>NC_089821.1:11234347-21234347 GCF_035046505.1 Tiliqua scincoides
ACAGTGGGGCCACTGTGACTTGTGCTGCATCCCACTGGGGAATTTTGCAATCTGGAGGTCTCCTCAAGGTAAGAGGCCATTTGTCCCCTTGCCCCAAGGAAAGCCCCAGCCTATGCAATGGGTCTACTCGAAACTGTGCCTGCTAAATCACTGGTACAATTCTGATTGAATCTATGTTAGTTTGTTTGGGCCTGGGGAGAGGTGTCGGATACGGTGCTCACTGCCAGCACTGCCGATTCTGCCCGCCTTCCAGGCCTGATCCACCTGCCCCCTCCCCACGCCCCTGTACTGCCCTGCACAGAACGTACTATGTCCAGTGCATGCTGGGTCCTGCATTTGTGCCAGCAGGACAGCACAGGCCTTCCAGCGAGTGCTACTAACTTTAGAGTATATATGCAGCAGTCTGCACTGGTGGAGCACTTGCACCAGCAGTGCAGAGGTACAACAGGATTGTGCCCTTAGTGTGGTAAAAAACTGCAATCAAGCAGATAGTAGACAGAATCTTAACTATCTTGCATTTAGTTGATATATAGACAAATATAACATTCAGAATTTGATTAACTACAAGCCTATATTCAGAACGCCAGTTCATTCACTTCTCAGTGGAAAAGCAACCTGCTTTAGGGCCTAATCCTATGCAACCTCAATGCAGCCCCAAGGTAAGGTAACAAGCATTTCTCTACCTTGAGGAGACCTCTGTGATGGTCCTGTCCCCCCACTGTAGGATGCAGCACATGCCCAGTTGGCAGGGCTGCATCAGTGCTGAAAACAGGATTGAGCCCTTAATTAACATGCATTCTGGAGCTACTGATCGGCAGCTCACACTATAGTTGAAATCCATTTTGCTTTTACATACGGTTTTATTCTCAATATTTCCTTTAAGGCACTTGTGTCCTAATAAGGGCTTTCTCATTCACAACCTTGCTGCTCTTTCACACACACTTGTGAAATAAAAATAGTGTTTACAGTGTCAGTCTGTTGCCATAGAAATTTAGGTGCCATAGAGACGGCTTGACTTTGCTACAGGATGAAGTATTTAGAGAGACAGTGAAGGAGCAGAGCCCTGTAAACTTGCAGATCAAAGAATCAACTACAGTACAAGTAAAACCATGGAAGTGACATGATTTGTATTTCAGAATGGTTCAACAATATAAGCCAGCCAATAGGAATTGCCTTTTTAACTGTAAGCTTACACCTTCATATCAGAACTAATAGACCCCATTAGTAATTCACCCAGCTCAGTTCACAGAATTCCCAGGCCCCAATAGTCAGTTCCACCCCTTCGTTCAATTTAGCATGTATCTAGGACAATGATTTTCAACTTTTTTCATTTCATGGTACACTGACAAGGCACTAAAATTGTCAAGGCACACCATCAGTTTTTTGACAACTGACAAGGCACACCACACTGACAGCAGCGGCTCGCATCCCCCAGTGGTTCTACTAACAAATGACCCTCCCACAAACCCCCATAGCACACCTGCAGACCATTCACGGCACACCAATGTGCCATGGCACAGTGGTTGAAAATCGCTGATTTAGGACCTTGGATCAAGTTTACATATCTTCTGGCATTGTTTGAAGATGAAATTAACTGTATGGAGTGCAAATATAAGTCTGGAGCACAGAACAGAAAAGAAAAAAGAGAATAAAAATGAAAAATCAACAACAGACCAGGCAAGTTTATTTCACCTGAGCTTTGCTTCAAAACCATTGCATAGTAATGAGGGAGATCGTGAAATGTGGGTGCCCGTGCATTATTAGAAGATAAAGCAAACGAGGAGGATTTTGCCAAGGTAGAAGAGCCCAATCCTATGCATGTCTTCTCAGAAGTCCCATTATAGTAAATAGGGCTAACTCCCAGGTAAGTGTGGATAGGATTGCAGCCGAAAAGAAACTCAGTAGCACTACTCAAAGTAAGGACATCAGAGGGTGGTGTGGATGAGAGAAGTCCCTCCCATACAGGTTTGTATGGGAAAGTACAGTCTTTCAGACAGCCTACAAAGGCCAATATTTCAATTGTTAGATGACATATTAAATATAAACCTATACAAGTTAAAACTGTCAATTAAAAACTTGTTTTAAAAAGTAGTAACATTTGTAAGAAAATTTAGGAAGGGGGGCATTCAGGCATCTCGCCCCAGGCCTAATGCCAGCTTTCAGGAGCCCTGTCCTACAAGACTAAACAAGATAAACAAGGAAAGAGCATGTTTAACAAATATGCACTTATTCCAAATATCTAGTTTTGCCCCTTAGTTCAGCCAGCCATTGTGATGGATACTTAGCCCTTATGTCTCCATGGCAGTGGTTCTCAAACTTTTTAGCTCCGGGACCCACTTTTTAGAATGACAATCTGTCAGGACACACCAGAAGATACAAAACTCAGGTCCCACAATATAAAAACAAACCCACAAAACCTTTGTAATGGAAGAAGCTTATACTTAAAGTCATCACTGCATTTTTCTTTCACCTTAGTCTACGTAGCTAGCTGTACATACAATAGCGACACCTACTGTGACTACTATTTAAAAGAGTATTAAAAGGGGGAAAGTATTAAAGAGGGAAAGAAAATATTTCTTTACTCAGCGTGTGGTCAGTCTGTGGAACTCCTTGCCACAGGATGTGGTGCTGGCGTCTAGCCTGGACGCCTTTAAAAGGGGATTGGACAAGTTTCTGGAGGAAAAATCCATTATGGGGTACAAGCCATGATGTGTATGCACAACCTCCTGATTTTAGAAATGGGTTATGTCAGAATGCCAGATGCAAGGGAGGGCACCAGGATGAGGTTGTTATCTTGTTATCTGGTGTGCTCCCTGGGGCATTTGGTGGGTCGCTGTGAGATACAGGAAGCTGGACTAGATGGGCCTATGGCCTGATCCAGTGGGGCTCTTCTTATGTTCTTAAAGCCTTGTTCTTCAACTGTGCATTCGCTTGAAGCCTCTCCAATAAAGACAGAAAAAAAATTAAGAAAATCAAATGAAGACATGACAGTTCTAATGAGGAGGACTGACAAACAAACAAAATGACAGCCTAATAAATACCGGAGCAGACAGTTAACATGCCTGTTTAGCATCAAATAATCATGTCGCTAGGAATTCAAAAATGAAACTGAAACGTTCCCAAACGCAAATATTACATAAACAGAAATTAGCTGATTTATTGAAATGAGTAACTTATTCTGAATATTTTAATATGCAATTGAATAGAATTTTGAAGATTAAAATACAAAGGAATGCAAGACTTGAAACTTTTGCCATTAAGGGAGGTTATTTATTGTGGTATATTCTATATAGTACAAGGAATATTTTGTCACATTCTTGGAAGGGACACTTACCTACTGCCTAATGTTCTCCTCCAAAACTTTTCAGAGCCAGAAACACAAACAAATGCAGTCAAGACTTCGAAAATCTCACAAACTCCCCGCCAATAGTGTCAAGATGCCCATGACCATTATCACCAAGATGAGAACCAAGGTTTCCATTCAAATGATTTATAAAGTAGATTTTTTTTACCAAGCATTACGAATGGGAGTAACTTAGGAAAGTAGCAAAACACAGATAATAGGAGCTCAGTGATAACAGACACCTTTGGGCATATTTTATGAATGCTAACTGATCGCAAACAACTCACCCCTAATGTGATTCGGTACACAGGAATATAGGAAGCTGCTTTAAGTCATTTCTGCCCAACATTGCATAGATGCAACAGGGACCAAATGTGTATACCTGTGGGCCAGGCAAAAATGGGTGGAACTGAATGAGACTCTTGCCCATCTAGATCAGTGCCATGTCAGTGCTGTTGACACTGATGAGAAATGGCTCTCCAAGATTTACAGACATAAACTTTTCTCTGCCCTTCCTGGAGATTGAATTTGGGACCTTCTACATGCAAAGCAGATGCTCTTCCACTAAGCTACAGTTCCCCCCCCTCCCCCATGGTAACACCACCCCAGTAGCAGAGCTACGGGGGCAGCAGGCGCTACCATGTAAGTGACCCTCCCACTCGCTATGTCCTGGGCACTGCCCAGAATGACAGTGAGCAGCAGGAACCGCTTACACGGCACACTGCGGCACCTGCAATACTTACCCCACTCCCCCTGTAGACATTCTACTGACACCACCAAGTTGCTCAGGAAGTGTCTCCATCAAGACTGGCAATAAATGTTGAAATTCTTTGGGTTTCAATATTAAACAGATCTATACTTCTCTCGGTTTCTGATGGAATAATTTATCTTTCACCTCTAGAGAAGAGCTTGTCCAAAACGTACTGAGCATTTGATTTTACTGGAGCGATCATAACATTAAAACCCCTTTCAGCACTTTGGGAATTCCCCCGTTTTCTTCTCTATCTTCTTGGACAAGTGGCTGACTGGGAGGGAAGAGTGCGTGGGACACATGACACTTTAGGAGCATGAGCTGAGCATTAACCATGTACTCAACCTGCTTTTTAAGTCACAAGGCAAAACAACCGCCTTAAATGCTATTAGGGCTGGCTGCTTTGGCATCCAGTTCTCTGAGAAACACCATTTCCACTTGTTCACATGCGCAGAATAAACTAATTAAGTTTTTAAAAATCCATTTTATAGTATAATGTTCTTAGCATTTCTTCCACAACCTGTAATGAACCTGAACCAGACTTACATGCATTAAGCCATAACACAGTCATAAACTTTATTCCCAGAAAAGGAGGAGGCTGTCACAGACAGAGAAGCACCTGGGCATCCTTTCTTTGTCCTGTGTATGTTTCACTAATAGGGAAAGAACAGAGGAAGGGAAGCTATAGGGTTCTCAGTAAAGGGCATATTACGTGTATTCAGAGTACATGGGGCAAAGAAGTGGAGATCCTGGAATATGAAGACATCCATTACATTTTGGAGAGACATTGTGTTTTGGGACAATAGCCTTTTCATTATATTGAGAATTGGGTGGGGTTAGTTTGAATTAAGAAATAACAATAAATTAATAAAACAAGTAGCATAATTCTTTCTATATTGCTGTCTATAGCCATCCATAGCTGCTAATATTTAAGGACCAAACTACACATTAAGTTAATTGACTGGCCCTGAAGTGGTTACTTTTTCCGTGCTAAAATAGGAGCTGCAGAACGGGGCAATGCAGACCTGGACTGCGGTGGGAGCAAAGGGTTGGACAGCCTAATCCTGAGCTGCCCGGCAGCCAGGGTTGAAATGGCGCCAAAATGGCTGCCACGGCATCCTGAGCATGCCAGGCAGCCGCCAGTGGATTCCAACATCTTCTCAGGGGAAGGGGACATTTGTCCCCTTTCCCTGAGTAAGGGGAGTGCCCTCACAATGGGGTTACTCAACTCTGCACCGGCTAATAGCCAGTGCAGAGTAAAGCAACCCCATGTGATGCTGGAAGACCCAACATGGGGCTAAGGACCTAGTGGAGCTCCACAGGTTCCACCCCCTCCTGCCCCATCCCTCCCCCTGCCCCGCTTTCTCCCTGCCCTCCCCTTGCTTCAGAACGCCTCTTCACAGCCCAGTGCTTGCACAGAGTGCTGGGTGGAGGCCAGGTGGTCTCCAACTGGCGCTGGCCCAACACAGGCTCGTGCCAAGCCCACTCCAGCGCTGGGCCGGAAGCGACTGCTGCAACCGTGCCTTTGTTTGTGCACCTCCCAATGAACACTCGAGACCAGCCTTTGCAGTATTTCTGTGCTACTAAGGGCCCAATCCTATTCAACTCTCCAGTGCTGATGCACCCACAATGCAGCTCCAAGGTAAGGGAAAACTATTTCCTGACCTTGAGGAGGCCTCCCTGATTGCCCCTCCCCACTTCATGATGCAGCACACAACCTGTGGGCATGGCTATATCAGCACTGAAAAGTTGGATTGATTCATCACCAAATTTCCCTCTCTAACACTCTTCAAATGAGTAACGATACTACTGCAGAAGCCAAGCTCTAAGCAAATTAGCAGGCATACAGTACGTTAATGATTGCCAGTCTAAGCACTGCAACAGGAGCCAAATATATTGCACTCAAGATCTGGTACAGTTCCATCTGTCTGAGGACATTCCACTGGTTGGTTGGCAACCTTCAGTCTCGAAAGACTATGGTATAAGCCTACAGCACCTGGTATTCCCTGGCAGTCTCCCATCCAAGTACTAACCAGGCCTGACCCTGCTTAGCTTCCAAGACCAGACAAGATCAGGCATGTGGAGGGTAGACATTCCACTGAACCATCACATAGCTCTTCACACTAGAAATATAAATTTTTTTTATTTATTTGCAACCCTTTAGAAAAACAAATAGCAATAGACTGCCTTATAATAGAAATGCTTGAAAATGGACTGCTGGTATCCTGATAGGAACAGGTGAAGGAGACTGAAAGGTGATAAGATCCCAAGTGTATAGCACGCATGGGCTTCATTAGCCCTACCCCTGAATCCTGAACCACCAAATTTCCAATACCACAATTTGATAGGGAGCAAACAGAAATGAACAAGAACCCATAAAAGTTGACATTATATTTCCAGTGCTTCAATGTTTAACTTATGTGAAGATGAAACTTCATAAACATAAAACAGAACAGGACTCAGTCCTTGTTTATAAAGAAGTCTATAATATTTTTGCTTCAACTCCTCTAGTGAAACTGAAGTACTTGTCCATATGAATGTCGACTTAAATGCCACGCAGGTTTGGCATCAGGGTCTGGCCAGGAATGGTACTGGCCAAGGGTCCATACCCATCAGAAGGCCCACCTAGCCAGGCCAACTCCTGAACCCTCCCTTCTGGTGAGAACAGCACCCAAGTGCGATCAGGGGCAGGCATGGGGTGCCAGAGGGGACCCAGTGCCCAAGAGCTCCCTGCAAGCTGGCCTCAGAGCTAGTGCCATTTATAAACTGCCCACACCTATTTCTGCTGCTGGAACTCACATTCGGGCAACACGCTGTGGTTTGCAACATTGCAGAAATCTACACTGTTGCATGATACTGGACTGCTGCCACAAACGAGGGAAGCACGGGGTGGGAATTGGCACCACTAGGAGGATGGCAGGGGACAGAGATCAATGGCAAAGGTACCACCAGTATCCTGTGCAATCCTCCCAGCCATGCTCCCTTGGGTCCTCTCAGACCCAAGGTCTGCACTAGTCGGTCTGTTGTCACATATCACAAGTGTCCTTAGAAAGGCTTAAGTCATCCTTTAAGAGATAAATGTAACATTTCTTGAAGTCATCTTATTTCATCATAGCCCTATATCTCAGGATTACTGCAAAGTCCTCAACAATTCCCTAGTAAGAAACAGAACTGAATGAAGCTACGCGACTGCCGGCAAATTATTCCTATTACTCTATGTGAAAACACAAAATGTATAATGCAAGCGCGCGCGTGCGCGCGCACACACACACACACACACACACACACAGAGTATTTCTCAATCTACATTTCAAAAAGAGGTTCTTAATTGCAATTGCCAAACTGATCCTTTGACACAAAATTTCTCTTACAGGTGATGAATTAGTGAACACACTTAATTTTGGTTGGTCTACAAAGACTATAAACAGCCAGTCATGAATATGTTTAGCCCTTTGTACAAAAAGCGCAGTGCCATTTTATTTCAAACTTGTTTGAAATGGGCATTTAGCATGGGATATGCTGTTGTTGTTGGCATCCTTCAGTCTCGGAAGACCATGGTGTCACGCTCTGAATGGTGGCTCTGGAACAGAGTGTCCTCTCCAGTGCGCGAAGCCTGGGTTTTCCTTCTCTCAGATGAGCTGCCTTCCCAGGCTGACGAGTAGATCATCTACCGGGTAGATGGGATATGCATTACAATCACAAACGGAGCCGCATTATCTAAAAACAAATTGCCTGTAACAAAATTCCTACCTGGCAGCCTTTAGAAACTAATTACAGCACCAAACTATAATACAAATAGTTTTTCTTTTTGAGCATAATATCACAACTGCCTAAGATCTTGCGTTGGAAGCGCAACACAGTTTAAATTATTATCGAAATGTCACCATTCCACATTACCTGCTTCAGTATACTTTAATCCTACTTTCTCTTCTTCGTTTTTGGCTTTGGGTGGTGGCCAGACTGTCTGGAGTCTTCCTGGAGTCTTGTCATCCTGTTCTGAGGGGCTTACATCAGTCTGATGAAATAAAACAGAAATTAAGATGCATATTTTTTAAAAAATGACGAAACCAAACATGGCATTTAGATGCTTTCGTCACCTTCAACTCCCTCCCTGCTCCCCAGCACATTTTTTGGGCCCAGCCTGAAGAATGGTCTTCAGAAAACTGAAGCTTGCTCACTGTTTTGTGACATTTTTGTGGTGATTAACAAAGGTTAGCGCCCTACTGCAGTGGTTCCCAAAATTGTGACGCCCTGGGGCAATGCAGGACAGGAAAACCATGGCATGAGCCTCCAAGCAGCTGCAGGAGGCTCAACACAGTGTGCAGAGCATGAAAACACACCCTCCCATGTGCCCTGACTCTTTTACCACTGTTTGGAGTGGCCAGCTATGTCCCTGCACGATGCATTTTGCGTCACCACCACACACTTGTGGGTTCCGAGAGCATCACAGCCCCGGTAAGTTTGAGAACTTGCTGGTTCTCTACTGGTACTTTTGTATTTTTTCCAATGGACCAACACAACTACTTCAATTTTTGTTTGTTCCTATAAGATAGCCACAATAACTTGAAAGGCTCTGGTATACACAGGCAGCTCCACACGGGTATGATCTTTGTAATTTTCCTGATTATCTAGCACTGCCATGCACATTTCCATGGCACACCTAGAGCTCCCTAGCAACACTAGAGTTACACAGTGATGCCACATTTATTTATCATATCACCATATTTGAATTATTTTTAACTCTTTGGATACTCAAGTGTTTACCTGCCAATATGGCTGAAAGACTATTGCCTTGAATCCAGGAAACCTAGATTCAAATTTCTGATCAGCCGCAAACTCACTTAAGCCGTTAGTAAATTAACTCTCAACTTCAGTGCTTCATTTTTTAAAAACTTGAACCATAGTGTATTATTTCACAGGGCTGATGTAAGGCTAGCTGACCAAATCATATCATTCTGTACATTGCTGTGTCCTGTACATTGATTAAATTTTTTGGTTTTAACATTGTTTTACAGCCCAATCCTAAGCATGTCTACTCAGAAGTAAGTCCCATTAGAATCAATGGGACTTACTCCAAGGAAAGTGTGGATAAGATTGGCCTGTTAATCTTTCACTGTATTGCTGTGTTCCTTTTATTTTGCAAGCTGCCCCCATTGGGTGGAAATAATAATAATAAAAAATGGTAATTGCATTTTTATTATTAATTATTATTATTATTATTATTAACAGTATTTATATACCGCTTTTCAACTAAAAGTTCACAAAGCGGTTTACAGAGAAAAATCAAATAACTAAATGGCTCCCTGTCCCAAAAGGGCTCACAATCTAAAAAGATGCAAAAGAACACCAGCAGACAGCCACTAGAAAAGATACTGCTGGGGTGAGGTGGGCCAGTTACTCTCCCCCTGCTAAAAAAAAGGAGCACCCACTTGAAAAAGTGCCTCTTACCCAATTAGCAGGTTTTTTTTACAACAATAGAGTAATATAGTTCTGGATGCACAGCATTCACCAACACAACTTAGTACTGTGATAGTGAGAACCAACAAAACCATTGAGACCTGTCAGGTCTCTTCATTTGGCGACACCAAGGTTGGCTCTTCCTACACCATATTTTTTCCTGGTTACTTTAGTTCATTTAAAATAACTAGTCCATTTAACAAGTTAGTAATACAAAAATATATTTACATTCCAGACCTGTGACTAAAAGAGTTAATCAACCTACTGGTTTTGAGTCAGCTGCTCCATCACCAGATTTAGACTTAGTCCTTTCAAATACTGCCTTTAGTGATTCTTTCTCATGTCTCATTTTGCGTTTTATGGCTTCCAGTTCTGATGTATCCGCAGTTGTCTCTTTTTTGGGAGGGCGAGTGAATAACGCCTTAAACGCATCTAATGCAGACTCAGCAGGACTTGGCTTTGCCTCTTCAGAGGGGCCGGAGGGTTCCATTTTCACTGGAGATTTGCTGTCTTGACCATCCTCATTGCCGCTAGATTCACCTGCGACCTCACTAGGATCTTTCGCCTCATTTTTAGGTCCTAAGAACTGAGAAAGTTGCTCCAGAAAAGTAGGACCAGCTTTTGGCTCAGAAGGTTTCCTTTTAGTTAATGGGTCTGGTGCAATATTAGCTTTCTTAACAGGCTGTTTCAATTTAAGCAAAGCCAAATCACCGTCCTTCTGCTTGATTTCAGTGACGGTTTCCCCCACATCTGTAGGTAGTCCTTTCTTCCGTACACGTAGCCCACTAAAGAAGGCAGGCAGCTGAAAGGTCTTTTCACTTGATGCTGGTTTCGAAAGGGAGGCAGTGCTAGAATCGTTCGCAGGAGATATATGCTCTTCTTCTCCAGGTTCCTGAGCATCTTCTTCTGTAACAGGTGAACTATTGTTGACCTCATCCCTTAATATATTTTCACTGTCTGAACTGATTCCCTGTACTGTATCATCCATTTCTACGGAAGACAATTCAAAATTTGGTAGAGTTTGTTCAGTTTTATCTCTATCCCTAATATTACCAGTTTCTGGATATCCTTCTGTTTCCTCGTCTTCTTCATTCCAAGCACTACCCTCCAAAGATACAGCACTACTTAACACAGATTTGTCTGTAATGTTTTCATCCCTTTCTTGGTCTGTAGCCCCATTGTCTGATTCCGCCTCACTTTTTGTATGAACCAAAACACCCTGGACAAGAATGGAATCCTTGTCATCATGTTTGCTGAATTCAGACAAAGGAGAGGGAGGAGAATATGAACTGGAAAGAGATGGCTCATTATGCTCTGTTTTGTTTAGCTCCAGGTCAACTGGCCTGCAAGCATCAGCCTCGTAGTCATCTGGCACATTGGTACTGACTTCAGAGTCAATAAGTGTGCCATCATTGACTTTGGAATCAACAGGGGAGGCTTCTTCATCCTCACAGTCACCTGAAGCACCAGCAGTGGTTTGAAGACTAGTTAGAATATTGCTGTCAAATGTGCTGTCAGTATCAGGTTGTGAGATGGCTTCAGCATCGCTCACATCTTCTCCTTGCACCATTTCTGGAAAAATCCCAACTATTCCTGGATCAACATCATCATTGATATTGCTTCTCTCTTCTTGGTCGTCCTCGTGAATGTCGATACCACCATTGACGGTTCGAAACCCTTTAAGAACAGCCTCATCTTTGGAAGTGCCCGATTCCAACGGAGTTGTAAATCCAAAAAGGGCCTTCATAGAAAATTTAGTGAAGAGAGTCTGGCCTGGGTCAGCCACTGTTGCCCTCCCTAGGTCAGAGAGTTCGCTGGAGTCAGAAGGTTGATTTGCTGCCATGGTCAGCAAATCACAAGCCAGGTGATACTCCTGGGACAGATATTACTTCATTTCAGTACAAGGATTCCTAGGCAGTGTTTTCGTTCAGTCTATTAAGTTAAATCATCACAGAGGAAGGTGGCTTCCCCAAATCAGTCACCACCTTCCTTCCTACGTTCAGTGCAGTACTCTCAAAGGCACATTTCTGCAGACATTTAAAACATGGACACAAGGAAAATTGGGAGACTTGGCATCTTCTCACACAGCATCCATTTTTTTTAGCAGTGACTCTATCCTATGGCTTTTTCATCAAGACAAGTCTGCTACAAACTAATCACAGTTGAAAATACAGCTGCCGGTTGCATTAATTCCTACAGTTCCATCTGCCCCACGCAGCTTTCCACTTACTAAAAAAATTCAGTTAAGCAGTTTTTACTGAACAGCTGATACTTGCAGTTTGCTACTTCCTTATGCCGGCCTGAGACTCATGGAAAGTTCCGCAGAAAACTCCTGAAAGTTTCTTAGAATCTTCTGCACTGTGATCCAAAGCTGTTTTCAGAAAAACCTTCAAGGGGAAATGCTAGAAAGCTGAAAAATGCCGATAGAAATGTTTCAAAATCGTCACCAAAAGTATGCCGTCTTCTGACTTCTGGAGAATTCCCACTGCTGAAAAGCTCCAGTTAACTGAGTGCAGTGCCCTTCAAGCTGAATTAAAAAAAAAATCACTCTTCCGCTTTGCTGCAGGTTTAATCTGGAATGCAGATTTTAGCCAGTGAACAGCAACCGACAAGACTGGTTTTGTATTACACTCTCTTCAACTCTGTACAGCTCCTTCTGTGGACTATAAACAGGTAGTTATCTGACAATTTCACCACACCCACAGAATAGAAACTATATGGGAAGGCGAGGTAAACAGGCACAGCCCAGGACTCAATAATTAACTCTGCAAAGAACAGGAGAGATGAAAATATGAACCGCTGCAGCATATCTTCCAAAACGAAAGTTCTTATAGCCAGAGAAACAAGTAGATTCTTAAAGTCAAAATACATATGTAACAAGAGCTGTCATGCAAGTCTCCAGCTGGATTGCAAGGACTTTTCTCAGCGCCTTTTCAATGTATTTTATTTTTTCATTCCAGGAAACAAAAATTAAAGCCATATGTACACACGAACAAGGATGCAAGTACAAAACTCACAGAGCTACAGCGTATAGAATCAGCAAGACATCCCAGTGCAACTCAAGTCAAGGGGCAGCTAACTTTCAGTTAAGTTGCTTACTGTCCAGCCAAATCCCTTTCCTATACACAGTTATCCTAGATATATAGCATCTGAAACTGTAAAGGATTTAAGATAATAATAATCACCTTCCTGGATCAGACTACAAGTCCAGGAATCATTCTCCAGTGAAGGGCACAAAGCCCCTAGGAAGTTCACAAGTAGGATGTGGACGAGATAGTAGCCCTTTAGTGCTCTTTCTCAGTATCTGGTAATCAGCCATATGCTCTCAAATACAAAGGTTCAGGGCCCAATCCTATGCCTGTCTACTCAGTTCCATTATCATCAATAGAGCTTACTCCAAGAAAAGTGAGGGTAGGATTGCAGCCTAAGGGCCCAATCCTATCCAATTTTCCAATGCTGGTTTAGTTATGCCAGTGGGATTTGCACTGCATCCTGTGGTGGAGGGGCAGTCACTTGGGCCTTTTTAAGGTACGGGAACATGTGTTCCCTTACCATGGGGCTGCATTGTGGCTACACCGGAGCTGGAAAGTTGGATAGGATTGAGCCCTTAATTCCTAGCTATTATTCCTGAATTTTTCTCACCCTTTCAAAAAGCTAGTCGTATCACTGGACATCACAGCCTACTGTGGCAATGGATTCAATAAATGTATTCTTAATTAAGAGGGTATTTCCTTTCCCTAGCACATGACCGTCGCCAATCTATTTTGTTTGGTGGCCCTGTTTGTATTTGGTCATTGTTTATGTGGAAAAACTACTGGAACTGATACAGAACCTCAGTGTTACATCATAAGTGTTGCTTTACTTGGGTTCAGAGGTATAATGGCATAGGATAGGAGAAAAGAAAGTAAATTTGGCTTATTAAAACAGGCTCTGATCAAGAAGGCACAAGACAAGCTTGCTGGTTTCAGTGGAGAAATTTTAAGCAGGACTACACAAATCTCCCATGCCCAGTGGACACTTTTGTAGATGATTGATGACATCACGGCATGCTGCCAGAGCACAAATCCTACGCAGATCTACTCAGAAGACTACTCAGAAGTAAGCCCTACTCTGAGTTCAGTGGGACTTGCTCCCAAGTAAGGTGGATCACACAGATACAAAATACTGGTGAAGAAAATGGTCCTGTACATGTCAATGTGGATATGCATAGAGGTGGATTCTGCAAGCAATATGATGGCAGGAAGATATTGTAATATCATATGATGCACATGGAGAACCTCCCAGCAGGTCCCTGCCCCAAGGAGCTTAGTCATAGTCAATTGTCATAGCAGAGACAACAGAGGAAAGCAGGGGACTTCCTGAGTCTATAATCTTATGCACACCTGCTTTTGTATAAACCCCATTTATCTTTGTGAGACTTACAAGTGAATTTGCACACAACTGGGCTGCACAACACCCATGGCAAAACTCCAGTTTTTTTTTTGGTTTTTGTTTTTTACCTGAGAGTTAAATTTAGGAATTTAACTTTTTATTTAGTATAATTTGACCTCATCTTTCCTCCACTTAGGTGAAGTGTAAATAGCCTACTCTGGATTCAAATATTGCTTGACTGCTTTTTCATTTGGCTTCTGGAATAGGAACAATAGACTGATTCACTTCAAATGGGGCAGTCAGACTGCAGGTTCTTTTTCTTAAGCAAATTAATGGGGGGAGGAAAATATGCACTTGCACAAGTTGGAACTGCAGTATGATGCTGAGTGGTCCATGTTGTGATACTACCCTCTTTATCTGCCCACCCCTTTGCCTCTTCTCTTTTTCTTTCTCTCTCTCTTTCTTTTTCTGGTTATTTCAAACCCCCCCCCCACCTCTGCAGTGACTGAACTCTGCCCTCCAGCCCTTCTCATCCCTCTGTCCCCATACCCTTAGACTGCAATCTTATGCACACTTTCCTGGGAATAAGCCCAATTTAACACAATGGGGCTTACTTTTGAGTAGACATGCATAGGATTATCCTGTTAATACAACATGTGCATAGTATGCAATACAACTCTAAGAGACTGGTTGATGACATTGTTTAGAGATGTATGTGGAAACATGCATCTGTTGCAAAGAATGGTCTCTGAAATGCAAGGCAGGCAACAATCCTTCCTTGGGATCTCTTTGCAGCCTGCTGTTTGTTTGACTTTTCTAGTTGTACTAAGCAAGACACAGTTTTCTGAGCCTGAGTTTCAATTTGTGGCTTACTGTGCTCTGAGAAGCCATTGGTAGCGGGAGAGGGGGGGGAAGAATTGGACGAAGCTTCTGAGCTGCAATATTTTATTTTATCATATGCAATTTGAGTTCCTAGGTGAAAACAATGATGTCACTTCCTGCTTGATGACATCATTTCAGGCTCTGGCATAACAATGATGGCACTTCCTGTTTAATAATGTCACTTCCGGCCATGACATCACTTCCAGGTTGATGACATCACTTCTGATGGGTCCCGGTCAGATTGTCATTCTCAGAAGTGGGTCCCGGCCTAAAACATGTGAGAACCACTGCTGTAAGGGTATTGGCTTGTCCCTTGATAAAGGGTGTCCTTTATCATTAGATGGTAACATTTTCATTTGACTGCATTTTATTTGATGGTATGCATTATCATTTGACTGCATTATCTGGTAGAATACTATCATTAACAAAGTCATAAAGGACATGTTGGCCCATAAATGTAGTCAACAACAACTGAGTGGATCCCTAGGTTCCAGTACATCTATTAACCTTGAATATAGGGCTTAATTTTTTCCCCCCAGGAATTATAATGTGCACATTCAAAACACTTCTTAATTGCAATGGCTGAGCTTTGGCGCTATGCGGTGATTCTATTGAACTGAGTCATAGTCGATTTACCTTGATAGACATCATCCAAAACATAGATAATTGTTGTCTAATTATATCCTATACTTTGATATTTAAAATAGTATCTGATGTCTTAAATAGAATATCCGGGAAGAAAGAAATGAGAATTCATTTCTTTCAGCTAAGCAGGGCACAGCTTTCTCTCCATTCAACATTTACATTCAAAATCTGCTCAGTGAAAGTCACCAATATGCACTGCTCCAGCTGAAAATGAAGTTTTCACAATAGCCTTTATAGCCCTATGATTTTTGTATTGGCAACCTTCAGTCTCGAAAGACTATGGTATCGCGCTCTGAAAGGTGGTTCTGGCACAGCGTCTAGTGTGGCTGAAAAGGCCAATCCGGGAGTGACAATCCCTTCCACACCGGGAGCAAGTGCAGTCTGTCCCTGGTCTGTCTCCCTGGCTATGGGCCTTCCTTCTTTGCCTCTTAGCCTCAGACTGTTGGCAAAGTGTCTCTTCAAACTGGGAAAGGCCATGCTGCACAGCCTGCCTCCAAGCGGGCCGCTCAGAGGCCAGGGTTTCCCACTTGTTGAGGTCCATCCCTAAGGCCTTCAGATCCCTCTTGCAGATGTCCTTGTATCACAGCTGTGGTCTACCTGTAGGGTGCTTTCCTTGCACGAGTTCTCCATAGAGGAGATCCTTTGGGATCCGGCCATCATCCATTCTCACGACATGACCAAGCCAACGCAGGCGTCTCTGTTTCAGCAGTGAATACATGCTAGGGATTCCAGCACGTTCCAGGACTGTGTTGTTTGGAACTTTGTCCTGCCAGGTGATGCCGAGGATGCGTCGGAGGCAGCGCATGTGGAAAGCGCTCAGTTTCCTCTCCTGTTGTGAGCGAAGAGTCCATGACTCGCTGCAGTACAGAAGTGCACTCAGGACACAGGCTCTGTAGACCTGGATCTTGGTATGTTCCGTCAGCTTCTTGTTGGACCAGACTCTCTTTCGGCGATTTCAATGCTAGAGTTGGTGCTGATAACAGTTCATGGCCCACTTGCTTAGGTCAGTTTGGCACTGGGAGGATGAACAAAAATGGCCAACGCCTGCTAGAGTTTTGCTGTCATCACGGTCTCTGTGTCAGCAACACGTTCTTCAACACAAAGCCCCAACATAGAGTCTCTTGGAGACATCCAAGATCAAAGCACTGGCACCAGCTCGACCTGATCCTCACCAGACGCTCCAGCCTTCCCAGCATCAAGATCACACGCAGTTATCATGGTGCTGCCTGCGACACTGACCACTCCCTGGTGTGCAGCAGAGTGAAACTGCAAACAAAGCGACTGTATCACACGAAAAAGGAAGGAAGACCTCACATTGATACCAGCAAGACCCGGGATCAGAGAAAAGTGGAGGAATTTGCACAAGCGCTTGAGGAATCTCTTCCAGGCCCGGCCGACGCAAACGCATCCAACAGATGGGAACATTTCAAGAATACCGTTTACAACACCGCCTTGTCCATATTCGGCAAGAAGACCAACAAGGCGGCAGACTGGTTTGAAGCCCACTCTGAGGAGTTGACACCAGTCATTGAGGAAAAGAGGAGAGCTCAAGCAGCATACAAGGCCTGTCCCAGTGAGCGCAACCTGCAGGTCCTCCGAACTGCTCGCAGCAAAGTCCAACAGACTGCCGGGAGATGTGCTAACGACTACTGGCTCCAGCTCTGTTCCGAGATACAGATAGCAGCTGACACGGGCAACATCAAGGGGATGTATGATGGTATCAAGCAGGCCCTAGGTCCAACACAGAGGAAAATTGCCCCTCTGAAGTCTGCCACAGGCGAGGTCATCCAGGATCGGGCGCAGCAGATGGAACGCTGGGTGCAGCACTACTCTGAGCTATATTCCAGAGAAAATGTAGTCACCGAAGAAGCACTGAACAACATTGAGTGCCTGCCTGTGATGAAAGAGCTTGACAGTGAACCAACCCTAGAAGAACTTCACGTGGCCCTGGACTCCCTTGCCTTTGGCAAGGCACCTGGAAAAGACAGCATCCCTGCTGAAGTCCTAAAATGCTGCAAAGAGATCATCGTCACTGAGCTGCATGAAATCCTCTGTCTCTGCTGGAGAGAAGGTGGAGCCCTATGATACATTATACATAAAATCATCACTGTATTTTCTGACTAGAAAGGCTATTCATATCTTTAAACGTTTGCAGTGAAGCTGTTTGAGGAACAAATAATGTGAAAGAATAAACAATTCTTTAAATACTGCAGAGCTAAGTATGAAGTTGTTACTGTATGGGACTAATATTCTCTCCAGCTAGGTCATATCTTTGAACTGGGAAAACAAATGTACCCCAAGTCTTTGTCCTTCCTCAAATACAACTCTCAAACTGAGAAAAAATTAACATGAAGTTTAGTTTAATATCTAAGACTGTTCCTTACTCCAATACCTTATAACTAAAGTGCAGCTGTGGACTGTGATTCTCAAAAATTAATGGGACCTCTGCCACCAACTTCAGTAAGGGATGGATCTTATGAGTGGTGAATAATTTCCTATGTGGACAATCTGGGCACTACAAAAATGTTGTCACCATCACACATCCGGAAGGAACCCTAAGCCAAATTGGTGAGCTAGTCACACTTCCGTGTCATAGTTTTAGAAACTATGTTTCTAAAACATAGTTTAGAAACTAACTTAGACGTCAAAGCTTAGGATATAATTATACTTTACTTAAAAGAACTTAAGTTAAATGTATCTAGTATTCAGAAAAAAACCAAGAAATGTGCAAGAAAAAAATCTACCACTTTCATAATTTAAATAAGTGGTTCTCAAACTTTTAAGAGGCCATAGAAGCTGCTACCTAATTTATAAGTGCCAAGGGGTACGGCTAGTGATTGGGCATCAGTGCTCCTCCCCCATAGCAGCTTGTTTAACCCTTGATGCACATATCTTAATCTGCCCTGCCAATTTCACAATCCACCAAAAATTGGGTCACCACCCACTGGTGGGTCCCAGACCCACAGCAGTGCTGGAGGGAGGCTACCACTGCTGCGATCCTGACTTGCTCCCAGAAAGTTGGAAGAGGACTTGAACAACCAGTGGAATGGCAGGCTGGAGAGGGCAGTGAGCAGACCGGTGGGGGTCATGTCCATTCACTACCCTCCCAAGGGTGCTGCTTCACGTGATCATTTCAGGTGGCCTCATGGCTGTGGTGACTAAGTTCCAGAAGCACACAAGCAGAGTTCCACTCACAGAAAGCATTTAAGTTTTTCAGCCAATTCCTTTCCATTGCAGCTCCCTGATCCTCCTAAAACACTGTGGGTTGGGACCCACTAGGTGGGTCATGAGC
Organism: Tiliqua scincoides; assembly: GCF_035046505.1. NCBI lineage: Eukaryota > Metazoa > Chordata > Lepidosauria > Squamata > Scincidae > Tiliqua > Tiliqua scincoides. The sequence continues at coordinate 11,253,089 of NC_089821.1, forward strand.
CAATTTCAGGTGGTTCCCCATTCATTTCAATATTTCATTTTTAATACATTAGACTTGATGCTACCATGGTATGAGACATGGTAGGAGAGGAAACTGAACGCTTTCCACATGCGCTGCCTCCGATGCATCTTCGGCATCACCTGGCAGGACAAAGTTCCAAACAACACAGTCCTGGAATGAGCTGGAATCCCCAGCATGTATGCACTGCTGAAACAGAGATGCCTGCGTTGGCTTGGTCATGTCGTGAGAATGGGCAATGGCTGGATCCCAAAGGATCTCCTCTATGGAGAACTCGTGCAAGGAAAGCGCCCTACAGGTAGACCACAATCTTCGGCATCACCTGGCAGGACAAAGTTCCAAACAACACAGTCCTGGAATGAGCTGGAATCCCCAGCATGTATGCACTGCTGAAACAGAGATGCCTGCGTTGGCTTGGTCATGTCGTGAGAATGGGCAATGGCTGGATCCCAAAGGATCTCCTCTATGGAGAACTCGTGCAAGGAAAGCGCCCTACAGGTAGACCACAGCTGCAATACAAGGACATCTGCAAGAGGGATCTGAAGGCCTTAGGAGTGGACCTCAACAGGTGGGAAACCCTGGCCTCTGAGCGGCCCGCTTGGAGGCAGGCTGTGCAGCATGGCCTTTCCCAGTTTGAAGAGACACTTTGCCAACAGTCTGAGGCTAAGAGGCAAAGAAGGAAGGCCCACAGCCAGGGAGACAGACCAGGGACAGACTGCACTTGCTCCCAGTGTGGAAGGGATTGTCACTCCCGAATCAGCCTTTTCAGCCACACTAGACGCTGTTCCAGAACCACCATTCAGAGAGCGATACCATAGTCTTTCGAGACTGAAGGTTGCCAACAACAAGGTATGAGACTGCATTTGGGGAAATGTTACAGATCTGTACTTTGAACAGGCTACTATGTTTATTCCTTTAACAATGAGAGTAAAGGGACTTACTCCTGGGTAAGTGTGGGTAGGATTACCACCTAGGATTGTTAAAAATTTCCATGATTGATGATGTCATTTCCAGTCATGACATCACTTCGGGTGGGTCCTGACAGATTCTCATTCTAAAAAAGTTTGTCCCGGTGCTAACAGTGTGAGAACCACTGCCCTAAAATATTCCTAAACATTACAATGTTTATTATTTGTGAAATACCAGCATTAACTAGTTGCTTCAAAGTACACACATACACATACACAGGCTCTGAGTAATACGTAGTTATACATTCTAATTTAGATAAGGGAAAACATGAAAAAACTACAACTGGAGCAAAATCAAAAGCTATTTAACATAGGCTTTTGAATAAATGAGTGTTAAGGCACTTTTTTTAAAAGAAAGAAAGAAAGAAAGAAAGAAAGAAAGAAAGAAAGAAAGAAAGAAAGAAAGAAAGAAAGAAAGAAAGAAAGAAAGAAAGAAAGAAAGAAAGAAAGAAAGAAAGAAAGAAAGAAAGAAACTTAGCAAATAACAAAGGACCAGAAGACTACACAGACCAAGAAGGAAAAATTGAGAAATCAAAAATGAAAGATAAGCTATAGCTGGAGGAAAAATACATTAGAAGGTAATACAATGTGAAATTGATAGTGAGAGGGAAAAGGCTTGCAAGTGAACACAAAGTAGAAAAAGAATGGTCATATATGCATGCGGAAAAGAGTGAGTGGCAAAATGTTAAAAATAGGGAAGACCACCCCAGAAGATTTCGATAACCTAATTACCAAAATGGTAATCTAATTGAGACCAAAAATCTGAACACAAGTATGGACAGGATCAACAAGTGGAAAAAAAAGCAGTGGTCCAGTTCAGATATCATAGGGAACCATGGTTCAGTCCAGGTTACGTGCAACATCCCCTAGAATCAGGCACACTTGCTTCCTCCTTCCCTTAGCACATGAGGGGAGGAAGAAACCAGTCCTGGTTTAACGCAAGACAGGATTTGTTATGATGTCTGAACCCAGTGAATACTGGTTTGTTCTAAATAGGGTCTAAACCAGCCATTTTCAACCACTGTGTCGTGGCATACTGGTGTGCCGCAAGGATCATTTATTTGCGGGAGGGTCATTTATTAGTAGGGCCATTGAGGAATGTGAGCCCCTTACCAGCAGCATGGTGTGACTTGTCAATGGTCAAAAAACTGGTAGTGTGCCTTGACAATTTTAGAACCTTGTCAATGTGCCATGAGATGAAAAAGGTTGAAAATCGCTGATCTAAACAAAGCTGAAGGAGAGATAGAAGCAACCCATTATGAATCTTCTCCTGGTTAAGATCACAAAAGGGAAAACAATGATTTTTAGCCAATTCCTCTTTCCCTCCCCCAGGATTGGCTTTCAGGGGGTTGCAGTGGAAACAGGGGAAGGGAAACTCCTCTGTACAAGTAGATTTCTACCCACATAACTCTGGTTGGCAACCTTCAGTCTCAAAAGACTATGGTATAAGCCTACAGCACCCAGTATTCCCAGGCGGTCTCCCATCCAAGTACTAACCAGGCCTGACCCTGCTTAGCTTCCAAGATCAGACGAGATTGGGCATCTGCAGGGTAACATAACTCTAGATCCAAGTAATACCTCAAATTCACCAGAATTAAAAGGAATGAAAAATCAGTTCAGTACTGCAGTCTGGTAACCAAAACCACACATTAAAAGTAAAAGGAGTACAAAAGGTCAAGATTGTGCAGATAAGTGCATGAGAAACAATTATGCAGCAGAAGCCAACAAGAAAGGAATGAAATGAAGTATTACAGTTATTGCTAAAGTCTTCAGTTGTTTCATATTAGGTGGAAAAAATTGCAAACTGTATATAGAATCAGTTGTTTGAGGAAACACTTTTATTATTTTTCACTACTTACAATTTTTTTTCTTTTTTGGTACTTAAAAAAGCTGCCTACAATATTTGGAAAAGTCAATAACAGCAGAATATCAATTTCAGGCACTAGTTATTTTTCTAGTGCTATTACTCGTGCATTAAAAACAGTACCATGAAAACATATTCACCCCATACAGGTATTGCCACAATATGACAACATTAATTATTTTACTAAGTAAAATAAATAGGCAATAAATTAGATCTTAAAAAGATAAAATAATTTCAGGACACACATGCAAGGGACTGGATGTATTCTGAATATGTTCCTGTAGGTCTGCCAATAGATGTCAGCGTTGCCCACATTCATTCAGTTTCAAGCATCACTGTATCTTTTGCTGGTAGCTTGGCTGCAAATCATTGATGATTGTATAAAGTGGACTTCGCAGATATTACAAGTATAAAGGCTTCATTGCCTGGGGAACAGTAAACGGTCTGGGACCATAAGAGGTTATTGCTTTATTTTTGAACCTAAGCATGTTGAATCTAAGAGGTGGATCTCTTCAGATCCTAAGGTCACTGATTGGCCCATGTAAGTGCAAGATACCATAAATAATTTTTAAAGAGCCCTCTTTGCCTATGTAAGGGAATGCAACTGAATAATAAAAGGTTACTTCACAAAATGTTAGTTTATACAAATAGCAATTGGTAGCATCATTTAGAGAACTACTCACATTTAGGTCTAGATGTAGTGCCTTTCTGTCGGCTCTTCCCAACTCACTGCAATAGGAAGATGGATCAGATTGTCCCAACCTGCAATCTAAAACCCAGGCATCATCATCCTTATTTCTGACATATATATTAGTTGCCTGTTCTGAGAAGCCATTCTTCAAAGCAGCCTCTGCTAGAATACCTACATGATTTCAACAAAGACAAAGAAAAAGAAGAAAATTATCCCCAACTATGAGAACCTCTTTAAAACTGCAGTCAGCTTGGGGGTTTACAGTATTACAAGAGAAATGGTACCAAGCATTTTCTCTCAAATGAAAAGCACTAGGCTCTTCTAGAACTGCTTAAAAGAAAAAGAAAAAAAATCTGTATTCACCTTTTATACAGTCTCTTCTTACCCAAATCTGAAGTTCATGGTCTCTTAGCTTTTCCTCATCATTGACAAGAGATACAAAAGCACACTCTGATCACAGATTATTGACTCAATTACACTTCATGAACATTTTCACAGAATTAACACAATGCATGTCATTAGGACGGGCAGAGAGAAGTCCTGTGTGCACAAAGTGTATTTATGTGCTTTGCGCAAAGAGATATTGGAGAATGGGTTGGATATAAATAGGACAAGCAGCAACTGCTTGCTTTTTTTCCAAGTGTCAGATATAAATTATTCCTCCTGATCTAATGATACAGCTCAGAGAGGATTTAAAAGTAATTGACTGGAATGCCATCTATAAAATTAACAATACTGTGAAGTGGCTAATAAATAGAAATACTCCATCAATATATATACCCCTGCTAATTGGGTAAGAGGCACTTTTCAAGTGGGTGCTCCTTTTTTTAGCAGGGGGAGAGTTAACTGGCCCACCTCACCCCAGCACTGTCTGTTCTAGTGGCTGTCTGCTGGTATTCATTTGCATCTTTTTAGATTGTGAGCCCTTGGGACAGGGAGCCATTTAGTTATTTGATTTTTCTCTGTAAACCGCTTTGTGAACTTTTAGTTGAAAAGCGGTATATAAATACTGTTAATAATATAAACAGTGGCTAAATTCCTTCCTGATGACATTTCGGAAAACGCACCCACTTCTTCTGATTGTTCCATAACATTAACTCTGTCCAGACGGCATGACACTTGAAATGTGTGCGTGAGGAGGGGTCAGGTCAAATCACACTCACTGGCCCTATCCCCGACTACTGCATGGAAACCAGCCAGGGGAGCTGCGGAATACTCATAAAAACCCGTTTCGCTATACAACATATAGGATTATAGCCCTAATTGGGAGTCGTGGCCAATGGTCAAGGGAGTCATCATTAGAAAATGTTTGGAAACCACTGCATTAGACCCTCCCATGAAGTTAGAAATTCTGCTCAGTCATGGTTTACTATCCCAGCATACAGAGTTTGGGGGCAGGACCAGCCAATTCAACCCTAATACCCCTCCATGTACTGGCTATACATGTGGAGTTAAACATAAGCATAGGACTTCTGCCTGCACAATTGGCACCCTATGCAGGATAGACAGAATGCATATAGAGCCTACATATGTACAGCTTGCAAGCATGTAAATGTCATTCAAAAGTTCTGATGAATGTGCTGAATGTGCAGTGGACACAATTCTGACCTACACAAGCACATTTATCATACAAATACCATGTTGTCTCACAAGGACTGTTGTCATCTGGATTACAGAACAAAGACCTTTAATTTGGAGGGTGTTATTTTTCTTTGCCAGCAGAACTCTGCAGTCATGAACTACCTGGGCAAAGGGCAGGGGAGAGAATCTGTCCATCTTCACACCAGCACAGTGTCTTTTCTAGTTGCCGTTTGCTGGTGTTCCTTCTGCATCTTTTCAGATTGTGAGCTGTTTGGGGCAAGGAGCCATTTTCTCTGTAAAGCACTTTGTAAACTTTTTATTGAAATGCAGGATATAAATTTTCTTAATAATAATACTTGTCACACAATCTGTAGAAATTAGGGTATGAGTTTTTTTATCATATTGTGACTACAATGTAAAATTCCCTCCTGGTATAAGAGGCTTGTCTAACGCACCTAAGAATGGACTTGACATAAGGTTTTTATGCACATGAGTGCACAATGAAATTGACACAGTTTTCCAGAGTGCCAATGAACCATTAGTAAGTAAAAGACCAGACATTTATGGCAGTTTCAGTTCTCCCATCCCATTCCAAACCTCCTTCATGAAGTGTAACAATAATAACTTAGTCCAATAGAGGCAACAACTGGGATTAATCTGATTATACAATAGAACTGTCTATTGGAAATGCAATAGTATTTAAGTACATTGGTGTGTGTGTGTGTCTCTGTGAGAGAGAGAGAGAGAGAGAGAGAGAGAGAGAACTCGAGTGCAGAGGGGAGAAAGAGAGCAGTCATTTTGCATATTCTCCTCATGATCATTCTCATCTCTCTTAGATATTTCTGCATACTGTTCTTGTCAGCAATTGATTTTTAACAGTGTAAAAACCAGAAATTGGGAACACCGTAATTTTGTTGACAAAAACCAAATGATAGCGCTCATTCAAAAAACAAAGTGACCATTGCAAATAATGCAGGTATAATCTCATTATCCATGGATTTTTCACCCATGGTTTTATCTCAAGGTGACGAGAAGGGCCCTTTAAATTAAAGGAAAAAGTCATTTAACAATAGCCTCATTAATGTCAGAGGGCAGCCGGCTGACAATCCATCAATCATTCTCCAGGCCAGCGATTTTCAACCTTTTTCATTTCATGGCACACTGACAAAGCACTAAAATTGTCAAGGCACACCATCAGGTTTTTGACACTTGACAAGGCACACCATGCTGCCAGTGGAGGACTCACTTCCCCATTGGCTCTACTAATAAATAATCTTCCCCCAAATTCCTGTGGCACACCTGTGGCCCAGTCGTGGCACACCAGTGTGCCACGGCACAGTGGTTGAAAATGGCTGCTCCAGGCACTTAGAACAGCTTCACTCCAAGGCAAGCAACCCCTTCCTTCCGCCTGAGCTCATGAAAGAATGCTACAGTGCAGTGATTATCACCTCCTTCATTCTTTCCCCAGCACTGTGGCTCCTGGTGAAGTGATTGGATTGAGCTGCCTGTTATGTGACCAACACCATAAGCTAAATTAATCTTGAACCCTGTTATGACATTCAGAGGCTTCCTATTCATTCCTAGAGAGCCAGGGTGATATAGTGGTTTGAGAGGTGAACTTAGACCTGGAAGATCCAGGTTCAAATCCCCCCTCAGCCATGAAGCTTCCTGGGTGACCTTGGGCCAGTCACTTTCTCTCAACCTCACCTACCTCACAGGGTTGTTGTGAGGACAAAAGGAGGGGAGCAGCTATGTACATTGCCCTGAGCTCTTTGGAGGAAAAGTGGTGTGAAAAATAAATATTTAGTGTTAGAGGTAGTTTCATCGAGCATTCAGGCTGCCAGCAGCCAACCTATTAAAACAAGAAAATTATACCCCGGTAAGCTTTTAACAATGTTAACAGGTGTATGGGTGCAGGGGTTTCTATTTTTATACAGTCCCCATATCTGTGGTTTCTGTATCCATGGGGGGGGGGATCTGTGGAACAGACCTGTACCCTGTTATTTTGGCCTTTGTAACTCTTCAGATCAAAGCCCATCTGGTTCAGTATCCTATTTCTCACAATGCCCACTCAGCTGCCTCTGGGAAGCCCACGGAGAAGAAAAGGTGCAGCTTTCTGGGAAGCCACGGAGGAGAAAAGGTGCAGCTTTCCCACCACTGCTCCTCTGCAATTGATATTCAGAGGCATGCTGCCGTTGAACTGAAGGTAGTACAAATCCATCCTAATCAGTAGCCATTGACAGACCTCTTCTCCATGAATTTGTCCAGCCTCCTTTTAAAGCCATCCAAGCTAATGGCCATCACCACATCTTGTGGCAATGAATTACACATATAATTATGCACTGTGTGAAGGACAACCTCCTTTTTAAATCTTCCACAGATTGGTTTCGTTGGAGGACCTTCTAATTCAAGTATTGTCAGACCTTATCAGGCCCCATCAGGCTAGCCCTGCCCATACCAAAGTTGCTAATCTTGGTTGGCAACCTTCAATCTCGAAAGACTATGGTATAAGCCTACAGCACCAGGTATTCCCAGTCGGTCTCCCATCCAAGTACTAACCAGGCCTGACCCTGCTTAGCTTCCGAGATCAGACAAGATCGGGCATGTGCAGGGTCACAGTTGATGGGAGACCGCCTGGGAATACCGGGTGCTGTAGGCTTATACCATAGTCTTTTGAGACTGAAGGTTGCCAACCATGCTAACCTTGCTCCTCTCCGTATGTGAGCAACAGTAAAGTTCAAAAGCAAATGAAAATAGAAGCAAAAAAGAGATCTAGCACCCTCTAGAGCCTGGAAGGTGCAACAATTTTGTGCATACAATATAAATCTAAGAAACTGATTTGGTTTTTTTTAATGACTCTCTTATTGTATTATTGTATTTATCTTGCTGTCATTACTTTTGCTATGTAACCTGCTTTGAGAAAATTTTGTTTAAAAGCAGTATATTATTATGAACGAACAAATGAATGAATGAAATAGAATTCGAAGCAACAAGTCTTTCATTTATAAGAGGGGGGAGAGGAAGGCAGCGGGGCCTTCTACCAATTTTAACTGGGGGAGGGATCATTTCATAATTGGTTGGCAACCTTCAGTCTTGAAAGACTATGGTATAAGCCTACAGTATCCGGCATTCCCATGCGGTCTCCCATCCAAGTACTAACCAGGCCTGACCCTGCTTAGCTTCCGAGATCAGACGAGATCAGGCATGTGCAGGGCAAGAACAAATTATTCTGTGAAATATTTGCGCCAAGTGGAAAAACTTATGAATAGTAGTCTAGTCCAGTGTTTCTCAATGTTTGTCCTCCACCATACCACTTCACATGGTCCATCTATTCAAAGTACCACCGGAAGTAACTGCTGATGACATCATTGTCAGTTATTTCTGGGTTGGGAGGCCAGATGTGATGCTACAAAAACCAGTAAGAAGCTCAAATTGGATGGGAGGGCTTTTTCAAGCATGGAAAAGCATGCTTTGGAGCTCTGCCTGCCAAGCTAAGGGCCCAATCCTATCCTATTTTCCAGTGTCAGTGCAGTTGTGCCAGTGGGGTGTGCGCTGCATCCTGTGGTGGAGGGGAAGCCACTGGGGCCTTCTCAAGGTATGGGAACATGTGTTCCCTTACCACAGGGCTGCATTGTGGCTACACTGGAGCGGGAAATTTGGATAGGACTGGGGCCCCAAGTCTCCTACCACTGTTGCATTCATGTTCCTGGTCTCGCTGCCAGATGGCAGGTGTCTAGGGTCCTGTGAGTAACACCAGACACTACCTCAAGTACCACTGGTGGTAACCATACCACTGGTTGAGAAACACTGTTCTAGTCTACCACTGTTACATACCAGAAATCAAAAATAAATTTTTAAAAAATGACTGGATCATTCCCAGTATTTTAGTTATAAACAGAAATGTACAATAATGCATATTCATAAAAACAGATTTATTTTTTTTAAAAAGCATGCAGTGGTGCAGACCCCTTATAGGGAACAGAGGTCATATGGGGTCCAGTACAGGGCTTTGACCCCATGGCTTCCAGCAACCTGGCCCCAGCACTGTATAATACTTTGTTTTTGTTAATTAAACCGGTAACATCGATACCAACCTATCATTTTATTTTGAATTATGGGATACAATTCTCATGAGGCTAGATGTGGCAGGTTTCATTGACAAGGGGGAAAAAAAAACAATATTTACAAAGAAAAACATGTGGGTGCTGTTAAAAGAACTCAGTCCTAACTTCTTTGGGGAATTACCATATAATTTGACTAACTAAGGGCACAATCCTATCCTGCACTGGAACAGGCAAACCAAGAGGCTTGCGCTGCATCCAGCGCAGGATAGGGGCCCAAAGTGACTCAGCCAGAGGTAAGGGGAAACTTTTCCCCTTACCTCCGAGTAAGCCACCCTGGACCCTATGGGTCTCCTCGAACTTGCGCCACCTCCTGAGATGGCACAAGTTCAAGGAGAGCAGAGTGGCTTGCAACTGCTGCTCGGGAACGGGGATTGGGATCCGGCATAACAGCTGGATTCCAGCCCCACCTCCAGTTCCCTACCCGCCCACCCTAAGATTTCCCCGCTGCCCTTCCCCTGCCCCAGAATACCTCGCTCCCACCTCCTGTCCGTCTCCTCCTCGCCCACCCCAGAGCCTTGCATCAGCCAAGCATAACTACCGGGTCCCAGCCCCACCTCCCGCTCCCCACCCATTCGCCCTGGGGCTGTCCACCGCCTGCCCTCCCACCACCCCAGAATGCCTCTCTCCTGCTTCCTCTCCACCTTGTGCCTTACAGCACATTTGCGACCTTCCTAGGCTGGTGCAAGGAACTTGCGCTAGCCTAAGTCATTCTCAGGATTGCACTGTGAGAGCAGGTGGGAGGGACCACTTACATGGTGCATTTTGGCACCTGCAGCACTTATCATGCTGCTCTCCTATACCTACACCAGTGGATGAGAGAGAAAAGGCATGTGTGGGCATATATGTATGCGCACATTCAAATTCAGGTGAAATACCGACCATGTGAAACGGATGGGTTCAAGTCATAACACAGTGACTCTAGGAAACGTGCGTGTGAAATAAAGTCCTAATGTAGTTATCCATGTCATAAGCTATCGTGAGAAGCTTCTCTTTGCTAATGATAATGAAGTTGTAGGGACCGAACTTATTTTTATGTAGAAAACAGTTTTGACAAACCTGTCATAAAAAACTTGCCAAGCCTGTTTTGCTATTAAACAGCTATAGAAGTTCTCTCAGACGCTCCTACTAGAAACAAAGCCCTGAATTAAAAGCCAGTAAAACAAAAGTGTATTATGTAATTACTGTGCAAATAATACACAGGTTAATTTAAGGCAGTCTTTAAACACAAAGATTCCTTCCTGGAAATGAGCCATCGTCTGATACTCCAACACAAACCCTATTAAAGCATATATCCCAATGTAAAGGATAACAATATAACGAATCTGAGAATTATTTTCCCTATTCTTACACTTTTATCCAGTTTCTGTCACATTTAATATTTCCACAAGGTCCTAGGGTAGATCCGTAAATATCTTTTATGACCTCCCGCAGATACTGAAATCCATGAAAAAGCAAATCCACTGGTCGTGGCCATCAAAGGACCTCCACACATGACCAGAAGTGCCTTCCAGTTGCGATCAGAGGTGTTCTGAGATGCAAGGAGGCCCCACACTTAAGGCGGCTTGCTGGAGCCTTCTGAAATGCACTTTGGGCTAAACTGGACATGTGTCTCAGAAGGCTCCACCAGGCTTTCTGAAGCATGGAGAGGTCACCTCCATCCCAACACGATTGAAAGACACTTCTGGTCACAACCAGGAGGCACAGTGAAGCCCTTCTGACCCACCAAGAGTCAAATCCTCAGGTCCTGAACCTGTAGGTAGGGAAGGCCAACTTGTTTCATGAGTACTGAAAGTGGAAAAGGTAGGCAGCTACAAAGCATCAGCTAAACATTACTGAGTTTGGAAGAAACAGTTCATTCATGATCACCATTCACCTTAGGCTACAATCCTATACAAACCTTCCTGAGAGAAAGTCACATTTTATGGATCTAACTTCTACATAATCATGGATAAAGCGTGCTCTGCTAGAGTACAATTCTAGAAATACATGTTATATATTTTTATTACTTACCTAATAAGTCTAAAAATCTTCATAGTGTCCATAATAATAACAGGTATTTATATACCGCCTTTCTTGGTCTTTATTCAAGACTTTATTCAAGGCGGTTTACATAGGCAGGCTTTTATTTAAATCCCTTATTAAAAAGGGATTTTTACAATTGAAAGAAGGTTCTTTCTATCAAGAACCACTACATTCAAGGTGTTACATTCCGATCTGGCTTCACATTCTGGCCTCCATCCTCCCACGCTCGGAGCAGATGGAAATAGCTCGGCTTCAGCTTGTCTGCTGCTTCAAGGTCGCACGGTGCCGGTGGCCTGGAACTGGCGACCTTGTGGATGTTATCTTCAGGCAGACGGAGGCTCTACCCTCTAGACCAGACCTCCTGCCCATAAACACCTGTGTGCTAAATTCTACAAATACTCCCAATGGAAAGTCAGGAAATCACATTCCCTACATTATATTTAGTGCCACTACAGGATTCCTGCCTACCTTCAATGCTCTACAGCAGTGGTTCTCAAAGTGGTGGATCGCGACCCACCACCGGAACCAAAGAGGGTCACTTTCCCCTTAAAGGGCATGACCCATAAATGAGCGTCCCAACAGCACCCCAGCAATCGTGGTGCTGTGGCACTCAGGTGCATTTACACATGCCTGGGGGGACTGTGCAACCCCCAGAGGGTCCTGGAGGCTTGCAGCCCCCTCTGCCAGCCTGCCCTCTGCTGCAGTGGGCTCTGATTTGCAATCGGAGCCTACTTCCAGTTTGCAGTCAGAGCTCTGGAGCGCAGTTTCTGAAACTGGAACTCCAAGGAGCTGCACAGTCCCCTCCAGGTATGTGTAAAATGCACCTGGGTGCTCACAGCGCTGTGATCTCTGTGGTGCCATCAGGACATTCCCCCCATCCCAGCCCATTCCCACAAGCACTTACCCCTGGTTCTCAGACTCCCTGAAAGTTTGAGAACCAGTTCTACAGTCTACATGCCTTGCAGAGGTTCTGTATCTTGCTAAGTCACTTTCATTGGCTTGCTGCTATGTCCAATAGAGTGTGCTTAAAACTTGCAGATTTTTTGTGTGTGTCTTAGAGATTACTGTATTTAGCTATGGTAAAGCCGATTTGGTTTTGAATTATTGATCTAAAAATGGGTCCTTTTTTGTTTTATTTCTATCATCATCATTAGTTTTTGATTAACTGTTGTGGAAATGTAAGAACATAAGAACAGCCCCACTGGATCAGGCCATAGGCCATCTAGTCCAGCTTCCTGTATCCCACCAAATGCCCCAGGGAGCACACCAGATAACAAGAGACCTCATCCTGGTGCCCTCCCTTGCATCTGGCATTCTGACATAGCCCATTTCTAAAATCAGGAGGTTGAGCATACACATCATGGCTTGTAACCCGTAATGGATTTTTCCTCCAGAAACTTGTCCAATCCCCTTTTAAAGGCGTCCAGGCCAGACGCCATCACCACATCCTGTGGCAAGGAGTTCCACAACCAACCACACGCTGAGTAAAGAAATATTTTCTTTTGTCTGTTCTAACTCTCCCAACACTCAATTTTATGTCTTTATGTGCTCCACATATGAACTATTGGTACATTAATATATTGTTGATACGTTGCATTGACATAGCTGATTTGATGTCGATCATATATTTTTTATTTTCCTGTACAGTAAGTCATCCATCCAATCTCAACCCTGCCTCTCTCTCTCTCCTTAAGAGGACCAGGGCCTCTGCTTATAAACAAGCAGAAAACAAACAAATCAATGAATGAAGAAACAAATGAATATTCCTCTACCTGCTCCTAAGTCCCAGAATAGAAAACTTGGGCTCTTCGTATTCTGAGCAAGCAGCAACTCCAGAATATGAAAGATCTTGCTTAAATGTCACCAGTTTACAAAACAAAACCATCTAGATCAGGGAATGCACTGCACTACCACCATTACCTCCTCCCCGGCTGACCTGCTTCTGTGAATACTTCTCTTCCCCATTACTTGATGCACTAAAAATCCCAGCCCTTATTATATTAAAAGGTTAGTAAGCTCGCTCCTTCAATCATACTCAGCCAGAACTGCTGACATCCTAATATTATGTTACCTTTGTGGAATCCAGGATTCTTTAAGCACATGCCACGTCTTCGCAAACTGCAACGGCTCTTTTTCCACTCCAAACATGTTTTCAGTTGTTCCCCTTCTTTTGAGAGGGAGTACTTTGGGAAACTCATCCCTCCTTAGAAGATTAAAATAAAATACTCTCCAAGCCACACATTCTGACACACTTCCTTTCCCTACAACTCTCTTTCTGGAACTAGATTCTGAATCATCGCTATGACACACCACCCTCAAAACCCAAAGACAACCCTCAAGTCTTTATGGCTGTTGTCCTATAAACGCTGGTCTCAAACACATCGTTAAACTAAAATAACTCTTAATGACGACATCAAAAATTGGGAAAAGGAATGTGAGGGCCAAGGAGCTAATATGACTTCTAATAGTTTAAAAAATACAAGCATGCACCACTTAATGATGGAGATATGTTCTCCTATCCCTGCTGTTATGTGATTAGGTTGTTAAGTGAACATTAAGCCCAATCTAGTGCCTTTGTTGTGCAAACAGACACTCCCTACCAGACACTAGCTGTGCAGGCTACTGGAGACTGATTGCCTCTTCTTTGCATGAAGAACCTCTTTGTTGTGGAAACAAGATACTCAGCTGCAGGCCATGGGAGACCTGACTGCCTCATTAAGAGCCTCTTTGTTGTACTTTGACCACCTGCAGGTAAGCATAAGTGCGGCACACCTGTACAGTTTAAAGAACTCTGCATTATAGATTTTTCAAAGTTTATATTAGGAAGAGTAATAGCATTTTTATGAATTATTCATCTTTCCAACAGTCCTGCAAGGTAGGTGCACTATTCTCAATTGACAGTGTCACACTTAAAACTGAGATGCAAGAAGTTGCCACATCTCTGTAGACCTCCACTGGTCTCTTCAGGCCTACACCAGCTCTCCTGGGGGCAGGTCCAGACCAGGAAGGGGGGAATAGGAAATGTGTGTTGCCACTGCCAAGATCCTCTCCCACCTGCCTCTGAACTGTCTCCAAATCTGCCCACTCTCTGAATCCTGAATCTTCCCCCTCCACTGTCTTACCTGCTCTGGTGCGGTATCTAAGACCTTCTGGCATATATGGGGGCCTCAGGACATTTGCACTGGTGGTCCCGATACATATAACAGTGACACACCTTTTGTGACACTGTATGAAGACTTATGCAAGCAGCTCATGAGATCCGCTGCCATAGGCCCTCCATAGAACTGGGCAGTACAAACATTTACATTGCTTTTAATATCTGTAGGAATTGCCCCCTCCGATATTTTGTTTCTGAGTACCCTAACCTGAGGCCACTTCTTCAAACTCAAAACAAATGCATTAGAACTTATTCAATAAACAAAATGTATCATAATCCCAGAATATTCCAACAAAGTCTCCGAAACGGATTACAGCATGCATTCAAAAAAAGGTGTTGCCAAACCATACGCAGAAAATTATGAAAAAGGCATTCAGAGTTCCAGTATCTGAAGATCAGAAAGCTAACAATTTTCAAATGGATTAACTGGCAAGGTAAAATGGGTCCCTTGCCAAGAAAATTTATCTTTGCCCTCAAGAATCTTGGATAAATCCCTACAACACAGAAAGAACAAAAAAGCTTGTGATGCTTCTCTGGATAAATGAATCATTTTAGGAGAAATTCTGTCATATGTGAACGTGTTACTACTGCACTTTCGAAAACCAACTACACCATACAATGAAACCATCATCGTAGCCAGAAAACAGAGAAGGGAGGATGACACCCAGAATGCCGTAATAAACACTTTAGGATTTGCATGATTACATGTCTCAAGTTTCTTTGAAGGATGCACTGTACGTCAGTGATCACAGATGTCTGATCTGGGACATATAATGTACTACTAGATGTTGAGTTTAGCTTCCTGACTGTCTTTGGAGAAAAAAAAAAACAAAAAACACCATGTGACCATATCAGTGTGCTTGAAAGGTTGTGGTAAATGTCTACTAATAACATCTGAGAAGCTAGAGAAGTGGTTGAACATTTCTTGTACTTGGGAACTGGTCTTTAGGGAGTTGAATACCTCCTTCCCCTCTGCAAAAAAATAGAAAACTCAAAATAAATTATAAAAAAATGCAAATGAATTCACAGTGCAAATGACATGCAAAATTTATTCAAGTCAAAGTTCAGCTTTTCTTGGGACAACACTCAGACTGCATGGATGCAGAATTGTACTTTTTTTTTTAATGTGAAGTATTCTATATCATGCTTATTTTTTGACTGAAGTCCCAAGAAACACACACAAAACACATCACACATCAGCAATAAATTTGTGTAATATTTCTTTTTTCATACAAATATGCGCATGTTGCAGTAAGGAAGAGACCAGACTCCCTTTGATATCAAATATCAAGTGTTTTATATTTGAAAAGGAAAAAACAGTGATAATAATATAGAACATGTGATACAATACAAGTAAAAGTATTATGAGAAGAAGCTCAAAGACTGTCTTTGCAACATGTACAACACCTACCTGCAAGTTCATTCGTGAGAATGTACATAGGAAATCTAAACCATCATATGACTGTACAGGTATAAACTAATTATCCACAGATATTTTACCTGTGGTGCTGTCTCAACGCGATCAGAAGGGCCTTTTAATTAAAGGAAAAAAGTTGTTTAACAATAGCCTCGTTAATGTGAGAGAGAGGGCAGCCGGCTGACAATCCATCAATCATTCTCTCTCTAGGCACTTAGAACAGCTTCATTCACTCCATGGCAAGCGACCTCTCCCTTCCCCCTGAGCACATGAAAGAAAGATAATCACTTTGCATTCTTTCCCAGTGATGAGCTCTGGGTGGAGGGGTCGCTGGCTCAGAGTGAAGCCTTTCTAAGCAACTGGAGAGAGACTGATTGATGGATTGTCTACCTAATGACTCTGTCTTACATCACAAAGGCCAGCAAGGCTGTTTTTAAATCACCTAGCAAAGGGACATTGTTTTTTAAATGGATTTGCTTTGATGCGATTTTTGCCATCCATGTGAGTTCTGGAAACAGAATCCTCTCGAATAACAAGACTCAACCTGTACATGATAATTCAGTTTGAGTATAACTCAGTAGCGGTTTAGATTCTACTCTTAACTGATTATGTAAACAGATTTTCCTATGGAAAATCAAACCATATTACTTAGCTAGGGAGGTCAGATCAGTATTCCTAGAGCCCAGTCCTATACTTACTGCATGATGTCGGTCCAGGTGATCCACTGGCGCTGACTGCCATAAAGCAGTCAGTACCAGTCATAAAAGGCAGTCTGACAGTGCTCTAAGCTGGCAGGAAGTGCAGGCCTGCGCTGTCCCAGCTGTGTCATCATGTCTCCTACTGCTCACCGGATCAGGTTAGTCAGCAGGAGAGGCAGGAGGGGTGGGGGGAGGTGGAACAGAGGTGAAATGGGGCAGGGAGGGTCAGGAAATGGGGCAGGTCTGGTGGCAGCAGCAGCCAAATCCTAGCCTCCTTCCCAGATCTGATCCTGTGGCACGGGTCCATATGAACCTCTGCAAACTATTTAACTAGTGCAGGTTCGAGTAGACCCCCCTGAACCATCCCTGGGTAAGTTAATGATTGTTTCCTTAACCAGAGGAGACCTCAGCAACTGCCCCAGCACCATAAGATGCAGAGGCCACCATTTTGGCATTGATGGGTTGGGGGAGGATAGGACTGGGCAGTTAGTAATGAGCCACAAATTTCTAAAGAAAGAGGTTTAATTCTAAAGAGGTTCAGTATTCACCATGGACCTTAAAAACAAAGCAAACTAGTCCACGCTGAATCTGTCTGGCCCACAAAATGAATCATAGTAACGGAGCAACTGCTACATGAAAAGAATATTGGATGAAATTCAAAGTGCATGATCATTTTCCTGTAGCAGATGTTTGAACAGCATTTACATGAAAGCTGTGTCAGCTGGAACTCTGCCATTTATTTCAATTTTGGGACTATTTGAGAAAAACAAGGAAGTTGGGAGAAGGATATCAACAGAAATCATGGCAAAATCTTAATTTTTTTAAAAGTACTATACTAAGAACATAAGAACAGCCCCACTGGATCAGGCCATAGGCCACCTAGTCCAGCTTCCTGTATCTCATAGCCCCACCAAATGCCCCAGGGAGCATACCAGATAACAAGAGACCTCATCCTGTTGCCCTCCCTTGCATTAGTATTCTGACATAGCCCATTTCTAAAATCAGGAGGTTGCACATACACATCATGGCTTGTAACCCATAATGGATTTTTCCTCCAGAAACTTGTCCAATCCCCTTTTAAAGGCGTCCAAGCCAGATGCCATCACCACATCCTGTGGCAAGGAGTTCCATGGACCAACTACACGCTGAGTAAAGAAATATTTTCTTTTGTCTGTTCTAACTCTCCCAACACTCAATTTTAGTGGATGTCTCCTGGTTCTAGTATATGCTGCTCCTTCATTCCTATGGATTATAATTTTTCTCTTAACTCTTGCATATCCAGCTAAACAAAACGCTGTCCTGGACTGCATAATTTGAACACTACTTCCGTGCATGTGACTTTTAAAATGAATTACATCAGTTAAATGTTGGACCTGAATTTAACTTTCTAATCTACTAATCCCGAAAAGAGAGAACAGTCAAAATCTTCAGAATCGCAGCCATTGACTGAGCTCAGCTTCACTACAACAATTTTTTTTCATGAAGCCGTCTGCCTTGTGAACAATTTAAAATATTATCAAACAATTTGCATACTGTCCATACGGTACTTGCATGAAGCTGGTACTAAATAAATGGTTGGCAACCTTCAGTCTCGAAAGACTATGGTATAAGCCTACAGCACCCGGTATTCCCAAGCGGTCTCCCATCCAAGTACTAACCAGGCCTGACCCTGCTTAGCTTCCGAGATCAGACAAGATCAGAGATGTGCAGGGTAAAATGTTGCAG
This sequence comes from Tiliqua scincoides, assembly GCF_035046505.1. NCBI lineage: Eukaryota > Metazoa > Chordata > Lepidosauria > Squamata > Scincidae > Tiliqua > Tiliqua scincoides. Next base: position 11,271,354 of record NC_089821.1, read on the forward strand.
TAGTAATTATAACTTGCATCTATAATTATATTACATTGTTTTAAAAAGTAGGAGGAAAATAGAAGTTTCAGAGGTGCAGCTTGTCCTATAAGAGTGGTGGTTAGAACCATCTGTTGTATGGCGCTCTGCTCAGAACTCCAAATAGGAAAAATCCCCCCCTTTTTTTAAAAAAAATTTGGTCACTTTAACAACAGTCAAGCACAATAACTGATACATCAGAATATTTATGACAAGACACATCATGAAAATTCTCCAAATAATCTGTACAAACACAGAGAAACCAAAGACCCACAGTTAAAAATAATAAAAGAAACCTGAAGTGCATAGCGAAGCACATTTAAAAGCACTCCAGCGATTTAACATTACCCTACGTTAAATAGCTCACAGCAGTTATTATGCTTCAAGTATATTAGTGGATTGAATCTTGACAGTCTTTCAGGGAGCTCTCCCAACTGTGGAATATTTTATAAGTACAGGAAAAATAACTTCCTGTGTTCCAGAAAGACAGGAGAGCTGTAATCTACTGCGATGCCGATTCTTTAACAGCCGATCTACTTGTACATGCTACGAGTTCTGGTAGGAGCAGTGGTAGGTGCATGAAACAGGCTCTCCAGGTAAACTCCAGGTAAACTGGAGAGCTCCACTATATGAAGGGTCTCTGTACTACCACCAAGTGATCTCTAACACAATTCATACTCAGAGGGAGTCACCATCGAGTGGCAACTGAGAAAGGGAATTGAAGTATAATGTGATTGGACATGTGGGACAGTAGTGGGAACCGCTAGATTCAATAGCACATGAGTGCACAACTGCTAGCTGGCCTGGGTGAGCCCACCACCAGTAATTATTGCCCCTTACTGCCCAGTTCAAACCATCTCACTACCTCTTTTTGCTCATACACTGAAAAAGGTAAATACCTTTTAATAGGTTATAATAGTGGTTCTCAAACTTTTTAGCACTGGGGCCCACTTTTTAGAATGACAATCTGTCAGGACCCACCCAAAGTGATGTCATTAACCTGAAAGAAATGGCATGGCTGGAAGTGACATCAATTTAGGTTTCAGATCTAAGCTGCAATCAGCCAAAGGTCCCATTACACAGCATGCTCATGCTGTCATTTTGTACAGCTCGGAATTCAGACATTCCAGCTTGGAAGTCAAAGCAGAACGCAGACTTGGATCGTCTCCAACCACACAGCCCTCTGCCCTTTGCAGCATCCTACCTCTTTCCACCTATTCAGGGCAAAGTACACTGCCCCTCTTCCACCAGGAGCCTGCCCTGCCCAGCAGCTCTGTACTCTGTACTTTCTGCTTTGTATTTTCAGTGGTGGCTGAGCTAGGTGCAAGGCGACCCACCTGAAATTGGCTCGTGACCCACCTAGTGTGTCCTGACTCACAGTTTGAAAAATGCTGGGTTATAGATTTCTGCACTGTAAAATACACCAAATTAGAGGTATTTTCCTTAAAGGCCATCATCTTATATAAGGTAAAAGTACAGAAGTGCTTCAGGACACCTGAAATCTGAAAATATTTGCCAAGGTTGGGAGAATAAAGCAGGACAGGGTGGGGCTGTTGACAGTATATTTTAGATTCTTACATTTAAAATGTCTTACACAATACTTAAGCTGTTATTCCCTTTGAGTTTTTGCAATTCAAGCAAATCTAGGTAAGTGGAACAAAACTGGTAACTGGTAACCTGAACACTGAGGTCGATGTAATGAACTTAGGCAAATTCATACACTACAACACTTTTGCATTTGGACAGCGGCAGGAGACACAATCCAAATCTGTTGGCAACCAAAGGCAAATTGGTGCCCTCCTGTTGTTTGATCCCAACTCTTAAGGAATTTTCAAGAAAAATCACAGCATTTTAATCCATCTTTTATAATGGAAAAAAGTTATTGAGAGGAAGGAAATGTAAGGTACGTAACACACACAACTTTGCATTCATCAATTCCAGCACAGCTAAACAACACCCTTGACTGAAAATTGCCGGAGGAACAGCCAGCTGTTTTAAACTATTTTTGTAATCCAGTTCATTTCAACTGTTGTGTTTCATTAACAGAGAAGCATATCTGTCATCTTTGAAAGTTTAAGGTCTAACAAGAGAGAAGTTAATCACCAGAACAAGTATTCTTAATTTAAAATTATGAAGTGCAGAGATGTAAACAGAGATACTCCTATTTGGGAAGGGCAAGTTTCAGTTTGTTGCTGAGACAGTTGTATGAAAGATAAACAAAAGAACGTCAAAAACTTACCAGAGTCCCATCATCCATTTATTCAAACTTTTATTAATACATTCTGGTGGGTAGTCAAAATTATTAACCTAAAATCATATGACGCAAAATGATCTGATAAAATAATAATCAGATATTTTCAAGTTAAAATAGGTTAAGTGTTTTAGGAAATACTTCAAATATTTGGTTTTCATTTACATATCCAAAGGCAATGTGAGAACCTTAAAAGTTGCTTTGTCTCTATTAAAATTGACTTTCTCCTTTTCCTAGCAGTGGTTAATAAACATTTTCCCATATTCCCTTATTCATTCATAAGTGAAGTCAAAAGTTACTTGACCTTCTGATCTATTTTCCATCTGTCAAAAGGATCTAATTAGTTTTATTTTAACACATTCTCAGTAAGAGGAAAAATTCAAAAGATCAAATCAAAGACAGTCAAAGTCATTTTCCAGAAAATCCTCACACTATCTATTGACTTCTTATGTTCAAAAGATAACTAGATTTAGTGGCTCCAACACAGCGATTTAAATGGTTTCTCAGTATAATTCTCACATCTCATCATTCAAAAGAGACCTAGTTAAAGCAAATATGTAGGTAATTATGAAGCATGCAAATCTTAAAATGAGTGGTGATGAATGGTTAAATAAATAATGATTCAAACCTCAGTCAAAATCTTTAAGATTGGATGCCATCCTATGCCAGAGATAGCCACCATTCCCAGAATGCAGTGCTGGGAACCTTACTCATTATTATTATTATTATTATAACAGTATTTATATACCACTTTTCAACTAAAAGTTCACAAAGCGGTTTACAGAGAAAAATCAAATAACTAATGGCTCCCTGTCCCAAAAGGGCTCACAATCTAAAAAAATGCAAATGAATACCAGCAGACAGCCACTAGAACAGACAGTGCTGGGGTGAGGTGGGCCAGGTACTCTCCCCCTGCTAAAAAAAGGAGCACCCACTTGAAAAAGTGCCTCTTACCCAATTAGCAGGATCATTTAAGGATCAGAACAGAAAGCTCTCAGCGCACTGCTATTTGCAAACCAAACACTTGCCTAAGGAGAAGCTTGGAACTCCCTTCACCAACTGGTCCTTTGATGAAGAAGGCTGTGGCACACCATTCAAAAGAGAGGAATCATCTCAGCATACAAAATCCAGACAGTGGAAAGGAAAAGTGGAAAATTCCAGTTCAAGATAATCCTAGACCAGGTAATGGGAGGTAAGAGTAGAGGAGGGGCCTTGACGATACAGCCTGGCCCATGGGAAGACTGAACAGCTCTCTGCCCTGATAAAGATGATTATTAAAGATGGAATCCAGAAGATGGGGGGGGGGGAAGCTCCTTCTGCAGCATTTGTGCACTACTTACCTGATGACTGGGAAGCAGACTTTTAACAGCCAGCCCTGAGGTTGCAAAATGGTGTGCGATCGTATTAGGGATCAGAAGGTAATGGACTGCAGCTATTCTAATATGTTGTGATCAATAAAGCTTTCTTTGATTGGATTTTGCTGAATGGAGCTGGTTCTTCTTCCAGAGAAGAAACAGATCCTGCTACAGAGGTAGCTAATAACAGGGGAAGCCTGATCATTTTTCTTGGGACCTTCCCTCCTATGAGGTAGACCACTTTGGCTTGGGTCTACCTTTCATTTCTGATAGCTACAAGAATACAGTTACCATTGAACCCAATGTCAGTAATAAAGGACTGTTCACCACCCACTTATATTAGCATCAGTGCTCAAAGACAGGTGCAAGGCCACCCCACTCCTCTTCAGGTAGAAAACCATCCCCTTTGTGAGTGGACCACAATTTAAACCAAGTTTGGACTAATCTGAAATGAAAACATTCCACTTCCTTTTTTCCCCCCTCCCACTTTGGGGACACCATTGAGTTTTCTTGTTTCTCAAGAGAGGCTAGAACTACTGAGCCAGTTCCTCATTGTACCAGTCTCCTTCAGCAGCCTTGACACCTATTGGCTACGGCTCAACTCCACTGGATCCAGAGCCCCATGTTGGTCCTCCCTGCCCAACATGGGGCTGCTTTACTCTGCACTTACCTGGGGGAAGGGGGTAAATGTCCCCCCCCCAGGAGATGCCGGGAGCCACTGTTGGCTTTCCTCAATTACACCTTTTCTGACTCTTCCTTGGGTCTTTGTCTGTCCCTTCCTCCTCTCAGATTCTTGTGTACCCCCTGGCCCCCATTCTTTGACTACCTTGCCTCTGAATGCCTTGTCCTTCAGCCTCTCACCTTCCAGGACTTCTCATCGCTTGATCTATCAAACCTGTCAACACAGGTTGACACAGCTGAAGTTAGCATTCCAGCCAAACCAACCTCTCACTTTCCTCACAGAAATAAAAGGCCACAGTGTACAAGATCTCACAGGGCACACTAAAACATCCAGGGAGAGCAATAGCAAGCAGGACTACAGAGCATGAGTCTGTGGTATGGGTAACATCCACTGCTGGGTGTTCCCACGCATTTGGCTGGAAGGAAGGGGAAGTACCCACATCAGATTCAAACAGGCAGTTCCTCCCTCTCTTTGCTGTCCAATGGGAACAATTCCTATGTGGACCAGTAAGTTAGTGGACAGGCAGGGGGAGGATGAGGAAGGGAAAAAAAGCTTGGGGGCAAAGGGAGGGAATTCAAACATATGGGACCCCTTTCATGATGGTGCTCTAGGACCCCATACACTATGGCACCAACTTTGACAACATCACATCATTTGAGCCAAAAGGAGACAAATATTCATTACCAGTGCAATAACCCCATACATTCCTTAGTACATTACAATATACATTATTTAGAAAATCATTATTTAATTGCATTGAATTACTTAGCAAATCATTATTTAACCGCACTGAATACATTATAATTTCATTCACTTTCACTACATAAAGCATTTAATTATATTGCTGGTTATTTATAATGAAATCAGTTTCAATTCTAACTCTTTAAGAGTAACACTTTCATGACTCACAATCCATGAAAAAAAAATGGCACAGAATTTTCCTATTCATGTTATATAGGAGATATATCAAAACAGCTAATGGGTTTAAAAATAAAACATCTGGGATTATTTAAATCTCTATTAACAATTTTAAAAGATTTAAATTGGCATTTGTAATTGGTCCTGTCATTCTGTTCCCACCAGGAACATATTCTGTATTTGATTTCTGTTATATACCTGGTTGAATTAGTATACTTAAAAAAATTCTTTCCTTTAACTTCTATTTTACTATTCATTTAAAATACAATAAAATATTTTTGGGACCGAATTTAGACCTACAAAATGGCTTAGAAATCCTCTTATGTTGATAAGAAAAGTTTCAAAGTAAGCCCAAAGATGCGCTAGAGATATGCGCCAAGTTGCAAGTCTTCAGCCCCCCGACTTGTGTCAACTCATGAGGCTTAATGGCTGGTCAGCATGGCTGACTCCTCCTGAGCTGCAGTAGAATCATTTTTGACTTGAGTTCAAGACATTATGAAAAACGAGTCACGGCTCAATCAGATGTGGCCAAAAAAGAAAGGAAGCAAGCACTCTCTCTCACACTCACACTCACTCAAGCAAGTTAGGACTCAAGTCTATTCGAGTTATGACTCTTTTTTGAGTCACTGGCCCCAAGTCACGAGTCAGATCAGAGTCAGTGACTCACTGTGATTCAAGTTAACATTAGTCATGAAAAACTTGTGTTTTTGTGACTTGAGTTGAGTCTTTATGAGTCGAGTACCCATCCCTGGGTAAGCCTTTTGAAATCTACATCACGGAACAAACAGAAAATTGGTATGAATGCACTGCCCTTTTATCCTACAGATCACAGAATTGTTATTTATTACCAGCATGAAACATTAAGTTGCTTCTGGGTTTCCCGGCCCATTTAATCTGCTTTGGTACTCTTCAGTGATCAGCTTTTACAAGGAAGTCACATGGATACAGAAACAGCAATACAAATTTTGCTTAAGGGTGGCTGGTTGGGAAACGAAAACTACAGACATTTTCTCACAGTATCTTAGACTGAACACATCAACAAACAAGCATATCAGCTGTCTTCTTTTCAAGCAGGTTGCAAAAAGGGCTTTTTGTTGTATAAACCCAATTTTTTTCAAGAGCATCACAGAAGAGCACATCACAAGACCTTGTAACCGAGTTCCACTTATAAAGCTTGTTTGTTTCTTTTAAGGCCAAAGACCAATTTAATGTCACAGCAGTTGCTAGAGAGGTAGATCATTTTGCTGGACTAAGGTAGTGCGATAACAACACAGCACCGCCTCAGGCAACATTTCTTCTCAAGTTTTCAGATACAACTTTGATTGCTGAACTATCGGCCCTTCCTGTAGAAATAATTTCCAGGGTTTTACGACACATTCTTTCCAAGACATAGATGCCAACCAGTTCATTTAAGAGACCATAAAAGCAGTGACCAGTTTATAGATCAAACATTGTAAACTCTCAGCACATGGCCCTGGGCAGCCAAGCACATGGGAAGCTGAAGTGTGAGACTCAGCAGGATGGAGCACTCGGGCGAATCAACGGGTGGGGGGGGGTGTCAATCCAGAGGCAGAGGTCACTGGAGGCAAGATCCGGAGCCAAAAGGTTCATCCAGAGGTAGGCAGGGTGGGTGTGGAGAGGTGCTGAAATAAGGATGCAAGCAGACATATGAAAAAGCAAGTGAATAGGAAGCAAGCAGACTGGGAAAGGGGCGGCTCAGAAGGGACACAGAGGAACAGCCAGACAAGCAGCCAGTAGCGTAGCCAGAGAGGGGCAGTGCAGCAAGCTACACACAGTGTAAGCGGCCCCTCCCACTTGCCATTACAGATGTTCCAGGCAGCAATGGCAACATGCAAGAATGGCTCTGACGGGACTGGGAGGAGCAGCTTACATGATGCATTGCGGCACCTGCAGTACTTACCGCACGCCCCCCCCCGGCTATGCTTCTGCAAGCAGCAACACCTGGAGCAAGACTAGGAAGTCATAGGAAGGCCAATCTGTTGCCCACACAAAATCCTATGTCTGAACTGGAGGCATTTATAGCCAGGAAGCAACCTATCTGGATGCGGAGCTACACTGGCACCTGGTAGAACAATACTGTTTTTATTCTGCACCATGTAGCTCACCGCAACGATCAGCACGCATAGTCTAGCAGGTTCTCAGCTCAAATCCAGCCGAGTCTGACAGTGGCCTACAGCCCAATCCCTGTTTCCCCTGATTTTATTGGGCTTTGATGCTTAGAACTAAAATCATAGCTGCAGATACCTCATTTTTTTTTAGAAGCAGTATTACAAATAATAAGATTGATCAGGTAAACATTTGCAGTTAATAGTACCATTAGAATGCTAGCTCAGTTCTGGTTCTGGACTTCACTGGAAAGTCAATACATACAAATACGTTTGCTATCGACAAATAACAAAACCATTGTCCATGCACTTCTAGTATCCATTTCTTTCCAATCATCCCATTTATGATTGCAACATCTATCTTAAGAAGTCCTCAGGCTTATCTGCAGGAATGGAAGTGACAATAATTATCCAGGCAAGCTAATTCATCACACTGCAAGCGTCTGACTCACAATTCTTGCCTAATGACTCTAGTCAATAACATGGAAGACCTTTTAGTTACTGAGATGTATTAATGCATTAAAAAAAAATCAGATTCATTTTTCCTGGTTTGTACTGAGCAATTATCTGTCACACATTTGAAAAACACACCCTTAATGTACTTCAGATACGTTATTCAAAATGATTGACAGGAAAGTTTTGTAACCGAGAGCAAGGACAGACCAAATTTGAAAATTAACATTTTACAGAGGAAAGATGATGTAAAGCACGAGACAGCTGTAACAATAAAGCGACTGGCATCATAAACATGTTTAGAATCATCACATTTCTGCAGGTGAAAAAGTATTTCATCCAACCTCAACCTGATTCAACAATGAATGCAAAACTACTAACAGCCCAATCCTATGGTTTTCCCTGCATAGCATGAACCCATGCCAAAGGGTTATGCTGCATGCTCTGATGGGGAGGGGCAGATTGGGAGGAAAGGGAAAATATTTTGACTTACACTTCTGTAAGCCCCTTGACCACCAATGAGTCCCTTTGAACCTGCACCACTTCTTTAGCTTGTACAAATCCAAACCCATTGGCAGGTCTTCTTTTTCCCCACCACTGTGTCTTCCCTTCCACTATGTCTAGCAGTCCAGAAATGCGCCGCTACGCACGCTTCTTAATTGCTGTTTGTGACAGCTGGGAACTACATTCTGCCATCAGAATGGTCGTTCCAGAGGTGACAGCACCACTTAAGACTGGACTCTAAATGACACACCTCACTGCTCTCCTAGAAACAATATTTGGGCAGTCATTGCTGATATAATGATTGTTTGTAAAGGTAATTTTTAGCAAAAGCATGTTGGAGATCTGATAGAAAGGCATGATGTCAACATTTAGAGTACCACCTCTCCACTGCTCATCTCACACTTATCGCAAAGTGTCTACACTACAGTACTGAATAGCCATACTGCTACTGTGGTCATGCCTTTGACAGGTAGAGCTCATGCCCTCTCATTAAAGGGATTAACTGGCTTTTAAAACAAATCTTGAATAGTCATTACAAGTTAAGTATTGTTTAGATGCTGTTTGTCCTTGTTCTTGCCCTTTGAGTGGAGAAAGCACTTAACAGTCCAATCCTATACTTGCCGACCGTCGTCATTGCGCTTTTCTGCTGGCACCGACTGCCATAAAGTACTTAGCACCAGTTGCAAAAGGTCCTCTGGCAGTGTGCTACTCAGTGCACTGCTGGCTACATTGTCTGGAAGGCCAACAGCTTCCTGCCTACGTCTTTGGCTCTCCCGCCCTCTAGAGAGCAAGTAACTCAGTGGGAGATGCAGGAGGGATGGGGGAGGGTGAAATGGGGGCAGAGAGCGGACAAAACTGGGCAGGGAGAGACATATTAGGTCGGGCTGAGGCAACGAGTAGATTTGGCAGTGATGGCACACACTGGATCCTATCACCCTTTCCCACAGCCTTACTATCATTGGAAATGCACTAGCAGAATCACTAGTGCAGGACCAAGGAGACCATTGCAGGTCGGGAGACTTTCAGAGGTTGTAAGGGTATTTAAATCCCCTTTTACCTCTGAAGACTGACTCCTGATCTCCCTTTCCCCAGTGGATATGGCACACCCGATTTTGCCATGGCTGTGCCAGGGAAAGGAAGAGGATTAGGCTGTAAGGTACACATATGAAGTTTTATGACACCTCTGATTTAGATACCAGCTTTGTAGAAGCTGTGCCAATTTAAAGTGTCAGGCTTGAGAACAGTCATTCCAATGAAGACTTGTATTGATTATTTTCTTTTCATTATCAAAAACATATCTTAATGTAAATGGAAAGAAAACAGCCAATTTTTATATATTTTTTCCAAAAGACGAACATAATCACATCAAAAATTAAGGCCCCTGGAATGGTACTAGAATTGATCTACTAATTTTTCCATCAGGAAGTGCCTCGGGGAAATGCTGCCCTTAATGTCACTGGTATTTCAAAGGGTGATACACATGTCATAAAATAAAATACACACTTTTAAAACAGTATAAAAATATAACAGTAAAAATGCTGTTTGCCCATAAGCAGTAAATGCAATGCAATCCTAAAGGTCCCTTGAGCAGGCGCAGGTCTCCCTGCACCAGTTCTGAGTGTCACAAATGTGCTGCAAGGTGTGTTTGTGCCTACTTAAGAGCTGACTGGGCCTGCATGGAGACCTGCGGTGGCTCAGCTGGGTCAGATTCTGAGCCTGCCCCGACCAACACAAGTAAGTGTTCACCGGGTGGGTTGGGGGTGGGTGGGAAAGGGTGGAGAGATGATGGAACGGAGGCAGGGAGGGGGTGTTTTGGTTGGGGGAGGGCACAATGGGGGGGGGAGGATTGAGCCCAGGAGGTGGGCAGGATCAGCAGGAGTAGCATATACCATATCCAAATATCCCTCCCAGCAGGCTCAGAGTTACACCGGGCTTCCTAGATTTGCACCAGATAAACAGCTGGTGCAGATCCGAGAAGACCCAAGGAGGGGCTGGGGCTTTACTTGGAATAAGGAGAAATATATCCCCTTACCCCGAGATGACCTCCATTCACCTCCTAACCTTCGTAGAATACAGTGCAGGTCATGCGGTCAAGTTAGTACCTGTGTAGGCTTAACAGCTGCAATTCTATAGTACACACTTTCCTAGGAGAAATTCCCATTGAATTCAAGTATTGAATTCACAGACTTGTTCTCAAACTATAGTTTTATTCATATATAAGAGATGCTGCAAGTCAGATAACACTCCAGACATTTCAGCCAGCAAATGAAATGGTTTTTGTTAAGTCGATATGCACACAATTTTGGGCGCAATCCTAACCGGCAGTTATGTTGGTGTAGGTGGCCCTGCAGGGTCACAAACATGCTATAAAGTACATTTGTGCTGCCTTAGGCAGGAGCTGCATCAGCACATTCAGATGCGCCGACGCGTGGACGGAGGCAGAAGCCTCCGCTGCGGCTCCCACACTGCCACTTGGGTCAAAGAGCTTCCCTTTGCCTGTGGCTGAGCCGCTGCTCACTGCAATCCCGTGCTGGATGCAGCGCAAGCCTCCTGGCCAGGACTGCGCCCTTTGTTAGGTTAATATTCAAAATCAATAAAAGCCTTCATAAACAAAAAAGTTTAGAAATATGAATACATAAATATAAAATGTAATAAACGATAAATTATGTAGGCCCATGTCTCAGAATCGTAGACCTATGCCAAAATGGCCCCACTGCCCCTCCCCCCCAAATCTGGTCTGGTTTGATAATAATCAATTCAACACTGAACTTAAAACAGAAGCAGGAGCTTACCAGTTTGGTGTTTTGCAATCAAACAAATCTTACTGAACACTTGAACCTTCACTTGAATTAATCTATTTTTATAATCCAAGGCTTATACCAGCCCAAGCTACTTTCTGAACATACCAGTAGCTATTTAATCTTCAATTTAAACTTGTTATAGCAAGATACATCTAGCATCTAACTCTGTGAAAACATCTAGCATCTAGCATCTAAGACTGAAAAAAATTCCAAATATACTTCCCCAGGCCAAGATCTCCTAGCAATCAGGCTTTAAAGGCCTGATTTTCTTTTTTACTTTGTTCAAATTTTTCCCACAACTCAACCAGAGCCTCTCCTATGTAGGTCCCATACATTTCAACAGGACTGACATAACAGCTCCAGCAAATGGTGCCTCACCTTGGCATTTCATTTCTTTGTAGATATTTGAAACATTACTGACCTGAACGCCACTGATCTTGTAGCTGGAGACTGCCTTTTTCTGGAGGGCTGCTTTTATGAAAACGTTCTCCACCAGTGCAGTGATGCAGCCCTGGGTGCCTCATCGGAAGTCCAATTTCGGAAAACTTGAGATGCAGCTGGGCTTCCAAGTCTTTAACCAAAGGGAGATTTGTAGCAGGATACCAGAAACTGGGAAGGTCACCAAGTGCAGGCGCTTCTGCTGTGTTTGGAGAAGGCAATGGCAGTATTCGGTGGTGCAGCTGTGGACTAGGCAGGCTTGAGGACAAAGGCGATGGGAGAGGCGACACGTGTTTGTGTGACTTGGACGCGGGATGTGAATTATTAAAAACATTGCTAACCATGCTTAACGTGGGAGACTGTGGCCTTCTGTCTTCCTGCTTAACGCTGGCCCAAGTCTGACAAACATCAGGACGCAAATTTATTGGCAGATTTAAAGACAAATGTTGGCTGCTCTCCTGGGGTCCAGTCAGTCGTTTTTCATACACCAAGCTGGGTGGGCTTCTGTCTGCTCTTGTAATACGCGGTAATCTCTTCCATTCTGCAGCATCATCTAACCTGTCATGCTGTATCACTTTCAGTAGGGTTTTATTGACTGCTCCTGCTAGGTTACATGATTCATCAATAACATGCTCTTGTCCTCCTGTACATTGTTGAATATAGCCTTGGCGTGCGTTCTCCTGCGACGCAGTAGCAAACACAGATTCTTTGCTCCCAATACTGGTGGCGTAAGATATTTGGTCATATTCTGCAGAAGCTCTTGCAACTTTCTGCAGCTGGCATTGCACATTTTGTTCTTTCGATCCCCCTCTGACTTCAGGCTGGCTTTTGCCCATTTCAGAACTCTGACTACGTACCGTTTCAGATGCGAAAGTTTTCTCAAAGGCCTCAAACGCTTGGGATGCAGTTTCTTGGGAAGATGTCCCACTCTGTTGTACCTTCATCCCTTTAAGGGTATCCTCCACATCGTCGAGCAGACTGTGGCTGGAATGTGCAAAGCAATGTCCAAAGACATCATTATCGTACTCCGACAAAGAAACAGAGAGATCTGTATCAGATTCCAAAGCCTGCTGGTTCTCAAGCAAATTCCACTCTCTTCTTGATCTCTCGAATGGCTTATTCACATCTGAGAATGAAATGTCCTTTTCTTCCACTCTCTCATTATAAGAATACGTAAAAGAACCAGAGGACGTATCAGCAGGACATCTGGCAGAAAACCACTTGTCATTTCCCAACAGCACTTCTTTGCTGCTTAATGCAGATGGCTCCAAGACTGCCAGATTTTTCTTTTTCATTCTCTTACTGATGAAGTCTTCGATGCTCTCTCTCCGTTTGCTGAATTTCTTTGGCTTTTTGTTTCTCAAGGTGGACGATTTCTCCATGGATCCTAAGAAAGACTCTTGTTGGTCCTTGAAACTCATCTTATCACCCTCTTTATACTTCTCAGAAACTTCCTGCAACTTTCCATCCTGATTCCCCATTTTAACACCTAGGATGTGGCTTGAACTAAGCAGACTTGCCAAGAGCCTCTCCTTTTCAGCATTTAGTTTGTACAGCTCACTGAGAATGTCTTTAGTAGTTGTTGGTTTGAAGAAGATGTCTCCAGTGTTTTCAGAGCGTTGCCATCTTGATCCGACTGCCTCCGAGCCTTCCCTCACTTGATAGCAGTTATGAAAACGTTTATTGGATTTATCTAGAGTCACACAGCCCTTGTATGTGAACCCTCTGACTTTTCCCTTTGGAAGATAGAAACTGACATAGCAAAGCTCCATGATAGGTCTGTACAACTGAAGGACAGTATGAGTGCCTTCCATTATGTTTGCCTAATTATTCATGCATTTGAAATTATGAGGCCAATATTTCTAGCCTTGCATGACCCACCATGTGACACAAGGAATGTAGAGGAGTCATCTGACCCATCTTCTACTGTAACATTTCCTGTTAGGAAGAAAAAGAGAAGTTTGTCAAAATTGGGTGTGGCTATTCCCCCCTCCCCACCCCCAATTAAAAAAATAAAGCCAAACACTCCAGCCCTTTTACAATATAATCCAACAGCATCAGGTCAATGTCATAAGAAGTTTGATGCCCTTGGCATTCCACACCAATATTGGTCACAAAGCCACTGAAAACTCTTCCTATGGAAATCTCTTCCCCGACACAAATCTTGCACTTATACCATTAATGTTGCTTCTGAACTATGAATATATTTATAGTGTTGTTGAACACTAACAAGGGTTTTAGGCTGAGAGTCCTTCTGCGACAGGAAACAACTTATCTACATAAGCTTCAGAAACATTTTATTGAAAAATGTATTTTGCATTTCCATATTTTGCAATACAGTACTTGTAAATACATAATGAGATACCTTGGGAATGGGGCCCAAATCTAAACACAAAATTCATTTATGTTTCATATACCCCTTATACACATAGCCTGAAGGTAATTTTACACAATATTTTTAATAATTTTGTGCATGAAACAAGGTTTGTGCATGAAACACAGCTTGTGATTTTATTTTTTCAGACAAAAAGTTTAAAAAAGTCATGTTGGCTCAAAAAAGTTCTGGAGGGCCTCATTGGACATCCCAGACATGACCAGAAGTGCCTTCTGGTTGCACCCAGGAGGTGTTCTGAAGTGGGTAGGTCCACGCATGACCTCGCCACAGCTCAGAAGGCCTCTCAGAGGCTTCTGAGAGGCTTCCAGTTTTAGTCAAACCAGAAGTGCCTCTCAGAAGCCTCTAGGAGGCTTTCTGAGGTGTGTGGGGGCCATGTGTGGCCTCCCCACCCCTTAGAACACCACTGGACATTACTGGAAGACACTTATGGTCATGTCCGGAGGTCCTCTGAACCTCACCCACATCCCAATATCCACAGGTTCCACATCCACAGAGGGACAGGGAATGGATCCCGGCAGATACTGAGGGCCAACCTGTATTCTTACTGTATAAATATTCTTACTAATACTCATTATTATTAAGAAATATCCTCATGTTCAGTGCAGTGTGGCTGTAAAGATTTTCCCCAAGAGAGACAAATACCTCCACAACACCTGCTTGTGGGTTTTCCAGAAGCATCTGATTCACCATTTTGAGAAACAAGATAATGCAGCGGTTTTCAAACTCTCTACAGGGGTGTCAAACATAAGGCCCGGGGGCCGGATGCAGCCCGTGGAAGCTTTTTATCTGACCTTCAGGCTCTTAGCTGCTGAGCAGTGCTGAGGTGTTACGGCTGAAACAGCAGCCCACAAGGAAATTGGGCTCTCCCGTAACTTGAAATATGATCAAGATTTGCGTATTTTCTCTTTGGTCATTTGCAGCTAATGAGTTCCTAAGTGAGAAAAAAATGCTTATTTCTGATTATGACCTGATTAATGACATCATTTTCTGCCTAATGACATCACTTCCGGCCCTCAGCAGGCACCATGAATGCTGTTCGGCCCTTGGTATGAAATGAGTTTGACACCCCTGCTCTAGGAGAGTTTGCACCGCTGTAAGTCCTTGCGGGAGTAGGGGGAAGGCGGTGGCGTGATCCCCAGGATCGTGCCCACGCTCAGGAGGGCTGCAGGGACTGGGATGCACTCACTAGTCCCTGCAGCAGCCTGTCGGGGGTGCGGGGAGTCCTGCGCAAGCGTTCCTACAGTTGACTTATTCCAGATCAATTCCAACTGAAATCTCACTTGTGTGAATGCACATCCCCCCAAAGAACTGGTGCAAAGATGCACCCTAA
This sequence comes from Tiliqua scincoides, assembly GCF_035046505.1. Classification (NCBI taxonomy): domain Eukaryota; kingdom Metazoa; phylum Chordata; class Lepidosauria; order Squamata; family Scincidae; genus Tiliqua; species Tiliqua scincoides. The sequence goes on from NC_089821.1 coordinate 11,286,625, forward strand.
ACAAGACTCTTCAGAAGAGCTATTAACTTTTTGCTATGTACAGGAGAGGAAACTGAGCGCTTTCCACATGCGCTGCCTCCGACGCATCCTCGGCATCACCTGGCAGGACAAAGTTCCAAACAACGCAGTCCTGGAACGAGCTGGAATCCCCAGCATGTATGCACTGCTGAAACAGAGATGCCTGCGTTGGCTCGGTCATGTCGTGAGAATGGATGATGGCCGGATCCCAAAGGATCTCCTCTATGGAGAATTCGTGCAAGGAAAGCGCCCTACAGGTAGACCACAGCTGCGATACAAGGACATCTGCAAGAGGGATCTGAAGGCCTTAGGGATGGACCTCAACAAGTGGGAAACCCTGGCCTCTGAGCGGCCCACTTGGAGGCAGGCTGTGCAGCACGGCCTTTCCCAGTTTGAAGAGACACTTGGCCAACAGTCTGAGGCAAAGAGGCAAAGAAGGAAGGTCCATAGCCAGGGAGACAGACCAGGGACAGACTGCACTTGCTCCCGGTGTGGAAGGGATTGTCACTCCCGGATTGGCCTTTTCAGCCACACTAGACGCTGTGCCAGAACCACCATTCAGAGCGCGATACCAGAGTCTTCCAAGACTGAAGGTTGCCAACATGATGATTACTCTGGGGAATTTGGTTTCAAAACAACTTGGTCTGATTGAAGCAACACTGGCCGAGTTGTAAGACAAGAAACTCTGAGCCAACAGTCTGAGGCTAAGAGGCAAAGAAGGAAGGCCCATAGCCAGGGAGACAGACCAGGGACAGACTGCACTTGCTCCCAGTGTGGAAGGGATTGTCACTCCCAAATCAGCCTTTTCAGCCACACTAGACGCTGTGCTAGAACCACCTTTCAGAGCGCTATACATAGTCTTTCCAGACTGAAGGTTGCCAACAACAAACATGTCTCCTTAGTTTTTTTTTTAGCAATGCTGCTGTCAGGAATTTGATGGATTTCTCAGCAACCATTTGCACAAATCTAAGAAACCTGGAATCACTACTGTCTCTACTTAGAAGATTTCCACCATAACAGGTATCATGCAAAAACTTGATGATCATACTGCACAAAAACAAAATGAAAGAAAAAAAATAAAGTTTTCTTATAATAAAAGATATTGGGAATTGGCACGAGAGCAAACGCTTTCAGAATGGATTTTATATCACTTAGCAGATATAAAAGTTCAACCAAAACATTCACTGTTTGTTTTCATGTCTGGTTAAGACATTTTATTGATAAAGTATGATGTATGAGTATATGCTAACAGCACTGCGGAAGCTAGAGACACAGTAATTATGTTATGCCTTGTTCTAATTTAATTTCTCCAAGTGACATGCATTGCATGTTCTGTTCCAGTTCTACTTCATTTTAGAGTTCACTGTGCTGTTTGTTCAATATGCTACATTCACAGAACTTACAACATGGTAATAAGTGATAAACAATTACTTTTAAGATGCATTTATGGAAGATATGACAAAGAGCTACAATCCCCAGTACGTCTTCAAATAAATGATATCATGATCATGGTCTTCTTTTCCATTTCCCATAACTGTCTCACTATGAACAATATCCTACCTTCTACCTAACATCCTAGATCTCTAACTTCTGTTCCTGGTTCTTTAACCATTCCTTTGCTGAATTCTCCAGTTCAGTGGTTCCCAAACTTTTTAGCACTGGGACCCACTTTTTAAAATGACACTGCATCTGGACCTACCTAGGTTTATGTTGGTTGGCAACCTTCAGTCTCGAAAGACTATGGTATCACACTCTGAAAGGTGGTTCTGGAACAGTGTCTAGTGTGGCTGAAAAGGTCAATTCGGGAGTGACAATCCCTTCCACACTGGGAGCAAGTGCAGTCTGTCCCTGGTCTGTCTCCCTGGTTATGGGCCTTCCTTCTTTGCCTCAGACTGTTGGCCAAGTGTCTCTTCAAACTGGGAAAGGCCATGCTGCACAGCCTGCCTCCAAGCGGGCCGCTCAGAGGCCAGGGTTTCCCACTTGTTGAGGTCATAAGAACATAAGAACATAAGAACAGCCCCACTGGATCAGGCCATATGCCCATCTAGTCCAGATTCCTGTATCTCACAGCGGCCCACCAAATGCCCCAGGGAGCACACCAGATAACAAGAGACCTCATCCTGGTGCCCTCCCCTACATCTGGCATTCTGACTTAACCCATTCCTAAAATCAGGAGGTTGCGCATACACATCATGGCTTGTACCCCATAATGGATTTTTCCTCCAGAAACTTGTCCAATCCCCTTTTAAAGGCGTCTAGGCTAGACGGCAGCACCACATCCTGTGGCAAGGAGTTCCACAGACCGACCACACGCTGAGTAAAGAAATATTTTCTTTTGTCTGTCCTAACCCGCCCAACACTCAATTTTAGTGGATGTCCCCTGGTTCTGGTATTATGTGAGAGTGTAAAGAGCATCTCCCAATCCACTCTGTCCATTCCCTGCATAATTTTGTATGTCTCAATCATGTCCCCCCTCAAGCGTCTCTTTTCTAGGCTGAAGAGGCCCAAACGCCGTAGCCTTTCCTCATAAGGAAGGTGCCCCAGCCCCGTAATCATCTTAGTCGCTCTCTTTTGCACCTTCTCCAGTTCCACTATGTCTTTTTTGAGATGCGGCGACCAGAACTGGACACAATACTCCAGGTGTGGCCTTACCATAGATTTGTACAACGGCATTATAATACTAGCCGTTTTGTTCTCAATACCCTTCCTAATGATCCCAAGCATAGAATTGGCCTTCTTCACTGCCGCCGCACATTGGGTCGACACTTTCATCGACCTGCCCACCACCACCCCAAGATCTCTCTCCTGATCTGTCACAGACAGCTCAGAACCCATCAGCCTATATCTAAAGTTTTGATTTTTTGCCCCAATGTGCATGACTTTACACTTACTGACATTGAAGCGCATCTGCCATTTTGCTGCCCATTCTGCCAGTCTGGAGAGATCCTTCTGGAGCTCCTCACAATCACTTCTGGTCTTTACCACTCGGAAAAGTTTGGTGTCGTCTGCAAACTTAGCCACTTCACTGCTCAACCCTGTCTCCAGGTCATTTATGAAGAGGTTGAAAAGCACCGGTCCCAGGACAGATCCTTGGGGCACACCGCTTTTCAACTCTCTCCATTGTGAAAATTGCCCATTGACACCCACTCTCTGCTTCCTGGCCTCCAACCAGTTCTCAATCCACGAGAGGACCTGTCCTCTAATTCCCTGACTGTGGAGTTTTTTCAGTAGCCTTTGGTGAGGGACCGTGTCAAACGCCTTCTGAAAGTCCAGATATATAATGTCCACGGGTTCTCCCGCATCCACATGCCTGTTGACCTTTTCAAAGAATTCTATAAGGTTGGTGAGGCAAGACTTACCCTTACAGAAGCCATGCTGACTCTCCCTCAGCAAGGCCTGTTCCTCTATGTGTTTTGAGATCCTATCTTTGATGACACATTCCACCATCTTACCCGGTATGGATGTTAGGCTGACCGGCCTATAGTTTCCCGGGTCCCCCCTCTTTCCCTTTTTAAAAATAGGTGTGACATTTGCTATCCTCCAATCTTCTGGCACCATGGCCGTTTTGAGGGACAAGTTGCATACCTTAGTCAAGAGATCTGCAACTTCATTCTTCAATTCCTTAATAACCCTTGGGTGGATGCCATCAGGGCCTGGTGACTTATTGATCTTTAATTTATCAATGAGGTCTGAAACATCTTCTCTTTTAACCTCTATCTGACTTAACTCCTCGGTTAGGAGGGGCCGTTCGGGCAGCGGTATCTGCCCGAGGTCTTCTGCCATGAAGACAGATGCAAAGAACTCATTTAATTTCTCTGCCATCTCTAAGTCTCCTTTTATCTCCCCTTTCCCTCCCTCACCATCCAGAGGGCCAACCGCTTCTCTGGCGGGTTTCCTGCTTCTAACATATTTGAAGAAGCTTTTATTATTCCCCTTAATGTTGCTGGCCATGCGTTCCTCATAGTCTCTCTTGGCCTCCCTCCTCATAGTCTCTCTTGGCCTCCCTAGGTCCACTCCTAAGGCCTTCAGATCCTTCTTGCAGATGTCCTTGTATCGCAGCTGTGGTCCACCTGTAGGGCACTTTCCTTGTACGAGTTCTCTATAGAGGAGATCCTTTGGGATCCGGCCATCATCCATTCTCACAACATGACCGAGCCAAGGCAGGCGTCTCTGTTTCAGCAGTGCATACGTGCTAGGGATTCTGGCACATTCCAGGACTGTGTTGTTTGGAACTTTGTCCTGCCAGGTGATGCTGAGAATGTGTCGGAGGCAGCGCATGTGGAAAGCGTTCAGTTTCCTCTCCTGTTGTGAGTGAAGAGTCCATGACTCGCTGCAATACCTAGGTTTATGAGACTCAAAAAAAAAATCTAGAGAGAAATAATATCCCTATTTATCTACAATTTGTAATAACCAGAAAAAGATGCTCTAACATTTATCTCCCTATATTCCCGACCCACAGTTTGGGAACCACTGCTCTAGTTGCTTCTTGAATTAAACATCTGCCCAAGGAATTTCTGTACAAAAGTAAAGGGAATTTGGGGTATATCCTGTAGCTATGGGACATCTGATCACAGAATCAGGCAGGGAGACACTTGTGACAATGCAAGAGTACCACTCTCCAACCATTAGGACCAGATCTAAATTCAAGAGCATTATTTCGCTAGGTATTTTTGCCACTCTAGTGGGATAGGAATAGAGCTGTAATTCCTTGACAACTGAACAGGCCAGAGCACTGGTACAAACCTGCACCTGAAATGTACAGCTTGGCCCTTGGCGACCGCAGGCATTCTGCTCTCAGAACCCCTGCAGATGCTGAGACCAGCGGATAACTGAATTTGCAGGTCAGGGCCCTCATCTGACCTCCAAACACAACTGGAAGACCCGTGCTAACTGGTTAAGAGGCACTTTTTCAAGTGGGTGCTCCTCTTTTTTATTTAGCAGGGGGAGAGTAACTGGCCCACCTCACCCCAGCAGTGTCTTTTCTAGTGGCTGTCTGCTGGTGTTGCATCTTTTTAGATTGTGAGCCCTTTTGGGACAGGGAGCCATTAGATATTTGAATTTGATTTTCTCTGTAAACCGCTTTGAGAACAAAGCGGTATATAAATACTGTTGTTGTTGTTGTTGGTTGCATTTGGAGGTTTTCTGAGACCTGTAGAGTCCACACACAGTCTCCCTAGGCCTAAGAAAGCTTCTCGGACATGACCAGAAGGCACTTCCATTTGCTTCCGGGAAGTCCTCTGTGGGTCTTCCCAAAAGTTCAGAACTTACTTTGGTCAAGTCCACAGGTTCCCAACCCACAGATAAAGAGGATCCACTGTATATGAGTAAACTAATTTATAGCGCAATCCTATACATGTTTACTCAGAAGTCCCATTTTGTTCGACGGAGCTGACTCAGAGATAAGAATGCTTAGGGATCCAGCCTTAGAATCTTGCAATAACAGATGGATCAAAGCTGTATGACTACTACCCTTGGAGGAAGGCATTAGAGGATAAATGGGGGGAAGGGGAGCGCCACAGGAATACAGAAGAACCTATTTGCTTTGACTCATCACAATTCCTCACTTGCACTGTATGTAACCTTATCCTGGTACCAGCCCACCGAGCTGAAACAGCTAAAGGCTTTCACGAAATAGTGATTAACTCTGCAGGCTGAAGGACTAATTTGTGTTTGCTGATGTGTGAACACATAACATAAGCCACACAGAAATCAGTGTTTATTTCAAGAGCAGGCTTAAAGTCTAACCATTTAACCACAAGCATTGCAATTCCTAGGATAATCTCCAAATTTAAGGAACTGGCATAAAAATGCAAAAGTTAAAATATGATTCATAATTTTTTTTCTATGATCATTTTGTCCTGCATTATAAGCCTATGTTTAAATAGGCCCAAATCATATATAAGATATTTCCATAGATTGTGGTAGGGAGGTTTACACAAAGCAATTCATGTTTTTTTTAAATCACTAAATAACAAAGATTTGTCAGTAGGCTGATTCTTATTAGTGTCTTGCCATAGCTTCCCTTGTTAAACTCACAAGTGCAGCAAGCAAAAGTCAGAGCCAAGTCACAGTCCACAGATTCCAGGTAAGTCAGTCCAATCAGTCTGAGTATCCAGGCCAAAGTCCAGAGTCAATAAGCCAAGTCACAGTCCAAGGTCAGATTCTAGGTAAGTCAGTCCAATCAGTCAGAGTTTCCAAGCCGAAGTCCAGTCAGTCAGTCACCTCGCCAACCTGCACTCCTTCTACAACCCACACCCCCTAGATCCTCCAAGTGCTGTTTATTTACTTCTAGGTTCACTTTAGCCTCTAGTGGCTGCAGCTGTGCAGCACACCTCTAGCTACCACCTGGGCTTTAACCCTGCATTTACTCAGACCAAGGGGCATTGTGGACACCACACCCTTTCTCCTCAGTAATATCTTCCACGATTTCGCTACAATTAGTTCAGAGTTACAACTTAACAAAGAAAGTGTGCTCGGAAGCAACACATGATGTCCTTAAGGACCCACTAGAGACCTTTCTTCAAGATCTTGAGCAAGACACTAGATTCCTAACAACTTCTGCACATGGATGTCGGCTTGCTCTGAATGGGGTTGCACTCCCTCTGAAGGAGCAGGTCCGCAGCTTGGGGGTCCTCCTGGACTCGCAGCTGTTCCTGGATTCCCAGGTGGCGGTTGTGGCTAGGAGGGCCTTCGCTCAGCTTCGGCTGGTGCGCCAGCTGCGGCCGTACTTGGATCGTGCAGACCTGGCCATGGTGATCCATGCCATGGTGACATCGAGGTTAGATTATTGTAACGCGCTTTATGTGGGGCTGCCCCGAAGACGGTTCGGAAACTGCAATTAGTGCAGAATGAGGCGGCCCGTGTGGTCACTGGAGCTAGGCAGTTTGACTCTGTCAGTCCGCTTCTCCGGGGGCTACATTGGCTGCCCATTCGTTTCTGGGCCCAATTCAAGGTGCTGGTTTTGACCTTTGAAGCCCTATACTGCTCTGGGCCAGGGTATCTTAGAGATCGCCTACTCCCGTACAATCCGGCTCGCCCTCTCAGGTCATCAGAGAAGGCCTTTTTACAAGTGGCGCCACCCAAGGAGGTCCGGGGGGTGGCTGCAAGAAATAAGGCCTTCTCGGTAGTGGCACCAACATTATGGAACTCCCTTCCCCTTGACTTGAGAATGGTTCCCTCTCTTGAGAGTTTTTGGTGAGGTCTGAAGACACTGCTGTTTCAACAAGCCTTCTGATTTCTTGGCCTTCTTAACATTTTTTATACATCTTTTAGTTTTTTACAGGCCAGATTCCTCTGTGATTTGCTCTTTTATGCTCTTTTTATTCTGTCTTTTAATCTGACTGCTGTTTTTATGGTCTCTGTTAATGTGTTTTTAATATGTTTTTTATCTGCTATTCATTGCCAATTTATGTTTTTTAAATCTGTTTTTACATGTTGTTAGCCGCCCTGGGTCCCTTTTAGGGAGAAGGGCGGGATATAAATAAAGTTGTTTATTAATTATTATTATTATTATTATGTTTCCTGAAAACCTTGTGTAGCCTTCATAATTTAAAGGAATGTTTTCTATATGTACACCAGCTCCCCAAATTATGGACAGCTGCACCAGCTCTTTCATGCAGGAGTAGTGGTCCTTTCTCATAGGCACAATTGTGTTGGGCAGGCAAGAACCAACTGTTTCAAGCTACGTACTTTCTGGCTTCCGTACAGATCTCCAGAACCAAACAAGTACAAACATAGGGGGCTCAGTGTATTCCTCTGTATATATATACACACATATATATATATTTTTATGAGTATAAATTTCAGTGACACTTTTAAGGGGATGGTGATGGGGTGATATGCAGTTACCATCTTATACAAGCTTTACTTGAAACTATGCTTAATTCAAATTAATGTTTCAGGTTGTCATAGGGTCAAATCCTATCAAATTTTCCAGCACCAATGCAGCTGCAATGCAGCCCTGAGGTAGGGAAACAAATGTTTCCTTAACTTGAGGAGGCACCCGTGACGCACACACCCCCAATACAGGATGCAGAGCATGCCCCATTTTCACAATTGCATCAGCACTGGAAAGTTGGATAAGATCAGACCCACAATCAAGTATTTTAGCCCTCTTCTTCTTCACCTATTTTAAGAGGGTTTTAGATTAACAGTTAAGCAAATCATCATTCAAATATGGGTTTAACACTAATGGTTGTAAACTCCTCAGCACAATAACACACCACTTGAATATTCATGTTCCAAGGCCCTAAGAATGCATATATTATTAACAGTATGTATATACCGCTTTTCAACTAAAAGTTCACAAAGCGGTTTACAGAGAAAAATCAAATAACTAAATGGCTCCCTGTCCCAAAAGGGCTCACAATCTAAAAAGATGCAAATGAATACCAGCAGACAGCCACTAGAACAGACACTGCTGGGGTGAGGTGGGCCAGTTACTCTCCCCCTGCTAAAAAAAAGGAGCACCCACTTGAAAAAGTGCCTCTTACCCAATTAGCAGGGGTTATACAGTTTTTGCACAGTTGAGGTGAGGAAGGATTGGGTCCAAGGTACCCTCACTTAGTACACCTGGTCTAACTTCTGTTTCCCTTCCTTTATTGAGTGGTGTTGTTATAACCCTGGATGGATGTTATTTTTCCAATGTGATATTAAAAGGAGCAAGTGTCAGGTTTATGCAAAACCTTGCCTCACCCTCACTGATTGTCTCTCCAGCCTCCTTACTATTGATAGTAACTAGCATGTAGTCAAAACATTTTTCACTTTGACTTTCCTGTTAATAGAAAAAAACTGTTAATCAAAAAGCTGTAATAGAGAACTGTAAATAGAAAAAAAAGGAAAGCTGGTGGGTTGTCTTAGAGATCAAAACAGACCTGTTATGTACAAAATGAGAAACACTCCCTACATAAGGAAAGCTGTCGGGTTGATTTATGAACCTTGCCCAATTCATACAAAGCATGAAGAGATGACTCACACCATAAGGACAGAGATCACCACGATAAACAACAATGAATTTGTGCAGCATCTCATTTACAGAGAGGATCCTTTTTTGTATAGAAGCAAATGAAATCAAGACAGAAGGTAAACACTGAAAACTAGACAAATACAAAGCACTGAAATTGTACCTGGGTTTTTAGTCCAAATACTGGCTGCAGTACAAATTTTAGTTCAAATGCTGGCTGCAGTACAGATTGTAAGTTGTCATGCAGTTCATAAAACTGTGTTAAACATTTTAATCCCTACATACAGGATCGGATCAAAATTAATTTCTCAGATTCTTGCTATATGTGGACCAAGATAATCAAATGATGAAAACAAAATGTTTCAACAGAAGTGATAAATTGTACACATGACTTTTTGGCAAAGATTTCTATGCTTCTCTAGGCCCTCCTCACTCTCTTGTGGGGAGGTGAAATAGTGTTGCCAGAGGGGGGGGCACAGGTGCTTCAACATGCCATGTAAACCATCCCTCCCCCTCGCCCTTGGAGCCATTCCAGGCAGTGAGAGCAATGTGGAGGGCTCCGTGTTCCTCTCGCCACCCAGAATGACTCTGAAGGCAAGGGGGAGTGGCCACTTACAGGGCGCACTGAAGCACCTGCAAAACTTAGCACTGTGCTCCCCGCCAGAACGCCACCGGGGAGGGGGGGGGAAGAATGCCAGCTACTGAGACTAGTAGCTTTTAATTATGTTCCTGACATATTTCAAATAAGCACTTTGTCAAGATACTTAGCATCTTTATAAACCAGCACAATGGCAATCCTCTTGACAAAACCTCTGCTCTAATTTGTCAGAGGTTTTCTATTGTGCTGGTTTGTAAAGATGCTAAAATATTCCCTTGACAAAAACCCTGTTTTAAGCATGTCAGAAACACTCATAAAAAGAAATGCCACCCAACAGCTGTCCTGTTTCTTTGTGTTCCATTGTGATGAGCTGTGCTGATTCTCCTTCCTATTTGTGGCATTCAAGTTTCTCTGGACTTTCTCAGCTCACTTTTTTTTTTTTTGCCCATTTCAAGGTCCTGCATTTCTAGACTTCCTGCCAGCTGGTAGTCATTGTTATTATTTTTTCCTCCAATGATTCCCTGCTACTATGAGTACAGGAAGCATTGCCCTTAGACTGATTGTGTACGACAACGGGTGTGAGTGTTTCAAACCAGACCCTCCAAGAGCCAGCCTGTGACACCTTACCTCCTATACAACTAGTGCTCTGCTTCCTAGGCAAGCCAGCAGACTAAGTTATACAAATCAAGGGGCACTAGAGTATCTGCGTCCTAGACAACTGTGTCCTGGTCAAATGCATCCAGGTCATTGGTGTTTCTGGACATTCGCGTCTGGTGTTTTTGCATCCGGGTTATTTGCATCCCACTATAACTGGGCAAGAAACCCCATGCTGTAACTGCTAAGCCTCTAATCCCAGCCCTTTTTTTAAAAAAGTACATCTAAGTATACATATACTGGGACACAAATATCTGGGACGCAGAAAGAACGGACACTAATGTCCAATTCTGGGATGCATTTGACGGGGACACAGTTGTCCAGGATGCATTGGTCCTGTTACTGAGTCAAGAGTACCCTTTAGTCCAGGGGTCTCCAAACTTTTTGGCCAGAGGGCTGCATCAAATATCTGGCTTGGTGTGGAGGGCCAGAAAAAATTTAAATAAAATTTATTTAAATAAATAAATTAGAGCTGGAACTTAGATGATTGAATAAATGAATGAATGTGCTCGTTCATTCAACCTCTCTGGCCCTCAGAACACCCTCCAGACACAATCAGAGCACAGTTCTGGTCATGTTCAGTTGAGTGGGCCAGAGGCTTTCAGTGCACAAGAGGCTGGCCGCGGGCTGGATTGTCTGCATTGTCACAGGACATAATTAAACAACTCAGCATAATTTTAAAAGATAATTCTAATATATCAATTGCTGAAATTGTCTGAGTTCCTTTGGGAGAGAAAATATTGCTATTATTTATTATTATTGTTACTATACTCGCTGGGCTAAACATTACACCTTAATTAGAAACTAGTCATAAAGAAGCTCTGTAAGAAAAATGCTGAAACTCCTGACAAGGTTGGTGTGAAATTGGGTTTATTAATACCAATATGAGTTAATAAAGCTAACACATCTGTAAAAGATATGCTAAAGCAATACATAGTTGTTACCGACTGTACTGAAGAAAATACTGGTGTTCACTACTGATTTTTACACTGATCTAAGCAAATTGTTGTGACATGCAAATACAATTAGCAAAAAGCCTAAAGCCAATAGCTTTGCATCAACAGGGATTATGGATTATAGTATCCTGAAGGTCATAATTAGAAAAATTACAGTGTTAAAACAAATACCATCAGAGGTGCTAGATATGAAAGTTCAGCCCTGACCCCCTACCCCCCAAAAAATTATAAGTAATAGAACAGCTAATTTGACTACAGCAAAACTCCAAAATAAACCAAATAGCTTGGGGATAGCTAGACTTATTTAAAAAGAGGCCTGCACAATTTGGAACCCACTAAAGCCATCAGGGACAAAATACTGTAAACAGAGCAGAGGTATTGCTACCGGACCAAAAACATGGATGTTGGGCCGAGTTACATTTTAGGAGACATAAATTGTGCGTGCCTGTTTTACAATGTGGCCTTTAAGAAAATGTCAGAAGGTACCTAGGTACATTTGGGGAGTTATAACAAAGGGGCAGCAAGACCATACTGCACTAAAAACCAATGTATGTTTGAACATGATATAAGAACCAAGTTGTTGCTAGATGTACAGCATCATATTAATTTTAAGCATAAATAATGTTTGCCTAATTCCCAAATGATCATGCTAATAACATGTCATTTACTGATTTCAAACATTCCTGCCTTAACTTCAAATTATTCAACATGATTAACCTTAAATCTTAAGCATGCAACAGTTCACAAAGCCAAATTAAAACTTATTGATGGAATAGAGCAGCCGGCGTACGGCCCAATCCTATTGGCATCGAACGCTGCCAAAACAAGCATTTCAGCAGCATAAGGTGCTTTCTGGTTGTTGTAAGAGGCAACATGCTGAAGCGCATGGCCTGGCCACTGCCATAAACTGCAAGCAGCCAGCTCCCTGCACTAACAGACTCCTGATACCCACCAGCACAGGTAAGTATGCAGAGAGGGTGGGAGGGCAGATTGGGACCAGGGAGTTGGTGGGTTCGGCAACAGTGACAGCTACCAAATCCTAACCCTTCTCAGCCTTCATCCTCCAACCCAGGTTCATGTGCACTTGAGTCAGCTAATGCTGGCGCAGCTCCAAGTAGACTTGGCCGACTGCCATGGGCTTACCCCAAGGCAAGTGAACAAGTTCCCTTCTCTGAGGAGGCCTCCGAAGGTCAAAAGCCTCCCAGCAGGTGCCATGTTGGCGCTGCTGTATCACAGAAGAATTAGGGTGGGGCTCATAGAAATCCTGTATCGGAGTACTATCTTCCAAGTTCATTTGATCTCTGGAATGATTCGAGCAAATGTGGCAGAGCATATGGCATGTGGGTTGCACCCTTTGGCATATCTGACAATGTGTAGTGATGAAAACAGTGCCCACTACATTGGGCTGTTGTGTTTTGGCAGGATAACTTAGAGCTGAAGTCATCTCCCCCTACTGCAAAGACTTGGATATACCATGAGTGATATATAATATGCCCAGGTGGCACGTGTAGTTTGGTCCTTGGTGAAGTAATGAGGGATCATCAGTGAAGCGATGGAACATGAAGCAGAGAGTAGGAATAAGTGGACAATTTTCACAGTGGAGTTTCCACTGTGGAATAGAGCTTTCCACTTACACTGTCAAGGTCGGCTTTACGTCTGCTCTGATTTGGCCCAATCAGGCCCCATGCCAGGGGGAGAGCATGCTGCAGTAGAAAGCAGGTTGCCCACAGTCAGCACTTTGCATGGAGGTAAGCCTCCATGCAGAGGCTAGTGCAATGAGGACAGCTCTCACTGTGCCCTCCCGAAAGCCCCTGCTTCAGACTGTCCCAAAATCAGGCCACTCTTGAAGCAACTGGCAATGACGAGACAACATCAGTACATTAACTCCAACCTACGTCCAGGTGACATGCTGGCACCCAATGCCGCACTTGGCTCAGGAACTTACTGTTCATCACAGTAAGTGTGTTGGCCATCCAACTGTGCGGGGCGCAAAACAAAAGTATGGAGTCCTGCAAGGACCTTGCAGAATTGGACTACCAGTGCTTATTTCTGGTCATGACCTGCTTAATGACATCACTTCCTTCTTAATGACATCACTTCTGGACTTCAGCAGTAGTTGCAGAACTACCATTGGGTCCAATGGGACAAATGCCCTAGGCACAAGCCTCTAGGACCCACAGAAGCCTCTCTGTCCCACTGCTCAGGAGTACAGTGTGTTTCCACAACAAACACTTTACTTGAGGAGTGATCTTCCATGTTAGTGCCGTGCTTTGCTTGTCACTCATATTGTCCACACTTTATGACATTTGAAGAAAGTTTAACTTATCCTATATCCATTAAAACATGTTGCTTTGGAACTAACTAGAGTAGCCTTTATGCAATCTAAAAGTATAATCCAAAACATTTGATCATCAAATGCCCACATCTTTTTGCACTGCAGTATCATATTGTCTTGGGGACAAGAGACAGATTTCTGATTGGTGCTCTCTCTTAGAACATATAAAAGATCACGTACTTGAGGGCTAAGGCTGCAACTGTATGTACACTTATATGGCAGAAAGTCCCGCTGAAGAAAGTGGGCTTTGCTTCTCAGGATCAGGTTACAAGTTTCTAGAACTTTCCACAAGCAAAGCTGGGCAAAACAGACTTCAGGTGCAATCCTAATCAACTTTCCAGCACAGGCATAGCTGTGCCAATGGGGCATGTGCTGCATCCTGCAGCTGGGGGACAGTCATGGAGGTCTCCTCAAGGTAAGGCAATATTTGTTCCCTTACCTTGGAGTTTAATTGCCCTTATGTCAGTGCGGGAAAATGGGTTAGGATTGCGGCCTTCCTCAGTGAGATGGAAAGTAAATATCCAGTCAGTTATGTTGATAGACTCATACATATTCATAACTTCAGAACTGAACACATTGCAGAGCTCAGGGAATAAAATAGATAATAAAGGTCAACTACATGGGCTCAGTGGATAGCGCTGGTGAAATACAAGGTTGTACTGATGACGTGCTGGTCTCTGAGAGGTAGAAAACCCACAATGATAAATATGGCTTAGCATGGACAGAGCAAAATGCATCTAGAATCTCTTTTAAAAGCTGAATGCCTCCAATCTGCAGATTTGGAAGGAAGTAGAGATACAACTGAATTCAGCCCTCCACTTTCACTCCCAAACAGCCAAGTGCTAGGATTTTTGTCTGTCAAATGGCCCGTGCCCATCAGGCCAAGCTGACAAAACGCACAAAGCATTATCCTAAGCACATATTTTATAGTACTTCTCCCTCCAAAGTGTCTTGCTTTCAGCTGCTAGTTCTATGGTCACTATTCTCTCCACCCCTTGCCCATTGATGGGCAAGGACAGGGAAGACTTGATCTAGGAGCTCCAAGTTGCTGACGACGATTTGACTTGGAGACAAGCCACTTAGGGCCAAAACCAATCATTATACCTTCGGAAGCCTAAACAAGATGAATAAACAATCACGAATTTCAAATAAAAGTTGGTATATCAGTGTGAATGCCTGTGTGTGTGTGTGTGTGTGTGTGTGTGTGTGTGTGTGCGCGCGCGTGTGCGTGTGCATGTGCAGGTGAGAGAGAGAGAGAGAGAGAGAGAGTACTGTGCATGCACACGTGTATATCATCGGTAATTTAGGTAGCATGCAACCATCACATTTCAGGTCCTATCTACTCTCTACCAAGTTTACTAACTCTGATGCATTGTCTTTTGCCATCAAGTCAAACACTGGCAGCATTCTCTGGGTGTTTCATAGCACACAAGATCGAGATTTGGTGACTAATAGTACTGGTAGCATCCCTGGCCACAATGGAAATGAATAGCAAGATTGAATTTCTCAACTTTCTGTTACAGACTACTAGACCAACATGATAAAGTTAGCATGGCTTTGGGAAATGTAAATTATGAGTGAAAAAGCAGCAAGAGGGAAGAGAGAAAGCTTAATGGTTCTCAACTCCAAATCATTTTAATGGCTTTTCCTTCTCTTTTGAATCCTAAGGAGGACACACAAATAGGGGAAGGGCCAGTTGGACCAAAGTAGCTGCAGGCGGGTAATTTTTAAAAGCAGGGAGAGTTGGGAGCGATAGTGACAACAGTAGTTGGTCACTGGTGGAGGGCCCATGTCAATCAGAGGACCCACCAGGCCAGGATGACCCCTGAACCTCAATGCCAGTGCCAATGGTTGCAACCAATGCACCAAAGGGGTTCAATGCAGGACTTCACTCCCACCCCCCAGGAGCTCTTTCAACATCATTATTGCAGGCAGTGACTGATGGCTCTAATGTGTTTCTGAGATTATATATAAAATAGTCAACCCTCTGGATTTTAGGTTGCTTTTTGACATACAACCCAGTCTCAAAGGATGCTCTGCTGTGGGCACAGAAGCATGCAACATCATCCCCAGCTTTTTTTTTAATATACTCTACTCTTCACAGAAGCACACACCCTATAAATGAACACAAAATGTCTACACAACGAGACAGAGACTGACCCAGAATTACGACTGCAAACATTTCTGATGCCTAAACTGGTGCTCTTTCCACTAGACATCACTGCCTGCCAACACAATTTGTTCTCTGCAGTCTCTGCATCCTAGCTGGTGCCTTGCAGTCTGTTGCAAAGGGAGGAACTGGGAATACCTGGAAGGTGAACGCACATACATACATATATCTTTTGGCACTTATACTGCAGTGAGTCCAATGTTCCTTTGCAGGAGCTTTTCAATAGTTAAGAAACTAGCCCCTCTAGTACACTGGAGGCCATGCAAATGTATCATTCAAAGCAAGGCTGGGCAACTCCCTGTCTCCCAATTCGGCGGCTTCTTCTAGCTGCACCTTGCTGGCAGACTGTAAACACAGATCATGTGCTCTCCACTCAGCCGCCCACCGGAGGCAGGAAGGGGGGGGTCTCTGCAGCCCTTTAAAGCTTGCTGGAAGGACACACTGCAGCAGCAGCAGCTGCCTCTGCCCCATGCAGCACTTCTGGCTTCCTCTGCGCTCCGGCCACACAATGAATGGACCGGTGTAGGGCTGGAACGCGTGCAGCAGGAAGGTCACCACCCAGCCGCATCTTGCATTATCAGTGGATGCGGCTAATAAGGACTGAAAGCTGGGAAAGGGGAGGGGGGAGAGGAGAGGGACCGCAGCTGTTTGGAACAAAGCAGGGGGGAGGCAGGTGAACAAGAGCTCCCCTGCCATGCAAGTAGCTGGCTTAGGGCTGATCAGACATGGGGGGGGGGAGCGCAGGGAGGCCAAAAGAGATCCAAAGTTTCTTCTTGCCCTCCAGAGGAGACCCTCCAGAAGAGATCCAGAGGAGATGCCCCCAGAGGAGACCCTCCTCAGAGGAGACCCCTCCAGAAGCGATGCCCTCCAGAGGAGAGATTCCCCCAGGCAGAAGGGAAGATGCTGCAGGGAAGTTGGAGTAAGGCACAGACAGACAGATCAACGACACACTTACCTGGAGGGGATCGCAGCCAGCTCGTCCGGGGCTCAGCTGCTGCAGGTGCAGAGAAGAGGGGGCCAGGAGGAAGGGGGGGAGGAAGGATGCCCAGTGCTGCTCCTGCGACTGCTGCTAATCCACTGCCCTCCCGCAGGCGGTGCTGATCCCGCCGCCCGGCATCGCAAAGCCCCCTTGCGCCTCTCGCCTGCCAGGCTCATTCACAAGCCCGGGCGTGCGGCAGCTTCGGCAGCAGCCAACTGGCAGGACCTCTGACCAATCTGGAGCCCAACGCAGCCTCCCTGGCTCCAGTCAGAAACCAATCGCAGGGCAGCAGGAGGCGCCAGCCAGACCAATGAAGGAAAGGTGCGGGGCGGGGGAGTGACAGCCCCAGACGCACACAGAGAGCTGAGCTGGTGGGCTTCAGGGGTCTTGGCCATCAGAGGGCATCTGAGTGAGCCTGAGACTCCCAGCCCATTCTGCAGCACCTCCTCCTTCCCCTTCCTGGCATCAGGGCATCTCACTGGGTGTCTGGGGTCAAATCCCAAAATAATGGTTTAAAATATTTTTATTTTGCAGCTGGGATGAGTTCGGAGGCAAAAGGATTCCCCCTTCCAAGACTGATGTGCTCGGTTATTTTTTGTGCACTATTCTACAGAACTGTCCCTCTCTTCAAAGGGCATCTGTTTAAAACGCACAGCTTTCACCCAATTTTTAGAATATCATTTATAATAGTTGTAATTGTGTGGTTGGTCTGTGGAACTCCTTGCCACAGGATGTGGTGACGGCATCTGGCCTGGACGCCTTTAAAAGGGGATTGGACAAGTTTCTGGAGGAAAAATCAATTACGGGGTACAAGCCATGATGTGTATGTGCAACCTCCTGTTTTTAGAAATGGGCTATGTCAGAATGCCAGATGTGAAGGAGGGCACCAGAATGAGGTCTCTTGTTATCTGGTGTACTCCCTGGGGCATTTGGTGGGCCGCTGTGAGATACAGGAAGCTGGACTAGATGGGCCTATGGCCTGATCCAGTGGGGCTGTTCTTATATTCTTATTAACCCATTTCTACCCGGTCCACAGGCGTACATGCTTGGTCCCTGGCGCATATATGCAACATTGGGCAGAAATGGCTTAACAGCATGATGGATGCTTTAAAAGAAAGTAAAACATGAATCGTAACTTTTCAAAGATGTTGCTAAATATCTCAAAAGCAAATACAGTTAATACGTTCTCAGGAATGTGAAATTGTGACAAGCTTTTGCCTTTTCTAACAGCACAAGAATTTTGAACATAATTTGTAAGCTCTATATCCAGGATCAGTGCTTTATCACAGTGTTTCTCAACCAGTGGCATGGGTATACTCTTAGTACTTGAGGAGGCGCCTGGTGGTACTTGCAGGACCCCTGGATGTCTGCCAGCCAGCAGTGACACCAGCAATACAGCCCAACAAAAAGTGGTAGAAGACTCAGCTCCATGGGCTGAGCTCCAATGTGCACTTTTTACACATTCAAAGAAGCCCTCCTGTCTGCTCTGAGCCTCTTACATGTGATGGTTGTAGTGTCACATCTGGCCTCCCAACCTGGAAGTAACTGGTCATGATGTAACTGCAGGTGGTCTTTCCAACAGGTGGACCAAACATTCAGAAATGCTGCATTATCATCTTTATTCATTTTTACCATAGTTATGTGAAATATGTCATTATTACTCCAGATTTAGAGTAAGAGGGATTGCAGTCCATGATTGAGAAGAAATTCAAAGCAGGTCACAGTGTAGAAAACTGTGCAATTAACTTTCCACACAGAAGAGAACTTTGGGTGCCGTGTCAAGTGTCATCATCTTTGAAATTAATTCCAGTTTGAAGACCAATTAGTGATTTGAGTTTGTCATTGTGTTCAAAAGGGACACATTAAGTAACTTCTCAAATTATGGACATATCTTTTGGGAGCAGATATCCAGTAAGAGGTTATTACCATCAGCCAGCAGACTTATTCCAATCTAAGTTTTGTTGAAAACTTTGCCATTGCAGACCCAATAAGGGGTACCCAAGAATGGGAACTCATTTACTTTGCAGGTGCTAGGTTCCAGACACTGATCAGTGCAACCTTTTGGAGGAAGTTGAGAAAAGAAGCAGACACAAAGTTTTGAAAGCAACAGTTGAACAATTTAACCTTCTACCACAAATGTACATACACAGCTGTTCTTGCCAGGTGATAGACTAGAATTCATCTTTTGATGAACTTGGTGAACTTTTAGTTGAAAAGCAGTATCTAAATATTATTATTATTATTATTATTATTATTAATCTTTGTAGTTGACATAGCTTTTTCTCAAAGCAGCAAGAATGATATCCAGAATATATATGCTCCCAGACCTGACTCAGGCTGCAATCCTAGTCAACAGTTTCCTGAGAGAAATCATCATTGAATACAATGGAACTTGCTTCTGAGTAGACAGGCTTAGTGTTTTGCTGTTCATACAGCAAGTGAAGGAAGGACAGAACACACGAGTCAACAGAGAGCTAAGGCAATGCAAGCAGTACCCAGGGCAGAGTCCAGTGAGCATCAGGAGCTGTGAAAGGTGCAGCCACTTGAGGTGCTAGAAGGTATACACACAGGACCTTGAGCAGGATTGAGAATCGTCTTACTATTTTGCCAGGAGCGTCACTTAAGACTGCCTTGCTTAAAAGGGAGAAGTAACTCTACTCCAGTATACCATCCAATTAATAACTAATTCTGTTATTATTATGCCCTCTAAAGGAGGGACTGCCTCTCAGTGGAAAAGCACCTCTTTTGCATGCAAAAGGTCCCGGGTTTGTCCTTAGCATCTCCAGAAGCAGCAGGGAATAATTCCTGCCTGAAAACCTGGAGACTCGCTGCCCAGGTCAGTGTCAATAACGCTGAGTGAGATGAACCCATGGTCTGACTCAGTCTGAGATATTTTCCTAAAAAAATGATTACAGAGTTTTGAAATGGGAGTAGGGATGCTCAGTCCAGTTGGGTTTTAGGACACGCTAACAACTTTTAAAGGCGGGAAATGTATAATTTATTATTTGCATTTTCTATCCTTATCCTTCCAGGCAAGAGTTCATTCTTACAGAAATAATACACATTCTAAGGGCTTGCAGCCCAGTCCTAAGCCAGCTACTACCAGTGGGACAGGGCATGCACTATCACAAATGTGCCATAAAGCATGTTGCATCAGTGTGAAGGATCCTGGCACCAGCGGAAAAAACTGTGCAGGTCTGCCAGCGCCTGCACCCTATAGAACAGGTAGGTGCTTTGCAGGCTGGCAGAGGGGTGGGGGGGAAGGACAGAATGAAGGTGGGGAGAGGGTGTACTGTGCAGGCTTACCTGGGAAAAAGATAGCTTACCCAGAGGAAGAGGATATCCTCTTCCTCTTCCCTTGGGGAGATCTCCAACAGCCTCCTTTCCTGGGCTGGATGGAGGGGAGGGGTGGGGTGGATCAGGCCCAGGAGAGGGTGGGAACAGCAGCAGTGGCTACCACCATATCCTATCCCCCCTCCCAGACCTGATTTCCTGACATGGGGCTGCTTGGACTTGTACCAGTAATTTTGCTGGGTGTTAGAAAATATTGATGATGCTACTATAAAGTTCTCCTGAAAGTTGTTAGCAATATCCAACAAAATTCCTGGCAAGCTTTTTTGAACTATTATATGCAGTAAATACATGCATTGGCTCTCTCTCTCTCTCTCTCTCTCTCTCTCTCTCTCTCTCTCTCAGTTAAGTGTGTATAGGATTAAAGCCTTAGGCTGTTAAAGTACTGTACTATAATATTATATCCTAAACTTCCATCATCAAGTAGAGTCTTTTTAAAGTTCATTATTTTCCAATGAAAATAAGTCACGTTTGATTCCACAAAAAGGAGGAAAGGCTATGATGTGTAAAGTGACCACCCTGAAATGATTATGTCAATCAGCAATGTAGGGCACATGGTGAGCAAAACCTAATCTCTGTGGTTTCCCCTTCATCTGCGACTCAAAGACATAATCAGCTTTTCATCTCAACGTAGGATAAATGCAACCTGCCTGCTGCTTCATTTACCCTATATAGAAAGCTATGGCAGATTTGTATGAATCAAATAACCACAAAGCTCGAGTTATCCTGTGCTGCCTTGTTCCAAAAAAGCACCCAAAAAGATAAATCCTTCTATTTAATGAATTTATACCCCACCTTTCCATTTAAAAACTGCATAAGGTAGCTTACAATAAAATCAAACTTAATATCATTTAAAATTAAAACAGAACAAACAGGCAGTGATAGACCAACTGGCAATAAAACAGGGTATAAATAGTAGTAAAAAAAAATCCCAGACTATTAACTAACAGTAATCAATCAATCAATCAATAAAACATTCCCAACTAAATACCTGTGGCAGTGGTAAAAGACAATACAATAATTATAAGGTGGCAGCAATGCAGCCTCCCTACCCTTCTTTCAAAAGGAAATTGAAATAGAAATGTTTTTAAGCCTCATCAGAACTGCTCCACAGAAGGGGCCAATCACAGAGTCTCTGAAAACATGTTCCAAAGGTGCAGTGCCACTGCAGAGAAGGCCCTGTCACTCACCACCATCCCATATGTCCAAAGTTTCCCAACATGCAAAATATGAAAGCCTCTAATGGCATTTTCCGTACTGGAAAACTACTGCTCGACTCACTCTGCTCAACTCAATCCTACATAAGCCTAATAGCCCCAAACTGCACATTGTGCCGGCGCAGGCCTCCTTTGCCCAGGAGTGTCGCAAACAAGCCGTAAGGCCTGTTTGTGGCAACTCGTGAGCCAGCCTTGCTGGCATGGTGACATGTGCTGGCCTGTTGACACCAGCTCAGAGCCCGGAGGAGGCCGGCCCAGGTATGTGGAGGGTGTTTGAGGGAGGGCAGAATGGAGGTGGATCAGGCCCAGGAGGAAGCAGGATCACCCACAGTGGCACAGGCCACATCCTATCCCCCATCCCTGGCCTCAGCAGCCTTACATGGGCTGCTTAGATTTGTGCCAGTTAAATAGCAGGTGCAGATCTGAGTAGCCCCATACAGCAGGCTGGGACACGGTGTAAGTGGAAAAAATCCCCTTACCCTAAAGGTGACCTCCAGCCTGCACCTAACCTATGCTGGATATGGTACAAGCAACTTGGACTGGCTGTTCCAGTGCAGGTTAGAATTGCACCCTAAGTCTTTATTTTGAAATATAAATACAAATGTTTATACTGTAGCGGATTCAATGAATGCTTACTCTCAAAGAAACATGCATAGGATTGCAATACAAGTGAAGCATTTTTAGCTTCTACCAAAAAGACACTTAATTGCCTAGTTGATAAGCAAATGATAGGATAAGAATAGGCCCTCAGTTTGGCTGTACGTGTTGTAAGAGGCGACTAAACAGCCACTGGATAGATGGGACTCGTTAGCCTGGGAAGGCAGCTCATCTGAGAGAAGAAAAACTCTGATCCCAAACCTCCACTCCCTTGTGGCTACATCCAGTTATGAAAAAGGCTTCAGGAGTCAACCTCGAGGCAAAATCTGGAGCCGGAGTCCCTGAGGCAGTTCATGGCTGAACACAGTCACGTTCTGGCAACTCCTGCGACACCGCTGGAACCAACCGTATTGGCTTCTGCCTTTCTATTGGACCATTCTAGCAACGTGGAGAGGGGGGGATTTGCTGCATGGGTAACAGTCTATCCTCCATATCTACTTTACCCAGGCTTCGCGCACTGGAGAGGACACTCTGTTCCAGAACCACCATTCAGAGCGCGATACCATAGTCTTCCGAGACTGAAGGATGCCAACGTGAAGCAAATGATATAGTGTTAACAGAACACTGGCAGTATTGATGAAGAGGAGGCCTAGGAACAATATTTGATTCAGTACATTCAAATCAATACAATAATTGAACCGAGTTGAATAAGTTCAATTCGCTATGGAAAGTTCCATGCAACCACAGTCATGCTTACGAAAATGAATCAACTGTTTGCCCACAGGTCCATCTCTTGCAGATATATTAACTTGCCTCTAAAAAGAGTTACAATGCTCAAGTTTGTGCCTCATAAAAATGTGATCTGGGTAGGGGCTTTATTTTTCGAAGCAAACCTTTCCATTCTGTTCAAAACTGTACTGCAATGAAGTATAACATTTAGATAGCAATTCTGCAGAAAGCCTATCATGACAAGCTACTCTGAAGCGAGTGTGTGGAGAGATGGAGAGAGGCAGTACACATCACTAAATTTAGTTATCAGTGGGATTTATAGACATTAGCTGCACATTCTTCTAATTTTAGAAAATATTTTCTACTCGTATAAGCTGAAATGCTATGCTCAGTCAGGCTAGTGTAATCCCCATCTAAATCAATGGGACTTACATTTTTTAGAAATTAGAGCAGGATTTCAACAATTTTCAATCAACCACCCTTTTAAAACTGCAAACTTTTGAATACATATATTGTATGCACTGAAGTTCTGACCACAACTAAATACTTATTAAGATGCTCTAGGCAAGGACTTTTTTTCTTTTCCAGTATTTTGGAGGTATCACAGAGCAGTAAAAGATAAAGCCAAGACTGGCCAACAGGGGAAATGGGTTTCACACACTCTCAGCAAGATCCACATGCTCTCCCAACCCAATTCCTTCCCAATTTATCATTTAGGAATTGCCCCATAGGCATATAAAGGACTGAGGAGGGAAGATTGGACTTAAGAACATAAGAACAGACCCACTGGATCTGGCCATAGGCCCATCTAGTCCAGATTCCTGTATCTCACAGCAGCCCCACCAAATGCCCCAGGGAGCACACCACATAACAAGAGACCTGCATCCTGGTGCCCTCCCTTGCATTGGCATTCTGACATAGCCCATTTCTAAAATCAGGAGGTTGCACATACACATCGTGGCTTGGAACCCATAATGGATTTTTCCTCCAGAAACTTGTCCAATCCCCTTTTAAAGGCGTCCAGGCCAGATGCCGTCACATCCTGTGGCAAGGAGTTCCACAGACCAACCACACGCTGAGTAAAGAAATATTTTCTTTTGTCTGTCCTAACCCTCCCAACACTCAATTTTAGTGGATGTCCCCTGGTTCTGGTGTTATGTGAGAGTGTAAAGAGCATCTCCCTATCCACTTTATCCTTCCCATGCATAATTTTGTATGTCTCAATCATGTCCCCACTCAAGCCTATCTTTTCTAGGCTGAAGAAGCCCAAATGCCATAGCCTTTCCTCATAAGGAAGGTACCCCAGCCCAGTAATCATCTTAGTCGCTCTCTTTTGCACCTTTTCCATTTCCACTATGTCCTTTTTGAGATGCGGTGACCAGAACTGGACACAATACTCCAGGTGTGGCCTCACCATCGATTTGTACAACAGCATTATAGTATTAGCTGTTTTGTTCTCAATACGTTTTCTAAAGATCCCAAGCACAGAATTGGTCTTCTTTACTGCCACCGCACATTGAGTCGACACTTTCATCGACCTGTCCACCACCACCCCAAGATCTCTCTCCTGATCTGTCACAGACAGCTCAGAACCCATCAGTCTATATGTGAAGTTTTGATTTTTTGCCCCAATGGACTTGGACTAACGTTCCCTACATTGCACATCATCCAAGACCAATTTTACCCCACCAAGATCCTTCAGCAAAGCAGGGGCTGCCCCTTTATCACTCTGGGATTGTGGGGGGAATTGGACCCACTTCTTTTGAGATCAGTTTCCCCCTCTTCCATGAGTCCAGTCCCAGTCCAGTCCCAGTCCCAGTCCCATAAGACATGTCCCAGTCACAAAATACAGCAACCAGAAGTTACCTGCGGGTGAAACACAGTCCTGGTTTGGCGACAATAATATGTCACCACAGCAATCACTCATTCCCAAATTCCCTGTTGTAGAGAATTTAATTGGAGGAACAAATCAGAAGTGTAGGGGAATGCTTAACCCTTCCCCTCCCTAAGGCTTGCCCCAAACTGGGCTTATTTATTATTTTGGGCTTATTTTGACTAGAGTAAAATAAGGGGGTGGTGGCTGAAAGAAAGGGTTGCAGGAGAAAGTTAGTGGGGGAGGAAGTTTTATGCATTATGTTATCTGTTAAGGAATCCCACATTTGCCTTATTATGTGTAGTCCAGCCTGACTGAGAGGTTTGATTACACATGACCCTGCATTGCAATCTTGCATCCACAACAACAATTTTGATCAAATCAATGACATTTTTCATGGGTATAGCTGCAATTAGGTTTGCAAAGATGTAATAAACTTAAAGTGTACACTGAGCCTGTACAGATTTACTAATCAATTGTCTAGAAAGGCAGTAAATTATGACACAAATAGTTTCTTCTTTAGCATATTAGAAGGAAAAGTAAGAAGTGTAGGAGGAAAGGAAATAAGCATAAAGCAGTGGTTCTCAAACTTTTAGCACCAGGACCCATTTTTTGGAATGAGAATCTACCAGGACCCACTGGAAGTGATGTCATGACCAGAAGTGACATCAAGCAGGAACATTTTTATCAACCCTAGGCTGCAATTCTACCCACACTTACCCAGGAGTAAGTCCCATTGACTATTATTGTTAAAAGCATATACAGAGTAGCTTGATAAAAGTACAGATCTGTAACATTTCCCCAATGCAGTCACATGCCATGTTAGCATCAAGTCTAATATATTAAAAATAAAATATTGAAATGAATGGGGACCCACCTGAAATTGGCTCGCAAGTGGGTCCCAACTCACAGTTTGAGAAACACTGGCATAAGGCTTAAAGACAAGTTGTTCAAAAAGAGGGGAGGATCTGGGGTGGGGAGAAGGTGGGGGGCTGGATTCAGCAGTAATGATGCATGCCAGATCTTATCCCCTCCATTTTAAATCTCTCCACCCCTTTTTTGTCCTCAGACATACGCAGCCAAAAGAATATGTCTGAGGAGACCCTATAGGCAGCCCCAGGGCATATACAAAGGTAAGTGTAAATGTTTTGTACTTACCTCCCATTAGCCTTTGGATCACTGCCCACCCACTGCTGGATGCAGCATGCTCCTTTTTGGGAAAGCTAGATCAGAGCTGCTGGCAGGGTATAGGATTGGGACCTTAATGTGTCATCAGTTTGACTGTACACAATATACAGGGGTTTGGGGACTAATTGCCAATGGTGCAAAAGGTCAAGGTCACCTATCCACATCTGCTGGCATGAAGATCTTTTGGAAAAAGTGTCAAAGGCAGCACCTGAGCACACCTGCTGATGACTTCACTGCTCCAGCTATAGGAGAAGTCCTAGAGCTTCATCCCTCCACCTGTTCTGCCAAATCCCAAGGCCAAGCTCTGCCTGGAGAATTATGCCCACTTTAAGCAAATTAGCTCCCCTTCTTTCCCCAACAGATGACCCTGGTTCTGCCCTGCAGTCCTGCTAGACCCCACCTCCAGGGTAGCTCGCCTGTTCAACCAGAGGTCCTCTCTCCTGCCAGCAGCCTCCCACCACTACAGCAGCCCCTTGGTCCTCAGCAGGTCTTGGGCACAGCAGCCACACACCAAACTCCAGTGTGTCCAGCAGTCTGTTAGTCACAAAGTCAGTCAGAGTATCCAGGGCACAGTCAATAACCCAAATCACAGTCTGAGGTCTGTCAGTCTCCTCCAACCTGCACTTCTTCTAAAAACCCTTCCTGCCTCAGGTGCTCCTATTGCCTGAGGGCCCTATTGCCTTCAAGTGGCTGCAGCTGTGCAGCACACTCTGCTGGATGCCCAGACCTTACCCTTAAAGGGGCCACTGCTGACACCACATCTACCTCCTCACCAGATCTTCCGCGATTCCAATACACCACACACTCCCTACTGACTTTGCCTTGGAACACAGTATTTTGTATCAAGCTTTGATCTCAGCAATCGTTAGTTGCATCCTATCAATTTTATGAATGTGATTTGTTGGAGTTTAGGGAGATATTCAAAGATTCAAAGCATTAGAGGAGATTAGTACAATTGACTGAGAGTATTTTTCTGCATTATAGCATATAACCAAGTCTGTGTTTGAAACTGTTATGTATGTATTATCACCTGTGGGAAAAGCAACAGGTTATATGTGATTGGCTGTCCAATCAAGAGGGATGTAGGCTTGTTGGAGTTGTATATATATCTGGGGCGTTTGTGTATGTGGCAGTGTGATTTTAACTCATTTGGAGTAGGAATAAACTATGATGGAACTTTTATTCAAGTCTACTGATGCGTGAGACCCACTATATAACAGAAACCAACACCATAGATGTGCTTTTCTTTTTATATTACTAACCAACTTGCTTGCATCTGTTTGTCAGATAACATACTGCCAAAAAAATTACCATAGAGAACATTTATACACTGTTTTTAAACAAAATGTACTTGGCAAAACAGTTTACTGAGCAAAAACAAATTAGTAAATGGGGTCATGTTCCTAAAGCAGGGCCTAAAAGAGGGGGTTAAATGGGGTAATTTGTACCCAGGCCCAGGAGCTATAAGAGGGGGCACAGAAGTTTCCTGGGATCTTACATTTTCCTATCTACTCAGATTTGTTGCCTGCATGGGATGCTGGGAACACTACCAGCATGAGGCCACAGCTAAGGACAAGCCATGTATGCTACACTGAGAAATGCATACAAGACACTCCTTAACAGAGTGTCAGATCTCTGGGAGGAAACCAGCCTGCTGCAATAGCTCTTTGGCTTGTGGATCTGCTTACCATGAAGGAGTATATAGGAGCTCAGGGACATAGCTGTGGGGCTACAGCTGCTGCAGAAGCAAGTTTTGGGGTGCTCAGGACACTTTCCATACTAGTGTGAACCTAAATATGAGTGTGGTGCTAATTTTCTGCATGATTTTCTATATTTAAAAGATTTTTGAGAGACTTAGGAGTGTGTTTGTTTGTCCGTCCATATTACTGTATCCAGCTGCTGATGCCACATGGGTGGGTAGACCTGGGCTCCAAAGACTTTTCCAGCTGTCTTCACTCTCCCCCCCACCCTGTTTTGCCCCTCCCTGCCCCATTCCACTCACCCATCACCCTCCCCTGCTCTGCTGCACCCCTCCCCCTTTGCAAAGTAGCCCAAAAGAAACTTTGTACCCCCTAATAAAATTCCTTTCCAGCTCCCTGCCCTAAAGGGCTCACAGGACACTGGCTACAGGTCACTGCATATGTTCCATAACTAAACAAGTTATCATTTAGGCAGACTTATTGAGCTCTCTATCACCTGTCAGAAGATATAGCAAGAACTGCTGAATATAATCTGGCATGCAGAAGGGCTTTTGATCAATTGCAAATAAATGGTAATAGCTTTTTTAAAAAGTTGATTATTTATGAGAGGAAAGCAATTCAATGATCATATCACTGCTGTGTTAACCTGACTTTCCAGATTGTGCATACTCTTCTCAATTTCTTCTCTGATTACATTGTGCAATGCACAGCCAAGAATATTCCATTTTACCGCACACTGTTGTGAGTGAAGTCTTGCCCAGAACTTAGTACTTTATGTACAGACCAACTAAGTGTTGTGCCAACAGTCTGTACGCAGACATCTATATTATTAAAATAGATTAAGTTGCAAACCATGCATCTGCACGAAAATTTTAAGGTCAGGACTGGCAACTGAAATCCTTGTTCATCACCAGCAAATACAAACAACATTAGAGACATGCAGTCAAAGTTTCTGGCTGACAAATTTCAGTGCTCACAAGCCCTCACTTGGATATCCAAGCAGCACACTTATCACCGCAGCCAATGCATTATCTCAGTGTTGCTCCTCTCCAGAGGCATCACTAGGGTTTGTGTCACACGGTACAGGAGCAAATTGCGTCACCTCCATGAGGGACCTTCTCCGGTACCAGACCATACACAATAAATTACAATATCATACACACAGCCTGAATGCAGTGGCATCACTAGGATTGGTCTAACCTCCCCCCCTCCCCCATTAATTTTATTTTAATTCATAACAGTATTAAACAGGTCACATAACAAATCAGTTACCAACAAAAAACCTTCAGTTTTTTTAACAAAATCAGTTACCATCAAGTGGCCAACTTGATGGCACTTTCACAACTGATAAGAGTTCTACTATTAGCTCAGATACATGGAAATGAGAGCTCCCTCATGCTAACACCTCATTGGTTCCCTGCTGTGTCATAACATTTCATTGGCTCTCAGAACTCTCAGTCTCATTGGTCAATTTTTAGTTAAAGAAATCTACTTTTTGTTACATAAGGCAGCTGTATTTTCGTTTTCTGGTTATTTGCCGATAATTATTGATAGAATACAGATATTTCAACTCAGTTTGTTTCATTACATTCTATATATTACATTGCCCATCAAATGATATATTACATGATATTAATACCAAAGTTTTCACAATTTTGGCCACTAGCAGTGTCACCACTACTGCCAAGGATGTCACCCAGTGCAGTCGGCAACCCCTGGACTACCTAGTGACACCATTGCTCTTCTCTACCACCATTTCCTCTTATTTCTCTCTGGTATGTATCATCACCTTCTCCCACACATGGGCTTTCTCTGTCTTCTTTCTCCAAAACATAAGCATTGGGCTGCTGGACTAACCCATAAATCCATGTAATCTAGCATTCTCTTTCCACTTGGGGTGAAATGCCTTTTGGAACCTTACAAACTGAGCATAAAGGCAATAACTGTACCCAGCTGCTTGTTCAAAGTATTTGGTATTCTGAGGTATGTCATCTCTGAACATGGAGGTTCCATTGAGTTATCATGACTAATCACAGGTGACAGAGGTGACAGGTGACATTTGTCTAATCCTTTTAAGAAGAAATCCAAACTTTTAAGAAGAAATCCAAACTGGTAACATACTTAGCCAGGGTGGCTAGATACAGTGGAGGACAAAGTGCCTATACCTTCTGGCAGGTATAGGCACTTTTGGATTTTGGCAGGTGTAGCTTTTTAAAACCCTTCCATGTTGAGCTGCACCTGCCAAAATGCGCTCTTCTAAACAGTGGTTAAAGGTATAGGCACTCTGTCCTCCATTGTATCTGGTCACCCTGTACTCACCAGACTACGTGAACCTACAGAGCAGCCTGGTCAGTCTGAATGCTGACATTCACACATGCGCATAGGTTCTGAGCCAAAGAACTTCTGGGGAGGAAGAAAGGATGGTCAATCCATTATACAACCAAGCACTACAAACAGAACAAATTCTTATTCCAAACCAGATAACTGCACAGTCTAGCAACCATTTCTACCTAGAATTACTATGCAGACATCCTGGGCATTACACAATACTATGAGTGAGAGACAACAATTAACAAGCTGTTAAATTGACTTCCAACCTCTTCAATAATAAATTAACCTTTAATGAAAAAGGCTGACTCCACAAAGTGATGAAAGTCACATTCACTTCAAAACTTATATAGCCTGCTATGTTCTTAGCTAGCTGATCTTTACCTTCAGTGCATCTCACATTTTTCAGAAGAAAAGAAAACCAAATATTCTGGCTGGCTAGAATGAAGGGAGGGGGTGAGAATGCCTGCACTGTAAAATCTTGTCATCTGACCTACTGATTACTGCCATCCAGCTGAAGTGATCATATGAGTTTAGCTTCAAAAGAACAGAACGCTTATGCAATTTAAAAGAGTGGTTTCAGAGCAAGCACTATTAAAAATTGGCTATTTGAAATCATATGACATTATTCATTTACCAGCACGAATAACTAGCTCTTGCTGCAAGACAAGGGTAAATAAAACAAATTAAATACATATGTGCATGCATGAGTATTATGTATAATCTTGTTTCTTTTTAAGGTTTTCATGGAAGATTTCCAATGAAATATTATGTGCGTCTAGGTCTACTCATAAGTAAGTGTATAGGCTTGCAGCCTCCTTGGGATCAATGTGTCTTGCATCTGAGAAGACATTCATAGGATTGTGTTATTAATGGCAAATAACTGGATGACTATATGGTAGAAAGGGAAACAAGTGAATTAGCTTGCTTTTAATGGGAAAGTATTCTACAACCATTTGTTACTCAGGAACAATAATCTTGCCATAGCAAGTCATCCATTCTGTTTGCCACATAAAAGAAATTAAAAAGGAAACTGATATTTTTTTCCAATTATAAGAATAATTATAAGAATAATTATGAGTGGTATAGGAATAAGATTTCCCACGAAGACTCCAATTATGACGCTTGGTTATGGCAAATTCATTGTTGGTTTCCAAAGCATATCAGTTATAAACCATTGGGTGCATAAGGAGGAGTAAAAATCTCTAGTTTTCCATTAAATCTGTGGTTCTCAAACTCTCCCGGAGTTTGGGAGTCACAGTAAGTTGTTGGGGGGAGGGGGTGGAGAAAAAAAAATGGTTGGCAACCTTCAGTCTCAAAAGACTACGGTATAAGCCTACAGCACCAGGTATTCCCAGGCGGTCTCCCATCCAAGTACTAACCAGGCCTGACCCTGCTTATTGCCAGGATCTTGCTGCTACCAAAGGTACAAGTGGTTTTCTTTCACTTTTTTGGATGCAGTAGCAGCCTCCTGGGGGTGTGGGGAGCCCCACAGAAGCCTCTGCAGGGCTCCTTAAGCTGCAGAAGTAGGTTACGATCATTATTGTGACATTCTCTGCAGTTTGGGGAGCCCTGTGGAGGCTTCTGCAGGGCTCCCCACACCCCTAGGATGCTGCTGCTGCTGCATCCAAGGAAGTGAAAGAAAGCCCCTTGCACCCTGGCAGTGGTGCGATCCTGGCAATCATGTCGCTGCATTCCCCCTTACCCATCCCTTAAAGGGGCAAAGGCAGAGGTCCTTAGACTGGGGCATCACCCCAGTTTGAGAACCTCCGCATTAGTGTTTCCATATGACAGCTGAACTGTTTACAGTAATCATACCAAAATCTTCTAATAACTTTCCGCATCGTACATGAGACAGTCTCACAGACACGCATGTACACAAATAATATTCATTTAGTTTTCACTAGAATCAGCGACAATAACCGGTTATGGGCCATTCTGTAATAGTGCGGAAGAAGGGAAATTAAGGGCCCAATCCTATCCAACTTTCCAGTGCTGATGCAGCCGCAATGCAGTCGCAAGGTAGGGGAACAAACATATCCTTATCTTGAAAAGGTCTCCCTGAGTGCCCCGTCCCCCGCAGGTTGTTTGGGGAATGTTTTTTTAAAACAGATCAGCAACTGTTTGGGAGAGTTAGGAGGGTTCTTCTTCATTTTAAATAATTTTTTAAACTTATACTAATTGTAAACTTTTGATTTACTTGATTTGATTTTGTCATATGTGGGCTGTAAAAATTTTCCTTCTTCTTATGTATGCCAATAAAGGTCTTATCTCTCTATCCTTCTTGTTGATGTCACTTCCAGCTGTGACATCACTTCCAGGTTAATGACATGTTAATGAATGGGTCCAATTCTAAAAAGTGGGTCCCACTTTTTAAAGTTTATAAAGCTAAAGTTTAAAAACTAAAATTTTTAAAGCTTTTTAAAGCTAAAAGTTTTTTTAAAAAGAGTTTTTTAAAAGTTTTAAAGCACTTTTTAAAGCTCAAAAGTTTGAGAGCCACTGAAGAGGATTTAACCCCACTGTCCCACATCCAAGTCCAGCACGCTAGCTACTGTGACTTTCTCCACCTCTATGGCTGTTGTATACTTAAAGTGCTTTGCTAAGCAAGCAGCAAATCCCTGTCGTTTCACAGTGACCTGGTACACTGCTTGGAGGGTTGACCTGTTTGATTACTGTTATACAGAGTTAACACTGGCGGCGGAAACAAAGCACAATAAGCTGACTGTAACTACAGTACTAAGATCTTGTCTGTTACAGCTTTCAACCCATAACACTACATTCGTGAATGTGTCCAGGTCACATCTCAAAGGAAAGTTTTGTTTTCCCTTCTCTTGTTCTCTCAAAAGTACTGATGAATAGCCATCTAACAAATAGGATGTGCAGCCAAGAAAGAGACCCGGCAGAGAAATAGATGACAGAAGCCAACCATTGTCATCACCTAGAGTCAGTATTTTAAAAGCTATTTAAAGCTACACAAAATACACACCACTAGAAGAAAATACAATAGGATTAAAAATGTTTTATATATTTATATTTTGTATTGGAGGCAGGCTGTGCAGCATGGCCTTTCCCAGTTTGAAGAGACACTTGGCCAACAGTCTGAGGCTAAGAGGCAAAGAAAGAAGGCCCATAGCCAGGGAGACAGACCAGGGACAGACTGCACTTGCTCCCAGTGTGGAAGG
This sequence comes from Tiliqua scincoides, assembly GCF_035046505.1. NCBI lineage: Eukaryota > Metazoa > Chordata > Lepidosauria > Squamata > Scincidae > Tiliqua > Tiliqua scincoides. The sequence goes on from NC_089821.1 coordinate 11,319,462, forward strand.
GATTGTCACTCCCGAATTGGCCTTTTCAGCCACACTAGACGCTGTTCCAGAACCACCATTCAGAGCGCGATACCATAGTCTTTCGAGACTGAAGGTTGCCAACATTCATATATCCATTTTCCATCAAAAATTGGAATTTTGTGGTAAAATAAAATACCATACAAAGAAGAAAAATTCATGTGGACAATGTTGTTCTTATATTTTCAACACAAATTACTGCTTTCCAGCACTAAAAGACAAAATTTGGAGGTCTGGCATGTTGTCCTCATTCTAAATTATATAGAAGTTACTCGAGAGACCAGAGCTGGCCCAGGAAATTGCTTCATCAGCATCCAATGTCAATGCCAAGGGTGGAAAAGAAAAAAAAATAGTAACAGGAGATCAGATAAAATAACTTGAATGGGGGGGGGGGAGATATGACCTCAGCAGTTAGTCAATCTGCAGTAGCATAATCCATCAGCTGCACCTTGAACACAGGACTTTCACCCACCTTTACATCTGCTAAATTCTATTTTAATTATCGTGCCCCCACCACTTTTTTTTCCACAATCCACAGTGATGCAGCACATGGGGGGTAGAGAAGTGGGCCAATGCAGCTGCCAGACTGAAACTGGGTGCTGTCTGAAGCCCAGCCAAAATGGTGGCAGTGGGTGAAACAGCAGCAGCAGGTCACAGGTATGTAGAGACTGCTGCCTCCTCTTCATGTTTCAGTGACTACGATCCTGCTGCCACCCTGGAGGCTGAGCCTCCAAAGGAGAAGGAACAAGGTGGCAGCAAGATTGCAAAGCCACTGCCACCTCATCTTTCGGAGTCTTTGTGACCGCCGCTGGCACTGAAAGTACCAAATGCACTGCCAGGGTTTGGACAGCATAGGGGGCCCGGCACACATCTTTGCTTTAGAACCCCCAGCAAACTGGCAACAACACAGCAGAGAGTAATCCCCATTTAACACAGTGACACAGCCCAAGCCTGAGCTGTCCAGTGTGAAAGGCTGCGGCAGTGCCAAAAAAATAGCTGCCATGGCATTCTGAGTGCACCGGGCAGCCACTGGCAACTCCTTGGGGGAAGGGGACATTTCTCTCTCCCAGCTAAGGAAAGTAGCTCCACAATGGGGCTACTCTGGCACAGAGTGAAGACACCTCACATCAGGGTGTGATGCCTAACATGGGGTTTAGGATCTAGTGGGGCAGAGCTCTGTGTGTCCCACCCCCCTCCCGTCCCATTCCCTCCCATCATGCCTTCGTCCCTCCCCTCGTCCTCCCCCCACCTCACCCACCCTGGAACACCATGTCCCCACTCACTTCTCCAACACCTGGCACTTCTCATAGAGCACCGGGCAGCAGTCCACTGGCCTCAGACCAGCACTGGCCCAGCACACGCTCACGCTGGGTCAGCACTAGGCCGGCGCTAACATTTGCAGGCGTGCCTTATGGCATGTTTACAACCATGTGCACTGGTGGTGAGCCAGCAGACATTCTACATGATTAGGCCCTTACTCCTGAAAACACTTTAATAGGACTATGTTGTTAAGTGACAGAAAGCAGGATGTGGGTGGACAGACTGTTGGACAATGGAGATCTGCATTTAAATCCTTCTTGAGACACCAACCTCTTAACAGGTCTGTGGGTGTGAGTCAGTTTTAACCTGCCTCACAGGGTATTTACGGGGAGAATTTGAGATGAATACTGACATCGGTTTCTTAAAGGAGGAGCGAGACATAAATGTGATTAAATAAAGTGGAATTTTCCTCTGTGTGCTTTTCTTTGTGGTGTATCTGTTCTCTGCTTGTGGCACACTGATTAGGGGTGCCAGCTTTTGAATAGCAAATTTTTATGCAGAAACTAGGTAGGTGAAATTGCTCCACCTTCATGGCATGAAATTCTTCATCTGCTCACTTCTGCCGTCCAAACTCCTATTAAAGGTACAATCCATTGTTTTGTCATGAGCTAGCAACCCTCCACATTGTGAATTTAGTGCAAACAGATCTGCGAGATTCTAGCATGGAGCTGGTCCTATGCTGCAGCATCAGGTTGAATTTTATATAATAACCTTCTAATCCTTGAGATTTCTATGACATGGAGGGTTGCTAACTTTATTCTTTAAACTGACCCTGTTTCCTACTTCTAGCATAGGTCTAGTATCTTACCTGGCCTGTTGATAAAGTGGTGGAAAAAGCTTTGCCCTGCTAAATTTAAGTTTAATTTGTATTAAAGACACAGGAGTAGGACTGACTTTTAAAAAGCTGTCAATCTTACTGATAGAATAAATCTACAGTGTTATAATAAATGGAAGAATACACTGTAACAGTCTAAATGCAGAAGCATCATTAGGGTTGATGTCACCCCCATCAAATTTGTTTTTTAAATACATAACTGTTCAGGTCACCCAACAAATCAGTAACCAACAAAAAAACCAGGGGCAACCTGATGACACTCACACAACTGAATAAGAATTCTAGTATTTGCTCTGATAAATGGAAATGACAGCTGACTCATTCTGATTGGTTCCCTGCGGTGTCATAACCACCTCATTGGCTCTTGGAACAATCTTATTGGTCAGTTCTGAGTTATGGAAATCTACTTCTGGTTACATAAGGCAGTTCTGTTTTCTTTTTCTGGTTATTTGGTTATACCTTTAGATAGAATACAGATAATTCAGTGTGGTTTGTTTAATTGCATGCTGCATTAAATTTCCCATTATCAGATATATAACATGATGGTATTTGAAAATTCCAAAATTTTTACAATTTTGGCCACTAGTGGTGTCACCCCCCCCCCCCAGTCACTCAGTGGTCACTCAGTGCAGACCACATACCCCTTATCCCCCTTGTTACAAATTTTAAAATGCTAATTTGTTGGAAATGGATGTGGAGCTCTTTTCTGCAAAATAAGTCTTAAAGGGAAAAAAAAAACATTCTTTGGATTTAAATGTAAAACAAAAACAAAACAGGATTGTCCAAAATTAATGAAGAGATCCTGTAAAGTCAGTACTGCATTATAACTAACGCAAATACCAAAACAGACTGGAACTGTTTATGTACAATGTAATGTACATTGCAAAATCAAAGACCCATAAAACCCCACTGTTCAGATAACACAGTGCTGCCCAACAGGAGTATAAAATTGGGCCTGTGCCTTTGTAAAGTTTAATTTTACATAAGCTGTTGCACGCCAGTGACTCTACACAAAGTTATACAGGATAGAATCCCCTTTGTTTTTGGAAGTAATCCCTGATGTCATTTACAAGATCATAGACCAAACAAGAATGATGATTGCTGCTGTTTTTGCAAGTCACTGCCTTAACAGCCTGACTATTTGATTATGCAAACTTGATCTGGAATATGAAAGAATGATGCATGCAGTACTTGCTCACCCCTGATAGGTTTCACAGGGAAGGGATTCATGAACAGCTGTTGATCTATTGTGCATTATCTGAGCAAAATACAGTACTCCAGCTGTCCTTTCTAGATTGATTTTAGCTCTGAATTCTAATTCTTGAATCTTCTGAAAGCACTGGCCTGCTTTACAGGTGATGTTAAAAACTGAATGATTCTCTTAAATGTTATTAAACAAAGGTCAAATTTTCCCCGTCTTTTCAAAGCCTATAAAACCTAAGCAGTATAAGTACGAATATGCACAGTGTACAGTCCAATCCTTGGAGTACCGAACCAAAATTCAGAGATTTAGTTCTATTTATAAAGCAGAAATAGAAGTGTTGCATTTCACGTCTGAACAGCACAGCACATTTTATAAGCTTCCCGAAAAAGTTCATTTCAGTTTTATATTTTGGAAACTATAACATGCTCAATAAAGCTGCAGTCCAGCCCTGCATGCTTAAATCTTTCATTGAATTCAACCAGAGGGTGTACTGTAGCCTGCTTTGGATGCTAAAGGCAACAGAGGCCATATTTTTTTCTACTGCTATAAACAGCAAAAGGGGAGGGTCACATAATGCGACTTAGTGCAATGATTCCCAAACTGTGAGCTCTGGGAACTGTGGAAACCAGCCAGGGGACCTGTGGAATTCTCGCAAAAAAAACCCCTGCCATCCTATGCAATGTATAGTAAAAATACATTCAGGGCACAATCCTAACCAGGTCTACTCAGAAGAAAATCCTATTTTGTTCAATGGGGCTTATTTTCAGGAAAGTGTGGTTAGGACGGCAGCCTTAGTTGTTTTAGTATGGTTCAGTTCGGCAAAAGATTGTTCAGTAACTGGTTTACAGCGCAATCCTACCTTCGACTTCAGCCAGTGCAAATCCCTTGCACCGGCCCAGGAATATTGCAAATGTGCCTTGTTTGCTTGCTCCTTGGGAGCAAGCTTGCCCCTGGGGGCTGGGGATAAGAATAGGCCCTCAGTTTGGCTGTACTTGTCGTAAGAGGCAACTAAACAGCCACCGGGTAGATGGAACTTGTTAGCCTGGGAAGGCAGCTTATCTGAGAGAAGGAAAACTCTCATCCCAAACCTCCACTGCCTTGTGGCAACATCCAGTTATGGAAAAGGCTTCAGGAGTCAACCTCAAGGCAAAATCCAGAGCCGGAGTCACTGAGACAGTTCATGGCTGAACACAGTCACGTTCTGGCAACTCCTGCGACGCCGCTGGAACCAACCAGATTGGCCTCTGCCTTTCCATTGGACAATTTCAGCAACATGGAGAGGGGGGATTTGCTGCATGGGAAACAGTCTATCGTCCATATCTACCTTACCCAGGCTTTGCATACTGGAGAAGACACTGTTCCAGAACCACCATTCAGAGCGTGATACCATAGTCTTCCGATACTGAAGGATGCCAACAGAATGAACAGAATGGGAGCAAACTAGGCTGGTGCAAGGATACATGCTGGCCTATCTGTGCTGTATCCTGGCCCAGCAGAGATAAGGGCCATGTCCTAACCGCCCTCCTGGCCAACCCAAAGTTACACCATTACACCAATTTCGCTGGAGCAAATCCAAGTAGCCCTATAGGGTGGAGTTTCATGGCAGCCACCTCCTAACCTGCGATGGATATGACACAGGCCAGCTGGCCTGCCTATTCTAGTTCAAGATAGAATTAGGCTGCTAGAAACTTTGAATCAGGGTCCATGCATTTCATGAAAAACAGTAAAATGTATTACATATCTTAAAGATTTAGGACGCAGTTCTAAAGCATGCTTGGGCTGGCGCAAGTCCCTTGCACTGGCCCAGGATGGTTGCAAATGTGCCATAAAGCACATTTGTGCCTTCATTTTGATAGAAGGTGACAGAATGACCAGGGTAATATGCCATTGGGGCAAAAAGCTTAAAAGCCACACTGCTAGCACATGAAAGGCACATAGAATAGTGAAAGCTGTTTTCATCCAAAAATCATAGTTAGTCTTACAGAAAAGCTGCTTGAAAGATTCATTTTAGAAGCTGTTTTCACAGAAGCTGAGACCTTGGGCTTCAAAGGCCATGCTACACTTTGGAATTTGGAAAAGGGAGTCGTATCGAAGGCAAAGATAGATAGGCTACATCTTGGCAGAAGTATACTGCCTGCCAAGATATCACAATGCAACAATTGTAGTCATTAGAAGTAAGTTTTAGCTGCTGGCTTATCAGTTGGCAAGGCTTCTTGGCAAACTGTAGCGTGGAGCTAGCTAGCCGCAGACACCTGCAAGAGATGAATTTAGAAAAAGAATACATTTAATTAGATAAACAAGAGCATCCTTGAGAATCAGTCTTTGTTTGAATTGCAACTGAAATGGAGAAATGAATGTTTAGAGGGGGTTGGTGCAGGGTTGCTTCAAGCAGTTTGCCTGGCATGTAATGCCCGAGTAACTTGTTTGAAGGTAAATGGGAGAAGAATTTCTTAGAAAGAAAATGTGATGCAGTGAAAGTTTGGCTTGTTTTATGTTAAAATATATGAAAAATCACAAGAAACTGGCTGAAGCCTTAGCTCAAGGTGCTAGGCAATCACAAAAAGGGAAGAAGTCACTTCTAGCAAAGATATACACCACTATAGATCCCTCAGTACCAATGTACTCAAAGTAACTGGTCACAAATAGAATTAAGACATAGAGTAAAACTGTTAAAAGGAAGTTTAAAGGACCTTGCCTCCAGAGGTTGGCAGACGGCCCCACAGTGTTTTGCTACAACCAGGAGAAGGAATGCAGGAGAGATAAGACAGGTGGCTCAAGCAAGGCCATCCTAAGAGTCTGAAGGGAATGTATGCCAAGAAATGGGTTTGAAGTTCTGCCAAGAGGGAAAGTCCTGGATAAAATAATGTTATAGCATCCCCTGCTGGTTCTTGAAAACTTTGTAATTCAATATGTTTAATTGTTTAATTTTACCTTATTTGGAAACCTGTAACTTGAAGTTCACCTATCAAGTGTCTCTAAGGCTATCTACAGCCTATTAAGAGTTAGCCCCATCTATGATGTCAAACTTCAGCCAATAGGAAGTTCAAATCTTCAAACAAAGAACCCAGAATGTTATAAAGGGTCTGGTTAACATTGATACTCGCTCTCAATGCTTTGGACAGTAGTCCCATGAGATGCCTGTTGCTAGCAACGAAATAAAAGCTTGCAAACCATCACCGTTGACTACTGAGTCTTGCTTTTTGGACCTTGCAACAATTTGAGTCAGGGAGGCTGGCGCAAGGACATGCACTGGCCACCCTGCACTGCCAAGGGCCGTGGGATGGGTGAGTTTGCACATGCCTTTCCACACTCTCATGGGGGTCTGGGGAGGTGTGGGGAGGAGGCATTTTGGGGAGGGCAGGTGGGGAATGGAAGGCAGGGCCAGGATCCGGCACTTATGCTGGATCCTAGTCCCATTCCCGGGCAGCCTGGGGCGGCTCTGGACTGCTCAGATTTGCGCCACCTCTATAGGTGGCGTGGATCCAAGTTGCCCCATTGGGGCTGCTGCAGTGTTACCTGGGGTAAGGGAAATTACAACCCTTATTATAATTATGGGTTGACCCATAGTTAGCCCCAAACTTGCGCTGGACACAGCACAAACCCGCTGGTCTGCCTGTTCCAGCACAAGTTAGGATTGCACTGTTAAAGTTAAAGGCTTAAGGTTAAAAAGAAAATAAGTGAAATCAATGTTGCTATTTTTATAATCCCTAAGGGGAGGCACACAGAATCCATGGGAAAATGCCAAGTGCTCACATTCTCATTTCTTTTCCTACATAAACTGCTTTCTGAACTTTGTGTTGAAAATTGTTATATCAATATTTATTATAATAATATGCATATTAAGTAATAATAATAATAATAACCAACCAGATTCTATTCCTCAGCTAATGGCCAAAGAGGAAAGCTTTAGGCTCAGCTATGCTGGAAAGGCCTTAGGCAAAGTGGTTATTTCATTCAGATTAACCCTACTCATTGATTTAGCAAAACAGACGATAACTGACCTTGTTTATTAATTATTATTATTATTATCATCAACAGTATACACTGCTTTTCAATGAGAAGTTCATAAAGTGGCTTACAGAAAAAAAAATCAAATAACTAATGGCTCTAATGTTTAGAATGAAGAGTAGCAACGAGGAACTTCAGTGCCAGGGGAACACAAGGAACGTCCCATCTCAGAATCCACCTCATGCGGCCTTGTTGCTGGACAGCAGCTTGTGAGCAGACAAGCCCTGCCTTGAGGCAGACCCATCTCTTTTGCTTTTGTCTCCCTTTTTTTCAGGTGACTGACTTGAAATATAGCTCTGCTTCTCCAAATACATTTGGGGCAGAAAGCCCTCATGCCTTTCCATAGCATCTCCATAGATTTCAATTATTTTCATTTTTGAATTGTTTACCGTAGTTCATGTTTAGCGATTCAGGGTCTAGGTAACCAAATATATCAAAGCTTTATCAGCTATAGCCAAGCTCAAACAGAACCAAACAAATTCAGTGGGTGAGGCCTTTTGAGCTCACATAGTTACATACTATTACAGGTGTATGCCCATATCTTTGTGCCCCTGTATCCGTATCCCTGCCCCCATATCCATTTCTCTCCAGGGCTTCCCCAGGTCTGCCAATGCCTTATAAGGCAGTAAAAACGTCACTTCCGGTTCCTCCATGAAACTGCAAGTAGTGCTTTTTCAGCTGCTGAGGTCAGAGGCCCCTGGAGGCAAGGGGAAGGGGTGTGCATAGGGGTGCATGAGCTGGTGGGGCCCACCCAATCCGCAGATAAATTAATCTGCAGATACGGGATCCACAGATACGGGGGCCCACCTGTGCAGACTAAATTTGGAGCGTAAGGGAAGGGGAGAGACAGCAGACAAGGTTCTCAAAATCCTGTATCTCAGGTTGAAAGTGTGAGATCTGGCAGTCAAGCTGAAGAACGTGAGATGGTCCTTGAACAACTGAGGCTCAGGCCCAAAACCTGAGATCTAGCAAACCTACACCCAAGACATTTTAGGTTCAGGCTCATTTCCAGTTCTTGCTTTCTCTCTCTCTCTCACACACCTCTCTGCTTGACAAATTGCTCATGTAGCCATTTGCCTATATGAGTAGATACTGTTTTCATATAGGTAGTTCATTTTCATTCTGCACACTGGAAATAAAGTCATCTCTACAAAAATCAAAATAAATATGGCTGAATCATCATCTTTCCAGCATTCCCTCATAACCTGAAGGCTAGAAATTAATGATCTTTTCACAGACCCAAATGTAACTAGCATTACCTCAACCTAGGCTTACTTTGTCAGAGGTTGCTGGGTGAGAAACTGCAATCTTTTTCAACTAGCAGCAGCAGCAATCGCTTAGCTATATAAACACAGGGAACTTTTGAAACAGATGTCCATATTCCTTGATGAAGGACAGAGCTGAGTAACAGGTGAGATCACGAGGAAGAGGCTTTTGGGAATTGGTTACAGCCTGAAGCATTTCACTGGTGAGTTGTTTTTCTTCATAATTGCAGATCACAGCTGCAATTTACAAAAGTGTCTGTGTAAGAGAGAGAGAGTTGCTACCTTTTCTAGCCAGGGTGAAAAGATACAAATGCAAACAGGGTGTCTATACCTTTAACCACTGCATAGAAGAGGGAATTTTGGCAGGTGCCACTTTTTAAACCCTTCCTTGTCGAGCCAAAATTCCCTCTTCTATAGAATAGTTAAAGGTATAGGAACAGAGACATGTCTAATCATGTTGGTAACCTTCAGTCTCAAAAGACTCTGGTATTACGCTCTGAAAGGTGGTTCTGGAACAGCATCTAGTGTGGCTGAAAAGGCCGATTCGGGAGTGACAATCCCTTCCACACTGGGAGCAAGTGCAGTCTGTCCCTGGTCTGTCTCCCTGGCTATGGGCCTTCCTTCTTTGCCTCAGACTGTTGGCCAAGTGTCTCTTCAAACTGGGAAAGGCCATGCTGCACAGCCTGTCTCCAAGCGGGTCGCTCAGAGGCCAGGGTTTCCCACCTGTTGAGGTCCACTCCTAAGGCCTTCAGATTCCTCTTGCAGATGTCCTTGTATTGCAGCTGTGGTCTACCTGTAGGGCACTTTCCTTGCACAAGTTCTCCATAGAGGAGATCCTTTGGGATCCGGCCATCATTCATTCTCACGACATGACCGAGCCAACGCAGGCGTCTCTTGTCTACTACAGAGGTAATTATATTTCATAGTATATTAAGGAGAGAGTCTTTTGTGTGTGTAATTTTTTCCTTTTTTTTAAGGTTTTGTTCATTTGTTTGTTTGTTTTTAAACTTGATTGTACAGGCAATCCTCCATATCAGTGCATTTGGTACCCACTGATTTGAATACCTGTGGATTCCAAAACTGCTAGGTGGGCCAGCTTAGGGCCCAGTCCTATCCAACTTTCCAGTACTGGTGTAGCCACAATGTAGCCTCAAGGTAAAGGAACAAACATTCCCTTATCTTGAGGAGACCTCTGTGACTGTCTCCCCACTACAGGATTCAGCACATGCCCCACTGGCATGACTGCACCAGCAATGGAAAATTGGATAGGACTGGGCCCTTAGTTCACCGAACCTGACTATGCTGGGTCTGGAGGCCCTGACTCCCTGGCCCTCAAAAGGCACTGTAAGACCTCCAGAAGACCGAAAAGCCTGGGTTTCAGCCAAAAACCAGAAGTTGTGGTTTTTGACCTTCTGTCCCCTTCAGAGGGCTGAAAAGCATGACTTCCAGTTTTTGACTGGGGATGCAATATGCAGCCTCTCTGGCCCTCAGAAGGACCTCCAGACCTGATTGGCTTGGGACCCCTCAAAACCAGTGGATTTCATTATCAGTAGGTTTCCCTATCTGTGGGGATTCCTGGAAAGGAACCCCCACATATGGTTAGAACCGCCTTGTATTTTTTCTGTTTATGAATAAACGGGTGGATGAAAAGAATAACGGGATCCTCATAATTTTCAGAAGCTCATGGATTTTACCATGTTTTGTGGTATGGATTCAGAGCCACTACTTTTCTCCATTTGGTAAAAGTAATTGTGAACTAGTACCCCTAAAAACAACTTTCTCAATCATTATAAATGGGACAAGACAGCAAAATAGTCCTTTTTTTTTTTTAACATTACCCCCCTCTTCACAATGCAACTTTAAATTAATTAAAGTATTACGCCAAGATAAATCTCTGTAGTATGTGAATTAAAATGCCTCATCAGTTTTTTCCCCCCCAAATATGCTGATTGGTCCTTTGTGGCAACAGCACTGCAGGGTCTCACTCTGTTAATTGAAAAAAAATCTTTCAAACATTTTATGCATTCAAGAACGTTAGTCTCTCAGATATTCATACCTAAGCCTGGGAAATATTTTGAAGAGTTAATTGCAATTGATAATCTGTAAAATTTTGCCTTATGCTTTCCCTAGAGTTAAAGTAGCCTTAGAACCTTGTAACAGAAATTAACTATGAGCTATCTCCTTTATATTTATCATCAGTGGAGACTATAGAAGAGCCTAATCTTAAAAACAGCTGTGGTAGCAAAGCACATAGGCTACTGTGCCAGAATTTTCCCAGCACTGCAGATATATCACATCAGCAATGCAGGTATACACACCACTGCAAAAGTTCAGGTCTGAGATGTAAGGAGAGGAATAATCACTCTAAAGCTGATTGTGCATGTGGTGTCAATATTTGTAAGCCTGATTATGGATTTTAGATCCTTAAATTTCATAGCCATTATATATATCCTTGTCCTCAGAGTACTTGCAGAAAGAGATGTGTAATGAATCCAGTGTATCAGTAAAAAGAGCAGAAGATAGGGACAGGTCGTTTTCTTGATATATTAGTCTGTAGTGGAAATATATTGAAAAAGACTGCTTCTTTTATTTCTTTTAATCTCTTTATTGTAAACCAAGTCCTGCTGCAGGATTTTATACAGTTTTCAACTTCACAAAGCTCATCTTCGGCAAAGTATAAATACAGGTGCAACCTTTTTATATGCTGATTTATCTCAGTGCAAATGGGGGGGGAATTCAAAGTCACATACACACCTTTGCCCTTCGATGGTGTCTCACTCTATTTCAAGGCAGCCCAAAACACTGAAAAAAGACTGTACCTCACACAGAAATTGCCATGGAAGAGGCTCTGGAAGATTGCGTGCCTTTTGAAGGAACAGTAAGACTCCGGTAGCCCCTGAGCTGTCAAAGAAGGGAAGCCAAAGGAAAAACCTCTGTAGCAAGAAGGGGTGCAGAAGGAGGAGTGTTTGCTCTCTCTCACTCACACACACACACACACACACACACACACACACACACACACACACAGAGGGCAGCTTCAGTCGTAAAAGAGGGAAACCCAGGGAGTGTTTGCCTAATTTCCCCCTCCTTCAGACTGAGATGCTGCAGGCTCTCTGTGCTCCAGTCTACACAAGCAACAGCCCAGCAAGCAAGTCTTTCCAGCAAGCCAAAGCATGAGATTTAGGCTACAATCCTATCCACCCTTTCCTGAGAGTAAGCCCTATAGACTAGAATGGGGCTTACTTTTGAGTAGACATGCATAGGAGTGGGCTCTGAGGCTGCAATCCTCTCCATACTTTCCTGGGAGTAAACCCCATTGACTATAATGGGCTCTTAAAAGCTCAGCATCCCATCTGCTAACAAGCTCTACCTCCGGGCAGGAGGTCTGGTCTAGAGGGTAGAGCTTGTTAGCAGGTGGGATGCTGAGGGGTGGGAAGCAGGTGGCAGGTGGGAAGATAACATCAGAAGATTGCCAGTTCTAGGACACCGGCAGCACCCTGAACAGCTGAGAATGGCAAGACCTTGAAGCAGCTGACAAGCCCAGCTGAGTGATTCCACCTGCTCTTGGTGTGAGCAAGAAGCGTCTTGGCTGCCCTCCATGTGAGAGATGGATCTGCTTGTCAGCTTGCCTGGGAGAACTGGATGCCAGAAGTGAGACCAAACCAGGAAGCTCCATTCTGAAATGTTGTTGGTTCTTGAAAGAGAGAACCTCTATGTTTGTAAAAATCCCCTTGAGGGATTTAGGAATGCCTGCCTGTGTAAACCACCTTGAATAAAGTCAGAGGAGTAATCTGATGACCAGAAAGGCGGTATATAAATACCTAGTTATTATTATTATATTATTACCCTCTAGACCAGACGTCTTGCCTCCTTAATCAACCAGGAGGGAGCCTAAATGGCTTAGAAGGGCACCTGAAAGACCACCAACCCTGCAAGTGAAACTGCCCAACTTTATAGGTAAGACCTTCTTGTATTCTGCTGCCAGCAGCGGGTCATTTGGTGATAATATATGAAAAGGACTTTTCCATGATGGCATCCAGTGCATGGAAGTCCTTGCCACGTTACATAACAATGGCTTCCTTGCTGCCAATGTTTTCTTGACTATAAGAATGTTCTATTTCTACCAAGTTTTTTTTTCCTCTGTTGTTCTTGCTTTTGTTTAATGAGTTTATAGATTTGGGTGCTATATTATTGTTTTATTTATTTGTTGTGAAGGTGAGGTCTTCGTTCAGTCGTGGAGCATGTGCTCTGCAAGTAGGAAGTCTTCAGGGTCAGTTCCTGGCATCTCCAGGGAGGGCTGGGGAAAACTCCCCTGCTTAAGAACATGAAGAGCCACTACTAGTCAGTGTATACTAAGCAAGCTAGATGAAGGGATGGGCAGTCCAGTCCTAACCTGTGCTGAAACAGGAAGGCCAAGTTGCCTGCACTGTATCCAGCACAGGTTAGGACAGCCATTTTTCAACCACTGCTCTGTGGCACACTGGTGTGCTGTGGGTGGTCTGCAGGTGTGCTGCGGGAGTCAGTTGTCAAAAAATCGATGGTGTCCATTGACAATTTTAGTGCCTTGTCAGTGTGCTGTGAGATGAAAAATGTTGAAAAATCAATGGGTTAGGAGGTGGCTGGAGGTCAGCATGGGATAAGATTATGTTTTTCTCCTTACCCAAATAACTAGCTGGCCCTATGGGCTTACACAGATCCACACCAAAAAATTCGGTCGTGCAAATCCAATCAGCTTGTGGAAGGCTGCTTGGGCCAGGGCCGGGGTTAGGATTCAGCCTGCGCGGCTGCAGCCGGTCCCTCCTTCCTGGGCCCAATCCACCTCTCAGACATCTCTCCCCCTTCTCAAAATGTCCCTTCCCTGCCCTTTTACACCCTCCTGCCACTCCCTTCCACCCCCTGTGCCAGCCTGCCTGGGCTGGCGCAAATTTACCCATGTGCTTGCACCAGCCTTGCCAACTCAAAAGTAGCCACAAATATGTTTTATAGCATGTTTGCAACACTCCAGGGCTGGTGCAAGAGGCCTGCACAAGTCTAACATGCCATTAGGATTGCACTCTGAGAGCTAACATTCAATTGCTTTTTCTTTTTGTTATTTCATGAGACTGCTAGCATTAACATCTAAAGCATTATTGAGACTACTAGCATTATTGTCCATTAGAAAATAATTGGAAAAAATGGTGCTCAATATATCACTCTGCACCTGCGGTTTAGTCTCCAGAAGTAGCTCTTATCACAGCTAAATTAGCCACTTAGCTGGACAAAAAGTTGTAGACAGCACAGCCCTGTGAAATCTCATTTGGTAATTAAAAAGCATTTTTGCTGCTGCCTCACAGCTTATTATTTCTGTCCTTTTGTGATTGTCCATCTCTCCTTTTTTCTGTCAGCAGTCACGGTTTGGAGTCACGCTTGTCAACACTTGTTCAGAATTCTATTCCTCTGAGCAAAAACATGGACATCCATGCACAACGTCCATTCTGTTTTAATTGACAACATTTCCTTTCCTCAAGCAGCATCTGAGATTTTTTTCACTGATCCCAAGTCGCATGGTTTAAAAAAACAAAAACAAACCTCAATGCTTCCTTTGTTATGTTCTTTACTTGTATGATGTCTTCCCAGCTTGTATCTTTGTATAAAGCAATACTGGAAAAGAAAACCACAGTCACTTAAATCTGTTCAATGAATATTTGCAACTTATAATAGCTAAGCAAAATTATGTCAAGACCTGGAGAGTGCCCACTCTGGAACATCTCTTGTACATTATGCTGGGAAATGCTTTGCTTTTAAAGAGCCAAAACATGAAAAAAGAAATACATATTTTTTTAAAAAATACCAAAATAATAGGCACAAGTATTATTGGGTAGTGGTAGTGGAGGAGTGCATGTCATGATATCAGTGATGACACAGGCACTAGCCAGAGGGTTCTTGTGAAACTACACAGAGTCTCAGTAGCAGTGGTGGTGCATGTAGTTAACCAGAAATAAAAATTTATAGTTTGTGTGGTGCCTCTCTGTAACAAGGGCACAACTTGCAGGGAAGACACTTGTCACACTTTTTGAAAAAGCAAAATATGGTACAAACCTAATAGAATCCCTACTAACAAGGTAATGAGATGTCTTTTAAAGTGGTTGTTCTCTTACATTAAGGAGGGGGAGAGCAATTGTTCCCATTCAACCCAGTATAGCATTGCTTCCACTAGCTGCTCCAGACTCTGTTTATTTTTCTTGAGTGAACCCCTTTGGGACAGGGGACCATTTTCTCATTGCTTTTGCTAATCAAAACTGCTTTTTATTTTTGTTGGTGTTGTTGAAAAGCTATATACAGTCAAGAGACAAATTAAATCATTAATTTGGCATCTTTACTGTTAATACGCAAGCCTTTTAAAATTTTTGTTCATAACATTTGTTTGCTGTGGAATCGGATGCTTTAAAACTTAAATTGCCCTCAGCTATGACCCCAAATGTGTGTGTTTAAATAGGCTGCTTTTAAAAATGCATTTAAATAGGCTGCTTTCTAAAATACTCTACAGATAAAATGCTATGTTTATTTAATATTGTATACCGAGCTTGTATTCTCTGACATATATGTATGTGTGTGTGACATATATATATGACATGACATATGTATATATATATTACATATTACAAGTTTGGTATACAATATTAAATAAACATAGCATTTTATCTGCAGAGTATTTTAAAAAGCAGCCTATTTAAATAACAGACTAAAGAACAGCTATTTAGCAAGGAGAAAGAGGTTAGTTTGTCAGATAAATTATTCACTGTGAATTTATTCTTTCAGCGCTGGTTCTGCCGTTTTAATCTACCCCCTTGCATTTAATGTGTGGTAATATTTTAAGCTACATAGAAGTGGAATCTGGTGAAAACAATTGTAATTACATGTTAACTCTTCTAATACTGTCATGCTCTTTGCTGATTATTGTGCATTTAATTTATGCCACTGCTTAATGCAGGGAAGACAACCCACTTATTCAGTATTGCCACTTTGGCTTTTATTTTGCCCTCCGCCAGTAGTTAAAATGATTAGGCATGCTTTTATTGCCGCAAAAATGAATTAGTGCAATTCCCTGTTGGCTGGTTGGCTGAATTACAGTTTGCATAAATTCCAGGTGGCTCAGCATGTATTGTCATAGATGTGACCTGTCTCCAGCAGTAATTGAAGCCATAAACCATTCATCCTTGAGTGGTGCAGCATTCTTTTATCAGTCGGAATGCTCTAACACTTGTTTCCCTGCTTCATTTCTTCCAGTAGTACTCATCATTTTCTTATCTTGTCCTTTACCTTTCCTTCTTATTGCTCTGTTTCTCCCACCCAAATCTTAATCATCTCCTCTGAGACCAGCTTCACGTTTTAATAACATTTCTTAATGGAATGCATGTCCATGAAGGAATGTGCCTTCACATTGTAACCTGTATGTGCATCATAAGACAGAATTCTTCTCACACACACTGATTTTTCACTGCATGTAAACCCACTGGGGATCTATGAATGACTTGGCAAGTATATACTCTCTTCACCAGAGACTGGAGGTGGAATTACATTAGAAGTGGCTTCTTTGTGGGCAAACCAGTGCTTTGGGGTGTATGTGAATTTTGGTGTGAAAACAGGGCAGGGGAAAATGTTGACCCTCCCTTACTGCACATCACTGTCTCAGACCAGATTGCCCCCCTACCACAGTCAATTTTTACAGATAAAAGAATCGCTTACAGCTGACAGCAGGTTTAATGTCATGTATCTTTTGGACCCTTAGTTATCCTGCAAAAGTCATAGGGCAACTGCATCTGTTTTTTTGTTTTAGAAGTGCCAGCAGATGGCAACCTAACACAAAGTTTGGATATTCATTAAAGAAAAGAGGGAGGTGTAGTAAAGGAACATATGTCTCCCTCCCTGTTCCACTGGTGTCTTTGTGGTCTCTCATTTTTACTTCCGTTGTTGCTATATTTTTGGCTATTGTGAGCTCCAGAACTGCCTTTCATTTTCCCAGAGGCCAACACCAAATACATAAAAGTAGGAAATTGCATTTCACCTTGGTTCATTGGCCCTAGTGTTGAGTTAACCATGGGGTATTCTTATGCAACTGCGGGGGGGATAGTGTTTTAGTCTTCATGCTTGTGGAGAAAAATTTAAAAAAAAAAATGATCTGCCCTTCCTGAAGTCTTAGTAAAGGATTTCCAGCCTTCAGTAGCCTACAGAGCTATTGTATCTTTCTTCTGTTCTCTTGAGGCCCATTGCCTACCTTCTAAATACAACATAGCTATCACTGAGTACTCTCTCCAGAAAGGAGCTTTGGGAGAGCTAGTGCCACACAGTTATTTCAAATCCCAGTTTGGCCAAAGTTACTGTGTGTCCTTTGAAACAGTAAACCCGTAATGGTCATTCCCCCACATTTTCATATATAGTTCCCAACTAAAGTTGTTTCTGAAATATTGTGAAATATTGAAATATTTCTATGATGTTGTTCATAAGATTTTCTTCGCCTCCATTTTTATAGCAAGTTAATTTCTTTATCACTATGTAATTGAATTATAGGTCCTTTAATATGCAACCAAAAAGATATGGGGGGGGCCTGTGGGTGAGCGGGGGATGGGGCCAGGATCCGGCATTCTAACCGGATCTAACCAGGTGTGTCAGATTCTAACCCCAGTCCTGGGCAACCTGGAGCAGACTGTCTCCTGAAGTGGTGCAGATCTAAGTAGCCTCATTGGGGCTTCTGTGGTTACTCAGGATATTACTTTCCCTTGCCCTGGGCTGAGCCGTAACCAGCCCCAATCCCTTATCTGATATGGGGCAGGCCAGCTGACCTCTCCATTCCAGCACGGTTTAAGATTGGGCTGCCCATGACAGTTTGGAAATGTGCTAATATCTGAGAGTTAAAACATATGCTATGCTGGCAGACAGCCTTGAGATCTTGGCCTGGCCTGAACTGTGGGTTTTAAAGATTTGAGATGCTGACCCGCAGGCACAAAGACAAGAAAATGGAACTCTAATCATCTTGACACTTTCAATTTAGGAAGATAAATTTTGCATTAAAATAATCTGAGATGGTATTACAAGAAAAATAATTTGCTTTAGAATCAACCTCCCCTCCGCCCCCCGCCCCCTATTCCTTTGAATTTGGACTGTTGGTGCTTTTGAGGAAGGAAGAAGCCTTAAATGCAATCATAGAAAGAGCTGGTGTGAAGGAGGAGGTGAAAGAAGAGATTTTTCTAGTTTAAAAAGCTACTAGCATTGTACTCCTATACATATCTACTCAGGCCCACTGAGTGCAATGGGGCTGACTCCCAGGTAAACATGTATAGGATTGCAGCCTAAGATTTGTTCCACTTATAAGTAACCCTTATGAGAATTACTAGTGTATCTACCTGTGATGATGGAGAGTAATCCGCCCATGGATCCAAGGTATTCACCACCACTTCCCAGGGGGGAGCCCTAACTCCAGGGAGCTTGTTCAGATATTTGACATATGCAATTGGGCCCAGCAATAGGAAAAACAGAAAAAAAAGGGAGGAGTTGACCTTCCTCCTTAACTGCACACTTTCTTCAGACCTGGTCTTTGCGCTCTCTAGTTGTCATTAAGTAGAACTAACTAAAAGCTAATTGAGTATAGCCTTGGAAAGGGTCTCTTGGGGTATCTAATACCACAGGCCACTTGCTGGATATGAGTTCTGCCCAATCTCTTTGGGAAATAGACTAAAAATTGTTATACTGTATAGCCTACGCTGGCCTTGCCCTTGGGTGGGCATCAGGTAAGGGGGCTGTAAGCAGCTGTTCCCAGGGCCCTTATTAACAGTATTTATATACCGCTTTTCAACTAAAAGTTCACAAAGCGGTTTACAGAGAAAAATCAAATAACTAAATGGCTCCCTGTCCCAAAAGGGCTCACAATCTAAAAAGATGCAAAAGAACACCAGCAGACAGCCACTAGAACAGACACTGCTGGGGTGAAGTGGGCCAGTTACTCTCCCCTTGCTAAAAAAAGGAGCACCCACTTGAAAAAGTGCCTCTTACCCAATTAACAGGGTTCTCTTACCCGAGAACTTGACAAGCATTCTCACCTCCTAGCTTCCTGCTCCTTCTTCTTCTTCCTCAGGGTACCCTGATCTCCTTGCCCCTTGGTGAGTGCTTGGTTCCACCTGGAGGAGTCTAGTTGGGCACCAGTCCTTACCCTCCTCAGGGATCCAAAACTAGTCTACTTGTCTTCCGTCCCTTGCCCCTCCTCTCCCCTAGTTCTGGTCTCTATCCTTGTAGCCCTCTGTCCTTCATCTGACCCTTTCTCTCTCTTTGCTCTCTCCTTTCTAGGGCTAGTGCCAGTCTCCACCCCGTGAGGCCAGCTGACCCCCATTGGCCCATCCATCCTGCAGCTGGGCATGACTGTTCTGATCCCTCCATGTGCTGTTTTCATTGGGGGAAAGGGTTCCATGGACACTCTATGGCATCTCTGCCAATCCCAACCTCTCCCAGGTCTCCCCCCCCTTCTGCCCTCCATTTGCCCTGGAACACCTTCCCTTGCCCTCCCTACACCCTCCACATGCCCCTCTTGCTGCCTGGCACTCAACTTAGCTCCACTAGTGGCCAGGGATTCCTCTGTAGCATTGACAGGGTGGCACAGGTTTCCCTGCTGGTGCCGTTTACTTACAGCCAGCGAAAATGTACCTTACTGCCCATTTGCAACACCCAGCCCCAGTGCTAGGGTTGAAGCCTGAGAGGATCAGGCTGTATGTTATCCTCACATTTCCATGGAGGTGCCTTCTGTGTGAGAAGTAGTATCTTGTGTACAACAAAGCAGCACCGAAGGCGTTACTTCCAAGCTAGCAAGCATCCAATGCTGTTTTACCAAAGTATTTGTGCAAGGTATTTATCGGGTCAGATGTGGTGCATGCTGCATAGCTCCATAGGAGGCAAGGTGCCATCTCTCACCCAACAGATGGTCCTTTCACAGTGAGAGTACTTATGCCACTGTCTCAGGCCTCTGGGGTGTCATCTGAGTGCATCACAGCACTGGCAGGGAGAGGAGTCCAAAGGAAACAGTCGCAGCAGTAGCTTTGGAAAGCTGTTCTGAGTTTCCTTTTAAAGCTAAATGAGAAGTCACCTCAGCATCTTCTCATTAATTCCTCAGAGGGTTCTCCAGCATGATAGTCCAGAGCTTTCCTGAGGAAGTGGTGATGACATGATCAGGGAAAGCTGAGCAGCTTAAGTGGAAAGAATCTGGCTTCATGCTGAAGCCGTTGGGACTACCACTAGGGCATCAGCTGCTACTTCCGTTGTTGTTTAAACCAGAAATTTTTCCAGTTATTAAAAGAAGCACTCATTCCTTCATTATAGGTTTTTATTCATCAAATTTAAAAACCGTTTTTTTCCCCAAGGCTTTCTCAGTCGGTGGAACCAGTGGTTCAGAGGTGGAGGTGCACCGATTGGCCCGTGGCACATTTGGCTATGGCAGAATAACAAACAGACTTCTTTAGTACCAGATAGGATGGTGTGGATTTTCAAAGCAAGTTCCATCTGCTTAGAAACTGGGAACAGATTGTTAGACTAAATTTAAAGTTGTAATGCAGTTACATTCATTGATTGAACAAAATAGCAAATTACAGTATATTAGCTCTGGAAATGTGTATTAAAAACTGTGACTCTGCTTAGTTTAAGATTTGTAAAATGCTGTAGATTAATGGCTCACTGTGCTTGTTTTTCTTTTTTCTTTTTAACACTCTTGAGTTCAAATAGCAGCTTAAAGGTTCAGGAAGGAAGGAAAATGGCTTGATAAACCTAAGCAAGTAGAATACCTTGCTAGCTTGGCTCTTGTGTCCCAGAGTTCTACACTCTGAGAATCTTTTGCACACAGCCAGTGACTGTGAGAGCTTCACAAGTTCATTCTGATTTACTATTTTCACTATCTTGGTACTATTTCATGCCATGCAATACTGACTCTGCTCTTGAGAAACAGCTAAGGGCGCAATCCAAACCTGTGCTGGAGCAGGCAAGCCAGGAGGCTTGCGCTGCATTCAACATGGGTTTGTGAGCAGCAGCGGCTCAGCCAGAGGCAAAGGGAAACTCTTCCCCTTACCCCTGGGTAAGGGCTTCTGGCCCCAATGGGTCTCCTCGGACCTGGAGGTAGTGCAAGTCTCCTCCTCTGGAGGTAGTGCAAGTCTGAGGAGAGTGGAGTGGCTTCAAGCCGCTCTGTTCTCTGCAGGGATGGGTGTTGGGATCCGGCATAACTGCTGGATCCCAGCCCCGCCTCCAACTTCCCGTGTGCTACCCATCGCCCTCCCTCCCCCGCTCTCCCCCTGCCCAGGAACGCCTCTCCCCTCCTCTTCCCCGCCCCCCCACGCCTACCTTTGCTGCTTGTGTTGGCGTGGGCGTGCTGACCCAAGCGGCTGGTCGGAAGCCAGTGCGGAGGCTTATGTCAGCCTCTGCGCGTTGGCACATCTAGATGTGCCAACGCAGCTTCCTCATCAGGAGGCGCAAACGTGCTTTACGGCATGTTTGCAACCCTCCTGGGTCGGCCCAAGGGACTTGGGACAGCCCAAGTCAATGTTAGGATTGCGCCCTTAATCTGTTAATCTTTTTTCTTTCTTTTAATGTTCCCATATAAGCATAAAAATTAAACCTTTCAAAGCCCATTCAAACATGCGACTCAGATCTTTCCCAGTAGCAACAGCATAGATCTTTATATCCAGTTGACAAACTCTTCATGCTGCTGCTGGTCCCTGCCATGCTGTTGTCACTGCAAAAATTCTGACTGATTGGTTGGCAGTGGCCAGAGCAGAACCTGCCAAAATACAAGCGCAAAGCACCATCCCAAATCTCTCAGTAGGAGAATGCAGCATCTCTGCATTGCACTCTTTCGGAGAATAGTATGTTTGGTAAAAATGTGAGAAACAGGCTTATGGTAAAGAGGGTTCTTTTTTTTGCCTTTTGATCTTACAGGACACCTGTGAGACCAAAGCACAAGTGACTTTCATGTCCAACAGCCTTGTTGCTAAATTTTCACCACAGCTAATGCATTGTTAATAAAAATTAACAATCCTACTTTAGTCCTACTTACTATTTTGTTGCTGCTAATTGTCCAATAATTTTTTGTTGTTGTATGCCACCTTAATATAAATTGTATAGAATATAAATTTTAAAAGCACATTGTAGTTATTCTTTATTTACTGTAATGATGATCAGTGTTATTTACTGTCATTATGATCAATGTCATGATGATCAATTTCATGAATAATCATCTCTTCTGATCTTAGAAGCTAAGCAGGGTCAAGCCTGGTTAGTACTTGGATGGGAGACCACCTGGGAATACCAGGTGCTGTAGGCTTACACCATAGTCTTTCGAGACTGAAGGTTGCCAACCATTTAATCACAAATTATCTGAAATAGCAGTGTGTGTGTGTAAGACTATCACCAACCCTTCCAAAATGGCCCCTTGACTGGTACTGATTGCTGGTATTCTCTTTTCCCAGCTGCACCACAGGTTACAAGAAGGCGCTAGAAAACTCACACAAAGGTTCTTCTAAAGATGATTTAAGAGCCAAATCTCAGGTGCTCTTTCAAATGTTTTCCCTGTTTTGTGGGAGCCAATGATCTGTGGTTGAAAGGATGCGCAAAGGGCACCTCATGCTTAGAGAATGAATTGGGAATGCTTCGGAAGGGAAGAACCTCGACTTTCACTTGTTGAGAAGACTTTCCCTTTTCCACAGCAACTGATAACTCAATCCTTTTTCGCTGCTGAAAAAGTACCAGAAAGCACTTACTGGCAGTGCTCTCAGTGCTCGGAATCCAGCTGGCAGGAAGGCTAGGGCCTTCTCAACTGCATCACCAGAGCTCCAGCTGCTCACAGGAGCAAGTAAGCCATTGCGGAGGGGCTGGGGAAGGTGGAATGGGGTGGGGAGGGGCATGACAGGGGCAGAAAGGCTGCAGGAGGGGATGGATGCTGTGACAATGGCACAAGCTCAATCCTATCCTTCATTTTCGCTGCCTCCCCAGTACTGGCATTTGTGGAGAGGGGGCAAAACACTAAGTTTCTTCAGGGTTCTGGGCTCTGGTGTAAAGTGACACCATCTCCCCACCTTCACAGCCAGTGGCCAATGCACAAGCTTTTGCAGTTGCAACTAGCTCTGAAGGTGGGGAGGAGGGGCCAGGCAGCTGATGAAACTTAGTGTTTTGTCCCCTTCCAGGAACACCAGTGCTCCCTGACCCTTTCTCAACTCAGACGTGTGCTAGCAAAAATGCTAGTGCATGTCCGAGGAAACCCGACATGAGTTGGGAGGCTTATGCAGGGGTAAGGGGATTTAAATTACATTTCCCTGCAGAAGCCTCCTGATCCCCCCTCCCCAGTATACGGCATGTCCATTTTTTTGGCATGGCTGCACCAGTGCAAGGGGGAGGAAGGATAAGATTTGGCTCTGAATCTCTCTAAATCCGTGATTTTCAAGCTTTTTTTGTCTTAAGGCACACTGACAAGGTACTAAAATTGTCAAGGCACACCATCAGTTTTTTGACAATTGACAAGGCACACCCTGCTGTTGGTGGAGAGCTCACATCCTCATTGGCCCTATTAACAAATGACCCTCCCCCAAACTCTTGTGGCACACTTGCAGACCATTTGCGGCACAATAGTTTGCCACTGCACAGTGGTTGAAAATGGCTGCTCTAATTAAACGTGTAGGTGTAATATATAGTGGAACAAAACTCTGAGGGATATAAGTATAGTAAAACAATACTTCAGTTCACTTGTCCAATATAAGCATATAAAATACAAAATCAAACCAAAAGATTTTGCTTATTGGGGCAACAAATTTGTTTCCTAAAATAATACTTACAGTGCCAAGTACAAGTGAACGTAATGGAACCTAAAAGAAGGCCTTCAGTAGTAAATAAATAAAATATGATGCTTGGAAACAGAATTACTCAGCATTTTGCCATGTTTCATTTTTGTTTATGTAGCACTAACAGATTTCCTAGGTGTAGGTAGTCGGAAAGGCATAGCTTGGAAGTATTTCAGCTAATATGTTTTGGACTGGACTGCTAGAGGTAAGGTAAAGTGGTCTTTAATATCCAGTTTCCAAAGAGCATAATGGGAAAAATTTAATTATTTGTATTTCATATACAAATAAATTTTATTTATGCATTACATAGCTAATGATTGGCAACCTTCAGTCTCGAAAGACTATGGTATAAGCCTACAGCACCCAGTATTCCCAGGCGGTCTACCATCCAAGTACTAACCGGGCCTGATGCTGCTTAGCTTCCAAGATCAGACAAGATCAGGCATGTGCAGGGTAACAATGATTGATTGAAATCATCCATGTGGATGAATGTGATCATTCATTTAAATCCTGACAAAACCAGGAGTCCCTCTTGGCTTGGAAATGCTCATCAACCTGCTCTGAATGGGGTTGAGTTTCCTCTGCAGGGTCAAGTTTGCAGGTTGGGGATTTGCCTGGACTCTTGACTCCTCTTGCATTACTAGATGATGGCAGTGGCCAGAAGGTCTTTTGTCCAGCTAAGGCTGCTGTACCAGCTGTGGCTACAAACCTGAGTCATTTGGGCCTATCCACAGTGGTCCGTGCCCTGGTGACATCAAGACTTGACTACTGTAGCATGCTGTATGTGGGATGCACGTGAAGACTATCTGGAAAGTGTAGTTAATGCAGAATGTGGCAGCTGGGGCCTCAATGACTGTCAGTTTGTTTCCAGGAACAATTGGAGGTGCTGGTTTTGACCTTAAAATCCCTTTATGGTTTGGGACCAAGGTATTTAAGGAACCTCCTTCTTCCATATCAGCTGGCCTATCTCCTAAGGTAGTGGTTTCCAAACTGGAAACCATAGCTCCCTGGGGAGCTGCATCAACTAGCCAGGGTAGCTGTAGAATCCTCATGAAAAACCCACCACCCTATTCAGTGTATAGGATTATAGCCCTAATGAGGAGCCGCAAGATATAGCCACCAGTCAAAGAAGTTTGGAAACCGCTGTGTTAAGGTCATTGGAGGAGACCCTTCTATGTGTGCTGTCCTGGTCAAGGGCAGGTTGCTGGCTACAAGAAGTAGGGTCTTCTCTGTGGTGGCACAACTTTGGAACTCCCTCACTGTTAAATGCAGATCTGTGTCTCTCCCTGTTAACTATCTGGCAGGGCATAAGACTTTTCTTTTCCATTTTACTTTCTTTCCTAAGGTTTTCTATTGTTTAGTTGCTGTTTGTTTTTTTCTGCATTGTATCAGCTGCTGTTAAAGAATGGTTTGTTGTGGTCTTGGCTTCACTGCTGCTTTTTGTTGTTTTTACTGCTATGTCTGTTTTTATTTGTTGCCTGCTTTTATTGCTTGTATTAGTTCTGTACTTTTTGTGATGATTGTATTTTAATTTATTGTTGTGATTCTCCTTGGATGTCTCACTGATGGGAGGAGAGGCAGATAAATAATAAATAAATAATTCCCACCAAAGTCAATGGTACTTCCTCCCACATAAATGGGAGTATTGTATTGTAAAATACAATGGGAGTGTTGTATTGTAGCCTTCACCTTTAAAAAATCAGATTCTCTGCTACACATTGAAAAACGGAGGCCACCTTTTTCTATTCAATTGTTTTACTTCCATATGGCTCAGAGATTCAGAATATAAAAACACACAACAATACAAGACTCTTGTTTATAGATGCCTTTCATTTTTTAATTTTTTTCTTGTTACTGACATCATGATGGATAATAAATCTCACAGAAAACCTTGCTCTAGTGAAAGAAAAATTTCTATTGGGATGTGCCAAGTTTCATAATCGGTGTAAAACTACAGATGGGAGCATGCAATACACCAGCCTCCCCACCTGCTGCTCTCACTTATTAGGGAAATGTGCTAGTTTGCATTCAAACATTTCTTTTAGGCACTGTCCCCTTCTTTCAGGTTTTTGCTTAGCTCTGTTTAATTCACATAGCCATGCTCCCTGAAACCTGTGAGTATAGCATTTGTCCCTCTTTTAATGGTAGGATTTCCAACGGAAACAGAAAAGGGGAGAAAAAAACAGCTGGCATTATTAGACAGAAAATTCAGAGGACTAGTTAGTGTTCTAGGGCGGTGTTTATCAAACGGTGGGTCAGGACCCACTAGGTGGGTTGCGAGCCAATTTCAGGTGGGTCCCCATTCATGTCAATGTTTTCTTTTTAATATATTGGACTTGATGCTACCATGGGATGTGACTGCATTTGGGGAAATATGACAGACCTGTACTTTTAACAAGCTACTGTGTATATTCTTTTAACAATGATAGTCAATGGGACTTACTCCTGGGTAAGTGTGGGTAGGATTGCAGCCTAGGATTGTTAAAATGATCAGAGTAGGTGCAGCTCAACATGGAAGGGTTTAAAAAGCTGCACCTGCCCAAATCCCCTCTTCTAAACTATGGCTAAAGTATAGGCACTCTAGTGGTTAAAATGCAGGCACATTAACAATGGTTAAAGTATAGGCACAAATAGGTTCCTCATTTGTATTTGGTAACCCTACCTATAAGGTCACTGCCAGTTCTACAATTCTATGTGTTTTGACCCTGAGTACTAAAGCAGAAAGGGAGGAAGAAGATAATGTTTCAATTTTGTTAGGGTATCTTGGGAGTAAGAAGACCCCATTCTTTCTCTCTGACTTTGTAACCCAAATGACCAAGAACCTTGTCCTAAGAAGTGAGAATGAAGTGTGTTACAACTGCACCTGTAGGTTCTACATTCTGAGGTAAGCAACAGGGAAGCTTTTCCAAGGCAAGGTGCTGACAGACAAAAAGAGATTTCTCTGGCGCTTGATAGTAATGCGAGTGCTTCAGTTTACACTGAGAGAAACCTATGCTGTGGGAGAGTACATGAGCAGAAAAGGGATGGCTGTTGTCTGTTTTTTAGGAAATTGTGTTTTTGAGGAAATATAAGAATCACTGGACGTATGGAATGAGAGTTCATGTGCTGTGGTACACAGAAGAAGCATCCATATGAAACTTTCTTATAGGACCACAGACTTGTGGTCCGTCTATCTCGGTATTGCTGATTGATACAGGCGTTTGTTTCTAGGGAATATGACAGCAATTTTTAATCAGTGTGCTATAGCACACTGGTGTGCCGCAGATGGTCTGCAAGTGTGCCGCAGGACTTTGGGGAGGGTCATATGTTAGTAGGGCAATTGGTGGATTTGAGCTCCCTAGCAGCTGCAGCAGGGTGTGCCTTGTCAGTGATCAAAAAAACCCATGACAAGCCTATGCCTTGACAATTTTAGTGCCTTGTCAGTGTGCCATGAGATGGAAAAGGTTGAAAATTGCTGGAATAAGATAAGATTACAGCCTAAGGTTGCAATCCCAACCACACTTTCCTGAGAGTAAGCACCATTGAACAAAATAGGACTTACTTCTGAGTAGACCTGGTTAGGATTGTGCCCTAAGTTTTACTGAATACAATGGACTTACTTCTGAGGAAGGTAAATAACACTGTTTTCAAACACCTCTGCTGATTGGCAAGGATGTGCTGGAGCCACTTCCTCAAGTCGAGTCCAGAGTCTCTGTGCCCTTGACTCGAGTCGCCCATAAGTCATAATGGTGGCCATTGTGACTCACCCAGAGCTGTTTTTTGAGTCATTTTGACTCGAGTTTGATTCTTTTTGAGAAACAAGTCGAACCGCAGAAGTGGCAATAAAAAGCAAGCGAGCAAACACACACAAAAAACCAGTCTCAGGCACACACAAAAATGAGTCTTGACTCAAGTCTATTTGAGTCTTTTCAATTTTAGGGTAAAAAACCCCTGAGTCAGTGTCCAAGTTTTTGACATGTGTGACTTGAGTCTGTAAGAGTTGCAAAAAAAAGTGTTTTCTCAGCTTGAGTTCGAATCATCCAAGTCACAGCCTATCACTGCTGATTGGCAATGGCTCTTTAGGTTTGCAGGCAAGAGTCTTGCCCTACCCAGCCTGCAGATGTCAGGGACTATTGTCCTTGCACATGGGGGGGGGACTTTTCAAACACTCCCTCCCACCTTGAAAGCCCCTCCAGGTTAGGTATCTTCCAGAGCAGCACTTCTTGGAGTACAAAGGCTGAAGAAATAATGTCCCTTCCCTACTGTGAGCAGAAGCATTTTCTGCTAATGCACAAGACGGTGGTCGGATCTTGCTTGTGGTTTTTCTTTATTTCAGAGTGACAATCATAAGATTTAATTATCAGTTTCTGTTGCTTTCCCAATGGACAGCTTGCTTAACCTTTCCTGGGTCAATATCCCACTTGTTTAACTATACTTTAGTTTAACCCATTTCTACCCAGCCCGCAAGTGCACATATTTGATCCCTGTTGTATATATGCAACGGTAGGCAGAAATGGCTTAAGCAGCCTTCTGAGATATATGCAGAGCCATCCTATACATGTCTACTCAGAAGTTAAGTCCCACTCACCTCATTGGAACTTGCTCCCAGGAAAATGTGCATATGATGCAGCCTTAGCTTTCTATGTTGCCCCATCCTTAGGGATTGGTTAAGCATTTGGTGAACGTTCAGTTGCACGGGCAGGAGGTCTGGTCTAGAGGGTTGAGCCTCCATTTGCCTGAAGATAACATCCGAAGGTCGCCAGTTCGAGACCACCGGCACTGTGCGACCTTGAAGCAGCTGACAAGCTGAGCCGAGCTATTCCATCTGCTCTGAGCGTGGGAGGATGGAGGCCAGAATGTGTGGCCAGATCAAGAAAGAAACATCTGAATGTTGTGGTTTCTTGAAAGATAGAACCTTTCAAATTGTAAAAAGTTAAATTGCCTGCCCATGTAAACCACCTTGAATAAAGTCCGAGAAGAAATCTGAGGACCTAGAAAGGCGATATAGAAATACATGTATTATTATTATTTATTACCTGTAATAAAATACCTGTATTATTATTATTAATACCTGTATTAATATTATTATTATTAATCAGACAGCATGGAAAGAGATGAAAAAGGGATGTGCCCATTCAATCCAAAAGTCAGTCCAAGGGACAAGATGGTCTCTAATGCTTCTGAAAGTGTTTGCAGACTTTCTTTTGCAGCCGCTCCCATTCATTCCACAGGTGCATGCCCAGCAGGGCTTCCTGTAGCATTTTAGCTTTGCTGACCTGTGTGGAAATTTGTGGGGAATAGCACTGGATGCAGCCTTGCTCTATCAACTTCAACAACTGTGCAAACCCTTTGCTGAAAGATCTTGATAAAGTAACAGAAACTCTTTTACAGTCTGGTTCCAACGAGAGACCCTCTGCTCTTAGTGGAAGTTCCTGCTGCAGAAATAACCATAAAATGGGACTCTAGAATTTAAGTTGATGAACAGTGTTCCTGATTTACTTAAGCATTGTGGGTGCAAGCAGGAGATCCCAGAGGGAATATTCCTGTCCTGCTGACACGTTATCATGCTTCAGCTGAAAACATTTTTTTCCAAGATCAGTACGGCTGGTTCTGAAAATTTATTTATTTATTTATTTATTTACTTACTTACTTATTTATTTGCTTTGTATTCTGCCTTTCTCCCTGAAGGGCACCCAAGGCGGAATTAACAATTAGCAACATATTAAGAAATATTAACAAATATGTCATTAATAATTAGACATAGACCCAAATCCTAACCAATTTTCCAGCACTGACATAGCTGTGCCAATGGGGTACGTCCTGCATCCTGCAGTTGGGTGGCAGTCACAGAGGCCTCCTCAAGGTAAGGGAATGTTTGTTGGTTAGGATTGTGCCCATAGTCTTTTTTTCCTGCGATCAGTGGCGTAGCTAGAGGGTGGGCAAAGCACTAAGTTTAGCAGGTGCCTGACTGCACTGTGCAAGCTCCCCGTCCCCTTCGGAGCCATTCTGAGCCATGCCTCTGGCTGTACGCGTCTGTTTTGCTCCCACCGCCCGGAATGGCTCTGAAGGGGAGGGGGAGGCACCTGCTAAACTTAGTGCTTTGCCCCCCCTCTAGCTACACCACTGTTTGTGATTAGACTTGCAAAGGAGAATTGCTTCTGCTTATGCAGAAAGGCAATTAAAAAATTTGCACATGCCTAAAGTGTGCTGTTAAAAAAATAATCGTGTGAGGGTCTGGGAATCAGTCTTCCCATCCTTTAAAACAAGTATCAGTAGGAGCAGAGTTGCTGATCGTGACACTTTTTTTTTTTTAAGCATGCAAAAAAAATGTGAAGACACTAATCTGGCAAAAATGGAAGGGAGAGCTTGTGCATTATTGTGCTATTGTGGAGAGACTTTTAAAGAGGGGGAGGACCCTCACTGATGCAAAGAGTGCTTCCTGCAGTGCCTTCATGATCGGTTTCTCCCTTGAGAGAAAGGGGGGGGAACTGGGGGCTTGGCTTGCTGTAGAATTGGGAAAGGCAGCTTTGCTGGCTCTGGCAGTGAGGGAGTTGACTGACAGTCTGCAGTGCAGTGGAGTTAGCTGGGCTCCCTATATGGCTATGGATTAGCTATATGCTAATACAGATCGAGGAAAAGGAGCTGTGCTGATCCCAGTGAGCTGGTACTGCTGCTCGTGGAAGCGATCAGAGGCTGAGCAGAGCCATGGCTGAAGGGGGTGAAGGAGGGGAAGATGAAATACAGTTTCTGCGAACTGTAAGTATCTCTTTTTCTAGGTCAGGAGCCAGGCTCTTTTTCCCTTTGTCTTCTCGACTCTTCCTGCTGGATTGCATGACCAAAGAACATTTGTTTCCCCCCCCCTGTCTTTCTGCTTGCACTACCCTGGACGGATTGTTTGGGGTAGTGGATCCAATAATGCCAGGGGACCATCAGCAACAGACCACACCAAGCATCCCCTATGTGCCATCTCCTTTTAAATCTGCTTAATAGCCATCTCTGGGTACCAGTTTTGGTGTAGCACTGTTGGCTCAGTGATTCCCTGTTGGAAGCATCCCTTGTCAACTTTTACTTGGGCTTCGAAATGCTGCATGCCCAGATCCCTGACCCCTGAAAACTTCTGCCTAGGTGACATTTCACTGGATGATAAGAGAAGCTTTGGAGATGCAAGAGGGTAGATTGAAGAATAGCCCTGAATAGGGTTCTTTGAGACCCTTGCAGTCTCTAAGCAGATACATAGGCATAGTGGACGTGTATTTGTGAACAAATGTGCTTTGGAAGTAAAACTGTTGTTTTTGCTTAAAAAAAGAGGTTCATTTTAAATAGATGCAGAGCTTTCTCTGGTCAGGAGATGTTGATCAATGAAAAACCTGCACCTCCTATAATGTTCTGTGAAGAGCTTTTCCACCATTCTTCATAAGGGTTTATATGAACGGTCACAATCCAATTTTGTAGCGAGTCTGATCCGTGCATTAACTTTGCTGCTCTGAAGCAAGACAGATCCTTCCCGCTCCTTCTTGTAAAATCCTGCATCTTTGATGTGTGTTGGGGGTCTAGACAGCTTAAGAGGCATGGTCCTTCAGATGTGCTCTTTCTTTTCACTAGTGCACTTTTCACCATTTCTCTTCCTCATTTTTGGGGTGGGGGTAGGGAAACGTCAGGAATCGAGCCTCCCTGTGGTTTATAACGCAACTTTGGAAAAGGTGAGTTTCCAAAATAGTGATGACACACATCACTGATCAGGGAAGTGAGGAAAGAGTGACAAGGGGATGTGAGAAGAGGTGGCTGGTGCAGCTTTGGAAAATTGCTAGGTGTGATGAAGTGTCATTGGCACTTGAATGCCTCCAAGAACCTTGTGATGAGAGATGTAATTGAAATGAAGAGCTTTATATTTTGCGCGATAGGTGCTTTTACTCTATACCTGCTCAGTTAAGCATCTCACCTTGGGTAGTATCTGTTTCCCCCCCCCCCAATAGCATTAATTGTGCACCCTCTAAAGTGTGCCTTTGACATGACACCTTTCCAAAGGGCTACACAAGGTGCTCCATTTCATATTCTCACTGAAAAACAGAAAGGCTTATCTCTTCACCCCCCACGCCACCTGCTACACTTGCCAGGCATAGAATTTACCTCTTCCCCTACATGTGATGTCCTTTGAGTCTGTAGTTAGTATGCATTATAGATAGACAAAAATCCCTTTCCGTTGTATCTATAAGCAGGTGCTAATCACTCAGGATGTGGTGTAAAGGTACACTATTGTTTATTGCTGAGTTCTTCCTTCTTGACACTATGGATGGTGTATAGTGATAGGGCTGGTGTATCTTGTTTGGCAACATCACTGTTTTATTTTTTTCTTTGCAGCCCCGAGCTCTTCATAAAGCATAAAATGTTGATGTTCTCTAGACAACTTCCCATTCAGCAGGTATCTGCTACTAAGCCCTTCCCTGATTTACCATGTAGCAAGACAAGATAACTTTTATTGTGGTCTTAAATACTCCAGATTAATAAGCCATTTCTGCCCAGTGTTGCATATACAAAACAGGGATCAAATGTGTACACCTGTGAGCCGGGCAGACATGGGTTAATTAAACAGTTTGGTATAAGAATGGTATATTTAAGGCATGCACACCTTAAACCTTTGCTTCTTGCTTATGGAATCAGTAGGCTAGCTAGCAACCTAAACCCTTTCTGAAATAGTTAAGTCCTAAAACCTGTTTGTTTGTTTGTCAGAATGCCTTGCTTAACTCTTCTATAGTTTCTCACATAAGACACGTAAGCGCAGTCTTCATTTGACCAATGGAACTGCACAGTGGAGTAGCAAGAGGGGGTGCAAGGCACTAAGTTTTGCAGGGAGTCTCACCGCAGTGTGCAAACGACTCCTCCCCTTTGGAGCCATTCCAGGCAGGGGGAGCAAAATGGAGGAATTTGCCTCCATTTTGCTCCCACTGCCTGGAATGGATCCCAAAGGGGAGGGGTAGGAGACGCTTGCACACTGTGGTGAGGCTCTCTGCAAAACTTAGTGCTTTGCACCCCTCTAGCTACGCCACTGGAACTGCATCAACTGCACGTTAATGGAGCAGAGTTCATGGTTCTAAATGCACCATGCTTCCTTCTAGATGGAGCTGTAGAAAATCACCCACTTAATAGGATTTCCCCCAGTGTATACCACTCAGACATTTCCTGTCTGATCCCATGTGTTTCTGTGAGCAAGTCGATGTCCTGAAATACTAGCAAAATCCATGTAAATCAAGTCAAGAAAGAAAATCTGATTTTTTCCCCCTTCATTTCCACATTACATTTTTCTGAGTAATTTTTAAGCAGTTGCCTTGAACCTTAGAAGCAGTTTTCTTCTAGTAACTGGTACAGTGGTACTTGTGCTTATTTCTTAAGCTCCCCAACCATATAATAATTGTACGTATGTTTTGAAGTTATAGGGCTATTTTATTGTTGCAAGCGTTTAAGAGCAGTGCCTAGCTCAGGGCTTGTTTACACAACTAAGATTCAGAGGTTATTCTCTACAGGTTGTTATACTGAACCAACAAACCCTATATACATAGGAAAAGAATCCCAGTGTGCGCCTGTGAATAACACTCTCTTGCTGTCTATCTGGGATCAACCATCTGCTTAATTTCTAAACTGAAAAGTGCCAAGATTCAAGCCTGCCTGGTAGAAATTGTATCCTCTGTCCAGCCCAAGACATTCTGCAAGCTGCTGCACCCAAAGATCTGAGAAATGCCTCCCCACTTCCAGATCTCTTGCAGAGTCACAAGGGGACAGGGCTACTGCTGTTGAACTGTACATGGCTGCATCCTGTGTGATAGAGATGGGTCTTCTGTGGTCTATCCCTTTTTGTAATTAATAGGAATGACCCTGGTTTACTGAAATGTATTAAATTGCAAAAAAAAAAATAATGCATAATAAGGATCACTTAACAAAGATTTATAGATTAAGTATTCCTCGTAGATGTGCTAAGTGATCCTGAGTATGTACTCTTGCTTCAAAACATAAGAAGTACCTTGGTGTAGCTAGACCATCTGGTCCAGTAGTGTTTGCAAGAATATTGGCAAATAGCTGGTTTCCCTAAATTTGGCCAGTGGTTCACCAGTGCATTACAATCCTCTATCTGCTCATGCCTGCTCTATGACATTGCATGATATCCTGGGACTTGCCCACTGGTCTTTCTTGCGTTGTGATCCGATCCTATCCAACTTTCCAGCACTGATGCAGCTGCAAGGCAACCCCAAGGTAAGGGAACAAGTGTTCCCTTGCCTTGAAGAGGACTCCATGACTGCACACCATCACCACCACAGGATACAACACACTGCACCAGCACGGGAAAGTTAGCTTGGATTGGGCCCTTTAGTCAAGCTAGCTATTCCTTTGCCCTAGAAGGCCTTATCTATAACCCAGAATGTGTGAGCTGGTAAAATAATGAGTGAGAACCAGTCTTTTCATGATTACTTTGCAACGTCTGCAACTGAAAACTGTAATTTATATGATCCGAGGCATAACTAGGGCAGAGCCGGAGGGGTACTTGCTGCGGGTGCTGTGCCGTGGGGGCACAATTATTTTTCTCTGCCTGTGCCTCTTCCTCCGTGACTTCCAGGTTTGTTCAGAGAAGGAGGAGTTGCTAGCGGTGGCCACTAGCTTCACAATGTAGCTGGCACCCCTTCTCCTGTGGGGAATTCCTCCAAGGGGGAATGCCCGCGGAAGAAGGAACAGGGGGTGGCAGCCACATTGTGAAGCAGCTGCCACCAGCACCTCCTCCTTCTCTCTGCAAACTCGTGTGTTATGTAACAATGTGACATCACTACCCCAGTTTCTGTCACTGCCCCAGGCTCAACAATGGGACGTCATTGCCCCAGGCTCTGGGGCCATTAGTTACGCCTCTGTATATGATTACTTTCAAAGAACTTTGCAATTGGTAATTGGAAGTCATGAGACCTGGTCTTTTAAACAGTATTATTTAAGTTAAGCGGTATTATTTTTCTTGGGGTGAAAGAGCTGGTAGTCAAGAGCACCCTTCCGGCCATCACCTTGCTACTCTCGAGGATGCCAAAAGAGCCAAAGGATTGTTGTCACAGAAACCACATTGTGCAAATGAGTATTGGTGAATTCAGTGTCTTGAATACCCATCAGAATAATACAGGCTCCTTTAGTGATAATCATGATAATTATTCTTTCCCTCTCCAGTTTTCAGTCATTGACATTTGAAAGAAACCTCCCATTTTGTCTTCTCAGACTTTAAGACTGAGATCTTTTGAATACCTTACAGTACAAGTCTTTTGAAATTGGCGGGACTTACTTTCTCACTGGGTGGCCTGTTTGTGTTCATCTGTATGTGAAAGGTTAGAAATAAGTAATTTACATCTGTGACTGCTGTGAATCTTGCTATCTTTTCAGCCTTCAACAACTCTCAACTGTTTCTTAAATTGTGTCGAGATATTTGCCAAAAAACAAAGAATTAAAAAAAAGTCAAATCCTGGCCAATGTTATATTGTTTAGAAATATGTATGGCTTCATCCAAGGATTGTGGTTGCAGGATCAAGGTTGTAATCAGGTTTTCCTGTTCCCTGCTGTTTGTGGCTTCTGTGACTGTGGAAACATTGGGAAATTGTAGAATCTTCAAGGACCAAAGGCTGCATAAGTAAGGGATTCCATGTGTTTACTGAAGCCTGCTGTTGTACAGGGTTTGCAGAGAAGAACCATGGTTTGCTTGCAGAATTAGGATTGTATACCTGTCCAACTCTTATTGCATTTGGTCTTTTTACATTCAACACACAGTCTTTTCTGCCATCTCTTCGAAATATGAAATAATTACTTGGACCAGAGAGCATGTATGTAGCACAATAAAAAAAACAAAGCAAGACAAGCATAATTATAAGGTGTTTTATTCAGGAACACAAGTGAAAATAAATGTAGCCACATCTGCAGTGAAATATGAAAGAATAATTTTCAAATATGAAATTATGGTTCAGTTGGTAATATGTATAGGCTATATATAGAGAGAAAGCACCTTATCTTCTTAGGACTGCATTGTAACTAAATCACCTTACAGTCTCTATTGTCCCCTTGCAAATGAAACACAAATACACCAGGAACACATTTAGCCTAAATTGAAAGTGTGGAGGTGGATGGGTGGAGGGTTGCCATATATTGTCTGGCATGGCTTTCATGTCCGTAACAGCATGCAAACATTTAGCAGCTGAAGTTTCTTTTGGCAAGATGTGGTGACTGGAAGAACTTCCCCCGCTGAATTTCTGTACATCACACAGCTCTTAAAACACGGGAGTCAGGTTTAAAAAAAATAGTTTAGAGTCCGAAAGTCGAGAAATGATTAACGTACATAAAGGAGTATGACATATGGAAATGGTGCTTAGAGGAAAACTGTGCAGTTCTTTTCCGAACACTAAAATTAGGATTGTTCTCTGAATAGAGACATCTCCGTAGCTGGACATACAGAAATGCTACATGAAACCTATGGAATTAATTGCCATAGTATAGCTATGAACTGTGATAAACTCTATGGCTGTCCAGTCCTATCCAACTTTCCAGCACCGATGCAGCTGTGCCAACAGGGCATGCACTGCATCCTGCAGTGGGCTGGGGCAGTCACAGAGGCTTCCTCAAGGTAAGGGAACATTTGCTCCCTTACCTTGTGGTTGCGTTAACGCTGGAAAGTTGGATAGGATTGGGCCCCGAATGCCTTATACAGGAGGAGATGGAAAGCTTTCATTATTGTGGATAGAGTGAAAAGCTGAGCATTCATATTTGGAGATAAATTCTCTTCGATCTTGCTGGGGATGTAGTAGAGAGAATGGATATTGTCATTTTGTCCTCCTTGTGATCTTCCCTCGAGCATCTCATTGGCCACTGTTGTAGAAAAAATGCACTTTTAGAATATCAGTAATGATTTTCGAAAAGAACAATGATAGTTTTTTGGTACTGTGTAATGTGACGCTCTCCCCTCCCCCCCGTGAGTGTGTTCATGAAATGCTGCATGAGCCTCCAGTATCTTCTCAGCTTTTGTTGAATACATATGAATCTCCACCTCTGATATTTTTAGTTCATTTGTGACCCAGTCCATAATTCCTCACTGTGCTGATGTAAAGAGTGCTCACTTCAGTGTTGAGTACTTACCCCTCTCCTACAGTAGTGATGCACATTGTACTTCTCATGGTCACAGGTGATGCAAACATCCTCTTTACCTAAAGAACTTCAAAATCCTGCTTCTTTTCCAAAACTTAAATGCAGGGGATACTTGCATCTCCTGTTTTGGTAATTAATTTTGAAAAGCAGTTTATAAATACTGTAAGTAAAGTTTGTGGGGGGGGGGGGGAAGCAACAGCTACAAAGAAAAATGTATGAAAATATCCTTTCTCTAGAAGGAGCAAGTGGGTAGTTGAACAAAAAGTGTGCAGTGGAACAAAAAGTGCTCCTCTAGGAGCACAATGGCGAACAGGGAACCATTAGTGTTCAAGGGGGTGGTGGGTGGCAATGCTAAGAAAAGCAGCCCATCTGAAAAGGCACACCAATGGCATAGGCAACAGTTGTCCCCAAAGACATGCAATTTAGAAGTGGTATTGCAAAAAAGATGCTTCTAGCTCTAACACACTTCACTAGAGGTGTAGGGATCACCCACTGGAACTGAGCAACATCTTGCTGATGTTTCACCCAATTTATATTTGCATTGGGAATACATGACATACACAGTCTGTTGTGATTCAGTAACAGCAAAAGGCAAGCTGCCTTCCAGAGCAAATGGAATATACCCAAATTAACACTAGAATTGATTAGCTACTTTGGGCCACAAGGTCAGTTGCACTCACCCTCAAAGACTCAGTCCAACCCTAACCAACTTTCCAGCACCAATACAGCCCACAGGTAAGGACCAAATGCTCCCCTGTTTTGAGGAGGACTCCATGGTTGCCCACAGAATGCAGGGCAA
Source organism: Tiliqua scincoides (assembly GCF_035046505.1). Lineage (NCBI taxonomy): Eukaryota > Metazoa > Chordata > Lepidosauria > Squamata > Scincidae > Tiliqua > Tiliqua scincoides. The sequence continues at coordinate 11,356,873 of NC_089821.1, forward strand.
CCCTAGTTGGCATTGCTGCTTTGGCACTGGAATGCTGGTTAGGATTGGGCTGTCAGATTCTTACCTGCATTCTTCATTAACCTCGGGAGGTACCCAGATTGCACGCTCTGTTTATCAATTAATGTCTGTTGGTAATGTAATCTACCAGATACCTTAGAAAGCTCTGTTGTGTTGTAACCCTGCATTGATTGTGTCTGTTTTTGCAGTATCATATTATTTGGCTATATGATTTTCCATTTCTGCAATCTGTAACGTAAATTCTCTTGAGAGGGTGAGCTGTGCTGGATGCAAGCAGTAATATGCCCTGATGCTCTTTGAATAATCATGCCATAACCTTGATGTTTAGAAGTAGTTTGGGATCCATGGGTGACTGTCATCTGGATTCACACGTTGCCCAAGTGTTGTTTCAGGTATACTCTGATTCCCTTCTTACTTTTTTCAGTGTTATCAGGGTTGTTGCTAAATGTCTCTTCATAACATTCCTGCTTTGAAATGACTGGAGCAAAGTTGGTGTTGAACAGTTCAGGCTTTTTATCCTTTGTCAGTATTTCTACGTTTGAGCTGAGCAGCAGACCCAGGACTGCTAAACTAGAATGTTCCGGAGTATATTAATACCAAGGGCTTTCAAATGTCACCTTGCTGGTGCACAATAGTTGAGCAGACTCTGATTCTTTCACTGGAAAGAAACAGATTTACATTGCTGCTTGGAATGTAGGATCCAATGATAGCTGATCACCAATTTACATGATGCGGCTAATTGGAAATTCTGCCAGTATTGTCACAATTTACTGCACTAATTATGCAAGGTTCAAGAATGAAGAGTTCTGACTCCTGTTAAAGTTTATGCTGTATTATTTACGCCCATCTGGCTTGGGTTTGTTTTTGCAGTAAGTGCGGAAAATCTGCAAAGAGCTCTAAGATGAGATCGCCAGTTATTTTAACATGATGTGCTTTTTACAATTGTCAGAACACTCTTATTCAAATCTTGGTCTGCAGATGTGCCCAAGAGTATCCACCTTGTTCACTAAGCCATCAGGATTTCACTCAGGCCAAAAAACCAGAACAATATGCACCTGTATACTCTTTTCTAGTTCTGGTGTTTATTTCTGTTAAGGCATGTAGGACTAGCTTCCAAGATCCATCTTTCTTTAAAACTGCAGTTCTTGCTCTGACATTTCTAGCTTGTGGTACTCTTTACAAATAGGGTACACTTTGAGTCAAATTAACTCCTTGCCTTCTTCATAGCCCAGCAGGTGCCCATCAATTCACATTGCTCATATATTTTACCCAGCAGTGCCACACAGTCTGTTCACAAAACAGACTATCTCAGCTTCAAAAGTGAGAAACAATTTGAAAATTGTACACTTTACAAATTTAAGGGATTTTTCTGACCATTTTTTTCCTTTGTTAATGTCATTTTCCTTCTCTGATAATGTCATATATTTTTTTGTAGAAGAATTAATCACATGCAAAGCAATTTAAGAGCTGAAGCTATCTTGCAGAAGATAATCAAACCTGCATTAGTTTCCTTATGGAAAATTGGTCTCCTATGAATTTAAACAAAAAAAATTTAATTTTATAAACAATATACTTCACAATACTGCTCAGTTGCTTTAGCCTGGTGGCAAACATGCCACAGTTCTTAACCATTTCTGCCATTCACTGGAGAACTTTTAATATTATGAGAAAACTTTTTATCATAGATTATCCTTATGGGACAAAGTAGAATTCCTCTGGTGCTGAATTCAGAAAGTTTTATGTTAAACGTGCTATGAAATCATTTTGCTGATTCTTTTTCTATCGTACTTTACAAAAATAGACTGTGACATTTTATTTCTCAACAGTATCCCAGTTAAATATAATAGACTTGTGAATCATGCTGTGTGAAAAGCATTTGTCTCCAAATAGCCTCCTTTAAAAACTTCACAGAATCACTAACCTTACATATTTAATGTTGCTATGCATTAAAACAGGATTTTTTTTGTGCGGGTGTGTAAAGCTACAGTTCTACAGAACCATTCTAATGATTGCAAAACAATTATACACAATTTCTTTACAAATTCCAAACATCAGATTTTCAGCATTGGCATTCACACCCCCAAAACACCTGCAGCTGCGCAGTGAATTTTAAACTGTGGAGAAAGTGACTGGATATTGTGTTGAGAAATAGCTCCAGCAGCAAACAGATAATAAAACGCAATGCAAATGCCACTTCTGTGGAATACAAAGTACTGTGCCTTCAGCAATCATGTAAAAGATGCCTGCAGTCAAATAACTTCAACCACTCATGAAGTAAGCAACTACTCTGAAATTGGTTTGCCAGCAGTGCTTTGGGTTATGCAGTGGGATGTATACAAAAACATAAGAGGAATCCACCTATGCTATGAGTTCTCCAAATTTTGTTGATGATCATTTGTTTCACTTAGGTACAGAATTCTACAGCAATTTCAAAAACTTTTATGGTGGTCTTATGTAGATGCCTGTCCTGTGAATAAATTTGACAAATATAATATTACCCTTTTAAACGTATATAGTACTCGCAGTGTGCTGTGTACAACTTGAGGGGGGCAGGTGGGTACAGAGGTCCAGGACTTCTCCTGCCCAGGAATGGTCATGTCATCAATAGACGTGGTCAGGTGCTGGCTTTGAAATGTTTTCAAAGGACCTTAGCCAGGAAGAAGCATCAGGCTCAGTGAGAAGAACACTGCAAAAATTTGTCTAGGGGCATTCGTGACTGTGTCTAGGCTAAGGGTGCCCAAACCCCGGCCCGGGGGCCACTTGCGGCCCTCAGAGGCTCCCAATCAGGCCCTCGGAGAGCCCCAAGTCTCCAGTGAGCCTCTGGCCCTCCGGAGACTTGCTGGAGCCCATGCTGGCCTGACGCAACCGCTCTTGGCATGAGGACAACGGTTCTTCCTCTCATCTGAGCTGTGGGATGAGGGCTCCCTCCACTACTTGCTGTTTCATGTCTGTGATGCAGCAGTGGCAGCAAAGGAAAGGCCAGTTTTGCTTTGTGCAAGGCCTTTTATAGTCCTTGAGCAATTCCAAGACCTTCATTCATTCATATAAGTTCCATCTCTAATATTCATTCATGTAAATTTATTCAAATTTTAAATTGTAAATTAATTCTTTCTTTCTCGGCCCCTGACACAGTGTCAGAGAGATGATGTGGCCCTCCTGCCAAAATGTTTGGACACCCCTGCAGTAGGAGATCTTAAATAGAATGCATTTTGAATTTGATCTGATACAAAACTTTCAGAGTAGGTTGAGCAATTAATTCATAGTTTTATAAATTGTAGTGCTTCCATGTTGAAAACTCCTAAAAGCTCTCTGTTGAGTGCAATTTCTGCCTTTTTACTCAGTACTGCTATCTCTTTTGACTACTTAAAGTACATTGGCATTTATGATGAAATGGTGTTGTATGTTTTGTTTACAAAAGGTGGATGTCTAACAATTCCATCAACTGCTATGTAAGTTACATATTTTAAAAAGAAAGCCATATTATGGTGAAAGCCAATTTGTTCCCTCCAGGATTGCAGCCGTATATCCAGATTTAAAGAGCAATCCTCATTCTCATTACAAAAAATGTGCTGTTTTAATAGTAAGTAATGATAGTTTCCTCCTGAATGGGAGAGCTTTCTTTATAGCAGTGGCTTTTAAATGTTAGACCAGTATCTTGGGAGTCTTCTGTTTAGGAGGTAGGAAAGGCATAGCTAAAATATGAATATTGTAACATTTGATACATGCATTCATTCAAAGTAAGTGGAACTGATTGAAGCCTTTTATATTGGAGTTTATAAAACATTTTTTTACTTGGCTGTTTTCCAGTCCAGACTGTATTCTTCATTGAGCTATGGAGCTAGAACATATGGTGGGAAGTTCAGTAATAAATTCACTGGTGGCCAGTTCTTGTGAAGAGTGAAGAGCAACTTGGTGTAAACCTGTGAAGAACAACTTGGTGTAAACCTGTGAAATAAACCTTCCTTAAAGGCTAGAGCTAAGTATATGAGAGAGAGAACTTTCAATGTCAGTCTGTAAAACCAGCATCTTTAAAGTAGACCAGTTGACTAATATGAAAGATAAGAGTTCCCTCTTCCGTATCCAATCCAGAAACACAGAAGACCAGTGTTTCTCAACCTTCATCCCCTGGTATGTCACTTTGCATGGTCCACCTATCAGAAGTACCGCCAAATGTAACTGGCAAAGTAACTGGCAACCCAGTTACCTCTGGGTTGGGAGGCCAGATGAAACATGACAAACACCAGTAAGGGCTAAATCCTATCCAATTTCCCAGCACTGGTGCAGCCATGCCAGTGAGGATTATGTTGCATCCTGCAGCAGGAGAATAGTCACGGAGGCCTCCTCCAGGTAAGGGAGCATTTGTTCCCTTTCCTCAGAGCTCCATTGCAACTACACCAGCACTGGGAAGTTGGACATGATTGGGCAACTGTAACCCTGCGCATGCCCGATCTTGTCTGATCTCGGAAGCTAAGCAGAGTCAGGCCTGGTTAGTACTTGGATGGGAGACCGCCTGGGAATACCAGGTGCTGTAGGCTTATACCATAGTCTTTCGAGACTGAAGGTTGCCAACCATTTAAGGGGCTCAGGGCGGGCTGGAGGGCTTTTTCAAGTGCACAAAAACCACATGCTGTAGCTCTGCCCCCTCCCCCCAAGCTGAGCCTCCTACCACTGTTGAGACTGTGATGTGGTCTTGCTGCTGGGTGGCTGGTGTTTGCGATGCATGTACCACTGGACATCACTTTGTTTACCACTGGGTGGTACCAAGTACCACTGGTTGGGAAACACTGTAGTAGAGTAAGGATCTAATCCTACCCAACTTTCCAGTGCTGATGCAGCTGCAATGCAGCCCCGCGGTAAGGGAACAAACATTCCCTTACTTTGAGGAGCACTCTGTGACTGTCCCTCCACCGCAGAAGGCAGCCCATGCCCTGTTGGCATGACTGCATCAGCACTGGAAAGTTGGATAGGATTGGGCCCAGAGGTAACAAAAGAGGCTTCAGCCTTGCATTTGCAGATGTTGTACATCTGTAGGAAAGTCTGCTTGAAATTCAATCAGTATCTATAAAATATCTAATTTAAGTGCCTAAACCTCAAGTACAGTCAAGACCTGCTGAGAAAGCAGGACTAGTTTAAGCAGTCATCACTAGAAATATTACAGTAGATTTTCTTGGTAATTACCCAGGAAGATTGGTAATTAAATTGATTTAATTTTCAATCTTACTCTGGAAGGGTAAATTGGCCCTGCATGAATTAACGGCCTCAGTTCGTCATCTTATTGTCAGCCACCCTCCCGAATGAAGCAAATAAAAGTGAAGCTCACTATATTGGACAATTATTAAAAGCACAGCCTCATCATACTTCTGAGCCAATGGGTGTGGAAATTCTAGGAGCAGATAGGACAACTACCTGTACTATGAAATGAGGGACAGTTCTAATTCATTTGTTGCAAAAGTGTGACTTTGAAGCAAATATTGTTGCATGACTAACCACTTCAAACAGCAAATCAGGACTTGCTCAGTGGCTTAAAGGATGCATAAAAATGGTCCATGAACTAGCCATAGATCACCAATGTATGGAAAAAAGCAACAACGTGGGAGAAGAGCCATATCATAAGAACATAAGAACAGCCCCACTGGATCAGGCCCTAGGCCCATCTAGTCCAGCTTCTTGTATCTCACAGCGGCCCACCAAATGCCCCAGGGAGCACACCAGATAACAAGAGACCTCATCCTGGTGCCCTCCCCTACATCTGGCATTCTGACTTAACCCATTCCTAAAATCAGGAGGTTGCGCATACTCATCATGGCTTGTACCCCATAATGGATTTTTCCTCCAGAAACTCGTCCAATCCCCTTTTATAGGCGTCTAGGCTAGACGCCAGCACCACATCCTGTGGCAAGGAGTTCCACAGACCGACCACACGCTGAGTAAAGAAATATTTTCTTTTGTCTGTCCTAATCCGCCCAACACTCAATTTTAGTGGATGTCCCCTGGTTCTGGTATTATGTGAGAGTGTAAAGAGCATCTCCCTATCCACTCTGTTCATCCCCTGCATAATTTTGTATGTCTCAATCATGTCCCCCCTCAAGCGTCTCTTTTCTAGGCTGAAGAGGCCCAAACGCCGTAGCCTTTCCTCATAAGGAAGGTGCCCCAGCCCCGTAATCATCTGCTATATCCTACATAGCGTGCCTCAGTATCCACTGATTTGACATCCACTGAATTGACTCACCACGGATACCAGAATCCATCTTTAAATGCATTGTAACAAGGAAAAAAAAGTACCCATTTCCTACCTTCTCACTGTTAAACCACACTGGTTGCAAGCTTCTCGGGTTAAAGATAGCTCTAAAGACCCACTTCCATATTTCCTGCTCTTCCATTTTCATCCCGGAATGCACTGATATCGTTGCTATACCGCATTCAGCCACTAAATGGGGTGAATAATGGAATCTAATGGAAAAAATCTCATTCCATTAGATTTCATTATTCATCCCATCTAATGGTTGAATGCAGTATAGCAACTATATCAGTGCATTCTGGGATGAAAATGGAAGAGCAAGAAACCTAGAAGTGGGTCTTTAGAGCTATTTTTCCACTGATGTGGTATCCACTGATTTTTTTTTTTAATGTGGATAAAGAGACATGACCAGTATGGTCTATTCTTAACCTTCAACTGACACTTTCATGCCTTTGACACGCTCTTCAAACCTACCCTCCTTCCATCTGTGATTACTGCCCAAATTCAAAAGTTTTGCTATGAGCTTCCATCTATCCTCCGTCCTTGTGGTCTATCCTTTCCCCCTCTCACTCCAGTATCACTGATTCTACACTACCTCATCTTCTCTCCAACTGCGATGCCACGTCATTTGTTCTTGTCCCCCATATTCTAGTAGAAGTTTGATAAGCAGAAAATGTGATTCTGTCTGCGGCAGTGCAAACCCACAGTGTGTCAGTCACAGTTACACAAATCAATAGGATCAAGGAGTTAAACTCATAGATGTTTCATCTGTACTATGCCAAGATTTTCTAGGACTGTTGCATTAAAGAAGTCACCCAAAGGTGATAAATCACTAGGAACAAAGGTATAGTTAGAAAAGCTTGCAATAATTCAACTGTCTTATTATTTTTCTGGCAAAAAGTAAGCGATTTCCTTATACCATCACCGCCGGAGAAGAAGATCATTATGGAACTCTGGAATAAGTATTAGTAGAGCAATTCAGAACGTTGAGATGTTGCTACAACCTGCTGCAAATTACATATCAGAAGATGAGATAAAACATTTGTTTCCCCCCCCCCCACAGGTTTCATGACCTCATTTTTGCTATTTTTGTCTACTCAAAGCAGCCATTCTCTTAGAAACAGTAATAGTTCTAGTGGGTACATTCAAATAAACAAGTAAATTTTGACTTTGTTTTGCTCATCAGAGGAGCTGTAGTGAAATGACAGACACTGTAGTGCTTTCTATGTTAATGTTTTGAAGTAGCAAACGGCAAAGTCCTATTCTTCTTCCCCTGCCAATGCAGCAATGCCAAAATAGCTACTGCTATAGCCTGCAGGAGAGCTGTTGTGGAGGTCTCCTGTGGGTAAGAAAACATTTGTTCCCTTTCCTATGGGGGTAAGCCTCCTGCCTCTGGTGCTTGGGTACATGAAAAACCTCTGCACACGTTGTGCAACAATCAGCTTGTTACCCTAATGCAGGGGTTCTCAAACTTCCCCTGCCATGACTCACCTGTTCTGCAATGGAGAGCACTGCAACTCACCTCCTTCTCTGGCACCAGGCCTCTGGAAGCAAACAGAAGTCACTTTCATGAACCCAGAAGTAAGCCTGAAGTGACTTTCCAGTTGCTTCTGGAGACCTGAGAAGACCTGGAAGGCTGGTGTGGCCTCCAGTTTGAAGCCAACCAAATACAGGGGTGGGTGGGAGAGCCCAACCCAGGACCCACCAGACCCACTGTTTGAGGAAACCCTGTCCTAATGTGTAATACTTACTGGTAAATTGTAGGACCCCATGAATACCGTGTTTTATCTCCCAGGGTAGTCATATCTGAATTGTGCTTATCTATTTACGTTCTTCTTCTTCTTCTAACAAAAGCTCTATTTTGTATTTTGAGGCCTTGACACTTAGCGGTAACTGACCTCATCCGTGCTCAGTCAGATAAAATTTATCTATGACTGGAGGGAGTCAGCTGGACCCCGTTGGTACTAAAACTCCACTTCAAGAATAAATAGTTACTCCTTCCATCTGCTCATTCATTCGGCTCTGAAAAACCTAGAAATGTTATATGGACACAGCAATCAGTGTAACCCAACTGTCCATTACAATAAAATAATTTTTAGTTGGTTTAAAGCAATTAAAGTTTTAGTACTGGGACCCCCTTTATAGAATGACAATCTGTCGCAAACCACCGGAAGTGATGTTATTAACTTGGACATGATGTCATGGTCAGAAGTGACATCATCAAGCAGGTAAATTTTTAACACTCCCATAAGACAAAATCAAATCAAGTAAATTAAATGTTTACAATAAGCATAAGTTTAAAAATTTATTTAAAATAAAGGAGAATCCTCCTAACTTTCCCAAACAGTGGCCGACCTATTAAAAAAAATTATCCAAATTCCCAAGGCTGCAATCCTAGCCACACTTACCTGGGAGTCAGCCCCATTGACTATCGTATACATAGTATACGTATACGTATAGTATACATGTATAAAAGCATATACATAGTAGCCTTATCTAATTTATCTAAGCAAAAGTTTTCAGTTTTCAATGCAACCCCATTCTGCACACTTGACTATATCTGTGGTATCTTAGAGTGTTTAAACTTCTTATCAGAAGCATTTTTTTCAAGGTTATTCTGTACAAAAGTCACCCTTGAAGGGTATGTTCTCTCTATACTGAGATAAACAAACCAATTTAAGGACTGTTGATGTACATGTTGGCGAGAATTGACAATGATTCTGGTATAGATAAGACTTGGATCTTAGAAGAAAATTCATTACAGATCAGTAAACTTATCTTTCCAGTCAATGATAAACCAGAGCTTTTGTCTTTGGCAGAAAAAAATAGCTGCTAAAAGTGTGCATGTGCTTTAACACAGACACGGAGGGAGAAAGCTTTCCTTTGAGCTACCACTTTGCAGGTAAAAATGTAGGTGACCTACAATTGGTATAGTGTCATTTATCTGCCTGCCTGGTCGCCTCCAGTAAGTGCTTTAAAATGCTGTAATTTTTCCTGTGGGTGTCTTGCCTCATGGAAACATACTCCAGTTTGACTTTAAGAAATGTTATCACTGCAAAGAACTCACCCACCTACCTGCTCTTAATGACACAACTTACCCTTAAACCAAAGATCTTGTTGACTAAGTTATGTGACTCCGTTCAAACTGACTCAGGGCCCAATCCTATCCACTTTTCCAGTGCCAGTGCAGCTGTGCCAATGGGGTGTGCGCTGCATCCCGTGGTGGTGGTGGGGCAGTCACAGAGGCCTCCTTAAGGTATGGAAATATTTGTTCCCTTACCTCAAGGCTGCATTGTGGCTGCACCGGTGCTGAAAAGTTGGATAGGATTGGGCCCTCGGTTGCCTCACTTATTTGATCCGGAAACTTTGTTTGTTTGGGGCTTTTGATCTACTTTTGAACTGAAATTTTGTCTTTCATGATGCAACTCGGGAAAATTTAATGAGGATCTAACAATGTTAAAACAATTAGGCAGCATTCTTCATTCATTGACTTGGATATTAGCAATCAGAAGAAATGGTGATGATGATCTGTTTTTATTATTATTAATATATTTTTTAATGACAGTACATTTTGAGAACATGGAAACACAGTTGTAAAGTGACAGTGACAAATATAGTAAACAACTGAGGGCAATGGTGGGGTTGATTGGTTTTTTGACATGATGTTTTTAGAGATCTTGTGTGAATCTTCCTTTCAAACTACTGTCTGCCTGAAAATGAAATATTAATGTCAGTGAGTGAGGTTTTTTTTTTCTTACCACTTCACCAATTGACATTTGAAATGCCCCTAAGAAAGGATACAATTGCAATATGCAGTGTAAATTTTGGCACCGAGAATATAATATAGGTCTATTCTAATACAGGTGACCCACCAGTGGTTTGGTTTTTGGTACCAAACCAAACTTGGTACCAAGTTTGGACCCACCAGACTTGGTTTTTGGTAGGTCACCAAAGGATGATGGAAAGATCAGCTAAATAGGGCCTTCTCAGTAGTGGCACGAATGCTATGGAATTTCCTCCCCCTTGAGTTATGAACTGCTCCCTCTCTTGAAAGTTTCCAGCGAGGCCTGAAGACTCTTCTGTTCAAACAAGCCTTTTTGTCTGAAGAGTCTTGGCCTTTTTAACATCATTTTAAACATCTTTTAATACCTTTTTAACAGGTCTGGATCCTTTTATCCGGAAACTGCAACTAGTGCAGAATGCGGCGGCCCGTGTGGTTACTGGAGGTAGGCGGTTCGACTCTGTCAGTCCGCTTCTCCAGCGGCTGCATTGGCTGCCCATTCGTTTCCGGGCCCAATTCAAGGTGCTGGTATTGACCTTTAAAGCCCTATACTGCTCTGGACCAGGGTATCTTAGAGATCGCCTACTCCCGTACTATCCGGCTCGTCCTCTTAGGTCATCAGAGAAGGCCTTTTTACAAGTGCCGCCGCCTAGGGAGGTACGTGGGGCAGCTGCAAGAAATAGGGCCTTCTCAGTAGTGGCACCAACGCTATGGAACTCCCTTCCCCTTGACTTAAGAATGGCTCCCTCTCTTGAGACCTTTCGGCGAGGCCTGAAGACCCTTCTGTTTAAACAAGCCTTCTGAGTTCTCGGCCTTTTAACATCTTTTTAACATCATTTAATATTTTACAGGCCTGATTCTTTTATGACTTGCTGCTGCTCTATGCTCTTTTTACCTAGTTTTTATTCTGACTGCTGTTTTTTATGATGTTTTTATTTGTTTTTAAATTATGTTTTTAATATGTTGTAAGCCGCCTTGAGTCCCTTCGGGGAGAAAGGCGGGGTAAAAATAAAGTTATTATTATTATTGTTTATAAACTGCTGCTCTGTGTCCTTTTACACTTTTATCTGACTGCTGTTTTTAAGATGTGTTTTGCAAATACGTTTTTATCTTGTTTTTAAATTATGTTTTTAATTAATGTTTTTAACCATTGCTAAAAAGCTGCCTTGGGTTCCTGCGGGGAGAAAGGCGGGATATAAATAAAGTTAATAACAATGATAATAATTTCCTCAAGCCCTGAGGCTGTTCAAAAACAGATACTGCAGGGGCAAACTGCTGTGCAAAGAGCTGAGTTCCTGCAGTTTGCAAGCTTGTGTCAATATAGGAAGATAAATGTTTGAGGGTCTTTTCTCGGGTTATAAATAAATAAAATTTCTTTCTAAATCTTCATTTTTTAAAGTCTGATAAGCCTTGATAATAATAACTAGGTATTTATATACCGCCTTTCTGGTAATCAGATTACTCCTCTGACTTTATTCAAGGCGGTTTACATAGGCAGGCGTTTCTAAATCCCTCAAGGGGATTTTTACAATCATAGAGGTTCTCTCTTTCAAGAACCAACAACATTTCAGAATGGATCTTCCTGGTTTGGTCTCACTTCTGGCCTCCAGTTCTCCCACGCAGGCTGGCAAGCAGCTCCATCTCTCACATGGGGGGCAGCCAAGACGCTTCTTGCTCACACCAAGAGCAGGTGGAATCACTCAGCTGGGCTTGTCAGTTGCTTCAAGGTCTCGCCATTCTCAGCGGTTCAAGGAGCTGCCGGTGTCCTCGAACTGGCGACCTTCTGGTGTTATCTTCAGGCTAATGGAGGCTCTAACCCTCTAGACCAGACCTCCTGCCCAGACTGGTCTCGGTCCCAATAAAGTGTCATTTTAAAAAGTGAGTCCCAGTGCTAAAAAGTTTGGGAACCACTGGAATAAAAGAATCTGTGCATTCTGGGTGTAAATTTTATTCATGTTCGACAGCCTAATCGTATTTAATTCCTTACATGATGGTGCAGCTGTACCAGTGTGGCACCTGCTATATCCTGCAGGGGAGTTTCAACCTTCTCCTTCTCAGGATAAGCCTCTGCTGGTTCCAGATCTACTTTGACCTGTACCAGCTTTACAGCTGGCAAATGTCCATGTGAACTCGTGTCATGGGATCAAGCCCTTGGTATTGGCATGCTTCACTGACACTGATACCACCTCCTTTCTGGCCCTGATCCGCCCTCTTCCCCTTCACATCATGCCCTGTTCTGCCACCTCCCTCCAAAGAATCATATCTGTGCAATCTTATCTGTGATGGTGAGCATCCCTGGTCCATTGGCTTGTGGTCCTGGCCACTTGCAGAAGTAATTAGGCCACACCAAATGGCTTGTTCTTTTGTGACAGCTGTAAATCCCTTACGCCACCGGAACGAGCATTCCAGTGGCATAGGATTGGGTTGTTAATGTCTTAGGATGGTGTTTCTCAACATTTGTTTTCTGCTGTACCACTTTGCATGGTCCACCTATTGGAAGTACCACTGGAAGTAATTGGTGATAACATCATTGCCAGTTACTTCTGGGTTGGGAGTCTAGATGTGACATGACAAACACCAGTAAGAAGCTCAGGGTGGAGAGGAGGGCTTTTTTGAGCACAGAAAAGCATGCATTGGAGCTCTGCCTGCTGAGTTGAGCCTCCTACTGCTGTTTGTTGTGTCGCATTCTTGGTCTTGCTGCCAAGTGGCAAGTGTCCAGGGGTCCCGTGGGTACCACCAGACACCACCTCAAGTACCTATGGTGGTATCTGTACCACTGGTTGAGATCAACACAGATAAGCAAACTTGCTCTCTTCATAGAGGGAAAGAAACAATGTTGTGTGTTCAGATGAATCCCTGTTCTATAATATCAGCAAATGAAGTAACTGCTCATATAGCACCTTTATGCTGGTTGCATTTCAAAAGGCAATACAATTTTCAAGCTCCTTGAGAAAAATAAAAATACTCCACAAGTCCAAGCTTTAGCTCTTTGCACTGTTTTCATGTGACATACAGCAAGTTTTTCTTTTCTGCCTGTCTTGGGACATCCTTGCAGGAAGGCAAAAGAAGAAGCAGCTGTTGCTGGGAAAGCGATTTGATAAGTGGAGTTCCATTTGCTTTCCAGCTCAAAGGCTTTGGATGCATTGCAAGTGACGTATAACGCCGGGAAGAGGCTGGCATTTATACCAAAACGATGTGTGTGATTCAACCGTTAGAAACTCGCATCCTATTTTCTTGAATTTAAATGTTAAAAATATTTTCTTGAAAATGGATTTAAAGCTTTGACCTAATAAAATTCTGCAATCTCAGTTTATGGGATGGCTGAATGGCGTGTGCGTGTCCAGCGGTCCGCATCAACTCAAACCTGAATTAGTGGATTACTATCATTGAAAAATATGTCTTCCAAGTGCTGTGAAAGCACTATGAACTTGAGTCTGCAGCCATTAAGTAATGAAGTCGCCCTTAGATATATCTGTGCAAGAGAAACCGCGCTGCCATCAGAAAAGATGTATGTGTAACCAGTATTTCCTTCCAGAAGCAGCTGCTTGCACCTCTTGGGAAGCAAATTGGAAGAACCTCCTATCTTTGAGGGGGTCAAGGGCTTCTTGCCAGAAGGGGGAAACTGGGAAAGCATGCCTGGTGCTTCAGATCCCTGTCCTTAGGTCTTTCCTCACAACAGCAACCACCGTGTGACACACGTAGTTGGCAACCTTCAGTCTCGAAAGACTCTGGTGTTGCGCTCTGAAAGGTGGTTCTGGAACAGCGTCTAGTGTGGCTGAAAAGGCCGATTCGGGAGTGACAATCCCTTCCACACCGGGAGCAAGTGCAGTCTGTCCCTGGTCTGTCTCCCTGGCTATGGGCCTTCCTTCTTTGCCTCTTTGCCTTAGACTGTTGGCCAAGTGTCTCTTCAAACTGGGAAAGGCCATGCTGCACAGCGTGCCTCCAAGCGGGCCGCTCAGAGGCCAGGGTTTCCCACCTGTTGAGGTCCACTCCTAAGGCCTTCAGATCCCACTTGCAGATGTCCTTGTATCGCAGCTGTGGTCTACCTGTAGGGCGCTTTCCTTGCACGAGTTCTCCATAGAGGAGATCCTTTGGGATCCAGCCATCATCCATTCTCACGACATGACCCGAGCTAACGCAGGCGTCTCTGTTTCAGTAGTGCGTACATGCTAGGGATTCCAGCACGTTCCAGGACTGTGTTGTTTGGAACTTTGTCCTGCCAGGTGATGCCGAGAATGCGTCGGAGGCAGCGCATGTGGAAAGCGTTCAGTTTCCTCTCCTGTTGTGAGTGAAGAGTCCATGACTCGCTGCAGTACAGAAGTGTACTCAGGATGCAAGCTCTGTAGACCTGGATCTTGGTATGTTCCGTCAGCTTCTTGTTGGACCAGACTCTCTTTGTGAGTCTGGAAAACGTGGTAGCTGCTTTACCAATGCGTTTGTTTAGCTCGGTATCGAGAGAAAGAGTGTCGGAGATCATTGAGCCAAGGTACACAAAGTCATGGACAACCTCCACGAATGTCATGCATATGAACATAACATAAGAACAGCCCCACTGGATCAGGCCATAGGTCTATCTGGTCCAGCTTCCTGTATCTCATAGCGGCCCACCAAAACACAGCGGCCCATCAACGCACCAACTTCATGGTGAAGACACATGGGTGATGACATCACGGTGATGACACATAGATGTTAAATCAGTGATGCTCTGATGTTACAGCTGCCATCAGGATACTGTTCTGTGGATTATAGGCTGTGTCATTGCATTGCCAGGATAGGCTTCGTATTTGGCCCTTGGTTGGTGCACTCTTGGCATGACACTGCCAGGTCAGGCTTAGAATATGACAGACATTGCTCTGGCAATGATGCGCCATCGGTGCAGCATCTGAATAAGATTGGGTGATTAGTTAACCTTGGAGGTCTTGGGAAAGGGGAAGTGGTGATTTCTAAACTGAAAAACTTGATAGGGTTTATTTGATCAACACTAGCCTTTCGATTTCTGTCTGAAAGCCATTGAGAAACAATGCAAATATATGATAGATTGTATTTATCGGATATTGAGTGAATACCTTGTATTGACATAAAGTCTCAGGACCCAGATAGTTGCCAAGATGATTTATTGGCATTTGGTAACAGGCTCTAAACAGGCATCTAAGGAAGCACATTCTTGTGAACTCTTCACCACAGCCAATCACATTGGCCTGTTGCCTAGAATCTTTTTGGACAGTAATCACCCCAAGGGTGGGGGAAGAGAGCTCTAAAGAGAAAAATGACATTGTGTTCTGCTTGAATAAATGACTGCTGTCTGCAGGACCACAGATGTCTTTGGGTGTAAGGCCCATAGCTGGCCTTGCATCCAAGGCTCATTGGGGGAGTTGCTTCAAGTGGTTGATTGGCAGGGTGACTCTCTGTCACTTCTCCTTGGATTCAAAAAGGAAGAGGGGAATGAAGCAGGTGAAATGTAAAAGAAGAGAAAGTGGAAGGCTCAAGCTTCTCCTATGTGCTTGCCCACTGTTGTTTTTTATTCCTCCTCTTCCACATTTTTCCCCTTTGGATCCAGTTAGCAGGAGCAGTGATGCCTTAAGGCTTTTTCATCTTATGGCACACTGACAAGGCACAAAAATTTTCAGGGCACGCCATTTGTTTTTTGACAATTGACAAGGCACACCACTCTCCCAGTGAGGGGCTCACTTCCCCAATGACCCCACTACTAAATTACCCTACCCCAAACTCCCACAGCACACCTGCAGACCATTGGCAGCACACCAATATGCCATGGCGTGTGTGCCACGTGGTGTGCTGATTGAAAATCGCTGGATTAAGGGGAAGTGGAAACATTTGGTACACTGCCTCTTGTACCAGGAGGTTGCCCTTGTCAGACAGCCATGGTTGGTTGACAGCCATGGTTGGCACTGAATCTGAGACTCCACCCCACCACCAATAAACTGGTATTATAACTACTGAAACAAACAAAAAATCCCATGTGTCCTTTCCCATCATCTTCTAATGAGGTTTTGATCAAAATGCCTTTTCAGTAGGAAACAAAATCTGTTATTGTGTAGAGCAGTGCTTTTCTTTTTGGGAGCCCGTATTTTAACCCGAATTATTTCCTAAGGAAGCCCATCAGGTCTCATAGTTTTCTGTGCTTTTTCAGATGTTAAAAATGTAGTTGGTCTCCGAGGGCCAAACTGGAAATGACACAGGGATCCATGGATAGAATCTTCCCTAAATAAATAAATAAATAAAAATAGTGACAAAGAGATTTAGACTGATACTTGTACCATTGGGGGAGGGGCAGTCGATCCTTTTAACCCACACTATTTTCCCAGTCAAAATTTCACCCGGAAGCTGCTTTTTTCTCCAGCAGAGCAAAATATGTAGGTACCCATATCAGAGCGAAAAGCAATTTCAAGTGGTGGTGGGCGGGGTTGATTTTAATTGAGGAAAACTCTCTAATTGATTAATTGACCTAATTGAGTGTTAACTCTCTCCTAGTGCCATGGTCTCCTAATTCTATGCATGTACACACCCAATGACAGTGTTTGTTTTGATTAAAAAAAAACAAAAAACACATGAAATCTTATTTATGGATCTCTTGCTTCATGTCTAGTTTGGTCTTAACACAATCACTGTATTGTTCAGTACTCTGTTGATTTTGACCTGTTGGTGGTGCATCCTGCTTTACTGGTTACACTATTTTTATTGTTAATAAATCTTTTTTAAAAAATTACAAGAAAGATGCCCACTGATAATAAGTGCACAGGAAGTAGTAATTATTTAGCACTGGCTACTTAGTGTAGAGGTTTTGAGGTCAAGAAATGGTAGGTGGGTATCCCTGATAGATCACCTAACACATTTCATTTCACCTATTACACAATTGCTGTGGTGGTCTTAGCTTATGATTTCTTTCAGTGATACAGTCCTTATGCTTCTGGGTGGGGTAGCTAAGTATTTTGAACAAAAAATAACATATGTGAAATGTTACTGTTGAGCAAAATTTACCATGGCTGCCGCTATAGGAGCCGCTTGATTGCTTGTCATAGCTTTTGTTTGTGGTGTTACACATTTTGCCACTTCTTGGTATGCGGTAGATTTGGTACGTAGTTTTCATATCCCATTGAAGGACTCTTGAATGCTTATTATCTCAGTAATAGCTGCTGTATTGTTTCTTCTTTTGCTTGCCTAAAATAATGAGAATCTGTTCACTTCTTTTGGTGGCTCATGTGAAATAATTGTCAATGAAGAAGAGTTGGAATTATCTGCTGTTTCAATTTAATATAGCATTACATTGGCTAGCACGTAACCCAGCAACGCTTGCAATATAAATGAGGATGCACTGAGGGTTTTTTTTCCCCATTTACATGATATGTGGATTCTGTGCACAGAGTTAGAATATTTGACATCTATATAGATGAGGATAAAAATCGTACCATCCACTATGATTTGATGCATGTTCAATTATCAATAAAATATCCTTTACAGTCAGGCCATGATGTGTCATGATGATCTATAAAGGCTTAATATATGACCTGCCTCACAGCTGTGGTGCAGAGAAAACATTTTTTCATTTTAAAAAAATGAATGATGCTACTAATATTGCAACCTTTTCAGCAGAGTCCATACTTTTACAGATCCTAGAAGCAAATAAATGTTAAAAACCTGGCTGAATTTGCAGTAGAAATATAACTTTTTCTATTAATGTACTGTGCAATTTTTTTTTTAAATAGAACATCTTATTAAAATAAAAGATGGTTAGGTTGGTTTTTTTTTTAATTAATCTTGAATACTAAAAAATGACTTGTAATCCTACAGCTATGTTCAATTAGCATTGCACATTAGAGCACCTAAGTTTGGGTCGAATATATTTTATATAAATATATATAGGTATAAATATACCATGGTCACAAATAAATCAGTTATATCTTCTATAGAAGAAAGTTACATCCTAATCCTATGGACCTTTAATGACTGCATATCTCCCATAATCCTATGGACCTTTTATGACTGCATATCTCCCTAATCCTATGGACCTTTTATGACTGCATATCTGTGGCCAGGTCACTTAGGGCCACCACCACAATGCAGTGGTAGTCTGCACACCCGCCACTGCAGAGCCTGAGCTGTGCTGACCCCAGTAAGTCATGTTGTAGGCAAGGAGGGGAAGAGAAAGAGGAATTTCAGGGCAGGGAGGGAGTGGATCCCAGCAACAACTACCTGTGCCAGGATTGTATTCCCTGTTTTCCAGTCTAGCCTGACCCTTTCCTCTCCTTGGACTATATAGCTGGCATAGGTCTGAGAAGACCCATATGTGGCCAGGAGGTAAAACATTTTTACTTACCTTTGGTCAGTCTTCTGGTTGCCCTCTTCCCTACCATAGCATGCAGCTATGCTATATGTTAATACTTTTAATATAATGTCTTAGAGTAGGGGTGTCTCCCATTTCTGTATGAACTCATTTCATACAGAGGGCTGAAGTAAGCATTCACGAAGCCTGCTGAGGGCCGATTATGACATCATTAAGCAGATGATTGCCGGAAATAAGCACTTCGTGCTCACATAGAAACACATTAACTGCAAATGAAAGAAGAGAAAATGTGCAAATCTTCATACTTTCAAGATATGAGAGACCCCAACTGTCGCACTGGGAGAACCCAATTATAGTGGGGGGGGGGAGGGAAACAGCTTCTGGGGGCCATACTTGGCTTGCAGTCCTTATGTTTGACACCCCTGTCTTAGAGGATAGGATTGGGCTGCGAGAAAGTCCATGTACTGCAGTTTCACCTTGTGGTAATATTATTATTAATTATTAACAGTATTTATATACCGCTTTTCAACTAAAAGTTCACAAAGCGGTTTACAGAGAAAAATCAAATAACTAAATGGCTCCCTGTCCCAAAAGGGCTCACAATCTAAAAAGATGCAAAAGAATACCAGCAGACAGCCACTAGAACAGACACTGCTGGGGGCCAGTTACTCCCCCCCCTGCTAAAAAAAAGGAGCACCCACTTGAAAAAGTGCCTCTTATGCAATTAGCAGGGGGTAAACCACAAGCATTTTAGTTTTTACCATACATCAAAAGATCACTTACCTGTTTGATGGTCAGCAAACAGATTAACTTTCTTTGCTGTTGCAGCAGCAAAAATAATATGTAATAGAAGTAATCCTGCTTTCTGAGCAGGATTTGTTTGTTCTGCTTAATTTCTCTGTATTGCAGAATAATGCATTATCTGAGGCCAGGGCTGCATTTCATTGTGATTTGTATTTGATATTTTCACCTGTAGGATTTTGGACAGCAGAAAAAGTTTTGCATGGTGGTTTAGTATGTGCAGTTGCCATGGTTTTGGGTGTCACAAATGCTTGTTTCCTTGTCCTGAGGATTTTATTTATCCTGCTTCTGATAGTTAACCTGTTCACTGTTTCTTATTATTGTTTAAAAATCAGAACTGCTGTAAGCCACCTTGGTGCCTCTCTCTAGGAGGGTAAAATGTTTTTGTTGAATAAATACAATTATTTAAAATGCAAATAATTAATTTACTGCACACTTGATCCAAGGTATTAAAATACTTATTTCCTTGATATTTGTATTCTTCTAAGGCTGCAATCCTATGCACACTTACCTGGGAGTAAGCCCCACTGACTATAATGGGAGTCGGTAGTCTGACTCCCATTCTGAGTAGTTCTAAGTAGCCATGCCTAGGATTGGGCTGTATATGGGGTAACATACTTTGTGGCCTCATGTGAAGAGTCTTGTGCAAAACAAAAGGTGTCAGTCACGGAGAAGTACACTAATAAAATGTCACAAAAGGGAAAATTGAGAAATGCTCTTTCTTTACCTTTTATGAATATCTACATTTTTAGTTCTTGTAACTTGGCCTGGTTACCCAGAGAATGTGCATTACATGTCAATGAGGCAGTTCCCCCCTTTAGTATTCTCACCCAAGGAGGCTTTCTAGCTCCCAGGTTCTAACCAATTACCTACCTAGGCTTCATTCAGAAATAATGCAACACCACAGCCTAAGGCAGTTTCAGTTCACATGGCCCGTCCTTTCCTTCCTCACATGTGAAAGCATCTGCTTTCAATTTAAAAAAAATGCAGTTCCACAATATGTATGAACACAGGGAACCACAGTTTGTTAACTACCTAGACTTAAAAAAAAAAAAAACAAGCTTGGTCAGGATATCAAACCATGGTTTCAACCTAGTGATATATAAACTTGTTCAAACTCCAGCTAACAAGCCACAGTTACCGGAATTCAGACACAAGGTAGACCAGCTATTTTTTCTTAAAGTGGAAGTTTTCATTGTCTTTCTGTTTTTTGGAGGGCAGAGGGAGCACATGAGATATGGGTCCCTTAAGGCACATTGCATTGAGCCACAGTTGAGCATTACATTTGAACTGGGTATAAGGGTTGGGAGACATTTTCTGGAAATGATGAAAACTGTGTTAAATCAGCAGTTAAAAAAAAGTTCCTTTTGAACAAGTTAAAAAAAAACAAAACCTCCCTTACATCCATGCTGAATCTGCAGTCTTGGCACACCCGGAAGCCATTTCTGGGTCACACTAAGCCCCCCCCCCCCCGGCCAGAGAGCACTCAGTCACTGAGTCTGTGAATGTTCCTTCTAAGAACCATTGGAGGGTGGGGGGAGGCTGGCAATATGACCTCAAAGGCCACAGCAGAAGAAAAGAGTGGTTGTGACTTGGTATCCCCCACCTTGGGGAAATCAATTTCACTGGGTATCTCGTGGTGATAGCTAGAAACACGGAAAACCTAGAGGTGAGCATGAAGCCAACAGGCAGCCAGCCAAGCGCATCCTGTCTCCAGGGGAAGTCGCAGCTCCTTCCTCTCATCTACCCTCATAGGCACCGGTTCCCTCCCTGCTCTGGCTTGCTTCTGTCTCACTCTCACAGCCTTTGCCTTTAAAGACCCACCCCTGAGTGGCGCTGCTGCCACCACATTCAGGAAGCCGAAGCCAAGCAACCAAAGAGATCAGGCTGGTCTCAGTCAATTGTCTCACAGCAGCCAAGTGACCCAAACCTCACACTTTAATGGAGAGGGTTAAAATGGTTCAAAGTCTCTATCCAATCTAACCCTTCTACATCTTTTGCATGATGCTGGATGTTTTGCATGTGGCCACTTTAGCTAAAATAATTTGTTGGCAGTCTTCCCCCTCCCCAAGGGAAGCACAGCTTGCTCTCCTTTTGAAGCTGACATGTAACCATGGCAAGTTAGGCATCTCCAGGTACTGGAGGTACTGTCTGGCTGCACCTCACAAGTGCACTGAGGCACAACCATGTACTGCCCATGAAACATGGGATGGAAAATTTCAAAGAATGTTCTGCCTTTGCTGCATTGAAGACCTGAATGTTTAAATACACAGTACTGTATTGTCAAGTAGCTCACAGCAAGGAATTTGGCAAACTACTAAGAAAACAAATGCTAAGGAAAGCCAGGGGAATTGTTCACTACTAAGAGAGGGATTTTTTTAAATATGGATACAGATATTCTGCACTCGGTACATTACCACAAATGGACTAATGTATTCCAGGATTGTGTGCATAACCGAAGCCATGTACAGATCATCTCTCATGTGCCATGCTAATGATCTGTGAAAGATATTTCTGGTTTGAATAACAAACTGGCAAGCAAAATGGTGAAATGTCAGCAGAACCTTTGGTAACCCCTTCCTTGTTCAAGCCTGCTGACTGGAAAATCTCTTGCTGATGATATATTATTTAATACGAATTTTCTCCTAAAGGTTTGGCAGGATAATTCACATTCATTTGTAACATTTAGCTGATTCTCCTGAAAGCTTCTTTTGTCTCCTTATGCTCTTTGACTCCATGCCCCCTGCAAATTCCAAATTCCCAGGACTGTCTGCTGAGACCAGGGGAACAATACAGAATCTTTCAGTATCTCCCAACCCTAGGGTAGAGCACTGGGAACTGGCAGGACAGCAGGAGACAATGGAGCAGTGATGGAAGGAGAAGGACAAAGGCCTTTGATTCTTTCTTTCATCTTTCTCCTCCTTGTCCTCCTCCTTCTGTACTTCCTTGCAGGCTCCTTCTTGTTACGTGCACATCACTCCAGATGAACATTTTCTGGAAAGGTACTAAAGGGGTATTTAATTTTAGTCCTTTCAGGACCCTCCAAACACATTTTTTTAAAAAGCAAGTTTTTAATAAGCCTGATGAAATCTTGAAAATGTGCAGTCAGTCTTTTCTTTGTTGGCATCCTTCAGTCTCGGAAGACTATGGTATCGCGCTCTGAATAGTGTTCTGGAACAGAGTGTACTCTCCAGCACGCGAAGCCTGGGTAAGGTAGATATGGAGGATAGACTGTTACCCATGCAGCAAATCCCCCCCTCTCCACGTCGCTGGAATGGTCCAATGGAAAGGCAGAAGCCAATACGGTTGGTTCCAGCGGCGTCGCAGGAATTGCCAGAACGTGACTGTGTTCAGCCATGAACTGCCTCATGGACTCCGGCTCCGGATTTTGCCTCGAGGTTGACTCCTGAAGCCTTTTCCATAACTGGATGTAGCCACAAGGCAGTGGAGGTTTGGGGTCAGAGTTTTCCTTCTCTCAGATGAGCTGCCTTCCCAGGCTGATGAGTCCCATCTACCCGGTGGCTGTTTAGTCGCCTCTTACGACAAGTACAGCCAAACTGAGGGCCTATTCTTATCCCCAGCCCTCAGGGGACAGTCAGTGCAGTCAGTATGTCTGCTAAATTCCAGGCTCCAAAAGATGTGCACAAGTGAGGCAAGAGATTTTTAGTCTGTACTGCACACATCAACGGCTTAAATATTTTCTGCTAGAATTCTTATACCTCCACACCACTCCACATCATGAATCTCTGGGGGGAAAAGAACACTGGTTTTGTTTTCATTATAAATGATATAAATCAGGAACAAAACTGTATAATGTTCTGTATTTATTATGCTTTTAAGTATTAGGAGGATTGTTTTTACAGTTTTTTCCCCATACCCTGAATAAACAGAATGTCATAGTACTATGTAGAAGAAGACAGCAGTCTTTGCCCTTGCAGAGACAGTTACCAGCCTTTGCTGGCAGTAATAATTACATTCACACATTGCCAGAAGCTTCAGATTTGGGAATGGAAATGGACATAAATTTGGGATGTGCACATTTTGCCTGCACTTCAGAAAGCCAACTGGGTCATATGAGGAAAAAATAACTGATCTAAATGTTCATCAAACAGACAGGGCATTATTTTAATGACTTTCCTTTGTTTAATTCCCTTTTCTTAAAACAATACAGTGGTGCCTCGCATAACGAAATTAATCCGTTCCGCGAGTCCTTTCGTTATGCGAGTTTTTCGTTTTGCGAAGTGCGTTTTCCCATAGGAATGCATTGAAATTTAATTAATGCGTTCCTATGGGCAAGAAAAGTCAGAACAAAGTCAAATTTGGTTTACAAAGTGTTTATTAAGTGCTCTTTAAAGGCATACATACTGTACTGAGGATTTCAAAAACGGGGGGATGCTGAGCGGAGAGCTTGATTCCAATACAAGTGGGGGGGAGCAGATCTCTATACAGACCAGTGCAAAAACAGGGGAAAGGTGTGGGGGAGGGAAGATCTCTATATAGACATCACAGCAAGACCAGTGCAAAACCCCGTGCACACAGAACCAACAGATGGAAGTTGGGGGGGGGGCAGATCTCCATACATACCAGTGCAAAAACAGGGGAAAGGTAAGTCAGCCCCAGTAGAGTCAATGGGACTCACTCCAGGGATGCGTGGATGGGAGAGAAGCCTCCCTGGGCTCACTCCCTGGTCTCCTTCCCTAGGCTCACTCCCTGGTCTCACTCCCTGGACTCCTTCCCTAGGCTCACTCCCTGGGCTCCCTGGACTCCTTCCCTAGGCTCACTCCCTGGTCTCCTTCCCTAGGCTCACTCCCTGGGCTCACTCCCTAGGCTGGGATGAGAGAGAGGCTGGGATGCTCTAGGCTTGGGGAGAGAGAGGGCTGGGATGCTCCAGGCTTGCGGGGGGGGGGGAAGAGAGAGGCTGGGATGCTCTAGGCTTGGGGAGAGAGAGGGCTGGGATGCTCCAGGCTTGCGGGGGGGGGGGAAGAGAGAGGCTGCGATGCTCCAGGCTTGGGGAGAGAGAGGGCTGTGATGTTCCAGGCTTGCGGGGGGGCACAAAAACGGGCGGGAGCAAGAACGTGCAACCCCTGACAGGCACACAAGAGCCTGGCCCTGTGAGTGAGTGAGTGAGTGAGTGAGTGAGTGAGTGAGGGGTGGTGAAGAGAGCGTAAGTGTGTGTGTGAGAGGGAGGGAGGGATGCTGACTGACCCGCTGCTGCCCGAGGAAACCCCAAGAACTCATCATCCTTCCTTAGGGTGAATGTGAGCATAAACCGGCATGACGATCCTCCCCCTTCCTTAGGGTGAATGTGAGCATAAACTGGCATGAAGATCCCCCCCTTAAGACAAACCAAAACAAACAAACAAAAAAATTAGTTATGCGAAGCATAAGTCATAAAAATTCATAGTGCGAGTTACCAAACTTCGCTAAACGCTTTCGTTATGCGGGTTTTTCACTGTGCGGGGCATTCGTTATGCGAGGTACCACTATTTTGTGTATACTGAATATGAACATTTGCTTAAAATCATTGGTCAGAAATTACATCCATTTTTAGTTTTAAGGACAAGAGAATGGAGACTCATCTTTATTTTTAAGATTATTTAGACAGGGCAGGCTTTGCCAGGCATTAGATCCTCTTAAGGAGCTAGTTATAAATGTATATCAAATAGTGAAGAGTACAATTGTGTGTTGAAATAATGATTCTGATATACAGCTAACAGCATTACAGCTGCTGCAGTAAGGATGCAATTCTGTCCGGTGGTTCCCAAACTGTGGGTTGGGATCCACTGGTGGGTTGTGACCTGGTTTTTAGCGGGTCCTATTAGGGTGATGGAAAGATCAGATAATTGCCATAATAAATTATTGGATGGATTGGCTTGCTTGTGTGAAACTTACACAATGGCACTGCACATTCCAGGTGGCTGTTAAGTGTTGAGTTTGATGTTTGAGCCAATTCCAGTGTTAAGGGATTATGTGGAAGTAGCTTTTGGTGGCCTCTATGGGCAGGCTGGAAGCAGTAAAGCTGCCCATAGTTATTTTACCATGTCAGTTATCCATGGTTGATTCTGGAATGTAACTCTCATGTAATGTGCAGTCTGAATGTACTCACGTGGAATTCATGTATCTCACCAACATACCAGGAACTCTTAAGAATAAGATGAGGAATGCAGAATATTTTTGAAAAGGCAGGGTGAAGCTCTTTCTTTTTATCTGGCCACAAATAGATAATGATTTGCAATCCATTTCTTTAGAACAGCAGTTCCCAAAAATTACCCTTGTCACAGTGCTGCACAGTGTCATGAAAGTGCTGCACTGTGAGGACAAGTTGGCTGCAAGCACTCCCCCAAGATTGTGCATGAATCAAGTGAGATCTTGTGTGATCTTGGCCCAGCTAAGATGGCAGCACCTGGAAGAGCCAGGAAAAAGATGCCTCCAGGACATCCCACAGTGCCCCTGTGAGTTTGCCACAGCACGCTTTTTGGGAACCACTGCTTTAGAATCTTGCTGGCCCTTTCAACCTTATTTAAATCCTAGAATGAGCTATTTGTGATTATCCTAAGGCACTTTAAACACTAGCCTGGATTAAGGAATTGCTTAATTACGGATATAATACTCACTATAGGCGAAATATGCATGTTGGTACCAGAAGCATCTGTGTAAGCCTGAACCTTTGGCGTGTGAAGTTCCATCTGGTGTGTTCAGACCTTACAATCTCTTAAATAAAAAGAGATGAATGTATTTTAGCAATCATATTTCAGTGGTAAATTCTGGAGAGAAAAAAATTGCTTCTAGAGTTTTGTCTCGGAGGCATCTGTTCAGGAATGATATACATTAATAAAAAACCAACATGATTAACCAATTGAATTATGGCTGAATTATGGAAGAACTTGATAGTTTTAGTTCTAAAGTGACATTTTGGAGGGCAGTCATTTATTTTTCTTTCTTTTGAGGAAGAATCCAGCTACGGGCTCATGAACCAACTTGCTTTTGAAATCATTCTATAAAGTAAAAAACTTTTCTAGTATTTCTTCAGTTTTCAGCTTAACAGTCATTCCCAAACTTTTTTAACTGGCAGCACCCTAGACCTACTGGGTCATTGACCACGGCTGCACATTAGGGCGACATTCTATACATTGTATAGGGTGGTGGGCTTTTAGTGAGGATTCCATGGCTCCCCTGACTGGTTTCCATGGCTTCCTGGGGAGCCACTGCTCACAGTTTGGGAACCACTGGCCTATCAACTAACAATAGATTCCTCTGATCCGGTGTTTCTCAAACTGTGGGTTGGGACCCAATCAGTGGGTCGTGAGGCAATTTTAGGTGGGTCCCCATTCATTTCAATATTTTATTTTTAATATGTTAGACTTGTTGCTCTCATGGTATGTGACTGCATTGGGGAAATGCTACAGATCTGTACTTTTAACAGACCACTGTGTCTGTGCTTTTAACAATGATAGACAATGGGACTTACCCCTGGGTAAGTGTGTGTAGAATTGCAGCCTAGAATTTTTAACAATTTTTCTGCTTGATGACATCACTTCTGGTCATGAAGTCACTTCTGGTGGGTCCTGACAGATCCTCATTCTAAAAGTGGGTCCTGATGCTAAAAGTTTGAGAACCACTGCTCTGATCACTACTAGAGCATCTATATTTCAAATATGCAAATAACTGTTGAAAATGGCTTCCGAGGATTTCGTTGAGTAGTAAGAGATATTAAGTGTAACTATTGGACATTCAATAAATTGTTAAATCTTCCCTAGCCCTCCTATTAGGGATTCAATGGCTTTTAACTTACAAATCATCTGCTGTACCATCTTTCTTCCCAAATATATAATTGAGGACCTTTCATATTCAAGGCTGAGATTCAGTAAACTTTAAGAGGATATCACTGTCTGGAAGCAGTGAGGATCTGGATGGGGGCTAACAAGCTGAAATTAAATCCGGATAAGACAGAGGCTCTCCTGGTTCGGAAATCCTTGATGCAGGTGCTGGACTATTAGCTTGCTCTGAATGGGGTTGCACTCCCTCTGAAGGAGCAGGTCCACAGCTTGGGGGTCCACCTGGACTCGCAGCTGCTCCTGGATTCCCAGGTGGCGGTTGTGGCTAGGGGGGCCTTTGCTCAGCTTCGGCTGGTGTACCAGCTGTGGCCGTACTTGGATCGTGCAGACCTGGCCACGGTGATCCATGCCACGGCGACATCGAGGTTAGATTATTGTAATGCACTCTATGTGGGGCTGCCCTTGAAGACGGTTCGGAAACTGCAACTAGTGCAGAATGCGGCGGCCCGTGTAGTTACTGGAGGTAGGCGGTTTGACTCTGTCAGCCCGCTTCTCTGGCGGCTGCATTGGCTGCCCATTCGTTTCCGGGCCCAATTCAGGGTGCTGGTTTTGACCTTTAAAGCCCTATACTGCTCTGGGCCAGGGTATCTAAGAGATCGCCTACTTCCACACAATCCGGCCCGTCCTCTTAGGTCATCAGAGAAGGCCTTTTTGCAAGTGCCACCGCCTAGGGAGGTACGTGGGGCGGCGGCAAGAAATAGGGCCTTCTCAGTAGTGGCACCAACGCTATGGAACTCCCTTCCCCTTGACTTGGGAATGGCTCCCTCTCTTGAGACCTTTCGGCGAGGCCTGAAGACCCTTCTGTTTAAACAAGCCTTCTGAGTTCATGGCCTTTTAAACATCTTTTCTACATCTTTTAGTATTTTTTACAGGCCTGATTCCTCTATGATCTGCTATTTTATGCTCTTTTTATCTGCCTTTGTATCTGACTACTGTTTTTATGGTATCTGTTAATGTGTTTTTAATATGTTTTTATCCGTGTGTTAAATTATGTTTTAATCTGTTTTTAACATGTTGTAAGCCGCCCTGGGTCCCTTTAGGGAGAAGGGCAGGATATAAATAAAGTTTATTTATTTATTTATTTATTTATTTATTTATTTATTTATTTATTTATTATTATCAAATCAGAGAATGGTATTCATCTTACCCAAAGGTGATGAACAACCCCAGGGGTTCCAGTCAGCAAATAGCCTGAACAGGATTGAAACTACCTTGGTGATAGAGGTGCCAAAAGGTGCTGTACTTTTACTTTGCTGCTTCTGCAGCTGTGGACTAAATACAGTATATATGCCCAGGAGCTAGTTGACTAGCATAGCTGACTATGCTGAAACCCAGAAGCGACACAGGACTATTAAGGTAGGCCTAGTCCATCCATCATAATATTATGAATAATACGTTGATCAATTCTTTGTGTTAGACAGTGGCTGTTCTGTAACCTGGAATTTTACAGATAAGAATTTGGGGGAGGGGTTCATTATACAGGGACACAATCAGTCCTCTTGCATTGATACATTCTTAAAATTTATTGTCAATTTTATTGCTGAATGTGTTTAATTTTTGTTTTACTGCTTTCTGGAAATGAAATACTAACATTACTTAACTAATTATGAACGAATACATTCCATCCAAAAAGCAAGGTCTGCATGCTTTTATCCCAATTAGCAAAGGAAAAAGCTATAGCAGGAGATTTTCTAGGATTGCCATGAAAACCCTTCTCCCATGACAATTATTAAAGCGGTTTAGCTAAATTCTAAGGTTGACTAGTTAAACTCCTCAAAACCAGAATTCAAGCAGTTTCTGAATGCTGAAAGACCCCATTAAATTTGCTGCACTTGCTTGTCTAAATCATTAGGAAAATCTCAGGCTGCAAATCCTTATTTTATTCACCTGCATTCTTTTCATCATCCAGCACTTTGATTACTGGCATCCAGCCGACATATTCATTTAAATTCTATATTTATCCCACTTTTGGGAAACTATAAAAGGGACCCATTTTAATTAGAATCTATGCATTGAAAATACTGGAAAAATATCACTGGAGCTTTCACAGCTTTGAAGATTAGGATAATACACATTAAGAAAAACTGCAGGTACCCAGTACTTTGCTGGTAGAAATTTTTACGTTCTTAGACTTTGCTAAGTAATCTGAGTCCTCTGTAGGGAATAAATAAGGAGTTGGATCTTTTGGATAAAAGGATTCAAAAGGAACTCAAGAGACCCTGCCAAAGTGAAGGAAAGGAGTTGTTGAGACTTCTAAATTGCTTTTTTCCCCCTTTGTTACTCTAAACCAGAGGTGTCCAAAGTTTTTGGCAGGAGGGCCACATCATCTCTCTGACACTGTGTCAGGGGCAGGGGGGGAAAAGAATTAATTTACATTTAAAATTTGAATAAATTTACATAAGTTTACATAAATGAATATATTAAAGATGAACTTATATGAGTGAATGAAGGTCTTGCAATAGCTCAAGGCCTATAAAAGGCCTTGCACAAAGCAAGGCTGGCCTTTCCTTTGCTGCCACTACTGCACCACAGATGTGAAACAGCAAGCAGTGGAGGGAGCCCTCATCCCACAGCTCACTCGAGAGGTCAAACAGTCACCCTCATGCTGAGAGCAGTTGCATCGGGCCAGTGTGGGCTCCAACAAATCTCCGGAGGGCCAGAGGCTCATTGGAGACGGGGGGCTCCCTGAGGGCTGCATTGAGAGGCCTCGAGGGCTTCAAGTGGCCCCAGGGCCGGGGTTTGGGCACCCCTGCTCTAAACCTATCATACCAAAAACTGGTGCAATGTTTTCGTATTAAATGTTAAGGCCTACCTTGTTGATTATGAATTTAGTACACAGTACGCAAGCTGTTCACCTTTAAGTATAAAGCAGCAACGCACGTATTCCAGTATGTATCTGTGAAATAAAATAGTCATGTGTAGATGCTTCAGACATGGCAGTATAGAGTTACGTTCTTCATCTGTAACATGGGAAGGAGCCCTAAGTAATATATCAGCCGCGGTTCACAAGATCAGATATGAGGGACTACAGTCAAATGGAAGACAGAGCCACTTGTGGATCTTAGTACAGCATCATAGTAGTCTGTCTCTTGATCCCCAGGAGCACTTGGTCCACCCCTTCAACATGAGGAGCAGTTAAGCCATTTTTGCCCCCATGTTGGCAACCTTCAGTCTCGAAAGACTATGGTATCGCGCTCTGAAAGGTGGTTCTGGAACAGTGTCTAGTGTGGCTGAAAAGGCCAATTTGGGAGTGACAATCCCTTCCACACCGGGAGCAAGTGCAGTCTGTCCCTGGTCTCTCCCCCTGGCTATGGGCCTTCCTTCTTTGCCTCTTAGCCTCAGACTGTTGGCCAAGTGTCTCTTCAAACTGGGAAAGGCCATGCTGCACAGCCTGCCTCCAAGCGGGCCACTCAGAGGCCAGGGTTTCCCACTTGTTGAGGTCCACTCCTAAGGCCTTCAGATCCCTCTTGCAGATGTCCAATGTCATTTTTGCCCAACGCTGCATATAAGCAACAGGGATCAAATGTGTACACCTGTGGGCTGGGCATAAATGGGTTAAAGGGGCAGGTTTGTTTCAACCAAATGCTGCCACCATCCCCTGTCCCTCACTTCTCCCCCTACCTAGTGATAACAGTGAGAATATTTTGCGCTTAACCAGCAGGCACTCTTCCTCTTGCTCTGAGTTTCAAAAGGAAGAGGAGAAGAGAAAATGGACAGAGGGGCACTGGGGTACAGCCTCTCCATTCCTCAGCAGTAGCAAGGGAATGTGGGCAGGGTAGACAACAGTGGATTTACTACCTTACATGGCCCACTTCAGGTGGCTGCATGGAGGAGCTGGTTCTGACCAGCATAGGTTTGCAGCAATAATTCAGGATAGCAAGGAACATTTGAGTGGATTGAGGGCCCAATCCTATCCAACTTTCCAGTGGTGATGCAGCTGCAATGGAGCCTTGAGGAAAGAGAGCAAATATTCCCTAACCTGGAGGAGGCCTCCATGATTGTCCCTCCACCACAGGATACAGCACATGCCCCGCTGGCATGGCTGCACCGGCACTGGATAGGATAGGATAGGATTTGGCCCTAAGGCAGGTAAGGGAGAGTGTCCAGCTAGTTTGTCTCAGCATGGTTTGGTGGAGCTTTATATTAATGGTTCTCAAACTGTGGGTCCATGGCCCACCAGTGGGTCCCTACTCAATTTTTGGTGGATCATGAAGCTGACAATTAGACTAGGCTATGACTAGACAATTAGATTAGACTATGTGCATCAAGGTTTTTATGTCAGAAGGCCAGATGCAAGGGAGGGCACCAGGATGAGATCTCTTGTTATCTGGTGTGCTCCTTGGGGCATTTGGTGGGCTGCTGTGAGATACAGGAAGCTGGACTAGATGGGCCTATGGCCTGATCCAGTGGGGCTGTTCTTATGTTAAACAATCTGCTACTTGGGGCAAGCACTATAGTCAAAACCTTTATAGCCACTGAGGCTTGAGTGGTTGGTTTAGCTTTTTTTTTTTAAGGAGGGTTCCGATGCTGAAAAGTTTGGGAACCGCTGGTCTAAACCAATTCAGACTTTATGTTTTACTTGCCCTTGCAGTTCATTCGTTCACAATTTTCCAGAGCAGCTTGGGATCAACTCATGAGGAAGTGGCTCCTCGGCAGCAGTAGGTAAACGTGTGAGTCAGTGTGTATATTGCAGCAATGTGGGTGGGGTAATTGATTGGACCAACTTCTTTTCAAAATTGTATGTAAACTTGAGCTGTTCAGTGGATGTGTACACACAGTGAGTGTGTGCTACCTCATTCTCAACTGGTAGCAGGAAAAGAAAAGTCTAATTTGTGGCTGATGATATGTGAGTAAGAACGGCATTCTGAGAGGGAGAGGGAAATGCAGGTGAAACAGAATGGATACAACACTCAAACTGTTAGGCAGAGGAAGTTAAAGCTGGAAGAGGATTCTGTCTGTTGCATGGTATCCGATAGGTAGTGTAGAAAGGAGGCAGTAATTCCTTCCCTCCATATTTTAGACCAGTGTTTCTCAAACTGTGGGTCAGGACCCACTAGGTGAGCCGTGAGCCAATTTCAGGTGGGTCCCCATTCAGTTCAGTATTTTATTTTTAATATATTAGACTTGTTGCTGCCATGGTATGTGACTGCATTTGGGGAAATGTTACAGACCTGTGCTTTTAACAAGCTACTATGTATGTTCTTTTTAACAATGATAGTAAATGGGACTTACTCCTGGGTAAGTGTGGATAGGATTGCAGCCTAGGATTGTGAAAAATTTTCCTACTTGATGATGTCAGTTCCGGTCATGACATCACTTCCAGTGGGCCCTGACGGATTGTCATTCTAAAAAGTGGGTCCCAGAGCTAAATGTGTGAGAACCATTGTTTTAGACTTCTTATGACCAAGCCTCAGGAACGCCCATACTTCTGACTTGTGCACTGCTCTAACGGTTCAGTCTCACTCAGATGCTATACTGATGGCGCACTGATGCTGGTGCAATGACCACCACAGCCTAAGCCTATCCAGCAAAGAGAGGAAGGAGGAGAGTCAGTAGATCCTCAGCCATGCCATGCCAGCACAGTTTGCTAAGCCACCTCCCAGTGGCCCTATTAATTGTGATGCCATGCAGCAAGCTGCTGTTGAGCAATGGTGGCTGCACAATGGCAGTCCCATAGCCAAGTAGCACATGTGCACTGGAGCTCTGCCTGCTGAGCTGAGCCTCCTACCGCCGCTTGTCGCATTGCATTGCTGGTCTTGCTGCCAGGTGGCAGGGGTCGGGGGGGGGTCCCACAAGTACCTCTGGACACCACCTCAAGTACTCACAGGAAGGTTTTGAAAAACCCAACTGGGATTCCCTGGATTTCATCATGAAATGGAGTTGCACAAATGGAATAAAATTCAGTGGTACAAAGTACAACATTATGTAACAGACATTTGATGTTGCATAATTTAAAAAAAAAATTTGTTTGGGGTTGGAAGAGGGCAGAGTGAAGAATAAAGTCATTGAATAAAGTAAATGAAGAATAAAGTAAATTCCTAGATCTTTAACTCTTAATCCTTTTTTGACAGAAATTTAGAAGGAAATGTTTAGAGGTGTCAAGTTCCAGAAGACTGCTCCTGCAATGGTCAGAAGAAACAGAATCTTATATGCTTTAACAGCAGAAATCTTAAAAAGAGTAGTTTTAATAGAGCTGAACTTAAATCTAATGTTCTTTGGCTGAAATTTTAATGAGAACCTGACTGTTAACAAACCTTTTAGAATTAGCCAGCTAAAATTTATAATCTAACTGCAATATAATGAGCTGTGTTTGTGCAGTAATTCAATCTCTTGTTATGTGGCATATCTGTGGTTCAATTGGTGGAGATAATTTGCTGTTGTTTCAGAGAAACCCGTCATGTTCATTTGTACATTTTTGGGTAGGTGCATTTAAAGACTGTATGTCTTTGTGGAAGGAACTGCATGAAGAGGTTAGAGATCAAGAGCCCAATCCTGAGCTCGGTGCACTGGCTTCCTGCCATAAGGCACGTTTGTGAGACTTACTGTCAAGCCAGCACCCATGCTAGCCCAGCGCAGGCTGGTGCTGGGCTAGTGCCGGGTGGGCACCGTCCTCCACCGCTCGGCAGTCACACGGACCGCCGAGCTATGGCATGGTAAGTGGGGCAGGGGGGGCATTCTGGGGGGAGGCAGGCGGAGGGTGGGTGGAGAGAAGGCAGGTGGGAGGTGTGCCAGGGGAGGGAGGGAGGCAGGTATGGTGGCACTCCACTCCACTGGAACCTGCACATTTGTGTGGGGCTCGGCGCCCTACACGAGCGCCTTTACCTTACCTTAAGTAGTCCCATTGTGGTGCTACTTCCCTTTCCCAGGATCCGGCAGCAGCCATTTTCAGTGCCGCCAAAGCTGCGTGCCATGGGAGCTCAGGATTGGACTGCCCATTATGAATGAGTTATGCATCCCGTTTTGTGGGTACCTGTGATTTAATCACACAGGCATGACATTAGAACGGGCCACCCTTGTCGTAAAGAAACCTTCAGAAACATGGTGAAATATAGTGCCACGTAAAAATTGGACCAGCTCTGAGATCATTTGTGAAATAGTGACGCAAACATAATGCGTGAAGGCGAGACATATCCATGTGGAAACAGGCAATCCCTGCATAACAGTGGCTGGACTAACAAATTATTATGAGCACAATCCTAATGATGTCCTTGGCTGGCACAAGTCCCTTGCGCTGGCCTGGGAGTGTTGTGATCATGCTGTAAAGCACGTTTACAACTACTCTGAAGTTGGGGAGGTTTGTGCACTGGCCTCCCCGCACCAGAATCAGGCCCGGAAGGGGTAAGTTTGTGCTGGTTGAGGGCAGGCGGTGCGGGGGTTTAGAGTGGCAGGAGGGTGGATCGGGGACATTTGGGGGCAGGGAGAGTGAGCCAGGTCAGGGAGTGGGGGGACTGGCTTCCTGAACTTAGGCCAAATCCTAACCCTTGTCCCTGGCCTGGATGGCCTAACACATGCTTTGTTGATTTGCGCCAGCTAGTGCACTAGCTATTTCACTGGTGCAAGATCCAAGTCGACCCATAGGGTTAGCTGGGTCATTACTCAGGGTAAGAGGATAAATATCCCCTTACTCTGAGTTGTTTCACACCACCTCCTAACCTGTGCTGGATACAGCACAGGCCACTTGGCCACTGATGCAATGCAGGTTAGGATTGGGCTGTATGTGTCTATTTAACTGCTGGTATTTTTTTCAGGAAAGATTGTAACAATTATTTGATCTTTGGGTTTACATCCAGGAATTCATCGTGTGAAAAAGGTGGATATTTTTCGCACTATATTTCACATCTGAGCCACACTCCTAGACTACAGAATAATGGGATAATCCTACAATGGAGGACAGTTCATATAAAATATATATTACATGTGTCTCATTATCTACAATTCTTTTTTTAACACATTGCTGTTTAGATGTAGAAATGAGAGTAGGAGAAGGCAGGCAGGCACTGACT
This sequence comes from Tiliqua scincoides, assembly GCF_035046505.1. Classification (NCBI taxonomy): domain Eukaryota; kingdom Metazoa; phylum Chordata; class Lepidosauria; order Squamata; family Scincidae; genus Tiliqua; species Tiliqua scincoides. Next base: position 11,391,851 of record NC_089821.1, read on the forward strand.
TGCACTGGCCAACACACATTTTGGTGTCTTAAAAGTTAGACTTATTCTTGGGTATATTTGGGGTGTTGTTGGCAGCCTTCAGTCTCGAAAGACACAAGAACATAAGAACAGCCCCACTGGATCAGGCCATAGGCCCATCTAGTCCAGCTTCCTGTATCTCACAGCGGCCCACCAAATGCCCCAGGGAGCACACCAGATAACAAGAGACCTGCAAGGTCTCCTGGGAATTGTAGTTAAGAACATAAGAACAGCCCCACTGGATCAGGCCATAGGCCCATCTAATCCAGCTTCCTGTATCTCACAGCGGCCCACCAAATGCCCCAGGGAGCACACCAGATAACAAAAGACCTCATCCTGGTGCCCTCCCTTGCATCTGGCATTCTGACACAGCCCATTTCTAAAATCAGGAGGTTGCACATACGCATCATGGCTTGTAACCCGTAATGGATTTTTCCTCCAGAAACTTGTCCAATCCCCTTTTAAAGGCGTCCAGGCCAGATGCCATCACCACATCCTGTGGCAAGGAGTGCCACAGACCAACCACCCGCTGAGTCAAGAAATATTTTCTTTTGTCTGTCCTAACCCTCCCAACACTCAATTTTAGTGGATGTCTCCTGGTTCTGGTGTTATGTGAGAGTGTAAAGAGCATGTCTCTACCAACTTTATCCTTCCCATGCATAATTTTGTATGCATGACTATGGTATCGCGCTCGGAATGGTGGTTCTGGAACAGCGTCTAGTGTGGCTGAAGAGGCCAATTCGGGAGTGACAATCCCTTCCACACTGCGAGCAAGTGCAGTCTTCTCCCTGGCTATGGGCTGGGAGGAGGCCGAAATACACCCCTCTCCAAACTGGAAAGTATTTGAGGTCAATTTTTCAATCCAAGTCCATGGGATTGCCAGCCAACATCAAGTGGTCAGTACTTGTCCATGTCCCCACGCCACCCCACCCTCAACCCTGATTACTTCAAGTTGATGCTAAGATCTCTTCTCCACTCTCTGGCCACACTGTACTTGTCAGTTGTGACCATCCTAAGGAGAGAACTCAACTCAAGAAATAGTATGCATAGATGAAGAAAATTACCAGGGCCAATAAGGAAGATAGCAAAAAATTCCTACCTGGTTCCAAGTCTCAGTCTGCCCAGGGTGGTGGTGGAGGCCAAAAAACCTATGACACACTGAGGGCACAAGGGAGCGCATGGCAAACTATTAATCAAGCAATGCCCTGTCCCTTGAAAGCACCCAATCTCTTTCTGTTGGCAACCTTCAGTCTCGAAAGACTATGGTATCGCGCTCTGAAAGGTGGTTCTGGAACAGCGTCTAGTGTGGCTGAAAAGGCCAATTCGGGAGTGACAATCCCTTCCACACCGGGAGCAAGTGCAGTCTGTCCCTGGTCTGTCTCCCTGGCTATGGGCCTTCCTTCTTTGCCTCTTAGCCTCAGACTGTTGGCCAAGTGTCTCTTCAAACTGGGAAAGGCCATGCTGCACAGCCTGCCTCCAAGCGGGCCGCTCAGAGGCCAGGGTTTCCCACTTGTTGAGGTCCAGTCCTAAGGCCTTCAGATCCCTCTTGCAGATGTCCTTGTATCGCAGCTGTGGTCTACCTGTAGGGTGTTTTCCTTGCACGAGTTCTCCATAGAGGAGATCCTTTGGGATCCGGCCATCATCCATTCTCACAACATGACCGAGCCAACGCAGGCGTCTCTGTTTCAGCAGTGCATACATGCTAGGGATTCCAGCACGTTCCAGGACTGTCTTGTTTGGAACTTTGCCCTGCCAGGTGATGCCGAGAATGCGTCGGAAGCAGCGCGTGTGGAAAGCGTTCAGTTTTCTCTCCTGTTGTGAGCGAAGAGTCCATGACTCGCTGCAGTACAGAAGTGTACTCAGGACGCAAGCTCTGTAGACCTGGATCTTGGTATGTTCCGTCAGCTTCTTGTTGGACCAGACTCTCTTTGTGAGTCTGGAAAATGTGGTAGCTGCTTTACCGATGCGTTTGTTTAGCTCGGTATCGAGAGAAAGAGTGTCTGATATTGTTGAGCCAAGGTACACAAAGTCATGGACAACCTCCAGTTCATGCACAGAGATTGTAATGCAGGGAGGTGAGTCCACATCCTGAACCATGACCTGTGTTTTCTTCAGGCTGATCGTCAGTCCAAAATCTTGGCAGGCCTTGCTAAAATGATCCATGAGCTGCTGGAGATCTTTGGCAGAGTGGGTAGTGACAGCTGCATCGTCGGCAAAGAGGAAGTCATGCAGACATTTCAGCTGGACTTTGGACTTTGTTCTCAGTCTGGAGAGGTTGAAGGAAATTACCAGGGCCAATAAGGAAGATAGCAAAAAATTCCTACCTGGTTCCAAGTCTCAGTCTGCCCAGGGTGGTGGTGGAGGCCAAAAAACCTGTGACACACTGAGGCGACAAGGGAGCGCATGGCAAACTATTAATCAAGCAATGCCCTGTCCCTTGAAAGCACCCAATAGGTTGCCAGCATTAGCCTGCCTGAGCATTGCATGATGGCAGGGCAGGACAAGAACTCTCCCATCCTTAAATGAGTGCTGGAGGCAGTGGCATAGCTAGAGTGGGTGCAAAGCACTAAGTTTTCCAGGGAGCCTCACCACCACGTGCAAGCGGACCCTCCCCCTCCCCTTCGGAGCCATTCTGGGCAGTGGGAGCAAAACGGCAGAGACATATGCTCCCTGAGGCTCCCTGCGAAATTATGTGTTCTTGCACAACTCCTAGCTATGCCACTGGGTGGAGGGTAGCATTTTCAAGTCTCTGATTAAATAGTCTTCCTTGCTGCCCTTTTAAATTACTGGTGTTGGAAGTTTAATTTTGTTAGAATTACAGCAGTAAATCTGTGTCTGGTGTAAGCAAAATAATGAGCTGAATTATAGATACCTTGGAAGAGCGTTTGGTTAAAATTTACAGCTTGTATCTTTGTAACTGTAGAAAATCATCAACTCGTCTAGAATATACTTTGGACTTCAAAAATTTTCTGTGTGCTTCATCTGCGGAGCCTGAATACACAGCTGCTGGCTTGAGTCACGCTCGGCCAATTTTTTTTCTTTAATGTCGCAAAATCCAAGGCTATATGGGTCAGAGAATTTTATATGATGTTAGCCTAATGCCAAAGGGTGTGAAATTGGTCTGGAGCAAAGTCATTTATCACCTACAGAGAAATGGGATGTCATGTGGAATGGAAAAAAAAATTCTCTGACTAGTTTGTTTAATTCTGCCCTTCTCACAGATTTGGTTTAATTTATCCTGCTGTCCTGAACATGGGTGAAAATGGGGCTGCTCTGGTGCAGCTGATTGAGGACTGCATAGTATGGAAAGTTGCTTCTTGCCAGTATAGCTGGAATTGGCCCTTTACTGCATGCAGGCTTCTATCAGATTTATGTCCACTGACCATAATATGGGTTTTATATACATAGAATACAGGCACCCTCTATATCCATGGGGAATACATTCCTGCTCCTACCGCAGATACCTGAAACTGCGGATAATAGTGAACCCCACTCAAATTCCCCCCTATTGTGCTCATGACTCACCTCTCTTCATTTGCAGACACTTTGAAACAGGAAGATTTTTCTTTTGCTTTGGAAAAGTAAGCGGACAGCGAGAACCTAGTTTTTTAGCTGCTAGAGCAGGGGTGACCAAAGTTTTTGGCAGGAGGGCCACATCATCTCTCTGACACTGTTCTGGGGGCCGGGGAAAAAAAGAATAAATTTACATTTAAAATTTGAATACATTTACATAAGTTTACATAAATGAATATATTAAAGATGGACTTTAATATAGGGCATTTGGTGGGCCGCTGTGAGATACAGGAAGCTGGACTAGATGGGCCTATGGCCTGATCCAGTGGGGCTGTTCTTATGTTCTTATGACTTATATGAATGAATGAACCCCTGCTAATTGGGTAAGAGGCACTTTTTCAAGTGGGTGCTCCTCTTTTTAGCAGGGGGAGAGTAACTGGCCCACCTCACCCCAGCACTGTCTGTTCTAGTGGCTGTCTGCTGGTATTCATTTGCATCTTTTTAGATTGTGAGCCCTTTTGGGACAGGGAGCCATTTAGTTATTTGATTTTTCTCTGTAAACCGCTTTGTGAACTTTTAGTTGAAAAGCGGTATATAAATACTGTTGATTGATTGATTGATTGATTGAAGGTCTTGCAATAGCTCAAGGTCTATAAAAGGCCTTGCACAAAGTAAGGCTGGCCTTTCCTTCGCTGCTGCTTCTACATCACAGACATGAAACAGTAAGCAGTGGAGGGAGCCCTCATTCCACAGCTCTCACAAGAGGTCAAACAGTTGCATTGGGCCAGTGCGGGCTCTAGTAAGTCTCCGGAGGGCCAGAGGCTCATTGGAGACTGGGGGCTCCCTGAGGGCCGCCAGGGGAGTCCTCGAGGGCCACAAGTGGCCCCAGGGCCAGGGTTTGGGCACCCCTGTGCTAGAGGAACACTATCAGAGACTTCCTTTTCCAAAGTGTTCCAAAGCAAATGGAAGAAAGTCAGCGATTATAGTTATAAATGCTAAAGGTGAGTGGTGGCGCCAGCCAGGTGACAAAAGTCTCTATGGAAGCCCCAATGGTGGTAACTTGGCACAGGGGGCAGTGGTGGGTGGAATGTGGTGGGGAATGGGGTGTGGATGGAGGTGTGTTAAGGGTGGAATGGGGTCGTTATCAGCAGCTCCACCAATATCTTATCCCCTTTCCCAGTCTTGATCCACTTAACTGGGTCCACTCAAACATGTGCTGGTAAAATAGCTGGAACAGATTCGAGTAGACCCATTGGAGCAGTCGAGGCTTGCCTGGAGCAAGGGGGCAAATATTCCTTTACCTCAAGGAGGCCTCTGGGGCTCAAAACCCCCCTGGGGGATGCAGTTTGTGCCCCGTTGGGGTGTCCAATGGAGGGTGTTACATTGGATCCAATAGTCATATAAATGTACCAATGACCATAATAACCCAGTAACATCTAATCAACTTTGAAGATAATTAAGGTAATACATATTTATTCAAGCCTGATGCATTTCGTTTTTTTGTGATGACATTTAGTGTTGTATAGTATATATTTTTTTAATGGCAGACGCATGGTATACTTTCACAAAACTACTTTAATGATCTTAATTGGAGAGCACTGCAGTTTGGAGGGGAAAGTCTTCTCAGGTGTTCCATTGTTAAGGCCATCTGTTTTGATTTTCTGTTTTGTTGGCTCTCTTTTGCTATATATTGTTACTTAGATTGCAGCATTACTTTTCCTTTATTGAACAGATTGAAACAACAATTACTTGCAGCTACAGGAGAAAATGGGACTTTCTAAATCAATAAAGGTCTATATAGAAAAAGTGTATGTCACTTAATTTTGAGCTGACTTGGTTATATTTCAAGATGGGAAAGATTTGAAAAAAGCACAAAAGCAAAGGAGCTTTCTTAACTTGATGACCACAAATTTGTTGTTCCTAAAAACTTGTTTACTTGTCTTGGTTTAAAATAAGAAGAGCATTATATGAATAGTGAAGGACCGTGCCATTTTTTCTCCAGGCTAGAAAGGGAACCTTTAATGTAACTGAGGGTGCAATCTAGCCCTTAACTTGGGCTGGTGCAAGTCCCTTGTGCCGGCCCAGGAGGGTCGCAAATGTGCCTCATTTGCACCTCCTTGGGAGGAAGCTGGGCCGGCGCTCAGAGAAGCGCTGGCCTGTGAAGGCCGATGCAAGCCTCCGCTCCGGCTTCCTCCGCCAGGCTTGCGTCGGCCCGGCTGGGCCAACGTAAGCCTCTGAGGTAGGCAGGGGGCAGGGAGGGGACAGGAGGGAGTCATTCCTTGCCTGTTCCAGCTCAGGATAGGATTGCGGCCTGATTCACATAAATATTTGGAAAAAGCTGGCTTCTGAAATACAGATGGACAAAACAGCAGGTCTTTCATTCAAATGTGAGAAATAATATTTAATGAGAGCTTATTAGCCATATTAACTGAGTTCAGACATAATGCTAAACTAGCGTTTCTCAAACTGTGGGTAAGGACCCACTAGGTGGGTCACGAGCCAATTTTAGGTGGGTCATGTAGCATCTGGCTCAGCAGCCACTGAAAATACAGAGCTGAAAATACAGAGTTCAGAGCTGCTGGGCAGGACAGGCTCCTGGTGGAAGAGAGGCATGATGCTTTGCCCTGAATAGGTGGGAAGATGGGATGCTGGAAAGGGAGGAGGGCTGTGTGGTTGGAGAAGGATCCAAGCCTGTGTTGTGCTTTAACTTCCAAGCTGGAATGTTTGAATTCCCAGCTATGCAAAATAACAGCATGAGCACGTTGTGTAATGAGACCTTTGGATGATCGCAGCTTAGGTCTGAAGTCTAAATTGATTATGTCCCTTCCAGCCATAACATAACTTCCAGGTTAATGTCATCACTTCTGAGGAGTTCTGACAGATTGTTGTTCTAAAAAGTGGGTGCTAATGCTAAGATGTTTGAGAACCTCTGTGCTTAACAATTATCAGACCAAAATAGAATGTTCAGCTACAAGCCTGGATTTGTAATTGCATTTAAACATAGAAAATTCCAGTTTGTTTTAACCAGAGTTTGTGAACAAACCAGAATATCCAACTAGGATAAGTCTTCTGCCTTCGCTCTTGCACCTGGTGCTTGCTGCATCAGTTCATTCCTTGCTTGTCCATGGTGTCTATGAACGGCTGTCTGTGAATCTGGATGTTCCATTTAGCAGTCATGGCTAATAGCTGTCGATATCTCCATGAATTTTCTAATTGTATTTTAAAGCTATCGCTTCATCTTGTGACAGTGAATTCTATGAATTAATGATGCCCTTGGTGAAGTAATTCCTGAATCTACTGCCAATACATTTCAGCACGTTCTTCTAGTTTTATGGAAAATGGAGAAATAAGAACATAAGAACATAAGAATAGCCCCACTGGATCAGGCCATAGGCCCATCTAGTCCAGCTTCCTGTATCTCACAGCGGCCCACCAAATGCCCCAGGGAGCACACCCGATAACAAGAGACCTCATCCTGGTGCCCTCCCTTGCATCTGGCATTCCGACACAGCCCATTTCTAAAATCAGGAGGTTGCACATACGCATCATGGCTTGTAACCCGTAATGGATTTTTCCTCCAGAAACTTGTCCAATCCCCTTTTAAAGGCATCTAGGCTAGACGCCAGCACCACATCCTGCGGCAAGGAGTTCCACAGACTGACCACACGCTGAGTAAAGAAATATTTTCTTTTGTCTGTCCTAACCCGCCCAACACTCAATTTTAGTGGATGTCCCCTGGTTTCTGGTATTATGTGAGAGTGTAAAGAGCATCTCCCTATCCACTCTGTCCATCCCCTGCATAATTTTGTACGTCTCAATCATGTTCCCCCTCAGGCGTCTCTTTTCCAGGCTGAAGAGGCCCAAACGCCGTAGCCTTTCCTCATAAGGAAGGTGCCCCAGCCCCGTAATCATCTTAGTCGCTCTCTTTTGCACCTTTTCCATTTCCACTATGTCTTTTTTGAGATGCGGCGACCAGAACTGGACACAATACTCCAGGTGTGGCCTTACCATAGATTTGTACAACGGCAATCTGCTTCCTCCATATCAGGCATAATTTTATGAATTTGTATTTCAACTTTCATCGTGCTGGCACCAAATTGCAGAGTTGAAAGAGAAACAATCCTACTTTAGCAGCTTTTTGCATGTGCAGGGGCTGTGACGTGCACATGTAGTTCAGACATGTGCAAGAGTTTCCCCATTTTTTTTTCCATACAGAAGGAGGTCTTGTGTGCCGGCTCCCAGAGTTCTTCAATTACTTGCACGTCTGGGAGCAATAAGAGATAACTGTGCATACCAGCCTGTGTTTGATAAAGACACATTTCCATCATTTCTTGCGACTTCCATCAGGATTACTGAAAAGTGTGCAGACAGTAGCATTTTCATTGCTTTTAAATAGCTGACCTTTGTTGCAAAGATTTACTTCCAGCGTCAGCCCAAGACCTCCTGGCACTTGAGGTGGCATGCCAAAAGCCGGCCCCTCAACCAGTGCCCCTCCCACATTTTCAGTGTTCTTGCTCAGTACTCACCTCCTTTCTCATTTCCTCTTCCAATCTAGGGGTTGGAAGAAGAAGCAGGAGCAGTGGAGGCAAGCAGGTGGAGAAAGATGGGCTCTCCCCACCATTCTGATGCCTCAGGCTACAACTTCAGTTGACCTCATGGATGGGCCAGCCCTGCATCCTTCTTAATTACAATTTAGTTATTTGATTTTTCTCTGTAAACCGCTTTGTGAACGTTCAGTTGAAAAGCGGTATATAAATACTGTTAATTAATTAATTAATTACAAACAAATGCAGTTGACATTTAATTTGCTTATGTTTGCTCTTCATAAACACAGGGAAGGCATGGATCGGGGTTTTCATGTCAAGTGACTGAACGGATAGTTTTCCTATTCTGAACTGATATTCCCCTATTGGGGGGGGGGATGATGATGATGATGATGATGATGATGATGATGATGATGATGATGATGATGATGAAGGTACTGTGATAAGATTAACCAGATTAAAAATTTAAAGATTTTTAAAGATTGAGATTAAAAATCTGGTTAAAATGAATATTTTTCATGATTCAAATAAGGTATGTTGGGCTGTAGTTATACTCATTTGCTAGCGTTCACAATAGTCCAAGGGCTATAGGAAGCGATGGTACGTTGCTACTATTGCCCCAAATGGCTCCGACACTAAGTAGGAGAGGCCACTTATATGGCACATTGCAGACCATGTTGTACTTATCACACCACCCCCCTAGCTCCACTTCTACATAGGGTTATACCCCTCTTCTGAGGACGAAATAGTGAATTTTCAATGTTCTTGGGCTCTATGTTCATTACTAAATTCTTCCAATTATTTTATTTGAGCAGGAGGGCAGGAGGTCTGGTCTAGAGGGTAGAGCCTCCATTTGCCTGAAGGTAACATCCACAAGGTCGCCAGTTCGAGGCCACCGGCACCGTGCGACCTTGAAGCAGCTGACAAGCTGAAGCCGAGCTATTCCATCTGCTCTGAGCGTGGGAGGATGGAGGCCAGAATGTGAAGCCAGATCAGAGTGAAACACCTGAATGTTGTGGTTCTTGAAAGAAAGAACCTTCTTTCATTTGTAAAAATCCCTACGGGGATTTAAATAAGCCTGCCTATGTAAACCGCCTTGAATAAAGTCTTGAATAGAGACCAAGAAAGGCGGTATATAAATACCTGTATTATTTATTTATTTATTTATTTATTTATTTATTTGATTTATACTCCACCCTTCTCCCCTGAAAGGCACCCAAGGCGGCTTTACCATTTAATATCCCATTTCAATCAGCTCATTCATCTCGTACATACTTCAAATGGGTGCCAGTTAAGGTGGTATCAGAGATTTCCAGATCAAGTACAGGTACTCAGAACCAGTGGCAGTGCCCAATGCACCATGAAAATGGGTGAGGGGCAGTAGGGGGATCTAGTGCATGACTTTGCCCCAGGACTTTCAGCAGCTTGGAGCTGGAACCAAGCCGCACACAACTGCCCCTACGCAAATGCTTCTATGCTGTGATGCAGTGTACCATCGCCAGTCAAAAACAACTTGTCTGTTGCTGGACTTACCAGCCATGGCCCTGCCTCGGGTGCAGCTGGAAGGCCTGCTTGCTGTGGACCTGTTGTGGCCCGTCAAGAAGGTTTGAATCAGTGCTGATGCTGAGCTGCAATGTTGAGGGTTCTCCCTCTGACCATTCCATGGCATTTTGTTCCCTCTGACCGTTCCATGGCATTTGTAAGCCAAGATGAGGCTTACTTTGGCCAGCGTGGAGATATGAGACCCTGGCCTGAGGGTGGGTGAGGGATGTGGGGAAGAGAGACAGCCATGGCTCAGTCTGGGCCAAAGCCTGACCAGAGGAGATATGAATGGCCAGGGGAGCAGGGGTGTTTTGACGACTAGGGGAAGGACATGTGGGGGAGTGTGGAAGGGGCAGAAGTGGCAGAAGGATATATATAGCTAGTAAGGGGCTGGGGATGAGGAGACAAGTGAGGCTCTAGGCTTCTGAGGGTCCTCTAGGCTTCTGAGGGTCCTCTAGGGTTCTGAGGGTCCTACATGCTTATAGCTGGCCAGACAAAGAGCTGTTGCAAGCCCCCCTTACCCTGAGACGGACCACACTGATGCAGGGGATGGAGGAGGAAGATGAATGTGGCAAGCCCTCCCCAAGTGCCTTTCCGAGACCCTACCAGGCTCCACATTGCCAAGGTCCACTATAGTGGCCCCCGACCATAATTCTTTCAACCACTGAGAAGGACCAGGGACCTGCCTCAATCGGTTTGTCCCCTCCTAATGAGGGCCCGGGACCGCTAGGACCCCCCCATCTAACCGCAAGCAGGGCGCTCTTATAGAACCTTTGCCAAAGATCTGTTGAAAGCCATAAGTGATTATACAGGGAACTTCAGTCTTAAATATGATAGATGCAACATCATAAAGTAGCTCTCTTCAGCACTCAGACTTTAATCAAGTATTCGGTCTGACTTAATAAATTGTATTAAATTTTAATACTCTTTCAGCACAATCCTATACATGCATACTCAGAAGTAAGTCCTACCATATTTAATGAAGCTTACCCTCAGGTAAGTGTGTATAGGACTGCAGCCTTTAGCACCCATCCTGTTCCTGTTGTATAGCAGTATCAATAAAGTAATTTTTAATCACTTGTTCTTTATAATTTACTTTTTATTTACTATGACTGGAAAATCAGACGTATTTTAATAATTGAAAAGAGTGTATTTGATCAACATAGCTTTTATCATCAAGGAGATTTATGGATTCACTTCACTGGAAAGCCAATAAAGTCCCAGGCCTAATTACAGTTACTTAAGCATTAAAGCATTAATTATGTGTTTAATTTTTCATCAGTAAGGGAATATCTGGGGTTTTTTTTAACAGCATGTACCAGTTTTCATCACGATGAAGAAGGGTTTAGGTATCTGCATGTTTGCCAATTGTATTGCTTCCCATGGAGTATATCCTGTAAGGTTGAATGTAGTAGTTACACAGAATACAAGCGTCCCCCCGTATCTGCTCGGTGGTTTCACTTATCTTTGGATCCGGGGGACCATTACAGTAACCTTGTTTTTCCGTAGCAACGCTTGCTGCAACACAGGTTTTTCTTTTTGCTTCACATTCTTGCTTAACTGAAGAACTGAACTTGCAGGCAATCAGCCTGTACACTAGAGCAGTGGTTCTCAAACTGGTGAATCATGACCCGCCAGTTTGTGTAATGCTTCCCCTGTCCCTTTAAGGGACGGGGGAAGGGGGGGCAGCTACATGATCCCCAGGATCGTGTCACTAAGCGGGGGCGAGGGAGGTGCTTTTAGTCATGTGCATTAGAGCAAATAGAAGGAGAAACAGGGACCCCGTGCAGCCCTCCGCAGGGCTACCGAGGCTTGGAATCTTCAGAAATAGCAAGCTCAAGCCACTTCTGGTTTGCAAACACAAACCTCGGGGAGTCCTGCGGAGGGCTGCGTGGGGCTGCCTGTACCTCCTGCTGCTTGCCCTAACACACAGTAAGTAAAAGCACCCCCTTGCCCTCTCTTAGATATTTGACTTTCATTAGATATTAGATATTCATTAGATATTAGATATAATTCTAATGATATTCCATTAGATATTTGATTTTCTCTGTAAACCGCTTTGTGAACTTTTTGTTGAAAAGTGGTATATAAATACTGTTGTTGTTGTTGTTGTTCCTCTCTTACTGACTTGATCCTGGGGGTCACGTCACTGCTCTTGCCCCTTCCCCACAAAGACTTTGGGAGTAAAGCTTCCAAAACGTTTGAGAACCACTGCGCTAGAGGATGATTGACAGGAAGCAGGACAGTTCCTTCTTCCTGTTAATGTTCAGTTAGTCTCTCTGTATCATGCAGGCTGGTTGTGTATTTTGTTGGCTGCTGTTCTGTTATGTTCATTTTTACTGTGTTATTTTTAGGCTTTGATTTTTAACACTGCTTTATTTAAATCTTGTAAGCCTCCTTGGTGGTTCCACCAGTGGGATCAAAAGGTGGCCTAAAATATTTTAAACAAAGAAATGATCAGCTAGTATTTATTCTAGGCACATGGTTTAATATGTAGTCTCGCTAGCTGTTCCAAAATAACCATAACTGTGTTTTAAACCTTCGCAAAATGATGTAAACAACTTGTGACATAATTCATTTCACATCTAATGCCAAACCATATTTTGAGTTTGCATGAGAGAACCCTGGATTAATGAGCTCCCTGTTCCTGGTCCCCTTCATAGGGGAGGGGCTGTAGCTCAGGGGTGTAGAACACATGGTTTGAATGCAGAAGGGTGCAGGTTCAATCCCTGGCATCACAAGCTAGCGCAGAAATAAATTCCTGTTGGAAATCTTGAAGGCCATTGCAAGTCAGTGTCAGCAAGACTGAGCTAGATGGACCAATTCCTGATTCTGTATCAGACAGCATATTGTGTTCCTTCATGCACTTTGATTCACTCCATTGTGCAGGAGACCATAGTTTTCTTGTACATTCAAACCAGCAAGCTCCTTATTGTTTGCCACAGAAGAGGAAGTGTAGGAAGTGGGAATCTGTGAGCCTGGATCTTGAAATGGTTTGGCATTGCATGTGAACCGAACAATAGTCTGATCTTGTCCTTGATTGTACAAATATAACATAAAACAATATAGAACTGAAAGAGCAGTGGCGTACCTAGAGGGGGTGCAAAGCATTAAGTTTGGCAAGAAGCATCACTGAAGCTTGCCAAACTTAGTGAACATAAGAACATAAGAACAGCCCCACTGGATCAGGCCATAGGCCCATCTAGTCCAGCTTCCTGTATCTCACTGCGGCCCACCAAATGCCCCAGGGAGCACACCAGATAACCTCATCCTGGTGCCCTCCCTTGCATCTGGCCTTCTGACATAGCCCATTTCTAAAATCAGGAGGTTGCACATACATATCATGGCTTGTACCCCGTAATGGATTTTTCCTCCAGAAACTTGTCCAATCCCCTTTTAAAGGCATCCAGGCCAGATGCCGTCACCACATCCTGTGGCAAGGAGTTCCACAGAACAACCACACGCTGAGTAAAGTGCTTTGCACCCCCTCTAGCTACGCCACTGTGAAAGAGCTTGTATTTGAAAATTTTATCTGAAAAATGCGTGCACATACCCATTTTTAAACAAATGTGTAAATTTCAGACTCCGAGAAATATAGCCAATCTATCACTAGGCTAAATCTTACGGGTATTTTATATTTCCTCACTGGCTCTTGTGTTTCTTGACAGGATGATGAAGTTGTGCTCCAGTGTGTGGCCAATATTCACAAAGAACAGCGAAAATTCTGCCTGGCAGCTGAGGGGCTTGGGAATCGCCTGTGCTTTCTGGAACCGACCTCAGAAGCTAAAGTAAGAATCCTTTCTGCAAGAGTTTTTGGTGTAATTGATGATGGTTAATCTGCAATGCTTATTAAATTTTTTAAATTGTACTGCCCGTAATATAGTTGTATATAAAATGCAGAATATCAAATTATTTTCTAATTCACTAGGTTTTGCTGAATTGTATATTCTTGTTAAGGGTTTTTGCTGCCAGCTACAACTCAGGATTTTAAATGCCACATGTTGCACTGCATAGCAAGCTGCTCTTGGAATTGAAGGAGTGGGGTGTCAAAAAACATGTTTGTGATAAGATGTCAACAATAGTACCAATCATGTAGAAGCCCTTAAGGACATCTGAAGCGCAGCCCCATCCCACTTTACTTAGAAGTGAGTCCCACTGATTTAAATGGGATTTACTCCCATGTAAATGTGCAGAGGATTGCAAACCAAAACTGCTTGTTTCTATATGGGCCAGCTTGAAATTGGCATCTGTTTCAAAATAGTCAGCTCTTTTGGAACAGATAGCCCATGTTGTTATTGAATAATAAAAAAATAATAATAATCCTATTGCAGAATCTCTAGATAAATGTTTCTTAAACTGTGGGTCGGGATCCACTAGGTGGATTGTGAGCCAGTTTCAGGTGGGTCCCCATTAATTTCAATTTTTGACCCTTTTCTCTGTCTGAAGGGAATTGGAGCTGTGCTCTTGTCCCCTCTGGAGGGCTTTCTGAAGCCCACAGAGGCAGTGCACCTCTACCAGCTAACTCTGTGGGCTTCAGAATAGCCCAGAGAGGTAAAAAAATGCCACTTCCAGTTTCCCTCAAACTGGAAGTGATGTTTTTTCACCATACAAATGTCACTTCCGGTTTGAGGGAGGGCAACAGAGCACAGCTCTGGTTCCCTTTGCAGGGCTTATGTGGAGCTGAGTCTAACTCAATGCATGTCTGGGGGACCCGCGTTGAGCTACATCCATGGATGAAAATTCATGGATAGCCAGGCTCCACCTGTGTGTGTGTGTGTGGATAGGATCTCAGCCTTTGGAATATTTGGGGAGTTTTTTTGAACAGATGAGCAACTGCTTGGGAAGGATAGGAGGTTTCTTCTTTATTTTAAATAAATATTTAAACTTCTTGTAAAGTTTTAACAGTGGCGTCACTAGGGAGTGTGAGGGGTGCGGGCCGCACTGGGTGACGCGCACAGGGGGGTGACACGCACTGGGGGGATGACACGCTAAAATCATGGTGGTTAGGAGTAGCCCCATCATATTATATACCATTGGGTGCGGAATTTTGAGCGGAATGTAATGCAAAAAACCTGAGCGAAATATCTCCTTTCTATCAAAGTTATGACCAAAAAACCGGAGAACAAAAAATACCTGTATCCCTATGAAAAGAGAAAATGAGCCGTATCACGCATTTACTTGCGAATAGGCTAACTTACCTTAGTCTTTCGGAAAGGGCAGGCTGAGAGGAATCCAATGGCACCAGAATGGTCCTGATCCAATGAATTCAGCCCCTAAAAACACCTGAGAAGGAAGTCCCTCCCCCCAAGCAGATGAATGTATTGAGCCCTATGGAAAGTGAAACTAAGCCTCATGGTCGTGTTTACTCAAGAGTAAGCAAACGTGCCTTGGCTGGTGTGGAAGATCAGGTGAAGGAGAGTGCAAGGCTACCAGAATGGTCCTGATCCTATGTACCTGGAGCTAAACAAGTGTTCCAGAAGGAGACCCCCCCCTCACTAAAAAGGATCAAAACAGAGGCTTCAGTTGATAAGGTGAACCTTTTTGAGACTCGCAAAGCCAGGCGGATCCTGACAGTGATGTGGTTTAAACAGAAGTTCTTAAATTGAACTGGGCACTGGGTAGGGCAGAAAAACTTTACTGCTTTTGGAGGAGGGGCGTGTTATTGCAGGCAGGCCACAGAGGAAATTCACTTGGTGGAACAGGGCTGGCTTCTGCTTATTTATTGGTTATACTTTAATTATTTATATTTATTTATTTTAATTTGCCTGATGATGTGACTTCCACCATGACATCACTTCTGGTGGGTCTTGAACAGATTGTCATTCTAAAAAGTGTGTCCCAGTGCTAAAAGTTTGAGAACTGCTTCAATAAGGTATTAGTAACTTACTAATTACCCCTCCTAACTTACTAATTACCTCCCCTCCTCCTGGGGGGAGGGTGTGACACCACCAGTGACCAAAATCACTAAAATCACAGTTTGGAGGAATAATACCATTATGTTATATATCAATCAATGTGTAATTTCATGCACAATGTGTTCTATCTTTGTTCTATCAAAAGGTACAGCCAAAAAACCAGTTGGGGCGGAGTGATGGCACATCGCCACACCCACCACCTGGGGTGTTACCCTTCCCACCGCATGGGGGGGTGACGCGCTGGCATCCCACACTGGGTGACACAAACCCTAGTGACGCCACTTAGTTTTCATTTACTTACTTAATTTTGTCACCTGGGGATTGTTAAACATTTTCCAGCTTGATGATGTCACTTGGCCATAACATAACTTCCAGGTTAATGACATCACTTCTGGTGGGTCCTGACAGATTGTCTTTCTAAAAAGTGGTTCTTGGTGCTAAAAGTTTTGAGAATCACTGCTCTAAATCATCATATTTTACAGATCAGGAGTGAGTTGAAAGATAGTGATTTATCTGAGCCTATCCAGTCAATCTCTTGATTTGAGAAAGAATCCAAATGTCATCTCCCAGTTCCAAAGCCAATGAGCTACCCACCTGATCTCATTTTTCTCTGCTGAAATGTATGTTCAGTTTTATACATCTTTTTCTTATCCATGTTTTTAGTGGAGGTTTGCTAACAAACTTGCTATTGCTTTGGCATTTAGCTTTCTAGTTTACTGAGCTGTTTCTGCCAGAAACACCATCTCCTCCTTTTTAGTCATTGACCAAAAGTGTAGTTTCAGCAAAGGCTGAGCCAGTGAATCAGTAATGCAGAAGACTAATTGAAAGCTTCAAAGACAGTGGGAAAGAGACTGAGAAGATAAGGGGAATGAAGAGAATTTGCAACAAGGAAAAAAAGAATGCATAGAGGAGCTAATGGAAATGCTGTAGTCCTAAGAAAGTGGAGTTATGAAGGAGGATACAAATATTTTTAAATTCCTTGCCACCACTTCATTTGAGCCTACCAGGGCCAAATGACATGGCAATGATAGCAGTTTCAGGGGAAGGAGGTAAGGAACAGAAAGACACAAATGTACCATCAAAACAAGCTGTGAGTGACTACCCGTCGATAATCACATGCAAGTCTGCCATGTAGGTATTTGGCATAGAGTGTATGAGAGTTTTAAAGGAATTATATGATAAGATGTTATTGGGGACACCAACTCTCAATTTTCATGAAGTTTCTGTACCTTTAAGAGCTCCGCTGCGCACTGCTCCTGCTGAAGCCCAGAGGGGTAAGGTCTTAGAGCATTGTTTCTCAAACTGTGGGTCAGGACCCACTAGGTGGGCTGTGAGCCAACCCATTCATTTCAATATTTTATTTTTAGTATATTAGACTTTATGCCAACATGGTATGTGACTGCATTTGGGGAGATCTGTACTTTTAGCAAGCTACAATGTACAGGTTGAAACTAATTATTTGCGTACATTCAGTTCCAAGCACTCACGTGGATGGCAAAAAACGCACTATAGAAAATCAATTTAAAAAACAAAGTATCTTTGCTCCAGCGATTTAAAAAGAGCCTTGCTGACCTTTTGACTCTAAGATAAGAGTCATTAAGAAGACAATCCATCAATCAGTCCTCCTCCAAGTGCTTAGAAAGGCGCTTCACTCAGCCCCTCCCTTCACCAATGCAAAGTGATCACCTTTCTTTCACTGCTGTTGAAGGTGAAGGGAAGGGAGGGGTTTGCTGGAGAGAAGGACTGATGGATTGTTAGCCTGCTGCCCCCCCTTCTCATTAAGGAGGCTGTTGTTAAAGGACTGTTCAGTTTTTTTAAACTGATTTTAAAGGGGTGCAATTTTCCCCTTCTCCAGGGATCAACACATTCCTTCTCATTTGCAGTGGCCATTTGTGTTGAGTCAAATCCGTGTATAAAAAATCTTTGTATAAATAGGCTGGACCTGTATGTGTTTTTAACAATGATAGTCAGTGGGGCTTACTCCTTGGCAAGTGTGGATAGGATTGCAGCCTAGGATTGTTAAAAATTTTCCCTGCTTGATGATATCACTGCTGGCGGGTTCCGACAGATTATCATTCTAAAAAGTGGGTCCTGAGCTAAAAAGTTGGAGAACCACTGTCCTAGAGAAACACGCCAGTGTAGAAATAGGCTCAGGCAACAGGCATCCGGGGCAGTGTTTGTAGTGCTGGGAAGCGCAGCCATTGCTGTAACCTGAACTCGAGCTTAAAATCTTATCTACTGGAGCAGACCTTATGACTG
Organism: Tiliqua scincoides; assembly: GCF_035046505.1. Classification (NCBI taxonomy): domain Eukaryota; kingdom Metazoa; phylum Chordata; class Lepidosauria; order Squamata; family Scincidae; genus Tiliqua; species Tiliqua scincoides. The sequence goes on from NC_089821.1 coordinate 11,409,642, forward strand.
CTAAAGTTCTACTCCTCTGCAAAACTCTGCCTTGAAATACTGTATTGTGATGCCTTTGGGTGCTCTCTAGGTGAACCCTTTGCTCTTTGAGGTAAGATTTACAGGGCAGAAAAGGGCTTCAAGTGTGTTGGTAGGGGAAAGGCTTTAGGCTCACTAGTCAAACCTTGCTTGAAATACTGCATTGGGTTATGCACACCACGTCTTAAGAAGGACATGGATAAGTTGGAACTGATTCAGAGGAGGGCAACTAAGAGCGCAATCCTAATCCACTTTCCAGCAGCAACATAAAGGCAATACAGCTCCTAGGTAAGGAAACAAAGTTTCCCTTACCTTGAGGAGGCTTCCATGAAGTGCCCCCCAACTGCAAGTTGCAGCACACGTCCCATTGGCAAAGCTATGCCGTTGCTGGAAAGAGGGTTAGGATTTGGGCCTAAGATGGTGAGGGGTCTGGAAACCAAGTCATATGGGAACTAGTTAAAAGTGCTTGGTATGTTTAGCATGGGGAAGAGAAGACTAAGGGGAAATATGATGGTATCTGGAAGTGACACACTGCCTCTCAGGGCTTCCTACGGGCAGAATTAGAACCAATTACCAGTAACCACAGCAAAATGGATTTAGGCTAGATATGAGGAAGAATTTCCTAACTGTAAGAGCTATCTGTTACTAGAATAGTCTGCTTTTTGCCCATACTTGTGCTCACACGTTGGAGGTTTTCAAGTAGAGGCTAGAACAGGGGTGTCAAACTCATTTCATACAGCAGGCCAAATATCATTTGTGATACCTACTGAGGACTGGAGAGATTATGTCATTTGGCAGGAAGTGATGTCATTAAACAGGTGAAAACCAGAAATAAGCACTCTGTTCTTTTGTAGGAACCCATTAGCTGCAAATGACAGAAGAAAAGATACACAAATCTTGATCATACTTCAAGATATGGAGGAGCCCAGTTATCATGCAGGCCACCTTTCAGCAGTGAGACCTCACCATTGCTCAGCAGCTGAGAGCCTGAGGGCCAGATAAAAAGCTTCTCTGGGCTGCTTCTGGCCCCCGGGCCTTATGTTTGACACCCCTGTGCTAGAAAGTCACTTGTTAAGGAGCTGTAGGAGTTGCCTGCACTGAGCAGAAGATTGGATTAGATGCTCCAGGGTACTTTCCAACTATAACTTTCTATGACTCTGTGATTCCTCAGTTGAAAGCTCCCTTTCACTGGCGTTAAGGTCAGAGTTGGGCATACAGGATTATTATGACAGGTTCCTCCATCCCTCTTCCTCCATTCTGTTCCTCCTGTTTCCTCCTCCATTTGTTCCTCCTCCATTCTGTTGGCTGTTGTCCAAAGTGCTTGAGGATTTATTTGTTCATAACCAAGATCTGGGAGGTGAAGCTTATCTTATTATGGTGAGTCAACCACCTATTTGCTCCCTCCTATATGCTGAAATGGGAAACGCAACTTTGTAGAACTAGAAAATGCCATTAAGAAGTGGGCAACTGACACTTCTTGAAATTTCAGAAGTAGTTAGTGCACCTGCCTGAAATGGCAAAGCTATGTAATCCAAAGAAAGTGACAGACCATGTGCTGGCTACCGATTTCTAAATGGCAGAGTTATTCTTGAATTTGGTATGACTGATATAATTTAATGATTAGTTGTCGTTCTCTGCTATCTTTGAGAAATTTGTATAGCTGTTAGCATTGTAGGTGCTGGATTACATTTTCTTGTATTCATTATTTATTTTTGTCCCACTTTCAAATTGCTGGGATGGGTTGATTTATAGTATACTGTTAGGATGTGTCCATAGAATTTTATATTTGAAGTTGCTTGCAAATTTAGGGCCCAATCCTATCCAATTTTCCAGTGCCAATGGGTGCAACTGTGCCAATGGGGTGTGCACTGTATCCTGTGGTGGGGAGGAAATCACAGAGACCTCCTCAAGGTATGGGAACATTTGTTCCCTTACCTTGGGGTTGCAGTGCGGCTGCACCGGTGCTGGAAAGTTGGATAGGATTGGGCCCTTACTGAGCACAAATGGGAAAAATACATTGGAATCTGAACAGTGGAAATGCATCATTTTAATTAAAAGCTATAACTTAAACATGCTTTAATTGCTGCAACTGTCCATGTCCTCTCCAGAAAGTGCTGTGGAACCACAACATTCTAATTTAATCAAGACTATAACAATTAGCTTAAGGAAAAAATTCTGTTAAAAGGATACATTTGCTGTGAACCATCATCTCTGCAACATAATTTATTGCATTTCTGTTAACTTCCAAAATCTATTTAAATAAATTAAGATTACAGTCCAAAACTCTAAGATCTAATAGTTTTTAGGTCAGTCAGCCCTCCGAATCAATTAATAAATAATAATAAAACTTTATTTTTATCCCGCCCTTCTCCCTAACGGGACCCAATTGGTGTCAACACTTTGGATCAATAAATCTGCTGCACACCAATTTTGTAGCAGTGCTTTATATAGCATGAGATGGTGGCTTTGACTTGGCTGATAAAATGCAAGCTATGCATAAATTCTACCTTAAGTCAAAAAGGTACGAGACTTTTCAGACCCCAGAGGTTGCCTGCATGGAATTTAAAGTTTAATCTAGATGGAATAATGCTGTGTACATTTTTGAGGATTTCTGCACAATTTAATAGTGTTATATCCACCTTATTTATTGTACTAAGTTAGGCAGAATGAACTACATAACTCTCTGTTTCTGTGCACTGTCATTGGTAAATCAGCAATGGAATCTATGTTAACAAAGCTAGTCAAGAAGCTGTAGAAAAATATGATTAATGGAAAGGCCAAATTCTTAGGTCTTATGTAGCAATGTGCTGCAGCATCAGATTTGAATGGACAAATGGTTCACAAATGCATGCATGTCATTTGATACACAATGATATCATTTTTCATTCTTTGAGTATTCGGTACTAAATTCCTTTTATGTCCTAAGCGTGTGGGGGAGCAGGGAGTGGAATCACATTCAGAGACTCAGGGCGCAATCCTAACCCTTATGTCAGTGCTTTCCAGTACTGTTAGGATTAGGGTTAGGATTGCGCCCTCTGTTGTCAAGACATTTCACTACAGAATGCCCCTGTGCAAATAGCTCTACAAGTGGAGACTTCTCTCTGCATGACTGCAAGCCCTGTTTTCCCCAAGTTTCCAATCACACCTCAAGAGCCGTTTATGCATACAGTTGTATGGACAGGAACATCCTTGTTCTGGTCGCCTTGCTCTGGTTGTGTCCAGAGCCCAAAATATCACCCTGAGCCATTTTAACACAACTTCCGGTTTTTGCGGAAAGGGCCTTTTTCTGAGAAGTTCTTGAGAAAACCCCCTATAAGCCTGACTTGTGACAACATTCCATCTTCCCTTTGTTGCTGCTCAGCTGAGTAATGGATCATGTTTCTAAAGTAAAGAACTGATGCATAATACTGTGTCCGCATCAAGTCTTTCCATGGTACGGCAACATTCAGTGATAACTCTGTTCTCCTAACTTGTATAATTTCTTCCATTCCATGAACACCCTCATCCCTTCCAGGCTGTAGTTAGAAGGACTGAATGGTAGTCTTCCTACATGCTGTCTGCTGATAAAGATGCTGTAGCCAGAGTTGTGCTGTGCTTATTCACAGAAATTTGTAAAATATATTCTCTATATATCCTGTATATATTTGTTAATTGGTTGCATAAAAAAAGAATAAGAATCATACATTCTATATTCTGTGTCAAGAAAGATAGAGTTGGTTTGGATTTATGAAAACTCATAGTAATTCTTCAGTGTGTTTACACCATGGTGCAAATTGCTAACAAATCTGCAATTGTGTAATAGATGAATATGATCAGAAAAATGCTTTGGTGTGGCCCAAATCTGCAAACTGTAATTGTTTCATGAATTGTTGTAATCATATTTCAGTACATGCATGTACACCAGCCTCAAGGTGCGAGAATGAGATAAAGAAAAATTGTTTTGTAAGTAGAACAGAATCTACCAGTCTCATGCATATTTAGCTCATGTCTTTGAATGCTGCAGGAAACTTCTGTCTCTTTTTACTACAGTGTGAGAATGAGAAAGAAAATGAAGTAAGATTGTTGAAGATAATAAGCAGAAATTTTAAAAAATTATATCACAGAAGTTGCATAATGTTGTAATAGCTTGAGTCAAGTCAAGCATAATTTGAATGTTATACTTTTTTAGCAGCCTAAACTAATATTTTTGGACAGAGTTGTACCTGATCCTAGCACTTTAAAGGCACATAGATTTCAGTGGCAAATCTAAACTAAACAAAGATGTGATACCAGTGGTACGGAGACTTGACTTGTCCATGAGTCATAGCGCATGCCCATGACAGCTCCCCCAAATTGCTTACCGAGTCATTTTGACTTGAGTCCAAGTCATTTTGAGAAATGAGTCAAGTTGCAGAAGTGTTGAAAAAATGGTGGGAAAAAAAGAGTTAATTCCCCTTCCTCATGTACTTCAGTGCCAATCTGAATTGGAGCCTTCCCCTTTCCTCCCCTTAAATAGAGGCACCTTAAGTGTATCTTAAACCCAGAAGACTCCTTTAAGCAAACCTCTAGTTTGGCCTTTAGATGTACAGGTTGAGCCTCATTATTTGTGTGGGTTCAGTTCCAAGCACTCACCTGGATGGCAAAAAATGCACTATAGCAAATCAATTTAAAAAACAAAGTTTCTTTACTCTGTGATTTAAAAACAGCCTTGATGACCTTTGTGATGTAAGATGAGAGTCATTAAGAAGACAATCCATCAATCATTCCTCCTCCAAGAGCTTACAAAGGCGCTTCACTCAGCCCCTCCCTTCACCAATGCAAAGTGATCACCTTTCTTTCACGTGCTCAGGGGGAAGGGAGGGGTCTGCTGGAGAGAGAATTAATTTAATTTAATTAACAGTATTTATATACCGCTTTTCAACTGAACATTCACAAAGCAGTTTACAGAGAAAAATCAAATAACTAAATGGAGAAGAACTGATGGATTGTCAGCCAGCTGCCCCCCCTCTCTCATTAAGGAGGCTATTGTTAAAGGACTGTTCAGTTTTTTAAACTCATTTTAAAGGGGTGCATTTTTCCCCTTCTCCAGGGATCAGCACATTCCTTCTCAATTGCAGGGGCCGTTTGTGTTGAGTCAAATCCATGTGTTAAAAATCCATGTATAAATAGGCTGGACCTGTATCTTGAACTTGTTTGCATAAAAGCAACAGCAACTCAAGGTGTGTGGTTGGATCTGGCTGTTTTTTTAAAGCTGCAATTATTGTCCTTCTGCATGTTACGTAGATATAGCGTGTAATTAATTAATCTACCAAATGCACTATCTTCACAGTGTCTCCTCATCTGTTTGTTCACAACCTGAATAAATTTCCCAGGTGGTTTTAGGAACTATTTCTCTGCATTTGTAGTACTTTGCAATGTTTATTGCCCCATTTTGTGAACCTGCAAAATACAGTTGCTGTTTTGTTCTTAAAGTTCATTAGATTAACAGAGCGTAAAATTCCAGATACAGGTTGGATCCTAAGAAGTGAAAGTTTCCATTAAATAACTTCCTTGTCTCCTCCGTTCCCACAGAAGTTCCCTATGACCCCCCAAACCTTTCTAAAGCCGCAATCCTAACCAACTTTCCGGCAATGACATCAGGGCAATGCAACTCCGTGATAAGGGAACAAACATTGCCTCACCTTGAGGAGCCCTCCATGACTGCCCCCCAACTGCAGGATGTAGCACATGCCCCACTGGCACAGCTAGGCCAGTGCTGGAAAGTTGGTTAGGATTGTGCCCTAAGGGGTTCAGAGGTCCTTGAAGGATGGGATAGGATGCAGAGGACTTTGGGGGAGGGGAAATTCCATGTGATCAGGTGGAGGAACCTTTTGTGAGATGCTTCATTTTCAAGAGATGCTTTTCAAGTGCATTGGGGGCTGCTGTAGGAGGGAGAAGCAAAGAGGTTCTCTGCAAGAATTTTCTTCCACTTGTGCTTCTAAGGGCGCAATCCTGCGGTACCCCTTGGGCCGGTGCAAATCCCTTGTGAATTGGCTAGGCCAGTGTGTGGAGGCATGCGGGTTTGCAGAGGCTGACTTAAGCCTCTGCGCCGATGGAGGCACTGAGCCTTGCGTCAGCCAAGCTCGACCAACAGAAGACTCTGGGGTGAGCGGGGAGGGGGGAGGGAGGCATTCTGGGGCAGGGGAGGGCAGGGGGTGGACAGCCCTGGGGCGGGCGGGCAGGGAGTGGGAGGGGGGACTGGGACCCGGCAGTTATGCTGGACCCCAACCCTGTTCCCTGACCAGTGCGGAGTGGCTTCAAGCTGCTCTGCTCTCGTCAGACTTGCGTCACCTCCTGAGATGGCGCAAGTCTGACGAGACCCATAGGGGCTGCAGTGGTTTACCTGGGGGTAAGAGTTTCCCCTTACCTTTGGCTGAGCCACTTTGCAGCCCTATCTTACGCTGGATACAGATAATAGATGCTTCACGCACTTTGTACAACCAAAAAGTGCTATAAACATGATGAATGCAGTATTTTAAATTATTTTAAACTTTTAATTAATAATGTATAATAATTTATCAATTAATAATTCTTAATTATGTTAGTCTTAACAGTGTCTGGAAATTGTCAACTGATAGCACAATCCTTTTTATTCTTTCCTCCCTTCCTATCCATCTTAGTTGAACGCTCCTCAGGGTAGTGTCCTATTTTTCATTTATGGTACTCTGTAAAGTGCTATGTCCACTGCTAGTGCTATTGAATTATTATTTTCACCGACCACTGTCACCCTACTGTGGCATGATAACATTTTGTTTAAAAAATGTTGATTTAAGTTGCCTTTAAGTGGCAACTTCCTGGTTGCAACTTCTGATTATATTTGCAGTATGTGGATTCCAAGCTCTGGATGGTTAAACTAGGCCAGTGTTTCTCAAACTGTGGGTCGGGACCCACTAGGTAGGTCGCAAGCCAATTCCCCATTCATTTCAATATTTTATTTTCAATATATTAGACTTGATGCTACCATGGCATGTGACTACATTCGGGAAATGTTACAGATCTGTACTTTTAACGGGCTAATCTCTATATGCTTTTAATAATGATAGTAAATGGGACTTACTCCAGGGTAAGTGTGGGTAGGATTGCAGCCTAGGATTGTTAAAAATTTTCCTGCTTGCTGATGTCACTTCTGATCATGACATCACTTCTGGTGGGTCTTGACAGATTCTCATTCTAAAAAGTGGGTCCCGGTGCTAAAAGTGTGAGAACCACTGAACTAGGCAGTTTATATCTGCCCTAGATATAAACGGTCTCTGTCATTTTCAAAGATGAAAAGGCTTTTTTTGGTGTATGTAAGAGGAAGTATAACTACTTATGGAAGGATAAAAAAGTTTTTAATTAGAAAGCAAGGGCTTTAGAATATTACGTTAAGAAAGAACATTTCAAGAAAGCAGCACAAGGAGGGGGCAATATGCTTAAAGTCAAGCATTCTCCATGACTTCAAACTGTATTGTCCTCTTCTCTTAAGTAGATACTCACCTCACCTCCATTTTGCTCTCCCTGCCTGGAATGGAAGGGGAGGGGGTGGAGCTGCTTCCATGCCATAGTGAAGCTCCCTGCAAAACTTGGTGCTTTGCACCCCCTCTAGCTATGCCACTGGCTGCACCTTATCATGTCACACTATTTGGTTGCACCTGTTAAGATTCCCCCTTCTATAGAACTGTTAAAGGTACAGGGAGCTCTGTCCTGATCCCTCACCAGTAGCTGACACAACTTAACAAACATGACCAATGGTGTCTGCAAACCATTCTGTGATAGGCAATGCTGTGAAATTTACCAAGAGTGGTCTTGTAAGTAGCCTTAGCTGGGTGGGTTGAGCCTGAGTAGTTTTTCTTGTGAACAGCAACCATTATTCTTGTACTGGGGGAAGGGTGGCAGGAATGGGCTTTGGAGGCAAATTGGAGGCTGATGTTTGTTATATTGGGTGATTTATAACCTGCTAGCATAGCAGGTTATAAATAAATACCAGAGTTCTGCCCAGGAAATCTGCCAAAAGTTGCAACAAACTGCAGGCACAGGCTTAAGCAAAAAAGATCATGCTTACATAAAATAACCAGCACATTCTAGATGGGTGCACAACCCACTGAACATTGGGAGTAAAAAAGCATGTTTCTGGGTCCATGGATCATGAACAGCTGAGCAAAGTGTGAGATGATGGTAAGTTAAATGCTTGCAAAGATTAAAAAAAAAAAACAATTTTAAATGCTCTCCCAGTATTTTAAGTGAAAAAATAAATCATACCATTTTTGAGAATCCTGTGGACTTCAGAAGCCAACATTGTTTTGGAGGATGTAGGCAAGGTTTCATATCCTAGCCTGGGCAGTATTTATATTGCAAATGCATTTGCTCATGGAAGAACTTGAGAGATTCATGACAGATCATGGTTGAACAGGGGATACTTGTACATGCCTATACACAAGTACCTATAACACACTTGCCTAGCATAGTGGTTCCCAAGCTGTGGGTCAGGATCCACTGGTGGGATGCAACCTGACTTTGGTGGTGGACAAAGGGTGATGGAAAGATCAAATAACTGATTGCTTCAAGTCCTGAGGCTGTAAAAAAAAATCAGATAATGTAGCTGCTAATTACCCTGCGAAGAGCTCAGCTCCTGCAGTTTGCAAGCATGTGTAAATATAGGGAGATAAATGTCTGATGATCCTCTCTTTCTGATTATTATAAATAAATAAATAAAAATATTATTTCTGTCTAGATCTCCTTTTTTAAAAGTCAGGTAAACCTAGCTGGGTCCTGATAGAGTGTCGTCTAAAAAAGAGTGTCCTGATGCTAAAACGTTTGGGAACCGCTGATCTAGGGAGCTTTAACTGAAGTTTGTGATGCATACACCCAGCTGATTGGTTCCATGATAGGGGCAGCAGTTGGAGGGAGAAGGAATCTTGAGCTCAAACTGATGGAAAGCAGTAGCAACAAATTTACACAATAAGCAGGGAATGGGAGAAAATAGTTAAAGCATCATAGCAACTGTTTTACCTTTTTTCTACTCCTTTGTTTGTTTGTTTGTTTGTTTTCCACAGTTTTGTACCATCCTACCTCTATGAATAACATTATACAATACCGAAATCATAAAGCACAGTATTAGTTGTAAAAAAAATCTATAAAGGAAAAGGGGGAAAAAAAGAAATAAGCGAGAGAGAAAAAGAATAGAAAAATAAATGTACATAAGAAGACATTGCAAAAAAGTCTTTAAATAGGCATTGCCCAAAGTCATCATAAGAGCCAGGATGGTGTAGTGGTTTGATGTAGTGGTTTTGGAGTTGAACTTAGGCCTGGAAGAACCAGGTTCAAATCTCTGCTCAGTAGCATCAAAGATTTTTAGGAAGGGGTCATCATTGTTACATGAACTGAAGATACGTTACAGACGTAAAAAGCTGATTACTTTAAAAGTTAGAATACTGTAATCAGTTTAATAGCTTCCTCCACATCTCTGGGCAGGCTGCACTTTGTTTTCCGGTCTTCAGAGCTCTTTATTATACCTTCCAGGAAAAGTGGTGACCTTTGCAGACTGCAGCTGGTAAAGAAATGAGATCAGCTTTTCTGGAGTTGTGAAATGAGAGGTTCAATCCTTAGCACAATGTAGACATGGGTAAGACCATCAATGGCTGCTCTCCAAAGCAACAATAACATTGGAAAGGGAAGAATTATTTGGAAGTTGCTTCCCAACAGTATGTGCAGTTTTTATGGACCCTGAGTGGCTAATTAATATTATCCACTTACTGTCTCATTTTCTTTGCTTACTAGAGTGCCTAAATAGACAGATTTGCATTTGATTCACACTAATTTATTGTGTCCAAAACTTTTCAAAGCTGAGTTCTGAGCCGCTGATAATTTTAAAGGCATTTTGGGATCGTTATAAAAGCAGCTCGGTTTTTTTTGCATGCAAAAGTGTGTGAAAGTTTCACCAGAGATGATATTCATATTATTCAGAACTAGCAATTCAAACATGTCGTGAGAACTACCGTACCCTTGCACTTGGCAGAAATTTCACATAAGCCAGCTGTTGAGACTGCAGGCATGACGTGAAAAGAGGTAAATGTAAAGTGAACGATTTGCTTCTTGCAACTTTTGACTCAAGCATGGATTTGGATATTTACTTAGAAACTGAACCTTTTCTGTGTGACTCTCTGTATGCCATTAGTAATACAGGGGCCCCCATATTTGCGGATCCCATATCCATGGATTCAGTTATCTGTTACCCACTCCCCTTGCCTCCGGAGGGTCCTCTGAGACTAGCAGAGGCCACAGATGTCAGACTGAGCCCTTAGAGATGAAAAAATGTCACTTCTGTTTTTTTCCATAAAACTGGAAGTAACATTTTTAATGCCTTATTAAAAATGGAGGCCTGGGGAAGCCCCAGAGGACTATGGGAGCATGCCTGTATACGTAATCCTTACTTCATTTTAAAAAACTTGTTAGGTGAGAATTTGGTAAACTTTGGTACCAAAATAGAAAAACATTGGCTAATACAGGCTCAGGATTCTCCGAGACACATATACAGTGGTACCTCACATAACGAATGCCCCGCGCAGCGAAAAACTCGCAGAACGAAAGCGTTTTGCGAAGTTTGGTAACTCGCACAACGAATTTTTATGACCCGTGCTTCGCAAGACGAATTTTTTTTTGTTTTGTTTTGATTTGACTTAAGGGGGGGATCTTCATGTCAGTTTATGATCCCGTTCACCCTAGTAAGGGGAGGATCTTCATGTCAGTTTATGATCCTGTTCACCCTAGTAAGGGGTGGATCTTCATGTCAGTTTATGATCCCGTTCACCCTAGTAAGGGGAGGATCTTCATGTCAGTTTATGATCCCGTTCACCCTAGTAAGGGGCGGATCTTCATGTCAGTTTATGATCCTGTTCATCCTAGTAAGGGGCGGATCTTCATGTCAGTTTATGATCCCGTTCACCCTAGTAAGGGGCGGATCTTCATGTCAGTTTATGATCCCGTCCACCCTAGTAAGGGGAGGATCTTTATGTAAGTAAGTCCCATTGTGCTTTCTCCCAGGAAAGTTTGCACAGGATTACAGCCTTCAAACTCCCCACTCAGCATCCCCCCATCGCTCATTCACCCTCTCACTGCCCCATTTCCTTCACATTTCCCCCCATGATCACGGCAAAAGCAAGCAATTGAGTGCAGCTGTTCTGTCCTTCCCAGCTTAGAGCACAGTCCTGTGCATGTCGCCTCAGAAGTAAGTCCCATTGTGCTTACTCCCAGGAAAGTGTGCACAGGATTACAGCCTTCAAGCTCCCCACTCAGCATCCTCCCCGTTTTTGAAATCCTCTGTACAGTATGTATGCCTTTAAAGAGCACTTAATAAACACTTTGTAAACCAAATTTGACTTTGTTCTGACTTTTCTTGCCCATAGGAACGCATTAATTAAATTTCAGTGCATTCCTATGGGAAAACGCGCTTCGCAAAACGAAAAACTCGCATAACGAAAGGACTCACGGAATGGATTAATTTCGTTATGCGAGGCACCACTGTATAGTGAAGGAAATAGAAATCTAAATGCAGGAGTAAAGGAAGGAATGAAGATATAAGTAAATGAAGGAAAATGTAAAAGGAAATATTATTCATCGCAGCCTATGCTGGGCTCGTTGTAATCTGCAATTCAGGATCTAACCAAGAGATAACTTCATAGGATTCTTGCTGTTTCAAGCAATGTTTTCTGGAGCTGAGCTGGTATGATTTGCTCAAGGCCAAGAATGTTGAGGTGTTCTTCAGATGTCAAGGCACAGCTCCAAGGGCTCCAGTGACATTTAGCACAATATTATCCTCCTTCTCCTGGGGGCATCCAAGTTCTACTCACAGGTCTTGATCTCTTGTGATCTTCTCATGTTCTCTGTCTTCAATTCTACTGTCACCTGGGATTGCAATACCAATGAGCCAAACCTGATTTTTCCTTTTGTCAACTACTGTCTTATCTGGTGTATTGTTTTCTAGATGTTATCTATCTGTAACCTGGAGTCCCAAAGGAACTTTGCCTCATTGTTCTCTGTGATTTTATCAGGTTTATGATCCCGGGAATTTCAGTGTGAAAGTAAATTATATTGTTAGCAATGATTCCAATGGAGCATAGATGCTACTTTATCATGACAGTCTTTATAGTCATTATTATAAAGGTGACCAGATGGTAGATTTTCTATGCTATCAAAAATGTTTTGGTTTTTTTTTTTAAAAAAAGCATAGACACATCCTTTGACTCGGCTTTAACATTTTCTTTCTACTTTTTGAGTTTGCCCTTCTACTCCATGGCTCCCTATTTATTTCCTTACTGTTCTGAAAGTCAATACACGCATTGTGATAAGTGTATTTTATTTTTTTCAAATGAAATTGCTACCACATCAGGGCCTCCCCTGTATTCAGAGTAAGGTTGCCAAGTCTCCCAAACTGGAGACAGCTGTGCACCGGGAAAGGCTGCACCAGCACAAATAGCACTTACCGTTACACCAAGGAGCCGCTGTTCCGCACCAGCTATTTCCCCAAAACTGTATCCCAGCCGACTGCATCTTCCCAGAAGTCCAGGCACAATGGCTACTGGGGTGACGTAAGCCAGAAGTGGCTAGCCTGGGTGCAGTTTCAGGGAGATCGGTGGCATGGAACAGTGGTTCTCCAGTGGAATGGTAAATGCCGTTCACACGGGATAGATCTGGCCGTGTGCCAGATCCATCCCATGGGCCGGGATCTGGAGATCCCTGATCTGGAGTCTACTGGAATCAGCACCCATCTCCAGGTCACTAATGAAGTGGTCTTGAAGATTTTAATAGGACCTTTTTGGTCAGAGTTGGCAACCCTAATTGGGAGAGGGGGACATTTCCTCACCTGACCGGAATTCATGTGAGTTTTCAGTAACAACATAAGGTACGGAAATGGGGAAAGGTACGGTGAACATCACTAGCAATAAGAACTCATTGTGTTGTGCTCAGGTTGAAAAGTCCTTGGATGTGCATAGCCCTAATGAAAAAAATCGTGAATGTTAGAGTTATAGACATTATAATCAAATTAGCCACAGGGAATTTTTCCTTTCCTATTATGTCACCCAATTAGTCTAGAAAATCTCTTGGCTATGGATTTGAAAAACAGGGACATGTTGCTCAGAGCTTTTGTCCTCTGCTTGTCTTATACTGACAATTAGGAAACATACACTGAAGTAGCTTTTGTAAGATTATGATGCTTTGATACATTTTAAATCAAAGATCAACTTTAGGAACATAACCTTCACAGAGTAAAAATGGGTTTATAAAACCCAGTCTCCCACTAAATGAAACTGGAGAGGAAAGGGAATTTTTATTCTGTTTGGTGTTGTTGACGTCAAAGATGGTGACACTCTTAATTCGACCAGAGAGTATGGCTATGTGCATGCACAGAATATTCAACATAGGTTTCTGTTGTTCAGTAGCAGAGCAATAATGAACAGTGACAGACTATTATATTACAAGCACAAATGTGTTTTTTATATATTATTATGTGAAATGGCAGCAATCCCCAAAATACAAGTCCGTTACTAAGTCGTCAGTGTCATCGAATGTCTCAATGTTCCTAGTGCATTACGTGGGACTCTGGCATTTCATAAACTTTTTTAGTATAATAGCGATTCTGTTTCAGAAAAAAAAAATCTTCAGAAAAAAGGAAATGTTTTAAAATAAGATCCTGTTAAATTTTGCCTTTTCTTTTAGAATTTTGTTTCCAGGAGGAACCATGCAATCATGTGATTTCCCCAACTATAATATCAAGTGGACTATCCAGGAATAGTTTTACTGGCAAATCTGTGAAATAGAACTGAATGTGCAGTGCTAAGGAATAAGCATGTGAATTCTTCTGGCCTTGATAAGCTGAAGATAGATATCAGTTTATCACTGGGCTGGTTTGGATGGTATTTTGTCCACCAGCTGCTCTTCATGCATTTGTACCGCAAGTGTACTATTACCAACTCTGCTCTGTTTGCTTCCTGTCATGCTGGGGTTTTTTAGCTTAATTGCATGGTGGGTAGTTTTTCTATGCTGCCCTCCCCCATGAGATTAAATTAAAAATACCCTGCATGCCAAGAAATGAGTGGAGCATTTGTGCTCACAGAGGGCTTGCAATGGAAATGCTACCCATTGTAGAATTATTTGAAACCTTTCTCAGACATCACTCTCTTTGAGTTCACTAGGGCTTACTCAAAAGTAAACTTGCTGCACCATCGCATGTATGCTTATTCAGAAGTCATGGCCCAATCCTTAGCAGCATGTGTGCTGGCGTGGCTCATGCTGCACTGGTGCTTGCCATCGCAAAAATGCAGTAACGCGCTTTGCAAGGTGTAGCAGTGGCCAACCCTGGAGTAAAGGCCTGTACTGGCCCACGCACACTGCCAGCAGGAGCACTGAACACAGGGTGGGAGAATTGGGCATGGGAGGGGCACCTGTCCCACTTCCTGAGCTTGATCTGCTGACATGGGACAATGCAGACTTGTGCCAGCAATTGAGCGAGTGCAGGTCCAAGTTGCCCCATTGCAGTTGCTGGGGCTTACCCTGGGGCAAGGGGACAAATGTCCCCTTACCTTGAGGAGACCTCCAGCAGCTGAAATTCCCGTGCAGGATGAAGTGCAGCCTGTACTGGTCCCACTGCATCACTGTGTGAGGATTTGCACTGGATTTGATGGTTAGTTCCATTGTGTTCAATGGGACTCCCAGGAAAGTGTTATAGGATTGCAACCTTAATATGCATGGAGGGAACTGAGGCCTTGGGCCATTCAGATTCCCATTCCTCAGGCCATGGGGCAAGTTACAGTATATCACTCAAAATCAAAATCAAATGTATCAGTGGTACACAAGGTTGAAGCAAGCATTTATATTTTGCTGTATGTGAACAACACAAAAACTTTGGGAGGTATTAGTGAGGTATGTATGCGTATATACAGATAGAACCTATTTATCAGCGGATTTCCCATTTGTGGATCTGGCTCAACGCGGGTCCTTTGGACCCGTGCTGAGCCAGACATGGCCCAGCCTGAGCCCTCTGAAGGTGACTGGTAGCTTCTGGAGGGCTTTCCAAAGTCCGCAGAGGCTGTGTGCATCTGCCCATGGTTTTGATCAAAAACTGGAAGTGACTTTTTTGCCTCTAGGAGACATTCTGAAGCTCACAGAGGCCATGGGTGGATGCACTTGGCTCTGGATGCAAATGGAGCAAGGCTCTGGTCATGTTCAGAGCTCAGGTGGGCTCAGAAAATCCTGGATTTT
This sequence comes from Tiliqua scincoides, assembly GCF_035046505.1. Taxonomy (NCBI): domain Eukaryota; kingdom Metazoa; phylum Chordata; class Lepidosauria; order Squamata; family Scincidae; genus Tiliqua; species Tiliqua scincoides. The sequence continues at coordinate 11,424,912 of NC_089821.1, forward strand.
GTTATCCAGTGTCCACCATTTTCAGTATCTGCGGGGTGTGTGTGTGTGTGTCTGGGAATGGATCCCTCTTGGATACAGGGACACCACCTGCACTGAGGTATAAATTATGTGTTGCATGCATTAATAGGATCATAGCTTCCAAGTCATAAGAAATAGTGGTTCTGCTTTACTCCATGTTGGTCAGACCTCACCTGGACAATTGTGTCCTGGGCACCTCGCTTTAGGAAAGATACATCCAAACTGGAACAGGTACAGAGAAGAGCAATGAAGATGGTCAGAGGGCTGGAGAACAAGCCCTACAAGGAAAGGTTGAGAGAACTTGGTATTTTTAGCCTGTAGAAAAGGCAGAGTAGGAGAAGAAATTGGGAATGGTAGCATGATGGGATGTGATAGACAGTTTGGCACAGTGAGAGGATGCAGGGACAAAGGACCTAATAAGCAGCACATCCTGGGGCACTCCATGTACAAATGCTTTTATGCAAATGCCCGAAGTCTCCGAGCAAAGATGGGAGAACTGGAATGTCTGGTGACAAGGGAAAACATTGACATAGTGGGCATAACGGAAACCTGGTGGAATGCGGAGAATCAGTGGGATACCGCAATCCCGGGCTATAAACTCTACAGGAGGGACAGGGAGGGGCGTGTTGGGCATGGGGTGGCCATTTACGTTAAGGAAAGGATAGAATCCAGCAAAGTAGAGATTGAAAGCGGGTCCGACTCCACCATAGAATCTCTGTGGGTTAAATTACCAGGCCTCAGGAGTGATGTAATACTGGGGGCATACTAGTGTCCTCCAGACCAGAAACCGGAAGGGGACCTTGAAATGAGGAAACAGATCAGGGAGGTGACAAGGAGGGACAGGGTTGTAATCATGGGGGACTTCAATTATCCTCATATAGACTGGGTCAATTTGTGTTCTGGTCATGAAAAGGAGACCGGATTCCATGACATGCTAAATGACTGTGCCTTAAAGCAGCTAGTCATGGAGCCCACCAGAGAACAGGTGACTCTGGATTTAATATTGTGCGGTACACAGGACCAGGTTAGAGATATCAATGTTATGGAGCCGTTGGGGAACAGTGATCATGCTGTGATCCGTTTCGACATGCACGTCGGGAGAAGAATACCGGGTAAATCTCTCACAAAATCCCTTGACAAGCGAACTTCCCTCAAATGAGGAGGCTGGTTAGAAGGAGGTTGAAAGGGAAGGGAAAAAGAGTCCAATGTCTCCAGAGTGCATGGAGGCTGCTTAAAGCAACAGTAATAGAGGCCCAGCGGAAGTGTATACCGCAAAGGAAGAAGGGCTCCACTAAGTCCAGGAGGGTGCCCGCATGGCTAACCAGCCAAGTTAGAGAAGCCGTAAAGGGCAAGGAAGCTTCCTTCCATCAGTGGAAGTCTTGCCATAATAAAGAGAATAAAAAGGAACATAAACTGTGGCAAAAGAAATTTAAGAAGGTGATACGGTAGGCCAAGCGAGACTATGAGGAATGCATGGCCAGCAATATTAAGGGGGAATAATAAAAGCTTCTTCAAATATGTTAGAAGCAGGAAACCCGCTGGTGAAGTGGTTGGCCCACTGGATGGTGAGGGAGGGAAAGGGGAGATAAAAGACTTAGAGATGGCAGAAAAATTAAATGAGTTCTTTGCATCTGCCTTCACGGCAGAAGACCTCGGGCAGATACCGCTGCTGAATGGCCCCTCTTGACCAAGGAATTAAGTCAGATAGAGGTTAAAAGAGAAGATGTTTCAGACCTCTTTGATAAATTAAAGATCAGTAAGTCACTGGGCCCGGATGACATTCACCCAAGAGTTATTAAGGAATTAAAGAATGAAGTTACTGATCGCTTGACTAAAATATGCAACTTGTCCCTCAAAACAGCCACGGTGCCAGAGGATTGGAAGATAGCAAATATCATACTGATCTTTAAAAAGGGAAAAAGGGGGGACCTGGGAAACTATAGGCCGGTCAGCCCAACATCTATACCAAGTAAGATGGCGGAATGGCTCATCAAAGATTGAATCTCAAAACACAAGATTCTATTGTCTAAAAATAGATGAACAGGCCTTGCTGAGGGAGAATCAGCATGGCTTCTGTAAGGGTAAGTCTTGCCTCACAAACCTTTTAGAATTCTTTGAAAAGGTCAACAGGCGTGTGGATGCGGGAAAACCCATGGACATTATATATCTGGACTTTCAGAAGGCGTTTGACATGGTCCCTCACCAAAGGCTACTGTAAAAACTCCATAGTCAGGGAATTAGAGGGCAGGTCCTCTCATGGACTGAGACCTGACTGAAGACCAGGAAACAGAGAGTGGGTCTCAATGGGCAATTTTCACAATGGAGAGAAGTGAAAAGCGGTGTGCCTCAAGGATCAGTCCTGGGACCGGTGCTTTTCAACCTCTTCATAAATGACCTGGGGTGAGCAGTGAGGTGGCTAAGTTTGCAGATGACACCAAACTTTTCCGAGTGGTGAAGACCAGACATGATTGTGAGGAGCTCCAGAAGAATCTCTCTAAACTGGCAGAATGGGCAGCAAAATGGCAGATGCGTTTCAAAGTAAGTAAGTGTAAAGTCATGCACATTGGGGCAAAAACTCAAAACTTCACATATAGGCTAATGGGTTCTGAGCTGTGTGTGACAGATCAGGAGAGAGATCTTGGGGTGGTGGCGGACAGGTCGATGAAAGTGTCAACCCAATGTGCGGTGGCAGTAAAGAAGGCCAATTCTATGCTTGGGATCATTAGAAAAGGTATTGAGAACAAAATGGCTAATATTATAATGCCATTGTACAAATCTATGGTAAGGCCACACCTGGAGTATTGTGTCCAGTTCTGGTCAAAAAAGACATAGTGGAAATGGAAAAGGTGCAAAAGAGAGCAACTAAGATGATTACGGGGCTGGGGCACCTTCCTTATGAGGAAAGGCTATGGCATTTGGGCCTCTTCAGCCTAGAAAAGAGACGCCTGAGGGGGGACATGATTGAGACATACAAAATTATGCAGGGGATGGACAGAGTGGATAGGGAGATGCTCTTTACACTCTCACATAACACCAGAACCAGGGGACATCCACTCAAATTGAGTGTTGGGAGAGTTAGAACAGGCAAAAGAAAATATTTCTTTACTCAGCGTGTGGTTGGTCTGTGGAACTCCTTGCTACAGGATGTGGTGATGGCATCTGGCCTGGATGCCTTTAAAAGGGGACTGGACAAGTTTCTGGAGGAAATATCCATTACGGGTTACAAGCCGTGATATGTATGCGCAACCTCCTGATTTTAGAAATGGGCTATGTCAGAATGCCAATGCAAGGGAGGGCACCAGGATGCAGGTCTCTTGTTATCTGGTGTGCTCCTTGGGGCATTTGTTGGGCCACTGTGAGATACAGGAAGCTGGACTAGATGGGCCTATGGCCTGATCCAGTGGGGCTGTTCTTATGTTCTAAGGTTGTAAGGGGATTGATAGCGCTCTTCAAATACCCGAAGGGCTGTCGTATGGAAGAAGGAACAAATTTGTTCTCAGCTGTCTCTGAGTAGAACTAGATCCAATGAGCACAAACAAACTGTAAGGGAGAAGATTCTGGTTGGACATCAGGAAGAAATTGTGATGCTAAAGGCAATTCAGCAGTGAAACAGGTTGCCAGGAGAGGTGATGGATTCTCCCTCACTGGGGATCTTCAAGCAGAGGTTTGTCAGCACCTGCTGGAGATGCTCTAGGAGAATTTCCTGCTAGAGACAGGGGGTTGGGCTAGATAACCACGTGGATCCTTTCAAATGCTATGATTGTGTTGTGCATCTTGTTTGCCTTGGTTGTTAGTCTTACACAGTAATATTTTTGAGAGATAAATATGTAAGTGCCCAATCCTATCCAACTTTCCAGCACTGATGCAACTGCAATGTAGCTCCAAGATAATGGAAACAAACATTCCCTTACCTTGAGAAGGCCTCTGTGACTACCTCCACACCACAGGATGCACTGCATGCCCCATTGGCACAGATGCACCAGCACTGGATAATTGGAAGGATTGGGCCCCAACAGCACAATCCTATGCATGTCTACTCAGAAGTAAATCTCATCAGAGTCAATGGGGCTTACTCCCAGGAAAGTGTGGATAGGATTGGGCTGTAAGTCTCTTACTGCAAACAGAGTCCCGAGGCTCCCTAAAGACTAACAAATATATTGTGGCACCAGCTTTTGTGGGCCAGGGTCCATTAAGTCAGATACTACTGATCTTTGCTGCTTGTTTTATTTTTACAGTATGTCCCTCCTGACCTTTGCATCTGTAACTTTGTACTGGAGCAATCTTTATCCGTCAGAGCCCTTCAGGAAATGCTTGCCAATACGGGAGACAATTCGAGTGAAGGGGTAAGTAAATAATTTTCCTTTTAGGATTCTGGGATGCTAGTCACCCTAGATTAAACCACTTCTCACTTCCCTGCCTTGATCTAGAAGCCTTTCAAAACAGAGCCTTTTCAGAATGGAGTTCGTACTTTTCATTTTTTTTTTTATATTGTAGGATTTGTTACTTCCTTAGATTTTCTAAATATCAGAATTTCTGATGAAGTGCCAGGTGCGTTTAATTTACCAGGCAGCTTCAGAACACTAAATAAATAAGTACCACCCTCACTTCTTCCGAGACCAATTACTGTACTACTAGAACAGAAATGGCTGCTGAGAGATTAAAGTGAGCATCCTTTGAGATTCTGCTAGAATTTGCCAACCCAAGGTGTTTGAGAGTCAAGTTGCTTTGAATTTAGGTCAAGTGCAGGGTGGCATTACTTTTCTATTAGAAATCACTGAAGCAGAATAGGTGAGTAAAATCCTTTTGTTCAATGCTTTACCCTAAGATGAGAGGTGATCTCTGGCAAGATATTGTTCTGTTATGGTTTTTTCCTCTGTCTTTCTTAACAGTACAGTTTCTCAAATCTAATTGGTGAGCGTTTAAAGAAGTTGTCAAGACCAGTAAATTAATGTTATGGCGTTGGTATGGAGGATGCATTTTAGAGAAATGTTAGTTATTGTTCAACCCCACTGAAATAATTGTATGGTAAGCCTGCACCCATGCTGGGAGCCTCCTGGTTTAGGACTACACCTGTGTATATAATGCATCCATGTCAGTGAAACTGATTACATGGATCCTCCCTATACAATTGGCATCTTCCCAGAAAGCTGAACAACACAGTAATCAGATGGAAAAGACCCATGTAATCAGTCCTGCACATGCAGTCATGTTAATCACACATGCACCCCTATAGCAGGAGATCCCATCATGGGGAAGCAGCTTCCAAACTATAGGCTGTGCATATGAAGAGGTCCTGTTCATTTCATTGTAATGAGCAAGCTGACGCTTTCTGTCGGTTCTGCACCTTTGGGCATAAAACTATATCCAGGAGCACTGGCAAGGAGCCTTCCTCCCATTCGTGGGTTTACTCAAGGAATGGTTGATGCAGGCTCCATCACTGCTGCAGGGTCATGGAGGATGGGGGCCAATGGTGTCTTTAGGTGCCCCATTCTGTGAACTTCTCTACCAGTACATCAGCTGACAAAACTATATTCTTAAACTCTTTCAACTGTTGTCTTTTAAGTATCTGCTGGGGAAAGTCAGAGAAGGTTAGGCATGGCAGTCTCCCAGTTAAGCACTTAAATCCTGTTTCTTTGAATAGTACCCAGGAGTGAATAATTTTCTTTGAGCTGCATTCTCTGTATTTTATCTTTCATATATACAAAACATTTTTCTTAGCACAGGGATTTGTTAGAGGCACAATTAAAAATGTATGTAAGAAACGTATAGTTTTTTCTTTTTCATTTGTATACTGGAGTTAACTTTAAAGCAAGTAAATTATCTTTAAAGCAAATTAACTTTAAAGCAAGTAGGCTAGAAAGCCAAATTTGCTACAAACCGAATGCAGTCTATGAAATCACAAACAACAAACAAACATTTCTCAACTGGTTGACTAATAAATATTCATTCAATTCTGTATACAAAAATTAATTCAGTATCAGCAGTACCAAGACACTGTCACTCAGGCTAGATGTAGTGTTATCACTCAGTTTTGCTTCATCCTGGGTGTGATTGACAGCTTTTGCAGCGAATGAGAGAAGTACATTTTGAATCAACGCCAGTTTCCTGCCTCATTTTCAGTGATGGGCACAATCCTAGCCAGGTCTACTCAGAAGTAAGTCCTATTCTGTTCTATGGGACTTAGGAAAGTGTGGTTAGGATTGCAACCAATGTCTCCTATAGCTATGCAGTGCTTGACTTTTAGGAAACTTATCCCCGTGCTGTTGGAGGTGTTGCTGTGCTTACAAAATAGGGCAAAAGAAGAATAAATCCTTGGAATAATACTAGGCAGAAGGTGTCAATAAAGGCAAGAGGCTGGGAAGGGCAGATGGAAGAATGAACAAGTTAAGACTAATAGAAACATCTCCCATATATCTGGTATTCCTGGACCCTTTTCTAGAAGCTCCTGCATATACTTTTTAAAGATATATGACTTCAACCACAAGGATTTGAAACATGCTCTGGATAGTGCGTTGAATGCAACTCACAATCTGAATGTACTCTTGCCAGATAAACCAGAGGAACGACCACAAATAAAAGCTCTTGCTTCCCAATTCACTGATTGTTGAGCTGTTGGTACCATCTGAAGAGCTAAGCAGGAGAATCTGTGGTTGTGTTTGTGGATGGGAGGCGGAATGCCAGGCTGTGACAAGCTGCAGTGCCTGTTGTGGCAGAAGGGGGTTACTGTTGTGCTGATTAGCGCATTGAGTGAAGTATGGAATTGTGTGAGAAGGGAAGAACGGAGAATGACCTTGAGGACCTGTGCAGGCTTGATTTACTATTACCAACTGAAGCTTGATGGCACACAGCTAGAGCAGATAGCTACACTGTGAAGGCTACAGCTGGTGACTGAGTATTCTGTGATTCACATAATATATTTGTAAAAAACCCATTGTAAAATGGTGGTTTAGACTAACCTGCCTTTGTAAACTACCTTAAATGCTGTCCATACAACAAAGCGGTATATAAATACTGAAATAAATAAAATAAAATAAATATTGGCAAGAGCTCTCCATGTACAGTGAAAGTACGTATGTGCACTGAGCTGTTCCTGCCATTGTACTGAATGGGCATATCCCAGTCTGTACCCAGTTCTTTGTCCCTTAATTTGAGCCCCAGTGTGTGTATAGATCAGAGTATATAGGATCCCAAATAGATCCCAAACAACTAACCTCTATATCAGGGGTCTCCAAACCCCGGCCCAGGGGCCAGATGCAGCCCACAGCAAGCTTCTATCCAGTCCACAGCCAGGCTCCTGTTCCCTGAAAGCCTCTGGCCCACCCAACTGAACAGGACCAGAGCTGTGCTCTGATTGTGTCTGGAGGGTGTTCTGAGGGCCAGAGAGGTCAAATGAATGAGCCCATTCATTCATTTATTCACTCATCTAAGTTTCATCTCTAATTTTTTATTTAAATTTTATATATAAATTTTTTCCCTGGCCCTCAACACCATGCCAGATATTTGATGCGGCCCTCTGGCCAAAAAGTTTGGAGACCCCTGCTCTACAGGGAAGAGATTGTTCCAAAGACTGCTGCAGTCTGCTTGTAACAATCTGACAGTTGGCATCCATCCTGGGATAAAATTTTATGTGTACCCACAGGGACTGAAAGTTGGTGAAAATTATGGGGTGAAGTCCTTTATCTGTAAAGCCAGAACAGATTAAAACATTAAATGAGCTTCTTCATTTTTATCTGTAGTGTCTGATGAGTGATCCTAACAGACTAATAAGCAGATCTATTATTACTCATACAGCTGTTTTTTTTTTTTCTCCTCTACAGGAGCTATTTGGTATTCCCCTATTTTATTTATATAATTTAATTACAGAATACATTTTGATGCATTCCTGTAAACAGAGCATAAAGAAATTCTAACTATTTTGGCTACATGGAAAGAAGCTGTAATTATGCAAATAGGCTTTCCTGTAGCAAAATGTCCCTGCAGTTCTCCCCTTACGGGGCATCTAGAAGGCACCTGTCAAAATCAATACTAGGCAAAAGTGAAATTGTGATGGATAAAATCTGCATTAGAAAATAGTCTTCAGAAGTAGAAAATAGAGCACATAAATATAAATGCTGGCAGTAATTTTCTTTTTGAATAAATTATAGATTATGACAAACTTGCTTCATGATTTAAAAAAAAAAATCCCTTGTTTGATTAGGAATTTTCATGCTTCTCTGGACTTATAATTATTTAAACATACTTTCAGAATTTTCCTCGTTATTTGAACTGTAACTTAAAAGTACTGCATTTACTGCATATATTGTCCCTGCATTAGCCAGGGACAGTATATAAAATAACAACTAGACCGTCTGGGTGAAATGCCCAGAGACAATTACAGTCAGTTCTCATTATCCACTATGGTTGGTTGGCAACCTTCAGTCTCGAAAACTATGGTATAAGCCTACAGCACCCGGTATTCCCCAGCGGTCTCCCACCCAAGTACTAACCAGGCCTGACTCTGCTTAGCTTCCAAGATCAGACAAGATCAGGCATGTGCACCCTAGCAGATTGTGAATTTGCAGATAAGGAACCATTGATCCTAACCAGTTTGGTTAGGTACATGGGGTATCCTAGGAGAGGAAGGGATACCTTCCCTGCCATTGGAAGAATTCAGGAGAGACCCTCAGGAAGCCAGCAGAATGCAGCAGGAATTGCCAAAATATATCTGAATGCTTCAGAGACCTTCCAGGGGCTGCAGGGACCTCCATAATGGCTGCAGGGACCTCCATAATGGCTGCAGGGACCTTCATAATCAAGCGCAGACCCCTTTAAAATGATTGGCAGAAGCTTCCACCAGCCATTTTAATGGGGTTTGCCCTGGTCACAGGTGCCATTCTGAAGGTCCCTCCAGCCTCCAGAAGGTCTTTGCATAGCAGATAATGATAACAGAGGCACAGATAATGAGAGAAGGTAGCAATTCTGCCCCTCGCAAAAAAACAAATTTGCATATAATGAGAACTGATTGTATTTTTAAACATAAGAGCTTATTTGGGTTGAATGCTAGGTACTTATGATGATAAATGGCTATAGGAAAAACATGCAATTTTGTCCAAATGGTTTGTGGTTTGGAATGGTGCAGTGCTTGGAACACTCAAAAAGGTGTGATTACATCAGAGATACATAACCTACATCAATACAAGTGTCATATTTTAATTCTTTATTCTTTATCTCCCATCCACCCTCATAGGAACTATGAACAGGATACAGGCCCAAACAGGCAGCTTTGGGTCACTTCAGGGGGAGAAAAGTAGGGATGAGATAGACACACACACACATACACCCCATTCTCAAACAGCCCAGCAAGGTTCTCAGAGTCTCCTTCTCCCATTCATTTCCAACAGAAGAGGCATGGAGCAGGAAAGCTGTATGGCCCAGTCTTTGTAAGTAAAGGGAATGGGGGGCAGGCGCGTGCCCCCTCATTTGCTACATGGGAGCAGTGGGAGAGAAATTCAGGTGTGGTGGCGCAGGGGCATGTGCTGTCCCGCTTCTCCTCAATGTTAGTACCCCATGATGAGCAACACTCTGAATGGAAGTAAAATATAAGCCTTACAATTTAGAGTTTATTTATTTAAAAATTTTTTACCTGGCTTTTCTTAAAAAAAAAAAAAAAAAGATAAAAGAGGCAGTATTTAAACATCTTGGAAATGAAAGTGCTTTGTGTCCTCGCTGGAACCCTTCCGCACACACAGACAACACCGCCGGCTTGGCACAAAGCTCACCGCAAGGCGCCCGTCTCCTGGAGCTTATTCCTTGCTCCAGGCAGCAGAGTAGTGATTGGGGGCGGGGAGGGGGCAGGTTCTGGGGCGGTGGGAGGGTGGGAGAAGGCAGGGTGGGGGGAGGGAGTGGGGAGAGTCGGGGTGGGACTGTCAGAGTTCCGCTCCACCAGATCCAGACCCCCTGTTGGGACCTCCAGTCCGACACAGGGCCACTTAACTCTGCGCCGGCTAAATAACTGGTGCAGAATCAAGTAGCCCCATTGTGGGGCTTGGGCCTTCCCCCGAGGAGCCACCAGCAGCTACTCGGTGTCCACTGGATGCAGCGGCAGCCATTTTTTGCACCGTTGCTCCTCTGGGTGCTGGGCAGCTCAGGATTGGGCTGGAAATAACATTATTTAACATTATTATGAAATCTTGGAAGACAGTACATTTTCCACAAAACTTATGCACTGATTGGACATTATCTCTTTTGTTTGATGTCTTGGACAACTTTGGCAGGCACACAAGTTGCCAATTTCTGACTAGTGTGAGCTCATATTTCTTTAATTGGCACATGACAGGGAAAGGTTAAGCAGCTGTGGAGTTTCCTATTGCAGTTATTTTGTTACAGGAAAAACTGCAGTAGCTGAACTTCTCTTGTTATGCAGTTGCAGAAGAAACCAGAGTTACCTGGGTACCTCCTCCTATATCTGATTATTCTTAGCACAGACTGGGAAGTAAGAGCTTCGCTATTCCAGTTTTCAGTAAGCAACGAACTTGCTTTCTTGTCTGCTTTTGGAAAAAAGTGAGAGTAGGTGCTAGTATCGAGTGTGCAGTTTCCTAACTGCCCTGCTGAGTTGCCATAGATGAGTTCTGTATATTTCTACCTTACTTGTTACAGCAGAAATAACAGGAACATATGCCCTACTCCCTTGTGGGTCTGTTTTCTCCACTTCAGATAACATTTGAGTAGGCTCTGAGCTGTGGGCTGAGAGTGGCATTGCTCTGAAGGCTTATGTTGCTTACATACATGCGCTTCCACCACTAACATAAGCTGTAAAATGGCATAGCATATTTAGAGTCATTTTGGGTCACGAATGAAACCGTCCTGGAGCCACTCAATTTATTCAGGTTACGACATGCTTATTTTGTAACATATTCATTTTTGTAAAAGAAAAAAATCTTTTTAATAATAAATTGTTGTAAAACTAACAGAAGCTTTCAGCATTCTGACATGAGTGGTGGGGAAGGATGTGCATTACATGTTCTCTGTAGCAGCATGGAATATGCTGTTCTCAGAATGGAATATCTACACCTCTTCATGCATGACATTGTGTGCAAGTTCCCATATGAGCCTGCCTGCTCACTTAGATCATAATCTCAGACCCTGTTTCTAGTACACTTAGGGCGCAATCCAGAGGTGCCTCTTCGACTCTTGTGTCAGCCCGGCGGGGCCAACACAAGGACAAAAGGTAGGCAGGGAGGAGGCGAAAGGGAGGTGTTCCTGGGTGGGGGGAAGGCAGGGGGTGGGCAAGTGGGGAGCGGGAGGTGGGGCTGGGATCCAGCAGTTATGGTGGAGAGAATGGAGGGAGGGAGAATGGAGCGGCTCCATGCCACTCTGCTCTCCTCAAGAGGTGGTACAAGTCCAAGAAGACCCATAGGGGCCAGTGGCCCTTAACAAGGGACAAGGGGAAAAGTTTCCCCTTGCCTCTGGCTGAGTCGCTAATGGCCACAATCCTGCGCTGGATACAGCGCAAGCCTCTTGGCTTGCCTGTTCTAGTGCAGGATAGGATTATGCCCTTAGTTTTGGCACTAGGTCGATGGCAACTGAGAACATGGCCTCTCGTGGGGATATCCTGATTGTGGAACAGACTCCACAGTAACATTTGCTTGGCACCTACTCTTTTATCATTTAAGCATAAGGTAGCTATTATTTTGTTTTCTTTACCCTTTGGGTACTAACAGTATCCTCTTTTGTCATCTGCTGCTCCTGTTTTGTTCTGCTAACCCCAGGTTGTTTGGGAGAACTAAAACCACCCCCACGCCCCGCTCACCCATACACATGTGTCCCAGCTCTGTAAAAACTGACCATCTGTTTGGCTGTTGTGAATAGGCAAATCCTTGTGTGTGAAGCAGTACAGAAGTGCTGCTTTGCGCAAATATATTGGGACTGACAATTGGACTTTCAGGGCCTGAAAGATGTGCTTGTTTATGAACATCTGTTCTTATGATTGTAAATAGCGGCCTTGATTAGCATACCAAACTGGTAAAATTAATTGTCAAACAAAAGGCCAGTTGGAGACTGTTGATTAATAGCTGGTTTTGTACTGCTGATAAGCAAAAAACTAACAAATAAAAATAATAGAGAATTCACTGGAGGATCATCTTGGTAAGGACAAGCTGTTCAAAAAGATTGGTAAATGTGCCAGCTAAAAGATCCCGATGGGTTTTCATGGTGAAAGCAAAGCAGCTAACTTACATGCTGACCACTTTCTTTGGTCTCATAAATGTGATTATATAAAGCTGCTGCAGTACTATGGTAGTAGTTTACTGTTCTCTACGGCTCAATTTTATATTTAGCAAGCTGCATTCTACTTGGCTTCTTGTATCTGTATTGGAAGGCAAGGAAAGTTATGTACAGTGGGGACAATCTACCTGGGCAAGCCCCTCTACCATAACAACACACACACCTTTTGTCCAGCTCTCATTCAGCTGGGGCGGAGGGGGGGGGGATCCTTGAGCAGGATAAACTCCTAGCGGAATATGCCCTTTATTGTTGCTTATTTCAAAGACTGTCAGTATGCTTACTCATCTAGTTAATATATATGCATTTGCCTAAATTTGGGTTTAGTTTATGTTTTTTGTCACTGTTTGTTACACACACACACACGCACGCACATCATGTGTGAGAATAAATGTCCGTTGACCGTTTTGTTTTCTACTTTGCTAGCCTAGAGATCTCACCGAATGGGTACGTCTTCATTCATTCATCTGATCCTGAAGCCCCTGCATGAAACCAATTCCATTTCTACTTGTGATGCTTTACTAGGCTTTTAACTTGTCAATGTGTTCGCAGTGTATTCATTCTGCATATCAGTTGTTCTGTGTGGCTTTTATTGTGGCCGTACGCTTCAGACTAATGGTCAGCCATAAAGTATTGGCCTTTGCTGAACTCTCTCTCTCTCTCTCTCTCTCTCTCTCTCTCATCTTTCTAAATAATCTGTGTTTGAAGTCGTTAATAAAAAATGTTTGACTTGTTAAAAGTTCCTGGACTTGCAGCATAAGGCTGGGTCTACTCAAAAGTAAGTCCCAGTAAGTAAGTAAACAGTAAATAAGTAAACAGTAAGTCCCAGTAAAAAAGTAAGTCAAAAGTAAGTAAGTAAACACTAGTGTGTTTTACAGGGCTTATTCCCAGGAAAGGTTGTATAGTACTACAACCTAAATCTTTTCTGTAGTTCAGCCAATTAGCAAACTTCCCCTTCGAAGACAACTTCGTTTAGCAGTGAGATGTTGCAGACTCCATAGCCTACACTCCTCTCCCATCGCCTCTCATCCCATGGCTACGTGGATATTCCTTAGTAAGCCCTGTTCTGCCACTTTATTGCAAGTAAAGGTTCAATGTAGTCAACATTATTAAATAAGCAACTGGTAGTCTGTGGCTTTCGGTAGTTTAGACACACTATAATGTGATTGATATGGCCCACTGTACTGGGGCTGACATGCGACACGAAACATTAACCTTTTGGCTCTACAGTTCTGTGATTAGAACATATTTTGGTGATTGTTCCCTCAAGATTAAAAAAAAAAAGTAATTATTTGCGTTTGCTGGGTTTTCTTCTCATATATCCCATACATAGTTTGAAATGCTCTGTAGGTCAGCAGAGTCATCAGCCTCAGGTTTTTGTGCAATAGTAAGTTATCACACTGTGTTAATTTTATCTTTGCAATCCACTGGGAAATAAGCTATTGCTTAAAAACCTAAACCTCCAAGGAGGCAGTTGGTAGCATAAGTGGGTCTGAAATTTCAAATTAAAAAAGCAAACAAACAGCAGTATGCCCACAATTTGTTCTCAGGGCCATTTCCTGCTGCAGTGTTTTATTTTAATACTTTAATATTCTAACTCAGAAGTCTCCAAACCCCAGCCCTGTGGCAAGCTTCTGTCTGGCCCACAGCCAGTCTCTGGTCCAGTTGACCAAACATGAATAGAGCTGTGCTTGTGGAGTGGGGGAATGGCAGTCCATTTAAGTGTGTGCTTAATTTCTGTGGTGTGTTGTTGGTGCTTGGAGAAATCCTGGAAATGGGTTCTGAGGTTCAGCCTTGGAGAGTCATTGCTCAGATTACGCGATCTCTGTCAATGCTTCCTGTTCAGTATGATCCACAGCATGTTTATTCAAAAACAGCTGAGTTCAGGGGGACAGTATTTAGGATTGCAACCTTAGAGGTTCAGAACATAATTGTGGAATTACCAGTTTGAGGGCCCAATCCTGAGCCTCATGTGCCAGGTCACTGCCAGCAGGAGGGGAGCAGGACTGGTGGAGCTCAGCTTCACCAGATCCAGAGCCCTTTGTGGGGGTGCACGGCCCAACACAGGGCTCCTTGATTCTGTGCCAGCTAAAGAGTCACCACAGAATCGAGTAGCCCCATTGTAGGGCTCCTTCCTTTCCCCCAGGAGTTGGTGACGTCTGCCAGGCATGCTTAGGATGCCATGGCGGCCATTTTTAGTGCCACGGCAACCCCGTGTGCCAGGCAGCTCAGGATTGGGCTGCCCATCACTTGAAATTTTCTTTACTCTGGTACTTGAGAACTTTCCTCAACTGGAGACAGAGTACAGTCAGGTTGCATCACACATGCATTTTATTTGCACAAATTCAAGTACAGTATATGTGTTCAGCAGAGAGAGAGAGAGAGAGAGAGAGAGAGAGAGAGAATTACCATAAATAGTGTGGGCAATTCTGCCTGCTATTCTGCTCACTGAGTATATATATATATACTCACTGTTGATATATACACACACTCACTGAGTATATGCCCTGGAATGAGCATGAAATGGGATCATGAAACTCCTGTTCCCTCAATTGTCTCAGTTTCTGTCTCTCATAGTGTGATATTAGTTTTTTTAAGAAACAGTACTTTTTAAAATGTAATGCTGGCTTTGGCTGTATGTCATTTTCAACTTATGTGCTGATTTCAGAACCTGATTTTCCTGTAAGATGATGCAGCCTGAGTGTTTAGATTGATATGAACTTGATAAGATATTATGAACTGAATGTCTTGAGGAAGCTTATTGGGTGCTTTCATAGGCACTGCTGGAGGGCAAGTGCCTCCTGGCAAGTACTTTGCTCTCAGAACCCTCTGGCAGACCTGTAGTGATCCAGTAAGGCCACCACAGGTCTGCCCAAGGTTGTGTAGAGATAAGGGAGGGACAAAACCATGCCTCTTACTTTTCCTCTTGAGTCCCTGACTGACACAGACAGTCCCACAAGGGAGTATATTGTGTGTTGCAGAAAGCAGTGATAACTGTATGCACAAGTGATTTGCACGCTTGTTCTGTCGCTTTTTACTGTGAAGGAGGAGCTTGTGCATCTCCCCCCCCACATCTCTGAGTCAGGAACTAGGCGTGGCAGATGCATGACGGCCACTGAACACAACAGCTGTGTGTGCCTCCTTCTGTCTCATCTGTATAATACTTTGAGCTTCTCCGTGCTTGATGTCATGTGCTGCAATGTTTTCATTCTCTGCGGGACTCCAGTTCATTAGGTGCCGCTTGAGATGATGGGAGAAACTGGCAGCATGATGGCGTCATGTCCCTTTTCAAGGATCCTTAGACAATTTGTAGAGGAAAGGGAATACAAGAGGTGGGACTACTCTTTTTAGCAGCAACCCTGCATCTTCCATCCTGTCTAGTCCAACCTGCAGTCAGTGAGCTTGTATCTCATGTACTGATACGCAAGTTTCCCTTACACCAGAAACCAGTGTCATCGCTAGTGGGTTGTGGGGGGGGGGTGCAGGCCACACATGGTGATGCACACAGGGGGATGACACCACTACTGCCAAAATGTTTAAAATCTTGGTATTTTCAAATAATATCATCATGTTGTATATCATTCAATATGTCATTTCTTAGTAGTAGGCAACCTTCAGTCTCTAAAGACTATGGTGTCGCGCTCTGAATGGTGGTTCTGGAACAGCGTCTAGTGTGGCTGAAAAAGCTGATTCGGGAGTGACAATCCCTTCCACACCGGGAGCAAGTGCAGTCTGTCCCTGGTCTGTCTCCCTGGCTATGGGCCTTCCTTCTTTGCCTCTTTGCCTCAGACTGTTGGCCAAGTGTCTCTTCAAACTGGAAGAGGCCATGCTGCACAGCCTGCCTCCAAGCGGGCCGCTCAGAGGCCAGGGTTTCCCACCTGTTGAGGTCCACTCCTAAGGCCTTCAGATCCCTCTTGCAGATGTCCTTGTATCGCAGCTGTGGTCTACCTGTAGGGCGCTTTCCTTGCACGAGTTCTCCATAGAGGAGATCCTTTGGCAAACCGCATTGGAATATCTGTACTCTATCAAAAATTATAGCAAAAAAATCAGGGAGGTGTGGCAATAGTGCATCACCATGTTCATCACCCAGGTCATTGCCCTGCTCACTGCAGGGGAAGAGATTTGTCATGTGGGTGATGTGCTGGCCTCCTACACTGGTTTATGAAAATTCTAGTGACTCCACTAGCCAGGAATGAGGAAAATGAATGTAAAAGCTGCTTGGGCATCTGCTCCTCACTGCTTCCTATAAAAGGGAAGGCTGCCCTGACTTTCACTGTCCTGAATGTTATGTGGCTAGCTGTCAGGCCTCCTCAACCCTGCTGCATTTCAGTCCTGGTCAGATAATCACTTGCAATTTCTGGAGGCGAGAGAAGCGAAATGGTTTGTGGTTGCCTAGCAATTGCTGAATAAAGCTCTCGACAATTGTGGGTGGTTCAGTCCCTTTCACAAGCAAGCATGCAATGTAATAGTTAATGTAGACAAACACAGATATGGCTTCCTGGGGCACATTCTTCATGTAGGCAAGGCCCGGACTACGTGTCTTCCTTGCTCAATTCTCGATATTAGTACTTAACAAGCTTCTTCCCAATAGCATTGCCAGAAGGGGGCCACAGCGCTTAATTTAGCAGGCACCTCAACGCACCACGCGAGAGCCTTTGGAGTCATTCTGGGCAGCAAGAGCAAAGTGGAGATTTCTCCTGACCTAACCCCTTCTGATATTACCCTCTCTAGGTTCATGAGTGATGTTTGTGACTCTTTAACCGCAGCTGTTGCTGGTTATTTATCCGAGATTCTTAAAATAACGT
The DNA here is from genome assembly GCF_035046505.1 of Tiliqua scincoides. Classification (NCBI taxonomy): domain Eukaryota; kingdom Metazoa; phylum Chordata; class Lepidosauria; order Squamata; family Scincidae; genus Tiliqua; species Tiliqua scincoides. The sequence continues at coordinate 11,441,993 of NC_089821.1, forward strand.
CAGAATTTAAATAATTCTGGTATTCTGTTTTTAAGTTGTTGGGTCGGTATGCAAGACAATTGGGTCGGTTGAGACAATTGTAAAGTATAAGTCTTAATTGTGTTGTGTTGATATGCCAATAAAGGTTTCAGACAGACAGAGCAAAGTGGAGGTGTCCCAGATTTCATCAGCATTTGGCAGTAGTAAAGATTAAAGTCAAGTGCTTTTCAAGTTCTCTTAGGCCAGGGGTATTTGGCCCTCATTTCATACAGAGGGCCAAAGTTAGCATTCATGGTGCCTGCTGAAGCCAGAAGTGACATCATAAAGCAGAAAGTGACATCATTAAGCAGATGATGGCCAGAAATAAGCACTTGGACTCTCACTTAGAATCTCATTACCTGCAAGTGACAGAAGAGGAAATCCTCAAATCTTGTTCATATTTTCAAAATATGAGAGAGCCCAAATATCACCCTGGGAGACCCCAATTATAACGGGGTGTAGATAAATTGCTTCCAGGGGCCATATTAGGCCCATGGGCCTTATGTTAGACACCCTTTTCTTAGGCCCTCAAAATGTGTCACTACCGTTTATGGCTATAGGCAGAGGTGTTTGTTTCCTGTGAGTAAGATAGGATTACAGCCGAAGTCTCATTGAACACTGTGGGTTTACTTCTTAGTAAAGTAAATACAGGTGAGTGCCGCTTAATGATGCTCTGGCCAGCAACAGCTTGTTTATCCAATGGCCGCCACTGGCCGCTGTCAGCTCCCCTCCCCCTCCCCCCCGCAGCTTCTGAAGCCAAGGGGAACCAGGCTCCCCTCATCTCCAGAGGCTTTCCTGAGCCTCGGAGAGGTGGGCTGCGACTGCATGCTTCCAGTTTCCCCCACTCCCCTTCGGAAGTTTCACATAACATCAAGTGCCACTTGACAATGGCGATGTTGGTCCACATCCCCTTCGTTAAGTGGCGCACGACTGTAATACCATTTTCAAACACCTCTAGCTGTAGGCCCTGCCCTAATCATGCATGCAATATCATAACAATATACACTCTTTGAGGATGGAAGCGTAGTAGGGTTGCGGTGGGAGAGACAGAAACTTATGGGAGCTGAAACAGAGACGCCTGTGTTGGCTCGGTCATGTTGTGAGAATGGATGATGGCCAGATCCCAAAGGATCTCCTCTATGGAGAACTTGTGCAAGGAAAGCGCCCTACATGTAGACCACAGCTGCAATACAAGGACATCTGCAAGAGGGATCTGAAGGCCTTAGGAGTGGACCTCAACAAGTGGGGAACCCTGGCCTCTGAGCGTCGCGCTTGGAGCAGGCTGTGCAGCATGGCCTTTCCCAGTTTGAAGAGACACTTGGCCAACAGTCTGAGGCAAAGAGGCAAAAAAGGAAGGCCCATAGCCAGGGAGACAGACCAGGAACAGACTGCACTTGCTCCCAGTGTGGAAGGGATTGTTACTCCCGAATTGGCCTTTTCAGCCACACTAGACGCTGTTCCAGAACCACCATTCAGAGCACGATATCATAGTCTTTTGAGACTGAAGGTTGCCAACATGATTACTTCATTTCTTCCTCCCTTCTGTTTAGGAGTGCTACAATTCCTTTTGCCTTCTCCCCCACTTGGGCTGTTAGAGTGTTCGGGAGCTCATTTTAAATGTGCCATGCTAGGTGCATAGCTTAAACATCACATGGACACCTGAGCTTTGATTACTATTTGATTAAATCAAATTTAGGTCAGCTTGCCAGGCTGCAATCAATCGAAGGCGGGGGGGGGGGGAAGCTTTAAAACACTTATAGCCACTCTCTTGTAGCTTTATCAGATTCTTTAAAATGCAGATTTTCTGGGGGGTTTTTTGTACCACCTTTCATATTTAGATAGGAAACCTGAAAGCAAGTGGGAAATTTCTCCTAATGTTCTGACTTCATCCTTTTAGCTTCCCCATTAACATAGTTTGGAGGAGAAAATATAGGCTGCTAAAATAATCTTTAATTGTGGTTAATATAATACTGCATACAGATGTCATTGATTTACACAAATCCTGCAATTTCAAGAGCCGGGCATTTTTTGTGCAGAATTCTAAACCACTGGCAGTCCTGGCTGCCAAGCTGCCAGGGGTGTGCGGAAAATGCAGCCCTCCTCACCTGGAAGTAATCACAGTGATGTCATCACGCCACCACTATAACTTCGTAAACCCTTCTGAGAATGGCTGGAAGTGGTTCCACGCCACTCTGGACCCCCTTCCTTCCCCCCCTTTTAATAAAAAGCAGAAGAAGGAGGGCAGGTGGTTGGGAAAGTCGTATAGTATGGATCTGTGGCTGCAATGCGGGAAGAACCCAATCTTCCCAGGACTGCCCCCTCCATCCCCTGAGGGGACCAGGCAGGCTGTTAAGAAAGGCTCAGAGTGGCTGCGCTATTGCAGCTGCCTCAGAGCCTTTCCCAACTGCCCACCTGCCCTCCTTTGCTTTAAAAAAATAGCAGAGGAGAGGAGCAGCCCCTGGACTGGTGTGGAAAGGCTCTGATGGTAGGTGCAATTGTGGCCACCCTCCGAGCTTTTTCCCACCACTCTGAGAGCCACCTGCCCCCTCTGCTAGTTTTTTTAAGTGAAGGAGGGCGGACAGCGACTCTGGAAAGGGGAGGTGCACCACTGGGCATGGGGAGCATTTTGCCACCCCTCCCGTGTGGCAACCTGGGGCTTTTGCCCCCCTTGCCCCCCTAGGAATGCCACTGTTCTAGACTTCATGAACATGACTTCCATTCTTAGTCTGGGCAACAGGCTGGGTATGGAGCTTATCCTTTTGTGATTCCTATCCCTCCTCTGGAGATCTGATTTTGTAGACTAGGTTTAGATATTTATTCCAACCTGCATTTCTGCAATTTTCAATACAGCAACAGGATCCCCAAACTTAGTTTTGTTGCACAGTTTGGTATGAGATATGTATCTGACAGTTATGATACTTTCTCCCCAAAACTTGTTTTAATATATATTTATAAAATTATTTTCGGCCCAGTACTGTGTGCACTGCACAGCTTCAAGCTGTCTGATAATGAAAGCTGGCTGCTCTAGTGAATATCAACACTGTGAACTAATTAAAGGCAATTTTGCCTGTGCAACCAGTAGCTGGTACTTATTTAAGCTGTAAAAGATTAGCAAGAGTTCTCAGTTTGAAACTCTGACACTTTTCTGCAATCAAGTGGCAATCTTGGGTTTCCAGGCCCACTTCTGCCATTGAATTTCTAGTTCAGCCCCTGAGTGTGTTACTGCCTTCACTTCAGTTAACTGCCCTCAGCTGATGGAAATCTGGCTGAGAAAAAAAAACAACAAAAAAAGCTCATTACAGCATATATATTCTTCACTATCTGGGTATGTTCCATGTCGGGTCTATGCGCTCAAGTGAGAAATGCTCAGGAGAGCTACATATTATTGCCTCCGCCTTATGAATGGGAGACAGGTTGGTAAGTTGGATCAATACTATATAACTTGGTGTGCTGCTTGCTGGGTAAATATACTCGGAGGGACAAATCACAGAATCTGCCCATAAGGTGCATCTTTCACTTGCTCACTGGTGGCTTGACGTAAACCACAAAATATCACAGATCTGGCCTCCACACTGAGAAGGATTCGTAAGTAATAATAAGGAAAAAAAAATCACAGTGTGGGTTGTTGATTCATTGCATCGAGTGTGGCCAGTGAAAATCTCATGCCAGTGTGTTGTGGCAGTTCCCCTGTCCTTAGATAGCCAGCTGGATTGGTAGTTTTGGCAGGCAAATGTAATTACATTTTAAAAATTGTTGTTAATGCTTGCGAATTCCTCCTCCCCCCTCCACTTGTCTGAGTTTTAGCCAAGATTTCTTACTCATCCATCTGTACAAAAACAAAGGCAGCTATTTTTCCTTAAGAAATATCCGTTTCCACCACTTAAATCAATAGGGAGCTATTTGGAAGCTGTTCATTGGCCATCGTTGAGGTTTTTTCTTCTTGCCATGAACTACTGACCTTAGAATACTGTCAATTGTGAATGATACATTTTTCTGAGAGCAATCGCAGCCTTAGGCCTGGTTCATACATCTTTATCCATCAGTTGTGTTCTCATTTGGGGTTCGTTCTTGCATAGTTGTCGCTTCCATGTGAGTGAATACTTCCACTCTTCTGCAAGTGATATTTGCAGGAGAAGTAATCTTAGGGTTATAGATCCTTTTGTTTCAGATGTTAACCAGAGCGGCATGGAAAGCTGCTATGTGGAGAAAGCAGTGGTACCACTCCTGCAATGAGGAACAGTCATTGGTCACTCGGAACGGAATATATGAACTATTAAAAAGGATTTTTACAGTAATTTGTTCCAGTTATGCCCTGTTCTTCCTCCAAAAATTTAAGGGTAATGTACCTGGCTCTCTCTCCCCAGTTTTCTGCTTACAAGGACCCTGTGAGGTGGGTTAGGATGAGAGAGAATTGTGAAGGAACTGACAGGATTTGTAGTCTTTGCAAGGTCTACTCTAGTGGGACCTTCACACAGACTATAGCTCCCTCTGTAACTGATGCAACTTGCTTTTCCTTCATCCTTGTAAAGAGGGGGGGGGAACTATGTGCAACAAGGGGGTGGGTGAAGAAAGGAGCACCCCCAGTGGCATAGCTAGAGGGGGTGCAAAGCACTAAGTTTTGCAGGGAGCCTCACCGCAGCATAAGAACATAAGAACAGCCCCACTGGATCAGGCCATAGGCCCATCTAGTCCAGCTTCCTGTATCTCACAGCAGCCCACCAAATGCCCCAGGGAGCACACCAGATAACAAGAGACCTGCAAGGCCTCCTGGGAATTGTAGTTTAAGAACATAAGAACAGCCCCACTGGATCAGGCCATAGGCCCATCTAGTCCAGCTTCCTGTATCTCACAGCAGCCCACCAAATGCCCCAGGGAGCACACCAGATAACAAGAGACCTCATCCTGGTGCCCTTTCCTACATCTGGCATTCTGACTTAACCCATTTCTAAAATCAGGAGGTTGCGCATACACATCATGGCTTGTACCCCATAATGGATTTTTCCTCCAGAAACTTGTCCAGTCCCCTTTTAAAGGCATCCAGGCCAGATGCCAGCACCACATCCTGCGGCAAGGAGTTCCACAGACCAACCACACACTGAGTAAAGAAATATTTTCTTTTGTCTGTCCTAACTCTCCCAACACTCAACTTTCGTGGATGTCCCCCGGTTCTGGTGTTATGTGAGAGTGTAAAGAGCATCTCTTTATGCACTTTATCCTTCCCATGCATAATTTTTTATGTCTCAATCATGTCCCCCCTCAGGCGTCTCTTTTCTAGGATGAAGAGGCCCAAACGCTGTAGCCTTTCCTCATAAGGAAGGTGCCCCAGCCCCGTAATCATCTTAGTCGCTCTCTTTTGCACCTTTTCAATTTCCACTATGTCCTTTTTGAGATGTGGCGACCAGAACTGGACACAATACTCCAGGTATGGCCTTACCATCAATTTGTACAATGGCATTATAATATTAGCCGTTTTGTTCTCAATACCTTTTCTAATGATCCCAAGCATAGAATTGGCCTTCTTTACTGCCACCGCACATCGGGTCGACACTTTCATCGACCTGTCCACCACCACTCCAAGATCTCTCTCCTGATCTGTCACAGACAGCTCAGAACCCATTAGCCTATATGTGAAGTTTTGATTTTTTGCCCCAATGTGCATGACTTTACACTTACTTACTTTGAAACGCATCTGCCATTTTGCTGCCCATTCTGCCAGTTTAGAGAGATCCTTCTGGAGCTCCTCACAATCATGTCTGGTCTTCACCACTCGGAAAAGTTTGGTGTCATCTGCAAACTTTGCCACCTCACTGCTCAACCCTGTCTCGAGGTCATTTATGAAGAGGTTGAAAAGCACCGGTCCCAGGACAGATCCTGGGGGCACACTGCTTTTCACTTCTCTCCATTGTGAAAATTGCCCATTGACACACACTCTCTGTTTCCTGGTCTTCAACAAGGTCTCAATTCAGGAGAGGACCTGGCCTCTAATTCCCTGACTGTGGAGTTTTTTCAGTAGCCTTTGGTGAGGGACCATGTCGAACGCCTTCTGAAAGTCCAGATATATAATGTCCACGGGTTCTCCCGCATCCACGTGCCTGTTGACCTTTTCAAAGAATTCTAAAAGGTTCATGAGGCAAGACTTACCCTTACAGAAGCCATGCTGATTCTCCGTCAGCAAGGCCTGTTCGTCTATTTTTAGACGATAGAATCTTGTGTTTTGAGATTCTATCTTTGATGAGGCATTCCGCCATCTTTCTTGGTATGGATGTTAGGCTGACCGGCCTATAGTTTCCCGGGTCCCCCCTCTTTCCCTTTTTAAAGATCGGTGTGACATTTGCTATCTTCCAATCCTCTGGCACCGTGGCTGTTTTGAGGGACAAGTTGCATATTTTAATCAAGAGATCAGCAACTTCATTCTTTAATTCCTTAATAACTCTTGGGTGGATGTCATCCGGGCCCGGTGACTTATTGATCTTTAATTTATCAATGAGGTCTGAAACATCTTCTCTTTTAACCTCTATCTGACTTAATTCCTTGGTCAAGAGGGGCCATTCAGCAGCAGTATCTGCCCCAGTTCTTCTGCCGTTAAGACAGATGCAAAGAACTCATTTAATTTCTCTGCCATCTCTAAGTCTCCTTTTATCTCCCCTTTCCCTCCCTCACCATCCAGAGCGCCAACCACTTCACCAGTGGGTTTCCTGCTTCTAACATATTTGAAGAAACTTTTATTATTCCCCTTAATATTGCTGGCCATGCATTCCTCATAGCCTTGCTTGGCCTACCGTATCACCTTCTTACATTTCTTTTGCCACAGTTTATGTTCCTTTTTATTCTCTTCATTAGGGCAAGACTTCCACTGATGGAAGGAAGCTTCCTTGCCCTTTATGGCTTCTCTAACTTGGCTGGTTAGCCATGCGGGCACCCTCCTGGACTTAGTGGAGCCCTTCTTCCTTTGCGGTATACACTTCTGCTGGGCCTCTATTACTGTTGCTTTAAGCAGCCTCCATGCACTCTGGAGACATTGGACTCTTTTTACCTTCCCTTTCAACCTCCTTCTAACCAACCTCCTCATTTGAGGGAAGTTCGCTCATCGGAAGTCAAGGGATTTTGTGAGAGATTTATCCGGTATTCTTCTCCCGACGTGCATGTCGAAACGGATCACAGCATGATCACTGTTCCCAATGGCTATATAACATTGATATCTCTAACCTGGTCCTGAATACCGCACAATATTAACTCCAGAGTCACCTGTCACCTGTCCAGAGTCACTAGCTGCTCTAAGGCACAGTCATTTAACATGTCAAGGAATCCGGTCTCCTTTTTGTGACCAGAATACAAATTGACCCAGTCTATATGAGGATAATTGAAGTCCCCCATGATTACAACCCTGTCCCTCCTTGTCACCTCCCTGATCTGTTTCCGCATTTCAAGGTCCCCTTCCAGTTTCTGGTCTGGAGGATGCTAGTATGCCCCCAGTATTACATCACTCCTGAGGCCTGGTAATTTAACCCACAGAGATTCTATGGTGGAGTCGGACCCGCTTTCAATCTCTACTTTGCTGGATTCTATTCCTTCCTTAACGTAAATGGCCACCCCACACCCAACACGCCCATCCCTGTCCCTCCTGTAGAGTTTATAGCCCGGGATTGCGGTATCCCACTGATTCTCCACATTCCACCAGGTTTCCGTTATGCCCACTATGTCAATGTTTTCCTTTGTCACCCCATAATGGATTTTTCCTCCAGAAACTTGTCCAATCCCCTTTTAAAGGCGTCTAGGCTAGACGCCAGCACCACATCCTGTGGCAAGGAGTTCCACAGACCGACCACATGCTGAGTAAAGAAATATTTTCTTTTGTCTGTCCTAACCCGCCCAACACTCAATTTTAGTGGATGTCCCCTGGTTCTGGTATTATGTGAGAGTGTAAAGAGCATCTCCCTATCCACTCTGTCCATTCCCTGCATAATTTTGTATGTCTCAATCATGTCCCCCCTCAAGCGTCTCTTTTCTAGGCTGAAGAGGCCCAAACGCCGTAGCCTTTCCTCATAAGGAAGGTGCCCCAGCCCCTTAATCATCTTAGTCGCTCTCTTTTGCACCTTTCCCATTTCCACTATGTCTTTTTTGAGATGCGGCGACCAGAACTGGACACAATACTCCAGGTGTGGCCTTACCATAGATTTGTACAACGGCATTATAATACTAGCCGTTTTGTTCTCAATACCCTTCCTAATGATCCCAAGCATAGAATTGGCCTTCTTCACTGCCGCCGCACATTGGGTCGACACTTTCATCGACCTGTCCACCACCACCCCAAGATCTCTCTCCTGATCTGTCACAGACAGCTCAGAACCCATCAGCCTATATCTAAAGTTTTGATTTTTTGCCCCAATGTGCATGACTTTACACTTACTGACATTGAAGCGCATCTGCCATTTTGCTGCCCATTCTGCCAGTCTGGAGAGATCCTTCTGGAGCGCCTCACAATCACTTCTGGTCTTTACCACTCGGAAAAGTTTGGTGTCGTCTGCAAACTTAGCCACTTCACTGCTCAACCCTGTCTCCAGGTCATTTATGAAGAGGTTGAAAAGCACCGGTCCCAGGACAGATCCTTGGGGCACACCGCTTTTCACCTCCCTCCATTGTGAAAATTGCCCATTGACACCCACTCTCTGCTTCCTGGCCTCCAACCAGTTCTCAATCCACGAGAGGACCTGTCCTCTAATTCCCAGACTGTGGAGTTTTTTCAGTAGCCTTTGGTGAGGGACCGTGTCAAACGCCTTCTGAAAGTCCAGATATATAATGTCCACGGGTTCTCCCGCATCCACATGCCTGTTGACCTTTTCAAAGAATTCTGTAAGGTTCGTGAGGCAAGACTTACCCTTACAGAAGCCATGCTGACTCTCCCTCAGCAAGGCCTGTTCGTCTATGTGTTTTGAGATCCTGTCTTTGATGAGGCATTCCACCATCTTACCCGGTATGGATGTTAGGCTGACCGGCCTATAGTTTCCCAGGTCCCCCCTCTTTCCCTTTTTAAAGATAGGCGTGACATTTGCTATCCTCCAATCTTCTGGCACCGTGGCCATTTTGAGGGACAAGTTTCATACCTTAGTCAAGAGATCTGCAACTTCATTCTTCAATTCCTTAATAACTCTTGGGCGGATGACATCAGGGCCCGGTGACTTATTGATCTTTAATTTATCAATGAGGTCTGAAACATCTTCTCTTTTAACCTCTATCTGACTTAACTCCTCGGTCAGGAGGGGCCGTTTGGGCAGCGGTATCTGCCTGAGGTCTTCTGCCGTGAAGACAGATGCAAAGAACTCATTTAATTTCTCTGCCATCTCTAAGTCTCCTTTTATCTCCCCTTTCCCTCCCTCACCATCCAGAGGGCCAACCGCTTCTCTGGCGGGTTTCCTGCTTCTAACATATTTGAAGAAGCTTTTATTATTCCCCTTAATGTTGCTGGCCATGCGTTCCTCATATTCTCTCTTGGCCCTCCCATATCACCTTCTTACATTTCTTTTGCCACAGTTTATGTTCCTTTTTATTCTCCTCATTAGGGCAAGACTTCCATTTACGGAAGGAAGCTTCCTTGCCCTTCACAGCCTCTCTAACTTGGCTGGTTAGCCATGCGGGCACCCTCCTGGATTTAGTGGAACCCTTCTTTCTTTGCGGTATACACCTCTGCTGGGCCTCTATTACTGTTATTTTAAGCAGCCTCCATGCACTCTGGAGAGATTGGACTCTTTTTACCCTCCCTTTCAACCTCCTTCTGACCAGCCTCCTCATTTGAGGGAAGTCCGCCCATCGGAAGTCAAGGGTTTTTGTTAGAGATTTGCCTGGTATTCTTCCCCCAACGTGCACGTCAAAACGGATCGCAGCATGATCACTGTTCCCCAATGGCTCAGTAAGGTTTGCATCTCTAATCAGGTCCTGCATACCGCACAATATTAAATCCAGAGTCACCTGTCCTCTGGTGGGCTCCGTGACTAGCTGATCTAAGCCACAGTTATTTAGCACGTCAAGAAATCCGGTTTCCTTATCGTGACCAGAACACAAATTGACCCAGTCAGTATGAGGATAATTGAAGTCCCCCATGATTACAACCCTGTCCCTCCTTGTCACCTCCCTGATCTGTTTCCTCATTTCAAGGTCCCCATCCGATTTCTGGTCTGGAGGACGATAGCACGCCCCCAGTATTACATCGCTGCACAAGCCTGGTAATTTAACCCACAGAGATTCTACGGTGGAGTCGGACCCACCTTCAATCTCTACTTTGCTGGATTCTATCCCTTCCTTAACATAAAGGGCCACCCCACCTCCAACACGCCCCTGCCTGTCCCTCCTGTAGAGTTTATAGCCCGGGATTGCGGTATCCCACTGATTCTCCGCATTCCACCAGGTTTCCGTTATGCCCACTATGTCAATATTTTCCCTTGTCACCAGACATTCCAGTTCTCCCACCTTTGCTCGTAGACTTCGGGCATTTGCATAAAAGCATTTATACACGGAATGCCCCAGGATGGGCTGCTTATTCGCTCCTTTGTCCCCGCATCCTCTCATTGTGCCAAACCGTCTATGACATCCCGTCACCCTACCTTTCCCAATTTCTTCTCCTACCCTGCCTTTGTCTTGTTGTTCTCTAACCTTCCCATCCTCATCCCATAGGGATGAGGAGTCCCGAACCGGATGCCCCTCGGCTCCTGTCGGCCTTCCCCCAGGGATCAGTTTAAAAGCTTCCCTGCCACCTTTTTAATGTTATGCGCCAGCAGTCTGGTTCCATTCTGGTTCAAGTGGAGCCCGTCCCTCTTGTACAGGCCCCGCTTGTCCCAAAACGTTCCCCAGTGCCTAACGAATCTAAACCCCTCCTCCCTACACCACCGTCTCATCCACGCATTGAGACCCCTGATCTCCGCCTGCCTAGCTGGCCCTGCGCGTGGAACAGGTAGCACTTCAGAGAACGCTACCTTTGAGGTCCTGGCTCTCAGCTTCCTGCCTAAAAGCCTAAATTTGGCCTCCAGGACCTCCCGGCTACACTTGCCCACGTCGTTGCACTGCAAGCGGCCGCTTCCCCACCCCACCAGAGCCATTCCAGTTGGGAGCAAACCAGAGGCATTCACCTAAGAATGGAGCTAGGAATGGCTCCAAAGGGCAGGGGAAGGGGCCGCTTGAATGCTGAGGTGAGGCTCCCTGCAAAACTTAGTGCTTTGCACTCCCTCTAGATATGCTACTGGAGCATCCCACTGTCACGGTGGTCAGTAAAATATAAGGGGCAGAAGTTGCATTGTAGATGCAGAAATCAGCAGTAAATGATAGCTCAGTCATAGCTCAGCAGTAAATGATAGCTCAGTCTACCCCTGGGGGCTGGGGATAAGAACAGGCCCTCAGTTTGGCTGTACTTGTTGTAAGATGCGACTAAACAGCCACTGGATAGATGGGACTCGTCAGCCTGGGAAGGCAGCTCATCCGAGAGAAGGAAAACTCTGACCCCAAACCTCCACTGCCTTGTGGCTACATTCAGTTATGGAAAAGGCTTCAGGAGTCAACCTCGAGGCAAAATCCGGAGCCGGCGTCCCTGGGGCAGTTCATGGCTGAACACAGTCACGTTCTGGCAACTCCTGCGATGCCGCTGGAACCAACCGTATTGGCCTCTGCCTTTCCATTGGACCATTTCAGTGACGTGGAGAGGGGGGGATTTGCTGCATGGGTAACAGCCTATCCTCCATACCTACTTTACCCAGGCTTCGCGCACTGGAGAGGACACTCTGTTCCAGAACCGCCATTCAGAGTGTGACACCATAGTCTTTCGAGACTGAAGGATGCCAACAAGATAGCTCAGTCACAAATATATTTGATTTTGAGGAGATTCTTAAATATTAATGAAGAAGGAATAAATTTGTTCATGTCTCTAGCATAGTAGAACAAAAACAGTCAAGCTGGTTCCATGGAGCTATGGAAGCTGTAACAATATTATGAGTGGCTTGTATTGCTGTAGCTGTTATGTTATTCCATCCCTGGCAGTAGAAACAAAGCCATCTTAGAACCACTTAAGGCTGTAATACTTTGCTGGTGCATTTTTGTTCTGAGGGTCCTTCTCTCTTCCCAACCCCCATTTCTACATCCCAGCAGCAAATACTCTTATAAGCAAATCAACGTAGTGCTTTGCACTCCTTCTAGCTACAACACTGATGTTTAGAACATGCCAATCCATATCAGCAGCATATTGGTCATCTGTAACATTATTTAGGAAACATAGTCCTGTAATCTGTTTTCATTTTTTATTTTTAATGCTTCTGGAAAGTTTATAAGAAAGGTAAGAAATCCTTTTGAGTTTTAATTCAGACGATACCATTGCCTTTTTAGCAGATGTAACATGGGAAGGGGATGACCTTCTAAGGGTATTGTGTTGCAAGCAACCTTTACAAGTGGGACCAAGGTATGTTGGTTCTTGTACTGCCATGGCAGATTGCATATGGAGGAAACTACTGGTTTGATTTCTGTTGTATTGCAGTGCCACCACTATAGATGGCCAGAGGGTGGGTCAGCCAGTTCTAACCTAGTAGGGATCAAGTGGCACAAGGAACCAGTACGGTACCCACCTTCTGCCTCTGCCCTGGTTCCTCAACCTGAGTGCTTGATCGCATGTCACAGGTTTTGACAATCCTTTAACCATAGTTCAGAGACAGGAAGCATTTCATCTGGACCAGCCCCTAGTGAATTTAAGGATCACCCTACATGTTCAGAGAAAGCATGCTGTCCACTTCTTCTAGTGCGGAGCATTTCAGACTGTTGGTAGAGTATTATATTTTTACATATTTACATCATCAGTATCTGAATTGTTCACTTTGAATAGAGACACTCTCCTTGGCTTGTTAGCTTTCCATAGTCAGGGATAAGCAGTGAGGTGTCCAAGTTTGTGAGTGGCACTAAACTTTTCTAAGTGGTGAAGACCAGAAAGGATTGTGAAGAGCTCCAGAAGGATCTCTCCAAACGGAGAGAATGGGCAGCAAAATGGCAGATGCATTTCAATGTCAGCATGTTTAAAGTAATGCACATTGGGGCAAAAAGGGGGATTGGACAGATCTATGGAGAAGTCTATCATAGTTTACAAGCTGCAATGGATATGTGCAACCTTGTGGTTTTAGCAGTAGGCTACCTCAGAATGCCTGATACAAGGGAGGGCACCAGGATGCAAGTCTCTTGTTGTGTACTCTCTGAGGCATCTGGTTGGCCACTGTGAGATGTAGGAAGCTGGACCTATGGCCTGATCCAGCAGGGCTTATATTTTCTTTGACATGGGATAGCATTCAGTTGAATAATCTGCCACTTACATTTTATAGTTGTGTTTTCTCAGGAGAGCAGTACAGCATGCTTTTCATGAACATGTAGCTCAGCCCCTTATCTATTTAAATTGAAGTGCTTTGGCTTAATTGGATTCCGAAGCAGACTAAAAGGCAATTACTGAATATTGATACTAATCTATTAGTGTTTGTCATTTTTTCCACAATAAAATGTGTACGATTAGTACAGCTATTTCACTGTCACTGTGATGTATGCAGCTCCTGGCCTTCATTTGAACATCCCAGGGTAATCCAATTTTAATAGCTTCATGCAAAAATGTGCATTATTTCTAGCTGTTAACAGTAATTAAGTCTCTGTGTTTCCAATCCTTGTGAGTGCTGCAATTTCCATATCATTTTCTACAGGCAGCTCAAGGGGGTGGTCATAGAACACTGCTATATGGCCATGCTATACTACTTCGTCATTCCTTCAGTGGGATGGTAAGCTGTTTGTTTATTACAAGCATAGTGTCTGTTGCTATGGTTGCGGGAGGATGGAGACAAGGACAATCTACAGCTTGTCAGGTGGAATGAGCAAGAGGGTTGGAGTAGTAAGGTTCCTCTTGTGCTTTCTGCACTCACAGTATCTCCTCCTCCTCTAGATTCCTCAGCTAGACAATTATTTGGGCCTTCCGTCCCACCTTCCTCTTTTTGCTTGAACATTTCCCCACTTCCCCACTCACACTATCTTCTCTACTGAAGACAGCACCACCAATTAGCAAGGGAGGTGTCATGTTGAGAGAGAACTGGGTCCAGCCCTATCTCTTGCTTGCCTCGTCATCTCTCTCTACTGTATACTGCCATCCAAGTCACCTCCAAGGGTGGAAAATGTGGGATGGAGATCATCAGAAGCTGCCTTATACTGGGTCAGACCATTGGTCCTTCTGGGTCAATATTGTCAGCACTGGTGGTGGCTTGCAAAGGTTATACAGCCCAATCCTATCCACACTTTCCTGAGAGTAAGTCCCATTGACTCTAATGGGACTTACTTCTGAGTAGACTCGCATAGGATTGGGTTCTTAGATGGGGAATTTTTTTTCTCGGCCCTACCTGGAGATGCCAAAGATTGAACCTGGGACCATTTGCATTCAAAACAAAACAAATGCTTTATTTTGAGTCATGGCCCTTCCCTTGAGTCATGGCCCTTCCCCTAACAAGGCTTACCTCGAACCTGCTATTTCACAATATGCTTTGAGCAGCCCAATCTTAACCTGCCCTGGAGTAGGCAGGCTGGCAGACCTGCCCCACATCCAAACCAGGTTTGGGGCCAATTGCTGCTCAGCCTGGGGCAAGGGAAATCACATCCCCTTACCCCGGTAAAGCTGCAGCAGTCCCAATGGGGCTATTCAGATCTGTGTGACCTCAATGGGGGGCATAGATCCAAGTGGTTTGGGGCTGCCCCAGGCTGCCTAGGAATGGGGATAGGATCAGCATAAGTGCCAGATCCTGGCCCTGCCCCTGTTTACCAACCGCCTGCCCACAGACCTGCCCACCCTTCCGTTGCCTCAAAATGCCTCCTCCCCACGCCCCCTCCAAACCCCTGCCCTGGCCTAGCTCAACCGGAACGGGCTTATCTTTTGTTCCAGCATAACTGGGCTCATGCCGTCCTCCTTGTTCTCCCAGTGGCGTGGAAGTGTTTTACGGCACTTTCACGACACTAGTGGGCTGGCGCAAGGGACTTGTGCTGGCCCAGGGCACTTTCGGGATTGCACCCTAAATTACTTGCTTGTGCTACATAACAAGGTTATCTGCCAGTGCATGTATTCTCTTAGGGCCCAATCCTATTCAACTTTCCAGCAGCTGTAATGCAACCCTGAGGCAAGGGAGCAAATGTTCCCTTACTTTGTGAAGGTGTCCATAACTACCCTATCGCCGCAGGATGCAGCACACACCCCATTGGCATGGCTATCCCAGTGCTGGAAAGTTGGATAGTATTTGGCCCTCATCATGTTGGATTATGGTCAAAAGATACTAGTTTTTAAATACCTATTGCAGCAAATAACATTTTATTCAGTTGTTTTTAAGCCATTTCTGCACAATATTTTATATACATAACAGGGATCAAATGTGTACACCTGTGGGCTGGGTTAAGGTGCTAGAGGCCCTATGGTACAGTTATTGTAAGATATAGTAAATGTAAGTCATAACACTGTGTTTGATAACAAAAATATATATTAAGCAATCTTTCAATCTCATAGAAAACAGTGTAGTTTCAAAGCAACTTCTGGTCAACGTGGCTGCTTCTAGGAGTATGCTTTGAACACAGAGCAGGAGTACTTCAACAAACAAGCTCTGTTTTAAATAGATTATAGTTTTACAGTAGTAAGTTTTGCTGGGCACCATCTGCAGACTGCATTTATTTCTGGAAACTGGTAATTAAGATATATTCCCAAAAAGTCAAGAAACAAAGTAAAGCCATTCTATAAAGCGTTGGCTTTGTTACTAATTTTATTTGTTGACCTGAAAGATTGTTTTTCTCTTATAATGATCCTAGGATCTCAGAAATAAGAAATTTTAAAATGTGTATATCTTAAATTATCTTACACCAGCTGTCCCAATGCAGTGATTGTAAGAACTTCCCTGTTCATTTCATTGTAGAAATCTGACCCACATTCCCCAAAGCAAGTAGATTAGATTCCCTGGTTGTGCACATCTAAATGCACAAAGGTCTAAATTCATGCACAAAATGACAATATGACATAATTAAATGTGTTGATTTCAGAAGACATGACAACTCTAGCTTGTTGTGTTTTTTTCAGTATTTGACATGTTTGACTACATCAAGATCTCAGACAGATAAACTTGCCTTTGATGTGGGACTACAAGAAAATGCAGCAGGTGTGTATGCCCTGGAATCTTGCACCCTTAACCTCAGATGTGTGATGGCTAGTTTGTGTCAGATCTGTAAAACCTGCAAACCAGACAACAAACTGAACACCAACCATATATAGTAGTCCACCAGTCCTCCTGATTCTTCTGTCTGCTTGGAACTGTAAAAACAGGATGTTTGTCAAGCTCCTGGCTGGCTACAGTACATTGGTTATTGACTGCTTTCAGCATAGTCAATATGATATTGCCCTGCTTTGCAGTGAGTGAAAAACACTCTACACATGCTGAGAGACTCTAGGGGCCCAGTCTTATCCCCTCTGCCACCCGTTGATGCAGTGGCACCAAAATAGCAAACGTGGCATCCTATAGTGGGGGAAGCTACCTTGAGGTGTCCTCTAGGCAAGGGAACAATTGCTTATTTAACCAAAGGTAAGCTTCTGCAGTGCAGATAGGTCTACTTACTTGGTCCTATGACAATTATTTTACTAGTGTAAGTCTGCGTTGACCCGTGCTGCAGATTGGACCCAGAGAGGGGGTTAAAATACCAATGGCACCAGTGCCGCTGATTCTGCCGCCTCCCGGGATCTGATTCACCCATCCCCTCTCTACCCTCTTTTGCCCCATTTTACCCTCTCCATGCCTCTGTTCCGCCCTCCCACCTCTCCTGTCATCTTATGTGCTCTGGTGAGCAGAGGAACCTTCAGTGATGGGGCAGGAAGGTGTTGGCTACCGGCAGTGTGCTAAATCATGCGCTGTTGGAGCATCTTTTGTGACAGGTGCTGACTGCTTTACTGCAGTCATCGTAAAGAGGAAACCCCCTGTGAAGCTGGGTCCCTGTGATAAGATTGGGCTGTAACTTCTTAAGATTCATTCTGTAATAGAAAATATGATGTATACTTGTGTTAATAGAAAATTTATGTGAAATACAAATATATTATCAGTCAATACTAGGAAGCTTTGAACATGCCTTTATAAAGAAAAAAAGCGCCTTTATTAGGTGCTTCTGCATGCAGAGAAAACATTAAAGAAAACAAAAGCCTGTAGTACAGGGAAGTCTAATTATAACCATTTTAAATATGTGTCACTCTCTTGCTGCTGGGTTGGGTTTAGTCCTACATAGAATTGCTCTTGGAAGATGTGCATTGATTTCAGCAGCTCACAAGTAAAAATGCTTCAGCTTGAAGACCTAGTTCATTGAGAAGCCCTAAATAGTGTGTCCATGTGTTGTGAATCCTCCATATAACTCAAGCAGTTATCAGTTGTGACTGTTTCAGCTGTGTGTTGAGATGCAGTCTCCAGTCTCAGCACTGTTCTCTGTTGTCTCTTGCTGTCTCACTTGCCCACCGGAAGTGCCTAGATATTTCTTGCACTGGGACAGGGGAACAAGACAGCTGCTGTGCTTTGGAACTATATGGTCTATAGACTGCAATTCTGCAGCTGGGAATTCCTACACACTACCTCTGCACGATCAAGAGTAGCTCCAAGACTACTGCACATTTTAGAGTTTTTTAACTATCTCTGTATACTATAGGTGAGGCCTGCTGGTGGACCATTCATCCTGCTTCTAAACAAAGATCAGAAGGAGAAAAAGTACGAATTGGAGATGATCTTATCCTGGTTAGTGTGTCCTCAGAAAGATACTTGGTAAGAAGACTCTAGAAGTCCTTATGATTTTTTTATAGCAGGGGTTGGTAACATGGCCTGTGGGCCAGATTCTGCCACCCAAAGTCATCTGGCTCGTGTGGACCTTGGCTTGGGAGGTGAAGCTTCTCATACAGTTTGCCACATGATGAACAGGGCACAGCAGTGGCGCAAGGACTCTGTCATTCCTTGTTGGATGTGTGGTAACTTGGGTAGGAGGCTTCAACTCTTAAGCTCCACACAGCTGCTTCCAGGAACTCGGTAACCCAGAAGTTTGGCAATGATGTGATGATATTCTGGCCCCTTTGTGCAGAAAGGTGGCCGACCCCTACTTTAAGGCATGTCCACATGAGTGCTTTGATTACTTACAGTTTTGTCCATTTTTTCCCAGTTTTAAAGTGCAAGGTTCTGCTGTTGATTACTTGCCTCTACAAGGAATTTTAGTCACAAACCCTTCCCCCCTGAATATAGCAGAATTTGCAAAAAAGGGGAGGGGGTTTGAAAAGGGGTCCAATAAAGAAGGATGGTAGGTGGGAAGGGAATCGAATACAACACCTCCTGTTTAGAGCAGTTGTAACAAGGCTTGCACCTTGTCAACAAAACTATAGATGGAAGGGAAAGTGGAATACTAATCTTACACACTCATTCTCATCAAGACATAACAATTGAATGAGTTTCGTTTTTAACAAGGCTCGTTTGTTTTAAGTCTATGACTTTGTACAGTCTTGGAGATAATTGTTCTCATTGTGCTTTCTGTGAATGTGCTTTTCTCTTTCAGCATCTTTCTGTGTCATATGGAAACATACAGGTGGATGCGTCCTTTATGCAAACACTATGGAATGTGCACCCCACTTGTTCAGGAAGTAGTGTTGAAGAAGGTTTGTTAAACTGTGTTTTGATGCTAGTTAAAATTGCTATTTAATTTGTGACTATGCGCTGTAATTTTCTTTGCTTAAAAAAAAAATCAGTGCTTTTCAAATTCTAACTTCAGTGGGAATACTATCCCAATGCACTGCTTCTTTTGTCTAGGACAGCGTTTCTCAAATTGTGGGTCGGGACCAACTAGGTGGGTTGGGAGCCAGTTTCAGGTGGGTCACGTCGCACCTAGCTCAGCCACCACTGAAAATATAGAGCTGGAAATACAGGGGACAAAGCTGCTGGACAGGGCAGGCTCCCAGTGGGAGAGAGGCATAGTGCTTTCCCCTAAATAGGTGGGAAGACGGGATGCTGGAAAGGGAGGAGGGCTGTGTGGTTGGAGAAGGATCCAAGTCTGCATTCAGCTTTGACTTCCAAGCTGGAAATGTTTGAATTCCAAGCCATGCAAAATGACAGCACACGTGCACTGTGTGATGGAATCTTTGATCATAACTTAGATTTGAAGCCTAAATTGATAATGTCACTTCTTGCCATGACATCACTTCCAGACTAATGACATCACTTCCAATAAGTCCTGACAGACTGACATTCTCCCATCCTTCCTCCAAGGATATCAGGAGTGCAATATATGCTTCCCCCCCCTCACTTTGCTGTGGTATTTGTGGCAGTTTCAAATCCTTTTGTGGTTGATTTAATCGTATGAGGGTTAAATCCAAACTAATTTGAGCTGTTTTATGTTAGCACAAAGGTGTGTAAGCACATAATATCTAGAATGGTATTTCCTTTGTAGTGTTTGTCTCTACATTAATATTAATTTGGCTATTTAGTGGTGAATTTAGAACAGCTCACAGTGAAATGATGATGAGTCATTTCCCCACTTTTGCTGAGAGACAAAGTGCCTTCATTTGTCCTGGTCTCTCTATGTTAAATTGGTTGGAAAGTTGCCTTCCATTAAATGTAAATCTACAGAAGAGCCAAGTTGTTTACTGTCCCCCATCACCTGCTACCTCTGTGCAGTATTGATTTTTATACAAATGATTAATTTTGTGCAAGGGAAATGACTTCATTTATCAGTCAAGCCTATGTTGACACATTTCCATAATTTGGATATCAGTAACTCTTTAAGATTGTGCTATTGTGTAATGAACTTTGCTTTTTTCTACAGTTGTGTACTCTGCAGTAATAATACTAGATGTTTTCATTTCCACTAAACAGTCTCTGAACCCTAACTTAGCCTTTTCAGACATATAGTTCTCGCACCCTATCAGTCTCTAACCCTGATAAGGAAGAGATCTAAATTCACAACAGGACTTCTGTTTGGTGTTTCTAACAACTTATGTTCCATGCTTTTTAAAAACTTGCAGTACTAAAACTCTCTCTGAAAATGTCTTTCTCATGAACTGATAAAGGAGCTTTCTGCTGTTGTAGTTGAAACTGTAGTTGAAACTGTTTTCTAACCCCATCTGTGCAAAGTTCTGTGAAAACCTTTGCAAACCTTATCATTAAACCCCATCTATGCAAAGGAGGAAGGGTGACTTTGGCCTATTTTCCTCTACCTTGGCAGCTCCCTGTGTCTGCCCCCGCCCCAATATGAGGGTTCCACAATCCTCAGGAAAAATGTCTGGGTTGTAGGGGGCTGTAGAGGTGATGGGTGATAATCAACCTCCTCACCTCTTGTGCAAATGGCACTACTTCTGCTCAGAAAAGAAGACCTTAGGATTCAACCCTGTACTGATAGTGGTATTAAGCACTGGGATTGTACTGTAGAGTTCAAAATGCTTTACATTTTGTCAATAATTCTACAAAAACAGTGTAAGGTAGGTTACCCCCAGTTAACTGGGCAAAGAGGCACCATTGGAAATGGTTGCCCTCTTACATTTAGCAGGGGAAAACAACTTTCTTTACCCCAACATGGCATCTTTCCCAGTGGCTGTTTGCTGGTGTCTCTTTTGCGCTTGTTTTAAATCTTGAACACTTTTGTGACAGGGAACCATTTATTTTGTTGTGTAAATCTGTTTGTGAACTACTTTTTGTTGAAAAGCAGTATATATAAATATTTTTAATAATAACAGAGGAGTTAAAGGAGACAGAGCAACAGACAGGCACTTCCTTGATTAAGGAAGTCTAAGGAGTTTGTAGCCAGGTTTGAGTACCCATGTCTAAACCAGAGATTTTCAACCTTTTTTTTTTTTTATCTCTCAGCACACTGACAAGGCACTAAAAAGTTGTCAAGGCACTACATTAGGTTTTTGACAATTGACAAGGCACACCATTTTGTCAGTGGAGGGCTCACATCCCCCAATGGACCTACTATGAATGACCTTCCCCCAAATTCCTGTGGCACACCTGTGGACCTTTCATGGCACACCAATGTGGCCTGTCATGGTGGCTGAAAATGTCTGGTCTGGGCCCTCCCAAGGTTTCTCTCCCAAGGTCAGTTTCCTTCCCATAGCAAATACTAGCTGTCGGGGGAGTGATTTTCATTGGGACCATGTCACAGAGGCAAAACTTCAAACCTTTGGACCATTGTACCCATCTAGACTAAGGGTCTTGCAGCTGGTGTTTATGAAAAAAAATTGACAGAAGGGCAAACAGCATGCTTATAGGTAGTCTATGGGGAGATTTAAATCTAAGGGGAGATTTGAAATGGGAACTTCTCACTCTCTTAGATGCTGCACTATACCATAAGATTCAGAAATCTGCTCTCAGACATTGAGATCCCCAGACACCTATTTCTAAAAATTTATGAGGAATCTTATTATTTTCTAGGATACCTACTTGGTGGGCATGTGCTGCGTTTATTTCATGGCCATGATGAGTGCTTGACAATCCCATCTACAGAGCAGAATGATTCACCTCACAAGTGAGTTACAGCTTTATATTTTATATGCTTCCTCTTTTTAGTTTAATAATGATATTTTGCTGAAAACCTCCAAGAGCCATGTTTGAAAGAGAGTGTATGTGTATACCGTATTTGTACCCCTTGTGGCAACATTTTAAACACCTACTGTTTTATATAAGAACAGCCCCACTGGATCAGGCCACAGGCCCATCTAGTCCAGCTTCCTGTATCTCACAGCGGCCTACCAAATGCCCCAGGGAGCACACCAGATAACAAGAGACATCATCCTGGTGCCCTCCCTTGCATCTGGCATTCTGACATAACCCATTCCTAAAATCAGGAGGTTGCGCATACACATCATGGCTTGTACCCCGTAACGGATTTTTCCTCCAGAAACTTGTCCAATCCCCTTTTAAAGGCATCCAGGCCAGTCGCCATCACCACATCCTGTGGCAAGGAGTTCCACAGACCGACCACATGCTGAGTAAAGAAATATTTTCTTTTGTCTGTTCTAAGTCTCCCAACACTCAATTTGAGTGGATGTCCCCTGGTTCTGGTGTTATGTGAGAGTGTAAAGAGCATCTCCCTATCCACTCTGTCCATTCCCTGCATAATTTTGTATGTCTCAATCATGTCCCCCCTCAGGCGCCTCTTTTCTAGGCTGAAGAGGCCCAAACGCCGTAGCCTTTCCTCATAAGGAAGGTGCCCCAGCCCAGTAATCATCTTGGTCGCTCTCTTTTGCACCTTTTCCATTTCCACTATGTCTTTTTTGAGATGCAGCGACCAGAACTGGACACAATACTCCAGGTGTGGCCTTACCATAGATTTGTACAATGGCATTATAATACCAACCGTTTTGTTCTCAATACCCTTCCTAATGATCCCAAGCATAGAATTGGCCTTCTTCACTGCCGCCGCACATTGGGTCGACACTTTCATCGACCTGTCCACCACCACCCCAAGATCTCTCTCCTGATCTGTCACAGACAGCTCAGAACCCATCAGCCTATATCTAAAGTTTTGATTTTTTGCCCCAATGTGCATGACTTTACACTTACTGACATTGAAGCGCATCTGCCATTTTGCTGCCCTTTCTGCCAGTCTGGAGAGATCCTTCTGGAGCTTCTCACAATCACTTCTGGTCTTCACCACTCGGAAACGTTTGGTGTCATCCGCAAACTTTGCCACCTCACTGCTCAACCCTGTCTCCAGGTCATTTATAAAGAGGTTGAAAAGCACCGGTCCCAGGACAGATCCTTGGGGCACACCGCTTTTCACTTCTCTCCATTGTGAAAATTGCCCATTGACACCCACTCTCTGCTTCCTGGCCTCCAACCAGTTCTCAATCCATGAGAGGACCTGTCCTCTAATTCCCTGACTGTGGAGTTTTTTCAATAGCCTTTGGTGAGGCACCGTGTCAAATGCCTTCTGAAAGTCCAGATATATAATGTCCACGGGTTCTCCCGCATCCACATGCCTGTTGACCTTTTCAAAGAATTCTATAAGGTTCGTGAGGCAAGACTTACCCTTACAGAAGCCATGCTGACTCTCCCTCAGCAAGGCCTGTTCGTCTATGTGTTTTGAGATCCTATCTTTGATGAGGCATTCCACCATCTTACCCGGTATGGATGTTAGGCTGACCGGCCTATAGTTTCCCGGGTCCCCCCCTCTTTCCCTTTTTAAAAATAGGCGTGACATTTGCTATCCTCCAATCTTCTGGCACCGTGGCCATTTTGAGGGACAAGTTGCATACCTTAGTCAAGAGATCTGCAACTTCATTCTTCAATTCCTTAATAACCCTTGGGTGTATGCCATCAGGGCCCGGTGACTTATTGATCTTTAATTTATCAATGAGGTCTGAAACATCTTCTCTTTTAACCTCTATCTGACTTAACTCCTCGGTCAGGAGGGGCCGTTTGGGCAGCGGTATCTGCCCGAGGTCTTCTGCCGTGAAGACAGATGCAAAGAACTCATTTAATTTCTCTGCCATCTCTAAGTCTCCTTTTATCTCCCCTTTCCCTCGCTGACCATCCAGAGGGCACATAGTGTATAGTGTATAGGAAAATAAGCCTGAAATCATATCCTTGCAGTACTACAGGTAAGGGAGGCAGGGCACCAGGGAGGGCACCAGGATGAGGTCTCTTGTTATCTGGTGTGCTCCCTGCGGCATTTGGTGGGCCGCTGTGAGATACAGGAAGCTGGACTAGCTGGGCCTGTGGCCTGATCCAGTGGGGCTGTTCTTATGTTCTTAAACTACAATTCCCAGGAGGCCTTGCCGGTCTTCTTGTTATCTGGTGCGCTCCCTGGGGCATTTGGTGGGCCGCTGTGAGATACAGGAAGCTGGACTAGATGGGCCTATGGCCTGACCCAGTGGGGCTGTTCTTATGTTCTTGTGTACAGATATACTAGCGCTGTACGCTGTGGGGGATTTTCAGCTACTAGAGGTCTCATTGGGGTAAGGGAACATTTCTCTCCTTGCCCTGGGGTAAGCTCCAACAGTCGCTGTGGGTTGGTTTAGACCTGCACCATTAATTGCTGGCACAAGTCTGCAGAGTCAGGATTCAGCATGTGCTGCCACTTCTGATTCTGCCCCACCTCCTGATCCAGCCTCCTCCCTGCCCCATCACCAACCGATCCTACCAACCCCTCCCTCATTCTGCTCATCCCCCCATTCAACTCCCTCCCTCCAACCTCCTGTGCAAGCTGACCTACTCTGGTGGCTCTTTGTGGATATGCTGGTACGCGGGAAGCCACTCCGGCTTTCCCTCCAGCTGGGCCTGCAGCACATGTTGATGAAGGCCTGCCAGCTCACCTCTAGTTATGCTAGTGGGGAAGCGGGATAGGATTGGGCTGTAAAATAGCATAAACATTTTCCTAACTCTTGAAATAATTTAAATGTAAGTATTGTTTACTTGTTATCAGAATGAATGAACCCTCATATAAGACAACAGGAATAATTATGATGATTGCAAAGATGAGTCTACTGCACGTTGATGAATGTAGTAGTGGAACATTGGTAGGACTCAGAGAAGCTTCTCATTCGGAAGCAGAGCTTTCTACTTCCTCCCTACTGCACTCCCCGCTCCCAAAATCACTCTTGAAGATTGAGGGGCCTCTTTAATGGAATGGGACGTGGCACAAGGGGTTGCAACGAGAAAATGGAATTGGCCTCCTCAAAGCACCTCTGGAACCTCACTGATGTTATGCTTCATATTTTTGATTTGTATTAGGGGAACATTTTTTACTAGAAATTAATTCATAAATAATTCCTTTTCATCTTTTTAGATGGTATGTATGTTCTGGCCGAATCCCAAATAGACTTTTCTGGTATATGTTGGAAGAGTTAGAAAAAAGTTAATTGCTTTCATTTTTTATTGTTGAATAATTATCTAGAATTTTAGCACTAAATTATTCCTTGTACATTTTACCTTATTGCTCATAGCTGTGTATAATATGCCTCTCTTTCCCATCACTATGAAAAGGAACAAAACAAAGAACACAAGTTTGAACTTGTGCTCGGGCTTGAAATAATTATAATCATCAAGAGGAACATTGATGATAATATTAGAAAATCTCAGTAGAATACAGAACAAATTAAAAAGTATATATTGTTCCAGTTGGCCTCATTCATGTGTTCTGCGAATTGTCTAAAACTAAATATGGCAAAACTATAAATTCATCAAGAAATTTTAAGAAAAATGATATGACTGCTGGGTAAAAGTGAATCAAACATCATTTTTGTTTTTTCTCCAGAGACTCAAGAAATTCTTGTGACACTTCTAGGTATTCCAAAAACCTAAAATAGCAAAATTCATCAGTAATATCCATAATTAAAAAATTCCCCTCTGGAATGGGAACCCCCCCCCCCTCCATAATTGGCATGTGCTTAGTGATTTGGCAACCAAACATGTCCATCTAGGACGGTGAAGGGGTGGGATAAAGTGAACCAGGTGGTGAACACTCTGGGTTCACTCAATTATTTTTTGCCTGTTGCTGAATCGCCCATTTGTTGAATGGTGAGGAGCTCCCGCTTGTTCACCCACAAGTGCAAGGACTGGGGATTCCTTGGACAGATGTAAGTAGCTAGCAAATAGGCACTGTATTTCTATCCAGAAAGCAATCAGTGCATTTATGCTTTGTCTGTTCTTTTCCATCTAGCCAGTTTGCAACTTTACCAGTTAACCTGCATGGTGGGTTAACTCACCTGCATGTGAGCTGAGTTATTTGAGTAGCATTTCAGCTCCACTTGCTGGGCTTTACTGGTTACTGCATCAAACATTTTCATTGTGCTTTCCAGACAAGCTCGGGTATCTTTTTCCATCAGCCTTCTTGTACCATATTTTTCAATTTGCTTTTTTTTTTGAATGTTTAATAAACTAGTTACATTTTGACTCTTGGTCTGCCTTGCCAACAACAACCCAGTAGATTGTCATGTCTCTTTGCCCCATAGATGCTTTTGTGGGTTTGAGGGGCACCCCCCCCCCAACAGCCCTCCTCTACCTGGTTTCTATAGTCTGGGGTGCTGGAAACAGATGCAAACTCCTAAGGAATTTTCCTCATTCAGTTGCTGGTCCAGTAAAGAGAAAGCGGAGAAGCAGGAAGAGGTGTGGGCATACTAACCACTATATGCAGCTGCTCTTGGTCTTTTCCAGAGACTCTCTCTCTCTTCTCTTTCCCTGACCCCAGTTTTTAAGGAAAATAACAATGCAATCATATGCACATATATTCAGAAGTAAATCCCATTGTGTTCAATGAGACTTACTTCCAGGAAAAATGTGGATAGGATTGCAGCCTGTTAAATTCACCCAGTTCAAAACTGAGCTTGGGAGTGAGTCCATCATTAGATGAAATAGATATAGTGCCAAAGTAATCACAAATTTACATTTGGTTGGCAACCTTCAGTCTCGAAAGACTATGATATAAGCCTACAGCACCCGGTATTCCCAGGCGGTCTCCCATCCAAGTACTAACCAGGCCTGACCCTGCTTAGCTTCCAAAATCAGACAAGATCGGCACATGCAAGGTAACAGTTGCTGTCATTTAAACTTAGGTTATTTGTTTATGGTATTTATATCCATCCATCACCAAAAAACCTCAAGGTGGCTCTCAATAAAGATTTGAAAATAAAAATTAAGGAAATATTAGAGAAGAACATAAATGCAACAGATAAAAACAGTAAGACCAGCGTATTAAAAATATCAAATTAAAAAACAGAAAGGTAATGAAACTGATCTCAGTACTGCAGAATGCTATCAAATATGCTATCAAATATGTCAACACAGATGATGCCATATGAATAATAATTATTACTGATTTGAACTAGAATTGTCCTTTTTACTAGAATGACAACAGAGCTGACCTGTTTCTGAAATGTAATTTTTAATGAATAAACATTTTTTCAGGAGGGTTTTTTATGAAGCCGGGGGAGCCGGTGCACATGCAAGATCTTTATGGAGATTAGAACCCCTTCGAATAAGGTATTTTGGTCTCTGAAACAACCTTCTGCTGTTGGTTCTGTGGTCTTAAATAATAGAATCAAGCACTTTTTGAATTGTTCACTGACTTTACATTTATTAATAAATGAAATCAATAATATTGATTTTTTGCTCACTTCAGTGGGGCTGTCACCCTCTTTTTTGAACTCATTCAGCTGTGGTCGCTTTAGTGGGTGATCTATACTGGGAATTAGATGGAGTGGTGTGTCCCCTGTTGATTTTGCTGGACATCTCAGAGGTGTTGAATACTGTTGATTGTAGTATCCTTCTGGACCATCTAGCTGGCATGAATGTTGGGGGCCCTGATTTGTTGTGGCTCAGGTCCTTCCTTGAGGGGAAGTGTTCCTGAGGGACCACTTTCTCCCACATAAATCTACAAATGCCCCGAGATGCTTAAGGAAGTGTTTTACGCGTGTTCCCTGGCTAACTGAAATTTAGCTGTCAGAAACTCAGGAGGGCTTTCTTACTGGTAGCTTGCTCCCTGTGGCATCCCTCTTATGGAAGGTTCACTGTGCACTGTGTGTTCACAGCAAAACAATCCAGGAGACCGCTGTATCAGGGATCCTATTGACCAGCCATGGAGTTGTTCTATTGCTATATTTCTTTTCTCATCTCCTTTTTGGTGCACTTTTTGTATAATCTTTCAGTGGTGTTATTTTTATTTTTTTTAAACTCTGTGGACCTCCTTAGAGATAAGGTGGGATAAATAAATATTTTAACATAAAATTAAAAAGAGAGAAATAAGGAGAAATATGGTGTTTGAATTTCTGAGGGTACAATACAGTCAAAGCTAAGTTCTTAAGTTTGCTTTAAATTAGTGGGAGAGTTAAGTGTGTGCTTAATCCTCTCCCTTGGAAATCAGTGGAACTGAAAAGAGCTTAGTTTTTGGATAGTCTGTGCCACAAATGTTTTCAGTTTGCCCCATGTAAACCATAAATGTAATATTAAGTGTCTGTGTTTTTTAGTTGGAGTGGGAGTAATATCCGCTGGGGCCAGCCTTTCCGCCTTCGACATATTACAACAGGACAATTTTTGGCTCTGACCGAAGACTTGGGCCTTGTCTTGCTAGACAGAGAAAAGGCTGACACAAAATCAACTTCCTTTTGTTTTAGAACATCAAAGGTAACACAATAAAATCAATTTGCAGAGGGGTACCAGTTTGTAGCAGCAAAACACTTCAGAGTCTTGAAGTCTAAAGTTCCAATCCTATCCAACTTTCCAGTGCTGGTGCAATGGCAATGCAGCCCTGAAGAAAGGAAACAAATGCTCCCTGACCTGGTGGAGGCCCCCATGACTGTTCTCCTACTGCAGGATGCAGTGCCTACCTCATTGGCACGGCTGCACCAGTGCTGGAAAACTGGATAGATTTGTCCCTAACAAATTTATTTCAGCATATGCTCTCATTGAGTCGACTCCTCTTTATCTGATACAGGGGTTGGGTAAACCCCAGCCCAAGGGCCATTTGCAACTCTCAGGGACCTCCAATCCAGCCCGCAGGGAGTCCCCAGTCTTCAATGAGCCTCTGGCCCATCAGAGACTCTCGGAGCCCACCCTGGCCCACAGCTGCCAGTCATGATCGCCAAATGCAAGCTGTGGGCCGAGTTAGAGCAAGGCTTTTTATATTCTCCTTGTGTTTTCTGCTTTTCACTAGGAATTATTTTAACTGCGCCCCCCCCCCCATTGCCTTTGAACAATTTATGTCTCCATGCGTTTCTGGCTTGGTCTGTATGTTTTTACTGTACAAGAGGTGTGTGGCAAACAGTTCACAGTTCTCATGTAAATGTATTCAAATTTGAAATATAAATTAATTCTTTTTTTCCCAGCCCCTGACACAGTGTCAGAGACATACCCTCCTTTCAAAATGTTTGCTCACTCCTGATCTGATGCATGACTTGTACAGTTGTGTATGTCCAATGAATATGAAAAATGCAAATAATCCAAAATTTTATTGTTCACGTGGAAAGAAAATAAATGTAATCGATTAGCTTTCAGGGGAAAATGATGCTCGAGGGAGAGGCTGGGATTTTTCCACCCCGCCCACATTGCCCCTTTTCTCTTTAAATTGGACCACTGACTGTATCCCCAACTATGCAGGCTTGCAAGGTTGATCTACATTTGAAGAAGACAGATCTGCCACTGCCATACCATGTTTGACCTGTAGCTCATAATGGACACCACCCAACGCTTAATAACTTCTTTTCTTAGAAAAAACACGTGTGCGACACATCCTGGAAGGCAATCTGCCACATACTATATAGGCCTTGATCTAGCTTTAGCCATTCGCAATTCACTGTACTTAATAACTAATGGTCACAGATGGGGATGTGCACACCCATCTGCAAGTTTTAGGTATTGTAATGTAGGTGTACATCACACAAATGCGCACCAGCACCTGAATTTTCTGTGCATATGGAAGAAGCTGCTTTCCTTCATGAATCACCTTGCTGGATTAGATAGTACCTATGATGCCTAACTATAAGCAGTGGTGTAGCTAGAGGGGGTGCAAAGCACTAAATTTTTCAGGACGCCGCACCTCAGCATGCAAGCAGCCCCTCCCCTCCTTCAGAGCCAGGTGTACGCCTCTGTTTTGCTCCCCGTCCCAGAATGGCACTCAAGGGGATGGGCCACTTGCACACCGCAGTGAGGCTCCCTGCATAACTTAATGCTTTGCACCCCCTCTAGCTATGCCACTGGCTATAAAAGTGTTGTTGTTTTTACTTTTAAATGAGTTCAGCTGACAAGTAACAAACATGCAGCATTAAGGTTTTGGTGCCTCTTCAGCTGATTTGAACAGACAGTATCATAATATGTGCCTTTTAAAATGGGCTTGCTGTTCTCTGAAATAAGCTTAGTGGACAGAGGGAGCAATCCTAACCAATATTCCAGCACTGACCTAGCTGCAATGCAGCCCCAATGTAAGGTAACATACCCATACCTTGAGGAGGCCCCATTGACTGCCTCCCCACTGCAGGATGCAGTGCACGCCACATTGGCACAGCTGTGTCAATACTGGAAAGTTGGTTAGGATTGCACCCTAACAGAATTGTGCTATATGTTGAGTGCACAGAAAAAAAGGTCCATCAATTAATTTTCTAGTTGTGACATTCAAAGTAGTCCACTTCCACTTCATTTGAGATAAAGTTGTGTAATCTTTGCTAATATTCTGACTGTAGTTGTCCTTTCTGCTAATGTTCACCATAAATACATTCAACTTCACACCACCATCAGCTTGATATGACATAATTTGCTGTGGTCTTGACTTTATAACAGCATCCCCAAGGAGTATACTGAAATTTCATTTCATCTTGGCGGTGACAATGTTATCTATTTAGACTTAAATTGACATTGAAATGTGACAGCTGTTATCCACTGGAGTGAAAAAGGGAATTAACATAGTTAAGGCAACCATTATTAGATTCATTCTTTTGCAATTCGTTAAAAAAAAGAAGAAGAAATCATTGCCCTTTTTCAAAATCATACAGTTAACTCTGGGTGCAATGTAGCAAAAGACAGCATACCATAGGCCAATTGAAAGCAATGTACTGTTGGTACACAGTTCAGTGCTATACTTTGGGCACAGTCCTAACTGGGCCTACTCAGAAGTAAGTTCTATTTTGTTCAATGGGGCTTACTCTCAGGCAAGTGTGGTTAGAATTGCAGCCTAAGGGCACAATCCTGACCAACTTTCAGCACTGGCATAGCTGTGCCAGTGGGGCATGTGCTGCATCCTGCCATTCGGTGTCAGTCACAGAGGCCTCCTCAAGGTATTGCAATGTTTGTTCCCTTATCTCAAAGTTGCATTGGCCTTATGTCAGTGTGGGAAAGTGGGTTGGGATTGCACCGGGCAGCCCAATCCTGAGCTGCCCGCAGCGCCCAGGCTCAGCAGCTCCGCAGAGGGCTGCCCCCGAATCCTGTGCCTCCCGCGCTACCGCAGGAGGCTCCTCGGGAGAAGGGGACATTTGTCCCCTTCCCCCAAGTAAGGGAAGCAGCCCCGCAATGGAGCTACTCTCTTTAGCGCCGACCAAAAGGTCGGCGCTAAAGTAAAGGCACTTGTGTAGGGTGCGCAGCCCTCCATGAGCACCCTGGATCCTGTAGAGCACAGCTCCGTGGATCCGATTCTCTCTCCCCCGACATGCCTCCTGCCAACCCCCTGGCACACCTCCTCCCTCCACGGTACGCCTCCCCATGCCCCCGGCCACGCCCCTGCCTCCCATTCCACAGCCCAGTGGTCCAGGAGACCGCTGAGCCAGGGACCGCTGTGTGCTAGCCCAGCTCCGGCCGGCACTGGGCTAGTTCCAGCAGGAGCCTGGCAGTAAGCCCCGCAAATGTGCCTTACAGCACATTTGCGAATGTGGTCCGCGGCACGGGGTCATGCTGCGGACCACAGGATTGGGCTCTGAATTGAATGGATAGGTATTTGAGGTAGGAGGTGATCTGTGAGAAAGATCAGAAGTTCTGTTAGCTAACTTCTGTTTTTCAAAATAAATCGGGCACTGAACTAACAAAAACTACACTCTTTCCCCACTGTTCAAAATCTTCACACTACCATGAAAGGTTTTAGAAAATTCAGCATGTTGCGAAAGCCATCCTCATAGTTTGCTTGAGGGTTCATCTTCCTGGACAGTTCCACATCAAACCCCCACTTGTCAATAGCACTTATTTGTCAGTCTACTGTGCATGCCTGGGCAGCACAGTCAATGCAAGTGAAAAAAACAAAATTGTTGCAGGCAATCTTTCACCAAAGATGATATTTGTTCCCCCTTAGAGAACCTCTTTCTGAATTTCCTGTTTATTTCAGAAGTTCTTCAGTATCACAGTAGTTCTCCATACATTTCTAGTTTTCAGGCCAGTTACATTATAAGTTTGTTCAGAAGTATTTTCCAGTAATCATAAAAGTGTCTTTTGCCTCTTTTGATCTATTTGTTTCTGCAATGTTATGCTAATTTATAAAAGATTTGCATGTCAAATTATGTGATACATTCCACTGGTATTCAGTTAATTTTTCTCTTTGTTTTCTTGTTCATGGGATAAAGGAAAAACTGGACTCTGTTCACAAACGTGATATAGATGGCATGGGGGTTCCTGAAATAAAGTATGGCGATTCAGTATGTTTTGTACAGCATGTAGCCAGTACTTTGTGGCTCACCTACAAAGCACAGGATGCTAAAACAGCACGTTTAGGACCACTTAAAAGGAAGGTAAACCAAATATTGCATATAAAGTTTTATAAAATAAAAAGACACCCCAGCAGTGTCTTTCCTTTCCTTTCCTTTTCTTTTTGCATCGAAGTTTAATTACCTGTATCTGTAATAAATAAACCAGCAGTGTCTTTTCTAGTGGCTGTCTGCTGGTAGTCTTCTGTATCTTTTTTAGATTGTGAGCACTTTTGGAATAGGTTGCCGTTAGTTATTTGATTTTCTTTATAAACTGCTTTGTGAACTTTTCGTTGAAAACTGGTATATAAATACTGTTAATAATAATAATAGTTAAATGGGTCAGAATGAGGACTGGAGAGTGATTGCCAGTCAATTGCCAGACTTTTTTTTTGCCAGATATTGCCAGATAATACTCAGCAAAATGGACCACTGGTCTGATTTAGTATAAGGCAGCTTCCTAAGATTTCAAAGAGCATTGCCTATTAAAATACTTTGAATGCACTTGCTAACTATATATATTTTGATATGGTGCTTTAGCTGTGATCAGCCTGTATTCATAGGGCCATAGTTGTGCATGCCACTGGCTCCTAGCTGAGAAGCGCATGAGGCCAGAAAGTGCACTGTGAAGTAGTGTGGGTTCCATGCCTTACTCCTTGCAAACTAGATCGGGGCTTTTAGCAGATTTGTGTTTGGCTCTGCAGTGTGCCCGCATTTATGTAGTGTCTGTTCACCTTGACGTGTGGGATGTAGACAGGATCAGCCCAATTGATTTTCTTGACTGGGAGCATTATCTTGGAAATGAGGCAATCTTTATTCTAACTTCTGATAGACAACCCAGTCAGTGAAAAGCAATCAAATAGTCGAGTGCTGTTTATTTGCTGGGTTTGTGACTACATTGCTTTTCAAATAAATTGATAGTGAAGAGTGTATAGATTGAATCTAATGGCCTAATCCTATTGCGGTGTAACATGTAATGTGGCTGTTGCAAAAGGCGACATGCCAGCCTGTTCAGGCTAAAGTGGCTGGCTTTGTGTGGTAAGAGATGCTGGTCCCCTACCACCCCAAATGGATTGCTTAGGGGATGGGAGGGAGGTAGGATGGGGAGGGGTGCAACAGGAAGATGGTGGGGCAGGGAGGAATGTGGTCTGAGCTGGGGGAGGGGGTGGGTTCAATGGTGGCAACATCTGCTAAATCCTAACCCCCCTCCCTGGGCCCAATCAGCTGTCATGGGTTCACTTGGACTTATGCTAACAATATCACTGATGCAGATTTGAGTAGACCCATGAGGCTGGCAGGAGCCATCCCTGAGGCAATGGAACAAATGTTCCCATGTCCTGAGGAGTCTGCTGGAGGCCAAAGTAGAATGCAGTGGGCGCCATGTTAGTTTCATTGCATTGCTGTGTGGGGAGTTAGTTATGATTGGGCCAGTCGTCTGACTGATCTTCTCTCGAAATGCTCAGTTTGAATGTATGTATTATCTGTGCTCAAATGTATGCATTCAAATGACATTCTTAAGGTGTTAGGAAGATACAGCTCCCACAGTATCATCAATACGTCATTTCCTTTGGCAGTGTGCCTAAGAGCATGAGAACAGTGTGCCACTTGAGAACACGATTGTATCTCAAAAGCATTACTTTGCTGTTGTCTGTAGGTTATATTGCACCAAGAAGGACACATGGATGATGGCCTCACATTACAGAGATGTCAGCATGAAGAATCCCAGGCTGCTCGAATCATCCGCAACACAACAAGATTATTTAGTCAATTTATAAGGTAAATCTTGCCTCACGTTGTTCAGAATACTCCATGGAATTTTTAAAAAGCATTTGATCCTAATATAACAGTGTAAACCCCTTCCATTTTGGAGTGAAAGACTTGTATTAGTCTGAAGAATTATCTTTACAATGTCCCTTTACAATGCAACAGTTAAAATTAATTTTATAAAAACAAACTTTTTCGAGTAGTCCTTCCTACAATAAATCAACTTGATAAATTGAATCCATTCCCCCATTGAGAGAAGTTAATGGTGTGTTAACATCCAAATACCAATCCTGTTTCTAACAGCATGCTTCAAATACCCTTGGAAAATAATGCACTACACTGCAGAAAAGCAAATTTACAAATCTACAGGAGCCTTCAGCATTTCTGTTGAATTATAAGACCTTGCATCCTTTCACAAGGGCCTGTACTGCAGTATGTTTGGTGTATTCCAACTTTAGTCTTTCTTAAGTGCCATGTGCTGAGATATTCACATGAAGGCTGACATCACATGTAGAATTCTCCACAGATTGATTTTTCATTCATCTATGAAATGTCAAAGCCCTTCTCAGCTGAGTTTCCACCAATGGAGGCAAAAGACTTGACTACCCATAATTTTTTCTCTGTGTATATGAAAACTGTGTAGAGGGGCTGTTTTGAGCAGACCTGAGCCAGCAACCTTGCTAGTGAAGGTCCCAGTGGACTCCTCCATGTTGCAGAGGCTTACTCCCGGGTAATGGAACAAATGTTCCCTTTGCCAGAGGAAAACTTTGCAAGTGTCCACCGCCAACCCAAGATGTAGTAGTAGCCATTTTGGCATCTCTACATCGACTGGGCGGGGCAGGGGACGTTGGAACAGGGTTGGGATTAATGCCCTATTTGAAAATAGAGGAGTGATATAACAACAACAGCAGTCATAATCCATCTCTTTAGATGGTCCAAGCAGTTAATATCAAATATTCTGTGTATAGGATGACCTATATTTTGCAATTTAAACCATTTTAGATGTTATCATTTTGATTATAGTCATGATGATTACTGATTCATTTGTATAGAAAATTGCTTGCTTTATCTTTCTATTATGTCTTAGTGGAAACAACAGAACTTCAACTCCCATCACCCTGCCAATTGAAGAGGTACTTCAAACCCTGCAAGACTTGATTACGTACTTTCTGCCTCCAGAAGAAGAGCTGGAACATGAAGATAAACAAAATAAACTTCGTTCACTCAAGAACAGGCAAAATCTATTCAAAGAAGAGGTTAGAAGGGATTCTTGGAGGGTTTTGATTTGTATATATGGCATAGGTTGGCATTGGCCAACTGCCAGTGTTTATGTGCAGTTCTGACTATATCTCAGAACTGCTCTTAATTTGCTGTTCTGTTTTAATTAATCCCTCACAAGCTGCACAGGTGGTTGCTGGTTACTCTATGTGTTCAGGCTCTGTTAAAATAATATTTTTCCTCCAGCATGTGCCTAAGAAGATATCAAAACAGGCCTCAGATTGATTTGCTACTTGTCTCCTCATTAGGAAAAGAAGTAAACTGAACTAGGACAAAGAATTATTTGAATGTGGGGAATCTTGCTGATATTTCATGGTTTATCTTGAATATCTTGGGCCTTATCTCCCACAATCAATAACATCCCTTGTTCAGAAAAATGTGGGATCCCCCAGTTTGGTCTTTCATTTTTCCCAGTACTGGTGTCAGAAGTGTAAGGGTTGGTTGGCAACCTTCAGTCTCGAAAGACTCTGGTATAAGCCTACAGCACCCAGTATTCCCAGGCGGTCTCCCATCCAAGTACTAACCAGGCCTGACCCTGCTTAGCTTCCGGTATCAGACGAGATCAGGCATGTGGAAGGTATGGAGAAGTATACAAAAGGGGTCTTCAAGCCTGAGGCTGCGTTCCAGCCTTGTTTGTAGTGTTGGTGGTGGGCAGTTGCAGAGTTTTCCTCTGGCAGAGGCTCTTCAAGGTCTAAATCCACTTCTATATATGTTGATCCACTGCAGTGTGTGTGTGTGTGTGTGTGTGTGTGTGTGTGTATTTGCGCTCTCTCTCTCTTTCTCTGTATATATATTGCAGTGGATCAGCATTGCAGTGAATAGAACATTTTTGTATAGAACATTTTGATTGTTCTGATGTAAAGTGATTTATTTTAACATCACTCCAAAATGTGCATTATTATTTTGTTCTGAGATTTCTATAATTTTAAGTGAACAAATACTTTACAGTATGCTAACATGATGTTTGTGATAATACTTTTGATGACAATTACCCTTCATATAGAGCAGATTGCTGTTAAATACTGATTAAGTTACTTTTGCCAGTGAGTATTTATAGCTTAGATGAATAAATAGGGAAGTTTTGAAAAACAGTGGTTGGCAATGATTCATCTCCTTCTGGGCATGGAGCTCTGTGTAATGGGTAATTATTTCCCATAAGCCTCAATAGAGCTATTCAACTCCTACTCCTTTAGCAGCCCTTGATTGGCTGTATTTAGTGCAGAAAATGCTTCCAGCCTGTACTTTGAACGGGAGACTTTAACACATGCCTCCTGTGGAGTCATCTGGCTTTACATGAGCAGAGTACTCATTCTCTAACATGACTTATGCCCCCACACACTTTTAAGCAAAATAATAAACATCAAGTCTACTTTGGCTCTTGGTGATGCGCATAAGTCTCCCATGTGACAGCTGAGTACACTGCATTTGAGTGGGGATGAATCATGCCCAGTAGTTTAAAGCAGCAGCAGACCTCCCCACCTCCCCAGCCTCACACCTGGGGCAAAGGTCCATGATGGCACACCCCACAGGCTATCGCTGCCCCCCGCGCAGAAATCCACCCCCCCCCACTCACCTGAGGCTCACGGAGCCTCTTGCAACCTCCACCTGCATCGGAGAAACCTCTGTGAGGTCCCCAACACTTTAAACTGTACTTTTGGAAAACCGGATGCACAGTTTCCACCCCCATTGGGAGCCTCAGAGAGGCTTCCATGGGGTCCTAGTGCCTCGCACTTGGGGCTTTTGCTCCATTGGACCTTATGGTTCGTCTGCAACTGCCTGTGAATTGAGTTAGGCTGAGAGATGATGACTGGCCCAAGGTCACTTAGGAAGCTTTGTGGGTGAGCAGGGATTTGAACCTGGCTCTTCCAGGTCTAAATTCAGCATGAAACCACTACACCATCCTGGCTCTCATATTGCATGCTACAATGCCTTTTAAATACAAGTTGAGTCTCATTATTTGTGAGGGTTCCATACCCAGAACTCACCTAGATGACGAAAAAAAGCACTAAAGCAAATCATTTTAAAAAACAAAGTCCCTTTGCTCTGATGATTTAAAAACAGCCTTGCTGACCTCTGTGATGTTAAGACAGAGTCTTTAGGCAGACAATCCGTCAATCAGTCTCTCTCCAGTCGTGTCAGTGGCCCCTCCCTTCACCCAGAGCAAAGTGATCTTTCTTTCACTTGGGGGGGAAGGGAGGGGTTGCTTTGCCTTGGAGAGAGAATCAGCCAGCTGCCCTCTCGAATTAACAAGGCTATTGTTAAACTACTGTATTCCTTTAATTTATAGGGCCCTTCTCATCAAATTGAGATAGAAAAATCTGTGGAATCTGTGGATAATTAGGTTATACCTGCAATCCCTTACATGACTCTCTCCACAATAGTTGACACGGTCCCTCACCAAAGGCTACTGAAAAAACTCCACAGTCAGGGAATTAGAGGACAGGTCCTCTCCTGGATTGAGAACTGGTTGGAGGCCAGGAAGCAGAGAGTGGGTGTCAATGGGCAATTTTCACAATGGAGAGAGGTGAAAAGCGGTGTGCCCCAAGGATCTGTCCTGGGACCGGTGCTTTTCAACCTCTTCATAAATGACCTGGAGACAGGATTGAGCAGTGAAGTGGCTAAGTTTGCAGATGACACCAAACTTTTCCAAGTGGTAAAGACCAGAAGTGCTTGTGAGGAGCTCCAGAAGGATCTCTCCAGACTGGCAGAATGGGCAGCAAAATGGCAGATGCGCTTCAATGTCAGTAAGTGTAAAGTCATGCACATTGGGGCAAAAAATCAAAACTTTAGATATAGGCTGATGGGTTCTGAGCTGTCTGTGACAGATCAGGAGAGAGATCTTGGGGTGGTGGTGGACAGGTCGATGAAAGTGTCGACCCAATGTGCGGCAGCAGTGAAGAAGGCCAATTCTATGCTTGGGATCATTAGGAAGGGTATTGAGAACAAAACGGTTAGTATTATAATGCCGTTGTACAAATCTATGGTAAGGCCACACCTGGAGTATTGTGTCCAGTTCTGGTCGCCGCATCTCAAAAAAGACATAGTGGAAATGGAAAAGGTGCAAAAGAGAGCAACTAAGATGATTACGGGGCTGGGGCACCTTCCTTATGAGGAAAGGCTACGGCGTTTGGGCCTCTTCAGCCTAGAAAAGAGACGCTTGAGGGGGGACATGATTGAGACATACAAAATTATGCAGGGGATGGACAGAGTGGATAGGGAGATGCTCTTTACACTCTCACATAATACCAGAACCAGGGGACATCCACTAAAATTGAGTGTTGGGCGGGTTAGGACAGACAAAAGAAAATATTTCTTTACTCAGCGTGTGGTCGGTCTGTGGAACTCCTTGCCACAGGACGTGGTGCTGGCGTCTAGCCTAGACGCCTTTAAAAGGGGATTGGACGAGTTTCTGGAGGAAAAATCCATTATGGGGTACAAGCCATGATGTGTATGCGCAACCTCCTGATTTTAGGAATGGGTTAAGTCAGAATGCCAGATGTAGGGGAGAGCACCAGGATGAGGTCTCTTGTTATCTGGTGTGCTCCCTGGGGCATTTGGTGGGCCGCTGTGAGATACAGGAAGCTGGACTAGATGGGCCTATGGCCTGATCCAGTGGGGCTGTTCTTATGTTCTTATGTTCTTATGTTCTTAATAGTAAGAAAAGCAGTTTTTAAAACTGTGATTTTAAAGGAATGTATTTTTCCCCCCTTCTCCAGGGATCAGCACATTCCTTCTCATTTGCAGTGGCCATTCGTGTTGAGTCAAATTTGTGTATAAAAAATCCATGTATGACAAGGTCGCACCTGTATATCTTTTATTGGTTGGCTAAAAATGTGAAGAAATGCATTTCTGGACATGTAAACATATTTTTATCTTGTGATGTTTTTACAGGGGATGTTAGCATTGGTTTTGAACTGCATCGATCGCTTAAATGTTTACTATAGTACAGCTCACTTTACAGGAATTGGCAGAGAGCAAAATGGTACAGCATGGAAAGAAATTTTGAATCTCTTGTACAAATTGCTAGGTGAGTTCTACAACTACCAAACAAAGGCATTATTAAAATGTATTTTTCCCCACATAGTTTCTGTGTGTTTATATTGTGTGCAGAAGTAATTAAGCAGCAATTCAATTAAAAAAAAACAAACATTTTCAGCATAACATGTATTGTGTCTTTATTTATATTTAAGCACAGCATACAGGTAATCATGCAAGTAAAGAGCTGATTTCTGTTTCTGAAATTTTTATAATGCAAGTAAAGAATAGGCAGTTTCAAATTATTAATTCCACCCAGAACCATATGCCTACTGATGACTACTGCACCTGCTTTCTTAGATCCAGTGTTCTCCCCCTTCCCCATATATACACTTGTGTGCGTCTCTCTCTCCCTCTCCCTCTCCCTCTCTCTCTCTCTCTCTCTCTCTCTCTCTCTCTCTCTCTCTCTCTGTGTGTGTGTGTGTGTGTGTGTGTGTGTA
This sequence comes from Tiliqua scincoides, assembly GCF_035046505.1. Classification (NCBI taxonomy): domain Eukaryota; kingdom Metazoa; phylum Chordata; class Lepidosauria; order Squamata; family Scincidae; genus Tiliqua; species Tiliqua scincoides. The sequence continues at coordinate 11,481,701 of NC_089821.1, forward strand.
TGAATCAGTTTTGTGGCCCATACTGGTTTACTGGAAAAGTCCATCTTTCTTTATAAGTAATAAATTTACGTTCCAGTTGTTCATGCTCGTTATCTTTAGCGCAAAGGATGAGAAGAGTCTGCTGTGTTTTCAGCTGTTATAGTTGTTCTTATGAAACTTGTTGTTGGGAGACCGTTGGGACAATAGGAATAGGTTTTTATGAAAACACTTTTGGCTCATTGTTAATTCTGGGGATGATGGTTTAATGATATCAGATGGTTAGCCAGGGTCAGTAACTTTTAGTGCCTACGAATCCTTTAATGATCTACAGTGGAATGCTCCAAAAAAGTATTACAAATCTCCTTATCTACTGTGATCATGGTAAATCAATATGTGTTGATATTAATAGCCCAATCCTACCTAACCCCCTGTGCAGCTACCACTGTATCCCGTGGGGGGACTTTTGGCTGCTGGAGGTCTTCTTGTGGTAAGAGAACATTTGTGTCCTTGCCCCACGGTAAGCCCCAGCAGCCACTATGGGTCAGCTTGAATCTGTGCCAGCTCAATTTCGGGGGATTGTGATTTGGCATGGGGTGCTGTTGCTGCTATTCTCACTCCCTTCTGGGTCTTGTCTGCCTCCTCTCCACCCTGTTACCACTCCATACCGCCTTCCCCCACCTGTTTAACCCCCTGCCCAGCTCTCTCCAACCCCCTGTATGGCCTTACCTACTGTGGTGGGTTTCCGTGGCTCCACTGTTGTGCAGGAGGCCACTTCAGCAGGCCCACTACACACATCACCGGAGGATGCTTTGCGACTGTAGTAAAACAGTCTTCTCTGATGCAACACTAGTTATGCTGGCAGGGGATGGAAATAGTCTTGGGTTGTGACTTTGTTATTAATTTAGTAGAGCTACAACAGAATACTTTGGTATTTTACTAGAAAATTTCTACTCAGAGTTGACAGGCAATTTCAAATCTTTTTCAGCTGCTCTCATTCGTGGAAACCGAAACAACTGCGCCCAGTTTTCTAATAACTTGGATTGGCTAATTAGTAAATTGGACAGACTAGAATCTTCTTCAGGTGAGACATGCTTCTCTTTAATTTAAATAAGGCTACTAGTGCTATAGAAAAAATTCTCCTTGGATATTTTCAGAGCTCAGGCGCCTCAGCAGAATCCAGTGAATTCAGTCCTAGAAGCATGTTGTGCATTGTGAGAACTCACGATTCACCCAACTGTGTTTTTAAAAACCAAAAATATGTCTAGTGCAGTGTTTCTCAAACTGTGGGTTGGGGCCCACTAGGTGGGTCGCGAACTAATTTCAGGTGGGTCCCCAATCATTTCAATATTTTATTTTTTATATATTAGACTTGATGCTACCATGGTATGTGACTGAATTTGGGGAAATGTTACAGATCTATACTTTTAACAGGTTACTATGTATATGCTTTTAACAATGACTTTCAAAATAATCCACTTGAAAGTTATAGATAGGCAGGTAGTGGATTATTTTGGAAGTCTTGGGCAATACCAGGAGCAATTCTGATGATATTAAACATTGTAGATTTCAATTTTACTGAATGTTTATCATTTTGTTTACAATTATACATGTAAAACATATATGTTAAGTTAACATACAGTGTGTTCTGTTTATTTATTCCTTAAAAAACTTACACTGGAAAGTTAATTACTTCTTTAATGTAGGCCAGGGGTGCCCAAACCCCAGCCCTGGGGCCACTTGCGGCCCTCGAGGACTCTCAATGCGGCCCACTGAGAGCCCCCAGTCTCCAATGAGCTCTGGCCCTCCGGAGACTTGCTAGAGCCTTTGGTGGCCTGACACAACTGCTCTTAGCATGATGGCCAACTGTTCGACCTCTCGTGTGAGCTGTGGGACAAGGGCTCCCTCCACTGCTTGCTGTTTCACGTCTGTGTTGCAGCAGTGGCAGCAAAGGAAAGGCTGGCCTTGCTTTGTGCAAGGCCTTTTATAGGCCAAGAGCTATTGCAAGACCTTCATTCATTCATGTAAGTTCCATCTCTAATGTATTCATTTACGTAAATTTATTCAAATTTGAAATGTAAATTAACTCTTTTTTTCCCCAGCCCCTGACACAGTGTCGGAGAGATGATGTGGCCCTCCTGCTAAAATACACCCCTGATATAGGCCACTGGTTCCCAGACTAATGAGTTGAGACCCATTAAGGGTAATTACCCATTAAGGCCATTACCCTTAAGAGTAATTATACCGTGGCCGCAAATAAGAGACATTTTAACATACCTGGAGGGTAGTACTGGCCATCCGGGGGGGGGGGGTCACAGTACCCTCTGTGGGCCTCCCCACTGCTAGAAAGGCTTTTATGTCCAATTGTGACCCACTTCTGGTTTGCTATCATGAACCCGAAAGTGGGTTGCGATTGGAGATAAGAGCCTTTCTGAACTCTTGGGAGGCCCACAGAGGGAACTGTGAACTCTCCATATAGCCGGCACTATCCCCCAGGCACATTACAAAGTCCCTCCTTCGTGGCAACAGTGCAATCTCTGCAGTGCCATTAGGCCCCACCACCACCTCCACAAGGACTTACAAGGTTCCCAGCTCCCATATAGAGTTTGGGAACCACTGATGTAGGCAACTCTGTCTAAATTACAAAAGATCACCTAAATTAATACGCAAGTATGGTTAGTGGTTTCTGATAAGATCTTTCGCCCAAAGCAACCCCCATTGGAACTTGACCTGGTGAGTTTACTATCTTTAAATAGAAGCAATGAAAAAACTGTTCTGAAAACATACACACAAACCCACACACATTATATTTTACATTTGGTAATAGATACATTTTGAAAATCCAGACCAAAATTTAAATAATTACCTCTTATACTTGGTCTGTTTCAAAACAACCTCATTCTTGACAGATTAGAGATGAAATAGATGAATGCAGAAGTATTGCCTTCTTTTCCCTTAGGACGGTCCTTGCTTCAAGCTTTGAATGATGCCCTGTAGCCTCTATTCTCTAATGTGAAAATGATCTCTGTTTCTGTGGCATTCATGTAGGTATTTTGGAGGTGTTGCACTGCATTTTGATTGAAAGCCCAGAGGCTTTAAATTTGATAGAAGAAGGCCATATCAAATCTATCATCTCACTGTTGGATAAGCATGGACGTAACCATAAGGTATGTTTGGCAAATGCAGGATGTGTCATTAATCTACGGAAGAACAGGTAGACGAAGTAAACAGGTCTTTATAATATCACCCTGTGCATTCTGTTGTAAAAGAAAGTAAACACATTGTGGTAGAAACCTGTTCCTTTGCAAACAATAAAGTCAAGTGTGAATTCTAAATGCAGACTTCCTCCTCAGTTTATTCTGAAGCTAAATTCTTAGAAATAGTTATTTTTCTAGTATACTGTATAAATATAAGGGGCCTGCGCAGACATGTCAGGGAAGGTAGCTGGAGAAGGCAGCTTGCCTGAGGGGAGTAGTGCCTTAGGGTTAGTGCTCATGCACTTTTTAGTGCTCATGCACCTTTAGTGCCTGAGGGTTAGTGCTCATGCACCTTTTCTGCTCTCCACTTTCCCATTATGAATGCTGCTTGGTTGACTGCCGGTGACATGAGAGAGGACCTTCTCCATGGTGGCACCATAGTTGTGGAACTCCCTGCCACTTGAAGCGGAGAGTGTCCCAATAACTTCTGGATTTCTTGTGACATCTTAAAGCTTTTCTGTTTCATGGAGCCTTTCCTGATCTTGTGTAAATTGATTTGGTATAATTGTTGGTGGAGGTTGCTGGGTTTTGTTTTAGGGCAGTGTTTCTCAAACTATGGGTCAGGACCCACTAGGTGGGTCCCAAGCCAATTTCAGGTGGGTCCCCATTCATTTCAATATTTTATGTTTAATACATTAGACTTGATGCTCCCATGGAATGTGACTGCATTTGGGGAAATGTCACAGATCTGTACTTTTAACAGGCTACTATGTATTTGTTTTTAACAGTGATAGTAAATGGGACTTACTCCTGGGTAAGTGTGGGTAGGATTGCAGCGTAGAATTGTTAAAAATTTTCCTGCTTGATGATGTCACTTCTGGTCATGACATCACTTCCGGTGGGTCCTGACAGATTCTCATTCTCAAAAGAGGGTCCTTTTTAGGATATCCTTAGGATTTAGGATGTTAAATGTTTGAGAACCACTGTTTTAGAGTGTTTTATATTGTATTTGGCTGCTCATGTATAAGCCACCTTGGTTCTGGCTTTTTAGCGCACAGGAAAGGTGAGGCAAAAATGCTTTAAAATGAAGATAACTCTGTAGTTATGGAGGAGTTTGCTCTAGTGAGGTGGAGAAGCTGTCAGGAGCGTGGCACTTAATTTATTAATGATAGTAAAGATCCAGTGTTGCATTCCCACTGCCCATTATATAATCATTTATATAATGATAGGAAGCAATGATAAAACATATGCATGATGTGCAGCTGAGAATTCTAAAACAATGGTATACTCTCAGTTATTTGCACTGAATGATTTGCACTGGGAATAGAATGAGGCACTGAAGTCCTATCAGGTACTATCTGAACATTTGGCAAGAACCAGATTGAAGTATCATTGCAGCTTCATAGTAAGCTTCTGTTATTATTGCAGCTTCACAGTTAGCTTCTAGTAAGAGAAATGAGAGAGATAAATGGGGTAGTATGTTATGTGACACCCTTTAGCAGAGAATGTTGGGGCACAACCTCTCCTTGATCATGCTATCTGTGTGTTCACAGTCTAATTCAGGGATGTCGAACATAAGGCCCAGGAGCCGGATGTGGCCCCAAAGAAGCCCTTTATCCAACCCTTGGGCTCTCCCTGCACCACCATCAGCTGCTCTCAGCTGCTGAGCTGATCTAAGGTGCCACTGCTGAAAGGGCAGCACACATGATAATTGGGCTCTCCCATATCTTGAAAACATAATCAAGATGGGCGTATTTTCATTTCTGTCATTTGCAGCTGAGTTTCCAAGCAAGAAAAAAGTGATTACTTCTGGTCATGACCCTCTTAACGACATCACTTCCTGCTTAAAGACATCACTTCTGGCCATCAACAGGCATCACAAATGCTATTTGGCCCGCTATATGAAATGAGTTTGACGCTCCTGGTCTAAGAGCTTTATTCAGGTTTCAGGTTATTCTTATGGAAAGAGAGCCATTCAGTAGAGTTTATTTTGAGCTTGCACTAGTAAAGCCGCTTCCAAGATTAGTCTTATCCTCTGTATTCCCCCAGTGTTTTTAGAAAATAAAACTTGGAAACAGTATTGTCTTATATATTTCATACATTTAATACTGACTAATAACAATGTCTTTCAGGTTCTTGATGTGCTCTGCTCTCTCTGTCTCTGTAACGGAGTAGCAGTGCGATCTAATCAAAACTTAATTTGTGACAATCTTCTCCCTCGGCGAGATCTACTCTTACAAACACGGCTGGTGAATGATGTGACAAGGTATATTGTATGTGTATCTGTTGATAGATTGTGCTCTGTTCTGTGAGAGGTCTCTGTCATAAGAAGGGCGGACGACATTCACACCATTGTTCTTCAGGGTTGTATAACTGTTTCTGCCATCGGTGGCCTAGGTAGAGGGGGTGCGAAGCACTATGTTTTGCAGGGAGCCTCACCACAGTGTGCAAGTGTGGACACTGCTTTTTGGAGCCATTCCAGGTGGTGGGAGCAAAATAGAGAAATGGAGGCAAATGCAGAGAGGCAAGGAAATGAATGCCTCCGTTTTGCTCCCACTACCTGGAATGATTCCAAAGGGGGGGAGGGGCCACTTGCACACTGCAGTGAGGCTCCTTGCAAAACGTAATGCTTTGCACCCCCTTAGCTATGTCACTGTCTGCCATAGCGTTGTGTTTCTACTTTGTTGTGGCAGTGATCTACATTGGATATGTGCTTAGTGAAAGGATTGACCATGTAGCTTTTTCGATACCAAATGCTGGGGAAGTCCAAAAAAATTGCTGCTGTTAGATCCAGGTTGCAGTGACCTTCTTGCATCCATGGCCTACAACTTCTGAGAGGGGGATAGTTTGGTTGTTAGGCGTGTTCCGCAATCCTAAACCAGCTTGCTCAGAAGTAAGCCCACCTGAGAAGTAAGTTCATCTGAAGGGACTTTAGATTTCTTTCTCATCTTATACCAGTGGTTCTGGGTGAATATCATCTTGACAATAGTCAGCTTGATCTCCCTAGAACAGGGGTGAGCAAACATTTTGGCAGCAGGGCCACATCATCTCTCTGACACTGTGTCAGGGGCCGGGGAAAAACAAATTCATTTACCTTTTAAATTTGTATAAATTTGTATAAATGAATTCATTAGAACTTATATGAATGAATGAATTTTACTGAGCTTATTTATAATACTCATGAGAACTATAATACAGGTATGTAGAACCACATGAGCACTATGACCTGTTTGCCACACACCTCTTGCACAGTGAAAACATAAAGACCAAGCCAGAAACGCATGGAGACATAAGTTGATCAGAGGCAATGGGAGGTTAAAATAATACCCAGGGAAAAGCAGAAAACACACGGAGACTATAAAAGTCCTTGCTCTAACTTGGCCCACAGCTTCATCCTGCAGTTGTGGACTAGTATGGGCTCTAACAGTATCCAACAGGCCAGAGGCTCAATGGAGACTGGGGGCTCCCTGCAGGCCGGATTGGGAGTCTCTGACAGCCACAAATGGCCTCTGGGCCAGGGTTTGCCCACCCCTGCCATAGAAGATGACCTGGATGTAACTATAGATGGTAGTTTGTTGCTGTTTGTTTGTTGCTGTTTGTTCATCTGGAGTCCTCAGTGGCTTTCATTTGGAAAGATGAGACTAGGACCACTGTTCTACAGTGGTTCTGCCCTTACTGATCAAGATAGTTTCCAGAAGGTGTTATTGGATCACTCCTTCTCAGCTCCTTGGCTCCATTGACCTATATGGTCCCACAGTATTCTATCTTATTTTCCATGCTGTTCAACATCAGTATGAAACTACTGGGGAAGGTTGACTGGGGCTTTGGAGCATGGAGACACCCAGCAATCTCTCTGCTTTTTATCTGATATCAGCGTTCTGTGGGCATTCTGAACTGATGGTTGGCTGGAGACAGATGTGATCAGCAAACTGAAACTTTATCCAGCCAGGTGCTGTTGGTCAGTAGGAAAGCTATTTCTGGTTTGGGTTTGCAACCTGTTTTGTATGGGGTTGTGCTTTCTTTGATGGACTGGGCTTGCAACTTGGAAGTACGTATAGACTTGATCTTTACTTGGAATGGTCAAATTGCACCTGTGGCCAAGACCTGTATTTATCTAGTTTTGGCTTGTGCTCCAGCTGCATACTTTCCTGAAGAATGCAGTTCTGGTCCTAGTCACATCAGTACTGCTACGGATAATTGTGGTTTTCACAGCATAGATGAGCTGAACGGAGACATAAACATTAAATATTATAGTGGTGCATCTTACACGCTGTCTTCTCTTCTCTTTTAGTATGAGGCCAAACATATTTCTAGGAATTGCTGAGGGCTCAGCACAATATAAGAAATGGTACTTTGAAGTAATAATTGATCAAGTAGATCCATTTTTGACAGCAGAACCTACACATCTGCGAGTTGGCTGGGCCTCAACATCAGGCTATGCTCCATATCCTGGAGGTGGAGAAGGTTGGGGAGGCAATGGTGTTGGTGATGACCTGTATTCGTATGGCTTTGATGGACTTCATCTATGGTCAGGTGAGGCCTGATTTAATACTCCTACTAATAACCCTCTCATATGAATCACAGGACACAATTCTAACCAGATCTAGTCAGAAGTACTATTTTGTTCAATGGGGCTTACTCTCAGAAAATTGTGGTTAGGATTGCAGCCACAGTTTACCGTTTTTAAGATGGTGATGTCCACTTCTTAAAAAACTCACTGTCAACCTTGGAGAAAAAGTGCAAGCTCTCATCATTAGCTAGCATAGGGTTTCTCAAACTGTGGATCATGACCCACTTGGTGGGTCACAACCCAATATCTAGGCCCTGGGATGGACCCACCCACCCACCGATGTGTCCAGTTGGCTCCAAATTGGAGCCTTCTAGACACAACTGGAGGCTGCACCAGGCCTCTGAAGGCCTCCAGAAGCAGCTGGAAAGTCACGTCCAGTTTACTTCCTAATTCATGAAGTAACTTCTAGTTACTTCCAGATGCCTATAGGCCCGGTACCATAGAAGGAGGTGGGTCATGGCGCCCTCTGCCACAGAACAGTTGGGTTGTGGCAGGGAAGAGGGAAAGTTTAAGAACCCCTGAGCTAGCCAATTAAGGGCCCAATCCTATCCAATTTTCCAGCACTGGTGCGGCCGCAATGCAGCCCCAAGGTAAGGGAACACATGTTCCCATACCTTAAGGAGGCCTCTGTGACTGCTGCCCCACCACAAGATACAGTGCATCCCTCATTGGCACAGCTGCACCCGCACTGGAAAATTGGATAGGTTTGGGCCCTAAGCAGAAGTTCATTTTGATCCATTCTAGTGTGAGCCTAAATATTATGATGCTAACTTTTCACATTTTCTATATTTCAAAAATATACTTCCTATATTTCAAAAGACTTAGTAGTGTGTTTGGTTTTCTATATTAAGCTGCTAATGCCGTATGGACGGGTAGACCTGGACTCTGCATCAAGAAGCCTAGTAGACCTAAGTCCAAAGACTGTTGGGGCTGTCAGCACCCTCTCCTGCCCTATTTTGCCCTCCGTTCTGCCTGTTCCCATTGCCCCCCTTCCCCTTTGGGAAGGGGCTCAGAAGAAACTTTGTACCCCCTGCTAAAATTCCTCTCGTGGTATCGGTAACCAGTTTGTGCCTGCCGCTCTTCAGATCTTTAGAGCTAAGATTGTGACCCAATTGTTATATGGTGTCCCCATATGTATTGCGGAAGCCAATAGCCCTCTGGACCGAGTTGCAGCCGTATTTTTTAGGAGGATTCTCGGAGTCCCAAATTCCATCAGGTTAGCAACACTGGCTCTCGAGCTGGGAGTTCACCTCCCTTCAACTATAGCTTGGGCCTTAACATTTAACTTTTGGCTCTGTCTCCATCTGTCTCTTCCATCCGATTCCCTTCTCAATGACCTGATAAGAGATCCCTTTCTATCTAGCTGGTTTCATAAAATTGATTCCAAATTGAATTCCTTAGATCTTTCCTTGGAATCTTTAGTGGATCTTGACATTAACAGCGCCTATAAGCTCATTCAAACTAGGCTTTGGGAAGCTGAATTTACCAATCTTTCTGCTGATCTTAATCCAGTATGTTCCCTCTTTCCTTTGGATTTTGCCCTCTATCAGGTCAGCTTTCCAAATATTTTGATACTTTAACAAATCCCTCTCTCAGAAGGGCTTTTATGCTCGCGCGTTTCAATATTTTCCCATCCTTGTACCATCATGGTAGATTTTTGTCCATTCCTCAGAATTGCAGATTATGCTCTTTTTGTCATCTTGCGCCAGACACTCTCCAGCATATTCTAATCCACTGTCCAGCGCATTGTCTACTCAGGAAGCTGTATTTGGGCCCTTTTCTAAGCTACCCTTTTGGCCCATTTACTGATCCTATTTTTGTCTTACTTAGTGATAATCAGGCAAATATTACTTTAGCATTGCCAGTTTTTTATCCCATATTATTAAAATATCCCCCCTCCCTGAACTTTTTTTTTCTTTTCCCTTTTTCCTATATTATTCCTATTTTCCCTTTTATGCTTAAGTATTTTATTAGTGACTGTTGTAGTGGTCACCTGTTTATTTATTATATGCCAATAAAGGTATTGTATTGTATTGTATTGTATTGTATTGTATTGTATTGTATTGTATTGTATTGTATTGATATGCACATACAGTATTTATTGAATTCCTCTCATAGGCCCTGGCCCTAAGTGATGGTAACTTAACACTGTGAAATGTTCATCTCTTCTCATGGTAGGAAGCGAATATGAGGCAGCAGCAACTACTTACCTACAGCATAATTTTTATTTATTTTGACCAGCAAAATGAAAGAATGGGTGAAGAAAAGGATTGTGGCTTGGGAATCCTTCTGACATTTGTCTATAAAAAATGTTAAAACTCTGCCCGAGGTGCTGTGTGACAGCTACATAAGAACATAAGAACAGCCCCACTGGATCAGGCCATAGGCCCGTCTAGTCCAGCTTCCTGTATCTCACAGCGGCCCACCAAATGCCCCAGGGAGCACACCAGATAACAAGAGACCTCATCCTGGTGCCCTCCCTTGCATCTGGCATTCTGACATAACCCATTTCTAAAATCAGGAGGTTGTGCATACACATCATGGCTTGGACCCCATAATGGATTTTTCCTCCAGAAACTTGTCCAATCCCCTTTTAAAGGCGTCTAGGCGTCACCACATCCTGTGGCAAGGAGTTCCACAGACCGACCACACGCTGAGTAAAGAAATATTTTCTTTTGTCTGTCCTAACCCGCCCAACGCTCAATTTTAGTGGATGTCCCCTGGTTCTGGTGTTATGTGAGAGTGTAAAGAGTATCTCTCTATCCGCTCTGTCCATCCCCTGCATAATTTTGTATGTCTCAATCATGTCCCCCCTCAGGTGTCTCTTTTCTAGGCTGAAGAGGCCCAAACGCGGTAGCCTTTCCTCATAAGGAAGGTGCCCCAGCCCCGTAATCAACTTAGTCGCTCTCTTTTGCACCTTTTCCATTTCCACTATGTCTTTTTTGAGATGCAGCGACCAGAACTGGACACAATACTCCAGGTGTGGCCTTACCATCGATTTGTACAACGGCATTATAATACTAGCCGTTTTGTTCTCAGTACCCTTCCTAATGATCCCAAGCATAGAATTGGCCTTCTTCACTGCCGCCGCACATTGGGTTGACACTTTCATCGACCTGTCCACCACCACCCCAAGATCTCTCTCCTGATCTGTCACAGACAGCTCAGAACCCATCAGCAAATATCTAAAGTTTTGATTTTTTGCCCCAATGTGCATGACTTTACACTTACTGACATTGAAGCGCATCTGCCATTTTGCTGCCCATTCTGCCAGTCTGGAGAGATCCTTCTGGAGCTCCTCACAATCACTTCTGCTCTTCACCACTCGGAAAAGTTTGGTGTCGTCTGCAAACTTAGCCACTTCACTGCTCAACCCTGTCTCCAGGTCATTTATGAAGAGGTTGAAAAGCACCGGTCCCAGGACAGATCCTTGGGGCACACCGCTTTTCACCTCTCTCCATTGTGAAAATTGCCCATTGACACCCACTCTCTGCTTCCTGGCCTCCAACCAGTTCTCAATCCACGAGAGGACCTGTCCTCTAATTCCCTGACTGTGGAGTTTTTTCAGTAGCCTTTGGTGAGGGACCGTGTCAATCGCCTTCTGAAAGTCCAGATATATAATGTCCACGGGTTCTCCTGCATCCACATGCCTGTTGACCTTTTCAAAGAATTCTATAAGGTTCGTGAGGCAAGACTTACCCTTACAGAAGCCATGCTGACTCTCCCTCAGCAAGGCCTGTTCGTCTATGTGTTTTGAGATCCTATCTCTGATGAGGCATTGTAACTAGGGAAGCTGAATCTAAAGTCAAACCAGCTCTGGTAGAAAAAGGTAGATTTAAAATAGTCCAATTAAAAACCTGGAAATTAAAAAACTTTCCCAACTATAATCAGTTTCCTATATTTGGGCAAAACAGGAAAATATCAATTAACACAAAACATGATTTCTTTAACTTTAACTTTCCTCCTATCAAGTGAAGGGAACTTATTTTTCTATATACCTTAGTAAAGTATTTATTTATTTATTTAGAAATCTCATGTTTACTATTAGCCTAATTAAAGGCATTTTGAGATTGTTTGCTCCACTCTCGAGTCAGTAGTCCCAAAACAGCCATACACTGCATTTTGGGGTCTCTTGTTATAAATTCCCCCAATTTAGTTTAATTCTGGGCCAGGCAATTCCTGGCCTAGGTCTGTGTGTGTAGTGATAGATGCTTGTGTGTAGTGTGTGTAGTGCTTGTGTTTTAATGAGTTGGCAGCAACATTGGATGAAATAGTTAGTGCAGACCTTTCCTTGATTCACTGTTTTACTGCATTCAGGATTATTTTTGCGTGGGGGCAGTTCCAAAAATATGGCTCCATTTGCAGACTAAAGTTGAGCAGTCCTGAATTCTGCCACCTCACCCTGCATAGTGTGTAGTCTAGGTCTAAGATAGGGCACAAAAATATCAATTTCTGTGAAATCCTATGCATGTTTACTCAAAATAAGTTCCAGTGTCTTCAGTGGGGCTTACACCCTAGTTTTTGCACCTGGGAATGTGTTGCTGTTTTGCTTCTTAAAACGTGTCAGGTGAACCTTGTTGTTTCATTCCAGAATTTTGGTTGCAATCCATGCAATGCTGCTCCCATGCGAACCCTATTTAAATTCAGAGGAGTTGTGTACCTAAATGCCTTTGTTGTGTTAAGTCAAATGGAAAATTGAGCATTTTAAGAAGTGAAATTGAATAACAGGAAAGAAGATAATGATTTTTCTTTGTAGGCTCTGCCCTCCAACCGGTCATTCCAAAAAAAATTTTTGCTATGATTATAATTTGTGACATTCTTGTAGGAGGAAAATATATATCTTCAGTTAGGGTAGACTTTTAAAATCACTGTAGAACATTGTAGTGAATGAAGTGGCATCATACAGAAGATTTGAGCTTTGTGTGCAAATTGAATGTCACTCGTGCATGCTAAGGGTGTCTAGCATATTACTGAAATAGTGTTCATGCTTATCTTCTCGTATTAGTTGTTCCATGAGTTCCAATTTTTATGCCACTTTACTGAAAGGGTCTTCCTTTGCCTTTGGTCTATATCAGGGGTGTCCAAACATTTTGGCAGGAGGGCCACATCATCTCTCTGACACTGTGTCAGGGGCCGGGGAAAAAAGAATTAATTTACAATTTGAATAAATTTACATAAATGAATATATTAGAGATGGAACTTATATGAATGAATGAAGGTCTTGCGGTAGCTCAAGGCCAATAAAAGGCCTTGCACAAAGCAAGGCCAGTCTTTCCTTCGCTGCCACTGCTGCATCACAAACGTGAAACAGCACATCACAGATGTGAAACAGTAAGTAGTGGAGGGAGCCCTTGTCCCACAAGCTCAGGGGAGAAGTCAAACAGTCATCCTCTTGCTGACAGCAGTTGCATCGGGCCAGCACCGGCTCCAACAAGTCACTGGAGGGCCAGAGGCTCATTAGAGACTGGAGGCTCCCAGAGGGCCTGATTGAGAGACCCCGAGGGCCGCAAGTGGCCCCCGGGCCAGGGTTTGGGCACCCCTGGTCTATATGAAAAAGATTAATGTGTAGATAATTCTACTACAGGCAATCTTTCTGCTATAGTTCTTGAACACCAATGAATCAGAAGCAGAATCTAAGACTCAGCCAAGCTTCCAAAACACACTCAAAACATCCTTGTGCTTCATCTTCATTTTGATGATTGGATAAGAGGAAACTACTTGGCCATTTCATCCCACTTATTTACCTATTCAAGTGGGCTTGGCTGCCCAGTTGTTGAGCACATGCTGATCTCACTATGAGGGTAGGTTACCAGCTATAGTCTTCTGGGGGAAGCCTAGATGTTGTGGAAGAGCCACACATCCAGCTACTTGACTGTTTGTGAATGATGTTTCAAAGAAAGAGCACAGTGTTCCGAGGAGGTTGTTCAGCAGCTTGTACGATGCTTAGGGACCAAACCAGAGCAGTGCGCGCCAGCTCACCACTGGGGCTCACTGTTGCAAACATGTCATAAGGCACAATTGTGAGCATTGGTGCTGGCCCAGTGCCAGAGCTAGCTCAGTGTGAGCCCATGCTGGGACAGCGCCAATTGGAGACTGGCAGCCCACTGCCTGGCGCTCGTTTGGAGGTAAGTTGGGGCAGGGGTGAGGCGGAGGAGGCAGGGAAGAGGCATTCCGGGGTGGGCAGAGGGTGGGGAAAAGGCATGGCAAGAGGGGGAGGGGGACTCTGCCAGATTCGGAGCCCAGTCTCGGGCCCCATGGCCCGACAGGAGATCCTTACTCTGTGCTAGCTAAGGATGCAGCAGCAGCCATTTTTGGTGCCACTGCAGCCTTTCATGCTGGGAGGCTCAGGATTGGGCTGCTAGTCACCACAGCTATGAGGCCATCTGAAAAGATGGAGTGCATGGGCATTCAAGGCGCGAATGCTTCTCCCACCGCCTGGAATGGCTCCAAAGGGGAGGGGCCACTTGCATGCTGCAACGAACCTCCCTGCGTAACTTAGTGCTTTGCACCCCCTCTAGCTACACCTCTGGAAGGGGTAAGGATCATTCTTTTTGTTTGGAAAAGAATGCCATAAAACCTCATAAGACTTCACTAACACAGGGCACAATCCTAACCAACATTCCAGCAATGGCATAGCTGTGCCAGTGAGGCATGTGCTGCATCCTGCAGTTGGGGGGCAGTCACAGAGGCCTCCTCAAGGTAAGGCAATGTTCGTTCTCTTACCTTGAAATTGCATTGCCCTTGTGTCAGCACTGGAAAGTTGGTTAGGATTGCGGCCACAGTTTTCTTTTCTTTACTTGCACTGTAAGGAATGTTCCTTCCTGTGTCTGTCTGCTTATTAGGTCGTGTACCCAGAGCAGTAGCATCAGTAAACCAACATTTGCTTGCATCTGATGATGTGGTCAGCTGTTGCTTGGATTTAGGGGCGCCAAGCATTTCTTTCCGTATTAATGGACAGCCTGTGCAAGGAATGTTTGAGAACTTCAATACTGATGGACTTTTCTTTCCTGTGGTGAGCTTCTCAGCAGGTGTCAAGTAAGTAGACCCTTCCTTCACATAAATAGTTTGATGTGTTTTTGCCAAGCTGTTACACTAAATACCTTCTAATGTTATATGGGGCCACTGCATCTTGCTGCTGGAGAACTTTCCAACTGTCAGTCATGAAAAGAAAAATAGTGTTGTGTCAACTCAGAACCCTGAGTCATAGATAATAGGCAATGAAAAATAGAATCTTAGACATGTCTTGAATGTGGTGTGACTCATTCCCACATTGGCACTGAGTGAAGTCACTATTACGTGGTAATAGTTTTGTGACCTGCGTGAAATGATCTTGGTCTCCATCATTTGTCAATGGACGGGGTCCTACGCGTAACACCACATTTGGCACTAACTTTGATCTTTCTTGGCAGCATCAGTGAGAGGTCAAACTCTTCTGGCATAAAAGGATTTAAGGAACAGAGGTGAATCAGTATGGCTTATACTTCACTGTTCAGTTGTGTAAAATTATAAAAAAAGAAGACTTTTGAAGTTCAGGAGTGTTAACTTACTATCTTTTCCAAAACAAATACAATTTTTGAATTGTAGCTAATCTAAAAATCATGATCACCCCCCCTTTTTTAAACAAAAGACCTACCCCTTCTCTTTTATTTTAGTACACAACTCAGCCAAATTTAATTATTTTCAGTGTGAATTTATCTCTTCCATCAAAAGTCAGTGGGACTTAAAAACGCTAACTTTTCTTATATTATGCCTTTAACTCTGATGCTTAGTGATCAAAATAATTTGTATCATTCTTAGCACTGCCACAGTGCCAGTGTTACAGAGTCACAGTTGAATTTGTTAGTGCTCAACCACCAGAAAGGGCTCGGCTGTTAGTATGATACAAACATGTAAACTTAATACAAAATGGAATGAAAGCTTTAGAAATGGTCAGAATACTTCAAAGCTTCCTGAAAAAGAGTGATAGGAAGGCTTGACAATACCTGATGAATAATTTGTACTTTTTGAGGGACTGAGCAATTTTAAATCTGTACATTACTTAGGGCACAATCCTAACCCCTTATGTCAATGCTTTCCAGCACTGACATAAAGGCAATGCAGCTCCGAGGTAAGGGAACAAACATTCCCTTACTCTGAGGAGGCCTCCGTGAGTGACACCCAACTGGCATGGCTACGCCAATGATGGAAAGTACTGACATAAGGGGTTAGGATTGTGCCCTTAAAGTAATTTTCCATTTACTTCACAAAGTGCTGATTCTAAAAAAAAATAAAAAAATTAAACTCTCAGTTGTAAATCTGCTGAGAAATGATCAGTCAATTGTATTATTGAATCTGCTGAAATAATCTGAGAAAAAGGGATTTATTACACTGTGGTTTAGGTGCTGTAATGGTACAATCAGCCTCCTTTATATACCAGTATGTAGCACATATAATCAAAGAAGGTGCTTAACAAGCACATTTGTCTAGAGAATTTTGCTTCTGGAAATTCATTTATATTTATTTAATTTGGATATATAAATGCATTGAACGCCAAGAAATAAAACCAAAGTCTAAAATGAAATTAGCTCTCTAGCTGATTCATCAATCTCATTCGCTATGAAGGTTTGGGAAACTCAAGGGTCCAGATGTGTTGACATGAAAAGTCAACATCTTTTGAGATAATGCCTGATGCTTTTGTAATTGGAACAGGTGGTGTATTAAGCAGGGATGCTGCAGGCTGTCTGTGTCTGAAACTCACACTGTGTCACATAAAAATATTAGGTATTTTTCAATGTATACAAACCACTGAACTTTCATCTGGTTCAGCTGATGCTTTCGTTATTTAATGGATTTTGGGGTGAGTGGGAATTCGTCAGTTAAGTTACTGCATCAGAAATAACTTTTATGTTAGAAAATGTAATTATTTTATTTGGGTGGCATCCTTACTTTTGTTCGTGCAACTGTGAATGTATAAGTCTCTTCTGACCCCACCCATCCCTTCTCAGGCCCCTGAACAGCCACTGCTGAGGATCAGGCACCCTTTGGCAGAGGCATGGGATGTGATTTCAGGGAATTGTTGGAAGAGATTGGAGTGCTGTCTGGAGGCAGTGAGGATCTGGATGGGGGCGAACAAGCTGAAATTAAATCCAGATAAGACAGAGGCTCTCCTGGTTCGGAAATCCTCGATGCAGGTGCTGGACTATCGGCTTGCGCTGAATGGGGTTGCACTCCCCCTGAAGGAGCAGGTCCTCAGCTTGGAGGTCCACCTGGACTCGCAGCTGCTTCTGGATTCCCAGGTGGCGGCTGTGGCTAGGGGGGCCTTCGCTCAGCTTCGGCTGGTGTGCCAGCTACAGCCGTACTTGGATCATGCAGACCTGGCCACGGTGATCCATGCCACAGTGACATCGAGGCTAGATTATTGTAACGAGCTCTATGTGGTCTGCCCTTGAAGACAGTTCGGAAACTGCAACTAGTGCAGAATGCGTCAGCCCATGTAGTTACTGGAGGTAGGCGGTTTGACTCTGTCAGTCCGCTTCTCCGGGGGCTACATTGGCTGCCCATTCGTTTCCGGGCCCAATTCAGGGTGCTGGTTTTGACCTTTAAAGCCCTATACTGCTTGGGGCCAGGGTATCTTAGAGATCGCCTACTTCCGTACAATCCGGCTCTTCCTCTTATGTCATCAGAGAAGGCCTTCTTACAAGTGCCGCAGCCTAAGGAGGTACGTGGAGCGGTGGCAAGAAATAGGGCCTTCTCAGTAGTGGCATCAACGCTATGGAATTCCCTGCTCCTTGACTTAAGAATGGCTCCCTCTCTTGAGACTTTTCGGCGAGGCCTGAAGACCCTTTTGTTTAAACAAGCCTTCTGAGTTCTTGGCCTTTTTAACATCTTTTCAACATCTCTTAATATTTTTTACAGGCCTGATTCTTTTATGATTTGCTGCTCTATGCTCTTTTTACCTGACTACTTTTTATCTGACTACTGTTTTTATGATATGTGTTAATATGCTTTTATCTGTTTTTAAATTATGTTTTTAATCTGTTCTAACCTGTTGTAAGCTGCCTTGAGTCCCTTCAGGGAGAAACGCGGGGTAAAAATAAAGTTATTATTGATTGGAAGCTGGGAGCCACAACTGGGTGGGTGGAGTTAGGAAGGTGACTTAAACTTAAATCAGGATGCTACCCATTATAATCAAGTATGACACTTGACTTGTGTCTTGGTTTTTACAGCATTCTCCTTAACCCTTTTTCATTTACAATTGTGTAGAGTGCGTTTTTTAATGGGTGGACGTCATGGAGAGTTCAAATTTCTACCTCCAACTGGCTACGCACCTTGCTATGAAGCTTTGCTTCCAAAAGAGAAGATGAAATTGGAACCAGTCAAAGAATATAAAAGAGATTCTGATGGAGTTAGAGATTTGCTTGGTACAACACAATTTCTCTCTCAAGCTAACTTTATTCCTTTCCCAATTGACACCAGTCAGGTATGTTTTACTGAAAACAACATTATGTAAAACAAACTGATTGTGACTAGTTTTTCAAGGCATATTTACTTAGTAACAGACCACTTTTGGGATGTCTGTTTATTATCTGATTTTTAATTTTAAGAATTTTCTATTAAAAATATACTCCACTTCTCTGTTCCAAAAATGGTGGCACACAGTGGCTAACAGTCAAGAAAACTAAAATAAAATAAAATTAAAAAGCAGACTACAACCCAAAATAAAAACAAATAATGCAGCAACAAACATTAACAATGAAACCAAGTACAGGAAGAACAGAAAAAAGCAGCAGAATTAAAACATGCTGGGATAGAAAGGTATTTAAACATTCTTGGAACATTGTTAAAGAGAAAGCTAATCTAATTTCATGGGGCAGACAGATTAATTTGTGAAGAGATGGTCCTTTATATATATACAATTGTGCCTTGGCATTGATAGGAGTTCCGTTTCCAGAACCCCCTCAGATGCTGAAACCCGCGGATAATGAAATCCATGGGCCAAGGCATGTCAGACCTACAAGTGTGACTGGAACTTTGCTCTGGTTGCATCCGGAGAATGTTCTGAGATCTGGGGTGGCCATGTGCAGTCTTCCTGGGCCTTAGAAGGCCCAGAGAAGCTGCATGTGGCCTCCCTGGGCCTCAGAATTCCCTTTATGTATGACCAGAGGAAACATCCAGTTGCATCCGGAGGTTGGTCCGACATCACAGGTAGTCAAATCCACAGATAAAGAGGACCAAACTGTATTGCTTGTAAGCACTGAAGACTTTACATATAGTAACTAGTACTTTGAATTGTACCTGGAAGTGACATAGCAGCCAACGAAGTAGCACTGATACATCAAAACATGCAAAGTGAAAGTGATCTATAGAATATTACTGATTGTTTTGTATTTTGACAATCCTTCACGTGTTTCCTCCATAGATTGTTTTGCCTCTTCATCTTGAGAAGATCAGGGATAAACTTGCTGAAAATATCCATGAACTCTGGGGAATGAATAAAATAGAACTTGGCTGGACTTACGGCAAGGTAGAGTTTGAGAACAATTATGTGGGAAAACAGCACTAGAGAAGTAAAACAAATCAGTCAGTCGATACATAATCCTCTACCAGTTATCTTTGAACTCCAATAGCCACTAAACCAGTTGACTCTTGCTTTATATCAAGCACATGTTGCTGTTGTAGCAGTTAGTATAGATAATCTATCACAGTAGCTGAATGACAAAACTTTAATTTTCCCTGCCAATGGGAAAGTTGTTATAAACAATAGGTTATTGTTTAGAAAGACCCAGTTCAAATCTCAGCTTACCAATGAGTTAACTGAGTAGCCTTATGAGAGCCCATCCATCATGTGTACAAGTCTAAGCCCCGTCTACATAATTGTGGAAATAACAATATTGACTGCACTGGTTGACCCTAATTTTAAAAGTAAGTGATTCTCAGTTTTCTTTTGAAAAGAGAAAAAAAAATGTTATTACCAGGAATCCTTGCTGTCTAATCCACAATGAGTAATGAGAGTTTGCCATTACTGTCATTTGTTGGTCATGGTAAAATATTCTATAAAGAGTATATCATCTTCTTGGATAATTCTTTGCAGTACAGAAGGATTTCTTGTGTTCTGGTGAGACCTGGTTTGAAGTAAATCCTGACTACTCTTTAATACTGATTAAGCAGAAATAATAATTAATGCAAAGAACTGCACGATATGATTGGTGTATGTTTTTGTAAATATGATTTGGAATGTGTAGGCAAACCGAATGACATTTCCACATCTTTGGTGGCCTATCATGCAAAAGTTGGGCCTTGCAACTGCTGCCCTGGTAGCTGGAAAGGCCATGCCCCAGAACACCTCAGGACGCAACCAGAAGTCACCAGCGCAAACCGGAAGGGACTTCTGGTTACACCTGGGATTTATCTGAGGATGCTCAAATCCATGGATGCCAAGCGCCCATAGATCAGGAGGGCCCACTGAATTTTTTTCTAAACTAAAGTTGATCTAAGATTACTTAAATAGTATTTTTTTACATTATAGATACGAGATGATAATAAAAGACAACACCCTTGTCTGGTGGAATTTTCGAAGTTACCTGAAACAGAGAAGAACTATAACCTGCAAATGTCAACAGAAACTCTGAAGTGAGTCATAAGTGGAAGAAATAGAAAGAAAATATCAAATAAACATGTTGGTCCAAATTTTGCACTTGAGAGTAGGTACAGTGCACCTGCCCAGATGTGTATAAAAACAATTCACTGCCTGATTCAGGAATACACAGTGTTTTATAGGAAACTGGTTGAAACAGACTCAGACCCCTTTTCCATGTCAGTGTATTGTCAACACCAACTTGCAGCAGCCTTCCAGGGTTTTAGACAGGAGTCTTTCCCAGCTGTACATGAGGATGCTGGAGACTGATCCTGGAACCATCTGCATGCGAAACCAGTGGTCTTTCACTGGATTGTAGTCCCTTTCTTATCTCAGTCTAACCAAAATAAAAATTCTTTCTTGACCCATATATACCAACCAAACTCTCAGTGCAAACAAACCCCATTGACTGGTTCATAATGATGGGCATTTTATGAGGTGAATAGTCATGCTACCCAGTATCCTGACAATGGTGTGGAAGTTATATGGTATCTCAAATAAATGGGAACAATATCAAAATCACAAGGGGACAATGGGGAAATCTCTTCCTGGACCACAGTGTTTTGTAGAACACTGTGAGTTATGGTTGTCGGAGTGCTGGAGATCCTGGTGATACAACATGATTTCTAGCTGCCTCATCTGATGTCACAAAATACTGAGGCCTTGAGAGAGTGAGCCAGTCCATATGATGAGGGCAAGGGCAGGGCAGAGAACAGAAGGCAGGAAGTATAAAGAACCGGGGCTGTTAGAAGACAAGTGAAGGTAGAATGGCAGCACTAAGACCTGGGACAGGGTCAGGAATGGTGGAGCCAAGGGAAGCGAGCAGTGGAGTCACTAGGGTTCCTGTCACCAGGTGCGGGAGGCCTGTGTGTCACCCCATGCAGTGGGTGGGGCAACACCCCGGGTTGTGGGCGTGGTGATGTACCATCGCCCCGCCCCACTACTTTTTTTGCTTTACCTTTTGATAGAACACAGATTTTTCAATGTGGTTTGTTTCATTGCATTCTGCATGAAATTACGCATTGATTGATATATAACATGATGGTATTATTCCTCCAAACTCTGATTTTAGTGATTTTGAAAACTTGTAGAGTCTCACACACGCACACACCCCGTGTCAACTTACTAATACCTTATTTCAGCAGTTCTCAATCTTTTAGCACCGGGACCCACTTTTTAGAATGACAATCTGTCCAGGACCCATTGGAAGTGATGTCATGGCCAGAAGTGACATCTTCAAGCAAATTAAAATAATTAATAATTAAATTAAAATAAAAGAAATAATTAAATAAGGGAGAGCCAGCCCTGTTCCACCAAGTGAATTTTGGTGGAATTCACCA
This sequence comes from Tiliqua scincoides, assembly GCF_035046505.1. Lineage (NCBI taxonomy): Eukaryota > Metazoa > Chordata > Lepidosauria > Squamata > Scincidae > Tiliqua > Tiliqua scincoides. Next base: position 11,503,397 of record NC_089821.1, read on the forward strand.
AATTCTGCCTGCAATACCCCCCCCCCAAAAGAATCAGTGAGATTTCCAGCCCTCCCAGTGCCCAGTTTAAAGTTCTTCTAACTCACGCATATCAAGATAAAGACCCTCCTGGCTTTGCAAGTGCAAAATAGAAAACATTCCCCTTACCAGTTCAAGCCAATTTTTTTGTCCTTTTTAGTGGGGGGGGGTGTTGCCTTCTGGAGCATTTGTTGCGCTCTAGTTCCATCGGATCAGGACCATTCTGGTCTCCTCACATTCCCCTTTGCCTGGTCTGATCACAAGCCAAGACAGGTCTGCCTACTCGCGAGTAAACGTGACCATGTGGCATAGTTTCGCTTTCCATAGGGCTCAATACATTCGCAGCTAGGAGGGAGGGACCTCCTTCTCAGGTGCTTTTGGGGGGCTGCGTTCATTGGATAGGGACCATTCTGGTGTCGTTGGAATCCTCTCAGCCTGCCCTTTCTGACGCACTAAGGCAAGTATGCCTATTCACCAGTAAACACACGATACGGCCCGGTTTTATTTTCCATAGGGCTCCATGCATTTTTTTCCTTCTGGGTTTTTGGCCATAACTTTTGAAGGAAAAGAGCTATTTCACTCTGGGGTTTTGCACTGCATTCCGCATCCAACGGTGTATGGCATGACAGGGTTGCTCCCAACATCGCGATTTTAGCGTCATCCCCAGTGCACATCACCCCCCGGCCTGTCACTCAGTGCGGCCCTCACCCCCCGCACCTCCCTAGCGACACCACTGGAAGCGAGGGGGTGCGGAGAGGAGAAGAGGACAGGATGCAAGGATGGGTGGAAAACGGAGAAGCAAGGGAAGGAACAAAGGGGTGAAGAAGTGGGGGTCCAGGGAAGAACGGAGGGCAGGGGGAAGAAGGCAGTGAGAAGGAAGTAGCAAACTGGTGGAGGCTGGCCAGCATCTGAGACCACAGGGTGGAACACATGAGTGTCCAGGCAGTCTCAGGGAGGCCAAGAGGACATTTAGGCTGTACTCCTATGCCAGCCCTCACCCACTCAACCCACTCCAGGGACCCAGACCTTGCAAGGAGAGTTCTTGTTTGGGCCAGTCAGAGGGAATCAATTTAAGTCTGAAGCAAGATTCTTCCCGTTTTTTTCTGGTCAATGTAAATACCAAATCCTGTGACACCTTTGGGGAACAGATGATGTACAAACACCTCAAATAAACCATCCCTTAACAGCTATTTTGTTGGCTCTGTCTTCCTTTCCAACTGCAACCTACACGGTTATTTCCTATTCCCCCCCTCCAGTGTACAGCAGAACTCCAGCCCTGGGCTAGCACACGGGCAGAGAGAGCACCCACAAACACTAACAGAAGTTGTAATTGTATGAGATTTTTTACAGCTTTTTTTTTTTTTTATTGTTATAGAACACTTTTGGCTCTTGGTTGCCATGTTGTTCATATCAATCCAGGAGCAGAGGAAGATCTTAAGAAAATCAAGCTTTCAAAAAAGTAAGCTCATGGTAAAAAATATTGCTCTCATTTGTTACCTGTGTAACCATTATACTAAATGGCTGCTTAGAATTACTTTATCATTTTTTTAGCAATATAGATTCATAGTCTTGGGGCAATTATTGAAGAGCTGCTTCTCCTTATCCTGAGCTCTGTGAGTCTTGATATCAGTGTGGAAAGCAATTTTAGTAATATATGGTAGTTGGCACAAAATTTTTTTTTACCTCTCCCTGTGGCATTTACTTGTAATTATTATTTGAATGTGGAACCTTCAGCACGTAGAACTGTGGCCTTTTCCTGTTAGATTTATCACAATCTTCAGCACTGACAGTATCTGATGATGTTGGTCAGGTTTATGAATAATGTTAGTTTTTTATATGACTGTTAGCTGTCTTGGGAGTAGTAATGCTGAAAGGCAGGATATAGATCTTCTAAATAAATAACTTGTAGATTAATGTACAAACTGAGGTCTCTGTGGCCAGAATTGTCATCAAGAGATAAATGCATTTTTGGGTTCCAGGCCACAACCTAAAAATTTTGAATAATTTCTGATGTTTTACCTCAACTATGTGTGGCTTTCTCAAGGGAATTATCTAACTACCCTATCCCAAAACTCAAAACATCATATCACTCTTTACTGCCTCATAATCCAAAACATTGAAGTGAGTATCCCAACCTAAAGCTCCAAAGGAGCCCTAAGCATTGGTAAATGCTTCTGCCTTCAACATAACTAAGGGCTCGATCCTATCCAGTTTGCCAGGGCCGGTGCAGCTGTGCCAATGGGGCATGCACTGCATCTTGTGGTGGGGCAGCAGTCACAGAGGTCTCCTTAAGGATGGGAACATTGTTCCCTTACCTTGGGGCTGCATTGCAGCTGCACCAGTACTGGAAAATTGGATAGGATTGGGCCCTAAGTGATTGAGTAGTTAGATAATTCCCTTGAGAAAGCCACACATAGTTGGGGAGAAACGTTGGGAAGTATTCAGTTTTTTTTAGATTGTGACCTAGGAAACCAAAAATGCATTTATATCTTGGTAACTTGTAGATTAGTTGGGACAGATACATATATTAGTTAACATGCCCTTGAGTGAGTAGTAGACTGTGTGTTTTGCATGGTACTCTAAGCCAGTGGTCTTCAACCTTTTAAGTAGAGTTCCCTAGTATGAGACTGGGGACCCATTGCCAATCTCACCCCCTGTCCTGTTCCCTGATCTGCTCCCATTGCTGCTCACCCCTGGGCCCAACTGCTCCTTTTCTCCTTACCGCTTGTGTCTTCACAACAACCCTGTGAGACAGCAGCCTAAGCAGGACTGGTTTTAGGAAATGCAGGGCAAGGCAGCAAGAGGCTGTGCAGGATTATATTAAGAGTTGAGTTTTAATAAGGCAGTACCATTATTGAATTGGATCCAAACCCTCATCTTGTACAGGCTTTGAAAGTTTGCCGCGACCCCCAAAATGAAGCCTCGCAACTCCATGCGGTCCCGACCCACAGGCTGAAGAGCTCTAAGCTCTGCTCAAAGCTCAGTGATAAACAGGATGAGTAGGATGTTTTTCTGGAATTTCATAGCAATATGGTACCCAGTACTAGAATTGAACTGAACAGGGGCACACTTTTCACAAATGTTCTCACAAGCTATGAAGCAAAACCCTTCATAACAATCATTCTGTGGATCCTGTGAAATGGAACAAAATGGTTTGAGTGGCCCTCACTCCGATATGCATATATGCTGAATGGACCTTTTTTGTTTCTCCACCTGGTGGGTTATGATTTCTGGCAATTCCATTTGTTATCCTGCACATGCCCAATCTCATCTGATCTTGGAAGCTAAGCAGGGTCAGGCCTGGTTAGTACTTGGATGGGAGACCTCCTGGGAATACCGGGTGCTGTAGGCTTCTACCATAGTCTTTCGAGACTGAAGGTTGCCAACCATATTAGTGTGGGGCAGGATAGTTAGAAGTGCATCTTACATTCACTCTGGTATGTAAATGAGTTTTGATCCCTGAAGCTGTGAGTCATATTTGTGAATGTGTCATTAATTAATAAGTGTAACTGCTTCTCTTCAAGAAGGTAGGGATCTATGAGGTGTTGGCTTCTTGTCTAAAATTAATAAGCTTGTTTTGTGTCCGCACTTATCTTCGTTTGCCTTTTCAGCTGTGAACAGCTGTGTTTTGTCACTATTTTAGTTGTGGTTGTGTAATACATTGTGCTGCCCTTGTTATCTTTGTTGTTGCAAAGTTTTACCCTTTTCCTTTTGTCACACAGTTTTGTATTTATTAAAGCTAATGAGATTGATATCGGTTAAACATGTAATTATATGTTTATATATGTAGTTATATAATGTTTAATAACAATTTTTTTTTCTGGTTTGTAGTTATATGATGTCAAATGGCTATAAACCTGCCCCTCTAGATCTTTCTGATGTGAAATTATTACCTTCACAAGAAGTATTGGTTGATAAACTGGCAGAGAATGCACATAACGTCTGGGCTAAAGACAGAATAAAGCAAGGCTGGACCTATGGTATTCAACAGGTATTTGTTTTAAGAAATATTTTAAAGAGTGTTTGAGTAGTGTTAGAGTGTTGATATAGTGAGGCCCAGGGTTAGCTGAAGTGGTACTATTGAATGATGCACTTAGTTCTTGGAAAAGCTTGTCCTAATTAATGAGTACTGTATTCATATGAAGAGCCTTTGATAACTGAACTCTGACTGTGTTCATGCAATGAAGCCGTTGCATTACAATTATAGTTAACATAGAGGCCTTTATTGATTGAATTGATCATGCTGTTTGCTGTGAGTACATCTTAAGGTCAGACAAACCTGCAGCTTGATTACTAGTGCAGCCTCTGTCCAACTATGAAGTCTGCAGGACTTAAGAGTGATGCTGTTTGTTGACTACAGCATATGTGATTATTGGTGTTTTGTTTGCTGTTAGAGTGTCAGGAAGAATTATTCTGCCTGCATGTTTTTGCAAAAAGGAGGAAGGACAATTTGTTCCATTTTTGTATATTATCCCATGTCTGGGGAAGGAGAGAGAGAGAGAGAGAGAGAGAGAGAAAGCTTGAATATGACATTTCTTTCCTGTATTCCTTTTAGGATCTCAAAAACAAACGAAATCCTCGTCTGGTACCATATACCTTATTAGATGAACGTACTAAGAAATCAAATAGAGATAGTCTTCGTGAAGCTGTCCGTACCTTTGCTGGTTATGGATACAATATTGAACCTCCAGATCAAGAACTAGGCATGTGTTACTTTTTTATTGCTAATGCTTTCTGAGCAGTGCTAATACTTCTAATGTGCTTTGCTAACAATTTGTTCTCAAAAATCCTGTGAGGTTGGTCATCATGGTATTCTCACATAGCTAGTGAGATTGATCATGGCTAAAAATGTAGTACTCTTCCTAGATTTTTTTTAAATTGAAAATAAATATATTTTGAGAAGGAACAGGTGGTAAGGTGAAGATCCAGTGTTGTTGCCTTCACTTATGGATTCCTCTTCAGGCAAGGACTGTGTCCCCTTCCTGCTCACTGTGGCCACAGAAGCACCAAGTACCTGGTGAGTAGGAGAAGAGGAAGAAACAAAAAACCAGCAGGGCAAAGAGCCACCATCACGATCTCCACCTGCTGCGACCTCTTTAAAATTAGACTGTGCCCCCTCCCAAGTCTATGGAAACACCAACTGCCGTGAGGTGGAGGAGGTGAAAAGAAGCAATCAGGGCAAACGTTTCACTCTTTTATCTTTTATAATGGTTTCCCATTGTTCTGTGTTAGCTGTTCTGGGGGCCTTGGGAGCCAAGGGGCAGGGCACAATCAGCGTTCTTTGTCCCCTGTTGTACTACTGAAAGTATCACCGGAAGTAACTGGTGATGTGGTCACCTCCAGGTATTTCTGAATTGGGAGGCCAGATGCATCATGACTAACACTCAGAGGCTCGGAGTGCATAGGAGGGCTTTTTCAAACACACAAAATGTGCACGCTGGAGCCTCCTACCGCTGCTTGTCACATTGTGTTGCTGGTCTTGTTGCCAGGCAGCAGAAGTCTGGGAGTCCTACGTGTACTACCAGATACCACCTCAAGTATCACTGGTAGGGAGTTTGGGGTAAGCAATAAGGTTGGAAAACTTTAATACCACCATGTTACGAAGAGGATTTTGTAAGAAACCAGTTTTTAACTGGCTGTTCCTCAGTAGAGACCCTGACAGTTTTTTTTTTCCCTCTTTCTAAAATATTGCAGAGGGGCCCATATTTGCGGATCCTATATGCACAGATTCAGTTATCTGCAGATTTGGGGCCCTCCCCAGCATGTGCCTCCCTGCCTGGCCTCTGAAGGGGCTTCTGAGCCCAGCAGAGGCTGAGGATGTTCCCCATGCCTCCCAATGCCTTATATGGCATTACAAACTTCCAGTTTCTCCAAGAATTGTGAAGTCGCGTTTTTTCACATTCACAGCTCAGTCTGAGCAGTTCTGGAGGAGATGGGTGACCCCTGAACCCCTGGGATAGGTGTTCGCCCATATCTGCAGTTTCGGCTGACCACAAGTCCACAGAACGAAACCCCCATGGATAACAGAGCACGCCTGTACTTTTTTTAATGCATGAAAACTCTGCTGTGACACTTTTATATAAAGTCCTAATTATTATCATGCGGGCTTATTTTTTATAATAATTATAATTATTGCCTGGGGGCTGGGGATAAGAATAGGCCCTCAGTTTGGCTGTACTTGTCGTAAGAGGCGACTAAACAGCCACCGGGTAGATGGAACTCGTCAGCCTGGGAAGGCAGCTCATCTGAGAGAAGGAAAACTCTGATCTCAAACCTCCACTGCCTTGTGGCTACATCTAGTTATGGAAAAGGCTTCAGGAGTCAACCTCGAGGCAAAATCTGGAGCCGGAGTCCCTGAGGCAGTTCATGGCTGAACACAGTCACATTCTGGCAACTCCTGCAATGCCGCTGGAACCAACCGTATTGGCCTTTGCCTTTCCATTGGACCATTTCAGCGACGTGGAGAGGGGGGATTTGCTGCATGGGTAACAGCCTATCCTCCATACCTACTTTACCCAGGCTTCACGCACTGGAGAGGACACTCTGTTCCAGAACCACCATTCAGAGTGTGACACCATAGTCTTCTGAGACTGAAGGATGCCAACAAGAAAAAATTATTATTATTTAAAAAAAAAAAAAAAACCTTTCCCTGTTTCTAAATCAATAGGGGATTTTGTATTTACGTTAGTATTTATTTATTTATTTATTTATTTATTTATTTATTTATTTACTAAAACATTTCTCCTCTGCTTTTCTCTTGTCAAAGAAAATTTCCAGCTTTTATATTAGGTGTGGAATACCTTTCATTGAGATGAAGCATTTTACTGACAAATGTTTTGTTTGCTTTGGTAGAAGATGAATTGGATCTGTACTTTTCTTTATGCTCTACATTAAACTATAATATAGAGTATTTATAGTATGAATATATATAGTGTAGTATAATATATATATATATATATTTATATTTTTTTTATAAGAGGTGACCACCCTCATGAAACATTATGCTTGGATGTTTAATTTAGAAAATAGAGTAGAGAATAGAAAAGGTAAGACTACATTTCTCAAATCAGTCATTTTGTATTTGTGGAGGTCAAATGTCTGTCTGCGGAAAAAATATGTATGCAGGATGTTCCTAGTTTGAATATTAAAAAACTTTAAGTACATGCCATGCTCACTCAAAAAAAATCATACTTTATTTTCCTAATTGTGGCATAGTCACAGATTGAAAATACAAGCCAGGATATTTCAGTCGCAGTGAATGTTCATGTTATTTTTTTCTTCTGCTTTTCACAGCTGACCAAACAGTGGAAAAAGTGAGCATTGACAAGATACGTTGCTTCAGAGTAGAGCGGTCTTATGGAGTTAAGACTGGAAAGTGGTATTTTGAATTTGAAGCGGTATCAGGAGGAGATATGCGTGTTGGGTGGGCGAGGCCAGGCTGTCGGCCTGACGTAGAATTGGGAGCTGATGACCAAGCATTTGTGTTTGAAGGAAGCAAAGTTAGTACATCTGAGTACCAAACCAAGAACTTAGTGAAAATCTAAGTTTGTAGCTGTTGCTGAACTATTATTACCCAGACAAAAAGGATTGTTTGCACTTGGAGGATCCAATTGCGGCTGATAAAATGAGGGCCCAACCCAATGAGGGAACTCTTGGAAAGATTTTCAGATTCTTTTCACTGATGCAATGCCAAACAGTCACAGACATTTTAAAAGGGTTTGGAGGCTTTATTTCTACATAGTAAGTGAATTACACAAGCCAATTGTTTCAGTTTGGATACAAATGTTCACTCTTCTTTTCCCATCCTGTTTCTCAAAGACCCACACCCAGAAAATCACATTAAATAACATGGAATAAACAAGTTACTCATGTCACTGTATGTCACTTCCACCTCCTTATTGGGCCTATTATGACAAGTTTGGTGTATTGTCCCAGCTCTAATTAGGAGGTCATTCTGCCTTGCATCCTAAATTATTCCTGGCCCACAACTTTGGTTATAGAAGATCCTGGAATTTTCCCTTTGGGAAAGTTATGATCTACATGTTCTGCCAATCATGATCTCTTTAGGTCACTTTGACATAATGATCCTCCTATCCTGTTTTTGAGGGGAACAACAGTCATTCTCTTGGCTCCAATTTCAGTTATTTTTCTTAAACTAGAGAAGATAAGTTAACCCTCTAAAATCGCTATCAGAAAAAATGTTCCCTTACCAATAATTACACTTCAGTGGCACGGAGCAATCTACTTAGACCTGCGCTAATGAAATTACTGGCTCAGGTCTGTGTAGACTTGGGTCATGTGATAGGGAAGGGAGGTAGGATTTGGTAGCTTCTGCTGTTGCTGGCAAATCTACCCCCTTCCCAAAGTTGGTCTAGTAAAAGCTATTGGTATTATAAAGATCTAATAAATAATATTACTTATTGTAATTTTGCTTATAATTATTATACAAGTTATAGGTAAAATATTGCATTTATATGTATGTGTGTTATACTGTTTAAAATGTTGATATGTGGAAATATGTTTCATTATAAGGCTGTGCTATGTTAGTACTATGTTAGGCATTTTAAGGTGCAATCCTATGTTAGGAAATTTAGGGTGCCATCCATAGCTGTGCCAGTGGGCTGTGTGCTGCATCCTGCAGTTGGGGGGCACTCACAGAGGCCTCTTCAAGGTAAGGCAATGTGTGTTCCCTTACCTCTGAGTTGCATTGTCCTTATGTCAGTGCTGGAAAGTTAGTTAGGATTGCGGCCTTAGAATATTAGTGAGAGGTTGGATATGATGGACAAGAGCATTTCAAAGCGTATAAGAGAGTTAAAGGACCCATCCTATCCAACTTTGCTGCTCTGAGGCAGCTGCATTGCAACCTCAAGGTAAGGAAGCAAATGTTCCTTACCTTGAGGAGGCCTCTGTGACTGCACCTCCCACACAGCACGCACCCTGTTGGAACAGCTACATCAGCACAGGAAAGTTGGACAGGATTGGGCCCTTAAGAGAGGTTTGTCAGAAGTGGGGTGTGTGAGAAATGGAAGAGATTTGAGAAGGAAGAAACTTTGACTTAGTTTAATGGCTTTCCAAAGTCATCAGCCGATTTTCTTTCCTGTTCTTCTGTTGCTTATGTTTATCACATTATTTTGGTCATGTTTATTACCGTGTTTTTGCATTAATTGGCTCTATATTGTGCTGATGGTGCTGTTTTGCTGAGAACCACCATCTGTACATTCTGGTAGAAAGGCAATCAATGAATTTTAAGATATAGAAAGAGATTACAGATCATCAACCTGTGAGCAGAGATAGAGGCAGAAAATGGTCCTAGAGCAAATCAAAACCAAGGTACTCCTTTACTCTCTTTTTTAGAAATAAATGTCCCACTCCTAACGAAGGTCTGCGTTGGTGGGAATGCATGTTCCACCAGCACAGGCTGCCACAAAAAAATTGTCAAACACTTTAAGAACATAAGAAGAACCCTGCTGGATCAGGCCAAAGGCCCATTTAGTCCAGCTTCCTCTATCTGAGGACCCAATTCTATCCAATTTTCCAGTGCCGGTGCTGCTGTGCCATTGGGGTACACACTGCTTCCTGTGCTGGGGAGGTAGTCATCAGAGAAGGCCTTTTTACAAGTGCCGCCACCCAAGGAGGTCCGGGGGGCGGCTGCAAGAAACAGGGCCTTCTCGGTAGTGGCACCAACATTATGGAACTCCCTTCCCCTTGACTTGAGAATGGCTCCCTCTCTTGAGAGTTTCCGGCGAGGCCTGAAGACACTGCTGTTTACACAAGCTTTCTGATTCTTAGGCCTTTTTAACATTTTTTTACACATTTTGTAGTTTTTACAGGCCTTGATTCCTTTGTGACTTGCTCTTTTGTACTCTTTTTATTCTGTCTTTTAATCTGACTACTGTTTTTAAGGTCTCTGTTAATGTGTTTTTAATGTTTTTGTCTGCTATTTGTCTTAATTTATGTTTTTAAATGTGTTTTTTACATGTTGTTAGCCGCCCTGGGTCCCTTTAGGGAGAAGGGCGGGATATAAATAAAGTTTTTTATTATTATTATTATTATTATTATTATTATTATTATTATTATTATTATTATTATTATTATTATTAGTCACAGAGGCCTCCTCAAGGTATGGGAACATTTGTTCCCTTACCTCGGGGCTGCTTTGTGGCTGCACCGGTGCTGGAAAATTGAATAGGATTGGGCCCTCACAGTGACCCACCAGATGCCTCAGGCAGCACACAAGACAACAAGATATCTGCATCCTGTTCCCACTCCCTTACACCTGGCAGGCAGAGATAGGCAAAGGTATCCACCTTGCTTCTTATCCCTGACTCCAAGGGAATAGGGAGGAACCGGGGTGGGTGAATCGGGCCCAGAAGGGAGGGCAGGTTTGGCAGCAGTGCATACCAAGTCCTGATTCCCTTCCCGGGAACCTGCACAGATCAACATGGACTTGTGCCAGCGTTATTACTGGTCTGAGTTGCCCTTTCTGGCTGCTGGAACTTATGCTGGGGCAAGGAGACAAGTATCCTTTACTCCGAGGAACCTTACAGCAACTGAAAATCCCTTGCAGGATGCAGTGTAGCCAGCACTGGTGCTGCTATATCACCGCACGTGATTTTGATTGGTCTGTAACTCAGAAGCAAACTTACATACATATACACTACACCACAAGGCTCACTTTGCAGACCTGACTTCTTGTGCACTGTTTGCTCATGGCTAGGTACAGTTTCTTTTGTTACTGTTCTTGAAAAACCAGCTTCTATATTCTTCTTGTTTTAAACCTCCTTACCACGAACATATTTTGATGCACACATTTGATGCTATTCTTTTTTCCCCTCTTCAGGGTCAACGTTGGCACCAAGGTAGCGGATTCTTTGGACGAAACTGGCAACCAGGAGATGTGGTGGGCTGTATGATAAATCTAGATGACAAGTCAATGATATTTACTCTGAATGGGGAGTTACTAATAACCAATAAAGGTTCAGAGCTTGCTTTTGCTGACTTTGAAATTGATAATGGTATGTGGAATCTGTTAACTACAAAGATGTTATGATAAAGTTATATTCTACTATAGGTTTTTAATTATTGAGATGTTAAAATAATACTTCAACTTCAAGAGGCAGAACGGGGAGAAGCTGAGGGTGGAGGTGGGTGGATTGAGCCCAGGAGGGGACAGGTTCTTTGGTGCCTGAACATGCAAAATCTTTTCCCAGACCCGATCCTTTGGCATGGATCAACTCAGACTTGCACCAGTGATATTGCTGGCGTAGGTGCAAGCTGACCCATAGTGGTTGTTGGGGGTTACCCTGGGGCACGAGGACAAATGTCAGAGTTGGGCTGTATGCTAAATTTGTCTGCAATCCTATGCACTGTTACCTGAGAGTATGCTCCATTGAGCACAGTAGATCTGACTTTTGAATAAACATTTATAGCATTGTACTGTATTATCTTTTGCATGGTGTTCTGTTGGACGCTACATTCTGGCAATACAGAAGAAAAGGGATCCAGTCATTAATAAACTTTTCCACAGCAAAATGTTTGCTGTGTTAATTAAGTGTTTTTATTTTATGCATCAACATTGAATTTCATAATCTCAGGATGCCATATTTGTTGTTTTATTGATTTCTTTTTACATTATAAAAGGATACATATAATTCTGAACAAAGCCAAAATAAAGCCTCCCTCCCTCCCTCCCTCCCTCTCTCTCTCTTTCTCTGTACCTGCATTAAATCTCCACTGGGCACATTCAGTTTCCTGTTACACTGTATCACTAACAGCTGCAGACTTAACAAGATCTCTGCTTCCCAGTCAGCCAATCTGCTCCTGTCTAATATTCTTGTCAGTGATTTTAATATCCCTCTGTGCTTCTTATGGAAGCCTTCAGGCAGAGCTCTGTTATCAACCTCATAAAATATTTTGTAAGATAACTTTCCTGGGGTGCAGTCTGTCAGTAGTTTGTTCTTTAGACCAGCAACGTTGACTGACATTTGGTAATTGATTGTAGAGCAAAATACCAGACAACTAATTTTTTCAGAAGGTCCTCTTAAACAACTACAAAGTGTTTGATTACTGCTTTATTATTGACCATTAATAATACATTATTATTATTATTATTATTATTATTATTATTATTATTATTATTATTAGTGCCTTAATTCTCACAGTATAGGTGTGATTGCTATTAGTTTATTATCAGCATAATCATCTTGACTATGTATAGTCCATAGACTTACTAACTCCATAATCGTCTCTAATTTGTTCAGGTTTTGTTCCTATATGTTCGCTGGGTCTGTCTCAAATTGGTCGAATGAACTTTGGAAGAGATGCCAGCACTTTCAAGTATTATACAATGTGTGGTCTTCAAGAAGGCTTTGAACCTTTTGCTGTCAACATGAACAGAGATGTTGCTATGTGGTTTAGCAAACGTCTACCAACATTTGTCAACGTGCCAAAAAACCATCCTTATATTGAGGTAATAGTGCACTATACACTATGCAAAGATAGTGTCCACTATACATGGACAGATAAGTGATTACACAGGCCAACACACGTTTTGCTCCTTAAATGTTGCACCAATTCCTTGGGTATATTTGGGGTTCCAATTCCAAAAATAGCATCTGTTTTGCCCAATCACGCCTTTGGGCAACTATTGTCTTTAGTGAATGGTTCAAGCAGCTTCCTCATGAGGAAGCTGCTTGAACCATTCACTAATGAGGCTATACTATATCTCCAAAACTAGACATGATGGGGCAAAACGGATGCCATTTTTTGAATCAGTACCCCAAATACATATCAAACCAACATAAAGTTTGAGAAAAACTTTGCTGACCCTCAATTTTGTAGGCCTTTGTTATGGGATCTGTTTCATTTTTTCTGTCAAACAGAGCCAGGGTGCAAAACAGTGGCTGGATGAGACAGAGGTGGCTCAGAGGGGAGATCTGATTGCACCCCATCAGTCACACATTGGTAGAACGCATGCTTTGCATGGAAAAATGGGTCTCAATCCCTACTATCTTTGGGTAGGGCTTGTGAGACCCTTTACTGAACATGTGGAGCCTGCTGCCAGTCAGTATAGGCAATACTGAGCTATAAAGACCAGTTGTCTGACTCCATATGATACAATTTCATATGCACCCTGTCTTTCTGTTCAACAAGATGACCTGTAAATAGAAGCACTAATATCTAACCGTTAAATTCATGGGTTCACTAGTCCTTTTTTGCCTTTTTCTTTAAGTAGTTGTTGGATGTCTTACACAAAGATCAGTTACATTCCCTACAACGTTTAGTGCAGTATATTAATATCAGAAGTGAATTTCATAGTCCTCTCCTAAGAATGTAAGATTTCCAGATACATAACATCCAAAGAGGCAAAATTAAACCCTTTTGAGAGTTTTAATGTGTTGGTAGTACAGTAAGCTTTTGTGCACACTGAACTCTTTTCTAGGTATGGATTCTTAAAGAAATGTTCATTGTATCTTGAAAGTTTACCAAAAATTGCTTCAATAAAAACAAAATCATCCAAGCTATGGGTAACCAGCTGGCAGCCTATGGGACAGCATTCAGGCCAAAAGAAGATTTTACCTACTCCTTATGAGCCTGTGGTTCTAGGCTGCCACGGCATATAGATTGCTCAAGAGTGGGCACTACTCTGTAGTCCAGAGTAGATGATATTATTGTGTAGTTCCAGGACAAGTGTGCAAGCATTCATGGCTTCTCTATATTCCCTATGTGGTTTTTACAAACCACTTCTGATGAGCTGGTCACTTGAACATCTGGAAACAAAATATACAGTCTCCTAGCCCTAAAAGTGTGAACATCCCTATTCTAAACCATTTTGAATCCTGCCTTTTTAGGGCCAATGTACAGTGACTCTCCAGGCTATCATAGGTTAATACAGGTGCTCCTTTTTTTTAATTTTACTTTTTGTTTTGTTTCATAAGCAGATTTTGGTCAATCATTGTTTACAGGTAACAAGAATTGATGGAAACATCGACAGCCCACCACGCTTGAAAGTAACCCATAAGACATATGGAACACAGAATAGTAATGCGGATATGATTTATTGTCGCTTGAGCATGCCAATTGAATTCCACTCTTCCTTTAACTACTGCACTAATTTGGAACTTGTTGATGTATTCCAAAAAAGGTTAGATACAAGGCTTAGATTGTTCTTATTTGTGGACTTTTTACTTTCTTCCCTTTCCCGTGCAGTTTTATGAATCCTCGCTATGCTATTCTAATGATAAAATGCAATATTTGATTTAAATATTAGATAAAGTTATTTTGGTGCCCAAATCTTGATCAGAAACTAGTGGTACAGTGTAGCTAGATATTTAGCTCAGGGTTGCTGAGCATGATGGACTTCAACTGGAATTGAATGTACTGGGAGACATTCTGTGCCATAGAAGATCTTGTATCAGAAGACTGCACTCTCTCAGGCTTCCTGAATTTATATGCTCCTGGGATTTCTCCTCTTCAGCCTATGTCTACTTTAAATAAAACAATCAAGTTACAGAAGAACATTCTGAGGCTGACTGATTTTACAGTCTACTCTTTTAAGTGACAGATATAATTCATGCCTCAATTTTTTCATAAGTCTGTCAACAATTTTCAGTCCTTGAATAAAACTTCAGCAGTCCATATATGCCACATAAACATCAAACCATAAAACCCCTTCTTCTGCTTTATTTCTTTGTTTTACAGTGTTGCCTAACAAGTTTGATTTTTTTAAAACTACTTATAATATTGATTTATTTCCAGAAAACAAAACCAAGAGATACCTGTTCATGCCACAACAGTAAGTATCCATATTTTTTTTAGTGTTGGGCTTGCTCCCCAAAGCTTGAATCAAAGTTACTTGGATTAATCTGAGCCATTTCTAAAACTTTCAAAAAAATCAAAATAATGTTGGAACCTGTGTCGTCTATGATCAGGAATATTATGGGATGTTTCCCACACCATCCTCAAAAACCCATCTAACTGTCTTCTACCCACAACAAATTTTCAGCTTCTCCTTCTCTTTCCGGTTGCAAAAAAAACCAGGAGAAAGGAAAGATGGAATGAAGATCCGCATCTCTTTTCTCCCTCTAGCATCTTGTTGCATGTGAGGTGCAAATAAGTCTGAGAAATAAAATCCCAAGGGCTGCTGCAGATTTGGGACTGTTTGGTGGGAGAGGGAAAGAATTGAATTCTTTGTGGCTCAGATAAAAATGTACATTGCAGAAGAATTTGGGGCTCTTAATTTTCATCTTGTATTTGAAGCAATTACAAGCCCCTACATTTATACAATATTTGTCAGTTGGGAAATCTCTCTCTCTCTCTCTCTCTCAATCTCTCTCCCCCCCCTCTCTCTGGTTTCTAGTAATAGAAAGAGATTTAATATATATAATTGTTGGGTTTTTTTGTTACCTGCATAGTTAATTGTTTAACCTATGTTAAACTAATAGTTTAGTGACAGCACAACATAATGTACTGAAACCTATCAGTGAGAACGGGTTTTGTTTCAAATAGCTCTCCAGTGAAAAAATAAAAACAAGAATGAATGTTTAGTGAAGCCAGCCATACTGCCTCCATTAATGATTTCTTTGTTGGTCTCTATTTAGTGCATGAATGAAATTTTATTTGAGAAAGTATTGTGCTAGTTTTCATTTAAGAATATTCAAATAACATTTTTAGTATTTCCATTTCTCACATCTATGATGTAATTTGCTCATATTTTGCTCATTTCAGTACTATTACTCAGTGCGGATCTTTGCTGGTCAAGACCCATCTTCAGTCTGGATTGGTTGGGTAACTCCTGACTATCATTTTTACAGTGAACATTTTGACCTAAATAAGAACTGCACAGTAACAGTTACTCTGGGTGATGAAAGAGGCAGAGTCCATGAAAGGTGTGGAAATTACCTATTGAATAATTCATGTTTAAATAAATCGTATCTGTGTTTGGAAAGTACTTTCAAAAATGTATAACTGTAGTTTTTATAATATAATAAAAATGTACTTGACTTGATCTCATAAGTAAGAATTGAACCTGAATGAATTCTTTTAGCTAGTACGTAATATCATGATTTCATAATGTTAGACACAGTTAATAATAGTAACATGTTTCTTGCACTGGTTTAGTAAATATAAATTTACTCAGTTACAACTGATTCTTACAAGGACAGTGTCTTAAATTAAAGGAATTTGCAATATCATGATGCTGCTTGCGTGGTTTAAACATAAATAGCAGTGGAAGAAATATCAGAATCAGGACCATGGCATGCAGAAAGAAGGTATTTAACCCAATGCTATGGTTTTTAAGCAAATGTCCTTCAGGGCTCCTATCAGGACCAAGGGGAACCTCCTTCCAGGGCAAAGAGTGACTTTGGGGCATGGTGGGTTTTGAATATTTTTATTAAGACTGAATTTATTGGAACATGTTATGGTGTAATTTTTCTTTTGTAATGAAACCCATAGAATAGGCAGGCTAAAAGTACAATTAGGGCGCAATCCTGATCTGTGCCAGTACAACCAGGCCACAGTGGTCTGTGCTGTATACTATGCAGGTTGGGAGGCTGCTGAAGGCCAGCTCGGGATAAAGGGATGTTTACACCCATGTTACACCCCAGCCTGCCCTATGGTGCTACTTGAATCGGCGCCCTCCTGCCACCCTCTCCCACCCCCTGCACTGTCTGATGCAAACCTACCTTCCTCTGCAGGTCCTTTGACTGGTGGTGGCCTGGGAAGCTTGCGCCGACCTTCCGCTGGCCTAGCTGACTCCCAAGTTGGTGCAAACGTGCTTGTGGCACACAGAGGGAGTCTGAGCCAGCAGAAGTTGTCTTTTGGATTGGGTTGTTAATAGCATACATTTTTAAATGTCTACTTTAACTATGCTTAACCTGCACTTGTATTGATTTCTTGTTGTGTTGTTGCAGTGTAAAACGTAGCAACTGTTATCTGGTCTGGGGAGGAGAAAGCTCTGTTAAATCACAGAGATCAGGTCGCAGTAATGTTGACTTAGAAATTGGATGTCTTGTTGAATTGGCTACTGGAATGTTGTCATTCACCGCTAATGGAAAAGAGTTGGGAACTTTCTACCAGGTATCAGTGCTTTTTTCGGAAAATTCATCACCATGCTAAGTTACGACAGGCTTCAGCTTGTGAGTGATGTACTTAAAATCCAGGCAGTGTGTTGCTGAAATTCCTTATGCCCGTCTGTGAAACAAAGGCTGTCATCTTCCATTGAAGTTATAATGATGCTTCCTGTGAGACCCTTTTCCACTTCAATCAGGAGTATCACAGAAAACCAAGGGATGAAATGCATAATTCTATATTTAGTGCAGTGGGTGATGGATATAAAATAAACATGGGATGAATCTGCCATTGTGCAGAAAAAGACTTTTGTATGGTCTTCACATCTGCATCTTCATGAACTTTATCCCGTGAAAGAAAAGGGAAATGCCATTTAGGAGAAGAATATGTAATCAGGGAATTCAATACTTGATTACAGTATGAAGGACCAAGACTGTAGTTTGTGTGTGCGCGTGTGTGTGTGCGTGTGTGTGTGTGTGTGTGTGTGTGTGTGTGTGTGTGTGTGTGTGTGTGTGTGTGTGTTTAATCTGCCTACATGTCTTAACAGTGTTTATTTCTCACTAAGTGAATTCTTACTATTTCTAGTGCCAGGTCAGCAGGAGAGGATGGCCCTTGCTTTTCCAGTAGCAGAGTGGCACAGGAGTGTAGAGAGGTAGCACAGGAAGCAACCGGTCCCAAACAGAGCCAAAGGCACAGTCACAGGCTTGTTAAGTAGAGAAGCATGTATTGGTAAGGAGCAGGCAAAAGAGTAGTCAGTCAAAAGGTTCAGAAGTCAGGGATACAACAAGGCAATGTCATGATAAGCAGCCTGAGTCAGAACACAAACCAGCAGCACTTCACGCAGAATCTCCACCACAGCAACCCACGCTTGGTGTCTGTTCTTGCCCCCATATATACCAGGGCCAGCCAATCAGACTAGGGCGATCTCATTGTCTTTTGACTGTCTTGTGACCCTCTCTGATTGGCTGTCCAGAGGTGCATGGCACCACTCCTCCATAGCCTACGTGACTTAGCTCACATCTCCCCAAGTCACTTGGCTCCCACCTAACACAGGTGCATTTGCTTACAATAACAGTGCTGCTATTTCATTTGTTTACATTCATCGGGCCTGGACATCAAGGCCCCTCTGCCACATCCTGGCTGACAACAATCAAGGCCTGAGAGATGCCAAGGCCTGACATCTAGTATCTTTCCTCCAGATTACTTCTAGGATCTGTAACTTATCTTCCTTGCTTTTGCAACTGTTTTTGGCACTGATAATGCTGAACACTGGTTTGGTGTGACTAAAAGAACCCCAAGAAGCACGAATGATGGGGCAAACTGTGTCAGAAACTGCAAAGCAGTACAGCAACACGCTGTTACAAGCAGGACTTGTAAGAACAAACCAGAGGAGATGGCTAGACATTTGTAATTCAAGCTCCTTCCGTTTCTCAAGTGGGAAATGCTATTGTGTGTGTGTGGGGGGGTCCCCCCAGCTCTGATCTGGACTATTAGGGTGAGGGGGTTACCCTTTCTCCCCATGTCTCTTTTCCCAGTCAAACTCTCCTGAAACTGCTCTTTACCTGACAAGGGAAAGAGCCTATGTATACAATTTGAAAGGTTATTCACCCTTGTGCATGCATATATATGCATGTTGTCTGTATATGCATGTACGTACACATTTGTCTGAACAAATATTTGTGTACATATCCGTTTTCCTTAGAAAATGGTTGGCAACCTTCAGTCTCGAAAGACTATGGTATAAGCCTACAGCACCCGGTATTCCCAGGCGGTCTCCCATCCAAGTACTAACCAGGCCTAACCCTGCTTAGCTTCCGAGATCAGGCATGTGCAGGGTAACAGTTGCTGCATAAATGTGAGGCAAACATACAAACATCCCTGTGTGTATGTGCAAGAGTGTATGTGCTCTCACAGACATTTTACTTTGAAGCAAACTGTCCCATTTAACAGAGGAATATGATCCTCTGACCAAAATGAGGCTTCCTTTCCCTGTTGTTTTGTTACTGCGCCTCTTTATGATAGTGTTTGCTTGCTGTCTGAAGCCCTATGTATAACTGCCTGTGGCCTCTGAGAGCCTCAGAAAGCCACCTGGAGCCATTTAAAGGTGACTACCAGTTTTTTTTGCAGAAAACCAGAAGTTGCCTTTAAATGAGTCCAGGCTTCATTCTGAAACCTGCAGACGCTATGGGCAGATGTGCACAACCTCTGCAGGCTTCAGAAGAGCCTCCAGAGGCAAGAGAAGCACAGTCCCCTCACCTCCGGAAGCTCCAGGTTGGCCTGCCCACGGGTTCATGGACTCGCGGATGAAGAAATCCACACATACCAAACGCACGGATAGCGTGGGCTGCCTGTAATGTTATTTTCTATGTTTTAGTAAATGTACCCCTATGATAACATTGGCATGAAGTGACAATAGCTGTGTGCTGTATTTTAATTGTAAAAATTATATTTTTCAGATTGAACCAAATACAAAACTATTTCCAGCTGTTTTTGTGCAGCCTACGAGTACAAACCTTGTACAGTTTGAACTGGGTAAATTAAAGGTATTTTTTTTTAAAAAAAATTACTATAATGGAGTAATGGGTTTTAAAGTCAATTTAGGAATGCATCTACTGAGTGTGCATCAGTATAGAGTCTCCTTTATCTTCCCTATTTTCTTCAATTGCTGGTAAAATAATACTAAGACAAAACAAAAGCTGAACTGTTTCAATAAAGTCTCATACTGTTAAAGCTATATTGCTGTTACAAACATCAAACTAAGAATCTGTCAACAGCAGCCTTCGTAGAGTTAAAAGAGCTGCTCCAGATTGAGCTAATCCCAGCATTCATTTGGCAAGCATATTTGTAACAGACGGACCTCCCTGTCTGCAGGTGTCATATCCATGCTTTCAATTATCTGCGGATCCACTAATATGGGAGCCCCTTCGCGCCCCCCACCCATTAACATATTTAAAGCTTAGTGTGATGAAATTCTTCTTGCTTGAACAGGGCACTATGAGTGGTATAGAGCCTACATTGCTAACTCGCTTCCTATTGACCTCCTTTGAATTTTTTAAAGCATTTCTGTTTCTGGGAGGCAGACTCCAATGCTCTACAACAGGGGTATCCAAAGATTTTGGCAGGAGGTCCACATCGTCTCTCTGACACTGTGCCGGGGGCCGGGGGGAAAAGAGAATTAATTTACATTTAAAATTTGAATAAATTCACATAAGTTTACATAAATGAATATATTAAAGATTTACTTATATGAATGAATGAAGGTCTTGCAATAGCTCAAGACCTATAAAAGGCCTTGCACAAAGCAAGGCTGGTCTTTCCTTTGCTGCTGCTACAGCATCACAGACATGAAACAAGCAGTGGAGAGGGCCCTCATCCCACAGCTCACACGAGAAGTCGAACAGTCGCCCTCACACTGAGAGCAGTTGCCTCGGGCCAGTGTGGGCTCCAACAGTCTCTGGAGGGCCAGAGGCTCATTGGAGACTGGGGGTTCCCTGAGGGCCACATTGAGAGTCCTCGAGGGCCGCAAGTGGCCCCAGGGCCGGGGTTTGCTCTATAAGCCTGCTCTATAAGCCTGCAGGCTTATGGCGCTGTGTTTAAACATGAAGAATTTCATGCCGTAAGCTTTTAAAAACGCATCAATGAGCATGTAGGGAGGGGTATGGGGGGGTTCCCATATTAGTGGTTTCTCTATCCATAGGGCGCTCTGTGAAACAGATCACTTGTGGATACGGGGACATGCCTGTATTTAGTCTAAATAAAAGCACTCTATATTTTAATACGTATGTCATGATATTTTGTTAACTTGAGGTTCTGCCTTTCCGTGTCTCTGTGTACGGTTTCATAGAACACCATGCCTTTGTCAGCAGCCATCTTTAAAAGTGAAGAGAGGAACCCTATCCCCGAGTGCCCTCCTCGACTTGATGTTCAAACACTCACGCCTGTCGTGTGGAGCAGGATGCCAAACAGCTTCTTGAAAGTGGAGGCTGAGCGGGTCAGTGACCGCCATGGATGGGTAGTGCAGTGTCTGGAGCCTTTGCAGATGATGGCCCTTCATATTCCCGAAGAGACCAGGTATACCTGAAGACTGCTGTAACAGCTTCTTTAAGAGAAGACAGAGTGTCTTAGATTTATTTATTTTTTCAGCTACTTACTTTATATCTCAGTTCAGTCAAGGTGAATAATTATTTTTCAGCATTTTTAAAGTTTTGTCTGTTAAAATATTTCATAGAAAGTGCTTTTGCTCTATTGCAACTGTAAGTATAAATGTTTCCACCGAACTGTCAAGAAATAACAAAATGTCCAACATATTACGGGGCAGGGAGAGGAATCCTCAATAAAGGGGGTAATTAATTAACAGTTTTAATTAAAATTAAAATATAAAAGTTTCTAGTAGGAGGTTTCTAAGTGTGCGTGGTTTCAGCAGAATCAGCATAGGACACTCTCCTCCTAGCACCAGACAAAATTTTTGGTTGGCAACCTTCAGTCTCGAAAGACTATGGTATAAGCTTACAGCACCCGGTATTCCCAGGCGGTCTCCCATCCAAGTACTAACCAGGCCTGACCCTGCTTAGCTTCCAAGATCAGACGAGATTGGGCATGTGCAGGGTTTGAGCACTTCTTATTTTTGTGAAATGTCCACTTAACAGGATTCTGAACACAATGGTGCAGCCTATTTATCCACGGATTTTTTATCTGCAGATTTGACTCAACGAAGATGGGGTGGGGGGAACTGAAAGTCACACACACCTTTGCCTCCTTTGCCGTGTGCTGGCATCTCGCTCTATTTCCAGGCAGCCCAAAACACTGCAAAAAGGCTCCGCCTCACCCAGGCAGGGAAATTGTCCTGGAGCCCTGGAAGAGGTTCCCCTTGCAAGGAACAGTAACATTCCTGGAGCCCCTGAGTCAACAAAGAGGCTGAAGAGGGGAAGGGGGGAGCGAAAAACCTCTGTAGCCAGAACACATGCAGCAAGGTGGAGTGCTCTCTCTCTCTCTCGCGCACACACACACACACACACACACACACACACAGAGGGGCAGGTGTGATAGCAACAGAAGGGATTGCTTTAAAAAACCCAGGGAGTGTTTGCTGAATTCCCACCCCCCCCCCCATGGTGCAGACAATCACTGACACAAGCAAGCCTTTCTAGCAAACAAAGCATGAGATTTAGCCTACAATACCCTCCACACTTTCCTGGGAGTAAGCCCCATTGACTAGAATGGGGCTTACTTCTGAGTAGAAATGCATAGGGCTGGACTCTTAAAAACTCAACATCCCACCTGTGAAAGAAGCAGGACAGCTGGCAACGGGGAGGGCTGAGTACGGATGCGGAGGGGATTGTTAGCTGCCTTTGTTTCCTTCCATCCGGAAGTGTCAGGCTGCAGTGTATTTGCGTAACTCTATGGAATTTAGGACAACGCGTTTTTTGTTAATCATGCTGAGTCACGGAACGGAACTAACACGGATAAATAGGCTCCACCTGTATTAAAAGCCAATGTCTGATCCATCTTTAGTCATGCTTGCAGGAGTTATTCATGCAGAGCTAGTTACGCCTGAATGTGCATGTGCACATTCAAACTCCTATGCGTATCAGTTTTACGTGAATGCTTTTATGTGAATCTTGGTTGAATTGTAGCGGGACTATAGCATTTTTTTGCCAAACTATTTGAGGACATTTGATTTTGTGTAAAAGAAATTCCTTGCCTTTGTTATAAAAGCACATGGATATAAAAGCACATTCTAGAAATAATGCTTTATTGTCTTGGTTTAGAAATTTGGAGGCAAGTACAAAATAGAACCGCTATATTTTTTATTGTTTGGGTGGTGTATTATTTTAGGTTGTGCTACAAGTTGTATTGCTTTATAAAAGGCTATTTCGGTCATGCTCCTTTTATTGGATCAGGAACTTAGTGCTGATCTTCTATGTTAGATTAGATCAATGTTTCTCAAACTGTGGGTCGGGACCCACTAGGTGGGTTGCAAGACAATTTCAGGTGGGTCCCCATTCATTTCAATATTTTATTTTTAATATATTAGACTTGATGCTACCATGATATGTGACTGCATTTGGGGAAATGTTATAGACCTGTACTTTTAACAAGCTACTCTGTATATTCTTTTAACAATAATAGTAAATGGGACTTACTCTTGGTAAGTGTGGGTAGGAGTTGTAGCCTAGGATAGTTAAAAATTTTCCTGCTTGATGATGTCACTTCCAGTCATGACATCACATCCGGTGGGTCCTGACAGATTCTCATTCTATCTCAGTGGGTCTCTGTGCTAAATGTGTGAGAACCACTGGATTAGATAGAACAATATGGAACTATAAATCAGAAAAATATAACTCTAGAAAATGCAGATCTTTGCTAAGATACAGTTTTAGACCTGGATTGACAATTTATTTTTTCCTCATGCATATAGACCAGACGTGCCCAAACCTTGGCCCTGGGGCCACTTGTGCTCTTGAGGCCTCTCAAAGCGGCCCTCAGGGAACCCCCAGTCCCCAATGAGAGCCTCTGGCCCTCCGGAGATTTGTTGGAGCCCACACTGGCCCAACGCAACTGCTCTCAGCGTGAGGGCGACTGACCTCTTACGTGAGCTGTGGGATGAGTGCTCCCTCCACTGCTTGTTGTTTCACGTCTGTGATGGAGTAGCAGTAGCAAAGGAAAGGCCAGCCTTGCTTTGTGCAAGGCCTTTTATAGGCCTTGAGCTATTGCAAGACCATCATTTATTCATATAAGTTCATCTTTAATATATTCATTTATGTAAACTTATGTGAATTCATTCAAATTTTAAATGTAAATTAATTCTTTTTTTCCCCTGGCCCCCAACAGAGAGACGATGTGGCCCTCCTGCCAAAAACTTTGGACACTCCTGATATAGACTAACTTAAATAAAGCTGGAAGAAGAGTAATAGAATGTAACTGCTACTATATATTACATTGAAGCTCTAAAAAGTGTAATACTTGTCGTGTATCTGATTATAAAGATCCGGGGTTTTAGATAACTAAATAAAAAATTTAACACTGTGATTTAATGAGTGTAAATAGTACTTGGAAGTTACTCCCTAACAAGGTTCTTCCAGTATGTATTGACAAGCAGAGCCATAAGTAGAATGGAGCCTGAGTGGCACTTGCCCAGGTGCTACAGCAAGGGGAGGTACAAGACTGGCCCCAGGCTCTGCCCTAGATTATGGAGGATGCTGCAGCCGCTTCCCACGCCCCATTCCATCGTCTCTGGAGGCTCCCAGCAAGGGCCACACAAAGCATCCACAGCATCCACCCCCTCCTTCAGAGACAGCCCGGAAGAGACTGCCTTCACACTGCATGTGGCATGAAGGCAATCTCTTCTGGTCTATCCCCAGAGGAAAAGCAGCAATGTGCACAGCCAACACCTTCACCTCTGGGGAAGGCGAAGAGGTGACTGCCTTTACTCTGCAAGCAGTGCAAAGGCAGTCTCTTCCAGGCTCTCCTCCAGGAGGAGGAGCAGCTGCACTTGTGTGGCCAGCACCTTCTCCAGGAGAGCCCAGAAATGATGTCATAAGGTGTCATGTCATCACTGCCCTGGGGCATGACAGCATGATGTCACTACCCCAGATGCTGGGATGGGACGTTATGCCTCTGATAACAAGTGAAAATCCACTCGTGACATATTGTTTTTTAGCTTGATTTCCATCAGTTTCTTCCCGTTTCTGTGCTCCATCTTTAGGAGGGTCCTCTGACTCTTGATATCAGACTTTTTGGGAACTCCAGGAGACTGTCATAGGAGGAGGGAGTGGGGGAGCTCTGTTGCATGAGTCAACTTCTGCTTGTGCCATTCCAAGCCCCTGACTTGTATTTTTAATCTTGTTACAAGGTGCTGATAAAAAGAAAAAAAAAAAAATCTTTGCATACATTTCAGTAATGCAGTTGATCCTTCTATTCTCACAAAATAGCCATAAAATATACTTAATAAAAAGAAGCTCACATACTGATGTATTTTTCTTTTTATTCCAGGTGTATTGATATTTTGGAGCTATGTGAACAAGAGGATTTGATGAGGTTTCACTACCACACATTAAAACTGTATAGTTCTGTTTGTGCGCTGGGTAATAACAGAGTAGCTTCTGCGCTTTGCAGCTATGTCGATCTGTCCCAGTTATTTTTTGCAATCGATAATCAATATTTGCCTGGACATTTATGTTCTGGATTCTACGATCTGCTTATTAGCATCCACTTAGAATACTCCAAGGAGGCTAAGCTCATGATGAACAATGAATTTATCATTCCAATTACAGATGAAACCAGAAAAATCAAATTATTTCCAGATGAATCAAAGAGACATGGTTTGCCTGGAGTAGGGCTTAGTACCTGCTTGAAGTCAGAGTTTAAGTTTTCTACCCCTTGTTTCATTTTGTCTCATGAAGACCATCAGAAGCCTAGTCCGGAGATACCTCTTGAGATACTTAAGTCCAAAGCCATTGGAATGCTCACGGAAGCCGTGTACTGCAGTGGAACTCATATACGAGACCCTGTTGGAGGAAAAGTTGAGTTCCAGTTTGTTCCTGTTCTTAAACTTATAGGAACTCTGCTCATCATGGGAGTTTTTGAAGATCATGATGTTAAACAGATTTTACTCCTGATTGATCCATGTGTGTTTGGGGAACCCAAGGAAGAAGCAATGGAGAAAGGAGAAAAGGAGGATGTTACACAAATAGAAGAGAAAGCTGTAGAGGCTGGAGAAAAGGCTATCAAAGAAACTAAAACTCCAATAAAAGGCTTACTGCAAACAAGATTACCTGAATCGGTTAAACTCCAGGTAACAACTTTTTACCTATTATCTTGATATATAATCTGTATAATCCAGTTTGTCCCCTCTGGTTGTGAGAGAAGGCCCTCTTAGAAGTGCTGTCGCTTATGGAGGTGGGAAGGGCACACACAAGAAATAAGGCCTTCTCACTAGTAGTACTAAACTTTTAGAATTCCCTCCCTCTCAGTTTACAAACTGCTCTTTCCTTAGAAACTTTCCATTGAGGCCTAAACAGAATCTCTTCAGACTCCCGATTTTATTATGGTTATTTTAATACCGGATGCACTATGGGTTTTGTGGGGATGTTTTATTTTGCTGTTTGTATTTTACAGGTCTTGCCCTTTTTTTATTAAGAGATGTCTACTGCTGGTTTGTGTTTTATATGTGATGCTTAAATGATGACTTTAAGGATGTTTTAATGAAGCGTTTCCCAAAGTGTGGGTCAGGACCCACAGGTGGGTTGCGACCCCATGTGCAATTTGGTGTGAGTTGGGGTCTCTATCCTTGCTTCCAGTTGGTTTCACTGCTGCTGCTCTCAGAAGCAGGGCCTAGGAGAAGGGGGTAAAGGGGGTAATTTGTACCCGGGCCCAGGTCAGAAAGTGGGCCCAGGAGCCAAAGGAAAGGGCCCAGAAATTTCCTGGGATCTTCCATTTTCTAATCTCACTCAGACTCCCTGCCCACACGGGGGCATTACCGTGGGCACATGGCAGCAATTACTACCCAAGCCATACACACCAGGCCTAGGAATGCATACATTCCTTAACAGTCTCACATCTGGGAGGAAACTGACCTGCTACAGTCGCTCTTTGGCTCGTGGATTTCCTTCCCAGGAAGGAGTGTAGAGGAGCTCAGGAACACAGCTGCGGAACTACAGCTGCTGCCGAAGTCGGTTTTGGTGAACACAGGACATTTTCCATTCTAGTGTGAGCCTAAATATGATGATGCTAATTTTCTGCAATTATTTTCTGTATTTGAAAGATTTTAGAGAGACTTAAGAGTGTTTGGTTTTCTGTATTACTTTATATAGCTGCCAACCCTGGGCAGGCAGGTAAGCCTGAACTCTGCATTGAAAAGACTGGGAAGACCTATTCCGGCTGTTGCCACTTTCTCCCTGCCTGTTTTGCTCCCATTCTGCCCACCCGCATTGACACCCCTCACTCTGTTTCACTCCCTCCCTGTTTAGGAAGGGACCCAAAAGAAACTTTGTACCCCTGATAAAATTCCTCTCAGTGGCCCTGGTCAGAAATGGTGGCATTTCCAGTTTAAAGGAAGAAATGATGCCTTGCTGCTGGTGGTAACCTCCCCAGCCCCTCTCCAAGATCACTAATTTTTGTAGGCAGTCCCATGAAAATGAAGGCCATAGTCCCATGACCATATTCACTGGAATTTTCAGGACCAGAAGAAATGATGGGAAGCTGACCCTTGTGTTAAAAGACCTTTTGAAAGCAGAAGAACATAGTTGCATTTAATTCCACTTTTCCCATGCAAGACTCTTCTAGCACAAAGTATGTAACTGCTCTTCCTTGAGAAGAAGACACCTTCTGCATGGCAGGAAGACAAATTTGGATCCAATCTGTTCTTCTTTTCATTCTTCATAAAATTGAATTGCTACCAACAATTATGTACAAGATCTACTGTAGCCCTTTAACAAGGATTTTATTGTGCAGGTTCTTAATTCTATATAAATTATAATTCTTTATCATTCTATACAAAGAATCTCTGTATTTTTCATACTAGATGTGTGAGCTACTAAATTATTTCTGTGACTGTGAGCTGAAACACAGAGTGGAAGCCATTGTATCATTTGCAGATACGTATGTCTCCAAGTTGCAATATAATCAGAAGTACAGGTATAATGAACTCATGCAAGCCTTGAATATGTCTGCTGCTTTGACTGCCAGGAAGACAAAAGAATTTCGCTCACCTCCACAAGAGCAGGTAATTACAGATATTCTTGCTTGCTTGCTTGCTATATGGAATGAATAAGGAGCAGAACCTTCAGAAACCTTAAATCACATTGTCCATACTCGCTTTCTTACTATGGTAATAATGTGTCTCGTATAAATGGCAATCAGAGATGGGTATTTTAATTTTATCATTTCAGATAAATATGTTGTTAAATTTTCAATTGGGAGAAGATTGTCCTTGTCCAGATGAGATTCGGGAAGAATTGTACGAGTTTCATGATGATCTCTTACTCCATTGTGGTGAGTGATTTCTGTTTTGGCAGGGGACATGCTACTTCTGGGATTTCTTTGGTTTGTGAAAAATTGCTTCCTGTTTTGTTGCATTTTCCTGGCAATTATTATATTCATGAAATAAAATGGAAAACTTTTAAAATGAAAAAAGGAACTATAAAAGCTAATCGGAATTATCACTGATTGGTTCTCTAGCAAGCAACAAAGCACAAGCATTTACAGTGAAAACTGCTTCTGTCACAGTGAAGGAGGGTGTCATAAGAACATAAGAACAGCCCCGCCGGATCAGGCCATAGGCCCATCTAGTCCAGCTTCCTATATCTCACAGTGGCCCACCAAATGCTGCAGGGAGCACACAAGACAACAAGAGACCTGCATCCTGGTGCCCTCCCTTGTATCTGACATAGCCCATTTCTAAAATCAGGAGGTTGCACATACACATCATGGCTTGTAACCCGTAATGGATTTTTCCTCCAGAAATTTGTCCAATCCTCTTTTAAAGGCATCTGGACCAGATGCCATCACCACATCCTGTGGCAAGGAGTTCCACAGACCAACCACACGCTGAGTAAAGAAATATTTTCTTTTGTCTGTCCTAACTCTCCCAACACTCAACTTTCGTGGATGTCCCCTGGTTCTGGTGTGAGAGTATGAAGAGCATCTCTCTATCCACTGTATCCATACCTGCATAATTTTGTATGTCTCAGTCATATTCCCCCTCAGGCGCCTTTTTTCTAGGCTGAAGAGTCCCAAATGCCATAGCCTTTCCTCATTAGGAAGGTGCCCCAGCCCCGTAATCATCTTAGTCGCTCTCTTTTGCACCTTTTCCATTTCCACTATGTCCTTTTTGAGATGTGGCAACCAGAACTGGACGCAGTACTCCAGGCGTTGTATCTCCTACTTGTTCTGGACAGACAGGGCCTGTCAGTCAACATTTTGGTAGAAGCTAGAGAGACAGCAGGCCTCTCCCAGTTCCACCCTGTTTTGTTACTAGGAACAGAAGTCCAATGTAATTCTGTCATGCTTTTCCTACTCTTTTGTGGCCTCATAGTGAGATTTTTTTTTTTTCTGTTCCTGCTCCATCCTGTGTTTTCACCATTTCAAGAGAGGGGAAATTTTAAAAAAAAAGGAAGAAATGCCAAGGGGTGTGGCTATAAAGGTAATTGGGCAGCAGTGCTCCCCCCAAATAGCAGCTTGTTTAACCCTGGATGCACATAGCCTAATTGGCCCTTTCAGTTTTACAGCCTAACCGAAATTGGGTCATGACTTACTGGTGCAGTTTGGGAACTGCTGAATTAATCCGAAGAGCTGCCTGGCACCCAGAGGAACAGTGGCACCAAAATGGCTGCTGCTGCATCATATGCATGCCAGGCAGTCGCTGGCATCTCCTTACCCTGGGTAAGGGTGCAGGCCCCGCATTGGGACTACTAAGATCTGTGCCAGCTATTTTGCTAGTGCAGAGTTGAGAGGCCCAGCCGGAAGGCCCAACATGGGGTTCAGAATCCGGAGGAGGAGAGCTCCGCCAGTCCCATCACCTCCTGTCTCACTCCCTCTCCCTGCACTATCCTTCCCCTAACTCTGGAAAGCCTTCCCCCTGCCCCTGCAAACCTCTCTGCTGTGCAGAGCTCATCTCTTGCTCCAGATGGCATGCAGTGGGCTTTTGTCTGGCTTGGTTCATAACAGACTGGCGCTGGGCCGACACCAGTGCTGACCCGGCGATAAGTGTTACAGGCATGCCTTGCGGCATATTTGCAACACTCAGTGCTGGTGTAGGGCCAATGCGCTGAGCTCAGGATTGGGCTCTCAGTGGTCTACCAGTTTTCACTCTGTATCTTCAGGGGGAATGTGTGCTGATGTTGATCACACAGTATTTATGGGCACAGTACTTGGTTTTATGCAAGTAATTATGCAGGGGATGGACAGAGTGGATAGGGAGATGCTCTTTACACTCTCACATAATACCAGAACCAGGGGACATCCACTAAAATTGAGTGTTGGGCGGGTTAGGACAGACAAAAGAAAATATTTATTTACTCAGCATGTGGTCAGTCTGTGGAACTCCTTGCCACAGGATGTGGTGCTGGCGTCTAGCCTAGACGCCTTTAAAAGGGGATTGGATAAGTTTCTGGAGGAAAAATCCATTACGGGGTACAAGCCATGATGTGTATGCGCAACCTCCTGATTTTAGAAATGGGCTATGTCAGAATGCCAGATGCAAGGGAGGGCACCAGGATGAGGTCTCTTGTTACCTGGTGTGCTCCCTGGGGCATTTGGTGGGCCACTGTGAGATACAGGAAGCTGGACTAGATGGGCCTATGGCCTGATCCAGTGGGGCTGTTCTTATGTTCTTATCCAATAGGGCCTGAATATAGACCTTGGGCCAAATATGCTGACGTGTGAAGTTGTTGTCATTTCTACAATTATGAGTTGTGGGAAACAAAAATCCGTTTCCTCTCATCTGCTCATTCACCTTTTTCTTCACGGACTTTCCCTTCTTCAGTCAATTACTATTCACATTTATCTAACTTGTGTCCTCCAAACCATTCTGAAAGACTTGATGAATACTCAACTCAAACCAGAGAGACCAGGGGGGTCAGTCAACTCATTCTGAGCTGTGTTCCATGTAGCTGGACAGAGCTGTTCTTCATTCTCACCTCAAAGTTCAGTGTGTTCCAAAAATAAATTCAATTGTCCATCAAGCACTTGCCTTCAGATTCATTTTCTTACCCATTAGGTATTCCATTAGAAGAAGAGAAAGTGGAAGAGGAAGATATCTCATGGACTGGCAAGCTACGTTCGCTGATACACAAAATAAAAGGACTCCCAAAAACAGAAAAGAGAGAGCCTACAGAGGAGGAAGAAAAATATCCAAGTAAGAGTTGAAATTTATAGCCCAAATATAAAGTAATTTCACTTTAATTATATTTTTTCACTAAAAAATTTGTCGCTTGTTTTGGGAGGCAAGATAAGGAACAACACAGTTGACCATTCACAGAAAATAGTACAGTTTGCTTTTTGTTCCACCTGCTGAAGTAGTTGGTCATATCACAGTCCCAGTCATGGCAGGCGGTTTACAGAGAAAAATCAAATAACTAAATGGCTGAACTAAATGGCTGAACTGAATGGTATCAGGTTGAACCATGTGATTAAGAGCAAGTTCAATATTACCTTAAGTTCAAGAAAGTGGCATGTAGGCAAAGGCTGCAGTCCTGACCACACTTTCCTGAGAGTACTAGTTGGCAACCTTCAGTCTCGAAAGACTATGGTATCGCGCTCTGAAAGGTGGTTCTGGAACAGTGTCTAGTGTGGCTGAAAAGGCCGATTTGGGAGTGACAATCCCTTCCACACTGGGAGCAAGTGCAGTCTGTCCCTGGCCTGTCTCCCTGGCTATGGGCCTTCCTTCTTTGCCTCTTAGCCTCAGACTGTTGGCCAAGTGTCTCTTCAAACTGGGAAAGGCCATGTTGCACAGCCTGCCTCCAAGCGGGCCGCTCAGAGGCCAGGGTTTCCCACCTGTTGAGGTCCACTCCTAAGGCCTTCAGATCCCTCTTGCAGATGTCCTTGTATCGCAGCTGTGGTCTACCTGTAGGGCGCTTTCCTTGCACGAGTTCTCCATAGAGGAGATCCTTTGGGATCCGGCCATCATCCATTCTCACGACATGACCGAGCCAACGCAGGCGTCTCTGTTTCAGTAGTGCATGAGAGTAGTGCTTTCCTGAGAGTAAGCCCCATTGAACAAAACAGGACTTACTTCTGAGTAGATCTGGTTAGGATTGTGCCCAAAGTCTTACTGAGACCATCTTTTCTGTATGGCCATCTCAAACAAGTAAAATTATATCAGGAGGCCAAGTTCTGCGTGACAGTTTTGTACTTAGATCAGACTTGCAAGAATTCAGGGTCTTTTCCAGTAGGATTTACTAGCAAGTTTCAATTCAACAATAAGTCATTCAAATCAGTGGCAAAATAAGGGGGGAAAAGCTGTAAATAACTGTAACCATCATACCTAGGTGTGCAACATTAGGTATTTTCCCAAATTAGTTTTGGAATGTTGGCTATTTTCCCTCTGATGTTTGAAACCAACTCTTCATGTATTTGATAATTGAAAATGAATGTTGTTTGCAGAGAGATTTTTAAAATTGGTTTACAATTCAGTTTAAATTTTGGATATATATTTTTGGCCCGGGGCAGGAAAAGGTACCATTATCTAACGTACTATCACCATTCGCAACGTATGTCTCTGGAAGGAGATGGCTGAGTAAAATACTGTCTAGACATAATCGGTTTGTCTGAAAATGTTGGTCGAGAGTTCATCAATCTGTCTGCCTCCTTATTGCTCTTTCATTTTATTAAATATACTGATGGTGGAAATCAACTGCCTTCATTCTTCACAAGTATTTATTACCAGGGAAGAATAAGACCTAACCAGCCACTATGAAATATCGAGTGCCTAAGGGTGCAATTCTAACCAATATTCCAGCACTGACCTAGGCGCAAGGTAAGGTAACAAAGAATGCCCTTACCTTGGGGAGGTCCCCCTTGACTACCTCCCACTCCAGAATGCAGTGCACGCCACATTTGCACAGCTATGTCAATACTGGAAAGTTGGTTAGGATTGCACCCTAAAACCCTTAATTTAAGGCTGCAATCCTAACCACACTTTCTTGAGACTAAGCCCCGTTGAACAAAATAGGACTTACTTCTGAGTAGACCTGGTTAGGATTGTGCCCTAAGTTAGTTTAAAAGAACTTTGCTAAATAAAAATATACAGGTGGGGTCTCTTTATCAGCAAAATGCGGCATCTGTGTGTTTGCCTTACCGTGAATACTAGACCCTCCGTAGACCTCCCAGACATGGCCAGAACTTTGTTCTGTCCACGTTTGGGAAATTTTCTGAGCCTTAGAGAGGCTCAGAAGGGCTCTGGTTACATTCAGAGCCCAGGTGGGCTGAAAATCGCAGATTTGACTATCCATGATTTTAGATATCTGTGGGGGGTCCAGGAATGGATCCCCCGCAGATACAAAGGCATCACCTGAAGTCCTAGTTTGTTTCTCCTCTAGAGCTCTCTATACATTTCAGTGTACGTATAGAGCAGACTTCTTCATTCACTTCAATGGAGGAAGAACTGACTATAACTGCAGCTTTTTTTCCTCCTGTAAATAAAGTGCAGTGGCATGCAATCAGAATCTAACTGTGGTGGGGACAAAATGTAAATGCTTCATTTTTCCCTGCCGTGGTTTTGCAATGCTTTGCATACTCCCTCCCCATGCTGTATTAAATGAGAAAGAGAAAACAAAGGACCACACACATATTCCAAATATTAGAAAAATTGAGAGATTTTACAGGAAATAAAAGCGCAATGGCGGCCCATGCTGCATTTTGAAATCGCTGCTGTTTTCCAAAACATCATTGTAGCTGAAGCTGCAGAGTTGGACTAGATTATTGTATTTTGTCTTCTTTGTTTCCAAATAAATGTGGCCTCTATTCCTTCTTTGCTGCTCTGTGTTGCCTGCACAATGTACGGGCTGGCATAAGACAGAAAAAGTTTTATAGTTACTATCCCTGGAGTGCCATCCATCTCTGTTCTGAGATCAGGAAACAAACACTGCTAGAAGATTAGAGACATGAAGTTGAGGTAGAAAAAATATATCAAGAAATAAAAGGATGAGCTGATGAAGCAGAAATAAAACCATTTTAGTGAGCATATCAAAAGTGTTGGCATCCTTCAGTCTCGGAAGACTATGGAGTCACGCTCTGAATGGTGGTTCTGGAACAGTGTCCTCTCCAGTGCGCGAAGCCTGGGTCAAGTAGGTATGGAGGATAGGCTGTTACCCATGCAGCAAATCCCCCTCTCCACGTCGCTGAAATGGTCCAATGGAAAGGCAGAGGCCAATACGGTTGGTTCCAGCGGCGTCGCAGGAGTTGCCAGAACGTGACTGTGTTCAGCCATGAACTGCCTCAGGGACTCCGGCTCCGGATTTTGCCTCGAGGTGGACTCCTGAAGCCTTTTCCATAACTGGATGTAGCCACAAGGCAGTGGAGGTTTGGGATCAGAGTTTTCCTTCTCTCAGATGAGCTGCCTTCCCAGGCTGACGAGTCCCATCTACCCGGTGGCTGTTTAGTCGCCTCTTACGACAAGTACAGACAAACTGAGGGCCTATTCTTATCCCCAGCCCCCAGGGGGAAACCCCAGAGCCACCCTACATGCTGGAAAGATGACGTTGGGTGCAGTGCAGAGGGAGATGAGACAGGCACTGGTCTGAAAAACTTTACGACCTCTTCCCTGAAGCACCCCACAAACAGAGCAGCCCACACTGAATCAGAGAAAGCCCAGCTCAGGGCAAAAGTCAGATGCCGACTTGCTCAGGGGCCTCTGGAAAGTCACTTTCACCCTTTCAACTGCGACCTGGGGGGGGGGGTGAGAACAGCAGATCACCCTGCAAGGTTATGCAACAATGACTGAGAAGGTACACAAAAGCCCCGGAGCACCTGATAGCCTGCCAGAACCTGCCAGAACCAAAGACAACCTGAATATGCCTACGAGGCCCACACCTTTGCTTACAGATGTGCAATTTTATTTTTGCTTTTGGGCTGCATTCAACTGTCCCAAATTGAGTGGGGCATAAAGGACCATGTAGTGTAAGAGGCTGATCCAAGATGGCGCCTGGCAGGCTATATCAAAAGTGGGATGGTGGGAATTATGGGAGCATGTCAGCATCTTCTACAGAATGAGGTAATAGCCATGTTGTTTAATGCTTCCAGTGCTGCCCCACTCCAAAACTTATTTCTCATTCGTCCCTATAATAGTGGAGCGGCAAGGAAGTGAGACATAAGCGAAGACTGGACAAGATTGTGCAAGGCAAAGGGTGCAAAAGTAAAGCTATAATAATAGTTTGTGTTCACTTAGTGCATTCAGTTATTCAGAGCACTTCCCCTACACTCTCCTGTAAACTTTACAACAATCTAATAAGGTATGTTATTGTTCGCATAATTTAGATGCATAGGTACAGGGTGGTGGGAAGGGCATTGAAACTAAAAGTGATTTGTCCAAGACCAAATTCTTCTGTTGCTGAGACCAGTGAAGCAGGCCTTAAAAGATGGGATATAAGTATTTTTTTTAATTAAACATTTGAAAGGTATGTGCAGGTGAAAGGCATTCTACCACACACCTTTAGGTGGTCCCAGAAATATCAGTGGGGCCAATCATTGCTTTTCATCTCAAATGAAAGGTCATTTTATTGAGCTTATAGTACTGACATGTATAAAAGGATAGCTTGCACATTGAAAGTATGTAAATAATTCACATTATGCTTACATACCCAGGAGGCATCTGTGCCTCCATTCTTTCTTGGATCTTGTAAATTTTCTACTGCTGCTGATAGAGAGCCAGTATGGTGTAGTGGTTTGGGAGGTGGACTTAGACCTGGAAGATCCAGGTTCAAATCCCCCCTCAGCCACGAAGCTTCCTGGGTGACCTTGGGCCAGTCACTTTCTCCCAGCCTCACCTACCTCACAGGGTTGTTGTGAGGACAAAAGGAGGGGAGCAGCTGTGTACACCACCCTGAGCTCTTTGGAGGAAGGGGGGTATAAAAATGTGAAAAAAAAAAGTAATTGGTACAAGAAAATGCAAAGACTTTCTCCAATTCTGATTTCATAGTTAAAAAAAAAAAAAAAGGTCTCATGCTCACTCTCTTACATCTAAATCTCCATACCAATGCGCACATCACTGCATCCAGACAACGGAAGCATCTAATGTAGTGGTTCTCAAACATTTTAGCACCACGACCCACGTTTTCAAATGACTGTTGGAACCCACAGGAAGTGATGCCATTAACCTGGAAGAGACATCATGGCTGGAAGTTACGTCATCAAGCAGAAATATTTTTAACACCCCCGTGTTTCAAAATCAAATCAAGTAATTAAGTAAATTAAAAGTTTGCAATAGGTATAAGTTTAAGAATTTATTTAAAATAAAAAAGAATCCTCCTAATCCTCCCAAGCAATTGCTGATCTGTTTAAAAGAATTCCCCAAACGTCCGAAAGGCTGCCATCCTATCCACCATTACCCAGGAGTAAGCCCCATTGACTATCACTGTTAAAAGCATGCACTATACATAGTAGCCTGTTGTAAGCACAGATCTGAACATTTCCCCAAGTGCAGTCACATACCATGGTAGCATCATTTCTAAGATATTGAAAATAAAATACACACTGAAATGAATGGAGACTCACCTGGTGGGTCCCAACCTGCAGTTTGAGAAGCACTGATCTAATGGGAAAATGCACCTAAAAATGAATTTTACAACTATGAAGTTGTAAAAATAGTACCAGAATGGCTGTACACAAATACCCCAGTCAAGAGGCTTCTTCTTCAAGTGGATGCTCAAGAGAATGTGTGGAACATGATGAACAGCACTGTAGTCATATGCCCTTGTGTGTTTTGAGCTGTCACCAAGATAGTTGTGAATGTGAAAACCTGCCTTGATTAGGAAATCCAAGGGTACAGAAGAGCATTTATATACAGTTTGGTATTTATCAAAGCTGGATCCCCCATGGCAGAAACAGATACTGAAGGTTGTATATGGAAGTCCTTCATTTTTCTTATTTGCAAATTTGGGTTCATTGTGTGGTTCATTGCTACCATGGTGTTTGGTAGATGTTTTAATTCTTAAAAATAATGTTTGACCATGCCTCAATTTTCAGTGTATATTCTAGCAGTCAGTCCTAACTAAACCTTGTGTGGTGCTGCAGCAGTCCTGGCACAGCTCCCACTGTATCCCACAGGGGATTTTTGGCTGCTGGAGATCTCCTCAGGATAAAGGGACATTAGTCCCCTTGTAAACCCCAGCAGCTACAGTGGGTAAACGCAGGCCTGTGCCACCAATATTGCTGGCTCAAGTCTGCGTTGATCCATGCAGGTGAATCAGGCCTGGAAAGAGAGTTTGGATATGGCATGTGCCAGTGCTCTCAGTCCCACACCCGGACGCTGTACTTATCTGCTCCGGTGGGCCTGCTTTGCCGGCATTGCGGGAAGGATCTCACCTTCCCACCAGTGTTCATAGGCCTGGTGCTGTTACAAAGCTATGACACTTTTACAACAGGAGCATGTTGTTGGAACAAGTGTTCTGCCAGCACAGGCCCTCATTAGGATTGCCATAAGGGAAATGGCGAGTTCTATTTCTCATTAAAGTAATGTACATTTATATCTACTGTATACGTACAAATCCAAACAAATCTTTCCCCATCAAACCCCCATCAAGGAGTAGATGTATCCATTTAACCCATTTCTGCCCAGCCCACAGGTGTACACATTTGATCCCTATTGCGTATATGCAACTTTGGGCAGAAATGGCTTCATAAAATACGAGGCCTCCTATGGATCTTGCATTATTTTGCATGTATTTCATTCATTCATTCAACACCTGCATTGGCTCGGTCATGTCATGAGACTGGATGATGGCCGGATCCCAAAGGATCTCCTCTATGGAGAACTCGTGCAGGGAAAGCACCCTACAAGGTAGACCACAGCTGCGATACAAGGAAATCTGCAAGAGAAATCTGAAGGCCTTAGAAGTGGACCTCAACAGGTGGGAAACCCTGGTCTCTGAGCGGCCCGCTTGGAGGCAGTCTGTGCAGCATGGCCTCTTCCAATTTGAAGAGACACTTTGCCAACAGACTGAGGCAAAGAGGCAAAGAAGGAAGGCCCATAGCCAGGGAGACAGACCAGGGACAGACTGCACTTGCTCCCAGTGTGGAAGGGATTGTCACTCCCGAATTGGCCTCTTCAGCCACACTAGATGCTGTTCCAGAACCACCATTCAGAGCACGATACCATAGTCTTTCGAGACTGAAGGTTGCCAACTAACTAACATTTCATTGTCCTCAAAGGTTCACACTTACTAATATCTTAAGTAAATACATCATTAGAAAATTCTCTGGAATATAGCTCAGAGTAGTGCTGCACCCAGCGTTCCATCTGCTGCGCCCGATCCTGGATGACCTCGCCTGTGGCAGACTTCAGAGGGGCAATTTTAGCCTTCATAGATCTCACAAAGGCTTTCGACCTGGTCAGCAGGGACGGCCTCTTCAAGATTCTCCTCAAGATCGGATGTCCACCCAGGCTTCTCAGCATCATCAGATCCTTCCACAAGGACATGAAGGGCACTGTTGTCTTCGATGGCTCCACATCAGACCCCTTTGACATCTGAAGCGGCGTGAAGCAGGGCTGTGTTCTTGCACCAACCTTGTTTGGGATTTTCTTTGCTGTCCTGCTGAAGCAGGCCTTTGGAACTGCAACAGAAGGCATCTATCTCCGGACCAGATCAGATGGAAAGCTCTTCAACCTCTCCAGATTGAGAGCAAAGTCCAAAGTCCAGCTGAAATGTCTTCGTGACTTCCTCTTTGCCAACGATGCAGCTGTCACTACCCACTCTGCCAAAGATCTCCAGCAGCTCATGGATCGTTTTAGCAAGGCCTGCCAAGATTTTGGACTGACGATCAGCCTAAAGAAAACACAGGTCATGGTTCAGGATGTGGACTCACCTCCCTGCATTACAATCTCTGCGCATGAACTGGAGGTTGTCCATGACTTTGTGTACCTTGGCTCAACGATCTCCGACACTTTCTCTCGATACCGAGCTAAGCAAACGCATTGGTAAAGCAGCTACCACATTTTCCAGACTCACAAAGAGAGTCTGGTTCAACAAGAAGCTGACGGAACATACCAAGATCCAGGTCTACAGAGCTTGCGTCCTGAGTACACTTCTGTACTGCAGCGAGTCATGGACTCTCCGCTCACAACAGGAGAGGAAACTGAACGCTTTCCACATGCGCTACCTCCGGCGCATTCTCGGCATCACCTGGCAGGACAAAGTTCCTAACAACACAGTCCTGGAACGTGCTGGAATCCCTAGCACGTATGCACTGCTGAAACAGAGACGCCTGCGTTGGCTCGGTCATGTTGTGAGAATGGATGATGGGCGGATCCCAAAGGATCTCTTCTATGGAGAACTCGTGCAAGGAAAGCGCCCTACAGGTAGACCACAGCTGCGATACAAGGATATCTGCAAGAGGGATCTGAAGGCCTTAGGGATGGACCTCAACAAGTGGGAAACCCTGGCCTCTGAGTGGTCCGCTTGGAGGCAGGCTGTGCAGCATGGCCTTTCCCAGTTTGAAGAGACACTTTGCCAGCAGTCTGAGGCAAAGAGGCAAAGAAGGAAGGCCCATAGCCAGGGAGACAGACCAGGGACAGACTGCACTTGCTCCTGGTGTGGAAGGGATTGTCACTCCCGGATTGGCCTTTTCAGCCACACTAGACGCTGTTCCAGAACCACCTTTCAGAGCGCGATACCATAGTCTTTCGAGACTGAAGGTTGCCAATACAATATACATTAGAAAAATTATAGATCTAAGACTGGAGCACTTGATTAAGCTCTCTTCTCGTTGACTTTCTGAAGAGTTGTGCATCTTACTATAAATGCACTAAAACACATATGCACCCTGCTGATTTAATCATGCTTCAGTTAATTTTTAAAAGTTTCAAACAATGGGAAGTGTCCATGAAATTGCAAGAATAGCAGGCTTAATGTCATATCAATTAGGTTTTCATTTGCAGTACAGTTGGTTAAATGTGGGTTGCCTTTCAAACCATCAGTAATGTAAACTCTACTGAATGCATTCTCCAACTTTTTCTCTTGAGCCCTTTCTGAAATTGTTCTAGGCAGTCATCAATCACTTAGAGGCAATTAGGATGGCATTCCTTATTTCTTACAGTGCTTAATGAACTGAATAATAATGAATGAAAACAAAAATGGGAAATAAGAAATGGATGAGTCTGTCTTTCTGGTGGTTCTCTCCAGCTGTCATTGGGGCAGCTCCACTGGAGCTGTGATAATATTGTGAGCAAGCTGGGATTTATGTCACTGAATTATTCAAGTTAATTCTAAGCATGTTTAGATGGCAGGCTGATAAAAACACCACACAATGCTGCTGGAAATGCATCAGTAATCTTAAGCAGTGTTGAATTTTAGAAGTCTTCCACAGCATTGACTGGATAAGGCTAAGTCAACAGTACTGAGAGAAATACTCTTAAACGTGTCTTTTAGAATCAAAGATGCCCACTGACCTGTTTGGGTGAGTGGCTTAGGAATGCATCGTCTCTTGGGTGACCATATGTCTTTCGTTTTGAGGGTCATCCTGCATTTTAAAAGTATGCCCCAATATGCTTTATGACACCATCATAAGACCTAATAGAAGCTCTCTATTTCAAAAGACTTCTTTTCCATCATATGATTTTTGCAACTTTGAGGTATTCTTTGTTGTCATTTTTGATACTTTGGTCTAGTATTTAAAACTGTGCGTGCTATAAATGACTGCCATGTTGCTGTAGTTTCAGAATATATTCTGTAGCAATAGAATATATGCAGCTTATTTGGGTGTGCTTGTTTGTACAAATTGTGTTTCCAAATCATACAGCTTTTTCTGGTATTTTCAGTCTTGTTGTTTCTCAGTGATTACTTTGTTATTCCAGCCAAGTGTAAGATAGCAGCCTTTGATATAACTAGCTTGCATAATCTTCACATGCTATTTGAGTCCAGACTTGCCATCAATTGTGATTTAAGATTCACTGTTACCATTGCCCCGTCTGGATCTCTCTGTGAATTTCACCTTAAAATACCCTAACCCAGTGGTTCTCAAACCTTTTAGCACAAGGAGCCACTTTTTAGAATGACAGTCTGTTGGGACTTATGGAAGTGATGTCATTAACCTGGAAGTAACCAGAAGTGTCATCAATTTAGTCTTCAAGCCCAAGCCACAGTCTGACAAAGGTCCCATTAAACAGCATGCTCATGTATGCTGACATTATTCTAGCTCAGAAGTCAAAGCAGACTTGGCTCCTTCTCCAACCACACAGTCCTCTTTCCAGAAGTCCCATCTTCCCCGCTTATTTAGGGCAAAGTAACATGCCTCTGTCTCACCAGGAGTCCACCTGGCCCAGCAGCTTTGCACTCTTTATTTTAAGCTCTGTATTTTCAATGGCAGCTGAGCTACCTGCTACATAACCCACTTGGGATTGGCTCACGACCCACCTAGTGGGTCCCGACTTACAGTTTGAGAAATGCTGCCTTAATCAATTAGATTGATGATAAAGGCTGTCAGAGCTAAACTTGCTAGACCAAAGCAAAACATGCTACAATATATAAGTGCACCAAGCAATTTATTTAATTTTTTTTTAAAAAAAC
The DNA here is from genome assembly GCF_035046505.1 of Tiliqua scincoides. NCBI lineage: Eukaryota > Metazoa > Chordata > Lepidosauria > Squamata > Scincidae > Tiliqua > Tiliqua scincoides. The sequence continues at coordinate 11,544,703 of NC_089821.1, forward strand.
ATTGAAGTTTATCTTAATTTATGCACCTGAGATCTCAAAGGTTCTTGTTCAATACAACCCAGTTTCTGCAAGGCTCACTGAGGTTCAATAACTGAGCTTGTTAGATCAAAGAAAACCACAATGCATTTTTAGTGTACAAATTTCCCAAGTCCTTTGCAAAGAAAGAATTACTTTCTAAAATGACTCGTAGCCAATTCTATCCAGGACTGAGCTGTCGTGAGCAACCATTTATGACAGCAGAACAGAGTTGTCATTAAATGGCTGCCAATGAAGGGCTCCATTGGTGACCATTTTGCCTCAAGAGGCCATAGCACTCCCCATCCATCAGCAGACCTCCCTAGACCCACTAGAGCAGGTAAGACGTTGGCGGTGGCAGGGAGGGAGAGGAACTGGGGAGGGAATGCTGTGGGAAAGATTGGATCTGGCAACAGTGGCATGCATCAGATCCTATCCCATTTTTTGAGCCTCCCTACACCCTTTCTCAAACTTGTGCTAGCCACAGAGCTGGCGCAGGTCCAAGAAGACCCTTTGCAGAGCAGGAGGCTTAAGGAAGGGTAAAGGGACTTAAATTCCTTTTCCCTTCTGAAATCTCCCAAACTGCCCACCCCACCCCCACCCCGCTGGATATGGGTCGTTAAACGACTCCCGCCTGTACTGTCTGTGCAAAATGTTACTCATAATGAAAAAAAAAATTACATCTGCCTTAAAATGACTTAAAATGAAAAAGATCAGGGTTTCTATATCTTTAAACAATCGAAGAATACAAAAGTTGCACCGGTGCAGTTCCCTCACCAGATTGTTGCAGCAATGAGAAAAAATTCATCTGCTAAATGTTGCCCTGCTTGAGATCTAATTTGATTTATTTCTTATATATCATTAAAACTGAATAAATGGAACCATTTATAATTGTTAACAATGTTGTAAATGTGTCCATTTATAATTGTTCAGTCTTATTAACCACTTAATAAATCTTTGAAATGTTCTTAAGCTGATACATTTTTCAGAGGTACTTCGGTATTTTGTTGCTATATGAACCTGCTGGGTTTTTGTTTTCCTAACAAAGAAATTCATTTTGACTACATTGAAATACTCATTATCAGGGCTTTTTTTGTAATGGAACGCACCGGAACGGCGTTCCGTCACCTTTTTTCCCCCTCCTCCTGGCCCCCACCTTTCCCCCTCCTCCTGGCCCCCACCTTTTTTTCCCTCCCTGCGCTGCCCAGCACTGCTGGCTAAGGAGGGATTCAAACCTCCAACCCTCCTCCTGGCCCCCACCTTTTTTCCCTCCCTGCGCCATCCAGCACTGCTGGCTAAGGAGGGATTCGAACCTCCAACCTTGTGCTCCACAGCCCAGCACTCTCTCCATTGGGCTATAGGAAAGCCTAGAGTTACAGTGTTCAGAACTAATATGGTGTAGTGGTTTGGGAGGTGGACTTGGACCTGGATGATCCAGGTTCAAATCTCCCCTCAGCCACAAAGCTTCCTGGGTGACCTTGGGCCAGTCACTTTCTCTCAGCCTCACCTACCTCACAGGGTTGTTGTGAGGACAAGAAGGAGGGGAGGAGCAGCTGTGTAAACCGCTCTGAGCTCTTTGGAGGAAGGGCGGTATAAAAATGTGAATAAATTTAAAAAAATAAATATATATATAAGGTCCTGAGCCCAGCTGGTGGCCATCAGCACCTCAAATATTAGTTCCAAACACTTTGAGCTTAAGACTTCCAGTGACTCAGTTACTAAAGTGCTGGTCTGTGGAGCCAGAGGTTGTTCAAATCCCCGTAAGGAATAATTTTTTTTCTTTTTCTTTTTTTTAGGTGGGGAGGTAAATAAATAAAAGATTACACTTGTTAATCTTAAACTTGTTCTTGTAAGTGGGTTCCTGCACCTTTTATTTATTTTTTTACAAAAAAAGCACTGCCCCTGCCTCACCGCACTCAGCTCTCGCCTGAGCCCAGCCCACCTTTCCTCTCCCCGCGCTCTGCTTCCCCATGCTCAGCTACCAAGCCGGTGAGGGCGTGGGGACATGTGCTGAGGAGGAGGAGGAGGAGGAGGAGGAGGAGGAGGAGGACGATGAGGGACAGCAAGCCAAGGAGACGGGTTGCAGCACCCAGGTACTGGCTTGGCAAGAGGAGGGGGGAAGGAAGCTGGCTGGTGCAGCCCCTGCACCTGGGACAGCCTAGGCATGTCTACTGAGAAGTAAGTCCCCTTGTGTTCAGTGGGGCTTACTCCCAGGAAAATGTGGATGGGATTGCAGCCCAAGCCTATGCAGGTGTACTGAGAAGTAAGTCCCCTTGTGTTCAGTGGGGCTTACTCCCAGGAAAATGTGGATGGGATTGCAGCCCAAGCCTATGCAGGTCTACTCAGAAGCAAGTAATTCATTCATTTTTATAGTTATTAATATAAGGCTTGGCTGATCTAAATTAATTAAGCAAAAATTATTACTAATAATTTAGTAGCTTTGTAATGTCATCAACAGGAGATTTAGGTTTTTAACTATAAATGGAGAAGCTTAAGTGTCCTTGCTGCATTATAACAACACTTAGGAAATATGTATTCCATTGTTGTCTATTAATTTTTGGTTTTTTTAGACTATATTTAATAATCACTATTATTATAATGGGGAATGGGGACATAGTACACAGGGGAAAGGGGGAACCACAAAAGATGGGTTAATGAATTGATTAAGTTATGAAGTTATGAATCAAAAATCATGTGGTCACACACCCTCTATTGGTTCAAGATGAGTTGTAAAATAGATTATATTCCGGTATTATATAATTTATCTATTTTACAATTCATCTCTTGTGTTTATTCTTCTGCTCCCCCCCTTGTGTGCTTATATTGCGCATTCATTGTTATCTGATCACATATTTCTCTTTTTTTTTTTGCACCAATCATGTTTCAATGTCTTGAGCCAATAGAGGGTATGTGACCACATGATTTTTGATCCATAACTTGTTTATTAATCAATTAATTAACCCATCTTTTGTGCCCCCTCTCCCCTGTGTGCCAATTGATTTGGGTTCAAACAAATCTGTAGAGTGATGTAATGTAATCATTTTTTTATATTTTGCCTTCATCAATTGTTTCAACCAATATTTATTAAATGCTTTAAAAGTTTTAATTAATTTTTTTGGTTGTTACATATTTGCAAATACATGCAACAAGCCGTGATATAATCCTTGGTGTGTGCTCCAGAGGTGGTCCGTCTCTTTTTGTTCTTCTCTCTTGAAGATCTCCCCTCATTTTCTAGTTCTTTTAAAATAAATTTAAAAATAAATAAATAAATAAAAGATTAACAAGTCGTGAGTTCCTGCACCTTTTTTTTTTTTTTTTTTTTTTTACAAAAAAAGCACTGCTCATTATTGAAATAATAAAAACTGCCATGCATTCTGGGGTGATCCTGAGCAAAGGGACCTGGGATTCTGCATGGCCCGGAAGAGGAGTTCAGAAGACTGCTTGGAGCCCTCAAAATGTAGCAGTTTCATTGCATAACGGAAGGGAAAGCTATTTTGGGCCTTTTTCTTTACTTTCTATGCGCTTTTAGTGATTGTTGGGTATCCATGGGAACAGCAGATAACCGAAACTGCAGATGTCATATCTGTGGATAGCGGGAGTATCCGTACCTGTACTGGTTTTTAATCAATTTCCAAACCTCTGAAATGAATCAGGCAAAAATGATGATCTTCTTTGTTCTTTGAAGTCCTTTAGGGATCAGATAAAGGGAAACTGTATAAGAGAACAACCTGGAACCGATCTCTGGGCTCTTGCTTTATCCAGTTAAAAGATTAAGAGGGTCCAATGGCATATCCTGTGGGGCTGCTGCATATCCTGCAGTGGTGCAATATGCCTTACGACCCTTGGAAAATACATTGCACAACAGAGGGTACCCTGGCTGTCACTTCAAATTGTGAGTGGTTGGTTGGACAATAGGTGCCTCCGTGGGAGCCCAAATGTGGTATTTTGTTTTGGTGGGCAGGACAGGAACCGGGGTGGGGATGGGTGTGTTTTGAGGGTGGGAAGGTTTGGTTATAAGCAACAGCAGCTCTGCCAATATCTTTTCCCCCTTCTTGGCCTTTACCTACCCGGGTCCTCTCAGACTTGAACCAGCAAAATTGCTGTCACAGCTCTGAGTAGACCCATTGAGGCTTACTCTGGGGCAAAGGAAAAATGTTTCTTTAACTGGAAGAAGCCACCATGACTGCTCCCCCCCTCCACAGAATACAGTGGTGATCCAGGAACATGGCTTCATCTGTGGGTAGATGGTTTGGGCTGATGCCACATGATTTGGAAGAAAAATAAATCACTAGGTGCACCACCAGTGTGGCTGCAGGCAAGACAGGAAGAATGAGGCCAAAGGCAAAGTATCTGGTGAGATAGTTTCGTAGTCAAGGTGCTGGTTCTGCAGGAAGAGAGGCTTCAGTGTCCAACAAGCTCATAAGAATATACCTGAAAAATAAGAAAGGAGACAAGTAAAGCAAAGTAGGGAAGGAATCTAGAGGAACTATTTTCAACCATTGTGCTGTGACTATATTAGTAGATATATTAGTATTCTGTGACCTTTCCTAGGAAAAGAACATACACATGTTTTAACCTATGCGGCTACTTTGCCTCACTGTGTTATTTCAAAGGCCATGTTAAAATCTAAGTGGCTCAGCAGTGCCATCCAAAGATGGAAGGGTGGGTCTATTTAAGCCATTTCTGCCCAATGTTGCATGTATGCAACGGAGATCAAATGTGCACACCTGTAGACTGGTCAGAAATGGGTTTTAATATACACCATCAGAAGTCGGGAAATGCTTAAGTGGCAGCCAAGCAGACCAATCCTAAACCCAAACGAGGGATGGTTGTAGCTTGTTGGAAGCAGCCAGTTGGTTGCATTGTAAGATGACAGAAATCTTGTCCATTTAATTCTACAAAGGGCGCAGTCCTAATCTGTGCTGGAACAGGCAAGCTAGGAGGCTTGCGCTATATCCAGCGCAGGATTGTGGTCAGAAGTGGCTCAACCAGAGGTAAGAGGAAACTCTTTCCCTTACCCCTGGGTAAGGGCTGCTGGCCACAATGGATCTCCTTGAACTTGCACCACCTCTGCAGGTGGCGCAAGTCCAAGGAGAGCGGATTGGCTTGAAGCCACTCCGTTCTCCCTGGGAATGGGGGTTGGGATCCGGCATAACTGCCCCCGGGGCCGCCCATTGCCCGCCCTTCCCCTGCCCAGGAACACCTCCCTCTCTCTTACTCCCCGCCCCCCCATCTAACTTTTCCTCTTGTGTCGGCGCAGGCGGGCCGACAGAGGCGGCTGAGGGGAAGCTGGCATGGAGGCTTATGTCAGCCTCCACAGACAGGTGCTTCTCAGAGTGCCGGCCTGGCTTCCCCTCAAAGGGGTGAAAATGTGCTTTACGGCTGGCATAGGGTGCACTTTGGATTGCGCCCAAAGTTTGTCACTACTGAGTAAAAACACTGAAAGGTATTTTCAACATTGACAAGTATTTCCCATTACTTAATGCATTCTCCTTTTGGGTGAGAGATCTGTTTGTGTTAAGTGCATTCGAGTTAAGAACAAAAGAACAGCTCCACTGGATCAGGCCATAGTCCCATCTAGTCCAGATTCCTGTATCTCACAGCGGCCCACCAAATGCCCCAGGGAGCACACCAGATAACAAGAGACCTGCAAGGCTTCCTGGGAATTGTAGTTAAGAACATAAGAACAGCCCCACTGGATCAGGCCATAGGCCCATCTAGTCCAGCTTCCTGTATCTCACAGCGGCCCACCAAATGCCCCAAGGAGCACACCAGCTAACAAGAGACCTGCAAGGCTTCCTGGGAATTGTAGTTAAGAACATAAGAACAGCCCCACTGGATCAGGCCATAGGCCCATCTAGTCCAGCTTCCTGTATCTCACAGCGGCCCACCAAATGCCCCAAGGAGCACACCAGCTAACAAAAGACCTGCAAGGCTTCCTGGGAATTGTAGTTAAGAACATAAGAACAGCCCCACTGGATCAGGCCATAGGCCCATCTAGTCCAGCTTCCTGTATCTCACAGCGGCCCACCAAATGCCCCAGGGAGCACACCTGATAACAAGAGACCTGCATCCTGGTGCCCTCCCTTGCATCTGACATAGCCCATTTCTAAAATCAGGAGGTCGCACATACACATCATGGCTTGTAACCCGTAATGGATTTTTCCTCCAGAAACTTGTCCAATACCCCTTTATTGCATCCAGGCCAGATACCTTCACTACATCCAGTGTCAAGGAGTTCCACAGACCAACCACACGCTGAGTAAAGAAATATTTTCTTTTGTCTGTTCTAACTCTCCCAACACTCAATATTAGTGGATGTCCCCTGGTTCTGGTGTTACGTGAGAGTGTAAAAAGCATTTCTCTATCCACTTTATCCTTTCCATGCATAATTTTGTATGTCTCAATCATGTCCCCCCTCAGGCGTCTCTTTTCTAGGCTGAAGAGGCCCAAACGCCGTAGCCTTTCCTCGTAAGGAAGGTGCCCCAGCCCAGCAATAATCTTAGCTGCCCTGTTTTGCACCTTTTCCATTTCCACTGTATCCTTTTTGAGATGCGAATTAGCCGAAGTTAGCTGAATTGAGTTAGCGAATTTGAGTTAGCTGAATTAATTGATGCAGAAGAAGATGAGCTGACAGAAATCAGAAATAATAGAGGACTGAAACTGAAACACTAATCAACACAATTATTAAAATATTATTGAACTTTAAACACAATCTTAATGCTATCATTTTTTAAAATGCTATATTATTTAAAAATTGATGGTGTGCCTTTACGATTTTAGCACCATGTCAGTGTGCAATGAGATGAAAAGGGTTTGAAGTAGCTGAACTAGAGTGCTAGGCTGAAGCTTCTCTGAGGTTTTCAGGAAGGAGGGAGGGGAGGGAGACATGGAGATGAAATGAGAGAAGAGTGAGGAAGGAAGCTACCTGTCTGATTTTCTTGATGGCCTGAAGAATGCTGATGGTGAGGATGGCAAGCGTAATGCACCACAACAGGCACAATTCAATACATACAGCCTTGCAGACTGACTTCCCTCTGCACAAGGATGCAATGCACATATAGAAAAAATTTTTCATTAATGTATAGAGAGGTTGAATCTTGGCCATTATCTTTGCTGAGTTATTTGGGATAATTGCTGTTACTTGAGTGTCTAGGTGACTGATGTCAAACAATTCTTTGAAATACCTTTTCATTTGGGAATATTTTTCTTCTCTCTCTCTCCCCTGCCTTCCCCTCTTCCATTTCAGCAACTTTGAAGGAGCTGATATCTCAAACAATGGTTCGCTGGGCTCAAGAAGATCAAATTCAAGATCCAGAATTAGTTTGTATTATGTTCAACCTCCTTCGAAAGCAGTATGACAGCATTGGGGAGCTCCTGCAGGCCCTGAAGAAGTCCTACACTATAAGCGCCGTCTCCGTGCAGGATACCATCAACTTATTGGCAGCACTGGGTCAAATCCGCTCCCTTCTCAGTGTCAGAATGGGAAAAGAAGAGGAATTGCTTATGATTAATGGCCTAGGGTATGAAATAACTGTCTTCATATTCCTTTAACATCTTAAATATAAATTCAGTACTGGAGTATGAGCTATGCTTCTTGAGTTCATTGCTGTAGTTCTGGCTTTAAACCATGGATTTTGTATCGTTAACACAGAAATTGTCTGGGTTAAATTATATTTGGTAAGTACAGTAGGCTTCATGCTCACCCTGTTTCAACCATTTTCAGTCACTGCGCCGTGGCACGCTGGTGTGCTGTGGGTGGTCTGCAGGTGTGCCGCGGGAGTTTGGGAGAGGATCATTTATTAGTAGGGCCACTGGGAGATGTGAGCCCTGCTATCTGTGTGGTGTGCCTTGTCAGTTGTCAAAAAAACAGATGGTGTGCCTTGACAATTTTAGTGCCTTGTCAGTGTGCTGTGAGATGAAAAAGGTTGAAAATTGCTACCCTATTTAAATGCAATAGTGTTGGACATACAAATCTGTCTTATATTGATTCAGTCTGCCTCGTTCAGAACTATCCACTCTAATAGCAATAGCTCACCAGGATAACAGGGATCTATATCTGAGGTGTTCTGCACAATGGTGTAGCTTAGGGGGTGCAGGGGTAGCAATAGCACCAGGCAACAAGCTTAGGGGGGCAACAACCTGAGCTTGAAACTAATGGACAAACTTGTGACAACCTTCGTATTTACTTGATGCAGACCTTAATGCAGAATGCAATGAAACAAACTGCATCAAAATATCTGTATTCTATCAAAAGTTATAGCCAAATAACCAGAAAATAAAAACACTACTGCATTATGTAGTAATGCAAAAACTGGATTTCTTCACTCAAAACTGACTAATGAGACTGATTAGTCCAATAGCCAATTAGGTGTTGTTATGATACAGCAGGGAACCAGTAAGGTGTTAATATGGGGGGGAACCTGGTGGGACGTGGCAGAGCAAGTAGTCAGTGAGCGGCTTAGGGGAGGAAGCAGATTTTCCCCCATTTTCAGTTTTTTTGAAGCCCGGGCATGATTTCATTTGTGAGGCATCATTTTGAGCTCGGCACCAGGCTACATGATCACTAGCTATGCCACTGGTTCTGCATTTGGAGCATGTGCCCTAACCACTAATCTATGAGCTCAGTTGGAGCACAAGAGAAAGAGCTAGTTCGCTCTTAATAGTCACCATGTAATGTTTGTTATAACCTTCGAATTAGAATATTCACGTTCCTACCTATGTACTTGCTCTTGAATTCTGAACTCAAGAATTTTGCATCCTAGGACCCTGATTCTGCAAAAGAAAAAATGAGTGTTTTTATTGTATTTTTTTTTTCTTATTCCATTTAGAGATATAATGAACAACAAAGTCTTTTATCAGCATCCTAATTTAATGAGAGTCCTGGGCATGCATGAGACTGTCATGGAAGTAATGGTAAACGTACTTGGAGGAGACAAGTCCCAGGTAATTTCAGTGTTATGCTTATAATGTTTGCAAAGGATGCCACCTTCAGCTGGAAGAAATTACAGGTCAATGAGACAGACCAGGGACAGACTGCACTTGCTCCCGGTGTGGAAGGGATTGTCACTCCCGGATTGGCCTTTTCAGCCACACTAGACGCTGTGCCAGAACCACCTTTCAGAGCGCGATACCATAGTCTTTCGAGACTGAAGGTTGCCAATACAAGAATGGTATATTTAGCATATGCTGGACAGAGAGATTACTATGATATATAGCAGGGTTGATTTAAGAGTTTTATATGGCAATCCTAGGCACACTTACCTGGGAGTAAGCTCCATTGAGCAGACAATGGAACTTCTGATTTAACATGTATAGGATTGCACTGCATGTATTCTAGTTTCAACATTTTTATGTGGAAACATTTATATCACATTGCCTTTAAACATGGAATAAATGTTAGAGAGTAACATTCATTGGGTTTTTAAAGGCAATACATTCGTTCTCTTGATATGCAAATTCACTATCTGCAAATTTGCTTATCTGCGAGGGGGAGATTTGCTACCTTCTCCCATTATCTGTGCCTCTGTTCTCAGTATCCACTATGCAGAGATCTTCAGAATGGCGTCTATGACCACTTTGAAAGCTTCCACCAGTCATTTTAAAGGGGTCTGCACTGCTGGCTTCCTGAGGGTCTCTGCTAGATTCTTCTGATGGCAGAAAAGTTACCCCTTCCTTGCCCAGGTTGCCCCTTGTACCTAATTCCATTGATCCCATAGTATCAATGGTTCATTATCTGCAAACTGACTTATCTAGGAATAGTGAATTTCAATAGGAACCTAACCCTTGCCTAACCTAACCCTAGGAAGTGAATTTCCAGGCAGTAAATGAGAATTGACTGTATTTCTTGCAGTAGATATTGGATAAAGACCAAAACTTCCTCTCAGGATACAGCAGACACCATGCAGGGAGTTAGGTAGGACTGGGTTGTGCACCATTACATTGGTGATATGTATAGTTAGCTTTTAATATAAATATATTTAGCTTTTCATTTTACTTCAAGTTTGCATTTATTTGAAATTTGTTGTGAAGTTAAAACAGCAGGAAGTGGAGGCAATAGAGGTCTCTGTCATACTGGCTTTTCAGCATTAGGAAGTGGGGACAGTAGAGGTCTGATGCTACAGACCTTAGAAGGGATTCTGAGCATTGTGTACAGCCTCCCCAGCCCTCCATTCTCCCTCTGGAGGCAACTGGAGCTCAGCCCTGGTCGCCTTCGGAGGGTTCAAGTTGTGCCAAATCTGGCTCAGTGTGGTTCCAGGGGACCCGCGTTGAGCCAAATTCACGGATACAAAATGCATGGATAAGCAGGCTCAACCTGTACATGATTTTTGGCTCTACGCAATGAACACAGAACATAATCTTTGCTCCAAACAAGGTCTGACTGTATTAAGATAGTGAAACTTTTGTAGTACCCAACTAACTGTACACTGAACTAAAAAAAAGTCCCAAATGATAACAAGGCAGTCACTTCATTCCTTCCAGGCTCCCCTTTTATCCTGCCTCCACTCCTAATCTCACTACTGGGATTAGGAACAGGGACGTGGCAGAGGACGGGAGTGAATCACCAATTTTTTAAATCCAATTTTATGTTATTGAAGGGTGCATTATGGTTGGGTTTTACTGTATACACACGTATACAGAAGCCAACAATTTTATCCTGACCTAAGTAGTGAAAATAATAAATGATAAAAATTATTTTCTCTCTTTTTTTTTCTAATTGAAAAAAGGATGAAGGAGAAATACAAGATGGCATATATTGTTCACACCTTTTAATACACTGCCAGGAAGCATTCAAGTGTTAATGTGTTGAAATGGTTGGGTAAATAGAATAGTTGGATGGTGCTAGCAGCAGTAGATTCAGTGGCATGCCATTTACTCATGTTTAAGCCACAGAATTCTAATGTTACTTCACTGCTGATATTTTAGGAGGCTGACTGTGCCAATCTGCAACTTGACACTTGAATAGTTGCGAGTCTTTACTTGGGCTGGCAAATATGTGTAACAAATATTTTAAAATGGCAAAAGAAAATTGCTAATGGTTTTGACTACTGACCCAAACATGCCCTCTGTGATGGGAGTGACTGAGATGTAACATCTTAATGCTTTTACTGTTAGACAGAAATACTGATTTTGCCCTTTCCTAAATGTAGCCCAGGCATGGGAATGTACTTACATTTGAGTTTCCATGATGTCATTCAAGGGACCTCTTGCCTCCTAAAACAGGGGTCTCCAAAATTTTCGGTGCAAGGGAAGCTTTATATATCTTTCTTGGTGTCAAGGGCCAGAAAATAAATAACTAATACATACATGGAGAACTGACATGCTGAGAGTTTGATTGACTATAATAAGTAGGTGGGGTGGAAGGAAGGGGTCAGAGGACAAAATTGACTTGCACAGGAAGAGGGGGGAATGGATTTTGAAAAAGCATCAAGTAAGCTACGACTCAAATCACAAACTTATTTTTGTCTCAGTTTCTGCTCCGTATAAGTTTGACAAAGACATTAACTTTAATTTGTGTTTATATTTATATTCCCAGTCTCCCACCATCAGTATATATCTCATTTAGCCACTAGAAGTGCTGAATGTCATGCAGTGTAATGGAATAATTTCTTTCCATTACATTGTGTTATATTCAGCACCTCTGGTGTCTGAATGTTATATATACCCATGCTGGGAAACTCAGAAGTGTGTCTTTTGAGCTATTTTTAGCTCTGAGATGCTGGGGAAACTCATGGACTGGATAAAATCCTCCGAGGGTCCAGATTTGACCCCTGGGCCGACTGTGTTCTAGAGCATAGGAAGGCCCACCAAAACACTGTTTCTGACATGCAGGCGTTGCCTCATTTTTTGGTTGTTACCAATGAACTAATCTCTTGGGTTTCTTTTTAATCCTTTTTGCTGACTCATCCTTTTTGGATGATGGCTTTCGCTGCATCACTCCCTCCTCCTCTTGGATTCCATCTGTCTACCAATCTCATGTTATCTTTTCCTCTTTGGATAATTTGTTGACCTTCAAACTTGATCAGTCATCTCTTATTGCCTTATTCTCTCTTATCTCTGGTCAGTCCTGATGTCAGGGTGTTATGGTATAACAACTGGAAGTGACTGACAGTGATGTCATCATCAGTTACTTCTGGGAGCCATGTGCTACATCTGCAGCCACAAAGATTGGGAAGTGCTGATATAGTCGATGGCCAGGACAGGGAATGCATGAAAGTCTTTCCACATTGTTTCATTGTCAAAGGAAACTTCGAATGTAGAATGGGTCTGTTACTATGAAGTCCATGTATTTGTTCATAAGAAACTTGAGCAGAAATTAACACTACTTCTCTTTTTTTGTCAATGTTTTTCTTTCACAGATTGCCTTTCCCAAAATGGTGGCAAGTTGTTGTCGGTTCCTATGTTATTTCTGTCGAATCAGTCGTCAAAATCAAAAGGCCATGTTTGAGCATCTAAGCTACTTACTTGAAAATAGCAGCGTGGGACTAGGTATGCCAAATAATCTCAACAGTTGATTACCTGTTTGCATTTTCACAAGATTAGTTTATTATTTCCTAATAAGCCCAGGCATGATCTTGATTTGAAGTTTAAATTCTATTTAATTCTGTTAATGTAAAGAATGGTGGTTACGCCCCCCCCCGCCCAATTTTCAGTAGCATTAGAGCCCAAACCTATTGAGCTCTTAACTCTGGTGGAATGAGTGTTCTGCTAGTGTTAACTACCTTATGGCAGTTGTAAAAACCCTTTTGGCAGTGTGCGGAGTCCCACGTTGTCAGAGCGCCAGTGAGAAGGCTGGAGCCTTCCCCTGTGCACTGGTCGTTGCAGACCCACTGGCACAGGTGGGATGGCAGGAAAGGTGGGATGGGACAGGATAAGGTGGTGGAGGGTGGAAGGGGTAAGGTGGGGGAGGTGGAAACAGGACAGCAACTGGGGTAGATCATGTCCAGGAAGGGGGCAGATTTGGTGGGTTCAGTGGCCACTGAAACCAAACCCTGTTCCTGGATTTGATCCTGTGGTACAGGTCCACAAAGACCTATTCCAGCAATTTCACTGGCACAGGTTCAAGTACACCTATGTACGCCACAAAGACTTGATCTCAGGTAAGGGAACATTGGTTCCCTTACCAACAAGAGACCTCTGGGACTGTCGTCCCCCCACCGCAGGATGCTGTGTGAGCCATTTTGGCCCAGCTGCATCGGTGGGTTGGAAACCATAGGACTGGGCTGTTAGATGCTGGAAATTGAATTATACATATAAAGAGTTAATCCTTGTCATTCAAATACCATGAGAGAAGAATTAAATCCTTGTTTTTTGTGATATTGCTTTGCCTTGACTTAAATATAGCTAGGAACCAAAGATCTAATAGCCTGATTCTACACGAATGCGTTAGACACAACGAAAACAGTATTTTCCTCTAGGCAAATAAGCATGCCATCCAATTCTTCCTTATTTGCCAGTCTAGAGTTAAAAAAAGAAAGAAAGGCAAATGGCATTATGTACACAGAGCTAGATGTATTGTGGGTAAAGGCCCTTAGGATGCACAAGATGACGTGATGTGAATGTAACCTGATCAATACATGCTGTGCTACATTAGTGCAGTAGTTGTAGCAAAGTATGCCTTTGTTATTAAACTGTTGTGTTAGACACTTAAAACACCTAGGCACTGCTAACTTGAAAAATGACATAGGGTGCAATCCTAACCAACTTTCCAGCACTGACATAGCTGTACCAACGAGGCATGCACTGCATCCTGCAGTGGGGAGGCAGTAGAGGAGGTCTCCTTAAAGTCAGAGCATGTTTGTTACCTTACCTTGGGGCTGCTTTGCAGCTTGGTCAATGCTGGAAGGTTGGTTAGGATTGCATGCATAATAATGTAATAATGGACATTATACAAAAAGAAAAGGGGTTGGGGGTGAAACAGGAAAGATGCTGCGGTGGTGTCAAGTCAGGGACTCAGTTCCCAACTTCAGTCAGCCCCACTGGCTGTGGCATTCTCCAGGTCTGATCCTAGGTAACTGAACACAGGTGAGCTCATTGATAGGATTGGGCTTCCCAGTCACATTTAGAGAATACTAATGCCATTTTTCTGTCAGCCTGCAAAGTTTTTAGTATGGCAAATCAAAGAAAAGTGCATGGATATTTCAGAAAGTAATGGCCATTTTGATCATATAGTAAAATAGGCTTTGCTGTTGGCTTTCGGTATCTCCTTGCACACCTTGTACGTGGGAATCAGACATCTAAGTGTCAATCCATACTTCATTTCTTAAAGGTGGACACAAAATATTTCCAAGTTTAAATGGCAAAATATACATGCAGTGTTGTCAGTAGTGAATAGTATATATGTCCTTAATATCTAGATTTCCCTGAATTAAGTATGGACTAATTGATTGGGAACAAATAGGATCCTATGTGCGTGTTTATTGCGCAGAAACTGTACATGCACCATTCCCACAATTGACTATGCTAGGTATGCTTTTTGCCATTTAAGTTGGCTTATATTTTTGTATTGAAGTTTGAAAAAATACAGTATGGTGCAGCTCCACGATGAATACAAAGAAATTATAATGTGATAGTGTCAGATAAGCACTACAAATGTTTTGGAACAGTTCCAATATGCTGAGATGTACAGTTTGCTGACCTAGAGAACCATGGAAAGCAGAGCTCAAGAATAGGTTTGAGTTTCATCCAAACTGTAGTACAACTGCTGCCCTCTGCTGTAAAAGGAGGGTAACTGCAAGCTTCTTAGTTTGGTTACTGTGCATTGTGGATTTTTTCCCTTAGCCTCTCCTTCTATGAGGGGTTCCACTCCGCTTGATGTAGCAGCTGCCTCTGTAATGGACAACAATGAGCTTGCACTTGCACTAGAGGAGCCAGACCTGGAAAAGGTAATTACACATGGTATTAATTTTTCCTCTGTGTCTCTGTTTTTCTTTTACTCCTATCTTGCCATAATGAGACTGTGGGCCCAATCCTATCCAACTTTCCAGTTCTGATGCAGCTGTGCCAATGGGGTGTGCACTACGTCCTACATTGAGGGGACGGTCACAGAGGCCTCCTGGATATAAGGGAGTGTTTGTTCCCTTACTTTGGGGCTGCATT
Source organism: Tiliqua scincoides (assembly GCF_035046505.1). Taxonomy (NCBI): domain Eukaryota; kingdom Metazoa; phylum Chordata; class Lepidosauria; order Squamata; family Scincidae; genus Tiliqua; species Tiliqua scincoides. Next base: position 11,559,817 of record NC_089821.1, read on the forward strand.
GTGGCTGCATTGGCACTGAAAAGTTGGATAGGGTTAGGTCCTTAGGCATCACTAGGTACATTTATACTTAAACTTGCATAACGTAGTACAAGCAGTACAAAAATAGTACCGTTTATCTGATTTCTCTATTTGTGGTTATATATATTCAAGTTACAAAGGAAGAAAATTATATGTTTTATGACAAATCACTTTGGGGAAAAAAAGAGAAAATAGCATAGATATTAAAATGTAGAAAATAGTAAATGTTCTCTTTTCTAACACATCTAAAATTCGAGATGTTAATAAGAACCTTCTATATCTTGTGATTTTTGAGGTTATTCTGAAATTAATACATTGATGTTCCACACAGATCCAATTTGGCAAAGAAATTGTGAAGAAGCCAGTAACATTTTAACTTTAAAAAGTAGCATGTATCATCCTGTCTCTAGAACAATGGTTCCTGAACTTCTCCGTAGAAGTTGAGAATTCTGTAAGTCTTTGCGGGGGAGGGTGGAAGACAGAACACAACCTCCAGGATTGCACCGCTGCTAGGGATGAAAGGGTGTTCATTTGTTTTAATTTACCAGGGGCAGCACTGGTCTTCTGGGGAGTGTGGGGAGCCCGCGGATGCCTCACAGGGTTCCCCAAGCCTCAGAATGTCTAAAAGTAGCAATCGCAATCCACTTCTGATTTCTGAGGACATTTAGACATTCTGAAGCTTGTGGAGCCCTGCAGGGGCATCTATAGGCTCTCCCCATCCACCCTTCCTGGAGGCTGCTGCTACTCCTGGTAAGTAAAACAAAAACAAAAAGCACTTTTGTCCCCAGCAGTGGCAGGATCCTGGCGATTGCATTGCTGCTTTCACTCCTCCTTGCCCCTTAAGGGGGCAGAGATAGGACTTTCCTGGCTGGTGGCTTGCAACCAATTTCTGTGGGTATTGAAATCCATGGAAAGGGCCTCACTGCACCTCTCAGGAAGTACAGTGAGGCATCCTGCATGGACTGGGTCCCGTGTTGAGCCAAATTTGCGGGTCCCAAACCCATGGATAAGGAGAGCCCACTGTGGTTCAGCTTACACGCACACACACACACACGCGCGCACACACACACACACACGCACACACACACACACGTCCATTAGACAAAGTGGTTCATGTTTTAAATTTTGTCAGTGCTGATTGCCTCTTTTGGGGAAAAGGAAAGTTTCCCCTTGAATTTAGGCCTTCCTCTCCACCAGGTCACCAGCAGTACTGTTGGCGTTGACTGAACACTGATTATATGCAGGAATTACCATATGCTGACCATATGCAGCAGTACCCAGCTCCAGAAGTCAGGTTTAGCTGGGTTTGTGCTGTTACCCTGCACATGCTTGAACTTGTCTGATCTTGGAAGCTAAGCAAGGTCAGGCCTAGTTAGTACTTAGATGGGAGACTGCCTGGGAATACCAGGTGCTGTAGGCTTATACCATAGTCTTTCGAGACTGAAGGTTGCCAACCACCAACCACATGCCCATAGGGCCCTAGCCACTCTGCTCTGCCCTCTTGTTGGCTGATGAAAGAGTGATGGCAGCCTCAGAGTTCCTTTTGGGAAATCTAGAGTCTTTCAGTCACTCCAGATTTTCTTAAGTATGCATGTAACTTGTGCCTCCTACTATGTATTTTTGATTCTTTTGAACTTACCCCTCAGTAGTAATTATATCCATGTTTGTATTGGACAGGTTGTAACCTATTTGGCAGGTTGTGGACTTCAGAGCTGCCCAATGCTTTTAGCAACAGGATATCCCGACATTGGTTGGAATCCAATAGAGGGTGAACGTTATCTATCCTTCTTAAGATTTGCAGTTTTTGTCAATGGTAAGTTTAAATATGTCAATGCCTGAAAAATGCATTTGAGAACTGGAATGTATGAGTTGCTACCTCAGCATAGCAAATCATAGGGCAAAGCCTCAAGAATTGCCACCCAAGCTGTTTTTAATAAGTTTCTATCTATCACTTTGCATAGTGAAAACTTGAAGATGTGTGGTGAATTCACAGATCTGGACTGGGTAATGCATCTGGTCGTTGAAGACTTTATATAACTATCCATATATAAATGGCACTGGCTCCATCTCATTTTTTATTCTGAATGCTCCTTTCCTACTTCCTCTGCACAGTCTTTCCCACCCACTCCTGTTTCAGAGAAACCGCATCTTGACATTGTAAAAAAGCATCTGTTATGTGCAAAGCCATCAAAGCAAACTAATTCAATAGTGTAGCTAGAGGGGTTCAAAGCACTAAGTTTTGCAGGTGCCTGAATGCGCCATGTAAGGGGCCCCTCCTGTTCAGAACCAGGTGTTCACCTTTGTTTTGCTCTCACCGCTGGGAAGGGCTCCAAAGGGGAAGGGGAAGGAACCCTTGCATGGTGCATTCAGGTGCCTGCAAAACTTAGTGCTTTGCACCCCCTCTAACTACACTACTGAACTAATTCATTTCGGGCGCAATCCTAACCCCTTATGTCAGTGCTTTCCAGCACTGACATAAGGGCAATGCAGCTCTGAGATAAGGAAGCAAACATTCCCTTACTTTGAGGAGGCCTCTGTGAGTGACACCCAACTGCAGGATGCAGCACATGTTCCATTGGCACCGCTATGCCAGTGCTGGAAAGCACTGACATAAGGGGTTAGGATTGCGCCCTCAGTGTGTCAAATCTGAATGTAAAAAACAAAATTAATTTGTAGCATTCACTTTTTTTTTTTTACTTTATTATTCAACTATTTTGTTTGTAGGTGAAAGTGTAGAGGAAAATGCTAGTGTTGTTGTCAAGCTTCTTATTCGGCGCCCAGAATGTTTTGGACCAGCTCTGAGAGGAGAGGGGGGAAATGGCTTGTTGGCTGCCATGCAAGGAGCAATTAAGATATCTGAGAACCCAACTCTTGATCTTCCTTCTCAGGGATATAAGAGAGAGCTGTGAGTAAACAAAAAATATTTTCAGTCTTACACCAGCACCCCCCAAGAAGGACATGAGACAGAGGCTTGAAATTACTGTAGTTTATTAAATTCATAATGATAACCTGCAGCAGGGGAAAACCTCAGCTAGAAAATTCCAAAGCGTACTGGCCACTAAGAGCTTGGGGGAAACGGCCCTAGCTGTTTGTCACCCCTAGATCCCCACTGGTGTGACATCCTGGCTCCAGGCATCACCCATAAGAACATAAGAACAGCCCCACTGGATCAGGCCATAGGCCCATCTAGTCCAGCTTCCTGTATCTCACAGCGGCCCACCAAATGCCCCAGGGAGCACACCAGATAACAAGAGACCTGCAAGGCTTCCTGGGAATTGTAGTTAAGAACATAAGAACAGCCCCTCTGGATCAGGCCATAGGCCCATCTAGTCCAGCTTCCTGTATCTCACAGCGGCCCACCAAATGCCCCAGGGAGCACACCAGATAATGAGACCTGCAAGGCTTCCTGGGAATTGTAGTTAAGAACATAAGAACAGCCCCACTGGATCAGGCCATAGGCCCATCTAGTCCAGCTTCCTGTATCTCACAGCGGCCCACCAAATGCCCCAGGGAGCACACCAGATAACAAGAGACCTCATACTGGTGCCCTCCCTTGCATCTGGCATTCTGACATAACCCATTTCTAAAATCAGGAGGTTGCGCATACACATCATGGCTTGTACCCCGTAATGGAGACTGGGTTAGAGACTGGGTTAGCCTGTCTCACTCAACCCCAAGGGGTCAAGGCAGGTGTCCAGCACTGAACTGCACGGGCAAAATCTTGAGCTGACCCTTGCTTTACCAGCCAGGGGGCTCACCAGCCAGCCTCACCAATCCAGACAAGTGTTGGCAGAGCAGTCCTGGGTCATCCCCTGACCTTGCTGACCGCAGCATGTACACCACCCAGCCAAGCACCACTCGCCTCACGGAGGAGGGGCATAGACTCTGCCCCAAGTCCATTAGGGAGGGCAGTGTAAACAGCACCAGGGCTCTAAGCACCCCAGTGCAAATTTGGAATACACTGTCATCTGCTGTAGAGGGTAGCATCCAGGCCAGTGCTTCATTATCAGAAACGCCCTCCATGATTAGAATAACATTTTATAGAGTACTGCTGTATATTAATTACTGCCAATAAATATCAACTTGGACCGAATAATCTCATTATCAGTTCAGCAGTAATGGTGCCTGCACTAAGCGGGAGTTTGCACGAGATAGCCACCAATGCCTTCCAATTCAAACAGTCTATTCCAGTGGTTCTCAAACTTTGAGGGAGCTTTACTCCCTCAGTAAGTTATTGTGGGGGAGGGGCTAGGGCAGCGACGCAATCGCCAGGATCGCGTCACTAAGGGGAGCAAGGAGGGGTGCTTTGCACTTACTTTCGGAAGGTAGGGCTGCAGCAGACTACAGGAGGTGCGGGGAGCTCTGCGCAGTGCTCCCCGAGGCTTGGAATGTTCGCTAAAAGCGGGCGCAAAGCACCACCTGTAAAATGGAAGTGCTTTGCGCCTGCTTTTAGTGAAAGTTCCAAGCCTTGGGGAACGCTATGCAGGGCTGCGCAGGGCTGTATAGACACACCTGTATAGAATAATAGAAGCAACAGCATTCGCTAGCACATGTAACTGCAGGTAGCATCAAGACTGATGTTTCATCTTCAGAAACTCTCTCTGTGAATGGAAGCAGCATTGCACTGGCAAGAGGACTCCTTGCACAAGCAGAATGCCCCTTTGTTGATCTTAAGAACAATTGATGCTGGTTGTTTACTTTTTAGCAGACTTGGAGATGATGAGGAAGAGGAAGAGATCGTGCACATGGGCAACGCGATCATGTCGTTCTACTCGGCTCTTATAGATTTGCTTGGGCGTTGTGCACCAGAAATGCATGTAAGTGGCTTTCTTCTTTGTGCAGAAATAGTAAAGAGCCACATGAAATGTGCTTTTCGAGTTAATGCCACATATTTGTACTAGCCATTGTATGAGCCATGTTTGCAGTTTATTCATCAGTACCTGAACTGTGTTTGGCACCAAATTTGCAAACACTTTTCATTTGAATGTTTGTTTAAAATAGGAGGAGAATATTATCCGTTTAATATTTACAAGGAAAGGTTGGAGAAGTATGCCTTTGCTCAAGAAAACCCTGTCTATAAATCCCTTGAAAAACATTGTTTCTTTTCTTTCCTTACAAAGCTGACATAACATCTGGAAAGCTTTTGTTTTATTTGCCAAAATATAAAGTCTTGTTGATGTTGATGTTGAGAGAGAGAGAGAGAGACTTCTCTGACTTTCTTTTAAGTTCAAATCTGATGTGACAGAAACGATAATACTGGTGACCTTGGAATTACAAATATCACCTGATGGGGTGGGGTGACACCTCTTTGGACAGATCAGATTTGCAGTTTGGGGATACTTCTGCACCTGTCTTAGCTACCTTAGCCAGTGTGGATAGGAGTGTCTTTTTCCAGGTTTGTTCGGGCCATCAACTGTACCTTTTTCTGGGGAGAGAAAATCTGCCATAATTTATGTTGCGTTAACCTCAAGATCAATAGCGCTCAAAGTGCCAACCTCCATGCACTGGGAATGCGTTCCCTGACGTGGCCAGCACTTTGAGTTCCAGAGTGCTGCGTCTCTCCATGTCCCCCAATTGGGACGACGCACCACTCTGGACAGTAGACCATAGACCATAGATTCAACCCGCCAGAGTGTCACATGTCATGATCAGAGGACATGGAGAGATGCAGAGCTCTGGAACAAGGAGCAGCGGGCACAGGAGGGATGGATTTGGCCAATACTGGATCTGGCCCTCGGGCCGGGGTTTACCCAGCCCTGCACAATATAGTACCAGCCCAAGACCTCCTGAGACATGAGGTTGCATGCCAAATGCTATCCCCCCCTTACCTGATGATGTGCCAGGCTCTGCTTCTCAAATCTCCAGTCCTCTAGCTCTGCATTCTTGTCTCCTCCATATTTCTTCTTCTTCCTCTCTGCCCCCCTTGCTTTCCCTGGATTGGAAATGAAAGGAGGAGAAAGAGACAAGTAGGCAGATAGACATGGCCAATTGGTTTGGCCCCAATGAATTTGTTTCCAACTTACAGTTGGCCTATGGATGGGCCAGCCCTGTCTCAAGATTTTATTGTTGCATTGCCCTCTGCTTTAGTCTGCCTTTAAAGAATATCTGGAAGTTATATGAAGTCCCACAGGGACTTATCAGGAGCAAATTATTGGAAAAATATAATAAGTATTCGAGGGAACTGCATATCTAGTTACTAGTGGATTTTTGGGGTCAGTTTAATGTGCTGCTATTAACCTTTAAAAGCCCTAAATTACCAGTGTTTTGGAAAACAGGAGGACAACCTTCTCCTATATGTGCCCACACCTAACTTTAAGATTGGCAGGGAAGGACCTATTATACACAAGTTCCTTTTTAAAGTTTCAGTTGACTTCAGTGAGACTTCAAGAGCTATCCTAACCAACTTTCCAGCACTGACATAGCTGTGCAATAGCTGTGTTTGGGGCATGTGTTGCATCTTGCATTTGGGGGGCAGTCATGGAGGCCTCCTCAAAGTAAGACAATATTTGTTTCCTTACCGCGGAATTGCATTGCGCTTACCTTGTGCTGGAATGTTGGTTAGATTTGCACCCTTCACTGTGGGGTAGTGCGGTTATAGAATTCCTTCCCCAGGGAAGCCCATCTAACTGGCTCCCATCCCTTGTTTAGATGATGAAAATTTACATCTTTAAAAGAATTTTGGGGTTCTTAGCTTAGTAGGTTGCCAGCGTGTTGTTAAGATGTTAGGCCCCTTGATGTTAATAAAATGAATTCCTCTTAGGAGAAAGGACTGTAATTTTGTAGTCATTTGCATTTAAACAGCAAAAAGATGGTAGGATCTTCCAACTGCTTTTATCGCTACTAAGTGAGTGTTTTATAAAAATGTTTTCACAGCTTATCCAAACAGGAAAAGGTGAAGCTATTAGAATTCGATCCATCCTGCGCTCTTTGGTGCCAACAGAAGATTTGGTTGGAATTATAAGCATACCTCTAAAATTGCCAACAGTAAATAAAGGTAACTATGCCTGCTCTCTTGAAAGTATTTTCAAAGGTTTTCAGAAAAATGCTTCAGACAAAAGTTTTCTGTGTTTGAGGGCACAATCCTGAGTTGCGTTTAGGCCGGCGCAAGTCCCTTGCGCTGGACCTGGAGCGTTGCAAATGTGCCCAAAAACACGTTTGCGCCTCCTTGGAAATCGACTGGGCTGGCACAGGGCCGTGCGCCAGCCCATGGAGGCTGTATCCAGCCTCCGTGCTGACTTAGGCAGGAAGGGTTGCATTGGCTAAGCTCGACTGATGCAGGGGTCTGGGGAGGGCAAGGAGGAGACAGGGAGGAGGTGGGAGGGAGGCATTCTTGGGTTGGGTGAGGGTGGGCGGAGGGCAGTTCTGGGGAAGGGCAGGCAGGTGGGGAGAGGGAGGTGGGGCTGGGACCCAGCTGTTATACTAGATCCCAACCCCATTCCCTGAGCAGCACAGAGTGGCTTGTAGCCGCTCTGTTCTCCTCCGACTTATACCACCTCCTGATGTGGTGCAAGTCCTAGGAGACCCATTCTGGCTGTGATGGCTTACCTGAGGGTAAGGGAAGCATTTCCCCTTGCCTCCGGCTGAATCACTTCTGACCCCAATCTTGCGCTGGATACAGAGCAGTCCTCCTGGCCTGCCTGTTCCAGGATAGGATTGTGCTGCACCTATCTTAAGATGAGAGGTTAGGCCTTTTTGTAAACTGTTTTTCTGAAATTAAATTTTTAAATTTGTTACAAATAGTAACATTTGAAATTTCATGTATGTTTAGCAAGGTTTCTGACTTTTGCATACAGTTGCTGTTTGGAGCCTTTGAATAATTTTTTTATAGATATAAAAATGTTTCTCCCATTGATTGAATGCTATAAGCATGTGAGCTTATAGCAAGACGTGCAGGCAGTCTGCTTGAAGAGTCTAATTGAATGTTAACAGAAAGCACTTAGCCCTGGGCCATGGTTTCAGGTGTGGAGGCTAGGATTCAGTGGCCGTCACCACTGCCAAACCTGCCCCCTTCCTGGATCCAGTCCATCCATCTCCCATGCCTGCTATCCCTTTCCACTCTACCCCATTCCATCTTCACCTATTGCCACCTCCCCTCACCCCATCCCGCTTCCTTCTCTGCTCTCCTACCTGCCTCAGCGAGTCCTGGAGGTACTCTGGCAGCATGTGACTCTGCGCACTGTCAGAGTTCCTTTCATGACTGCCGTAAAGCTCTTTGTGCTGTTGGTCCCTCAATGCTAAAGCCCAATAGGATTGGGCTGTTGATGTGATTATTTAATTTAATTTAATTTATAAGCCACCTCAGTGTCAAGTAGACACGGATCCCTTGTGAAGAAGAAATTCTGGGAAGTATTATTAGGATTGGAGAAAAAGTCTTTCCTCCAACATTAGTAATCATCCCTTTAAAGAAGGAAGCAGAGTCCATAACATCTTCAAAGCAGGCATCACCTGATCTCAACCCTCCCCACCCAGAAAACTCCCTTGTACATTATAGGGTAGGAGATGTAAAAATCTGCCTTCCACCACACTCCTACTACTCAGTTGTAAGGCCGGTTAGAAGCTTGCTGTTCATTTAGCCCCAAACCTCAACAGTTGGAGCTCAGTGGCCTCATGCAACTGAACTATGGGGAGAGACTTCCCAGTAGTTTTTCACTCAAAAACCAGAAGTGTCTTCTGATCAGACATGTGTGGTTTACAGCAGCACAGAGGCCCTCACAGGGCTGTAAGCCCCCCGGACCCTGTGGAAGGCCAGTGCTGTCTTCCAGGTAAAAGTCCCTTGCTCTCAGTGCCACTGTGATTGCTGCAGCCCCGTCGCTACCCCCTCCTTGCCCCCAGAAAGACTTACCTGGTTCCCAACTCCTTTGTAGGAGTTTGGGAACCACTGCTTTACAATCTTACAAGTTTTTCAATGTGACCATAAAAACAAATAGAACTGGAAAACTTGGATTTAGGCTTAGATAAGAACATAAGAAGAGCCCTGCTGGATCAGGCCAAAGGCCCATCTAGTCCAACTTCCTGTATCTCACAGTGGCCCACCAAATGCTCCAGGGAGCACACAAGACAACAGGCACAGTCACAAAAACAAGATAATTTGATTGGCTTCTGTAGTCTTTTTGCTTCTAAGAGTTCAGAGTTATCAACTTTGAATAATGATGACCTTGAATGCCCTGACTCGACTTGAATGCCCTGACTCATAACTGCAAAGCAAGCACTCAGTTTCTGCATGGTAACCATATAAAGCTAAAATTAAATTGTATATGAATAATCAGATTTTTCTTCTTCAGATGGAACAAGCACTGAGCCAGACATGTCTGCAAGTTTCTGCCCTGATCACAAGGCACCCATGGTGCTATTTCTAGATCGTGTCTATGGTATAAAGGACCAGAGTTTTCTCCTCCACCTCTTAGAAGTTGGATTTCTGCCAGATTTAAGAGCGTGCGCCTCTCTAGACACAGTAAGTGGTTTTATTCTATAGCAATCCTCAGTGTGGTGAACAAATTGAGATGTTGGTTGATACCATTCGAAACACAGAGTAGAAAATAAGTAAAATATTTTTCTCTTTATGACACACAGTGATACTCTACATTTCACTATGTGAAACTTAACATAAAACTTGATCCAATGTTTTAAGACAGCAGCGCCCAAATCTGTGACCGCTGCGCACCCAGAATGCGGTCCCCATTCATACTGCAGCTTTCCGTTCCTCTCCTGCGCAGTTTGTCGTCTGGGTAGACCTGGGCACCAGGATGCTCTGGGCAGTCACATTTGTTGTCCAGCATCCCAGAAGGCTGTGCAACAGGACATCCGGGCAATCACAACTGCGCAGAGCATCCTGGTACCCAGGTCTACCCAGACGACAAGCTGCATGGGGTCGGAACAGTAAGGTCCTCTTACTGGGTGGATGGGTTCGTCTGAACCCCAGATCCAGCCCCTGAGCCAGTTTTCAAGCAACCCTGTTTTAAGAGAAGAGAACTAGTGTAATTCTGTTGCTGAAATTCTGAGCCAGGGATTTTCAATCTTTTTCATCTCATGGCACACTGAAAAGATGCTAAAATTGTCAAGGCACACCATCAGTTTTTTGACTTTTGACAAGGCACACCATGCTGCTGGTAGGGAGCTCAAATCCCCCAATTGCCCTACTAATAAATGACACTCCCCAAACTTCTGGGACACACCTGCAGACCATCTGCGGCACACCAATGTGCCACGGCACAGTGGTTGAAAATGGCTGTATGAATCAGGAAAGTATTTCTTCAAATGTCACCTCCACCCTGAGGTTTTCTAAAAGTTGGAGAATCTTCTGTTGCAGATTTGTAGGCAAGGTGCAAGGGGCTGAAGAAGGAATGGGAAATAGCTTGAAAATCATGCCTTGCCCCCTATCGCTTGAGTGGGATACAGCACTTACAAAGACCTTTCGGTGTCCAGGAGCAAGACCAGCTCCAGAAGTACTTCCAAGAATACATCAATACTTACAACAAAATGGGCGGATTACAACAAAATTGGGCGGATCCCAAAGGATCTCCTCTATGGTGAACTCGTGCAAGGAAAGCGCCCTACAAGTAGACCACAGCTGCGATTCAAGGACATCTGCAAGAGGGATCTGAAGGCCTTAGGAATGGACCTCAACAAGTGGGAAACCCTGGCCTCTGAGCGGCCTGCTTGGGGGCAGGCTGTGCAGCATGGCCTTTCCCAGTTTGAAGAGACACTTGGCCAACAGTCTGAGGCTAAGAGGCAAAGAAGGAAGGCCCATAGCCAGGGAGACAGACCAGGGACAGACTGCACTTGCTCCCAGTGTGGAAGGGATTGTCATTCCCGGATTGGCCTTTTCAGCCACACTAGACGCTGTTCCAGAACCACCTTTCAGAGCGCGATACCATAGTCTTTCGAGACTGAAGGTTGTCAATACAAATACAACATAATAGAAAATAAAAAAGCAGACCAGAAAGAAAATGCAGAATGGCAAAAGATTGATTAAATATGCAGATTTAAAAAATTCAATACTCTGGTCTTTGCAGTATGACTCACCAAGCCAAACACAGTAGCTGCCTGCTACAGCCTGACAAACTCCCTCTGTTTTTCTAGCCTTATGCAGACTGGCCAAGATTTTTAGCCAGCACCTATTGGACTGCATTTGATTTGGTGGTCAAGTGTACAGGCCTCCAATGAAAGACTTATGCACTTATTGAAGCAGAAAATGTAGTGACTGGACAGCATTGTTCTGTAACTTGAAAGCTTTCCCTCCAGATTTCCTATACTGCATCTGCAACAGTCTTATCTCATGAAGTATATTTAATTGCTGCATATATCCTTTATGCAGGTTTCTTTGAGTACCACAGAGACGGCTCTTGCTCTAAACAGATATATTTGCACAGCTGTGTTTCCATTACTGACAAGGTGTGCATCTCTCTTTTCGGGAACTGAGCATTATGTCTCTCTGATTGATTCCACACTTCATACAATTTATCGACTCTCCAAAGGACGGTCCCTTACAAAAGCACAAAGAGACACTATTGAGGAATGCTTGCTTGCTATCTGCCAGTAAGTAACCTATTCTGGTTTGTATAAACACCTGTCTGTGTAGTCATTTATTGTATACTGGGTGGTCTGAGAGTACAATAAAATGGCTTTAAATAATGAGTTTATTTTGATTCTTAAATAACATCACATTCTATCAGGACAGAATTGTTTATTTGGGGGGGGGTGATGTGTTAGAGGAAAGAGAGTTTTGCTACTATTAATTATTATTAACAGTATTTATTAACAGTATTTTTTAGTATTAACAGTATTAAGACAAATTCATGGAGAACATGTGTATCAAGAGCTATTAGACATGACAATGACATGCCCCCTTCAAGTTCAGAAGCACTATGCCTTGGAAACCAGTTGCAGGGAAACAATAGTGGAAGAAGGGTATACCTTTTCTTCTGCTTGGGGATTTCCCAGAGGCTCAAATCTGCATTTGGTTTGAGGAGTAACAGTCTTCCTTGTTCTGCTTATTTGACCTGAACATCTGTTTGGAACCTTTCTTTAAGAAACTAGGAGTTTGGAAAGGAGGCTTGCTTCCAAACCCTGCTCTTTCTGTTGTCTTCTTGCATTTCCTCCAAATGTTATTGCTCACCACTGTTATAAACACCCTCTTTTTCCCAACACATTTGCAACCTAACCAAACTTCATTTTGGTCCCTGGCTGGCATTCCTGGGAGCCAGTCAGAACTTTGCTCTGCAAGGGGTGAGGTCGATTAAGGGCCATTAGGGTAAGGAAGACTGTGGCGCAGCAGGTTGTGTATCTCCTTTCTGAAGGTCTTGCAGATCTGACAAATTGCTACAACACAAATCCTACTGTATAACAAATTAAGTTTCAAATTGCCCAATGGCCTGGCTACCTGGGAAGACTTGTTCAAGGAGCCTTTCCCATGAACAGTGAGAACCAGTGTAGCACACACTCTTCCATACATTTTGTCTCTCACAAGGATTGGTGGCGAGGAAGCTGAGAGATCCTCAAGAAGAAGATCCGGGGGGGGGGGGGTTCAGAACCAGGGTTCAGAGCCTGGGTGACTACACCGGGGGGGGCGCTCAGGCAGATAATTGTCTCCTCCTAGCTAGGTGCCCACATAGGAGGGTGGTCATAGAATAGGCAGGATCTGCTGCATTATTTGCTGACCAAATAAATAAATCAATAAACATGGCCCTTACTTTATACCAAAAAGCTGGTGTCGCATGTATTTATGTGGGTCTACACCTGGGCAATGTTTCTATTCTACTGCGTAATTCCTGACTGAGTAATTCCTAATCACTCTCCTGTTTTCCTTTTTGGTAATCTGTTTTACAGAACACATACTGAACGTCTCGCATTCCAATCATTTCTGTAATTGCCTGGCAGCGTCATCAAAATATATGCAGACTAATTATGAACTTCTTTTTCAATTACAGTCATTTACGGCCTTCTATGCTGCAGCAGCTATTGCGACGGCTAGTTTTTGATGTACCCTTACTGAATGAATATTGTAAAATGCCGCTTAAGGTAAATAGTGATCAAAATTTCTCTCATTTTCTTTTTCAGATTCAGGAGAAGAACACATCATTAACCTAGGAAGTTTTGTTTTAAAGCATAATTATGTATAGAACTTGTCATTTCTTAAACAATAGGAGCTTCAATTTTATATTAAAAAGTGAGAGTGTGCATCTGGGAGATAAGAGGATTTTAGAATTGTAAACCAGGGCCTAATTAAGGCAATGTGATAGGGACACAGTCCTCAGTTTGTTATCTATTCACTGTGAAGACTGCAGAAATAGGAAATGACTTTAAAAAAAAACCTGAAGAATAAAGACAGATCTAAAACAAAATATTTTGCTTTAGATATATCACAACATGACTACAGATAGCAGAATTACAATGTACAGTAAAAAATATCAGGAAAATATTTTACAAGAGGAAAACAAGGAACAACATGCTCTACAGTTATTAAAGAAATAGCTAACATTTTGACTTGACTACTTACTTAATTCTGTCTTGGCCCAAAGTCAGACTCTAGACCTATTAGGCTGTAATCCCAACCTCACTTTCCTAGGAGTAAGTCCCATTGAACACAATAGGACTTACTTCTGAGTAGACCCGGTTAGGATTGTGCCTGTAGAAAGATATATTATTAACAGTATTTATATACCGCTTTTCAACTAAAAGTTCACATGTCATATAGACATGTGCAAAGCCGGTGTCAGGGTCAAGAGTGGGCCTACAAGTGGTTGCATGTTTATCTAGGGCAGTAGGGTCCTCCTTACTACTCACACTCACTCCTTCCTTGCTCCCTTCTCTCCCCTGTTTAGAAGTGCAGCTTACTAGGGAAAATGGAACTGATGTCACCTGTCTTTTTGGAGGAGGGCTAGCTGTCTGGGTCACTCGGTCCCACCTCCTTGAAACTAGTTGCGCCAGTTTGGCTGGTCCTGGCTGCTCTGAATCAAATTTGCATACCCTGCCTCCTGTTTCCCAGCTTTCTGTAAGATTTAACAGGAGTGCTGCAGAGTCAGCCGGCACTGCCACAGATTTTGGTGAGGGAGGAAGGGAATTCCACCAACTTTTCAAGCTATCATTACTGACAGTTGGTGTTGCTGCTGCTGAAGACAAGGAGCATTTCCAAGTCTTTGGAGTGAAGGGCCATCAACACCAAAGTTGGAACTGATCCCACCCAGCCCAACACAAGTACCTGTTCAATAGCACATGGCTGCCTGCAGAAAGAACTGATGTTTTGGTGGCTATTGGAGTTGGGTGTATATGATGTGGGACAGCTGTTTCAGTTTGTTTGCTTAAAAATAAGTATGACTTTCTACAGTGTCATTGGCATTCATGTGGCATTCTACATGTGACTTTCTACAGTGTCATTGGCAAAGTCATGTGGCATAAGCCTCCCAAGACTTTTCACTGAGATTATGTGAGGGAGATTTTTAAGGTTTACCTGCATTTATATATCTTGCTATGTAAACTTATGTACTTGTTGAACTTAAGTAATGCATAGTGCTCTCTAAAACCGGTTCTCGGGCCTACAGATATGGATGCAGACTTTGGTTGTGCAGTTCTCTGCTTACGCAGATAAGAAGGAATGTGTTTTTCAGCTTTTGAATGTGGCTGAAGTCCAGGGACTTTTGCTGGAAAACAGATATATCAGGAGGTCGACAAAAAAAAAACATGTCAGAAATGTTCTAGGGCACAGTGGCCCATGTTTATGAATTCTAGAAGTTTGGAAAGTCCCGAGAAGCCAAAGTGCGTCATAGTTGTTATGCACAGTTGTTTTTGTACTGTTATAAAATGATCACAAAAGGGGAGGTACAAGGGGGATTTTTGGTCTTGTCCTCTGACAGTCTGTTTGTGCCTGCTAGCAATAAACCATCTGAAAGAGAGCAGATCTTGATTTTTCATTTCGGCTACCTAGCTGGAAAATGAACCAGCACAAATTCTTTCTAACAGTTGGCACCCCAGATGGGACTCGAACCCACAATCCCTGGTTTAGGATGAGTCCCTTGGGGATGGAGGTGCATGCATCTAGGGGATGAGTCCCTTGGGGATGGAGGTGCATGCATCTAGAGACCAATGGCTGTAAGCTACTTTGAACTGGAGTGATAGAGTACGATATTATTCAAATAAATAGACAAGTCCCTGATCAAAATATGTTACCATCTGAAACTAGAAAATATTGCATTAGAGCACATAGGTGAATGGAACTTTGCTATATTCCTTTTATTTGTATAGGAAATAGAGTAGTTTTCCTTTAATGTATTTTTCTTTTTCTGCCATTCACAGCTTTTAACCAATCACTATGAGCAGTGCTGGAAATATTATTGCTTGCCTTCAGGATGGGGGAGTTGTGGAATTGCAGCTGAAGAAGAATTGCATTTATCTGAGAAACTTTTCTGGGGAATATTTGATTCCCTCTCTCACAAGGTAAACATAGGAATCCAGGTGAAGGTTTGCAAGAGGCACACTCACAGCATTTCTTTGCTAATGTACACTGCACAGATTGTTTGTTTGAATTCTGCTTTCACTTAATTTGATAAAGACTGAGGATAAAGTCATCTAGCTGAAACAAATGCCCTGCTTCAGTTACTAAGGGCTCTATTCAGAGAACCAGATCATCGGGCACACATTGACATAGCAGGAAATTAGACTTTAGAATGGGGACAAGTATCATCACTGTCATATAAGCAGATATTTACTTTTTTTATCTTTCCAGATTTATCCAATGTAAGTTTAATTCTGGGAAGGACATTCTTTTTTGTACTACATTTTGAAGTGTGAATAGCATATCATTTGGATACCTTTGGTTTTGTCTTTAATTTGGTCAGAATATTGGCACTTTAGGCTGAATGTTGATGAAAGCATATAAACTATTCACTGCCTCCTTGCAGTGGTGTAGATAGAGGGGGTGTAAAGCACTAAGTTTTGTAGGCACCTGAGTGCGCTGTGCAAACGGCCCCTCCCCTTCGGAGCCATTCCTGGTGGTGGGAGCAAAACGGAGGCTTTTGTCTACAAAACTTCGCCTACAGAAATTTGACTATAAAATGGAGGCATTCTGGTGCCTGCAAAACCTAGTGCTTTGCACCCCCTCTAGCTACACCATTGCCTCCTTGTGTTCTGTAAAAGGTTTCCTGGTAGAAAATGATAAAATTTGAGTAGCTCCTGACCAAGCTGAACACTTAGCAAGACTGTGGCTGCTTATTTATTTTTCTTATGCTATTTCACACATCATTTGGGCTGAAAGCAGACACTATCCATATTAAAAAATAAATAAATGCAAACATCAAAAATAAATACAAACGTCATAAAGATAAAACTAGCAGCACAATCCCATGCATGAATAATCAGAAGTAAATTGCTCTATGTTCAATCGGGCTCACTCTCCATTGTGTATATAGGATTACAGTTTAAATCTAATTTACAGTGAGGACAAAGCCTGAATTGCCAGGTTCAATTGGACCCTTATGAAGCAAAAACAGTCCAACTGTAGTTGTAAAGCTTGTTAATAAGAACATAAGAACAGCCCCACTGGATCAGGCCATAGGCCCATCTAGTCCAGCTTCCTGTATCTCACAGCGACCCACCAAAAGTCCCAGGGAGCACACCAGATAACAAGAGACCTGCATCCTGGTGCCCTCCCTTGCATCTGGCATTCTGACATAGCCCATTTCTAAAATCAGGAGGTTGCACATACACATCATGGCTTGTAACCCATAATGGATTTTTCCTCCAGAAACTTGTTCAATCCCTTTTTAAAGACATCCAGGCCAGATGTCATCACCACATCCTGTGGCACAAAGTTCCACAGACCAACCATGCACTGAGTAAAGAAATATTTTCTTTTATCTGTCCTAACTCTCTCAACACTCAATGTTAGCGAATGTCCCCTGGTTCTGGTGTTATGTGAGAGTGTAAAGAACAACTCTCTATCCACTTGTTCTTATATGCAAATTATGTAAACACTGTGAATAGAGCCTTTAAGAATTGCCTTCTGACAAAACGGATGATTTATTTGTCTGATGCCTTACACCAGCTTGATTTTCTACTACGTGCATGCATTTTACTGATTTGCTTCTTCATTTAATGCCATCTACTAATGCTGCTTCCACATGGCTGTTTGGTCTTAACTAACATTTTGCATGTTTTTCTATTGGACTTTCCAACCAGTTCCTATCTCTCCTGCAGAAGTATGATCCAGAGCTCTTCCGAATGGTCTTGCCTTGTCTAAGTGCTATAGCTGGGGCTTTGCCACCAGACTATTTAGACACTCGCATTACCTCCACTTTAGAGAAGCAGACTTCAGTAGACGCTGAAGGAAACTTTGACCCCAAACCAGTCAACACAGTGAAGTGAGTCACGACAATCTTACTCTTAAAAATGAATCCCAGTGTTTGTCTCCAGCCTGTTAGAGGCCTTGCTACCTGTTGTTTAGCTTTATATGAAGAGTGTAGAAGTGTTGTGTGTAAAGCATTGTATGCATCAAATGAAAGCTAAGGGCCAAACTATATGTGACATAAACAGGTTGCTGTGTAGTCAGGTGTTGGTTTATGCCTAAGCAGCAGTCTCAAAGGCCCGTTATCAAGGTCAAGACTACCAGTAGTGTTCGGAGGGGGGGAATGTACAGTGCTGTGTTTTGCAATGTGCTGGGTAACCTGAGCCTCCCCCTCACCTTTGGAGGCGTTCTGCGGAGGCATCTCCTTTGCTTTGCTCTCTCCACCCAGAGGGGCCGCTTACATGGCGCGTTGAAGCGCCTGCATAACTTAGCACTGTGCCTCCCCTCTGGGAACGCCACTGAAGACTGCAACGTGGAGGTAGGAGGTACTTAATTCTTTACTTATGTGTCGTTTTCCCACCAACCACGCAACCACAGCAGCCATTGTAACAAATGCTACCATGGGGTTTAATTAGCCACAAGGAAGGATCTTCTTGTGGCTAATTAAATTAAATTAATTCAGTTAAAATAGTTCATATGTAAAGGTTCACATGTAAAATAGTTCACCCCTGCTAACTGGGTAAGAGGCACTTTTTAAGTGGGTGTTCTTTTATTTAGTGGGGGGAGTGTAACTGGCCCTCCTCATCCCAGCACTGACTTTTCTAGTTTCTGTTTGCTGGTGTTCTTTTGCATCCTTTTAGATTTTGAGCCCTTTTGGGACAGGGAGCCATTAGCTGGTTTTTTTGTTTTTTTTCTCTGTAAACCGCTTTGTGAACTTTCTGTTGAAAAGCAGTATATAAATACTGTTAATAATAAATAATAATAAAGGTTTAAGTACCTCTACCTTTGCACTTCAGTCCCTTGCAGCTGGTCAATATAAGGAGAACTGATATCGTCCCTTTTGACAGTCATGATTTGGGCAGTGCTAAGGTCTGGAATGGAGTGTTTACTACAACATGGGGTGGTAGAAATTCCTTGCTTCCTCTCTAGTCCTTTATTACAAGTCATCCAGGAGCGTCATTGTAATTATGGTTAGTTTTGCTCTATTACTTGCAAAATGAAACATAACGAAAAGGCATAGTTTCTTATGCATATATTAAGCTAGAACAAGCATCTCACACCTCATCTGTTTACTCATATGCCTGGTTGAAGCAAATTCTACGTCAATGACATTGCTCCTTTCTGCTTGCAGCTTTATCCTTCCTGAAAAGTTGGAGTATATTGTCAACAAGTATGCTGAACATATGCATGAGAAATGGGCCTGTGACAAGGTATGCATTATTATAAACCTGGCAGTTGTCAGGAAAGGACAGCTTAAGACCAATGAGAGTTCAGTGTTGGCAATCTGTCCAATTTATCTCCATGACAAATTTGCCTTTCAGCAACCTGGGCTATTGTACCTGAGCTGCACATCTCAGTATCATGTTTCAGACATTATTTTTTCCTCATCAGGATATGTCTGTGAATTTTCTGTCTGCTTCTGAATGCTGTCAAAATTGTTCTCATTACGTTAGTTCCCGTAGGCTTTACATTGTAATAATTCTAAGAGCCAAACTACTTGTGACATTAAGGCTGCAATTCTGTCCTCACTTTCCTAGGAGTAAATACCATTGACTATATGTGACTTACTTCCAAGTAGACAAGCATAGGATTGGACTCTAAATACATCAACTAGTAGTTAGGGGCTTGAGAGTGCAAATCTAGTCCCTTCCGCCAGCCCAGTACTGTCACAAACATGCCGTAAGGCACGTTTATGCTGACTTGTGAGTCGGCTGGGCAGGTGCACATCAGTGTGCTGGTCTGCAAAGGCCTGATCTGTGCCCCATACTGGTGCAGAGACGCTCTTGCTTTCCGTGAGATGCACACCTGTAGTGTTAAGGGTTAAATATCCCAAACCCTTGCTAACTGGGCAAAGAGGCACCTTTCAAAGTGGTTGCTTCTTATATTTAGCCAGGGGGGAGCAACTGTCCTCCTTCACCCCAGCATGAAGTCTTTTCCAATGACTGTTGTGGGTGTCTCTTCTGCATTTTTTTTTTAGCATGTGAGCATTTTCGGGACAGGGAACTATTTATTGATTTATGTTACTATGCACAACACTTTGAATTACCTTTGTCGAAAAGCGGTAAATAAATATTCTTAATAATAATAGCATTGTGCATTGTGTCCAATCCAAACCACAGCCTCACACTCATAAAAATAGTTAAGCCTCTAACTACGTGGTGATGTTGACCTCACTTGTAGTTTGGCCTGTAGAGGAGAGGATTTTTAAAATACATGTTTTCTTTTGAAAATAATTATTTGTAATGATAGGCTTCTCTTTTCTTTGGGGCATACTGTGTAATCTCCTAAAGTCATTGTCACAATTGGTTCCATGGACTAATTATGCATTTTGTGAAATATGTCTGTTTTCAGAATAATAGTGGGTGGAAGTATGCTGTCACACTTGATGAAAATATGAAGACACATCCTTTAATAAGGCCTTTTAAAACATTGACTGAGAAGGTAATACAGAAGAGCTTAACAAGTTTATTTCCATGAATTAGCACAGCATTTCTCAAACTGTTGATCATGACACAATTACAATGTGATGCTCTCTGCAGCATCGCAGAGCACAACTGGAACCCACAGGAGGCCGCTTCCTGGTCGCGCCGGGCCTGCAACCCACTCCATTTGCCTCCACGGGCCCCAGAATGTCTTGGGGAAGTGACCAGAACTGACTTCTGATTTGCACCTGCAACTTATTGTTTGCTTCTGTGACTTCCAGTTTGCTTCCCTACGGCAATGTTGTTCAACCTGTGGGTCGTGAGCCCGATGGGGTAACAAAGCCTCATTTGTGGGGCTGCCACAGCCTTTCAAAAACTGTGCAAGAGAGGTTTGGATCCAGTCTGATAATGGTACTGCCTTATCAAAATTGAATTCTTGGTGTAAAACTGCACAGCCTCTTCTCGCTGTCTTGCCCTGATGCTCCTAAGGTTGCCCAAGCTCAGCTGCTACCAAACGGAGTTGTTGTGAATGCACAAGAGGTGGGGGGAAGGGGTGAGCTGGTGGAGGATGGGTGAATTGGGTCTTGGGAGGGGGAAGGTTTGATGGTGGGTCCCCATATTTTTATTTTTTTGGGTTCATGGCGCAGAAAAGTTTGAAGACCACTGCCCTGAGGTATTCCTGGGGCTGCAAAAGCCAACGGAATGGGTTGCGCTCCTGGTATGATCTGGAAGGAGCCTCCGGTGGCTCCCAGTAATGCTTTGTGGTGCTACAGGGAGCGTTGTGTTATGACCCAGTGCAGAGGACGAGATGAGTTGCAGCAGTTCAGAGTTTGAGAACAGCTGAATTAGCAAGTTCCTCATTGTCTCTGGGTAGAAGCACGCAATGAAGTTCTACGCTTAACATAAGAACAGCCCTACTGGATCAGGCCATAGGCCCATCTAGTCCAGCTTCCTGTATCTCACAGCGGCCCACCAAATGCCTCAGGGAGCACACAAGACAACAAGAGATCTGCCTCCTGGTGCCCTCCCTTGCGTCTGGCGTTCTGACATACACTTGCACAGGACTTACCTTGGAAGCTTCCAAAACTTTGTCAAGTATTTTGCTCCTGCTCTTAAGTGAGGGAAAGCCCATGCGTAGCCATGTGCCTTGAAGACAAGAACAGCACTCAATCCCTAAGTACTTTTCTAACACCATTGAAGCTACATTGTGAGGAAACTACAGTCTTTTTCTCCCTCAGAGAAAGGCAGTCCAATCCTAAACTGCCCAGCGCCCAGAGGAGCAGCAGTACTGCTGCATTATATGGGTGCTGTGGCAGCTACCAGAGCTCTCCTTGGGGAAAGGGGGCATTTGTCTCTTTCCCCCAAGTCGGGGAGCAGGTCCCACAATGGGTCTCCTCCAGTCTGCATTGGCTATTTTGCTGTGGCCGACTGGAGGAGATCTATGCTGGACCTTTCAGCCTGACATGAAACAGAATTTGGCGGAGGCCTCCTCTGCCAATCTCCCCTTCCCAGACCCAGTCCTTCCTTCCCTCCACCCTGTTCCGCCTACTGCCCACCTTTCCTCCTCCCCGAAAAGCCTTACCTCCAACCGACACTGTAGGAGCAGTGGCCAGCCATCCTTGCCATGCTGGGCTCAGCGCTGACGCTCCCTACTCCCAGGATGCCATAAACTTTTATGACAACCAGCGCTGGCAGTACACTCATATGGCCAGCACTGAAGAGCTCAGGATTGGGCTCTAATTCTGTTTAGTTTAATGGATTTGTACCCTTCAGACAGCAGCCTCCCAGAATGGCTAACATGAAATTAAAATGTAAACACAATAAAATAATTATATCTAGTTAGATGTGCCATAGCTGGAAAAGCCCTACCTAGGAATGCACAAGCATCTCTTGAGTTACCTCTGAAGTGAAGATCTTGGTAACAATATGTTGCTTTCGTCTTTTGTGGTGAAACATTTGAAAAAGTTTATGAACGTTTTGTTTTTAAAGGAAAAGGAAATTTATCGCTGGCCTGCCAGAGAATCTCTTAAAACCATGTTAGCAATGGGATGGAGTCTAGAAAGGACTAAAGAAGGAGAGTCAGTGGTACAGCATCGGGAAAATGAAAA
The DNA here is from genome assembly GCF_035046505.1 of Tiliqua scincoides. Lineage (NCBI taxonomy): Eukaryota > Metazoa > Chordata > Lepidosauria > Squamata > Scincidae > Tiliqua > Tiliqua scincoides. The sequence continues at coordinate 11,581,860 of NC_089821.1, forward strand.
GCTCCGCAGCATATCACTATCCAGCCAGGTAAGGCAGAACTGTTTTAAAAATCTAGAAAAATAAGAACTCTGTTGTTTCTGTTTCATTTCAGTTTAAAGAGATTTACTATCATCATCATTAGATTATGGCTGCAATCCTTACCACACTTTCCTGAGAGTAAGCCCCAGTGAAAAAAATAGGACTTACTTCTGAGTAAACCTGGTTAGGATTGTGCCCTATATCTATTCATACTCTAGCGATCCAGCTTTACAAACTTGCAATTTCCCAGAACACCTCAAATAAAACTGGAAGATCTCTGAGCTAGCTGGCATACTTCAGTCTCGGAAGACTATGGTATTGCGCTCTGAATAGTGGTTCCGGAACAGTTTCCTCTCCAGTGCGCGAAGCCTGGGTAAGGTAGATATGGAGGATACCCATGCAGCAAATCCCCCCTCCCCACGTCCCTGAAATGGTCCAATGCAAAGGCAGAAGCCAGTACTGTTGGTTGCAGGAGATGCCAGAACGTGACTGTGTTCAGCCATGAACTGCCTCAGGGACTCCGGCTCCGGATTTTGCCTCGAGGTTGACTCCTGAAGCCTTTTCCATAACTGGATGTAGCCACAAGGCAGTGGAGGTTTGGGGCCAGAGTTTTCCTTCTCTCAGATGAGCTGCCTTCCCAGGCTAACGAGACCCACCTACCCGGTGGCTATTTAGTCACCTCTTACAACAAGTACAGCCAAACTGAGGGCCTATTCTTATCCCCAGCCCCCAGGGGAAAGCTAGTAGAATCCCACAAAACATAGAGTTCCCAGGCTCTGGAAGCTGACCCCAGTGTTTCTAGCAATGTTGCAATGTTGATGGAATTTCTGAGGTCCTATCACTGCCTAAAATTATTAAGATAAGAACAACAACACCTTGTTTCAAAAAAGGTTTATTTTTTAGAAAAAGTAAATTTAATTGCAAGCAATTGTATCCCTCAGAGAGTGTCATTTGAAATAGGCTAATATATAAAATTAATGGCCAATAATGGTTCTTTTTTGTCAACAGGGAAATGGATGCAGCCCAGCACCACTTGACCTTTCAAACGTTGTGCTCTCCAGAGATCACCAGGTTAAATACAAAATAGTCAAAAGAACATTATTTTAAAAAGCTGAAAGATCAGGAGTTGCTACCATGAGTGTGTGAACAGGTTCTTGTGTTAGAAGGGTAAACTGGAAGCTGCTGCAGTTGGAAGTTGCTGGTGTTTTTATATCAAATTCATCTTACACTTAAAATTTAGCTAACTCTTTTTCAGTTAGTTAACATGTTTTTCAAAATTAAAATATATAACTTGTCCTCACAAGTGCAAACCTAGCACCTTTGTTGGGAGCCTGGACTGCAAGATGGTGCCCTCCTATTCAGCTTGGAGATTGAAAAATGTCACTTCTGGTTTTCGGCGCAAACTGGAATTTTGCCAGACCTTCTGAGGGCCAGAGGGGCTGCGTGTGGCCCCCCACCCCCCTCAGTAGACCTTCTGGGGCCTCCTGAAGGCCTAAAAACATCACTTGTGGTTTTTGCTGGATGTTTTTAGTCCTTTCAGAGACCTCAGAATGCCTTCTAAGGCCCAGTAAAAGGATCAGAAGGGAAATAACAAAAATGGGCAGTGGGGGGAGGGTTGCAGTGGCACTCCCCGCTGGGTGACTTCCTGGGACATTTGCCCCCCAACTCCCCCAGGTATCCTCATAAAACATTTCAAATGACAATTGATCTCACTTTGCCCCTTATAAAGCATCTGTATCGCATTGTATTTCTGGTGGTTAAGCCTTTAACACTAATTGCCTGAGCTGAGATGATATTAAATAGTCACTGAACTGTCAGTTGCTCAGGAATCTCTTCACCAGCACAGAAGGGGGATAGGAGGATGGAGCCAAAAACGTGTGACTGACGAGAGGCGGGGAAGTAGACATTGGCTTGAAAAATGGGAACCTGAGGAAACAATAGATGGTAGAGACACACTGCTGAAGAAAGAGGGAACCAGAAAAAGTGGGCATTGGTGCAAAGTACATGTGGAACCTGGAAACACCCAAGTTACTTATGTACTATTGGTAGAAAAGAGGTGGGCAGCAGGCAAGTAAAGTTGGAGGATTTGAAAGTATGGGGTAGTGAGGCTATGACAGAAGGATAGTGACTATTATTGTCATTGCAGTTTTATTACTTGTCAACCATAATTGGGTTGCAAGGGTCAGAAAACATTATAAGTGTGAAGGGCTTGATTTTACTTACGATTTTGAACTAACCAGCCTTTTGTTTAGCTGCTGATAGTTTAGTAGCAGTCTTGCTATGAGCCCATGAATGATTAAGGGCCCGATCCTATCAAACTTTCCAGTACTGGTGCAGCTGCAGTGCAGCCCTGACGTAAGGGAACAAATGTTCCCATCCTTTGAGGAGGACTCTGTGACTGCCTTGCCACCTCAGGATGCAGTGCATGCCCCATGGGCACGACTGCATTGGCACTGGAAAATTGGATAGGATTTGGCTCTAATAGTTTTAGGAAACCCAGTATTTGAAGTTTGTCTCATATTGTTGAGTACGAGGTTTTTCATTTTTAAAAAATGGTTATATTTAATATTCCAAAGTCCTTTTTTATATCATGGCAACAGCTATTTATACTAAAGGCTTATGATAAATAGAACTGCTGCAATATAGGTTTCTGTGGAATTCTAATAACTTAGTTTCACTATTTTCTTTTGTCTTTGGATTATCCTTTCTACATACGGTTGGTGGTACAGGGAATGGCTGAGGTGGTGGCAGAAAACTACCATAATATTTGGGCTAAAAAGAAGAAAATTGAATTGGAAAGTAAAGGTAAGTGTGGAATGCTTTCTGCAAAACTTGCAATTCAGGTGGTGGGAATCTGAAACCACAAAAAAAAATTATATTAATTAACTGATTACATTTTGAAACAGTTACTATATCAGTAAACGGCAACAATTTGCTCACCTTATCACAGGTGGAGGTAGCCACCCTTTATTGGTACCATATGACACCTTGACAGCCAAAGAAAAGTCTCGGGACAGAGAGAAAGCCCAAGAACTGTTTAAATTTCTTCTAGTGAATGGCATTACTATATCTAGGTAAGCTATACTGTATTCTACAAAGGACTTTCCCTGCCTTAGAAGGTGTGTGTGTGTGTGTGTGTGTGTGTGTGTGGCTTTATCATAAGGCATCCAATAATAGTAATTTGGAGTTATTAAAAATGCTTATGTTTGCCTCATTTTGATCTTGGTCTTTTTAAAAAGTATAGTTCCTGAAAATAGCATAAAGTGTTGTTTTAACAGCTAGATATATGTTCACAGGAATTGCAGAGATTACTAGCAGATGATGGACAGTTTCAAATGTTTTCGACCAACAACTAGGCAACGCCAAGAAAGATCATGAGAAAATAAACAATGTGAACCAGTTAGTCATTTTGTTCACTTTTCAGCATATGTTAGAGATTCATACACACAGATGCACACATACACTGCGGGGGGGGGGGAGAGAAAAAGAGAGAGAGAGCTTTAACAGGTAGGCCAGCTGGCATGCCCCATATCTAGTGCGGGGTTGGGACTGGCTGCAGCTCAGCCTGGGACAAAGGGGAATTGTTTCCCCTCACCCTGGGTAATGCAGCAGCAGCCCCAATGGGGCTACTTGGTTCTGCGCCACCTAAAGAGATGGCTCAGATCCAAGCATCCTGGTGCTGAGCCAGTTGCCTGGGAGTGGGGTTAGGATCTGGCCTAAGTACTGGATACTGTCACCACCCCCCTCCTGGGCCCAGCCCACCCACAGGCCCAGCTGCCGCCCTCCCACCCCCAGACCTGGAACACCCCGTTCTGCCTTCCCTCCGCCCTCCCCAGACCCTCTTGCTGGCCTGACTCGGTTGGGGCAAACTCACCAGACTCAGGGCTTGCTCCGGCATAGGGAGGCTGACATGTGTCCCTTGTGCTGGCCTCCCCAACTCACAAGGAGCTGCAAACATGCCTTATGGCATGTTCGCAACACTCCCTGCCAGCCCAAAGAGCGCTTAGGATTGCACTCTCAGTAGCTGAGACCTACTTCTGAGTAAAGAAGTTCCAGATTGCAGTTTCAAACGTCTAAATCCACATAAAAGCAGCAACCTCTAATACATCATTTAGAGTGGAGGTGGTGAGCAGCATCTGACCAGTTAGGCAAGAAGTGGTGGTCAAGCCTCCATAGCTTGATCTTGCAAAGCAGCTGATTTTGTAAGGCACAGTTCAATACATACCTTTTTGTCCAAAGACAGGACACAACCTGGAAAATCACAGTTCATCCAACGGATGCTGTGCATATTCCTCACTTGGTCAGTGTCCTTGTGCACTAATAAAAGTGGAAAATACATCCTCATTTGGAGCTTATGTGAATTGACCGGATAATGTAGACAGTGTTTGCAGAGGCGTCACTAGGATTCGCGTCATCCGGTGCAGGAGGCCTGCACGTCACCCCATGCAGTGGGCGGGGCAATGCCCCAGGTGGTCGGTGTGGTGATGTACCATCGCCCCACCCCCACTGGTTTTTTGGTTGTTCCTTTTGTTAGAACACAGATATTTCAGTGTAAATCCATGATATTATCTTTCCAAGATGATATATTTTTGCTTCAAGTATTTCATACTAAGAACATGAGCCAATGGGTTGTGATTTCTTTGTTAAGGATTACAGCAGTATCTCTCAAACTGTAGGTCAGGACCAACTAGGTGGGTCGCGAGCCAATTTCAAATGGGTCCCCACTCATTTAAGCATTTTATTTTTAATATATTAGACTTGATGCTACCATGTTATGTGACTGCATTTGGGGAAATGTTACAGACCTGAACTTTTAATAAGCTACTATGTATATGCTTTTAACAATGATAGTAAATGGGACTTACTCCTGGGTAAGTGTGGGTAGGATTGCAGCCTAGTATTGTTCAAAATTTTCCTGCTGGATTATGTCACTTTCAGTCATGACATCACTTCTGGTGAGTCCTGATGGATTCTCATTCTAAAAAGTGGGTCCCAGTGCTAAAAGTTTGAGAACCACTGGATTACAGTATAATATGATAACAACCCAAACCAAAATCCATCTTGAATAACTTGTCTCAAAAGAATAGTTCTAGCTAGAGTGGATGTTTTATGTGAGTAAATGTACCCATTTGTATTAGTGCTTAAAGGCTAACCCTAAAATAGATTCTTTTCTGCTGAATTTAATGTGTAAAATTCCTTTGTAATTTTTACCACATTAATTCTAATAAACTTGTAAGCTAGGTAATTAGATTTATTAGGGATGGATGCATCTATAAGAGCTAAGAAGCTTTTTTTTAGAGGAAAATGTTCTCTGTAACAGAAATATGGCTTGCATGTGCTAAAAGATTTCTTGAAAAAATTGTATTTAAAATTATGCACATCGGGAACATCTTAATAGGGGTTTCGATATCCTGACATTTACAGTTATTATAAATTTATACAATATTCAAGAGCAGAAGCAAAGAAAGGTCAAATGTTTTAGGTCAAATCTTGTCCAACTTTCCAGCGCTGATGCAGCCGTGGCAGTGGGGCATATGGTGCATCCTGTGGTAGGTGGAGCAGTCACAGAGGCTTCCTCAAGGTAAGGGAACATTTGTTCCCTTACCTCAGGGCTGCGTGCTGGAAAGTTGGATGGGACTGGGCCCTCAGTTGTCGCATATATAGTAGTGACAGTTCAGCAAAGACTGTAACCTTCCTTTCTAGTAATTCTCCCTGCGTTCACTGAATGCAAGTAGGAGAAAACAGACCCACCTTTATGCCAGTAAGCCCACTGGCCACAGCCCTGGTGGCTGCATGATCAGTACTTGTGAGTAGGAGCCACAGAGTCCGGACAAGACGATCTGAATAAATAACATCTTGTTATTAAAACATAGGTGTAGTAGAGTAACTTGCCCCACTGCACACATTTGCACACTGAGGGCACCTTATTTTTAACCACAGTAAGGCAGACTATGCAAACCTTCACAAGAAATGTCCAGATGATGTTTACTACATAGCACCACTTTGACAGAAATTATCAGAACCTGTTGCAGTAAGCAAGCAGCCAAAATCGCACTGTATCTGCGGCTCAAGGCCACACACTCCTGGGAATGAAGATGACACACGGCAGATGTCCACCACCAGATGTCCTTTACTATGTACAATATATTTACAGATCCAAGCAGACTTGAAAGCAAACAGTTCTGATAGTACACAAATCACGATCCTCACTGACGTAGCTTCCCGCACACAATCCACTCTGCATCTCCCACAACGCAGCTTGCTCAGGCTGCAATATATACTGGCGTTAGCCAATCAGGGTGAGCTACTGTCTGCTGATGTGCTGAGTCACCATCGGGTGATACATGGGGTGACACACCAGGTGACAGTATCTGGTGACCTGGTCTTGCATTGGCCACTCCCATGATGCTATGCTTTGCTGTCAGGCCAAGACATCAAGGCCTTGTTCTATCCAGCCTGCAAATTCCCAGCAGGCCTGGGGCTGATACCACAACAGAACCTCAGGAGTTCACCCCTAGAAAAGTTTGCATATTCCCAGCTGCAACATATTGTGGTTTGAGAGTTGGAAAGCACCATTTCTTTGCAACAGACATGATAGAGAATTGTGTTTTTCCAACACTACTACTGGCATTGGGTGTCATAAAAGCACTTTCTGACACCACACAATTAAGGAGCACCAGCAGGAAGGTCTGTGCTATCCTGCTTGTGCTACATCCCACCTGCTGGCCCCTGGGCCACATATGTTCTGCTCTGGGCATCAGGGAGGCATAAGAACAGCCCCACTGGATCAGGCCATATGCTTATCTAGTCCAGCTTCCTGTATCTCACAGTGGCTCACCAAATGCCCCAGGGAGCACACCAGATAACAAGAGACCTGCATCCTGGTGCCCTCCCTTGCATCTGGCATAGCCCATTTCATATGACATAGCCCATAGGCAGAGGGAGGGTGGAACAGAGGTGGGAAAGGGGTGTTTTGCGTAGGTCGCCAAGCCGCCCCAGACCTGTAAGCCCTATATGGGGCTTTTGGTTCTGTGTCACTGAGTTAGTAGAGCCGGGTAACCCCATTTAGCAGGCAGGGAACTTTTGTTCCCTTACCCTGAGGAAACCTCCCTCCTGCATAAATCCAGTGCTGGATACAGCATGGGTCCAACAGCCCCACTGTGCCACTGCTTGAAAGGACTGGGCTGTGAGTTTTTATATGAGCAAGAGTTCCCCTTGAGTTTCTTTTTATACAATAGAAAATTCCACTCTAAATATCATAATTAGAGCATCTGTGCCCCCCCCCCCCCCGTCACAAGATATAGACGTAAATGAAACCTACAGAATATACATTCTAAAATACTGGTCTAGGCTCTCCATGCCACACACAGCCACTGAAGGAGACATCAAATACTGGAAATCTTAGGTTAATCTGTGACTTAAAATAATGTGTGGTATTCAAGGGTGTTACAAAAAGAAAAGTTTTACTCTTGATATTTTTGGTTTCTTTATTAGGAAAGTGCCATCTTAGGAAAAAGTTTGAGAACTGACAGCCTAATCTCTCATGGCTATCTCAGCCTTTTCTTTCCACCTACCTGTGGATTATGTTGTCCATACACTCTTGTAGCCCATCTGGCCCAAGAAGTGAAGACTCCATTAGTGGAAAAGAATATTCTATAAAAATACCTGCATAATGAAAATGATAATTTTCATTACCCTCGTAGCAGGTGATTTCTTAGCTGTATCTAAAATCTATAGTAAGCATACGATTTTCAATCCTTTTCTAACCAGAGGCTTACATGACATGGAATCGGATGCTTCGTCCATGGAAAAGAGATTTGCCTATAAATTTCTGAAGAAAATTCTAAAATATGTTGATTCTGCTCAAGAATTCATTTCACATTTAGGTAAGTGTCCCCTGTATCTTTAGGCTACTACTATTAAAGACAACAAATGTTTTTGCAGCAATTCTGTTACTGTTGTTATTATTATCTGCCTTTTAGCCTGTGACCTTCTAGCCAGTTTACAGAACCACAGTTTCTCATAAAATATTACACATGTTCTTTTAAAAATGCAGTTCTTGTTATGTTTCGACCAAGACTGAAAACCCTTTTTTGTTACACTTCTTACGCTTCTCACTGGTGGCTGATTTCTGAGCGGAAGGGTAGAAAAAATGAGATTGTTACCCAGGCATTTTTCAGAGAAATATTTTGCCTTTGTGCTTATCTGTCTTAAGAAGTGATGTTACTAAAGTTTGCGGTTATGAACTGTGCTGACTCATAATATTCAAACAGAAAGTTTGAAGGAATATTCAAACAGGAAGCGCACCTGAGTTTCTCTCCAACTCTGATTTTAGTCCAAGCTGAAAAAGAGCTTCTCCTCTTTTACTGGCTCCCACCTATATATCTATCTGCCTAACTAGTTGATCTGGCAACCACAGTGGAAGGGAGCAGTGGCATCTCTAGGAGCAGTGGCACCCAAGCCAGAGACGACGTCATGTGACTTCTGGGTTCTCCCAGAGGATGAGGCAGTGGCAACATCACAATCTGGCTTCTTCCTCTCTTTCCTCCAAAGGAGGAGGGAGGGGGCAGAAAGATTGTGAAGCTGCTGAAACATGAAGAGGAGAAGGTGGATGGGGGACACGTGTTGCCCCCTTATGGCTGGTACCCGGGGCAAGCCGCCCCCTGCCCTGCACTTGCTACGCCACTGCGAGGTGTCTCTCCTCTTTCTCTGGCATCCAGAATGCAACTATGAATCCTAAGGCATGGTCTGAATACTTGTGATATAGCCCCCTGGCTGAAGCTAAGCCAGGTCTTAGTTAAGCTGGGTCTAGGTCTGGTCAGTACCTGGATGGGATGTCTGGGGACCAAATGTATGTTGCCTTGAATTGCATAGTGGAAGAAAAGCAAGATATAAAATGCCAACAAAGTAGGAAAATTCGTTTGTTATTTTTATCCTGCCCTTCAACATAAATGCTCTCTAGGTGCCTTACAATATATTATATTATTGGCATCCTTCAGTCTCGGAAGACCATGGTGTCACGCTCTGAATGGTGGCTCTGGAACAGAGTGTCCTCTCCAGTGCGCAAAGCCTGGGTAAAGTAGGTATGGAGGATAGGCTGTTACCCATGCAGCAAATCCCCCCTCTCCACGTCGTTGAAATGGTTCAATGGAAAGGCAGAGGCCAATACGGTTGGTTCCAGCGGCGTCGCAGGAGTTGCCAGAACGTGACTGTGTTCAGCCATGAACTGCCTCAGGGACTCCGGCTCTGGATTTTGCCTCGAGGTTGACCCCTGAAGCCTTTTCCATAACTGGATGTAGCCACAAGGCAGTGGAGGTTTGGGATCAGAGTTTTCCTTCTCTCAGATGAGCTGCCTTCCCAGGCTGACGAGCCCCATCTACCCGGTGGCTGTTTAGTCGCCTCTTACGACAAGTACAGCCAAACAGAGGGCCTATTCTTATCCCCAGCCCTCAGGGGTGGGGATGCCTTACTACAACAACAACAACAACAACAACAACAACAACAACAACAACAACAACAACAATAGTACAAGTATTTATATACCGCCTTTCTTGGTCGTCAGATTTCTCCTCAGACTTTAATTCAAGGTGGTTTACAAAGGCAGCCTGTTCTAAATCCCCGTAGGGATTTTTACAATCGAAGAAAGGTTCTATCTTTCAAGAACCACAACATTTCAGATTGATCTTTTCTGATCTGGATTCACATTCTGGCCTCCAGTTTCCTCCCACGCAGACTGACAAGCAGTTCCTTCATCTCTCACTTGAAGGGCGGCCAAGACGCTTACAGGTGGCTTGGCTTGTCAGCTGCTTCAAGGTCTCGCCATTCACGGTGCCGGTAGCCTCAAACTGGCGACCTTCGGATGTTATCTTAAGGCAAACGGAGGCTCTGCCCTCTAGACCAGACCTTCTGCCCATTTTTTATTTATAAAGTAAAAAATTTTATCTTCCTATTTTTTATTTATATAAATAAAACTTATATAAATGAAATAAAAGGGAGAACAGAGCAGCTCCGCTGTCCTCGTACTTGCACCACCTCAAGAGGTGGCACAAGTCTGAGGAGACCCATAGGGGCCAGGAGCCCTTACCCGGAAGTAAGGGGAAATGTTTCACCTCTGGCTGAGCTGCTTATGGCCCCAATCCTGCGCTGGAATGGATTGTGCCATTTGTTGCAAATGGATGGAGGTCTTTCTTTGAAGAAAGGAACTGGATGGCAGTTGGTCTCAGTCAAGCTATTGAAAGAGCAGAACTTGTTTTCCCATGCTTCTTAGCCCTGAGCTGCTGTGATAGTAACATTCCAGGTACCAGGGACATGAGATTAGAGAGACCCCCCCCCATTGCTGTTGCTAGAGCTTCAGATACTGTTGCTGGGTTAGGGATTTTGGCGGAGGAGCCTTTGTGCTTATATATAGTTTTGGATTCTGTCCTACTTCCCGTGCTATCATCTGGCACACACTGGGGTCTAATTTTTGGTTTATAATTGGGCTCAGAATAAACCAAACTATTTTCTGATTTTGGGTGAGGGGGAAAGAAATAACTCAGTTAATTGATCTTGAAGGTGGGATCGGGTTCTCTGATCCATCTAAGCCAAAATTAGATGGAAATGTGCATAGCTCTTCCCACATCAGAGACCTGTCCACCACTCCATGAACTGGAGTTCATGAGTAAGAAATGCAAAAATTGTATTTCATACCAGAAATAATGAGGGGTGCCTCTCCACTAGCCCTTTTCTCTGGAATTGCCATACTTTGTTCTACTTGGTTTTTATAGAGCAGGGGTGCCCAAACCCCAGCCCAGGGGCCACATGTGGCCCTCAGGGGCTTCCAATCTGGCCCGTGGGAAGCCCCCAGTCTCCAATGAGCCTCAGGCCCTCTGGAGCCTTGCTGCAGCCCGTGCTGGCTCGAAGCAACTGCTCTCTGTGTGAGGACGACTGTTCAACTTCTCACCTGAGCTGTGGGATGAGGGCGCCCTCCACTACTTGCTGTTTCATGTCTGTGATGCAGTAGCAGCAACAAAGAAAAGGCCAGCCTTGCACATGCCTGATCTTGTCTGATCTCAGAAGCTAAGCAGGGTCAGGCCTGGTTAGTACTTGGATGGGAGACCGCCTGGGAATACTGGGTGCTATAGGCTTATACCATAGTCTTTCGAGACTGAAGGTTGCCAACCATTTATAGGCCTTGAGCTATTGCAGGACCTTCATTCATTCATATAAGTTCCATCTCTAATATATTCATTTATGTAAATTTATTCAAATTTTAATGTAAATTAATTCTTTTTTCCCCAGCCCCCAGCACAGTGTCAGAGAGATGATGTGGCCCTCCTGCCAAAATGTTTGGACACCCCTGTTATAGAGTATCCATATTGCCTTCCTGGTTTCTGTTTTCCCTTTTCGTTGTTTTTTTCAGACCTGGTTTATGTGTGTGTGTGTTGGTAGTAAATACCATTGTGCTTACAGCCTATTTCTTGTGGATAGACAAAGTACAATTAAGACTTTACAAGGTCCTGCCTTTAAATTAAATACTTCCCCATTGTAGGCTCAGCCTATTTATTACTTTCATTGGAGTATTTAGTAAGTGATTGCTCTATGAATTTCCTCTCAGTGAATTTCTCCATGTCAATTTCTGTTTGTGAAGCAATGTGTTTAGTTACCAATTTTGCTTCTTTTTTTTTTCCTTTTTTGACAAATAATACTATAATAGCATGATTTAGAGCAAGAAAAGAAAGAGGGAAAAAGTAGTTGAAGATGCCTGTCCACTGAAATAAAGACTGATATGGAGCAGTTAAAGAGATTGTTCAAGAAGCAATTACACTCAGTAATCCCCAGGTGGGATCAATGGAAGTCATAAAACATGCTGACTCTGCAAGCAGTGCACTTTGATTTGAAGCTGCTAAGGACCTTTGCTGAATAGAACTTACTAGTTTGCAGTGATTATAGTGTATTAGCTGTGCCTATAGAAGGGCATTGCTAGTTAATATAGTGCTATATATAGCAGAAAAGCTTCCTCTGAGCCAGCCTGTTGGGGATGGGGGACGACGACTGATGTATGTGATGAAAGTGTGACCTTCCTTTAGGACTGTGGGTTTTGCAGCCTCTTGCCATCAGTCCAGTTTCAAGGCCTTGAGACTTGCTTGGATCATGCTCTCCTGCAGAGACACCCAGTGCCATGTACACATTTATGTGCATGTGTCACGCTCCATGCATTAACAGAAGTAAATAGACTCGTCAGACAACACAGACTGCAGTACAGTAACAGTATCTTTTTGCATACAAAAATACAATAACAGTGATGTGGAACTCCTTGCCACAGGATGTAGTGATGGCATCTTGCCTAGATGCCTTTAAGATGCCTTTTACAATTTGAAAGAATGTTCTATCTTACAAGAACCACAACATTCAAGTGTTACTTTCTTGATCTGATTTCACATTCTGGCCTCCATCCTCCCAAGCTCAGAGCAGATGGAATAACTCGGCTCAGCTTGTCAGCTGCTTCAAGGTTGCACAGTGCCAGTTGCCTCAAACTGGCGACCTGCGGATGTTGTATTCAGGCAAATGGAGGCTCTGCCCTCTAGACCAGATGTCCTGCCCTATCTTATGTTCTCATGTGTGCTACATGAAAACAGCTTGATGGCAGCTAAAGACATGAAATATTCTCCTGTTCATGGCTTAAGCTATTTTTAAGTTCAAAACAGCTGTGGAGAGGTTTAAATTAAGTAAAGAAAGTGATGACGGAGGGAATACAGTCTTTCTTTCCTCACAGTAATTGTATGTTCCCTGCCCCCCCAACAGTCCTCAGTCCCTTCTGGGGGGCTGGGGAGTGGAACATACACTTATGGGTACCTTTATGTTTTTCCCCCACTTCTAGAGAGAACATGTTGATGGTCCTGAAATTCTGAGTTGGTTAGGATATTTCAAAAGCCTGTGAATATTATCAGGTAATATGTTTACCTTGAGTTACTTACCTTTGCATTGTTTCTTTGCAGAAGCCATTGTCACCAGTGGAAAAACTGAAAAATCCCCACATGACCAAGAAATTAAATTTTTTGCTAAAGTGAGTGCTGTATTACTTAAAAAGAAAATTAATGCCACAGTAGCACAAGGATGTGGTCTGTGTTAGAATGAGAGTTATGCCTATACTGCAATCTGATTCGCTTTGTAGGAAGTGGGTATTGAGATCAGTGGAACCTGAACAGATCAATATGTAGAAAAACTTGATAAAAAGGTAGGGTGTCTGAACCTGACAGCTCCCAGAGCCTGAGGAGATAGGGCCTCTTTGAAAGGGGAGCTGCCCCTCCACACACACATATCCCAGTATATTTTGGAGCAAGGAGTTGATTCCTCCTAGTGGAAGTTCTGGGGAAGCTACCCTAAAGGGCATACTGCTCTTAAACCCTGCAGAACATGCCAGGCATGTAGCTCTATGCCACCTGCAATCCTTCAATCACTTTCTGGGCCCCAGGAACAAAGAGGATGACAAACCTGGCCAGAAGATATTACTAGAAAGCAGAGTGATCACCTGGCAGTATGAGGCCTACCTTGATCAAACTCTGCTCCTGGGGATGACACCTAACCTAAGAGCTTCCATAATCGGAACCTCCACTGATATACCAAAGAGGGTAGGGCTGCCAGGATTACTGTGCAGACTATCAGTGGTTGCTTGTACAAAGTTGTTGCTCGTTCAGTTCCTTAAAGTATTGGCTCCTTTGTGGGCAGCTCCTCTGCTCTTTCAGCAACCATGTCTAGGACCTGACTCTACTGATAGCTCTCTCTTCTAGCTGGACAGTTTTGAATCATGCCCCACACTCTGCATGAGTGAGATGCAACAGAGTACCCTGTGAGATGAGAGGCCCTCCTCTTGTTGGAGGCACCCTGTTTCAGTGGTAGAGCACATGCTTGCATTCAGAAGGTCACAGGTGCAGTCTCTGGCATCTCCCCTCAGCAGTAAGCTTGACCCTTCTGTATTAAGATACAGAAGGGTCAAACTCATTTCATATGGAGGGCCAGAGTTCACATTCATGGTGCCTGCTGAGGGCCAGAAGTGACATCATTAAGCAGAAAGTGACATCATTAAGCAGATGACAGCCAGAAATAAGCACTTTGTTCTCACATAGAAACTCATTAGCTGCAAATGACAGAAGAGAAAATGTGCAACTCTTGTTCATACTTTCACGAGAGAGCCTAGTTATCAAGCTGGAGAGCTCAATTTATCTGGAGGGGGCAGATAAATTGCTTCTGGGGGCCGCATTGGGCCTGTGGACCTTATATTTGACATCCCAGGCTTAATAGCACATCCTGGGGAAAGAGGGTTAAATGCACCCTCCCTGAAATTCTGAACCTGGTTCCCCTCCCCTACGGTTGCTATTTTGTTTGCTTTGCTTTAAATGCAGGGCCAAATGATGCTTTTAATGTAATGTTGTAGCATCAGCTCTCAGACAGTTCTGAGATACAGAGACTCAAGCCCACCCTTGCAAGTTTGTCCTTGCTTATTCCCTGAAGCAGTAACACTCTTGAGTAGATCTGCTCCTGCTGGTGAAGATATATACATGCTTATTTTCATCTGTATTTCTTAGGTTCTGTTACCATTAGTCGACCAGTACTTTACCAGTCACTGCCTGTACTTCCTTTCCTCCCCAACCAAGCCACTCAGCAGTAGTGGATATGCTTCCAACAAAGAAAAAGAAATGGTTGCAAGGTATGTAGCAAGGAGAGAAAAATTATGACATTGCAAGTTGTGTGTTGTAGTGTTGCTGATCTTTAAAAATGTTTTCTGCATGCCTATGTAATTCTAGCCAATGTATTCATATCATGGGGGAAATCCATGCATGCGTTGACAATTCATCATAGGACTAAGTGCTGTGATTACGCAATAAAATCCTTTTGTTTACCCAATTTTGCCAATAAACTGTAGATCATTTATTTGAATAAGTTGGGTCATATCACTGATACAGTATTAACAATGTTCTTCTGATTTGGTGTTAAATGAAATCTTTGATTTTATTTGTTTTATTAAGTCTTCATTGAGTCGTCATGTAAACACCACATATTAATACTGTCTGGCTCACCTCCAGGCCTGGAGGAAAACAAAACAAAACAAAAAATTCCAATCAGTTTGCTTAGCAGAAGGTTCAGCCATTATTGGCAGGTTTAATAATATATCCATGAAGAAACAACTTGTCTCCTTCAGCTTTTTTCCCAGTTCTTGTCAGCCTTCAGTGTGAAAATCTCATGTCACTTTTGACACCAAACAAAAAGGGTGGGAGGAATTTATTTCCCTCAATAGGAAGAAGATCATTTTCAGAGCTAACAGGACTAAACATTTGTTTGGGCATATGCATGTGGAACCAGTCCAAAAAACATCACCATGTAGAACACAAGAACATAAGAAGAACCCCGCTGGATCAGGCCAAAGGCCCATCTAGTCCAGCTTCCTGTGTTTCACAGTGGCCCACCAAATGCCCCAGGGAGCACACAAGACAACAGGCACAACCTGCATCCTGGTGTCCTCCCCTGCATCTGGCAATCAGAGGCAGCCTGCCTTTAAAACCAAGAGCTTGCACATACCTACTATGACTTTTAACCAGTATACAGTTGCCCCACCAAGAGACTTAACCTATGCAACACACCTTTGTGAGTTGGTTGGTCATTTTTCTTTATTTAAATAGCATGCAGGAAGGGAGCATGAAATGGGGGGAATTGTGGTGAAGAGCATAGGGAGGCTTTAGTCCTTTGCCTCTGTCACAGATGTTATCTTGATCAACCCTCTCCCCCCCCCATATATTGTCGTTGTCCCCCATGTATTCTATGTAACATGTGGTTTGGCACTGACACCTAAACAACCCCAGTTTCCCCCCCCCCCCACCCAAAGTGTGGAAGGCTCAGCTATCTTTGATTTCATCCCTCCTTGCCCTGGTAGTTTCCAGTTTCCTGCTATTCTTTTGAAATGTACATTTGGAAAGCACTGGACATGACTTATTTAAGAGTAGCTGCTTATGTATGAATGTATATGTTGGGAGTGATGGGTCGTATCCCTTCCGCTTGAGGAAGAAACTTTATTTTGAAATGCTGTTGTTATCAGACTCACTTCCTGTTTAATTCAAAGTAGTTTGCTTCACATCTTTTCTTCTCACTTTTGTTCCTTACTATTGTTTTAATTTGTTATCTGACAAATCTTTAATCCCTATGTCTTTTTCCTGCTGCTTTGAATTCTGTTCTGCTTTAGCCTTTTCTGCAAACTTGCTGCTCTTGTTAGACATAGGATTTCACTTTTTGGTAAGTTAAGAAAGATTTTGATAGTTATAAATGCAAAACCATTGTAATATTTTCAATTCGACAAGGGCTGTCTGGGCTCCTTGCAATTTGTGAGACAGTGCTGAATTGCTGATTATACCAAGCAGGATATTTTCAAGAATGAAGAATCCCCAGACCTTCTCCTCCCATCACCCCCATGTGTATATTTCTGGTTTTTCATTGGCTGGTGTTGCCATGTCTTTTTCCAATTCCATTAGTAAATAATATTTATATTTCATCTGCGTAAATAAAAATTGGTCATCCATAGCAATATATTTTTATTATGAAAAAACCAACCTGCCCTCCAAGATGTATCTCCAAATTTTGCTCACAAGCCCTACTCTGTGAAGGTCATTGTGACATCCCTGAAGCACTGACACAACACCGTGCTTTCTGATGTTGGAACGGTCCAGCAGTTGATGGAAACCCATTATGTGCGTTTGTTTGCTGTCACAACAACCTTATTAGAAGATTATTCTTTCCACGTAGCTGTTGACAATTGAAAACAGTGTCTTACCATGATATAAAAGAGATGATGCTAAAAAAAGGAATGAAATAGCAATTTTTTGAGTGTCCCTTATTTATTTTATCATCACAACTCACCAGGGTTTGAGGATACAGGGACAGGGTTTTGTGCCTGGGGTTTGCAGATGAGAGAAAGAGTGAAGGAAATAGATACCTGAATGGAACTTGAAGCAAGGATGATTTTATTGAGTGGCCAAGAGTCCGCACCCTTCAGATGGTCTACGTGGCCAGGTAGACTCTTACACCAGTGGCAATAGTTGGCACCCAATGTGACATTAAGGCAGGGGGCAACTGGGGTGAACAGTGCAATACTTACCCAGGGTTCCTTGCAACTTGGTTCCAGCATTGCCCTGGAGGAAGCAATAGCCTTGCCATGGAAGTGGCAACGTCTTCTCCGCATCTGGTCCTGCAAGAGGGGAGCGCTATTCTACCAGCATGGTGTTTCAAAATGTTTTGTTACCCAGGAGATTTTTAACTCTTCAATAATGAAGGCCTATAAATCATTGTGAAAGTGGGGGAGAAGGAGAAAATGGGTGCAACTTGGAAAACCCTCTTACAAGACCAAAAAAAGGGAGAGACCAAGGAAGCGTTCCTCTGAGCCAGATCAAGTCCAAAGCAGAGGTGAAACTGAACCCCTTGTCTCTTTCTGAGGCCTTGGCCATCAGTTACAGGAGACAGGAAGGGGAAGTTAAAGGGTTCCATTGGGAAGTGCAAAATGATCCAGTAGCACTGGTGTAGCTGGGGGGGGTGGGGCACTAAGTTTTGCAGGGAGCCTCACCGCGGAGTGCAAGAGGTCCCTCCCCCTCCCCCTGGGAGCCATTCGCCTCCGTTTAGCCTCACCATAGCATGCAAACAGCTCCTTCCCTCCTCTTTGGAGCCATTTGGGGGGGGGACACAAAACAGAGGTGAATGGCTCCCAAGGGGAGGGGGAGGGACTGCTTGCATGCTGCAGGGAGGCTCCCTGCAGAACTTAGTGCCCCACCACCCCTCTAGCCATGTCAGTGTCCAGTAGTTCACCTAATATTGCATCCATTTTTCCCTTTGTGGCATTCTAGATGTTTTCTGCAGTGTGAAATGTTGAAGCAAAGATGAAATAAATTGTGGAAGGGGATATACAAAAAATTGAATGACACATTTCACCTGCTATCTGTGTACCTAATCATTAGACGAAATAAGGAGAAACAAGAAGAAAATGAAAACAGTTTGGGATGTCACTGGTGGAATAGAACTCTCTCAAAATATTTTAACAGCATCTGAGTTTTGAAAGTAATTTCTCATCACTTCAAAGTGTTGGTGTTTTAAAGAACATTCACACATTTTCTTTTCTTTCTTTTTAAGGTAGTGATGCTACTACAATGGTTAGCTGCCTACACATCTTAGCTCAGACACTAGATACAAGGTACGTCGATGGATTTATTCTTGTCCTCTGTTCTTAACTGTAAGTACGTAGGATGTAGTTCAAAGCATTTTTTCAAAAAGACATATTTAATGAAAATAACCATAATTATTTGTCCTCCTAACGTCATTTTGCAAGGTTAAGACCTTGACTTGCAAAATATTTTAAATGTATAGCCTCCAAATTATTTGAAAAACTTATTCAAATAATACAAATTATTTGAATCATTTGATTTTGGAATTGTAGTTAACAAACTGCAAAAGTGGTGAATTTTGGCATTTGATACAGGTGTGTCCCCATACCTGCATGGGATACGTTCCTGCTCCCCCCACTGATATGCAAAACTGGGGATAAAGTAAACCCTATACTTACAGCTGCCCAGGAAGCAGACAGCAAGACCTCTATGTCCGTTTCTAAGAATTCTAAAACTCTAGCAATCCTAACCAACTTTCCAGCATTGGCATAGCTGTGCCAGTGGGGCATGTGTTGCATCCTGCAATTGGGGGGGCAGTCACAGAGGCCTCCTCAAGGTAAGGCAATGCTTGTTCCCTTACCTCAGAGTTGCATTGCCCTTACCTTGATGCTGGAAAGTTGGTTAGGACTGCACCCTAAGCAAATTTTGCAGCACACTGTTAAAGACTGTGGCTTCAAAGCATTCTGAGGTGATAACTCAACTACTACAAGGCATTCTGGGGTATGCCATTTGATTTCAAAGTTATTTTTATTTCTAAGTTTTAAAAAAGTATATCTCTCTATTTTGTAGAACTGTCATGAAATCGGGTTCAGAGCTGGTTAAAGCAGGATTGCATGCCTTCTTTGAAAATGCAGCTGAAGATTTGGAGAAGACTTCAGAAAATCTTAAACTTGGAAAATTTACCCATTCCCGAACACAGATTAAGGGTGTTTCACAGAATATCAACTATACAACTGTGGCTTTGTTGCCCATTTTAACATCAATTTTTGAACATGTAGCTCAACATCATTTTGGCACTGATTTACTTTGTAAGTCTCATTTTTTGTCATTGGTTTTGTTAGATTATTTCAGATATAAAAATGTGCACTCTTCTGGAAATGAATGTATAGGCAGAGGTACACCAGTAAATGTAGATATAAAGTATATACAAGTCGTGTCTTGCTATCCACTGATTTGACATCCACTGATTTGATTCCCCATTGATACCGGAGTCCACCTTTAAATGCCTTCTAACGGGGGGGGGGGGAAGCACCAAACTTCAATTTCTTACCTTCACACTGTTCAATAATTATAATTCTATTCAATTAGATTCCATTATTCACCTAGTGGCTGAATGCAGAATAGTGTCTGTTCCAATGCATTCTGGAGTGACAATAGAGGAGCAAGAAATCTGGAAGTGCGCCTTTAAAGCTATTTTTCAACTGATTTGGTATCCACTTTGTTTTTTATCAACTGAGGGTTCCAGAATGGAACCCCCATGGATAACAACATACGAGCTATATTTTCCATGAGGCACTGGTGAAGGTTGAATGAAATATGGATCAGAAGATAAGATCCAAAACCCTCTGAAGTCTATTAAGAGACATCCATTTGTCCAGAAATCTTCTGGATTACTTTTAAAATGATAACACAGGCCAACACCCATTTTGCTTACTTAAACGTTACACCAATTCCTATTGGATTATTTGGGGTGCCGATTCCAAAAATGGCATCCATTTTGCCCTATCGTGTCTAGTTTTGGAGATTTAGTATAGCTTCTTTAGTGAATGTTTAAAGCAGCTTCCACATGAGGAAGCCTACATGAGGAAGCTGCTTGAACCACTCACTAAAGAGGCTATACTATATCTCCAAAACTAGATGTGATAGGGCAAAACGGATGCCATTTTTTGAATCGGCACCCCAAATTCATATCAAACCACCATGAAGTTTGGGAAAAACTTTTCTGACCCTCAATTTTGTAGGCCTGTGTAATATGGCATTTATGAAAATTGGCCTTATAATACAGAACTTGATTAATTAGGATACTGATTTAATGTACTTTTAGACTGTTGTTACATTCTGAAAGATATGGGCAGCAGTGAACAGAAAATTAATTGAAATGCAATAGTGTCCATTAACAGTTGAACAGTTGGCCATCATTTGAGCAGATTACATAGGAGCTCAAATATTAGATTTAAGAAGATGTATTGGATGACCACATAACTATGTTTACTTTTTCTCTTTCAGTGGGGGATATCCAGGTTTCATGCTATAGAATCCTTTGCAGCCTATACTCTCTTGGAACTGGAAAGAACATCTATGTTGAAAGGTATTTACTAAAAAGAATTGCATATACTAAGAAAAATAATTTTTATATGAAAATCAGAAGAACTTGCTGGATCAGTCTGAAAGCCTATCTCCTGTTCCCCATAGGCCAGCCAGATGTCTCTAGGAGGCCCATAAACAGGGCAAAAAGGAAACCCCCCCTCTCTCTCTTGCCATTATGTTTCTGCCACCGGTATTCAGACAAGGCACACTGGCTTTGAATCTAGACATAGTATGTAGCCATCATGACCAGCAGCCAGCAATGGGAAAATCCGGTGCAGCACGACTTGAGTCGAGTCAAGAGTCTCTGCCCCCCCACGACTTGTTTCGAAAGTGAGTCATAATGGGGCCACTTTCTGAGTCACTGAGTCACCCTTCCGCAACTTGATAGGACTCTAGTCAAGTCACTCCCTTTAAAAAGCCCACCGTGGAAAAAAATGGGGCTGCTGCCAAAGGTGTGTGTGGGTTGGAGTACTCCTTTGATACTCCCCTGCTGCCCCATCTCATCTGTTAATGAGGCAGGAGGGGGTGGAAGGGACTACGTGAAACCGGAAGAGAAGTGGCGAGAGGGAGGAGGGTCATGTGTAGCACTGTGAGACTTACCAGGATGACCCAATCCTTGGCAGCTCTATTCAGAAGTAGTTCCACTGCAGCCGGTCATTCAATGAGGGTAACAACTGAGTAACAACAGAGTACCCCAAGTAACAATGGAGCCATGTGGTGGAAAGCGTGATCACTATGCACTGCCTCCCCCCTTCCCTGCTTCCTCCCCCTCCCTGGGCTTCTCCAGCCAATTGTAAGGCAAGAACTCCCTGGGGCTCCTCCTCCTATCCTACCTCAGCCAAAGAAAATATCAGAATGCCCACCCTTTGTCCAATGATTATTGGTTCCTTCCTTCCTATCAGAGATGGGCAAAAGAGCTCACTCCTGCTTCCTGCCCTCCTCCCCCAATGCAAAAGGAAAACATAAACCCTTCCCTGCCTCCCAGCTGGAATTTCCCTGATGCTCACCTGGTCATGGCCTCATGGGGTTTTTTCATGCCGCAAAAACAGTAAGCAAGCACACCCAGACACAGGCAGACTTGACTCTGCATGCGCGAGGACGAGTCCATGAGTCAGTGAAAAACACACATTTTTGTGACTTGAGTCCAAGTCACCTGACTCAAGTTCCCAACATTGCCAGCAGCCATCATGATTCAGAATGTTAAGAGTGACTCCTAGTAACATGCTGTAGGACCAAAGGTTTATTTTGTTTGTTTGTTTTTAGACAGTTATATTCTGCTTTAACAAGTAATTTAAAACAGTTAAAATAGTTAAGAATGGTATACACTACATACACACAAATAAATAAGCAGTGAACAAAAATGAAGCAGATGAATATAATAAATGGGCCCAGGAGGGGGCAGGATTGGCAGCTCTGGTGGTCGCCAAATCCAATCCCCCTTCCCTGACCAGAAAACCCAATGTGGGGCAGCTCGGACTTGTGACGTCTGTTTAGCCGGCACAGATCCGCCTTGTCCCTTTGAACAGTCTGGGGCTTTATTTAGCCTGGTAATGTCCCTTTACCTTGAGGTGACCTCCAGTCCACTGAGTCTGCTCAGAGAATGCAGTGTGGCTACATTGGTTCAGGTTAGGATTGGACTGTCAGTCACTTTCCCCTTCCTCTCTTCTTTGAGTCCAACTCAATATTATACTCAAAATAATTAGGCTGATTTATTAAATTACCAAATGCACTTGTTTTCTGGGGTAAAATCAGGTGGTTCAGAATTGCTGAAAGAAATACTGCACTTATAATAATGCCATAGTGTCAAATGCCTACTTTTTAAATCTACTGTAGATCAACACATACTTTATTCCTACAGTTCATAAATTTTGAATACTGTACACGAATAGGCCAATACTTGAGCTACTAACCTTGTACTACTGGACATGTTACCACTGAATATTCAGTGCTCTAAAGTCACAATTCCTAAATTTCAACATTTACCTTCTCTTGCACTCTAGCACCAAGTGTGACACCAGTTGCATAAACTGCTATTACGCTCAGTGTGGCCAGGTTTCTGTCAGCCACAACGAACGTCCAAAAAAGGAAGATAGACTATGACAATCCTCCTCTACTAGGTCCATGAGAGACAATGCACTGGATGATTGTTTATAATGACTCTAATTAACTTACACTTTATATTGGAGGCCAAAGTGGGGATTCATGTCTTAAACTGGAGTAACTTTTTTGAAAGAGATTTACAGTAAGTGAGGTGGGAGATTTTATGTTTGTTTGTCTATGGGTGCAATTCTAACCAACTTTCCAGCACTGACTTAGCTGCAGTGCAGCCCCCAAGGTAAGGTAACAAGCATGTCCTTACCTTGAGGAGTCCCCCTTGACTGCCTCCCCACTGCAAGATGCAGTGCACACCACACTGGCACAGCTATGTCAGTGCTGGAAAGTGCTGGTTAGGATTGCGCCCTATGTTTTATAAGTTTAGCTCTGGCTTTAGCCCAACTCTGGGATCCTAAATGTAGTTTTAGCTTATTTTAGCCTTCTGGCTTGCTCCTATTTCTATTTCTATTTTATCCCATTTTAGGATACAAGTTCATTTTTAATCTAGTTGGAGCCTATGTAAAACATGTAGCTGTTCCTGTAGTACAGCATTGATTTTATTCTTTGCGCTGGTCTGAGACAGTAATAAAGATTTGATTTGATTTTTGCATAAACTGCTGACCATGAACTGAGGTGTACAAAACTAAAGAGGAACTCTGAATCAGCACATTAACTCCAAATCCTTTGATCACAGCAAGTGCAGGCAGGATTCACCTTCATTTTCAGACCCCAGGAGACCCACTTGGATTTGTCTTTTTCCACCTTTGGGAAGATCACCCTATTCAGCCAGGCCTTTGCCTTTGAATCCTGTTGTGAATTGTCTTGCTGCTGCTTGCTCACCATTCTTGACCAGTCTACTGGACAGAATGTGGGTGGGTCACTTGCTCGTAGATGGCACTTGCTATTTGCTCCAACCTCCAAGCGCTGTTCCCAGTTCCTGTTATAGTGGCAAGGAAGTGGAGGGTAGGCAGTGCAGTAGCGACTGGAGAAACTGCAGCTGTCAGCCGAAATATTTAGGCAAGTGATGAGCAGAGATGAAGAGAGATCTCACTCACTTGGTAAATGGTAACAAGGAAGCTGCACATTGGAACTCTGGTGCTCAAGAACCCACAAATGCTGTATGACAGTTCCAGAGTAGAAATAAGGTAGTGCAGTGGACTTTAGGAACCCACAAATGTCTGCTTTGGATATTGTGGAGTTTAATTCATTCACAGTACTTTAATTCTGTTATTTGCAGGCAACGTCCAGCTCTTGGTGAGTGCTTAGCTTCCCTTGCAGCTGCAATTCCTGTAGCCTTCCTTGAACCATCTCTCAATCTCTACAATGTGCTCTCTGTCTTCAACACAAAAACCGCCAGAGAGAGAGCTAGTGAGTATACAGGTTCAGTCTATTTATCCACAGATTTTCCATCCCCCGGACCCACATTGAACCAGACTTGGCCCAACCTGAACCCTCCAAAGTGTTTTCTGAAGCCCTCCAGGGGTTTTCCTGGGCCTCAGAATGGCTTATAAGGGCAAAAAAGTCACTTCCACTTTCCCAAGAGAAACTAGAAGTTGTGTTTTTTTCATGATCCAGGATCATTCTGAAGCCCACAGAAGCCATAGGTGGATGTGTGCAGCCTCTGCAAACTTCAGAAAACCCTCCAGAAGCAATGGGAGCATAGGCAACTGGTTGCCTTCAGGGGGTTTAAAGGTGCTAAAACCACGAATTACATTATCCGTTGTTTTCAATATCCGCTGGGATGTGTGTGTGTGTCTGAGAACGGATCCCTCACAGATAGCAAAGTTCCCCCTGTACTGCAATTTAAATTGTGCTGATCACATTTCCTTTATCAGTTTAGATAGCTGAAATTCTGCTTCAGTTTAACTGGAGTTCTGTTGGAATTGTTCTTATAAGAGAGTTACTGTAGTTTACAAGTGAGTAATATGAGAAAGAAAAATGGGAAGGAGGCTCACAGTTGCCTCACAAACTGCCACTTTTCCATTTGCATCAGTCTCCTTGCTAAAGGTTCCTGCAAACACATGGCTTCCTTCCATCAAGCAATTTGTTTTTCTTTCTTCTTTTCTTTTCTCCACTTGGTTCCCTTCATTGGGAATACCTTCCAAAATAGGGCTAATGACACAAGAGGGAGAGTATGAGAGGGGTGCTTTTCAATTGCAGCAACAACCTGTGGTTGCAGAAGGGGATTGTTCAAAAGGCTGGGGGTGGAGTCAGAGGTAGGGGAAGCCATGCACAGGGCTGCCCCATTGCCACTGATCTTTGAAATGCTTCGGGGTGTTTATTTGTGGGTTGCCCCACTGTCATCTGGCACTTCCTATTTGGCTTTTGCTGCAGGTGCACAAAGTGTTAAAGCTTCATCAAACAAAATGGGTCCATCTGACCCCTGGTCAGGCAAAGGCAACTTCCAACTCCCAACATGCGTGTTGGCAACCTTCAGTCTCGAAAGACTATGGTATTGCACTCTGAAAGGTGGTTCTGGAGTGACAATCCCTTCCACACTGGGAGCAGTCTGTCCCTGGTCTGTCTCCCTGGCTATGGGCCTTCCTTGACAGAAAGAGAGAGGGGCTGGGGAGCAGAGGTAGGAAAAGCCATTGACCCAGCTGCTCTGTTGCTTTTTGTGTCAAGGACCTTCTCAAGGCAGGGAGGGAGGAGAAGTGAGCTGCAAGTGTTGCTGGAATATGTGCCCACATAGGAAGTCTGCTAAAGAATGATTAGCAATATAGGAGAAGGGACTAGCATGGGTTTTGCCACAAAAATCCCAGACTGCAGTGAATATATGGTCAAAAATCCTGCCTGGGGTGACTCTCATAGATGTCAGTCATGGATATATTTTGCTGCAGAACAACTGTACGACTGGGTCCAGGCCTAAGATAAGATTTTAATTCTCTCAATGACCCCTTCATTAAACACAACTGTTCTTCTTTCTCCTATATATTAGTATCCTAATTTTCCACAGAGTTTTGAGTGGTGAGACATTTTTCATCATAAGATGAAACCTCATTCTCACAAAACTGGGGCCTGCTTCTCACAAACAGCAGATGGAGCGGTAGATATATTTCTAGTCTGGACGTTACCATTTCAGACTGCAGCTAAGGGCTGTTGTATTGAATCCTCTTCCACACCAAAAACGGAACACAAACCTGCACTTTTATAAAGATATACTGCCAGGAAGAATGTCCATGTCCGGAATAGCTATTTATCCTTTTTGTTCTGATGAAAAAATTACTTCTAAATAAGTAAAGATTATTAAAAACTTTTCCTGTAATTTAATCCATATATAATTCATGTTCGTAATATTCATTAAATTTAGACCCTGTTTGAAGTAAGTACTGCATTTTTCAATCTGCCAGCTTTCATTTGTATGAAATTTATTTTTCAGCATAATGGTATATTTCAATAACTTGTGGGTTATCATTTTACAGTTTTTTTTTCTTTGCACATAATATTTTGTTTGCAGTAATCTTATATTCCACTGCAGGAAGTATTTCATGCAGGGAACTTGTTTGGGTGGAGAATTTGAGCCCCCACACGTAGTTTGAATTGGTACATTGCAAGTTTACTAGATCTGGTGTTTATGACAACTAGGCTTAAATAACATTGTATGAACAAACAGCTCTGAACAAAGCGCACAAGTGAAAAATCCATTGCTGTTGAACAGTAGAGGGTACTGATGCATCATGTTTGCGATTTCAGAGAGACTGCTTTATGCTAGATCAAGGAAGGCGAGAGTAAAGCGTGTCTCTTTGTGTCAGAGGTAGAAATAAAATTATTTAAATTGTGCCTCATCCATTCAAAGTACTATGTTAACCTGTGCAAAATGCTTATTGTTTACCCCAAGTTCTAGGTATGCCTGAAAGAGTAGAAGACATGTGTCCAGAAATCCCTCATTTGGATGGCTTGATGAAAGAGATAAACAGCTTGGCAGAGTCTGGGGCCAGATATACTGAAATGCCACATGTGATTGAGGTGATCCTGCCCATGCTGTGCAATTATCTATCATACTGGTGGGAAAAAGGTCCTGAAAATATTCCTGAAAGTGCTGGGCCTTGCTGCACAATGGTAACCTCTGAGCATCTCAGCATAATACTTGGAAACATTCTGAAAATCATCAACAATAACCTTGGGATAGATGAAGCATCCTGGATGAAGAGAATCGCTGGTACTTTTGGGTGAACATTTAATTTTCAAAGAATTAATTCCTGTCCCAATTATATCTGTTAGCATCAGGTTTTCCCCACACAGTTGGATTTACACGTAGGCTGCAGAGTTACACTAATCTACTTAGTGTAAAGTAAACATTGAACCCACTGGGACTTGCTTCTGAGTAAACGTGCATAGATTCAAACTGTTTATGAAATTAGTTCATAAAATGGTTAAATACAAATTTAACAATGTATGTGTATCTTTCCAAAGAATATCTAAACATCTAGAAAGATAGAAAAAAGCGACAGCAATGATTTCCCCAAAAATTAATGCTTATTTTATAAGCAATGAATGCTTATGTGTGCTCACTCTTCTTTCCAGGCAGTGTGCTTGCTTTAAAAAAGAAAAAACACACACCTACAAAGAGAGAAAGCACGCTAAAAATTGCCATAGAAATATGTACTTCCATTGTGATACATTATGTGTCCAAAGGGTTCAATCTAGCATATCAGAAAAGGTTAATTGAATGGGATCTGGATATGCATGGTTCAAAACATGAGTAAAAAGCCTCCAGTGCAGAGTACGGACTGGATTTATTTATGTATTTATTTTTAATGAAAATGCTTCTTTACATCTGTAGTGCTCTGGAGAAAAACATAAACCCATAATTAAATATTTTAATTGACCTAGAAAGCCCAGTCGCATAGATAGAATTCAGTTCTATTTGAAGAAATTGATTACAAATTGGATGGATATACTGTTCTTATGAGGATTTCAACTGAGAAAAAAAGGGGTTGGGTGAAGATTATTGTAGCACAATGCAAAAGTACTAGCATGTTTTATCTAGGAGAGGGTTGGTTGATTGTATTTTTTGTGTTCGGGAGGAATGCAGTCACGCATCAGTATCCACAGGGGTTCCATTCCCAGAACCCCCATGGATGCTGAAATCCACAGGTCAGGCATCCTCTTTCCCTCCAAATGCAACCAAAGCTGTGCTCCAGAAGTGACAGTCACCAGAAATTATGATTCTCCCCCCCCCCCAAGGCCTTAGAAAGCCTTCTGATGGCTGGGAAAACTGCATACGGCATCTCCAGCCAACAGAAGGCTGCCTGGATTCAACTAGAGCACAGCTGCAATCACATTTGAAGGGAACATGTCCAATTGAACCACAGGTTCAGAACCCGCACTTAGATACAACTGCAAGTCCCTAATCCGTGGATAATCAGTCTGGATCAGTATTGCATTCCATCAGATTAGTTAACCAAAAAAAGGGGAGAGGTTGCATGTGGGTTTACACACTGTTTGAACCATCTTGATAATGTCATATAAATAAAATATATAGTGAAGCAAACTGTCCTGAGGCAGGATTCTGTGTAGGCATGCATAGAACAAACACTTGTATATATTACAGAAAATGTCTGAAATTTGATCCCAGACATGTTGTGTGGGTGTTTAAAAACTCAAGTACAGTTGTGTACCACTTAATGACAGGGATCGGGACAGTGATCCCTGTTCTCTAGTGGTGCTTGACACAATCCGGTCCCTCCGTAGGAAAGGGGGTACTCTGCTCCCCTCCCCTCCAGAGGGTAATCTGAGCTTCCCAGAGGCAGCGCCATCCGCATGCTGACTCACATAAGATCTGGTGGTTCTGTGTAGTTATAGAGCTAAGATGAGTTCATTTGGGAATATATTTTTTGTAGTGAAATGAACAAATATGTTATGAATGTATTTTCACATATATTGTACGTATTTTGTATATAGTGTATGCTCAACCAATCATTAGCAAAGCCAGGCCGGATCTGTTGAAAAGTCATTTTATTCCAACACTGGAAAAACTAAAGAAGAAAGCCATAAAGATAGTGATGGAAGAAGAGCAGCTCAAAGCAGACAGTAAAACGGATACCCAAGAAGCAGAACTCCTCATTCTAGATGAATTTGCCATTCTTTGCCGAGATCTTTATGCTTTTTATCCCATGTTGATCCGCTACGTAGACAACAACAGGTAGGAGAATCTGTAACTCAAATATTTAAATGGATTTATCTTGAACCTATAATCACAGAAGATTTTAAGAATCCGACTATGAAGGAGAAAATGAGACCCATGAACAATGGCCAATAATGATAAGCAACTGTTATTAAAGTTTTAGTAGTTTAATTTCAGTCATTAATTGATTAAGTCTGCAGTTCTACACATGCTGACCTAAGAACATAGTGGGACTTTGGGAAAGTGTGTATAGGATTGTGCTGTAAGCCTGCAATCCTAAGCAAGCTTACCTGGAAGTGTGAATGTTTGAAAATTGAAGTATACACTGGATTTGTAGACTCAAATATCCCAAGTCAGGTCATGAGACCTTTAATAATAATAATAATAATAATAATAATAATAATAATAAATTTGTTCATAAATGATCTTGCTCCATTCCTGCAAAATATAGACAGTCATAGCCCTCGACTAGGTACCCTTTCCATATCAATTTTACTTTTTGCTGACGATATGGTGTTACTCTCCCCTACTAAGGTAGGACTGAAACATCTAATAAAAGCCTGCATCCATTACTGCTCCTGCAATAAGCTGTCTATTAGTTATGATAAATCCAAAATAGTAGTATTCAGCAAAAGGTGGAAACTTTCTTCTGGGATTTTTAATGGTAAAAATATCCAGCAAGTCAAGCAATTTAAGTATTTAGGAGTCTACTTTCATTACCAGCTATCCTGGGCGACTCACCGTCAAGCCATGATTAGCGCAGCAAACTTGACATAAGAACATAAGAACAGCCCCACAGGATCAGGCCATAGGCCCATCTAGTCCAGCTTCCTGTATCTCACAGCGACCCACCAAATGCCCCAGGGAGCACACCAGATAACAAGAGACCTCATCCTGGTGCCCTCCCTTGCATCTGGCATTCTGACATAACCCATTTCTAAAATCAGGACGTTGCGCGACATCCCAAGCAATTTACCGTTTCTTTTCATACATGGGGCAATTCTTTTATCCCAGCTGCTATAAAGATCTTTCGAGCCAAGGTTGTGTCCAAACTATCATTTACGTCACCTATTTGGATGTCTGCTGTTAATATCTCTGTTGAAAGGATCCAGACAACTTTTCTTTACCGTTTATTTGCTGTACTGCATTGTGTACTTTATGCCGTTTTATGTCTAGAAGCAGGAGCAATCAGACTAGAGAGAGTGTCATGGCTTCATTCTTTCAGGTTTTGGATTCGGATCTGTTATATAACAAACAACGATCACTTCCTTAAAGGCATCAGATCCTTTTTCACTTTTTAAATTTAAGCTATTTCTACAGAAAGTCAAAACCATGGGCAATGCTCTGGACTCCTTGGGAGCTCTTCCACCATCCCAGATGTTTAAGCTCCTCAATGGAAGACTGCTAGATATTGAGCAATAAATATGCAGCACAAAAAACCTGTTCTCCTCTATACATTGGTATACTACCAAATATGCTGAGAATGGCTAGCTATCTTTCTTTCCTGAAGAATCCACAGGAAAGACGTGCCCTCACCCTAAGGAGATGCAACACACTCCCCTCTAACTTCTGAACTGGAAGATTCAGTGCAGTCCTGTATGAAGCACGACTTTGCCCATGTAACAGCAAGACAGTAGAGTACCTGACCCACACATTATTGTACTGCAATCTATATAAGGATATATGTTTACTCCACTTAGGATTAAACTCCACTTAGGATAAGAATACTCCTGAAATTTCCAGGACATCCTGACAAATTCATTCTGCAACATCTGCTGAATGAAGTTGATGAATTGCTCATTACACAATTAGCAACCTTTATAAAACTGGTAATACGGCGCCGCAGAGCTCTCCCCCCATTTAATCAGTTGGTATAAACTAATGTGTCCAGTGCTGTAAGAGTTATTAACATAGATAATACTAACTTATGATAATGCCTCTGCCAATCATGAAAATTTTATTCCTTGATCTTCCAACCTGCAACCAATGTTAAAATGGGCATAATGCTCATGTAACCTTTTGTCCTATTTATTCCTACTTTTCAGTTTGTTTGTTTGTATGTCTCATATGCCAATAAAGGTGAATGAAATGAAATGAAATAATAATAATAATAAATAACTAGGTATTTATATCCGCCTTTCTGGTCATCGGATTACTCCTCTGACTTTATTCAAGGCGGTATATAGGCAGGTATTTCTAAATCCCTCAAGGGGATTTTTACCATCATAGAAGGTTCTCTCTTTCAAGAACCACACAACATCTCAGATAGATCTTCCTGGTCTGATCTCCCTTCTGGCCTCCAGTTGCCTCCCACGCAGGCTGGCAAGCAGCCCCATCTCTCACATGGAGGGCAGCCAAGACGCTTCTTCGCTCTCATCAAAGAGCAGATGGAACTCAGCTCGGCTTGTCAGCTGCTTCAGGGAGCTGTCGGTGGCCTCAAACTGGCAACCTTCCGATATTATCTTCAGGCTAACGGAGGCTCTACCCGCTAGAATCTGGGCATTTGCTCATAACGAATAGTCACGTGCTCATAGCTTGTCTAGACCAGCAGTCTCCTGTGGGTGCTTACCCTTCCACTGGGCAGCCATCCTACCCCACTGCTGATCTCTGCCAAACTGAGCTCCATCCTGCCACATCTGCCCAGAAATCTGGGCTCAGTAGATGCTGGGTGTCGGTACCTGGAAGCGGTGGGCCAGAGCCCGGTTTGGGGCAGGGAAGGACAGTTGCCCCATGGAATGGTAAGCACTGTTCATGTGGGGGATGGAAAAGGCAGGGCACTGGATCTGGTTCATGGGGCAGGTTCTGGAGAGCCCTGGTCTAGACCAGGGGTGTCCAAACATTTTGGAAGGAGGGCCACAACATCACTCTGACACTGTGTCAGGGGGGCCGGGAAAAAAAGAATTGATTTACATTAAAATTTGAATAAATTTACATAAATGAATTTATTAGAGATGGAATTTATATGAATGAATGAAGGTCTTGCAATAGCTCAAGGCCTATAAAAGGCCTTGCACAAAGCAAGGCCAACCTTTCGTTCACTGCCACTGCTGCATCACAGATGTGAAACAGCAAGTAGTGGAGGAGCCCTCATCCCACAGCTCAGGTGAGAGGTTGGACAGTCGTCCTCACGCTGAGAGCAGTTACATTGGGCCAGCACTGGCTCCAGCAAGTCTACAGAGGGCCAGGGGTTCATTGGAGACTGGGGACTCCCTGCGGGCCGGATTGGGAGCCCCTGAGGGCCACAAGTGGCCCCCGGGCCGGGGTTTGGGCACCCCGGTCTAGACTCATGTAGTTGAAAGTCCCTTTTCATGATCATCCAAAATACCCACAAAACTATGAGACTCATGATAAAATTATAGCATTTAGTTCTTTGAAAAGTGATGTAACATCAGTACTCCGTTAGAACTGAAAAAGTTTGACATTTGACAGGGTTATAAATGCTATAGGTACCTGTACGATTTTCTCAGCATCAATTCATCTTAGAGCCTCTAAATAAAGTGTAGTATTGGCTACTGGGAACCTTCAGGAAATTATCTTTGTAAAAATACATTTGCCTAATCTAGAGCATTTGTTCAAGGATTAGGATAATTTTCTTTTTTGTCCTTTCTCAACCCTATCAGTGCAAGTATTGTACTTCAGTAAATATAACATTATATGCTATAATAACATGGTGATTCAGTTACATTTTCTTCCATTACAGCAAAATGAAACTATCAAGAACAAATCCAGAAAATGAGAAGTTAAGAAGATAATATAATAAAGTAAAAAAAAATTTGCAAATAGAGGGATTTTTTTTCCCCTCTAAATCAGGAGTGTCCAAAGTTTTTGGCAGGAGGACCATATCGTCTCTCTGACACTGTGTCAGAAAAATGCTGGGGGGGGGGGGGAAAGAGAATTAATTTACATTTAAAATTTGAATAAATTTGAATAAGTTTACATAAATGAATATATTAAAGATAAACTTATATGAATGAATGAAGGTCTTGCAATAGCTCAAGATCTATAAAAGGCCTTGCACAAAGCAAGGCTGGCCTTTCCTTTGCTGCCTCTACTGCATCACAGATGTGAAAGAGCAAGCAGTGGAGGGAGCCCTCATCCCACAGCTCACATGAGAGGTCAAACAGTCGCCCTCATGCTGAGAGCAGTTGCGTCGGGCCAGTGTGGGCTGCAACAAATCTCCGGAGGGCCAGAGGCTCATTGGGGACTGGGGGCTCCCTGAGGGCTGCACTGAGAGGCCTTGAGGGGTTTGGGCACCCCTGCTCTAAATGAAAGAAAAATAGATTTTTGTTAGCAAAGCATTTCTCTTACTCATAACTTGCTTATGTGAAATACTGGTCTACCAATATAGAGTTGGAAAAATCACGAATTCAAATTATTTTAACTCAGAGAATAGCAACCTAAATGTTGGACCTCTAGGCAGAGCAAATAGGGCCTATGTAGGCCATGCAAGTCAAGGTCAGTTCATGGATCAGCAAACAGTTTTAACTAATGCCAGCAAGTGGAAAGTTTGATAGCTTTGACACCTAACACAAGGAATGGAGTGGTTTCTTGGAAAAATCAATAAGGAATAGGAGAAAGAGAACAGTTCCACAGGCGCCCCTAAATATAGGTTAGATAGGGGAAGGAACATGTGAACGATTACTTTAACATCGGCTTAAATTCTGTGTAATAGTGTATAAAAATAATAATTTAGGATGTTAAGGATAAACAAGGTTATACAAAAGATACCACCCAGAAAACAATTTAATTCAATACTGCAGACTCGCAGCCTTTCAATACAGTGCATCTATTAAATTTTACAGTTCAGAGTATTTCAGTGTTGTGAAACCCTTATGAATGTCTGGCAGAAAAAAAAAATTAGCAGTTTTCATGAAAGTATAAAATTGTTGTCTGACCCTGAAAGCTTGCCTCTGGATGCTCTAAGGGAGTTCAGCCTCTTTGCAAATACAGTGAGCACACTCGTGCATTTAAAAGTATTCCGGTGGCACGTGAATTAATGCGCCACCGGTGTTTGCCCTGCCCCCACATGAGGCACAGGAGGGGCTAGCCCCTGCAGCCTGTTGGCTGGGGGCTAATTGGATCAGGGCCACATGTATGCTGCACAAGGGAGCCTGCCCAGTTGGGACCAGGCACCGATCCCCCACCCGCCCACCATCTGGCAGTCTGAGGCTAGCTGGTCACCTACGTGGGCAGAGTAGGAATTTTTTGCCATCAGCCTAATTGGCACACTGGTTGGTGGTTTTTTCGCCTAACCCAGACTGCGGACTTAGGGGTGGAGTTGGGTGTCAATAGGTCTTGTTGGTCACTTTAGGAAGGTGTCTTGTGGATTTTGGGTAGGTAAGGTCATCTTGGTGCACACCTCAGGGTGGCAAGGGCTGGGTGGACTCCACGCTTGCTCATGCTGGCATTCCCGGCTGGGTGAAGCGGGCTGGATGAACCTCAGCCTGGTGGCAAAGGCACATCGTAGGTTCACTCGGGTGCCCTGAGCAAACCTGCTACCCTGACCCTATGGGGTGACAATGAAGGGGGGGCAGGCTTGTACTGATGCAGCCCAGAGTCGAGTGTGGTCGCCCAAAATTACTATAGGGGGAAGTAGACAGGCAGTTCTGTTTCCCCATTTAGAACCCACACGACTTAGGGCCCAATCCTATCCAAATTTCTAGCACTGGTACAGCCACAATGCAGCCCCGAGGTAAGAGAACAAATATTCCCATACCTTGAAGCATCCTCTGTGATTGCCCCCCACCACCACTGGATGCAGTGCACACCCCCACTGGCACAGCTGCACTGGCACTGGAAAATTGGATAGGATCGGGCCCTTAGTTGTTAGGCCCTGTTGCAATATATGGTGTAATTTAAACAGTTAATAAAGTGGCCCTTTGTACCATATGCCCTTGCCTGTGTCTTTATTGGGGGGTGCTGGGTAAAACATTTTAAAGCCCTTTTTTTTTTAATGGAAGGAATATAATCCTAGAATCAGCAATTTCTTAGATAACATCATGTATTTGTCAGAGTGGGCTTTAGACCATCAAAAATTATACCAAAATAAATGTTAGTCTTTAAGATGGCCAAAAGATTCTATTAGCCTTGTTCCGAACTGTCAACTGTGCAACCTCTTCACAGATCTTTGGATACCATTGCTATGGAGTAATTCCAATTGAATGGTGGTTAGGAATAGGTTGCCTATGAATTTTATGAACACAAATACACTTATTTATGATGCAGATATTTGTATATGAGCATCTTAGCCCAACGTCCCAGCCTTAGGTATTTGGGACTAAGCCCCGAGTGGTGTTGATGGCATCTGGCCTAGATACCTTTAAAAGGGAATTGGACAGATTTCTGGAGGACAACTCCATCACAGGTTACAAGCCATGATGGGTATTTACAATCTGGCTGCTTATCACGAGGGCTGGCAAGGAATTTTTTTCTATCATCCAAATTGGTCATGGATGGCAGTTTTTTCACCTACCCCAGACTGGCAAGGGAGGGTCATGCGTTAAAAATTTATCACTTGTGTTTAATAAAGTGGCCCAAGTAAAACCCAAGTGCAGTCTGGTGTCTTTGTTGGGGGGTTTGAGAGTAAATAGGGCAGGAGGGCAGGAGGTCTGGTCTAGAGGGTAGAGCCTCCGTCTGCCTGAAGATAACATCCACAAGGTCGCCAGTTCGAGGCCACCGGCACCGTGCGACCTTGAAGCAGCTGACAAGCTGAAGCCGAGTTATTCCATCTGCTCTGAGCGTGGGAGGATGGAGGCCAGAATGTGAAGCCAGATTGGAATGAAACACCTGAATGTAGTGGTTCTTGAAAGAAAGAACCTTCTTTCAAATTGTAAAAATCCCTATTTAATAAGGGATTTAAATAAAAGCCTGCCTATGTAAACCGCCTTGAATAAAGTCTTGAATAAAGACCAAGAAAGGTGGTATATAAATACCTGTTGTTGTTGTTGTTGTTGCTGTTGTTATTATTAAATAGAATGCCAGAAGCAGGGGAGTGACAGAGAGATGCAAATATCTTATGGTCTTGTGTGCTCTCTGAAGCATCTGGTGGGCTGCTGTGAGATACAGGAAGCTGAACTAGATGGACCATGGACCTGATCCAGAAGGGCTTATGTTCTTAAAAACAGTGAAACTTGTACTGTTGTTATTAATAAAATATTTTTTACGCTGTAATTTTTTATACACCTGGCAGTAAGTCTCATTGAATTCTGAGTAGACTTTATAGGATTGTGTTGTTTATTTAAAATAATTTACCCAGAGGTCCCCAAGGCAGTTTTCAACAAGCAGTTAAAACATTAGTAAAAAAAAAAAAATC
Source organism: Tiliqua scincoides (assembly GCF_035046505.1). Taxonomy (NCBI): domain Eukaryota; kingdom Metazoa; phylum Chordata; class Lepidosauria; order Squamata; family Scincidae; genus Tiliqua; species Tiliqua scincoides. Next base: position 11,617,895 of record NC_089821.1, read on the forward strand.
AAATTAACCATAGCAAATTACTAAAGCAGCAAAAATAAGAATCTATTAAAAAATGCTAGCAGCCCATCAGTAAAAGGAGTGAAGAGCATCTTACCCACATTGATGTGTACATGTACATCTGACGCTGCAGTGGACTCCTATTTCTTGTACTCAATCAGCCATTGTGCCAATCAAAACACAGCACAGAAGGAAGCTGTGGAGTGGAAGCAGAAATGATGATGCTCAATAGGAATGTATTAATACATTAGTCTAATAAACGTATTTTGATTTTCTGTTTAGATCAAACTGGCTTAAAAAACCAGATGCCGATTCTGATGAACTTTTTCGAATGGTGGCTGAAGTCTTCATCCTCTGGTGTAAATCACACGTAGGTCATTGTTTCAGATGTTGTGTTCATAATATTTGCAGGAATGAATAAAATGTTCTACCCATGTATAAAATGCTCGGGCAACATTTTAATGTGATATTTCTTCCAGAATTTCAAGAGAGAAGAACAAAACTTTGTCATTCAAAATGAAATCAACAATTTGGCATTTTTGACAGGAGACAGCAAAAGTAAGATGTCAAAAGTAAGTCCAAAAGTGTTTAGATCTGTCAGTTAAATGATTTATCCTTTTTACACTAGTACCCAGTAACTATATTGATTTAATGTATCACTGCAACCATGGCAAAAAAACCAGTATTTTGAAAGTTGTATTATATATGGGAATATTTTGACTGCAGCGATATATTTGCATAATGCAAATATAGTATAATGTAGTATTTGTACCCTTATGAAAGAATGAGAGAGGCAAGAAGAACAGTGCTGTGATGCTGGGGCAGAGGTTATAGAGGGGATTTGAAACTGGATCTCACAAAGGCCCACAGGCTGGTGGGAAGACCTGGAGCAGGTAAGAGCTGCATCTTGCAGCGCAGGGGCAGGGAAGGAGGAGGGGACAGGGAGTCAGATAGGGTCCTAGGAGAGGGCTGGGTTCAGCTGCAGCCATGCCCTCTGTAGTCTCCCTCCCTCCCTGGACCTGAAATCCTCACGTGGCTCAACTCAGACTTGTCCTGGCTGTTTAGCAGGTGGAGGTCCTAGTAGACACATTGTTCAGGCTGGAGCTTTCGCCAGGCAAGGGGACAAATGTCCCCTTACGTCTTCCATCCTGCTTACCTCCAGCATAGGGTGCAACGCAGCCACACTGGCCCCACTGCATTGGCACTAGTTAGGACTGAGCTATAAGCCTTTTACAACTCTGTGAAACCAGAACCATGGTTGTATGTGCTCTAGGCTTTCTTTTGTGTATGTGTGTGGGGTGTGTTGGTGAGTATTCTTGGGTATCTGGAATCTGATCTTTTGTTTGCTAGTTGGGGTAGATCTGTCAATTTGATTTTATATTCGAGGACACTCTTATATGTGCTACTTAATTTCAGAGTACGCATTCAATTGAGAGTGCATTTTATAGTTCTACAATTTCCATGTCTGATTTTGAGACGTGAAGTGTACTTCAAGTTATTAGTACATTTCAAGATTAACTAGAAAATTGAAATTTGGTCCAAGATATATGGATAATCAGAAGCAGAAATCTAAAAACTAAGGATGTTTACAGATGTCACTCAAAACTTGGGTCACTAGTCCTGATCCAGCTAAGTTTGTTGTAACTGATGAGTTGCAACTGAAGACTAAATTCACATCAGATGTCCTGCCTCACTCATCATATGATGAACTTTTGCTGGAGTCTTTATGCTCATTGTAGGTTTACCTCATAATAGGTGCCACCACTCCAGAACAACCATAAGCCAAGCTGCAAGTGGATGAAACGTTGGGATGTGAGAATTCATTTCCTTCTCCACACGATTGAATCAGACTCAGGGTGGAGAAAGACTTAGGGTGGAGAAAAGACTTAGGCCTTTTTAGCCACACTAGACGCTGTTCCAGAACCACCTTTCAGAGCGCGATACCATAGTCTTTCGAGACTGAAGGTTGCCAACTACTAGGGTGGAGAAAGATGGATTGCCAGTACCAGCCTGAAACTTCCTATTAAATGTAGTCCCTAAACCTCATTTTGTACTGCTTTTATAAATGCTGATCTGACCTGTTTATCTGCAGATTCGGAACCCACAGATTTAACTCACTGTAGGTTCCAAACCCGTGGTGGAGGGCCGGACCTGAGCTCCTGGATATCTCCAGAGGTGTTCTCTGGCAGTTGCACCCAAGAGGCTTTCTGAGGTCCACAGAGGCCATGCACGGCTTCTCTGGGCCTCAGAACACCTCCGGATGCTACTGGAGAACATCTCTGGACACATCCGGCGGTCATATTGAACCAACCCTTGGATTGGTTTATCCACAGGTTTCTGTATCTGTGGGGGGTTCGGTACCAGAATAGAAAGATTATGTCTGTAGAATTCATCATGAATAAGATTAAAAAATTAACACATGATCAGGTACCTCCAATGACTGACATTGGAAGCAGTTACCATTCTGTCTTGGGAAACATATGAATGAAGTCATAAGAACATAAGAACAACCCCACTGGATCAGGCCATAGGCCCATCTAGTCCAGCTTCCTGTATCTCACAGCGGCCCACCAAATGCCCCAGGGAGCACACCAGATAACAAGAGACCTCATCCTGGTGCTCTCCCCTACATCTGGCATTCTGACTTAACCCATTCCTAAAATCAGGAGGTTGCGCATACACATCATGGCTTGTACCCCATAATGGATTTTTCCTCCAGAAACTTGTCCAATCCCCTTTTAAAGGCGTCTAGGCTAGACGCCAGCACCACATCCTGTGGCAAGGAGTTCCACAGACCGACCACGCGCTGAGTAAAGAAATATTTTCTTTTGTCTGTCCTAACCCTCCCAACACTCAATTTTAGTGGATGTCCCCTGGTTCTGGTATTATGTGAGAGTGTAAAGAGCATCTCCCTATCCACTCTGTCCATCCCCTGCATAATTTTGTATGTCTCAATCATGTCCCCCCTCAAGCGTCTCTTTTCTAGGCTGAAGAGGCCCAAACGCCGTAGCCTTTCCTCATAAGGAAGGTGCCCCAGCCCCGTAATCAGCTTAGTCGCTCTCTTTTGCACCTTTTCCATTTCCACTATGTCTTTTTTGAGATGCGGCGACCAGAACTGGACACAATACTCCACGTGTGGCCTTACCATCGATTTGTACAACGGCATTATAATACTAGCCGTTTTGTTCTCAATACCCTTCCTAATGATCCCAAGCATAGAATTGGCCTTCTTCACTGCCGCCGCACATTGGGTCGACACTTTCATCGACCTGTCCACCACCACCCCAAGATCTCTCTCCTGATCTGTCACAGACAGCTCAGAACCCATCAGCCTATATCTAAAGTTTTGATTTTTTGCCCCAATGTGCATGACTTTACACTTACTGACATTGAAGCGCATCTGCCATTTTGCTGCCCATTCTGCCAGTCTGGAGAGATCCTTCTGGAGCTCCTCACAATCACTTCTGGTCTTTACCACTCGGAAAAGTTTGGTGTCGTCTGCAAACTTAGCCACTTCACTGCTCAACCCTGTCTCCAGGTCATTTATGAAGAGGTTGAAAAGCACCGGTCCCAGGACAGATCCTTGGGGCACACCGCTTTTCACCTCTCTCCATTGTGAAAATTGCCCATTGACACCCACTCTCTGCTTCCTGGCCTCCAACCAGTTCTCAATCCACGAGAGGACCTGTCCTCTAATTCCCTGACTGTGGAGTTTTTTCAGTAGCCTTTGGTGAGGGACCGTGTCAAACGCCTTCTGAAAGTCCAGATATATAATGTCCACGGGTTCTCCCGCATCCACATGCCTGTTGACCTTTTCAAAGAATTCTATAAGGTTTGTGAGGCAAGACTTACCCTTACAGAAGCCATGCTGACTCTCCCTCAGCAAGGCCTGTTCGTCTATGTGTTTTGTGATCCTATCTTTGATGAGGCATTCCACCATCTTACCTGGTATGGATGTTAGGCTGACCGGCCTATAGTTTCCCGGGTCCCCCCTCTTTCCCTTTTTAAAAATAGGCGTGACATTTGCTATCCTCCAATCTTCTGGCACTGTGGCCGTTTTGAGGGACAAGTTGCATACCTTAGTCAAGAGATCTGCAACTTCATTCTTCAATTCCTTAATAACCCTTGGGTGTATGCCATCAGGGCCCGGTGACTTATTGATCTTTAATTTATCAATGAGGTCTGAAACATCTTCTCTTTTAACCTCTATCTGACTTAACTCCTCGGTTAGGAGGGGCCGTTCGGGCAGCGGTATCTGCCCGAGGTCTTCTGCCGTGAAGACAGATGCAAAGAACTCATTTAATTTCTCTGCCATCTCTAAGTCTCCTTTTATCTCCCCTTTCCCTCCCTCACCATCCAGAGGGCCAACCGCTTCTCTGGCGGGTTTCCTGCTTCTAACATATTTGAAGAAGCTTTTATTATTCCCCTTAATGTTGCTGGCCATGCGTTCCTCATAGTCTCGCTTGGCCTCCCCTATCACCTTCTTACATTTCTTTTGCCACAGTTTATGTTCCTTTTTATTCTCTTCATTAGGGCAAGACTTCCATTTACGGAAGGAAGCTTCCTTGCCCTTCACAGCCTCTCTAACTTGGCTGGTTAGCCATGCGGGCACCCTCCTGGATTTAGTGGAACCCTTCTTTCTTTGCGGTATACACCTCTGCTGTGCCTCTATTACTGTTGTTTTAAGCAGCCTCCATGCACTCTGGAGAGACTGGACTCTTATATGTCTGTCAGTTATATGCTGGTGATGCTTTTACTGTAATCAACATCATAATTAATCACCACAACTCCGTTTCATGCATTATCTAAACCACACATTTGACAATGCAGATTAAAAAATGTCCTAAGGTTTTAAAAGGAGTGTATTTGTAATTTCTTATTTGCACTAAAATACTGCACTTCTTTGGAGAACCATAATAGTATTATTCTCTCTCTCTCTCTCTCTCTCTCTCTCTCTCTCTCTCTCTCTCTCTCTCTCTGTCACACACAAACACACACACACACACACACACACGTCATATTTAATGTAGTTGCATCTTTGAGGATGACTTGCCAGGTGTCCCATGGGGCAAAACCAATATGCTAATATCTTTGTATAGTACTTCATACTTGTCCAACTCTAAGATTTCATTGCTAACACAAGTCTTTTGATGAGTGAAGTTTACAGTGGTGAAGTTTATAAAGAACATTTCATAAGAGTATTTTATCAATATTTATATTACAAAACAAAATAGAGGACCTTTGACAGCCAGAAACAGGTCAAGATATTTTTGTGCCCGAGGCAGAAAGTCCAAATGGTACCTGCATATCACTGTAGTAAACTAAATAATTGACGGTTTGCTACCCTTTAATAAAACACCAAAACCTTCTATGCCTGGCAGACAAATTCATTCTGCTTAATAATAGGACCAGCACAGTTGATTGCTGTAGATATTCAGGAACTAAAAATGAGTAATAGACAGGCATATGCATAGGTATCTGGATATGCATATATACATTGTCAGATACAATTTGTTGGTATAAATCAGTGCCTGTTATATCAGGCTAAACACAGAGAGGCTTCCATATTCTGTTTTCTCAGCAGAGGAATGCTTTGTGCCTGTGGAGAATTTGCCTTCATAGAATAAAACAGGATGTCTCTGCACATATAAGGCTTTGAATATCTGGTGTCTAATTATATATCTGTTTGAGTAGTATATATATGGTAAAAACTATATTATCTGGCACACATAGGGAATGGAGGTTACCAGTTACCCCAAAGTGCCATATAACAAGCTTGCATCCCCCACCCCTTCTGAGCTTGTTCCTGCATTTACCCACCTAAAGGCTCTTGCTGCACTGCTGTTTGATCCTCTACCAGGGCGCACTGGGAATGGAGACCTATCCGCCACTTTGAAAGAAGTCTCCTTTCCTGGAATGCCCTAGTGCAGGGCAGAGTGGCAGCACAGAGAGAGTCCTGTAAGGTAAGTAAATATAGGAAGGGGGTGGGGAGGTTGCTTTACTGGCATTTCTGCCTGCCAGTTTTTAAACCATGGTTTTTAAGCGCCTCGTAATGCAGTTTTTACATTTTGTGTGTGTGTATTGTTCATGACTATAATATAGAAATGTAAATCATTACTGAATTATTCTTCCACATTTGAGGGCTATTTTCTGCTGTTCTGAACATAACTATTGTATATATTACACTTGACAATCAGCTGAGGTATTTCTAACCTCAGTATTTTGACTTGCTGGAAGTTATTGAAAGTGTTTTTGCAGAAATAGCACTTTAAAAAAATTCAAATAAAGATAGTTAAAAGCAGCTAGTGTATATTGTTCTCTGCTAAATTAATATTTAAAATATAGTTAGTTCATAAGTTTACTTTCATCAGTAAGGCCTGTTTTCTGTAATCTTTCCTTGTTAAAATCTTGTACCTGACAGATAATACGTATTTTAATTCAGTATTTCATTTTTATTAATTTACATTTAGTGGAAAGTTTCAGATGTCCATTTTATTGTGCACAAAAATGAATAGGTGTGTGCGCTATTAGAGCATATAACAATGAAATACAAATAGAAATTATTGTCCAGTATATATACATGTGATATTAATGCAGAGTTTTACAATACTGTAAACTCTTCAGCCAGTAAGGGAAAAAAAGTGTCCCAATTAACATGTTCTCTTTGGTATTTCTGTCCATTGGTAATGGGATCTTTGGAGAATGGGTCAATTTCCATTCTCCTTGCTGAAGTTAGGCACCATTTCACTGTGGGAGATATTCCTGACTCTTAGCCAGAAAGAAGTAGATTTTCAAAAGAATCCCAAATCTGGGACCATCTCTTAGCCCACCATGTTCTCTTTCATGATTGTCTCGTTAACTAGGATATGGTGAAGAATGCTATTTGTGAACGGGTACATTATCTACCTCTTTGTAACAGTTTGACACACCACTTGGCTGCTTGTAGGCCCAAGCCAAACCTTGTTTTCATGGCAGGCTGCTTTCATTTTTTGTATCTCATCACTCTGCAGTGCTCTGGGCCCTGGGTTGTTTATGATCCTGAATTCATTTACCTTAAACAAAACAGAAAATCTGCAGAACTGCCAGACAGAGAAGTCTCAGTGAGACTGTGTCTGATCGCTCTCAAAGCAGCTGTAAGATCACTGGAAAGAGATGGAAGGCCAGTCTGCATTCCTACTTTGGCTAAGCTGTCCAAACCTCTTTCTGTCTCCGGTGCAGGGCTGAAGTATGTCAAGTCAAGCAGCGGCCTCATTGCCCAGAAGCTGAGGCATGTCAGACTGGTAGTACAGTCTCAGAATCAGGGCATAGTGTAATTGTCACAATATGGATTTTACCCTCCAACTCTGGAACTTTTGCAGGATAATTTGCAGGTGTTTCAGGGTGCAAAGTTATCAGCCTATGAGCCCAGCTTGTCCTTACTGTGGCCTTTCGATTTAGACAGCAGCTGGGAAGTAACCTCCAAAAAAGGGAGATTCCTCTTCTCTCATGCATTAAATTCATCTGAGGCTCATTTTTCTATGAAAGTTATTGTTTTATTTGTTCTGATCCGCTTTGGAGACCAAAAAGGTCAAAAAGTGGCATTGTTATAAATATATTAGCCTTTAATATATTTTGTTATATATAAAGCCCTTAGTGTTTCATTCTTCCTAGTTTCTCAGGGCATGCAGTTTAATCTCATCAGAGGAGTCTGTTCATGGTTTACCAGTGAAAAAGAAAATTATTTGCAGTGCACTGTCCTAACTTGCACTGTAATAGGTAGACTTCACAGCACGTTTATGACACTCTTTACACACTCCAAGATTGCACTGATGGTGAAGCTAATCTGTTCATGCATAGGATGACTATACTAAGTGGATTCTGGGCCTTGAATATGGGTTTGAGGGTGACTCATAATCAGCTACTGTGGACTCTGTGTGTTCAAAGCCCTTTTTAGGAATGGAAGAGAACGATGGTGAACAGCATCATACCCTGTGATCCATCAGATCCATCAGATGGAAAAGCACTGTGCAGCCTCTCTGTTGACCAGACTTAATATAAAAGCTAGGCCTTTGTCTTTTTCTGACCAACAGTACAATATCTTCTCATTGCTGAATTTCTACTTCAACCACCTCCAAGCCCTAGATTAAGGTATAGCTGTCCTGACTTGACTCTGACCCTTCCGTTTGCTTTGGAAGAATCTTCTCAGATTCTGATAAGAAGGGATAGTCTTCCTAGTCCAACTTTTTAAGGTTCTACTGCTATGGTTCTCAAACTTCCCGGGAGATTTACTCGCGGGGTCTTTGCGGGGGCAGGGGTAGCAAAGCGATTCCCAGGATCGCACCCCTGTTGGGGGAGGGGGGGCTATTTTTCAACAAACCATACGTGCTCCCAGGGTCCAGGGGTTGTGGAGAGCCTTGCGGAGTGCTTGCAGGGCTCCCCGCGGCTTCTAAACAGTGAAAGATGCAAGCGCAATTAAACCAGAAGTGGAATTTCCGACCAACCAGTTTGAGAACCACTGTTCTACGGGGTTGTCTTTTACTTTCTGAGTCAGGGAGAACATCCACAATGAAATGGTGCCTAAACTTCAAAAGGAGAAGGAAAAATCACAGGTAAGGAAGGGTGTAGTCCTCCAGTCTGCCACAAACTAAGCAGATGTTAATTCTGACTCTGAGACTGGATCCACACATGCAACAGAATAACGTGGTAGAATGGATGATACACTTTTCATCTGTTTTGATGAAAACCGTTTTGAAAGTTCCCCCATTTGGGGAAAAAAGCCTTCCTGAAAATAGAAACCTAACAGAGAGAGAAGCCTTCAGAGAGGAAGGCTAATTTATAGCTTATAAACACTATACACCAGGTATATTGACATTGGGGAATGCGGCTCCCGGAAGCAATTTATCTGGTCCCTGTTATAATTGGGCTCTCCCAGCTTGATAATTGGGCTCTCTCATATCTTGAAAATATGGACAAGATTTGCACATTTTTCTCTTCTGTCACTTGCAGCTACTGAGTTTTATGTGAAAACCAAGTGCTTATTTCTGGCCATCATCTGCTTAATGATGTCACTTTCTGCTTAATGATGTCACTTCCAGCCCTCAGCAGGCACTATGAATGCAAACTTTGGCCCTCTGTATGAAATGAGTTTGGCACCCCTGGTGTAGCCTTCTGTCTACTGTGCTGTTTTTCTATATGCAGGGAATTTTCCATGTGACAGGGATTCCCCACCTGCATTCTGAAGTTCAGCTTTCCTGTCAAAATTCTGCTGTGTGCTCATTGGCTAAAGACAATTAGCTGGGCAGTTAATACATAATAAAACTTAAAACATGTACAAAAATCTATGAAATAGAAAAGATATATGTAGCAGGTGAATAATGTGTGACGTTCACATGTATCTTGTTCCCTATTTGATCACAAAAGCTGATACAGCATTAATGCCACTTTAAATTATGCAGTACCATTTTATTGACCTTTGTTAATCTGAATTTATTTAAAGCTGAGCAAGTTTTCTTTTAATTTTTCTTTTCTGATAATTTGGCAGCAGATTGGTCGGAGGGGAATGGTAAGTTAGTGAACATTTAGTCTGAGAAAAATGGGTGACTTGATCTGTACTGAAATAACAGATTAATGTGACCTCTTAAATGGGTTACTGAAAAACACACTTCACTGCATTAATCTGTTATATTTTAAAACTTGGTACAGGTGTTTTTATGCAGGGAACATGCTGATGTGATTATTTCTTAGTCTTAGTCTTATGTCTTATTTCTTAGACATATTATTGGCTGTCCAACATAAGATAATGTTTGGCTTCATAGACATCTAAGAGTGATTCACCTGCTTCAGCCTACCTAAGGAACTCAGGCTTCAGCTTGACATTCTGAATACAGCTGAAATTTATGTACAGTTCCACAGTCAAGTCAGATCTAATGTATAGGAAAATGACTGATGTGGAGCATTTCTTTCACAGCCAGAGTACAAATCCTTATGTATATCACTATTCCACAGAAATACAGAAAAAAGTGTCCATTGTATATTGAATTGTAGAATCCAGCTTCCTAAAGCTCTCATATTCCATGTATACAAATTAAAACCCTGTTCCATCTGTGATTGCAAGCAACTTGTCAGGCGCTTATCTCCATTCTCAGCAAATGTATGTCTTATTAGTATCCAAATGGACATTGCACCAGGGATAAGAATGTGAACCTGTATCAACAATGTGAGTGGGAAGTTTGTATGCTGATCTTTCATTGTGAATCAGGGTATATTTTACTAACTCTTATGGTTATGAAAATGTACTTGAATGCTTCTGGGCATTGCCTGATGGGATCTCAAAATACACAGGGGTTGCTGAGTAAGATTTTCAGTGGTGAGAGGACAGAACTTCAGTGGTCTTTGCCTCTCCACATGACTGAAAGCAGCAGAAGAAATTGTCCCAAAGAGCAAACAGAATACAATATGCATGATCAGAAAAATCATGTAATGTTGCTTAATTTGCATCTAGCCACAGAATTCAGCTTTCCTCGTTGCACATTTTAGCACAACGTAGAGGCACCTCTGTGAAAAATTATTGCACTGTGATTACATTACATTGTATGGACTCATATAAATTATCATCCAAACAACACTAAAATTGTTAGATTGCTGTGTGTCAGTAGAGAGGCTACTCCTGTTGCCTCCTGTTTCACTGAGCCTTCCTTACAAGAACTACATGTGGCAAAAAAAAACCCCACAAAAAATTAAGTACATACCCTGATTTGCAGAATTTATGCATGTTTTTAAAATTCAAGTTACATTCAAAGTTTGTATCTTGAATTTTGAATCTCTCAAGTTATTGAGGTGGCTGTTTACATAATTAAATGGTGTGATGAGACCCAAATCTTTATTCTGAAAAATGTCATACAGTAGTACATTTTTTGAATAAATAGATTGAAGGACTCAGGGCTAATTTAGCCATGAAGCAAATGATGTAACACAGTTCAGGATGGAGGATAGGAGGAATGGCAGATTTGAGGTGCCTTTCACCCTGAGCCTGCTGCTGCTGCCTTCTTTCGACCCACTGTGGATACAAGCTGCATCAATTTGCTTTCCACTGATTAAAAGTGAGCAGAAAGTGGATCACCATTGCATTCAGAGTGTTTCTCATCATGCTTGGCTGGGGCAGGAGGGAGGAGAAAAGCCCCTTACTCTAGTTCTGTTGTGTTCCCAACCAGTGCAGAACTTTCAGTTTTATACAAAGGGGTGGCCTGAACGAAGGTGCTCCTATTGTTCCTATTTAAATAAAGCCAGAGGTCCCAGGCTTCCTGCTTTAGGGACACAATGGATCACAGGAAGTGGCTTTTTCTCCTTTCAGAGTGCTGCAGTAGAGGTGGAAACAGCAGAACCAGGGGAAGTTGGATTGTGAGCATGGTTGTATTGTCTTTGCAGGCACTGATCTACATGCTTGTTGTAGCATGTAGAAGAAAAGAAAGGACAGCTTGAATTCAGTCTCTGTTCCACCCATTTAAGTAATCAAATCTGGCAAAATTTGCAGTAGTAATCAATTGCTTTTCCTGGTTTAACATGCACAGCCATATGTACAAAGTCCAGGATACAGCAATGAGAAATATTCAAGTAATACACTTTTTGCTCATGCGGAATCAAGATTATCCTTACTGAATCAGGGTGTTTGAGTAATTGTGTCAGTAATCCTCATCAGACAAACTGCTCATGAGCTTTACATTCATGCTAGGATTTAAGGGTATTCAGTGTTAGCATATTAAGCTATTCTACAGAAATGCTGGAATTTCTGTTAAGCTATTCTACAGAAATGCTCTGTTCTAAAATATACGTAGTTTTCAAATTAGAATTTTTTTCTAGGATGTGTAAGAAAAATGAGATCTATTTTCATTCATTTCAGGACTTTTGTACCATGCCTTTGACTCATGGACCAAATTGTGCTTCCAATGAGTATCTTTTACTTATGCAGACAAGTGACTTCATACAGGGAGCTCAATTTGTAATTAGACAAAGAGGAGCTTAGGAGTAACTGTACATAAGATTGTAACCTCTGGCAAATATGACATTTGCAGATTGAATCAGAGCATGTTCACACAGAAGTAAGATGCACAGAGTCCATTGGGAAGCATTTCTTAGTTTGATTATAATTAGAACCTTTAAACATTTATGTATGACACTCAAGAGTCTTTTCTGAAGTGGTGATTATTCATGCAATAGACTGATAGGGCTCTTTGGCAGAAGTGGCTAGAGTACTTGATCCAGATGGGGTTGGACTCCCCATCCTCAAAATTCTTATCAGTACAGTCTGATTTATATGTAGTTATATGTAAAAACTAAAGCAGGAATGAAAAAAGCCTGACAAATTCATGATGGATCACTTTTTACAGTAAAATAATGTGAGTATAAAGTATGTATTAGTATTAGTAAGTCAGTATGTATTAACTATAAATACAAATGTCCATGTGCTCCAATACTGTGGATTAAGTAAAACACATTCCACATTGTGGTTTCAGTTACTGTCATATATGTTACTAGCAGTCAGTTCTACATACATTAGTATGTAACTCTTGTGGCATGAACTGATACTGTACAATGGATCCCAGGAGCATTCTTTATCATGTTATAGCTGCAATGCTTTCCTATCTATCAAATTATCAGAATCAGAAATGGTCTTGATCCAAAATATGTCTTCTGGGCTAGATAGCGTATGTATGTGTCAGACAGGGAGAGAGTGAGGGAGAAAGGTTTACCATTGTGTACACCATTGTGAACATGGATGGATGTACATGCATCTAGAGTGTTGCACACATGGAGCACCAGCACAAGGCACCTTTCCCACCTTCTCCCTCCTCAAAGCTGCAGTACCTCCACCCCAAAGCTGCAGTACCTCTACCCCCTGCTGCTACAAGGGTGAGGGGAACCCTTAGTAAGGACATATGATATGATACAGGGGGTTGCAGCAATGGGAGGGGCTAATTACTGGTTCTCTCATGATATTTGGTAATTATCCCCTTCTCTCCCACACCCAGAAATTACTGCAGAGTCATCATTTTCTGCAACATTTGTTTCTCATATTAAAGCAAAAGCTTGTTTTGTTGCATTCATTTATTTGTTGACAGATGCAAGGCTTTTAAAAAAAATTGGTAAGTGTATATTGTTAAACATTCAGTAGTTTTTAAGTTCAAGAAATGTTTAACATTATTAAACATTAATATTAACATAAGATTATTAAATGGCAAATGTAATACTGTTGTTGATGCTGAAGGAGCCTTCTTCATAAGCTCAACATAATAAAGTAGAAGTTTTGTAGGATATTGAGTATATATGGACTATTCGGTGTATTTTTTTTATTTTGAGAAATAGCACTCACTAAATTTAACAGGAACTTTTAGAAGAATGAATCCAATAAGTGAATTCTTCATTTGCTAAGGAAACATGTGGTTGGGCTACATGTTAATAGTTGATTGTATAAGCGAGATATTTTGGTTGCTTTATTGAGAGAGAAGATACTGTTTTTAATTGTAAAATTTCCATCTTTTCATCAACCTTACTTACTTATTTTCCTTGTATTTTTTCTTTCATACAGGCCATGCAAGTAAAGGTACAGGTCAAAAGTGCATGATGTGTCTTTATGTTTTAGTTTTAGAGATGACCAGGCTCTCAGCATTCTTTCCATTGATCACAGCAGTGGCGTCACAAAGGGAAGGTACATGTTCTGCCCAGTCTAAATCCTGTTGGAAAGTTAGGCAGATTTTACCAGAACATCTTCTTTTTTTTTTTTTATTCTCCTACACACTTCTTCCACACAGACCTGGGTACTGATTTTATGGGGGAAAAACAAAGTCTCTATTCTGCCTCTGTTACCATGCTTGTTATATATAAATTATTCCAAAGAAAAAAAATTGGTATTTTTTTTATTATTGGAAAAAGTGCCTCCTCAACGCACTCATAGGATGTTTAATGTTTGAAGTAAACAAAAATAATAGAGGTCTGTGCTTGTCACTGTTGCTGTGCCCATTAGTATAATATTTTCAACCCATTACTTTTGCCACCCCCACCCCCCCACATCCAACACCATACTGAAATGGAATAGATGGAAACATTTGTGCACCCTTTGTAACAAATCCATTTAAAATTCCTCATCTTGTAATGAAATTAGAGATTCAACTACTAGTACACATATGGACATAGACCTTATGGCTGTAGGGTAAAGATGGGATAATTCAAACCAAAAGAAAAAGTTAATGTACAAGAGTTAAAAGGTGATTGTGCTGTAGATTACTTTGTAAGGCTGTGTCTCCATGGCAACAAATGGAGTTTGGCATGGCAACAAATGGTCTCTTCAACATCAGCTGCACTTCACAGCCTACCAAATTCTGATGTATACACAATCTCTCCTCTGGCAGCTATACTGATTCAAGAGCAGTGTTGTGTTAGATTGCCCTGCTCCACTGTTGCTTTTGATTTTGAAGACACAAGGCATGTCTCTGTATCCGCAGGGGATACGGAAACCACAGATATGGGGATGCCTGTGTTGATAATGCATTAACAGTGTTTTTAAACTTACCAGGAAAAGTGTGTGTATTACAGCAACAGGTTGCTGTAAGCAGTTAAACTTACAGCGCAAGGAAATCTGAGGCCAGCAGAATCCTCCAACCTGAGACCTGAGAACCCCTGCCAGAGGCCTCAGAAAGCCAACTCTGGTTTGATAAGCAAATCAGAAGTGCCGCCCCCCCCCCTGTATCCATGGTATTTGTGGGGAGTCAAATCCACTAACGCTGGATCCGCGGATACCAGGGTGCGCTATATTGTTGTGCGTGACTCTGCTTTCATGTTTGACAATGGAAGTTTCCTGAGTGGCAATTTACAAAGGCTGAAATTTGGTGGCAGAGTCAGAATGGAGCATTTCTTCACATTTTTAAGATGCATTTTTTCTGTACTTACGTTTAACATACCTGTCCACTCAAACTGAAACAAATATAAGGAATCCTTTATGGGGACAGTTGCCCTGCATGGAACTAGACCTGACTTTCCTCCCTTATTGCATTAGTTACCTGCCCTGATTTAAGAGACGAGTGACGCCACTGAGTCCCCGTAATACATTGTGGCATTTGTTTGTCTGCTATCAAAGTAGAATACAAATTAATGTCATTATAAGTACAGAGCCATTAACTCATTGCTACTGTAGAAAACTTTTTCTAAGGCATATCCACAAGCAAAGCTTTGAAGCAAAAGTGCTCTTTTGCAGTCAGCCTTTTAAGAAAACCACCACGTCTTATTTTCATTCACTTTAAACTGCCAAACATTTAGGAATGGCTAGATGCTTTGGTAGTTTAGATGTAAACGAGAGCTTTGCAACAATTACCATATGTGTGTCCAGTGTTAGAATTTTCTCTTCTTAGAATAGAAATTATGTGATAATTGTTGGCAAAGGAGCAGTATTGATGCCTCTGACTGTACCAGTGTACCAAACTTGTATAGTATAAATACTTGCTCTGGGCCTCAAAATTTCATTTGCAGTGGTGAAAGATGTGGATGGTTAGTAGCAAACATCTGCTGCTTGTAGTGGCTGTATGCTAGCAGCCCAATCCTGAATTCATGTATGTGGTACCTTCCCACCAGGGTCAGTGGGTGTCTATTCCATGCATGGAATTCAGAAAGGGGACATTTTCTGTGCCTGCTTAACATACATTTGTTCATTATTTGACCCCGTTAATGATAAGAAACAATGCTGTTGCTCAGAGCTTTGATTTGCTGCCTTAAATAAAAGTTTGTTTTTAAATGAAATTGTATGTATGTTGTCTGTTTTGGACAGTTCAAGACAGGTGCTATGTTTGATGTGCAACCCATTTGTTGTCTTTTTCCTAGGGTTCATTATACTTCAAGTGGCTGAAGCTGCTGACAGTGTAATCTGATACCTTTACAAGGTTTTTTTATGAACAATGGAGCGAAAACAGACTAATGTTCTAGTGCACTTAACTCCCAAGCATATGGTTTTGTTGAATTCATATTTTGCAGATATCAGACTTTTAACGAAGCAGCAATGCAGATACATTTCATACATGCATATCAGACTCAGATACTAGAAAACTGACTTGTCTCCTAACAAATACCAAATTTACTGTCATAACTTTTTATCCATTTCAGATGTGATTTGTATGTGTCTGTATGTGTTTCTGGAGATGTGTTGATTCTGGATGTGCTCGTTATGGAAATATGTACTTTTAGATTTTCTGTGTTAGGCTGACATAAAATACTTTTTAAGCTACTTAACATACTCACCTCAATAATTCCTTGGCTCACTTCGATTGTACCAAGTTAAAGCATTCCCAATATAACATGTTTAATGTAAATATGTATATTTGGTTGAATAATTGGGAGAACTGTTTGCGTATGAATGAGTCAAGTAACTACAAAATGCATTTCATATGTATCTTCCACTTGTAGTCTGGAGGTCATGATCAAGAAAGAAAGAAATCAAAACGTAGAGGGGATTTCTATTCGATACAGACTTCTCTGATTGTAGCTGCACTTAAAAAAATGCTTCCCATTGGACTGAATATGTGTACTCCTGGAGATCAAGAACTGATTTCTCTTGCCAAATCCAGATACAGCTGCGTAAGTTAGCAGTTCATTTATGTTTTAAAAACTGATGAATTGGGTTTAGTGGCAGGCGCGCGCGCACACGCACACGCACACGCACACGCACACGCACACGCACACACACACACACACACACACACAAGCCTTAAAAATACTGAAGAACAGCTCAGTTTGGGAATATATGCCTTACCCAGTGTTGAGCTCTAGCCTGTCCAATGGGGCTACTCAGATGTGTGCCAGCTAAATTGTTGGTGCAAGTTTGGGAAGCCCCATTTAGGGCTTTCAAGCTCGGTAGGGGGAATAAGATTCGCCAAAACCTATCCTGTCCCCTCCAAGGCCTGAACTTCACTCCTCCACCCTCTCCTGAACTGCAACCTCTCCCTATCCCTGTTCTATCCTCCCCCCGCTCTTGGGCTTTCTCTTAATCCAGATTTTATTACAGCAGAAATTAATAAATCCTTGTATTTGTCCACAGAAAGACACCGAAGAAGAAGTCAAAGAACATTTACGTAATAACTTGCATTTGCAGGAGAAGGTAATGGTCAAGAAGCCTGTAAGCTGAAAACACATGTTAAAATATTTAAATTTGAGAGGAACATTTTCTGTCTTGTTTTCTTTCCAACATTGCTATTTAAATAAAATCTGTGATATATTTCTTAACATTTATAATACAAATTTAAACATGTTGATTTGTAGTCAGATGATCCAGCTGTGAAATGGCAGTTGAATCTATACAAAGATATCTTGAAAACCGATGAGTCTGCGGATCCTGAGAAAACTGTGGAGCGTGTGCAAAGGATCTCAGCTGCCGTCTATCATCTGGAACAGGTAAAAAGGATCATCGACTTATACAGTATTTGTTCTAAAAGTAGAACACGGAATGCATTTCTAAGCACACATATTGTAAGGCCATTTTTAGATTACCTTATCAAACATCAACCAAGCTTCTCTAATATTAATATTTAGAACTAATGCTAAAAGCTGTAAACATGCTGTGAAATCTACAGGTGGATCCTCGACCCCCATGGATGCTGAAAACCATAGATAATCAAATCCCCAGTTTCACCCACTGAGAACCTCCCAGATGTGACCGGGACGTCCTCCAACCAAGGGTTTGGAACCCAAATCTTTGGATAAAGAGGACCCACAGTACTTGAATCCTGGCTCTGTTGGATTGTGATTAAAATACAAATATGTAACGAATCTTGCTCAAATTCCATCAAAGTTATTGTATAATTGTATTATACATTTACTTTGGCAGATAACATTTCTGTGTACCTTTATATATTTATATCAATCAGTAGTCACACAAATCACAGAATAAAACAACTTGTGTGGCTAGTAATTTCATAACTTCAGAAAGAGGCAAAGTAATATTAACTAGTTGCATACATTGTTTAGCATATAGTTAAAGTGGCTCAATAATGCCACCTTTTTGAATATGGTTCTAATTCATAGTGGTGTTTTTCCATAGGTTGAGCAACCATTAAGATCAAAGAAAGCTGTTTGGCACAAACTTTTGTCAAAGCAACGTAAAAGAGCTGTTGTTGCATGTTTCAGGATGGCACCATTATATAATCTGCCAAGGTACATTGTTTTAATTGTCTTTTGGCATGAAAACCCTCCAGCTGAACAGTAGGGAACATATTTAGCCTAACATGCATTCCGTGAAACATTTGAAACCTCAGTCCATTTCTTAAAGCAATCTGCTTCCTTAATTCTAAAGATCATCACATGATTTGTGGTTTTGGATCCTTTAACCTTACATTTTAAATGTAAGTAGCTTGCATCCATGCTGACTTGAAGAATAAAAAATAAGGATTTTGCATAGTACAGGTGGGGCCTCAATACCCTTTCTTGGACACCCCGCAGATACCAAAACCCACAGATAAGCAAATTCTTGGTTTCCAGCCCCTTAAAGCTGCCAAAGGGAACTGGAGCTCTGCTCCAGTCCCTTCTGGAAGGCATTCTGAAGCCCGCAGAGGCTGCACATGTCTACCTGTGGCCTCTGCGGGCTTCAGAATGCCTCCTAGGGGCCAAAAAAGTCACTTCTGGTTTTATGCCAAAAACTAGAAGTGATGTTTTTATGCCTTTAAAAGTGATGTTTTTATGTCTTTATGCACTGGGTGCCCAGCCCTCCTAATGCCTTTTAAAAGCATAAAAACGTCAGTTCAGGTTTTCGGCTGAAAACCGGAAGTGACTTTTTTGGCCTCTAGGAGGTACTCTGAAGCCCCGGAGGCCGTGGGCATATGTGCGTGTCCTCTGCAGGCTTCGGAATGCCCTCTGGTGGTTCAGGTTGAGCCAAGTCTGGCTCAGGGCTGGTTCAGGGCTCGCATGTTGAGCCAGATCTGCGGATGGAAAATTTGAGAATAAGTAGGCCTACCTGTATTTGCACAGTCAAATCTTGAACGAACTGTCCTCTTGTGATGTATCTCTGCATATTTCTCTGAAACTTTATCACTTGTTCATTTAGGTGCTGGACTCACCAAATACAGGCTGAGTTTCATTATTCACGAGAGTTCCATTCCCAGAACTCACGTGGATGGCAGAAATCGCATTAAAGCAAATGCATTAAAAAAACAATGTCCCTTTGCTAGGCGATTTAAAAACAGCCTTGCTGACCTTTGTGATGTAAGACAGAGTCATTAAGAAGACAATGCATCAATCAGTCTTTCTCCAGGAGCTTAGAAAACCTTCACTCCAGTGCTCCCATCACCCAGAGCAAAGTGATTATCTTTCTTTCACATGTTCAGGGGGAAGGGAGGGGTTGCTTGCCTAACTGCCTAGAGAGAGAAGGATTGATGGATTGTCAGAGGGCTGCCATCTCTCAAATTAATGAGGCTGTTGTTAAACAACTGTTTTCCTTTAATTGAAAGCGTCCTTCTCATCGAATTGAGATAAAACTGCGAGTGACAAATCCGTGAATAATTATGTTGTATTTGTATTTTGATGCCTTATAAAGTACATTTTTACTTGGATTGTTTTCTGTAACATTGTTTCATACTTAGATTAATTCAAAAGACTTTAGGGCAGCTTCTAGCTACATTCAGACATTTAAAGGATGGTCCATCCTTCCCCTTCTCAGTTCTTGGCTAGCTGCACCTGCACCACAGTGTTCTGGTCATTCAGTGCTGTGGTGTGCGATAGGTGTGTGTTTCCCATATAGCGAGCAAACTAGACCATTCATTCTCAACTTTTCATATGAAAAAAATGATTTTAAAAAAATGATCTTAAAATATCAATGAAAATGAAGCACCAAAATGCCATTTTCAGTGTGATGACATATACCCTTTTCCTAGTTTAGGGTCTCAATTCCTAGTTTATGGTTGGCTGTCAGGGTCCGAATTTTGGGTCTAACAGTGTGGGGATGTGTATGCTTACTGTCTGGTGTATGTAAATGTAGCTTTCAGCTTTTGCAGTTGCATGTATATGCTTTCATTTATTTTTACATGATCCATGACCACTGCGAAAAACATAGGGACCAATCCTATCCAACTTTCCAGTGCCGGTGCAGCTGCAATGCCGCCATGAGTTAGGAGAACAAATGTTCCCTTACCTTATGGGAGCACCTCTGTGACTGCCCTTCTATCACAGGGTGCAGCTTGCACCTTGTTGGCACAGCTACATAAGCACTGAAAAGTTGGATAGGATTGGGCCCTTATTTCTCCTGTTCATTTCAGTTATCAGCTAGATATGTGTAGTGCCAGGCTGCCAGCTGATCAACTGTGTCTTTGTTTTAAGTTCAAATCTTTAATTTAAAGCAATGGCACAGATTATCTGTGCATTTGGCACTTCACAGTTCAAACTAAGGTCCAGCAGGGGAACAGAAGAGGAGGAGTAGGGGAAAGGATGTAGTACTACTGTATTCTCCTTCCCTCTGTGCCCTTAAAATCTACTCCGTTGACAAACCCACCAAGATATTTTGGATAAGGCACGGGGAGTTTTAGTGTGTGGGGTCATGTTGGAAGAAATAAGCAAAGGTGTGTTTCCATGTGTGCAAGGCACTTTTTTGATACAAAACATTGACTTTAACAATTGAGTAAATGTAACTAGATACATGATGCAATTTTTCTCTCATTCTGTCTGTAGAACAGTGACGTCATTTGAATTTGTGTCACATGGTGTAGGAAGCCAGTGCGTCACCCCCATAACGGACTTCCTCCCATGCAGAGGGTGGGGCAATGCCCCATACGATGGACATGCTGATTTTTTGGCTATGACATTTGATAGAATAGAGATATTTCAATGCAGTTTGTTGCATTGCATTCTGCGTGAAATTGCACCTTGAATGATATATAACATGATGGTATTATTTGAAAATATCAAGATTTTAAAAATTTTGGCCAGTAGCTGTATCATCCCGGTGTGTGCATCACCTGGTGCACCCGTACTCCGCACTCCCCTAGCAACTCCATTGCTGTAGAAGGTCATTGCTTGTTTATTTTATACTGTTTTGGAGCCCTACAGCTTGAATTTGCTATGATATGAATTGGAGCATGTATTTTAAGAAACGGAGTCTTTTTAATTTACATTTGTATTACTGTATATCTAATACAGAAATATGCACCAGGACACAATGAAGTGGTGATACTCCGTAATCTACAAGTTTAGAAACATCTTTTGTGTTTACTGCTTTATTGTAATAAAATTGTGTATCTATCGTTAGTTAAAACCTATATGCTTTTCTTCAGACACAAAATTAACAATTTCTTCCTGAGCACCTTCCAACGTGTGTGGCTGGAAAACGTACATGAAAAAACACAATATGACAGGCTCGTACTCAAATTAACGGTAATGTAATGAAGAGCCTCTTCCTTATGCACACACTTACTAGTTTCCCAGCCCTGATATGATATCATACAGTGAGTTTGTACAATTTCACAAGGGATTCTGATTGGTCAGTCTTCAAAAGACGAGTGTGAGAAGAGTACAAATTTTGCCAGTGAAACACAAGAAAGGAATGGATAGCAATTGTTTTCAGTGACAAATGAAAAATGAATAATTGATACATTGTTTCCAAGTAGCAATGATGTTTAAATAGCATGCTCTTGTTGGCCTTTTTGGAAGTCTATAGACCAGCAGTTTTCAACCTTTTGCATTCCTGACAAGCACTAAAACTGTCAGGGCAGTTTTTGACATATGACAAGGCACACCGCATTGACAGCAGGGGCTAACCTGAATAATTGACAGAAATTGGAAGCAGTAGTTAACTGCTTCCAAGGGCTGGCCTTAGTGTGGTGTGGCCTATGTCGTGACATTGGGTCCTGCTCTTGGGTGCCCCTGCACTGGGGTGGCAAACAGATCTCCCACTGCTGCAGCCACCATCTGGCAGCCTGGGAAGGCAGTGGAGTGTGGGCTTCCTCGCCCTTCCTTGGGACTGTATGGCCTGAAATGGACCTCCCAGAAGTAGAAGACAATGATGTTATATCACATAGCACCACAAGCATCTGGCTTGCCACGGCTGCAGTTGCTGCAGCTGCCTGGTGAATGGGGGCGCCCTACGCGGGCACTCTACATTGGGTTCCACTAGTCCTATGGCTGGCCCTGCTGCTTCCTGTTTAGCTTTAGGTCTATTTTTATCAGTTATTCAGGCTACTAGCAGTCTGTTCTCTTTGTGCTATAAGCTTGAATGCTTATAGTGCTCTATTTAACCCACTTTTTGCCCGACCCACAGGTGTACACATTTGGTCACTGTTGTATATATGCAACATTGGGCAGAAACGGCTTAATTAAAGCTCAACTTTCCTGTAAAACTTTAAAGAACCTTAATGGATGCATGTGGGGAACACAGATCCGTAGATAATTGGAACAGTGGATACCGGATCCGTAGATATGGGGGCACCTGTCTCCCTCCAGCTTCTATTAGGAATCATTTACACAGGCTAGAATTGTAGGGACCTTGTGCTTCTGTGAAGTTTTGCTCCTTTTGGAAAGCAAGCTTGAACTGCTGCGGCATTTTAAATCTCATTCTATATATAATGGCATGCAGTAGAGTGATGGAAAGGATTTGTTTTGATACTCTGTGATATTGTGTCATGTAACCGAAACAACAAATATCAGTCTACATATTTCAATCTCTGTTAGATACCGGAAAATTGATTGTTTTGTTCTGAATATTTACTGACCAATCAGAGGAACAAAATTGTGCAAAATGCATATGCTTACTAATCATTAACCGCCTGAGCTTTTCTACTATATTCTGTTTATCCCTCTTGCTCTCCCTTTCACCCCCCGTCCCAGGCACCGTTCCATTAACCTGTTCCTCCATGGTTATCAGAAATATTGGATAGAAACAGAGGAATATTCCTTTGAGGAGAAACTAGTTCAGGATTTGGCTGTAAGTACGGATATAACTGGGCTCAGTTTTAAACATGCCCATATTAATCAAAATAATACAATGTGTGTCTGTGTCACTTTTCTGTACCAGAATTACAGCATCAATTGTTTACCTTGTGATCAGAAAATAATATTCAACCTATATACATAGTTACATATAATATGCATATGGGCACAGTTATGATGTATATCAAGGGTGTCAAACATAAGGCCCATGGGGAAAATGTGGCCCCCAAAAAGCAATTTCTCCTGCCCTCGTTTAATTGGGCTCTCCCAGCATGGTAGCTGGGGTCTCTCATATCTTGAAACTATGAACAAGATTTGCACATTTATTCTTCTGTCATTTGCAGCTAATGCATTTCTGTGTGAGAACAAATGCTGATTATGTCATTAAGCCATCATCTGCTTAGTGATGTCACTTCCTGCTTAATGACATCACTTCTGACTCAAGAGGCACCATGAATGCTAACTTCAGCCCTCTGTATGAAATGTGTTTGACATCCCTGGTGTATGTCATTATTTGTAGTGTATATCATTTTTATTAAGAATATTTATATACCGCTTTTCAATTGCATTACCTTTTCTTAAGAAACAAAATTGAACT
The DNA here is from genome assembly GCF_035046505.1 of Tiliqua scincoides. Taxonomy (NCBI): domain Eukaryota; kingdom Metazoa; phylum Chordata; class Lepidosauria; order Squamata; family Scincidae; genus Tiliqua; species Tiliqua scincoides. The sequence continues at coordinate 11,641,410 of NC_089821.1, forward strand.
GAAATGGCACTCCCCTTTTTAATTCAGTATGGCAATGCATATGTTCCTGTGTTTTAATTAAAATTTGTATGAAGCTTAACAAAAAGAATGCCGCTTTACGTTTTTGAATTTTGGTTATTGCATAACTCCCCTTTTATGTTAACATTCTAAGCTTTTATGCAAGTTAATTTTTCCTTTTCATTAATACTCCAACTGAGTGGTATTCTAATGAAGTGTCAGTATGTATGTTAAGCAGCAGAAAAATTCTCTTATATACTAGAATTTAAAGATTTATTATATTTGAACCTTGATTTGAATAGAATTTAATTCTGATTAGGAAACGTTAATTTTTCTTTGATAGGCAATGGGTTTCTTAACCTTCATGAAGTTTTAAGAGCTTTCTTTTTCAGTGATGTGCTAAGGAGTGATTTAGAAGGCCGTGATTATTGTTCAGTCTCTCGGTATATGTAGCTCCCCACAACTGCCACAAACAGAACTTTCTATTACATGAAGTCTGTGTCCATCTGTGGAGAGAAAACAAGTGATAGATTTATCTGTTGATAATATCTAGCAGCTGGTGTAAAGTTATGCTAACCTGGAAAAAGTTTACTGACCTGACAGACTCTCTTCTTTCCTCTTAAAATGCATATGTATAAATGCAGTGGTTTTTCAACTAACATAGTTTACCTTAAATTATAAATTCAACCAAGATATAATTTCTGACTATTTGCCTGTAGGTCATAATTTTGTCAAATTGTGAAAGAGGGAAATTGTAAAGGATGTTATTTTAGGAGATTTTGTGATGGTTGGCAACCTTCAGTCTCGAAAGACTATGGTATAAGTTTACAGCACCCGGTATTCCCAGGCAGTCTCCCATCCAAGTACTAACCAGACCTGACCCTGCTTAGCTTCTGAGATCAGATGATATCGGGCATGAAGGGTAATATATCCTTGTAAACATGTTCCCACAAAACTATAGCCAACGACACCACCCACGGTTAGAGCATCAAGAGCTTGCCAAGAAGCTATGCCCCTGTTGTTGATGCACTTGTAGTTCCACTCCCTGTATTTGTCTGAATCAGGCTAATGCTGTTCACAGGGGGAGAATACCCACATGATCTTAAACATTAGAACCCCAGAATTCCAGGATATATATATATGGAAAATAAATAAAAACTATGGTTTCTCTTTGTAGTTGATTCTCTTTCTACACATATTATAGCTTAGTGCAAATATTATTATTTATTATTATTAACAGTGTTTATATACCGCTTTTCAACTAAAGTTCACAAAGCGGTTTACAAAGAAAAATCAAATAACGAAATGGCTCCCTGTCCCAAAAGGGCTCACAATCTAAAAAGATGCAAATGAATACCAGCAGACAGCCACTAGAACAGACAGTGCTGGGGTGAGGTGGGCCAGTTACTCTCCCCCTGCTAAAAAAAGGAGCACCCACTTGAAAAAGTGCCTCTTACCCAATTAGCAGGGGTAAAATTATGCCTTGGTATTGAATTATGCCTTGTTTATACTGATATGTTCTTTTGTTGCAAGCTGTCAGTCATCGATGTAGAGATATAAAAGCATTGAGAAAATAATTTTGAATCTCTTATTAAAATTTAAAATGTTATTTGGACTATGTTTTGTGTCTTTTCAGTCACTACTGATAGTGAATTGCTTATAATATATTCCAATATAATTATTGCGCAGACCCCTCCCAAAAAAGGTGAAGATGAGGAAGAAGAAACTGAAAAACATCCTGATCCTCTTCATCAGATTATTCTTCACTTCAGTCGGAATGCTCTCACTGAAAGAAGGTAAATGGATTATATTCAGAGCTATAGGAAACTCATTTAAGTACAGGTGACTGACCATTGATACCAGGTCCATCTTTAAATGCCTTGTAACAAAGGAAAAAAGCACTTCCTACGTTTGCGCTGTTAAACTGCACAGATTGCAAACTTCTTGGGGTTAGATAGCTTTAAAAACCCACTTCCAGGTTTGTTTCTCCTCCATTGTCACCCCAAAATATCGGTATAGACCCTAAACCACATTTTTCCACTAGATGGGGTGAATAATTGAATCTAATGGAATAATTTCATTCTATTATGCACCCCATCTAGTGGCCGCATGCAGTATAGCATCTGTGACAATGCATTCTGGAGTGACAATGGAGGAGCAAGAAACCTGGAAGTGGGTCTTTTAAGCTGTTTCTTCTACTGATTTGGTATCCACTGATTTTTTTTTTTTAATCAGAATGGAACCTCAGTGGATAACAATGCACACAACCTGTATGGATTTTTTCTTCTGTTACTTTTAAAAGCCTTTCTCTCCTCAAAGCATAGCACTGCTGGTTCACCTTGCATTTTGTTCACTGTTGGTCATAAGATTTGGAGATGTCCAAGCCAGACCCCTCTGAATTCTTGGAAGGCTGTCTAGGCATTTTTTTAATCTCTGAAAAGCCCTTCCTCTTGAATCAGGAGGGTATAGCTAAATTCTAAATCCTGAAGATTTACAGGTCTTCACACGCAACACTAAGACCTGAGCATACCCTACGTGCAAGAATCTGTGTGCTCATGCAGCAGAATTTGCTTGTCAGCAGTGGCAATTTTAACAGTCAACTGTTTGGGCTGAAGGAAGAAAGGAGAAACCAAGAGTTAGTTTCCCCCACTTCTTAACAGACAACTAATGCTGTCAGATCTAACCATACAGATTATGTCTTGGTCCATATGTAATGCTAAACTATAGTTAATAGATATTTGAATGAGCCTTGGAGAGCCATGGTCTTTCCTCTTATGAAGTGGAGAATGAAAACCTTACTTTACAACCAACAACAAAGGGGCCAGAGCAGAGTGATTCACTGGTTGTTGGATCGCGACCCACCAGTTTGGGAACCCCTGATGTAGACAATGCTGAATTATTGGACCAGTGGTCTGACTCAGAATAAGGCAGATTCATACGTTCACAATGCCTTGAATTCATATGTAACACAGAACTCTGACTTCTTCTAAAGTGAAAACAAAAGCAGGCACGCATGAGAGGAGAAAGAGAGCTGCGGGATGATGGTTTCCCAAGACTCATTCACCATCATTTAATGTAACTGAAATGGACGAATCTGATAGAGGATGTATAGACAGAGCCACTCCACCAAGTCAGTCACTATACACATGACCCCTGTTGCTGAATGTGGGATTACAATTTTCAGCTTCATTGATCATAAGAACATAAGATGAGCCCACTGGATCAGGCTAAAGGCCCATCTAGTCCAACTTCCTGTATCTTACAGTGGCCCAACAAATGCCCGAGGGAGCACATAAGACAACAGACACAACCTGCGTCCCAGTACCCTCCCCTGCGTCTGGCAACAGAGGCAGCCTGCCTCTAAAACCAAGAGCTTGCACATACCTACTATGACTTGTAACCTGTAATGAACTTTTCCTCCAGAAATTTGTCCAATCCCCTCTTAAAGGCATCCAGGCAAGATGCCATCACTACTTCCTGTGGCAAAAAGTTCTACAGACTAGTTACACGCTGGGTAAAGAAACACGCTGGGTTAGGACATACATTTCTTCTGTATGTCCTAACTCTCCCAACACTGCACTTTAGTGGATGTCCCCTGGTTCTGGTGTTTGTTATTATATGGCCTTTGCTAGATTTTTAGGAGGAAGAGTCTTCCTATAAACAGCGAAAGTAGGCCAGTTTTAGGTGTATCCGACATTCATACTCTCCACTGAAAGAAGGGTCAAGCTTACGATGAAAATTTCAATTTCTGCCAGATTAACTATATGTACTAACTATAACATGCAGGAGCCCCAAGGTGTTTAAAAAAAAAAAAAGCTTTGGAGAGCAGGGGATTTAGAGTAGAGAAGTGGCAGGCAGAGGTGCTTAATCTTTTCTTTTCATGCCACTTTTACCTCCTCCCAAAGCAGCTTTTCCTGTAAAACAAAAAACCAAGAGTCAATCAAGCTCTGATACATGTGTGAATTGTTAGCACTGTAGTATGTGCTACGATGCTGGAGATGACAAACTGAACACTTGTTGTGGCCATTTTTTGCCCTCATATAATGTGGGAAGATATTCTTGGTAAGCACAAGTTTTACTGTTCACTTCTGTGTGGCATTAATCTTAAAATAGATTAAAAAGTAAAAAGAAAGGCGATGTTAAAATTTTAAGATGTATAGTGTGACTTCAGCCTTCTTAAAATCCTCTTAAAAGCACAATGAGGGAACATTTATATTTAATCCGAGTTTTTGGTTATTGTAGAAAATAGATTTTGTACCTGATACGATCACAGATAATCATCTGAACCAAAGACATTGCTGAAATCCCTTGCTGATTCTGTGTGCTGATTGTGGAGTCTATAGATGAAAAATAAATTCCTCTCTTGTGAAGCAGACGGGTGTATTATTTAGTTGTGAGTGCACAGGGTAAATACGTTTGAACACATAATCCGACATAACTCCTCGCCTTATAGGCTTGTAGCTAGTATCATGGTTTGCAGGCAGATTAAAGTCTTTCTGCTTTGATGAAAAAATGAAATTGCAGTTCATTGATACTATAAAAACCACTAAGTTTTAAGTCCACTTCAGAAACTGTTTGAATAATACTTCTACCTTCCTGCAGCCAACTGGAAAATGACCCTTTGTATACTGCGTATTCAGCAATGATGGCAAAGGTGAGTGTCTGATGCCAACGTCTATCCTAAATCAATTACAATCCAGCTCGCAATGTTATTTTTGTGTATTCCTGTAATCTACTTTATCTTTGACAGCTTAGCTCTGTTTCCCTGTCATTAAGAAGTGAAGTTACACTTTTCTGGGGATTGCTACTCTGGGGCTTGATCCTGTTCACCATGTGTGTAGCACCTGTAAGAACATAAGAACAGCCCCACTGGATCAGGCCACAGGCCCATCGAGTCCAGCTTCCTGTATCTCACAGCGGCCCACCAAACGCCCCAGGGAACACACCAGATAACAAGAGATCTGCAAGGCTTCCTGGGAATTGTAGTTAAGAACATAAGAACAGCCCCACTGGATCAGGCCATAGGCCCATCTAGTCCAGCTTCCTGTATCTCACAGCAGCCCACCAAATGCCCCAGGGAGCACACCAGATAACAAGAGACCTGCATCCTGGTGCCCTCCCTTGTATCTGGCATTCCGACATAGCCCATTTCTAAAATCAGGAGGTCGCGCATACACATCATGGCTTGTAACCCGTAATGGATTTTTCCTCCTGTGCATGGAAGAATTCCAGTAGGGTGTAAGAAACTTTTCCCCTTCTTTTCCCATGGCATGCAAACATGGGCACTCGGTATGTCAGATCTGTGAACACCTCCAATACATCAATCCAACCCTTACTCCTCCACTGTTACATGGGCTTAAAACATGCACTCCTTGATTGACCAGAGGAGGCAGCACTGAGCAGGGATATGGGAAGCATGCACAAGCTACCCATTTCACATCATGGTGTGTTACTGTCACTCATAGTAGTAATAATAATAATAATACAGGTATTTATATACCACCTTTCTTGGTCTTTATTCAAGACTTTATTCAAGGCGGTTTACATAGGCAGGCTATTTAAATCCCCGTAGGGATTTTTACAATTGAAAGAAGGTTCTATCTTTCAAGAACCACAACATTCAGATGTTTCTTTCTGATCTGGTTTCACATTCTGACCTCCATCCTCCCATGCTCAGAGCAGATGGAATAACTTGGCTCAGCTTGTCAGCTGCTTCAAGGTCGCATGGTGCGGGTGGCCTCGAACTGGCGACCTTGTGGATGTTATCTTCTGGCAAATGGAGGCTCTACCCTCTAGACCAGACCTCCTGCCCCCAGACCTCCTGCCTCCGGACCTCCAAACATGCTAATGTTTGTGCACATGTGCCTGGAAGGGTAAAAGACATGGCTCTCTTATACTTGATTGGGATTCTTATGGGCGTGTTATCCACAATGGACTTGGCTTCTGCAGGGCAAATACACTTGGTAGTGCAAAGGATGTTTTCTCTGAACTGTTAAAGATCTTTGGGCCCAATCCTATCCAACTTTCCAACACCACTGCAGCTGTGCCTGTGGTGGAGGAGCCGCTATGGAGACCCTGTCAATGTAAGGGAACATTTATTCCTTCACCTCAGGGCTGCATTACCTTAAGGTTGGATAGGATTGGGCTCTTAGTATAATGTGACATGAAAAGAATCTGCTGGGCCACTGTGAGATACAGGAAGTTAGACTAGATGGGCCTTTGATCTGATCTAGTGAGGCTTAGGTTCTCTAGAACCCACCCCCTCAGCGGATGAGTTCACAAATGCTATGAACTGGCCACAGGTACTTCAGTTTCCAGTTGAACTGAGTTCAAGAAACTCTTAGCTAAAGCAGCTGAGAGGAAGCTTGCTTATCATGGGTGGAAGGGTTTGGGGCTAAACCGACTTTGCAACATATCAGTGGAGAAGTGATGAGTAAGAATGGGGAGAAAAATTGCAACTCTGCTTCTCTCTGAAGTCACTCATGCTCCCTCTCTTGCTCGTCTGTCTACTCTGCTACCATGGACAGTACCTCCTTTAGGTCCCCGCTTCTTTTCCTTGGTTGAACCTCATCCCATCTGGTAGGAAAATAAAAGGTGTTCTGTTAGTATTCTGCAGTCATTGACCGTGATGAGAAGGAGAAAATTCCAGGAACTTCATTTCTTTCCTGGTTGGGAAGAATTAGTTCCCTGTTTGCCTGCTTGCTAAGAATTCCAGAACTTTGTTCCCTTTTCCCATGCGATAAAATTTATGGTATTTCTAGTGAGAATGGAAATAGAATATGTTTGTGTGCTCTCTCTCTCTCTCTCTCTCTCTCTCTCTCTCCCTCCCTGTGTGTGTGTGTGTGTGTGTGTGTGTGTTTGAGACTAGATTTAATGCAGTATGTACATCTGAAATATATACATGTGAACTGATTATGTACTGTATTTGTGTGTGAGATTATTTTTTTAAACTTTCCAAAATATGACTAAGATTCTCCTTGTAGATGGTGTTAAGTTCAATCGTATGCACAATCACTGGGAACTAAATCCCACTGAGCCCAGTGGAACTCACCTAACTGGGTAAAAATGCTTAGAATTGTGCTGTAAATGTTTCTCTTAGTGTTTTTCAACCTGGTTGGGACCCCAATGGGATTGCAAAGTGTTATTTGAGAGGCAGTGGCAACCTTTCAAAGCCTGCGCAAGAGAGGGCTTGGATCCAATCCAATGATGGAACTGCCTTATCAAAACTGAGTTTTTAATGTAATCTTGCACAGCCTCTTCTTGCAGTTCCTAAGGCCAGCCCTGCTCAGGCTGTTAACTGACAGGGTTATTGTGAAGACACAAGAGGTGTAGGGGTAAACAGGACAGGAAGGGCAGATCGGGTGTCAGGAGGGGGGTAGGATGAGGTAATTCAGCTAACATGAGCAATGTCATGTTTTATCTATCTATCTATCTATCTATCTATCTATCTATCTATCTATCTATCTATCTATCTACCTACCTACCTACCTACCTACCTACCTACCTAACTACCTAGGTCATGGCACATAAAAGGTTGAAGACCACTGCTCTAAATTGTTTCCTGTTTATTCATTGTAACCAAAAAAAGTAAAAGCTAGTTTAATCTGAGTCTATTGCTTTCTTATGCAAAAAAAAAAATAAATCTAAAAAAAAGAGCTGTCAGAGTGGAGAAGATGATGATGCTGGAGAAGAAGAAGGAAAAGAGAAGACATTTGAGGTGCTTGTTTTAAGTATTATTATTTTACCCTACAATTTACAGTGCTAAAGCAACATTTTATCCCAGTTAAAAATGATGAAGTGATAATAGCGATGTTAAGAGACATGACAAATTTTCCTCGAACTCTTTCTTGAAGGTTACTCATCCGAGGTAAAGAATTATATAGATATGTACACCATAATGATTACATTCCTAGTAATTGCAAACAGTGCTTGAGTTCCATCATGCCTACATTTTTTCTCATTATTACTCTCATATTTTCTCCTTTACTTGGTTATTTCTCCCCTTTGTGTAGTACACCTGGAAAAACCTTATTATCCTTTTTAATTCAAATTGTGAGTGAAACCTTGTTACACAAAAGTGTTATGGAAATCTGTTTAAAAAAATCACACTTACCAGGTGTTGCCACACTAGGGTGATTATTAATCTGATGATCCAATTTAAAGCTAATTTAGGTCCCATTGACTTTAGTTTAATTGGTTGTGAGTAACAGCCCAATCCTTTCCCCTTTCCTGGGAGTGCGCCCCATTGACTCCAATAGGACTTACTTCTGAGTAGACATGCATAGGATTAGGCTGAAAACCTTTTTAAAAGTGCATATGTATACAGGACAGCCTTCATTATCCACAGAGGTTCTGTTCCCAGAATGCCCATAGATACCAAAATCTGCAGATGTTAGAATCTGTGGATTTCAGGGGGGAGAGCCCTCCAGACCCAACAAGAGCTGTGCTCCAGTTGGGTCTGGAGGCCCTTCTGAGGGCTGAAAACATTGACTTTCAGTTCTGGTCAGGTTTGGAGGACTATAGGTGGCCCACCCAGTATTCAAATCCACAGGTACCAAACTCGCGGATGAGGAGGGCCACCCGTATATTCTTTTAAACTGCTATTGGATAAAGTAGAGACCTTTATATGCGAAGGAAGCATGATACTTATATCTGTATATTCTCCCACTCAGGAAAAAGAAATGGAGAAGCAGAAAATTCTTTTTCAGCAATCTCGACTTCATGAACGTGGAGCTGCTGAGATGATATTGCAGATGATTAGTGCTAGTAAAGGTAATATGTTTAAAAACACACACACACACACATAATTCTCTGACAATATTTTGTTTGTTTGGGCATACATTTCTATCCCAAGGCAACAAGTTGGTTGTGGCACATTAAAAGCATGCTAATATACGAAATGTAAAGATGTGTGTCTTGCGGTAACTTAAGCCTGACTGCTGACATTTAGGGCCCAATCCTATCCAACTTATCCTATCCAACTTAGCGCTAATGCAACCATCCCAACAGTGTGTATGCTGCATCCTGTGGTGGTGGGCGCAATCAAGGAGGTCATCTAAAGGTAAGGGAACATACGTTCCCTTATCTTGGGACTGCACTGTGCCTGCATCTGTGCAGGAAAGTTGGATAGGATCAGGCCCTTACATTAGCTATTTTGCCTCAGACTGAATCCCAATAAAACTGCAGCTATAAACAAATAATTCTAGCCCGGTAAGAGGCCTAAAAGATGTCACAAGAATTGTGCGCACCTATGAGGGGCTTCAACATGTTTGTGTGTAAAAATAATGTATTTATTTTTGCCAAGTAGCAGTTCCACACACAGCATTGTTTTTAATCATGGGAAAAAATTGTAAAAGCCACTTGGAATGTGGAGTGAGGGATGCTACCTGGAAGCATTTTTAAACACGTGCGTAATAGTTTAATCATTATATTCCCCTTGATTGACAGGTGAAATGGGGCCCATGGTAGTTGAAACCTTGAAACTTGGTATTGCTGTCCTAAACGGAGGCAACTCAGTAGTTCAGCAGGTAACCATATTGCATGGCTACATATCTTTTCCTTATTTGCCTGTTATTTTGAGAATGGTAATATTTCACTGTTAGAAGTACTGCGACTGTGAAGAAGAACTTGGCTATTTTAGGGGAATGGGCAAGATAATTTTACATCTTTCAGCATGTATCTAGTTAGTGGGTAACATTGGGAGTTCTTTGTACGTGTAAATCAAAAAAATGAATGGGTTCTCGGTGTCCTTAAAAGTTTCAGCACATTTCAGTAGACTCTGTGCGGAATGTGTGTATATATTATATTTCCTCAACTTTTCTGTTTCAGAAAATGCTGGACTACCTGAAAGAGAAAAAAGATGCAGGATTTTTTCAGAGCCTTTCAGGCTTGATGCAGTCTTGCAGGTAAAGATCTATAAGAGAGTGTTATACTTACTCTTTTGCCCATCCAAGCTGGATATTTTTTTTTCCTCTATGCAGTTTCTTCTTGTTACATACATTGGCATAGCTAATGATCGTGTAGCCCGGTGCCAAGCTCAAAATGTTGCCCCGGAAGTGATGTCACAACCAGAAGTGACATCACGCCCAGGCTTTTTCAAAAGTGAAAAGGCATCTATCTGTTACCTGGTGTCAAAGAAGATTTTTAACCCACCCCCCGACAAAATCAAATTAAGTAAATTTGCCCCTGGTAGGTTCAAGACACTGTGTTGGGTGAAGAGGGATGGTTATTCTTCTCTTGCTAAATATAAAAGGGGAACTTCTTGAACAACAATCAGTCTCATAGGTCAGTTCTGAGTTAAGAAAATCCCCTTTTTTGTTCTATAAGGCAATTGTGTTTTCATTTTCTGGTTAATTGGCCATAACTTTTGATAGAATACAGGTATTCCAATGGGGTGTTTCATTGCATTCTACATTAAATTACCTTTCCAGTGATATGTAACGGGATGGTATTAATCGTATATACCAAGATTTTCACAATTTTGGTCACTAGTGTCAAGCTCAGCTTGTTGCCCCCCTAAAGCTTGACTCCTGGTGCAACTGCTGTCCCCTGCACCCCCTTAGCTAAGCCACTGGTTACATGGAAAGTGTCATGGGGTCACTGAGATGTAAATAAGCCAGTTCCAGCTTGTAGCAATATTTGTTTTTTCTGTTATGATCCCAGGTCAGGAACTGCCACATAATCCCATACTTAGAGATGGTTGAGAAATATTGTGGTGTGCAAAATGTGACCAGTTATCATGTGCTAAGCCAGGGGTGTCAAACTCATTTCATACAGAGGGCCACGTAGCATTCATGATGGCTGCTAAGGGCCGGAAATGATGTCATTAGGCAAGAAGCGATGTCATTAAACAAGTCATAACAAAAAAAAAACCCACTTTTTTTCTCACTTAGGAACTCATTAGCTGCAAATGACAAAAGAGAAAATATACGAATCTTGATCATACTTCAAGATATGGGAGAACCCAATTGGGCTGCCCTTTCAGCAGTAACACCTTAGCACTACACAGCAGCTGAAAGTCTGAGGGCCATATAAAAAGCTTCCGCGAGCCGCATCCGGCCCCCAGACCTTATGTTTGACACCCCTGTGCTAAGCTATCCTAAGCTGACAAGTGATTGCTGAAATTGCCGCATGGTCCATGAAATGTTTTAGAGCTCTGTTTTGGTATCTTTTGTTAACTTAGGGCCCAATCCTATCCAACTTTCCAGCACCAGTGCAGCTACAATGCAGCCCTGAGATAAGGGAAAAAATGTTCCCATTTTTTCTCTGGGACTGCCTCCCCACTACAGGATGCAGTGCATGTCCCATTGGTACAGCTGCACTGGCACTAAAAAATTGGATAGGATTTGGCCCTGTATTAGAATTTATGGACATATGGAGATTGTTCTTACTGTTTAGTATTTATTACTGTACTATTCAGAGAGCAAATTCCTTGCCCACCTCCATTGTTAATAATTATTAGGATATATATCAGATCTGTTTCAATGGGATATGCTTGGAATTGTGATTTTAGAGTATGGAGATTGGTGCTTTGAAAGCTTATTTCCATGTTGCATGCATTCATAATCTTGCTTGCTATACGTTTGAACATCAGGATTGCCCCAGCCACTGGGCTCATCATTGGATATTTATATACCGCCTTTCTGGTCATCGGATTACTCCTCTGACTTTATTCAAGGCGGTTTACATAGGCAGGTTGTACACATGTCTGTTCTACTGTTCCTACTGAATCCCCAGGTGACCTGTTCTAGCTGTATTTAAACAAGCTGGAATATGAAACGGGGATTGAATCATCATTCATTTATTTGAACCTGATCTAATGATGGTTTGAGGGAGAGAAGGAAAGAAAATGTCCTGAAAGTGTTTTTGCTTCACCCCCACATTTATATACAGCATTAACTGATATCAGTAGAAGGAATATTGTAAAGCAGGATTAGGCTTAGAAGGGAGCCTTGACCCTTTACAGATCTTCACTGAGACCTTTTTCACTGACTTTCGTGGAAGCAGCCTTCAAACTGAATATGTTTAAACCTGTGTTATTTTGCCATTTGAAAGCTTAATGTAAACACATGCCAGAAGTTCAGGGTTTCTATGCTAGTAAATAAAGCCATCCTTTCTGAATTGATTTTGTTGTTATTACAAGTGTTCTCGACCTGAATGCCTTTGAGAGACAGAATAAAGCAGAGGGCCTTGGAATGGTTACCGAAGAAGGAACGCGTAAGTGTAATAAATACATAACTTAAAAATTCACGCAAGGATTACATTTCTTCGTTCTCCCTGTAACACCAAAATGGTCAGGTTGTAAGAGGCCCTGGTTTTCTTTATTGATAGCCTCCTTAAAATAATTTAGTATTTAATTATTGTGCTTTTTTAGTTTCAAGAGAAACATTTAAGCAAAGAATATCATGTAACTTATAACTTGCTTATCCTGTATTCTTATTATTTTTCTTTGATCCACAGTCATCGTACGTGAGCGTGGTACGTTTGGGTTTACAGCTTTTGATGCTATTGTGTGTTGCAAACACCGAAAGAAATCTTCTTTAATTGCATCTTTCTAGACATCTTTTAGGTTTAGTTTCATGGTCTGCAGCCGGTTGCGTGTTGAGCTTGGAGATACAGTTTGATGCTTAATTAAAGAAGTGTCTTTCATAATTAAGGCATGGTTTGATAATGACTAACCATTTACCTATTAGATCTTTAGTCCTGTAGTTTTGATCATGAATGCTTTGGAGTGCTAAATATTTTGGCTTTGCTTTTTCTGTTTCATAGTTTGTTTTTTTATCATTCTCTCGATACATTTCTTTTAAAAATTACTGTAAATCAGCTTACAGTATTTGCTTTTTTATTAAAATCACTTAGTTTGAAGGATGCTGTTGGGAGACAATATATGTTCTGCATGTTTTAAGAAATGACTGATGGTTGTGTAATTCATTGTACTGTATATTTTCAAGGTGAGAAAGTGCTACAGAATGATGAGTTTACTAAAGATCTGTTTAGATTTTTACAACTGCTGTGTGAAGGCCATAATAATGGTACGTAGTCTGCAATAAATCTTCAATAATTTATAGTTTCATTGAAATCCTTTGTTGGAGGGAACAAAAAATGCTTCTTCTATTTAAATTAAATTCTCAGTTAATTAGCTGAATACTTCAGAAGAGAATTCATTCAGCTGTGTCTCAGATAGAATGGTACTTCAGAGTATTCAAAAACACCTTAACATGTAGGTTTTTCTAACTAGCAATTGAATTGTGACTTTACTCATATCATAATAAAGAAAAGAAGGCTGCAATCCCATCCTCACTTTCCTTGGAGTAAGTTCCATTGAACCCAATAGAACTTACTTCTGAGTAGACCTGCTTGGATTGTGCACAAGAGTATTTGCAAATGCTACTTTTGGTAGCCTTTGCTTAAGTAATATTTCAATTGTGTCATTTATTAAGCATGCTGCTGTGGCAGTATCCATCAGCTGCAGTTATAAAGGGAACTGCTTCATAATGGTTGGACAAGTCATGCTTTTCATTTTTATATGAATTCAAACATGAGAATATATATATCTGCATATTACATATTTTTCATTTAGCACCAAAATTATTTTGCATTTTAGATTTTCAGAACTACCTGCGCACTCAGATGGGAAATACTACAACAGTGAATATTATCATTAGCACAGTTGATTATCTCTTGCGTCTTCAGGTAAGATGGAGAGTTTTGTTTTTTTTAAATTTCACAGCTACTTTGGGAAGTCTGATGCTAGATTAGGGATACCAAACTTGTTTGATATAGTGGGCTGAATAGCATTCATGGCACCTGCTGAAGGCTGGAAGTGATGTCATTAAACAGGAAGTGATGTCATTATGCAGATGATGGTTTAAAATGTTCTGTAATCTCAACAGTGGCAAACTCAACAACGGCAAATGATGGAAGACAAAATGTACAAACCTTAATCATATTTTCAAGTTACAAAGCAGCCCAATTATCTCATGGGTTGCCCTTTCAACAGCATTGCTTCTGCCACAGCATCAGTTAGCAGGTGAGAGGTGCTATGAGATGTGACACCTCAGCAGAAGTAGTGCTGCTGAGAGGGCAGGCCATGTGATCTCTCCCAGCACCTCAACAACATCTCCCTCACTTTCCCTCTTACCTACCCCTAACCTTCTGTGGTCTCCTCCTGTCTCTTCCTCCCAGATCCTCAGCAGTAGTGATGCTCCTGAAAGAAAAGTGCTGGGACAGCCCAGTAATCACGGTGGGCAGCTAAATAGCTTCAGAGGGCCACATCTGGCTTGCGGGCCTTATGTTTGACATCTGTGTGCTAGATGATATTTCCACTAGGCTTTTGATTTGCACAACTAGATGTTAATGGGGTTTGGGAGTTAGTGGTATGGGATGCCAAAGGCCAAGGTTATCTGTCTATTTGCTGAGATGAAGGGATTGTCAAACTAGTTTGCTAAGACACAGGTGTCTCGTGATTCAAAGTTGGGTGAAAAGGCATTCAGTGGGCATTCAGAGGAAAAGGTGTTCGGAAGAGGGGGGAAAGCTAAAAGGAGAGAGCTGTCTTATATCTGTACTAACTGTCAGCTGGAACAGTAGTTCTCAGGAAGCAGAGGGAAGGGAAGTGCTTGATGCTACACCAATGAATTACTAAGCAGCAATAGTCACAGCAGTGGTAAACAGCAACAAGGAGGGGTTTTGCTCTGGAGGCTTGGGATTGCGTTTGTGATGATAAGAGAAGGTTACTTATTTTGTGATCAGGAATGGTCTTTTTAACATCAAATCAGGAAGTTCCCAGGATATGGCCTTGTGAATTGAATTGACTCACCAAGAAAAGTGCATTTTGTCAGAAAATTTTCCAGGGCAAGGCTAGACTCACAAGATGGCCAGCAAGGGGAAAGAGGGTTGCTCAAGTGAACCAAAGCTCAGCCTTCACTCCAAAGGCTTATGGGACTTGATGCGACCTTGCCACCGGCCCAAGAAAAACAGCAGGAAACTGGCCTGGGTCATGCTTACCTGGCTTGCACCATATATACGCACATATAAAGGTGTAGGCAACAATTGGTAGTCTCTTCTTAGTTCTGCCATCACAGAGTCAGTTGCTTCTCCTGGATTTGCTTTTGTCGCTTTTGTTGCAATTTTGCAGTTGCTTTTGTGGATTTAATTATGTCATTGATTATGCTAATTGTGTGTGTGCCTGACTGAAGTGATTATTTGGTTTGTATCCTCCTCTTCTGTGAAGCCTGCTCCATTGTCCTTCTGAGAGTGGAAAGACAATGAAACTCTCAATGGAAAGACAATGAGAGGAAAGACAATGAAACAGGACAATGAAAGACAAGAAAGAAAACTCTCCTTCTGAGAGTGAAACTTGGTTGGCAACCTTCAGTCTCGAAAGACTATGGTATAAGCCTACAGCACCCGGTATTCCCAGGCAGTCTCCCACCCAAGTACTAACCAGGCCTGACCCTGCTTAGCTTCCAAGATCAGATGAGATCAGGCACATGCAGGGTAAAACTTGTTCTTATGCAAAACCTCCTCATGGAAGGAGTGTTTGGACCTCATGGATAAACCTCCTTATCATGCTTCTAATACTGGAGCAGTCTTCCACAGAAGATTAGGGTACTTCAGTTGTTAGGGGGACATCATTGATGAATAACTCCTCCCTTCCACTAGTGTGAGGGTATGTAGAGGCTTTAAATTTCCCTTTGGGGAAGTCATCCTCACATTTGTCCCCTTTTTGTCCTGTTTCCACTGTTGAAGCAGGAGATGCTTGAATCTTGGGCCTAAGAAACTGAATGGGAGGGGAGGAGTGGGATTTTTAGAAAAGAAAGAGAGACAACACAACTGTCCTGGGTATCCATGGGCCGACACAAGTTCCTTGTGCTGGCCCAGGAGGGTTGCAAATGTGCCATAAGGCATGTTTGCACCTCCTTGGGAGGAAGCTGGGCCAGCATTCAGAAGCTGACACAATCCTCTGCACCAGCTTCCTCACTGAGGCTTGCATCAGCCCAGCTGGGGTGGGCAGGGAGGAGGCAGGAGGGAGGCATTCCTGGGTGGGAGGAGGGTGGGCAGTGGGTGACCCAGGGGCGGGTGGGCAGGGAGCAGGAGGCAGGGCTGGAATCTGGCCATTATGCCAGATCCCAACCCCTGTTCCTGGGGAGAATGGCGCAGCTTGAAGCTACTCCGCTCTCCTCAGACTTTCACCACCTCAGGAGGTGGCACAAGTCCGGGGAGACCAATTGGGGCTAGGGCACCTTACCCAGGTGTAAAGGTAAAAGTTTCCCCTTGCCTCTGGCTAAGCCGCCTTGGGCCCCCATCCTCCACTGGATACAGCACAGGCCTCTTGGCTTGCCTGTTCCAGCGCAAGGTAGGATTGCGCCCTGTAAAGTTTAATAACCCAACTTTGGCTTAGCATGACAAGAACATTCATTTTAGGGCCCAAATCCTAAACAACTTTCCAGTGCTGGCATAGCTGGACCAATGGGACTGCAGGGTCAGAGTGTCAGGTGGCACTCACAGCGGCCTCTTCAAAGTAAGGGAATGTTTGTTCCCTTACCTCAAAGTTTCATTGCTCTTATGTCAGTGCTGGAAAGTGGGTTAGGATTGTGTCCTAAATTGTTCAGCCTGATTACAGGGAGGCAACCTGAATCCCAATATAGGAGGATCATGGATATTGCACCCCTGATATAATGACTTCATAACTGAAATGTTTGAAGGCATTCTGAATTGATGCAATCTTGGTGGAAACGCAACATCACTGTACTGATATTTTAAAATAGATGAGAATATATAATTTATTCTTTCTTGCTGATGCACTACTTTTATTTATAAAACTAGCGCTTGTCAGTATTCAGTGACAATATAAAAATATACAAACATTTAAATGTATTACATGGAAAAAAAATGTCACCCACTCCCTAAGGCTTCCTTACATGATAGTGTTTAACTCTTATCTCACAAAAATATTGAGAAAAAGCAGCTATTGTTTATTCATAGGAATCAATAAGTGACTTCTATTGGTACTATTCCGGAAAGGATGTGATTGATGAATCTGGACAACGTAACTTCTCCAAAGCATTGGCTGTGACTAAGCAGATTTTTAATTCACTGACTGAATATATCCAGGTAAGTAGCATGTTATTTTCCTCCATTGGGTACTGTGTATATGCTATGTGTAAATTTATGTGGATGTGAATTTAGACACATCAACTAGATCAGCGGTTCCCAAAGTCCTATTTGGACTTGGTGCTGCATTAAGTCTTTGTGGGGGTGGGGTGATGGAGGTGATGTGAGCTCCAGGATCACGCTGTTGCTGGGGACAGAAGGGTTTTTTTTTAACTTATAGAAGCGAGTGCCTTCCTCTGGAGGGTGCGGGAGCCCCGCAGATGCTTCCGCAGGGCTCCCCTAGAAAGCTAAAAATTGAGATTGGAAACCACTTCCAGTTTCGCAATCCAGTTTTCCTAACTGTATGGCTTCTGTCGTCTCTTCTAATTTGTTCATGGTGTTCTTTACTTTCACAACCATCCAAGCTTCCGTTCTCCTTCATTTCATCCATTCATTTTCTTTTTCCGTTCGCCTCATTAATGCAAAATTCTTTGGATGCAAAATTTTATAAAAAGTTATTTTTATTAGAATATGGGCGCAATCCTAACCCCTCATGTCAGTGCTTTCCAGCACTGGCACAGCGGTGCCAATGGGACGTGTGTTGCATCCTGCAGTTGGGTGTCACTCACGGAGGCCTCCTCAAAGTAAGGGAATGTTTGTTCCCTTGCCTCAGAGCTGCATTGCCCTTATGTCAGTGCTGGAAAACACTGACATATGGGGTTAGGATCGCACCCTATGTTGTACAATACTCTTAAAAAGCAGTTCTTCATTACTGCAAATTTATATACGATGAACATGTTATGTTACCTGAATTTAAAGCATTTTCCTTACTTTTAGGGTCCTTGCATAGGAAACCAGCAGAGTCTGGCTCACAGTAGATTATGGGATGCAGTTGTTGGCTTCCTTCATGTTTTTGCTAATATGCAAATGAAACTTTCTCAGGTAAATTTTATTGTATGATTTTTCTGATTATATGCTATGGATATAATATGGAATGACCTATACACTGAGTTCATATAACCAAGACTTGATCTGTGTACTCAATGGCCTCTATTTGCATCTGGTATATAATTTACTGTGATACCCTAACAGCACAATCATATGCATGTCTACTCAGAAGTAAATCCCATTATGTTCAATGGGGCTTTACTGGTAGTTAAGTGTGTCTAGGATTGTAGCCAAAGGCCCAATATTATTTAAACCTAAAATCTTATCTAAAAAGACGAATTCTGCTGGCACAGGCTGTCACAAAGCAGTCATAAAATGTTTTGTGGAAGCACAAACTGGTGAGTAGACTGGATGATGGGAGGCCTGCCAGAGCAGATAAGCCCAGTGTTAGGGGGTGGAACAGATAGGGGAAGTGCTGGGAGGGGATGAGATGGGGCAGGGTGGAACAGGGAGGAGACGGATTGGGCAGATTGAGTCTGGGAGGGGAGCGGGTTCTGTGGCGGCAGCAGTGCCCACTGAATCCAAATCCCCTTCTGGTCCACCTACACAGGTCAGCACATACTTGGACCAGTGACATCAGTGCAAATCTGTGTTGACCCAATGTGTCCACTGGTGCTTATCCCAGGATAAAGGGAGACATCCAGTTGCCAAATCCTCTCCTGCAGGATGCAGTGAATGTCATACCAGCACACTGTGCAGGGGTTTAAGTAGGGTTGGGGACTGAAAGTCTGTTTTGTAGGCATTCCTTTCCTAGAATGTAATTAGAATGATGTTTATTGTGCTACATCAATGTTAATTTTAACTTTGCATTTAATTCAGAAAAACAAAGAAACTGCACACTCATAATGTTTATTTCATAATGTTTCGTAATGTTTTGTAATGTTTATTTCACTGAGGGTGCAATCCTAACCCCTTATGTCAGTACCTTCCAGCACTGGCACAGCGGTGCCAATGGGATGTGTGCTGCATCCTGCAGTTGGGTGTCACTCACAGAGGCCTCCTTAAAGTAAGGGAATGTTTGTTCCCTTACCTCAGAGCTGCATTGCCCTTATATTAGTGCTGGAAAGCACTGACATAAGGGGTTAGGATTGCGCCCTTACTTGGCTTTGATTGAAGAGAACAGCCATGCCTTGTGCCTGGAAAACATAATTATATTAAAATACAATGACTGGCCCATTTATGTATTTTTTCCTTCAACCCCACCAAAATCTAATATGAATACTGAGATATCTATAATGTTCTATCTACTTTCACATGCATGTACTACAGGAAAAGGAGAGAGTAACAAGCCACTTACAAGACCAGTCACAGTCAACTATCTATCTCCATTTGCCTTGTTTCATTCTGCTTATGTACTTTATTCATTCTTTCCCTTTCATCTTCATGTATTATGTATTGGCCCCAAATTGGAGAGAAGAGGGAGGTGCTGAATATACCAGGCTTCAGAGAATACCAACAAATATTCTGATTATGTTCTGAAGTGCTGAAACTTACTCAGTATAACTATGCAATTAGAATGAGAAGAGCAGTGTGTGTGTGTTCTTGAATAAATGTGACTTGCAAATTATTCACAAGCACCTTGATCCATGAACAAGGTGTCACAAGTGATAAGTGGTGGGCTCCACAAATGCAGAAACTGGTGCATTTCTTGCTGTTACATGTGCAGATCCCTGGATGGGTGGTCCTCTGTGTGACAGCTGGATGTGAGGAATACTCTCACCATGTTTAAGGCTGCAGTCCTTGGCATACTTTTTTTTCAGAGTCACTCTTATGGTGCTGAGTGGGTTTTACTTCTGTGTAAATATGCAAACTATCACTCAGTTGAAAAAAATCCTTCATTTTATTGCAAATATTTAGTCCTGTGTCAACAACATATTCGGCTTATTAGAGGTAATGTGCTACTTATGACCATGGAGAAGTCTGGCATTAAAAACAGTGAATCATTGTGAGCTTTTTCTCTGGCAGTGGTTTTTAGAGGCCCTTGAAGCTGCTACCTGATTTAGAAATGCCAAAGGGTGTGGCTAAAATAGTCATTAGGCAGCAGTGCTCCCCCATAGCAGAAGCTTGTTTAACCCTTGATGTACATGTAAATAGCCTAATCTGCCTTGTCAATTTCGCAACTCAATAAAAATTGGATCACAACCCACTGATGGGTCCTGGATCCACAGTTTGGGAACTGCTGTTCTATGGTATTATCTTCAGTTTCTTTTTAAACATATGGGTCACAGACTGGCAGATTTACTGTGCTGGACTTTCAACTTTCTTTTTTTTCTTTTTTTTTAAAGTTTATTCTCTTTGCACTCTAGGACTCCAGTCAGATTGATTTACTGAAGGAACTACTGGATCTTCTGAAGGATATGGTGGTGATGCTCTTGTCGCTACTTGAAGGTTGAATCTGTTTTTAACATTTTGGTTTTCATTTCTATGAAATACAAGTATCACCATAATTCTAAGTGTGTAATTTTATATAAAGCTAGCTACGATAATAATAACTGTCTTAAATAAGAGATGAGTACAAATTAAGACTCTAATATTATTGAACAATAGTACTGAGCCAAATTATGTCTGAAATCAAATTCGCATAATTTCTAAAGATAAGTATAGAATAAGCTTGTCTTCAGCATATTTATAAATAAATCAAATGACAGTTTTTAAATTTGTAATGCAGGTAATGTTGTAAATGGCACAATAGGAAAACAGATGGTGGATACTCTGGTTGAATCCTCCAGCAATGTAGAAATGATCTTGAAGTTCTTCGATATGTTTTTGAAGTTGAAAGATCTAACCAGCTCTGAAGCCTTCAAAGAGTATGACCCAGAAAACAAAGGCATTATCTCAAAGAAGGAATTCCAGAAAGCCATGGAAGGTCAGAAGCAATATTCACAGTCAGAGATTGAATTCCTGCTGTCCTGTGCAGAAGCGGATGAAAATGACATGTTTAACTATGTTGATTTTGTTGAAAGATTTCATCAGCCAGCCAAAGATATTGGATTTAATGTGGCAGTGCTCCTGACAAACCTTTCGGAACATATGCCAAATGATTCACGACTTCAGACTTTATTAGACCCAGCAGAAAGTGTCCTTAACTATTTTGAGCCTTATCTGGGGCGCATTGAAATAATGGGTGGTGCGAAGAAGATAGAAAGAGTTTATTTTGAAATCAGTGAATCCAGCAGAACACAGTGGGAAAAACCCCAAGTGAAAGAATCAAAAAGGCAGTTTATTTTTGACGTTGTAAATGAAGGTGGAGAACAAGAGAAAATGGAGCTTTTTGTCAACTTCTGTGAGGACACAATTTTTGAAATGCAGTTGGCATCTCAGATCTCTGAATCAGACCCAGTTGACAGACCTGAAGACGAGGAAGTGGATGAGCCTTTCTATGTAAGGGAAGTTGGAGAAGATGCAATAGAAGAAAATTCACTTGAATCAGCTTCAGCTTTTGCAATGGCATGTGTAGCACTAAAGAAAAATGCTTCCACAATTTTTAAAATGATTAGGTTAAAAAACCTAAGGAAACAGTACAGAAAAATAAGAAAGATGACTGTAAAAGAATTGGTTAAAGTGTCTTTTTCTTTTTTCTGGATGCTGTTTGTAGGGTTCTTCCAAATGATCCTCACTATAGTGTGGGGTATTTTTCAGATTCTTTGGAGTACTGTGTTTGGGGGTGGTCTAGTGGAAGGAGCCAAAAATATCAGAGTTACCAAAATACTAGGTGACATGCCTGATCCAACACAATTTGGAATCCATGATGATGTCCTTGAAGCAGAGAAAGTTGAAGTTACAGAACATGGCATTACTGCTGAGATTGTGCAGTTTGTAAAAAATGAAACGGGAGAAAGTGACATCTTGTCAGATATTTTTGGCATTCATACAAAGAAAGAAGGTGGATCAAAACATGGTCATGATGTTGGCCTGGGGGATATTGCTGATATTATTGGATCAGAAACCCCTCCTGCTGTGGAAAGTACTGCTTCCAAGAAGAAAAAAACACAGGTCAGTAATCGATATGTACTTTTTAACGTGTTACTGTTTTAGTTACTGTTTTACCAGGAGGTCTGGTCTAGAGGGTAGAGCCTCCATTTGCCTGAAGATTAACATCCACAAGGTCGCCAGTTTGAGGCCACTGGCACCGTGCGACCTTGAAGCAGCTGGCAAGCTGCAGCTG
Organism: Tiliqua scincoides; assembly: GCF_035046505.1. Lineage (NCBI taxonomy): Eukaryota > Metazoa > Chordata > Lepidosauria > Squamata > Scincidae > Tiliqua > Tiliqua scincoides. Next base: position 11,663,611 of record NC_089821.1, read on the forward strand.
AGCTGTTCCATCTGCTCGGAGCGTGGGAGGATGGAGGCCAGAATGTTAAACCAGATCGGAGTGTAACAGCTTGAATGTGGTGGTTCTTGAAAGAGAGAACCTTCTTTCAATTTGTAAAAATCCCTGCGTGGATTTAATAAGCCTGCCTGTGTAAACCGCCTTGAATAAAGTCTTGAACAAAGACCAAGAAAGGCGGTATATAAATACTGTATATTATATTATTATTATTAGTTAGTGAATCTGCTAAACATGAAAATTTCATGGAAATCATGAAACTTCTGCACATGACTTCATGATTACGACAGAGGACATTTTGATCCATCAAGCTGGTTTAAACTCCATTGCTGAACTGTAATTTAAAAGCTGTTACTCAGAATCTGCATTTGTTTGTCCCAGGATGATGACTTTCGTTCTATGTTTTTCACTAGGTAAACCACTTTATGAGTGTTTTTGTTGAGAAGCAGTATATAAATACAGCTCCAGCCTTTTTATACACGGATTTGACTCAACACGAATGACCCCTGCAAATGAAAAGGAATGTGCTGATCCCTGGAGAAGGGGAAAAATGCACCCCTTTAAAATCAATTTTAAAAACTGAACAGTCCTTTAACAATAGCCTCCTTAATGTGTGTGTGTGTGAGAGAGAGAGAGAGGACAGCTGGCTGACAATCCATCAATCCTTCTCTCTCCAGCAGACCCTTTCCTTCCCCCTGAGCACATGAAAGAAAGGTGATCACTTTGCATTGTTGAAGGGAGGGACTAGCTTGGAGGATGACTGATTGATGGATTGTCTTCTTAATGACTCTTATCTTACATCACAAAGGTCAGCAAGGCTGTTTTTAAATCACCAGAGCAGAGAAACTTTGTTTTTTTTAAAAAAATTGATTTGCTATAGTGTGTTTTTTGCCATCCACTTGAGTGCTTGGAAAGGAACCCATGCAAATAATGAGGCTCAGCCTGTATTCTTACAGCTTTTTCCTATCCTTTCCCCCACTGGCCAATGCAGCTGGGCCAGAGCTGCCCATGCTACATCCTATGTTTGGATTGCCGATGCTGGGAGGTACCCTTGGGATAAAGTGATATTCATCCCTGTGCCCTTGAGCAAGCCTGGGCAATGGGACAACCCGGACCTGCGCCAGGTCTGTGGCTGGTGCAAGTTTGTGTTTCCCCATGTCAGTGGATCGGGCCTGGGAAGGGAGGGGGGGCATCAGGCCTTGGCAGGGGAAAGGTGCATGTAATTGCCACCAATCCCTCCCCTTCCCAGGACCTGATCCATTAATCCCCTGTCTTTGCCATACATGTTGTGAAGGACGTGTGGTTTCTTGTCCATCAAGTGCCCCTTTTGTGCACTAAGTGCCCATTCGCCATGGTTCTCATCACCAAAGTTCCTCACTCTGGTCTCCATCGGCAGCCATTTTACAGAAGTGGAACTGTGTTCCGCAGTCATAAAGCCCTGCATGCACTGGCCCAATCCTAAATAGCATTGTGCCATTAATTTAACTATTTTTTTAAGGGCACAATCCTAACCCCTTATGTCAGTGCTTTCCAGCACTGACGTAAGGGCAATGCAGCTCTGAGGTAAGGGAACAAACATTCCCTTTCTTTGAGAAGGCCACCGTGAGTGACACCCAACTGCAGGATGCAGCACATGTCCCACTGGCACTGCTATGCCAGTGCTGGAAAGCACTGACATAAGGGGTTAGGATTGCGCCCTAAATTGCGTATTTGTAATTGCCTTTGCTTTTGCAAGTGATTTTTGAAGGCTTCCAGCTGGAAAGGTATGGATAGTCAAATAATAAACAAACCACCTTTCCAATGTAGCTAACAACTGTCAGAAAATGAGAAAAAAAATAGGGATAAGTTGTGAATTAATGTAGTCAGTTTCCTGGGGGAACTATAGGCATGTTTTTGTATTGCTAGAATCCTCTTGCACCATTCCCTTATAAAACTGGAATCGCTGAATCAGGAAGATGCCCACAAAAAGACACAGCATGTATGGTTTGCTTGCCCAACCATCAGAGTTGTGTGTGTATACCCTCATCAGTGACAGTGCCAGCCAGCTGAATGGGAGGGTTGTCTGTACTGCAGCCTGGTTGCTGCATGAATGCACAAGTGGACTGAAGCCAAAAGCTACTTTAAGGTTGAAACATGGGTTTGGTTTGTTGTAGTTCATTGCTAGTATGGTAAGTGTGTGTCCTAAGTTATTATTACAAGTGTTTGGTAATAAACAATAAATTTTAAAATAAAATTTTAATAATTTTAAAAGTTATTTAAAAAAATAAATAAATAATAATAAATAATTTATAATTATTTTTACTTTTGAAATTCAATGGGTTGTATCCAAATAAAGTTAGTCATAACTAAGTCCCATTGAAATTAGAGGAATAAGTTAGGCATGATGGCTATCATGTATTACTAATGTCATTGTCACTTAATCATAACTAACCTTCTTTGAATATAAGTCAATAGAATTAGGTCTCCGTAAAATTAATTTCCAGTGCAAATTCAACATTTTTAGGCACATGACATGGCAAAGGATGATGAATCGGAAGCAAGAACAGAATCAGAGAAGGCTGAGTAAGTAAATTTTGCTGTGTACAGTATTCCAGATTTTTTTTTTAATTTACATAGATGAGTGACATCCCAATCCTAAAGTCAATGGGGCTTACTCTCAGGAAAGTGTAGATAGGATTGGGCTGTGAGTTCTCAAACACAATATATATTAATTCTGTTTGAATATATAAAAGTGTTTAGAAGTCCTAGAACGTCAGAGGTTTCTTATTTAGGTTTGAAATATATTGCTTAAAGCCATGAAATAGCACATAGCTTCCTTGAAAAAATAGGTTATGCGCTAGAACAAAGAAATTAAAAACTTTTGGGGTAGAATTTCAAGACAAGGAGAGGATAAGATCTGAGCACCCAAGTTTAAGAACTGATTTTTCCATATTGTTTTCATTGCTCATCTTTGATACAAGTGGCATGTTGTATCCAAGGCATTCATGGTTCTTGCTGCACTTAGAGCCAAATCAGTTGATTGTCATGGTCGTGAGCTGACATGTCATGAGCTGACAAGGCCAGGGGTTTTTGTGTACCATTGAGTTGAAAAAGAAGATGATGCTCAACAGGATAATGGAGATAATAGCTGCAGCATCTGAATGTCTCAGCAGCCCATCCTAGATGCTGAGGCATCATAGTAGCTGGAAGTGGAGAATTTGTAAGGTCCAAAGTAGATTTTTTTTAAAAAGAGGGGGGAAAAGGGAAATTACTTACCAGGTGAATTCCTGTTTCTGATAGATGAAGAGCATTCTGAACATGCCGGGAAAGCCCCTTGTGCCAGCACAAGATAGGATTAACTGTTAATAGCTTCTCCTCCAAGTGGGGCTGGTCGTTTCCCAGTCTGGCCCTACTTTGCAGGCCCTACCTTGAAATAGGACATTGGCTGGAAGGGCTCACAGCCGCGGCTAATTATTATAAAATTATTTCATTCTCCTCTGACTTCTTACCTTCAGCGTGTTACGGGGAGCGCAGAAGCCATTTAGTGGAGGGAAGAGGGCGTGTTGGAGAATCAGGAATTTTCATCATAAGATGCTTTAGCACAAAGTACCTGCACACAAGTATTAATATGTGAGAGTGCATTGTATCTTTTCACCTAGCAAATTATCCACTTTCGCAGAGCTCTTTTCCTGTTAGTTACTTTTTGCCAAACTGCAATTGCATTAAATAAGTCACAGTTTTGAATCCAATTCTTCCTTTAAAATCATTCTGAGGGCGCAATCCTAGAAACTATTTTGGCCAGTGCAAGTCCCTTGTGCTGGCCTGGGAGGGTTGCAAATGTGCAGTAAAATACGTTTGTGCCTCCTTGAGAGGAAGCCGGACCGGCACTCTGAGAAATTCCACCCTGCAGAGGCTGACAGAAGCCTTTCAGCTGGCTTCCTCTCAGATGCTTGCGTCAGCCCGGCTGGGCTGACACAAGCAGAAAAGGTAGGTGGGGGAGAGGTGGGAGGGAGGCATTCCTGGGCGGGGGGAGGGCAGACGGCGGGTGGCCCCGGGGCAGGAGGGGAGAGGGAGGTGGGGTTGGGATCCAGCAGTTATACCAGATCCCAACCCCTGTTCCTGGGGAGAATGGATCGGCTTCAAGCTGCTGCGCTCTCCTTGAACTTGTGCCACCTCCAGAGGTGGCACAAGTCTGAGGAGACCCATAGGGGCCAGCAGCCCTTACCCAGGGGTAAGGGAAAAAGTTTCCCCTTGCCTCTGGCTAAGCCGCTTCTGGCCACAATCCTGCACTGGATAACACCACAAACCTCTTGGTTTGTCTGTTCCAGCGCAGAATAGGATTGTGCCCTCAGTTTGTTAAGTGTCACTTTCTATATCTTAATAGTGGACAATGTAGAGATTGGATCCTGCTGTTTAACAGCTTATATCATTTCCTTAGCATGGAGGATGGTGAGAAACAAGACAAAATAAAGGATGATATATATTCTGAACATTTGGAAGCTGAAGAACCCAGACAAAGGAAACGAAGGCACGGGCTAAAAACAGAGAAACCTGAGGCTGTTATGGCTAACTTTTTTAAAGTGCTGGAGGTGTATCAGACAAAAATGCTGGTATGTTGACACTCTTCCTTCCTTTTATCAACTGATCATTGGAAAATAATATAGATAGCAGGTTTCAAACGTGGCTAATCTATTGGGGCTTTTACAAGCATGAGTTGTATAAGACAGAACTTTTACATGGAAAATGAGGTTTGAATATAATTGATGATATAATGTCTGTAACCTGATGCATAGTTTGAGTTGTTTTCTTTACTCTTGAGTTGATTCTTGCTATAGGAACTGATAACTTCCTTTGCATTTTCAGCACTATTTGGCCAGAAATTTCTACAATTTAAGATTTCTTGCACTGTTTGTTGCCTTTGCCATCAACTTTATTCTACTCTTCTACAAGGTAATTCAACTGTATTTACATTAGTATGCGTTGATAGGATGTGCTGATTGTCAGAGTGATATTTGGAACATGAACTAATTCAGAGAAAACTCATGTAAAAGCAGTGAGTTCTTAACCCAATTAAGTTGGAAGGATGAAAAAATTGTATTCATTTACAATGAAAATAACACATTGGGGGCCCAATCCTATCCAATTTTCCAGTGCCGGTGCAGCCATACCAGTGGGCATGCACTGCATCCTATAGTGGGGACAATACAATACAATACAATACAGGTATTTATATACCGCCTTTCTATGTCCTCAGATTTCTCCTCGGACTTTATTCAAGGCGGTTTACATGGGCAGGCAATTTAAATCCCCGTAGGGATTTTTACAATTTGAAAGGTTCTATCTTTCAAGAAACCAGAACAATCAGATGTTTCTGTCTTGTTCTGGCCGCACATTCTGGCCTCCATCCTCCCACGCTCAGAGCAGATGGAATAACTCGGCTCAGCTTGTCAGCTGCTTCAAGGTCACACGGTGCCGGTGGCTTCGAACTGGCGACCTTCGGATGTTATCTTCAGGCAAATGGAGGCTCAACCCTCTAGACCAGACCACCTCCTATGGGGAGGTAGTCACAGAGACTCTCTTAAGGTATGGGAACATTTGTTCCCTTACCTTGGGGTTGCATTGTGTTTACACCAGTGCTGGAAAATCGGATAGGATTGGGCCCTAATTTAGCTGTTACTTTTCATTTACTTTCTGGGACTTCTGCATTGTCATCACAGTTAGCATATATGTGGGTTTTTTAGAGTTTTTAAGTGCATCCTATACATTATCATTGTTACAATCTTACAACAACAGTGTAAGGTAGTTCAGTATTCTGACCCCATATGCATATGAAAGGTGGATGCTGAATTCATGGCTTGCCGAAAGCTATCAAGTGAGTTTATGGCATAGGCGAGATTTGAAGGGCAGACTTTCTGATCAAACACATAGTTTCTTAGCTCCTATTACTATTCAAGCAGCAGATTAAGATTGCAGTGTTTAGTTTACCACATTTGCAGGATGGATACTTGTGTTAACTTTAACCATTGTGAAGTGCTGAAATTAGATATATTGGCGAAATACCCTTACAGCTGAGTACTAAGTACATTTGCCCTGATTGCCCTAGAGCAGTGGCTCTCAAACTTTTTAGCCCAGGACCTACTTTTCAGAATGAAAATCTGTCCAGGACCCACCGGAAGTGACGTCATTAACTTGTAAATGATGTCATGGCCAGAAGAGACATAATCAAGCAGGAAAAAAAATTACAATCCTAGGCTGCAATGCTATCCACACTTACTCAGGAGTAAGCCCCATTGACTATCATTATTAAAAAGCATATACATTATGCTATCTGTACTGTGAAGTACAGATCTGTCCAAATGCAGTCAAGTCTAATATACTAAAAATAAAATATTGAAATGAATGGAGACCCACCTGAAATTGACTCACAACTCTCCTAGTGGATCTCGACCCACAATTTGAGAAACAGTGCCCTAGGCCATGCGAAGCCGTCTCTGTGTACATCCTTAGATGAATGAGGAAATGGACACGTACACACATTGTGCTTCTATGGGCTGAAAAGCTCAATGCAGCTGACGACACCATTCATCATCTGTACATGAAGAGTAGGGTAGTGGGTGGAGTCCAAATTGCTTCTGCTCTTTACACTTCAAGGAAGGCGAGTGCTTTATAGTTATCACCCCAAGTTCACAATTTCGTATCAGTAGGATAGTCTTTCTCTCTTTCTTCCACAAATCTATAAAAAAGACAGAGAAAACTGTCAGATGTTAGAAGGAATGCTTCCTTTAAAAAAAAAAATCATTTAACCCCTATGTGGACACAATCTCTTTTGTATGTTTGTGTGTATTTCAGGTGACAGAAGAACCACTTGAGGAGCTGGAAGAAGAGTCTGATTTGTGGCATTCGTTAGAGGAGGATGAAGATGAAGAGGGTGTTGTGTTCTTTGTGCTACAAGAAAGTACGGGCTACATGGCACCAACGCTGAGGGCTCTCGCTGTTGTTCATACAGTTATCTCTTTTGTGTGTGTTGTTGGGTACTGTTGTTTGAAGGTGAGTCATTTCATCTTAACCCCAAATTGCAGTGGTGTATCTGTCTTCCTATATCCTGTCTATAATTCTCAGAACTGTCACTGTGCATAACGAGGGAATATGTTCTACTGTTTGGGCCAATTCAACACACAACAGACGTGGGGGAAGTCTTAGACTTCTGCCTTGGGGCCTAAGAGTTTAAATGCCTAACTGTTGCTTGCATAGGCATTTATGTACATAAAGTTCATATTAAAGATTGTATGTGTGATGAAAGCAGGCATTGAAACCCAAGGTTTGCTTCTGCACTTTACATCTTATAAAATGTACAAGCCAGGAGCCTTCATCAAGATATGGACGTAAATATCTATTACCCAGTTTAATTTAACCCTTGCAGTCCTCCCAGTAGAAGATGCTGCTGTTTACCATAATGCAAAAAGTCCACATAATAATCAATAATAATCTCATTTTCAGTACTCTTATAACTTTTACCACCCATGACCAGCTGGAACTTCAGGATTCTAAAAGTGAATACCAAAACTACTGTTCATAATCCTATAACCTTCTCCATCATTGATTCCTGAAAGCAAATTCTTTCCACTTTTCATGTTCAGTGGTGCCCTTGGCCACCTTAAGTACCTAATCCTATACTTCCCCAGCTCCCAGTGGTACAACGGCAACAAAATGGCCACCGCTGTATCCTGTGGGGCCAAGTAAGCAGCCAGAGGTCTCCTTGGGATGAGGGAACTTTGGTTCCCTTACCCCATGTAAAGCCCTGGCAGCCCCAACGGGTCTACTTGGTTCTGTGTCTGCTATTTAGCAGGCACAAAATCGAGAAGACCTCTCATGGCCTCTGCAGCTCAGGAGGAGGCATGGGTATGTGCAACCTCTTGATTTTTAGAAGTAGACTACCTCAGAATGCCAGATGCAAGGGATGGCACCAGGATGCAGGTCTCTTGTTGTCTTGTGAGCAGCCTGACATTTGGTGGGCACTGTGAGATGCAGGAAGCTGGACTAGATGGGCCCCCTTTGGCCTGATCTAGCGGGGCTCTTATGATTTGGTGACAGAGTCTGTCGCCATCCCTACCTGCATCCTGGGCCCGATGTCCCCTCCCCCCACCCCTCCAGTTCCACCCTCCCCCTGCCCTGAAAAGCCTCATCACCAACCTGTGGCCAAATGTACCACCAAAGCTCCCATGGCATGACTTCCCAGCACTGACCGGGACTGGCCTTTGTGCCAGTGCTGGGGGCGTACCGCCAGCAGCGACATGCTTGATGGAATGTTTGTGATAACCAGCACTGCCGCGGCGTAGGATTGGGCTGTAAGTTACTGGTAGACCCAGGGTAGAGCAAAATTAAGGAGATTTTTTCAAAATTATATATTATAAATAAATAAAAATGTATAAGATGTTCTTATGATATCCTCACCCCTTTCCAGGTCTGATCCTGTGGCAGAGATCAACACAGACTCATGACAGCAAAATAGCTGTGGCAGATTCAAGTAGACCCCCCCCCCCCCCGCTCCATGGAGGTTTACTTCTGGGTAAGGGAATGATTGTTCCTTTACCTAGAGGAGAACTCTGCAACTGCCCCCCTGATAGGATGCAGCAGTCACCATTTGGGTGCCACTGCATCAACCTGGGGCAGCACGAATATAATTGAGCTGTGAAACAACTAAGAAAGCAGCCATTATACTAGTGAGCAACACTAGTGCACTATTGGCTACTATGACCTGCTTGCTACTATTAGTTGCCTTCTCCTGTAACATTCAAGGGAGGGCACCAGGATGCAGGTCTCCTGTTATCTGGTGTGGTCCCTGGGGCATTTGGTGGGCCACTGTGAGATACAGGAAGCTGGACTAGATGGGCCTATGGCCTGATCCTGTGGGGCTGTTCTTATGTTCTTATATTCTCCAAGGCAGATGGCCCTTGAGCAACTTCACAAAGTGGACCCTGACTGTAATATTTAATATTCAGAACTATAAGAAATTTGCAAAATTCCTTTGGTGGTTCCAAATAATTACAACAAAAATTTTTTAATAATATGTCTTTCCAAAGGTTCCCTTGGTTGTGTTCAAGAGGGAAAAGGACATTGCAAGGAAATTGGAATTTGATGGTCTGTACATTACCGAGCAACCCTCTGAAGATGACATTAAAGGACAGTGGGATCGACTAGTCATTAACACTCCGTAAGCAACACACTTTGCAGTGCAGTTTTTACTGTAAAACTTGAGTAATTGAAACTTGGATGGTCTAGCCAAAGTCACTGTTTGTTGGTTACTTTCCTCTTCACAGTGCTGATAGATAATGTTACATTGCACATGTTTATATTAGTGAATATCTTTCTTTCGAGTTGGTGTAAACTCCGTCCATCTTTCTGTGTCTTTTCTACGGTTTAGATTACATTTTCTAAATTTATTATAACCTGCAAATAGTCTATATAAAGAGGGATGGAAATGTGACCTAGAGATGGGTAAGCACCTGCATAATTATAGTTTAAATCTGATACAGTCTTGTTTCCAACTTGTTGGAACTGAAACAGCCTGGGTTGCCTTGTTCTTTAGCAGATATCTGATGGGCGAGATGGTTGGAAGTTTACTGAAATCGTTATGATGGCAAGCAGCTGTATATGTCCTTTCCATCTCAAGCCAGGGAGGCTGTGGATGTACACAGGATGTATGCTAGAGTCTATCTAAAACGAGTTGATTTCTCATCACCAATTCAGTACCAGTTCAACAAGAGCAGTTTTATCCAAATTAAGTTTATTAGCCCACATCTGCTCCATCATTGACGCTGGCAGTTGCATACCAGTGGAGTTTCCCTCCAAGGCATAGATCACTAGTATATAAGCATCACATGCATGAACCAGGTGCTGGTCTGAGGAGATCCATTTTGGAGCAGGAGAGGTAAGGGGAAATAATTCCCTTTTCCCCTTCAAAGCATCCCAATCTGCCCCCCTTCCCCCCTCCCCTGGCTAGTTACTAAACGCTCATGTTTGGCACAGCTGAGTTGGCAGAGAGAAGGATAGGATTGGGCTCTAAGTTTCATATGTGCACCCCACATCTCAGTTTTGAGCAGCACAAAATTGGATACTGCAAAGACATGCAGGACAGTGATAAAATGTAAGGGAGCAGCAGAGACGTTTCTGTGCATTTGCTTGAGTGAATATGGAATAGTGACCATCAGTATAGCAACTACCTGAACATACAACTTACTTACCTGAACATACAACTTACTTACAGTTCCCTGCTCAGGGAAGTATGGCTTTTTCATTCACCATGGGAAGAAAAACACCAAAAGAACATGCCCATTTATTTATTTAAAGGAGTTTTACATCACCTTTCAAGAACCATTGGATCTCTGCCACCCAAGGTTGTTAACAGCACAATGAAAACAAAACAGGAAACTGGAGGTCAGGATCATCATCATCATCCTTGGACTTTATTCAAGGTGGTTTACATGGGCAGGCAATTTAAATCCCCGTAGGGATTTTTACAATTTGCAAGGTTCCATCTTTCAAGAAACCACAACATTCAGATGTTACTGTCTTAATCTGGCCGCACATTCTGGCCTCCATCCTCCCACGCTCAGAGCAGATGGAATAATTCGGCTCAGCTTGTCAGCTGCTTCAAGGTCGCACGATGCCGGTGGCCTGGAACTGGCAACCTTCGGATGTTATCTTCAGGCAAATGGAGGCTCAACCCTCTAGACCAGACCTCCTGCCTGTGGGGTGGGGATGTGGGGTGAATTCTTCAGTAGTCCCTCCATCATTTTGCTGACTGTTTAGGGAGAGGATAATAAGATGATTTCCTGTCTGAACTCTCTATAAAAATATACTCCAGTCTTCCAGTGTCCTGCACAGGTTTTTAGTAGACAAGTCAGGTCCTATCTCTGTTTTTTTGTCAAATTTTCTCTTCGTTATATATTAAACATTACAGATATTAACTGGACATAGCTTCTTCCAGTGCCTCAGTGTGTCTCCTGGACCAGTGGGAACCTTCTGAGAAGTGCCAGTCAACTATATGTCCGTTTTTTGTCTCAGACAGAATCCACAAATTAGATCACAGAAAGCTACCTTATATGGAGTCAAACCATTGGTTTATCTTCATCAGTCTTGTCAACCCAAGTGGCAAAGGCTTTCCCAATTCCTGTGCAAGGAATTTTTCTCTGTACTACAGACACCCAGCTTGATTCTGGGACCTGTATGCAAAACACTCTTCCACTGAGCTACAGTCCCTCTCCCAGGCTACTAGTTAGACTGTATGGTGATGGATAGGGCAGAGAGAAAGCACATCGAGAAGTCTATTATATCCTCTCCATCTCATTCATGTAACAGAAATAGTTAGATATGCCAAGCTTAGTGGAACATCTGTTGCCAGTAGAATAAAATCGAAGGCCTTCATAAGACTGGTTCAGGTGCTCGCCCTGTATCCATGATCCTGTATCAGAGTTTTCAATTACCTGTGGTTCAAAAATTCCCCCCATTGTGCAAATGACTTATCTGCCTGTGATTGTAGCCTTCCTGTTGCTGTCTCCTGTGTCTCACTGGCTCTTTGCTATCTGTAAATAGTATCAGGAAACAGGAAGTACTAACAGGAAGAGTGTTGGAGGGCTGAAAATAACGCAATGCTAAGCTCTATGAACTCTATAATAAGCATTGCATTATTTTCAGCCTTCCAATCTGCTTCCTGTGAGTGCTGCTGTGGGTGCCAAAAGGAGCTCCTCAGTTGACTCCTCCTGCCTCTTGGATTGGACCTGTGACCTATTTGTTTCACAGTACATTTGTCCCACTTTTCAGGATCTGTATTTAGCATACCTTGTTACCACCCCATTCTGCCCTGCACACTTCTTTTATCTCCGTCTGATGTACTAGGGGGAGGGGACTTGATGCATTTTGCTAATAAACCTACGGTAAGAAAATTACAGTGAATTATCTCCATGTAAATGACTGTCTTGTAAGTTTAAAGTAGTAAATAGCAGCCTTGTTTTCCTATTGAATATTCAACTGAAGAAGGCCAACACCAACTGCTTCCAGGTTTCACAGTTAGGCCCCATTCCTATTTTGCTTTGGCAATGTGACTGTTTCTCACACTGCCTGTAGTAACATGTGCATTGGGAGAACCATGTGGGAGGGTGATATGACATGACTTCCCACACTGACGCTGTTGAATCCAGTGATATTGGTGAGAGGAAAAAACCATATGATATTCGCTTCTCATGTGATCCTACGTATTGCCCCTTTACCAGAGTTCCACAGACGTGTTAAAATGAAGAATCCTGGTATTCTCATTACAATCCAGCTTTCAGCTGCTACTGGCTTGACTTCTGCATTCATTGCTGCCGCATCTCTCTGCTTTTAGAAGTGCCTTTGGAGACATTGTGTTGGTCAGTCACATAATATGGATGTAGGATTGTCTAAAGCAGAGATGTCAAACTCATTTCACCCAGAGGGCTGAAGTTAACATTCACGGTGCCTGCCGAGGACCGGAAATGACGTCATTAAGCAGAAAGTGATGTCGTTAAGCAGATGATGGCCAGAAATAAGCACTTTGTTCTCGCATAGAAACTCATTAACTGCAAATGAGAGAAGAGAAAATGTGCAAATCTTGTTCAAGATATAAGAGTCCAATTATAACGGAGGCTGGATATATTGCTTCCAGGGGGCTTTATTTGGCCCATTTGCCTTCTGCTTTACACCCCAGTCTAAATCTATGCAATGTCACCTAAAAGTTAGGAAGTGAGGAGCTACCATAATAAAAATATCAGTACTCTGTCTAGGAAAAATAGAAACTGAACTGGTAAAGAATAGGTTGATAGACTATTTGTACTGGCAACCTTCAGTCTCGAAAGACTATGGTATCGCGCTCTGAAAGGTGGTTCTGGCACAGCGTCTAGTGTGGCTGAAAAGGCCAATCTGGGAGTGACAATCCCTTCCACACTGGGAGCAAGTGCAGTCTGTCCCTGGTCTGTCTCCCTGGCTATGGGCCTTCCTTCTTTGCCTCTTAGCCTCAGACTGTTGGCAAAGTGTCTCTTCAAACTGGGAAAGGCCATGCTGCACAGCCTGCCTCCAAGCGGGCCGCTCAGAGGCCAGGGTTTCCCACTTGTTGAGGTCCATCCCTAAGGCCTTCAGATCCCTCTTGCAGATGTCCTTGTATCGCAGCTGTGGTCTACCTGTAGGGCGCTTTCCTTGCACGAGTTCTCCATAGAGGAGATCCTTTGGGATCCGGGATTTTCTTGGAAAAAAATGCGTTTTCTCTACTTGCCAAAGAACCCGTAATAGAAGGAAAATCTAAACTCAAGTGTTGTAAAATTAATGCTTTGAAAGGTTAATGAGTATGTTGCAGAAAACAGTGACTTTATTTTAGCTCACACCTGGCAGGAACTGAAGATGGATTTGTAAACAGATTTAATCCTAAAGAGAATAATTGTACAGTCTGCATTGTGCTATGTAACAATGGAGAAAAGAATAATATTGCTTACTAAATGACACTTTACAGAAGAAGGGGCAACCATAGAAAAACTGCATTTCCTTCAGTGCTGCCAAAATCTATCAGAAATGAAAAATTCTGCTCATAGATCAGCAAGTAGAGGCAGCTGCCTAATTATGAGCTGTAATAAAATAGCAATATAATAAACGTGCTTTTTTCCCGAATTGTACCTAATTGATCCGAGCTCTCATTTCTGTTTTTATACAGATCTTTTCCCAACAATTACTGGGATAAATTTGTAAAACGAAAGGTAAGTTCCTTTAAGTTTTTAACATCAAGACTCGTATCAAGGTAAAAGTCCATATCTATCAATAACTTCATAGAAATATTTTAAAGGAACCTTAAAAACGAGTGTGATAATGTCAGGCTCTGTGGGAGGCGGGTGGTTGTCATCCATGGAGCTTTGTTCCCTCTTCCTAGGCCTTCTTAGCAAGGGCTTAACAAAGGGTAGAGGGGAGAGCCTCAGGAACCTCCGCTGGGTGACCAGAGGGAGGGGTTACAGCGCCCTTCTCCTCCTCTCTGTCTCTTGAGAGTGGGGTTCACCAGTGGAGCAGCACACCTGCTCCACACCTTGCTCTCCTCACCCTCATCACAGGCTTCTCTTACGAAGCCCTCCCTACTCCACCCTTCCTCCCTTACCCTCCTCCCACTTCCTTTGTGAGAGCCTTAAAGGGGCCGGGGGCTCTGATCCCTGCCTCCCTTCTTTCCCCTGTGTTTGGTGGAACAGGCAGCTGGGCGGGCGTGCCCAGGGTCCAGGCAGCCTCTCCTCCTCCTCCTCCTCCTGAGGCTTTTGCTGCCTGTCTGGGGACCCTTCCTCAGCCTCTCCATGTAAGTCGGGGCGGGAGGGAAGCAGCTGACCCAGACAGATAAATAGCCCTGGCACAAGACAAACTGGCACCTGAAACCATGCCAAAGTTTAAAAAAAAAACCCCAAACTTTTTGTGTGTATGTGTCTGCACACTCACCTTCTATGGTGGTGGTTGCTGTTGCTACCGTCTTATCCTTGAAGCCACATTCCCTTCCTTATCTTGCTGTCTCACTGCTGCAATGCTATTTCCAGCACTTGTCTCTCAAATAAGATTGGGCCACCTCATCCATGGTCCTCTTCCTGCTTACTTCTGTTTCCTTGTGAGGAAAGGGTATTGTGGCACTCTTGGGTGGTGGCTGGTGGGCCGATCAAATGGTTAGCTGGAAGGCCAGTGGAGGCAACAGGCAGGTGGGGGTGCTGATGTTCCCCCTCCTCACCCACCATTCAAAGTGGCCATTTTACCTGCTTCAGGACTGTGCCAACCTTAATGATAAGGCACTCTTGTTGCAGTATGCGAAAGGAACAAGTAAACATCACAATGTAAGGTCAAAAGGCTACAACTTTGCTGTGAAACATTAGCTTAATCCCAGAGGCCAGCATTGGAGAAGAGCCTTTCTCTGTTCTTGTAATCAAGAGAAGCGGAATAAAATACTGGCAGAGCCAACCAATGCATTCTGCCTGTGCAAGATCTGCTAACAGTCTTGCCAGTATCACTGCTGTTCCCTTGCACAAAGAGAATAAGGTAGGGTTTTGGTTGATGTTCTGTATGAACTTTGGGCCAGGCTAGACATGAAATGAAACACGTTGATCTAGTTTGAGGGCTGTTTCCCCTTTAAAATAGCAGCCATGAAAGCCCCTGCTCTGTATTGGGACCATCCCACAGAGTTAGAGGGTGCTTTATCCTTTACCTCCATGCTGTTTGTTTGTCAAAATTTCCTTCAAAGCTGCCATTTCCTTCAAAGACACCTTCAGGAACTCATTGCAAGTGGCACTGAGGTAAAGGTACTCACCAGGAACTCATCAGCAAAATAGCATTGAGGTAAAGGGTTAAACACTTAAGTCCACATCATAGTCTTCATCTAGATACAGCTGTCTTGTGATGATCACATGAGGGCCACAGCTCTTATCTCACAGCTCTTAACTCATAGGTTGTGACCAACACCCTCTGAAATTCTTTACATAGCTCCCTTGCAGATCTCCCTTTCTGGAAAGCACTGCCTACTTAGGGAAAGTTTATTTTTCCCCACAATTTGTTATCACACTACAGCTAGTTTCTAGCAATCTGTTTTGCTCTAGCAACTCAGTCCTGTCCTCCATCCACTGAAAAATTCCTTTAACTTGCCTACTTATGAATCTCTATGCTTATCCAGTGTGGAAGAGCAGTGGGTAAAAGTTTTGCCTATATAGCTCTTCTATAGAGGAGTCTATTCTAGAAACCACTTCCCGAGCCACAGACAATAACCGAAACCATTATTATTAGGTCTGCATTCCTAACAATTGGTGCTAATTTTGCTGCCTACTTGTGTAGACCAAACTACATTATGTATAAAGCTTTGGGTCATTTTCTTTTTCCTCCTCATGAGACAGCAAAAATTCCAGGCTTCTGACCCTTCCTGTCAAGGATCCTTCCCAACCAAAGACTTGTGATCTTCTTGTAAAGTTTTGGTGTCTCTGTTCATTTCACCCAGGTTGGCATCAGAGAAAGGAAGACACCCTATTGCATGTTATCTGGTAAATCACATTGGGAAAAGCTAGCTGTGATCTGTTTAATGAGGGCAGGTTAGAACGCTTTAACTCCATTGCTAGGCTGCCACAATTTTTTTGTTATCTATCATGTGTACAGTTCCTTCCTATTTGCAGCCATTGTCTTTTCAGGGATGTTCAGTCACCTCTAAGAGAAAAAAAACATGCCATCTTAAATTACCTTAAATTATAGAGACACTTTCAGATAATAGCTTTTTATGCTCTTCAGTTTTTGAATGCCTTTTTTCTCCTGTCTGAGCTGTCACCGTTCTAGAAGCATCAACTCTGGAATACTAAGATTTTAAAAGTTCTGACAAATACTGGTTAAATTGAAGCTGATGATACCTCACATCTTTCCCCTGGAAGGTGATCAACAAGTACGGCGATTTGTATGGAGCTGAACGGATTGCAGAACTTCTAGGACTGGACAAAAACGCTCTTGATTTCAGTCCAGTGGAACATACTGAACTAGAGGAAGCATCTCTCATTTCATGGTAGGGTTTGAACTGATAAGAGACAGAGCAGCTTTGGAAGGAAAAAAAACAAAACACCTTCTTTTACCTGTTTATAAATTTTGCGTTGTTTTTCCATCTTTATAACCCATTCCCTCAAAGTGATACACAGCAGCTAATCAGTTCAGACCATTTTATGTTTAGAAAAGGAAAAGAAAGATAGAGATGTCGGTTGTTGGTGATGGATAGATATTTCTGTTGTTTTGGGATACATATTTATGCTATTTTCGGTTGGCAACCTTCAGTCTCGAAAGACTGTGGTACAAGCCTACAGCACCCGGTATTCCCAGGCAGTCTCCCATCCAAGTACTAACCAGGCCTGACCCTGCTTAGCTTCCAAGATCAGACGTGATCAGGCATGTGCATATTTGGATTATTGGGTACATATTTATGCTATGATTGCTTTTACATCAATATGTAGGAAATACATAAGCCACCTTGAGCTTTTGGAAAGGTTAAATATATAAAAAACCTGACACCACGGTCTGGTGTATACATGTAGTTGCAACAAACAGCACAGAACTGCTTGCTGTTAGATAGGTATAGCCACATTCTAGGCAGGCTGCCATTGCATCAAGCAGCAAAGTTGGAGAGGCAGCAAACCGATAAGCCCCTCCCTATCTGCCTTCCAGCCTTTCCAGCCTTCTGTCAATGGAGCTACTCTGATCCTCATCCAATTTGCTAACGCTGAGTTGGAAGGTGATCACAGCAGTGGAAGTCCCTTTCTTCCTCCATTTTTTACTCACCAGATTATAGGCCTAGTTACAGTATCAGTTAAAGAAAAAGGACTGCTCCTTTTCAAATCTCTCCAAATCTCCTGTGAATCAAACCAGACTGAGAGGAGCTTCAGCTATTATAAGGAAGCACCTAGACTAGAGGAATAAGCAATTTATGCCTCTCCTTTATGGACAGATACACATCTGCATCTCACCTCTGGGAAGATACCCACCCAGGTTGCTGCCTCCAACATAATGGAATAAAAAGGATGCATGAGTCATTCACACATCTTCTCTGAACATTCCTTTTTAACATTCAAAGCTGCCCTGAGTGATGTTAAAGAAAAGACATGTGGGCCTATGATGCGGCTCAGAAAGAAATGCAGATGCTCAGCTACATTATTACAAATACTGTATATCATATATGACCATGACCACAACTTTGTAGCTAACTGGATGCTGAGTACTTGCATGTAATACTGTTGCCAAGATATCACTCCTCTGTGTGAATGGTTAAGTCATAACATATAAAGCATAAACAGATTTTTTTTTTCATACTTTACAGTACAATTCTCTGGCACAAGGCATTAGCCGGGGGAGATACAAAGCGACACACATTAGACACGATCTAACTCAAACATACAATTATAGCATTCACTTGAAATTCGTCTTCACTGTGGTAATGTACTCGTCTCCATTTCCTCCAAATATACCCAAACACACCTCCACAAAGGTCTTAAAAACATTTTAGCACACGCCTGCTGAAAAAGGCTGAACGTGCTGATAAATGGAGGGGAGGATGATCTTGCTTCAAATAAATAATGGATGCTGGCATTGATTTCAGATTATTTTGTTCTCCTGTTAGGTTAAGTTCTATTGATGCCAAATACCATATCTGGAAGCTTGGTGTTGTTTTCACTGATAATGTAAGTATACAGTATACATTTGGAAAAATCCCTCAGCTTTATTATTCTTATGGCTGGTTCACACAGGTCATGTATGAGTAAGGATCAAGCCTTGGGCTGGTGCTCCCTATTTTATCAGGTGTACAGCTTTTGCAGTGATGTGGGACATAAATTCCTGTAATGAGTTGCCACTGCTCACAGCTTCTCTCCTCTATGTTTTTGTGATGGAAGGTTTGTGTGAGCGGGGCCTGGATAGGACACACACGCATAAGTCTCTAAGGCTTGCTCCCATATTTAGGACAATATGTGCCTTCTGTGAGCACACCACCAATTGCCCAGTAAGTGCAAGGAAGGAATGTCAGCAAGGTGTAGAATCATCATCAGCACCGTTACCTTCTGGTGCCACCTTAAGCTTGGGTTATGCTCCTCCCTGCTCACAATGGCCATAGAAACACCAACAGCCTTGAAGGAGAAGCCAAAGAAGAAAAGAAGCAAACAAGGCCAATGGTGTAGCTAGAGGGGGTGCAAAGCGCTAAGTTTTGCAGGCGCCAAATGTGCCATGCAAGCAACCCCTCCCTTTTAGAGCCATTCTGAGTGAATGCCTGCATTTTGCTTCCACCATCCAGAATGGCTCTGAAGGGGAGGGGGAGGGGCTGCTTGCATGGCATGTTCAGGCACCTGCAAAACTTAGTGCTTTGCACGCCCTCTAGCTATGCCACTGAGGAAGGCATGCATGCATGCGTATCCTCTAACCTTTTTCTGTTATAATGATTTCTCATTGTTTTATCTTCTGTAAACCGTTGTGAAAGGAACAGAGAACTTTGAATTTGGCTGTGAGAAGGGAACTCTGAGCAGCTCTGAGGTAAGGGAACAAACATTCCCTTACTTTGAGGAGGCCTCCGTGAGTGACACAAACTGCAGGATGCAGCACACATCCCATTGGCTGAAAAACACTGACATAAGAGGTTAGGATTGCGCCTTTGGTCTAACGATAAAAATGCCACACTGCTATTTTAACATGGGAACAAGTCACAGGGGAGTTGAGGTGGATTCCTGACATGGAATCTCATGTGAAAACAGAGCTAAATCAACCCAAATATCTTGTAGAATGTTTACTCACCACAAGGTGTCTGTATTACAGTATTTAGACCAGGTCTCAGTTTCAGTGGAGTGCAAGTAGGAGCTAGATTGGAGGGGGTGAAGTTGAAAGAGAAGAAGTCAAGAGAGCAAGAGTGTGAACAGCAGGCTTCAAGAGTTTGATGGCTCAGGAAGAACTGAGGTCAGCCAGTAGTTAGAAGGTGAGAATGGACCGCAGGAGGATTTTTTGAAAATGAGGAAAATCATGGCACAGGAACGGTATAGCCTGTGGGAAAGGTCAATTATATGAGGCAGCAAACTTTAATGCAGAGCACTGAACTCTAAAGAATCCAAAGCCAAATTAATTGTAGAGTTGATTAGAAGAGATGAGGCACTTCAACGTTTGCAAATTTGTTTTATGTTCTAACAGTCGAACAGAACTGTTGGTTACTGGAGTCTGTGTTTATGCTCATTACGTAACTTAGATTATGATAACAGTTTATAAAATAAAATGTTCATTCTAGAGTAGTGTGATAGAAAAGCATTTTGTAAATCAATTTTCTTATTAATAAGAACAGTACATGCAAAATCAGAGTAGTAGCAGTTGACACTCTCTGATTTAATATATTTTTCAGTCCTTCTTGTATTTAGCTTGGTACACAACTATGTCTATCCTTGGCCACTACAACAACTTCTTCTTTGCTGCTCACTTGCTCGATATTGCCATGGGTTTTAAGACACTGCGGACCATTCTGTCTTCTGTGACCCACAATGGCAAACAGGTGAGTCACATCATGCTTGCCCTTAAAATGAAGAAACCTTCTGTTAATGAACCTGAAATGCTGGTTGCTTAAACAACTTCTGACAATGAGATGTATACTATTTTTAAAAAAGTGTTTATCTTGAAAGAAGAATGAATGAACGAACCTGGAGAACAACCTAATACAGTACAGTGCTTAATATATATGTGAAAATGTATATTTCACACAAAAGGTAATTGAAAGTGGTCAATTTTCATGTTTTTCCCCCCAGGGGAACAGGATTTTTCCATCCATCCATCTCACTTGTAGATCTCTGTTGTTTTTGGCCCTGATCAGATTCTAGCTGTGTCAGACTGTGCAGATAAGGAAGGAATTCCAGCACTCCAGGTCTCTGTTCCTTGCAGTGGGGGAAAAAAGAAACAGTAGTTTCTAACACCAAGTCTATTTACATATATGTACAGCAGCAGAAAGTCCACAGCAGTCTCTCAGCAATGTAGTTCAGTTCAAGTTGTACAGAGCAGAGTGAAGAAGAAAAAAACCAGAAGCTACATCCTGGCCCTCCGCCTTTAGCTTTATACTTCAATTAGCCAATCAGGTTTAACATTACATCATTGTATTGCATTGTAGTGCATCAGCTTTTGATGACTCAGCATGA
The DNA here is from genome assembly GCF_035046505.1 of Tiliqua scincoides. Lineage (NCBI taxonomy): Eukaryota > Metazoa > Chordata > Lepidosauria > Squamata > Scincidae > Tiliqua > Tiliqua scincoides. The sequence goes on from NC_089821.1 coordinate 11,684,292, forward strand.
TTTAGCATTTTCAGCTTGATTACAGACACCTGTTAGAATGACCGCTAGTGCACTTTACGTCCTGTTCTGTTCAGGCCTGTAAATTCATATCCTGACAAGCTGTGCTTTGAAAGAGTATTTACATGTGAGTGCTCATGGATGGGGATGTGCATGCCAACATACATCCTGTTTAGAGGAAAACAGAGCAGATAGATGGCATCCACCTTTGGATATACACAAGATCTTGCTCTTGCCTATGTCAGGAAAGGACCTGTGGCTAGTATATAGTGCTCATACCTGCCCTCCTACTCTCTACTTTCATTTTGACTGTGTCTGTAGCTGAATGGGGGAACTGGTAGTTTCTGTCTGCTTCCACCACCCCAAACTACAGAAATATGGCATCTGAGGGAAAAATGTTTCCCCTCAAGAGCCTAGAATGCGAGGGGTTCTTCTTTAACAGTGTCTGTGAGAGCAGCCAGACATGTCAACCTGTGTATCACCTGTGAACATGGACTAGGCATGCAAGAGTCAAACTGTAAGCCAGGTTTTCTCAAACTTTGAGAGAGCTTTACTCCCTCAGTAAGTTCTTGCGGGGGAGGGGCTAGGGCAGCAATGAAATCCCCAGGATCGCACTGCTAAGGGGGGGCGAGGGGTGCTTGTGACGTACTTTGCATGTTGTAGGGCTGCATCAGGCTGCAGGAGGTGCGGGGAGCCCTCCGCAGCCCTCCACAGTGCTCCCCAAGGCTTGGAATCAGCAATAGAAGCAGGTGCAAAGCACCTGCTGCCTCCCTCCCCTTCCTCCACCGCTTAAAGGGACGGGGGAAGCGTTACACGAACTGGTGGGTCGTGACCCACCAGTTTGAGAATGATTGCTGCAAGCAGTTTCTTAAAGGAAGTAAATGAAACTAAATGGGGAAAGGGGGTAAAAAAAGGTACAGGCAGGCTGATGGAAAATGCATGAACTCAGCTGGATGGACACGAAGAAAAACCTTTACCAAATTGGGTGCAATAGCCAATAACACCGAGCTGATGTAGCTATTCAAGAACAAAGCACACAAGTCCCCAAACTGCAGTAAACAGCAAAGGCTAAAAGTAGCTTGGAGGGGAAAGCAAATGCAAATAAATTCCTAAATGCTAGAACTACAACCCCTAGTGCTAGCTTCTTACTTTGTTCAAGGAATCTGGAGTTAAGTGAGTGTGACTTCTGCAGCATAAAGACCTAGTGGAAACACAGGCAAGCATCCTGTGCTTGCACTTAAGTATTCGAGGTTTTATCTTGTCATGTCATGCTTGGAGGTGTGGAGCCCACCTTGCCACTCTATCCCATCCCTTTGCCCAGGAAGGCAGGTTTGGTTGCCTATTCAATAGGCACATGCCAATCCTGTAAGAGGCTTGCCTATTCCAGGCAGAGAGAAAGACTCTGAATCAACAAATGCATATTTGTCATGCATATTTGGGTGGCTGATAATGGCATTTCAAACAAAGCACAAAGACTGCTGTAGCAGTGTTGTAGACTACTGAACCTGCACAGGAGCTTCTGCACAGGAGCTTCTGAGTGTCCAAAAATAAGGAAAAATAGGCAAAAAATGGGGGAGGATTCATCAAAGTCTATTGGAAGCCTACAGAGACACGATCTCCTTAGCTGAATCAGGATCATTTTATTTAGAAATGTTACATTGTATTTGAACTACGCTGTCCTTTATTATAGCATTGATTTTAGCAAGATCTAAATTTGAAAGCAGCTGTCTTCCATTTGCTGTTAGATTCCTAATGATTTTTTATTACTAAAACATCTATTCCAATTCACTGCCATCTTCTTCATTAGCTCCTGAGGTACACAGCTCGTTTTTGCCTACTTAAAAAAGAAGAAGAAGAAATAAAGTTGATACTGAAAGAAACCTTGAAGTTTAAAAGGGGACAGAAAAATGCAAGATATGATACAATGGTAGGGATTAAAATAAGTTTAAAAAGCAGTAGCATCAGAGACTCTACAGAAGTTTTGTGGGTTTGTGGCAGAAGTTGCTGTGGAATTCTACATTTTAATCTTCCTAAAGATACTGGCTGTTGCCAATTCATGTGTGGTTCAGGCTCCCCCCCCCACGCCACCCCAGTTGCTTTGTCAAAACAACAGCCTTTAATTCCATCAGTCGTACACTTTATCAGCTTGAAACCTTTTCATACCAATGAAACTGCTGTGTTCAAAGTCATTGATTTCCATATAAACAAAACAAGCACACTCGTCGGTGTGTTAGGATTAGCACTGCCGTTTTCACATCTTGCCCCGGTACAGACATGAATGCACAAGGACAGCAGGTTTTCTTCAAAACAGAAGACTTGTTGGAGGACAGCTAGCAGTATGGTTCCCTCATCTCCCGCTTTTAAGGTGGATAGTGTGTGAAAGGGTAAGGGCTCAACACTTAACAGGCATCAAACAAAGCATGGCAAATACCCTTGTCAATTTCACCTCAAGGCAAGTCTAGCTGAACTTTCAAGGCAAAGGTTGAGGACTCAGCTCTTGGTGTGTATGAAACTGCCTTGAGACTATTTTAGTGTCTGCTTCTGCATCAGACTCCTTGTTGCATTAAAAAAAAAACATAAAAAAAATCTAGCAGTTACTTGGATGTGCTTCCAGCATGGATTAGAAAACACAAGTCCCTTGGCAAGGCAGGGAGCAGAAGAGTTACTTGTGATGGTCGGTACATTTACAAAGAATCCTGAATGCAGTTGTCCAGCAGAAGGATCTTAAAACTAGAGGAAAATTTATCTACTATCTGAAGATGGAACAATAGGGGTGGAAAGCAGCCCTCCAACGAGTACAGAGTGCTACCAATTCTGCTTTTATTGACTTTTTCCCTGGTGTACCACCTTACATTAATGTCCAGTTTTCCAAGGTAAAAGACTATCACATTTCTGTTCTCTGCCTTTCATGAGACCTGTCTGTTCTGTCCAGTGCTGGAGATGATTCCAAGTAATTGATAAATTTAGTATTTTTAAAAAATGAGGGAATGGCTATATTTTTTTTCTCTGTGCAGTTCTCCGCAGTGAAAATTGAAATCTGTCTTACACTGAGCAGGGCTAAATAGCTGGCACAGGTCTGCATGGACCCATGCTGTGAATCGGGTCTGGGAAGGGAGATAGGATATTGTGCATGCCTCCTCCTCACTCTTCTCACCTCTCCCGCTGACTTACCTGCTCTGACAAGTGGCAGGGAAGCAATGTGTTCCCAGGAGCATGCTGACTAGTGCACTGTTGGTGCGCCTTTTATGACTGGCGCTGACTTCAGTACATCAGCACCAGCACAGGGGGAGCAACACCGGTGGGTGGCAGGGTTAAGATTGACCAATCCTATTCTGTGCCAATGTAGTAGGGCCAGCACAGCCACACTGCACCCTATGCATGAATTAAGCAGGCTGGAGGTCTCCTTGAGGTAAGGTATTTTTGTCCTCTTGCCCTGGGGAAAGCCCCAGCTGTGGCAGTGGGTCTACCCAGACCTGTGCCTGCTAATTTGCTGGCACAAGTCTTAGTGGAGTCATGTCAGCAGATCCCCTTTAAACCCCTTCAAAATTTATAGCAATTTCTAACTTCTTCAAAATTACAGCAGTTGATAACAACCCTCATATGGTGCAATGGAAAGCATGTTGTCGAACTCTCATTGTGTCTTCCGACTCCAGATCTTCCCAGATCCTCTTTGTCTTAATATATTTTAGATAGCATTTGTAATATTCCATCTGTAGTATTTGTATAATAATTTGTAATATTCCATGATTTTAGGAAGCCAAGATGATTTCTCACATTTTTTTTCCTACGGCTTCTAGTTCGTTTATATTTATTGAGAGAGATTTTGATCCCTGTTTTTTCCTCTTTTATATTTTATGTTACACGCATGTAGCTTGTGCTGACGGTTGGACTCCTGGCTGTAGTGGTGTACCTTTACACAGTGGTAGCATTCAACTTCTTCCGCAAATTCTATAATAAGAGTGAAGATGAGGATGAGCCAGACATGAAGTGTGATGACATGATGACTGTAAGTTATAGGGTATCGCTGCCAGTTTGCAACCAGAAATGATTTGAGAGCAGAGAGGTCTCTGTTACTGAGCAGTGGCTTGTAGAACAGATTATGCCGGATCATAACCCCCGTTCCTGGGAAGTTTGAAGCGGCTTCAATCCGCTCCGCTCACCTCAGACTTGTGCCATGTCAGGAGGTGGTGCAAGTCTGAGGAGACCCATTGGGGCCAGGGTGCCTTACCCAGAGGAAAGGGGAAAAGTTTCCCCTTACCTCTGGCTGAGCCACTTTGGGCCCCTATCCCGTGTTGGATACAGCGCAAGCCTCTTGGCTTGCCTGTTCTAGTGCAGGGGAAGATTGCACCCTTTCTAGCACTTGCTAGAAACAGTTGTTCAACCAGCTTTGAACTCACTTAACTGTAGTACCATCTAGCCCAGTGGTTCTCAAACTTCCCGCGAGCTTTACGCCTGGGATAAGGCTTTGTGTGAGAGAGGGTGGGGGGCGGAGCCAACACTCAGCGAAGTAGCAGTGAACCTCAGAAGCTCCCGGGGGGACTGCTAAATAGATATGTTTTTCATGTGCCTTAACAACTAAGGCATGCTTCATTGCCAAGAAGATGGTATGAAGAGCTGAGAGCTTGAACGGGAGAGTCTTTTGAAACAGGCAATTTCAAAGATTTTTTCCCTGTTTGCTCTGTGCTGAATCACATCGTATCCCGGTCGCATCTTGGAGACGATTCGGAAAGCTGGGAAACTCCCCCTCCGATGGCCTAGAAAAAACATGACAGCGAAAAAAGCCTTAAAACTGTGAGTAATTTTGGTTCATAAAAAGGCTATAATGAGAACTGCAATCAAGAGGTTGGAAGGAGGAAAAGATAACTTTAAGATTATTTACCCTCTGGTATACCCTCTGGTTGGAAAAGATTATTCCCCTCTGGTAGCCACCCAGAGGGGAAGTGAGCGAATCTGGATCTAAAGAAACCCCTGCTGGAGTAAACACAAGATTATTTTGTTTAATGGTATGGTATGCATGGAAAAGAAATGAATAATCAATATTTAACGGCTGAAAAAACTTCTACTTTCGTTTTCCTAGTAAGAAGCCTTGAATCAGGCCTGGTCATTTAAAGGCATACTAACCTAATTTGACTGTGTTATTGACTTGGATTACTGATACACCCTGTTTGGAAGAAGGGATGCAAGATAAGGATTTGGATGACTCTTTAATTATTTGATTGATTTGACATTGATATTGATTGGACGTGGAATATTGATTTATATTTTTAGATACAAAAATTGGAAAGTAGTCCTACAAGAAGTGGCTGGATTTGATATTGACAAAATGGCATTTAAAAATTTAGTAAAATTTTTAGTAAAAGTAAAAGGTTTAGTAAAAGTAAAAGGTTAGTAAAAGCCAGTCCTTATTAATGGATTTCTTGATGGACTTTAGAAGTGAAATGGAACAACAGGTCAGAAAATTATGAAGCAAACAAACTTCTCCCTGACAAGCATGCAGGAACAGATCACAAATAACCGACAAGAAAAAAGAATGGATCAAATGTTGGATGAAACTAAGGAAATGGAGTATTTTGAAATGAGACAGGAGATGGAAGAAGCAACCGTCACTATAAGAATTAAGAATGTTAAGGAAGAAAAAATAGAAAACGCTCAGAGAGAAAGTTGTCTCAAGAAGAGAAAGAATTTATGGATTAAACCCAAAAACAACAGAATGAAGAAAAAGAGAGAGGGGCCAAGAAATTTAAGAGATTTAAGAAGAAAAAGAAGAAATGGAAGGAGCAGTGGGAGGAGTAAGAAGGAAAACACCATAAGACAGAGAACAAAGCAAGCACTAAGACAAATAGTTAAAATGGCTGAATAACAAGTAGAATGTTTTTGATATTAATGGAGTAATTTTTTTTTAGAAATGAGGAGTATTTTATTAATTATGTTAAATCAAAGTAGATGTAAATGAAATTTGAAATATAAATATTGCAAAAATTAAGTGGTATTAAGATAAATAAAAGGGTTATTTTTTTAAAGAGAAGATATAAAATAATCTACAGATGGTATTTTATTTTAGAGAAAATAGTAAAAGTGTATCCTGGATTATTAAACAAATGTTGGATGAGTAAAGAATTGAGGGAATTTTTTATTATTTGAGGTGGATTGGCGAAAAAATAAAGAAATTTTGGAAAATGATATATAACATGTTATAAGAGATATTGTTATAAGAGATATTGAAGTCTGTATTACCATTTCAATTGGAGACATTCCTCTTAAATGTGATATTAGAAACTAAGAATCAGACGAGAAAAACTTTATTTTAAATATTAGTTTAGTGGTAAGAAGACTGTATCAATAAAAATTCAAAGCCTTTTTATGACTGGATAGATAATTTTAGAGAAAAAATATTGTTTAGTTAAACTATTAATTAGTAGATTAATAAATATGATAATTTTTGTATTGATGAATAATACAATGTATGTTGTAATCGATGGCCAATACCCTCATGTGTAACCTGTGTAGTCTCAGCCCTAAGTCTACCCAATGTTCCTTACCTGTATCTGTAATAAATAAATAATGTATTGTAAAAAGAGAGAGAGAGAGAGAGAGAGAGAGAGAGAGAGGGTGAGGACAGCGACATGATCCCCAGGATCGCATCACTAATGGGGTGGAAGGGGGGTGCTTTTACCTACTGATGTGCGTAGGACATTGCAGGAGGAGTGGGGAGTCCCGGGCAGCCCTCCCTGAATCTTAGAATGTTGGGAAAATGTGAGTGCAAAGCAATTCCTCTTTGCGTTGGCAGTGAGGAAGTGCTCTGTGCTTGTGTTTTTCCAATGTTCTAAGACTTGGAGACATCTGCGCAGGGCTCCCTGCTCCTCCTGCTCATATCCTGTACACATCAGTAGGTAAAAGACCCCCCTTCCACCCCCATTAACTGCCCTCGCTCCCTCCCCTACCCCTTAAAGGGACCAGGGGAGTTTTATACCATCAGTGACCCACCCGTTTGAGAACCACTGATCTAGCCTAAATTATACCATTTTATCAACAAAGATGTAATGAGAGACTTTGTCAAATGCTTTGCTGAAATCTAGGTACACTATGTCCACGGCATTCCTATGACCTACTGGACTAGTCACTCTGTCAAAGAAGGAGATGTGATTAATCTGGCACAATTTGTTCTTGGCAGACCCATGTGGACTCTTAGAAATTACCCCATTATTTTTGAAGTGTTCATAGCTGTTCTGCTTAATAATCTGTTTCAGAATCTTTGCCAGTATTGACATCAAGCTGACCAGCCTGTAGTTTCCCAGGTACTTCCTTTTTAAAGATCAAGCATTTCAACAATGCCTAATTTTGAAAATGCCTAATTCATGGCCTTTTTAAAATATCAGGTGGGGGAAAAAAAGAATCAGGACTCACCCCTGCTCACACTGTTCACACAGACTGCAATGGTTTCATGGATATGTTCAGCTCAACTTCCTCTTTGAAGAAAGCTGAGAATGGTGGAGACAAATTTTTTCTCATGTGTGTGTCATTCTCTAAGGCAAATATTACAAAACCTGTTTGGAAACCTGGCTCACAGGACATAATCCACTGGGGATTGCATTGTGTGCCCTGGGCATTCAAACAATGTTTCTTAGAGTTCATTGAATTACTTCCATTCTGTAGCATGCAATAGGACATGTATGAGCAGCGCACAGAAATGTGTTCCTTATTCTTCTTATTCAAAGCAGTCGAGTTCTTTAGATTGCCATTTAACAAATCCTTCTTTTTAGTGTTACCTGTTCCACATGTATGTGGGTGTGCGAGCAGGCGGAGGCATTGGAGATGAAATTGAAGACCCAGCAGGAGACCCTTATGAAATGTACCGAATTGTTTTTGATATCACATTTTTCTTCTTTGTCATTGTCATCTTGCTGGCCATCATTCAAGGTATGTTGACTTAAAAGTTACTCTGAACATTACTCATCTCTTCTAGTGGCATGCTTCTGTATTCAGTAGGATCAAACCATTAAGTTTGATAAGGAGCGCAGGAGGTCTGGCTCAGTTTGTAGAGCTGCCGCCTTGTATGCCTGAAGATCTGAGGCTGCCAGTTCAAAACAACCGGAAGTACCCGAGAACTGACGACAGACACGCTGATATACTGATGAGCTGGCCCTAGGTGGCAGAGAGGAGTTGCAGTCAGTGGAGCGTGGGAGGCAAAGGGCCAGAGAGAGACCAGACCAGGAAGGAATCCAGCTGGAACGAGGAGTTCTATGAAAGACTAGAACTATTCAATTGTAAAAATCCCTAAGGGGGGTTTAGAACAGCCTGCCTATGTAAACCGCCTTGGATTAAAGTCTGAGGAGAAATCTGACAACCAAAGAAAGGCAGTATATAAATACCTGTATAAATAAATAAAGTTCAGAATTAAGAAAAAGTTAGAAAACAAAAATGTCAGAAAGCTGCCTTCAGTGTGTAAATACACAACTCGGCACTCCTGCTGTTAGCAGCCAAGAAGTAGTCTTACTGATGAGTCTGGTCATCACAAATAATTAATCTATTTCTGCCCAGCCCACAGGTGTACACATTTGATCCCTGTTACATAAAAGCAGCATTGGGCAGAAATAGCTGAAACAAAATGATCATGTAAAAGTAGCACTTTGTTTTCTATCCCCTCCTTCCTACAGTTCTTCAGTGTAGGGTAACTATCTCTCCTGTTTCAACTGGCTGTTAGGTAGGGATCTGTCTCAAATCAGCAGAGGTATCCACTTCTCTTAGTACATCATGTTGGAGTACAAAAGTGAAGCTAGGTTTCTGGCCACAGAGGGCAGCAATTGCTGAAATTTCTATGCCTCTAGAATAGCTGTAGACATAACAGTGGAGTGGAGTGAACAAGAAATGTGCCCCCCTCGCTCATCATGATATTCAGAGTGTTGGTCTCTCCTCTGAAGCATGGTGTCACTTGGGATACGCTTTGCCCACCCATCCATATTGACCTTCTTTTCTCAATTGGCAGTCTCAATTCTCTCCTGTTACTCACCAGGAAGCCATAGCTGCCCCTTTATAGGGCAGAATATGCCACTCATGATACGTCTTCCACATCATCTGTTATCTGTGTGTATCTATGCCTGGCTCATGGTATTGTGCTTTCTAAGGATGGATGATTTCAGCACGTTCACGTCGTGTTGGATTGGAGAATAAGCCGAGTCGCCATCTCTACCCCAAAACTGGAAATATATCAGTTTATTTCCTGTGTTAATCTGATAGTTCCCTGCTCACTCACCAAGCTTGCCTTCTCCTCCCCTTTTCTTTAAACCTGAGTTACTCAGTCAGGCCAATGGGAGCTGCAGTGACAACTTTTCCTGTCTCTCAGAGCCCTGGTGCACGGTGTAGCAGTACTGTGCTAGGACAAAAAGCTCAAAAGTCTTTGGGGAAAACTACATTTTGAGAGTGGGGGTAGCAAAGGAGATCTCTTTCCCTATGGTTTAGTCAAAGCATTGCCACTGCTTACCTGGTTGGGTAAATCGAGATCTCCCCCTCCTTCCCTGTCCATGTGGTGGAACCAAAGCACTGTCCGCAGTTGATCTGGTTGGGTAAGTTGGGTTTAATAGGATGAGAAGTTGGGGGGGGGGGGTCAGGGGATTGACTGAAATGAGAGGAAGTGTAACTGAGAACCGTCTAGTTTAGATTTTAAACTCAACTAAAAAAGAACTCAACGGCCTAGTAAGGGTTGCCATCTTTTTGAGTTCAGCATTACAAGAACCCAAAACTTGTATCTGTGCCCAAGCTTTGCTGGCATCTCTACTGCTTTCAGCGTCTCTTGTAACTGAACAGGTTAGAGTTACTGTCCTCACACCCACAGTCCTTTCAGGCATGTCGTTTTAGAAGGAGAACATTTTAAACAACATTTTTTTTTTTACAATAATGAAAAATTGAAATAATGCCTGTGTTCTTGAGCACACAATTAAAAAATGTCACCCACTTTAAGAGCATAAGAACAGCCCCACTGGATCAGGCCATAGGCCCATCTAGTCCAGCTTCCTGTATCTCACAGCGGCCCACCAAATGCTCCAGGGAGCACACCAGATAACAAGAGACCTCATCCTGGTGCCCTCCCTTGCTTCTGGCATTCTGACATAACCTATTTCTAAAATCAGGAGGTTGCGCATACACATCATGGCTTGTACCCCGTAATGGATTTTTCCTCCAGAAACTTGTCCAATCCCCTTTTAAAGGCGTCTAGGCTAGACGCCAGCACCACATCCTGTGGCAAGGAGTTCCACAGACCAACCACACGCTGAGTAAAGAAATATTTTCTTTTGTCTGTCCTAACCCTCCCAACACTCAATTTTAGTGGATGTCCCCTGGTTCTGGTATTATGTGAGAGTGTAAAGAGCATCACCCTATCCACTCTGTCCATCCCCTGCATAATTTTGTATGTCTCAATCACGTCCCCCCTCAGGTGTCTCTTTTCTAGGCTGAAGAGGCCCAAACGCCGTAGCCTTTCCTCATAAGGAAGGTGCCCCAGCCCCGTAATCAGCTTAGTAGCTCTCTTTTGCACCTTTTCCATTTCCACTATGTCTTTTTTGAGATGCGGCGACCAGAACTGGACACAATACTCCAGGTGTGGCCTTACCATAGATTTGTACAACGGCATTATAATACTAGCCGTTTTGTTCTCAATACCCTTCCTAATGATCCCAAGCATAGAATTGGCCTTCTTCACTGCCGCCGCACATTGGGTCGACACTTTCATCGACCTGTCCACCACCACCCCAAGATCTCTGTCCATCACCACCCCAAGAATGCCAGATGCAAGGGAGGGCACCAGGATGAGGTCTCTTGTTATCTGGTGTGCTCCCTGGGGCATTTGGTGGGCTGCTGTGAGATACAGGAAGCTGGACTAGATGGGCCTATGGCCTGATCCAGTGGGGCTGTTCTTATGTTCTCTCTCCTGATCTGTCACAGACAGCTCAGAACCCATCAGCCTATATCTAAATTTTGATTTTTTGTCCCAACGTGCATGACTTTACACTTACTGACATTGAAGCGCATCTGCCATTTTGCTGCCTATTCTGCCAGTGTGGAGAGATCCTTCTGGAGCTCCTCACAATCACTTCTGGTCTTCACCACTCGGAAAAGTTTGGTGTCGTCTGCAAACTTAGCCACTTCACTGCTCAACCCTGTCTCCAGGTCATTTATGAAGAGGTTGAAAAGCACCGGTTCCAGGACAGATCCTTGGGGCACACCGCTTTTCACCTCTCTCCAATGTGAAAATTGCCCATTGACACCCACTCTCTGCTTCCTGGCCTCCAACCAGTTCTCAATCCATGAGAGGACCTGTCCTCTAATTCCCTGACTGTGGAGTTTTTTCAGTAGCCTTTGGTGAGGGACCGTGTCAAACGCCTTCTGAAAGTCCAGATATATAATGTCCACGGGTTCTCCCAAATCCACATGCCTATTGACCTTTTCGAAGAATTCTATAAGGTTCGTGAGGCAAGACTTACCCTTACAGAAGCCATGCTGACTCTCCCTCAGCAAGGCCGGTTCATCTATGTGTTTTGAGATCCTATCTTTGATGAGGCATTCCACCATCTTACCCGGTATGGATGTTAGGCTGACCGGCCTATAGTTTCCTGGGTCCCCCCTCTTTCCCTTTTTAAAAATAGCCGTGACATTTGCTATCCTCCAATCTTCTGGCACCGTGGCCGTTTTGAGGGACAAGTTGCATACCTTAGTCAAGAGATCTGCAACTTCATTCTTCAATTCCTTAATAACTCTTGGGTGGATGCCATCAGGGCCTGGTGACTTATCGATCTTTAATTTATCAATGAGGTCTGAAACATCTTCTCTTTTAACCTCTATCTGACTTAACTCCTCGGTCAGGAGGGGCTGTTCAGGCAGCAGTATCTGCCCGAGGTCTTCTGCCGTGAAGACAGATGCAAAGACTTTACAATTCTGCCTCATTTCTTTTAAATAATAGGTCTGATTATTGATGCTTTTGGTGAATTAAGAGACCAGCAAGAGCAAGTCAAAGAAGATATGGAGGTATTCATTCTCATTCTGGTATTGTAACCATTGACTGATAAAGAATCCAGATTAATTCTTGGTGTAGCACATACTTGACTTAATGTCTACATTTATTTCTAGACAAAATGTTTTATCTGTGGAATTGGGAATGACTATTTTGACACCATACCACATGGGTTTGAAATGCATACTTTACAAGAGCACAACTTGGCCAACTACCTGTGAGTATCTGTATGCACTCTTCTTTGGCAATACAACTGTTTTTTATTTGCAAACAGTGCTCAGGGAGGGGAAATTTGCGTAGTCCATCCAAGATGTAGTTAAAATTTCTCAGCACTCTGCTTACACAGTTGGGAGAAGATATATATCCATTGTGCAGCTGGGAACCATGTAAGCAGCTAGAAATTTCTTGGATATTTTTCAATAGCAAATGCTGCTGTTAAGAGTTGAGAACCATTTAACCGATAGCTATGGCCTCTTATTTATTTTAAGTGGTTTATCTGCCTATGTTTATACACTTAAAGCGGCTTACAAATAAGAATTTTTGATCACTTACATAACCAGAAATCACAAATAACCAGAAAGCAGCAAAAGCAGCTTTTAAATGCAAGAAAGTATTGTCTGAACATGTTTTCCCCTTGGACGGCAGACCAGATACTTTTCCCAAATAGAACCTGTAGACATAACCTGTACTGTTACATTAAAATTTTGAAATAGGAAAGTGGCCTTAGCTTAGTGTTAGAACACTTGATTTGCACATGGAAGTTCCCAGGTTCAGTCTCCAACACCTTCAAGAAAACCATGAAGCATCAGAAGAAATCATACTGACCAAAATGGATCAATGGGCTGTCATGGTATAATTTTCAATATATTCCTATTTTCAGTAAGTCAAATAGAAAAGAGAAATACTGGTGGTGGGGAAAGTGAAAACTCGATTTGCTAGCTCCTACCACAGTATAGTATTGTATTGGCAACCTTCAGTCTTGAAGGACTATGGTATCGCGTTCTGAAAGGTGGTTCTGGCACAGCGTCTAGTGTGGCTGAAAAGGCCAATCCGGGAGTGACAATCCCTTCCACACTGGGAGCAAGTGCAGTCTGTCCCTGGTCTGTCTCCCTGGCTATGGGCCTTCCTTCTTTGCCTCTTTGCCTCAGACTGTTGGCCAAGTGTCTCTTCAAACTGGGAAAGGCCATGCTGCACAGCCTGCCTCCAAGCAGAGGCCAGGGTTTCCCACTTGTTGAGGTCCACTCCTAAGGCCTTCAGATCCCTCTTGCAGATGTCCTTGTATCGCAGCTGTGGTCTACCTGTAGGGTGCTTTCCTTGCACGAGTTCTCCATAGAGGAGATCCTTTGGGATCCGGCCATCATCCATTCTCACAACATGACCGAGCCAACGCAGGCGTCTCTGTTTCAGCAGTGCATACATGCTAGGGATGTCACAGTATGTCTCTACATAATCATGTGTTTTATATCTAGCTGTGTGGAGAAGGGAAAACAGTATATGTGATGAACGAGGAACCATCCCCTCTGTACCACATACTAAACTGGTTGCTTGCTAGTTGAATCCTGGTTATTCAGTGTGTGGGGAAAGTAGAGAAAATATCATTCACATGTGCACAACAAATACATTTATTTCATTGTGCACTCACATTGTCCTTTTATGCAGCCCTCTACTTTTTACTGTATTGGGATTCTGAGCCTGCAGTTATGGATCTGTTTATTTGATAAGAAATGCAGTGCTGTGAACCCTTACTACACCTCTGACTTAAGCAGCATAAAATATTATTTTTTTGTTCTTAAACTGAAATCAATTTGCTTTCTCAAGAAACAAAACCTTACAATTAAAACACCATGAGTAGCTTCAGATTTTTCTTTCAGGTTCTTCCTGATGTATCTCATTAATAAAGATGAAACTGAACACACTGGCCAGGTAAGCATATCTGCAAAGTTGAGCAGTGCCTCCTTACTAGGGCAGGTGACACTGGGCCACCCATTGACAAACTAGGATTTCCACATATGTAGTGAACTTTTCAGGTATGCAGAAAAATACAAAGGGCAAAGGATGCCTTAGTAACTTTTTGGGCTGCTGAACGTGCACAGAAGCTTCTGAGAAGTGGACAGTGTCCAAAAATATCCTTAGCTTAACAGTAATGTATTTGACGTCAGTTTTCATCCATTTCCATATATTTTCCTTGCCTTTTTTAAAGTAATTATTATCGGCCTTTACTTGATGTAAAGTGCAGCATTATAATAATGCATTCACTGCATTCCTGGTGTGCAGTGAAGTCCTGATTTTTTTGATTGGGTAAGGCACATAAGGTTGATTCCTTTTTGCGGTGCTTAGAACTCACGAAACAAGCATGTTGTACTCAGTACTTGAAACAGAGTGCCTCTCTGCAGAATGGCTCTGAAAACATCATCTACCAAATCTGCCCCCCTTCCCCACGCCATTTTGCTATTTGCTGCAGACTTCAAGGCATGCATGTAGGATGTGGACAGGGGTTATAACACTTTTCTAAGCTCCAGGCATTTCTGAAATTGTGCTCAGGTACAGACCAAGCATGCCTGTGTGGGCACAGAAGACCAACCAAAGAATAAAAGTTTAGTTCCTGTAAAATGGTTTAAGCCATTTCTGCCCACAGAACAGGGATGCAACAGGGATCAAATGTGTACATCTGTGGGCTGGGCAGAAATGGGTTAAAGTCTCTCTCTCTCTCTCTCTTTCTCTCTCTCAATTTCAGGAATCATACGTATGGAAAATGTACCAAGAAAGATGCTGGGATTTCTTTCCAGCGGGAGATTGTTTCCGTAAACAGTATGAAGATCAACTTGGATAAATATATAAAAAAGCTGCTATAGTCAGACAAAAATCAAACTGTTACCATTGAATGGTATAATATAGGTATTAAATATGTTTAACTTCTACATACAATAAATTAGTTTGCTTAGTTATCCTGCTGGGCTTTTGCACCTGGCAAAAAAAAAAAAAAAAACAGGCCTTATATTGTCTGGATTTCAATTTTCTTATTGAAAAAGGACAAAGAAATATGATTCTATTTGTTTTCAAACCAACCCTTTGTGAACTATGAAGCAGTATGGTGGAAAGGGCTATGTTATAGTTTGTTACATGGACCACATTTGCAACTGAAGAATGTGAATGTCAGGTGGCAATACCTGAATAGTCGCATGGTGATACTAAACAATATTTCAACCAGGCCTGTGTTCCCCTTCATGCCATTTCCTCATGGAATATGTAAAGATAAATAGAAAGTTTTTACTTCTACAGAGCTTAGAACTTTTCCAATACTGTAGTTCTTCCTCTAACATCTGAATTAAGTGCCTTAAGTCTTAGCAGACGTAGCTATGCAAGGTGTTTTTTTTTTTAATTATGTTGGCATTTTAGATTGACATTTTTTGTTAATTGGTTGTGTTGCTTTCCTGTCCAATGGTATGAAATACTTGAAGATTAGTCACCTATTTGTACCAAACAGCTTATAGATGCTGCTGGTGAAAAACAAAACAACATTGTCTCACAATCTTCCAAAATTAAATTTTAGGGTTGGAGCCTGACTTTAGTGAGTCATGACTGAAGTGTCATTTGCTTCAATGGGACTTAGTCATAACTAATTTCTTTGGTTAGTTAAATTTAGAATACAACCCAAAGTGCTTTGTAGTCAACTAGTGGTAAGTTTGCTTATTTATATTTATGCATTTTTCCTTTGAATAAAAGTACCTACTGCAATAAAGTATTTACAAACCAAATGTTAATTCTGTCATACTTAAAGTTTGGTTTATAACAAAATTAAGTGACACCATTAACTGCATCATTAACACACAGTTGCATTTAGCAGCACTATTTTATTTTGCAATTCTGAGCAATAAGCTGTTGAACAATAAAAGCCAAAATTGTTCTGCCATTGTCTGTGTGTGTTTGCAGCTTCAGCCACTAGACAGTTCTTTAAATGTTTTTACAAGAATTTCAGATAAATACTTAAGAGATTTCATCTCTTCTGCTAACAGAACACCCATCTTACTTGGAACCTATCCAGATCTGTCATTTCAGTGTGTGACTACAAAGTTAGGCACACAACATAATTAATAATCAAGACAAGCACTATTTATTTGAATACTTATAAACTGATATTTCATGTATAGCTTCTATCATGTTAGTTTATTTTTCAGTTACTTGAATGACAACCAGAATGCAGGCCTTAGGAAATCATACTGTCCAACCAGTCTTCAAGGTCTTCCTCAGTAATAGTTTTGGATGCAACTTGTTGCAGTGGAGGTGAAGAGCACTTTTCTTCAGTTTTATCCAGTGCTGACAAGATAAAAACAAAATGGTTATTGCATTCCCTCTGGGGATTACAAACAGGACAAACTGGTTTATGGTTCCAGTATAGACACATCTTACAGCCAATTTATTATTATCAATTCACATTTTTATACCGCTGTTCCTCCAAAGAGCTCAGGGCAGTGTACACAGCTGCTTCCCTCCCTTTGTCCTCACAAAAACCCTGTGAGGTAAGTGAGGCTGAGAGAAAGTGACTGGCCCAAGGTCACCCAGGAAGCTTCATGGCTGAGGGGGGGATTTGAACCTGGATCTTCCAGGTCTAAGTCCACCTCTCAAACCACTACACCATCCTGGCTTATTGTTCAAAGTGGCTTTCACCAAACTATAGCCTGCAGGCCGCATCCAGCGCAACACTGACACCCTCCCCACTGAGAGCAGCACTTACTGTTCCGGTGCACCATTCACAAGAAGTCCACCCAATTGCTGCAACAGGATGCTACAGGAAGTTGTGTCTGCTTGGAAATGTGGACGCAAAGCCTGCTGGGGCAGTGGGCTACAGACGCGACTGCCTACAGCGTCGTTGCATTGCAGCAATTAGGTGGGCTTCTTTTGAGCGGAATGGTAAGCACTGGTCTGAATGGGAATCCCTTTTTCCATGCACAGCAATTGTGAGTTTAGACTGCTGGTATAAACAAGAAAGTATTGTTTTGCCCAAAAATGGTCACAAAGTGGCACAGAGGATGGAATGGTGTACCTGCTCCAAAGGGACTCTGATAAAAAGAAAAAGATTAGAGTCAGCAGCTCCTAGAAAAGATGCTATGCTGAGATGGAGAGGGACAGTTGTTAGCCCCCCTGCTAAAGGTAACTACCACTGAATTATGTACTCTTTATTCAGTTAGCAAGATCTAAGAAGGAACCTTTCTCAGCTTCTGGAGGGGGGTGCGCTAAGTTGCAAGATGAAGTTCAGATCCAGAACCTGCTGGAAGACAAACCAAATGCACGTTTTTCCGCTGGAACCATGGGCTTCACTAATAAATAGGTGGCTCCATCCAACAGTGAGCTTGCTGCAACTCAGCATGTTGACAGTATGGAAATAACACTACCTTTGCAGTCCCATGACCACAGAGCCCATTAGCAACCAGGCCTTGCCTCTTAGCTGGGCAAACCACCACAGTCCCAGGCCTAATGCAGTGTAACCCACTATTTCTGGTAAGCTATGACTCTTCCAAGCTCCAGGCTAATGTATTTCTAAGGGCTAGAAAGGGGCAGGCTGCTGAATAATGTACCCAAGGTATGGGAGGGCTTCACATTATTTGCAATGAAAAAGTGCATTGTGCTGTGCCTGGCCAGTTGAGAGCTGATGTAGGGGATCATCCTCTACATGTGTAGAGTGAAACATGTGCAGGGGCTGCATGCACCAGAAGGAAAGGATACTTCAAAGAAATGGTACTTTCATAGTCACTGACCAGCATGGCCAGAAATAGTACCAGCTGGGCTCTGCAGAAGGGGCAAAACTATGCAGAGTGGAGGAGGCTCAGTTCTCAGAGGCTCTCTTTAAAGTTCCATGGACAGTGTAAAGAGGTCAAAATGGGCACTTGACAAAAAGGCAGATGATAGGCAGATGCAAAAAGGCATATAACGGATGCTAAAGAGCCATAAATACCCAAGACGGAGGAAAGATTCAGATTCCACTCCAATAACATCCTGAAGCACTCCCCCCACCCCTGCAGAAAAGAATCATCACAGGAAGAAAAACCTGCAACATCCTTTATCCTCCTGAAGGATCCACAGGAGAAGGAACCACTACATTCAGTATTTTTTTTTTAGAAAACCAGAGCACTCACTCTAACTGCAAACTACAAACATTTTTGCTTACTCCCCAAAAGTTTTTTAAAAACACAAATTTTATTAATTTTGCTTAAATTGTCAACAAACTCCAACTGCAACTACATCTTTACTCAACAGTAGACTTGATGTTCTTTGAATTGTAAGTGTAGCTTTTTACTTTCCAGAAATATGCAACAATATATTGTTATTTGGTTTGTTGTGCTATTACACAGCTCGGTGTCAATGAACTACTGCGCCAAGTACTCTGTGTACATTTTTCAGTCTTTTCCAGTAGTCCAAGAGCTAGAGGGCAATTGATGTGATGGAATTGTCTGGATGGGTTAGTCTGGATGGGTAGGAGTTGAAAGAACAACCTCTGGGACATATGAAAAGGCACTTCTTAGGCTCTGTGAGTGGTAGAACACAAAATTACACATGGCAATTGAAAAGAAAAATGCGAACTTTATAGTAGGTTTTCATTTTTTTGACTGCAGAGCAGGAAAGACTTTATTGTTGAGAAGTACATCTCCTTGTTTGATGTAGGGTTTCCCAACAAGAACAGTGATGATGGGCAAGAGACTTCCCATCTGCTCCCAGACTGAGCTCAGAAGAAAGTTGCTTAGCTGTCACAAGTGAACATTATACTTCTGACTGCTTCTTTGTGGAGACTTAACTAAAACCTCCTTTGGCTTGCTAGTCCACAGTTACAGGATAGACCAAGAAACTGCTCTTCCAAGCTAGCCATAGCCCCTGCAAGCCTCTGAATTAATGGTGCTGGTTTGCGTGGTCTCAGCAGCCACCATCCTATCTCACTAGAAAACAGGCTCCTGCTACCACAGCAAGATTGTCTGCTTGTGTGAGGAAATTTACTCACATCAATTAGCCAACATTTCAAGTCATTGTCCAGCCCAAGCACACAGTACACAGGTAAAGGAGCCTATCAGAGCAGCCTATGCTCCTAGGCCCAAATTTTCTAACAGAGATGCAGTTTCTCCCTTCTTAGGTTTCTTGCATGAGAGATATTTGGATTACTTGCACATCTGCCTTTGGCAATCAGACCACCTACCAGGAGATAAGTGCAAAATCTTTTCACTTACCTCCTACAGGCTGTCCAAGCTGCATTAGTGCTGGTGATGGGGGATAGGATTGGACTACCACTCTTGAAACACTAGAAGAGTCTTGCTGGATCAGGACAAAGGCCTATCTAGTCCAGCTGACTGTATCTCACAATGGCCTACCAGATGCCTCAGGGAGCGCACAAGACAACAAGATAGTTGTATCCTGTTGCTACTCTCTTGCACCCAGCACAGAGAGAGGCTGTCTCTAAAACTCAGAGGTTCTCTTAATGATATGAATTCCATGCATATATTTTATCATAAGTCATGGGGAGTTGCAGGGGGTTTCTCAGGGGGAAAGGAAAGGAAGTCTCACATGTAGATAAATCAGTGGTTCTCAAACTTTTAGGGAGCTTTACTCCCTAAGTAAGTCTTTGCAGGGGAGGGGCCATGTGATATCTAGGATTGTGTTGCTAAGGGAGGTGCTTTCACTCACTGCAGGCTGCAGGAGGGGTGGGGAGTCCTGTGCAACCCTCTGCAGGGCTTCTCAAGCCTTAGAATCTTCAAATGACACAATGATAAGCACCTCTTGGAAACCAGAAGTACTTTACAATCATGTCGTTTGAAGATTCTGAGCCTCAGGGAGCCCTACAGAGGGCTGTGCAGGGCTCCCCTCACCTCCTCGAGCCTGCAGCAGTGAGTGAAAGTAAGTGAAAGCAGTCCCCTTAGCAATCTTGTGGATCAAATCAATGTCCTCATCCCTCCCCCTATCCCTTAAAGGGACCGGGGACCTTCACAGAAACTGATGGGTCATGACCTACCAGTTTGAGAACCACTGAGCTAAATGAACCAAGTTTTACATGAATTATCATCTCACCTGTATATATAATAATTATATAATAATAAATACTGCTAAATAAAAATAAATACTGTTAATAAAATACTGTTAATAATAACCACAAGACCCATTTACACTGGGTCTTTTCATAGGTCATTTTGGAATGGAGCAAAGGATTCTCTCTCCCTTACTTGAAAATATCCAAATTTCAGGTTTATAAATACAATCTAGTTCATGAATGTAAAGCTGCAAGCAACTGAAGAAAGAATTGGATAGTTCAATATACAGGGGAGCCTATTTATCCGCATTAGTTCTGTTCCGTGACTCGGCGTGAATAACAAAAAACATGTTGTGCTAAATTCCATAGAGTTATGCAAACACAGCCTACAGAGTTACACTTCCAGATGGAAGGAAACTAAGGCAGCTGTTATCAATCCCTTCCCCTCTGCTCCTCTCCATACTCAGCCCTCCCGCTTCTTTCACAGGTGGGATGCTGACCTTTTAAGAGTCCAGCCCTATGCCTGCCTACTCAGAAGTAAGTCCCACTGTAGTCAATGGGGCTTACTCCCAGGAAAGTGTGGTTTGTTTTGTTTGTGTTGGCTGGAGCAGGACAGCCTGCACCATGGGGGGGGGGGGCAAATTAGGCAAACACTTCCTGGGATTTTTAAAGCAATCTCCTCTCCTCCCCCTCCATTCTCAGCCCTCACCGTTGCCAGCTGTCCCCGCTTCTTTCACAGGTGGGATGCTCACCTTTTGAGAATCCAGTCCTATGCGTTTCTACTCAGAAGTAAGTCCCATTCTAGTCAATGGGGCTTACTCCCAGGAAAGTGTGGAGAGGATTGTAGCCTTGCTGGGCTGTTTTGTTTCCGTAGGCTGGAGCAGGGAGAGCCTGCACCATGGGGGGAGGGGATTTGGCAAACACTCCCTGGGTTTTTTAAAGCAATTCCCTCTGTTGCTACCGCACCTGCCCCTGTGTGTGTGTGTGTGAGGGAGGGAGGGCGAGCGAGCGCGCTTGCACTCCACCTTGCTGCATGTGCTCTGGCTGCAGAGGTTTTCAGCCCCCTCTTCAGCCTCTTTGCTGGCTCAGGGGCTCCAAGAGTGTTACTGTTCCTTTGCAAGGGGAGCCTCTTCCAGGGCTCCAGGGCTATTTCCATGCCTGTGCCAGGCAGAGCCTTTTTGCAGTGTTTTGGGCTGCCTGGAAAAGGATTGAGATGCCAGTGAAGGGCAAAGGAAGCAAAGGTGTGTGTGACCTTAGGTTCCCCCACCCCCACTTGTTGAGACAAATCTGCAGATAAAAAAATCCGTGGATAAATAGGCTGCACCTGTACTACATAAGACCATCACGAAAGGAGAAAAATACTAGAATTGACTGAACTCTCCATGCACAATCAGATCAATGCCACATAGTCTAACAGATGTGAAGATAAAGGCAATTGAGCAAGTTCATATACAACTGTAAACCAGGCAACCAATACAGAGAGAGAGAAGAAAGAAAGAAAGAAAGAAAGAAAGACCACCACCTCCCTCCCCAATTCCAATTAACAGAGCAGGAAAAAGTTATTCTCACCATCTTCTTCACAAGGCAACTTCACGTCTTCCCCAGAAGCTGCATTGCTGGATATTGCCTGCAAGTCATAGTTGCTTCCAGGATTAATCGGGGTGTCCAACTTCAGGAGTAAATCCAGGTCTTCATCCAAGTGATCCATTTCCTGATGTGAAACTGAAGGGCCTTCCCTGAGGGCTTCTGACGAAAGACTTCCAAGTCCATCTTGATTTGGCAGCTTCACCTGGGCAGCAGGGTCGGTACCCTGGTAGTGGCTTGATGTGACTTTTCTCTGCCCCACCGTCTGCTGCTTGGGAGCCGTGGCCCTCTGTGGAGCATCACTACTTTTTGATTTAATCTGGGGGAGCGTGACAGGCGTTGTGCCCTCGAACCATGAAAAAAGACAGTTGTATGGTTGTGAATATTAGCAAAAGATCTTACCATTATTTATAAAGAAAATGCTGTTTAAGTATGAAAAAGCATTTATTTAAAAACTGAATGTACCACTTGCACAAGACTGAAATGAAATGCATGTCGCATGAAGAAGAAAAATACACAGCAAGTGAGTCACTCATTACACAAACATTCCTAATATGATTATTTGAACATGGTTTCTTTCTCCCATCTACTATATGCTATTGATATTATTTATGCCATAATTATTTACAAGAGGCTGTGTTTTTATTCCAGTTTTTCAGGCTCATGTGAGGCTCATGGCTTTGTTCCTTTTGGGAAAAGGTAACAACTGAAGTCAGGGAAGGTAAATTAGGCCCAAATCCTAACCAACTCTTCAGAATGGACACAGCTGTGCCTGTGGGGCATCTGCTGCATCCTGGGTTTGGGGGTAGTCCTCCTCAAGGTAAGGGAATGTTTGTTTCCTTACCTGGGAGCTGCATTGCCCTTGCCTCATAAGAACATAACCTCAGTGCTAGAAAGTTGGTTAGGATTGCACCCTTAGTGAAACCGACATGTCAGAAAACCATTAAAGGTCCTTGACTGTTAAATATTAAGGACCCCACCCTGTCCAACATTCCAGCACTGATGCAGTCATGCCAATGGGGCATGTGCTGCCTTCTGTGGTGAGGGGGCAGTCATGGAGGCCTCCTCAAGGTAAGGGGATGTTTGTTCCCTTACCTTGTGGCTGCACTGAGACTCCAATGGTGCTGGAATGTTGGATGCGACTGGGCCAAACTCTTTCCCCCAAGTTCATGTCAATCTTAATTTTGTCTAACAAGAAGTTTGCAAAATAATTTCAAATTAACTGGGAAGCAGTAGACAAAGTAAACAAACTTTAATCTTTGCTTATTTAATGCTCAGGTATTATTGACTTTCAGACGACCCGGGCCAGCACATTACTCAGTTCAGTAACAAAAAAGAAAAAGGAAGCAATTTGCATCACAAATGCATGTCTACTCAGAAGCAAGAACCACTGTGTTCAATGGGACTTACTCCCTGAAAAGTGAGTATAATACTGTAGCCCTAAAGTCCCACCTTCCGAATTTCTTTGACCTTTTACTTCTAGTCATGACCTGCAGAAGAATCTGTAGATTTCATTGCAGAGCAGAATGTCCCACAACAATGCTTAAGAAAGCAGGCCCCTGACTGTGGTAGAAGAGGGTATGTGCAAAAGTGCGGAGAAAGGGCAAAGCAGGTTTAATTCCAAGTGCTAGGGAAATTAGACAGAGAGAGGCTACCATTGGAATCATATCTCCCTGAAATGCAAAGAGGTTCCCAAAATTTAGGGGATTCCCACTTACAGCAGCCACCAAAACAAACAGGAGCAAATATGGGACAGAAGCGTGGCACTCACTCATGTGCTGAGAGCAGGCAAATAACCAACAACAACGAAGAAGAAGTTCATTAAAAGGCCTGAACAAGCTTAATAATATAAAAGAAATAGGGAGAAAATCTGCAGGATCAAAAAGCAAAACACTTCAAAAATGGGAATAAGACCGACCAAAATAGGTGGTTGGAAAAATCCATCAAATTTCAGACACAAGAGGAAAACAGAAAGCACCCTGAAATCAAATTCTCGGATGCCTTCCTATCCATAGCTATTTACAATGTCCAGGAGAAGAGGGGGAACAGTTCCTGCATTTCAATGGGGAGTGGATGAGCCTTCTTCTCTAACACACCAACACATCAAAAATGAAGCACAGACAACAACCCAGAGCATCCCTGTGTGACCTTAAAAAATCTAGGGTTGCTTATGTTATGGGATCACCTGACCACATGAGTTAGGATCATTGAGACATTTCCCCCTTTATGTAACCGGATGAGTTTGGCTGCCTAACTGGTGGGCACATGCCCATCTCAGCAGGAAAGCTGGCCAGAATCCTTTGTTTGAGGGAGATCAAATGATGAAAGCACCCAATCCACATAATA
This sequence comes from Tiliqua scincoides, assembly GCF_035046505.1. Lineage (NCBI taxonomy): Eukaryota > Metazoa > Chordata > Lepidosauria > Squamata > Scincidae > Tiliqua > Tiliqua scincoides. Next base: position 11,708,225 of record NC_089821.1, read on the forward strand.
CTTATCTGTGATGCCAGCTGGCCCTTCTATAGTGGTGCTGAAAGATTACTACAGAAGTGTGTTTTATCGGTTTTTAGGATGCTAAAACACCACACAGACACCCAAGGGTTAAAATATCCTTAAAAAGATAAAAATAAGCAACAGTTGGGGAAAAGAAAATAAGGGATTTTTTTTATCAACCACCCGAGTACAACTAAGAGCAGGAAAAGAAAAGATATCCAGTCTTGGCATTTTTCTTGTTGAGAAGAGCATTTATTTCAGAAACAAATGCAAATTTCTCGACTATTTTCAAAAGAAATGACTTATTCCTGGTACAAGAAAAATGTGAGCAATATCAGCATCTGAGTCACTTTCAGCAATCTCGCAGGAGAACAAAACTGTCTTTAGTAGAACTGCAGCCTTTCCTTTCCAGTGCAGACTGATTTTTCTAGTTTTTGATCACTGTAATCTTAGCTAGCAGACTTGCTTAACTCACGGGTCTCATTAGCTTTCTTCCTTTTATCCGGATATTTTTGTTTTTTTATGGCTTGCAGAAAGCATTTTGTTGTTGTATTGTTAGCCAGTGTTCTAAACCCTGGACATAAACCACCATTTTGCGTATGCCCAATTGGCAGGTCTTCAGCTGAACTAGCTCCACTGCATACGACTTGATTATACCTGTACAAAGTTTCCTACCCAGGAGAGTAAATGTGAATGCAGTGTGCTAATCCAAGCAACTCTTTGGGGATGCTGGCCTTGCCGGAGATCCATTTGGCATGCGGACAATGCTTTGTTTAAAGGAACATAAGAACATAAGAACAGCCCCACTGGATCAGGCCATAGGCCCATCTAGTCCAGCTTCCTGTATATCACAGCGGCCCACCAAATGCCCCAGGGAGCACACCAGGTAACAAGAGACCTCATCCTGGTGCCCTCCCTTGCATCTGGCATTCTGACATAACCCATTTCTAAAATCAGGAGGTTGCGCATACACATCATGGCTTGTACCCCATAATGGATTTTTCCTCCAGAAACTTGTCCAATCCCCTTTTAAAGGCATCTAGGCTAGACGCCATCACCACATCCTGTGGCAAGGAGTTCCACAGACCGACCAAAGGAAGCAATAACGTAAGTGCTGATGGCCAATGCCTCCATTTCACAGCCCTCTTCATTTTCAGATATGATATCCTGTGTGTATATGACACCATAGGCTGAATACATTCAAAGAACACAAGACTATACCCGTTTAAAATAAGATTCAAGAAATTTACCTGCACCAGCTCAGCAGCCACATTCAGTTTGAGATGCAGAGGCAGTTCTTCAAGTGCCTGGACCAAGGAGTGGCAATCAACATACAGCCCAGACAACTGAAAGACAAAAAATCAAACAGATTAAACCTACATTAACAATGATCTCACCTTCCCCTAAGACAGTGGTTCCCAAACTGTGAGCAGTGGCCATGGAATCCTTGTGAAAAAAACATCTGCTGCCCTATACAATGTATAGGGTTGCAGCCCTAATGGGCAGCCATGGCCAATAGCCCAGTAGGTCAAGCTGCCAGTCAAAAGAAGTTTAGTAACTACTGCCCTTAGGGTCCCCCTATTCATTTCAACGGTGGCTGCAGAACCATGAATGATCTGCCTATCCTGCAACAAACTGGGGGAGCCCATGTGCAAAAAAGCTCCTTGGCAGACTGGCGCATAAGTAAGGCTTTGAAGCTCAGTACCCATCTACATGGAAGAACCAAAACTAACTGTGTAATCAGGTGAGGGCATGCCAAACCCATGTCAGGACCACCATGGCAACAAAACTATAGAAATTAGAATTCTTAGAACTCGGGGGTGGGGGGGTGGGACAGACCATAAAAACTAGAAAGTTTCTAAAGAAGATGGGCAGATTCATGAATTCTTATTAATGAAAGAAATGGTATTCTCAGAACAGTGCCTATGACCCAGCTTTTCCCCAAGACTTTGCTCCAAGACTGCATCATTTAAAACTCATTTATTGTTATCAGCACTAATTTGAAGTTTCAAGAAGCCTTAAGTGGGAACATAACATAAAGGCATTTCGCTTATTGCCAATTCCAACAAGAGAAATCAAATTCTGAAATGAATAAATTAGAATGTTTGCAGCACATTCAAATGACGTGTCAAAAGTATGTGACAAAAGGTGCTTGATTGATATGCAGGTGTATGAGAAGCACAAAATATTAATCCTTTGACTCAAAAGTTGGCTGAAATTCAGCTATGACTTGACTGATTAACTTCCAAAATGTCAAAGAGATGCACAGACTGTAAAGCAGATTTCATGAACATGCAGGGGGAAAGGAAGGAAAGTGGTGTTGCAGCCATATTTCTCAAGCACCCAAGTGCAAAATCTTGTTGAAATGAAGGCTGAAATTAGACATCACAGCCTTCACAGATGTGGAGATGGAGGGCTGCTGTTCTGGGGTATCTCCACATGACGAGGGGCGCTGCCCTGCTTCACAGAGTTCCGTTCATGGCAGGGGCAGAGAAACTCACATTAGACATTACCAGTGAGATAAGGAAACTGAAACATGAAGCAGCAGTTCTGAGCAGCACCCTTACATCTGCTGAAGCCAGCTGAAGCATTCCCTTTGCACAATGCAAGAGGGGAGAAAGTGAAATGCTGGCCCGAAGACTCACCAGTCCAGTTTCCGACTCGCTTGCAATGGAACAATAATCCCCCCATGGGGGGTTCCAAAGCCCAGAGAGGCAGTGTGCATCTTCCTGCTGCCTCTGTGGGCTTCAGAGTGACCCTTAGAGGTGAAAAAAAACACTACTTTTTATGGCTTTTAAGACATTCTGAGACCTGGGGAAGCCTTCCTTAAAAGGTATAAAAAGTCAATTCCCATTTCTCTTGGCATTTTTTTCACCTTTACGGGCCATTCGGAAGCCTGCAGAGGCAACAGTGGACAGGTGCTCCCTCTTTGGGCTTCAGAAAGCTCTCTGGTGCAGACTGGAGAAGAGCTTTGGTCCCCTTCAGAGGGTCCAGGTGGGGCCCAAGCTAGATCCATGAATACAGGACTCGCAAATATGGAGGCTCCACCTGTATTGCAGATGAAGGCCTGACACGCGGGCCTCAGCAGGTTGCATAAAGCCACCACTTGCATTTCTGCAGATCCGGCCAGGGATTTCCTGGCTCACAGCTCACAATTTTGCCACCAGATACATACCAGGTTTATTGGAAAGCATTTAAATTACTGTCCACTCTGGCTCTTGGGCTGGGGCAGATTGCAGACTGAAACAACACACTCACACACACACACACACACACACACACACACACACACACAACCCAATTGTTTCAAGAGCAAGTTGTTCCCCATTACCTGCTTTGGGCAAAGGTTTTCACTGATCCACTCCTTTTCTTCAGCAAATCTGAACTGGGTGAAGGAATCCCCTATACAAGAGAAATAAGACGATATATATATCATCTTATGACACAGCCATCAATTAACACAGCCATCAATTAACAATGAGCACACAACAAGAAAACCTGAGCGAAGAGAGACTATAGCACGCAGAGAGGTTGGCTGGGGCTCTGATGGGACTGGTTTTGTATTATCACTTCTGTTTCTGAAGCAAATAACATCGCCTAACCGGAGAGCTGAGATGTAATACAGAAATGACAACAGAAATTAAACAGAGCTTTAGCCTTGAATGCACAGCATCTCTTGAAAACCAGTACAAAAACTGAATTTGAATGGTTACATGATGAGAGCATCAAGTTATGTGTTGCTAGGTAACCATCCATCTCTGTCATTAAAAGTTTGTCTCAGTCTATTATTTCTGTTGTTCGTCCACCCTTCTTCTACTTTCCAGGGTCTATTCTCTTTTCCTTTCTGCAAGCTTCTTCCAGTTCCAACTCCCAGCAACAAACTTTTCCTTTCTTCCCCCTTCCCAGCATTCTATGAAACTCCCTTCACTTACTCCACATTCTGTAACATCATAGCAAAAAGTTCCCCAAATAAATCCTATTTATCAGAACCCGTGAAGGTTACAACTCACGGAAAAATCAAGAACTCTCATGATGTTTTGACATTTCCACATAGATTTTGCTAGAAGGCATGGCCAAGCCAATGCCTTAACAATAGGGCCATCAGAAAAGTCCAATCACACATGAACGCAATTTGTATCCTCTGTTATCCAGTCACACAATTATAAAAAATGGAGAATAGAGGGAGCCAGGAATGCCTGGGATTAAGAGTCACTCAGTGGGAAAGACTCAGGCTCACAACCTGCTTTCTCACCTCAGGGATTTCCCTTGGCGACCGGCATGGATGCACGTGCAAAAAAAATAACCCACCCCCTTCTCAGAGACATTGCAGATTATTCTCACATCACCTCTCACAGCCTGACAGAGAGAATTTCCAAAATGCATGGGAAGCTGTATAATTTATGTGGTGCTAATACAAAATGATCCATAGGGAGGATTTTCACTGTACCAGAAGGAGGGTTCTCAGGGTGTGAGTTGGCCCTCCCTGAAGCGGCACAAGCCGTCGCTGACGAAAGCACTCGCTCCTTCCAAGCTCACCATCAGGCTTTGTGCATCCCATGACTGGGCTAGAAGCCAGAGTTCAGGTCAGCATCCTCTCTCTTGCTTCTGTAACCTCAGGTTTCATAGACCGTGTATGTGCGTGAAACTGCCGATTTCAGTTTGCACAAGCTGATTTACATCAAAATTATTTAAATACTTCCCAAATAAAAGTGCATGCAGGATACTACTTGAATACTGTAATCATAAAGAGATACTGATTTAAAGGCACTTCATTTTGATGACCACATCTCTTTGATGGACTGTTTACACTTGCCACATTTTCCATTTTTACCTGGCAGAAGGATTTCTTCAAAATATTCCCAAATAGAGTTTCTTTTTCAACATGTAGCCACGGCAGGTTATTTCAGGCAGGTATTGGCTGGAACTAATACTAGAAGATGCTTCTCTTTCCCATGTTCATCCCCATCCCTCCTTCAGCCCCGAAAGGGTTGAATTAAACAGTAAACAAAATCAGACACTATGATAATATGTGCATTTTAAATACAGAAAGCTACAAGCCTTCAAAGCGCTTAATCCGTAGTCATATCACTGAAGTAATCAGGAATGCTCTCAAACAAGCAGCCGTGAGGGGGGCAGCTGAATGCAAGTTTCTCAAACAGTGAAGCAATAACTACCATTCACAGAAGCACATTTAATGCAAATTAGGTTAATGAGAATGTTGATATAACCAATTATCTTTTTAAAAATTCTCTTAGCCTGAAAATAATTTCCTCTTACACCATGAATACTAATAAACCATTGGACAATGCAAGCAAATGCTTGCAAATTTAAACACTGCATATCATAATTCCAGTCAAAAGAAATGGGAATGGAAAGTAACAAGGCCCACATCCATTTGAATTAAATGTTTGTAAGCAGAATATTTTCCTTTATTCACCCCAAGCAAAATAAATCAGGCATCCAAAATGCAAGGTTAATATAAATGGGGAAAGAGGGGCTAAATCTCCCAAGCTATTTGCAGATACATTTCACTCCACAGATGAAAATGATGACCATCGCCACTGTTATCCCATCTTTCCACTGGGCCAGCATACAGGAGATTTGCCCTATTTTATCCTCAGAAGGTTAAGCCAAGATGACTGACTCAAGATCACTCAATGAGCTCCACAGCAAAGATTCGAACCTGTCTTTACTTAAAAATGTTCTATGATATAGTTATAGGTCAAATATTGCTAGCAGAAAGCACAAAGTGGGGGTTCTACAAAATAGCTGAAGTTCCACTGTCCAATATAAAACAGGGCTGGTGTTTGTACACTACCAGAACTCAGAAGCTGCTGCAGCCTTTGACGTGATAAGTCAGGGGGAAGTGTCAGGGATATGGGCCATCCTCAACAACTTCTGCAGGAAGCAGTGTTGCCTGTGTGCCATTCAAATTACAGCTGGCATTATGACAGCTTGTCCCTATGACCATGTTCCACTCCAGGGGTGACAAACTCATTTCATACCAAGAGCCGAAGAAGCATTCATGATACCTACTGAGGGCCAGAAGTGATGTCATTAGACAGAAAATGAAATCATTATTCAAGATATGGGAGAGCCAATTTTCATGCGGGCTGCCCTTACAGCAGTAACATCTCAGCACTGCTCAGCCTCTGAGAGCCTGAGGGCAGGATATAAAGCTTCCGCATTCCGCATCTGGCCCCCGGGACTTATGTTTGACACCCCTGTTCTAGTCCTTCTGCATGTGGAGGAGCACAAGGTAGTAAACCAGGGCGACTAACAGGAGCAGGTAGACAAGAGAACAGTTGGCCCAGCTTATGAACTCTCCTCCTTCTCAGAACTCACCTCCTATAGACATGCATCCAGTGACTTCTGGACTAGGTAGGTGCAGCTTTTGTGGGGGAGAAAACTCCGTAGTACAGATGTTTGGGAATCAATAGTTTTGCTTTCTGTTTGGGATGCTGAGAAATATAGACTGGAAGAGACACTGGAGAGGAAGGGGCTAGCTGCTGAGAGCGTAACTGTGAACCACTATAGTGATACAGACGTTAGATATGCTACTGACACCATATTTCAACCTCCCTTTTCCAGTCATGCTTTAGATGAAATTTTCAATAAAACAGTGGCCCTTGAGCATTTCAGAGGTGAGCTCAGGTACTCATCTAAAACACAGAAAAACACTGGATATCATCTTAGCAGTGAATTATGCATTAATGCTGGATTCAGGTTTGCTTTTATTCTTGTTTTCTGGGGCCAAATCTCATCTGTGCCTTTTGCCAGAATAACTATAGTGCGTATGAAATACTTCTAATTTTAAGCTCCCTACTCATCTTTTACTCAAAAGGGGATCTGAAAGTCGATTGGAGGTTACCCAGTTCACAAACCTCGTGGAGCCTATCAGCTAAAATGAAAATCAAATGAAAAAGCAGACTCAGCTACACTCTAGTAGGTAGCACAAACAACAAGCAGGCAGCTGCCTTCTCCCTTGCTACTTTATCACCAAAAAGACAATATTTACATATATAATTTGGACTGAATCACTCCCTGTTATAGCTCTTAGATGTGTGATGAATGTGTTTATCATCCATACAATGCAGAACAAAATAAACATTTTAAAACGTGCATCTCCCCAAACCACCTAGCATGCAATATTCATAAGATTTAGCTGATCATCCAGATGGTAAGTCAGTTTTTTTCAGTATAACTTTTGTTGTTCTTATTGTTTCCACAAAAATTCACAGATATTTCGGTATGTAAAAAAAGATTTCCCAAGAGGGCATGTTTAAAACATTAGGTACGTTTCCGCTTCTCTAACCCCTCCCTGAGCAAAATTAAGAAGAGGTACAGTTGTGGTTCTCTCATCAAATTTGAATTTGAACCCTGTTTATCAAACTCCCTTTTCAGTACGTGCACCCTCTTTCAACCCAGCAGAGTAAGTACTGTTCTTGTCCTCTACAGACAGACAGACGGACAGACAGACAGACATGGTAGGACACTGCATCCCAGTTTGTCAGTTAGCAAATTAACTTGCAACAGGCTAGATGTCTGTTCAGACATTACTTTTCTCCCTATACCCATAAGCAAAGAGAAACTATGGGTAGGTCTCCAAGTGACTAGCTCTCTCTTTTAGTTCCCTCACCACACATAAGTAGGGCTACACTGGTGGATTCCACAATATTACCTTCTTGAGCTCATGGGGGTGGGGGTGGGTGGAGAGGAAACACATGACTCAAACCCACTCCTCATCTCATCATGCCAGGAGGTCTAAAAGAAGATGTTGGGACTGCACAGGCCCACTGATTCTCCACAGCCACATTCACATGTAAGGGGGAAGAGAGTGGCAAGACCTGGTGGCTTCCCATATAACAGAAGGTTTTGGGAAGCATAGTACAACTGATTGAAGAAATATGGCAAACATCCAGGATTTGAATCTGGAAAAGCTGTAGAAGTTAAAAGGTTGCTACACCTCTTTCTTTCCCACTTTTCTTCTCAATGGCCTGCATGCTATTTCATACATTCTACTGAAATAAATACTTCTCTTTGAAGAAACCATTTGGAACTCTCTTATACACTAAAAAGGTTTTCACGCACTTTGACAGTGATTTTTTGAAACAGAATCACTGTGTAAAAAGTGCCGTCCTTCTTCCACGTGTTTGCCTTTGTCAGTTACCAGCAATTCACCGCTAGACATATGCAGGCGCCTCTCAGAGAAAGTCCTATAAATATATACATTCAAGCTGCATGTTTGAGTTCCATGTTAGCCATATAATTTTCAGTTACTTTTCTTTCTTTTTCACTCAGTGCACATTCAACAGGAGGAAAAGAGACAGAGCTAAAAATGCAGGTGCAAGTAATTTAAACAATCAAGTTGTCGGAATTCTTGAATGCAGTTTAAACAACTCTCTCTGGGGCAAATAGAACCCAAGTCGGAAACAGAATGGCCAAGCACCAGTCAGTGGTTTGGGGTGGCAAAACATGACCAAAATCATCCACAAGGGACCTAATATGAGTTCATGACAAGCCATGCTTTATTTGTGCTTCCTGAAACTGCAGAGTCCTTAAGCCTCAAGAAAATAAAATTTTATCTATGGTTATATTGATTTTCCCCCATCGCTCTTTAATTTTCAAGACACGTGTGACTTCAAAGTGGAATTTTAGTAAATTAAGTTGTGACTTATAAGCCTGGCCTCCCTCTCTGCTAAATTCAGGTGCATTTTCAAATCTTTCTTTTATTGATGGCATCAGCACTGCTTGCAGACCTATATATAAAGTCCTTCATGAATAATTAATAGAGGTGTGGGCTTAAAATATCTGAGGAGTTTGATGTGGTGGGTCTGATGTTTCACATTTCTGCTCCATTGCCCTGCACTTACAAGGCCTGCCACTCACTAGACAAACTTGTGCATGTTGTAAATCTCAGGTTCATAAGCATTAGCAGAGAGAAAATATCACCAGCGTTAAGAAAGCATTTTTTAAAATGCCTACGAATTAATCAAAATGTGAAGAGGCTTTAAATGCAAGAAAAACAGCCCAATCTATGCAGGTCTACTCAGAAGTAAGTCCCATTATGGGCAACGGGTTCCATATTCTTAACCCATTTGTGCCTGGCCCACAGATGCACACATTTGATCCCTGTTGTATATGTGCAACATTGGGCAGAAATGGCTTTTCACACTGGTGATATTTTCTCTCTGCTAATGCTCTAAACCTGAGATTTAACAGTGACTTTATGACAGTGGGTCAAGGTTCAGAAGCATGTTGGTGGAGGAGGTGGGACTTACTAGCTCTCCTTCAGACCCCTCCTCCATCATGTGGTATTAATCACACAGATGATTGTGTCTGTACTGTATAGGGCTTCAGTTTTGTCTTCAGCCTGATACTTGCAATATAGGATTCCATTACATAGCTAGGGACAGAAAACATTTTGTACAAAAGCTGTGCTTGGTGTTTGAAACATCATTCGAACGTTGGTAACATAGGATTTTGTCATCCTTTGAGGTTGACAAAACAAGGTCTAGACATAATGTTTTTTGTGACTATTAAGGCAAACATGAAAGTTCACCTGTAACCAAGGACCATGCAAAGACACAAGGGGTAGGAGATGCCCCTCATTTGGCTAACCAAAATAGAGGTGAGAGTGATGTGTTTTGTGTGTGCACATCTGTGAACAGACACACAAAAAAGTTAGCTAGTTAAATTTAATGGTGCTAAACGATAAGGATCACTATCAGACTCTTTCGGTACCCTGATACCTGCATGCACACTGTAGTGTCTATAGCAGTGGACCACTGTGTCTCAAAAAATGTTGGGTGTGGCACTTTCTGTTCCATGCTGCAGCCCCCCCCCCAGATCTGCTGCCAATCATCTCAGAACCTGGCACCGGGCAGCCATTTCCCTTGCCTACTTTCCCAGCACAGTCTGCGCCCTGATTTCCAGTTAGAAGCAGCTATCCGGTGCAAGGTTCCAGGACGATTGGCAGCAAAACGGGGGGCTGCACCATAGAACGGAAAGCTCCGTGTCTGGATGCCCTTTTTGAGGCATCCAGCCTGTGCGCTGCGGTTTGGCAAGCACTAGTCTATAGTGACATAGTCCCCAGAGAGAGAGATTCTCCCTGTAATTGAGAATGCTAAATACCCAGCACTGCCAATCAGACTCTCTCCCTAGTTATGGTATTTGTCGCTGTGTGTGTGGGGAGCAGAGGAGGAAGAATTTGGGGTTGCATCAGTACATGATTGGGACTTATCTCTACAGTCTTTGCTTTTCTTGGTCTCATGTTGTTAATCATGCAGGCAAAAACAGTCTGTATAAGAAATAGCTGTACAAGAAGTAAGAAAGGCAGTGATGTTGTGATTAAACAGACAAAATACATCTCTCTTAGGAAAGCAACTTTAGAGTATTCAGTGATTCAGTGGAAGCAACTTTAGAGTACACTACTTACCATAAAGTATTATTCTAATGAAATCAATCTACATGAAAACCACATAGATGTAATATTTATATGCTTTTAAAAACCTTTTTATGATGGTTATATAATTAATTACTCTGTAAATGTTTAATAATGAAAACATAACAAAAGGACTGACTTCACTGTGCCCAGAGTTCTCCAGTAATACCAGGCTAGATGGATGAGAGGTTTTTTGTTTATAGGCAGAACTCATTGGTTTTCAGAAGAGATGATCTGTATGTTCCAGGCTATTTAACATTCAGTAAAAGTCAGTTTTGTGACATTTGGAGATCCTATGGAAGTGAGAACTAAGATTCCTTCCCCTCTTCCACCATTCCATCATTGCACAATTCTTCTAAAAAGAGAAGTCTCTCAATTAACCATTTTCCGCACACACTTAGTCATGCATGTCCTGTAGTTACGTATTCCTCAACTTGACCCATCAACGCTGCACCTTTGAACTCAGGTCTCCAGAGACTTCTCAGTAAAAATGTCAAAAAGCATTTTGGATATCTACTCAGGTCATAATGTAAGAAATTTAAGTATTTTTTTTTCAAGATGCCAAGTCTCTGGCAACATTAAAATGAAATCTGTAACCCACAAGTTCTGGATACTAGAATTCTACTACAGTCTCAAAACATTTATTTATATAGTCAATTTACTCCATTCCCCCCCCCCAAAGGAGCACCCAAGGCAGCTTACAAATACAATTATGTATCTCTTAGGTCATCAGAGAAGGCCTTCTTACAAGTGCCGCCGCCCAAGGAGGTACGTGGGGCGGCGGCAAGAAATAGGGCCTTCTCAGTAGTGGCACCAACGTTATGGAACTCCCTTGCCCTTGACTTGAGAATGGCTCCCTCTCTTGAGACTTTTTTGGCGAGGCCTGAAGACCTTTTTGTTTAAACAAGCCTTCTGAGTTCATGGCCTTTTTAACATCTTTTCTATATCTTTTAGTATTTTTACAGGCCTGATTCCTCTATGATTTGCTGCGTTTTGCTCTTTTTATCTGACTACTGTTTTTATGGTATCTGTTAATGTGTTTTAATACATTTTTATTTGCTGTTAAATTATGTTTTTAATCTGTTTTTAACATGTTGTAAGCCGCCCTGGGTCCCTTTCGGGGAGAAGGGCGGGATATAAATAAAGTTTATTATCATCATCATCATCATCTAAAAACAAATCGCAAATACAATTTCTTTAAAAAATCAGTAATTCCATAATTACAAGCAGCAACATAAAAGAATAGCCTAAAACAACAGAAAACATAGTATAAAAGCAGCAATAACACAGAATAAAACAACAAAGTAGCCTTGCAAAAATATATCCATTAATAATCACAAAATGGTAACACAGCAGCATATTCAAATATCCATGAAAAAGAGCAAAGTCTTCATGCCCCACAAAAGACTTCTAGGGAGGGCACTGTTCTCAAATCAATGGAGGTGGAATTCTGTATTGGAGGAGCCACCACAGAAAAGGCCCTCTTTTTGCTTTGTCCCCTAACCTCCATTAAGGGCGGCACACACAAGAGGACCCCTTGACATGATCTCAGTGTTCACACAATTAAAAGAAATCATGTATTAATTTTAATAAATATCCTAACAAAAATGAATATAAAATTATTAACTCATGGCATTAGCTTGCACAATGTGGGGTGATGGCTGCTGACTGTGATGGCTTTAAAAAGAGAATTAGACAAACTCATGGAAGACAAGCCTGTCAATGCCTATTTCACTACTGGTAGTGAAACAGATCTTCCAGTTTCAGAGACAGTATGCCAATGAACACCAGTTGCTGGATGACATACAACAGAGAGAAAGGCTTTTGCCTCTGCATCTTTCTCAGGTACACCTCACTGATGATCAGTAGAAATAAGATGCTGGACAAGATGGACTCTTCAAAGCTTTCCATAATCTTATAATGAAAGGGCAGAACAGTCATCTTCAGCCTTTTTCATCTCATGGCACACTGACAAGGCACTAAAATTTTCAAGGCACACCATCCATTTTTTGACAATTGACAAGGCTCATGATACTGCTGGTGGAGGGCTCACATTCCCCAATAGCCCTACTAGTAAATGACCCTCTCCCAAAGTTCTGAGGCACACCTGAGGACTATTCATAGCACACCAATGTGCTGTAGCATACCAATTGAAAATTGCTGGGGTAAAAGGTTAAAATCAGCCTGCACCAGTGAAACCACTAAAAAAGGTTCCAATGAGCAAGTTCAGCAACTTAAACAACGGTGGGATTAGAAATGTTAAAAAGCACATAACTCTTAACATATGCTAGTTGTAGGAGCTGTGCAGGGCCTCCTGAAAGACAAGTTAAGATAGACTTGAGGTGCCCAAACTTCCTGAGATTTTATTCGCGTGCAATTTTGTTTTTTGTTTTTTTAAGGCCAAACCTGTCAAATAATACTATCCTTACCTACATCAGATTCCTGATGACTCACAACACAAGCTAAATCCAGTTGCAAGTTCAGGACTGACGAATGACTCAGAACTTTACGTAAAACATCCACAGAAGCGAAGGACAGGAACAGCGCAGGCTCTGCTTATTAACACAGTGCTCAGGACTACTTCCTAAACCTCCAAATGCAGGCGAAACATGGATATTCCCCTTAAACTGTTATCTCTAATCTACTCGGTAAATAAACCTAAGGCTTCTTGCGATTTTAGAGCTGCATTTAAGATTTTGGAATACGAAACAGTCAACAGTTTATTTCATGAATGCACATTTCACAATGTACTAGGCACATAGTTGACTGTGACAAACTACCCTTTGTCACAGTAAAAGCAGCTTCCAGTTTGCAGGAAAAAGAACAGAAATCCTCCAGTGTATTCTCTCTCTCTCTCTCTCTCTCTTTCTCTCAAGCTGTTCATTCGTGGTTATTTTCTCTAAATGGCTTAAAGAAAGCCAAGATTCAACTTAGAGTGTAATACTAAACTGTACCAGCACAGCCAGTATCCTAAGCAGGTTAGCAGCAGAATGGAAGTCACCTGGGGGGGTATGGGAACTTTTTCTCCCTTACCCCGTGCAGCCTGCCCTATAGGGCTACTTGGATCTGAGCCTGCTATTTAGCTGGTGCAAACCCAAGCAGGCCACATAGGATTCTGAGGCCCAGGGACAGAGGTTAGGATATGCTGTGCGCTGTCACCACCAATTCCACCGTCTTGTGGGTCTGATTCTCCCCCTGTGCCATCCTTCCCCCATCCAAAAAAGTCCCCTCTGCTCCCGTGAAACATCCTCCCACCTCCCTCTCCCACCCCCTGTACCACCTATTGAAACACTCACCTGTGCTGGCTTGTGTGGGAATAGGAGCTTGACAGTGGCAGGCTGGTGCACGTCATTGTGCTGGTGCAATTATAATAATAATAATGACAACACAGGTGTTTATATACCACCTTTCTTGGCCTTAGGAAGATGGACCTCAACAGATGGGAAACCTTGGCCTCTGTGGCAGGCTTTGCAGCATGGCCTCTCCCAGTTTGAAGAGACACTTGCCCAACAGACGGAGGCAAAGAGGCAAAGAAGGAAGGCCCACTGCCAGGGAGACACACCAGGGACAGACTACATTTGCTCCCAGCGTGGAAGGGATTGTCACTCCTGAATTGGCCTCTTCAGCCACACCAGACGCTGTTCCAGAACCACTTTTCAGAGCGCGATACCATAGTCTTCCGAGACTGAAGGATGCCAATGATGGCCATCAGATTTTTCCTCAGACTTAATCCAAGGCTGTTTACATAGCCAGGCTTTTCTAAAGCCCTGTAGGGATTTTTACAATAGAATAGTTCTAAACTTTTCTAGAACTCCTCATTCCAGCTGGATTCCTTCCTGTTCTGGCCTCTCTCTGGTTGCTTTGCCTCCCACACTCAACTTGACAGCAACTCCTCTCTGCCACCGAGGGTCAGTTTTTCAGTATATCAGAGTGTTGTCAGTTCTCAGATACTTCTGATTGTTTTGGACTGACAGCCTTAGATCTTCAGGCATACAAGGTGGCAGCTCTACCAACTGAGGCAGACCTCCTCCTGCCCAGGCCTTGGTTGGCTCTCAAGTTGCCTATTGTGCCTTATGGCACATTTGTGACACTCAAAAAAACCAGTGCAGGGGGGCCTGCACCAGTGCAACACCATATTTGGACTGGGCTGCCTGACTCAGAAAGTCCTACTGGCAAACTAACAAGCCCACCCTCTCGCTTCCCTTTCCCTTATTCTAGCAAAGTAGCCCAGCACGTGGACCAGTATCACCTGAACAAGTATCAAAGATCTGTCATGAACATCATCTATCAAGTGTTCCTGTTCTCAGTAAACACTTTTCCTTCAGAAGCCAGGTCCACTTGTCTGTGTGTCTGAGCCAAAGAAGCTGTTCCTTGGGTTAAAAAAAAGGAGAATACAAAGAACCAAGGCACTGTGCTTCATGCAATCCTGCACATTTTTCTGGGAAATACACTTTTGGAACCACAGCATGAAACATCAGTAAAGTGGCACATGTTTCATATGGCGGTGGTTCTCAAAGGTTTTAGCACTAGGACCCACCAGAAGTGATGTCATTAACCTGGAAGTGATGTCATGGTTGGAAGTGACATCATTAATTTAGGCTTTAAATGTAAGCCACAATAAGTCAAAGGCCCCATTACACAGCACACTCATGCTGCTATTTTGCATAGCTAGGAATTCAAACATTCCAGCTCAGAAGTCAAAGCAGAATGCAGATTTGGATCCTTCACCAAGCACACAGCCCTTCCCCCTTTCCAGCATCCCATATTCCCACCCATTCAGGGCAAGCACAATGCCCCTCTCTCAGCAGGAGCCACCATGTGCAGCAGCTCTATATCCTATATTTTCAATGGTGGCTGAGTTAGGTGCTATGCAACCCACCTGAAATTGGCTCACAACCCACCTGGTGGGTTCCGACCCACAGTCTGAGAAATGCTGCAATATGGACATCTCTTTTTTTTACCAGAAACAATGAAAATGAAGTAACAAAAGCTTATACACTAAAGGGAAGTGTCATCTTGAATTCATTCATGGTTATTTTTGTTCTTTATCATCACCCTCTGATACATTACACACATTCATCTCACATATTTCCTCATCAGTCATTACTGTCATTGTAATTGTCCTCTGTTAACTGTGGACTTAAGAACAGTGATGCACTTCAGACATAAATCTGAATTGTCCTCCTTTAAAACTTTCATTCTATTGTCCTCTGAACACAGTAATGGCATTTCTGCCTAGTGCACATTTTTTCCACTGTAATGTAATATACTTGACAAACACATATGTTTGGCGCAAGGTGCCTCTAGCATGGTGGTATTATTTAATAACTTATTAGTCACTTTTTCCATACTGAAATTTATATATAGGGCAGTGATTCTCAAACTTTTTAGCACTGGGACCGCCTTTTTAGAATGACAATCTGTTGGGACCCACTTGAAGTTATTAACCTGGAAGTGACATCATGGTTGGAAGTGACATCATCAATTTAGGCTTCAAACCTAAGTCATAATCAGCCCAATGTTCCATTAGACAGAGTGCTTGTGCTGTTATTCTGCATAGCTCAGAATTCAAACATTCCATCTTGGAAGTCAAAGCACAACAAAGACTTGGACCCTTCTCCAACCACATAGTCCTCCCCCCTTTCTAGCATCCCATCTTTCCACTATAGAGAAAAGACAAATCAAAATGAAAATGAAAATATCCATTAACGCACAAAAAACAACTGCAAAAATGCTGCCCCAAACAAAACACAAGCTACACCAAAAATCAACCCAAAGCAGAGAGTTTTGCACCCCTTCCAAAAAGCTGCCAAAGAAACTATACTGCAAACCACAGAGATGAAATGATTCCTTAGCAAATGGGGTAATTAATGTAAAGCCACTGCTTCTAGCCATAGTATTCTTGCCTTCTACGGAGATCAAATCCAAATCAGGAATAGGCAACAACAAGCAGATTCTAGGCAGCAGCACTAGAGGGTTTAGGGAACAATGTGCTTGGGTGCAGAATTATGCAAACCGATGTGCACAACTCTTCCTGGTCTTTATGCACTGACAGGGTGCAATGATTCACCAGCATTCAAAGGCAGGGGATGGTGTGACCTCTGTAAATAATGGAAAGGAATACAGATTACACAGAGGCATTCAGAGGAAAACCTGGGAGGTCTATTGTGGTTGAAAGAAATTGTGACTGCAGTTTAGAGCTTTGAGCATGTCTTGTACAGATAGCAAGGAAACAGCAGGAACACATCTTGCTACAGAATACTCAACAACAGCAATTGACCCAGTAATATAAATTCATCCTGAGAAAAGTCAAAAAGAATAATGTGAGTTCCCTATCAACAGGCTAGTCAACACCAACACAATGTACATGTGTACATTACAGTTCATGCCATAGGAAAATGTGCACAAGTCAGAAATGCAGACAGGAGGACAGTGGGATGCTGGGGCCAAACCAGATGTGACGTCAAAAATGTTGACTTACAAGTAGAGGTTGTTCTAAGCAGTCACAGATGGGTTGATCTGGAGGTAACAACAGCATAGAGCAGGGTGAGTTAACTTTGTGGGACTGTGTTAGGGTGCCATATTGGTCAGAGGGTCTAATCCTACCCAACTTTCCATTGCCAATGCAGATTTGTGGTAAGGTAGCAAAGATTCCTGTACCTTGAGGAGGCTTCTGTGACTGCCTCCCTGCTACAGGATGCAGCGCATACCCTGTTGGCATAGCTGCATCAATGCTGAGAAGTTGGACAGGATTGGGCCCTAAGAGAATTCAGGGGAGGAAGGAGGAGCAATTTCTGCACAAGTCCAACACAAGGGCAAACAGCACTGTATTTTCTCTTAGTTCTCTGAATGTGTCACAAGACTTGGGAAAGGAAAGGGTTGGTATAAGTACTGGATTGGCTCGTAAGCCAAGCCAAACTGTGCGGGTCTCTGTTTCTTATGGAATGTTACTCTATGTATTCCACAACTCATTTTCTTCCCCACAAAGCCACACTGTACAAGTAATTTCTGACTGTGCCCAGGTGGGAACAAATGAATTGTACCCTTAGGACTTGCTGGGGAAGCTGCCTTATACCAAGTCAGATCGCTGGTCCATCAGCTCAGTACTATTGACATGAACCTGCAGCCTCTTGCCAAGAGGGGTCTTTCCCAGCCCTACCTGGAGATGCCAAGGATTGAACCTGAGACCTTCTGCATGCAAAACAGATGCTGTATGACAGAGCTATGGTCCCTATCTGTAGATACTACTACATTAAAATTGTAATTTGAAGCTCCTGAACAGTTAGCCATAGGTGAACCTCTTTAATATAATAATAATGAAAACAGTAAAGACAGAACAATGGTCATGGAACACATGCCAATTAAAAACAAAAGCATATAAGTAAACTACATATTAATGCATTTTCCCCTCAATGGAGAGTAGATGATTGCACACATTTGGAATTCCACTGAGATACAAGACAGATCGTAGTAGTTGGATAGAATGGTTTTAGTTCTAAAGGGATTGCATTTGTATTATCACTTCTGAAGCGAATAGAATCTCCTAACTGGAGAGCTGAGATGTAACACAGAAATGACACCAGAAATTAAACAGAGTTTTAGCCTCAAAAGCACAGTGTCTCCTGAGAGCCGGTATGTAAAACCAAATGTAAATTTAAAGATCACTGAGCTTCCCGTGATTCTGGGCTTCTCAAAGGTCTAGGGTTGCGTTGGCTCGATCATGTCGTGAGAATAGATGATGGCTGGATCCCAAAGGATCTTCTCTATGGAGAACTCGTGCAAGGAAAGCGCCCTACAGGTAGACCACAGCTGCGATACAAGGACATCTGCAAGAGGGATCTGAAGGCCTTAGGAGTGGACCTCAACAGGTGGGAAACCCTGGCCTCTGAGCGGCCCGCTTGGAGGCAGGCTGTGCAGCATGGCCTTTCCCAGTTTGAAGATACACTTGGCCAACAGTCTGAGGCTAAGAGGCAAAGAAGAAAGGCCCATAGCCAGGGAGGCAGACCAGGGACAGACTGCACTTGCTCCCAGTGTGGAAGGGATTGTCACTCCCGAATTGGCCTTTTCAGCCACACTAGACGCTGTTCCAGAACCACCATTCAGAGCACAATACCAGAGTCTTTCGAGACTGAAGGTTGCCAACAAAAACAACAATAAGGGTTGCAATCCCTTAAAGCTCTGAAGAACTAGTTTCAATCCCTGGAATTTCCAGGTATGGTCTGGGAAAGTCGTGTGCCCTAGACCCCAGAAAGCTGCTGCCCCATAAGCCGCTGTGAGGAAATTCTGAGCTGCATGGCTTTGCTCCAGGAGTTCTCAGTGTGCAGGCTGCAACTAGTTGTAATTTGGGGGAATTGCATAACTTTATTTGTATTATTTTTGGGGAAGTTGCAGTAACAAAGTTTAAAAACCCGTGCTGTAGTTGATGCAACTGTTTAAAGGGAAGCTACTTGCAATGCCAGAAATCCATGTTTCCAGAAATACAGAAAAACAATTGCATTAAAAAAAAGAATCAAGTGTACAAGTAAACCTTGAAACACTATTGGTTGTACACCAAGTTATCACTCTGCTTCGCATAAGGGAACTTACACATGTGGATGTAATAGAACAGAATCCTGACATTGTGCTACACCATACACAATACATTTCATAACACATGTACACTAACATAGTGGTTCCCAAACTGTGAGCCATGGCTCCCTGGGGAGCCGTGGAATCCTCATGAAAAATCCACTACCCTACACAATGTATAGGATTGTAACACTAATGGGAAGCCATGGCCAGTGACCCAGTAGGACAAGGGAGCCACCAGTTGAAAAAGTTTGGGAACCACTGCACTCATGAGTAAGACAACACCACCATCCATTCATAGTGCATTCACAATTCATAGCTGCATCAGACTAGTTGCATCAGGCCCGCTTCAGCAAGTCTCCAGAGGGCCAGAGGCTCATTGGAGACTGGGGTCTTCCTGAGGGCCAGATTGGGAGTCCTCGAGGGCTGCAAGTGGCCCCAGGGTCAGGGTTTGGGCACCCCTGCTCTAGAAGAAGACTGTATAGGGCACAGAGTTGCAGAATTAAGATCTGCAAAAGTTGCAGCATTCACATACTTTGATCCACTTAAGATACCAGCGGATAAATTATTTAAAATAAGTGTTTCTCCTGACAGCAAAAAAGTTCATGAAGTGGTACTGTACATTTGACTAGAGTGCTAAACACTTAGCATAGGGGTGTCAAACATAGGCCCCCGGAAGCAATTTATCCCACCCCTGTTATAATTGGGCTGTATGAGCATGATAATTGGGCTCTCTCCTGTCTTTCAGTTATGAACAAGATTTGCACATTTTCCATCCTGTCATCTGTAGCGAATGAGTGAAAGTGAGAACATAGTGCTTATTTCTAGCCCTTATCTGCTTAATGATGTCACTTCCAGTCTTCACTGGGTACAATGAATGCTAACCAGCCCATTATATGAAATTAGTTTGACACCCCTGACTTAGAACTCAATAATGAAAATATACAGTCAACTAGAACAGCTTACATAAAAATCTTCAAGTAAAGTATGGTTACTTTCAGGCCAGCACCAACACAATAAGTCTGGACATTTTTTCGTCTTTGCTAAAAGACGGGTAACTTTTCTGAAGTAATAATGGCTCAAACTTTTTCTTCTTCCTTTCCTTGTTATATTACAAAAGTCAAATCTAGGAAGATTTAAAGATCAACTAAGCCAAACTAATTCTCTTCTCATTGCCCCCTTCTTGGGGGTGGGGAGAACATAAGAATCACCTTGCTGTAAGTCAAGGCAAGAAGGAACAACAACAAAACTGCAAGTGATATAGATAAAATATGTACCTGTCACCAATTTTATTTCAAGCCAGTCAGTAGAATACCATGTATCAAATTGCATCATGCTACCTCAAAAGAACTCTGCAGGCCAAGCCATGGTAACTTCCCTGATATTGAACACTGCACTCTAGAGCATGACTTAGTAGTGTATTTTGTTTTTAAAGGAAGGCTGGTCTTCAAGGTCAATGGTCAACCCCCTTAACAATTACATTCCAACTGTGTGCCTGTTTACTCAGATGTAAATGACTGCAGAATGTTTGGAAAAGCCCTGAGCAGTTTGTACAGGACATGGGGAGCAGTGATAGTTGAAAATCAGACATAATTAGCATGAAAGCAGGGGGATTACAAACTTTATTTTTCAGCTGTGAATTGTTAGCAGATGACATTACAATGCACAACAGAAGTAACTGGCGAAAACATAGTTTTCACAACACAATTAGTGCAAATTGCCAAAAGATTCTTGCAAGGAGGAAGAGACTGAAGAAGGCTGATCATTAACAGACAGCAGGGCAGAGAAGAGACATAAGGCACAAGACGGCAAATAGGAAGAGGGCATCTAGCTGCCTAATCCTCAGTATGTCTCCTTGGAAGTAAATCCCATTAAAATCAAGTGGGATGCACTTTCTCTTAATTGTACTGGAATTACTGGCAAGGAGGAGAAAAGATAAAATGCCACAAAACAATGGCAAGTTATGGAGGGGAAACAGAGGAAGGGAGAAGGAAGACAAGTCCATTTCCTTGCATGCAAGTCTTTCTTGCACCTGCACATACACAGCAGCCTAATATCTTAGTCTTGACCAAGACAAGACTAATATCTTAGTCTTGATGGTACCATAAGATGCGACTGCATTTGAGAAACTGTTACAGATCTGTACTTTTAACAGGCTACTTATGTATATGCTTTCAACAATGATAGTCAATGGGGCTTACTCCCATGTAAGTGTGGATAGGATTGCAGCCTTTGAGATGTTTGGGGAATTTTTAAAAAACAGATCAGCAATCTGCTTGAGAGGGCTAGGAACATTCTTTATTTTAAATAAATTTTTAAACATATATATTTTAAACTTTTAATTTTCTTGATTTGATTTTGTTGTATGGGGGTGTTAAAAATTTTCCTGCTTAATGATGACACTTCTGGCCATGACATCACTTCCATGTTAATGACATCACTACTGGTGGGTCTCAACAGATTGTCATTCTATTCTAAAAAGTGGGTCCCAGTGCTAAAACGTTTGAGAACTAAATAAAATAATAATAACAGTATTTATATACCGCTTTTCAACTAAATGTTCACAAAGCAGTTTACAGAGAAAAATCAGATAACTAAATGGCTCCCTGTCCCAAAAGGGCTCACAATCTAAAAAGATGCAAATGAATACCAGCAGACAGCCACTAAAACAGACAGTGCTGGGGTGAGGTGGGCCAGTTACTCTCCCCCTGCTAAAAAAAAAAAGGAGTACCCACTTGAAAAAGTGCCTCTTACCCAATTAGCAGGGGTTCTACTCTGTGGTCTTTGCTACTCTGTGGTCTTTGCTTCCTGTGAAGTCACTTCCAGCTTCTGGGAGACTCCTCTGGGTTCTGCGGCTCTGTTTCTAGGGCAACTCTGTAGTAAAGAATTTCCTGTCCCTCTTCCTCTGCTGGCTCCTTAAAGGGACAATTAGTTACTACAGACAGTTGCCCTAAAAACAGAATCGTAGAACCCAGAAGACGTTTTCAGCTATTGTCAATAGCTGTGTTCCAAACTCCCACAGCACAACGTGCCACAAGTACACTGGTTGAAAAATCTCTGTTCTAGGCAAACTTTGCAACAGCTCTCTTTGGCTGGGCAGATGACAGCTGCCGCAACTGTGCAGCACATACCAAGCATGAACTGTCACCTGTGCCAGCACACGGTGTAAGCAGAATGCTGTAGCATACAGGTGCCTGAGTCCTACTGCTGCCTGCTACTTTATGGACTACAGAGTGCCAGCACAGCATGATTCTGTTTCTAAATTTTGGAGCACAACATGCTCTGCTATTTCTCATTATGGTGGGGCAGGTCAGGGTCAACAGGAAGCCTGGCAGCTGCCCAAGATTACCACCTTATGCTACTAGCCCTATAAACGGCATCCAGTGATTTTCAGCCATGTCCGATGGAGATTGCTGTATCTGGTAATGCATGCTGAGCTTAGCAAAGAACTGCCTGAAGGCAACAAGAAGGTATTTTTTCTTGTGAGCCAAAGAAAAGATCTCATTCAAGCTTTCACTATTTATTCAATGCAGATTTAGAAACTGGCAGCCAACATTTTAATTACCGTATAAATTTCAATTATATTTTTTTCCTTATGTGCTAGTCAAGAAGGGCGCTCTTCTTTATACTGTTGGAAACTAACTATGCTTACCATGCTTGCTTTTAAATGTGTCTGCTTGCGAAAACTTTAGTTTGTGTCATTTTGAATACTGGTATAATTTGAAGTAGGACTGTGCCATTATCTTTTTGAAAAGTGCACTATGGATAACAAAAGAAAAAAGAGGTTTCTCTGACGCTTCAAAAATATATTTAGACGTACTGTTGGTAAATGCATTGATCCAAAAATCGTAATGTTGTATCATATAGGGATGCAGTGAAAGAACAGGAAAGACAAAACAAAACCTCTCAGTTTGAATATCTTTAAAACCAGGCATTATTACATCCAGTGGTTACAGATATGTAATAGTGCTGATTCAGAGACAGTCCTGCAAATCAATAGCACGTTCTGTGATGCTGCTGCTCAGTAGATTTATACAGTGGTGGGCAATTTGGATTTGATCCACCAAACAGCAGATTGGTGTTGCTGAACTTTAAAATGATCAGCCCTGAATTCTCTCTGGCAACATGCAAGGTTTGCAGTCCAGTGGCATGGACCACGGATGTTAAAACATTATTTTGAATATCTTTGTATTACTTCTTCAACAAGAACAGTTATCACAGCAGTTTACACAGCAAAAGGAATGAGAAGATGCTCCCTTGCCCTAAAATGGTGCTCAGTCTGAAAAGAAATAATAATGATAGTACTGGTATTTATATATCACCTTTCTGGCCATTGGATTGCTCTTTTGGCTTTATTCAAGGCAGTTTATATGGGTGGGCTCTCTCTAAACCCCCGAGGAAGTTTTTACAATAAACAAAGAAGTTCTGTCTTTCAAGAACACGCTGCGCTCCTAAGGGCGCAATCCTGACCCCTTATGTCAGTACTTTCCAGCACTGGCATAGCGGTGCCAATGGGACATGTGCTGCATCCTGCAGTTGGGTGTCACTCACGGAGGCCTCCTCAAAGTAAGGGAATGTTTGTTCCCTTATCTGGAAAGCTGGAAAGCACTGACATAAGGGGTTAGGATTGCACCCTTAGACTCTCTAAAACAGGGGTGCTCAATAGGTGGATCGCGATCTACCGGTAGATCGCGAGGCAAAATGAGTAGATCGCGGAGTGCCGACCCCCCCCTTTCAGGTGCCTCTGGGAGGAAACACCGGGAGTAAGGCCCATTGTACTCAATGGGGCTTACTGCCAGGTAAGTGTGGCTAGGATTGCAGCCTCACAGCCTAATCCTAGGCATGTCTACTCAGGAGTAAGTCCTGTTATACTCAGTGGGGCTCAAGGTACACCAACATACATTGTACACATAAATGTTATATGTTATGATGGCGCGAACATTGTAAAAAAAACTCTGGTAGATCTCCGGGCCTTGCTGGGTTTCAAAGTAGCTCTCGAGCCAAAAAAGTGTGAGCACCCCTGCTCTAAAATCTTTTAAATATAGAAAAACATTGCAGAAAATTAGCATAATTGTATTTAGGTTCAGACTAGGATTTAAAGTGTCCTGTGTGTACCAAAATGTATTTCTGCAGCAGCTGTAGGCCCTCAGCTGTATCCCTGAGCACTCCTTCCTGGATTCATGAGAGAAAAAAGTACTGTAGTAGGCTGGTTACCTGTCAGATCAGACACTATATTAAGGAGTGTTCCGTATGCATTCCTTGGCCTGGCACATATGGAGCAGCCACCACTGTCACTACTGCCCACGGTAACATCCCCAACATCCCATGCGAGCAGCAAGTCTGGGTGAAATCAGAAAATGTAAGATCCCAGGAAATCTCTGGGCCCCCTCCTCATCATTCTGAAAGTATAAATTTCATGCGAACATGTTTCAGTCTTTCCAATTCAAAACCCAATCTTTCTAGGCTTGCTCAACTCTACATTCACCCTTCTCTGGAATGACATGGAATTCAGCCTTTTGCCATTTGTTTTCTTGAGATAAAAACCACATTTCTCATTATCTGTGTGTCTGCACATGCTAAAAGGAAGAAGGGATACACTACCTCCTGTCACGTTATGGCATGCAGCTCTATCAATGAATGTGCGCTGCATGCTATGGTGGGGGGGGGAGAGAAATCAGACAGCCTGCAGGAGGTAAGTACTCCCCAAACTGGCCAATTGTCTATGCGTCCTTGGATCTGTGCAAGCTGTCACATGTCCGAGGACAGCCAAGGTGTATGCCAGTTTGGACAATGAGGGAATAGGATCCAGCGAAAGTCACCACCATGAGATTCACTGCCTCCTGCCCTTGACACATCCCGGTTCTTCACCCGCCCAGCCCCGATACTCTCCCTGCCCTACCAACCTATGAAGCACTTCCTGTGCCAGCCTACCACTGCAGCTGTCTTGCAGCACCAGCCGCAAATGGTCTGGCACCAACATGATCTCAGAAAAGGCACACAGGATCTATAAGTCCCCTAAGTAAGTACAAATTAGGCTCCCAGGGTCTGTACTTAAGTTTATGTCTAAACATCTGGTTCTTGCCAGCCCACAGCTATCGCAACTGCATGAAAGCACCATGGGAGGACGTATTGCAACTGTGTGAAAGCGCTAACACAGCTGTCTGTAATTTGGATACCTGTAATTTGGGGTGCTGATATAATTTATAATAGCTGTTGGTTATAAAGACATAAGCAGAAAATGCAAACGGCAAAACCCAACATTATTTATATACATATTTGAACAATCTGAATGGGAAATTGATGATATTCAAAAGTTTGTATTGTTTTCCTTTGACGGTGAAGATTTACTGGAGTATGCCATTTGCTTACCTCCCCCCAAAATCAATACTTAAAGATGGTCCAAAAATCAATATTTAAATTTTTTAAAATTTTACAGTGTAAATTTTCTTACACTGACAGAAATTACAAGACTCTTGTTGCAAAGTCTTGTTTTTGTTTAGGGCAGGGAAAGTGTCTAGAAGGGAGTGTTGCCCCAGAGGGCTGAGCAAAAGCATTTCAATTATACTCCATTCCCCAGGAGCCCGCAAATACCTGGAAGCAGCTGCCCTGCAGCTTTCTGTGACATCTCAGAGCTGCCAAACAGGAGAGGAGCTTTTGAATGAAGATGTAATTATTATTTCCGACATACTACTATTTCGAATTTTCTTTCCCCAGTGTTCTTACCAAATACCATTTAATTTAATTCACCTGTAGTCTTTACACAGTCCTCCTGAGTATGTACTACTTGCAATAATGAGTACACACTTCAGATTGGAATGTGGCAAGGTCAACTCTACACAGCATAGAGAACCTTACATTTTTTTGTTTCTAGCCTGATTAAACAAGAACACTGAAATACGCAGTTGCGGCATGGCTTTTCAGTTCACATCTTCAGCTGCCAGTCAGCAAGAGTACGGCAAACAAGTGTAGAGATAATCAAGAATATACAGGTGCAACTTATTTATCCATGGATTTTTTATCTTCAGATTTGTCTCAGCTCGAATGGGGTGGGGGAACGAAAGTCTAACATATCTTTGCCTCCTTGCCCTTCTCTGCCTTCTCACTCAGTTTCCAGGCAGCCCAAAACACTGCAAAAAGGCTCCACCACGGAGCCATGGAAGAGGTTCCCCTTGCAAAGGAACACTAACACTCTTGGAGCCCCTGAGCCAGCAAAGAGGCTGGGGAGGGAAGGGGGGGCGGAAAACCTCTGCAGCCAGAGCACATGCAGCAAGGTGGAGCGCTCTCACTCACACACACACAGGGGCAGGTGCGGTAGCAACAGAGGGGATTGCTTTAAAAAACCCAGGAAGTGTTTGCCGAATTCCCCCCCCCCAGATGGTGCAGGCTCTCCTGCACAAACAAAACAAACACAAACAAAACAGCCCAGCAAGCAAGCCTTTCCAGCAAGCAAAGCATGAGATTTAGGCTACAATCTGATCCACACTTTCCTAGGAGTAAGCCCCATTGACTACAATGGGGTTTACTTCTGAGTAGCCAAGGATAGGATTGGACTCTTAAAAGCTCAGCATCCCACCTGTGAAAGAAGGGACAGCTGGCAATGGGAAAGCTGAGCGGAGGAGGGGGAGGTGAAGGAGCGGAGGGGGGATTGATAACAGCTGCCTTAGTTTCCTTCCAGCACCAAGTGTCAGGCTGCAGCATATTTGCTTTACTCTATGGAATTTAGCACAACTTGCATATATGCAACAGGGAACAAATGTGTACACCTGTGGGCCAGGCAGAAATTTAATGAACTAAATGCAGGGAAGGGGGGTCTGCTAATACTTACCGTCCATTAAATCGGAATACATTTATGACAATGCACACATGCATGCACAAGACATACCAAACTAGTTTTTAATTAAGCAGACAATGTCCATTATTTACAAAGTGTGTTCAACTGAGGTCCATTGAATCAAGGACTCACTGTGCATTCAAACTGGACTACAGTTACCAGACTGGGGCTGCAATCTTATACACCTTTTCCTGAATGTCCCTCTGACCTCAGTAGAACTTAGAAGTAATTTTGCATAAGTTCATAAGGAGGACAAAATTATTAATTGCAGTGCAAAACTTCCCAAGGGAAAAAAATATGCTAAGCAGTGTATTCCACTAATCTCACCATCTAAATAGCCCAGAGAAGGACTTAGGCACCTTACGCTCTGTGCTAGATAAGGCAGTTTGGCAGGCTGGCGTGAGTCTCACTGCTGTACAGAACCCCCCCCCCCCGACAATGGCCAAAGTCCAAAGTGCAGCCAGCTAGCCCAAGACGAATCAGGTGACCTGGGAAGCCAGTACGGTCCCTGACAACTCTGTATAATGACTTTGGCTCCCACCTAGTCTGAGTTTTCTTCATCAGAGAAGATGCGAACAGACTCCCTTGCTTCACCTCACCTGCCTAAACCCGAATTCCAGCCCATCCTAGACAACAAGGAAATGCAGTACCGGGGTGGCAGGTGAGGCAGAACAGCCCCACTGGAGTCCTCCAAAAAGTGCCACTGTCAAAGCTGTGAGTGCGCAAACACTCACAACTCTTGTACTCTGAACAGTGGCTGAAACACATGCGTTTTGAGTGTTAAAGTATGGTATGGAATCTTTATTGGCATAAAGTGTTAAGACAGTATTGCTAGACAATATTTGCCATTGATTTTCTGGTTCCTGCTTCCTCATGCTGGAACGTAACCACCAGCCCACCTTAGACCAGACTCTCGGCTGGTAACACTTTGGCTCTTTTTCTGCCTGGAGACCACTCGCTTTTCTGACACCCTGCCCACATGCAAGTTTAAGTTGAAGCACATCTATGGGCACGGGAGGAGGGGTTTGTCAATTTCCATTCGCCAACTACTTCTCTTGTACCATATCACACGTTCTGAAGGATCTCCTTATCTTCAGGAATGGCTTTGGTGGTGAGGAGGGGGCTGCAGCAAGAAAAAGAGCAATTGTAGCCCCAGTGCAGAGAACATCATGCATATCCCCATTTGGATCCTGGCCATTACGTTTTAATCACAGCTTCAAATAAAAATTGACTATTGTGCTAATACTCAAATTAGAAGTCAAATTAGTAACATGTAAAGTGGTTTGGTATAATTTCATAATTGAACCTTGTTCTTATTTCAGTCGCTGAATATATATCAGCGCTCCATTATCCTTCTCATGCAAATAGCGCGTGTATTTATCTGTGAAGTCATTTTAAACCATTTCGACTATTGATAAGCACAGATATATTCAGTCTTCAGATGTTCCATCAGTTTTCATGCTTAAAAAACACAAAGCAGAGGCAATATAGAAGTAGTGAATGTCTTGCATGTATGCAAAGTCAAGGTTGCTAGGCAACCAACAGATAACAAGCCTGGGAGGAAGAGAAGTATGTTTGCAGTTCCAATTGACTTTTCTCTTACAAATGGAAAATCTTGGTTAAAGGCTCAAAAAAGGGGTTCACAAAAATGTCTTTTGCAGCTTATTTTATTGTGGTCACTCTGAGACAAAAATCAAGGCCTGAATTAATGGTCTGAATCCAGGTATTTTTTGTTTAACTGAATTTAACCATCCCTTTTCAGCAGGTTTTCAGCCATTATTTTTCAAGCAGTCACAACTTTCTCTCAGCAATCTAAATTTTTGGAAACACACCCTGTGGCAAGCAAGATGACTGGAGGGAAATGTTACTGACAGTTTGGTATAGTGAAATGTCAAGCCACCATTCAAATCTCCTGGTATTGTAAATGCAAAACCTTGCTTCCACTCACAGAAAAACTTGAGATACATTGGGGGGGGGGGAAATGGAGAAGCAATTTTCACCAATTTCCCCTTGCCTCTCCAGTTCCTCATGCTACCCCCCCCATTCCCAAGGGTTGTCTGACCTCCATGAGCACATTTTTGGCAGATGTAGGGAACTGGAGAGGGAAGTGGGGAATGTTGAAAATCCTCCCACAGTATGATCATGTATTAGTCTGTGACATGGTGTGGATACAACCATTTGATTGAAAAAGAAACAGCAAGAAATTATTTTACAAAAACATGGCCATTACTACAAATATCAATGGTTGCTGTGGGTTAGCTATGTTGCTAAGGCGTTGGAAAGCTGTTCTGAGCTACGTGCAGAAATGAAGTCACATGCTTTATATATAAATGAGCCATCGCAGGCCAAATATCAAATGAAATATCTGTATCACGTTAGTAGGCCTCAATGCTTTTCAACAAGAGACCATTCGCAAGTTCAACATGCAAGTCAGGAAGTGTTGATCAATCACGTTGCCAAAAATCTAGTGATGCATAAGCTCATATGAATTTCCTTAACAGCAAATTCCAGAAAGTACAC
This sequence comes from Tiliqua scincoides, assembly GCF_035046505.1. Classification (NCBI taxonomy): domain Eukaryota; kingdom Metazoa; phylum Chordata; class Lepidosauria; order Squamata; family Scincidae; genus Tiliqua; species Tiliqua scincoides. Next base: position 11,737,588 of record NC_089821.1, read on the forward strand.
AGACATCCAGAAAGATACCACATGTCTACCAACATTATGTTCAAATGGAACTTTGGCTGCAATCCTATACAGGTCTAGCCTATTTGTACACGGATTTTTTTTTATGCACATATTTGACTCAGCACAAATGGCCACTGCAAATTAAAAGGAATGTGCTCATCCCTGGAGAAGGAAAAAATGCACCCCTTTCAAATCAGTTTAAAAAACTGAACAGTCCTTTGACAATAGCCTTCTTAATGAGAGAGAGAGAGAGAGAGGGCAGCTGGCTGAAAATCCATCAATCCTCCTCTCTCCAGGGGCCCCTCCCTTCCCCCTGAGCACTTGAAAGAAAGGTGATCACCTTGCATTGATGAAGGGAGGGACTGAGTGATTGATGATTGTCTTCTTAATGACTCTTATCTTACATCACAAAGGTCAGCAAGGCTGTTTTTAAATCACCTGAGCAAAGAAACTTTGTTTTTTAAATTGATTTGCTATAGTGTGTTTTTTTGCCATCCACATGAATGCTTGGAATAATGAGGCTCAACCTGTATAGACACTTATTTGGGAGTATATCCTGTTGAACTCAATGGGACTTCTGTGTGGATATACACAGGATTGCTGTTACCTCCAGGTAAGTATGCACAGAATTGCATAAATTGCATTGGACTGCAAAAGTATAAACAGGGCTACAGGAGCAAGTGTGCTCTGGTGGTTGAGTAGAAAGTTGCCTGAAGAATGCTAAGCAGGAGTGGCCTTGGTTAAATTTTGGATGGGAGAATGGAAGTTAATAAAGCTGTCATCAGACAACAGGGTTAGGAGTCACAATTTACAGCTTGTTCAACCTGAAACTGCTCCTGCTGAAAGCTCAGAAGGCATACCCAGATACCAGATGTAACAACCACGCCGTGAGGGGTTCCATCTGGAAGAGAAGGGTTCTATGAGCTGCCCGTAGAACAGTTATTGTAAAAACTCATGTGTACTGGTCCAACTTTGATATACACTGATTTTTTATACACGGATTTGACTCAACTCGAATGGCCACTGCAAACGAGAAGGAATGTGCTGATCCCTGGAGAAGGGGGAAAAAATGCATACCTTTACATCACAATTTTTAAAAAACTGCTTTTCTTACTGTTGTAGAGAGATAGTCATGCAAGTGATCATTCCATTCTTCAGCCTCTCTACAACAGTAAGAAAAGCTATTTTAAACCACAATTGTAAAGGCACGCACTTTTAAATTTTTTAAAAACTGCTTTTATTTAACACATACACATGGTATCAGCAGGGAGTCCCAGATTCAAAACTCTGTGAATGCCGAGACACTATATTAGGAGCAGTGGAGGGGCAAGAAACATGGAAGTGGGTCTTTAAGTCTATTTTTCCACGTTTTTTATCCATGCATTTTTTTATCCACTAGGGCAGAAGTGCCCAAACCCCAGCCCTGGGGCAATCTGCAGCCCTTGAGGCCTCTCAATGCGGCCCTCAGAGAGCCCCCAGTCTCCAATGAGCCTCTGGCCCTCCTGAGATTTGTAGGAGCCCACTCTGGCCCAATGCAACTGATCTCAGCATGAGGGCAACTGTTTGACCTCTCGCGTGAGCTGTGGGATGAGGGCTCCCTCCACTGCTTGCTGGTTCACGTCTGTGATGCAGCAGCGGCTGCAAAGGAAAGGTCAGACTTGCTTTGCGCAAGGCCTTTTATAGGCCTTGAGCTATCACAAGACCTTCATTCATTCATATAAGTTCATCTTTAATATATTCATTTTTTGAACTTATGTAAATTTATTTAAACTTTAAATGTAAATTAATTCTTTCCCCTCCCCCCCGACACATTGTCAGAGAGCTGATGTGGCTCTCCTGCCAAAAACTTTGGACACCCCTGCACTAGGGGTTCTGGAACAGAACCCTAGCAGATGAGACATGACCTGTACTCTCCTATGGAACTTTGTATGCCACCTTGGGTGTTTGCTTCACCATGGGAAAGGTGGGATATAAATTTCTCAAAATAAAAATAAATAAATCTTCCATAATTATGGAATAATTGAAAAAGAACATCAATACAGATGTTACATTTTCAATACCAATTTAATTTTTGCATAAAATATTTCAGACAACCTTGGTTTCTCAAGGTGATTGGGAAGGTACTGAGTTGGGTTTTTTTATTTCTTAATGTCATAACACGATTCTAGGGGAAATTTTGTAAATTATGTTTCTGAGTATATAAATGTACAGTGTTATAAAGTGGCATGCAGCACATGTTGGAACCATTAGGAAATTTGCAACAGTTAATTTTTAAAAAATCTACAAGGAGTTCTGTTTATTACTAATAAAAAAAACTACCGTTTTCTAATTGAAATAAAAAGCGTACTGTAATTACACCGTCATCTAACAAGCCTGGTAACTAATTTAATTTTATTTGATCACTATCATATTTGAACTCTTCATTACGGTCTTGGGTACAATTTAAATCATGTTCACTACATTATAGGTTACTAACAGGAAGAAGCATTTAATAAAAAGGAGGCAACATCAAAGAACTGCTCTAAAAATAAATGCTGACGAAAGAATAATACTGTATAATAAATAACACTACTATAGATACATTTTTGAGAAGGTCTTCACAAAGCTGTCTAGCTAAAAATAAAGAAAAAGTATAATATAAATAATACAAAAGGATAGCAGACATTATATGTCAGGCAACATCTTTAACGCAAATAAGCAGGTGAGAACAGTTCAGCATATCTGACATGACAAATCATTTTACCATTTCACAGCAATTAAATGAATTCTACTCACCTGCTTGAAACAAAGCAAGAGGCTAGACATAAGCCATACCTGAAAAGCTCTTTCTAGGTCACAAAACTGAAAAATGCTTTCTTTCTTCCCACCCGCCAACCTTTTTGGGCAAAGAACACCATTTGTCTGATCCCAAGAGATACTGTGCCAGCAACAAGAGCCAAACTTTCCCATCCAATCTGAGTAGCCCTACAGTGACACACTCCTAAGTCCCGAAGACACAGGTGTAGCAATGGTGACAGCAACAATGATGGAGCTGGTGAAAAGAACCCACTCCCATGAACTTTGACATCTGGCCACAGCGGTGATCAATTTCAGGGTGTGAGGTATTTCCCCAGACCAGGTCACCACTGAAGGATGGGAAATACCCAAGGAGGTTGCCCCTCTGGGACATCACAAGTGTCAGGACACCTAATTTTTTACTTCAGAGAAAGAGGTACTGGGGAAATTTGGGAAGGGGCAGGTTCTGCATTGGTCCCAAACAGGCCTTGGTTCCAACCAAGCCAACATAAGAGCTGAATTGAATGGTACAGGAGCTAGAGAGTCTGACTCAGCATTTTTTTCCCCAAGTGATGCGTGAGGGACTGCTTTGGGGTTGTTTTTGGTGGGGGTATATGTTCTGCATTTGGTTGGTGAAGAGTAAGGTTGGAATGTGTTTGACTACATGGGGAGAAAAGGATGGGGGCGTCAATGTTGTGAGGGTGATGGACAACAAAAAGTTTGGTGGTGGGGAAGAAGAAAGATCATTACAAGGGAAAGTGATCTAGTCAGACTTCGTTTCTGTCCCCCTTCCAGTCAACAGAGTTCTAGTGGCTCTAATGGCTGCCTTGTTTGCCTGAAGCCGCATCTCTTAATGCCTGGTGAGTTAACAATAAGCCCTCCCTCATCCAGCATCTAATCCCCAATGAGATGACTAATCAGTCTGGAACCTGAAAGCAACCAAAGGTCCACACATGAATCTATCCATCCCTGAAATTCAGAGACTGACCTTTCTTCACATGTTCTGCCACCAAGAGCGGTTCATCTGTGGGGCAACACGTGAAAGGGGTTTCTCTGTGAGGTATACAGACTGTGAAACTTTCTCCTGCTGGAGGTGAGGTTGACACTATCACTAATTTTGTTGCTGCATTGGCAGAAGATCTTTCTGTTTCAAGGGGCCTTACCCTCTGAACTTGGTGCTGGTTTTTCTGGTGCATTTGTTGTTGCCCTCCATTATGTTCTAGCCATGTCTATTTATTGTACTACTGCCATGATTTCATTGATGTTTTTAAACTTTTATTTTGTTGGTTGCCTTGAAAACCTTCCAAGATTTCCTTTGCACACAAGACTACTGGATATTTATGGTGTCTTTATGATCTACAAAGGGAATCAGATTGACACTCCAACAGCAGAGATGCTAACCTTGCAAAACAGTTCCCAGAGAGGGCACCCACATTCCAAGTTTGCTTCACTTTTAGCAAACTCACAGCTCCAAATACTCCTATCTCTTTAATCCTCTCTCAATTCAATCTTCAAAATTGGGCCCTAAATGGTCCTACACAAAGAGGCAAGAACTCAGAGAGGGGCTGCTCACTGTTGTCAATCAGATGCACAAGTGAACTTGCAAATGTATTAGAAGCTATATCAGAGATGTTTCAATATGCACAGACATCAGTACTTGAGCTTCCTGACAGAGGAGCCCAAGGAAACCACCTGTGATGCTATATCATGGCAAGAGAAACAACCTTGATTCCCAAGTTAAGGATACTGGACTTTTGGGCCCACAAAGATGTATAATAAGCAACTGAATTAAGACTTCCCACTCCCTTTCAGAAGGTAAGGGGGAAGGTAAGGGGATTTTAGACTGATAACTACATTCTGGGTTTTCTTTACCCCACATAACTATCCAGAAGGAACAGAAACCAGTAATAATGAAGAGAGCTCAAGATACTACCTTCTCCCAATTCTTGATTTTTTACTTAACCCTGCTTACCTGATCCAGAAGTAACAGGGAAATAGATACAATAACACAGGTTTTCTGTATAAAGAATTCAGATTTTTATGATAAACGAGAGTTGGCAACTGCCAGAATATAAGGCTAGTGCAGGAGTGTACAGACTTTTTGGCAGGTTGGCCACATCATTTCTCTGACACTGTTAGGGGCCTGGGGAAAAGGAATTAATTTACATTTAAAATTTGAATAAATTTACATAAATGGATATATTACTGATAGAACTTACATGAATGAATGAAGGTCTTGCAATAGCTCAAGGCCTATAAAAGGCCTTGCACAAAGCCTGGCCTTTCCTTCACTGCCGCTGCTGCATCACAAACGTAGCTCAGCCCTCAGCTCACGCTAGAGGTTGAACAATTGCCCTTGTGCTGAGAGCAGTTGCATTGGGCCAGCACAGGCTCCAGCAAGTCTCCAGAGGGCCAGAAGCTCATTAGAGACTGTGGATTCCCCGCGGGCTGGATTGGAGTTCCCTGAGGACCGCAAATGGCCCCTGGGCTGGGTTTTGGGTGTCCTTGGGCACCCCTGGGCTAGTGGGACAAACAGCCTGAAGCTAAAAGGGCATTTATAAGTTCAACTTTCTCTTACCAAATAGGATGAAGGTGACTTTTTAAGAATGCTAAATCACACAGAACTAGAGAACAGCAAAAAGAATTACATTTCATTAAGTAGCTGAGAATGTATTTAGGAAGCAAATTACAAAAGAAAAACTGTATCTACAGAAGTATACACAATGGAACTTATTCAGGAATGTGCCAGTATTCTGTGAAAGTTGATAATTTGAAAACAAGTTATTCAATTAGAAGGCTTAGTGAAATCCTTTAAGTAGGATAAATGTGTTCTCTTTATTCAAAAACACACACCAAGCATTAAAAGGCACTATGGAACACCACTCTGCAAGCTGTAAGCATCCCCCAGCTGCCATTTCTTCAAAATATTAGCTTCCGCAATACCGCACCCACCTTCTCAAATACCAGTAAGTGAATTATGAATATCAAATGAATATTCACAATTTATTTCATCATTTGGACTTGTTACCCATTTAGAATTCTAGCATATAGGCCAGACAGTTAAGAAGAGTATGAAATTAACACAGTGGAGTCATTTACAGAAAATAAAAGCCTGCTTCCATTCTGCTCTTCATACAGATTGCAAAACATTTTACGAGTTTGTACTCTTGTAGCTGCATTCTGGTTCCAAGATACTTGTTAGTTTGATTTGAGCTTCTTTATGCACACCGGAATAAATGAATTACATTTTCTGAGCCTCTGGGAAGGCTCTGTTAGGATAGAGTGAATATAACTCATTAACCTCTTCTGGTAACAGAGATTTACTACAAAATGCTGTAAACTATTTCAATAGATCTTTGAACCTGTTGAGGTTAACAGTAATTTGGCAAATGTAACAGTTTCTGTTTATTAAGCAACTGCTGCAAAAAAGCTTACATGTGTTGAAGGTTACAGTTTCATTATGTTTAGATTAAAACTGATTCTGGTGTTTTTTTTTCTCCTATGTGCAGTTCACATTCTGTTTATTATTGGCTTCTCCACATTCAGTTTTGTTCAAAGCTATCATTTCTTGTTAACATGTGAATTGAAATTCTTGATTTTTTTTTTCAAACCTTTCATAGATTCAAGATGATACATTGCAGCAATATTAGCTAAAGATGGCCAGAAAACAAAGTACAGATGGTTTTTTTCACTACTAAAGCCCACATGAAACAAGACTAGATTCTGTGTCCAGTCCATATATTCAGCCCTATTTATTTGCACACGCAAATCTACAGACGAGTTGCTTCAGTTGTTTACTGTAGCAAACTTTGTTCTAGCAGCCTGCCCTCGTTTGGACTACCTTCAAAAAAGATTATTCAAACAAGGTGCTTGCACAGATAAGCGCATGCCTTTAATGGTAGGCGATCAATGTCGCTTTTAATTAGCAAATCAAAAACCTCTTCTGTTCTATTGGGCAGAAGAGATTCAGAATATTTTAACAATTTTTCACTGCTAGAGGATTTTTTTTTTTCAAGATTTATGTTTGCCTTTTTCCTCCAATAGAAAGCTCAAAGCAGATCATATCATTGGAACAGGTCATATGTCACATAAAATAAGAGTACAATATCAAAATTGTTTTTTAAAAAAACACCAATAAAGCTAATTCAGTCATATGGCAGTAAAAAAGCTCAAATCACAAAAAGACAACTTGGGCGATATTTTAAATATACGGAAGCAGGACGCACAATAGACGAATGGTTGTCTGCATGGATATGCCCCCTCACCCCAAATGTGGTCAAAGATTTCATATTATTGGGTACAAGTAGTCCAAGTGCCTCCAGAATCAACCATGGCTGCAAAACCAAGCCCCTCTTTCCATCTCTGAGTTGTGGGTGTTTTGAGCAGCCAAATCATTGCTTCAAAGGCAGGATGGGGAGAAAGAACCTCTCACCCTGTGTATCTCAGTTCTGACAAGATGGGGGGGGAGTCAAGTCAACCCCCCTCCCACACTGACAAGTTGCAAAACAAGAACGAGAGCCCAGTGGGAAGCATGCTAAAATTGCACACATTTCCACGCATGTTTAACCAAACCTTACGGTAGTGGTTCCCAAGCTGTGAGCCATGGTTCTCCAGAGAGCTGCAGAAACAGTCAGTGGAACAGTGGAATCTTCATAAAAAAAAACCTGCTGCCCTATACAATGTATAGGATTGTAGCCCTAATGGTGAGCTGTGGCCAATGGCCCAGTAGATCAAAGGAGCTGTCAGTAGGAAAGGTTTGAGAAACACTAGTCTAAGACATTCTGAAAAGCATGAGACACTTCACAAGTCAAGCAGCCTAAGACCTTACACAATGAGAAAGCATACCCAATATCCTTTTTGGATAAATGTTAACAGAGACTCATCCCTAGCAGCTAAGCATTAATTGCTATATACAAAAGTCAAGTAACTGCAGAAGGTTAGGGAGATTTAAAAAATTGTGTCAGCATACATTGTTGCACTTTCTAGAAGCAGAACTTTGTAATATACTTGAACAAACACAGCTCACTCTGAACTGCATGATAAATACCTTTAAAGGGTATTGTTCTCTGCTATTCTATGATAATTTGCTCTCACTCTAAAGACAAGAATTATATTAAGTATGAATACCATTCTTCCACTAATTAAAACTCTAATTCATTCTTTAAAGCGCAACAGAAGATTACATCCCTTTGTTCACAATAGGAATTCAAATCTAGCTTTTTGCATTTGCGACAGGATATGAAATTGCCAGGATATGGATAGTTGTTTAAAACTCTTAAGGTTACATTGCTTTGAATTCTGCACCATCAATTCCACATGAACCCATAATCACAATCTGAACTTTATAGACCAATGTCTGTATGAAGGCAAACGTGCACTTATTCTTGAAAGACAGTATTGAATGTGATTGTCCCTTCAATTTACCATGATTTTGGTATGCAAATCTTAACATAAATATTCTTATTTCTACATTATAGTTATTCATTTTTTTTTCTTTTTAACTTTTTTACCATTACTCCTTGCATGAGGAAAGAGGCTTGGGAGCATTTCTAAGCCTTTCATGGCATCAGTAAAAATGTCAAGGCAACATGTTAGAACTGCTCAGATTCAATGGCTATTTCTAGAGAAAGTGTCTCAAGCTTCTTCACTTAAGACCTAGTAAAATATACTTAGCTTTAACCAGTACAGGCACTGACATTTTTGAACCTGAAGTCAAGATGTCACTCACCACTAGAGCCGTCTCTACAAGGATGAGGGTAGAGTGAGGGACTGGGGGCAATGTAACTAGCATGGTGACCCCCTATTATGCCATATATTGGTCATAAAGTTTGGGACCGAGGACAGCCACCCCAGTTTCCCGACCCAAGCAATGGCTCTGCTCACCATTTATCCTTTTTAAAATAACCCACAGATGGAGGCTGTAGGGTGGAGGTTGTGCTACCTCTTGATTCTGTCAACCAAAGCAACTGTTTCATTGTGTTCCTTGGAAAGGTTAGTCCTAGGGCACTGAAAAATATTTCTACAATAAACTTTATTCAAAAACTATTATACAGACAGGCAGCCCAATCCTGAGCTGCCCAGAGAGTGGGGCTGCCACGGCGCCAAAAACGGCTGCCAGGGCATCCAATTTGCAACCGGGCATCCGCCAGCAGCTCCTTGGGAGAAGGGGATATTCATCCCCTTCCTCTGGGTAATGAAAGTTGCTGTACAATCGAGTTAATCGATTCTGCGGCAACCCTTGGGTTGGTGCAGAATCAAAGAGCTCCATGTCAGGCCACATGGCCCGACACAGAGCTCAGGATCCAATGGGGCTGAGCTCCACTGGTCCCGTTCTCCGCCTGCCCTGCTCGCTCCTCCTGCCACGCCTCCTCCCTGCCCTCCTCCCACCCTCCGCCCACTTCTCCCTGCCCCAGAACGCCTCCTCCCCCATAACCCCATCTAACTCTTCACCACCTAGCAGTTTGACCAACCCCCAAGCAGCGGAGCACCAGCTATCCACCAGCACTAGTCCAGCACCTACTGGCGCTGGGCTAGCTTCGGCGCTCGGCCAGCACTAAGCCCCACAAATATGCCTTACAGCATGTTTGCGACAGTGCACTCTGGTGGTGAACCAACGAGCACTGAATAGGATTGGGCCCTGAATCATGTGGTGTACATTATATTGTATTGGAGGTGGATCTGGCAGACAACTTACTACATAATATGGGGCCTATCACTACCTTTCAGGCCTAACGTACTTAAACACAATTGTTGCCAGGATAAAAAGGATTTTAATACCCTGTATACTGCTTTGAGCTCATTGCAGGAAAAGTAGAATATAAATGTGACAAGAATAGGAAACAGGGTCCCTCCCCCATCAAAACATTTAGCTTAAAAGAGTTCATTTATCATATACATATGACGCTTCAGGAGGATAAAAAAGGAGGAAATTCCATTTTTCTGTAGACTTGCAAAGCTCCCTAGATATACAGAGACCACTACATTTTCTCTGTGGGTGGGTCCTGTTCCACTGTTGCACCGGTCCCTCCTGCACAGGGCCACCAACTTCACTACTGGGGGAATGCTAGACATCACTATTTGGAGAGTACGGTACAAATGACCAAATTCCTACAAAAATTACGTTTCATGTCAGCAGCACTGAAAGAACCTCAACTACAAGCAGGAAATGCTCTGGTACAATCAAGTTGTTATGGCAACTAGTCAGATAGAAGAAAAAGACAAAGAACATGCATAGCTGAAATCCTGCCAACAACAAAATCCTGTTATTAAAATTCATTAAAGAACTGACATTCCTTCCACAGATCTTTAAAAAAAATGTTTAATAGCAGTTTTACGTCTTGAATCCCAACTAACAATGGCTGAGCATCCCTTAACCCAATTTGGAATGGACTCAACACATTGTTAAACATATTAAAAGCATTAATTAAAAAAATGAGGCATATACAGTACATCAAAAGCATGGAAGTAGCCAGGAAAGTGATTGGACCCTGCTGAACATCAAAGGAAGTTAAAAGTGTGCCAAAGGAGAACATGCAGATAGCAGAAAAGCAAATAAGTTATTTGACTTGGTCTTCACTGCTCAGAAGTATGGCAGATACCCGCATGGGCTTTTCCAGGGACAGAGTCCGAACAACTGAATCGAACAGATGTGCCGAAAAACGAAAGTCCTCTGCTTATCAACAAATGAACAGTTAACAAAGAGCAACACTGTAGCAGAGATTGGATAACATCCATCCAAGAGTTCTTAAATTGTTTAATAAACAATTGTTTAATTGCTCTTAAATTCAAATGTGGAATTGCTTATCTTCTAAAATAATAAACAAATAAATAAACTATGTGACTGTAAACTATGTAAAATTAGTCTCACTATCAGAAGACTAGAAATTGATTTATTTTTTTTAAGGATCTGGAGAGAAACCAATAAATGTATAAAGCAGTTGACAGCGCAGAGACTGAAGCAGAGACCCCCATTCTTCCTAGGAGCAGTAAAGTAATGGAAGTAAATAGAAGCCTAAATGATGCTAAACTGAAATGACGCTTTTTCCACCTTCTTCAAGAGAAAAGCAACAGCTTCTTATTTAAGGAGCGTGCTGGGACTAGTGCCTGAATAACTCCAGGTGGTGGTAGAGTGTTGAATTTTGTAGTGTCGCCCAGGAATACTACAGCAAGGACCCTGTCGTTCTGTATGACGGACTCCCACTCACCAATGAAAGTGCAGAAGTTAGAGCCCAAGTCAAAAGGGCACCCAGAATGGAGGATTAAGTAACCAAGTTGGTTTTTGCGTGTTCTCAGGTGTGAGCCTGCCCATGTGTTAATATCAGCAGAGGAACCCCTCTTGTGTGTTCCTCAATCAAATATTCACTTGGAGGGAGTCTGAGAGAAGGCCTTCTCAGGGAACGACTCTGAAACAATTCCCTGGAAAAGAGAGAGACACACACACACACACACACACACACACACACACACACACACACACACTCATTGCTGCTGGCATTCTCCTGCTGCAACTAAGGTCCCCTCCCTCATTCTGGCAAGCTTAATTTGTTGTAGTGGTTAGCATCTATACTGCCCTGCTATTTATGCTCTCTTTAATGCATTTTGCATTTCTTGCTTTTACTGCTGTGTTTTTACCTCACTGGCTGTCACTTGATTGCTTTTATTATCTAGTTGGTCTATATAGTTTTGTACTGGGCCTTAGTTGTAAGAGTATAAGAACAGCCCCACTGGATCAGGCCATAGGCCCATCTAGTCCAGCTTCTTGTATCTCACAGTAGCCCACCAGATACCCCAGGGAGCACACAAGGCCACAAGAGACCTGCATCCTGGTGCTCTCCCTTGTCACCTGCACATAAGGAGGGCCCAGGTGTGTCAGGTCAAAGGCCCATCTGATACAGCTTGCAGCATCCCACAGTGGCCCACGAGATGCCTCAGGGAGCACACCAGATAACAAGAGACCTGCATCCTGGTGCCCTCCCTTGCATCTAGCATTCTGACATAACCCATTTCTAAAATCAGGAGGTTGCACATACACATCATGGCTTATAACCCGTGAGGGTTTCTTCCTCCAGAAATTTGTCCAACCCCCTTTTAAAAGCATCTAGGCCAGATGCCATCACCACATCCTGTGGCAAGAAGTTCCACAGACCAACCATATGCTGGTTAAAGAAATATTTTCTTCTGTCTGTCCTAACTCTCCCAACACTCAATTTTGGTAGATGTTCCCTGGTTCTGGTGTTACGTGAGAGGGAAAAGAGCATTCTCTACATCCACTCTGTCCTTCCTGTGCATAATTTTGTGTGCCTCAATCATGTAGCTGGCCTGTTTGTTGATCATCATCTCAAGCACCATTTTTATGGTGAAAAGGTGGGATACAAATGTTTGTAATAAATGCATATGTAAATAAACATGACTTCTTAAATGTGTTGATCCATAGGGAAACTGAGAAAGACAATGTAATGATTCGCTTCTTTACCCTCTCTAGTGTGTCTTGTCCTTGGGTACCGATGAGTTCTCCTTCATCAAAAGTTAAATCCTCAATTTAGGATCAACTCTTGGGAAGCAGAGACAGGCAGATTGGTCGATATGGTTGTGTTTTCTGATTCATAGTCAGCGTAGATACTTTAAGTACTAAGAGGTCAGTTTTTACCTTGCCACCCAATGGCGGCGAGGCGCCGACGACAGTGCTGACTGCCATAAAGCAGTCAGTAACAGTAGCAAAATGCGCTCCAATAGCGCATGAGTCAGCACACTGCCAGGAGCACTGGCAGGAAGGCCTACACCTTCCCACCTCCGCTTTCACCAACATCCCCACTCACTAGAGCAGGTAAGACAATGGGAGAGGTGGAAGGAGTGGTAGGAGAGCAGAACGGAGGCAGTGAGAGGGTGAAATCAAGTGGGGAGGGTAACAGAGGTGGGGAGGCTGTGGGAGAGGAAGGATCCATCACGGAGAGCCTGCACCAGACCTTATCTCGTTTGCCAGCAACCTCCCCACTCCCCTTCTCTTCTCAGTCTTGCACTAGCAGACTTGTTGGCGCAGGTCTAAGGAGACCCATTGCAGCTTGTGAGGCTTATGTGAATGAAAAAGGTTGAAGACCACTGAACTAGAACACCACCAGGTAAAGGGGGAGGCATTTGGTGTACCCCTTCAGGTACCAGGAGATTATGTCCCAGTCCTGCTCAGGTCCTTAGCAATTGTACTAAAATAGCTTTCACTAGTGCCAGGCTTCAAGGTAACCTTTTCTGCTCTTTCTAATAAGAATATTTGATTACAGGGAACAGTACTTGGAAGGACATTACAGGGGCAGGTAGTGGGCAGAGATGGGGCAGGATAGATAAGGTGCCACGATTCATAAGGGGACATGATTGAGACATACAAAATTATGCAGGGAATGGACAGAGTGGATAGGGAGATGCTCTTTACACTCTCACATAATACCAGAACCAGGGGACATCCACTCAAATTGAGTGTTGGGCGGGTTAGGACAGACAAAAGAAAATATTTCTTTACTCAGCGTGTGGTCGGTCTGTGGAACTCCTTGCCACAGGATGTGGTGCTGGCGTCCAGCCTAGACGCCTTTAAAAGGGGATTGGACAAGTTTCTGGAGGAAAAATCCATTATGGGGTACAAGCCATGATGTGTATGCGCAACCTCCTGATTTTAGAAATGGGTTAAGTCAGAATGCCAGATGTAGGGGAGGGCACCAGGATGAGGTCTCTTGTTATCTGGTGTGCTCCCTGGGGCATTTGGTGGGCCGCTGTGAGATACAGGAAGCTGGACTAGATGGGCCTATGGCCTGATCCAGTGGGGCTGTTCTTATGTTCTTTACTACAATTCCCAGGAGGCCTTGCAGGTCTTCTTGTTGTTTGGTGTGCTCCCTGGGGCATTTGGTGGGCCGCTGTGAGATACAGGAAGCTGGACTAGATGGGCCTATGGCCTGATCCAGTGGGGCTGTTCTTATGTTCTTAAACTACAATTCCCAGGAGGCCTTGCAGGTCTTCTTGTTATCTGGTGTGCTCCCTGGGGCATTTGGTGGGCCGCTGTGAGATACAGGAAGCTGGACTAGATGGGCCTATGGCCTGATCCAGTGGGGCTGTTCTTATGTTCTTAAACTACAATTCCCAGGAGGCCTTGCAGGTCTTCTTGTTATCTGGTGTGCTCCCTGGGGCATTTGGTGGGCCGCTGTGAGATACAGGAAGCTGGACTAGATGGGCCTATGGCCTGATCCAGTGGGGCTGTTCTTATGTTCTTAAACTACAATTCCCAGGAGGCCTTGCAGGTCTTCTTGTTATCTGGTGTGCTCCCTGGGGCATTTGGTGGGCCGCTGTGAGATACAGGAAGCTGGACTAGATGGGCCTATGGCCTGATCCAGTGGGGCTGTTCTTATGTTCTTAAGGTCCCAGGAGGGGGGCAAGATCAGTGGTAGGTCCCCAGTCACTCATTTATTTATTTATTTAGTTGGTTAGGTGGGTGGGTCATTTGTTGTTGTTGGCAACCTTCAGTCTCGAAAGACTATGGTATCGCGCTCTGAGTGGTGGTTCTGGCACAGCATCTAGTGTGGCTGAAAAGGCTGATTTGGGAGTTACAATCCCTTCCACACTGAGAGCAAGTTTAGTGCGTCACTGGTCTATCTCCCTGGCTATGGGCCTTCCTTCTTTGCCTCTTTGCCTCAGTCTGTTGGCAAAGTGTCTCTTCAAACTGAGAAAGGCCTGCCTCCAAGCAGAACACTCAGAGGCCAAGGTTTCCCATCTGTTGAGGTTCATTCCTAAGGCTTTCAGATCCCTCTTGCAGATATCCTTGTAGCGCAGCTGTGGTCTACCCATAAGGCGCTTTCCCTGCATAAGTTCTCCACAGAGGAGATCCTTTGGGATCCGACCATCGCCCATTCTCACGACATGGGATGAAAAAGGTTGAAGACCACTATTTTATTTGGCTTGAGTTACCTGAAAGGAGAGGAAACCTATGGTCAGTGCACCCTGGGTTGGGTACAGGACCATAACAAAAGGGACTGAAGAGTCTATGGCAGCTGCATGAAATTATGACATCCCAGAAGTTTTTTCATGACATGATAGGTGTCAAAAAGTACTGTTGTAAAACGCTAGCAAGAAAAAACTAGAAAGTGTGATGGTTCTTTGTGTTTTAACAGACATTGATAAAAGGAAGAGATCTCACTGCTAAACAAAACACTTCAGTATTAAAATGTGATTGCAATTTCACAAATATTTATAGCTACAGTAGTTTCTCCTCCCATCTCTTGGCTTACCTCCACACTTCTCATTTTATTAAGCCAAGTTCTTGTTCCATTTTATCATGAATTATTGTTACAGTTTTAGAAAAGAGAAACAGGCTTTCTCAGCCAGAATGCTATCCTAATAGCATCTTTAAGAATGGTTGATTTTATTTTTACAAAACAATTCATAAATTTTAATGTCTAATAAGAAAGCTCTTGACCACTGAAGGCTTCCTTTGTTTTCACAAATGTTTACCGATTTCGCTTAGACACAAATAATATAACATACAAAGAACTGAACTGACTGCTACAATTACAGCTTTAAAGACGGATTTAATTTAGTTGAACGATAATCACACAATCAGTTCACAAAGTACAACTATTTCAACTGAACTAGGGAATAATTATTGTATAGAAGCCAAGCTGCCCCCCAAGCTCCAGAATACAAGAACAGGAAGCAGTGAAAAATAGTGAGAGACTTTATTCATTTCAACTGCAACTACTCACAAAGACAAAAGAACTGAAACAATAACTATATTTTGTTCTGGAAGCAATGAGCCCCTTCAAAATTTATATCACAAATCTACCATCAGTCCCTCCTTGCATTTGCTCACATCACAAAAAAAAAATAAAAATAAAATTTAAGTATGCCATCTGTTATAAATGCAGTAACATACAAAGCATTTACTGGTAGCTTATAATCAGAACAGAGTTTCTCAGGAAACACAAAGAAAAAAGAAAGAAAGAAAAGAGGCACTAGTTAATTATTAAAGAGACCAAGCCTATGCCTGTCTACTCAGAAGTAAGTCTCATTATAGTCAATGGAGTTTACTCTCAGGAAAGTGTGGACAGGATTGCAGCCCTAGTCTTTTTTCTTTTTTCACATTCTCACTCTCCCTACTGACATCTATAATCCATTCTCAAACTTCTGTAAACTTTGAATATTTACTGCTATTATTTAGTCACAAAAGATACCACAAAATCAGTTTCCTGATGCCAGAGGCATTCATCTCTTGCAGACTACCTGGTCAGCATTTGCATCTAGTTAATATGCTAAATATTAACGAGCGAAAATGTTTTCCATAGCAGGAGCAAGAGGGTGTCTTCTGACAAATTAGATGTTACCAGAAAGAAAATGAACAATTAACTGAGAGTGAAAATAAACTAGATGATACACCAGTTGTGCGATTACAGCCTGCATGCCTTTTTTTTTTTTTTTAAAGTGCCTCAATCCAGAACAGAAGGGCAGTGGGGAAAGGGAGGTTTTACACCCTTGCCATGCCACAAAGGTAGGGATTTGGATTACGAACCACTACCTGCTACAGGCAAGCAGGGGGTTGGGCCAGATGGTCTTTTAGGTCACTTCCAACTCTATGATTCTATGAACTCAGATCGACTTTGGGTCCCCTGCAGCTACCAGGAGGATATACAGGTCCTGGCTATTTATACAAGCATTTTTTATACACAGATTTGACTCAACACGAATGGCCCCTGCAAATGAGAAGGAAAGTGCTGATCCTTGAGGAAGGGGGAAAATGCATCCCTTTAAAATCAGTTTAAAAAACTGAACAGTCCTTTAACAATAGCCTCCTTAATGAGGGGGGGGGGGTAGCTGGCTGACAATCCATCAATCCTTCTCTCCCCAGTGGACCCCTCCCTTCGCCCTGAGCACGTGAAAGAAAGGTGATCACTTTGCATTGGTGAAGGGAGGGGCTGAGTGAAGCTCTTGGAGGAGGACTGATTGATGGATTGTCTTCTTAATGACTCTTATCTTACATCACAAAGGTCAGCAAGGCTGTTTTTAAATCAATGGAGCAAAGAAATTTAAATTGATTTGCTATAGTGCATTTTTTGCCATCCCCTTGAGTGCTTGGAACGGAACCCACGAGAATAATGAGGCTCAACCTGTATCGTATTGGCGCCAATGGGAGCTTTCCTTTCAGCACAAACAGCTGATATGGACCATGCAGGGCAGGGCAAAGAGATCCAGATTAGGATCATAAAGGAAGCAAAGAGTTACAGCGTTCCTCCTGCTTACCCCATATATTAGTTGGTTGGCAACCTTCAGTCTCAAAAGACTATGGTATAAGCCTACAGCCCCTGGTATTCCCAGGCGGTCTCCCATCCAAATACTAGCCAGGCCTGACCCTGCTTAGCTTCTGAGATCAGAAAAGATCTTGAAGAAGCGTTCATAGTAAGAGTATATTTATTAAAACACACATACATGCAAGTCCCTTTCACATAATAGGACTATCACCTAATTTGGCCCTTGTTACACATAAGAAGAGCCCTGCTGGATCAGGCCAAAGGTCCATCTAGTCCAGTTTCCTATATCTCACAGTGGCCTACCAGATAAGAACATAAGAACATAAGAACAGCCCCACTGGATCAGGCCATAGGCCCATCTAGTCCAGCTTCCTGTATCTCACAGCGGCCCACCAAATGCCCCAGGGAGCACACCAGATAACAAGAGACCTCATCCTGGTGCTCTCCCCTACATCTGGCATTCTGACTTAACCCATTCCTAAAATCAGGAGGTTGCGCATACACATCATGGCTTGTACCCCATAATGGATTTTTCCTCCAGAAACTCGTCCAATCCCCTTTTAAAGGCGTCTAGGCTAGACGCCAGCACCACATCCTGTGGCAAGGAGTTCCACAGACCGACCACGCGCTGAGTAAAGAAATATTTTCTTTTGTCTGTCCTAACCCACCCAACACTCAATTTGAGTGGATGTCCCCTGGTTCTGGTATTATGTGAGAGTGTAAAGAGCATCTCCCTATCCACTCTGTCCATCCCCTGCATAATTTTGTATGTCTCAATCATGTCCCCCCTCAAGCGTCTCTTTTCTAGGCTGAAGAGGCCCAAACGCCGTAGCCTTTCTTCATAAGGAAGGTGCCCCAGCCCCGTAATCATCTTAGTCGCTCTCTTTTGCACCTTTTCCATTTCCACTATGTCTTTTTTGAGATGCGGCGACCAGAACTGGACACAATACTCCAGGTGTGGCCTTACCATAGATTTGTACAACGGCATTATAATACTAACCGTTTTGTTCTCAATACCCTTCCTAATGATCCCAAGCATAGAATTGGCCTTCTTCACTGCTGCCGCACATTGGGTCGACACTTTCATCGACCTGTCCACCACCACCCCAAGATCTCTCTCCTGATCTGTCACAGACAGCTCAGAACCCATCAGCCTATATCTAAAGTTTTGATTTTTTGCCCCAATGTGCATGACTTTACAGATGCCTCAGGGAGCACCCAAGGCAGCAAGAGACCTGCATCCTGGTGCCCTCCCTTGCACCTTAATTAGTACATTTATTTTAGCATAAGCTTTTGTGCACTACAACCCACTTAAGACGCATGAAAGGGCATCCTCAACAGACAGGTGCATTTATATATGTGTGTGGGTTTTTTTTTTAATTCTAATTTTCACACACACACACACACACACACACACACACACACACACACACACACACACACTTGCATTTGAATTGAAAACAGTAGAGTGTTTCTAAAAAAAACACAGAAGACTGCATTTAAAAAGAATTGAAAACAGCACAGAGAATTTGCAAGAATAAATGAAACCTGATCTCATAAGAAGCTTAAAAATATGCAAGATAAATGCAATGACAATAATGACAGCTTCACAGCAATGCCAAATTAACTACATAATGTGGGAAGAAGCCCCTATTATGATTCAGACCCGCTGCTGTGAAGGTGTTAAAACTCATTATAAATATAAACATAAATTCAGCTTCTTCGTGATCCAATCTCATCTGAAGTTTTTCTATTGGGTTACCATCATCTTGAACCTGTAGGAGAAGGACCAGACTTGTTGAAATGTTCCGTGGTCCATAGGTTTCCAGCTGCTGCTATTCCTGCCTGGGAATACCTGCCTGGATATTCAGGCAGGGAACACCTGACTGAGACCGCCTGGGAATACCAGGTGCTGTAGGTACCAGGTGTATCAGGTACTTATACCATAGTCTTTTGAGACTGAAGGTTGCCAACCAGTACCGGGCATTAGTATATATTATATAAATAAGTGGATAAACTAATAAGAGGCAGAAGTAGATGAGTAGTAGATTAGGAGATATAGTATGATTAATGAGTAATGGTATATGGTATTTAGCACTCCTAAATGTATGTTATATGTTTGTATGTCTGTGTGTGTTAATTAAAAACTAACTAACTAACTAACTAACTAAATAAATAAAATCACTGCATGTCCATTTCACTTATCAATAGAAGGTTTTCTGGGATGACAGGCCATTCAAACAGGAAGGACCTATCAAACCTTGCAGCATCCTTGGATTTTTCTTCCTACCAATCAACAATGCTGTCCATCAGAAGAAATAATTAGTGGATTATGTATGGAACACATCATCCTATCAGTTCAGTGCCTGACTTGAAGAGCTCATAGAAGCAACCCATTGATGCCATGCACACTCTCTGTCTTGAGATATGACACAACACTACACCCTTTGGGAGTTTCTCCCCTGTTCATAAACAGCATTTCACATCTGTGTCTGACAGAGGCAGAGAGGAGCAGCGTGCTCAACATCCACTACCCAAAGGAGTCTGTGTTTGCCTGAAAAAGGCAGAACCTGGAGACCAGTGACCCTGTCCTTCCTGCCTTTCAAGACACACCTGATTTTCTGGAACAGAATGAAGTTTTCAGTGTTGGAATTCCTGTACCAAAAGCAGAGGGGATTTACTGAGTGTTAAAGCTTTCAATTAATATTTGATAAACACTGAGCACTTGAGTTAACTAGAATTGATGCATTTGCTTGTATTGTTCAAGAGACGCAAAGTTTATTGCTCTTTTCCCCGTTACCTCTTATGAGAAGACTAATCTAAAAGTACCCATGCAGAGAGCAATCCCAAGAATTTGAAATAACTGGGAGTAAACTGGAAGCAAGCAGCAACAAAATGAAGCAGCACACGCAAGGGAAACAGGCAGCAGAGGAAAAAGAAATTGCAAAGCTGGTGTGCAGAATGCATTTCTAATACAGAAGGCTTCCTACCTGGAGAGTGTATCTCTGTATTTGGAGACAACAGCGTCCACAAATGGTTTTCGATCAATCATCTCATAGGTAAGTTTTTTAAAAAACAAAATCTTTAACAAATGCTTGTTCATGCGATTAACAGCCCTCTCATTTTGTGGCTACAACAACAGGGAATTTCACTGGTGTTCATACTAAGGCTGAATTTCAAACCTTTAAGGTAAATGTTCTTGCTCCATTTCCTGCATTGTACAAATAATTCAGTGAGTGTGTGTGTGTGCGTCTCTGTGTGTGTTTTCAAATTACCTTATTAAGCACCTCTCACTGGGTTTGTCTAGAATTGTTTGCCAAGATTTAAATTGTTCAATTGCTGTTTATTTAAAGCTGGGAAATAGTATCCACATATATAAAGGCACACCTCAGTTACTATGTGCAAACTGATATTTACTGTACTTTGGTATCTAATGCAAGGTATTAAAGCAAGGAATTTAATACAATGGCAGCATCACATGTTAAAGGCACATTTTATTAAAGTAAACCCCTCTGCTTAAAATACACTAAGAAAAGCAACCGAAAGTGTCTATTATAGTTAGCTGTGAAACTATAGTAACTGGGGGGAAAGCACTGTGTTAAACAATGAAAGCTTAACATACATTTTCAATGCAAGTAGGGGATAAGAGTCCAGCAGCTTGCATATGGGGTTGGGTATATGCTTTTTTACCTGCATTAAATCATAAAATGAACCAACAGAGGTGAAAAGATAAACTATGTAAAACTGTTATATTTGCTATGTGACATGAACACCTCACGTCACTTTTTAGTTCAAATCTCACACACAGCAAGAATTGAACAAGATACAAACATCTGTTAACCTAAAGATCAGGTCTAGCAGCCTTCTAAGCTTCTCGTCAAATCTATTAGGGTTCAAAAAACTCTTAAATATTTTTAAGAGAATGAGGATTTAACAGTTTTTCCAACCCTAACAGAAAGTCCATTATAGTAATTACATAGCCCACACACACACACCGCAGAATGTTTAGTAGCTCATAAAGCAAACTTAATGGCCAAAGTTAAGCTGCTATCCCTGTGAGAAAAAAACCAGCCATGTAGATCCTACCAGAATGCGGAGCCCTAGTCATCTTTCAGAGGTTTGATCTTTCCTTATACTCTGACCAGCATGTCCTCTATAGATATGAAACCCATTTGATGAACTTCTGTTGTTCACAAAACAAGTGAAAGTATTCTGGATTTGACTTTTTGTTTCACCTCTTCACGATCACCTACCTAATATGTCAGAGATTTCCCGTGCATATTCCTCATTCAAATGATATCCAAAAGACTGTCTAATTCATTCAATCTAGATTGCAAACCCCCTCAAGGCATATACCTGCTTTTTGACTGAAGATAAAAGAACCATTTGCATGGATGTCATTATATAAATAATAATTAAGGTTAGCACAGAATGCTTATTGCTTTTCCACTCTACTTGCAAGTTCTGTTCTGTTCATTTTAACATACTTTTCAGCTATGACAACATTCCTTTTGCTAAGGGCTCCTTGGCGGCAGCAGAAATATAATTACTGTGGATGTGACACTACAATTTACCTGTTTGGGGCTTTGAACATAACTGTCAAAGGGGCAAAGCCTTCCGTGGCTTGCTAAATCTTAAATAGCAACTTACTGCAGAAACATCTTTTAGGAGATTCTAAAGCATAGCACATAGCATCTTTTCTCTCTCAACCATAAAAAGTGTTAGCAAGGAGTCAAAAACTTATCAATAAGCAGAGATCTTCAGCTCACTACCCTAAGATTGCTACTTGTCACTAGTGAAAAAGCCAACAGTTTGCTCACAGAACAGCACCCGATATTAAAAAGTTAAAGCATTAAACACAATGGCAACTGAGAAATCTTTGTGAAACAGACAAATACAGAGAAACTATATTAGGGTTAGAATCCTATGCACACTTTCCTGGGAGCAAACCCTACTGAACAAAATGGGACTTACTTTTGAGTAGACGCACTTAGGATTGGGTTGCAAAGTAATTAGAAAAGTCTGCCCAAAAGTTATTATCTCAGAAATCCTATACAGTTCTATTTTCAAACTCAGTTGCACAAAAACAGGTTTTAAAAATGAATTTGCTATCAGCACACAACTGGTAGAGTAAGGCTTAAAAATAAATGACATTACACTTATATTTCAATTAAGAAACTCAATTGTTAAAAGTTATCATTTGAAAACCTACAAAATAAATGTGTGCAGACATCAAGACCAAGTTTAATATTTCTCTTTATTGGTTACACTTCTTTCTTGCCCTTGGTCCAAGAAGCTCAGAGTGATAAATGTGTATCTTCTCCCACACTCCCACATTTTATCCTTCCAAATTAATCTATGAAGTGGGTTAGGGTGAGAGATGGTGACTGACCCAGGGTCACTCAGAGAGATTCAATTCCAATATGAATCTGGGTCTACCTACTCCTAGTCCACCATTCTAACCATTGCACCAGTGTGCAATGTCTGTCTACAGCAGTATCATAGACCTGATACGCCCACCATGTTTCATGCCAGATGTCAGGAGGGACCCACACAACATAGGGTAGGCCAGTACACATACAGAAAAAGTGTAGGATTAAATGTTGTTTTTAAACAAGGTCTGGCTAAATTTTATGGTAAATACACTCTAAAGCATTTTGAATGGTACAGCTGAACTATAAAAATTCAACTTCATGCTGCATAAACAAATTCTGAGATTTTTTTTGCTGGTATAAACAGCACAATTAGTTGTTTTCTATGTCAGTTTCAATGCAACACTGAGCTCTGGTAAAGTCACAGTGTAGGCAAGTCCTTAAGTAAAATGATGAGAGCATGGCACATAAGCAACTCAATTTACATAGAAAATTTTTGAGGCAATAGCATTTCCTAAGAACAAAAGAGAGTTTTAACACCATGACTGTGTAAGAGTGTCTTAAACAAAAAGCATTTCAAAATGCCTTATGTTTACATACTCTTACACAGTGCAGGATCTTTGGGAAAAGCTACACCAACAAAAGCTACACTGGAATACAGGGTAGTTAACTGATCATTAGCTCAATGTATCATTAGCTCAGCAAGGGACAGAATCAAAAATGGAATTCAGACATTTTTGTTCTTGGTTTTCTCACTCTAATGCAACAAAGTGTCCATTAATCTATGACCCTTCTAATTATAATCAGATATAAAGAGATTTCTAATTTGTCCAACCATGAAACATTATGAATTCTTTTTTGAAGCATTGCAGGTGTGGTCTAGCTTCCATACAGTGATGTCTCCAATGTCCCTGTGTTACAAGACACCTGTTTAGTGACGGCTGCCCAAAAAGGCAGCGAGTGATTTATCATCATTACTGTACATTGTTATATGCAAAATAATTCAGTCTCTTAACACATGTAATACTTTGTTCAGGTATTAATAATTAATAGGATTCAAAAGCTGAACTGGGCTTGGGAGGAAGAAAGGAAGAGAAAAACAGAATAGCGCTAGGAAAGAGGCACCACAGATACTCAAGTATAAGTCGATCTCGCAGATAAGTCAAGGTTTTGAGGCAAAAATCATGGGATTTTCTATGACTCTCTGATAAGTCAGGGGTTAAATTTAGGGGGGTGTCCGACTATAATTCTGTGCAATTTTACCTGAGGCCAGATTCTGAAAAATAATCTACCAGTAATTGTTACCTAAGAACTGTACAGTCTCTGATTTATTAAAAACATAGTAAAAGATCGTAAGATACATTTTTATTCATTAACGTTTGAATCCTGGTCTTCACAAGCTTTTTAAAACACTATCAGAGTAAGTGCACAGTAAACAACGTACCAGTAGAACCATTAATCAAATCCTTCTTTAAGGCGCCTGGTGTGTTAAACCAGAGGCTCCACATATAACATACAACATATAACACGTGACTGGGAGTGTGCAATTCAATTCACAAGCAACAAGGAATAAGCATGAGGAAGCGCAGCTATACACAGTTGCAACCCAATTTATTCACAAATAGACCCCATTGCTTTCCATTAGTGCTATTCTTAAGTAACGGTGCACTGAATTGTACCCTCATGCTTTTTCATATGGAAATGAGGATTACATCCTGGTGTTTTCAAAACCAGGCCTCTGCCAAACTTTTGGAAAATGGAATGAAGGTGCAGAAGGGTCAGGTGTGATCCTGCCAAAGGTGCGCCTGATTTAAACGGAAACCTTGAGCCTTTGCTTACATTTTTCTCAGTAGTGAAAATGTTAAGGAGAATGGTAAGTGAAAAGGGCAGGAGGTCTGGTCTAGAGGGTAAAGCCTCTGTTTGCCTGAAGATAACATCCGCAGGTCGCCAGTTTGAGGCCACTGGCACTGTGCGACCTTGAAACAGCTGACAAGCTGAGCCGAGTTATTCCATCTGCTCTGAGCGTGGGAGGATGGAGGCCAGAATGTGAAACCAGATCAGAAAGAAACATCTGAATGTTGTGGTTCTTGAAAGATAGAACCTTCTTTCAATTGTAAAAATCCCTATGGGGATTTAAAAAATGCCTGCCTATGTAAACTGCCTTGAATAAAGTCCGAGGAGAAATCTGAGTACCAAGAAAGGCGGTATAGAAATACTGGTATTATTATTATTATTATTTAACTTTGGTTACAGCTTGCCCTGGAGCCTGGTTGCCCTGAAGACTGATTGTTCCTGTATAATGATTGAAATGGGGGAAAGAATCTGAGTCTTGCCACTGTTTTTGAAGAGATGAACAAGGTGCTTAGACAGTACTGCGTGCCATTCCACCCTTCTGTGTAATGGAACAGAGTGGAGGGAGCCAGGGAGGAGAAAACCTATTCTCCTCCATGTCCTTTAGCTCTGTTTTGGGCTTCTCCTGGCTACTATGACATTTATTGGCAGATATTTCTCACCTTCTAGTCGAGTATCTACGGTACTTGGAGCCAAA
This sequence comes from Tiliqua scincoides, assembly GCF_035046505.1. Classification (NCBI taxonomy): domain Eukaryota; kingdom Metazoa; phylum Chordata; class Lepidosauria; order Squamata; family Scincidae; genus Tiliqua; species Tiliqua scincoides. The sequence continues at coordinate 11,762,556 of NC_089821.1, forward strand.
AGAAAGGGAATATTTTTGACAAACGGTTGCTTAAACCAGGAGCTAGAATTAGATTCTTCTGCACCACTTACCCTATCATTCATGTTGTCTAAGCCTGCAAGCTTCCATAGCTTCTCCTAGATGGGAGAGGCTGCTTTCTGCTGTTTTGAGGACTAGGGAAAACTGAGGAATAGCAAAGACCTGACTAGAAGAGTTAAGAATAATAAGGAAGCCTAATGTGTCTCTGAACTTCCAAATTACTAGCAGGAAAGTTGTTTCTTAATGTATACACACTTGAATAGAAGGAGCACCAGTAAAAGAGACAGGGAAATTATCCTCATCCAAAAGAATGGTTCTTCAGCCTAGAGGTTGGAATTGTGTATTTCCTTCAAGAAGGGGATATGCTTTCCTTTCTAACCAAACACAGAGCTGCAGTCTTATAACCTTTTAACTTCTACACTGAACTGGCAATAATTTGTCTTATTAATAGAAAGGTTAAGACATAAGAACATAAGAACAGCCCCACTGGATCAGGCCATAGGCCCATCTAGTCCAGCTTCCTGTATCTCACAGCGGCCCACCAAATGCCCCAGGGAGCACACCAGGTAACAAGAGACCTCATCCTGGTGCCCTCCCTTGCATCTGGCATTCTGACATAGCCCATTTCTAAAATCAGGAGGTTGCACATGCACATCATGGCTTGTAATCCGTAATGGATTCTTCCTCCAGAAACTTGTCCAATCCCCTTTTAAAGGCATCCAGGCCAGATGCCATCATCACATCCTGTGGCAAGGAGTTCCACATACCAACCACACGCTGAGTGAAGAAATATTTTCTTTTGTCTGTCCTAACCCAACACTCAATTTTAGTGGCTGTCCCAGGTTCTGGTGTTGTATGAGAGTGTAAAGAGCATCTCTCTATCAACTTTATCCTTCCCATGCATAATTTTGGTTATTGGAAGGGTTGTTTGGAAGGACTTCCAAATGACATTTTATTTGGCTTCCCATTATAAGCTGCAGACTAGTGTCCCTTCAGCTGCCTGAGCCTTACCTCAGTTGTGCAAATGAACAGCCACCTTGTGTATTCTGTCCCTCTATAAACTAATCACTCCTCCCCACCATCAACAGATAGGTTGAATCAGCTCACCTTGCACCAGATGGTTTCATTTTGTTTGCCAAATGACCATTCATCATTTATAATTGTGTCAAACCTTTTCTGAAAGCAACCTCTGACACCTGTTAGCAGTTCGGTAAAGTGTTCATTTGGGACTATGAAGAAGTGGGCAATGGGGGGGAGGAAGAAATCAGGTGGCCACACATAGTGGAGTGCAGCTGCTCCAAATGCCTGCTTCAGGGACAGTGGATGGTGCCTCCTAGGCACTGGCCCCCCCCAACCCCTCTTCAGGTACATTAGTACAGCAGAGTTTTCTGTCATAGGTTCATATAATGAGGAAATGAAGAATTCTGTTCTACTTCTTCATTCAATTTGCACTTATCATTTGCCATTTTGTCACCATTTCTGCAGTTCTTCAAATTTAAAATGAAGTGCGTGTCATCCAAAAGCTCTGTTTATCATAAAAATTGTCACGAAAAATTTCACACAGAACTTATGCTTGCATTAAAATCAGTAAATACATCTGCTGATGATTAATACGAAAAAAAGATTACTAATTACATTTGTATTAAAATATTTCAGGATAAAACTGACACAGGAATGGCATAACAAATCTGTCAACAAAGAAGCACGCAGAAAAACAAAACTCTTTTTTAAGTAAGTGTATTCTCTTTCTGAGGCTAATTAACTCCATTTCCTGGAGCTTACTTAACTAAGAGCCCATTCACTCCACTTCCTGGAGCTTACTTGCAGGGAAGTGTGGATAGGATTGCAGCCTAAATAGCTAAAGAAAAATAAGAGGCAGCAGCTAAATAGTTAAAGAACCAGAACACTACTATATGGCATAGCCAAACCTTCTTCCTTTACTGCCCCCTCATTCCTGAAACCTTTTTATATTGTGTGAGAAGGAGAATCATATGGCACACATTTACCCCTTTCTTTAGCACCCTACAAGGTACTCTAAACCAGCAGGTGCCAAACCCCAGCCTGTGGGCCAGATCCAGTGCCTAGAGAAGAAGCCTTCCCTATCCTGTGCGGTGCTTATCATTTCACGCTGCTGTCTCTTATCTTTCTAGCCAATCTTCTCGGAAAGTCACACCAGACAACTGCTTCCACTTCCTGTCACCCTTACAGACTGTGTCCTGATTTCAGGGCAGAAACAGCTGCCTGAAGTGACTTTCTGACAAGATTGGCTGGAAAGATAAGAGGCAATGGAAAGGTAAGTGCCAGACAGGAAGGGGAAAACCTTTTCACTATACAGCGGTCCACAGTTTGGCGACCACTGCCCTAAGCCAGGGCTTTCCAGACCCTGGTCCATGGGCCAGATCTGATGCCCTTCCAAAGCATTCACCCACATGATTAGTGCTTACCGCTCTACGAGGGAGCTTGACAAAGTGCTTCCATTCACCCCCATTCCTCTTCATGTCCAGCTGCCTCTGCTTGGAAATCTGGGAGTAAAGACTGCTGAAGCATTGCAGGCTAGAAGTGACTGGATGCAAGAAGGAATGGGGCAAACAGAGGCACTTTTTCAAGGCTCCCCCATGGAATGGTAAGTGCTGGTCACATACAGGAAGCCTTTGCAGGCATGCAGCAGTCTCCACTTTGGGGACCACTGCTCTAAACCATCAGAGCAGTGGTTCCCAAACTTACCATGGTCACGGTGCCCTTCTTTCTCAAGGGCCTCTTCTTTCCAGCTCTCCCAGATGCTGTCACCTTGTGAGATCTCACATGATCCAAGATGATGGTGCCCAGGACAGCCAGAAAGAAGAGGCAGCCTGAGACATCCCACAGTGTGTCTGTGAGATTGCTGTGGTGCACAGTTTAGGAACCACTGCCTTTAGGGCTGGAATAGGCCAATTCCCTCCTTGCCCTCTACACCCCCCCCCCCATTGACTTCATCAAAATTCTACAGCTTAAATGCCCTCTATATTCCACAGCTAAGAATACATAGGTCCTTAGAGGGCCATTCACAGGGACTCAACTTTCTGTTTAATTTACAAACAAATATACTTTTCTGTATTTAGGGAAACTTCCAAGTACGTGAAAATCACTAAGGGTGCAATCCTAACCCCTTATGTCAGTACTTTCCAACACTGGCATAGTGGTGCCAATGGGATGTGTGCTGCATCCTGCAGTTGGGTGTCACTCACAGAGGCCTCCTCAAAGTAAGAGAATGTTTGTTCCCTTACCGCAGAGCTGCATTGCCCTTATGTCAATGCTTGGAAAGCACTGACATAAGGGGCTAGGATTGCACCCTAAGTTATTTTTGGGTGGTCCCACTTCACTTCCACACAGATATGGACCACCCAAATTCAGTATTAGAGACAATGATAATGACAACTGCTGAATATGAGGAAATGTGTGTATTCCACATTCGTTTAAAACACACACAGAGCTCCAAACAGTAAAGGAGTAACTGCGGACACAATGTAATTTTGATCATGCCAGTCAAATATATGTGACATTATACAGATTAGTTACCTGTTTAAAAAGTTACTAACTTTCATCCAAAAAAACAAACAAGAACACTAAATAAACATGGCACTGGATGAGGCACTGGATGAAGTGATGTGTGCACACATTTTATCAAGAAGCACACTAAGAAGTAAGATACAAAAATGTAATTGTTTGCTATAATTTCCTCGGCTTAATTTGGGATTATCACCATTTAGAAGGACAATAACTCTTAAGCTCAATATATTTCTATGAAAACATACTAATTGAATTCCGGATTACGAAAATAGAAGTCAAAGACTGCTATATATACACAATTCCTAGCTCTCAGTATGGTCATGGTTACTAAACACTTTCCATAAGTCAAATCGTATTTTTCTGTCCCCAGGGAAAATTCCCATTAGCTGCACATCACTACACTCAATTTTTACCATCTCAGTAACGGAAAGAAAATGAAGTTGTACATTAAAAAGACATCATATGCACAGATTTAGGAACAAGAAGTAGCAAAATCTAGTAAACGGCACCTGTATTATTAAAACCTGGTACACAAAGAGACAGCATTGAACAAAAAGGTTATTTAGTTCGCAGTGAGCAGAGATATGAAGTCATCTGCTTCCTGAAGTGAACATTCCATTCCAGAGCAGCTCTAAAGGATCTATTTTCATTTGGAGATTTATAGTGTCTTTGTAAATTTTGATTTATTTACAAATACACAAGCAGTGTAAGAGAGACAGGCCTAGAGCAGACCTTCAGAAAGCAATCTGGTAAGCCCCCCAACAAGACCGCACCCTCCGTTCTAATTAACTGCAACTAGAAACTCTCAACTCACACTCTCCCTGCCTCTCAAACTGCAAATATAGTTTGTTTTGTACACTCTCACCCTCAGTTGAAAGGGTTTGACAAATTCTGATCAGTATCTCATCCCAATCACTTAAAAGAAGTTTCCAGCTCTCAGGACACCATCTTCTGTCATTAGCTCCCACTGACGAATCATCAACTGGTCATCATCCTTGGCTATGAGTCCAGACCCTAACACAGGAAAGAAGGGGCTTGTAGATCAGTGGTAGAGTACTGGCTGCGTGAGAAAAGTCACAGGTTCAAGCCATGGCCTTGAAAGGTAGGGCAGAGAAAACCTGCTGTCTAAAATCCTGCAAACCTGTTGCCAATCAGTATCAACAAATACTGAGTCAGATGGAACATTGGTCTGACTAAGTATAAGATAGCTTGCTGTGTTCATCAACTTAACAAAAAGAATGATCAGCAAATAGCCTAAATTGGGCTGCATGCATTTCCACTACCACCATAATTCTAAGTGACTTTTGCCAGTCTGGAAAGACACACCAGTGCACTAAGATGGTGGTGCACATTCATCTCTGCCTTTTAGCCTTCAAGAGCAATTGCTCCAACAGCCATCATAGGCTGCCAGTCAAGGAAATAAAGCACAGCACAGTTTTTTAGGTGTGAGCCTTCTCACTTTCATTTTCTGCCCAGTTGAATGCTAGGAGAAGATAGCTGCTTTACCTGCTTTAAGGAAAAGAGCATTCAGATAAGCTACAAAATCATATGCTAAATTACTAGCAAGGCTATACAGTCTCAAAAATTGAGAAGCTGACCAACTTTCAGAACTACACCCTAACAGAGCTAGTGTGGCAAGTGTCAGGCTAGAACTGGAGAGACCTGGGTTCAAATTCTCACTTGCTCATGAAGCTCATTGGGTGACTTTAAGCCAGTTGCTATCTCTTAACCTAAAGTCCACCTCAGGGTTGTTGCAAGGATATAATTGTGGAGGGAGGGGAACCAAATATGGAAGAATGGGATACAAATTAAAAATGGATACATATAGCACTCATGCTGTAATGACTTTATAGAGCAGTGTTTCTCAAACTGTGGGTTGGGACCCACTAGGTGGGTCGTGAGCCAATTTCAGTTGGGACCCCATTCATTTCAATATTTCATTTTTAATATATTAGACTTGATGCTACACTGATATGTGACTACATTTAGGGAAAAGTTACAGACCTGTACTTTTAACAAGCTACTATGTATATTCTTTTAACAATGATAGTCAATGGGACTTACTCCTGGGAGAGTGTGGGTAGGATTGCAGCCTAGGATTGTTAAAAATTTTCCTGCTTGATGATGTCACTTCTGGTGGGTTCTGACAGATTCTCATTCTAAAAGTGGGTCCCGGTGCTAAATGTGCGAGAACCACTGTTATAGAGTGACTACACTTGACTACAGCCAAACAGTATGGCAAGTATGGAAAAGACATTGTCATGTTGGGGGTTGCTTACGTCACTTGTCATATAGATTGAACATTCAAGGGTCTTGTAGCTGAGATCAATATATAATTGAACATAAGAACAGCCCCACTGGATCAGGTCATAGGCCCATCTAGTCCAGCTTCCTGTATCTAACAGGGGCCCACCAAATGCCTCAGGGGCACACAAGACCACAAGAGACCTGCACACTGTTGCCTTCCCTTACATCAGGCATTCTGAGGTAGCCTACTTCTAAAATCAGGAGATTGTACATATAAGAGTATAAGAATTCTCCCTTCATAGTCCCCAGTTGTCTCTTCAACTAAAACTATAAATTCTAAGGCAGGAATCTTCCTTTTCTTTGCTAAGCATTCTGCCCCATATCAATGTCTTTTAAGTAAACAAACAAACAAAATAAGCTTTGAAGACTCCGACAAGCTAAAATGTGCAGATTATACTTTTAAAAGGTGAGCGTTTATCAGGCTATATTTAGCCCAGCTAATTTTACCATCACACTGATGCCTAAATTTCCTATGTTGATTGTTAGATTGTTCTCTCATCTGCAGACTATTCCTTGTCACTTTCCCCTTCCCCCTGTGACACTCAGACACAAATGATGAAAAAGCAAGGTGATGCTGAAAAGTCATGAAGATGAAGAGGAGGCTGGCAAAATGAAATAAATAGCAAGGGAAAGGAACAGATAATTAATGTGGGGTCTGGTATGAATGAGAGAAGAATGTGGGTGGGAAAAGGAGTAGGCAAAGTGACAATAGAGAAGTATTACAGAAAGCTATGGTTTTAGTACTGGCAAATAGTAGGTCACAAACAGACTGTTCAGCACAGTTTCAAAATCCACCCTGAACCATTTGTCAGATCAGTGCATTCAACTGTATGAAGAACAAATTCTGCTGCACACCATCTATTTAAATTCAGCAAACAAAAGCACGCCCTTCCTGATGTACACAAGACCACACCATTTAAAATTCAGTTCCAGTGGACCCTGTTTGCACAAGGTGGGTGGGTGGGTAGGTGAGTGGGATGGACGGAAACCACCAATGTTAGCACAGCCCTGTGCAAACACACAGAAAATGAGGACTCTACTCTAAGATTTATTGTATAATCCTGAACACAGCTGCATTACGGAAGAATATGAAAATTATTGACTTTTAGAATTATAGCAATATTTAAGAGGTTAATAATAATGTATCCCAATAATATGAGAAATATAAGTTTGACTATGTAGATTGCTAGATCACATCTGTCCACATCAAAAAAATTCTAGATTTCCATTATTGTTATTATCATTATTATTGTTGGCAACCTTCAGTCTCGAAAGACTATGGTATCGTGCTCTTAAAGGTGGTTCTGGAACAGCGTCTAGTGTGGCTGAAAAGGCCAATTCGGGAGTGATAATCCCTTCCACACCGGGACCAAGTGCAATCTGTCCCTGGTCTGTCTCCCTGGCTATGGGCCTTCCTTCATTGCCTCTTTGCCTCAGACTGTTGGCCAAGTGTCTCTTCAAACTGGGAAAGGCCATGCTGCACAGCCTGTCTCCAAGCGGGCCGCTCAGAGGCCAGGGTTTCCCACTTATTGAGGTCCACTCCTAAGGCCTTCAGATCCCTCTTGCAGATGTCCTTGTATTGCAGCTGTGGTCTACCTGTAGGGCGCTTTCCTTGCACAAGTTCTCCATAGAGAAGATCCTTTGGGATCCGGCCATCATCCATTCTCCATGCTTTCCACATGCGCTGCCTCCGATGCATCCTCGGCATCACCTGGCAGGACAAAGTTCCAAACAACACAGTCCTGGAACGAGCTGGAATCCCTAGCATGTATGCACTGCTGAACAGAGACGCCTGCGTTGGCTTGGTCATGTTGTGAGAATGGATGATGGCCGGATTATTATTATTATATAGTTGCAATTCTAAGCATACATACTATGAGTAACCCACACTTATCTCAGTGAGACCAGCTTCTAAGTAAAACACATGCAATCAGACTAGAAGGACCTCCAAAACTAGCAGACTATGGCTCTTAAACCTATAGATGGATTTTTTCTTGCCCAACAGTGCACACTGTTCCAACTCATAACAACTTCTGCATGGCAAATGGGATTGAGTTGGCCTGTAGTTTGTGGCATATAATCTATAACATGTCACATAAGGGCCCTCCACAAAGATCTTGCTTTGTCTGGTAAACTTGCCGATCCTACCTCTGGTTCTAGTAGCAAGAGACAGTGCACACATTCCAGCACTGGTGCAAAGACACCAGCTGTGTGCCTTCATACAGTCACAGAGATTCTTGTGACCTTCTGCTGAGTTCATACAATGGCTCAGAGGGTTAGACTATAAACAGCAAAACCAATCTTCCTATTTGCTGCTGAAAGAAAAGCGTGACTTATCCTGTACTTATTATGGGATGACAAAAGTGGAAAAGGATTTTAGGAGAAAGCAAGTGCAAAAGACAGTAAAGTACTGTCAAATTGTTTCAAACAGATCAGCTTTCTTTGGTGAAGGTTTAAGCAAATCTACCTTCTAACTGTAACTACGAGCTACACAAACGTCAATAAGACTAGTGTATGGAAAAAGTATGGAAAATTTTTTTACACATAGGGGCTTTGCTAGGATTATCTTTATTAAAAATCATTTTCTCAGCTACATTTCAGAGTGGAAAATAAAATCAGCAAATCCTAAATTGAAAATGTCACCAGTTTGGCAACAATGAATATTACAGAAAAGATACAACCAAATTAAAGAAGTGAATCAACACAGATAGTATCACTGGACATATTAAGGATTATATTTCCAAGTTGGAGTTATAACCCACAGCTGAAACAGGCATTATGCAAAATTAAAATGCATTATTTTTCAAAATGGAAAATGAGGAAATGTTGCTAAGACCAACAGACGGGTTTTACAGAAATGTGATAATAAAGTAAAAAAAAGAAAGAACAGAGAACAAAATCAAGGACAAGCAATGCCTGGGTCTCTTGCAATAAAATATTAGGCTTCTTAAAAGAATGTACATGAGGAAAAATTATCCTATAAGCCAACATCAGCTTCATTAAAATCAATTTTTTTTTCCTGCTCGAGTAGATGATTCAAATGATTGATAATATGTACAAGGCTTTATTAGCATCAAATGAACCTTAGCTGAGAAAGGACCAGCAGTAGTTTCTATGCAGTGGTGGTTTTGAGGGTTTTCTGAAATAAATTGGCAATTACAGCACAGTTCTTAGTGCCACTTGTGCTGGATCTGGTGCACAGATGTCACACTTAACATATGTAATGTACCAAATAATTATTAAAGACAGAATTTAAATTGTCATTTCAATGGCAAAAGTCACTGGGAACCAGAAATGTCCGCCTGGCGACACAGCTGTAGATAAGCAAAGCAAAGAGATCCTTTCTCCTGAATTCTCTATACATTTCAGAGATCTGGAGCAGACGGCTTCTCAGTCTGTGCAGAATAAGAGAGACAGGCCCCACCCCTACTCAAGTTCTCTGGTTCACACAGAGGTCTTGGGGAAGGTGTAAGACTAACACTGTGCAGTGGACTGGGAAACATTCAGAAGCAGCAAGAATCTCTGTAGACATTTTTGAGGGCCTCTTTAGCAGGGTGAAATAAGAATGAATGATCTCATGCTTCCAGAGGACCGAGGGAAGTGGAAAGATTGGCCACTCTCATTTTGCACTGGGCTCTGAAGTGAAGTCAGCCATTAGTTGTGGTAACTCACAGCCTCTCCCAATCCCCAAGTGCTTTGGCAGTAGCAGAGCCCTTCATTTATTTCGCTCCATACTTCGGAGGAACTCATGCCACTTCAAGGTGTCTCTCCACTTAGCACCAATTGAGAGTGACCCCTCCTACATAAGAATAGCCCCACTAGATCTGCCATCACCACATCCGGTGGCAAGGAGTTCCACAGACTAACTACACGCTAAGTAAAGAAATATTTTCTTTTGTTTGCCCTAACTCTCCCAATACTCAATTTTTGTGAATGTCCCCTGGTTCTGGTGTTGTGTGAGAGGGAAAGAGCATCTCTATACTCACTTTATCCCCTGCATAATTTTGTATGTCTCAATCATGTTCCCCCTCAGGCTCCTTTTTTCTAGACCCAGGAGCCCCAAATGCTGTAGCCTTTCTTCATAAGGAAGGTGCCCCAGACCAGTAATTATGTTGGTCACTCTCTTCTGCAGCTTTTCCGTTTCCATGATATCCTCCTCCCACTGTACATGCCGGTTCCAAAATACTCTTCTTTCTAGTATAATAACACTGCAGTAAATGGCAATATGAATGCAAAACAGAGTGACACCTAGTGATACAACACCAGCATTACACAATATGACATTCTTATTTTCAAGCATCTCTCAGCCTTATGTACACTGAGAGGCTCCCTCTCTTTCTCTGCAAAAAAGAATGGAAGAAATCACAAATAATGGTTAGTTATAATGTCAGCCAAAATCTGTAGACCCCTAAGAAAACAGTAATGACTGTGAGATTATTTGGAAATATAGTTAGATCAGGGATGTGATGTGCAGTGTAACTGACATAAGGAACAGAAATCTGTTCAGATTTCAAGTCTGATGAACTTTGGCTGTACTGAAACTACTGACTGTAATGGACAGCATACAGGAAGCATAGCAAACATTGTTACTGTTTATATATTTGCCTCCAGAACAAACAAAATAGAAATGAGACAAACTTGCACTTTCTCTGACAATGGGATCCGTCATGTTTACCAAATTGCTAAGTGTTTCTTTAATGAAAAAATGGAAAGTTACCCACTATAAAGATTTTAAAAGGTCAGGCAGTGTTTAAAGAACTGTGCTTCAAATGCAAAAAAGAAATACAGAAAGACTAGAACCCGCTGGAAAAGGTTGGCAGTTTAGTTCTTTATCAAGTCTGATCATTCATCTTCAGCTCAAAGCCCACAGCATTCAAGAAGAGCCACGCAATGTCCGTTCACCAACTATTGAGAGTCGTTGCTGTTTCCTCTCCTAAACTTTTAAAGCAGGGATTGACAGCCTCTGTAGCGCCAGACTTCCTTAGCCTCATTGCTGGATTTAACACCTGGGGGTGAGGGGAAAAGTGTGCACACATATATGACACCCATAGCACTGCTGGTGTACATCCTTGACAAAGGCTTGTTCTGTCTCCTTCAAGTATGTATGAGAGTTCCGTAAAGCCAGAAGAGGGAGAGGAACCCAAGAGAGCTGTAATGTGGACATACAGCACAGCGCTATATTAGCTGCCTGACGGCCCGATCCAGAACTGTGCACGCCGTCTGAGTGCTGGTGTGTAGTGCCGCAAACATGCCATAAGGCACACCTGTGACGTGTTCCTCCAGGCCAGCTAGCTCAGTGCGTAGCCACACTGAGCCAGCACCAGGCGGAGAATAGACAATGACCACCCAGAGCTCCAGGCAAACGCCGGTTGGCAGAGAGGTAAGTCGGGGCATGTGGGAAGGCATTCCAGGCTGAGGAGGAGAGAATGGAGAAGGTTGAGCAGGAGAGGGAGTGGTACCAGTAGAGCTCAGGTCTGCCAGATCCAGCTCCCGGCCCAACACGGGCTGCTTTACTCTGTGCGAGCTTACCCAGGGGAGGTGGCTGAATGTCCACTTCACCCAAGGAGGCACAGTTGGTTGCCTGGAGTGCTTAGGATGCTAGGGCAGCCATTTTGGCGCTGCTACAGCCCTGCATGCCAGACAACTCAGGATTGAGCTGTGACTCAATTCTGGATAGCTGGTAACAGAGGATGGGAAAGATTAGGTTTAAAAAGGTAAAGTGAGAAGAGAGTAGAAGATTACCCCAACTGGATATTTACATATCCGGTCATTTTAAAAAAACCATTCTTCCTTATTAAATTCACCCCCCTTCCAGCTGTGGGCTGGTGTTCACTGACTGCTTCCTTCAATCTGCCTCTCCCTTGAGAAGACTGCGCTTGCTTCACCCAGCTCTGCCATTAAGCATGCTTAAAACAGAAGGGGCTGCTAGAAGGGCAAGGTTCCCTGAGACTGTTGAATTCTAAGCCCCATGGGTCAAAAGAATGGCTTTCTGAGCCAATACGTCTGCTCCTTCATCAGTGCTCACAGTCTTGATGACATGTTTCAGACTTTAGCTGCATATTTGCATATGTGCTAGATATACCGCTAAGCAGGCGTCCTTTAGACAACAGGTCTAGTTCAGTGATTCCCAAACTTACTGGATCACAGTAAGCAGCCTCTTTTTCCCAGTTCAGTTGGGCACCACCATCTTGGATCTCATGATGTCTCGCAAGATCCAAAATGGGACAGCCAATAGGAGGGGCAACCAGGGACATTCTGCAGCACTCTGTGAGTGCACTGAAGCACAGTTTGGGAGCCACTGGTTTAATCTGCGAAGACCAGATTGCAGGTGACATTTTGGTGCTAGGTGCTCTCAGGGTTGGCAGCCCTGTAATAAAACTACCTGAAACTCTGAGAAGGTAAGAAAAGCCCTGCTGGATCAGATCAAAGGCCAGCATGCTGCTTCCCCCAGCAGCCCACCAACTGCCTCCTCCAACCAGGAGAGAAATTCTGTCTCTCTCCCACCAAAGCTCTCCTGCTCAGTGGCGTCACTAGGGTTTGCGTCACCCGGTGCTGGAGGCCTGCGCATCACCCCATGTAGTGGGTGGGGCAACGCCCCAGGTGGGCGTGGTGATGTACCATCACCCCGCCCCCACCGGTTTTTTGGGCTGTACCTTTTGTTATAACACAGATATTTCAATGTGGTTTGTTTCATTGCATTCTGCATGAAATTACGCATTGATTGATATATAACATGATGGTATTATTCTGCCAAACTCTGACTTTAGTGATTTTGAAAACTTGTAGAGTCTCACACACACACACATCGTGTCAACTTACTAACACCTTATTGCAGCAGTTCTCAAACTTTTAGCACTGAGACCCACTTTTTAGAATGACAATCTGTTCAGGACCCATTGGAATGATGTCATGGCCAGAAGTGACATCATCAAGCAAATTAAAATAAACAATTATAAATAATTAAATTAAAAGAAATAATTAAATAAGGGGGAGCCAGTCCTGTTCCACCAAGTGAATCTACTCTGAAGTAAGTCCTATTGTGGTCAATGGGCTTACTCTCAGGAAAGTGTGGGTAGGATTGCAGCCTGTGAGCCCAATCCTATGCATGTTTACTCGGAAGTAAGTCCTATAGTGGTCAATGGAGCTTACTCTGTAGCCTGCCTGCAATAACTCCCCCAATAAAAGAATCAGTGAGATTTCCAGTCCTCCCCAGTGCCCAGTTTAAAGTTCTTCTATTTCAGGCAGATCAAGAAAAAGACCCTCCTGGCCTTGTAAGTGCAAAATAGAAAACTTTCCCCTTACCACCTGAAGCCTCTTTTTTGTCCTTTTTAGTGTGGGGGGGGGGGGAAGAGGCTGCCTTCTGGAGTATCTCCAGCTCCAAGGGATCGGGACCATTCTGGTGTCCTCACATTCCCCTTTGCCTGGCCTGACCACCAGCCAAGGCACGTCTGCCTACTCACGAGTAAATGCGACATGAGGCTGCTTCACTTTCCATAGAGCTCCACAGACTCGCAGCTGGGAGGGGGGACCTCCTTCTCCGTGTTTTTGGGGGCTGCATTCATTGGATCAGGACCATTCTGATGTCTTCGGAGTCCTCTCAGCCTGCCTTGACTAAGGCAAGTTTGCCTACTCGTGAATAAACCTGGCCAAGTGGCTTCGTTTCGGGCTCAGACTTGCACCTGGGAGTGGGGAGCTTCTCAGGTGATTTTGGGGGGCTGCATTTATTGGATTGGGACCATTCAGGTGTCGCTGGATTCCTCTCAGCCTGCCCTTTCTGACGGACTATGGCAAGTATGCCTACCCATGAGTAAACGCATGATACGGCTCTTATTAAGACACTTAAGAGCCGACCCACAGTTTGAGAACCACTGCCCTAAAAAGTTTGGGAATGACTGATGTAAGCATCTTTTTCCCCCAAGCTAAACTGCCCAAAGATTGTTGCCTTTCCTTATTAGGAAACTGTCCCAGTACTCTAATTACAGTATTTTGCTTGCCCCTTTTTGCACCTAATGACCCCTAGTATGGGCTTTTCCCTCTTCACAGTTGCCACACGCTGGTCAACTCTTAACTCTACAGTCGTCTGCAGGGTGAAGGATTGTGCAAATCAGTCAACAGAATTACTACCTCAGTGGAATTTCCCAAGCATACACTCAGCAAGGTTCAGGTTTCTCTAGTTTATTTGATACATGCCCAGAGAACAGATATGCATTTGTATAAATGTTCCCCCCAGGAAAAAGTGAGGTCAAAATTCACTGGGACCCTTAAATGGCCTTTGTGAAAAACATTTGAACTTCCCCCCTCCATATTTCTTGTTGTGAAGAGCATGCAGTAACTCTGGCTAAGATAGAAATTTACAGCCCAATCCTAAGCTTCCCTAGTGCCCAGGGATGCCACGGCACCGAAATGGTGGCTGCAGCATTCAATGGGGCCAGGGAAGTACTGCCAGGTCTCTTCAGAGTAAAGGAAAAGTGGCCCCAATGGGTCTCTTCAGATCTGCACCCACTATTGAGCAGGTGCAGAATTGAGGAAACCCATGTTGGTTTCCTGATCCAGGAGGGGGGTTAGGATATGGCAGTATAGCCTGCTGCTGTCTCTGCCCACCTCCCAGGCCTGCTCCTCCCCTACCCCACCCTTTCCTGCCCAGTTCTGCCCCCCTCCCCACCCACCCAATTTGCCCTGTCACCAGCCGGCAGTACAACTTACTGCCAGCAGCCCTCACCATGTGTCCTCCGGCGCTACGTCTCCATGCTGACTGCCGCTGGCCCAGAGCTAGAGGTGCACCTATTCTTCTGGTGCAAAAGTGCCTTACAGCACTTTCTGTGACAGTCAGGCCACTGGTGCTGGTGGAACACCAGGGCCTGGCCCAATAGGATCGGACCCTTAGTGCCCGAGAAGAGCATCCCTTTATCAAGTAGGAAGACAGTTTTGCATTCTGCAAAGTTCTCTGGTCCATCTGTCACATTTGCAGGTGGAAATCATGCTGGTTTAAAGCCACAGAATGTGTTGACTAGAAGGACTGAATGCACCTATTTTAGGAACACAATATGCTCATACTATGAAACATGCAAGTGCCTTGAAACACAGCATGAAACCTCCAGCAAATCATTAATGACAGCGGGACTGCTAAAAGGATTAAGAACCATGCTTAAAGATGAATGTCGGAACGCACTTCTGATTAGGTTTAGTCTTTGTACTCTTACCTCCTTCCTTCTCAAAGACAAATAGTAAGCCAAGCACAATGCTAAGATACTGTTTTATCCCACAAGCAAAGCCTACTAAATGGAGACTATGGAAGATGAGCAGAAATACAGGGCACTAGATCCAAATAAACATGTCCTTTAAAAAAGACACTTTTCTTAATAAGAAGTGCAGGGCACAGTATTACTTGATTTTAGAAGATCAAAATGCAGCACCTCTGAGCTAAGTGGTGTTCCAGCACAGTATCAGTTTCAGATTTCAGTGCTAAAGGATAGTAGAAGTCACTTTTTAAGCCAGGCAAGAGTTTCTGAAAGCTCTCTCAAGAAGAAGACAGACAGAAGAGAGGGGGCTGGTTTGTGTGACTGACTCATTTTCAACCTTTACCAGGAGGTGAATCAGATGACCTTCCTTTAGCAAATGTACACTCAACACTGTCGCTCGTGAAAAGTGCAATATTTCTAGAACTTCTGTATACAATTCAGATCGGGAAGTAGATAAGGCTTATTCTTTATTTTCAAGGTCTTGACTGAAAGCAGAATGACTGAAAAGAGGCACACTTGCTTTCTCTGACGACTGTGGTGCCCTTCAGAGAGAAAGGCAATACAGCTGTGTAGGAGCTGCTTTTCTACGCGGGGATCCCATGCAGCTGGGAGGCTACATTGGTTGGCAACCTTCAGTCTCGAAAGACTATGGTATAAGCCTACAGCACCCGGTATTCCCAGGCGGTCTCCCATCCAAATACTAACCAGGCCTGACCCTGCTTAGCTTCCGAGATCAGACAAGATCAGGCTTGTGCAGGGTAATATTGGAATGATGGAATCACATGGGCAAGACTGTTCATCCGGGTCTTTTCCACTAAATTGGCTTCCATGTGGCTGCTTATCTCTCTGGAGGGCACCTATATTTGTCACCTCAAAGTATTATAATTAACTATGTTCTTATTCTGGAAATGCCACTTTTTGCTCACTAACTTTTTATGGGCTGTAGAAATGTATTGTATTGGCAACCTTCAGTCTCGAAAGACTATGGTATCGCGCTCTGAAAGGTGGTTCTGGCACAGCGTCTAGTGTGGCTGAAAAGGCCAATCCGGGAGTGACAATCCCTTCCACACCGGGAGCAAGTGCAGTCTGTCCCTGGTCTATCTCCCTGGCTATGGGCCTTCCTTCTTGGCTATGGGCCAACAGTCTGAGGCTGTAGAAATGACATCAGCAGAAAACTGTTCATTTCCCATGTTTTCCACCAGTTGCTTCTGTTTCAGAAAACCCAGTTTTTTAAAAAAAGAAAGTAACAGCAGTGCCGTACTGTCTAGTTTGAACAGATAAAGCACCATTTAGGGCTCCTGGGCCTTTAAACCTGAAAGCTTCCTCTTTGCACAGCCACAATAACACCAGTCGTACCTGAAAGAGGAGGTATTTAATGAGCATGAAAAAGGATCTTTGCTGATTAGAATTTGTTTCTGAGTAAATATTACAGAAGGATCTTGGCCAGGGGGGAGGGCATTCCTGGATAACAAAGCACTACATTAAGTGCCTTTCAAAATCGCTGTTTCAAGTCTGCTTGCAACTTACTGCAGAGTAGCAATGGCTCAGCAACCTGAAAGGGCCGTAGTGTGGAAACACTCCCAGTAGAGTGGGTGTAACCTGAGTAGGGGCAAAAACAACCAACTAAACCAGGGGTGTTCAAAGATTTTGGCAGGAGGGCCACATTGTCTCTCTGACACTGTGTCGGGGGCCGAGGGGTGAAAAAGAATTAATTTACATTTAAAATTTGAATAAATTTACATACATTTACATAAATGAATATATTAAAGACGAACTTATATGAATGAATGAAGGTCTTGCAATAGCTCAAGGCCTATAAAAGGCCTTGCACAAAGCAAGACTGGCCTTTCCTTTGCTGCCGCTGCTGCATCACAGACGTGAAACAGAAAGCAGTGGAGGGAGCCCTCATCCCACAGCTCACTTGAGAGGCCAAACAGTTGCCCTCATGCTGAGAGCAGTTGCGTTGGGCCAGTGTGGGCTCCAACACATCTCCAGAGGGCCAGAGGCTCACTGGAGACTGGGGGCTCCCTGAGGAGCATTGAGAAAGCCTTGAGGGCTGCAAGTGGCCCCAGGGCCAGGGTTTGGGCACCCCTGAACTAAATTATTGGGGATAATCTGAAATAAAGACATTGTTGTGGCAGGGATTATGAGTTACTAAATTAAAGGCCATAAGTTAATGCTACAAGTGGATCCGTTTTGGTTTAACATCAGCAACACGAGGATGAAACAAAATTGGCCGAAAGCTGAGTGCAATTGGAAGCTAAACAGCTCCATCATAATATGAACTTGATTTTAGCAGCAAATCTCAGGGAGGAAGCTCAAATGACAGCTTTCAAGACAAATATCCTCAAGCTCAATAAAAGGTTATGCTTCTTGTGAGCTCTTCTTTTGGACAGCTGAGTTGGCCCTAGCACTGTGAATCCCAAGTATGCAACATCATGAGACAACTCTATGTTAAAGAATGTATTAGGGCCCAATCCTATCCAACTTTCCAGCTCTGGTGTAGCCACAATGCAGCCCCATGGTAAGGGAACACATGTTCCCATACCTTGAGAAGGCCCCAGAGACTGCCTTTCCACCACAGGATGCAGTGCACACCCCACTGGCACAACAGCACCAGCACTGGAAAATTGGATAGGACTGGGTCCTCAGATGGCATGGCTTGTTCTGTTTTGCCTTCTGATAAGTTAAAATGCATTCTTGTAAAAGAAATTCACTTTAAAATAAACCGAGGTCCTCAAGAATCCAAAAATGAATGAATGAATGAATGAATGAAACAACCATACTAATTCAAAAGGCAGGATCACATTCAAGTAATATGTTGCTTATGTTGCTTTTTTTCTGCTATATATCCTTAGGAAACTAATTTATTATTAATTTGTTTATTTTATGGTAGAAGGTTCCCCACATAGAAATAATCAAATTAACAGATCAGAGTTTTACAATATACTTTGATGCCCTAGTATTGTATATAGTTGTTTATAGTTAATTACCCCTGCTAATTGGGCAAGAGGCACTTTTTCAAGTGGGTGCTCCTCTTTTTAGCAGGGGGAGAGTAACTGGCCCACCTCACCCCAGCAGTGTGTGTTCTAGTGGCTGTCTGCTGGTGTTCTTTTTGCATCTTTTTAGATTGTGAGCCCTTTTGGGACAGGGAGCCATTAGTTATTTGATTTTTCTCTGTAAACCGCTTGCCAACAGGGCAGGGACTGCATCCTGCCATGGGGGGGGGGGGAATCGTGCAGCCCTCTTCCAAGTAAAGGAACATTTGTTCCCTTTTCTTAAGGCTGCACTACAGCTACATCAGCACTGGAAAGTTTGGGCCCTCACTTCCTAGCATTTTTGGCCAACAGTTTATGACAGAGCAAGCCCATATCCTGAACCATTAAAATAAATAGTAAAGATCCATTTGCTTTAAAATCACAGACTTTCTGTGTGCTGGAGGAAATAAATAAAATAACGCTGGTTTAAACTCTGACATTTCCTGTTTTCAGCACTTCAAAATGTATTGAAAAGGGACAGCTTGTTCGATAAGGCAAAAAAAAAAAAATTATGTAATGTTGGAAACTTTTAGAAAGGAAATGTTGAACAGATGGAAATCCAGCCTACAATGTTGCCAATTTCTGCATTTTTTATTACAAGATTTTGATATCTTGGTGTTTATTTAAAGGGGCTTCATGAATTTCTGAGTTCTATTTTCATAATCAAAAAGTTTCTCTTTATCCAACTAAGGTACTCATCATCTTAAAATTTCACAGTTCAAATTGGGCTGGATCCAAAAAAATAAATGCCAGCAACAAAAGCAGAAGGAAGTTTGCAGAAGGAGACTTTCACAGGACCCTCAGGAAAAGACTAGCATATAGTATGGAGCATTGGAAGGGAAGGGGAATCCCACTGACAGGCATCCTGCATGAGCCAATTTTCACCATATTCTTTCCTCCCATGCAGCCCTTGTATGAAGGGAACATAAGGACATAAGAACAGCCTCACTGGATCAGGCCATAGGCCCATCTAGTCCAGCTTCCTGTATCTCACAGCGGCCCACCAAATGCTGCTGTGAGATGTAGGGCATAAAGGGAGATGTAGGGCATAAAGAATGCATGTCAAGACCACTCATATGCCATCTATGGATTATCCTGGAAAATACATAGGATGGCATCTCTTGGAGCCTAGCACCTGTGAGGACCTTTTAGCCCCTGAATCTAGGAGAAGGCCACAGATAACAAAAGACCTACTGACACAGTTCAGTCATCAAGCTAAACAATGGTTTGCGCTAACTGTAGTTAAGAACTTGCATCATGCTTTGATCTTCCAAAATGCTTTATCTAGATAGGGATGAATCAGCACACAACATCTACGAGTTTGTTTGTTTTGTTTTAAGATAACCTATAGGGTTCACCTTTAAGGGCTAATGGTCAACTTTTCCTTTCTTGATTAAGGAGTAAAGAAAGTTCTACAGCAAATTGCCTCATTTGTAGCCTACGTGGGAGTCAAGCAAACAAATTTCTGCAGAAGGCCAATATTCAGATCTGAGTAAATAAATAAGAGAGAACACAGTGTATCCCTAGCAGAAGTACTGCTTAGTGGAGACAGGAGGCCACCACAGGCTTTTCTTCTTTCAAGCTGTGATTTTATAAAGTGCACTGAAGCCACAAGTACCAAGTTGGGCACAGAAAATACGAAGTGTGAGATGTGTAGCACAGCCAACTGAGGAAGACCAAATTGAACAGAAATAAAATGAGATCTGAGCAGTAGCATAGCCAGAGGGGATACACTGCTGTCACTGCCCCCAATGGTTTCGACAGCAAGTGGAAGTGGCCACTTACCTGAGGCGTTGTGGTGCTTGCAGTACTGTGTCCCCAGTCTGGTTATGCTACCGGGTATGAGGACAGTCTCAAGTTACAAAGATAGTCAAGCCATAAAAGAGCACGCCTGCATAAAATTCCCCCTTCATTTTTTATTCTGTCACCATTTCATCACAGAGAAGCCTAAAAACTGATGCAAACATAATTCGTATTTCTAATTCACCCATGCCGAGGGATAGGGGTGCGATCACCAGCTAAGCAAGCGCAGCAACTCAAGACATACTGAAAGATGCTTCTCCCCCAGTGCCATGCTGCCTCCAGGCCAGTTCTGGCACACATCTAACCCTTGGGTAGCAGCTACAGCCGACATGGAAAGGGTGGAAGATGTTCAGCAGAGTGGCAGGCAGGCAGAGCCTGCCATAACTGCCAGGTCCCAACCCCGCTTCCCAGTCCCCACCTGCCTGCCTCCGGGACTGCCCTCTGCCCACCCTCCTCCGCCCTGGAACGCCTCCCTCCTGCCTCCTCCCTGCCCTCCCCAGAGCCTTGCGTCGGCCGAGCTTGGTCGACACAAGGCTCCTCCATGAAGTCGGTGCAGAGACTGGATTCAGCCCCCATGGGCTGACTCGCGTCCCTGTGCCACCCCAACTGACTCCTGAGGAGACGCAAACATGCTGTTATCCTCCTGGGCTGGCCCCAAGGGTGCTTTAGGATTGTGCCCTTACTGGTGCTATCTGGTCCTCAAATGTGTGGACGGACTCCTAGATCTGAAGCAAATCTGCCAAGCCCTGCCCTATTGTATTAACACATATCACACACCCATACAATAGATTAGTTAATTCAAAAGTTGCAAAATATTTTCTCCTTCAGATTGTGATTTTTGTTAATCCAAATTCAGGCATTAAACTTTCTAGATCTGTGAAAACAAGAACTGAGTCTATCTAAAAACCAATTTGTGTAATTTAATATTGAGCAGTGAGTGCCTGCTTAGCTACATTCATTTTTATACAAGCCTAAGAAATTATAAAGGATTAAAATTGAACTTTCTTATCACATATAAGCTAAATACTACTTAAAATGCAACATTATATGGAGAGAAACATATCAAGAATGGATCTCGGACTCTATCACTTTTTGCAAAATATTTTCTCATACAATCTGCCTTTTCATTCTCTTGTTCTTTGCAATGTCTGCATCTCTCATTACCATTTATAGAAAAGCAAAAGTTCAAGAATTAGGACCAACTATCTTCTACTTTTGCATATGATGAAAATAAAAACATTTAACTGAAGTTGTACCCTACTAAGTTTTGTTGTATCTCCCACCAACCAGACAAAATGAGAGGGAAGCATCTGAAATACTAGTGTAGTTCAAATATAATAGGAACTCACAGATTCCCACTATGAGAATGAACTTCAGAGAGCTGTGGACCCACAGAACCCCCTTTCCGGAACCTTTGGCACAAAAGAGATATTTAAAGATATCCACTTTCAGTTCGAACTCAACGGCAGTTCTGTGATATGTACAAAATTTTTGTGGGTGAAGTACTGTGTTCCATATGAACTTGGGGAACTGTGACTTATTGAAACCAAACTTATGCACCAACCAGCATCTGAAACCACAGTTTAGTCCCCAAGATCACACGTAATGCAGACCTGCACTTAAACTCAAAGCAAAGGTTAGAATCTCTTCCTCATATGCGCTAAACAAAAGGGACAAGAGAGTGAAGAAGCTTGCAGCTCTCTGAGGCTCTTTCTTGCAGCTGAAAAGAATGGTTTCCCATTCTATCAGAACTGGGTTCCCTGGGGCCAAAACTTGCTTTCCCATAGCCCTGGTAACTGACAGTTCTGACTGCTTCTTGGCCTATCGGCTAAGATTATGTGTAGAAACTGACAGCCCTGGTTTCTATTCCTCTCCTCTCCTTTCTTAATGAATGAAAATGATTTCTCATTATTGAAGTCTTTGACAGGATTATGGACAATCACAAGACAGTCATTAGGAATACTTGTCTCAGATACTTAGCCACCCACAAAAAGTCAAATCTGCCTTTATTATTTTCTTTTAGATGTTGGTATCATGCCAGAGAACTGCCCAAACAGATCTAGCCACAGAATTACAGAGATGGTTAGGCTGTCCTCGTGAAATGAGACATTAATAACATTCAAAAAGCACATCATTAAATATACCATTTATCGCTTGTAAATATGCGAGGTGAAAAAAGGCCATTAAAAAAACGAAGAAAAAAAGGTGATCCACAATCCAGATAAAAGGAGGTACTTCATTTAAGCTGGTTGAATTCCATTTATTACAACAAACCTACATGGGCTCAAATAAGCTGACTGACATGAAGAGTCTATTTTTGGATTCTTAAGAAAGAACGATCAATAAGTGACCGAGGGCAACTCTTCAAAACACAGTGAAAGTCTTCCAGCCCCATCAAGTTATGCCATTATTTCTGCTTCTTTGGTTTCTTCTGCTTGAACAAAGATACTAGTAGTTTCAAGATTCATTCCCAGAAGGCTTAACAAGAGCCCTGAAGTTCACCTCACTATATTAGTACTTGTTTTAAAAAGCGGAGGGCTTCAATTCCAAAATCCATAATTGTAAGTGAAACATATTTTCTATTAATATAAGCTTTAAACAAGGGAAAAATATATCTCCGCTAATTAATCGACTAGAAATTAACACTAGAAAATTCATTAACTGCTTTGCTTAAAACTCATGAAATGCTGGCAAAGAAAATATTTCTAATGTTCCAGCAGAAACAGGTTACAAAGACAATACAGAACTCCAGTGTGCAATTCCCTCCCCCCCCCCACACACAAAAGTAACACAATGTGCAGCAAGTAATAATGCAACTAGAGCAATTACAAATCATGATTAAACAAGGAGGGTACCCCACTCTGAACCTAAGCCTACTCTCATTAGGTCCGTGATGATCATACAGTAACGCAAGGTAACAGGAGCAGACATTTAGATTCTTCATGCGCTTTGAACACAAGGATTCTTATATCTCTGGGTGCATTTTATCCTCTCTCAGAAATCCCTCAAAACCTCCCTGTTCTCAGCTCTTAAAGTACATTAAAAAAAAAGTTAGTTTAAATGTACATTTTAAACTTGTGAGGAACAGCTCACCTCATCATTGCAGTGTCATGCACAGCTCTCCTTTGCCCATGCTCTCAATTTGCCTTCCTCACTCAGACTACTCCTCTCTTGTCTCTCCCCCAGGACACATTCCATCCCAACCTTCCTTTACTGCTTCCCAGGATCTGCCCTAAGGCATTGTGATGCACACTTTGGGAACCACTGCCTTACAGCCCAATCCTATCCCAGTCCCAAAATGGTGACTGCTGTATCCTGTGGCCCTGTGGAGGCCACCGGAGGTCTTCTTGGGGAAGCGAATATTTGTCTCCTTCCCCCAAGTAATGGCGCAAGCCCTACAGTAAGTCTACTTGAGTCTGCACCAGCTGTTTTACTGGTCCAGACTGGAGAACCTCCGTGTTGGGCTTTGGAGCCCAACAAAAAGGATAGCAGCAGGGCTTAGCCGATCCCTTCCCCCTTCTAGGTCGGTCCAACCTCCTTCTGCCCCCAAAAACTGCACCTTCACCCAGTGGTGCAACTTACCTTCAGGTGCTCCCACAGCATCTCCACTCAGTGCTGAGGCCCAGTGCAGACTGGCGCGGGACCAGAGTCAGCAGCCCCTCCTCCCTAGGTGGTGCAGACATGCCTTATAGCATGTTTGCAACACCCAGCACTGGTGCTCAGGCAGTATAGGATTGGGCCCTTAGTGCATCACAAATGTAGGCTGGAAGCCACTCTCAGGATGCCACTAACGCTGGTATACATTTATCACTGCCTCACATAGAATTAGGATGTCTCGATAACAAAACAAAACAAAAAAGGCTTGATAGAGAGTTAGGAAGGATGGAAGACAGGAAGGACAAAGTATCTGCCAAGACATTTTCTGTGCATGGCAAGTTGAATTTCACCACCACTGCCACCCCTCAATCACCATGTTGTGTTACTATGAACCAACTTAATGATTCTTCTGTACTAAAAAGACTGTAACATTCTTAGCCTCTTCAATTATAATAATCTCATATTCAAGTCACAAAACACAAAAGAAAACACAATTACACAAGTAATTGAATTTCAGGGGATATTAAAATTTTGTGTTTGCCATAAATGAAGAATTTAATACACAGAAATGGAACGTCACTGAATTTCAATTGTACACGCATTAGGCAACTGGTGGTCAAAGCTATCGGTAGTCACATCACAACAGAGTGTCAATAAGGGAGAAAGTTTAATTTACAACAGCAAATCAATTATAACCCACTCCTCTTTCCTCTGAGCAGCATGCCATCCGCAGAAGCACCTTCTGTAGACAGAAGGAAAATTCTGCTCAAGCAAGAAGCATTTGGGTGAGCTGAACTCTCCTTCTGTTCAAGCAAGGAGCTTCCACCAACAACACACCAGTGTGCCAAAGGTGTGGATGCAGCCCTAAAGCAACAGTCTCCAAACCGCAGACTGCTGCATACTGACAAAGCCTTCCTCATCGTGCATCACCCTTACCGGTCCACCTTGCCTGTTATCTTTCCAGGCAATTTCATCAGAAAGTCGCTTTGGGCAGCCACTTCCGCCCCAACATCAGGGAACAGAGCCTGCTGGGTCAACGGGTAGCAGAAACAGATGCCTGGTACAACTTTCTGATGAGATCTCCTAGAAAGATAACTGGCAGCAGCATCGAATGGTAAGCATCATGCATGATGAGGAAAGTTTTTCCAGGCAGAAGATCTGGCTCGTGGGCCAGGGGTTAAGAACATAAGAACATAAGAACAGCCCCACTGGATCAGGCCATAGGCCCATCTAGTCCAGCTTCCTGTATCTCACAGCGGCCCACCAAATGCCCCAGGGAGCACACCAGATAACCTCATCCTGGTGCCCTCCCTTGCATCTGGCATTCTGACATAGCCCATTTCTAAAATCAGGAGGTTGCGCATACACATCATGGCTTGTACACCGTAATGGATTTTTCCTCCAGAAACTTGTCGAATCCCCTTTTAAAGGCATCCAGGCCAGATGCTGTCACCACATCCTGTGGCAAGGAGTTCCACAGACCAACCACACGCTGAGTAAAGAAATACTTCCTTTTGTTTGTTCTAACTCTCCCAACACTCAATTTTAGTGGATGTCCCCTGGTTCTGGTGTTATGTGAGAGTGTAAAGAGCATCTCCCTATCCACTCTGTCCATCCCCTGCATAATTTTGTATGTCTCAATCATGTCCCCCCCAGGTGTCTCTTTTCTAGGCTGAAGAGGCCCAAGTGCCTGCTGCCCTAAAGACACTAGCAAGAGGAATTTTCAGACAGCTTGATATGCTGCCCTGGCAGTATTTATATCACAGTACTTGGAAAATATAATCAGATTCTGGTTACCTACCATACCAAAATGTTTCTTGAGCAAAACTCACTCACATGTAAACTGTTTTTTCTCCCCCTTTAGTGTTAGTTAGGCTCCACTGGAAAGAGACAGATGTACCTTTCTTAGAATACATAAACTACTGTCATGAAACTACTCAGTCAGAAGTATAATCAAAATGAGAGAATTATTCAAAAATAAATGCTTTGGAAGAATGGAGGGCCTTATCCACATGACTTAAAAGAGATCGATGATACTATGCAAGAAAACACACAAGCTATTTAAAAAAACTAACTCGTGGCTGCTAAAACAAACAAAAACACAGAGCATGTTCTGCTTCAATTTCCTGAATGGAAATGCTACACGTCCTGAAAGGTAATCATTTAAGCAGCAGTTCTAATAAACATTAACACCTCCGTAAATCTAGCGGAAATTTTAATATCAGAGTTTCATTTAATTAAGCAGTAAATGTTGACATTTAATATTTTCATTAAGTTAAATTGCATCTACAGAGCTGCGATAATCCAAGTCTAACTAGTGCCATCTTTCAAAGACTTTATAGCAACCGCAATGTTAGATATGAAATACATCTTCGTATTCTTGTGCTTTGTGTCAAAAGAAAAATATAATAGCACAAGTGGGTCCAGATCTATACAAGTTTCCAGTAATTTGTTCATTTATGATATATTCATGGCCAGTCATAGCTACATGGATGAGAAATGTTACAAACAGTCTCCCTTTGCAGGCAGGCTGATGCAAATGGCAACAGTTGTAAAAAAATTTATTTGAGGGGACACTTGCAATTTTTAGGAGTTCACCTCATTATGTCGTACCCAAAGGGAGCATCTACCCATCCAGAAAGATAGGGCAAGCTGCTTGCAAGTAAGGATTTCTCTTCCAAGCTATGGGAGAACCTTTCCTATACGTTTACTCCAACAAATCTGCTTACTATATCAGTCATAAGAGAGGACCAATAGGAGCTGGTTTCTCTGCATTGTTGTCCATCATCAGATAAAGCTAGGACCCTAGGTCAACAACTAATTTTTACACTAATACACAATCTGCATGATTCCTTAAGCCTGTGGTTTTCAAACTCTCAGGGAGTTTGAAGACCGCAGTAAGTCCTTGCAGGGGAGGGTAGGAAGGCAGTGGGGGCGGGGAGAAGTCAGCGACATGAACCCCAGGATCGGGTCACTAAGGGGGACTGCAAGGACTGGGATGCACTCACCAGTCCCTGCAACAGCCTTCCTGGGATGCGGGGAGCCCTGCACAAGCATATGCTAACAGAGACTGATTACACAGGCAAGATCTCACATGGAGTTCATGCCAAACAAAATCACTTGTTACACTATTAATCGCTCCAAGTCTCAACTTGTTTTGTGACTTATCAAAACCATTTGGCAATTTTTTTTTTCAAATTATTGTTCTGATTCCATTTCCACATGCCCCTTAAAAAACTTCCAAACACACACAGATCTTATTTTAACTTTTTCATCTTTTCCATGTGTATTTAAATGGGAATAAAGTATATGAACATACAGAGGCTGAAGCATTACTTAGGACCCAGCCACACATAACATGCTGTAAGGGAAGATGGGGGAAAGATGGACACAGTTCCCATAGGTTAGCAACAGATACTTTCCTCCCTGGTGCCTGCTCAGAATTCAAATTGATAAGCTTGGAATTAACTAGAAAAAGATAGTTCTCACCAACAGCAGAGCTAGAGAGCTCTGATAGAAGGGAAAGTTTCTGTCTCAGGTTAACAGGAACCCTCCCAAATCCAGTGTGAGTTCCTTAAAATTCAAACAGTTGTGGAACACTGGTGGTCTGGGAGTTGTGATAACCCTTTCCTTTTGCATGAAATGAAACCAAGCAGGTAAAAACAGTAAAAATACAAGGAGTCTATTAAGTCTACAAAATTCCAAATTAATGGAAAGAAAGTAGGAAGGATTTATTATTATTATTATTATTATTATTATTAAAAGCACTGATAGTCCAATAAAAGGGAAGAAAAGCAAAGGTTGATAGGGATGTGAAAATGCAAGTGGCAAATAATACAAAACCCTGATGTAACTTCTCTGGGTTCCCTACCTTACTTCTTCTAGGGTCCACACTGTTCTAGGTTCTTGGTCCTCATACCTACTCTCAGCAAGAGGGACAAACAAGTATTCATAAAGAATCAGGTGGTTCCAAGGTTGGGCCTGGGTAAACATGCAAAAGGGGGAGGCATGACCCTGCCTTTTGTAACTTGTGGGCCTTAACCGGGTTTTCACCTGTTGTCTGGATGAGGTTATCTAAGTCCCTGAATTTCCTGCTTCTGGAAATGAGGTGGGTTTTATAGTCCAGTTAGTTGGAGAAAGAGAAGATGCTCCAATAATAAACATGACCACAATACGATAAGCATGGATACTGTGTCTGGATGGTTCAGCGGCCCCTCAGGATGCCGAGGAATCAATTATGTTTCCAAGGTGATAGAAAGCTACAAAACAGTTGAAAAACAGGCAAAATTTGAAACGAGGAATAAAGGAATTTTGCAGCGAAGCCATGCTGCGTGGTCTTCACTGTATGCTTCCAACTGCTGATAGGAAAAAGATCAGTAGCAGGCACACACAACGCAGTTTTTTCTGCATGAGTCAATGTGCCCAACTTGCTCTTCTATTACTATGACAAAACCCATTACAGTAACTATCTTCAGACAGAATGGGATAAACTAACCTCATGACAAAACGCAACCCAAAGGCACTAACACCTAGTGACCTGAATTTCCTCGATACTTACACTGGAAAAAATCACGTACAGCAATAAACACCACACCCCCATGGACTGTTTATAGCACCTACATTTGTTGTGAATGTGCTAACAATCCGTCAAAAAATGAGTGTGGATATTGCATCAATTCTCCATTGCATAAAAACACCATCCAACTTGCCTGTAAAATTTCATGGGCTTTTAACTAGTAGGTGGATATGAAAGTAACCTTCCAAGGAGCACTTCATTAGCAGCAGTGAGAGTGAAAAATTCCCGATGTCGTTATGGAGAGAGAAATATGCAGGATGTAAAATTAACTGAGGTTTGTGATTTCTCTGGCTTACCTGCTGAGCTAAGCAGAATACTGAAGTCTGTCCCACGCTGAGACTCCCCACCCTCCTGTTGTGCTTCTTTCTCAGCATTTTCATAGCGATCCCAGTTGGAAACTATCTTTCTTCTTGAAAAACTCCCCTGATCTTTCTCCTCTTCTTCTAATTCATTATCAGCAGCCTATAACAGGAAGAAGCAAGGTGGGTTAACAAGAGTATTAGTTTAGTTTTCTTTTAAATTTAGGTTTTCTGAAAGATTAAACAGCTGCTTTGAAACAAGGTCCCAACTTAACATTTTTATTACGTTCCAGTAGTCAGGACTTGTATCGCTGTGTCTGTCTGTGACACGTAATAGCATGGCAACAGAAGCCTAGCGTCACAGATAGGATGCTGATCTTGGGGGATCTATAGTTATTCTCCCTCAAGATTCAAGACCTTGACTATTATGGGTTACAAAAAACCAAAACAACGAGGAATTAGTAAATAAAGTTTATCCAATCCTCTCAGGACTTCTGTAGCCTGCCATCCCTGTTCCTTTTCAGACTGAAAGAGACTACAACTAGTAGCTAAGTGAAGCAGTTACTCTGGGTTTAAACTTATTCTTTGGTGGTGGAATTCCCAATATCATCCTACTTCCTCAAACCATTTAAACAATTTAGATATTTAAGTATCCAAATTATAATACATGCATTAATTACCTACAGAAATCCCACAGACAAAAGTATTACAATAAGTAAGTGAAATCATGGTTAGCCATGTCACTTCATAAGAAAAAATAAATCCAATATAGCAGCGGTTCTCAAAGTTCTACTCGGATGTTGAGACTGCGGTATTTGCAGGGGTGGTGCAGGTGCCACAGCAATTGCAGCAGTGCAGGAATCAAGGGGTTTTAAAACATACCTGGGGGTTGTGTCGGCCACCAGGAGGGTGTGGGAGGCTCACAGCCCCTTCTACAGGCCTTCCCGTTGCTCCAAACAGCTCTCCTTGGCAATTGTGACCCATTTCTGGGTTGCAATGGCTGCAGCCCTGACACTGAAGTCATTTCTGGGCCACTTCCTTTAAGGGGAAATGGCCTTTTCCTAGTTCCCATGGTGGCTGTGACCCACCAGTTTGAGAACCAATGCAATATAGGATAGTACCTTTATAAGGACCAATTAAAATACCATACTACTGAGATATTCAATCTGTGCGTCCCGCCTCCCTAGTGAGGCGTGGCTAGCCTCCAGGGGCGTAGCCAGGCATCTCAGGGAGAGAGATGGCCGAAGCTGCTCATCTCAGCTCAGCTGCAGGTGCTGCCTCCTGACTTGCTGCTTTTCTGTGGCTGAGAACGAGGTGGGTGGGGCAGTGTGAAACATGGTGGGGGGAGACATCTCAGGGACAGGGGTGGCCGAAGCTGAGCTGCTCAGCTGCACATGCTGCCTCCTGACTTGCTGCTTTTCCGAGGCTGAGAATGAGGTGGGTTGGGCAGCGTGAGGTGGGGAGGGTGTGGGAAACATGGTGGGGGGAGCTGGGAGAGAAGGCTGACTGGGCAGCGGCAGAGGTGCTGCATCTCATCAGCACAGAGCGCGCTCCTGGAAGGCTTCAAACTGGAAGGGAAGCCTGACCTAGAGAGAGCAGGAAAGCGCTTTCCTCCACTTGGGAAAGAGGGAGCCCCGCCTGCTCTTTGGGGGGGGGGGTGTCTAAATGCCCCAGCCTGCATCCCTCCCTCTTGCCTGGGGGGAACAGGGGTGGCATCTGCATGTTGAGGTGTGTGTGTGTGTGCATCCCCCATCTGTTTTGGGAGTGTGTTGCAATCTTGCTGGGAGTGGCTGCAATCCTATCCACACTTTCCTGGGAGTAAGCCCCATTGACTCAAATGGGACTTACTTCTGAGTAGACCTACATAGGGTTGGGGTGTGTCAGTTTAACCAAGAATCTTCACCTTTCTCTTTTTTCTCTCCCTTCAAAAAAGAAAAAAAAGCCACTCTTGATGGCTTTGTCTCCAAAAATTGATTAAAAATAAAAACACCCATTCCTTTTCAGCCACCCCCCTTTTTCCTCCTGCCTCCTTTTGGGGGGACGGGACTTCCCATGTTAGCTGCTATTATAAGACAAAAGGCACAATCCTAGCTAGGTCTACTCAGAAGTAAGCCCTATTATGTTCAATGGGACTTACTCCCAGGAAAGTGAGGTTAGGATTGCAGCCAAACAGTCTCTGGGTCTCAGTTTCACATCAGTCTGCAATTAGCAGATACACACAAAACAAAGTCTTCCCCTCCCCCAGCAAATTCATCACTTCCCCCCCTTTCCAAAACCCTCCAGGTGCTGCTAACAAACTCAGGGCACAATCCTAACCAGATCTACTCAAAAGTAAGTCCTATTGTGTTCAGCGGGGCTTACTCTCAGGTAAGCGTGGTTAGGATTGCAGCCTCAGAGTGCTGGGAGCTGTTTTTTTGTTTCTAGTGTATAATTATAACATCTTCATCCCCATTTGGGGGGTAACTGAGGTGAGGTGATGTAATGGTGAGCCGTGGCCAATGGCCACAAGGA
This sequence comes from Tiliqua scincoides, assembly GCF_035046505.1. NCBI lineage: Eukaryota > Metazoa > Chordata > Lepidosauria > Squamata > Scincidae > Tiliqua > Tiliqua scincoides. Next base: position 11,793,490 of record NC_089821.1, read on the forward strand.
TCAGGGGAGCCGCGGGCTGGAAAAGTTCAAGAACCACTGCCATAGTATAGTGAGTAAGCATTCAAACTTCCCTGGGTGTATTAGCCAAAATAACCATTTTTAATTTTTTGGCCCAGGGACCCTCCCAGGAAAATGAAATCTGTCTCAGATCAAGCAGAAGCTGATCCAAAACAGCACAATCCTACGCATTGGGGGTTCTCAAACATTACGCTACTGCGACCCCTCCAAAACAACAGATTTACATGACATTCCTTCCCCCTGGTTCGTAAATCAGTTCTCCCTGCCCACCCATTTCACCCAGAAATGTGACCCCCTTCTAAGTTGTTCACTAATCCCATAGTGAGAACCTCTGCTGTACATGTTTACTTGGACATAAGCCCCAATGTTTTCAATGAGTGAACCATTTTGCCACTTTATCAACCCCGTGCTGCCAGTCAATCCTTATCTGCCCATTCTCGTTTATCCTCTTCCCTGCATTCCCCTTTTTTCCTCCCATCCTGCTTAGAGAGATCATTTCACTTCCTTGATCTATGCTATGACTAGTTCAAGGCTGGCATTGAATATATATTAAATAATATCACCAATGAAAACTGGGAGAAGTAGGAAAACAAACGCCAGTAAGACTCCTACGTTGCTTCTTATTCATCACTTCTGCAGTGCTGTCAACATAGAACATGCTGTACACTCCAGATTTCATCTGTCCTTGCCACAGCCCTGTGAAAGAGCAACCTATCATTCTATTTTTCAGATACAGAAGTAAAACTAAAAGGAACTTGCCCAAGACTTTCTCCCACCCCCCCACCAGCAAGCACATTTGTTAATTTTTTGAGAGATGCCGATGCAGACAAGTACTAGAGATCATGAGTAGATAATACATTCCTGATTACTATAGGTCAGCATTCCAGTAATCAAGCTCTATCTATTCTTCTACTTCAGTAAAGGAAGTTTGCCATTTCAGGATTTTCCTGCAGAAAATAAATGTCGGTAAATGGTTTATCAGGACTGAGAACCCAATCCTGTGCAATTTTTCAGCACCAGTGCAGCCACTATTCAGCCCCAAGGTAAGGGAACAAATGTTCCCATACCTTGTGTAGGCCTCTGTGACTGTCTCCCCACCTTAGGATGCAGTGCACACCCCATTGGCACGGGGGCACCAGCACTGAAAAACTGGATAGGATTGGGTGCTCGCTGAAGTATGCCTGACATTTGTTTATGCAAATTTTAGTCCCTTAATTGACTGCTTTTATTCAATGAACTTTGCAAAATTTGCAAAATTACACAGCCCACAACTTTTAAGTATAGATAAGAGTTCAAATTACATTTATGTAACTGGGTAATATGTGAAAAGCACTTAAAGTACATTTGGTGTCACCAACTGTGAAGGTTCAGGGCACACACCTACATTTTAAAGACACTATTTAAATTAGATACTCAAAATCCACTACAACCAAACCATTTACCATTTTAGTGGAGCCCAAAACCCTAAAATCAAATCGGAGTAGATCCTCAGCCCATCACCAAAATCCTTATGCCTTGTCCTCAACGAGCCAATTAAAACTGACAAGGTTTACTGGTGTTCCGCCCACTCCAAGCTGCTAGCTATTGAATGAACACTCCAGGGTTGTCCTAGCAACCGGATAGTTCTACCCACAACTCCAGACTTACGATAAGATGAAATCAAAACACAAATTTTTGCATATGGAACTAACAGTGACAAAATATCTATCGCCTGCAAATAAGCAAGGCACTGATTCATTTTTCTCCATTTCAACAAGCATGAAACAAAATAAACCATTAAAAAAACCCTCAAATACTAGTTTTAAATATTGAAGGCCAATTCCAGGAGCTCACTGTTATCTACGTTTAAAATGACACAACTACGGGTGCAGTCCTAACCGGCACTTATGCCGGTATAGGAGCCCCAAAGGCGTTGAAAATGTGCCGTAAATCATGCTTGCGCCGCCTTAGGTGGGAGCCACATGGACGGAGGCAGAAGCCTCCACCATGGCTCCCACGCCGACACAAGCGGCAAAGGTAGGCGCGGGGGTGTGTGGGGAGGGGACGGGAGGGGGTGTTCCTGGGCAGGGCGGGGGTGGGTGGGCCCGTGGGTGGGTGCGCTGGGAGCTGGGGGCGGGGCCAGGACCCGGCAGTTATGCCGGATCCCAACCCCGTCCCCAGGGTGAACGAAGTGGCTTTTAGCCGCTTCGTTCTCCTCAGACTTGCGCTACCTGCAGAGGTGGCAAAGATCCGAGGAGACCTGTTGGGGCGCGCAGTCCTTACCCACAGGTAAGGGGAAGAGCTTCCCCTTGCCCGTGGCTGAGCCGCTGCAGCCAACAAACCCGTGTTGGATGCAGCGCAAGCCTCCTGGCTTGCCTGCTCCAGTACAGGTTAGGATTGTGCCCTACATTACTTCAGACACAAATTGGAACCCATTCCAAATAATTCCATAAATTGAGAATTTCCATTTAAAATTGTGAAAATCTTTGTTGCACCAAAAGTTTTGGGGATGTTGGGAGATAGCAAAGACAGCAAGCAACTATGGACACCACACCTGATATATAGATTAAAACATTTACTGAAGCACGTAAACAGAGGAGTGAAACAAGTACAGGAAGGGCCATATCTGCGGATCCCGTATCCGTGGATTCAGTTATTTGCAGATCAGGTCCAGTCCCCCCACATTCACCGCCTCTGGAGGCAAGGGGAGTGAAGCACTGAAAACATAACTTCTGGTTTCTCCGTGGAACCAGAAGTCACACTATTTCTAACACCAAACTCAGCATGCCTGATGTCCTCAGCTTCTGCTGAGCTCCGGAGCTTCTGAGCAGAGCTCCCCTCACCTCCAGAGGGGGGGTAGCCCCCAGACCACAAGGACAGGTGTTCTCTCAGTTTCAGCAGTCGGGGGGGGGGGGTTTGAGAATGGTCGGTTTTAACCAAATCACAGAATATATCTTCCCTTCTCTGGTTATTCAAACAAGCCTGTATACCTAATCCCTCAGTGATGCCACGCCAAGATGACTCCATGTAGTAGAAAGCTCTTCTTACTTCAGATGACTTCCTTACTGACAGCCTCTCTGCTTGTTGTGGTGTCTCTGACTGTCCCGACTGATTGTTCTCACGGGCAGCCCCTGACTCTGGCTCTCACTAAGGGAGCAGGCTCTTTTTTTAGAGGCTGGATCTCTGTACACAACCCTCTAGTTCTGCACACAGTCCTCTAAGGCAAGGGTGCCCAAACCCCGACCCTGGGGCCACATGCGGCCCTTGAGGCCTCTCAATGCGGCCCTCAGGAAGCCCCCAGTCTCCAATGAGCCTCTGGCCCTCCAGACTGCTCTGGCCCGACGCAACTGCTCGCAGTGTGAGGGCGACTGTTTGATCTCTCACCTGAGCTGTAGGATGAGGGCTCCCTCCACTTCTTGCTGTTTCACATCTGTGATGCAATAGCGGCAGCAAAGGAAAGGCCAGCCTTGCTTTGTGCAAGGCCTTTTATAGGCCTTGAGCTATTGCAAGACCTTCATTCATTCATATAAGTTCGTCTTTAATATATTCATTTATGCAAACTTATGCAAATTTATTCAAATTTTAAATGTAAATTAATTCTCTTTTCTCCCGGCCCCGACACAGTGTCAGAGAGATGATGTGTCGGAGAGAGGGGTGTCCTGCCAAAAACTTTGGACACCCCTGCTCTAAGGCAATGTTTCTCAACCGGTGTTATGGGTACCACCAATAGTACTTGAGCTGGTGTCTGGTGGCACTCATGGGACCCCTGGACACCTGCCATCTGGCAGTGAAACTAGGAATGTGACACAAGAAATGGCAATAGGTGGCTCAGCTTGGTAGGCAGAGCTCCAAAGCATGCTTTTCCACTCTACCATCACACTTCTGGTGGTACTTTGGTGGTACCAAAGTAGTTTGGTGGTACGGTGGTACCATGTGAAGTGGTATGATGCAGGACAAACATTGAGAAACACTGCTCTAAGGAGTCTCAGCCTCTGCACATGACCTTCTAAAGCAGTGATCTTCAACCACTATGCCATGGCACATTGGTGTGCTGTGAACAGTCTGCAGGTATGTCACAGGAGTTTGGGGGAGGGTCATTTGTTAGTAGGGGGTCATTGATGTGAGCTTCCCACTGGCACTGCGGTGTGCCTTTGCCAATTGTGAAAAATACTAATGGCGTGCCTTGACAATTTTGGTTGGTTGGCAACCTTCAGTCTCAAAAGACTATGGTATAAGCCTACAGCACCCGGTATTCCCAGGCGGCCTCCCATCCAAGTACTAACCAGGCCTGACCCTGCTTAGCTTCCGAGATCAGACGAGATTGGACATGTGCAGGGTAACAGTTGCTGCCCTTGACAATTTTAGTGCCTCGTCAGAGTGCCATGAGATGAAAAAGATTGAAAATCACTGCTCTAAAGGCTGAGTTCTCACTCAGGTCCACTGGCAGTCTCTCCTTTCCTGCTTTAACCCTTTTTGGAATGTTTACTCCCTTTGTCTTTATTTTATGTGAATTTCACAACTATTTCTAAGGTAAAAAATTTTACTCAGCTAGTGGAATAAAACATTTTCATTAAAAAAAAAATCAGAGGCTTTAAAGGTCTCGCTTAAGTCAAATAAATCGTTTTTGGCAAGAAAATATTTTCCTGCTTACTGTGGGAAGTATTTTAGCTTTAGATCTTTTCTCAACAAAACAATTTGCCTTCATTAGTATAGCAATTGAAGACGTTCAAGTAAAATAACCTTTTTATTCCTACTAACAAAAAGATGCCATTTCTACATCCCCAAGTAAGAAATTTCAGGGGAAGCACTACCAGGTTTGTTCAGCGAAGAAGGAGAGACAGGAGGCGTTTTTGTCATCTTTGCTTTATTTATACAGAAGCAGAACCTGATGAATGGAAAATTGGCTGCCTACTGTTGGACTGCCTACCTGCCGAGGCCCTACAACAGATATTCAGAGAGCAGCTGACGCAGCTCAAACTTGTCAGACATCTATTTATTCCTCTATCCCCCGTTAAAGAGAAGTTACCATGCAAGCTCTTACTCGGGACTTTTCTTTCAAAAAATAGCCAGTAATATCTACTAAAGCAAATTCTGTGCCATATATATTTATAGTAGTTCAATCTAAAGGTTGGCAGCAACTGTTACCCTGCACATACTGGATCTCGTCTGATCTCGGAAGCTAAGCAGGGTCAGGCCTGCTTAGTACTTGGATGGGAGACCGCCTGGGAATACCGGGTGCTGTAGGCTTATACCATGATCTCGGAAGCTAAGCAGGGTCAGGCCTGGTTAGTACTTGGATGGGAGACCACCTGGGAATACCGGGTGCTATAGGCTTATACCATAGTCTTTCGAGACTGAAGGTTGCCAACCAACCAATCTAAAGGTTACCAATGCACAAATGACAGTAGCCCGGCCTCTGTCTTCCAGGCAGTGGGCACAGCTGGCATGTGAACTTCAGCTGGAAAACGTGCTGTGGGCCACAGCCACTATCTGAGATTTTGGGTACAAACCATGCAAACTTTTAAAAAAAAAACTCATGTGCATTCATCACCACCATTCTCTTTGACAAAGCATGCTTCCATGTAACCAAAGGCTGGGTAGAACTGCATTTCTGTATTATTCTCTGGTGCCCAGAAATAAAGAGGTAGATCACAGGGGTGCTGTGGATAGAGTATATTCTGACTGCAGCAAAACCTTTGACAAGGTTCCACACGACATCCTGGTGAACAAGCTAGTGGGCTAGACCAGGGTGAGTCGAAACCCGACCCAGGGGCCAGATTCGGGGTTCAGCAGAATCCTGCCACGTGGTGAGTGAACCTTTCGGTTCCACTCCTACGTGGCTCATTCTCCCGGTAGGCGTGGCTCTGGGACGCTCTGGACAGTCGCATCTGCCCAGACAATCTGTTGAGCAGCCTTCTGGGACGCTGTGCAACGCATGACTGAGTGCCGCTGGGCTAGACGACTGCTTCTGTTGAGTGACTCTATGGTTGGTTGACAGACCATACATGACCTTCAACAGCAGGAGCTTCAAGAGGAGGGAATATTTCTAAGGACACTAGAAATACAAAGACTGGAAGGGGGAACAACAAGAAAGAGGAATGGTCCATTGACTACTGATCCACTTTCTCCTAGAACAGCCTGCCCCAACTCACCTATCTCCCATGGCCTGCCACCCTACCAATAGCTGTGCCAGTCCCACCCTCCCTGTACAGAGGACAGATCCCCCCAGCAAAGACCCAACAACAACAACAACAACAACAACATTATTTATATACCGCTTTTCAACAAAAAGTTCACAAAGCGGTTTACAGAGAAAATCAAATATCTAAGACCCCAGCAAAGACCCAGACCAGCAACACAAGCAACCCAATACCAGTGCAAAACACACACACACACACACACACACACACACACACACTTCCAACAACGCCCATAAACAGCCACAGGGAAAAGCAAGCTACCCCAAGCAACATTTAGCAATTTAGTAGCTGACAGAGGCAATGAGAAAATCAAACAAACCATCTAGTTTGTTGTCTCACTGAAATTAATTAAATCATCCACCATTGTGCTTCTTGGTTTTCTCCATTTCACATTGTGGAGATAAGCTCTTTCTCCTTCCAATTAATCATTAACTTATTCATTAGAAAGTAATCATTTTAAAAAGTAATACAGCCACAATTTTATCATGCATCACAGACAAGTTAAAGTAGGTGTTAGCAGTCCTCGTGCATTTTTCCTTTGTTCTCTCCAGACTTATCCTGAATATGACTATTATGGTCTGAAGGCAAAACAGCATGACTTTTCTCAAGCTTTAAAATACTCTTTTCTGCCTTTCTGCTACTAACGTGCAACTGTTTTAAACAACTCTGCTGCTGAAATTTATACAATTATATTATAGGGTTGGACAGCAGAGAAGGAAACAAATGTTTAAAAGGCATTTTACACATTGCAACACTCAGATATCCACTGAAACATTTCAGATATCCACAGACACAGCTTGCTTAAATGCCCTCTAAGTATTGAAATCATTTTATTACTTCCCCTCAATCATCCTTCTAACACAAATAACGCCACTTCAAATATCTCGGAGTAAAAAGTCATACAAATAATTCTCCTCACTTGCTGCGAACTTTAGAGAGTTCTACCAACGGTAAAAAGAATTTTAATAAGAGCAAAGGTCAGTTGGAATAACAAGTACCTGAACTGGGCACACAGTATTTTTAATACTTGTCATGTGTCATTAATGTTGACCTTATAGGGAACGTAGCATAGAAAAAGATGTCCCCCTTTTAATCTCTTACAGATATACTGGCAGAGATGAGAAGATGGTGAAACAACTGAATTTCTGGGGAATGATGAAAGCCACCACCAATGCTATATGGATTATATATATGCTATGCACAGTGCTTTTTTTGTAAATAAAAAGGTGCAGGAACTCACAACTTGTTAGTATTTTATTTATTTATTTATAAACCGTTTTTTATTGGAGAAATAAAATATTTTTATGTGCTTCCCCCCTAAAGATGAACTTACTTCTGAGTAGACATGCATAGGATTGGGCTGTCAATCTCCACATCCCCTTCCCCCTAGCTGTTTTTTCTACACATGGGGAAAAATACTGTACAGGTGCACTTGTAGCGTGTAGTATGTAGTGTGGCACTACTTCGAGGAGAGGAAGCAGTGAATGCATTCCAAAAAATGGCTTACATGAGTTCCATGTAATAAAATTACTCTAAGCAACTGTGGGAGTAAGAACAAAAAAGGAATTCTTACATGAGAGGGGTCCTTAGGTGCACACAGAAACAGCTACGTTTGCAAACAAGCAATTAAATATGGTTTAATTCAGGTATCAGAATACTCTGTGTCTTTGCTTGGCATGCAATTGTATGTTCTCTGCTGCCCTGAGCAGCTGCTGTGCATTGCTGGAGAGGAGCTGCAAACGCTGGCTGGCGGAGGGCATGCTTGTGGGGGAAGGACGAGGAGGATCTCTGGCAAGGCTGGACAGCACATTGTACACACGTAGAATCCTTTTTCACCTGCCCTTAGCATGTGAAAACGGGTGCAGATATATAACTGTGCCAGGATTAAGACCCCAATCCTAGGTATGTCTACTCTGAAGTAAGTCTTGTTCTAGTCAATGGAGCTTACTCCCAGGAAAGTGGGAGCTTACTCCCAGGAAAGTCAATGGAGCTTACTCCCAGGATTGCAGCCTAAGAGCCCAATCCTATGCATGTCTACTCAGAAGTCCACTTTAGTGAATGGGGCTTACTGTGGATAGGGTGGCAGCCTCAGGGCCCAATCCTGTGCCTGTCTACTCAGAAGTCAGTCCCATTAGAGGCAGTGGGGCTTCCTCCCAGGAAAGTGTGGAGAGGACTGCAGCCTCAGACCCCTTCCTCTGCCTGTCTACTCAGGCTGCAAGGCTATGATCCTGGGAGTAAGCCCCATTGAACACAATGGAACTTACTTCTGAGTAGACATGCTTGGGCTCTCAGGCTGCAAGGCTATGCACCCTTTCCCAGGAGCAAGCCCCACTGAGCACAATGAGACATACTTCTGAGTAGACACGCCTAGGCTCGTGCTGCAGATTGGCACGGGGGCTGCACCATCCAGCTTCCTTCCCCTCCTCCTCCGCCAAGCCAGAACCTGGGCATTCCGTGGGTGCCGCAGCCCATCTCCTGGCTGGCTGGCTGGCTGGCTGGCTGGCTGTCCGTCCTCCTCCTCAGTGTCCGCACGTGTCCCCCCGCACCCTCCACCAGCTTGGAAGCTGTGCTGGGAAGCAGAGCACGGGGGGAGGGGAGGCAGGCTGGGCTCAGGCGAGAGCTTGGAGATGGGACAGGAGGGGGTCGTTGTGCAGTCAGGCAGGGGCCAGGCGCCCGCCTACCCTGCACCCCCCAGCACCCACCCAGCAAATGCCTCTATTTTGCTCCCCCCCCGCCTGGAATGCCTCCAAAGGGGAGGGGCCCCTGCAAAAAGGTGCCGGAACTCCGTCCCCCCGCGTTCCATTAGAAAAAAAGCCCTGGCTATGCATATATATAATATATGCATATATTATATATGGATATATATGCTATATGGATGGTGGTACCCTACCTCAACCTGTTCAAATTAATTTCGTAAATTAGCATCTTATCCACACACACACACACACACACACACACACTGTCTTATTGGAGGAAGACAAACAAACACAGCAACAGCTCATTATTTTAAAAGGACTTTTAGAAGCAGGAGAAGTTGAAGAACACAAATTTCTGACCTAGCATGTAATGTAAGACAACTCATCTTGGCCCAAATCCTAACCAACTTTCCTGCACTGACACAGCTGTGCCAATGGGGCATGTGTGGCATCCTGCAGCTGAGTGGAAATCAGGGAGGCCTCCTCAGGATAAGGGGGTGTTTGTTCCCTTACCTCAGAGCGGCATTGCCTTTACCTCGGTGCTGGAAATTTGGTTAGGACTGCACCCCTAGCCTCTTATGCCTGAAATCTTCACCTGCTGACTTGCTATCTCATTTTCACATGGCGTAGCCTCCAGGTGAAAAACAGAAATGTTGCTCCCACTAGAAAAAGAAAAAACAAAACCATGTCACACAAATGCCGCCTTCCAATATGGAAATAAATGAATAACGTAAGGTGCTACCACAGTAAAAATAATGCATGCATGAATTTAGCCTGGGTTTCTAGCAATTCCTGTTCGCACATCTACAAAGTTAGATTCTAGGACACTTGCACTAATTGAGCTATATCTAGCTATCTATTTATTTATTTGGAAAATGTATATCCCACCTGTTCCATTCCAAACCAAATGCCCAATGCAGCTCACAAAGCTTCATAAAGATGCCTCTTTGGCCCAACTTTATTTCATCAAAGTATAATCTGAAACTCAGAAAAGTATAACCACTAAACAAGCCAACTGTTTTGATGAGGAACTAAAGTTCACATAGTTCCCTGGTTTCACTCACAACCTGCTGGAAGGGCTGAAACCAGAATCAAAATGGCACACGCTGCAGAAAAACAATATGAGAATATGCATCAGCTTACATGTCTATGGGCACAATCCTAACCAGGTCTACTCAGAAGCAAGTCCTACTGTGTTCAATGGGACTTCCTCCCAGGAGAGTGAGGTTAGGATTGCAGCCTATGGCTGCTACCCATCCATGCTAGTCTAAGACATGACCCCCTTGCACATGATAATAATAATAATAACAGGTATTTATATACCGCCTTTCTTGGTCTTTTTTCAAGACTTTATTCAAGGCGGTTTTTACAAGGATTCCTTTTATTTAAGGATTTATTCCCTTTATTCAAGGATTTACAAGGAATCCTTTTATTCAAGGATTTTTACAATTGAAAGAAGGTTCTTTCTTTCAAGAACCACAACATTCAGGTGTTTCATTCCGATCTGGCTTCACATTCTGGCCTCCATCCTCCCACGCTCAGAGCAGATGGAATAGCTCGGCTTCAGCTTGCCAGCTGCTTCAAGGTTGCACGGTGCCAGTGGCCTCGAACTGGCGACCTTGTGGATGTTATCTTCAGGCAGACGGAGGCTCTACCCTCTAGACCAGACCTCCTGCCTGTCTGCTCCATAACATACATTTTGTGCTCAGGAAACAAGTGCCAACAACAAAATACACGTCAACATCCTCTATTATGAATGGTATGTGCGTGTAAGAATTGTTTTTGCTGATCACAAGGATCAGGTGCCTGCATGCATATATTTTGCTAGCAAAAGTCATCAATTTAAACATCTGGGCAGCACTCATAAATGGCATTGTTTATACTCAGGAATTCTCACCTATAGACAATAACTTGTAAAGAAACTTTGATAGTCTTGTCTCCACAGGCAGGAACCATGAAGCAAGGAGCAGTGGTTCTCAAACTCTCTGCGAGAGTTTGAGAGCCACTAAGTACTTGCGTGGGCGGGGCGGAGGCGGTAGAGGGAAGGCAGCGGCGCGATGCCCAGGATCACGCTGCCCAGGGGGGCTGCAGGGGCTTGGGTGCACTTACCCAAGCCTCCTGCAGCCTCCCCAGGCTGTGGGGAGCCCGGCATGACCTGCAGCAGGGCTCCCCGTAGCAGTGAAGGTAAATGTGGAGCAATTGCGCTCACTGCTGCGGGGAGCCCTGCTGCCTGGGGAGGCTGCAGGAGGCTTGGGTAAGTGCACCCAAGCCCCTGCAGGCCCCCTGGGCAGCGCGATCCTGGGGATCGCGCCGCTGCCTCCTCCCTGCCTCCAGGCTGCCCCGTCCCTTAAGGGGGCAAAGGCCAGGGCTCACAGGCTGGGGCATCACAACGCCCCAGTTTGAAAAGCCCTGCCTTGGAGTGTTTTGTTGGCAACCTTCAGTCTCAAAAGACTATGGTGTCGCGCTCTGAATGGTGGTTCTGGCACAGCGTCTAGTGTGGCTGAAAAGGCCAATTCGGGAGTGACAATCTCTTCCACACTGGGAGCAAGTGCAGTCTGTCCCTGGTCTGTCTCCCTGGCTATGGGCCTTCCTTCTTTGCCTCTTAGCCTCAGACTGTGGGCCAAGTGTCTCTTCAAACTGGGAAAGGCCATGCTGCACAGCCTGCCTCCAAGTGGGCCACTCAGATGCCAGGGTTTCCCACTTGTTGAGGTCCACTCCTAAGGCCTTCAGATCCCTCTTGCAGATGTCCTTGTATCACAGCTGTGGTCTACCTGAAGGGCGCTTTCCTTGCACGAGTTCTCCATAGAGGAGATCCTTTGGGATCCGGCAATCACCCATTCTCACAACATGACTGAGCCAACGCAGGCGTCTCTGTTTCAGCAGTGCATACATGCTAGGGATTCCAGCACGTTCCAGGACTGTGTTGTTTGGAACTTTGTCCTGCCAGGTGATGCCAAGAATGCGTCGGAGGCAGCGCATGTGGAAAGCCTTCAATTGGAGTATAAAGATTACTATACAAGATGTTTTCACTGCAGTTTGTAGAAACAAGAACTATCCCCTTAAGCTATTATTTTCATAAGAGAAGAAAGACCAAGACAAATGTACAACAAATTTCCTTGAATTCAATGGATCGTAATCCCAAAAGTCAAGGCTTTCAGTCTTAAAACAAAAGGAAAGAGAGGTAAAGTAAAACTCCTACTGATTTTTGCCTTTATAATAATAATTGCAAAAGCAGTGTTACTTGCTTTTTCAGAAAGCAAAAAAAAGAACAAAAGATAAGAATTTGAACAACAGAAATGGCTTTCTGGTTTTCAAGTTCTGAAGCAAGTTTGGAGGTTGCTAAGCAACCTCAAAGCTCTTTCACTCTTCTAGCCCAGAATACAAGCAAAGCATTTAGCCTATCTAGCTGTACGTACATGCAGTCACTCTGAGCGTCATGGTGTACTATAAGCAATTATAACAGATGGGGGGGTGGAAGGTGTGTCAAAAGGGGTTTGACCTCCCCCACTTAACCTGGCACATACCAGAAATGATTATTATGACTAGCCCTAGCCATAACTTGCAGAAAGGAAATTGGATCTTCCACTCTGAAGGCTGACACAGCACCCCGGCATCACTTCAGAATTAGACGGCTTAAGAAAGTAAGAGAACACTGAGTTGTATCCAAAGTTATCCTTCCACACACATAAGGAGGCTTGCATATGTGGAAGTAATAGCGCAAAGTTTTTGAGTGCAGAAATTCTGACTTTTCACTTCTACAACAGTTGGGCAATTTGGGGGGGGGGATGTGCTTGCACAACTGATCATGGGATTGGTAAAAACCACTTTACTTCCACATGAACTCCTTAGGGCACAATTCAATAAACATACAAACAACACAGTCCTGGAACGTGCTGGAACCCCTAGCATGTATGCACTGCTGAAACAGAGACGCCTGCGTTGGCTCGGTCATGTCGTGAGAATGGATGATGGCCGGATCCCAAAGGATCTACTCTATGGAGAACTCGTGCAAGGAAATCGTGCAAGGTGTACAGGTAGACCACAGCTGCAATACAAGGACATCTGCAAGAGGGATCTGAAGGCCTTAGGAGTGGACCTCAACAAGTGGGAAACCCTGGCCTCTGAGCGGCCCGCGTGGAGGCAGGCTGTGCAGCATGGCCTTTCCCAGTTTGAAGAGACACTTGGCCAACAGTCTGAGGCTAAGAGGCAAAGAAGGAAGGCCCATAGCCAGGGAGACAGACCAGGGACAGACTGCACTTGCTCCCAGTGTGGAAGAGATTGTCACTCCCCAATTGGCCTTTTCAGCCACACTAGACACTGTTCCAGAACCACCATTCAGAGCTGGATACCATAGTCTTTCGAGATTGAAGGTTGCCAACATGTAACATGTACCTCTTAACCATCCATCCAGGATGAATTATCACTACTAAAGAGATTATCTGATTTTCCAATCCCAAGGAAAGCCCTGAAAGTAGCACTCCAGTAACTGAGACAAGAGAGAATAATTATGCAATCACAGGAAGGTCTGAGAATTCCAGTATAGAATCAACTTTTGAATCAACTTTTAAATTACAGGTTGAGTCTTTAATTCCCAGAAGCCACATGGATGTCAAAAATCAAGTTAAAGGAAATCCATTTAAAAAAACAATGGCCCCTTGCTCAGCAATTTTAAAAAAGCCTTGCTGACCTTTGTAATGCAGGACAGAGGCATCAGGCAGACAATCAGTCTCTCTCTGGACACTTAGAAAGGCTTCACTAGAGGCAGAGACCCCTCCCTTCATCTGGAGCTCAGCACAGGGAAAGAATGCAATGAGGAGGTGATAATCATTTCTGCTTTGCATTTTCATGTGCTCAGCTTGCAGTCCCCTTCAGCATTGCCTCAAGGAGCAAACCACAGTGATCCTTAGAGGCCTTGAAGCCAGGTGCCTCCTGTGAAAAGTAGGTTCATGATGGCATTTGTTTCCAAAACAGTGCTCTTTCATCCAAGTTGAAAATCTGCTTTGCAAAGTAGCCCCCCCCCCACACCTTTTTGATGATAGCCTTCAGGATGTCCATGAAACAGCAGCCCTGTAGACTCCAAGGCTGTAATCCTATGCATTTCCACCTAGAAGTAAGTCTTCCTTGCTTATTCAGAAGTAACGAAATTTACTTCTGAATGAGCACTGTAGATCATTTTTTACATTTACATGGCTACCTACTTGTCTAATGTGCTGCTTTCCTATTGGTGTATTCTCATCGCTAGAGAGGTCCAATGTTCATACAATATTATATAAAAACTAGAATATTCCCAGCATTGCTATGACACAGAGAACATTCACTCTTTTAGCCTTTCTAGCTCCTTGTTTTGCACTTTGCTCGTTTTAGCATCCAGACCCTATTAAGAAATGAGGGGGGGATCACCAATACCCCACTGCAGGAAGCCAGAAAAGCCAGGAGGTGGACATCTTTTCTCATGCTTCTTTTAGCAGCCAACCATCACTTTGGCTCTAACAGCTTCAACACCCATGCCTAGAAAACACTAGATATGATGACTAGGAGAAGGAAAGGTCAGCCTGCCTACTCTACCTGCTGTTCATTGCTAATTGTTTCCTTTGAGCCATAAAACTGAGTTCATTTAAACCTTGGACAGAACAGGACATATTTTAATAATAAACCATCCATCCTTGGTACAAGGGAGATGAGGAAGACGGAGCTCAGCACCCACCAAACAGCACTACTCTTCTGCCCCCATTTCACCAGGATTAAACTAGGGTGGTAGTTGCTGCCAACGCTATGAACTTTCCAGGCAGAAGGAGTCCACCTTGGAAAAACCTCCCTCCCAGATTAGCAGGGGTCCTCTTAAAACCAAACAGTAGGCAGGCTGTGCAGCATGGCCTTTCCCAGTTTGAAGAGACACTTGGCCAACAGTCTGAGGCAAAGAGGCAAAGAAGGAAGGCCCATAGCCAGGGAGACAGACCAGGGACAGACTGCACTTGCTCCCGGTGTGGAAGGGATTGTCACTTCCGAATCAGCCTTTTCAGCCACTCTAGATGCTGTTCCAGAACCACCTTTCAGAGCACGATACCATAGTCTTTCGAGACCGAAGGAGGCCAACAACAACAGTGGAAGAAAGGAGGTCTGGGGGGAAAAAGGCAGCAAGTTCCATAAAGAGTGGGTTGAGACCATGCAGGTAAAATAAATGAGTTTTTACTAAAAGGGGTTGAAAATACCAGCAAAACAAGGGGTGGTGAATAAAGAGGGGAGCATATGACACATGCAAGGAGCAGACAACAGTACAGAATGAAAAGGACTCAGCAAAAAAAATCAGCACAGAGGTAAAAATTCAAGCTGAAAATAGCACACTAAACACAGCATAATGGAGTACTTCCATTACCTTAAGCCAGCGATTTTCAATCTTTTTCATCTCGTGGCACACTGACGAGGCATCAAAATTGTCAAAGGCACACCATCAGGTTTTTGACAATTGACAAGGCACACCATGCTGCCAGTGGGGGACACACATCCCCATTGACCCTAATAATAAATGATCGTGCCTGAAATTCTTATGGCACACCTGTGGACCACTCATGGCACACTAGTGTGCCACAGCACAGTGGCTGAAAATGGCTGCCTTAAGTGCACACCTTAAGCCAAGACTTTGGTCTTTTAATAGGCTGTTAATGATCCCTATTGATGAATCTAATGTTTGACCAGGGCAAATGAACAAATGTGGGGAGAAGGTGCGTGTATGACCCCACTTTTTATTATCTGTCCTTAGATTTATCTGTGAGGTTGGATACCTGAGATCACCTGAACCCTTGACTCTCCCTCCCCATCTTGTGATTCGGTGGACTTTATGGTCCAGTGAGATGGCTCAAAGTCAAGTTCTTTGTTACTGGTCAGCTGAGAAAGGAGGGGGACAATCAACAACACAATCAAACAGTACTAGGTGCTGTCTTGAAATTACTCTGCAGCCCCTTATGGTTCCTGGTCCATCTCAAGTCACCTCTACCTCCAGGAAAACCAGGGATTTTAATAATGCTTGATCCTACGGTTTTCTTCATTCTAAAAAAAAGTGTACATTGTTTGCTTAACAATGTTTGCTTAAAAATTGAGTTTTTTAGTTCCTCTGAGGAAACATATACAAACACAGGTACAGGCATCCCCCCATATCCATGGCTCCCATATTCACAGTTTCATTTATCCGTGGTTCACAAATTCCCCCCATCGCACAAATGACTGACTGCAGTCCTTTTGTCACTTCCTGTGAGCTGTTCCTGCTTTCTGTTAGCAGGCAGCAGTGACAGGAGGGCTGTGACAGGAGGGCTGCAATCAGACAAAGATAAGTCATTTGTCCAATGGGGGAATTTGTGAACTGCTTCTTGTGGGGTTCAGTGCTATCTGTGGTTGCCAGTATCTGCAGTAGGAGCAGGAATCTATCCCCAGCAAATATGGGGGAATGCCTATATATATAGTTTCCTCAGAGATGTCTGTCAAGGAGGTTTCTGTGGGAAGAGATCTTAGTGGATCATACCCTATACAGTTAGCACAGAGAAACCCGCACACAAGTTATAAATAATTGAAATTGCATTGATTAGAGAAAAGACATTTGCTTGATTCAGATTTTTTGTCCTATTGACAAATTAATTTTCAGATACAATGGTAATATAATTAAAGCTTATATTATCTATTCCAAAATATATCTATGACCCAATGGCTATCCCTTAACTTTTAAGTGACATGGCAATCCACAACTTCTTTCACTTGGGTTTTTTTGTTTTCCTCCAGATGCTTTTCTTACTACTTTCTTGCCAGTTGTAGCAAGCAGAAATCCAGGATTTCCACAAAGAAGGAGAGAGCGGAAATGTGCATTTTATGTTAGCAAACATTACACTGCAAAGGAAGGTTGAGCAAGGTTTGCAATGGAATTAGAATACCATAATTTTAAAGCAAAGGCATAAGAAGCACATTTAAAGGAATTTTTGCCATGTAAAATCAATCTCTTAACTGTAATACAAACCTGCTTGCTACAGGAAGTGAGAGGGAGAGCAGCTAGAAGAGAGGCAGAGCATAACTGAAAGAAACTCCAGCTATCAACAGATGGGGTAACCCTGCCAGAAGGTGGAGCAATGCCAGCATGAGCAACAATAGTGTCATGGGTGCCTCACACACTGCCTGGGTTTTCCAGCATTTACTGGATTGCTGCAGGGGCTCCTGTACTTGAAAATAACCAGAAGGAGACCCAAAAGAGTGGTTCCCAATCAATGCACATCAACCACGTAAATACTTTAAATTCAGTTAATTAAAGTTTCCCAGTCCAGGGCCATAATCTGTTGTGCTATTAAACTCAGATCCTATTAGCATGCCAGGAGTTTCAATTTGGAGAATGTGGCAGTATTAATCAAGTGTTTTATTCTTTGCACCACTGCAGTAGCATGTTGGAGGAGGAAGTTGCTCATCTGTTCTCTCTGGTGGTTTAGATGCCAGGAAGATGGCCAGGAAATTGTACTGAAGGTCCCAGCTCAGGAGGCGTTCAGTGACAGAAGGGCCAATGAAGCTTCATCTGGCACTATAAAGCTGCTGACTCTGGCCTGGTTCCTCAATCTGAGCAACTCATGGAGGCACAAATGGAGGTCTCAGGCTCAAGCTACACAACACAGCGAACAACCTGTTGATCTAAACTTGTACCTGACCCCCAATCACGAATAGAGTAAGAGATCCCAACTTCAGAGCAAGAAGGGAAGAGAAGGTGAGAGATGGTGAACTCTTCCCTTTCCCATGACATCTCTCTTGCACCTCTAGGACTTTACTCCCCAGCCAAGTTCATCACCAATATAAGAGCACAGCTAGAAAGAAGAGTGTCTAGGGCAGCAGTTCCCAAAATGAGAGCTGCTGTGAATGCAGATAGGTGCCACAGAATGTCCCCGGAAACCTTTTCTTCTGGCTTTCCTGGGTACCACCATCTTAGATCACGAGTAGAGGTGTTTGTTTTTGTTGACAATAAATACACAAAACACCTTCGAATCTCACCTCTGCCACAAACTCATTATGTAGCTATAAACAAGATGCTCTCTCTTAGCCTCAAGCCCCCCCCCCCCATCTGCAATATGGAGCTAATATCTACCTTACAGGGCTCTTGCAAGAATTACAGCATAATACTATAAGCACCACACAAAAAGTACTATTATGTATTAATATTAGGAGGAAGATAGCAATTGCCTCCTCCTGGTGAAGGGGAGAATGAAGTCAATTTGGGAGCCCTGGGGTGACATAGTCCTGTTCCTCTTACATCACAGCTCGGTTTCCCCTTATGTCCTGAATATTTATACACTGGGCCATCAGTATCCACAGGGAAGCCATTCCAGAACCCCTCACAGATACTGAAACCCACGGATGATGGAATCCACGGGTCTTGGGTCCGCTCATCTTCCAGAGCAGTGGTTCCCACACATTTAGCAGTCAGACCCGCTTTTTAGAATGAGAATCTGCCAGGACCCATCGGAAGTGACGCCATGACCAGAAGTGACATAATTAAGCAGGGAAATTTTTCACAATCCTAGGCTGCAGTCCTACCCACACTTACCCAGGAGTTAAGTCCCTTTGACTATCGTTGTTAAAATATACATAGCATCTTGTTAAAAGTACAGGTCTGTAACATTTCCCCAAATGCAGTCACATACCATGGTAGCATCAAGTCTAATATATTAAAAATGAAATACTGAAATGAATGGGGACCCACCTGAAATTGGTTCCCAACCCACAGTTTGAGAAACACTGCGCTCCCATTTGCCTCCAGAGGATGTTTTGAGGGCCAGTGAGGCTGCATGCACCCTCCCTGGCACTCAGAAGGCTTTCTAAGACCTTTGAGAGGCCTTAGAAGGTCACTTCTGGTTTATCATAAAAATCAGAAGTGATGTTTAAAGGCCTTAAAAGGCCAGGGAAGTTTTTACGATAAACCAGGAGTGACGTCTGCACAGCCTCCATGGGGCTCAGAACACCCTCCAGAGGCAACCAGAGCTGTGCTCCAGCCTCCTCTGGAGGGTCCATGTTGGGCCGACCCAGCTCAGTACCAACAGATAGTTAAATCAGTGGGTCTCGAATCTACAGATACAGCTGTATTACGCTATTTTTTCTTCTGTTCACTAAGAGCCCAATCCTAAACGGCCCTAGCACCAGTGCTGAGCTCCAGTGCTGGCACTGGGCATGTGGGGAGGAGGGGCCGCTGGCACTGGGCCTCAGCACTGCATAGACAGCCAGCGCTCTTCCAGCATCGGCCGGCGGTAAGACCTCTCAGGGCGGGGGGGGACGGAATGGGTGGAACAGGGTGGAGGGACGATGAAGGGAGAGGAGGATTGAACCTGGGAGGGGAAGAGATGGTGGCAACCTCTGCCGCTGAGGATTCACCTCCCTCCTGGCCCGGGCAGCCTGACATGGGCCTCTTTGAGGCTGCACTCACACAAAAGCGGGTGCAGTTCCAAGGAAACCCATCAGTGCTGTGGCTGCATTACCCGGGGTAAGATAGCAAATGCTCCCTTACCCCAAGGAGACTCCCAGTGCTACCCCAGTGCCCACAGGATCCAGGGATATCCATTTTGCTGCCATTGGAGCCCTGGGCACTACTGACCTTAGGACTGAGCTGCCCAGCAGCTGATGGAGAAGTCCCAATCGTATGCGATAGCTCATCAGTGATTGATTGGCAACCTTCAGTCTCGAAAGACTATGGTATAAGCCTACAGCACCCAGTATTCCCAGGCGGTCTCCCATCCAAGTACTAACCAGGCCTGACCCTGCTTAGCTTCCAAGATCGGGCATGTGCAGGGTAACAGTTGCTGCAGTTTCTAAAGCAAACCTAGCCCTCGTACAAATATTCATCAATAAGCATACACACTGAGCATGTGTTTATTTTAATGAAAACTATTTCTACAGATTGCTAGTAGGATAGGACTGGGACCTAAGGCATTCTTCTGCCAGAGATGGCAAACTACCCTTTGTTGCTATACAACTAGTTTTTCTTTTTTCTTTCTTTTTCAAAAATAAGAACACAGGCCAACACACACTTTGCTATCTTAGACCTATTCCTGGGTATTTTGGGGGGTTCTGATTCCAAATATGGCATCAATTTAGCCCAATCATGTCTAGTTTCAGAGATCTGGCATAACCTTTTTAGTGGAATAGTTCAAGCAACTTCATCGTAAGGAAGCCACAAGGAAGCTACTTGAACCAGTCCCTTAATGAGACTATGTTGTAGCTCTGAAAATTAGAAATGATAGAGCAAAACTGATGACGTTTTTGAAAACGGCACCCCAAATTCATATAAAACCGCCATAAATTTTGAAAAAGTTTTTCTGACCCTCAGTTTCACTGGCCTGTGTAATGCATTTTTTTCCCTTCTTAGAATAACTTGAACATGAACTTAATAAATTTGCCTCTTGAAAATAAGAGCTAGTTTCTTACACATTATGTAAACACATGCAATTGTCTTTTGCAAAGTCTGAACAGAAGTTACAAAGGTTGCCAGTAAATTGCCTTATACTGAGAGACCATTGGCCCATTCGATTCAGTATTGTCTGCTTTGACTAGACTAGAAACAAATCTGTGGGATCTCAAGTAAGGGTCTGTCTCAGTTCTATCTCGAGATTCCACAGATTGAACCTGGAACCTTCTGCACACACTTTGCTTTTGAGCTAAGGCTCCCTCCTATCTGTTGAGGGCAATATGCTTGATATTTTAATCTCTTGTCCACGCTGGCATTTCTGTCTCTAATATTATGTGTCTCCTGTTTTATGTCTGTGATTATGAGAATGCAAGGCTTAAATCTGTAAAGATGGTGTCAAATTAATGCCATATTTCTGTCATTCTGGTTAGCTGGCCTCATTGCTATGCAGCTGAAAGATTAAATATAATTGTCATGTGGACAAAAAAATTGAGTATGAATTGGTGACAAGCATAAATGAGTATTTTGGCAAACTTGCAACTGCGTGCACTTTATGCGCAAATGCATTTGGCAGACATACTATACCTAAATATGCTGTCAGTCCATTAGAATGCTCAAATTAACCATTTTTGTTTCTGGAAAAAAAAAAAAAGCCATTGTACTAATTTGCAATGATGCACTAACAGCTAAGCCCAGAATTTAAATATTTTAAATGTTTTGGTTGTAAGAGGAGATAATGATCAACTGTAAATCACAGTATTTCGTGCCACAATATAGCAGAAAGTACCTTGGGCTCAGTGAAAGTCAGTGAGCTGGGTAAAAAAAAAAAAAAGGGAAGAAGTCCCCTGTATCATTCTCTGAAATGTTGTGACGCCATCCCATAAAAGCTGTGGAATTCAGGACTGTCCAGGCATTTGCAGCATGAAAAATACAGCATACTAATTGTATTTACTTTATGCCATTTAAATATTTTAAGTCTTTTGTAACTTGCCTTGAGGGCAATGCATGTTTGTAAAACAGGGTATAATCAGGCAAATAAATTAGATGGAAAGTGATGCAGACTCCCATGCCACATTTTCTCCACAGTTGTGGAGCTCACCTTCCTGTGCAGAGATCTGTGCCCAGTTTTTGAGCAGAGCTCTGGGCAGTCTTCCTGACTAGGGTGGTTTTTCTCACATCTTGAGTAGCAAGTGGATAAATTCTTGGTTTGATCTTCTTTAAAATATAAAGTCCTGGGCGTCAGGGAAGGGCACTAGGAATAAAACCGCTATTGAACAGCCTTGAGATGGCTGTTGTAGTTCCAAAGGGAGTGTTTCTGTTCCCTTGCCTCAGGGCTACATTGCGTTTGCAAAGGCACAGGAAAGTTGGATAGGATTGGGCCCTTAATGACACATACTTGAGACCATGAAACACAAGTTGTTCACAATCGCATGAATTAAAAAGGGTGATTTTTCTTTTTTTATAACCCATTCCGTACATATCTATGAGTAAAGAAAGTATTCTACTCTGCATCAGTAACCGTGAGCATAAAAACCATTTTAAATTTTGAAAATTAATGAACACTTCAGATCTTTGGAGGAGGCCTTGCTCTGCATGCCTTAGGAGACATGACTGACATGCACATGGAGTAGGGCTTTCTCTGTGGTGGCCCTCCAGGCTTGGAATGCTTTGCCAAGGGACATGCCAAAAGACCTCACTCTCCCTTCTCTCAAAAATCTGCTAAAAACTTCCTGTTTTTCCACAGGTTTTGGGACGATGTCTGTCACTGAAGGCTCTCTTCCTTACAAATGAATTTGCTCTCTGTTAGTTTATGGCAGCTTATTGCCATCAAACAGAATATTGTGAGCTGCCAGGGACTATGTGGTGAAGGGCAGGACAGGAGAGTCAGCCTTCCTTATGGGCTATGCAACCGCACAGCTCCAATGGAACTCCTTGCAGCTCTTCTCTTGCTCTCCAGACCTTGGCAAGAACATCACTTCCACAAAGTCATGGTAGGGATGTATGAACTTGGGGGGAAAATTAGAGGGAACATTGACAGCCACACTGAGTCAGACCATTGGTCCATGTAACTTAGTTGCCACTCCCTTGCATTTGTTATTCAGAGATAGACTACTTCTAAAACCTAAAGGTTGCATATAGTCCTCATGGCTTGTAACTTGCGATTGACTTTTCCTCCATAATTCTGTCCAATCCCTTTTTAAGGTATCTAGACCAAGTGCCATCACAACTTCTGGTGGCAAGGAGTTCCACAGATTAATCATGCACTTTCTCATTCTGCTGATTCTCCCACAAGTCAATTTTAGTGGATGCCCCCTGCTTCTGGTGCTATTTGAAAAAGAACTTCCCACTATCCAACCCATGCATAGTTTTATGTGTCTCAGTCATGGTACACCTCTCCAGCACCTTTTTTCTAGAATGAACAGTTCCAAACATTGTAGCTTTCCTCGTAAGGTAGATGTCCCAGCCACTAATCATTCTGGTCACTCTCTTCTGCACCTTTTCCAGCCACACTATATTCTTTTTGGGATGTGGGGACCAGAACTGGACATAAAAGTACAGGTGTGCCCTTACCACTGATTGGAACAATGGCATGATAATGCTGGCTGTTTTATTCTCTGACCCTTTTTTTAAATGATCCCGAGCATGGAATTCTTCACAGCTGACACACACTGGATCAACACTTTCAGCGAGCTGTCCGCCACCATCCCAAGATCTCTCTCCTGACACAGCCAGCTCTGAACCCATCAGTGTATATGTGAAATTTAGATTTCTTGCCCCCAATGTACTTTACTGTACATTTACATATATTGAAGCACATCTTCGCTTCAGTATAAATGCAAAGAGTAAACCAACAAATACTGGGTTGCAACAACATGAACTGCAGGTGTTCTATATCACTCAATAAGAAGTCAAGGATTTCTCTCACCAAAACATCCTTTATACAGGGATGGGTAAACAGAGTTTCCATGGAAACTACAGAGGTTACTTCCATCCTATATAAAAGACAATGGATTACTAGAATGCCATCAGTATAGCTGCACTCTTTGTCATTATCAGAATATGTCTAGGCCTATATTAAAACGGAAAGTCCCTGGTTGTCAACCATTCACATACATAAAGGGGCAGTAAGAGCATCCAAAAAACTAGGGAACATGATAGTCCTGAGAATAAAGCCTAAGCTGTTAATTATCACTGAAGGATAATGTCAATAATTAAAGATAATTAAGTGTGCCAATCTAAAAACTAAATGATACAACTGTGCCTTTAGTCGCCTTGCAATTGTAATGCTGTTACAAATCTTGATGATGTCACATCGTTCAAGCCTTACAATTTTCCAACTGCTACAGGACAGTATTGCTTCTTCACAATGCATGCCACCCTTACTCCCAGCAGTCAGGGGAAGGGCTTCAATGAGCAAAAAGAGTTACTACAAAATACCTAATTCCCACTGAATACACGATTGAGAACGTTTTGCCCCCAAGTGGACATAGTCTGCCATTGCAAACTGTTCACCTTAAAGGCCATTGGGGATGTCAAACTCATACAAAGGGCCGAAGTCAGTATTTGTGCTTCCTACTGAGGGCCGGAAGTGATGTCATTAAGCAGTTGATGGCCAGAAATAAGCACTTTGGACTCTCACACTGAAAGTCATTAGCTGCAACTGACAGAAGGGAAAATGTGCAAATCTTGTTCACAATTTCAAGATATGAGAGAGCCCAATTATCAAGCTGGGAGAGCTCAATTATAACAGGGGGCGGATAAATTGTTTCTGGGGGCCCGCAGGCCTTATGTTTGACATCCCTGCACTCAATAGGCATTGACTTTTTGTACACATATCACTAGCAAGAACAGAACAGAGAGCATACACAATCATGTGCAACAAAGTAACATATGAGTTTCTGCCACATGGATACTGCCATGTGTGAACTGATATTTATTTAACACCATTTAATACTGTACTTAGGAATATTTCTGATTCAGAAAGTTAACTACGGGTGTTTAAAAGTTAGCTACAATGCTGGGGCATACAGAAAAATCAGCACAGGAGAAGCACAGGAGAAGGAGATATAAAAGCAACTCATGGAGTTGCCTAGGGAGATGTGAAGAGGATTCAAAGCAAGGTTTGAGCAGATGTCTGTTGCTAGTGGTGTAGCTACAGGGGGTGCAAAGCACTAAGTTTTGCACTGAGCCTCGCGCAGCTTGCAAGGGGCCCCCCTTCCTCCCTTTCAGACCATTCCAGGCGGGGAGAGGAAAAATGGAGGCGTAGGCTCCCGAGGCCTGATCCTAAGCCTCACTGCCACGTGTAAGGGGCCACTCCTCTTTGGAGCCATTCCAGGCAGGGGGGGCAAAATGGAGGTGTACAATCCTGGGCCCCGATCCTGAGCCTCACTGCAGCCAGCATGCAAGGGGCCCCTCTCTCTCACCTTTGGAGCCATTCCAGGAAGGGGGGGCAAAACAGAGGTGCATGCTCCTGGGGGGTCCGATCCTGAGCCTTAATGTGGCGTGCAAGGGGCCCCTCCCTTCGGAGCCATTCCAGGCAGGGGGAGCAAAATGGAGGTGTACAATCTTGGGACCCGATCCTGAGCCCCCACTGCCAAACTTAGTGCTTTGCCCCCCCTCTAGCTACGCCACTGCCTGTTGCTGAGCGTACTTATGGCAGCCAGCTGGAAAGATTTCAGCTCTGGCTTCTGAGTGGGGGGAGAGGAAGAGGCCGCAGAAGCGACCCTTCCCCAGCGGGGAGATCAGCGAGCCTCCCCCCCCCCCCCCGTGGCGGGCACTGCTCCTGGGCCCGCCTGGGCAGGGGCGGATCGCCAGGCTGCGGCTCTCCCGTGCGCAATTACGCAGAGCCTCTGCGCTCCGGGCCTGACTGGCGGGGAAGACGCCTGGCTGGAGAAAGCGGGGCTTCCTGGCTAGGCTGGCGGGCAGCAAGAGAGACCCCCCTCCGGGGGGGGGCCGCGCCTTCTGGCTTACCGACTGGTGGCGGTGCGGAGGAGGAGGAGGAGACGCGGCGGCCCGCCTGCCCCGAGCCCCGCGCCGCCCTCCCCTTCCGCGGCTCCCACCGCCCCGCACGTGGCCGTCCTCCCCGGCGCCTTCCTCCTGCCTTCCTCTCCCGCACGGGCGCCTCCGGTCTGGCCGCCCGCCTCCCCTCCGGGGCCGGCCGCCGCCACCGCGCTCAGGCTGCATCGGAGCCCCCGAGCGCTGCACGCCTCCTCCCGGGAACGGCCGCTGGAAGCGGAGGGCGCGCCCGGCCGGGGCCTAGCGCGAGCAGGAGGCTGGCTGGCGGGCCGGAGCTCGCGGGGACCCAGCCCTCTCCCGCTTCCCAGCACCGGTGCAGCTGTGCCAGGGGGGTGGCGGGGCAGCCGCGGAGGCCTCCTCGAGGCAGGGGAGCGTCTGTCCCCCAACCTCAGGGCTGCACAGGGGCTGGGAAGCGGGAAAGGGCTGGGCCCTCTGGGCGCTTTCCTGGAGTGCCCCCCGTGTGCACTTGTTGTGGAGGGAACCACGCAGCTGAACGATGCACGAGGATGGCTTCTCCAGGCACTCAACATGTGGGGGGGGGCCTTGCTCCCTCAGGAATGCACTTTGCACCTTCAGTACCCCCCTCCTTTTTCGGTGCAGCCATGTTTACTCAGCAGTGCAAGCCCAGCTAGCCTCAAGCAGCCCTTCTGAGCAGGGCCCCCACTCTGAGGCAAAGCTGGGGGCCCACTCCTCTCCAGCTTTCCAGCAGCTGTGCCAATGAGGTGTGCACTGCGTCTTAGGGTGGGGAGGCAGTCCCAGAGGCCACCTCAAGGTATGGGAACATTGGTTCCCTTACCTCAGGGTGCGTTGCGGCTGCACCGGTGCTGGAAAGTTGGAGAGGAGTGGGCCCTCTGAGTGTTTTCCTGGAGCTGGAATACAAAGAGCAGTGTGTGTGGTGTGTCCCCCCCCATGTGCACTTACTGAGGCGGAACCATCCAGCTGAATGATATACTAGGATACACTATCCTCCAGGCACCCAATATGTGGGGGCGGGGGGGCTTTGCTCCCTCAGAACTGCACTTTAAACCTTCAGTGCCCCCCCCCCACTCATTTTTGGTGCAGCCACTTTTCTGTCCTGTTGACTCAGCTTTGCAAGCCCAACTCAAGCGTCTCAAGAGGCGCTTCTGAGCAGGGCCAGCCCTGAGGCGAGGCTGGAGGCCCAGTCCTCTCCAGCTTTCCAGCACTGGTGCAGCTGTGCCAATGAGGCGTGCACTGCATCCTAGAGTGAGGAGACAGTCTCAGAGGCCTCCTCAAGGTATGGGAACACTTGTTCCCTTACCTCAGGGTGTGTTGTGGCTGCACCTGAAAGTTGTTCCCTTACCTCAGGGTGTGTTGTGGCTGTGCTGAAAGTTGGAGAGGACTGGGCCCCCAGCCATGCCTCAGGGCCAGCCCTGCTCAGAAGCACCTCTTGAGACAAGTTGACCTTGCAATGCCGAACCAACATGACAAAAAAGTGGCTGCAGCATAAATGGGGGGGGGGCACTGAAGTTGCAATGTGCCCAGTCCTATCCAACTTGCCAACTCTGGTGTAGAGACACAATGAAGCCCTGTGGTAAGGGGACACGTGTTCTCATACTTTGAGAAGGCCATCCACCACAGGATGCAGTGCACGCGCCACTAGCACAACTGCACCAGCACTGGAAAACCGGATAGGAGTGGGTTACTCCTATCCCCCACATGTTGGATGCCTGGAAGAGCAACCATCTTAGTGTATCAGCTGCATGGTTCCTGCCTCAACAAGTGCACACACAGAGAACTGCTCTTTGTATTCAGACTAAAGCAGGGATGGGCAAACATTTTGGTGGGAGGGCCACATTATCTCTCTGACACTGTGTCAGGGGCCAGGGGAAAAAAAAAAGAATGAATTTACTTTCAATTTTGAAGAAATTTACATAAACAAAAACGTTAGAGATGGAACTTATATGAATGAATGAATTTTACTGAGCTTATTTATAATACACATGAGAAGTAGAAAGAATACAGGCACAAGAACTATGAACTGTTTGCCACACACCTCTTGCACAGCAAAAACATACAGACCAAGCTGGACACACCTGGAGACATAAGCAGGGAGTTAATTAACACAGTGGTGTACAAATGGGGGCTGGGGGAGCCCTGGGTACCAAGCTGCAGGGTAGTGACAGAGGCTGCCTCTCAGTTTTTAAAATCTTGGTACTTTCGAATAATAGCATCATGTTATATATCATTCAATGCATAATTTCATGCGGAATGCAATGAATCAAACTGCATTGAAATGTCTCTATCAAAAGTTATATTCAAAACCAGAAAAGGGAAACACAACTGCGTTATGTAACAAAAAGTAGATTACTCTTGGAATCCTGTAACAAAAGGTGTACACTGTAACAAAAAGTGGATTACACTGGGAATAAATAACTTGTTGCAAGCATTCCGGAAAACCAAATGCATTCTTCATAAATGTACGTATGTTTTGCCTTTTTTCTATATTACAACAAAACCACTTTTGTATGCATGATAGACCACAAGCCCACTGTATATTATCTTGATGGGCATTCTTTCCCTGTTAATGACTTCTTAAATTAACAACTTCCCAAGTTAATAAGTGCAGAATAGACATTAACCTAGTGCAGGGCTGCCCAAACTCTGGCGCAAGGGCCATTTGCAGCCTTCAGGGACCCCCAATCTGAACTTTGGGGTCACCCCAGTCTCCAATGAGCCTCTGGCCCTCCGGAGACTTGCTGAACCCCGCGCTGGCCCGACACAGCTACTTTTAGTGTGAGGGCCAACCATTTTACCTCTCACGCAAGCTGAGGGCTCCCTCCACTGCTTGCTGTTTCACGTCCATGATGCAGCAGTGGCAGCAAAGGAAAGGCCAGCCTTGCTTTGTGCAAGGTCTTTTATCAGCCTTGAGCTATCGCAAAACCTTCATTTGTTCATATCAGTCCCATCTCTAATGTACTCATTTATGTAAATTTATTCAAATTTTAAATGTAAATTCTTTTTCCTGGTCCCCAACACAGTGTCAGAGAACTTATGTACCCTATGGTCAAAAAATTGGATACCCCTGGTCTAATGCATTAGAGTTTCCCTGAAGAGCTTGATATAGGTAAGTTGGAAGCCATTGTAGTCTTGCAGTAACAGACATTGATTTGTTTAAAAAAAGTGATGTGCCTGTTTTGTAGCTGCAAAAATTGCACACAGAATATGTAAATCTCTTTGAAGTATAGCTGTACAATAGTCTTAACAATTGTTGTATGCTAAATCCTTTTAGAAGGAGCCCATTACTGTTTCATGAGGTTTCTCTTTCTCTGTCATTTCTTCAAAGGAGAAATGAAGAAGCCAGAGCAACTTGAAAGAGCCTAATGTTAGTACACCAAGACAAAGAATGGAAGAAAAATTGTACAGCAATTTAACCGTTGTCAATGGTACTGCTGCGAACCAGAAAGATGTAGAAGGCCACAGCCTTTGGCAAGTAATTACCATTGCTACCGTAACAGCCATTTTAAGCTTAATAACCATAGTGGGGAATGTTCTTGTCATGATATCCTTCAAAGTCAACAGCCAGCTCAAAACAGTGAACAATTACTATTTACTGAGCCTTGCTTGTGCGGATCTGATCATTGGAGTATTTTCTATGAATCTTTATACATCCTACATCTTAATAGGGTACTGGTCTCTTGGAAGCCTGGCGTGTGACTTGTGGCTAGCCCTTGACTATGTCGCTAGTAATGCCTCCGTCATGAATTTGCTTGTCATCAGCTTTGACCGATATTTTTCTATTACAAGACCACTAACCTACAGAGCTAAACGCACACCCAAAAGGGCTGGCATTATGATTGGTCTAGCTTGGCTAATTTCATTTATCCTGTGGGCACCAGTAATCCTGTGCTGGCAGTATTTTGTAGGCGAACGAACTGTCCCACCTGGAGAATGCCAGATCCAGTTTTTGTATGAACCCATAGTCACCTTTGGTACCGCCATTGCAGCTTTCTATATCCCAGTTTCAGTGATGACTATTTTGTATTGCCGTATTTATAAAGAGACTGAGAAGCGCACCAAGGACCTGGCTGAACTCCAAGGCTCCAGTTCTGTGGCTGAGTTTGAAATGATCAAGCCTCAGAAAGCCCTGCTGAAGTCCTGCTTTAGTTGCAAGCAGCAGAATTTGGCCAAAAGGGAGAGGTGTCAGGCTTCCTGGTCTTCATCCAGCCGAAGTACATCTACAACAGCGAAAGTGTCTCAGATTCAGAATACTGATCTTGAGTGGTCTAAAGCAGACCAGCTAACCACTTGTAGCAGCTATGCATCCTCAGAAGAGGAGGATAAACATGCCTCTGACTCAGTCTTTCAGGTCACTTATAAGACCCCGGTAAAAGGGAAGGATGAAGAACACAAAGAGAAGAAGGAAGCTTTCATCAAAGACCATACTGGGGAAAAGGACTACGAGGCCCAGAAATATTTCCTAACGCCAACCAAAGGCCATATTCAAAAAAGTAACAAATGTGTAGCTTATAAATTCCACTTGGTGGTGAAAGCTGATGGCACTCAAGAAACCAACAATGGTTGTCGAAAAGTCAAAATCACACCTTGTTCTGCCACTTTATCCAAGGACCCTTCCATTAAAAGCATGGATCCAAGTATAAACAATCAAATCACTAAAAGGAAAAGAATGGTTCTCATAAAGGAACGCAAAGCAGCCCAGACTTTAAGTGCCATTCTCCTAGCTTTCATAATCACTTGGACACCATATAATATCATGGTTCTGGTGTCCACATTCTGCTCGGACTGTATTCCTCCGACATTGTGGCACCTTGGTTATTGGCTATGCTATGTCAATAGTACTGTTAACCCAATCTGTTATGCGCTCTGTAACAAAACTTTCAGAAAAACCTTTAAGCTGTTGCTCTTTTGTCAGTGGAAGAAGAAAAAAGTGGAAGAAAAGTTATACTGGCAGGGTAATACAAAGCTGCCTTAATTTAAAGACCAACATTTGGTCTTGGCCAAGCACTGAAGATCAAATTGGCTGCAAGTCTTTCTTTGTAGAGTTGTTGCTTTTCATCTCTGAAGCCGATAGAAGCACAATTGGCGTGATGATAAATATGTACTTATGGCTATGAAGAAAACAACCACAACGTGAACGTATAGTTGTTTGTGATGATTCAGTGGATCACTATTAATGTCTTTATCATAGGAAATTTGCTGTCCATACTTCTGCGAGTTAAAACGGAAAGTCAAAGGACTATAATGACTGGTGATGGAATACTCCCATAAATTCATTAGGTTCTCTTACTTGGAAAGTCACGCTGCACTTTCCCACATATTTTTCTAAAGCTTTGTCCCGTTTACAGCCCAATCCTAAACTGTGCTGGTACAGCAGGGCCACATGGCCAAGACTGCATCCAATGCAGCTCAGAAGGTGTCTGGAGGTCTCCTTGAGGTAAGGAGACGTATTTCCCCTTACCCTCACTAAAGCGCTTGGCCAAGGCCCATGAGAAGGTAGTGCAAAGGGTAAATTGTAACCAAGGTCAGGGTCAAAAGGGGGGCCAGGTGGCAAAGGAGGGAGCCTGAACATTTCTTGAGATCTTACATTTTCTGACCTCATGAAGGTCCATGAGAGGAGGGGAGCAGGGAGTACATTCTACTCCCTGTGCCTGGGGTCAAAAAGGGGGGCCAGGAGCCAAAGGAGGGAAACCAGAATTTCCTGGGATCTCAGAAAATGTTTTCTTATATTGTGTGTAGAATATCATTTGCATTTTGCGTAATCCTACATAGTTTTATATATCACAGAAATATATAGTAGATGTAATTTGAAGGAATTATAATCCAATGGAGAAGGGAAGGGGCCAAGAAACCTTGTACCGCCTGATAAAATTCCTCTCAGAGGCCCTGCTCCAGGCAGCCCCTATGGCCCGTAGGCTAAGGGGCTTCTTGGATCATCGCCAGCTGTTTAGCTGGCACAAATCCGGGAAGATCAGTGTAACATCGGATGGCCCAGAAGTTTAGGATATAGCAAAGGCCTGCACTGCCAATCCTGCCCCTTCCTGGACCCAGTTTGCCCTCCCCCACCCAAAACACCCCCTCGCTGCCTCCAAAATGCCCTCTTGCCACCCTCTTCCAGCCCCTGTGCTGCCCGGCACTACTCCTGGATGTGGCACCAGCAGGCCAGGACAGACTGTTGGGCCTGCACAACCGGCTTGGTAAACATGCTTTAGGGCACTTGGAGCTCATCGGGGCTAACTGTACCAGCTCAGGCCAACCTTAGGACTGCGCTGTAAGTTGCATTTCTCCATATAATTAGGATTGGCATCACTTTCCCTGCCAGTTGTATCCTAGTTGGATGGAAGCGAAAGGCAGTGGTCCACAACTGACAAATATCAGTGATCAAGAATAAATTTGGCTCAGTTTGATTCTTTCTCTTCTGTAAGGACATGTAGCCGGTATACTGCATGGTTGAGTCTTTTGCAAATGAAGTTGCCATAGCAACTTTGTCAGGGAAATTAATGTCACCTGCAAACAATGGTAGTAGTTGTCTTTTGAGTGTTTGTTCATTCAGACTTAAATTATTCTGAGAAAAAAATGTTATTTTTGGGATGCAGTGTATTAATTCGAACAATTGTTGCATAAGAGAATTGATGTGATACACCACATTGTTTTTGCCTACCCTCCAGTGTATGGCTTCTGCAAAAAAAGGTAAAATTATATTAATACTTTTATTACCATTTCCTATCATAGTGCCCTGACCATAAACACATTTTCTTGGACATAAGGGTTGTTTCTCACATGGCAATCTAAGCTGCATTTTATTTCCTGCTCCTGTGCTTGAATTTCAAACAATATTAGGCAAACTTCCTCTGATTTCTATACACCTTCCAAATATGTGTGTTCAGGATTAGGCAATGAACTGAACTGCATTTGCTCTTGAGTAAAGCTAATTACAATTTACAGTATTACTTTTATTGGCCTTAATCATAGAGAATAGGGCCTTTGCGCCCTAATCTTAAAAAACATATCTTGAAATTAAATTATCTGAAATCAGTTCATGGGCTTGCTGCTCTGTTTACAAACAAATGCCATATTGAAACAGAATAAAGCAGTTCACGGCATTGGCTGTGAACATATATTTTAATTATAACACTAGCACTTGGCACCGCACTTTAAAAAAAAAATAAATTCAGAGTTTTACAATCATGTACTAGTCTAATGCTTTGTGCTCAGCTTTCTCTTTGAATCATATCATCTGTGTCAGTCAAACAGATGTGACTGCAACAGTGATGAGAGAGAGAGAGAGAGGAATCAAAACCTACCTCTTGTCCTTTGGATTTTTGGTGGTAATAACTTAATGCCTGAAATCCCCAGCATAAGTAGGGAAGTCCATCAAGCATCAGCTGGATGTAACTGAGGCTATGTCCCTTCTGCCAGGATAGGAGGAAGGGTTATATTTTATATAATGGCTATTTTAGTGCCTCTGTGTTTAAAAGAGGGTACTTATGCCACACAGCTATTGCAGGAGAGACAGTGATCTGACAGGATAAAAGGAGTAACTGGGATAATTACAGAGTAAGAGATCTGAGAACTGCAATTAAAATCAGCTATCAAAGTAAACTGATGAGGCATAAAGCCAGCAAGAGCAACAGAAGTCAAAATGCAATACTATGAAAATAAACATACATTTATTCAGAAGTATTAGAAAGCCCAAGATTTAAAATGTTGCAATGCCTAGAATTTCTATCCTAGCACCCTGGTTCAATAATTTCGGGGGGGGGGGAGTAGTTCTGTGCCTGTAAACAGATACTAATTCAAAAATGTCCCCTTTGCTGATGTGAATGGAGAAGGTGATTCATGTAGGAATTCCAAAGGTGAACTGGAGCATACATGAGCTCTGGATTGGGAACAGAAAGGCCCAATTCAGGCAAAATCCAGCAAACCTTTCACCACCAAGTTAGCCTTGTTAGTGAAAGGAATGTAAAGATCCACAGTTGTGTGGAACAAGTGGATCTCTGTAGTTCTCTAATTGACAGCACAAGACATTTGTGGTTTGCCGAACTGCAGTTTTACAGATGGACTAAACTCACAAAAATGCATACCCAGTCCTAGAGTTCAATGAAATGCAAGTCCTCAGTTTGGATCTAGAATTCATCTCTGTATTGTGTTACCCACAGCTATAGCTTAGTATGGTAGTAGCACAGTTGTGATTTGTAATGTTGCACAGTTCAGAGATTGCATAGCAAATTTCATTAGAATACAGTAATTCTATATTTATCATTGCTTCATCAATGTCACAAGTTCTTTCATTAGTAACTGGTACTCTGTAAAAGAAAAGGTTTTTGCACAGCCATAGCTGTGTTATTTACACCACTGTAAATAACTTGTCTCTGCAAGTTGTTTTGCAAAAAATTCCCCATTTTGTTTTTTAAGGGGACTTGATATAATTTAAACTGATTGTATAATAATGTGAATATGTGTATTCTGGATTTAATATGATTGATTCTGAATATTTTGTATTGTGTCAATTGTTTTTGGTGCTTTTGCACATAATTGTTTAAGGAAAGTGCGGGTTATTATAAAGACCTCTAATTATTTTCTTCAGTCACCATCAGAGCATTTTCTGCGTATAGTGTATGCTTTGGGATATACTAGCTTATTTTGAATTTGAACAAACATACATATTTGTGTTTGAGTCAAAAGACATGCATTTCTATGACACAAGCTATGTAATAATGGCAAAATGTATAAGATTGTACAAGTTTTCTGCTAGCTGCAATGTTATTACTGAAGAAAAGCTTTGCCTCTCCTACTGAAGTTAAATGGGAAGTTATTTTTTGTCACCAATTTCTTTTGAACAGGAATGTTTTATAAATGTTTGTGGTTCGTTTGTTGAGTAAATGTGTAAGATTACAGAGTGATGGATGCCAAAGTATCGGTTCAGTGTAACTGTTAAGTATGTGCTCAAACCTATGCTGCTAAACATGGGGACATTACACTGCCAAACTCTGGGAAACATTGTAAACTTCTGGAACTGTATTAAAACAGAGTGTTACTGCTTTCTTGTACACTATGGTTACATGGTGGGGAGGGGGAGGAGGGAAAGAGTGCTGAGAGCTGGCTGCCCAATACTTGTTTTTGTAGAACTGAAGATTCTGATTCCTCTCAAATCTGACCATATACTGCAAAAGCTACAGCAGGCTGGATTCACCCTGCTTTGGTAACATTTGTAGGAAAGAGTCCAGTGGAGTGGCAGAATAATGTGTTTCCTTCCAACCATCTATCCCTGAAGTAGAGATTAGAGACTTGGGGATGTTAACAGCACTGCTTCCTTATACACATGGACAGCAAAAATAGAAAATGATGTTATAGGATCATGTTATAAAAGATGTTATAAGATGTTATAATATAAAAGATGTTATAAAACCAAGGATGATGTTATAAAAGAAACAGATCATATAATACCCTGTGAAGAAATCTCAGCATAGGTGAGCATTTCCAGAATGGATGGGGAACCAATAAGGAGTCTGCAAATATGTGCATCATCATCAGGGTGGCATGAGGTTGCTGGAGATTCGAGATTATATTGGTTCTTCTCATGTGAGGAGGCAATGACTAGCAGAAATAGGGTTATACCTCCTTATAAGGTCATCATAGCAATTAGCTAAGAAACATGGGACGTATGTTAGGAAGGAAGGTTTGGGCAGCCCAATTCTACATTTTGGAAACAGCTTTCTGAGCAGTTTAGCATTTGGTGGGCACCCTCAGATGCCAATGCAACTACATTCTTGCTGGTAGCACCAAACCCTCACCGGCACAGCATCAGCCTCACCAGTAGATGGGCCGCAGATGCCAGCATTGTGGGTGGCTGAATTCTCTTTGCATGCCTCATATCCATGGAGTCACTGTCCAATGGCCACCCTGTGATTGGTGCAGGGTGTTTGTGTTTCCATGGACACTGGTGGTGTTACTGGCCTCTGACACACCCCATTCCACCCACCCCACCGACTTACCAGTATCTTTGGGGCTCCTCTTCACCATGAGTAGGGTCCTTCCTGCTGTCTGTGTCCCAGCCCATGTGCTTGCAAAGCTCCTTTTATGACACTGTAAAGCATCAACTGCCACCAGTACGCATTCTAGTGGTGGTTCAGCTCTGTAGGGCTGGGCTGTTGATAAGCTTGTTCGTTGTTTCCAGTATTTTTAAACAATCCCTTTTAAACAGTCTATTTTAAAAATGAATAGGTTAAAAGATATTGCATACTTTGAGAAAACACTATAAAAGATGCTAAGATTAATCACTGGGCCCACCTCCAAATTTACAAATTGCACATGCCTCTCTGAAATAAATAGGGCTTGTCCTTATAGGCTGAATGGAGAACTAGGCTGTAATTAGTCACGTATTTTAAATGTTTAAAATGTCATTGTGTTTTGCAGCAATGGGGACATAAGGTACTGTGTTTAAATGCTACTGTGCCAAGGAAAGCTAGAAACTACACATTCAATAATGAGAAATTCATTTTCCGGATTTCAAGGCCATGTTCACCAAGTCTGGATAGTAACCTGACATTTTGCTCTAAACTCTGTAGAGCATTATCAAAGGAATAAAGAAAAATACAACTAAGCTAACACCCAAAAATCCTGAAGCCTGCTAGGTGTAAGAATGTCATGCTCTACTGCATGATACAAAAAACTAAGGCAAATATCCAACACCAGCATTTTAAAAGATAATGCTCTACAGCAGCGGTTTTCAAGCTCTCTGGGAGAGTTTGAACCTCTCTAAATCCTTGCAGAAGTGAGGGGGAAGGCAGTGAGGGCAAGGGGAAGGCAGTGACGCAATCCCCAGGATCGTGTTGTTCTGGGGGCTGCAGTTGGACTTACCGGAGCCTCCTGCAGCCTCCCTGGGGTCCGGGGAGCCCTGCATGACCGTCTGCAGGGCTCCCCAAAGCTTAGAAAGCAAAAGCAGAGCAATTGTGCCCCGCCTCTGCCAAACCGCAAGGCTCTGGTAAGTCCAGCCAAGCCCCCTAAGAGACGTGATCCTGGGGGTCACGTCACTGTCTTCCCCCTGCCTCTTTGCTGCCCCCGGCCCTCACGCTGGGGCATCATGATGCCCCAGTTTGAAAACCCATGCTCTACAGAGTTTAGCATGAAACATCACGTTACTGTCTAGACTTGGTGACTACGACCTTGAAACCTGAAAAATGAATTTCTCATTAGGTTACAACTCTGGCCACAGAAGTCTTAGTTCCTACATTACACATTCAATATACTAAGACCAGTGGTTCCCAAACTGGGAGCCACAGCTCTCCAGTGTGGAAACCAGACAGGGGAGCTGAGGAATCCTTGTGAAAATCGCACCACCCTATACAGTGTACAGGATTTTGCCCTAATGAGGAGCTGTAGCCAATGGCCCAGTAGGTCAAGGGAGCTGCCTGTCAAAAACATTTGGGAACTACTGTGCTAAGACTGTTGTCCATCAACTGTTACTAAAGTAACTATAGCTGCCGAAAAGGAAGGTCTAGTTCCATGTAAGGAACATGTACTGGGAGCAACCATTAGGCCAGGTCATGCGGGTTGTCAGCAACAGATTATAGAGAGGTGAGAGAGTGGGGGGGCGGCAGCAGTGTAGCCGGAGGGGGCAGCACACTGAGTACAGCAGGTGCCACAACACCCGCAGCCCCTCCCCCTTGTCCCTGGAGCTATTCAGGGCACTGACAGCAGTGTGAACTTAGTGTGCTGCCCCCCCGCTACACTTCTGATTGGAGGTCTGCCATTGCTGTCTCCTCTCTCCAGCCTGCCACAGATGCAACCCCCACTGTCTGCCTGCTAAGAGTGAGAGGAAAGTGAATTGCGCACCTCCTTACCTTGCTCCTCGAATGGTTTCTTCAGATGCAAAGTGCAAGACGTCTGGTTTCTTTTACAGGGACCATGCAATCAAAGGAGCTCTGACATTTACATGGTCCCTTTAAATCAAACATGGAAGTCCTGCACTTCCACAACAAATGAAACAGTGCGAGGAGCACATTAAGTGGCTTCTTTTAATTGTACAGAGGTGGTGAACCCAAAGTGGCATAAGAACATAAGAACAGCCCCACTGGATCAGGCCATAGGCCCATCTAGTCCAGCTTCCTGTATCTCACAGCGGCCCACCAAATGCCCCAGGGAGCACACCAGATAACAAGAGACCTGCAAGGCCTCCTGGGAATTGTAGTTTAAGAACATAAGAACATCCCCACTGGATCAGGCCATAGGCCCATCTGGTCCAGCTTCCTGTATCTCACAGCGGCCCACCAAATGCCCCAGGGAGCACACCAGATAACAAGAGACCTGCAAGGCTTCCTGGGAATTGTAGTTAAGAACATAAGAACAGCCCCACTGGATCAGGCCATAGGCCCATCTAGTCCAGCTTCCTGTATCTCACAGCGGCCTACCAAATGCCCCAGGGAGCACACCAGATAACAAGAGACCTGCAAGGCTTCCTGGGAATTGTAGTTAAGAACATAAGAACAGCCCCACTGGATCAGGCCATAGGCCCATCTAGTCCAGCTTCCTGTATCTCACAGCGGCCTACCAAATGCCGCAGGGAGCACACCAGATAACAAGAGACCTGCATCCTGGTGCCCTCCCCTGCATCTGACATAGCCCATTTCTGAAATCAGGAGGTTGCACATACACATCATGGCTTGTAACCCGTGAACATTCCAGTTCATGCCACTGATGAGGAGTAATCTGGATTCAGGAAACTAACACCCCAATCCTATGCATGTCTACTCGTAAGTAAGTCCCACCATAGTCAGTGGTGCTTACTCCCAAGTAAGTGTGGTTAGGATTACAAAGAGTACAATTCTGTACACATTTACTTGGGAGTAAACCCAACGCATCCAACGAGACTCACACTCGGGTAGGTGAAGATAGGATTAGAGCAGGGGCGCCCAAACCCCAGCCCTGGGGCCACTTGCAGCCTTCGAGGACTCCCAATGCAGCCCTCAGGGAGCCCCCAGTCTCCAATGAGCCTCTGGCCCTCGGGAGACTTGCTGGAGCCCTCGGTGGCCTGACGCAGCTGCTCTCAGCATAAGGACGACTGACCTCTCGCTGTGGGATGAGGGCTTCCTCCACTGCTTGCTGTTTCACGTCTGTGATGCAGTAGTGGCAGCAAAGGAAAGGCCAGCCTTGCTTTGTATAAGGCCTTCTATAGGCCTTGAGTTATTGCAAGACTTTCATTCATTCATATAAGTTCATCTTTAATACATTCACTTGTGTAAACTTAAGTCAATTTATTCAAATTTTTAATGTAAATTAATTATTTTCTTCCCCAGCCCCCGACACAGTGTCAGAGAGATGATGTAGCCCTCCTGCCAAAAACTTTGGCCACCCCTGGATTAGAGAAAGCAATTTGCCACTGAGCAGGAAATGAAAGCAAATCATTGTATTTTATGCACTGCTATGACCGTTATGCTTTTATAAAGGTAGGAAAACATAAATGATAATATATGGAGAAGGTTAACTTTATCTGAAATAATTAGAATTTGAAAGCAAGGGAGTAAAGCGTAGGAGGTGTTGAGATCTCAGAAAAAATGTTCAAACATAAATACTGAAATGTTTGTAGAGATGAAAAGAAATGAATATTTTGTATCTTAAAAATGGTAGCGCTACAGTGCACACACATACACCGAACTCTTTTTTTAAATGTGCAACTGTCTCTGTACAAAAGCTGAGCCTGTAACTACATTGTTATACAATGTTCTTATTGACATTCATGTGCCTCACTGCCCTCTGTTAGATGGAATGTCTCAGAGGCAGCCATTCACATCAGTGATGGACCTCCCCAACCCTGTACCCTACATAAGAACATAAGAACATAAGAACAGCCCCACTGGATCAGGCCATAGGCCCATCTAGTCCAGCTTCCTGTATCTCACAGCGGCCCACCAAATGCCCCAAGGAGCACGCCAGATAACAAGAGACCTCGTCCTGGTGCTCTCCCCTACATCTGGCATTCTGACTTAACCCATTCCTAAAATCAGGAGGTTGCGCATACACATCATGGCTTGTACCCCATAATGGATTTTTCCTCCAGAAACTCGTCCAATCCCCTTTTAAAGGCGTCTAGGCCAGTCGCCATCACCACATCCTGTGGCAAAGAGTTCCACAGACCAACCACACGCTGAGTAAAGAAATATTTTCTTTTGTCTGTCCTAACCCGCCCAACACTCAATTTTAGTGGATGTCCCCTGGTTCTGGTATTATGTGAGAGTGTAAAGAGCATCTCCCTATCCACTCTGTCCATCCCCTGCATAATTTTGTATGTCTCAATCATGTCCCCCCTCAAGCGTCTCTTTTCTAGGCTGAAGAGGCCCAAACGCCGCAGCCTTTCCTCATAAGGAAGGTGCCCCAGCCCCGTAATCAGCTTAGTCGCTCTCTTTTGCACCTTCTCCATTTCCATTACCCTGGTGCAAAGGTCCATGATGGCACCCCCCCCCCACAGGCTGTCGCTGCCTGCACAGAAATCCATCCCTCCCCCACTCACCTGAGGCTCACGGAGCCATGCATGACCCATACCTGCGTTGGCAAAACTCCCTGAGGCTTCCCCGACGCTATAAACTGTGCCTCTGGGAAACCAGAAGCACAGTTTCCGACCCCATCGGGGGCCTTACAGAGGCTTCTGCGGGGTCCTAGAGGCTCGTGCCTAGGGCATTTGCCCCATCAAATGTAATGGGAGGTCCGCCACTGATTCGCATCACCATTCTGCTTCAGTACTGACCGAGGGAGTGGAATTGCTCTTTGAAATAATGTACTCTGGCTACTATTTTCCCCCTCCTTTTATACTATATACCAGTACTTTTTAATCCCTGATACTTCAATCAGTGATACCTATGCCCAGTAGTGGATCTCCCCAGCCCCACGGTAAAGGTCTGTGATGGGACCCCCCTGCGGGATGCCGCCATCCCCGTGCACAAATCTGCTCCCCCCCTCCACTTACCTGGAGCGCATGGTGCTTCGTGTGACTCCAGGACAT
This sequence comes from Tiliqua scincoides, assembly GCF_035046505.1. Lineage (NCBI taxonomy): Eukaryota > Metazoa > Chordata > Lepidosauria > Squamata > Scincidae > Tiliqua > Tiliqua scincoides. The sequence goes on from NC_089821.1 coordinate 11,833,783, forward strand.
GTTGGGGAAGCCAAGATTCCCTGACACTTTAAACTGTGCTTCTAGCAAACTGGAAACACAGTATCCAACCCTGTCGGGAACCTCAGAGAGGCTTCTGCAGCGTCCTAAAGGTGCGCGAGGCTCTGCACCCAGGGCAGGTGCCCCATCAAATGAATGGGAGGTCTGCCACTGCCTGTGCCCATTGCCATGGTTACCTTGTGGCACAGCCCTGCCTGGTCTGACGCACTGGAAGTGGAGAGGGCTGAAGCAGTGAGTTACTAGTGGGCAAGATGTGGTTGTGCAGCTGCCTAGCCAAAGACACATAGTTTGGGGAATGTGATGGATCCTGGCCCCTGAACCTTGGGGGTGAAGTCTACATCTGGGGGGTGGGCTACAGCATTGTGATGCCTCCTTGGGTGAGAGGCCAGATTCACATGGAGTACTTTTGCAGAAATGCTGAGTTTATGGTGGCCAAATAAAACATGTCCTTAACCTCTGCTGTAGCCCCCTAGTTCCACTCATTGGAGATTGCGTAACAAAACTGCTCACCATGAGCCTGTCCTTACTATGGCAAAGGGCTTGTCTGGCAAGAGGGCATGGGACACCAACCAGACTGGACAGAATGGGGCTGGCCCCATACCAGGGTCACTTGCTGGGCAGAGCTAGGAGGAGGCAGATGCCTCTGAAGGATTGCCCTGGGTTAGGATAGTCCCCATTCCCAGGGCTTTTGCCTCTTCCAGTCTCTTTGCCCCAACCTCCTCCTCTTCTGCCCCTTTTCCTGGCTTTGTGTAGCAGCCACTTCTTCATCCTGGCCATTCCCTTGCATTGCCCCTTGTGTTCGGACTCGGTTTTGCTCCCACCGCCTGGAATGACTCCCAAGGGGGTCTTCTTGCATGGTGCATTCAGACGCCTGCAAAAATTAGTGCTTTGCATCCCCTCTAGCTATGCCACTGCAAGCAGAGGCCATGGGACTCTGTAGTGCCTTGAAGACAAACATTGCTGTGGGTCCTTCAGGATGAACTGGCTTATTGTGCAGCCTTTGCAGTGAAGAGCCCGCTTCATCATGCCGTCCAACTGAGGACGTGGGCTGCTGCCGCCGCCTACACAAGCGTACGCCATGAGAAGCAGTTTATAAGTGAGTGTGCAGCTCTGTCTCTTTGGCCTAATTGCTTCGTTCCCTTCGAAGAGAGAGCAGCTCAGACGTGACTGTCAAAATGGCTGCTGAGGCGGAAAGAAGACGAGGAAAATCATGCATTTTCACAGAAAATATGGGAAACAAATAGGGGAAATAGCTTTTGTAGTTTCTGAATGTCTCCCACTTCATTTAAAGCACACAATACCTATATTTTCTCCATATTAATATGCATGCCTTTAAAAATATTATCTTCCCTCCATATTTCTCTCCTATCATGATCCCTTCTCTTCTCTTTATGTTCTCTGATCATTAACCACACACAGTGGTTACTCTCACATAACCACACACAGTGGTCACTCTCACATAACACCAGAACCAGGGGACATCCACTAAAATTGAGTGTTGGGAGAGTTAGAACAGACAAAAGAAAATATTTCTTTACTCAGCGTGTGGTCAGTCTGTGGAACTCCTTGCCACAGGATGTGGTGATGGCGTCTAGCCTGGACACCTTTAAAAGGGGATTGGACAGGTTTCTGGAGGAAAAATCCATTATGGGTTACAAGCCATGATGTGCATGCGCAACCTCCTGATTTTAGAAATGGGTTATGTCAGAATGCCAGATGCAAGGGAGGGCACCAGGATGCAGGTCTCTTGTTATCTGGTGTGCTCCCTGGGGCATTTGGTGGGCCACTGTGAGATACAGGAAGCTGGACTAGATGGGCCTATGGCCTGATCCAGTGGGGATGTTCTTATGTTCTTACAGTCCTTTCATTCTGTTAGGTAATCACTCAGAGTTTTACCAGGGATGGGGAAATCCAGCACAGCGTGAAGTCGAGTCTAACGTCACCGCACCTCTGTGACTCGACTCGAAAAAGCATCATAATGGGGCACTTTTCAAGTTGCCAAGTTGCCCTTTCGTGACTCTAAAGGACTCATCGAGTCGCCCCCTTTAAAAACTCAGCCATAGAAAAAACAGGGCTGCTGCCGAGGGGTGCTGTGTCTCAGAGATGTCCTTTAATACTCCCCTGCTGCCCCATCCCATCTGTAAAAAAGGGCAGGAGGGATGGGACAGAAGCAGCAAGAGGGAGGAGGGTCACACACAGCAGCTGCGAGGCTTACCAGGATGACCCAATCCTTGGCAGCTCTACTCAGAAGTAGTCCCACTGTAGACAGTCATTCAGTGAGGGTTCCTCCCACCAAGTAACAATGGCGTCATGCACTTGGCAAGTGTGATCACTATGAACGGTCTTCCCCCCCCCCCGCTTCCCTGCCTTCCCCCTCCCTGGACTTCTACCGCCAATTGTAAGGCAAGAACCCCCTTGGGCTCCTCCTCCTGCCCTACCTCAGCCAAGAAAATATCAAACCTCCCATCCTGCATTCAATGATCATCATTTCTTTCAGAGATGGGCAAAACAGCTTTCTCCCACCTCCCTCCGCCTCCTGGGCATCCCCAGCCAATCATAAGGCAAGAATCCCCTTGGGCTCCTCCTCCTGCCCTACCTCAGCCAAAGAAAGTATCAGAACGCCCATCCTTTGTCCAATCATCATTGGTTCTTTCCTTCCTATCAGAAATGAGCAAAAGAGCTTGCTCCTGCCTCCCGCTCTCCCTCCCATGGAAAAGGAAAACATCAACTCTTCCCTGCCTCCTGGCTGGAACTTCCCTGCTGCTCGCCCATTCTGAATGCTTGCCCCACAAGTTTTCCCATGCGGAAAAAAACAGTAAGTAAGCGCACCCAGACACGTGTGCAGTCTGCATGTGTGGGGATGAGCGCCGAGTCAGAGGGCCCCTGACTCAAGAGTTTTTCCAAGTGTTCCATGCACTTGATTCATGAGTCTAGGAATCAGTGAGAAATGCACATTTTCACAACTCGAATTAGAGTCACCTGATTCAAGTTCCCACCCCTGAAGTTTACCACCGGAATGAACGTGATAAATTTTTGGATACTCTTTATTCCTGTTTTGTGATTTGGTCCTATTTTTGTATTGAAGTTATCTGTAACATCCAGAAGATACAAGCGTATGAAACATGCTGCTTCTGCAGGCAAGTCAAAGAAGAGTTAGCAAGTCTCTGGCAGGATTTCATTTCTTAGTGCTACTTATAACTCATCTCTCTGAGAAGAACAAGCTTTGGAGCAGTCCTGGCTGTGGTCAGCAGGCTTGACCATCATCCAGGCATACTTACACCGGTGCTCTTTGTTGCAGTCTTTCTGCCAGTAAATCACATTTCTTCTGTTTAGATTTGCTCCCGCGCAAGCGTCATACCACCAGCCTCCCCCTGCAATCCCATTGTACTCCAGCCTGGCACAGTTTTGGAAGTAGTTATCGTTATCTTGGTCTTTTGTGGTGAACTTCTGGTTGTCATGGAGATACGCTTCTGTATCTTGACTCAGAGCATTCACCGCATTGCCTTGAAACAGACCCAGCCGGATCCTATATTGGGATGCTTCATCTTCAATGAGGAAGGGTTCATACTGTCCCCACTTGATTTCCGCATTCAGATCCACAAGCTTAACCCTAAGTATATACGGTACTGGAGAACTGGTTAGCTGGTGCATGTATTCATTCCCTAGCCAGTAGTTGTCATTCAGTGAGCCAAAGCCAAATTTGTAGTCCTGCCAGATCCTATCGAAATCCACTGTACTGTTGGCAGTAATGTGCTGAATTACTGTCCAGCCGCCATCTTGCATATTACAGTAGACACCAATGGGCTCCTTTGCTGGCTGAATGACGTAGATACCATCCTTGGGATTTTCTTCAGACTGTTTAAAAATCTCACTGCAGTCCCTTGGGTATTCTGGGAATAAAGGGAAAGAAAGAGAATCCTTAATCGTAGGAACAAGCAAACTCCAATACAAAAAGAAAATCAATGGCCCTCCTCCCACACATGCAGTGGTGTTGCTGGTGTGTGTGTGTGTGTGCAGGCTGCACTGGGTGACACAGCTACTAGCCAAAAAAATTTTAATCTTGGTATTTGCAAATAATACCGTCATGTTGTATATCGTTCAATATGTAATTTTATGCAGAACGCAGTGAAACGAACCACATTGAAATATCTCTATTCTATCCAAAGTTATATCCAAAAAACCAGCAGAGATGAGGCAATGGTACATCACCACACCCACTTCCCAAGGCATTGCCTCGCCCGCTGCATGGAAGGGGGGTCCATCATGGGGGTGACACAAACCCTAGTGATGCCACTGCACACATGGAAAATGTTCAGCTGATTTTAACAGAGAGAGGAGAGCAATTCGGAGCTTACCCAGGAGCAGACATGTGAAGTTGTCTTCATCTGCCCCCTCCCAGCATTTTTCTGCAGGGCATTTGAATTTTCAGTTTCATATAGTGCCAATCTGGTGCTCCCAGGAAGCTTAGAAGCAAGGCCTAGAAGCCACCCCCTCTCCCGACTCATCTTCAGCTGCATACAGCCTCTGAACATGGAGCTACCAGCAACACCGCAGCTGCATCAGCGCTGGGAAGCTGGTTAGGACTGGGCTGTCTGTCTAGGGCCCTTTTAAAGTCATCTAAACCAGAAGCCATCACACATATAAGGTATGTAACTTGTCCCTCAAAACGGCCACAGTGCCAGAAGATTGGAGGATAGCAAATGTCACGCCTATTTTTAAAAAGGGAAAGAGGGGGGACCCAGGAAACTATAGGCCGGTCAGCCTAACATCCATACCGGGTAAGATGGTGGAATGCCTCATCAAAGATAGGATCTCAAAACACATAGACAAACAGGCCTTGCTGAGGGAGAGTCAGCATGGCTTCTGTAAGGGTAAGTCTTGCCTCACAAACCTTATAGAATTCTTTGAAAAGGTCAACAGGCATGTGGATGCGGGAGAACCCGTGGACATTATATATCTGGACTTTCAGAAGGCGTTTGACACGGTCCCTCACCAAAGGCTACTGAAAAAACTCCACAGTCAGGGAATTAGAGGACAGGTCCTCTCATGGACTGAGAACTGGTTGGAGGCCAGGAAGCAGAGAGTGGGTGTCAATGGGCAATTTTCACAATGGAGAGAGGTGAAAAGCGGTGTGCCCCAAGGATCTGTCCTGGGACCGGTGCTTTTCAACCTCTTCATAAATGACCTGGAGACAGGATTGAGCAGTGAAGTGGCTAAGTTTGCAGACGACACCAAACTTTTCCGAGTGGTAAAGACCAGAAGTGATTGTGAGGAGCTCCAGAAGGATCTCTCCAGACTGGCAGAATGGGCAGCAAAATGGCAGATGCGCTTCAATGTCAGTAAGTGTAAAGTCATGCACATTGGGGCAAAAAATCAAAACTTTAGATATAGGCTGATGGGTTCTGAGCTGTCTGTGACAGATCAGGAGAGAGATCTTGGGGTGGTGGTGGACAGGTCGATGAAAGTGTCGACCCAATGTGCGGCGGCAGTGAAGAAGGCCAATTCTATGCTTGGGATCATTAGGAAGGGTATTGAGAACAAAACGGTTAGTATTATAATGCCGTTGTACAAATCGATGGTAAGGCCACACCTGGAGTATTGTGTCCAGTTCTGGTCGCCGCATCTCAAAAAAGACATAGTGGAAATGGAAAAGGTGCAAAAGAGAGCGACTAAGATGATTACGGGGCTGGGGCATCTTCCTTATGAGGAAAGGCTACGGCGTTTGGGCCTCTTCAGCCTAGAAAAGAGACGCTTGAGGGGGGACATGATTGAGACATACAAAATTATGCAGGGGATGGACAGAGTGGATAGGGAGATGCTCTTTACACTCTCACATAATACCAGAACCAGGGGACATTCACTAAAATTGAGTGTTGGGCGGGTTAGGACAGACAAAAGAAAATATTTCTTTACTCAGCGCGTGGTCGGTCTGTGGAACTCCTTGCCACAGGATGTGGTGCTGGCGTCTAGCCTAGACGCCTTTAAAAGGGGATTGGACGAGTTTCTGGAGGAAAAATCCATTATGGGGTACAAGCCATGATGTGTATGCGCAACCTCCTGATTTTAGGAATGGGTTAAGTCAGAATGCCAGATGTAGGGGAGAGCACCAGGATGAGGTCTCTTGTTATCTGGTGTGCTCCCTGGGGCATTTGGTGGGCCGCTGTGAGATACAGGAAGCTGGACTAGATGGGCCTATGGCCTGATCCAGTGGGGCTGTTCTTATGTTCTTATGTTCATATGGGGAAGAAATACTGTCTGTCCTGAACTTCTGCCAGTCAGTTATCATTGGGAGACCAGGTACTGTTCTAAGAAAGATAAGAGTTCTTTCTGTCTACAGCAGTGATTTTCAACCAGTGTGCCACGGCACATTGGTGTGCCATGAATGGTCTGCAAGTGTGCTGCAGGAGTTTGGGGGAGGGTCATTTATTAGTAGGGTCATTGGGGGTGTGAGTCCCGCACCAGCAGCATTGTGGCCTTGTCAGCTGTCCAAAAACTCATGGTGTGCCCTGACAATTTTAGCGCCTTGTCAGTGCGCAATGAGATGAAAAGGGTTGAAAATGGCTAATCTACAGAATGCACATCATGTATAATTTTTAAACCATGTTCCCTCCATTCATCATTTTTCTAAACTAAAAAGAAAAACTCAAACACTTCCGTGTCCATCCTCATATGAAAGATGCTTTGAACTCTTGTGCATTTTGGTTGCCCCTGTCTGCAGTGCAGTATCGTGCCCTGCACCACACCACACCATCCATTAAATACCTTTTGCATTAATATTGATGAGACTTGCATAACCTCCTGATGGAAGCATGTGGGAATTGGTGAGTTCCAAGGCCTGGTCTGCACTAATCCATGGTCCACACTGACAGAGTAATAGCAGGATACATCCAATGGAATTTTTCAGATCCATTCTTTATCTTGAATAAGACCTTCAGTCAGATCGATACTGGAAACCTAACAGAAAGTGGCATTTAGCATTAAAAGGTTGATTGCCTGTAGAGAGAAATTCTTGAAGAGAAACTGAAACACCTGCTTTCAACCGTCAGGACCTGCCAGAATTGACTTTTCTCTTTTGCAACTCAGGGTTTTTTTTCCCCAGGTGTCACAGTACATTTGTGACAGACCACTTCTTTGACATGTTGAACTTTCCTGTCACTCGGGAGGTATTTCATCTTGTTATGGGATCAATCACTGCGATAGAACACAATTGCACCGGTGATAAAGAGCTGATGGAACATAATGTCATGTCAAAGTTTCACTCTGAAAGCACATCTCTCCTTAATCAGAACTGATGTGCTGCATCTCCTCAAACAAATGCAACCATACCACAGAAAAGAAGCATGTAAGTATGCAAAAACGCCAGGAAGCAAGCTGTCCGTGGAGGAAAGCAGTTATCACATGGCACAATGTACAGATAAGTGATCATGCTTTCAAGCATCAAATTTCAGTTCCTCATGTACAGCCTTAATGGAATACAGGAAACTAGGCATCCAGAGGTGTAACTAGAAGCCCCAGCACCCGGACCAGTGACATCATGATGTCACATGACATTGTGACATCACTTCTGGGTTTGTCCCTGAATGAATAGGCACTGGTAGCTTCTCTGGGGGCATGAAGTCACCAGAGCCTCCTCATCCAGGGAGAATCTGGAAGTGACTGCCTTGCACATTGCACCCCTCTTGGCACAGCAGGTACCCCTCAGGCTCTGCCCCAGTTATGCCTCTGTAGGCATCTATATTAAGCAGAGTTGTAAAGCAGAAGGCCTTTTCCTGAAGCAACTCACCAACCTGTGCTAGATGGCTGCTGAAAAACGGTTTCAAAGAAATATCCTGTTCACTGTTTACAAGCATGTACATCTTTGTTGGCTCCATAGACTTGGAACAGGGACTCCTTTGCATGGGTGTGTGAGACCTCAAGGCATAGTGGGCCCCATGTGGTTGGTCACAGCTTATGTAGAGAGGTCTTGCACCTTGGGAGATCAGGAGGAGAGGGAGGAGAGGGAGGGAGGAAAGACAACAGGTAGGGACACACCCCCACAGGTCAAAGAGGGCAAAGTCAAGGTCTGAGATAGGTAGCCTCTACTCTGAGTTATCTACCTCCTGGACAATACTCTGTCCCTATTGTCCCACAGTTAATATTGCCAACATAGCCTACAGTCTATAATATACAGATGGCAAATATTTATGTTCTGTTGCTCATGAAGTATGTAGCCAAGTGAAGACCATAAGCTTCTTAAAACTGAAGAAGCTTAAACAGATCTTTCTTAAAACTGAAAAAACCCAAAAACATACAGTATTGTCTATGTATCTTATATTGAAGGAATCCTATAAGCAAATATAGATTTTATTTCTACTCCCTTTTGCTTTACTCTTGAGTAGTTATATACAATTTCTTGTCACATTTTGGAAGGATCCATGTCTACCAAATGAAAGCGTTACTCTTAATTAATGGATCTATTTTGTCAAGCAAAATCCAACCCTGGGCTTTTATGGAACGTAGAAGTAGCGATTCCAAGATGAGCTCGTGGTTTTCCACCATCAAAATCAAACATAAATCTGAACCAAAATTCAGATTTGAAATCTAGGAATTGGCCAAACTCTGCAGTTGGATCTTGAGTTTATTTAAAAAAATAAAAATGAAAGAAGGAATTAAATTGTTTCTTTTGCCATAATACTTAAACTTCACACTGAAGCGATACACTTTTTAAAAACAATGTTTAAAAATATTTTCTATTAAATCTAGATTAGGAAAAATAAAAAGGAAGATATAATGACAGGTGAATGAGAGAAGAGCTTACCTTTCTTGTTCAAACTGTCAACTGCCAGGAAACCGACAGGGTAATTCTTTGCCTATGTACTTTGTCTGTTGCTGAAGTCCAGATGAACAACTCAGCCTGAGATCTGTATCTCAAACATGGAAGACCAACAGTCTTAGCAAGCACTTCCAATGAGCCTGTCTTTCGGCTGGTGGACTTTACTCTGACACGTTACATCCACAAGTAAGCATCTTAAAAGCTCAAAGTTCTATTCGTCTTAAATATGATAACATTCTGAACACATTAAATATTTCTCTGTTTGCAGAACTACCTAGAAAAATAAACCCACACAGTTGTAGCCCACAACTTGCTTTTGCAGAGGGGTGAGCCCTGCTCTGATTGCTGCTTATCAAAACTAATGAGCAAATAGCTAGGAAGGGTAGCACTGGGGAGGACGAACGACAGACACAGTGACAGACAGAAGCAGGCTAATGCTACACATGTATGCTGGTGAGTAAGTTCCTCTGAGTCCAATGGGTCCAAATATGTGTGCTATGGATTGCAGCCATAAAGGCTTAACTATAACATCCATCTGAATTTTCACCCCAGTTTACCGAAGTGTGTATGACTAAGGTCCATTTGCTGTAGTTCAAGGACAAGCAAGGTCTACCCTGAATTTTAAAGCACTTTTTCTATTTATATTGTATTTTCAGGTGCTTACATAACAAAAAATACATAAAATATGAAGGTAAGGAAGAGGGGAGGGGAGCGAGCGGGGATTCGGTTTGCTTATCCAATGGAAGGAGGGGCATCAGTATTTCACTTAACAGAACACAATGGGGTTGTTGCCTACCCTCCATGTCATGTTTGTTTCTATTTAGTTCATCCTGTGCATGGAGCCAAGCAAGAGTTCATGTGGTTCTGCCAATAATATGGCATGTGTTCAAAGACAGCCAATGCCATCAGGCCTGCTGTCCACTTGTGTACAGAAGGGGGATATCCTAGTGCAAGAACAAACATTTGGTCACCAGGAGCACTCAAAGTCACCTTTCATAGCCATCAAAGTGACTGAGCTGTGAATCAGACTAGCCCTGGTTGAATCTTGCCTCTCTGCTCAGCAAGCCTTGCTGAAGGGGATTCTGCAAGGTAAGTCCCATCTCACTAACCTTCTTGAGTTATCTGAGATTGCCATGTGGATAGAGGTGTCCCAGTTGACGTTGCATACTTGGGACTTTCATTAAGTTTTTGACAAAATCCCCTCCCCCCCCCAAGCCTCTTGAATAAACTTAGTGATGATGGAATAAAAGGACATGCCCTTTTATGGACTGGTAACTGTTTAATGAACATGAAGCAGAGAGTAGGAATAAATGGGCAATTTCACCTATGAAAAGGAAGGAACAGAAGTAAAAAACGGAGTCCCTCAAGGATTGGTACTGGGACCAGAGCTTTCCAACTTGTTCATAAATGATCTGGATAAACAGAAGGGTGGCCAAGTTTGGGGATGACACAAAATTATTCAGGATTATAAACCTCAGAGCAGATTATGTTCCCAAAGGACTTCTCTAAATAATGCAAATGGGCAGCCGAAAGGCAAATGGGGTTCAGTGTATAAAGTGAAGAATAGGGCAAGAATGCAGTTGATCCTCCAGGAACCCAAGTCTCAAGCTGCTCAGAACGTCAAAGGTAAGCACTGGCACATGTCATTTCATTGAGAGCACAATTGAGGCTGCAATCCTAACCACACTTTCTGGAGAGTAAGCCCCACTGAACAAAATAGGACTTGCTTCTGAGTAAACCTCGTTAGGATTGTGCCCTGAGTCTCTAAGCACTAGCAAGGTCTCTTCCTGATGACCAGTCTTAGGCATATGGAAGCGAGCTCTGAACTGGCTGCTGTTCTCAGGTTTTCCTCAAGGCAGTTCCATATACAATTCGTTACAGAAGTCAGTTGCGCAAGTTATAAGGGCTGAAACCTACTCAACTTTCCAGTGCTGATGCAGCTGTGCCAATGGGGTATGCACTGCATCCTAGGGGGCAGTCACGGAAGCCTCCTCAAGGTAAGGGGCCACTTGGGGGCTGCATTGCGGCTGTTTTCGTTGCATTGGCACTAGAAAATTGGCTAATTTTGGGCCCAAACACAAATATATCTGAGCCAATGTGCTGGTCCTTTCTGTATTCAAATTATCTATTGAAATAATATAATAAAGAAGTCTACAATCAGGGCATGACAGCTATAACCCTCTGTGCCTTCACTTCAGAAGTAAGTGGCATTGCTAGGGGGCACTGGGGTTGCAGGTCACACTGGGTGATGCGCACAGAGGGAATGACACCACTTGCCAAAATTTTTTAAATCTTGGTATTTTTGAATAATACCATCATGTTATATATATCATTTGATGCATAATTTCATGCAGAATGCAGTGAAATCAACCATGTTGAAATAAATCTATTCTATCAAAAGTTATAGCCAAAACACAAGTGGGAGCAGAGTGATAGTACATCAGCAAGCCCACTGCCCGGGGAGTTGTCCCACCCACCACATGGGCGACCATCCATCCATCATGGGGTGACACACTGGCCTCCCACACCAGTTGACATGAACCCTAGTGATGCCACTGGAAGTAGTTATGGCTACAGATTTGTGATTAATCAGTACTCTGGATCCCAGAGTTAAGCCATCTACAGTATATATACTTGAAGGAGTGAGCTCTTTTCTAATCACTGCTTGTCTGAGCTGCTAAGGAAATCAGCTTGGGCAGAAGATCTACAATCACACTTTGGCTGCAATCCTATCCTCACTTTCCTGGGAGCAAGTCCCACTGAACACAATAGAACTTACTTCTGAGTAGACCTGCTTAGGATTGTGCCCTAAAACAATGACAGTTGTAGCTCTAAAGGATAGGAGGGTCCTTTATTTTGAGATACTTTATTTCCTGATACAGCAACTGTTACCCTGCACATGCCTGATCTTGTCTGATCTCGGAAGCTAAGCAGAGTCAGGCCTGGTTAGTACTTGGATGGGAGACCGCTTGGGAATACCAGGTGCTGTAGGCTTATACCATAGTCTTTTGAGACTGAAGGTTGCCAACCATTTCCTGATTGGTGTGATACACAGAAGCACCCAAAGGCTGCAGTCTTATGCTTTCCTAGCTGGGAGTAAACATAGCAGGGCTTACATTTGATAGGCATAGGACTGGACTGTATATTAGGTTTTAGTATGCCTTCGAAAATACAAGCACAAATCGCTGCCGAAGTGCCTTATTAATTTCATGAACAGAGACACGGAGCGGAAGACGCCTGAGTGAACAAACAGAAGAGAAAATTGAAAAGCATGCACAAAAAATTGGTAGAGGGAAGTTTTAGCTTGTATCTAGCATTAGCTTTAAGAACAAGTAACCATCCTGCAGCACCAAGAGCCGTGAAATTAGATTAGAAAGTAACAAAAAAGAACTTTTATCTTCTCAGTGAGAGACTGATGGTCAAACTGAGAATGGGGCAACCACTGACGAGTCTGCATCTATTGACGAGTCTGCCTCATTCATACATGAAGTGGGGATCATGACTTTCCATGTTAAAAAAAATGTATGCAAGTGAGAAAACTGAAAACTCCCACCCCTATTCCTCCTGCCATCCTTTTCCTTATCATAATCTATTGTGTCAAGCATTTTTCTCTCCATCCAACTCAATTTCCAGGAAAGAGCATTAGGCAACGCAGTGGTCTAGCTACAGGGTGTGTGTGTGTGCGCGCGCGCAGTAAGTATTACAGGTTCTGCAATGTGCCATGCAAGCAACCCCTTCCACTCGCCGTCAGAGTCACTCCTGCACATTGCCCTTGCTGCCTGGAATGGCTCTGATGGCAAGTCAGAGGGGCCACTTACACAGTGCATTACAATGTCTGCAGTATTTACTGTGGTGCTGCCCCAATAGCCAGTGGTGTTGCTAGGGAGGTGTGGGAGGTGCAGACAGCACTGGGTGACATGCACAGAGGGGGTGACACCATGACTAGCCAAAACATTTTAAATCTTGGTATTTTCGAATAATACCATCAAGTTATATATATCATTTGATGCATAATTTCATGCAATGAAACAAACTGCATTGGAATATCTTGATTCTATCAAAAGTGATAGTCAAAACACCTGCAGGGCGGGGCAACGGTGCGTCACCATGCCAGCTGCCAAGGGCAATGTTCTACCCACTGCATGGGAGGAGGTCAATCATGCGGGTGACGCACTGGCCTCCCGTACCGGGTGACAAATCCTAGTGCCAGTACTGCCTGTAGCTACACCACTGGGGCAATGGACCACAGCAAGGTAAGGTGGGGGAAAGCTTACCTATGCACTCCTTTTCATGTAGAAAACTACACCCCCCCTTTATACAAGAGCTGTACATATCCATGACTTCAAATGCATGCCTCCCACCTCATATCTTGGTTCACTAATACTTAGAACAATTTCACACAATTCATCACCACCCACTTTCCACAGCAAATTGTGGATCCCAGGATATCCAGCACCAGTTATTTATTGGCATGCCGTCTTCCTTTGCGGCTCCTCCTTTCACAGTGTATGTTTATTTTTTGTTTTTTCTCATGGTTCTTTCCCCATCTTTTTTTTCCTTCCAGCTGGGAAAGCAGAAGTTAAGTGGGAGGTTTTAAGAATCAGACAGAAGAGACAGATGCGTTTCTTTCTGGACTGCCAGAGAAACAACCTTCTCATTTTACCAGAGACTCTTGAGAGGCTTTGGATCATCCATCCTTCTGTTGTCTGATTAGAAGCTCAGGAAGAGCCTTTAAATCACTGCAGATGAGTGTAGGCCCCCTGTGGAGACACTGGTGCATACAGTCAGCCCCTCTGCATAATTCTTACTCCATTTATCTCCTTGGATTTGCATCAGTAGCAGCAGTGTACATAGAGAGGGTGCAAAGCACTAAGTTTTGCAGGGGCCTGAACGGGCCATGCAAGGGGCCCCTCCCCTTTGGAGCCACTCCTGACTCCAAAAGGGAGCGTAGGCCTCTGTTTTGCTCACGCCACTAGGAATGGCTCCAAAAGGGAGAAGGAGGGGCCCCTTGCAGGGCGCGGTCAGGCGCCTGCAAAACTTAGTGCTTTGTACCCCTCTAGGTATGCTACTGGCCAGTGGAATTGCGGGGGCCAAGAAGACCCACTGTGGAGCAGGAGGCTTATGGTGGTGTAAGGGGATTTAAATTCCTTTTCCCCTCCCAAGCCTCCCGATAATGTTTTGTGTGCAATTTTTAATAACATTGTACTACAAAGATATATTAATACAGTAAACTTTATGTTTATTAATTTACTCTGTCTTGGAAATTTTTATGGGGCTCTTTGCTGCCTAGCATTTATTTTCAGTGGGTTATCATTCAATTAACAGTTAATGAAGGGGGGGGGTTCAGACTTCCTGATTGTAGTTCATATCATCAAGCTTATCTTTTAACCTCCAGTAACTGTTGGGATAATCACAAATAGGGATTCCATTTTGGACTATTTTAGAAATTCCTGCAGTGGCTCATCTGTGAAAGGCTGCTAGCGCGCCTCTGTGGTGCGCTAGCAATGATTGCCATGCCTCCCCCCATCAGGGCTTTGCTGCCAGCTGATTGGCTGGCTTGCCTTAGGGGGCGGGACGACTGAGCTGTTTCAAGTGCGCAGGTGCTAGGTTCAGCTCAGTCCGTTCCTGGGAAGCAACCCCCGCCTGCCTGCCTGCCTGCCCTGTAGCTAGTCTGGGATTAGCTGGTCGCTCTCTGGAGGACCGGGTAGGAATTTTTTAATCACCATCTGATTGGCCCTATGATGGTGTTTGTTTTCGCCTACCTCAGGCTAGCTATGGAGCGTGTTTGGGTTTGCAATATATCTCTTTAACGCCCTGGTCGCTGGCAGTAGAAGTGCGGGGTGGGTAGGCAGAAGACCTTCTTGGTGTCCAATCTAAGTCAGCAAGGACAGGGGTGAGCCAGAGCCGCTCCCATGATGCTGGACCGGCTCGAGGAGGCAGGCTGGCTAGCCCCTTGTCTGAACTTGGGGGCCTTGCAGGGGTGACCTGAAGGCATAGCAGTTCGGCTGACGTACCCTCTTCAGGTGACAGTGAAAGGCGGGCTTAATAACAATTGAGCTACGCCTGGAGTCGGGTGGACGCCCTATGAGATTGGGGGACGTAGACGGCTAGGGCCGTATCCCCCACTTAGAACCCCACACTTGGGATGGGTATTGTTTACCCTGTTGTTGCCTTGTTGCTATCTTGTTGTAATTCAATAAAGTGGCCCATTTTAATTCCATACCTGTTGTCGGCTGTATTTATTTGGGGAGTGCATGGTAAAATGGACTGTATTGGGGTCTACATATTTCAAAGAGAAGGAGAACCCATTAGCTCTATCTACTGTTAGATATTTGTGGGATATGATGGCACAGAAATTTGAATATGATCCTTATTCGCACACTAACATTGTGGGTCAATCCTGAAATGAAGATTGGGAAGAAATCTTTATTGATCAAGACCAGGCGTTCATTTCCAAGGCTAATGGCCAGATATGAATTGCCATAATCTGCTAAGTGGCAATACATATTTGCAATTGTGGCATTTATTAGTGTCCAAATTTGTTCCCAAGGCATTATCACCTACTCAGACTCCGTCACTCTTCGGGCACAAACCTAACCTGTGCTAGAACAGGCAGGCCAAGGGAACTTGTGCAACACCACAAGCAGCCTTATGGAGCTACTCAGGTATGTGTCTGCAGGCGCAAATCCAAGTGGCTTGAGTAATGTCACTCAGGTCAAGGGTGGGGGTTGGGATCCAGCCTGCACCACTGCTGCCAGCCCCACACCCTTCCTGGACCCGATCTGCTCCCCGGGCTGCCCTCCCCCTGCCCTGAAACACCCTTCCCTGCCTCTGTTCCTCTCTGCACAAACTGGGCACAAGGCTGGATCTGCGAGGCCAGCACACAGATGTGTGCTGGCTTATCCTACTCCTGAGTTGTTGCAAATGTGCTTTATGGCACATTTGTGACGGCTGGGGACTGGCGCAAGGAACTTGAGCCAGCTCCTGGGGCAGGTAAGACTGCGCTGTGTGATATATTTCTAGCTAATGAAAGAAGAAGCCTGCAATATTTGTTTATAGATACCTGATGTTACTTTACAAATATGCCACTCAGCAACTCGGAGTAAGAAGGAATATAGAGCTTGACTGTCCTATCATGTACAATCAATGGAAAATAATTTTTAAATAATATATGCATTATCTAGGTATCTTCAACTGTGTTTCATTCAGTAACAAAGTTTTAGGGTTTATTTAGGGTTTTTTAGACACTCCAGTGTCTTTATAGTAAGGGATTAATTAAAGAATCTAAGTGCTGGCATTGCAACATCTTGGATGCTCCTCTTACATATTTACTTTGGTTATGTTCAGAAATACATCTTTTTTTGGAAATAAATTATTAACTGTATTAATATTGTATTAGAACAATCACTGACATTTGCCTTTGCCTTTATCTTTTTTAATGATTCCTCCTATCATGAAAATTAATGGTGGGACAGTGAAAATGTATTTTCTGTGCCCTTAAGGTAGCAAAAAGATTGATATTGAAAGAAAGAAAGAAAGAAAGAAAGAAAGAAAGAAAGAAAGAAAGAAAGAAAGAAAGAAAGAAAGAAAGGGGCGAATATAAGGATATTTAAACTATAGTATTGCTTCGTTTACATGCTGTATGTATACATATCTACAAATATATTCATTCATGATTGTCATCTGTAAACCAGATGG
The DNA here is from genome assembly GCF_035046505.1 of Tiliqua scincoides. NCBI lineage: Eukaryota > Metazoa > Chordata > Lepidosauria > Squamata > Scincidae > Tiliqua > Tiliqua scincoides. Next base: position 11,850,311 of record NC_089821.1, read on the forward strand.
AATTTTTTTCATCATTCTGCAGTGGTGCTGAACATTTTGTCACCTCCTTCCCACTTCATTGTGCTGCATGAATCGACCAGGCCTGAAACACAGCAGGAGAAGAAAACAATAGTGTTGGTCAATCCATCACAGGTCCGGATGTGAATCAGCTGTGGCTCATCATCCATCACATGTGCAACCATGCTCTTGTCATTTCCCTGGCACACAGCAAGCAAAGTTACCACATCATCTCACATGACACATCTTCAGAGAACTTGACTCACCGGCAAGATTTTCACGATATCATCTTCACTGGTTGCTTGTATGTTTCCCGGTACAATTCAAAGTGCTGAAGATGACCTATAAAGCCCCTTTTGGACCAAGGTAAAGGACTGTCTTTCTCCACATTGATCTGTATCCCGTAAGAATCTCTCAGGAGACCCTCCTGTGAATTCTGCCACTGATGGAGATGCTGTTGGTGACTACCTGTTACAGGGCCTTCTCAATTTGGTACCTGGTCTATGGAATGTCCTCTCAGTGATGGTTAGAATGGTTCCTTCCTTTTGGGTATTGCAGAAGGGGGGGTTAAGACCTTTTAGTTCCAACCTGTCTTTGATTTGAGTTTTTACTGTTTGTGATGTGTTATTCTGTTTTATCTTGTATTATTCTGTGATTGTGTTGATTTAATTTTTGCTTTGTATTTATTGTTTTTCAGTTGTAAGCCACTTGGTGCTTCCTTTTTAGGATAGAAAAGGCAGGATACGCAATCTAGAAAATAAATAAAATAACAAAAGGGTTATCTGAGCTGTGGAATCCTAGTTGGCTGATAAGAAGCTCAAGGAACTCACAAGATTAGAATGTTTGTATGTTTCTGGTTCTATTCTTATAGGGAAAAGGGGAACAATAAGTTTATTATTTACAAGGGCACAGGCTATAGTAAAAGCCAGAGGAATAGTTCCATACTCCAGCTTTGGATAAACTGCTTTAATATCCTAAATAAAATGCCCCATAATTGTAAAAATATGCCCGTTTCCTATGCAGCTTATTTTAACGTGTATCTTGGAACATGTTATAAAAATTAGGCAGTAAAAATGTCAAGACATAAACGGTAGGAAACCCCATTTCAAGAAACACCAATGCTGCAGTCCTGTCTTCAAAACAATCATTTTGTCCTATCAAGGGAGCAGCAGTGAAAGGAGAAAATCCAACTGGAAAGACAACGAAGGTCTATCATCTCGCTCATTAACAATTTATTCCATAGATGGAGCGATGGGGGCCACACAACGAGTTCTATGACGCACATTTTGGGTGGTTCACCACAAGAAGTTCATATATACCAGAAGTGACTACTCAGTAGGAAAGATAGTATGTAAGCCGCCTGTGGAACGATCCTTTTTAACAACAGGTCCCTAAAGGCAGAGCTGTCGGTAACCTTTCATTTTTAATGAGGAAAACAGGAGGAGGAAAGTCTAAGAAGGACAATGCCTTGGCTTCACCAAAGCCAGGCACTTTTCAATGCTGTGTTATTATTAACAAATGGCAAGTCACTCTGTGTGTGTGTCAGTATGACACCTGATATTGTTGAAAGGGCTGCCAGATGTACTGTTGGACACTATTAGAAAAAAAATTCTTTGTAACAAACTTTTCAGGCATATTCAAGCAATAATACATTAGCACTAAAGGCTTCAACTCAACATCTCAAGTGTCTCCACTATATTAGATTACAGGTTTAAAAAATGTTCTCCAACAGATATAGGTGGAAAGTGAACAGGTGTGTCATCATCCCCCCCACACTGTTGATGTTCCTGTTACTCAGCCTGTCTTTTGTATGGCCAGGAGCAGCCAGAGAGACAGGAGAAAGTGCTGCTGCAGCCACAGACCAGACCTGCTCAAGCTCCTCAGAGGCATCACTAGTTTGCATTAGCTAATGCGAGAGGTCATTGTGTTAACCCCATGATGGACTTCCTCCCATACCACACTGAGAGCCAGGGTGGTGTAGTGGTTTGGGAGGTGGACTCAGACCTGGAAGATCCAGGTTCAAATCCCCCTTCAGCCACCAAGCTTCCTGGGTGAGCTTGGGCCAGTCACCTTCTCTCAGCCTCACCTACCTCACAGGGTTGTTGTGAGGGGAAAAAAGGAGGGGAGCAACCGCGTACACCACCCTGAGCTCTTTGGAGGAAGGGCAGTATAAAAATGTGATAAATACCAGACCGAACAAAATAAATTACAATATCACATGCAAAACCTAAATGCAGTGACATCACTGGGGTTGGTGTAACTCCCATTAACTTTATTTATTTTAATATATAACAGTACAGGTCACCCAAAAAATCTGTAACCAACAAAAAAACAGTGGCTAGCTTGATGACTCACACATCTGGATAAAACACCTCATCGATTCCCTGATGTGTTATTAACACTTCACTGACAGAACAACCTATCTCATTGGTCTGTTTCGAGTTAAGGAATCCACTTTTTGTTACATAAGGCAGTTGTGTTTTCTGTTTCATTGGCCTTACCTTTTAACAGAATACAGATAATCCAATTGTTTCATTATATTCTGCATGAAATTAGCTTTCCAATGATATATAACATGATGGTATTATTCATAAACACAAATTTTCCAAAAATTTGGTCACTAGTAGTATCACTCCCCCAGGTGTCACCTAGTGAGGTCCACACAACCCACGCCCCCTAGTGAAACTCTACATCTTGCCTCTGCTGCTTGTTTGACTTGACAGGAGACAAAACTTCAGTAGTGGTCACTGAAAATGACTTCCAGTGCCTGGTGCAGTTTATACATGGTGTCAGGGTCAGTCTGAGGACACATAACACAAACATCTTGCTGAAGCTAAGGATGCCTGGGTCTAGTGAGTATCTAAATGGGAGAATCTGGAGAACCTCATAAACATTGCCTTGAGCTTGAAAAACATCATTTGGCATCCTACAGTCTTGGAAGACTATGGTATCGCACTCTGAATAGTAGTTCTGGAACAGTGTCCTCTCCAGTGCACGAAGCCTGGGTAAGGTAGATATGGAGGATAGACTGTTTCCCATGCAGCAAATCCCCCATCTCCACGTCGCTGAAATGGTCCAATGGAAAGGCAGAAGCCAGTACAGTTGGTTCCAGTGGCGTCGCAGGAGTTGCCGCAGGAGTTGCCAGAACGTGACTGTTCTGCTATGAACTGCCTCAGGGACTCTGGCTCTGGATTTTGCCTAGAGGTTGATTCCTAAAGCCTTTTCTATACTGGATGTAGCCATAAGGCAGTGGAGGTTTGGGATCAGAGTTTTCCTTCTCTCAGATGAGCTGCCTTCCCAGGCTAACGAGTCCCATCTACCTGGTGGTCGTTTAGTCGCCTCTTACGACATGTACAGCCAAACTGAGGGCCTATTCTTATCGCCAGCTCCCAGGGGAAAGAAAGGTGAGATAAAATCACAGTGTATAATATTTGACACCAGGAATGATCCTCAGCCTCCTATTTTGGCTTGCTTTGCTTCATCCGCCTTTCAACCACCTAGCCATCTCACCCCATAGCATGCTAATTTGCCTTCTCATAGCATTAGTAGGAATGCAACATAATGGCATTGGAATACAGGTGTGTGTTGATTAACAACCTTCCGCTTAAGGAGGACCCACATATGCACCAGTGGTCAAAGCACAACCCAGAGGCTCTTAATGAGGCAGTCAGGTCTCCTATAGCCTGCAGCAGTGTCCCTTTACACAACAAAGAGACTCTTAATGCAAAGAAGAGGCAATCTATCTCCAGTAGCCTGTGCAGCCAGCAAGTGTCTGGCAGGGAGTGTCTGTTTACACAACAAAGGCACTAGATTGGGCTGAATGAACAACAACAGGGATAAGAGAACATATCCCATCTTTAAGTGATGTACACCTGTGCAATGCTGTTATTATTAATGGTATTGGCCAGAAAAAGGCTCTATTACATACCAGAGCATGTTATTTTTATTTGTGGTGAAAGACTAGTTACTGGGATGAAAATGTCTTAACAAAGCAAAAGCAAACAACAACAACAAAACACACCCACCCAAAAAAATATTTTTAAGAGGAGGAAAAAAAGAGACAGGCTCTGATGGCCTTAACGGCATTTTATAAATTATAGAAGGATGCTTTTAAAAGTTGAGATATAGGCACATTCCATGAATTATTAACAGATACCCACTCCAGACTTGAGTGTATGTTTACTTGGAAGTAAATCCTGTTGAGTTTAATGGGCCCAACTTTCTAATAAATGCACTTCGGACTGCATCCAATATTATTTCCAAAAGCCATTTATTGGGTTGCGAGCAGCAGACAACATACTTCAAAGTTGTGGAAAGTAATGTTGATTATTGTATTAGGACCTAGCTCAGAGCCAATACGCTGATGTAACAAATATTAGTCTTGAAATTGTATTCACTCCAAATGGAAAAACCTGTGTGACTTATAGCTGAGACAGATTCTACCCTGAGAAACTGATTATTAAAAGTCATATCCAGCAGATATACAATCTCTGTTCTTATTCCAAATAACAAAAAATCAATAGTTCTGTTTCCCTCCAGTAGGCACACAAGATGCACGGAAAGTACAAAAGCAATGTGTTGCGCATTCTGGTACTCCCCTCTGCAGCCAATGCTTCCTTTGTATGCAGGCCTGTGTTGGCCTGAGAAATTGGACAAATCCAGCCCCCTGTGTCTCTCTTTCCGCAGTTAGCTTCTATGTTCCTTCCCCAGAACACTACGACTTTCAGCAACTCGCATCAGACCTTTTGGTGGATTATCAGTGGGATGCCTGGGGAGTGGGTTGCTATAACAAAATTACCTCCCTCATTAAAAAGATCTCATCCACATACTTCTGTTTCATCCACATAGATAAAGCTTTCTTGCTAGGTCAAAGTGCATGGAGGACCTAAAATTAACAGGAGCCCTAAGAATGGAGCAAGCTGATTATTTGACAGGAGTTCCCCATTCTTGCTTCAGCTGCCTTACAATGAATGGATACAATGAGAGCCAGGATGGTGTAATCGTCCAGGAACTTGGACTTAGACCTGGAAGATCCCAGTTCAAATCTTCACTCAGCAATGAAGCTTCCTATGTGACCCTGGACCAGTCACTTACATTATCCCTTGGCCTCACCTACCTTACAGGGTTGTTGTGAGGACAAAAGGAAGGGAGGAACTATGTACGCCATCCTGAGCTGCTTGGAGGAAGGGTGGGATAAAATTGTGAAAAATATATATTAAGAATGATTTTATTGTAGACAACATACTTTTACAGGCTGTATGCTATGCTACAATCGCAAGGAAATCTCATCATGAACTTAAATTCACCAGTAGTTCTTCCTGTTTAATAGCTGCATGCTATGTACTCAGTTACAAAAAAATTCACCCATCAAAAACTAATATTGCATTTCTTGTTGTTATACCTCAGTTTCAATTAGAGGAAGAACATTTACATGAACATTAAATAGTCAGAAATGCAGTGGGGCAATATCACCTGCTGGTAATATTTTGCATTAAAACTTGATTGCAAAAATCATCCTGAAACTATTGCTCCCATATAAGTGGAGCGGAAGAAACCATCCTACTGGTCTGTGTCAGATTTTGACCCACGTGTTGGAACTGAACAAACAAAAAAATGACAAGAAATCACACTGGTCAGGTTCCAGAAAGGTCTGGGCATGAATGCAAAGTGGTTCCATGCTTACATGAAATGGTACTGAATGACTTTCCTTCTGGGATCAGCCTCTCATGCAGTGCTGAAGTGGTTGGCCTTAATTTGGGGGAGTATATGGTACTGTTACCTTTAGAAGCAGGAGCTGAAAAGCCCCTGCCATGTACACAGGCATGGTACTAGATCCTAGCCACTGTCGTACTACAATTTATGTTAATAATAATAATAATACTTTATTTTTATCCCGCCCTTCTCCCCAAAGGGACCCATGTTGTTCCTAAAGTTCAATATCTTCCCTGACCTAGATAGTTTGTATATGCAGGCAAAGGTGCTTTGCCCCCCCTCATGCCCAGAAGAGTCAACTGCATATATATTTACTATTTAAAAATGGTCATGTAGAAATATCTATTAAAAGCAAGCAAAGTCTCTAATAGAGCAACTTTAATCAGGCTTGAAGAAAATTCAGCCACCAATGTTACAATAATAATAATTTCTGCCCTGTTCCTATAGACTGTATGGGTTTATGGAGGGAATAATACCATCTTTGGAACAAATGAGTGGTAAAGTAGATATTCTCATTTGTACACACTTTCCTGCAATTGCTATGTACAGTGATGGGACCATTAAATGAATATGCTGAAACTGATTGTTTCTTTTCTCCTTTTGAAATCTTTCATCCATTTTATAAATTTTAAGGTGAATCTGTATTTGTCCTATCCAAATTCTTTTGCTGCACCAAAACATATGCTGCACCCGTGTGTTGCCACTCCTATGTTTTTAATTAGAACCTATGCTACTGTTGCTAACAGTACTTTCATGAGCTTGGAATATTGACTCCTTTCATCAGGCAACTCCGAGGCCACTGCATCAACAAGGTGTCCTGTGAAAGCCTTGCCCATCTAGCAAAGAACCAGGTTGTCAAACTCAGCCCCAGCACACCTTTTCATATGCTGGTGCACAAGAGACTGCAGAATGCTTATGTTCCATACCTGTTTCCATTGAACCAAGGCAGGCAGGACCTGTGATGGCAGACCACCATGGCAATGGCTGAAGCTGCTATGGAGTTGTTCTCATATCCACTTACCTGCATCACTCCTTCATCACACACTAGAATACAAGCACAGACTCATTCCATCATATCTCTCAACACCACCTACCGGAGCAAACAAAAAGCCTTTGCCACTGGATCTGTTTCTACTGGAGTCCTCTGAGCTCTGCCTCCTGGCTCTGTGAAGGTACCAGAATTCTTGAAATAGAAAACTGGCAACCCAAAGAATGATGTTGTTGTTGTTTTGTTCATTTGGCAGTAAGGGAATTTCAGATCAGGCAGATTTCCCCGGAGGGGAAATGTGCATCCTGAAAGGCACACAGGAAAGTTAACACTCTCTTGGACCAATAACCCCCAGTACTCCTTGAAAAAACGTTTCAGAGAGTCAGGGGATCCCTCAAAGTGGGGTGCAGATGTCTCAAGTCTCATTCTCTACACCTTGCACAAAAGGAAGTGCCTTGCATTTGCAGGAGAAAGTCGGGCTACAACCCTCTTGTCTAGATCAACAGAACTAGGCAGCCATGTAACAAGCTTCTAATGCTTTCATCACATCCTGTATTTTTGCCAAACTTCTTCAGTTAGCCTCCTTGATCAATGGCATTTTTATCGTGTTGCTTCTAGGTTAACCACTCTACTAAAAGGTGGCAGAAGACTTGTTCCCCTGTTGGCAATATTCTTAATTTATACAAACCAGGCCATTCTCTACTATATGAGTTTTAGAGGCTACTCCCTTGCTGCTATTAACATTTGAATGTACTTTTTGTCAGCCAGTTCTCTTATGAGGACACTCCAGGTGATTTAGTTTTTAAATTAATTCCATCCATTCTTGCTACATGCCAATTAGTCAGGCACAGAAGACCTCTTTAGAAGTATCCCAAACAGACAATTGAGTCCAAGAGCAGAGTTCATCTCCAAACAGCTCTAAAAAGCTTATCAGTTTTGCACTTAATTGTTAGTTCTATGCAAAAGAGTGTTGGAACCTACATCTGCCACAGAACACTCCATCCATACATGATCAGTCAATGGTATCAGTCTGGTATTTTGGTAAGGAATCAGAGCCCTTAAGGATCTAGCTGCTATCCATGTTGATGATACTACCTCCCCAGGCTTGAAACCTTGGCACACTACCAGAAATTCCATGCAATCCAAGGCAATTATCTAGGTTTAAGTAGAGAGGACACACAGGAGCCTGTTGAACATCATTTCTGGTTTCTTCAATCATGAGATACTGAAAACACAATCATCAAACATAGCAGGTACCCACAGAAGCTCTCACTTTTGCTCCATGTTAATAGGACAACTCCAGAGGAGGAATATTGTTTGAAGGACAGCTTAATGGAAATTAACACGGTGGCATTTTGGGCTGAAACAGTAGCATGCTAAGGATTCCTCATCACTCTTTAGGCTGCTTCAGTTGTTGACACCTGGACTATGAAGTTCAGATGCAAGTAAACACAGGTAAGCTTAATTCAGATAATACTGAATTATCATCTTGCATGGTAGATGAAAGGATATTTAATCACACCAGTACCACAATCCTACGTATGTCTACTGAAAAGTCAGTCCCATGGTGTTCCATGGAATTTACTCCCAGGAAAGTATGTATAGGATTACACCCTTAGTTCTTGAGTGGAATGAGGCAATCAATCATGCAGTAGCCAGATGGACAATGCCACCATGCCTGTGTATCAAGATTGGCTCCCAAAGCCAACCCAACCCTCGACTTCATACAAGGTCATTTCTTCATTTATATCCATCATGATCTTATGAGAGGAGCCTCTCTCAGTATAAACGGCAAGTACATAAAACACATACATAGTTTATGGTTTTAAAAATAAGATAGCAATCAGTATTCAGCTTGGATGGGAGAAACTTTAAGCCAACAAAGACTTGCATACTCCTTTAATGGACAAAATTACCTGAAATGCCTCAACAGTATAGCAGTTTTCAAGATTAGACCTAGGCAGATATTATCATCTGTGTGTATACCAGTGCATGGATGGATGGCTAAGAGTACACCAGGGACACACTCACACATCATCTGCATGGAGCTACAGACATGTTTTAATGGCAGTTCTTCCCCAGTGCACCGGATTCAGGGCAGTTAGAAAAGGGCTCTCTACAACAGATCAATAAGGAAATTTCAGGCACTCTACCACCGTTCCTTTAAAAAAACCTAAGCAATAAACAGGAAAACCCCACAGGCATTTTGGAACTGGTACAAATAGGAAGACATTCTAAACATACACAGGTGTTCTAACACTGGGCTGTGTCCTAAAGTTCGTCCATCATGACCAATACAGACTCCTATACATGTCTACTCAGAAGTAATCTCCATTAAGTCCTTTGGGACTTGCTCCTGATTGAACCCACTGAAATAAAACTAATGAGATCACAGACAAGCTTCTCTCTCAGAAATCCAAGCAATATAAATTTAAAAGAACAGAGTTATGTGCACTGTGTAGTACAAAATGTGTTAGTGTAGAATCCTTTTTCCCCCTAAAAAGACATTTTCTGTTTCTTGAAAGAAAAGACTTCAGTGGTGCCTTGTTTAAGAATAAAAATATTTCGCATAATTTAAGTTCTTTAATGCCATTCTCTACAAAGGAATCGAGTCATCAGTGACTCTACAGAGATACAGAACTGAAACTATGTCTCCATGTGTTTAATGAAGAGACTTAAATAGGTTAAAAAACTACACCACACAAACAGTTGAACTGTATCCAAGTTCTAATCAGACAAAAGTTACAGTAGCAGCTTTCTGTTCTTCCACAGACAGGACAGATGATGCCACATAAACAAAGCTGTACAAACTGTGTTCTTGGGGTCAAAACTACCTCCTTTTTCCTGCCCCACTTTTTCCTGTTTTGCTGCTACCACCGCTTGACTTGCTAGATGATTTTGAAGAGAATAGTCTTGTCATAAACTCTGACACATCAGGGAGCTCATGGTTAGAATTCAACATATTCATTGACTGCTCCATTTCCTATACATACATAAAAAAAGGAGAATGTGTAAGTGAAAAGACAAGGCTTCATTTCCAAACTGTATATTTCCATACATCTAGCAGGTTATTTGTATCTCAACAGTTATACCATTTTGCAGCTGCTCTCTACAATACATCCCCACTACAGACTCCTTTATACAGCCAAAGCCTAAATTAAAACTAAAAAAAGTTTTACATTATATAGAAGGTGGGAAAAAAATCTAAAAGCAAAAAGCATAAACAACCATGTCTAAAGTAGCCTTACAGGACAAATACTTAGTACCTAAACGATTTATAGCTTTAAATGCTGTTAAAATATCTCCTAATTTCAAATACAGAAGATGCTATCCTTTTCAAAACATTCATAATTTAAAGATGGCATATTAAACACTAAGCTAGCATTCTTTTAAAATGAATGTTTTTCATGCATAAACATTTTTCTTCCAATAATTGCCTTTTATTTAAACACCCTTTGGCAACTACCTGAAAACGGTCTGAGCCTTTTCTCTATAGGAAACTGATCCAACTGCAGCTTATGCCACAATACAATACATTAGTTTGAAAAGCTAGAAAAAAGATACCAACAGAAACTGTTACCTCCATTCCAGTCTATCCAACTTCCTTCACAGTGGATGCATAGCCAGGAATTCTATCAACTTATTATATAAGAAGAGAACAGCCCCTTTGTTGGTACACATCAGCAAGTATTGTCTAGGCAGCTGGTTTGCTCCCTTTTTTTTTTTTTTTTGCTTCTATTATACATTTAGCCAATCTAGAAGCACTGAGAATCTCAAAATTTAGATTTCAACAAGCATAACATGAAAATGACCTGGAGACCTGTAAAGAACTACTGAAGACAGTGGCCATTCAGAAGAAACAGAAATCAATACCAACTGAACCCCAAAAGCAGCAGCCAAAGACAGACAGTATACACCGCTAAACAGAGAAGATTAGTAAACACCTTGAATCTCCATTTTGTTCTAGCCTTCCGCTATTCGGCATAACGCATGGTGAAAGGACAATAAGTTAGGATAATTTAAATAAGTATCATATTTTAACTTCATATTATACTGGGTCTGTCACGGCAGAATGTGACAAGGATGTGAATTTTTCATTGAGATAGACAAGAGAAGGAGAGGACAATATAAACTGGTAGAAATAGACATACGTGACTTTCATGCAATATAGAAAGAGATTAGTAGCCTGTATCTCTATGACCCCAGATTGGTAACAATGTTTTCATGACAGACCAGTGATCCACACATACTCTGCTATATCATGGCTCTATGCTTGACCCAGAATCAAAGCAGTCACCCTCCCCCTCCCAAAAAAAAGATTGGTAGATAAATGTACATATTCTACACAAAGACATGTACATACTCGCTATTCAGCACAAAGACATACCCATTCTTTTTGCCCTGTGGCTTTGTTGAATGAAATGTAACTCATCTGAAATTTGATATGCCCAACCCAGAGCTTTTCAAAGTGGGGCGTCGTGACATCGTCCTGGCCTCTGCCCCCTTAAGGGGGGGGGAGCCTGGAGGCAGGGAGGAGGCAGCGGCACGATCCCCAGGATCGCGCCACTCAGGGGGCTGCAGGGGCTTGGGTGCACTTACCCAAGCCTCCTGCAGCCTCCCCAGGGTGTGGGGAGCCCGGTGCAAACCTTTGGCAGGGCTCCCTGCAGCAGTGAAAGCTGAGTGATCGCGCTCCACTTCCGCTTTAGTGGAGGTGGGGCACGATTGCTCTGCTTTTACATTCACTGCTGTGGGGAGCCCTGCCAAAGGTTTGCACCTTTGCAAACTTTACCGGGGTAAGTGCACCCCCGCCCCTGCAAGCACTTACAGTGGGCTCTCTTGGCCATCACTTCAATAGCCTTGGCTCAAGTTGAGTGCTACAGCAGGCTCTGCTGTTCCCCAACACCCAACTAGAAAGCAACTTGGACTTTGACGAAAGCCTTCTGAACACAGCTCCCTCTGTCACCTCTGTAATGGTATGAGGGGGCACTGAGAACTCTCCTACACAATTTCTGTCTGGGTGGGTCTGCAAAGCACAGAGCGGCTCCTGGCCCCTTTTGTGGATGTGAACATTGTTGAGGATCTTGTTGAAAGAAAGGTGACTACTCTGATGCACTCAAATGCAAAAGGCTCACTCACACCTATCACACTCTGTGTCCTCCTGGTCTCGCCATACTACAACTCTCTCCATCACCTTCATGTCCACCCTTTCCGTTCTTTCACCACAGCATTTTCCACTTTATCTCTGAATGAATATAAAATGTTGTGTTCTGAATAAGCTAAACCAAAGAAAAAGTGCTCATAATTTACTCAATCATCTCTTTGAGTTTGAATTTTTATTGTAGCAGGTTTTGAGCGGTTAAACCGTACTGAGGACTCACCTATCTGGCTCACACCAGTATTTTTATCTTAGCAACTGAAATGTCCCGACTATTTCTCAAACGCTTTTTGGTCTGTGCTTACAGGGTTTTTGGATTTATTTTATTCTAAGATACTATCAAAAATGGTAATACTCAAGAAAATTACTCACCCGTCTCATATCAGGATCACTTGTGTTGACAACTTTAGGCAGTAATACGAAGATCAGTAATGGAAGGATCATCATCATAACCTTAAACAGCAAAAAATGAAAGGACATTTACTTCATGTGCAGCCAAATCCTAAGCCCCAGGTCAACCGTGAAGAACAGGAATGCCAAAATAACTGCTGCTGGATCCAATGGAGATGGGACAGCTGCTGTAGTTTCCTCAGAGTAAGGGAACAAATGTTCCCTTATCCCATGTTGAGCCTAGGCAGCCCCACTGGGTCTCCTTGGAGCTGCACCAGTTCTTGAGGTGGTGCAGAACCAAGGAAGCCAGTGGAGAGCTCTGCAACTTGGGAGGGAGCATAGGATTTGGCGGCATGCCTCTGCCGCCATCTCCGCCAACCCTCTCGGACCCGATCTTCTCTCCGGCCCACCCTCCCCCAGCCCAGTTCTGCCCCCTTCCCGCTGCCCCAAAAAGCCTCACTGCCACCTGGCAGTAGCACTTACCGCTGGCCACTCCCTACCATTGTCTTCCTGGCACTGAGGACCAGCGCCAACACCACGTCCTCTTCATTGCCACAGGAGTACCTTACGGTATTTTTACAAGGGCAGTTACCGGGGCAGCATGCCAGCCACTGGCACTACCTTGGCTTAGGATCGGGACCTTATACACAGTCAGATCTCCATATCTGCAGATCTGGTATCTGCAGATTTGACTTAACCAAAATTATTCTGGCCAGCAGCATTGTGACCCATCATGAAGGATGAGGTGGGTCACAGCACTGGAATGATTGGGTAGCGTTGGGCTAGACCAGCAATTTTCAACCTTTTTCATCTCACGGCACAATGAACATGGCACTAAAATTTTCAAGGCACTCCATCAGTTTTTTGACAACAGACAAGCCACACTGCACTCATGGCGAGGAGCTCATACCCAATAGCTCTACTAATAAATGACAGTCCTCTGTGAACCATTTGTGGCACACCAGTGTGCCATGCCACAGTGGTTGAAAATCACTGGGCTAGACATTTAAACACATTTCCATATTCACAATTTGTATGTCATGCACTCTTAAAACTCTTCTCTCTTCTTTATGCAAACAGATATCATCTAACTGGCAGAGAGAATGTCATTTAAAGTCTACACTGCTTCATAACAATTCTGAGTTTTCCCAGCTGGTTGTTCTACAAGAATTCCCTGTTCAATAGATGTAACTAACTATCCCTCTGGAGAAATCTCTTGTACACCCCACAGATAATGCTTGCTTGAAAATTAAGCGTTGCACTATATCCCTTTAGAAGCAACATAATTAGCAAATATCCTGCTCAGTGTTTACTGAAGCTGCAATCCTACCTAGGAGTAAGTGCCATTGAACTTACTGGACTTACTTCTGAGTAGACATGCATAGGCTTAAGAATGGCACGGAAATAAGGTTTTGAAACTTGAAGATTAAGTAGACAATCATCAACAAAGAAATATATTCTTCAGTACATACCATGGGGTTCATTAAGAAATCTGTCCATCCCCAAGATTCTCTCTTTATGAAGTAAGAAGGGGGTCCAGAGGATTTCATTTGAAGTGGGTATGGCAGCCTAACTACTTCTGATGTTTTGATGTAATTCACATATCTTGCTCTGAAGGAAAAAAAATTTAACACAATTTCCCCAAAGTCTGACAAGTTATCCTAGTTTAATCTAATCATTGAATCTGTACTTAAGCTATAATCCTATGAACCATTAAAGCACTCAATTACTTTGACTTCAATGGGATTAAAGCACCAGTTTACTTTGGGTTATATTCCAAGTTATTTCTGTAAATAGAAGGTTATTCAGTTTGTGCAGAGTGGGGCACTTTTTGTTGACCACACTTTCCTTAAGCCTCGGCCACCGCCAAGACCTGGTACTAGGGGTTGCTGAGTACCAGGTTCTTCGGGTAGTCATTGGTTAGTTCACATACATATGCAAGCCAAATGGATACGCATTTCCTTAGGGTAATTTGGCCTGTATTATGCCACCACCTATAAGCCAGTCCTCCAGCTCCAGGGACAGCTGAAGTACTCTGAGCTACTGTCCAGCTCTTGCAGTCCTTGGGCTCCCTCTACCCTCAGAGACCCATGCTTCAAGATTCTAGTTCGTATCCGATACAAGCAAATCAGATAGTCGGATTTAGCTGAACTCCTGTTCCTTTGTACGCAAGACCAAACACAGCCCTTTAAAATATACAGGTAAGCGTTGCTTTGTGATGTTCCAACCAGCAAAGGGCTGCATATACGATGCCGCCACTGATCCCTGCACACTCCCTGAAACCTCCGAAGCAGAGGGGAATTCTGTTCCCCTCGCCTCCAGAGTCTCAGAATGCCTGAACTGTGAGAGACGCAGCTTCCGGTTTCCTTTCCTTGATGCCTTTGCGCGCACCTCTGCAATGGCTCAGAAAAGCCTCCAGAGGGGAGCGCAACTTCCTCCACCTTCGCACAGCGTCAAGCCTCCCTTGATGGGGTACCAGCATCCCGGTCGCTAAGCAACACACAACTGCATCTGGTTTATTAAAGAATAAGGTTATGGTTACACATCAACAAGAAAGGCAGAAAAAAGTCTTAAGAAAGACTCACTAACGGAACAATCAGCTCTGTCTTCCACCACCACAGAGCAAATTAAATTGATTAAAAAAGAAATTAATTTGGCTAAATAGTCTGTCTGTAAAATGAAACAATCCTCACCTCATTTTCCCTTTTGAAGTGATATCCACTCGTACGGGTTCAAATTTGTAAGCTGGAGATATAACTTCAACTACATACGACCCAGATGGAATATCATGAACCACAAAGCTTCCATCTGTCCTGTTAAAATAAAGACTACCATAAATTTAACTCCACCACAAAAGAGATAATACTTTAAACACACCATGGTAGTTTTAAGTCATAGAACATATACAGAGGCCTGCTGAATAAAATTAATCACCCAGTCCACCAACCTATTATTAGAACATTAATGTTTATCAGGAGTGAAATTACCACTCCTACCAAACAAGTCATATTGGAATGCAATATTGCATATTGCAACCCATAGCATAAGTGACCAGGCTAGCACAGTGTGCATGAGTGCAATTTCTCAGTTAAGTCTCAGCTTAGCCATGAATCACCAGGTGTCCTCAGGCCCTCGTTGTGCAATATGAAAGGATAATACTTGATACTATCTTACAGTGCTTTTAAGTTCCACCCAGAAAATATAAGAGAGCCAGGAAGGTGTTGTGGTTCTGAAGTTGACTTAGATGTGGAGGATCTAGGTTAAAATCCCTGCTTATCCATGAAGCTTCCTGAGTGACCTTGGGCCAGTCACTCTCTCTCAGCCTCAAGGACCTCACACGGGTGTTGTGAGGGCAAAAGGAGCGGAGCACCACCCCTGAGCTCTTTGTACACCATCCCTGAGCTCTTTGGTGGAAGGGTGGTATAAAAATGTGAAAAATAAATAATAAATTGGATCATTTCAGCAAAACCACAATTCAAGATTTATAGAGGGTTAAGTGTAGTGGCAGAAAGATTAAAAAAAAGGGCAACTGAAGATATTATCTTAACTTTCTGCTATGGACAACATGAGTTTAAGAAACGCCATGATTGCTTAAGTATGGGGGGAAAGTTGTCTTGGAGGTAGTTATCCACTATAGCTTCTGATGAGATAAACCAGGGGTGTAAAATTCACTTCATATACTGTAGAGGGCTGAATAGCATTCATGGCCCCTGCTGTCACTTCTGGCCCTAACATCATTAAGCAGATGATGGCCAAAAACTGCTCTCAACATAGAAACTCATTAGCTGCAAATGACAAAGAGAAAACGTTCATATTTTCAAGATACGAGAGTGCCCAATTATCAGGCTGGGAGAGCCCAATTACAACAGAGGCTGGATAAATTGCTTCACCAGATCCGGCCTGCAGGTCTTATGTTCAACACCCAAGTGAACCCCATCAGTGAACAGAATCCATAAAGAATCTAAGATCCTGTTAAGATCAACTCTGCAAAAGGCTGCAGACAGCCCCATTCTAAGCCCCCAACATGCCATTCAAATCAGCTCTAACAACAGGTGAACTACTCCTCCCCAAGTGGGACCAGCAAGTTGCTTGCTCAGCAATTTGCTGCCCATCTGCATCCCTTCCACTTGGGGAGGTGTAGTTCACCTGTCATCAGGGCTGATTCAAATGTCATGTTGGGGGCTCAGAGTGGGCCCTGGGCAACTGCAAGCTGAATTCACCAGATCCTTTGCAGCCTCTTCCCCTCTTCAGGTAAATGAAGTCTAAACCACCAAGGAAGTTGAAAATGAGCCAGCAGAAACTTGCAGTGCCAGGATTACGAGACACAGGACAATCCTGGCCACCCGCAATAGACCTTGGATGGGGGGGGAGTCATTGCCCCCAAGCTATCCACTACAGCTTCTGATGAGGTAAACCATCCATTAGCAAGATATAAGACCTTGTTCAAGAGATCAGCTCTAGGAAAGGATGCAGAGGGCCCCACTCTAAGCCCCCCAAATATTTGAATCAGCCACGATGACAGATGAGCACTTTCTACTCCTCCCTAAATGGAAACAGATAGGGGGCAACTGCGATTTCATCAGATGCTTCACAAACCACCTGCCCTCTCAAGGTCAATGGAGTCTAGACCACCAAGAAAGGAAAATGCGACAGCAGAATCTCGCAATGCTGGGACTGAGAGACACCCCTACAGGCTGCTCCAGACCCACAGAGGAAAGGCTGCCCCCAATCTATATTGTACGGGAAGCAGAGGGGAAAATCAGAACCCCAAGCGCCTTAACTCTGCCTTCCCCAAGTACTTTAATAATAAATTTAAATTATAGAAATTTAAACTTTGTCTATATGACTTTGCCTTCCCCAAATTATTTAAATCCATAGGGACCCAGAGTGTTTTGTTTTTTTAAACAACACTCTGGGACCCACCCAGGTTTACTAAACTTTTTTAAAGAGGCGATCTAGAAAGAAATAATATTTTATTTATAAGTAACAACAGCCAGAGAAAAAACCCTCAGACTTTACCTCTCTCTACTGTAAGGTGCGAACTGCAGAAGCCCCGCCCCTCACAGGGCAGTTGGCGGCTGCCTTGCAAACTGCAGGAGCTGAGCTCTTTGCAGGGTCGTCAGCAGGTGCCTCGCAAACTGCAGGAGCTGAGCCACCTGGCCTTTCCACCAGCCGCGACCCACCAACACCCCGGCCGCGACCCACCAGCGGGCCCCGACCCAGAGCCCGCCGTCCACTCACTTGAGGAAGCCGACGTGCTCCTCGCCGTCCACCAGCACGCGCGCGCCCGACACCCAGTCCTGCGGCTTCACGCCCGGCACCACCGCCCGGCCCTCGATCCTGAAGCGCTCGCCGCCGCCAGGCGCCTCCGCCGCCCCCTCCGAGGCCCGGGCGCCGCCGGGGAGCAGGGCCGCCAGCAGCAACAGCACGAGCGGTGCCCCCACCGGACCGCCCCGCAGGGCCCCCACAGCCATAGTGCGACCGCTCGGGTGAGGCACCGGCACGGAGGAGCCCGGATGGGGAGGGCGCGCGGCGGGGGCGGGCAGTCGGTCACGTGGCCGCCAGGCGCGCGCGGCTCCCGAGGGCTGCGGTCTTCCTGGACACCGCCCACTTCCGGCTCCGCAGCGCAGCGGGCCGGGCGGGGCAGCTCAGAGCGCTCTGCTGCTCCAAGACCGAGGGGGCCGGAAGTGCGGAAGCGCCCAGGACTCGGCCTCCCTGGCGCTTTTGTGCTGAGTTTTTTACACAAACACGCAGACAGCCAGCCTTACACACAGACACTCTGCCTTACACACACACACCCCTTCCACACCTACATACACCCAGGCATACTGCCATTCACACACACACCCCTTCCACAGACCCCCTTACACACACGCAGACATACTGCTTTCCATACACACACCCTTCCACACCTACACACAGACATACTGCCTTCCACACACACACACACCCCTTACATAGACCCCCTTACACACACACACATGCAGATCCCGTTTCATGCATACACACACCCCTTCCCCACATACACACCTTTCACACAGACATATTGCCTTTCACACACACACGTTTTCATGCATACATACCCTTTATACACACCTTTCACACAGACCCCCTTCCACACACACACCCCTTACACAGACACACTTACACACAAACACACTTTTCACACACACACACCTTTTCACACACACACCCTTTTCCACACATCAACACATCACCCCCTTACACACACAGAGACACCCTTTCACAGACACCCTATCGGTCACTCACACACCCCTTTGACATGCAGAGGATGACCAGATCCAATGGAGGACTGAATGTCTACCCTTAACCATTGTAGAACAGAGGGAATTTTGGCAGGGGTGGCTGAACATGGAGGGTTTAAATAGCTGCACCTGCCAAATTTCCCCTCTTCTGTACGAAGGTGAAAGGCAGAGGCGCTCTGTCCTCCATTGGATCTGGTCACTCTGTTCACACACACACAGAGCTTTTCCACTGTATTCCTCACGCACAGAGGACATTCAGGGGTTGGCTGCTGAGAGGGACTGGACATGTGGAATTATTTTGATCTGCTGTTCAGATCCAAAGGCAGATCCGTACGACTTGCACCTCTTTCTGTTTCATGCAGTCAGGGTTGTGGATGCATAAGGTCCAGTACAGCCTTTCCTCCCGCTCCAATAGGAAACAAGATATAAAATTCAAAACTGGGGAAGGGGGTGCGGGGTCCTATAAGTTTCCAGGCTATGTGATCCAGGCAGAAAGTCCCCCACCACTACCCCTTCTGCTGGATGCAAACCTGAGCATGAATGACTGTGATGCAGCCTTGTCAAGGCAGGGGAGAGCTTCCAGTTGATGTAGTGCGCTCCTCTACAGCAAAAGCAGCTTCCTCCCATGAAGACACACTGCTATCAAACCTGGGTTTCCAACAGCCATGCATTTCAGGCTGTCATCCTACACACACCCATCTCGGAATAAGCCCCATTGGATATAGTGGGACTGACCTCCATGTGAACAGCTAACAATGCATCCACAGGATTGCATTGTTACATTGCAATCCATGCAAATTTACCTGGGGTAGGCCCATGTTGATTATAATGCTACATACTTGTATGTGTAGGATTGCATTGTTAATATCTCAGGAGGTCTATCAGTTTCCTTTTCATTTGGTATCCTCAGTTCACTTTTATGGTGCTCCTTCTTCCAACAGTCTTGCAATGGCAGTGAAATATGAAATGCATGGATTAGTTAGACTAAGAAGTTCTGAGCTTCCAACTCTGTGTACAAACAAAGCGAATTAAACTCATGCACCAACCAACCAACACTAGCTTTTGTCATCTCACACTGTCCACCCCATGCCAACAGCCCAAAAAGTATGAGTAGCTCCACTGGAAGGTGGCCCAGTGGCTACTCATCCAACAAACAAAATAACTTTTGGGATGTGAAAGTGTGAGGTTATTGCAAAAAGTGCTGCAACGAAACGGATCCTTTGATCCTGCCTCCTCCATTCACACTTCTAGTACTTGTTTCCATCACTCCTGCAGCCCTTCATAGGGATCTGAATGAGAACCTGAAGTGAAGAAATATTTCTGGTTAGGGGCCCAATCCTATCCAACTTTCCAGCACCGGTGCAGCTGCAGCGCAGCCCCAGGGCAAGGGAACAAATGTTCCCATACCTTGAGGAGGCCTCTGGGATTGCCTCCCCACCACAGGATGCAGTGCACACCCTATTGGCACAGCTGTACCGGCACTAGAAAATTGGGTAGGATTTGGCCCTAATTAACCAGAATAAGGAAAGCGCATGCACCTTAAAGGACTTTTGGGAGGGAAGGGTGAAGGTGGAGCAAAGTATGGAAGAGACCAAGGGGAATTAGCATGAAGCTGGCATGAAGTGGAAGTTGCGCTGGTTGCCTAGCAACTGAACAGAGTTGCTCAGGCTTTTGCCAAGAGCAAGTCAGGGCTGCCGGCTTGCTGATTGCCCCCATCACCCAATGTTGGCAATTGCTGTACCTGTACTGTAGACTTCCCAGAATCACGCCTGCACAGTTTAAGCCAGGGATGTCAAACTGGTTTCATACAGAGGGCCAAAGTTAGCATTCATGGTGCCTGCTGAGGTCCAGAAGTGACACAGTGAAGCAGAAAGTGGCATCATTAAGCCATAACGTTGCATATATGCATCAAATGTGCACATCTGTGGGCTGGGCAGAAATGGGTTAAGCAGGTGATGGCCAGAAATAAGCACTTTGTTCTCACATAGAAACTCATTCGGTGCAAATGACAGAAGAGAAAATGTGCAAATCTTGTTCCTAATTTCAAGATGCGAGAGAGAGAGCCCAATTATCAGGTTGGGAGAGCCCCATTATAAAGAAGGGTGGATAAATTGCTTCTGGGGGCGACATATGGCCCGCGTGCCTTATGTTTGACACCCCTGGTTTATAAACCACACTACTGAAAAACAAAAGTTGCCGCAGTTCCTACTAACGTGTAGGAAGAAGATGCCCTTCAGACAGTGTGAGCCTATGCAAGCTGATTTGAAAATTCCTGTTGACTACTCCCAAAGAAGAATATAGTACTGTACATAGAACAGCATTATTCTAGAACACTGGTCTTCAACCTTTTTCATGTCATGACCCCAACCAACCAACCAATTAACCAATCAATCAATCAAAAGTATGAGACTGGGGAACCAATGTCAATCCTGACCCCCTCTCACCTGGCCCCCCACTCCCCGCCCCCATAACACCCTTGTAGCCCTGTTCACTGCACTGGTGTTCCTGAAGGGGGGGGGCCCTTAAGTTTTGCAGGCTCCCAAATGCTGGTATAAAGTAGCCCCTCCCCTTCAGAGCCAGTTGTGGCTGTGAAAGCAGCAGTGACCAAACATTTGTATTATAGAGAGCAGAAAATGTCATCCTGAAGCCTGGCACCAGTGGATGCTATTTTAGCAATTGCTAAGAAACTGAGGAGGACTGGGACATAGTCTCCCAGTACCTGAAGGGGCACACCAGATGCCTCCCCCTTTACCTGGTGGTACTCTAGTCCAGTGGTCTTCAACCTATTTCATTCCCATAAGTTGCCATGACCCCACAATGGAGGCTTCATGACTGAAGAATGTTGTTCTAGAACAGGGTTCCCAATGCGTTTTTCACTTCTGTGCCCTTGGCAGCCCATTGCCATAAATTGTACTCCACGTATTAGCAAAATATTTGTAATTAATATAGTTGCTGTTATTTCAAATGAATATTTTTTCAACTACTGATCCATATTAGATAATACACGAATTGAATCCAATCAGTCACCAAATCATGTTGTTGTTCTCTCTGCAACATTTCAAAATTATGTCGCTTCCCCTCTGTCCCTTCAGTGAAGACACTGGTTCATGTGCTGGTACCATAACCTTCTCCTCTCTGGTCTTCACAGGTTCACATCAATCCCTGAACCTCCTACCAGCCTTCTGTCACCAAAATAATTTAGTTCTCTTGTTGCTCTGATCATGTTGTGCCCCTCTTTAAATTCCACCCCAATTCAGCACAAGCACCTGGTCCTTCTTTGCAAAGCCTTCCATGGCCTTGCCCCTCCTCATTTCTCTGCTCTCTAGCTCACTACACTCCTGCCTCCCTGCATGAAGGTTTCCAGTTCCTCAAACACTTATGCCCATTGTCCTTGCTCCCCCTTATGCCTGGAACTCCCACCTTGCTAACCAGAGATGCCTCCCTCTCACTTACTCCAAATTCTTCTTTAAAAACCTTTACCATGATGCCTTTGGCACTGCCACCTAATCCGCCTACCTTGCTGCAATTAAGTTCAAGTATGTGTAGATGAAATAATCACATATTCTCCCCCATCTTCCCTGGTGCCATCCCCTTCCCTTCTTCTGTTGTCTTGGGATCTATTTTAGACTTTGAGCCTTCTCAGCCCTACTCTTCTGCTGTAAAGCACTATGTTCATTGATGAGCTAGGCACATAACACAACAACAATGCATAAATTTGTCTAAATCTAGGACCTTGGGAAGGACTTAGTATTTAGGAGATACCAGCCACCACAAGGTGGGTTATGATTGACAACAGCAACAACAACAAATATCTGTAACCAATAGTTCATGTGAGACAGATGGAAGCAGCTAAGTAAGACAGTGTTGAAAGCTGATGAAAGGTACCTTAGGCGGCAGGAGTCTCTTGGTATTTCATGCAATCTGTTTCAGATTTATAGAAATATACTTGTTGCTTACTTCCATCTGAAGCTCAATTTATTTACTGCATTTGTAAATAAAGAAAATGGTTGGCAACCTTCAGTCTTGAAAGACTATGGTATAAGCTTACAGCACCCAGTATTCCCAAGCGGTCTCCCATCCAAGTACTAACCAGGCCTGACCCTGCTTAGCTTCCAAGATCAGACAAGATTGGGCAACTGCAATAAAGAAAATGTTATAAAGGTATCATAAGCCTCTTGTGATCTCTCTTTCAAATGAAGCCAAATTTGGGTAGCATAACTCTTGGAACTTTTCCTCGCTTGGGGAAGTGGGGGATGTCCGTAACAATATCCTTTCCCTAAGTCTAGTCAATTTTTCCAGGATCTTACAAGTTGTTAATAAAAACAGTTGAAGAGATTTGTGACAAATTGCTTTATTGTTTCTCATACAACCAAAGCCTGTAGTGAGCCACATAGTGCTTGAGTCATTACTACCCGTGTAAAACATGCACATATGGATTTCCAAGAGCATGTATGATTTTAAACTTTCATCATTTAATTTGTGCTTAATGTGCTAGAGTCTTTTTTTCTTGTCCACAGATCGACATCATGGGTATAAAACCAACCCCTTACCTGTAGTTAAAATAAGGTGACCATGCACAATGTCCAGCAATATCCATGTTGACAGAATATTAAACCAAAGCCTGCTGTACTACGGACATGCTCTTGCTAAGCTGCCCTTTGCATTTCCCTCCAATATGATGTTTTGTGACCACCTCAATGTTCTCTGAATGGAACAACAAACTTTAAGCCTATAATTTTTATCTCATGTTCTTCCTAGCCTATTGCTGGTAAGGTGTAGGCCCAGAGAAGCTCAATATTCTGGCTTTCATGGGGTTGGTTCTTCAAGACACTTAAGCTTCAGCTCAGCGGGAGCTGGCTTTAGGGTCTCCTGGAGTCTCTAACTCCTTGGTCTCTGGAGTTTCTTGGTTGGCAGGTCCTGTTCCAGTTCCAGCCTGATGTCCAGAGACTGGACATGGGGCTGGTCTTTCCAACTTGACTGCTCCCAACTTCTCAGGGTCAAATCCTGAGCCTTGTTTAAGACAGGGGTTGCGATTCCTTGGCACCTTAATGTGCCAGCAAGAGAGCTCATGTGGAGATTTGGGCCTAACAGTCAGATACAAAAAATTAATGAATGCCCCTATATACAGTAATTACTGCAGTTGCATAGTAAGTAGTTGTTAGCTACAGTCACCTCAGAAATATCAGGTGTGAAACACCTTCTGTCTGATCTTTGATGATCCATATTTTAACTTCTACATATTACAAAAATTAAGCCAGATAATTAGTAAGTTAGCACACTTCCTATCATGGAAATATACCCTGTTATATATGCCCAGTTGCAATTCCTACTTCCCAAGGATTCAAGACATGATTAGACATCCTACAACAGCAGAGGTCAAATCTGGATGGTGGCCTTTAATGTTTTTCCCAGTTATTAGCCTAACTCAGCAGTATGATTATGGCATTATAATTGGTTAAGTACTTGATGGGAGAAAAATGAATAGCTTGTTCTGTTTTGTGGTCACATGGAACTCAAAGTAAACACTGGGGCCAGTGGTGACCAATAGCCCTTGCCATATGATAAATGCTTGGACTCTTATCAATGTAACTCCCACCAGATTACTTGCAGGCAGGAAATAAGAGATTCATAGAAAAATCTGAAATGGGGTGCAAGGAAAACTATTGCACTGGTACTCTGACCTCAACAGGCAGTTCTGTCCTCAAGTGATTCAGCTTGAAGCATTTTTTGGGCTGCTAAGATACATTTATCATCAGTTAGACTGGAACGTAAGGGTACTAAATAAATCATTTAGGTGGTATTGTGGGAGCCGATAATGTGGGAGGTTGCAAGCTATTTTGTGCATCTATTCTTAACTCTTACAATAGAAGAAAAGGTTTAGCATTTTTATTGCTCGTATTTATCATGTTATCGCCTGGCATCATGTTCTCAGCAGCTACATCAGAATTCATTGTCTTTGTTTCAAGAAGGTATTCCATTTTGGACCTGCCTTTTTAATCTCTGTCCATAAATTTCTGAAATTAAAGTTCTGATAAAACCCAGGCAGGTGTGTTGTTTCTAACAATGCTGTTGACCACCAGTCTTCTTATACATCAAACTCCTGTCAATCTGTGCTGAACCTCTTAATCTTTCTGTGCAAAATAAGGGTTTGCAAAGCTCTGAGTTAAACCAGTCAAATGGAACAAATTGTGGCCTGTTTAATCTGTAGTCTCATAATGAGCAAACACAGTGCATTGTATTGTGCTCTTAGAAATCAAACATAGATCCCTGTATATATTTTAAGGATTGCCTTCACCCATATATGCCCACTATCCAGGTATGTCTCTGTGCTCCACAAGAACTGCCAGAGTGCAGAGCAGGGGTTTCCTGACCTTCATCCTGTGGAATTCTCTTCCCTAAAGGTTACAAAAAGGTTTGTAAAGGTCAGACAAAAGTTTAAAAATGCGACAAGGGTGATTTCAGACTAGTAGCTATTACCAAAAGTAGATTCTAGCAATTCTTGAGTCCAGTAGCATAAAGTGGAAGTCCAGGTCCATTTAGATTTTTTCCAGGGAGCCCTTTCCTAGAAGACTTGAGAAAGTGCAAAACCAATTTAGAAAGAACGCCCCCCCCCTTCCATCTTAGTTTTATTAGGACAAAATAATAAGAACAGAAATTGGCACGCCAAGCCTTTGTCTGGGCCTAGCAAATCCTACCACTCCAGAAAAAGATCTGAACTATTTCTGGTGCATCCAGATTTCAGACTATTTATCCATCTGAACCAACAGCTCAGTCCAGAGACTTCCTTTAGTATCAGACAACTCCATAAGATGGAATATATCAATAGCTATACCTGTACATTTCTAAGGCCACTATCTTATGTGTACCTACTTGGGCTTGAACTCCATTAAAAGCAGTGGGGTGTACTTCTGAATAAATGTGCATCAGACTGCATGAAAAATTTACACCAATGCCTTGAGAAGATAAAATTACAGTAAATACTTAGGAACTGGATACTAGCCTTCCTGACCCAAAATGCAAAAGAACAAGAATTCTTAGATTCTCCACATTTACCATTCTGGCTTTTCAGAGGCAACTTTAGTAGAGCATCCAGCAATACTGGAAATAAGAAAATGATAAAAGTTGCCCCAACTGTTTCGTTAGGAGTTTGTGTAGCATCATTTCAGGATTGCCCAAGGGCTTCTCTAGACACACTTTAAGGAACAAGCAAACTATAGTTGTGATACATGCCCAAACTCCTACAGCGGAGGTTCCCAAACTATGGGTCCATAACCCACCCATGGGTCATGACCCAATTTTTGGTAGTTTGCGAAACTGACAAGGTAGATTAGGCTATGTGAATCAAGAGTTAAACAACCTGCAACTTGGGGGGAGCACTACTGCCCAATCACCATTATAGCCAGAGGTTTGAGCTGCTGGTAAAGTGAAACATTTTTAGGTGGGTCCCAAATACTAAAACTATTGGAGACCCCTGTCCTATGGCATGGTTAGAAAAGCAAGAGTTGCACTCAAAAGATGAAGAAAACTTCTCTCCAAGGACAATGCAAATACTTGAATAAGAGGCTTTACAAAACAAATTCGGAGACCACAAAACATGAAATCTCATGTTTAGAGATAGTATATATTCAAGCACTGGATCCTGGAAATGAACATAAGAACAATCCTGCTGGATCAGGCTATAGGCCCATCTAGTCCAGCTTCCTGTATTTCACAGTGGCCCACAAGAGCACACAAGACAAGAGACCTGCATCCTGTGCTCTCCCTTGCATCTGGCATAGCCCATTTCTAGAATGTGTGAACAGGGCTAGCTATTTTCATCTTAGCATGCTTTTGAGTTCCTTGACTGACTGTGGCACACCTAAGCATCACTGCCCTGAATGTCATTTAAGCAACTGGATTTAAGTGCTCTTCACTTTCTTTGGGTGTAACCAACTTTGAAATACTTTCAAACTCAAGATAAGGATCTTGACTACAGGTTCAGCAGCCTTTCCAGAAGTAGCTTAAACCAGTCTGGTGCTCAATTGCGAAGTAGTGTCTTCACAACTGCATAAAAAGGACACTGGTGCTGCTGAACATTGCTTCCATCTTCCTGGCTAATGTCCACAATGACAGTGACAACACTTCTAACAGGGAGATAACTGTCAGCACATAAGTATTTCACTATGGCCTAGCTTCAGCAGACTAAGGTACTGTTGTAGTAGTGTGAGATAGTAGCATAGTTGAGGGGGTAGTGGCTGAAGATGCTGCAATGCCCAGAGACCTATGATTAGGTCTTGAAGTATTCTCTAGCTGCCTGTGCCCTTTGTCTTCTGTCTTGGTATGTGGGGAAAACTAATAGTGTGCTGAAATGATAAAACTGATAGGTGCCTGTGTGTTGCTACCCAGAACAGCTCTGATGGCAAGTGGGAGGGACTGCTTACACAATGCATTGTGGCACCTGCAGTACTTACCATGCCACCCCCCCCAGCTATGTCAAAGTTGTAAGACACAGGAAATACTTGAATTAACAAGCCTGTCAGTTTTGTCATTTCAACGCACTATTAGTTCTTCTCACATACCAAGACACAAGAGTATGGGCAGGTAGAGAGTACTACAAGACAAACTCATAGGCAAGGGTTTTGACTGCCAGCTGGTTAGGATAGTTACAGCCCCCCCCCCCAGTAGGCATTTGGAACAAAACTGTGGGAAGGGACTGCAAGACCAAATTCTTGTTACTGGAAACAAAATGTTTATGCTGAACAGGTGCTCAGTAGCCCCTTGTTTCTTAATGCTAAGGGCATGTCTTGATCCTAGCCATGGGTACCTTTTCTTGGCTGGCACTAGCCTCTCCTGCTAAGAAATCTGACCACTGCCAGCCTAGGGTCTATTTACATAAGCTTGGCACAACTTTACCACCACATAGCTATAAGCAACTGAAACTCTGCCTCATGAAATTTTCTTGATTTACAGAAGCTTGGTGAGGAATGCCTTTGTATTATGTGTATGTGCAGAGCTCTTTCGACCAGGCCTGAAAAAATGTGAAGGAACAAGTTTTTATGGGGTAGGGGTAGGGCTAGCCTATGCTGGTGTACATGAGAAATCTGTCCCAAAATGCTGAGTTGTAAACAAAGACAGAGATAGTAGCTGCCTCATTTACCTTACAGGGTTGTTATATGGACAGGAGAAAAGGAACCACGTACACTACCCTGAGCTCCTTAAAAGGTCAGTATAAACATATGATAGGAGCTTACACTCAACCCCATTTTAAAACCAACCCCCTCCATCAATTTGGTTTGTATGTTGCAAACACATTTTATTTTAGTGCACAGGTGGCACTTTAGAATTTTTATTTGGAAAAAAACATTTACTAGTTACATAAAACACAGGTACCAACCCACAAAACATCAAGCTCTCTTTTGCAAATAGCTGGTGAGCCACAGCAATTCAAACTAAAATATCAAAATATTCAGAGAGTACAGCTGTAAACTTTTGTACTGAACGGCTTGCAGTCCTCTTCCAGTTTAGTCTAAGTCAGGAAAATAGTCATATGGCAACTACATTTAAAAAATCTGTGGCAACACTGGTTAGAAGAGGTAGCAGATGTGTTGGTTAAATCTGACAAGCACAGGTCTACCCTGGTTGTAAACATTTCTAGAGCAGGAGTTATAGATACTTGGAATATAGTAGAAGGTGTTCTGGATGGCGTGAGGGACCCAAGTCAAGTCATTTGAACTTAATTAACATTAAACACATTAGTAACATTTAGTATGTTTAACTGCATGTTATTTAAAATGATACAGAACAGAATATATTAGCAAATTTAAGTATAGATAATGCTAGGTAACAGATTCACCATTCCGCTGACATTAGCAATCAGCTTTTCTCTGCATTCATGCCTAAATTTTAGTATTCTTAGTTATTAAGTAGCCAGTCAGTGGAAATATCCACTTAAATATTTAAGTGTGCAAAATGTTTCAAAATGATTTGTACACAAATTTGTGTAAACACCCTGATCTTTTAAGAACTTTTCATCCCTCTATACAAAGTAATATATTGGCTATAAAAGTTATTTTATTATATGGGTTATCTGCAATACTATCGTTAAGGCCTCTTGCTATATACAATTTCTCAGTAGTGCAACAAAAATAGTCTTTAATATCTTGATTAACAGAGCAGACACATTTCATAGATTCAATACAGCAAAATTTCATTTTAACATACCTTGAAAATATTTATACACATTTTTACAGTTCAAATGAAAAAAAAACAAAGTTTAAAAAAATATTTATGGCGACTGGTCTCTTGTGGTTCCTAACTGGTTCCGCAATCCTGTCTTCGTGATTAAGTTCTGCTGTTTTATACAATGACGTAGTAGAAAACACAGTAGTACTTTCATGACTTCACCAAGGAACTGAACAAATCCCCAAATGCAGCAAAGGCATAGGTAGAGTTTTCAGAGTGCACTTTTACCTCACTGAAGTAAAAACTTGCTCCTGATAGAAATTTTTCCACTTCAATGTGAAGTAGATAGATTTTTAGTGGTTGCAATCAACAGTACTGAAGGTCTAAGTCTTCTTCTGTCAGAAAGTTCTCAGAAGAGATGCCCTTTTGGAAATCATACACAGTCCATGACTACGTGAAGGGCTTATCTAGCCAGCACTCGCATGCCTGTGCACACTCTTTTGTCCTCTGGAAATATCAGTGCAGCTGTAATAAATAAGCATCCACATCCTAAAAAGCAGAAGAAAAATATATACCCGTTAAATTTAAGAACACCCATCTGCGGCCTTCTTCCAAGAAGTGCTTGCCCCTAAACAGGAAGCACATTTTTTCACACATATATTGGCTGATTTAGGGAACAACCTCCTACAGGATTCTTTGTTTTTGCTCAGACATTTCCTCCCTCACATGGAGGATATTCTGTCCCTGTTCAACTGTAGAGGCCTACAAAGAGTCATACCAATGCATTTCATTGGAGGCAGCTGTTACATGAAAACTGTTGCTTAGTGGTTTGTGAATTGCCTTCTGCAACTTACAAGCCTCTTTAGGCTCAGCTGCTGGACCTTAAAGTATAGTCCCTCTGAGGGCAGCATCTCAGCATTTTTCCCCAATTACAGATGCTATGCCAGTAGGAGTCTGAAAAAACCCTGCAGGTGTTCATGCAGCTCTCTCTCTTCTACACATGCCTCTGTTACACTTTCAGAGTAGTACCAAGGCCTTGAGCCAAAGCTACTAAAAGGCAAAACCAAAGATGCATCTTTTGTTCTTGCATACTCTCTCCCCATCTGTAAAATGGCTATGTGCGGTAATGGTAAAATGTGTGTAAAATGGTAAAGTGGGGAGAAAGAATAATCAAGGCCGACAGGAGAAGAACCAGTCATGTGAGGCCAAAGGCAGGATTTTCCCCCCTTCTCTTCCTCACATATTTCTCTCTAAGAGCTAGTGAAGAATTGTGGTTAGAAGACTGAGCTAAAGTCAGGAAGTTGCTGGTTGGAATCTCATCTCTCCTGCCAGTTTACTAGGTATCTCAGGAAAGCCATCTCATCTCTGACCCAAACCAATCCCAATACAGGGATAATACTGACTCTCTCAAGGCACTTTCAAAATATCATATCTGTGAAGCTCTTTGAACATGAAACGGCTATACAAATGCTAATAGGCTCTCTTCTTAACTCATAATAAAGGTTATTGCTACACTATCCCCCTCTCTAAAAACCTAAAGGAAAGGGATTTGGTGCAACGTGGTGCAGCCAGCTCATTCTAATTTTTCATCCGTTATTGGAGCATCTTTTCACTGCTGGAGGCTCATGCCTAGGGAATTTGGATGGTAGGGGAAATCAGAGCACTAATTCCCGGGGAAGGATGAAGACAGATAAAGGAAAGAATAAGGCTGAGGTCGATCAGACAAAGACTGCCCAAAGGGCAAGAAATGGAATCCGAGTAGACACCGAAAGACACAATGAGACATCATTCCAGGCCAGCTATGGATCACCATAATAGTGGCAAGGGAAACACTAGATAAGAGGCTAGCCTAATGGTTCCTAAACTGGACTGTGGTGCCTGAGGATGCCAAGGCAAAATCACAGGGATGCCACAGGATTCCCCAGGGCCTCTTATTCCAGCTCTCCTGGGCGTCACCATCTTGAATTGTGTGAAACCTCATGAGAAATGTGCAAGATCTCATGCAATCCCAGATGGTGGAGCCCAGGAGAGCCAAGAAGAATCCATAATGAAAGAAGGGTGCTGTGACCCAGGTAAATTTGGGAAACACTGGGCTAGCCTAACCCAACATCTATAACCTAATCATAGAGCAAAAACATTGGTGGCTGTTATCTATAAAACCAAGTTCAGATTTCCAATGAATAGAACACCAACACAACTGGATACTTCCCATACCTACAGAACACAAGGAAGCCAGTTTCTCCACCCCCTTGTATCAAATTACCCTAAAAAGCAGCTGCTGAGGGTTGGGGGACTCTCAGCAGCATCGGATGCAGGAAAAGATACCCAGAATTTGGAGAGTTGGAAGCAGAGCATGCCAACAATCTGGACACTACCCCTATAAAATGTCAGTCATGTCAGTAATATTTATACTATTAACCCATTTCTGTCCAGCTCAAAGGTGTACATATTTGATCCCTATTGCATATATGCAACATTGGGCAGAAATGGCTTGAGCTAGAAATTTACAAATAGACTTATTTTTGCTAACGAACAGTGAAACACATTACCTTTGCTATATTACCCGTATACCCTGGGACCAAAGTAAGACGATTTTCTTGTTCCCACAATCCACTTAATTGCTCCTTTAAAATCTGAATATTTCTATAAAAGAGGAGGGACAAATATTTATACATACAGGGATTTTTACCCTATCTTTCAGCTCCCAAAAAGACTCTCAAAAGTAGTTACAAGTTGTTCATAAAAATACAATAATTTAACTAAGTAGGTCATCTACAATTGGGTCAGATGGGCCTAAAGGGGTAGGAAAATCCACGATCAGGCAGCTGCAACTGAAAAGGAGTTACAACCTTTTAAAGAGATACCTTGAACTGGGCATTAAAAAAAGATCCAATGATCAATGGAAAGGGTACAAAACACAACACATGCCCCCGACACAATGCTCTTTAGACCCCCTTCACCTACTCCCAACTAGGAGGGAAAAACAAGATTATGGCAAGTCTTGCCATCGGGCAAAGCCTCAACTGTTTCGTTCAAGCCCCTCTGATGGGAAAACTAAGAAGTCCAGTTCTGTTACCCAAGGCACTACTGTCTGTAATAGAGGCTGGCTTGGGGGCTCCTATTTTTAAACTCAACCCCCATGTAACTAAGGCTGTAGCCCCAAAATAAAGAAAATAAGAGTATCAATTTTGCTCTCATGGCTTCCACCAAAGAATCCTGAGGACAGTATTTTGAAGTGTGAGAATTTTCCATTAGAGATCCTACAGGACAGTGTTTCTCAAACTGTGGGTTGGGACCAACTAGGTGGATCATGAGCCAATTTCAGGTGGGTCCCCATTCATTTCAATATTTTATTTTTTAATATATTAGACTTGATGCTACCATGTTATGTGACTGCATTTGGGGAAATGTTACAGACCTGTATTTTTAACAGGTTACCATGTATATTCTTTGAACAACGACAGTAAATGGGACTTACTCCTGGGTAAGTGTGGGTAGGATTGCAGACAAGGATTGTTAAAAATTTTCCTGCTTGATAATGTCACTTTCAGTCATGACATCACTCCTGGTGGGTCCCAACAGATTCTCATTCTAAAAAGTTGTGTGCGCTAAATGTGTGAGAACCACTGCTATAGGATGTTTAACCACGTTTCCTAGAAGAGGGAATGGCTGTTAGACCAGTTGAAATATGCTGTGTGGCTATACACTTAGTGACATTTTGCCCAAGTCAGTGGATAAAGATTGTTCAAAGCCATTAACCTTTTCCTCTATAGCAGTAGGAGGCGATTTCCTCAAAAGGTCTAAAGGACTAACCGAAAGTCCAATTCTATCCACACTTTCCTGGGAGTAAGCCCCATTGAAACTAATGGGACGTACTTCTGAGTAGACGTGCATAGGATTGGGTTGCCAGTCACCTTTCAACCTGTTACCCAAGAATTCTCCTACTGCAATGTCATTAACTGTTTGAGTTTTCTAACATTGCAAAATATTGCTTATCATATATTTGGGGTTATCAAAAAGGTATTTTTTTAAACTATGGCTAGCTCTAAGACATGACAACTTGAGTAGGCTCTGAAAAGGCAATTCTGAAACAAAAAGGTAGCCAAGGTAAATTGGCTTGTTTCATTATTTCAATCTTGTTTCATTGCTTCATTATTCGCATACGTGTTTAAATCTTGTGAGACCTTTTAAGTGTCCTTACCAGGAGAGAGACAGGGTAAAAACTCATTAAATATTCCCACCATCACACAATAACAAGAGCAACATACCCATCTTCTATCTTTTCTTTATGGGCAGAGAGTTCTGACCACCATCTTTTAATCACAGCCCGGACCCAATTTAAACCAACTATCACATACCTGGAAGAAGAAAACTTGGCATTAAAAATAAAAATAAATAAAAACTTGGCTGCAGGAAGTTCACACCACAAGATAAACCTACATAGACAATGCACCTGCAAAATACTTCAACGATACTGAAGGAAACTGATTGGAGAAGAGGGGGAAGAAAGGCTATACTGGAAACAGTCTGCTGCTACATGTATTAAAGCATCAAAGTAATACTGTCATGGAAGGTGAGAAGTTTTGCTTCATATTAACAGAACTGTTTTATTTAGCTAAATTCAGTAAATATTTGAATGGGAGATTTTCTCAGAACCAACACAAAGTTATGCAAGGGCAACTGATGCAACTTGAGAGGTATATAGTTCTGACCTAAATAAAATTTGGGGCTTAGCTGACTAGAATGGGCACAGTGCTTCAATTCCTTTCCTGGAATTCTGTTCCTCCATCCCCTAAACTTAGGAAAGGGCTGGGGATCAGCATGATTTTCTAGCCTTGGAAAGAAAGGGAAGGAGTTGCTGTTGCCTGCTAAATCTGTTACATGGTTATTTGCAGATGGGAGATAAGGAAGTGTGTTTCCATAAGCACTCCATCTAGCCAGTTATGAGTGGGATTATAGTAGAGTGCGATAGAAGAGCAATGGGTAACTTAGGGTAAATTTTTCAAGATAAATTTAATTTGACTCTTATCAAGCAGAGCAGGGTGCTTAAAGGGGGGGGGGGTAAGAGGCAACTTAAAATTGATCTTGCTCTTTTACTGCACCATGCTATATTCACAATAATGGCTAGAAGGTTTATTTTCAGGATCACTTATGTAAACATGAGGGTAGTTAATTTTTCTGGATCACAGTCTCATTTCCAAGGAAACACTGAGTACAGAGCTGTGGAAGTCAGGTAAATGGAATCTGGAGCATTGCTACATTTTTGGGAGGACAGGGGATGGGATAGGGAGTAAAATCTGTGGTCAGACTATCTCAGGGTGTCAAGCGCATTTCATAAGTGGGAAGACGTTGACATTCATGGTGCCTGCTGAAGGTTGGAAGTGTTATCATTAAGCAGGAACTGACATCATTAAGCAGATGGTCACAAATAAGTACTCTGTTCTCATAAAGAAACTAATTAGCTGCAAAAGACAGAAGAGAAAGTATGCAAATCTTTTTCATAATTTCAAGATACAACAGCCCAATTATAACTGGGGCCGGAGAAACTGCTTCTGGAGGCTGCATCTGGCCTGCAGGCCTTTGTCTGACACCCCTGGATTACATGATCTTAGACCAAAATCAATCACATACTTCTATGAATAATAAGGTGCAGCAGCTAACGGATAAAATATTGGCATTTATCTATAAACAATCAAATGTTCACAGGAAAGAAAGCCATTTTTAAAACTTACTCTTCAAATTTGCTTTTAAGCAGCAATTTTACTAATGGCAGAAGATCTACACAGCAGCCAACAGAAATGTAAGGTTTTTCTTCCTGCAAGCTGAAACAAAGAAATATTAGTATGCATAAGCTTGCACAATTAAGAACTGAACAAAGTTCAAATTCCCTCTAGATTTTTTTTTACCTGCTTGTGAGGGCAGGAAGGCAGTCTACTACTACACCAAGGTCTTGTATCCTAAAAACATCAATAAAAACACATCATTAACTATTGTTCTGTATGATCTTCTAAACTTGTGACTTTTCTCCTCAGTTTCAGGAAAAATATGCAAACACCTAAGTTAGGTAAAGCATGGCAAAAGTGGTCATTTTTTTAAAGTCACAAAACTCTTCATGCACAAGTGACCACCCACAGGCTCTAGTGGCACCAGCTTGCCACACTCCTCCATATACGGGTGTTAGTGAAATAAAAATTAGGAGCCATCAAGGTGACCAGGAGGTTTATGTAACCCTCTTGCATTATCACCCAAGCTCCCTGCCCTACTCGTGGAGGATGTGGGGGGGGGGGGGAGGCATGGGAAGAAAGAAACAAAGCACAAAGAAGGAATAAAGAAAGCTTTATGGAGTCTATGGGAATCCTTTGCAAACAGATATAATGTCTACGGTGGATTTGCTTGCACCCTTAATCTGTTCCATATTTACCTCACTAAATAGGCTACAAGTTCACTTATACTTCTTCTTCTCCAGAAGGTTAAAGCTACATTCAAACGAAGATTTCTACTGAAGAGGACTTGTGCCATAGTATCATGATCTTCAGAAACCTAGAGATACAGGAAGAGTTCAGACATGAACAAGTTTTGACTGGGAGTCAAGGAGCCATCATTTTATTCCTTTTTACTATGCAATTGCTTCAATAATTTGTAGAAAGTGGTACATATTCTATAAAAACACAGACACTCCTACACTTTATATTCTGCCATGTCTCAATGCGAATGTCACAGAATTGGTAGGGACCTAATAGGTCATCTAGTCCAACCCCCTGCCTATAGCAGGAAATCCTCCTGGAGCATCTCCAAAATGTGCTTGTTGAGCCTCTGCTTGAAGATCTCCAGTGGGGAGTAGTCCACCACCTTCCTCAGCAATCTGTTCCAGTGCCAAACCATTCTTACCATCAGGAATTTTTTCCTGATCTCAAACTGGAATCTCTTCTCTTGCAGTTTGTACCCATTGGATCTAGTTCTACTTTCAGAGGCAGTTGAGAACAAATTTGTCCCTTCTTCCATAGGACAGCCCTTCAGGTATTTGAAGAGAGCCATCATATTCCCTTTCAGTCTTCTCTTTTCCAGGCTGAACATACCAAGTTCCCTCAACCTTTCCTTGTAGGGTTTGTTTCTCTAGCCCTCTGATTATTCTCATCACTCTTCTCCGTCTCCAAATACGGTTTCTTATGGGCCACTTGATTAAAACTAATCTTGTTACAGAACCCCAAGTCTAACTATTATTAGAGGGTATAGTGGTTAGTGTTCACAGCTATGACCAAGAAAAACTGGATTTAAGAATGGTTCCTTATTCAGCCGTGTAGCTCTTTGGGAGACGATCAATTTTACCCTGATTGTTCCAAGGATAAAATGGAAGGACACATTTGGTTCCTGGCTCCTTGGGGTAAGAGTGGAATAAAAACATAACACAAAATACAGCTGTAGGAATGTGAATTGTGTACAGCAATACCTTGACTTTCATCCACTTGACTTTCATCCCTTTGCTCTTACAGCGATTTTCAATAATAACCACATTTCAGATTTCATTCACATGCTTATTTCTGTCAGATTTCATCCAACCTTCCAAGACATTCGTATGCTTACTTTTCTTTTCTCAGTTTATTCAGGTTTTGCACACATTTTCATGTATCACATAGTTATTTAGTTTTTTGCCGCCAAAATAAATCTGCAAGCTAAATAAGGCTTTATATTGACAATAATTCATTTTTTACTTTTGTCCATGTTCTGGTCTCTAACTAGATGAAAGTGCAAGGAATTGCTGTATACAATGTGATCTCCTAGGTTCAAGTTTTTCACTCTGTTCCCCAAAATAAGAGTGGGACAGCCTGCCCAACCCTTTGCCATCTGATCCCCCCCCCCGCCACTGAGATAGCAACATAAACTACTGCCATTTCCCTACTAGGGAAATGGAATGGTATCATTTGGGTGTTCTGCACAGAATGGGAAGACAGAAACAGTTGGTACATGCTGATGTAATTTTACAGCTTGAATCAATTTTATGGAAGACTTAGGGCCAAGTTACACATTATGGGCAGCTTGCGTTTGGGCTTCTTTCACTTTGCTTTCCCCTCCCTCTAAAACAGCATGTGGGGCACAGCAAAATCACAGCAGAGAGAGGCTTTTTTAAATATTTTGCTGCTGCTGTGGCTTTGACTGGTATTGTGCCTTCCCTGCACACCATTTCTGGAAGGAAAAACACTTCAACTGAAATTCTCCCACCATAGTCACAATACACCTCGCAGCTATTTTAAGAAAACACAAAAGCAACCAAAGCCTATTTTACACACAATGTGTATTTGGACCCACAGCGGAGAGGGCTGCAATTTTTGTTTGCACAATCAAGCAATGTTCTGTCCCTGCTGGAGACAAGGCAAGCTGCCCAATTACAAACATGTTCTATCCACTAGATCAGGGATGGCCAGCTACTGTATCATTGGAAGCATGCTGTTCTCCATTCTGGAGAGATAAGACACTATAATAAAGTTGATTTTCTCCCTAATGGCAGCCAAAGAATTTTCACTAAGGATAACAGAAATAAGAATTATAAAAACATTTCAAACATTTATATTATCCCCTTAGATGGTACAAAGTTAAAGGGAAGAAAAGTTTCCAGATTCTATTCATTATCTTATGTCCCTGTCCCCTAATAAAGCTGGAATTGTGACTCTGAATGCTCTGTCTATAAAATGTAGAAAAAATAAAGCCTCTAGCAGGTAGCAGAACTTTACAATTATGACATATATCCTCCAAGCACAAATGAAGCCATCAACTGCCAGAACTGAGGAAAAGGTGTGCTTTCATTCCAGAGGAAAAGAGGAGGTGAACTTTTCCAGAAAGTGCACAAGATGTCAAAATAGAATTGATCTGAAATATATTAAGTATCACTGCTTATTCATTTATAAGGAAAAGAATCATGTTTTGATTAAACTGCCCACTGACTGGTATGTAGGTATGATCATATTCTTTCTGAAATTACATAGAGTCAAACTGCAGGAAACCAGGGTTGTATTTTAAATTGATGTGTCACCGTTCCTATGAATTAACTACCCCAAGACACCGAACACTCTGCCCCAGAGAAAATGCAGTCCGAGGACTACAATACTAACTGGGAATCAACATAACAGAATGCTAATGAATTTAACAATAGTTCTGAGATTCTGTGACATTAGGATATAAATATTCCATAATAAAGTTTAATTTACCTCTGAGAAAAACCCACTATATTTTGATGCTGGACTCTCCGTTTGAGAGCGGCCAGAATCACTGGAGTTCAGCAAGAATGTACGACCGTCCGCAGGGAGTTTTGTTGGCAGATTACCTGCACATGCCAGTTCATTTTCTTTATTAGCCATGTCACAGCCCCTGACTTGGAGTGGTTTCTTTCTGAAACAAGGCTTTGGAGAATAATAGTTAACTTTCCTTTTGCAATATACTACTCTGAAAAGAGGATGGGGGCTGGTCACTGTTTGTCCAACTGTTGTTCTGCAAACAAGATGATAAAACAGGTTTTATGGCTTTGCAATAACATTTATTTCCAAAACAGCAAGTTATGCTTACATCCAGAACACACAAAATTCACTCCTGCACATCCAAATTATATTTCAATATGTTATATACCAGTGGTTCCCAAACTTACTAGGGTCACAGTGCCTCCATAGCCTCTTCTTCCTGGCTCAGTTGGGTGCCACCATCATGTATCTCACGAAATCCATTATAGTGACACTTGAATTTCATGAGATTTTGTGAGATCCAAGATGGCAGCACCTGGGAGAAGAGGAGGTAGAAGGGGCTGCCTGGGACAAGCTGTGAATGTGCCCCGTGAATGGAACCCCTGGGTTCCCCTGTGAATGTGCCCGAATTAGGAACCCCTGGGTTATCACTACATATGTAACTCATTTAAGTCTTATAGTAAAGGGCAAGGAAGCTTCCTTCCGTAAATGGAAGTGTTGCCCTAATGAGGAGAATAAAAAGGAACATAAACTGTGGCAAAAGAAATGGAAGAAGGTGATATGGGAGGGCCGAGAGAGACTATGAGGAACACATGGCTAGCAGCATTAAGGGGAATAATAAAAGCTTCTTCAAATATGTTAGAACCAGGAAACCTGCCAGAAAAGCAGTTGGCCCTCTGGATGGTGAGGGAGGGAAAGGGGAAATAAAAGGAGACTTAGAGATGGCAGAGAAATTGAATGAGTTCTTTGCATCTGTCTTCACAGCAGAAGACCTCGGGCAGATACCGCTGCCCAAACGACCCCTCCTGACCAAGGAATTAAGTCAGATAGAGGTTAAAGAAGAAGATGTTTCAGACCTCATTGATAAATTAAAGATCAAGAAGTCACCAGGCCCGGATGACATCCACCCGAGTTATTAAGGAACTGAAGAATGAAGTTGCTGAACTCTTGACTAAAATATGCAATTTTCCCCTCAAAACGGCCACGGTGCCAGAGGATTGGAGGATAGCAAATGTCACGCCGATCTTTAAAAAGGGAAAGAGGGGGGATCCGGGAAACTATAGGCCAGTCAGCCTAACATCTATACCAGGTAAGATGGAGGAATGCCTCATCAAAGATAGGATCTCAAAACACATAGATGAACAGGCCTTGCTGAGGGAGAATCAGCATGGCTTCTGTAAGGGTAAGTCTTGCCTCACGAACCATATAGAATTCTTTGAAAAGGTCAACAGGCATGTGGATGTGGGAGAACCTGTGGACATTATATATCTGGACTTTCAGAAGGCGTTCAACACAGTCCCTCACCCCAGGCTACTGAAAAAAACTCCAGTCAGGGAATTGAAGGGCAGGTCCTCTTATGGATTGAGAACTGGTTGAAGACCAGGAAACAGAGAGTGGGTGTCAATGGGCAATTTTCACAATGGAGAGAGGTGAAAAGCAGTGTGCCCCAAGGATCTGTCCTGGGACCGGTGCTCTTCAACCTCTTCATAAATGACCTGGAGACAGGGTTGAGCAGTGAGGTGGCTAAGTTTGCAGACGACACCAAACTTTTCTGAGTGGTGATTGTGACCAGAAGTGATTGTGACCAGATGTGAAGACCAGAAGTGATTGTGAGGAGCTCCAGAAGGATCTCTCCAAACTGGCAGAATGGGCAGCAAAATGGCATATGCGTTTCAATGTCAGTAAGTGCAAAGTCATGCACATTGGGGCAAAAAATCAAAACTTCACATATAGGCTAATGGGTTCTGAGCTGTCTGTGACAAATCAGGAGAGAGATCTTGGGGTGGTAGTGGACAAGTCGATGAAAGTGTCGATCCAATGTGTGGCGGCAGTAAAGAAGGCCAATTCTATGCTTGGGATCATTAGAAAAGGTATTGAGAACAAAACGGCTAATATTATAATGCCATTGTGGTAAGGTCACATCTGGAGTATTGTGTCCAGTCCTGGTCACCACATTTCGAAAAGGATATAGTGGAAATGGAAAAGGTGCAAAAGAGAGCGACTAAGATGATTGCTGGGCTGGAGCACCTTCCTTACGAGGAAAGGTTACGGCGTTTGGGCTTCTTCAGCCAAGAAAAGAGACGCCTGAGGGGGGACATGATTGAGACATACAAAATTATGCATGGGAAGGATAAAGTGGATAGAGAGATGCTCTTTACACTCACGTAACACCAGAACCAGGGGACATCCACTAAAATTGAGTGTTGGGAGGGTTAGAACAGACAAAAGAAAATATTTCTTTACTCAGCATGCGGTTGGTCTGTGGAACTCCTTGCCACAGGATGTGGTGACTGCATCTGGCCTGGATGTCTTTAAAAGGGGATTGGACACGTTTCTGGAGGAAAAATCCATTACGGGTTACAAGCCATGATGTGTATGTGCAACCTCCTGATTTTAGAAATGGGCTATGTCGGAATGCCAGATGCAAGGGAGGGCACCAGGATGCAGGACTCTTGTTATCAGGTGTGCTCCCTGGGGCATTTGGTGGGCCGCTGTGAGATACAGGAAGCTGGACTAGATGGGCCTATGGCCTGATCCAGTGGAGTTGATCCTATTAGTATGGGAACAGATGTACTAAAGACAGTGAATGTGGTACCCACAAGACCAATCTCACCCAACAAATATATTGCTTTAAGAGGCCCTCATACCTTGTGACCAGCTGAACTGAATAAACCCCACCAGACAGGTACTGGTGGCAAAGGGGGAAAGAGCCCCATTTCCTTGCAAAGAACCAGGAATATGCACATGTGTCATCAACCATATGACAATTCATGGCCATTGGACTGCAGTCAGCATGGAGTGTTGTTACATGTCTCAGAAACACTGGTGTAACTGCTCTCTTCAGTGAATATTATCCAGAGTAGAAACGGGTTGGAGAGGAAGCAAAGAGACCTCTGCACCAGTACCACAAGAGCATATTAAGCACAGCTAGTTACCAGAAACTGAGCTAAAACATATTTCCTTCTATTATTTAAAATCTGGAAAAGGACTTGAACCTTCTCTAATTTGGAATACTAGATATACCACAATTCTTTCCCCAATATTTACAAAAGGAGATCTTACCTGCTTGTGCAAGGAGCCAAATGTTTTGCAGATTTCTTACCCTGGGGATAAAGATAAGCATTAGAGAGACTGAAAATAACTACTGTTAACTTCTTCATTTACTATTCATTACGTCTTTTCACCTTTTTTCCAACTGCTGTATACAAAATGGTACTTGGGACAAATCAATTATTTTTGTTGTGAAGATGTACAACCAATGGCTGCTCTGACCATCTAGCTGAAGGACAAGATATTGTGACATCCTTGGAGAGAGGTGTGATTATGACATCAGAGGTCTGAGAAAACTTTGTATTACAATCT
This sequence comes from Tiliqua scincoides, assembly GCF_035046505.1. Lineage (NCBI taxonomy): Eukaryota > Metazoa > Chordata > Lepidosauria > Squamata > Scincidae > Tiliqua > Tiliqua scincoides. The sequence continues at coordinate 11,891,789 of NC_089821.1, forward strand.
GTGCAGTACATGTCATTTTTCTTGACTAAGGAAGAAGAGAAACACATACAGACACTAGGTTCTTCTAGTACCAAGACTGTCAGTTCTTTGGATAACTGTCACTTACTTTAAAGAGAGAGAAAAGAGTCATGAGGTTGATTTCTTCTTCTAGAGCAACTGTTTGGGACATCCCAGGACACCAAATTTGTTAGTATCCATATTTTGCTATTATTAATATGCCTGCAATTAGTTAGCTCAGCACTGGAATGTATAGAGAACCCTCAATTTATTAGCTTAATTGGGAGTAACGGGTGTTCACTGAGTGCCAAAAATCCCTTAAGACCAAATGCACATAACATACATAACACATGTGCAAAACATACGACTCATTTTTAATTTAACAGACAGTGTCCATGATTTCTGAAGACTGGTTTAAAAAAGGATGGTTAAATCAGAGGCACACGGCATTTTAATATCCTGGCTCACCATCTGAGTTCCTTGCATGAAACCAAACCTTAACAGTCACTTTTTAAAAATCAAGGAGTTGGATCCCAATACAAACATTTGTTGCTACCTTTAGCAACCTATTACAAAATGTGCCATTTACACTTGCAACGGAACTGCAAGAGAAAGTGAGAATGGACTTGGCTGTCTCCTTCCCCTCCCATCTTTTATTCTCTTCCCCAGATTAGTTGGTCCTTCCCAGTGGCCATCTAGTGCTAACTGAAGCTGAAATCTGCCAGACTCTTGGAGGGCCACTTTACACAGCTAGAGGTAGCCTGAATTATCCTTCAGGTCCCATACTGTCCATACTGTCTGAATACACCCCTTCTCTTTAGGGGCATGAAAAGCAACCATATGCACATAGTAAAATTACCCATATAAGGGAAGTCTAGGTTTGAATCTTGGACCATGACATGCTAGTCTTATCTATAGGGAGTCTTGTTAAGATCACATTCAAGAACGTTACTCCACACCTGAAGCCCCGAAGTGGTACCACCTAGGAAAATGCCCTCTGATGCATGTGGAAACTGGCATAGGAAGTTAAACAGCAATTTTTGTCTTGCCTTCTATTGTACATTTATAGTGGTGGCAAGGTTCTACTCTACACTAATGATCCAGAATCCTGAATCCAGAATCCAGATCCTGAACCTAGACTGGTAGACAGTCTAGATTATTACCCAAGATCACATTGTTGTATGGTGTTATATAATCTGTTGCATCAAGGTTGCTATATGACTTGCTATCAAAGTGATGAAAGGGTGAGATTTGGTTATCCTTTCAATGCTTAGCAATGGAGTGCAATCATAGGGTGGTAATCATCCCAATTGCCAAGGACAAAATTATGATCTTAACTATGTGAGACTCTGCAATGGACCACACATTAAATGACATTTGAGTCAGCCCCAGGCAAAAGACTTGCACTGCTGCTTCTTGCAAACATCTGCACCAAACAAAGCAAGCGTTTCCAGCACACATTTGCAATCCTTAATGCATCTCTCACAGGCACTGCTAGATGGACAAGGAGTCATTTATTTAGTTAACTAAGTAAACTGCTTAATGAACTTTGTTGAAAAGTGATATAAGTATTCTTAAGTTTGTACCAAATCAGGCCATTGGCCTATCTAGCTTCTTTATTTTCACTGTCACTGTCTCAACATTTAGTGTTTATGAACTGAAAGCTTTTTCTCCAAACAGTCTTTGAGGTTCTGCAAATTTCCATTTAATAAATACAAAGGAGAACCTAAATATTCCCCTCACTTCCAAAACACTTAAAGCTTTCTTCCAGGGAATGTAGAGAAATCCATGAACAGAAGCACCACACTGTGTTTGACCCAACATAAATAATATGAGACGGTATTAGGTCTTGAAGAGGGGTGGGTAAGGAAATAGAGTTTGGCAAATATTGTTTTTTCTTCATGAATATCAAGTAGCTCATACTGTGAAGTTCAATTACATAAGAGGTCTAATGCCAATGTAAAGTTATTAGATAGATCACCGAGACTGTTTCCCTCAGTGCTAGGATAGGGAGGCAGATTAAGGATTTTATGGAACAGCAACTGGTAGGCCATATTGCACCAAACACAGAAAGATGTTTTTAAAAGTTGTCCTGAGTTTTCCACTGTGTTCATAAATTTGTTCTATTTCAAACCCTGAACAAAGTTCACATCATGAGGCAGGAACACCAAATGTTCCTAAACAGACTCCATGGCCATTTTCTGTATCTGTCATCTATAGGTGGTCAATTAATTTTACTATAGTTCTCATCATCCTGTCATTCCAATCTATCAGAAATAGGCAAAAATCACAACCACCATAGCTTTAAAAACCTAGAATGCTAACTGAATAAGTTCTGTTTTGTTGTCTGCACAGTATGCAGGTATCCTGTACAACCCACAATGAAATGTTGTGCAAAAGCATGTTACAATCTTGCCTTTCTTTGGAAATAAAAGAACCCCAAATTTTCTAGAGATCCAGCAAGATGATGTAATTGGGATGTCTTTTAGCAACTATTGGCAGAAAAGGCGTATTAACAATATTTGTGTTATTGGTACAGTTAAATTTAAAACTATGTTGTTGAACTGGACAACAAAGATTCTATGAACTCATGTCCAAACCAAATCTGGTCTCCCACCTCTTCCCCAGTTATAACTTAGCAAGTGCCAGAATGTAAAGGTGCTTCTTGGCCATTTCTGAAAGCTCCAAATTTGATATCTCAAATAAAATGCTCACCTCTCATAAACGCGGGAAATGAATCTATGTAAGTTTTGAGCAGAGCAGAGATGTCATAAAATAGCTTCCTTGATGAACTAATAGCAGGGCATACTGGGCTACAAATTTTCTTGCTAGACATCCATTATAGATAATAAGGCCAGGTGGTCTCACACACTCTCCAAGTCGCACTAATCCCACGGCAAGCTCTTCTACCCAACAGCCTTTGAAGGTCAACACAAATCCAGATTACAGCTTGGTCCCTTTTTATAAAAAGATTATACATTGCATTTTTTTGAAGATTTGTATGTTGGTGACAATTGTGAATAAAGAAGGAGATAGTACTGGTGCCTGATAGTCATGTTTCAAGACTGGGAATAGGAGACCCTACACCAGAAAATGGCCCATTTGATTCAACAGTAGAACTACATTTTAAATCATTTGCTGAACTAGTTGTACTCATGTGTATGTGCATATATATTTACACATACACCCCCCCCACACACACACTCACTCCTAAAAAACAGTTTAAACGCTTACCTCCTTCATGTTCTTATAAATGGGATGAGAGCTCCTTTTTCTACGGAGATCAACAGGAAGACCCTCGGTATACAAGGAGTTTTGTTTTCTAACATTTTGGGCTTCAGATGCCATAATCTCCAAAATCCCTGTTTTCCAAGGCAATTAAAGAAATATTAATTAACATTCTCCATACTGTTTAGTTTATTATTTAATAAACATCTAACTAAGAGTACAGATTACTATTTCATGCCTTGGGTATACCACACATTAAACCAGGGGTGCTCACACTTTTTTGGCGCGAGAGCTACTTTGAAACCCAGCAAGACCCGGAGATCTACCAGAGTTTTTTTTACAATGTTCGCGCCATCATAACATATAACATTTATGTGTACAATGTATGTTGGTGTACCTTGAGCCCCACTGAGTATAACAGGACTTACTCCTGAGTAGACATGCCTAGGATTAGGCTGTGAGGCTGCAATCCTAGCCACACTTACCTGGGAGTAAGCCCCATTGAGTACAATGGGCCTTACTCCCGGCGTTTCCTCCCAGAGGCACCTGAAGGTGGGGGTCGGCACTCCGCGATCTACTCATTTTGCCTCGCGATCTACCAGTAGATCGCGATCCACCTATTGAGCACCCCTGCATTAAACCGTTTTCTTACCAGTAATCCATATGTATACCTGAAGTTTCTACTCAATTTAGATTTACTATGGATTGGAGTCTAGTTTAAAGTTGCACACCCTGTCTTTCTGCCCAAGAAGTCGTTCAGGAAACTGTACTGGAGAATGATTCTATGTAAGGACATGCCTGCCTTACTTGTAAGGCCCCCATATCTCCATAGGGGTATAATGTTTTAATGCATCCCATGAACCGTAATCACATCAGCTTTGTCAATAAAATCTGCTCATTGGCCTAGGCAGATTTAATTTTACATACAGACTGTATCTGAAGTTATGCCCTGTGGATGTTTTTATTTGCTTCTCTTATTTCCACCCAGATGTACTGAACTGGTGGGGGCTCCAGGGCAGTTCACAAATCAAATATAACTTGTGTAAACTTGCTAATAACATAAGAAATTGAGAGAAGGTACTCCAATATTCATCTAAGACTTCAGTTCAGCAAAATTACTAGCCTAAGATTCTCAACTTTAGATATGGTTGGATTGGGTCAGTACCAACGCACAATCTATATCTACTGTAGGAAACTAAAAATGTTTCCCTGTGTTAACTGAAGTCCATATTATTATACTGAAAATCAGGACTAACCAAATAAGCACAGCTGCAGACTACACACACCCATACCAAATTTCTTCACCTTACAGAACAAAGATTAAATATTTTTATTATAAAGATAATGACAAGTGATTGACAGCCCAATCCTGAACTGTTGGGGTACGCGGCTGTGGCGGCGCAGAAAATAGCTGCCACCATATCCTGTGCGCTTCGGGCAGTTGCTGGTGACTCCTCGGGAGAAGGGGACTTTTGTCACCTTCCCCTGGGTAAAGAGAGCAGTTCCGCAATGGGACTACTCTATTCACCTCCAACCTAAAAGTTGGTGGTGAATTAAGAGCCTCCATGTATGATGGTGAGCCCTCGTCTCACCCTCTCCCCGCCTCCCCCTGCCTTCTGCCCACCTCCCTGCCTCCCCCCACGCCCCTGCTTGCCTCTTCGCTGCTCGGCGGTCCACGTGACCACTGAGTGATGGACGTTGGGTGCCTGCCTGGCAATAGTCCTGTGCCAGCCAGTGCTGGACTGCCACTGGCGCTCACCTAGTGGTAGGGCCCACAAACGTACCTTATGGCATGTTTGCGAGAGTGTGCTGGTGGTGAGCCGGTGTGCCGAGCCCAGGACTGAGCTCTTAATCAGTTGATTTATGGTCAACTTTCCCAATGCCCTGAAGAGAATAATGACATCTCTGGGATTATTGCATATCTTATGACTCAGGCATATTTTGTGGGCTTTAAAAAACATTTTTACCCTGGATTTCAGCCAAGTCAAGATTGCAAAGTGGCTTATAATTAAAATAATACAAGTAATAACAGTACTAGGCAGTTCTGCCATGACAGAGTTTGATCTTGAGCAAAAGGTATAATTTCATGTTTAGGATGGCATATGATAGGGTGGAGGAATGCACAATTCTAGGGACTGCTTGCCCTCAAATCACTGACCTCAGGTAGTTTCACCTCTGCATTAGGCCTATGTATCACACTATGGCTAAGAACTCCAGTGAAACTTGGTTAAATACCTATTTTATTGTTAGACCATACTACTGAACATAAGAACAGCCCTACAGGATCAGGCCATAGGCCCATCTAGTCCAGCTTCCTGTATCTCACAGCGGCCCACTAAATGCCCCAAGGAGCACACCAGATAACAAGAGACCTCATCCTGGTGCCCTCCCTTGCTTCTGGCATTCTGACATAACCCATTTCTAAAATCAGGAGGTTGCGCATACACATCATGGCTTGTACCCCATAATGGATTTTTCCTCCAGAAACGTGCCCAATCCCTTGTAAAGACGTCCAGGCTAGACGCCATCACCACATCCTGTGGCAAGGGGTTCCACAGACCGACCACACGCTGAGTAAAGAAATATTTTCTTTTGTCTGTTCTAACTCTCCCAACACTCAATTTTAGTGGATGTCCCCTGGTTCTGGTATTATGTGAGAGTGTAAAGAGCATCTCCCTATCCACTCTGTCCACCCCCTGCATAATTTTGTATGTCTCAATCATGTCCCCCCTCAGGCGTCTCTTTTCTAGGCTGAAGAGGCCCAAACGCTGTAGCCTTTCCTCATAAGGAAGGTGCCCCAGCCCCGTAATCATCTTAGTCGCTTTCTTTTGCACCTTTTCCATTTCCACTATGTCTTTTTTGAGATGCAGCGACCAGAACTGGACACAATACTCCAAGTGTGGCGTTACCATAGATTTGTACAACGGCATTATAATATTAGCCGTTTTGTTCTCAATACCCTTCCTAATGATCCCAAGCATAGAATTGGCCTTCTTCACTGCCGCCGCACATTGGGTCGACACTTTCATCGACCTGTCCACCACCACCCCAAGATCTCTCTCCTGATCTGTCACAGACAGCTCAGAACCCATCAGCCTATATCTAAAGTTTTGATTTTTTGCCCCAGTGTGCAGGACTTTACACTTACTGACATTGAAGCGCATCTGCCATTTTGCTGTCCATTCTGCCAGTTTGGAGAGATCCTTCTGGAGCTCCTCACAATCACTTCTGGTCTTCACCACTCGGAAAAGTTTGGTGTCGTCTGCAAACTTTGCAACCTCACTGCTCAACCCTGTCTCCAGGTCATTTATGAAGAGGTTCAAAAGCACCGGTCCCAGGATAGATCCTTGGGGCACACCGCTTTTCACTTCTCTCCATTGTGAAAATTGCCCATTGACACCCACTCTGTTTCCTGGCTTTCAACCAGTTCTCAATCCATGAGAGGACCTGTCCTCTAATTCCCAGACTGTGGAGTTTTTTCAGTAGCCTTTGGTGAGGGACCGTGTTGAACGCCTTCTGAAAGTCCAGATATATAATGTCCACGGGTTCTCCCACATCCACATGCCTGCTGACCTTTTCAAAGAATTCTATAAGGTTTGTGAGGCAAGACTTACCCTTACAGAAGCCATGCTGATTCTCCCTCAGCAAGGCCTGTTCATCTATGTGTTTTGAGATCCTATCTTTGATGAGGCATTCCACCATCTTACCCAGTATAGATGTTAGGCTGACCGGCCTATAGTTTCCCGGGTCCCCCCTTTTCCCTTTTTAAAGATAGGCATGACATTTCCTATCCTCTTTTATCCTATTACTGCAATTAACCGGTCACATAATCATTTTCTCTCAAAAACAACTTCCCTTCCTGTATGATGTGACGCTCCAAATCTCAATTTCTCTTTAATTTTGGACACTTCTAACCACCTCCAGAGGGTTCTGTGATGTCTCAGTATCCTAAAAGGAACCATCACATTCTTAATTCAGTGCCACTACAGAAGGGTCACATGGCACCTCAAACAAGTGTTGCGGAATAGTGTCTTCATAACTGAATTTCCCTCAGATAAAGAACTGCAGTCCACTCTCCAGTTGAGAGTGGAATGTGCCTACTAACTGGGCAGCTAAGCCCACCTTGTTAGGTAAAGGCACGGCCAGGACATCTTAACTCATCCAACTGGTCGACACTATGGCATTGGGCAACACTAGGTACATACATGCTCTGGATTATTGATGAAGAACTCCATTCATTAATAAAGATCTTATCCACTTCTCATAGGAATACAGGAACCACCCCCACCCAACCCCCACTTCTGAACAGTGCAAGTAGCCATGAATAGTGAAATCAGCAATTCCCAATCTATGGGTCACAACCCAGTATTTGGTGGGTCATAAAACCAAGCTGATAGCTGCCAAGGAAAATGTATTGAGCCCTGTAGAAAGTGGAACTGAGCTGCACATGAGTGTTAACTTGTGATTAGGCTACTGTGCCTAAGTCCGATTCAAAGGGCAGGCTGAGAGGAACACATCATCATCAGAATGGTCCTAATCCAATGAACACAGGCCCCAAAAAACAAGTCTTCCCCATCCAAGCTGACAAGGAAAATGTATGGAGCCCTATGGAAAGTGGAACAGCCACACATGTGAATTTACCCATGGGTAGGCAAACATGCCTATGTTCTTATTGAAGGCCAGGCAAAGGCAAGGCCACCAATCCAATGAACATGGAGCTCAAACGCTCCGAAAAGTGGCCTCCCCATGATAGCAAAAAGGAAAAAAAAACAGAGGCTTGAATGGCTAATAAAGTGAGACTTTTGTTTTTAAAGTCTTGTAAAGCTAGGCAAGTCCTGATAGTGTTTTGAAAAGTGGGTCCCGGTGCTAAAATGTTTGGGAATATTAAGTATTCAGGGTCCTTATTTTATCCGATTGACTCTTATCCTGAATGTCAACTTTTTGCCAGTTACCGATCTTGGCCAGTCCTGTTTTAACTTTGATAGTTTATTTCACCTTTTTAAACTAGCTTTTAAAATAAACTCCTTTTCATTGCCCTGCCTGCCTGGTCACAGTTCTTAGAACCAGAGGTTGACCATGCTCCCCCAGATCACTCAGTTTTTGCCACTCTTTGTTTTGGCTTGTGTATTGTGGCTCTATTTTGAAACCCCCTTTTCAGAGGTTCACAGGACAGAGGATTTTCAAGATGGTGTCTTTGGTTTCCTTTCCTTCATAGCGGAAGTGGCGACCTAACCAAGTCACAAATACCCACACAAAAACCAGTGTGAGAGAGCAAGGCAGGGAAGACTGTGGCTAAACTCTAAGGATTGTGCTTGTTTTGCCCTCTTTCTTTACAAACACAAACTCTGGATACTACTCACATAGGCTTCCTCCTTGTTTATGACAATGGTCAGTTACTATTTTCCATTTATCTTTGCTTCCAAAAGTAAACAGGGCCAAGCATGGATAAGGAAAGAGTTTGGGGATACTTGGAAGTCTGCTAGGGATACAAAAAATACCAAGTACTACATGTGGTCTTTTGAAGAAGACCCCCAAACCTCTTCATGCCCCTTCTTTAAGAAAAGAATTAAACTGTTAAATATCCTGATGGAACTGAGGAAGAAAAAAATTTTATATGGGCAGGTCTGGAACAATGCAAACCCCTAACCAGTACGAAGTACACAAAAATGTAGACATGCCCTCAACCTTGGTTGTACAGGTTGCTGCCCAGCCAGTTCTCACTTCCTCCAGCCATGATCTGCAGTGTAAAATTTTGGGGATTGACTGCACAGCTGGATGGATAGACATCTCAACCCAAACCTTCCAATACTAGGCTTTTTCAGTCATCTACCCTCTCCTTAGAAGCTACTTATGCTTTGAAATATGAATTAAGGCGCTCCCATCCATTTAAGATGTATAGTCTTAAACAGGCCCATAAATCAATTGTCTTTTTTACCTTACATCCAGTTCACCCTGAATTTTGGGGCTACGTCGATACTTTTAATGCTTTGGACATAACTGAATGTTGAGAGGCCAATTTAATGAGTCAAGAATTTTGAAGCATCAGCAAGGTGCCACATTCCTGAAATTTTACAAGTTGAAACCTTTGTGAAGATTTCTAGAATCTTGTTAAATAGCTTTAGGATCTCAACTTTATTCATTTGCCATCCGGTTGTTCAATGGATATTAATTAGCACTGCATCACTATCCATTATTCCAAGGTATGCACTGCACTGCAATTTCATTCTTCCAATTTATGAAACAATTGTAAGTGAATAATTACATTTTAAATTTTAATACAAGCAAAATTATAAAGGCAGGCAGCAGGGTTTTATAAGACTACAGTAGCACTGTAGGTCATCTATGATAGTTTTCATGTTGGAGAAATAAAAGTTGGAGACAAATTAGCTGAAGTCTTGTTTTCATGACTACAGTTATCATCATAGGTCTTCCTATTAAATGTTTGATATGCAACTGTGATCTGGTAGAACTGTAAGCCTCATTACTAATAGCCGTTTTCAGGATGAGGAAAGTTTTGATTTTCTTATGTGGTGCTAGTATCTAAAACAGATCTTATTAAAGCAGAGCTGTGAAAAAATTACAGTACTATGAAGCAATCTTATACCATCAACTGTATAAACAAGGTGGTTTATTTTTTGGGCAAGGGGAGGAGATATAAATTGTGGTTACAAAAATGCCAACCACTCCACGTGCAAGGCGGTACAGCTCATGCCCTGAAGACCTTACAGACAAAGATGTATTAAAGTAGAGTCAGAGCTGCTCAAGCTCTGAGCACGTGTCACTTCCAGTACAAAAATCCTAGTCATCTTAATTAGTGAATTAAAAGTTGTCTAGCCAAGCTACTTAGTTCAGCTGAAATCATCAGTTATTACATCAGTAATTTACACAGTAACAAGGCAGATTGGTACCAGAACCTTCTGCCCATCTTATTGGTTTCAAGACTGAAGTCCTTAGAAGATAAATCCCAGTTTGACTTGTAAAGGAGGTGGGACCTTATTAACAATAACTCTTTATTAGTGTTTCAGAGAGGCGATACACATTAGCTTGGGGCAGAAATATTGTTACCCAATTCCTTAATTGTGGGTAGGAAATCAGGAGCAGTCAACAGGCTCATATGCTTTTCCCACACACTTGCATGGTCACCCTTCCCCCAAATTCATTTTTGGAGCTAGCATAACATTAATGGCTAATGTTTTCAATAGTACCAAATCATACTCAAATCATGGTAAGAAGTAAGTTGGCAAACTGTGGTTTGATGCCGACTAAGATTAGTGAAAAATGCTGGTGCACAATAATGCTAACCATAGCTAGCTCTGAAAATGAAAGTGAGAGAGAAAGGGGAGGGTCATGCAAGGTGATCCACATCTTCTAACTATGGTTAAGTAGTGGCCCATTTGAGGCCAGCTGAAGCAGCTGCCTCAGCTGATGGGCTGATGTGCGTGTGAAGGGGATCCTGTAGCCTGCCTCCACTTCTCTGTCTCTGATAGGGTCACTCATCACTGCTTCCCAACATGCCTCATCCCATTTAAATCCAGGGAACAGGAAAGAGTGGCAGAGGCTATGGAAGTCACCCTGCAGGACAAAGGAGACAGTTTCCCAAACAACTGGGGTTGTAACAGCATTTGCATACTGCCTCATGCTGGGAGATCTTGGGCCAGTCCTGATCAGACAAATCCATGTTGTCTACTACCCACAACATCCAACATACTACTTCAAAACGTTTTCATTGCTACATCACCATGTCCTACTCTAGCCTTGTAACAGATGATCAAAGTTACAAGTATTTTCACTAACCTGCTTTCCCACAAATACTTCACTACACATTTTAAACTCCTTTACAGTTTACTAAAATATCTTAAGTGGGAACTCTAACCTGCCACTAGGCAACCAGGGAAGTGGATATTTTCATACCTACTTTATTTCTTTGCACACACACACTTTTTCTTGGAAAACATGACCATTTTTTACTCTTGCATATGCAAGGCAGCATACAATGAAACAACCTATTAACTGTGTAAAAAGAATCATAAGAAAAAGACACCTGAAATAGCACACATATACCCTTCCATCTGTCCAACTGCTAGAGCAGTTTCTAGCAATCCTGTAAATGCTTGATAAAAGATGAACTACTAAAAGTATCCATAAGGTTGCCTACATGCATTGTGTAGAGTTCCATTCCTACATTGTGGAATGGAACTACATTAAGAATGGAACCTACACTATGTATAGCTCTATTCTTAAAAATTAAGTTTCAAAAATAAACTTTAACCCCAAGAGAAAAAACCTTCAAGAACATTTAAGAAAGCACTCCTTAAAAAGCAAATTAAAATTCTCCCCCATCACCATTTTTTTGTGGACAACTTCCATGAACTTCCTTATCAGCTACCTGAAGCTCTGCTTACCCATTGCTTTATCCTTCATAGCACACATATGGGTTCTGGAGAAGCACTAAAGCAAGCAACTTCTGCGAGCCAGAAAAAGTAGCTGGCCTTGCATGATAAAGTAGATAAAGATGACTCTCTACATACCATTTCAAAACAAGCAGATTTCAATACAGTAGCTGAAAATAGCAGTAGACAGACCTTTAATTTTGAAGCCAAGAGCTAAAAGAAAACTATAAATGCATAGAGGTTGGTTTCTTCTTCTAAGTTATGAAAAACTGTATTTCAAAATATAATCCTGGACCTACAGTCTGAAATACTTGGTGTCACTCTTGGACAAATGTGAACAAAAGAAATTTGTTCATGTTAAGCTGGTCTTACTTAGCACTGTGAGCAGCCTTTTTAACACAGACAACCTATCAAGAATTACAGTACTATTTTGTAAGATGCCTCCAAGGAAGAGAGCAGCTGTGCTGCAGCTGCCTTCCAAAGGAGGCCTGTGAGTCAAAGTCTCAGAGGAGCTGTAGCTTAATGTGCTTTGCACACAGAAGGTTTCAAGTTCAATTCCCCACATCAGCAGGTGGGGGCGGGAAAGATGCCTGTGTGAAACCCTGAAGACCCCAAATGTCAGTGTAGACAATCCTGAGCTAGATGCACCAGTATTCTGACTCACTACAAGGCAGTACCAGCAAAAATCTCTCCCCTTGAATAGAAGTACCTTCTGTTTATGCAATTCAGGTTAAGAAAAAACACAGAAAAAACCACACTCAGAAGTTTTTAAAACTGCAGGAGATCTGGTCATGGATCTTCTAATACTGCATACAGTTTGGCTCTTAGGTGTCCCTATTCTTTTGAACAACCTCTGATTTCCCAACAAGTTACTATAAATGTGTTGAAAATTATGTCATACTCCTTCCAAGTTAATTGCCTGAAGACAACTACTAGTCACTACCTTTCAAGATCACCACTCATCTAGGATTGCTGCGAGGATAAATGGTGGGGGAGAGAATGAAGGATTCTATCTTGAACTCCTTGGAGGAGAGGTGCACTATAAAATGAAAAATATCCCAAACATTACAGAAAAAAAGACAAGATTCTAAGCAAAAGTTAAAGTACCATGGTCTGAAGCAGCATGTGTGACAGCCACACTGAAAACTAGGGCAAGACAATACTCTTAAGTGCTTAATCAGAGAGTTGGTGGGGTCTGGTTGGACTAAGGTGATGTGAAACAGGTTCATTGTGTTGTAACAGAAAGTGCCTGTAAGAACAGCTTTGGGCTATACACCTCTTTCCTCTCCTTATAAGGGCAGGGGTGCTGGTATCCTCAGGACACAATCAACCTTTCAAATATAAAGTTTTACAAGGCCCTCATCCAGGTTCAGTCCACTCATCTGAGCCTCCAATCAGAAAAGGAGAGGCAGGATGGGCAAGGACCATTTGGCAGACTAACAGAACTATTCTTTGCACAAGGGTTCCATGGTGCCATCCCCCATGTTAAACAGTGGCCACTTTAAAAAAAAAAATCAAGCAATACAGACATTTCTTCAAAGAGTCCAGAGTTAAAGGAAGCAGAATACTTGGCTTAATATTAATTCTAAATTCATGGAGAATCAGCAAACATCTTGTGGTAGGCTCTAAGCCAGCCTTCTTCAGAGAAATAGAGCACTCAGAACCACTTTTATGCTATGATGCTTTCACATGAGACTTACACAAATAACCAAACATTTTATTTTTTTTGGCAGGGGCATCATCAGATATACACAGAATTGCAGAGCAATTCTATTGTAGCAGACAACCACACTGCAAAAAGAAAGTACTGTACATAGTATTACAGTGCACTCCCAGAGGCCAAACTCATGTTATGCTGAAGTCACTGCCACTCACTGAAGTCACTGCCACTCAGTCCAATTGGGCTTACTCACACATTATTGCAGCCTTAAACATTTCAGTGCCTCCGAGGCCCAGCTGTATAGCACCCAGGACCAGTTTTTGTCATGATACTTTCAAATAAGGTTTACAAAAACTCTTTGGGAAGGGGGCATCATGATATAATGTCAGACATACACAGTACAGAATTGCAGAGCAACCTTATTGCAGCAGACAACCACACTCTGCAAAAAAAGAAAGTTATCAAAGTGCACTCCCAAAGGCTGATGCCATGATACTCTCTGGCTGACAGGCACAGAGTAGTAGATTTAGAGCCCAAGCCTATGCCTGTCTACTCAGAAGTAAGACCCATTAGAGTCAATGTGGCTTACTCCCAGGAAAGTGTAGATAGGATTGGGCTGTCAAACATTTTGTGCAGCAGAGGCCCAGCTGCCATTTGTGACAGACCAGGGTGCCAAACCATAACTTGTGAGCCACATGCGGCTCTTGGACATATGATGTGCGGCTCTCTGAAGTATGTTGACAGAGTTCCTTTTTGCACATCACATCATAGCTGATATAAAAGATGAATAAAAAATTTTCAATCTTTGTAATTATTTTCTGGGTATAACCAAGAGTCCACTGGATTAAAACGCAAGTTTAAGGCTCAGGTGAGTAAATATATTTAAGAATTTTAATGCCTCTTATTCAATCCATTTTTAACCAATTCCTGCCCAGCTCACAGGTGTACACAACTGATCACTGTTGCATATATCCAATATATTATATCCGTATATTACCCCTGGGGGCTGGGGATAAGAATAGGCCCTCAGTTTGGCTGTACTTGTCGTAAGAGGCGACTAAACAGCCACCAGGTAGATGGGACTCATTAGCCTGGGAAGGCAGCTCATCTGAGAGAAGGAAAACTCTGATCCCAAACCTCCACTGCCTTGTGGCTACATCCAGTTATGGAAAAGGCTTCAGGAGTCAACCTCGAGGCAAAATCCGGAGCCGGAGTCCCTGAGGCAGTTCATGGCTGAACAGTCACGTTCTGGCAACTCCTGCGACACCGCTGGAACCAACCGTATTGGCCTCTGCCTTTCCATTGGACCATTTCAGCGACGTGGAGAGGGGGGGATTTGCTGCATGGGTAACAGCCTATCCTCCATACCTACTTTACCCAGGCTTCGCACTCTGGAGAGGACACTCTGTTCCAGAACCACCATTCAGAGCGTGACACCATAGTCTTTCGAGACTGAAGGATGCCAACAAATATCCAATATTGAGCAGAAATGACTTAAGCCAGTTTCAAACCCCTTTTGGAAACCAGTTTCAAACACGCTGCTTTTCCTGGAGGAAGCCACTGCTGCTGCTGCTGGGATTGCCCTCCCACTGCCACGGTACAGGTGCAGCCACCTTCCTTCCCCAGCCAGATGCACAGCCCAATCCTATGCCTGTCTACTCAGCGGTAAGTCCCACTAGAGTCAGTGGGGCTTACACCCAGGAAGCTGTGGATAGGACTGCAGCCTTGGAGCCCCATCCTATGCCTATCTACTCATAAGTAGATAGGGCTCAGCAGGGCTTACTCCCAGGACAGTGTGGAGAGGACGGCAGCCCCAGAGCCCACTCCTATGACTGCCTACTCAGAGGTGAGCCCCTCAGAGGCAGTGGGGCTAACTCCCGGGAAAGTGCGGGTGGGACCAGGCTACCAGGCAATGGGTGGCTGGCAGGCAGCAGGCAGGTAGTGACTAGGCAGCCAGCCAGCCAGCCCGTCCCCGCCCAGGAAGGCAGCTCTGCTAGCAGGAGGAGCAGAGCGGAGCGCGCAGGGCCTCCCCGGCAACCCACCACCCAGGGCGCCTGGAAGGGGAGGCAGGGCCGGGGAAGGCGCTCCTGAGCCCGGCCTGCGGCGGGCAGGCAGGTAGGGAAGCGCCGCGTGAGGGGAGGGCCTGGGCCCTCAGGCCGGCCCGCGCCCGCTCACCTGCTGCCACTCATGGTCCAGCGGTGCTGGTCGCGCTGCGGGGCCGGCCGCAAGTGGCGCCGCCGGACGAGACGGGGCGGCCCTGGGAGTGCTACGGCCGGGGCCCACTGCGCCTCGCCAGCGCCATTCAAACTGCGCCGCCGCGCTGCATGCTGGGAACTAGGAGTCCGTGGGCGGGGCCACCCAAACGCTCTCCTACGCCCCGCCCCGGCCGCTGACGTCACGCGCAGCCCGGGCAGCCCTCGAGGCGCGCCCTCTGCAGGCGTCGGGCCTCGTTGCAGGCGTCGCTGCCCCCGGACTCGCCCTCCAGGCAGCAGGTGCTGCTCTCTGGGCCCTGGGAGAGGAGCAGCGCCTGAGCCTGGATGGCGGTTCTGGCCCTCTGTGCCTGCCCTGCCCTGCCCTGCCCTCCCTCGCCTGGCCTGCACAGCTGGTTCTCTCAGCCTCCTGGCCTGCAGGCTCACAACACCCCAAGATGACAGTCTGTGCCTCATCTCAGAGGCAGACTACACAACACACACAACACCACAACATCGGCTCTTGACTTCGTTTTGTATGTTACCTCAGAGGCAGATTACACAACACGCCTACACAACACACACACTCTCACAACACCACAACACCGCCTCTTGACTTTGTTTTGTATGTTACCTCTGAGGCAGATTACACAACACGCCTACACAACACACACTCTCACAACACCACAACACTGAGTCTTGACTTCGTTTTGTGCTTTACCTCAGAGGCAGATTACACAACATGTCTACACAACACACACTCTCACAACACAACATCTCCTCTTGACTTAGTTTTGTGTGGCAAATTACACAGACCTACAAAACACACATGCACTCAGAACATCATAACGTTGCTTCTTGACATTGTTCTGTGCTTCACCTCTTAGGCAAATTATGTATATAGGCCTACAAAACACATACACACATACATACTCATCATTTTTTTTAGTTGCCATGAATGTTTGAATGAATTTAGGATATTTTTTGGGTGCTGAATCGAAGAATGACATGTTTTGCCTGATTGCCTCTAGTTTTTCGGGGTATGCTACCAGCACCACTAGTGGTACTTGAGGTGGAGTCTGGTGGTACTTGCCAGACCCCCAGACCTCTGCCACCAGGAAGCAAGACAAGCAGTGCAATTGACAAGCAACAGTAGGAGGCTTAGGGCCCAATCCTATCCAATTTTCCAGCACTGGTGCAGCCGCAATGCAGCCCTGAGGTAAGGGAACAAAAGTTCCCATGTCTTGAGGATGCCTCTGTGACTGGCTCGTCACCAAAGGATGCAGTGCATGCCCCATTGGAACAGCTGCACCGGCACTGGAAAATTGGATAGGATTGGGTCCTCAGTGGGCAGAGCTCTGGCATGCACTTTTGGCAAGCTCAAAAAAGCTCTTCTGTCCATCCTGAGCCTCTTACTGGTGTTCATCTCATTGCACATGACCTCCCAAACCAGAAGTAACTGTCAGTGACATCATCGCCATTTACTTCTGGTGGTACTTCCAATAGGTAGAGCTTGCGAAGTGGTACAGTGGAAAACAAATGTTGAGAAACACTGGGGTATGGCATAGCCACCTTATATGCTGATTCAAACAGCTTCTTCCTGAGGAAGCCATGGTGTTGGATTCCTCATGAGGAAGCTGCTGGAATCAGCATAAAAGGTGGCTATGCTGTACTATCCCCCCAACTAGAGCCGATTGGGCAAAACCGATGCCATACCTCCCAAAGTCAAGCCAATTGGGCAAAACCAATGCCATTTTTGGATTCAGCACTCCAAATATATTCAAGAAGTGGTCTAACTTTTAAGGCAACAAAATGTGTGTAGGCTTGTGTGAGCGGACTTCCCTCAAATGAGGAGGCTGGTTAGAAGGAGGTTGAAAGGAAAGGTAAAAGGAGTCCAGTCTCTACAGAGTGCATGGAGGTTGCCCAAATCAATAGAGGCCCAATAATAGAGTAATAGAGGCCCAGCGGAAGTGTATACCACAAAGGAAGAAGGGCTCAGCTAAGTCCAGGAGGGTGCCCGCATGGCTAACGAGCCAAGTTAGAGAGGCCGTAAAGGGCAAGGAAGCTTCCATCTGTAAATGGAAGTCTTGCCCTAGTGAGGAGAATAAAAAGGAACATAAACTGTGGAAAAAGAAATGTAAGAAGGTGATATGGGAGGGCCAAGAGAGAATATGAGGAACACATGGCTAGCAGCATTAAGGGGAATAATAAAAGCTTCAAATATGTTAGAAGCAGGAAACCCGCCAGAGAAGCGGTTGGCCCTCTGGATGGTGAGGGAGGGAAAGGGGAGATAAAAGGAGACTTAGAGATGGCAGAGAAATTGAATGAGTTCTTTGCATCTGTCTTCACGGCAGAAGACCTCGGGCAGATACCGCTGCCCGAACGACCCCTCCTGACCAAGGAATTAGGTCAGATAGAGGTTAAAGAAGATGTTTCAGACCTCATTGATAAATTTAAGATCAATAAGTCACTGGGCCCGGATGGCATCCACCCAAGAGTTATTAAGGAATTGAAGAATGAAGTTGCTGATCTCTTGACTAAAATATGAAATTTGTCCCTCAAAACGGCCACGGTGCCAGAGGATTGGAGGATAGCAAATGTCATATCAATCTTTAAAAAGGGAAAGAGGGGGGACCCGGGAAACTATAGGCCGGTCAGCCTAACATCTATACCAGGTAAGATGGTGGAATGCCTCATCAAAGATAGAATCTCAAAACACATAGACGAACAATGGGGAAAGGGTATGGTGTTTGGGCCTCTTCAGCCTAGACAAAAGACACTTAAGGGGGGACATGATTGAGACATACAAAATTATGCATGGGAAGGATAAAGTGGATAGAGAGATGCTCTTTACACTCTCACATAAGACCAGAACCAGGGGACATCCACTAAAATTGAGTGTTGGGAGTGTTAGGACCGACAAAAGAAAATATTTCTTTGCTCAGCATGTGGTTGGTCTGTGGAACTCCTTGCCACAGGATGTGGTGACTGCATCTAGCCTGGATGCCTTTAAAAGGGGATTGGACAAGTTTCTGGAGGAAGAATCCATTACGTGGTACAAGCCATGATGTGTATGTGCAACCTCTTGATTTTAGAAATGGGCTATGTCAGAATGCCAGATGCAAGGGAGGGCACCAGGATGCAGGTCTCTTGTTATCTGGTGTGCTCCCTGGGGCATTTGGTGGGGCTGTGAGATACAGGAAGCTGGACTAGATGGGCCTATGGCCTGATCCATTGGGGCTGTTCTATTATGTTCTTATGTGTTAACCATCCAATAATTACCCCACTGTGGTACTCTTCATGACCCACCTACCCCCAAATTATGAACAGCACAATTTCTTTGAGGTATCAGAAAAATTTCAAAGCAGATACAGCAGCGCCCTTGTCTTTGAGGTTTTTTTGATTAAAAAAAATGTCATCAGAACACACTAAATCTGTAATATAATACCTGCATGAGATTAGATCCCATTGAACTCAATGGAGTTTAATTCTTAGTAGACATGCATAGGATTGCTTTGTAAGTGGTAGTTATCTCCAGTACAACCTTATGCATGTTTACTCAGAAGTATGTTCCATTACATTCAGTGGAACTTAATCCCAGGGAAGTATCATCTTATTTTCAACCTCCCTCCTTTTATGAAACTGAAGCTTCAAAATGCACTGGTTCTTGTTCTTTCCTTCTCACTGATCAGACAGCCCAAGCTTGTGTGTGATTACCCAGAAGTAAATCCCATTGAATTCAGTGGGATTTCCTCTCTAGTAATTGCGCATATGATTGCTGGAAGGATTTTACAGCCATTCTTGAGGGCAGTTTAATTATTCAAGGTGCATTGTGGTGATGCATAGAAGTCATGCTGTTGCTCTGAGAGTGTGGCAATCATCAGATCTTGCACTTGCACGTTGCAGGGTAAGGTAACACATCTCTCATCATCGTGTTGCTATGCGGTGTTGTGAGATGACGATGATTCAGTGGTTGTGTCTGAAATACTTCGGTAATTGTAAACATCCTGAAAACTTGATTGTTCCCAGATTCTGCATTTCTGAATGGAAACCACACCAAATGTAAATATCCAGATATCCTATACTGAAAATTGGTACAGAACCTGATAGAATGGTTTCCTCGAAATGCGTTACTTGAGGACCCAACTACTGAAGGCTTAAAATCAGGAAACCACAGGAGCATGGAAGAGATCAACCAGGGACCAAGATCCCAGGAAGATGACAAAGGAACCAGCAACAAGACAGCAAATGGGGTTCAATCTAAATAAGTTAACACAGGCTGCAATCCTAACCACACCTTCCTGAGAGTAAGCTCCACTGAACATTGGACTTATTTCTGAGTAGACCTGGTTAAGTTTGTGCCCTCAGTGATGTACATTTGGCAAAACTCCCACATTTTGCTTTTACAGATTTAATATCCCTTATCCGAAATGTTTGGGCCCAGAATTTTTTTGGATTTAGGATTTTTTTAATATTGGAATATTTGCATATGCATAATGAGATATTTTGGGGATAGGCCCCAAGTCTAAACATGAAATTCATCTATATTTCATATATGCACCTTATACATATAGCAGGAAGGTAATTTTATACATTTTTACTAATTTTGTGCATGTGACAAAGTTTGTGTATATTGAACCATCAGAAAGCAAAAGCGTCCCTATCTCAGCAGCTGCTCAATTTTGGATTTTGGGTTTGTGGATTAGAGATGCTCAACCTGTATACAGATTTGGTCTGAATTTGTGGTGACTAACTAGGAAAAAAAGATCTTGGAGTTGTGGTAGATAGTTCAGTGTCAACTGAGAGCCCAATCCTATGCATGTCAACTCAGAAGTAAGTTCCATGATAGTCAATGGGGTTTACTCCCAGGAAAGTGTGGATAGGATTGTAGCCTGAGTGTGTAGCAGCAGTGAAAATGCAAATTCTATTTATGATTAGGGATTCATAACTTTATTTATGATTAGGGGAAGACTGAAAATAAGATGGGCGGTGTCATAATACTTCAATATAGATGTATGGTGAGCACATTTCTGGAATAATGTTATGGTTACCTCCTCTCAAAAATCTACTGAAAGAGATGCAGAAAGGGTGACAAAAATGAGAAAGAATTAGGATCATTACCCCCCTGAGGAATGTGCTGCAGACTTTTAAACTTAGAAAATGACATATGGAGACCGTGTTAAAAACGTCAAAAATTATGCACGGTGTGGAGAGAATGGGCATACATTCACTTTTTGTCCCTTTCCAATAACAACTAGAATTTGAGATCCTCCAATAAATTGATTAGCAATAGATTCAGGGCAGATATGAAAGAAGTATAGCTTCACAGAAGACATAATTTATGGAAGTTGCTGCTGCCATAAGGTGAAATAGCCACTAGATGGCTTTTAAAATGCAATTGTACGATTCATGGAGGGCTGATCTGTCAATGGCTATAAACTACGCTGGCTAAATAGAACCTTTATTGGCACTACTGAATATTAGCTGCAAAGGAGGGACAATAGTGGAGAAGGTACTGTTGCCTTCATCTGGTTGGGTACTGTGGAAAACAGAATGTTGAACTCGAAGATGAATGTTTTATCTGGTCTAGCAGGGTTTTTAACGTTCTGACAATTTAGGGCCCAGTCCTATACAATTTTCCAGCACCGGTGCAGACACAATGCAGCCCCAAGGTAAAAGAACAAACGTTCCCATACCTTAAGGAGGCCTCAGAGTGCTGCCCCACCACAAGATGCAGTGCATGCCCCATTGGCATGGCTGCACCGGCACTGGAAAATTGGATAGGATTGGGCCCTTAAAGTCTCTAAGCAAGATGTGCACAAAACTCTTCTTATCCTCTGTGGTCAGGATGATAGTCAGAAATATGCCTCTTCTCTAACAGCCCAATTCTATCCTTCCATTGCTGGTGCAGCCACGTGAAAAGGAGCAAGCATACTGTATCCAGTGGGTGGGTGGGGAAAGCTTTGGAAGAAAAAGGGGATTTAAATCCCTTTATCCCTCTGTAAATCTCCTGCTCCACAATGGGTCTCCTTGGACTTTTGCTAGTGATTTTGCTGCTGCAATTCCAAGGAAAGAAATGGGGCGGGGAGGCTAGAAAAAGAGGGGATGTGGCACACCCTATCACTTGCAGATCCACCCCCTCCAGCAGCTTCCCCACCCTCCCCCCATCCTTGCCCAATTTCACCCTTCCTTGCTCCCACCACTTCCTTACTTGCTCTGGAAGGTTCAGGGAAGTCCACCAACAGATGAGTGCGGCTGCCTCTTGTGGCAGCATCCCAAAATGGCCACCAGTGGAGTAATGAGCACTCTATCAGCAGCCATTTTATGATGGTGGAACTATTCCACTGTTGGAAATGACTGCACAGGACAACTCAATCCCAAATAGGATTGTGCTGTTAATTTGTTAAGTTCATGATTCCCTTTGCAGTAGTGCCTCATGTTCCATTACAGTTAAAGCTGCATTAAACTTAAGGCTGTATTTAGACTGTTAAGTCTAAATACACTTACTAGTAATGTCTCATTAAGTTCAGTATTTCCTTCTAATATGCAAATTATGCTGTACTTATTAGCCATTGATGGTAGGAACTGCCATTGGTTTCTGGCCAATCTGCTTGTCAAATTCGTCGGACTTGGGAAATTTGCTGATGAGCCAACTGGCAGCCCAATCCTATCCAACTTTGCAGCATCGGTGCTGCCATCATGCAGCCCCAAGGTAAGGGAAAAAATGTTCCCTTAGCTTGAGGAGGTCTCTATGTCTGCCCCTCTACCACAGGATGCAGTGCATGCCCCATTGGTACAGCAGCACCGGCACTGGAAAACTGGACAGGATTGGGCTGTAACAGCACAACCCTATGAATATTTACTCAAAAGTAAGTCCCATTATGTTAAATGGGGCTGACTCCAAAAAAGATATGCATAGGATTGTAGCCTTAGATCACTGCAGAGTAGGATGAAGAAATTCTTTTTTTCTTTTTTTTTTGTTTGTAGTGGGAAGGCTCCTTTATCTCCCAAGTCTTGGTCCAAGTGTTTTAATAAAGTATAATAAATTTCAAAGCAGAAATCAGTAGCAGGAGAAGTAGCTACACAACTTCTCCATGGGTGGTCTAGTAATGTCAGCACTGCCTAGTAGAAAGGTCTTCATAGTTATAATGGGTGGGGCCTTGCATACAAAACTTAATCTCTTTCTCACACACAACTTTTGAAAATAACTTTATGTTACTGATGTGTAAAACTGTACGCAAATGTTTACTACACCTTGTTTAAAATTTGACAGGGTTCTGGAATCCACATTAAAACTGCTTCACAGTTCAGATTCTGCTCATGCACCACCCCTGATTTAGAGGGCAGTCATATGTTAAACTAAGCTGTAGATCTGGACAGATAAAAAAATGTAATCAATTGTAAAAGTAAACTGATGGGCAGCCCAATCTTCAAAGAAAACTGTGCCTGCACAGGCCCCCAGCACCCAAGTGTCTCCCAAGTGTCACAAACGTTCCTTTATGTACATTTGTGCTGACTTGGGAGCAGGCTGCACTGGTGCAAGGACATGAGCTGGCTGCCACCACCAGATCCCATCCTTGCACCAGCCAAGCAAAGTAGGTTTGCGCCGGGCGGTACAGTGAGGGTGGATGTTATGTGGATGGGGAAGAGGTATTTCTGAGTGGGGGAAGGCAGAATGAAAGAGGTTCGGGTCTGGGAGGGAGGTGAGATCGGTGGCAGCAGTGCACACTGTATCCTGACCCCCATTTCCAGCCTGGGCAGCTTTACATAGGCAGGCTGGGAGCTCAACATGGAGTAAGGGGAAAAATATTCCCTTACCTGGCACAAGATAACCTCCAGCAGCCTCCCAACCTGTGTTGGATACAACACAGGCCATGTGGCCTGTATATATCCGCGCAGCATAGGATTGCGCAGATAGTAGTAACGTTAGGAAGGCCCATAGCCAGGGAAGGCCCATAGAAGGAAGGCCCATAGCCAGGGAGACAGACCAGGGACAGACTGCACTTGCTCCCGGTGTGGAAGGGATTGTCACTCCCGAATCGGCCTTTTCAGCCACACTAGATGCTGTTCCAGAACCACCATTCAGAGCGTGATACCATAGTCTTTCGAGACTGAAGGTTGCCATGATGTAGTAACGTTAAATAGTATGATTTTCTGATATGTACTCAGTAATTTATTGAAAATGCAATTTACCATGCTTGTATTTTAGATAAAGATTCTTCTGATGAAGCAATAACATTACACAGACAGATAAATCAGGATTTTGCAAGCATTTATTTGAGCAGAAGAGATCTGACATGAGCTTCCAGGACATGGGCTTCCATTTAGTTCTCAGGACAGTAGAGTAGAACTGGTTTGTTTAGTCAGGACTGCCTGCGTAATTGACACTTTTCTTTAATAAGCTCTGGGAACCGGATTCTTCCAGTTGAGTAGAAAGCCACATGTTTTTCAAAATTGTCTTCATGTCAATCGTATAATAGTATTATATTTCTGATTCCTATTTACAGTTCTCAAATATTGTGAAATTCCTCATGTTCCAGTGGATTATGTACTGAGCCATATTTTAAGTATTTATAGGTATATACAGGTATTTACAGGTATACACAAGTTTAACTCACACACACGCCAGTTTATTTATTTTGGAGAGTTTTGTCCCACTGTTTGGCCTCCAAAGAGACCCCTAAAATGCTGTTTCCTCAATAACTGTCCCTCAGATTGCCTAACAGTTGTCTTGCAGGTTTTAAATAAGTCTCTTCAGGATGGTGCTAAGTTCCATGCTCCTGCTGCTCTCCCCCACCTTC
Organism: Tiliqua scincoides; assembly: GCF_035046505.1. Taxonomy (NCBI): domain Eukaryota; kingdom Metazoa; phylum Chordata; class Lepidosauria; order Squamata; family Scincidae; genus Tiliqua; species Tiliqua scincoides. The sequence continues at coordinate 11,916,054 of NC_089821.1, forward strand.
TTAAACTGAAGTGTCCTGAAATAATAAATGTGCTGGCTTAGCAATAATGGACTGCTGCCTCAGTCTTGATTTGCATTACGGGAGGAACCAGGGTGTATGTTGGTATGAGGGAGGAAAGGATCTGGCCACGGCAACTTGCACCCAGATCCTATCCCTGAAACTCCTCCCTGGAATTCCCTTTGGCTGTCCTCGGATTTACGCCAGCAATATGGCTGGCATGAGTCCAAGGAGACCCGGAGGTGATCATGCAGCATAAAAGCTGTAAAATATCCTTCCAAGTGGTGCAGCTAGAGGGGGTGCAAAGTACTAAGTTTTGCAGGGAGCCTCACTGAGGTGTGCAAGCAGCCCTTCCCCTTCGGAGCCATTCCAGGCTGAAAGTGCTCTGCACTCCCCCTAGCTATGCCACTGACCCTCCCCACCGTAGCATGCAGCACAGCCTCTGTTGACGTGGATGTGGCAGGGGATAAGATTGGGCAGATAGTTTGATTTCAGTGCTGCTTAAGGGCCCCATGTTGCCAAAAAGGTGAATTAAAATACTGGTTGTGATTCATTGTTTTTTAAATGGGACCGTTGATTTCTATATATTAGGGCACAATCCTAACCTGCAGTGCCAGTCTGGGAGTGTCGTGAAAGTGCCATAAAGCACTTTCATGCAACTCTGGAGGCAGCATTCTTGCGCCATAGCGGGCCCCGGGGAAGGTGAGCTTGTGTCAGCTGAGCTTGGCCGATACACGGGTCTGGGGAAGGTGGGGAGGAGAAGTGGGAGAGGTGTTCCATGGGGGAGGGCGGGTGTTCCTGGGCATGGGTGGATGGGAAGCGGGAGGCAGAGTCAGGATCTGGCAGTTTTGCCGGTTCCCAACCCTGTTCCTGGACAGTCTGGGCCAGCCCTGAGCTGCTCGGATTTGTGCCACCTCCGAAGGGGCTGCAGTGGCTGTCCCCAGGTTAAGGGGAAGTGATTCCTCTTGCCCTGGGCTGAGTCACTAAGTGCCCATACCTTACATTGGATATAACACAGGCCTGCTGACCTGCCTGTTCCAGTGCAAGTTAGGATTGTGCTGTTAAACACAAACAATACCAGACTTTGCAAGCAGAAGGTCCCTGGTTTAATGCCTGGCATCTCAAGGTAAGGCTGGGAACACCCTGGAGAGCCACTGCCAGTCAGACTAGATGATCCTGAGCTGACTCAGCACCAGCAGCTTCCTATGTTCCTGAGCAAACAAGCAAGAGTGGCCTGTTTTGATGGAAAGCGGCCAGAGAATTACTTTCACAGCAAGAAAAACCCCTGACATAAATCAGTGGTAAGGGGCATCCTAAAAGATTCCTAATCTCCGACATAGAATCTGTGCTCAGGCAGCTATGACCCTTGTTAGGGAAAACTTTAAGAAGAAAACGTGAAAAAATTTTATAAGGATTTTCTGTAAAAATGTGAAATGGCGGTGCTTACGTTTCCAAAACAATCTTTTAGCACTTTCATACAAAACTACTTTTTCCCCTTCACCCGTCTCTATTTTCCAGATTGCTTTAGAAAGCATCCCTTGCTTGCATTTCCCACTTCCCCTGATATTTTTGCCCTTGCCAATTTGCCTTCAAGGCTGTATGTTCGACAAACTGGTTTTCTGAGTTCCTCAGCATGACATCATTTCTTAGTCTGTGTGAGATAAGAGATCCAGTAAATGGAATGCCTTGGCTGTTATGCAACAGGGCTCCTGCTAAGAATGACCTGTACCCTGAAATGTGACATAAATTAGTGATTGGAGGCAATGCTAACAACCGCCATGCTTATATGATAATCTTCAGCTTGCCAGTTGGAGACAAGATGGCTCAAGGGACAACTAACAGGATAAAGTCATTTACTGAACCTCTAAATTGCCAGTTGAACTTTAGCCCAGATTAACCGAGACAGAATGTTAGCCATCTGTTCTATGTATAATGACCTATGCAGAATAAATTGTAACCACTTTTCAGTTCCCAACAGACAGGTGTCTACTGCAGTTCACAGATGGGAAAAAATACTGATTTAATTGATGACTATATTGTTGATGGCCATTCGATAAAATCTATCTAGCTACATTTGTACGCTAGATAGTGAAATAACCACTTTGAAAATAAAACTGTATCCAATCACATTCTGGAGCTTTGTTTTTTAAATTGCCTTCCCCTCACCCCCCAGGTAGAAGTCACTCTCTCTCATATTTGGGAAGTATTGTTAGATTTGAAGGAAAATTCTTCATGGTGCTTAACTGCAATGGCATTAATGCTTCACCAATTTTAGTAAATTTTGCAATACTTACTAAGTATAAATTGTCTAGATCAGTGTTTCTTAAACTGTGGGTCAGGACCCACTAGGTGGGTCACGAGCCAATTTCAGGTGGGTCCTCATTCATTTCAATGTTTTATTTTTAATATGTTAGACTTGATGCTACCATGGTACGTGACTGCATTTGGGGAAATGTTAAAGACCTGTACTTCAAACAAGCTACTGTGTAAATTATTTTAACAATGATAGTAAATGGAACTTGCTCCTGGGTAAGTGTGGGTAGGATTGCAGTTTAGGATTGTTAAAATTTTCCTGCTTGATTATGTCACTTGATTATGTCAAACTCGTTTCATACAGAGGACCGAAGTTAGGCTTCAGGGCTCCAGCTGAGGGGCGGAAGTGATGTCATTAAGCAGATAGTGACATCATTAAGCAGCTAATGGCCAGAAATCAGACCCTGTTCTCATATAGAAACTCATTAACTGCAAATGACAGAAGAGAAAGTACGCAAATCTTGATCATATTTCAAGATGTGGGAAAGCCCAATTTTCATGTGGGCTGCCATTTCAGCTGTAACACCTCAGCAGCTGAGAGCCCGAGGGCCAGATAAAAAGCTTCTGGGGGCCGCATCGGTCCTCCGGGCCTTATGTTTGACACCCCTGCATTTGTGGGTGGAGTTCTATGCCAGTGAGACTGTCTTTGCATTGGTATACATAGAGATTCGTTAGTGTATTTGGAGTATTGGATAGGGCTATAAGACTGCAATCCTGTAAGATTTTCCTGGGAGGAAAAGTGCAATCCTATGATGATTACTCAAAAATATGTATGGAACATACAATAGAACAACATATATGCATATATAGGATTGCAGCCTCAGTGAATTTATATCTGAGTAGATGTGTATAAGATTGTGCTGTAAAACCCTCAGTGCACTTAGTTGTCAGTAAGCATCACTGAAATAAGTGATACTTCCAGCAAAATGCCACTGGGCTCAGGTTTTAGGCTGGAAAATTTTGTTAATAAAAAACTACTTGGAAAAGACAATTGATTTGGATTCTGTGAGTGTTTGCTTGCGTTTGAAGTCAAGATCAAACACTCTCTCTCTCTCACTCACACACACACACTTCCTTCAAAGTGTATCATCTACTGTCATTGTAATGGAAGATCAGAAGATCATCAGGTGGATGATGTGGTGTTGACAGTGATCCCATGTTTTGACAGCTGTTTGACAGCTCTGGGAAGGGCAGGGCTGGCTCCACAGCTGTAATCAATCAAGGCCAATGGAGACTCTGATGGACACCTGAGCTTCATTTGACCTTGATGAGACTTTGAATGGACTGAAGAGATGGCTCAGCTGAGCCTAACTTGGACTTCTCACAGTTGAGCTGGATTTGGATTTAACAAGGGGCTGCAGGATAAAAGGCAGCTTCAGAAGGAGCAAAGGGCTGGTCAAGCAGGATGCTGACCAAGAGGGCTACCTGACCCAGACCTACAGGAAGAGAGGACTGCCAGGACCCTGCTGGAGGAGACACACTGCTGGAGAGGAGGAACTCTACTGCAGAAGACTGGACTGTGTTTTGGAGACGGATTGGACTTGGAGGCTTCAGATGTTACCCCCGGAGTTAAGTGGAGTTTTGGGGAGGGAAAGCCTCTGGACAAGGGGACTTGCAGGGAGTGGCTGTGTTTGTAGCAATAAATTCTTGTTATTTGCTATAGATAAGGAGTTCTGTGTTCATTCCATTGCACACTGCAGCTGTTGTTCCTGGAAAAGGAGGGTGTTAATTAGCCAAAAAGCGGGCATTAAAAGGGAGTTGGGATATTTGGACGGGACAAATTGCTGTGGTCGGCAGGAGTTGAGAATTTGGCAGAACAGTCATTCAAAGAAAGGAATTTTATCAGGGGGTACAAAGTTTCTTTTGGGCCCCTTTGCAAAGGGGGAGGGATGAAGCAGAGCAGGGGAGGGTGATAACAGGCGAGTAGAATGGGGGCAGGAAGAGGAAAAACAAGGTGGGGGGAGGGTGAAGACAGCTGGAAAAGTCTTTGGAGCCCAGGTCTACCCAGCCATGTGGCATCTGCAGCTAGATACAGTAAAACAGAAAACCAAACACACTCATAAGTCTCTCTAAAATCTTTCAAATATAAAAAACCAAGCAGAAAATTAGCTTTTTATTTAGCTATTTAGGCTATTTATTTAGCCATCATATTTAGGCTCACACTAGAATTCGGAGTGTCCTGTGCATACTAAAACTTGCTTCTGCAGCAGCTGTTGTCCTGCAGCTGTGTCCCTGAGGTCCTATACACTCCTTCATGGTAAACAGATTCACAAGCCAAAGAGCTACTGTAGCAGGCCAGTTCTGTTCCAGATTTGACACTGTGTTAAGGAGTGTCATGTATGCATTCCTCGGCCCAGCATATATGGCTTGCCAGCAGCTGCAGCTGCATGTGGTATCGTTCTCAGCATCCTGTGTTGGCAACAAGTCTGAGTAAGAAAATGCAAGATCCCAGAAAATTTCTGGGTCCCCTCCTTTGGCTCCTGGGCCCCTTTTTTGACCCTAGGCAAATTATTCCCTTTACCCTCCTCTCCTAGACCCTGCTGTCAGTCAACATAAGGGAGATCTTCACTTGTGCAAAGCTGACTTTGGAAGCTTCAGAGCTTTTCTGAGCATTCTGGTCCTGCTCTTAAGTGAGCGAAATTCTGTGCACATTGTTTATACCTTGAAGATGGGAAGAACGTTCAACCCTTCAGTTCACAAGAAAGCTGCTTGAATCAGCATATAAGGAATCAGCACCCCAAATATACCCAAGAATAGGTCTAATTTTTAAGACAGTAAAATGTGTGTAGGCCTGTGTTAAGTAACAGTCAGAGTTAGAATATCTATCTTTCACCAAGGTTACCAGATACTGAGTGGGACAAAGTACCTATACTTTTAACCACTGTATAGAAGAGGGAATTTAGGCAGGTGCAGCTGAGCATGGAAGGGTTTAAAAAGCTGCATCTGCCCAAATTCCCTCTTCCCTCCCTCAGTGGTTAAAGGTATAGGCACTCTGTCCCACTTTGTATCTGGTAACCATAACTGTAGTTTCTTTGATGGAAGTAACAATCAAACTAGTTTCAAGGAGTTCTTTGCAATGGAGAGAAGTGGAAAGTGGAGTGTCCCAAGGATCAGTCCTGGGACCTGTATTTTTCAACCTGTTCATAAATGACCTGGAGACAGGGTTGAGAGTGAGTTGGCCAAGTTTGCAGATGACACCAAACTTTTCCAAGTGTTGGAGACCAGAAGAGACTGTGAAGAGCTCCGGAAGGATCTCTCCAAACTGGGAGAGTGGGCAGCAAAATGGCAGATGGTTTCAATGTAAGTAAGTGCAAAGTCATGCACATTGGGGCAAAGAATCAAAACTTTGCATATAGGCTAAGTTATGAGCTGTGTGAGACAGAGAGGAGAGAGAGATCTTGGGGTCCTTGTGGACAACTCAATGAAAGTGTCGACCCAATGTGTGGCAGCAGTGAAGAGGGCTAATTCCATGCTTGGGATCATTTGGAAAGGCACTGAGAATAAGACAGCTAATATTGTAATGCCATTGTACAAATCGTTGGTAAGGCCACACCTGGAGTATTGTGTCCAGTTCTGGTTGCTGTATCTCAAAAAGGATATAGTGGAGATGGAAAAGGTGCAAAAGAGAGCAACCAAAATGATTACTGGGCTGGGGCACCTTCCCTATGAGGAAAGGCTACAACGTTTGGGCCTCTTCAGCTTAGAAAAGAGATGCCTGAGGGGGGACATGATTGAGACATATAAAATCATGCAGGGGATGGACAGAGTGGATAGGGAGATGCTCTTTACACTCTCACATAACACCAGAACCAGGGAACATCCACGAAAGTTGAGTGTTGGGAGAGTTAGGACAGACAGAAGAAAATATTTTTTTACCCAACATGTAATTAGTTTGTGGAACTCTTTGCCATAGGAAGTAGTGTTGGCATCTTGCCTGGATGCCTTTAAGAGGGGACTGGACAAATTTCTGGAGGAAAAGTTCATTACTGGTTACACGTCATAGTAGGTATGTGTAAGCTCTTGGTTTCAGAGGCAAGCTGCCTGTGATTGCCAGATACAGGGGAGGGTACTAGGATGCAGGTTGTATCTGTTGTCTTGTGTGCTCCCCTGGGCATTTGTTGGGCCACTGTGAGATATAGGAAGCTGGACTAGATGGGCCCTTGCCCTGATCCAGTGGGGCTCTTCTTATGTTTTTATGTTCTTAATGCAGACTTCCTCTCTGGTGTGGTTGCCTTCTGTGCCTTTGATCAAATTAGCCACAAGATGGTGCTCTGGTATCTGCTGATGCAGGAAACTAATTTTTCTGGAGAAAATAGGTTTGGAGATTTGGTCTCTTGCTCTTTTCTCCTATCCATGCGTCTCAATCCTATCAAGTAACTACAAATAGCATAGCTTGAGTGCTTCACTGGCTTCCTGTATGGTTTGGTCATGTCTCTCCTGTGGTTTTCTCAGTAGCAGTGAAGTTGGGAGAGGCAGTTGGGTGGAATGCACCATAATGAACAGGAGAAGGGAACTGAATTCTTCATCCAGGCTTTCTCAAACCACCTTTTAAAAGCTGCTTCTCTCTCAGCAGAAGATCCAGTCAAAGAAATTTATTGGAAGAAAAATCAGGGAGCTTTTGGAGGCGGGGGGGGGGCAGATGAGGTAATTGCCCAGGTGAGAGTCAGGGTTCAGCTTCCACCTTCTGCTTTTCTCATGCCCTGGCATTTGCTGTGCCTTTCACGGACAACGTCACAGGCACGACGCAATAGGTAGCCACAATAGTTTTCTGACACAGCGGTGTCAGAGCTACACTTCAATTATTGTCATTCTGGTTATTGCCATGTTGATCCCGGAAAACAGGAGATAAAAATTGACAACCTGATTTTAGCTGGCGAAGCCTTTTGAGTCGCAAGTGCAACTTGACATTCTAGTTTCAGTGAAGCTCAATGGCTGGTCCAGTACTGAAAAAGAACAGTCCACTGCTGGACTGTCCAAAGCTCCTACTTCCTTTTTCTTGTACAGAGTTCATGTGGCAATCCCAGGTGGAGAGGCTGCTTCTAGATGCACTGATGATGTAGCCAGGGTGCCTGGGACTGAACCAGGGCCTCTGACAGGATTTTTCTCAGAGGGTACAAAGTTTCTTTTGGACCCCTTCTCTTCTCCATTGGATCATAATTTCACAAGACCATTGAGTCAAAATTTCTATGAATTACAATATATGAAACTATGTAGGCTCACACAATAGGTGAATTTTAGTCTTCACGCAATTTATGCAAACATTTTCTGGGATCCCAGGAAATTTCCAGCTCCCCTCCTTTGCCTCCTGGGCCTCCTTTTTTGATCCTGCACCCAGGTACGATGCACCCCCTTGAACCCCTCCCAATGGCAGAAACTGGTGAGATTGGAAAATGTAAGATCCCAGGACATTTTTTGATCCCCTCCTTTGTCCGTTGGGGCTCTTTTGTGTCCTGGGCCCAGATACAATTTATCCCTTGCACCACCTCTCCCACGGGCCCTGGACTGAACATTAATCTGACCAGGGAAATTATCAGATTATTTGACCATCCAGGAGTGAATTCATTAAGGCTGACTGAAGCAGGTTCCATCAACAAAAACAACAACAGGTATTTATATACCGCCTTTCTTGGTCTTTATTCAAGACTTTATTCAAGGCGGTTTACATAGGCAGGCTGATTAAATCCCCATAGGGATTTTTACAATTGAAAGAAGGTTCTATCTTTCAAGAACCACAACAGTCCAGGTGTTTCACTCTGATCTGGTTTCACATTCTGGCCTCCACCCTCCCACGCTCAGAGCAGATGGAATCGCTCGGCTTCAGCTTGTCAGCTGCTTCAAGGTCGTACGGTGCCGGTGGCCTCGAACTGGCGACCTTGTGGATGTTATCTTCAGGCAGACGGAGGCTCTACCCTCTAGACCAGACCTCCTGCCCATATCTGAGATGTTCCTGGATTTTACTGGCAGTGAGAAAACTGAATGTGCAATAGTTGTGAAAATGCAGAGCAGGGCTCTAAGGACAAAGAAAATGCTTTTTAGAATAATATTAGGGCCATATTCGCAGATCCCGTATCCACGGTTTCACTTATCCACTGATTGGATCTGCACCCCCCCATCACAGGCCCCCCACTCCATTCTCTTTACCTCTGGAGGGTGTTCCAGTTTTACTGGAAGTTATTCTTTCACTCTCAGAGACATTCTGAGACTTGTACAGGCTGCAGGTGGATGCGAGCGGCCTCTGTGGGGCTCAGAATACCCTCCAGATGCGAGTTCAGCTCCCTCACCTCTGGAGGGTGGGGGGACATACCCTCTTATCTGCCCATTCAGCTATCTGTGGGAAGTTCTGGAATGGAAGCCCCACAGATACAGGGGCAAGCCTGTAATTGTATTTTGACTGAAGAAAAATAAGAGACAATCTCTTTGCACAATGTTGCATGAAAATATATAATTACAAATAGCTGTCCCTTTTTCCAGAGTAACAGCCCAATCCTATCCACACTTTCCTGGGAGTAAGCCCCACTGATTCTAATGGGACTTACTTCTGAGTAGACGTGCATAGGATTGGGCTGTAACTGTCCCTTTTCACCCCAGCACATTTTCTTTTCTAGTGCCTGTTGCTGCTGTTCTTTTGCATCTTTCTAGATTGTGAGTCCTTTTGGGACAGGGAGCCATTTAATTTTTTTATATTTCTTCTGTAAACTGCTTTGTGAACTTTTTTTTTTGGTTAAAAGTGGTATATAAATACTGTTATTTATATACCACTATGTTATTTATGTACATTAATAAAATGGGAACTGTCTGAAGGGCTGTGTATGGCCACAGATGTAGACTTCCTTACTTATTGTTAAGATGAGAGCAAACTGAATCTGAATTCCAGGAAAAATGTGAAACATAGTGTAGAAACAAGCCTAAACAATTTGTAACCCTCCAGGCTGGCAGCCCAATCCTATGCAAGTCTACTCAGAAGTAAGTCCCATTTGGGTCAATGGGGCTTACTCGCAGGAAAGTGTGGATAGGACTGGGCTGTGAATGCCCACCATATTTCAGATTTTAGGTTATTGTTGCTGGAAATGGTGGTGTTTGATTAGAATGTACCTCTTTCAGAAAAGCAGCCAAAACCCATATTTGAGCTAAGGAGGTTTAAAATTCTGTTTTGCATGTGTTTGTTTAAGTGATGCACAGTTTTTATCTCCAATTAAACATATGAGTCTAAAGAACTGTAGCAGGAGACTCTTTATAAAAATCACTTCTCATTAGTCTTGTGTCTTTGGATACAAAACATGTTTTTCACAGACCAGCTTTCCCAGTATATATCCTGTAGATGCTGCCTTCTTGAAAAAAAACACAAAAAAAGTTAGAACCATTTTTTTTTTAAGTAACAAGTCTTAAGAAGAAAATTTTAGAATGCACTTAAATTACATAGCCGAATCCAGGGAAAATAAAGAATGGAAAAAACACATCTGTTCTTGCTCACTTCTCACTTCTTGTGGATCTAACATAAAAACTTTTGCAGTAGGTGACCTTTTCCCTTCTTGTTTCGTATAAGTCAGCAACAATTAATGGCTTGTAGTTAGGGACGAGGCAATAAAAACCAGAACAGAAAAGACTGACTACAGTGTGTGTGTGCGCGCATGTGTGTAAATATATATATAAGAACATAAGAACATAAGAACAGCCCCACTGGATCAGGCCATAGGCCCATCTAGTCCAGCTTCCTGTATCTCACAGCGGCCCACCAAATGCCCCAGGGAGCACACCAGATAACAAGAGACCTGCATCCTGGTGCCTCCCTTGCATCTGGCATTCTGACATAGCCCATTTCTAAAATCAGGAGGTCACACATACACATCATAGCTTGTACCCTGTAATGAATTTTTCCTCCAGAAACTTGTCCAATCCCCTTTTAAAGGCGTCCAGGCCAGTTGCCATCACCACATCCTGTGGCAAGGAGTTCCACAGACCAACCACACGCTGAGTAAAGAAACATTTTCTTTTGTCTGTTCTAACTCTCCCAACACTCAATTTTAGTGGATGTCCCCTGGTTCTGGTGTTATGTGAGTGTAAAGAGCTATCCACTCTGTCCATCTCCTGCATAATTTTGTATGTCTCAATCATGTCCCCCCTCAGGCGCCTCTTTCTAGGCTGAAGAGGCCCAAACGCTGTAGCCTTTCCTCTTAAGGAAGCTGCCCCAGCCCCGTAATCATCTTAGTCGCTCTCTTTTGCACCTTTTCCATTGTCCACTATGTCTTTTATAATTCACTTTTATAATCCACTATGTCTATATAATTCATTCATTCCTACAGCCGTAGTCAAGATACAACAGGGCAAACTCAGCTATTAGGAAGAAAACAATCTTTAAAGACCATCTAGTGTAAGGAGGTATTTTAGGGCTTTCTAGTCTGTTTTAAAATCTGGCTAACCACATCCACTGCTTTTTCGCAGAGAATCCAGACATCTATCAGTAAATGCATCGGTTGCAGGAAAATCATATCTTTCGTAGCACATTTAAGAGAAAACACAGCCCTTTACTCCCACCCCAACTCTTACTGCTGTCAAGGCTGTGCAGACTGTGTGGTTTCATCAGTGCATGAACAGGAATATGCTGGGACAGTGCATGTGCTGTCACTTGGACAGACACAAATCCAGAAAAACTGTTGCTCACTTTGGTTGATTCATAAATAATATCAGGCTGTGGTGATGTACAAGTTTTAATTCCTCCTGTTTCTCTTCATGTCGCAGAGCACCTAGAAAATCCAGCTGAACAACCCAGCTGAATCTGGGCACTGTATGTTGACTTATCATAAGATGTATGTATGTATGTATGTATGTATGTATAGAATTTATATCCCACTTTTCTATCCCAACAAAGGGCACTCAAGGTGTCTTACAAATAAAACAGTACTAAAAGAATTGATATATATTTAAACAATAAGACATTAAAAAAAAATAAAACACAATAAAACTTGGATCCCGATTAAAATACATACATAAAAAAGCATCATGCCACCCCCCAGTGTCAGCATAAAAAGGCTTCCCTGAATAAAAAGGTCTTAAGACCCTGCCCAAAGGAGACTAAAGAGGGAGCTGTTCTCAATTTCAGAGGAAGGGAATTCCACAGACCGGAAGCCACCACCAAGAAGGCTCTCTTTCTTGCCACCATCCCCCTCACCTCCACTGGTGGCAGCACAGTTAAAAGGGCCCTTTCTGATGACCTGAGAGGATGGGTTGGATTGTATGGAAGGAGGCGGTCCCTCAAATATCCTGGACCTGAGTTGTATATATATGAAAAACGTGTCAGAACAGGTATCCTAGGTGAAATGTGAGCAATCTCTTTGCAAATAGCTAGAGATCCTCCTGGCCATCACTGTGAGGTTTTTGTTCTGGAGTAGTTACTGACTACATCTGCAAGAGGGATCTGAAGGCCTTAGGAGTGGACCTCAACAGGTGGGAAACCCTGGCCTCTGAGCGGCCCGCTTGGAGGCAGGCTGTGCAGCATAGCCTTTCCCAGTTTGAAGAGACACTTGGCCAACAGTCTGAGGCAAAGAGGCAAAGAAGGAAGGCCCATAGCCAGGGAGACAGATCAGGGACACACTGCACTTGCTCCCAGTGTGGAAGGGATTGTCACTCCCAAATCGGCCTTTTCAGCCACACTAGACGCTGTTCCAGAACCACCATCCAGAGCACGATACCATAGTCTTCCGAGACTGAAGGTTGCCAACAACCAGTTACTGACTACTACGCACAACACCTTTGAATGGCATTGGGAATCTGAAAAGAGTCTAAGTTTCATTTAAGGTGCACAGTCATGCAGTGACATAATTGTATTTAGAATTGAGATAACTTTGCTGTTAGTACTGCAGGTTTGAACAGCGGCTGTTTTGGTGACTGTTCCCATATGTCTCATGTGCTTTGGGGCACAAGCCTATGCCCACTGTGCATACTGGTACAGAAAGCAAACAGCACATGAATCCTACGGTCAAGGTGTTTACTGCCTTCAGAAGGGCAAACCATCAGGGCGAAGCTCTCACCCTTTTTGGCTGGCCAGTGCTGCTGGGATAGATGCAGACACAGGAGTTCTGCTGGAGGATGATTGGAAGGACTAGCGAGGCTTTTGACATGAAGAAAGCCCTGGATTGCAGTGCATGTGTGGCTGCAAATCCCACTTGAGTTGAAACCCATGACTGTGACTCATGGATTCATTCTGGGCCTTTGTTTGCTATTCTACTTTCTTCCACAAGATGGCTTCATGTACTATAAAATCACTATAAAAAGTCGCCACCAGTCTTGTTTACACTTTTCCCTGCTTCTGTTTAATGTTCTCTAGACTTTGCTCACATATTCATAAGCACATTGCTTATATAGCAGCTGGATACATTTTAGGGTTTAAAGATGTTTACATTGAAAATGTGATTTAAAAAAAAACTAAGAAAGATGACATTGAATTAATATCTTTACATTGCTTTACTGGAAGCAGCTCTGTGAAAGGCTGGTGTTTCTATTTTGATGCTAGTTCACTTTCCTAGCAAGCAGGTATCAAAATGGCACGCTCTAGAATAAATGAAGAACACAATCCTATACACACTTATCTGGGAACCAGTTTCATTAAACTCAACGGGGTTCCTCTGAGCAGACAAGGAAAGGAATGCACCATGTGGCTTACAACTGGGTAAATTGGTAAGCCAATTTGATAAATTGCCCTCTAAAGGTAGTAATTCTGAATACTAATTTATACTACAAATTGTTATTGAGTATGGGTGGAAAGAGGGTTTAAGAATCCTGTGCCATTTGTTCAGTGTTTCATCCTAATCAAATGAAGTAAGAGATAAAGACTCTCCCACAGTGCTCATGAATCTCTTGTAAAAAGGACACCAGAGACTGACATGTTAACAAAAGGATCTGGGCTAAAATTCATCCCCAAGATTTAGTAACATCAAGATTTAGTAACATTAATGTGCAAGAACAGAACTATGTTTGGACGTGCTTTGCTCTTTGCTGTACAGTCACCAACTGAACAGTTTGTCATACCTGATCATGTTGTTTAAGGTAACAAGAATGAAGATGATCAGAACACAGAGTCAGAGAATTGAAAGTGAGTGTGGATAAATCATTGGAGATCATAAGTAGACTGTGAGTCAATCCCATACTTTGGAAACACTTTTATTGCTGATTTAAAACTAGCAGTTTCAGAGACTGGTAGCCCAATTCTGCCCCCCCCCCCATGCAGGCATGCCAAAAATGGCTCATGCTGCACCCTGTAAAGGGGGGGCATCTGGAGGTCTCCTATGGGTAAAGGACCATTTGTTCCCTTAATGGAGGGAAACCCTTTGTGGTGCGGGGAGGGTCTGCTCAAACCTGTGCCAGTGAAACTGCTAGTGCAGGTCCAAATGGACCCAAGAAGTGGGATCAAGCCTGAGAAGGGGGTTGTTTGGTGGCAGTGGTCATTGCTGTCTAACCCACCCCTTTCCCTGAAGCAATCTGCCCTGCTCTGTTGCTGCCCCTTCCCCATCCCACCTTCCCTGGCCCTGTCTCACCTTCCCCACCAACTTACCTTCATCAGCGGACCTTCTCCTGGCTATTACATAAGAAGAGCCCTGCTGGATCAGGCCAAGGGCCCATGTAGTCCAGCTTCCTGTATCTCACAGTGGCCCACCAAATCCCCCAGGGAGCCCACCACATAGTGCTCTCCCTTGAAGGCACCAGGGAAGGGTTGCTGCAGGGGGGGGGGTATGTTAGCATCTGGTAGATGCAGACAGCTTACTCCCACTGCCCAACGTCTCACAGCTTGGCACAGTTCCCAGGGAGTGTGTGCAGCAGCTGTGCTGGAAAGCTTGCTTCAGGGACAGAAACACATTGCAGCCAGCAGGGTCCTTCACCAAATGTGTATTGACATCAGATACAGTGCAGTTCAGTACAGGCATTCAGCACTGGTCCCACACAGGGGACCCAGAGCTACTCACTGCCACAATGTTTAGAGCACAGCAACAAAGTGCTCCACAACCATCTATCCAACAATCCCACCAGTCCAGCAGTGGCTGCCTTGGCTTTATACAAAGGCTGGCCAATGGGTGCCTGTTTCAGGGCTGGCTTGAACTTATCAGCCCCACCTATTTTGCACCTGGGTCTGTAGTTACTCTGCAGGCCATCAACTAGCACCTGCTGAGTGACTCAGCACATCTTGCCTGTCACAGGCTTTTGCTGCCTCTGCTGGGGCCAAACTTTGCACAGGCCTCCTGTGTCAAACCCAGGGGCATCCTCCAGCAACTCACTGCCAAGGGATTGGGCACAAACCTTGACAGGTTGTATTTTTTGCTTTGGCATTGCTGCCAGCAGGTTGGTACCGTGTGGCCCTGTGCACTGCTGGTAGGCCTTTCACAATGGCTGTATATTGTCCTCTGTTGTCAGAATGCTAGTTATGGGTGTGTGTGTGTAGGATTGAGCTGTTGATTTGGGTAATTGCTAGTCTTTTGCAAAACATGACCAATCCAATGCATGTTTACTCAGAAGTATGCATGTTTTATCAGAATTTGCTCAGTAGTTCAAAGACGCCTACCACAGGTAAGTGTGCCTAGGATTGTGCTGTATGAACAAGCACCAAAAATAACAATTGCTACTATTTTTCCTTTTAACAAAGGGAAAAAAACAATGTTGAAAATGCTCCCACACAGTGCTGCCAGATTCTGCAAGCAGTCTGCCAACTCTGGCCTGATCGGCTTTGTGACAGTATACAGAGTGAGATGCAGAATATAAACAACTAAACTCTAGCGCCCAGGACAAATCTTGAAGGTTGCATGATGCAAGGGGCAGTGCTGCTAGGGTGGATGCAATAGGCAGAGGGCACCAGAAGGCAAGGCTCCACATTTTTATACCTGACTAATGGGATACCTGTGCTATGGTATTTAACTACTTTAAATCCATGTTGACTCCAATAAACTTTCCTTTGGTTGCAATGAACAATTGAAATTTAGCACAACTGCCCCTTGTCAGGCAACAGCCTGCAATTACTAAAAATCATGGTTCCATCAAATTTGTTTAATAAATTGGTTGTTTTTTTTTTTTTGTATTTTGAATTGGTTTTGTGCTATAATAGCACAGTACCTGTGTTTTGCAAAGGTATTCGTAAAAGTAAAGAAAAACAAATTAAGATAAAAGTATATGCTGTTTGAATAAAGTGAAACGTGTTGATGCAGAAAAATGAAGAAGTGAAAGTCAAAATGTAACATTTGATAAAGAAATAACAAAGAGAAGATTGTAGTGAAAAAAAATTATGGGTTATCTTTGTAAGCAAAAACCAAGTTGGTATCTCATTGAGCCTAAGAGATATTGAGGAATCCATGAAAACACATCTTACCCCTTTTCACCCCCTTAGGGGGTCAAATTTCTAAAAATCCCTTCTTAGTGGGTCCTTGCATCATGGAAGGAATATACTCCCCAGATTACATCTTTCTAGGTTCAGGGTTTTGGGCTGGGCATTGATGGGGCGGGCGGGCAGGCAGGATGGACGGACGGACCTTTAAACCTATGTGCCCAAAGAGGATTCTGGGACCAGAACACTGGTACCTATGCCTTGCTTGCTGGATTAGGTTCTAGCCTCAGACCAGGAGCTTCCTTGTTTGACCTGCACATCCCCATGTGTGCAGCACTGTGTTTGGTATACACTCAGGCAAAGGAGATTATTACTCTTGATGCATAAAACATGACTTTAGTACACTGGTTGGCTTTTGTGGATATGAATGATGTACATTGTTGATCTGCCCCTTTTTCTGCTAACAGACAGCTTGTTTTCCTTATGACTCAGACCCCAGATAAGAAATTTCTGGTACCACTATTTATTCTAAATGTTGGTGCATTTTGTTGTGGTTGGGTGTCAAATGTCCAGTCCACCATTCAGTCCACCCCATTTTCCTTATTCACTCCTCTGTGTACAATTTGCTGCTGTACATTTACAGCTTGGCTTCTGAAGTATGTCTTGCTGTTATTGTTGGTGTCCCAACCAATAAAGGTGCACTGCTACCCTACTCTGAAAAGCACTGTTGTCTTCTGATAATCTGTGGCAAAGGGAAACTCCAGATTTTTTTTGTTGTGGGTAGCAAAGCCAACAGAAGCAGAAAGCGGATACCTTTCATAAGGTATAGGCTGTAAAGATGACATCCTAAAGATTAGTTCTGCAGTTTTTCCCCCAGTGTTTTCCTATGCACCTTTCCTGTGCAACAGTGCTCTTTTGACCTCAAAGAGGAATGCCTGGGGGTTATTAAAGTGAGGAGAGACTTCTGAAACACAAACAATATGAATCCACTGTGGTCAGCCTTTCAGGTCGTCTGCATATATATTTTTCTCCCTTCCCTCTCATTAGTTTGCTGGAAAATCCCCAAGACTCCTGAAATGTTTGTGGGCAGTTTGGCATTTCCTTATAGCTGTTTTTTATGTCATTCTTTCAACCGATAATATAGATGACCTTGTATTAATAACAATGGGCATTTGTAGAATTTTGCCATGTGCAAGTTCTTCCGATGTGCACATTTAATGAAGTTGCAGATAAAGCGTGCATTTATCCAGAGCCTTCTGCAAATAAGTTGGTCTTTCCTTCTAAGTGTATTTACACGCAGTCTAAACACAAGCAACTTCCAGGAAGGTTTAACCCACAAGAGAAAAATAATAAGGCACACAGCATGGGACTCTTTTCGTAGGTTGCTTGCAACATTAAACGCCTTTCCTCCAGATATGAAGGTCTGTACCTTTCATATTTTAAAAAAAATCTAAAAGTTTAAAAATAAAAGGAATTACTGGTTGGGCAGTCCGATCCTGAGCTTCCCAACAGCTGGTGGAGCAGCAGTGCCAAAGCGGCTACCGCTGTATTCAGTGGGCACCATGAAGCAGCCAGAGGTCTCCTTGGGGGAAGCCCCAAGCCCTGTAATGGGGCCCTTCATGTCTGTGCCAGCTCTTTTGTCAGTGTAGACTGGAGAGAATCCATGTCAGGATTTCCAGCCCAATATGGAGTTCAGGATCAGCAAAGCTCCACCAATACCACCCTTGCCCCGGTTCCCCCCCTGCCCCGCCCTCTCCCCAGAGGCAACACTGCTGCCTGGTGGTCTTTCTTACCTCCAGCAGCTGCATGTTCTCCTTCTGTGGGTGCTGGAGCCAGTGCCTGATTGGAGTGGCCCAGCACTTCCTACTCACCAGGTGCTGTAAACATGCTGTATGGCACGTTTACATCACCCAGCACCAGCACTAGGGCTCAGCGCTGGCACTGAGAGAGCTCAGGATTGGGCCCATAGTCCCTAGTATCCACTAACCCCTATCTCAGGAAAACCTGCTTTAAAAAAAAAATAGTTGCTGCCTTAAAATAAAACCTTAATTGGTGTTTTTATTTTTATCTAGAGTAGGGTTGCCAACATTAAATTACCACCTACAAATTGATTTGGATGCTAGTCTAGGAATCAAGCCATTCATACTATGAGGAATTTTGTTATGGCCAAACATATTACAAGGTTTGATGTTATTCAACAAACATTTCCGTCTACTAATCAGAGCAATTAATTGCTCAGCTCGTTGAAGATAATTTTATTCTTCCTGTCTTTTCATTCATTGCACTTAATTAGATCAAACAGAATTTCATGACCTATTCTTCGTGAACCTGTTTTTCAGTGTTAATATTTATTTTTAGTTAAAGAGTATATTCAAAAGCAGAAAATTTAGCTCCCGTGGGACGATTGCCAAAATGGTTGTCCCACTTCCATAGCCTGCACATGGGGCAGCAGAGGTGGGAGTGGTTTAGCACCTCGGAGAACAGCGGAATGCACCACAGAATGTCCAGTTTGCTAGAATTAAGGTCACAGGGGCAGAACAAGGTGTGTGGGAACCTGAAGACTGGCAAGCTGAATACGAGGACGTCTCAGGAGGCAATGAAGGTGAATGGGAGGGTAGGGAGATTGTAGGCAGTTGGTTGAAGGACGGGGATGGAACTGGCAGTGAATGCAGAGCAAGAACCTGAATGAAAAGTAGGTTGAAGAGACAGGCCAGAGGAAAAGAAGGGGAGAAATGACAAAGAGCTGTGGAAAAGCATTGCCTGCACATTGCCGTCACTGCCCAGAATAGCTCCAATGGCAAGTGGGAGGGGCTACTTACAGGATGCATTGCAGCACCCGCTCTACTAACTGCCCCCGCCTCTGACTATGCTACTGTTCAGAGGCTTCACCTTCTGATGGAATAAGAAAGTAATGCTATTACATTCTCCTAAGTGTGCATTTTATTCAGAAGTTCATAAAGGCAGAGGAGACTGCATATAGTGGTGGCTTTTGAGATGCTTTGCTGGAGGCATTTATCACCTGCAGTTGAGTGCTGCTGCATGCGTCAGGGATTGGGCCATTTCCTTCCTGGAGATGATGCTGTGAAGCGGAGGCAGAGGCCTGAGAACATTGATTCATTTGTTATTAACTAAAAACAAAACAAAACAGAACACCCTTTGGGAGATGTGATCACAGATTTCCCCGTATCTTTTCTAATTTGACCCTGAGATGCAGGGGGTCAGGGGGCAGGGGGTGATTTCTTAACCCAGTCTGCTGTAAGTCAGTGGGGGTGCAAAGCAATAAGTTTTGCAGGGAACCTCACAGTGCTGTGCAAGTGGTCTCCACACTTTTTGTCCAGAGGACCGCATCAAATATCTGATGTGGTGTGGAGGGCCAGGAAAAAATTAAAAAAATGGAACTTAGATGAGTGAATAAATGAATGGGCTCATTCTTTCAACCTCTCTGGCCCTCAGAACACCCTCCAGACACAATCAGAGCACAGTTCTGGTCATGGTCAGTTGAGTGGACCAGAGGCTTTCATGGGACAAGAGGTTGGTTGCGGGCTGAAAAAAGGCTTGCTGCAGGCTGCATTTGGCCCCCGGGCTGGGGTTTGGAGACCCCTGCTCTAGAACAAAACAGAGGCGTACACCTTTGTTTTGCTCCAGTGGCCCGGAAAGGCTCTGAAGGGAAGAGGGAAGGGCTGCTTGCATGGTGCGGTGAGGCTCCCTGCAAACTTAGTGCTTTGTATGCCCTCTCGCTATGATACTGATGTCAATTCTGGACTCTGGTTTGTTGCATCATGGTACAGCTTTGTGGAGGGTGCTGTGCTGCCTTTGTGTCTGCTGAGTTGTGTGTTGTATGTGGTTCATATGTGTGTTGTGCTTGGTAATGTCATGAGTCCTTTCTTTGGTTGCCATGTGTTGATTGGCACCTTTAATGCCTGGCTAGTATGGGAGCATCACTGGCACGCATGCCATGGTTCATGGGTGGTGGTGGAGCTGGCTGCTGGACGAATGGCTGTCAGTGTTGTTCCATTCTCTCTGGTTTCTACTACTGATCTTTTTGCCGTCTCCTTTGCTTCTTGGAATGCCCCATATCTTGATTCCATTATATTACTGGCTGCTGGCATAATGGGACCATTGGATTGCTCTGTAGGAAACATAATTCTAATTCCACTATAAAGCTAATTTTTTCCCCACAAGCCATGTGACTCTTTCAAGTGTTTGCCACATTTTCTCAGACATTTAGAGATTAGTTTAGTGCAAACAGCAGCTGGTCTACTTCCCACCCGTCTCCACACATTCCATTCACCAACTTGTTGGATAAATACTGGATTATTACCTATGTGGTCTAGGTGTCCAACTTCCTTACTAAAGTAGCAAGGTTAGTAGGGTTGAGGGAAATATTTTGTCAGTTATCTAAACCTGTAGCCAAGATTAGGGTAAAAATCAGGATGAAGTGGAAATGGAAAGGCCAAAAATGTATCCAATCCCTAGTTAATTTATAGATAATGTCAAAATGATGCTTAAGTGAATAGATCAGGTCAGAATTTTGTGACAAGGTGAGGGTTACAGCTGAGGTCAAACTGTCAACAGCCAAGATGTCAGAGTGGCATGTTCAAAGCTGAATCCAATATGTGATTGAAGAAGAAACTAGAATAAAAACAGGGCATAAACATCCTATGTTTTTTGTTTTTTTCTAATTTGCAGATTGATACTTGCTGTGAGTTCTGCCCCACTGATAGATTTCTGAATTGTATTCACACACACTGCAGCCATCAATCCCCTTGACATCAACTTCTATAATATTCTTGAATTATCACGCTTTGGGAAAGTTTTACAGAAACCGTATTTTAATAATTGTACATCTTACGGTTCAATCCTATGTGGAGCTATTACAACAGCCGTAAAGGCTGCAGCAGCATTGTCGATGGTGCAATTGTTGGAGTGTGTTGGAGCTGCTGGCATAAATGGCCAGCTGCTCAGTATGCCTGCCACCAATGGACCCAGTCTGTGGCAGAGCAGGTAAGGTGGCTGCAGAGGGCAGGTCATGGGTGGTTTGGGAGAGGTTTGGGGTGGGTAGGGCAGGGGGCAATTCAGGAGCGGGTGGGATAGGATCTCAGCAGCAGTCACACATCCTGGAGCCTATCCCCATTTCCTGGCCCAGATTTGTCCCCTTCCTCCCCTTGGACTAAATACTTGGCATGGGTCTGATGAGACTCACTGGCGGTCAGGCAAACTACTTGGAGGTCAGTACTAGGAGGTCAGTCAGTAAATATTATTTTTACTTATCCCTTGCTGGCTATCTGATCCTCCCCCCCCCCACTGCATGCAGTACATGCTCTGTTGGCATGGTAGAGGATGGCAGAGGATAGGATTGGGCTGTTAGAGATACTTATCAAATGGAAAGAAATACAAGTTGAGTCTCAGTTTTTGCAAGGGTTCTGTTCCCAGAACTCATGTGGATGGCAAAAATCCCATTAAAGCAAATCCATTTAAAAAACAATGTCCCTTTGCTAGGCAATTTAAAAACAGCCTTGCTGACCTTTGTAATGCATCAAACAATCAGTCTCTCTCCAGGTGCTTAGAAAGGCTTTACTCCAAGGCAGCAATCCCTCCCTTCACCAGGAGCCTCAGCGTGAGGAAAGAATGGAGGAGGTGATAATCACTGCGATTTAGCATTCTTGCACATGCTCAGGGGGAAGGGAGGGGTCGCTTACCTGGGAGTGAAGCTGTTCTAAGTGAGAATGATTGATGGATTGTTAGCTGGCTGCCCTCTCTCACAGGCTATTGTTAAATGACTTTTTCCCTTAAATTTAAGGGCGCTTCTCATCACGTTGAGTGAGATAAAACCATGGGTGAAAAATCAAGTGGATAATTAGGTTACACCTGTCTACCTATTTCTGGGCAGCTCAATCCTAACTTGACCTGGAACAGGCAGGCTGACTGACCTGTGCTGTATCCAGTGCAGGTGAGGAGATAGCTGGAGTACAATTCAAATATTTATCCCCTTACTCCCTGTCATGAGCCAACCACCCCATCGGGCTACTTGGATCTGCACCAGCGAAATTACTGATGCAAATCCAAGTGGCCTGTGTAAGGCTGATCAGGCTGGAAGTGGGTGTGGCCTAAGGTGCTCACATAGTCCTGTTGAACTTAATGGGGCTTATGTTGGAGTAATTATGCATAGGACTGTGCTGTTACTTAGGAAACTGAAACTCATACTCTGTTGTTTGATGTCCAGGACAGCACCAGGTCTAATTTTACCAGTACTTGGTCTTCTTTTGAAATCCTAGCTTTGATTGTGCAAAAAGAGCTGAAGGCTTCTCTGCAGAGGGGAGAGGTACCTTTGAGTTTTTGTAATTCAAGCGGTGCTTATAATGGGCACTTACACACATCTGAAACTGGCATTTGAGTGGGAGACTGAGCATAATATCCCCCTGCTCATCCCTTTTTTTGTTAAGGGGTGTCGGAAGACCTTAGCTCAGGTGAATGGTACAGGTTTTCCACGGTCATGTAACACTGAGTGGTATGGTTGAGGAAGTACAACAAAACAATTAGGAAGCACATGCCTGGCTAAAATTCTATCATACCCAGCATAATTAAAACTGTGATTTTGTGTTGTTGGTTTCTGGACTGAAAGCAAAGTAATTTTTTAAGCAAAGAATGTCAGAAATCATGATACATTTCTGAAGCTTATCCCAGACCAGCTAATTCTTAAGAGACGACAAAGGAACTGGCGAACAATCAAAGGGACGGATTAAGTCCCTTCTCTTTCAACAACTTGGGGTTAGGCTTCATTTTATAATGTGTTAATTAATAATAATAATAATAATAACTTTATTTCTACCCCGCCTTTCTCCCCGAAGGGACTCAAGGCGGCTTACAACATATTAAAAACAATTTAAAAGCAAATAAAAACATATTAACACATACTAAAAACAGCAGTCAGAGTAAAAATAGGTAAAAAGAGCATAGAGCAGCAGCAAGTCATAAAAGAATCAGGCCTGTAAAAAAAATATTAAAAGATGTTAAAAAATGTTAAAATGTTAAAAGGCCAAGAACTCAGAAGGCTTGCTTAAACAAAAGGGTCTTCAGGCCTTGCCGAAAGGTCTCAAGAGAGGGAGCCATTCTTAAGTCAAGGGGAAGGGAGTTCCATAGCGTTGGTGCCACTACTGAGAAGGCCCTATTTCTTGCAGCCGCCCCACGTACCTCCCTAGGCGGCGGCACTTGTAAAAAGGCCTTCTCTGATGACCTGAGAGGGCGAGCCGGATTGTACGGGAGCAGGCGATCTCTAAGATACCCTGGTCCAGAGCAGTATAGGGCTTTAAAGGTCAATACCAGCATCTTGAATTGGGCCCGGAAACGAATGGGCAGCCAGTGCAGCCGCTGGAGAAGCGGACTGACAGGGTCGAACCGCCTACCTCCAGTAACCACACGGGCCGCCGCATTCTGCACTAGTTGCAATTTCCGAACCGTCTTCAAGGGCAGCCCCACATAGAGTGCGTTACAGTAATCTAATCTCGATGTCACTGAGGCATGGATCACCGTGGCCAGGTCTGCACGATCCAAGTACGGCCGCAGCTGGCGCACCAGCCGAAGCTGAGCGAAGGCCCCCCTAGCCACAGCCGCCACCTGGGAATCCAGGAGCAGCTGCGAGTCCAGGTGGACCCCCAAGCTGCGGACCTGCTCCTTCAGAGGGAGTGCAACCCCATTCAGGGCAAGCCGATAGTCCAGCACCTGCATCGAGGATTTCCTAACCAGGAGAGCCTCTGTCTTTAGGCATCAGTTTTGTTTTTCACCGATTCTTGGTAAACTTCATTTGGAATAAGTGATGCAAGGCACTTTTCTCACGGTTCAGTTTAAGAGCTGGTTTACTCGCTCCTGGCCTGAGATAAAACAGTGACGGGTAGTGGAGAGATGTGGAAACTTGTTGAGATATTTGGTTAAAGTACCCATTGAGGGAAGGGCATCGGAACATTTCTCCATCCAACAAGAAGAATACAAAGGTTTATCTGACGATAATGCGAGCTATGGGAAGCTGCAGACCTTAATTTGAGTTTAATTTGAGGTGGTGGCATGGAATTCCTTCTCCCTCATTGCTCACCTAAGGGATGTTACTGCCTTTGCTGCCCCTTTTGGGGTGGTGAGGTAGAGGTAGATGGAAACTTGTGAGCTCTTGGGGTTTACAGCATCCTCATTCTGGGACTCCTTGGGCTCCAAGGTGTGGGACACTCCTGTATGGTCATAAGTCCCCTGTTCTCTGTTGCCTTGGTGATTGGAATATGGTTGCAGGGAGAGGGGGATGACAGTATACTGACAGCTATGCCGCCAATGTCAGTGATGAAGCAAAGGTCAAGGCATGGGTGTGGGTGTGGCTGGATGAGTGGGCAACTGCAGTAGGTGCCCCGTGTAACATGCCAGCCCAGTGACTGCTCCATGCATTGCCTCTTCTGATATATTCATGCGCTGCAGCCTTAAGAACATAAGAACAGTCCCACTGGATCAGGCCATAGGCCCATCTAGTCCAGCTTCCTGTATCTTACAGTGGCCCACCAAATGCCCCAGGGAGCACACCTGATAACAAGAGACCTGCAAGGCCTCCTGGGAATTGTAGTTAAGAACATAAGAACAGCCCCACTGGATCAGGCCATAGGCCCATCTAGTCCAGCTTCCTGTATCTCACAGCGGCCCCACCAGATGCCCCAGGGAGCACACCAGATAACAAGACCTGCAAGGCCTCCTGGGAATTGTAGTTAAGAACATAAGAACAGCCCCACTGGATCAGGCCATAGGCCCATCTAGTCCAGCTTCCTGTATCTCACAGCGGCCCCACCAGATGCCCCAGGGAGCACACCAGATAACAAGACCTGCAAGGCCTCCTGGGAATTGTAGTTAAGAACATAAGAACAGCCCCACTGGATCAGGCCATAGGCCCATCTAGTCCAGCTTCCTAATTCTCACAGTGGCCCACCAAATGTCCCAGGGAGCACACCAGATAGCAAGAGACCTCATCCTGGTGCCCTCCCTTGCATCTGGCATTCTGACATAGCCCATTTCTAAAATCAGGAGGTTGCACATACACATCATGGTTTGTAACCCATAATGGATTTTTCCTCCAGAAACTTGTCCAATCCCCTTTTAAAGGCATCCAGGCCAGATGCCATCACCACATCCTGTGGCAAGGAGTTCCACAGACCAACCACATGCTGAGTAAAGAGATATTTTCTTTTGTCTGTTCTAACTCTCCCAACACTTAATTTACACCTGTTTCTGACGATACAAAGAATTAAATGCTGGATGGTATGCTCTTTGCTATCTCCTGCTGTGGCTGAGTGGTTAGAGAGCAGCTTTGTGGAGTAGCTGGTGAGGGTTCCAGACCCAACTTTCATTCTTCTTTTGGCTCTGCCATGGGTGTTTCTGGCCAGTCATGCAAAAGATGAATAACTTGCTGGTTAAGGCAAGAACATTGGCAGGGCTCAAACCTGCCTTGCTTGGCAGCCTGAGTCTTTGTGTGGTGGGCTACCACTCTTTTAAGCGGGGGAGGGGGCGACCTGACTCAAGTCCTTTAGAGTTGCGAAGGGGTGACTTGGAAACTGCCCCCATTATGACTCTTTTTCCAGTCTAGTTGTGGGGGGCTGTGACTCGAGTCGAGTCAAGCCCTGCTGGATTTTCCTATCCCTGCGGTCTAGTCCCCGGGTGACCCACAGCACACTGTGCACACTCCTTCGTTGGTGCTGCACACCCTGGACCATAGGATAGGATTGAGTGCTGAGTTTCTGTATTGGAATCTTGGTAGATCTGGCAAGGCGGTAGGGTGTGGTGTCAGCAGTGGCCCCTTTAAGGGTAAGGCCTGGGCATCTAGCAGAGTGTGCTGCACAGCTGCAGCCACTTGAAGGCAAGAGGGCCCTCAGGGATATAAGGAGCACCTGAGGCAGGAAGGGTTTGTGGGCAGCAGAAGGAGGAAAGCTTGAGGAAGGACAGACTGGGTTAATGGACTAAGGAATTGATGGCTAATGGACTGCTGATGGACTGATGTGTGAATGGACTTTGGAAGCTGCTGGAGCAGAAACTACTGGAGACACTAAGACTGGTGTTTGGCTGCTGTGCCCAAGACCTGCTGAGGACCAAGGGGCTGCTGTAGTGGTGGGAGGCTGCTGGCAGGAAGGAGGACCTCTGTAGGTTAAACAGGCGAGCTACCCTGGTGGTGGGGTCCAGCAGTACTGCAGGGTAGAACCAGGGTCATTCTTGGGTTTAAAAAGGGGTGCTAATTAGCTAAATGTGGGCATAATTCTCCAGGCAGAGCTTGGACTGGGAATCTGGCAGCACAGTTTCCTAAGTAGCTTAAGACTGAGCTAAATGTGGAGGTGTGAATGTCTTATTTTTAAGAAACAAACTATGACAGATTCACAACTGGTAGGTGTTGTGCAACTGTACACAAAACCGGTATTCACAAGAGTCCTACCATGAATCTGCCAGGAGAAGAAATGACTTCCCTAACCCTAATCTTTCATATGGGATTTTTTTTACCTTGTAAAAGTCACTCACCTTAATTTTATTTCTTGGACTATTGCCTGCCTGGCTGTGTGGCTCCGTTTTAAGCAAATTAGATGCACACTTTGTACGTGCTCAGAAAAGCAGCCTTGTTATATAATTTTCCTTCCTCCAGATGTTGCCAAGTACAGTTTGTATGTGCCACAGTTCATTTGCAGGATTAGAAGAGGTGAAAATGTTTGATTTTGATTAGCACCAAAAGTACTGCTTCGGGAAAAGGAGCAGCAACACTTTTCTACGCATTTTATTGTACACATTAACAAAAATGGGAAGGAGTTGGGGGTGGGGAAGACGGTGGATTGGGCCCAGGAGGGGGGCAGGTTTGGAAGCAGTGGCACCTGCTGAATCCTAACCCCCTTCCCAGGCCTGATCTGACTTCACAGATAAACGTGGACTTATGACAGCGAATGAGCTGGCACAGGTCTGACTGTAGTAGCTTCTGGGGCTTACCACAGGACTTACCACTATACAAAGGGACAAATGTCTGATTATGCCAAAGAGACCTCCAGCAGCCAAAACTACTCTTCAGGGTACAAGTGGAGGCTGCACTGCGACCGCATGACCACAAGGGAGTTAGTGAGGATTGGGCCCTAGGACTCTTGTATCTCAAATTCTGATTCGCAGGCAGCCAAATGCACTCCTCCTCCCCATGTAGAGCCAAATAAGTGCCATTTGCTTTGCCAAGCAGGTGACAACAAATTTGTCACAATGAGCAGAAGATGACTCAATTTCTGAGCTTAGACTTTCCAAGCCTTTTCACCTTTGGACAGCTCCCTTGGACAGAGATGACAGCAGAGAAAACAGACTCTGTTGCCCTCGATACTTGCTTTTGTGGGTGTGGGATGATGCGCTAATATTAACATGCAGAAAAGAAATCCTTCTCACAGCATCTTCCCTGAAACTTCCATGAATATCCTTATCAGATGAGATCATTTGCATTGATTCTAAGCAGAGGCTAAACTAAGGCTTTTGTCATCCTGTTTGAGCTCACTGCATCACCTTCATGATGAACCTTCTCCCGTAACAGACCATAAGAATAAATTACAATCTCATACACGCATCCAATTGCAGCAGCATCACTAGGGTTGGTATAAACCCCATTAACTTTACTTTTTATTTTTTATTTAAATATATAATAGTACAGGTCACCAACAAAAAACCAGTGGCCAACCTGATGACACACAACTGAATAAGAGTTCTAGTATTAGCTCTGATACGTGGAAATGAGAGCTGACTCATACTGACACCTTACTGGTTCCCTGCTGTGTCATAACACCACCTCATCGGCCCTCAGAACAATCAGTCTCATTGGTCAATTTTGAGTAAAGAAAATCCACTTTTTGTTCCACAAGGCAGTTGCGTTTTCTTTTTCTTGTTAATTGGCCATAACCTTTGAAAAAACACAGATAATTCAGCATGGTTTATTTCATTTCATCCAGCATGAAATTACCTTTCCACTGATATGTAATATGATGGTATTATTCATAAATATAAATTTTCCAAATGCTTTCCAAAATCATAGCCAGTAGTAGCATCAACCCCCCGAGACGGTGTCACCCAGTGGCGTCTGTACCCCCCTAGTGATGCCACTAAGAAACCTACTGTGCACAAATTTTGGGCCAAAGGATACATATTTTATCTAATTAGGAGAAGAAAAACATGTAGAGAAATGAAATATTGTAACCTTCTTGGATCCCAAGGGATAGAGCAGGACTTAAATTGAAATAATTGTTGTTGTTGTGATCCACCCTGGTGGCCTCTAAGAAGGCAGAAGGAGGCATAAAATGTCTTAAATAAATTTTAAAAAATACATTTAAATCATCTTTTTTTCTCTTCTAATAAAAGCTTTGTTTAGGGAAAAAAAAAATCCTTTGCTAAGGGCATTCAATCTTTTTTTCCCAAATAGCTATCCTCTTTCTGTTGAAGTGCTCCTTAGTAAAACTCAGTCAAATACACATAATGGGATATTTCTGTCTTATTTAAGTCAGAAAAAGGGTTTCATGCAAAGAATCCCAAGCATTTGACTGCCCTGCCAAGCAGAAGATAAAAGCAGTCCTTATTACCATGAAAAGCATATTACAGGATGTTGCACTTGATATAGTTTATGTAGACCATTATTTACAATGGAACTGAACGGAATATTGGAGGGTATTATAAAATAAATGAACAGCTGCGCTAAGTATTTTAATCTTCTTTTCATTAGTTTGACTGGTAATAGCAACTGCTGCCTTGAATCCTTTAAAATGCCTTATTGATTACTTGATATTCATAAAAAATGGTGTATGCCCATGTGGAGCACAATACATTAAATATGTATTAAATATAACATGCCTGCAGTGATGAAAGAACATCATGGTAATCTGTTTAGGACTCTTTGGGGAACCATCCGGTCTCTGTAAAAATCTGTAATTGTTCTCTGCAACCATAGCTCCATTAGTCAATTCTGCATCAACACAGAATACGTATGGAACTGATGTAGTAATAGCAGGAATGTGCATCAACAAATGTATGGTGTCTTCAGGGGTGTAGTTGAGGCACAGGGAGGAGTGGAGCATCAGGAAAGGAGTTGCGGCATCATCAGCAGGAGTACCTAGATGTTGTCTTTAAAACTTTTTTCAAAGGAGCTGAGAAGATGCACCAGTTCATCAGGAGGCATAGAGGTCCAACCTTGTTATACACTGATTTTTTATACACGGATTTGACTCAACACGAATGGGCCCTGCAAATGAGAAGGAATGTGCTGATCCCTGGAGAAGGGGAAAAAATCCATCCCTTTAAAATCACAGTTTAAAAAACTGCTTTTTACTGTTGTAGAGAGACAGTCATGAAGGTGATTACAGGTATAACCTAATTATCCACTGATTTTTCTATCTCAACACTGATGAGAAGGCCCTTTAAATAAAAGGAAAACAGTCATTTAACAATAGCCTCCTTAATGGGGAGAGGACAGCTGGCTGACAATCCATCAATCATTCTCTCTCCAGGCACAAGGCAAAGCCCTCCCTTCCCCCTGAGCATGTGAATGAAGGCTAAATGCCAGTGATTATCACCTTCTCCATTCTTTCCCCCTCACTGGGGTTCCTGGTGAAGGGAGGGATTGCTGCCTCCTAGTGAAGCCTAACTGTTTCTATCATTCCCTAATAGTTTATTGTGTGGAAAATAATACCCTCCGGAATATTTACATTCCATTACACACAGAAGGTTTGGTTAGTGTTGTCAGTTTAACTGTAGTTGTGTATTCTGGCTGTAGTAAAGTTAGAACTTCAAGATGTTGTCAGGAAACACGAGAGGGTAGTAGTAATCTATCTTGCAAACTGCAGGAGCTGAGCTCTTTGCGGGGTAATTAGCAGCTACAGTATCTGATACCGTATCTGATTAGCCTCCGGGCTTGAGGCAATTAGTTAACTGATCTTTCCATCATCATTTGGCGACCCACGAGAAATCAGGTCCCAACCCACAGTTTGGGAACCACTGCTCTATGTCTTTCTCATTCAGCAGGCCGAAAATTGTTCAAAAATTTCTGTGCGTTCTACGCAAGGAACTGTCTTTATACTGTGAGACCATTTATACCATAGAGACCATGAGACCATACTAGAGACCATGGCTCTGAGACCATGTTTATACCATAACATAACCACTTATGTTTATACCATAACATAACCACTTAGTTATTGCTTTTGTTTGCAACCATGACTTTCATCTCCTCCATATGATCGCTGCCTTTAGTGCCTTGGCTGCATAGTTGGAAATACAGTATCAGATTTTTAAAAAAGCTGACAAGTTCTGATTCTGCCTTAATTTTTTTTTAAACCCAAAACAAATGAGCCAGCATCTTCTTGGTTGTTTCTGACCAAATAATGGATCAAATAGAAGCAACTGGGATAAGGTTTCCACCCTATTGTCACTAAATAAGGGCAGGAGGTCTAGTTTAGAGGGTAGAACCTCCGTATGCCTGAAGATAACATCCGCAGGTCGCCAGTTTGAGGCCACCAGCACCATGAATGGTGAGACCTTGAAGCAGCTGACAAGCTGGACTAGATGGGCCTATGGCCTGATCCAGTGGGGCTGTTCTTATGTTCTTATCAGAAATGAACTATATTAGAAATGAAAACACAAATAAGTTATGAATCAGCAAAGAAGTGAACTGCTAAAGCAAACATCTAATTGCTTTCTGTCTGCTTCATATAACCACCATGAAGCACCATTTAGCATGGCAATATTAAAGTACGGAAATCAATCCACAGAAGCAAGGAAATTAAAATTAAGGTTGTAACTCCATCCTTTGCCCACTCAGTTGAATCAACCTGCATTCCTAAAGACCACCCAGAGCAGACCGGATCCTGCAAATCGCTGGCTTACTCAAGAATGTCATGAACAGAATTTCTAATGGGATGCTTATGTATTTTGGTTACAGATTTAATTCAGGTCAAGAGTATAGTTTGCCGTGGTTCATTGATCTGATGTTTTATTAATAGTGGCTAAAAAAACCTCTTTTCTGCAGAAATCCAAATGGCTTTTCAATATTGACAATAAATAGGCTTCATTTTTTGTTAACAGACCCATAACTTCCCCCTTAGTTGATATTCTTTTATAATCTCAGCATGGAATGGAAAAATAACAGGTTTAAAAGTCAGCTCTGTCAACAAAGTTTCATTCTATCCCAATATCGGGAGAGTTTCAGTTGGAACTGAAAGTACTCAGAGTTTCTCAAAATGTAAGTTCAAAATTATATTTGCTGAATTTGAATGAACTACCATAGGGAGGGCAAACCTCCTTATGAAATACCTATTTTTCTTGCTTGTGATAAAGCATTTAAAACTCCTTCCACAAAAGTGCCTTCAGACACATGCTGCACTCCCGAAGATCATACGCTGAGCTCGTTTGTTATTGTTACCATGTTCCATGGTTTTATGTTAGAGAGTTACTGGTTTTTAATGAAGTTATTAGCATTCAATCGAACATTTTGTTCTGTTTCCTTAGGAGGAAAGGCTAGAGCAATTGGGGCTCTTCAGTCTAGAAAAGAGGCGCCTGAGGAGGGACATGGTTGAGACATACAAAATTATGCAGGGGATGGACAGAGTGGATAGGGAGGTGCTCTTTACACTCTCACATAACACCAGACCCAGGGAACATCTGCTAAAATTGAGTGTTGGAATAGTTAGGACAAAAGAAAATATTTTTTTACTCAGCATGTAGTTGGTCTGTGGAACTCCTTGCCACAGGAAATAGTGATGGCATCTTGCCTAGATGCCTTTAAGAGGGGATTGGACAAATTTCTGGAGGAAAAGTTCATCAAGGGTTACAAGTAAGCTCCTGGTTTTAGAGGCAGGCCACCTCAGATTGCCAGATGCAGGGGAGGGCACCAGGACACAGGTTGTGTCTTGTTTTCTTGCAAACTCCCTAAAGCTTTTGGTGGGCCTCTGTGAGATATAAGGAAGCTGGACTAGATGGGCCTTTGGCCTGATCCAGTGGGGCTCTTCTTACGTTCTTATGTTTTTAAATAGTGCATGGGGATTTGTAATCAGGAGCAAAACTGTAGTGTGGGCAAAGCCCCCCCCCCAACCCCCACATATGTCCGCTCTGTTTTGCAGTCCTGTTTGCCCTTCAGGCCACTAGTAAAGAAAACAGCAACTCACCTACTGGGTATCACTGAAATGAATGTGAACATCACATGGGAGCGGATGGATTCCACAATATTTGGCATCTAATAATCAGCATATTGCAGTATTTTTCAACCAGTGGTATGGGCACCACCAGTGGTACTTGAGATGTCTGGTGGTAGTCGCAGGATCCCTGGACACCTGCCACCCAGCAGCGAGGAACATGTCAGGAACATGACTCAACAAACAGTGGTAAGAAGCTTGACTTAGCAGGCAGAGCTCCAAAGCATGTTTTTCAACACTTGAAAAACCCCTCCTGTCCACCCTGAGCCTCTTACTGGTGTCTGTCATGTGTCTGGCCTCCCAGCCCAGAAGTAACTGGCAAAGATGTCATCACTAGTTACTTCCAGTGGTACTTTCAATAGGTGGACCAGGACCATGTGAAGTGGTATGATGGAGCACAAACATTGAGTCCAGCTTCCTGTATCTCACAGCGGCCCACCAAATGTCCCAGGGAGCACACCAGATAACAAGAGACCTCATCCTGGTGCCCTCCCTTGAATCTGACATAGCCCATTTCTAAAATCAGGAGGTTGCACAGCCGATGTGTAAAATCAGGAGGTTGCACAGCCACGGCCTGATCCAGTGGGGCTGTTCTTATGTTCTTATGGAGAAACTCCGGTATATTGCATTGTATAGCTCAGTTCAAGATAATTGAAGGGGAGGGAAACAAAGGCTGAAATTGGGCTGCCTCTGAAAACTAGAGCAAAAATCCTGTGGTGTCTATGGAGAGGTTTCTCACTGACATTTACCATAAAAACATAAGAAGAGACCGGCTGGATCAGGCCCAAGGTCTGTCTAGTCCAGCTTCCTGTATCTCACAGCGGCCCACCAGATGCCTCAGGGCGCGCACAAGACCACCAGATACTTCATCTCACTGCCACTCCCCTGCATCTGGCATTCTATTTATCCTCACACCTCCTAATGGAGACACCAGATTGCACTTGGGTGTAATTTGTGCTACTTTATTAGGCACAATGACCAATTTTTAATGCATGAAACCTACTGAATATACCTTCCCACCCTTGTCAGTCAGGAGTAGGCAAAAAAACTGCCATCCACAGCCAATTCAGAAGACAGAAAAAAATTCCGACCCAGCCCTCATAATGAGTAACCAACTGTACAGACCCACCATGGCTTGTAACTTGTGATTGACTTTTCCTCCAGAAATCTGTCCAATGTCCTTTTAAAGGTATCTAAACTGGATGACATCACCACATCCTGAGGCAAGGAGTTCCACAGATTAATTACACACTGGTTAAAGAAATATTTTCTTTTGTCTGACTTACTTCCAGGAAAGTGTGGCTAGGATTGCAACCTTACAGCCCAAGCCTAGGCATGTCTACTCAGAAGTAAGCCCCATGATAGTCAGTGGGGCTTCCTCCCAGGTAAATGTGGCTAGGATTGCAGCCTTACAGCCCAATCCTATGCAGTCTACTCAGAAGTAAGCCCCATTATAGGAAACTGGGCTTCCTCCCAGGTAAGTGTGGCTAGGATTGCAGCCTTACAGCCCAAGTGTAGGCACGTCTACTCAGAAGTAAGCCCAATTATAGTCAATGGGGCTTACTCCCAGGTAAGTGTGGCTTGGATTGCAGCCTTACAGTCCAATCTTATGCAGTCTACTCAGAAGTAAGCCCCATGACAGCCAATGGGGCTTCCTCCCAGGTAAGCGTGGCTAGGATCGCAGTGTGAGGCTGCAGTCCTGTCCTAAGCACGCTTTCCTGGGAGTAAGTGCCGCTGACTGTCGTGGGCTTGCTCCTGAGTAGGCCCGCGTGGCTTCAGCTCTCAGCCCTGTCCGGGCATCGCGCCCGTCTTCGGAGCCTGCAGAGGCCGCGCGGCGGCGCCAGTCCCTGTGGCTGCCCGGGGATTCCTGCGCCCGGGCGCGAGGGAGCGTCCCGCGAGGCGGGTGGAGGCGTCCCGGGTGGGCGCGCCCAGGTCGGTCCTCGCTGCAGCGCACGGCGAGGAAAAGCCCCGGCGAGGCTCGCACCCCCCGCCCGGCCCTGCTTCCCCCCCCGCCCGGGACCCGGGGGCTTGGCCGATGCCAGGCTCGGGCACCGCGTCTGGGGGTGCTTGGCGTCTGTGCGCACCTTTCCCGTCGTGCGCGTGGAGTGGCAGGCCCAAGACTCGCAGCAGGGCGCACACGGTTGCGTGGGACACGTGTGCGTGCAAAGCACTTGGTTGTGCAGGGAGCTTCACTGCAGCACGGCATGGGACATGTATGTATGCGTAGGACATGCATGTATGTGACGTGTGTGTGCAAAGCACTTGGTTGTGCAGGGAGCTTCACCGCAGCACGCAAGCAGCCCCTTCAGCAGCGTGCAAGCCCCTCACTGCAGCATGGCATGGGACATGTATGCCTGCATGTGACATGTATGTATGTGACATGTTCGCATGTGTTTGTTGCAATGTGTCTCCCAGTGGTGTAGCTAGAGGGGGTGCAAGGCACTAGGTTTTGTAGCATGCAAGTAGCCCCTTCCACAGCATGCAAGCCCCTCACCAGCATGACATGTGACCTGTATGTATGTGACATGTATGTATGCGAAGCACTTGGTTTTGCAGGGAACCTCACTGGTGTGCAAACCTCTCACTGCACATGGCATGTGACATATATGTAGGCATTTGTTGCAATGTGTCTCCCAGTGGCATAACTAGAGGGTGCGCAAAGCACTCAGTTTTGCAGGGCGCCTCACCACAGCATGGCATGTGACGTGTGCATGCGTCTGTTGCAGTGTGTCTCCCAGTGGTGTAGGTAGAGGGGGGAAGCATAAGAACATAAGAAAGGGCGAAAGGGGCCCATGCAATCCAGCCTCCTGCATCTCACAGTGGCCCATCAGATGCCTCAGGGAGTACCCAAGACCACAAGACACCTGCAGTCTGGTGCCCTCCCTTGCATTGGTATTCTGAGAGAGCTTCCTTTGAAACCCAGGAGGTTGCACATACCCATCACGGCTTGTGACCTGTGATGGACTTTTCTTCCAGAAATTTGTCCAATCTTCCTTTAAAGCAGTGGTCAGGGAACAGGGGTAAATTACCCCAAATGGGGTAAAAGTGAAAATCTGGGGGTAATGAGGAGGTAGCGGAGGGAGTCAGCGCACCCGCTCTCCACCCGCTCCAGGGGGCCGGCAGCGGGCTGGTGCGCTGTGTGCACACCGCCCGCTGCCCTGCTCCCTTCCGCTCACCTTCAGATGCGGTGAGCGGAAGGGAGCAGGCGATACACTCAGGCTGTATCCACAGCCTGCGTGTATCGCAGCCGCCCGCTCTCTCCGCTCTGTGCGGGAGACTGGAGCTGCCCGGCGCTGTAGTGATGATGTCATCACACAGCGCCGGGCCGTCAGTGTCTCCCGCCGAGCGGACAGAGCGGGAGGAAGAAGAAAAGCCGCGCCGACCGACGTGGGATCGAGGTAAGGTGAGTATTGTTTATTTATTTTTATTGGGGGCATCGTTGGGCTACCTATACTGGGGGGATCACCGGGCTACTAACTACCTATACTGGGGGGTCATCTGGCTACTGACTACCTATACTGGGGGGATCACCGGGCTACTAACTACCTATACTGGGGGGTCATCTGGCTACTGACTACCTATACTGGGGGATCACCGGGCTACTAACTACCTATACTGGGGGGTCATCTGGCTACTGACTACCTATACTGGGGGGTCATCTGGCTACTGACTACCTATACTGAGGCATCACTTGGCTACTGGCTACCTATACTGGGGCAGCTACACCTCTGTATGGGGGATTCTGTTGTATGCAAATCAAGGGGGTAACGTCTGCGTTTATAAATTTTTTGGGGGGTAAGAGGTAAAAAAGTTCCCTGACCCCTGCTTTAAAGGTATCCAGGCCAGATGTCATCAGCACATCCTGTGACAAGGAGTTCCACGAACTAATTACATGCTGCGTAAAGAGTATTTTCTTTTGTCTGTCCTAACTCTCCCAACACACAATTTTAGTGGATGTCCCCTGGTTCTGGTGTTGTGGGAGAGGGAAAAGAGCATCTCTCCATCCCCTGCATAATTTTGTATGTCTAGTCTCAATCATGCCCCCCCTCAGGAGCCTCTTTTCTAGACTGAAGAGCCCCAAATGCCTTTCCTCATAAGAGAGGTACCCCAGCCCAGTAATCATTTTGGTTGCTCTCTTCTGCACCTTTTCCATTTCCACTATATCCTTTTTGAGATGTGGTGACCAGAACTGGACGCAATACTCCAGGAGTGGCCGTACCATCAGTTTGTACAACAGCATTATAATATTGCTGTTTTATTCTCATCCCCCTTTTTAATGATCCCTAGTATGGAATTGGCCTTCACCGCCACCGTTCATTGGGTTGACACTGCCATAAACCTGACCTGTTCCTTTAATGGTGGCTGTGCACCCAGCACAGTCACTGCTGTGTGCTGTGGTGCACAGACGTCCAGCGCCTCACCTGTTGCAAGGTCAGCAGCAAAGTTCAAAAGCAAACTCAGTAGGCAAGAGTGGTGATTGTTTGCAAGCTTTATTCATTGCCAGCAATGGGCTTCTCAGGGACCCCTGTCCAAAAGGAGAGAGCAATGGGAGCTGTGTGGGAACTCCGAGCGTTAGTTGGCAACCTTCAGTCTCGAAAGACTCTGGTATCGTGCTCTGAAAGGTGGTTCTGGGACAGCGTCTAGTGTGGCTGAAAAGGCTGATTCGGGAGTGACAATCCCTTCCACACTGGGAGCAAGTGCAGTCTGTCCCTGGTCTGTCTCCCTGGCTATGGGCCTTCCTTCTTTGCCTCTTAGCCTCAGACTGTTGGCCAAGTGTCTCTTCAAACTGGGAAAGGCCATGCTGCACAGCCTGCCTCCAAGCGGGCCGCTCAGAGGCCAGGGTTTCCCACTTGTTGAGGTCCATCCCTAAGGCCTTCAGATCCCTCTTGCAGTTGTCCTTGTATCGCAGCTGTGGTCTACCTGTAGGGCGCTTTCCTTGCACGAGTTCTCCATAGAGGAGATCCTTTGGGATCCGGCCATCATCCATTCTCACAACATGACCGAGCCAACGCAGGCGTCTCTGTTTCAGTAGTGCATACATGCTAGGGATTCCAGCTCGTTCCAGGACTGTGTTGTTTGGAACTTTGTCCTGCCAGGTGATACCGAGGATGCGTCGGAAGTAGTGCATGTGGAAAGCATTCAGTTTCCTCTCTTGTTGTGAGCGAAGAGTCCATGACTCGCTGCAGTACAGAAGTGTACTCAGGACGCAAGCTCTGTAGACCTGGATCTTGGTATGTTCCGTCAGCTTCTTGTTGGACCAGACTCTCTTTGTGAGTCTGGAAAACATGGTAGCTGCTTTACCGATGCATTTGTTTAGCTCGGTATCGAGAGAAAGAGTGTCGGAGATCGTTGAGCCAAGGTACACAAAGTCATGGACAACCTCCAGTTCATGCGCAGAGATTGTAATGCAGGGAGGTGAGTCCACATCCTGAACCATGACCTGTGTTTTCTTCAGGCTGATTGATTCAGGCTGATTGGTGAGGCAGACGGGATGCAGGGGGAGGGGCACGAGAGGGTAACTCCGAGCACTCTCAGAGAAAAGCAATGTTCCAGTGTGAGCCTTTTGCTTATATAGTATTTTGGCTCCTATGTCTGAAAATCTCACACTGTCATTGGCTGGGGGTGTGACATCAGAGATGGAGGCTTTCTCAGGATTGGTCAGTTTCAAGATAGAAGTCAAAACTTACATTTGAGACATATAATTTAACAACCACTAGATGGCACTCCCTGGGGGCTGGGGATAAGAATAGGCCCTCAGTTTGGCTGTACTTGTCGTAAGAGGCGACTAAACAGCCACCGGGTAGATGGGACTCGTCAGCCTGGGAAGGCAGCTCATCTGAGAGAAGGAAAACTCTGATCCCAAACCTCCACTGCCTTGTGGCTATAACCAGTTGTGGAAAAGGCTTCAGGAGTCATCCTTGAGGCAAAATCCGGAGCCGGAGTCCCTGAGGCAGTTCATGGCTGAACACAGTCACGTTCTGGCAACTCCTGCGACGCCGCTGGAACCAACCGTATTGGCTTCTGCCTTTCCATTGGACCATTTCAGTGACGTGGAGAGGGGGGATTTGCTGCATGGGTAACAGCCTATCCTCCATACCTACTTTACCCAGGCTTTGCGTACTGGAGAGGACACTCTGTTCCAGAACCATCATTCAGAGCGTGACACCATAATCTTCCGAGACTGAAGGATGCCAACAAGATGGCACTCTTTACTCATTTATTACAGTACTAGGTTTTGATATGCCTTTTGCAATTATCTTATCTCTTGTGTGCCAACATTGTTTAAACCAAGTCCTCTGACTTACCTCTATTCCATGTTGTAATTCTCTATATGTATGAACAAACCTTCTTATTGTAAATACAGATTTTAAGAGACTTTAAGAGACTTTTCTCTTTATTTTAATTAAATCCAGGTTTCTCTGTCAGCTTAGAGGCTCTGACAGAAGTCCTTTGGAATGTTCTGCCAATGAGGGGCTTTTTCATATTATCTTGTTCCTGTCCATTTCTGCTGATGTCTGTATTTGTCAAACTCTATTTTAATTAGCAACAGATTTACTGTCTTAGCCAAGGTCTTGTTCCTCATTAAAATGTCTCTGACCTGTGTATAAACTCTTAGTTGTAATATATAGAGCTATAAGAGCTCTATATATAGCTCTATGTAAGAGCTATAACTCTTTCTAATTAACGTGCAAGTGTATCCTGACTACTCCTTATCTGTCTTTCCTGTATGTTGTAACTCTTCTTGGTTCCAATTAAAATGACAGGTGGGCCTTGAGTTCTTTGAAGTCTTACAGAGAAGTCTTATCTGTGAGGTGTTGTTTTCCTCACATTCCAGTCTCCTTGTTAATTAACTTCTGCCAAGGTTGCATATGAATTACATCTCTCAAACTTGTGACTTCAAGCCCCCCTCAATAGTTTTCCTCTTTCTGTGCATTTTGATCCAACTATTCTGACAGCCAAAATTCACTTTAAACTACCATACATATTGCTACTAATATTGTTTACACTTCTAAGCAATAACTATTAAACTATGATGCTTTGGTAAAATGCAAATACAAGGCTCTTTTTGATTCAAAGAGAAGCCTAAATAAACATTGCTTAGAATTCAAAAAGCCTTGTTTTGCCATGGGTTTTCATGGTCATTTGTCATTCTAGCAATTAAGCTGAGATGGAAATTCCATCATACTCCCTTTTGAACCTTATCTGATGCTTTAGCAGTTTGCTAAGATACATTCTTTTGCTATTTACACCCTTAAAGACACCAACCATTAAGCATTGAAAGGCAAGCAGGCATCATACTCTCTTTGACATGCAAACATACTAACTTTGTGGTTTTTATATAATTCTAAATAACTCCTTTAACATGAAGCTTTTGTGTAAAATAGCCTTTCCCTGTGTTTGCCAAACTGTATTTGGTTCAAAAAGGAACTAATAGAACAAGTTTAAAAAAAGCCTTCTCTCTGGTTTAAGAAAGCCTGAAAGTTTAGAATGCAATAATGGTTTCTCCCCTTTCAATTCTCTGCTTAAAGCAACTTGAAAGTGGAATTTGCCTCTCTCTTAAATTTGCTTCCAAGAGAAGTTTAAATCATTTGTCATAATACCAATTAGCCTGACAGATGGAAAATCCAGCTTTTTAGTGCTTTGAAGCCTAAACTGTTATCTATCCTTGACCGCTCAGCTAAGAAACATTCCTTTCCTGATTTACAGCTTGCCTGCAGCTTGCTATTTCAGACTTCTTCAGAGAGGGCAAAATGGATTTTTTGCAAATTTGTTTGTGGGCATGCTAAACATATGAACATAGCATTTACCTTACTTCTCAACATATAAACTTAACTGATTCGCCCATAACATTGCATTAGCATTATAGTTTCAGCATAATGGCTACATATACTCAATAGCATGGCATAACATTTGCTTCATTAAACATTTGGTCTGTTAGCATGAGTGGCTTAATGGCCTTGTCTCACACCTAGAGTCCCCCTCCCACAACAGCCGAGGTGCTACCAATGGAGCTGACTTTAGGGGAATTAATGAATCACACAGCTCCATTGGAACAGGGATCTAAGACCTGGATAGCAAACTGGCTATCAGAAAGTTTTTGCAAATGCACTTTGTAGAATTGCAGTTTGAAGTCTTAACTTTTTGTGCTTCAGCCAGTTCCAGGTTTACAAGAGACCATGGTCCTTGTTCAAGGGTGTTTGTTTTTTTTTCTGGAAAGGGGGGGGCTGTCTTCTGAGCATGGCAGTGCAGGAGTGCAGGCCAGACAACATTTTCCCATTTATGCAATCATTCCTGTAGGCTTTTTGAGCACATAAAACCGTAATAATTTGTGATGTATACTTGTGTCGTAAAAATACTATTAAAAGTTTAACAGAAGCTAACAGAGTGGAGAAAAAATGGGTCTGCTGTTTCTTAATAGGAATAAAGTGAATCATCCGAAATGCCACAGGATATTCAGATTTGCACACTGCTTTGTATAGTAGCCACTTCAGTTCCCAGTTCTTCAATTTCTGGTTGTATAATATTTGCATCATTAGGGCTGGAGGATCAGGCTTACCAAGCTCATCTTTTATGTATGCCTACATTGCATCATATACCGTAATAATGACAATTAATATTAATTGCTATCTTGGTAAGAACAGGAAATGATGCAAATTCTATAGGAATATTCAATGCTACCGATCACTGAGAGATTTTTAGCCCTGCTGGGCACAGCTGTTGCCGGAGAGATCTTGCCCAGTCCTTTATGTTGCAAGGAAATTTAGGGCTCAATCCTATACTATCCCAGCACTGCCGCAGAGCTCCAGCACTGGTGCTGGGTGCCATAAACATGTCATAAAGCACGTTTACAGCATCCAAAGAGCAAGGAGCACCAGTTGGTGCTGGGCCCAGAGTTGGGAGGCCGATGCCAGGGGAGTACCCATGGTAAGACGCATTGCTTGGTGGCAGTGGGGATTTCTGGCTGGAGGGGAGGATGTTCTGCGGCAAGGGGAGGGCAGGATGCGGGAAGGAACCAAGGCAGGAGGTGGGGTGGGTCCTGTGCTTCTTGTCAGGCTGAAAAGCCTGATCTGGAGCTCCACTACTACACTGGAAAAATAGCTGGTGCAGACTGGAGGAGACCCATTGCAGCCTCTGTGCCCTTACTTGGAGGAGGGGGACAAAAGTCTCCTTCCCCCAAGGAGGACTCTGACAGTCCTGGCAGGGCCGCTGGATACATCGGTTGCCATTTTAACGTCTCTACAGACGGTGATGCTACCGCCATTATGACTGAGCTGTTATTCCAATAAAGGTTTGAATTCTTTGTCCAAGGTGCTATTTGACTTTTGTAAGAAGGTTTGTATCACTTCTGTGTACAATACTGTGTTGCATGTGCCAGCTCCATAGCACCAATGAGATGTTGTCACAGTCTGACTTCAGTAGGACGTAGACTGAATCTAGCAGTGACAGAACTTTGCCACTTCATAGGCTCACACCAGTGGAATCTTTTCTTTAAGCAATTTCCTCTTGTGCCATTGATGAAGACCAAGGCTGAAACGTGTCCTGATTTAATCAATATTTGCTCTTTTTAAGTAAGTATCTATTATTTAACAAGTAGCTTTTTAAGTACCCTTTCCCCCCTCCATTTGTCTTTGCGCCACCCTTGTTTTTCTTTCTTTTTATTTTTAGTCTTTCTTGTGCCACAAATTCCTTTGGGTTTTTTTTTTTTTTTTTTTTGCTGCACCAGAATAGCATGGTTGCCCTTCTGGAAGTTATTTGAATTGCAATCGAAAGAAGTGATGCAAAACAAATTTTGAAAGTAGCAGAGCTAATTGGGAAATGAAATATCAGTTTTGGAAGTGGGGACAACATGTTCAGCAGGATACCGAGAATTGAACAACGTTCCCGTGAAATGAGAGAGAAGTTCTGATCCAAAGAATTCTCATGGCGCTGCTTGAACAGGTGCACCACAAGTCTATCCAAACAATGAGGTGGACAGAACCAAGCCTGACATTTTTCCATTATAAGCTTTGGTGTCTCCAGTATAAGTCTCGGATGAAAACAGCCAGACCCAGGCTGTGTACACCGCTTTCTTAAGTGTTCCATGAATACCTTGTGGAACAGTTAAGTAAAGATTTTGTTTGAGACAGCTGCTCCCTACCCTTCAGAAAGAGATTTCTTATGAATTATTACTCTATGCAGTCAATAAACATCAGGGAAACAGGAATAAATGGACAGGACAAACCACAAATCGTTTTTACAACCTTTAACTTTCCATGAAGACAAATCTGAAAACAACTTTTTTACGACTGTGATCAGCGCATGGTTCCAAGGGAAGTATTTATCAGGGCTGTATCATAGAAAGCGGCAAGAAAGAAAGAGCTGGATTCTCCCCCTGAATCTGATCTGAGGGAATGAAACACCTACCTCCTGTGTGGTAACCTATACAATGAGATTTAAATGTGAAGAGAAACATAGAATTTGGCTTTGACAACATGCTTCTAAAAGAGCAGGCACAATCTAAGAGCTCTGTCCTATCCTTCTCCCTCGCTGGTGCAGCTGTGCTGAAAAGGCATGCACTGTATCCAGTGGAGTGGTGGTGGATTGGGAGGCTTTGGAGGGAAAGAGGCTTTCCCTTTACCCCTCTGTAAGCCTCCTGCGCTGCAATGGGTCTCCAGGTCCCTGCACCAGGACTTTAGTGGGGAAGCTGTGAAAAAGGATAAGATCCAATGCATGCCATCACCAACAAATTCTCCCCCACCTACACCTCCTCCCCATTCTACCCTCCCCATCCTATTCTTCCGCCTTTCTTCCCCTACTGCTGCCTTACCTGCTCTGTTGGTTCCAGGCAGGTCTGGCAATGCACAGGGAGCACTGCGGTGTCTTGCATCAGTGCCCCAAAACTGCCATGGGGGGAGTCTGTGCGCTCTGTCAGAAACCACGGAACTTGGTTCTGTGGGTAACTGAGAAGATTGGCTGAGGTGACTGCAGGTGACGCAGGACCTTGTGGCAACTGACATTGCATAACGTGTGGCATGGGTAGAACATTTCAGTGGCAATGGATGGAATTCAGGAAGACCCAGGAACCCCCTTAAGCCTACAATCCTGTATATCTGGGTCTGATAAGACACTGCCCAATCTAACCCAAGTCTCCCCCTGCTGATCCAGCCATGACAACAGAGTGCACGCTGCATCCCGGGGAGGGGGGGCGAGAATGGCCTCAAGTCCTGGCCGCTTCCTAGACATAAGAGAACATTGATTCCCTTGCCCCAGGCAAGCCACCAAGATGGGTCTACTTGGATCTGTGCCATCTACTTTTCTGGCACAAGTCCAAGTGGACCCAGGTCGGTGAATAAAGACTGGGAAAGAGGGTTAGGATATTGATAGAGCTGCAGCTGCCAATATCTGCCCCTTCCTAGTCTCAACACTCCCCTCCACACCTAGTCTATGCCCTGTTTCTCCCCTTCCCTGCCCTACTCCACCCACCGCCTGCCTACCACTCGTCCCTTGCACTGACTTACTGGCACAGAGCTTCTCTGGTGGCCCCGGCATACAACTGTCGCTACTCACTGTTTGGGGTGTTGGCCCAGCTGTGCAGAAGGGCAGGTCACGCCTTGCGGTGGCTATAAAGCCTATTGCACCCTCCGGAATGCACATTCTGGTGGTGCAGAGGCCCCATAGGATTGGGCCAACATACAGTGTTTTAAACATTGATTTTTCGAGGATGTTTTGTAAGGTGAAACTGTACTGGTATATTTTTAGGAAACATATTAGAATATGTGACCTAGTCAGCTAAACACACCACTGATTTAAAAATAAAGCTAAAATTAGCACTGGACCACGTGATCATATTACACAAAAGACCTTTTCAGCACACCTATTGGAAGGGACTCGAAGGACTAATCCTTTTGTAACATGTGTCCTTTCACTTAGAGGAAACTACAAAGTAGTCAAGAATTTCCTTCAAGGCAGCCCCTGGCCAATTTGTCATATTTTGTCTGGTGCAGCG
Source organism: Tiliqua scincoides (assembly GCF_035046505.1). Classification (NCBI taxonomy): domain Eukaryota; kingdom Metazoa; phylum Chordata; class Lepidosauria; order Squamata; family Scincidae; genus Tiliqua; species Tiliqua scincoides. Next base: position 11,959,846 of record NC_089821.1, read on the forward strand.
AATGTTTTATTTAACCTGTCCTGCCCTTATTTGGGGTTACATTTTTAAACTCGAAAACAACTTTTTTCAAGGCATCGTCTGCTGTCTGATTGTTTTAGCAGAAGCTGTTTTGTGAAGCTGGCAGCATTCGGAGACTTCTCCTGGTCTCTGGTCAGTAGCAATTTTAACAAGTAGCTTGTTAAAAAAATGCAAAGACGCCGTGTATGGAGTATATACAGTTGCCTCCCGTCTCAGGTGGTTGAAATGCGTGCAATTAATCTTGCCGCCTGTCTGCAACTAAAGGTTTACGTCTAATCCACATTGCCTTGGGATTTACTAATGGCCCACTTGCATTCCCTCTGTCCATACCCACTTGGCTGTTGATATCCCTCCCAGAAATCATCACACGACCCCTTCAGCATGTGGTGGCTCCAGGAAAAGCACTGCCTATGTTGACTCAGCCACTCTGGCCCACTGGAAAATGATCACAGGCATTCTTTGCCCAACAAAGAATCCAGCTTTTGTCTCCCATCTCCTGCACATCAAGCTACCCATCAGTGTAAGTACAGGATGGGCTGCATGGTAAGTAATTTCCAAGGAAGCAGATAGTCTACAGTGTACACTGTACACTGGAGGTCTGGTCTAGAGGGTAGAGCCTCCGTTTGCCTGAAGATAACATCCGAAGGTTGCCAGTTCGAGGCCACCGTGTGACCTTGAAGCAGCTGACAAACTGAGCCGAGCTGTTCCATCTGCTCTGAGCGTGGGAGGATGGAGGCCAGAATGTGAAACCAGATCAGAAAGAAACATCTGAATGTTGTGGTTTCTTGAAAGATAGAACCTTCTTTCAAATTGTAAAAATCCCTACGGGGATTTAATTAGCCTGCCTATGTAAACCGCCTTGAATAAAGTCCGAGGCGAAATCTGAGGACCAAGAAAGGCAGTATAGAAATACCTGTATTATTATTATTATTATTATTATTATTATTATTATTATTATTAATGCAGGTGCCACAATGCACCATGTAAGTGGCCCCTCCCACTTTCCATCTGAATCATTCCGGACAGCAACGTGCAAGGTACCCTGCCTTGAGGATAGCCAGAGTCAGGAGCAATGCCTGCTCCTGCACTGCCTAAATCCATCACCCACTGCTGCTTCTGGGCAGACATGTCCCATTCAAACCCCCACCCCCACTCCCTTTATTTATGAAAGCCATGCTGTGAAACCTCCTTGTTCTATGCGCCTTCTGTTTGAAATGAATAGGAGGAGGGGAAGCTGGGAACCCAGCATCCCTCTGCTCATGCTCATGGTCACTGCAAGAGGTGAAAAGTGGCAAGACTGCATGGCGCAGTGTTTGCAAGTCAAGGGAAGGGAGTGCAGGCTCCAAATCACCCACCCTTGCTTGCTTGATGCTTTGTAAGCACCAAGTAGGTGGGGAGAAGCAATCTGGAGCGGCAGCTGTTTGCTTTCTGTTTTTCTTTCCTGCTGGCTGCCTCTGCTGCAATCCTCTTCTGACTTGCTCCTAGCAAGTGCCCAGTGGAGCGGCAGGCTGGAGAGGATGGTGGACCAATGGGGGGGGGGGGGGTTGTCCATTTGCCATCCCTCCAAGGAAGGCACTAGACAACATGCTGATCAGTTGGGGAAAGGAAAGAGGAGCTGACCTTGATGTTATTTTGATGCCAGGCTGTATGGATGCTTCTTTGACTATTGGACTGGACTGTTGGGAATACAGCACAATGGGATGACAGACTCATGGAGTTTTACTGTAATGCGATCATGCTTGGCTCTAGAGCAGTGTTTCTCAACCAGTGGTGTGCGGTGGTACTTGCAAAAGCCCTGGAGCCCTGCAGCCCAGCAGCGAGACCAGGAATGTGACACAACAAACAGTGGTAGGAGGGTCGACTCTGCAGATAGAGCTCCAAAGTGTGCTTTTCCACACTTGAAAAAGGCCTCCTGTTTAGCTTGAGCCTCTTACTGGTGTTTGCTGCATTGCATCCGGCCCCCCAACCCAGAAGTAACTGGCGATGATGCCATTACCAGTTACGTCTAGTGGTACTTTGAATAGGTGGACCATGTGAAGTGATATGGCAGAGGACAAATGTTGAGAAACAATGCTCTAGAGGAGTACCAGTCAGCGCACATGTCAACAGATATGCAGAGAGATAATTAAATTATGTTCTTATAATATGAGTGCTATCTGAGTATGCCGGGGCTACGTGGAATGTATATATCCCTGCAGACATCACACGAGCAGGTGATTTGTGAGAAAGGCCAACATCTTCACCAGCTCAGGCTGCAATCCTATCCATACTTTCCTGGGAGTAAGCTCCATTGACTGTAATGGGTCTTGCTCCTGAGTAGACAGGCATAGGATTTGGCACTCGGTTCCTTTAAATTAAAAAAGCTAGCTTCTAAATCTCATGGTGGTTGCTGAACATGGCTCAGAAACAGTGCCTTAATGAAAGTTTAGAAACTGGAGGAGACTGGGCATGGTTTTCAGTGACCCAGTGGTTGAAAATTCAGCACCCTTTTCTTCCATTCACTCACCTCTCGGACCTCCTGGTCACCAGTACTTGATTTCCATCTTCTTCTCTGTCACTTTGGAAGCATAGAAGTGGGCAGCAGACATGCATTACAAATCAAACAAATGTACTTTGTCTGCATGCTACTCATTCTAGCAGCAACTATTACCCTGCACGTGCCTGATCTCTGAAGCTAAGCAGGGTCAGGCCTGGTTAGTACTTGGATGGGAGACCGCCTGGGAATACCGGGTGCTGTAGGCTTCTACCATAGTCTTTCGAGACTGAAGGTTGCCAACCAATTTGAGCATTTATTTGAGCATTTTGGTGCAGAGTTTAGTAGGCTGCTTTCAAATGCAGGACTCAGAACAATCCTTTCTGAAGCCCCCCCCCCCCCCACACACACACGTCAACATTTCAATTTCCAGGTACACTGATTATTCTATAAACAAATAAATAAATGACACGCAGGCTTTCAATATATTTGCTGGCACATCCAGGTCTTTATTTGGAATTTTCCCCATTAAAATCTCCCTTGATTATCTTCTGTTGGCCTGGGAAGCAAAAGGCAGCTGTGTCCAGGATAGCACTTCATGATGACTTGTAATAGCTGGTTAAAGCCACCCACAGGAAAAAAATAAATAATCCTCTGTGTCCTCTTTCCAGATGCAGACATCATTGTTATAAAAAAGGTTTCAGAAGCACTAGTAATGGAAAAGCTAATACAAGCCAGACAGCAGAGGCTAGAGAATTCATCTGAAACATAGCTTCTGTTCATTCACTTCTCAGAAGGAGAAGAATAAAAAACCCTCCCAAGTGCTACAATTGCATTTTGGAAGAGAACTATGTTTGATAGACGTTTGTAAGCCAGAAACCCCATTAGAAGATTTGCCCAGCCTTTTATGTAGCAGACTGTGTGCATGTGTGGTGTGTGTGTGTGTGATGGCCTTGTCTTCCAGCAAATGGAGGAATCAACTAATGATAAGGCAAATGATAATCAAGGCAATGATAATCAAGTTTTGACCTGAGAGTCCCCTGGGCCCAATTCTCCCAGATCCAATTTGGATCTAGCAAAGGTGTCAATAGTGAGCTCCCTAAGGTATTCGGTTCTTGGAAGTGGCCAGGGGTCCTTTGTGCAGACACTGTTCTGCCCATAGGTGATGATTCTATTCCTGAGCTTCAGATAGACTGTCGAGAAATTTTAATAGAAGGAAAACCTATTAAATAGAATGACTATTCTAGGAATAGAACTTCTTTTAATAGAAGGGAAACTAGGATTTCAATGAAAGTTATACTTTTTTGTTGGCAACCTTCAGTCTCGAAAGACTATGGTATCGCGCTCTGAATGGTGGTTCTGGAACAGTGTCTAGTGTGGCTGAAAAGGCCAATTCCGGAGTGACAATCCCTTCCACACCGGGAGCAAGTGCAGTCTGTCCCTGGTCTGTCTCCCTGGCTATGGGCCTTCCTTCTTTGCCTCTTAGCCTCAGACTGTTGGCCAAGTGTCTCTTCAAAATGGGAAAGGCCATGCTGCACAGCCTGCCTCCAAGCGGGACGCTCAGAGGCCAGGGTTTCCCACTTGTTGAGGTCCACTCCTAAGGACTTCAGATCCCTCTTGCAGATGTCCTTGTATCGCAGCTGTGGTCTACCTGTAGGGTGCTTTCCTTGCACAAGTTCTCCATAGAGGAGATCCTTTGGGATCCGGCCATCATCCATTCTCATGACATGACCGAGCCAACGCAGGCATCTCTGTTTCAGCAGTGCATACATGCTAGGGGTTTCAGCATGTTCCAGGACTATGTTGTTTGGAACTTTGTCCTGACTGGTGATGTCAAGGATGTGTCGGAGGCAGCGCATGTGGAAAGCGTTCAGTTTCCTCTCCTGTTGTGAGCGAAGAGTCCATGACTCGCTGCAGTACAGAAGTGTACTCAGGACGCAAGCTCTGTAGACCTGGATCTTGGTATGTTCCGTCAGCTTCTTGTTGGACCAGACTCTCTTTGTGAGTCTGGAAAACGTGGTAGCTGCTTTACCAATGCGTTTGTTTAGCTCGGTATCGAGAGAAAGAGTGTCGGAGATCGTTGAGCCAAGGTACACAAAGTCATGGACAACCTCCAGTTCATGCGCAGAGATTGTAATGCAGGGCGGTGACCGGGTAGATGGAACTCGTCAGCCTGGAAAGGCAGCTCATCTAAGAGAAGGAAACTCTGACCTCAAACCTCCACTGCCTTGTGGCTATATCCAGTTGTGCAAAAGGCTTCAGGAGTCAACCTCGAAAGTTATACTAGTAATCACAAAACACTTTGAATCAATATGGAAGGCTATTGCTCAGCTAATGTGCGACCATTTAAAGAACTGTAGAAACTGTACCTTTTCACCTCCTAGAATTTGTTTTCTAGCTTACACAAGAGCTATTGCTGAGCAAGGCTGAACTAATATAGTACAGTGGGCGCCCTTCATCTGTGGGTTTGGCATTCATGGATTTGAATATCCATGGATGCTGAACCCTTGTCTGGAGGGCCTCAGAGGACCTCCCGGACGTGACCAGAAGGCAGTTCTAATTCGTGCTGGGACTTTTAGTCATGTCCAGAAGTGTTCTAAGATGCAGGAAGGCCTTCTGAATATCTGTGGATGCCAAGCCCACAGCTGGTGGGGCTCAGAAGACCTTCCAGATATGACCAGAAAACACTTTCGGTTTGCCTTGGGAATGTCTGGTCACATACGGAGGTGTTCTGAGGTGCAGGGAGTCTGTGTGCGCCTCAGAACCCCATTGGACAAGACTGGAAGTCGCCAGCCGGAACTGGAAGTGCCTTCTGGTTGAGCAGGTGTGAGGTCTCCTCAGGATAAGGGAACATTTGTTCCCTTACCCATACAGCATGCCAGCCTGCTCAATGACAGCGACAGTGGTTAGGATGCAGTGGAGACCTGCCCTGCCATCCCCATCCTCCTCCCCACCCCAAAACACTCCTCCCCACCTCTGGAATGCCCGCCTGCCACTCTCCCCTGCCCCTCCTTCACCCAGTGCAATACTCACCTGCCCCAGCAGCTGTCAGGCAAGATGTGGCACCCACAGGGTGGCACAGGCCTTCCCACTGGAACCACTTACTCACTGGGTGTCAGAAAGCACTTTATGGTGCTTTTATGACACCCAGGACCAGTGCTGCAGCTGCAGCAGTAGCATTGTCCAGTGATAGGAATGGGCTCTCACACTTGGGTTACCTGAGTAGATTTTGTAGCTTATCTCTAAATATGAGTGGTGGTTCTCATATTTAGCAAGGAAAGAGCATCGCATAGCATCTTTTCTAAAGGCTGTTTGCTGGTGTATCTTCTACATCTTTTTAGATCAGGGCTTTCCAAACCTTGGACTTTGGGCTTCCCCCCATGAGTATCATTCTGCTGTGGTGCTGCTTCATTTGCAATGTGATTGCTGCACAGGGACACTTCGGGCAGTTGCGTCTACCTGGACATCCTGCTGCATAGCCTGCTGGGACACTGGGCAGTAGAAGTGACTGCCCTGTGCAGCAATCGAGTTGGAAATGAAGTGGTACCGTGGCGGAACAGTAAAAGCCAGTTGGGATGGGGAGGGCTTTTCCTGAATACAGAGGTCTCCACTTTGGAGACCAATGTTTTAAATGGTGAGCCCTTTTGGGTTGGGAGAGTATTTCTTTTGTTATGTAAACTGCTTCGTGAACTTTTTTGTTAAAAAGAGGTGTATATACAGGTTGAGTCTCATTATTCCTGAGGGTTCTGTTCCCAGAACTCAAGTGGATAGCAAAAATCACATTAAAGCAAATCCATTTAAAAAACAAAGTCCCTTTGCTAGTGGATTTAAAAACAGCCTTGCTGACTTTTGTGATGTAAGACAGAGTCATTAAGCAGACAATCCTCTTCAGGCGCTTAGAAAGGCTTCTGTCTGAGCCAGCGACCCCTCCCTTCACCCAGAGCAAAGTAATTATCTTTCCTTCATGTGCTCAGAGGGAAGGGAGGAGCTGCTTGTCTTAGAATGAAGCTGTTCTAAGTGCCTGGAGAGAGAATGATTGATGGATTGTCAGCCAGCTGCCCCCTCTTGCATTAACTAGGCTATTGTTAAATGACTGTTTTCCTTTAATTTAAAGGGCCCTTTTCATCACGTTGAGATAGAAAAATCCATGGATAATTAGGTTATACCTGTAATTGCTTGCATCACTGTTTCTCTACAACAGTAAGAAAAGCAGTTTTTTTTTTAAACTGTGATTTTAAAGGGATGCATTTTTCCCCTTCTCCAGGGATCAGCACATTCCTTCTCATTTGCAGGGCTCATTCGTGTTGAGTCAAATCCGTATATAAAAAATCCGTGTACAGCAAGGTTGGACCTGTATTCTTCGTAATGATTGTCATCATTATAATCATCATTATCTCTCTTTGTACCTGGGAATGTTTCTAATTAGACAACTTGAAAGGAGTATTGAGCAAAAGGCACTTGTTTAATAATGGGGTTTGTGTGTTCTTGAAAAAGCTGATCTGCTAGTTAGTGGTTTACTTTAGGGACAATTCTTGTGGTCACAGAGTTGCAAATTCCAGTCTTACTGCAGAGACAGAAGAGAACAATATAATAGCAGAGTGAGAGAGTAAAACCATTCTGAATTCACCGGAATACCACTCCGGTGAAGTCAAGGCTTAGACACACTGTCCAGTTTCATAGCCTTGAGGAAATAGTTTGCTAATGAAAATAGCACTTTTTCATGACATTGCATCCAAGAACTTACTGTAATACTCTGTTGCCATGCATTGTATTGACTTGCCAAATGGTTTTTAGAAACGAACTCTGACATTTGTGTCTGGTCCACAGATCCTTATGGAACTTATGGGTCAGAATCAACCCATGCCATCTGGCTTGTCTAATCGGAGTGGAAGGAATGGAGCTGAGGGAGATGAAGGAAGGCAAGATGAGTGATAAAAAATGTGCACAACAAATGTGTGAGGCAAGAAGAGAACAACCTGTGACAAGCATTTGAGTGGCAAAGTAAGCTATTCCTCTTAGACCCCATACCTAAATTCTACCTATACTTCACGTACAGGAAATTTGTGTGAAGTTCCCATTGTGTCTGTGCCCTGAAAAGCGCTACAGATGCTGAGAGAGCAAGTTGATCGCTTCTTTTTCACCATAACTCTGTGGTAGAGCACATGCAGATGATTTCGGGTTCAATATCTGGCAACCCTAGTAGGTCTGAGTAAAGACCCCTGTCTTGATCTTGGCGAGACTGGCACAGGCGAAACTGATGGGCCAATGGCATAAGTAAAAGGCAGCTTCATATGTCCATGCCTAGAAAATATACAGAGCTTTCCCATCAATGAAGCTCACGAAGGACCTAATCCTATCCAACTCCCCAGCGCAGGTACTGCTGCATTGCAGTCCTGAGACAAGAAAACAAATGTTCCCTTGTGGAGGCTTCCATAACTACCCTCCCACCACAGAATGCAGTGCACTCCCCATTGGCATGGCTACACCAGGGATGGAACGTTGGATGAGATTTGGCCCTAAGACAGTTGCTTCAGATGATAGACTCGTGGGGCTTGCCTGCCCAGGTCCATCTAGCCATCTCCACTGCTCCTCCTCCTTATGAGCCTTCACTTTGGAAAGGAAGAGGAGAATGGAGCAGGAGATGAAGCATGGAAGAGGAAGGAGTTTTGAATCTAGGGAGGTGTCAGCTAGCATCCTGCCAGGTAAGATGATGGCACTTGGTGATTCTGTTGTATAACACAAGCTTATTGTTTGAAGGTACAATTCAAATGCCACCAAAAAGCATGTGGTACACTCAGTAGCACAGCCAGGGGGCAGTACGGAAAGTGTTGCAGATGCCGCAACACACCATTTAAGCAGCCCCTCCCACTTGCTGTTGGAGCCATTGGGTCGGGGACGACAATGTGCAGGCACTCACCAATCGACAAGTGCCTGCAAGTTGCTGTTGCTGCCCCAATGGCTCTGACATCAAGTGGGAGGGAACGTTTACGTGGTGCATGGCGGTGACCTGTCATACTTATTGCAATTCTTCTTTCCATAAGTTATGAAAAGAGCTTGACGTAATTAATAGTAGAGTACAAGGAAGTTCTGAAATTCATGAGTGTATCCTCCAGATGGTTGGCAACCTTCAGTCTTGAAAGACTATGGTATAAGCCAGGGGTGCTCAAACCCCGGCCCTGGGGCCACTTGAGGCCCTCGAGGCCTCTCAATGCAGCCCTCAGGGAGCCCCAGTCTCCAATGAGCCTCTGGCCCTCCGGAGATCTGTTGGAGCCCACACTGGCCCAACACAACTGATCTCAGCATGAGGGCGACTGTTAGACGCATGAGTTGTGGGATGAGGGCTCCCTCCACTGCTTGCTGTTTCACGTCTGTGATGCAGTAGCAGCAGCAAAGGAAAGGCCAGCCTTGCTTTGTGCAAGGCCTTTTATAGGCCTTGAGCTATTGCAAGACCTTCATTCATTCATAGAAGTTCATCTTTAAAATATTCATTTATGTAAATTTATTCAAATTTTAAATGTAAATTAATTCTTTTTTTCCCCGGCCCCCGACACCGTGTCAGAGAGACGATGTGGCCCTCCTGCCAAAAACTTTGGACACCCCTGTTATAAGCCTACAACACCTGGTATTCTCAGGCGGTCTCCCATCCAAGTACTAACCAGGCCTGACCCTGCTTAGCTTCTGAGATCAGACAAGATCAGACATATGCAGCATAACAGGGGGAGCTGTATTGCAGAAACATTATTTAAAATGTCTCATGGTGCCTTAAAATAAAGACTGTCAAAATGTGACTTAGCATAGTTTTACGTGAACTAGAGCCCACTAGGTTTCCAGACATTGAGGATACCAAATATTGTTCAGATTCACCTAGACATAATAGCACATGAAAATTAAATGTGAGGATGGGGAGCAGATTAGCAGATTCCTACTTAATTCCCTGTGCAGCAATGCAGCTGTACCAATTCTTATTCTTATTCTTATTCTTATTCTTATTCTTATTCTTATTAAACAGTATTTATATACCGCTTTTCAACTAAAAGTTCACAAAGCGGTTTACAGAGAAAAATCAAATAACTAATGTGGAGTGCGCTGTATCCCACAGGGGAGTCTCAGCCTCTGGAGGCCTCCTTGGGGTAAGGGAACATTTATTCCCTTGCCTGGGGGTAAGCCCTCACAGGTACACTGGGTCTACTTGGACTTGCACCACCTATATTGCTCCAAGTTCATGTGGCCCTGGGTCAAGGGATCAGGGCTGGGAAGGTGGATAGGATATCACCACGCCCTGCTGCTGCTACTGCTACCACCCCTGATCTGGCCTTCTCCCCACCCCATTCACCACCCTATTCATCTCCCTCCCTGCCCCATTCTGCCCCTCTGCCTCCCTCCCAGCCCTTGTGCTGACTTAACGGTGTCGGAGGGTGTCCTTGATCCACCTGCATGTGGACTTGGCCGCTTGCTGCTTGTGGCAACAACCAGGCCGTGCCAAATGGTGTGTCGCATTTTGCGACAGAGGTAAAGGGCCTTATGATGCTGGAATACTCATTCTGGCAGCGCGAGGCCCAGATAAGAGTCGGCTGTCAGACTTGATTCAGACATGCAACATCGACAGGCTTGACGTGATGGAGGAGCAGCTTAGGAATTATTGCCACCTAAAAATAACATATGATGAGTGTGAAATGGCTCATATGTTCAACCTCACCATTGGTACTGTAAAACCTTTCCTTGTTCTTCCCGCACATGTTGCTTCTAAGTAGATCTGAATTAGGACTTAGATTTATGATCCCCATCGGTCTTACTGAAAGTCACGTACATTCCATTTCGATAAACATGTGATGGAATGCGTCAAGCCAACAAATTTCCTGAACATCTGAACAGGCTGTGCTTCTTGTTGAGAGAAAATTGGACCAAACTAATTTGGCCTGAAGGATGTTTTCAGGCTCCCAAAATCATAGTAGAACGTCATCCATGATCTGTGGTGCATCATGAGTGTATTGGAAACAAACTAGTCTTATTGTTAATGAACTGATCGTAAACAATAGCTCCTTATAAGTCCAAGCGTGCGCTGCCGTACCTCAGATACTTTCCAGCTCGTATTATCAGAGCCAGCTGACGTGGCCAAACTGAAGCAGTGACTCAAGATGTCGAGTGTCAAGGGGTACAGGTTTTCCGCCCGACCAAAAACATATACTTGTTTCCTAAAGAAACGCTGGTGAATACATTGGTGAATTGCAAGCCATGGAATGCACAGTCTGAGCTAAATGCAGCCCACGGGTCATGTTTTGTAAGCCCATGAGAACTCTGTAAACCTCCTGTTTTGTTGCCTTCCCAGGATTGCAGAAATGGCTGATGCGTTCAACTTGGTGGGTCACAAATGATGCACGCTGTCTGACTCACCGGTTCCCAGTCTTCACCATGCCACAGCCCACCTTGCCCAACACAGTGCTCCTGGTGGAGCTGGGGAAGGCCCTAGAGGCCTCTTCTGGGCTGTGTCAGGCAGCCAGCCCACTCTATTGTCCTCTGTGGGCTTCAGGATGGCCCACTGAACCCTCTGGAAGCTACTTCCAGTCAAACCAGAAGTTACATCTGGAAAGCAGAAGTTGCTTCTGGATGCTTCTCTGGGTCATTCTGAGACCCACAGAGGCCAATAAAGTAGGTTGCTGGCCCTGCACAACCCAGAAGAGGCCTCTGGAAGGTCCTGGTCATTCTGGCCAGCAGAGTCACTGGGCTGGATCTGACTTGGATCCATGCTGTCCTAAGAGCAGGCGGGAGAGCCCAGCTTGTGATCCCACTGTACATGGGCTCATGATCCACCAGTGTGTTGCAACTCACACTTTGGGAAACCTTGATCTAAATCACTGGTGATCCTGGCCCCTGTAGCACGACCAGAACCACAGAATGCCACCCTCCCACCAAGGAAAATGCTGCCCCGTCATGTCCAGGGGCCTTTGGAGGGCCAGGGAGGCTGTGCACGGCCTCCACCAGTCCTCCAAAGGTCTTCTGAGCCTCCAAAGGACCTTTAAACCTCACTTCTGGTTTTTGGATGAAAACCAGGTTTAAAGGTCCTCCAGAGGCATCTGAAGGCTTCCAGACGGGGCAAGGAAATTGCGAGGAGGAAGGTGCCTCTCTTCAGTTGTGTGTCCCCAGGGTATTTGCCTCCTTGACCCTCCTGGGTATGCCTTCACTGGTGTCTAACTGAATTGGGGTCTAAAACAGATGGCCCAATCGTTTTAGCCACAAGTACTTTGGTGGGAGAGTTAAGCATGTGATTGAATCATTCCCATTGAACAAATGGAATTAACAGTACTTGATGCCTGCTTCATGCCAAGGAGAGGTGCAAAATTGTGAATGGGATCTTGAATGGCACTGTAGGATTAAACGTAGAAGAACCTGGCAGAAGGATCTGAAAGTGAACAATTTAATCTAGACTATTTTTTCTTCATCCTTTATCCTCTTCGTCATCAGCTTTCAATTTTTTCCCTAGCATTTCATATTTGTAGTAGTGGGGGATGTGAGTACACCATTTTCACCATGGATGCACAAGGAAGCAATTTCGCAAGAGTTTGTTGTCAGATCTATACAGTAGCACATGCGCATTATTGCTAAGTAATGTATAGAAAATGAAGAATCTCAGAATTGAGAGACTTGCGTATGTAAGGATGCTTGGCATTGTATATGGGTACCGTGACCCCTTGTTTTTACAGGAGGTTTGCATTCCTAGGAAGCACATAAAGCTAAAATTGTGTATACTCACATTTATCTATTAAAAACGAAGTGTTGGAAAATACTTTAAATTTTGTCAGTTCTTGCAACACCAGCCATTAAGGGCGCAATCCTAGAATGCACTTGGGCTGACACTAGTACCTTATGCTGGCCCAGGAGTTTCGTAAAAGTGCTGCAAAGCTCCCACTCAAATGGGAGATAGAAGATAAGCTGGTGCCCCGGCCTCTCTGCACTGCCATGGGGCCCTGGGAGAGGGTGAGTTGCATTCGCTGAGCTCAGCTGATGCAGGGGTCAGGTGGGGGCTTGTATGGGTCAGGTGGGGGTGGGAGCGAAGCGTTTTGGGGCAGGGAGAGGGCGAGTGGTGGACGGGACTGTGGGTGGGTGGGGAGCAGGAGGTGGAGCCAGGACTTTGCGGTTGTGCCAGAAACTGACCCCGTTCCTGGGCAGCCCAGGGTTGCTTGGATTTGCACCACCTCATCTGACACTGGTCATGGTTCAGGATGTGGACTCACCTCCCTGCATTACAATCTCTGCGCATGAACTGGAGGTTGTCCATGACTTTATGTACCTTGGCTCAACGATCTCTGACACTCTTTCTCTCGATACCGAGCTAAACAAACGCATTGGTAAAGCAGCTACCACGTTTTCCAGACTCACAAAGAGAGTCTGGTCCAACAAGAAGCTGACGGAACATACCAAGATGCAGGTCTACAGAGCTTGCGTCCTGAGTACACTTCTGTACTGCAGCGAGTCATGGACTCTTCGCTCACAACAGGAGAGGAAACTGAACGCTTTCCACATGCGCTGCCTCCAACGCATCCTCGGCATCGCCTGGCAGGACAAAGTTCCAAACAACACAGTCCTGGAACGAGCTGGAATCCCCAGCATGTATGCACTGCTGAAACAGAGATGCCTGCGTTGGCTTGGTCATGTCGTGAGAATGGATGATGGCCGGATCCCAAAGGATCTCCTCTATGGAGAACTCGTGCAAGGACAGCGCCCTACAGGTAGACCACAGCTGCGATACAAGGACATCTGCAAGAGGGATCCAAAGGCCTTAGGAGTAGACCTCAACAGTTGGGAAACCCTGGCCTCTGAGCGGCCCGCTTGGAGGCAGGCTGTGCAGCATGGCCTTTCCCAGTTTGAAGAGACACTTAGCCAACAGTCTGAGGCAAAGCGGCAAAGAAGGAAGGCCCATAGCCAGGGAGACAGACCAGGGACAGACTACACTTGCTCCCAGTGTGGAAGGGATAGTCACTCCTGAATTGGCCATTTCAGCCACAGTAGACGCTGTTCCAGAACCACCTTTCAGAGCGCGATACCATAGTCTCTCGAGACTGAAGGTTGTGAACTACTATCAGGTGTTGCAGATCCGAGTAGACCCATTGGGGCCGCTGCAGCATGACATGCGGTAAGGGGAAACATTTCCCTTTGCCTCAGGCTGCACTGCTTTTGGCCCCAAACTTGCACTGGATGCAGCACAGGCCTGCTTCCAGTGCAAGTTAGGACTGTGCTCTAAGTGTTTAAATTGAGCTGGTGCAGCCATCCCTGCACAGGGCTCAGTGCTGGGAATGTGCCGTAAGGCTCATTTGTGGCTACTTGTGATGCAGCTGCACTGGTGCGAAGGCCTGCACGGTCTCAGCAGTGTCGCAACTGACCCTAGTGCCCAATGGCACAGGTAAGGTTCTGGAGCAGTGATTTTCAACCTTTTTCATCTCATGCCACACTGACAAGGCACTAAAATTGTCAAGGCACACCACCATATTTCGGCGTGGACTGAAGACCTTTTTATTTCAAAAAGCTTTTAATTGCTGACAGGCTGGCTGGCTTTCTGTCTCTTTTTTCTCTTTTATATTAGAATCTACAGGGCTTGTTTTAGATTTTTTTAATTATGTGCACCTTTTTTAATTATTGTTTTTAATTGCTATTTTTGTATTTTTAATTGTTGTAAGCCACCTTGTGTGCCCATGGGGCAAAAAGGCGGGATATAAATTAATAAAATAATAATAATAATAATCAGTTTTTTGACAATTGACAAGGCACACCACACTGACATCAGGGGCTCACATCCCCCAGTGGCCTATTAACAAATGATCTTCCCCCAAACTCCTGTGGCACACCTGCAGACCATCTGCGGCACGCCAGTGTGCCATGGCCCAGTGGTTGAAAATGGCTGTTCTGGAGGGTGCCACAGGGGCTGAGAGAGAGTGGTGGGAGGACATGTTGGAGGCAGGGGTGGGGCACTTTTTGGGCAGGGAGGGTGAAATGAGGGGAGGATCAGGCCCCAGAGCGGGCAGGATCAGCGGCAGCACATGCTGCAACCAAACCCTCTTACTGGGCTGGGCAGCACTACACTGGGCTTCCCAGATTTGCGCCAGTGATATAGCTGGTGAGGATTCGAGGAGCCCCATAGGGGCTATATATATCCCCTTGCCCCGAAGTGACCTCTAGTCGTCTCATGAACTGCCCTGGATGTAGCGCTGAACAAGCAGCCTGGCTGTGCCAGCACAGTTTAGGATTGGGTTGTAATTTAATCCTAATCGCAGTGGCATAGCTAAGGGGGTGCAGGGGGTAGCAGTTGCACTGGGCATCAAGCTTTAGGGGGGCAACAAGCTGAGCTTGACACTAGTGACCAAAATTGTGAAAATTTTGGCATGTATGAATAATACCATCATGTTATATATTATTGGAAAGGTAATTTTATGCTGAATGCAATGGAACACACTGCATTGGAATATCTGTATTCTGTCAAAAATTATGGCCAATTAACCGGAAAATGAAAACACAACTGCCTTATGGAACAAAAAGTGAATTTTCTTAACTCAAAACTGACCCATGGAACTGATTGTTCTGAGAGGCAATGGCATGTTATTATGTTATTGACATGTTGCAATGACATGTTATCATGATACAGCATGAAACCAATAAGGTGTTAATATGAGTCTGCTCTCATTTCCATGTATCATAATACATTTATCCCTGCTAACTGGGTAAAAAGGCACTTTTTCAAGTGGTGCCCCTCTTATATTTAGCAAGGGGAGAATAACCATCCCTTCTCACCCCAGCACAGTATCTCTGACTGATAATTTATTCACTTAATTAAATTTGATTTTGTCTGGGGGGATACAAATCTTGTTTTACTGCAGGTAGCAGATAGATGTCTTAGCTACACCACTGACTGAGGGGAGGCAGCAGAGCAAGTGGGTGGCAAGCTACTGGGGGGAAGAGGTGGGTTCCTCCCATTTTTCACTTTTTTAAAGCCCTGGTGTGATGTCACTTCCTGTTGTGACATCATTTCCGGGGCAACATTTTGAGCTTGCACTGGGTTACATGATCATTAGCTACGCCACTGCCTAATCGTAGTATCAATCTCAAACTAGCATTGTTTTCAATAGTGCCTAGTGATTAATTTTAATAGAAAAATGTATAATTTGTCAGTCTTGCATACAGCCAGCAAAACCCTCTGGAGATGGCTCAGCCACCCTGGAAGTTATTAAATGCAGAAATGCATTTCTAAGAAGTAACTGAGTCACAAGAAGGGACAGAAAAGGTCAATGAACCAACAACATTCCTATCATATGCAAAAAGCTATGAAGAATGATAATGAAGTAAGTGCAGCAGATATAGTACAGTTCCTGTTGTTGGCAACCTTCAGTCTCGAAAGGCTCTGTATCGCGCTCTGAATGGTGGTTCTGGAACAGCGTCTAGTGTGGCTGAAAAGGCCGATTCAGGAGTGACAATCCCTTCCACACCGGGAGCAAGTGCAGTCTGTCCCTGGTCTGTCTCCCTGGCTGTGGGCCTTCCTTCTTTGCCTCTTAGCCTCAGACTGTTGACCAAGTGTCTCTTCAAACTGGGAAAGGCCATGCTGCACAGCCTGCCTCCAAGCGGGCCGCTCAGAGGCCAGGGTTTCCCACTTGTTGAGGTCCACTCCTAAGGCCTTCAGATCCCTCTTGCAGATGTCCTTGTATCGCAGCTGTGGTCTACCTGTAGGGTGCTTTCCTTGCACAAGTTCTCCATAGAGGAGATCCTTTGAGATCCGTATAGTATGGTACTGATTTAATTATTACTGATACAGGAAGGTAGTTATATCATTTCAAAATATCTGAGTACTGACTTGGTTAGGTTTGAAAATATTATATTATTACTAGTATTATATTACTAGTTTTTTTTTTTATGAGACCAGTGATATGGGGGAAAGGGTGTTTTGCCCCCCCTCCCACCTTGTTAGTGCCTCTTAAAGCTGCTGCTAGCCCTACAAGGAAATAAAATAGATACCACAAGCACCCCTCAAGTGACTGTGACTAATATGATGTTCTGTGAAATCAATGGGAAACTGAAAGAGCTAGCAGGATAGAAAAGGTTAATTGTTCATAATTATTTCCAGATAAAGATCACTGACTAAGGCCGCAAACACAGTGTCAAATGTGCATCAAGCCACAATCAAGAGTACCAGAGGTCCCAACCTCCTCATTTAGCTGTGCCTGTAACAGGAAGGTAAACATTGCTCAGTAGTCTTCCCAAGGAAGAAGCAATTGAAAAAGCTGGGGAAGTCCAGGTTAGGGTGTTGTTTTTTTTAAAAGTCTGGAACGGTGTCCTCCTTAAAGGAGATAATAACACCAGCCAGAAAATGACCCAGCCTCTCCCAACTGGTTTTACCAGCCGTGCTGGGCATGTGCCCATCTAGCAGGTGGCTGCCAGAACAGAGTCATCCTGCATCGATGGATGAGAAACATTGAAACCATCCCAATCTACTGGAGAAGCTGTAATATAAGTGAGGTCAGTGGGTCATTCAGGGAAGAGTTTAGTTTCTGATTCCAGCTTCCATTTCATTTCAGCTTTCATTTAATTTTTCATAAATGCACAATCAAATAACATTGTCAGTGCCCTCAATCTGGTCTCCTCTCACATGCATTTGGTCAGTTATGAGAACCAGTTACGACTGAACAACTTTACTGAGTCAAATCAATAGTTAATGTAGCCCAATATGCGCTAGATCTTGAACCCTTAGAATCCCTTTTCATGCTGTGGGTTCATACGTATTACTGAAACACATAATTTAAGCTTAGCTCAGAAAAACAAAAATAAACAGCCAGTAGGTTTAAGACTACGTAATTCTATTTCCTTGTGCCACCTTACCATATTCCACTGATTCACGCGCATACATTTTCCGAATATTTATTTGGTCATTTTTGTTATTTTTGGCTCTACTCTTCAAATGTTTTGTGATGTATTGGATTATTGTATTGGCAACCTTCAGTCTCGAAAGACTATGGTATCGCGCTCTGAAAGGTGGTTCTGGCACAGCGTCTAGTGTGGCTGAAAAGGCCAATCCGGGAGTGACAATCCCTTCCACACCGGGAGCAAGTGCAGTCTGTCCCTGGTCTGTCTCCCTGGCTATGGGCCTTCCTTCTTTGCCTCTTAGCCTCAGACTGTTGGCAAAGTGTCTCTTCAAACTGGGAAAGGCCATGCTGCACAGCCTGCCTCCAAGCGGGCCGCTCAGAGGCCAGGGTTTCCCACTTGTTGAGGTCCATCGCTAAGGCCTTCAGATCCCTCTTGCAGATGTCCTTGTATCGCAGCTGTGGTCTACCTGTAGGGCGCTTTCCTTGCACGAGTTCTCCATAGAGGAGATCCTTTGGGATCCGGCCATCATCCATTCTCACGACATGACCAAGCCAACGCAGGCGTCTCTGTTTCAGCAGTGAATACATGCTAGGGATTCCAGCACGTTCCAGGACTGTGTTGTTTGGAACTTTGTCCTGCCAGGTGATGCCGAGGATGCGTCGGAGGCAGCGCATGTGGAAAGCGCTCAGTTTCCTCTCCTGTTGTGAGCGAAGAGTCCATGACTCGCTGCAGTACAGAAGTGTACTCAGGACGCAAGCTCTGTAGACCTGGATCTTGGTATGTTCCGTCAGCTTCTTGTTGGACCAGACTCTCTTTGTGAGTCTGGAAAACGTGGTAGCTGCTTTACCGATGCGCTTGTTTAGCTCGGTATCGAGAGAATGTGTGTCGGAGATCGTTGAGCCAAGGTACACAAAGTCATGGACAACCTCCAGTTCATGCTCAGAGATTGTAATGCAGGGAGGTGAGTCCACATCCTGAACCATGACCTGTGTTTTCTTCAGGCTGATTGTCAGACCAAAATCTTGGCAGGCCTTAACAAATACTAAAATGCCTTCCTTAAAAGGACTGCTTCAAATCTAATCTACATACAAACATGAAAAATAGCTTGCAATTGAATCACCCTTGTATTTTTTTTTTATTATAGCAAATTGGCTACTATTTGAAGGCAATGATTCCATACTACAATTTGTGGCATATTTAAAACAGATGGAGGCATCTGCAGGCCTGCTTCGTTCAGGGCCAAGAACATTTTTTTCAGCCAGGACTCTGAACTTGTTGCCACATAAACAAAACGAGTGATTTAAGCTTACCATCTACATACTTTGGATAGGCAAAAAGTGCTGAAGAAAAGATCAGAGCCAAAGGAAAGGGCTTGCAAAAAACAGAAAGAAAGAAAGAAAGAAAGAAAGAAAGAAAGAAAGAATCTGGTGAATCTCTGAGCAAGCAGTCATATGCCTAGAAAAGATATTTTGCAAGCTTATTTACTTTGTATGCGCATCAATGACTTTATAGAAATAAGTAAGATTTATTACAAATAAGATTTTGGATCACTCTCATGAAAGTTTGCAAAATCCCGCATATAAACTAATGTTTTGTTAAAATTTGCATGTGCTCCCAGCATTTCCCATCTCAGACTGAGAGAGAACAATTTGCCAATATATCCCACATGAGCCAATATTCTTGGTGGAATTCGTCTGAAATATTGATTATGAAATGTTTGTCTCCTTTCCGAACCTTTTAAGTGACATTTGATTTTTTTTTTAAAGTCAAGTCCTCTCCTATATGGGATCCTATTTGGGATCTCTGGAATCACTTTTGATGTGGAAAAATGGAAAAGGACTAGGTAGTAAACACTCAGTAGAAACAGTAAACGGGGGGTGGGAGCTATGGATAGCTACTGTTGGAGCTCCAAACTATGGTGCAGTTGTTCTTTCTATTGAACAGGCACCTTCTTGCACTCAGAGCAATGCAAGCCCATTTTGCTCCACTTGTCACAAGAACCCCTTACAAAAACACAGAACACAGCAAAGTGGGCCAACAATCCAGCTTCTAGTCCACACAAAACCGTTCTTAGAAGCTGCAAATGGAGCCATTACTTTCCCCCACTTACCCATATGCTACACATACGCAGCAATAGCACAATTGCTAGCACAGGTATATCAAGTTCTATGTGTAATGCATTATACAATACACAATGCATAGTGTAATCATAGAATCATAGAGTTGGAAGTGACCTAAAAGTTCATCTAGTCCAACCCCTGCCTGTAGAGCATCTCCAACAAGTGCTTGCTGAACCTCTGCTTGAAGATCTCCAGTGAAGGAGAATCCACCACCTCCCTTGGCAATCTATTCCACTGCTGAGCCGCCCTTATCATCAGGAATTTCTTCCTGATCTCCAATAGGAATCCCTTCTCTTGCAATTTATGCCCTCTAGATCTAGCTCTACTTTCAGGCAGTTGAGAACGAATTTGTCCCTTCTTCCATATGATAGCCCTTCGGGTATTTGAAGAATGCTATCATATCTCTTAATGAGTCCATTGATATCCTGTGTCATCTTCCTACAAAAAATTGCCATTCCTGTGGCTGTTTGCCCCAGAAGCAGCCATTTACAGCAAAATTTCATTGCTAAGTAGCCCTGAGCAGGTGGTCAGACTGGGTGGAAATGTATGGGAAGCAATTATGATTCTGGCTTCTGACCCCACCACTGATCTCCATGGGTTTATTGTAACCTCTATAGAGGCCAATGCTCTTAACAGGCTCTGAACTTGTGATGTGAACTCTCTCTTTTAATCTCTAAGATATTTTATTTTCAGACCCTGTGTGCCACACTGAACAATATTTGGAAAAGGATGGTATACATCACCAATGAAATGATTGCCTGCATAGCTATCAGTCACCGGTCAACAGGGCCTCCACAAGGAATTTTATTAGGGGGTACCAATTTTCTTTTGGGCCCCTTCCCAGAGGGGTGGGGAGGGATGAAACAGAACTGGGGAGGGTAATGATAGGGTGGGCAGGTGGGGAGAAAGGAAAAATAGGGCAGAGGGAGGATGGTGATAGCCAAAAAGTCTTTGGTGCCGAGGCTTACTGCAGAGGCCAGGTCTACCTACCTGCACAGTGTCGGCAGCTAGATACAGTAATATGGAAAAACAAACACACTCCTAAGTATAAAATCTTTTAAATATAGGAAATCACTGCAGAAAATTAGCATTATAGTATTCAGGCTCACTCAAAAACAGAAAGTATCCTGGTGTACCAAAACGTATGCCTGTAGCAGCTATAGTCCCACACCTTTTTCCGTGAGCACCTATACATGCCTTCATGATTAGCAGATCCACAAGCCAAAGAGCTGCTGTAGCAGGTCAATTCCCTTCCAGATTTGACACTGTATTAAGGAGTGTCATGTATGCATTCCTTGGCCCAGCAGATATGGCTTGTGGCAGCAGCTACCACTGCAGCCCCAGCATCCCACACAGTCAGTGAGTTTCAGGTGAGATCAGAAAATGTAAGATCCCATGAAATTTCTGGGCCTCCTGCCTTGGCTCCTGGGGCCACTTTGACCCTGAGCCTGCGTACAAATTACCCCCCTCTCGTGCGCCCTACCTGTCAACACCTAGATTCCCTGATGGGTTCTCTGTTGATCTGTGAATCATCTACTTCACTAACTCCTGGAGTATATGAAGATATACTGATTTTGGACATCTAAATGTAGAGCACATGTCTTGTTTGAATTCTGTGTTGTATAAGTTTTATTATACCGCTGCATGCTCCAGAGCACATTCCAAGTCTATGTTACAAAATCCTCTTGAGAACGCAATTGCATTTGTTAGATTTTTGTGGTGGAAAGGGTTGCAAATAATAGTGGAAAGCAAGCTTGTTTGGTAGTTTTCTTTCTGCCTATGTACATGAAAAGACTACTGCATGTAAGGAATGTCTGTGTGGATTCTTAACTTTCCTGTAAAAAGAAAGAGGCTTGAGTCATGTCCATGTTCTTTGACAAAATGGATTTATGACAATAGCATTGGTTTGATGGAGCAATATGAAGCACAAAAAGCTTTCTGGGAAATTCCATTTGGCTGTGATCCTAAGGATCATCGCACGATCGTCACAGAAGTGAAGATGACCCTGTAGTCTCAATATATTTCCAACATGATTAAGATGCTTATGTAAGACAAAGTACATACAAGCATCAGGTTAAAGCAGTGTTTCTCAAACTGTGGATTGGGACCCACTAGGTGTCTGTGAGCCAATTCCAAGTGGGTCCTCTTTCATTTCAATGTGTAGTTTATTTTAATATATTAGACTTGATGCTACCATGATATGTGACTGTATTTGGGGAAATGTTATAGATTTGTACTTTTAATAAGCTACTACATGCAGATCATCCCTTGTAATCTGCTGGGGTTCCGTTCCAGAACCCCTGGTGGATAAAAGAAATCAAGGGATAAAAAAAACAGTGGAAAAATAGATTTAAAGACCCACTTCCAGGTTTCTTGCCCCTCCATTGCTCCTAATGGAATAAAGTCATACCTCGACATCTGCAGGGGTTTGATTCTGGGACTCCCTGCTGATACCATAAAATGTGTTCAATAAAAACAGTTTAAAAAAATTAAAAAGTGCATCTCTTTACAATTGTGATTTAAAAACAACTTTTCTTACTGTCATAGAGAGGCAATCAGCAATTGGAAATACAATGGAACCCCTGCCTTTGCCTGGCTCAGCTGAAGAATGGAATGATTGCTTGCATCACTGTCTCTCTACAACAGTAAGTAAAGCAGTTTTTTTTTTAAAACTGTGATTTTAAAGGGATGGATTTTTTCCCCTTCTCCAGGGATCAGCACATTCCTTCTGATTTGCAGTGGCCATTCGTGTTGAGTCAAATCCATGTATAAAAAAATCAGTGTATAACAAGGTTGGACCGGTATATGCTTTTCACAATGAAAGTCATTGGTAAGTCAGTGGTAACTTACTCCCAGGTAAGTGTGGCTAGGGTAGCCTTTGGGATGTTTGGGGCATTTAAAAAACAGATCAGCAACTGCTTGGGAGGGTTAGGAGGGTTGTTTACTTAATTGATTGATTTGATTTGGTTGTATGGGGTGTAAAAAATTTTTTCCTTCTTGTTGATGTCTCTTCCGACCATGACATCACTTCCAGGTTAATGACATCACTTCCATTGGGTTCCAACAGATAGTCATTGTAAAAAGTGGGTCTCAGTGGGAAAATGATCGAGAAGCACTGGGTTAGAGGAAGGGTCTACCACCAGCGTGTTGCCATAAGAGAGGAACTCTTCACTGAGATTTTCTGCCCAAGTCTTCCTGATCCTATTCCCAGTCACCTCCCCCCTTCTGGAATCTGAGTCTGTCCAGTCGGTTCCACTACTATTAACATGCAAGACTGTGTCACAAATAATCTTATCAGTTTTTCCTGCTGGCTACTAACTTGCCTTGATGTTATCATTGGCCTGTATTCAGCCATCACAAGTCATTGGTTTATGGACATGAAGGGGTTTTTAACTTTTCACCAATCTTT
Organism: Tiliqua scincoides; assembly: GCF_035046505.1. Classification (NCBI taxonomy): domain Eukaryota; kingdom Metazoa; phylum Chordata; class Lepidosauria; order Squamata; family Scincidae; genus Tiliqua; species Tiliqua scincoides. The sequence goes on from NC_089821.1 coordinate 11,982,704, forward strand.
TTCAATAGCGCTTCTATTTGGTGAAACAGAATCCATTGGCTAGCATCCAAAGAACACACATGCGCCTGTGGGAGAAATCTGCACATGCAGCCAGAGCTGTGCTTTCACGTTTTGCTGCATCAGTTCCTTCTGCCAAAACAGACAAGACACTTTTAGACTGTAGAGTGGTTTGTGTGTTGATTAGTGGAAGCTGCTGCAGACATTTGTGAAAAGCAAAGCCCTGGTTGTACGTGCTGTTTTCCCATATGTGCGCATCTACTCATTGGATCCCAGCCATTGTGAAAAGAATACTTACAACATCTCTATTGCACTGTCATACAGTTCCTGTGTGCATATCATTTGTCCATCATCAATGTATATATCCTTCCAACATCCATAAATTTTGACATTACTTTTAGGGCTTTCCGCCACCTTGTCCCTTTAGGCACAATATATTTCAGCGTCTGTTTCAAAGTTCTGGATTTCTGTTTGATTGAAAGTCTTTAGTCTTTTCTTAGAGGTACTGATGAGGTTGGCCATCACGATGACCAGTGTCCTTTGCGATAAGAAGATCAGCGACCATCTCAAGTCGAAGGTCTACAAGCCGGTCTTCCTGCCGGTCGCACTCTATGGAGCTGAATGCTGGCCGGTGATGCTGAACATCGCCTCGGTGTCGTGTTGACAAAGATGCTGTGTTGGATCAGTGGTATACCTTGTTTTGACCACATCTGCAATGACAACAGCCAACAGCGGTACGGCGTTGCTCCAATTGCTGACAAGTTCAGAGAAGCCCGGCTTCAATGGTACGGCCACATTCTGCATGCTGACAACTATATGCTGGTGCAGAAGGGCCTTCAATAGCAAATGACCAAAGGGCTGACCAAAGCAGTGCTGGTTTGACATGCGACATGCTGCACGGAGACATGAAAATCACCCGTCTACACCCGGACCAAGCCTGCAATCAAGAGAAATGGCAATTCTGATCCAAAATAGCAGACCCCACCACCACGTGGGACAAACGCTAAAGAAGAAGAAGAAGCTGATGAGGTTGACCAGACTGGAAATGAACTTCTTGTGCTTATAATGCTTATGCCAAAAATGAATGAGCATTTGTAAGCACCCGAGTTCTTCTCCAGCTCAGCTTAAAATCCAAGCTGGAGAATTCCTTGCTTATGCCCCCAGACCCTCCTTCCCAATCCTCCAGCTGCCTGATTCCCCAGATACCTCTCCCCTCTTTTTCATCAAAATGTTTCCTATCCAGAGCAGCAACAGAGACTGGTTCTCCCTCTTTGCCTTCTTTCTCCAGTACACATATTACAAGGCAGAAAAGTCTCAGTGACTCTTTGGAATTGTTTTTTCTTTTTTTTTTGCAAAGGCTCTTACAAGAGCATCTGACTTCCAAACATTATATTAACTTGAAAAATAAGCCCAGCTCTTTCTGATTTGTTTTGGTAGTCGCTCAACTTACATTCTGAGCCAACACAGTGTTAGTGGGTGCATGGAGCTTGTCCATCTCGATCTTTTATAATGTATTAAAAAACAGAAACAAGTTGATTTCTAAACTCTATTGGACAGTGTATAAAATGCCTTCTGACCAACTTTTTGCAACCCATGTGAAATGAAATGTTTGACGTTCTCTTTTACGATGGTTTGGAGCCACGATGTGTTCATTTTTCTGTGATAAAACCCCAGGTATCATCTTTCAAAAACATCAGTACAGGCCAAGCTACACTTACATCAGTGATACTTGTTTGTTCAAGATGTTTTACAGGTTTGGTCCTACAGCAGGGATTCCCAAACTTTGCCATGAATTGCTTCAAAGGGTAAACTTCCTAGAGTTGACCCTCCCTTTTCCCTCTCTGGGTAAATGATGGGAAAACAGTCACCATATCCTAATGCTCCATCTGTCTATCCAATCAGAATTTCCCTAGGACCTTCACCTCCTTTCCTATATTGCCAATACTCGCCTCTTCCATGTATTTTAACCCAGGTTTCAGCCCGCTAAATATGTCCCTGCCAGTCGTCAACATGGATGTTAAATATGCCGCTATGGTCCTTTTTCAGATTTGTGTTAAATGTTGAAATTATGGGGACCTTTTGCAAGGATCAGAATCTGCAAGAATCAGATGCTAAGCAGAGTGGAGAAAAAAAATATTATCTGAAACCCTGGAGAATCATTGCCAGTTCATGTCAACAGTACTACTGAGATGGATGGACAAATGATCTGACTCCAGTTCCTAAGTTCATATATCCTTGCACAGGTTATCGTGACAAAAATAAAACTTGAACAGGACATCTGCACCCAATAGTTTATCCATATTCTTGATATCTTAAAACTGTTTGCTCCCACATGTACTCTCCTACCCTCAGAGGTGTGATGGGTATCCACCAGGAGTAGGGCTTTTTGGTGGTGATGCCAACTCTGTGGTGGTGATGGCACCTCAACTCTGTGGCCAATTCTGTGGTGGTGATGCCAACTCAATACCTTTCCCATTAAGGTCCACTTGGCCCCTATCTTATACTCCATGGCCTGCAGCCTCACTTGCATAGTAACTGCTTGCTTCATAGCCCTGATTCTGCCTTTGAGACTCCTCTTTGCACATTTAAAAAGACACTGCCGGTAAGACCACTGTTATCCGACCTGTATGGGAAAGCTGGCAACAATGGGAGCTTCCTGTCCAAGGTAAACAGCAGCCACAGGTGGGGAAATCTGGACTGGGACCAAGATAAGCCCCTCTGCCTCCATGCTGTGGTTCCAATCCAAATCCTGCCCCAACAGTTGCTAAAATGTAAACAAAACAGCAGGGCCAATCATATGCTTAAAATATTTAAGGTGACATAATGTTACCCTCCGGGCCCAATCTTATCCAACCCTCTGGGTCCAATCCAGTACCAATACAGCCCCAAGGAACAAATATTAAATTTTGCATTTTTTTCCAATCAACAGCCCCCCTTCAAATCTGGAGCACTGAATTCCTTGGATTCAACAGAATAACTATAGGGGGCCAGCAAGGTAAGTCTTGCAGGAGCCACCCCTTGCACTCACCATCAGACCTTTCTGGACAGCAATGGTAGTGCATCCAGAATGGTTCCAACAGCAAGTGGGAGGTGTCGCTTACATGGTACATTGCAAACCTGCAAGACTTATTTTGCTGCCACCCCGTAGCTATGCTACTGCTTGGATTGATTTGGGGGTGGGGTGGGGTTAATAACATGGTTCAAATGAGAGATCAGAAAGCCTCTGGACCCATGGATTGATTTTTCTGCCCCTTTGAGCTCCAGTCAGGTCCCTAGCACCAAGTACATGCATTTAAGTGCATGTCTCCTGCATGACTTGGTTGGTTGGCAACCTTCAGTCTCAAAAGACTATGGTATAAGCCTACAGCACCCGGTATTCCCAGGCAGTCTCCCATCCAAGTACTAACTAGGCCTGACCCTGCTTAGCTTCCGAGATCAGACGAGATCGGGCATGTGCAGGGTATTTTTACCATGTAACACGAGGAACTGATCTAGATTCATGCTATGCTTGTGCAAAGAGTGGGGCCCTCGCACACATGACAGTCCCACTCTGGATAACACCTTCCCCTTGTGGCTGTTATTTAGGGGAAAAACCCCCAAAGAGAAGAAAACAAAAGGCCATACAAGAGCTGTTTAAAACAGTGTTTAGTTTGACCCTTGAATATCTTCTGCTCCCAGCTTTTAGACTAAATACTCATAGGTAGCCAGGATCGTGTAGCAGTTTGGGAGTTGCACTTAGACCTAGAAGATCCAGGTTCAAATCCCTGCTCAGCCACGGTGCTTCCTGGGTGACTTTGGGCCAGTCGCTCTTTCTCAGCCTCTCCTACCGCACAGGGTGTTTGTGAGGACAAAAGGAGGGAAGGAGCTATGTAAGGCACCCTGAGCTCCTTGGAGGAAGGGGGGGTATAAAAATGTGAAAAATAAATCAATACCCGTAATAGTTCCATGCATTTTGAAAGCTGCTGGTCTCTGGTATTTGGCAAGCAGGATGCCCTGCATTTAAAAAAATCCTTTCAGATTAGGAAGGGGGCAAGGGGAAAGTGAGATTCGCTGTCTTTTCTTTCTTCTCAGTAAGCCACACAGAATAAAAGCAGCTTAATATCTGTGCATTTTGATTTATGCTCAAGACTTGTGGTGGCCTTGGAATTCTTCCTAATTCTCTCCTTCTCCCCCTCACACAAATAACATAACTGAGTTTGCAAAAAGACAAGCTGGCAACATTCAAGTATTCTTCACATAAACGTGAATGAGGAACTAGACAAACCATTGCTCAAGCCATGATGTGTATGTGCAACCTCCTGATTTTAGAAATGGGCTATGTCAGAATGCCAGATGCAAGGGAGGGATCCAGAATGCAGGTCTCTTGTTATCTGGTGTGCTCCCTGGGGCATTTGGTGGGCCGCTGTGAGATACAGGAAGCTGGACTAGATGGGCCTATGGCCTGATCCAGTGGGGCTGTTCTTATGTTCTTAACTACAATTCCCAGGAAGCCTTGCAGGTCTCGTTATCTGGTGTGCTCCCTGGGGCATTTGGTGGGCCGCTGTGAGATACAGGAAGCTGGACTAGATGGGCCTATGGCCTGATCCAGTGGGGCTGTTCTTATGTTCTTATGCTCAGTTTTATAGGAGAGATCATGCATGAAAAGAATTCTTCATTAAACAAAAAGACAAGACTGCATTTCTGTAAGCATCAGAAGAGTTTGCTGTCGTTTTGAGTTCTTCTGTACACTAAGGATGGGCAAACCGAATACTTCATTTCCTCCATAGCACCACAGGTTGCTGTATTTAGGCAGAGAAATACTGAATCGCTGCAGGTCACTTTTAATACATGCTGCAAATGGAAAATGTAGACACCCATTACATACACACTGCAAATGTAAAGGCCAGTGTCTGTGCCTTGAGGAAAAGACTGTTCCGTGTGGGTCTCGTTGGGAGCACTGAGTACATGGAATTCCCACGGTGGTGAAGCAAGTGTCCCTTTCTGTGGGTTGCATTTGCTTAGTTACCACTAAAGTTACATGGCAGGGGTAGTTTTGGCTATGTGCATGACCTAACAAAGCATCAAATCTCACCTTGGCCATGAATACACTAAGCCTCAAGACCAAACTACATGCTATGTTAAATGAGCAGTTTAGCCCTGTGTTCTTATTTCCCCCAGGCTTAAATAGCAATTATGGAGGGATGGATTGAGACAGTGGTTAGAAGGTATTTAATCTTTTTTTCCTTATGCTGTCATCTCAACACAACTGGATCTCTTTTCCCTCACAGAGGCCACAGAATCACCCACTGCCTTGTAGGGAGGAGGAGAAGGCAAAGAAAAAGGAGGAAAAGGCAGCTTCATCTCCATCTCCACATTCTGGATACCTTTCAAGGTGTGTGGGTCTCTCAAAATGGCCATAAAACAGTAGTTCCCAACCTTTAGAAGCTCGTGGACCACTGAGGCAATAATCAGAATTGTTGTGGACCGCATGCTGCTGCAGGTGGTCTGGTCTCCACCCTCTCTGGTGGTCCATCTCCCCAAGCACTCCCCCATGGAGTATCAAAAAGGATGGAGAATGGACCACCCACAGCTGACACTTCAGTCCATTCTCTGCCCCCTTTGGTGGTCCATAGGAGGTTGCTTGCTGGGCAACCCACTGGAATTGATCAAAGGTGATTTTTTTCCTGATACCTCTTGGATCATTTCTCAGGGTCTCATGGACCACCTGTGGTCCATGGGCCACAGGTTGGGAATCAGTGCTATAGAACCACCACCTGTGCTAAAAGAGGAGGAGGAGAACAAGAAGCCAATGAGATACAATCCCTCTGGACACACATTTTTATTGCAATGACTTCCACAACATATTGATTTTCTAGAAGCTGCTCTGGAAGCCTTGTTGACTGAAGTGAGATGTGAACATACAAAGAAACAAACAAAATGGCTTCCTGGACCTATTAGCTCCAGGAAGAAAACTCTCCTTTGTATGAATGGGAGCATGTGAGGAAAGGGGGGAAACTCTCATATACTGTGGTCCTGATTCTGATTGTCCCTCTTGTGGCTGTTTAAATTTGAAAAGAACATGCAGAGCCCATGTGTTTTAGGGGATATGTACTGTTGTTTGGCCTGTAGGAGAGCCAGTATCTGTCAGATAGGCCTCAACCTGCCATTTGCAAACTGGGGATAATAACTAAAGTATCTTACTGTGTTGTGGGAATTACTATCACAATGCATGTGAAGTACTCTGTGCATGGAAAACACTGAAAGGTTCCTGCCGCTACTTCCTATGTTCACAGCAGCAAAGCTTTCGCTACTTTTTTGGCCTTCAATGCAGCTTCCATGGCTAAGATAGTCTTGTATGTGTGGTTTTTTGGGGAACATGACCTGATCAACACTAGGAATTAATTACTGCATACAATCTAAGGGAGTGTAGACTACTGCAGGTTGAAATGTTACTTTGAGGCCTCCTGAAATTACTTATACCATCTGGGTATGAAGCATTGCATTGTGAGGGAACCACCGTGCTGTCGGTCACTTGGGGTTTGGAGCAGATTAATGTTTACTAGTAGTCCAACGCTTGCATAGATCAAAGATGTGTTGTCTTATTTCCTTGTCATAAAAACAGAATTCTGCCAGGTGCATATTCCACATTTAGTTAGTCTTTGAATTCTGACTGGAAAGTGACATCAAGTTTTGTCCCATGCATCTGTTCCTTCCAGTGGTGTGGTCACCAAGTGTTTGATCATTTCTGGCCAAGGCCATCTCCAGCTTTTATAGTGGAAGCTGTCACCCTGAAAGAGTATTTTACATCTTCTGGTTTGCAATGGATGCCTCATGTTGGATATATCTGCTTATTGCACAAAACCTTCTTCCCACTAGTCAACAACATGATCGACAATCTTCTTGTCAGAGAAGTTCAACATTCATAGCTGGTCTCTGTACACATCTATATGGCTCACTTTTAGAACAAGAAATGTCTCCTCAAGGATAATTCCAGCTGAAAATGAAGTAACACTCTATATTAGCTAAAAGAGGGACTCAGGGTATAAAGTTGGCTCCTTAACCAAATGGAGGCCTTTCTTCCAAGATGGAAAGACCACGATTTGAATTTCAGACAAATATTCTACAGCAAGTCCTCACTTAAAGTTGTTGATAGGTTCTTGGAAACTGTAACTTTAAGACAACGTTGCATATATGCAACAGGGACCAAATATGTACACCTGTGGGCAAGGCACATTTTGTTTGGAGGAGAGAAGAATAATGGGCTAGAATGCCCAGGGAGTGCATGGAGAAGGAGGAAGAAGAGAAGGAGCAGTGGAGGTGTGTAGACAGTTGGAGGTAGATACTTCCTGCTGGTCTGCTGCTTGAGGTGAGCACCTCAGTCAGCTTTATGGATAGGCTGGGCCAGATTGAGAGTCCAATCCTGTGTGCGTCTACTCAGAAGCAAGGCCCATTATAGTCTGTGAAGCTTACTCCCAGGTTAGTATGGACAGGATTGCAGCCTGAGTCTTTACAGAAAGTTGTCGCAATTTGTAACTGATTATTATTACGTAAGTTGTTATCCTTGTAACTTTTAAGCGAGTGCGGTTTGTTCAAGGCACTTCTTTAGTGTCCTGCATGAATGAATTTAATTATCTTTTGGCTGTACAATTTTCTAAAGAATCTTGTCTTTCTGAGCTTTATTTTCTATTGAATACCTTCCTTTTGCAAGACACGTTTTGTCTTAATTTGAAGCACGTTTTTCCCAAGAAACACAAGTGCTTCTTCATTTCTTGTTCTGCTATTTTAATCTTAAGTACATATTATGTAAGCAATAATCATTTGTGTCTGAAGATAATAACAAATAATTATTTTTCCCCCCCACTTATGAGAACTAGTCAAAGAAAGGAAGTTGAAGCAATGCCACATCTGACTTGCAACATAAACCTTAAGGAAATCTTTGCCCAAATTCAAATAGTAGTACCTACTGTTATTCAGACCATCTCAGTCTTTTGTCCGAGACAATATTAAACCAGATGTGACATTAAATGCATAGTTAGATTGTTTTTTTTCCACCTTAAATAGTAGCTGTGGTGGGCAATCAGGATCAGGACTAAGGCATAATGGGAGGGGATTGTTTAATCCATTCCCTCTATGTTGGAGTTCTGATAAAAATTGCCCTCTTCCCCTTGAAACAGCTGGTAGCCTTGGCAGGGAAGCAGCTTTGTGTTTGAGGTGATATGAAAGCTCTATATGTAGTGTTTGATCGGTGATGGTGTGAAGTCCATTCCCGGGGTGGGTCCTGGGGGCGGAGTCTCAGTGAGGGCGTTAGCCAGGAAGAAGTCCCAGCTGGAGCGGTGAGGACCACGAGAAACAGCAGAAAGGGGTTTGTAGGCACGTTTTAATCTGGTTAGCACTTTAACATTCATGGAGGGACCTGTTACTTCACAGGAGCCCTGAGTACTGTAATTGTCTCAGTAAAGTCTTTTGCACTTTCCTTGTGGTGTCTTGAGTCCTTGTTGCATCACAGGTCTCGAGGGTGCTTAGCACAAACAGTGTCTCTGCCAGGCGGTCCTTGCCCCAGGAGAAGATGGAGGTTGTGTGGGGAGCCGCTGGTCGGAGCCCGCTGGGTCGCTGGCCCCAGGAATGTCCCTCACTGCCCCCGAGCCTCCTGCCGAACCCCTTGCCTTCTCTTCCTGCTGACACCTGGCTGCTCCCCTGTGGTTTGCCCAGGGGTTGGGGGTCAGTTGGGATGACCTCCGGTAAGGGTGAGCCCTGAGCCCCTTCCCACAGCCTGTCTTGGCTCTGCGGGGTTGCGCTGCTGCTGCCCCTGATCCAGCGTGTGACCAAGAAGTCCCTGCCCCAGTTCTTTCTGGTGAGGTCCCCTGCCCCAAGCCATGGGGCTTGTGCAGGTCTCCCTTGCCTGCGATCCCTCTCCTCCCTTGCCGGGGAGCCCAGGAAGGTGCCACCTTCCACCTTCGTGGCCGGGCTCCTTATGAGCCCAGCATCAGCCCCACCAGTCTCCGCCCCTTCCAGGAAGTGGGCAGGCCTGAAATCTCGCGAGATCTCATCCCACCTCCATATAAGGCCGACTATCCCTGCTGCAGTGTGCAGGTGCAGCGTGGCCGCGCGGCTGCTCCCTCGTCTGGCTCCCCACCCTATGGGTGACCACACAGAGGCAGTGGGCTCCGCCGCAGCTTCCTAAGGTGGCGGGCTCCTGTCTCCCCGCCTTGCCGGCAGCCCCCGGCTCTCACCCATTTGTAGGGGTGCGGAGCCTCTTCTCCTGCCTGCCTTGTCCTTCCCGGGGGTTCCCGCTGCTGCATAAGGCAGGAGGTCTGGCTCAGTTGGTAGAGCTGCCGCCTTGAATGCCTGAAGATCTGAGGCTGCCAGTTCAAAACAACCGGAAGTACCTGAGAACTGACGACAGACACGCTGATATACTGATGAGCGGACCCTCGGTGGCAGAGAGGAGTTGCCATCAAGTGGAGCGTGGGAGGCGAAGGGCCAGAGAGAGGCCAGACCAGGAAGGAATCCAGCTGGAACAAGGAGTTCTATGAAAGACTAGAAATCCCTGCTAATTGGGTAAGAGGCACTTTTTCAAGTGGGTGCTCCTTTTTTTAGCAGGAGGAGAGTAACTGGCCCACCTCACCCCAGCACTGTCTGTTCTAGTGGCTGTCTGCTGGTATTCCATGGCATCTTTTTAGATTGTGAGCCCTTTTGGGACAGGGAGCCATTTAGTTATTTGATTTTTCTCTGTAAACCGCTTTGTGAACTTTTAGTTGAAAGGCGGTATATAAATACTGTTAATAATAATAATAATTAATAATATTCAATTGCAAAAATCCCTACAGGGGTTTAGAACAGCCTGCCTATGTAAGCCGTCTTGGATTAAAGTCTGAAGAGAAATCTGACAACCAAAGAAAGGTGGTATATAAATACCTGTATAAATAAATACAGATGGCTACTTCACAAAATCACTTGATGTTGCAGTCACTGAAAGAGACAGACAGCCCAATCCTACTTAACTCCTTGCATACAGCTGTGCCACTGTATCAGGGGAAGTTTCATCCTCTGGGGGCCTCCTTGGGGAAAGGGTGCTTTTGTTCCCTTGCCTCAGGATAAGATAGAACTGGCCCACCGGGTGCACTTGGATCTGTACCAGCTCTATAGCTGGCACAAGTCTGCATGGACCCGGGAAAAGGGATTGAGGCTGGGAAGGTAGTTAGGATATCTGCTTACTCTTCTGCTTCTCTGTGCCACCACCATCGATACCACTCTTTTCCCAGCTCTGATCTAATCTCCTCCCTATCCCATCTCCTCCCTGTTACTTTATTACAAGCATACAGTGGTGCCTCGCAAGACAAAATTAATTCGTTCCGCGAGTCGTTTCGTATTGCGAAAATTTCGTCTTGCGAGGCATCACTGCAAACTGCAAACAAACAAACAAAAAATTTGCAAAAAAAATTTGTCTTGCGAAGCACGGCCATAGAAAAATTCGTCTTGCGAGTCACCAAAAAAATCGCAAAACGCTTTCGTCTTGCGAGTTTTTCGTTGCGCGAGGCATTTGTCTTGCGAGGCACCACTGTATTTCTTTCTTCTGCCATGGAGTTCAAAGTCCTTTCAGGATAGAAGTCTGACAGATGAATAGTATGCAGGCAGACGATAAAAAGAAAAGTTCAGGATAGATCCCCTCCACCCCCCATGAAATGATTGGGAAGAGACCAGAAAATTACATATTGCACAAAACTTTACACAGGCATAGTTAAATTCTAGAGTGGTTCATTGTCATGATGTGGTGATAGTCACTAGTTTATATGACACTAAAAAAAAAAAAAGAATTAGGGCCCAATCCTTTCCAACTTTCCTGTAGCGATGCAGCCACAATGCAGCCCCAAGGTAAGGGAACAAACATTCCCTTATCTTGAGGAGGCCTCTGTGATTTACCCCCTAACTGCAGGATAAAGTGCATGCCTTGTTGGTATGGCTGCATGAGTGCTTAAAAGTTGTATAGGATTGGACTTTCAGTCATATTCCTGGAGCATGGGCCTATCTGAAGCTACTGCCCCAAATGACTGAATAAAGCCTCCCTTCTCAGTATTTCAATGAATACCAGAAGCTGGGGATGAAGAATCAAGCAAGGCCATTATGTACTTCTTGAAAGCTTCCCGGAAGCATCTGGATGCCGCTATTAAGACATGATGAACTTTTGGACTGATTCAGCAAGCTGGGTCTGATAGTCTTTCATGCAGTTTCCAAACCCATTTTCCATCCATCCCTCACTTGTATTACAAAGCTAAGCTCCACGGAAAGGGTGCAGAGCTTGTCTGGCTAGCAGGCAATAGACCATCAGAATCCAGGAAAGCAATCTCCCAAGAGTTGCAGGCAAGGTGATGCAAGGAGACACGGAGGACTAATGCTTAACATAAGGGCCTAGCTCACAGAGCAGGTTCTAACCTAGAGTAATATTCTCCCAACAGTCTGAAGCCTCCCTGCACAAAGTTCTTTGAAAAGGTCAGCAGGCATGTGGATGCGGGAGAACCTGTGGACATTACATATCTGAACTTTCAGAAGGCGTTTGACACGGTCCCTCACCAAAGGCTACTGAAAAAACTCCACAGTCAGGGAATTAGAGGACAGGTCCTCTCGTGGATTGAGAACTGGTTGGAGGCCAGGAAGCAGAGAGTGGGTGTCAATGGGCAATTTTCACAATGGAGAGAGGTGAAAAGCGGTGTGCCCCAAGGATCTGTCCTGGGACCGGTGCTCTTCAACCTCTTCATAAATGACCTGGAGACAGGGTTGAGCAGTGAGGTGGCAAAGTTTGCAGACGACACCAAACTTTTCTGAGTGGTGATTGTGACCAGAAGTGATTGTGACCAGATGTGAAGACCAGAAGTGATTGTGAGGAGCTCCAGAAGGATCTCTCCAAATTGGCAGAATGGGCAGCAAAATGGCATATGCATTTCAATGTCAGTAAGTGCAAAGTCATGCACATCGGGGCAAAAAATCAAAACTTCACATATAGGCTAATGGGTTCTGAGCTGTCTGTGACAAATCAGGAGAGAGATCTTGGGGTGGTAGTGGACAAGTCGATGAAAGTGTCGATCCAATGTGTGGCGGCAGTAAAGAAGGCCAATTCTATGCTTGGGATCATTAGAAAAGGTATTGAGAACAAAACGCCATTGTGGTAAGGCCACGTCTAGAGTATTGTGTCCAGTTCTGGTCACTACATTTCGAAAAGGATATTGTGGAAATGGAAAAGGTGCAAAAGAGAGCGACTAAGATGATTGCTGGGCTGGAGCACCTTCCTTACGAGGAAAGGTTACGGCGTTTGGGCTTCTTCAGCCTAGAAAAGAGACGCCTGAGGGGGGACATGATTGAGACATACAAAATTATGCAGGGGATGGACAGAGTGGATAGGGAGATGCTCTTTACACTCTCACATAATACCAGGACCAGGGGACATCCACTAAAATTGAGTGTTGGGCGGGTTAGGACAGACAAAAGAAAATATTTCTTTACTCAGCGTGTGGTCGGTCTGTGGAACTCCTTGCCACAGGATGTGGTGCTGGCGTCTAGCCTAGATGCCTTTAAAAGGGGATTGGACAAGTTTCTGGAGGAAAAATCCATTATGGGGTACAAGCCATGATGTGCATGTACAACCTCCTGATTTTAGAGATGGGTTATGTCAGAATGCCAGATGCAGGGGAGGGCACCAGGATGAGGTCTCTTGTCATCTGGTGTGCTCCCTGCGGCATTTGGTGAGCCGCTGTGAGATACAGGAAGCTGGACTAGATGGGCCTATGGCCTGATCCAGTGGGGCTGTTCTTATGTTCTTATGATGTCTTGTAGCCCTATTTTCCTGGAGCAGAACAGTATTCAGTTAAATGGGCAGCAATCTACTTATAAACTACGCATTGTGTTGGGACTGGTGGGTCTCTGGCAGCCTGTGGGGCTGATGTGATTGCAAAACAACAAAGTTTCTGGGGTGGAATCATCAGTATTTGATAATGTTGGCAAGGAAAAATTCTGGACAGCAATAATAGGATTGCTGTATGTCCAGAAGCAGCATTGCTACCCCATCCTTGTGCCCTGCAGGCCCCTCCAGAAAGTCTGCCGTCCCCTGTGTACAGTCATTGAGCCCCCCACCAGGGTCATCTAGACAATCATGTAGGGCACTGCTACTAAACCAGTCACTATCCCCAGAGATAGCACAGTGGCCAGTAGGTGGGCTACAGCCAAGCCTATGCCTCTCCCAAGGCAGGCTTTTTGGTTGCTGGGGCAAGAAGGGGCAATAGGGTGGTGGGATCTAGGCTTGAAGGGGGAGCTGCACATGCCCAAAAGGCAGGCCTCAGTATAAAGGGTTCAATCAATCAGTGATAAGGTTGTTACAGCAGGATGCAAGGCTGAGGGTTCTGACTCCATAGCCACTGCAGGCGGCCGTCCTATGGAGAGGAGGAGGAAGCGAGTGCTGCACAACCCTTCCCTTCTCAAAGCCAAATGGAGGCAACGGGAAGGTGTAGTCTTCCTCATGAGGAAGCTGCTTGAACCATTAACGATATGCCACATCCACAACCATTAATAAACTATGCCGCATCTCCGAAACGAAATGTGATAGGGCAAAACTGATGCCATTTTTGGAATCAGCAACCCAAATATACCCAGGAACCGGTCTAGCTTTTAGCACAGCAAAATGTGTGTTGGCCTGTATGATTGTTTATACAAGCCAATTAAGGTCAATTAATAAATTAATAATTAATAATGGATAATTAATAAATGCTTATTACAAGCCAATTGAAGTCATGCAGTCTAATCCTGAAGGTGGCAGGTGCAGCGGCACCAAAACAGCTGCCGCTGCATCCAGGGGCACTACCAATGTCACTGGAGGTCTCCTCGGGGCTAGGGGACTTTCGTCCCTTTCCCAGGAGAAAGCCCAAGCCCTGCAATGGGCTTCTCAAGTATGCACCAGCTATTTTGCCGGTGCAGACTTCAGAGACTCTGTGTCGGCCTTCTGGCCTGACACAGAGTTCAGGATCTGGTGGAGCTCTGTTCTGCTGGTCCCACCTCTCTCCCACCTCTGTTCCCTTGCCCCACCCTCCCCCACCCTGAAACGCCTCCTCCTGCCCAGTGGCCCTCACCATCACCTGGAGCTCTTACCTACTCCAGGTGGCGACTGTGCTGACTCCGCTGCACAAGGTGTCATGGTCATGCTTTACAGCATGTTTGTGACACCCAGTGCTGGCTCTGAAGCTTGGTGTTGGTGCTGGTCCAGTTTAGGATTGGGCCCTAATAAATACAAAAGACAATAAATTTTCTAATCAGTCTTATTTTACAGCATATTCAACCTTTACAGCATATTCAAAATATATTATTTTGTATATGCAAAATATTCAGAATATTGGATACTATATTTTAGTGTCTGAATCTAGGTTCTGAACCATTTTAATATAGATGTAGGGAAGGAATGTGTTCAGGAGTAGAACTATAGTAAGCTTTCAGTATGAGGGAGTGATGTAGGTGACCAGATACATTTAGGTTACAAGTTTGAACTCCAAATGCTTGCTTGTACACTTAAGAGCTGAAAAGTCTTGTGATTCAAGTTACTGATGTGGATGAGTTTTGTTACAGCAACCTAAGGATACAGTTTCTATACAAAATGGTCAACCTACCAGTCGAAGCCAATTATTAATGCCAGTTCCAGAATATCTAAAAATGTTTGTAAATAAAAACATGGGCTTACTTTAACCATCTAGTAGCTACTAACACAGTATGATAAAGTCATATTGTGTGATCTGACGGCAAAGTGATTGGTGATTGTAATTCTAACATTGTCAGAATCAGAATGTAAGCATGGCATTCATCCAACTATAAGACTGCTCAGTAATATTATGTCTGTCTTTGCTCTAGGAATTTTTCATTTTGGTACATATTGTAAACAACATTAAATGTCCAGTTGGTCCAAAGCTGGTTTGAAGGAGACAGTGTACCACGTTTTCCAGACTCACAAAGAGAGTCTGGTCCAACAAGAAGCTGACAGAACATACCAAGATCAAGGTCTACAGAGCTTGCGTCCTGAGTACACTTCTGTACTGCAGTGAGTCATGGACTCTCCGCTCACAACAGGAGAGGAAACCGAATGCTTTCCACATGCGCTGCCTCCGACACATTCTGGGCATCACCTGGCAGGACAAAGTTCCAAACAACACAGTCCTGGAACAAGCTGGAATCCCTAGCATGTATACACTGCTGAAACAGAGACACGTGCGTTGGCTCGGTCATGTCTTGAGAATGGATGATGGCTGGATCCCAAAGGATCTCCGCTATGGAGAACTCGTGCAAGGACAGCGCCCTACAGGTAGACCACAGCTGCGATACAAGGACATCTGCAAGAGGGATCTGAAGGCCTTAGGAGTGGACCTCAACAAGTGGGAAACCCTGGCCTCTGAGTGGCCCGCTTGGAGGCAGGCTGTGCAGCATGGCCTTTCCCAGTTTGAAGACACTTAGCCAACAGTCTGAGGCAAAGAGGC
Source organism: Tiliqua scincoides (assembly GCF_035046505.1). Lineage (NCBI taxonomy): Eukaryota > Metazoa > Chordata > Lepidosauria > Squamata > Scincidae > Tiliqua > Tiliqua scincoides. The sequence goes on from NC_089821.1 coordinate 11,998,180, forward strand.
AAAGAAGGAAGGCCCATAGTCAGGGAGACAGACCAGGGACATACTGCACTTGCTCCCAGTGTGGAAGGGATTGTCACTCCCGAATTGGCCTTTTCAGTCACACTAGACGCTTTTCCAGAACCACCAGTCAGAGCGTGATACCATAGTCTTTCGAGACTGAAGGTTGCCAACAAATTCTGGCTCAGGAAAATTCACTTTTTATTTCTAATAACAATATAACTCCTTTCCTAAGAGTTTTGAGATTATTACACTGCCAGAAAAGGGTCTCTCCAATAGGCACATGCAGCTGGGAATAGACTAAAAAATGTGTGTACTAACAGAAACCAGGAGATGGCATCAACACACAATATAAATGAACGGAATAGAATGTTCTCTATTTGTTTAAGATGGGATATTTTGAAGGTCTATTTTCTACAGGGGAACTCAGTGGGGGCCAGTGAGTTGGGGTATAGCACAGTGAATGGCCACTGCTATAGAAAGAGGTAAGGGGCTTAATACTTTGCTGGATGCAGCCAGGTTGGCGGGGGGGTAGGGTCATGGTGGTGGTGACTCACCTCACACCATGCAGGTACATCACTGGTGAGGAGCCAGCAATATCACAGATGTTTATTCTCACATCACTCCCATAGCTGGTGGGGATGTCTAATCAATTAAGAGCTATGGTCAGACATGCCACAGAAAGTAAAAACATTTGCAATTTTGAAACAGTTGTGTTAAAGATCTTGCCTTTGTTGAAGATCTGAAACGTTCTCCTCCCTATCCTATGCCATATGTCACTTCATCCATTCCAGGAAGTGTTGTGTAGAGGTGCTGAAAAGCACAGTATTCTCTGTAGGACAAACTTTTAAAAGAACCGTCAAGTTTTAAATTCCACAAAAACTGGAATTAATATCTATTTAAAAAGTGTCAGTGGAACTTTCCAAGAAAAATCCTCTAAGCAGGAAATTTTAAATGTTAAAACAAATATTAACTGAATAACAGGCCTATAACATTCCACATACAGAACTTCCCAAAATAGCCAACCACAAACATCTGAAATTAATTAACTGCATGGTCATTTTACAGTGGCAACATCTCATAAGCGGTGCAGATTTTGTCCCACTCTTGACCCCCACACCTGGGTTTGTGTCACACTTTGGGTCCTGTAAAGGCATCGGTCCTAGGTGTAAGTATTCATCTATGTCCAACTACTCTTTGAAATCCTTTATATCAATGATCTTCAGGCCAGGACAAATTTTTATGTAGGCCCTCATCAAGGATGGTGATGGAGGTTGTTTTTTTTCCCCTTTTTTACCCCATTTTCAGCTCTACCTCCCTCAACAGTGGAGGATTTGACCATATTTTCAGGGCTTTTTTTTTTTTTCTTTGTTGAAATTTTAATTTTTTTGCTATGCATCTATGCTTGAAGCATCGATAATTTCCACAGTAGGCCAACTCCTGGTGGTTTCCCTATTTTCCCCTTTAGGATCATTTTCTGGAGCATTCTGAAGAAGTAATTGGTTGCTTGAAAAGTAATTCAGCACTCCAGACGCGGATTGAACTGCCACAGACTGCAGGGGCGTGCCCCAAAGAAGTTAAAAACAAAGATAACTGCCAATGCCACTTTCCAGAACAGCCATTCAAGGTTGCCAGAGGCGACCAAGCAAGTGCTTTATGTAACTCTGTTCTAAGGTTCAAATAACATTTCATGTGTTAAGAGAAGCCATGTATAGATGCCAGGGGCGTGCGGTGTGGGGCAGAAGCACCCCACTGTAATTCATGGCAAAGCACCGCAGCTGCCCCACCTGCTTACATCCAAACAGGCCCTTCTTACACCTGAGAAAGTGGGTGCAAGGCGAGCCTCCTTGGGTGTACACAGGTGGGGCAGCTGTGGTGCTTCGCCATGGATTACGATGGGGGGTTCTGCCTCACCTGCCACCCCGGCCCTGCATGTCCCTGATCGATGCAGCAAAGCAGATTTCACAGAAATCTGGGACAAACATTGAAGAAACAACTGTTACCCTGCACATGCCTGATCTCGTCTGATCTCGGAAGCTAAGCAGGGTCAGGCCTGGTTAGTACTTGGATGGGAGACCGCTTGGGAATACCGGGTGCTGTAGGCTTATACCATAGTCTTTTGAGACTGAAGGTTGCCAACTATTGAAGAAACAAAACCTCAGAGGTTCTCAAACACCGCTGTATGATAATAGAGGGACCAATCCTATCCAACTTTCCAGCACTGATGCAGTTGTGCAAATGGGGTGTGTGCTGCATCCTGCAATGTTGGGGGGGGGGGTAGCCACAGAGGCCTTCTCAAAGTCAGGGAACATTTGTTCCCTTAGCTCAGGGTTGCATTACAGCTGCATCGGCATGGGAAAGTTGGAGAGGATTGGGCCCATAGTCACATTAACTTCTGCTTTCCTCAGCTTTGGTTAACAGAATTCTCTGAAGAATAGATTTTAGTTATCTGTACTTTGAAAAGCATCTGCTTTCACGGGTGTTCTTTTACATACAAAAAGCAATAGCAGTGCTGGCTTCCATAAGTGCCTTGCCAGAGATTGTGGTGTTTCACAATTACCAGGTTACATAGTACGTATGTTTTTTTTTTTTAAAAAAAGAAAATTCTAGATGTTAACGTACGGAATAATGACGGGTCTCAGATGAAGGAGCTATATATATATACTGAGACACTGAGAGCTGAAGACATCATAATAACCTACAAGAGTAAAAGAGTAAGATATTTTTGTTTTCATAGGGACTTCACATAATCATAACCTTTTACCAGATTTCCTGTTATAATGCATGGATACAGCTAGCAATTTTAACGGGGAAATGTTTTCAGCACACACTTGTCTATTGCAGCGTTATCCCATTACCACAGAGACACACATTTCAGCTTGGGTTGAGCCGCAACTACTTACCTCATTTTTTTTTGTACTGCTGAAAAGTGTCTCTCATTTTTGGCAATTTTTGGCACTTGTTGGAAATACATTTATGCTGTGTAATGTTGCCGTGTTCCCTCTTCTTTGCTCTTATGGTGCTCAGGATACTTGCTCACACTGCCATTTGATCTGGCTGTGGCAATCTGCAGGATTTTGTTGTCAACCAACAAAGGGCTTGTCAACCAACTCTCACGGGTCACCACAGCCCATTGAGCAAATGATACTGAGCGCAGTGAGAATACAGGTGGAAAATGGGGCTTGAGAAGCAGCCACCACCGGGGGGGGGGGATGGGACACCAAACAGCATTAAAATAACATGACTGTTCAAAGGGAAGAGTGCTTTATGGTAATTTGTGTGGCAAATATTGACACTGGTGAATTCCATCGAAGCCCAAGGCTTCTCCTCCCTCTCTCCTGCCCAGCCCCACTTCAGTGTTTGCACCCCTCCTTCTGCCCCCTCTGTCTCTTCTTCCTTGGACTCTCCAATCCATCTGCCTCTGTTCCTTCTCACTGTCAGCTGTCTCTCTTCCCATCCACTCTTTCCTCTCTTGCTCTGTTGCCTTCTCTGCCTCTTTCCTTGTCCTCTTTCTATTCTGCCTGCCACCCCACCCCAGTCTGCTCTCCCCTCTCCTTCTGAACCTTCCTGCCCCATGCCTGCTTCCTCCTGCTGGGAACTCCTACAGTGGCCGAGCTGCCAGTGCTCCAGCTTCCCTCATTATTCGGTGATGACATCATCGCTGAGCACATATTCACCAAGCCACAGTTCTGGCCAGCTCCACTCTATGGCAGTTGTGCCAGGTTGCCCACAGGGTCACTTCTTATATTATGGTAATAGTTTCGCTGCCATTGAAAATGCATCCAGTTTTCTAGTTCTATCCATGGAATACAACTTGAGCCCATTAAAATCAGCTTTCCAGAAATCCAGAGTATGTGGCTGACTAACCTTAGTTTTCCTCTCTCCCAGTATCAGATGATGCACTTGCTCTCACTCAGAGTACTTGCCACCTCCCCTTCCTTGAGCTATTGATCAAGGGCAGGGGTGGGCAAAGCCCAGCCCAGGGGCCATTTGTGGCCTTCGGGGACTCCCATTCTGGCCTTCAGGGAGCTCCCAGTTTCCAGTGAGCCTCTGGCCCATCAGAGACTGTTGGAGCCCGTGCTGGCCCACAACTGCCACTTGCGACGGCCAGACACGAGCTGTGGGCTGAGTTAGAGCAACCCCCCCCCCCCACTGCCTCTGAACAAGTGATGTCTCCATGTGTTTCTGGCTTGGTCTAGCTGTCTGTTTTCTGTCTGTTTTCACTGTGCAAGAGGTGTGTGTGTGTGTGGCAAACAGGTCATAGTGCTCATGTGATTTCTACATGCCTGTATTATAGTTCTCATGTGCATTATAAATAAGCTCAGTAAAATTAATTCAATCATATAAGTTCCGTCTCTAATGTATTCATTTATGTAAATTTATTCAAATTTGAAATGCAAATTAATTCTTTTTCCCCCGGCCCCCAACACAGTGTCAGAGAGATGATGTGGCCCTCCAGCCAAAATGTTTGCCCACCCCTGGTCAAGAGTACAAAATCACAGTGTTAGAATAGGCCAAGGCATAGTTCATTAGCTTATTACCCTCAACCTGACTTCCAAGGCTTCACAGTACCAGTGAAAAGATCATTTCCAGTTTTGCGTTTCCTGAGTATGAAGAGCAAAACATGCATCATTTGACATAATTTCCTTGCTAAAGCACCAGGGAAGACTCCACTAGCTCAAAAAGGATGAGTCATGGCAAAGTTATTCTGTAAATAGTTTGTTATTCTTATAGGAAAAAGTTGGCAAGTGTCAAAATTGCTGCAACATCTGTACTCATTCCGACTGCAGTACTGTAAATTACAGATAATCATGATTTACTATTGAGCTCCACGGATAACACAGTAACTACAGATACACAAACCATATGGAGATTTGGTGACAAACCTTCCCTTTGCTCTGCAAAGAGCTGAAAATGGATTGTTATGGCAGTGCACTGTAGATCTATGTATCCTGTCAAATAAACATTCTGCATTTATTTTATACAAATAAATCCAATTCCCCAAAGAGAAAGTATTTTCCAAAAGTTAATATAAGGTGCTTCCAAAATTAACAATTATAAAATGGGTCTGGTTCCTTCTTTGTTGTTACTTTCCTGTGACTTGGAAAATTGAGAATATTTTTAGATGAATAACGAATGCATGGCAGCTAATTGCGATGTTCGTTTTTGATTAGCATGTTTAATGCAATCATACATCACACAGTTGAAGAGTACTTGGACAAGGCAGCAGGTACCATGATGCATATGAATAAAAGAAGAAACAAGTTTTGTTTCAGTAAAATAAATAAATAAACTGTAAAGTAACTAGCACAGACTGGAGAGATCAGCTGTTCCCCAATAAGCCTGATTTTTTTTAGAGGTATACACTAAAATTATACCTTATATTGTATAAGGAGGCACATTCCCTCCTTTTGCCTTCACAACATCCCTATGAGATAAGTGAGGCTGAGCGATAGTGACTGGCCCAAAGTCACCCAGGAAGCTTTATGGCTGAGTGGGGACTTGAACCTGGACCTTCCAGGTCTAAGTCCAGCTCCAGAACCATTCAACATCCAGGCATGATATAAGATCAGACAGGCAGGCAAGTGAACAAACATATCCCAGCCAGGTACATCAAGCAGCAACCTTGCTGGAGGTAAGCAGGGCTGGATGGGGGAGTACCTGGGAACTCTATATACCCCATCTTTGACATGCTGAGCACAAAATGGTTTCCCACACAATCAGAATAACATTTTTATAGCTTATTTTTCTTAAGGAAGCCATTAATTCACCACATATCCAGGAAACCTGCCCAAGGGTGGACAGTGAAGAACCTATTTCTCAACATCAAATATCATTACTGTAGTAAAAATGACATTGTAAAAACCTGATATCCATGTTCTTTTCCTTGAAGATTATTTTCTGAGGGCCAATTCAAATGACCGTATCTTTCCACTTTCAGGCTCAACAGTCATGTTGTTAATGAGATCCATGTAAAGTCCAGCTTCAAGAAGACCTGTAAACCATTGGTTCACAAGGATGGGATCAACATATATATTTTTTTCTTTTTAAACTGCAAAATTTACTGCACAGTTCCCTTCCCATATATTACTTCTAAAGAAACTGCAGTGTCTTCTCTTTTTAGTTGGCTGCCAATTAAATACTTGGAAGACACCCAAGGGTTGAAAGTTAAGGATTCTGACAGGAAGGGGAAAGTGTCTTAAACCCTGTGTCATCACAACACCTCCCAGGCAGAGAGAGAGAGAGAGAGAGAGAGAGAGAGAGAGAGAGAGAGAGAGAGAGAGAGAGAGAGAGAAACCTGATCTCTGCTAGGAAGCATGTCACTCTTCTAATGGCCAGAGACAATGGTGAAGTGCTTCCATCCAGGTGACTGGAGGAATCATTTGGAGCCTGGCTGGTTCTATGGAACAGTTGCTCTAGCCTGAGTTCCTATGTCTGAACAACATATGTGCCTGAGCAGCAACACAGACTGTCTTGCCTCACCCTTCCCAGCTCTGACCATCCACTCATCCTTGAACACATCTTCTGCCTCTGGTCCATTTGATCCTCATCTGCCCATGCCAGAACCAAGTTCTCAGCTGTGATCTGACTCAGAGCTTGGCCTAAAAGGGGGGGGGGGAGGAGGTTTGCCAACGTGGGCCAAGCTCTGAGTCACGTCACAGCTGAGAATTGGAGCAACTGTTCTACAGAGACAGCAGGGCCCCCACTGGCTCCTCCAGTCATCTGGACTGAAAAGCTTTACAACTGCCTCTGGCCGTTATATACCCACACAAACCATTAAGTCTTACAGTTTCTGCATTTGCTTGCTTGCCAAATCAGAGCAGGAACAAAAATTTCCACCCGCGTGGTTCTTCCAGCCGGCGTGCTTGCCTAAAGAACTATACCTCCCAGAAGGCTGAGCATTATTTGTCTGTTATGTAAACATGCCATTAGGAAGGGCTGCTGCAAGAGGTCTCTGCGCGTACTTGGACAGTATGTGGTTCTCAAACTGTGGATCACAACCCAATTTGTGGCGGTTTGCGAAACCGACAAGGTAGATGAAGCTATCGAGCGTTAAACAACCTTTTACTTGGGAAGAGCACTGCTGTCCAATCACCATTATAGCCACAGAGGACCACTGGTGTAGGAAGCACAGTGGAAGCTGTAGCAAGCCAGCACCTCAGGAGATGCCAAGTAAGCTTCAATGGCAGTCTTGAGAAATACCTCACTGTGGTTTTCAGCTGATTCTTCAAGGGCTGTAAAATGGAATACTTCTTCCACAAAGAAAACCTGTGGGGCCCCAGGGGGTGTCGCCCAATGTAGTGTGGGGAAACAGCAGGTAGGTTGGCCTCAGACGTCCTCCTCCCTGGTGGCAGTGGTCCGCCTTTGGCTCCCAGGCAGACAGCAGCAGCTCCAACCAGGACTCCTGCCTCACCAGAACTGCCCTGCATCACAGGCCTCCCTTGCTTTAGTTCTCCCCATCCTCCTCATCGGCTCCTCCCCGTCAACCTTCTTTAAAGGCACCTCACCCCTAGCCGGCCTCTGGCTTCCCTGATGGCCCATGGGACTAGCGTCCCATCCATCAGCCGGTTGTGGAGGTGGGGGCTGTCCCCCAACCAACCCCTTGCCACGCCACCAGAAAAGTCCAGCCACTGCCTGTCCCCACCCCAGGTCACAGAGGACCCAGGAGCTGTTGGGGCTCTTCAGTGTCCTCCTGAGCCAGGTGCGGAGCTTTCCTACCACCGCTGGGCTGAGTTGTGGCTGCTGCAGCAACCCCACAGCCAGCCAATGCAGACCCCTGAAGTGGAGCTCTCTGGCTCGCCTGGTATGCACACCCCAGATGGCACCCTGTCGCGATGGGGAGAATTCCCCAGCTGGGGTGGGGAGGCCACTGCCTCGTCGTCCATGCCACGTGCCGCCCGCCCGCCCAGCGGAGGAGGAGAAGGCCCCGCAGAGGGCTGGCTGTTTCCACTCTGGCTGGCTGCTAGGTAAGTCAGGTTCAGAAGTGGGTCCGATCCCCGAAACCTACATATAAGAAACCAGCACATTTGGAAAAAACAAAACAAAACCTAAACCAGTGGTTCCCAAACTGTGGTTCCGAACCCACTGGTGGGTTGGGACTTGATTTTTGTTGGGTCACCAAAAGGGTGATGGAAAGATCAAATAACTAATTGTCTCAAGCCCTAAGGCTATTCAAAAATCAGATGCTAATTACTCTGCTGAGAGGTCAGCTTCTGCAGTTTGCAAGATAGCTGCTCAACAACAGTATTTATATACCGATTTTCAACAAAAAGTTCACAAAGCGGTTTACAGAGAAAATCAAATATCTAATGGCTCCCTGTCCCAAAAGGGCTCACAATCTAAAAAGATGCAACACCAGCAGACAGCCACTAGAACAGACACTGCTGGGGTGAGGTGGGCCAGTCACTTTCCCCCTGTTAAATAAAAGAGGAGCACCCACTTGAAAAAGTGCCTCTTAACCAGTTAGCAGGGGTTCACTGCCCTTCAAGAAGCTAAGCTCCTGCAGTATCCAAGCATGTGTAAATAGAGAGAAATAAATGTTTGAGGCTCTTTTTCTGGCTATTATAAACAAGAAATAAAAAGGAAGGTCCCCTGTGTAATCACCAAGGGCGAACTCAGGTTGTGGGGAGTGTTCTCAGCTCAGTACTGCAACCTACCACTCTGCACCACACAAGGCTCAAATATAAACTTACAAACAAACAAACGAATAAATAAAATATTATTTCTTTCCAGATCTCCTTTTTCAAAGTCTGGTAAACCTAGGTGGGTCTCGACTGAGCCGTGATTTTCAATCTTTTTAAACTCATGGCACATTGACAAGGCACGAAAATGGTCAAGGCACACCATCAGGTTTTGACACTTGACAAGGCACACCATGCTGCCAGTGGTGGTGGTGGGGGCTCACATCTGCCATTGACCCTACTAATAAATTACCTTCTCCCAAATTCATGTGGCACACCTGTGGACCACTCGTGGTACACCGATGTGCCACAGTACAGTGGCTGAAAATGGCTGATAGAGTGTCATTTTTAAACAGTGGTTCTGGTGCCAAAAAGTTTGGGAACCACTGACCTAAACTAAACCCCACCTCCCTGACATCTAATTTTCGAAGGGTAGGTGTAACATGATGGAATGGTACTTTAGGAGAGCAACAGCTCCCTACCTCTTCCTGAACAAGGCTTTCAGTTCAATTAATTAAACTTTGGTTGCAGGCCTAACTTTTGCTGAATCTCTCCCATGTAAACAGTAGGGAGATATTTGTAGCTCAGTCATGTGATCCTCCCATCAGCAGACTGAGGCTACAATCCTATCCACACTTTCCTGGGAGAAAGCCCCATTGACTATAATGCGACTTACTTCTGAGTAGACACCTATAGCATTGGGCTCTGAGACAGTAGAGGCCAGGAAGAATTTTATCTGAGAGACTGTCTACTATGTTTCCTATAAACAACCATTAAGATGCTTCTTACACTGGGAAAACCCTCCTTGTATCTACAACTTGGCTACTTAGAACAAACTTATTTTGACAGACTTGAGCACATGCAACAGTGACCTTTTCTGGCCAGTAAACAATGTAAGAATTTGGCAGCATCCTGATCCTTTGACATAGATTTGCTGCAGTGGAAAACAACAGAGATAATCAATTGCCTGGGAGGGCCCTTGTCATTCGAGAGCTCTCTCACACCAACCAGATTGTGGAGAAAATGAGGGGAGGTTTTCCTGCATGAAAAATCAATGTGCTTTACAGTGTTCAGGGTCACCAACGGGATCTTTTATCCTGGAATGTTTCCGTGATTGTGAGATTAGCTTCATGTTGGTGTGGATTTGGATATATGGCATTTGTGGCAGGTTAACAAAAAAAAAACGAGCTTGTTACAAAAACAGGAAGAGGAGAAATGGAAAAACAGACTGAGTAATCATTAACATTTTGGCAGACAGTAATTGTGATAAGGTTATTAACACTTGCAAATGCTGAATCTATGACTGGAGTCTTAAACGTTGTACGTCTTCAGAACTGAAAACCATTAGCAACTGGCAAGAAATAAACAAATTGCTTCACTCATTTAAAGAAGTAAATGGCTTTACTAATTGATAAGCTCTTGTGTAGGCAAGCCGGAGTTGTATCATGCATGGAGCCTGAGGGGCATGTGCCTCAGGTCCATACTGGGGGGTAGCGAAGGCTCCTAGCCTTCAAAGAAACCAAAGCACAATGAAGCCAGCAGTGCTGTGCCCTTGGGGAGAATAGGCTGCAATCCTAACCAACTTTCCAGCACTGACATAAGGGCAATACAACTCCAAGGTAAGGGAACAAACGTTGCCTTACCTTGAGGAGCCCTCCGTGACTGCCCCCCAACTGCAGGATGCAGCACATGCCCCACTGGCACAGCTAGGCCAGTGCTGGAAAGTGGTTAGGATTGCGTCCTTAGCGATTTCCCCAAGAGTGGGGCTTCACATGCCTTGTCCTGGTTTCTGTGAAGGCTGGGAGCCTTCATGAAAGCCAGAACGGGGCATTGTGAAGCCACCAGCAACCCACCCTCAGGGAGAATGTTAAGTGACTGCGTGTGGGTTATGAGTGCTTGCTCACCTCACACAGTGCTGGTGGCACTTTTTGAAGGACTTCGATGGGGTGGTTCTGCCCCACCTGCTGGCCCCACACCACATGTCCTTGGATCATATTCAGGGTCTCCCTGAGCTTCCATTTCCCACGTGTTGCCTGTGCATGCATGAGGCGCAGACACTGGACCTGTGGCAAAAGCCTTTTCACAAAGGTACCTGAAGGTCTGTTGAAAACCTACCTGGTTCTTATTATTTTCTTCTTTGTGTGGACAAAATAAGAAAATAAATATGGAATTACAGCTAAATATTATTAGCATGTCTTGAATTTCCAGGACTGTACAGTGGAATGAAATGTTGTTTTAAGCAGCCCAACAGTCTCTCCACTGCAACACTGTAGGTAATGAACAGTGGTAGATTGTCAGGGACATTCGTGCCAATTACATTATTAACTCAAGAATTTCAGGCATGTGTTTGGATTACCTACTCATTTCGTTCCTTTTCCTGTTGCTGATCCTTTCAAGCAGTAGCAATTTTTCCAATTACAGGAATTGCTATGGACACTGGGCCTTTTAGTCCTGGTAGGAAAAGATTCTGTAAGATGGTTTACATAGCCGTTTCCTCCGAGGGAGCCGGCAGCACAGTATATGGTTTAAGGCTTAGCAGAGCACAGACCACAGCTATAGGATGTAGTGCATCTCCAGGGGCTTTGTGGTGGTTGAATTCTCAAAATAAACCGTTCCTTCCAGCCCGAGACAAGAATGAAAAAAATACACGTTTACTTGCCAAAGCTGTGCAAACAAACCAATTCAAACAAACTTGATCAATTATGTAAAAGAAAAAGCTTAGGGGGAAGCAACGTATGGATGAAGGGAAGCGGCTTCATTTTTCAGTTTTGTTCAGCTCCACACGTGAAAACGACCGACAGCTGCTGCGGTCAGGGTTCTCTCCATATAGAAGTAGTAACGGCTCTTCTTTGATTTGAGGCTTGAGCAGCAGGCCTTGAAATGTTGCAAAACCAAAAGTCGTCCCAGGGGCACACTTTCACTATCTAGAGATGGAAGGGCAGGCCCGCTCATTTTTGCAGCACCTCCACTTAGCCAAAACTGGAGCCTCCAGGAATTTGTTGAGTTGAATGCCTTGGTTCACAGTAAACTGATGTTTTTTGTTAACATCCCAATTTCAGACACTTTGCTTAGATGTTATAGTACCATAGGCTCAAATAATATTTGCTTCTAACTATAAAGCATCTGGACAATACAATCTGTATCTCCAGAAAGCCACAACTCAGAGAAACCGTCGGTTTCTTCACATAGGGATAGGAGAAGAGATATATTTGTGATTTTTTTTTTGGGGGGGAGGGGGAGGCACAGATATCAAAGCATAATTTGCAAATCAAGAGAATGTTATTGTAGCTAATTTGTAAGGCCATCAGAGGGAAGGGAAGAAGCTACCAGAGATAATGCCATTGTGCCTGGACCCAGATCGAACTGAGAACATATTCCCCCATATACGTTTTGCATTGTATTTGAATTGCTCTGAACAATTCCCAGCCCCAAATTAAAATTATGGCCCAAATTTGTTGAGGACCCTGTGCTGGTGGAACACATGTTCCACTGGTACACACTGTCACAAAAGTGCCGTAAACTGGCTTGTGAAAGTGCGAGGCCCAGGCATGACATGTTGTTGGAAGGCAGCGATCGTTGGGAGCCTTCCTGGAGTGTGTAAGTCCAGCATAGGGCAGAGGGAGGGGTGGCAGAAAGCAGGGAGGGAGTTGAATGGGGCAGGGCAGGGTGGGGTGGGCAAATTGGGCCTGGGAGGGGTGCAGGATTATCTGTATCCAAACCCCCTTCTGGCCTGATCTGCCTGCATGGATCAACGTGAACGTGCACCAGTGATACAACTGGCAGGTGTCCAAGTGGACCTGTTGTGGCGTCTGGGGCTGTCCCCTTACCCTGGAATCGCAAAGCACTCCTCTGGGGTGTTGCGGGCCATCGGCCAGCTGGCATCGAGACTCACAGCAGAGCTTCAAAGAGCAGCAAGAGGTTCGGCCCAGCCCAGCATATGATTTTTGTGTGCTTTGAAAGTCCATCGACCTGCCCTGAGCCTCTTATGTTTGAAGCTCCGTCTTAGGTATCTGAACCCAGAGATAAACGGGTGACGGTGTTATTGCCAGTCACTTCCAGGAGCCGTGCACACATTTGCAGCACAGGGGGGAGGGAATCACAGACCGAAGAAGATGGTGCAGCATTGGAGTATGACATTACCATTCGTCTCATTTTGGGTGGGCAAAGAAAATAACAAAGAAGGAGCTACAGGTTGGCAGCTTCTGGGAATGTGTCTCAGAGATAGGGATAGGGATAGGATAGGGAGATACTCTTTACACTCTCACATAAGACCAGAACCAGGGGACATCCACTAAAATTGAGTGTTGGGCGGGTTAGGACAGACAAAAGAAAATATTTCTTTACTCAGCGTGTGGTCGGTCTGTGGAACTCCTTGCCACAGGATGTGGTGATGGCGTCTAACCTAGACGCCTTTAAAAGGGGATTGGACAAGTTTCTGGAGGAAAAATCCATTATGGGGTACAAGCCATGATGTGTATGTGCAACCTCCTGATTTTAGAAATGGGTTATGTCAGAATGCCAGATGCAAGGGAGGGCACCAGGATGAGGTCTCTTGTTATCTGGTGTGCTCCCTGGGGCATTTGGTGGGCTGCTGTGAGATACAGGAAGCTGGACTAGATGGGCCTATGGCCTGATCCAGTGGGGCTGTTCTTATGTTCTTAGAGACAAAGAAGGACAGGAAATGGAAATTAAGACAGCCCAAACGGAGAGCTGGAGCTGTTTGTGGTACAGGGGGACATCGTTTGTCCACGAACGCCAGACTATGGGTTGCATTGCGCCACTGGAAATTCTTGCCGTTCAGAGAAGAGGGACACAAACTCATAACAAAAGAAAGGATCCCAGCCAAGAAGTAAACTGTCTGGGAGCCAATCAGGGCTGTGGTCTAGCTAGGTGAGCTGAGCTCAGCGTTGCAAAGCCTTTCAGACTGGGCCAAGGATTCAGCCTTCTCCTAGAGCAGTGGTTCCCAATCTTCTTTGGGATCATATCGCCTTAATGAGGGTAGCGACCCCAATCAGGGAACTGTTAGAACAGCATTTCTATGTTTCGCTGCTGTCGCTGCCACCCACATGTAAGTAAAACCTTCCCACTGCCTTGTGGCCATATCCAGTTGTGGAAAAGGCTACAGGAGTCAACCTCGAGGCAAAATCCGGAGCCGGAGTCCCTGAGGCAGTTCGCGGCTGTACACAGTCATGCTCTGGCAACTCCTGTGACGCCGCTGGAACCAACTGTATTGGCTTCTGCCTTTTCATTGGACCATTCCAGCTACATGGAGAGGGGGGATTTGCTGCATGGGTAACAGCCTATCCTCCATACCTTCTTTACCCAGGCTTCGCACACTGAAGAGGACACTCCACGGAAAGCTCTTCAACCTCTCCAGACTGAGAGCAAAGTCCAAAGTCCAGCTGAAATGTCTGCGTGACTTCCTCTTTGCCGACGATGCAGCTACACTTGGCCAACAGATTGAGGCAAAGAGGCAAAGAAGGAAGGCCCATAGCCAGGGAGACAGACCAGGGACAGGCTGCACTTGCTCCCAGTGTGGAAGGGATTGTCACTCCCGAATTGGCCTTTTTAGCCACACTAGACACTGTTCCAGAACCACTGTTCAGAGCGGATACCAGAGTCTTTCGAGGCTGAAGGTTGCCAACAACAACAACGTTTGGTGGCGGCGGTGAAAGTGCCATTCTAATGCCACTATGGGTCCCCAATTGGGTCGCTACCATCCTTAAGGGTGTAGTGTCCTGAAAAAAGGATGGAAAAGCCTGCCCTGGGTGGGGGGAGGGTTACGAACCCCAGGTTGGGAAACACTGTTCTGGAGGCAGGGAGAATTTTAGTTCTAGTATAACTTGATACAAGTATTCATTCGTTCACAATGAGCTAGAGCTTATTTATGCACTTCAGTGCTGCTTATGTTCAGGCTGTCCTTTTACCTTCTGTTCCAGGAAGGACAGGAAGTAAAGAATGACAGATATGAAGAACAAGCTCTCTTTTTTAAGGAAACCTCCCTTCTTGGATCCCGTACAGATGGGCACACAGAAGAGTTCATACCCCTGACTGTGTTTACCCAAGAGCTGAATGTGGCTGGCACTCCATATTTTTGACTGCACTTGACAATTTCTGATGGAACATTTTTGACAGCTCCTACCAATTCAGTATATTGATCTATCATAAGGTATCTATCATTATCTATCTATCATAATGTATGCTTCAGAGCTCCACCCGCTTTGTTTCTCTGCAATGTATTTTAAACAAGCATTGAGGCTGTAAAGTAAAATTACCTTGAAACATTTCATGGCTGTGAAGTTAGGTCCATGTCTTCTTAACTTTGTTTTTCATTTCATGGGTTGCTTATTCTGTGATACCCTGAAATGAAAAGTGCTGCAGAAGCAGTCTGTGGTAGGTGGTGGTGAACCTGGAGTCATACAGACTAGGATATTGTCTTGGGAACCGAAGGGCTCCAGCCTCTGCAACACAAGGCAGTGAGGTGTTGTGTTTAGGATTACACAGAAATTCCAGTTGGTGGTCTCTTGTTTCCCTTGTAATGAGGATATGCCATCAATTGCTAGTTTATCACCAAAGTGATTGTAATTCTAGAATTTTTTTTTACATTATTATAAAGTAAATATAAAGAAACTGCATCCTTAAATACAAAGAAACTTATAAATAAAGATTTCCCATCAACGTTACAGACAGCTCCCTGTTTCTGTGGATCCCATATCTGTGGATCTCCCTGTATCTGTGGGTTTATCCAGCATGCAGTTAATCTGTGGAACTCCGTGCCACAAGATGTGATGATGACATCTGGCCTGGATGCCTTTAAAAGGGGATTGGACAAATTGCAGGAGGAAAAGTCCATCATAGCTGTGATGTGAATGTGCAATCTCCTGATTTTTGAATTAGGCTATCTCAGAATGCCAGGTACAAGGGAGTGGTACTAGGATGCAGGTCTTTTGTTGTCTTGTGTGCTCCCTGATGCATCTGGTGGGCCACTGTGAGATATAGGAAGCTGGACTAGATAGGCCTTAGGCCTGATCCTGTGGAACTCTTCTTATGTTTTTATGTTCCCATACCCACAGTTTCACTTATCTGCTGTTCTCAGATTCTCCTGTCATGCTCATGACTCACCTCTCTTTGTTTGCAAAGACTTTGCAAATGGAAGCTTTTTGGAAAAGGAAGCAGCAGTGGTGTAGCTGGAGGGGGCAGAGCAATCAGGCTGTCAGGGAGCCTCAGTGATGCGGGCAAGCGGTCCCTCCCTTCAGAGCCATTCCCGGTGGGGGGAGCAAAAAGGAGCCATATGGCTCCCTTTTGCTCCCCCTGCCGACAATGGCTCCGACGGGGCCGCTTACCTGCCCCGCTGAGCCTCCCCGCCGAACTGACTGCTCCGCCCCCCCCTCCAGCAACGCCACTGGGAAGCAGACAGCTGAACACTGGACTGGTGTCTCCTAGAGGAACAGTAGAGGAGGCAACAGTGAGAACACTATCAGGAAACGATGTCTAGCATTCTCGGTGTGTGCTTCCTCTGCTGTGGAATATGGTATAATTTCCTGCTCTGATCCAAAGGAAAGCTCTGCCTTTGGAACTGTGAGCTCACAGAAGTGCTGTTGGCACTTGCCCCACCATGGTGTATGAAAACTGCCTTGTTATTCTAATGTCCTTGAATCAACCCTCCGTCTCCTTATTTTAGCCACACCACACCCAGGCCATGGACCTCCCTGGCTACCACTTTTTTTTCCCTGCCAGAGACAGCTGGATGCTTAGAGGTTGATCTCATTGCCCTGTGCAGAGGCTGTCAGTGTTCAGTTGTCAGCTGAGAGTGGAGTAACAGTGCCAACCATTCCGAAAGAATAACAAAGCACAGTTAGTTTGCCTCGGTTATTTTATACGGAAATAGGGGCTGACCAGGTCTCCACAGCATCCAGTGTTTTAAGAGGGGATTGGTGACTGGTGACTCACTTGATCACTAATGATCACTTGACCATTAGAAGTCAGCCCTTGCTAGACCCTTCCTTCCCCACCCACCCACCCCCCCAATTCAAAAATGGCAGGCCTTAGAAACTGAGCCACACGTGTCTGTTCGTGATGCTGTTATAGAAGGACTGTGTGGCACAAAGGCAAGAACAGCTCATTGATTTGCTTGTCTGTCATTCCTAAGAAACAGGAGAGTAAAGAGCTGTGTATTATAATCCCTCAAGGTGGTGTCAACTTAAAAGCTTACTATGATGCATTGACTTCCGGCCGGTACAACTATAACCTGTTATTGTCATTGGGGAGACTTTACCTAAATTCTTACCGGAAAGATAACCTATTATTTGGTCTCAGATCTCAGGCTTGAGTTCAAAGCTTTGCTACCTGCTCCATTTATCATGTCAAAAAGTAGCAAGTAAGCAAGACTGAATCCTGGAGTTTTCCCAGAGACAGTCAGAGTATAAGCTGAAACAGATCATGCGCAGGAAAGCAAGGGGTGCTCAGCACTTTCCTTTTGGGCCAATCCTATCCAAGATCTGGTCAGCATGCGCAGGCCTCCATTTTGCTCTAGTGGCCCAGAATGGCTCCAAAGGGGAGGGGTTGCTTGCACGCTCGCAGTGAGGCTTCCTGCAAAACTTAGTGCTTTGCACCCCGTCTAGCTATGCAACTGTCTGGCATCCTTCTGCATGCCACTTTCCTAATGAAAACTGTCCCCAGCCTCTGAAGCTACTTGTCGCATTAGGGAAAGTATCCCTAGAGTATACTCTAGAGTAACAAGTATCCATAGAGTTTCCATACCCCATGAGCACAGCCAGAGGAGGGTAGCACAATAAGTACTACAGACGCCACCATGCACCATATAAGCGGCCCCTCCCAGTCACCATCAAAGCCATTCCAGCAGCGACAGCAATGAACAGGAGATGCCATTTGGTTTGGTGCGCGCCTGCGCATTGCCATTGTTGCCTGGAATGGCTCCAATAGTGAGTGAGAAAGGTCACTTATGCATTGCATTGTGCCTATGGTGCTGCCCCCCTAGCAATCAACCTAGCAAGACAGCTAGCAGATTTGAAATGGGCAATTATCTCTCTAGGAAAAGAGCATGGGGGGAAAGGGTTAAACTTCCCTTTCACCAGGCCCAAAGTCCTCATCCACATTGGGAACGTCTCCTAAAGCTGTTTTTACAAAAAATTTTAAGATCCAGTCCAATCTGGAAGATCCAGTCACAGGTCTCCGTTGTTTAACCAGTGATAAACAGCACACAGACGGGGAAAAAGTGACCATCTGTTTCTCCTACCCTTTATGTTTCTTCTTGTCTTGTCCCCAAGGCATCTGGTGGGCCTCTGTGAGATACAGGAAGTTGGACGAGATGGGCCTTTGGCCTGATTCAGCGAGCCTCTTCTTAGTTTCTTATGATTGCCTGCTTCATCCTTCTCTTTCTGAGGAATTTCACAGGGGAGTTTCAGAATCGATGTACACACCTAAAGAACCGGAGCCATCATGTTACAAATATCCATTCCCTCCTACTCATATTCCCCTGGTCCAAACCATGAAAGTGCAACCCCTTCTGCCTGAGTCATGATTAGTAAGCAGTTATAGTGGGATTACAGCTGGTGAAGATCGCGTAAGAGACTCCTTTATTTTGTCTGCTCAAGTCACGCTCTGTGCTGTTCCTGTTCCACAAGGTATAAGGTCAGGGCACGAGCAGAGGACTATCTCAGTCCACTCTGTAAGAGCCTCTTGAAATTCTTAGCTTCACTGCTGATTTTTTTTAAATTAAATCTGTTTATTTTATTTGATGAATTTCTAGCCTACTGGTCAAAAAAAAAAAAAAAAAAGTCCAATGTAGCTTATGTGAAATGAATACTAAAATAGATTGTGTACAAATAAGAACATCAGAACTAGGAATTAGAAATTGGGATTTTAAAAATTAAATACTGCTAGAGAATAAAAACAGTAGCAATAAGAATAAAAAATAATAGTGCTCTGAATTAAAGGACTGGAAAAACAGCAGTATGTTTGCTTGTTGCTAGACAGACACATGTGTTGGCAACAAGCATACAGAATTAGGGAAAGCATTCTGCAAATAAGGTGCCACCACAGAGAAGTCTCACAACCCAATCCTAGGCATGTCTACTCAGAAGTAAGTCCCATTATAGTCAATGGGGCTTACTCCCAAGAAAGTGTGGCTAAGATTGTAGCCCTAGTCACTGACCCCCCTCTTGCTGACTTCCAGAGAAGAGCCTTATCTGATCAACTCAAAAGTAAGCAGGTCCACAGGTTGCCAGTTTTTTAAATTATTTTGTTTCTCAAGCTTTCTGCTTTTTTTTCTCATACGCACAGGCAGCAAAGGTTAACTGCAGACCATTTTTGAGCCGCCACTGGGCCTAATCCCCTTTTTACAGGTCTCCACGCTGTCAGATTTTTTTTCCCATTCCTCAAGGGTTGGAACCTTATCACTGGACCCTGTCTCAGAAATCACTGGGTTTTAGATGCATCGGATATGACGACCATATTCATATATGAGACCAGGGTAGAGTCTCATATATGTTCATATGTTCATATATGGACAAGTCTTGAAATACCCTGTTCTCAAGCCTATAAGATTTTAAAGGTTAACACAACCACCTTGAATTACACTTGAAAATACCCAAGAACCAGTGAAGCTGTTTCAGCCTGCTAAAAAGTATTTCCTGTAAACTGTGCACATCAGTGATTTAGCCGGACTTGAATTGTCTTCAAGGGTAGCCCCATGTGAACTGTATTGCAGCAGGCAAGTCTATATGTTAATAGGGATGTGGGCAAACTACCTCTGTCAAAGGGGTCTTGCATTTGGTGAGGCAGCCTAAGCTGGTGGAAAATGCTTCATGTTACTGATACCACTTGGGGTCCAAGATGAGCTGAATCTAACCATGCTCCCAAATTGTGAAACAGATTCATAAGGGAGAGTTTTATCTATCTAAAATATAACTTTTTGTATCTTGTATGTTTTGCTGAGGTGTTAACCTTGTGCAAAACCGAACAAAAATAAAACAAAGGTATTCTCCCAGATTTGTGCATTCAAATTGCTGCTTTTGTTCCACACAATAGTCATATTTTCAGGAACCAATTTGAATAATAAACTCAATTTTATATAGATCTGCAGTTCATATATACAGTATATATATATATATATATATATATATATATATATATATATATATATATACGAAGGTTGAGAAATCAGCAGATTTAATTTGACTCCAGAAGGCTGTGACATACTGTCGATTTAAATTGCAATTTAAACCAACTGCACTCAGTGGAATGTGGATATTAATAAGATTTTGCTGCTCAGTACTGCTGTTCACAATTGGAAAGATAAACTTTTTCATTTCATTGTTTGATTGGTTTTGGCAAGTTTTCCCAAAGGCATCAGGCACATATTATAACACCAGCTCACGAGTTTGCCTGTGACTCATGGTAGCAGAAATAATTGTAGAGTCTCACAGGAGAAACATGGCCACAGCACATTTGAATCCGTTTAAATTGTTGCGCAACAGATTGGAAACAGCAGCTGAACTTTTAGGCACTCGGTGTCCCTGAGGCATTCGTGGAGTCATGATGGAGTTTGTTACGAGTATTTCATCTGCCTCAATTCCAGTGGCTTTCACTTTTTAGATGGCCAACTTGGGGAAGTTATGAACCTGACTGAGGCAGTGCTCATAACATATTTTGCCCCCTTCAAATGCCGACTGCATACGGGCAGCCCAGTCCTAAGGTGCCTGGCACCTCAAGAAGCGGAGGTGCAAAAATGACTACTGCTGCATCCTATGGGTGCTGGGTTAAGCACCAGAGTCTCAGGGGAAAGGGACATTCGTCCCCTTTTCCCAGGTAAGGACATAGGCCCCGCAATGTGTCTCCTCCAATCTGCACTGGCTATTTTGCCAATGCAGACTGGAGGAGCGCCATGTTGGGCTTTTGAGCTTGACAGGGAGCATAGGATCTGGCAGAGGAGGACTCTGCCAATCCCATCCCCCTCCTGTTCCAGTTCCTCCCCTGGAAATCCTCCCTCTACCCCAACAAACCTTTCCACTACCCAAAACTCTTCACTTGCTGCGGGGGGCTTCCGTCTGGCACTGGGCTCAGCACTGATTGGCGCTGGGCCAGAACCAGTGGTCCCTACACGGACAGTGCTGTAAACATGCTTTACGGCACATTTACAGCGCCAGCAGTACACTTGTACCGCCAGTGCTGAAGAGCTCAGGATTGGTCTCTGAAGCACATGATATATAGATGTAAGCTCATTTCTTTTACATTTTTACATTACATTTTTTTACTGCTTTTACATTTGGTGCTTTCTGCCATGGACAACCTTGGTCAGAGCTCTAACCATGGTCAGCCAGCCATCGTTAGAGAGCCACTGGCATATCCCTGTACAACGGGAGGTGGGTTAGAACTCAAAGGCAGTGAAGCAAGTTGCTTACAATATCCCTCCTTCTTCTCCAGTAGCTGTGAATCCAACTTGGGGCACAGTCCTAACCAGGCCTACTCAGAAGTAAGTCCTATTTTGTTCAACGGGGCTTACTCTCAGGAAAGTGTGGTTAGGATTGCAGCCTTGGTCTCAGCAAGTTAGAAGAGGATCACAGACCCCAGTGGAGTGGCAGCATAGAGAGGGCGGTGGACAGATGGGCTGGGGTTTGGCTGCCCCTCCAGGAGTGCGGCTGCATGTGGCTCTTTCAGTTCGCTACGTGATCAGGCCAGCTCTGGATGGGGCTTCCTGTTATGATTCTGCTCCCCCTTATCTGTCCACTCAGTGTGTGGTTTTTATGTGAAGAAGATGGCTTTTGATAACTTTGATCACAATAGGAAGACAGCCAGTTCTTCTTCCCTTTGCCGATCAAACCAGCTTAACATTTGGAATTGATTAATCTGCAGCTGCTATTACTTCATGAACTCATAAATACTAGTTTGGACCACAAAGTGTATCCCAAACAGTACAAATTCCTGTTTACAATTGTGGATTATTACAGAAGTGTACAAAAGCACAGGGAGATATATATAGCATTCCACTTCACTTGTGTGCTGCTTGGTCATCTCATTTTTAAACATAATTTGGGAAGGCTTTGGAAAAAATAGTATTTAGTTGTAAACCTGCTCCATACAACTATAAATATGATGTTCCTAAATTGTTGATGATTCCCAAATGGTTCCGACCACAGATGGGGTCATGAGAACCTCAGAAACAAGTCACTGGGCGGTCAGCCATGGAGAGTGGAGATGACACCAAGTGCTAATGAATGCATGACACCTGGGGAGGCAGGCGGGAGGAGAGAGTCTTAAAGTGAAAGCAAATTCCATTGGTGGGGCCCAATAGAATGTAGTTTAGCCTCAATTTGGCATTATGCAAAGATAAATAGCCATGATTTAATCAGGCTTGCCCCACTCATCGTCAGGATTTATATAGGCCTATATACAATAATTTATTCCATATTACCTATTTTCTTTTGCAACAGAGCCAGGGAGACTTTGTTTATTCATTTAATATTTTGAATGTTCTGAGATAAAATGAAGAGAATGCAGGAGCAAGAACTTAGAAAAGAGTTCACTTTTTCTGTAAGAGCAGCAACTGTTACCCTGCAGATGCCCGATCTCATCTGATCTCGGAAGCTAAGCAGGGTCAGGCGTGGTTAGTACTTGGATGGGAGACCGCCTGGGAATACTGGGTGCTGTAGGCTTATACTATGATCTCAGAAGCTAAGCAGGGTCAGGCGTGGTTAGTACTTGGATGGGAGACTGCCTGGGAATACCGGGTGCTGTAGGCTTATACTATGATCTCGGAAGCTAAGCAGGGTCAGGCGTGGTTAGTACTTGGATGGGAGACCGCCTGGGAATACCGGGTGCTGTAGGCTTATACTATGATCTCGGAAGCTAAGCAGGGTCAGGCGTGGTTAGTACTTAGAAGGGAGACCGCATGGGAATACCGGGTGCTGTAGGCTTATACCATAGTCTTTTGAGACTGAAGGTTGCCAACCAGTTTTCCGTACTGAAATATATATTTCAGGCTGTATGAAGATCAGGTGTGAAGAGAGGAGGCTGGGATGTGGAACAGTAAGGCTTCACCAAGGCCTGAAGGATTTTCTGAGCATGGGGAACGGAGCCCCTGCTCTAGATGTCCCCCATAACCCACTACCCACTGTCCCACTACCACATAGATTGGTAATATGCTTGTGGAATTACAACACAATCCTGTGCATGTGTGCAAAAAAGTACCTCAGTTGAACTTATTCCCAGGTAAGTGTGTACAGGATGGCACAGTTGCAGCCCAATCCTATCTAGCACTTCTGCTGATATAACTCATGTTCTGTCAGTAGAATGCCTGGGCTACTCCTGTAACAGCTGCAACTATGTATGCAGAATGGGGTCGCCAGTTTAAATGGTTGGTGACCCTGCATGTGCGCTATTAAGAGTGCCCAGCCATTTCTGGAGCCAGTAAGTGGGGGTAGGCCATGGGCCAGGAGGGGCAGGATTGGGGCATTTTGTGGGAGAAAACAGGGGGTTTGGGGGGGAAGAGGGGTGGATCATGCACACCAGATCCTATTCCCATAACCCTATCCCAGTGGCATAACTAGCATTTGTGTCACCTGATGTGGGAGGCCAGCACAACAACCCCATGATGGACCTCCTCCCATGCAGTCCGTCACCTCACACCCGCTGGTTTTTTGGCTATATGTTTTGATAGAATAGTGATATTTCAACATGGTTTGTTACATTACATTCTGCATGAAATTACACATTGATTGATATATAACATGATGGCTTTATTTGAAAGTACTGAGATTTTAAAAGTTTTGGCCAGTAGTGGTGTCACCCCTTTGTGCCTGTCACCTGGTGCAACCCGCACCCCCCCACGCCCCCTAGTGACAATACTACCCTGTCCTATCATGCTCTCCTTGGACTTACCCCAGTTCCATAGCTGGCATGAGTCCAAGGAGACCCATAGCCAACCAGAAGGCCTAAGCAAAGGTAAGTAAAAAAGTTGTTTACCTCTAGTATGCCTTCTGTTGGACCCCTCTCCCTCGCAGTACAGGTTCCATCGGTGTGGCTTCATACTATGGCAATGCAGAGGATAGAATTGGGCTGTTAGTTTTCTACCAAGGGACAAAATCAGCAGTTCTGTGTAACCAACTTCAGAAACCTTAAAACATATTTTAGAAATCCACAGCTCACATTAACCAAATATCTAGAGTTACTTCAAGAAAGCCAGCTGAAATTGCTCAAGAATGCATAGCTAAAAATGTTTCAGTAAATACAGAGATAAGAACTCTCTGTGTGTGATTCTTCTCCCCTTTTTTCTGTGCAGGAAAAATGACACAAATCAGGCACACATATGAACAAATATATGCACAAAACCCTTGCACAACCACATTACCTCATCTGTGTAATGGAGTGGGCAGTTTTCTACACCTGCTCCACCATAAGAACAGTTTTAATGGCCAAGTGGGTTTATGAATTGTCCCACTATCCTAGGAAGGGCTTGACATTGCCTTATGTATTTGTGCCCTTACAAAGTCTTGGGGAAGTCTTCCATTTGAAGCAGTCTTAAAATGCAAAGGATTATATAGGCAGTCTCTTCCTTTTAAATGTAGCTGATGCTACGTGTGGTTTTCCTGGTTGCCCAAACGTAAATCAGTACCCTGTGATCATCTCATGTTAACCCTTTTGCAAGGCTTAGACTTCCTCTGTGGTTTTCTTTGTACCACAACCAGGATCACAGAAAGCACGTATCTTGAAAATTAAACGAAGTTTGGTAATCAAACCTGACTTCTCTGTATGAACAGTTGGAGTGTCTACTACACCAAACACCCATTTGATGGTTTGGTGGTGAGTCTTCTTGTTTTAAGGCCCATCAACAGCACCCTTCAAACCAGTTGCTGACAGAGTCCTGCCAGTAGAGAGGAAAGTTTGGGGATAGGTTGGGGATGGGATGGGGAGGAGCTCAGTGGTGGCAGAATCTGCAGGATCCTATACCCCTGTCTAACCTAACTCACCCTCAGAAGGCTCCTCAGAGCTATTCCAGCAAAAGAGCTGGTGAAACTTTGAGAAGTCTCATAGGGACCAATGACCATGGGAAAGTTTTATTTCTCCTGGTCAGCCTGGTCCTCCTCTGGTGAACAGGACACAGTGGGTGCTCTGTCAGCAGCCCTAAATCCTGCAAAACAGCAGAGGATATGATTGGGCCATTCATCTTGTATGGAGGAGAATGGGAGGAGGAGGAAGGAAGGGAAGCTTGAGAGATCCACCAGTTGTTTTGCTTTGCTATTTAGTTATTTATTTTTGAGTCAGATCAAAATGAGATAAATTCATGGAAAAGAAGTCCACCAATGACTGATAACCATGATAGCTAGAGAGAGCCTCTGTGATCAGAGATGTGTACCTTGGTAGCCCATTTCTATCTACCCCCCCACTGATGCAAGCATGCCAAACCCCCAGCCTAGGGTGGGGGGACAGTTGCAGAAGTCTCTTCAGGGTATTAGAAGGGTATTTTGTTATCTTGCCTTGGAAAAGCCTCCACTTTCCCCATGGGTCTCCTCGGTCCTGTGCCAGATATTTTACTAGTGCAGAACCAAGAAGAGTAATGACAGTGGAAAGGGAGAGAGATAGGATATGCCCACATATGAGTGCTGCTGATCCCACCCTTTCCTCCTCTGTTCCACCTAATTCCCCACCCCTCTCTACCCAGAAACTCCTCCATACCACCAGTTGAAAAATGCTGACCTAGAGACATTTACATATGTCCCTAGGCACATTTCAAAGTTTGCCACTTAATGAACCTGATGCTTCTTCTCAGTTTAGATCAGCACCTGAGTGCTCCTGCTGATGACATCATTGCTCTTGCTACAGGGGAAGACCTGCAGCTTTGCACCCCTCCTTTGTCCTTGGCTACACACTTGCTGCGGAGAGACAAACAGTGGCAAGACTTTTGCCTGCATAATCTGTTTTTAGTCTTCTGGGAACATCTGGTTGGCCCCTGTTGGGACATTTTAGTGGAAAAAAAGGGCTTAAAATGGAAAATAAAATGAAGGAGAAATCAGAAGGCTAGACTAGATGAACCCTTGGCCAGATTCAATAGGGATTTTCTTATTCTCCGTAGAGCAGGTGCTTGTTATATCTTTGCTGAGCTGGCAAACTGGCAGTCAGAGATGTGTTATAGGAAAAAGAAAACAGCACTGGTAATAACAGATTTGATGGTAGGATTGGCTTTTTTTAAGGTTAAAGGAGGAACCAAATTTCAGTGTATATGAACCATTCATATAATTATCATTCCAGCTGTAAATAAATATATCCCCGTCGTGGTTAGAAAAGGGTGTCTCTTTGTTAGGATCTCGTTTCTTCACATGTGAATAGGCAATAATAATGTTTGCAGTCTTGCCATCAGCTGTCACCTTTCCAGAAAACTACATAAACAACCATGTTTAAATGCAGCAGCAGGGTGTATGTATCCCAGTGACTTACAGGGCCTTTGCTTGGTTTAACCCATCTGGAGCAGATGCTTTTAACAGAAAGTCTTCCATCTGTCTGACTACTCATTTGTGGACTTCACTGCCACTTTGAATTCTTTCACGCCCACCATGGTGGAACTTTGCCTTCTTCGTCACAAGATGTGTGGTGGAGGACACCGCGTTCCTTGTAGGATGTGCACGTACTCGTTATGCTGAGAAACACACGTTGGGAACAGTGATCATGCGACACTTGAGGTCTGTGGTTCCAAGGAGTTGCATGTGCAGTGGCATTACTGGGGTGTGTGTGTGTGAGAATGCTGGGATGCAGACTGCGCTGGGTGACACCCTCAGAGAGTACGACTCCACTGATGGCCAAAATTTTGGAAACCTTTCGGAAAATTTGTATATATGAGAAGTGCCATCATGTTATACAGGTATAACCTAATTAGCAATTGATTCTTCACCCACAGTTTTATCTCAACGCAATGAGGAGGACCCTTTAAATTCAAGGAAAAAAGTTGTTTAACAATAGCCTCGTTAATGCGAGAGAGGGCAGCCGGCTGACACTCCATCAATCATTCGCTCTCCAGGCACTTAGAATAGCTTCACTCCAAGTCAAGCAACCCCTCCCTTTCCCCCCCAGCATGTGAAAGAATGCTAAATGATTATCACCTCCATACTTTCCTCTGGCTGCGGCTCCTGGTGAAGGGATTGCTATCTTGGAGTGAAGCCTTTCTAAGCATCTGGAGAGAGACTGATTGCTCGATGCATCACAAAGGTCAGCAAGGCTGTTTTTAAATCGCCTAGCAAAGGGACATAGTTTTTTAAACGGATTTGCTTCAATGCGATTTTTGCCATCCATGTGAGTTCTGGGAACAGAACCCTCGCGAATAATGAGACTCAACCTGTATATCATTGAAATGTTATGTTCATGCATCTCAGTGACTCTCATGTTGTCTCCTCTACAAATCCTCACCATGTGAGGTGGCATGACTACATGGTGTGCTCTGTACCTCCACAATATGGGGTCTGCTGGTGGGAGCATAGAAACTGCCACGTCATGTGCTGAATTTTCTCTTTCTCCACTATAAACCCTCTTTCCAAGGTCCCTCATGAACCATGGCATCACTAGGGTTTGCATCACCCAGTATGGGAAGCCAACCACCTCCATGATGGACCACCTCTCATACAGCGTGCAGGGCAATACTCCGGGCGGTGGGGCATGCACCATTGCCCCACCCTGCTGGTTCTTTGACTATAACTTTTGATAGAATAGAGATAGTCTAATGCAGGTTCTTGCACTGCATTCCTCATAAAATTATGTATTGAATGATGTATAACATGATGGCATTATTCAAAAATACCAAGGTTTAAAAATTTTTGGCTAGTAGTGGTGTCACCCCCCATACGTGTCATCCTGTATGGCCTGCATCCCCTTAGTGATGTCATTGCTCATGAACATGGCTTGAAGCTGACAGAGGGAAAATAAGCTGAGAGAGAAGAATATGAATAGCAGGAAGTGAAAGTGTTAAGCAATCCTTACCCGTTCCCGCCCTAAACACTGCCTTCTTGAAAAAAGTTATATTTTTCAACATTGAGTGGTATAAAACAAGGATGATTTCACACATTAACAGTGCTGTTTAAATATATTTATTTAAAACACGTATTTCCCATCTTCACATCTGCAAAAGGGATCTGAAGGCCTTAGGAGTGGACCTCAGCAAGTGGGAAACCCTGGCCTCTGAGCAGCCCGCTTGGAGGCAGGCTGTGCAGCATGGCCTTTCCCAGTTTGAAGAGACACTTGGCCAACAGTCTGAGGCTAAAAGGCAAAGAAGGAAGGCCCATAGCCAGGGAGACAGACCAGGGACAGACTGCACTTGCTCCCGGTGTGGAAGGGATTGTCACTCCCGAATTGGCCTTTTCAGCCACACTAGACACTGTTCCAGAACCACCTTTCAGAGTGCGATACCATAGTCTTTCAAGACTGAAGGTTGCCAACTTATTTCCCATCTTCCCACCAAAACAGCTCCTCAAGTGGGTTTACAATCAATAAATAAAACCAACCAGTAGTAAGATTTCATAATCAGCAAAGTAAAATATAAGAATCAGTTAATAGTTGCAATAAAGCAACAGGCCTTATCCTACCTCATCATAGGCCCAAGCAACAAAAAGCATTTTAAACTGCCATCTAAAAGGGAGTGCCAAAGAGGAGATTCCGCAATCTGTCCCATGAGCCTTATTTCTGTTGGCCACTTACCCAAACTCACCTGTAGTAAACTCACCTCTGTTAAAATTCTTTGGAATGAACGGGCATGTTTGAGGCATGAATAGACAAAGGCAGGATTCTATGAGGCCACTGATAAACAAGGAATGGTAATCCAATTGGGTAGTTTGAGTTAAGCCTGTTTCAAGGAAATGAACAACGAATGAATAAAAAATATAATGTATTGCTCAATATAGCAATAAGCAGGCTTATAGTGCATTGAATTAAAAAGGTTCAAGTACAGTAGTCCTTTGGTATCTGCAGGGGTTTGTTCCCAGACCCGCGGTGAGTGCCAAAATTTGTGGTTATTAAGGACTGTGTTAAAAACATTTTAAAAAGTAAAAAGAAAAGTTTGAGAAGCGTTCCTTTCCTTAGCACCACAAACCACATGGTCTGCATTGTTGCAGGGAAGTCTCTAGCACTCCTGGGAGCCGCATCCAGGTATCTCCAAGGCCCACGAATCCCACCCTTGCCTCTGGTGTGCCTCAGAATGAATTGTAGAAGTATTTCCATGATGCATGATGTGATCCGGAAGTGGCTTCTGGGAGTGCTAGATGGCTCTACAGCCCTACAGATGGCACAGTTTGCAGTGCTAAGGTAAGGAACATTTGAAAAAAAAATTCTTTTTGAATTTTTAAAATGCTCTTAAATGGTTTTTTTTCAAGCATCTGGCACAATCTGGAAGTGACTTCTGGGAGCACAAGAGATTGTTCCCCACCAGCCATGGATGGTCAAATCCGTGGATGCCAAGACTGGATGGTGATGGACCACTTTATACTTTACTGTGTTGGATTGTAGTTAGAAATGGTAAGTCAAGATCTACTTTCTTTGATTAAAGGTTATTGTAGCAACAAATTTCAAACAGAGGGTTCCTTTTCTGGAAGCTGTCTAATAAATAGTTTGCCCATCTCTATTGAACAGTCAAGTACATGGTGTGCAACTTTACCAGGTGCTGTTTATACGGAAGGTGTCAAACTTGGTTAAGCAGAAAGTAATGTCATTAAGCAGATGAGGGCCGGAAAGAAGCACTTTATTCTCACTTATTAGCTGCAAATGACGGAAGAGAAAATGTGCAAACCTTGCTCATAATTTCAAGATACGAGAGAAACCAATTATCATGGTGGGAAAGCCCAATTATAAAGAGGGATAGATAAATTGCTTCTGGGGACTGCATTCAGCCCATGGACCTTATGTTTGACACCCCTAGCTTACATTGTTTTTCCAGAGTCCATGTCTGTTTCACCAGTAGTCTTTTCAAGGTGAAAATTCGGATGAATTTGTCCAGACGGATCTCTGTCTTTGAGAGAACTGGAAACTGAAAAGTGCTGGTGGTCAAAAAGGAATTGCACCATTAGGACCATCAAGTATATAGATTCATGCTGAGGGGCCATATTCCTTAAGGTCCGTTAAACGAGGATGGCTGCCAAAAACCAAAGCGGCTTTATTATTCCTGCGTGCAGCGCCAACTGCCCATTGGTGATCTAAATGAAAGAACGTTGTTTTTTCTGTGTGTTTCCTCAAACTGGGACTGCAGCAAAAATGGGGAAAAATTCCAAGGACAATATATCCTTGAGACTGGATGCTCAAAGGAGCACACTGTGCACCTTTGTAAAACACACTGAAATAATTAGTCTTATTTATCAGAGGACAAATACATAGCCTGAGCTGACTGCTATCATGATTGCCAAGAACATCTGAATTTTCCATACCTCAGGCCTACCTGAAAGAAAAGCTGCGAAAGATGGTTGTTGTTTCAGCCTGAATTTTGTAGTGTGGAATAACAGAATAAGCCCATAATAAATGATATCTCAACCCAGTGGCATAGCTAGAGGGGTGCAAAGTGCTATGTTTTGCAGAGTACCTCACCGCAGAGTGCAAGCAGCCCCTCCCTCTCCATTTTGCTGTGTTTGTCTCCATTTTGCTCCCCCTGCCCAAAATGGCTCCAAAGGGAAGAGGCCCCCGCATGCTGTGGTGAGGCTCCCTGAAAAACTTAGTGCTTTGCACCCTCTCTAGCTACACCACTGTCTCAACCATCAAAACAACAATTAGATTGAAAACCTTGATTGTCCTTGAAAGTCCTTTATGGCTTGGGACCAGCGATATCTGAGAGATCTCCTTCTTCCATACAGTCTGGCCCATTCTCTTCGGTCATCAGAGAGGGTTGTGCCGCCATCAAGAGCGGTTAGGGCAGCGGTTTTCAACCGCTGTGCTGTGGCACACTGGTGTGCCACAAGGCTGTCTCAGTTGTGCCGCGGGGCCAGAGGAGGCAGGCAGCAGCCACGCACGCGGGGAGAAGCCACTGCTTTGACCCTCACGTGGCGGCCGGCGAAAAAGGAGCAGCCGTGGCTGCTTTGCATCTCCTGCTACTGAGTGAGAGGAAGGCTGCAACCCAATCCTCATTTACTTGGGAGTAAGCCCCATGGCTTACTTATGGCTTACTATTATGGGGCTTACTTCTGAGTAGACGCGCCTAGGATTGGATATCAAGTCCGCCCCGCAAGCTGAGTGGGCAGCTAGAGAAGCCCGGAGGAGGTCCACGGCGTGAGTGAGAACAAGGGAGGCAGGAGCAGGCAAGCAGGTTGGAAGGGAGCGTGTCTGCTGAGGCCACCAGCCCAAGAACTGGCCTGCCTGGCAAAGGGTCCATGAAACCCCTTTTCCTGCCTCAGTTGCCTGCAACTACCCAAAGCGACCTCCCTGCCTTGTCTTTTGCCTTTCAGAGGAAGGGCTTTGGGCCACAATCCAATCCACACTTACCTGGGAGGAAGCCCCATTGACTATAGTGGGGCTTACTTCTGAGTAGACATATTGCCTAGGATTGGGCTTTTGGTCACACTCTTTTTTCTTAAATACAGGAGCAGGCAATTGGCACTTCTCCCCACCCCACTCCCTCCCATAGGGAAGGCACATTCCCCCCATCTCATAATCGCATTCAGCACCTCTCTTACTGTCCCTCCATTCACTCCTCCACTCCTTTCAAAGGCCCAGAATCACTTTCCTCACATTCGCCCCTCCCCTCACTCCAGCTGAATTAGGCCTGGTTAGGATTGTGCCCTTTGTCATGTAATGATTTAATTGTCCATCCATCCACAAACCTTTATTGGAATTAAAAACAGTTAATAACAGTAATGACAATAATAACAAGAGCCAGCGCAGCGGCTGTGTTACCAAGGAGAAAATCACAGCAAGGAACTAATGAGGGGAGATTTAATTGTATTAATTGCATTAATTAAAAATTAATTGTAATGTAGTAATTTCATGTAAGTAAAAAAACTGCTAGTGTGCCTTGACAATTTTAGTGCCTCGTCAGTGTGCCGTGAGCTGAAAAAGGTTGAAAATGGCTGGGTTAGGGGGTGGCAGCCAGAAATAGGGCCTTCTTGGTGGTGGCGCCTGTATTGTGGAATTCCCTCCCCTTTGAGTTGAGAACAGCTCCTTCATTGTTAACCTTCTGGTGAGGCCAGAAGACGTTCTTTAATTCCAGAAAGACTTTGATGCCTGGAAGTAGGCATGATGTCTTCTTTTAGTAACTGTTTTATAACTGCTGGTTTTTATCGCTGCTGGTTTTAGTTACCCCTGCTAACGGTGTAACAGGCACTTTTTCAAGCGGGTGCTCCTCTTTTTAGCAGGAGGAGAGTAACTGGCCCACCTCACCCCACCAGTGTCTTTTCTAGTGGCTGCCTGCAGGTGTTCTTTTGCATCTTAGATTGTGAGCCCTTTTGGGACAGGGAGCCATTTAGTTATTTGATTTTTCTCTGTAAACCGCTTTGTGAACTTTTAGTTGAAAAGTGGTATATAAATAATAATAATAATAATAATAATAATAATAATAATAATAATAATAATAATATCATTGCCCTTTTCATTTTCTAGTTTTGTTGTATTTTATAGTTTTTTAATGTATATTGTATGTTAGCTGCCTTGAGTGCCCTTCAGGGAGAAAGGCAGGGAATAAGTAAGTAAGTAAGTAAGTAAGTAAGTAAGTAAGTAAGTAAGTAAGTAAGTAAGTAAGTAAGTAAGTGCCAGAATCCTGAGGTGGCAGAGGGCATGGTCCCACTCCAGGTGGGGTAAATCATTCTTCAGTGCTCCCATACATTTAAAAGAAAAAAGAAAAAAAAACATACTTCTTGAAGGCAGAAAACTAGCATATCTAGGAGAAAAGTTGATAGGATGACTTTCTTTCTGCCCTGCTAACGTTCTGCTTGCAGGAAGTTTTTTAAAAACTAAAATATGATGCTCCCATCTGCAATGGGAAGCAGCAGTACCAGTAGTGTAGCTAGAGGGAGGCTGGCGCGATACATTCTGCAAGCGCTATAATGTGCCGTGTAAGCAGCCCCTCCCGCTCGCAGTTGGAGCCATCCCAGGCACCGATGGTAATGCTCAGGGACTCACTGAACCAAACGGTGTCTCCTGTGCTGTTGTGCATTGCTGTCCCTGCCCAGAATTGGTGTGTGGGAGGGGTAGCTTACATGGAGTATTATGGCGACTGCAGTACTTACCGTTTTGCCCCCCTCTAGCTATGCTACTAAGTAGTACCGGGCCGTCTACCCCTTCAGGATCATCACATTTTACTGCCTGCATGGATTCATCCCAAATGCAAGCCCATTAAAGTATCTCTTGAACTTGATCCTCTTCCAGATGATCACTGTTGGCGATTCTGAGTCATTGTAATGGTTATCCTCTGGGGAATGTGGCAAAAGCAAGTGGCAAGCTAGGGAGCGAATGATTGATTGCTCACCGGCTGCCTGCACAAACTGTGACTTCTTCACAAATAGCCTACTTTGGTTTCTTTCAGTGAAAGTCCTCCATAACCACATTTTTTATCCAAACTCTTAACAATAACGGAAAGAGATTATTCTTGTCTGATCCCATTAAGGAAATATAATGCTTCTCATAAAGTTCTGAGGTCATTGATACAAGTTGTGTGTGTGTTTTTTTTTAAATCCAATACTCTCCCATCTAAAAGCTGGCATGTGGCTTCATCCTTATGGCACTCCAAGTGCATTGGCTTGGCGTGACCGAATCCTGAGCATTCCGAATGCTTTCTGTTTTCTCTTGGCTGCCTGACTGTTGGAAAAGTAGGAATCTGACATTAGTAACAAAAGCAAAACAGAACTCTTACCATGTGGCTTTTACATTGTTGGTCTGGCAGTTGTGGCTCGAAAAACCTAAAAACAGAAGTTGCGTAACCAGGATTACACATTCGTTTGGTGGAACGGAATCCTGCGCGGGATTAGTGAGTGGTCGTTCATGTTGTCAATATGTCCACCACAGACTTCCCAGTCATTTTTCAATTTCTGTTTTAGAAATAATACTCTTTGCGGGATCATTTAGGTAAATAGCTGCAATTACGAGCTGACATGGCTTTCTTCAGGATTGCAGGATGAATCGACATAGCAGACAGCACAGAAGCTTTTCATTTTGTGTACGTATTTCATTGGCACTGCTGATTGGGTTATTTATAACACAATAAATCTGGGAGGAATAAATGCAAGATTTAAATGGAGTGATGCATGTCTCCGACTTTTATTTATTTTCACTG
Source organism: Tiliqua scincoides (assembly GCF_035046505.1). Classification (NCBI taxonomy): domain Eukaryota; kingdom Metazoa; phylum Chordata; class Lepidosauria; order Squamata; family Scincidae; genus Tiliqua; species Tiliqua scincoides. Next base: position 12,032,095 of record NC_089821.1, read on the forward strand.
TAATGGTCCCTCTCCTTGTTCCTGTGTTTTGTACCTATTGATCTGCAGTTGACGTAGTTTAGATCCAGCAACTAATGACTTTTTCATAAAAAGCCCCTTGGCAGCACTGCAGCTTCAGATTGTAATTTGATTGGGAAAAGCGACATGGCCATTTTCTTTCCTCTTTCACTTCACAGGGACTGTTTATCTGGAATGTAAAACATTGTATGGAAAGCTGCAGGAGACCACCAAGTCACTCCTATTTAGAGCTCAATCCTATCTTTCAACCCTAACCCCCACTGTTGCAGCCATGCCGAAAAGTGTGTACTGTATCCAGCAGAAGGGGTGGATCGGGAAGCTTTGGAGGGGATAGGGAATTTACCCCCTTATCCTTCCATAGGTCTTCTATTATGCAATTCCTCCTTTGTCCCAAGGTATGCCCCCACTGGCCAGCGGGATCCACTTGAAGGTGAGCCAGTGATATCCCTGGTACAAGTCTGTGTGCACCCAGGGAGGCAAATTGAGATCAAGAAGGAGGTTAGGTTTGGTGGACTCTATTGCCACTGAAGAGACCTGCTTCCTGGTCCCAATTCGCCTCTTCCCAGCCCCTGTCACTGCACCTTCTACCCTCCCCCCCTCCCATTCCCTGTATGTACTCACTGGGGCTGTGGGTGCCCATTGTCTGCTGACGTGAAGAGCTGGCTGCTTGCGGCAGAGGCAAAGTCACATGCTCCACTGTGTCACCTTTTGAGTCAGTTGGAAAGTGCGTAGCACCAATGGATCATTTGTTTTAGTGGTGCTAGAAACCAATAGAATTTGGCCATTGTTCTGCTCTCTATGCTGAGAAATCTTCCACTGTTTCTCCAGGATTGGCTAATATCCCTGTGATAAGAAAGTAGCCACCACGTTCTGATCTGTGGCAGATTCTAAAGGAGCCCAAAATGGAGCCCTATGCTGAATTATTCTCAGGGCCATCCCATTCATGAGGCCAACTGGTGGTGGTGGTTTGGAGGGGGTTACTTTTTTCATTTGCACTCCTGCCTCTAATGCTCCCTCCTCCCACATTCTGAAGTTGAAAGAGATGAGTGGTATGAAGTGGAAGAGGGAGTATGGAGGAGATGAGTGGTAGGCTAGAGAGTCAAAGCACTCTAGCCCACCACTCTTTTCTGCACAATTGCTCTTCCACTCAATTGCCTTCATCCATTTTGACTCTAGGGAGTGGGAGACTAGGAGACATGGTGGTGGGTGTGCTGTTAGCAAAGGGGGGGGGGGTTGACATTTGGTATTCAACCTCAGGAACTGGGAGGTTTCAGGCTTACCCTGAATATACGTACTTGGCAAAATGGTTCATTCTGGCCTTTAATACAGATCTGAGGCAACGTAAGAAAAGCAGTTTCTATGATGTACATATATTCTGACTGGCAATGTTTCTAAAATGTTTCAATAATGTTTCTACTGAAAAGCATTTTAGGCTATCTTAGGTCACCTAATTGGTTCAAATTAGTTTCTAAGAGTATACCTGTGCAGGTACAGTCAGGCCTCATGGCCTATGTTTCATCCAGTGCAGGGTTGGAGCAGACTGGAGGTCATCTCAGGGTAAGGGGATATTTTCTCCCTTACCCCATGTCAAACTCCAGCTACTCAGCTATTTCTCTGGCACAAATTTGAGAAGCATGCATAGGCCTCTGAGTCTTGGGACTGGGGGTCAGGATATGGCATGTGCTGCTGCCAATCTCACACCCCTCTGTAATGGAAGATCAGAAGATCATCAGGTGGATGGTGTGGTGTTGACAGCGATTCCATGTTTTGACAGCTGGTTGACAGCTCTGGGAAGGGCAGGGCTGGCTCCACAGCTGTAATCAATCAAGGTCAATGGAGACCTGGTTGGACACCTGAGCTTCATTTGACCTTGAGGGGCTTTGAATGAGCTAAGGAGGTAGCTCACAGCTGAGCTGCATTTGCACTTAATGGGACACAAAGGATAAAAGGCAGCTTCAGAAGGACCAAAGGAGCAGGACGCTGACCCAGAGGGAGAGCCGGAAGCGGGACGCTGACCCAGAGGGAAACCCGGACCCTGACCCAGAGGGAGACACTACCTGACCCGGAGGGAACCAGACCAAGAGGGCTACCTGACCCAGACCTACAGGAGAAGGGGACTGCCAGGACTCTGCTGGAGGACACAGAAGACCAGGAAGACTGGACTGTGCTTTGGAGACCAGAGTGGACTTGAATTGGAGGCTTCAGACCTTTACCCACTGAGTTAAGTGGAGTTTTGGGGAGGGAAGGCCTCTGGACAAGAGGACTTGCAGGGAGTTTCTGTATTCATAGCAATAAATTTGGGTAGTTGCTATAGATAAGGAGTTCTGTGTTCATTCCTTTGCACACCACAGCGGTTGTTCTAGAGATAAAGAGGGTGTTAATTAGCCAAAAAGCGGGCATTAGAAGGGAGTTGAGATATTTGGACGGGACAAATTGGTGTAGTCGGCAGGATTCGAAAATTAGGACAGGACACCCTCCCGGGCACAATCTGTCCCCGGTCCACCCTCCCGCTGCCCAGGAACCCCCCTGCCTCCATATTGCCTTCCCACCACCACCTTCTCCCACCCCCCTGTGCCAACCAGAATGGGGATTGGAGCAGGCACATTTGCGACACTCGAGAGCAGGTGCAGGGGGCCTGCAGCAAAGCAGCTTCACTTTAGGATTGGGCTGCCCAATGTTGATAGGATTGTTCCAAACAAACTGCTTATCATGAACAAGTGTTGACTATACCTTTGCAGTTTTCATGAAGTATGAAAACCATGAACGGGCAAGTCTGTTTGGGAGCTGACCAGCAGCCCTCTGGCCTCTCAAAGAACATTTCAGAGTACCATGAATGGGGCTCAGCAGGGGTGGCTCAGCATGTCAGACGTCTGGGTTCTGAGATCATCGACTTGGGTCTTGATGCTGCGGATGAGATTAGCCTGTCATGCCTAGTGCTGAGCTTCCACTGGCAATGGCTCTAGAGACAGGAGGGAAAACAGCTAATAAATTTTCAAATGTTTCTCAAAGCTCAGAGCACTTTTTTTGGCTGTGTTTGCAAGTAGCAGAATTTGGAGGCTTTGGCTGGATGTGTGCGCCAAACGGCCACAAGGATGACATTGGCACGCAGTGTATTCAAAGTCACCTCTGGCACCTCTGGCACCTCTACCGACAATATATATTCATAACCTCCAATACAAAGAATAGAGCCAAAATTAACTGTGAAGGTCAATTATCCTTTACGCACACTAGGCATGGCTTTGTATTGGGTTAAAGTTGTCATTGTGCATTTTAAAAATTCACCTTTGGAAAAATAAATGGTGCTATTGTTAGCAGGGCTGAGCATGTTAGATAATATTACCAAGTTTTTACGCATCGGGAAAAGGTAGAGAATGTTGGTTTTGGTTTGCGACACTGGAGAGCTGGGAAAGTGTCAGGGCAACGGATGGCAAGATTACAGAAGTAATAGTTATTGGATTGCATCCAGAGAAGCATGAACAAGGTCAATCAAACTCCCCTTGAAGGGGAGCCTCTACAGGAGAAGGGTGTGAATCCGCCAACACCTCCTCCTCCGGGGAGAACCCAGAACTGACTGCCTTGTGCCACTTGCATAACTTTCTTCACATGAGAAAGAATGGGTGGTGCAGAGCTGCTAGTGTCTCCTCCAGAACTTGGGTCGAACTTGAGGGGCAGTCATGCAACCTCTGTGGCTTAGTGCCCAGGGCTGGTGCCCCTCAGTCTCCGCCCTTGTTAGGCCTTTGCCCTGCACGCATTGAAAATCTGCTCTTGGAGGTTCAGGGACCCTCAGCAAGTTTCAGATGGGCCTTTGCTGGAGGGAAGAATCCACAGAAATCTCAGGAGGAGTCTCTGTGAGTGGAAGCAGGTTCATTTGGTTGGCAACCTTCAGTCTCGAAAGACTATGGTATAAGCCTACAGCACCCGGTATTCCCAGGCGGTCTCCCATCCAAGTACTAACCAGGCCTGACCCTGCTTAGCTTCTGAGTTCAGATGAGATCAGGCATCTACAAGGTAACAGTTGCTTGGTATGTCAGGAGGGGAGCAATGCTTGCTTGGCCCCATCCCCAACCACCACACATTCAATCACACATTAGAACAAAGCTCATAGGCTCTGTGATGGTAATGATACAAAAAACAAGGTCCCTGATCATGTGGGAAGAGCCTACGAGAATAACCATCAATATTTCCTTTGAAAATTGCCTTAAAGTGCACTGTGAATATTTTCTGCTTTATTATTGTCTCTGCATCAGGATCTTAGGCCCTTATTGTTCCCCCCACCCACTTTTTCTGAACTTGACACTATGTTAACAACACATGCAATGACATTTTTATGTTCTTATCTCCGAATAGCTTTAACGGGACAGCTTTCTCAAAGTAAAAATGCCAATGGATTTTTAAAAACCTCATAAACATCTTTTTACAATCAAGTTCTTACGAGAAAAACCAGTTCAGCTCCAATAAGGAAGTAATGTGGACACATTTTCCTTCTCTGTGCGGGCAATATAAATAGCAAATATTCAGATGAAAATTCCTAAAGAAAGGAGTGTGGTGAGATTTTGATTTACTAGAATACGTTTATTCATAGATAAGGGTAAATGTGGTTTTCCTAAGAATAGGCTTAATTTTGTAATTGGATCTCGCAGGTCTGGTTGTTCATCTTTGATTTCTTCCAAGCTCCCCCTTATTCCCCTATTGGCAAAATATTGAACAAGAAAAAGACACCCAGCTTAACTCCCACTGCATTGACTATATAATGGGATGCGCTCCAGTTGTGCTGAACATGTGAATCCAGATGATGACATCATGTGTCCACCATCTTAGGTGTGGCGGGTACCCAGTGAGTCTCCTTGGATCCACACTAGCTATTTTGCTCATTTAGGTTCAAGGAGAGGAAGGGGAGATCACAGCCTGGAAAGGGAATAGTACCCAGCATGTGCAACTGCCACTGAGATCCTCCCCCTCCCATCCCCAAACTGCCCCCTGCCCCCCCTCCTGCCCATGAACCTCCCCCAAACCATCCATGACCAGTCCCATGGCCACCTTTCCTGCTCTGGTGTGGGCCAGGTCTGTTGAGGGTGAGTGCATGGAGCTTCCAACAATACGCACTGACAGCTCCAACATGCTTGGCAGAGGTGTGCCATCTACTGTGGCCTTTACAACAGCAGATCATGAGATCAACTGTTGAAAAGGCCTCACAGAATTGGTCTGTTAGATGTTCGTCCTTCAGTGTTGCCGGTACACTGAGAGAGAAGCATCCAGAGATTGGTCTTCTCAACTATGGTAAATGCTGAAGCTATAAGAGCGGCAATAAAGAGCCATAAAACCAACTGGTACAGCTACTTAATGCTTCAGGGAAGTCAAGCTAATTAACAGCCCAATCCTATTGGATTTCTGTGCAGCTGGAACACATGTTCTGGTGGCGCAATGTGCTTCACAAGCTGCCACAAAGCATGACCCACCATTCTGTGCAGCCAGGCCACAACTGCAAGCTTTCAGAAAAGCCTGGTGCCCATAAGTTAGCACAGGGTGTGGGGGTGGGAATAAGAGGGGAAGGAATGGGGCAGAGACTGGAGTGAGAAAAGGGTACGTTGACACCAGGAAGGGGGAGGCATCTGCAGCAGCAGTGATGCTTATATCCTATCCCCCTTTTCTGTCCCCAGCCAATCTCCCCTGACTTCCACTTGAACTTTCACCAGCAAAGTAGCAGGAGCAGATCTGAGTAGATCCAATGGGGCAGCAGAGACTTGTCCCAGGGCAAGGGAACAAATGTTCCCTTACCTGGAGGAGGTCTCCAGGACCCAAAACTTTCCCTTGAGATGCAGCACACACCCCATTGGCATGGCTGCATCAACGGGGGGAGGGGGGAGAGAATTAGATGGGACCCGGCTGTTCAAATGGATTCCAAATTTTGTAACAGGCCATTTGTTTATTCCTTGCCTGATTTTAATTTGTGTCATAATTTTTACAGTGGACAACAATTACTGAGACTGGCGGACTCCCACAGGTAAATAGAAAAGTTTGTTCTGAATATATGACATTCCAATCCTCCCTTTTCAGATGGGAGAGTTATTCTGCACAGGCATTTCAGATCCCAGCTGCACAAAGAAAGCGTGTATTTTTTTTTTAACCCCAAATCCCAGTTAGCATTTTTCCGTCTTTCACTACAAATGTAATACTCAAAATCTTTTACATCTGCTTTAAAATGAGCACATAATAAAACAGCAAATAAAAAACGTGCCTGTTTAGAAAAAAAACAAAACCCTTAATCCTCCCCCTGCCCCCACTTTCCATAAAATGTCGTAGCAGCTCTTAATGGAAATGTCACCAAAAATGAAACAAATTTGCTTCTATTTATGGTTGGCAACCTTCAGTCTTGAAAGACTATGGTATAAGCCTACAGCACCCAGTATTCCCAGGCGGTCTCCCATCCAAGTACTAACCAGGCCTGACCCTGCTTAGCTTCCAAGATCAGACGAGATCAGGCATGTGCAGGGTAACAGTTGTTTCTTCAATGTTTGTCCCAGATTTCTGTGAAATCTGCTTTGCTGCATCGATCAGGGACATGCAGGGCCAGGGCGGCAGGTGGGGCAGAACCCCCCATTGTAATCCATGGTGAAGCACCACAGCTGCCCCACCTGTGTACACCCAAGGAGGCTCGCCTTGCACCCACTTTCTCAGGTGTAAGAAGGGCCTGTTTGGATGTAAGCAGGTGGGGCAGCTGCGGTGCTTTGCCATGAATTACAGTGGGGTGCTTCTGCCCCACACCGCACGCCCCTGGCATCTATACATGGCTTCTCTTAACACATGAAATGTCATTTGAACCTTAGAACAGAGTTACATAAAGCACTTGCTTGGTCGCCTTTGGCAACCTTGAATGGCTGTTCTGGAAAGTGGCATTGGCAGTTATCTTTGTTTTTAACTTCTTTGGGGGCATGCCCCTGCAGATCAGACAACATCAGGATCTGCAAGGTAACAGTTGCTTCTATTTAGCACATGTGGCAACTGTCCTCTTTGCCAGCTATGATGGATTTATCTCTTCGATGTCAGAAGTGCAAGATGACCATTCTCTGTTGCGGACTTTTAAACCCAGTTGGACATGCCATGCATGCCCTGTCAATCTTTCCCCTTGACGAAGGGCCCAATCAGCCCCCCTCTTGTCCTAGTAATTCAAATGCTCCAATGGAAGATCTCCAACGAAAGTCTCTAACATGGGTCTCTAACAGTGGCTGGTGCTTCAGGTTGCTCTCATGGTAGTGTCACCAATGGGGTCTTGAGAACTCTGTTGCCATAAAGATGTGACAGATCCAGGACAATTGCAAAGATACCGCAAGCCTCTAGGGCAGTGTTTCTCAAACTGTGGGTCATGAGCCAATTCCCCCATTCATTTCAATATTTTATTATTAATATATTGGGCTTGATGCTACCATGGGATGTGACTGCATTTGGGGAAATGTTACAGCCTGTACTTTTAACCAGCTACTATGTATATTCTTTTAACAATGATAGTAAATGGGACTTACTCCTGATTAAGTGCGGGCAGGATTTCAGCCTATGATTGTTGAATTTTCCTGCTTGATGATGTCATGATCGGAAATGACATCATCAAGCAGGAAAATGTCACTTCCGATCATGACATCATTTCCGGTGGGTCCTGGCAGATTCGCATTCTAAAAAGTGGGTTCTGGTGCTAAACGTATGAGAAGCACTGCTGTCAAATGCAGGGGAGGGCACCAGGATGCAGGTTGTGTCTGTTGTCTTGTGTGCTCCTTGTAGCATTTGGTGGGCCACTGTAAGATACAGGAAGCTGGACTAGATGGGCCTTTGACCTGATCCAGTGGTGCTCTTCTTATGTTTTCTGTGCAAAGAAAACCCATTTGTGCTGTCCCTGTAACTTCTTGCCACTTGGGGAAGTGAGGAGCATGTAACTGGCCACCACAGTTTCTCCAACAAAGCTTGATATTGCCACTGTGTGATCTGATGCCCTAAGGACTTTCCCCTATGCATGAAATGAGACACACACACACACACACACACACACACAGAGAGAGAGAGAGAGAGAGAGAGAGAGAGAGAGAGAGAGAGAGAACAGGAAAAGCTGTGTCCCAATTTCAGAATGGCAAGCCCATGGTGGGGAAAGAATCTTTCTTGCTCTGGTGAAGGTAAACTTCATCTCTGTCAGACTGGTCCAGTCCTGCCCTGGCTACCAGCCCATGTTTTGGCCTTTCTCACTGAGGATGCCTCTGCTGACTGTACAAGGCTCCTCTGTGTCCAGGCGACCAGCTATATGATACTCCAGACATACCTTTCTTCCCACATGATACATTTGCCATTCCAACCACTGAAGGCTGTATATTTCTGTTTCCTGTTATTTCAAATTCCCTGAAAAATCCCAACGAAGTGCGGTGAGATGTTTACCAAAGATTTCAACCTGAGAGGAACAGGCCTTTGTTGGCTGCCTTGCAAGAAACCTGGGCCTCTTCGCTCCTTTTCGATCAGAATTACTTCTGGAACATACAAGGTCTTGTGCTCAGATGGGGCAAAGGGCAGCAGACTCTGGATTAGGCAGTGACCTGAAGCGGCCTCTGCAAATTGACATAAAGAAAACACAGAGCAAAGCAATCTGACTATGACCCTACGCAAACTCACTGTGGGCACAATCCTAACCCCTTATGTCAGTGCTTTCCAGCACTGGCACAGCAGTGCCAATGGGATGTGTGCTGCATCCTGCTGTTGGGTGTCACTCACGGAGGCCTCCTCAAAATAAGGGAATGCTTGTTCCCTTATCTCAGAGCTGCATTGCCCTTATGTCAGTGCTGGAAAGCACTGACATAAGGGGTTAGGATTGCGCCCTTACAAATATACCCCACAGAAATTGGGAACAGCAGTTCAGTGGTGAAACTAGAGGGGGTGCAAAGTGCCAAGTTGTGCAGGGAGACTCATCGCAGCATGTAAGCAGCCCCTCTCCCCCCTTCGAAGCTATTCTGGGTGGTGGGAGCACTTGTCTTGACTGTCAATGCAGTCCATCCTGCATTTGCCTCCGTTTTGTTCCCACTGCCCAGAATGGATCTGAAGGGGAGGGGGAGAGGATGCTTGCATGCCGAAGTGAGGCTCCCTGCAAAACTTAGTGCTTTGCACTCCCTCCGGCTATGCCACTGGCACCATCATTTCCATTCTGGACCTTCTTTTCTTGCCTCGCGCTGGGCTAGCTCTGGCGCTGGGCCCACGGTAAGGTTCACAAACACACTGTTTGCGACAGTGCGCAACAGTTCGCAACACGTTTCTGACAGTGCATGATGGTGATGAGTACAGGATCGGGACCTCATTCCCTTGGGAAAATTTGATGGGCCTGTTTCTGTTTCTCCACTCGGTCTCTCACTGATCACCATCTATGGGGGTGAAGGGGTGTCTCTCCCTCAGGCTAGGCTGGTTGGTCATCCTTTTTTTGGCAGACTTTCTAGCATGTGGCCTTGTGTGCTTCCTTTAAGCCATCCACAGCTGTTTGCTCTGCAAACATTTTTGCAGAGCACCTGCCCTGTGTGTGGCACTTGTAAGTAGGCCAATCTGTGACCAGTTAGTGGGTGGTTGGAGGGGTTGGTGGTTTGGTTCCTTTTAGTGATTTCTAGGATTTACAAGTGCTGCCCAGTAGTTTAATGCTTCTTCCTTTGCTGTCGTCAAAGTAGTAGTCATAGTCATAAAAATAAAAGGGTATATCCAAGCACTATAAAAAGATTTAAAATTCTGAACTGGGGACTTCCCATCTCTTACTCACTCAGGGGGATGAGGGGGTGCAGGCCTCACCGGGTGACACACGCAGAGGAGGGGTGACACCACTACTGGCCAAAATTTTTAAAATCTTGGTATTTTCGAATAATACCATCATGTTACATATCAATCAATGTGTAATTTCATGCTGAACTTAATGAAACAAATCACATTGAAATAACAAAAGTTATAGCCAAAACAAAATTGGGGGTGGGACATTGGTACATCACCATGGCCACCACCCAGGGCTTGCCCTGCCCACTGCATGGGAGGAGATTCATCATAGGGGTGACGCACTGTTCTCCCACACCAGGTAATGTAAACCTTAGTGCTACTGCACTTACTCACTATCGAGTATGCTGGCCTCCAGGGTATATCTGGTAAAATGCATTTACCCTGCCAATTGCAGCTCAGGCCACAAGACCTCCAGCAAGACCGGGCTCCCATTGTGCCAAGCAATGTTCAGGTTCACTAAGAGAAAGTCCCTTCATCAAAGATCTGACACTTTGTTAAGTTATATGAGTCTGTTTTTTTCCTGCCATATTTGGAATCATTTGACAGCCAGCACTGCAGCTGCTAATGTAAATAAAGGTGTGCTTAATGAATGACTTCACAGCATATCTAAATGTGTAGTGTGATTTTACAGACTGGAGAATAAACGAAGAGGAAGTTATAAAATATTTATCTCTGGTTGCATTTTAATAGGGTTCCTTTTTCGCTTCAGAGAGTACCAAGGGTAAGCCTAAGCTTTTACCTCTGGTAGTCCTGGGTGCTTAGAAGTACAGGAAGAGCTGAAAAATGACTAGAGTTACAATACTGAGGACAATTAAGGGCGCAGTCCCATGAGCTGTGGCACCTGACCTCCGCCTACACCACTGACTTGCAAAAAGAAACTCTTGCATCAGTGGTACTGATGCATCTCCAGTGCTGAGCCCAGCACCAGAAGAAGGCCACTGAGAGCTCCTAGTGGTAAGGATGGCCACCAGCCAGTGGCAGAACTTTTTGGGGTGGGGAGAAGATGGAAAGGGGCAAGCCTGGGTGGGGGGAGGGGCAAGCCTGGGAGGGGGCAGATATGGCAACAGGCTCTACCACTGTATCTTGACACCCCTCCTGGGTGGGGAACCCAACACGTGTCTCCTTAGTTCTGTGCAAGCTCAATAACTGGCACAGATCCAAGGAGATCCATTGGGACTGCCTGGGTGCTACACTGGCTAAGGGAATGTTTGTTCGCTTACCCTGGGGAGATGGTCCAAACCAGAGCTTCCCTGCATGGTGTATTTGTGGTAGAATAAACACTCATGGTGTATTTTGTTGAATTAATGCAGACTTATAGCTGGCTTAAAAAAATCAAAATGTTTATACTGACAGATGGTTGGCAACCTTCAGTCTCAAAAGACTATGGTATAAGCCTACAGCACCTGGTATTCCTACACAGTCTCCCATCCAAGTACTAACCAGGCCTGACTCTGCTTAGCTTCCAACATCAGGGATGTGCAGGGTAACAACTGGATACAGAATAAAGGTTATCCAAAGCTGAAAAAGAAGGTCCTGCCTTGTTTCCATAATATGTCCATCATTTTAATAGAAACACAATAAAACATTCAGAACAAAAATTCAGTGAATTCCATCCATTTCTAATTCTACTTAAATGTCTCCCAATTCAGGATTAAAATTCATTGCCTAATATCATTGCCTCCAGGAAGACATAGGGGATCAATTCACACCTTGTCTGCAGTCCTAGGGTACATCATGAGGAAGTAAGTTCCATGAAAACCAATATGACAATTCCAGGCGATATGTTTTGTTTCAGGGTGTAACTGTTGATCTAGCGCTGCTCGGTTTTAAAAATGTCACTCTTTTCCCATATGTAATACTTTTTAAGCACCTAAAAATATTGGCTTCTTGGTGACTCACCTTTCCAAAATAATCATAATCATGAATTTCTCGATGATGTATGCTAAGGTACGTGCATGGTGTTTACTGCAAAGGGCATTTATCTTCTGAAACGAAATAGAATGCTGTGTAGTTAATATGAAATAAAATATAATCATATAATAAAAATCAAACTGTTTACATACCAGAGGAAGATCTCCTCGGCTTCTTTCCTTTTCCACTCCATACCAAGGCTATGGTTGAGAAAAGGTCATATTTGAAAATGCTGTTTATGGAGTCACAGGAAATGTAGGTATGGAAAAGCAGGTGTCATTGATAATTGGCACCACATTGCTAAATGTTTGTGCTGGCATCTGTGTCCCTCCCATTCACTGTGGCTTGTGATGATGTGCCCCCTCCTGTGATCCCATGCTGTGGCATACTGCCAACAGGTTTGCAGTCTGTTATGTCCTCTTCTACGATGGAAAATATTTTATACAACAGGAAGAGATGGGAAGGCCAACTGGAGAACAGAGTGTATCTTTTTCTTTAAGAATAAATACACCATATTTTACCTCCACGGGGTACCAGCCCACAGAGGAGACATCCAGCCTCTGCACCACCCTGAGATGGTAAGGTTGCGATAGCCAGGTGCAACCAGTACGAGGGGTTGAGGAGGGTAGTGGAAGGGTGTAATGGGGGCATTTTCAGGGTGGGGGGAGGGTTGGGAAGGGTAAAACAGTGGGCAGACTAGGTCCAGGATGGGAGTGGGACTGGCATCTGACTCTTAGGCCAGATGCTTACCTCCCGTCCTGTGCAGCCTGGTGCTACACCAGGCTACTTAAAACGGTGCCAGTGATTTCACTTTAATGATTTCACTGTACATCATGCCCTGTAGTTACATCTGAAATCAGATTTTTAAAGGGGTTGGATCTGCACCCAGTTGTTGTCTGAGCTCCACTGCCCATATGTGACTGCATCTTTAGTCTGTAATGGGTTTTTGCCTGCACTTCACATGTGGGTGATTGCCAAATGCACACTACAGCTGTTTTGTATAATTTTGTGTTGCATATTGTTTTGTTTTTTTAAAATCCTCTCCTGTCCCGTTGGTGTAAGGCAGGGGTGCCCAAATCCCAGCCCTGGGGCCACTTGCGACCCTCAAGGCCTCTCAATGCAGCCCTCAGGGAGCACCCAGTCTCCAATGAGCCTCTGGCCCTCCGGAGATTTGTTGGAGCCCACACTGGTCCGACGCAACTGCTCTCAGCATGAGGATGACTGTTTGACCTCTCGCAGGAGCTGTGGGATGAGGGCTCCCTCCAATACTTGTTGTTTCATGTCTGTGATGCAGCAGCGGCAGCAAAGGAAAGGCCAGTCTTGCTTTTTGCAAGGCCTTTTTGTAAGACCTTCATTCATTCATATAAGTTCATCTTTAATATATTCATTTATGTAAACTTATGTAAATTTATTCAAATTTTAAATGTAAATTAATTCTTTTTTTTTACCCGGCCCCTGACACAGTGTCAGAGAGACGATGTGGCCCTCCTGCCAAAAACTTTGGACACCCCTGGTGTAAGGCAATGGCATGATTATGGGAAGCTCCGATACAGCAGTAGTGTTGCTAAATGGGGTGCAGAGCACTAAGTTTTGCAGGGAGCTTCACCGCGACATGCAAGTGGCCCCTCCCCCTCCCTTTGGGAGCCATTCCAACTGCTAGAGCAAAACGGAGGCATAGGCACCCCCTCTAGCTATGCTACTGCTGTACAGATGTACTCTTGTGTCCATTCTACGCATTCAATTCTGCTCCTTTCCTCAAGAAACTTTGATCAATACTGAGAAGGATTCAGAAGCTATCTTTAAAAGCTATCTTTACCATTTTACGGTAAGAAATGTTATTGAAAGGACAGGCCACTGCATTGCTGAGTTGTCAGCCTGGTTCTGATCAAACTATGGTAGCAATCCTAACCACACTTTCCTGAGAGTAAGTCCCACTGAACAAAATAGGACTTACTTCTGAGTAGACCTGGTTAGATTGTTCCCTATATTGTGAATGGGTACAATAGAATGGGTTATGTCAGAATGCCAGATGCAAGGGAGGGCACCAGGATGAGGTCTCTTGTTGTCTTGTGTGCTCCCTGGGGCATTTGGTGGGCCGCTGTGAGATACAGGAAGCTGGACTAGATGGGCCTATGGCCTGATCCAGTGGGGCTGTTCTTATGTTCTTATGTTCTTAAATTGGATTAGCTCAACTACTTTTTGTCACCTTACCTGCAGAGTGTCATATTCAGACAAAGTCATTCAAGTACCAGGCAGGGCTTTGATATTCTCTAGTATTTTGTCTATACGTTCAACCTGCAACCAGTCAAACCTACTTGGATTACATTTATCTAATGTTTCTAACCCCCAAATATTTGACAGATCTTTCCCCCAACTGTTTGCTTTCTTCTTGCCATTTTTTTTCATTCTGTGAATTTTTATCACTGCCGTCTTTGTGCTCTTGCCCCGAGGAAAGTAGCTGAAGGAAAGTTGACGAACCATGGGTAGAAAAACATCTGTGTGTGTGTGTTGCCTTTTCGTCCTCTGCAAATTTGCTGGCTGCTTCCACGACTGGTACGTTCACAGAAAAACAGTCCAGGCTTTCATCAGGTGAGCGGGCTTTGGAAATGCCTTTGATGTGGAGTGGCAACTTTGCCGCTGCAACTGCACGCTGGCCTTATAAACACACCCTGCCTTGGAGAAAGTTGTTTGTTTTCCAGACAGCCTTTCAGTCCTTGAGAGGAAATGGGCCACTGTGCCAGGTTCCAGAAGTCAGGCCAATTGACTCTGAATTGGAAAGGAAAACACACACATGTTCCTGCGCACCGCACAACACACACATCTCGAGGGCGCAGGGAATGCACTAAAAAGTAAACTGTGATCACATCTGGGACTTATCACTGTTTTACGGTCAGATAAACCTTGTACATTATCTTCCTCTTTCATTAAAGACTTCTCTTTCACTAAGGTATCCAGGAAAAGAAATAACAACATCTGTCAAAGTCCTTAATTATTGTGACTGTGACTGGCTTTAATACAGAGTGGGCCAGTGCTCAGTTCTTGCAATTGGATCCAATACAACTGCGTGTACACACAGCAGCTGGGGCTGCATGAAAACAAATGATGAGCTATTTCCAAAGACTGGGGACCAGGGCAACCATCCCCTATGCCAGGGGTTCCCGAAGTGTGAGCTGTGGCTCCCCGGGGAGCCTTGAAAGCTAGCCAGGAGAGCAGCAGATTCCTCAAGAAAAACCTGCCACCCTATACATTGTACAAGTGGGCCTGTGGCATCTGCAGGTTTGGTACCCACAGATTTCATTATCATCCACAGGTTCTGAACCTGTGGGGGGGGAGCACCTGGACTCTCCAAATGCAACTTGAGCTCCTCAGAATGCCCATTTCGGGCAAAAAAAAAGACTTCCTGTTTCTGAGGGGGACGACGACCCAGAAGTGGTGTTTTTATGCCCTTATAAGGCATTCTGAGGCCCAGGGAAGCGCCACTCCGGTTATGTTCAGAGGGTTTGGAGGCCCTAATCTGCGGATTTAATCATCCATGGATTTCAGTATTTGCAGAGTTCTAGGAACAGAAAACCCATGGATAACGAGAGCTATCTGTATAGAATTGTAGCTCTAATGGGGAGCCACGGTCAATGGCCCAGTAGGTCAAGGGTACCGTGTGTCGAAAAAGCTTGGGAACCAATGCCCTATGCTCTCTGTTTTGAAAAACAAGCCAGTGTTATTGCATGAGTGCATGTACTGGACTAGATTCCATTTTTCATTCATTCTGAACTGAATGAACACTCCTGTTGAACAATGGGTGCTGTGCACCCATTATTCATTAGGGGGCTTGTGTTTGCTTCACCAGGCACACAAGGCTGCAGTGCCTGGAGTCACAAAGAGCCTATATACCCAGTCACTACGCAATTCCTTGCTTCCCTTATTGGCACCAGTGGGGTAGCTACAGGAGTGACGGCGTGGTCAGAGAGCTCCTGCATATTGCCATCGCTGCCCAGAATGGCACCGATGCTGAGTGGGAGGGGCCATTTATGCAATGTGTTGTGGTGCCTGCAGTACTGATCACGCCACCCCTCTAGTAGCTACACCACTGGTGGCGATACTGGTGGTGATACACCACTGGTCTGGTCCAACAAGAAGCTGACGGAACATACCAAGATCCAGGTCTACAGAGCTTGCGTCCTGAGTACACTTCTGTACTGCAGCGAGTCATGGACTCTTCGCTCACAACAGGAGAGGAAACTGAGCGCTTTCCACATGCGCTGCCTCCGACGCATCCTCGGCATCACCTGGCAGGACAAAGTTCCTAACAACACAGTCCTGGAACGAGCTGGAATCCCTAGCATGTATGCACTGCTGAAACAGAGACGCCTGTGTTGGCTCGGTCATGTCATGAGAATGGACGATGGCCGGATCCCAAAGGATCTCCTCTATGGAGAACTCGTGCAAGGAAAGCACCCTACAGGTAGTCCACAGTTGCGATACATCTGCAAGAGGGATCTGAAGGCCTTAGGAGTGGACCTCAACAGGTGGGAAACCCTGGCCTCTGAGCAGCCTGCTTGGAGGCAGGCTGTGCAGCTTGGCCTTTCCCAGTTTGAAGAGACACTTGGCCAACAGACTGAGGCAAAGAGGCAAAGAAGGAAGACCCATAGCCAGGGAGACAGACCAGGGACAGATTGCACTTGCTCCCGGTGTGGAAGGGATTGTCACTCCCGAATCGGCCTTTTCAGCCACACTAGATGCTGTTCCAGAACCACCTTTCAGAGCACGATACCAGAGTCTTTCGAGACTGAAGGTTGCCAACAATGGTGGCGATTAAGCAAAGATGTAGAAGGGAAGGAAGAAATTGCACAGTGAAGGGTTATATAGGCTCTTTGTAACTCCAGGCACTGCAGCCTTGTGTCTCTGGTTAAGGGCAAGGCTAAGTGAGAGAATACAATGAAATGTTAAATTATTAGTATGTATGGGGTTTGTAAGGACAGTGGATAAATTTTATTTAAAGAAAGTAACATTGTATCTCCTGCCAAACTGAGGTAATTTCCTTCCCTTTTCTACATTTCCTAGGTTCCCAGATTTACAATTTCAATGGCGCTTGCCAGAGCTCACCCGAAGAAAGCATTGTTCAAATAAAACCTAAAGGAAATATTTTCATTCGGGACCTAGACCTATAAAGAAACACTACTGTATAGTTAGAAAAAACAGCATAATTACACATCTAATTGCACCCATAAATAGAGCAACTAGAGTTGCTGTAGTACAGAATGAAGTTTTGGGATCCATTAGATCCATTAGTTTCTCAACAATGGGTCGGGACCCACCAGGTGGGTCACAAACCATTTTCAGGTGGGTCCCCATTCATTTCAAAGTTTTATTTTAATATATTAGACTTGATGCTACCATGATATGTGACTGCCTTTGGGGACATGTTACAGCTCTGTACTTTTAACAGGCTGCTATGTATATGCTTTTAACAATGACAGTAAATGGGACTTACTCCTGGGTAAGTGTGGATAGGATTGCAACCGAGGATTGCTACAAATTTTCCTGCTTGATGATGTCACTTCCGGTCATGACGTCACTTCCAATGGGTCCTGACAGATTCTCATTCTAAAAAGTGGGTCCCAGTGCTAAACGTTTGAGAACCACTGCATTAGACTTTCCATACGAGGGTCATTGTAGAAGATGCTTTGGAGGTGTGCTACTTCTTGGTCACCCACACAGGGATGTGAGTCTCACAATTGTTTTGTGGCATTTATACTTGCACTGCTTCTCTGAAGACCAAAAGATGTACCCTGGCTCAACAAGGCTTTCATGGAACCTTGAGAGCAGGTCCAATTTTGCCACAAAGTGACCTGAAACAGTCGTGTGGAGCAGTTGGAGGGGTGGCACACTGAGGGTTCTCCAGCCCAGAAGCCTGCTACCCTCTCCAACTGCCGATCCCCTTCTGGCTCACTGAAAATGAGTGCTGGACGGACAGCAGGGAAAACAAAAAACAGAAGCGGCAGCAGCTCCAGATCACTTCTCCCTGTGCACTTGGTGCTTATGAAGAAACAAGTGGGTAGAGAGAGGTAATGTGGAGCCTGCCTGCTACCTGGCCCCTCCCCTTCAGGAACAAACCATGCAGCCTCTATGTGGCTTCTGCTTCCAATGAACAGGAACTGTGTGTGCTGGTAATCTAGCATGCACCACTCCTGTTCAGACAAAACGGAAGCAACATGGAAGAGGGAGACTGGGCTGGCTTTAGCCTGACTGGACCAATTTGGCTGATGTATGTCACCGTAATGTACTTCTGGGTGCTGTTACCAGTAAGGGGGACATACAGCCAGGGGGCCCACAAACAAGTGTGTGGGGCCTTGTATGGACCCTGAGGAATTGAGCCTCACACCTCCTAAGGCCAGCCCTGGAGAAGGACTGCACGCCAAGCTCTGGTAAATAAAGAGAAGGGGGATGAAGCACCTCTCTCTACCCTCAAGACTCATGGGGGTACTTGTGGCCTAATTACCTGAGCTCCCTCCTCCTCTGTTTCAAATGAACAGAAATGGCATGTCCTAATCAGGCAGCCCTCCACCGGTCATGGGTGTTGGACAGTACGCAACCCGACAACCTCTGATGCCATCCCTGTGATGTCCACAAGTTACACAGGGCGCTGCTAGCCAGTTGGCAAGCACACACCTGCACAGTGCAGATCTGACCGCTCCCTGCCTCTGTCACAACCTTTCACTGCCTCTGGTGGAGATGTGGGGGACCCTTTCCCTTGGACGGCACCCAGGGACAATGACCTCCCACCTCCCTTCACCAGCTGTGAAAAGCTCCCTTTTCTGCTGTGTTGGGAAACATAAGGGCAAAAGGGATACCAAGGGATACCAATCTGGGTACCCTCTTCTGTGGAACTGCTGCAACTAGGGTGGATTCAAGGAGGGGCATGTGTGCCTCCCCAAAGTGTCACACCAGAGGGGAAGGGCACCTGCTAGGTTGGGAAGTAAAGTCAGGCACCAAGGGAATGCCCACTAGGCAGAGTGTTGGTGGCAAGATGGCACCCCACTGAGTCCATGCCTGGCCGGGAGCGCAGGTCTACGTGCCTGGAAGAGGTGCCTCCAGAGGGCAGAATCAGAATGGGAGTGCAGGTCTACCCAGAAGGTAGATCTGGGCTCAAAGTCTGGGCAGGCCTATCTGTCCTGTAACCCTTGGCCACAGAGGCCAAAGATCAACCAGGAGCCCAGGTCTGGTTGTCTTGGGTTCTGGAATTAAGGTAGTGCTCATGGCCAGCCCCTCCCCCCAACACAAACACTGGATCCACCCCTGACTGCAACTGATGCAAAACCTGATGCGTTTGCCTCCCTCACTTCTCACAGGATGCTGCAACTGGATCTTCTTGTTTTGTATCTGTTGCTTCTTACTCTTCTGCAGATTCATCTGCAGGGGTCTCAAGGTACATTATTTCCAGGTAAAGGAATCGTTTATGTTCCTTTAGAACAGAAATGAAGATGGAAGGATCTATTTAGACTTAAAGTATAACAAATCTTGTTATACCGAACGTCAACACAAATGTTTAGCCAAAGATCTAACAAATGCCACGACGCACTTCGACGCACAGTGAAAAAATGCTCTCGCTCAATTTATCCACAAGTGCACATCATTAAAAGAAGAGGTGGTGAGACACAGAAGAAACAGATGCATGTGTTTTTAACCTACTCTTGCTGCATTCCAGTGGTTCTGATTGCCAAGAGACCTGTTTGCACAACTGGCTGTAGAAGAGACTTTAGGTTGGTGGGACAGAGCACCTCTTTACCTATGGCCAAAGCGTGTGTGTGAATGTGGGGTTGAAGGGAGGGGGAAGGAACTTCCTAAAACATACTGAAGAGATTAGCCATATGGTTATACGGCAATGTACATTTTTTTACAGGAGGAAAACCCACAAAACGTCTTTTATACTCTGGTAGTCAGTTCAGGGCCTGGGAGGCTTCAAGCGCAGAAATAAAAACTCATGACAAAATACAGGGCAGACCTAGGTGAGTAAATGATTTGAATGTTTCCTGAATCTGACAACTTTCTGAAATGCATTTGGCTTTTGAATTATGATGGATTCCTCCCTGCTTCTCACAATCGGGGGGTTAGAGCAGCAATTCCTACTCAAGAGATTTTATCCGATTATCTCACTTAACCAGGCATTTTTCCTTCAGAAATTTGGTCTGGATTCGTTTTTCTTTAACCCAGTCCTATTCCCCACCACCATCACTGATATAGTCACACTAAAAAGGCAAGTGCTGCATCCTATGTGGAGTGTTGTCAGACAGCCTGCAGGTTGAAAATATTTTGCACTTACCTCCTGATAGACTACCCGATGACCATTGGGTATCCTTTGCGACCTATTTTGGTGGTGTATGTCAAATGCATTCTGGAACGACAATGGAGGAGAAATAAACCTGGAAGTCAGTGGTGTATCTGAGGGGGAACAAGGGGGGCAAAAGCCCTGGGCACCAGACTGGGGGTTAGAACCACTCCTCCATCCACCACCCTGTGGCGCACCACCCGCGCCACCCAGGCCTTTTGCCCTCAGGCATTCTGACGGCCAGGGAAGCAGCACACTGTCTCTCCAACCCTCCAAAGGCCTTCTAAAGGCCTCAGAAGGCTGAAAAAACCCACTTCCAGTTTCACAGAGAAAACCAGAAGTGACTTTTTAAGGCCTTCTGAGGGCCAGGGAGTCTTCCCCAGCTCTCAGAATGCCTTCTAAGGGCATTAAAACATCACTTCCAGTTTCCTCCGTGAAACTGGAAGTGGGTTTTTTTTGCCCCATGAGGCCTTTACAAAGCCTTTGAAGGGTTGGAAAGGTAGCATGTCCCTTTCCTGGGCCTCGGAAAAGGAGGCAGGGGGGTGGCAACCTGCTAGTGGAAGGGACAGCAGCTTGATGTGGGAAGTGTGACAGCTTGTGGTTTTGGTACTGGGCGCTACTGGGGCCAGGATTGCCACTGCTGGAAGTGGTTCTTCAAATCTATCTTTAACCCCAAGAAGCTTGCAACCAGTGCAGTGTGAAGGTAGGAAATTTTGGGTGATATCCCGAATATATTTCCTAGTTAAACCAGCAAGACCTTTTCCTGGTCCAAATCTGAATTCCATTATTATAAATGTCAAAGCCAGTTGTAATCTATAATTAAACCTTTTGCACAATTTTTTTTTCTTCCGCTTACATTTTTCTTAGCTAAAGAACAGAACTTGCAAAACTTTATATAGCCATTGTGGTAATCATTTAGAATGATCTACAAAACTGGGCTGAGACATTAATCACATATGTTGGTTTGGAAAGCAGTTAATGACATTTCCAAACTTTAAAACTGCACCGAGAAGACTGCAATTGTAAAATAACAGTAAATTTGCTGTTATACACAGCCTACAGGCTGATCCTAACTCTCCACGCAGCAATGCAGGATACCAACACAGCTACTTCTGCATACCTCTGGGGAGTTTCCGCCTCCAGAGGTCTCCTTGGGGTAAGGGAGTATTTGTTCCCTTTCCCTAGTGGTGTACTCAGACCAGCACCAGTGATATTGCTGGTGCAAGTCTGTATGGACCTGTGAACTGGGCCCATGAAGGAGGTTAGAATATGCTGTCACTGCTGAAGAATGCAGCCCCTTCCCAGTCCTGATCCACCCTCCTTCCTGCCTCCATCGCCACCTCATCTAAGAACATAAGAAGAGCCCTGGGGGATCAGGCCAAAGTCTATCTAGTCCAGCTTCCTGTATCTCACACCAGATGAGGCCCACCAGATGCCTCAAGACAACAAGATATTTGCATCGTGGTGCTTCCCTTGTATCTGGCCTACTTCTAAAACCACAAGGTTGCACATACTTATCATGGCTCGTAACCTGTGATTGACTTTTCTTCCAGAAATTTGTCCAGTCCCCTTTAAAAGGCTTCTAGGCCAGATGCCATCACCACTCTCTGTGGCAAGGAGTTCTGCTGGCTAATTACATGCTGGGTAAAGAAATATTTTCTTTTGTCTATTCTAACTTTCCCAATTTTAGTAGCTGTCCCCTGGTTCTGGTGTTGTGTGGAAGGGAAAAGAACATCCCTCTATCCTCTGTCTCTATCCCTTGAGTAATTTTGTACCCATCTGCCCATTTCCACCCCATTCCGCCCACCCACATCTCTCTTCCACCACCAGTGTACTCTTATCTGTGGTGGCAGGAATCAGACTGCCCACTGCTCCCGGTAGCGGCCAACCTGCCTACTCCAGCTGGTCACGCATTGCTACTGCTGGAAAGCACACTGTATTGCCAGAATGCTCATTCTGAAAGGCACAACTGCTAATAGGTTTGGACCGCTAGTTAGTTTGGAGAGCTACAAAGGATCGATTAATTGAACGGTCACACTAAGATCGTTCACATAATACAGGGGCCCCATATCCACTGATCTGGTATCCATGGTTTTACTCATCCACAGTTCTGTGGATGAAGCCACCCGAGGCCCCCCCACCGTGCAGGCTTGGGAGGCGAGGGGAGCTGCCCTGCAGAGGCTGTGCCCATCCGTGTGTGGCCCAGAATGGCAGAATAAAAATTTAAAAGTGATGTTTTTATACCTTTAAAAGGTAGTATGAGGGCTGGCCTCATTATTTTTGCTGAAAAACCAGTAGTTGCGTCCCACATATCCACAGCTTATGGTATCCATGGTGGTTTCAGGAACGGAACCCCTGTGGATACTGGGGCACCATTGTACCTTTCTTTATTGTATACGCATGATGTTATTTACAGAACTACTCCTTCCCAGTGGCATATTTGGGCAGAGATGCTTTTGATTAGTGTGAAACATGGCGTGGCAAATGCATATTTTTCAATGAAGCCCTCAAACCTAAAAGAAAGGGTTTTCTAAATGCAGCATATACTCCTCAAGGCCACAGGCGGGGAAAATCTTGTGGTTATCAGAGGAAATTTCATGTACATTTCCATGGTCATTACAGCCCATCTCTCAACTTATACTCATTTCTTGAAAGAGTTCTTTTTTGATGTGTTTAAGGGTTACCAGACAGGTATTCCGTGCTTCCTGGTTCCAGAAAATTTAATTCAAATTGAAGGTTCTCAGTTGCTCACAGTGGGTGTTTGGCTCCTTTCTGACCCTTCATTCTATCCTGTTTTTGGCTTCCTTTTCATGAGATGATGTAAGCCAGGTGAAAGAAGAACACGGATCCACACAGTGGCAGAGCTGGCTAATTAATTAAATAGGAGATGTTCATGGTTCTCATGGGCGCTAGAGGAAATGATGATACTGGTTCCATAAACACTGTGGGGACAACTGGATTTTGCAAGCCAGACCCATGCCCAGTTTGGCATAGGGTGAAGCTGCTAATATGCTTTTATTTGTTTTTAAATTATGTTTTTAATCTGTTTTAACCTGTTGTAAGCCGCCTCGAGTCCCTTCAGGGAGAAAGGCGGGGTAAAAATAAAGTTATTATTATTATTATTGTCCAGTGATCTCTACAATATGTTGTTTTTGAGGTCAGAAGCACAAGAGGTGTGGGGCTGCCTCCCCCAATCCATCCTGAAATGATGTTTCCATGTTGCCCACCATTTTATCTGCAGGAGAGTTCAGAATTATCTGATGCAGACGGAACCGTTAGCCAAGAATGTTGATGCTGGCAATGGTAAGAAGCCTGACTTTGTGAGTGTATTTATGTGCACATGTGGGCATCAGTCACTGGCTTACTGTAATGGGAGTTTGTCTTTGTGCCAACAGATGTTCAAGACATGAAGAGCATCATACTAAACCACGCTGTCTACTGAGCCATCTAACTTACTGTCACCAGTTTGATTTATGCGAACGTACATAGAGTTGTCTTTCCAAATTTTGAAGTGACTGAGCTTTAACTCCTCTGGGGTGCTCCTTGGCAGAATTTATTTTGAAAATCTTAACCAGTGACAATCTCAGATGATTCAGTTCTGTAAGGGGGGCAGAACAGAAATGAATGGACTCACAGAAGTGGGGGGCTCACCACTGAACATTAAGGAAAAGCGTCCCATTTATAAAGGTCATTCCCGGTGGCATAGCTAGAAGGGGTGCAAAGCACTAAGTTTTGCAGGTGCCTGAACGTGCCATGCAAGCCCCCCTCCCCTTTGGAGACTTTCCAGGTGAAGGGAGCAAAACAGAGGCGAATGCCTCCGTTTTGCTCGCACCACCAGGAATGGTTCCGGAGGGGAGGGGGAGGGGGAGGCAGGAGGTCTGGCTCAGTTGGTAGAGCTGCCGCCTTGTATGCCTGAAGATCTGAGGCTGTCAGTTTGAAACAACCAGAAGTACCCGAGAACTGATGACACGCTGATATACTGATGAGCTAACCCTCGGTGGCAGAGAGGAGTTGCCGTCAAGTGGAGCGTGGGAGGCGAAGGGCCAGAGAGAGGCCAGACCGGGAAGGAATCCAGCTGGAGCGAGGAGTTCTATGAAAGACTAGAACTATTCAATTGTAAAAATCCCTACGGGGGTTTAGAACAGCCTGCCTATGTAAACCGCCTTCGATTAAAGTCTGAGGAGAAATCTGATGGCCAAAGGCTGTATATAAATACCTGCATAAATAAATAAATAAAATTAGAAGAAATGTTAGAAATGGGTGGAACAGGGAGGAGATGGGGAGGATAGATTGGGCCTAGAAGGGAGGCAGGTTTGGCAGCAGTGGTGCGCACCAAATCCAAACCCCCTTCCTTGGTTTGATCACCTGTATAGAGCAATGCAGAATTGTGCCAGTGATTGAGTTGCTGCAGGTCTGAGTTGCCTCATAGCAGTTGCTGGGACTTACCCCAGGGCAAGGGGACAAATCCTTTACTCCAAGGAAACCTCCAGCAATGTAAATCCTCCACAGAATGCAGCAGAAACCACGCTGGCACTGCTGCATCACTGTGTGGGTATTTAGATGAGGATTTGGGTAGGATTAGGTTGCTTGGTATACAAGATGGTATGAGTGTCTTATTCAGTACAGGTAGATGGATTGACATTACATTCAGTGGTAATTGTCTTCTTACACTGAATCATTGAGAGCCCAATCTATGCATGTGCACTCAGAAAAAAGTTCCATTATAGTCAATGGGACTTACTCCCAGATAAGTGAGACCTGAGTCATTGATTCCTATCGCTCTTTTTCTAAGATGGGGCACTCTTCCATGGAATATTTGCCTGCAAAACCCCCATGGAAATGAATGGGAACATTTTCTGGAGAACTTCCCAGGAAAACGTGCTTGTGATGTTAATATTTGTGCCAGCAAGTGCAACTTTTATTGATTCTGGTTACTCCTAGGCATCTTATGGATCCTGATTTGTATCAGTTCAGAAGCAGTCCAGGACAGTGGTCTACGAAGGTCATTTGGTACCTGGGCCCATAAATTTTTGGCACCCTACCCATAGCAAAATTATTTTCAGTAATAGTCATGATAGGAAATGAATAATAATAATGACCAGAGAAGAAGAACATTTTCTTTTATTGAACTTCTATATAATAAATTTTATATATGTAGTGAACATTAGATATCATAACCCAAAACAAAGCAGAAAAGGAATGCCTGGCAAGATAATACACAGGGGGCTTGTGGTCTATCATACATACAAAAACATTTTGTTGTAATAAAAGAAAGGCAAAACATACATGCATTTATGAAGAATACATTTGATTTTCTGGGGTGCTTGCAAAAAGCTATTTATTCCCAGTGATTATCCCAGTGCAATCACTTTTTGATACAGTGTATGCCTTTTGTTTCAGGATTCCTAGTGCAATCCACTTTTTGTTACATAAGGCAGTTGCGTTTTCCTTGTATGGTTTTTTGGGGGGCTATAACATTTGATAGAATAGAGATATTTCAATGCAGTTTGTTTCATGGCATTCTGCATGAAATTACACATTGAATGATATCTAACATGATGGTATTATTCGAAAGTACCAAGATTTTAAAAATTAAGAGGCAGCCTCGTTACCCACCTGCAGCTTGGCACCTGGGGTCCACCCCCCCTTTTTACACCATTGGTCCAGGATTTCTCATTGAAAATGAAAAGATGAAATGCACATCATGCTTCATCCAACAGTAAAGATTTCTAGAGAAATATTTAACTTCATCAACCAACAGAAAGAGAAAAATTTCATTTCATTTCCTGTAGTGCATTTGACTCTGTAAAGATAACAACAACAAGGAGGGGAAACCCACCCACAGTTTGTTTATTCCAGTAAAATAAATGATTATAGTTTGTAGAAATTCAGATAGCAGACATGAATTTTTTTTTAAAAGGCGATCCTTTCATAAGAACATAAAAACAGACCCGCTGGATCAGGCCATAGGCCCATCTAGTCCAGCTTCCTGTATCTCACAGCGGCCCACCAATTGCCCCAGAGAGCACACCAGATAACAAGATTCATGCATCCTGGTGCCCTCCCTTGCGTCTGACGTAGCCCATTTCTAAAATCAGGAGGTTGCACATATACAACATGGCTTGTAACCCATAATGGATTTTTCCTCCAGAAATTGGTCCAATCCCCTTTTAAAGGCATTTAGGCCAGATGCCATCACCACATCCCGTGGCAAGGAGTTCCACAGACCAACTACACACTGAGTAAATAAATATTTTCTTTTGTCTGTCCTAACTCTCCCAACACTCAATTTTAGTGGACGTCCCATTGAACCGTTCTAAGATTTTATAAAGTACTTTCAAGAGCTTTTGTTTTAGGAATACATGGCCGTGTGCGTCGTTTGTTTAAAACCAATCACAAACACAACAGCTTGCCTGAATCTTTCAGAGAGTTTAATTCTATCAAATGAAGTAAGAGTAGCATTGCTGAAGCCCAAGGAACTAAACTGCTGGATCTGTTTAATAAAGGTGAGGACCTCATTCCTTTTTTAAAGGGGATACTGAGAGCTTCTAGGAATATACAGGTCATAATAGCCCTGTTGGTCTATTCACTTAAGACATTTTCAACTTCTTACGGACAGTGTTCAAGAATGTGAAGGCCGTGTGACTGCAACAAGCTGGAAGCAAGTTTGACAGTTTTACTGGCTGAAGCGCTGAACTGTCGGCTGTTTAGGTTTCTAAAGTTCATTTGCTCTTGGTATGCAAAGGAACAGAACAAATAAACCATAAACACCTCACATTAAACTATTATTGTGTTGTCATGTATTTTTCACTTCTTTGAGGGATGCTAGGTATTCCATTATCTCCAAAAGGAGACACTGATGCAAACTTCACTTGCTTAGGCTGCTGTATTGCCTGGGAACTATATTCCCTGCCTGGCAGACATCTTATGGGTGCCACCCCCTGGGAACTGTGCTTTCCCCCTGGACTGTTCCCATGAGAAGCCGAGAAGATGGACTCAAAGCAAATTACTACAGCTGCAACCACTCGTACCACCCAGTGGTATCAGGGTGGGATGAGATGGACACATTATGTAGAGCTTTCTTCAGAAACTTAAGGCCTATAGTTATCTATTGCTTGTATCAGTCTGGCCAATTATCTGTTGCACCTATGTTATGGGATGCTTCCAAGTGATATTTTCATTAACAGTGTATAACCCTGTTGCCAGTTAACCTCTCCTTGTGAATTCTGATGAAGTAAACAAGTAGCCTGTATAATCTCATGGTTAATTTTGAGTTAGGATTGGGCTACCCAGTTGTAGGGGATTATTTTTGGATTCTGCAACCTGCACTTCAGTGAGAACAGGTTTTTTAGCACCTTAGCATATAGAACCTTCCCCCCCCCCAACTTCCTTCAAAGCAGCACTGTCTTCTTTCAGACCTTGTTGGAGTGTTTAAAACAGTGTTTCTCAAACTGTGGGTCAGGACCCACTAGATGGGTCGTGAGCCAATTTCAGGCGGGTCCCCATTTATTATTTTAGACCAGTGGCCCACCAAATGCCCCAGGGAGCACACCAGGCAACAAGAAGACCTGCAAGGCCTCCTGGGAATTGTAGTTTAAGAACATAAGAACAGCCCCACTGGATCAGGCCATAGGCCTATCTAGTCCAGCTTCCTGTATCTCACAGCGGCCCACCAAATGCCCCAGGGAACCCACCAAACAACAAGAAGACCTGCAAGGCGTCCTGGGAATTGTAGTTTAAGAAAATAAGAACAGCCCCACTGGATCAGGCCATAGGCCCATCTAGTCCAGCTTCCTGTATCTCACAGCGGCCCACCAAATGCCCCAGGGAGCACACCAGATAACAAGAGACCTGCAAGGCTTCCTGGGAATTGTAGTTAAGAACATAAGAACAGCCCCACTGGATCAGGCCATAGGCCCATCTAGTCCAGCTTCCTGTATCTCACAGCGGCCCACCAAATGCCCCAAGGAGCACACCAGATAACAAGAGACCTGCATCCTGGCGCCCTCCCTTGCATCTGGCATTCTGACATAACCCATTTCTAAAATCAGGAGGTTGCGCATACACATCATGGCTTGTACCCCGTAGACCAGCTGGCTTGTCACAGACAAGACACACTTGCCATGGGATGTCCAGGCCAGCTGCCCTCCATGGCACCTCCAGTGTCATGCCCTCATAAGAACATAAGAAGAGCCCCGCTGGATCAGTCCTAAAAACCCTTTATTTTGAGTTTGAGGGCTTCATTGAAAAACATACATTTGCCACGCCATTGAACCATCTAGTCCAGCTTCCTGTCCAGCCCACCAAATGTTTTTGGGAGCACACAAAACACAACCTGCATACTGGTGCCCTCCTCTGCATCTGGCAATCTGAGGTAGCCTACCTCTAAAACCAGGAGCTCGCACATACCTACCTTGACTTGTAATCCCTGATGACCTTTTCTTCCAGAAATTTGTCCAATCCCCTCTAAAAGGCATTTAGGCAACATGCCATCACTGCTTCCTGTGGCAAGGAGTTCCACAGACTAATTACACGCTGGGTAAAGAAATATTTTCTTTTGTCTGTTCTAACTCTCCCAGCACTCAATTTTAGTGGGTGTCCCCTAGTTCTGGTGTTATGTGAGAGGGAAAAGAGCATCTCTCTATCCACTCTATCTGTCTCCTGCATAATTGTCACCCAGTGTAGTCTGCATCCCTCACAGCTAGTGACACCACTGCTCTGGTGGCACCCAAGCAAACAAGAACAGTTATTTGTTGCTAATTGCTTGAGTTTGTTTCACTTTCCTTTGTTTACATAAGAACATAAGAACAGCCCCACTGGATCAGGCCATAGGCCCATCTAGTCCAGCTTCCTGTTTCTCACAGCGGCCCACCAAATGCGCCAGGGAGCACCCCAGATAACAAGAGACCTCATCCTGGTGCCCTCCCTTGCATCTGGCATTCTGACATAACCCATTTCTAAAATCAGGAGGTTGCGCATACACATCATGGCTTGTACCCCATAATGGATTTTTCCTCCAGAAACTCGTCCAATCCCCTTTTAAAGGCGTCTAGGCTAGACGCCAGCACCACATCCTGTGGCAAGGAGTTCCACAGACCGACCACACGCTGAGTAAAGAAATATTTTCTTTTGTCTGTCCTAACCCGCCCAACACTCAATTTTAGTGGATGTCCCCTGGTTCTGGTATTATGTTAGAGTGTAAAGAGCATCACCCTATCCACTCTGTCCATCCCCTGCATAATTTTGTATGTCTCAATCATGTCCCCCCTCAGGCGTCTCTTTTCTAGGCTGAAGAGGCCCAAACGCCGTAGCCTTTCCTCATAAGGAAGGTGCCCCAGCCCCGTAATCATCTTAGTCACTCTCTTTTGCACCTTTTCCATTTCCAAAAGTTTAGAAGACTTTTTTAGAAGTTTAGAAGTTTAAAGTTTAGAAGACTTTTCCAAAAGTTTAGAAGACTTTTTTAGCACAATGGGGAGGAATCTGGTTTTTGTATTTAGTTTGACACTGGGCAGTTGTTCAAACTTGTCCACTGCAAGCGAGGAGGTGAGTTGAGGGACAAGTGTATCAACAGACAATAAATTGACAGCATAGTTTCTTGCTACCACTGAACTCTGAAGCAACAAACATAATCGGGGTTACATAAGAACATAAGAACAGCCCCACTGGATCAGGCCATAGGCCCATCTAGTCCAGCTTCCTGTATCTCACAGCGGCCCACCAAATGCCCCAGGGAGCACACCAGATAACAAGAGACCTCATCCTGGTGCTCTCCCCTACATCTGGCATTCTGACTTAACCCATTCCTAAAATCAGGAGGTTGCGCATACACATCATGGCTTGTACCCCATAATGGATTTTTCCTCCAGAAACTCGTCCAATCCCCTTTTAAAGGCGTCTAGGCTAGACGCCAGCACCACATCCTGTGGCAAGGAGTTCCACAGACCGACCACGCGCTGAGTAAAGAAATATTTTCTTTTGTCTGTCCTAACCCGCCCAACACTCAATTTTAGTGGATGTCCCCTGGTTCTGGTATTATGTGAGAGTGTAAAGAGCATCTCCCTATCCACTCTGTCCATCCCCTGCATAATTTTGTATGTCTCAATCATGTCCCCCCTCAAGCGTCTCTTTTCTAGGCTGAAGAGGCCCAAACGCCGTAGCCTTTCCTCATAAGGAAGGTGCCCCAGCCCCGTAATCATCTTAGTCGCTCTCTTTTGCACCTTTTCCATTTCCACTATGTCTTTTTTGAGATGCGGCGACCAGAACTGGACACAATACTCCAGGTGTGGCCTTACCATCGATTTGTACAACGGCATTATAATACTAACCGTTTTGTTCTCAATACCCTTCCTAATGATCCCAAGCATAGAATTGGCCTTCTTCACTGCCATCGCACATTGGGTCGACACTTTCATCGACCTGTCCACCACCACCCCAAGATCTCTCTCCTGTACTGTCACAGACAGCTCAGAACCCATCAGCCTATATGTGAACTTTTGATTTTTTGCCCCAATGTGCATGACTTTACACTTACTGACATTGAAGCGCATCTGCCATTTTGCTGCCCATTCTGCCAGTCTGGAGAGATCCTTCTGGAGCTCCTCACAATCATACTTGTCCTCCTCTAAAACATATGTAAATGGTCTGAAAATAGCAGAATCTGATGGTGCAGACGATTGGATTTTTTGGTGACGGTATGAAAGTATGATTTCAATAAACACAAGTGATTCCAAATTTCCCTTGTCATATACAAGAACTGGAGTCTGCTGGGCAAAGAGATTATGAAAAGGACGATAAGCTCACATCTGGGCTTTAAATTATGGCTAATTTATTGCAGACTGACAGACCTGAGGGACAGTCTGGGTAAGCCATTGTGCAATAACTCATGACTTGCTCTCTTGCAGGAATTTCTCACTCTAATGTCAAAAGGATAAAATAAGCCTAAGTCTTTTGTTTCTAATATCAATGCATTACTGTTCCTAGATTCTGTTCTTTTGTACCAAAAAAAGTACATTGGCTTTGCTCCAGGGAGCTGAGGATCAGGTTGGATCAGACCACCCCTGAGCTTGCAGTTCTGTCCCTACACAATGCCTGGATGGCAGAGCACCTGTGAAACTGGTGCAGATTTTTCTGAGCTCCGTGGAGTGCAAATGTAGCACACAGACTGGAAAGGAAAGCTCTCAGAACTCCAATGAGCCCTAAACCCAGTGGTATATGAAAAGGGTGGCTTGGGGGGGTTCCTGGTTCTGGGCGCCAGATTGCAGAGGGGTGTCCAGAGGCTACCCCAAGATGGTGGCAGGGGTGACCCTGGCCACAGCCACAGTTTGTTTAGCACTGGCTACAGCCACCTGCAAGAGAAGCTTGCTTATTGGTATGATTATATTACAAAGTTATAAAGTTAAATATAAATATACAAACTTACAAAGTTGTATAAAAGAAAATGTTCACTGTCTGTGCTTCTTCTCTGGCCATTATTCTTCATTTCATATCGTGACTATTACTGAAAATAACTTTGTCACGGGGAGATGCCAAAAATGTATGGACCCCCAGCCAAATGACCTTGGTACACCACTGTCTAAAGCACAAGGAATATCTTGCTGCTCCGATCGATCGGGTGCTGGGTTTGCATTTGACAGGTCAGGAGGCAGGTTGCAGGAAGATGGTTTTGTTCCCAAAGTCCCTGCTGCAGTTTATCTGCATGCAGGAAACAGATTTTTGTTCTTGGACCTGTCACAAGATCAGGGGGATGTTGTTTTTTTTCTGGTAAGGTGAGGATAAAGCGCCCAATGACACATGTTTAGAGCCACATGAACAGAAAAGCAGGTTGGGAGGGGTAATTGACATAGGAAAGTGACAGGCTGGGAGAGGATAACACAACTCACCACCACCACCTTCTCTTACACACACACTGCTTAATTGATTGCTCAAAACCACTCACC
This sequence comes from Tiliqua scincoides, assembly GCF_035046505.1. Classification (NCBI taxonomy): domain Eukaryota; kingdom Metazoa; phylum Chordata; class Lepidosauria; order Squamata; family Scincidae; genus Tiliqua; species Tiliqua scincoides. Next base: position 12,064,057 of record NC_089821.1, read on the forward strand.
TTTAAGTGGGTTTTTTGGGAAGAAAGTGGAGGAACAGGCCCTTATAGTGGCTGTTGTTTTTTTTTCCTTTTCTTTTCAAAATGGAACAGCAGGTCCTTTGTTACTTTTTTGATATAGTGATATCATCAGATGTTTTTAATGCATAACTTTTTGCAAGACAAGCATGCCACTTATAGGATCCCTTGAAGGCAGCTAGGAAGAGGTGAATTTAAAAAGAAAAAAAGAAAAAGGGGGGAATTCCTTTGCATGTACAGAACTCCCCTGCCCACAAGATCTTCCCTATTCATTTCCATCAAGGTACTGGACCTACAACACAACCACAGGTTCTACACTGCGGTCATTGTATTCACTTTTTAGGTGTAGAACTAACAGTCCAATCCTCTCAAATCTTCCTCACTCCGTTCTGTGCTGGGAGTTAAGCAGGAGTTAACTATAGGGGAGTTAAGCAGATAGGGGAGTTAAGCATAGTTAACTATAGGGGAGTTAAGCAGATAGAACGTCTGTTCCCATTTGCCCCCTTATTTGTTCCCTTGCCCTGGGATAAGCTTCAAACTGTGAAATGGGTCAATGCAAACCCACATTCGTGATATCACTGGTGCAAGTTCAAGCTGATCTGTGACAGCAGATAGGGCCTGGGAAGGATACTGGGAATAGGATACAGTGTGTACTGCCACTGTCAATTTGGCCCCCTTCCTAGACCTGATCCGCATACCCCACCCTCATCAACACCCTCCCCCTCCCTATTCCACCACTCCCTGCCCTCCCTCTGCCCTTCCCCAGAGCCTGCACTGCACAGTGCTGGACTTACCTGCTCCGACAAGCATCCTCCACTATGCCGGTGCATCAGCTGGAAAAGCTGATATCACACGGACATTAGTCCTGGGGTAGAAGCGGCTGCCCAGTGAATCAAGATTATAGGATCATCCTATTTGGCATATAACTATTGTTTTATTTTAATCCTGTTTATGAATCCAACACAGCTACATTTTCCCAATCTTTACTCAGAATTGATTTATTTTAGTTGGTAAGATTTGCATGCACAGCTGGGTGCAGTGCAGATCAGTGGCATAGCTAGAAGGAGTGCAAAGCACTAAGTTTTGCAAGGAGCCTCACTGTGGCATGCAAGGGGCCCCCCTTCAGAGCCATTCTGGGTGGGGAGAGCAAAACGGAGACATACCCTTCTGTTTTTCTCCCCCTTCCTGGAATGGCTCTGAAGGGAAGGGGGGCCGCTTGCATGCCGTGGTGAGGCTCCCTGCAAAACTTAGTGCTGTGTACCCCTTTCTAGCTATGCCACTGGTGCAGATACGTGCATGGGTTCATTTACAGCCATTCATTACAAAGTAGTGCAAAAGTCTGTGAATTGGAGTTTTAACTCAGCCGCTTGAACATTCATGATATAAAATGGCATAAAGTATGCGCAGGCGAAAGGGAATCTCATGTGGAATGTGTTCTCGCTCCCAAAGCCAAGTGTGGTGTCATAAGATCCACCAGAAACATTCAGGGTAAAATAGGATGACCCTGTGTTTATGGAAACCTAAAAGCCATTTGATTGAAACTGTAACTGGAGAACAGTCCCTTCTGTTTATTAGTGCATTCTTTGGCCCGCTGGGACATATTATGAGGCTTCATTTAGAGTCAAATGGGTTTAGCTATGCCAGTGTGGTGCACGGGTGGCTCAAATAATTCCCTTCATAGCAGGCTTCTGAACACTGAAACAATATTCTGCCTTCTTTGTGGTGAAGTGAAATAAACCATCTTAGCACTTGTTGGTTTGAAAAGGCCAAAGCCGTTCAATGTTTTTGCATCCTTGAACAGTAAACTCATATTTATTTGCATGAAGAACTGAGAGGGCTGGAAAAAAATTGCACTTTGCATAATTTCACCTTTTTTTGATATTGCTCTTCTCCCCCACCCCTTAACTGTCCCCTTTCTGACAAGTGTGAGGTACATATTACTCCTATTATGGAGAGGCCTGAAAAAATGGCTTCCACCTAGTGAATTCAGCACAGTTTAAATGTACAGTGGGCCTTCATAATCCACAGGCTTGAATCCCAATAATCCATCTGTGGGCTTGAATATCCATGGATGCTGAACCCATGGCTGGGGAGCCTCAGAACACCTTCAGACACAGCCGGAAGGCACTTCCAGTTTGCTGGTGTGAACCTGGAGTGCCTTCCAGTCATGTCTGGGAGACCTTCTGAGGAGGCTTGGAGGCCATGTGCGACCTCTGGAGGCCTGAGTACAGCTCCCAGGTGAGCAGATGTGGTACTGCTACCCACACATGTGGTACAGGCCCCCCACAGAATTCAGTATCCACAGGGTATTCTGGAACAGATCCCCTGTGGTTACTGAGGGCCCACTGTAATGAGTAGAGTGACTAGTCATAGCTCCTCCAGCACCACAGAATTCCAGTGGTGACATGGGGACTCTCATTGCAAGGAATCTGGAGCTAATTCCAAGCAGAAATTGCTTCAGTCAGCCTCTGCATGGCACATATAATGAATAGGTCCATCCTGGAGCTGAGACACAGTCCTGGAACAAGCTGGAATCCCCAGCATGTATGCACTGCTGAAACAGAGACACCTGCGTTGGCTCGGTCATGTCGTGAGAATGGATGATGGCCGATCCCAAAGGATCTCCTCTATGGAGAACTCGTGCAAGGAAAGCGCCCTACAGGTAGACCACAGCTGCGATACAAGGACATCTGCAAGAGGGATCTGAAGGCCTTAGGAGTGGACCTCAACAGGTGGGAAACCCTGGCCTCTGAGCGGCCTGCTTGGAGGCAGGCTGTGCAGCATGGCCTTTCCCAGTTTGAAGAGACACTTGGCCAACAGACTGAGGCTAAGAGGCAAAGAAGGAAGGCCCATAGCCAGGGAGACAGACCAGGGACAGACTGCACTTGCTCCCGGTGTGGAAGGGATTGTCACTCCCGAATTGTTCCAGAACCACCATTCAGAGCGCGATACCAGAGTCTTTCGAGACTGAAGGTTGCTAACACGGAGTTGAGATTCTTGCTCGCTTCCATTAAAATGATCTTAATTGCAATAAAATGTATTTAGGATCAGGAAGGTGGAGATATGGGATGCTTGTGAAATTCATGTCTGAAGAAGAACACTGTGACTTTTATCTTCTAAATCAGGGGTGTCCAAACATTTTAGCAGGAGGGCCACATCATCGCTCTGCCACTGTGTCAGGGGCCTGGGAATAAAAAAAAATTAATTGACATTTCAAATTTGAATAAATTTACATAAATGAATATATTAGAGATGGAACTTACATGAATGAATAAAGGTCTTGCAATAACTCAAGGCCTATAAAAGGCCTTGCACAAAGCAAGTTCGGTCTTTCCTTCACTGTCTGTGCTGCATCACACATGTGAAACAGCAAGTAGTGGAGGTAGCCTTCAGCCCATAGCTCACACAAGAGGTCGAGCAGTCACCCTCACACTCAAAGCAGCTGAGAGCTGAGAGCATGGGCTGCAGCAAGCATCCGGAGGGCCAGAGGCTCATTGGAGACTGGGGGCTCCCTGTGGGCCAGATTGAGAGTCCCTGAGGGCTGCAAGTGGCCCCCGGGCCAAGGTTTAGGCACCCCTGCTCTAAATTATCCTTGAAATGGCAATTGAGATCTATATCATATCAAACTCAATGTTTGATTTCCATTACTGTTAGCTGTGACAGCTCCTTCTCACTCTTGACGCCTCTGTGTTTGATAATAAGATCTTAACGATAAATAAAACTGGGCACATATATTTGGAAAATCAGTCTCAAAACACTCAAAAATCCCTTTGGGCATTGCTCGCATAATAAGCATGTGAAGCTGAACTTGAAGGAGTCCTGTTTTCAATGCTTACACAGCGACGGTTGTAGCTTGTGAAAAGATGTAATGTAAAGATTTAAGCTGTAGCTATGTTGTTTTTTGGGCCAGGCTTCCAAATATGTCTGCCCATTTCTCCAACAGATCTGCCAACAATGTAGCCCCGAGCCAGCTTTCCATGAGCTCTCGGGATAGTTTGAGAGACTTTCACATAGTTGCAAGGTCTTCATACAGATGCCAGAGAGGGGGGTATGAGACACAGGAGGAGGGCAGGCCCACAGAATCACCTGTGGAGAAAAAAATGAGGAAGCTTTCAGGCCGTCCAAACTCCAGAGCCGTGAGCTTCTCAAATGGCTCTTTGTCTGCTCTTGACACGGTGCCTAATAGCATAGCGTTCAGACTGGAAGACTGTTTTTCTGCAGCTTGCAAATAAGCACCTATGGCATACCAAATGATATTTCAAAAATCACATCAGTCTGTGATTTATATCCAATGTGCTACACATATATTCACACACACAGACAGTGTGTAAAATCTCACCGCATACACACACTAATTTATTCTTTATTGTGCTCTGGTTATGGCTCTGTTTATGCATCTTGGGTACCATCCAAAGAAAGTCTAGTGTGAGATTAATGGGGCTTTAGTGCATAAATGCGAACGAGAGCCCCATTGATTCCACTCATCCTTTAGCACACTTGGGCTATATATGAATTGTGAACCTTACTTTCTTGGTGGTGAGGCACAGTTCTGTTAAAGAGACACAAAAATGTCAGATATTGTACACAAGCATTTCCTCATTTATTTTATCAGGTATTATATCCAGATTTCAAATAAGGAGATGCAGACCCTCAGCAGAAAGGCGTGCTGAGTCAGCTATCACGAATGCCTGAATAGCATGAGAGACGGCCCTGATCTGGCTGCCAGAAATAGCCACAAGTCTGGTGAATGGGCTCAGGGAATTGCAGTTGAGATTACCCTTAAACAAAATGGATTCAACATATTGTTTCCATCACCACGTGTAATTCCTGTTGTGCCATAAATGACACTGACATAATGCATTCTTATATGCTCAGTGGGTTTCTTGCAAATCCCACCCACTAGTTTTGCAGTAAAAATTTTCAGTAGATATGTTTTTCCTATCTTTTGGACCATAAGGTTTTATCTCCGGTATTTCTATCCCCATCCTGCTGGTAGGGGAAATGGCCAGAAAAAGGGATTCTGATCCACATTTTTGTAATTTAAAAATGATCAAACATAAGGCCCACATTTTCTGTAAAATGGTAATCAGGACTAGACAGGCCACTGAGTTCACCTTTGGGGCCATGCAATTTAGGGAGCAATCCAGAGGGCACTCTTGGCTGGCCAGCCAAAGAGTGTCGCAAAAGTGCTGTAAGACACTCCTGCGTTGACTCTGGAAGAGGGAGGTCACCCAAGTCCCATTGACCTGGTGCTCAGGTAAGCCCACACTGGCTGAATCAGGTCAGTGCAGGGGTCGGGGTGGGTGGGCAGGGGTTGAGAAGGAGGCATTGCAGGGCAGGGGAGGGCGGGTGGAAGTCAGGTCTGTGGGTGGGTGGGTGGTAAGCAGGGAGTGGAGCCAGGATCCAACACTTGTGCTGGATCCTAACCCCAGTACCAGGCAGTCTGGAGCAGCTCTGGGCTGCTCGGATTTGCACCACCACCTTGTTATGATATATGCCCCAGGCCTATATGAATTTACAGGCTGGATAGGGCAAGGCTATAGGCCCTGATGTTTTGGCCTGAGTACATGCAGTGTAGCCCTGCTGCATTATGGGATTGGCTGATGCAACAGGGCATAGCAGGGGTGATGCAATACCCTGCAATACCAAGTCACAAGACTATGAGTCATACTGTCACCAGATTGTAGCCCGCTTCCCATTGGCCAGTGCCAGTATATATTGGAGCCTGTACAAGCTGCTGTGTGGGAGATGTTATGTGGAGTGTCTGCGGGAAGCTTCGTTGGTGGAGTTGGCGACTGGAGATTGTGGAAATTTCTATCTTTGCTGTTTTGCTTTGCTGTGCTGCCTCAGCGCTGTACATATTGTACATACTTCAGTAAAGGGACATCTGGTGGTGGAGCACTGCCGTGTCTGTGCCTCCTTTCCCAGGAGTATCTGCCTTACCTTGGAGCAGCGGTGGGTCTCTTGGGTCTCTGGAGCAGCGGTGGGTCTCTTGGGTCTCTGGAGCAGCGGTGCCTTCTGCATACTCAACAGAGTAGACCCCTTGGGGCTGCTGTGGCTTTACCTGGGGTAAGAAGAATTCCCCTTGCTCTGGGATGAGCTGCAACTGGTCCCAACTCTGCTCTGGATGCAGGGAAGGCAGGCTGGCCAGCCTGCTCCAGGGAAGGTTAGGATTGGGCTGTCAGGGTGATTTAGGTCTTCAGCTGGTGAACTATTACTGCATATTGATGGTCTAAATCAGGGGTGTCCAAAGTTTTTGGTAGGAGGGCCACATCAGCTCTCTGACACTGTGTTGGGGGCCAGGGGAAAAAAAGAATTAATTTACATTTAAAATTTGAATAAATTTGGATAAGTTTACATAAATGAATATATTAAAGATGAACTTATACGAATGAATGAAGGTCTTGCAATAGCTCAAGGCCTATAAAAGGCCTTGCACAAAGCAAGGCTGGCCTTTCCTTTGCTGCCTCTGCTGCATCACAGATGTGAAAGAGCAAGCAGTGGAGGGAGCCCTCATCCCACAGCTCACGCGAGAGGTCAAACAGTTGCCCTCACGCTGAGAGCAGTTGCATGGGGCCAGTGTGGGCTCCAACAAATCACCGGAGGGCCAGAGGCTAATTGGAGACTGGGAGCTCCCTGAGGGCCGCATTGAGAGGCCTCGAGGGCCGCAAGTGGCCCCAGGGCCGGGGTTTGGGCACCCCTGGTCTAAATCAAAGTCACTTCCGCCGGAGGCAACATCACAAAGGTTCCTGACTGCTTTTGTTTAAAAAGGTTTAAAGGAATAAAAACAGATGATGAAAAGAGAGTGAGAAGGGAGATATAAAGAGAAAGACATTCCAAAGAGAGAGAAGAAGAAAAACCGATTGACCAATACTTAGAAATATGCAATAAATATTAAAAGTGATTCCTAAATAGTAGATTGAGTCCTGGTGGGTCAAAGGTCTAAGAAGGTTGAAAACAACTTATATTATTATTATTATTAACAGTATTTATATACCGCTTTTCAACTAAAAGTTCACAAAGCGGTTTACAGAGAAAAACCAAATAACTAAATGGCTCCCTGTCCCAAAAGGGCTCACAGTCTAAGAAGATGCAAATGAATACCAGCAGACTCAGACCAGGTCTACTCAGAAGTAAGTCCTATTTTGTTCAATGGGACTTAATCTCAGGTAAGTATGGTTAGGATTGCAGCCTCAGAGTACTAGCAGCTATTTGGGCAGGAGGTTGGTCTAGAGCAGGGGTGCTCAAACTTTCAACTTTAGTGATCCTGGACCTTTAAAATAGTGTAGGAGCGATAATTTCAGCAGGTGCAGCTTGTCATCTGTGGGATGACAAGTTAAACCTGCTGAAATTCTATCTTCTATACACTTGTTAAAGGTCCAGCATCCCTAAAGTTGAAAGTTTGAGCACCCCTGGTCTAGAGGGTAAAGCCTCCATTATCCTGAAGATAACATCAGAAGGTTGCCAGTTCGAGGACACCGGCAGCTCCCTGAACAGCTGAGATTATACAAGTGATTAGCTTGTCCCATCTCCTTGATTTCATTTTTTCCACTGTAAAGAAGCTATGAGTGAGGAAGTGCTCAACCTTTCTCCCATCAGAGGATTTTTACTTTCAAAAAAAGAAAAACAAAACCACTAAGGGCGCAATCCTATCCTGCGCTGGGACAGGCAAGCCAGGAGCCTTGTGCTGTATCCATAAGCGGCTCAGCCAGAACCTTAAACTACTTTTTATTATCTAACAAGGCCCCATGACATTTCTGTGATGACCTACATTCTTTACTGGAGAATCCTTTACTTCTTTGTTGGTCTCTCTGCCTCCTGACCACCTGCAGTAATTCAGAATAATATTGCTTTACAACCTGTTCCGGGATTGTCACTCCCGGATTGGCCTTTTCAGCCACACTAGACGCTGTGCCAGAACCACCTTTCAGAGCGCGATACCATAGTCTTTCGAGACTGAAGGTTGCCAATACAACCTGTTCCTGTTCCGAGTTAGGCCAGCTCAAGTTCATCGAAATCAGTGGGCTTACAGCCCAATCCTGAGTTTCCCAGTCCCCGCTGGAGCAGCAGTGCCAAAATGGCTACTGCTGTATCTATCCAGCGGGCACCGGGAAGCAGCCGAATGTCTCCTCAGGGCAAAGGAACTTTTGTCCCCTTCTCCCAGGGAAAGCTGCAAGCCCCACAAAGGGGCTTCTCAAGTTTGTGCTGGCTATTTTGCCCGAAGGCACTGAGGTCAGGATACAGCAGAGCAGAGTTCCACTGATCCCATCCCTCCTGCCAAAGTTCCTCCCCACTCCCTGCCCTCTCCTGCCCTCATTCCACCCTTCTCCTGCACCCCAGAGGCTGCACCGCTACCCAACAGTTGAACTTAGCCACGATGGCAGCGTGCCCTCTTTCTGTTGGCTCTGGGCTCAGTGTCTGACTGGCGTTGGCTCAGCACCAGTGCTTCTTACTTGCCAGGTGCTGCAAACCTGCTTTATTACACATTTATGGCACCCAGTGCTAGCACTAGGGCTCAGCACCAGTGCTGGCCAAATTCAGGATTAGACCCTTAGGGCACAATTCTAACCCCTTATGTCAGTGCTTTCCAGTACTGACATAAGGGCAATGCAGCTCCGAGGTAAGGGAACAAACATTCCCTTACTTTGAGGAGGTCTCTGTGAGTGACACCCAACTGCAGGATACAGCACATATCCCATTGGCACTGCTATAGCAGTGCTGGAAAGCACTAACATAAGGGGTTAGGATTGCACCCTTTGTCTCACTAAACTCTGCAAAGGATCCAGCTGTTAGTTTTGTACTTTCTGAGCCAAATGTTCAGCTATTTCCATGAGTACCACACCTCAATCATTAACCTTCAGCATGGAACAGAGACAAAAATGTTTTTCTAAATCGTATAGTGTAATGCTGGAAAGACTGCACAGTTAATTTACTATAAAGTCAAAGGCTTTGCTTGAATCATTTGCCAAGTTCAAGGGAAAACTTAAAGGTGGGCTTACTACTCTGAGGGCTGAGTAAATGATTTAGACAGGAATCGGAATCTTCCTAAACTAGCTACAGTTTTAGCCAGGCAAAATGAAGCCAGTTATTTGTGACTGTACTTTAGCCTAAAGCGTACTAGAATGTGAACATTGTCATCTGTAATAAGCTTTATGCTTCAGGACCTGAAGGACTAAATTAAAAATATCCATTTCTCCAGATTTATGGCAGACTGTGGAATTTGACATTTCAGTGTTTTGATTATTTGAATAACATTAAGCTGTAAAATACTGGTGGCCATCAATTTTGAAACAATATTGGAGAGAAGTCTGTTATTTACTTGTTTGATTAATTTATCTCCTTGCCGTCAATAGATACTTTCAAGGATACAACTTAAAAAATAAGCCACAATCAGATCAAATTAAACCAATAAAGCAAAGTGAGAAAAGAACAATATCAAATAAAATGACAGCATAAGACAATCTCATCAGAAGCGCTTGAATAAACAAAAAAGTCTTTACCTTGTGCCCAAAAGACATCTAAGTAGGCATCTCATGGACCTCCCTAAAGACAGCAAGCCACAGACAGGTATTGCAACCAAGAAAACAATCTCCCTGATCACCACTCACCTCATCTCAGATGACGAGCACACATTTTACCTTGGTACATGGACAGGTTGATGTGGGACAAGGTTGGGCTGTTGGCAACCTTCAGTCTCGAGAGACTCTGGTATCGCGCTCTGAGTGGTGGTTCTGGAACAACATCTAGTGTGGCTGAAAAGGCCAATTCGGGAGTGACAATCCCTTCCACACTGGGAGCAAGTGCAGTCTGTCCCTGGTCTGTCTCCCTGGCTATGGGCATTCCATCTTTGCTTCTTTGCCTCAGACAAGGTGACCCTTCAATATTCAACAGTTGAAATGTGTGTTTAACAAGGTATATTCCCAATGACTGGTTCCAATTTGAAGCCTAATGGCTGTATTTTAAACCAACTGCCATTGATCTCAAGGGAAAACTCCTTGAATTGAAAGCACTGTTTATATACTTTGATTGAAAACTGGGATTTTCAGTTTTCATTATTTGAAGCGACAAAGAATCTTACAGCCCAATCCTATCAAGTGATTATGCTGGTGGAACTTGTGTTCCATTGGGGTAACCTCATTATGGCCATTGCAAATGTGACTACACCACCTCTGTGCACTGGCAGACGCCAGGTGCTCTTTGGAGGAGGTAAGCCATCATGGGGCGGGGGGGAGTAGCAAGAGGCAGGATGAACTTGGTGAAGGTTAGTGGAACAGAGGAAGGGGTGAGTGGAACGGGGCAATAAGGAAGGTGGATCAGGTCTGGGAGGGACAGGAATAGTGGTGAAAGTGCATGCCAAATCCTGATCCTGGGCCTGCCTTCATGGATCAAGGCAGACTTGCAGCAGCGATTGAGTTGGCACAGTTTCAAGTCAAACCATAGCGGCGACTGCAGCTTGCCCTGGGGCAAGGAGGCAAATGTTCCACTACTCTGGGGAGACCTCCAGCAGCCAGTACCCTCCCATGGGATGCTGTGGAAGCCATGCTGGTACCACTGCATAATTGCGTGGGAAGTTAGATAGGATCCAGCTGCCTGTATGGTGGGCAGTTGCAGCACAAGTCTATACATGTTTTATCCTGATGTAAGTTCCACTGTGTTCAATGAGCATGTCTGGGTGAGCAGGTATACAATTACGACTTAAACAGCTCCCTGGTGTCCCTTCAGTAAAAATGAGGACTGCTTTCCTTAAAACCTAGGGAAGAAGAAAGTATCCACAGCTCTTGTGTCTGCAGAAATCAACATCTATTATTATTATTATTATTATTATTATTATTATTATTATTATCATCAGTATTTATATACCGCTTTTCAACTAAAAGTTCACAAAGCAGTTTACAGAGAAAAATCAAATAACTAAATCTACCTGCAAAGGAACACATCAAATCGGTCCGATGTGCATTGAATCATCTGTGCAGGAGAGGAATACATTTGTGACTTTGTGCAGGTGTGAGTTCCTGTGAGTGGACCTGGCACCTAAATTTTTTGCAGATCCTCTTCTGGATGTCTTCTTTCAAAGTGTAGCCAATAGTATTTTGACCAAACTGCTGAACTGGGCAAAACTCTGTTTGGTGTCCCTTGAAATTTCACTTAGAAAACAGTTTGTCATGTTTGGCCCTTCATGTGTAAAAGCAAAAACCCGAATGCGGCCAGTGCTGGAGTTGAAACCAGTGACAGTTGTGGGACAGAGCATTCTGCCTTTTTTTTTTTTTTTAAAATAAACACTGAGCAACTGAAGAATCAAGGGAAGAGACTGGCCTGGACAGCAACCCAGTTTGCCTGAGGTGCTGTACAACTTGCCAGGTGTTTTTACTGCAGCCCATGAATGACAAAGAACAACATTCACTGCTCACTGAATTACTGAGTGCCTTATCCAGAGTTTCTTCTCAAGCTACATAACTTGTGGATTGGGAAAAAATCCCTAGTTTGATGACTTTCAAGACAAGCTTTAATTCACCCATCGTCAACTGCAAACAGTATAGAATGTTTTAACGTCAAATATGGGATTCCTGTGAGATACAGGAAGCTGGACTAGATGGGCCTATGGCCTGCTCCAGTGGGTCTGTTCTTATGTTCTTAACTACAATTCCCAGGAAGCCTTGCAGGTCTCTTGTTATCTGGTGTGCTCCCTGGGGCATTTGGTGGGCTGCTGTGAGATACAGGAAGCTGGACTAGATGGGCCTATGGCCTGATCCAGTGGGGCTGTTCTTATGTTCTTAACTACAATTCCCAGGAAGCCTTGCAGGTCTCTTGTTATCTGGTGTGCTCCCTGGGGCATTTGGTGGGCCGCTGTGAGATACAGGAAGCTGGACTAGATGGGCCTATGGCCTGATCCAGTGGGGCTGTTCTTATGTATGGTATAGAAAAAAAAAATTAATAACATGACATTATCTAAAGATAAGCCCCCAAATCTGGATTTTTAAGGACATGGATTTTTAGATGCTGCCTGTAAATCACATGGTTCATTAGGCCAGGTTGCACAATAATCTACATAAAGCAGAGATCCCCCAAAGCCATGGTGAAGTCATATCTTTTTTGTAAGGTGAAAATATAGTATTGATCTCACGCTTTCATCCAGGACATTCTCCCCATTATATCCTCACAGTAATCCTGTGAGCTAAATTAGGTGGAAAGATAATGACTGATCAACGGTCCCCTAGTGAGCAGGAGGCTCACTGAAGGGATCATTGAAGGGAGAGGGTTGAACTTAGAACTTCCTTGGCCAGACACAACTCCACACTGGCTCTATCAACATTTTTTTTAAGGAAAGTCAAATGCATCCCGCCCCCCACACAAACACAAGTTGATGGATAGAGTCCCTGATGAGGCATATTCATGAAAGAATGTATTTTTATAGACATTGAACACTTTCTACATGTGCACCAAAACATGTTCCAAGCCCCACCTTGCCATCCTCTAATTCCATCACAGCAACAATAATGTGTTAATAGTCTTTGACGATATACATACATTTGGTGCAGGAATGGGTCAGTCAAATCGATGGCACCTAGAGAGATTGTTCCAGAAAACACATGCAATGGAATTGGGCCAAGTTATCCAGCACAGTTGTCTCCACATGACAGCCTCAGTTGTCCTCTGGTACACATTTGCACAAGCAAATGTACAGTCCAATCCTAACCTGCACTGGAACAGCCAGGCAGACTGGCTTGCACTGTAACCAGCACAGGTTAGGTGCAGACTCGAGAGTAATGGTATATTTTCCTCCTTAACTTGTGTCAGGGTCCAGTCTGTCCTTTGGGGCTACTCGGATCTGTGCCTGCTATTGAGCTGGTGTAAATCCAAGCAGCCCATGTAAGGCTGCCTGGGCTGGGATGCGGTCTGTGCCACCCTGCAATGGAAGATCAGAAGATCATCCGGTGAATGATGTGGTGTTGACATATTCCCATGTTTTGACAGCTGGTTGACAGCTCTGGGAAGGGCAGGGCTGGCTCCACAGCTGTAATCAATCAAGGCCAATGGAGACCCTGATGAACATCTGAGCTTCATTTGACCTTGATGGGACTTTGAATGGTCATGAGCTAACAAGGTAGCTCACAGCTGAGCTGCATTTTGGATAATGGGACATCCAAGGATAAAAGGTAGCTTCAATAGGGGCAAAGACCGACCCAGACCTATGGGACACCCCAGACCTACAGGATTCAGACCTATGGGACACGGATGGACCAGGACCTATGGGAGAAGGGGACACAGAGAAGGGACTCTGCTGCGGAAGACTGGACTGGGAAGACTGGACTGTGCTTTGGGAGATTGGATTGGACTTGAACTGGAGGCTTTGGACCTTTACCTTTACCCACTAAGTTAAGTGGAGTTTTGGGGAGGGAAAGCCTCTGGACAAGAGGAAGTGCAGGAAGTGTCTGTGTTTGGAGCAATAAATTACTGTTAATTGCTCAAACTGATAAGGAGTTCTCATCATTCCTTTACACACCACAGCTGCTGTTCTTTGGAAAAGAAGGGTTAATTAGCCAAAAGTGGGCATTAGAAGGGAGTTGGAATAATTGGACGGGACAAATTGGCGTAGTCAGCAGGATTGCAAGACACACCCTGGCTGATCCTGCCCCCTTCCAGGCCCAATCCACCTCCCTTTCCACCCCTGCCCAAAACACCCCCTGCCCATCCCCGGAACACCCTCCTGCATTCTCTCCCACCCCCTGAACTGCCCAGAACATACCCTGTTGGGGCCTTCGTGCCAGCCCAGCCAACTCCCACATCAGCAAAGGGGGCCTGCTTAGGCTTAGTGACTGCTCTGGATTGTAAACTGAGTAATTGTGTCAGCACAATTATGATTGTGGTCTGCACATAATCTTTATCCATGTGAATAGTGACAAAGTCTGGGGCTGCATGTGCAAGTAAAATACATATTTGTTGCTGAAGACAGCATTGAGAAGTAACCTGCAGTGTTGCCTCCCAAGCCCCTTCTAACAACAGAATTTAGCTGATAAAAATTGTGAGGTCTGGTCTAGAGGGTTGAGCCTCCACTTGCCTGAAGATAACATCTGAAAGTCACCAGTTAGAGGCTACCGGCACCATGAATGGTGAGACCTTGAAGCTGCTGACGAGCTGAGCCGAGTTATTCCACCTGCTCTTTGAAAGGAGCTGCTTGTCAGCCTGTGTGGTGGGAGGCCAGAAAGTGATACAGACTGCAAAGGTTCCATCTGAAATGTTGTGTAGTTCTTGAAAGATAGAACCTTTCTTTAATTGTAAAAATCCCTACGGGGATTTAAACAGCCTGCCTATGTAAACCGCCTTGAATTAAAGTCCGAGAAGAAATCTAACGACCAAGAAAGGCGGTATATAAATACCTGTATTATTATTATTATTATTATTATTATTATTATTATTATTATTATTATTATTATTATTATTATTCATGCCCATGTCTGAATAAAATGCAAGTTCATTACCAAATTCAGTGTTGGCAACCTTCAGTCTCAAAAGACTATGGTATCGCACTCTGAATGGTGGTTCTGGAACAGCGTCTAGTGTGGCTGAAAAGGCCAATTCGGGAGTGACAATCCCTTCCACACTGGGAGCAAGTGCAGCCTGTCCCTGGTCTGTCTCCCTGGCTATGGACCCTCCTTCTTTGCCTCTTTGCCTCATTCTGTTGGCCAAGTGTCTCTTCAAACTGGGAAAGGCCATGCTGCACAGCCTGCCTCCAAGCGGGCCGCTCAGAGGCCAAGGTTTCCCACCTGTTGAGGTGGCTTTCAGATCCCTCTTGCAGATGTCCTTGTATCGCAGCTGTGGTCTACCTGTAGGGCACTTTCCTGGTTCCTGGTTGCTATTCCTGGTTGCCCAATAGCAAATATTTTATATACTGTATTTTGAATCTGAGTCAAAGTGAGGGTGCTTTAGGAAGTACTGGTTCTACTGTTAATTTTATTCTTCATCACGGTGCCATGCAATTTATATTTCTGTGGTTCACCACCAATTTCAATTTTTTTATTGTGCAAAAATGCAAGAAATATTCAGCACACTTGAAACAGAGAAATCCTTGACAAAGGTAGCAATGCCTGCCATTGCTGCCCCTCCCCCTGCTTGATGGTATGCAAAATATGACTATTTTTGCCTACTTGTTATTTAGATCATATTTCATAGGCCAGACAGAGTAGGAAAAGCCATAATCCTCAGGCTGCTTCATAAACAATATCACACCTAACTTGGACAGACGGGTTTTTACAGACGTCTTGCTTTTGATCGTATGTCCTCATTTTCCCCTTGTTGCCCTGCCAAAGACTCATAAGACAGATGGAATGGCCTTGGTACACCCATGGCTCCAATGCACAGATAATGTACAAGTGCCAGAATGTTGCTAAATAAAACTGCTGGAGAAATAGGCATGAAATTCACATGAGTCAGCCCCGTGACATCAGTGATCACTTCCTTCATGAGACAGCATGTCCTTGGCCTAGTTTTGTACAAAGGCAAACATCCTTCTCCATATGCAGACAATGTACCCATTAATAGCAGATACCAAGCACAAAAAGCAGAATGGCTGTTCAGCAAGTGTTACCCTGCACATGCCTGAGCTCAGAAGCTAAGCAGGGTCAGGCCTGGTTAGTACTTGGATGGGAGACCGCCTGGGAATACCGGGTGCTGTAGGCTTATACCATGATCTCAGAAGCTAAGCAGGGTCAGGCCTGGTTAGTACTTGGATGGGAGACCGCCTGGGAATACCGGGTGCTGTAGGCTTATACCATAGTCTTTCGAGACTGAAGGTTGCCAACCATTTGTTGTCTTCAACCCCTGTTTCTGAATTTCCCAGAGGTAAGAGTATGACTGATCCCTGTTTTAATGAAAAGAGATTCTAGATTAATGGGCTCTTGGTTCAAACTATTAGAAGCCCAATCCTATCCATTATTCCCCCTCCCTGCTGTTGCAGCAGCACCAAAATGCTGCATCCTATGGTGGGGGAGGGGAAGCCCAAGAGGTATCCTCTGGGTAAGGGAACATTTGTTCCCTTTCCTGGGGGTAAGCCTCCTGTGGTGAGGGATGTCTACTTGGACCTGGACTAGCTAAATAGCTGGCACAGGTCCACGGGGACTCGCAATACAGGATCAGGTCCAGGAAGGGGGATAGCAGATCAGCGGTACCAGGGCAACTAATCTCACCCCTTCCTGGGATTAATTTGCCCCTCCCCCACCCCCTCTCCCCCGCCTTGTTTTGCTCCCTTCCCACTCCCATTCCACCCTCCTCCCACCCCGACCTCTCCCACTGACTTGCCTCCATCAGCGAGCAGCAGGACAAGCGCTGGAGCAGGCAGAAAGGTTGTGCAACTGGTGCTGACTGCTTTACGGCACACATAAAACTGGATTGTAGGACTCTTATATGCCACAATATGGCAACCCAAATGGCTTTCCAGGAATCCCTTTGAGGTCCTAGAGGGCCTCCTAAATGTCATAGATCAGAGAATAATAATAATAATAATACAGGTATTTATATACCGCCTTTCTTGGTCTTTATTCAAGACTTTATTCAAGGCGGTTTACATAGGCAGGCTAATTTAAATCCCCGTAGGGATTTTTAAAATTGAAAGAAGGCTCTATCTTTCAAGAGCCACAACAATTCAGATGTTTCCTTCTGATCAGGCCTCCATCCTCCCATGCTCAGAGCAGATGGAAATAGCTCGGCTCAGCTTGTCAGCTGCTTCGAGTTTGCACGATGCCGGTGGCCTCGAACTGGCGACCTTGCGGATGTTATCTTCAGGCAAATGGAGGCTCTACCCTCTAGACCAGACCTCCTGCCCAGAGGAGAGAAATCAGAGCATTGAAAAGTGGCTTCAAAAGGTGTGGGGGAAGACATCAACAGGGTTATTGTAGTACTTAAGGGGCAGCACGGCCACAATAATAGCTGCCCTTTAAACTTGGGAAAGTTCTGCTAAACCCTGGAAAGGCATGTTAAGATAAACAGGGTGGCTCCCTACCAAACCTCAGTAAGGAGGGCATGTATCTCAATGGCAAGACACACCCTGAAATGACGTATCAGACAAAGTCCTGAAAAAATAGCTAAGCCAGCTTTTCCATGTAAATGTTGTGCTCAAAGACGTGTCTGTGTGAGATGCATGCAAAATTCTGTCTGACAAGAGCTGCTTCACCATCCCATCCAAACTGCCAGCCATGTAGTTGGTCCAGTTGACTCTCCAATCCACTCCCGCTTGCTGAAAGAGAGTGGGAAGAGGTTCCAGGCAGCGACAGCCCCTCCTTCCTCCAGCACTGCTTCCTCTCCATCTCCCTACCCACCCACTTGCTCAGAAAGCACCCGAGTGGGTTGGAAGATGGAGATGTGAAGCACCTTTCCTCTGCCCCCTTCTCTTCCCTCCTTTCAGTTCTGCCTTGTTGCTTTGTGCGAGTGCTTCTTCAAATGCAAAAGAAGAATGGAAGATGCTTTGCTCTTCCTGTTCATTTAAAACCGGACTGGCACAGAGCATGACCCTGCCCTGGGATCAGGACGTGGGAAAGGAGGGGAAGGGAAAGGGAATTCCTGTTTCTTTTCTCTTATTAAATAAAAGCACATTCCTGATGTTGTCTGATCTTGGAAGCTAAGCAGGGTCAGGCCTGGTTAGTACTTGGATGGGAGACCACTTGGGAATACCGGGTGCTGTAGGCTTATACCATGGTCTTTCGAGACTGAAGGTTGCCAACCAACCATAATTCTGAGGGGGGTATAACACAAGCTGAAGGGTGGCACATGTCCCTGGAGAATCTGTTGGTTTCTGTCATTCTGGGGTAATCATATTCACCCTTTTGTTGGCAGTCAGTATTTTCACCTCTTAATTATCCCTCAGGAGTCAGACAGCCAAAGTATCATCCTTCAAAGGCCAAAAATCAATTCTGCTCTTTCTTCATTGTCCTTCCGCTTTGATTCATAGCCAATGCCTTGGTCTCATGCCTATGGCATCTTTTATCAGCTCTGCTTCAAATTCTCCAGGATCCCGAAATCCAGAATGGCCTGAAACCTCATCCTTCCCGCTCTCCCACAGATTCCCGGAGACTGTGACAGTCTTATATTAACAAGAAAGGATGTTTTTCCCCCCCTTCGATGTTCCCTGTGCCAGGTCCTAATACTTCACATCCTTTTCCTCATAGACATCCCTAGAAGCATTTCAACATGTTGCATACTGAACATGCCTTTTTGTACCAAAGTGCATTATCGGGATGAATATTTGACATCGAAAGTACCACTTGGGCGGGAAAGCCAAAATCATCTGTTTGGTGCTGCCAGCAGAAATAAATATGAGGGAAGACATTATGGATGATGTGGTTGGCAACAATCACTGGGCAATAATTAAAACAAACCTCGTAGTATAAAGGTGTCCCAGGGAAACTAGAACCCAACCATTTGCTATCTGCACAGGGCAGAACATATATACAGTCAACCTGATGTAATGCATTAGCTTGGATGCACTGAGCTCACCACAGTGACAATTTCTCTGGAACATTCTCATGCCTGTAACAGCTTTTTTTTTTTTTTTTTTAAGCCTCATTGTGGCAATTACTACTCCATAGATCTTTATGGAGATCCCAGTTTGAAAGGCTACAGAATTTGGGGCTCTTCAGTCTAGAAAAAAGCTGTCTGAGGGGAGATATGGTTGAGATATGCCCTAATAGCAGCCTAAAGGGGAGGGAGAGGGGCTGCTTGCACACTGTGGTGAGGCTCCCTTCAAAACTCAGAGCATTGCACCCCCTCTTAGCTATGCCACTGATCAAAGCTGTTCCTTCACTTTCTTCCTCTCTCTGACCTTTTACAGCAATCTCAGTGAAGGGCTGCTACAAATCAATTTAGAGGTTTATTTCCTGCTCCTAATGCTTAATACATTAAGGGACTGTTCCTCTGTGATTGTGGCTCACTGTCTTTTATGTCAGTTTTGATGTAAACGTATTCCAAGTGTGGTATACAGGGACTGAACAGGAACTGTGCAATGCCCTCCCTATTCCTTCCAGAGGCCAAGTCTGTAAGCGCAAAAGGGAGGTTTCTGCTGAGTAATCCCCAAGTTTCCATACATAGAGACACAACCTACATTAGGAATCATGCTGGTCCATCTGGATTCATTTTGTTATTGATGGTTTTTAAAAATGTTCATGAAACATAAGCATCCGTGCCCTGAATGCTGAATATGCAGAAAGGCCATCTAAAAGGCAATGACTGGAGACAGAAAGTAGCATTCCTTGACAGAGATCTTTATGTTCATGCTGAAGAATCACTATTATTTTAAAGAATTTTTGGAAACTTGGGAGGAAAGATACAACACAAAGCAGTGAGTTGTATTTGCCAGCTTCTGGAGCTCCTCAAGGCAAAGGAAGGCAGCTTTTCTGTCTGAACAGAATGCTCTTCCTTTCAGATGTTTGCATGTAGGTCTCATGAAGTGCAGTGTTCCGCCTCTGAGATTGCACACTATTCAGAATAGAGGCTAAGAGACTGGGCTGTAAATGAGGACTTCCGTGGGCTGAATCACATTTGTGCCTTGAATTCTCAGTAGGTGGCCATAGGCAAGTCACTCTTTAAAACATAAGAACAGCCCCACTGGATCAGGCCATAGGCCCATCTAGTCCAGCTTCCTGTAACTCACAGTGGCCCACGTCCAGGGTAGCTCACCTGTTCAACCTGCAGAGATCCTCTCTCCTGCCAGCAGCTCCCGCCACTACAGCAGCCCCTTGGTCCTCAGCAGGTCTTGGGCACAGCAGCCAAACACCATCAGTCCCCCCCTTAACTCCTTCTGCTACCCACAAACCCTTCTTGCCTCAGGTGCTCCTTATATCCTTCAAGTGAATTCTTGAAGGGCCCTATTGCCTTCAAGTGGCTGCAGCTGTGCAGCACACACTGCTGGATGCCCAGGCCTTACCCTTAAAGGAGCCACTGCTGACACCACACCCTACCTCCTTGCCAGATCTACCAAGATTCCAATACAGCAAGCTGGTGCAGAGGGGAGGGGCTGCGTCAGCACAAGTCAAGGTTTGGATTGGGCTACCCATGTTGGATATTCCCTTTTTACATACCATGAGATTGACCTTGTGAACTGAGAAACACATACGCGCGCGCACTGTGCGCGCGCACACACACACACACACGCATGCGTGCGCGCGCGCGCACGATCAACTAGCCAGCCTGTGTGTGGTTTTCTGATGAACGAAAGTAACATCTGAAATCTCAGCATGAGGTTTCCAACAGCTTGGCATTTTGTTGCTACAAAGTGAGAGAGGCAACTCTGTGGACCTATTTTTTTCAGCCTTACCCCTTGAGCAAAAGTGAAATTCCATTTTACTCATTCTGGAAATTTTAGGTTTACCAATATTGACTACCCACCCAAATAATTTCTGTCTCTGGAAAGTGGATCATGTGTGGGGCTGGGACATATGTTTCAGATTATTATTTTGTCCTTCTCAATTATCTGTAAAAACCATTGATTGATACTAATGGCCGATAGACAACCTTTGTTTTTTAATGGTTTTAATGGGTGGGCTAACCTTACTCTTGCATGATCTACATTATTAATTAGAATGCCCATGATCTACCAGGAAGTATACTTAAGGTATATTTAACTCTTAATAGTTAAGGCAAGACTAATCTGTGCTAGGAAATCTTTTATATGTATTCTTAACTAAAAACATGTGTTTTGGTGGACCAGACCAAGGTCCATCTGGTCCAACATTCTTTTCAAGACTCTTAGCAACCAGCAGAACAGGCTGCCCTTTGCAAATTGGCTAGTGCGCCAACAGTGGCTCGTGGTTTACCTTCTTCCGATGGCAGCTCTAGAACACCAGTGGTTAAGATGCCTTAGTATAGCACCTATCCCATGAAATTGGGTCAGCAGGGCTGCCTCACTTTGTAGGAACAAAATGCCAAGCTGTTGGAAATCTCATGCTGAGATTTCAGATGTTATTTTCATGCATCAGAAAACAATGCACAGGCTGGCTAGTTTTTCATGTGCATGTATGTGTGTGCTTCTCAATTCAGAAGGCCAGTCCCATGATATTTAAAAGGGAAGGTTGGAGCACAGCAGTACAGCAAAGGTTTTGCACCGAGAAGTTTCCTGGCTCAGTCCCCAGCAATTTCAGGTAGGACAGAACCCAAAACCCTGGAGAACAGCCACCAGTCACTATTAATAATCTTGAATGAGGTGGACCAGGAGTCTGACTCTGTGTCAAGCAATTTCCTATTTAAGCAGGAGCAAGACAATAATCAAGTGGTTAAGTACGGTTCAGATTTTCTGGACTGAACACTGCCTGTACGCCATCCAACTGCTGGCTTACATCCCATGTTCTTGGGAACTGTCAAGATTTGTTTCATACAGGGATTGACTGATGGCAGGTAAAAAAATCCATGTGATGCCCACTTCCTGGTCAACTTGCAATTTAAGTGAGTAACTGCTTTGGAGTAACAAAAGGCTCTAATCTGTGATGTTTTGTGCCACAAAAAAACTGCTAACCCTCAGGAAGCCAGAAGACTCTTTGTTGTTTTAGCTGCAACAGATAAACAGTTACCCCTCTGTTTTCAAGCAGATCCCAGGCCTGTCGTATCAGCTATCCCACCAGAAAACCAACTTAACCAACTAAAAACTTTACATCTCTGAAAAATCAGGCTATGCAAGGCAGATTTTCAGAGAGCTGAGGATTCAATCCTATCCAACTTTCCAGTTGCAATCGCAATTGCAATCGCAATGTAGCCCTGAGCTAAGGGAACAAATGTTCCCATACCTTGAGGAGGTCTCTGTGACTGCCTCCCCACCATAGCATGCAGTGCACACCCCATTGGCACAGCTGCACTGGCACTGGGAAATTAAACAGGATTGGGCCCTGAGAATGCCACCTTCATGTTCTTCCCTTAGATCAGTGGTTCTCAAACTTTTTAGTACTGGGACCCACTCACTGTTTAGAATGACAATCTGTCAGGATCCACTAGAAGTGATGTCATTAACCTGGAAGTGGTGTCATGGCCAGAAGTGACATCATCAAGCAGGAATTTTTTTAACACCCCCATATGATAAAATCAAATAGATTAATCAAGTGAGTAAGTAAACTAAAAGTATATGTTTACAAATTTATTTAAAATAACCCCCCCCCCCAACCTTCCAAGCAGTTGCTGATCTGTTTTAAATAAATTTCCCAAAAATCCCAAAGGCTGCAATCCTATCCTCACTTACCTGGGAGTAAGCCCCATTGACTTTCATTTTTTAAAGCAGTGTTTCTCAAACTGTGGATCGGGACCCACTAGGTGGGTCACAAGCCAATTTCAGGTGGGTCCCCATTCATTTCAATATTTTATTTTTAATATACCAGACTTGATGCTACCCTGGTATGTGACTGCATTTGGGGAAGTGTTACAGATCTGTACTTTTAAGAGGCTACTATGAAGATGCTTTTAACAATGATAGTTAATGGGACTTACTCCTGGGTAAGTGTGGGTAGGATTGCAGCCTAGGATTGCTAAAAATTTTCCAGCTTGATCATGTCACTTCCGGTCATGACATCACTTCCAGTGGGTCCTGAAAGCTTCTCATCCTAAAAAGTGAGTCCCAATGCTAAATGTGTGAGAACCACTCATTTAAAGCATATACATAGAAGCCTGTTAAAAGTACACATCTTCAACATTTCCCCAAATGCAGTCGTATACCATAATAGCATCAAGTCTAATATATTAAAAATAAAGTACACATTGAAATGAATGGGGACCCACCTGAAACTGGCTTGCCACCTACCTAGTGGGTCCTGACCCACAGTCTGAAAAAACTGCCTTAGATACTATAAGTTGGGCTACAGCTGTGAAAAGTGTTGTTTATTAAGTACTGCCCAGTGCTCACACTACACTGAAATGTGCATATGCTTGAACTATTGTACCATCAACTTTAAAGAGATGTGGACAGCCTAGCCTTTTCCAAACGATTCAGTATAAACCATGTTTGTCATTCCATTAATATTATGAATTTTAAAAAGAATTCTCTGTCCACAAAGTAATAAAATCTCTTGGACAGGATTTAATTGAATGCATACTCTAAATGTTGTTAGATTTGTTTAACTCCTTAGTGACCTTTACAAGATAAAGAAGGACATTTTTCAGAGCATGCAGTCTAATATATACACCTAAAGCAACTGCTAGTCACAGAAAGGTTAAATATACATACAGTGACATCAATAAATTGCCCCATCCTCAGCCCCAGGTAAGGTTGCTGCAAGAGGGCTGCTGGTCTACTGGTAGGTTTTTCTTGGTCCCTGAGAAAAAGGGGTAGAAACAAAGAAAAGGTTGCTGGTCAAGCAACCAGGATCCCCAACTAGGCTTCAGCTAGTTCAGCAGTGGGGAGGGGGTTGCCACACCCTTCTTTCTCCTCCATCTGACTCCTGGCTCCCTCCCTGTGCTTAGTCCATCCTCAGGGGAACAGACACAGAACAGCCCTCAAGTAGACTGTCCAGAGTCCTCTCATCACTGGCCCTGAGAGCCTTATGAAGTCCTGAGCCTTCCTGGCTTGTCTTTCTTCCCTCCCCGCCCTCAGCTTTACCTGATCCAGTCCTGGGGTTAAGGGACCAGCACTGCCCAAGAGTAGGGAGGCCCTGCAAGGAGCAGTCAACCCTATGCCTTGATGGCCCAGGGGACAGTAGGAAGACCAGACACAGAACCATGCATTCAGGGTGACCAGATCCAATGGAGGACAGAGTGCCTATACCTTCAACCACTGTATAGAAGAAGGAATTTTGGCAGAGGCAGCTCAACATGGAAGAGTTTAAAAAGCTACACCTGCCAAGATTTGCTCTGCTATACAATGGTTCAAGGTCCTCCCTCATATCTGGTCACCCTGCATGCATTGGCCACATGGTGCCGGTGGCTGCTCCCTTGCCAAGATTGCGATGGGACAGCTGAAGTCCCTTAAAAAAAGGGGGGGGTAAGTCCAGAAGTGGACACAACTAATTAGAATGATCATTCTCACTCCTGGAAACATTCCAGTTCTGGACCACTGCCAGCCATCATTCAGGCCATCAAAGGTTTTTGGTTGTGCTCCTCTAACTGCCTCTAACACAGGTCATGGTTCAGGATGTGGATTCACCTCCCTGCATCACAATCTCTGCGCATGAACTGGAGATTGTCCATGACTTTGTGTACCTTGGCTCAACGATCTCCGACACTCTTTCTCTCGATACCGAGCTAAACAAGCGCATCAGTAAAGCAGCTACCACATTTTCCAGACTCACAAAGAGAGTCCGGTCCAACAAGAAGCTGACAGAACATACCAAGATCCAGGTCTACAGAGCTTGCGTCCTGAGTACACTTCTGTACTGCAGCGAGTCATGGACTCTTCGCTCACAACAGGAGAGGAAACTGAACGCTTTCCACATGCGCTGCCTCCGACGTATTCTCGGCATCACCTGGCAGGACAAAGTTCCAAACAACACAGTCCTGGAACGTGCTGGAATCCCTAGCATGTATGCACTACTGAAACAGAGACTCCTGCGTTGGCTCGGTCATGTCGAATCGGCCTTTTCAGCCACACTAGACGCTGTGCCAGAACCACCATTCAGAGCGCGATACCATAGTCTTTCGACTGAAGGTTGCCAACAACAACACACACCTCTAACTGCTGGCACTTGTCAAGTAGCATCACAGGCTACTGTTAGGGGCAGTGGCCAATCTACTCATATAGCAAGTGATAAACCTGTTCCTGGGTTTCACTACTTGTGAGTGACTGGAGGAAGGCTTGTATGTTTGATTTCCCCCTTTGTTTGAAAAACACAAAGAAAACTGGTATATCAGGGAGAAGGAAAAAAGGCATAATGTTGCCTTCAAACCCCCTCCCCCCATCTTATTTTTATGTGTGCAAAGTATTATTTCTGTGGGAAGTCATTTAAAACCATCGTCTCTCAGATGCATCCAAAAGTGGTACAGGTCTGGGAAAAGCTTTGTTTGTGTGAAGCATTTGTTTTACTTATTTTATTAGTGGATAAGACTACTTGAGTAGCTCATGTAAACTCCATCAATGGGAAATCATTACCATAGCAAATGTGTATATGCATCTGTGGAGGGGATGGGGTTATGCTTCGTTGACTTCTCTTCGTCCTGCTCTTCACAGGGTGGTGGTCCTATGGCAACTGAGAGGGGAATGGGCCCATTTCGTTTGAATGATACCACCATGTGGAGGTGTAGCACAGCTATGGGGGACAGTGGCATGGGACCACCACATGTTGTGTAAGCAGTCCTTCCCACTCACAGTTGGAGCCATTCTGGGCAGTGACTGCAAGCGGGAGGGGCCAGTTCCACAGCACATTGCAGCACAAGCAATACTTACCATGCCACACACACCCCTATAGCTGCGCTACTGTGTGGAGGTGATGGTACTGGCTTCTCCTCCTCCTCCTCCTCCTCCTCCTCCTCCTCCTCTTCTATCTCATGACTCAGCTGAATATGTAAACTGAGTTTCAGAAACCACTCTAGGTGCATGGAAGTGCTTCAGGTCTCATGAATGCAGAAGTGAAGTCAAAGAAGTCCTCAGACAAAACACTGCAAAATCGAAAACACACAGAGCCTCTTTTCTAGCACAAAAAATCTGTGGCTTGGAGACATGCACAGCAATCCCTTGACCCTTGAAACATGACTCACCAATGGAATTCTGTTTTTCTGGTGGCCTCATCAATCCACTCCTGCTCTCTAAATACTTTCTCCAGTATTTTCAAAGTGGCTTTTTCATTATATGTTTCTCTCTTTGAAATGCTTTAGAAAAAAAATTCTCTAACAGTGCAATCTTATGCATTGTTTAATTAGAAATAAATCCCACTGTGTTCAGTGGAGCTTATTCTCAGGTAAGTGTCCACAGAATTACTTGGGGCTGCACTAACTCTGGTGTTGCATATGGCATCTCTCTCTCTCTCTCTCTCTCTCTCTCTCTCTTAAATAAATGAATTGAAAAGCTGAAACTCTTGGAAAAGCAGGCATATATACCCTTCTAAATCATTTGTTGCCTTTTACTGGAACTGAGCATAAGATGTATGTATCAGATAGTGAAGTGACTCCATGCTGCGAGCATTTTTTTAAGATTGTAGAATATCTGGGAGAATTCTGATGCACACAGATTATTTATGTGTTGGTATGGAATATGTGAGAAGACAGCAGTTCAAGTGGGTCTTCATTATCTGCAGATTTGGGACCCGTGGATTTGACTCGGCACAGGTCCTCAACCCACCTATGGAGGTCATCACCTTATTTCCTGGGTGTGGTTGAAAGTATCTTCTGGTTGTGGTCGGGAGATGTTCTCAGGTGCAAGGAGGCTGATTGCAGTCTCCCTGCATCTCAGAAAGCCTCTTGAAGGCTTCTGAGAGGTACTTCTAGTTCTACCAAAAGTACCTCTCAGAGACGTGGAGAGGCTGCGCCTGGCCTCCTCACACCTCAGAAGGAGGCTTCCATGCACTGGAGATTTCTGAGAGGCCTCTCAGAGGCTTTGGCAAGCCTTCTGAGGTGCAAGGAGGCTGGACACGGCCTCCCCCCCCCATCTCAGAAGGCACCCCTGGTCACATTCAGGGGATCCTATGAGGGATTTCAGTTTCCATGGATTTCGGTATCCATTTCCCACAAAAAAAGGAAGATTGTGCAAACAAGCCTTTTGTATACACTTTAGTGCCTGTGTATTGCCATCACTGACCCAATGGCTCCAAAGATGAGGAGGGGCCACTTACATGGCGTGTTGTAGTGCCTGTCATACTTACCATCCCAACCCCCCCCCCCCCGGCTACGCTTCTGGCTTTAATCACCTGTTACTTTATCTTTTTGTAGCAGTGTGGAGAAAATAATCCAATCCGTGTGGCTAATAGCTCCGGCAAGAAGTTAAGAACATAAGAACATAAGAACAGTCCCCTTGGATCAGGCCATAGGCCCATCTAGTCCAGCTTCCTGTATCTTACAGTGGCCCACCAAATGCCCCAGGGAGCACACCAGACACCAAGAAGACCTGCAAGGCCTCCTGGGAATTGTAGTTAAGAACATTAGAACAGCCCCACTGGATCAGGCCATAGGCCCATCTAGTCCAGCTTCCTGTATCTCACAGCGGCCCACCAAATGCCCCAGGGAGCACACCAGATAACAAGAGACCTGCATCCTGGTGCCCTCCCTTGCTTCTGGCATTCTGACGTAACCCATTTCGTTACGTTCAGGAGGTTGCAAATACGCAACATGGCCTGTAAACCATAATGGATTTTTCCTCCAGAAACTTGTCCAATCCCCTTTTAAAGGCATCCAGGACAGATGCCGTCACCACATCCTGCGGCAAGGAGATCCACAAACCAACCACACGCTGAGTAAAGAAATATTTTCTTTTGTCTGTCCTAACCCTCCCAACACTCAATTTTAGCGGATGACTCCTGGTTCTGGTGTTATGTGAGAGTATAAAGAGCATCTCTCTATCCACTCTATCCTTCCCATGCATAATTTTGTATGTCTCAATCATATCCCTCCTCAGGCGTCTCTTTTCTAGGCTGAAGAGGCCCAAACGCTGTAGCCTTTCCTCATAAGGAAGGTGCCCCAGCCCAGTAATCATCTTAGTCGCTCTCCTTTGCACCTTTTCCATTTCCATTATGTCCTTTTTGAGATGTGGTGACCAGAACTGGACACAATACTCCAGGTGTGGCCTTACCATCGATTTGCACAACGGCATTATAACTGACCTCTTCATGGGGGCTGCCTGTTTATATGTCACGGCCCAGAGTGGAAAGAACTGACTCTATCCAGAGGTCCCTTCATTTCAGTAAGTGAATTGCATTATGAGCATTTCACCAAACAGTATTTTCTTTGGCATCTTCTGGGAAGCATTTCTTGGTATCTATTACCTGCTGTTGAATATTAGTTAGCACTCCATAAATTACTCAAGAGAATGACATTTGGAGCTTCTCCAGAGATCTTCTCAAAGCCAACTTTTATTTCACAGAAAGAAATGAGCAAATGGAGTCACTCAGATGTTACACATAAGTAAAGTTCCCATAGTTTGCAAGTAACACTCCAACTGTAGCAAGACTAGTACAAATGTCCAAAACATAAGGGACCAGGTGATTAATACTCTAGTGACAACGTGGAAAATATGCTCAGGATCAGTCTGATATAGTAGATAGAGGCTCATTCCCATACTTAGGGCACAATCCTATCCTGTGCTGGAACAGGCAAGCCAAGAGGCTTGCGCTGTATCCAGCGCAGGATAGGGGCCAAAAGCGGCTCAGCCAGAGGCAACTTTCCCCTTACCTCTGGGAAAGGTGCCCTTTCCCCTATGCGTCTCTTGAGGTGGCACAAGTACAAGGAGAGCAGATTGGCTTGAAGCCGGATAACTGCCAGATCCCACTGCCCATCATAATATACAGTATGCACTGTGTCAGCTCAGCTGCATGCTATGGGCTGGCGAGGGATAGGACTGGGTCATTAGAGCATCAGGAAGGCTGACAAGGATTTATTGTCATGGCTGGACACAGGCATGAAGACAGAATTCACATTCTGACCTGGGGTAATGTCCATGGCGGGAGGAGGCTCCTGCCCTGGGGTCGGTACCGAGCGCGAGGGGCTTACCCGGTCTAGGTAGAGTGGTCAGCAGTGAATTAATGCACGGAACACAGGTAGGGCAGCTTTACACAAGCGGTTTAATTGAGTCAACCTCTTTACATTCATGGGGGCTCATTACTTCATGGCCCCCCTCAGTCTAGGCTGACTGGTGTCGTCGGAGCAGCTCAAGCCCCGGGACTTCCGATTCTTTGGAGCTTGTAGTCCTGGCCTCCCGGCCCGAGTCCCTCACCCCTGTGCCTGGGCTCTGGAGGGCACTGCCCTGGCAATCTGGGGTCAGGCTGGCTGGCCTTGGGAGGGCCCACGGTACCTTGCTATTTGCTCCCTTCTCCCTTAGTCCCCCTGGGATGTGGTTGGCGTCGAGTGTCCCTCTCAACAACCACCTTTCTCTAGGGTATGCTCTGGGTCTGGGCAGGCCCGGGGGCAGGGAGGTCTCTGCCCAGGCCTCCTCTCTCCAGAGATGCCCATAGCCCCCTTCCTAAGGAGGCCATTCTCCTTTTCCTTTGGCCTAGGTCACCTTCTCCCACTTGCTTCCCTCTGGCTTTCCACCTCTCTGGAGAGGAACGACCTCTCCCCTCCCTCTCCCACTCCCTTATGAGGCTTACCTCAGGTCTGCCTAACCCCACCCTTCCGGCCCAGGTGTCTTCCTGCTCCCAGCTGTTCCCTGTCCCTACTCCCGTGTAGAGGTCCTGCACAGGCCCCAGTCTTGATGACACTCAGGGCTTTCTCCTGAGTAGGCCATGACTCCCAAGGAGTTCCCTGTGCCCAGGGAACTCCTGGCCACCTGGGCTGGGTCCAGGTGACACCTGGCTACCCAAACAGGCAGCTCTTCTGTAGTGGTTCTGAGTAGGGCTGGCCCAGCCATTAAGCAAATGATGCCATTCACATCAGGCGGGTAGTGGGAGGACTGGTGGATACAGGATGCCCTGACCCCAGGGCTGTCACCACCTCCACCCAGCTTGCCACAGACATGAGCCACAATGATCCACTTCCTTACCTCCCCCTGTTCTGCAGTTGCTCCCCCCCCCCATAAAACCAGGAAATGTGGGTCTTCCTGGTTTATTTAAAGCAGGGGCAGATCCAGGGGCACCATGGGTACATGCCCTCCCAAACTGTTGCATCAGCAGGGAAGGGCACCCCCCAGGATGGGGAGTGGCCCAAGTATGGACAGGAGCCCAGGCCTACCTGCCTGGAAGAGGTTGCTCCAGAGGAAGTCAAAATGGGAACCCAGGTCTACCAAAATCAGATTTGAAGAGCTAGAGAAATTTATAAGTACCAATACTGGGACAATCCTCCTGTGGACTGTGGACATCAATCATCACTTGGAAAGCTTCCACCTGAAAGGCCCTACGTCAGTTGCTAAGATTTTGTAGTTCACTGTTCAAGGTCACATATCATTCAAGTAAACTGGTCCTCCTAGTAAAAGTTTTGGAACCACATCAATGTTCTCTGATTTCAGTCTATTGGTTTGAGGGATACGTGTCCTGAAAATCCATAGGGTTTGATCTTACCAAGAGGTTTAGATCAGTGTGTATAAATAACTTACGACTAGACATTTAGCAAATGCAAGTTCATATATAAGTGTTTACATATGGAAATCTCTCCAAACTGTGAATGCCTTCTTTCTCCTAGTGTCACCAAGGGCTGGCCATTTGGGGAACTAAGAAGAGAAAAAAGCAAAACAATGATTTCCTCTGCATTCATTTCTGAATAACTCAAAAAGAAAATTCTAGTTTTTGAACAGCTTTAACATTATCAAGAGATAACAGTAGAAACCCATTCTTAAGTCAACTGAACCGTACAACAAAAGCTATAATTTGCGATCCTCTGATGATCTTCCTGCTTGGAGGCAGGCTGTGCAGCATGGCCTTTCCCAGTTTGAAGAGACACTTGGCCAACAGACTGAGGCAAAGAGGCAAAGAAGGAAGGCCCACAGCCAGGGAGACAGACCAGGGACAGACTGCACTTGCTCCCAATGTGGAAGGGATTGTCACTCCTGAATCGGCCTTTTCAGCCACACTAGACGCTGTGCCAGAACCACCATTCAGAGCGCGATACCAGAGTCTTTCGAGACTGAAGGTTGCCAACTGATGATCTTTCTGAACAGAAGAGACCCAATGTAGCAACAATTGCTTGTAACAAGGTATTGCATGGAACTATTTATTTATTTATTTATTTATTTATTTATTTATTAACAGTATTTATATACCACTTTTCAACAAAAAAGTTCACAAAGCGGTTTATAGTAGAGAAGAAACAACTTACCCATCAGTGGGCCTGTTTAATAATAATTGTCTGACTGATGGCCCTCTTTACATGGTTAGGACAAGCATGCTTCATGAGTGTGCATGTGCTCTCACCCTTTCAGTATGACCAGGAGAAAATACTGTGCAGGTAGTAGGGAAGGGGGGAGGCTTGTGTAATTTTCTTATCCATGCGTGATTTCAATACTAGCATTACAGAAGGGTGCAAATGGTACCAGAGGATCTACAGAATCCTCCAAAGTGTAGCATAGCTTGGATTTCTGATAAACCATTTCAATAAAAAAACCGTATTAAATTAATGGATCTGCTTTATTTTATGTCATGGCCTGAGCCTTGATATAGGACCAGGAAGACTTGCAGCGCAATCCTATACGATGTCTATTCAGAATTAAGTCCCTGTGTTCTTCAACTCTGGGGTCATGGCCCCAATGGTGTCTGTTGCTAAGCCTCAGTTGTGGGGTTGCAGCAATTTAGGGAAATGAAATATGCTGAAGACTACTGAACTAGAGCACCACCAGGTAAAAGGGAAGGCATCTCGTATATCCTTTCAGGTACCAGGGGATTGTGTTCCAGTCCTGCTCAGGTTCACAGCAATTGTGCTAAAATAGCTTTCGCTAATGCCAGGCTTCATGGCTACTTTTGCTGCTCTGTCTAATAAGAACACTTAGTTACAGTGAACAGTGCTGGGAGGGTGAAGCAGGGTGAGGAGTGCATGGTGATGGGGCAGGGAGTAGGCAGATAGGGTCCTAGGAAGGGGGTGGGATTGATATTGGTCCCCAGTCTCATACTTTTGATTGATTGATTGATTGGGATCATGGCATGAAAAGGGTTTAAGACTACTGATTTAAATCATATATTTAACATGCTTTCTTTTAGAAAAGCTCCAGCCTAGTTAATACTTTGAAATAACTTTGCTTCCAATGACCATCTCTGCTTGGACTCTTCTCCCCCCATCCCAACCTGCACATGCACACACACCCACATTAATAATAATAATAATAATAATAATAACAATAATAATAATAATAATAAAACTTTATTTTTATCCCGCCCTTCTCCCAAAAAGGGACCCAGGGCGGCTAACAACATATAAAACAAATTAAAACATAATTTCACAGATAAAAACATATTAAAAAACACATTAGCAGAACCCATAAAAACAGTAGTCAGAAGAGTCAGAATAAAAGAGCATAAAACAGCAGTTCTTAGAGGAATCGGGCCTGTAAAAAAGCAACTAAAAGATATATAAAAGATGTTAAAAAGGCCAGAACGTCAGAAGGCTTGGTTAAACAACAAGGTCTTCAGGCCTCGCCGAAAGGACTCAAGAGAGGGAGCCATTCTCAAGTCAAGGGGAAGGGAGTTCCACAACGTTGGTGCCACTACTGAGAAGGCCCTATTTCTTGCCACCGCCCCACGTACCTCCTTAGGCGGCGGCACTTGTAAAAAGGCCTTCTCTGATGACCTGAGAGGATGAGCCGGATTGTACGGGAGTAGGCGATCTCTAAGATCGCCTACTAACATTAATGGAGTTCTTTCCTTGCTTTTTACACATGTGCACATCCTTGGACATCCACTCCCACAAATATTAGCCATACCACTGCCTTTAGTGCACCATCTCCATTACACCATACCCAGGGCCACTGAGAACTTGGATTGGGTCCAGGGAGAGATGCCTGATTGGGTGCCCCTTCCTAAATGCATTTGGGTAATAGAAAGTGGATTAAAGTTATAGTGGGAATGCAGCCCTGGATAGGCTGAGATTGAGGTTGGCACCAGGACGCAGGTTTCTTGTCTTGCATGCTCTCTGAGACATCTGGTGGGCCACTGTGAGATACAGGAAGCTGGACTAGATGGGACTTTAGCCAGATCCAGCAGGGCTCTTCTTGTGTTCTTATGAGGTACCCAAATTTATTTGTAATGAATTTGTTTTGTACTGTACAGTTTGTTTTGTCATACCTGGGCCCTGGGGATTTTGCCCCACTTCCCCCACCCCCAGGCCTGACCACACCAAGGAACAAACCACACATTTGTTTGTACTGAGCAAAATTAAAACAAACCCCTGATTCTAACTTTTCTTTACTAACCTTGAATGATTGATCAGAACTGGTTTTGTTTTTTAGCAACTGTCATGCCTATATTAAGGAAGGAATTATATAGATGTTCTTACTGAACTGCAAGATGGAATGCACAGACTTTTCACTGTATTAGACAAGATATATTTCCTTAGTGTAACGTACAAGAGAAAATGAAGGCTTTAGATGGGTGCAGACTTTCTATATTACCTCTGAGGGGAGCCGTTAGCCAACAGTAGTTACTTGTGGAAAGAAAAATGGGCCTGCTTATAACCTCTGGGGCATCTTTTAATACATTTTTATTGTCCTCACAGTGCACCAGAGCAGAATTAAAGACAACAAAACTAGTATACAACCTTAGGAGAACTTGAAATGTCTTTTCATGATATTAGATAAAACTAATGGGTTGTTATCAACATTCAAAGTGGAAGATTTATTAGGCAAGCAATTGCCTTCATTGAGATGATATGATGCACTTAAAAATAAGTTAATAAAATAAATGTCACTTTAAGATAGCGAATGATCAAAGCATGAAATCACTGCTATGACTTAAATCTCTGCAACAAATCTTATTGTATCATATTGCTATAATTGCAATGATATCATGCTTTATAGTTGTATAGTTCCTCTTTTTCAAAAGGAAAGGAGAATGGGAAATGAAGGAAGGAAGTGGGGAAGAACAGAGTGGTAGATAAAGAGTTTCCTCTTGGGAGACACTCTAGGCTGCCATTCCTTCCATGCCCAAAGAGAAAACTGGGAAACTGACCAGGGAAGCAAGTGCCACCACTTCACCAATCTTCACCAATCAAATCACCTGCTTCTCAGGAATTCAGCAGTAAGACGGCACTGGGTGTGTGGATACAACCTAGAACAAGCCCCTTGCACAATTAGATGTTCCAGATGCCTTAACAAGACCTTGGCTCAAGAGCTGCTGAAAGATCCAGGGGCAGCTAGAGAGAGGAATTCTCCCATCAACTTTAAAATATAGATAATTCTCCTGAGCAACCAACACCATCTCTCATGGTATTTGAAGCTATGATGGTGGCAGAATGATTCACAAGAGCCGTTTAAAAATGAAAAGGGGGCAGGGGGATCTGGGAACACCCACAGTTGCTTAAATATGTGTAAGTATTGCCCGAAACAGGCTACAATTTCATGCTCCTTGCCTTATTCACTACATCTGAAATCAGCTGACAGATGCTTTTACTGTACTCTCAGGAAAAGCCATTTATTTCTTGATGAAGCCAGCTGGAATAGGATGCAGGAGTTAGAGTTTACTGATTGAGTTCAGAACTCTGAGAAAGCTTGAGACGTGAGGGACAATGCACAGAGTTCTCAATGGAGAACACAGGCTTGTGAGCATGCCTTCTAAAATTGAGAGGACAGTCAAGCACTTACATGCAGTCCCATCACTCACATATAGATATAGGCCTCAAAAGAGCTTCATTTCTCTGCTCCCCCCCCCCACTGTGTGCATGGGCAATCCAGGCAATGGGAAGCCTGTGTGCCCCTGTGCACATCATACATGCATACATCTGGACAAACTGGGCTTTGAGCAGAGCCTCTGAGAGGAATTTTATCAGGAGGTACAACATTTCTTTAGGGCCCCTTTTGGGGTACAAAGTTTCTTTGGGTACCTTCCCTTCTCTGTTGGATCATAATTTCTATGAATTTTTGTTGTTGTTGTTGTTGGCATCCTTCAGTCTCGGAAGACCATGGTGTCACGCTCTGAATGGTGGTTCTGGAACAGAGTGTCCTCTCCAGTGCATGAAGCCTGGGTAAAGTAGGTATGGAGGATAGGCTGTTACCCATGCAGCAAATCCCCCCTCTCCACGTCGCTGAAATGGTCCAATGGAAAGGCAGAGGCCAATACGGTTGGTTCCAGCGGCGTCGCAGGAGTTGCCAGAATGTGACTGTGTTCAGCCATGAACTGCCTCAGGGACTCCGGCTCCGTATTTTGCCTCGAGGTTGACTCCTGAAGCCTTTTCCATAACTGGATGTAGCCACAAGGCAGTGGAGGTTTGGGATCAGAGTTTTCCTTCTCTCAGATGAGCTGCCTTCCCAGGCTGACGAGTCCCATCTACCCGGTGGCTGTTTAGTCGCCTCTTACAAGTACAGCCAAA
Source organism: Tiliqua scincoides (assembly GCF_035046505.1). Lineage (NCBI taxonomy): Eukaryota > Metazoa > Chordata > Lepidosauria > Squamata > Scincidae > Tiliqua > Tiliqua scincoides. Next base: position 12,099,108 of record NC_089821.1, read on the forward strand.
CTGAGGGCCTATTCTTATCCCCAGCCCCCAGGGGATTTCTATGAATTACAATATATAAAACCATGCAGGCTTACACTAAATGTGAATGCCAGTCTTCCCACATTATAGTCAAACATTTTCTGAGATCCCAGGACATTCCTGCCTCTCCTCCTTTGGGTTCCAGGGCCCCTTTTCGTCCCTGGGGTCCAGGTATGATATACCCCTTGCATCTCATTCTCATAGGTCCTGGTAAGATCAGAAAATGTAAGATGCCAGAAAATTTTCAGGCCCCTTCCTTTGACTCCTGGGCCCGCTTTTTAACCCTGGACCCAGCTGTAATTTACCTCGGGCCCTGGCGTTGATTCCTCTGTGTGTGTGTGTGTGTGTGTGTGTGTGTGTGTGTGTGTGTGTGAGAGAGAGAGAGAGAGAGAGATAATTGCATACCCATCAGTATTTCACAGATGAAAATCGGGACACTGTTATATTTGTCACATCTATTCTCACACTAAGGAACATAACCCAACCCCCTTCTTCAGTTACAATTTGCTGAAGGCATTTTTTTAACCACATGTCGTTCCTTGTCTCCATTTGCTGTGCAACAACCCAGCATGCGCTGGCTTCGGGAACAGGGTGTGTTAGTCAACGGACCATGACCGTTTCCTGAGAGTATTTAACAGAATGTTTGATCTCACAATGGATCTGGTTGTACTTACTTTTATGGGTGGCTGCAATGCAAACACAGTTCAGTGACAGTTACTACAGAACAGGTGGTTATACACAATGCAAACCACGCCAATGTTATGGCCGTGTGCATACATTGTCGTGTGCTGGAGACAAGATGCAGTGTGCAGTTTGTGCACACACACATACAGGTATTAATTTTGTGTGGTTTGCAGAGAAAAATGAAACCTAAAGAACGCTAGGTCAGAGATGCTTTCTTCAAATGTTGTCAGTACATCAACACTGATGACATTTTAAAAAAGCATCTCAAACCCATCCACAAAACGCCAAATTGTGGACGAAAGCTGTTCAGTCAGCAACAGACATCAGAAAATGGTTGCTGTAAATAGGGACAGGTGGAAGACATGAAATTGAGATACTTCTCTTTTTATTATTTATTATTTCCCTGCTATTTTTAAGTTCCATTGTGTTATTCACCTGTTGGCCCTTCAGGCAGTGGCATAGCTGATGATCCTGCTGCCCTGGTTAAGCTGCCCTGCTGCTCAAGATGATGCCCCAGAAGTGACGTCACTCCCGGGTTTTTATTTCATACCCACTTTTTAAAAACTGCAAAATAAATCTGCCACATCCCCCAAGCTACTTGCTGCCTCCCCCCAGGAAACAGCTCCCTCCTACTCACCGGGGAGAGGACCTGTGGAGAAGCCCTCCTGCCCGCTCCCAGTGCTGCGGGGGAAGGAGAACTCAGGGCAGGCGGGCCGGGAGGAAGTCGTGCCTGACTGTCTGAGGCTGCCATCCTATCCGCCCTTACCTGGGAGTAAGCCCCGTTGACTATAATGGGACTTACTTCTGAGTAGAAGTGCCTAGGGTTGGCTCTGATGAAGCCTCACTCACAGTGGCTTGGGGGAGGAGGACAGGCAGGAGGAAGTTGTGCCTGACTGAGGCTGCAATCCTCTCCACACTTTCCTGGAAGTAAGCCCCACTGGACACAATGGGACTTACTTCTGAGTAGACAGGCATAGGATTGTGCTCTGAGGCTGTGGGATGCGGCAGTGAAGAACCTCCTCCTCCTTCCCTCCAGCTACTGCCCCTGATGGGAAGCGAAGGTGCTTGGCAATCCCACCGGGGAAGCTCCCTTGCCCCAGCACCCGCAGGCAGTTCTCAGCAGGGGGGGCTGCAGAGCTCCCCTGCACCAAGGCGCCCCCCATGAAAGTCTCCCACAGACTGCCCCCCCATCTCAGGTGCAACGGAGCCCCTACCGGGCTTTGCCAAGGACAGGCTGCACGTCCCCTCCTCTCCTTTCCATGCGCTCACAAGGCAACAGGCTGCACTGCAGCTGGGAGGGAGTGGGGAAGCCCCACCTGAGCTGCCATTCAGCTGCTGGCCAATGTGCCTGGCAGGGCCGCAGCAGCCCAAGGTAACTTGTGTGTGCCCCAATGTTGCCCCTCAGCCCCTGATGTTGCCCCCCAGCAGCCATAGCCCAGTGCATTTGCTACCCCCTGCACCCCCTAGCTATGCTACTGTCTTCAGCCTTTGTTCTTTTAGACAAAACACACACCTAGACAAAACACACACACACAAAATACACACCTTCAGGCAAAGTGAAATCAGGCTTCCAGTTCCAAGGCACAGAATGAAGAAAGCAAAGGTACACTCACCCTATTGTGTTTAGTGATTTGTTAGTCTTTGCAGATGGAGTGAAATGGTGCATGGCCTGGAAACTCCCATTATAAGTCTTCTTGAATTCCCTGAAAGCTTTTGTTAAAATGTCTGGAGAAAAATACATCTCTCTGCATTTTTGTTGAAGGGTTTTAAAAAGATGACATGATAAAAAAAAAAAGACAAGACTGGGCAACCTTCCTGTCCACTGTGTTTGGAACTTACCAGGCATTCCACCCACCTAAAATTCCAGCAATGTGAACAGATGTGGTTGCCCATTCATGAGGCCAGGTGATGCGGGTTGCATCAGCAGCAGATTGTGGGATGGGGGGAGGGCGGTAGATTTGGTCCCTTAATCCCAAATCACCTGCTGCTTCCAATTCTCTCCAGCCCAATGCAGATTCAATCTGCATTGATTCACTTTCCACCTGCTAAAAGTGGTACATTTGCCTCCTTACTTTGTTCCAGGACTATGAAAATGCAGAAGCTCCTGCACTTCTATGTTTGAAGAAACTGTACCAGAATTAAGGTAAGGGGCATTTTTGTGTGCAGATGTGCAGTGGCGATCTTAGCCCCTGGGGCCAGGGCAGCAAAATGCTGCCCCCCATCAGTCATGTCCTGAAGCCTTCTGAGGCCTCTGGAAGACCGTAAAATATCACTTCTGATTTTCTCACCCTAAGGTTCTCAGAAGGCCTTATGGGCCGAAAAAGTCACTTTTGCTTTCCAAGAGAAAATGGAAGTGATGTTTTAAGGTCCGCCAGAGGTCTTACAAAGCCTTCTGAGGATGGGAGAGGCTGCATGTGGCCTCTCTGGCCCTTAGAACACCTACAGAGGGGGAAGCAGCATGGATGTTGGCGCTGCCCCTGTAGGCATGGTGCCCAGGGTATTTGCCCTCCTTGACCCTCCAAGGTATGCCAGAGCAGAGGTAGATCCAAAGTGAACCCAAGGTGGCATAGGCTGGCATTTGAAGTCACACTGCCGCAAGTGTGAGATTAGCTGGTCACCTTTTTAGGGGCAAGTAGGAATCTCTGCTCCTTAATCTACACACCTGAGAGATTATAGTTTTTCCTTGCTTTTATAGGTTTAGGAGCCACATTGTTGGCTGGATTTGAGTAGGAGCAAAGCATTGAGATTTTTGACTGATTTTCAATTATAAATGGCTGTCACAACCATCAACTTACGCAGTAGTTCAAGGGTGAGGACCCTGAACACTGGCTTTGGGAAGATGGCCTGGAAACCTCAACGGGCCATGTGTCTCACTAGTTCAGAGCTTGTCAGTTTGAGTCTGAAGCTGCTTGCTTGTCTTCCATGGAATACGTTCAAGGTGTGGCCTGTAAGTATCAAGGAACAGTACCTGGGACCAATTCATGGGCCGGAGATTATCACCCAGAGAGCTTAACTGATAAGCATAGATGTGATCTCCTTTGCTTGTCCTAAGGGAACATAACTGCCTGTGCTTGGGCCTGGGGGTGAATAAATGGGGATGTCGCAGAAACTTTCAAACTATTGTTTTATAAAACGGTCGCACTGATTTATCCCACTCCTGTCTTTCTTCCAGAGTATGGGGTAGTGTGGGGTGGGAAATATCACTTCCTACACTTATTTTAGTCCCCTGTGTGTTGTAGCTATAATGACACAGATATGTGCATATAGCTTGAGCTGCAAAGTTAAATTAAATGTGAAGTACAGTTTGGAACAGGGTGAGTTTGAAAGAAACCACATGGAACTCTATACAGCCAGAAAACAAACAAAATAGGAAATGTCTTGGGAAATTCAGATCAAGTTTCAGTAACAAATTAACATATTTGGGTAACAATCAGCAATCTGGTCATGTCCCTGCTGCCAAGGTCGGCAAGGAAGGAAGGTGTTTAACACATTTCTGTGTTTAAATATTGGACCGGTTTGCAGTGTAAGCACCCAAACCAATCTGGGTTGTGGCAAACATCCATCCATCCATCCCTTGACTTTGGAGGGAAGTTCTAGCATCTGCTGAAGTGGAGAAAGGCCAAGCAGGGTTTGAACTATAGAAATGGCAGAAACCCAAAAACAAGAGTCATTGCATACATTTATCTGGTTCTCACGTCTTAAGCGTCGTCTCTCTGTTAACAAACATGATTAAAGATTAAAGATACAAGAGATCACATTATCTCAGCTTTTAGTGACTTGATTCTTTCAAGAACCATTGAAGAGCTCAATATAAATCAGTACTACGTGGGAGTGGGACCTGCCACTGAAATCTTAAAAACAAACAGATCTGGTATTTGTGGCAAATATTATGGTTCCATCAATTCCAAATTCATGTCCAACATTTTATAGGCCAGTTTAAATACTGAGGACATCATCCAGCCAGAGCTATGCACTGAAGTTTCATTAATTTCAGCAGCAGTTAAGAGTGTTCAGTGGAGGACATCCTATTATAGTCAATGGGGTAAAACCTCAGGAAGCTTCCCCGACACAGCCTTGGGTCACGCGAGGCTCTTTGAACCTCAGGTGAGTATGGGGGGTTGAATTTTCATGTGGGTGGGGCAGCCCACTGGGGGCACCATTGCGGACCCTTGCCCAGGGGTGCAGAGCTGGGGAGGTCCTCTACTGAGAGTATTCCTCATAGTTGTTCCTCCCATGTCCCCCTGCCTGTCTTTGGAACTTGCCACTGTTTTCCCTTCTCAGAACAAGCGAGCAGGGTGTTGGATCAAGATTTGGATTTGAATGAGGGCCATGATGCAGGCAGAGGGGAATTATCCCATTAAAATCACCCCTCCGCAGTTGTGCAGCTGGCTAACCATTTAAGCAGCCCAGTCCTTTACCTGCTTCCTTACTGGCAGGTAAAGGTCCAGTTGCCCCCAGTGGGTCTCAGATATTATGGCCCAGCTACTTTCCTGGTTCAGAACTGAGAAGGCCCATATAGAGCCTCCAGGCTCAGAAGGGGTCATAGGATATGGCAGCAGAGTCTGCCGCTGTCTCTGCCCCCTCCTAGGCCCGATCCTCCCTTCCCTTGCCCTCCCTCCACCTAGTTCCACTCTCCCCCTGCCAGGAAAAACCACTCCATCGGCTGGCAGAGAAACTTAACAGTGGGTGCTCCTTATGGCACTTTTACAACACCTGGCACCAGTGGTACAAGTATACTGCTGGCACTGGGCTCTATAGGATTGGGCCCTCAGCCAAGTTGGAATGGTGTCATGGTGAACCATTCATTTGACCCAGTCGTCACATTCGTATACACTTCATAGTTGCGGTAACACTGTGGGTCTTTCTAAAGCAGACGGACAGCATGTTAAACTGCCATTGGTGCTCCTGAAAAATCAAGCAGTTGGCCACAAGCACATTTCTCTTGGGGCAGAAAAGAAAGGAGACAACCCCTCCCCAGGCACATTCAGACAGTGCTCTGCGGACTGGTCCAGAGTTTCAGGCCAGGTGATGCTTTACAGAGCTTGTGCTAGGCTCTGTATCCAAGTCACAATGGCTGAAACTCTGGCTGAATCCAAGTCACAATGGCTTCCTGGGGGCAGTGACATCACACTGTTTACTAATAACTGCCTGTGATCCTGCATACACTCGTCATTCTCTCCCAGCAGCTACAGAGCTCTGCCAGCACTCTCCTTTTTGTGATTTAGCAGGTTTCCCCCTTTCCAGTTTCAATATTTATCTTTTCTGAAGTTCACTCGATTGCTTAAGAGCTCTCTGTTCCAAATGAGTTTCCATCTTGCCATGATGAGCTTGTAATTCTTTTGTGTTTTGTATAATTTCACAGCACATGTAATGAGGATATTCTTTGTCCAAGTTATTGTGTCTTTTAAAAGTCAAACAGGCTTTCTCTGCCCCTCTGTCCCAAAGGATGCAGATCCAATCATTTTATCATTCTTTGAATGGGACATTCCTACCATTTAAAAAATTACTTTATGGCCTTTTACGTGCCAAATGCCTTCTTGGGGTCTATCTATGGGCTTCATTCCCCTTTTCCACCATGACATTTAGCCTGTCAGAAAGAAATGAAATTGACTTAGTATACTTTGTTTCTGTAAATTAGTACGTATTAACTTTTTATTAGTCAGTGACAAATATGTTTCTTTAAAAATTGGGGCTAATGCCAATGTCACACTTACCCAATGCTGTTTGATCTTTTCACATGATGTTTCTGTTTAAAAGCATGCTGCTTTCCACCTCAGCTTCCCACATTATGAATCATTATTAAGGACTTTGCTCTGTTTAGCACCCAGACTGGCAAACATAGCAGAGGTTATCTAGGATTTCAGTTCTCCATGGTCAATGATGTGCCCTTTAACTATGCAGAGATTGCAATGACCTCATTTTGGGCAAGGGCAGAGAACCGTTCCCTAAACAAGCTAGGCGATATGGAACCTCCAGGTTAGTAGGTAGCCTGTCTCTGAATGCTAGATGCAAAGGGGTGGCAACACAGGATATAGGTATTTTTTTTTGTCTTGAGTGTTCCCAGGGGCATCTGGTGGGCTGCTGTGAGATACAGGAAGCTGGAGTAGATGGGCCCTCGACATGACCCAGCAGGGCACATCTTATGTTCTTATAATAATAATAATAATAATAACTAGTGGGCAGGAGGTCTGGTCTAGAGGGTAGAGCCTCCATTTGCCTGAAGATAACATCCGAAGGTCGCGTGTTCGAGGCCACCGGCACCGTGTGACCTTGAAGCAGCTGACAAGCTGAGCCAAGTTATTCTGTCTGCTCTGAGCATGAGAGGATGGAGGCCAGAATGTTGCAACCAGATCAGAAAGAAACATCTGAATGTTGTGGTTCTTGTAAGATAGAACATTCTTTCAAATTGTAAAAATCCCTACGGGGATTTAATAAGCCTGCCTATGTAAACCGCCTTGAATAAAGTCTTGAATAAAGACCAAGAAAGGCAGTATATAAATACCTGTATTATTATTATTATTATTATTATTATTATTATTATTATTATTATTATTTATATACCGCCTTTCTGGTCATCTGATTACTCCTCTGACTTTATTCAAGGTGGTTTACATAGGCAGGCATTTCTAAATCTCTCAAGGGGATTTTTATAATCATAGATGTTCTCTCTTTCAAGAACCAACAACATTTCAGAATGGATCTTCCTGGTTTGGTCTCACTTCTGGCCTCCAGTTCTCCCACACAGGCTGACAAGCAGCTCCATCTCTCACATGGGGGGCAGCCAAGAAACTTCTTGCTCACACCAAGAGCAGGTGGAATCACTCAGCTGGGCTTGTCAGCTGCTTCAAGGTCTCACCATTCTCAGCCGTTCAGGGAGCTGCCGATGTCCTCGAACTGGCAACCTTCTGATGTTATCTTCGAACTAACAGAGGCTCTACCCTCTAGACCAGACCTTCTGCCCTCCTGCTCTTATGTTAGTATTATTGTATATCTTAAAGAGACGGGGGAAACCCCTTTGAACAGTGTTCCCTAACTTTTCAGCTCCATGACCCACCCTGTCCTCCATGATAGGTTGTGACACGATGATCCTCTTCACGTTGCAAGGCCTTCTTAGGAGGCCCCAGAGGCTTCTTCCAGGTTTCATTGAGCTGATAAACCACTCTGTTGGCCTCCATGGACCTTAGAGTGGCTCACAGAAGCATCCAGAAGCGACATCTGGTCAAACTGGAAGTTGGTCCAAAAAAATGGAAGTCATTTTCAGATGCTTCTGTGGGTCATATTGAGGCCCACAGAGGCCAATAGAATGGGTCACAGGCCTGGTGTATCATGGAAGAGGCCTCTGGGCTTCCCAATGCTTGCGGAATGGCTCCTATTTGGAGCCGAATGGAAGAAAGGGTGGGAAGGGGCCCAACTCATGACCCATCATGCATAGTAAACCCTGCCTTAGAACACTTTCCTTCAAACAAGGTGTATCACTACGAGCCAGAAGAAACATTTAATTATTATGTGGGAATTTAAGCAGATAAGATTTATTCCATGGCTGTTCACATGATTGGAAAACAGGGAATGAGAGGCCATGACTCAGTGGTACACTACGTACTTCATATGCATAAGGTCCCACGTTCAACCCCTGCTGTCTTAAAATGGGACTGCAAAAGATCTCACTGTGAAACCATGGAGATCCACTGCCACCAGTGTAGGCAACACTGAGCTAGGTGGACCATCTGGTTGGCTCAGCTTCCAGATAACACCCACTCAGTCCTGTTTCAGTTGCAGCTTTGAGGTTGGTAATATCTGACATCAGATTTTCCCATCACTCTAAGGGCCAGTTTAGAAGATGCTTCACCATCCATATTGACCCCACACAATTATCAACATCCTGGCTCATCCCTTCCTGGTGGGTTTTTTTAAAATCACGTGGGAGAGAGGGGCTGTTGATCCAAATTGCCCCCTGCATGCACTGCTAAAACTACTTTTAAAGTAGATTTTGCTGTTCCTGGTTTGAAGGACTGATTTGAACAAACTGCTCCTATGCAATTAGGAAAAAAATAACAAAGAAACTAAAATGATTACTGGTCTGGGGCACCTTCCTTATGAGGAAAGACTAAGGTTTTTGGGCCTCTTCAGCCTAGAAAAGAGACGCCTGAGGAGGGACATGATTGAGACATACAAAAAATGCCTCACAGAGTGGATGGAGAGATGCTCTTTACACTCTCACATAACACATGAACCAGGGGACATCCACTAAAATTGAGTGTTGGGAGAGTTAGGACAGACAAAAGAAAATATTTCTTTACTCTGTGTGGTTGGTCTGTGGAACTCCTTGCCACAGGATGTGGTGATGGCATCTGGCCTAGATGCCTTTAAAAGGGAATTGGACAAGTTTCTGGAGGAAAAATCCATCACAGTTTACAAGTCATAATGGGTATGTGCAACCTCCTGATTTTAGAAATGGGCTACGTCAGAATGCCAATGCAAGGGAGGGCACCAGGATGCAGGTCTCTTGTGCGCTATCTGGGGCATTTGGTGTGCCACTGTGAGATACAGGAAGCTGGACTAGATGGGCCTATGGCCTGATCCAGCAGGGTTCTTTTTATGTTCTTATGGAAGCAGGGAGGATGTGAGCATGGCATAAGCACACATGTCAGGTATCACATGGCACCTTCTTAGGCAGTCCAATTTAAGTGAATCATCCCCCAGGTTCACTTTGAAAATTTGCATTATCTCAATGCAAAACTCAACGTACCCATTTTTACTCAGAATCTGATATTATTTTAAAAATTATTTGCTATGCATATAGATGTAAAGCAAAAACACAGTGCTTGGTTGCACCATACACTAATTGTTTTACAGAAGAGTTCAGCATTCTGGTTCAGTGGAAACTGAGAGTTCATTTGGGGATCCCTAATTGGTGCAAACTTGGCTTTCCAGAAAAACCTGACCCTGTCGGAAAAACTGTGACACACCTCCTTGATATTTACTGTTAATACTGAGACCTACAGGATAGTTCCCAGGCTCGATATTTTTCTAATGAGTCCCAACTGTCCACCTGTTAGGGGTTCAACAGCTGCTCATATCTGCCCTACCCCTCAACAGACTGAAGTTTTGACTTGGTATCAAGTGATGCATCAAAAGTGTATCAGACTAGACCTGGATTCTTGTTATTTTTATTTCAGTTGTCCCTGTTTTCTGATACCTACGCGATATCATCCAAGGCAAGCAATTCATAGAAATCTTCAGCAAGCACAAATTATGTATTTTTTTTGCTGTAGAAACATAGCTTGATTTTGTTGCATTTGACCATACAGGATTGTAATGAAGAATGAAGTTGCTGATCTCTTGACTAAAATATGCAACTTGTCCCTCAAAACAGCCACAGTGCCAGAGGATTGGAAGACAGCAAATGTCACACCGATCTTTAAAAAGGGGAGGAGGGGAGACCCGGGAGACTATAGGCCGGTCAGCCTAACATCTATACCTGGTAAGATGGTGGAATGTCTCATCAAAGATAGAATCTCAAAACACATAGATGAACAGGCCTTGCTGAGGGAGAATCAGCATGGCTTCTGTAAGGGTAAGACTTGCCTCACGAACCTTTTAGAATTCTTTGAAAAGGTCAACAGGCATGTGGATGCAGGATAACCTGTGGACATTATATATCTGGACTTTCAGAAGGCGTTCGACACGGTCCCTCACCAAAGGCTACTGAAAAAACTCCATAGTCAGGGAATTAGAGGGGAGGTCCTCTCCTGGATTGAGACCTGGTTGAAGACCAGGAAACAAAGAGTGGGTGTCAATGGGCAATTTTCACAATGGAGAGAGGTGAAAAGCAGTGTGCTCCAAGGATCTGTCCTGGGACCGATGCTCTTCAACCTCTTCATAAATGACCTGGAGACAGGGGTGAGCAGTGAGGTGGCTACGTTTGCAAACGACACCAAACTTTTCTGAGTGGTGAAGACCAGAAGTGATTGTGAGGAGCTCCAGAAGGATCTCTCCAGACTGGCAGAATGTGCAGCAAAATGGCAGATGCGTTTCAATGTAAGTAAGTGTATGCCATGATGTGTATGTGCAACCTCCTGATTTTAGAAATGGGCAATGCCAGATGCAAGGGAGGGCACCAGAATGAGGTCTCTTGTTATCTGGTGTGCTCCCTGGGGCATTTGGTGAGCCGCTGTGAGATACTGGAAGCTGGACTAGATGGGCCTATGGCCTGATCCAGTGGGGCTGTTCTTATGTAATTTGCACAAGAAACATCTGTGGATGTTGCAACATTTGGATTGTTGATTGCCACCTGATTCCAGTGGCTTTACCAGTGTATTCTCCCCCCCCCAGGCAGGCATCACCCCCTGCTGCGTGACACACCCCCTTACTTTGCTGAGCAGCGGGTGTTGCCACAGCTTCCAAGGGGCAGGATTTGTGTCTGTCCAGATGCAAAGATGGAAGGGAGCTCCTCTTGGTGGAGGTGACATCCCCATCACCCCCTGCCCTGCCCTAGGGCATGGAACCTGGGCCAGCCTACCCTCCTGCCCCCCACCTAGCAACGCCACTGCCTGATTCATGAAAATGACTGAAAGGACCTTTATTGTAAATATCAGTATTACTGTCAATATTACTACTCAGTGATTTCTTTCATGGATCTTTTGCCCAGTTTTGTAAAAAGTTACTGTGAGACCTCAGTTGAAACAGCCAGTGTTGGTTTATTTATTTACAGGAAACTTTTTGTATCTGTGTTTCTCAACAAGACTCAAAGTAGCTTACAATAAATCATGCAAACAGAATGTTTCTGGTTTAAACGAACATTTGGAAACTATGCACAATCTTCTGATGATACCCTGTGTGGAAAATAACACTTTTTTAAAAAATTGACCCTTTCATGTGCTTCTTCCTTGACTGCTCGTAGCTTTATTTGTTGCTACTGGAGTGCCTTCAGAGAGGCTCCCAGACAGCTGTGGACGTAGTTAAGATGGATGTCCTGAAGGCTACGAAGGGCTGGGGCAGGCCAGGGCAGCTGGTGAACAGCTGGGTAATATCAGGCCAGCCTTCTCAAGCTGTATTAGAAGGAAGTTTTTTGAATGAGAGGCATGACATTTAGAGCGAGCACAACTGTTGTACCCATGTAATTTGGTCATTCCCAAGTCATATTCACCCTCTGATCAAACCTGTCTTCATTATAGCTATGTTGTGGACAGGTGTAACTTTTGCCTCGGGCATGCAGTCATGGGTTTCCTCCAGAGGGCAAGGGTGGTCATGGATCCCCTCTTCACATCATGAAAAGGAAAGAGAGGGGTTCAGCATCACTGACTGCTATGGGCCCAGTTACCTTAGACTAGAGACGAAGCAGTTTGCTTACTGGATTCAAGGGGAAGAAGCAGTGTGGGTGGGTCGGTGGGTAGGAGCTGGGAAGGGGGCAAGTGGGGAACCCAGGCAGGCAGGTAAAAAGGGGTGGGAGGAGGGTCTATGATTCGGAAGAATATACAGTACATAATGTTTTGCTGATAGTGTAGGTGCTGGTTTTTAAGGTCAGCTGATTCTGAGTCCTGGCCTGTACGTGTTTACTCAGAAGTAAGTCCCATTGTATGTAGTGGGGCTTACTCTCAATTAAGGATGGATAGGATAAGACTTAGCACCTTTTTTTGCTTTCAGTGTTTTAATGTTGATCATAGCGTTTTGGATTTTTTAAAATTTGAGAATGGAGAACAAGTATGGAAGTTCTAAGTACAGAAAGACCTGGGGGTGTGTTTTTCTCCAGGCTGCCACAATCATAAATGTTACGCGTAAGATACTCTAAATATGTTCTCAATGGAAAACTTCAGGGGTAGGTATTCGGTCATACTGTGAAGGCAACAACCTCTGCACAAGACAGGAACCGTTCAAGTGTGCACTTGAGCAAAACGGCAAGAGAGAGGTGAGATAAAAGGCAAGCAAGCGCACTATGCGTGGATGTGCACAAAAGGAGTCCTATCTGTGCAGGGCTCTGACTCTTGTCCCCTTCAAGTGCTGCACTTGGCAGCTGGCTTAGCTTTGGTAGCTGTTGCAGAGGCGTTAATAACCCAGGACAGCTAAACTTGTGGCAGGAGGAAGTCAATCAGTCACTCCTGACCGAAACCACAGTGTAAAACAAGGGAAAGGGTGAGATTTGATTGCTGGCTCAAAATTTTTCCACTCTTCCCCTTGCAAAGTGCTTATGTTCATAGCCACATTCCTATTTCTTCCCACCTGTCTCTGAAATGGTCAGTTAGCTGTCGGTCAAAACTGAAAGTGCATCTAATTTCCCCTATTTCTAGTAGAAGCCTGATACAGAAAATAACTGTCGCGCTCTGTGTCCATTGGTAATCCCAGTGGTGTGCGTTTAGTGTGCTGCCCAGCTTTGGTCCCACCCCCGCATGAGGCTTGGTGAGAGCAGCCAATTGGCTGGGAGGGTGGAAAGGGTGAGCTGGAGAGGCGGCACCTCGTTTACCCACTCATTCGGGCTACAGCCGTGGTCCCCCACCCTCCATGCCCTGGCCGCAGTCTGAGATTAGCTGGCTACCGATTCAGGGACTGGGTAGGAATTTTTTACCACCTGCTAAATTGGCACCTTCAGATGGTTTTTTCAACTACCCCATACAAGGTGTTAGGAGGTATTAAATAGACCTTTCACTGGGTCAATTTAGGCAGGTTCTGTGTGAGTTTGGATAGACAGATAGATTCAAGGTGCTGGTTTTGACCTTTAAAGCCTTATACTGCTCTGGGCCAGGGTATCTTAGAGATCGCCTACTCCCGTACAATCCAGCTTGACCTCTTAGGTCATCAGAGAAGGCCTTTTTGCAACATGGGGCGGCGGCTAGAAATAGGGCCTTCTCAGTAATGGCACCAATGCTATGGAATTCCCTTCCCCTTGACTTAAGAATGGCTCCCTCTCTTGAAACTTTTTGGCGAGGCCTGAAGACCCTTCTGTTTAAATAAGCCTTCTGAGTTCTCGGCCTTTTTAACATCTTTTTAACATCTTTTAATATTTTTTACAGGCCTGATTCTTTTATATCAGATTTGCTGCTGCTCTATGCTCTTTTATCTGACTGCTGTTTTTATGATATGTGTTAATATGTTTTTTATTTGTTTTAAATTATGTTTTAAATCTGTTTTAACCTGTTGTAAGCCGCCTTCAGTCCTTTCGGGGAGAAAGGTGGGGTAAAAATAAAGTTGTTTATTATTATTATTATTATTATTATTATTATTATTATTATTATTATTATTATTATTAATAATAATAATAATAATAATAATAATAATAATAATAATAAGAGCCTGATGTGCACCTGAAGGCAGCAAAACCTGCCTGATAGCTCTGCCTGCTCATGCTTGCTTACCCAGCTTGATGAGATCGGTGGGCACTCCCTTAGGCCAGAAATGCTTGGTGTACAAGACCTGTCCTGTGGCTGGTGTTATCCAGCTGTCAGGTGACTAGGAATGGTGTGCTGGGTACCCACCCAGTGCAGCCAGGAGTCTGATAGTTCACCCTTTATTCAATTGAAGGAGATAGACAGTTAGATCTGTTTCCCCTATCACAGGGGTGCCCAAACCCCGGCCCTGGGGCCACTTGCAGCCCTCAAGGACTCCAAATCCGGCCCTCAGGGAGCCCCCCAGTCTCTCCAATGAGCCTCTGGCCCTCCGGAAGCTTGCTGGAGCCCACGCTGGCCTGATGCAACTGCTCTCAGCATGACAGCCAACTGTTCGACCTCTCATGTGAGCTGTGAGACGAGAGCTCCCTCCACTGCTTGCTGTTTCACATCTGTGATGCAGCAGCAGAAGCAAAGGGAAGGCTGGCCTTGCTTTGTGCAAGGCCTTTTATGGGTCTTGAGCTATTGCAAGACCATCATTCATTCATTCATTCATTCATATAAGTTCTATCTCTAACATATTCATTTATGTAAATTTATTCAAATTTGAAATGCAAATTAATTATTTTTTTCTTGGTCCCTGACACAGTGTCAGAGAGATGATGTGGCCCTCCTGCCAAAATGTTTGGACGCCCCTGCCCTAGCATTAGAGCCCCTATGGATTTAAGGGTAAAATTGGACCCTGCTGTAATCTGTAAATAGTTAATAAAGCGGCCCTTTCTACCAATACAGCTCTCTGTGTCTTTATTGGAGGTGCAGGAATAATATGAAGAAGTCCCTGTAAAGACATTAAACATACTGAAATTCCCCTCTTTGTAACTACTGACAATAAAGGAGTTACCCTCTTTTGCATCAGGACTCTCCCACTCCCCCATCTTTCGCTTACAAACCTGTTTTTAAAAGGATGATGGCATTATTATGTCACTGCCCACTTGTGGGTCCTGATCTACCAGTTGAAGACCAGTGGTGTCAAGCATAAGCTGGAACTGTGTGAATCGAACCTAATGGTCATTTTCTTCAAACCTGCATTTCCGTGGGTGCACCAATCTTTCTCCATTCAGTTCCTCTGTATACACTACAGCATGCAATAAACTTAGCTGTTTCTAGTTTTTACAGAGGAGGCAAAGAGGCAAAGAAGGAAGGCCCATAGCCAGGGAGACAGACCAGGGACAGACTGCACTTGCTCCCAGTGTGGAAGGGATTGTCACTCCCGGATTGGCCTTTTCAGCCACACGAGGCGCTGTTCCAGAACCACCTTTCAGAGTGCGATACCATAGTCTTTCGAGACTGAAGGTTGCCAAAACAATAAATTAGATTTATGTGTATTTATGGCCTCATTGAGATTAAATGAAGACTGATTGAACTGTTGATTGAACAGTTACTTAGCTTATATGTAATTGAGAGGTCTTATAAAGTTATTGGGTTAATTGTTTTTCCAAATGAGTGATCGCCAGTAGAACTCCAGAATAAATTCCTATTATGAAGTCACCTGCCTTGCGTACTTCTGCTCAGAACAAATTGTACCAGGGCAGAGCAACAAAAAAGTGCTGCAAAACACAAAAATTGAAAAAAACATAGCAGTCTGGTACACACAAATTTTGCAGAAATTCCTGCCAAAAGAGCTCATCCCTCAATGGAGGAAAATAGCAAGGGTAGCAAGTGGGGAAACAAGCACAGTGGCCATGATTTAATGACCAAATTCATTGTACAGGGAAGTTTTTTTTGTGCCAATGAACACTTGCTCCATCATCTCTTCTCTCATCATACAGTTGGTTATTAGCCATTCATTTGGTTTTTGTGCTAGATGCCCTGCTGTTTTTTTTGGCAGTGTAAGAAATATTCTCATAACAATTTGTTTTCTTCTGCTACTATCATTATGGAGATGGGGGAAGATGACATTTACCTCCCACAGCAGTTAAAGGGTCTTCTTTCATTAAGTAGAGTGTATCTTCCTTATCTGTGGGCTCAGTATCCACAGATTTCAGCATCCAGGGCTGGATAACCTCAGAGAACTCCTGGATGTGACCAGAAGTAGATTCTACCCCATGCTTCAGAACATCTCCTGGACATGACCATAAATCACCAGCATGAACCAGAATCCTATCACATCCAGGAAGCCTTCTGAGGAGGCGGGGGGGGGCGCACATGACCCCCGGCAAATCCCTGTGGTGCTGCAACCCTGGCCCCAGGGATTTAATTATCCACAGAATTCAGTAGCCACAAGGGGTCCTACAACAGACCTCCCATGGATACCAAGAGCCCACTGCAGAAGGTGGATCCCAGATACAGTGATGAACAGCAGTTACCACAAGAGCTTTAATATTCACTTGAGTAGAGAAACCAACTTTGCATTTACAAAGCAAATATAATCCTCTTCAGATTCTCCTCTTCAGATCTAATTCTCTTCTGATCTTATACTTCTGGGTATTGTATACCCAGGTAGAGGGAGAACAAGCAAACCTGTCCACAAAATGACATTCCATGGCTACATTCCCTGCTGGCTCCATCACACAGGGAGAGAAGGGAGTGACTAGCCAGTTCAAGTTTGTTCCCTCTACTCTGGCACACTGTTGGCCAGAACTGCTCGACCTGAAAAGGGCCGAAGTCCTCTTGTAGGTCAAAGTTATCCACACAGTCCAACACAAGAACTAGTATTCCAGTAGTGGAGCACACTTTAGGGCAGGGGTGCTCAAACTTTCAACTTTAGGGATGCTGGACCTTTAACAAGTGTATAGAAGAGAGAATTGCAGCAGGTGCAACTTGTCATCCCACAGAGAATGTGGATCATCAAGAGAATGTGGATCATCAAGCAGCAGGGCTGCAGTGTAGCCTGTGATTTGGCCCTTAGTGTATCCTAAAACGTTGGACTATCTTTATAGTCAGGATATACCTTGTCATTTCTTTGAATCAACATGCATTTTCCTGCATAATCCAGAGCGATGAGTCATCGTCTCAGCTCTAGTGGAAAGTTCTGCCTTATAAACAACTTGTGAGTTTTATATATGACTCCTCCGGCCATACACATTGTGGAGTTCACTCTCCTTCTTTGATTTGGCTACAGTGGGGAAAAATCCAAGGAATATTTAAGGAGATCCCTAGAGTGAAGTAAGGCTGTTGAGCACCGTCTGGCCTTCTGAGTCATCCACTGTTTCCGTACTTTCTGTTCTCACATATATGACTAGTAGCATTTGAAGCCGATATCTCTTGCTATGTTGTTTATACATTGGAAGCTACTCCAGCCGTTTCAAATACTTCCATTACAAAGGCTTCTAGGAACAGCCTGTGTAATCTGACTGCGGAGAAGTGCCACATTGGATCGCTCACTTATCCACTCATCCCTTCGCAAGTGCAGTTCATCCACACAATTGAGTTTCATGGCCTTTGCCAGATTCTGCATTCCCCGTCACATGAGCAGGGAGAGAAAGAGAGGCTGGTGGAGATGATCCAAATCCGAGCAGCCTTCCAGGAACACATGAGTCCAAACGGCACAGCTTTACCTCAGCAGCAAAGGAATTCTGATAAGATGAGGCTCGGTCAGGAAAAGTTTACTCTTCCTGAGGCACGAATGTATGAATCAGAGGTTACGTCTCCACACCTCCATAGCAGGGGTGAAGCAAAACCCAGCTGTTATTGCTCAGGACAAAACAAATAACATTAAACTGCCTTAAAGGCCTTGTAGGGGATACGTGTTGTTCCTCTCTCCTTCGCCCCTGGGCAAGGTTGCTGCAAGAGAGATGCAGGCCACTGATGCTTCTTGGCACCAGAATAAAGAGGGTAGCAAAAGTGGGTTCCTGGCCAAGCAACAGGGACCCAAATAGGCCTCAGAGTTTGGCGACGGAGTTGCTTTGCCCTTCTTCCTCTTCCACCCATCTCCTGGCTCCCAGTTTGTACTTGGCCTGACATAAGGCCCTGTGAAGCAGGTGTCTGGTAGCCTGTCCAGAGACTCCTTCATCCTTGGCCCTGAATGCCTTATAAAAGCCCTGGGCCGTCCCCTTCCTGGACGTTCTCTCCTCCATCCCCATCCCTGACTTTACCTGGCCTGTGGTTGAAAGGCCAGTGTCACCCCAGAGTAGAGAGGCCTTATGTACATGAGAATTGCTTCTGGTCGCATTTTGGAGGCTTTCTGAGAAGGCAAGGAGGCCTGTGGAGTGGACTGTGGGCCTGGCACAATCTCCGGAGTGCCCGGCATGACTGCTAGTTATTGCGGTGCCGCGAGACTGCCCCCACCCGGACTCCAGCATGCACAGAATTTGTTATCCGTGGGGGTTTCCAGAATGAAAACCCAGTGGATAACAAGAGCCCACACTGTATTAGGGCATACTAAACAGCCATATTGCTGAAGCAACGAACTATTTGTCTATCCAACAAATTTACCTGTGGAAAAAGTGAATAAGTGAAAATTGAATCATGTAAGGGATGTGTGTGTTGCCAGAACCTGGAGATTGGTAGAAGCAGGTTGGATTGCTGTGGGTCTGCTGGACTCGAGACCTGAACTTCCACCCAGCAGTGCTTGTGTTGCCTGATGTGTCCCGATCATTCCTTTCCTACATTTAAAACTGCACTCGTGCAAGGGCCCTGACCACATTTTTCAACAGAGTGAGACAAATGCATGTTTATCTTTATTTACACGTAACCAGGAAGCATCTGCAGCTCTTAATGACCCCCCCCCCTTGACAACTGACAATACACTTGCATGTCTGTAGCTCATGTGTAATGTTGATGGCCTCCTGCTATAGCTGCTGCCTTTGCCCTTATCGGTGTTTTCCAGGACTGCTAATTGCAGCATCCAGAAGTTATCTGTGAGGTTTTACTTCACGACAGAGTTCATGAGCGCTATTACAAGACAAGAGTTAAGACAAACAGCACCACAAGCAGGACAGGAGGATTGGATCGCTCAGCCCCAATCAGCTTCCTACCACCTTGGCACGACAGCAACCAACACTACTGCTGAACTTGAACCGATTATGAGACATTGTCATTTGTCAAGTACTTTAAAATTATCACCCGCAGACAAACACCCAAGAAAGCATGCAACAGTCAGATAGCAGCTGGAAGGCAAGAATAGAGAAGGGCAATTTAAATAGAATTTCAGATTGCTTTGTACTGGATCCCTCAAATATTTTGGCAATAATATAGTGAAAAATAATTGTTGTGCAGTTTCAGGACTCTGGTACACATTGAGGAGCATTCGCGTCGTTAATAAGATTGTTTTGGTAGCACTGGATTAAAAAGTGTGCGTGTGCTGTTGTGGTGATCAGTGTGCGTGTTTTTCAGCCTGCAGCATGTTTCAGACCAGACTGGAGCAACAATCCAGAAGGGTGACTTAGTGTTTGGCCAAGGCCCTGAAGGTTTGCCTGAACCTTGCCTCTAGCTCCCACACTACACTGCCCCAGGTCCTGATGCTCAAAGACTACTGCATCATGCTCTTCACTCTCATCAGTGTTGGCACCAAGTTCCTTGGGGCCTTCGAATAATACACCTTATTGTTTCCCCCCCCCCCATAGTGCCTCCTGCCTTACTCTGTGTAGTGCTTTGGCCCTGTTTAGTGATTGAGCCCTGTGTGATTGGGCCACACAGGGCCCAAACCTATCCAATTTTCCAGCACCGGTGCAGCCGCAATGCAGCCCCACGGTAAGGGAACAAATGTTCCCATACTTTAAGGAGGCCTCTGTGAATGCATCCTCACCACAGGATGCAGTGCACACCCCATTGGCACAGTTGCACTGGCACTGTAAAATTGTGTAGGATTGGGCCCTAACACTACTACTGGGACTGAGGTATAGGATCAATGGCCTCCCTTATGGGTGCAACCCTTCATTCACTGCCTGACCTGACTGATCCCTGACTCCACCCTTGACCTTGCCTTTCTGACAATCTTAACAAACCCATCTATGGCAGGACTGCAGGGTCTCCACAGCAATCCCCCCTCTACCGGGCAGTGGTTTCTCCTTATCACACACAGGAGCTTTTTAAGCTTTCCCTTACAACCATATACACTACATATTTTTAAATGCTGCTATTTTCAGATATCCATAATAGCCCATATGCTCAGTCAAGCATGAAACACCTGCAATATGCAGACTAAAAGGATTCACATTTATTCATCACATGGGAGGTACTGGGTTGTGTTGGCCAGTAGCACAGTGTCTTCAGCTGTACTGATACAATGAAACAGGAATACAGACTTTGCGTCATAGCTAAGGACCATACTGTACCATAGCTATGGACTGCAGGGTAGTGTCCAGTCTTATATCCAGTCAATGGGATTTCTCATTTAGCACTAATCTGGAAGATTCCCATGATGGCTGTTGCAAAAATGTTAAATCAAACCAAATTCTAGTATAGAATGCCATGCCTTTGTGTTCTTCTCTGGGGAGAATGAAATTTGGGTATTGGCAGTGAATTGATTACTGTTTGGCAGGCCAAACTGCCCTCCAAGGCTACTGTTTTCTTCTGGGGATGGGAAGGGCAAAGCAATTGGCTTTACTTTCTCTTGCCTAACTGCAAGTATGATGTCATCATTGGTTCATGGATGGAAGCAGCAGAAGCTCTTAGCTGTGCAAGCAGAGCGTGAGTTTTGTATTGAATTGTGAACATTCCACAGGCCCAGAAGAATGTCTCCGTAGTGGGCCAAAGCCCATTAGAAGCTGGAGACTGGATCACGTCAGGGAACCTTGGGAATGTTCTCCTCCCTGCCACTGCTACCGATGCCTAACAGCTCCATTTTCCTTCCCAAAGTCCATATCTCTCTCTTTCTGCCAAACGTCTGCTGGCAGACACTTTTTAAAAGAAACAGACGGACCGCAATTAAGCACTTCTCCATGACTGCAGGCTTTGAAATTATGAATATCCTGGGACCTTTAAACAACTCACAAGAGGGAATCACGTCCATGATGTGATTCAAAATGTGGATTCAACCATCTGAATTCCTTTTAAGCTCATGTTAACAAAAACCTACAAGTCAACCCAGCCACGCTTTTATCTCATTAAATAATATTACGAGAAATCGGATCTTCTGTTGCAGTTTTCTGAACGCACTTCAAGGAATAGTGTAAAGATGACAGACGTTTCCCTGTTAAGTAAATACCAATCAAGGTATAAAATCTATGGTGGGGAGGATCAACAATGGGAACTTGGTCAAGTTTGGTTCCAAAAATATATACACTTTCCTGAGAGTAAGACTCATTAACTATAATGGGACTTCTGAGCAGACATGCATAAGATTGTGCTCCGAGTTGTCTTTTGTATTCATTCATTCATTCACTCATTCATTCAAAACATTTATGTTTATTTAGTTAAAGCATTTGGCTTAGGAATACAGCAACTGTTACCCTGCACCTGCCTGATCTTGTCTGATCTTGGAAGCTAAGCAGGGTCACGCCTGGTTAGTACTTGGATGGGAGACTGCCTGGGAATACTGGGTGCTATAGGCTTATACCACAGTCTTTTGAGACTGAAGGTTGCCAACCATTTGGCTTAGGAGAAGTTCTAGGAGTTTAGCTAATTTTCGCACCTCAGGGCTCACCAATGTGAAAGTCAGCAACCCAAGTCTTAGGTACACCTGAGAAGGGGACAGATGATGTGAAGGTTTTGTGCTTGGTTTTAGAGGGCTTTTGAGAGTCAACTGCTCAAGACGATTTCCTGTGGAAAACCAACTCATTCACAGTGGAGCTGATTTACACAGTGTGTTTTTATATCGTGCAAAACGAAATAAGCAACTGGTTGTGGCTGCTTAGATATGGAGAAATAAGGCAACAAAACAGGGCAAGAAACTAATGAGAAGTCAAGTCAAAGCAGGAGAGAGCAACCCATAAGCCCTTAAACTAGGAACCAAATAGGTAACTGTTGCTCTTACTGGTGGGGAATAAACTCTTCTCCCCACACCCAGTGATGTAGCTAGAGGGGCTGCAAAGCACTAAGTTTTAGCGTTAGCCTCCATTTTGCTCCTACCACCTGGAATGGGGAGGGGGAGGGGCCACATGCATGCTGCGGTAAGGTTCCCTGCAAAACTTAGTGCTTTGCACCCCCTCTAGATATGGCACTGCCCACACCTTGTCCTGGATTAAAGCAACTGGAGGCCCTGGGCTAGGAGACCTTGGGAGGCCCAAACTTAATAGCATCTGATCATGAGAAACAAAACCTCCTTCTCTTCTCTAGCTACTCAATGAAAGTAGAACACCGCCGAAATTTTAGCAAGATGGTTTATAAATTTACGTGTGTTGGTACGAAAGTAATGCCTCCTTTTTTTAATTTTAAACCCGGAGTCACATATTGCTGTGAGTTTGACTGGGTGTTCACTACGTATGTGTGTTTTCACCGTACGGAGTGGCAATGCTATATGTCACTTGAATGTGGTGCATGAGCAGTTCAGAATGGTGGATCCTAGTATAAAACAAAGTGATTGAATCCCTCACTGCTTAAGAAATCTGTTCCGTTGATATCCATACTCTGAGATCAATACCCAGGGCCTCTAGTTGCGTTAATCCAGGACTGGATGTGGGCAGTGCCATATCTAGAGGGGGTTCAGAGCACTCAGTTTTGCAGGGAGCCTTACCGCGGTGTGCCTGGTGGGTGTCACCTGCAATACTTATCATGCTCCCCCATAGCAATACCACTGGGATACTGCATCTGCAAATCAAAATGGTCCAACAAGTCAATCCAGAAGCATTTAAATAAGCAATTGACATGCCTCCCGAGCTCTTCATTTCAAAACAACACAGCAAAAACTAGGTCAAGTATTTGTATCCAACTAACATTGTCCAGATCTTGCAAATTTGGGGAAGGTGGTGGATGGAAAAAAATAAATGTTTGATGTAAAAGAATCTGAACAAAATTGGTTGCATTTTCAATTCATTTGATCGTCATGGGCAACTTCATGTTTTCAGGACATTACTGAATGCGATGCTCTTATGGGGCTAAATTTCTGTGAGCTCCTCTCACAGAATGGCTTGACATTTTTGTGGAATGAGGCTGCTGAAAGATGGTCTTGACAAAACACAGCAGCCGCACCCTATGTGGTCATGTGATAACTGCCAACCACCTTGATCACGTTCAGTGCCCTGGTTCACAGCCAGGCTGTGGTTTGGCTAGGCCTCTGTGAATGCCTTTCCTCCTTCATATGTTCCAATTTCTTCCCTTCCTTATCATATTCACACTGGGCCTGTTCAGATGAAATGTCTAACCTGGGCCAGTACATACGTCAGTGGTTCCCAAAGTCATGGGTCACGACCCACCATTGGAAACCAATACTGGACCATTTCCCCCTTTACAGCATTGGTGCATGCTGTATCCTATCCCTAGAGCTGGGAGAAAATTTATTTTTTCACAGATATCAGTATTTTCCAATTGTTAGAAGTGCAGAAAGTGGTGTTAATGTGTTTTTATTCAACATTTACATTAGAATTATAAATTATAATCACTTTCAAAGTGTACTAGGTAGGTGATATAGGTGGTATAGTGTCAGCAGATGCAACCACAGACATAGCTCATGCACTCCCCCCCCCCTTAAATAATAAATAAAAACCAAATGAAATAGTTTTGGGGGTTTTTTGGCAGATTTTTTTTTCCAAAAATGAGAAGTGTAGTAAGCAGTGTTCTGTGTTTTTATTTTATTATCACAGTTTTCTCTCATCTCTTCCTATCCCCCTTCCCAAGCAAGATCCACCAACAAAGATCCACTTGGACTTCTGTAGGTGAATTAGCAGGAGCAGGTTCAAGTAGACCCATTGCTACAGCTGGGACTTTCCCCAGGGCAAGGTTACAAATGTCACCCATGCAACAATGCAAAGGAATTCTGTTAGGATTGGTCTGAAAGATGATCTGCTGGCACAGTTTGCTGGAAATTTGAAAGAAGATAAAGTATTTTAACTTGAAAGTGCAAATAGGCTTAGTGCAAGATACTTGTGTTTTTCTTTGCACTTCCGCCTATAAATATATGCAAGTATCAAGCATTAATATTTCTATTTTATTGTCTTTTCTGTTAAATACACTCCTTTTTTGTTTGATAAAGTTATGGGATGTTATGGGGCCTATTAGCCTTCATATTTCATGGGGCCCCAGTACAGCTTAATCCATTTTTGGAATAACCTCCACGTGTAATTTAAATACCAATTATTTATATTGTGTGCAAGGTGGCATTTCAATTTACCCCTGGTGCTATTAGAAGGGGAATGATACTCCTGAAATAGGGCCGGCCCATCCATGAGGCTCTGAAGCAGTTCCCTCAGACAGCCAGATCGGAATCCACTCTCCTCCTCCTATACCTTCCACATCTTGGATTGAAGAAGGAAGAGGAAGGTGGAGTAGAATATGGACGAGAGAAGATATGGAGTAGTGCCATGTACTAAAGCTGATTTTCTCTGCTATGCATCACTATATTTAGAATTAGATATGCTATTTCATTTTTTTTCCTACATGGTATGCTGTCTGTCCTAAAAAATTGAAGGTTGCAGAAGTGCCAAGATTTTAAAGTTTAAAATTATGTTTGATGCATTCTTCATTGAAAAAGTGGCATCTGTTTTTCATAAGTGCGATAAAACTATTTTTCCACACTGTTCCTGGTATGTTCCTTATGGAAATGAGTCAGGGTTCCCTGGGAACTATGGGCTGAGGTCACAGAAAAGGGAATCTTGCCATACTTGTATGTATATTTATAGATGCTTTAAGTACATTTGTAAATCCTTGACCCTGCTTTGGACAATGTGAGAGCATATGAAAAGCCTGGCTGGATCGGGCCAAAAGTCCATCTGTCCCAGCATTCTGTTTTCCGCAGTGGACCACCAACTACCTCTGTGAAACCCACAAGCAGGAGAGAAAAGCATATTTCTTTGTTGCCATTACTCCCCTGCAATTGGTACTCAGAAATATATTGCCATAAATTGTCCTGCAACTGGTATTCAGAGATATATTGCCCTATTTAACCTGGAAGTAGCTATCTTGACTAATAGTCACTGAACAACTTGTCCTCCATGAATTTGCCCAGTACCCCAGCTAAAGGCCATCACCACATACTGTGGCAACAAATTCCACATAATAATTGTATGCTTTCTGAACAAGTACTGTACATGGCCATTGTATAATTGGATGCTAAGGCCACACCTGGAGTATTGTGTCCAGTTCTGGTTGCTGCATCTCAAAAAAGACATAGTGGAAATGGAAAAGGTGCAAAAGAGAGCGACTAAGATGATTACTGGGCTGGGGCACCTTTCTTATGAGGAAAGGCTATGGCGTTTGGGCCTCTTCAGCCTAGAAAAGAGACGCTTGAGGGGGGACATGATTGAGACATACAAAATGATGCATGGGATGGACAGAGTGGATAGAGAGATGCTCTTTACACTCTCACATAACACCAGAACCAGGGGACGTCCACTAAAATTGAGTGTTGGGAGGGTTAGGACAGACAAAAGAAAATATTTCTTTACTCAGCGTGTGGTTGGTCCGTGGAACCCCTTGCCACAGGATGTGGTGATGACATCTGGCCTGGATGCCTTTAAAAGAGGATTGGACAAGTTTCTGGAGGAAAAATCCATCACGGGTTACAAGCCATGATGTGGATGTGCAGCCTCCTGATTTTAGAAATGGGCTATGTCAGAAGGCCAGATGCAAGGGAGGGCACCAGGATGAGGTCTCTTGTTATCTGGTGTGCTCTCTGGGGCATTTGGTGGGCCGCTGTGAGATACAGGAAGCTGGACTAGATGGGCCTATGGCCTGATCCAGTGGGGCTGTTCTTATGTTCTTATGTACATCCTTTTCAGCCCAAATCTGGGCCTTAATGCTAGCAGATATCACAATCTGCCAGCATAAAGCTCGGACTGCTGGTTCTAATGCACTCCTGTAGTCCTCTAATGATCGTGTGGGTAAGCCCTGTACCAGCAGTGGCAGGCCAAAGAACCTCCACCAAAGCAGGTAGGTTGGTGGTAAGGGCAATTTGGGGGAGGATCATGGGCAGATTGGACTGGGCTGGAGGCAGTTTGGGGGCAGTGGCATAGTTAGACAGGGTGCAAAGCACTAAGTTTTGCAGAAACTTAGTGCTTTGCACCCCGTCTAGCTATGCCACTGTTCAGGGGAGGATCTCACCAGCAGCTGCAAAACCAAAATCCTTTCCACCATTCTGACCTGGACCCACACCCTGATTTTCCTTGGACTTACACCAGCAAAAGGGCCAAGGAGATACATTGGGAACCAGATGGCCTACGGTGAGGTAAGTAAAAATTTTTTACATCTCCTGGACTGTCTGGTAGCACCCCCACCCATAGCATGCAGACTAAGAGAATGCTATGAGAATGACCAAGAGAATGACCTGTGTGTGTGTGTGTGTGTGTGTGTGTGTGTGTGTGTGTGTGTAAGAGAGAGAGAGAGAGAGAGAGAGAGAGAGAGAGAGAGAGAGAGAGAGAGAGAGAGAGAGAGAATTAGTGAATTTGCCCAGCAGACTCCAGCTGCCTTGCTCAATGTTGGGCAGGAGGTCTGGTCTAGAGGGTAGAGCCTCCATCTGCCTGAAGATAACATCCACAAGGTCGCCAGTTCGAGGCCACCGGCACCGTGCGACCTTGGAGCAGCTGACAAGCTGAAGCCGAGCAATTCCATCTGCTCTGAGCGTGGGAGAACATAAGAACATAAGAACAGCCCCACTGGATCAGGCCATAGGCCCATCTAGTCCAGCTTCCTGTATCTCACAGTGGCCCACCAAATGCCCCAGGGAGCACACCAGATAACAAGAGACCTCATCCTGGTGCTCTCCCCTACATCTGGCATTCTGACTTAACCCATTCCTAAAATCAGGAGGTTGCGCATACACATCATGGCTTGTACCCCATAATGGATTTTTCCTCCAGAAACTCGTCCAATCCCCTTTTAAAGGCGTCTAGGCTAGACGCCAGCACCACATCCTGTGGCAAGGAGTTCCACAGACCGACCACGCGCTGAGTAAAGAAATATTTTCTTTTGTCTGTCCTAACCCGCCCAACACTCAATTTTAGTGGATGTCCCCTGGTTCTGGTATTATGTGAGAGTGTAAAGAGCATCTCCCTATCCACTCTGTCCATCCCATGCATCATTTTGTATGTCTCAATCATGTCCCCCCTCAAGCGTCTCTTTTCTAGGCTGAAGAGGCCCAAACGCCGTAGCCTTTCCTCATAAGGAAGGTGCCCCAGCTCCGTAATCATCTTAGTCGCTCTCTTTTGCACCTTTTCCATTTCCACTATGTCTTTTTTGAGATGCGGCGACCAGAACTGGACACAATACTCCAGGTGTGGCCTTACCATCGATTTGTACAACGGCATTATAATACTAACCGTTTTGTTCTCAATACCCTTCCTAATGATCCCAAGCATAGAATTGGCCTTCTTCACTGCCACCGCACATTGGGTCGACACTTTCATCGACCTGTCCACCACCACCCCAAGATCTCTCTCCTGATCTGTCACAGACAGCTCAGAACCCATCAGCCTATATCTAAAGTTTTGATTTTTTGCCCCAATGTGCATGACTTTACACTTACTGACACTGAAGCGCATCTGCCATTTTGCTGCCCATTCTGCCAGTCTGGAGAGATCCTTCTGGAGCTCCTCACAATCACTTCTGGTCTTTACCACTCGGAAAAGTTTGGTGTCGTCTGCAAACTTAGCCACTTCACTGCTCAACCCTGTCTCCAGGTCATTTATGAAGAGGTTGAAAAGCACCGGTCCCAGGACAGATCCTTGGGGCACACCGCTTTTTACCTCTCTCCATTGTGAAAATTGCCCATTGACACCCACTCTCTGCTTCCTGGCCTCCAACCAGTTCTCAATCCACGAGAGGACCTGTCCTCTAATTCCCTGACTGTGGAGTTTTTTCAGTAGCCTTTGGTGAGGGACTGTGTCAAACGCCTTCTGAAAGTCCAGATATATAATGTCCACGGGTTCTCCCGCATCCACATGCCTGTTGACCTTTTCAAAGAATTCTATAAGGTTCGTGAGGCAAGACTTACCCTTACAGAAGCCATGCTGACTCTCCCTCAGCAAGGCCTGTTCGTCTATGCGTTTTGAGATCCTATCTTTGATGAGGCATTCCACCATCTTACCCGGTATGGATGTTAGGCTGACCGGCCTATAGTTTCCCGGGTCCCCCCTCTTTCCCTTTTTAAAAATAGGCGTGACATTTGCTATCCTCCAATCTTCTGGCACCATGGCCGTTTTGAGGGACAAGTTGCATACCTTAGTCAAGAGATCTGCAACTTCATTCTTCAATTCCTTAATAACCCTTGGGTGTATGCCATCAGGGCCCGGTGACTTATGGACATCAGGTGACATCAGGGCCCGGGAGGATGGAGGCCAGAATGTGCGACCAGATCGGAATGAAACACCTGAATGTAGTGGTTCTTGAAAGAAAGAACCTTCTTTCAAATTGTAAAAATCCCTATTTAATAAGGGATTTAAATAAAGCCTGCCTATGTAAACCACCTTGAATAAAGTCTTGAATAAAGACCAAGAAAGGCGGTATATAAATACCTGTTGTTGTTGTTGTTGTTGTTATATTCACCTAGAATTTATAGGCACTGTGCCTCTGAGCACAAGCAAAGATCTTTTTCTGTAGACTAGAGCAAAAGAGATTTAAAAAAAAATATCAAAAGGATTTAAATATAACATATAATGTTTATAAAAATATATAGTTCTAACAGTTATTTGGATCATGACCTTGGTCTGTAAATACATCCCAGTTGTGCAGAAGAAATAAAATAAAACGGAATTGACTCACAAATTCAAAACTACTTGTTAACAACTTAAATGAAACCTAGCCTAAACAGAATTCCAAAGGTTAGTTGCTATCTGCCAAGTAAGGAGCTGGCTTCATGCAGTTGCATCATAAGGAACTCCCAAACACATTCCTGGCCCACCTAGTGCCCAAGAGAGCATCATGTCTACGTTTGCATAAAAACACTGCCCATATATGGCATGAACATTTGAGTATTTAGTGGCGTCAGAATCAGAACTTTGCTCCCTGTTGAAAGACAGACATCTGTTGCGTAATTGTTCTGGGGGAAGTTAATAATAGAAGGCTCTTTCTCAGAGGAACGTCTTCCTCTGGAATGCAAGGAATTCTGCCTGTATTTATATTGGGGATGGCACAGAATTACCTATAAGGACAAGGCAGTACCCACAGCAGGGATCTAATTCAAATAAAGAAACAGAGATCCCTTGAAAGCCAACTGATGATGCCTTGTTTTTATTTCCATAATGAAGCTTGAAACTCTCCCTGCCAGGGAACAGGATGCATGCACAAGCTGGTGGCATATGGCAGTTGGCAACTTTCAGTCTCGGAAGACTATGGCATCGCGCTCTGAATAGTGGTTCCGGAACAGTGTCCTCTCCTGGGTGCGCAAAGCCTGGGTAAGGTAGATATGGAGGATAGACTGTTACCCATGCAGCAAATCCCCCCTCTCCACGTTGCTGAAATGGTCCAATGGAAAGGCAGAGGCCAATACGGTTGGTTCTAGCCAGGAGTTGCCAGAACGTGACTGTGTTCAGCCATGAACTGCCTCAGGGACTCCGGCTCCGGATTTTGCCTTGAGGTTGACTCCTGAAGCCTTTTCCATAACTGGATGTAGCCACAAGGCAGTGGAGGTTTGGGATCAGAGTTTTCCTTCTCTCAGATGAGCTGCCTTCCCAGGCTAATGAGTCCCATCTACCCGGTGGTAGATGGGACATATATGGTATCATATGGTGGCATATATATATAATCACTTATTTATAAATTATATTGCTGAAGTGACTGTAAGAGATAGGCACATAAGGGCAGATAGTGTGCCTGGTTTGAATTATGACTTGCCCAACATTTGCTCTCATAAGATGGAATTCTGCAGATGAATGTATCCTGTGGTTCACACTGACATCTTTCAACATTAATATTCCTAACATACTAAGAAATGAGAGCAATGTGGAACATACAGAAAGATGGACCACCATATACCAGGAAAGTGCTATGTTAGTTTCTGGTTCGTTACTAAAGTCTTGGGTAGGAGGGCATGAAAAGATGAGGCTGCTGCGGAATTTTACTTGGACCAGAGAGGAATGGGGGATGAGTTCAAGGCAAGTTACAGAACAGATTTGCTTTTTGCAAGCGACTTGAGGTCTGATGCACCTTTGGCATCAACCCTGTTCAAGAAAGATGTGACTCACGTGCCCTCATTCCCCAGTGACTACTGACACGTGCTGCAAATATTCCCAGTAACATTATTTCAGCAAATAAGTTCTCAATGTGGGTTGTATAGTAAAAGGAATTACAGCCCCATCTTATCCATTCTGCCACCCCACCCCACCCCACCCCACCTGTTGATGCAGTACTGCCAAAATGGTGACCGCTGAATCCTATGGTCAGTTGCAGAGGTCTCATCTAGGTCAGGGAAGATTTGTTCCCCTGCCTGGGGACAAGCCTCTGTGGCTCAGACTGGTCTACTTGAACCTGCGACAGCTATTTTTCTCTTACATGTTGGTGTTGACCAAAACAGCAGGATCGGGCCAGGAAGGGGGTTACGATATTGGTGGCACCATCGCTCCTGCCCCTCTCTGCCCTGTTTTGCCCCTCCCCACTCCAATTCTGCCATCCCACTGCTCCTCTCTCCTCTCCTGCTGACTTAATTTTGTCAGTGATGGGGGAAACTGAACGCTTTCCACATGCGCTGCATCCGACGCATTCTCGGCATCACCTGGCAGGACAAAGTTCCAAACAACACAGTCCTGGAACGTGCTAGAATCCCTAGCATGTATGCATTGCTGAAACAGAGACGCCTGCATTGGCTCGGTCATGTCGTGAGAATGGATGATGGGCGGATCCCAAAGGATCTCCTCTATGGTGAACTCGTGCAAGAAAAGCGCCCTACAGGTAGACCACAGCTGCGATACAAGGACATCTGCAAGAGGGATCTGAAGGCCTTAGGAGTGGACCTCAACAGGTGGGAAACCCTGGCCTCTGAGTGGCCCACTTGGAGGCAGGCTGTGCAGCATGGCCTTTCCCAGTTCGAAGAGACACTTGGCCAACAGACTGAAGCAAAGAGGCAAAGAAGGAAGGCCCATAGCCAGGGAGACAGACCAGGGACAGACTGCACTTGCTCCCGGTGTGGAAGGGATTGTCACTCCCGGATTGGCCTTTTCAGCCACACTAGATGCTGTGCCAGAACCACCTTTCAGAGCGCGATACCTTAGTCTTTCGAGACTGAAGGTTGCCAATACGGGGGGGGGGGGGGCTGGAATCCTCTGGCAGCAGGAAGGTGACTGCAGCAGCCTTTTCCAACATGCACTGACTCTTTACAGCAACCTGAAGTGAGGGGAAGTACCTTTAACAGGGGTGGCCAAATCATGGCTTACAAGCCTTATGTGACATATAATGTGCGGCTCATGGAAATATGTTGGCTGAGCTCCTTTTGGCATCACAATTCATATAAAATTTATATTAACATTTTTCAAGCTTTTTAATTATTTACTGGGTATAAACTGATTTTGGAAACAAACTAACCATTTAAAAATGACATACGTGAATTAATATTATTATGTGCATGTATTCCTTAATATTTATATAAAGTATTTGTAACACAGTGTGCATGTAACAATAAAAACGTGTGTGTAACATTTGATTGTGCCCTGCAGCTCTCAAACATCTGAAGTTTATTGTGTGTGGCTCTTGTATTAAGCAAGTTTGGCCACCTCTGGTCTATAAGAATGATGGGAAGTTCTTTTGAACTGAACAATTGGGGGAGGGGTAGGTTTCCCTGCCACATTTTTTTCTTCTTCATGGAAAGATCTGTTTCACAGGCAAAGCCTTTCATTCATAAGTGCTGTTTGCTGTAAGGCAAACTATGAAAAAATACATTCCTAGACATGCAGATGTTTTGCATTTAATCATACGGGTACAGCAGGCTAAATTCCATTAGGTCTCATCGTATACCTTCGCAAAATAGATGCCCACTTGATTCATTTTCCATGCACTCTGTCACATTCTCACAACGTTCCGCTAGACTAGGGGACTCCAAAGTTTTTGGCAGGAGGGCCACATCATCTCTCTGACACTGTGTTGGGGGCCAGGGAAAAAAAGAATTAATTTACATTTTAAATTTGAATAAATTTACATAAGTTTACATAAATGAATATATTAAAGATTAACTTATAGGAATGAATGAAGGTCTTGAAATAGCTCAAGGCCTATAAAGGCCTTGCACAACGCAAGGCTGGCCTTTCCTTTGCTGCCGCTACTGCATCACAGACCTGAAAGAGCAAGCAGTGCAGGAAGCCCTCATCCCACAGCTCACGCGATAGGTCAAACAGTTGCCCTCACGCTGAGAGCAGTTGCATCGGGCCAGTGAGGGCTCCAACAAATCTCCAGAGGGCCAGAGGCTCATTGGAGACTGGGGGCTCCCTGAAAGCCGCATTGAGAGGCCTTGAGGGCCGCATGTGGCCCCAGGGCCAGAGTTTGGGCACCCCTGTGCTAGACACTAGCGTGATCTAGCTGGATCCCTGAGTTCAGGCACAGGATCCCCCCCCCCCCAAAAAAAAACATTCCCTGCTTGTACGCCACCAGTAGCTTTAGATACCGCACAGAACTGTGGCTTACACTAACCAGGATGTCAGCATCAAAGCTCTGGGCCAGAGGATAGGAGTAAGGAGAGCTGGAGGAGGGATGTGTGATTGGTGGGCTCTAAACCTTATCCCAGACTGTTGGATCCTGTGAAGCAGGATCCAGGACACTGGGTGGTCATGTCCTCACTTATGAGAGTACTAGAGGGGATTACAATGGCCTGGATCTCCAAGACAGTGGATGAGGCAGTAGATCTGTTTCTAGACTCTGCCACTTCAGAGTGTAGGTAGGGACCTCCCATGATCGAATGATTCCCCGTTAGAATAAAGCTCTGCATATAGGAAACAGGCATGTCAAGGGGAATACTAGGCTAGAACCCTGATACAACAATATCTTGACTTTCATCCACTTGACTTTCATCAGTTTGCTCTTTCAAAGCATTTTCAATTAGAATCACATTTCAAATTTTGTCCATGTGTTTTTCCTCTTTCTTTCAATTTCATCCAACCTTCCACAATGTTTGACAATTTTTCTTTTATTTCTGTTTGTTTAGGTTTCACATGCATTTGCATGCGTTATATATTTCGGGCACAATCCTAAACAACTTGCCAGCAATGACTTAGCTGCAATGCAGACCCAAGGTAAGATAACAGACACGCCCTTACCTTGAGGAGACCTCCTTGACTGCCTCTCCGCTGCAGAATGCAGTGCACGCCACATTGGCACAGCTATGTCAGTGCTGGAAATTTGGTTAGGATTGCGCCCTTCATTATTTATGTTTTGCACTGGCCAAAATAATTTGCAAGCTAAATAAGGCTCTGCTTTAACATTCATCCATTTTTTTTACTTTCATCCATGCTCTGGTCCCCAACCAGACAAAACTACAAGGTATTGCTGTATAGTGCTTTCTACAAGGAGTGCATTTTATTTTATTTTTGGGTATGGAGGATTGTTCAAAAGTGTAAGTCGAAGAAGCGTTCTGGGGAGTGGTTTCAGGGATAGGACCCAGGTGCGGATCGCTGACCCCACATCCAGCCCTTCTACCCCTGATGCACTCCTGGGTTCCTCCCCCCAACATGGTCCATTACTTCCCTTCCCTGCCCACCCTCCCTGCTTCACACAATCCAACTTACTGGTTCCTGTGGAGCTGCTGCTATGCTCACTGTACTTCTCACTGTTTAAAGCAGCAGCCCAGCAGCACGCACTAGCAGTCTGGTTTTTGTGCAGCTGTAAAGTGCCGTGCTCTGCTGGACCGCTATTTCCAGCAGCACAAGGTCCCAGTAGGATTGGGCCTTCTGTCAGACTCTTTCCCACCTTGGAACTGAATGCAAAAGACACCTGGATTTAAGCTCTCCTGGAAGTATCAGGGCCCAATTCAGCAGCGGTACTTGTTCATCAAATGTGAGCAAAAAAAAAAAGGGAAATCAATCGAAAAGTATGTGCTTCTAAGCACTATTTTTTCTAATGCAGAGGGGTCCAAACTTTTAGGCAGGAGGGCCACATCATCTCTCTGGGAAGAAAGAAATTAATTTACATTTCAAATTTGAATAAATTTACATACATGAATATATTAGAAATGGAACTTATATGAATTCATGAAGATCTTGCAATAGTTCAGGGCCTATAAAAGGCCTTGCAGAAAGCAAGGCCAGCCTTTTCATTGCTGCCACTGCTGCATCATAGATGTGAAACAGCAAGCAATGGAGGGAGGCCTCATCCCACAGCTCACGCAAGAGGTTGAACAGTCGCCCTCATGATGAGAGCAGTTGTGTTGGGCCAGCATGGGCTCTAGCAACTCTCCAGAGGACCAGAGGCTCATTGGAGACTGAGGGCTCTCTGCTGGCCAGATTGGGAGTCCCTGAGGCTCCTGGCTCAGTGCAGGAGATTTTGCACCTGCACTGCTCCTGGGCCAGGGTTTGGGCACCCCTGGTCTAGTGGAAGAGAATACAGGCACAAAGTAACCAGATGTACAATGATTAAGAACAGCATAATTGAAGCATGCAAATGCAGTTTATATATTTTTTCACACACCTACATGTGGAGACTGGGCCAAGTCCAGTCCTCTTTCATGGACATCATGGACATTAGTGTGGAATGCAGCTGAATGTTCCATAGAATACGCTAGTCATGAACTGGAATCCTCTCCAATCAAGTGTCATAGGTGCCTGAGTTCAGCTGAAGGAATTTAAACACAAAGCAGAGCTGCTGATTGCTTATCAGGGAAACACGCACACACAGCCGGGACCTATCAGGCTTTTGTGTTGACGCAAGCTACCTTTGGTGTTTAGCCCTCCGGTTCAAAATATTGTGTAATGCAGAGCAGTTGGCCTAACATAACATTGTTCAGAGAAGGTGAAAGGATGGGGGCGGTGAGAGGGCAGAATATATTTATCCTTTAAAACCTAAATCAGAAACTTTATTTGCAAAGAGCAATATTCTATAGCAGTGATTTTCCACCTTTTTCATCTCACGGCACACTGACAAGGCACTAAAATGGTCAAGGCACACCACCAGGTTTTTGACAATTGACAAGGCACACCATGATGCCAGTGGGAGCATTTGGTGGGCCGCTGTGAGATACAGGAAGCTGGACTAGATGGGCCTATGGCCTGATCCAGTGGGGCTGTTCTTATGTTCTTATGGGGGCTCACATCTCCCATTGGCCTTATTAATAAATGACCTTCCCCCAAACTCCTGTGGCACACCTGTGGACCACTCACAGTACACCAGTGTGCCACGGCACAGGATGGAGAAGGCAGAGATCTGTTCCAATCAGTTGAGTGCCCACGTTGCACTCTCTCCTGGTCAGGACAAGGCCGGCTAAGAGTGCCTAGGCCCAGCCATCACTTCCTCTTCCCTCCTCTTCCTCCTGCAGGAAGTGTGCAGGGAAGAGGGGCAGAGCAGGCCTAAAACATCTCTCATGTTGGCCCATGCCCCAGACTTTTCAAATTTGCAAGCAGGGAGGGAGGAGAAGAAGGAATAAGGGGGTGTGTGGCTTTTGGAGGGTAGGGGGAAGAAAGCAATTGAAGGAACATGCTGGCAGTGGTGGGCTGTGTGTGCACTGGGATGTGCGGCAGAATTTGGCATAGTTTTGGGTACCTGTTTGGTTTTGTCCAGCCATTTATATTTGATGAGGCTTCCTGTGCCAAAGCTCTCTGCAATACAACAAGGTCACAAGTTTGTCCTGGTACCGGAAAACAACTTGCATTCCAGTTTTACAATTGGACCTCTGCATCCCCAAGGCTTCCATTCTCGGAACCCCCACAGATGTCGAACTCCATGGATAATCAGATTTGTGGTTGGCCTGACCTGTGCCCTCCGAATGTTACCAGAGCTGCACTATGGTCACGTTTGGAGGGTGTTCTGAGGTGCGGAGAGGTTGCGCATGGCCTCCCCATTTCTCGGAATGTGTGTGAGAGGTGTCTAAGGCATACATCTGGTTTTTTTGTTCGTTTTTTTAAAAAAAAATCAGACATGCATCTTAGTGGCCTCAGACAGGTCCTCAGAGACATGAGGGACCCATGTTGAGTCAAACCTGCAGATGAAAAATACACGTATGACAAGGTCCGACCTTTAAAGCTCTGGGGGAAAATGAAGAATAAAGGAAGGAAAATAATTCCATTTTTAAGAGAGGGATATACTTTGACACGGATCCCATCCCACTTTATTGATGGTTGAGAATGGCTGCGGTATCTATCCAGGCCAGACCATGATTTAGCTTGAGGTCTAGTTGAAGAAAAGATGTCCAGCTTGGAATGTTCGGCTCTGGTTTTTTTGTCCTTTATTTTAGGCATAGGTTTTAATTTAGCAATACACGAACAAAACAAAGAAGTCTTTTTAAAACTAATGGTTCAATTTACAGGAGAACCCATTTCTTTTTTGTTAGCTGTAAAAATTTTCCATGAAAAGATTTTTGCTACAGCATAATTAGTTGGGATTGGGACTGTAGAGTTCTGGTTATTTAAAAAAAAAAATTAAGCCCAAGTGGGTGTAGGATAATGATGGAAAATGGAACGCCAAGAATTCCTAAGAACAAAGTAATTACCTCAGAGAGCATGACTATATCCGGAATTGGGATGCAGTTCCAAATTTAATTCCATGTCAGTAGCAGATGACTGGCATGGTGTCATTTCAGGAGTGAACGAAATGCATTGAATCAACACAGCACTAGAAAGTTGGACACAATGTGCGAATAACTGTACAGATCTGAGCACACTCTCCAGCATCTCCCAAGCATTTAGCGCTGTGACCCATCTCATCCTCCATGCTGGGTAATGACCTGATGCTCCAGATAGTGCCACAATGCCTTATTGGGGGCCCTGGAGGCCACTTCCCACTTCTGGGTTGTGTCAGGCCTGCAACTCACTCCATTAGCCTCCAGAATGCCCCTCAGAAATTGGAAGTTGCATCCACAAACCGGAAGTCTCTTCCGGTCACTTCCAAGGGGCACTTCCAAGAGTAGGTCACGACCCAGCACTTCCAGAAAAAGGCCCCCAAAGGCTCCCAATAAGTCAGTGTAGTGCTACAGGGAACATTGCATCATGGCCCACTGGTTGTGATCTATGAGTGGGTCATGACCCACAGTTTGGGAACCACTGCTGTGTTCAGTTCACACATGTCTACCAGCTCGACTAGTGGAAGTGAATAATGTTCTTCAGTCCTTTCTCCAAATCCCCATTGCCTATCCCCAATCAACCAAGTCTTCAAATGTTGGAAGCTTCTGCTTATATAAAGACCGACTATCCACTTTGAATGCCCACAAGGGAGATAAAGCGGGTTATAAATTTGTAAATCATGTAAATAACTAGCTTTGCGTAAAGTCACATCATTCATTCATTCGTTCATTTCAACCATTTGTATCCTCCCTGTCCCTCCCAAAAAATGAAGTGCTCAAGGCAGCATACAACATCAAGAATAAAATCAGGAAAATGCCAAAATAGGAACAAAATCTAAGGTGCAATTATCATAGACAAAATCATAAAAAATACTACAATTTTTTTAAAAAAGCATTTAAAAAAATACAGCCACAAAATCCAAAATTAAGCTTAACTAATTAAGCCCACTCTCCATCTTATTGCTGAATTTACAACCTCTTCATCATGTTCAAACAGAAATCTCTGAGAGTGATTTTTGTAAATATTTTGCCAATCACAAGTCTTTCAGATGTGCTGTTCACACTGGTTCGACAACACATGATTGAACCCAGAAGAATGAAACTGAAGTGTCTTGCTTTCCCCCGTCCGGTGGTGTAGCTGGAGAGGGGGCGGAGCACCCAGTCTGGCAGAGAGCCTTACTGCGGTGTGCAAGCGGCCCCTCCCTTCGGAGCCATTCCAGGTGGGGGGAGCAAAACGGAGCCCTCCAGCTACAGCACTGCCGCCATCCCCAGTGATTAATTCATAGAAGCTCTAAAACGTAAAGAATATCTATTTTTGTTTACTGAGTATCTTTTTCTTCTTGTTCATCTAAAATGCCCAGGAAATTAGTCAAAAGATTCTTAGACACTGTTGCCTCTTTGGGCAGTTGTAGGAAACAGAAAATGTACTCTTTGTAGTTGTGTTTGTCTTAAAACTTGCTCAACTCTCATGTTCTAATAATGCACACAATACTTATACTGATTTTGATTATTGATTTTTGGTTATTTGATTTTTCTCTGTAAACCGCTTTGTGAACTTTTAGTTGAAAAGCGGTATATAAATACTGTTAATAATAATAATAATAATAATAATAATAATAATAATAATAATAATAATATACTGTGAAATTTGGAAGTAGCCTGTGATTATAATGTGGTTCCACAACGATCCATTCAATCAGGCTGTAGTAAACATCTGTTGTGCTTTGGTTTGGGTTTATAGTCAGATACTAAAGCAGCTGCACAATGTGTGTCTTCCCACCAGCAGGCCCTTCAACACAGATGCATTTCTGAGTCAGATAATAAACAATTGAAGCCAGTGTGCTTAATCATGGACTCGCAGTTGGGTTTGGCAACGACACAGGTTCCATAGGGGGAAACCGTCCTACAGCAAGAGGAAGGGAAAGTCTGGGGGATGTGCCTCGGAAGCAGGGAAAGGGTGGAGGACAGTATTGCAGTTAAAAAATGAGTTCACTCTAGGCCCTTTTGAAATCCCGAATGGGAAAGTAACCGGATTTCTGGAGAGTACAATCCGTGTGTCAAAGTGGTGAGCCTATCTACGGCCCCTTTTAAACTGGGCCTGCTTGTGGAATGTGGAGTGAAGTGGACTATTGGATCTTGCAACCCAATAGAAAGTGTTTACTTTTGCTTTTAAGGAGACGGGTCAGTTTGTTATACCAACAGAAGGAGGACAACTGTGAATGAGACTTAACTCTGTTCTCAGCTGTCTGTCACAATGGGTCACTGTTTGATGATATGGACGATAAAAGTAACATGAGTGTACTACACGTCTCAGATGTCCAAACAGCACAAAACACTCTCATACCAATGCCTTGTTCTCACTTTTAAAACTGTGCTTTATTTTGGGAGTTCAATGAGAAGATACGCATTCCAAGCTTCAGGAATGTTCTGCAACTGAGCTGGTTTTATATTGTGCTCGTCTGTCAAATGGAAGGGAAAGAACCCACAGCTAAGGATCATATTCTTCCTTCATTCCGGCTCCATCTATCTCAAGGTGTCGTGTCAGGGTAAAAATATGAATGAAGAACTTTGTGGAAAAGCAGGAATGGTCTACATGAGAAATGAAAGCTGACGCTGGGAACCATCGACAGAATGTCCTGCGGCTTTATTTACAACTCCCACTTTTGTTTGTTTATTTTTAAAGCACACACTAATGACTAGTTGCACATGGTTACCAGTTTCTGCCTCCTCTTGTCCTTCCCACAAGACATGAGGATAGTGTGCAACTTCATAGCTTCTTCATGATTTTG
This sequence comes from Tiliqua scincoides, assembly GCF_035046505.1. Lineage (NCBI taxonomy): Eukaryota > Metazoa > Chordata > Lepidosauria > Squamata > Scincidae > Tiliqua > Tiliqua scincoides. Next base: position 12,138,629 of record NC_089821.1, read on the forward strand.
CTGTGTGGTCGATGTTCGTTGGGACCACAAATCCCTCCCTGTAACATCTGGAGTTAAAAGAGGGCCTGCAACCTTCTCATTTCAAAAAGTCCATGTTACTTTCAGTTTGTCTACTATCAAGAAATCAAGTCAGCAAATCTGGATTCTACACCCAGGTTGGGAACCTTCTCTCCAGCCTCCCACTGCAGGACCAAGTTAGAGCTGCCATCTAAATTTGGCAGACTCCAACCAAGCACACGTTTTGATGACTCCATAATGCTCATCTCAAATCAAAGGCAAGCAGTAGAGGATCTTGAATTATTCTCCATATGAGTTTAAAAATTAAAACAAAACCTAGGAATGAGAAGACTTCCCAAGTCTTCCCTCAGCTAAAAAGCTGATCCTGGAAAATTTGATCCTGCATTCCTTCAAGTTCCATTTTCAGCTTCCTGTTTGGGGTTCTACAGATGGGATCAGCTCCAGTTCTTCCCCCTCCCTTCTCTACAGTTCTTCCAGCTCCCTCTCTTCCTGGTCATCAACGCTCCCTATTCATCTCCCGTTTAGAAAACTCTGATTTGTCCTAGAGAGGCAACAGCTATTTCCTCTCATGCTCGCCTGAAAGCATGAATGAGACCTGAGAAAGTGTTTAATGAGTTAAGCTGCATGTACAGGTTTCCAGTTTAACCTCCATGTCAAAGAAGTGTCTCTAGCAACTTCAGTTAGGTTGATACTCTAAATCAGGGGTGTCAAGCTTGTTTCATAGAGCAGGACGAATAGCATGCATGATGCCCACTGAGGACCAGAAGTCATGTCAGAAAACAGGGAGTGATGTCATTAAGCAGGTCAAGACCAGAAATAAGCACTTTTTTTCTCACTTAGGAATTCTAGCTGCAAATGACGGAGGAGAAAATACGTAAATCTTGATCATATTTTCAAGATACAGGAGACCCCAATTATCATGCAGGCAGCCCTTTCAGCAGTGACACCTCGGTACAGCTCAGCAGCAGAGATTTCATAACTTTCATCATAGTCTAAAACAGTCCACACTTGCAACTGCATAGGTGAGGGGCTGTCTCCACATGATCGGGTACCTTCTTTTTAGGGTTTTAAATCAATGCATTCATGAAAAATAAAACAAGAGTGTACAGGTAGTACACAATAGTACAGGTCCAACCTTGTTATACACTGATTTTTTATACACAGATTTGACTCAACACGAATGGCCACTGCAAATGAGAAGGAATGTTCTGATCCTTGGAGAAGGGGAAAAAATCCATTCCTTTAAAATCACTGTTTAAAAAACTGCTTTTTACTGTTGTAGAGAGATAGTCATGCAAGTGATTACAGGTATAACCTAATTATCCACAGATTTTTCTATCTCAATGTGTTGAGAAGGGCCCTTTAAATTAAAGGAAAACATAGCCTTGTTAATGCAAGAGAGCTCAGCTGGCTGACAATCCATCAATCATTCTCTCTCCAGGCACTTAGAACAGCTTCACTCCAAGATCCCTCCCTTTCCCCTGAGCACGTGAAAGAAAGATAATCACTTTGCTCTGGGTGAAGAAAGTGAAGCCTTTCTAAGTGCCTGGAGAGAGACAATTTTGTGGCACCATCTGAAAAGCAGTTGGCTCCCTTAGAACACCACTGTAATGAGAATTAAAGTTTTAAGAGGGGCGAAAGGATGAAGTGAGTGCAATAATAAGGAGAAGTTATATGACAGGCCCTGTGTAATGTCAAGGAACATAAAAATGTAGCAGAGATGATGTCAGCCTAACATCCAAGTAAACTTGGAGGGATTTTGATTCTATTGGAGCTGAGAGGATCTAGGAAGACAGCAGTGAGTCATCAAGCACAAATCCGGTGACAGTGAGTGATGGAGAAGGGGAACTTCCTTTGCAAATTGCTTAGTTGTTTCATGTGAGGGGGAAAGTAATCCCAGGGTGTGAGCCATCACAAACTCTAAAAGGGAATGTGGAGAACTGTTTATACAGTGAAATGCTTTCTTGGTGATTAACTTCTGCATAAGATCAAACCATTTCACCAAAAGGAGAGAATAGAACCTTTTTGTTGAGTTATATCTATGGAAGAGAGAGAGAGAGAGAGAGAGAGAGAGAGAGAGAGATTAACACTGAAAACAGAACACAAATTATTACAAATGTTAGAAATTTGGGAATGGTTGCAATAGAAATATTTACAGCCCAATCCTTTATGATGGTGGATCTTGCGTTCCGCAATCCTATGCATGTCTACTCAGAAGTAAGTCCCATTAGAGTCAATGGGGCTTACTCCCAGGTAAGTGTGGATAAGATTGCAGCCCAAGTGGCCTACTGGGAGGTAAGTATAAACATTTTTTTAACTTACCCCTTGCTGGCTGTCTGGTTCTCCTCGCCCATAGTGTGCAGTGTGAACTCCATTGGTGTGGCTGCACACTATGGACTAGCTGGGGAGAGGATCAGGCCATTAGGGTTTCACATTGTGATGCCCATATATGAAGTCCATATAAAGCCGACCAACAAACCCCCTCCCACACACACATTTCTCCTTGATTACAAGTTGCAAAATTTTAGACTCCCTAAAATTTCTAAACATTGCAATTTTTCCATAAACTAAAATAAACTAAAATAGTTCAATGGGGGGGGGGGAATAAATGGTACAAATGAGGGGGGAAACCCCTCATTTCTCATTGACCAACAAGTGTGGCTCAGGGTGGGGCTTCAGTCCAAAAGGTTTGAGACCTAAAATGCCTTCTTTCAGAGAACGCTGAAAATAATTATTTGATGAAAACATTAAGAATATTCTGCAAAAAATACCTCTGGAGCAATTGCAGAATTCTCTAGCATCTAAACATTTTCATTCATGCAGTGCTTTAGAAACATATCTTGCTTTTTAAAAATATGCAATGTTTGTCTATTGATGTTGGGAGTTGATTGTTTTCAAGAGAGCTAATAATAATAATAATAATAATAACTTTATTTCTACCCCGCCTTTCTCCCCGAAGGGACTCAAGGCGGCTTACAACATATTAAAAACAATTTAAAAGCAAATAAAAACATATTAACACATACTAAAAACAGCAGTCAGAGTAAAAATAGGTAAAAAGAGCATAGAGCAGCAGCAAGTCATAAAAGAATCAGGCCTGTAAAAAAAAATATTAAAAGATGTTAAAAAATGTTAAAATGTTAAAAGGCCAAGAACTCAGAAGGCTTGCTTAAACAAAAGGGTCTTCAGGCCTTGCCGAAAGGTCTCAAGAGAGGGAGCCATTCTTAAGTCAAGGGGAAGGGAGTTCCATAGCGTTGGTGCCACTACTGAGAAGGCCCTATTTCTTGCAGCCGCCCCACGTACCTCCCTAGGCGGCGGCACTTGTAAAAAGGCCTTCTCTGATGACCTGAGAGGGCGAGCCGGATTGTACGGGAGCAGGCGATCTCTAAGATACCCTGGTCCAGAGCAGTATAGGGCTTTAAAGGTCAATACCAGCATCTTGAATTGGGCCCGGAAACGAATGGGCAGCCAGTGCAGCCGCTGGAGAAGCGGACTGACAGGGTCGAACCGCCTACCTCCAGTAACCACACGGGCCGCCGCATTCTGCACTAGTTGCAATTTCCGAACCGTCTTCAAGGGCAGCCCCACATAGAGTGCGTTACAGTAATCTAATCTCGATGTCACTGAGGCATGGATCACCGTGGCCAGGTCTGCACGATCCAAGTACGGCCGCAGCTGGCGCACCAGCCGAAGCTGAGCGAAGGCCCCCCTAGCCACAGCCGCCACCTGGGAATCCAGGAGCAGCTGCGAGTCCAGGTGGACCCCCAAGCTGCGGACCTGCTCCTTCAGAGGGAGTGCAACCCCATTCAGGGCAAGCCGATAGTCCAGCACCTGCATCGAGGATTTCCTAACCAGGAGAGCCTCTGTCTTATCCGGATTTAATTTCAGCTTGTTAGCCCCCATCCAGATCCTCACTGCCTCCAGACAGCGCTCTAGGTCCTCAACCGCCACCCTGGAGTCTGGAGGAAAGGAGAGATAGAGTTGGGTGTCATCAGCATATTGATGGCACCCCACTCCAAACCCCCGGATGACCTCTCCCAGCGGTTTCATGTAGATGTTAAATAGCATGGGGGACAGAATTGAGCCCTGTGGCACCCCGCATCTCAAGGGCCAGGGTGTCGAACAGGCATCCCCCAGCACCACCATCTGGGACCGACCCTCCAAGTAGGAGCGGAACCACCGCAAAACAGTGCCTCCAGCTCCCAACTCGGCCAATCGGCCCAGAAGGATACCATGGTCGATGGTATCGAAAGCCGCTGAGAGGTCCAGCAGGACCAACAGGGACGCACTCCCCCTGTCCAGTCCCCGGCGTAGGTCATCCACCAAGGCGACCAAGGCGGTTTCCGTCCCAAAGCCCGGCCTGAAGCCAGATTGAAAAGGATCCAGATAATCCGCTTCATCCAAGACCCTCTGGAGTTGGGATGCCACCACCCGCTCAATTACCTTGCCCAGAAACGGGATGTTGGAGACTGGCCGGTAGTTATCCAACACAGTGGAATCCAGGGAGGGCTTCTTCAGGAGGGGGCGAACCACCGCCCGTTTCAAAGCGAGTGGTAACGTCCCCTCCATCAAGGAAGAGTTGACCACCCTCCCTGTCCACTCAGCCAGCCCACCCCGGGCAGCTCTTATCAACCAAGCTGGGCAAGGGTCGAGCAGGCAGGCAGATGGCCTCACACTCCAAAGGAGTCTGTCCACATCCTCAGGCTGTACAAACTGAAAAGAATCCCACAACACAGGACAAGCAGTTGCCAAGGGGACATCGTCAGACACTGTCAATGTGGCATCCAAGTTGTGACGAATACGATCGATTTTATCTGCAAAATGTTGCGCAAACACGTCACAGCGGCTGACCGTGTATTCCTCCTGGTCTACTGGGGGGGCCTGATGGAGGAGGCCCCGCACCACACGGAACAGCTCTGCCGGACGGTTGTCAGCAGACGCAATGGTAGCAGAGAAGAACGATCTCTTCGCTGCTACCACCGCCACGGAATAGGCTCTGTAATGGGCTCTACTCCGTGTCCGGTCGGATTCATCCCGAGTTTTCTGCCACCGTCGCTCTAGACGCCTGCCCTGCCGCTTCATCCTTCGCAGCTCCTCAGTGAACCAAGGAGCCGCTCCGAGTCTGCGACGTGGCAGAGGTCGCTCCGGAGCAATCTCATCCACTGCCCTGGTCATTTCCCCATTCCAGAGGTCAACCAGGGCCTCAGATGAGACGCCAGTCTTGGCAGTGGGGAAATCCCCCAGAGCCCTCAGGAAACCTTCAGGATCCATTAGCCTCCGGGGGCGGACCATAGAAAACGGTCCCCCGCCTCTGCGGAGGTAGGAAGTCGCAACAAGCCTAAACCTTACCAGGAAGTGATCTGTCCATGACAACGGAGTGATCTTGATCTCCTCTACGTCCAGATCACTGCCCCCATGCCCAGCTGTAAACACCAGGTCCAGCACGTGTCCTGCAGTATGTGTTGGGGCCAAGATCTTCTGGGACAGGCCCATGGTTGTCATGGCGGCCATGAAATCCTGAGCTGCACCTGACGCAGGTGCCTCGGCATGCACATTGAAGTCCCCCAGCACTAATAGGCGGGGGGCCTCCAATGCCACCCCCGAGATCACCCCAGTCAGCTCAGGCAGGGAGACTGTTGGGCAGCAGGGCGGACGGTACACCAACAGAATCCCAATCCTGTCCAGTCCTCTCAACACAACATGCAGGCACTCGAACCCAGCAAACTGCTGGACAGGGCACCTGGCAAGGGAGCTGAAGGGGTTTATGAGAAAGGCATTTTTTATTGCGATGTACCCATTCATTTCTTATTGCAGCTATCATCCTGAACAAACAGGCTTCACATATTTTTAAAGAAAACAAACATTGTATGAACAGAAGAACCAAAAGTGGAATCAGTGTGTATACTGTGGGCAGTGGCATCCCATCATCAGGGTAGTGTCAGGTGTTGGCCATGTTGGGTACCAGCCAAAGGCCCACACCCATTAGAATCCTGTCCAGGGCAACCCCTGACCCTAACCACTGCTAGTGGCAGCTGTAGTGTATGTTGATTGAGAGACTTCTGCTACTGCAACCTGGCACCCCTGTCTACAAAGAGCAGCATTCCCTCAAGACTCTTGCATCATCATGAGACTTCTCTAAGGAAGGAGCTGCCTTTGGAGTCTGTTGGAAGAAAGACTCATGCAGCCACTCCCAGGTCTGGCCCATCCATGAGGCCAAATAAAGCATTTGCCTCAGGTGGCAAATTGGTTGGAGGGCACTCATCTCTGTCTGCCTACTTGCATCCACTGCTCCTCCTTCTCCTTCTTCTACCTGGATTGGAAGAGGAAGGAGAGGAAGTGGAAATGCGCAGGGAAGGAAAGCGCTAGTGTTATGTATGCAAGTTATGCAGGATCGAAATCCTGCAGAACTGATTGGCTCATTGCTGGCCAATCGGGTGAGAGATCGAAATCTGACCATCCGATTGGCCCTCTATTTAATGTTTCAACTGGACCAGTCATGGGGAGTCTGGGCGGAGCTAAAGGGTATAAAAGCCAGGGGTGTTTGCCGTGTGTCAGATTCATTCAGATTCATTGCCAGGTCCTGTTCTGAAGATGGAATAAATGTATTGAGCTGTTATCTCTATGCCTTCCTTTATTTGCATGGACCCGCTATATAACAGCTAGAGCTAGAACATTAGAGAGTAGGAGGAGGAAAGACTGGCACATCATTGAGTAAGGGGGAGCAACATTTGTGATGCCATCTCAGGCATCAGGTGGTCTTGGGCCAGCCCTGGCCACTCCTCCTTCTTATACCTTCCCTACTGACCAACTGGCTTTCTCCCCAAAGTCCTGCTGCTGAAGATTCTCCCATTCTCTCTGATGGAAGCCACCTGCTATTGATTGCCATGCAACTCCACCACTGTCCAGTGTGCGATGTGCTCTGTGTTTGTCGCAGGGCCTCCACCAGGCTGTTTTCAGCACTGCTCAATAGATCACCTCTAACTGTCTAAAAATATATTGTCTGTCACCGGTCTGGGGCATACTGCCATGGTATCCGCGTGGACTAGAAGAGGAAGTGAGAAATGTGATAGTATGTACTTCGCAGGTGTAGGAAAGGGGTCTTCTTTCTCCAGATCTCTTTTCTCTTTACCACAATAGTGCAAGTAAATATAAATCACAGTTAGGAGTCTATCCCAGTATTTTCTCTCTATTAAATTCATGCAGATCATTTTTTTTTTTAACATAATGAGAAATTCAGTGTAAGATATCTGGGAAGCCCTTTGGGGAGGACATTCTCCTCCAAATTAGATCTCACTCTTCATCCTCAATCTTACATCTGCTGAAGTATGTTTCTCATTATGGTTTTGTGGAATTTCCGTCTATGGTACGTTACAGACAGCATTGGGGTGAGGTCATGTTGTTTATTTTGAATGGCTCTTTTATTAAAGAAATCTAATCCAAGAGTACCCTTGGAGAACATTCGGTGCAACAGGATATTAAATTAATCTCACGACAGGTTTCCAGAAAGTTACCTTTAACTGTTGTCTAAATGTACAGCTCTAGCTGGAGTTTTCACATCTGTATGGACATAAGAGGGGTGTTATCTGCTCCTCCACTCCCCTGAGTTCCAGGGCAGCCTTTTATAGTGTCACCCATTCCCTCCCAAAATCAAAACGCATGCCCTTGAGAGCCCCCAAGTCTCCTTCTTGACCACTAGCTGCAGTGACTTCTGTCACCGTCACCAGTTGCTTTTCAACTGCCAAGTTGTTGATCTCCAGCCTTCTCCCAAGCAAATGGGTTTGATCCAATAGCCACCAGATATCAAAAGCCACTGATGCTCGTTAAACACCTTCTAGCCTTCAGTGTTCTTTCCAGAAACATGTTTAGCTTTGCAAAAGCAAGCCCAGGGCCCCTGAGAAAATCTTCTTGACTCAGAACACCAATTTTGTTGATTCAAATATGTTAATTGGTTTTATTGTGGGTTGCCAATGTGTTTCTATTCTGACTGATTTTGTCCCACTTCTGTCTTTTATATTTTTCTTATTCAGTTGTTGTTGCTTTAATCCTGATGCTTCAAATTTATTTTTGAATTTATTTGAAATAAATATACATTTATTTCTACAAGCCATATTGTTTGATTGTTTCATCAAACGCTAGGATGAAATTGTTTCATCTTATTGCTGTCCACCCCGGGAGCTTGTTTTCAACCTGAAAAGTGGGCCAATTTCAGACGTACCAGGATTGCTGCAATTCATGAACTCAACAACTTCACATCTGAGGTTACTGCGTCTGTGGGAGCCACACTGGGAGCCCTGATTGCTGGGTATTGGCATCTAGGCAACACAGTATTTTGTTGGGCATGTAGACCTTGATCCAACACAACAATCTTCATGGAAAAGCAGATTCTTTCAGAACCAAACCAGATGCACAATTAAATGTGCTACTTTGGCCTAGGGGAGTTCTTTCCCATTTTTTAAAAAAATGGGGGGGGGATGCCCCAAACTTGGCAAAACCATGGAGGTTGGTTAGGGGAGCTCTAGCACTTTCCCCCTGCTATTGTTCCAATTTTGATCGCATATACCTCCTGCTATTTTAAATAGCAATGAAAGTTCCTTGCCCACTATGGCAGTTTCGCTCTGAATCAAGCCCCGCCCCTGCCACACACACACAGCCACCCAAAAATGAAGACAAAAACCCCTGGGTGAAACGAATGCTTTTAAGTGCATGTTTAGTTTGGCCCTAAATGTACAGTAGATATCCTTGCTGGAAAAGCGGGCAAGTTCTTGCCACAGGAATCTGTCGTCTTTTTTTTTTAATGTGAAATGCTATTATCTCCCATGAAACTGCAGGATAAGACAGCCAACCCATATATATGAATAACTGAAACCGGTAAAGTGTCAAATGAAATATGTATATATTCTTCTAAGCTTCCTGTTGCAAGAAATAAATAAATAAATCTCTAAACAAAAAGACTCTTGATATTGATGTTTCATCTTCTGGGCCAACCTTAACTGATAAGCAGTTCATCATTTTAAAAAGCCATACATATAAACAGCATTCTTGCTTGGCAAAAAAAAATCATTTTTTTAGCCAAGACAAAATTATCATCTCCTCTGGCAGAAGGTAGGCTTTGAAGTAAATGAAGGGGGAGGAGAAAATCTTTTTTTTTTTTTCTTAAAGAAAGCAAACTTATGTTCTCCATACAACATATTTTTGAGACATTATTTGAGTCTGTTTCAAGAACACATTTTGATTTTTTTTTAAACATCAAATTATATTTCATTCTCCGGTTTTATTTAATTTTTTTTGAGAAAATGGTTTTGTCTCTTTGCTTCTGAAATGGGAAACAGATTTTCACTTTCACCCTGAGTTTCATGCAGTGCTCTGTAAAACACAGGCTCATCTCAAGCCTAACCAACACCCTTAGAGACAATCAGAAAGAGAATTGCGGGCCACGGCTGCCATGATTTTTGGCAATGATGGAGGTAGCCTATCAGTGCCCTGATTCTCTTCCCACTTGCTCTCTTTGAAGGGAGAGACATAGGGCAGACAGAGGGTGCAGGTCACTCTGCCACTAATACTCGCCTTCTCCAACTCACCTTTAAAAAAAATTATTTTCCAAAATAAAAACGAACAACAAATATAAACAAGCACATAACAAACACAAACTCAATACACAACACAAAAACACACCGTTGGAGGATGCAGGCAATGATATATCACTATATCTAATCAATCAATACATATCTTCTGATCTTGTTCCTCTTCTAGTTTAGCCTCTTAATATCATTTATCTATCATATCATATATAATATGTATACAATATATTCATCTAAATGCCCTATCTTATACGTCTACAACTTCATTTTCAACTAATCATAGAATGGTCTCCATTGTTCTATCTGTGTCGGTTTGCGCTGTTGATCCAAAATCTCTGTAAGTCTATCCATTTCTCTATTAATTCATCTTTCGTTGGAATTTTAATATCTTTCCAGTATCTAACTTATAAAATCCTTGCAGCACTTAATATCATAATAACTAAATACACATCATTTTCTTTATCTATAATATCTAAGGTAATATTAAGCAAAAATAACTGGTTTCAGCGGTATTGTAAATCCAACAATCTTTTGTATTAGATTTCTAACCATTTTCCAATATACTTGCATTTTTTTACATGTGATATGTAAACGTCCCTTCATATGATAAAACGTCCCTTCTTCACATTTACACTTCCAACGATTTTTTGATATGTTTTGATTCATTTTTACCAATTTTACTGGTGTCATGTACCATCTATAAAACATTTTATATACATTTTCTTTAAAATTTGTTGCTCTAGTAAATTTTATATTTTATTTCCAAATCTGTTCCCATTTTTGTAATATTAAGGCCTATATTTTGCGCCCATTTTATCATACATTCTTTTATTGTTTCTTCATGCATCTCAAAATCCAATAGGAACATATACATTCTTTTGATATATTTTTCTTTTGTTTCTAAGACTATTCTATCAAATGGCATCTGCTCTGAATAGAATCCTTCTTGTTTATCTTTCCCAAATTTTGAATCAAGTTGCAAGTGAGTCCACCAGTCCATCTCCACGCCCTATCTTAACAGTTCTTCTTTTGTCTTTAATTGCCCATCTTGCTTCAGTAAACTTTCATATCTAAGCATTTTTGTTGTCTCTAATAAATTTGGCCGGGTACATGCTTCTAGCGACGCCACCCATCGGGGGATTTTCGTATACATTTGTCTTTGCATTTTAGCCCAAATCTGAGGCAGTTCATGGCTGAACACAGTCACGTTCTGGCAACTCCTGCGACGCCGCTGGAACCAACCGTATTGGCTTCTGCCTTTCCATTGGACCATTCCAGCGACGTGGAGAGGGGGGATTTGCTGCATGGGTAACAGCCTATCCTCCATGCCTTCTTTACCCAGGCTTCGCGCACTGGAGAGGACACTCTACCAGAACCACCTTTCAGAGCATGATACCATAGTCTTTTGAGACTGAAGGTTGCCAATACAAATTTAGCCCAAATCCATAATAGAGATTTCCTTAAAATATGATTATTGAATTGCTTATATTCGTTTGCTTTTCCATACCAGACAAATGCATACCATCCCCATTCAAGATCATGTCCCTCCAGTTTAAGTATTCTTTGATCTTCTAATATAGTCCACTCTTTAATCCATAGTAGTGCCGCGGCCGTATAGTATAAAAACTAATCAGGAAGCCCCATGCCTCCTCTTAGTTTCACGTCTTGCAGGGCCTTCATTTTAATTCTTGGTTTCTTTCCCTGCCACATAAATTTTGAGATAATTTGATTAATTTCTTTAAATATATCTTGCTTCAAAATTACAGGGATTGTTTGGAAAAGAAAGTTTATTTTAGGCAAAACATTCATTTTCACTGCAGCAACTCTTCCCATCAAGGAAAGTTGCAATTCTTTCCATTTTTTTTTATTTCTTCAGTTTCAAATAATTATCTTTCACTGATGTACTTGTTTTCTTCATTAATTGAATCCCTAAATATTTAATTTTTTTTCTTCTTTGAATTTTGTTAACTCCACTAATTTCTGTATTTTCTTTATTTGCATATTCTTTGTTAAAATTTTCATTTTCTTGACATCTTGACTGTCTGTTCTAGTGGTTGTCTGCTGGTATTCATTTCCATCTTTTTAGATTGTGAGCCCTTTTGGGACAGGGAGCCATTTAGTTATTTGATTTTTCTCTGTAAACCGCTTTGTGAACTTTTAGTTGAAAAGCGGTATATAAATACTGTTAATAATAATAATAATAATAATAATTAATAATAATTTATTTTCAGTCCTGTCACTTCAGTATATTTTCGCAACACATCTAACCAATTTTTGGCAGATTCTGATGGTTCTTCTACAATCGCCATAAGGTCATCCGCAAATGCCTGGATTTTAAATTCTTCACCTCTTATTTTTAATCTTTTAATCTCTTCTGTCTTTCTCACTTGATTCAAAAGTATTTCCACTATAAATAGTAATGGAGAAAGCGGACATTCCTGTCTTGTTCCCTTTTCAATTTTTATCTCCTCTGAAAGCTCTCCATTTATTCTAATTCTAGCAGTTTGATTCTTATATACAGCTTTAATCATAGCAATAAACGGAGTTCCTGCATCCATCATTTCAAATTGTAAAAACATCAAATTCCACGTTATCAAATGCTTTTTGAAAATCTATAAAAAAACCATCGCCATTTGCTTATCAGGGTGGATTTCATAATATTCTAAAAAGTTCAATATCACCAACTCACTTCTTCAAATGCATGCTTTGCCCACTCTCATGGGTAGGCCAGCCAGCCATGATAACATACCTTGATTTCTAAATTTTTATAATGTTATGCCGGCGTTAAAGGCTGCATCCTTTTCATCAGTGTGTCTCTTTGTGCATGGGCATGAATGAAGTAATGACCGGTTAGACCTGAGGGATTCAATCTGTGCATCAGGGCTCCCTAGGGAGGCATGGCAAGCCCTCAGGAGCATCATGAGGCATCTTGGAGAGAGAGGTGGCCATAGCTGCTCGGCTCAGCTCAGCTGCACATGCTGCCTCCCGACTTGCTGCTTTTCTGCAGCTGTGAATGAGGCAGGTGGGCAGTGTGAGGTGGGGAGGGCGTGTGAAATGGTGGGGGGAGGTCATGGAGCCTCCCCGCCAAACCGAGAGAAGTCTGGCTGGGCAGTGGCAGAGGTGCTGTATCTCATCAGCACAGGGCAGGCTTCAAACTGGGAAGGAAGCCTGACCTAGAGGGAGCAGCGCAGCACTTTCCTCCGCTTGTGAAGGAGGGAGCCCAGCCTGCTCAGGGGTGTCCAAATGCCCCAGCCTGCCTTCCTCTGTCTTGCCTGGGGGGGAATAGGGGTGGCATCTGCATGTTGGGGTATGTGTGCATGTGTGTGAGCATGCCCGCATCTACTTTGGGGATGAGCTGTAATCTTGCTGGGAGTGGCTGCAATCCTATCCACACTTTCCTGGGAGTAAGCCCCATTGACTCAAATGGGACTTACTTCTGAGTAGACCTACATAGGCTTGGGGTCTGTGTCAGCTTAACCAAGGATCTTCACCTTTCTCTTTTTTTCTCCCCTTCAAAAAAGAAAAAAAGCCACTCTTGATCAGTCAAGCTTCGTCTCCAAAAATTGATTAAAAAATAAAAACACCCATTCCTTTTCAGCCACCCCCCTTTTTCCTCCTGCCTCCTTGGGGGAGGGGGTACTTCCCACGTTGGCTGCTATTATAAGACAAAAGGCACAATTGGTCTACTCAGAAGTAAGTCCTATTGTGCTCAATGGTACTTACTCCCAGGAAAGTGAGGTTAGGATTGCAGCCAAACAGTCTCTGGGTCTCAGTTTCACATCAGTTTGCAGTTAGCAGATACACACAACACAATGTCTTCCCCTCCCCCAGCAAATCCATCACTTCTCCCCCCTCCCTTTCCAAAACCCTCCAGGTGTGCTGCTAACAAACTCAGGGCACAATCCTAACCAGGTCTACTCAGAAGTAAGTCCTATTGTGTTCAATGGGGCTTATTCTCAGGTAAGTGTGGTTAGGATTGCAGCCTCAAAGTGCTTTTTGTTGTTGTTGTTTCTAGTGTATAATTATAACACCTTCATCCCCATTTTGGGGGTAACTGAGGTGAGGTGATGTAATGGGGAGCTGCGGCCAATGGCCACAAGGATCAGGGAAGCCGCAGGCCAGAAAAGTTTGAGAACCACTGGGTTAGACTGTAACTACAAACTGAGCACAAAGTAACATGCACAGTGGAAAGCACTGTGATTTAAGCACCTGGTTATAAGAATATAGAAATAAACTGGAGCACCTTACCTGCTATACAAGGACAATCAAGTAACCTTGGAACAGATAACCTCACCATATCATATGCTAGTTGGCTGCATTCAACACAAGTTCAGGGGTTAGACTGATCTCTGTTTTATTACTTAGGCTTATTAGCAGCTGTAGTACAATTAGGGAATAAAAACCAGTCTTTTTACTAGCCCTCAAGGGCTTTTTACTAGCCCTCAATTTTGTCTTGCCTCTGTATCCATTTAGCATAACATAGTGGAGGAAAAAGTCCATTATTCCTAGTAAGCAGAGATATTCCCTTGAAATGTTTATTAAGCACAACAGTGATGAAAATGATGCACTTTCACAAAGAGGAATGTCTGCTTTTGAACCTGTAGCAACTCAAAAGAGAATCCCTTCAAGGATATGTTTCTGCATAAGCAAAGCAGGAAATATGGATTAAGCCAAACCTATTCACAGTTGTTGGTCTCCATCACTTGTCACAGCAGTGATGGCACAAAACGAAAAATGCATGCTTGAGCGCTAATTTGGCTAATGGACAGGAAATGTAGAATGCTGGTAAATGAAAAGCATTCAAAGTGGGGGAAAAAAAACTTAGCATTGAGGTATGACAGGAGTCAGTGCGAGGTTCAAGCACTGAAATATTTACCCGAATGTAATTTAGGCAGTGGGATGGAAAGCAGAGGCTTCAAGTCAGCAGATAGCACTTAATTCAGTCGCTTAGCAAATAATGATCCGTGGCCAAAACGAAGGGATGCAAAAGAAATGGAACACTGAACGGACAGATGATTGACGCTAACTGGGGACAACGTGTTCAGTTTGAAAAATAACTAGCCATCTTTCCTGCTTTCATTTTTTCTAAGAGGAGTCATCATTTGGACAACCTTTAAAAATGAAATAATTTTCCCCCAAATCATTTCTCTTTCCCTTATTAGAACTGTCACGGTAAGAGCTAGATGTTACATCAGAAAAACTGTGATCAAGATTCCCTTTGGCTTGCTTTTTAACTTCAAAACAGCCTGATGGGACTGCTAATTTAACTGGGAAAACAGTGTGTGTGTGTGGGGGGGGGGGAGTGCTTGACCCAATCTACATTGCCCCCCGGCTAGTATTAGCTGATGGGAGAGGGGAAGATTCTGATTACAAAATCTCCCTTATCACATTCAGTGGAGCCCTAATCCACGCCATTTATGACCTCAACTATCCAGGGGTGTTTCTGATGTGGTCAGTGGCTTCATGGCTGTGTGAAGGAGCAATTCAGACACAGCTAAGTGACCTTCCGGCTTAGTGAAAGTGGTGAGACAGTCCAATCTCTGTGATGGTTACTCAGAAGTATCTGAATCCCCCCTGAATTCAATGGGCCTTACTCCCAAACAAGAGTGGTATCGCCATCAAGGCTATTTCACACTCCTGACATCTTACACACAGGAAAAGAGTGGCTGTGAAGTGTGTAATACGTGCCATGAAATGGCAGCCATCTTTGAATCACAGCTTCACTTTTCCCCTTCTGTCTCACCTTTCTTCACATGGTTGCCTCCATACATGACTGTGGGGAGACAAACAGTAACGTGACCTGAGCCTTGGATGGGGCCAAACAAAGCCTCTGAGAGGAGGAGGTGCAGGGGACACATTGTACCTGGACCCAGGGTCAAGAAAAGAGCATGGGTGCCAAAGGAGGGGAGCTGGAAATTTCCTGGGATCTCACCTGGCCTCATGGAGAGCAAAAGATGGAGTCCAGTCTGACTGGAAGGCCAGGTCTACCGGGTGGGTAGATCTGGGATTGACATTGAGAAACCCAGTAACCTGGGAAACTTTTCTGGCTCATACCACCCTCCCTCCACCCATTTAACTCCCTCCTCATACCCATTCTGTCCACCCCATCACCACCACCCCCTCCTTATTTTCCCCCTCCCCTCCCCCTTTGGGAAGGGTCTCAAAAGAAACTTTGTACCCTCTCTGAGGCCCTGGAACCAAGTGACCTTCTGGACTTTCTCACAACCTAAAGCTGGCAGCTATCAAACAGGGCAAACCCACTAAACAAAGGCGGTCACTTCCTCTTCGGGCTTTTTCATCTCAGAATTCTGTCCTCCGCCCTTCTGTCCTCCTCCAGCAATTCTGTCCTCCACCCTTATTCCACAAAATCAAATGATAAGTCCTCACCTGTGTTGAACAGCTGGGTGAAGCGCTTCCAGTGTAACACTAACCAGCAAGCATGACCCTTCGCCTGAAAGTCCAAGTCAATCTCAGTAGACGGTTCTGTCAACATGTGAAAGATAAGCCATTGTCAGCTTTTACTTTCCTCAAGTTTTCATTTCATGTGGCTCCACATTCACTAGTAGCATAGCTATGGGGTGGCAGTGTGGTAAGTATTGCAAGGCACCCCAATGCACCATGTAAGCAGCCTCTCTCACTCCCTGTCAGAGACATTCTGGGCAGACCAGAATGACTCTAACAGCAAGTAGGAGGGGCCGCTATTCAGAACCATCATACTGCATACTCTCATAGCTCATTGATGGTTATGACATCCACTTCATTGTTTAAAGTGAGAAAAATGCTCCTGTTGAACTCCCCTTTCTGAGAGGAGGCATGAAAACCATGACCTTTTTTCATTGCTTTTGGTTGCTCTATTTTTTTTTTTGGGGGGGGGGGGATTCCTGCCTGGGAAAAGGTTTGTGTACATAGATTGCCCTTTGAGGTTTCTCTTCCCTTCCTTTTCCTCTTCCTCCTTCCCTACATATACACATAGGAAGGTACTATATGCACAGGAAAAAAAACCAAAACATATACGATACCAAGGCGAGAAGATTCTATTCCTGAACTCAGTGCTTTGTTACTGGGCAGGGAACTAGTAGGTCCTAATGCTGTTAAGTCAGGAAAACAGACAGGGAGAGGTCAAGCAGGGCCAGGCAGGAGCAAGTGAGATTCTGTGGTCTGTGGTCTGAGAGTCTGTGGAAGCAACACATAGGGTGTAATTTATGCCACTGACAAAGGTTGGATAGAGGAAGGAGAGTTTAAATAGAGAAAGGGTAAGATAGAGAGTGGAAAACAAGGGCTACTGGGATCCATGATCACAGGGTTGTTGTGCAGACAAATGTTGTGAGCACTTTAGAAGAGGAGTAGGATAAATTAGGTTGCTTTTACATTTTGTGATTGTGATCCACTCCTCTGTAATAGGAGAAAACAAACACAGGATGAAATGTTTTAAAATAAATAAGAAATATACTACGATCAGGCTGGCCCAGGACAACCTAAAGCCTGAGGTAACATGTCAAATGCAACCCACATATCCTATGATGTCCCAGCCTCAGCTCCTAGCTCTCTCCTTCAATCCATATTTCCTCTTCCTCTCTGTCCCCCTCTTTTTTTTTCCAATCCAGGGAGTAGAAAGAGAAGGAGAAGCAGTGAAGGCAGGTAAGGGAACAGAGCAGGGGCAGATCCAATGTTTGGGGGAGGGGGGCGCCCATGGTCACTTCCAACTCCAGAGTCCAAGTCAACCAGGTGGGTAGACCTGGGCTCCTGCATGTACTTGGAGCCCAGGTCTACCCACCCACCAAACCTTGGTCACAGAGGGAGGGCACAAGTTAATTTGGGAGCCCAGATCTACCTGGCAGATAGATCTGGGCTCCAAATCCAGGCGGGAGCCCAGATCTACCAGGTAGGATTTGGAGCTCAGATCTACCTGCCAGGTAGACCTGGGCTCCCATTCCAACCAATCTTGCTGGTGGGCCAGTGGGCATTCCTCTTCCACCCAGTGGGCATTCCTCTTCCTGATTTTGCTCCCCAGCGAGAGCCCTTTCCTACTGCCAGACAGTTTGGGGAAGGCACGCACCCAAGCCCACCCTTGAATCTGCCCTGGAAGAGAGATGGGCAGCGCTCACCATCTTACTGCCTGGCCTCACGGATGGGTTGGCTCTGACTGCAATAAATACACAAGAGGCAAAAATCATTCCTCCCTGATAAAAGCTACTATGCTTGATTTTCCTTGCAGTTCTCTCCTGTGTGAGGGCAATCCGCAAATTTGTTTCAAATGTGACTTGAAGCAAAAATGTTGGTGGTTGCTCTGGACAAAAAGATATTTATTTTATGTTTATATTTTATAACTCTAAAGTTATTTATTTATAAGGGTGAAGTAACTGTGTGGGGCGAAAAAGACCAACTTTTTTTCTCAGAAACTCCTGGTTTGAGGTTTTCTTGATGCCAGTAGTCAGTCCTGGCAATGCGACTAGTTCTATTTTTAATTGGTGTTTGGAAAACAATCGTTTTCTGGTTTCATAAGGGAACCTGGCTGTCCTTTTCCACCATTTCTTTCCAGCTGGACATTGTAACATTCTTTTAAAATTTAAAATCAATGGTAGACTAGGCAGTCATGTAAATATTAATTTAAAAAACAACAACAGCGGTGGGTAATACTTCACAGCTTTGCTATGCACATCAGAGACACCAAGGAGGAGAAAGAGATCTATATGTTGATATTTCAATGGTTCACTGAGCTGGAAATGGCAAAAGTGGGTCATCATGTGAAGTCTGGACGGTGGTGATGATAGTAATTTGGGAGCGAGTCATCTCTTTCTCCTGGTAAATATTGTCCAGCTGATGAAAGGACGCAATACTTCTGACAAAGCTTCCCAGGTTCCAATGACTTCAAATTAATGTTGAGTCCAACCCTGAAATATTTATAACAGATTGTGGAGAAGAACCTCGAGACTTAAAAAAAAAATATAGAAAGCTGCCAGATCATGGGATGGGGGTGGAATGGGCAGCATTTGGCATGCTACCTCAGGCTTATCTGGTGTGCTCCCTGGGGCATTTGGTGGGCTGCTGTGAGATACAGGAAGCTGGACTAGATGGGCCTATGGCCTGATCCAGTGGGGCTGTTCTTATGTTCTTAACTACAATTCCCAGGAAGCCTTGCAGGTCTCTTGTTATCTGGTGTGCTCCCTGGGGCATTTGGTGGGCCGCTGTGAGATACAGGAAGCTGGACTAGATGGGCCTATGGCCTGATCCAGTGGGGCTGTTCTTATGTTCTTAACTACAATTCCCAGGAAGCCTTGCAGGTCTCTTGTTATCTGGTGTGCTCCCTGGGGCATTTGGTGGGCCGCTGTGAGATACAGGAAGCTGGACTAGATGGGCCTATGGCCTGATCCAGTGGGGCTGTTCTTATGTTCTTAGGCTTCAGGAGGTCTTGGACCAGGCACTGGAGAAATAGTATTTAACCCTTTCCAAGTCAAAGAAAAGGCAGAAAGGAATGAAAGGATCTTACGAATGAACAGCACTAAGGCAAACTAAAAAAGAAATATAGAAAGAACCCATGGTGCTGAAAAAAAAAACTATTTTATTTCAATTAAATTGCTGGAAATGTTGATGCCTGACACATTTTGTGCTGATGGACATTCCTCAGAGACAATGATGAATGATTTCAAAATTATATTCTCAAAAACTGACAGAACTTTAAAAAAAATGTTCTTGCCATATTAATATGGACTGGTACTTATCCAGTATCATCTGGGTTTGCACCCAAGATCCTTCCATCCTCTTTGTTGAGGGACGAGCCCCCATGCATCTCTTTAGCTTGAAATGAAGCACTATCCCGACATTTCCGCCAGGGTTGTGTTATTTTCCACTTTTCGCATCTTCACTCTATCTTTTTTCTTCTTTATCCTGACAGTAAAATGAAACATACGAGGTACTGCTCTTTGGATTAGGGAAGCTGTTGCACCTGACCTTCAAAAACAACACGTAATGAGGGATACTGTGATGGGCGCCCCTATCCTATCCTGTGCTGGAACAGGCAGGCCGGCTAGCCTGTGCTGTATTCAGCGCAGGGTTGAGGCTGGCTGAGGTGCAATCTGGGGCAGGGGGAATCGATTCACCTTACCCCATGTTGCACAGGAGAGGCCCAATAGCTCTACTCGGATCTGCACCACCTAAAGAGGTAATGCAGATCCGAGCAGCCCAGTGATAGGCTGGGTGCTCGGAAGGGGGCTTAGGATCTGGCCCAAGTGCTGGATCCTGGCACCACCATCCTTCCAGGCCACTGCTCATCCTCTCCCTGCCCTGAAGTGCCCCATTCCACCTTGCCTCCACTTTCCCCAGACTCCCGCGCCGGCCTGACTCAGCTGGCACGCAGTCACTTGTCTACCAGCGCAACAGGCAGTGCAGTGGTCTGTGCACTGGGCTCCTGACTCCTGAGGTGATGCAAAAGTGACTTACAGCACTTTTGAAATACCTGGAGGCCAGAGCAAGTCCCCTGCGCCGGCCAAGGGTGCTGTTTGGATTGCGTCCTCGGTTGTGTAACGAAAGGAGGCAGCACTGTTAATATTGCAGGCGCTGAAATGTACCATGTACATTTCAAGTGGCCCTTTCCCCTTGCCATTGGAGCCATTCTGGGCAGCATCAGTTATCAGTTTTGCAACAGGCTGCATGTCCACAATACCTCATTAGGAGTTTCCATTAATCATTTCAAGTTCAGTTTCATGCAGTGCGTAAGGTCAGGAAAAAAAGAAAGTGTCAATTAAATCTCTCTACTTATTGAAACGTGTTGGAATAACAGCCAGCCAGCTGTGTCGTTTATCATCTAATACCAGAAATGGTGGTAAAATTTCATTTTGAATATTCACATTGATCTTATTATTTAGTATATTAAATTTCTAGGCTGCCTGTCAACCAAAATGGTCAAAACTGGGTGATTTATACCCTCTTATGAAAACAAGTTTTTGGAAAACAAAAAGAAAAGTTGAGTTGCAAAAGCATTTGAATTCCGGGAAGCCTCAGCACAAGGGAGACAAGCCTTGTCTCCATTAAGTGAATTTCACTGACCTACATTTTATGGCAACTCTAAAGACCAAACTATGTTCTGACTTGCCATGGTGCAGCCTCCCTAGAGAAAATAGACTAGAACCCATACCAGGCACAAGTCGATTGCTTCTCTCAATATCTTGTTCCTCCCTACTGCGCTGACCTGGGCAAACATTTAACCTTAAGTGTCAGAGATCAACCAAAGCGTGCCCTGGCTTGACCCATGTAGCCAACAATAGCAGCATATTTTCAAAAGCCTTCCCCTTAACTACACATCTACAATGATAATTAACGGGCTGTTTTCAAGCTTCATTGAAATCCACACTGGCGAAGGAATGTCAGTAGCAGGGCAGCTGCTCTCAGGAATCTCCAGACTTTGACTAGAGTTTTGCCCCATTTCATTCCTCTTTGTCTCCAGTCTCATTCTCTCCATGCCAAATTCAAATGGATTGATTGACCTAGAAAAACATACTTTGCTTACACAGAGTACTGTCTGTAAGAAACCCAGCCTTCAAGCTCACTCTAAAAGGCTCTGTTTTGATGGAGGGATCAGGTTTCTTTGACTTTTCGAGTGCTCAATAATACCGAAAAGACCCAAGATTATCATTAACAGGTGTTTGGGTCTGTCTGCATTTCCGAGTTCAGGGGCGGGTGGCGTGGTTATTATAGCTGGGTTATGATGACTCCGGTCCTGATTGCAAGGAAAGATCTGTGTGGGCCTCTGCATCATTTTACAAACAATCTTCAGGTTGGCTAATCCTCTGGTAGGTCAGGTTCCCTATTCTGCAGATGGAAAAAAGGGATGAAGAATCATAGAATATTAACAGAGTTGCAAGGAACCTAAAAGGTCCTTGACTCCAACCCCCTGCCTGTAGAAGGAAATCTTCCCAGAGCATCTTTAGCAGGGCGCTGGTCGAGTCTCTGTTTGAATTTCCAGTGAGGAAGAATCCACCACCTCCCTTAGCAATCTGCTCCACAAGAGTGCTTACGAGTGCCTGCAAGGCGATGCAGCTACCATTCATAATTCTCACTGAGAGAGGCTAGGCAGGGGCATCACTAGGGTTCACATCACCTGGTACGAGAGCTCATTGCATCACCCCCACGATGGACCTCCTCCTGTACCAGGCCAAACACAATAAATTACAATATCACACACACATTGACAACAACTGTTACCCTGCACATGCCTGATCTCGTCTGATCTCGGAAGCTAAGCAGGCTCAGGCCTGGTTAGTACTTGGATGGGAGACTGTCTGGGAATACCGGGCGCTGTAGGCTTATACCATAGTCTTTCGAGACTGAAGGTTGCCATCCAAAATGCAGCGGCATCACTAGGGTTAGTGTCACCCCCATTCACGTTATTTATTTTAATATATAACAGTACAGGTCACCCAACAAATCAGTGACCATCAAAAAACCAGTGGCCAACTGAGTAAGAGTTCTAGTATTAGCTCTCGTACATGGAAATGACAGATGACTCATATTAACACCTCATTGGTTCTCTGATGTGTCTTTATAACACTTCATTGCTCTCAGAACCATCAGTCTCATTGGTCAGTTTTGAGTTAAGAAAATCCACTTTTTGTTACATAAGGCAGTTGTGTTTTCCTTAACTGGGTATTTGTCCATAGCCTTTGATAGAATACAGATATTTAAACGGTTTCTTTCATTAAATTCTGCATGAAATTCCACATCAAATGATATATAACATGATTTTTTGAAAATACCAAGATTTTATCATTTTGGCTAGTAGTAGTGGTGTCAGCCCCCCCCCTCCAGTGCATCACCCAGTGCAATCTGTACACCCCTCACCCCCTGCACCCAGTAGCGCTGCCCTGAGACTAGAAGAGGCAATGGATTTCATAGTCCATTTAGCTGCCTTAAAAGTTAGACCTATTCTTGGATATAGTTTGGGGCACCGATTCCAAAAATGGCATCAGTTTTGCCTTATCAGCTCTCATTTTGGAGATACGGCATAGCCATCTTACATGCTGATTCAACTGGTTGTCTACACATTAGCATCCAAGGTGGGTATGCCATATCTCCAGAACTAGAGCTGATAGAACAAAACTGATGCCATTTTTGGAATCAGTGCTTCAAATATATCCAAGAATAGTCTAACTTCTGAAGCAACAGAACCCCCAACTCCCCTCCCCCCCCCCCAAAAAAAAAAATACAAAAAAATTGCTGGGCAGCATTCTCACTTAGCGTTTTATGATATTCCACCTAACCATCAGATTGAATTGCTCACCACACAATAGCCTTTTCCAAATATTACAGAAGGCTAAATACAAGCAGGAGGGGGAAATGGGAGCAGTATTTTGTCAGCCAGTTCTCCTCTGGACTTATGTATGTTCATCAGGGCTGGCCTAGCCATGAGGCTGATTGAAATCCTCACTTTGAGCTTTGATTTTGGGGAGGAGTGGCAAACGGACTACGGAGACTCTGCCCCCCTCATCTGCCCACTGTTCCCCCTCCAGTTCACCACCCATTGAACCACATTCTGGAGTTGAAATACCAAGTAGAATCACGTTGCTGAACAATTTGGAAGGAAGTTTGTTACTGAAACTTCTTTAGCCCAGTTTCATTAGAGGAGCTCCATTGTTTTTGCTTCAATACCACCCTAAGTCCTGGCAGAGCACCTGGTTACAGGGGATAAACCAGACTTGGGGACTGAGAGCCCGGAAGGGAGTGTCCCGAATCCCTCAAGATCTAGCAGAGAGTGAGGCCCTGGCACGATGGGGACAGGTTGCAATGGAAGAACAGCTGGCCAGGTTGACATTGGGCATACAGAAGTCCTGGCTCAGGAATTATGAGAGCACCACGGTGCCTATGGTGTGTTGGCTCTGTGTGGAATAGAGTGATGTGCTTTCTGATGTTACAAAAGGTGAATCAGAAGCATGTGGAGTTGCACACTTCCGGACCACCGCTGGGGAGGCTGCAGAGGCCTAGAGCTTGCCAGTAGCCAGAGCAATGTCCACCAACAATGGTGTGTCAGTGGGTGGAACAGGGCAGAACAGGGTGGAATCAGGGAGGGCAGGAGGTGTGTCAGGAGGTGGTGGCACCCAGTACAGGCTATTTGCACCGGGTGCTATTTCCTTTTTATCCTCCTGACATGCCATCTTTCTCTCCTCAACCTTGTGCCAGCTAAGGAGTTGGCACAGGTCTGAGGAGATTCATTGGTGAGTGGGAGGCTTCATTCATCATCATCATTGGCTTCCTTCAGTCTCGGGAGACTATGGTATCACGCTCTGAATGGTGGTTCTGGAACAGTGTCTAGTGTGACTGAAGAGGCCAATTCAGGAGTGACAATCCCTTCCACACTGGGAGCAAGTGCAGTCTGTCCCTGGTGTGTCACCCTGGCTGTGGGCCTTCCTTCTTTGCCTCTTTGCCTCAGTCTGTTGGGCAAGTGCCTCTTCAAACTGGGAGAGGCCATGCTGCACAACCTGCCTTCAAGCGGGACGCTCAGAGGCCAAGGTTTTCCATGTGTTGATGTCCTTTGGGATCCAGCCATCGCCCATTCTCACAACATGACCAAGCCAACGCAGGCATCTCTGTTTCAGCAGTGCATACATGCTGGGGATTCCAACTCGTTCCAGGACTGTATTGTTTGGAACTTTGTCCTGCCAAGTGAAACTGAGAATGCGTCGGAGGTAGCGCATGTGGAAAGCATTCAGTTTCCTCTCCTGTTGGAACGAAGAGTCCATGACTCGCTGCAGTACAGAAGTGTACTCAGGACGCAAGCTCTGTAGACCTGGATCTTGGTATGTTCCGTCAGCTTCTTGTTGGACCAGACTCTCTTTGTGAGTCTGGAAAATGTGGTAGCTGCTTTATCGATGCGTTTGTTTAGCTCGGTATCGAGAGAAAAAGTGTCAGAGATCGTTGAGCCAAGGTACACAAAGTCATGGACAACCTCCAGTTCATGCGCAGAGATTGTAATGCAGGGAGGTGAGTCCACATCCTGGACCATGACCTGTGTTTTCCTAAGGCTGATTGTCATTCCAAAATCTTGGCAGGCCTTGCTAAAGCGATCCATGAGCAGCTGAAGATCTTTGGCAGAGTGGGCGGTGACTGCTGCATCGTCGGCAAAGAGGAAGTCACGCAGACATTTCAGTTGGACTTTGGACTTTGCTCTCAGTCTGGAGAGGTTGAAGAGCTTTCTGTCTGATCTGGTCCGGAGACAGATGCCTTCATTTGCAGTTCCAAAGACCTGCTTCAGCAGGACAGCGAAGAAAATCCCAAACCAGGTCCGAGCAAGAACACAGCCCTGCTTCACTCTGCTTTGGATGTCAAAGGGGTTTGATGTGGAGCCATGGGAGGTATTTTCCCTTGCCTCTCCTATGTCTCCCAATCTGCCCTACAGCATACAGCATAGCCCATTTTGGTGCAACTGCCATGCTATGGCAGGAGAAAGGATAAGGTTGGGCTGTACAGTAGGAAAAAGCTCATCTGTTGCAATTCCCTCTTCTCCTGATTGATGAACGGCACGAATTCACCCAAGTAATAACACAGCAGTTTTTCCATTCACAAACATACTGTGCACGGAATCTGTTAATGCCTATGGAATATTTTGCCAAACTAAGGGATAGGCTTTAGAATAAAGACATTATTGGAGAAACACCTCCCAGGTGTGAATTTGGCCAGCACACAAAAGCCTGAAGTTGCCAATAGTCATGTTTGATTGCTCTCCAGCAGAGAGCACTGCAGACATTTAAATAGCAATTCATTTCAAGCTTGAAAGTCTGATGATTCAGTGATGATTTATTAGTGCCTCCAAATCACATAACTCTGTGTCTGATTTAGGGCACTCTTTTTCTCATTGCGATGATGGGTTATATGGAAGGAGGACACACTGGGCCCATCGGTTGCTCTCAGATATGAAGTCAGGCTATTTTCTTTCTTTCTGAAATTTTGTCTTCTTAGTCTAGTCTTTTAGGGCAATCCTAACCTGCGCTGGAACAGACAGGCCAGCTGACATGCGCTGTATCCAGCAAGGTTTCGGTGCAGGCTGGAGTGCAGCTTGGAGTAAGCGCCTATGGGGCTATTTGAATCTGTGGTGCAGATTTGAGCAACCCATGTGTTGCTGGACACCTTGGGAGCAGGATTAGGATCTGGCTCAAGTGCTAGATCCTGGTCCCTCCCCTGCCCAGGCCTGATCTACCCGCCAACCCGCTGCCTGCCCTCCGCACCCCAGAATGCCCTCCCCAAAGTCCTGCACCAGTGGTACACTGCTAGCACAAACTTACCCTGTCCCAGAACAGCTTAGGAATGTGTCCCTCCAGCCTCCTCTCCCCCTCCCCAGACCCCTGCATTGGCCAAGTTTGGCCAACACAGCCCACCCTCTCTAAGGAGGCTGGATATAGCCTATATGGGCCAGGGCGTGTCCTTGCGCCAGCCCAGCCGACTCTCGAGGAGGTGCAAACATGCTTTATGGCACGTTTACGACCCTCCTGGGCTGGTGCAAGGGACTTGCGCTAGCCTAGGGCACTGTTAGGATTGTGCCCTTAGTGAAATAAATAGCAAAATGTATCTGAGTTATAAAAACCTGCTCCCTGAAGGAGAGCAGAATTTAACCAGGGACTGTGTAGTTATTTTTCAAACTTACCTGGTACAACAATGAGTATAATGAGAAAAATGTTCTTGGTTAGTGCTGTGGAGTTTTTATTTTTTCCCCACAAGAGCACACTATTCGTATTTCATACTTCTGCAATGTTTTGATGACGACCTTTTCAACACCTTCATTACTATGTATCTCAAGTATCAGACAACTCACTGATTTGCAAGGATTAAGGGTATTCAGGAATGGCCGTGTCATAATTAGAAGCACCAGTGTTGACAGTACGGAGTTAAACAAAAGAACTGTTCCAGCACAGCCCCCATTGTGGAGGTTATTCTTAGACAAAATGTGAACAATCAAACCGAGCTCCTTGTGCAACAGCCAAAGTGCAAAAATGAATTGAGGAAGCCATTGCAGACCATAGGCCCAATCCTATCCAATTCTCTGGGCAGCGATGCAGCATCGCCAGTGTGGCTTATGTTTCATCCTGGGGGGGGCGTTGGCTGCTGGAGGTCTCCTTGGGGTAAGGGGGCCAGCTCAATCACTGGCCCAAGCCCACATTGACCCAGGAAGGCGGATCAGACCTGGGAAGGGATTCAGAATGAGCTTGCTGCTGCTGCTACCGCCCCTTCCCAGGCCTGATCCAACCTCCTTCTCACCCATCACCACCCCATTTTCTCCACCCCTCCCCACTTCTGCCCATTCCCGCCACCCCTGCCCCTTTCCACACCCTGTACAGACTTACCTGCTCCGGTGGCTCTCCTTCGACCAACCAGTGCACATGGGAAGTCTCCATTGCTCCAGCAGCCACACTCCAGCAGCTTGAGCTGCCAGAATATGCTTTATGGCTGCTTTGCAGCAGCCAGCGCTGGCAGAACATGTGTTTTGCCTGGAGGGGCAGTCCATTAGATATCTCTAGATATATTTTCTGTTCCAATATAGAGCAAGCGATTGCATTAAACACAGCCGGAATTCCTTTGAACTAAGCAAAGTGCAGGTAGTCACTACAGTACAAGCCATGTTCAAATACTCTGATCCATCCAGCTCCCTAGATGTGATTAATGTATTCATTCACAAATATTCTTACTACTCAGGGCAAGTATGTCAACAAAAAGAATGTTGATGAACAGGGCAGTGTCTGTCTGCAAAGTAAGCGGAAGAATAGATTGCATGGGGTGTGGAGGAAATCTCAAACATGCCCTTGGAACGGGACAGCGGCAAAGCTAGAGGAGATGCAAAGCACTGAGTTTTGCAGGGTGCCTCACCATGGTGTGCAAGTGGCCCCTCCCCTTCAGAGCCATTCCAGGCGGCATTTGCCTCCGTTTTGGTCCCACCATCTGGAATGTCTCCAAAGGAGAGGGAAAGGGCTTCTTGTACGCCGTAGTGAGGCTCCCTGCAAAACTCAGCGCTCTGCACCTCCTCTAGCTATGCTACTGAAACGGGAGAAACTACATGCTTTTGGGAAGAATTGCAATGGTAAAGGACAAGAATGTGGGCCACCTGGGGGAGTCAGGGTGTCTGAGGCTCAAGTAGACAGTGACCAGGAAGCCAAGACCTGGGAGGTTTGCAGGTGGAAGAAGAACAGAGAGGGAAAAAGGAGAGGAAGCAGATATATGGGCTGGGGGACAACACCAAACTCATGACTTTGGGACAGAAAGGATGTTCAAAGGAGGACAATAAGCTGGAAGCATGCATCAGGGAAACCAGAGGTGATAAATTTTATATATCAGGGTGAATGAAATAGCCTTTTGGCTTTCTTTATACCTGGCAGGTTTCCAGTTGTACAGTAAAACGGGATAGCCTTTTGCGATCTTCTCAAAGATCTGTTGAATTATGTCAGTGTCCCGAGTTCAAATCCATGACCATTTCACAAAATGCAGTGTTGTGAAGATGCTTCCTTTTGGAGGCAGAGCAGTCACTTTGCCTGCAATCCTGTTAGCACCTCCCAAACAGCAAAAGTGAAGGCAGGAGAGAGAGAGAGAGAGAGAGAGAGAGAGAGAGAGAGAGAGAGAGAGTTTCACAGGCCCTCTACTACTGAGGTTGGCTAGCAGTACTGCAATGAGTTCTCAACACCGAATGCCAGGCTCAGCTAGTGTAAGGGCCAAATGCAATGCAGGAGACTTGTAAATAAGGTCTCCCATGGGATCCTGTAGCTGTGGGGTCTTGTTTAAGACTGGCCAGTTAACACTCCCATACAATTTTGCTGATTAAAATTGTCCTCCATACTGCTCTTTCTCCAGAGAGTAAAACATATACAGTAGCCTCCAAGCTCTCCATGCAAGTGTCCAAGCATTGGGCAAGTCTTATGGAAAGAAGGGCTTTCCCCTTGTGTGTGGGTTTTCCCCAGCCCTCCTTCTGAGGACCTCATCAGAGAAACCAGCATTCCACGGCATGTTCTAACTCTTCAGATTTGCTCCACGTGGACACAATACAAGCACACCCAACTGCAGCAGTTGCTTACCATTAAGGAGCAACTTTGGCTTTCCCTATACATAAAGTACTATCAGGGGGGTATCAGTCTCATTTCATACAGCATGCTGAATAGTGTTCAAGATGCCTGCTGACACAGGAAGTGATGTCATTACGCAGGCCCTGATCTGAAATAAGCACTTTCCCCCCCTCGCTTAGGAACTCATTAGCTACAAATAACAAAAGAGAAAATATGCAAATCTTGATCATGTTTTCAAGATAAGGGAGAGGCCAATGATCATGCAGGCAACCCTTTCTAGCTGTGATACCTCAGCACAGTTCAGGAGCCAAGAGCAGCTGATGGTGTTGCTAGGAGAGCCCAAGGGCCTGATAAAGAGCTTCCATGGGCCGCATCTGGCCAGTAGGCCTCATGTTTGACACCCCAGTACAAGAAAATATGATCTCCTATAGTATTCTTTTCTTTTCAGTTGGGGAGAGAGAGAGAGAGAGAGAGAGCGGAGACTGCCACTAGTCTCTGGTTCCCATTTCATCTTCTGCATAAAGCGTTTGTTTTTTTTTAATTTTACTTGCACATTCTTTCTTTTCTTTTTTAATTTTGCTGGTGCAGTGTGAGAGCAAAATCCTTGATCCATTCTTTGTGAGACAGCAAGTGGGTTGTGCAATTTTCTCTTAAATATTTTGGCAGCCCTGGGTGGTATTTCACCTCTGGCTCATCGCTGCTATCGGTGAAAGGCAGAGAATTATTAAGCTGGAACTGCCGGCTGAAGTCAGAACGCTGCTGGTGGCCATTCCTGAATCGTCTTCTAGACTTTTCTGAATGGAGTTTTGATTCCTTCTGTATGATGTATGTGCTTCGACCTGACATAATTTAGTCGGCCATTGAGAGAAACACAAACGCTTGACCTGATGTGCCTTACTGAGACATGAAGTACTTTTGATCTGATCTAACAGGGCCCTTCTTACATTTGTAGATTATTTTTAGTATCATTTTTGGTAACAGCAGATGATGATTATTTTGGTAACAAACATATATTGAGAAATTGATTCAATTAATAAAACAGCATATGCTTTAAAATGCCATATTTGTTCACTTTCTCTCTGCAAGCAGTGAAAACAGCGTGCCAAAGGAAACTCATTAATGAGTAACCTAGACTTTATCAACACATAATGAAATCGCTACAGCCTCAGAAACAAATGCTTCTTTACTTGACTGCCGTTAGCAGAGCTCTGAGAGAGTATCAGTCTATGAGCTCATAAAGCAGGAACTCTAAAACAGAGAATCAACAGACTCCCAGTCTTTCCTATTTCCTGCCTAACAGCTCTCCTACAGGGACTAACCATTGCCCCTCACTGATTTCCTCCTGGCTTGCCGTAACCTAATTCCCCAGCTCACTCGAGCTGTCATTGTAAGCTAATGGAGCAGACCCAGAATTCCCATGAGGTTATTCCCTCGCTCAGTTCGCCTCTCCCCTGCCAAACCAAACTTTGTAATAGATGTTCCCAGTTCTCCTGACTCTGTTCAGTGAATCCCATGAATGCTTGGCTGAGTAACCACAAACTTGACCCCAATTACATTAGTATGTTTCCTTGACTAATACATCGCCAATTGGGCTATTTACCACCCCGTTGCCTTATGTACGTACTTATGTACCACCCCGTTGCCTTATGCCAACAGCTTGTCCGGGATCATGCTGAATAGTTGCTGCTTCACTGATAGATAGGCACTGGTGGTATCTTCACACTCAGTGGCGTAGCTGGTTGGCAACCTTCAGTCTCGAAAGACTATGGTATAAGCCTTCAGCACCCGGTATTCCCAGGCGGTCTCCCATCCAAGTACTAACCAGGCCTGACCCTGCTTAGCTTCCGAGATATCAGATGAGATCGGGTACGTGCAGGTGGGGGGTGCAAAGCACTAAGTTTTGCAGGGAGCCTCACTGCAGCGTGCAAGTGCCCCCCCTTCGGTGCCATTCCAGATGGGAAGAGCAAAACTAGGTGAACATCTCTGTTTGGCTCCCCCCCCCCATGGCTCCAAAGGGAAGGGAAGGGGGAGGGGCTGCTTCCACGCTGCAGTGAGGCTCTCTGCAAAACATAGTGCTTTACACCCCCTGTAGCCATACCACTGTTCACACTAAACTGTTCCTTGAAGTAATCTGAGAATAAAAGAGAAGTATTTAAATATTTAAAGACATGCTTGATCAAGATCCATACTGATCAAATCTTTTACATTCTGTTGCCCATTCAGCTTGGCTTTTTCTTTGTGTGTGTTTATTGAAGGAAGGGTGCGCCGGTGTAACACACATCACGACATTACATACTGTAGGACAATATCATAGTATGGTGTACCAAATACATCTGAGAACACCTGCACTGGCAAATATTGTGCCTGGTTCAGAGACACAGTTGCTGCGTGGTGGGATCGAAATGTATTGCCAGTATTCATCTTCCCCCAGAAATAAGTGTTTATTTACTTATCCGGCACAATCTAGCTGGCATAAACTCCCATGCAGTGGTGCAGCAGCATTGGCATCCTGTGCAGGAACTGTGCAGGCCAGAGGTCTCCCTGCCCTTCCCCTGTTGTCCCCTACCCTGTTCCACCTCCATCTTGGTGTGGAACAACCTTCCAAAGCTCATGCCGTTCACTGTGCTGGTGTGAACAGCTTTATGGCAAGGGCTTTATGGGGTCTTTTTCGATAGCAAGTACAGGTGTAGTATGCGCTGCACCAGCTTGCACACTGCTCAGGATTGTGCCATTGGTTATGGGAATTCAGCACTGACATTGTATCAATGGTGCTACTCATTTTGCAGGAGAATTATGTAAGTATAGAAGCCATCTTCATCTCCTGACTGAGCAAAATGAGGTGATAGAACCTTGTTCCCCCTCCCCATCTCTCAATGTAGACTACAGTTGCTTAAGAACATAAGAACAGCCCCACTGGATCAGGCCATAGGCCCATCTAGTCCAGCTTCCTGTATCTCACAGCGGCCCACCAAATGCCCCAGGGAGCACACCAGATAACAAGAGACCTGCAAGGCCTCCTGGGAATTGTAGTTAAGAACATAAGAACAGCCCCACTGGATCAGGCCACAGGCACATCTAGTCCAGCTTCCTGTATCAAACAGCTGCCCACCAAATGCCCCAGGGAGCACACCAGATAACAAGAGACCTGCATCCTGGTGTCCTCCCTTGCATCTGGCATTCTGACATAGCCCATTTCTAAAATCAGGAGGTTGCACATACACATCATGGCTTGTAGCCTGTGATGGATTTTTCCTCCAGAAATATGTCCAATCCCCTTTTAAAGGCATCTGGGCCAGATGCCGTCACCACATCCTGTGGCAATATTAGGCTGGCAGGGAAATTCCATCTGATCACTGCAGAACTTGGAGAAACCACTGATCAGGTGTATTATTGCTTTTCATTCAAACGGGAATACAGGAATCAATCTTCACATTCATAGCTGCTACGATTTATTTATAACAGATTCAGAAATAGATATGATTCATTTACATAGACACAGCACTAGAACTCAAACAAAAACTGATGTATGACTTCCACCGTAACACACTTGGCAGACAGATTAGTCCTTCTGCCTGCAAAATGTGACATGGATTGTTTTCTTAGCTGAGACCATTTTTAGTTGTTTTACTAAACTTGTTGAGCCAGACCCCCCTGCTGTGTTGCTGAGCAGCCATTTGTGCTGCTTTGGAACCTGGACAAAGAGATGTCACAGGCAATTGATCAGGAGAGCTCAAAATGTCCGACTCCACTGCTTGAAAGTCTGTGAGCATAATGGTGACAAGCAGAAAAGGCCTAGATCTTCAAACATGCCCACAAAAGCCTAGATCAGGGGTGCTCAATAGGTGGATCGCGATCTACCGGTAGATCGGGAGGCAAAATGAGTAGATCCCAGAGCCCTGTCTCTCCAAACTGTTAATATGTCAGTTTCGTCTAGTGACTAGAGGAAACAGACATATTTAGCTGACACTGAAACTGACACTTTAGCTGCTCTTCAGGCAGGCAGCAACAAAACTGATGAAACTGACTAGACTCCAGCAGGGGCTCCATACATTAAAGGACAGACGCTTCCTTCCCCACTGGTAGATCTCCGGGCCTTGCTGGGTTTCAAAGTAGCTCTCCAGCCAAAAAAGTGTGAGCACCCCTGGCCTAGATCTTCAAACATGAATCGACCGCTCCCAAGCCTTGAATGAAAAGTTCCTGCCAACACTAACAATTCTCTTCCTCCAAAGAGAAGCACTTTGCTTTGGCACTGGGGAAAGAGGAGGGGGCAGCACCAGGCACTTCCAGGGCCCTGAACATCCTTTTCCGGCAGCTCTGAGCATCCACAGTGGGAAACATACTATTTTTCTCATTTTCCCCAAGGAGAAGGTCCACTACCAGTATTACACCAAGTTGCTGGGGGTTCTGGAGAAAAACTCTAAACCATCCCCACATGACACCCTAATGTGTCTCCTGGTGGTGCATTGGGAACCATCACTGCCACTTCTATTGAGGCTTCAGGAGTCAACCAGGAGTCAGATGGGCCCTCTGGGCTCTTGGCCAGTCTCCAACCTGGCCAACCCTTAATGTCACCCCTTCCCACTGCCACCTGTATGGGAAAGGGAAGAAGGAGGCAGCCACTTTTGGGCACTTTTCATTCTAAACTTTATGAGCAGTCTATGCACATACTTGCCATTTGAGCTTTAGGGGGGGAGATTTGAGCCATTGGTTTTGAACTTCTGGGGTTGTTCAGCTGGAATATGAGCAAAAGCTTGATCTGATTTGAACACTGAAGGGTGTTGTTGGCAACCTTCAGTCTCGAGAGACTATGGTATCGCACTCTGAAAGGTGGTTTTGGAACATCGTCTAGTGTGGCTGAAAAGACCAATTCAGGAGTGACAATCCCTTCCACAACGGGAGCAAGTGCAGTCTGTCCCTGGTCTGTCTCCCTGGCTATGGGCCTTCCTTCTTTGCCTCAGTCTGTTGGCCAAGTGTCTCTTCAAACTGGGAAAGGCCATGCTGCACAGCCTGCCTCCAAGCTGGCTGCTCAGAGGCCAGGGTTTCCCACTTGTTGAGGTCCACTCCTAAGGCCTTCAGATCCCTCTTGCAGATGTCCTTGTATCGCAGCTGTGGTCTACCTGTAGGGCGCTTTCCTTCCTGTAGGGCGCTGAAAGTTGTAGGGTCACTGATACAGCCTTTGCTGTGTCCTTTGGATGAGTAAGGAAAATTTTTTACTTACCTCTGCAGCAGCAATGTGTTCCCCTATGGGCCTACTCTAACCTATGCTATCTCTTTTGCTGGCATACATCTGTTAGGGTAAAGGGGGCATGTGAAAAGAACAGCCCCACTGGATCAGGCCATAGGCCCATCTAGTCCAGCTTCCTGTATCTCACAGCGGCCCACCAAATGCCCCAGGGAGCACACCAGATAACAAGAGACCTCATCCTGGTGCCCTCCCCTACATCTGGCATTCTGACTTAACCCATTCCTAAAATCAGGAGGTTGCGCATACACATCATGGCTTGTACCCCATAATGGATTTTGGGCCTCTGGAACACCACTGCCTCCAAGATTCACCCCATCCTGCCCCCAGTCCACCCCATCCTGGCCCGATTCTCACTTGATCTACCATCACCACCACAACCATGCCAACGGCTTGTCTGCTGTCTTTATCTGGCCTCCCAGTCTTTACATGGCCAGTGGTGTTCTGCAGACCATCAGAGAGGTAGCTGTGATGGTGAACCATGGAAACTGCTGATGAACCTCAGCATACCACATGAATAGGACGAGACACTAAGTATTGTCAGTTCTTCAGGGGACTACTGTTGTCCTGACTCCCTGCCAAAAAGCCAATTGCTTTGTTTACTGCTTTTGGAATAATGACCTAAAGGTGCTGCCCTGGCTGCTGTGTGAATGTGCAGTTAGATCAAGGCCAACATTTATTTATATGAAATATGAATCAGAAGCTTATATATATGCGCCAGCAAAAACATACAGTATATCGCATCTCTCCTCCATTTTAAATCAGTCATTTGTTTGCAATAAACCTTGTACGCCTAGGTGTGTGAATGTGTGTGTGTGTTTCTGAAATGGTTGTGTTTTTTTTTTAAAAAAAAATTCTCCTTTGAGCACTGGACTACAGTAAGGAATTCATGGAGGGAAACGATTAGAGAATTAATTTATTTTTTCAGTGTGCCTGGCACCTATTTAAAAACGAATTAATAGAAACTATAGGTGTCTTCTGTTCCAGGCTAAAGTAAATTTGCCTTTTGTAAGACAGCTGAACCTAGAAACTCAAAATGCAGCCTGTAACTTCGTTTAACAAACGGCTTTCCTGCTCAATTTCTTTTGCTTTCTTTTCATATTTTAAACACCGGCCATCTGAGGAGAAGGCTGCTGGCCGGCTGCCATTTAATCACACACAAAGCCACCAACATTTGTCAAGCACATAATTGTAATGAGTTTATCAGTCCTCCTATGTTACAGCAAGTTGAAACGTTCAGAGGAAAGAAGATTAATGGAGGTGTTTTCTTTTTTCTTTTTAATTGCAGGGATAGGCAAATAGACTCAGGTGTCCTGCTTAACACGCATATGGCTGTAATAGACAAATACGCAGATATCTGGAAAATATGAAAATATTTGGCAAATAAAGTTCCAAACAACACAGTCCTGGAACGAGCTGGAATCCTAGCATGTATGCACTGCTGAAACAGAGACACCTGCATTGGCTCAGTCATGTTGTGAGAATGGATGATGGCCGGATCCCAAAGGATCTCCTCTATGGAGAACTCATGCAAGGAAAGCGCCCTGCAGGTAGACCACAGCTGCGATACAAGGACATCTGCAAGAGGGATCTGAAGGTCTTAGGAGTGGACCTCAACAGGTGGGAAACCCTGGCCTCTGAGCGGCCCGCTTGGAGGCAGGCTGTGCAGCATGGCCTTTCCCAGTTTGAAGAGACACTTGGCCAACAGTCTGAGGCAAAGAGGCAAAGAAGGAAGGCCCATAGCCAGGGAGACAGACCAGGGACAGACTGCACTTGCTCCCAGTGTGGAAGGGATTGTCACTCCCGAATCAGCCTTTTCAGCCACACCAGACACTGTTCCAGAACCACCATTCAGAGCACGATACCAGAGTCTTTCGAGACTGAAGGTTGCCAACACAAGCAGTAGGCAAATATTACCATAATAGTCAAGATCCTGCTCAACACACGTTCTGTAATATAGCCCGTGTCGCTAACAGCAGTGAGCCTCCATGTTAGGGTGACGGGTTTTCCTTCTGGAACTGACATTTCAAAGCACAAAATCACTTTTCCCGTAAAAGGACAGAACACACTGTCTTGGTATTGATCCTATCAGATGGGTGCAAGAGATGCTGGAGACAAATTTGGACAAATACCTGGAGGATGGACAACAGGAGACAGCTCATCACACAGCACATCGCCTGTGGAATTCATTGCCACAAGATGTGGTGATGGCCATACTATACTGGATAGGTTGAAATGGGTGCTGGTCCCATAGAGGTTGGGTCTAACATTGGCTACTCAGAATGAAGGTACTCCCATAGCTCTGGTTTCAGTGGCCTCTGAAGGGCAGTTGCAGGGAGCAATGGCGAGGGAGGTGTATGCCTTTCTCTCCTACATACTTATGGACAGAGAGAGCTGGTGGGCTACTGTGGGAAACAAGGTTGGACTAGGCAGGGCTAGATGGGTCTGTGGCCTGATCCAGCAGAGCTTTTTTATTTTCTTAATATTCTTATATGAACTTCGCTAGCTAAAGGTCAAACTGGATGTGATAGGAGAAGCTACAATTGTTGTCTGCATGTCAGCCCAGTTCGTGTATTCTGCAAGGAAGAGGGATGGGGCCTAATTATTACAAGGAAAGATACACATGAATAAGGGGAGCTGATCATTCCTTCCAGGCCAAGGTCAGCATGCAGAACCTTCTGCCAAATGCCAGAAACCTCAGAGGGTTTGTGGCCACTCGTGCTACTGCACTGCCGCTCAGGTTCCTGTTGTTAGTTTTCTTTCCAGGCGCTCCTCTCAGTGGGTGCTGGCATGGCTGGAGAACAGGGAGTTGCACTATAGTAAGTAGCTTCCAAGCAGTAGGTGTAGCTACAGGGGGGGCATGCTATATTGGGGGGCATGGTAAATACTGCAGGTGCCGCAACACGCCATGTATGCAGCCTTCCCACTCGCCACAGGAGCCATTCCAGGCTGTGACGGCAAAGCACAGGAGTGCTTCTCGAATGGCTCCAAGGGTGAGTGGGAGGGGCTGCTTACACAGCACATTATGGCACCCGAAGTACTTACCGTGCTGCCCCCCTGTAGCTACGCCACTGCTTCCAAGCAAACTGATTTGGTGTTTCATTCTCATGCCTTGTCATCACAAAGCCCTCTCCTCTCCAAAAACAAAACTATGCAAGGTGGTGAAGCAAAATTGACTCTGAGGAAATGGGCGCATTTTTGCCAGATTGAGTTCACATTCTGATAATAGCACGTGCTCAAAACCCGTCTCTGCGTAAAAGCAGCCATTCAGATGCCCACAATGCAAGAATGAGTGCGGCTCAGAGTGAAAGTGTGAAGCACATCACGGGTCATGCCGATGTGGTGTTGCCTGCTGAATGCAAGAAAGGGAGCCTCGAAGTGGCTTACACATTCCTATGACAGCCAAAGGAGGTCACGATTAGCAGACTAAGTGCCTGCCAAGGCAACATCAATAAGAGCCTATAGGACTGAAGCTGATAAATCAGCAGGTTGAGTCAGCAGTCCTGTCATTCAGTATTAGATGTGCTCCCTACTGGAGGAGAGAAAATCTGTTCAGACAACTCACACTGGGCTTGGCTCAAATAACCTTCTTAACTGTCTGGTATCTACCAAAAATCAACCTCAGACAGTCAGAAAGAGGAGATATTTAGGAGTGTCCATGCCTAACCCAAGTCCAGTGGCATGGAAAATCCCAGTTTGCTTATTGGGAGGCATTAATTGGCTGTTTGAAAGTGATCTTTGTCACATGAAAATCCTTCATCTCAAGGTTATGAAGGTCACAAGAGAGCTGCTTACTAGACTGAGGGCCCTTTTCCAATAGAGAGTTGGGAAACAGGACCTGAAGACACCCTTACTAAATAAGGGTATAAATAATAAACCTTCCCTTACTTTGAGGAATTCTCCATGAGTGCTACCCAACTGCAGAATGCAGCACATGTCCCACTGGCACAGCTACACCAGTGCTGGAAAGTTGGTTAGGATTTGGGCCTAAGTTATGTGACCCAACTTTCACCTGCCCCCACTACCTGTCATTGGGGAAAAACACACTAGAAAAACAGATGCTCAAATATTTATCTCCCTATATTTGCACAAGCTTACAAACTGCAGGAGCTTAGCTCTTTGCAGGGCAGTTAGCAGCAATCTGATTTTTGAATAGCCTGAAGCAGCAGTTTTCAAATTCTCTAGGAGAGTCTGCACGGCTGTAAGTCCTTGCGGGGGCGGGGGGAGGCAGCGAGGGCTGGGGGAAGGCAGTGACGCAATCCCCAGGATCGCGCCACTCAGGAGGGCTGCAGGGACTGGGATACACTCACCAGTCCCTGCAGCAGCCTGCCGGGGTGTGGGGAGCCATGTGCAAGCATCTACAGGGCTCCCCAGCTCGTTAGAAGTGAAAGTGGAGCGACTGCACTCCATGTCCGGTTTTGTGGAAGTGGAGTGTGATTGCTCCACTTTCACTTTCTGCAGTCTGGGGAGCCCTGCAGATGCTCGTGTAGGGTTCCCCGCACCCCAGGACAGCTGCTCGCAGGGACTGGTGAGTGCATCCCGGTCCCTGCAGCCCTCCTGAGCAGCGTGATCCTGGGGATCACATCACTGCCTCCTCCCTGCCTCTTCCCTGCCCCCGCCCCTTAAGGGGACAGAGGCCAGGGCCTTCAGGCTGGGGCATCTTGACACCCCAGTTTGAAAACCACTGGCCTAAGTGCTTGAGGCAATTAGTTGTCTGATCTTTCCATCACCAGTGTTTTCATTGGAAGTTCTGCAGGACCCACCAGAAATTGGGTTCCGACCCACCAAGTGAGTCCCAACCCATAGTTTGAGAAATGCTGTTCTAGTCTAAACATTAAAGGCTTAGTTTGCTTGCTGCAAAAGAGCAATTGAGGACTTACTTGGGTTTTAACTATTAATCTTCGCTAAATACAAATACAGATCTTGCATGATGTTAAATTTGAGTTACCTAATAGCTCTGACCAGTGACACACAGACAGGGTGATCCACCATGATGTACCCTATCCCTCCCCCATTCTGCCTCCCACCTGCCCCCCTCTCCACCCAGACACCCTCCCATTCCTTTACCTCTTCCCACTGCTTGTCCCCCACACAGGTTTACCTGTGCTCCCACTCACAGCTGCCTGTGGCAGTGGACTTCCAACACCGCCACCATTTGCAGCGGCAGTTCCAAAGGCTGCCATATGACCATTGATGACAGCATAACCACCGTTCCACTGATGTAAAGCCTAGTTAGGTTTGGGCCATAAGTTTGATGTGCAGAAGGTTATTCAATGTAATTGATTAAAGAAATTGGCATCCTGTCATAAAAGTTGGCTCCTCTCACTGTTGATCCGTCTTATCTGGGCCCATTGGCTTGTCAAATAAATAAAAAATGTTCCGTTCACTGGTGATGACACTACAAGTGCATCTCTTTGGCCAGAGTTAAGGCTTTTCACATTCCTTGGATGTACTGCTGACTTTTTATTGAGTTCTGTTTGCAGAGAAAAATGACAACAGTCATTAAACTTGAAGTCATTAACCATGCAAGTCATATGGTTTTATGATTACTTCAAGGTTAGGGAACTGATAAAAAAAACACAACAGCTCTAAACGTCGGGCCATGTGTTGGGTTGCGGTCCAGTTATGATCTTTGTTATATCGCTTGCACCAGCAACATCCAGTGCTCTCAGCCAACCCACTGCCAGATGGTGTAGAGGAATGGACGTTAAATAGATTCCCCAAGGCCCAAGGTATAAATTCACTGTGGATTCTTGTTGGAAGCTAAACACAGCTGGGAGCCAATCAGGTCACTTGTGCTTTAAAGACATCAACTTCAGCAAGGGAGGAAGAAGAGACCTGCCCTAGGATAAGCTTGTATCAGAGTTAACTAAGTGAAAAGCTTCTCATCTGAACATCCTCCTTCTCTGCATATTGGATGATTCCCTCCCAGAGAGTACACAGTAATACTGGCAAGGAATCAAAGGCAGAAAGGGCTCTTTGTTCTCCGAGTTGCAACTGAAAAGTTTGACAGGAGAGAAGTATCACCTTGGTGGTGATACTTACATATGAATAGTAAACAAATATTTAGAGCGGTACCCATGCTGCACTTTGTCAGATCAAATAGATAAATTCAGTGGCATAGCTAGAAGGAGTGCAAAGCGCTAAGTTTTGCAGGAGCCTTAACGTGGTGTGCAAACAGCCCCTCCCCTTCAGAGCCATTCTGGGCAGTGGGAGCAAAACAGATGCATGCGCTTCCAGTTCCCTGCAAAACTAAGCACTTTCCCCCCTCTAGCTATGCCACTGGTTTTGCTCCCCCTGCCTGGAATGGCTCCGAAGGGAAGGGGCTGCTTGTGAACCGTGGTGAGGCTCCCTGGAAAACTTAGTGCTTTGCACCCCTCTAGCTACACCACTAGATAAATCCACTTGCATCAGACTCACAGTTCAGTTATTGTTCAGGGAACAAAGCTTTGCATACTGGAAAGAACAGTTGAGTGCCCCTCAAGACTTACTTTTATGCATCTGGTCCTAAGTGCATTGCGTCACGGTGGAACCAGATGAGATGCTGGGGGATCCCTGATGGGCTATCCTGTGGGATTTTGCTTTTAGTTCAACATAGCCATGGTATGAGAGTCAGAGGGGGAGTGGAGCTAAAAGGATAGTAGTGTTAGCACTTGTTCAATGCTTTCTAAGTGTGCAGGTATTATTATCACCATACTGCAGTTGGGGGTCTGAGGCTTAGAGGAAATCACTTGTTTAAGGCCACCCAGTGAGTTCCTGGCAGGATAAGGTTTGAACCAGAGAAGTACTGCATGACTTTTGCCAGATTGCTGGGGCCCTGGGCCTTCCATTGCACCGACCCTAAAATTGTGCATTGAGTGCTACCATTACCACTAGTACTGGGGGTTAGGAGGGTCAACCCAACTAAATAGGCCCTGTGACAGGCATGGGCCCTTGGCTCATGCCCAAGATGGCCCGCCCTTGGTAGCAGTCCTGATTCCTGCAGTCCAGTTCCTTAGTTACTATGCTACACCAGCTCTTAAGAGTAGAGGCGTAACGGCTCAATCCTATCCCATTTTCCAGTGCTGGTGCAATTGTGCCAATGGGTGTGCATTGCATCCTGTGGTGCAAGGGCAGTCACTGGGGCCTTCTCAAGGTATGGGAACATGTGTTCCCTTACCACAAGGCTGCAATGTGGCTACACCACATTGAGCTCAAAAGTTGGATGGGATTGGGCCCTAACTCATTCACATGTTTTTCTGATCTAAATTCTTCCCTGAAGCTGCTGGGTGTCTGAGGGGAATATACAGGTACTTGTATGGTACCAATATGTTTTCATTTCTACTGTGGAGCAAATAGCAGCTTGGGGTGTGTCTGTGATTCATATCAGGAAAACAGCACAGGGGAAAGATCTTAACAATCCTTCCTGCAAGGCCACTCCTCCAATATGATTCAGGCATCCTTGCGGCTGCTTTGAACTTTAAAAAAAAAAAAAACATTGTGGGAGAGTCGTCCAATCATCTCACCTACTTTGGCCCTTGGGGCCAAGTTACTTGAGCACGCACATGTGTGCTACAGAGGCATGCTTCCAACCAGAAGCACCTCTGTTTTCTTAAATGAAGCTTTGGAAAGAGACAATCGGTGCAGGAGAGGGGAAAGTTCATTTTTTCCCCCCACATGCTGTTTTTATCCTGCACCTGTTTAAAGAGCACCTGTTTAAAGAGATGATTTGCTCCCAGAGTTCTTCATGGTAAATCCTTGCTTTAGGAGAGCAATTTTCCAAATGAACAACTCTCAGGGAAAGAATGGACTCCTCCCTCTGTCCTAGCAAGCATCTGATCCCATTCTAGCTAGAATATGCTCCTGTCACTTATGTGGCACTAGTCAGAATATGCTACTTCTTTTAGCTGAGAACAGTGCCAGTTGCCCCCCATGGCAGAGTGGCAGTTTTCCACCATCCCCACTGGGGGTTGACAGCACCTACCTTTTCCCACATGGAAATGCTCTAAAATGAGCCCAAATGGAGCAATTTCTGGAATCAGGACCATGCAAGTGTGAAGGAGAGGGTGTATGCACAGGTTTAGATGGTTGACATGATGACACAAGGGCATCATCATGTCACCGGGCCCTGGGTTCCCACCTAGCTATGCTACTGGGTGGCAGTATTGCTATCAACCACTTGAAAACTGTTGTATCCCTTGGGTTTCGGAATGTGGGACTCACTGAGCAGAGCACATGAAAAGCAAATCCAAAAAGTGCCCGCTTTTCTTGCTATACTACAGCAACAAAGCCCACAAGCCCTCTCACCCCAAGCAAATGCAACAAGGGGAACAGCGCTAAAACAGACAAGCCAGCCAGCCTCCAAATTCAATAGGCGATTCCACTACTGCTTTCCATGTGTTATTTGTTATAGAAATAGTTGCAACCCAGCTGTTTCGTCCTTTATTTTCTGGTCTCACAGACTGTACTGTGAAAAAAGAATTAGTCACAGGGGCCAGCCGCAAGTCCTCTGCAAAGTCTATTCCAGTGACAGAATGCAGATGGTGCATTCTGTCTCTCCCAGCGCAGAGGCTCTGCTTCTTTTCATCAAGGTAGACATCTCTGGAATGTCAGGATTAAAATATGCAGGAGGTCATTTCATCTCTGGCCATCGCTGCCCTACGGATCTGTGCACTTCATCTTCGTAAGAGGGCCTTTTCCTTAATTCATCTGAAAGGCATCTTAAGATGAGTAGCATTCTTTGCCAGTTCTGCTGAAACACTTGTCCAAATGGTGTCTCTCTTGCAGATTTTCTTGAAAACAAAACACCAGGCCTCACAATTTTCAAATTCACCTCCGAGGACTGAACGCTGATCTTTTCTTGAAACAAACAAGTCTAGGTGATTTGATACTAACTTCCTAATCTGCATATTTAAAGTTATTTGAGTTTTTGAACCAGCAAGTATGTGCATTACTCACATGTGAATCGGTGGCATAGCTAGAAGTGGTGCAACGGAAGGCGTACGCCTCCGTTTTGCTCTTCCAGCCTGGAATGGCTTCAAAGGGGACGGCCACTTGCAGGCTGTGGGAAGGCTCCCTGCAAAACCTAGTGCTCTGCACCTCCTCTAGCTACACCATTGATGTGCATTATGGAGTCTCATCTGAAGACGTATGATGTAATTCTGCTGTTGAAGTCAAGCATGTCTGTGAGCTGCCTAGGAGACTGCCTGGGAGGTGTGGTGTAGCAGTTAGAGAGTGTTGGACTTAAACTCCATGAAGACTTGCACCTGAAACCCCACTCTGTCATGAAGCTTGCTGTGTCAGTGGCATAGCTAGTGGGAGGCACACTGCCCTAGGTACAACATCGGAAGGGGATGCCATGTGAGTCCCAGCCAAGAAGGTGACAGCTGTGGTCTCCAAGCGGCTTTGTGATCTGCCTGCCACCCCTTCCTCCTCCTTTGGAGGCTCTCATTGAGCAAGCCATTAGACAATATACAGAGATGCCCCGGTATCCCCTGGGGTTCTGTTGTGGAACCCCCATGGTTACTTAAAACCACTGATACCAAGGATGCACCACTCCCTCCTCCCTGGCTCTCATAATGCCTTTCAAAGGCATTAAGAGATTGGGTAAGAGGTACTTTTTCAAGTGGGTGCTCCTTTTTTAGCAGGGGGAGAGTAACTGGCCCACCTCACCCCAGCAGTGTCTTTTCTAGTGGCTGTCTGCTGG
The DNA here is from genome assembly GCF_035046505.1 of Tiliqua scincoides. Lineage (NCBI taxonomy): Eukaryota > Metazoa > Chordata > Lepidosauria > Squamata > Scincidae > Tiliqua > Tiliqua scincoides. Next base: position 12,182,180 of record NC_089821.1, read on the forward strand.
AATTCATTTGCATCTTTTTAGATTGTGAGCCCTTTAGGGACAGGGAGCCATTTAGTTATTTGATTTTTCTCTGTAAACCGCTTTGTGAACTTTTAGTTGAAAAGTGGTATATAAATACTGTTAATAATAATAATAATTAAAAGGTACACAAAGTCATGGACAACCTCCAGTTCATGCTCAGAGATTGTAATGCAGGGAGGTGAGTCCACATCCTGAACCATGACCTGTGTTTTCTTCAGGCTGATTGTCAGTCCAAAATCTTGGCAGGCCTTGCTAAAACGATCCATGAGCTGCTGGAGATCTTTGGCAGAGTGGGTAGTGACAGCTGCATCGTCGGCAAAGAGAAAGTCACGCAGACATTTCAGCTGGACTTTGGACTTTGCTCTCAGTCTGGAGAGGTTGAAGAGCTTTCCGTCTGATCTGGTCCAGAGATAGATGCCTTCTGTTGCAGTTCCAAAGGCCTGCTTCAGCAGGACAGCGAAGAAAATCCCAAACAAGGTTGGTGCAAGAACACAGCCCTGCTTCACTCCGCTTCGGATGTCAAAAGGGTCTGATGTGGAGCCATCGAAGACAACAGTGCCCTTCATGTCCTTGTGGAAAGATCTGATGATGCTGAGGAGCCTGGGTGGACATCCGATCTTGGGGAGAATCTTGAAGAGGCCGTCTCTGCTGACCAGGTCGAAAGCCTTTGTGAGATCAATGAAGGCTATAAAGAGTGGCTGTCACTGTTCCCTGCATTTCTCCTGCAGTTGTCTAAGGGAGAATACCATATCAGTGGTGGACCTGTTGGCTCGGAATCCACACTGCGATTCTGGATAGACGCTCTCTGCAAGTACCTGGAGCCTCTTTAGTGCAACTCGGACAAACAGCTTTCCTACAACGCTAAGGAGAGAGATGCCGCGGTAGTTGTTGCAGTCACCCCTGTCACCTTTGTTCTTGTACAGCGTGATGATGTTTGCATCCCTCATGTCTTGAGGTACTCCACCTTCTCTCCAGCAGAGGTTGTCCATGACTTTGTGTATCTTGGCTCAACGATCTCCAACACTATTTCTCTTGATACCGAGCTAAACAAGCGCATCGGTAAAGCAGCTACCACGTTTTCCAGACTCACAAAGAGAGTCTGGTCCAACAAGAAGCTGACGGAACATACCAAGATCCAGGTCTACAGAGCTTTCGTCCTGAGTACACTTCTGTACTGCAGCGAGTCATGGACTCTTCGCTCACAACAGGAGAGGAAACTGAGCGCTTTCCACATGCGCTGCCTCCGACGCATCCTCGGCATCACCTGGCAGGACAAAGTTCCAAACAACACAGTCCTGGAACGTGCTGGAATCCCTAGCATGTATTCACTGCTGAAACAGAGACGCCTGCGTTGGCTTGGTCATGTCGTGAGAATGGATGATGGCCGGATCCCAAAGGATCTCCTCAATGGAGAACTCGTGCAAGGAAAGCGCCCTACAGGTAGACCACAGCTGCGATACAAGGACATCTGCAAGAGGGATCTGAAGGCCTTAGGGATGGACCTCAACAAGTGGGATACCCTGGCCTCTGAGCGGCCCGCTTGGAGGCAGGCTGTGCAGCATGGCCTTTCCCAGTTTGAAGAGACACTTTGCCAATAGTCTGAGGCTAAGAGGCAAAGAAGGAAGGCCCATAGCCAGGGAGACAGACCAGGGACAGACTGCACTTGCTCCCGGTGTGGAAGGGATTGTCACTCCCGGATTGACCTTTTCAGCCACACTAGACGCTGTGCCAGAACCACCTTTCAGAGCGTGATACCATAGTCTTTCGAGACTGAAGGTTGCCAATACCAATAATTAAAAGCATCACTTTCAGTTTTGTTGAAAAACCAAAAGTGAGTTTTTCACTCTAACGGCCATTCTGATGTCTGCAGAGACTGTGGGCCAATATACGCGGCTTCTGCTCAGAAAAGCCTTCAGAGGCGAGACGAGCACAGTAGATAATTGAATCATAGATACAGGATCCGTGGATATGGGGCCCTCCTATACATTTAGGATGCACCATCATTGCATAAACTACAACTGATTTTTGTTAAATAAACCAATACGGATTAATAATGTTCCCAATGAAACCCTTCAATCAATGAAAAAATGGTTTGGGCAACAGTTTGGAACACACACACTGCAGTTTTCTAATTTGCTACTTTCCTGATCTTAAGAAGAGCCCTCTTGATTCAGGCCAAGGGCCCATCTAGTCCAGCTTCCTGTCTCTCACTGTGACTCACCAGATGCCTCAAGAAGCTCACAAGGTACCTGTACCCTGTTGCTATCCCCTTGCAGCTGGCATTCAGAAACTGCTACCTCTAAAACCCATAGTCTTCATGGCTTGTAAGGCATGATGGACTTTTCCTCAATAGATCTGTGCAATCCCCTTTTAAAAACATCTAGGCCAGGTACCATCACCACATCCTGTGAGAGGGAGTTTTCTTTGGAAGATGTGTATAGTTCTGCTGACCTCACAGAATGTGGGTCATACCAAATGTGCTTTTAGGGCAATATTTCTAAATTATTATGACATTATGAAATTTTTCCTCCCCCTTCTACACTTAGTATATCCTCTGCTCACTTCTGTCTTCAGTCTAAAAAAGAACTCATAACAACTATATCCCTATGGTTCATCTTCCCCCCCCCCCAGCCACTCCTAGGGGTGTGCCAAAGAAAGAAAGAAAGGAAGAAAGAAAGGAAGAAAGTTAGTTTTAGTTTAGTTATTCCATCCACATTCATTATTAAAATCACATTCATTTCATTATTAATTCATTATTAGGGGGTAGTAGAATGTGTGATAATTGTGTGCCAGCTGGATGGAAAACATAGCTGAAAAGTTTCTGCTCTCCCAAGGAAAGCAATGAGAACCAAAAACCTGAATGAAATAATAATGAAAATGAATATCGGGGGAGGGTAGTGGGTGGTTACTGGGGCAACGGCACCAACAGCATCCTATGGTCCCTACCCAGTCTCACCATACCCCCAGGGGTCTCCTCGGACTTGCAACAGTGAAAGAGCTGGTCTAGACCTGAGCAGACCCATGTGAGATCATAGCACCTTGATGTAGTTAAGTAAGAATTCCGTTTACTTACCTCTCTGTTGTGCCATGGTTCTCAGCTGGTCCACAGGATGCAGCTGAGGCTGCATCAGCGCCACTGCGCTCTGCAGGCAGGCCAAGTATAGAACTGAGCCATTAGTAAGATGGTGACCTATACCTTTGGAGTTCTTGAAATCTGGAGGCCCGTTGCCAATAAAGCATGCAAAATGTGGCATTGCTGTTCTGTTCTGTACATTTCAACTGCAATTCTATGTACACTTTTCTGGGAGTAAGCCCCATTGAACACAGTGGGCCTTATTTCATTGGACACTTGCATAGGACAGCGCTGTTAGAGGAACATTGACCAGGCACTAAGCCCCTAAAGAGGTGGCACAGATCCAAGCAGCCCAGAGCTGTGCTGGGTCACCTGGGAGTGGGTAAGGATCCAGTTGAAGTGCTGGATCCTGGACCCCCCTGCTCTGCTCCAGCCCACCCATGGGCCCACCTGCCACCTGCACTCCCCCTACCCTAGAACATCGCTGTTCCACCCTCCCCAAGCCCCCATGCTGGCCTGCCTTGACCAGCACAATCTTACTTTTGTGCTGGCTCCTTGGGGCATGGGTCGGCCTCCAGGTCAGCGCATGTGACTTGCGCCAGCCCAAGGGCCAGTCAGGATAGGGCCCTCAGACTTACTAGAAATGGCCTCCACTTTTCGAGTGATATCATGGGGAGCGAGGTTTGCCACCGGATAAATAACATTTTACTCCCACTGTGCTAGAAAAATAAAAATCTGACAGTTGTTTCATAGTGACATGTGACACTAAGGTAGACTGATACATTAGCCTTTACAAGTAGGCTGTGGTTAGTTTGATCAGGCCACAGAGGGGAAAAAAACAAACACTGAACTTTGACTGGATGATTTAACAGCTATAGATATCAGTAGACTTGATAGAAAGCCATATTGGAGCCAAAATAAATAACACAAAAATATCCTTCAGCTCTAGGCAAGATGAGTATCGGCAAGCCAGCCATTGCTCATAGATCCAGACATAATCTACACTACATGTTGTAAATTGAGGGTGCACCTTTTGATAATACTATATTATGCATGTGGAAAGCTCAGCCAACTCTAAAAATGTACAAACTGGCTCGCCCAATACATTTTATATCCAGACAAGCAGTCCACATTTTGCATATGAACTCTTATCTATACGCCTGGTTCATGAGCCTGGTGACTCTTCAGGCAGCTGGCTCTGCTAGTGTGCAGGGTCAGGGCCTCCTGGTATCTGGGCAGAATTGTGTGGTCATTCCTATTTGTACAAACTGTGGGGGTTATATAAGCCCTTTTATCAAGCTGTTGCAATGGCAAAAATCACAGCAACCATTGTGAATAGCTCTCACGTGGAAATGCTGACCCAAACAAATGGTGTCCCCATTAAATTTCAGCCAGGCTGCATGCATAGTGGTAGAGAAGATGCATGGAGGAAGGCAGGGTTTAGGGGAAAAAACCTAATGGATGAGACAATATCACATCTATGAGTAAAGCACTTTCCCCATGCAAATGCTGTATGTATAACCAAACACCACTAAACAAAGCAAATCACATGGGCAATTCATGTCGAGTGGATACAACGCTGTGTATGATCAGTGTTGGTCCATGATGAACATGCACAAAATACAGGGCCTTTTCTGACATCTAGACTAGTGGTTCTCACACATTTAGCACCAGGACCCACTTTTTAGAAAGAGAATCTGTCAGGACCCATCGGAAGTGATGTCATGACCAGAAGTGACATCATCAAGCAGGAAATTTTTAACAATCCTAGGCTGCAATCCTATCCACCCTTACCCAGAAGTTCCATTGTTAAAAGAATATACATAGTAGCTTGTTCAAAGTACAGATCTGTAACATTTCCCCAAATGCAGTCACATACCATGGTAGCATCAAGTCTAACATATTAAAAATAAAATATTGAAATGAATGGGGACACACCTGAAGTTGGCTCATGACCCAACTAGTGGGTCCTGACCCACAGTTTGAGAAACACTGATCTAGACAGCTGAGACAAAACTAGCCCAAGACCTCCTGGCACATGAGGCAACTGTTTCCCCCCCCCCCTTACCTGGTGATATGCAAGCCTCTGTTCCTCCAACACTGTATTCCACCTCTCTTCCACTTCTGATTTGTCCCCCTCTTCCTTTTCCAATTCAGGGAGTGGGGGGAGGAGAATCAGTGGAGGTGAGTGGGTGGATAGAAGTGGGTAGCCCCTCAATCTGTGGCCTCAGGTCACTTCTTCAGTTGGCCTCATGGATGGGCTGGCCCTGATGGGAAGATTACTTGGCTCAATGATTGCTTGCCTTTAGTAGGCCAGTCAGGTTTCATTTATTCAGGGGTGTCCAAAGTTCTGTAACTTGTTGTGTAAGATGATCCACATTAGGTGGGGTCTCAAGGATTTTAGAAATAGATATACAGCAATGTTTATTAACCCAGGATTTTCATAGTTATACAGTTTTAAGAGCATTACACTCCCCATCTTCAATGATTTATTGCTCTTCCATTGCAATCCAATTTGGGGATGGGTGAGCTGCAATATATTTGAATGTTGTGAATTATGTTTACAATTTTTATGCCCTTGTATGTTATTCTACAGTGCCTTTTGACGCAAGAGTAGTTGATAAGTTATTGATACAGTATAAACAAATAATAAATTTATGGAGCAACTGGCTGTTGGGAGTACTCTAATCATAGTGAGATGTTCATGAAGGGATTCATGAATAGGAAATATTGCCTCTACCATGTAGAACCATGTTAATTATCGCCTCTACCATGTTTGCTGTGCTTTACCCAGATGGATAAAACCTCTTGAAATAGCAACTAATCTGAACTGGATTAAAAAAAGATCAAAATAAATCATATAACGATCTGTTGAATATTAAAGGAGAGATCTTAAGTAAGTTTGAGTTAGAAGAGAAAGGAATAAAATTGGACTGGTGGAATGAAATGCAAATAAGAACAAGTTTACGAAAAGACCAAAAAATAGGTTTTTATGAAGAAGATATAAGTTTTGATAAGATATTTTTGATGGATGAGGGGAAATATATAAAAAAAATGTACAATTTTCTCCTGGAGATAAGAATGGAGGACAAAATAGTTAAAGATGCAATGGTGTGTTGGGCAAAATTTTTTGGATATAATATGATGGACAACTGGAAACAAATGTGATGGACAACTGGAAACAAATTTGGAATATAAATATTAAGATAACTAAAGCAGTGTCTTTTAAAGAGAATTTATATAAAATGTTTTATAGATGGTATTTAACTCCAGAGAAATTAGCAAAAACGTATTCTGGGTCATCAAATATGTGTTGGAAATGCAAAGAGGTTGAAGGAACCTTTTATCATATGTGGTGGACATGTGAAAAAGCAAAGAAATACTGGAAAATGATACATAAATTCTTGCAAAAGATATTGAATTGTGTATTACCATTCAAACCAGAAATATTCCTCCTAAATGTGACATCAGAAATTAAAGACCAATATAGAAAATACCTTTTTGTACATATTGTTACAGCGGCAAGAATACTGTTTGCACAAAATCGGAAATCTACAGACATGCCAACTAGAGAAAATTTAATAGACAAAATTTATGAAATAGCAGAAATGGAAGTTTTAACAGAAAGAATGAAAGAGAGAGATTTAGGTAGAGTAAGAAAATATTGGAAGCCTTTTTATGATTGGATAGATAATTTTAGTTAAACAATATTGAGTGTTTAGATCAATTTAAATTTTTATAATGGCAAATATGATAGCTGTTGTATTGAAGATTATTGTGTTTTTTCAGTTGTTTGATTGCTTTTCTTTTTCTTTCTTTCTTTTTTTTTTTTTTTGAATAATGCATGTTGTAATCTAGGGCCATATCCTTATGTGTAACCTGTGTAGTACCTGCCCAAAGTCTAACCCATTTTCCTTACCTGTATCTGTAATAAATAAATAAAATATTTAATAAAAAAAGAAAAGTTTGCTGTGCTTTCACAACTTCTTCCTTGAAACCTTGAGTGGGGGGGGGGGGGTGTCCTGAAACTTGCATCTGAACATTAGGAGTGGGAAGATAAGAGTTACAGTTTCTGAACCAAAGTTGTTGGTAGTTTCAGTTATTTGCCCAGATTAGAATCTCATCAACATATGTTTTTGAAAATGCATTCTCTAACCAGGAATTTGTACCAGAGAGGCTTTCCCACCCTCTGCTTTGAGTGAGAGGAGGAGGAAAATGTCATTCACGAAAGTCAAGTTAGTATAGAAGAGTCACCAGGAAGTGTTGTAACTGGGGCATTAGACGTCGAATACAGGTTTTATATCTCTTCATGACATTGACTGAACAATGTTATGAATACGCTTAAAGCCAGCAATGAGGCTTCCATTACTGAGGACCAGAAAGCTCTTGGATCACTGCGCACTGATGATAAATATTAAAGCCCATGTGAGCCAACTGAAGGCTGAGAATGCTGGACGAAGGTTATCAGATGAGCTCCCACCTCCGCAAGTTCCCTGCAGCTTAAACAGTTTTATTGAGTCTTGGCAGAATCCAGACATTTCCTCTCGCCAAACATGTCAATATTAGCAAAGTGTAACAAACACCATTTTCCACAGAAAGTCACTCCGCTGGTATGTGATGTTTATACTATTTTTTTTACGAAAAAAGAAAAACCAAACTAAAGGTTATTTGTTTGATAAGAAACAAGGTTTTTTTTATAAAAAAATCTAGCCACCTGCTGTATGATCTCTCTAGAGCAGTGTTTTGTAACATTTGTTCTCATCTGTACCACTTCACATAGTCCACCTCTTTGAAGGGCCACCAGAAGTAACTGACTGTGACATCACTGCCAATTATTTCTGGGTTGGGAGTCCAGATGCAATGCCACAAGAACCAGTAAGAGTCTCAGGGTCCATGGGAGGGATTTTTGAGAATGGAGAAGCATGCTTTGGAGCCTTCTACTGCTGTTCATTGTGTCATATTTCTGGTCTTGCTGCCATGTGGCAAGAGTCCAGGTGTCCCATGAGTATCACCAGACACCACCTCAAGCTCCACTCATACCACTGGTTGAGAAACACTGCTCCAGAGGAATGCGATCGATGACTTCCAAAACTCACAGAGACTACTCTTGATCTAAAAGGTCTGGAAACAGTGATACTTTTATTGTAAACAGGCCTGGGACCCACCCAGTCCAGCTTCCTGTATCTCACAGAGGCCCACCAAATGCTTTAGGGAGCCCAAAAGGCAGCAAGACACAACCTGTGTCCTGGTGCCCTCCTCTGCATCTGGCATTCCGAGATAGTCTTCTTCTAAAATCAGGAGCTTGCACATATCTATCATGACTTGTAAACTGTGATGGATTTTTTCTCCAGAAATTTGTCCAATTCCCTCTTAAAGGTATCTAGGTGAGATGCAATCACCACTTCCTGTGATAATCTGCCCTTTTGTTACATGGCAAGATGTATCATGAATGTAGCAGAATGTATCATTTTTACACTCAAGCACTTGTCACACTTTGGATGAGAGTTAAGATTGCAGCAGTGGTGTAGCTAGAAGGGGTGCAAAGCACTACGTTTTGCAAGTGCCTGAACGTGCCATGCAAGCGGACTCTCCCCCTCCCCTTTGGAGCCATTCCAGGCAAGGGGAGAAAAACAGAACCATTCACCTTCGTTTTGCTCCTTCCGCCCAGAATGGCTCCGAAGTGGAGGGGGATAGGCTATTGCACAGCATGTTCAGGCACCTGCAAAACTTAATGCTTTGCCCCCCCCTCTAGCTACACCACTGGATTGCGGTTGGAGGGAAAGGCATTTGTGAAAATTGCAACTGCTCATTTTTTATTTCCATCGGTTTAAAGGAAAATTCTTTGAGAATAAAATCAACTCTTTAGCTGTCACACACTAGACAGAGTGTATATATTATTCATGCCTGTCTGTGAGAGCAATATGGCTCATCTTGAACATTCAGGTTATTTCCAAAGAACGAACAGCCTCTTCCATTAGCCAAGTAGCCTCACAGCATCACTTCATTCATCTTAGGTCAAGTTCAAAAATTTCTTTCACAGGACACGTCATGGACAACTTTGACCAAGAAATGTTTATCATTAATCTGGAGGGATTGCCTGGATCGTTTACATTAAAATAGTTTATACAAATCTAAGCCATACATTCATCATCTGTTTTATAGTCATGTAAAAGTGCATTATATCTTGGGGAACCTTTGCAAGGGAAGAGAGTCTAAAGCAAGTCTCTTTAGAACTCTGGAAATTTCACAGCGCACCCGATGCCACGTGGCTTGCTGGCAGCAGAGGCGTCGCTAGAGGGGGGGCAGTGCACTAAGTTTTCCAGAGAGCCTCCCTGCAGCATGCAAGCGGCTTCTCCCCCTCCCCTCGGGATCCGTTTGCCTCCCACAGTATGCGAGCAGCTCCTCCCCTCCCCTTTGGAGCCAAGTGGGCGGGTGTGGGGGAAACGGAGGCGAATGGCTCCGCCTCTGGCTGGCAGACTCTTGCCAGCTGCAAGGGATGGCACCAGGATGCAAGTCTCTTGTTGTCTTGTGTGCTCCCTGAGGCATTTGGTGGGCCGCTGTGAGATATAGGAAGCTGGACTAGATGGGCCTATGGCCTGATCCAGCAGAGCTGTTCTTATGGAGGCTCTTTACTAAAGCGTCTGCCAGCAAGCACTCCAGAGTTCTAAAGGGAAAACCCAGAAGTGATGATATCATGTGATGTGATGACATCATCTCTGCCCTGGGTGGTGCTGGCACCTAGCAACATGGCTGGCATCGTTGCATTTTCTGTAGGGGGTTTTGGCTGCTAGAGGTCTCCTCAAGGTAAGGGGACATTTGTCCCCTTGCCTCAAGTAAACTGCAGTGGCAGCTATGGGTCAACTCGGTTTTGCACCAGTGATATCACAAAAGAAGTATCTTAGATGAGTTCACACAAGATAGCTGAGTTGATTGGCCATCACATAGAAGGAGGAATGGGCTTACTCTCTGGGGCTTCTAGGAGCTGGTCCAATGGGATAATCTACAGGGTTGTAAATTTAGACACGAGGAAGAAACTCCTAACTGTGAGGGCCATCCAGCACTGGAACGGTCTGCCTCGTACAGTTGTGGGTCTCCCTCATTGGAGGTTTTGAAGCAAAAGCTGGATGGCCACCTATCAGGGATGCTGAAGCAGTTACCTGCACTGAGCAGGTAGCTGGAACTTGATGTCCTCCAAAGTCTCTTTCAGCTGTAACCTTCTGTTACTCTTGTAGCTTCTTCCATGTAACAATAGTAATGTGTAAACCAACCTGCTATGTGCTGAAGGGAAAACTTCACACAAGATCCTGAGGAACACAAGGGACTATGAGTGTTTGGTAGGAAGGAAATCAATGAGAGGATGCGGGGGAGGCACAGTGAGAAGATGCGGGGACAAAGGAGCTAATAAGCAGCCCATCCTGGGGCATTCCATGTACAAATGCTTTTATGCAAATGCCCGAAGTCTCCGAGCAAAGATGGGAAAACTGGAATGTCTGGTAACTAGGGAAAACTTTGACATAGTGGGCATAATGGAAACCTGGTGGAATGCGGAGAATCAGTGGGATACCGCAATCCCGGGCTATAAACTCTACAGGACGGACAGGGAGGGGCGAGTTGGAGGTGGGGTGGCCGTTTATGTTAAGGAAGGGATAGAATCCAGCAAAGCAGAGATTGAATGCAGGTCCGACTCCACCATAGAATCTCTGTGCCTCAGCACAGAGATTACCAGGCCTCAGCAGCGATGTAATACTAGGTTGAAAGGGAAGGTAAAAAGAGTCCAGCCTCTACAGAGAGCATGGAGGTTGCTCAAATCAACAGTAATAGAGGCCTAGTGGAAGGGTATACCACAAAGGAAGAAGGGCTCCACTAAGTCCAGGAGGGTGCCCGCATGGCTAACCAGCCAAGTTAGAGAGGCCGTAAAGGGCAAGGAAGCTTCCATCCGTAAATGGAAGTCTTGCCCTAGTGAGGAGAATAAAAAGGAACATAAACTGTGGCAAAAGAAATGTAAGGTGATACGGGAGGCCAAGAGAGACTATGAGGCCAGCAGCATTAAGGGGAATAATAATAATAATAATAATAATAATAATAATAATAATAATAATAATAATAATAAAACTTTATTTTTATCCTGCCCTTCTCCCTAACGGGACCCAGGGCGGCTAGCAACATATTAAAAAACCAGATTTTAAAAACATTAATACATAGCAGATAAAAAACATTACAGAGGCCATAAAAACAGTAGTCAGATTAAGAGACAGAATAAAAGAGCAAGTCACTGAGGAATCAAGCCTGTAAAAACTAAAAGATGTATAAAAAATGTTAAGAAGGCCAGAAATCAGAAGGCTTGTTTAAACAACAGTGTTTTCAGGCCTCGCTGAAAACTCTCAAGAGAGGGAGCCATTCTCACGTCAAGGGGAAGGGAGTTCCATAATGTTGGTGCCACTACCAAGAAGGCCCTATTTCTTGCAGCCGCCCCCCGGACCTCCTTGGGTGGCGGCACTTGCAAAAAGGCCTTCTCTGATGACCTAAGAGGGCGAGCCGGATTGTACAGGAGTAGGTGGTCTCTAAGATATCCTGGCCCAGAGCAGTATAGGGCTTTAAAGGTCAAAACCAGCACCTTGAATTGGGCCCGGAAACAAATGGGCAGCCAATGTAGCCCCCGGAGAAGCGGGCTGACAGAGTCAAACCGCCTGGCTCCGGTGACCACATGGGCCGCCGCATTCTGTACTGATTGTAGTTGTAGAATAATGAAAGCTTCTTCAAATATGTTAGAAGCAGGAAACCCGCCAGAGAAGTGGTTGGCCCTCTGGATGGTGAGGAAGGGAAAGGGAGATAAAAGGAGACTTAGAGATGGCCGAGAAATTAAATGAGTTCTTTGCATCTGTCTGCCCGATACCGCTGCCTGAACGGCCCCTCCTGACCAAGGAATTAAGTCAGATAGAGGTTGAAAGAGAAGATGTTTCAGACCTCATTGATAAATTAAAGATCAATAAGTCACCGGGCCCTGATGGCATTCACCCAAGAGTTATTAACAAATTGAAGAATGAAGTTGCTGATCTCTTGACTAAAATATGCAACTTGTCCCTCAAAACGGCCACGGTGCCAGAGGACTGGAGGACAGCAAATGCCACGCCAAGATGGTGGAATGCCTCATCAAAGATAGGATCTCAAAACACATAGATGAACAGGCCTTGCTTAAGGAGAATCAGCATGGTTTCTTTAAGGGTAAGTCTTGCCTCACAAATCTTATAGAATTCTTTGAAAAGGTCAACAGGCATGTGGATGCGGGAGAACCTGTGGACATTATATATCTGGACTTTCAGAAAGCGTTCGACACGGTCCCTCTCCAAAGGCTGCTGAAAAAACTCCAAAGTCAGGGATTTCGAGGGCAGGTCCTCTCCTGGATTGAGACCTGGTTGAAGACCAAGAAACAGAGAGTGGGTGTCAATGGGGAATTTTCACAATGGAGAGAGGTGAAAAGTGGTGTGCCCTAAGGATCTGTCCTGGTACCGGTGCTTTTCAACCTCTTCATAAATGACCTGGAGACAGGGTTGAGCAGTGAAGTGGCTAAGTTTGCAAACGACACCAAACTTTTCCGAGTGGTGAGGACCAGAAGTGATCGTGAGGAGCTCCAGAAGGATCTCTCCAAACTGGCAGAATGGGCAGCAAAATGGCAGATGCCTTTCAATGTAAGTAAGTGTAAAGTCATGCACATTGGGGCAAAAAATCAAAACCACATATAGGCTAATGGGTTCTGAGCTTTCTGTGATGGATCAGGAGAGAGATCTTGGGGTGATGGTGGACAAATTGATGAAAGTGTCGACCCAATGTGCGGCGGCAGTGAAGAAGGCCAATTCTATGCTTGGGATCATTAGAAAAGGTATTAAGAACAAAACAGCTAATATTATAATGCCGTTGTACAAAACTATGGTAAGGCCACACCTGGAGTATTGTGTCGCCACATCTCAAAAAGGATATAGTGGAAATGGAAAAGGTGCAAAAGAGAGCGACTAAGATGATTACGGGGCTGGGGCACCTTCCTTATGAGGAAAGGCTATGGCATTTGGGCCTCTTCAGCCTAGAAAAGAGGCGCCTGAGGGGGGACATGATTGAGACATACAAAATTATGCATGGGAAGGATAAAGTGGATAGAGGGATGCTCTTTACACTCTCACATAACACCACAACTAGGGGACATCCACTAAAATTGAGTGTTGGGAGAGTTAGGACAGACAAAAGAAAATATTTCTTTACTCAGCATGTGGTCGGTCTGTGGAACTCCTTGCCACAGGATGTGGTGATGGCATTTGGCCTGGACGCCTTTAAAAGGGAATTGGACAAGTTTCTGGAGGAAAAATCCATTACGGGTTACAAGCCATGATATGTATGCGCAACCTCCTGATTTTAGAAATGGGCTGTGTCAGAATGCCAGATGCAAGGGAGGGCACCAGGATGAGGTCTCTTGTTATCTGGTGTGCTCCCTGGGGCATTTGGTGGGCCACTGTGAGATACAGGAAGCTGGACTAGATGGGCCTATGGCCTGATCCAGTGGGGCTGTTCTTATGTTCAATAAAAGTAGTGCAGAGGATCTACTTTTGTATATTCTTTCTAATAGACCGAAATCTTTGGCCAGCCTGCTCATGAAATCAGGCTGAAGCAGTTGCTTGAGGCAGTAAATAGGGGATGTGTGAAGAACAGATGGGTGTGTCCTGCATGCACCCTACTCCTGTCTGCCACTCTTTCTCCCAGCCTATCTGGCTGGTTGCTCACCCCCCCAGCCTAGACAGCTACCACAACCATCATTTCTTATACCCCACTTTTTGGAAAGGACAGTGTACATGAGCCAAAGTGCCACCTATTTCTCATTATCCGCTACTCTATTCTCATTATCTGCTGGTGCTGCATCAAATGGGTAGTGGTATTTGCCTGTGGAGAGGACCAATTTGTGTCTGCTTCAAGACTTGCCCCACCATCTTGGGCACCATCGCGGGGTCTCCAGCTGAATCTTCACAACCCTGATGATGATGAGGGCCTGATGATGAGAAGTCTCTGGAAGGCTACCTGAGGACTGCTCTGGGGCTGGAGCAAGCCAAGGGAAGGGGCCAAGAAGTGGAGGAGAAGGTGAAGCAACTCCCTCCCCACTGCTGATCTTTGAGGCCTCATTGAGTCATCAACCTTCAATGAGGGACAGCACAGAGAAATCACCATTGCCACAACCTTCAACGCATCAAGGGATATCGAGCATGGAGGAGGAAGCATCAGATGTTGGAGATGTAGATGAGCCCTTGCTATCACCCATCCTCATATACTCCAAGTTAAGATTCAGGTTCATAAAGTTCATAGAGTATATGGTGAAAAGAGTTCCCCAGAACCTAACCCCCTTTTCCCCATAGGCTCAGTGATTCAGTATCAGCTAATTCGGTATCCACTAGGTTTATCAGGAACCTAACCCTAGTGGATAATGAGAACTGACTGTGACCAGAGTGTGTCTTTTATTCCCCTCTGAAACAGAAATTCCGTTTTTGGACTCAGACTCCATGATCATGGTCATTTCATGTTCAGTGTTCTAATTAGCACACATAAAATTCACTCCCCTCGGCAAAGGACCACTGAGAACTCCATAACTTTTCAACAAGTTCATCAAGTGGCTTATTAAACTTGATGACCTGGAAAGGACACAATCAGTGTGCTTTCAACAATTTATTTTACCAGGAACTGTGTGTGTTTAAGGACAATAAAAGAGGAGTCCCTCAAACAATTTGCTTTGTTGAATCACAGAAATGATTCATGAGTGCGACGGCATAAGTGTATGAATGTGACTGGAGGCAACACTTAACTGCTTGTTTATAAACAAGCAGTTAAGTGTTGCCTCCAGTCACATTCATACAGTCTATTCAACCCATCAAATTAAATTATTTGCTATGTTTATACCTTGTCTCCCACACAATTCAATGCTGCTTACATGGGCTTTCTTGGCGTCTCCCATCAAGGACCATTCCAGAATCAGCAAGGTTGGTTAATCCTGTGTCCAGCGCTGGCTGAAGGTTGAACATGTGAAGCAGGGTTCACATGCCTCCCTCAACTGCCTGCTTACCTTCTCAAAGCTCAGTACTTCTTCAAAATAGGCCAGGCATGGAGGATTCTGGAGGCAGAAGAGGTTCTGCTTCCAAGATCCTCTGGACATGAGTATATTTAAGCAATGGAATAGAAAAGGGTAGAAAATGTTTGGCTGCTTTACTTTGGGAAAAGCTTTCAGTTAGCTTGTGGTGTGATTCTGTGCCCACTGAACTCAGTGGGAAAATAAAGACTTAATTATTTGAATCATGAATGGAATATGCCAAGCTCAATGTTTCCTTTCAATATGGGGACCAAAAATGCTTGGATTTAAGGACTGACCCAGTGACCAAAGGAAGTGATAAATTTCTTCCCTTTATGGATACAGTTTTGCCATTACACATGATCTTTAATGACAGCGCTTAAAAAAAAAAAAAAGCAACCGCACAATCCTATGAGTGTCTATTCAGAAGTAAGCTCCATTGATTTCAATGGAACTTACTTCCTGGTAAATGTGTACAGGACTGCAGCCCAAGTGTCTAAGAAATGACAATGGAAAACACGGAACACAATCCTACGTGCGACTACTCAGAAGTCTTATTGAGATCAACAGGTCAGGTTGCAATCCTATTTGCACTTTCTTGGGAGTAAGTCTCAGTAGGAGTTACATCTGAGTAGACTTGCATTGGTTCAGTGGCGTAGCTGGGGGGTGGAGCAGCCAGTGTGGCCAGGAGGCTCAGTGTGGTGGGAAAGCGGCCCCTCCCTTCGCAGCGGTTCCCGGCGGGGGGAGCAAAACGGAACTGTACGGCTTGTCTCTAAAGATTTGCGGCTTGTCTCTAAAGATTCTCTAAACGCATCATGTTCCGACGCCGATATATCCAAATAGAAAGAAGTGCTTCAACACTCCCTCATCACCTGTGTTGTCATAAACCTTCAGAAGATCATATCATGGAAAAACATTGAAAGAGCCTACTGGCGCTAAAGTTACCTGTTGGATGTTACTAATGAAGATTTTACTTGGGGAAATGTCTGTTATCTCAGAAGCTAAGCAGGGTCAGGCCTGGTTAGTACTTGGATGGGAGACCACCTGGGAATACCGGGTGCTGTAGGCTTATGCCATAGTCTTTCGAGACTGAAGGTTGCCAACCATTTTTTTTTTTGTCTGTTGTAGAAGCAAACAAAGTCCATTGTGCATGGGCTCAAGTAATATTCTTGTGCAGCTCTTGTTCAGCATAGCAAGACTTTCATAAAATGAGCTTCTCATTTACTCCCTGAGAAATCTTACTTTTCCTTAACCAGTTTTCATTTTTAAAACAGCCAGGAAGGAGAGGAAAGTTGCTCAACAAACGGATCATAGCCCACGTATGTATGAACAAATGACGGAGTGTTAGATGTGTTAGAGACCACTGGTCAGTATCATCTAATTTGATTGTCAGAAGCTCTCCAAGATCTCAGAAAGGTGCCTTTATTGGCCCAGCTACCTCAGACAGAGATTTAAGCTTGGACTTTCTGAATGTTCCACATAGGCTCTATCATGGACCTAGAGTCCCTCTTCCCTCATGTCAAGAGAAGAAATGGTTGGAATCTGGTTTGGAGCCCTCATGAGTAAAGAAATACTATCCCAACTAGCCATGATGACCCATGACTAGGTAATTGCATGAGCATGTCCTGCTGTCTATCCTTGTGTGTGTGTGTGTGGGGGGGGGAATTCTACTGAACCTCTCTCGCACACATGATAAATATACTACTTTATAGCAAGGGCCATATTAGGTCTGCACCTCAGTGGCATATAAAGGGTATGGCAAGCCAAGCCGATGTCATGTAACATCCCACCATTGCTGCCCTTAGGCACTACCTCCCCTGTGTACACCACTGCTGCACCTAAACAAGCAATGAGGCCCAGTGGGGGGAGATTTTCTAATTAATGGTATGCAGAGGGGCCATGGCACTACTGAAAGCATGGAGGATAGGCTTTAATACTACAGTGACTTCACTGCAGTTTTGATCCCAATTTCTGCAGACTTTTCACTGTTGGCAACCTTCAGTCTCGAAAAACTATGGTATCGCGCTCTGAAAGGTGGTTCTGGAACAGCGTCTAGTGTGGCTGAAAAGGCCGATTCGGGAGTGACAATCCCTTCCACACTGGGAGCAAGTGCAGTCTGTCCCTGGTCTGTCTCCCTGGCTATGGGCCTTCCTTCTTTGCCTCTTAGCCTCAGACTGTTGGCCAAGTGTCTCTTCAAACTGGGAAAGGCCATGCTGCACAGCCTGCCTCCAAACGGGCCGCTCAGAGGCCAGGGTTTCCCACTTGTTGAGGTTAGTTTTAAAGAAACTTCCAATGGAAGTCCATGTAAGTTTTTCTCAAAATGAAAAATGGCATGTGTGAATGCACAATCAGGATAAAAGCCAAGACAAGGGCAAAGTACTAAAGCCTTTTTATCCCTGTCACCAGTTTCACCAATTTTATTTTAATTTTATAAAATATGTACCCCCCCTCCCGTCTGTGCATTTAGGTGCATATCTAGTTTGGATATTAGATCATGAGTGAGGGTGAAGATCACATGGATCCCCTTTGTGAGTTGAAGGGGAAAATGACATTAGGAGAAGGAAAAGGGAAAGCACAATCCCATCCCTAATCAAATTGTAGGGGTGGGTGGGTAACTTGACTGGTAAGAATCAAATTGGCCCATCATTAGTTGTGAGAATGGATAAGTCAATTTTTTCTCTGTGCAGTGCTGAAATATGTTGAAATAGACCATTTGTTCTAGTGGCTCAACGTTGTGATAGTGAATCCTTCTTCAAATCATTTGCTCAGCTAATTCCAATTTGCAGTGTATAGAGAAGCCCTCCTCCACAACTAAGAACTTTTAAATCCCATTGATTTCCATGAGAAAATTGAGCACATTTAATTCTCTCCCCTTTAAACCAAGGGGTTTTGAATGTGGAATTTTGGAAGCTCATAAAAAAGGATGGTCACATATCTATTGTGATAAAGTAACGAAAGCTGTAGCTTTTTCCTAAATTTTTAGACCGTGAGTCAATCTGTTTTGGGATGCTGCACGTTTACTGGTGTATGGTGGAAATCTATCATCGTGGTCAGGATCAGTATTGCTGGTAAATTACGGCTTTGAATTAAACCAAACCATTTAAGACTTCAGCAGATGAGAGAGAAAGAGAAGGTTACAGAGAGGCAGGAAAGCATGAAAAAGATTAATAGCTTTGAAACAGTCTCCACTAATGAGATGACAAAAACACACTCTTTACATATTTTGTGGGGATCATTTTTCATATTCTGCTTTAAACTGTGTATCCATACTTCTAATTTTCATTCCTCACATTTTGAATTCATATGCTTTTCTGTTTCCTTTATGGTTAGTAAACATGCCAACATTAACGCTGTAGGAAGTCCTGAAGATTCTCAAGTCCAAGCCATATTTTCAGGGAGAAAAAAAATTCTAAGTTTGGCATTTTTATTTCAGAAGATTCCAAAAGCCATTTGGCCCAGATTGATTCCAAGCTGGGGAGTTTACCGCAGAAGAACAACAGGCAAATAGAGAACTGTAGTCATATTTTTTGAAGACCTGGAAGAAGGTAATGACTTTTGCAGTTTTAAATCAAATGCTGTTGGAAAGATGTATACAAACCATTTCCGTCTAGAAATATTTTCTTGTTGGCTAAATTTCTCCAGTTTTTTTTTTTTATTAAAGGGGCAGGGAATGGCCCTTTTCATTATACCCAAAAAAGGCCAACCTGATTCTCAGATATATTACTCAGTCAAAAAAAAATATGTATTACGTCAATACTTTTTACTGAAAGATATCTCTTTTTTGAAATATCTATTATAACTGTGCCATTCTGGCAAGACAGAAGTCTTCCTCGATACTAGTCAAACCAACTTTTGACCCAGACGTATGGTTGGAACAGCCCTATGGAGGCTAATGAATGACTTCCCCACACAATAGAAAAATGCACCATTCCCATGCTATTGAGGTAGCTCAGAATTGCTCTTGCTTGCTGCAGGAGAGTAAGTTGAAGGAGTCAAGGAGCCAATACTAGACAGGCTCCAAAACAGATAAGTGATGCTTGAAGCTGGAAGTTATCTGGTGTGTAATTAGTCTGTGAAACTCCTTGCCACAGGAAGTGGTGATGACATCTGTCCTAGATGCCTTTAAGAGGGAACTGGACAAATTTCTGGAGGAAAAGTTCATCATGGGTTACAACTCATGATAGGTATGTGCAAGCTCCTGAAATTAGAAGTAAGCTACCTCAGAATGTCAGATGCAGAGGAGGGCACCAAGATGCAGGTTGTGTTCTGTTGTCTTGTGTGCTCACTGAAGCATTTGGTGAGCACTGTGAGATACAGGAAGCTGGAATAGATGGGCCTTTGGCCTGATCCACCAGGGCTTTTCTTACGTTCTTATTAAGTTCAGTCCACTCATGTTCCACAGAATCAGTGAATGGGTGATGATAGTGTAGGTAGGCTGTGGGTATGAATAGGCGTAACTGAAGGAGGATAGCATTCATATGGACTGGAGCTGTTATCAAGGAGTTGTTGGCAACCTTCAGTCTTGAGAGACTATGGTATCGCACTCTGAAAGGTGGTTTTGGAACATCGTCTCGTGTGGCTGAAAAGGCCAATTCGGGAGTGACAATCCCTTCCACACTGGGAGCAAGTGCAGTCTGTCCCTGGTCTGTCTCCCTGGCTATGGGCCTTCCTTCTTTGCCTCTTAGCCTCAGACTGTTGGCAAAGTGTCTCTTCAAACTGGGAAAGGCCATGCTGCACAGCCTGCCTCCAAGCGGGCTGCTCAGAGGCCAGGGTTTCCCACTTGTTGAGGAAAGGACTCCTCAACACTCCTAAGGACTTCAGATCCCTCTTGCAGATGTCCTTGTATCGCAGCTGTGGTCTACCTGTAGGGCGCTTTCCTTGCACGAGTTCTCCATAGAGGAGATCCTTTGGGATCCGGCCATCATCCATTCTCACAACATGACCGAGCCAACGCAGGCGTCTCTGTTTCAGCAGTGCATACATGCTAGGGATTCCAGCACGTTCCAGGACTGTGTTGTTTGGAACTTTGTCCTGCCAGGTGATGCCGAGAATGCGTCGGAGGCAGTGCATGTGGAAAGCGTTCAGTTTCCTCTCCTGTTGTGAGCGAAGAGTCCATGACTCGCTGCAGTACAGAAGTGTACTCAGGACGCAAGCTCTGTAGACCTGGATCTTGGTATGTTCCGTCAGCTTCTTGTTGGACCAGACTATCTTTGTGAGTCTGGAAAACGTGGTAGCTGCTTTACCGATGCGCTTGTTTAGCTCGGTATCGAGAGAAAGAGTGTCGGTGATCGTTGAGCCAAGGTACACAAAGTCATGGACAACCTCCAGTTCATGCTCAGAGATTGTAATGCAGAGAGGTGAGTCCACATCCTGAACCATGACCTGTGTTTTCTTCAGGCTGATTGTCAGTCCAAAATCTTGGCAGGCCTTGCTAAAACGATCCATGAGCTGCTGGAGATCTTTGGCAGAGTGGGTAGTGACAGCTGCATCGTCGGCAAAGAGGAAGTCACGCAGACATTTCAGCTGGACTTTGGACTTTGCTCTCAGTCTGGAGAGGTTGAAGAGCTTTCCGTCTGATCTGGTCCGGAGATAGATGCCTTCTGTTGCGGTTCCAAAGGCATGCTTCAGCAGGACAGCGAAGAAAATCCCAAACAAGGTTGGCGCAAGAACACAGCCCTGCTTCACGCCGCTTTGGATGTCAAAGGGGTCTGATGTGGAGCCATCGAAGACAACAGTGCCCTTCATGTCCTTGTGGAAGGATCTGATGATGCTGAGGAGCCTGGGTGGACATCCAATCTTGGGGAGAATCTTGAATAGGCCATCCCTGCTGACCAGGTCAAAGGCCTTCGTGAGATCTATGAAGGCTATAAAGAGTGGCTGTCGCTGTTCCCTGCATTTCTCCTGCAGTTGTCTAAGGGAGAATACCATATCAGTGGTGGACCTGTTGGCTCGGAATCCGCACTGTGATTCTGGATAAACGCTCTCTGCAAGTACCTGGAGCCTCTTTAGTGCAACTCGGGCAAACAACTTTCCTACAACGCTAAGGAGAGAGATGCCGCGGTAGTTATTGCAGTCACCCCTGTCGCCTTTGTTCTTGTACAGCGTGATGATGTTTGCATCCCTCATGTCTTGAGGTACTCCATCTTCTCTCCAGCAGAGACAGAGGATTTCATGCAGCTCAGTGACGATGATCTCTTTGCAGCACTTTAGGACTTCAGCAGGGATGCTGTCTTTTCCAGGTTCCTTGCCAAAGGCAAGGGAGTCCAGGGCCACGTGAAGTTCTTCTAGGTTTGGTTCACTGTCAAGCTCCTCCAGCACAGGCAGGCACTCAATGTTGTTCAGCGCTTCTTTGGTGACTACATTTTCTCTGGAATATAGCTCAGAGTAGTGCTGCACCCAGCGTTCCATCTGCTGCGTCCGATCCTGGATGACCTCGCCTGTGGCAGACTTCAGAGGGGCAATTTTCTTCTGTGTTGGACCTAGGGCCTGCTTGATACCATCATACATCCCCTTGATGTTGCCCGTGTCAGCTGCTATCTGTATCTCGGAACAGAGCTGGAGCCAGTAGTCGTTAGCACATATCCTGGCAGTCTGCTGGACTTTGCTGCGAGCAGCTCGGAGGACCTGCAGGTTGCGCTCACTGGGACAGGCCTTGTATGCTGCTTGAGCTCTCCTCTTTTCCTCAATGACTGGTGTCAACTCCTCAGAGTGGGCTTCAAACCAGTTTGCCATCTTGTTGGTCTTCTTGCCAAATATGGACAAGGCGTTGTTGTAAACGACATTCTTGAAATGTTCCCATCTGTTGGATGCGTTTGCATCGACCGGGCCTGGAAGAAATTCCTCAAGCGCTCGTGCAAATTCCTCCACTTTTCTCTGATCCTGGGTCTTGCTGGTATCAATGCGAGGTCTTCTTTCCTTTTTCGTGTGGTACAGTCGCTTTGTTTGCAGTTTCACTCTGCTGCACACCAGGGAATGGTCGGTGTCGCAAGCAGCACCCTGATAGCTGCGCGTAATCTTGATGCTGGGAAGGCTGGAGCGTCTGCTGAGAATCAGGTCGAGCTGGTGCCAGTGCTTTGATCTTGGGTGTCTCCAGGAGACTCTATGTTGGGGCTTCATGTTGAAGAATGTGTTGCTGACACAGAGACCGTGAAGACAGCAAAACTCTAGCAGGCGTTGGCCATTTTCGTTCATCTTCCCAGTGCCGAACTGACCTAAGCAAGTGGGCCACGAACTGTTATCAGCACCAACTCTAGCATTGAAATCACCGAGGATGAACAATGGCTCTTTTACGGGGATCTTCTTGATAGTGGTGGCCAGGTCATCATAGAATTTGTCTTTGGCTTCTGCTAGAGACGACAGAGTCGGTGCATAAGCACTGATAAGAGTGACAGGTCTTGCTGATGACTGGAGCTGCAGGGACAAAATTCTTTCACTTCCCACAGTAGGTGGGATGATGGATTTCAGCAGGGTATTTCTGACCGCAAAGCCAACACCATGTTCCCTGGTTTCGTTTGGTGGTTTTCCCTGCCAGAAAAATGAGAAATTTCTCTCCTTGACAGATCCGGAATCTGGCAACCTAGTCTCTTGAAGGGCAACGATGTCCATCTGCAGTCTGCTCAGCTCCATGTCAATGACAGCTGTTTTGCGTGCGTCGTCTATTTCTTGCAGGTCATCAGAGAAGCCAGGTGTCATTGTCCTTACGTTCCAGGTGCCCAGCTTTAGGGCAGGAGTTTTCAGTTTTTTATTGCATGGTGCAGAGTTGTCGATCCGCTTGTCGGTTTTCACCCTAAACCCCACGCACCGCATGAGGTTAACGGACCGTGGCGAGGCAACACCTTACTGGCTGGGGACTGCCCAGCTTAAGGCGGGCGGTAGCTGCCCAATGAGATGCAATGATCTCTCCCACCGTCGGAAGCAGCCCCTGGCGTCACGCCCTACGCCAATCGAGCGAAGACTTATAACCGGTAACTGCTGCTTCCCGTGTTGTGCCGACGCCGTATGGCGAAGTTGGAGTGTCCTCTCCAGTGCGCGAAGCCTGGGTAAAGAAGGTATGGAGGATAGGCTGTTACCAATGCAGCAAATCCCCCCTCTCCACGTCGCTGGAATGATCCAATGGAAAGGCAGAAGCCAATAGGGTTGGTTCCAGCGGCGTCTAGCGGCGTTCCAGCGGTGTCAAGCTGTACTGCCTGTCATGGGCCTCCTCAGTTCTGCACCCACTTAATAGCGAATGCAGATCCAAGGAGACCCATTGTTACCAGCAGAGCTCCACATGGCTAAGGGAGCAAATGTTCTCTTACTCCAATGAGATTCCAGCAGCTACTCTGGCCCCGTAGGGTATAGTGGCAACCATTTCAGTGTTAGTTACCATACCTCACACAGCCTCCAGAGTTTAGGATTATGCTGTTAACTCTCCCTTTCACAGACATTTTGTCATTCTTCTCTTCATCTATTTTCAACATCTATGGAAATCTCCTTACTATCCCAACCCAAACAAGGCATTGCTTCTTGGCATTGTTTGTGGAGAGTTCATTGGCCTCCGCTTTTATCTTATGATGATTTTCCATTGGTTAAATAAACCAATGTATCTATGTAGTAGAGCACATTCAGTACATCCTGGCTTCTGCATGTCAAACATGCATGCAAGCCATCCAAGCAAGAGCTTTGCTATACTTCTAGAAAATGCACAGGCTCAGTCTCTTTTCACTACCTACTTTGGATTCTCTTTTTATTCTTTTCCCACTGAAAGTAGAATTGGTAGTGTTTTGTTTCTGTGCCAATTGTAAAGAAACATTCTTGAAAGAGACTACGTTGTAGGGGAGTATATTATGAACTACTACTTTAACCAAAGGAAAAAAATGTATCAAGGAGTAGGACAAAAAGAATATACATGATCATTACTTTACATGTTCGTGTATATATGAGTACAAGAATAATGTATGCATTGGATGAAATGGAGGGAGGGTTTCAGGACAGAACCTGATAATGACGGGAGTAGAGAAAAGCATTTAAAATGAGAATTTACCCCTAAATACGTATTTACCACCAGTAAATACCTCCACGTGGCTTATGTTATTTCACCAACAAGGGTGGCTTTTGCCATTCAAGAACACTGAGATTCTGCCACCAGTTCTTGAGTTCAGATCTTCCAATGAACCCTCACGTCAGATCTCAGGACCAAGCTTGTGTTTTCACATTGTCCTCCAAAGTGGCCTATGTAGGCTGTATGAAGTCAAGAGTCAGGCTCATTCTGGGTCCAGGATCAGGCCATTAATTGTTCCTCAACCACTTCTGCATTATCCCTGACTGAACAGGCTGAAGTCATGACAAATTTCCACTCTTGCTTCTGTAACAATCCTAACTGTATCAGCCCAATCCTATCCTTCCCACCCCCACTGTTGCAGCCATTCCGAAAAGGCACTTGCTGTATCCAGTGGGGGGAGGGAGGGAGAGGCTTTGGAATGGAAAGGGAATTTAAATCCTTTGTAAATGGATTTGTAAACTGTTTTGGATGGTCGTGGATAAAGGGATGTTCTTTTCCCTCTTGCACAGCACCAGGACCAGGGGACAGCCACTCAAACGGAGTGTCTGTGGAACTCCTTGCCACATGATATGGTGATAGAGTGGACAGAGGGATGCTCTCTTCCCTCTCACACAGCACCAGAACCTCTCACTCAACCAGGGGAGAGAGGCACTAACATTGCCATAGGATATGGTGATCCAGCAGGGCTCTTAAGGCTCTTAAGATCATATCGTCTAGCCTAGACGCCTTTAAAAGGGGATTGGACAAGTTTCTGGAGGAAAAATCCATTACGGGGTACAAGCCATGATGTGTATGCGCAACCTCCTGATTTTAGAAATGGGTTATGTCAGAATGCCAGATGCAAGGGAGGGCACCAGGATGAGGTCTGTTGTTATCTGGTGTGCTCCCTGGAGCATTTGGTGGGCCGCTGTGAGATACAGGAAGCTGGACTACATGGGCCTATGGCCTGATCCAGTGGGGCTGTTCTTATGTTCTTAAACTACAATTCCCAGGAAGCTTTGCAGGTCTGTTGTTATCTGGTGTGCTCCCTGGGGCATTTGGTGGGCCGCTGTGAGATACAGGAAGCTGGACTAGATGGGCCTAGGGCCTGATCCAGTGGGGCTGTTCTTATGTTCTTATGTAAGCCTCCTGCCCCACAATGGGTCTCCTTGGACCTGAGCCAATGAAATCACTGGCAAAAGTCCAAGGAGAAAAAAAAGGAGAGGGGAGGCTGCTACTCTAGGGTATAGGATCCAGTGCACACCATAGCCACCAGATCCATTCCCTTCCACTTAGTTTCACCCCCTCACTGCCCCCATTTCAGCCTCCTGTGCCCCCTCTCCACCTCCCCCACCATCTTACTTGCGTCAGTGGGTCCTTTTGGGTCCATTGATGCAGGCAGGAAGGCTCTGTCCTTCCCACTGGTGCTCTGGCAGTTCACTATTTTGTGCACCACCAGAGCTCTCTTTAAGGCCGTTTTTGGGCAGATGCCACCAGCAGAATGCGCGCTCCACAGGGGGCAATACCCAATCGGATTGGCACCTAAATAGCCTATTTAAATCAATATATGCCAGCCCTCTAAGCCAGGGGTGTCCAAAGTTTTTGGCAGGAGGGCCACATCATCTCTCTGACACTATGTTGGGGGCCAGGGAAAAAAAGAATTAATTTACATTTTAAATTTGAATAAATTTACATAAGTTTACATAAATGAATATATTAAAGATGAACTTATATGAATGATTGAAGGGCTTGCAATAGCTCAAGGCCTATAAAAGGCCTTGCACAAAGCAAGGCTGGCCTTTCCTTTGCTGCCGTGAAAGGCCTTTCCTTTTACAGACGTGAAACAGCAAGCAGTGTAGGAAGCCCTCATCCCACAGCTCACAAAAGAAGTCGAACAGTCACCCTCACGCTGAGAGCAGTTGCATTGAGCCAGTTGATCTCCGGAGGGCCAGAGGCTCATTGGAGACTGGGGGCTCCCTGAGGGCCGCATTGAGAGACCTCGAGGGCCGCATGTGGCCCCAGGGCACCCCAGGGTTTGGGCACCCCTGCTCTAAGCAATCGTTTAATAAGAATGATGTTCTACCTTTGAAAGACACATTAAGTCAGGCCAAGAGTAAGACTCTGTGTCCGTACTAAAAGAAAATTAAGCATCTGTACCAAATGGATTGAACAAAAACCACTTACCTGTTTACCTGTCAAAATCACAGATGAGAGGAAACTATGATGCAGGCTCTGCCAATTTTACCTTCATTTTACTAGAGCTTTAAAGGGGGCCACTTCCTCCCCAGAGCCATCTCTGCTGACCATGCAAGATGGTCCTCACCTTGAAAGTCTATCAAGTTACACCATACATCTAGTGCAGGGGTGCCTAAACCCCGGCCCTGGGGCCACTTGTGGCCCTCGAGGCCTCTTAATGCGGCCCTCAGGGAGCCCCCAGTCTGCAATGAGCCTCTGATCCTCCAGAGATTTGTTGGAGCCCACACTGGCCCGACGCAACTGCTCTCCGCATGAGGGCAACTGTTTGACCTCTTGTGCGAGCTGTGGGGTGAGGGCTCTCTCCACTGCTTGTTGTTTCACATCTGTGATGCAGTAGTGGCAGCAAAGGAAAGGCCAGCCTTGCTTTGCGCAAGGCCTTTTATAGGCCTTGAGCTATTGCAAGCCCTTCAATCATTCATATAAGTTCATCTTTAATATATTCATTTATGTAAACTTATGTAAATTTATTCAAATTTAAAATGTAAATTAATTCTTTTTTCCCCCTGCTTCCGACACAGTGTCAGGGAGCTGATGTGACCCTCCTGCCAAAAACTTTGGACACCCCTGATCTAGTGCATTCCTTCCCATATCTGTTTTAAATGTCCCAGACAGGATTCAAAACAATGACCTCCTGTAGCATTCCTGTGGCTTTCAGTCACTTACAGCACTTTGCTAGAAGTGCGTGTTTTGTGTTAACTTGTGTCTTTGTTTCAGCACTATTAAACAGCATGGCAGAAGGCGGTGATGCTGAACACAGCAATGATGTTTAATGATCTTCATGTAGAAATTGTTTGCACACACTGGCCTTTTGCAAGTGGCTTTCTGTATCTATTATAAAACTATACTTCTGTAACCCGTCACATTCAGTCGCTCTTCAAAAGACTCAAGTGTTTTAACACATGACGATCTGGAACTGCTCGCTCCCCACAGTCCTGTCAATGTCCCTCAGTTTTTAAGCCAAATTTCTGCTAAAACCCGACCCAGCACCTGTCTTTTTTCTGATTAGTTTTTAAAAAGAAAAAAAGAGATGGAGAAATGCAGGTAGACGTGAAGATATTTGATCTGGATTTTTTTTTTTTTTAGGGTAACCAACGAATCTGATACCTGTGAGAAGCAGGTTGTGTCTGTGTTATCTGCAGGTGGCTTTTGTGGTATCAGCACATCTCGAATATTACTGGAGATTTTTGTGAGGACAAGAAATACATTAACAAGATCTGTATTAAACAAAACAAATGGGGCACAATAGATCAGTCAAGTTAATCCACTCTTCTGTCCTCCTTAGATCCTGAAGGTAATTAATATCTCTGGCACTGCTGAAGCCCTTTGTCTCCGTAGGTCTTCCTTTGCTTCTTTGTTATAAAGACCACTGTTCTCAGAGCTATAACACCACGTCAAAGATTTCATTGTAAACTCACTTTGAGGTCTTAAATGTAAATAAAGTGGATTCAAAAGGAAACAGGGAGACAAAACTTGTCCAGGTTAGTGTCCAGGGGACATCCACTAAAACTGAGTGTTGGGAGAGTTAGAACAGACAAAAGAAAATATTTCTTTACTCAGCGTGTGGTCGGTCTGTGGAACTCCTTGCCACAGGATGTGGTGATGGCATCTAGCCTGGGCGCCTTTAAAAGGGGATTGGACAAGTTTCTGGAGGAAAAATCCATTACGGGGTACAAGCCATGATATGTATGCGCAACCTCCTGATTTTAGAAATGGGCTATGTCGGGATGCCAGATGCAAGGGAGGGCACCAGGATGAGGTCTCTTGTTATCTGGTGTGCTCCCTGGGGCATTTGGTGGGCCGCTGTGAGATACAGGAAGCTGGACTAGATGGGCCTATGGCCTGATCCAGTGGGGCTGTTCTTATGTTCTTAACTACAATTCCCAGGAGGCCTTGCAGGTCTGTTGTTATCTGGTGTGCTCCCTGGGGCATTTGGTGGGCCGCTGTGAGATACAGGAAGCTGGACTAGATGGGCCTATGACCTGATCCAGTGGGGCTGTTCTTATGTTCTTATGTCCTAAAGGTTTTCTGGTGGCCAGAGCATCTTTGCACACATGGGATCCCATTACAGTACCAAGCACTAAAAGTGCACTATTCTCACAAAAAGGTGGTTCATTTATTTATGTACTGTTAGTAGGGCCATTGTAGCAGCGCTTCTCCTTCGGAGACAGGCAAATGGTTCTGTTTTGCCCCTCCTACCCAGAATGTCTCCGAAGGGGACAAGGGGGGACCCCTTGCACACTGCAGTGAGGCTCCCTGCAAAACCTAGTGCTTTGCACCCCCTCTTGTTGTGCCACTGACAGAGCAGGTCAGCCTTTACCGTCTGAACCTCCTGAAGAAGGAATTTCTACAGCCTGGGGGCTGCAACCGAAAAGTCCACCTTTCACATGCACATCAAGCCTTTCCTAGCAAGCAATGGCATGCAGAATAGAGTCTTTCCTACAGATCTTAGTGGGCAGGCAGGAACATGCCTAAGTATATAAAGCAACAGCATGAATTCATAGATTAAAATAACATAGTTATAAGGGATTCTGAGGGGAAAACCCATAGTATATCTACCTAAATATGGGAAGAGAGAGAGAGAGTCTTGGTGCTTGCTTGGAGAGAGTTCCAAGGTTGGGTTGCTACTACTGAGAAGACTGTGTTTGTGGTACCTGTCAAACAAATCTCAGGTGGAAGTGACCAGAGAACAGGGCCTTAGATGCTTATCTAAAAGGTCAGACAAATTCATAACAGCTGACAGTTCTTCAGATAGCCTGGCCCTAAACCTAGAGCTTTTTTGACTGGCAGCTCCCTTGATCTATTGGGCCATTGACTATGACTATGACTATTGGCTATGGCTCTTCCATTAGGGCTACAATCCTATATACATTGTTTATAGGCAGTTTTTGGGAGTAAGATTCTGCAGCTCCCTGGCTGGTTTTCTGATGCTTTCCAGCGAGCTGCGGTTCACTACTGCCCTAGACTCTTGAGGGCTTTGAGTAACAGATCCAAACTCTTGAAATTGAGCCTGGAAGTGAATTGGCAACAATTGTGGTGTGGCAACCACAAACCATTTTGTGAACTTCTTTGTTGAAAAGCAGTCTAGGAGTATTCATCACAGCATGATCTGGCCCAAAAGTCTTGTTCTTGACCATAAGCTAGCAACTATATTTTGCACCAGTTGTAGCTTCCAAACCATCTTTAAAGGCAGCCCCACACACAGAATGCATGGCACTCGTCCCATCTGGATGTAACCAAGGCATAGTGACTAAGGCTGGATCTGTTGTATCCAGGGCTACAGTTGGCAAACAAGCTGGAGGTGTCGAAAAATAATCCTGGTTGTATCATCCAGTTGTGCAAGGACAACCCCAGATTGAGGAGCACCACCAAACTGTATAATTGGTTGTTCACTGGGAATGTGACACCCCCCTCCGCTGAACAACTTGAACACCTCCAGCCTGGTCAGAAGAACTGCTGGCCAACAGCTTCTATGTTGTCTTACATTTCAGTATGTTTGCTTCAACCACACTAACATTGCCCCCAGGCACTGAGAAAAGGTTTCCACCCCCACCCTAGTATCTGTAGTTAGAAATGAGAGATATAGATGTGGGTCAACTGCATACTGATTTTGACAGTATTGCTGAGAGAGCATAGGATTACCAGCTGGTTCTTGCTTGCTTATTTATCCGCTTATTTTAAGAATGTCTATCACTAAAAATGGCAGTCACGGTAGCTCATGTCAACAAAAATGAACTATAAACTTACAGTTTAAGCACTAAAAACAAAATACATACAATATTATGTATAATATGCATAATAAAATACCAGCAAAATAACAAGAAAAGCAGAAGTGAAGTCCAGAGCGATTAAAAAATACGGAGCAAAACCATCTGAACAGTGGTGTAGCTAGAGGGGGTGCAAAGCACTAAGTTGTGCAGGCACCTGAATGCACCATGCAAGTAGCCCCTTCTCCTTCCCTTCCGAGCCATTCTGGGCATTGGGAGCAAGACAGGGACAGAACACCTCCATTTTGCTCCCACCACATGGAATGGCTCCAAAGGGGAGGGGGAGGGGCCGCTAGTGCTGCACGTTCAGGCACCTGCAAAACCTAGTGCTTTGCACCCCCTTCTAGCTATGCCACTGCATCTGAATAGCATCTAAGACCTACAAATAAGAGTAGTCATGTTTTCACATCTTGGTGGAAAGCCAGGAAGACTGGAGCCAGTTGTACCTCCTAGGGAGGGAATTCTAGAACCCAAGTGAAACTGAGAATACTCTTTCCCAGGTTCCTACAAACCAGCCTGAAAGTGGAAGGGCACACAGAAGAGCCTCCCCTACTGAACTTAATAAACAGACAAGTTCATATGGGTCCAGCAGTGACAGTCCATCAAGGACCCAAGCTGCTAAGGGCTTTTTATGGTCAAAACTAGCACTTTGAATTGTGCCCAGATCATACTAATAGCCAATGTAAACGTTGCAACAGTTTACATAGTTCCAATAACTAGCTCCCATTAGCAACAAGGCCACTGCATTCTGAGCAGGTGAAGCTTTCGAACAGTCTTCAAAGGCAGCCTCAAGTAGAGCAGACTGCAGTAGTCTAAACCCAAATTATTGGCAAGAACACATGCCATGGGAACACTGAGTTTGAACTGTTGTAATTCAACTGCCTGACCCAGTCGACCAAAGAACAAGGTGTTGTTGGCACATCAGTCACGGCTGGGTTAAGCTCTCCTGGTCACAGTTGAAACGTGGACATCCCTGCTGAAAACCAGACACAGGAGAACCCTTAAACCAAGTCATGGCCATTTTAGGATTGACTTTCCCACTAAGCTTTCAAGCAAGTGGGAAATACTATATCTCTTTGTAGCACGTGCAGAAGCAATATATAAAAGAGGAAAATGCTGGATTTATTTTTAATTTCTATTATAATTGATTTTTTTTCCTTTGCACTTAAGTTTGATTGGCCTTTTGAACTGCCAGCATAACAGATGGATAAAGTGATCTTTCTGACCATTTTCCAGTATCTTTGGTGAATACCTTTGCAAACTTCCATTCACTCCTCCACCAGTGATTTCATTGGGAGTTGAGGAAGAAGTAAATGTTCTAAAAATAAAGGTCCTTGGCAGAAACTGCAGGTGTTTGTTCAGCAGTTGTGTTAGCTTTGCACATTGGCTCTCTTTCGTCCAGATGAGATTAATTTCTAAAGAATCAAATCAAACTTAGACCGCAAAGCGGCTGGTGAAAAAGAACTGGAATCCACCAAATGACTCCTCCTGAGAAAATGACTCAAAAACTTTAGCAATGGAGCAAAGAGGTCTTTGTACCTCTTTGTCTTTGCCACCAGTGCAGTGGCATAGCTAGAGGGGGTGCAAAGTACTAAGGTTTGCAGGGAGCTTCACCGCAGCATGCAGGTGATCCCTCCCCTTCAGAGCCATTCCAGGCAGTGGGAGCAAAACGGAGGTGTATGCCAGAGAAGACCCAGAGAAGAGGCGTTCCATTTTGCTCCTGCTACTGGCTTGAAAGGGGAGGGGCCACTCACACGCTGCAGTGAGGCTCCCTGCAAAACTTAGTGCTTTGCACCCCCTCTAGCTATGCCACTGCCTCAGGGAACATTGTTAAAATCTTCAATCCACTCACCCAGATACATGGATTCCTGGGGCCTATTATAAGATGTCAAAATATGAAAGATTATGCCAAATGATGATGAATTGGGTGACATGATTATCTCATTTTGGGATCAACTGGCAATCCAACCACACCTTAATTTTTTATACACATACACAACTCATACCAGTCTAATCCTAACCACCACCACCATCTATAACCAAACAGAATTTGAAACAAACAAAAATGCTTTCAGAAGAAGGTTTGAATAACTTCTCAAATGAAATTCAATCATTGAGAATGGGTCTCTATGAACCTGATCGCTGTAAGCATTTGTGCCTAGCTGGTGTGCTCAGGAGTAGGGCCTCTGAGAGGGAGGGCAAAGGGGGATACATTGTACCTGGGCCCAGGGTCAAAAAGGGGGCCTGGTTGCCAAAGGAGGGGAGCTGGAGAGTTCCTGGGATCTCAACTAGCGTTGTGGAGAGTGAAGGACGGAGGCTGGGCCAAACAGGAGGCCACGTCCTTAGACTTAGGGTCTACCTTGGGAAGCCCAATAGACCTGAATTCTGGAGATGTTGCCACCCTCTCCCACCCCATTTTGACCCCTGCCTGCCCCTGTTCCACCCACCACCATCGCCGCCCTCCCCTGCCCCATTTCGCCCCCACCTCTCCTCCTTGGGAAAAGGCCCAAAGAAACTTTGTACCCCCTGATAAAATTCCTCTCAGAGCCCCTGGCCAGGAGGGTATCAGAGGAGATGAGGAAGTATGGATTTACAAAAACAACTCAGTACTTCCCTTACCTGAAGCGGACCTCTGCAACAGCCCCCTTGCAGGGTACAGCATACACTCCATTGGCACAGCTGCATCGGCAGGGAGGGATTTTGTTAAAATCGGGCCTTCATTCACAAAACCCAAATAATGTAGCCAGGTAGACCAATAGAGAAACAGTTCTTTCTGACTTTGATGTTCAGCTTTCTATGTCATCAACACCATAGATTCATTTCATGAACCTCAAAATGAAAAGAAATACTCACCTACCACTTGGTACATTCACTATCTGAAACAGTGCAAAAGAAAAGCACTGTGTACATTCAGGGAAAAGGTCTGTAGGCTCAGCTCCAAGTAATGTTCTTATAGTTTTCTTGGACCAATTTCAAAGCAAATGGTAATGACTAGGCCTTTGCTATGTTTACTTCATGCATCACTTTCCTTGGAAGTCAGACGGAAAACAACATTAATCAAAGGGGGGAAATGCTAATAAAGCCTTTCTGAGATGGGCAAATTGCATTGGTATCGCAAACCTTGGAAAGTGGTGCCTGGAATACCATCTGTGCTGTGACCAGTGCTGTTAGAACTTGCAAGAAAGGCTTCCCGTTTATCTTCCGTGAGTCATTTGTTGCAACTTCAGACTGGTCTCAATAAGCCAGCTGTTAGATCCTTGACTCTCTGGTTTTCAAGAGAGGTACCTTTGAAGAAACACCTTTGCCCACTAGAATCCTAAACTCCTTTAGGCATTAAAACACACCTAGTATCAGTGGTGTAGCCAGAGGGGGTGCAAAGCACAAAGTTTTGCAGGGAGCCTCACCACAGTGTGCAAGTGGCCCCTCCTGTCTGAAGCCATTGAGGGGGAGCAAACCGGAGGCATACACCTGGCTCTGAAGGAGAGGGGCTGCTTGCACGCTGGCTGCAGTGAGGCTCCCTGAAAAATTTGGTGCTCTGCACCCCCTCTAGCTACACCACTGAATAGTATGGACCCAACACAGGCTCAGTCTTACTATAGCCTGAAAGTGGAACTGGCCTAACCATGAGGCTGATTGAAGCAGCTGTGGTAAGTTGTAGGTGGAACAGAGAACTGACGAGGGCCCCTTGGCTAACCCAAAACCTCCTGACACCTGAGGCAGTATGGCCATGCAACACCTCACTCTCCCCAATGGCGCTCCTGTGGACACACTCCCCCATGAATGTGGTGGAGGGCCCTTTACTTACCAGGAGCATAATCTGCAGCCTGCTTGATCCACTTCTTTTTGAAATGGAAGCAGTGCAGTCTGGGTTTGCAGCCTGTCACCATTCTGCACATATTTAACAGAAGTAGCATGGGCCAGGCAGGCTATAGATAGCACCACTGGTAAGAAATCTAAAGAGAAGGGGGCAGGCTCCATATCACCTGTCTCTGCCTACTTGGTGCTTCAGAAACATCAAGTAAGTGAGGAGGGATGATCCAGAGTGTGGCCGTCTCTTTCATATCCCTTCTTTTTCCAGCAGTGCTGGAGCACTGGGGGAGTAAGGGAAAAACAAAGATCCTTACTTCCTTACGGCACTTTGTCCTCACATGGAGTTTAACGTTTAAAGGGACTGCTTCCATTTAAACTTTAAGCACCATGTGACTGTGAAGCACAGGGAAGGAGTAGAGAAGCACTAATTTCCTGTGCACCATTTCAAGTTTAAAGGGATGTGTTTCCTTCAATGGTGTCGCTAGGGGGATGCGGGCCGCACCAGGTGACACACACAGGGAGGGTGGCAAGCACTAGTGACCAAAATCGTTAAAATTCACAGTTTGTAGGAATAATACCATAACATTATATACCATATGATATATAATTTACAGCAGAATGCAATTTAAAAAAACGAAACAGAGTGAAATATCTCCATTCTATCAAACATTATGGCCAAAAAGCCAGAAAACAAAAATGCAACTGCCTTATGCAACAAAAAAGTACATTTCCTTAATTCAAAACGTTACCCTGCACGTGCCTGATCTCGTCTGATCTTGGAAGCTAAGCAGGGTCAGGCCTGGTTAGTACTTGGATGGGAGACCGCCTGGGAATACCAGGTGCTGTAGGCTTATACCATAGTCTTTCGAGACTGAAGGTTGCCAACCAATGAGACTGATGTTCAAAGTACCAATGAGATGTTATTATTACACAACACTGAACCAATAAGGTGTTAGTAATGTGACATCCTGGGGGGGGCGGTGACACCACTAGTGATCAAAATTGATAAAATCACAGTTTGTAGGAATACTACCATCATGTTATGTACTATTTGATGCATAAATTACAGCAGAATGCAATGGGGAAAAAACCCATGTTGAAATGTCTGTGTTCTATCAAAAGGTATAGCCAAAAAACCACCATGCCCACCACCTGAGTCATTGCCCTGCTCACTGCATGGGAGAAGGTCCATCATGGGGGTGATGCACTGGCCTCCCGTACCGGGTGACACAAGCCCTAGTGATGCCACTGGCTTCCTTCAAACTTTAATTCCCATGCAAGGGCAAAGCATGGAAGGGGGTGATCCACTTCCCACTTGCATTTAGTGAGAGGAGAGGAGATCAATCGGCTGGCAGTTGCGCAGCTAGAGGAGGTGCAAAGCACTAAGTTTTACAGGCACCTGAATGTGCCATGCAAATGGCCGCTCTCCATTCTGGGCATATGCCTCTGTTTTGCAACCATTGCCTGAAATGGCTCTGAAGGAGTGGGAGGGGCTACTTGCATGGCATGTTCAGGCTCCTGCAAAACTTAGTGCTCTGTAAGACCTCTGGCTACGCCACTGCAAGCCGATTGATCTTCTCTCCTCTCACTGAATTCAGGCAGCAAGTGGATCACCCCCTTCTGCTCTCTATGACAGGACCAAAACTGGTAGCTTCTCCTACTGCCACCATGACAAAGTGAAGCAGAGACTGAGAGAGCATCCTCGGAGGCCTCCATCTCAGAAACATGGAGAATTCTGCAAAAATGTGACTCCTAGCTTGTAGCCAATGGTTGAGGAGGACAGGGGCAAGGTTCTGTTTGAGTTGACCTGACCACAAGCAGGTGAAGAGCTCAAATATGTGGTAGTGGTAGTGGTGGTGGTGGTGGAGGAGGGCAACACAAATATACGTAGCATACAACAAGCAGACTTAGAAAACGGCATCGTTGTTGCTAATGATGAAATGCAACCCTTAACAAAAGTACATGCAAGTGATCATAGGTAAAAATAGAAGCCAAAATAATTCTCTAATGCATTTGAATCCGTTCCCTAACTGCATTTGCATATCTGCTGGGAGGAGCCATTAGTTATTTGATTGTTCTCTGTAAACCGCTTTGTGAACTTTTTGTTGAAAAGTGGTATATAAATCATCATCATCATCCATTACAGCTCTGGGATCCCTAGGGTTGGGAACTTGACCAGAATAAAGATACTTTTTCTGAAGCAGACAAACCAGAGCACACATGTATCCCTAGGCTTGACCTTAAGAATCTTGGGTTTGAGATGGCATTGCCCTATATTATTGAATGTTTTACGACCCTTGCCCCTTGTCATCCCTGCCTGGCCTCTGACCTGGACAGATGAGCTCAGAAAATATGCTAAGACCTGTTGTTTTGGAGGAAACCAGGAAAAGAAACAGAATCCACAAAATGAACTTCTTGCTGGCCATGTAGCTCAGATTGCAATGGCACTGATTTCAGTGTCACAAGGAATCCCCTCCCTCAACTGCACCTAGCACTGCGGCTTCCCTTAAACATATGGGTGGAGAAAAGGGAGCAAGGATTGTGCAATCATCCCAACATAGGAAGCTTGTACTATTTGCATAGAGTTGTTTTCCTTCCCCTAATTCATGCTGGCTTGCAGTATAGAGGGTGATTGATTGCGGATTGTCTCTCAGTTTGGAATGGCTAATTTAACTGGAGCACACGGTATAGAGCTGCCTAATCCCACAATGTTGCCAAACAGAGATTTTAGTGTGCTTTGTTTGCACAAGGTCTCCAGGTCAATAGTAATTACTCCTCCTGCAGTGGCATTCTCCAACACTTTAATGGGTTGCTTTTTCATTAATGGCACACTGCAATCTCATAATGGGTTCAGGCTAAGGAATTCCTAGAGGTATTAGTTGCATCTCAGTCACAGTAGTCCTTCAGGGACTGTGCAGCTCCAAGACTATCAGTACTAATAATTAACTCCCGGAAATTGTCTTTGGCATTTGTATGAGCCAATTTCCTCCAAAGGAGGCTCCCATTAGATGTGCACTTATAACTCAATCCTGTTGGGCCTTGCCACCAGCAGAATGTGCATTCCACTGGCAGTGACTGCCACAAAAGAGCCATAAAGCATGTTTTGGCATGCATGCAGCAAGAGCACCGGCAGGAAGGCCAGAGCCTTCCCACCTGCATAGTGGACCCAAAAGGACCCACTGAGGCAGGTAAATTGGTGGGGGAGATGGAACAGGAAGGGGGAGGGGGTAAAAATGGGTGGGTGGGGCATAACAGGCACATGGAGGATGTGGGAGGGGCATAGCCTGTGGTTTTGGCATGCTCCAGATCCTTTCCCTTTTGACAGCAACCTTCTTGACTCCTTTTTCTTCTTCGACTTGTGCTAGTGAAATTGCTAGATCCGAGAAGACCTATTGTAGAGTGGAAAGCTTACATAGGAGTAAGGGCAGGGGTTCCCAAAAGGTGCATCATGATGCCTCAGGGCATCATGGCATCCTCACAGGGGTGTCGTGGGATGTTCCTGGTCGCCCTCCTACCTGTTGCCTCTGGCACCACCATCTTGGATCTTGCAAGATTTTGTGAGATTCAATATGGCAGTGTCCAGCTCAGCTGGAAGAAGAGGCTGCAGGGGTGTTGCGACCAACATAGGTTTAGGTGCCATTGTCCAAATCAATAGTAACGCCACACCTGGAGTATTACATCCAGTTCTAGTGATGACATAACCCCTGCTAACTGGTTAAGAGGTGCTTTTTCAAGTGGCTGCTCCTCTTTTATTTAGCAGGGGGAGAGTAACTGGCCCACCTCACCCCAGCAGTGTCTTTTCTAGTGGCTGTCTGCTGGTGTTGCAACTTTTTAGATTGTGAACCCTTTTGGGACAGGGAGCCATTAGATATTTGATTTTCTCTGTAAACCGCTTTGTGAACTTTTTGTTGAAAAGCGGTGTATAAATACTGTTGTTGTTGTTGACATCTCAAAAAGGACATCATGGAGCTGGAAGAGGTGTAGAAGAGAGCAATCAGAATTACTGGGCTAGGGCACCTCCCTTATCAGAAAATGCTACAGTGTTTGGGGTTCTTAAGTCTAGAAAAAGAGTTGCCTGAAGTACATGATTGAGACGTACAAAATTATGCAGGGGATGGATAGAGCGAATACAGGGATGTTCTTCTCCCTCTCACACAACACCAGAACCAGAGGACATCCACTAAAATTGAGTGTTGGGATTGTTAGAAGAGGTAAAAGAGAATATTTCTTTACCCAGCATATAATTAGGCTGTGGAACGCCTTGCCACAAGATGCGGTGATGGCATCTGGCCTAGATGCCTTTAAAAGGAAATTGGACAGATTTCTAGAAGAAAAGTCCATCACAGATTACAAGCCATGATGGGTATGGGTAGCATCCTGGCTTTGGAAATGGGCTACCTCAGAAGGCCAGGTGCAAGAACTGGCAATAGAATGCAGATCTCTTACTTGTGTGCTCCCTGAGAGCCCAATCTTGAGCTCGGTGATCCAGCTTTCCGCTGGAGCACACTGTCGCAAATGTGCCATAAGGCACGTCTATGAGGCTTACCGCCGGGCCAACGCCTGTGCTAGCCCAGCGCTGGCTGGCACTGGGCTAGTGCTGGGCAGGCACCCATCCTCCACTGCTCGGTGGTCTCACGGACCGCCAAGCTGAGGCATAGTAAGCGGGGGTGGGGAGGGGGGTTGGGGAGGAGGCATTCCAGGGAGGGGGGAGGTGAGGGGAGGGCAGAGAGAGGGTGGGCGGGAGACGTGCCAGGGGAGGTAAGAGGCAGGGCCAGTGGAGCTCAGCTCCACCAGATCCTGACTGTTCATGCAGGGTTCGGCACCCTACACGAATGCCTTTACTTTACCGCCAACCTTTTGGTCAGCGGTAAAGTGAGTAGCCCCATTGCGGGGCTGCTTCCCTTACCCGGGAGAAGGGGATGAAAGTCCTCTTCTCCTGAAGTGCCGCCCATGGCAGGCTGAGGCACACAGGATGTGGCGGGAGCCATTCTCAGCACCGCTGCAGCCGCTCGCCCCGGGCAACTCAGGATTGGGCTGTGAGGCAGCTGGTGTGCCGCTGTGAGATACAGGAAGCTGGGCTAGATGGGCCTTCGGCCTGATCCAGCAGGGCTCTTCTTATGTTCTTACGTTAACCACTGGTTAAGGGGATTTAAATTCCATTTCTCTGCTGAAGGCTCCCTATCTACCCCCTGCTGGATACAGCACACCCATTTCTGGCATGGCTGCACCAGTGGGAGGGGTAAAGAATAGGACTGGACTGCTAATCATGCAACTTGCCCCCACTGGAGCTTAGGCCCAGAACAAACATTATTTCCCACAGATGTAGCACATGTTTGGATGCAAAATTATTTTAACTGAAAAAAGAAAAAAAAATCCCCATTAATGTTAAAGTTGTGTGATTGACCACATGTTCAACTAGACCCTGAATCCCACTAAAAAATTCTGAATACTCATTCCAATGTGCGTGTGGTTCAGAACCCATTTGTGTAACATCTTCTATTAATAAGCTACCAGCTTTGCAAAGTTAATATCTGGCAAGAACTTTAAAAAATAAACCATCTTTTGTTTCCTTTAGGATTTCAGCTAAGCAATGATACAGGCAAAAAATATTTTCCTCTTGCATTATATCACAGTTCCAATGAACACATTTGGATAGCGCATGTGACCTTCTGTTTATGCATTACAAATAAATAGGTTTTTATAGAAGCACATGAAAATGTTATATTTTATGCAAACGTTACTGCCCAATCCTATCCCCCACCATGTTCAGCCAAGCCAGTGGGTCTGAGCTGCATTCTATGGTGGCGGCGGCAATCGGACAGCCTGCAGGAGGTAAGTAAAAATATTTATAGGCAAGCACATTTTTATTTTATATTTTTATTAAATATTTTTACTTATCCCAGCAGGTTGCCTGATCGCCTATTGGCGCACATATACTCTGTCTGAGCATTTTAACAGCAAGTAAAATAAAAAGGTAACTTGGAATAAAAAAGCATAACATAGCTGTTTGTCTTTTTCAATTTTTCAACGTTTGTCACCCGCTATGGCTCATGAGTCACGTCAGGGGGTCATCGACTCACAATTTGACTCATGACTCGAGTGCAGTGACTCCAGCACATCCCTGCTAAGGGACCTCTACAACCTATATCGGTGACCCAAGTCAGAGGACAGTCAGGGTGGGGCAGGCAGAAAAACGGGGGATAAGATATGGCATGTACGACTGCCACTGGAGCCATCCCCTCCCTCCTCGACACACATCAGTTCCTTCCCACACACCCCTACTCCCCCTCCCCACTCATAACCTGCTCTGCCACCAACTTACCAGCGCAGACGACATTCTCTGGATATACTGCTGCACACATCGCGCCACTGCCCATTTGTCTGAAAGTGCACAATGGTGGCCCAGCTTTTGCACCACTGTAAAGGACCTTACAGTACTACGATGCTAATTTCAGCAGCACAAGGCCCCAGTAAGCACTGTACTGCTCCCAACAGTTGTCCTGAATTCCAGGTGTGGCTTCTGCAGTGTTCTGCCGAATCCTGTTCTCCTTCCTGGGCTTGGCCATTTGGCCAGTGCAGATCCAAGTAGCCACATTGCTCAGGCTGGGGTTTTACCTGGGGTAAGGGGACAAATGACCCCTTACCCTGACATCTCCAGCCTGCTCCTTCCCTGCAGCCCCATTGCACCAGCACCGCTTAAGACTGGACTGCCCAGTAGTCTTCCTAGCCCCCAGTTGTTTGTTGAACATTGTTTTAAGCATCCACCTCAGGAGGAATATGGGTGAAATGAAACTGGCCTTTTGGAACTTTCCCTGATTTGCTTTCTCTCTTTCAGCTGAAACTCATCATGGGATGGATTCCGTATCATAGATGCTGGCACAAAGTGGTGCTGTAAAAGGCAATCAGGTTATGTTCAGAAAACGTCTGGCAAGAAATCCATTGGATATGTTTTAAATGAAAGAGGAGGACCGGGAACTCTGGGAACAGAGCCCACTGTGTGTCACAGTGGCTTGTGTGTTGGTGTTGGACTTGGACCAGGGAAACCTGAGTTCAAATTCCCCCTCGGTCTGGAATCTCTCTGGGTGGCCTGGATCTCCCCATCTCTCCACAGAAGAGACGAAACATAAGGAAAAGGAATAGCAGACTTAATCCCAAGTTAAGCATTCAGGAATATCTCAAGTTACTAGTCACATTTTTCTCTTTCCTGAGCAGGAATATGGTGCTTTTGAACTGAAACATTCTTGCTAACTAAAATGCTTGCAATAACTAACTAAGGGCCCAATCCTATCCGATTTTCCAGTGCTGGTGCAGCCATGCCAATGGGGCATGCACTGCATCTTGTGGTGGTGGGGCAGTCACTTGAGGCTTCCTCAAGGTATGGGAACATTTGTACCCTTACCTCATGGCTGCATTGTGGCTGCACTAGTGCTGGAAAGTTGGATAGGATTGGGCCCTAAGGCTGCCATCCAAAACACACTTTCCTGAGAGTAAGCCCCATTGAACAAAATAGGACTTATTTCTGAGTAGACTTGGTTAGGATTCTGCCCTAATGTTTTATCTGGCATTTCAATGCTGTGTTTTAGATGAGCCCCCAGAGGTTTAAGATTGTGATAATAATTATGCTAATTGGACACTTCTACCAAAAATCTATGGAAAACAAGCCCAACAAACAGCAGGATCAGATCCCTTCCTGCTGACCTGACCTGGATTTCAAATACTCATCTCTAATACAGATGGTCTATGTACCAAGGAGCCTGCAGGGCCAGTGACAATTGAAATACTTTGCCTAAATCAGATACTGTAGTTTTGATTGCTGTTCCAAAATCTTTGGATGACAAATGCTGATGTGGTATCAACAATTCTGAGTATTTGGAAAAGGCGCATCATCAGAGTTTCACAGACAATAATCTGGGGAATAATTGGGAGGTGGGAGGAGGCAAATTGCGGGCGGGAAGCCGCCACCAATATTTGCCAGTTTCACGCAATGCCATCAACTTTTGACAGTATCTGATATATGGTGGCCAATATGCAACTATTAAAACACTGACATTCAGCAGATGTCAGTGTTTGATGGTTTCCAGATACTGATGGCAGGCTTGCACTAAAATTTATAGGAACTAGTAATTCATTTAGAGCCCAATCCTAATGCTTTACGCCAAAAGGCTCTCATCCCCAACAGAGTACCACTGCATGCACGGTCTGGTGACACCACTCTCCCCCAGAAACACTGAGTATACGTCACAAGCCAAAAAAACAGGTGTGACTGATGCTGTCATCTATCCTTTGCTACACCTTCTGTGTTTCTTCTTACTTCCCAGAGGCAGCTTCTCTCAGGGGAGGAAATTGTGAAGATCCCAAGGGAAGCCTATAGCCTACCTGCCTGCAGTGACTAGTGTGATACCAGTATTCATTGGTGACCTACTCCTTCCTGTGGCTTTGCACATGACAGACAGACAGACAGACAGACAGACAGACCTCAATGGCATCTATTACTTGGCTGTCTGTTGAGTAACTGGCATACCTGAGGAGGGGGCAGCAAGGGTAAATATCCCTGGGTGGCACATTTGGGGGGGGCAGTGCCATGCCACCATTCACTCAGAGTGGCTGTGCTCACTTTTTTAAAGCTTTTTTCACTTTTCTAAAGCAGAGTAGCTGCTCAGAGAGCCGTCCGTGTCTTTCACTGTTTTAAAAAGCAAGAAACGTAGGTGGCATCGTTCTGCACAACTGCCCTTGACCCGGATTTAATTGCAGTGATGATCACGTCACTGCAATTATTTCCAGGTCGGGGGCAGCATTTGTGTTCCTGACTTTGGGCAATGGAAGAGCCAGGAACACCATTGCTTGTCTTGGCACAACATTCCCTGGTGGGTGGAGATGGTTGGCATCTCCACATGCTGTGCAGATACACAGCTACACACCTTAGAGGGAGCATTGGCTATAGGGGGACTTAAGACTACAATAAGACTTCCTTAGCTCTGGAAGGAATTTGGTGTTGGGTCAAGGTCGATGGTTATGGTTTCAAAGTCTTCCCTTGATAGGTCCTTCCCATGCCCAAGTTCTACAGAGAAGGTTACCCAAGTTCCTCATTCCTACAGCTCCACTTCCTCTGCATTTCAAAACCTGCTCAACTTCTTTCACTGCAACGAAGAAATCACTATTCAGCAGTGAAAACCAAATTCTCTGAAACTCCAGGGAGTTCATGGGAAACGTGGAGGCTTCATCTGGTATTTTGGTCGGTCTGTAAGTGGGGCAGAGGTTGTTGCTAGAGAGCCAGAAGTACACAAACAAGGACAGGAGATTGTCACATGAAAACAGTAAGTGGCTCTGGGGGCCTGTCAAACTCTACTTGTGGATAGGACTGCCTGGTTCAGCCTCGCAGGGGCAAATTTGTCAGTGTCAGACGGAAGATTAAAAACAGCATTTTCAAATGAAATCTGAATTAAGAACTTTGGGTGATTAGAGTAACGATATTTTGCTACTTAACTATCTTTGGAAACTTGGCAGATTGGCTTTGTTCATCTCTCCCCCCCCCCCCCCGCAACTTGAAAACATAACCCTTGTAATCAGCCTAATCAGGTTGTTTTGGATTTCCTTTTTTGTAAATAGAGCTGCTTTTGGAACTACAGGTTGAATAATCTCTTGGTTTAATCTTTAATCTATTGATACCTGTTGACTGATAAAAGCAATAGGAACAAACTGATGTTTCATAGGTAGGGGTGAGCAGAAACCACCTGAGAAATTTCATTTGTCTCATAGTAAACTATTTTGAATTCCCTTGAAACTCTCAGAAGTTTCTCCTTGGGAGGGGCTCTGAAATTTCTTTTGTTTTTCACTTTTTCCCCAGTATTTTGTGTCTTTCTCTTACCTACCACAGTAGTAATGACTTCTTTCTATGTTATCCACCAGAATTCAAACTGAAAATATTTTTTGGTCCATTTCCTACCTAGAATCAGAAGCAAAATTTTGTGTTGGGA
This sequence comes from Tiliqua scincoides, assembly GCF_035046505.1. Lineage (NCBI taxonomy): Eukaryota > Metazoa > Chordata > Lepidosauria > Squamata > Scincidae > Tiliqua > Tiliqua scincoides. The sequence continues at coordinate 12,226,191 of NC_089821.1, forward strand.
TTCCTCTAGCCTTCACCTTGGAGATCATAGCAGGATTCTTCCAGCCTCCCATACCAAGATAAGGTAGACATGAAAGGCATACGGATTTTAGCACACTATGTGCCCCTGGAGCCCACCAGAATCACATATTATTTACTTGGTCATTTTACAAGCCACAGTTCTGCTCAACACCCCAGAGCAGCGTACATTTTAGAATTAAAGTGCAATAAAACTTTTTATTACTTTAAAAATAAAATTTTAAAAAATCACAGAAGTAGCAGCCATAAAATCCAGCTGAGGCCATAAAATACACTTAAATCTGTTCCAAAACATCCTGGAATGTCAGGACAAATTTTTTAAAAAGGTTTCATCAGATCAGTGATGAATTGATTTTTTTAGATTGTGAGCCCTTTTGGGACAGGGAGCCATTTGGTTATTTGATTTTTCTCTGTAAACCGCTTTGTGAACTTTCAGTTGAAAAGCGGTATATAAATACTGTTAATAATAATAATAATAATAATAATAATAATAATAATAATAATAATAATAATAATAATAATCAGTGACGGACCGCCCCAGTCCTGAGCTCCAGGGCAAAGGTCTGCAGTGGCACCCCCCCCCCAAGCTGGCTGTCGCTGCCTTCCGCATGCAAATCTGCCCCCCCCCCAGTCACCTGAGGCTCACAGAGACTCACACAACCCAAGGCTGCATCAGGGAAGCCTCTCTGAGGTTCCCCTTCACTATAAACTGTGCTCAGAGCCTCAGAGAGGCTTCCGCGGGGTCCTATAGCCTTGTGCCCAGGGTATTTGCCCCATAGAATATAATGAAAGGTCCGCAATTGCATCAGATGATGAAGGCACCAATTGGCATTAGGTGAGTTTCCCTGGGGAGGGAACACCAGAGAACCGGTTCTAGGTTTTAGGTAGCCCTCACCAAATGCCTTCCATGGGCCCCTTATGACTTGGGTGGGTCTGCTGCTCCTTCATTTCCACACAAAGGTTTTACATAGAGGTGATTTCTGGGAACAGCAATGGGCCTTTGGTAGCTGCCCAATGATGCTGACTCCTTGCATTCCACATGTGAGGCACACAAGCCAGGGCCCAAGTTATGTAGGCTAGTAACAATAACTGGTAGGAAAATTTTTTTTTTTACAAATAATCTATCAAACAATTCATTATGATTCTGGCTGTTTTCTTTTGTTGCCCTAAGCTATGGTTTCAAGCAATCACCTTCTCTAACTGATTGAAATCAGACTTGAAATCGTACCTTATCAGAACAACAAGTAATCAAAACTAACCTAATATTAGCACTTGGATTCCTCATGAAAGGAAACTGTCTTCTTAGTAATCCTCAAACGATAAAATGGTTATGTTAGGCCAGTCTCTCTAGGAGGACCACAGACAGAGCGTAATCCAGAGATCTTACAAGTGATGTGATCTCTCTCTCTCTCTCTCTCTCTCTCTCTCTCTCTCTCTCTCTCTCTCTCTCTCTGGGTGGGTGGGTGGGTGGATGTGTCTCTGTGTTGGAGATATTATTCTCTCAGATTTTAGTAGTCATATTTATTGGCACTTGTCAGGTTTCCAAAAACTGTATCTAATGCAACACGCAAACCCTAAAAGTCAGCATACAGAACTACACATTTCTAACAGTGCAATCCTACACAGACTTACTCCAAAGTAAGTCAACAACAACAACAACAGTATTTATATACCGCTTTTCAACAAAAAGTTCACAAAGCTGTTTACAGAGAAAAATCAAATATCTAATGGCTCCCTGTCCCAAAAGGGCTCACAATCTAAAAAGATGCAACACCAGCAGACAGCCACTAGAAAAGACACTGCCGGGGTGAGGTGGGCCATTTGAAGTCCTGTGATGTATAGGATTTTAGTCTAAGAGCGCCCGGACTGCTAGAGCTACCCCCATGTGACTAAAACCATATTGCAGAGGGCCCAAGATGGTTTGCCGAGCATCTGATCTTTTTTTGCTCCTGCTACTGTTAGTTTTTTGAGAAGCTTAGGTCATTTTTCATTATAGCCAGAGCTAACTGGCTAAAGTCAACACCAAGGGATTGTCCATCATGAATATCCTTCATGGGACATCCTGTTCCTAGATTTCAGGTTGTTTTGACATTTGAATAAGATCATCTCTTAAAATAAGTGAGATGATCAAGGCCAAAGAATGCTAAAGCAATTTGTGGCCGTGCGCGCGCACATGTGTGGCAAAGAAGCAACGATAAATATTCGTTAAAGAATTTTCATTTTCGAATGATAGCTTTACCATCTCCACCTCACAACTGAGGAAAGGACATTGCCCTCTCTTGAATTTTCAACTGCAAAAATTCGTCCAGGGGTTTCAACACATTTTGCTTACGCATACATGTAGCACAAGGGTGATGAATCCTGAAGTTTCAAAAAAATACTCTTTGGCATTCCTCCCATGTTTTGAGGCAAAGACAAGACTGCCAGCATTGAGCTGTGGTTGCTCTGGCCACATTAGGCATTGCTTAAAGCAATCCCAGGGATATGTTTTCTGCCAAAGAAGGATCATGTGCTGCAATACTAGTTACTCATTAGGTATTTGGCTGCAAGTATTTTAAGCACATTTCATTTTCATGATTTTTGGCCATATTGTGGATTATTTGAATATGTGCTTCTTATCTTAAACACTGAGTCACTGCTAACAAAATGCCATTCACATTCAAACCGGACAGCACGCTGATAACTATAAACAAGATAGGCTTGAGGTTTGGGTCTTAAATGTTTGGGAGAATATAAGCAAGCATAAATTGTAACTGCAGAAAAACTTTCATCTGGAACTGAATGTGCCTGACTGTCTTTCAAGGGAAAAAAATGACCCAAACCCCTGGGTGGGGGATGATGTAAGCTCACCTTCAAATGTATTTGTTGTGGCTGACCATTTACTTGTGAGAATTCCAAAAAGCGACCCACTGATCTGTTTCAGTATGCAGATTACCCCTGCTGAATGGTGATGTGGATGCTGAAGATGGAAAATCTGGTTGACATGGTTTGTGTCACCCTGTGTGGGAGGCCAGAGCGTCACCCCCATGATGGACCTCTTCCCATACATTGGGCAGGGCAATGACCCAGGTAGTGGCTGTAGTGCTGTACCATCGCCCCGCTCCTGTTGATTTTTTGGCTCTACCTTTTGATAGAACACAGATATTTCAACACGGTTTGTTTCATTGCATTCTGCATGAAACTACACATGAATTGATATTTAACATGGTGGTATTATTCCTACAAACCATTATTTTAGCAATTTTGGTCTCTAGTGGTGTCACCACCACCCCCCAGGGTGTCACCTTACTAACAGTTTATTGATTCCATGCTGTGTGTATTGGAATTGCAGAAGACCTGGCAAGGAGGTAGATGTGGTGTCAGCAGTGGCCCCTTTAAGGGTAAGGCCTGGGCATCCAGCAGAGTGTGCTGCATATCTGCAGCCACTTGAAGGCCATAGGGCCCTCAGGGATATAAGGAGCACCTGAGGCAGGAAGGGTTTGTGGGTTGTAGAAGGAGTGCAGGTTGGAGGGATGAGAATGACTGGGCTTATTGACTTTGGAATCTGACCTCCGCTGTAACTTGGCTTATTGGCTCTGGACTCTGATTTGGCAACTCTCATTGATTGGACTGGCTTACTTGGAATCTGTGGACTGGAACTGGACTCTGACTTTTGCTTGCTGCGCTGGTGAGTTTCACAAGGGAAACTAATCAACCTTAAGCTGAGGAGCTGTGGCAAGACACTGTGTCATAACAACATCTCATTGACTCTTCGAACAGTCAGTCTCATTGATCCATTTTGAATTAAGGAAACATACTTTCTTGTTACATAAGATAGTAGCATTTTTGTTTTCTGGTTTTTTGACCATAACTTTTGATAGAATGGAGATATTTAACACCTTTTTTCATTGTAAAAATTGGAGATATTTGATACCTTTTTTCATTGCATTCTTCTGTAAATTACACATCAAATGGTATACAATATGATAGCATTATTCCTACAAACTGCGATTTTTGCAATTTTGGTCATTAGTGGTGTTACCCCACCTCTGCGTGTCACCCGGTGTGATCCGCACCCCCCCTCTGACAAAGCCACTGCTGCCAGTAATCACACTCTTCTGCATAATCCTGTATTTTGCCAAATTCATTCTCAAACTAGATAGTAATTTTGTTGATAAATGAAAATGCATCTGGAAGGAGAGGCACGCAGGGGGCTCTCTGCATGACAACAGAGCAATAATATTGTTCTGCTGAACAATGAGAAGGCTAGTTAAGGATTTAATGTTCTGATTAAAGTGCTTCTCCAGTAATTAAACATAATTTCTCAGACGAGAAAAAGGATGAATTGCTTAACATTAAAAAGGTTGCAGAACAACTTTTAAACTAACCCCTGGTGGGAAACCAACCAAAGTTGAGCAGCATCCCCTTCAGGCCAAAGCATCCGTAAGTGATTGAATGTAAATGTTCTGGATCAGTGGTTCTCAAATAGCGGATCATGGCCTGTAGCTACCTAGCTGTAGGTCAGGTGCCAGAGCTACCTGGAAGCCACAAGACATTCTGGGGCACAACACGGCAAATGAAGTCAAATCATTCCATAGGCTATGCATTTTAAACCACAAAATACTCAACTAAAATGTATACCACTAAGTAGGGATCACTTAACAGAAACAGGGCAGAGCACATTCCCTTGTGAATCTGAAGTTCTTGTTTGTTTGAATTTTCCTACAGCATCTTTTTGGGCCCTTGGGCTTGATCCATCTGTCACTATCTGCTCTTGCAATGTGCATCGTGGTCTGCAATGTACTGGTCCATCTGTAAGTGCTAATGATGAATGGACCCCCATTTGTGAAAATGGAGTAGGTGGTCAATCCAGTGGCCTTTTGGTGTCTGTAAGCTTTATGAGACTATGGGCACAATCCTAACCCCTTATGTCAGTGCTTTCCAGCACTGGCATCACAGTGCCAATGGGGCATGTGCTGCATCCTGCAGTTGGGTGTCACTCATGGAGGCCTCCTCAAAGTAAGGGAAAGTTTGTTCCCTTACCTCAGAGCTGCATTGCCCTTATGTCAGTGCTGGAAAGCATTGACATAAGGCAGTGGTTCTCGAACTTTTCCGGCTCGCGCCTCCCCTGATCCTTGTAGCCATTGGCCACGGCTCCCCATTACAACACCTCACCTCAGTTACCCCCAAAATGGGGATGAAGGTGTTATAATTATACACTAGAAACAAGGCTGCCAGCACTCTGAGGCTGCAATCCTAACCACACTTACCTGAGAGTAAGCCCCATTGAACAAAATAGGACTTACTTCTGAGTAGACCTGGTTAAGATTGTGCCCTGAGTTTATTAGCAGCACACCTGGAGGGTTTTGGAAAGGGAGGGGGAAGTGATGAATTTACTGGAGGAGGGGAAGACTTTGTTTTGTGTGTATCTGCTAATATGCAAACGGAGACCTAGAGACTGTTTGGCTGGAATCCTAACCCCACTTTCCTGGGAGTAAGTCCCAGTGAACACAATAGGACTTACTTCTGAGTAGACCTAGCTAGGATTGTACCTTTTGTCTTACAATAGTAGCCAACAGAGTACCCACCCCTCAAAAGGAGGCAGGAGGAAAAAGGGGAATGGCTAAAAAGGAATGGGGATTTTTATTTTTAATCAATTTTTTGAGATAAAGCCATCAAGAGTGGCTTTTTTTCTTTTTTGAAGAGGGGAGAAAGAGAAAGGTGAAGATCCTGGGTTAAGCTGACAGAGACCCCAAGCCTATGTAAGTCTACTCAGAAGTAAGCCCCATTTGAGTCAATGGGCTTACTCCCAGGAAAGTGTGGAAAGGATTGCAGCCATATACAGCAAGATTACAACTCACCCCAAAGTAGACAGGAGCTGCTCACACACATACACCCAGCATGCAGATGCCACCCCTGTTCCCCCAGGCAAGACGGAGGGATGCAAGCTGGGGTATTTGGACACACACACCCCCACTAGGAGCAGAGGAAAGCGCTGCACTGCCTGTACTTACTCTTCCCTCCCAGTTTGAAGCCTGCCAGGAGCGCCCCTGTGCTGATGAGATGCAGCACCTGAACACTCTTCTCCCCTCCAGCCTTGACCAATCCCAGGATGCCCAGGGCGAGGGGCACACTGGGAAATGTAGTCCTTGGGGCGAGGTTGCACATGGAGAGAGCTCCATGATGAGATGCAGCACTTCTGCCTGCCCAGCCAGCCTTCTCTCCCACCTCCCCCCACCATGTTTTGCACTGCCCCACCCACCTGGTTCTCAGCCTTGGAAAAGCAGCAAGTCAGGAGGCGGCCAGTGCACCTGACATGAGCAGAGCAGCTTGCTGGCCACCTCTCCCCCTGGTGATGCCCTTGGAGGCTAGCCACGCTTCACTAGGGAAACAGGACGCACAGATTGAATACCTCAGACATAAGGGGTTAGGATTGTGCCCTATGTAGCTCTGCCACATGACCAGCTATTTCCATTTGGCATTATTTATTTATTTTTCGCATTTTTGATACCTCCTTCCTCCAAAGAGCTGAGGGCAGTGTACACAGCTGCTCCCCTTCTTTTATTCTCACAACAACCCTGTTAGGTAGGTGAGGCTGAGAGAAAGTGACAGGCCCAAGGTCACCCACGAAGCTTCAAGGCTGAGGGGGAGCTGAACCTGGATCTTCCAGGTCTAAGTCCACCTCCCAAACCACTACACCAGCTTGGCTCTCAGCATTTTCAAATTATTAGCACCAACTACTAAATAGCTAACAATCAACAATTGTGCCTTTTCACCCAATGTCACTTTTTTCATAGTCTGCAAAGATGCAATAAATTCTAGAGCATTTTGTGCTTGCGGGTGACCTTGCAGCATTTCTTAGATGTTTCTGCCTCCAAATTTATGAGTTATTTTTGTTGTGATTCATATTGTGCTGGATTAAAGTCTCTCCCTCCATTAACCATATCCCAGTCTGAAATCCACTGAAATTCTTCCTACACAAACCTAACTGAAAAAGGGAACTTTTACACAGTCATGGACTGTGACCACTCTTATTAGTGGGCAGAAAAGAACTAGGCTATACATAAGAGCAGCCCCATTGGATCAGGCCATAGGCCCATCTAATCCAGCTTCCTGTATCTCACAGTGACCCACCAAATGCCTCAGGGAGCACACAAGACAACAAGAGACCTGCATCCTGGTGCCCTCCCTTGCATTGGCATTCTGACATAGCCCATTTCTAAAATCAGGAGGTTGCACATACACATCATGGCTTGTAATCCATGATGCACTTTTCCTCCAGAAATTTGTCCAATCCTCTTTTGAAGACATCCAGGCCAGATGCCATCACCACATCCTGTGACAAGGTGTTCCACAGAGTAACTACACACTGAGTAAAGAAATATTTTCTTTTGTCTGTCCTAACTCTCCCAACACTCAATTTCAGTAGATGTCCCCTAGTTCTGGTGTTATGTGAAAGGGAAAAGAGCATTTATCTATCCACTCTATCAATCCCCATACAAACTCTCCTTTTCCTGACAGAACACTGAATAAATGCTTATGGTACCTTCCCCAAAAAGTCAAGGCACTTCCACTAACCTCAAAGAAAAACAAAATACAGGTGCAGCCTATTTATTCACAGATTTTTTATCTGTGGATTTGTCTCAAGGGGAATGGGGTGGGGAAACTGAAAGTCACACACACCTTTGCCTCCTTTGTCCTGCACTGGCATCTTGCTCTGTTTCCAGGCAGCCCAAAACACTGCAAAAAGGCTCTGCCTCACCCAGGCAGGGAAATAGCCCTGGAGCCATGGAAGAGGTTCCCCTTGAAAGGAACAGTAACATTTCTGGAACCCCTGAGCCAGCCGAGGCTGAAGAGGGGAAGGGGGGACCACACACACACACACACACACACACACACACAGGGGCAGGGGATTACTTTAAAAGAGAACAGAGGATTGCTTTAAAAAACCTAGGGAGTGTTTGCTGAATTCCCCCCATGGTGCAGGCAATCACTGACACAAGCAAGCCTTTCTAGCAAGCAAAGCATGAGATTTAGCCTACAATTCTCTCCACACTTTCCTGGGAGTAAGCCCCATTGACTAGAATGGGGCTTACTTCTGAGTAGAAAAACATAGGGCTGGACTCTTAAAAGCTCATCATCCCACCTGTGAAAGAAGCAGGACAGCTAGCAACGGGGAGGGCTGAGTAGGGAGGGGGAGGCGGGAGAAGATTGCTTTAAAAAAACCAGGGAGTGTTTGCTGAATTCCCCCCCCCCCCATGCAGACTCTTCTGCTCCAGCAAGCCTTCCCAAGCAAGCCTTGGAGAAACAGGTGAGGGTGAGCAGAGAGCTGGACTACAAGTCCCAGAATGCTCTGGGGCAGAGGAGCTTCCATGATGGTGGTGGCCAGGGAGGGCTGCAGGAGGAGGAGGAGGAGGAGGAGGAGGAGCAGCAGCAGCAGCAGCAGCAGCAGCAGCGAGGAGGAGGAGAACCTGCAGTGCTGTTGGGAGGCCGCTTGGGACACAGAGGACAAGGCTTCCCAAGCAAGCTCAGCATCCGCCCTATGAAAGGGGAAGGAGGAGGAGGCGGCGGGTGGCGGCAGCGGGAGGTGATTGATAACAGCTGCCTTAGTTTCCTTCCATCCAGAAGTGTCAGGCTGCAGCCTATTTGTTCTATGGACTCTGACTCTATGGAACTCAGCACAATGTGTTTTTTTGTTAATCGCGCCGAGTCACGGAACGGAACTAACACGGATAAATAGGCTCCACCTGTATGTGTGATCCTGCAGAGTTTGTTTGCAATTATTTTCCTCAATTGTTGTATACTTCGGTTTTGAGCCTCAGATGATTAATGATAAAATGAGCCTGTACACTCTTTTCCACTCCATGAAGAAAATAATGTAAAATCCTTAAACAATTTGCATTGCTAGTTTATTGTTTTTTCTCACCCGCCTAACGTAGTCCTTTGCAAGAAGAAGACTGTTTTGGAGCATACATGCATGAATGTTACGAGGTCCTGTGACCCAGGTCACACTTGGGTTTTTCTTATCCAGGTTGGATGCTGAAGGAGCTTCAGATCCAAAAGCTGCTGGCAAAAGGCAAACTTTTTCGGTGGCCCAGCTCCAACCCACTCCCTCTTCTCTGGTTCAAGTAAAGTTTCACAGTGATCACACTTTGTCATTCCATCCTATTCAAGGCTGCAAGACAAAGTCATAATCTTAGAAGCATCCTATCGTTGAGACAACTTGGCCATTTAGGTCGCAAAGAAAAGTGTCTAAAAGTCAACTGAACCCCTGCTGGAATACCATCAGAGAGCTGATAATTTGCAAATCCTTGAAAAGGATAGACTAGTTGTCACCAGCAAGAAAGCCCTTTATCTAGCTGTAATCCTCCACACCTCTGAGAGGGGAATGCACCCACAAGAGAGCTCTCTTTGATTACCAAAAGGGCAGGTCAGATTACATGGAAGAAGGCAGTCCTTCAGGGTGCTGTGAGCAAAACAGAAGTGTATGCCTAGTTCTGAATGGCTGGGGGGGGGGAGAGGACCACTTTCATGGCACATTCAGGCACCTGCAAAACTTAGTGCTTTGCACCCCCTCTAGCTATGCCACTGCCCTGGTCCCTCTGGTAAATCCAGCAATAAGCTAGTCTTCAAGCTCAGATAGCTTAATCATGAAACACTGAGCTTCCTTTGCCTGCTGTCCTTGCAAATAGCCTAACAAGATTTACAAATATAGCTTTGTAAGTCATTTTTCACAACAGATCTTCAAGTGGTTCCACTAGTATGGATTCAGTGTTTGTTGACCTTCTGCTGTGATGTCAAACAAGTTGTGATTATTTCTGCACAGATAAATCAAATCTATCAATTTTAGAGTTCTTGAAATGAACCGAAGCATTCCCATGGAAATTCACTCTGAGTCAGAGGATTATGCTTGCTTTTTATTTATACATTCTGTATAGCTAAATTGTTTCCCAGTGCTGTTATTGTCATTGGGCTGAGATCTAGTTTATTTTAGGATAATTGAATACATTGTTCAAAATAGTCAGTGAAAGGAATCAAAGACTAAAATTATTTCTGTTTGAAGTATAGATTAACTGTGGCTGCAATCCTAGACACAGTGCCCTGGGAGTAAGCCCCACTGAATGCAATGGGACTTATTTCTGAGTAGACATGCATAGGATTGCAGTCCATATGATACACAAATACCTTTTTGTCAATACACTCCTACACAGGTAGCAGTGGAACTGATCAAAATTTCTGAATATCAAAACTATTCAAATAAAGGAGCTTTGTAGTTGTGTTACTGAAGTTGTGTTACAGTCAGCCCAATCCAACACAATTCCCCTGACATTGATGCAGCTGATGTGGTATGTGTTTCATTCCACAGGGGAGTTTTGAGCTGCGAAGGGCTGCTCAGGGTAAGGAGCAATTTGTTGCCTTGCCCTGGGGTTAGCCTTTGCTGCCCCACTGACACAAGTATGAGTGGACCCAGGATTGAGGCTGGTAAGAGGGATAGGATACCCACTGATATGACCCTCTTTCCAGCTTTGATACATCCCTTCCTGCCCCATTTAAAGCAGTACTGTAAAGCACACTGTCACCAGAACACCCTGAGATGGTTTTCAGCAATATGAACTAGTGTAGGTAATTTGTATATTCAAATAATTAACTATGGTCCATAGATACATACCTCTAGTTAGGTAAGGCATCTTCCAAACCAGGTCGAGGAGTTCTCTCTGGAAACAGCCAGAATGTTTGATGTGCTGAAATACAGCATTTAATACAGAAGTTGATATATTCAGGAAGGAGAAACTTCTGGATTGATCCCCCTTGTTAATCCAGAATTCAAATGAAAATGGGGAATCAATCATGCTAGCTATTCCTCTGCATGATTTCTAGGATCTGTTTCTCAGTCAGTTTAAATAATTTGTTGCTGAAGTAGGCAACTACTCCACAGTCATGTGATTTAATTTTATGAAAGATCTCTGAAAAGGGAAAAAAATAGATCTGTAGTGAATGCCCTATTCTCCCCCCCCCCCCCAAAAAAAAAAATTCCCCCTATTTTTCCTTATTTTGGAACACAGCCAATCCTAACAGGCTGCTGCACCATCAGAACAGGGGGTATTTTGAGGGTAGGAAGGGGGCAGCTCCACTGATATCTTATCCTCCTTCCTGGCCTCGATCCACCTCCCCAGGTACACTCCCTGGGTCCAAAGAGATGGTGCAAGTCTCTATAGACCTATCAGGGAAGCTCTAAAAAACTGCCCCCACTGTAGGATACAGTGTGTGTTCCATTGAATTAGGAATTAGAGGACAGGTCCTCTCGTGGATTGAGAACTGGTTGGAGGCCAGGAAGCAGAGAGTGGGTGTCAATGGGCAATTTTCACAATGGAGAGAGGTGAAAAGCGGTGTGCCCCAAGGATCTGTCCTGGGACCGGTGCTTTTCAACCTCTTCATAAATGACCTCTTCATAAATGAACAACATTGAGTGCCTGCCTGTGCTGGAAGAGCTTGACAGTGAACCAACCCTAGAAGAACTTCACGTGGCCCTGGACTCCCTTGCCTTTGGCAAGGCACCTGGAAAAGACAGCATCCCTGCTGAAGTCCTAAAATGCTGCAAAGAGATCATCGTCACTGAGCTGCATGAAATCCTCTGTCTCTGCTGGAGAGAAGGTGGAGTACCTCAAGACATGAGGGATGCAAACATCATCACGCTGTACAAGAACAAAGGTGACAGGGGTGACTGCAACAACTATCGCGGCATCTCTCTCCTTAGCGTTGTAGGAAAGTTGTTTGCCCGAGTTGTACTAAAGAGGCTCCAGGTACTTGCAGAGAGCGTCTATCCAGAATCGCAGTGTGGATTCCGAGCCAACAGGTCCACCACTGATATGGTATTCTCCCTTAGACAACTGCAGGAGAAATGCAGGGAACAACGACAGCCACTCTTTATAGCCTTCATTGATCTCACAAAGGCTTTCGACCTGGTCAGCAGAGACGGCCTCTTCAAGATTCTCCCCAAGATTGGATGTCCACCCAGGCTCCTCAGCATCATCAGATCTTTCCACGAGGACATGAAGGGCACTGTTGTCTTCGATGGCTCCACATCAGACCCTTTTGACATCCGAAGCGGAGTGAAGCAGGGCTGTGTTCTTGCACCAACCTTGTTTGGGATTTTCTTCGCTGTCCTGCTGAAGCAGGCCTTTGGAACTGCAACAGAAGGCATCTATCTCCGGACCAGATCAGATGGAAAGCTCTTCAACCTCTCCAGACTGAGAGCAAAATCCAAAGTCCAGCTGAAATGTCTGCGTGACTTCCTCTTTGCCGACGATGCAGCTGTCACTACCCACTCTGCCAAAGATCTCCAGCAGCTCATGGATCGTTTTAGCAAGGCCTGCCAAGATTTTGGACTGACAATCAGCCTGAAGAAAACACAGGTCATGGTTCAGGATGTGGACTCACCTCCCTGCATTACAATCTCTGAGCATGAACTGGAGGTTGTCCATGACTTTGTGTACCTTGGCTCAACGATCTCCGACACTCATTCTCTTGATACCAAGCTAAACAAGCGCATCGGTAAAGCAGCTACCACGTTTTCCAGACTCACAAAGAGAGTCTGGTCCAACAAGAAGCTGACGGAACATACCAAGATCCAGGTCTACAGAGCTTGCATCCTGAGTACGCTTCTGTACTGCAGCAAGTCATGGACTCTTCGCTCACAACAGGAGAGGAAACTGAGCGCTTTCCACATGCGCTGCCTCCGACGCATCCTCGGCATCACCTGGCAGGACAAAGTTCCAAACAACACAGTCCTGGAACGTGCTGGAATCCCTAGCATGTATTCACTGCTGAAACAGAGACGCCTGCGTTGGCTTGGTCATGTCGTGAGAATGGATGATGGCCGGATCCCAAAGGATCTCCTCTATGGAGAACTCGTGCAAGGAAAGCGCCCTACAGGTAGACCACAGCTGCGATACAAGGACATCTGCAAGAGGGATCTGAAGGCCTTAGGGATGGACTTCAACAAGTGGGAAACCCTGGCCTCTGAGCGGCCCGCTTGGAGGCAGGCTGTGCAGCATGGCCTTTCCCAGTTTGAAGAGACACTTTGCCAACAGTCTGAGGCTAAGAGGCAAAGAAGGAAGGCCCATAGCCAGGGAGACAGACCAGGGACAGACTGCACTTGCTCCCGGTGTGGAAGGGATTGTCACTCCCGGATTGGCCTTTTCAGCCACACTAGATGCTGTGCCAGAACCACCTTTCAGAGCGCGATACCATAGTCTTTCGAGACTGAAGGTTGCCAATACATAAATGACCTGGAGACAGGGTTGAGCAGTGAAGTGGCTAAGTTTGCAGACGACACCAAACTTTTCCGAGTGGTGAAGACCAGAAGTGATTGTGAGGAGCTCCAGAAGGATCTCTCCAGACTGGCAGAATGGGCAGCAAAATGGCAGATGCGCTTCAATGTCAGTAAGTGTAAAGTCATGCACATTGGGGCAAAAAATCAAAACTTTAGATATAGGCTGATGGGTTCTGAGCTGTCTGTGACAGATCAGGAGAGAGATCTTGGGGTGGTGGTGGACAGGTCGATGAAAGTGTTGACCCAATGTGCGGCGGCAGTGAAGAAGGTCAATTCTATGCTTGGGATCATTAGGAAGGGTATTGAGAACAAAACGGCTAGTATTATAATGCCGTTGTACAAATCTATGGTAAGGCCACACCTGGAGTATTGTGTCCAGTTCTGGTCGCCGCATCTCAAAAAAGACATAGTGGAAATGGAAAAAGTGCAAAACAGAGCGACTAAGATGATTTCGGGGCTGGGGCACCTTTCTTATGAGGAAAGGCTACAGCGTTTGGGCCTCTTCAGCCTAGAAAAGAGACGCCTGAGGGGGGACATGATTGAGACATACAAAATTATGCAGGGGATGGACAGAGTGGATAGGGAGATGCTCTTTACACTCTCACATAATACCAGAACCAGGGGACATCCACTAAAATTGAGTGTTGGGCAGGTTAGGACAGACAAAAGAAAATATTTCTTTACTCAGCATGTGGTCGGTCTGTGGAACTCCTTGCCACAGGATGTGGTGCTGGCGTCTAGCCTAGACGCCTTTAAAAGGGGATTGGACGAGTTTCTGGAGGAAAAATCCATTATGGGGTACAAGCCATGATGTGTATGCGCAACCTCCTGATTTTAGAAATGGGCTGTGTTAGAATGCCAGATGCAAGGGAGGGCACCAGGATGAGGTCTCTTGTTATCTGGTGTGCTCCCTGGGGCATTTGGTGGGCCGCTGTGAGATACGGGAAGCTGGACTAGATGGGCCTTTGGCCTGATCCAGTGGGGCTGTTCTTATGTTCTTATGAATGGGGCTGCCAGTGAAATCTAATGCTGGTTTACAGCAGGCATACCCCCTTACTCTCCAGTAAGTGCAGAGAAGCTTTCTGCACTCTGGACTCAGCTGCAACATGGGAAGCTGTTCTCTGTTTTGATAAGTCTTCAAGCTTCAATAAATGCAACAAACATTAAGTGGATCACAGTGGCTTGTGAAAAGCAATCTTCACAAGTTTCCCATGGAGATATTTAGGGGAACATTTAGAAGAATTTTGATTAATAATACTATCTGTATAAACATGTTTGCTTACTCATTTCTTGAGACTAAAAGTTCAAAAATAAAAACCCTGCATGACTAATTAAGAATTTTTGGGTACATTTTGTGCAGTTTCATATCTTAAAACAAGCCTAAGCCTCTATTAAGTCTAGGACAAATGCCTGCTGTGAATGTTCCATTCATATTTTCACTGCCCTGCCATTAAGTGGTTCGTCACTGCGAAGCATCACACAGCTGATGAACAGTTGGATTTTGAGTCAGGTTGCTCAGTTAGTTCACAAATTCAAGTTGTTGCTTCGGGTTAAACTGAAATTGTAAGGCAGGGGTGAAAGCCCATGAATATTAAAGTTGTAAACTTTTCATTTCAGCGGGGATAAGCAGGGTCAGGCCTGGTTAGTACTTGGATGGGAGACCGCCTGGGAATACCGGGTGCTGTAGGCTTATACCATAGTCTTTCGAGACTGAAGGTTGCCAACCAAGATTTTCCAAGGTGTGCATTGGTCTGCCTTGTTTTTGCATTTGTGAATCAGTAAAGTTTTATATTCATGAGTATTATCCAGATCAGTGGCATTGCTAGAGGGGGTGCAAAGCACTAAGTTTTGCAGGCACCGCGTGTTCAGGTGCCTGCAAAACTTAGTACTTTGTAGCCCCTCTAGCTATTCCACTGACCTGGATTGTTTGCATTTTTTATAATGTGACTTTTACCAGTGCTGCCCCTACCTGCGCACCCCTTACCTGGCTTCTTCTTCCATGGCTCCTTCCTCTTAATCAAAACAGGAAACATGGAGCACACTCAGATCCTTCCCAACATGCTCTGCATTTCCTGCTTCTTTTAAAGACCCTTGCAGAGGAAGACGCAATCTTGCTCCTTTCTTCATCTGTCTCTTGAAACTACAGGGAAAAGCCATAGGTGAGATGCAACAAATTGCCATTTGTCTCCCTAAGAAAGCCAGCTAATCTTGGACTGCAGTTTATTTCACTGCATTCTGCATTAAATTACCTTTCCAATGATATATAATATGATGGTATTATTCATACATACCAAGATTTTCACAATTTTGGTCACTAGTGTCAAGCTCACCTTGTTGCCCCCCTAAAGCTTGATGCCCGGTGCAACTGCTACCCCCTGCACCCCCTTAGCTATGCCACTGTGCTCCTGTAAGCAGAGAGATCCACTGATACCCAGGAAGTGCTGCCATCCATTGTGGGTGTGACAGCCACTTGCTGCACCCAATCCTATCCAGGATTAGGCTGTCAGGCACAGGTTCATACTTTAATAAGAACTAGGTCTAGAAAGAAAGAAAGAAAGAAAGAAAGAAAGAGAGAGAGAGAGAGAGAGAGAGAGAGAGAGAGAGAGAGAGAGAGAGAGAGAGAATTGATTACTGTTAGAGAATAACTGCCACCAATGTGCTGCTTCTTATAGCGAAATTTTGGAACCCAATGGAACCCAATTCTTATAGCAGAATTTTGGAATAACCCAATGTTAGTGGCATATGTTTTTTCTCCCACCACCTGAAATGGCTCCAAAGGGGTGGAGGAGGGGCCCCTTGCACGCTGCAGTTAGACTCCCTGCAAAATGTAGTGCTTTGCACCCCCTCTAGCTATGTCCCTACCCAACAATCTAAGTCTATAATCATAATGTTTATAACATTCTGTACATACACTTCTTCAGCTTCTCCTTTGAAAAGTCCAGTTTAGACAAAAACATTTCAAGGCAATTTGTTTTTATCACCCTAACAGACTTACAGAGGGAGACGTTTTCCCAACAATTTAATTGAAAGCTACTTCTTTCAAATGAATTCTGCTGATCTTTGTTTTATCCCTGTGAAAACGGAAAGGATTCAGGAGATAACGCAAAGGATAAACAGTTGAGATGGTATGATACATGGAATTAAGCAACTGGAAGGTGGATAATAGGCAGACATGGGGTTATACACATGCCAGGGAAGTAATTATAAGTGGATACCCCCCACTGCCAAGCATCTTTCACCAGCTATTCATCCTGCATTAGAGCCAGTGTGTGAGCAATCCAGTCTTTCAAAATGACGCTAATGGGATTTTGGCTACAGAAGAATGAGGACTGCCATGCAGAAGCAGAAAGACTTCTTAGAATTTACTCTTTATCCCTCCTGGAATTTCTTGAAATGCTTCTCTACAACGTAGTCCAAATTACGCATCAACAGTCTGGCTGATCTGGAGCAAGCTGATCTAATCTCTGCAAGCCTTTTCTATGATTTTCAAGCAGATGATGGAATTTGGTGAAAATGGAAACCACAAGCTGTTTGTTGAAATTTAAAAAGGCAAGGGCAAATTTGTCCTTTTTGTTTACAAAGCTTGAAAGGTCAGGGTGGGAAAGAAGTTTTGTCTTAATGCATTTTATATCAGGCGGCTTTGGTTAACGCACAAAGTTAGACTGTGTAAATGACGTGTGATGTCTGATGACTGCTAAATCCAGGGTCTGCGTTTATGAAGCCGCCAAGAAGTCTAGCAAAAGTCAAGCTGCCTCTAACAAAGACTGTCTTACCGTAAAGGGAATTTAGAAATACCATCTCCTGTCTTTCCTTGGGCCCTTTGCCACTGTAGATGTCAGAGCTAAACACCCTTAGATCATGTTCAAGTTCAGGGTTGAATGCAACAGGACATCTGAATTTGCCTTGGGATTCAAAACCTATGATATTCTTCTGAAAAGCATTGATCACCACAAACTAGCATTCTTGCAGGGTGTTGCCAAGAGAAAAGTCCCTCTGACCCTCTAAGGTGGAGAATTGTCTTCTGTGGACTAAACAGGATGGCATGTATCACAATCTACTCTTGGCCACAATTCCAAGGTGAAAACCAGAGGGAGATGTGGTACATATGCCACTCTCCAGATCTTAGTGATCTTAACAATCTGGAGATATCAGATGAAAACCTTGTCTCCTTGCACATGGGGCAACTAGCATAAGAGGAAGAAGGCTAAGCTGGAACCCTTCTCTCTCTGTGTGGAGGGAATGTTTTGTATAGTGAAATATTCCATCATGGTTCAAGCAAGCTCATTAGCAGTGAGAAGTTGTATAACTCACAGCCTAGTCTTCCCCCACCTTGCTGTGCCAAAGAGGGTTGCACTGTATGCAGCGAGGGGGTGGGGCAGATCAGGGCGCTTTGGAGGGGAAAGTTACCCCTCTGTAAGCCTCCTGCTCCTCAATGGGTCTCCTCAGACCTCTGCTAGTCCGAGGAGAGAAAGGGAACCGAGAGGCTGCCAAAAAGGGACATGCCATTCTGGTACACACCATTGCCACCGAATCCACCCCCTCCTGCAGCCTCCCTGCCCTGTTCCTTGCCCTCTCTACTCTATTTCATCTCCTCTCCTTCTCTGCCACTGTCTTACCTGCTCCAGCAGTGGCGTAGCTAATGATCATGTAGCCCGGTGCCAAGCTCAAAATGTTGCTGGGAGTGACATCATGCCCGGCCTTTTAAAAAAGTGAAAATTGGGAGGAAACCACCTCCTCGCCCCCAGCAGCTCACCACCCACTTGCTCTGCTGCCTTCCCTCAGTCCGTGGCATAGCTAAGGCATCTATCTGCTACCCGGAGTCAAATAAGATTTTGTAGAGCCCCTGCATGTAAAATCAAATTTAATTAAGTAAATAAATAAAAAGTTATTAATTCCATCACAATAACATCTCACTGGCACTCAGAACAATCAGTCTCATAGGTCGGTTTTGAGTTAAGCAAATCTACTTTTTGTTCTACAAGACAGTTGTGTTTTCATTTTCTGGTTAATTGGCCATAACTTTTGATAGAATAAAGATATTCCAATGCAGTTTATTTAATTGCATTCTGCATTAAATTACCTTTCCAATGATATATAATACCATGTTGGCAACCTTCCGTCTCGAAAGACTATGGTATCGCGCTCTGAAAGGTGGTTCTGGCACAGCGTCTAGTGTGGCTGAAAAGGCCAATCCGGGAGTGACAATCCCTTCCACACTGGGAGCAAGTGCAGTCTGTCCCTGGTCTGTCTCCCTGGCTATGGGCCTTCCTTCTTTGCCTCTTAGCCTCAGACTGTTGGCCAAGTGTCTCTTCAAACTGGGAAAGGCCATGCTGCACAGCCTGCCTTCAAGAGGGCCACTCAGAGGCCAGGTTTTCCCACTTGTTGAGGTCCACTCCTAAGGCCTTCAGATCCCTCTTGCAGATGTCCTTGTATCGCAGCTGTGTTCTACCTGTAGGGTGCTTTCCTTGCACGAGTTCTCCATAGAGGAGATCCTTTGGGATCCGGCCATCATCCATTCTCACGACATGACCGAGCCAACGCAGGTGTCTCTGTTTCAGCAGTGCATACATGCTAGGGATTCCAGCACATTCCAGGACTGTGTTGTTAGGAACTTTGTCCTGCCAGGTGATGCCGAGAATGCGTTGGAGGCAGCGCATGTGGAAAGCGTTCAGTTTCTTCTCCTGTTGTGAGCAAAGAGTCCATGACTCGCTGCAGTACAGAAGTGTACTCAGGACGCAAGCTCTGTAGACCTGGATCTTGGTATGTTCTATCAGCTTCTTGTTGGACCAGACTCTCTTTGTGAGTCTGGAAAACGTGGTAGCTGCTTTACAAATGCGTTTGTTTAGCTCGGTACCGAGAGAAAGAGTGTGGGAGATCGTTGAGCCAAGGTACACAAAGGCATGGACAACCTCCAATTCATGCTCAGAGATTGTAATGCAGGGAGGTGAGTCCACATCCTGAACCATGACTTGTGTTTTCTTGATATATATATTGCTTGATATATAATATGATGGTATCATTCATACATACCAAGATTTTCACAATTTTGGTCACTAGTGTCAAGCTCACCTTGTTGCCCCCCTAAAGCTTGATGCCCGGTGCAACTGCTACCCCCCGCACTGTGCTCCTGTAAGCAGAGAGATCCACTGACACCCAGCAAGTGCTGCCATCCATTGTGGGTGTGACAGCCACTTGCTGCACCCAATCCTATTCAGGATTAGGCTGTCAGGCACAGGTTCATACTTTAATAAGAACTAGGTCTGGAAAGAAAGGAAGAAAAGAAGAAAGGAAGAAAGGAAGAAAGGAAGGAAATTGATTACTGTTGTAGAATAACTGCCACCAATGTGCTCAAACACATAATTATGTATTAATAAAAAAATTAGGCCTTCCATAGCATTCTACACAAAAGCAAATTTCAGTTCTGTATCCTTTTTCTGCCAAATCACTTGCAGATAAAGTAATGTTTGCCTAAAGCATAAAATTTGACATAAGTTGGAATTTTTCTCATGGCAAGAAATTCCTACCAACAGAAAAATTGTCCATCTAATGAACTCTAACCCAATTTTCTGGCCTCAGTATATGGGAATTAAATATCTTTGGGTTTTCTTTCTGTGTTCTATGTGATATGATAAGTGAGAGGCTTCATTCCACAGACCTGGGGCAATAAATTACTCTGAATGTATTTTTCAAATTTGATTTATAGTGGGCTCAGCTTCACTGAAATATGGACTTCTTAGCTGAATTGTATAAAAAGCATCAATCCCAATCTCTAGAGGATTTTCAAAGGGAAGTCATTTTAAACAGGGAAAGCAGCATAATATTTGAATCCTTCATTTCCATTAGTCATAAATCATGCCAGTCAGTGACACAACATTAAAAAATGCACAACATGCAACAGCCAAGGGTACAATCCACAGAGACGCCTGCGTTGGCTTGGTCATGTCGTGAGAATGGATGAATGGCTGGATCCCAAAGGATCTCCTCTATGGAGAACTCGTGCAAGGAAAGCGCCCTACAGGTAGACCACAGCTGCGATACAAGGACATCTGCAAGAGGGATCTGAAGGCCTTAGGAGTGGACCTCAACAAGTGGGAAACCCTGGCCTCTGAGCGGCCCGCTTGAAGGCAGGCTGTGCAGCATGGCCTTTCCCAGTTTGAAGAGACACTTGGCCAACAGTCTGAGGCTAAGAGGCAAAGAAGGAAGGCCCATAGCCAGGGAGACAGACCAGGGACAGACTGCACTTGCTCCCAGTGTGGAAGGGATTGTCACTCCCGGATTGGCCTTTTCAGCCACACTAGACGCTGTTCCAGAACCACCTTTCAGAGCGCGATACCATAGTCTTTCGAGATGGAAGGTTGCCAACTAACTAGTTCCCTTGCACAGGCTTCTCAAGTGAACTAGAGCTGAGTAGTTCGCATTAATTTCAATGGGGCTCCTGCTTGAAGACTCAGGCTTGAAGACCCACCCCTGAACATACCCAATATTTTTTTTTTTTGGGGGGGGGGGGGATATAGAGCTACCAATAATAAGATATGGTTTTGATCATTCTGCTATCTGCTTTCAAGGGGATAGAAATATTGTCAGTTTCAATTAGCTATGTATATTTTGATGCAGCCTTCTCTCACTGGCTCCAGCCAGCTCTGTTTCTTTCAAATAGCATGTGAAGAGCATGCTGGGTAAAGCTCTGCCTCACCTTACCCCCCCCCTTCCCTGAGTGCCAGGGAAATGAGGAGGAAGGCAAGGAAGAGGAGGGCAAGGAGAAAGCAGCAGCAACCACAACAGTGGTGGGCATGCACATCCATTAGCATACCAGAGGGGTTGGGGGGGGGTTTAATTGGTGGTGCATACCACCAGGACAGTGAATCTCCCCCAATTTAGAAGGTGAATTCATTCAGGCCACTCCTGCCTGGCAGTCCATCTCCATCATCCCTAGTCACTTGGAGCGCAATCCTATGCATAATAAATAAATATGTACTCAGAAGTCCCATTATCTACTCAGAAATCCCATTATAGTCAATAGGGCTTACTCCCAGGTCAGTGTGGATAGGATTGCAGGGTCAGCCTGTTCTGTAGTCTCTCATCTCTTTTAGTACTGAAATCTGACATAAATTGCAGTTACGTTTTCAGAAGATGAAGACCTTTGTGCTGATTTTTAAATTGCAAAAATTCAAAATATTTATTTAAAAATCACTTTAGGGGACTGCAGTTCAAGTCTTGTCACCAAAAGCACGCTCTCTTTCTCACACACACACACACACACACACACACACACACACACACACACAAAAGAAGAATCAATAAAAATTTAACATTCAAATGTTGATTGTGAAATCCTAATTTCTACTTCAGAATCTTAAAATTTTAGTCCAAACTTTGATATAAGAATTTAAATCAGTCTATGGAAGTGGTTCACAAACTGTGGGTCGGGCCCCTCTGGTGGGTAGCAACCTGGTTTTTGGTGGGTCGCTGAAGCATGATGGAAAGATCAGATAATTAATTGCCTCAAGCCCTGAGGCTATTCAAAAATCAGATACTGTAGCTAACCATTGCCCTGCAAAGAGCTCAGCTCCTGCAGTTTGCAAGATAGCTGCTAACCACCCTGAAAGGAACGGAGCCCCTGCAGTTTGCAAGCATGTGTAAATATAGAGAGGGTCTTTCTTCTGGTTATTATTACTTTAAATAAATAAATAAATATTATTTCTTTCTAGAACTCCTTTTTTAAAGTCTGGTGAACCTAGGTGGGTCCTGACAGAGTGTTGTTTTAAAAAGTGGGTCCTGGTGCTAAAAAGTTTGGGAACCACTGGTCTATGGACTGAAGGTGCATGATGTAATTGTACAGTTGAAGCTTAACTGGTCTGGCTGTGAACAGGAAACTAGCTAAGAGCCATATGGAAGCTATTCTTGAGAGGGAGATGTAACTGTAACAAATAAAGCACATAAATGAAGATGTTGACATTAGTTTTGGCTTTGATGTCTGGGAGGGAAGGTTTCTTTCTGCTCTGACTTTGTTTAGATGTGACATCACAGAATACAGCAGTTCAAATTCTTGGGAGGATCTCTCTTTGGGTACAGCATTTGGCTCTGCAGACAAATGTTGCCTCTGGGGAGAAAGGGGCGAGGCTGTGGAATGGAGTGGCGTCAGGAATGGGGGCTGCATCATGCTCCTGTCCCACCTGCAACCAGGTCCCACGTACCCAGTTGTAATAATATCTGAAGAGGGTTTCTGTTTCTCTCTCCACGGATCCCAGGAGGAGAAGGCTTCTGTGATCCCACACCTGTCCAGCACAAGGCACATGGTTTTTCCTCAAGGAGTTCGCAGTAGCATAGCTAGAGGGGGGCAAAACAGGAAGTACTACAGGCACACCATGTAAGCCGTCCCTCCCACTCACTAGAAACCATTCCAGCGGCGATGGCAGTGTGCAGGAGACGCCTTTTGGTTGGGCAAGTGCCTGCACATTACCACTGCTGCCTGGAATGGATTCAATGACGAGTTTCCTGTTTCCACTACTTGTAGCTATGCTACTGGGAGTTAGTAATTATGTGGGTCAACTCTATACAGGCATGCCCCCCTATCTGCGGTTCCATTCCGGAACTAACCATGGTTAAGTGAAACAGTGGATACAGGTGAATGCCTCCCCCCCCCAACCCTACAGAAACGAAGTGTGCTCCACTCCCCTCGCCTCCAGAGGGTCTCTGAGGCCAACAGTAAAAAAAAACACACACAAAACTTCTGGTTTCCCTGTGAAACGGGAAGTGACTTTTTAATGCCTTATAAGGCATTAAAAAGTCACTTCTAGTTTCACGAAGAAACTGGAAGTTACATTTTTTTTCACTGTTGAGTTCAGTCTGAGACTGGAAGGGGCCGCGGATGGACATCCGCAGCCTTTACAGGGCTCAGAGGACCCTCTGGAGGTGAGGGAAGTGGAGCTCCCTTAGTCTCCAGTGGAGGCACATGCAGGGGGGGCAGATCAGATCCACAGATAAATGAATCTGTGGATATGGGATCCACTGATACTGCCCCCCCCATATTGTCACTTTTCACTGCTGGATTCCATGGAATCATCATTAAACACGAAACTACTTCCTTCACCTACCTTGGCATGTACTACTTAGAAAAGAGAATACATCAGTTAAAATGAAATTCAACAGGTAATGAAGCAATAGTTTTGATAAGGGACCGAACAAACAATTCCACTTAAAAGGTGTTTTGTTTTGTTTTTTGACACTTTAAATGTGAGGTCATTTCAATCACGGGCACAGAATCCAGGCTTCCTTTTAACTGGAAAAACACAACAGGTCCACATCCGTTTTTTGAGCTTGGTATGTCCACTATGCAGGAAATTCCAGCTCACTGAGGCCGAGACATGTTAATGCATCACTTGTGCTAAGTGATTTTCATGTGAAGAGAAGGCCCAATTTGAGTGATGTTATTCACATTTTGTCTGCGTCTCATTTTCTTTCTGGGTACAATTTCCATCAGAAAGGTAGACAACTGGATTTGTCATCCGTCTAACGTTGGGGTCAACTCAGGTTGAGAACTTGATGCGTTTTGAAATATTTGGAATTGTGGGTAAATAAATACAAAGAACACTGAACAGCTTTAGTCTTAATCTTTCCGTTCATAAACATGTAGCAACATTCTCTTCCATCTCTTCCATTCTCTGCCAATGGACAGTTTAATGTGCTGTCTTTATTCTCTCTCTTCTGATCCTTACATTTTCCTTCCCTCAGTGTTATATGGTAGAGTCTCTACCTCCATGGGTTTTCAGGAGTGGTTCATAAATACCATTCTAAGGATATGCAATTAGAAGTTTCTTGATGTATTCACGTTGTCAGAGTTCTCAAATCCCAAGCAAAGTATAAAGGTTTCTTTAAATAATGATCAGTGCCCTTAATTTGAAAAACTTCAGCGCTATAGTATGAAATATTTATGTTGTCATAAAATCAAGCAACATTTTCCCCCCAGTAGCATCAATTAATAAGCTTTGCGCGTAATCCAAACCTGCACTGGAGCAGGTAAGCCAGGAGGCTGACGCTGCATCCAACGCAGGTTCGTTGGCTGCAGCGGCTCAGCCAGAGGCAAGGGGACGTTCTGCTGGCCCCAGGTTCGTTGGCTGGCCCCAATGGGTCTCCTCGAACCTGTGCCACCTCTGGAGGTACTGCAAGTCCAAGAAGAGCGGAGCGGCTTGAAGTTGCTCCGTTCTCCCCGGGGATGGGGGTTGGGAATCTGGCATAACTGCCTGGTCCCAGCCCCGCCCCTGGTTCCTCACACACCCACCCCTGGGGCCACCCATCACCCACCTTTCTCTTACCCAGAAATGCTTCCCTCCCACCTCCTCCATGCCCCCCCATGCCTACCTTCACCACTTGCGTCGATGCAGGTGCGCTGACACAAGCGGCAGCAAGGAAGCAGCCGCGGAGGCTTCTGCTGGCCTCCGTGCGTCAACACATCTAGATGAGCCGACGCAGCTTCCTCCCATGGAGGCGCAAATGTGCTTTACAGCACGTTTGTGACCCTCCCGGAACACTTATGCTGGCCTAAGTGCCAGTTAGGATTGCGCCCTTTGTCTATTTAGGTAAATTACCCAACAGCCCAATCTGATGTAGGCCTACTCAAAAATAAGTCCCATTGTGCTCTGTAGGTCTTACTCCCAAGAAAGTAGCCGCCTTGAGTCCCTTTGGGGAGAAAGGCGGGGTGAAGAAGAAGAAGAAGAAGAAGAAGAAGTAGTAGTAGTAGTGTGTATAGGATTGCAGCATTAGGACTCAGAATACAAATTGAAGCATTAGGTTCAGGATACAAATGGGGGAACTGGTGCAGTTGGTCTTTTGATCAATGTTCCTTATCTGGTATAGAACTATGGCCCAGTTCTCACAGACAGCAGATGATGTGGTTAACCTGTGTCTGGAATACAATGTGGAGTTCACAGGATTGACTCCTCCTCCATTTAAAAAAATCCTCACCAAAAGTCCCTACTATCACACCATGGATTGAAGAAATGTCTTCTAAGTGAATAGGTATGAGCATGACATCCAGACAAATGTGAACTCCCGTACCTCTAATTTCGAAACTAAAACCTAGTCTAGTTGTGCAGCTGAAGGAAATGGTCAAATGGACTGCAGGAAGGAGATACCATTTCTGCTCTGCTCTTCCATGAAAAAAGTTCTTGCAAGTAGAAAACATATCAAGAATAAAACTAACATCTCACGCTGATCTCAAGGTGTTAGACAAGCCCTGTCCCTGCTAAGTCAGAGACCGATACAGAGCTCTTAGCGCCAGCCCTACACTGGCACTGAATGCCACAAATGTGCCATAAGGCACATCCACAACAGTCACTGCCAGGTGCTGGTGCTAGTTCAGTGCCAGTCTGTGCTGAGTGCAGTGCCAACCGGAAGCCCGCCACATGCCACCTGCAGCAAGGGATGAGTTCCAGGCAGTGATCGGTATGGGTGGAGGGAGGTGTTCCGGGGTGGGGGAGAGGGATGAACCAGAGCAGGAGGGGATTGAATCCGGCCTGACACATAAACTCTCAACTCTGCACTGACAAAATAGCTGGCGCAGACTTGATTAACCCCATTGCGGGGCCTGCGCTCTTACCTGGGAGAAGGGGACAAATGTTCCCTTCCCCCGAAGAGATGCGGGCAGCTGCCCAGCGCACATAGGATGCAGTGGCTGCCATTTTGGCACTGCAGCTCCCCTGGGCACTGGGCAGCTCAGGATGGGGCTGTCAGTTCTCTTCTTAGAGAGAGGGGGTTTTTTAATTTTTTTTTGTTTAATATATGGCAAAATTCAAAAGTATCCCAACACACATTCTGAAATGGCACAGCCCATTCTACCACCTCACTGTTCTGCATGAGTAGATCCAACCAAAGTCATAGCACATGGCATAAATCCTTGCATTCTTTAGGAAAGCAAACAAATACACACCCATTGCCCCAAACCAAAACAGCAGATGCATCAAAGTTTTTCAAAATGTCAGGGAACACTTGCTTCTAGTTTCAAGCAGGGTTTTTATTTTATTTTTTTGTGAGTCATTAATTAGTCAAGACCATAAAACATAAAAGTATTAAAAAATAAAATAAATGTACAATTCAACAAACCACAGAAACAATCCATTGCGAAAGACACAACTTTGCGAATAGCATCCTTATAGCTATCTGCAAGTAACAGTTCAATTAATAACACAGGCCAACACACATTTTGCTTCCTTAAACATTACACCAATCGTGGGTATATTTGGAGTGCCGATTCTAAAAATGGCATCCGTTTTGCCCTAGTTTTGGAAATGCGGCATAGCCACTTTAGTGAATGGTTCAAGCAGCTTCCTCATGAGGAAGCCTACACCATGGCTTCCTCATGAGGAAGCTGCTTGAACCATTCACTAATGAGGCTATACTATATCTCCAAACCTAGACGTGATAGGGCAAAACGGATGCCATTTTTGGAATCGGCACCCCAAATTCATATCAAACCACCATAACGTTTGGGAAAAACTTTTCTGACCCTCAGTTTTGTAGGCCTGTGTAATGGCACCCAGTAGTGTAGCTAGAGGGGGTGTAAAGCACAGGCAGCCCAATCCTGAGCTCCCACGGCGTGTGGCTGCAGCGGTGAGAGAAGAGTGTTCATGTCGGACGGCAAGCCTCACACAAATGCTCAGAATCCCACCTCCCTCCCTCCTCACCGGTCCCGCCTCCCTCCCTCCCCACTCCCTCCTCCCAGCACACCTCCCCCCACCCTCTCCCCACCTCCCACCTCCCTGTCACGCTTCCTCCCCACCCTCTCCCTGCCTTCCACCCGCCTCCCCCTCCCTGGAACACCTCCTCCCCACCTCCCCCACCGCCCCCACTTTCCTCTCTGTGGTTCAGCAGTCCATGCAACCACCAAGCAGCGGAGGCCAGGCACCCATCCCGCACTAGCCCAGTGCCGGCCAGTGCTGGGCTAGAGCGGGCGCTGGCCCGGCGTTAGGCCTCGCAATTGTGCCTTACGGCACATTTGCAACAGTGCACGCTGGTGTTAAGCAGGCACGTTGAGCCCAGGATTGGGCTCTAAGTTTTGCAGGGAGCCTCACTGCGGCGTGCAAACAGCCCCTCCCCCCTTCCCCTTTGGAGCCATTCCAGGTGGGGGTGGAGCAAAACGGAGGCGGAGGCAGGGAGGCGTATACCTCTGTTTTGCTGCCACTGCCTGGAATGGCTCAGAAGGGGAGGGTGGCTGCTTGCACCCTGTAGTGAGGCTCCCCGCAAAGCTTACTGCTTTGCATCCCCTCTAGTTCTACCACTACAACTCAGTGCCATCTAATATTCTTTTCAGTGTCCAAAGTGGAGCTGGGAAGGAAACGGGATGATTTCATTTCAAATTAGCTGAATCTTGATTTAACTTGTGGCCCATTGACAAGGCGGATGGTTTTAAGTCTGCCTGAAAAGAAGCAGAATGGCATCCCACCTTTCTTCAAGAACTGATTCCTTCAGCCACCAACAATAAAGACATATACACTGCACTCACAATTAGGAAAGTGATCTTTCAGCCCAATCCTATGTGACTGCCAAGCTGAGAGTGCAGGGGTGCCATTGTAATGTCCAACATTTAGAGCAGGGGTGCTCAATAGGTGGATCGCGATCTACCGGTAGATTGTGAGGCAAAATGAGTAGATCGCGGAGTGCCGACCCCCCCCCTTCAGGTGCCTCTGGGAGGAAACGCCGGGAGTAAGGCCCATTGTACTCAATGGGTAAGTGGCCCACACTTACTCCCAGGTAAGTGTGGCTAGGATTGCAGCCTCACAGCCTAATCCTAGACATGTCTACTCAGGAGTAAGTCCTGTTGTACTCAGTGGGGCTCAAGGTACACCAACATACATTGTACACATAAATGTTATATGTTATGATGGCGCAAACATTGTAAAAAAAAACTCTGGTAGATCTCCGGGCCTTGCTGGGTTTCAAAGTAGCTCTCGAGCCAAAAAAGTGTGAGCACCCCTGATTTAGAGCATTGGATCTGTCATGGTGGAGAGGCTGACCAAGTGATCAGATCCACAGTGAGCAGCGTAGCATTTATAGACCTGTTCCAGCTGTTGCATAGATCCCTATGGGATTCCTCTGGGCTATTCCAGCTCTGTTGCTGGACTAGCACTTTGCAGCCGTTGGGGGCATGTCCTGCTTTGGAAGCGTGTTCGGGATCCATTGTCCAGTGTCTGCTTCTCATCCCACCCCACTCTCCAGCCTATTGCAGTCTCTTTGCTGGCAGGTTGTGCTGGCAGTCGGTTTGTACCAGTCTTGAGTCAACTGGGTGTCTGTAGGAATCCCATCAAAATCCCATTCAAACACTTTGAGCTTCTTTGGTGGCCTTGGGCAAGACACCACCATCAACGTCACTTGAGGCTCAACTACAAGTCTGGGCTTCTTGGAAGAAGGGCAGGATACAAAATATCAAAGGAAGAGCTTTCTATATTTACTTATATGAATATGCAGTTTTCTTGTCCTCTTCCATCTCTCCTTATTACATGCCAATTATTGACAAGTGAGACCCTTCCACAAGGCCTGGCTTCCTCGAAAAAAAAGTTTTAGGATATCAATTACAGCTGCTTTTGACAGCAAACTCCACCCAACCAGATTTAAGTTTGTGATTTGATCCATGCTATGCAAGAAATCTTAAGCATTTGCCTTGGAAAATGTCAGCATTCCACAGTTCAAACATCTTGCTTTGCAAAGAAATATAGGAATTTATGTTCACTGAAAGATGTGGCTTCATAGAACATTCTGACCCTTCCCCCTTCCCCCCCAAAGCAACAATTTCATTACGGAGACTGTGCAGAAATTTCACATTGCCAATGGAAAATGGCACAGCAATTTATCTTGCTTTTACCATATTTCCATCAGACATGATTCGAAGAGGGCTTGTTGCAATAGACAGAACCATTCTGAAACAGTTACATTTAATGGTCCCCTCTGAACGTTTGATCCTGCTCCACTCGCTCGCAACATGAGGCTGATGTCACCAAGCACAGATGTGAGCAAGGCTTCTTTCCGTTGCTGTCCGTGGAGGGGAGCCACGCACAACTGGGATGAATAAGTAGGGAGCGCAGTCCAAGATTTTTGGACAATGGTTGGATATTTTCCACTACGTTTATAATCTATGTCTGCTGGAACTGGGGGTTGGTTGGAACTGCTTATATCCCCAAATTGAGGGTCCGGTGTGTCTAGAAGTGCAAATATAGTGATTTGCTTTCTTTTTAGAAATGAAATCCATTCTGTATTGAATCCTTGTCCCTTTATCACAGTACCAGCATTAAAGCAATATTAGAGGCTACAACAGCCATTTTCAACCTTTTCCATCTCACAGCACATTGACAAGGTGATAAAATTGTCAAAGCACACATCAGTTTTTTATAACTGACAAGGCACACATCCCCCAATGGCCCTCCTAATAACTGACCCTCCCCTAAACACCTGCAGCACACCTGCAAACCATTCGCGGCACATCAATGTGCCATAGCACAGTGGTTGAAAAGTGCTAGGCTATCATAATATTAATCAGGTCTTAGAGAGAGGTCTCTAGTGCTGCAAAGCGTGCTGGCACAAAGTTGCTGGGGGGTGGGCCCTGATGGGGAACCAAGCACTACTACTGATACCAGTACCAAGGGCTGAAGGAACAACCTGACCTGTGAACTTTCTTATGAACATGTCCTCAGCTGGTGCACATACTGGCCAACCTGATGCCATCCCTGGCTGCAGGTTCCCCCCCCCAACCCAAAAATGGAGTCTCAGAGGAATTTTCAGGATGCACAGTGTCCCTTACTCAGGGATGGGAACTCAAGTCAGGTAACTCAGGGAGACTTGAGTCATGAGCATGGAAGACTCGTCAAACACTGTTCCCTGGTACTGTAAGGCCAGGAGGGTCTTGACAGATGGGGATAATCCTCTGGGTCATTGCACAGGACTGGAGCCTGGAGCCCAGAGCTGGTATAGCCCCCCCTGCTTCATACATTTTCTCTTATGAGCAGTAGACTCCTCGGAACCCCTTAACAACCCCCTTTTCAATTTTTCAGAAGCAGTTTGCAATGCAACTTTGGAGGCTGCTGTTTGGAAGGAAGAAAAAAAAAATCTGTCGCTTCCTTGGATGCTTTTGGACCCCGTGCAAAGAAGTGTATTATATAATTTGGATTTGGAAACGGATGAAAATCTCGTAAGATTACCAACATCTGACATCAGGGCAGGAATGACTTCAGCAAGAGGATCTGTCACAGATGGGAAGCATTTGTCCACCAAAAGATAAAAGATAGATGAATCGCAAAAAGCTTCCAACATCTCTTTTCCTGTTGGCCACCAACAGTCCTGTCGTAGAGGAACATGAGCAAACAAAATGAGTAAACGTGGTGTGTCTGTACTTTCCTGGTCACACATTTTTGGGGAATTAGTGAGAGTTTCAACCTTCAGTATATCATTTGTAAAGAGACTATTTCCAGTAATACTGCTACGAGTTTATCATGCTCGTCCTACGTGTGACCTGTTGCAACATGTTTTGGCACGAATTATGAAAGAAATGAACCTTCTGTAAGTATTTTTGCTTCAGGAGAGCGAGTTGCTTATCGCCCTGATGAAGTGAGATGGATTCGGAGCTTAAGGAGCCGTGCATTTCCTTGGAAACCTTCAGCTTTTCTGAGTGATATGGTGGAATACACTTCTTGACAACAGCAATAGCCATGAAGGGCAACCTGTATTCTATCCTTATTTACCAAGATCAGCTCTTAGATTCTGGAGCCTGTCTTTGGTACATCACTATCCCTAGTTTGACTTTTGACTGGGTCTTACTAAAATGTTGTTAGCAGAGGTGTTTCTGCCTTGGAGCACACTTGGGGCAGTAATGGCTGAGCTTACCTTCAGTGGCATTCTGGAGGTTTGGGGTAACATAATGATATCACCACATCACCACCAATTGCTTCCAAAGGGCCACAATTTGGAGCCCACTGGCGCATAGGGCAGAGTCCTTCCAGTGCAAAACACAACACAGAGCTCTGCTTGGTGACAACATGGTAAGGACTGGACACTCAGGTGGCGCAGGCATCACCCCCCAGAGTGCCACACCTGGGCAGCCTGTACCAGTCACCCTGAGCTAGCAAAGTTACCTGTTGTTAGTGTCTATTGTTATTCTTCAGGTTTCAGCCTCCTCCCTGAGATCTTCATTCTTGAACTAGGTGCTCGAGGAATATAGTATCTTGGCAAGCCTGTCCATACTTCCAGCTTAGTACACACGTGAAAACACTGTCAAAATGGGGGTGTAGTTCTATTTTGTATTTTGTTGATCAGACAGCCATTTGTCCTCCATTGGTATTCTAGGAAAGTGCTTTCAGAATTGATCTGACCCTCCCGCTACAGATTATGTGCTATAAATGACCAAACGTTACAAGGTTAAAAACCATGACATTATGTCCCTTGCGTGAGTTAGCTAACCATTATTTTATTATCACAATCAGGCAGTTCATTTGAAGGGTCTCTCAACTAGCAGTGGTGTAGCTAGAGGGGGTGCAAAGCACTAAGTTTTGCAGGGAGCCTCACTGCGGCGTGCATGCGGCCCCTCCCGCTCCCTTTCAGAGCCATTCCAGGCAAGGGGAGCAAAACGGAGGCATTCGCCTCCGTTTTGCTCCCCCATCTGGAATGGCTCCGAAAGGGAGGGGCTGCATGCACGCCGCAGTGAGGCTCCCCGCAAAACTTAGTGCTTTGCACCCCCTCTGGCTATGCCACAGACAACTACGTTGGAATCCGTTCACAACTGTCTGCAGACAGTTGATATATCATCGAAAACTATGTGGACACTCTCCAGCAGAGAAGAACTATGATTTTTGGTCAGGAAACCATTTAATATTGCATGCACACAGAGCGCCGTGTTGAAACTGGAAGGGCTGAATCACCTGCATGCTCGGGAGCAGATGAAGGACAATAATGCATTAAATCTGTCATCACATCTACTGGGTCATTCCAAAGTCATTTCTAAAAGAAGGGGGGAAATGCCTAACAGACCATTTGATTGCACAATGATTGGGACAACCAAACCAGTCTATAAATGGATTAAAAATTCAAATATTTCCTGAAAATGTCTGTAGAATCTCTTTATAGGTGACACACACAACCACCTTTCTGGAAGTAGCTCCTGCCTTCCTGTTCCTGAGATGAGGCATGCCTGCTCTTATGAAGCTGCCTAATTCCCAGTCACATCAACATGAGTGACATTGACGGGCTGGAGCTCTCCAGTGTTTCAGATATTTGTCAGCTAAGGCTGGCACCAGAGCTCCTGACGCCTGAGGCTCATGCCAGATGCTGCCTTCTACTTGTGTTGATGTGCCAGCCTTGGCTCCGCCCACTCCCCAATGCTCTAGCTCAGCACATTCCTCCTCCACCATCCTTCCTCTTCTATTCCTCTTGGAAGCCTGGGAATGGAAAGAGAAGGAAGAGAGGTGGAAGCAAGTAGGCAGAGATGGCCACCCCTCCATCAGTCTGTGACCTGAGGCAACTGCTTCAGTTGACCTCATGGATGGGCCATGCCTGTTGCCAGCCCTTCCTAGATATTTCTGTGAGATGACAAGCTGCCTCTGCTGACATTTGCTCTTCTTCATACTTGTTAAAGGTCCAGGAGCCCTAAAGTTGAAAGGTTGGTCACCCCTGCTCTGCTGAGAGCCACCTAGCTTTATGAGATTTAAAAAACAAAAATCAGTTTCACCTTACCCGCTGTTCAAGCCTCTGTTTTTGTCTTTTTAACTACAATGGCAGGGGCTGCCTTCTGAGCATTTGTTGAGCTCCATGTTCATCAGATCTGGATCATTTTGGTGGCCTTGCATTCCTTTTGCCTACTCAGGAGTGAATGCACACCTTCGCATTTCATAGGGTTAAATGCATTTTCCTTCGCTTGGAAAAGCTTGGGGACGACAACTTCCTACTCAAGTGTTTTTAGGGACCTGCATTCATTGGAGTGGGACCATTCTGGTGGCATTGCATTCCTCTTGACATGCCCTTCGAAATGGACTGAGGCATCGTTGTTTACTCATAAATAAACAAGCACATGCGACTCACTTTCACTTTTCATAGGGCTTCATGCATTTTTCTTGTCAGCTATCAGCTTGTCAATTTCATGACCCACCAACAGATCAGGTCCTGACCCATGGTTTGGGAAACACTGGGCTGGTATTATTATCTCCTTATTGTGGAGGGAGTAGGAGTTGAGGCTGAGTGATGGTGATTTATGGGTGTGTGGCTGAAATGACATTTGGACCAGGGGCTTCTTGACTCACAGCTTATACTCTTAGCCACTACACACCAACTTGTATAAGGTTAGAGAAATTCAGGGTTTCTCCTACAACATTGAGGTACTAAAAGCAACTAACAGACAGGAGATAAAAATATTGACCACTTTATTTTTCCAGATTGGTGGATGAGAAAGCACTAAGGCTTAGGAAGGAGAACTTTGCATGCTTTCAACTTAATTCATTAGAGAAAATTAAAGAATGATACTAAGAAGAGACGAGTACATAATTTTCAGAGATGCTCCTATTCTGTTGATTGAAGCAGGACTTGCACCAATTCTTTTCTGCCACATTTGACCAGTGAAGGCCAAAACCCTTTGGTGCCTGAAGAATGTGCAAGGAGGTAGATGAGCACTGGGCTCTCATTCAGCTTGCCCTGTGCAATTCTGACCTGCCCTGTGTGTGTGCCCTGATTGCACCCTCATTTATGGTCATTTGTAGCTGACTTCATTCATCCGCACGAACACCATTTTTCCAACACGAATATTTTTAAGTACAAATTGGACGATCCTCGTCACAGTCCGTCCGAAAGAATTTAATTTGGTCACGTTTAACTGATGCTTTCCTCACACACTCAGCTTTGTAACAGACCTACAATGTTTCATTGTCTGACTCCGTGGTGATAATGCAGCTGGCATTCAATCCCCACCAAATGATTTCAAGGAGCCTTTTAAATAGCCCATCTGATATTCCTGGTATTAAATAACATTCTCCGTTTCTGTGCACACAACCGTGGGCTCTTGTCAAATACCTTATCTTCTGGGCTTGCATTAATAACTCAACATGAGTCATCTCTGTTTTTCAATGTACCTAACGTCACCAATTTTTTTTCCCCCACAACTATTTTTCTGCTCACTCCGTGTCAACATATTAACCTGATTATCGCTTGGGTGGCCCTGAATTTACTTTCGAGGTGGCTCCAATGCATTTGTGCCTGCTTGGTGCTGGAAATAGCAGAAATGATCACCAGCAGATTGTGCTGGACTGTAGGAAACCGCTCTGTTTAGAGATACACAAGTCTGGACCTTAAGAGCCAATAAACAATCAAGAGCTAAGATCTGCAAGGTATTGAGCCCTCTGGCTACAACTCAGCACGTGTTCATTTTAAGGATGTGATTATTGTGAGTGACTTTGCAAATTCAGGCAGAGCTCGATAGGTTTGCTCAGGAATTTAAAGATAAGCAAGTGTTAAAGAGGGTAATCCCCCCCCCCAATCACAAACAGAAAGTAGACATCCAACAACCACTGAATAATGCATTCTGGGCACTGAGCAGGCTGTCATTTGTGTCATTTGTGCTTCTGCAGGGGAACTTTAAACACACACACACACACACACACACACACACACACACACACACACACACACACACACCACTCCTTAGCCACTAAGTGATTTGCTGGTTTAGGGCCAGAGTGTTCAGTGCTCATGCAGGTATCGTCTGAATCTAGGAATATTTTGTGTGATATACTCACTGTACATCTTTCAGAAAAAACCATTACAATGTACCTGGGATAATACATATATCTGCAGGGCCTATTGGGGAACACATGCTGGGCATTTCTTGTCTCCAATAACAATATGTGGCATTCTATAGTGTATGACATACTTGACCTTGCAAATGGGAACTAGCTTTTAGTTCTTAGCCACCTTGCGTGCCCTTAGGGGAGAAAGGAGGGGTTAAAAAATTGAATAGATCAATTAGATTATGTATTTATTTATCACATATTTATACCACCCCTCCTCCAAGGAGTTGAGCTGGTGTAAAATGTTGTTCCCCTCCTTTTGTCCTCACAGCAACCCTTTGACGTAGGCGAGGCCGAGAGATTGTGATTGGCCCAAGGTCACACAGGAAGCCTCTTGACTGAGTGGGGCTTTGAACCTGGATCTTCCAGCCTGAGAACCACTATACCACCCTGGCTCTCTCTTGCAGGAATTTGTGTTCTGTTTAAAATATTGAAATCGTGGAAGGATATTCCATGATTTTGCCTGCTTCAAATCTTGATCACAGGCAGGTTGAAGATGCTGTTCTGCCAGGGTTGTTTACATATTCAATATCCATTAATGTTGCAATGCAATCTGTACAAGTGAATACCAATCATAAGCAGTTTCAAGCCCTCCTTTAAGCAGCATGGCTATCTGATGGAACAGTTGTACTTGCAGGCACAATCAAGTGAAATTGGCTTTTTTTTCACATTACATACCACCGTAGCCAAACTGCAGCAACTGTTACCCTGCACATGCCTGATCTTGTCTGATCTCAGCAGGGTCAGGCCTGGTTAGTACTTGGATGGGAGACCACCTGGGAATACCGGGTGCTGTAGGCCAGGGGTGTCCAAACTTTTTGGCAGGAGGGCCACATCATCTCTCTGACACTGTGTCCAGGGGCCGAATTAATTTACATTTCAAATTTGAATAAATTTACATAAACGAATATACTAGAGATGGAACTTATATGAATGAATGAAGGTCTTACAGTTGCTCAAGGCCTATAAAAGGCCTTGCACAAAGCAAGGCCAGCCTTTCCTTCACTGTCACTGCTGCATCACAGATGTGAAACAGCAAGTAGTGGAGGGAGCCCTTGTCCCACAGCTCAGGTGAGAAGTCAAACAGTCGTCCTCTTGCTGACAGCAGTTGCGTTGGGCCAGCACAGGCTCCAAAAAGTCTCTGGAGGGCCAGAGACTCATTGGAGACTGGGAGCTCCCTGAGGGCCTGATTGAGAGCCCCTGAGGGCCACAAGTGGCCCCCGGGCCGGGGTTTGGACACCTCTGCTGTAGGCTTATACCATAGTCTTTCGAGACTGAAGGTTGCCAACCAACCAGCCAAACTGATTTTCATTAATCCAATTCTATGTCAAATCCTATACATGACTATTCACAAGTAACAGCCCAATCTTATCCACACTTTCCTGGGAGTAAGCCCCATTGGGACTTACTTCTGAGTAGACATGCACAGGATTGGGCTATAAGTCTCATTATAGTCAATGTGGCCTCCCCCCAGGTAAGTCTGGTATGTCAGCGCTGCTGTCCCATGGGTGAGTGGCTCGGTTAGGATTGGGCTGTAAGTCTCTTCTCTCTCACTATGGAACTGGGCATAAAATCTCCTAGCACCTCTTGCCCTTTGTAAGCATGTCCACATCCAGGCATAAAGCCGTACATCGCAGAAATGTTAAACTACCCCAAAGTTACATAGTCATAAAATAAAGCAAAGAAAACAGGCTGCTTTGCTCTCCCAGCCTGTCAACTGTCGTTCGGGGAGCCCAGCTGTTTTATGATTGCCCAGCTGAAGCTTTTAATACAGATCCCATACAAAGTCAGATTTTGTTCTGTACACACTGGTAGGCGCGTAGCTCTTTTAAAAGCATATTAAAAATTCTTGGCCTGGCGACATAAACATTTTGTGATGCAAAAAAATATCAGTCTAAGTAAGGCTACGGGCCTTCCTTGAACTTTCCTTCGGTTCACCCATTCCAGACTAAAACAAACATGTTTATTTGGGCTCATCTAAAACGACTCTCGTTTATGATTGGGATGAGAATGTTCCCAGGGGAAAAAATTATGTGGATATCTTATCAACCAATTTTCAAGCAATACTTCTTTTTTTTTTTATAAGTTAGGAATTACGTTAATCATGAAGGCTCCTGAAGGGACAATTGTAATCTGATAATACTTGCATATCCACTGTAAGAAATCAGAATTCTTTGGTGTTGTAATTTTCTTTCCCATTTCAATGCATTTATTTGCTTACTGCAGGTAATACTTATTAATGACCAAGAGCAAAACAATCATAGATTAAATTGGATCAAATGTATCACAGCCTGATCAGTCTATAAAAATCCAGAGTGCAAGATTAGGTTAGTCAAAGCATGTAGAAAAAGAGCTAGGAATTTTGCTCTACCAGAGAACTGGCAGGGATGATGAGGGTAGAAATGTAGAGATGACTCCATGTACATCTGCATTAAATCTTCGCTTGACATGTTGGTCGTATTCATTTAGCACATCTGATTCCCACTAGAAATGTTGTGGGTTGTTTGCTGTGGTCCCCTTGATGGTTCATTTAATAAACATTGGAGTAGATTCTTAAAAGAAAAAGAATCTTTTATAAAACAAATGCTGTATTTATGGAACGGGGCATCCCAAATTCTGGCTTAAAATAATGAATACAAATTTCAAATTTGAACTGCAACTCCCTGTAAGGTTTGAAGGTTTGCATTGTGAACATCCATCCTTTGGGCTTCCTCAGTGCTGCCCTGACCTCATCCTGTCCCCATTTTGAGAGCTGCTTCACCACCACCACAACCTTGCATGTTTCAGTCCACATGTAGCTGTTCCTCGGGAGTACCTATATCTCTAGGAACCATATTGGTTCTGCACATTGAATGAGTGTAAATATAGTTAAATGCATTTATGTACTAGAAGCACTTGCCATTTACATCCTCCTCATCCCATTCTCCATCTCTCTCTCTCTCTCTCTCACACACACACACACACACACACACACAGCCCCTTCTTCTTCTTCTAGCCATCACCCCCTCACCTTCAAGGGAAGTAGCACCCATACAAAGTTTCTCTCTGATCACCTAAGGGGGCCAGTCAGATTGTATGGAAGAAGGCAGTCCTTCAGATAACCTGGTCCAAAGCCATAAGCTTAGTTTTGCAGTGTTAAGTTTTATTGATACACAGTAGAACCTCCAAAGTCGACCACCTCTCTATAATGACCGCCTCCTTAAGTTGACCTAATTTTCTAGAGCCTTGGGGTTTTTCTAGACCTAATTTTCTACAGCCTTTTTTCCCCATATGTTGACCACCTCCCTATGTTGACCAATTCCTCCAGTCCCTTGGGTGGTCAACTTAAAGAGGTTCCACTGTATTTCAAATATTTATATCCCACATTGGATCCCACCAGGGCAGTGATTCTCACACCTTTAGCGCCCGGACCCATTTCTTAGAATGAGAACCTGTTAGGCCCACCAAAAGTGATGTCATGACCGGAAGTGATGTAACACCTGGGTTTTTAAAAAGTGAAAATCAAGGGAAAACATGCCTTCTCCCCCCAGAAGCTCACCACCCACTTGCTCTGCTGCTTCCCCCAGCCAGTGGCATAGCTGAGGCATCTATCTGCGACCTCGGCTCAAAGAAGATTTTGTAACCCCCCCCCTTCACAACAAAATCAAATTTAATTAATTAAGCAAATAAATAGAAAGTGTGCCCCTTATTGGTTGGAGACACTGTGCTGGGGTGAAGAAGGACAGTTATTCTCCCCCTGCTAAATTTAAGAGGAGCACCACTTAAAAAACTACCTTTTTACCCAGTTAGCAGTGGTAACTGTTTGATGGTACATGGAAATGACAGCTGACTCATATTAACAACTTATTGGTACGATGCTGTACCATAATTAACATCTCATTGGCTCTCAAAACAATCAGTCTCATATATAAGTTCTGAGTTACAGAAATCCTCTTTTTGTTCCATAAGGCAGTTATGTTTTATTTTCTGGTTATTTGGCCATAACCTTTGATAGAATTTAGATATCCCAGTGGGGTTTGTTGCATTGCATTCCTCATGAAATTACCTTACCAATGATATATAACATGATGGTATTATTCATACATACCAATTTTTTTCAGTTTCGGCCACTAGTGTCAAGTTCAGCTTGTTGCCCCCCTAAAGCTTGTTACCCGGTGAGACTGCTACCCCCTACACTCCCTTAGCTACACCACTGCTTCTTGTCTTGTGTGCTCCCTGAAGTATTTGGTGGGCCACTGTGAGGTTCAGGGAGCTGGACTAGATGGGTCTGGACTAGATGGATCCAGCGGGGCTCTTATGTCCTTACGATTCGACTGTGATTGTTAACCAGTGAGAAGCCCTAGTGCATGCACGCACACCATGCTGGGGTGAATTCTGTTAAATGCACTTGGCGAGAGCTCTCCATTTTGCCTCGCAATAAGGGAAGAAAACGCTTAATTACTCTAAGATTCGCTTGAGTAGATACTGCATTTTCGAAATGCTTTACGACCTTCCAATCGAAGAATGCCAAAATCATGACTTTGTTTTTCCTAGTTGTGTCGAGAACCACAAAACCCACGATATTTAATGGCGGCCAGATGGTCTCTCCGGGCTGCCTAAACATAGCAACTTGCCTCCGACTTCATCAGATCACTTCAGACTCACAGTAGTTATCCATGTCTTCCCTTGGGTGCCGTTTATTGCCGTTCTTCCTGCACAGCTAATGAAGGTTTCCAAAAGCGAATTCTTTTGATTGCGAGAAACAAACCCCTGCTTTTAACTTCTCTCCATTACAGTACTGAATCATGTTTTTCTTGGGGAAATATTTGCTGAAGACAATTTTCCCCCAGTGTACTACGGTGCATTATGACATTCCAAAGCCATCTGTAGAGTGCCATTAGAGCTTGTGGTTCACGGTAATTTTCATTGCTCAATGCTTCTTGATTGATATTAATGTAATAAACATTTTTTTTTTCATTTATGGTTACAGACATGACTTTCTCTACTATTTATAACATTCACTCTCTAAAGTATGTTGGTTTGTTTCTCAAATTACTTCCCGATTTCCCCCTCCCCTCCGATTCAAAGGTAAGTATTTGATGACACCATTCTTCTTCTCCGTGACACTTCTGCAGGGAACAGATGGCTCCCAAATGGGTGTAACAGGAACCTCATGGCTGTAGCATAGCTAAGGGAGGA
The DNA here is from genome assembly GCF_035046505.1 of Tiliqua scincoides. NCBI lineage: Eukaryota > Metazoa > Chordata > Lepidosauria > Squamata > Scincidae > Tiliqua > Tiliqua scincoides. The sequence continues at coordinate 12,266,504 of NC_089821.1, forward strand.
ACAGGGAGTACATTGCCCCCGTTCCATGCCTTGAGGGGGTGACAACTTGCACTCCTGATGGCGGATCCCAAGGTGGAACTGGAGCCGGCCTACCTGCTGTGTCTCCCTGTCTGTGGCATGGGGGAGTGCAGGAGAAGGTACTGTGCTGGCAAGGACACTTCCTTGCTGCTGCCATACCTTCTCCTGCACCCTCCTCGCGGGCACTCGGAGCACTCATAAGCCACTCTGAGAGGCTGACCAGTTTTTTTGTGAAGCAGCTCAGCTCTGAGCAACTCACAACCGCTCCAAGTGCCATAACCTGGAAGTAATTGGTGGTGATGTCACTCTGAATCCGGCACTTCCAGGGGATGACATGGAAATTCATGGCCCCGGGTGCCAGAGGGGGCAGCCATGCCACTGGCACGGTCCAATGATAGGAGCTGGGCTGTCCTAACCAAAGCCACCAGTACCACTGTAAATTGCAGGGAGAGCACACAAGCAGCATGCAAGGGGCTTTTCAGGGTGGAAGGGAAAATGGGCTGCTGTTATTGCCTTTCCCAACCCTAAACATCATCAAAGATTGGGCCCATTCATTTGAAAAGCAGTACGTGTTTTGCAAATGCTCTAAACATATCATATTTCCTCAGGTGGAAGGACTAGACCAGGCCACTTGTCAACCAGAAGTTGTTGAGGGACACACCTTTTACTGACATAGTGAGAGTTAGGCGTGTGGCTGTGCTCTATTGTTAGGAGGAAGCCAAGGTTACCTAGGACACTACCTTATACTGAGTCAGAGCCCAAACCACACCACATCTCCGCGGTGTGGGCCACAGTTGCAAATGTGCCATAAGGCACGTTTGCAGGGCTTACTGCCGGGCTCCCACCAGAGCCGGCTCAGCTCTGGCTGGCGCTGAGCCAGCGTGCAGCAGGCGCCCGCGTTCCACGGTTTGGCAGTCTCTGTGACTGCCGGGCTGTGGAACGGGAAATGGGGGCGTGGTTGGGGGCATGGGGGCGTTCCCAGAGATGGAGGAGAGCGGGTCTGCGGAGCCAAGCTCCGCAGGATCCTGGGTGCTCGGGCAGGGCTACTCACCCTATATGAGTGTCTTCACTTTAGCGGCGACCATACAGTCGCCGCTAAAGTGAGTAGTCCCATTGTGGGACTGCTTCCCTTACTCAGGGGAAGGGGATGAATGTCCTCTTCTCCTGAGGAGCCTCCTGTGGTAGCGCGGGAGGCTCTGAATCCGGCGGGAGCCCTTTGTGGAGCCACTGGGTCCCACAGCTCCAGGCAGCTCAGGATTGGGCTGCCTGACAATTAGTGTGTCACCTTTACACCAACTAGCTGTGGCTTGCCAGGGTTTCAGGTGGGTGTTTTCCTACTCTACCCCAACATGTCAAGGACTCAACCTGGGACACAGGTTCTACCACTGAACCACAGCCCCAAGGAAGAAAGTCCTTCCTCTCAGCACAATCACTGGCATTTTCAATCAATTAAATCTTAAGGTCTCAGCTGATCAACCAGGGTGCAGGGGGCGCTGCACACATCACCAGCAACCCTGGGAGTAACTCACAGCTGCTGACACAGAAGGTCTCTGTTGGGGACTCTGCAAGTAGCAGCCAGAGTTCAGAGCAGTGATTTTCAATTTTTTCCATCTCACGGCACACTGAGAAGGTGCTAAAATTCTCAAGGGACACCATCAATTTTTGGACAATTGACAAGGTACACACCACACTGTTGGTGGGGTGCTGTAATGGAAGATCAGAAGATCATCAGGTGGATGGTGTGGTGTTGACAGCGATTCCATGTTTTGACAGCTGGTTGACAGCTCTGGGAAGGGCAGAGCTGGCTCCACAGCTGTAATCAATTAAGGTCAATGGAGACTCTGATGGACACCTGAGCTTCACTTGACCTTGATGGGACTTTGAATGGACCTGAACTGAAGAGATGGCTCACCTGAGCCTAATTTGGACTTAACAAGGGGCTAACAAGGTAGCTCACAGGTGAGCTGCATTTTGAATTATGAGACATCCAAGGATGAAAGTCAGCTTCAGAAGGAGACAGAGCTACCCTGACCCAGAGGGAGATGCTACCTGACCCAAAGGGAACCTGACCAGACAGAGCTACCTGACCAAGGGCTACCTGACCCAGACCTATGGGAGAAGGGGACTGCCAGGACCCTGCTGGAGGACACAGAAGAGAGGACTGCCAGGACCCTGCTGGAAGAGACACTCTGCTGGAGAGGAGGGACTCTGCTGCACTGGACTTTGGAGACTGGATTGGACTTGGACTGGAGGCTTGGACCTTTACCCACTAAGTTAAGAGTTTTGGGGAGGGGAAAGCCTCTGGACAAGAGGAATTGCTGGGGGGGGGGGTGTTTGTAGCAATAAATTCTTGTTAATTGCTCAACAGATAAGGAGTTCAGCATTTCTTTGCACACCACAGCTGTTGTTCTTGGAAAGGGAGGGTGTTAATTAACCAAAAAGTGGGCATTAGAAGGGAGTTGGAATATCTGGACGGGACAGGGGCTCACATCTCCAATGGCCCTATTAATAAAAGACCATCCCCCAAATCCTATGGCATATCCCTCGCTCTGCAGGTAGTGCTAATTCTCTCACTTTGGTTCAAATTGATTTAGGGCGCAATCCAAAAGGTGCCTTATGCTGGCCCGAGTCCCTTGCGCCGGCATAGGAGGGTCGCAAACGTGCCACTTTTGTGCCTCTGTGAGAGGAAGCTGCGTCGGCGCATGTAGATGTGCAGAGGCCGGCAGAAGCCTCCGCTGTGGCTTCTTCGGCACCGCTTGTGTTGGCACGCCCGCGCCAACACAAGCAGCAATGGTAGGCATGGGCAGGCCTTGGAGGAGGTGGGAGGGGGCATTTCTGGGCAGGGGAGGGCAAGCGATGGGTAGCCCCGGGGGAGGGTGCGCGGGGAGCAGGGGACAGGGCTGGGACCCAGCAATTATACCGGATCCCAACCCCCGTCCTCGGGGAGAACGGAGCGGCTTCAAGCCACTCCACTCTCCTCAGACTTGCGCTACCTTCAGAGGTGGCACAGGTCCGGGGAGACCCATTGGGGCCAGCAGCCCTTACCCGGGGTAAGAGTTTCCCCTTGCCTCTGGCTGAGCTGCTGCTGGTCAGAAACCTGTGTTGCATGCAGCACAAGCCTCCTGGCTTGCCAGCTCCAGCACGGGTTTGGATTGCGCCCTTAGTGTGTATGTGCATGACACATTCACATGTGCATGTAGATGAACAGTGTTGGCAACACACCCACCTGATTTCCTCCATCTCAGTGTGAATGGCCTGAAGGAGGTTCTACTTACAGCTTCCCAAAATTCTCCTCTGCATATTGACAATCTTCGGAGGTGCACATATTCGGCACTTGTTTGATATTCAGGGCCAGTATTCGACATCAAGAGTTTTAGCGGCAGCAGTCTATGTTTGACACTGTCTGCTAGCAGATACGCAGTAACAGTTGGCATTTGATAGCTGGTATGTAGCAGTTGGAGACACTTGGCAGTATCAGATATGAATCAATCAATATTTGACATTCTCTGTCAGCAGAAACGCAGTGGCAACCAGTGTCTGACAGCTCTCTTGGAGTAGAATGCATTAAGCTCAATAGCAACAATGTGGGCTCACAAGCTGAAAATATTAGTAGGAAAATAATAAAACATTACAAATAATACGAACCAAAAAAAAAAAAATCAAGAGAACATATAGCAATTAAACAGACAGTAATAATACTATAGGTAGGTGCCCATATCCACGGGGATTGCATTCTGGGGGACCATGCAAATTTGGAAACTGTGGATACAGAGGAACCCTATATCAGGAACTGAAGAGCCAATCATGAAGGCAACCAGCCTGCATGCTACAAAGAGACTAACAGGAAGCAAGGACTGCCCTGCTTCCTGTTGCTTGCCCTCTAGCATGCAGACTGGTTGCCTGCATATTTGGTTATTCAGTTCCACAAAAATGTTTGAGCAAGAAACACCCATGCTTCCAGCGCAGCTACACACACAGAAAGGTACTATAATTGGGTGTATGGAGGGTGCACCTCCACTCACCCACATATCTGCAAGCAATGGGCATCCAATCCTGAGCTGCTCTGAAGCAAGATGGCTGCTGCTGCTGCATCCTATGGATGCTGGGCAGCCGCCGGCAGCTCCTGACATCTCCTTGGAGGAAGGGGGCTATGGATTCTATGGGCCCTTCCCCCCTCCCGCCCCACACTCTCCCCTTGTCCTGCCTTCCCCTGCCCCAGAACACCACCTCCCATGCCCCATCTCACCCTCTCCACCACCCAGCGCTAGTCCGGAGCACTAACTGGGCTCGTGCTGAGCCAGCTCTGATGCTGCACCGACACTTAGTGTCGCAGGTGCGCCTTATGGCACATTTGCAGCAGTTGTGCCTGTGATGGGCCAGTACGAGCCCTTCAGGATCGGGCTCTCAATCCGCAGATACCAGTCTGCTGATGAAAAAGATGCTGATGCAATAAACAACAAAGATTAGTGGCTATTGCACCTGGATGATTCAGCAGCCTTTTTGGGAAGTTGAGGCATCATAGAAGCCTCTGGGATGCCAGAAAGATCTCAAATAGTGAAAATAGTTTTTAAAAAATTAAGGAGAAAATAAGGGTTTTTCATCACAAAGCTATCTCTGAAGTTCTCCTTTTGTCACAGGCCTGACACTCCAGAGCAGCAATGTGGTGTGCTGAGAACGATCCTCAGGTGTGTCATGGGAGTTTGGGGGTGGGTCATTTATTAGTAGGGCCATTTGGGGGATGTGAGCTTCCCACTGGCAGTATGGTGTGCCTTGACAATTGTCAAAAAGAAACTGATGGTGTGCCTTGACAATTTTAGCACCTTGTCAGTGTGTCATGAGATGAAAAAGGTTGAAAATCGCTGCTCCGGAGAATTGCACCTTTTTTTCCTCCCTACGTGGTAGTAGACTACACCTGACTTTGTAGCCCCTAGTGGACGAGCTTGGAAGTTCCTCAGTTTCCAGCCCTTAAGTGGGAGCTTCACAAGTCAAATTAGCCTACCAAAGCCACTACCTGGAAGGGGAAAAAAGAGGGGAAGACAGAAAGCATTGCACATTGGTAGCAGCCATTCTTCAGAGTTGAATCCATGCTTAGTAGAGGAATGTCTTGCAGCAGGGTGGTCAGATAACAGTATTTGATCCTGGATAAATGTAACCTTGTACACAAAAGCTACGCCTTCACACAGGGTTCGGCACATATTGCAAAATCCTGAATTGCAGTACGAGGAGGATCAAACCCTCCCCCTGCAAACACACCACACACTGATCTCTTATACTGTATCTTTTTCCTAACATGCAAATCCAGTTTAGGCAGGTTGGATAAGCGTGCCAATCAGCGCACGATCAGGGGAAATTGCTACGGCGACTATACTTTTACTTGCAAGTAAGCTGCTGGTTCCGGTTGTTTTGCACTCTGTTTAAAAGGAGGAAAGCTGTGCTCCTGTTGACATCAATCATGCACACAAGTATTTGATACAGCCTGTTGGAAGCAACGCTCCTTAAATTGTAGCCAGGAGGCATCTCAAATTACCAGTCACTGCACAGAGGCAACAAAGTGAACTAGCGTCAGGTAAACAAATTTGTCTGAGCAGGAAATCTTGCACAATCATAAATGGAAAGAAACCGCAATGATCAAGGTGAGTCTTTTTTTATCCTGGCTCCTGACACCATTAGATATTATTGAATGTATATGCTGTGTACAGTCGGAGCTGAAGCAGAAGAATCTGATCAGCTGCAAGTTGTGCAACCTGCGTTGTGGAGCGGCCAAGTCAAGCAGGGGTTGTGGGTGCACACCCATTAGGGGCCACACCCGATCAGGTCAGTTCCTGAGGGTTCCTGAGTTCCGTACGGCTCCGTTTTGCTCCCCCCGCCGGGAATGGCTCCAAAGGGAGGGGCCGCTTGCCCGCCCCACTGAGCCTCCCCGCCGGACTGGCTGCTTCACCCCCCTCCAGCTACGCCACTGGTTCCTGACCCTCAGTATCGGTGGCAATGGTAGTATCCAATATGCCATCTGGGTATATGGGGCTCCAAGGAGGGAAAATGCAGGACTTTGGCCCAGTACCCCCAACAACAGGTGATTGTTCGGGCTACATGTACTTAGGCATATGAAAGACGCAATCCTAACTTGTGCTGGAACAGGCGGTCCAGTGGGCATGCGCTGTATCCAGCGCAAGTTTGGGGCCAGAACAGGCGCAACCTGAAGTAAGGGGAAAACTCTCCCCTTATCCTGTGTCACAATGCACTAGCCCCAATGGTTGTACTCAGATCTGTGCCACCTTAGGAGGTGGCGGAGATTCAAGTAGAATGGAGCAACCAGAGGCTGCTCCACACCACGCGGGAATGTCCCGTTTCCCACTCCCCATTCACTAGTTCACTCCTTACCTCCCACTCCCTGTTCGCCCGCCCACTGCCTGCCCTTCCCCACCCCAAAACGCCTCCTTTTGCCTAATCCATGCCCACCCCATGATCCCCCCCGACCCCTGCATCAGTCAAGTTTGGCTGACGCAAACTTACCCCGGCTGACGAGCCTGGATCTGGTGCGGAAAGGCCAACGCAACTCCTTGTGCTGGCCTCCCTGACTCTTGAGTTGAAGCAAACATGCCTTACAGCATGTTTGTGATACCCCCGGGTAGGCACAAGTGACTTGGGCCAGGGAAGCAGGACATCTCCATGCTTACACCATCCGATTATTTACTGAAAACCCAATGCTGTACAACTATTTTCAATGCACATTTTAGAGTGTATTTTTGTTTAGGTGTTTATGGGAATTCCTTACAACACACTAGAAGCCGTTTTCTATCTTGTTTTCTTGTTTCCATCTTTTCTTGTTTCCATCTTGGCTGAACTCCTGGAATAGAAGAGAGTCATTTGCATTAGAGCCTGTTTCCGCCAAGAATCAAACACAATTATATTTCTAGAAATACTTCTGTAAATTTGACTCCCAGCAGCATTTGACACCTGCTACTCCTGTGGAAGATCTTGTGACCCTGTAATAAAACTGATTAATGGAGTGTCACAGGAATCAATGGCACTGCTCTTGACCCTGATTTGTGAATACACTTTCCGTCACCTCTGTGACCTCCCTTTGACACCTTTGTGACAATTCAATACCGCGCTTCAAGGAGACATGGTGTCAATGTGCCTTGCTAGTCACAAAGCACCAATAACACACCTCCCTCGCACATCTCCCGAAATCACATTGTTTCTTGTCCATGTCAATTTGGTTACTTAAACTGACACCCTTTATGTTTTCTGTGGTTTCTAAGCAGTAGTTTCTATAAGGATTATTCCAATGTCTATTCCTAATTTACCCATTATGCTTCAAATTTCCAATGGGACGATGCTCTGATAGGAACATTCACTTCCTAAAGACACTTAAAAAAAAAATCTTTACATCATATGTCTGGGTTTTCACAATCTATGACTTTCCTTTTGTATCATTTTACAACCTGTTGTGGTTTTATTTGTTCATTTTCCTGTGCTTTCTGTCTTCTGCTTTTTTGGCATCTAACTTCACGCACAAAGATTTTCCATTCATGTTGTTTACTCATTGTCTCTATTGGACATGGGCAGCCCAAAGCATTCTTGAGGCATGTGGACACTTCAGTACAGGAGCCAAATGGTAGCTGAGCTTATTTGTTTTTGACATCAAATTTTCATAGCAGTATATGGCTAATTTTCTGCAAACATTTGTGGAGAGGTTTTAGACCAGTGTGAGCTGCTGTATCTTGGCTCTGCCTGATATGAAATACTTAGATTTCTTATGGCTCTTTATCATCATCATCCACTGGAACACTGCTCATAACACTGATAACCAGTACAATAGTTAAAGCAGGGGTGCTCACACTTTTTTGGCTCGAGAGCTACTTTGAAACCCAGCAAGGCCCAGAGATCTACCAGAGTTTTTTTACAATGCGCCATCATAACATATAACATTTATGTGTACAATGTATGTTGGTGTACCTTGCATAACCGCATGAGCCAATATTGCACAACACAACATAATTAACTATAAACATTTTTTGTAATTACTTGAGTTTACTTTGATGACTTGCACTGAAGTGAATCAGCCAAGGATGCATAGCCCGGACAGTAGCTGCTGACAGCCAGCTTCAAGCACACTTCCAAATGTTCATCAGTCATGGTGGACTGGTACTTGGACTTAAAGATCTTCATGTAGGAAAAGGCTGACTCACATAAATAAGTGGAGCCCTTCCTGCCTCAGGTGCTCTTATATCCCTGAGGGCCCTATTGCCTTCAAGTGGCTGCAGCTGTGCAGCACACTCTGCTGGATGCCCAGGCCTTACCCTTAAAGGGGCCACTGCTGACACCACAGCCTACCTCCTCACCAGATCTTCCTTGATTCCAATACAAGTGGGGGGGGGTGCAGATCTCTATACAGACCAGTGCAAAAACAAGGGAAAGGTGTGGGGGAGGGAATATCTCTATATAGACATCACAGCAAGACCAGTGCAAAACCCCTTGCACACAGAACCAACAGATGGAAGTTGGGGGGGGGGGGCAGATCTCCATACATACCAGTGCAAAAACAGGGGAAAGGTAAGTCAGCCCCAGTAGAGTCAACGGGGCTCACTCCCAGGGATGCATGGACAGGAGAGAAGCCTGCCAGCGGCTCCTCTCCAGATCTACTCACCAGTCACCCCAGTAGAGTCAACGGAGCTCACTCCCAGGGCGGGGCTCACTCCCAGGGATGCTTCACTCCCAGGGTGGGACTCACTCCCAGGGATGTGTGGACCGGAGAGAAGCCTGCGATCGACTCATTTTGCCTGGTGATCAACTGGTAGATCGGGATCAACTTATTGAGCACCCCTGAGTTAAAGACTAATGAGTCCAGGATTCAAATCCCCACTTAAGCACAAAGTTCACTGTGCCAGTCATACTCTTAACCTAACCTACCTCACAAGGTTGTTGTGAGGAAAAAAGTGGAAAGTGAACCATCTATGCTGCCCTGAGGTCCTTGGAGGAAGAGTGGGACAAATCTGCAACAAAAAGACAGCTTCTTTGCTTTTAAAGACTACACCCCTCAAAAGATGGGCAGCCCATGTAGGACTGGGCTGCTGGTCAGAGCACTTTGTGATAGCGGAATGGCATTCCAGTGCCACAAAATGACTGCTGAGAGCTTGCAGAGCACTGTAGGTGGCCATTTTGGGAGCACTGCCGCAAGAGGCGGCACTCCCTGTCCATCATTGGACACTGCTGCAGCTACCAGAGCAGATAAAGCAGCATCAGGGGTGGGGAGGGGATAAAACTGGGTGGGGTGGGGGGAGGAATGGCAGGCGGGGAGGTCGTAGAAGGGGGTGGATCCAGCAGCGGTGGCACATGTTGGATCCTATCCCCTCTGTCAGCAGCCCCCCTGCTCCCTTTCTCTCCTCAAACCTGCGCCAGCTGCAGAGGTGGCACAGGTCTGAGGAGACCCATTGTGGAACAGGAGGGGTAATGCGATTTAAATCTTCAAAGCCTCTTGATCAGGGGTGCTCACACTTTTTGGGCCCGAGAGCTACTTTGAAACCCAGCAAGGCCCGGAGATTTACCAGAGTTTTTTTTACAATGTTCGCGCCATCATAACATATAACATTTATGTGTACAATGTATGTTGGGGTACCTTGAGCCCCACTGAGTATAACAGGACTTACTCCTGAGTAGACATGCCTAGGATTAGGCTGTGAGGCTGCAATCCTAGCCACACTTACCTGGGTGTAAGCCCCATTGAGTACAATGGGCCTTACTCCCGGGGTTTCCTCCCAGAGGCACCTGAAGGGGGGGGGGTCGGCACTCCGCGATCTACTCATTTTGCCTCGCAATCTACCGGTAGATCACGATCCACCTATTGAGCACCCCTGCTCTTGATCCTCACCCCCTCTACTGGATACAGTGTGCTCTTTTTCAGTGCAATTGCACCAGTGGGAAGGAGGCGAGGATTGGGCTCTAAGTATTTTCAGACACAAAATCCTAATGCCTAACTTCAATTCAAAAGCACTCTCATAACCAGCAGCCTGGATTGTGTTACTGAATGTATTTAAGTTGCTGTTGTTCTACAACAAGTGTGCACTTATTAAATAGTTCCATTGACAAATTAAAATTCTGTTGAACATTCATGCATTTTTTTTCTATAAAGGAAACATGCATTGCTAAGACATGCTGCTTCAGAACCCATTGTAGGACAGGTTGTCCCCGATTAAACAAATAAAAACAACCCTCCGCAATGAGTAGTCATGAAAGGTGGTGATCCATGGTGTGAGAAGAGGGGTGCTACCAAGAGGGTTGGCACTGAAATGTCAAAAAAGCAAAATTCAAAGCAGTTGAGTGTTGGGAGAGTTGGGACAGACAGAAGAAAATATTTCTTTACCCGACGTGTAATTAGTCTGTGGAACTCCTTGCCACAGGAAGTAGTGATGGTATCCTGCCTAGATGCCTTTCAGAGGGGATTGGACAAATTTCTGGATAAAAAGTTCATCATGGGTTACAAGTCATGGTAGGTATGTGCAAGCTCCTGGTTTTAGAGGTAGGCTACCTCAGATTGCCAGATGCAGGGGAGGGCACCAGGATGCAGGTTATGTCTTGCTGTCTTATGTGCTCCCTGAGGCATTTGGTGGGCTACTGTGAGATACAGGAAGCTGGACTAGGTGGGCCTTTGACCTGATCCAGCGGGGCTCTTCTTATGTTCTTAGATTTCCACAAAAAAGAAAAAAAATCTTTAGACATTTTCAAAGGAAGTTTCTTTCTATAAACAAGTGAAATTTTTCAGAGCATTGCTAGACAGGCACAAAAGCATCCCTATATTGATCTGTGAAATGTTGGGTGATATGCTTTTTTAATTTCATTTTTCTGCCAACTAATGCTCTCTTCATTTTCAGCAAGGGTTGGAGCAAGGAAACCACACAACTTATTAAAATAATATTAAATGTATGGATAAGGTATCCTTCCCACCTAACCATTTTGCATCTAACCCTAGCTCACTACTTCCTTCCTGTTTCTTTCACTTCTTACTTGCTGTTTTAGCTTTCCTGAAATATATTTTTTCTCTCAAAAAAGGAAAAAAAAAAAACCCAAAGCACATTCACTTACTTATAGATCATAAAACCAGCTTATAGGAACTTATTAGTTTTTCCACATCAACCTGACATGCACAGCAGTCACAGTTAGAATGCTGCTCTTTAAAATTACATCATACTGGAAAATATTTCATGAATAGTTGTTTTCCTTAATACATTTGGAAACCTGCTAGGACGGTGGCGTGTTTGAAATGTCATAATAGTGCTGATTCCTACAAAACTGTATAGCCCAATAAATTTAACATTGCAGACTATAAGATGAAAAAAAAAATTCATATGGGAATAAGGATTGAATTGACAAAAGAAGTGGAGGTGCTTTTTTGGTAGTGTAGCCAATTGATAGTGTATCAATTAGTGATAGTGATAGAAGTGGAGGTGCTTTTTGATAGTGTAGCCAATTGATATAGAAGTATATTCTATAACAAAAGTCTACAGCAGGATAAAATGCATTAAAATGCCAATAGCACAAGCCTATATGTGTCTACTCTGAAGTAAGTATCTTTAGTTCAGTGGGGCTTACTCCCAGGATGGTACGTATAGGAATTCCAAAGTTTTCTAGAAAGGGGGACAGGAAAGAAACAAATGCTATCAGACCATTCAGTCAGGTCTTATGGACGAATGCATAAAATTATTTAACTGCAAGCGCATGACATGGTTGGTTCTTCTATATTTGAAGTGAAGCAGATTTCAGAATTGGGTCCATTTGTAAATTGCTTTGCTCTGAGCTCTGTGAAGGAAGAGTATAATAAATAACATTGCTGATGGAGATACAAACAGTGTTGTGTTCAAGCATTGAGTGGTGGGGCAAAAGTGATACTGAAGATTTGGATTCAGTGAAACAAGCTGCAAAGACTTCATGGAAGAACGTCACTGAAATTCAACCTTAAATATGAAATCAGTCACAAGGGACAAAATATCTGCAACAGGAATCCCTATGATCGCCATCAGCAAGCATTCCATGATCAACTGAGAAACATGGATCATGGAACTGAAAAATATGGGTTAACTGAAAAACATAGTTACGTAACAAACTTTTGTGATGTTTTTAACCTGAATTTAATGATGAACTTTTAGGGAATTGGGGGGCTGTTTCAGTGGATTTGTTGAAACAGTCTTATGAATGATCGCATTCATGTCCCCATTCAGTGCATTTTTTACAGATTTGTCACAGAGCCCAATCCTGTCCCCCAACACATGCAGTGCCACTGATAGATACATGCTATTAGGGGGCAACCAGATGGCCCAGGAGAGGCAAGTAAAAATCTTTTTTTACTTAGGGACCAATCCTATCCAACTTTCCAGCACTGGTGCAGCTGCAATGCAGCCTGGAGGTAAGGGAATAAATGTTACCTTACCTTGAGGAGGCCTCTGTGACTGCTTCTCCACCAAAGCATGCAGTGCACACCAATGATGTCACTAGGATTCGCGTCACCCGGTGCGGGAGGCCTGCGCATCACCCCATGCAGTGGGCGGGCAATGCCCCAGGTGGTGGGCGTGGTGATGTGCCATCGCCCCGCCCCCACTTATTTTTTTTGCTGTACCTTTTGACGGTACACAGATATTAGAATGTGGTTTGTTTCATTGCATTCTGCATGAAATTATGCATTGATTGCTATATAACATGATGGTCTTATTCCTCCAAACTCTGAATTTAGTGATTTTGAAAGCTTCACTTTCCATAGGGCTGGGAGGGAGGGACCTCCTCCCTTTTGTGTTTCTGGGGGCTGCATTCATCAGATCAGGACCATTCTGACGTCCTTGGAGTCCTCTCAGTCCTTACCTGGTGAATTCGCCTACTCATGAGTAAATGCGGCCACGTGGCTTCATTTCGGGCTCAATAGACGCAGCTGGGAGGGAGGCAGAGACCTCCTTTTTGTGTTTTTGGGAGCTGCATTCATTGGATCGGGACCATTCTGGTTTTGTTGGATTCCTCGCAGCCTGCCCTTTCCAACGGACTATGGCAAGTACGCCTACTTCAGTGAGCTCTTCAGCCCTCCCAGTGCTCAGTTTAAAGTTCTTCTGTTTCAGGCACATCAGAATAAAGACCCACCTGGCTTCACAAGTGCAAAATAGAAAACTTTCCCCTTACCATTCAAGCCTCTTTTTTGTTCTTTTTTTGCAGGGGGAGGCTGCCTTCTGGAGCAGCTCCATCGGATCAGGACCCTTCTGGTGTCCTCATATTCCCCTTTGCCTGGCCAAGGCATGTCTGCCTACTCGCAAGTAAACATGATCGTGAGGCTGCTTTTGCTTTCCTCCATAGACTGGTCGGGAGGCAGCTGGGAGGGAGGAACCTCCTTCTCTGGTGTTTTTGGGGGCTGCACTCATTGGATGAGGACCATTCTGACGTCCTTGGAGCCTCTCAACCTGCCTTGACTAAGGCAAGCCAGCCTACTCGCAAGTAAACGCGACCCGTTTCGGGCTCAGATTCGCAGCTGGGAGGGGGAGCTTCTCGGGTGTTTTTGGGAGGCTGCATTCATTGGATCGGTACCATTCTGGTTTTGTTGGATTCCTCTCAGCCTGCCCTTTCCAATGGACTATGGCAAGTTCACCTATTCGCGAGTACATGCACAATACGGCTCACTTTCACTTTCCATAGGGCTTCATGCATTTTTCCCTTCTGGTTTTTTGGCCATAACTTTTGAACGAAAGGAGCGATTTCAATTCTGTTTTTTGCACTGCACTCCACTGGCCATTCCACATCCAACGGGGTAGGCATGACATGGTAGCTCCTAGGCCTGCGATGTTAGCGCGTCCTCCCCCCAAGGGCGCGTCACCCCCTTGGCGCATCACCTGCTGCAGCCTGCACCCCCTGCACCCCCCTAGTGATGCCAGTGAGCCCACTCCCTGTCTCCAATCATTCCCAATCCTCCTCTAAAGAACACCCAACATTCAGTTAACCTGCTCAGCATGCATAAGAGCACCACAGCTGTGGCATTGTTGGTCCAAGACTTTTGTGGTGGATCACAAGATCTGCAACCATAAGCCCCAGCTAGTAATGGGCTGTTAATGTGGTAAGTCTAAGTCCCTTTAAGTAGCAGGAAATATGATCTGGGATCCAAATAGCGATACTTACTGCACCCAAAGACCTAAGAACATAAGAACATAAGAACAGCCCCACTGGATCAGGCCATAGGCCCATCTAGTCCAGCTTCCTGTATCTCACAGCGGCCCACCAAATGCCCCAGGGAGCACACCAGATAACAAGAGACCTCATCCTGGTGCCCTCCCTTGCATTGGCATTCTGACATAGCCCATTTCTAAAATCAGGAGGTTGCACATACACATCATGGCTTGTACCCCATAATGGATTTTTCCTCCAGAAACTTGTCCAATCCCCTTTTAAAGGCATCTAGGCTAGATGCCAGCACCACATCCTGTGGCAAGGAGTTCCACAGACCGACCACAATGTACTCAGTGACATTCTGGACTTCCTTTTCTTTGAGAGCCCATACCAGTTCCCGCACCAGATTTTCATGTACGTGGGGGAGTTCCTGTTCAAGAAAAACAAGTCGAGTGCACTGTCTTTGGATGGACCAAGCCACAAGCACGAGTTTTTTGTCCCTGTTGAATTTTGCAAAGTGGGGCCATGATTTTCTATACAGAAGGGCTATTTGAAGGAGTGTGCCACGAAAGCATTGCTTGCAGACACAGAATTTCTCCAGAAACAGTATAGCAGCCTGGAGATGTGATGAGGAGTATTAATTTGAGATTGTGAATATTACGATGGAGATTATTATGGTTAGGATACACGAAAGTGGCAAGCGATGGGAAAAAGAGACAGAGGAAAAGCACACAAAGGGGAGCAGACACTTAATACACAGAAAAGAAAGCAACAGATGAACCATTTGTTTATCTTGCTTCCAAATGCGGTTAGGGAATTCGGAACGATCAAGTAAAATATACAGAGAAGGCAAGATGGAATAGGATGATAAATGCCAATGTTTGAGACAACACACACCCATAACTGAGCCAGCCCTAGCAGAAAATGGCTGAAGTATCCATACCACCTGTAGATGAAATTCTTGGTTTCATATTATTGTTGGCATCCTTCAGTCTCGGAAGACTACGGTGTCACGCTCTGAATGGTGGTTCTGGAACAGAGTGTCCTCTCCAGTGCGTGAAGCCTGGGTAAAGTAGGTATGGAGGATAGGCTGTTACCCATGCAGCAAATCCCCCCTCTCCACGTCACTGAAATGGTCCAATGGAAAGGCAGAGGCCAATACGGTTGGCTCCAGCGGTGTCGCAGGAGTTGCCAGAACGTGACTGTGTTCAGCCATAAACTGCCTCAGGGACTCCGGCTCCAGATTTTGCCTCGTTTCATAAATGATTGGTTTCCTAAATGATTTTTCATAAAAAATATTTTCATAAAAATATTTATGAAACAGATTTTGATTTCATAAATGATGGTTGATACTGATGTGAGAATTCCAACTGACTTTACTGTTTTTTGGATCCAGGACTAACAATCTGTTTTTGGCTTTCTAGAATATATTCCTACGAAGATTGCAAATGGGAGGTGCTTGGGCCTTTAAATTGCAAAATACTGTAAATAATTTTGTTCAATGACAAATCAAATGATCCAAATATCATATATTCATAGATCTGCTTTCTGGGTGTAACTGAATGAAACGATGCTCTTATGAGAATTTTCCTCAAATCTAAACACAAGCAACACTAGAATAAGGGACACAGCTCCGAAGACTTTTACCGCAGCCTGTCTTCAGGCAAAACATCCAACTGACTTAATTAAAAATTGCTTGAATTCCACTGAGAGTTCAAACAAATAAATTAGATCCTGGCTATACGAGCCAATGTTTGGGTCTCATTTTAGACCAGGACAAAGATTGTCTCTCAAAACTAAGAGCAAGGTTGCCATTTTTTGGTTAAGATATTGATTTTGATGATTGCTTAAAAATTACTGTTTATTATTGTTTCTGACAAATGTACAGAAAATCTCCCCTTATACTAATTTTTCTGGTTGAGGCAAATTTTGCATAGCTTGCAGATGTCAGATTTTTATTTTTATTTTTTTTCTAAATTTCATTTATAATAATAAAGAAAAAGGGGAGGAAAGACGCAGCAAGAAAAAAAATAAGAAAAAAACCAACAACATTAAAGATACATAAAAATATAAAAAAAAGGAGTACAAAGAATACCTTAATTGTGCAGCATGGGCAAAGTCGAATGTTCTAATTACTTACAGCTTTGTACATGGGCATCCCAATCCTGTACTGTCCGGAGCTCCTGGACCCGGTGGCTCCACGTAGGGCTGCGGCTGGATCCTGCGCCTCCCGTGCTACTGCGGGAGGCTCCCGAGTAAGAGAAGCAGCCCCGCAATGGGACTACTCACTTTAGCGCTCACCAAAAGGTCATAAAGTAAAGGCACTCATGTAGGGCAAGTAGCCCTCCACGAGCTCCTAGGATCCTGCGGAGCTCAGCTCCACGGATCTGCTTCTCCCCTGCCACCCGACATGCCTCCCCCATGCCCCCAGCCACACCTCCTCCCTCCCCGGAATGCCTTCCCCACGCCCCCCGCCACACCCCGCCTCCCGTTCTGCAGCCCAGCGGTCTAGGGGACTGTGAAGCTGCAGAACCCGGGCAACTGCCGGGCGCTGGGCTAGCTCTGGAGGGAGCCCAGCGATAAGAACCGCAAACGTACCTTACAGCTCATTTGCGACTTGGATCCGCAGCATGGAGCTGTTCCGCAGACCTCAGGATTGGGCTCTAAATTAACTCTAAAATAACTCTTATCTACTCGTTATAAGTATTCCATTTCATATTATTATTTCAGATTAATGTTCTCTATTCCTTGCAATCTAATCTGCAAATCCACAGCTCATCAACTCCTTATTCTCTCTCTCATGCAGAAAACCAAGAATTGATTTCCAGTTTTTCATACAATTTTCTGTTGATTTCTCTTTAAGAAAGGTTGTAAGTTTGTCCATTTCTGCAAAGTCCATAACTTTCATCCACCATTCTTCTATCGACGGAATGTCTGTAGTTTTTCAATATTGCACGTAAAGTATTCTAGCCGCACTTATCCTATATAAAAATAAAGTTTTGAATCTTTTTTCCACATATTCACCTATCATACCCAGCAAAAAGACTTCGGGTTTCATTTGCACGTTTGTTTTTAAAATCAACTGCATCCGTGCATGAATCTATCCAATACTTTTTTGTTTTAGTACATGTCCACCATATATGATGCAAAGATCCCTCCTGTTTTTTACATTTCCAACACATATTTTCGTCTATCTTTGTTAGCTTACTTAGCATCATACACCATCTAGATTTTTTATTTTTTTTAACATTTTAGAAGAAACTTTTGAAATCTAAGTTGAGATCTGAAGAGGTATTTTAGGCATATCTAGCGGAATTCTTGATACTTGGCTTTGAATAGCAGACACACACGCCATTTCCAAACTGCCTTTGAAAGTTCCCTGAGTTTGAAAAAAATGGTTGCCTCGGTTGAGGAGAGCTGCTTTTTGAGAACGCAATTCCAACTGTGCACCCCCTACATCTCCCGTGCGACGCCACTGAAGGGGTGATCAGGACAGGGATCAGGATCATCTGGGGGCATGTTGAAGATCAGCAGAGGCAGATATCACAGCCGTGGTGCCACTTATATCCTATGCCCCCAGCCTAGACTCAGCACATCACCACTTGGATTTACGTCAGCCACACAGCTGGTGCAGATCTGAGTGGGCCTATGGAGATCAAGCAGCAGTAGACTAGGTAAGTAAAAAAGTTTTTTATTTATCTCTCTGTTGTTACCTTGTCCCCAACCAGTCCATAGCATGCAGCAGAGGCTGAACCAGCACCGCCTCACTCTCTGGGCCAGCTCAAGATAAGATTCAACTATTAGTTAATTAAAATGTTTCCTAAGTTTTCTAATATTTCCCACTGTATTTGGCCCCAAATGACATTTCAACTCAGTGTCAAAAATTTTGCTGAGGTGATTTCTAAGAAGGTTTTTAAAATATCAATCAGAAAACATTCTTTCCCCAGATTGTTTTTCACAATGATTTAAAAATCCATTGTAAAAGACTACAGTCCAATCCTATACCCCAGTGGTTCTCAAACTCCCTGGGATTGCTCCGCATCCACTTTTCCTGCTGCGAGGAGCCCTGCCAGAAGTCACGCTGAGCTCCTTGTACCCCAGGGAGGCTGCAGGAGGCTTGGGTAAGTGCACCCAACTTGGGTAAGTGCACCCAAGCCCCTGCAGCCCCCTGAGCGGCTCGATCCTGGGGATCACACCTCTGCCTTCCCCCCGCCTCTAGGCTGCCCCCGCCCCTTAAGGGGGCAGAGACTAGGGCCCTCAGGCTGGGGCGTCGCGACACACCAGTTTGAATAGCACTGCTATACCCCATCAGCCCACAGCACACAGTGCTGCATGCCATGGTTAATGGTGACCAGACAGCCCTGGAGAACTAAATAAACATCATTTTTTACTAACCTCTCAGAAGGCCACCTGAACTCTGATGGGTCTCCTCAAGCCTACACCAGCTGTTTAGCTGGCATAGGTGTAAGGGGGTATTTTGGGGCTAGGAAATGGGATATGATCTCAGCATGTGTGGCAACCACTGAGATCTTCTTTCCCACCAGCTTCCCAGCCCACTCCCCACCCTGGCTTGACCCCCACCACGCCTTACTTGCAGGGGTGTCTGGGAGCCGCTGTCTTGAACACAGACCTCTGGCCATTTGCACTGGGCCTGGCCTACATGATAATGGCACAGATTTTGCACCAAGGCCTTACATCTAGTCCAGCTTCCTGAGATACAGGAAGCTGGACTAGATCAATCAACAGTCAATCAATCAACAGTATTTATACACCGCTTTTCAACTAAAAGTTCACAAAGTGGTTTACAGAGAAAAATCAAATAACTAAATGGCTCCCTGTCCCAAAAGGGCTCACAATCTAAAAAGATGCAAATGAATACCAGCAGACAGCCACTAGAACAGACAGTGCTGGGGTGAGATGGGCCTATGGCCTGATCCAGTGGGGCTGTTCTTATGTTCTTACTGTGATGGATTACAAGACCCACCGTCATAAGGCCCACATAGGATTGGGCCATAACAGTACAATTCTATGAACTTTTACTCTGAAGTAAGACTTCTCAATGGGGACTGACTCCTTGGTAAGTGCGCCTAGGATTGCAGCCTTAGAATCATGTGTTGGGCAAATAAATATTTTCTTTCTAGAAGAACTATAGAAGAACTGTGGTGACAATTTAACAATCACCCAATGTTACCTTATAAGAATAAGTGCTGAATAATGAGTTGATTGTTTCTCTCCACACCTGTTATTCAGAAACGTTACAGAATCGCTGTCAGTTGTCCCTGTAAAGCAGCAATTCCAAACGGTGTGCCATGGCATATTTGTGTGCCACAAAGGGTCCACAGATGTGCCAGATGTGCTTGCAGCACACTGCTTGAAATTCACTGGAAAACTCTTCTGGGTTCTGTGGCTTTATTTCTAGGGCAACTCTATGTAGTAACGATTTGTGACAGTCCAATTGTTACTAGAGACAGCTGCCCTAGAAACAGAGCCTCAGAACCCAGA
Organism: Tiliqua scincoides; assembly: GCF_035046505.1. Lineage (NCBI taxonomy): Eukaryota > Metazoa > Chordata > Lepidosauria > Squamata > Scincidae > Tiliqua > Tiliqua scincoides. Next base: position 12,286,154 of record NC_089821.1, read on the forward strand.
AGAGTCTCCCAGAACATAAGGAGAGCCCCAGTGGATCAGGCCAAAGGCCCATCTAGTCCAGCTTCCTATATCCCACAGTGGCTCACCAGATGCTGCAGGGAGCACACAGGAAGTGGCATCACAAGAGGCTAACACCATAGAGGTCAGTGTGCCCTAAGAAGAAAAACACTGGAAATTGCTCCTGTAAAGAATAACAGGCCATCTTTCAGTGCTACAAGTGTCCCCTACAACTGCAACAAGGACAGATGGAAGAGTCCAGAGAAATATGGTACCCTGTGGACAGACCATAACATACTTTGTAGGGGATGCAAGCACAGCTGCCCACTGCCCTCACGACTGATGGGAAGCCAGAGGTCCTCTCAGACATGCAGAAAATACATCAGGGGCCTTAACGCAGCAGCTGCCTCCTGTAGGACAGGGTGTAGTGAGGCTGAGAAACACAGAGGCTGGTCCTGCTGACAGCATCTGCCTGTCCAACGCCAGGGTTACAGCACAACACATAGCTGGGGAAACTCCCTGATGGCCACAACATTGTATTCCAGACCTGTGAGAGACTCACTCGCATTCCCCACAAATAGCTCTCTCAGGGAGATTCAGGAAAGGGTTTCCTTCCTCTGGGAGGCAGGAGGGCCAGAGAAATGCAGTCCAGGTGTGGTTAAGAAGTCATCTGTCCAGGGGCTATTACTGACCATGTGATCCAACCTACTTAACTAACGCTTTAATGTGAAATATGTCGATCTAATTTTCAGCAAACTCCCAGACTCTTTAGAGTCTCACAGCACAATCCTATGCCTGTCTACTCAGAAGTAAGCCCCACTGGGTTCCATTGTGCTTACTTCCAGGAAAGCGCGTATAAGATTGCAGCCTCAAACAGCTAGGTTGGTAGCTTGGAACAGCTCTGGTTGCTGTCGCTACCCAGAATGGCTCCAATGGCAAGAGAGGGAGCTTACACAGCGCATTATGGTACCTGCAATATGTTCCACACTACCATCCCTGTAGCTATACTACTGCTCAACAAATTAAACATATGCCATAGACTACAAACCAATGGGGCTATGAAGCCTTATTTGGGGGTGGGGGGTTCACAGCAACCTTTCAAAACCTGTGCAAGGGAGGGTCTAGATCCAATCCAATAATTGTACTGCCATCTCAAAACAGAGTTCTTAATACAATCCTGCACAGCCGATCTCATCTGATCTCGGAAGCTAAGCAGGGTCAGGCCTGGTTAGTACTTGGATGAGAGACCGCCTGGGAATACCTGGTGCTGTAGGCTTATACCATAGTCTTTCAAGACTGAAGGTTGCCAACCAACCTGCGCAGCCACTTCTCACTGTCTTGCCCTGCATCTCCTAAGAGGCTGCTACCTTACAGAGTTGTTGTGAAGACACAAGATATAGGGGGAAACAGGGCGAGCAGGGGTGAGAGCAGGAGGTCTGGTCTAGAGGGTAGAGCCTCCATTGCCTGAAGATTAACATCCACAAGGTCGCCAGTTTGAGGCCACCGGCACCGTGCGACCTTGAAGCAGCTGGCAAGCTGCAGCTGAGCTGTTCCATCTGCTCGGAGCGTGGGAGGATGGAGGCCAGAATGTTAAACCAGATCGGAGTGTAACACCTTGAATGTAGTGGTTCTTGAAAGAAAGAACCATCTTTCAATTTGTAAAAATTCCTGCGTGGATTTAATAAGCCTGCCTATGTAAACCGCCTTGAATAAAGTCTTGAATAAAGAGCAAGAAAGGCGGTATATAAATACTGTATATTATTATATATTATTTATTGAGAGGTGGGCAGACAGGATTGGAGGTGGATCCCCACACTCATACTTTGTTATTATTTGGGGGGTCATGGCGTAAAAAAGGTTGAGGATCACTGCCACAGACTAACTTGGAAGTCATGCAAGGGAGCCAGGCTGGACCCACACGCCACCCCCTGATACCTGAAGAGTTACGGTGACACCCCCATTCCTGCAGCACACAGAGTCTGTCAAGCCAGTAGCTGTTCTCCCCTCAGGAGGAGACACACACACAGACACCCAGCCTTTCCCTTCCCAGAGAGCGTGTTAGCACGGCCCCAGCACTGCTTGTTCTCTACCTTTTCAAAAGAAAGCAGATGCGAGCTGGATCAAACCACAGATCAAAAATCATGTGTGGCTTGACCATGATTGAAATCTGCAGTTTTCCAGTTGCATCCCCTGCACCCCCATCCAGGAAACTGCATTCAGGACTGCAGCAACAAATATCCTGTACTCTTAAACTATATTATTTAATGCTGTAATATTTTAACCCTTCCATGCAAACCCACTTCCTAGAATGTTGTTAAATCCTATCATAACGTTTTCTGAGATTAGTTTAAAATGGCAAATAGATATGCTCAACCATCAGAGTATTTATTTACTATTACTTAGTCATTTAGGGATTGATAAATGATTTATTTAGTCATTTATTTAGTCATTTCGGGATTTTATTAAGGGTCCAATCCTAAAGAGGGCCATCACTGAGCCATAGCGCAGGCTCTGGGTGCCATAAACAAATAGTAAAGCAGGTTTATGGCACCCCGTGAGTAAGAATCGCTGGCACTGGGCCCACGCCAGTCAGATGCCAGGCCCAGCGCTGGCAGGAAGAGGACATTCCGCCGCTGGGAAAAAGTCAGCCATCAGGTGGCAATGTGGACTCCGGGGGTGGGGGGAGAGCAGAACAAGGGCAGGTGGAGGGCAGAATGGGGAGAGTACTGGCATAGGAAGGGAGTGGGATCAGTGGAGCTCTGTGTTGAGCCGCTGGATACAGCAATAGCTGCTTTGGTACCGCTGTTCCAGCAGGCACCAGGAAGCTCAGGATTGGGATGTTAGACAATGGCATCTCTTAGCAGCTCACAAGAAGTAAAAAAAAAAAAATGATACAACCATTAATCAAGTATGCAACATTCCCCCCCCCCCCAAAAAAAAAGCCCATAGAGACCAATAGGAAGGGGGGAACACCAGAAAATCTCATCTCCCGTTGTCCCTTCCACCTGCCTGCTTTCTTACAGTGTAGCAAGGAATACAGCCAAATTCCGCAACTCCAGTTACAGTACTTAAGCCCATCAGGGACATCAGAACTCAAATGGCATGGCACATAACATAGGGCTCAATCTTTCTGGCCTCATGTAATGCACACAGAGAGCACACATACAGGAACCTTTGTGATGGGAACCATGGAAAAAGGACACTTTGCACACAAACTCCATGACAGACAGATGTGCTCAGATGTGTAGCTGGTTTAGTAGGGACACCAGTGCTACTTGGGCATAGGACTGCACCTCTAGAGTCAGAACTTACCCAGGAATTTTTAAACGATGACCCTGTTCTGTAACCATTAAAGCTGTGCAAACAGACTGACAATGACTTCAGTGGGGGTAAGATAAGTCTCTAAACCAATAGTTTAGAAATACAGCCTCAATACCACCATGGGTTTTATAAAGACTTATTGTGAAATGTTCTTTTGGACTTACAAAAAAGGAAAATACTATGGGGTGTGTTTTTTTTCTTTTAAAATATGGGCCCCAGACATTTGGAAACTCTCCACTGTGAATCAGAGAAACAAAAGTCTGAGAAACCCAAACCTCCCCCCCCCCACCCCGCCTCTACGCAAGCCAAAGAGTTCAACAGCACAGTATGATGTGTATGTCAGCACATCAGATACACTATTTTTGGGTGTTCCGAGGGCAATCAGAGCCCATACGTGGTCTTGGCAAAACTTTGCAGATCGTGTCTCAGCTTGACCTGAAACTTTAACTTTTTAGAACAGCAGCAGGAGTAGAATCCAGTTTATTCCCGTCACTGCGCAGTTCAGAGATTGAAATACATCAAAGAGCCCTTTGACCGAGGTCTGAAATTCACCGCCTCTCCCAAGCAAGTAGGAGGGGGAGAAAGACACAACATATTTGCAGGGTTGGCTTTCAAAGTCACACACTGTTTGTAGAAGGGGTTATTCTCTGTCCACACTCCCTGTGATCTGAACTTCATGGTTGTTTGGACAGACTGTAAAGATGAAGGGCTAGACATCAAGAATGTTTCACTCCATCTTATGTGGCCTCATCGATAAAAGGATCTTTGATATCATGTGCCGTGCAGAGAAAAAAAAACTCACCTGAGCAGCCACTTTAGGAGAGGTGTGTTTACAGGGGGAAATCTAGCTGCAGTTTGAGAGGCTGAGTAGCCATTTTAAGGTATGTAGTTTGCAGTGCTTACTCAGAAGTTTTGGTTGGTTGGCAGCCTTCACAGAGAGAAATAAAACCACAAAGAGGATTTAATTTGGGCCACGTTCATTTGCACAGCTGGTGGGCTTAATAGATGAAATCAAAGACAACAGTCATGTGCTTCAAGGACCCACTCTTCTAAGTTGTGAGTCTTTTCCCCCCCCCCCAATGACCCACCTTGGATGGTGTTTGGAAAATGGTGGCATACATATACAAATGAAAACAATCTCTATGAAGCCTGTGATAAGCGGCTTCAGTAGAAACTTAAGTAAATGTACCACAAAGAGATCCTTTAATAAAGAAGCCAAAATCCAGTACAGTACCAGATTTGTTAAGAAATTAATTCTATTTTTAACCCACTTTTCTCCTGGAGGCATTCAAAGCAGATATCCATTTTATGTCATTGGTTGGCAACGTTCAGTCTCGAAAGGCTATGGTATAAGCCTACAGTACCCGGTATTCCCAGGCAGTCTCCCATCCAAGTACTAACCAGGCCTGACCCTGCTTAGCTTCCGAGATCAGACAATATCGGGCATGTGCAGGGATATATAGCACGGAAAAATAATCCTTTTCCACAATCTAATAGCCAAATCCTAGGCAGGTCTACTCAGAAGTAAGTGCCATTATAGTCAACAGGGCTTACTCCTGGTAAGTGTGGATAGGACTGCAGCCTAAGCTGCACACTTTTCAAAGTTCTGTACACAAACTTGATGGATGAGTTCTCATGAGCAAATGGGTCTGGCATTAGATAAGATCATAAGACTTCCTATGCTGAACCAACAACATCTGGTACTCATCAATAAGGGGCATGACACCCCTTGCTATGTATCAAGCCAGGAGACAAATGTCTTGGGAAAGCTTATGCCAATTGCACCAGCGCATTGGCACTAGATCACATGCAGCAAAGCACACTCAGCTAGTGAGGCTAACTTCAATAAACAGAGATGACGATGATATATACAAATGTATACAAAACAGCAACATCTACAGCTTTGAAGATACATGGGTTGCAAGTAGTAAGAAGACCTTTGTGAATATCATAGAATCATGAAGTTGAAAGGGACCTAATAGGTCAACTAGTATGAAGAATGATAATAAAATAATGGCAAAACAGGATATTACAACCCACCAGTGACATGTGGCACTGTGAAGTGAATTTGCAAGGAAATCATTGGCATCCTTCAGTCTCGGGAGACTATGGTATCGCGCTCTGAAAGGTGGTTCTGGAACAGCATCTAGTGTAGCTGAAAAGGCCAATCCGGGAGTGACAATCCCTTCCACACTGGGAGCAAATGTAGTCTGTCCCTGGTCTGTCTCCCTGGCTATGGGCCTTCCTTCTTTGCCTCTTTGCCTCAGTCTGTTGGCCAAGTGTCTCTTCAAACTGGGAAAGGCCATGCTGCACAGCCTGCCTCCAAGTGGGCCGCTCAGAGGCCAGGGTTTCCCACCTGTTAAGGTCCATTCCTAAGGCCTTCAAGTCCCTCTTGCAGATATCCTTGTATCGCAGCTGTGGTTTACCTGTAGGGCGCTTTCCCTGCACTAGTTCTCCATAGAGGAGATCCTTTGGGATCTGACCATCGCCCATTCGCACAACATGACCAAGCCAATGCAGGCGTCTCTGTTTCAGCAGTGTATACACACAGGGGATTCCAGCTCATTCTAGGACTGTGTTGTTTGGAACTTTGTCCTGCCAGGTGATACCGAGGATGCGTCGGAAGTAGTGCATGTGGAAAGTGTTCAGTTTCCTCTCCTGTTGTGAGCGAAGAGTCCATGACTCACTGCAGTACAGAAGTGTACTCAGGACGCAAGCTCTGTAGACCTGGATCTTGGTATGTTCCGTCAGCTTCCTGTTGGACCAGACTCTCTTTGTGAATCTGGAAAACGTGGTAGCTGCTTTATCGATGTGTTTAGCTTGGTACTGAGAGAAAGAGTGTCAGAGATTGTTGAGTCAAAATACACAAAGTCATGGACACCCTCCAGCTCATGCACAGAGATTGTAATGCAGGGAGGTGAGTCCACATCCTGAACCATGACCTGTTTTTTCTTCAGGCTGATTGTCAGTCCAAAATCTTGGCAGGCCTTGCTAAAACTATTCATGAGCTGCTGAAGACCTTTGGCAGAGTGGGTAGTGACAACTGCATCGTCGGCAAAGAGGAAGTCACGCAGACATTTCAACTGGACTTTGGACTTTGCTCTCAGTCTGGAGAGGTTGAAGAGCTTTCTGTCTGATTTGGTTCGGAGATAGATGCCTTTGCAGTTCCAGTGGCATGCTTCAGCAGGACAGCAAAGAAAATCCCAAACAAGGTCGGCGCAAGAACACAGCCCTGCTTCACTCCACTTCGGATGTCAAAGGGGTCTGATGTGGAGCCGTCAAAGACTACAGTGCCCTTCATGTCCTTGTGGAAAGACCTGATGATGCTGAGGAGCCTGGGTGGACATCCGATCTTGAGGAGAATCTTGAAGAGGCCGTCCCTGCTGACCAGGTCGAAAGCCTTCCTGAGATCTATGAAGGCTATAAAGAGTGGCTGTCGTTGTTCCCTGCATTTCTCCTGCAGCTGTCTAAGGGAGAATACCATATCGGTGGTGGACCTGTTGGCTTGGAATCCGCACTGCGATTCTGGATAGACGCTCTCTGCAAGTACCTGGAGCCTCTTTAGTGCAACTTGGGCAAACAGCTTTCCTACAATGCTAAGGAGAGAGATGCCACAGTAGTTATTACAGTCACCCCGTCGCCTTTGTTCTTGTACAGCATGACGATGTTTGCATCCCTCATGTCCTGTGGTACTCCACCTTCTCTCCAGCAGAGACAGAGGATTTCATGCAGCTCAGTGGCATGATCTCTTTGCAGCACTTTAGGACCTCAGCAGGGACGCTGTCTTTCCCAGGTGCCTTGCCAGAGGCAAGGGAGTCCAGAGCCACGTTATGTTCTTCTAGGGTTGGTTCACTGTCAAGCTCCTCCAACACAGGCAGGCACTCAATATTGTTCAGCGCTTCTTTGGTTCATTTGTATATTAGGCTGTAATTGTAATCTTTTAACAAAATGAATGCATACAGGGTGCAATCCAGAGGCACCCTTGGGCTGACGCAAGTCCCTTGCGCCAGCCCAGGAGGGTCGTAAACGTGCCATAAAAGCACGTTTGTGCCTCCACAGGAGGAAGCCGGGCCGGCGCTTCTTTGAGTTGTGTAAGCCTGGCTGGGCCGACACAATGAAGAAAGGTAGGCGGGGGGCAGGAGGAAGGCATTCCTGGGTGGGGGGAGGGCAGGCGGTGAGCGGCCCCGGGGGCGGTCAGGCGGGGTGCGGGAGGCACAGATGGGATCCGGCAGTTATCCAGGATCCCAACCGCCGTTCCCAGGGTGAACGGAGCGGCTCCAAACCACTCTGATCTCCTCGGACTTGCGCCACCTCTGTTACCAAAAGGGCTGTTTTGTTTAGGGGAATTATTATACTGCACTTATTGGCACCTTAGGATCGCAGGCTAGATAACAAGATTACGTAATGCAGAGAAATTCCCTTTTGCTTAAAGAGGAGACTGAGAGAAAGATAACTTTTAATAAAAGATTATAGTTTTATTACAAAAGCACAACGGTAAACATAATGCACATGGAAAAATGATAAGTATATGTTTCTTGGTCCTAATACTTGAATCCAGTGTACCTAGCTTTCATGGTGGTTGCGTGTGGAGAGTATTTGGTGCATCCGAGGAAATTAGAAAAAGGAAAGGTTGTAAGGAAGGATTTTAGGGGTCCCTGGTCTGCCAAACCCAGCTGCTAAATAAAGATGGGGAGAGAAGGGGAGAAAAAAGGGGGGAAAGAAGGGGAAAAGTTCCAGACACAAGATAGTTACCTGTCCTGTAGAGCAGTTGGATGGGGGGGGAGAGTCCTGTGTGGAGGACCCTCTGACACAACACAGATGTGTTGGTCCTTGGAGGGGGAGCCAGAGAGAGAGAGCATGTGGCAGGAATCCCTCTCTTAAAAAGGGTTTTCAGACAATGCTGAGCTGGATGGTAGCTTGCTTACTACCACACAGCAGGGTATGTAAAACATTGAAAGGATCAGGATGTTATCAGCAAAATTCAATGGGGTCAAACATCTGGCTTCCTAGCTGGGGGAACTTAAACAATACAATGAATAAGGCAGTTCAAGTTTGCATAAACAGTGACTGGATTAAGAGACACTTTTGCATACAGTTCTTAAACAGTGATTGGGTTAAAACAATACAATGAATACAGTAATGTAGGAGACACTTAAACAATGATTTACTAGGCCAGACTTCTTCCTATAATGTGTGATCATAGGGAGGTGGATTTAAGATGCCAGACTTCCTCCTATAATGTGTAACCACAGGGAGGTGGAGGTTGTGTAAACCTGTGACTTGACCTGATTGTGGCCTGTGTGCTGAGGTTTAACCTGCATGATATTTTAGTCCATAGTACATAACCCAATAGAGAGAAAATCAAACTAAAAGGCAAAAGGGGATTTTCATGTAACACTCAAGAGGTGGTGTAAGTTCAAGGAGACCCATAAGGGCCAGCAGCCCTTACCTGGAGGTAAGGGGAAATGTTTCCTTGTCTCTGGCTGAGCTGCTTATGGCCACAATCCTGCACTGGATACAGTGTGGGCCTCTTGGCTTGCCTGTTCCAGCGCAGATAGGATTGGGCCCTTAGATTGGTAGAAGATCTAGATTGGTAATAGAATTGATTTTATATGATGGTAGGATTAGAACTATATAAACATACATTTTAATCTCCAGATATCATCTCAGGCCATTTGCAAACTACAAGTGTTCCCCTGCTTTCTGATGGTTCGATTTTTGATGTTCCTCTCTTTCAACACATTTCGGTTATACCTGGAAGTCATTCCTTCATCACATGCTCTGCTCTTTCAACTTCTCTTTGCTGGTCTAGAGGCTAAAATTGCCCTGCCCTATGTTGATTTGCATATGACATGGTGATTCAAACTGTTCTGGGTGTGTGTGCATGTGAGAGAGAGAGGGAGCGCATATGAACATTAGCTTCAGTTCTATTCCATTTCCAAAGGCATTAAAGCGTGTCCGTTTGCAGAAATCTTTGTGTGACAGCAAGAATTTGCAAAATAAAAAAGGCATTTTCAATCTGCTAGCTAAAGAAGCGTTGGAAGAAATATTTGTAAACTATAAATAAATAAATAAATAAATAAATAAATAAATAAATAAATAAATAAATAAATAAGACTGGGTTTTGCTTTTCAACCACTTCAAACACTTCCGCTTTTCACCATGGCTCTGGTACCTAACCTGTCAAATGGGGGAGAACACCTGTATAGGAGTCATTTCATTGGGTCTTTAGATCAGGTCTGTACATAAAGAATCATGTCTCCAGTACCTGAGAAGAAAACAACACTGCAGTCTTTGAACATAATTCAGTGACATTTAAGTATTTTCAGTTCCATAGATTTCAATGGGAGACAATTTTGACACGTGCTTAATTTTTCCATTGATACTAATGGAATATATCAGGCTGGACAGTGGCTAGATTATGTCCATAGGAAAAATAGTTCCTTAGCAGTGCAACAGTATCAAAAGGCATATTAACTGCACCTTGCATTTTTCTGATGACGAATCTCCCCTTGAAAAAGGAGAGAATCAGAATATTTTATGGAATCCAGGAAAAGATTCAGACAGATCTCTATGTAGTGATTGATCTATATTTAGTTTATTGCTCTCTTTCCATTTTCCAAGAGTCGTCTCAGAATAGGATGACTGATACTTGGTGCCGAGGAAAGCACAATGCATGTGGAATGGTATTTGCCAGCCAAGTTAACAAAAACGTAGCCAGTCTGAAATATTAACAACTCTCAGACTATTATTCTAACCTTTATTCGTTCTTTTCAAGTTTTCCTCCATAAAACGTTTTCCTTCCATCCCTGTGTTTCATCGGAGCAGGGTGCAAGGTGTTTTTGTGCCTTCCATAGTATGGATTGTCAAATGAGATTTCTGCTCAATGCTTTCCCAAATTTCCATATTAGGCTTCCTTTGGTCCTATTTCTACAGCCTTTGTATGGGAAATACTGGAATGTAAGCATGGCCAGAGATTGTTACTGACCTCCATATATTCTAGTGATGATATCAGCAATCCACACCGACACATGAATGTTGAGTTTGCTCTGCGGCCCTGTGAAGTTCAGTGGCATGGGGGAAGTGATGAGAGCTCTCATTCCATCTCCCACAGTTCCCACACTCACATGGACATTGCTGTCTGAGGCTAAGCTGTGACCACCCTGCAACAGTGACTTATGTCTATAAAAGAATGCATAAACAGGAGTAAAACATGAGTCACGCAGAACCGTTTTTAAAAATCTTAAGTGCTCTCTTAAAACTTCTTGCAATCCTTCTTATCTTTTCCCAGCCGTATTTTAGCGCACACCCTTTCCTCCATAAATTAAATAGCCAGTTGAAACAATGTACCTACTTTAAGACCCTGGCACAGGTGTCGCTGGGGGGGGGGGCGCACTAAGTTTTGCAGGGAACCTCCCTGCAGCGTGGAAGCGACTCCTCCCCTTTGGAGCCATGTGGGCGGGGGGGACATGAAGGTGAATGGCTCCCAGGGGGAGGGGGAGGAGTCACCAGGTATATATAGTGCCCTATGCTTATAGGAACATCCCCAAGTGTAGCAGTCCTGTCCCAGTACAGTGCTTGCAATTCCATTATACGAAATTGCTCAGTTATTAGTCTTACAGTGCAATCCTGGGACGGACATGCACTCTGTGGCAAGTGTGCCATAAGGCAAGTAGTGGCAGCAGAGAGGTTTGTGGTGCTGGCATGAAGTCGTGCAGGTCAAAGGCCTGCACCTGCTGGAGTAGTTAAGGTCTCCGTGGGCCAGCGGAGTGGTGGGGGAGGATGGAACGGAGTGGGGGGGGGTTGATCAGCTCCAGGAGGGAGACACTATATTCTTTCCCCCTTTCCAGGCCTAATTTACTGACATGGAACTGCTCGGATTTGTGCAAATTAATTTCCTGGCATAAGCCCAAACAGCCCCATTGCAGGTGGGAGATGGCAGTGATGTGATCCCCAAGATCACGCCTCTACCGGGCCCAGAGGGGTGTTGTTTCTACTCACAATAGCAAGCACTGGCATCCCAGGGGTGTGGGGGGCCCAGCAGACACCTCTGCAGGGCTCTCCAAGCCCGTAAACAGCAAAAAAGCGCTATCGCGAACCACTGCCAGTTTGCAATCACAAATCTGAAAGTGGTTTCCAATCGCACTTTTTCAGTGTTTGAAGGCTTTGGGAGCCCTGTGGAGGCAACCCCTGGGATTCCAGCAATTTCTATTGTGAGTAGAAACAACCCCCCCCCCCCCCAGCCTCAGCAGTGGCACAATTCTGGGGATCATGTCACTGCCAGGCCCCTGCCCCACCCCTTATGGGGCCAGGGACGAGTGTTTCCCTGGCTGGTGGGTTGTGACCCATGAACACAACAGTTTTCAAGCACTGTGCCGCTGCACGGTGGTGTGCTGTGAGGCTGCCTCAGGTGTGCCGCGGGATCAGAGGAAGGAGACGGCAGCAGCGTGCCCACCTGCGGGAGAAGTGGCTGCTTTGAGCCTCATGCGGCAGGCAGCACAAGGAAGGGAGCAGCCAGCAAAGGGGCTGGTCGCGGCTGCTTTGCATCCCACGCAGCAGCTGAGGAGTCCGCTTGGAGCTTACACCTGCTACTGCGCAGAACTCAGGCTGCAACCTTACCCTCACTTTCCTGGGAGTAAGCCCCATTGGCTATTATGGGGCTTACCTCTGAGTAGACATACATAGGGTTGGGCAGAAGGCGGTTGTGCTGATTGGCCAACCAGAGAAGCCTGGAGGAGCCAGGAGGTGGGAGCTGTGGAGTGAGTCAGAAGAGGGAGCCAGAAGCAGGCAAGCAGGTACATCATGAGCGAGTCTGCTGAGGCCCTGAACCTAAGGACTGGCTGGCTGAAAAGGGTCTTTGAGAGTCCCTTTTCCTTGTCAGTTTGCCTGCAACTCCCCAAAGTGACCCTCCCTGCACTTTGGGGCTTTTAGAGGAAGGGCGCTGGGCCACAATTCTATCCACACTTTCCTGGGAGTAAGCCTCATTGACTACAATGGGGCTTACTTCTGAGCAGGCATGCATAGGATTGGGCTCTGGGGCTGCTATCCCATCCACACGTTCCTGGGAGTAAGCCCATTGACTATAATGGGGCTTACTTCTGAGTAGGTATGCATAGGATTGGGCTTTTGATTGCACTCTTTTTTCTCAAATACACAAGCAGGCAATTGGCACTTCTCTTCTCAACATTTTTCAGTGTTTTCAATGACTTCAAAACATTTTTTCCTCTTTTTCAGAAACCACATATACTTCCCTTTCCTAGCTTCTTGTGAATTTTTTTGTCATGTAATGATTTAATTGCATTAATTTTAGATTAATTGTAATGTAGTAATTTAATGTAAGTAAAAAACTGTCTTGTGCCTTGACCATTTCAGGGCCTTGTCAGTGTGCCGTGAGCTGAAAAAGGTTGAAAATGGCTGCTCTAACAGTTAGAGGGTTGTGCTGGATTTATGGCTGCCTCTCCTCTCATATCCCATGCAAGCCTGGTATTCTAAACCTGCTCCTGTCCTCATTCGCACTACCCATTTCTGCCCTGCTTTGTTTGACACTGCTAAGCCATGAATCGGCCGTGGCTTGGGCTTCTCATGGCATATAAACAAACAAACCAACTCAACGGAGGCCTGAAATGTCTTGAGGCTGAGTCTGGACAGGGAGATGCATGAAAGGGGAATCCTCTAGTCTGAAGCCAATATGCTTTTTAAAAAAAAAAATTTCTAGGCAGGGTCCCAATCTGAATCCGGCTGGTGGTATAGGGGAGGGGGTCTTGGATCAGGGGACACACAGTTGCTCTTTGACTTGAGAGGAAAGCAGCTACAAGTAAGCAGCAGCAATGGCTTCATTTTTTTCAACCGAGTCTATGAACATTTTCTCCATTATGACTCTTCCTTTCCAAAGATCACTTTCACTGGACAATTGAGGACAGGGAAATGTTGACACTACACAGCAATTCAGTCCCATCATTCACATTTCACAAGGAACGGACGTGTTTACACAGGCCCTTAAGTAGCGGGTAGCCAAAAACCTCAGAGGCTTAAACTTACCCAACACCTTCTGTTTTCGAATCATGCGGCTTTGCCACTCTAAAGAGAAGAGCTGACAGCAGGGCTGAATTTGCGCCTCCGGCTCTGTCCCGACATCTGTTTTCAGTGCTAGGGCTTAATCCTGGCTTTGTGAAAAAAGAACAGATGAACATTCCCCTGAGTACATGCAAAGTGCAATTTCCCCATCACAGACAGAGAGTGCCCACAGTGGTGTAGCCATTGGAGGGGTGGTTAGCAGCACACTAAGTTTTGCAGGGAGCCTCCCTGCAGCGTGCAAGTGGTTCCTCTACCTCCCCTTGGGAGCCATTCGCCTCTGTTTTCCCCCTCTGCCCACATGGCTCCAAAGGGGAGGGGGGGAGCTGCCTGCATGCTGCAGGGGGGCTCCCTGAAAAACTTAATGTGCCGTCCCCCCAAGCTACAACAGTGGGGATAACTAGGATGGAGCCTCAGGGGCACCTGCCCTGGGCACTTTACCAAGAGGGACGTGAAGCCACCAGTGCCTCCTCTTCCAGAGAGAACCCAGAAGTGACATCACAATGTCATGTGATGTCATGACGTCACTCCCCAGGTGTCAGGGCTTCTAGTTATGCTTCTGAGTGCCTATACAGGAGGGATTAGGAGGTAGGACCTCAATCAGAGCCTTTTTTCTTCCTTTCAAAATGGACTTGAGACCCAACATGCTATTTACAGTCATCATGTCTTAAGCCATTTCTGCTCAACGTTGCATATACGCCACAGGGATCAAATGCATACCCCGGTGGGCTAGGCAGAAACGGGTTAACTGTGCACTGCCTCTTAAGAACAACACAATCCCCAGATCCCCCCTTCCTTTCTTGCCTGAGGAAGAGAAACTCTGCAGCAGGCCTGATTTCGGTGCCCTGCCAGGGAGCTGTATGTAGTACAGGAATGGCCAAACCATGGCTCGTGAGCTGCATGCAGGTCTCTGACATACTGTATAATGTGCGGATCTCAGAAATATGTTGGCTGAGCTCCTTTTGGCATCAAATTGCTAGTAACATAAAAGGTAAATAAAAATTTTTCAAGCTTTATAATTATTTACCAGATATAAACTGAGAGTCCACTGCATTAAAACTTACATTTAATATTCATGGTGAGTAAATAGATTTAAGAATTTAAATGCTTCTGAAATATTCCTTTGAAAATCTGAAGTTTATCATATGTGGCTGTTACAGTAAGTTTGGCCACCCCAATAAACTTTTGAATAAACAAGCTTTGTTACCGACATGTCTGTGAATCCCAAATCAAACTAGACCACACATTCAGCATTGTTTTTCCCAAAAATTAAGGGCTGACTTAACAGCAACAACCAGTCCCTCCTTTCTGAGGGCAGGCATGAAGGAAGAACAAGTTGGGGTGTATACTAGAGCTGCCAAATTCCAGAAGTTCTTCCAAATTATCTCTTTGATTTCAAAGGTGCCAGAGGAAGTGGTGTCTGCTCTTCCTTGCTAGCTTTGAAGGATCAGGACTGCGGGACCCCTTCAGAGGTGGCAAGACTAGTGACATCTTTGGTGGCCTCCGAGATCTATTTACTTGGACCAACTGGCTTCTGCTGTATGCACCTGTTTCCAATCAGTTCAGGTTTGTCACATGCATGCCCTGTGGTGTGCTACCTGAGCTCTTTTCAAGCATAAGGAAGTCACTGATTGAGTTTACATAAAAAACAGAAGAGTCAAAACACCTCAAAGGTCTTAGCTGGGTCCTGTTCCTCCATATGCCCTTGCCAGCAAGTCTGACAGTTCTGATGTAAAAGAAGAATAGGTCATACTGAAAACTACTATGGTATGAATGAGATTAGACATGTATGGGAAGGTCCATGAATTACTTGGATGAACAAGGAAGTCCTCATATTCAGACTGACTTTGAACACTGGGAAACGCAAGTGCCTTGTGCTTTCCTTTCAGATCTCTCTGTAACTTCTGAAATTGAACTCTTGCACTCCTGTCCTCCCCCTTGGGGAAATGTGTGCAGCCTACAGATGCAGAGACAGCAGGTGCACCCAGTGCCATAGCTAAGGTGTTGCAAAGCACTAAGTTTTGCAGGGAGCCTCACTGCAGTGTTCAAGGGCTCAGTAAACCTTGCATCATTGCAACTTAAACAAATCCATGGAATGTTTAGGTATTCAGCATGGAGACCCAATTTGAGTAGGTTATTGCTTTTTAATAGTACTAAATACTAAATAATTGCATTAGATGTGGTGGGGCAATTTTCCTTTCGTCTTACTTGCAAGCTATGTACTGCATACACCAGTAGTGTAGCTATAGAGGGAGCAAAGCACTGAGTTTTGCAGGTACCTGGACGTGCCGTGCAAGGGGTTGCTCCCCCTCCCCTTCTGAGCCATTCCCGGCAGTGAATGCTTGCCATCAGAATGGCTCTGAAGACGAGGGGGGCAGGTGCCCTTGTATGGCACATACAGGTGCTTGCAAAACTTAGCGCTTTGCACCCCCTCTAGCTACGCTACTGGCACACACACTCTCTCTCCCTCCCCCACATCTGTCTCTCCTTTGCTTCCAGCAGTGATTAGGCATGTGGCTGAAAATGCCAAACATGCCATCCATGGAATTTGTTCTATGACTATGGCCTCCCCACAACCCCTCTTTTAGTATTTTGAGAAACGCAAGAGCTAAACTGAAAAAGAAAAGCGAATGAATAATTCTTTCTCTTATCACTTTCTCTTTCTTAGTATCTTCATCATTTCTTCCAATATGCACTCTGGGAGAAAAAACTGGTTTTCAGTCAAAGCTGATTGTAAAAAATGGTAGTTTTCTTGGCACTGTTAGTGTTGTTTAGCTTGTATCTACTGTTGTACCTGTCCAAAATACTGTAGCAGTCCTCACTCTAGATCCCCATACATTCCTAGTAACTAAATCAATTTAATTATCTTTTAGCTGCTATGTTTGTTTGTTCCCTGATCTAAATCACAAGCTAAAATCACTAAAAATACTGGTGACTAAAAATACTAAGAATGTAATTATCTTTCTGCTAAAGATACTCAGAGTACAATCCAATGTTTGTGAAGCACCAGCAGAGCAGTCACTACAGGCCCAATCCAATCCAATTTTCCAGTGCCAGTGCAGCCGTGCTGTTGGAGCATGGACTGCATCCTGTGGTGGGGACAGTCACAGAGGCCACCTTAAGGTATGGGAACATTTGTTCCCTTATCTTGTGGCTGCATTGAGGCTACACTGGTGCTGGAAAATTGGATAGGATTGGGCCCTACGTTGGCACAAGCTGTCATAAAAGCACTGTAAAGTTATTTTCAACAACTCTAGAGGAGTGGTTCCCAAACTGTGGGTCGGGACCCATTGGAGAGCCGTGACCTGATTTTTGGTGGGTGGCCAATGGAAAAAAGATCAGATAACTAATTGCCTCAAGCCCTAAAGCTATTCAAAATCAGACACTGCAGTTGCTAATTACCCTGTAAAGAGCTCAGCTCCTGCAGTTTGCAAGCATGTGTAAATATAGGGAGATAAATATTTGAGAGTTGTTGTTTTTTCTGGTTATTATGACTTATAAATAAATAAAATATTATTTCTTCTAGACCGCTTTAAAAAAAAAAATCTAGTAAACCTATATGGGTCCTGCTAGAGTGTCATTTAAAAAAACTGGGTCTCAGTGCTAAAAAGTTTTGGGACCACTGCACTAGAGTAAGCAACACTGGTGGGATGACCTGTGCTGGCCCACCAGCATTGCAACCAGGTCCCTGGACACCAGCAGAGGTGTGTTTTGTGGGTGGGGTGGGAGAGGGTGGCTGGAGGGCGTTTTGGAGAGGGGGCATTTCTGGGCAGGGTAAGGGTGGATCAAGACCTGGAGGGGAGCAGGATCAATGGAGACTTTCTCCACTACATCCTAACCTCCCTCCCAGGCTAGCTGGCATTATACCAGCTCCTTAGACTTCCACCAGTTACATAGCTGGCGAAGATTCAAGTAGTCCCATAGGGCAGGCTGGGATGTTACTTGGGGTAAGGGAAAAAATACCCTTTTATCCTAAGGAGACCCCAGCTAGCTCCATGCAGAATGGCTGCACCAGCACTAGTTCGAATTAGGCTGCCTGTGTGTAAATGCATCTCTACTGATATTCTCATACTAAACACCTCTCCAGCATTTAATGTGTTGCTAGGTGCAGAATAAGTTGTTGCCTCTGCTTGCTGGCTGCCTTCTAAAATTGGCAAATATATACAAGGTTCCAATCAATATTAACAATTAAGAAATGGTTTGGTTCAGACAATCATTCAAATCATATTTGGAAGATCAAAGATAATTCATAGGCCCATGTGCTCCCTCTTCCTCACTCTTCTCTTGCATGTACCTTCTTATTTCCCGTTTAATTTCCCATTTAGCACAGAAACTTTTTGCCATTATTTGTTTATCATGATGTCCAAAGTCAATTTCCAATTCTGGTTTGGAATGCAGGCACAAACCGTAGTTTGCTGAACTGAACATCAAAGTAAACTGTGGTTTGTGTTAAATGAGAAACTGAAAGTGAAGTGATACACCCCTCTCACACATAAGAACAGCCCCACTGGATCAGGCCATAGGCCCATCTAGTTCAGCTTCCTAGATCTCACAGCGGCCCCACCAAATGCCCCAGGGAGCACACCTGATAACAAGAGACCCGCATCCTGGTGCCCTCCCTTGCATCTGGCTTTCTGACATAGCCCATTTGTAAAATCTGGAGGTTGCACATACACATCATGGCTTGTAACCCGTAATGGATTTTTCCTCCAGAAACTTGTCCAATTCCCTTTTAAAGGCATCCAGGCCGGATGCCGTCACCACATCCTGTGGCAAGGGGTTCCACAGACCAGCCACACGCTGAGTAAAGAAATATTTTCTTTTGTCTGTCCTAACTCTCCCAACACTCAATTTTACTGGATGTCCCCTGGTTCTGGTGTTATGTGAGAGTGTAAAGACCATCTCTCTATCCACTCTATCCTTTCCATGCATAATTTTGTATGTCTCAATCATGTCCCCCCTCAGGCGTCTTTTTCTAGGCTGAAGAGGCCCAAACACCATAGCCTTTCCTCATAAGGAAGGTGCCCTAGCCCAGCAATCATCTTAGTTGCCCTCTTTTGCACCTTTTCCATTTCCACTATATCCTTTTTGAGATGCGGCGACCAGAACTGGACACAATACTCCAGGTGTGGCCTTACCATAGATTTGTACAACGGCATTATAATACTAGCCGTTTTGTTCTCAATACCCTTCCTAATGATCCCAAGCATAGAATTGGCCTTCTTCACTGCCGCCGCACATTGGGTCGACACTTTCATCGACCTGTCCACCACCACCCCAAGATCTCTCTCCTGATCTGTCACAGGCAGCTCAGAATCCATCAGCCTATATGTGAAGTTTTGATTTTTTGCCCCAATGTGCATGACTTTACACTTACCTACATTGAAACACATCTGCCATTTTGCTGCCCATTCTGCCAGTCTGGAGATCCTTCTGGAGCTCCTCACAATCACTTCTGGTCTTTACCACTCAGAAAAGTTTGGTGTCGCCTGCAAACTTTGCCACCTCACTGGTCACCCCTGTCTCCAGGTCATTTATGAAGAGATTGAAGAGCAGCAGTCCCAGGACAGATCCTTGGGGCACACCACTTTTGACCTCTTTTCATTGTGAAAATTTCCCATTGACACCCACTCTCTGTTTCCTGGTCTTCAACCAGGTCTCAATCCAGGAGAGGACCTGCCCTCTAATTCCCTGACTGTTGAGTTTTTTCAGTAGCCTTTGGTGACAGACCGTGTCGAACGCCTTCTGAAAGTCCACATATATAATGTCCATGGGTTCTCCTGCATCCATTTGCCTGTTGACCTTTTCAAAGAATTCTAAAAGGTTCGTGAGGCAAGACTTACCCTTACAGAAACCATGCTGACTCTCCCTCAGCAAGGTTTGTTCGTCTGTGTTTTGAGATTCTATTTTGATGAGGCATTCCACCATCTTATCTGGTATAGATGTTATATCCTTCTCACACCCTTCTCACACTTGCATTGCTCAGAAAGGGTGAATTAGATGGAGGTACCACCCATTCCTCTACCTGCAGTCTTGTGGCTAGAGGGGGTGCAAAGCACTAAGTTTCGCAGGGAGCCTCACTGTATATGCCTCTGTTTTGCTCCCCCTGCTGGAATGGCTCTGAAGGGGAGGGGGAGGGGCAGAACTTAGTGCTTTGCCTGCAGAACTTAGTGTTTTGCACCCCTTGACACATGTACATAGCTACACCACTGTCTACATGTGTCAAGAGAAACAGGACTTCACTGAACCTGCACTAGAAAGGAGGGTTTCTCACCTATATCATTATTTCTGTATGCCGTATTCATAACTTTTAAAAGTTAGCTTATTTGCAAATAGTTGAACTAAGTTAATACAAGCATACTGATTTTTCACAGGGTTCTATTTTCAGTGCAAATGTTGCAGTTTGGAAAGGGTTTAAGTTACTTCCTTCAAGAGCCCTTTGTGATGAACAATGAACAGGACACACACACACACACACACACACACACACACACACACACACACACACACACACACACTTTTTGCTTGTGCCCATGTGGGTGTGCAAAATTTCCTTTGAATGGTAGCCCCTCTGCCTTATGGAATGCAGCTCCAAAGGGCTCCCACCTTTGGGTGCAAAAAGGCCACAAGTGCAAGGGAGCGTTGAAGTGCACAAGCAATTTAAACCAATTGGATCCCAAACGTTGCACATCTACAAAACAGGAGGAGGGACAGTCCTATGCAAAGTGCTATAGATTCCCTCCTTTGACAGTGACATTGACACTTTAAAGGAGGTGATCTCCAGCCCGCAGCTCCTTGGCACACTTGCCAGGAGACGGGCGGGGCACTGCTTATGCTACACAATACCTCCTTTAAAGTGGCAACTGCAGTTGCCAGACCACAAATTTGATTTTTTTCTTCCTTGCCAGATTCCAAACATGCTTCTCCATCTGCCTTAATCCGCTGCTTATTTCAGGATTCCTTTTTATCTCTTTGCAAATATTACTCTCTGTTGCATTCAATTACTCCATTCATTTTCCAGCACTATATTTTTTTTCAGGGAATAGATGTGTTTAAAAAGGGTAGATGACAATCTAGAACTTTTGATCATGTTGGGAATTGTTTAAAATGGGCAGGATTTTGTTATCCCAAGAAATGAGCAAAGGCCATTCATCTTCAACAGGACAACGAGCTATTTAAAGTCATGTCGATATTCATGATTCACCCATGACTCTTTTGTTGCATATGGTCATCATCATTGCTTGTGTATGAGAGAGTTGCTGAATAAAGGATTCCAATCTTGTGCTATACTACCAAAGAGAACAGGGAGAGGGCCACTGCCCTGATCTTGTCCATCTCCTGGACAAGGCACGTCAAGATGGTCTTGTTGAAACAGGATGGCTAAGCTTTCAAGGGGCACTCTCTGCCATTTCCACTGACGACCCACTGTATATCCCGCATTGGTCTTCCACTAGTCAGACATGACCTGCATGAAACATACAGTCTGTCCAGAAAATGTCAGTAGAGTATTTAGCAAAATGTATTGGCAACCTTCAGTCTCGAAAGACTATGGTATCGCACTCTGAAAGGTGGTTCTGGAACAGCGTCCAGTGTGGCTGAAAAGGCCAATCTGGGAGTGACAATCCCTTCCACACCGGGAGCAAGTGCAGTCTGTCCCTGGTCTGTCTCCCTGGCTATGGGCCTTCCTTCTTTGCCTCTTAGCCTCAGACTGTTGGCAAAGTGTCTCTTCAAACTGGGAAAGGCCATGCTGCACAGCCTGCCTCCAAGCGGGCCGCTCAGAGGCCAGGGTTTCCCACTTGTTGAGGTCCATCCCTAAGGCCTTCAGATCCCTCTTGCAGATGTCCTTGTATCGCAGCTGTGGTCTACCTGTAGGGCGCTTTCCTTGCACGAGTTCTCCATAGAGGAGAACCTTTGGGATCCGGCCATCATCCATTCTCACGACATGACCAAGCCAACGCAGGCGTCTCTGTTTCAGCAGTGAATACATGCTAGGGATTCCAGCACGTTCCAGGACTGTGTTGTTTGGAACTTTGTCCTGCCAGGTGATGCCGAGGATGCGTCGGAGGCAGCGCATGTGGAAAGCGCTCAAATAGCAAAATAAGCAAATAAGCAAAATAAGTTATCTTGATTTTCCAGCCCCCTGCACATGACCACTGGAGTATGGTGCCTCTAAAGCAGTTAATACAAGTGACCCAATCTGACCCTGGGCTGGCAGAGGGTAGGTTTGGGCTGCCTGTATTTTTATCATACTACCCCTAACTGCCCGAAGCGCTTCACAGACACCATCTCGATAATCCCTACAACAATCCACTATTGTTCCCCGTATGTCACATGTGCATCTGAAACAGCTCTTTAATGCACTGTACCAACAGTAGTTTCCTGATGCAGTCCCCATCTTCAGTGCAGGGTCCAATTCCACAGGGACTTTGTGGGACCCTACACATTTGTTTTACTGGGGGCTCTGCATGGCCTCCCTGCAAGGCCCCCCACTTACAAAATAGCAGTGGCCCAGGCCAGGCGCAGCATCAGGTGCCAGCATGGCACCCAGAAGTAGATTGGCGTTGATGCACTGATGTCAACATGTCACTGCCAACTGTGCCCTGAGTTCCCTGCTTTTGGGGCAATCAGCAGGGGTGGGGTGGACAGGAGACCCTGTGAGAGCACAACTCACCTCACTATCCTCTGCATGGAGGCCTACATCCATACAAAGTGCTGGCTGTGGCTGCAGGTAACCCGCTCTCTACCATAGCGCAGAGACCCCCCCCGGCACAGGGCCCAGTTGGACCAAATCAGTCCAATCTGGCCCTTCCACAGTTACAGATCTTAGTAGTTACTTGACCCAAACATAGACAAATAATATTTATTTATCACATTTTTATACCACCCTTCCACCAAGGAGCTCAGAGTGGTGTACATAGTTCATTCCGTTTGTCCTTACAACAACCCAGTGAGGTAGATGAGGCTAAGAGATAGTGATTAGGTGCTGGACTATCAGCTTGCGCTGAATGGGGTTGCACTCCCTCTGAAGGAGCAGGTCCGCAGCTTGGGGGTCCACCTGGACTCGCAGCTGCTCCTGGATTCCCAGGTGATGGCTGTGGCTAGGGGGACCTTCACTCAGCTTCGGCTGGTGCGCCAGCTGCGGCCGTACTTGGATCGTGCAGACCTGGCCACGGTGATCCATGCCTCGGTGACATCGAGATTAGATTACTGTAACACGCTCTATGTGGGGCTGCCCTTGAAGACGGTTCGGAAACTGCAACTAGTGCAGAATGCGGCAGCCCGTGTGGTTACTGGAGGTAGGCGGTTCGACTCTGTCAGTCCGCTTCTCCAGCGGCTGCATTGGCTGCCCATTCGTTTCCGGGCCCAATTCAAGGTGCTGGTATTGACCTTTAAAGCCCTATACTGCTCTGGACCAGGGTATCTTAGAGATCGCCTACTCCTGTACAATCCGGCTCGTCCTCTTAGGTCATCAGAGAAGGCCTTTTTACAAGTGCCGCCGCCTAGGGAGGTACGAGGGGCAGCGGCAAGAAATAGGGCCTTCTCAGTAGTGGCACCAACACTATGGAACTCCCTTCCCCTTGACTTAAGAATGGCTCCCTCTCTTGAGACCTTTCGGCGAGGCCTGAAGACCCTTCTGTTTAAACAAGCCTTCTGAGTTCTCGGCCTTTTAACATCTTTTTAACATCTTTTAATATTTTTACAGGCCTGATTCTTTTATGACTTGCTGCTGCTCTATGCTCTTTTTACCTTTTTAGAATAGTTTTTATTCTGACTGCTGTTTTTTATGATGTGTTAATATGTTTTTATTTGTTTTTAAATTATGTTTTTAATATGTTGTAAGCCGCCTTGAGTCCCTTCAGGGAGAAAGGCGGGGTAAAAATAAAGTTATTATTATTATTATTATTATTATTATTATTATTATTATTATTATTATTATTATTATTAGCCCAGGGTCAACCAGGAAGCTTTGTGGCTGAGCGGGAATTTGAACCTGGATATTCCAGCTCTAATTCCAACTCCCGAACCACTACACCATCCTGGCTCTCATAGAAGAGGCATATTTACTGAATCAAAATTTGAACCATTTTCCAGGAAATACAGTTACAGTATCCTGACACTTCAACAATTCCCTTTACAAAACGTTTTTCTTCACAACTGACAGGGGTTGACAGCATCGCAGCATACAATCTGTTTGCCCCAGCCATAGGTCATTCCTTCTAAATTAGCAAACTCGGGGTGGTGGTGGGGGGGTTATACCTCACTCATTGCTTTTAAAAAAAACAAAACCCAATGAAGATTGGGATAGAAAACCAATTTGAAAGATCCTGTTAAAATTAGATTCTTAATCAGTTTGGAGTGAGTGAAAACCTACACAGTTTATAACATGAAATCTATGGATTGTTACGGATAGTCTTCAAATAAAGAGTCTGGTGGCAGAGATGGAAGGCTGGAGTTCATTAGGAAGCTTTTAAGCATTAAAGGGGAGCCCAGGCAGGAATTTCTGCCTCTGGGCTTACAATATAGTTAAGACTTGGAAACAATTCAGAGAATTCCAACAGTTCCTTGCAAACTGCAAGAAATTGGTTCATACACAAACACTCTATGTGATGCATATAAGCCAAGACTCTGGGTGGTCATTTCTCAAACACTGCCTCAGCAGCAGCAGTCCAGAACGTTCATTTTAAGTCTACCTTCCAATATTGCATAGCAGAACATGGGGACCTGCTTGTAGTCCCCAATTCTCTTATCTGCGATCATTGACTAAGCTCCACCACCCCATTACACATAGACAAAGGCATTTTTTATCACCTCCTTAGCCTGTTTTCATTTAGTTTGCAATCGTCTGTCCTGAATAGATGTTAAAGCCGAGAGAGTTTTGGCTTCATTGATTTGATTATAGATGAATGTTAAAGCCAAGGGCGTTTGGACTTTTTAGATTTCATTATAGATATAGCTGTGGTTTTAAAGGCAGAGTTGCTCTGGATAAGTTATCAACATCTCAGAAAAGTGCAGCAGTTCTCAAATTGTGGGTCATGACCCAAAGTGGTCGCAACCTGATTTTTGGTGTGTCACAGACTGCCACCAGCTGTGCTGCCACAAGGCATTTTGGGGACACTACCCAGAAGCTGCAAAGCATTCTGGGGAGCAACACAGACTATGAAGTGGGTCATGGGCAAGTGCAACCTGGATGCTGCAAGGCACTCTGGCGCACGATGCGGCCACCATTGCCAACAAAGTGGGCCATGGAGGTAAAAAGATTGAGAAGCACTGCCTTAATGTCTATACAAATACATTGACATTTAGATGCATGTGCACTGGAAACAAGAGGAATCCACTGCCCCTGAGATTTCACTTTCAGAGACTGTTGTAAGGAAACATGACCACCACCACCCCAAAAGGCAAAAATAGGGACAGTTGCTCATTGGGAAGAGGTGCTAGAAAACAGGGTCCCTACAAATAGGAGCATTGAACCATATGGATTAAACAGTGATAACATTATGTATAGATGAAATCAAAAGTGAAAAATAGGAATAGAAATATGTTCCTGTCTTGTCAGGTTTTAGCACACATGCTCTGGAAGCACCTGAATTGTGGATTTACAACATGCTCCCCTCAACATACCAAAAAAAAGATCCCTCGACATGCATTAACAGGGATCTTACAGCCTAATCCTATTCCCCCCTCCCCAATACTAAAACTAGTGTTCTGTCCGGACATGCTTTACAGCTGTCATGAACAACCTTCTGAAAGCATGTGGAACTGTGCGCTTCCAGAATGCCAGTGCAGAGACCAAAGTGGCCCCACATGCAGTGGCAACAAATGGAGTACCCATCGACAACAATAGGGCAGAAGGGAGGGCAAAAAAGGGCAGGGGGCATGATTGTGGCACCCAGAACAGTAACTTGTGCTGTATGCTATCCGTTCTGATAGCAGCTGGCACGTCCCTTTTCTCTTTGGACTTCTGCCAGCTAGGGAACTGGAACAGGTCCAAGGAGACTCCTTGATGAGGGGGAAGCTTCTCTCCCAAGCCTCCTGGTCTTCCCCTCCCCACAGGATGCAGCTCAGGGAATAGGGAGAACAGGGTGAGGCTGTTAGTCTTTGGTCACGATACACATTCCCACAAACCATTAACATAAGATGAGGAGGGGAATAGGAAGTGGCTCAGAGTCCACTCAGTTGCAGACAATGAATCCATTGAGAAAAATGTACGTACTGACTAAAAGCAATATCAAATAATTTTAAAACGCATAAATGAAAGACACAAATTATGATTGTTTAATATAACCATGAAACTTCTCCCAGGAAAAAACAAGGGGGAGGGAACAAAACACGAGGGGGATATTCCTTGTTCTTGATGCTAAAGAATAATTTGGCTCCACTAGAGAAGGGAAAGCTGGTGGAAGTGATCCCTCCCCCTTTACATGCACAGATTCATGCTTTCATTCTGGCTGAAAACCCCACTCATATTCTCTCACTTTTGGGGAAGGGGTGCTCCTTTTTATAGATGGAGAAGGGGAGAGGCAAGATCCAAATGAGGGCTTGCAATTAAAAGGTCATTAATTGAAAAGAACACAACTCATGCTTGACCTACCCCAATTTCTAATCTAAGAGGGCATCAAAATATACCATAAGTAATGCTTGAGGAAGGGAATGGCAATTTAATTAAAAGAGGCATCCTAACTATTCCTAGCTCTTCTTGAACATCAGATGATGTGCTTACTCTGACCTGAGATAACTATCAGGCACACCCCCATTGCTGAACATTGACGTGATGCAAAACTCATTATAAGAACATAAGAAGAGCCCCGCTGGATCAGGCCATAGGTCCATCTAGTCCAGCTTCCTGTATCTCATAGTGGCCCACCAAATGCCCCAGGGAGCCCACAATCTGCGTCCTGGTGCCCTCCCCTACATCTGGCAATCAGAGGCAGCCTGCCTCTAAAACCAAGAGCTTACACATACCTACTATGACTTGTAACCATAATGAACTTTTCCTCCAGAAATCTGTCCAATCCCCTCTTAAAGGCATCCAGGCAAGATGCCATCACTACTTCCTATGGCAAAGAGTTGCACAAACTAATTACACACTGGGTAAATAAATATTTTCTTCTGTCTGTCCCAACTCTCCCAACACTCAACTTCTGAGGATGTCCCCTGGTTCTGGCGTTATGTGAGAGGGAAAAGAGCATCTCTCTATCCACTCTGTCCATCCCCTGCATGATTTTGTATGTCTCAATCATGTCCCCCCTCAGGCGCCTCTTTTCTAGGCTGAAGAGGCCCAAACGCCGTAGCCTTTCCTCATAAGGAAGGTGCCCCAGCCCCGTAATCATCTTAGTCGCTCTCTTTTGCACCTTTTCCATTTCCACACTATATCCTTTTAGAGATGCGGCGACCAGAACTGGACACAATACTCCAGGTGTGGCCTTACCATCAATTTGTACAACGGCATTACAATATTAGCTGTCTTATTCTCAATGCCTTTCCTAATGATCCCAAGCATGGAATTAGCCCTCTTCACTTCCGCCGTACATTGGGTGGGCACTTTCATCGACCTGTCCACAAGGACCCCAAGATCTCTCTCCTGATCTGTCTCAGACAGCTCAGAACCCATTAGCCTATATGTAAAGTTTTGATTCTTTGCCCCAATGTGCATGACTTTACACTTACTGACATTGAGATGCATTTGCCATTTTGCTGCCCAGTCTCCCAGTTTGGAGAGATCCTTCTGGAGCTCCTCACAATCACTTCTGGTCTTCACCACTCAGAAACGTTTGGTGCCATCTGCAAACTTGGCCACCTCGCTGCTTAGCCCTGCCTCCAGGTCATTTATGTCCCAGAACAGATCCTTGGGTCACTCCACTTTCACCTTTCTCCATTATGAAAATTGCCCATCGACACCACTCTGTTTCCTGGACCTCAACCAGTTCCTAATCCAGGAGAGGACCTGCCCTCTAATTCCCTGGCTGTGGAGTTTTCTCAGCAGCCTTTGGTGAGGGACCGTATCAAACGCCTTCTGAAAGTCCACATATACAATGTCCATGGGTTCTCCCACAACCACATGCCTCTTGACCTTTTCAAATAATTCTAAAAGGTTCGTGAGGCAAGACTTACCCTTACAGAAGCCATGCTGATTCTCCCTCAGCAAGGTGTGTTCGTCTATGTTTTTTAAGATTATATCTTGATGAAGCATTCCACCATCTTACCGGGAACAGACGTTAGGCTGACTGGCCTATAATTACCTGGGTCCCCTCTCCTTCCCTTTTTAAAAACTGATGTGACATTTGCTGTCCTCCAATCTTCTGGCACCGTGGCCATTTTAAGGGACAAGTTGCATATTTTAGTCAAGAGATCTTGTCAAGAGTCAAGAGAATTATAATTGGCACCTGGTTGTTTTTGGCAGAAGGATATACCACTTCCAAAGGGCCAGGAGAGTGCATTTCCCAGGGAACATGGAGCCTGTTTCACAAGGACACCCAAATCCATTGTCTTTTGAAGTTCAGAGAAGGGCAGGTATTCCAACACAGACCTTCCCACTGCAAGAAACCCAAGTTTGGTTCAGGGAATCCAGCAGTCCATCTGGTATGGTATGTTTGGCAACCTTCAGTCTCGAAAGACTATGATATAAGCCTACAGCACCCGGTATTCCCAGGCCTGATCTCCCATCCAAGTACTAACCAGGCCTGATCCTGCTTAGCTTCCGAGATCAGACGCGATTGGGCATGTGCAGGGTAACAGGAAACAGTTGCTACTAGCAGTCCATCTGGTCTTTACACAATCCTATAAATTCCTCCATGGTCACGTTGTGAATTCTTGCTCATGGTGACCAGTTAATTGCAGTATGAAGTTAATGTCACCCTGCCTCAAAACTTTTTCATGAGATGCAAGTTCTGGAGGAATTTCCCCCCATCTTTTTATTCCTTTGCCGAGGCAGCAGATGTCATACCATACAGGCGTGCTCACAGACAGGGACACACACACAAGAGCAGGCCAAACATGTGCTTGAGTTCCAAGGCTCCCACTCCATCCATGTTTTTAATTAAAACATGCTTCAAGTTCCTTTAACGTACAGCATACTGAAAAAGTCTTTTGCAACATCCCTATTTTGAGCTCACTGCACTCTAGAACATCTGAATTTGTTTCTATTCTCAGCCCAAGCCCTGTGGGGTCTACTTAATCATTCGGATGTTATTTTTAAAATTCTTTTTTTATCAGGCTTGCTGACTTCAGAAACATTGACAGAAAACCAGCGACACACTTTGGTTTTCAACTGGAGTCGATTTTTGAGCATCATGAATCAAGAACATTCATGTCTAGGAAAAGGTGCTGCAAAAAGAACGGACTCTTTTAAGCTTCATTGATTTGTTGTTGTTTAAATGCTCGGTTCTGGGCCACGCTGTGACATTTTTGCATTTTTGGAAAACAAGAATTCTAAAATTATTGGAAAAATAACTACAGCCTCAAAACCCACACAGTTATGCTAGGCCTAAAGAATATTTCTGAAAGGGATGAATCATCCAAATTTTTTTCCCTTTTTAATCTAATTTAATTTTGTTGAGGCTTCACTCACAGAGTTGTCGACATTTTCATTTGCTGTGCTTCTGCGTCCTTAATAGCAACAGGACACACAGAAAATTGGCAGAAACGTCTTTTCACGGCAGAGATGAGGTGCAGGGGGAAGCATTGCCAGCACAGTAGCATAGCTAGAGAGGATCTAAGGATCATCGCGCCATGCAAGCGGCCCCTCCCCTTCCCCTTTGCAGCCATTCAAGGCAGCTAGAGCAAAACAGTGCCCTTCCGTTTCACTCTAGCAGCCCAGAATGGCCACTTGCATGGTGCAGTAAGGCTCCCTGCAAAACTTAGTCTTTGCATTCCCTCTAGCTATGCTACTGTAGCAGCTAAACAGTTTCTGAGCCAGGCTGCTGTTAAAAGCTTTAACCTCTTCCCAAAACCTTGCTCTCTTCTCTCCAATTTGAGATCTTCCACAATCAGACCATAGAACAGTCTACAAAAACTTGACTGTAGTTTGCAGTGTGTAACATATATAAACAAGTTGGCAACCTTCAGTCTCGAAAGACTATGGTATCGCGCTCTGAATGGTGGTTCTGGAACAGCATCTAGTGTGGCTGAAAAGGCCAATTCGGGAGTAACAATCCCTTCCACACCGGGAGCAAATGCAGTCTGTCCCTGGTCTGTCTCCCTGGCTATGGGCCTTCCTTCTTTGCCTCAGACTGTTGGCCAAGTGTCTCTTCAAACTGGGAAAGGCCATGCAGCACAGCCTGCCTCCAAGCGGGCCGCTCAGAGGCCAGGGTTTCCCACCTGTTGAGGTCCACTCCTAAGGCCTTCAGATCCCTCTTGCAGATGTCCTTGTATCGCAGCTGTGGTCTACCTGTAGGGCGCTTTCCTTGCACAAGTTCTCCATAGAGGAGATCCTTTGGGATCCGGCCATCATCCATTCTCACAACATGACCGTGCCAACGCAGGCATCTCTGTTTCAGCAGTAAATACATAGTAGGGATTCCAGCACGTTCCAGGACTGTGTTGTTTGGAACTTTGTCCTGCCAGGTGATACCAAGGATGCGTCGGAGGCAGCGCATGTGGAAAGCGCTCAGTTTCCTTTCCTGTTGTGAGCGAAGAGTCCATGACTCGCTGCAGTACAGAAGTGTACTCAGGACGCAAGCTCTGTAGACCTGGATCTTGGTATGTTCCGTCAGCTTCTTGTTGGACCAGACTCTCTTTGTGAGTCTGGAAAACGTGGTAGCTGCTTTACCGATGCGCTTGTTTAGCTTGGTATCGAGAGAAAGAGTGTCAGAGATCGTTGAGCCAAGGTACACAAGTATATTGCCCAGAAGAGATCCATGGGGTCACTCATTCTCAGATTGCCCATCTTTAATATCAGTCTTCAGTAATCCTATTCAGAATTACTTGACTGCTGTGAAATGTTTAAACTTCCAGACTTGAAGGTATGCACAGTGTCACCAGCACACCAAATATATCAGTTTATATAGCTACCAACAATTGAGGAAGTGATTGTTCTTTTCAGGTGCATTTCAGGAGATGTAAACGATGCATGAACATCTGACGAAATGAAGGTTGTGAAAATAGTTATTAGGCTGCATATCCCGCCATCAATTCTCACTTCACTTTACTTAAGGTTCCCAAGAGAAGACTATGCTACATACCTTTTATTCTAACAAAAAACAGCTAGGTGTCTCATCCCCTGTGCTGCCCCATCTCCAGAAAGCAAGAAATGAATATGAAAATCTCCTTGGGAGTGGGGATCCTTTGCATGACTATACATATATATTTCATGTGAGTTCTTATTAAAACAAAAACATCAGCAATCATATGTGTGCAATATAGATTATATGCATAACGTAATTATATTTATAATTATATCTATCTATCTATCTATGTCTATATATCTATATCTATCTATATCTATTTATATATAGATATAGATATTTAGCCTCCTTGAGTCCCTTCAGGGAGAAAGGTGGGGTAAAAATAAAGTTATTGTTATTATTATATATAGATATATAGATATATAAAGGAAACAAAAAAGGAGAGGAAAAAAGAGCTCCAGTAACTTTTTTAAAAAAAGCTATCAGTAGCATATTAAGATTTGCCAATATTTATAGCAATAGCAATAAACAGTTTAGATGAAGAAGGATTTAAAATAAGAAAATGTAAAATCCTTTTAGGTGGTACACAACTACTGAGACGAAATTAGGCATCTAATACTGAAATCATATACTTTTTTTGATCTTTTTTTTATCCATGTGGGATTACTAAATAACCTGTTTTCAACCAGATCAGTGTGAAGACAGGAAGAAGACAGAAGAAGGCAAGAGATGGAAAGGTGGGGTCAGTTTTTTAGGTTCAGACCTGTCTGGAAGTCACAGCTGCAAACTTTTTCCTTCATTCTGATTCCGATGATTCTGTCAGGAGGTGAAAACACATTGCGAATGCTCGGAAGCTCTGTGCTTTATCATTCCCTGACTTGTTTTGAGGCTGAGCACATCTTTTTGAAAAGAGCAAGCCTTCTCTCACATCTGGAATAAAGCAGAAGAGTTTCCAGGTCAAAGGATGTGACCTTCAGATAGATCTGAACTTAGTTGACTCTCATTTTAGGAATGAACCAGTTAGGTGATATCCTAAGTTTAGTCACTCTGCAATCCTGTGCATGTGTACTCAGAGGCAAGCCCCATTGAAATTAATGGGACTTACTCCCATGAAAGTGTGCATTAGATTGCAGCCTCAGTCACAACTAAGGACCCAATCCTATGGGCCTTGGTGCCCAACATGGATCTCCTCGGTTCTGTGCCAGCTCAGTAGCAGGTGCAGATCAGAGGAGAACCATTGGGGCTGTCTGGGTCTTACATGGGGTAAGGGAACATTTGGGGTAAGGGAGACCTGGTACTGGTTTCCTGCCCCATACAGTACAGCGGTCACCATTTGGGCACCGCTGTAGACCTGAGCGCTAGGGAAGCATAGGACTGGGCTGTATGGAAGTTAGTATTGAAATAAATAGTACTTATGCCTAATTTCCTTACCTGTGAATGCACCACATTCCGGTTACTTTTGGGTATGGGTCTGATGACCAATCAGGTGGGCACAAGGGCCCACAAGACAAATCTGACCCAGAACTGTACCACATGACGTTTAGCAGATTTATGAAGTGATTTTTCATTTTTATTCCTGTATGTGTTGACTATAGAGATAAGAAAACAAGGGACCATGATGTAACTCTACTTATTCTCATGCTGCTAAATGTGAATTGCAAAGCCAGTCACTCCTCATCTCCCTCCTACACACTGACAACTTTTTTCCCCATGACCCTTGTGTTATAACAGCAACTTTTGGGAGAAAGCTATTGGCTAGACACTGGGAGGGGAAGGGGAAGAGTTTGCAGCAGCTGTTATTGCTCTAAGGTGTCATGGTGAGCCACCCAGACTCACCTGCTATTTGGGATGCCAACCCATTGGGTTTCAGTCTGCCTTGACTCAGGTTAAGTTTCACAACGTATTCACCATGTCTGTCTCAAAAATGTAGGATTTTTGGGAGCATTTTTAGAAACATGGTAAACATGTCTGAACATACATGGAATGTACCCAGGCAGGGCACATAACTTCACACTTATGATAGCCCTTGGAAAATTACCCCTTTGGCAAAATCCTCCAACTACACACTCAGTCCGGACTACTCATGCATTCAGAATCTCTGTAGGCAATGCTGATAAGCTTTGGCATGACACATTTGTCATGGCTGAATCATCAAACTCTCAACAGACAAAACTATGCATGGGGAATTTTCCCTTTGCTGAGCAAAAGGCTAAAATGACTCAGTGCTTGTAAAGAGCCCGGGGAGGGACTTGTGACCAATTCTGTGGGGTTTCCTGAGTTCACTCTGTCTCCCCAGCAGTCTTTTCGCCTCAGGTAAAAGAAAGATTTCCAAGGGTTTTGAGATTATTGCTTTAATAGACATGCCAACACATCAAATAAACTCAACTTATTGGACAGTCACTGAATAAGAGGGAAATATCTTTCATTATAACTGGAAACAAGTGGTCCAATTTATCCCAGAATCACTAGGTACTTTTTACCATCAACCCTCAATTTCGGTGGCATTACCAAGGTATACTCATAATTGGCTATCAAGGTCCCAATCCCCCACTACAGAAACAAAGTTAATACATATATATTTTACTAAGGGCGCAATCCTAACCCCTTATGTCAGTGCTTTCCAGCACTGGCATAGTGGTGCCAATGGGATATGTGCTGCATCCTGCAGTTGGGTGTCACTCACAGAGGCCTCCTCAAAGAAAGGGAATGTTTGCTCCCTTACCTTGGAGCTGCATTGCCCTTATGACAGTGCACTGACATAAGGGGGATAGGATTGCGCCCTAAGACTCCTATGAGACTTCAAGCAGTGTAAACGTTACAGGAAAAGCATGAGGGTCAAATCGCACACAAAAGGAAGAGAAGCAACATTTTTCAAATGCGATGTGAACATTGCATTCAAGAGTATACAAAGGAAGTGTTGCCCAAAGATTAAAAGCTTTTGACAACTATCACAGTTTTAAAATGCATCCAGAGATTTCATATGTGCAGTGTCAGAACTCAAGGGAAGTAAGGAGGAACTGGGGATCAGATACTCCAGTGCCTTCTTCCCTCTTAGGGCCCAATCCTATCCAACTGTCCAGCATTGGGGCAGCTGCCAGGCCAGCCTGCCTGCAACTTTTGAAAGATTCTGATGGATCTGTGATGGTGGTGATGGTGGGGAGAATGGATGGATTGTTGCTTGGGGGTGAATAGAGGGGGGGGAGAATGGATGGATTCTGTGTTTTGAAAACGGAAGTTTGGTATGTGTACATGTGCTTTTAAATTGGTAGGCAGGAAAAAAATACCTGGATGGATTCCTAGCTAGGAGAGGGGCCCTGGAGACAGAATTGCAAACTTTGTCGTTCAGATTGATTTCTTTTTGAATTAGTGAGGTATAGCTTTGGGTGGGGCCTAGGACTATAAGGTGTCACAAAGCACTCCTACACATCAAAATTGATTACTACACCCCCATGCTCACCATCTGAGACAAACGTCCCAGGATTTTTTGAGATGTCACAGAGGATGCTGCTACACACTCACTCCTCAGAATCCAAAGCTGAATCATGGGAGTGCAGTTCCTTTCATTGCCTGCCTGGAACGGCAAGGCCCAAGCTCACCCAGGACGCATCACATAGTCAACCATGTGCTTTCCAGACATCTCATTCCACCCTGCCGAGATCTCAGAAATGGTGCAATATCTTTTGCTTAGCGGAAACGCTCTCTGGCTAGGAAACAAGCAGATGGTCCCTTTAACATCCAGCTCACAGCGTTCCTGCGGTTTTCACACATCTTCCCCCAGATAACCTGATGCCATTGCCTTGGCGCTTCGAAAAAGGATTTGTTTATAAGAAGGAATTGCTGGGGCTGACTTCAGTCTGGAAGGCTTTGAGGTCTGATCCTAAAACAGTGGCGCAATCATGACAGTTCGGGACCAAATAATCATTACATGGGTGACCGTGTTCATTTAACTATGTGTCTGTTCCAGTGTTATGTATCACAAGAGTAGAGCCCCATTTTACATCCAAAAGCTTGTACTGGTGAGGGGAGATGAAGCCTGCCCTCTTGAATTTTCCACAGTCCATCACTCCTGCCATTTTTCCCACCACCCAGCTCATTTCTGGCTGGGAGAAAAGTACCTGGGACAAAGGACTGCTGGTAGAGAAGGGAGGAGAAAGATCCATTCTCCTCACCTATGCACTCACCTGAGTCTAAAAATTAAACCCATAGTGAATGGGCCAGCCATGAGAACAACAAACATGGCTGCCACGGTCTAGTTTGGTCCTCAGGGACACCATCCTTGCCTTGCTAGTCCAGAGGCAAAGTGAAGAATCATCCTAGCAAGTACATGATACTTGCACCCCCAGTAGCCACGGATCCCATATCCATGGTTTCCCTTATCTGCAGTTATCAGATTCCCCCCATCACGCTCAAGACTCACTTTTTCTACAAATACTTTGCAATAGGGAGCTTTTTCTTCCTTTCACTTTGGACAGGAAGCGTCATGAATATGTGCAGTTCAGGCCTAGTAGCATTGCAAAGCCTGAACCAAAGTAACCCAGTAACACAGAAGGGGCTTGCAAGGGGCTTGAATCCTAGCTGAAAGGAATTTACAACTCATGGAAGGTGATAGATGTAGCTCCTCAGCAGCCAGAGAGGCGCCCAGGAGTCTCCAGTGGGGAGGGGGAGAACTAGGAAGACTAGCATCCAGCCCCACTTCGAGAAGATTCTGTCCCCAAGGGTTCTGATTGGGCAGTTTGAAATGAGTAGAGAGTCACACCATCCTCTTGGCATGAGAAGTATAAGAACAAAGCCCAAAGGGGTGCCTTTGCCCTTTGTCTTTGTCTTTGGTCTTTTGGCGTGGGTGCAACATCCTGGAGGGGAGAGCCCGCCAGGGCCATGTGGCCTCACAGGTAAACTGGGAGCTGAAGATTTACAAGAGAAGCTGACCCAGATGAGAGTTAGGAAGTAATAGAGATAGCCAGTTAACTTTATTGTTTTATGCGGATATGTTTCCTAGAAGTTTTTATGCCTCTAGCATTTGCTGCCTTTTGTAACCTTTTGTACTTAATAAAGTAAAAATCCTTTTACCATGTTGGTTCATTGTCTGTTGGGGACAAAGGTTCAGAATCCTGCCTAGCCGTTCAGCAAGCTACTAAAAATCCTCATTGTGGACTAGAAACTTGAGGACTGAGACTTTAAGTAAAGAAAGTGCTCAGTGCTACAAGGGATATAATTAAGCCTAGAGGGTCTCTGTTTCCCTGGACTGAGGCACTGGCTCTTACAGGGTGGTGGCAGTACTACCGAACAGGGATCTTTGAGGGCTCTAGGGTTCAGAACCAACAACTCTGAGCACCCCAAAACCCTGGGAATGAGTGCAAGTGTACGACAGGAAGTAGACAGCAAGAATCTAGACAAGTGCTTCCCAAACTCCTAAAAGGAGTTTGCAGTCCTGAGGGGTCCGAGCGGGGGGTCTGGGAAGCCCTCCACAGGGCTCCCCTTGCCAGCAAAAGTCTTTAGAAAAGGAAAAAATGGGCACTTCGTGTTTCATTGCGAAAACCCAAAATGCCTGTTTTTTTTTCTTTTTTTAGACATTTGCAGGTAAGGGGCCCCTACGGCGGGCTTCCCCAACTCCCCGGAATCTTTAGGACTGCAGTGCAGGCTGCAGGTAAGTGCAAACCCCCCCCCATCCCCTGCAGCAGTGCAATCCTGGAGGTCGCTTTGCTACCTTCCCCCTCCCCATCCCTTAAAAGGGCAGCAACTGGTGCTTCCCTGGCTGGAGGGTCACCACCCACAAGTTTGGGAACCACTTGTCTAGATTCATAGCTGCCAGAGGAACTCTACAGGAGGTGACAGTAGAATGCTAACAGGATGTCACTTGCTATCCACTTGCTTTTGCAAAGCATTTGCAAATGAAGTAAGGTAAGTCATGAGCATGACTGGGGGAATTTGAGTAGGGTTCACTGCTATCTCTGGTTTCAGGTATCTGCAATAGCAGCAGGATACTATGGGATGCATTGTGATAGGAATGATTTGGGAAACCAGTTCAAGGGCTCAACCAATGTGCTCTGGCTGACGGCAGATACTAGATCCACTGTGCAATCCTAAGCACGTCTACTCAGAGGTAAGTCCCATTATGTTCAAAGGAAAGTGTACTCCCAGGAAAGTGGGTATAGAATTGTAGCCCCAGTCTGGGTTTGCGGACTTGGTCTTCCATGTTGCAAGTCTAGCAGCAATGCCAGTGAGTTGCAGCTGACATTGTGCAGCCCAGATCCAATCAGTGCCATCAGCCTTTCTTCTTCCAAGGGCCAATAAAATGGTTATTCTTGGAAATAGTGGAATTTAACTAGCTCTTTTGGAAAAGCAACACATTGTGGAAGCACAAACAAATGCTTCAGCAGCTGCTGGCCAGAGGGAGCAGGCAGCTATCATATCATTAATAGTGACTTCCTGAGCTTGCCAATTTTTCATCTACCAGTAGTTGGCAACCCAGCACAACAGCTGTATTAGCAGGGATCTGTGTTACAATGCAACAGAGATGAATGTTTAGACACAGATGATAAATAAGGATCTCCAAGAAGGATAAACACGTCAGGTTTACATAATCCCACTAAAATTGCTTCTTAAAAAAAAAAATATTTTCTGTTGATTTACATATTTCACAGGAAGCCTTTTATCAGCCAACACATGATTACACAACGAAAGCATCTCCATCTTTCAGGGAAATGTGCAGTGTGCTAGTTTGTTGGGGGGGAAAAATGAGTAAAGACGTAATGGGAGGGTTCGAATACGGCTTATTTTCCACTACATATTCTGTTACACCGGAACAATGTCCTTATATGTAGGGGACATGAACAGTGACTTCCGCAAGATACACATGCTGTTCCCTGAACTCAACTGACTTTCACAAGCTACTGCTTGCAAATGGATGGAAGGAATGTCATCGCAGAACTTTGGTACAGTTCTCTTTTTCCACACCATGCCATGAGAATTGCAAATCTAAAAATCAGTCACCCAGACAACAGCAAGGTAAATAGCACCAGGGAGCTCGAGGAGAACTGGTGAAATCATACTAGCAATTGCAGGCCAGAATTGCAGGAACTCCGTTCTTGAGAAAATGTTGCATCTGCCACCTGGAAAGGTCTCCCTGCTCCTGGAAGAAAAGACATTGTTTTAATTGTCAAGCAACTGACGAATCAACAGTGCTTTGATTGATTCCATTTTTATCCCACGCTTCCTCTGAAAGGCAGCCTACATGGTGCTCCTTTTCCTTTTATCCTCACATCAATCCTGTAAGGCAAGTGAGAGAGAGGGTCACAAGGCTCAAGGTCACACAGTGAACTTCATGGCTGAGTCAGGATTTGAACCCAGCACTAACCACCATATCACACAGAGGGGTTGCTGTGTTCTGTGTAAAGCACCATGGCCAACAGGGGCATTATATATGGCTCATACTAGAGGCATAGCTAGAGGGGGGCAAAGCATTAGGTTTTGCAGGGAGCCTCACCACAGCATGCAAGTGGCCCCTCCACTTTGGAGCCATTCCAGGGGGTGGGAGCATGCCTCTATTTTGCTCCCATCCCCTGGAATGACTTTGAAGGGGAGAAGAGGGTGAGGCTCCCTGCAAAACTTAGTGTTTTGCATTCCTTCTAGATATACCACTGTATGTGCATATGTATAAATAAATACATCAATAAATAACTTGAGCTAGTTTTGTTGTCCGGTATGATGTCCTTTGGACAAAACAAGTGTATGTCTTTCTACAGCACTTCTCAAATGGTTCTGGTAGTTTACAAAAATGGAAAGGGAACTTTAAAAACTGAGACTCATGTTTGCCATCTGTTCTGAATTGTTAGTTATTAAAACCATGGGAAAAAAGCCATTTTCCCCAGACAAGAGGATAAAGGGGGCACTGGGGTAGCATTGCGAAGGAGTGGATAATTCACCAAGTTGTTTGTTCTAAGAGGGATTTCTAAGTGTATTCATGACCATACCTGTGGAACAAGCCCATGCTTGTATTCTCCAAAGCATCAAATGTATTGTGAATGGTATTGACATATGGTACAATAATCCTGCTTTTTTCAGCACTGGGCATGTTTAGCAGTCCCAAGGACACAGCTTTTTCTCTCCAGGTCTAGCTTTGGCCCTGCGCTTTGCAAGTTGTATGAGACAATGTGAACATCTTTTATTTTTTTCTCCCATCTGGTATCCTACTGCATCCCATTGCAAGCTTAAATCCCAGTAAAAACAAAGGCAGCCAGAACTGCTCACACCAAGCGAAACAAGATCACACTGAGTCTGGTATAGTGCAGAAAGAGAAGAGGTGCAGTCAGGCCAGCTGGAGTCTTCTCCATCTGTTTCTGTTTCGAACCAATGTCCCTCAACTTCATTTGGGTTGAGGCAAATATCTTCCCCCATTGTACTGTCTGTAGTAAAACTCTTGCAAGTTCTGATAGCATGAAGTTGTATGTGAATGTGTTGTATGTGAATTGCTTTAATGTCACCACATCTCAAAAAGGATATAGTGGAACTGGAAAAGGTGCACTGGTTGACCCCGGTCAAATAATTACCCTTATGGCCTCTGTGTAATCGTAGTATACCAACATGAAAAATCTTAGTATATCTGTTCAAGAATATCAACAACCTTTTAGGTTTGTTGTGAAAATAATTAAATAGGGAAATATGGAAATGTTCTTTTCTGTTCAACAAGTAAGACAGGCAACCCAATCCTAAAAAAACTCTGCCTGCAAAACATAGTATCACCAGAATGAATCAGCTGCATCCAGTGGGCAGCTGGAGATCATTCAGGGAGTAGAGAGGCTTATTAAAAGTTTATTTTTCTTACCTCTGCTCCTGCATGGTCTCCAGTGGGTCTGTTTAGACCTGTGCTAGCTGTTTAGCTGACACAAGTCTTAATAGAGGCGAGGAGGCATGTTGGGGGTGAAATGCAAGATAGGGCATCGGTTGAGTCATTGCCACTGACACCCATCCTCTGCCTTTCCCAACACCCCCCTCCAGAAGTCCCAATCTTCTCCTTATTCCACCCACTTTCCACCCTGATCCACTCTCCATAGCCCCTCGTTGGTTTATCAGCTCCGACAGAGGCAAATGGCTGCTTGAGCACTCTGGTGTTGCCTCTTCTTGCGGCAGAGCTTAGAAAATGGCTGCCGGTGATGTACTTTGCACATTGTTGGCAGACCTTCTGTTTAATTCTACGTACATAATAAATTAAACCACTTAATTCATACTATTACAATTTGATAAAAAAATTTGGAACAGCTAGTTAAACATTTCCCACTCATGCAATGAAACGATAATGTCACATAACATTCTTGTTTCCTAGGAATCTTGAATTCAATCATTTCCACCTAATATTCCATTTACAGCAAATGCTACTCGATCAGAGTCTGTGTTCTGCGCCGTCCTTGCTCGTAAATGAAGTTTACCCATGTTTCAGTTGCCATGGACTCTATCTCAATATTTGGAGGTGATGTTTACCAAGGAATTACTGCTCCATTTACAAACACCATGTTTCTCTGAGTTGATTCATGCAGCCGACACAGGTATCTAACCCAAGGAACCCGTGTTGGTGGAAACGGATGTTATTTCCGCAGGAAACCACATGACTAGATGACAGTTGAAAGCAGAGGCTAATA
The DNA here is from genome assembly GCF_035046505.1 of Tiliqua scincoides. Lineage (NCBI taxonomy): Eukaryota > Metazoa > Chordata > Lepidosauria > Squamata > Scincidae > Tiliqua > Tiliqua scincoides. The sequence goes on from NC_089821.1 coordinate 12,326,298, forward strand.
GGAATGCTGCACCATGGGAATATCTGCTGCTGTTGTGTCATTATCCTATAGTTATTGCTGAGTATCAGGAAATGAGAAGTATTAGATGCAGTGGCATAGCTAGAAGAGTGCAAAGCACTAAGTTTTTCAGGGAGCCTCATCACAGTGTGCAAGGGGCCCTTTCTCCCTCCCCTCGGAACCATTCTGGACAGAGGCATAGGCCTGTTTTGCTCCTGCAGCCCAGAATGGCTCAGAGGGGGGGAAGGGGCTGCTTGAACACCATGATGAGGCTCCCTGCAAAAATAGTGCTTTGCACCCCCTCTAGCTAGGCCACTGATTAGATCTTAAATTTTATTTTTTAAAAAAACCTCTAAATGCCCATGTTGCATTTCACAGGACTGTTTTATAGTGGTCTTTATGTCTTGCATTGTTACAAGAACAGACTCTCATCTACAAAATGAGAGCCCACACAGAGAACATAAGAACAGCCCCTCTGGATCAGGCCATAGGCCCATCTAGTTCAGCTGCCTGTATCTCACAGTGGCCCACCAAACCAGTAGGTCAGAGCACCTACTTTACAGTTAAAAGGATGTAGCATCTGGTGTTTCTCCGTAACAAGGATTTCAGTAACACTGCTAGGAAAGCCCATTGCTTGGGACTGGAGTGCTGCCACCTGTCAGGGCCTCCGAGAGGGGGTTGCAGGGGGTACCCCTGGGCCCAAGCTCAAAAAGGTGCCAAATGAAGCGACCATGGAAGAAGGAAAGAGCAGGTGTGCTGTCACCATTGAGCCCAATTGTAGTCGCCAAGGAGGAGGACAGCATTTGAGGTGGTTGCAAGGAAGCAGGATGACGAGCAGGGGGGCAGCAACAGACACACACACACACACACACACACACTCCATAATTATTTGCTGCAACCCTAGAGGTTGCTTCATTATGCGACTGGCCCTGATCATTGGTGTACTGCAGCAGTTTTCAAACTCTGGGAGCTTGGAAACCGCTCTAAGTCCCTGCGGGGGTGGGGGGAAGGCAGCGGTCCGATCTCCAGGATCGCACCGCTCAGGGGGCTGCAGGGGCTTGGGTGCACTTACCAGAGCTTCCTGCAGCCTCCCTGGGGGTGCGGGGAGCCCTGCGCAACCTTCTGCAGGGCTCCACGCAGCTGTGAAAGTAGAGTGATTGTGCTCCACTTCCAGTTTTGCAGAAGTGGAGCACGATCGCTTCACTTCTGAAGCTGCGGGGAGCCCTGCAGAAGGTTGCGCAGGGCTCCCAGCACCCTCGGGGAGGCTGCAGGAGGCTCTGGTAAGTGCACCCAAGCCCCTGCAGCCCCCTGAACTGCGCGATCCTGGGGATTGGGCCACTTCCGCTTCCCTGTCTCCTCACTGCCCCGTTCCTTAAGGGGGCAGAGGCCAGAGCCCACAGGCTGGGGCGTCACGATGCCCCAGATTGAAAACCCCTGGTGTAGTGGCTAATACTGAAGTCTAAGACCTCATCATGACTGCCCCCCTCCATAGCCCAATAAGGCAAAAGAAGATGCCCAAGTAATACCATGCACCCCAAGACAACAGAACAAAAACAATCTGAAAAACTTCCTCATTAGAATACTTTCCTGCCTTGTATTTCTACTTTAAAGAATATTTCTATTGCCCCTACTGTCCCTCCACTACACCCCTAGCCCTGAAGATTAATAGCCAGCAATGGTTATATGGAATCTTCATTTTCCGGACCAGTATATTTCTGAACACCAGTTTCTGGGAGTGCAACTCAAAGAGAGCACGGTTGTCTTCATGCTCTGCTTGCGGGCTTTCCAAAGGAAACAGGAGGCTGGACGTTATAAACCATTGGCCTGGTTCTGTGGTCCAGAACTGGTGCTGGTGGATAACTGCATTTATTTCAGCCCCTTACAATTTACATAGACTTATTTTAAATGCATCCCAAAAATATTCTGTCTCATCACGTTATAGTTGTCAGGGCTGGACCTTGAGACAATGTTGTAGAGGGAGGGGGGCATTTCTCCAGGCACAGCCTTTTCCTTCCTTCTGCAACAGGACAAATTACACTTGGTAAAGCTTTGGCTTTTTTTGCACCTCTAAGGAAGCCTCCCAAGAGTTGAATCCTGCAACTTGGTGCCAGTGGGGTAGCTAGAAGGGGTGCAAAGCACTAAGCCCATGGTCCACTTGCACACTGTGGTGAGGCTCTCTGCAAAACTTAGTGCTTTGCACCCCTTCTAGCTACGCCACTGTTTGGTGCATTTCTTTTAGCCCGCAGGAGAAGTTTGTTAAAGCATTTCAAAGCAATGATTTGTCCCAGCACATCTTCCTGACTACATCCAGAATATACCAACAATTATGGTCCATCTTATTCAACATCATCTCTTTAAAATGTAAGAACTTCCTGCATTTACAAAGCATCCTGAATAATTTGAACACATTTTTTCCCAAGGTGCTCCTTTAAGAGTACAGCAATTGCAGCAAGCGCACATAGTTGCACAAGGGCTGTGATTGTTTATATCTGACCTGTGCAAAACCAAATCAACAAAGCACAAATAAAGCAGTGACACTTTTATTAATCCCAGCTTCATCATCAGCTCTGTGACCATATAAAGAACTTGTTGTTGTTAAACCTGGCAACTTTAATTACTCAGCATTAGTAAAACAGCTGTAGAACAGTATTACAGTTCAAGTTGGAGACATAAAAAGAAGAGAACCTATTTGTGTGTCTCTGAGGCTGCAATCCTATTCACACTTACCTGGGGGTAATGTCCATCAACTATAATGAGACTTACTTCTGAGTAGATATGCATAGTTATTTCTTGGGCACGAAGTTATTTCTTGGATAGGAAATGTATACTAAATGATTGACTGTTAATTTTGACCTAAACTTGTAAGCCCTAAAATGTCATAAACTGCCACTGATTTTGTTATCCAGTTTGAAAAAAAATATTGATTCTTGTTCTGAAACTGGAAAGCACAAAAGCAACAGCCTCACATCTGAAAATATTTCTTTACCCAGCATGCAATTAGTCTGTGGAACGCCTTGCCACAGGATGTCTGGTCTAGATGTCCTTTAAAAGGGGATCAGTCAAATTTCTGGAGGAAAAGTCCATCACAGGTTGCAAGCCATGATGGGTTTGTGCAACCTCCTGGTTTTAGAAGTAGGCTACCTCTGAAGGCCAGATGCAAGGGAGTGGCACCAGGATGCGGGTCTTGTGCGCTCCTCGAGGCATCTGGTGGGCCACTGCAAGATACAGGAAGCTGGACTATATGGGTCTTTGGCTTAATTTAACATGGCTCCTATCCCATGTTGCCCTTGTAATTCACAACATGTGGTATGACATCTCCATGTCTGGAGTTTCCCTGTCCCCCACCCCAAATCATTGGCTGCCACCAATGATGGGGAAAAAATGGTGCCATGGGTGCACATTTGGGATTACTAAACATTACCATAGAAGTGAGAAAATGAAACATGGGGTTGCTGCTGCTGCTTTGGCCATGCAGAACTTATAATATCTAATTCCTGATATGCTATGATATGCTGGGTTGATTCAGATTATTGAGGTGTTAAGACAGGAGTTGAGTGAATGCAAGGAAGTTTGTGCATGACCAGGTGACTGAGTGGTTGCTTTACCCCTTTGTTAATTGTCCACCATGTTTCAACCAGTGGCATAGCTAGAGGGGGGTGCGATCTGGCACTGGGCATCTAAGCATGTAATCAAACAGTCCACCTGAAGAAGAGGAAACACTCAAAATGCACTTACACCATTATTGTTAATGTTCACAAATGTTACATGGAGTCAGCCCCCAATTAAGTATAATCCACAATCATTTCTAAAAACATAATAGCACAATAGATCGTTCGAAATGTAAACAAGAATCAAAAAGGGTGAAGAGAAAAAAGGCTGGTTTGAAAGATCTTCTTCTTGTTCTTCAGGAAAGAAAATAAACTGTTTATTTTTCATTTGCTTTTAGAAATGAATGCTATTGATACTTTATTTGATCTGCCCAAATTTTACTGCAGGATATACTCTCTTGGAATGTGGCCAACCCTTCCAGTCATGACAAAAACAGCCTCTGATGTGGTAATCGTTGCCTCCCACACATCACAAAGCTAACAGTTTGTTTGGCACACATGTTTAGATTTTGTTTCTGATGCTAATTTTGAGGTTGAGAGTAAATTTGTGAAAGGAATTTGAGAGCAAATCTGTTGGTGACCCCAAGAAAAATGAAGAGATAACAAAACGTCTTGATGGAAGAAAAAACCTCCTCACGTGGCCTACAGGACTCATTAATGTGTTGTTACAAGTGAAACATGAAACACATTGTTGCAGTGAATTCCCAGGTGTGTATATTGTAACTTAATCTGATATTAAAAGGAGTCATTCTAGTAAACTTATCCTTGGATAACCTGATCCATAAGCTTGTTAAAAGTTGCTTCCTACCCCCTTATTTGCAGTCAAACGTAATGGATCACAGAGTTGCAGCACTGTCCTCACAACAACACAGCACTTCAGATTCAATAATATAAATAGAACTAAGCACAGAAAAAAAGATCACATTTTCAAAGGTCTGTCAGGCTTCAGCCAGATTCAAAATCAAGGAACAGGCTTCAGATCAATTTCCAGAGACAGGTAACCAGCACAGCACAGCAAATGGTTCAGCACAGCAAATGGAGATCTGGGGTGGTGGAGCACTGGTGATCCTGGCCCCATTGCTGCCTGGGGCCAGGATTGCAGATTACTATCCCTACACTGAGGATAATGCTGGTCACCCTATAGCATCCAGGGGCCTTCTGAAGTATCTGGTAGGTCTAAAAGTCACTTTCAGTTTTCAGGTGTACAGCGTCGAAGAAGGTGGCAGGGGAGCCAAGGAAGTCACTGTTGCACCCATAGGCATGGTGCCCTGGGGTATTTGCCCCCCTGAGTCCCCTAGGTTGGGGACAGATAGAGATAGGTACATAAGTGAGGTCAGGCAGATGTTTGAGTTCTTGGAGGTGGGAGAAAGCATGTGTGGCTAATTGTAGCAATTACATTGACCAGAACGGAACTGGTCCGGTGCAACGGGTGAGCAGCAATAACCTCGTTGCCATCATCTGGATAGTGCTGTAGCAGATTTGTTGGCAACCTTCAGTCTCGAAAGACTCTGGTATCGTGCTCTGAAAGGTGGTTCTGGAACAGCGTCTAGTGTGGCTGAAAAGGCCAATCCAGGAGTGACAATCCCTTCCACACCGGGAGCAAGTGCAGTCTGTCCCTGGTCTGTCTCCCTGGCTACGGGCCTTCCTTCTTTGCCTCTTAGCCTCAGACTGTTGGCCAAGTGTCTCTTCAAACTGGGAAAGGCCATGCTGCACAGCCTGCCTCCAAGCGGGCCGCTCAGAGGCCAGGGTTTCCCACTTGTTGAGGTCCACTCCTAAGGCCACTGACTACTTAAGGCTCTAGTTTGAGACCCACTTCATGGGCTAGAACCAGCCCAAGACCTCCTGAGTGAAGGCAAGTTGGTGGACAGAGATGCGCCCTATGAGTCAGCTGCCTGATGCAACTGGTTCATTTGGCCTCCTCCGCTTTGCCATGTGCCTGACAGTTGAGGTGTGATGGATATTCCTATGTGAACAGCATGACCATAGGGTGGGTAGAATATAGTTCTGACTGTAGTACACGTATCACGTGAAAGAGACCCAGAATTTTCCACAGGTGAAACTCAAAACACAGGCCAAGGAGGAGCCGATTCAGTGGCTCAAACACAAACATTACAAATTACTTCTGGTAGAAACGGAAGTAATTTTAAAGTAAGATTACTTTCTGGTAGCAAAGACGTTGTCTCTGAATGTTCCTCAAAAGAAAGCAGAACGTTTAGAGACAATGTTGAAGGCAGATATTTGACACCGGTCATATGCTTTTCCAGCAAGACACGTTCTCACAACAACAAGGTGGTGAGCTTCTAGTCGCCGACGGTGGGGGATGAGTGGTTCTCAGGGTCTAGTGACATAAAGGAATTTATGCCCCCTTCATAGCAGCCCTGGGTTGCCTGTCTCCCTTAGCAACCATCTTCTCTGGGAGCAAAGATGCTGTAGGATTCTTCCTAGCAGTTGTTCTTGGCTTAGCAATAAACTTTGCAGTCACATAGCAAAGTCACATTACAGGGAGAACCTCAGTGTTTCTGTTTATTTCCTCTTTTACACCATGGAAAGTACAGGAAACCCATGAGACTACTCTGCTCTGAATAGTGTCTTTGTCCCCCCAAAAAGGAAAAAAAACAAAAAACCCATACCACACCTCTAGGTAAGGAACCATCTTATTTTCAAATTTCTCATTGCCTTCTTTATTTATCCCAGTCACTGTTTGCCCGGCACTTTGAACCTACTCAGACCATTCTATTTTGAATCACTTCCTCCTATCCTATGGCACTGCTTCTGGTACTCACGAGTGTTTGGAACAATTATGAGCAAGCAGCATTTTTTTTTTTTTAAAGACATCACTATTTGGTGATGCAACTTTCAAAGATTGGTTTGTCCATTTGCAACCATGTTTGTGGGGAAACTGCAGAGGAGTTTGAAGGAATATCTCATCTAAGGAGACAGGCCAGTGTTTCTCAAACTGTGAGTCGGGGCCCACTAGGTGGGTCGCGAGCCCATTTCAGGTGGATTCCCATTTCAATATTTGATTTTTAATATATTAGACTTGATGCTATCATGGTATGTGACTGCATTTGGGGAAATGTTATGGACCTGTACTTTTAGCAGGCTACTATGTATATTTTTTTGGCCCAATCCTATCCAACTTTCCAGCACTGATGCAGCTGCAATGCTCACTGCATAACTTAGTACTTTGCAGCCTGTCTAGCTATGCCACCACTTAGCTTTTCTGTTCCTTGCTTTCTCCTGATTATCAGCACAGACTAACTGAACAGCTCCACTTTAAGGGGACACGTCAGCTTCCTGAGTTCTCCTACTTGGAATCCATAGAGAGTACGCAAATGATTGTCTCTGTAAAGCTGCATAGAAGTTATGTAAGAAGCCCAGTAGAGGCTTAGCCGGAATAAGCCTTCTAAAATTCAGCTCTCCAATTCTGTCCACATTGTCTCATAATTGCATCCAATGGCCTTTATAGTACCTCTAACACAAAAAGAGGACAAGATGTTCTCGTTTCTCTGCTTTTTATTCCAGAATACAATAAAATGCAACTATAATTTAATTCTTAAGGTAAGAACAATATCCTACAGTGCAATCCTAAAGAGCGCTTGAGCTGGTGTGACTGTACCCATGCTGGCTCAGAGTGGTGTAAACATACCATAAGGCACATTTGTAGCTACCGATAAGCCAGCTGGCACAAGGGACCACAATGGTTTGGTAGTGCGGCATCTGAACCCTGCACCAGCCAACATAGGTAAGGTTGCACTGAGCGGCACAAGGGCTGGGAGAGGGTGGAACAGGGGGAGGTTTGGGTCCAGGAAGGGGTGGGGTTGGCGCTGACAGTGCATGCCACATCCAAACATCCTTCCCAGGCTGGACAGCACTACATGGGGCTTCCCAGATTTGTGCCAGCGATATAGCTGGTGCAGATCCAAGAAGCCCCATCGAGATGGCTAGCGAGTTACTTGGGATGAGAAAAATACCCCCTTATTCCAAGGAGACCTCCAGCCACATCCTGAGCTTCATTGGATGCAGCACAGGTCATGTGACCTGACTATGCCAGCGCAGCTTAGGATAGAGCTGTTAATTGTGAGTAAAGTTAAACACACCATCATTATTTAATACAATTATGAAATGAGATGATGATGATGATTCATTACTAGGCTTGGATATTTTGTAAAATACCACTACCTTGTTGCATTTTAGCTTTTCCTGACTAGCAGCCCAATCCTATCCACACTTTCCTGGGAGTAAGCCCCATTGAATCTAATGGGACTTACTTCTGGGTAGACATGCATAGGATTGGGCTGCAAGCTACGAAGATCACTAGAGCAGACATCAGGCACAATCCTAATCAGGTCTACTCAGAAGTAAGTTCTATTTTGTTCAATGGGGCTTACTCTCAGGAAAGTGTGGTTAGAATTGGAGCCTTCTAGTATTAATTCAGTCTTTGCTGACCTCTGAAGACATAAGAGACACTGGGAATTTAGTTTCAAAATTTAAAGAGGACTGCAATAGTTAAAGATCAGAAAATGAGATTGGGAGTCTCATTTTCTGATCTTTAACTCTTGTCGTGTTCTTCATTGATCTGCATGGATATGGTGGCAGGTATAGTGACAAGTATAATACACACATCTGTGGACAGGTATCATGCATTTTGCTGGGAAAAAATAGGGCAATTGTCTTTGAATTCAGGAGAATCTTATGGCAGAGCTCCAGCAGGCTTATTGAATGACCAGCCACAATGTAACTACTCCTGAGTAGAGCAACAAAGGGTCATAGGGTGTACCTCCCAGCTGGTGCATATGAACCCACCTTCCTCTTGTTGCTTCTGTCTCTGCTGTCATGCAGTCCATCCCACCCTTTCCCTCCTTGTTTACAGATGAGATGGAAACATCAGGGGAGTGTTTATAGAGAACTCACACACACACCCCAGCAGCAGCTCTGTTTTATTCCACAGAGCTGTGGCTGACTTTTTTTATTGAAAAGACTCTGTACTCGAGTCTTTCCGAGTCCCCAAACTACTCTGGGCGACTCAGAAAGTCCATCTGTTAGGACTTGTTTTCAAGTCAGGTTAAAGGGGATGGAGCCTCATGACTCGACTCGAGTCAAGCCATGCTGGATTTACCCATCTCTGCAAATAAGCACAAACTTTTAGAACTTTTGCAGTGTCATTTGATGTCTCATTCACCATTCAAAAGGGGAAAAGGCATTTCTAGTCCTGCCCAAAGATTGCTGAGGATACACTGACTGTTTTACTTTGTAATGAACTACAGCCCCAGGTCTTTGAATCTCTTTCTGTGTGAGGACGACTTTTATTTTTTTTAGCCTGCTCTGTGAGGATTTTTTGTCCACTTACACTTCAGAGCAAAATGTTACACCAACAGCTCAAAAAATGTTTCCATTTATAACTCTACGTATTCTCCTTGATTTATTACATATGCAGTTACTGATGTCTCTAATGACTGACACAGCAGTCAGTCTTCAAAAGAGCTTTCCAAAAATAGTCAATAAACATGTGCCTCAATACAGGGAACTATGAGAGAGTCCTTACTCCATTTCTCACCTGCTATCTCTTTTCCAGCCACTTTTCTCAAGTCATAGTTCTCAGAGGTGTGCTTATTGAAATTGGGAGAAAATGGTTTGCTGTTCATGTTTTATGTCAAGGGGGAGATTTCTGTACAAAGTCATGTTCGTTGTGGAAAAGGAATAGGTTTTTTTGCATAAGTCTGAACCAGAAAAGCTAATTGTTCCCTTCCTTGGCAATCTGTTCCTCTGCCAAAACCGCCCTTCCTGTCAGAAATTTTTTCCGGATACCCAATTGGAATCTCATCTCTTGCAGTTCGTACACGTTTGTTGCTTTCAAATCAATATTGCATCTTGGCCAACCCTTTCCCTGCATTTTGAGGCCAGCTGAATTCCGGAAGACTTCCAAATATGGTTGAATTCACCTTTTGAACCAGTTTGAAAGTGCATAACATATCTTTGGATCACAGCCCTATTCTTTAAACCCCAGGCAGCCACAGATGAGCTGCTTAATCTATCTGTGCAAATTCCTCGCAAGGTCCTGAGAATTACAACTATGCCAACACAACCCCCTCTTTTTTTTTTTTAAACCATAGCATCATGTGACAATGGTTGTGCTACAGAAGCTCGGTTGTCATGAAAACCTCTTAAACTGATGATAGGAAAAAGCCCTTATCCTCCCTTTCTTGCACTTTGGACATCAGACCTTTGAGCTGCAGTTTGCTTGTTCAGCCCCTGAAAAAAGTGTCTCAACCAAACCTCTGTGTTTAGATGTAAAAGAAAACTTACACAGGCACACAGGATGGGAAAGCCAACAGATAGGTTAGTCGTCAATTCGGTCGCCCCCCCACACACACACATGCCAAGTTCCTTTTACGGAAGGGTGATGTTGGCTGCCAATAGATTCCTAGCACCAGAGGATCCCCAACATGTGCTGGCAGGCTGAGAAGGAAAGAAAGCCCCTCCCCCCCATCAAGAACAGTAAGAGCCTGTAGAAATGTCAAAAGTCAGAAGTTACTTATAAAAAAACTTTTTGTTTAAAGATAAAGAAATGAACTGCAGTGACACAGCAGGATGGAATTTGATCCAGCTGTTTGTCTCACATGGCTACCCTAGATAAGCATTAATGGAGAAATAAATTAGGAAATCCAGATAGCAATAAATATGACTATAACCACCATAAAAGCCAAGTCTTGACAAGCTTTAGCAGACTGCCTTTCCTGTCATCATTCTGACATAACAAAGAGCATTTCACAATAAGAAAAGACAAGTCCTGCTGGATCAGGCCAAAGGCCCATCTAGTCCAGCTTCCTGTATCTCACAGTGGCCCACCAGATGCCTCAGGGAGCTCACAAGACAACATGATACCTGCGTCCTGGTGCCACTCCCTTGCACCTGTCATTTAGAGACAGGCTACCTCTACGACCCAGAGGCTGTATATAGGCTTGTAACCTGTGATGGACTTTCCCACCCTAAATCTGTGCCATCTAGGCCAGGTGCCATCACAAAGTCCTGTGGCAAGGAGTTTCTCAGACTGATTACGCGTTGGGTAAAGAATATTTCCTTTTGCCTTTTCTAACTCTCCCACCAGTCCATTTTAGTGGATGTTCCCTGGTTCTGGTATTGTGCAAGAGGGAAATGAACTTCCCTCTAATCATTCCATCTATCCCATGCATAATTTCATATGTGTCAGTCATGTTCCCCCTCAGGGCCCAATCCTATCCAATTTTCCAGCACCGGTGCAGCCGCAATGCAGCCCCAAGGTAAGGGAACAAATGTTCCCATACCTTAAGGAGACCTCTGTGATTGTCGCCCCACCACAAGATGCGGTGCATGCCCCATTGGCACAGCTACCCCGGCACTGGAAAATTGGATAGGATTGGGCCCTCAGGCACCTAATTTCTAGACTGAAGAGCTGCAAATGCTGTAGTCTGTCCTCATAAGGAAGAGACTAATGAGGATTAATAATTTTGGTTGCTGTCTTCTGCACCTTTTCTAGTTCTGTTATATCTTGGTTGGCAACCTTCAGTCTCAAAAGACTATGGTATAAGCCTACAGCACCCGCTATTCCCAAGCGGTCTCCCATCCAAGTACTAACCAGGCCAGACCCTGCTTAGCTTCTGAGATTGGGCATGTGCTTATAAAAATGATTCTGCATGTAATATTGACACTTTGAAGCAAACCTTTGGAGCAGACATTTTTTCTCCTGGTTAGATTTATAAGTCTGCTTATGTTTGTTTTGTTCCCCCTCCCCCATCCCCAAGCTCCTTAATATTGTCTAGTTGAAGTATACCAGTGCTGAGTATATATTAATATGGCATGGCTTAATACCTCTGCTTGGAAAGAGAATATGTTCATGGTTTGTTTCCTAAAATCTGTTTTGATGCACTTGTCTTGGAAATTTGCAGTAGGAGCAGAGGGACAGACAAGAAATAACATAAGAATAGCCCCACTGGATCAGGCCATAGGCCCATCTAGTCCAGCTTCCTGTATCTCACAGCGGCCCACCAAATGCCCCAGGGAACACCCCAGATAACAAGAGACCTCATCCTGGTGCCCTCCCTTGCATCTGGCATTCTGACATAGGCCATTTCTAAAATCTGGAGGTTGCACATACACATCATGGCTTGTAACCCGTAATGGATTTTTCCTTCAGAAACTTGTCCAATCCCCTTTTAAAGGCGTCCAGGCCAGACGCCATCACCACATCCTGTGGCAAGGAGTTCCACACCCCAACCACACGCTGAGTAAATAAATATTTTCTTTTGTCTGTTCTAACTCTCCCAACACTCAATTTGAGTGGATGTCCCCTGGTTCTGGTGTTTTGTAAGAGTGTAAAGAGCATCTCTCTATCCACTCTGTCTATCCCCTGCATAATTTTGTATGTCTTCTTATCAGCAGTATATTTTAAGTTAAAATCAACACCATAGTCTTTGCTTAGCAGAAAAAAAAAGCTGTACTCTAGTGGTAGAGCACATGCATGCGATCCACCTGAAACCAATGTTGGCTACTAAGTTGGCTCATATGTTGCTCAGGATTTTGCAACATGGTGTTCACAAAGTGAAATAGCACCCATTAACAACAGGGTCAGAGTCCCGTTTTTAAAGTATAAGTCATTATGTGATATTTTGAGATCTGGTAACCTATTATCTGGTAACAGCCTATTTATCTGGTATAAAACCTATTTATCTGGTAACAGCCAGATAAATTTTACTGAGCTGCATGAAATCCTCTGTCTCTGCTGGAGAGAAGGTGAAGTACCTCAAGACATGAGGGATGCAAACATCATCACGCTGTACAAGAACAAAGGTGACAGGGGTGACTGCAACAACTACCGTGGCATCTCTCTCCTTAGCGTTGTAGGAAAGTTGTTTGCCCGAGTTGCACTAAAGAGGCTCCAGGTACTTGCAGAGAGCGTCTATCCAGAATCACAGTGTGGATTCCGAGCCAACAGGTCCACCACTGATATGGTATTCTCCCTTAGACAACTGCAGGAGAAATGCAGGGAACAACGACAGCCGCTCTTTATAGCCTTCATAGATCTCACGAAGGCTTTCGACCTGGTCAGCAGGGACGGCCTCTTCAAGATTCTCCCCAAGATCAGATGTCCACCCAGGCTCCTCAGCATCATCAGATCCTTCCACAAGGACATGAAGGGCACTGCTGTCTTCGATGGCTCCACATCAGACCCCTTTGACATCCGAAGCGGCGTGAAGCAGGGCTGTGTTCTTGCACCAACCTTGTTTGGGATTTTCTTCGCTGTCCTGTTGAAGCAGGCCTTTGGAACTGCAACAGAAGGCATCTATCTCCAGACTAGATCAGACGGAAAGCTCTTCAACCTCTCCAAACTGAGAGCAAAGTCCAAAGTCCAGCTGAAATGTCTTCGTGACTTCCTCTTTGCCGACGATGCAGCTGTCACTACCCACTCTGCCAAAGATCTCCAGCAGCTCATGGATCGTTTTAGCAAGGCCTGCCAAGATTTTGGACTGACAATCAGCCTGAAGAAAATACAGGTCATGGTTCAGGATGTGGACTCACCTCCCTGCATTACAATCTCTGCGCATGAACTGGAGGTTGTCCATGACTTTGTGTACCTTGGCTCAATGATCTCCCACACTCTTTCTCTTGATACTGAGCTAAACAAGCGCATCGGTAAAGCAGCTACCACGTTTTCCAGACTCACAAAGAGAGTCTGCTCCAACAAGAAGCTAACAGAACATACCAAGATCCAGGTCTACAGAGCTTGCATCCTGAGTACACTTCTGTACTGCAGCGAGTCATGGACTCTCTGCTCACAACAGGAGAGGAAACTGAACGCTTTCCACATGCGCTGCCTCTGGCGCATTCTCGGCATCACCTGGCAGGACAAAGTTCCTAACAACACAGTCCTGGAACGTGCTGGAATCCCTAGCATGTATGCACTGCTGAAACAGAGACGCCTGCATTGGCTCGGTCATGTCGTGAGAATGGATGATGGCTGCATCCCAAAGGATCTCCTCTATGGAGAACTCGTGCAAGGAAAGCACCCTACAGGTAGACCACAGCTGCGATACAAGGACATCTGCAAGAGGGATCTGAAGGCCTTAGGGATGGACCTCAACAAGTGGGAAACCCTGGCCTCTGAGCGGCCCACTTGGAGGCAGGCTGTGCAGCATGGCCTTTCCCAGTTTGAAGAGACACTTTGCCAGCAGTCTGAGGCAAAGAGGCAAAGAAGGAAGGCCCACAGCCAGGGAGACAGACCAGGGACAGACTGCACTTGCTCCTGGTGTGGAAGGGATTGTCACTCCTGGATTGGCCTTTTCAGCCACACTAGACGCTGTGCCAGAACCACCTTTCAGAGCGCGATACCATAGTCTTTCGAGACTGAAGGTTGCCAATACAAAGGTAACCTATTTTAAATAAATACTTCTTTTCCTTTATGACAGTCCCTTTTCCATTCATTTTAAGCTTTTCACTTTTCCAGGGTAAAAGGATCCTCTTCCCTCAGCTGCATCAGTCTAAAACATTACAGCCTAAAACTGTGTTCATTGCCCAGTACTCAGGCCAAGCTTGAAACACAAGCAAAATAAAACAAAGCCTGTCCCAGCACGTTCATAGAAAGCCAAAGTGTATTTATTTTGAACTGAGTTTTGTTTGTAGTCTGCCAATAGAAGCCGCTGACTTTATGATGGCTAGTGGTGTTGGGAGTTAGGTCTCTTCACAAATATCAGTGCTGATTGATGCTCTTGCCCCTATCTTGGCCAGTAGCAATGGTCAGTCTCTTCTGAGAACTGAGCACCTGGGGTTCCGTCCAGAACCATAATTTGGATTTGGCCCAGGCATAGCCAGCCACACAAATGCAAAATGTCAAAATAGTTACAGTGGATCTAAAGACCTTTGTGAAACAGGCATCAATAAAAACTGAGTTAAGAATTTACCATATGGCCAGAATAGTTGGGGCAAAGTGGCTGGCCTAGGTCCAAGAAGACCCATATACAATCAGGCAGCCTGCCAGGGCGTGAGTCAAAAATATTAGTACTTACCCCCCCTCACACACACAGTTCAATCATACCCCACCCCATATTACTACCACTGGATGCAGTGCATGCTCCATCATTGTGGCTGCCTCAGCACCAATGGTGGGGGATAAGTTTATTTGGTTTGGGCAGTTATTCTGTTAAATGATAAAGCATGATTGGGCTGACAAACCCCAAATGTCCAAAATAGCAGCATATGCTAAATCTTTTGAAAGAACCCTAATGGTATTCCCATGTGTTCTGCCAAATCCCTAGTCCAAGCTCTGCCTGGAGAATTATGCGCACTTTAAGCAAATTAGCTCCCCTTCTTTCCCCCAACAAATGACCCTGGTTCTGCCCTGCAGTCCTGCTAGACCCCACCTCCAGGGTAGCTCACCTGTTCAACCTGCAGAGGTCCTCTCTCCTGCCAGCAGCCTCCCGCCACTACAGCAGACCCTTGGTCCTCAGCAGGTCTTGGGCACAGCAGCCACACACCAAACTCCAGTGTCTCCAGCAGTCTGTTCCAGCAGTCCATTAGTGACAAAGTCAGTCAGAGTATCCAAGGCAAAGTTCAAAGTCAATAAGCCAAGTCACAGTCCAAGGTCAGATTCCAGGTAAGTCAGTCAAAGTATCCAAGTCAAGTCAGTCTCTGCTCCAACCTGCACTCCTTCTACAACCCACAAACCCTTCCTGCCTCAGGTGTTCCTTAGGTACCTCATTGCCTCTAGTGGCTGCAGCTGTGCAGCACACCCTTTGCTGAAAGCCCAGGCCTTAACTCTGAAAGGGGCCACTGCGGACACCACGTTCTATCTCCTCACCAGATCTTCCACTATTCCACTACACCATGGTATTCCCCCATTAACCCTAATGGTATTCCCTTACAGCAAATTCTGGACTTCTTTTGGGCGCAACTTCATGGGATCCTGTCCAGCTTCCTCTAGCAATAGAAATGGGTATAGCTAGTCTGAAACGGACCAGAGATCTCTCCTGCACCATTACTGAAGTTAGATAACTATTTGGCATGTCCAGCAACACAGTAAGCATTAGAGCCAGGTCATTGCAGCATGCCTTTAGCTCCATACAGACACAATAAAACTCCCCCAAACTGACACAAATTGGAAAGCCCATGTGGCATATTTATGAGAGGAACATATAAATTTAGGAACAATGTTCTGCAAAAGATCCAGTCCTCTAATACTTGCTAGATATATGTTCACTGTGGGATGTTTTCCTGTTTTTGTTGCTCACAGCTTAGTCTTGGCATAAAGATCAGGGCTTCTCTTTCATAAGACCTCATCTGCTATTGCTTCTTATCCAGATACAGGAAGCTAAGCAGGGTCAGGCCTGGTTAGTACTTGGATGGGAGACCGCCTGGGAATACCGGGTGCTGTAGGCTTATACCATAGTCTTTTGAGACTGAAGGTTGCCAACCAGTGTAAATATATAGCATTGAAGAGAGTTAAAAGGAATTTAAAATAAGAATTGCGTACAAAAGGCAGTTCATCTCAAGAAAAAAGAGGTACCTGATCTAATATTGCTCCCAATCATGCTTTATTTTTTATTATCTAAATACAGTTGGAGGGGGTTCAGAGCCCAGTCCTGATCTCCTACTGCCAGTCCTCAGCACTGGTGTTAGTTCAGCGCCGGCAGGCCCTGGGATAGCACTGGTGGACCACCGCAACTCCACCACTCTGTGGCCACCCAAACTGCTGGGCGTCGGAGCGGTAGGTGGATGAATGGGTGGAGGCAGGGAGGAGGTGATCTGGAGAAAGGGGAAGGTGGAGAGAGGGTGAGGAGGAGGTGTGCCAGGGAAGAGAGCAGGGCGGGAGGTGGGACTGGAGGAGCTCCACATCCAGAGACTCCATGTGGGCCCAACATGGAGACACTTGATTCTACGGCAGCCCAAGGGTTGCCGCAGAATCAAGTAGCCCCATTGCGGGGCTACTTGCCTTACTCGGGGAAGGGGACAAAAGTTCCCTTCCCCCAAAGAGCTGCTGGCGGATGCTGTTCTCTTCCCCCAAAGAGCTGCTATTGCATACAGGGTACCGCAGCAGTCCTGGCACACTGGCCAGTTCATGATGGGGCTATCAGTCAAGTCTGTGACCAGGACCCGAGCAGAGAATGAATTCCTTCACCCCTCATGGCCGCCACTACCCTTCCCCAGGCCTGTTATTTAAATGAGGGACAACCAACCGGTGGCCCATTAGCACAGTGTGCCACGCCCCATGTCCTGCCTTGCTGTTTTCAGAAAATATCTTGGAAAACATTCTTGTTGAAAAGACATTCATTGTGGCTCTTAAACAAGTACTGGTTCCTGGGGTGCTTTTGGGGGGCAGGGGGCTCTTTTTTCCTTTATATTTTATTAGCTTTTAAACAAATAAAATGACAAAAGAAACTAACAGCATGATAAATATTAGAATTTTTAAAAAATGAACTTTCAGCCTGAGCCTTATAATCTGTATCACTCAAAGATTTAACCCACAGTACAAGTTGTAGAACTTCAGCTTTTAGATAATAAAGATCAAGCTTCTGAGCCATGCATGTCATTAACATTAGTAGTTCAGGGTCCAGTCCTATCCAATTTTCCAGTGCCGGTGCTGCTGTGCCAATGGGGCATGCACTGCATCTTGTCATGGGGCAGCAGTCACAGAGGTCCCCTTAAGGTATGGGGACATTTGTTCCCTTATCTTGAGGTTGCATTGCAGCTACACCGGTGCTGGAAAATTGGATAGGACTGGGCCCTCAGTCCTTGGAGATAGTTCACATCTGCATGTCCAGGATTTAATGTTTCATCACTTGATTGGATGACTCAGCACTGAACATATGAACTAACACAGAGGACTTCGTGGAGGTAGCAGAAAACTGTTCCATGATTGAGACATACAAAATTATGCAGGGGGTGGACAGAGTGGATAGGGAGATGCTCTTTACACTCTCACATAACACCAGAACCAGGAGACATCCACTAAAATTGAGTGTTGGGAGAGTTAGAAGAGACAAGAGAAAATATTTCTTTACACAGCGTGTGGTTAGTCTGTGGAACTCCTTGCCACAGGATGTGGTGACGGCAGCTGGCTTGGACGCCTTTAAAAGGGGATTGGACAAGTTTCTGGAGGAAAAATCCATTACGGGTTACAAGCCATGATGTGTATGCACAACCTCCTGATTTTAGAAATGGGCTATGTCAGAAGGCCAGATGCAAGGGAGGGCACCAGGATGAGGTCTCTTGTTATCTGGTGTGCTCCCTGGGGCATTTGGTGGGCTGCTGTGAGATACTGGAAGCTAGACTAGATGGGCCTATGGCCTGATCCGGCAGGGCTGTTCTTATGTTCAGAGTGGCACAAGGTATCATTATCATGTGAAATTTCACTCAGATTATTATGATCAAAATTTTGAATTAGGATGCTTTATTTTTAAGGTTTAAAACCTGCTTCATAAGTAGCATGAAGAAAAATTAGAGTCAGATTATTACCTGGTATAAAACAATATCCCCATGTGGTTAGTGGATTTGTTGCAAAACTTCATGAACAGGATACTTAGAAATCAGAGTAGCAAAAGGCTGAGTAATAGGAGTGTTAAGGGTGCAACAGATGACAAGCCTCCCGAGCAACAAAGAAAATATTTTTGACATTCTTTCCCCTCATAGCTCTGTCCTAGAATGTGGATGGATTCTTCATTACTGGTACTGCTAAAGTGACTAATGATATTCATTCCTCTCAGGCTGTGGTGTCACAGTGATGATGATGATGATGACCTCATGCCATCTTTCTGTATGATTAGCTCCAGTATCCACAGGGGTTCTGTTCTGGAACACTCTACGGATACCAGAATCTGCAGCTGAGGGGTGTAAGTTTAAATGCCTTTAAAAACAAAAATGCATAAAAATTGGGGTTCTTGTCCCCCATGATTTTTTTTAAAAGCATTTAAACTGGGGCACTGATATTCACTGCCATCCTCAGTGAGTCAAATCTACGGATGCTGGATCCACAGATACTGGGGTCCAACCTGGACTTACTAGTCAACATGGTTTGCAAAACTACTGTAAATTTAATTTACTTTTTCCCTTGTTTTTAATTTAATGCTTTTATCTCTTTCCATTGTATTTTGATATTGTACTGATACACTACAATAAGCCACTTTGGTTCTATTTTTTTTTTAATAGGAGGGATTTTAAATAAATTAGTTAAACATGAAATAACAGTAGCAGCAGCTATCAAAGGGTATCTATAAAGCAAAAACATTTGCTGTTCAATCCAGTACATACCGACTCAGAGCTAGCTCTCCATTGTGTTCAATGGGACTTAACAGCACAAGCCTAGGCATGCCTACTCAGAAGTAAATTCCACTGTATTCAGTGGAGTTTATTCCCATTAAAGTGCGCATGGGTCTGCATCCTTTCTGTCTGCATGGGATTGCAGCCTCCATGTTAAACAAATAATAAGGTTCTTTTTAAAAGAAGATTACAGGATTTGTCCTGAGAACAGAGAACATGGGCTTTGAGAAGAAAACATTTTGGAACATGGCAGGGAATGAAGGAAGGGAAGACCAGTGGCATAACTAAAGGGGGTACAAAGCACTAAGTTTTGCAGGGAGCCTCGCCACAGTGTGCAAGGGACCCCTCCCCTTTGGAGCCATTTCAGGTGGTGGGAGCAAAAAGGAGGCAAAGGGGAGGGGCCCCTTGCACACTGTGGCGAGGTTCCCTGCAAAACTTAGTGCTCTGCACCCCCTCTAACTACTGGGGAAGACAACTGAACATGGGGAAGCTGATCAGGAAAATGCCACTTCAATCTCTGCTGTTTCCTAAGAACTCTGTGTGATTGTTTCATGCATAACCACAAGTGTTCTTTGCTTTCGCATCCCAATCAGTCACTTTCCTGGGAGCTCAAAATAATTGTTGCCATAGTTGTGTGGACATTTCAGTAGGTTGTTCACCGAATTCAGCTGGTCCCCCACGACTATATTGCATTATGCCAGGCAATCACATGCAAGCTTGAATGGGAAGTCGCTGAAATAAACACATCTTTAAAAAAAATGCCATAATATTTACAATAATATCAACTTCCAAGAAGAGAAAAACATTCCAGACAAAAAAAAGATGCCACAGACCCACAATTAATGGCATGACTTCCAGACATGAAGCTCCCTAAGAAGCCAGTGGACTCTTATGGTCATTAAGGCTCAGTTCTGAAGAATATAACAGTTGCTACCACAAAAATAGCTGAATTTCTTCCAAAGAACAAAATATTTGGAAGATGTGTGTGCATATTAGGAAGATAACCACAGCTGGTAGCCTTCAAAACAATAACTGTGCATGTATAATAAGAGGAGAACCGCAGCTGGTATCCTTCAAAAAGATAACCATCCTTTCATAGATAGTTTATTCTCCTGTCTGTTTTGATGGCACCCCCCCATTCCCTGATTCTCCCTCTCATAGAAATACTTCTGTTTCTCTTTCCTGATTTAGAACAGCAACAATTGAGAAAACAACTTGTTGCATCACTATGGTCATTGACCTTCCCTCACCTCCATCAATCCAAGACTTGGATGATGTTACTTTGTTGTTTTACTTTTCTGAACTTCTGCAAACCTGGGAGAGCAAACAAATGCATCCTGGCCAACATAATCCGCTACACACACAGTGGTCCTTGTAGATAATACAAATATATGTCCAATAAACCACAGCAGCTCAAAATTACATCATCTCCCAGTGGGTTAAGTAGTAAGTAGAGCGTGCAGAACAATTCTGGAACAGAAAGAAATTACTATGGCCCCATTTTTGGTGATATTAGACCTACTTTTTAAAAAGAAGTGTTATTGTGAATTTATGATGTAAGAACTACTGAGTATCTTTAAACACTGAAAGTGTTTACTAAGAAGTTCCATGTGTGAGATCTCCAAAGACTTAGCTGGATGAAACCTTGTATTCACAGATGATGCTGTAAGAATATTCAAGGCTTTATGATTAATAGCTACTTGAGCTAAATTGTTTTTGTCTGTTATGGCTCAAGAGACTTGAGACAGAAGAAAGTGGTGAGAGAGAGAAGCTTTCCTTCCACTTGGTAATGAAATTATCTGAATTTTTATCTGTCCTCAAAGATTTATCTGTCTTCTGGAAAAAGACAACTGAATAATATGTTGAAAGATATTCTATTAAAATATCTTTGAAATTTTAGTCAAACATCACAATAGTCTCTCTGGTTCAAAACTAGATACACTTCCTAAATAATACAGCTAAAATGGATGAGAAGAATATTCAGTAATTGTCTAGGATGTTTGCTCTTCCAAGAACTCATCCCAAATCCCATTCTAGCCCAAAGCCACAGCTTGCTTTGAAATACATATTCATGGAAATTCAACACCTGCAATCCAAACTAGCTGATCACATTATTTGGGGGAATACAGTCTGTACAATATACATTAGGAATATGCAAGAATGCATTCCTTTTTTGTTATTCCATGTGTTTCATTATTAAAACCCTCATTCACTTATGGTCCAATCCTATCCTTGGCCAGTCTGCAGTGGTGCCCAATCCTGAGCTGCAGTGGAAATGACACAGCTGCTGCAGCATCCAATGGATGCCAGGCAGCTGATGCCAGCTCCTCGGAGGAGGAGGACATTCGTCCCCTTACCCCAGGTAAGGAAGGAGCCTCTACAATGGGGCTACTTAACTCTGCACCAGCTATTTAACCGGCACAGAGTAAAGAAGCCCCTTGTTGAGGGGCTATGGTTCCAGTGGAGCTCTGCTTTGCCAGTCCCACCTCCTCCCGCCCCATTCCCTCCCCCCACCTTGCCTTCCTCCCACCCTCCCCGCACCCCATAATGCCTCCCCTCTCACTCTGACTTACCACTCCACCATCCGGCGCAGAGTAAAGACGCCTTGTGTTTGGCCAGGAGGCCCAACATGGGGCTCCACCGATCCTGCTGCCCTCCCTCCCACCCCAATGGCACAAGTATGAGTGGACCCAAGGGGCATGCTGATCCTGGATGGGGACACAAGATATTGGCAGTGCCTTTGCCACAAATATTCATCCTCTGCCATCTCTCAGTATGCCTCCCAGGAGCCCCAATCCCCATCCTGATCTTCCTGCCCACAGCCCACCCACTCCCAGCAATGACTGAGTGCTCCAGTGGCGCATGCACATGGTTGTCAACTTTTCCCATGACAGCCCACTGCACATGTTATCAGTGCAGTCTCAGCACTGGTGGAATGCACCTTCCACTGATGGAACACTGGGGCAGGCGACGACAGCAAAGGGGTGAGGGGTGGATGGATTGGGCCCAAAAAGCAGTGGGATTGGCGATGCTGGTGCATGCCATATTCTATCCCCCATCCCAGGCCTGATCAGCTGACACAGCTCAACTCTGACTTGCACCAGCAATACTGATATCCTGTTCTAATTGCTGGCGCAAGTCAAGTTAACCCATTATAGCTGTTGGGGCTTACCCTGGGGAATGTGGACAAATGTCCCCTTACACTGAGGAGTCCTCCAGCAGCCAAAATACCCATGTGGGTCCAACATATCCGGCGTTGGCATCTCTGCATTAGTTTGGATTGGGCTGCAATTTGATCAACAAGCTTGTATCGGAGAGACAGAGAACTTTTCTGGGCATCCGAGAACCACAGATAAAGAACTTCAGGATCCGGTTGCCTGACAACAACATAATGTGATCCAGTCACTGTCTAGATCAGGGGTCTCCAAACATTTTGGCCAGAGGGCCGCATGAAATATCTGGTGCAGTGCTGAGGGCTGGAAAAAAATTTAAATATAAAATTTAAATAAATAAATTAGAGATGGAACTTAGATGAATGAATAAATGAATGAGTGGACTCATTCACTCAGCATCTCCAGCCCTCAGAATGCCCTCCAAATGCAGTCAGAGAACAGCTCTGGTCATGTTCAGTCGCGTGGGCCAGAGGCTTTCGGGGGACAAGAGGCTGGCCACGGGCCGGATAGAGGCTTACTGCAGGCTGCATTTGGCCCCCGGGCCGGGGTTTGGAGACCCCTGGTCTAGAAGAAAGTACCTTAAGAAGATAAAACATATTACTCTTAGATTTTTCTAAGCCTCAGGGGAAAAAAGCAAATATTGCTTTACTGAGTCCAAAACAAAGACCTTTTCCAAAAGGCATTCATCATGCCAATTGCGGTAACTGTGCACTACACTCAGAACAGCCTTTGGAAATTGTTTCGTAAAGAGAACATAGGGGAGGAGCCTTCAGGAACATCTGCCGTTAGTCTTTTTCCAAAAATTAACCTTGACCTAATTCGATCTACCCATATATTCCAGGCCCATTTTTTAAAAAAAATGCATTAGCAACATCCAGCTCTTTGGGGATTTCAAGGTCTATCGTTTCTTGGAATACTTGGAATGAAACCCATACAACTTCAAGAGGATTCCATATGCTGAGAAAATGGCTGCCCGGACTGCGTTTCTGTTCAAGGCCAGGAGAAACGCCAGAGAAGTTCACAGAAGTGCATATGGAATCCTTCCTTACAGATGTTTGAACTGGAATGAGGAAGTGTGCTCAGTCTTTGAAATCAGTCGCAAAGGTTCCATATTGATGTTTGTGCGCTGCTATGCTTGCAAAGAGCCAGGTGTATTGAAGCAGGGACTCTGGTGAGCAGGCTCAGCTGTCTTGTCCACTGTGCATCTATGGCCAAGAGCCAGAAGAAGCAGCTACAAGCTTGACCTTTATTGGGTTAAAGTGCTACCCATGCATATGGCCAGATGACCACTGCTAAGCAGGAGTCAAGGGACATGGAGGGGCCAATGAAGTTCTCCCTGGTCCTCTACAGTCTGGCTCCTCAGCCTGAGCATCGAGTTGTTGGGCATCAAGTTTGAGCATCTACAACCGTTACGCCTGTCCCCTGCGGCGTAGCTAGAGGGGGTGCAAAGCATGAAGTTTTGCAGGGAGCCTCACCACAACATGCAAGCAGCTTCTCCCTCTCCCCTTCGGAGCCATTCTGGGCAGAGGGAGCAAAATGGAGGTGTCATGCTGGCTCCAAAGGGAAGGGGGAGGGGCCTCTTGCATGATGCGGTGAGGCACTCTAAAAAACTTAGTGCTTTGCACCCCCCTCTAGCTACTTCACTGCCTGCCCCTACCTACTTCTCTCCTGACCTGCCTGTCAGCTCCCTACCCATTATTACTGAACTGCTATTTCTTGGCCCAGCTACTCACTTGGCTCCTTCCTTCAACTCTAGAGAGACAAATCAGTCACCCCAAAAGACCCCTGAAATGGGGGGGGGAGGGCATAGGTATTTTTTTATAAGCCATGAGTGGATCTGGCTGATAGCCAAGGAGTTCTGCAGTGAGGATGTCACCACTGAGAGATACTCCTCATATTTAATAGCCTCATATCTGAAAGCCACGCGACTTGGAGCAGGGTCTCAATGACTGAAGCGAGCACCTGGAAAGGCATATACAGTATATAATCTGTCTGGTTTTCTTGAATACTTAATGGAGTATAGAAGCATATTATTATTATTATTATTATTATTATTATTGATGTTGGCAACCTTCAGTCTCGGAAGACTATGGTATCGCGCTCTGGATGGTGGTTCTGGCACAGCGTCTAGTGTGGCTGAAAAGGCCGATTCGGGAGTGACAGTCCCTTCCACACTGGGAGCAAGTGTAGTGTGTCCCTGGTCTGTCTCCCTGGCTATGGGCCTTCCTTCTTTGCCTCTTTGCCTCAGACTGTTGGCCAAGTGTCTCTTCAAACTGGGAAAGGCCGTGCTGCCTGCCTCCAAGCGGGCCGCTCAGAGGCCAGGGTTTCCCACCTGTTGAGGTCCACTCCTAAGGCCTTCAGATCCCTCTTGCAGATGTCCTTGTATCGCAGCTGTGGTCTACCTGTAGGGTGCTTTCCTTGCACGAGTTCTCCATAGAAGAGATCCTTTGGGATCCGGCCATCATCCATTCTCACAACATGACCAAGCCAATGCAGGCGTCTCTGTTTCAGCAGTGCATACATGCTAGGGATTCCAGCATGTTCCAGGACTGTGTTGTTTGGAACTTTGTCCTGCCAGGTGATGCCGAGGATGCGTTGGAGGCAGCGCATGTGGAAACCGTTTAGTTTCCTCTCCTGTTGTGAGCAAAGAGTCCATGACTCGCTGCAGTACAGAAGTGTACTCAGGACGCAAGCTCTGTAGACCTGGATCTTGGTATGTTCCATCTTGGTATGGACCAGACTCTCTTTGTGAGTCTGGAAAACATGGTAGCTGCTTTACCGATGCGTTTGTTTAGCTCGGTATCGAGAGAGTGTCGGAGATCGTTGAGCCAAGGTACACAAAGTCATGGACAACCTCCAGTTCATGCGAAGAGATTGTAATGCAGGGAGGTGAGTCTACATCCTGAACCATGACCTGTGTTTTCTTAAGGCTGATTGTCAGTCCAAAATCTTGGCAGGCCTTGCTGAAACGATCCATGAGCTGCTGGAGATCTTTGGCAGAGTGGGTAGTGACAGCTGCATCGTCGGCAAAGAGGAAGTCACGCAGACATTTCAGCTGAACTTTGGACTTTGCTCTCAGTCTGGAGAGGTTGAAGAGCTTTCCGTCTGATCTGGTCCGGAGATAGATGCCTTCTGTTGCGGTTCCAAAGGCATGCTTCAGCAGGACAGCGAAGAAAATCCCAAACAAGGTCGGCGCAAGAACACAGCCCTGCTTCACTCTGCTTCGGATGTCAAAGGGGTCTGATGTGGAGCCATCGAAGACAACAGTGCCTTTCATGTCCTTGTGGAAAGATCTGATGATGCTGAGGAGCCTGGGTGGACATCCAATCTTGGGGAGAATCTTGAAGAGGCTGTCCCTGCTGACCAGGTCGAAAGCCTTCGTGAGATCTATGAAGGCTATAAAGAGTGGCTATCGTTGTTCCCTGCATTTCTCCTGCAGCTGTCTAAGGGAGAATACCTGTTGGCTCGGAATCCACACTGCGATTCTGGATAGACGCTCTCTGCAAGTACCTGGAGCCTCTTTAGTGCAACTCGGGCAAACAGCTTTCCTACTACGCTATGGAGAGTGATGCCGCGGTAGTTGTTGCAGTCACCCCTGTCGCCTTTGTTCTTGTACAGCGTGATGATGTTTGCATCCCTCAAGTCTTGAGGTACTCCACCTTCTCTCCAGCAAAGACAGAGGATTTCATGCAGCTCAGTGACAATGATCTCTTTGCAGCACTTTAGGACTTCAGCAGGGATGCTGTCTTTTCCAGGTGCCTTGCCAAAGGCAAGGGAGTCCAGGGCCACGTGAAGTTCTTCTAGGGTTGGTTCACTGTCAAGCTCCTCCAACACAGGCAGGCACTCAATGTTGTTCAGTGCTTCTTCGGTGACTACATTTTATTATTATTATTATTATTATTATTATTATTATTATTATTATTATTATTATTATTATTATTATCAGTATTTGTATACCGCTTTTCAACTAAAAGTTCACAAAGCGGTTTACAGAGAAAAATCAAATAACTAAATGGCTCCCTGTCCCAAAAGGGCTCACAATCTAAAAAGATGCAAATGAATACCAGCAGACAGCCACTAGAACAGACACTGCTGGGGTGAGGTGGGCCAGTTACTCTCCCCCGCTAAAAAAATTTTTAGTAAATAGTAAATTTTTCACTGCTTGGTTGAATGTTAGACTTGGAGTTATTGGGTAGTTATATGCACACATAGTAAGTTTCTGCTTGGTAAACGAGCACTGGTAATCATCCAGCAGGAGAAACTTATGGCCCAGTCCTATCCTCCCCACACGCCACCACTGGAACTAGCATTCTGGCAGTGGGGCATGCTTTATGGCTACCATGAATGGGCTTCAGAAAGCACACAGAGCCACGCACTTCTGGAACACTAGATCAGCGACTGGAGTGGCCCCACAAGTGGTGGCAACCAATGGAGTGCCCACCCACAGAGGCAGATCAGTGGGGAGGGTGGAATGGGGTAAAACAGGAGGAGGATTGAGGGCACTAAAGAGGCCGGAAGGGTGGCACCCAGCGCAGGCAACTTGCGCTGGATGCTATCCCCTCTGATAGGAGCCGGCATGCCCCCTTTCTCTCAGACTTGCACAACCTAAAGAGCTGGTTCAGGTCAGAGGAGACTCCTTGGCGAGGGGAAGTCTTACATTTCCCCTTACCTCTCCCCAGTTTCCCAATCTGCTGCCCTTGCAGGATAAAGCACAGTTTTGGTGCAGCTTGGAATCAGCTGGGGGGGCGCGCGGGGGGGGGGAAGAATAGCATCGGGCTGTTAAACCATCACAGAGCTGTAATGGAGCTTTGAAGAAAGCTTGAAGGTAATAACTGTTCTACTGGCGTAGTGGTTTCATTGCATCTGGTTCAGTGGCGTCACGAGGGTTTGCATCACCCAGTGCAGGAAGACAGCGCATCACCCCCATGATGGACCACCTCCCATTCAGTGGGCGGGGCAGTGGGTGCAATGATGCAGCATTACCTGCATCATTGCAAACTGCCCCTGCTGGTTTTTTAGCTATAACTTTTGATAGAATATAGATATTTCAACATTGTTTGTTTCATTGCATTCTGCATAAAATTACACATTGAATGGAATATGACATGATCATATTATTCAAAAATGCCAAGATTTTCAAAATTTTGGCTAATAGTGGTGTCACCTGTGTGCTTCCCCTGGTGCAGTTCACACACACACACACACACACACACACACACACACACACACACACACACCAAGTGTCACCACTGATCTGGTTCTGTGTTGAGTTTGTGGTTTCTAAATGTCAGGCGAAACATCAGGCATCTTCCTGGCCCGTTGACTCCCTTCAACAATATTGCCAATTTGCCTCTCCTACAGGAAAATTAATGTACATATATGTCAGGCCTGGAGTTCTGCAGCTCCTCATCTGGCTGCAGTTTTATGTTACAATGGTTATGTCTTTGCTTTTAATTATGTGTTCCACTCTTTCAAGTGCTATGCCTTGAGCCTTCTCATAAAAACTTAGGATCGTATACATTTTAAAAATCAGCAATTTAAAAAAAAAAACTTTCCACTTCACAGGGCAGGGCAAACCACCAGACAAACATGTGGTTATATCCACTTTGGTGGCTCTGTGAATGTCACCCAAGAAGACCAAAGGCTGCAACATCCTTTACATGGGGGATGACAAGACATACAGAAGGATTCATGATTTAGAACTTGTTTACAGAAATTGCCACTCGTGTGAGAAGATGGCTCCAGCCACAAAACCAGGGTAGATCTTGTCAGCGGAGTCATCCATTGCAGGGCCTCTGAGAGGAATTTTATCAGGGGGTACAAAGTTTCTTTTGGGCCCCTTTGCAAAGGGGGAGGGGTGAAACAGGGCGGGGGAAGGTGGTGACGGGTAAGCAGAATGGGGGCAGGGAGGGGCGAAACAGGGTGGAGGGAGGATAGAGACAGCTGGAAAAGTCTTTGGAGCCCAAGTCTATTAACCCATGTGGCATCAGTAGTGTCCCCAGCATCCCCAGTCATGGTAGTGTCCCCAGCATCCCATGAGGGCATCAAGTCTGAGTAGACAGGAAAACGTAAGATCTCAGGAAATTTCTGGGGCCCCCTTTCTCCTGGGTCCCCTTTTGACCCTGGGCCAGGGTACAAATTACCCCCTTTACCCCCCTTTCCTAGGTCCTGATCCATTGATCCAAAGCCCCAACACATCCTTTGGACTTAATGGATTTATGCCAGCAAAATAGCTGGCGTAGATCCAAGCAGGCTCATTGGGGATCAGGGAGCAGCAGAGTAGATAAGTAAAAATTTCTTTACTTACCTATTCATTGCTGCCTGGGCACCAGATGGGCCCACGAGATGCAGCAGAGGCTGCATTGGCACCAGTGCACCCCACAGCTCATCCAAGGATAGGATTGGGCCATTAGACGGGCTACTGACCATTGTTCTGAATCAGCAGTGGCCAAACTCACCACTGAGTTTGCAACGGAAAAGTGGTCCCCATGCACCATGTGTAGTCCTCCACGATCAGGGGACAGGGACGCTCTGGGCAGTCACACCTGCTTCCTGGCATCCCAGTAACAGGGCGGCTGGTTAGACACGACTGCTCATAGCGTCTCTGTCCCCCAATCATGGAGGACTACACGCAGCGCCTTGGTGGAACGGTAAGGTTCCACCAAGGCAGACAGATTCATCAGAACCCCGGGCTGGGGTTCAAGCAGCCCTAAATAATGGTTAGTAGTATATTTTCCTTTGATTATTACAACAGTTTATTCTATTTCTTGCGATACAAGGACATCTGCAAGAGGGATCTGAAGGCCTTAGGAATGGACCTCAACAAGTGGGAAACCCTGGCCTCTGAGCGGCCCGCTTGGAGGCAGGCTGTGCAGCATGGCCTTTCCCAGTTTGAAGAGACACGTGGCCAACAGTCTGAGGCAAAGAGGCAAAGAAGGAAGGCCCATAGCCAGGGAGACAGACCAGGGACAGACTGCACTTGCTCCCGGTGTGGAAGGGATTGTCACTCCCAGATTGGCCTTTTCAGCCACACTAGACGCTGTGCCAGAACCACTTTTCAGAGCACGATACCATAGTCTTTCAAGACTGAAGGTTGCCAATATAAAAAAATTCTATTTCTTACACCATATTGCTTTCTGGTGTGTCAGGAATCAGCATGGTGTGGGGATGGCCAACCCAATATGGAGGGCTCCATGATGAGCAGGACAAGCTGATGTGTCCCTGAAGCAAAATGTCAGGTACCGCTGGCTCCATTTTGAGAGAACTGCAATCAGATGGACCCATTTCCAGAGCAGCAGGGACCCTTGATCTGCAAGGCTGGCTTTATCCCTATTGGACAGGTGCAGCCCAATGAAGACCCAAGCCAGGGGGGAGTACTATGGCAGAGAGCAGTTCACCCATAGCTGGCACTTTGCATAAAGCCTCCATGCAGAGGCTGGCACAGCACAGCTCTCCCTTGCAATGGCTTTAAAAAATCACATCATGAGTTCCAGTGTCCCAGCTAGCTGGCAGGAGAGGATGAATGTGCAAGCCGTAAGATGTGGCTGCCTGCAAAGGAGGGGGTGGCTGACTCCTTCCCCTGTTCTGTGAAGTGGATCTAAGGTGCAGTGGAGCAGAATTCAGGTCACCAGAATTCAGGTTACCATCTACTACCACAACCCCTTCTCTCTCCTCCTCATGGGACTGAGGCTCAGACCTCCAAAGCCATGAGTAAACAATATACCCTTTTTGTACATCCTCAATGTACCATAAATCTTCCTGTGACTAATAATAATGTCTCAGTCCACATGCCTTTCAACCCCTAAGCATTAAAACCAAGAGAGTTACTGCAGAATGGAATTAATTTACAGTGAATTCCAACACACTTCAGACCTAATCCACAGCCTGCTCTCATTACCACCACAATGGGGCTTCCTAGTTTCATGCAGCAAGCCAGATCATAGCCATGGGAAACTTGGGGAAAGAACCCCATTTCCCCATGTGCTCTGTCATCTCTACATTCACAATCTCAAAATTAGAATCAGGTCACTTGCGTCAATATTATTCCCTTACAGAAGAATTAAAGATTTTCTCTAATCTGATATTTTGCAGGACAATTCCTTCATAAGAACACAAGGAGAGCCCCACTGGAAGAGGCCAAAGGCCCAGCTAACACATCTGCTTCCTTTATCTCACAGTGGCCCACCAGATGCGGGAGCACACAAGACAACCAGAGACCAGCACCCTGGTGCCCTCCCTTGCATCTGGCATTCTGAAGCAGCCTACTTCTAAAACCAGGAGCTTGCATATACCCATCATGGCTTGTAACCTGTGATGGACTTGTCCACCATAAATCCCTGCAACTGAACATATAAATGGCATTTTGTCCCCTCTCTGTCACCCTACTATAATAATTGGGTCATCTTATATCAAGTTTGACAGATTCCATCTGTTTTCCCAACTGGATATTTTTGAGTTTGCTGTTTTTTGAAGTTTTGCGGTAATCCGTGGTGGCTGGAATCTCCAACCCAATTAGGCCCAGAGAACAATATCGTTTAACGGCGCTTTTCATCACATTCTCAGCCCAATAGTCTTCTTCACTGGTATCTTTAATCCCAAACTCTAGTAAATACAGGGGTAGTTTTACATCAGCCCACAATTCTTTCCCAAAACTGATGTCAGGGAGAAAATTAATCAGTAGATTTATTGAAACAAGATACGGCAGATTGGTTATTGAGGATAAAAAATGGCACTAATCCAGTGGCAATGATGGTCATTTTATCACCAAAGAAGCTAAGGCATGAATCAAGCCACTTACATATGAGGTCGCAAAAGGGCAAGAAAAGACAGTTTTTTTCTTATTCACTTCTGTAAAGCTCTCCCCCCCCCCCCAATAAAAGGATTAAGGCTAAAACCCAAGGCTTTAAAATTGCATATCCTGTAACAGTTGCTCAGGAAAAAACCAAGAACTCTGCGGTGTAACTCTATCGTCTTTGTAGCATTTCATGCTTTGGTCTTTTATAAACACATTGGCCGCAATCCATTATTTTGCAGCTTGCCAGATGTACAAAAGCTCCCAGCATGGGTTCTCGCACTCCAAGCTTTAAACTTCTTGCTCTCAAACAAACAGGGCGGGGGGGAGGGGCAGAGGGAGACACAAAAACACATCAAGCACTAGTAAACAAGCACCCTACTAAGATCATACAAGCTCACTTGCAAAACAGTAAGATGCTGGTATCGAGAGGCATATACACACAGAGGCAGGATGAGAAGGTTTCAAAGACACACATAGGAAATGGTCTGAGAAATTGTACTAACAGCAGAACAATCCATTTCTGACAACACAGTCTGCACACTGCCTATTATAACATTGCTACAGCACAATCCTAGACATTTGTTAGTATTATTATTATTTTTCACATTTTTATGCAGCCCTTCCTCCAAAGAGCTCAGGGCAATGTACACAGCTGCTCCCTCCTTTAGTACTCACAACAACCTTGTGAGGTAGGTGAGGCTGAGAGAAAGTGACTGGGCCAAGGTCACCC
Source organism: Tiliqua scincoides (assembly GCF_035046505.1). Classification (NCBI taxonomy): domain Eukaryota; kingdom Metazoa; phylum Chordata; class Lepidosauria; order Squamata; family Scincidae; genus Tiliqua; species Tiliqua scincoides. Next base: position 12,357,885 of record NC_089821.1, read on the forward strand.
AGGAAGCTTCATGACTGAGGGGGGTTTTGAACCTGGATCTTCCAAGTCTACCTCCCAAACCACTGCATGTTAACCTCAAGTGGATCTACAGTGGTTCTAACTTCTCAAAGTCACTACGGTATAGCAACTAGTTACTGCACTCGAGACTACTACAACATCAAGTGGATCTATTACCAGGTATCCAGCTAGCAGCCTTTCAAACATGATGGAGGTCAATGGACTCTTTGTCCATTGGGCAGCGCAATCCAAACTCCTCCTCCTGAGCTAGCACAAGTGCCTTGTGCCAGCTCCCCACCATCTCGAACGTGTTGTAAAGCACATTTGTGATGACTCAGGAGTAGGATAGGCCAGCACACAGATGTGCACTGGCCTTGCAGAACCGACCCCGTGCTTGGAAGTGGTAGGTTTGTGCCAGCTCAGGCAGACCAGCACAGGGGGTGGGAGAGGGCGGGGGAGGAAATGAGGTGTGGAGGGGGTGTTCTGGGCAGGGGGAGGGTGGCCCAGTGGTGGATCGGGCCTGGGAGGGGGGGTGGGACTGGCCACAACTGCACAGGCCGGATCACAGCCCCTGTCCTTGGCCCAAGCACTATTATTTGGGCTGCTCAAATTTGCGCGCACAAGATCCAAGTAGGCCCATAGGGCTACCTGAGGCATTTCACAGGGTAAGGGAAGGAAACTCCCTTCCTCCAAGTTGCGCCCCAGCCTGCATCACACCTGCGTCTGGTACAGCACAAGCCATTTGGCCTGCCTGTTCCAGCACAGGTTAAGATTGAGCTCTAAATATTTCAAATCCTGATTAACACAACAGTGACAACTAAATTCCAAAATTCAGATCTTGGAAAATCTGCCATCAACTTCATACAAATTTGGACTTCAGTGATGTGAATTTGGTCTTTGCCACTGCTACTTAGCTATTACCATAACATCACTTTACAACATCAGGACAAAGATTTTGCTGCTTTAGAAATGAGCTATGTCAGAATGCCAGATGCAAGGGAGGGCACCAGGATGAGGTCTCTTGTTATCTGGTGTGCTCCCTGGGGCATTTGGTGGGCCACTGTGAAATACAGGAAGCTGGACTAGATGGGCCTATGGCCTGATCCAGTGGGGCTGTTCTTATGTTCTTAATTTTGGAAAATGCAGAAGCGCAGATAAGCTGACACAGAACAGGGTAGGGAGGAAGTGGATCCCAGCGGCACTAGTGTGCCCCAGGTTCCTATCCACGAACAAAAGTTCCCTTACTATAAGGAGACCTCACAGCTGTCCCCCATTCTACGCAGCCCAAACTCCATTGGTGGGGGTTTTGGTTAGCAGTGGCATAGCTAGAGGGGGTGCAAAGAACTAAGTTTTTCAGGGAGCCTCACCACAGCATGCAAGTGGACCCTCCCCCTCCCCTTTGGAGCCATTCCAGGTGGGGGAGGGAAAAACAGAGGTGAATGCTCTGGTGGGGAGGCTCTGCCTTACCTGCTTCCTCACCCACTGCACATCTTTGATATATTGTATCTAATACAGTATATTACTACCTGTGCTTCAGGTCCCATATGTTGTGCCATGTTTCTTTTATGAGATTGCAAGGCCGTGTTTAGAAATCATTAGTAACACTGGTATTTATTTTTCTGTAATTTATAAACTTTCCACAATAGTTGTGGTTTTTTTCACTATTTCTTGTTATTGTTTTATTGCGGTTTTTTTTTTCTTTTGTTTTCTTCATTGCTCACATATTTGGGTTGAAATTACCCTGAAAGTATGTTTCCTTCATAGTTTTGCCTTGAAGATTCAATTACATAATGAAACTGTCAAAAAAGGAAAAACAAACCCATTTGAATGGATTTTAATAAAATTCGTGCTCTAAGGGCCTGTGGCAGCAACCAGAGTGACAAATAATGGTTTGGGCCTACTGAAGACCCACAGATCATTCTCAGGAAGGTCTAGCCATGCTTACACGTGTACAATTTATTTCTAAAATGGTGAGGATTTGTTGTGGTGCATGTTTGTTTTCCTGGGTGAAAATGTTCTCCTAACAATCTCCAAAATGGCCATTATTGGTCAATTGCCAAATGCTAAATATCAAAGTATGAGCTGAATAGAACGTCTACAGAGATTGGTGGAAGACGTTGGCGGAGGGTCTGCATGAATGCACTTTTAATTTCTCTCCAAGAGGCTCACCACAAAACTGTTGACTGCTCTCATAAAAAAAAAAAAAATTATTAATCTATGACATTTTCAGTGCACAATTCATTTAATGGCATTTGAACTAATGAAAAGGCTTGCATCACTGCTGAAATGGCACCATCACAGCCAAGACACAATTCTCCTTCTGTCCCATTACGGTTACCTTTAACAGAAACGGGCTGTGCGCCTTGAAGCAACACATTAATTTCAATGGGGTTTGCGCGACTGTCGTTTCTAGAGAATCAAGGTTATCAGGACAGGGGAATTTGACAGCTAATAGTGAGCAACCAACAGCTATTGGCCAACATGCCATTTTCAGTCATGACAGCAAATGCCTTCGAAGGTTAAAAATAAGGTGACAATACACTTTCTCCAAAACTCACTACAGGCAAAAAAAAAATTAATATATGCCTTTCTGTGACACTCAGGATCTGCACAAAGAGATCTCTGTGTGTATGAACAGACTTTTGGAGTAGCCTTCTGTAGCCAATGGCTTTGCTATGATTCAACCCAAGGAAGAAATAGCTCATTGTATCCATTGTCCTCCATGTTATGCCTGTTAATTAGGTGACACGGAGTTAGCGGAAGGAGGTGCTGAAAGTGGCAATTCATATAGCTGACAATCAGAATGTAAGCAAACCAAATTAACAGTTCAAAATGTTTACTTTTTTATGATCTGTTTTAGGAGCTCTCTGAATCCAGTCTGCAATTTGACAGCCCAAATTTTCATGGTCACCATCCAACTGCATAACTAGGGACAAAGACCCTAGTCTTTGTGGAGGGACGCTGAGATCAGCTGCATCGGGCCATCACGGTCTCCAGCAAGTCTCTGGAGGGCCAGAGGCTCATTGGAGACTGGGGGCTCCCCGAGGGCTGGATTGGGAGCCCCCGAGGGCCACGTGGCCCCCAGGCCGGGGTTTGGACACCCCTGGCCTAGAAACAGCAAGTAGTGGAGGGAGCCCTCATCCCACAGCTTCAGGTGAGAGGTCGAACAGTTGTCTTCATGCTGAGAACAGCTGCATCGGGCCATCACAGTCTCCAGCAAGTCTCTGGAGGGCCAGAGGCTCATGGTCACCATCCAACTGCGTAACTAGGGACAAAGACTTCTAACCCGATTGCCCCTCATTGGGTAGCAAAGGCACCATTTCAAGAATGAGCCCAGGATAGGTTTCTCCCCAGCCATGATATCGTTGCTTATTTGCGCATATAGAGAATTCATGGAGCTCCTCAACTCACATGATAATACAAATGTTGTACAAGTATTGGCCAAGAACAGGGGTGTCCAAACATTTTGGCAGGAGGGCCACATCATCTTTCTGACACTGTGTAGGTGGCCAGGAAAAAAAAAATTAATTTACATTGAAAATTTGAATAAATTTACATATGGAACTTATATGAATGAATGAAGGTCTTGTAGTAGCTCAGGGCCTATAAAAGGCCTTGCACAAAGCAAGGCCAGCCTTTCCTTCGCTGCCACTGCTGCATCACAGATGTGAAACAGCAAGTAGTGGAGAGAGCCCTTGTCCCACAGCTCAGGTGAGAGGTCGAACAGCTGTCTTCACGGTGAAGATCACAGTCCATCACGGTCTCCAGCAAGTCTCTGGAGGGCCAGAGGCTCATTGGAGACTGGGGGCTCCCCGAGGGCTGGATTGGGAGCCCCCGAGGGCCACAAGTGGCCCCCTGGCCGGAGTTTGGACACGCCTGGCCTAGAAGGACTCTCAAGCCAAACTAGGCAAGATGCTGAAGACATATCTCTGTCTCTTTAATGCTGTGGAGGGGTCAAATGGGATTGGGACCATGGCACTTGGAAAGGGGGTTTAACCCTCCCCTTCCTCATGCTTTTTTCTGGTGTAAATTGCCCCCCTTTGAACTATTTACCCCATTAGGGAAAATGTAACAATACTTTCCCTAACAGAACAAATGGCAGCTTCAGGCAAGAAATTTACATCAAGAAAATGGCATAGAAGAAAGGTCAAAAAAAGCCCCAACTGGTATGTCTGTAGCAATCCAATCCACCCCTCTTCCTTCAAAATGTAAGGAGACAGGAGATCTGATTACAGATCTCCAGTATCTCATCTGGTTTAGCCATCAGGGACTGGGCACCATCATTTCACGGGCCAGGTGATGGTGCCCAGTTGGCCCTCTTTGTCTTATCTCCTCTTTAAAGGAATAGCTTTTGGTGCCCTAATTTGCAACCTAATTTATTACAGTCACCCTCCATTTTACTTGCAGTTAACTTGTGCAAATTCAACTGCACATGCTCAGCAAACAAAACAGAGAAAAGCAACAATTTACATAGTGCAGGCCATTCTGCCAGCCATTCCACTTACTAAATACATGTCCAGGAGTGAGCCTGAGAGCAGAGAATGAAGCTGCTGTTCCCAACAATGGAAGTCCATTGTTCTGTATAGGATCGTTCCCTTTTTTTTCAGTAAGCTAATAAACGTTGAAACTGTGCTATACTAAGGGGACAAATTCTATATGGAGAAAGCAGATGAACATTTTGTCCTACCTATGAGAGTGTTTTTCAACAGGCAAAGCTCAAAGGACACTAGCTAGTAAATAAAGGATTAAGAAACATGCTATCCTTATGTACAAAGAGCAACCGTGTATACATAACTCAAAAATACAGAGTAGAAAAACTCCCTGCCCAAGATGAGAAGGCATAACATCCATTTCAATCTCGCTTCCATGATCCATCATTAGATACCATCACTACAACTTTCAACGAAAAAGCAAAAGTTTAACACCAGTATCGTAATGACCAGTTTCTGAGTGATTGAAAAGCTGATTGCATTAACAGCAGTGGCGTAGCTAGAGGGGGTGCAAAGTACTAGGTTTTGCGGGGAGCCTGACCGCAGTGAACAAGCAGCCCCTCCCCCTCCTCTTCAGAGTCATTCCAGGCAGGAGGAGCAAAAGGGAGGCATTCGAAGGGGAGGGGCTCCGAAGGGGAGGGGCTGCTTGCATGCTGTGGTGGGGCTCCCTGCAAAACTTAGTGCTTTGCACGGTCTCTAACTACGTCACTGCCTTGTGGTATCCCAGTTCTGCCTTTGTCATGGTCTGTTTTGACTTCTCTGTGATTTACTAACCAAAACTATCGGTTTGCTAGCCAAAATTATTCACCTTCCATTGTCCTTTTCCCACCAAATTATACAGCAATGCCATTGGCCGCTATACAGGATCCCTGCACACAATTGCTTACACACACACCCCCAAGTGTATATGTTACTTGTGTTTTAAAAAGCACTGCCAGGAACCATGTGGATATTCTAGCTTCAGATCTTTCATTAGAACCATGCCAGTTGGAACTCAGGAGAAATACACAGGTTTTTTTTTCAATGCTTTTCACACCGTCCATCTATCATGAAACGCCTGCCTTTCGCAAGCTGTGTTTAACCATGAAGTCATCACATTCGTGAAATGGTCGTTATGGATGGAGTTGCCCTGCTTTCAAATAAACAGCTTGTCACATACAAAGCAACACAGACCAACTAATCAGAGAGACAGACGTAGTTTGTACTCATGAGCATGAATGCTGGGTCTTGATTTATGCATTGTAGGAGTCATACAGTTTCCTAATTTATGTTTATGTTCCATTTTAATGAAATCAGAACACTGTACAGATGCCTACAGATATTCAATAAATGAATATCTGCTTGTGTCATACATGTGCATTACTATGTACCAAGATAATCTTGACGCAGTGGCATCACGAGGGTTTGCATCACCCGGTGTGGAAGGCCTGCGCTTCACCCCCATGATGGACCTCTTCCCATGCAGTGGGCGGGTCAATGCCCTGGGGGTGGGCATGGTGATGCACCATTGCCCCGCCCCACTGGTTTTTGGGCTATACCTTTTGATAGAATAGAAATATTTCAACGTGGTTTATTTCATTACTTTCTGCATGAAATTGCTCATCGAGGATATATAACATGATGGTATTATTCAAAAATACCAAGATTTTAAAAAATTTTGGCCAGTAGTGGTGTGAGCTGCCCCCCGTGCATGTCACTCAGTGTGGCCTGTACCCCCCTAGCAATTCCAGTCTCTGAATGACACATGCACACTTTTCTCTCCTTGATATTTATGCCTGCAATACATTCTAGCAGTTCTAATGCGGCTATAGCTATATGCTGTGTCAGAGAAAATCACTTTCTACCAAACACCGCCAAAAGAATTCCCTTGCATCCAGTCAGCATGCAGAATATGTTTTCAAGAAGGACATGGAGGAGAAAAAAGCTTGGAGCCAATTCCAGGAGAATATATAGGAGAGAGCTAGGAAGCTGAACAGAGTAAAACGTTAGGTCTGAAATATCATGTTGATGAAAGATGAATTTCTGAACGTATTCGATAGACTGGAATTTCTCTGTGGAATTCAGAACATTTGGCACCATTTTAAAGCTGGAAATTCCACTCTGTGAAGGTTTAAAGACAACAAAGAACCATATAAATATTATTGTTGTATTCAAGGACAAGCAGCCCAATTCTGAGCTGACTGGAGCACAGGGCTGCCATGGCGCCAAAATGGCTACCGTGGCATCCGATGCGCAACTGGGCAGTCCACGGTGGCTCCTCAGGGAAGGGGACTCGTCCCCTTCACCCAGGTAAGGGAAGTAGCCCTGCAGTGGGGTTACTTAATTCTGCAGCAGCTCTTGAGCTACCGCAGAATCAGAGAGTCCCGTATCAGGCCGTGCAGCTCAACATGGGGTTCAGGATTCGGTGGAGCCGAGCTCCATCTCCTACCCTACTCCTACTCAGCTCCTGCCCTCTCCCCACCCCAGAACACCTCCTCACCACCTTCCACCACACCCCCACTCACCTCTCCACTGTCCGGCAGTCCAGGCGGCTGTGTGGGCTCACACTGGCCCAGCTCCGACACTCGGCTGGCACTGACACTCACAAACGTACTTTACGACATATTTGCGACGGTGTGTACTGGTGGTAAGCTGGCACACCGAGCTCAGGATTGGCTTTTGGTCCCTCCAGAACTTATTCAGTTGGGTATTCCATGGTCCAAGTCAAGATGTTTTTGTTCATGTGACTAGAAGAGTCAACTGTCAGCAATCAGATCCATAAAATAAGTCATCAAGGCAGGCCTTTCAATTCTGAGCCTCAAAGCAAAATAAGCAATTGCCTTCTCCATAACCCTTTCCACCACTGACGCATTTGTTTAGACTGTATGTCATTGCTGTTGTGTTGAATTGCCCCAACACAAATACAAGATAAGTGAAAACAGCCTGAAACCAGTTCACCCCGATCTTATGCTCTGCTATTCTACCACAGCAGGAGCAGCTTTGAAGCCCCAGCATCAGTGCAAAGATGCATCCATGTTCTCATTGGTTATCTCAAAGGAAGAGTCCAGTGATGCAGCTCGACTGCACAAAGGGCTTGCTTCTTCTTGGGAGCAAGGAGAACATATGAAACCATCGGACATATGAAACGTATGAATCCAAGGACCATCGAAGTGGTTGTGTCTTCATGGCAGTCCTAGGAAAAGCCTTCAGGGAGCTGTGTGGCCATTAAATGGTAGAATGGACAACAAACCATCAAAAGGTGAAATGCCTGGAATGGGGAGGGCCGCTTGCATGCTGTGGTGAGGCTCCCTGGAAAACTTAGTGCTTTATACCCTCTCTAACTATGCCAGTGGTAGCAGCAGGAAGGCCTGCTCTGTCCTGATGGGACCAGATCCAGACGAAATGCTCCCTGGAGCAGGTAAGAGCTGTTCCAAGCAGCACAGCGGCGGGGGAAGGGTGGGTGAGGGTGGCAAAGATGTAATGGGGCAGAGGAGTTTGGAGATGGGGCAGATTGAGCCCAGGAAGAGCAGTGCTGATGCACACCAAATTCTACCTCCCTTCCTGGGTCTGGAAACCTGACATGGGGCAGCTCAGATTTGCACCAGTTACTTAGCAGGTGCAGATCCAAGTCACCCCATTTTAGCCCAAAAGCTGATCTAAATGAGGCCAGGGGACAAAGGACCCCTTACCTTAAGGAAACCTCCAGCCTGCTCAATCCGCACATAGAATGCAGCATGGCCCCACTGTATTGGCACAGGTTAGGATTGGGCTGTAAATGATTGAAAGATTCACCCAAGGGAATGATGAGAGTGAAAAGACTATGGAATTAGGGCTACCATACTTTGATTGAATACAGTTCGTTTATGAACTTTGCTATGCAATTAGTACCAAAGAGACACAAACAAAACATTAACATTTTCTTGCAAAGAGACTGTTTTGCGCTTTTTTTTTTTGTTCCTCCTTATTTCAGAAAACAGGAGGAAGGAAAACATTTTCCTTTCACTTACTAAGAACATAAGAACATAAGAACAGCCCCACTGGATCAGGCCATAGGCCCATCTAGTCCAGCTTCCTGTATCTCACAGCGGCCCACCAAATGCCCCAGGGAGCACACCAGATAACAAGAGACCTGCAAGGCTTCCTGGGAATTGTAGTTAAGAACATAAGAACAGCCCCACTGGATCAGGCCATAGGCCCATCTAGTCCAGCTTCCTGTATCTCACAGCGGCCCACCAAATGCCCCAGGGAGCACACCAGATAACAAGAGACCTGCAAGGCCTCCTGGGAATTGTAGTTTAAGAACATAAGAACAGCCCCGCTGAATCAGGCCATAGGCCCATCTAGTCCAGCTTCCTGTATCTCACAGCGGCCCACCAAATGCCCCAGGGAGCACACCAGATAACAAGAGACCTGCAAGGCCTCCTGGGAATTGTAGTTTAAGAACATAAGAACAGCCACACTGGATCAGGCCATAGGCCCATCTAGTCCAGCTTCCTGTATCTCACAGCAGCCCACCAAATGTCCCAAGGAGCACACCAGATAACAAGAAGACCTGCATCCTGGTGCCCTCCCTTGCATCTGGCATGGAGGTGTGGGGATAGAGCAGGGAGGAGGTGTTCTGGGGGAGTGGGGTGGGAGGGAGTCGGGACTAGTGGAGCTTTGCTCCGCCAGATCTAGAGCCTCCATGTCGGGCTTACCGCCTGACACGGAGGCTCTTGATTCTACTCCGACCTTCGGGTCAACGTAGAATTGAGTAGCATCATTGTGGGGCTACTCAATTTACCTGGGGGAAGGGGATGAAAGTCCCCTTCTCCTGAGGAGCCGGCGGTGGCTGCCTGGAGCATGCTGGATGCGGCAGTAGCCAGGCAGCTCAGAATTGGGCTGTCATCGCTGTAACTTTTACAAGTTTTAAAAGATCATATTTATAGAACATAACATTTTTATCCCATCTTTCTAAACCAAAATGGTAATTAAAATATGATAAAAAAAATTAAAAGTAAAAAGTGTTATTTAAAACTCATAAAAATGGCAGTAAATATCTAGATCAGCAGTTTCCAAAGTCCTACTCAGTCCTTGGGACTACTGGTGGGTATTTGCGGGGACAGGGCCTGGGGTGGTGGGGTGCCCCAATGGCACCGCAGCAAATATAGCACCGCAGGGACCCAGGTGATTTCCCCCTTCCCTGTTGGGTCCGATGATGTTGGGGAAGGACCAGGAAGTCCACAGCCCCCTCTGCAGGTCTCCCCAATGCTAAAAATCATTTCATTTGGGGATTGGAGCGAACTTCCAGTTTTCGGAAATGTTTGTTTGTTTGTAATATCCCACCTTTCTGTGCCACTATAAGACATTTAAAAACAACAAAATGCAATAAAACTTGGATCCTGATTAAAATACCTTCATAAAAAAGCACCATCCCCCCCGTCCCAGTGTCAGCATAAAAAGGTTTCCCTGAATAAACAGGTCTTAAGACCCTGCTGAAAGGACTCTGAAGAAGGAGCCGTTCTCAATTTCAGGGGAAGGGAATTCCACAGATGGGGAGCCACCACCGAGAAGGCTCTCTTTCTTGCCCCCATCCTCCTCACCTCCGCTGGTGGCGGCACAGTTAGAAGGACCCCTTCTGATGACCTGAGAGGATGGGTTGGATTGTATGGAAGGAGGCGGTCCCTCAAATACCCTGGACCTGAGCCGTATAGGGCTTTAAAGGCCAAAACTAGCATTTTGAATTCAGCCCAGAAATGAACTGGCAGCCAGTCAGTGACTGGGTCGAACCTACGAGCCCCTGCAACCACTTGAGCAGCCTGTTCTGCACTAATTGCAGTTTCCAGACTGTCTTCAGAGGCAGCTCCATGTAGAACGTGTTGCAGTAATCTAATCTAGATGTCACTGTATAAATATAAATATAATATACTTCTAATACTGAATATACTCAATATATGCTCAAATATAATATTTTGCTGCTATCTCAATCCTCAAGTGAAGTGTGTTTTAACGTAATTCCAAGGAGAATTAAGACTTGGTACCTTCATCAATCAAACTGTCGACTGTACGTTGCAGAGTTTGGTTTCCTTTGGAATGCTGACGAATTACTACTCAAAGCTGCAATGTTCTAGCCAAGACCTTCCTGCCACACATCTCTGCACCATTTGTATGATATTTGTTTTAGTTCACAACACTCCTGTTTGTTACAGCTGTTACCATTTTGATTTAAACCCTCCCCCCCCCAAAAAAAAAATTCAAGAAGTTCAAACTAAATATCTTGCATTTAGAATGTTTCAGAGTAAGCTGATTCAGGGGATTTGAATTCACACACATATGCACACAGACATCTTATTCATTTGCATACTATTCATTTGACCAGACCACACACCTCCAGACGAGTAAATTTAAGTCACATCATAAAGCACGGTTTAATGATTGATTGGCAACCTTCAGTCTTGAAAGACTATGGTATAAGTCTACAGCACCCGGTATTCCCAGGCGGTCTCCCATCCAAGTACTAACCAGGCCTGACCCTGCTTAGCTTCCAAGATCAGACAAGATCGGCCATGTGCAGGTTTAAGCTACCCTCTTAAAGCACTTAACTGTAAATGTCCTGCTTATATTACTGGTGCAATCGCATTCTGGTCCCACATCTCATAAAGCTGTAGGTGTGACACCAGCAAAGCTATTTGTCTGGAAGGAGAAGGAGGAATGAGAGGGGGTGTAAGTGGTTGGCTCTTTGAGATCTGATCTGTACATTCAGCTGAATGAGATGGGAATGGTTGGCAACCTTCAGTCTCGAAAGACTATGGTATAAGCCTACAGCATCTGGTATTCCCAAGCAGTCTCCCATCCGAGTATTAACCAGGCCCAACCCTGCTTAGCTTCTGAGATCAGACAAGATTGGGCATGTGCAGGGTAATATGGAAGAAGATTCCTGAATTGTAGACTGTAGCACTGTCAAGGACAGAAATGGGGGGGGGGGTTCATTTTTCAATACTCCCCCATGTGATAAACTCCTCCTATACAAAAAGCCACATTCTAGTCCATCATTTTGGACATTCTGCTGGCTCACTATATGAAGGGTGGTTTTATTTGGGGAACATTCATAAATGTGATCACCCATATGCATCCTGAAGCAGTACAATCCATACCACTGCTTCATTTGCTTGCATGTGCAGACCGGACCTAAGCAAGGCTGGTACATCCATGAGGCCAACTAACAGACCAATCCTATGCGTGTCTACTCAGAAGTAAGTCCCATTAGAGTCAATGGGGCTTACTCTCAGGAAAGTGTGGATAGGACTGGGCTGTAAAGCAGCTCCCTCACAACCCAATCCTATCCCCAGTAGCGGTGGCAGGTGCAGTGGCGCCAAAATGGCTACCACTGCATGCAGTGGTACTGTCATCCCTTCTCCCAGGGAAAGCCCCAAGCCCTGCAATGCGGCTTCTCAAGTTCTGCACCGGCTATTTTGCCCGTGCAGACTTGAAACCCTCCATGTCTGGCTTTGCAGCCCAACGTGAACAATAGGATACGGCGGAGCAGGGCTCCACCACTCCTAACCCTTCCCCATGCTCTGCCCTCTCCCTGCCCCGGAATGTCTCCCCCCTGCCCCCAAGGCCCTCACCACTGCCTGGAGCTCTTGCCATTCATCTGGGAAGTATCCGTACGGCACTGAGCTCAGGGCCGACTGCTGCTGGACTGGCATTGACTCCTCTCTGGGTGTCGCGGATGCACCCTATGGCACATTTATGACACCCAGCGCCCAGTGCTGGAGCCAATGGGACTGGGCCCTTTGTCAGCAGATTGACAAAGGGTGCCCATCTCTGTTCACTACTGACCACCACTTCTCCTCCTTCTCTTTCCACTCCTTGGATTGGAAAAGGAAGAGGAGGAGCAGAGAGGAACGATGTGGGGAGAAGGAGAGTGCATTGAACATTGAAGAGTGAGAGTCACAGAGGCTGGCACATCATTGGGTGAGGTGGAGCATCCTTCCACATGCTGTATCAGGCATCAGGAGGTCCTAAGTTACAAAGAATCCTGTTTATAAAGTCTTCTTGTGGAGACTTTGGCCCCTGTTCTTCTAGATCAGGGGTGCCCAAACCCCGGCCCTGGGGCCACTTGCAACCCTCGAGGCCTCCCAATGTGGCCCTCAGGGAGCCCCCAGTCTCCAATAAGCCTCTGGCCCTCTGGACATTTGTTGGAGCCTGCACTGGCCCAACGCAGCTGCTATCAGCATGAGGGCAACTGTTTGACCTCTCGCATGAGCTGTGGGATGAGGGTTCCCTCCACTGCTTGCAGTTTCACATCTGTGATGCAGCAGCGGCAGCAAAGGAAAGGCCAGCCTTGCTTTGTGCAAGGCCTTTTATAGGCCTTGAGCTATTGCAAGACCTTCATTCATTCATATAAGTTCATCTTTAATATATTCATTTATGTAAATTTATTCAAATTTTAAATGTAAATTAATTCTTTTTTTCCCCAGCCCATGACACAGGGAGATGATGTGGCCCTCCTGCCATAAACTTTGGACACCCCTATTCTAGATTCCACGGTCAGTTTTGATAACATGTGGAGAGGGGAGAAGTTCTGGAATCAGCCCTCAGTGACCACAAAATAAATTTTTTTTCAGTGCTGTCACCAACATGGTGCCATTCGTACACTTGGTATTGTATGCCCAGCACAGTACTGAGTGCTGGTTGTGTGGGACAGAGGATGTTTCCATACACCAGCAACTCTTTGCACATTTACGCAAAATCCAAAAGGGCAATCCAGGAAGGCAGGTAAAAGTATATCTACACATTTAGGTAATCCCTTATTAAATCAGGACTGATTTGAATAATCCCTTACTCTGAATAAATTCTTGCATGGTTTAATAGCATATATACTAAACAGCTCATGAACTGTTTTAGCAGGCCTGCCAAGACTTTGGACTGACAATCAGCCTGAAGAAAACACAGGTCACAGTTCAGGATGTGGACTCACCTCCCTGCATTGCAATCTCTGCGCATGAGCTGGAGGTTGTCCATAACTTTGTATACCTTGGTTTAACGATCTCTGACACTCTTTCTCTGGATGCTGAGCTAAACAAATGCATCGGTAAAGCAGCTACCACATTTTCCAGACTCACAAAGAGAGTCTGGTCCAACAAGAAGCTGACGGAACATACCAAGATCCAGGTCTACAGAGCTTGTGTCTTAAGTACACTTCTGTACTGCAGTGAGTCGTGGGCTCTTCGCTCACAAGAGAAGAAGCTGAACCCTTTCCACATGTGCTGCCTCCAATGCAGCCTCGGTATCACCTGGCAGGACAAAGTTCCAAACAACACAGTCCTGGAACGAGCTGGAATCCCCAGCGTGTATACACTGCTGAAACAGAGACACCTGCGTTGGCTTGGTCATGTTGTGAGAATGGGTGATGGTCAGATCCCAAAGGATCTCCTCTATGGAGAACTTGTGCAGGGAAAGTGCCTTACGGATAGACCACAGCTGCACTACAAGGATATCTGCAAGAGGGATCTGAAAGCCTTAGGAATGAACCTCAACAGATGGGAAACCTTGGCCTCTGAGTGTTCTGCTTGGAGGCAGGCTGTGCAGCATGGCCTTTCCCAGTTTGAAGAGACACTTTGCCAGCAATCTGAGGCAAAGAGGCAAAGAAGGAATGTTACGTGAAAATCCCCTTTTTCCTTTTAAGTTGTGGTTTTTATGTATTTTGGACTAAAATATTATGTAGGTAAGACCTCAACATACAGGCCACAGCCAAGTCAAGTCACAAGTGCATGGCTACAGATCACCTAGTTCTATAAGGACAAGCAAATGTCTCCTATTCTCCTAAATGTCCCCTAAAAATGTGTATTGTTTTAACCTAATCACTGTGCCTCCTGATCCAATCACTGCATATGCAAATACCGTAAGGGGGGAAGACTTTAGCAGCAAAGTCTCCACCTAAATTGTTGCTTAAGTATCTCCTATTGTTAACTAAATCACAGCCATTAAGCTACATCCTGACTCCTAAGTCCAGTAGCAACAGGAAGCAAGCTACCCCCCTCCCCCAGGGTCAGCCTTTGCTGATAGCTGATTTCTGGACCCTTCCACTGTTTTACATACTCCACGTGTCCCACTGTGTATACTGAGCATGCGCATCTAGATCAGCACTAGGACACATCCGGGTCATTCTAGGTCAGCCACAACCCTTTAAGAGAAAGCTCCGAGCACATGGCTCTCTCTCTGGCTGCCCTCCAAGGCACAGGTCCTCCATAGGACTCTTCCACCCTCCCCCCAACTGCTTCCCAGGACAGGTAACTATATCTTGCATCTGGAATCTTTTCCTTTCTATCCTACCTATTTCTCCCCTTCTCTCCCCATCTTAGTTAGCAACTGGGTTATGCAGACCAGGGACCCCTGAAATCCTTCCCTACAACCTATCCTTTTCTGATTCCTTCTCGGATGCACCAAATACATGGCACACGCAACCACCATAAAGCTAGGTACACAGGATCCAAGTACTAGGAACCAAGAAACATATACTTACCATTTTCCATGTGCATTATGTATACCTGTGTTTTTGTAATAAAAATATAATCGTTGACTGAAAGTTATCTTTCTCCCAGTCTCCTCTTTAAGCTACAAGGGAATTTCTTTGCATTACGCTGTCTTGTTATCCAGCCTGCGATCCTGAGGTTTCCAAAAGGGTAATATAATAATTCCCCTTAAAACATAACAGCCCTTTTTGTTTACAGGAAGGCCCATAGCCAGGGAGACAGACCAGGGACACACTACACTTGCTCCCAGTGCAGAAGGGATTGTCACTCCCGAATCGGCCTTTTCAGCCACACTAGACGCTGTGCCAGAACCACCATTCAGAGCGCAATACCATAGTCTTTCTGAGACTGAAGGTTGCAACAACAAAAAATTCTAAACATTCATAACATGGAGAATAATGTCTACTCAAATGGGCTGGGTCCTAATGACCTGCTTTTGTGCAAATGGAAGGCATTTTTATTCACGCAAGAGGGAGACAATTTTAACTAATGTCCTCTTACTCATCCGGATCCTGCTTCCCTGACCCTCAGGAGTGAATTTTCATAAGCCATGTGCAGGGTGGACTGCTGTGTGAAAAAGAGGTGGGGAAATTCCCATTCAGTAACTGTGTTTTAAATTCTTAAGACTTGAGGAAAAAAATTAAGTTCTTGTATGTCTCTCATTGACTCTTTAGCCTGCAGGATATCCTTCCTAGACTAGATGATCCATCTGGTTCCATCCTCCTCTAAAATTATGATTCTGAGGAGTTAAAGAGAAACTAAACCAGAATAAGCTATTATAAAAACAAATCCTATAACTTTTCCTCTGTTAACATGGATTTTTCCACAATTATTTATTGGGTCCCTTTGGGGAGAAGGGCGGGATAAAAATAAAGTTTATTATTATTTATTATTATGTGGCGTGACTCAAAACATGGTGCACTGTTCTTATCTGGAAGGGATCCAAGACTGCAATTCTATTCACACTTACCTGGGAGTAGATCCCACTGAACACAATAGGACTTAGAAGTAGACATGTATAGGATGAAATTGTTAAATCAGTGCACAAAAATTGTGGCATGGCTCTTTCAATCCTAGGACATCTGCTTACTTTACAAGTCTGCTAAGCACACAGGAAGACTAGCGATAATCCATCAGTATATAATCTCTCTGTTCATTCTGTATGAATGCAATACAAGCCAATGAGTTTGAAACAATGGTAAACTCAACTATATAGTGGAAAGAAGTGAATGTGTGTTCTGTTTTTAATTTCGAAGAACTTAAAGTCAGAAGCAATTTTGTCCATTCAAAAATGCACCACAAACCTCAAATGGAAATCAAGTTAAAGGAACTGTTCTTTAAAAAAATAAAAACCCTCTCAATATCAGTTTGGATTAATTTTGACAACCAAGGAAAAGACAGCTACACACTGCACATTATTTTCAATAATTATTTATTACAATTCTCGCTTTGAGACAA
Source organism: Tiliqua scincoides (assembly GCF_035046505.1). Taxonomy (NCBI): domain Eukaryota; kingdom Metazoa; phylum Chordata; class Lepidosauria; order Squamata; family Scincidae; genus Tiliqua; species Tiliqua scincoides. The sequence goes on from NC_089821.1 coordinate 12,374,326, forward strand.
AGGCCGTCCATAGCCTTTCCTCTGAGAAAGAGGTGATCAGATTATTATCAAAAATATATATTATTTTTTTAAGTACTGTATATGCCACTTTTCAACATAAACATTCACAAAAACGTTTTACATGGCAAAAGACATGAAAAGAGGGTTCTCTGTTCCAAAAAGAGATCACAGACTAAGGAAAACAAATATATTCTCAGGTCTTAAGCAGACATTTCCTTTTTAGATTGTGAGCCCTTTGAGGGCAGAGATCTTTTTTTTTTTTTAATTTTTCTCTTTCCACCTCCCCCTGCCACACCAGAAGACCAGAAGCAGTCAGCTGGGGCAATAGAGAGTAGCCGGGGCAAATGCAGGGTGGCAACAACGGTCATCTCTCAGCACTTTAGTGTAGGTGGGGAGGGGGGTAAATGAGTGTGCACTGCCGCTTCCCCCTGCCGCACTCCTGTGCTTGGGAAAAGTGGCCACTCGTGTGCTTTGGAAAAAGTCAAAAGTGGTGGTGGAGCAAGCATCGGCCTAGCCTGGGAACATTGTTCCTTTTCGGTTGTGCACTTGAAGAAGTGGAGGGGAAGGAAGCAGCAGGCCACAGAGCTTGAGGTCAGGGGCTGGGAGTTCTGTCTCCACTTCATTTTTGCTTTCCCCAGGGAAGAAGGAGGTGGGAGAAAGCAGAGCAATCCTGCTTTGGTTGCTCAAGGAACTGAGCAGTCAAAACAAGACCGCTGGGCTTCTTCCTGCAGCAGCAATTGCATGCGGTGATGGCACCGGAGGAGGAGGTGGGTTGCATCTGCCCCAGTCCTCCCATTGTTTACTCATAGTGAGCGATAACAGGATTGGAGCCCTGGGAGAGCAGCCCTCCTCCATGCACAACATGCTCCATCCAGGCTCTAAGAACATAAGAACATAAGAACAGCCCCACTGGATCAGGCCATAGGCCCATCTAGTCCAGCTTCCTGTATCTCACAGCGGCCCACCAAATGCCCCAGGGAGCACACCAGATAACAAGAGACCTCGTCCTGAGTTGGGTGGCTGGATGGGAGGCAATGGGAGCTGAAGGTAAGAAGAATGGGGCTGCTGTGGGGCAGCAGTGCAGGTCAGGGCACATCTCGGCCCCATCTGGCTCTTCCTTTCACTTCCCTTATTCTTCTTCCACACCCATAAGAACTAAAGAAGAGTCCTGATGAATCAGGCCCATCTACTCCAGCTTCCTGTATCTCACAGAGGCCCACCAGATGTCTCAGGGAGCACACAAAACAACCGTTATAGTTGGGCTCTCCCAAGATAAGTGGGATATGGCTCTCTCATATCTTGAAAATATGGGCCAGATTTGCGCATTTTCTTTTCTGTCACTTGCAACCAATGAGTTTCAGTGTGAGAACAAAATACTTATTTCTGTCCATCATCTACTTGACGTCACTTTCTCCTTAACGATGACACTTCTGGCCCTCAGCAGGTGATACAAACGCTGACTTTGGCCCTCTGTATGAAATGTGTTTGACACCCCTGCTCAAGAATCAGGAGGTGGCATATGCCCATCATGGTCTGTAGCCTGTGATGGACTTTTCCTCCATGAACCTGTCCAATCCCTTTTTAAAGGTATCTAGGCCAGATGCCATCACCACATCCTATGGCAAGCTTGATGGTTGGCAAAGTGATGGTGAAGGACTGTGCATGTATTAGCATGCACTAATACAGCCAAAAAAAGGGAGCAGAGCAAAAACAAAACACCTCCCAACATCACTGCCTCTCCCCCACTGAACTAGAGGTGGGAGAGGCAGTAGCAGGGAGGGTGTTGCTTCAGGCTTTGTGCCCCCCTCTCCGGTGGCCAGACTTCATCAGATCTGAAACATTATCGCGAGAGCGGGGTATCTGATAAAAACACCAGATGTGAACAGTTTGGTCTACACCAGGGGTGCCCAAACCCCGGCCCTGGGGCCACTTGCAGCCCTCGAGGCCTCTCAATGTAGCCTTCAGGGAGCCCCCAGTCTCCAATGAGCCTCTGGCCCTCTGGAAATTTGTTGGAGCCCGCACTGGCCTGATGCAACTGCTCTTAGCATGAGGGCAACTGTTTGACCTCTTGCATGAGCTGTGGGATGAGGGCTTCCTCACCTGCTTACTGTTTCACGTCTGTGATGCAGTAGCAGCAGCAAAGGAAAGGCCAGCCTTGTTTTGTACAAGGCCTTTTATAGGCCTTGAGCTATTTCAAGACCTTCATTCATTCATATAAGTTAATCTTTAATATATTCATTTATGTGATCTTATGTAAATTTATTCAAATTTTAAATGTAAATTAATTCTTTTTTTCCCCGGCCCCTGACACAGTGTCAGAGGGATAATGTGGCCCTCCTGCCAAAAACTTTGGACACCCCTGGTCTACACAAAGTCGTAACTAGAAGTCCCAGGCCCAGGGGCAGTGACATCACGATGACACATGACATCATGATGTCACTTCCTGATCCTCCCCTCCCCCCCCCCAGAGGAGGAGGTGATGCTGGCGGCTTTGCATCCCCTGATCCTTCTCTTGTGGATGCTCCCCAAAGGAAAGGGGAGCCTGCACAGGAGAAGGAACGGGGTGTGAAGTTGCCAGCACCTCCTCTCCAGGGGGAATCAGGAAGTGACTGCTATGAGCATTGTGCTGCCCCCCCCAATAGCACTTGGGGCAGGTATGTAGTGAAGTTGTGTGTGTCTCCCTATGTTCCTTTGGCAGGAAAGTAGAAAAAGGAGGGGTTCACTCTAAATGAAGAGGAATGGTAGGAACTTGCATTATCCAATTAGGAAGTGGAGTGGGTTTCAACTGGGAGATAAATACCAGGGATGTAGTATAGTGAGTGCAAAGGACTCAGAAAGGAGTGGTGGCCTAGCTTGTCTTTTATCAGTCCTTTTAGATTTTGTATGGTTATGCTGTATGAATAGTCAGATGTGAGGGATTGTATTAACCACTGGATGTTTATTTGGGGATAACTGGGTTTTTATTCTGTAAAAATGAGGTTGTTCTGTCAATTTAGCTATTGGGGGCTGCAGTTTTGCTTCCTCTGTCTCCTTTTTGTAATATTAAACCCCACCTTTCCCTTGTTTTGTATTACTGGGTGATAACCCTTTTAGCTTATAGATTTTTATGGAAAGGTTAAAGGGATCTGCCCAGGGAGCCTTTCTGAAAGATTTTGGGGGAAGCTTGGGCTGGTGGCAGCAGAGAGCTAAATAGGTTGCATTGCACATGGCCATGACAAGGTGCCCCTTGGTCTCCACCCTGGTTACATCTCTGGATCCATGTGCATATCAACAAATTCAATGGCCAGAAGTGTCCCTTGTGGCCATGTAGTCCAACTCCCTGAAGCAAGAAAATTATCTCTACATCACTGCAAAAGGCACCTGTCAAGTATCTACTGGAAGATCTCCAGGTGACTCATAAATCATTTCAAGACTGGAACCTCACTGGGAGTAAGCCCCATTGAACTCAAGCGAATTTTGTAATGGAAGATCAGAAGATCATCAGGTGGATGATGTGGTGTTGACAGCTATTCCCATGCAATGACAGCTGGTTGACAGCTGTGGGAAGGGCAGGCTGGCTCCACAGCTGTAATCAATCAAGGCCAATGGAGACTCTGATGGACACCTGAGCTGCATTTGACCTTGATGGGACTTTGAATGGACATGGACTGAAGGGATGGCTCACCTGAGCCTAATTTGGACTTAACAAGGGGCTGCAGGAATAAAAGGCAGCCCCAGAACACCCAGACATACCCTGACCCAGACACACCAGGACTCTGCTGCAGAAGATTGGACTGTGCTTTGGAAGATTGAGCTGGAGTGGATGGACTGGAGGCTTTGGACCTTTACCCACTAAGTTAAGTGGTGTTTTGGGGAGGGAAAGCCTCTGGATAAGAGAACTTGCAGGGAATAAGTGTTTATAGCAATAAATTTGGTTAATTGCTATAGATAAGGAGTTGTGTTTGTTTCTTTGCACACCACAGCTGTTCTTTCTAGAGATAAGAGGGGGTGTTAATTAGCCAAAAAGCAGGCATTAGAAGGGAGTTGGAATAATTGGATGGGACAAACTTACTACTTATGAGACATACCCAGGACTGGATGTGGTGCACTGGTTTTCCTTCCAGACCTCACGGCGGCCTAGAGGAGCCCAGAGCTGCCTGCTAAGCAAGGGAGCTGTGAGGTTCACAGATGCAGGGCCAGGCTGCAGCATTTAACCTGGGAGGAAGGCAGTCTCCATCATCTACCCTTGTATGCAGGCGGTGGGCTACCTTCTCTGTGCAGCCAAGCCGAGTGGGGGACTGCGAAGTCTGCATTGGCTGGTTGCCTGCTCAGCCCCCCCTCCCCCTCCACACACTGGGCTGCCTCCTGCTCTGCGTCAGAGGCCAGGAGAGCATGAATGGGATTCCAGACAGCCCAAGTCATGCTGGGGGGGGGGGGGCTGACTCTGCCAAACGGCAGGGTGAGGAGATGCAGAGCCCAATCCTAGGCATGTCTACTCAGAAGTAAATTATAGTCAGTGTGGCTTACTCACAGGTAAGTGTGCATAAGATTGCAGCCAGTGGCATGGGGGGGGCGGCAAAGCGCTAAGTTTTGCAGCGATACTCATCACGGCATGCAAGCAGTCCCTCTCCTACGGAGGCGTAAGCCTGTTTTGCTCCCCTGCCCGGAATGGCTCTAAAGGAGAGGGACCTGCGACGAGTCTCCCTGCAAAACCTAGCGCTTTGCCCCCTCCGGCTACGCCACTGGGGAGGGGAGCCCTTTGACGCTCTGTTATTTCCTATAAAAGGACAAAGGCGGTCTGCCTCCCTCCCCCAGGCACGAAGCAATGCCCAACTTGCAAGCACTTGGGCTACCCTGGCTCTAGGGCTAAGCTTGAGATAAGAGCTCGTCTGGCGCCCCCAAGTGGGCGTCGCGGGCGCCAGCAGAGGCTGGCCCAGTAAAAGAGCATCCCGGTCAGAAAGAGGCCGAGACACGTGCAGTGAAGGGGGGAGTGCAAAGTTTCACAGTAGCGATGGGAACCTGGCGGCCAGGTGGCGGTGTGGGTGCTCCGTCGCCTCCCCTGCCCCATCCTTTGCGAAAGAGAGGCAGGGGGAGGCGCTGCCTCTTTCTTCATGGCGAAGGGGTGGCCAGGTGGGGCAGGGGGCTGCCGCCAGCCTTACAGAGGTGGCGAGGTCGAGTGAGCACCAAGACTTGGCGACCAAGTCGAGCCCCCCTCCCCCAAAAAAGTCTGGGGGGGGTCATCAAAGGAGGTCAGGAACACCCAGGCACCACTGAGCTTTCGGCTGAGGCAGCCTGCAGGCGCAACCCCGATCTTGGGGGGCAGGGAAGGTCTCAGCCAAAGACTACAATTCTATCCACGTTTTCCTGGGAGTAAGTTCCATTGACTAAAATGGGACTTACCTCTGAGTAGACATGCATAGGATTGGGCTCAAAGTCCTGTGGTGGCTGCCAGCGAAGCAATTGCACGACCATTGAGCCCAATCCGATGTACGTCTACTCAAAAATGTCCCCTTATAGTCAGTGGGGCTTGCTCGTAGATAAGTGTGGATAGGATTGCAGCCTTACAACCCAATTCGATGCACATCTACTCAAAAGTAAGTCCAAGTATAATCAATGGGGCTTACTCCCAGGTAAGTGTGCATAGGATTGCAGCCAACGTCTGCACAAGCACTTGACAGGAGAAGGATCGTCATACATCCTTTGATTTGATTGAGACATACAAAATTATGCAGGGGATGGACAGGGTGGATAGGGAGATGCTCTTTACACTCTCACATAATACCAGAACCAGGGGACATCCACTAAAATTGAGTGTTGGGCGGGTTAGGACAGACAAAAGAAAATATTTCTTTACTCAGCGCGTGGTCGGTCTGTGGAACTCCTTGCCACAGGATGTGGTGCTGGCGTCTAGCCTAGACGCCTTTAAAAGGGGATTGGACAAGTTTCTGGAGGAAAAATCCATTATGGGGTACAAGCCATGATGTGTATGCGCAACCTCCTGATTTTAGGAATGGGTTAAGTCAGAATGCCAGATGTAGGGGAGAGCACCAGGACGAGGTCTCTTGTTATCTGGTGTGCTCCCTGGGGCATTTGGTGGGCCGCTGTGAGATACAGGAAGCTGGACTAGATGGGCCTATGGCCTGATCCAGTGGGGCTGTTCTTATGTTCTTATCGTCGGGACACGCGGTGCCTTTCCTCAAGCCCTATGGCAGGAGAACTGAGAGCCCAAGCCTATGCCTCAGAAGTCCAGTCAATGTAGCTTACTCCCAGATCAGTGTGGCTAGGACAAAGGCGGTCTTTACAGCCCAATCCTATGCCTGTCTCCTCGGAAATCAGTCCCAGTACAGTCAATGGGGCTTACTTCCAGGTAAGTGTGGCTAGGATTGCAGCCTTGCAGCCCAATCCTATGCCTTTCTACTCAGAAGTCAGGGAGCCTTACTCCCTGGTTAGTGTGGATAGGATGGCAGCCTCAGACTGCCATGCTAGCCACACTTTCCTGGGAGTAAGCTCCATTGACTCTAATGGGACTGACTTCTGCGTATGCATAGGCTGAGGCTCTCAGTCTCCCTCAGCCATGCAAAGCAGCACCCCCCAGCCGGCCCGAGCCGCGCTCCTGGCAGCACTCCAGCCGGCTCCCGCGCCTTGACGCAGCCTTCAGTGGGAACTCCAGGCGCATCCCCAGAGATGCCCATTGACGGGACAGGCAGGGCTGTCTCGCCAACTCCAACCCGCCCCTCCCTCCTTTGGGGGGGTGAGGGGGTGTTGCTGGCTGGCGCGCTCACTGGCTGAGCCCCAACCCTCTTCCTGCCGGGCGGCCTCTGATTGGCTGCAGGGCTTTTCAGGAATCCCGGCGACCCTTTAAAGGCGCGCGGGGCGCCCGCAGCCACTCCAGTCCAGTGTAAGCGGCCGGGGGCTGAGCAGCAGGGGCGGCTTGCTCGCTTGCAGGCGCAGAGGGTAACCGGTGATTTTTGGCCACGATCCGGGACCCCAGAGAGAGATTGGACTCCTCCAGCCAGGACCACTCAGGATCACCTTGGGGCGTCCAAGAGCCTCTGCACCGGGATACTGAGCGCTCTTCTCTGGGTTGCTGCTGCACGGGGGTCTGCTCCGCTCTGCTCCACGCGCTGCTGGTTGCTCGGATTCCGTCCCCCTCCTCTGGAAAGGTAAGTGTTGGTGAGAAGGAGTGCGGTCCTCGCACAGCTTCGTGGCAGTCCTGCTAGTGCATGAACTTCGGACCAGTGGCTGGTGGTGACTGCGTAATAATCTTGCTGGTGCGCAAAAGACGAGCCAGGAGGAAGATTGGACTAGTGGAGCAGCTAGAGAGGGGAAGAGCAAGAAGTTTTGCAGGGAGCCTCACCGCAGCGAGCAAGCGGCCCCCCTTAGGAGCCATTCAGAGGGTAGCAGTGGCGTAGCTAGAGGGGGCAAAGCGCTAAGTCTTGCAGGGAGCCTCACCGCAGCGAGAAAGCGGTCCCTCCCCTTAGGAGCCGTTGGAAGGGGAGCAGTGGCGTAGCTAGAGGGGGGAAGCGCTAAGTTTTGCAGGGAGCATCACTGCAGCGAGCAAGCGGTCCCTTCCCTTCGAAGTCATTGGAAAGGGAGCAGTGGCGTAGCTAGAGGGGGGCAAAGCGCTGAGTTGTTCAGGGAGCCTCACCGCAGCGAGCAAACGTAAGGGAGCAAACAGCTCCCCTTCCCTTAGGAGCTGTTGGAAGGGGAGCAGTGGCGTAGCTAGAGGGGGGCAGAGCGCTAAATTTTGCGGGGAGCCTCCGTTTTATAGCAGAATGGCTCCGAGGCGGGGGTGCGTTTGCACGCGGCGGTGAGGCCCCTTGCAGAACTTACTGCTCTGCCCCCCTGTAGCTACGCAACTGGATCGGGCTGGCTTCTGCAGCAGGCAGCTCCTGTGCTCTTTCTTCCTCGCTCTTGGCCAGATCTGCTTGGCTAGATCCGGCGCGGGGGAGGGGGCGGGCAGTCCAGGACACCCCCCCATTGACCCGTCCGTGGTGTGCCTCTCGTTTCAGGGTCTCCCCCGGGGTGGGCGCGATCCCTGCTATGGAGTTGCCTGCCGGCCTCTTCCTCCTGCTGCTGCTGGGGCTCTCCGGCGCCACGAACCGGATTCCAGGTAAAGAAAGCGAGCGAGGACGCGGGGGGGGGGGGCTGGCAGGCGCGGCTGCCGCTGCCGCCCCTGGGTTGGGGAGGGGGGCGGGGGGCGCGGTGTGGCGGTGCCCCTTCGCGGTGCTGGGCTCCTTGGCGAGGGGCAGACCCCGGGGACCACCTGTGGGGCTTCTGGGGGTAGCAGACCCCGGGCTCCCCTTGGACGGCTGCGCTCTGGTGTGGGCGTCCCGGAGGGGAGCGGGCGGGTCGGGGGCGCCCCGCCGGAGTCTTCAGGGCCAGGAAGCGGGTGCCTTCGGGCTCTGAGGCGCCGCGGGGTCTTGAGACGGGTGGACAGGCGAGGCTCTGCCGCCCGGGCCGGAGCGCGCCTTGCTCGCTCCCGCCTGCCCGCCCTCCGCCTCTCCTCGCCTGGTGCCAGGCCCTGGCTAGAGGCGCTCCGGCCACCTGCGCACGCCGGCGGGAAGGAACGAGGACCAGCCAGCCCGCCCAGGGGAGGAGCCTGCCACTTCTCTGTTCTCCAAGGGCTTTCCGTAGCCTCTCTGGGAGAGCTCCGGCCAATGGGAGACGAGGGGGCCCTGGGCAGGCTGAGGGAAGGGCAGTGGCAAGCGGCAGATGCCAGGCTGGTGAGGGGGAGTTCTCCAGCCCTGTGGAGAGCAGAGAACTCCCCCTCGCCATCCTGCATCTGCTGCCCCCCAAGGCTGCCACTTCCGCTTTGGGGGACCTCTCTGGTTCCCTCAGCCTGCCCAGGGGCCAGAGCTGGTTCCTTCCTTGGCTGGCCCGCCCGCCCAGGCCCTTGGCAGTCTCCTGCCACTTGGCACCAAGCCCTCTGTGAGTAGAGTGCCTCTGCCAGAGCCCAGTGAGGGGGCAGGGGGAGGAAGGAGAACGCCCTGCCCTGCCTCACCAGGGGAATCCTGACCTTCCTAGAGAGCCTGAAAGGCACCCGCCGCCCTCAAGGCAGAAGTCCAGCTGGCTAGATGATGCCGGCACAGCCCTCGCCAGGAGAAAACTGACCTGGAGCCAGTCCCAAAGTCAGAAACTGCTGCAGTCTTCCAAGCCCTGCCCCATGGCCAGACCCACACTGGCGAGCTGCCAGGAGTCTGGGGGTGGAATATCTATCGAGGGAAGACCAGGGAACAAGGGAGGTAGAGGCTCCTGGGTATTTCCTAAAAGCCTGACATTCCTCCCAACCACCATCTTGGCCTCAATGCATTCCTGTGGTTCATCTTTTAAGGCCACCCGTGTTGTCCTAGTCCAGCAGTTTTCAACCTTTTTCATCCCATAGTGCACTGACATGGTGCTAAAACTGTCAAGCCACACCATCAGTTTTTGGACCATTGACAAGGCACAGCACGCTGCTAGGGGGGGGGGCTTCTATCCCCCAATTGCCCTATTAATAAATGACCCTCCACCCAAACTGCTGTGGCACACTTGTGGCACACTAATGACAGTGGTTGAAAATCACTGTCCTAGCCGATTATTTTTATACTCTCTCCCCCATCCCCTTTCTTTCCTATTCTTTGTGGCAGAGCCTGGAGATGACAACAGTGTGTTTGATCTCTTTGAGTTAATTGGCTTTGCTCGCAAGGGAGCTGCGCGCAAGTCTGCAGGGGTGCACCTGACTAAAGGACCAGACACCTCCAGCGGCGCCTACCGCATTGAGGATGCCAGCCTGATCCCTCCTGTTCCCAACCACAAATTCCAAGACATTCTCGATGCCATTCAAGTGGAGAAAGGCTTCATCCTGCTGGCTAATCTTCGCCCCCTGAAGAAGAGCCCCGGCACCCTACTGGCTGTGGAGCGCAAGGACAACTCTGGCTACGACTTTAAACTGGTGCTGAATGGCCGAGCAAAAACATTGGACCTGAGTGTCTTTCCCAAGGAGGGCAACCAGAGTTTGGTGTCGGTGGAGGACGTGGAACTGCCCACTGGGCAATGGAACAACATCACCCTCTTTGTGCAGGAGGACCAGGCTCAGCTGTATGTGGGGTGTGACAAGTTGGTGAATGCTGAGCTGGAAATCCCAATTCAGAGTGTTTTCACTAGAGACCTGGCCCGCAGTGCCCGGCTCCGTATTGGCAAAGGAGGAGTTAATGACAACTTCCAGGTAAGTTGCCTCTCAGTTAGCAAGTTCATGATTTTATTCCGGTCTGGGTTGGTCTTATCCTTATGCAGCAAAGTTGGGGCAAAAAATTCCAAAGAGGGTATCCTTCTCCTGCTCAGATCTGTCTCCCCTTCCACTTGTAAGACGGCTGATGTCACTGCCCAGAATGGCTCACGCAGCAAGTGGTGGAGGGCTGCTTACACGGCGCATTGCAGCACCTGCAATACTTACTGCATCACCCCGCTGTAGCAACGCTACTGTTTCAAGTTATCTCTCCCAAGTGTGAAAAGTGCAATCCTAGGCAGGTCTACTCAGAGTAGGTCCCATTGTGTGCAGTGGGGCTTACACACATGTACATGATGTGTGTAAGACCCTGTGAGGCTTAGATCACTTGCGAGACTTCTGCTTATGTTAACACTGGATTTTTCATGGGGAAAGGAAAGTGAAGGAGAGGTCTCTGAAGGCAATGATGAGCATTCCGGCAAGTGTATATTTTACATCAGTATGACAGACCCAATTAAGGACCCAATCCTATCCAACTTTCCAGCACCAATGCAGCCACAATACAGCCCCAAGGTAACAGAACAAACATTCTCCTGCCTTGAGGAGGCCTCTGTGACTGCCTCCCCACTGCAGGAAGCAGCACACTCCCTGTTGCCAGAGCTGCATCCGCGCTGGAAAGTTGGATAGGATTGGGCCCTAAGGCAAGGATCTCTAAGCCTAATGGGTGAAGATCCCCTAATTTGAGCACCAATAATAGCTTGAAATTATTGAAGAACTTCTAGCCAACCCGGAAAAGATACTGAAAATTGGAGGGCAGTGTTGCTTTTAAGGTGTTTGAATGTCATGCTTCTCTCTCACTGGTAAATTTTTGGCACCTGGAAGTAGGAAAGTGATGGTGGAGGTGGGGAGGGGTCATATTTAAAGGAGGTAACCATTTTTGGGGTATGTACTAAATTCAGGCTGCAATCCTACACACACTTGGGAGTGGGAGTAAGTCCCACTCAAGTAGTGGAGTTACTTCTGAGTAGACAGTCATAGGGTTGTACTGTCTGTTTTCTTCACTACTGAACAATGTGAAGATGCAGATACATTTCAGAATAAACTTTTTTAGTGATCAAAATGATGTCTTTTCCTTTTGTTTTTCCATCAGTAGCTAATAATTGTTGCACTTTTTCTGTTCACAGGGCGTGCTGCAGAATGTTCGGTTTGTGTTTGGAACCACACTGGAAGCCATCCTGAGGAACAAAGGCTGTGAAAGCTGTAAGTTGTCAACATGCTTCTAAAGTCAATTAACTCTTAAAAATGATATTCTGTGGGGTTTTTGGTTTTTGCATCAGCAACTTATAGTAACAGCAGACAAAACTAAACATACAAATTTATAACAGCAGCAATAAAACACGACTTCCAAAACAATAACCCGAATGAACACGTGATCCACTCTCAATAGAATTATGAAAGAGCCAAGAATATATAATGTGGGGGCCAGACCAACTTCCAAATGAAAAGAGTTTAATAACTTTGGGGTCACCCCTGATAAGACCTGATTCCCCTATATGGGAGATCAAGTTTAGATGAATTTTACATATATAGTGCAATGCAAATCATTGTTGGCTAAGATATTGCTGCTTTTCAAGTGCTGTGTCTATTTTAGCTGACTTTTTTGTTTCTTAAATTGTGTGAGAGGGTATATGTACATTAACATGCATGCATACTTTTCTTGTTTATAGCCACCAGAACAGTTATTAAATTGGACAGTCCCATGAACGGCTCCAGTCCAGCCATCCGCACAAACTACATTGGCCACAAAACCAAGGATATTCAGGCAATCTGTGGATTCTCCTGCGATGAGCTATCCAATATGTTTGTAGAACTGCAAAGTCTTCGTGCCCTGGTCACAACCCTTCAGGACTCAGTCAAGCAAGTGGTAAATGACTATATCAAATACATAATAATGACATAGAAAGGGAGCAGACTTCACTGATGCATGCAGGCCAGCTGTTTGATTTTTGCATGGTAGTCCTTCCATATTCCAGAAGGCAGGCTTGTAAATAAGCCCCTTCCATGGTAAGAGTCAGCTTCACATTACTGGGTTGTGAAGCTTTTTGTAAATAGGTAGAAAACTGACCTTTTTTCACATGATGTTGGCATGCCCCAATGACTAACATAGTCGTATATACATTGGTTGGCATTTCTGATTTGCACGGCTGCTGCAAGGGGTCACATGGAGAAACCTCACTGTAACCCGAGTTATACACGGATAAAGCCTGCAACATTCAGCAGCTATGTCTTCTATTGCAGTGGTAGTTTCTCTAGCCGTGGTGGTAATTGATGTTCTGTGCACCATTCTTATTGAGAAGAAGTCCTTGCCCCTCCCCTTCTCCAGAGTACTTTTCTGGGAAGAAGGGAAAGCAGGTGGTAGAGGCTTTCGAAATGGAACATGCAAAGCCCTGCTCCTAGTAAGCTGTGAGCAGTGCTGTCTTTGGCCTGATCCTGCATGTGTGCATTTGAGCAGGGGCATTTGATTTTAAGAATACTACACATAAAATGCTTGTGGGCAGACTGCCATATCCTATGGTAGCCATCCATAGGTATACTCACTAGTACGGGTAATCAGTAGGAAATTAGTTAACTGGATTTGCCCCAAGAAAAGTATAAGCAATTTTTAATGTTTATCTGTGAAATTGAGACTGATCTAAAACTCATTATTTGTCTTTTTTCCCCTCCCTCTAAGTACGATGCTAATGAAGTTGGTGGCCGTAAAATCCTCATAAGCCCTGGAGCATGCATTCACAATAATATGGCATACCAAAACACAGATGAGTGGACCACTGATAGCTGCACCACATGTACTTGCCAGGTAACTATTCCTTACTGTTCATAACCTGTAAACACCATCACCATCAGACATGAAAAGGTTCATGAACACAAATAGGTACACGTAACTGCACAATATAGCATCAGAAGTCTCTTACTTATAAATACTACCTTTAAAACCTTTACATAATACCTTTGATTAGATGTTACTGAGCGGCCCGCTTGGAGGCAGGCTGTGCAGCATGGCCTTTCCCAGTTTGAAGAGACACTTGGCCAACAGTCTGAGGCTAAGAGGCAAAGAAGAAAGGCCCATAGCCAGGGAGACAGACCAGGGACAGACTGCACCTGCTCCCAGTGTGGAAGGGATTGTCACTCCCGGATTGGCCTTTTCAGCCACACTAGACGCTGTGCCAGAACCACCTTTCAGAGCGCGATACCATAGTCTTTCGAGACTGAAGGTTGCCAATACAATACTAAAAAACTGCTTTCTAATAAGGCTAGCTAGTATTGAAGTACACCTCTAATACCTCAGCATTTCCAATCTCCCTGAAATGTCATACGTAAGCCAGTTGAGTGAATTTTGAGGGATACTGCAAAAATCAAAGCATGTGTTATTTTCAAAGCAGCAATCCGAATTTTTCCTAAAACAAAATTGGATCTAAACCATATTTTCAGGTGCATTAAACTTACAGTTCATGGCATCTGAACCTTTTCAGCTGGCTAGCAAAATTAAGATCCTTTTTAGGAAAGATGCTCCTACTTTATCACGGAGAGGGAAATTATGTATATAACCATGCAACAGTGTCTTTGGTTTATTTTAATTCTCGTTGCTGCTGAGAAATTGCATCCAAAAGTCCAGTAATGGAGTTTATTCCCTAGGTAACTTAGCAGGAGGAGATGTTGGTCAGTAACAGGACACATACTTTCCATACTGATGCTGTGGTCAATCCCTGACATCAGATAGCAGGACTGGTGAGCCACTGACCGCCCAATCCTTCAAGTGGTGGCACTGCCAGGTGCAGTGGTGCCTAAGCATTCTGTAGCTCCATGGCAGTTCCTGGAGGTCTCCTCAGGGAAAGGAGACTTTCATCCCCTTCCCCTGGGAAAAGCTCCCCTCCCTGCAATGGGGCTTCCCAAGTCTGCACTGGCTATTTTGCTGGCACAGACTTGAGAGACTCCATGTCAGGCCTTCGGGCCCAACAGAATTCAGAATCCAGTGGAACAGAGCTCCCCCGTCCCACCCTCGCCCTGGTTCTTTCCTGGAACGCCTTCTTCCTCCTCCCCCCCACCCGCCACCAGGGCCCTCACCACTGCCTGGAGCTCTTACTTGGCTGATAGAGCAATACTGCAATCTGGATTGCTAGTTATGGGGTCTGTTGGTCTCTAACAGTGCTTTCTTTATCATCCTTTAAGAAAGAAAGGATAGAAAGAAAGAGTGAAAACTTTTAGTTCCCATTTAGTCTTTTGTTGTGCTGTTCTTTGGCATAAAATCAAACCTATATCCAACTATAACATGAATTGTTAGATTTTGAGCCAACTGCACTAAACCCATTTTATCTTTGCCCATATAATAACTTAGAATTCAGATGACTAACTCAAAAAGTTGGCTTCAGGATCTTTGTTAGCTTTCCAAAACCATTCTCTGTCCTCTGTGACTTTTGACTTGCATATTTAGCAGGAAGTATTAATATGAATAAAATCACTCAAGAAATCAGAACTGTGATTGAAACAATTACTATTTCTGTATCATTTGGCCCTGAATCTCTAATACAGTTCTAATAGGTTTAAGGCTTAAACAATTTTTTTTTCTTAAAGCTCAGTTTTGCATGAGTTTCCTATTGTCTTTTTTTTTTCTAGAATTCTGTTGTTATCTGCCATAAAGTGTCTTGCCCTCTCATGCCTTGTTCCAATGCCACTGTCCCTGATGGAGAGTGCTGTCCACGATGCTGGCGTAAGTAATTAGAACTTCTTAACATTTTTGACAGTAAAGTTCCACTGCATAACTTGAAAGAAACTGTGTTCCAAAATGTACTTCAAATGATATTATATGAATATTGAATTTTTGTGTCATTAGAATTGGAAAGAGAAACAGGCTGCAATGAGACTGGGGATTCTATAATGAGAATATCGCCATCTTTTAAGTGGGATATTATGTTCTAAATCTTCTGTAGAAAATGTGCACTTGGAACATGAAGGCAGTGCTTTAATGCAAGTAGTTTCACATTTGTAGTAAAATACATGAGGTGAAAACACTTATGATGGTGTGGAATGTCTTATAAGGTTTTTTTTTAGATTTGGTGATTCAAGTAAGTACATTATATACAGCAAAAGTGTTAGAGAATTCTAAAGAACAGTGCATACCATAAAAACCTAAAAAGATTGCTTAGGTATTTCATTTCCCAAAGTAAATCTGTATAAAGTTGTTTCTTGACTATAATGTGAAACTTTTTGATTGCATCTGATTTTTTTTTTTTCTGAGCAGTAACTCAGAAAAACAACATAACTTGGGGGTATAGGAAAAAAAGAGTACTGGTTCAAATACACTTTGGAACAGCATTTCCAAACAGCATGGTCAGAACTTCCTCTTCTCCTAGCCACAAAAGATTTATTGACTGTTTGACAATACAACTTTAATTCATTCAAGGATGCCAGGCCTATTGAAACTGGCTCAGAGCTCCCAAAGTCTAAAGAACACTTGTTTCTAACATTTAGTTACAAGCACCAAATGTAGCTTGTGTTGTAAACAAATAGCTTTGTGTTGTCAGGGTATGCAGAGTTGGATTAGCCATTCTGTTAAGGAAGCTGTTGACCAGGACCCCAGCCAAACTTCCACGATGTATATAACTTTTCTGCTTCTGGATCAGGATCCCTTTAGAATGATTTCATTATCAAAACGTTGCAGCTCAAAACATTACAGCCAATTTGAAGAAAGCTGGACAAAGCATTGATTTGCAGGATTCTTTCCACAGTCCAAAAAAATTCAGGAACAGGGAAGAATGTGGCTATGTTACCAGCTTTTGTATGCGAGTGCTGCAGAATAGAGCAAAGATTAGTGCCCTCAGGGTTAATTAAGATGATTGATTTGAACAAAGCTTCGATTGACTCTAATCAGGTTCTGAGTCAGGTTCATGTTTTGTTATTTTTTGCTATTCTGTCCTGTACTACTCCATGAAGCAGAACTATATAAACAACAAAAACTGTCCCTTAATGCATTATCCTGTCCTTATCTTTCCATTTCTGGGGAAAAAAAACTAGTGAGATCTTTGAATTTCACGCTCAGTGTTTTGTAAAACATGTAAAACACATACGTATGTGTTGATTTCTAGTCTAAAATCTGTAATTTACCCAGTTGTTTCAGTACCAGAAAACAAGATTACATGGAAAAAGACTGTTGCAACAATATTGAACACTTTCAAATATAGTTTCAACTGTCACAAAGAAGAGAGAAATATTTGAAGCTATGTAGTAATGTTTAAGTGGGAAATATTTGCTAGACAGTTTACATATGGGATTCAAAGAAGGAGTGGCTTCTCTTTGCAGCTAGTGACTATGCAGAAGACATTTGGTCTCCTTGGTCTGAGTGGACAACCTGCTCTGCAACCTGTGGCAATGGGATTCAGCAGCGAGGTCGCTCTTGTGACAGTCTCAACCATCGTTGTGAGGGCTCTTCCATCCAAACACGCACCTGCAACATGCAAGAATGTGACAAGAGATGTAAGCGTTTCATTTCTTTACTTAGAACGTAGGCACAACCTATTCTTGTCCTTATGTAGATATATTTAGCTCAGATAAACACTTCATACCAATGATTAGCACAATCTGTCTGCTAATAAATGTCGGTGTAAAGCATTTTAATAGTAATAAGAGATAACAATAGTTACAGCCCATCCTATCAGGACGATATGCTCATGAATCTCTCAGTCCATTAGTGCAAGGCCAGGCCCACCATCACATGAGCCACTCCAACAGCGGGCAGCTCACAACCAACAGGGTGGGTGGGAAGCACTGCACTGGCTGCAGTGGGTCACCTAACTGCCACCAGAGCAGGTATGTCGGCAGGGACATTCAGGGGAGAATTGTGGGCAGTTTGGGGCAGGGAGCAGGGTAATTCCAGGAAGGGAGGAGGGAGGATCTTGGTAAGAATGGGGCACACTAAGATCCCATCGCCCCAGCCCAGATCTGTTGCCAGAAGTCTCCTTGGACCTATGCCAGCAAAAGGACTGACATAGGTTCAAGGAGAACCATTGGAGCCCAGGTTGCCTATGGGGGAGGTAAGTAATAAAGTTTTACATGCCTGTCTTGGGCCATCTGGTCACCCCCCTCGTAGTATGCAGCACACGGTCTGTCAGCAGTGCTGCATGGTCTGGGCCGGTAGGGGATAGGATTGGGCTATTAATTACTAAAATCAAAGGAAACGGTATTTATTATTGCTCAATTTAGCATGGACAAAAGTAATTTTAATGATTTCCAGTACCAGATATGTGATATTTCCATAGCTTTAGCTATGATCGTAAATGTGTTAAAACCATTAAATTGAATATTAGCAATTCTGTATTGTTCTTAGAGTTATAAACAAACTGTTAATCACTTGAAGAAGTCAATTTTTTAACTGTTAATGGGTGTGTTTGTTTCTAGTCAAACAGGATGGTAGCTGGAGCCACTGGTCCCCTTGGTCTTCCTGCTCTGTTACTTGTGGAACTGGGGAGATTACTAGAATCCGCCTCTGCAACTCACCACTTCCTCAGATGAATGGCAAAAAGTGTGAGGGGCAGGCCAGAGAAACCAAATCTTGTGAGAAAAGCCCTTGCCCAAGTAAGTGTTTAGTATCTTATGCCAACTTTTCAAACTCTCTGTCTCCTGTCCTGTGAAATGAGCCAGTTATTGCAATCACTTTTTTAAGACAACAAACATCACCAATGGCCTGAATTGTTAAATTTCCTATTCATGTAGCGGTATTTGGCTGGTGCTTATACAAAAGGTGTGTGCATGAAGTTGTCAGTGGCATTTGTGATTTGTCTCTAGCTGCTCATGTTTCCAATGTACTTTTTTCTTTAGTAAATGGCAACTGGGGACCCTGGTCACCATGGGATGCCTGCCCAGTCACATGTGGAGGGGGTATTCAGACACGTGGTCGTCTCTGCAACAACCCCGAGCCCCAGTTTGGAGGGAAGGACTGTATCGGTGATGCTACAGACACCCAGGTCTGCAACAAGCAGGATTGTCCAATTGGTGAGTAACTAGTAGTAACAATGAACTAGTAATTCATTGAAGTATAAATCGGCATTTGGTAGCTGTGTAACTTTTTTGAAACCCTGCAGCAAAATGAACAGCACTAAGAATGTAACTTATTTGTATCTTTTCAGTAAAGGTTGGCAACCCGATTCTCTGCCCAGGCAGTGCCACTCACACATGCGCTGCCTAGGCAGCCCCATTGCAAGCATGCCATAAGGCACATTGTGGCAGACAAGAAGGGGAAGGTGCCAGCTGGGAGGCCAGCACCAGTCACTGCTGGATGTCCACACTGGTGGGAGATGCAGGAGGAGAGCTCCCCCATAAGGCACCTGCTGAGTGGCAATGAGGTGTTTCAGAGCAGGAGAAGGCAGTGCGAGAAGGGAGTAGTTCTGGGTGGAACCAGGCCTAGGAGGGGGCAGGGACGGTGGCTGCCTGATCCTATTCCCCATCCCCATGCCTGGAAGCCTGACATGGGATACTCGGATCTGCACCAGTGATTTCATTGGTGCAAATCTGAGTAGACCCATAGGGGCTGCAGGGGGGGGCACAATAAGGGAGCTGATATTTCCTCACCCCAAGGAGACCTCCGGCTGCCGCTCTAACCCGCAGGATACAGTGGTAGCCGTTTCAGCGCCACTGAGCCACTCAGTTCCAGGGCAGCATAGGATTGGGCCTTAAGATACCGCCACAACTTGGTCGTACTCGGTGGTGTTCATTTTTCCTACCAGTGCAATTTCAGATAGAAGTGATCTGAACTACTAGAACATGTGCAGGGAAGGTAATGGTGATCTGAGAGAGTTCTTTGACACAGAACCCTAGCAGACAGCCCAATCCAAACCTGCCCTGGAGCAGGCATGCCAGCTGGACTGAGCTGCATCCAAAGCAGGGCTGGGGCTGGCTGCTGTGCAACTCAGGACAAGAGGAAGTAGTTCCTCTTATCCCAAGTAACATGGCAGCAGAATGAATGGGGCTACTTGGATCTGTACCACTTAAATAGGTGGCACAGATCTGAGCAACCCAGAGTTAGGCTAGGCTGCCAGGGAGAGGGGTTAGGAACTGGCACGTGCTGAAATCTAGCACCAACCCCCTTCAGGCCCAGTTGGGCTTCCCTGTTCTACCCGTCCTCTCCAAACTTCTGACTCCTGTAGTGGAACAAAAGTGCCTTACTCAGAATATGATAGTAAGTCTGTCTAGCTTACATTACTATGTATGGGCAGGAAGTCTGGTCTAGAGGGTTGAGCCTCCATTTGCCTGAAGATAACATCTGAAGGTCGCCAGTTCGAGGCCACTGGCACTGTGCGACCTTGAAGCAGCTGACAAGCTGAGCCGAGCTATTCCATCTGCTCTGAGCGTGGGAGGATGGAGGCCAGAATGTGCGACCAGATCAAGAAAGAAACATCTGAATGTTGTGGTTTCTTGAAAGATAGAAACCTTTCAAATTGTAAAAATCCCTACGGGGATTTAAATTTGCCTGCCTATGTAAACCGCCTTGAATAAAGTCTAAGGAGAAATCTGAGGACCAAGAAAGGGGGTATAGAAATACCTGTTATTATTATTATTATTATTTGCAGTAAAATTTGCATCCCTTCTTTCTCTGCAAGTCAAAAAGACGCAAACATAACAAAACAGAGCAGAACAAGTAAAACCATAATTCCGAAAAAGGCTTAACTAAAAAACGAATGCAGAAGCAAAACTGTCCTAACTGTTCACCACTGCTGCTCTGGCATGAGGCTAATAACAGGAATGTCACCCTTATCTTCTCTCAGATGGATGTCTGTCTAACCCTTGCTTTGCGGGAACCAAATGTACTAGTTTCCCTGATGGATCCTGGAAATGTGGTGCCTGCCCTATTGGGTACCGTGGAAATGGTGTTAAATGCAAAGATATTGATGAGGTGAGAGCCCTTGAATCCTTCCATTCATTTATAGCTCAAAAAACTTGAACTAAAATATTTTAAATAAATAAAAGTAAGCCTTCTTTTCTTTTTTTAAATAAAAGTAAGCCTTCAACTGACCTTCCTCTTCTCTGCCACAATCTTTCATCCCTCAGTGTCAAGAGGTCCCAGATGCCTGCTTCGTCTTTGGTGGAGTGCACAGGTGTGAGAACACTGTACCTGGATACAACTGCCTGCCTTGCCCACCACGTTTTAGTGGCACACAGCCCTTTGGCCGAGGTGTGGAGAATGCCATGGCAAACAAGCAGGTACTGCCAAAATATGGACATTCATTGCTTATAAAGTGTTGGTCATTTTTCTGGTTCTAGGGCAAGCCTGCTTTCTTAGGAGGATAGAGAACAAGGTTCTGTACATAGTCCTAGAAATGGGCAGCCAAGTTCTAAAGGGGCTGCCCATGCTATGGTACAGCAGTGCCAAAATAGCCGCCACTGTAACCTCAGGACCAGGGAGGCAGCTGGAAGGCTCTTCCTGTTAAGCCCAGGCAGCCACTATAAGTCTGCTCAAATCTGGAATGGATCTGTCGCTGGTGTAGATCCGAGTCAACCCATGTAGCGCTTTCAGGCGCAGAGGGGAGGGGGAGGATAGCATGCTGTTCTAATGTGTGTTCTGTTGTAAACGCCTCGGTGTTGATAGAATTGAGCCGTTATTTCCCTCAGACTTGCACCATACATCCATACGTTGCTTTCGCATTGTTCCATATAAGAAAAATGAGGTAGACACATTCTTGCAAGTGCGTCTATAACTTTCTTGTGTTCTTTTGGTTTCTTAGGTCTGCAAACCACGTAACCCGTGCCATGATGGAACTCACAACTGCAACAGGAATGCTAAGTGCCATTACCTCGGCCACTTCAGTGACCCCATGTATCGCTGTGAATGTAGACCAGGCTATGCCGGTAATGGTATTATCTGCGGAGAAGACACTGATTTAGATGGCTGGCCAAATGAGAACCTTCTCTGTGTTGCCAATGCTACTTACCATTGCAACAAGGTAAGCACATTTCTCCGTTCTCTCTTGCATAGCATTCTCGCCACAGAACTTGAAGTGAATGTATGTGACCTCCCGCATTAAAAAAAAAAATTTAGGCAACAATATCCTTACAGTTCAAGATAAGGTGCTACGTGCAAGAAATGGTGCTAGAATCAAGGGGTTATCAGAACAAATCCAAAACTGCCAGTACGCTACCTGAGTCATGATTGCAACACTTTGCATTCATACGTCTCACAATTTGTGTGTATGCCATAATCGCCATCTAACCTAGAATTAAGCAAGTTTAAACCCATTTAAATCTTTGTTGGATATGTACATTCCTTAGAACCACCTACTTTTGGCAGCTTTGAATGGCTTGAGGGGATGGAGAAGATTTCTGTTGTTTAGTTTTCAGAATGAAGTGTAGCCCTTGGTGCTTTTGATAAGTAAATGAAGTTAATGGAATAAAATCAGAGGCTTGGATCCAGGGAACCATGAGTGATATTCTGCTTATAGAATGAAGCTTTCTTGCTCACTTCCCCGTGCTGCAGAATCCCCTGAAAGCCCAACTCTGACGGCTCGGGGACCCTCAGGAATAGCATGAGATATGAGGGCTGTTTGATGAAGAAGGTAGCCAGCAGAAGTCACTTCTCCTGCACCCAGCTGCATGACTGGAAGTGCAGTCCTTCCTTCAGATCCAACCAACATCCATTAAGCATTGCCTTTGCAAACTGAGGGTTTGGAGGGTGCAGTGGTACATAAGCCTGAATTGGAAATAATTGTACATTTTCTTCTCTGCAGGATAACTGCCCCAACCTTCCCAATTCTGGGCAGGAAGATTATGATAAGGATGGAATTGGTGATGCTTGTGACAGTGATGATGATAATGACAAGATTTCAGATGACAGGGTAAGCCTAATATAAACAGCCGCGTCCATTTCAGAGTTTATACTACCGCTGCTTGCTTGCTTGATGGCTTGGGGCTGCTTGCAGAACTAAGGCTTGAACAAACATTGTTCGAAGCTGCAGGCACATTCAGGGAGAACCTGGAATCCATTTTAATGGGTAGCGCAGTATTGTTATGGTCAAAATTCTGTATTTCCAATAGTTTGGTGAAGATCTGCCTTAGTTTTAAGGTTCTGAGATTTGCTTTGAACTTCAGACTTTGTTCATTCATAGAACCAAGCGGACAAAAAGTTCTCTGAACGTCAGCAAGTAAACAGAAACATTCCAAAGCGTAGGTGGCTAGCTGTAACCCATCCCTTGGCTTTCTCCCTGGCAAAGTCCACATTGCTGTTTGTTTTTTAAAAAAAAAGTCAAAAACTTTCAAAAACTCTATTTAATCTAACAGTGCAAAAGACAGAGACTTAATGAACCCTTGATCCAAAATGAGAATGGTGTCAAGTTTCCACTACTGCTTAAACTGTGTATCCAGAGCTATGGCTGAGAACCAAAACAATGTTAAGCTTGGTTAGCTTTTGCTAAGGACAGATACTTGCCCATCCCCAATTCTGGTGGGATCTGCTCTTCTCTCTGTGCCTATCCTGAAGCAGATGGTAAAAGATTAGGGGTGTCATAATCTGTGCTATGGTTGCTCTAGCCACTTTTCTATTCTAGTAAATTCATACAACACATTATTGATAAGCATGCATGCATTAAAGAGGTGGCATCTTTCTAATGCAGCTTCTTGATCTTTTCCTTCCACAGGACAATTGCCCATTCATTTACAATCCCAAGCAATACGACTACGATAGGGATGATGTTGGTGACAACTGCGATAATTGTCCCTACAATCACAACCCAGACCAGACAGATACCGATGGCAATGGAGAAGGAGATGCTTGTGCTGTGGATATTGATGGAGATGGTATGATTGTGTTGTTGTTTCCCACTACCCCAGATATGTCTTCCTTTTGGGCTGTCTGTAGGTGACTGAAGTTCTGTTCATCCAGTGGCTTGACTGTCCTGAAATATGTACATTTTTGTGCATCGCTTTTGTGGCTGGACCTAAGCCACAATGCAATTTATGCACATGATACAACAAGAGCCAAACATCGAAATGGCACTGCCTATTCACTATAGTGGGACCAAAGACATTGTTCTGCACAGATCCTAATAAAACGAATGGGAGGGAGTTGCACTGTCATAATGCTTTAACACATGTACTCAAGGACTGCCCTTCATTTCATTGAGGCTTGCTTAGGACATTTTCCCAGTGGGCACGTGCCTGATCTTGTCTGATCTTGGAAGCTAAGCAGGATCAGGCCTGGTTAGTACTTGGATGGGAGACCGTCTGGGAATACTGGGTGCTGTAGGCTCATACCATAGTCTTTCGAGACTGAAGGTTGCCAACCAACCAACCATTGTGCCCCATGGACCAGTTCTGTTCCCTCCCTTTTAATGGTGCTCAAAACCTGCTACCTACTTTGCCCTCATGTTAGGGCTACTTCTGCTTATTTAATTAACCTTCAGTCTTCAAAGGAGGAGTTTGTGTGTTTTCTGTTGCATTTGTCCTATTTGTGCTAGTAGTCAAATGTACGTAACTGAAATGAAAAAGTCATTCTACATAATGTTGATTCCAACAGCATTTCCTTTAGATGATATAGAACATATAGGCTTTTATATAAGCTTAACAAACCTTGTTTCCTTCAGTTATTAACTCTGTACAGTCACACTACACAGTGTTTAAGATGTGTTGTGTTATTCAGATATCTCAAAGTTCTAAACTGTGTTGCGTGTGTGTATTTTTAAGGCATTCTTAATGAAAGAGACAACTGCCAGTATGTTTACAATGTGGATCAGAAGGATACAGACTTGGATGGTGTTGGAGATCAATGTGACAATTGCCCTATGGAGCACAACCCAGACCAGGTCAGTTCAGTAACTTGACCTACAGATCTTGCACTTGGATAGCCATGTCTTTTTGTACTCTTTGATATCTGCTCTTTGTCAAACATATCATTGCAGCTTATGTTTACTGGCTACGTAACCGAGAAAGAACACACCTCAAACAGCTGCTATTAACTGGAGACAGTGGGACAAACACAGAACACCTGAGTTAAAAAAAAACAAATCGCAAGGCACTGAATACCTAAAATGTTCCCATATGCTTCTGTTAGATCAGATGCTATACATTTTAATGATTGCAACATCACATTTTTTGACCATGAATAATAATACATCCTGCATTGTAGAATCCAGTTGTATCAGCCAGCTATATAACTAATAATTGGAAAGAAAGCTGTTGTCTGAACAGGAATTATCAGTTCCCCAGATAAAGGGACCCACTACAGCTTAAGACTCGTAACTTCAGATATTTAGCATTAAGGCAGGCAGGATGTGTGACACACATTGTAGGGTATATCTGCAAGTAAAGTATATCCATGAGGTGTCCTGAGGCAAGAATGCAGCCAATTTCGGTTCTCATAAATGAATGCACAAGACGCACAAAGGACAAATGCTGAAACAGCACAAAAAGCTACACTGCAAAGATTGTCATTTATCAGATTAAAGGGTAGAAAAAGAAAGGAAATCCAACCCTTTCCACTGTACTTGCTAGCTCTAAGGCAGCAGCTGGTGAAGCTTGTGCAGTCCTGTCATGTACCAGGCAGTTGTATTAATGGCTTCAGGGGCATAACTTGAATGCTTGAATGGCCCCAACAAAATTGCAGTATGTTAGTGGAATGTAGTTTTGTCCTGCATGTTACCTGTGGGCGATATTGTTTAGAATGACGCTTAACAGCACTCCAGCTTTTCTTTTGTGTTCCTAGGCATCTGTACCTTTTTAACAAAAGCCAAGACCCAAATAACTTGCAGTGCTAATGAACTATACTTCTACTGAAGTATAAGTATACTGAATATAGGTGGTGTTAAGAGAGTGTGCTGTGAACTCCTTTTAAGCAGCAGCACATGCTGCTCTGCAGGTGGTCAGCATGATTCATTCATCCTTAGGTGTGATTATTGTTCTTGAAATGTCAGACAAATTTTCATTAACACAGAGGCCAGCATCAGGTAGTACCAGACCCTGGAATATTGCCTGGATCTGGGCCTTTTTGCACCTGCAAAGCTTCCCCCCCCCAGCTTTTCCTTCTCTTCCTCACTACTTTCTTCTTCCCCTCTTCCCAGTTCAGCTTCTCTTTATCTTGCATTCTCAGGTTGTGACTGGCCAGTGGGAAGGAGAAAGTTTTACTACTCCCCCCCCAAAAAAAATCTGGTTTAGTCCCATAGGCTGCTGCCCTTGATTTTCTCAGGCAGCCTAGAAGATAAAAGGCTCCTGCTTTGGCATCCTAGTTGTGCTGAGGGAGGTGTATCCAGGCTGGCAACTGGAGAATGGCTGAATATGAGTCATTCTGTTGTCCCCTGTCCAGTCGTATCCTCAGCAGAGCTGTTCCTTGTATAATTACTGGGGCCTTGGTGGAAACACAATTAAGGATTGGGAGAGCTGGAGAAAGCAGTGATGGTGTAAATTGCTAGCCTGAGTGAATGCTAACTGCCAACCCCAGGAGCTTCAAAGGTTGACTGGGGGGGATCCTTGGGGACCTAGAGCTCTCAATACTACTAACCAATACCTGGATAACCACTTACAGATAATTTGGGGGAATCAGATTAGCTTCATAGCCTGCACCTAGGCATTAGAGTCACAGTTCAGAAAGTGATCAACCTGATATAAGTAACATTTAAGCTGTGCAGTGTTGCGTTGAAGCAGCGTATGGTGCAGAAAGTATTACAGTAGGTTCAACCTCCTTGTAATTGAATCTTGACATCGAACAGAAGTCACAGGCTCTCAGGATAATCAAACGCATTATCTTCTTTAAAGCATTTATTCCTGGAAGGCATCAAGTGCATAATAAAGCAGAAAAAGTGGTGTTCTTATCTCAAGTGATCTGAAAGAGTAAATGAGCAGAGGTTGAAAATTCTGGCACAGCATTACATGAAAATGCGTGCCAAGGAAAGGCTTAAAAAAACATGCTCTGATGAATACATTTATGAGGCTTGGGTAATACCATGTCTTTTAAGATATGTCAAAGCAAGCTGCGACAAGTGGTTTTGGCTGCAATCCTATACACACTTTCCTGGGAGTAAGCCCCATTGAACACAATGGAACTTACTTCTGAGTAGACATGCATAAGCTTTATGCTGTTTGTTGCATCTTTATAGGGGCATTATAGGGGCATGAATTCATTATGCATGAATTCATTATTTTGGTCACAGTGTTCTAAAGGTGTATCCTGTGCATAGAGCTGAAGTCTCATCTGTCCCAGATGTGCAAAGTGTTCCTGTGTGTGTGGCTATCTCCATTAGGTTTCATGTGCAAAGGATTGTCCATACAGAGCTGCCCCTCTATTGAAATGAGGGACTTCCTCTGTGCATTAGAGCCTTGATTCTCACAAGAGGTCACTGCATTAGGGGAAATGTGTCTTGTGCAGGGCCAGAACCTAAATTAATAGCAATCGTATGTCCATTCAAGATGAATCTTATTGCTGTACTATGTTGTTGGCAACCTTCAGTCTCGAAAGACTCTGGTATCGCGCTCTGAAAGGTGGTTCTGGAACAGCATCTAGTGTGACTGAAAAGGCCGATTCGGGAGTGAATTATTGCTGTACTAATAAGTACCTTTAATATATTCTTTATAAGGATTATATATATACTTTTTTCTCCCTCTCCCTTTCAGATGGATTCTGATTCTGACCGCATAGGAGATACATGTGATAGCAACCAGGACATTGATGAAGATGGGCATCAAAATAATCTTGATAACTGTCCTTATGTGCCCAATGCCAACCAAGCAGACCACGACAAGGATGGGAAAGGTGATGCCTGCGACCATGATGATGATAATGATGGTATCCCTGATGAGAAAGATAACTGCAGGCTGGTTCCCAACCCGGACCAAATAGATTCTGATGGTAAGATAAATAATTCACCTTTGAATTGTCTAATTGTACTAGGAAAGATTAGCTAGTGTTGTGGCACACCTAAGCCTTAAATACAGTAAATAAGAATATTATTTTTTTTATCAAGTGGTTGCAGCATTCCATAACCTGGCAAGTGCCACCTTTCAGAAGTCTCCTGCATGCAATTCCCATTTACACAAGAGCTTTCCCTTTCATTTCAATGGAGCAGTTACACAGGCGTAGACTTGCCCTTTTTGTTCATGTGATTCTTTCAGACACTCGTGTTTTTAATCATCCCCCAACTCACCCAATGTTTTCTTTAACAGGAGATGGACGTGGAGATGCATGCAAAGATGACTTTGACAAAGATAACGTGCTAGACATCGATGACATCTGCCCCGAGAATGTTGACATCAGCGAAACAGACTTCCGTAGGTTTCAGATGGTTCCCTTGGATCCAAAGGGAACATCTCAGAATGATCCCAACTGGGTTGTCCGTCACCAAGGCAAAGAGCTCGTTCAGACTGTCAACTGTGATCCTGGGCTTGCAGTGGGTAAGCAGGCAATCTGGAAGTGTCCTTTATCTGTGTCCTGTGACTACTTATTAAAATGCTCAACCACCAGTTGACTTCAGTTGGAAGTCCATAACCCCTGGATAATATTTGTGTGGCATAATTGAGTAAACGTGGTTTATTTACCTTTTTAGAATTCAAATTCCTGGCTCCCATATCCAACCTTGACACTTAGTAGGCTAGTTCAGTCTGGCCCTCCTCCAATATATGTGCTACTCAGGCAATGGCAGATAGAAAGGGTCACACAACTGACCTTCGCTGTGACTTTGGAGCCCATTAATCCCTCCAACAAGATGTCATTTGCAAGTCAGCAGCCAGAAGATGTTAGAACCTGTACATTTTATAGTAGAAGATAATTAGTTCTATGGGGCAGTTTAAAGGTGATTCCTGAACAACTTAGGAAAACTTTGGATTTCCAGTTCTATTATTTAATGACATACCTCCTGGAAGGTTCTTAAAGCACAGCTACAGCAGGCTTAAAGGAGGCTGACTTTTTTAAATCAACCAAGTTGTGTATAAAGCTGTTCGACCTTGATCAGTGCAAAAGTGGACCTTTCAATTAACTTTAATGCATGAGCAGACATGTTATCTCTGAAATCAATGCATAAGGTTACTATTTCTAACAAGCGCTTTCTCTTCTGTTCACCCAGGGTATGATGAATTTAATGCCGTTGACTTCAGTGGCACGTTCTTCATTAATACAGAAAGGGACGATGACTATGCTGGCTTTGTATTTGGGTATCAGTCCAGTAGCCGTTTTTATGTAGTCATGTGGAAGCAGGTCACCCAGACCTATTGGGATATTCATCCAACCAAAGCTCAGGGATATTCAGGGCTTTCCATCAAAGTAGTGAACTCCACCACCGGTCCCGGAGAGCATCTTCGTAATGCCTTGTGGCACACAGGAAATACTCCTGGACAGGTAAGAGATAATTTCCTGTTGAATCTATCTGTTCATTCTGAGATCTTAGATTATGTTGGTGTAAGAAAGCTATCTGAGGAAATCTGGATGAATGAAGATCAACTAAAGTGAATTGTAAAAACACAAATCGCTGGTGTGTGCCCCAGTGCGTAATAGGAGCTCCTGTTGGAAAGGGCTTTTCTCATTCATTTTAGTGGAAGGAGTAACTTCACAGGTCAAATGGCATTTTCCTGGCCACCATGATTACATATATTGTTCCAATCTTCATCTCTTGATTCACACACTACATTTGTGTGTATGAAACCGTACCCAAGCACAGCTGGAACTGTTCATTTGGACAAAAAATGTATTGTATGAATCCGCTCTCAGCATTCTATTACTATCAAAGGACTTGCTTTGAGCCATTCAGTTAACACAATTCTCCAGTAGATACATTTGCTAATTATATTGCTAATACATTCGCTAATGTGTCTATTCAGATGAGGGAAGTGGGTGGAACAGAAAATGCAACTGACTTCCTGTTTTCTGTGCCTTTTTGTCTGCTGCAAAACCAGTCTTTTGCAACCCCTCCTGTGAAGAAATATGTAAGCTTTCTCCCATTTTGGGCTTCCACGTTTCCTCACTCAACATTAGATCTGTGCAAATGAAATGGAGAGGCAGGAGGAATAGGAAGCCCAAGGCTTTAGCAGAGCGAAGGGATAAATGCAGTCGCACGTACACAGCAAACTGACTTTTGTTAAGAACTTTACTGGAACAAAGAGAGGACTGCAGCCATTGTTACACACAGGCAGAAACAGTAAGACAGGAAAAGACATCAATCAAGAGGTCTAGAAAATGTGGGAAAGAGCAACCCACAGGCCTCCTTTAAACAAATCCCCCTTACTAGTGAAGGATGACATGAACACATTTGCTTTCTAGATACACTCAGTGGCTCTGCTCACATGCTATCCAACATATTGAGTGTACTTATTACACTATGAATTAAAAGAATTGTAGAGTTGGGAGTGACCTACAAGGTAATCTAGTCTCACTCCCTGCCTGTAGCAGGAAATCCTCCTAGAGTACCTCCAGCAGGTCCTTCTTGAGTCTCTGCTTGAAGATCTCCAGTGAGTGAGATGCATGCTGTGGTTCTCAAGGTTCTTTACCAGCATAATCTCAGTACTGGCTATTCTAACATGCTTCTGTGTTTCAGGTACGGACTTTGTGGCATGACCCTCAAAACATAGGCTGGAAAGATTTCACTGCCTACAGATGGCGTCTCAGTCACAGACCAAAGACTGGCTTCATCAGGTAAGCATCACCCAGTTCTCTAAAACAGCTTCGGAAAGACAAATATATTTTTTATCAATGGCAAGCTTTATATTTGTGGTGTGGTTTCCATAGAGTGGTGAAGGATTAACTACTACTGCTCTCTTTCAGAGTTGTCATGTTTGAAGGAAAGAAGATTATGGCTGATTCAGGGGCAATCTATGACAAGACCTATGCTGGTGGTCGATTAGGATTATTTGTCTTCTCTCAAGAAATGGTATTCTTCTCAGATCTTAAATATGAATGTAGAGGTAAGAATCCATATTTCTTCAGCAGAGCTTTTTTTACAGAAGTTCATTGAAAGAGCTCCTTTAGCACTGAAAAAGTATCCAGAATGTCCTATTGATGAAATCTTTTGCTTTCTAAAGACAATTTATCGACATATTTTAAGTGTTCGGTAGATCTTGGGCTGCTTTGGAAACTGTACAGGAAAGGGCAATTAGCAAATATCAATTATGAAAGAGTAATTTTAATTTCAAGAAGGATAGGAAAAATATTCATGGTGGTTTGTCATTTCAAGCAAAATCTAGTGAATTCTTATCTTATTGTTTTATCACTCTGTATGCACTGGCACATGAACCACAGATGTCTGTAGAATGATGTGGTGTCATTCTACATGTAGTATGTGATGTGGTGGTGGAGAGTTGTTAATGAAAACTTAAACACCTGCCATTCCTTCGTATAATATCCTAGTCTTCTTTCTGTAAGAGAAAAAAATGCAGTTTTCAAGACATCAAATAGAAGGCTGACCTAATTGTAACTGCTTAATTACTGATATACCAGTATGGCAAAGTGACAATTTTCTGTTTTTCTTTCATTCTCCAGATCCATGATCACAAGGCAGTTCCTTGCAGAGATCATACTGAATTGCTGGTATTGCACCTTCTGAAATGTTTAGTTTCTACAAACTCCAGGATTGTTTTTTTGTTCTTTCCTTTCTTCTGCCTTCCTAAAAAAAGACTCACATACATGACCTGCCTCAAGAGAACGTTTTTGAGAGAAAGAAACTGCAAAGTATGCTTCAGAGACCTCGGTTGGCACAGAAGAAAAGAACGAATGTCTTTTGTAAATGAGAACTTTGATGCCACAGAAGCAAATAGTCACTTCAGTAAGAGAGACATTTGTATAGCTGGGCATCATCACTGCCTCTCTCTAACTGGAGGTCCAAAGGAGTACAACTTTTGCATGAGAGCATCTTTATGATGTGTTGTGGACTACTTAAAACTAAATATAGACTTCAGCTTATGGGAGAAGGATGGGAAGGAGACTAGCAGAAGTTGGATGGCATTGCCTCACTTTCTGAAAGGGGACTATACTCTCTGGGGTTTACATCCAGATAAATTGGAGAAAATGTTACCTGTCAAACAGCATGATTCTATGTGTGTTTGCTGAGATGCATGTCCCAGTGGAATCAATGGGACTTGCCCCACATGTGTGCATAGAATTGTAGCCTAAAGTTGTCTCAGTTATTGGATAACGTCTTTGTTTGATTACATAGGAAAAGTCACTATGCTAGCTCTATGCAACACAACACATTTCAGAAATTCCATAGGTGGGGCAAGAAGGGCAGCACTCTTGGCACACTGGATTGTACCAGCTCTGTGAGAGAGGATTTAGAGGAACTGGTGGGAAAAGCAAGTTTACATGTACCATTGCTGATAACACACATTCATGTGTTTGATTCCAGAGGTGGTTTGTGCAGATGTAGCAAGAACACAGAGGTGTGCAGGAGCACCTTCATCTCAATTTAGCACTTGCGTTGGCCTTCAATACTCTTGTGTTTTTTGTTCTTTTATTATGGTTACAAAGGCACAAAAAAAAGGATACAAAATTAAATACGAAATTCTTCTCTACAAAATGCAATGGAGGGGTATTTTTTAAGTATCGATTTTTGTATAAGAGGGGCTGTAGATAAAGAAAATGTAAAATATTTATTTTTTACCTATCCTGTCTTTTATGAATAACTGAAGGACTATGGATTAAAACAGAAAACCCTGCGTCCAGACTATCCATGTAACCTCTTTGCTACATGTCTCTGTGACT
Organism: Tiliqua scincoides; assembly: GCF_035046505.1. Lineage (NCBI taxonomy): Eukaryota > Metazoa > Chordata > Lepidosauria > Squamata > Scincidae > Tiliqua > Tiliqua scincoides. Next base: position 12,406,218 of record NC_089821.1, read on the forward strand.
GTAAAATTGTAAATACAGGTTATTTATTGTTTTGTAGCGAACCTAGATGATAGTGGATAAAGACATTTTTAGTTGCAAAGAGCAATTTCCCTTAAACAGTGTGGGGCACAGAAAAAGCAGCGGGGTGGGGATAGGATTCATATTTTCTCGGTGTGTTTTTCTTTGTAGGAGACATTTGGCAAGCAGCTGAATTCGGCTACCTTACAGCTGCATTGCCAAACCACACAAATGTTTAAATGTTGATTGTCTCTGTCATGCCTGCCTGTCAGGAGAGGAGATGGGATGGCTTCCTATTAACTCTGGCCACAATCCATTGTCAATCCACACTCTTATTCTTCATAGAATTTGCACAGGATTGTTGGATTGTTGCCTGTATCACCTTTGTAATGCTGTGAGATCATAATGCATTTCTGTTGGTCCACGTGCCAGTCAAAGAAAATCCCTTCCTGAGGAGGCTGCAGATTAAAAGAACAAATGGGTTATAAAGTTGCTGCTTAAGCCATTTCTGCCCAACATTGCATATATGCAACAGGGATCAAATGTGTACACCTGTGGGCCAGGCAGAAATGGGTTAATTCTTGTAGATCACGCAACAGCATGTGGCTGCAGAAAGAGCAGGTACAATTTTCAGGAGCATTATTTTAAAGACGGCTTATGGCTATAAGGGGCAGCAGATGATTTATGAGCTTCATCTTCCTAAGGGGGAAAGAATGTCAAAGTTGAAACTTCTATGTACAAATATTACCTCATTGTTGTGTGTGACTGAGAAAAGGAAAAAGATGAAAAAAATGGATCCAGCAGAATTTAAATATCTAGCAAAATTTTAAAGCTACTGTAGTATTAAGGGGGAAAAACGGCAAGTTGTATATAGTCAAAATTGTGTTTGCAGAAGAGCATCTTCCCAGTAAGAAAACGGCATTGAAACAATGCTGACAATAATTTTCTAATATTGTGTTAGATTGGGTTTTTTATCATCTTGTATACCATTCCTTGTATTTTGTATAAATTATTTTTTCATTACCATTGAACTAGTTACTCTCCTGTTTTGTGTAGATATGCTATTTAAGTAATTTATCAGGAATGCTGCCTGTAGCACTAGGGTCTCTGTTTTTATAAAAATATTTGCACACTGAATTGAAGAGTTGTTGGCTTCCCATCCCCAGTGTTGTTGCTATAGTATATACTTTTTTCTAAAAAATGGAACATTTTGTACACTTTTAACCATTTTACAACTTAAAGCTGTGTAAATTGTACAATTTCTTACATACAAAGAACAATAAACAAATACAGAATCTATATTTACAACTTTGGCATCTGTAGCTTCATGGGTTTGTTTGTTTTCAATGTACCACTCACTCAAGTTCCTTACGTCCCCAATTCTGGAGGTGTTTCTAACTGGTGAAAATGTTGGTAAGAAAATGTATCTTTTTTTAATTTATTATTTGAGCCTCTCCATACCCATCCCAAGCCCATTAATTAGCACAGTTAGCCTCAGCTCATTCCACACACCAGTCTACCAAATAAGACAAGCTTTATAAAGTTACTTGGCAGATGATGTTTACAAGTGCAAGGAACTCGGGTTACAGACTTAATTTGAGCATTTTAGACACCTACACTGAAGCTAGTCTGTGGAACACAGACTCAGTTGCCTCAGGAAGTAGTGATGGCATCTTGCCTAGAGGCCTTTAAGAGGGGATTGGACAAATTTCTGGAGGAAAAGTTCATCACAGGTTACAAGTCAAGGGTATGTGCAGGTTATAGAGGTAGGCTATCTCAGATTACCAGATGCAAGGTGTTGGCAACCTTCAGTCTCGAAAGACTATGGTATCGCGCTCTGAAAGGTGGTTCTGGAACAGTGTCTAGTGTGGCTGAAAAGGCCGATTCGGGAGTGACAATCCCTTCCACACTGGGAGCAAGTGCAGTCTGTCCCTGGTCCGTCTCCCTGGCTATGGGCCTTCCTTCTTTGCCTCTTAGCCTCAGACTGTTGGCCAAGTGTCTCTTCAAACTGGGAAAGGCCATGCTGCACAGCCTGCCTCCAAGCGGGCCGCTCAGAGGCCAGGGTTTCCCACCTGTTGAGGTCCATTCCTAAGGCGTTCAGATCCCTCTTGCAGATGTCCTTGTATCGCAGCTGTGGTCTACATGTAGGGCGCTTTCCTTGCACAAGTTCTCCATAGAGGAGATCCTTTGGGATCTGGCCATCATCCATTCTCACGACATGACTGAGCCAACACAGGTGTCTCTGTTTCAGCAGTGCATACATGCTAGGGATTCCAGCATGTTCCAGGACTGTGTTGTTTGGAACTTTGTCCTGCCAGGTGATGCCGAGAATGCGTCGGAAGCAGCGCATGTGGAAAGCGTTCAGTTTCCTCTCCTGTTGTGAGCGAAGAGTCCATGACTCGCTGCAGTACAGAAGTGTACTCAGGACACAAGCTCTGTAGACCTGGATCTTGGTATGTTCCGTCAGCTTCTTGTTGGACCAGACTCTCTTTTTGAGTCTGGAAAACGTGGTAGCTGCTTTACCGATGTGCTTGTTTAGCTCGGTATTGAGAGAAAGAGTGTCGGAGATCATTGAGCCAAGGTACACAAAGTCATGGACAACCTCCAGTTCATGCACAGATATTGTAATGCAGGGAGGTGAGTCCACATCCTGAACCATGACCTGTGTTTTCTTAAGGCTGATCGTCAGTCCAAAATCTTGGCAGGCCTTGCTAAAACGATCCATGAGCTGCTGGAGATCTTTGGCATAGTGGGTAGTGACAACTGCAGGAAGTCTCACAGACATTTCAGGTGGACTTTGGACTTTGCTCTCAGTCTGGAGAGGTTGAAGAGCTTTCCGTCTGATCTGGTCCGGAGATAGATGCCTTCTGTTGCAGTTCCAAAGGCATGCTTCAGCAGAACAGCGAAGAAAATCCCAAACAAGGTTGGTGCAAGAACACAGCACTGCTTCACGCCGCTTTGGATGTCAAAGGGGTCTGATGTGGAGCCATCGAAGACAACAGTGCCCTTCATGTCCTTGTGGAAGGATCTGATGATGCTGAGGAGCCTGGGAACAAACCAGGGAACATGGTGTTGGCTTTGTGGTCAGAAATACCCTGCTGAAATCCATCATCCCACCTACTGTGGGAAGTGAAAGAATTTTGTCCCTGCAGCTCCAGTCATCAGCAGGACCTGTCACTCTCATCAGTGCTTATGCACCGACTCTGTCGTCTCCAGCAGAAGCCAAAGACAAATTCTACAATGACCTGGCCACCACTATCAAGAAGATCCCCGTAAAAGAGCCATTGTTCATCCTCGGTGATTTCAATGCTAGAGTTGGTGCTGATAACAGTTCGTGGCCCACTTGCTTAGGTCAGTTCGGCACTGGGAAGATGAACGAAAACGGCCAATGCCTGCTAGAGTTTTGCTGTCATCACGGTCTCTGTGTCAGCAACACGTTCTTCAACATGAAGCCCCAACATAGGGTCTCTTGGAGACACCCAAGATCAAAGCACTGGCACCAGCTTGACCTGATTCTTACCAGACGCTCCAGCCTTCCCAGCGTCAAGATCACGCGCAGCTATCAGGGTGCTGCTTGCGACACTGACCACTCCCTGGTGTGCAGCAGAGTGAAACTGCAAACAAAGCAACTGTATCACACGAAAAAGGAAGGAAGACCTCGCATTGATACCAGCAAGACTCGGGATCAGAGAAAAGTGGAGGAATTTGCACGAGCGCTTGAGGAATCTCTTCCAGGCCCGGCCGATGCAAACACAGATGCAAGGTAAGGCACCAGGATGAAGGTTGTGTCTTGTTTTGTCTTGAAGCATTTGGTGGGCCACTGAGATACTGGACTACATGGGCCTTTGGTCTGATCAAGTAGGGCTGTTCTTATGTTAAATTGATCTTGGAAGAAATTAAGAATCTGATCAAAAAAGCCAGGAGAGAGAATACTTCATCACTTTTGAGCAAATTGGTAAGCTCAAAGAAGAGGCCCAAAACTTTTGTTTCAGGAAAAAACAGCAGTCATCTGTTTGCTAGTGATACCTGCATCAAGAAACACTGTGGGCCAGTGTGCACAATTTATGCATTGTCAGTACTGTATATGGAATTCCACTGCCACAAAAAATGGTGGTTGGCTGCTAAAAAATGGTGATGGATGAGCTTAAGGGTATAATCCTAACCAACTTTCCAGCACTGGAATGCTGGATGCAAAACTGTACCATGGTCTGAGTTTCCATTGGACATGTGTAATAAATACTTTGAGGGCTGAGTCATGCTCACTGTCCCAAAGGAAGCAATAGGGCATCCTTTCTTTTAAAAGTCTATATTGAGTCCTTACTTGGCTCACACCACTCCAATACATTGATCTAAGAAAAAATAAATGTTCACTCAATTCAGAAGAATCTCCATTTTGCCTCGGAGTGCATTCAGAGGGATGTCTGTTATGGTACGTATACCGATGCTCCCCAGAATGCCCTCTGGATATTGTTTACACCTCAGCACTTGAAGGAGTATTGCAGTAAGAATTAAATGGGATTTAGATGTATTTTGACTCATTTGTGAAGCTTCTTTTGTCTTTGAGCCTCTCCAGCATTACTCATGTTGTCAACATTATATCACAGTCCACGCAATTGTCATATGCTTTGGCATTCTGGCCAATGTAGGGTTTAAATTCAAATTGCAGACATTGAAGCAAGTGCTGCTGTCAAGCTCAAAGTCGAGCTCCGCGCAGCTTGAAGCTTTCACCCAGAAGTTCAGCAAGGATGCATGACATCATCACTGAGTGTCTGGAGATGGCATTGGCATGTAGATGTGATGGTGCGCAGCAAAAGAAGCCACCTTCTTCACAGCCTTCTTCCACACCTTCTTCACAGCCACCACATACCAGTCCGATATACAGTCCAGATTGACACTTTCATCGAGTTGTCCACCCCACCCCAAAGCCTCCCATCTGTCACAGATCTCTGGAAGGGCAATTCATTAGGAGGGCAATTAACATTGTTTAACAGTTTCATCTTGCTATTGTGAACTGTTTAATGACCTGATGTCCTGTTGAAGAAGAAATCTCCAGAAACAACTTCAGCTGGAGTTGGCAACCCTGGACAAAGACAAGGAAGTAGAGCTTAGCTGTCAGGCAGGCCTTGGGAAATATGCCCTTAGGCATTTTTTTCAGTTTGCCTCCCATTGAGCCTTATCCTGTTTCTCAGCTAAAGTTGGTTGAAAAGTTTCACAGGTAGTACCAGAGCACTCCTGCTGTAGGAGTACTCCTGAAATGCCACTTTCACCTGCTCTCTCTCTCTCTCTCTCTCTCTCTCTCTCTCTTAATTAAACCCGAGTGGGGTGAGGGCAATGTAAGTTTGGTGACCTCAGTTGAAAGAGTAAGGTGTGGGCATGATTCCAACAACAACCAGAGGTCACAAGGAAGAAAATATTCATACCCATTGAGTAATCAACCGAAAGAAAATTGGCCTTATAGCAGTTGTTAAACACTAAGAACAAGTTAAGAGCTGCTTCTGCTACACTCAGATCATTGAGATTCTCCTTTAATAATTTAATCTTCTTTATTTGAATACACAGGACACAATCCAACATGGAGTGGAGCCTGCTTAAGGCCACTGGTTTTAATGTGCTTATGCGTGCCTTGTGTATATCCCCCTTTTGGACCTGATCTAGCCATAAATGATCATTTCCCCCTTTGTACAGGACCATGGCTGTGTTCATCACTGCGAGGCAGTCAGCAGTGCAAATGGTCACTGGTTCATTAGGAACATTCAGTATCACAACTGGACAATTGCCAGGCCTGGAAGACAATGCTTCATCCTTCACTCAAAGTTTTCAGTGACAACGCTGGATTGGATTGTTCATTTCCTACTTAGCAGACAGATCCGTCTTGTGCCAAATTACTTCTTATCTGAACATAAGAAGAGCCCTGCTGGATCAGGCCAAAGGCCCATCTAGTCCAGCTTCCTGTATCTCACAGTGGTCCACCAAATGCCCGAGGGAGGACACAAGACAACAGTCACAATCTGCGTCCTGATGCCCTCCCCTGCATCTGGCAATCAGAGGCAACCTGCCTCTAAAACCAAGAGCTTACACATACCTACTATGACTTGTAACCCGTAATGAACTTTTCCTCCAGAAATCTGTCCAATCCCCTCTTAAAGGCATCCAGGCAAGATGCCATCACTACTTCCTGCGGCAAAGAGTTCCACAAACTAATTACATACTAGGTAAAGAAATATTTTCTTCTGTCTGTCCTAACACTCAACTTTTGTGGATGTCCCCTTGTTCTGGTGTTATGAGAGAGGGGAAAGAGCATCTCTCTATCCACTTTGTCCATCCCCTGCATGATTTTGTATGTCTCAATCATGTCTCCCCTCAGGCACCTCTTTTCTAGACTGAAGAGGCCCAAATGCTGTAGCCTTTCCTCATAGGGAAGGTGCCCCAACCCAGTAATCATTTTAGTTGCTCTTTTGCACCTTTTCCATCTCCACTATATCCTTTTTGAGATGTGGCGACCAGAACTGAATGCAATACTCTAGGTGTGGCCTAACCATCTATTTGTACAATGGCATTACAATATTAGCTGTCTTATTCTCAATGCCTTTCCTAATGATCCCAAGCATGGAATTAGCCTTCTTTACTGCCGCTGCGCATTGGGTCGACACTTCCATTGAGCTGTCCACTACCACCCCAAGATCTCTCTCCTGATCTGTCACAGACAACTCATAACCCATTAGCCTATCTGTGAAGTTTTGATTTTTTGCCCCAATATGCATGACTTTACAATTACTGACATTGAAACGCATCTGCCATTTTGCTGCCCAGTCTCGAGAGATCCTTCTGGAGCTCTTCACAATCTCTTCTGGTCTTCACCACTCGGAAAAGTTTGGTGTCATCTGCAAACTTGCCCACCTTACTGCTTAGCCCTGCCTCCAGGTTGTTTATGAAGAGGTTGAAAAGCACCAGTCCCAGGACAGATCCTTGGGGCACACTGCTTTTCGCCTCTCTCCATCGTGAAAACTGGCCATTGATACCCACTCACTGCTTCCTGGACCTCAACCAGTGCTGGAGGGTCAATGTCAAATATTTTATTTTGCAAATTACTGGGAAATTTTGTTTAAATGTTTGGAAAAGCACCATTTGAAGTAGATGTTCATTCCATGCTGAGAAACACTCAAAGGAGTCATTAGTCCATAGATCTTCCAGAGAAGTATTCTTTGGTGGTCTTTCATAAACAGGAAGAAGACAGACATTTGAAAGTCAGGAGTGGAGGAAAAACATACTTGCCTGATGTCATTTAGTAACCATACATTAAAAAGGGCAGGAGGTCTGGTCTAGAGGGTAGAGCCTCCGTTAGCTCGAATATAATGTCAGAAGGTTGCCAGTTTGAGGACACCAGCAGCTCCCTGAACAGCTGAGAATGGCGAGACCTTGAAGCAGCTGACAAGCCCAGCTGAGTGATTCCACCTGCTCTTGGTGTGAGCAAGAAGCGTCTTGGCTGCCCTCCATGTGAGAGATGGAGCTGCTTGCCAGCCTGCCTGGGAGAACTGGAGGCCAGAAGTGAGACCAGTGAGACAAGTGAGTGAAATGTTGTTGGTTCTTGAAAGAGAGAACCTCTACGCTTGTAAAAATGCCCTTGAGGGATTTAGAAACTCCTGCCTATGTAAACTGCCTTGAATAAAGTCAGAGGAGTAATCTGATGACCAGAAAGGCAGTATATAAATACCTAGTTGTTATTATTATTATTATAAAGGTGGCCTGCCACTCCTGAAGACTGGTTTCCAACAGGTCAGATTTCACAGTGGTCTACCCCTAAGATCATTTGGTCACATTTGTAACACACCATTCCTACATTGGGATTAGGGTGATGTGCCTTTAAACCTTGCAAGAAGCCTGGGAGGTAAGCTATCCATGGGCCAAAAGCTACACATTGAGATTGATAGCTTAAGTGGGAGTCTGAGCCAACATTTCTTGGGGCCAAAACCTACACTTTCCAGATCACATTACTCTCTCAGTAAGCAACAGTAAGCAACTGACACTAAAAAATCTATGAGTAAGCATGTTGAATACAATTATTTTCTTTTGGCATTAATGGTACTAAAAGCCCAATCCTGTGCAATCCTTACTCAGAAGTAAGTCCCTTTGTAGTCAACAAGTCCGTGGTGGGAGCAAATGGAAGTGTATGCCTCTGTTTTGCTCCCCCCACCCACCCAGAAAGGCTCTGAAAGGGAGGGGGAGGGGCTGCTTGCACACCGCTGTGAAGTTTCCTACAAATCTCAGTGCTTTGCAGCCCCTCTAGCTACGCCACTGACTGCCACCAGTTCCTGGCATGCCTGCCAGAGCAGGTAAGCAGTTGTGGGATCAGGGAGGAGGTAGGGAGGGACAGGGCCAGGAGGGAGAGAGACAGTGCAGGGGGTGGATCCAGTGGCAATGGCATGTGGCGGATCCTATCCCCCCTTTTTTTCCAAGACTCCCCACCTCTTCCTTCTCCCTGGACTTGTGCCAGCTACATAGCTGGGGCAGGTCTGAGAAGTCCCATTGAGGTGTATAGAGGTGGCCTGACCCTGCTTCGCTTCTGAGATCAGATGAGATCAGGCATGTGCAGGGTAACAGTTGCTGCATAGCCCCATGTTCTTTATTTTCTTGCTCCTTTCCACACTTCCTTACTGTCCTCTTCAAACAAGCTATGCTCTACTAAATTTTTTCCAAGGACCCAATAGCATCATGGCCAGAGGTTGCTATGGAGACCATAGCAAAATTTGGCACTCTACCCATGCTTTTCCACTGCTAGCGGTTGTTTCAGAAAACCTAACACATACCTTTCAGTTTACCTCCGTTCCACCAGCTAAAACGCACTTCTGCGCCAGCGTTCTGTCGTGGGAGGACTGAGGTTGTTGATTCAGCAGCGCTTCAGTTCGTACCACCGAGTCGTGAAATATGTGTCTACAGCAATGGTGGGCATAGATTGGTAAACCTGAGTCTACATCTCCACTCTGAGATGCTGAGTTGCTGACCTTATATTTTATGGGGGGCTGTTGTCAATCACTAAATTTGGGTAGTATGCATCCAAATAACATAACCAGAGATGTTAAACCCAGTTTAAAACAAAAGCCAAACTTATTACTGACTAATTAAACAACTGGCAGAAAGTCACACCAGATGCCTAAGCGCACTGCAAATCAGAAGATGCACTTTGATGTACATCCAACTTGCATCCCCAGTTGCCTTTTCAGCAACAGTCTTCTAGTACTTTATAGACTAACAAATTTATTTCAGCAAACTAATTAAAAAATAATAACAATTTCCAGTAAGAAGAGCTGTTTCTGTGTGCAAAGCTCCTTTGCTGGACTGGGTCACAGGCTTTCACAGAGAAGATAATAATTATATGTAATGACTTGTGATGTAGAATAGACGTCTGAGTCATGAGCTAGAAGTCATAGATCTGAGCTCTTGGTTTCTTTAAAAACACATTATATCATAACAAATATTAATTTTTTTTGGCAAAAACCATTAGAGCTAGCTCACATTCTCCTGGGCATATGTCTAGATCAGGAATTGGCCTAATTAAACTGCAAAAAGACAGATAGTGGTATGTCCACTAATGCTTTTGCATTCAGGGCTGTATTAACATTATACAAACTGCATGAATAAATTAGAGAACTCTGAAATATTCCAGGACGAACTCTGCATGAATAATATTTTACACACACACCCCTATTAAGCAACCACATCATAAGGGGTACTTTTTTTTGTGTGTGGGTGCATTGAATTAGAACATAGATTTACAGTTTAAGTTTAACTGAAATGTTTATGAATAAGTTTGCTTAGATTTTTGGAGCTCAGTGAAATCTGCTTAGAGTAATCCTTTTATCCAGAAAATTACGTGCGTGCAGGATGTCCAAAACATTGGGCTATTTCATTTCTAAATGGTTGAAAAATTGGAAACGAAGGCTACATTCCTGCATGTTCTCAGCACTGGGACTTACCCGATGTGCAAATAATCAATTCAATGTATAAATATTAGGAACAACTTTTCCAGCCTAAGCCTGCCAAAAGGAAGTCTGAAGCTTCAGTATGAACAAATAACAGAGGACTGGCCGAAGCACAACTTGTGTTGATCCCTTGACGTGTGCATGTACACACTGCCTTGCAAGACTCAATAGGCAGGGCTTAGGCATTCTTATGAGAAATTAGCTACACAGTTCTCCTTTGTTAAAAGAACATCCTTCACATTGCTCAATATTAAGAAGTACTCAACACTAATCCATATACAAAAGCTTGAAATCATCTACCCAAAGATGCTTAGATGTACAACAGACATGGGGAATCTCCTAATCCTCCCTGGTTTTGTTTCCTGATTTAAAATGCTGAACATAAAAAAGTCAGGCAATCAAATCCTATGGCAAAGCACACTTGCAGTACAATCATAAGCACGTCTCCTCAGAAGTAAGCCCTACTTAGTTTAATGAAACTTACTCCCAGGTAAGTGTGCATAGGATTCCATTGATCCTGTGCAATCAGACTCTGTCAAATTCAAATTGTGGTACACAGAGCGACATAATCTCCCATTATAGAGCCAGGTATACACAGGGTATGGACAGGAACTATGCTCAACAGAGCTTACTATAGCACAGGTAGAGTCACAAAAGAATGTTCTGAGAGCCAGTTCCTACCATTACGTGATGTGTATGTACAGTGCTTTTTTTGTAAAAGAAAAGGTGCAGGAACTCACAACTTGTTAATCTTTTATTTATTTATTTTTAAACCATTTTTTATTGGAGAAATAAAATATTTTTATGTGCTTCCCCCTAAAGATGAACTTTAATTTATCTAAATTTATCTAATTTAATGGATTTAATCATTAATTTATCTAATTTAATAATCTAATTATGTTAAAAGATAATGAGGAAAGGCTACGGCGTTTGGGCCTCTTCAGCCTAGAAAAGAGACGCTTGAGGGGGGACATGATTGAGACATACAAAATTATGCAGGGGATGGACAGAGTGGATAGGGAGATGCTCTTTACACTCTCACATAATACCAGAACCAGGGGACATCCACTAAAATTGAGTGTTGGGCGGGTTAGGACAGACAAAAGAAAATATTTCTTTACTCAGCGTGTGGTCGGTCTGTGGAACTCCTTGCCACAGGATGTGGTGATGGCGTCTAGCCTAGACGCCTTTAAAAGGGGATTGGACGAGTTTCTGGAGGAAAAATCCATTATGGGTTACAAGCCATGATGTGTATGCGCAACCTCCTGATTTTAGGAATGGGTTAAGTCAGAATGCCAGATGTAGGGGAGGGCACCAGGATGAGGTCTCTTGTTATCTGGTGTGCTCCCTGGGGCATTTGGTGGGCCGCTGTGAGATACAGGAAGCTGGACTAGATAGGCCTATGGCCTGATCCAGTGGGGCTGTTCTTATGTTCTTATGTTCTTATGTTAACTTACTTCTGAGTAGACATGCATAGAATTGGGCTGTCAATCTCCACATCCCCTTTCCCCAGCTACTTCTTCTACACACGGGGAAAAATACTGTACAGGTGCACTTGTAGCGTGTAGTGTGTAGTATGTAGTGTGGCACTACTTCGAGGAGAGGAAGCAGTGAATGGATTCCAAAAAATGGCTTACATGAGTTCCATGTAGTAAAATTACTCTAAGCAACTGTGGGAGTAAGAACAAAAAAGGAATTCTTACACGAGAGGGGTCCTTAGGTGCACATAGAAACAGCTACGTTTGCAAACAAGCAATTAAATATGGTTTAATTCAGATATCAGAATACTCTGTGTCTTTGGGAAGGCGCTTGGCATGCAATTGTATGTTCTCTGCTGCCCTGAGCAGCTGCTGTGCATTGCTGGAGAGGAGCTGCAAATTCTGGCTGGCAGAGGGCATGCTTGTGGGGGAAGGTTGAGGAGGATCTCTGGCAAGGCTGGGCAGCACATTGTACACACGTAGAATCCCTTTTCACCTGCCCTTAGCATGTGAAAACGGGTGCAGATATATATCTCTGCCAGGATTAAGAGCCCAATCCTAGGTATGTCTACTCTGAAGTAAGTCTCGTTATAGTCAATGGAGCTTACTCCCAGGAAAGTGCCTAGGATTGCAGCCTAAGAGCCCAATCCTATGTATGTCTACTCAGAAGTCCACTTTAGTGAATGGGACTTACTGTGGATAGGATGGCAGCCTCAGGGCCCAATCCTGTGCCTGTCTCCTCAGAAGTCAGTCCCATTAGAGTCAATGGGGCTTCCTCCCAGGAAAGTATGGAGAGGACTGCAGCCTCAGAGCCAAAGCCTATGGCTGTCTACTCAGAAGTCAGTCCCACTAGAGCAGGGGTGTCCAAACATTTTGGCGGGAGGGCCACATCATCTCTCTGACACTGTGTCAGGGGCCAGGAAAAAAAAAACTAATTTACATTAAAAATTTGAATAAATTTACATAAATGAATTTATTAGAGATGGAACTTATATGAATGAATGAAGGTCTTGCAGTAGCTCAAGGCCTATAAAAGGCCTTGCACAAAGCAAGGCCAGGCTTTCCTTTGCTGCCACTGCTGCATCACAGACATGAAACAGCAAGTAGTGGAGGGAGCCCTTGACCCACAGCTCAGCTGGGAGGTCAAATAGTTGTCCTCATGCTGAGAGCAGTTGCATCAGGCCAGCAAAGGCTCCAGCAAGTCTCTGGAGGGCCATAGGCTCATTGGAGACTGGGGGCTCCCCAAGGGCCTGATTGGGAGTCCCTGAGGGCCACAAGTGGCCCCCGGGCCGGGGTTTGTGCACCCCTGCACTAGAGGCAGTGGAGCTTCCTCCCAGGAAAGTGTGGAGAGGACTGCAGCCTCAGAGCCCCTCCTCTGCCTGTCTACTCAGGCTGCAAGGCTATGACACTTTCCCGGGAGTAAGCCCCATTGAACACAATGGATCTTACTTCTGAGTAGACATGCATAGGCTTGGGCTCTCAGGCTGCAAGGCTATGCACCTTTTCCCAGGAGCAAGCCCCATTGAGCACAATGAGACTTACTTCTGAGTAGACACCAGCCAGCCCCTCCTCCTCCGCAAAGCCAGTACCTGGGCATTTCATGGGTGCCGTAGCCCGTTTCCCTGGCTGGCTGGCTGTCCGTCTGTCCTCCTCCTCGGCGTCGGCACGTGGCCCCCCTGCCCTCCACCAGCTTGGAAGCTGCGCAGGGAAGCAGAGTGCGGGGGGAGGGGAGGCGGGCTGGCCTCAGGCGAGAGCTTGGAGATGGGGCAGGAGGGGGTCGTTGTGCGGTCAGGCAGGGGCCGGGCACCCGTCCACCCTGCACCCCCCAGCACCCACCCAGCGAATGCCTCTGTTTTGCTCCCCCCCGGAATGCCTCCGAAGGGGAGGGGCCCCTGCAAAAAGGTGCCAGAACTCTGTCCCCCCGCGTTCCATTAGAAAAAAAGCCCTGTGTATGTATGATAGAGCCATTATTTTTCAGCCATACATGTGTATGCTTTCATAAATACCAATAAGCCGCTTATATAGTTACAGGTTGTGCCTCAATATCCACTGGGGTTCCGTTCCAGAACCCTCAGTTGGATTTAAAAAATTCAGTGGATACCAAATCAGTGGAAAAAATGGCTTTAAAGACCCACTTCCAGGTTTCTTGCTCCTTCATTGTTTTCCCAGAATGCATTGGTATAAACACTATTCTGCATTCAGCCACTAGATGGGCTGAATAATGGAATCTAATGCAATGAAATTATGGCTGAACGTGGTATAATGTCTATACTGCACTCATTCTGGGGTGACAATGGAGCAGTAAGAAACACAGAGGTGGGTCTTTAAAGCTACCTTTAACCCAGAGAAGCTTTCAACCAGTGTGGTTTAATAGCGCAAAGATAAGAAATGGGTTTTTGGTGCTTTTTTTTCTTGATCCATGGCATTTAATGGTGGACCCCGGTATCAGTGGTAAGTCAAATCAGTGGATGCCAAATCAGTGGATAGCGAGGCACGACCTGTATTCTTTCCTTCCCCTATCTCAGAGAATCACCACTTTGTACCTATGGCATCAAAACAAAGAATGCAAAAAGTATCATCGACCAAAATTCTCCCCATTAGCTAAGTGGCAATGCAAGATCTCTGCTAGTTCAGTGTTAGAGCTTGCTTTTGCCAAGGCACCCCATCAGAAAACACACGAGACAAGGTGTTATGGATGAATCGGACCACATTTATTGATTACAAGAATCAATCAGTTAACAGCTGCAGCATGCTGCTTCACCTAATGATGCTCCACTTAACCCATTTTTGCCCAGCCCACAGGTGTACACATTTGGTCCCTGTTGCATATATGCAACATTGGGCAGAAATGGCTTAAGTGTAGGCACTTACTCTGAAAGAGACAGCTAACCTATCCAGACCCTCTTGGGCAGGGGTCTCTAAACCTTTTGGCCGAAGGGCCGCATCAAATATCTAGCATGGTGTCAAGGGCCGGAAAAAGAAATTAAATATAAAATTTAAATAAATACATTAGAGATGGAACTTAGATGAATGACTGAAATGAATGAATGAATGAATGGGCTCAAATGTCCAGGATTTCTCCAAGCACCAACACAGCCCACGAAATAAAGCATACACTTAAATGGACCCCCATTCCCCCACCCCACAAGCACAGCTCTGGTTGTGTTGGTCAGCTGGGTCAGATAGAAGCCGCGGGCCAGATAGAGGCCCTCTGTGAGCCGCATCTGACCCCCAGGCCGGGTTCTGGTGACCCCTGCTCTTGAGTGAAACTGCCCTGACTACAAAACCTCAAACACAATTTAGAACTATTGTTCAATGCTTGATGTTTATCTTTTTATTATGATGTCAATAGATACTGACTAGAAAGTTCCATTGTGATTGTGAACCCTGAATTTTCTGATTTCGCTATTAACCGGTTTGTGGTAAAAGTTTTGCAGAAATGTAGCACTGCAGGGGTGTGTGTGTGGCACAGAGGAAGAGATAAGAGGAAACTGGAATATCTTGAGAGAATGATGTTATAAAGCTCCTTGGAAGCTCAGCAAGCTCTCGAAGAATATGCTGCAACAACCAGGTGTGGCAACCAGAACGATGCACACTAATGTGGGTGCATCACAAATTTGTATAGGAGCAACATAATATTAGAAGTCCTCAATCCTTTTCCTAGTGATCCCTAGCATGGAATTTGCCTTCCTCACAGCTGCCGCCTACCAGGCTGACATTTCCAGTGAGCTGTCTGCCACAACCTTGCATTCTCTTTCCTGGCTCATGCCGCATCAGTGTACATGCAAAGCTGGGATTTGGGGGCCCAGTGTGCACCCCAATGCACTTATTGAGGCTGGACTGCATTTGTTATTTGGTTGCCCACTCACCCAGTTTGAAGAGGTTTGGTGGGAGCACTTCATAATTGCCTTTGGTTTTTACCATCCAGAAGAGCTGGTATCATCCACAAGCTTGACCACTTTGTGTCAACAAAACCTTTATTAGGCATAAAACCACTTTGTGGTTACCCCTAACTCTAGCTCATTTATGAACAAGTTAAAAAGCACTGATCCCAATATAGATCTTTGGGAGAGCCCACGTCTTACTTTCTGCCTCTGTGAAAAAATTGATCATCTATTCCTGCCCTCTGTTTCCAATCTATAAAAGGGTCCTCCGTCTTATCCCATGACTGTTCAGTCTATTCAAGAGCCTTTGGTGAGGGATGTTTTCAAAAGCTTTTTGAAAATTCAGGTGCAGTAAAATTCCAATAGACCGACCAGCACTCAATGGTACAGCTCTCCCAATAGCCAAGGCCACCGTGAAGCTGCAGAGGCCTGCTAGCTCAACTCTGAATGCATGTCCCAGCCAGTGGCGTAGCTAAGGTGGTGCAGGGGGTAGCAGTTGCACCAGGCATCAAGCTTTAGGGGGGCAACAAGCTGAGCTTGACACTAGTGACCAAAATTGTGAAAATCTTGGTATGTGCAAATAATACCATCATGTTATATATCATTGGAAAGGTAATTTCATGCAGAATGCAGTGAAACAAACCACATTAGAATATCTCTATTCTATCAAAGGTTATGGCCAATTAATCAGAAAATGAAAACACAACTGCCTTTTTGGAACAAAAAGTTGATTTTCTTAACTCAAAACTGACCTATAAGACTGATTGTTCTGAGTGCCAATGAGATGTTATTATGATACAGCATGAAACCAATAACTTTTTATTTACTTAATTAAATTTGATTTTGGTATGGAGGGGAGCTACAAAACTTTCTTTGACCCCCATGTAGTAGATAGATGCCTTAGCAATGCCACTGACTGGGGGGAGGCAGCAAAGCAAGTGGGTGGTGAGCTGCTGGGGGGAGGAGGTGGGTTCTTCCCAATTTTCACTTTTTAAAAAGCCCAGGCGTGACGTCACTTCCGGTTCCGACATCACTTCCGGGGCAACATTTTGAGCTTGGCACCAGGCTACAAGATCATTAGCTATGCCTCTGGTCCCAGCAGAGAAGCTCCTGCAGGCAGCGGACCCTTGCTGGCTTCCAGGATTATGGACAGGTCTCACTGGAAGCTCTCATACAGGGCATCACTGGGAAAGGCAGCAGGGTGCACTTCAAATACAGCACCAGCAGCAGGTCAAAACATAGCAAGCTCACATCCAGACTGCTGAGGCTTGGCAGTTGGCATCTGCCTCCTGATAGTCCAGTATATCTGATCATTCAGCAGCATGGGCAGAAAATTTTTTCCCAAACTTTATGTGGTTTGATATGAATTTGGGGTGCCGATTCCAAAAATGGCATCCGTTTTGCCCTATTATGTCTAGGTTTGGAGATATAGTATAGCCTCATCAGTGAATGGTTCGAGCAGCTTCCTCATGAGGAAGCCATGGTGTAGGCTATGCCGTGTCTCCAAAACTAGATGTGATAGGGCAAAACGGATGCCATTTTTGGAATCAGAACCCCAAATATACCCAAGAATTGGTGTAATGTTTAAGGAAGCAAAATGTGTGTTGGCCTGTGTTATTGGGAGTCAGTGCTACTGGATCTATCCGCTTACCTGTGACACTCTCAAAGAACTCTCAAATGTTGGTGAGGCAGGACCTATCTTTGCAGAAACTATGCTGATTCTCCTTCAGAGCTAGGCTCATTCTTTGACTTGCACAATCATTTTATCTTCAACGATGTAGAGCTGGACCAGATGTTAAATTGACTTGCCTGCAATTTCCCACACACGCCCCCCCCCTTCTTAAATATCAGTGTTACATTGGCTACCCTTCCGTTCTCTGGCACAGACATCAAATCAGATATGATTTCAAGGGCTAGTTACATATTTTAGAAGAACAGCAATTTCAGATTTGAGAGCCTTATGAACTCTTGGGTGGATGCCATTTGGACCCAGTGATTTGTTAATTTTTAGTTTGTTGATACATTCTAGAATCTCATCTCTCATCGCGTCTATTTGACTTGGTCTCCGGCTGTATTTGCTCTTCTGTTGTGAAGACAGATGCAAAGAATTCATTCAGCTTCTCATTCATCTCCATATCATCTTTTAGCTTCCTTTTCCACCCGTTATCTAGCAGTTGAATTGCCTGCCTGGCAGGTTTCTATTTTTAATATCTTTAAAGAAGTTTTTATTGCTTGCCTTGATATTTTCAACTAAGCGCCTCTCATATTCTTTTTTCACATTCCTTGTTGTCAGGTTACACCGTTTTTGCCAGAGTTCATGTTCCTTTCTCTCCTCCTCATTTGGGGAAGACTTCCATTCTTCAAAGGAAGCCTTCTTGCCTTTTACTGCTTCCTTGACTCCTCTTTCAAGCCACGCTGGCATCCTTCCGGACCTGGTGGTGTCTTTTTTGCTTGGTGGTATAAGATCTAGTTGAACTTTAATTATTGTAGTTTCAAATAACTGCCTTACATTCTACAGAACTTCGATCCTCTTGACTTTCCTTTTCACCTTCTTTTTTACCTCCCTTAATTTCGAAAAATCTCCTTTTTTGAAGACAAATGTGTCTGTATTGGATATCCTTGGAAATTTTCCAATGTGTTATACTGGATAGCACTATGGGGTAACTGTTTTCTATTAATTCAGCAATGCTTGGATCTCATACTAGGTCCCAGGTGCCATACAGAATTAAGTCTACAGGCACTTCATCTTGGTTAGTACCAAGTACCAGCCCAATCCTAGCTAGGTCTGACAATGGAAGGTCTGGGCTGCTAGTATAGCAGCTGCTGCAATGGCACAAAGGCAAGGACCACCTGCACAATCAGTGCTTGTCCATGACCTCCTGGATCCTGGTTGCATGTCAATGACTTCCAGAGCCCCCACCGGAGCAGGTAAATCAGTGGAGTGGGCTTTCCAGGGTGTTCTGGGGGAGAATGGGGTCAGCCAGAGAACCAGTCAGGGAGGCATCAAGGGCAGACTGGGGGGGGGGGCGAATATTGACAAGCAACAGCAGCGCTGATATCCTATATATTGACATGCCACCTTGCACCCACTCAGATTTATGCTAGCCAAAGACCTGGTGCAGATCCAAGTAGACTCATTGGGAACATGGCAGCAGCAGAGAACTTAAATAAAAACATCTTTTACTTATCTCTCCATCACTTTCTGGTCTCTAGCTGACTCACAGCATGCAAGTGAACTCTGCACCATCACTGCTTCACACACTCTGGGCCAGTCTGGGATAGAATTGGGCTGTTACTGTTCTAATGGTCAGTCACTGGATTTATCTAGAAATTGTCTCCCTTTGTCATAGCCTGAACATGAATTTACCCAGTCTATGTACAAGTAATCGAAGTTACTGTACTCTTAACCCTAAAAACCTTTCTATTTGTAGCCAGGAATGGCTCACCAAAAAGGGCAGCAGAGAACATCAAGAGCACATCCAGAAGTTTCTGTTTCCACACTGTCAGCTCCAGACAGTTTAATTTCCCAGTCCGATCCAGCAACCGGGACTGAACATATGAAGCCCTGTAATATGGAATCAAATTGGACCGCTCTGCTTTTCAGAAGGAGAAAAAGCTGGATCACTGCTTCCCAACCAAACGGTATATTAATATGACTCTGGCCTCTAGGCTTGTACAGCCCTGGCTAGTAGATACACTCAGTGCTGGACCAGGGGCAATAGTAGTTTTATCTTTTAATACCAAATACTTGAGTTTATCTCTTTTGGCTTTTGGTCTCTAACATTGGCACAGCCTCTTGAACAGGCTGGCTATGGCAGGGTCATCTGCACAGGAATTTATTTAAAGTATGTACACACCATCCTTTAAGACAGGGCAGCCAACAACAGAGAAAACCCATTTTAAAATCATAATGTAAAGCAGAAAAAAGCAGTGAGCTAAAATAACAGCTAAAGTCCTTTTGAAAAGGGAAGGTTTTCACTTTCAGTTTAAAAGCAGGGGGAGACAGAGCTTGACAGATATTCCCAAGGAGGGACTTGAAAGATGGGGCACGGTCTCTAAGGAAGTTCTGCCCCTGGTACAGAAGCTGAGCTAGGGGGGCCCAGGGGGAGCAATGCGCCATGTAAACGCCCCTCCCCCTTGGCGCTGTTCAAGGCAGTGATGGTACTTTGCCATTGTTGTGAATGGCTCTGATGCCAAGGGGGACAGGTGCTTACATAGTGCATTGCAGAGCACACCACACTTATCACTCTGCCCGCCTCCCCCAGCTCCGCTTCTGCCTAGTTACCCATCACCTGCATTGACATCAGAGGCAAGTCAGTCTGGGTAGCTTCATATCTGCTTTCCAAGCTGCAACACAGTTTATATCACCCCCTTTGTGCCAGCAGTAGCCAGAGGTGTTGTAGACATGGCCTCCAAGACAAATATCTCTGCCCAGGCACTCCAATTTGTCATATGTGAGTGTGGGTGGCTAGTGCATACTTTCCACCAAGTTCAAGTGCCAGTGCCTGTGTAGACAGCTGATGAACTGTCTGTGTGTGGCAAATAACCCAATTGCCTATTTAAACAGCAGCACCATAGAATCAGCATCAGCTCTGCAGAGCAGCTTCTCCAGCACATTTGACGGTTTGGCCGGATTTCTGCCAAGCTTCTGTTTCCGTGATCAAAAACAAGGATGTGCCTGCTTCTCACTCCTTTCCCCTGCCATGTGCCCTTCTGCTGCTCTGCCAAAACCTCTCCCTGCAGCTGCTCTCGGGACATCCTGTACCAGCAAGTTTAAACCCGTTCCTTGACACTTAAACATTTGCGTCTGATGCCGTTTTATCAGCTCCTTCACCTGGCCTCTTCTCTTTGATTGCGTTTGTCCTGCCAACCTGGTTGGTGGGGCAGAGTGGCAGACCTCTTCCCCTCTCGCAAATGACTTAGAAACATTTTGAAAACTAAACCTGAAAAGCCACACTAATCTGGAATCAAAAGCTGCAACTCCACTTGGAAAGCCTGCAGCAAGACTCATGATGCCAAAGGAGTGGTTTGGCTGCACATTAGATGCACAAACAGGCAATGTGATCTTCACTACAGAAGGGCACAAACATCAGCATTGGTGTCTACATTGAGATGGTCCTGAGTTGACATTGCTTCTCCTGAAGCAAGTGCAGTCTTTCCCATCAGTAGAGTAGATGGGTCAGCCGCTGCCCTCCAATGGTGAGTGGGGAGGGGCTGCTTACACTGCGTATTATGGTGCCTGCAGTACTGACCACACTGCCCCCTGGCTACTCTACTGCTTCCCATGGTAGCGCCCATGCAGTTTGCAGGTAGAAACACAGGTGAGTAAAACTGACGGCAAGGCAATGCAAACAGGTGTCATACTTGAGCCACAGTGTTCTTTCATGACCATCTACTCCCCCCCCCCACATGAGGAACAATTAATCCTATTTCTTATAATCCTGCTGTTCTGTGTGTCTGGGAGAATTGCCTTTATTTCTCCCTCCTAATCCTCCCCCCTCCCTAAATTGTCTTAATACTTAGATTATATATTAACCTGGACAGAGGTCTGTGATTTGAATTGTTGTACAGTGCAGAACAGGTATTTTTATTTATTTATTTATCTTTTATATGCCCCCCCAGGCTGACCTACCTGCCTGAGAGGGAGGAGCTTCCCAGATGCCAAGGACTGACCCTGCCATGAATTCCACTGGAGAACTATACAATAATACAGGAATTAAATCAACAGAAACAACCAATCATAAAAGTTCAATAAAAGCTAAAGTCCTGCCATACAGGAAGTTTAAAAAACAGATATCATCTCACAGTGAAGGCTTGCAAAATGGAAGTGCTTTTACCAGACAGAAGAAAGCCTCCAGGGCCAAGTGGGGAGGGAGCTCTACAGGCAGGGTGCCGTGATTAAAAAGGCCCAGTCAGGCATCCCGGCCAACTGCATCTCCAGTGGTAAAGGGAACATAGAGCAGGGTCTCCAATTTTGAACAAAGTGAGCCAAAAACTTTTTGCAGTTTGTAGGAGGTGGTCTTTGAATCAATCTGATTTGAAATTATTTTGGGCTTTAAAGGTAACATAGCCAACACGGTTAACCGAGTCCCAAAATAGACTGGTAAAGAATTACAGAATGGAAATTGCATGCTCCATGTTCCCACAAAGGCCTGAGTCACTACATTCTGCACCAGTTGTAGTTTGTAGACATTCTTCAAGGGCAACTGCAGGTAAAGCATCTTACAGATGTCGAAATGAGATAAGACAGGGGCATGTGCCACATTTCAGCTAGAGAGGCAGTTGGCACACCCATTGATGCTGTGCAAATGTACACCTGGCCACAGGTTCTACTGGATGATCCAAGAGCAATGCTTGGTCCTGGAGCATGCCCAAACTGAATGCCTGGGCTTTCAGGGAGGCTGCAACCCCTGAACGGGTTGTACTCCCACTCCCAAATTGGTTCTTGTAGCTAATAAATATTAAACAACATTTTTGTCCCAATGAGCACTGCAAACACCATGTGATTTATCTTTTCCCTACATTCATTTTTGTGCCTAGTTTCTTACTAGTACTCTCTTGTACATGCAGTGCAAATAAGGTGCATTCTATGTGAATGTGTTTTTGAAGGGACATTTGAATATACATTGGATTTATGCTTTAAGCTCTCACTCCAGGATTGATACATGTACACAGTGGTGTAGCTAGAGGGGGTGCAAAGAACTAAGTTTTGCAGGTGCCTGAAGGTGCTGTGCAAGCAATCCCTCCCCCTTCCTTTCAGAGCCATTCCGAGCAGTGGTAGCAAATGGAGGCATTCCATGTCCCTTTGAAAGCACATTCATGTAGAACACACCTTATTTGCACTGCATTACCTTAAATGGAATGTGTTTCACGATGCACATTCATATGCAAATCGCCATCCACATTTTTGCACAGCTAGCTGCACATCAGCTTCTTGTAAATGTATAACTAGAGTTGGATTAGGTCACTAGATTCGGCAGGGGTCTATACCTTTTCTATTATTACTATTTTTCATGTACAATGCCTTGTCACTGTAGGAATTCTAGAAATAATAGTTTTTTAAAAGGCCATGAACACAAGTCCTGGAACGTCCTGGAACACAGTCCTGGAACGTGCTGGAATCCCTAGCATGTATGCACTGCTGAAACAGAGACGCCTGCGTTGGCTCGGTCATGTTGTGAGAATGGATGATGGCCGGATCCCAAAGGATCTCTTCTATGGAGAACTCGTGCAGGGAAAGCGCCCTACAGGTAGACCACAGCTGCGATACAAGGACATCTGCAAGAGGGATCTGAAGGCCTTAGGAGTGGACCTCAACAAGTGGGAAACCCTGGCCTCTGAGCGGCCTGCTTGGAGGCAGGCTGTGCAGCATGGCCTTTCCCAGTTTGAAGAGACACTTGGCCAACAGTCTGAGGCTAAGAGGCAAAGAAGGAAGGCCCATAGCCAGGGAGACAGACCAGGGACAGACTGCACTTGCTCCCAGTGTGGAAGGAATTGTCTCTCCCGAATTGGCCTTTTCAGCCACACTAGACGCTGTTCCAGAACCACCATTCAGAGCGCGATACCACAGTCTCTCGAGACTGAAGGTTGCCAACACAAATGTATAACTAGAGTTGGATTGGGTCACTAGATTCGGCAGGGTCTATACCTTTTCTGTTATTACTATTTTTCATGTACAATGCCTTGTCACTGTAGGAATTCTAGAAATAATAGTTTTTTAAAAGGCCATGAACACAAGTTAAAACAATGGGAACATTTTGCTAGATGCTGCCACAGGGTTGCAGCCTGTGGCAATCCAAAATTCCTGCAAATGGGATATACACATTAAATTCACACAAATTTAATAAATGCGGATGGCATGACAATTAATACAGGACTCAACTGTTTCTCAGATTTTTGGTTTAAATCATTCCCACATAACCATGTGCAAGAACGAACACGTCCCAATTCCTTTAAGTGCAAGAAATGTTTAGCATCCCATTCACTGCATACCTGCTCTCAGGTGAACTTGCAAAATAACTTCATCTGTTCATATTTAAATGCAGCTTCTTCTAAGATCCTGTTCTCAGTTATATAAAGCCTCTGCTATGCTGCATGCCCAATGATGTAGCAGGAATATACATGTGCATGTAGTTTATGTCCTATGAGGCTTTATAATTAGAAATCAGGCAGAGAAGCTTAAATCTACTTCGTCTGGATTTTTACAAATTGGCATAAGAACATAAGAACAGCCCCACTGGATCAGGCCATAGGCCCATCTAATCCAGCTTCCTGTATCTCATAGCAGCCCACCAAATGCCCCAGGGAGCACACCAGATAACAAGAGACCTCATCCTGGTGCCCTCCCTTGCATCTGGCTTTCTGACATAACTCATTTCTAAAATCAGGAGGTTGCGCATACACATCATGGTTTGTACCCCATAATGGATTTTTCCTCCAGAAACTTGTCCAATCAAGGTTTCCCAGAAAATAATAAACGCTTAACATTTTTTAAATGTTTAGAAATCCATTTGCAAGGAGAGAAAAGCAAGACAAAAAAGAATTCACTGTGTTGTAATTTTTTTTTTTTAATGGAATCACAAGCTTTTAAGGTTCCGGTATCTGTGATGTTTTCCCTAAATTTCATGTACTGTACATCAAGAACTAGCGAACTGAACTTTAGCGATGCTTTGACGATGGCTGTGAAACTGTCATGTCAGTGAAAGGGGATAAGTTGATGGGATGTTACTCTTCACTCACATCTTCCTCTTCCAGTTCATCTGCACAGAAAGAAAACATTCCCAGATTATTGAAAAATCAAAAACATAAATGAAAAAGCAGCAGAATTCCAATAGCCCACACTGGGCAGTCGCCTAGGCATTTGTGTCGAGTTGCCCTGGCCCACCTCCTCCTCCTCTGCCACCCAGCAGCTCCGATTGGGAAGCTCATGCCTCTCTCCCTTGCTCTTTACGGAATGGTGTTTTTATTGTCCAGTATTACCACTAATCACATGAAAGTATCTCCATACCTTCTTGCTCTCTCATATATGTATTCCACTTTGTTACCATTTAAACTGCCTCTCTCAACAAAGTGTTGGGGACTCACAGGAATCCTTACTCTTGAATAAGGACCCAATCCTGTCCAACTCCCCAACGCCAATGCAGCTGCCATGCTACCCTGAAGTAAGGGAACAAACATTGCTTTACCTTGAGAAGGCCTCTGTGATTCTCTCTCCCCCCCCCCCCCTGCACAAGATGCAGCGCAAGCCCCCTTGGCACGGCTGCATCAGCACTGGAAAACTGGATAGGATCAATCCCTCAGCTTAAAATTGCTCAAAAGAAGTTTTTTTTTACCTTTGGTGAGCAGAATGTAGCAGAAGTCTAGAATCCTGACTATTGAATAATTCCCAGAAAAGTTACATGATTTTCACATTTTTCACAATTCACAAACCACTGAAGACAAAAGCTCCCAGAAACAATAGCAAATATGGCTTAAGAACATAAGAACAGCCCCACTGGATCAGGCCATAGGCCCATCTAGTCCAGCTTCCTGTATCTCACAGCGGCCCACCAAATGCCCCAGGGAGCACACAAGACAGCAAGAGACCTGCATACTGGTGCCTTCCCCTGTATCTGGCATTCTGACATAATCCATTTCTAAAATTACCCAAATGCTTCTCAATCACCCAAATGCTCTGGTTTGTTTGGTTGTTTTTAAATAGATAAACAAAATCAACATAAATACACATTATTTTAAATATTGCAGAACTAGTTCTACCTTGCTTAAAAGATCGTATCTCAGTATCTTCTTTTTCGAGACACAAAAGTGTCACATGGTCCAAATTTTTTCATGCAATGCCAAATAACCCAATATCAATAGTATAATTTCATAGTCTAAGAACAGAATTCTCTTTACATTCATGTGGAATAGTTCCCACTGTTTGCGCTGGTGATCCTAAAGCTCAAGACAGTGGTGTGACTTTTGTGATGTTGGCCTGGAATTTATGGCAGCGGACTGCAAGACCCACTGCCGTAGGTCCTCAACAGAGTTGGGCCGTGAAGCTCTTAATACTTATTCTCAGTGACAACCAAAGTTTGAGTTCATCTAATTACATTTTCCCACCCTTAGCCCTTTCTCTCCAAGACACCATGTATATTGATGGCACTGTTGCGATATTAAATAGTAATAAAGATAATGACATTGCAGTTATTTATTTAAAATATTGTATTAATAACAGTAAAGTTTTGCTGAGGGAGTTAAGATTTAGAAATCACCAATATAAAAAATGACTGGAGACATCCTGAAGTGCCACACCCCTGAGTTCAATAAGGTGCTCCCATCATGGAAGTACAACTCCATGGACGTAAACGGCATGTAAGTGCACCATAAAGGCCAGACAAAATATTCCAACAAATGCATCTGCAAACATGTGGTGAGTGCGGTTCCTGCCCCTTCATAATGTCAAGGAGAGCCGCCCTTGTGTCATGACATTCATAATGCTTTGCATCTGCCCACCTCCAGAGCACATCATCTAGCCTCTTACGGGACTTGCAAACCATCATCCATCACAACATGTTTGATACAGTAGACTGGACGCTATGGGGCGACTGCGGCATGGGGATGAGATGCAGATGTGTTAGCAGCCACACATTTCCTCTAACATCTAATTTAGCCTTCACTCCAGCAGTTTTCAAACCGTGTCCAGGACTCACCAGTGGGCTGTGACCCAATTTCTGGTCTGTCACAAAACTGACAGGGCAGATTCTGCTGCTACTTGCGGGGGGGGGGGGCGCACTGCTGCCCAGTCACCATTATAGCCACATTCCTTGACATTTATAAACTAGGCAGCAGCTTCTAGGGCCTCTAAAAACTTTGAGAACCACTGTTTTATTTATATATTTATTTATTTTTATACCTTTGCTCAAATATATTACCAAAAGATAATACAGGTGATATGTTTTCCATGTACACTGTACAGTATGTCTAGTTAATATCCACAAAATCATGCTCACACACAAAAATCAGCAGTCACAATTCAGAGCAAGGGTGTCAAACCCGTTTCATATAGTGGGCTGAATAGCATTTATGGTGCCTGATGAGGGCCAGAAGTGACATCATTAAGCAGGAAGTGACATCATTAAGCAGATGATGGCCAGAAATGAGCACTTTGTTCTCACATAGAAACTCATTAGCTGCAAATACAGAAGAGAAAATGTGCAAATCTTGTTTATAATGTCAAGAAATGAGAGAGCCCAGTTCTAACGGGGGCCAGAAAAAATTCCTTCTGGGGCCTGCATCTGGCCCTGGGCGTTATCTTTGATACCCCTGATCCAGAGAGTCATATACAGTATTAAGCTTTACCTGTGTATGGGTGCCAAATACTTCCCCCCATCAGCAGCCCCAAGCCATTTGTCAAACGAACACAATATCTCATGGTCCAAAAGAGAGATAAAACATGAGAAACTGTTGTCATAAACAAGTCAGAAACTCTGTTGACTGCTCAGAAGGCCTTGGCACACCTAAAGAGGATCATGGTCAATGTATTTCAGTTTCTGAACATCATTTTTAGGAGTTTTCTCAAAACAGAGCAAGAGATACTTTGCTTCTTATTACTGTGTGACATTGCTAGTTTCTTTTCTCTAGTTCAGAGTTCATTCCGTTAAAGAAATGCAGTCAGTCAACCTTTTGTAAAACCTTTTCATGCAATTTGTCAACACAATAAACAAAAGAAACCCATTTGCCTATTATTAAAGAGATAATTCATGTGTATATTCAACTTCATTGCTGGCTGACATAATCAATCATTATTTTTAGTGCTTTTTCCAAGAGAACGAATCTCACAGCTATTTATGTTGGTTCAAGAATGTTAGAAAACATGTTGAAATGTTGTGTTATTCCTGGCATCGTTTTGTGCCTTATGAAAGGGCTCTTTTGCCCCACCAGTGTAATCATAATACATTAGTGCATACCTCTGGCGAGAACCTGCTTAGGTTTTTTAAAATCATAATCAAAGCTTACTGCAAAGGTTTATTATGAACCTCACCTCCTCTGGTTTGCAATGGTATGCTAGGAATGTCGACATCTGTGGATAGCTCATTGTTCACATTCATACAATAAAAAGGTTCATCGAGAAAAGAGGGCTTTTTCGGCCTGTCTCTGTTGAGGGCCATTGACATGAAGTAGCCTTCAGAGCTGCTATGACTACATGCCACCTCCTCTTGCCCTCTTGGGTTATCTTTTAATTTTTTCCCAGTTGTAGGTTTCTCTGACAAGTGAGATTCAACCAATATCATGTTGGGATGACAGTCGGCCATCTCCACAATTTCCTTTGAACATCTGTCTTCATCTTTAGCTCCAACTGATCCTTGGCTTGTCAACATTCCCACACTGTGAGCATCATGTAATTGTTCATTCCTGGAGTCTGGAACAGCATTTTCAGATGTGTGACAACTGGGAAGAAGGAACCTCTGAGAGACGGGCAGGGTTAGAAGACTGTTCACTGTTCTGTGGGCCTGCATACATTCTTCCAGAAGGGCATTAAGCTGCTCTTCTGAGAGACAAGGTAGTCTTCCATCTGGCTGGAAAAACAAGGAAAGAGTTCTCCCTGTCAGAATGTAATTAGAAATAATGCCACAGTGAAACAGCTTGACTGACACACAACAATAATGGAAGCACTGGTCTGTGATGCCCAAGGGCATAAGCCAGGCTCTGAAACAAAGGAAGACTACCAGTCAAAGAACTTAGAAAGTTTTCTGATTGACAGATGGAAATAAATTCATCATCTGTGTATTTATTTAAAACTTCATGTATGAACTTGATATTGGCCTGGACTACAGAACTCCCTTGGAGACAACATTCCTTCTTGCCCATCAGATGAATGAGGAGCCACATTCCATTCTGCCTTCATAGCAAGCCCCCATCCTGACAGTCCTGTATGCTCTGGTGCAGCCTACAGAACACTTCCCAGACACCAGACCATTTCCTTTGGGCTTGCTGCAGGCCCCATAAGGTTGCAGGAACACGAACTGGAGAGAGATTTTGCCATCATGTCCTGCCCAACCCAAATCTCTCTTGGCTGCCCCATAAACCAAGGGATGTAACTTTGTATTGCATTGTTATAATCTGGTGTAAGGCACTGTAGAGGGCATACAATGTGTGCTGTGTGACAGGTGTGTGTGTGTGTGTGTGTGTGCAAACATACAAGGGTCCAACCCTGCCAAACTGAAGCACTGTTGCATTTCAGTGGGAGAAAGGCCCAAGCCTATCCTTGAGATACAGCAGTGTATCTCCACGTACGCCAGCGCAACGACAGCCCCACTGATGTAAAAGTGCCTGCCCAAGGATACACCATGGAGCTTGGACATTGCTCGGAGGCCAGCACAACTCCATCAGTGGAGAGGTCAGCACAGGGAGGAGATTAACACATAACATGGGAGGGATACAGGCAGCTGGGCTCAAACCCTTCTAGCCTGGCTCCTAGCCTGAATATTTCGCAGAGAGCTGGCAGCACCTGCTTTACTTGAGTGCTGTTGAGGCTCCCTTGTGACATGATCCAGTCATTTCCCTCCCCGCGGCATAAGGACCATCAACAGCTGGTTGACATCCCCACCTGGGCACGAGCCCTGGCATGGGGGAGACTTTTATAATGGCTTCACATACATGCTTTTAGATGACTCTCTCCCATCACCTCTTGACTGGCAAAAATCTGGTTGCCATGGAAAGTGGTGGCCATGGAGTCAATCACATGTCACACCTTCCAGGTGAATATGAAATCACCATTTGGTCAAACACCTGACGGTGTGAATCCAACTTTATCCAATTGATGGGTTGGTTTCCTAGCATTGTGCCCTGTGCACCAAACACCTTCTGCAAACAGGAGGATCCTCCATTCATGGACTGCAGGTTAGGACACAGCCCAGTGTGTAAATGATTTATATGCAACTCTCATAGCCATAGGTCTGTGTTTTTCTTTCTGTGTCCACCCACAATTGCCTATTCAGTAGATTCAGCTGCTGAAGAACTCTTTCAGCCCTCCCTAAGGGGGTTTTCTTTCTTCTCAAATTTCTTGCTGTCATCCTTATACAAACAGTCCTTGTAAAGAAGTATATCAGCTGAGTCAATCAGCACATCGGCTGACACTTGGGTAAATAATTAGAAGATTGGGTTACACTTGTGAAGACATTCTTTTTTCATTTTAAGCACTTCATGGTAGAAACACACTGTAGATGCCCCAATAGATGTTAAGATTGCCAGGGACATGGCCAGAGATGGTTGCATATGTTTAAATGCACACAGGCATTAGTTCCCAAACTGTGGGTTGTGACCCACCAGTGGGTCGCAAGCTAATTTTGGTGGGTTGCAAAGGCCCAGGACTCACTGCTGGCTGTCACTCTACTTGCCTCTTGTGCTTAGCTGCCATTGGCCTGCTCTGGGCTTTGTTCTGTCGTGTTTTCATTGCTCTGGTCAGCACAAGGCCTGGGATGCACTACTAGCTGCCAGTCTCACTGACGAGTGACGAAAACATGATACAATGAGGTCAGGAGCAGGTCAAAGACAGCTGAGCAGAGTGTTGGGCGGCAAGAGGAGCAGCAGCCAGCAGTGAGTCCTGCGCCTTGCACCGGCCACAATATCATGTGGCACATGATAGATGGTCATGTGAAAAATTGGGTCACAGTGCTAAAAAGTGTAGGAAGCACTGCACTAAGGCACTGAGCAGGACTGCGGCAATTCCATCTCTCACCTCACTCTTTCACAACCCTCTTGCCAGTGCCTTACTGAACATTACTGATGTGATGGCTCCTTTCAAAAGCCCAAAGGAAAAGCACAGTCTGGTCAAAGTGAAGCACCTTGAAGTCTCACTGGTGTCCACGGGAGAGATTTAAACCAATGACTAACCCTCCTACTGAAATCATTGGGACATGATGTCTGTGCTCCCCTCACACTCCCTCCTTGTCCATCTGCTACAATCAGCAGAATCCTGTTGTGTCCCACATTGGACAGAAGAAGATGATGGGAGAGGAGGTTGGTGGAATTTGAGGTGAGAGGCAATAGTGCCAACATGAAATTACTCAGAAGAAATAACCATCTATCACAGTTCTTAACAAGAGTGCAACAGACAGTAATCCAACTGGTAAGGTTTTCCTCCTCACTGCATTTGTGTTGAAAAGAGTTACACCTGACCATTTTCTGCTTGTCACGCAAGACAGAGAGCCTCTACCAGAGGAAAAAAGTGGCAAAGTTACTCCCTAGTATTGCTCATTGCCAATCCTCTTTTTTCACCATTCCCATCTAATCCGTTTACTGTACACTGTAAGCACAGGGGCTTCGTTATTTCTGTGCCCCACATACTGCTTGGTACGTGACAAACAGTCACGGAACTTGAGAAGCAGAACCAGCAATAACAGTCTGAAGATCTACAGGAGAGATCTGTAGACATTTCATGGTTCTTTACTTGCCCTTCAATCCCATCACAAAATATTCTATTAAAATACATAGTGATGCTGTTTTAGTTGAAATGCATTCTCTGACATAGATGTCATTGTATGCTTGACCTCCGGCTAGTGGCCACAAGACCAAGAGCAAGAATGGCACACTGCAACAAAGTCCCAAATTGCTCCCCCTTTTATTATATCAAACAGGGCTAGTAGTAGTGCCAGGTGAATCTCAGAGATGGAGGCAGGAAGGGGTTTACAGCACACTTGCTCCTTCTCCACTGCTTGGGAGCTCCTTCCCTAAGCCCTGCTGCTCCCCTCTGCCCTGGCAAGGCCACCATCAGCCCAACCCTCTAGTAGTCCACCTTCTTTCCTTTCATCAGTGCCCTTCTGGCCTTTTGAGGCTGTTTTGCTCTCTGTTTTCCCTGCCTCTTCCTGCCCCAACCCTGACAGTCCCTCCCCTCTGACCTTCTGATCTCTCTTCTGACTTTAAGGGGACAGCATCCCTTTTCTGTTTGTCAGAAAGCATCAGTCACACATTGTTGCTACAGGAAGCTATACTGAAGCCACAGCCTTACCAGTTGTAGCTTCAGCTGGTCTCCCCCAAAACGGCTCCATCCTTGGCGGCAGCCGTGTGCAAGAATGTGCAGGACTCTTCAGTGGACCCCACCTTGAGTCTTGTGGCATTAAGTGGCCAGCGTGGCCAGATGGACTGGAGTGAGGCAACAAAGGTAGTCGGTTTTCACCTTCACACCAGTAGCATAGCTAGACCAGGACCAGTAAGGATCCATTCCCCCCCCCCAGTGGCAGGAGGTTTTCTACCATCTCTGCTGGAAAGAGGGGGTAACAGTGCTTACCGGTGTTGTGCAGCATACACCAGAAAACGGGCCCTTGTGCCTGTCCTCAGCCTTGTATGGCTCCAAATGGAGCCGTTTCTGGGGCTAGAGCTGCGCATGCATGGGGAGGGGATGACTGAGCAGGCGTCAGGGGCAGATCCAAGGGGGGCCATGGGTGCATGAATGCCCCAGCGGGGAAGGGCGCCCACCAGGATGTGGAGCAGGCACCATGGGATCACCTACTGGGCAGAACGTCAGTGGTGCCAAGGCCAAGCATGGCCAGGAGCCCAGGTCTAACCTTATGGAAGAGGCAGCTCCAGAGCGTAGAGTCAGGATGGGAGCCCAGGTCTATCCACCCAGCAAACCTCAGCCACAAAGGCCCAAGTTCAACAGGGGCCCAGGTCTACCTACCTGGTTGATCTGGGCTCTGGAGTTAAGGTAGTGCACATGGCTCCCCCCAAACACAAACACTAGCTCCACCCCTGGCAGGCGTGGGAGGTAACGTGAAGATGCAGGGGGATCATCACATCACCCGGCTCCAGGTACCCGCCCCCAATTACACTACTGCTTCAAGTGGGGCAGTCAAGGCTTCTGGGGGAGGTCTGTGAGTCCAAGATTGGACAATAACATAGACTTAAAGAAGATCACATCCAAATAGAGAGAAATAATTGCAGTGGAGACTGGACCCTGTTATAATGTGCTCATTATTCTTACTAATTTTTAAAAGGACTCTGTCTCTATGTGTGCCAGGGTGGCACACTTCTTACTGCTGAGGGTGAGGAAAAAAAACAAAAACCTCATTCATAGCCAACTGTGTTGGAAGCCTGCAGGAATGATGCGTGATTCGCTTTGCGTATGCAGCAAGCCTAGCCCCAGATGCCCTTTTCTACCTAAGGGTTTTTGGTGCTTGGCTGAATATATGAGGCTATAGGATAAACCTTGCTGCATGTAATAGGAGTGCACATTTGTAAGTACAAACCTGCTGTGACTTCAAGCTTAAAGGTTTACAGTTGTTTTTGCAAAGAAAAGTTAACAGGAACAGTTCAAAGATGCTGCTTTGCAATGGCACAGGATATTACGATGTCAGAGCTGGGAAAGGTAAACACCCGATTCTCAAGGTCCCGTCTCTGTCTCTAGCGTTTCAGGCCAATCCTTATGATGGGCCTTATGATGTTGGAACTAGTGTTCCAGCAATGTAAGGTCCTTTACAGCTTTTTCAAAACCCAACACGCCATTTGGCACAGCCTTTCACTACTGCAGACAGTGAACAGCTGTGGTGGTGCGCCACTGTTTTGTCCGCATCCCACAGTGCCAGTAAGTCAGCATGAGGGGCGGAAGGGAGGAGGGGGTGGGTGGAATGTGGTGGGGAGGGGGTGGAATGGAGAGATCAGAATAGGGAGGAGGGTAGATCAAGACTGGAAAGGGGGCAGTATCTGTGATACCTAACCCAGTACCAGTACTGCTGATATTGTCTCACCCTACCTGGCCTTGATCCGCCTTTATAGGTCCACTCAGACTTATGCCAGCAAAGTCACCGACACAGGTCTGAGTAGTCCCAATGGGGCTGTGAGGGTTTACTCTGGCACAGGAGAACAAATGTTCTCTTACCTCAAAGTGGCCTTCATGACTCAAAACTCACCTGCACTTTCCAGCATGGTCCTTATTGGCGTGGACACATCAGTGTGTGGGGAGCTAGGTAGGACTGGGCCGAACCTTTATCAAACCATATTGACTGGTGATATACAATAAAATGAGATATAAATCTATTTGTACAGGGGAAAAAACGCACAGCAGAAATAATTCTGTACTACTGCATTTATGTTTGGCTTAGAGAAGTAATGTACTCTAACTAAACCATTTTTACTCCAATTATTTTGTTCCTTAAACCACTATAGATATATTAAGAATGCAATGTCATGCTGCAATAGGGCTAATAATCTCTTCCGTACTAACCTACTTATTTCCTGCTGAAAGAAATCTATTGTCAGCATTCAGCCATTGCCTGAAAAAACAGTCTGTTCTGCATATTAGAATGCATAGCAACTGGACATCCTGTATCATTAGGGATTGAAGAATAATAGAACTGTATATGTATATATGTAAACCATCACGAAACCACTGGCAGAGCGATCTTGCTTGACATTAAGGCAATGAGTTCTATGAGTCTTTGACTCATCCAGAATTGAGCCCCGGTTCTTACCAGGGGAGTGTCTGATTTCTGTCTATTCCCGGCTTCCTTTGCTGCAACAGGATCATAGCAAATGCAACGGTTTATGACAGTGGAGTTCATGGGGGTTTAACGACAACAGGAGAGGGGTTTACAACAACATGTAAGGCAACAAAGTTCTGCTATCACAAAATGGCTTCTGGTGGTACACACAGCACACCTCCAGTGGCCATTTTGAATGCTCTATCGCAGGGGTGCTCACACTTTTTTGGCCCGAGAGCTACTTTGAAACCCAGCAAGGCCCGGAGATCTACCAGAGTTTTTTTTACAATGTTCGCGCCATCATAACATATAACATTTATGTGTACAATGTATGTTGGTGTACCTTGAGCCCCACTGAGTATAACAGGACTTACTCCTGAGTAGACATGCCTAGGATTAGGCTGTGAGGCTGCAATCCTAGCCACACTTACCTGGGAGTAAGCCCCATTGAGTACAATGGGTCTTACTCCTGGCGTTTCCTCCCAGAGGCACCTGAAGGTGGGGGTCAGCACTCCGCGATCTACTCATTTTGCCTCGCGATCTACCGGTAGATCGCAATCCACCTATTGAGCACCCCTGCTCTATCGCAACCAGTGGCACCACTGGAGACCCACAGCAGGACTGACACAGGTAAGTGCAATGACAGTGGGGTTGGATTGGGACTGGGAAGCAGAGAAGCAAGGCTCATCTTGGCTGGGGCAGAGGGCAGGGGGGAAGATGAACAGGAGGGAAGAGGGTGGGGGGAGAAGGGAAGGAAGGTGGTAGCGGTGGCACTCACATGCATCAACAGCAGCACCCATGGCAGTGCTGGAGTCTTTCCCAGGGGTAAGTGAAAAAGTTCACATACCCTGAGGAGACCTTTCTGAGTTCCCCCTTCCCATGGATACAGCGCACACTCTGTTGGCATGATGGATTGGTGGAAAGGGAATTAGGGCGCATGCTCTCTACATGATGATCCACTCTTACACTAATCCAGGCATTTAAACCCAGGACTTCCACAATCACTATAAAACAGTGTTGGCAAGCACTGAGCAAAAAGGGGTTCATGAGTGAACCGTCCATGACTTATATACCTGCAATCCCTTTCTGCTTTTCTTCCAACTGGGTCCAGTTCTGGTATTGGAGAAGGAAAAAGTGACCACTTTGGGAACAGGATGTGGGGAAGAAGGCCATAGAGAGTGTTTAGATCCCCACTTGCACGCCCTTATGGCCTTCAGAATCATAGGAAGCTACTTTATACCAGGCAAAATCATTGGTTCACGTCCATATTACTGACACCAACTGACAGCAGCTCTCCAAGGCTTCAGACAGGACATGTCCTTGGAGATGCCAGGGATTGAGCCCCTGCAGCCTGCCACTTCAATGTGACTGAAGATCCGTGTTGAAAGGCACAGATCTGCTGCTGTCACATTCCGTTTGAGCCTTGCTATGTAGAAAAGCCTTGGCTTGGGTATGCCTGTTACCACCCTTTCTGATTCAGTTATTTAGATGCAAATAGATACTCTCCTGTCTTTAATTATTTAGCATCATATGTTAACAGATTTTATAAGACTGAAATATGAACCTGGCTTCACCATATATCGCTTCATGATGGCTTTGACTTTCAGTGAAACCGACCCAGTAAGTCAAGAATGCTTAGATGTGGTTTCGGCTGTTTTCAGTTACAAAAACCAATACGCTTATCTAGTTTGCACATGTCTGCTTTTATTTTCCGCACAGTTAGATACGAAGTGGCGTCAAGGCCCACTATCTCAGTGTTTACATTCTGGCACAAACTACTGAAAGATGTTAGGAAACCTCAGGAATAAAAATCATTCTTCCTGCAGCTTTTTCTTTTCATTTCAGTGTTCACTAATTGATGGTCTGAGTAACGAGGAATTTGGAATGATACTGATAAATTCACGCCATGCTCTCACACATAGGCCCAAATCCTAACCAGCTTTCCAATGCTGGCATAGCTGTGTCAATGGGACGTGTGTTGCATCCTACAGTTGGACGGCACTCACAGAGGCCTCCTCAAAGTAAGGGAATATTTGTTCCCTTACTTCAGAGCTGCATTACCCTTATGTTGGTGCTGGAAAGTGGGCTAGGACTGGGGCCATAGTTCCTTAGGCTGAAATATATACACTTACCTGGGAGCAAGTTCCACCTAATTCTAAGAATATATATAAGGGATTGCAGTGCAAGCTTAACAAAGAATTCAGCACTTTTCCTTCCTGAGGAGCATCCCCTGAAAGTCAAAGAATATTCTAATACTGTTTGGTGCGAAGCTTGAATGAGAAAGGCCTGGTCTTCCCCTACTGATGATGCATCAGTTCACCAAAACTGGTCCAGGACACATTATCGCTCCAAACAGCTGCCCCACACAATATTAATTTATTAGTCAATGAGGGCCCTATGCAATATGAAAAGTACAGAACTAATGTCAGATTAGACAATGTCATTAGTTTATGGCAATGGGTCAACTTTGCCAACAATGCTAAACTAGTGAGTTCTTCATTAGGTGTGGCTTCAGTATGTAATGAACTACTGAAGACTAAGAACCAGCTGGGCAAAGCTACGTGTTATACATTCGTAGTTGCAACCATGATTAACTTCCAAGGAACGATGGTTTGGTGGTAGTATTCATAAATTCCAGCTGCGGCATGTTCTAGTGAACCTTGCAACTAAAATAACTTGTGGCCATTCAGGGTTCTTTATAGCCTAACCTTTCAGCAGAGAAACACCTTTGCATTTTTAAATGTGGAACAGAGCAACTTGATGCAAATACCAATGTGGTGAAATGAATACATGGTTGGGGCTTGATAGGTAAATAAGACTTATTTATTAACTGCAGAAGCCATAGGCTGCAGCAATTATCTTGTATTTATATCTAGCATATATTTATATCATAACTGGTATTTATTATAGCATCCTGTATTTATTTTCCAGAAAGATACAGAATCCATATATAAGAGAATGAAGGTGGCTTCAGGGCAGTCAGGCACAGCTGGTGACACACAAGCTATAAGGAAGATTTCCCTTAATGCTTATACTTATTTATTACAAACCTGTACATGTTCCATATTAAAATAAACTTTAAAAGCAAGAAACGATGCTGTATAAAGAAATATCTGGCCAATGTAGGCAATGACAAGATAACAGCTGAATAACTACAGTGAGGTTCACTACTAAGAACAGCAAACATTTTGCCGCGATATCTCCCCAGTTCCTAAACTCTTGGGTAGAGTTTGAACTAGTGAGTACCCCAAAATTCCAGGTGATGATACAACAGCCTCCTGATCAGTGCTGATCAGTGCTGCAACCAAGATGATAAATCTCCTTGTGAAGCAGGAGACACAGCGACTGCAGCTTCTCTTGCTTCCCCCCCATTTTTCATCTAACCCTTGCCTACTTATGGCATCTTCCCTGGGATCCTGCTTCCCAGTTGTGTATGTGTGTGTGTGTGTGTGTGTGTGTGTGTGTGTGTGTAAAAGGAATGAACAGGAAAAGCCATGGCTGATACACCTCCCCAACTCATCTGGGAATTCACAGCACAGTCCTAAATCTGTTTCTGCAGATGTACTCACTGATTTCAATAACTTCTTACTAGAGGTGTACGTTTCTGGTGAATAAGATAGGATTGCAACCTAAGTCTTACTAAACACAATGGCCTTCTTCGGAGTAAAATAAATGACACCATTTTCAAACACCTCTACTTTTTCTCTAGGAGCAGGGTCAAAGAGAAATGTGGCAACTCCTGCTCACAGAATGTCCTGGTAATATTATCTGAGATAGTTATGTTAGGAGGAGAATTTGGTCAGCCAGCTGATTTTCTCCAGAGCAACCCAAGATCTTTCAGGGAACTCTGCAAGTGGCACCCATAAATGAAGCAGTAGTGCAGGTTTTTAACAAGTCTTTATAACTTAGTAAGGGCCAAACCAGATGGTGAGACAATTGCATGTTAAATATGAGTTTACACCATTCATAGTCAAAGTGTGTGTGTATGCGGAGATGATAAATTTTTTTATACAAAAAGAAGTGTATGGGGAAAAGAGGTCTCTCCCTCCCCTACCCCATCTCATTGTGCTCAGCTTCCAGCAACCTCCTCTTTGCCTGACTCACTTTCAGTGTCACAGCCAAGCTGTGAAAAAAAAACTTCTTAGAAGTTGCAGATTTGGCAAGTAAAGATTAAGGCAAGTTTTGTTTCTCTCCCTGCCACCCCCACTTCATATGTAAACAGGGCAAA
The DNA here is from genome assembly GCF_035046505.1 of Tiliqua scincoides. NCBI lineage: Eukaryota > Metazoa > Chordata > Lepidosauria > Squamata > Scincidae > Tiliqua > Tiliqua scincoides. The sequence goes on from NC_089821.1 coordinate 12,444,237, forward strand.
TACATACATAGCATACATGCAGTTCCCTTCTAGTGTAGCCTGGCCCTACCCACTCCATAGGATACGAACAGAACAGTACTGGAGAGGCAAGGAAACTCTGGAGTAGCTAGAGGCGGTGCAAAGCACTAGGTTTTGCAGGAAGCCTCACCCTCCCCTTTGGAGCCATTCCGCATATGCCTCTGTTTTGCCCCCCCCCTGCCTGGAATGGCTCTGAAGGGGAGGAACCCGTTGCACGCTGCGGTTTAGTGCTTTGCACCCCTTCTAGCTATGCCACTGCAAGGAAAGATGTGTGTCTCTCTCCCAGACTACACTGTAATTTCTTACTTATTCTGATCCTAGTTGTGAAAGATCAGAAAAAACAAACACGTCCCTGGATCCCAATGTCCCTAAATCAAACCACCATGTGGCTGATTAAAGTACCACTCATTAAGTATAATCCCAAATGTTCCATCTACCACTTGCCAGTCTTTGCCAATCTGACAAACCGCGAAAGCAATCTTGCCTTGAAGGATTCTGTACTGCAAAGGCATGCAGAAATGCAGCACAACCTGGAAACATTTTGCTCCTCTGTACGCACTGAATAGAACCAAATCATATCCAGGCCAGAACTATGGTGGAATATTACGGAATATTTTAATGGTTTCCTAATTTTTTTTTGTGAGAAAGGCATATCATTTTCCCTGGTTTTCAGAGCAGCTCAGCTGTGAAGCATGAGAAAGAGCAAAATAAACAACTGTGGGGCCAATCCTATCCAGCTTTCCAGTGCCTACGCAGCCATGCCAACGGCGAATGCACTGCACCTGGTAGTGGTGGTGGGGGAAGTCACTGAGGCCTGTTTGGTCTATCATCTCAGAGCTGCATTGTGACTGCAACAGTGCTAGAAAGTTGGATAGGACTGGGCACTATCAGCCCAATCCTATCCACACTTTCCTGGGAGTAAGCCCCATTGACACTAATGGGACTTACTTCTGAGTAGACATGCATAGGATTGGGCTGTATGTCTTTTCCACATTGAGCAACCACAATGTGCTTCCACACAGTGTTGGTGCTAGTGCAGTGTTAATGCTAAGAAGACAAGGTGTAACTCATTTAGGGCCCAGTCCTAACTGGCACTTGGGCTGACACAAGTCCCTTGCATTGGCCCAGGATTGTCACAAAAGTACCATAAAGCACTTTTGCGCCACTCTGAGCAGAGATAGGCCGGCGTGTGGATTTGGGCCAGCCTCCCTGCACCAATGTGGGCCCTGGGGAAACAGTGAGTGGCTGACACAGAAGAGGTGTAAGGGAGGTGTTTCAGAGTGAGGGAGGGTGGATGGGACCGTGGCCCAGCGGGAGGTGGGGCCAGGATCCAGCAGCTATGCTGGATCCTGACCCCGTTCTTTGGCAGCCCAGGGCTGTTCAAATTTGCACCACCTCATTAGGTGGCACAGATCTGAGTAGAACCATTGGGGCTGCTGCAGTGCAACATGGGTAAGGGAAAACACTGTAGTCAGCCCCAAACTTGCACTGGATGCAGCGCTGGCCCGCTGGCCTGCCTGTTTCCAGTGCAAGTTAGGACTGAGCCCTTAGACATTTAGCACTACAGTAGCACTGGGGAGATGTATAACAAAGCACTCAGCAGAAAGTTAAAGGCAAATATACGTATGCTTACAGCTTTCCACAAGACTATTTCTTTGTTGTAGAACTATGTGGGTGCATTCATACACTCTGTTAAAGAAAGAACAGTTTTACTGGAAAGATTGCCATGAACTTCTGTGCGGAGTGTAAATCCTGAGAGTAGCTCTTCAATGACCACAACGATTCTGAAATCACAAAGCTTTAAATCACAAAGCTCTCCACAAGCAGTGCAGAGCAGTGTATAATTAATCTTGCCACAGGATATGGTGGTGGTGTCTGGCCTGGATGCCTTTAAAAGAGGATTGGACAGATTAAGTCCATCACAGGTTACAAGCCATTAAGGATATGTGCAACCTCCTGGTTTTAGAAGTAAGCTACCTCTGAAGGCCAGATGCCAGGGAGTGGTGACAGGACACAGGTATCTTGCTGCCTTGTGTGCTCCTTGAGGCATCTGGTGGGCACTGTGAGATACAGGAAGCTGTACTAGATGGTCTGATCCAGCAGGACTCTTCTTATATTAACATTTTCAAACACATTTTAAAAATGTGCACACATTCAAAACACCAGGATTTCCCTCTGCTATCACCGTCAGTTACATTTCTGTCCTCCCCTCTCCAAATTGCTCTGCTTAGGAGGGCATAAAAAGAACCCCTTTTAGCCTCACAACAATCCTGTGGGGTGGGTTAGGCTGAGAAAGAGATTGGTTCAAGATCAAGCAGTGAAATTCAGTTAAATGGAGATTTGAACCTGGGTTTCATTGCTCTTCACCAAAGACTATAATGACACCGCTAAACTGACTATGGAATTATTGAAAAATACTGTTTTAACATCAGCAGACCTGCTGCCAGAAATGGTGACAGATGTCTTGACCTAGTCTGATGTATTCAAAAGCAGACAAAAACTTGTCAGCAGTCATTATAAAAGTAATGGGAACCACCTGGCATTAATAGTAGTAGAAGACCATGTAGCGTTTTAAGTTCAATGCAAGTTTTTTCCATTGTTTGGCAACCTTCTTTTCAAAGATTGTATTAAAAAAGGTTTAAAATCCAAACTGCTCTCCAAACCGACGTGCAGTTTTCAATACAACGCTAATCTTTCTCAGTTTGATTTTCTTTTGGGTTTTCCAGGCTGCTGGAGGAGGCCGCCGAAAAGCTCTCAAGTTAAAGGCTTCATATTATTTTGGTAAGATAAACAGCGGAGGGTTCCTATTCTCGGTCTTTCAGTGGCTATTGGAATTCCTTGAAATTATGCACACCTTGCTGAGCACAGCTGCAACTTGACATTCCCCACAGTAGCTTACCAATACCTTCACTCAAGGGGAGGGAACATTCTCACGGAGCTTGCAATGGAATCCACATTCATTGCTCACGGTGTCCTTGACCTCTCATAAACCACGTTCTTCAGTTCTTCCAAACAACAGCCCCATCCACAAAGCACTTTAGGACCTCAGTTGCAGCTTTTCTCAAAATCAGACCGTGCAAACAGCCCTTTTTCTTGGGGGGGGGGGGTCTTTTCTACCTTGCAAATTCCAGGCGTTTAACTATGATGACAACAGCAAATGTGGGCTGCAGTGTCTGGCAAGTGAGTTGTGGAAAAAATGCAAGAAATAAAAATCTGTAGGCAGAGTGTTTTGAATATTTTCAAGGGAGGATCAGACTGCTCACTTTTGTTCTGTTTCCTGTGGTTTTTCATCTGTTTTGTTCTTGAGCTTAATCAGAAATCGAAGGGAAAAAAAACTTTGGAGTCTCCACTGGCTCCTCCTGTTTGTTTATTATTTTATTTCCGCAAAATTCAGAAGCATACAGTTTTCCCTTCTGGTGATTTTGGCAATTCTTGAAGTTGGTCAGTTGCTGAAATTCTGCAGTGTTTCTAAGGGACCTGGAGCATTTTGAATTTCAATGAAAACTGCTTTAAAACCAGACACTCCAGCTTACTGGTTAGTGCAGTAATGCTCAAACCAGGGGTGGGTGGGGGCACATATATGCAGAGCAGATAAGTACATTCATGCACCATGGCAGAAAAAGTATACCATGGCTATCAGGCATTTGGAAAATATAAAGTTAGAGGTTCAGGCTGCTGGTACTTTTGGCAATTTATTTTTCCAGAAAGAGGGAAATAGGCATTTAAAAAATTCTTCTGGTTGAAAGGTCGCTAAAAATAATGATGTGAGCTCCTTGTACAAAAGGTGCTCAGTGAGAAAAGTACTTCATTTACCTCCATAATGTACCTCAATGTTCACAAACACGTGATTCACAAAATGTTCACAAAAATGTGATTGACAAATAAGGAATGTAGGGGAATGAGTCAAGTGACGCTTAATCCTTCCTACACCCCACTTTTCTTTCTCCTTCCCCCCAGTTGGGTCTATTTCGAATCTCAGAGCCTGCTGGGGAGAGGGGGGAATAAATTAAGATGGGGTCACAGATAGGTGGCCAGAGGAAAGGTTAAGCACCCCTTCCCATCCACCTATTTTCCCCGACAAGTGTCCATTTTATATTATAATACTAAGGATCATTTTAGCAAAGGAACCTGTCCATTATAATTGGGAATGTCATGTTTGATTCACAATATGTGGCTTTGCTATGAGACACAATGCTTTGATTAATGTTTTACAGGGAACACTAAACAGTCTGTGCTTTGTCTTTTTCTGTTAGAAAATATTCAGAGTCAATTTGCAAAGAGTGGTAGTTAACACTTGATCTGTTTTATACAGCTAGTGGTGCTCTGAAGCATTCTAGAGTGTTATATTTGCCAACCAGGTTTTTCTACAAGAGACTCCCTGTTCTTTCACGCCACTGGTGTTACTTGAGTTTGCCTATAATTCTCAGTGCCTCATTTTATTGCTAATATTCAGTTTGTCAAGCCCCAGAACAGCAACCATCTGGACAAACCAAGGAAAAACAAATTCTTTGAATTCTAGTGGCTATTTTCTGCAGAGCATTTAGAGTGGCCTAGTCGCCCATGAACTGGTGCATTTCTTTTGACTAAAGCCATGTAAATATGTCATTTTAAGCAGCTTGTGGTTGACAATGGAGGTTGCTTCAGACAGTATGACATTCCAACATGGAAAGCATTTCTGAGTGAAAGCCATGTGCAAACAGTCACCTGATCATCACTCACGCACCTTTTTTGAAGAATATACAGGTTACAGTTCAGCACTGAGTTGGGTGTTGTGTTGTAATCAGTCATTGTAAATTAACTACGCAATTAACCATTACGACAAGCCCAGCCTCCATACTCTTAGACTAGCAGAAATCAAGTAGGCTTGTATTGTGAGATCCCTGCTTGATACATTACCAACCTCTGTACGGAGCGTAAATCAGTAGTGAAGGTTAAACTTAAGCCTACTAAACAATGAGTTCATGCAAATCTAATTCCATGATGGACTGTGATGGGCTTTTGCTTGTAGAGGAAACATCTTGCAGAAATGTAACAGAATGGAACTTCCCAGTGTGTGCATGTGCAACATACAATCATCACATGTGCTACTGTATCCTATTGTATTGTATTGGCAACCTTCAGTCTCGAAAGACTATGGTATCGCGCTCTGAAAGGTGGTTTCGGCACAGCGTCTAGTGTGGCTGAAAAGGCCAATCCGGGAGTGACAATCCCTTCCACACTGGGAGCAAGTGCAGTCTGTCCCTGGTCTGTCTCCCTGGCTATGGGCCTTCCTTCTTTGCCTCTTAGCCTCAGACTGTTGGCAAAGTGTCTCTTCAAACTGGGAAAGGCCATGCTGCACAGCCTGCCTCCAAGCGGGCCGCTCAGAGGCCAGGGTTTCCCACTTGTTGAGGTCCATCCCTAAGGCCTTCAGATCCCTCTTGCAGATGTCCTTGTATCGCAGCTGTGGTCTACCTGTAGAGCGCTTTCCTTGCACGAGTTCTCCATAGAGGAGATCCTTTGGGATCCGGCCATCATTCATGTGATGATTATATCCTAAACAAACTGATGTCTCAGTAGGACCAGAGTAAATATGAAGCAACCTTCAGAATCACTTGTGAACACAATATAATTCCCAACATGACTCAGTAAATTATCTGACACAACTGTCTGGCATTAGTAGGGCCTGCTTTATGCCAACAATGATCCTTCTAGTGGCCACTCTATGTGGTGAGCTGTTTCGGTGTATGAGCTTCCTGCACTGATATTCCAATTTCACATACTTCACTGCAGACATGTTGACTGTTTAAAGAATTAGGGTAAGTGGTTACTAGCAAGTACTGCCCTATGGAGCAGTTCCAGGTGGTTGGGATTTCAAGTTACTGATCCAGGGGAGCTTTTTTTTGTGGATCAGGTCTCAAAAGTACAAGAGAAGCCTTCTAAAGACAGTTAACTGATCAGGCAACTGAAACTAAGAATGTTACTAAGTATGAGGTCAAGGTTCAAATGTCACTGATGAGATCAGTAAAAGAAAAATCCCAGAAGCAATAGCCTGGAAGATCATATTGCAAGTTCAGTGGTTTAAATAGAAAACAATGTGTTTTCCTAGTAGTTTGATGATTTCACCAATATGTACTGTTTTTGTTTTTTTTCTCCACTTAGTGTAGTCAGACTCTTTTAACATACACAGCTGGAGTTCTGATCTGAATTAATTTTTACATAGTTTGGTCTAGCAAGAACTGCACTTCCTTGAAATTCAAGAGGAATTTTTATTATCCCGGTTACTAAATCGACAGGCAATGTAAGTGTCAAATATTTGGGGTGGGTCTTCCAAGGATTTAACAGAAGGCTGCTTTGTTTCATAACAGAGAGCTCTTATGGAAAATTATTGATAATATTTCTCAAACATTATTATGGTAGCCTGGGGTGGATGAAAACCATTTAACTGTCATAATTCATTCTGCCAAGAGGACTGATGAATTTAATGGGGCTATTTACTGAAGTTGGTTAAGAAGAGACTTCAGAATTTTCAGGCAAGCTATTCAGGATGAATAGGGCAATACTAGGAGATGTGTATTTGTTTGGATTTGTAGTCTGTCACCATTCCAAAGTATAAACCTGGATGGATTCTCTCTCTCTCTCTCTCTCTCTCTCTCTCTCTCTCTCTCTCTCACACACACACACACACACACACACACACACACAGTCATTATAATACAATACAAAATAAAAGATAATGGATTCCAGTTCTCCAAAACTTCAAAATCTTACAATTACTAAGAAAATGTATAATATACCTCTTTTCAATTAAAAAAAGTTCACAAAGCGGTTTACAGAAAATCAAATAATTAAATGACTTCCTGTCCCAATAGGGCTCACAATCTACAAAGATGCAGAAGAACAGAAGCAAAGAGCAACCAGAAAAGACTGTTCTGGGGTGAATAGGAACAGTTACTCTACCTCTGCTATATATAAGAAGTTCATGTGCAAGAAGGAAAGGTTATTTTAAAGAGTGGAAATCAAAACATTAGCCTGAGGGCCCAACTGAATGGGCATGGAACTCATGATGCTTTACTGACAGCATGGTGCAGTGGATTTAAAATGGGGTTAGTTGTGGGTGCCCCAATCCTACTCATCCATGTAGCTCATATGATAGTTGATCTCTCCCCCACCCTTCATTCTGAACAATCATACAGGTTTATTGCAAGTATAAAAGAGGTAAGGATTTCTGTAAATTGGAAAGTGCTTCACCTTATGCTTCTACTATGCCAAAATCAGACTACCCACCATGCGCTGGAGTTTGCCAGGTACTTAACAATCCTCCTGTTCAGGCAGAAAGAAGGCAGTTTATGGAGCCTCTAGTGAGCTGCCAGACATGGCTGGTGGGCTGCATTCAGGTTAGTGCACCAGTTTACACAAACCTGTGCTTCTGGGATAAGCACTTATACTAATAATAAAATGATGGCAGTCATAATGTCTGCTTGAAGGTGAAACATATCAGAAGCAATTATGAAAAGATGTTTGTGTTTCCAGCACAATGTAGCTCATGGAGTTACTTGCCCCCATGGATATCCTTTGTTAATTTATGAGCTTTTTGCAGTTGCTGGCTTCTGTTTATCTTGATTCTTCAGGCTTCCATAACATAAGCCTTTACTCAGTAGGTCACAGCATTCACCCTCTGAGAATATATTTTAAATAGATATTAGACAAGTCTTTGTGAAATGGTGCCATACCAAGACTAGCAGACAGGATCTCTCACAAAAAACTTAAAAGCAGAAAACTGAGCCCAGCGAATCCCCAAGAGTTTTTTTCTCAGAGTTGTGCAGTACAGTATTTGAAATTCATATTTCAACCGCAGTTGAAAAGGACTTGTCTGTTCAAAACACACAGCAAAAAATGTATCTGTCTTTTGCGATGGAATTTCTCTTGTATTTTGTGGAATACGTAAGAAACATCTACTTGATAATGGAAGCAAGCCATGGTGGGGTGGTCTACCCTATTTGCGCTAAGCCTAACAAACTACTTTTCCACAGGGCAGTAGCATAGCTAGAGAGGGCGCAAAGCACTAAGTTTTGCAGGCGCCTGAACGCATCGTGCAAGGGCCCCTCCCCTCCCCTTTGGAGCCATTCCTGGTGGCCAGAGAAAAACAGAAGCAAAAGCTAATGCCCATTTTGCTCTGGCCATTGGGAATGGCTATGAAGGGGAAGGGAGGGGCCCCTTGCACAGTGCGTTCAGGTGCATGCAAAACTTAGTGCTTTGTACCCTCTCTAGCTAAGCTATTGCCACAGGGGAGTCTGAAAGGTTAGTTGAATACAGAGCACTGAAATAAATCAGTCACTGCATGTTGTGTCTCCACCATTTCCCCAGTTTAACAGCCCAATTGTATTCTTGCCATGTTTCTGCTGTAAAGCAGTCAGTGCCAGTCACAAAAGGTGCTCCATTGGCATTCTACTTACGCACTCCTGGGAGCGCCTGCTGGCAGGCCTGTGCCTTCCTGCGTCACTGCGTCTCCCACCAATTGCCAAAGAAGGTAAGTCAGCAGGAGAGGCGGGGGGGGAGGGCAGAATGGGGATGGTGACACAGAGATAACCTGCACTGCTGCAATTTTCCAATCAATGGCCCTTTATTAGCATGAACTTGATTAGAGGGAGCCCTATGTCATTCCCTCCAGGTCAACATTGTGGCTGGTTCTTAGGAATTTCAGTTTAAGAAACCAAGTCGGAGTTAGGAGAGACTGCACATTTTGGAAAGTGAGGACCTTGGCAACATAGATACTCAAATGGGACAAGGTTCCTGCTGACAAAGCTGAAGAATCTGTAATATGCTAGTTCCATCTACTGGTGGTGGGGCAAAAATCAGAAAGAGGTAGCAAGGGAGGAAGCCCTCCTTCTGTAACTCAAAAAAATGAGGAGAAAAGCTCATGCTTTATCTAATAGCTTTGGATATTGTGAAGAAGTATTACCTGGAGACAACACAACCTGGGGCTTCATGAAAGGACTACTGCAACTGAGAACCCACTGTTTCCTGGGTTAAAAGGATAGCAGCAGTGCTGAGACTAGTCTTCTCAGAAACATTCTAGTTCTTTTCCTTAAACATAAAATCACAAGAACCTTGTAGACCATGATCCTGTAAACATGTTCCTCTCTGTTTTCTTTTTTTTCTTTTTTAGGACAACAAAGACCTGGCCCCAATGCTCAGTCTTGGGGTGAGTAGATAATTCATGTGCCACTGAGGTTTGTTTAGCTAATTGTATGGTATTTGCAGAATTTAACCAGGTTCAGGTTGGCTTTAAGGTTACCTTTTATCTTTGAGCAGTCGCTAGTTCTTTGTCCTCAACATCTGGTTTCTGAGGGGATATACCCTCTGAATCCTCACATACTTTCTTCTTCCCTTGTAAGAAAGATGCTTGAGCACCTTGATCATTTTGATTGCCCTTTTCTATATCTGGATGAATGTATTTAGAATTTTATTTTTTTTACACGGCTGGTTCACATTTCTGTCTCAACCTTCCTCCAAGAAGCCAAGAGCAGTGTAGGAGCTAAATGGCTCCAACCACTCCTTTTAGCCTCACAACAGCCCTACATAAGGTAGGTTTGGCAGAGATAAAGCAGTGTGACCAGTATGCTTCATGGCTGATTTGAGCTCTTGGGGATATGAACTCAGGTCTTCCTAGTCCAAGTCCAGCACTCCAACTACAACACCCCACTCTGCAAATGTTTTTCTAATGTCTGAAATGCTTCTCAAAATATTATCCCATATATAAGAGAGGCAGTTTAAACGAGTACATTTTTATTAGAATCATTAACGTATATCACCCAGTGGCATAGTTAGAGGGGATGCAAAGCACAAGGTTTTGCAGGAAGCCACACTGCAGAGTGCAAGTAGCGCCCCCCCCCCCCCGTTGGAGCCATTCTGGGCGGAGGGAGAAAAATGGGGAATATCACCCATCTCTGCTGTTTCTTTGCAACTGACTGCCTGCCCACACCAGAAAGCAATCGGTGTGCAGAATGCTGTGCATTATGTGGCTGTGTAGCAGCCTGTTGTACATAATCTATGCACAGCCTTTCCCTGAGGACATAAATATCCAGTCAAAAGTAAACAGGCAGATCTCAGGAACTGCAAACATTTTTATAGTTCTGTGCAACAAAGACAGGAACACAAGCTTGGGCTGTGCGTGTGGTTCTCTCCAAAGCATAAAACATCCTTTCTTTGGCACACAGCCTAAATCAGTTGCTATCATTTGTTTATGCTGCCCTGCTCAGTGTGGTCGAGAGCCTTAAAAATTCCAAATACTGCAGTTGCAAAACAGAAAATACTCAGAATCAGACCATTTAAAATTTAGGGTGAGAATTACCCTTACGTCTGTGGATGGAAGAGGCATGAAGGAAGACATATGAATCCAAATGCTCTGCATTCAGAAGACCCCAGTCTAATCATAAATGCCTCCACTTTGAAGAATTTCAGATAGTGGCAAGGCTGGGGACATTCCCAAGCTAAGACTTTGGAGAGCTACTGCCAACCAGAGTAGAAATCACTGGGATAGATGATCAAATGGTTTCTGTACAGAGAACACAATCCTTGATGCAGAACATGTGGAGGAGGGAAGGAGATCACACCTGTGAGCTTCACCTCTTACTAGCATGTGTTGATAGGCTCTTTTGCACAGTCTTCATGTGCATTCTGGAGTTTTGCAAGGCACAGACCACTTACTTAAGCAGTCTATACACATACAGCTTGTATACCTGAAGGCTCTGGGTTCAAGCCAAAGGTAATGTGTGGAAGATGGGGCAGGGCACGCTGCCATGATCTAGATCTGAATTGCTTGGACAGGGTTTCTATATGACTGTCTCATATGTTCACATCTATGGACATCAAATGCTTGTGCAGTCAAAAAGATGTCTCCAGAAGATGATGATGCTTTGGCAAACGTGGAAGGGAAGGAAGAAAGTTCCCCACACAGAGAGCTGGACTGAGGGACAGTTGAAACATCAGCATAATCAGGTGGCAAAGCTTTTCCTCATCTGTATTTCAAGTTACAGAATGGAGTGGGGGGAGGGGACTGAACTTTGAATTCCTATGCATAGAAAAACAGCCCATCAGAGAGGAAGCAAGGCTGAATTCATCACCCTGATATGCTAGCTTTTTGTGAACAGGGAATTATCTTTAAGGGGAAGCAATGAAACATGGACAGCCCAATCCTAGTGAGCCTCAGCACTAGCGCTGGTGGAGAGGCCTGTGCCACCCCGTCAACACCACAGGTACAGCCACGGCTGCTGGTGGACCAGAAGTAAATGCCGAGCTACATGGGGACATGGGGAGGGTGACGGTGGGGGAGGCATTTCTGGGTGGGGGCAGAGAGATGGCTGAATGGGAAGAGGGAGAGGTGGGGGGGAGTGGAACAGGCGGAGGGATCCTATCCCCCTTGTTGGGCTTGAAAGCCCAACATGGGGCTTCTTGAGTCTGCAGCAGTGAATTAGCTGGTGCAGACTTGAGAAGCCCCACTGAGCAGGCTGGGGTTTTACACGAGTTAGGGGACAAATGTTAGAGTTTAAATTAAAGCAATAACAGCAAAATCAGCTTGCATTCATCTCTACCAGACAAACAAGATAGACATGCATGTCTAGATACTTGCATGCAGTTAATCCTTAACCGGTAGAAAATGGTGGGACTTGACCTCCCCATCTCTGAATGATATATTATCTAGCTGCACCTTTAGACAAGATTAGCAAAACCACATTTGTTTTAGATATGATACATTTGCTTAAAACAGTAACACCTTTTGCTATAAAAAGAGACATGACCTCTGTGCATTGCCTGATTTAACACACGGGGGGAAGATGGTAGAGACCCTGCTTAGCATTCACAGGGAGGGGGGGCAGGATCATGGTAGAGATCCTCATTTTTCTTTTTAAGTCAGTTGAAAATCACACATTAATCATACACTTGAAGAGAATTAGGTCAGAGATAGAGATATTTCTGTCTAGACGAGTTTCCATACATTCAAATTTTCTGATTTGCCCCTAGCCTGACCTTACCTAAATGTGACAAAAGTCACAGATTGTATTTATCAGGAGCTCGCATGAAGTCACTTGTAAAAATACGATGTGATGAAGTACACTGCCCATGCGCAAATGCTTCTGAGAGTCATGCTCTTACTTCACATTTATCAAGACATAAGGAAATACTTTTGAGTTTGCTGAACTTGTCTGCTTTTAATCAGCCTGATAAAGCACAGTGTGTCATTCTAAATCCCCTCCCCCCCCCCCAAAAAAAAACAAAAGATAAAATGAAACTCTGTAAAAGGTGAGAATGAATTTCTCGGCTCTAAAAAAAGAGTGAAGAGTTCGTCTAGGAATGTTCCATTTATACAAAACAAAAATGACATATTTAAAAATAACCATTTTGAAAGTTTATGTTTAATTTTACAGCTTACTGTTTGCTTAGATTACAGACAAAATAGCACTTTTGAAAACATGAACTATAGTTATCCTTGTCCATTAACATTAGAAATCAGTCCCTTTTGTTTATAGTTTCTACAAGATTTCCTATTTTGTTACAGCCTAATGTGTTTGTTTAAAAAAAGAACATGAATTGTGCCATTTTTGTTTCAAAACATTATGGAATTTGTTTAATATGTATTTTATATTACAGCCTTTTGGATTTAGAATGGAAGGTGCATATATAAGGTTCCCAGTGATCTCCTAGCCAAGCCCTGACCAGACCCCGTTGTGCTTTGCTTCCACAAGATGGCCATAAAGTGTACTTGCATATCAAGCTCCAGGGAAATTTTTTATCAGATACATTAAAAGATTATGAGTTTTAAGTACTTCTTCCACTCATAGAAAAGCCCTATTTGTTCGAGGAGGGTGTGGAAAATTTACAGTGCCTTCCCTTTCCTTTGCTGCCCCCTGAATATCTACTCTTGAGGGTCCCCTAACTTTTAGGAACAGATTTTCGGGGAAAGAAAGATTGACAAAAATCTCCCCACTTCATCCTCTTGCGCCAACAGAAGACGTACTTTGAATCCAACCAGTATTACCAACTTGTAATCTGAACAAGAACTAACAAAGGACCCAACCCTATCCAACTTTCCAGTGCCTATGCAGTTGTGCCAACAGGGGGGGGGCTTGCTGCATCCTGCAGTGGGGGGGCAGTCACAGAGGCTTTCTCAAGGTAAGGGAACATTTGTTCTATTTCCTCAGGGCTGTATTGCGACTGCATCAGTACTGGAAAGTTGGATAGGATTGGGCCTAAAGTTACATTAAATTATAGATGCTCATGGTCAATGGCCCAACAGCTTTTTCTGATCTTCTGGCTTACTGGCAAGGTTAGTAGAATTTGGAATTTCTTTTCTGATAAAACGTTTTATAAATGAGTTTTCTTTTTTGAAATAGCTGCTTTGTACCTTTCACAATCTCAGTGATAAAGCACAAAATAATGGCATCCAAAGCCAGCTTAAAGAGGTACCATGATCTCTGAATGAGCATTCCAGAATAAGAGGCCTCATCATGAAGTCAGCGAAGATGCTTTCCGTGATCTCTTTAATAGTTTGTTTTTCAGACTGGAACCATGTTACATTTTAAAAGGTTATCTTGCAGCTGTCACACTGCAATGCAGCTTGGGATTCTTTGCTGCTTCCCTCTGACTGATAATAATAATAATAATGGAGAAACTTTAGTAATGGATGGAGCAGTAATGATGGTTGAAGACAAATTACAGTACTACTTCCTGAAATGGATTTTGCATTTATCATTCAAAGCTCACGATTATTTTGTCATATAAACATAAAAAAAACTCTAGCTAAAACGATTGCGTGCTGATCAACTTTCATATAATTGCAATGTCTGTTTTGCCAAAGGAAGGGATGGGTACTGAAGGAGTAACGAGTCATTTAAACAAGATTAGTATTGCACAAGGCATTGAATAAATATTTTGCTGCAGAGCCTTCTAAATGATGCTGTTGTTTAGTAATGCCTTCTTGAGAGTTCCTTACATGCTCCCAAAGAAAGTAGTGGAGAGAGCATGATTTATGCTTTCTGCATCACGCAAAGAGAGAGAAATGCATGCTGTCTGTATTGGAGGAATGCACACCTGTCGTCTTTGGAGGAGACTAGAAGCAGAAGAGGGGAAAGGCACTGACCTGCTGTCCAGGATTAATCTATGCCTCTTCTTTCACTGCTTTCTTGACGAGTCCAGATATTCATTCAGGTAGAATTAATCTGCATGCTGCGGGGAGCAGCGTCACAGCAACAGGGTCCCCATGTAGGTCAGGGCAGGCCCTCGCAGAGGTTCAGAGAGGTCTGGTCGGGTCACTTCTAGCTCTTGAGGCCCTTAGCCATGATGATGATGATGATGTGTTTAAATCTGAATACCCTTTCTGCTTGATGCCAGTAGTGTAGCTAAAGGGGTGGCGGCGCAATAAGCATTGCAGGCGCTGCAATGTGCCATGTAAGCGACCCCTCCCACTCGCCACTGAAGCCATTCTGAGCAGCGACGGCAACACAGACTGGCAGAGCCCTGCTCCTTTTCTATCCTTTGTGTTGGATCCTATCCTCCATGTTGAGCTGAAAAGCCCGACATGGAGGTTCTCCTGTCTGTACCGGCAAAATAGCCAGCACAGATGTGAGAAGCCCCATTGCGGGGACTAGGGCTTTCCTCGGGGGAAGGGAACAAAAGTCCCCTTTCCCTGAGGAGATCTCCAGCAACCTCTGCGGGGCTGTAGGATACAGTGGTTGCCATTTTGGTGCCACTACACCCAGTGGCCCCACCGGGATAGGATCGGGGTGTAAAGCAGCTTTGAAAGTATCCAAAGGAAGCAATACCACAGCCTACATAGACAGCTTGTTCATCTAGTATTGCTCTTATAGTTAGGAAGTTATTCTGACTCTTTCACCTATATCTATCTCCTTTATTTTAAAATTATCTTCCTGAAAGATGCAAATAACTCATGTATTTTTAAAAATAGTATTCCTGGAACATTTGCAATTGTAAGTACGATTGTTACTTATGTAATGTACGTATGTAATGTTAATTTTATCTTTATAGATCAACCTGTAATATGAAATCCAAAAGTTAAAAACTTAGAAACCATTTCAAAGATTACATTTCCTCACATGGAGCTGCTTCATAACTGCTTTTCAGGCACCAAAGAGGAACAGCATAGCTAATCACAAAATACAGGTATCCCCCCACATTCATAGGGCATCCATTCCAGGGGTCCCCATGGATACGGAAACTGCAGGTAAAAGAGGATCCTATTAGTGCAATGCCCCCCACGCTCACTACCTTCTGTTTCTTCTTTAAGAATCAGGCATGTTTCTTACTTTTACAGATGCTTACAGAGCAAAGTGACAATGAGGCAGACAGCCTGCATGCTAGGGGAACACAGTCAGAATGTTAACAGGAAGCAGGAACTGTTCCTCATTTAGAACAAACTATGATTTGCTGTGGTGTCTGCACATTGCAAATTGTGGTTTGCTCCAACCACAGTTTGTGAACTAGTCAGGGTAGCAAAACAAAAGTTTAAGCAGAGGGACAGAAAAAAAGGAGGACTGTTTCTCACTTTTTGCATGTATATTTTGGATATGACAGAAATGGCAGAAATGGGAAGCACCAATCGTGTGTATTTCCTGCCCGTGTACTGCCTCCCTACTCACCCAAAGCCACACTAGGTTATGACAATTCAGTATGTATGCATTTTAAAAAATTCTGATATAGCTAAATTTTCTGCCACTTTCAATTCAACCTCCAAATTTTGAAAACAAAGGCATTTGGTCTAGGTTTAATAATCAGCTGGTGCATTCACCACACAAACATTTAAGAATGCATAACTACTGATAAACATTGCACAACTATTGTTTTCGATGCAAGAATTCATCAACTGTCATCACATTTGCACCTGGTTTCACTGGAAATGTTTGTATGATAACCAGCAGTGTAATTTGTAGACCAAATTAATTCAATGCAGGGGGCATTCATTTATAAGGTTGATGATTAATGGAATTGTTTATATTTTTTTTAAATGATGCAGTTAGTCTCGCAGTACCTTGTTACAATTATTAACTTTTTAAGCCTAACTCTCAGTTTCACATGACTACACAAATGGAGGGTGAGGTTTTTTGTACTTTTTTTTTAAAGGATAGGCCATCATGCTACATCATGGACTGCTTTTGAAGTTCCCCTTAGAGACAAAAGTGATTTGTGATACAGAGTATGCTTACATATGTGTGCATGTATGATAAACCATTTTTTGTCCCAGAGGGTAACTTCTAAAGCAGTTCATTATGTGGCCTGAGAGCCTTAAAAAAAAAATGCTCAAATACCATTATGCCTCCGTTTTATGCCTCCGTTTTGTTCTCGCGGTCCAGAATGGCTCAGAAGGGGGGGCCTTCTTGCATGCCGTGGTCAGGCTCCCTGCAAAATTTAGTGCTTTGCACCCTATCTAACTACCCTCCTCTTGTATTAGATAATAATTTGGGAGCCATTTAGTTATTTGATTTTTCTCTGTAAACCACTTTGTGAACTTTTAGTTGAAAAGCGGTATATAAATACTGTTGTTAATAATAATAATAATAATAATAATAATAATAATAATAATAATAATAATAATAATAATAATAATAATATGCATATTTATCTGCACTCTGGGTTTGCTTACGACAAAAGCCTGTAGTTCATCGTATTGGGCCTTCTTGGTTATGGTGAAAGGGAACATCAATTGTGTACAGTTTTGCCCTTTGAAATACTGCAATTTCTTAATTTCTTCTGTTTTCACAGTTTATTTAAAAAAACAGTTTACCGCAGAATGATAAATGTGTTCATAGTTTAAAAATCAAAACAGTCCTCTATTCTGGTTAATCAAGTGGCAAAACATAGCTTCAGGGAGTCATTACTAAACAAATCACCAGTTGGAAACAACACACTGAAATGAGTGAGGTAAAAAACTTGCTTTGTGCACATTCTGTTCCAGAAATTATGAGATTAGTGAAAATAATAAGATTAGGGAAAGTTAAAAATCAAGAACAAAACATCGCATTTGATTAAACACCACTGGCTTTTAGCCCTAATGGTGTTCAGAAGTTATAAAACAGGAATAGCACAGAAAGCATAGATCAAAGAACTTGATCTTGCAATTTCAGTTTAGAACTACCAACGCATACCCACAGAACACAACAGCCTGCAAAGGCATCCACGCTGACTTCAACAGAGAAGACAGCTTTGAATGAAGGAGTCCCCTCCACTGAATTCAGCAAGTCATTTCACTGCAGACACCAAATCTCAAAGAATGCTAAGAATGAAGAACACTGTTGAAAAAGTGGTGAAGTCTGTAATTTATGTATCTCATTGTATATAGCGTTTGAGCACATTTATGAAGTCAGATTTAGTATTTGTTAACCTTTCTATTAAGATTGATGAACAGAACAGGGAAAAGCACAGGCCAGCACAGGGAACAGAAAACACCAGACACGGTATGCTCCATGCTGTTCAGCGTAGAGGCAAGGGAAGGGCGGGGAGGGGGTGTAACTAGGTGGGTGGAGAATGGTGATAGGGCAGGGTGCATGGATTGGGTCTGGGAGGGGATGAGATCGGCAGCAGCAGCGCATGCTGTATCCTATCCCCTGTCTCAGGCCCAATCCACCAATACGGGGAAATATGGGCTTGCACCAGCAATTTAGCCGGTGCAGGTCCAGGTTGCCCCATTGAGGCTGCTACAGCTTTCCCCGGGGCAAGGGGACAAATGTTCCCTTACCTCAAGGAGACCTCCAGCATGCAAAATCCCCCACAAGATGCAGTGCAAGCCACACTGGCGCTGCTGCATCAGGGCGGGGGAATTTAGTTAGGATTGGACTGTGTATGTCACACTGTGAATGCTAACCATCTGGTAGCTCTAGCTGTTATCCATATGCACACAAAACTGCATTTTTAAAAGGCCACCAAACTAGACAGCATGGCAGCATCTCTCTGTATAAACAAGGATGTGTCATTTGCCACAAAGAAATAAAGGCAGTAGAAGGGTGAGTTCTAAAAGGAAAATGAGTGCACAGGCAAGGAATACAGAACTCTACCCTGGGCCACTGATTGCATACCTCTCCCTAAGTACGTTTTCCACATCCAAGCTCACTTCAAGGAACAGAATTCAAATGAGAGAACAGTTGGTGGGGACAGACTATGGGGATGGATGAGCACTTCCTGCCTACATGCACCTAGATTTCCCCCCCCCATACCCCTCCTTTCTACATGATCTGGAGCATGTCTGGGTTTGAATGCAGTTCCGTTCCACCCATGCTGACAAAAAAATTACTGGAGGTTTCCAGTATCCATGGATCCCGTATAAACGGATTCACTTACCCATGAATTGGATCTACACCCCCCCACACAGGTGAAAGGACCCTTCTTTCCCTTCTGGAGGGTCCTCTGAGCCCAGCAGAGGTGGCGAACAACTGCTTGCGGCCTCTGCCGGACTCAGACTGAGCTTGACACTTGGAAAAAAAAAGTGACTTCTGGTTTCTCCATGAAACTTTCGGTCACATCCAGGGGGCCTTCTGAAGATGCTGGGAGGCCAGCACAAACTCCAGAGGGCCCTGCACAGCCCTCAGGTGAGTCCCTCCAGTGCTGTGACTGCCCCATGGATTAAATTATCCACTGATTTTGTATCCGCAGGGGGTCGTGGAAACAATCCCCCAGGGATACTGAGAGCCCACTATATTGCAACAATGATTTTAAAAATACATGGAGATAGCCACCCAAAAAATGAGTTGCAGAAACACACCCTATTTAAATTTTGGCTGTGCTGAAGAAATCCTGTCATTTAATTCTGTATTCTGAACAAATATAGTGAGAATGAAGGCATGGATAAGACAGGAAGTGGTCAATGCCTGCCGAAAATAAAAAAAATATCAAAATTTTTTGCTTGAACATTAAACTTGAGCTCAGAGTTCCAGAATGGTAGTTAAGGCTTTGTAGGATTCTTTTAGAAGCACTTCTTGTTAAAAGCAACTTCTTATGCAAAATGTTGTACGACCAGAAGCGAGAAATGTCCTGTCAATAAGCATTCTGAACGGGAATACACACCTAAGACTATCTGCCATAAAAGTTCACAGATTGTGCTTTTAAGACAATACAGATTTATTTCATTCACTTCTATCCAGAAACACTTTCCCAAAAGTATTTTATTCGTCTCTACTTTTGCCAGCAATGGTGATGAAACTCTGCCAGTGAACATGAAAGGTGGATGCCCTTCCTCAGTCATATACTGAATGACAACAGAAAGCTTAATCCCATCAAATCTCAGAGTAAAGCATGCTAAGAATAAAAAGAAACTCCAGCCTCTCCCTCCCCTAGCCAATTTGAGAACGAGTTACAACGCACTAAAATAAGGACACATACGACACAAAGAGTAAGAACCCGTGCTGAAATATAATTAGCGGCTACGAATTAAACCTGGATGGATGAAGCTCATTCTTGGAATGCTATTATGGGAGTGTGTTGTGCAGAAATAATGACCCCTCTGTTTGCACTGCAGCTGAACAGCTTCAATTTACTTTTGACCAATTTGAATAGAGAGAAAGGGCCAGCATTTCACATTGTGGCCTTCTAAACTTAATTAGCCTGAATTATGCCTCGGGTTGCCAACTCTGACTGAAGCGATTCCTGGAGATTTTCTTCCCAACATGATGTAATGTCATTTAGCCAGGGAGGCCCCGGCAAGGTCTCCAGGATTGCCTTTAGTAGTCTCCTGGAGATTGATGCTGATTCCTGGGGACTCCGGGCCAAGCCTGGAGGGTTGGCAACCTTCATTGTGCCTGTTTCACACTGCGGTATTGGCAACCTGGTTACTGGCAGAAGGGATAAGGATGGCACAGCCTTACTTCACTGCTTAATTTATATGGTAATTGCAACGCTACACCCCGAATAGAGTGCATCTGCCAAAACTGAAGGCCCCGCAATAATAAAACTGACATGTGCTGCCATATTGTTGCTGACTAAGAAACTTCTTTTCTCTCCTCTTGCAGCCATAAATTGGGGCTCATGTTATTACTAGCAGAGTATTTTAGCAGCTTTGCATACACAGCAATTATGTAACATACGCACAAAACAACAGAGTTTCACATCACTTAATAAATCCTTGAGCTCCCCTTAGTTCCAGTTCTCTCGCTGGCTGGATTTCATGGTCTGGTAGCTCCATCTGACCTTCAGAATACTGCAGCACACACATCACAAAAGCAGGAGAAAAATCACTAGAAACAACTGGTTTTTTCTGTTTAATGGCATGGTGAATATTTATGGGTTAACGGCTCAGTCACTTTATCCTCTGTGCACCTGTGGCAAGACACCACCCAAATGCATTTATTTATGAGAGAATCCTTTTAGGCACCTATTAGCTCCAATCTAATTATTCTCACATTCTCTCAATCCCTAAACATGTTTATATGAAAACAAGTTCTGTTGGTGTCAATGAAACTTTCTACACCCATGAAGCCACTCTAACAAAGGTGTCCCCATTCTCTTGAGGAGGAGGGATCCTTCATGTGCATGTTTCACCACTGCTATAGTGAATGGGAAAGCTCAGTCACATAAACTCCCTGGGTACATAAGAACACACACAGTATTTTGGGGTAAAGGTGGTGTGTGAAAACACTTAGAAATACAAAGAGAAATGAACAAAAATCCTTAATTTTATTTCGTCTGAAATACAAAGGATAACTTTTGCTCAGTTTATCAAATTTAAGTCATGTGGAGCATATCTTGCATGCTTCCACAGTCAGTTGGAATCACTGGGTCTTCAGTCTAAAGTTTGTATTTCAAATGGTTGCTAACTGCGTCGAGTAGAAGAGATAAGAGTCCTGGGCTTAGAGACCTGCGTTGATTCGGTGCTTGCCCCAAAACATTGGGAGAGGCAGGGGGCAGAAACCGGCCCTGGAGTGGGGTGGAACTGGCAGAGGCCTCCTCCACTGGATCCTAACCCCCATGTCTGGCTGAAAAGCCAGACACAGAGGTTGTGTACTGGTAAAATAGCCAAAGCAGACTTGAGAAGCCCCATTGCAGGGCCTGCGCCTTTAGTCGGGAGAAGGAGATGAACATGCCCTTCCCCCAAGGAGACCTCCAGCAGCTTCCCAGCACCTGCAAGATACAGCAGTCACTATTTTTGCACTCCTGTTCCTCCAGGTGCTGGGAAGCTTAGGGCTTCTGACAGGGCTTCTGCTGCAGCTCCTTGGGGTAAGGGTACATTTGCCCCTTGCCTCTGGGTAAGCTCAAGCAGCCACAGTGGGTCAGCTCAGACCTGGGCAAGCAATTTTGGACCAGTGCAGCTTCTTGAATGACTGTTTTCCGTTAAAAAGAATGCCAAGGCCAAAGTATACATATGTATAGAATAATTTCTATACATGCTGATTTTTAAGCTTGAGTGAAGGGGGCTTCACATGAAGAGCATTCCCCAAGCAAACATCTGTTCCTTATCCTCATCAATGGTTTTGAGAGGAAAATCAATATAGAGATTATAATACGGATGGTGAATAATTTAGAGCCACTGCATGAAACAATTGCCCAGCAGTTAACGTTTGTTTTTCTGTTGCAGGTTGTTTGCAGCACAAAGGTATGTGTGGAACGTTTGGTTTTGATCCCAGTAATTACTTCCAGGAAAAATGTGCCACCAACTGTATTCTCACATAGTTCTGGGTACCACATAAAAAGAAAACATGGTGCAACTTACGTAAGAAAATATTGTTTATCACAGTTTTCCTATTAAAAACACATGGACTGACACACTCACACTCGCCTACCCACACTCTCCGAGCTCTGGCATCACAAAAAGACTCCTCTGAATGTTCTGCACTGCAGGCTGTTAGTGGTGTCACAGAAATAATTGAAGAAATCATCTTGACTTTTTTTTCAATATTTGATAAAGGTTTAGGGATTACAAACAGCCTCTAGACTATTTAGTTTTGGTTTATAAGTGAGAAATATCAATGAAGGTAATATTAACAGCCCAACCCTATGCTGGGCAAGTGCCGACACTGTGAATGAAGCACCAGTGCTGGGAGTCGTTAAAGTGCTATAAAGCACTTTTTGACGCCCAGGGAGCAAGTGGCACTGATGGGAAGGCCTGCACAGTTCAATGGGCAGCACATCCTGCCCAACAGCTGGAAAGGGTGGAATGGAGGTGGGGAGAGAGTGTTTCAGGGCAGGAGAGGGCAGTGAGGGCAGCAGTTCAGGCCCAGGAGGGAGGCAGGGATGACGGAGAAGGCCTTCCCTGTATCCTAACCCCCATCTCAGGCCTGTCAGCCCTAACTGGGGCTACTTGGTTCTGTGCCAGTGATTTAGCTGGTACAGACCAGAGTAGTCCCACTGAGCAGGTTGGTCCTCGATGCTGCTTGGTTCCAGTGCTGGATACAGTGTGGGCCCAGTGGCCTAGCTGTGCCAGGTTTGGATAGGATTGGGCTGTAAATTGTGCAAAAAGCTGTGACCTATGAAGAGGAACATGCCGTTTTTACAGTATAGGTTAGAACTGACAAGCAAGGAAAGGCTTGTTGTGGAAGCCTAAGGACCAGAGTTCCAAGGTGCAGCAGCTGCAGCCTTTGCAGAGAGAACTCTGGTGGCCTGCATAAGCCAATGACAAAAGGCACAAGGGATGTGTTGTGATTATGACATGCTCCACAGGCTAGTTTGAAAAGAACAAAGTGAAAGTGGCAGAAATCCAGGTGTTACTACTCCCAGTGGGTTCAATTAAGATCTTCACTAATTGACATCCTTCTACAATTGCCCAGCAACATCACAGTGACACTCTAGCTCTCCACATGGAAATTCCACACCAAGGGACTATCACAGAAATATTATTTAGGGCCTGAGCTGCATTTTCTTACTTCTGTGAGTATGGTTTTGCAGAATAATTTGTGTAGTAATGACTTAAGGTGAAATAAGTAAGTTGTTAAATAAACTCTGCACCATCCCATCCATCATGGCACTGGACTGGCTTGACTAAGGTGACACTGGACTGGCTTGAATGGATGGACAAAGGTGCAGTAGCTATAAACACATGATATAATTTAAATGGTCTAGCTAGCCCATGGCGACACTGGGCAGCAGACTGGTGGGAGCAGCAAAAACCTGCCACCTCCCTCCAATTCACTGCCAATGGAACTGCCCCCCCTTACCTTGCTTCTTCTTCCAAGCAGGCCCTTTAAACAAAGCAGAACATGAGGCATGTATTGGGAGTACCCCCAGTATATTCCGCACTTCCTGTTTTATTTAAAGGGCCTGTGCAGAGGAAGGAGCAAGGTAAGAATGCAGAAGGTCAGATCAATGTGCTCCAGCAATCAGAACACAATTCCCCCCCCCCAAGCTTGTGGTGTCCTCCATGCAGGCTGCTTAAACAAAGCAGGAAGTGTACAGAATGCACTGAGAGCACATCCAACCTTTCCTGGTTTGTTTAAAGAACTTGTGTGGAGGAAGATAAACGTGCATTGTTTGTGAGAAGCGTGATGGTGGGGGCAGTAGGGAGGGCACCATTACTGGACCTGCTCAGGTAGCCTAATAACTTCACCTGGCCTTACACACACCTTCTTGCATCATCCTCAAAATGAGCTGAGAAGGGGAACAGGAGGAGAACAGTTTGCTGGATGCGCCCAAGTCTTGGAGCAGGTGTGGCTGGCTCATGGTGATGGTGAAAGAGGCGACAGCCCAGGTTTCCGGTCTATGCTAGGGGGCAACTGCACTTTGCTAACTAGTGGGCAACAGTGGGTATTGCTTTCAGCCTTGGAGTGGCTCTAGATAACTGGTGGTGGTGCTTGCAGCTGAGTGCTGGTACTGGAGCAGCAGAGCCATAGTGACTGCTAGTGCTGGTAAGCTGGAGGAGAATAAGGAAAGAGCACCCTCGGTGCTCAGGTTACTATAGGATTCCTATAGAACATGTTTCGGGTGAGGTGCGTTTGTCACATCTCATCTTCACCATGTGTGATTTTGTAGACATATATAGTGGATACTTGTGTACAATTAATGTGTATGACACCAGTTGTTAAGCTATGTGTCCTGTGTATGTACAATCATGTGGCTGTTCGTTATGCGCCCTGTCTGTCTGTGTGAGGAGAATAGTGATTCTGTGTGTGTTTTATCTGAGTGACCTCATATTTGTAATTTGACTTGTAATCAAAGGCTTGGCTTTCTTTACGTTATCTGCTATTTTGGCACAACTGTAGTCTAGACTGTGGTGTTGTGCTAAAAGAACATGCTCCCATGAAGATGCTTGCTAGCTTAGGGCATGCTTTGAATTTTGAAATCATCTGGCACAGATGCTTCAATAGCTTTGGGCAAGACATTCTAGAAACTTGGTGGTCACAGTCTGTAAAAATGGGATTAATGTGTTACAGAATTCTGTGACCATATATTACATATCTGTGACCTTCGCTTGTAGCCTATGACTTGGTTCACTTTCTTGAGTTACCTATTTAATTACTGAGAGCCCAATCTTATGCATGTCTACGCAGAGGTAAGTCCCATTATAGTCAATGGGGCTTACTCCCAGGAAAGTGTGGATAGGACTGTAGCCTTAATTTACTTTATACCCCATTTGTCACGTATAACTTCAAGGCAATTTATGATACTGTTAAAAAAAAACAGAATAAGAAATGACGACAAAAACTATACAAGTAGCAGAAAAACAAAACTGTGGTTTGTATCCTAGTAGCTCAAGAGCAACACAGAGCACACGGAAGCTGTGCATTTTGGGGCAATTTTTCTCAACTCCAACACAAAACTGTTTAAACGCATAAGAGAACAGAATGGATGTTAGCTGGCAATGAAAAGAAAGGGGCAAGCACACATACATTTACCCTGCTTATAGCTTATTTCCTGCTTTCAGTTGCAGCCTGCATTATGTGAGATCTTTGGGGACCTGACATCATGCATGGATGAGATTTCTTAATGGAAAGGACCAATAAGAACAAGCAATAGCAAAGATATTGGAAAGAAATAGCAAAGAATTGGACTGTGTTCCCTGGACCTGGCAAGCTTGGCCTGCACCTGTTTCAAGTCTCCACCCAGGTACCACAATTTTTTATTTCAAGTTTTGGCAACTCTACATATGTAAGCTACATGTTGGCAACCTTCAGTCTCGGAAGACTATGGTATCGCGCTCTGGATGGTGGTTCTGGCACAGCGTCTAGTGTGGCTGAAAAGGCCGATTCGGGAGTGACAATCCCTTCCACACCGGGAGCAAGTGCAGTCTGTCCCTGGTCTGTCTCCCTGGCTATGGGCCTTCCTTCTTTGCCTCTTTGCCTCAGACTGTTGGCCAAGTGTCTCTTCAAACTGGGAAAGGCCATGCTGCACAGCCTGCCTCCAAGCGGGCCGCTCAGAGGCCAGGGTTTCCCACTTGTTGAGGTCCACTCCTAAGGCCTTCAGATCCCTCTTGCAGATGTATCGCAGCTGTGGTCTACCTGTAGGGCACTTTCCTTGCACAAGTTCTCCATAGAGGAGATCCTTTGGGATCCGGCCATCATCCATTCTCACAACATGACCGAGCCAACGCAGGCGTCTCTGTTTCAGCAGTGCATACATGCTAGGGATTCCAGCTCGTTCCAGGACTGTGTTGTTTGGAATTTAGTCCTGCCAGGTGATGCCAAGGATGCGTTGGAGGCAGCGCATGTGGAGGCAGCGCATATGTAAGTTATATGCACACATTTTTGTCTTAGGGACATGCACAGAAAAAGATGCACTCAATCTCAAAACACAGCCTTGCGAGCAGTGATCAGTTATGTCATGTTGTGTGTAATGGTTTTAACTGAAAATAACAGCCACCCAATAAAAATTATAATGAAAATCTCATTTACTGAAGAGAAATAGCTGTGTGTACGTCCTCTCATAAAAGTTTCTTTTTAACAATGCTCAGCCCCTGGAAGCCAATTGTCTTTTAAATTGTAATGTCAATGTAGTTTGCTACATAAAGCTAGTTTGCTGCATAAAACTATTTCTAAGATACTGAAAAGTGAAAGAATGTGAAAGAACCTGTTAAAGTTTCTAAAGCAGAAAAAATGAAAAGATCAAAATGAAAACCAGAAGTAGGAAACTCAAATGGGGTCTGGAAAGCATGTTCACAGACATTTGAGTTGACTTTTTAAAAATGTGTTCTAAGCATACATTTTCAACAAACTCTTGGGAAACTTTTGTCACTAAGGATTATTTTTTAAGGAAGATTACAAAAATCAGATTGCAAATCCTTAATTAATACTATTTACTAAAAAAAAGAGCAACATTTAGCAGAGAGTCCGACAGATATATTCTATTATGTTTCTATGTGTTCAGTTAAATAGTATTCAGCAAAAAGTACATCAATTCCCTGAATCACAGCAATAAGTAAAATGCTTATAAGTAAAACTGAGAATTTTTATGAAAAAACATTAACATTGAAAGACCTTCATTTGACTGTTACGATATCATGTAAAATGAAAGTACAGGCTTTCAATCAGGCTTTCAGTTACAAACAAACCATCACGGTCCACAAGTACAGTCATAGGACTTGGCTTCAAAACCCAGTTGTTGAAGTACTGCAGATATTGCCAACATCCCTTTTTCAGAGATTTGCTAATTTCTTTATTTTCTGTCTAAAATGTAATGGAATCTGCTACCATATCCTGCATTTCAATCTCATTCATATCTGCACGAGTAATTTCCATCAGGTTGATACAGTGGGTCCTTCTCAACCACAGGTTTGGCACCCATGGATTTGACTCAACCCATGGATTTGACTCACCATGGATTTGACTCAACTCAGATGCCAGCCCTGCATTTGAAGGGCCTTGAGGACCTCCTGGATGTGACTGGAAGGGTCTTCCGGTAGTGTCCGAGAGGTATTCTGAGGTGCGAGGAGGCTGTGCGTGGCTTCCCCAGGCCTCAGAAGGCCTCAGAAGGCCTCGTGGAAGCGTTGGAAAGGCACTTCCGGTTTTAGCTAAAACCTTGAGGTAAGTAGTATTAGTTAAGGATTTACAATCTGATTTTTGTAATCTTCCTTTAAAAAAAAAAATCCTTAGTGAAAAAGTTTCCCAAGACTTGGTTGAAAATGCATGTTAGACTACATTCTTAGAAGTGCATGCTTAGAAGTCCTTAGAGGACTTCCACAGATTTAATTATCAGTGGAAATCGAAATCCACAGGGGGTCCGGGAACAGATCCCCACAGATACCAAGGGCCAACTGTATTGCAATTCACACACACACTTCATCTTGCTCAAAACACATACACACACCCCATCTTGCTCATCACTTTGGGAATCTTGGGTCTAATGTACTAAGACAGTTATCACGCTACAAAGCAATATCAACTTGGCTGTGGGTTGTGTACAAGCAGTTCATTCATTTACCATTTAATAAGTAAACAATTGGTTCTACCCCTGTTTGGTCCTGTGGTTATTCTCTCAAGTCAGGAAAAATGTCTGGTATGTGGGGGGAGGGGGAAATGGGGCAGGCTGTATGCCACAGCAGATTCCAAGGAACTGTTTTGTTAATCAGACCTTGGAACTGACCTGTTAACATTCATTGTATTTTAATGAAACAGAAGTCCAGTGCATTCCACAGTCCAGCCATCACTTATTGTAGTCTCTGACATCAAAATGCAGATTCTTGTCCAGGCTTGCATTCCCATAAATAGCAAGGGTCAATGACCAAGGGGAGAAAAGGGGCAAAAGGTCAGCGACAGAAACACATGACATAGCCTAGATTTATTTTCTTTAGCCAGTTGCCTACTGTTCCATTAAACTGAAATTATATAAACTATTTTATCTCTTCTATTTTATTAACAAGATCAGTGACTTATGCATAAAATATTGGTGACGTCAGGCTAGCCTTTGATCCTAGATGCATGAGTGTCATGTTGCAACTAACTTGAATTAAAACATAGGCTTTTATAGGCTGTAACCACTGAAATTAATTATCAGAATATATACACTCTCTAGAGCAGGGGTGCTCACACTTTTTTGGCTTGAGAGCTACTTTGAAACCCAGCAAGGCCCGGAGATCTACCAGCGGGGAAGGAAGCATCTGACAGACACCCCCTTTAATGTATGGAGCCCCTGCTGGAGTCTAGTCAGTTTCGTCAGTTTTGTTGCTGCATGCCTGAAGAGCAGCTAAAGTGTCAGTTTCAGTGTCAGTTTAGTGTTAGCTAAATATGTCAGTTTCATCTAGTCACTGGACAAAACTGACATATTAACAGTTTGGAGAGACAGGGCTCCGCGATCTACTCATTTTGCCTCGCGATCTACCGGTAGATCGCGATCCACCTATTGAGCACCCCTGCTCTAGAGTATCTCCTTGCATGTAGGCTACTCAATTTCCATAGGTCCCTCCTAAGAGATTTTCCCTATATCAGTGGTTCTCAAACTTTTTAGCACTGGGACCTACTAAGTCCCAGATTTTAGAATGAAAATCTGTCTGGCCCAGAAGTGATGTCATTAACCTGGAAGTGATGTCATGGCTGGAAGTGCCATCATCAAGCAGGAAAATTTTTAATACCCCCCAAAAACAGATTGGACAAGGAGACCAGACTGCTCTCTTCTGTTGTCTCCAACACATGTAACTGGAAAAACGGATCTGGGGAACAACTTTGAACAGAAAAAGGGCTGGAGGTGAAAGGATGAACAAGCCCACTGTTCACCTGCCATTCTGCAGCTTCAGCTTGTAGGGGTGGCATTCTATTAAAAAATTACACTGAGAAAAGAAACACATGAGTTTCTTTTCCGCATCTGCATCCTCACTAGCTAGTCCTAGTTAGAAGATCAGAAACGTGAGAGTGTATTACATAATCCAGTGGTGTAGCTAGAGGGGGTGCAAAGCACTAAGATTTGCAAGGAGCCTCCATAAACCAGGACTGCCCTCATTGGCAAAGTGTGAAACCACTTCAGTCCCTTCATTTTAAAAATGAAAAGACCGACCAGAACAGCGTATTTGAATTAGTTGCAAACCTTGGATACGTCGCAGCCAACCTTAAGCATTAAAATCACGCCAATTTCATTGGGAGAAAATTATGTGCATGTCTCCCATTTAAAATCAACGGGACTTATAAGTGCTTAGCTTTGGTTAGATCACGCCTCTTGATTTCATCAAGTATAGATTATAGGAACAGAGAAGCAAGTATTTGATTTTATATCCCAATAGTAAATTTAACTAGTACATTTCAGCTCCACTTCTTATTTATTTCTGAAAGTATTCCTATGCTGGCTTTTCACTTCACTAGGGGGTTTTAAGTCAGCTTAGAAAATGAAGTTAACACAGTAACGTCAATGGAACTAAAGAAACAAAAAATACGACAAATGAAACAAAAACCGCAGCCAGCTAGGAGGGTGCACCTAAATTATGTCAATGTCTGTTTTGAACATGACAGTGTTCCTGTTCTGCCAGGCAAGGCAGGGGCTGCACAGACCTCCTCTAGCAGGACGTTCCACAAGATGGGTGCAACAGAGAATTCTTTCCACGTGTTACCACTAGACATCCTTCCACAAATGCAAAACACAGAATTTCCAGTTGATCTTGGAAGACAGGCAGGCCCCAATTTGTATAAGGCTTTTAAGGTGACAAGCAAGACCTTGAAGTAGGCCTAGAAAAAAATTGTTTCCTCACTCCAAATTATTAAACATGCTGCATGATGCTGATGAAGCACCAAACCTTATTCCTTTTATCCTTTCTGACAGTTTAAGCAGTTCCTCCTTTAATGTACCAGTTCGCTGCAGTGTGCTGGTAGAAAAACGGATGCTTTAGGAGCTATTTCTCAATATCTTCAGAAAGATGCACTTAACCTGAGCTTATCCAGGTGACACACTAACTCCATTCGCTGAACTTTAACCCAAAATGAGAAAAGCCTCACAACGTTGTAAAAGCATTTAAAAAGTATTTTATCTTCACTCAACTTGGTTTAAAAACAAAGGTATAACTTCCCAATTAGGAAACAGAGAATATTTACAATATCATTAAACAGAAAACATTTTCAATTAGAATCTTCCTTAAAGTCTTCTTTATAACAATGTTTCTCATTTTAGCAGTAGCATAGCTGGAGGGGTGGTGGAGCCTGGCAGGCTGCTTGTAAGGCTGCCGTACGGCTCC
Organism: Tiliqua scincoides; assembly: GCF_035046505.1. Taxonomy (NCBI): domain Eukaryota; kingdom Metazoa; phylum Chordata; class Lepidosauria; order Squamata; family Scincidae; genus Tiliqua; species Tiliqua scincoides. Next base: position 12,474,307 of record NC_089821.1, read on the forward strand.
GTTTTGCCCCCCCCCCCGCTGGGAATGGCTCCGAAGGGAGAGGCCGCTCGCCCACCTCCTTGCCAGGCTGTGCTCCACCCCCCTCCAGCTACGCCACCACATTTTAGTGACACACACACAGACACACGTGTATATTCATATATATAATTACTGATATCTGCAAAACCAGAAAATTTTAGAAGACTTACAGTCTGTTCCAGGTTTTTCAGCTGCTGATCAATCTCTTTAAGTCGGTTTTGTTGATCCCGTTCCTCTTTAGTGTCCCTCAAAACCTTGTCACCTGGAACAGTTTCCAGTTTTCTATTTGCATACGCTAGAGACGCCTAACAAAAGGAAACAATACCGGAATCATTGAATTGTAGAAACAAAAAGAAAGGGAAACCATGCAGATCAATACTTTCTCCTGAAGCAGAGACCTCCGTGCACAAAATGGTTCTTACAGATTATACTAGGACCAAACAACAGAAAAGTAGAACTTACTGTTGAGCAAAGGAACACCAGAACACTTGCTTAGAGTGCATTTTATTTAAAATGTCATATATATAATAAAATAATAATTTTATTATTATTTTATTATATAATAAAATAATTATTTTATTATTACCCAAAGGGACCCAGGGCGGCTAACTATATATGCTAACTAGAGTCATTCTGCATGTTCATTCTGTGACTGAGGGCCCGATCCTATCCAATTTTCTAGTGCCGGTGCAGCCATGCCAAAGGGGCATGCACTGCATCCTGTGGTGGGGAGGCAGTCACAGAGGTCTCCTAAGTTATGGGAACATATGTTCCCTTTCCTTGGGGCTGCACTGCGGCTGCACCAGTGCTGGAAAGTTGGATAGGATTGGGCCCTGAGAGACCAATCCTATTCATTCCCCCCCCCCACTAATGCAGCTAGCCTAAAAAGGAACATGTTGTATCCAGCGCGGGGAGAGGGGCAAATCGGAAGGCTTTAGAGGGGAAAGGACCACCATAAACCTTCCACTCCACAAAGGGTCTCCTTGGACCTCTGCCAGCTCTGTAGATAGGGAGGGAAGAAAAGACAAGAAAGGAGTGGGAAGGCTTTAAAAAGAACCATTGCTGCCGGACCACTTTCCTCCTGCCACCTTCCTGCTCCCATTACTCCCTGCCCTATTTTTCCCCCTCCCTGCCCACCCCCTGCCCTTACTGCCCTTACCTGGCCCAGAAGGCGCAGTGGGGTCCAGCAGCAGAGTTGGAGTGCTGCCACCTGTTGCATCAGCACACACAAAATGGCCGCAGACAGAATGCTGCACGCTCTGTCGGTAACCATTTTATGACAGTGGAAGACTCTTTTGCAGTCGTAAGCCCCTGCCCCCGACAGTCCAGTCCTGGGTAGGATTGGGCTGTGAGGTGATAACATTCTGGAAAGTATCATTTCATAGGGCCAGCTCCAACACCTCCTGGCACCTGAGTTAGTGTATCAAATGCTGCCCACATCCTTACCAGGTGATGTGCCAATCTCTATTCCTCCCAGTGGAGAAAGTGGGGAGGACAGAGGTGGGTGCTTCCCATCAATAAGCTGCTGCGGCAACTGCTGCAGCTGACCTCATGAACGGGCCAACCGTGCCCCTTGAGGCTGTAAAGTGTACATGGGTCATAATTTTGAAGACTTGCTGCTCTAAATTAATGGCAGAAAGTTGGCTGTGCTAAATCTTTCACCCTGATTTACTACATGGAAGGATCCTTTTATGTGAGGGAACATTCCAAAATGCGACATTGAGCAGGGTGGTTGTTTTCCCAAGCCACTTTCTTCTGTATTTTCCATAGTCTTGGACAATGACAGTGGCGACTACTGTCCCAGTTGAAAGAGAGTGGGTGGGTGGGTGCCTGTTACTAGGTGCTGAGCCATGTGTGCCCTTTTCCCTTACACATGCCGACACCATCTTCTGAACTCAGCACAGCTCTGTAACAAGATGTCAAAAGCCATTGAGGCTGTAGTTTGACAAAAACCACCCATGCTGAGCTCAGCATGGAGTGTTGGCATACCTACAACTAACTCAGCATGGTGGCATTGCAGCTTGGCTCACTGTAATCCATGGTTGTCAAAGGGCCATGTGAATAGGCCTTCAACACAGGCAGCAGACTGTGTGGTCCGCCTCTCTGTTTACGCTTGGCAGCTATGGCAAGCTCCAAAGCATATGCTGATGGGCATTATAGCAGGATAAAAAGGCCTGCACATTAAACTGAATGCAGGCCACTTGGCAGGTATGGTAGCCCACCATGGACCAGATAAACAGCTTGTTTTTGCTGTTTGTCCAGGACTGCAAAAAAGGGGAGGAGTTGAACTCTTGGCGGGCCACAATACGTGGCTGGTGCATTGTTTTCTGCCTTGGAGGACACAAACTGGATAGGCCTAATAGTAAGTATTGAGGAACAAAATAAGACAGCTTCAAATCTCCTGTAATTTTATTATAACCCTGTTAGAACTTTGGATATCCTTGCTATGTTCAAAACCATTCTTAAAAAAACAAAATAAAACTAGAAATGACATCCTTTTTAGCTGGCCTCTATTTCCCAATTCCCTACAAACAGGAAATTACAAGTTCTCAAACAATACCTTTCATAAGCTAAACAGGATACTTAGAGTAGATATGACTGATGAGCTCTGAAACTGTTATACTATATACATGAAGTCTATAGCATTTAGAGTTAAAATTTAGGCCTATCTGACTTTGGAAAACAATTTCTTAGACCAGCATTTCTCAAACTGTGGGTCAGGATCCACTAAGTGGGTCCTGGGTCAATTTCAGGTGGCTCCCCATTCATTTCAATGTGTAATTTATTTTTAATCTATTAGATGCTGCCATGGTATGTGACTGCATTTGGGGAAATGTTACTTTTAACAGGCTACTATGTCTATGCTTTACACAATGATGGTTAATGGGGCTTTCTCCCAGGTAAGCGTGGCTAGGATTGCAGCTTATGGGATATTTGGGGAATTTTATAAAAACAGATTAGCAACTACTTGCTGGGTTAGAAGGTTTAGGATCAACAACTTCAACAACTTCTGCTCAGCATTGAGGCTCAAAATTCCAGGGGTCCTTGCAAAAGTTGGGCAGTAGTGGGAGGGACATTATCTGGAAAGATGGGCCAACCAGCTCACTTCCAAGCAAATTGAAACCAGGTAGGTAAAACAGTAAAATAACAGGAGTTTGTTAAGAGAATAAAAGTCAATCGAAAGGGGAAATGGGCAGAAACAAGGCACTTTGAAGGGTTATAGTATTGCAGGCTTGTGTCTGTGTGAATATGAAGGAACGGGATTAATTTATCAGCGGGCAGTTCCCAAACTGTTGGGTCACCACCCACCAGGGGAACCGGAAATGGGCCATTCCCCCTTAAGGGGAGTGACCCAGGAATGGGTCCCCGATGGAGCAGCAGTGATTTCAGTGCCATGGGGACTCAGAGACATCCCCCACATATCTGGCAGAGTCCTGTAGCCTCCTGGAGGGTCCTGGATGCTTGCAACTACCTCTGCAACCCTCCATGCGGCTACAATGAGCTCCAGTCTGCTATTAGAGTTTACACAATTGTTGCGGTGCTGTCAGGGCCACCTCCCCCCCCCCATGAAATAAAATTTGTTTCTGTTTATTTATTCTGTTTATTCAGGTTTCACTCGCATTCATATGTGTTATATAGTTATTTATGTTTTTCATCAGCTAAAATAAATTTGCAAGCTAACAGCCCAATCCTATTCACACTTTCCTGGGAGTAAGCCCCATTGACTGTAATGGTACTTACTTCTAAGTAGATATGCATAGGATTGGGCTGTAAGTAAGGCTATGCTTTGACACTCATGCATTTTTGACTGTCATCCATGCTCTGAATGCTCTGGTCCCTAACCAGACAAAAGTGCAAGGTATTGCTGTATTAAGACCCTTGAGATAGTAGGATACACAAGAATAAATTGAAAACATGCATTGCTGACTCACTGGTGGTGTTTGGTCAGTGGTCAGGTTAAGATCAGTCGGACTATGACATGGGGCATGCAAACCACCTACTGTTTTAGCATGAGAAGATGAACTTTTTACCATCTCAATGATCAGGACTAGAAGAAGGAACAAGGGACAAATAATATTGTGTTATTCTTGAAGAGAATGAACATTTCAACAAAGTTCAGGTTTCTTCCTTTCCACCCTTCTCACTTGCTGCTATGACATCACTGACAACCTGAGCCTAAAGCAACCGAGTTAATATTTAACAAATATGAATTATCAAAGGTTATGTCTGGCTCCACATAAGAAACAGGACGTCTTTTCAAAAACTGCCAAAATAAAAACCATCCATATTTAACTGAAGTCACATATTTCTGACATAGAGTATACTTCCTCTCACCCCCAACACACTGCATTTTAAGCCAAAACATTCACTGGAATTCAGTCATTGGGCTTAATGAACACCAGAGAAGAAGTTGTCAATGGCAATTTTTTGCCAAAGGGCAACCAAATCCTGAGCTACCCAGCAGGTGGGGATGCTACGGTGCCAAAGATAGCTGTCGCGGTACCCAATGTGCAACAGGCAGCCCGCGCCAGCACCTCCAAGGAAGGGGATTTTTGTCCCCTTCCCCCAGATAAGGGAAGTATACCCACAATGGGACTACTTGATTCTGCGCCAGCTCTTGAGCCAGCACAGAAGCAAGGAATCCTGTGTCGAACCATGATGCCTGACACAGGGCTCAAGATGCAGTAGAGCTGAACTCCACTGGTCCTCTCCCTCCCCAGTCACACCTCCTCCCCAACCTCTCCTCGTCCTCCCCCACCACCCTGGGATGCCTCCTCTCCATCTCTCCCCACACCCCTACTCACCTCTGCCACCTGGCAATTTGGGTGAGCTGCTGGGTGAAGGGCCCAGCACAGGAGCTGGGCTAGCTCCAGCACTAGGCCCGTGGCATGTGTCACAGGCATGACTTATGGCATGCTTGTGACACTGTGCGCTGGCTGTAAGCCGGCACACTAGGCCCCGAATCGGGCCCTGAGTCAATGTTTAGTCAATAGATATGCCAGTGTGAACCATGAGTTTCACAGGCTTCCAAGGCACGACCACTCATTTGTCAGAACAATTGTTTATCTAGCTAATCAATAGATAAGGTATCATGTGCTGACAATTAAGTCTAAATTTTACAGCTCCTGCCCCAAGAATTACAGAGATTATGATTACTAAGAACATTTGCAGGTTGAACCTACTGATCTGCAGATTTTAGATCTGGACCCCGCTGAGCCAGATTCGGCCCAACTTGAAGCCTCCAAAGGCGACCAGAGCTGTGGTCTGGTCGCCTCTGAATGCTCTTCTGAGGCCCATAAACGCAGCCTCCACAGGCCTCAGAATGGCCTCCAGAGGTCCTAGAAGGGCACTTCCAGTTTTCAGTTGTAAACCAGAAGCAAGCCCTGCTAGGACCTCCGGAGGCCATTCTGAGGCCTGTGGAAGCTGCACATGGCCTCCATAGACCTCAGAACAGCTCTGAACGCAACCGGAGCTAGGCTTTTGGACCCAAACTTGCACTGGATACAGTGCAGACCCGCTGGCCTGCCTGTTCCAGCACAAGTTAGGATTGGGCTGTTAATATATTTTCTGGCTGTTCAGGTTCATCATTCATATAGCCCCATTAAACAAATGGGAACAGCAGCTTAACTATTCCCACCCATGGTGCGGAGGCATGAGGTCACTCTCCTGGCTCTGAATACAGACTTGTGGGAGGAACAAACCAAGTAAAACATTCATCTGGGACACACTTTTTTATATATCAGGCTCAGGTTTCAATCCTATACACACTTCCCTGAGTAAGTGAGTAAACTCCATTGAGTATAACAGGACTTACTTCTGAGTAGACACATATAGTCTTGCACTCTCTGGTTTACAAATAACTATCAGGTAACACAAAGATGAAAAATATAGCCTATTCTTTTTCTCCTTTAAGCTCTTATTTAGAATATCTCTGTTTGTGAACATCTACTAATACTGTCATGAGTTATAAAAACGCAACATGATAAAGAGTCTTCTCCCCCTCCTAGTGAAACCACTCTGTTAACCAAGGAATGGGTTTCACATTACATATTTGGATATGCAGCTTGAAAATCTAGAAATCACAATCCTAAATCATGAACCGAGACATATAAACCCCAAAGCATGGGTGTGTCCATTCCAAAACTACAAGATCTGTGCGCTTGGCATACATTATTATTATGGGCATGGGTACAAAAAGTTAATGTGGGAATTGGCTAATAATATTGAAATAGTTTGGGGCAGCATAGGAGGAAGCAGTGCTAGTTAAAAAAGACATTCTAAAAATTAATTTTATGCGCTATCACTTAAAATGTCTGAAAGCTCTAAAGTATGTAAACACACTCTAACTTTCTATTATGTTACTCTAGGAATGACTGAAGTGACAGTTACATGAATACAGCAAATCCTCAATTTAACGGACTAATGGGGGAAGGGGTGTCTGCTAATGCTAGAAGGTTGTTAAGACTGGATGCATTAAGACAATACACATGTGCAAAAAAATTTAAAAAAATACTTGTTTTTTTAAAAAGCAGCAACACCTGTTGATTTAACAAGAGTTTGGAAATAAGAGTTTACTATAGTAGTGTTTGATAACACACTTCCTACGTGCAAATGCTAACATGCAGAAGCACATGAATAAAAATAAGATTACTATGAACTACACAGCTTCCCTCATTCATGAGAATTTTTTGCTTATATGCTGCCTAGATGGGGTGAGAATAATAGAATAATGAATAATAGAAGTTAAAAATACAGGTGGTCCACCTTGCCCATGGATTTGGGACCCAGGAATTTGACCATCCGCAGATTCCAAACTCACAGGTGGGTCCAACCTGTACCCTCCGGGGGCAGATCTGAGGCCCATGGAGGCTGCACTCAGTCTCCCCAGCTCTAAGAAAGCCTTCTGAAGGTCAGAAATCACAACTTCCGATTTTCAGTCAAAAACCAGAAGTCGCAATTTTTTGCCTTCTGGAGGCGTCGCTGGTCTTCAGAAGCTCCTCTGGACACAACCAGAGCACATCATCTGTGAGTCTGGGCATCTGCAGGGGTTCCTGGAATGGAACCCCCACGGATACTGTAACAGAATGCAATGCTAATTGCTCAAAGCATAAATAAAGTTACACCTCAAAATTGTTGACTCGGGGCCCAATCCTATCCAATTTTTCCACTGCTGGTGCAGTTCTGCCGGTGGGCATGCACTGCATCCTGTGGTGGGGAAGCAGTCCCAGAGGCCTCCTTAAGGTATAGGAACATTTGTTCCCTTACCTTGGGGTTGCATTGCAGCTGCACTGATGCTGGAAAATTGGAGAGGATTGGGCTCTGGGTGACATGTTGCACCACTCATGCAAGGACATCTTAAGCTGCTGCAAAATCTGGTTCCCTTCTTCAGTCTTACAAGCAGCCCTGTTGAAACTGTATAATACTGATGGTAATCCTGGAAGAACCCCAGTACCTGTGCTGACAATGGTTCTCCCACAATTGCAAAGGAAGAAGATACAAGGCAGAGATTGAAGACAAGTAAAATGTGATCTCCACCACAAAAAAGAGAGTTTACTCCTGCCATTAATGCACATGAAAATCCCCTTCAAGACATTTTGAGCTGCTTATGCCTCTCACAGGTGTGACCCCATTCTCCACAGCAGTACCAGCCCCCACGAACATCTTGCATCCCTCTGTTGGCAACCTTCAGTCTCGAAAGACTATGGTATCGCGCTCTGAATGGTGGTTCTGGAACAGCGTCTAGTGTGGCTGAAAAGGCCAATTCGGGAGTGACAATCCCTTCCACACTGGGAGCAAGTGTAGTGTGTCCCTGGTCTGTCTCCCTGGCTATGGGCCTTCCTTCTTTGCCTCTTTGCCTCTTTGCCTCAGACTGTTGGCCAAGTGTCTCTTCAAACTGGGAAAGGCCATGCTGCACAGCCTGCCTCCAAGCGGGCCGCTCAGAGGCCAGGGTTTCCCACTTGTTGAGGTCCACTCCTAAGGCCTTCAGATCCCTCTTGCAGATGTCCTTGTATCGCAGCTGTGGTCTACCTGTAGGGCGCTTTCCTTGCACGAGTTCTCCATAGAGGAGATCCTTTGGGATCCGCCCATCATCCATTCTCACAACATGACCGAGCCAACGCAGGCGTCTCTGTTTCAGCAGTGCATACATGCTAGGGATTCCAGCTCGTTCCAGGACTGTGTTGTTTGGAACTTAGTCCTGCCAGGTGATGCCAAGGATGCATTGGAGGCAGCGCATGTGGAGGCAGCGCATATGTAAGTTATATGCACACATTTTTGTCTTAGGGACATGCACAGAAAAAGATGCACTCAATCTCAAAACACAGCCTTGCGAGCAGTGATCAGTTATGTCATTCTGTGTGTAATGGTTTTAACTGAAAATAACAGCCACCCAATAAAAATTATAATGAAAATCTCATTTACTGAAGAGAAATAGCTGTGTGTACGTCCTCTCATAAAAGTTTCTTTTTAACAATGCTCAGCCCCTGGAAGCCAATTGTCTTTTAAATTGTAATGTCAATGTAGTTTGCTACATAAAGCTAGTTTGCTGCATAAAACTATTTCTAAGATACTGAAAAGTGAAAGAATGTGAAAGAACCTGTTAAAGTTTCTAAAGCAGAAAAAAATGAAAAGATCAAAATGAAAACCAGAAGTAGGAAACTCAAATGGGGTCTGGAAAGCATGTTCACAGACATTTGAGTTGACTTTTTAAAAATGTGTTCTAAGCATACATTTTCAACAAACTCTTGGGAAACTTTTGTCACTAAGGATTATTTTTTAAGGAAGATTACAAAAATCAGATTGCAAATCCTTAATTAATACTATTTACTAAAAAAAAGAGCAACATTTAGCAGAGAGTCCGACAGATATATTCTATTATGTTTCTATGTGTTCAGTTAAATAGTATTCAGCAAAAAGTACATCAATTCCCTGAATCACAGCAATAAGTAAAATGCTTATAAGTAAAACTGAGAATTTTTATGAAAAAACATTAACATTGAAAGACCTTCATTTGACTTCATCCATTCTCACAACATGACCGAGCCAACGCAGGCGTCTCTGTTTCAGCAGTGCATACATGCTAGGGATTCCAGCACGTTCCAGGACTGTGTTGTTTGGAACTTTGTCCTCCCAGGTGATGCCGAGAATGCGTCGGAGGCAGCGCATGTGGAAAGCGTTCAGTTTCCTCTCCTGTTGTGAGCGAAGAGTCCTTCAAGGACTTGCATCCCTCAAGGTTCAGGATAGGACTCTACCTTAGCAATACAAGCTAAATTCATACATCATGACCTTTGCCATTTCTTTTCCTTTTTATTTCAAATTGCACACAACTAAACCTGAATTTAAGAAACATAAATTAAATCAAATCAATGTTTAAATATAATTAAGAGACAGACATCACTATAATGATTTGATTAAAACTGCCAGAAGAAGAAAGGAAGACTTCAGAGAGAGAAAGATGGTTTTGATTAGAGCAATTTCTCAAGCATAAAGCAAATACAAATAATGGAAAAGAATTCTGAATCCAACTGGACTGACTGCAAAAGAGATTAACATAAACTTTCCAGTAATAGCCAAACTGAACTTCTATACTTATCAAAGCCAGTTGTTGGGAATTAAAGGCAAACAAATCTAGAATTCTTGTTCTCTTCAAATACATTTAACAAGTGGTAGGAACCAAACTAAGCTGTCCATTGTTACATTTTTGTACATGATGCAAATGTTATTTTGGGAATTTGCTTTCAAATTAACATTAAACACAGCTATTGGCAGACAAAACCAAACATTTGTAGGAGTCAACATGAGAATAAATAGCTGAAGTTCATTTTGGCTCAGGAGAGGAACTATATCCATTTCCAACTATTCACATTTTGAGGAGAATCAACCACAATGAATTGGTTTTAATCAGTGGTTCCCAAGTATTTTCACCTGATGGTAACCTTGACTTACTGGGCCATTGGCCATAGCTTCCCATTAGGGTTACAATCCTATACATTGTATAGGGCTGCAGGTTATTCACAAGGATTCTACGGCTCCCCAGGGAGCCATGGCTCACAGTTTGGGAGCCACAAATTTTAATGAAAGTCAGTTGCAGCAACATCTGCCCCTGTTAATGTGGCTCAGTTATGTACCTGATAGATGTTGCATATCAACCTGAGTTATGCAATTCACCATTTTTTGTGCTCAATCCTATCCTTTCCCCCCCACCACTGCAATCACACCAAAAACATACATGTTGTATTGGGGGGGATCAGGAGACTTCAGCAGGGAAAAGGGATTTAAATCGTAAGTCCTGACCCACACTAGATGAAGCACACGCTGAATGCACCGTCCCCTTGCAGTCTGTTACTGATGCAACTCGCTTCAGCTCACCTCACAGTTGGGTTGGCAGTGAGGGAACATGCTCACCAACTCTGAGGACAGAGTGCTCTTCACAGTGTTAGGCTACAGCCCAACTAGCCTGCTTCTTTCTTCTGCTTCTTCTATGGATTATTAATGTCTTCTTAAACATTTCATAACATATTGCGCTTCTGGGTTTGACAAAACAGTGAGAGAAGCATGATAACGAGCTTCATTTTTTTCCCCACAGAGGACTCCAACAGAGGTGGCAAACACAGCATCAGTGTGGGGTGACACGCCAGTTTCAAAGAAGAGTCCCCAAAATGAGTGCAACTATACTTTTGAGAGAGGAAGGAGCTAATAATGATGATGGAACAAAATTAGGATATAATAACCCTTTATAAACTATATAGAAAATGGCTGTTGGCTTTGGAGAACAGTGGAAAATAACCCAAAAATAATCAGATTAGCAATCATTTGGAAGTGTTCCAAAACAATCACCACATTTACGATTGGACAAAAAATAAGTTAAAATATTGTTTTTAGCACCGTCACGGTCTGTGGTGGATAAACTTGCCACACAAAGTAGCATTAGTAAAAACAAATGTAGCATGACCACTAATAATGAATGACAGGGCTACCGTACCTTTAACATGTATGTAAAAAGGGTAAATTTTAACAGGTTTTTTCACCCACACAATAAGGCGTACCTACAGCAATTCCCTTTCTGTACACCCAATAATAATACAGGTGGTGCCTTTGTATCCACAGAGGATTCGTTCCCGCCGCCCCCCCCCCATGGATACCAAAGACAGCAGATAATCAAATCTGCAATTTTCAGCCCACCTGGGCTCAGAATGCAACTGGAGCCTTGCAACTCCAGAGCCCTTCTGAGCCTCAAAGAAACGAGTGAAACCGGAAGTTGTGTTAAAAAGGCTCTGGGCGGCATTCCTAGCTTTGGGGAAACTCCCAGATGTGGCTGGAATGAGAGGACTGGGCAGTGGCGTCACTAGGATTCGCGACACCTGGTGCGGGAGGCCTGCGCATCACCCCATGCAGTGGTGATGTACCATCGCCCCGCCCCCACTGATTTTTTGGCTGTACCTTTTGTTAGAACACATATTTCAATGTGGTTTGTTTCATTGCATTCTGCATGAAATTACGCATTGATTGACATATAACATGATTGCGTTATTCCTCCAAATTCTGATTATAGTGATTGTGAAAACTTGTAGAGTCTCTCACACACACACCCCCGTCAACTTACTAACACCTTATTGCAGCAGTTCTCAAACTTTTAGCACTGGGACCCACTTTTTAGAATGACAATCTGTCCAGGACCCATTGGAAGTGATGTCATGGCCAGAAGTTACATCATCAAGCAAATGAAAATAAATAATTATAAAATAATTAAATTAAAATAAAATAAATAAGGGGGAGCCAGTCCTGTTCCAAGTGAATCTACTCTGAAGTAAGTCCCATAGTGGTCAATGGGGCTTACTCTCAGGAAAGTGTGGGTAGGACTGCAGCCTGTGAGCTCAAGCCTATGCATGTCTACTCAGAAGTAAGTCCCATAGTGGTCAATGAAGCTTACTTTGTAGTCTGCCTGCAATAACACCCCCCCAAAAAGAATCAGTGAGATTTCCAGCCCTCCCAGTGCACAGTTTAAAGTTCTTCTATTTCAGGCATATCAAGATAAAGACCCTCCTGGTTTCACAAGTGCAAAACAGAAAACTTTCTCCTTACCAGTTCAAGCCTCTTTTTTGTCCTTTTTAGTGGGGGGGGGGGGGGAGGCTGCATTCTGGAGCATCTCCAGCTCCATCAGATCGGGACCCTTCTGGTGTCCTCACATTCCCCTTTGCCTGGCCTGACCAGCAGCCAAGGCACATCTGCCTACTCGCGACTAAACGTGACCGTGAGGCTGCTTGGCTTTCCATAGGGTTCAATAGACTGCAGCAAGGAGGGAGGCAGGGACCTCCTTCTCCGTTTTGTGTTTTTGGGGGCTGTATTCATTGGATCAGGACCATTCTGATGTCCTTGGAGTGCTCTCAGCCTGCCCTTTCCGACTGACTACTCGTGAGTAAACGTTGCCACGTGGCTTCATTTGGGCTCAGATTTGCAGCTGGGAGGGATGGGACCTTCTCAAGACCTTTTGGGGGCTGCATTCATTGGATCGGAACCATTCTGGTGTTGTTGGATTCCTCTCAGCCTACCCTGTCTGACAGACTATGGCAAGTATGCCTACTCGCGAGTAAACGCGCGATACGGCTCACTTTCACTTTCCATAGGGCTCCATGCATTTTTTCCTTCCGGTTTTTTGGCCATAACTTTTGAATGAAAGCAGCTATTTCAATTCTGTTTGTTAGCATTGCGTTCCGCTGGACATTCCGCATCCAACGGTGTATGGCATGACGCGGTAGCTCCTAAAGCCACGGAGTTAGCACATCCTCCCCCCAGGGTGCTTCACACACACACACGCCGCGTGTCACCCGGTGCAGCCCGCACCCCCCTAGCGATGCCAGTGGGACTGGGAGGTCTGCGGGGGGGGGGTGTGATCCAGGGGTTCAGCATCTGCAGTAAGGGAAATCCATGGATTCCAGATCCACACATCAAGAAGCCCCACCTGTACTTTACATCTGTATAGCACCATCTGAGTGTTCGAAGTGCTTCAGTCGTTTTATGTTGATGTATGGCCTTAGCAACAACTGTGTAAGTATAGAGGGGGCCCATATCCATGGATCACTTATCTGCAAATTCACTTATCCACAGATTGGAGATCTGCAGCCCCCTGCACCCTCCCCCGAGCTCCCTTGAAAGGCAAGGGGAGCTCTGTTCCTCTCACCTCAAGAGGGTCTTCTGAGCCCAGCAGAGACCACATGCATCCAACAGACTCTGCCATGCTCAGAATGACTGTCTAGGGGGAAAAAAATTGAAGTGACATTTTTATGCCTTTGAAAGGTTTTTTTATGCCTTTAAATGGCCAGGGAAGCCCTCTGAGACATCCCCTGTATCCGCTGATTCACGCAGAAACGGGCATTCCTGTGTTCTGCCCACACTGGATTTGGGAAACTAAGCCTGAGAGGTAGTGGCTTGCCTAAAGTCATCTAGTGAGTAAATAAAAGAGGCAAGATTTGAACCACAGAAGTGCTGATTTGCAGCTCAGCCCTTTACTCACTTCAATATACCCACTCCCTATTAAAATGCTAGGGCTGCAATCCTAAACACATCTGCATTGCAACTGCACAAACATCCATCAACCCAGGAACTGCACTCTGACAATCCTGAACACACTTCACTGCAAATACCTCCACCTCTTATTCTGACATTCCAAACCTACTTTGAACTGCTTTCTTTTAATTAGCCCTCTAAATTAATGTATCTGCCTTTCTTCTAAAATAAGGCCTTTTTTCTATAAAACGGAACTGGCTCAATGCCCAGGATGGATAAAAATCAGCCCTGGACCAGCGACAGCTTTGAGGTCCAAAGGCTCTGCCCTGCGAGCAGAACAGGAATAGCCTCTTGCCTTCAGACATATTCCAAGACATTCGGATAACATGAGGAAACTTCCTTTGATTATTATTCTGTTGTTTTTCTGCCAAATGACAGTGTGAAAACCAAGCAACCCTAGAAGTTCGTGTTAACCTTTTGTTCAGTTTCTACTGCCTGCTTTATTACACTCCCTAGTTCTTCTCAGATTTTTATTTATATTTTTGCCAAATGTCTTCTGAATATCCTTTATGGCTGCAAAAATTAAGCATGACTAAGAGATTGCACAAATCCCTGTGGTCTAAGCATTCCAGCATCATCACAATCATCAAGAATATTTATGTACTGTTCTCTCATCAAAATGGTTCACAAAAGGAATGCAGTTATTAGTTATGTTCTTTTCATTTTTATGTTCTTTTCATTACAGATTAGTTGTTTGAGCCAGGTTATAGCTAGACACGATCTACAAGTAAGAAGCAAACTCTCAATAGGTACTACCCAGTGTTTGTGTTTGGGAGGGGCCATGAGCACTACCTTAACGCCAGAGCCCAGGTCAACCAGATGGGTTGACCTAGGCTCCAGCTTGGACTTGGAGTCTTGACCTACCTGCTGGGTAGACTCGGGCTCCCAATTTAGCTTATGGCTTCTGTGGCTATTTGCTGGGTCCAGAGACCTGGGCTACCGCCTGGACTTAGAACCCAGATCTACCTGCTGGGTAAATCTGGGCTCCCATTCCAACTCAGCTCTGTCAGCCACCAACACCCCACCCAGTGGGCATTCCCCTGGCTTCCGACTTTCCCCCCACTGGTAGGACAGTTTGGGGGGTCATGCACCCATGGCCTCCCCTTGGATCCACCCATGTGGCTAGCAGAAGAAAACAATGAACTACAAGGGAAACCAAATTTGAACAATTCATCATGATTGACAGTAAAAGCTACTGTGGAAACTGCAGTCCACAGGCCTGGCTTGCACTGATCAATGCAGGTTTGCCTCTTCTTGGGATTGTTTCTAGCAGTGGTAGCTAGTGTTTGGTTTGGAGTTGGTGGGGCCAATGTATTTTGTTCATACATAGCGTACATTACTACAATAGTTGTAGAGTTTCATATGTGTCTCAAATAGGACCAGTTGTCATATCCCCAAGGATAGGCTCACTGGATTTATGTGACTGACCCCCAGGTATTGGGGGCAGGCACAGAGAACCCCTCCCTCCCACCAAAACAGCCACACACCAGTTGAAAATTGCTGCTCTGGGGTTTCAAAGAGGAATCTGTCCTACCTGGAGATGCCAGGGATTGGGACCCCCTGCCTACAAAGCATGTGCTCTACCATTGAGCTACAGTTCCTTTCATGGACGACAGTAAGGGAGTTTGGAGGCTCAAGGAAGTTGGAGAGATTGTGCCCTGTCAAGCTCTCAAATGGGGGAGGACTCCGTTGTGCTCAGATTACTTGGAATCAATTCATGGGGAACCAGATGTGTGATTCATCCATCACTAGAACTGAAGCATCTCAAATACCTGGAGGGCTAAGAGCCTAAATAAGGAGATTTAAAAAAATACTTGACCACAGTCCTCAATCACATTTTCTTCACAGGATCATCTCTGATCATAGGGAATTTTGTGCCATCTTCCTTGTAGAACAGTAGCTGTCTTCTGATTGAATGTATTGGTTAACTCCTACATTTGGAATTTTAAAAAACTGGCTGAATATAACTCAAGTCCTGTCAAAAAATTTATCTACTTCTAGACAGGAGTGATGCTAAATAATATTTCGAATCACATTCCAAGTTGTACGGTACCTGATAAATTGGTTGGTGGACTGTCAAACACGAGTTCTGAACTGTAGACAAATCCCCATCAGAGATTATTATTTCAAGTTTAGCTTCAATTTCTGCAAGGTGGTGATATTCCATTGGTTCAGGTGTGTACCCCTCACCTGGTACTAACCATCCAGTTGCTTCTTCCTTTAAAAAGAAACAACAAATTAATGTATAACCACCAACACACACTCTTTATAAGAGATAAAGATTCTAGTTGAAACAAATAAACACAGAATCAAATCTCAAACTCTGAAACATATTTAAATCATCAGTTCAGAAAAACTGTGTCACAAATATTTTTCCATAAAAAGATATTATAAATAAATTACAAAAAGGGAAAGGGAGAAGTTTAGAAAATCCACTTCTTGGACAAATAATTGAAATTCCAACTTTGCTATAAATGTCTAAAATAAAATTATATGCTTTAATATTATGGTAACATCTTAAGATATGTTCAATAGTTAATGTAATTTACACTCTTGATTGCGGCCCTACTGATTTTACACTTGTCTGTAAAAATAAAACTGGTGGTTGGCAACCTTCAGTCTCGAAAGACTATGGTATAAGCCTACAGCACCTGATTATCCCAGGTGGTCTCCCATCTCCCAGCAGGCCTGACCCTGCTTAGCTTCCAAGATCAGGCATGTGCAGGGTAACAGAATTTCAACTAATGCATTTCGACTAATTAAGAGTCCAAACCTGGGCTTGATGAACCAGCTTACCGCCGATGCGCACTGTCATAAACGTGCCGTGAGGCATGTTTGCAAGGCCTAATGCCGAGACAGTGCCTGTGCTAGCCCAGTGCTGGCCGGCACTGGACTAGCACCAGGCGGGCGCCTGGCCTTTGCTGCTCGGCGTTCGCACAGACCACTGAGTTGCGGAGAGGAAAGCAGGGGCGGGGGGGGAGGCGGGCAGAGGGCTGGAAGAGGGCAGGAAGGAGGCATGACGGGGAGGTGGGAAGAGGCATGCAGGGGGGAGGGAGCTAGGAGGGTGGGAGGAAGGACTCGTGTGGGGCTTGGCGTCTGACACAAACACTCTTACTTCACCTTTCGGTCAGCGGTAAATTGCATAGACCCATTGTAGCGACATCGCGGAAGATATCACCGAGGAGATAGGGTGTGGTGTCCACAGTGCCCCTTGCTCTAAGTGAATGCAGGGTTAAAGCCCAGGTGGTAGCTGGAGGTGTGCTGCACAGCTGCAGCCACTAGAGGCTAAAGTGAACCTAGAAGTATATAAACAGCACCTGGAGGAACTAAAGACGGTGGATTGTAGAAGGAGTATAGGTTGGAGGAGAGGAGACCAACCCAACCCAACCCAACCCAACCCAACCCAACCCAACCCAACCCAACCCAACCGCCCGACCGACCGACCTCGGATACAGGAGAGGAGACAAAATCTCTCCTCTGCTATTATGGGAAACAAATTATCATAGTCAACTGTGTACTACCAGTCATGACTCTCTGCAGTGTTTTTACATCTTAAGTGTTTAATGTTAAAATCAATGTTTTAGTGCTCTGTTTTAATGTTTTTACTTACTGTTGTGATACATTGTACTTTCATTATGGAGTTTTGTAAGCTGTCTTGGACATTTGCTTTGGCATGGAAAAGGCGGGATATAAAGTTTTCAAATGAAATAAAATAAATTATGTCTCTTGCTTATGTCAAGATAACAGATGGAGGTCTCACACACAATGTGAAATAAACTTGTAATTTGGAACTACTAGAATGGCTATTGTAAAATTAATGCTATTGTTTCATAATTACTTTGGATTCTGGTAACTAATAGAGCAGTTTGTATTTGTAAGGATAACTACTATCAGTGGCGTAGCTAGCGGGGGCGGGGGCAGTCTGCCGTGGGTACCACCCTTGGGGGGGTGACACCACAAATGCCCCAACATCGCTAACATCATGGAGGTAACGAGTAACCCCATCATGCTATATACCGTTGGATGTGGAATTTCCAGTGGAATGCAATGCAAAAACCCAGACTGAAATATCTCCTTTCTATCAAAAGTTATGGCCAAAACACTGGAAACAAAAACCCTATGGAAAAGGAAACTGAGCCATATCACGCGCTTACTCATGAGTAGGCGAACTTGCCATAGTTCGTCGGAAAGGGCAGGCTGAGAGGAATCCAATGACACCGGAATGGTTCCTATCCAATGAAAGTAGCCCCCCAAAAAAACACCCAAGAAGGAAGTCCCTCCCTCCAAGCAGACAAATGTATTGAGCCCTATGGAAAGCGAAAGTAAGCCACACGGTCACATTTACTGGCTAGTAAGCAAACGTGCCTTGGCTCCTGGTCAAGTGAGGCAAAGGGGAATGCAAGGCTAGCTGCATGGTTGCAATCTGATAAAAGTGGAGCTCAACAAATGCTCCAGAAGGCAGCCCCCCTCCCAAAGAATAAACCAAAGCACTGGGGAGAGCTGAAAATCTCTCTGATTTCTGTGAGGGGGGTGTTATTGCAGGCAGCAACCCCCCCCCAAAAAAAATAATAAAACAGCGACTTTAGTTGGTAAGGTGGGCACTGGGGAAGGCTGAAAATCTCACTGATTTTTTGTGGGGTGGGGTGTTATTGCAGGCAGGCTACAGAGAAAATTTACTTGGTGAAACAGGACTGGCTTCCCCTTATTTATCTGTTTTTCTTTAATTATTTATAATTATTTAATTTGCTTGATGATGTCACTTCCAGCCAGGACATCACTTCCGGTGGGTCCTGGACAGATTGTCATTCTAAAAAGTGGGTCCCAGTGCGACCAAAATTCTGGAAATCGTGACTTTTAGGAATAATACCATCATGTTGTATACCATTTGATGCAGAATTTCATCCATTGCTTGTGGGGAAATATTCACTGCATTTATTTTTCTGGCCATTATTATTATTCATTCCATGTCATGACTATTACTATCTCTGTCTCACCCACCTCACTGGGTTGTTGTGAGGACAAAATAAGGGGAGGAACCATGTGCACCACCCTGAGCTGCTTAGAGGAAGGGTGGTATAAAAATGTGAATCAATCAATATAATTAATAATTAATAATGTCATATGGGGTGACAAAAATTTATGGGCCCAGGGTGTCAAATGACCTAGTTACGCCTCTGACTATTATAACTATTAAAGACACTTATTATAGATAAAGCCTAATACCCAAAAAAATCAAAAGGAGGGGAGGGACAACCCAATTCTAAGAACATGACTTAATAAAGAATATGCGGCAAGTTTTCTGAATATATAAATATAATAAATAAGACTTCATGCTATAGGTTTTTTGGTCATATTTAAATCTGTCCATTGATATCTTCTTAAAGAGTAGGAAGCTAATTACTTAATTGAAAGAATTGTTTGGGGGCATTTCTTTCTGAGCTGTACTGTAAGCCACCAGAAATGTAACTTTGGAGGTCTACATTAGGAATATCTAAGGATATCTAGGAACTAGAATTCGGTCACAGAAAAAAGGACAAATACAGAACAGAATGCATAGCTATTTTTGGAGCATAAAAATAGCTGTTTAACTTGGTCATTAACAGTATAGTATTAATAAATTTACTTAGTACATGGAGAATGTCTGCATGTTATACACAGATCTAAGATTCCACTCCATGTACCAGTATACATTGTTACTACATCACTAAGCAGTAAAGAAGCAAGTAATTACCACACTGAACCCTCTGGGTAGAAAAGCACATAAATGGGCTGTAATCAACCTAACTGGTTCAACCTCATATTGTAGATTAATAATCTTGGTACCTCAATGATTTGAAGTTCACTGCTCTCATCTTCAGTATCTTTTAGCAATTCCGACAACCTCTTTTTCTCTTCCTCTAGCATTACAATTTGGTTCCCTGAATCCTTGGCCAGCTGAAAAAAGAAAACAACTTGGAATCTGGAATGCTTGGAAGACTTATAATCAAATGCTGAGCTTCCTATGCCAGTTATTAAAAATTCAAATCACAATGATATCAAATAAATTTTTAAAAACCTTTAAAATTATTGCTACTGTATACCCAATGACCATTTTGGTGGACTATACAAAGAAATTGGAAATACAGCCATATCCCTGTATCCGTGGAACCTGTATCCCCAGTTTCACTTATCCGCAGTTCACAAATCCCCCCCCCCGTTGCACTCATGACTCACCTCTCTACCTTTGCCAAGGCTTTGCAAAATACAGGTTTTTTTTTCCTTTGCTAGTCTAGTGTTCTCCGTCTGTCTGCTTCCTCTGCTGTCCGCTTCCTGTTAGTGTTCTTTCTGTTGCCTCCTGTAGCGTTAGTCTAGCAGCTCTAAGTCTACAGTTCTTCGCGCCTGGTTTCATTTTCACAGCATTCTGTAGCAAAGGAAAAAAGCTGCCATTTTGCAAAGCCTTAGCAATGAAGACAGATGAGTCATGAGCATGATGGGGCGAGTGGGATGTGTATTAAGATTTAGGATGCACCACCAGATGCTCCACCGGATACAAAGCCCCGTGTCACACCTCCTGGCCCGACACTGGACTGTTTTACTCTGCACCAGCTAAACAGCTGGCACAGAGTTGAGTTGCCCCAACAAGGGGCCTTTTCCCTAATCCGGGAAAAGAGGATGACTATCAGGCATTGGGAGCTGCCAACAGCTGTCTGGCATCCATTGGATGCAGCAGCAACCTTTTCGGCACCGCTGCAGCCCTGGGCTCAGGGTAGCATAGGATTGGGCTACCCAACATAGTTCAGCCCTAGTCATTTGTAAAGTAGGGCTAAAAAGGTAATCAGAACCCTGAATGCCATCATAAATTTAATACCACCATCATCCTATCAGCCTCAAATTGCACAAGACCCCTTTGAAGTATTAATTCCTAAACAATTTAAATGATGAGACAGAGTTCCAATCCTATGTTTTGTAAAGCAGGCCTTTAACACATACCTCAATGTTTTTCTTAATAAAACTGGGAGTTTTTCTACAGCTTGTTTCACATTTTTGATGAGTATTTTCTATTTTCGTTATTGAGTTTCTTGTTCTATCTTCATTTAAACAATCTATAATGTCAAAACACATTGCAAAAATAGATTTGTGCTATTTAACAGATAAAGAAGCAATTCTAATTTGTCTATAATAAAAATCAACTCCAATACACCATTACACTACTTATAATACAAACAGTAGAGTAATTTAGTATTTTCAATTTTGAATACTATTTTTAAAATCTTCAATAATATCACTATTAAGAATACATGAACTGGCACAGTCTACTTGGTTGTGGTTCCTGCACATGATTTACCGGGAAACAGGCACATGATAAAAAGTGATCAGATACACAGCACCATCTAAGCATGTCTTTTCGGGGAGGGGGGGGAATTATGTCGACCTGAACAGGGCTTACACTCATGAAAATATACTGATGGCTGAACCCATTACTGTTTCTACAAGGATTTTGGGCCCAATCCTAAAGTCAAAAGGATTGGCGGTACACACATACCGCCACCTCTGGGTGTTGCAAACATGCCATAAATCATGTTTGTGGCACCCGGCGAAGAAGGAAGCACTGGCACTAGGCCAGCGCCAGTCCGTACTGGGCCTCAGCGCCACGTGGATGCTGCAGAGGAGCTGCCAACAGTAAGTATCACCGCCAGGTGGGGAGAAGGCGGAACTAGCAGGAGTAGGGAAGGATTGGGCCCAGGAGGGGACCAGAGATGGCAGCAGAGTCTGCAGGCATATCCTATCCCCCCTCCCTAGCCAGGAAGCCCGACACGGGCCTCCTTAAGTCTGCTCCCACTCAACAGTGGACACAGATCCCATTGGAACTGCGGCACCATTACCATTACCAAATGCTCCCTTCCCCGAGGAGACCTCCGGTGGCTGTTCTGGCTCCATAGGATACAGCAGTAGCCATTTCAGTGCTGCTGTAGCCTACAGCACCGGGGCAGATAGGATTGGGCTGCCCCTCTGTATTTTAAGTATACTCTTCCCTAGAAAGACGTTGCTCTGCAGTCACCAACAGACAGCACTTCTACAAGCAAAATCATTCCAACCTACAAAACCCCTGACGCTCATCCAGGGGTACTGCAGACTTGTGACATAATAATACCATTTCCATCATTCTGGGGAGAGGGAAACATATCATTTGGAAGGAATGCTATAACAGTTGACTTATACTATAAATATTAATAATTTCCTCAAAACCCTAAGTGATAACGAACAGCACAATCCTAGGCAGGTCTACTCAGAAGTAAGTTCCATTGTGTTCAAGTCCCAGATGTGAACAGGATTGCGAGCCAGATTCAGAGGTAACAACACATCTGACCATGCTGCTTTATCAGACACCCCTACCACTATTAACAGATGTCTTCAAGTCACTGAGTCCCAGTGCCAGTAAGTCAGTGTTGGGGGTGGGTGAGCAGGAGACGGGAGTGAGTGGAATGAGGCAGGGAGGTGGGGAACAGGAAGGAGTCTGGGTTAGAGAGGGGAATGGAATGAGGCTGGGAATAGTATGGTATCAGAAGCAGGGGTGCTGCTGATATCCTATCTCCCTTCCTGTTCTTGATCCAGGTCCACTCCGACTTGTGCCAGGTGCAGGTCTGTCCCAGGGCAAGAGTACAAACATTCCTTTACCATGAGGAGGCCTCCAGGACCTGAAACACCTATGGGATGAAGTGCATGCTGTGCTGGCATGGCTGCATCAGTATAGGGGGAGTTAGGTAGCATTGAGCTGTTATTAGCTGATCAGAAATGCAAACAAATAGCAAACTTATTACTAAGAGACATACATAAATTCATATAGACATAGCAACTTAGAATTACTCAAGACAGTTAGCAAAATGACTGTGACCAAAACACCCTGGAATTCCATGTTCAGAAACAGACTGAGGCACAAGGCAATCACATAGCCTAACATGTAACCTATACAGTCTAACATACAACACAAGCATCAACTGTTCTATAACAGCTTTTTAAGCTGGGTTCAGAGAGCAACATCACTGCAGTTTGTACCTTGCTTGGCCTGGCTTCCACTGCCATCAGAACTTTCTGGATAAATCTGTGTCTGAAACACACTAATAAACACTTCATCTTCTTCAACAGCTGAAGGACCTGTTAATGAAAGACTTTTTTTAAAAAATCTGAATGCTTACATTTTTCAATATGATTAGAAGTCAGGTATTCATCAAAATGTGTGAGAAGTGCACTGGTTTTCTAGCTGAATGCATGGAAATCTGCACAACTTTGTAGTCAAATTACCGTGATAACAACTGCCTATCAGAGCACTGATATCCTGGTACAGGAGAAAAGAAGCACCTGGACTGAAAGAGGGGGAATGCCAACGTTTGCCCTCTCACCCTGCACAACACGAGCAGTCCAGAACATAACTGCTGGCATCTCAGTGACAGATAATCCACCACCACATCCACTTAAAGCAGTGGTTCCCAAACTGTGGGTTGAGACCTAATTTGGGGTGGGTTGCAAAGGGCCAGGCAAAGCCTTCAGTGTAAACACAGGTAATGGCAAGATCAGATAACTAACTGCCTCAAGCTCTGAAGCTATTCAAAATCAGACAGCTGCTAACTGCCCCTCAAAGAACTGAGCTCCTGCAATTTGCAAGATAGCTGCTAACTGACCTACTGAACTCCTGCAGTTTGCAAGCTTGTGTAAATATAGAGAGATAAATGTGTCTTCGTTGATACCCCCAATAAAGAATTTTTTAAAAACCAGAATATTTTATATTTTTTTATTTTTCTGGTGAGAAATGGGAAAGGAAGGAGAGTATTCCTTCAAGTTCATTAGGGCTATTTCTGTTATGAGAAATAGGTCAATTTTTTTGTAAATAAACAAAAATATTATTACTTGTAAGTACATAAATAAAAATATTATTTCTTTCTAGAGCTCCTTTTTAAAAAGTTGCATAAACCTAGGTGGGTCCCAATAGGAATGTCATTTTTAAATGTGGGTCCCAATGCTAAAAAGTTTGGGAACCACTGACCTAGGAAGAAGTATTTTTCATTATATACTACATTTTTTCCCTGCAATTCTGAAGGTTCTGTTTCTTCCGTTAAGCTTTGATCTAGCTGAAATGCCCCAACATCACATCTGTTCACTGTGGGGAGGAAGAGTGCGATACAGAATATAGATGCTTATAGTAAACAGCATAATCCAACAAAAAAATGTATCCAGATGGTGCTAGCTTCAAAGAATAGGAGTCCTTTCTCTATCCTTCCATGGCGCACAGTCCAGACACAAAGGACCACATAATGTTGCATTCCTTTTTCAGAATGGGGATATTAGAGTGCCAATGCAGGTGTGGGAGAAGCTGCTGATCCAAAGCTCCTTCTGTTATTACAGAAGGAAATAACACTGAATAAGAGATACCAGGAGAACTTTTAGCCTGCCTCTGTAAGTTTGCTTTCTAATTCCAAAAGCAAGCATCAGAAATGCGATGGAACAAAAACATAGACAAAGACTATAAAGAGACACAGATACCAGTTCCCATCTGGGCCTTTATCTACATCCAACTGGAATGGAATTCAGGATCAAGGCACACATCTCAGCATGTATATTGAGAATGTGGGCTGATGGCATCACCTCACCACATGCTGAACTTTGCACAAGGCCAATTTGGCCATTCACCCTCAAATGCTCTCTGAACATTTCTGTGAAGAAGTGGGTTTCTAATGCCTGAAACTTATTAGCGTGCCGAAGCTTCTCATGCTTCAGCCAGAAACTATAAGGTGAAAAGAGCTACCCTTTCCTGGCTTCTCTACAGAACACGTACAGTAAGACCTCTTCCCTCCCAAAGGTAGATTTTCAAAACAGAACATGAACAATATCAGCTGGTTCAAGCAGGCATAGTGCCACTTAGCAATCAATTACACTGCACAGCCTTGTCTCCAGCTTGGGTTAATTCGGGTATAAACAGACGAATAGGACATTTCAGAAATAATGAAATATACTAGGGCATACCACTGAATACGCAATTGACAGATAATTTTATAGGGTGGATGAAGAAGCAATTTTAGAACACTAACAGCACTAAGATTCAATACTAATCTATTAAGGAACTAATTACCTTAGTTCAATTCCATCTGTTATTTTCAAGTAAACCAAGTTCTTCTGCTAAAAATTAGACAAAATGGGCCTGACAAGTAAAGATGCAGGTATGCAGTACAAATGCCCCAGGCAAGGAGGATCCTGGAACTATTTAAACTATGCTGAATTCTCTTGGCCAATGAACCAGAATACCATATGAGACATACTTGTTGGCATCCTTCAGTCTCGGAAGACTATGGTATCGCACTCTGAATAGTGTTCTGGAACAGTGAGACATATGTCCAGCAAAAGGTACTTTTGTAAAGTAAAAGAAGTGGGAGTGGAGTTCTGTCGTTTTTGTGAAATCCTGAACAAACCATCACTCCTTATTTTAACAAAAAATGATTGGCAGCCTTCAGTCTCGAAAGACTATGCTATAAGCCTACAGCACCCGGTATTCCCAAGCGGTCTCCCATCCAGGCCTGACCCTGCTTAGCTTCTGACAAAATTAACAGTCCAATCCTATGTATGTCTACTCAGAAGTAAGTCCCATTATAGTCAATGGGGCTTACTCCCAGGTAAGTGTGGATAGGGTTGCAGCCTAAGAGATTCAAAAAGCACTTCCTTTTATCAAACACTGACATCTAATGGTGGTTTAGTAGTTTCACACCTATTTAAGTATCCAAAAAGTTTATTGCAGTACTGGCACAAATAGGCTATATCTTGATGTTTTAGATTGCAAGTCTCTCAGTAGGCCCTTTCTTATTATTTTTCTATGTATGTATGTATGTTCTTAGGTGTGCTTAATACTAATAATGATGAAGTTATTCTTTGTCTCTCCTGTATACAAAATGCTTTATCACCCCATTTATAAAGTTCCTGATTCATTTATTTCTCTACAGTTGCAAAGGACTGCCTGGCCTCCATGCACAGCCCAAACACATGTCAGGAGGAAGCAGACAAGATGCATGAAAACTGGCTGAAGACTAAAAAGGGGATATTCCCTGCCTTGAGGAAGGGATGGTCTTTTTCATATATCCAGAAGGTAAAGGGATCCAAAATAATTTTTCTAAAACTGGGAATTCAAAGTTACATGCATAAGCCAGGGAATTCTGGTGCTCCTCATAGAAACAGGTACCATATAATGTGCCTGCAAAATCAGCACATCCACCACTACTCGCATAGGATGAACAGAGGACTGGCAGAGATCTGTATTTTACCAGCAAACTTGACATAACAATTGCCTGGTAGGAAAAGCAATTTTCATGTATCAGATACACTTGCTTCAGGATCAATATCTGGCACTAACCTCACAATCAAACAGGTAACGGCCTTTCATCACCCCACAACAAAGACAAAGAAAATCTTGTCTACAGGCCTACCACCAATGTTGACCAGATCTTTGTCTTACAGATACAGATTTTACTCTCCCATCAGTTTGTCATTATTATTTATACACTGCTTTTCAACAACAATAGAAATAAAATTCACAAAGTGGTCTACATGACAAAAAAAATGAAAACACTAATTCCCTGTCACAGTGTAAAAAAAAAACAAAACCAGAGAGAGAGAGAGAGAGAGAGAGAGAGAGAGAGAGAGAGAGAGAGAGAGAGAGAGAATGCATCTCTGCAAAATATGCTATGCTGGGATTGAGAAAATCATAACTGCTTTGCCTTTGTATGAGTGTAAAACCTGCCACATTTCCAATGCACCTTCACCCTGCAAATCTATATAAAGTTTTGTCTGCATTCCAATGCACATCCACTGAATTCAGCAGGATTTACTTCAGGTCCCACATAAGATCGGATTATACATTAGATTTCCTTATTGCTACTAACTGCGATATTTTAATGCTGAGAATAACATTTTGGCGATTCCCTGTTTTTGTTACTTACCATGTGTTTCTTGTAAAGATGAGGTCAAAGCTAAAAATCTGCTGGTGTTTTCTACCTCTTCAGTAGTCACAGAGGAACTTCGAGATGACATAGCCTGTATACAGACAAAATGTGCACATATAGTGCATGTATGAAAAAGGTCACAGACTGTGGGAGAATCACAAAATGGTACAAAAGCAAAACCAAGTTTACAGTTTTGAACTTTATTTCCATATAGCCTTTTGGTCACATAGCACAGAGATCTTTTTATTGACAGTATTTAATGTCCTATAGAACTTCAAGTCTCGTGTAAGCACACAGAACATTTGTGATACATGTTAGCATCACTGTGCTAAAGAGTATGACTGAATACTGAGCATCAGTGATTGAGTACTGAGCTAACCCTTTCTATAGATTCCCCAGACAAAGGCAGTATTTCATTGTATCAACCCATTTCTGCACAGCCCACAGGTGGATGCATTTGATTCCTGTTGCATACATGCAACATTGGGCTGAAATGGCTTTTAAACCAGCAGGAATTTAGTGAAATTCACAGTTATAGATCATGTTAGATTTCATGAATATTTGGCAACAAGATTATTTTGGAATTAATTTCTGACCTGAAATTCTTCCCATAGTTTTGTTTTCAATTCTCTGCCTTGTTTTTTAATTGCCTTTTCATGAGATTGTTTAGTTGCCAGTATCTGGTCCAATCTTTTCATCTTCTTTATAGCTTTCTGGAGAAGAGGATCGATGTCTCTGTCTTTAGAGTCTTTTAGCTTTGTAGAACTGGCTGTCAATTAAATAGATAAGAAACAATAAAAAATCAGACCTTTCAGTCAAAAACCTTTTTTTAGAAGATGAAGGTAGATCAGGACTGGGAAGGGGGCAGTATCAGCAGCAGGTGCACACGCCGATTCCATAATAACAGCCCTGCTGGATCAGGTCCAGGGCCCATTAGTCCAGCTTACTATATCTCACAGCGGCCCACCAGATGCCTCAGGGAGCACACAAGACCACAAGATATTTGCATCTCACTACCACTCCTCCACATCTGGCTTTCTATTTACTCTCGCACCCCCCAGCAAAGCCACCAGCAGTTGCAGACCTCCCATTGTATTCTATGGGGCAAATGCCCCAGGTGTGAAGCTGTAGGACTCCACAGAAGCCTCTCTCAGGCCCCTGACAGGGTCGGAAACTGTGCTTCTGGTTTTCCGGAAGCACAGGTTATAGCATCAGGGAACCTCAGAGAGGCTTACCCAATGCAGCCTTGGGTTGCGCGAGTGGTCAGGTGAGTAGGGGGGCGGATTTGCCCATGGGGGAGTGGCAACAGCCTGTCTGGGGGCACCATTGCAGATCCTTGCTCCAGGGTGCGGGGCTGGGAAGGTCCACCACTAGACACCAGACTGCAGCTTGGGTTTAAGATTGGCCACTTTATTAAACGCAAGTAACCAATTTTAAAACATAAAACCTACTGAACACATCGTTCCTCCCTCACCAGTCTGGGGTAAGCTGTCATCCATGGCCAGAAAAACTGGCATTCACAGCCAATTCGGATGACAGAAACAAATTCCTACCCAGCCCACATGATGAGCGACCAGCTAATATCATACTGTACATACTCATTGCGCCTTGTAATCTGTGATGGAGTTTTCCTCCAAAAATCTGTCCAATCTTTTTTTAAGGGCATCTAGGCCAGACACCATCACCACATCCTATCCCTCTTCCTGGTCTCGATTGCCCAACCTGAGTTCACTTGGACTTGCATCAGCTATACAGATGGCACAGGTCTAAGTAGACCCAGCAGCCCAGCACAACCCCAAGTCAAGGGAACAAATATTCCTTTATCCTAAGGAGGTCTTCAGATGCCAAAACAGACCCCACAGGATTCAGCAAGAGTCATGTTGGTGCTGCTGCATTGCCACATGGGGAGTTGGAGCGTTGGATTGGGCTGTAAATTCTGTACAACCCAAACCTTTATTCTATCTCAGGGCCCAATCCAACTTTCCAGTGTCAATGCAGCCTCAATGCAGTCCTGAGGTAAGGGAACATTCCCTTACCTTGAAGAGGATGCAATGCACACCCCATTGGCACAGCTGCATCAGTGCTGGAAAGTTGGATAGGATGGGCCCTCAGTAAATTTATAAGTTCTACAGCTGAGTTATCCAAGAAGGAACATATTCACCTAACTCTTTGCCATCCTAACATCTTGGCCACATTACTGTCTTTGAGTCACCAGGACCTTGGAGGTAAGAAGCACTGTGGTTTGTGTTGCTCTGAACTGTTAAAGACTGGGGAGCAATACTCATAGGCCTTAAGTTTCCCCTTGACTAGAGGACTGGCATGTAAAAAATGGTGGTGGCAGCTTCCCTTTGGGGATGCCTTTGGTGTCTGGGAGCAAGACAAATGCATTCAGGACACAGACCAGCTGTGCCCTGGAGATTGGGTGGGTCAGTGAGTGTCAGCCCTGTGGCAATATGATAACCATACTAGGTACCCCTACACCTTTAGAGCTAATAACAGCATCAAGGGAGAGAAAAGATTTACATAGCGGAAAAGGCAAGGGAAGAAAGGCTTAAAACACCCTATCCAGAGTACAACTTCTATGATCTCAAAGCCACCCCTTAGGGATGCTAAATAGTGAAGGTTCTAATCATGGATCTTTCCTGTAATGTGTAGTATGGACCTTAGTTTCAGATAAGTGTGCTTTGCCCTGTACTCTTACAGTACCTAGACATTAATTTCTACTACACTTCATAGCTCTTTTACTAGCCTTGCTCCTCTGTTTTGCACAGCTGTTTGACATGCAACAATTAATGGCTTTTCCCATCATTTTGCCTAGAAGGGACAGCTTTTGCTGGCATGTAATGTCCTGTGCAGCATGTGTTCTTGCTAAAAGCAAAGCAGCAGAAGCCATTAATGTTGAGAAGAACAATCTTACTTTTGCTCTTCAAGAAATGCGTCAATATTATATGGTAACTAAAGTTACCCCCAATGTCCCATTATCCACTGCTACTTATTGGTGGCATTGGTTCAATTAAAATAGGAATACCTGCTTGTATTTTAGCTAGTTTATTTCGCGTAATAATGCTGCAACCAGAAGGTTTATCTTCAGAACAGTCATCTTCAGAATCCACTGGGCTTGAAATACATTCTAAAATGAGAAGTCATTCATGCAGTTAAGATCGTCTTTAAGTTCTGAACCAACTAAGAAAATCTGTGTGTATAGATACAGTAAAAAAAAATTATTGCAAGACAAGCTACTGTCAGTACAATGTTACTTGTGCTGGAACAGGCAGACCAGTGGGCCTCTGCTGTATCCAGAGCAAGTTTGGGGCTGGCTGTGGCTCAGCCCAAGTCAAGGGGAAATAATCCCCCTTACCCCGTTTCATGCTGAAGCAGCCCCAATGGGGCTACTTGAATCGGTGCCACCTAAAGAGGTGGCACAAATCTAAGCAGCCTGGAGCTGCCCTGGGCTGTCCTGCATAAGAGTAGGATCCTGGCCCAGCCTCCCATTCCCCGCCCACCCACCCCCAGGAACGCCCGCTGCCTGCCCTCCTCCTGCTCCAAAACACTCACCCTCCCCTACACCCCTCGCAAACCTCCATGCTGGCCTGGAACAACCAATGCAAACTCACTAGGCCTAGCGCCCGCGTTGGTGCAAGGAGACCAGCATGTGTTCTTGCACCGGCCTCCCCAACTCCCAAGTTGGCGTAAACATGCCTTACGGCACGTTTGCAACAGTCTCAGGTTGCGCCTTGTCTAGAAAAGACAGTGTAGTTAGAGATTCCCTCCTAGTCCTATGCACTAAGTTTAATCACAAACCAGTGTAACTTCAAACATGGCATTTAATAATTATACACATATTATATAAACTTCTTGTATATCTCCAAGGAGAGTGGAGCTGCCACCTTTTTCTGGAATGACTGTTGTTCTTTCCAACAGCTGCCAGACAGCAAAAATGCAAACTTTTTATTGGTATGGAGCTGAATGGATGGGAAAAGCTTCACCTATTGCATTCTTCCTTTCATTCATCAGTTAAAAGCTCTTAGTGTATTAAATAAGAAGTGATATTGCCCAGTGGCAGAGAGGTATCGGTATGTGAACGGGACATTAGGGAGAAGGGTGCCCGAATTATTGAAATATTCTTACTGTGCCTTTCCTCCACAGAGAATATCCAAGGTGAACAATGATAATACAAGCCAACACACATTTTGCTTCCTTAAACATTACACCAATTCCTGAGTATATTTGGGGTGCTGATTCAAAAAATGGAATCCTTTTTGCCCTATGACGTCTAGTTTTGGAGATATAGCATAGCCTCTTTAGTGAATGATTCAAGCAGCTTCCTCATGAGGAAGCCTACACCATGGCTTCCTCATGAGGAAGCTGCTTGAACCATTCATTAATGAGGTTATACCAGGTTTTCTCAAACTGTGGGTCGGGACCCACTAGGTGGGTCATGAGCCAATTTCAGGTGGGTTCCCATTCATTTCATTTTTCATATATTAGACTTGATGCTACCATGGGATGTGACTGCATTTGGGAAAATGTTACAGACCTGTGCTTTTAACAAGCTACTATGCATATTCTTTTAACAATGATAGTCAATGGGACTTACTCTTAGGTAAGTGTGGGAAGGATTGCAGACTAGGATTGCTAAAAATTTTCCTGCTTGATGATGTCATTTCTGGTCATGACATCACTTCCGGTGGGTCTTGACAAATTCTCATTCTTAAAAGTGGATCCCTGTGCTAAATGTGTGAGAACCACTGGGCTATACTATATCTCCAAAACTAGACATGATAGGGCAAAACGGATGCCATTTTTGGAATCAGCACCCCAAATTCATAACAAACCACCATAAAGTTTGGGAAAAACTTTTCTGACCCTCAGTTTTGTAGGCCTGTGTAATTGACACAGAAAAAAACAATTAAAATACCGTATTTTTCGCTCTATAAGAAGCACCTGACCATAAGACGCACCTAGTTTTTAGAGGAGGAAAACAGGGAAAAAAAATATTCTGAACCAAATAGTGTAATAAAATATGTCTCTCCGCTGCTCTGTTTCCATGCTCCTTAGCATATTTTACTACCTCTAGTTTAAAAGGAATTTTATATGCTAGCCTTTTCTGCTTTATCATCCTTGCACTGGTAGAATGAGGTACTGTAGTATTTTTCTGCAAGTGCATTGTCACTAAGCACTGAACGTTTGCATTACCTTTGAGCGCCGGCATTTGCATTACAATTTGCATTTGCATTACCATTGAGCGAAGGCAGGACCCTGGTCAGGGGCAGAAGCACCTGCCAAGGAGGCTCTGCTGCCCTGAGAACACCTGCAGCTTTGCAGTATTCGCTCCATAAGAAGTACACACACACACCCCCACTTTTTGGGGGGGAAAAAGTGCGTCTTATGGAGCGAAAAATACGGTACATTTAAAAAACCAAGCCACCTAAAGAAACTAACATAAGCTGCCCTAGAGCCCAATTCTATGCATGGCTATTCATTATAGAGTCCCATTATAGAGGGCTTACTCCCTCTTATGAACTATGGGGCTTACTCTCAGGAAAATGTGGATAGGACTGACTGACAGAGATTCTGTAGGGTTTCAGACTAGGATCTTTTCCAGCCCTTCCTGGAGTCACCAGAGGTTGAATCTGGCACCTTCTACATGCAAAGCATGTGCTTTTCCACTTGGCCCTTCGCTTCTCACCTGAGGCTCTAAAAAACTAGTTTTCCAGAGTTATGTAATAGTTTTCCACAGTTTTTCATACCTTGAACCTGATTTGTATTCTGTATCTGCAGTTGGAAACCACTACAATTAGCTTTTTGTTCCAATATATCTTCCTTAGTTTTCATTTTTTTGGTTCCATATTTATCTCCATTTTCATCATTATGTTCTTGTGAGTCATCTTCTGTTTGCTTATTATAATAATCAATCTGAAAAAGAGACATTGAACAAGTATATTACTCTTGTCAAAAATTGCTGGTTTATCATCTGGAAGTACTAATGAAACCTCAAGTGACCAGGTGACTGGCTGTTTACAAGCCTGCTTTAAAACAGATCAGATCATTGTGTTGGGGCATAAGAACCTGGTAACACCTTGTTAATATTTAAGATCTGATCTGTTTTATAGCAGGCTTGTGAACAGCCAGTCACCTGGTCACTTGAGGTTAGTACGAATCATCTCTGGACAACCAGACAGGGAAGTTTTAAGAGACTGGTCCTCTCTCTCTCTCTTTTTTTTTTTTACATCACAAACTATAATATATATCTGTGGGCATGTGGACTAGAAAAAAGATCTATGGCCTCAATACAGGGTGATTTTACACACAGAAAAAGAGATGGGAAGCTGCAACAGAAAATGGGAAAAAATAAGCAAAGAGGCAAGCTTCAAACTGTACCCCCCTCCTAAAATATGATACCATGTAAATGAATAAATTATGTCTAATATTATACTCTAAAAATAGTATGTTGCAAAAGCTGCTCCAAGACTCTTGTCAAAATACTTTGGGTATTATACACTAGATGAATAGGTTTTTTTGGGGGGGGGGGGGGGGTTGCTTAGGGATCACCTCTCTTTGTGCTTTTTGCACAGGTAAGTTGAGATAAAAGGACTTGTAAATAATGGATATACATATATCAATATAGGCTCGAATACAGGACTTTTCAAACTGGGGCGTCATGACGCCCCAGCCTGGGGGCCCTGGCCTCTGCCCCCTTAAGGGGTGGGGGCAGCCAAGAGGCAGGGAGGAGGCAGCGGTGCGATTGCACCGCTCAGGGGGCTGCAGGGGCTTGTGCAGTGAAAGCGCGATCGCTCCACTTTTACATTCACTGCCAAAGGTTCGCACCAGGCTCCTCGCACCCTGGGGAGGCTGCAGGATGCTTGGGTAAGTGCACCCAAGCCCCTGCAACCCCCAGAGTGGCGCAATCCTGGGGATCGTGCTGCTGCCTTTCACCTGCCCCTGCTGCCTTCCCCTCCTGGCCCCGCAAGCACTTACAGTGGCTCAAACTCTCCAGGAAAGTTTGAAAACCACTGCTGTAATATATAAACATAAAACACAAACACAAAACATATTTTCCTATACTTCTTATATACAGCTTATACATCACTCCAGAAAAACATAATAACAAATATTACTGACAAATTCCACAAAATTTTAAATGCATTATAAACAGTAAGGCAAGAATACCATGGCCATAATATTACCTTAGTCAAGCTAGGCTCTGGGGTCAGAATCTCTAAGGATCCACTTAAAATTCTGCTTCCATGATTAATTCTTGAGCTACATGCTGGCTTTGAAATTTCATCCAGGCTGCCCCTTGTAATATCCATTGAATTCTTGAATAAGAAAAAAAGAGAACACAATATATACATAATGGGATTTTGTTTAATACATTATCGCCTACACTCATTAATCTGCCCTTTTCTTTATTTTCCCTCACAATGTTTATTAGATGGAGACCAGGGTGGTGTAGTTGTTTGGGAGTGAACTTAGACCTGGAAGATCCAGGTTCGAATCCCACCTCAGCCACGAAGCTTCCTGGGTGACCTTGGGCCAGTCACTTTCTCTCAGCCTCACCTACCTCACAGGTTGTTGTGAGAACAAAAGGAGGGGAGCAGCTGTGTACAGCTGTGTACAGCCGGTGATATAAAAATATGAAAAAATCATTACCAGCAGACAATTCCCCCTGAACAAATCAGCCCAGGGAGAAAGTAGAGCAAATCAGGCCTGACCTGCAATGCTCAGAATTGCAAAGGTTTCTGGTTCCCCTAACTTTTATGATGGGCCTCTTAGGTACTGTTTTTACAAAGTTTAGGTTTTATGATTTGTGAGAGGGGAGCAGGATGCTGTGAGAAGGTAGTGGGCGCTCTAAGAGGGGAGAGGAGCCTCCTCTGCCTCAGTAGGAGGAGGACAGGGGGTGTGTGGTAACCCAAGCCTCAGTGAGGGGGGGGTGAGGGGGTATGTGGAGGTGTGTATGGGAAGTGTGGAAAGAGTTCTTAGGAAGAGGGTTGGTAGTGAAGCCTCCATGGTAATTTGTATCAAGAGTTTTTGGTTGCCTGTAGTGTGTATCTGTTTTTCTGGTTCTTCCCCCAGTCCTCTGACCCTTGGCGCTCTTGGCAATGATCCTCTAAGTCTGAATCTGCTGCTTCTGAATGCCAGATCAGCAAAAAAAAATATCCTGGATGAGGGTGCTAACCTGGCATGTATGACAGGATGAGGTGGGAAGTGTAAGTCTCTCCCAGATTTGCCCACTGGGTTTTGGGTATTGCAGCAGTTAGTGGTGTAGCTAATGAACCGGTAGTGCAGTGCGGAGCTCAAAATGATGTCCCAGAAGTGATGTCACAGCTGGAAGTGATGTCACACTTGGGCTTTTTTAAAAAGTGCAAATTGGGAGAAAACCTCTCTCCTCCATATTAACACCTTAGGGCCCAATCCTATCCAATTTTCCAGTGCTGATGCAGCCGTGCCAATGGGGCATGCACTACATCCTGTGATGGGGAGGCAGTCACAGAGGCCTTCTTAAGGTATGGGAGCATTTGTTCCCTTATCTTGGGATTGCATTGCAGCTGCACCAGTGCTGGAAAATTGGATGGGATTGGGCCCTTATTGTTTTAATGCTGTATCATAATAACATCTTATTGGCTCTCAGAACAATCAGTCTCATAGGTCTGTTTTGAGTTAAAGAAATCCACTTTTTGTTCCTTTAGACAGTTGCGTTTTCGTTTTCTGGTTAATTGGCCATAACTTTTGATAGAATACAGGTATTCTGATGGGGTTTGTTTCATTAGATGGAATTACTTTTCCAATGATATACTTTTCCAATTAAATTACCTTTCCAATGATATATAACATGATGGTATTATTCATACATACCAAGATTTTCACAATTTTGGCCACTAGTGTCAAGCTCAGCTTGTTGCCCCCCTAAAGCTTGTTGCCCAGTTTGACTGCTACCCCCTGCAACTCCTTAACTACGCCACTGGCAGCAGTCACAACTTCAGGGGCGGGGAGGTAGAGTTGCAGTGGTCACTGTGATGTCATCCAACATACCAGGTACCCTGTCCAGTGGTCCAAGGGGTTTGAGTGCCTTCATGCCATGCTGGAGGGGTGAGACAAAATAGGGATTCTGTTTGTGTCACCCCATGAGGTGGAGCACACAGTGGCTCTCTGTGATGAGTTTGCAAAGCACTTCATGGAAGAAGTCGATTAGATTCTGCATGATTCAGAGACCACATTAGGATTATCTAGTGAGGTCCCTTTGGCATCTGTCTATTCTATCATTTTGGGGTTCTTTTCACATGCTGGATTCTGAAGGTGTGGACAGGATTTTTTTGAATGTGAGGCCGTCCCCATTCTCCCTGGGGAAGAGACCTGTCTTTTCACTCTATAGAAAATGCCACATACAGTACACTGAAGATGCTAAATAAATAGATCATAATATAAATTACAATACTTCTCCAATCATTCAGAGATCTACAAATGAAGCCAGAGACAAAAACTTTGTTTGACTTGGGACCAGAGGAGTCAACCACAATATTGAATTGTCTGCATTATGTGTGGTGTTTTTTTGATTACTGCAGCTTCTTGTCAGCCACCTACCACTTGATCAAAGACAGAGTGAACATCTTCAAAAGAAATAATTAAATATTTGTAGTGCACTACTTGCAGTTTATGGCTTCAAAAACGTCCTTGAAAGCCACTAAGGACCCAATCCTGTCCAACTTTCCAGCACCTGTGCAGCTGCAATGCAGCCCGTAAGTACGGGAACAAATGTTCCCTTACCTTTTTGAAGTTTCTGTAACTACCCTACCATTATAGGATGCAATGCACACCCCATTAGCACGGTTATACCAGAGCTGGAAAGCTGGAGAGAATTTGACAGTAAGGCAGCTGCGACATCCATTAAAACTGGCTCTCTACTCTGAGATGTAGAAAGTTTTTACAGCAGTGAAAGTGAATATTCCCTCAGTTTTATTACACACACACACACACACACACACACACACACACAGAGCTGCAATCCTATGCAACCTTTCCTGGGAGTAAGCCCTATTGGACACAATGGGACTTACTTCTGAATAGACATGCATAGGCTTGTGCCCTGAGAGACAGTGAGAGAGAGAGAATTGTTACCATCATCATAATCATGATGAGAACCCTATGGCTTGAGGGAGAACCCACATAAGACAACAAGCAGAAGAGACATAAGAACATAACGTAAGATGAGCCCACTGGTTCAGGCCTAAAAGAGCACATCTAGTCCAGCCTTCTACATCTCACAGTGGCCCACCACATGTCTCAGGGAGTACACAAGACAACAAGAGATCTGCATCCTATACTGGTGCCCTCCCTTGTATCTAGCATTCTGGGGGAGCCTACTTCTAAAATCAGAGGTTGCACATACCCATCATGGCTTGTAAACTGTGAGTTTTCCTTCATCAATCCCCTTTTAAAGGCATCCAGGCCAGATGCCATCTCTACATCCTGTGGCAAGGCGTTCCACATGCTAATTATATGCTGGGTAAAGAAATATTTCCTTTTGTCTGTCCTAACTCTTCCAATGCTCAGAGGCAAAAGGGGATACTTTGGAGAGACCAGACCCACAGCGGTTAACCCAACTGCATTATCCTCCTGTCCACCTAGATATAAGAAGCCCTGTATCTTGGTACGCCAGTCTTGTTCAGAGCCCAATCCTACACAGGTCTACTCATAAGTAAGTCCCATTATAGTCACTGGGCCTTCCTCCCAGGTAAATCTGGATAGGACTGCAGTCTTAGAGCCCAATCCTCTGCATGTCTACTCAAAGGAAAGTCCCATTATAAGTCAGGATTGGGCCATCCTCCCAGGTAAGTTTGGATAGGACTGCAGCCTCAGAGCCCCATCCTATGCATGTCTACTCAGAAGTAAGCCCCATTATAGTCAATGGGGCTTACTCCCAGCAGGTAAGTATGGCGAGGATTTCAGTCTTGGAGCCCAGTCCTATGTATGTCTACTCAGTCCCATTATAGTCAATGGGGCTTACTCCCAGGTATGTTTGGTTCGGACTGCAGCCTCAAAGCCCCATCCTAGGAATGTCTCCGCCCATTATAAAGCAGTGGGGCTTACTCCCAGGTAAGTGTGAATAGGATGGCAGTGTTGGAGCCTAATCCTATGTATGTCTACTCAGAGGTAAGCCCCATACCTCATTATAGTCAATGGGGCTTACTCTCAGATAAGTGTGAAGAGGATGGCAGCCCCACAGCCCAATCCTGTCTATACTTTCCTTGGAGTAAGCCCCATTGACTCTAATGGGAGTTACTTCTGAGTAGACATGCATAGGCTTAGGCTGTCAATCTCAAGGGCTGCCGTTCTCCTTTCAGGGCCACCCTCCGCAAGAGAAGCCCTAACCACGGACTCACCCCGGGGGAGGAGACGGGGGATCGAGCTTCGCAGCGCTCCGCCAAAGACAGCAACACCCCAGGCTCCAGGAGGCCGCTGGCCAGAAGCCTCTCCGCTTCTCGGTTGCCGTGGCAACCGGTACTCTCCAGCAGAACGCAGACACAGGACACGCACGCTGAGGGCGGAAGTTAGAGCGTTCAGCTTCAGGGAGTCCTTCTGGGCATGCGCAGTTCTGTTCTCTGGTCCCTAAAAGCTCCGGGCTCTGCAGGCACGTGGTGGCTCAGTCCTGACCTAGTGCTGGGAGGTTTAGGGCGCAGGCTGACACCCAGCACGAGGGGACAGCCGCCCCAGCTGAGTGGGACAAGAGGAACTAGCTCTTTACCCAGTTTGTAATTGGTCTGCGGAACTCCTTGCCACAGGATATAGGATGTTGTGATGGCGATGAGCAGAGCTGCTGTGGGGAACGAAAGAGGCCTCCGGGACTGCCCTCCCAGCACAGGAGGCAGCACACACCCCACTGCAAGGCTGCACCAGGGCTGGAAGTTTGGAGTGGACTGGGCTCCGGGTGTCGCTTGGTGGCTCTCAGAACCCACTTTTATGCACGTCTACTCAGAAGGGAGTCCCATTATGGTAAGTGGGGCTTACTCCCAGGTAAGTTTGGCTAGGATTGCAGCCTTACAGCCCAATCCTATGCACGTCTACTCGGAAGGAAGTTCCATGACAGCCAATGGGGATTACTCCCAAGTAAGTGTGGCTAAGACGGCAGCCTTACAGCCCAAGCCTATGCATTCTACTCAGAAGTAAGCCCCATGATAGTCAGTGGGGCTTACTCCCAGGTAAGCATGGCTAGGATCGCAGTGTCAGGCTGCAGTCCTGTCCTAGGCACGCTTTCCTGGCAGTAAGTGCCGCTGACTGTCGTGGGCTTGCTCCTGAGTAGACCCGCGTGGCTTCAGCTCTGTCCAGGCATCGCGCCCGTCTTCGGAGCCGGAGCCAGGCGGGTGGCCGGTGCCGCGCCCTGCCCGGCCCTGCCCGCCCTCCGCCTGAAGAGGCCGCGCGGCGGCGCCAGTCCCTGTGGCTGCCCGGGGATTCCTGCGCCCGGGCGCGAGGGAGCGTCCCGCGAGGCGGGTAGAGGCGTCCCGGGTGGGCGCGCCCAGGTCGGTCCTCGCTGCAGCGCACGGCGAGGAAAAGCCCCGGGCGAGGCTCGCACCCCCCCCCCCGCCTGGGACCCGGGGGCTTGACTGGTGCCAGGCTCGGGCACCACTTCTGGGGGCGCTTGGCGTCTGTGCGCACCTTTCTCGTTGTGCGCGTGGAGTGGCAGATCCCAGGCGGCGCCCTCCGGCAAGACTCGCAGCAGGGCGCACACGGTTGCGTGGGACATGTATGCATGTGACACGTGTGCGTGCAAAGCACTTGGTTTTGCAGGGAGCTTCACTGCAGCAGCCCCGCCAGCAGCCTGCAAGCCCCTCACTGCAGTATGGCATGTGACACGTACGTAAGTGACATGTATGTATGCATTGTATGCAGATGCAACCTATCTCCTAGTGGCGTAGCTAAAGGGGGGTTCATCGAATCTAGACCATTCTGGTGGCTTTCCTTTCCCCCTGGCCTGCTCTTCAAATTGGACCAATGCATGCTTACCTACTTGTGAGTAAATGTGCATTTGGTGCTCTGCTACAGTTTCCATAGGACTCAGTAGATTTTTCTTGTCAGCTGTCAACTTGTTGGTTTTGAGACTCACCAAAAATTGGGTCATGACGCACTGGTGGGTCCCAACCCATAGTTTGGGAACCAGTGATCTAGCTCATTTTAAAGCTGTAATCGTGTCACACATATGTGAAGTCATACATGTATGTAGGTGTTCTAGTGTTCATTTATTTATCATGGGGTTGGTTCGCACCAAATATGTTTGCACAACATGCTGGAGCTGATTTCGCCACTGCAGAAGTATCTGTAATTTGGGGTTTTGGTCACTGCTGATTGAAGGGCAGCATTTCTCAACCAGTGGTACTGAGGTGGTGTCCAGTGGTACACACAGGACCTCCAAACCCCCTGCCTGGCAGCAAGACCAGCAATGCAATGTGACAAGCAGTAGCAGGAGGCTCGGTGGGCAGAGTTCCAATGTGTGTTTTTTGGCATGCTTGGAAAAGCCCTTCCTCCAAAAAGCCCTGAGCTTCAAACTTTGTTTGTTGTGTCTGGCCTGCCAATCCAGAAGTAATTGGTAATTACATCACAATTACTTCTGGTGGTACTTCCAATAGGTGAATCATGTAAAGTGGTATGGCAACTTGGGTTGCGCAATCCTGTGTGCACTTTCCCAAGAGTAAGCTTCATTGAACACAGTGGGTCTTCTGAGTAGGCATACCTAGGGTAAATAAACGGACAGCACCTCCTTCCCCTCCAGCAGGAAGAATATCAAAGTGGGAAAATGCCCTTTACCACATGAATTTTGTGCATCGGTGGTTTGGGCCAAAGACAGATCAAAAGGTATGGAAGGAGAAGAATCTAAGACTAAATTTAAAAAAAAAAATCCAGAGTAGGAAACTGGTCATGCTCTCATTCCATGCAATCACTGTGCTTGACTGAGTACTCTGGATTATAACACAGGCCAACACACATTTTACTTTCTTAAACGTTACACCAATTCCTGGGTATATTTGGGGTGCTGATTCCAAAAATAGCATCCGTTTTGCCCTGTCACGTTTAGGTTTGGAGATATAGTATAGCCTCATTAGTGAATGGTTCAAGCAGCTTCCTCATGAGGAAGCCATGGTGTAGTCTTCCTCATGAGGAAGCTGCTTGAACCATTCACTAATGAGGCTATACTATATCTCCAAACCTAGATGTGATAGGGCAGAACAGAAGCCATTTTTTTTGAATCGGCACCCCAAATTCATATCAAACCACCATAAAGTTTGGGAAAAACTTTTCTAAATTTTGTAGGCCTGTGTAATCAAAGGAAGAAGCATCTCATGTTAAAATATACATATGAACACAATACTGTACTTTGCAGGTGAGTAAAGCAATAGGAACCAACCGTATTGGCTTCTGCCTTTCCATTGGACCATTCCAGCGACGTGGAGAGGGGGGATTTGCTGCATGGGTAACAGCCTATCCTCCATACCTTCTTTACCCAGGCTTCGCGCACTGGAGAGGACACTCCAACTTCGCCATACGGCGTCGGCACAACACGGGAAGCAGCAGTTTACCGGTTATAAGTCTTTGCTCGATTGGCGTAGAGCATGACGCCAGGGGCTGCTTCCGACGGTGGGAGAGATCATTGCATCTCATTGGGCAGCTACCGCCCGCCTTAAGCTGGGCAGTCCCCAGCCAGTAAGGTGTTGCCTCGCCACGGTCCGTTAACCTCATGGGGTGCGTGGGGTTTAGGGTGAAAACCGACAAGCGGATCGACAACTCTGCACCATGCAACAGAAAACAGAAAACTACTGCCCTAAAGCTGGGCACCTGGAACGTTAGGACAATGACACCTGGCTTCTCTGATGACCTGCAAGAAATAGACGACGCACGCAAAACAGCTGTCATCGACATGGAGCTGAGCAGACTGCAGATGGACATCGTCGCCCTTCAAGAGACTAGGCTGCCAGATTCCGGATCTGTCAAGGAGAGAAATTTCTCATTTTTCTGGCAGGGAAAACCACCAAACGAAACCAGGGAACATGGCGTTGGCTTTGCGGTCAGAAATACCCTGCTGAAATCCATCATCCCACCTACTGTGGGAAGTGAAAGAATTTTGTCCCTGCAGCTCCAGTCATCAGCAGGACCTATCACTCTCATCAGTGCTTATGCACCGACTCTGTCGTCTCCAGCAGAAGCCAAAGACAAATTCTATGATGACCTGGCCACCACTGTCAAGAAAATCCCTGTAAAAGAGCCATTGTTCATCCTCGGCGATTTCAATGCTAGAGTTGGTGCTGATAACAGTTCATGGCCCACTTGCTTAGGTCAGTTTGGCACTGGGAGGATGAACGAAAATGGCCAACGCCTGCTAGAGTTTTGCTGTCATCACGGTCTCTGTGTCAGCAACACGTTCTTCAACACAAAGCCCCAACATAGAGTCTCCTGGAGACATCCAAGATCAAAGCACTGGCACCAGCTCGACCTGATCCTCACCAGACGCTCCAGCCTTCCCAGCATCAAGATCACACGCAGTTATCATGGTGCTGCCTGCGACACTGACCACTCCCTGGTGTGCAGCAGAGTGAAACTGCAAACAAAGCGACTGTATCACACGAAAAAGGAAGGAAGACCTCGCATTGATACCAGCAAGACCCGGGATCAGAGAAAAGTGGAGGAATTTGCACAAGCGCTTGAGGAATCTCTTCCAGGCCCGGCCGACGCAAACGCATCCAACAGATGGGAACATTTCAAGAATACCGTTTACAACACCGCCTTGTCCATATTCGGCAAGAAGACCAACAAGGCGGCAGACTGGTTTGAAGCCCACTCTGAGGAGTTGACACCAGTCATTGAGGAAAAGAGGAGAGCTCAAGCAGCATACAAGGCCTGTCCCAGTGAGCGCAACCTGCAGGTCCTCCGAACTGCTCGCAGCAAAGTCCAACAGACTGCCAGATGTGCTAACGACTACTGGCTCCAGCTCTGTTCCAAGATACAGATAGCAGCTGACACGGGCAACATCAAGGGGATGTATGATGGTATCAAGCAGGCCCTAGGTCCAACACAGAGGAAAATTGCCCCTCTGAAGTCTGCCACAGGCGAGGTCATCCAGGATCGGGCGCAGCAGATGGAACGCTGGGTGCAGCACTACTCTGAGCTATATTCCAGAGAAAATGTAGTCACCGAAGAAGCACTGAACAACATTGAGTGCCTGCCTGTGCTGGAAGAGCTTGACAGTGAACCAACCCTAGAAGAACTTCACGTGGCCCTGGACTCCCTTGCCTTTGGCAAGGCACCTGGAAAAGACAGCATCCCTGCTGAAGTCCTAAAATGCTGCAAAGAGATCATCGTCACTGAGCTGCATGAAATCCTCTGTCTCTGCTGGAGAGAAGGTGGAGTACCTCAAGACATGAGGGATGCAAACATCATCACGCTGTACAAGAACAAAGGTGATAGGGGTGACTGCAACAACTACCGCGGCATCTCTCTCCTTAGCGTTGTAGGAAAGCTGTTTGCCCGAGTTGTACTAAAGAGGCTCCAGGTACTTGCAGAGAGCGCCTATCCAGAATCGCAGTGTGGATTCCGAGCCAACAGGTCCACCACTGATATGGTATTCTCCCTTAGACAACTGCAGGAGAAATGCAGGGAACGACAGCCACTCTTTATAGCCTTCATAGATCTCACAAAGGCTTTCAACCTGGTCAGCAGAGACGGCCTCTTCAAGATTCTCCCCAAGATTGGATGTCCACCCAGGCTCCTCAGCATCATCAGATCTTTCCACAAGGACATGAAGGGCACTGTTGTCTTCGATGGCTCCACATCAGACCCTTTTGACATCCGAAGCGGAGTGAAGCAGGGCTGTGTTCTTGCACCAACCTTGTTTGGGATTTTC
The DNA here is from genome assembly GCF_035046505.1 of Tiliqua scincoides. NCBI lineage: Eukaryota > Metazoa > Chordata > Lepidosauria > Squamata > Scincidae > Tiliqua > Tiliqua scincoides. Next base: position 12,517,732 of record NC_089821.1, read on the forward strand.
TTAGCTGTCCTGCTGAAGGAGGCCTTTGGAACTGCAACAGAAGGCATCTATCTCCGGACCAGATCAGACGGAAAGCTCTTCAACCTCTCCAGACTGAGAGCAAAATCCAAAGTCCAGCTGAAATGTCTGCGTGACTTCCTCTTTGCCGACGATGCAGCTGTCACTACCCACTCTGCCAAAGATCTCCAGCAGCTCATGGATCGTTTTAGCAAGGCCTGCCAAGATTTTGGACTGACAATCAGCCTGAAGAAAACACAGGTCATGGTTCAGGATGTGGACTCACCTCCCTGCATTACAATCTCTGAGCATGAACTGGAGGTTGTCCATGACTTTGTGTACCTTGGCTCAACGATCTCCGACACACATTCTCTCGATACCGAGCTAAACAAGCGCATCGGTAAAGCAGCTACCACGTTTTCCAGACTCACAAAGAGAGTCTGGTCCAACAAGAAGCTGACGGAACATACCAAGATCCAGGTCTACAGAGCTTGCGTCCTGAGTACACTTCTGTACTGCAGCGAGTCATGGACTCTTCGCTCACAACAGGAGAGGAAACTGAACGCTTTCCACATGCGCTGCCTCCGACGCATCCTCGGCATCACCTGGCAGGACAAAGTTCCAAACAACACAGTCCTGGAACGTGCTGGAATCCCTAGCATGTATTCACTGCTGAAACAGAGACGCCTGCGTTGGCTTGGTCATGTCGTGAGAATGGATGATGGCCGGATCCCAAAGGATCTCCTCTATGGAGAACTCGTGCAAGGAAAGCGCCCTACAGGTAGACCACAGCTGCGATACAAGGACATCTGCAAGAGGGATCTGAAGGCCTTAGGGATGGACCTCAACAAGTGGGAAACCCTGGCCTCTGAGCGGCCCGCTTGGAGGCAGGCTGTGCAGCATGGCCTTTCCCAGTTTGAAGAGACACTTTGCCAACAGTCTGAGGCTAAGAGGCAAAGAAGGAAGGCCCATAGCCAGGGAGACAGACCAGGGACAGACTGCACTTGCTCCCGGTGTGGAAGAGATTGTCACTCCCGGATTGGCCTTTTCAGCCACACTAGACGCTGTGCCAGAACCACCTTTCAGAGCACGTTACCATAGTCTTTCGAGACTGAAGGTTGCCAATACAAAGCAATAGGAGAATACAGTTCTCCTTTCCTCCACCAGGTGGTATCATCTGACTTTCAGTATATTGTGAGTTTGCGAGACAAAGAAATCTGTTCCTACAGTATATGTAAGGCTTAAATACCAACCCTTTTGGTTAACATGATCTGGCCATTCTTCTCGCTTACGATATACTAACATTTGTAGACCAGACACAGTGTTCTTAGTAGGAGGTTAGCATCCCTGTGGCAATCTCCCATCCACATTCCTAATCAAATCACCCCAGCATAACCTCTTTTTCAAGGGCTGTTGCTGGTGTGTCTCCTGCATCTTTTTTTAGACTGTGAGCCCTTTGGGGACAGGGAGCATTTATTGGTTTTGCTATGTAACCCGCTTTGTGAACTAAATTGCTGGTGCAGGTCCGAGGAAGCCCTTTGAGGGTGGGAGGCTTATGGAGGGGAAGGGGATTTAAATCCCCTTTCCCACCCAAAACTTTCTGCTCTGCCCACTTCTCCCCACTGGATACAGCACACACCTTTTTGTCACAGCTGCACCAGGGGTGGGGAGAAGATTGGATTGGGCTGTACTGTCCTTTTCACCCCAGCACAGGAACTGCAACAGAAGGCATCTACGAGGGGTCGCCCAGAAGGTAATGCACCACATTTTTTTCTTCAACAATTATTTATTGAACACAATGAAACTTACACACAAGAAAGAATGATGTTTCTTCTGCACTCCCTGTTTTTCCACGTAATCTCTGTCCAGTTCTATGGCCTTCCTCCAGCGAGACACAAGGGCATGTATGCCCTGTCGGTACCACTCCTTGTTCTGGTCACGAAGCCATTTCTGCACTGTGCGAATCACCTCTTCGTCATCCTCAAAATGTCTTCCACGAATGACATCCTTTAATGGCCCAAACAAGTGGAAGTCTGAGGGAGCTAGGTCAGGGCTGCAGGGTGGATGGGGTAACACAGTCCAACCCTGTTTAGTGATGTGTTCCAAAGTCCTCAAATTTTGTGCGAGGCCGAGCGTTATCATGTTGAATCAAACATTCACCTGGGTTGTTATGGCGCCGAAGTCACTGGAAGCGCTTCTTGAGTTTGGTTAATGTCTTCACATAAGCTTCAGAATTAATGGTGCTGCCCCTTGGCATCACATCAATGAGTATGACGCCCTCACAGTCCCAAAACACAGTGATCATGACCTTACCGGCGGAAGCAGTTGCTTTGAATTTTTTCTTATGTGGAGATTGAGGATGACACCATTCCATCGACTGTTGTTTTGTTTCAGGCTCAAAATGGTGAACCCAGGTTTCATCACCTGTCACAATCCTGGACAAGAACGCTTCCCCCTCATCTTCAGAATGTTTCAGCAACTCAGAAGAAATGTTTTTTCTGAGAGATTTGTGGTCCACCGTAAGACAGCGCGGAACCCATCGTGCACACACTTTTGAGTAATCAAGAGCACGGATGATTGCATCCACACTTTGCTGATTGACAGCTTCAGCGCCAACTGCCTAGTCGTTATGCGTCAGTCCTCGCAAATGAGCACATCAGCAAGCTGCGTCTTGTCAGGTGTGACAGCCGTGGATGGCCGCCCTGAACACTGCAAATCTTGGAGCTCTGCCGAACCGCCATCTAATGGCCTCACCCTCTGTGCCCAGCGACTAACCGTACTTCTGTCGACTGCAGATTCTCCATAAACTGTACACAAACGTTTGTGAATGTTCCCAACAGTTTCTTTCTCCGCAGTGAGAAATTCAATGACGACACGCTGCTTGTAACGTACATCACTTACAGACGCCATTTTGAAACACTGCTGCAGCTATGCTATCTGTCTGAAGAAACCAAAAATTTGTGTGCGCACTCCTGAAAATTCAAATAATGTATATCTAATGTTTTGCATTCGTACCATTACTGTAGGCTGAGAAAAAAAATGTGGTGCATTACTTTCTGGGCGACCCTCGTATCTCCGGACCAGATCAGATCAGACCAGATGGAAAGCTCTTCAACCTCTCCAGACTGAGAGCAAAGTCCAAAGTTCAGCTGAAATGTCTGTGTGACTTCCTCTTTGCTGACGATGCAGCTGTCACTACCCACTCTGCCAAAGATCTCCAGCAGCTCATGGATCGTTTTAGCAAGGCCTGCCAAGATTTTGGACTGACGATCAGCCTGAAGAAAACACAGGTCATGGTTCAGGATGTGGACTCACCTCCCTGCATTACAATCTCTGAGCATGAACTGGAGGTTGTCCATGACTTTATGTACCTTGGCTCAATGATCTCCGACACTCTTTCTCTCGATACCGAGCTAAACAAACGCATCAGTAAAGCAGCTACTACGTTTTCCAGACTCACAAAGAGAGTCTGGTCCAACAAGAAGCTGACAGAACATACCAAGATCCAGGTCTACAGAGCTTGCGTCCTGAGTACACTTCTGTACTGCAGCGAGTCATGGACTCTCTGCTCACAACAGGAGAGGAAACTGAACGCTTTCCACATGCGCTGCCTCTGACACATTCTCGGCATCACCTGGCAGGACAAAGTTCCTAACAACAGTCCTGGAACGTGCTGGAATCCCTAGCATGTATTCTCTGCTGAAACAGACGCCTGTGTTGGCTCGGTCATGTTGTGAGAATGGATGATGGGTGGATCCCAAAGGATCTCCTCTATGGATCTCCTCTATCTCCTCTATGGGCAAGGAAAGCACCCTACAGGTAGACCACAGCTGTGATACAAGGACATCTGCAAGAGGGATCTGAAGGCCTTAGGAATGGACCTCAACAAGTGGGAAACCCTGGCCTCTAAGCGGCCTGCTTGGAGGCAGGCTGTGCAGCATGGCCTTTCCCAGTTTGAAGAGACATTTTGCCAACAGTCTGAAGCAAAGAGGCAAAGAAGGAAAGCCCATAGCCAGGGAGACAGACCAGGGACAGACTGCACTTGCTCCCGGTGTGGAAGGGATTGTCACTCCCGGATTGGCCTTTTCAGCCACACTAGACTCTGTGCCAGAACCACCTTTCAGAGCGCGATACCATAGTCTTTCGAGACTGAAGGTTGCCAATACAATACTATACCATGGGATGCAACTGCATTTGGAGAAATGTCACAGGTCTTTACTTTTAACAGGCTACTATGAAGATGCTTTTAACAATGATAGTCAATGGGACTTACTCTTAGGTAACCGTGGGAAGGATTGCAGACTAGGATTGCTAAAAATTTTCCTGCTTGGTGATGTCACTTCCAGTCATGACATCACTTCTGGTGGGTCCTGACAGATTTTCATTCTAAAAGTGGGTCCCAGTGCTAAAGGAGTGGGAACCACTGCTTTAGTGCCTTGTTTAACCTGTTGTGATACTTTGTACTTTATTATAAAGCTTTATAAGCCGGCTTGGGCATTTGCTTCGGAAAGGCAGGATATAAATTTCTTAAATAAATAAACGTAAGAACTCTGCTCTCCCTGCATGAACATGGATTGATTGGGGAGCTCAGTACCCCAGGCTGAAGAAGCCCCCCAGTACTATTTGTGATGATAGTCCAGAATGTCCAAAGCCCCTGGAACTAGAATCAAAACATGTGGCTCAGTGCTCAGCTTCCCCTTGTAGATGAGACTGTGGATGCTGTTCCCGTTGTTTTATTGCATTTCAGAACATCAGAGATGTCTATTCACTTCTAGTACTACTGTATAGGGGTATATTAGCTAGCTACTGCTCGCTGTTGGGGATTATCATGCTGCAACTCCAGCAACCTGTAGTTTTCTAACAAGCTGACATGAGGACCTCTGAAAGAGCTCTGGCAATCAGGAGTGTGTGCATTATTACTGCTTGTTCCTACAGAATCAAGTGAGAATTGCTAGCAGCCAGAGTGACAGCTTTAATAGTTAATGAAAGGAGTTTAGCACAGCTCTCTTAAATCAGAACAGGCCTACTGGTACTGTCGGGTCTCTGGGGACTCTTGAAAAGGCAAGAGTCTGTTTGCAAAGTTAGCCTTGAGCCTGAAGGTAAAAATAACTTTGTGAATGTGCCAGTTCAAAAGCTACTCATGTGCAGCCCTAGAAAATGGGTCAGAGAGGCACGCAAACAAAATTAAGATGTATCATATCTGGAAGTACTGAATATTTTTCCTCTTTCTTCTGCTACTGATGCCATACTATTGCTTTTAAAGAAGCCCAACTAGAGGCTTGCTTGCATCATGGATAACAACCACTGAACACAACCTTTTGCAGCTTTCTGAGCTGATGATGCTATTTAGTACATTACAAATCCAGTTTCTGCATTGACTGAAATGATTTTGTAACAAGAGCATTTTGGAGCAGTTTCAGAGCATTATTAGAGCCACTTGAAATAATTAATGTTAATCTTACAGGTAGTATAACAAATGTGTTGCAATCCACTCTGCTGTTCTCCTGGCCTACCATTCCTTGGAAACAATTCAGCATTTCTATGTCTCCCATAGGCACCCAGAGCTGCCTTAATGACATTCTCCTGTGATCCTTATGGTAGAGAAGGAACTTTGATTCCAGTCTTGGAAGTTTATCCCTTGGTTCGTTCATATTTCTCTTATCTCCATTAATGTTATAGCATAGCATTTTTTAATTTCAGGCTTAATTAACATTTATTTCTAGCAGTCAGCTGTGTAAATGGTCATCAGTGCTCATTGCTGCTATAAGGGTGGGTAGGAAACCCCAACGTGCTGGGCAAAGCCTATTAGAAAAAGGGCAGCTTCCTTTCCAAACTGCCATATGGCTTCTCAGTTAAGGGGCCAATCTTATCCAATTTTCTATTGCTGATGCAGCCTCGATGCAGGCCTGAGGTAAGGGAACAAAAGTTCCCTTATCTTGAGGAGGCCTCCGTGACTGTCTTCACCACTGCAGGATGCAACACACACCCTATTGGCATGGCTGTGTTGGAAAGCTGGATAGGACTGGGCCCAAGATCACAGCTAGTCAGGCATCTGGTAGATCAGGATTACTGGCTACAGACTGAACAGACTGTGATAGGCCACTGGTAGATGCATTAAGAGCTAGTCTTTCAGCACAGCCCTAGGTATATTCAGTTATACCAAGTTGCTCAGCTGGCTCAACCTCACCCACTTCCTTATCAATACTTCTTATTGTGCCATCTTTTCAAGGAACATAGTAAATCCTGGTTATCCTGTCCCAGCCTTTAAAGGTCAAACTACATGTGCCTGGGCTTGGAAAGTAGAATTTGATAAAGGGGACTGACGTATAGATGCAAATGAAAAGGAAGAGAATGACTATACTTGACATTTTGGCAGAAAGCCTACAGTAAAGCAGATGAAGTTAACATTTCATTAGTGTTGACATAATATCCTTGCCTTACGTAAAACTGGAGTTCAGTGGAAGAAACTAAATTGTATTAATGGGAAGACAACATGCAGAGGCTCTTCTCTCCTTATTTGGATTGCTAGCGACTAGGGTTGAATCAAGGTAAATTAGTTAGCCAAAGCTCTGGCTGACTGTCTCTAGGTTGCCCATTCATATGATAGGGAAACTATTTATTAGTATATGCTGACTATGTGCTTACACTTGATACACAATGTATTTCAAGCAAAGTTCCAAAGGGCTTAGGATCACCTGTGGTGGAGACATCTTGTAATATTTGGAAGTTTCACATTAACATGAACTTGTTTTACATTTGAAAAATACCTTAAAATGGTGGGCTGGAATTTTATTCCTGTTGACTCTCCTTTATCCACTTACAAGCACCTCTTTAATTTTAAAATTTTGTCTGCTAGTTTGCTCTTAATTTCTAGAAAATTAGCTCCTTCACCTTTTTTGAAGCAAAATGAGAATGGAGAAAATGGAGGGCTTTGTTTATTTTAAAGATTTATATACTGCCTTTCCTATGCTCAAGGCGATGTACAATATGATTTTGCAAAAGCTAATTTTTCATGTTTAGGCAGCTGAAATGCTCTGCAATGTGACTTTCTTCTCTTACATGGTTTTTGTTACTTTCACATTTGAAGACAAAGGAGATTAGGACTGAGTTCTATATACACTTTCTTGGGAGTAAAAACCCACTGGACACAATGGGACTTTAGTTGGTGTATATGCATAGGATTGTGCTGTAGGCTGAGACTAAAGAACTCATCATTATCATATAAGATTGCCTGTCTAGTGGTGGTCATGCAGTTCTGAACACTTTTTGTTTAAAGAACCATTTGGTGTAAAACGTAACTTATAGGACAGGAAAAGAGTATTGACACTGTATTAATAAACCGTGTATATCTTTTATTGCAAAGTTGGTTATCAATAACACGTACAAATAACCATTAGAATTCCTCTAAAGCTTCAGAAATACTTAAGGAAGAATACTTGTATCCCATAAAGTCTGCTTATGCAGAATATAAATTTTCTTGCTTTAAATATTGTGTTTAGCTATGGTGTTTGTTGTAAACATGGCAGAGTATTTTGTTCCCTTGAAAAATACATCTTAAAAGAAATGTACTTTAATGAACAAGCAGAATCCTACCCAATGGCTCAACATGCACAAAATATCTACTCTAAAGCAGAAGAGCAAGGGTGCTATAAATTGTGTTCTTTTGAGGGACAACAGTGGCCACCTTTAAGGGAAAGAAAAGGGCTGCCTGGAGAGAGATAAAGTCATTTCCACATTGGTTTAGAGAGTGCAATAATTAACAAGCCATATTCTTGATACCAAAAAGTGAGGGAAGTGAACTACAACACACTGTCTGGGTGCACTTGGTATTGAAACAGGCTCTGATTTGCGAAATATGAGGCCATATATGTTGGCCACTGCATGAAGTAGTCATGAGTGATTTCCATGTACTATGTTACACAATGTGTATTTTAGGGAATAAGCATGAGTAAGACTGCAATCCTATACACACTTTCCTGGGTGTAAAAACACTGAGCATACTGGAACTTACTTCTGAACAGACATGCATAGGCTTGTGCTAGACATCCCCTTTGATATATATGATGATGGGAATCCATATTTATCGTCTGGTGTAATTCATCAATAACGAAGCAATTGCCCTGAGGCTTTAACCATTTCTGAACTTTTAAAGGAAGTGGCAGATAAAGACAATGCCTAGTCATGTGCAACTTGTCACATGTAACAATTATAATGTAGTTATAATTATCCTGATCCCAGCATGTCATCAAAGGATCTATTCCAGCCAAGTCAATAGGGTTTAGATGAGCAGCCATGTCAGTTACATCTACAATAAAACAGCTTTGGTGCACCAAATTCCCTTGCTGAAGCAGGACTGTAGGCCTTGGATTCCAAAATAAATTACAAAAACACCTACCAATCTGGCAGGTATAGTGTTACCCTTTTCTATTCTGTAAATTGTTAACTGCTCCATTGGAATCTACGTGCCTTTTGTTTACAGTCACAACAGTGTCCAGCTAAAAATCTTCAATGGCTTTCTGCAGTTTCTGTTTAAACTCTCAGGTCTTTAAAGGAAAAGGAATCTTGTGCTCTTCCTCCCAATTAATTTACTGTCAAGAAGATATTACTGTTCAGGAAATATGATTCCAGCAAAGCAAATAATTACTCAAAGTTTTATTTAAATTTTTCTATTCTTGTTGCATAATTTGCATGTCACTTTGAGTTAAAACAAATCAGGTTCAGAAATCAAATCATCATTGTATCTGTTATTGGAGATCAATAGGACTTCACCATAATAATGGTGAAATTCTGTATTTAAAACTCTTCATTTTTTTCAGGACAAACCAAGATAAGCTAAAATCAAGCCAGTTCAAGGTGGAACAAGTTTCTGCCAAATCAAAGTATTGAAATCACAAACAAAGTTAGAAAAGTGCAAAAAACATTTAAAATTGATTTTTTAGCAAATAGTTAAAGCCCTCCCCCATGGGTTGAGGCATATGAACACTGCTGAAGTAGTTTTTTTCTACATGTGACTCACATGGGAGCTACAAGATTATTATAATTAAGAACTTATACTCAGTTTTGCCTTTTTATAATGGAACACTGTCTTTGTAACACAATTATCATTAAATTAAATGTAATTAAGAATCTTACTCCTCTCCCTACGCAACAATATTCACATCTTATTGTAAAAAAGCATTTCTCAATGCCTTATAGATTTTTTTCTCTGTATGTTGTGGTTGCAGTGGTCATATTCACTAGTGTTCAGCCCAGTGTTCAAATGTAGGCCTGAAAAACTTTACAGGCAATGTGCCCGAGATCATGTACATGTATTTAGCCCATACTTCCCTCAACAGCATCAAGCAAGTTAAAATATAAAAAGAAACAAAATCTTACTAAGTTATAAAATTGCATTTTATTCCCCATGCTTGCTTAATAATCCTGGCCAGTGAAAGCCATCTTACACTGAATGATCATGTAGTGCTCCTTAAAAATACTTCGGTTTTTGTGTAGAGTTACGGAACTCCAGGGAAGGACATTTTGTATTTATCCCTTTCCTAAAGTACCATTACTGTAGAACAGCTACCCAGCCTACCTCTCTGCATGTGGTCACTATATGAACTTGCTGTACTTGGCTACTCCTCAAGATCACAATGGGATACAGAGGAGAACACAGTCTTTGGGATAGGAAAGACCCAAAAATACCTCTTTGGAAGGTAATCAACTTTAGTTTTGCGTAAAATGGAGAATGAATTAAAGGTAAGATTAAATATTTGTATCGAAACTCATTCCTAAGGAACACTTGTGTTGTTTTTTTTAATTTTTATATAATTGGCACAAAAAAATCAGCCTTTACTGTATTGTCAACCTAATAAAGATCCATAGGATCACACATGTGCAAGGAAGCAGTCCTGTCTCATCACACAGAGTTCCTGCTTTGACTAGGAATCCACCTTGGGAAAAATGCTGACTTTATTGTTCCTGCTAATTTTTTTTTCTCCTTTGGACTTGGGCTGCTTTGTCTGGATCAGCTCCTCAGGTGTATTCCCCAAAGGAGGTAGCAGTCGTTTCTTACTGTTCCGATTTTCTGGCAACCACTGTGGAGGCAGCTCAAACGGCCCAAAGCCAAGCTGCATGGAGTACTTCTCATTGGCCAATTCCGCTTCCATTGGCATAGCTGGGGCCACTTGCGCAGCTGAGTCTGCAATTGCAAAAGGCAGAGGCCTCTGAGCCTCTAAGCTGGTTGTAGGAATTTCTTTCTGCTGGTACTTGGTGGAGTCAATAGATTTCGTTTCATTCTCTTCTTCATCCTCCATGGGTCTGAAGATCTGCTGCTGCCCAATGTGAAACATTTCTAGAAGCTGGCTACCAGAACGAATGTGAGGCTCCAAGTTGGCATCTGTGGCAGCTCCAGAGCTGACAACGTTCCTCCGACTGTACCTTCGGTGTAACTGCATAATTGTCCCTACTAAACATTTACGTACAGATTTGTTAACAGTCAGGAAGAGCAGAGGGTTGGCTAGCAGTGAGATCTTGGGCAGCCAGATGGCAGTGAGAAGCAAGAACACAGAAGCATCAGGAGCATTGAGCACAGTGCGGTAAATCACCAAAGTCATATAGGGAATACTACCGAAAATAAAAACCATAACCATGGACAGCAGCATGGTATGAAGTTCGGATTCTCTCTGGGAGGCATAAGGAATAGAAATAGTATTCTGAGGGGTTCTTAAGGCAGCTATGATGACTTTTTTCTTCTGGCTGGCACTCAGTGCCCTGCGGATAAGGATCATAAAGAGAAACACAAGAGCTACTGGCATAATCACAGTGGTGGCATTGTAGATAATGATGTATACCAAATGCCCAATTGAGTAGTTCCAGGGCTCGGTGCAAGTGGACATGGCATAAATATCTGACACGTTGGTCACAGCAAATACAGGAATGCTGGCAACTACTGCATGGGCCCAGATGTAGATCACCACGTCACGAGACTTGGCATCCGATATTTTTCTTTCCAGTGGATATAAAACTGAGTAGTACCTGCAAGAAAAGAAAAAGGCCTGTAAGGGGATATATAAATATCAGCACTGATTGGGACTTCAACCTACACACACTTCCTGTAGAACAATTGCAATCACAATTATTTAAATAACTGATTTATGTTAAATCCCCATTTTGAAATTCATCTATTTCCTGGACAAGCATTCATACTGGTTGCTATAGTAATTACAAGATATTGGTTTCTGATGAAACAGAGCCTCCATTTTGTAACTGTTGAACTGAACCACTGCATTATCTGTAAAATGGAAAAATGCATTTGTTTTATTTAAAGAAGAGTCTTTTCAGGTTGCATATGAACCCAGTTGTATCCAACTTTCCAGCACCAATGCCACAGCAATGCAGCACCAAGGTAAGGGAATAAACATTCCCTTACCTTGAGGACGCTTCTGTGACTGCCCCCCTTTAAGAAGCAGTGCAACAGCCCAATCCTGAACTGCCGGGTGAGTGAGACAGCTACGGCATCAAAAATGGCTGCCACGGTATCCTGCATGCACCAGACAGCTGCCAGTGGCTCCTTAGGAGACGACATTTGTCCCCTTCCCCCAAGTAAGGGACGTAGCCCCGCAATGGGGTTACTCGATTCTGTGGCAGCTGAGCTGGCGCAGAATCAAGAAGCCTCATGTCAGGCCACATGGCCCAACATGGGACTCTGGATCCAGCAGAGATGAGCTCCACCGGCCCTGAAGTTTCCTTTCAGCCAAAACAAAATAATTTACTTCAAAGGATATGTGAAATTTGTAACATAAAAATGCAGCACGCATTGTTAATATCAGCCAGGATTTCAATGGATAACACTGAAATGGATAACACTTCTGATGATTTCTTTCTCCCTACAGAAATTGCATCCCAGATATTCTGTGGAATTGAGCTAGAGTTCATCCTTTACCTCTACTGCAACTGATTTTTTTTTTGTATTAAATAAACTACTCTCCATGTGGAAGGTGATTAGCTTATCAAACTTTCATCTTATTTATGTCACTTGTCTGTTACTTGCGTGGTCATGTTAGACATAGCTTAGCTCTCCAGTGAGTTTCTGGTCTAACATAGAGCTGTAATTTACCAATCAGTGGAAAGAAGATATAAAAGTGTGAAAAATAAAGATGATCCAGTCTGTATATTCTAATGATTTGCCATTGAATCAGTATTTGAGACAGAAGAAATGAGGGGAAAATCATTTGGTAACTCACAATGCCATCTCCAGACACTCAAAGACTGTGTTGTGCGTCACTGCTGAACTTCTGGGTTGCCAAGCTCCATGCTGCAAGGAGCTCAGCTTCAAGCTGTGTGACCGCACACCTTACAAGGATCACTGGTGACTGGCCCTGGATTGATTTTCAAACACATACCAGGGGACAACAAGCCTTGAAAATCAAGTAGTCAAAATCCAGCTCTCCTTAGGTACCACTGTCTCATTATTCTATGGCAGTGGTTTTCAAACTCTCATGGAGAGTTTGAGCCACTGTAAGTGCTTGCAGGGGCGGGGGGGAGGCAGTGGCGCAATCCCCAGAATCACTGCGGTGCGACCTTTGGCAGAGCTCCCCCAGCAGTGAAAGTAAAAGCGGAGCGATCGCGCTCCACTTCTGATTTAGCAGACGCAGGGTGCGATTGCTCCACTTTTACTTTCACTGCTGCAGGGAGCCCTGCCAAAGGTCACACCAGGCTCCCTGTACTCTGGGGAGGCTGCAGAGGCTTGGGTAAGTGCACCCAAGCCCCTGCAGCCCCCTGAGTAGCGCAATCCTGGGGATTGCGCTGCTGCCTCCTCCTGCCTCCAGGCTGCCCCCACCCCTTAAGGGGGCAGAGGCCAGGGCCCACAGGCTGGGGTGTCGCAACACCCCTGTTTGAAAAGCCCTGTTCTATGGTTTCAAATCATTTCTACAGGTTTCAAAATGGAAACCACAAGTTACCTGAATGCTTGGAGCTCCAGGCAAACTGTATGCTTCACCAAGGCATCGGGGAGAAGACTTAACTAGGTACAGAGATAATTACTTGCTAAGATACTTCAATTTCACCTCTTTACAGGAAAAGTTCCACTAGAGGCAAGGTCATCAGCTCCACTGGTAACACGGACTAGTGAATAACAGACAATTCCTCAAAGATGCTGTAAAAGGAAGGGCTTATGAAAAACCACAAACAATCAGAAAAGGGTAAAGTATAAATGAAGCCATGTCTATAGAAGAGAAATACAATCCATAAGCAATTGTGGTGTCTTACCTATCTAGAGCAATGGCAGGAAAGCTAAGGATGGTCACTGAGCAGAAGACTTTGTGCAGGAACTTGATTATCTTGCAGAAGACCATGTTGTAGATCCACCAGCAACAGTGTGGACTGGCACTGAGGACAATGTCAAAAGGCACACAAACTAAGATGGCACAGATCCCAGAGCAGGCCAAGTTCTTAATAAATCGATTAGTTACCGACTTAAAAACTGATGTTCTGCATGTTGACCACAAAACCATGAAGTTTCCTGGATGAAAGGAGACAAAAGCAAACCTTGAAAGTTAACAAACATGTGTATGCATGCATGTGTCTAAATGGCAAATTCACTCTTCAATAAGATATGGATCTAGGTTTTAATCACCAATACATTCACATAATCATAATTATACATTCATATATTTTCCCCTGGGGGCTGGGGATAAGAATAGGCCCTCAGTTTGGCTGTACTTGTCGTAAGAGGTGACTAAAAAGCCACCGGGTAGATGGGGCTCGTCAGCCTGGGAAGGCAGCTCATCTGAGAGAAGGAAAACTCTGATCCCAAACCTCCACTGCCTTGTGGCTACATCCAGTTATGGAAGAGGCTTCAGGAGTCAACCTCGAGGCAAAATCCGGAGCCGGAGTCCCTGAGGCAGTTCATGGCTGAACACAGTCACGTTCTGGCAACTCCTGCGACGCCGCTGGAACCAACCGTATTGGCCTCTGCCTTTCCATTGGACCATTTCAGCGACGTGGAGAGGGGGGATTTGCTGCATGGGTAACAGCCTATCCTCCATACCTACTTTACCCAGGCTTCGCGCACTGGAGAGGACACTCCGTTCCAGAACCACTATTCAGAGCGTGACACCATAGTCTTCCGAGACTGAAGGATGCCAACTCAATTCATATATTCATATTATATATTCATATAATCACAAACATTTAACATATTTACCTTTTACATATATTTATTGTGATGCAAAGAGGAGCTCAGCCAACATATTTCCACGAACCGCACATTACATGTCCAAGAGCCTTATGTGGCTTGTAAACCAGGGTTTGGCCACCTCTTACATATTCTCTCCTGGAATTGTCATCATCAGATCTAGCTCCTTTATCCAAAGGAATATGCTCCATAATCAGTTCCCCACAGATTAGCCCACAGTTTTGAAACGAGATTCATCTTCACTAAATATGTCTTCCAGAATGACAAAATATTCCTAACAATTTGTTCCTGCAACATACTCTTGATTCATAAAGGTGTTGGTATCATTCAGTTTGATACACATCATTCAGTTTGATACAATTGTGCAATGTGTCTTATTTGTTTCACAAATTCATATTTAGTATCTGAAAAAAATATATTTATCAAAGTGACTTGGAATCTTGGAGTTTTTTTTTTTTTTTTACTGAATCCTTGTGCAGGTTTGACAGCTCCCTTAGGGAAGAGAACACGTTTCCATTCAGGATTTATTCAGCTCTGTCCAAAACAAGGACATCACCACATTTATTTTTAAGGTCAGACACAGTAGAAGCACAGCACATAAAAGCTGGGGGTTGATTTTATATGGGTATATTTCCCCTTTTAATAAAGTGGTACTATACAGAACTCAGCATGCATTAGAATAATCTGAACCCAGCTAATAGGAAGATAGCTGAAATTTCAGGCAGACTATGTTGATTATTTTCATATGTAGTAACAGGTTAATATTTTATAAATATTAAACTCTAATATTAAAATGGCAGAAGAATTCTACTCAAATCTCTTGCAAAATGAGATGTGTCTGCCCAAGTGATGCAGCCTGGCCTTTTGCAATAGCACATACTGGTAGTGTTTGCACAGTTCTCACATCAGACATGTAAAAAGATGTCAGTTTCATGCCAGTATCCCCATTACATTTAAATGGAGAATTTTTCCCTTCTCCCAGCCAAACACATTAACAACCAGTATACCTTAGAGGACTATTAACTGAGTCCTTGAAGCACTGCTTAGAATGGACAAGTGAGGCTGTTACAGAAAATGAGAAATATCATAGTGCTTTTACAATAGTGCTTTTACAGGGTGTTCTCATCTTGCTTCGTAAAATGAGTCAGAAATTTTGGAATACTATTCTCTAATGTATATGATGTTAAAATATGGTGACTTCTAAATTATGCAGCACAATCCTATGTATGCAGAAGTGGAAATTTCTCACTGAATGCAGTAACACTTACTGTGAAGTTAAGTGCAGATAGGACTGGGGCCATAGTTCATAAGTATTAACTTCATAAATGTCATAGGACTTCATTCTTGTAATGCAGAACCTATGCTTTGGATTCACGTACAATGCATGAATGGCTGGTCTCAGAAATACTATAGAGAAAACTACGGAACTATTTTTGTGAATATAAGAGAGAAGCAGAGGAGGATGTGAGAAAAGAAAGAAAACATTAGGCTAGGGTTCATGTATTATGTACAATAAGTGATAGTTTGCTAGGGCAACAAGCTCGAGCAAACATTTATAATGATCTTGTTGACTGTAGCCGAGGAGATCAGTACACCCAACAACAACAACAACAATAATAATAAACTTTATTTATATCCCGCCCTTCTCCCTAAAAGGGACCCAGTAAAAATAACAAGTAAGTAAAAATTGTGGAAAAAAGGATGACGAGGTTAGTCAACAAAGTTTTGTCCCTTTCCCTTCTTTCCTCCCATTTAGCTGCAGCGCTCTCAGACTAGGATCTAAATAAAGTCAAGATATAGAAAGGAACAATGTTATCTGGTGTGCTCCCTGGGGCATTTGGTGGGCCGATGTGAGATACAGGAAGCTGGACTAGATGGGCCTATGGCCTGATCCAGTGGGGTTGTTCTTATGTAAACAGCTGGAGCTTTGCTTTTTTATTTTTACTGCAGCCGTTTTTGCTGCTGAACAGACAAGCCACTGTGCCTTTTTATTAGTGCCTGCTCAGTTCAGCAATGGGAACAGCTGCGACAAAAGGTGAAGACAAAGCTCTGGTTGTGTGGACAAGGGTCTTACCTATACAGATTGTACCTTGTTGTTTTCACCTTAGAATCTGTTGTTAGGCCAGAAGCAGAGAACAATATTCCAATATACTGACTCTCAGAACAACGTCAATAAGGAGTGGATAAGAGGTAGTGAGTGAAAAAAACATGCCCAATGTTCTTCAAATTCAGCATTACCTAGTCTGACCACTTCAAGCCCCTCATGTACTTTAACCCCTCAAGTGGTTAAAGATGGGCACTATCAGGACTAGCAGTTGTCCCAGGCAACAGAATGGCCGGAGGTGCCCCCCCCCCCATCTACCCAGTTCCTAGACTGGAAAAAGGAGAGGGCCATGGAGTGCAATAGCCCACCACTCATCTCTCCTCCATACTTCCTTCTTCCATTTTCTCCCCCTCTTTTTCCAATCCAGGAAGCAGTGGTTGGTGCATCACCAGGTAGCATTTGGTTCACCACCTCAGACATCAGAAGATCTTGGTCCAGCCCTGGGCGTAGTAGCAGCAGCATGTTTCAGCTCTCTGACTCTTTCAACTTTTTTCTAGAGCCAATACACATGGCTGGAAGGTGAGCCTTTTTTTAACTCCTTGTTATAAAGTGCTCGTGGTGAATTGATTGTATGGATCTGCTTTTCCAGGCACCAATGATAAAAATGATATGTACAATGGCAATTCTGACTTACAGCTGTAAATGCACATATGGTTGCTATACATATGCTTAGAACATAAGAACAGCCCCACTGGATCAGGCCATAGGCCCATCTAGTCCAGCTTCCTGTATCTCACAGCGGCCCACCAAATGCCCCAGGGAGCACACCAGATAACAAGAGACCTCATCCTGGTGCCCTCCCTTGCATCTGGCCTTCTGACATAGCCCATTTCAAAAATCAGGAGGTTGCGCATACACATCATGGCTTGTACCCCGTAATGGATTTTTCCTCCAGAAACTTGTCCAATCCCCTTTTAAAGGCGTCCAGGCCAGATGCCGTCACCACATCCTGTGACAAGGAGTTCCACAGACCAACCACACACTGAGTAAAGAAATATTTCATTCCAAATTTCCAATTGCCTAGTACTGAAGTAGCATTAAATTAAGGACCACTCAAAAGGCAAAAGCAAACTGCAATTTAAAGAACAGTCTGTAGCAACCATGCCTATATCATTGTAAACATAGTTATTATGGAAACAAACCCTACATTCTTCACTGATATGGCACAATTTCCTCCTCCAGCCCTCTGAAATAATATTTCATTTTCAGTAATTTTTATGTACCTTCCTTCAAAAGCAGCAATTTTAAGTTGTTGTTATCCATTCAAGTTAAAGCAGAAGTATTAGCAGTGCACAACACCTACATTTTTCTATCTTTTAGGAGTTAAAGTCATGTTCTATCTACATAAACATCCAAAGTTTATTTTGTCATTTATGAAAAAAATTCCTTTAAACATTTCTGTTTCTACCACAACCCCATGGTGACTTGCTCATGCTTGTCCTTCTGTGGGTGTCCATCACCCTTCTGTGACATTAAAGCTTCAAAGATACACAAATTGTGACTATCAGTTTCCTTAGTACAAAGCTTTAAAGTGCTTCATTTATATGCACTTACTAGAGTTTCTATAAATGAATATTGTCATTCTGCTAGTATCAGTAGTATGAAGGAGGAATGAATAGCTCTAAAAGTATGGTTACAATACTGAGCTTGCATGCAAGTTCCATTAACCTTTAAGGTACATACTTCCCGGTAATATCAATGAACTATTAAGTTCCTAAGGTTAAATAGAGGTGGCATGCAAACACCTGGTGTCCTCACACCACTCCTATTCAAACAAACTGTTTGATACCTTAACACAGCTTATTGTAGACTGCTGTAGATCACAAACTGGAGACCACTGTGCTCCAAAAAAAGCCCTCCCTGTACCAACCAGCACATACTGTTCCACCACGCTGCTGCTTTGCTCTTCACTTGATCTGGGCACAGGGACACTCTAGGCAGTCATGTATTGCCGAACGTCCCAGCAGGCTTTGCAACAGGATGTCTGGGCAGGCACGACTGCCCAGAGAATCCCTGTCTCCAGATTGCGTGAAGAACAAAGTGGAAGTGTAGCAGAACAGTAAGCTCTGCTCACGGAGGGGGGGAGGACTCTTTTTTAAAAAAATATTTGATTTTTTTAATTAACACACACAGGCATCACACAATACAAATAAATACAAATACAAACATATAACACACATTTAGGAGTGCTAAATACCATATACCATTACTAATTAATCATACTATACCTCCTAATCTACTTACTCACCTACTTCTACCTCTTATTCATTTATCCATTTATTTATATCATATATGATGTTCTTCCTAATGCCCTACTATATTCACTTTCACTATTCTAAATATTCACTTTCTATCAAGCGTAAACTAACTTCAATTGCTCATTAATATTAAAACAAAGATAATCTAGTTACCAAGATATGACAAAATCAAGTCTCTTATAATCAGTTCTTTACTATTCTCCATTCTAAGTACATTTTTTAAAAAATAGTGACCACATATAGAACAATTCTTCCATCTGCTTCTGACCCTTATAATCATTTATGCATTTCTTATATCATATATAATAAATTCTTTCAAATTCCCTATATTTTCTAAATATTCGCTTTCTATCAATCCTCAACTAGTTCAATTACTCATTAATATTAAATAAAAATAATCTGATTTCCAAACTGTGATGAAACCAACAATCTCTTATAATATGTTCTTTACCATTCACCAATCTAGTTACATTTTTTCTTTTTTCTTTGACATAATAGCCACATATAAAACCATTTTTCCACACATTTACATTTCCAGCTATTTTTTTTAATACATTCCAATTCATGTTTATCAATTTTGTATATATATTTTTTTAATGTTTGGGCCATTGTTATTAACTGAGTAAATCCTCCAGCTTTCTTTAAACCTCAGGTTAACCCTCAGGTTTCTTTTTCTTTCTTACTTTCCATTTTTTCTCATGTAATATCTTCAGTAATTTATCTCTATACCAGAATCTAATACAGGTGGAGCCTATTTTTCTGTGTTAGTTCCATTCTGTGACTCAGCACAATTAATAAAAAATGCATTGTGCTAAATTCCATAGAGTTACGCAAATACACTGCAGCCTGACACTTCCGGATGGAAGGAAACTAATGCAGCTGTTATCAATCCCCTCCCCTCCGTACTCAGCCCCTCCCCATTGCCAGCTGCCCAGCTTCTTTCACATGGGATGCTGATCTTTTAAGAGTCCAGCCCTATGTGTTTCTACTCAGCCCCATTGTAGTCAATGGGGCTTACTCCCAGGAAAGTGTGGAGAGGATTGTAGGCTAAATCTCATGCTTTGCTTGGTGGGAAGGCTTGCTTGTGTCCCTGATAGCCTGCACCATGGGGGGGGGGGTTGCTTGTGTCGGTGATTGCCTGCACCATCTCAATGGGGGGGGGCTTGGCAAACACTCCCTGGGTTTTTTTAAAGCAATCCGCTCTGTTGCTACCACACCTGCCCCTGTGTGTGTGTGTGTGTGTGTGTGTGTGACAGAGAGAGCTCCACCTTGCTGTATGTGTTCTGGCTACAGAGATTTGCGGCCCCCCTTTCCCTCTTCAGCCTCTTTGCTGGCTCAGGGGCTCCAGGAGTGTTACTTGTTCCTTTGCAAGGGGAACCTCTTCCAGGGCTCCAGGGCTATTTCCCTGCCTGGACAAGGCAGAACTTTTTTGCAGTGTTTTGGGCTGCCTGGAAATGGAGGGAGACGCCAGTGCAGGGCAAAGGAGGCAAAAGTGTTTGTGACTTTTGGTTCCCCCACCCTGGGGACAAATCCACAAATAAAAAAATCCATGGATAAATAGGCTGCACCTGTAGATCCACACTTTCTTGTATAAGATGTGTTCATTCTTCCAGTTAACTGTGATGTATTTTCTCCTTTTTGTTTCAGCAAATTTTGTATTTTGTGCACCCATGTTACTCTGTCTATCTTGAACTCCACCACCGCCTCCTCTTCATCCTGTCAAATTGTAGTGATTATGCAGAAGCACGCTTTGGCTTTAGTGAACGTGGCAACCTGCAGGCACACCTGTCCCCCCACTTGAGGCAAACCTTGAGTGAGCCGGTTCCCAAGCTAAAGCCTGTAAACAGGATGAGACAGTATTTTTAGTGTGGAGAAGCGCTCATATCTTAGGAATGTGTTGCCAGGGTACTGTTATCAGCAACCATTAGTAACCTTTGTATTGCTTCATAAGAGAACCCAATAAAAGCAGGCTGTGAGGCTGTTACAACAGCTTTTGCTTTGCTCCTGCATTCAATCTTGAACCCTGACTCCGTCTCCTCATTTGCTTCAACTCATCATTGCTACACAAATTATTTTCCATGTTCACTCTTTTAATTTCGTCCCTCACCGTCATCCTTTCCACTTTCTTACTCCCTTGTTTATCTTCTGCTCATTTCTTCACATCTTCCAATTGTTCCTTGCACACATCTGTCTGTTGGGAGAGAGTCTCCAAACTGGCTTGAATCTGTGAAGACCGACTCAGCTGCTGCTGTTCCATTGCAAGCAATCTCTCCATGTTTATCAGCATTATTTGTATCCAAGCTTCTGAAACAGATGCCATCATTTTTTTCTTGTTCCTCCTTTTCTTGCAGTTTCTCTCTAGTCCACTAGATGTCCACAGCGTATTATTCTCTTTACTTCCACCACATCAGTATTGCTCTGCCAACCACACATTTCTTTCTTATCTCTCTTGCAGATAACAGCCCAGTATAGTTAATGAAGAGAGAAGCAAAACAAAACAAAAACCATCTCACTGTCCCTGATATTCTGGTGCAAACAAAACGAGACTTTTTCAGATCTAATGAGAATTATGTCCAAAAATAATTCTGAATTTTAGTCCACACTCAAGTTGTAGTTGTAGTTATAATCCACCACCGATTTATTCCACTACAAAGAGAAAGAGTACTTCCAACACCCTTAAAAAGTCTCTCATTAACACCTCCAATATATCCAGGGCTTTCAGCCAAATCAGTCAATCAGAGCTGGGGACAATATTAATACTTACTTATCTTAAATTTCCAGCTTAAACTTCACACTTCACACTTTTTTCTTTTCATATGGTATCTCAGCATGGAGCCAGCAGCTTGACTGCAGACCACTGCACCTCCCCTATTGCTGCCTCTAATGGCTAGGTTTCTCCTGAGAAGAAAGCCCCCTCTTCCCCCCCCCCCCGGTTGGGTTTTCAATCTCCCAGGTACCTTGCAGCATAGAAAACCTTGTCTCTCCTGACAAAGATCTTCAGATCCTCTTCAGACCGGCAGTTTTTTGGGGAAAACAAACCGTCTCTCAGGAGCCCCTGGAAACATGTCTGTTCGCTCATTGTTGGCTCCTCCTCCTCCGGGGAGGGAGGACTCTTGACAAACATCAGATCTGGCCCACAGGCCATATTTTGGCAAGAGCTGTTGTAGAGTTATTATGTATTGGCAACCTTCAGTCTCGAAAGACTATGGTAACGCGCTCTGAAAGGTGGTTCTGGCACAGCGTCTAGTGTGGCTGAAAAGGCCAATCCGGGAGTGACAATCCCTTCCAGAGTGACAATCCCTTGTAGAGTTATTAACATTATTATTAACAGTATTTATATACGGCTTTTCAACTAAAAGTTCACAAAGCAGTTTACAGAGAAAAATCAAATAACTAAATGGCTCCCTGTCCCAAAAGGGCTTACAATCTTAAAAAGTTGCTATATCTTATTCTTAAAACTCAGTCTCCTAACAGAGGATGTGTTGCATGCTACTCATATTCCCTCTAAAGCAGTAAGTTTCGACCACTGAGCTGTAAATTATTCACAGGTGTACCACGGGAGTTTGGGGGACAGTCATGTATTGGTAGGGGTAACAGGAAACAACCCCCCCGCTGGCAGTACATTGTACCCTGTCAATTGTCAAAAACCGATGGTGTTCTCTGACAAGTTTAGCACCTTATCAGTGCGCTGTAAGATGAAAAAGGTTGACAATTGCCACTTTAAGGGGTTTGCACTCATGTGTAGACCCCTTCCTTCAGCTGTGTGGTGTGCAACTGGATTGTGATGCTGTTTCTGGACACTCTAGGATGACATCATTGCTGAACTTCTGGGTTGCCGAGCTTCACGCTGCGCACCTTACAGGTAATACTGGCTGCATGATAATGCTGTCCCTGGATTTCAATCACAGTACAGTCATGTCACATCTTAAGCACTGATTTGGCTCTGAAGTCAGTGCGAAAGGAGACAATCATATATAGTCAAAATTACCCTGAAATCAAAAATATATGTACAGCCTCTTTATAAACTACAGCAGTGCTATGAGAAACATGCTGGAACTGAGATGTCTGACAGAACAGCAATTTCATTCTCCCATCTCATGCTCACTCTAGGGCATATACTCAGGGAGTGGAAAGGCAGAATCACCTGTACTATTTGCTACAATTGAGATTCTTCATGTTCCTCTTTTAGAACTCCATAGTACAAACATATTAATACATTGGTGGCTTGCTAGTTTTATTTTGTTTAAACCTATTGTACAAGATAAAAATTAAGATTTGTAATCTCTTGGCATGGCACAGACATTTTTGGGAAAACATTAGTGTTGTTTAGAGGTAAGCAATCCTATTCACAGCAGTAGGACATCTGGAAAGTGGAAAAGGGCAGCCATTTGGGCAGGAGTAAGCACATAAAACTCTGAATGGGATGTGAAAAAAGTCAAAATCATGTTTTGTGAAGCTAGTGTTCTCTTAAGCCATTTGTACACAACAGTTGTTTCATCACACAAATGTCGCGCAAAACCAAGGCTTTGCCTTTTCAGAGAACCTCTGGGAAAACCATAGTATCTGGAAAGATTTAACAAAATCACAGCATGCAAAATCTAGGCAGAGTGAAGCTCCTTTAAGCCTCATGAATTTCAGTAGGAGAGGATTAAGCAGACATTTAACTCTCCATTGAAATCAGTGGGAATTAAAGTGCTGAACTCTGGTAGAACTGGACCCATTCTGAACTGTTTGATTACATGTACTACTATTCTTTCCCTGTTTTCCAAGCCTGTACAATTTTCACTCGTCAGCATCAAGTCTTATTCTCTTTAAGAGCACAAACAACACAGGCTGCTACTCACAGTTGCCATAGCAGCAACAACTGCATGAAGCTAAAATCATTTTCTCAGTTAGATCACAGACTTTGAGTCATTTGTTTCTGTTTTGTTCCCAACTCAGCAAATGACAAACCAGTTCCAATTTTGAAGCAATTTGGTCTGCTGTTTAGCTAGAAAATGTCAAACTAATTGCACAACAAAAGAAACGCTGCAAATCCTTTAAGAGTATGTGCTATGTTATTTTTAAACATCCTGGCTACTGTCCATAAAATTACTTGTTTTTGTTTCTTTATATGGAAATCAGTTGGACTTGAAACATTTTGGTATACAGTGTTTTACTTGTTTTCTTGACAGAAAAATATCAGAGCTTTCTAGTCCCTGATTTCATGCTGGTTTTGTAACAAAATGATTTTTTCCCCCCCTGGGACACAAATAATCTCCAAACAATGTGACTGACTCAAAGAACACACATTCAGAGGTGAAAAGCATGCTGCAATACCATAAGCTCAAGATGTGTAAGACATCAATATACTGGAGAACTGATGTCTCAAGACAGTTCATTGCAAGCCCACAAAGTACAGGGTGACCCAACAAAGAAAACAAGGTGAGATCTATGAACAAACTATATGGTATGCAAAACTGCATGAAACAATGTATTCCAAAAGAACTAACATCAAATATCATGAACATACATTCCAGGAAAAAAAAATCCAAAATGCAACTTACCGATCACCCACACATCAGCCTGTAACTTATTTATTGAGCTTCCCAAATCTTAATTAATCCAAAAAGTATTACAACATATTATGAACAATTTGGATTAACTTTTGTACTTGAAATTGCCGCCTTGTAGCCTTATAACACAAAGCACAATCGTAAGTAGGAAGGGGGAACTTGCTTTACCCTACCCAGTGGGGGCCAAACCCCAGCCCAGGAACTGAATCAAGAGTCGGCACTTACCTTCCCCATGCAGCACTTACCGTTCTGCACTGCAGCCACTTATCTTTCCAGCTGATCATCCCAAAAACTCACGCCAGCTTCGTGAGCTGAAAATCTTGGCACATAGCATGATAGGGCAATGGGCAGCAGAAACAGCTGCCCATGTGAGTTTCTGGGGTGACTGAGTGGAACGATAAGCAGCTGTGGCACAGAATGAAAAACACCACATCTTGCGGGGAAGACATTTTTTGGACATAGTGGTCCTGCAGTTTGGAGACTGCTAACTGCAGGTTAAAGAGTTTTAGAGTTCCAGAGAAGCATTGCGTGCCAAATGAATAGCCACTTTTACAACATGTGGGGGGGGGGGGAATCTTGCACTCAATAGGGACCTTTAGAGGGAACTCCCATTGCACAAGCAGAAGCTCCCAAATGCGGCTTAACCATTTGACTACAGAAAGATGTACACATTTCTATCAGACCTTACAGGGGAACACTGTCAGCCCAATGCAGTTGCAATAGCAGATTTTGTTGGTGGGGCTTGTTCCAGGATGTCTGAAGCCATCTGCTGTTATTAGCTGGTGACAAAGTATGGGAAGTGGTGGATATCTACAAGGTCATTCCACCGACAGAAAGAAAAATCTCAAATCTGTGACTGAAATAGTAGACATGCATGTTAAGAAACCCTTGTTATGCATATGCCATTTACACAGTATTTTCTAGGGTTGCCAAGTACTTCACATGTGATATCCTGATGAAATCCTTAAAATAACCCCTGTCAGGTAGCAAGTATTTTTATTTAAGGAATTTAAATCCTGCCTTTCCACTGCACTAAGAACCCTCAAGGCAGCTTACAAAGTAGTATTTCAATACAATAAAAACAATTCTGAAAACTTTAATATAAAACAAAGCCATATAAACAATACTAACTGGATCATAGTTAAAAGATGTTTCATAAAAAGCTCCAGCCCCCCCCATATCAACATTTAAAAGCTTCCCTAAATAAAAAAAAAGTCTTGAGACCCTGCCAAAAGGACTCTAAAGAGGGAGCTCTTCTCAATTCCATAGGGAGAGAATTTCACAGACTGGGTGCCACCACCTAGAAAGGCCCTATTTCTTGCTGCCACCCCCTTACCTCTACTGGTGGCGGCACAGTTAGAAGGGCCCCCTCTGATAACCTGAGAGGACAGGTAGGATTATATAGATCCTTATATCTCAGGAGCTGAAGCTGAGGGAGCTGCCTAAGGCCATGTAAGGAGTTAATGGCAGAGACAAGATTTGAACCAGGGAAGTCCCAATCCACAGCTCAGATATTTTCACCACTGCGCTACAGTGGCCCTGTATGACTTTTATGAAAGAGTTTGATACATAGTAGTCTCATTCTTCCCCTTACACAGAGTGAGGTGGTAAGGTGAGGAATTCCATGTCAGACAGCAGATAAGAGGCCACTTTTTAATGGCTTCCCCATACAAAAAACATGCAGTAAATCAGCAGATCAGGAAGAGATTGGCACTAAACTTCTCCAATTTGTCCATTTGATACATGCACTCATCAAATCATGCATTTGATTTTCTGCATGTGGATGGAGTAAAAACGATGACACTATATCTGCATTACTGAAATGCAACAGTCCAAAAATTTTAACCCCTCAGGGCACAATCCTAACCAGGTCTACTCAGAAGTAAGTCCTATTTTGTTCAATGGGGCTTACTCAGGAAAGTGTGGTTAGGATTGCAACCTCAGTTGACTACCCCAATCTGTAAACTGGGTTTATAGCAGCAATATGTGATATTTACTGTTTCAATGGGGAAAAAAGAAACAGCTGTACATGTAGTTGCTCCACACTATGAGCCACTGTGTACCTTCAAGCTTGGCCATGCAGAGCAGCCTCCACTATGTGATTTATCTTAATATCTGGTGACAGCATAAAGTTTGGGGGGGGGGCAATTTGTATGGTGAGCAAATGATTTGAAATGGTTGGCTGTATCCAGCATATACCATTGCAATGACAGTTTTGAGCAGCTTCCATGGGACAGTATTGTCATGAGGAGCAGGATTAAGTAGGACTGGTTATCGCTATAGGCATTGCGTACATCAGTGGTTCCCAAACCTTTAAGCACCAGGACCCACTTTTAAAAATGCCACTGTAGTAGGATCCACCTAACTTTGAGACTTCCAAAGGAAAGAATATTTCAACTTACCACCTGCTCAAGTCTCTTATCTTTTTTACTATGAAGGCGGGGGTGGGAACGCCTTCTGGAGCGTTTGCTTAGCTCCATGTTTGTGGGCTTGGGACCATTCTGGTGGCCTTGCTTTCCCCTTCACCTGGCCTACAATAGGAGCTGAGGCACATTTGCCTATTTGTAGCTCAGTTCTGCTTTCCATAGGGCTCAATACATTTTTCCTTGTTAGTGGTGGTGGTGGTGGTGGTGGTGGTGAGACAGAAGGACTCCAAGTGTTTTTTGTGCCTGCATTCATTATATCAGGACCATTCTGGTGACTTGTGTTCTTCTTGTCCTGCCCTTCAAAGTAGTTTGAGGAATGGTTGCCAACTTGCAAGTAAATGAACATGTACAGCTCAGTTTCACTTTCTACAGAGCTTAATATGTTTTCCTTGTCCACCATCAGCTATCAGCTTATCAGTTGCACGACCCACCAACAATAAGATTGCAATCCCCTGCTGGGTTGTGTTTTGCCAAATCCCAATCCACTGGTCCTTGTAAACCAGTCCAATCAATCAGAGTTGCCAATAAGCCAAGTTACTGTCCAAAGTCAGGTTCCAGGTAGGTCAGTCCAATCCATCAGGGTATCCAAATCAAAGTCCAAAGCCCAGTCACAATCCACCGTCTGATTCCCAATTCCATAAACCAAGTCAGTCAGTCTCCTCTCCTACCTCCAACCTGCACTCCTTCAAAACCCACCAAAACCTTTCTGCCTTAGGTGTCCCTATATACCTGAGGGATCTCCTTATGCTCTAGTGGCTGCAGCTGTGCAGCACACCTCCAGCTACCACCTGCGCTTTAATCCTGCATTTACTCAGAGCAAGGGGCACTGTGGACACCACACCCTATCTCCGCAATTCCAATACAGGTTGTGACCCACAGTTTGGGAAACACTTGCCTAGATCCTGCAGAACAACATGGAAAGAGACAGAGACATAGCACCATTCGTGTGGAAATGTGAGTCATAATTAGCCATGAACCGGACTTCCAGGATGCTTCAAGCACATTCAGTACAACTTTCAATGTCTCCCCGAAATCAAACTGTTTTTCTGAAGATATTACCAATGGTTCATTTTTCCAATATACACTTCTGAGAAAAACAGTCATTGCAGCCAATTGCTCCAAAACT
Source organism: Tiliqua scincoides (assembly GCF_035046505.1). Taxonomy (NCBI): domain Eukaryota; kingdom Metazoa; phylum Chordata; class Lepidosauria; order Squamata; family Scincidae; genus Tiliqua; species Tiliqua scincoides. The sequence goes on from NC_089821.1 coordinate 12,545,374, forward strand.
ACATAATCACTACTTTGCTGATGTTAGAACAAGTCAACAACAAGTCAATTGTTCCTGTGTTTCCATTTGCACTTGGGGTTGAGAGCAGTGTGAGAAAAATATCAATACCAGCTAGTGCTGTCCAAAAGGTACTATTTGTTCATTTAAGTTAACTATTTTTCATTAGATGTGTGTGGTACTGTTCAGAAGCTATATGTTATGTCACTGCTATCAAATGTCACAGAGTTTATTAAAAGCCAAACAGTACAGCTACCTGTTTTTCAATCCTGAAATTCTCCAGTTGCAGGTTTTTGTTTTTCTGATTAAATTGTAGCTATGGCATAGTGGTTACAAGTGCATGAATACACATTTATTTAGAGAATTTCTATCCTGCCTTATTGCCTGTGGTTTCAAGGCAGCTTACAATAACAAAATAGCAACTGCCACAAAAACCATTAAGCAACAAAAAATCAACAATAAAACCACCTGATAAAAACCAATTAAAACATCAAGAGACGTCATTAAAAGCCATTAAAAGACACAAGGGAAAAAGGATAGATTTTACCTGTTGTCTAAGAGCCTCTGAAATAGATTGCTACTGGTAGGTAATTGCATGTGGGGAAAGGCAACCCTTCAGATAGAGACCCTGGGCCCTTTAGGGCTCTAAACATTAAAACCAGCACTCTGAATTGTGCCTGGAAACTGACTGGGCAATGAAGCTCATTTATTGTTGGTACTGTTACAAGTCAGGAAATTCAAATTAAATCTTCCAAAGCTAAGAACTTACTTAGTAAGCCACTTCTGTCCTGGTCTCCCATGACCTTATAACAATAATACAGACCTCCCAAACTTACAGAATTGTTACAGAATTTAGGGTGACGTTCCAGTTTATGCAATCGGAGAACCAAGAGGTAACACTGTTCCACTTTAGGCTACAGGTAGGTGCTGCATATGTGAGTTCTGCCCTCATGGGTGGGGGGGAAAAAAACCCAAGGCACACAACAAAAAATATGTCAAGGAGAAGGCAGCTATGTTATAAGAACATAAGAACAGCCCCACTGGATCAGGCCATAGGCCCATCTAGTCCAGCTTCCTGTATCTCACAGCGGCCCACCAAATGCCCCAGGGAGCACACCAGATAACAAGAGACCTCATCCTGGTGCCCTCCCTTGCATCTGGCCTTCTGACATAGCCCATTTCTAAAATCAGGAGGTTGCGCATACACATCATGGTTTGTACCCCGTAATGAATTTTTCCTCCAGAAACTTGTCCAATCCCCTTTTAAAGGTGTCCAGGCCAGACGCCAACACCACATCCTGTGGCAAGGAGTTCCACAGACCAGCCACACGCTGAGTAAAGAAATATTTTCTTTTGTCTGTTCCAACGCTCCCAACACTCAATTTTAGTGGATGTCCCCTGGTTCTGGTGTTATGTGAGAGTTTAAAGAGCATCTCTCTATCCACTCTGTCCATCCCTGCCTAATTTTGTATGTCTCAATCATGTCCCCCCTCAGGCGCCTCTTTTCTAGGCTGAAGAGGCCGAAACACCATAGCCTTTCCTCATAAGGAAGGTGCCCCAGCCCAGTAATCATCTTAGTTGCCCTCTTTTGCATCTTTTCCATTTCCACTATGTCTTTTTTGAGATGCAGCAACAAGAACTGGACACAATATTCCAGGTGTGGCCTTACCATCGATTTGTACAATGGCATTATAATATTAGCCATTTTGTTCTCAATACCTTTTCTAATGATCCCAAGCATAGAATTGGCATTCTTTACTGCCGCCGCACATTGGGTCGACACTTTCATCAACCTGTCCACCACCACCCCAAGATCTCTCTCCTGATCTGTCACAGACAGCTCAGCCTATATGTAAAGTTTTGATTTTTTGCCCCAATGTGCATGACTTTACACTTACTGACATTGGAGCGCATCTGCCATTTTGCTGCCCATTCTGCCAGTCTGCAGAGATCTTTCTGGAGCTCCTCACAATCACTTCTGGTCTTCACCACTCGGAAATGTTTGGTGTCGTCTGCAAACTTAGCCACCTCACTGCTCAACCCTGTCTCCAGGTCATTTATGAAGAGGTTGAAAAGCACCAGTCCCAGGACAGATCCTTGGGACACACCGCTTTTCACTTCTCTCCATTGTGAAAACTGTCCATTGACACCCACTCTCTGTTTCCTGGTCTTCAACCAGTTCTCAATCCATGAGAGGACCTGTCTTCTAATTCCCTGACTGTGGAGTTTTTTTAGTAGCCTTTGGTGAGGGACCATGTCGAACACCTTCTGAAAGTCCAGATATATAATGTCTACGGGTTCTCCCGCATCCACATGCCTGTTGACCTTTTCAAATAATTCTATAAGGTTTGTGAGGCAAGACATACCCTTACAGAAGCCATGCTGATTCTCCCTCAGCAAGGCCTGTTCGTCTGTGTGTTTTGAGATTCTATCTTTGATGAGGCATTCCACCATCTTACCTGGTATAGATGTTAGGCTGACAGGCCTATAGTTTCCCGGGTTCCCCCCTCTTTCCCTTTTTAAAGATCGGTGTGACATTTGCTATCCTCCAAATCCTCTGGCACCATGGCCATTTTGAGGGACAAGTTGCATATTTTAGTCAAGAGATCAGCAACTTCATTCTTCAATTCCTTAATAACTCTTGGGTAGATGCCATCAGGGCCCGGTGACTTATTGTTTAATTTATCAATGAGGTCTGAAAATCTTCTCTTTTAACCTCTATCTGACTTAATTCATTGGACAGGAGGGGCCGTTTGGGCAGCGGTATTTGCCCAAGGTCTTCTGCCATGAAGACAGATGCAAAGAACTCATTTAATTTCTCTGCCATCTCTAAGTTTCCTTTTATTTCCCCTTTCCCTCCCTCACCATCCAGAGGGCCAACCACTTCTCTGGCGGGTTTCCTGCTTCTAACATATTTGAAGAAGCTTTTATTATTCCCCTTAATGTTGCTGGCCATGTGTTCCTCATAGTCTCTCTTGGCCTCCCGTATCACCTTCTTACATTTCTTTTGCCACAGTTTATGTTCCTTTTTATTCTCCTCATTAGGGCAAGACTTCCATTTACAGAAGGAAGCTTCCTTGCCCTTTACAGCCTCTCTAACTTGGCTCGTTAGCCATGCGGGCACCCTCCTGGATTTAGTGGAGCCCTTCTTTCTTTGTGGTATACACCTCTGCTGGGCCTCTATTACTGTTGTTTTAAGCAGCCTCCATGCACTCTGGAGAGATTGGACTCTTTTTACCTTCCCTTTTAACCTCCTAACCAGCCTCCTCTTTTAAGGGAAGTCTGCCCGTCGGAAGTCAAGGGTTTTTGTGAGAGATTTGCCCAGTATTCTTCCCCCGACGTGCATGTTGAAACGGATCGCAGCATGATCACTGTTCCCCAATGGCTCCGTAACATTGATATCTCCAACCAGGTCCCGAGTACTGCACAATATTAAATCCAGAGTCACCTGTCCTCTGGTGGGCTCCAAGACTAGCTGCTCTAAGGCACAGTCATTTACAATGTCAAGGAATCCGGTCTCCTTTTCGTGACCAGAACACAAATTGACCCAGTCAATATGAGGATAATTGAAGTCCCCCATGATTACAACCATGTCCCAGATAATACAAGATAATGCAGGGTTTCTCAAACTGTGGGTCACAACCTGATTGTTGGTGGGTCGGAAAGCTTTAGCTGATAAAGCTGATAGCTGAGAAGGCAAATGGATGGAGCTTTACAGAAAGTGAGCCATATTACATGTTTTGGAGTAGGCGAACTTGCCTTAGTCCTGTGGTTTTCAAACTCTCAGGGAGTTTAAAGACCACAGTAAGTCCTTGCAAGGGAGGGGAGGGAGGCAGCGGGGTGGGGGGAAGGCAGTGACGTGATCCCCAGGATTGCTTTGCTAAGGGGTGCTGCAGGGACTGGGATACACTCCCAGTCCCTGCAGCAGCCCTCCTGGGGTGCAGGGAGCCCTGCACAAGCATCTGCAGGGCTCCCCAGCTTTCCAAAAGTGAAAGTGGAGCAATCGTGCTCCACCTCCACAAAACTGGAAGTGGAGTGCAATCGCTTCGCTTTCACTTTTAGCAGGTTGGGGAGCCTCCAGGCACTCGTGCAGGGCTCCCCGCACCCCCGACAGGCTGCTGCAGGGATTGGTGAGTATATCCCAGTCCCTGCAGCCCCCCTTAGCAACACGATCCTGGGGATCGCATCACTGCCTTTCCCCTGCCTCCACCCCTTAAGGGGGCAGAGGCCAGGGCCCCAGGCTGGGGCATCACAACACCTCAATTTGAATAGCTCTCTTAGTCCATTGCAAAGACAGGCTGAGATGAATTCAATGACACCAGAATAGTCCCAATCCAATGAACACAGCCCCCAAGAAGGAAGTCCTTCCCTCCAAGTTCACAAATATATTGAGCCCTATGGAAAGCAAAACTAAGGGCGCAATCCTAACCCCTTATGTCAGTGCTTTCCAGCATTGACATAAGGGCAGTGCAGCTCCGAGGTAGGGGAACAAACATTCCCTTACTTTGAGGAGGTCTCTGTGAGTGACAACCAACTGCAGGATGCAGCACAAGTCCCATTGGCACCACTATGCCAGTGCTGGAAAGCACCCTAAGCTACATGCTTCTGTTTACTCATGAGTAAGCAAACATGCCTTGGCTCATGGTTGAGACAGGCAAAGAGAAATGCAAGACCACCAGAATGGTCTCAATCTGATAAAAGAGGAGCTCAACAAATGCTCCAGAAGTGCGCCCCCCCCCCCATAAAAAGGCTTGAGCTAGTAAGGTGAATTTTTTTTTCCTTTTTAGACTTGTAAAGCTAGATGGGTCCTGATAGTGATATGGTTTAAATATAAGAACTTAAATTCAACTGGTTGCTAAGTAAGGCTGAAAATTCTACTGATATTTTTGTGGGGGCAGGGTGTTATTGCAGGCAGGCTACAGAGAAAATTCACCTGGTGGAAAAGGGCTGGTTTTCCCTTATTTGTTTTACTTTAATTATATATAATTATTTTAATTTGTTTGGTGATGACACTTCCAGTCATGACATCACTTCCAGTGAGTCCTGTCTGGGTCCAGGTGCTAAATGTTTGAGAACCACTCAGATAACTGGTTAAAACTGCAGAGATATATGATTTATTAGGAACTGAGATTAGGAGAGATCCACAAATTAATCTAAGATGTTATACTACATCTGTTTGCACATGTGAGACACATGTTGCATTTCCGCTTCCCTTGTGCTTAAGAAAAATTACTAATATGCAAACATTCTGTTCCTGCAAAAATCATGGTGCATGGTATTAGTTTTAATTCAACTTGATTCGGTGGCTTCCTGTTCTAGCCCTCTCTCACTGTTTTAATGCCCATATGCTGGAGTCGAGAAGCCCGCTTTGTTCCTTTTGAATTCCATTCCCTTAAGCAATAAGCACTATCTTCACTGCAAGAGTCATACTGTATTGCAAATGTGACCACAACAGCAAAAGAAAAACCAAAAGAATGTCTACAGGTTGAATTCTACTGTACATTCTTCTCTGATAGCTAACAGGCTGGAATTAGTCATGTATTTTACACCATTCTCTCCTTGGGTGTTTTTCCTATGCCTGTGGCAGAAGTCAGTGGTGGTACAGCTTTGCACTTCGAGAAAACAGGTGCCAACATCTTGGTCCATTGCGAAACCAACATTTAGCCAGATACCATGCACTGTACTATTAATTTTCTGTGAATAAAATATACATTTGGGGTAGAATTTTCACCCTAATGTGAAAGTTTTCCATGGGGAGAAAATTCTACCCATTATATTTTCAACTGAGCTTTTAAAAACCTTTTTTGCACCAAAGCAATCCTTAGAGATGTTAATTATCCTGAAAGCAAATGATTAAACATCTAATTATTAACTGTAAATAATGAACAGTTAGTTTGCATTTCTAAATCAGTAATGTGCATTTCTAGGCCTCGACAGCTCTTTGCAGGCACCTGATCAGCACTTTTAGAACTTCAGATGGCTTAAATTGGCATGTTTGGCATGGATATACCTGAACTACTTAACAAAATGACTAACCACCAAAGATCTACTGTGATGTACGAAGTAGAAAAAATTGGATTCTTCGTTATTTGCATACTTCTTAAAAAGCAGATTAAAGATATGTTTGAACAGTGCAATTCGGTACTAAAAGTTTAACTCTAGAGTAGTGATTTTCAATCTTTCTCATCTTGTGGCACACTGGCAAGGCACTAAAATGGTCAAGGCACACCATCAGCTTTTTGACAATTGACAAGGCACACTGTTCTGTCAATATGGGCTCACATCCCCTAATGGTCCTATTGATAAATGACCCTCTCCCAAATTCCTGTGGCACACCTGTGGACCATTCGTGGCACACCAGTGTGCCACGGCACAGTGGTTGAAAATGGCTGCTCTAGAGTGTATTATGTCAGACGCTGTCCCACACATGCCATGCCAAAATGGTTTAGCACTCACTGGAGGTGCTGTGTGTATATGTTCGAGAGAGAGAGAGAACACACTGAAAGCCCAATCCTATGCATGTCTACTCAGGAGTAAGTTCCCATGATAGACAATGGGGCTAACTCTCAGAAAAAGTATGAATAGGATTGTAGCCTAAATAGCAGTACACACTAAACCTCAGCTAGCTTTCTGGGTTTTTGGAGTCAGGGTGCTCCAAAGACTGGGAAAGAATAAAGAGAAGCTTGCTTTGTGTAAACAAAGTTTAGATACTGAGGGAACATGTAAGTTGGAGTGGCTCCATCCCGTATACACAACGAAATTAGGTGCTTTCACAAGGTAAAACAAAACCAAAACCAAAAAACAATACAACAAAGTCAAGCAGACCGCATATACAATCACCACATTGCTAAAACTCTGTTCAGCATATCACTGTACCCCCGCATTTAATCTAGACACTGCACTGGGATAGAAACTGTTCTTTATTCTACTCGTTCTTGTTCTTAACACCCTATATCTTCTTCCTGATGGCAATAATTCAAAAAGCTGGTAGCCAGGATGTGAGGGATCTCTCAGAATTTTTGAAGTTTTCGACATACACCTTATACTATAAAGCTCCTCCAAAGAAGGAAGAGAACAGCCAATAATCCTCTGAGCAGTGTTGATAACACTTTGGAGTGCTTTTCTCTCCATCACTGCACAACTCGCAAACCAAACACAGAGACAATAAGATAGAATGCTCTCTATGTAGCTGCGATAAAAAGTTACCAGCAATCTCTCAGACAATTTTTGTCTGCTGAGGAGTCTCAAAAAGTACAATCGTTGTTGGGCCTTCTTGACCAGAGCAATGGTGTTTGCACTCCATGTCAAATCCTTCTTCATAATGGTCTCCAGAAACTTACCCTCGTCCACCTGCTCAACACAAATGCCCTCAATACACAAGGGCTAAATGTCAGATTTCTTTTTCTGATAGTCCACAATAAGCTCCTTAGTCTTATTGATGTTAAAAATAAGATTATTATGTTTGCACCATAAAGACAACCATAGTACCTCTTCGCGATAGGCAGACTCATCATCTTCAGAGATGAGCCCCACTAACATGGTGTCATCCGCAAATTTAATGATCTTGTTACTAGGATAAATATTGGTGCAATCTGATGGTAAACAATAGTGGGCTCAGCACACAGCCCTGTGGAGTACCCGTGTTGAGAATCCTGGCAGAAGAAACAAAGTCTCTTAATTTCACCCTCTGAGGGCGATTTGAAAGAAAATCCAAGATCCACATACAGATTGGCTCTGGAAACCCAAGATCTTTAAGTTTAGATATCAGTTTGTACTGTATAATTGTGTTAAATGCAGAGCTAAAATCCACAAAGAACATTCTTACATTGGTCCCCCACTGCTCTAAATGAGTTAAAGCAGTGTGTAAGACGGTGTTTATAGCATCTTCTGTTGATCTATTTGCCCTATATGCAAACTGATATCAATTAAATGAATCTGGAAGACAGGAAATGATGTACTGTCGAACTAATTGTTCAAAACACTTCATAATAATAGAAGTGAGTGCCCTGGTCTGTAATCATTAAGGCTACTTATAAAGGACTTCTTTGGCAATGGAACAATGGTGGAAGCTTTCAGACACGATGGAACAATAGCTTGGGATAAAGACCGATTAAAAATCTTAGTCAAAACCCCAACTGGTCTGCACAGTCTTTTACCACCCAGCTGGAAATACCATCAGGTCCGGCAGCCTTCCTTGAATTTACCGCTTTCAATGTCTTCCTCACATCATGCTCTCCCACAACAAGGGGGGAGCGTGCTGAGTTGATAACTGTGGTGTGGCAACTTCAGTTTGATTTACCTCAAACCGGGCAAAAAAGTTATTCAGCTCCTCCGCCAACAGAGCATCTCTATCCGTGGGGGCAGCATTTTTTGTTTTATAATTAATAATTTGCTGAACCCCTTGCCACACCTGACTCGTATTATTACTAGAAAAGCAATCTTCAATTCTCCTCTTATAATCAGCCTTGGCTTGCCTAATACCCCTCTTCAGATCAGCCCTAGCAACGCTGTACTTCAATTCATCACCAGATTTAAAAGCCTTGTTTCTCACATACAGAAGACGTCTGACCACTCTAGTCACCCACGGTTTCTGGTTAGGGTACATCCGAATACGTTTATCTACCGTAACAGTATCCATACAGTGAGTGATATATCCCAAAACCGATGCAGTATACTCCTCTAAAACAGGATGCTCAAAGATATCCCAGTTCATCTCTTCAAAATAATCCTGCAGCCATGAAATGGCCCCCTCTGGCCAATATTTCACAGTCTTGATTATTGTTCCAGCTTGCTTCCTTAAAGGGATATACTCCAGTGCTAACAGCAGAGACATATGATCAGACTGGCCTAAATGAGGTAGCTGCACAATCCTATAGCCGTTCTTGATATTAGAATAAAATTTATCCAAGATGTTCAGTCCCCTGGTGGCACACTTTATATGCTGATGGAATTTAGGGAGATTGACCCGCAAATCAACATGATTAAAATCCCCCGCAATAATGTGTACTGCATCAGGGAACCTATTTTGTTGACTATTGACAGCATCACTTAAGTAGCCCAGAGCAAAGTCAGCATTTGCATCTTGTGGGATATAAACAGCAGTGATAACAACTACACTAAGCTCTCTTGGGAGGTATATGGGTCTGCATCTGACAGTCATATATTCCAGCTCCACAGAGCAGTGACAGGCAATAATCTTTGTATTCGTACACCAGCTGTTTTTAATATACACACAGCCCTCCTCCTTTGCATTTCCCAGAGTTCTTATTCCTATCAAAATGGTGTACTAAAAAGCCATCTAATTCAATTACTGTATCCGGTACAGCTGAGTGAAGCCAGGTCTGTGATTTATTTATTTAAATAAAAATAAATAAATTGATTCCATTATTCACCCCATCTAGTGGCTGAATGTGGTATAGTGTCTATACTAATGCATACTGGGGCAACAATGGAGGAGCAAGAAACCTGGAAATATGTCTTTAAAGCTATTTTTCCACTGATTTGGTATCCACTTTTTTTTTTAATCCACTAGGGCAGCAGTTTTCAAACTCTCAGGGAGAGTTTGAACTGCAGCAATTTCTTGCTGAGGCAGGAGGAGGCAGCAACACGATCCCCAAGATTGCGTCACTAAGGGGGCTGCAGAGATGGGATGAACTCACCAGTCCCTGCAGCAGCCTGTCAGGGGTGCGGGGAGCCCTGCACGACCTTCCACAGGGCTCTCCGCAGCTTAAAAAGTGAAAGTGGAGCAATCTCGCTCCTCTTCTGCAAAACCAGAAGTGGAGCGCGACTGCTGCACTTTCACTTTTTAAGCTGCGGGGAGCCCTGCAAACACTGACATAGTGCTCCCCGCACCCACAACAGGGTGCTGCAGGGACTGGTGAGTACATCTCAGTCCCTGTAGCCCTATAGCGACGCGATCTGGGGGATCGCGTTGTTGCCTCCCCCTGCCCCTTAAGGGGAAAGTGGCCAGGGCTCTCTGGCTGGGGCGTCGTGACGCCCCAGTTTGAAGAGCCCTGCACTGGGGGTTCTGGAACAGAACCCCAGTGATAATGAGGCACAACCTGTACTTACAGCCCAAACTTATGGGCTCTATGTGCTGGCAGAGCATGTGTTCAGCCAATGCTAACTTCTTGAAAAGCAATTGTAAACCATGCTTCAGCAACACACGCTGGCTGGAGCGTTGGTGAGAAGGCTAGAGCCTTTCCACATGCAGAGAGTGAAGTATCAATTCTGTACTGTTTGTTAGGATGTCTTCATTATTATATAATGCCAAAGCTCAGCAAAGATTGGGGAGAGGGGAAACAGTAAGCAGTAACAAATGATGCTGCTTTCATAACCTAAGATTCTGAATCTTCTAGAATTGTCAGACAAATCTGAAGTTGGAGCTGCAGTTGAATAATCAAGTTGCCCCTTTAAACAACATTTATTACTTGTCTTTGGCTGCTTTTACTACCCGAATGGGATTTTCCTATAGGTACTGGGACTAGGTTTTTATCCCCCCAAACTGAATTGGTTAGTTTGTTTAAAAGCATGACTCTGAGAAGCACTTTATATGGAAAACACATTTAGAATAACATTTCACTTGATTCTGGCACAAATTATGCACCTCCTACACATACAAAATGAAATAACGCAACACTAGTTTTAAAGCTACTTACAGCACAATCCTAACTAACTCCCTGTGTGGTGATGCTGCAGCTGGCATGGCTACTGCTGTATTCCATGGGAGAGTTTTGGCCACTACAGACCTCCTTGGGGTAAGAGAACATGAGTTACTTTGCCTTGGGCTAAGCCTCAGCAGGTAAGCCTGCACAGGTGGTCAGAGGGAAGTGGAGAAGGGTTTGAATGGGGCCAGTGTAGGTGAGTGATGGGGAAGATCGGGCCCAGGAGGGAGGGGCAGGTTCAGCAGTGGCATATGCTGACTCCTTACTTCATTCCCGGGCCCAATTTACCTTCACAGATCAATTTAGACTTGCCAAGCAATTGATCTTCTGCAGGTCCAAGTCAATCCATAGCAGCTGCTGGCTCAAGTGAAATGTTATTCTGAGGGCCTAATCCTAACAGGTACTTGGGCCGATGCAAGTCCCTTGTGCCAGCCCAGCAGTTTGCAAAAGTGCCGTAAAGTACTTTTCACCATTCCGAGGGGAGACAGGCTGGTGCATGGATGTGCACCAGCTTCCCCGCACTGATGCAGACCCTGGAGACAAGGTGACGGTCTGGGGAAGAGGCAGGGAGGGTGGACAGCAGGTGTTCCAGGGTGGGTGCGTGGGGAACAGGAGGCGGGACCAAGCCTAGCTCCGTTTCCAGGCAGCCCCGGGCTGCTTGGATTTGCACCACCTTCTCAGGTGGCGCAGATCCAAGCAGACACATTGGGGCTACTGCCGTGTAACACAGGATAAGGGGAAATGTTTCCCCTTGCCCCAGGCTGATCTGCACTCAACCCCAAACTTGCACTGGATGCAACACAGGCCCGCTGGCCTGCCTGTTTCCAGCACAAGTTAGGATTGCACCTAAATGTATTTCCTATATAAAGTGTTTCTCAGAATTATGCTCTTTAACAAACTAACCAATTCAATTTTTGCTGCAATAGACCCCCACCCCATTGCCTCTGAACAACTTATGTCTCCATGTGTTTCTGGCTTCACCTGGCTTGGTCGGTATGTTTTCACTATGCAAGAGGTGTGTGGCAAACGGTTTATAGTTCTCATGTGGTTCTACATGCCTGTATTATAGTTCTCATGCATATTATAAATAATTTCAGTAAAATTTACTCATTCATATAAGTTCCATCTGTAATATATTCATTTATGTAGATTTATCCAAGTTTAAAATGTAAATCAATTCTTTTTCCTCACCCCAGACAAAGCATCAGAGAGATTATGTGGCCCTCCTGCCAGAATGCTTACCCACCCCGATCTACAGATACCTCCCCCAAAATACATCTAAAAATACTGTGCTTCTACTGAGTTTGACATTACTACTGGTCAAAAGAGCTTTACTGGAAAGGGTTTCAGTAAAAAAAATACAGCTCATTTTTTTCAGAAATGTTCATTTTTTGCCATTAATAAAAGAACACCACGACCACCACCATGGGAGGATTGGAACATATGCTTCATTTTGAATCAGTGTTCCATGTTCAGTTTTCAGCACCCGAGAGAAATGGATCTCAGTTTTGCATATGTTTCAGTATTTTGTGGAAGCACGAACAGGAGCATCAGACACCAAAATATCAATGGGGTGGAGGAGGAAGAAAAGTGGTGTGATTTTGCTTCCCATAAGGATCTGGGTCACACTTTCCATAAACATATGCAAAGCAGTTACATCTTGGAAAAACTCTCCCAACATGACCAGTGGTACTGAGTTAAATAGGCCAGCAGTCTGAGCATCTCCCCTGATCTTTATATAAGCAAAATGTTTCCTTTCTGGGAGAAAAAAAAAAGTGACCCTTCCCCCATTCTACATGGTGCAATTCTCAACTTCTCTCTTTCCTTTCCTCTTGCTTTCTTACTCTAAGTACAGGAGACCAGATTTTTTTGTTTTCATTCTCTTTTCTTGAGAATAATCTTATAATAGCAGTATTTCCATTAGATGTAACTATGCCTAGCTAAAAGGTTTCTTCCTGCACAGACATCAACTTTTGATGCCTCTGCTCCATTTAAACTTATTAAAGCTGACATGAAAAGCAACACATGTTTTCATCCACCTTCGGAACTGGCAATATTGCTGATCACTACACAGTAGAACTTCGCTGTGACAAACCAAAATGCAAACAATGCAATCAATGGAATCAGACCAAGAAGAAATCTATTTTAAGGCAAATGTTTATTTATTTTTCTCCCTTTCAGTCTTTACTTCACTATCTTATTAAAGAGGAAGAGATACCTTTCATCTAGTTCATGTTGCTAGGAAACAGAGCATCCTGTTGAAAAACAAATGCCAACAACAGAATCAAATCATTCTCTTCACAACACCTACACGATTTTCATTGCTTTCCAATAATTTTTCTACCATGAACAACTCAGAGATTGACAGTGGCAACAATCTTGATCCACTGGACAACAATCTTGATCTGCATATCATCATAACTTCCAGATCACAATTTCCTTTAGTGAAGATTTGTTACAGTGTGTCCTGGTATGATTGACAGCCAATGAGAGGAGTCCATTTTGGGTCAAATAGCAACCATTTCCTGCCTATTAGATCAGTTGCGATGCCTCATATGGGGGGGCACAGGGGCTGAAAGGGAAGAGTACCTGCGCTTCCCAAAGGCTACTTTGAAGACCTCCTGGCAGAAGCCAGTGAGACAATGCCACCTTCACCTGGCTAGAACATGATCCACACCTCCAGCAGTGGGAAGCAACTGGTTAATGCAATCAGTTCATGCTTGTTAGCAGAACTGAAGCCAGTGCATCAGCCCTCTTGATGAGTTGCTAGAAGATATGAGATATGAAGTGAAACCGTATCTCGTTTTGTCCTCTGGTCATCTGTATAGCCATTGAGCAATGGGGCATTATCCACCTATGGTGATTAATGTGTGAATGATTATTTTCAAGTGCGATCACTTGATACTTCAGTTAACAAGTGACAAATGTGCAAATGTGAACCAGCCCTTAACCTGTAGTATCAGATCTAACACATGACCATGTTCTGACAGCTGCTTTGCTTCATTTTGTACCAAGTTTACTTCAGTTACTTTTGTGCAGAATAGCTATGTCATGGATGAGCTGTTGTACATCCTGAGCATGGGCATGAGGAACAGAAACCATAAAGTTTCTCCATCAACCAACAGTAAAATAAAGAGAATTTTCCAAGAAGGAAAACAAAGCCAGCCTTTTGTCCCAATCCTCACATACAGGAAACTGTGCATCATACAGGAAAGAATTAAGTGTAAATTACCTACATCATGTCATCTCTCCTATATATCCTATCCAAAAACAAAACTGACTGGCACAATATAAACAGATTGAATAGGCAAGCTAGGAAAATGAATTTCTGTAGCAGCAATACACGATTTCTAAGCAATGTGTCAACTTTGCAGGATAATCATAATATACATCATCAAGCAAAAACCACACAACAATAGCTAACTGTCTCAATCACAATGTAACATGATTATGCAAGGTCAGCTAGGTGCTACCAGTGGGAGGGGAGGAGGGGGAGGAGGAGAGCGATGGACTCTCATCATGTTTCAGACCTGGAAGCCATGGGGAAAAATTGAGTTTGGAAATTAACACAAAGGCCAAATTAGTTTGAGCAGATTATTTCCTGGCTCATTAGAGATAATGAAGAAAAGGCAGAGAAACACAAAACAGATAAGCCTGCTGTCACTGAGATTACCATGGGCCAAGTGTAACAGATTGTATGATAGAGAACAGGAGTGTACATTAGGGTTGCTATGAGGATGTGGCAAAAAAGGCCTGAATGTGCCAAGTAGTCCCTATCCCTGCTGTAAGGTTTGCAAGAACAACTCTTCATGTCATTCTTTCCTACAATGGTTTGAGTCTCCACATTGTTTCAGCAGTGCCTAGAGATAAGGAGCAGGGGGCAGAGAATCTCTCAACGTAATGGAAACTGTTATGTTAGAAGTACTTCTAAATATTACAACTGACAGCCCAACCCTAAGATGTGCTGGCACAGCCAGGTTGCAAGGTCTGTGATGTATCCCATGTAGTTTAGAAGGGGGCTGAAGGTCTCTTCAGGGTAAGAGAATATTTTTTTCCTTATGCCAAGTAAAGCTTCAGCCACCCCATGGAGCTTCTCGGATCCAGCTATACAGCTGGCGCAAATCCGGGAAGCCTGTGTAGGGCTACCGAGTCTGGGAACAGGGTTAGGATGCAGCATGAGCCACCGCTTCAACCCCGTTCCATGCCTGATTATTCCCCCAATCCAGCCTCTCCCCAACCAGAAATGTCCCTCCCACCATCCTCTCCCAAAATGCCCTTCCACCACCCTCTCCCACACTTATCTGTGCCACCCAGCAGAGTCAGAATCCAGCTCAGCCAAGCTAGCGTAGGCTTCTGAGCCAGCCCAGGCAGCTCTCAAGTAGGTGCTCAGAGCTTGGTTACTTTCAAATAAGTGTGTATAAGGAAGGTTGCACTGGCTCCACATGCACTTTGGATTGAACTGTAAGCCAAAGACCACAGCACCCCTGTAGTAACTGTAAAATATGTTCTGTCTCAACCCAAAGCTGGGTTCTAAACCCACTGTCTGATTACTGCCTGATCTTAGCCCAGGGTATAAAGATTTACAGACTGGCCAGCTTGCACATGCACATGCCAGTTCATCAGGTGGGCAGAAAATATACAGAATGCAAGAATTCAGCTTCCAAGATCTCAGGATTCCCGAGAACCTCATCTTTCATGGTAATAACACAAGCGTATTATTACGTTACTAACAGAGTGTGTCTAATGCAGCAGTTCTCAACCTTTTTAGCACCAGAACCCAATTTTTAGAATGGCAATCTGTCGGGACCCATCGGAAGTGATGCCATTGATCTGGAAGTGATGACAGGGCCAAAAGTGAAATCATGAAGCAGGAAATTTTTTTAACACCCACATATGACAAAATCAAATAAAATTAAATAAGCAAGTAAGGGTGCAATCCTAACCGGCACTTATGCCGGCATAGGAACCCCAGGAGGGTTGCAAACATGCTGTAAAACACGTTTGCACCTCCGTGGGAGGAAGGTGCGTTGGTGCATCTAGATGCACCAATGCATGGAGGCTGGCAGAAGCCTCTGTGGTGGCTTCCTCCCCACCGCTTGTGCAAGTGCACCTGTGGCGACACAGGCCGCGAAGGTAGGCGTGGAGGGGGCGGGGAGGGCGGGTGATGGGCAGCCCCTGGGGTGGGCGCACTGGGACCCAGGGGCGGGACTGGGACCCAGCGGTTATGCTGGATCCCAACCCCCGTTCCCGGGGAGAACAGAGCGGTTTCAAGATGCTCCACTCTCCAGGGACTTGCGCCACCTTCAGAGGTGGTGCAGGTTCAAGGAGACCCATTAGGACCAGCAGCCCTTACCCAGGGGTAAGGGGAAGAGTTTCCCCTTGCCTCTGGCTGAGCCGCTGCTGGCCAGAAACCCGCGTTGGATGCAGCACAAGCCTCCTGACTTGCCTGCTCCAACATGGGTTTGGATTGCGCCCTAAGTAAATTAAAAGTTGACAATAAGTATAAGTTTCAAAAAATAAGATAAATAAATAACCTCCTAACCTCCCAAGCAGTCGCTGATCTGTTTTTGTTTTTTTAAATTCCCCAAACATCCCAAAGACTGCAGTCCATCCACAATGACCCAGGGGTAAGCCCTATTGACTATCATTGTTTAAAGCATATACATAGTAGCCTGTTAAAAGTACAGATCTATAATATTTCCCCAAATGCAGTCACATACCACAGTAGCATCATCTAATATATTAAAAATAAAATATGCATTGAAATGAATGGGGACCAACCTGCAATTGGCTCACTATCCAGCTAGTGGATCCAGACCCACAGTTTGAGAAACACTGGTCTAACGTATTTAAAACCCAATCCTATGTACACTCAAAAGTACCATAGATATTTGCCTAGAGGGCGAGAAATTTCAGACAATAAATCAAGCTTAGATCATCACCTTGCCTTATCTGCAAGTTCACTGAGGACTTTACAAGAAACTGGCAGCACTGGGAAAGGCAATGCAGAGATAATTATTTGGCTGTTAATCTCCAAGACAACCCCACCAGGGCAAAGCTGCAGCCAAAGTTAACCTTTTATTCTCCTACTCAAAAAAGCCTGAGCTGAAGGCTTCCATTGAAATCAAGCAAGCCTCACTCTCTTTAGCAGACCTTGCTGCAGCCTCATTCCATTTTGCAAATGCTTGGCAGAGGTTTGGTTTTTAAAAAAAAACACCAGGACATAATCCCAGTTTCCTTTTGAAACAATGCTACAATTCAATGCACCATTACTTAAGAATAACATCCATGGAAAGCAGTGGGTTTACTTCTGAGTAAATAGGGTTTCAACTATGTGCAGCTGCATTTGCTCACAGTCATTCCTTGTTGCTTGTCTCTTTGCTGTGAATTGAATTGCACACTCCCAGTTATGTGTTCTAAGTTGTATGTTATATGTAGAGCCTCTGGCTTAACACACAAGGCACCTTCAAGAAGGACTTGATTAATGGTTCTCCTGCAGTGGTTCCCAACCTTTTTTCACTTGCATACCCTTTGACAGCCCACTTCCATAAATTGTACCCCTCATATTAGCAAAATGTTCATAATTAATATGAATAATATAAGCCCTCATCTCTTCTATATGAAAACCCATACTTCATGTATTCATCACAGTATTTTTTTCTTTTTCTATGTATGAAGAACTGAAGACTGCCTTTTCACTGTTTTGCACTGGAACTGTCCTGAGAAATTCTTGGTGACTGATCACTTCCCATATTATGTTTCACCTTTTTAACTGTGCTGGTTTTCAGTCACTGATTCATACATGAATTGATGACTAAAAACTAGCTATTGGTGGAGCTTTCACAGCCAGCTCCCTTCCTGCCTTCCTGACCCTGCAAGGCATTCTAGAGCAGTACCTGTCTTTTTTGCCATTATTCAGTTCTTTTTCAAGTGCCCCTTAAAGGTCCTGTCAAGTGCCCCTGGGGGTACATGTAACCCAGGTTGGGAACCACTGTTCTACTGGTATGTTGCTTACAGTGCACTTACACTGACAGTGTTTACAAAAAGGTTGTGAAGACCAGAATTTTCAAAGTTAATGAATAAAATGTATCTTATAATGTTTTACTATATTTTTAATAGATTAAGAGACTGTACAGTTCTTAACAATTACTGGTAGGTTATTTTTCAGGGTCTGACTTCAGGTAAAATCA
Source organism: Tiliqua scincoides (assembly GCF_035046505.1). Lineage (NCBI taxonomy): Eukaryota > Metazoa > Chordata > Lepidosauria > Squamata > Scincidae > Tiliqua > Tiliqua scincoides. The sequence continues at coordinate 12,563,225 of NC_089821.1, forward strand.
GACAAAACTATAGTCAGACACACACACCCAGTTTAAACCCTCACCCCGCCTTATCTGAGGATTACAAAAAATGCCATAATTTTTTTTGCTCAAAAACCTGTTCTCAACTTATCTATGAGATCGACTTATAGGCGAGTATCTTGGTGAGTCTCATTTTGGTGCTTTCAAGTAAACCTGTGTATGAATGCAGACCTGGAGGTTAAAAGGACAGAAAGAACCATTTGAAAGGCAGACTTCAGTCCAGCAGCTTTCTAACCAGCAAAGTTCTAACCAAAATGGAGCTAGCTTCAAATCACAGACTGTTCAAATCAACAAGTCCAACCAGCATTTGATATCCTTCTAAATGATGCAGTTCATTATAGCAAAATCAAGCATATGCCATGTTAATAAATTCAATACATCTCTACCTATAACTTCAGTTTCCAAAAAGGAATGGGGAATAAAAGTGAACTGTCTCACAGACTTCTCATAAGAGAGGAAATGAAATATTAGACTTCTACCACAGGCTTCTAGCAAAGTCTAATTTTTGTGAAGCTAAGAAAAATTACTTATAATGAGGAAATGTTCTCAGATATCATGAGTTCAATCCATAATTTTTATTGTTCTAAGTGTTGCTTCTTAGATGTCCTATTTTGGGAAATTTCTTCTACAACAGAGTACTATAATTTAAAATTCCCTGTTGACTACTATAATGAAGTATTCGTGACTGCTGTCTGCCATACACTGCCTCTGCAAAGGTAGGAGAACCCGTTAGAGCTGACATTTGGGGGGGCACATACAGGTAATTGAATGCACAAAGAAAGCACAGAAAGAACAAAAGGTCATTAAGGTTAAAAAAAACAAAGTTAGAGAATCAGCATATGCCATGTCTTATGAAGGACCACATTGATATTTTGTATTCTTTTATACAACTCTGAATGGCTCCACAGTGCTGCCTTGGATCTACTGCTGCCACCTCTGCCATTGTGTGCTAAAAACAGACCCTTACCATGTCCGGTATGCAATTTTTGCAAACCAGTAAGCATATGATTGTGCAGGAGACTGTGCAAATTCATTTGCCATGAAATGGGTCAATGTAGCTCATGTCCACCGTGAGCTAGAGGGAGGAAGCAGCAGACTTAGGGTGAAGGGCACCCCAAATCCATCACCCCTCACCCTCCGCCAATGACACAAGCCACTTCAGCCTGATTCATGGCCTGCCATACTGTAAGAACATAAGAGCCCTTCTAGATTGGATCACATCAAGACCAGCACAGTCTTCCTGTGGTAGCCACCAAGATGCCTCTGCAAAGTTCACAAGCAGAAACAGGCATCAACCAGAGACCACACTGTTGAGGTGGTTAGCAGTTCTTAAGGGTGGCAACAGATTAAGAGAAACAAAAGGTTCTAGCTCAAGTTTAAGTTTATTAGGTTGATCAGCACATAAGCCATACACAAGATTTATCTAAAATCTTAAGCCATACATAAGATTTATCTAAAATCTTAAAACCAGAGTTTAAAACCACATAGAAACAGAATTTGGCTATATCAACAACACACTCTTTGCAAAGACTACTTAACAGTAATTTCAATCTTAAAGAGTCCAAAAACATAGAAAATTTATGTATCAATTTCTTTAAGAATCGACCTCTCCCTGCAAAGGAGATGCATTTTGGGCATCGGAAAAAGATATGCACCGGGGTATCTAATTCAGTTAAGGGATAATTATAATAACACTGCTCAGGAGGGATCCTTTGAAAACAACCCTTCATTTGTGCAGTTGGTAAAGCATTACATTGTGCAAAAATGGTTCTAGCACAAAACAGCAAAAGTGCTTTGTTTTAGTCTTTTACATTTTGGTGAAATCTCTAACAGACAAGCTGGAGATTTTACAAGAAATCTATAATCAGGGTAGACTGCATTAAAGAGTGGGAGAAAGGAGCAAAAGCAACCAGGCATGGAGACAGGGAAAAATCCAATCAGGGTTATGAGACGGGGGGGGGGATGGATGTAGGCAATTTCCCCAATGTTGTTTTCCCAAAATAAACTTTCTCATCACCTTATTATTGCCTTGTGGGGGAAGAACAGACAGAAAACAGATCTATAACTTAGTTTTCCCACGTAAGGAAAAAAGCAGTTTCTGAGGGGCGATTTAGATTGTGAAAAACGTGTGTGGAAAAAGGGTTATGTCCCTTCCTCCAGCATTGCAACTCTGATTTCATACACACACCACAGCCGCTTTTAACTTTTAAAAAAATGCAGTTGATCTCAGTCACAGATCCCTCATGTCACTTCTGGTATTACGTTGATATTGCTACCCAGTGTTGAGATCTAAATGTGATAGTGAATTAAGAATTCACTAGTTTCTCTTCCAGTTATGCTTGCTAAAAAAAAGGTTATCGTATCTTCATTTCTCTCATCACTGACGTGAGGCCAATATGATCAACATGTTGCCATGGAATAAACTAGTTGAGAATTGTTCAGTTCTCCTTGCACACTCCAGCATGAATTAGCAGGTAATCAGTTTTTCAAGAGCAGTTCAAGTAGATTTCAATTGCTCAGAAAACGCTCCAAAGAGTGGAAAAAATTTGTAAAAGCTGGAATTGCTTGATCAAGACAAGACAAATACGGCATAGATTTGCCACAGCATGGCTTCTCATTAAGGTTCTTATTTAATAATGTATTTAATAATGGCAGGCAACCAGCTTATTTCATGTGGAGCTTGGCTGAAAATACAAAGGAAATCAACTCAAAAAGTTAATTTGAACACAAATCAGTCAGATTCTTGGTCTGACTAATGGCCCAATCCTATGAGCACATTTCACTGACTGAATATTTTGTCAATTGAAGAATCACTTAGTTGGTGCTGTGGTTGTAGTGACTACAGGCACAGAAAGGCCCTCACCGCAAAATACTGACTACCATGTGTGCGCCACTAGGGCCCCCAGCCAATGCTGGAGGAGATAAATTTGCACAGTGGTGGACAGTGGGGCAGGGACGGAGAGGGTCAGGGTGGGAAGGGGACTGGTAGGGATCGGGGCCACCAGGAGGCATGCTAGGAAAGGACAGAGGGCAGTTATCAATGGCAACTGTGCTGCTGATATCCTATGCTTCCTGTCTGTCTTCACCATGGCCTCTTGGGTTCATTTGAACTTGTGCCACATAGGGATAGCACATATTCAAGTAGACTCATTGGGGACCATGGCACAGTGCAATAGGTAAAAATTTTGTTTTGATTTTAACTTCGCCAGTTTGTTCTTTTGTTGAAGAACTGCATTTATAGCACAATCCTATGCATGTCTACTCAGAAATAAGTCCCATTGTTTTCAAACATACTAAAGCTTTTGTGGCTGGATGAGTTTAAAACAGTTTTCAGCTGGGCTTGCTCCCAGGAAAGGAAGTATAGCAGAGCTTTTCAAACTGGGGCATTGCAATGCCCCGGCCTGAGGACCCTGGCCACTTTCCCCAGGATCATGTAGCTAAGGGGACTGCAGGGACTGGCATTTACTTACCAGTCCCTGCTGCAGCTTCCCGGGGGGGGGGGGGGTGTGGGAAGCCCTGCAAGACATTTTGCAGGGTTCCCTGAAGCTTAAAAAGTGAAAGTGGAGCTATCGCGCTCTACTTCTGGTTTTGCAGAGGCAGGGTGCGATCGCTCTGCTTTTGCTTTCTAAGCCTAGAGGAGGCCTGCAGACTGTTGCACAGTGCTCCCTGCCCCCCCCCAGGCTGCTACAAGGACTGGTAAGTAAATGTCAGTCCCTGCAGTCCCCTTAGCAATCATGGGGATTGCATCACTGCCTCCCCGGCCCCCACAAGGACCTACCGCAGCTCAAACTCTCCTGGAGAGTTTGAGGACTGCTGAAGTATAGGATTGCATCATAAGTCTGCACATGTACCTGGAAGTAACTTCCATTAAACTTTATTTTTTCTTTTTGAGTAGAACTTGAGTATAACTTACTTTTGAAGAGACATGACATGAATGAAGATGGCTCTGTTTTTCAAACATATGCTTCTTATGAGTAACAGCCTACGTGTGGCTAGTAGGTGCTGTGAAAAATCTAGTTTGTGATCACTCATTGTTTAGACAGAATTAATTTGCTTAGATCCTACATCATAACAAAAACCATAATTTGAAACACAGGATCCAGATAATTAATAACACAGGTCTGCAAATTTGATGGTCAGTAAAGCTTTTTTCAAAATTTATGGTGTTTGTACAGGTTGAAACTAACTATTTGGGTGGGTTCCATTCCAAGCACTCACTGGATTAAAAAAATGCACTCTTCTTCTTGCTGGCAACCTTCAGTCTCGAAAGATGGTGGTTCTGGCTGGTGGCTCTGGATGGTGGTTCTGGCACAATGTCTAGTGCGGCTGAAAAGGCCGATTCAGGAGTGACAATCCCTTCCACACTGGGAGCAAGTGTAGTGTGTCCCTGGTCTGTCTCCCTGGCTGTGGGCCTTACTGGCTGGGGACTGCCCAGCTTAAGGCGGGCGGTAGCTGCCCAATGAGATGCAATGATCTCTCCCACCGTCGGAAGCAGCCCCTGGTGTCACGCTCTACGCCAATCGAGCGAAGACTTATAACCGGTAAACTGCTGCTTCCTATGTTATGCCAACACCGTATGGCGAAGTTGGAGTGTCCTCCCCAGTGCGCGAAGCCTGGGTAAAGAAGGTATGGAGGATAGGCTGTTACCCATGCAGCAAATCCCCCCTCTCCACGTTGCTGGAATGGTCCAATGGAAAGGCAGAAGCCAATAGAGTTGGTTCCAGCGGCATCGGCATCGCAGGAGTTGCCAGAACATGACTGTGTTCAGCCATGAACTGCCTCAGGGACTCCGGCTCCTGATTTTGCCTCAAGGTTGACTCCTGAAGCGTTTTTCCATAACTAAAATGCACTATAGCAAATCAATTTAAAAAACAAAGTTTCTTTGCTCCAGTGTTTGAAAAACAGCCTTGCTGACCTTTTGACATTAAGATAAGAGTCATTAAGAAGACAATCCATCCGCACTTCACTCAGCCCCTTCCTTCACCAATGCAAAATGATCCCTTTCTTTCACTGAAAGAGGAAAGGGGAAGGGAGGGGTCGGAAGGAGAGAGAAGGATTCATGGATTGTTAGCCTGCTGCCCCCCCCTCTCATTAAGGAGGCTGTTGTTAAAGGACTGTTCAGTTTTTTAAACTGATTTTAAAGGGATGCATTTTTCTCCATCTCCAGGGATCAGCACATTCTCTCTCATTTGCAGGGGCCATTCATGTTGAGTCAAATCCGTGTATAAAAAATCCGCTGGACCTGTATATGAATTTGGGGCGTCAGTTCCAAAAAAGGAATCAGTTTGGCCATCTGCTTTCAGACATACCTCACAGCCTCGTTAGTGAATGGTTCAAGCAGCTTCCTCATGGAATCAGCATCCCAAATGTATCCAGGAATAGATCTAACTTTTAAGACAGCAAAATGTGTGTTGGCCTGTGTAACTGATAATTAGAACAATCCACCACATGCACAGAAAAAAACCTTTTAATGTACACACAGTGTTTCAGCAGCACATAAAGCCACCATTTTCAGTTATATGTCTACTGATGTTGTAGAGAAAAAAATTGATTGGTTTGACAAAAAAGGGGGATCGTCTGCAGGTCTGCATCCTACCTGCTTAGAAATAAGGCAACGCAGCACACATTGGGGTGAGTTTTTCACTACATCTGATTTCAATACATCAGAAAATAAAACCTTAAATCAAATACAACGTCCCTATCACGGTCAACTAAGACTTTGGCTTCTAAGTAGATCTGGTTAGGATTGTGCCCTTCGTGACCAAGGGCGCAATCCTAATGGTGCATTTGGCTGGCCTAAGTCCCTTATGACTGCCCAGGAGTGTCATGAATGTGCCATAAGGCACATTTGCACCTCCTTGTGAGACGCATCAGCCTCCCTGTGCGGGAACGCAACAGCAAAGGATGAGTTCACACCAGCCTAGAGAGGCTGCAATGGGGTGTCAGAACCTTCCCGATGAAAAATATCATAAAGCACGTTAAGTACGTTAATGCTTTGAATTACATTATGTAATTCTGCAGTTCCCAAACTTCCAGGAAGTTTGAGGACCCCAATAAATTACTGCATGGGAGTGGGGAAAAGGCAGCAACAAGATCCCGAGGATCGCATCGCTAAGGGGGATGGAGGGACTCTCATGCACTTACCAGTCCCTGCTGCAGGCTCCTGGGGGTGCAGACAGCTCTGTGCAACCATCTGCAGGGCTCCCCAACCTTCAGAAAGCGAAAGCGGAGTGATCGCGCTCCACGTCCAGTTTTGCAGAGGTGAGGCACAATCGCTCTGCTTTCACTTTCTGAAGATTGGGGAGCCCTGCAGATGGTTGCACAGAGCTGTCTGCACCCCCAGAAGGCTGCAGCAGGGAAGTGCATGCCAGTCCCTGCTGCCCCTTTAGCAATGTGATCCTGGGGATCTCGTCGTTGTCTCCCCCCACTCCCACCCCTTAAGGGGGCAGAGGACAGGGACCTCAGGCTGGGGTGTCGCAGTGCCCTATTTTGAGAAGCCCTGATGTAATTCCAAAAGACTGATTTAATTTTTGAGAGCATAGATAGATCATCTGTATCAAGGCATACTTTTGTCTGTTTTTTACCCTAGCAAACAAGCTCCCTGAAAACTGTACAACTACACAAGTTGTTCAGTATTACACAATAAAGTATACCTCAGACTGAAATAACTTTGCTCCTGCTTGCCCTCTTCAATTCCTTATCCCCTCTGCCCTTTACCTCAAACTTCATCATAAGGAAAAATAAAATAGCCACAAACCAAGTATTTAAAAAGGAGAGAGCCCAACATCGAACACATGAAATGTAACGGGGAAGCAGTTCATCAACTGCTTCTTTATAATAACTAAATACTGTTAGTGCCAGAGAAAATAGCTAATGTGGAAACAGCCTAGGCGCTTTCCACCATTTCTATTCTTGTGAGCAAATATCCAAACAGGGGAATTCCCAAGTCATAGCACAGCCATAGCACAGGCTTTTAACTAGCTCTCAAAAAACTATACATCTGCAGATCTGCTCCCTACTACTTCGGCAAAATAGTGACACTCCTTTCACCCACCTTATCTCCCTTCTATTGCCTGCATTTGTATTATTTATTTCTAACTCTCCACGACTGTACTTTCCATTAAGTATCTACTACAGAAGATGACCAAGCATCTGCTGTTTCCTTTCACTTTCAAGAAATACATGTAAGAGCCAGCAGGCATCTTCATATTTCTGAATCTTTATATTCCATGACTGCCACACAGCGGCATTAACTATTACTGAGCATAATCCAGAAACACATAACTGCAGCATTAAAACACCGACACCCAATTCCTATATACATGTCATTTCATTCTGCCCATTTCTGGTTGTCAAAAGAGGACTCTGTCTTAGTTTTCCTTTTATTAAAGTGCAAATACAAAAGTGCCTGTCAGTGGAAGACTGGAGAAAACATCTATGCTGAAGCACATAAAAGTGTTTCCATGGCAACAGAAAGGAAAGCTAATAGAATTCCTTTTGTGAATTCTTCCCCCACTTCAGTCTCTCACAATGGATGTTTCCAATCTAAAAAAAATTGCAAGTTTGCTATTATCCAAGTTTGTCTTCTTCACTAGGTGTTAGCCATTGTTGGAAATTGAGTAGACAGCTTTGGTCTGCATGAGAGCCTTTTTCTTTGGAAACTAGCACAGGCAGATGCAGCGATGGGACAAACTGGGATGGCAGCAGGGAGTGGGGTGGGACATGGTTAAAGTATCCTATCTTCCTGCTTTATTCTTCATCAGCCCCGTTTAAAAAGGAAAACCGCAGTGGTGCTGGGTGTTGCAAATGTGACGCAAGGCACCGGTGGGAGACACCCAGAGCTGGCAGAGAGGCCAATGCCAGTTTACGCTGGGTCTCAATACCTGCAAGAGGCCCAGGGGGACTGCTGGGCAGTTAGTATCCCCAATGGGTGGCAGGATGGCTTCCTGGGGGAGCAGATGAAATGGGGTGGAAGGAGGGCAGATCAGACATGGGAGGGAGGCACGGATGGTGGCAGAAACTGCCACTAAATCATATTCCCCCCTCCGAAGCCACGGAGACCAACACAGGTCTCCTCGGTTCTGCGCCAGCTCAAGCGGAGCTGTAAAGAGCTGGCACAGCTTCAAGGAGACCCACCAGGACCAAAAGGGCTCTACACAGGGTAAGGGAACCAATGTTCCCTTATCATGAGGAGATCTCCAGCAGCTTCCCTGGCCCCACAGGGCACAGCAGCAGCCATTTTGGCGGCACTATACCACTGGGTGCCAGGGGAGCTTAGGATTGGGCTGTAAAACACATCAGTGCTAGCTAGGCATGTAGTATCACATTTGAATAGCCTGCTGTTGCAGCAAAACAAAGCCCTGTGGCACCTTAATTAACAAGTTTATCAGAGCAAAAGCATTCATATTCAATAGTTTACCTCATTAGGCAAATAAAGCAATTTGTTGGTCTTTATTGGAAGCGCAGGAAACATCAGAGGTAGGCAAAGTCACCCACTGGCTGCGGGCCTGCACCCATTTGGGAACACACCACACTGGGCTGATTTTCAAATTCTTGGTATCAATAGTTTCACCCAATGTGCCTTCAATGGTAAGGGGCACCATGGAGAAGGGTTCCAATGCAGGGCTTTTGCTCCAGTGGTGTTGGCCCCAGCAGCCTGACACCAACTCCATGGAAGTGTGTGATACAACTCTCAAAAACCTCTATGAACCCAATTTTGCAATTTTCACAGTGGAAGGAAGTTAAAAAATGGAGTGCCCAAAGGATCTGTATTTGAAGTGGTGCTTTTCAACTTGTTCATAACTCATCTGGAGTTACTAAGGATAAAGTGATGCACAGTAGGGTAAAAAAATTCCAACTTTACATATACACTAATGGAGTCTGAGTTGTTGGTGATGAACCAGGAGAGAGATTTGGATGGATAGCTAAATGAAAGAATCCACTCACAGTCCAATCCTAACCAATTTTCCAGTGCCAATGCAGTTGCAATGCAGCCACAAGGTCAGGAAACAGATGTTGCCTTACCTTGAAGAGGCCTCCACACTATCACAGGATATAATGTGGACCCTATTGGTACTGCTGCATCTGTGCAAGAAAGTTAGTTAGGGTTGGGCTGCTAGTGGCAGCAGCTCTAAAGTCAAATTTCACACTAGATGTCATTGGAAAAATGACCATACACCTATCTATGATGTCTGGAATACTCTGCACAGTTCTTTTCTGTCTCTATAAAATCCTCTTTCAGATTGGAGTGACCAGATGCAAAAGAGGGCTACTTAAACGATCAAAAATTTGGAACACCTGCCCTTAAAGGAAAGGCTACAATATTTGGGACTTTTCAGATTGGGAAAAAGGCAATTGGGGAAAGAGACATGGTTGAGACTTATAAAATTATGTATGGAATACAAAGTCAGTAGGGTATAAATTTCTCTCTCATACACAATACTAGAACATACTGTGAAACTGAAAAGCAGGAGAATTAGGATGGACAAAAGAAAATACTTCTTCACACTGCAATGATGGTCACCAGCTTTGATGGCTTTAAAAGGGATTGACAAATTCAAGGAGGAGAGGTCTATCACTGGCAAATATTTAAGATGCAGGGAAGCAATGGCAAGAGAGAGATATGCCTTATTTCCTGCTTGTGGACTTCCCAGAAACAGTTGGTGAGCATTCTGTCTGTGGAAAAGCAGATGGACCATGGGCCTGAGGGCTTCCATTGTTCTTATGAACAAAATATTTAGCAATTAACAATAGATTTAGCACTGCAAAGGGGTGAGATGCATGTAGAAAACAAAAAAAGAAAACCTGGACAGAGCCAAAAAAAAACAGAGGTCTCTGCTTTGAAAAGCTTAGATTTGTCTATTTATAGATTCATTTATCCATCTTGTAAAGTATAGAAATGAAACTACACAATAATTTAACCCCTGCTAACTGGGTAAGAGGCACTCTTTCAAGTGGGTGCTCCTCTTTTTAGCAGGGGGAGAGTAACTAGCCCACCTCACCCCAGCAGTGTCTTTTCTAGTGGCTATCTGCTGGTGTTCTTTTGCATCTTTTTAGATTGTGAGCCCTTTTGGGACAGGGAGCCATTAGTTATTTGATTTTTTTCTCTGTAAACCGCTTTGTGAACTTTAGTTGAAAAGCGGTATATAAATACTGTTAATAATAATTTAAAACTATAAATATAAATAGCAGGTCAGTAGAATACAAATTAATTTTCACCAAAATTCAAACATTAATCTCAGGAGCCAATAAATACACTTGTCAAGTGGATTATATCTTCTGACCTGGTGAGCACAACAGAGAAAGGTCAAAACTTGTCTTTGCAGTTGTTTGAGTATCAGAGGCGAATGAATAGCTGAGAGACTTCTTGTTTTTTCCAACTGCATTTAAAACTCATGCAACCTCAGAGCAAGGCTCAGGGAGAGGCAGGTTTTGTGTGGCAAAAGCAAATGTCAGTTGGTTAATTAACCCAAACAATACTAAAAGGACTTCCCTGGAAAGATTAAGACAAAATTAACTTCCTGCACTAACAGTAATATATTATAAGGGCAGACTGTTCATTTCTTAATTATCAAGAAAATTATACTCTCTCAAGGGAATCAGTGAACAAACCTTCAGCCAAGTGTAAAGCCTGCCTGTATTTAAAATAATCATCTTTTAAAACATTGATGTAGTAGGCAATCTAGTTCAGTGGGTCTCACACATTTAGCACCAGGACCCACTTTTTGGAATGCGAATCTGTCAGAACCCACTGGAAATGATGCCATGACTGGAAGTGACATCATCAAGCAGGAAAATTTCTCATAGTTCTAGGCTGCAATCCTACCCACACTTACACAGGAGTAAGTCCCATTTACTATCATTATCAAAAGAACATACATAGTAGCTTGTTAAAAGTACAGGTCTGTAACATTTCCCCAAATGCAGTCACATCCCATAGTAGCATCAAGTCTAATATATTAAAAATAAAATATTGAAATGAATGGGGACCCACTTGAAATTGGCTCATGACCCACCTAGTGGGTTCCAATTCACAGTTTGAGAAACACTGATCTAGTTTATCCAGGACCAAAGAGTACTATGTGACAAACAACTATAATCCTCAGTATTTCTTTTAGTTATACAGTAATCTATCAAAGAATGGTATTTTATGAGTTTGCATAATTGTCTTGCAATTGATACTAAATCAGTACAACAGTAAAAACTTTTAGGAATCTGCTTCCACCTTTCTCTTGCAATAAGAATAGTAAATGTAATTTGTTAAAATGCTGAATCCATTGGAGCCAAGTACTACTTAAAAGCCTTCAGGTCTTTGAAGAATGCCATCATAACCCCACTTGGTCTTCTCTTCAGGCAGAAAATACTCAGTTCCTTCCACCTTTCTATAGAAGGCTTCCAATCCCCCTTGCCATCTCTGTTGCCCTCCTCTGAACCCATTCCATTATCTCCTGCTAACTGGGCAAGAGGCTCTTTGCAAGTGGTGTTCCTCTTAGCAGAGGGAGAGTAGCTGTCCCTTTTCTACCCTAACACAGAAGTGAGTAGGCTATGGAACAGTTCAGCAGTCAATCCCATGTACAGTATTTGAACATTATTCAACAGGGGGGCTCCATGTACTGAAAATGGCTTTTCCAAGAGGCTTGCCCTCCTGGATGCAGTCTTCACATGCAGGAGGGTGTTGTGGTGAGAAAAATTGCATCAAGACACTGTACTCTCAATTTTGATCCCCTATTTGGAGGGGACCAATTTTCTCCCCTCCCTGGAACAGATGACCAGTGGAGTACATGATTCAGTTGAGAAGCATTCACGCTGCCAGTCTGTCGCTGTGCACAGACCTGACAGAAGCCAACAGTATATAAATAAAGGAGAGTTGCACATATCCTGCACAAACCAATTTACTTCAACATTAGTTTACATGGATTGTTTATTGGTGTGCTGCAACCGATAAACATGGCTAACTCTCTGGAAGTTACAGTGTGTGAACAGCAATTTGGTAATACTCATTAGTCTGCCAAAGTGTGTTGGCTTTAAACTAGGTCTCTCCTGCCCAAACCACACAGTTCACCTATGAAGCCCACCAAGTGGATATGGGCAAGCCTTGTCTGTCAGTCCACATTCCTCAGATTTTATTTCTGAGGCATCATCAATCTTAAAGGCACTTTGTGAAGTATAAGAGTAAGGACAGGTCCCGAACCCAAGAAATTAACAATTGAAAATTCACCACAGGGTAGACAACCCTGGAAGGGAAGAGAAATGGTAATCTGGCATAAACAGGGGAAGAATTTATTTCACTTACATTAGGACAGCGATTTTCAACCTTTTTATCTCATGGCACACTGACAAAGCACTAGAATTGCCAAGGTACACCAGCAGTATTTTTGACAATTGATAAGGCACATCATGCTGCTGGCTGGGGGCTCACATTCTCCAGTGGCTCCACTCATAAATGATCCTCTCCAAACTCCTATGAACATCTGCAGACCATTCGCGGCACACTGGTTGAAAATCACTGCCAGGGCATAGGGACCCAAAAATTTTTGGTTCTTAATCCTGTGTACACTTAGCTGGACTTGAGTCTCATTGAGTATAGTGGGGCTCATTTTTAATGAAATGGGGATAGGTGGGTGCTGTTGTAAAACTAATCCTGCATTCAGTTCAGATACTTCAGTCCTGTTGCCTTTGATGCAATTAAAGCAGCTCCACTGCGCAGAGGACTGCAGCCTGTGGTCTTAGCACTGCTTTAACAATTACCTTTATTTTTCAAACCTCCAGAGAAGCAATAAATGCAAACATTCTCAAAGCTACAATGTATTGTGTTTGTGCTGAAACAAGAATCACAAGATATTTTGCACACCCCAAAGTGCAAAATTAAATAAACCAATGTCCATGTTTCTTTATATTGTGTTGCTCAAAACTGTTCTATAATAAGTTGCCCTTTCCATTCAAAAATCTAAGATGGAAGCATATTGCTTCCACTGAACATGTTATGGAGGAAGGTGTTTGCAAAACAACACGTGCACTTACAAGGCAGTGTCAGCAGCCACAAAAAGGCAATACATAATAAATATGGTACATCACACACTGGTGTAGCTAGAGGGGGTGCAAAGCACTAAGTTTAGCAGGGAGCCTCACTGTGACATGCAAGTGGTCCCTCCCTCGGAAAGGCCTCAGTTTTGCTCCCACCACCAGGAATGGCTCCAAAGGCTTGCAAGCCACAGTGAGGCTCCCTGCAAAACTTAGTGCTTTGCACCTTCTCTAGCTATGCCACTGGCATCACATCATCCCAAACCCAAAGTGAAACACAGAAAGAGTATGCTATGAATCTCCTTTGATGAGCAAGCACAACACTGAATTGTTGACCCCCCCCCCCAAGACTGCTAAGGGAAAGCCCCAAGTAACTACTGTGGGGTTCCCAGTGGTGACATTCCTTGAAGACCTCCATCACACCAGCACCCTAAGGCCAGAAACAACTGCAGTTGGGGGGGAGGGTTAGTACTTACCTAGCAGAGAGCCTATAAAGATGACAATTTGCACAGTGGTGGTGAAGTGTCTATAGGTTTGTTCTTCCCGGTACCCCACATCTTCCAAAGTCCCAAACCTGGAGGAGCTTCGGTTGATACCCACAACATATGAACCAGATGTGTTCAAAGTGACAGCAGGATAGGACCCACGCTCACTTTCGTTGGCTGAGCCCCAGCTGGCATTATAACCCATGACGAGGAGCCGGTTTCCCCCCTTTTTTCCTCTTCCCCACAATCACCCCATGAGATGCCAGCACTTGTCACTGAACAGCACAAATGGGCAGAGATAATGGCTCTTGTAAAGGCAGCTGTGGCAGCTCATGGTGATGTCTCCACTGGACTTTGGGTTCCTGCTGCAAAAGTCTGTGGAACTCCTTGCCACAGGATGTGGTGATGGCACCTGGCTTTGATACCTTTAAAAGGGGATTAGACACATTTCTGGAGGAAAATTCCATCACAGGTTACAAGCCATGGTGGGTTTGGCCTGATCCAGCAGGGCTCCTCTTATTCTCGGATCTCCACAGACTATTGTCCTGGTCCAACCATAATCAGCAAAGGATTTTGCTGCATTAGATGCGAGGCTGGCATTCAGGGGTGTGACACCTTGAGACAAAGTGGCAGAGAGTCTGTGATTAGTCTGGGGAACTCCTTGCCACAGAATATGACGATGGCATCTAAAATCCAATTCTAGACTACAGAACTCCTTGCCACATGACGCAGGTCTCTTGTGTTCCCTCTGAGGCACCCAGGTGACCACTGTGGGATGCAGGAGGCTGGACTGGATGGGCCCCGCTTTCACCTAATCCTGCAGCAGGGCTCCTCTTAAAATGCCTTTCCTTAGTCAACGGATCTCTTCTTTGTCCAGAGGTGCTGCAAGTATGCCGAGCTGTCCAGCACCCTATGCCTCACCTTCTGCTTGCAGTAGCAGTAGTTTCAGAGATGCAGCAGTTGCTGCATAGTTACAGCTGGTTCTTCAACCCAGCATGGGATTAGCCTGTGGAATCCCTTGCCACAGGATGTGGTGATGGCATCAAGGATCTGGAACTCCTCGCCACAGGACACAGGTCTTTTGTGGTCTTGTGTGCCCATCTGGTAGGGATGCAGGAGGCTGGACTAGATGGGACCCCTTTGGTCTGAGCCAGTAGGACACTTCTTAAAAACACCCTTCCTTAGTCAATGGATGTCTTCTCTGTCTGGAGGTGGTGCAAGTATGCTGAGCTGTCTGCTTCATCTTCTGCTTGCAGTAGTAGCAGTTTTAGGGACACTGCACCAGGCACATAGTCACAGCCGGTTCTTTAACTCAGTGCGAGATTAGTCTGTGGAACTCCTTGCCACAGAATGGCACCCAGAGCGCAATTCACAATTCTAAGCTGTGGAACTCCTTGCCACAGGATGCAGGTGTCTTGTGCCTCCTGAGTCACCTGGAGGACCACTGCGGGATGCAGGAGGGGCCCTGGCACCCAACCCGGCAAGGAGGCGCTTCTCAGGCTGGGCAGGTCTCAGCCACCGACGGAGCCGCCCGCAGGGAGAGGGGAGAGCCGGCGAAGGGACCTCGCCCTCCGGGGCCGCCCCATCTTCCTCCCCGCTCCCTGCCTCAGGAGCGCGGCCGGCCGGCTCGCCTGAGGAGAAGCAGCTCGCTAAGGAGCGGCGTGCCAGGGCGTCTCAGGGCTGCGCTGTTCCCTCACAGTCCGGCGGGAGAAGCGGCGCCTTCCCCCGCTCATGCGGGTCCCCACACGGTGCCGACTCTCTCCTGTTCGCCACACGGCTCGCTCCCGTTTTCATAGCCGGAGCCTGAAGGGGGGGGGGGAGGCAGAGCACGTGACCCTCGGCGGAGGCGGGGGTCTGTTTGGGGGGCGGCCATCTTGCCGGTGGAGCTGCCCCTCCTCTTCTGAGGGAAGAAGAAGGGGGCGGGGGAGGGGAACACCGCTGGCTCCAGGCTGCACTGTCCTGGGAGCAAGACCTGTTGACTATAATGGGCTCACTTCTGAGTAGACAGGCCTAGGAGTGGGCTCTGAGGCTGCCGTCCTCTCCACACTTTCCTGGGAGTAAGACCCATTGACTATAATGGAACTTCCTTCTGAGTAGACAGGGATAGAAGTGGACTCTGAGACCCGCCAAGTGACACCCAGGGCCCAGTCCTCTCCAACCTTCCAGCCCTGGTGCAGCCTTGCCAATGGAGTGTGCGCTCTGCCTCCTGTGCTGGGAGGGCAGTCCTGGAGACCTCTTTGTTCTCCAGTCTCAGGCTGCCTTGCAGCTGCACTGGAGCTGGAAAGTTGGATAGGATTGGCCCCAAGAGACACTCAAGAGCGAAGTGCAGCCTTGAGGGGCAAGAAAAACCACTCACTTCCCAGCACAAAGGGAAGTCATGGCTTGGCAGCAGCATGAGAGTTGAGAAAGATGGGATGACAGAGGTCCCTTCGCAGGCTCTCCTCTCGACAACCACCTTGAAGGTGGCTCCATAGGAGTCTGAGAACTGCAAGCGTGACCTGCTTAAGAACATAAGAAGATCCCTACTGCAGGATCAGGCCAAAAGGGGCCCATCCAGTCCAGCCTTTTGCATCTCACAGTGGCCCTCCAGGTGCCTCAGGGAGCACCCAAGGCAACAGGAGACCTGCATCCTGGTGCCCTCCCTTGCATCTGGCATTCTGAGGTAGCCTATTTCTAGAACCAGGAGGTTGTACGTGTACATCATGGCTTGTAACCTGTGATGGACTTTGCCTCCAAAAATCTGTCCAATCCCTTTTTAAAGGCATCAAGGCCAGGTCCCATCCCCACATCCTGTGGTAAGGAGTTCCACAGACTTCCAGAGCAGGAACGCAAATCCAGTGGAGACATCACCATAAGGTTCCTCAGCTGCCGTTACAAGATCCACTTTATCTGGCCATGTGCACTGTTCAGTGACAAGTGCTGCTGGCGCATCACAGGTGATCAAGGGGGAAGTAGAAGGAAGGATGGAAACAGCATCTCATCATGGGTTACCACCTGGGCCTCACCAATTAAAGCAAGCATGGGCCCTATCCGGCTGTCACTTTGAATGCACCCAGTTCACACATTGTAGGTACTGACTAAAGCTCCTCCAGGTTCAGGATTCTGGAAGATACAGAACACCGGGAAGAACAAATCTATAGACATTTCACCACCACTGTGCAAACTGTCATCTTTATAGGCCCTCTGCTAGGTAAGTACTAAACCCCAGCCCTAGCGGTTTTTTCTGGCCTTAGGGCACTGGTGTGACCAAGGTCTTCAGGGAATGCCTCCACTGGGAATTCCACCATAGTTACTTGGGGCTTTCCCCTAGCAGACTTGGGGGGACAATGGTTCAGTGTTATGATTGCTTAGTGTGATATGTTAAGGGGAATTCATAGCATACTTTTTCAGGCTGCACTACTGTGTGATGCACCATATTTATTGTGTATTGCCTTTTTGTGGCTGCTGACACTGCCTTGTAAGTGCACCTGTTGTTCACCTTCCTCCGCAACATGCTCAATGGAAGCAATTTGCTTCCCTCTTAGATTTTTTAAAGGGAAAAGGCATCTTATTATAGAGCAGTTTTGAACAACACAATATACCGGTAATCAAACACATACTTTGGTTTTTTAATTCTGCACTTTGGGGGTGTGCAAAATATCTTACGATTCTTGTTTCAGCACAAACACAATGCATTGTAGTTTTGGATTGTTTGCATTTATTGTTTCTCTGGAGGTTAGAAAATCTTTTATATGTTATAAATTTATAAATTATATGCAATAAATTACCTTTTAATTGTTAAGCAGTGTTAAGACCAAAGACTGCACATTGGAGCCTCTGCACAGTGGAGCTGCTTAAATTGCATCAAAGGCAACAAGACTGAAGTACCTGAACTGAGTGCAGGATTAGAGTTTAACAACAGCCCCAACCTTATCCCCATTTCATTAAAAGTAAGCCCCACTATACTCAATGAGACTCAATTCCAGCTAAGTATACACAGCATTAGGAACCAAATATTTTTGGGTCCCTATGCCCTGGCAGTGATTTTCAACCAGTGTGCCGCGAATGGTCTGCAGATGTTCATAGGAGTTGCATAGGACTTTTTTGCCCTAAAGTCATGCACATTGGGGCAAAAAATCAAAACTTTAGATATAGGCTGATGGGTTCTGAGCTGTCTGTGACAGATCAGATCTTGGGGTGGTGGTGGACAGGTCGATGAAAGTGTCGACCCAATGTGCGGCGGCAGTGAAGAAGGCCAGTTCTATGCTTGGGATCATTAGGAAGGGTATTGAGAACAAAACGGCTAGTATTATAATGCCGTTGTACAAATCTATGGTAAGGCCACACCTGGAGTGTAGTGTCCAGTTCTGGTCGCCGCATCTCAAAAAAGACATAGTGGAAATGGAAAAGGTGCAAAAGAGAGTGACTAAGATGATTACGGGGCTGGGGCACCTTCCTTATGAGGAAAGGCTACGGCGTTTGGGCCTCTTCAGCCTAGAAAAGAGACGCCTGAGGGGGGACATGGTTGAGACATACAAAATTAGGCAGGGGATGGACAGAGTGGTTAGGGAGATGCTCTTTACACTCTCACATAATACCAGAACCAGGGGACATCCACTAAAATTGAGTGTTGGGCGGGTTAGGACAGACAAAAGAAAATATTTCTTTACTCAGCGTGTGGTTGGTCTGTGGAACTCCTTGCCACAGGATGTGGTGCTGGCGTCTAGCCTGGACGCCTTTAAAAGGGGATTGGACAAGTTTCTGGAGGAAAAATCCATTATGGGGTCCAAGCCATGATGTGTATGCGCAACCTCCTGATTTTAGAAATGGGTTATGTCAGAATGCCAGATGCAAGGGAGGACACCAGGATGAGGTCTCTTGTTGTCTGGTGTGCTCCCTGGGGCATTTGGTGGGCCGCTGTGAGATACAGGAAGCTGGACTAGATGGGCCTATGGCCTGATCCAGTGGGGCTGTTCTTATGTTTTTATGAGTTTGGGGGAAGATCATTTATGAGTGGAGCCATTGGGGGATGTGAGCCCCCAACCAGCAGCATGACGTGCCTTGTCAATTGTCAAACAAACTACTGGTGTGCCTTGACAATTTTAGCACCTTGTCAATGTGCCATGAGATGAAAAAGGTTGAAAATCCCTGATATAGGATGTGGCCTTGAAGCATAATGTGCCCATAAAAGCACATTGAAAGGATAACAGCAAGACATTCCCAAACATTTTATTTCTCTTCAGTCACTTATTCCATTGCAAATGCAGTATAGAATATGACCTTAAAGCACAAAATAGTGTAAGAAATGTACAGTGCAGACACTCCCTGCCAGACACTCTCTGGCTGTACAGGCTACTGGAGATAGATTGCCTCTTCTTTGCATTATGAGCCTCTCTGTTGTGTAAACCAGGGGTGCCCAAACCCTTGGGGAGCCCCCAGTCTCCAATGAGCTTCTGGCCCTCTGGAGACTTGCTGGAGCCTGGGCTGGCCCAAAACAACTGCTTTCAGCATGAGGATGTCTGACCTCTCACCTGAGCTGTGGGACAAGGGCTCCCTCCACTACTTGCTGTTTCACATCTGTGATGCAGCAGTGGCAGCAAAGGAAAGGCTGGCCTTGCTTTGTGCAAGGCCTTTAATAAGCCTTGAACTACTGCAAGACCTTCGTTCATTCATATAAGTTCCATCTCTAATAAATTCATTTATGTAAATTTATTCAAATTTTAAATGTAAATTAATTCTTTTTTCAGGGGAGGCGAGGCCATACAGTGTCAGAGAGATAATGGGGCCATCATGTCAAAATGTTTGGATACCCCTGGTGTAAACAGACACTTGCTGCTGGCTATGGGAGTCCTGACAGCCTGTTGTGCTTTGACTTAGTATATGCTGTCCATAAGGTTGTTAATCCTTGCAAGCTTGTACAAGATTTATTCAGGAGAAGGGGCAGTACTCCTCCCCCCTCCCCATCTCATGGCTGTCCAGCTGTTCAGACAAAGTTAGTATTTCTTTAATAGCTATAGGCCACTAGGTGATTCTGTCTTCAGTCACCAGTCTTCTTATTTGTGCCTCCAGGCTTGAGGGGGTGCAAAGCACTAAGTTTTTCAGGGAGCCTCAGCACAGTGTGCAAGGGGCCACTCCCCTTTGGAGCAGGGTGGGCAGCAAAACTGAGGTGTACACCTGGCTCTGAAGGAGAGGAGCAGGTGAGGGTCCCTGCAAAACTTAGTGCTTTGCAGCCCCTCTAACTATGCCACTGCATGCTGCAGAATTTCTCCCTGCTTGCTGCACTACTCTTCAAAGCATCAAAGTGTGCTGGCTTCTCCCTTCTTTTATTGGGGGCAGGGTGACCAGATGACTTCTTTTTTTAGCCTCCAGTCCTAGAAAATAACTTAAATGCCCTTCTTTTCCCTGTGAGTGGCTCCTGTAGCAGAGTCTCCTTGTAATTAATAAATTATATGTAATAAATTATATACAATATAGATTTAAATTTAATGATAATATAGTGTTTAAATGTCCCCAAAATGTAGGAAATCCAAGAAAAATGTAGGGCATGACAAAATAAAAGCTAAAAAACACTAGTATATTGATTTCATGTGGTTAATTTAAACACTATTATTACTTATCATTAAATTTTAAACTATATTACATATAATTTATTAATTACAAGAAGGCTCTGAGCTGCCTCCTCACAAGGAGGACATTTAAGTTCTTTTCCAGGATAGGAGGCTAAAAAAGAGGATACGTCCTGGAAAAAGAGGACATCCGGTAGCCCTGGGGAGGAGCAGGTCTTGCAAAGCGGGAAGGGTCAATGAGGAGCCTTGGGAAACTAAGTTGACCTACAAAACTTATTGCTTTGCCCCCCCAGCTACGCCACTGCCTCCAGGTTCCTTCTCCTCGTGCAGTCGCAAGGGGCAGCAGAAGCAGCAGCGACATTAGTGGGGCTTGCAAGCCGGGCGGAAGAGCTGCTTGGTTCCGCCCTCCGCTGCGCAACGGTGCCTGGCTGGCAGGCAGGGGCCTGTCCCCGCGGCGCTTGCTCCTCTCGTTCTCCTGGGCTCCGGTTCCCCGGAGCTGGCATGGCCTTGGCGAGCGGTGCAGGGCACCCGCGGGCGGAGCAGGTCCCGGAGCAGCCCGAGAGCCACCAGCTCCGACAGGAGAACGAGCTGCAAGTGCTGGAATCCATCTATGGGAGGGACTTCCAAGACCTGAGCAGAAACCGGCGGGGCTGGAAGGTAACTGCGGAGAGGCTCGCCTGGCCTTCCGACTGGTGCTGAGCTTGTGCATGCACCTTGTGAGCTGGAAGTGGAAAGGAGCTCCCTGCGGATGCGGCTGGGGGGCAAAGAGCTTCCTTCAGGCTGAATTAGAGCCCAACCCTAGGCATGTCTGCTCAGAAGTAAGTCCGTTTGGGTTCAATGGGGCTTACTCCCAGGAAAGTGTGCATAGCATTGCAGCCTTAGAGCCCAATCCTATGCATATCTACTCAGAAGTAAGTCCCATTGGGCTCAGTAGGGCTTATTCAGAGGAAAAGTGTGCAGAGCATTGCAGCCTCAGGGGGCTTGTTTGACTTGCGTCAGCCCTGCCTGCCTCTTCTCATGTGCAAAGTTTGCTTAATGGATGAGTTAAGATGCATCACTATAACCACCTAGGGCAGCGATTCTCAAACTGTGGGTCTGCCACCCGCCAGTGGATCGGGACCCAATTTTGGTGGTTTGTGCAACTGACAGCACAGATTGGGCTGTGTGCAAAGAAGCTGCTGCTGGGTGGGGGGAAGCACTGCTGCCCAATCACCATTATAGCTCAGGCAGCTGACAAGATGCTAAAATTGTCAAGACACACCGTCCATTTTTTTGACCATTGACAAGGCACACCATGCTGCTGGTAGGGGCTCAAATCCCCTAGTTGCCCTACTAATGAATGACACTCCCCAAACTCCTGCGATACACCTGCAGCCCATCCACCGTACACCAGTGTGCCACGGTGGTTGAAAATGGCTGCTCTAGGGTCTCTAAAATGTTTGGGAAGCACTGACCTAGGGAGTTTTTAGTCACCACCAGGATGTTTAAAGCAGGTTAATTTGTTAAATACAAACAGTGTGAGGTTCAGCAGCTGGAGATTTTGCAGTGGCTTAGCTAAAGGGTGTGCAAAGCGCTGAGCTTTTGCAGGGAGTCTCAGTGCAGCCTGCAAGCAGTCCCTCCCCTTCAGAGCCATTCCACTTGGTGAGAGCAATATGGCGGCAAATGCCAGAGAAGACCTGGAGAAAAGGTGAATGCCTCTGTTTTGCCCCCATCACAGGGACTGGCTCTGAAGGGGATGTTTGCATGCTGCACTGAGACTTCCTGTAAAAATGTAGTGCTTTGCACCCCCTCTATCTACTCCACTGGGCCATTGGTTTCTCTTGCACAGGGTCAGGCTCTTTCCCCTGCCCCCTTTCTCTCTGTAGAGTGCAGGTTGGAGTGCCATCCCCTGTGGGTCTCAAAGCAGCTGCAGGGAGGAAGTTGTTGCCACCCATGAGCTCCCCTGCAAGCTAGGCAGCCAGGTGTTGCTTCGTTGGAGGGGGTCTCCTGCCTATGAGGTTCAAGAGAGACTGCCAGACTCCTCCACCAGGTTTCCTCAACCATGGAGAAAGATCTGCCCTCTTATCATCATGGGCTCTCTCTTTATCCTAGGTCTGAGCCTCACCAGGCCCCATAATCTTCCCCACCCTCTCCCATCTTGTTGTTTCCACCACCACCCTGCTGCCTTCTCCTGGCACACCTTGCTCATGGCCTCCATGAGGGGTATGGTGGCCTCCAAGGTCTTCATTATAGCTGTCTTCAAACCAGGCTGATGCGGTGTAAGTGCATTTGGAGGTGCTTCCACAGGCCTGTCAGCATTTGCCACAGGTAGCTGTCCATAAAGCTGGGCACATCTTGCCCCAACAACAGGGGGCATGGGAGGCTCTTCCCCCAGATTGTATGTGCAACCTCCTGTTTTTAGAAATGGGCTATGTCAGAATGCCAGTGCAAGGGAGTGCACCAGGATGCAGGTCTCTTGTTATCTGGTGTGCTCCCTGGGGCATTTGGTGGACCACTGTTAGATACAGGGATATCTGTACAGGGAGATAGTGGGACACTATGAGATACAGGAAGCTGGATTCTGATCCAGCAGAGCTGTTCTTATGTTCAGATCAACCTGATATTGGAGACACCCACTGCCACTAGCAGCCAGGTGTGCCTATGGAGATGTTCCACCACTACATGTCTCTTGGTTGGGAATACCACAGAGAGTAGATGAGACATGATCATAGACATGTTGCCAAAGTTCAGAAGAGCTGTGAAATATCCGTCCCCTTCCTTATGAATTAGCTTATCTGCTGAGGGCGCCCTGGTGCATGTGCCACACACCTGGCGGAAGACAGGTTAGCAGTGCTTCTCCATGGTAGCATCATTTTTTATGAAATTCCCTCCCAGTAGAACTAAGATGTGCTACCCTCCCTTTGGTCTTCTAATGAAGCCTTAAAATATTTTTTTTTTGGGGGGGGGGGGGGTCATGCTTTCCGCTATTGAATACGTTTCATGTTAGGATTCTTTGTCTCTGCTGGTTCTATTTTATACTTTTGTTCCTGGTAATTTTAGCTGCTGTATTTTATTTTGTATTTAATTGTAAATTGGTTTTTTAAAACTTTTTTATTGTAAACATTTTGAGTGAACTATGTTCTAGGGGGAGAAGTGGGATATAAATCCTTTAAATAAATAATCCCAGGACATGGTCTGAGAACACATGATACAGCTGTCTTGCTAAAGATAAGTAGGTTTAGGTCTAGTCAGTGCCTGTTTTGGTAATTGTCTCTAAGCAGTGTCTTTAAGCCTCTGGTGAAAGAAAAACAGGAGAAAATTGATGTAAGTTTTTTCCGACACCCTTAGTTCATATTTAAGGTTGAGTATCTGGTCAAGTAGTAGCAGAAACAATCAAATGTGGTGTGTATTTATTGTGTAAGCTTAGTGTTATGCATAATGGCCATACCGGAGCACCTGTTGCATATTGGAGTATCTATTTTACATTAAATTAAAGGACATATTAAGAAAATGTGGCTGTTATATTCCAGTATGCTTTAAAAAATATTAAAAAATAATGAAATCATTAGCAACGCAGATTTATGTTAATGATGTGTAGTCTGGGATGGATAAAAAAAAATTACACATAACTGATAATGGTACATTAGCTGTATTTCTTCCTGGAGAAAGATAATCTCCAGGATTATAAACATATCCATGCTTGACATGTTGAATGTGGGGCTGACTTTGAAGTGTGTCAAGAGAAATCTACCTGCAATACCCTAGAATCATCATTGTTAGAACCGTTAGAAATGATTGCAAAGGTCATTTTAACCAAACCTGCCCATTGTTCTCAACATCCAGCATGTCTGGTTTTATCACCTTTCCTTCTTGAGTTGCTCAGACCTCAGTATATGATAATTACCAGCATCATTTGCTTTCTCTCAAAGTGAGCAAGTGAGATAATTAGCAAAGGGAATTCTCTGCTTTTACCGACTGCTGCTGCTGAACTGAGAAGCATCTTATGTACACTGAAAAATGAATACCAGTAATTTCTCTTGCTTGCTAATTAAGCTTAATTAGCAGGGCCTTTATTCATACTGTTTTCTCCAGAGACTATGCAGAGTGCCAACCCCAAGACATCTGTGTGGGATCCCTTGATACAATTCTCCTTGTGCTGTTCATTGTAAGCCTGTAACCTTACACTGCTGTAATTAAGGGCCCACTGTGCCACCAGAATGTGTGTTTTGTGTGTTCAGTGGTTGCAGAACATAACTCAACATTTTACACAGCCAGGTCGCTGCATCAGCGAGCTTTAGAAAAGCCCTGGCACCAGTAAGTTGGCATGAGAGGGGAGGGGGAAGTGTCAAGGCCGGGAATGGGGAGGTAGCAGCAGCAGCAGCTCTAACAGTATCCTGTCTCCCTTCCTGGCCTCAATCCACCGGCCCAGGTCTGCACCAGCAGAATTGTGGGCACAGGTTCAAGTAGACCCGGTGGGAGGGTGAAAATGTTCCCTTACCTCAAGGAGTCCTTTGCAGCTCAAAACTCTCCTCAGGATGCAGTGCGAGCCATGTTGGCGTGGCTGCATTCACACTGAGGGAGTTGTGCTGGATCAGGCTGTCCAAAAGTTTTTTACTTTGATTTTGCGTTCAGTCACCCTTCCACCATCCCCCCACCACGTGTGGCTGCATGCTATAGCATAGTGGGGGATAGGATTAGGCCAGTGGTTCCCAAACCTTTTTGACTGCTGGCTCCCTTGACTAATTGGGCTATTGGCTGCAGTTCCCCATTTGGGCTAAAATTTTATGCATTGTATAGCGCAGAAGGTTTTTCATGAAGAATCTTCTTCTCCCCTTGCTGGTTTCCGTGGTTCCCTGGAGAGCCGTGGCTCACAGTTTGGGAACCACTGTATTAGGCTGTTAATGACAGGCATGATTATGCTAGATAACTATAATTTGCCTTGGCGTGAGTTTAGAATCTATCTGTCCCTATAAGATATGACTTGATCAAGAAACCAGTTAAGATAGGGCAGTTGCAGCATTTTGACCTTCTGTAAAAGCTCTTACACCAGTGTGATGTTGTGAGTTTGTTTCCATGATTTTGCACCACAACAGCAACCAAAAAACATGGTGCAGCTGCAAGGTGCCAAAAAAGGCAGAAGGCACAAGTGAGTGGTGGAGCTGCACTAAATATAAATTTATTTATGTCAGTGGTGGTGAAGACTCTTGTTTCCCTCCCTTGTAACATTGTGGCTGCCAAACATGACTTCTAGCTGCAAACTATGAGTATGTTGGCTCCCTGACTTATGAACGGGTGCATCATTGCTTTCATGCAGGAGCAGTATGTCCTTTGTGGTGCTTTTGTGCAGGTGCAATAGTCCTGGGCCAGCAAGAGCCAGCTGTTTCAACCTACATACATTTCAGCTTCCAAACAGACCTCCAGAACTGGTACATATGTTGGGTACATGCAGTGCAATCCTAACTTGCCCTGGAACAGGCAGGCCAGGGGGCCCGCGCTGTATCCAGCGCAATATTGGGCCCAGAAGTGGCTCAGCTGGAGGCAAGGGGAAACTCTTCCCCTTACTCCCAGGTAAGCCACCACAGCCCCAATGGGTCTTTTTGAACTTGGGTCACCTCCGGACGTGGCATAGGTCTGAAGAGAACAGAGCAGCTTCAAGCCACTCCGTGCTGCTTGTGGAACAGGGTTGGGATCCAGCATAACAGCTGGGTTCCAACCCTGCCTCCACTCCCCACCTGCCCACCCCCAGGACTGCCTTCTGCCTGCCCTCCCCCCAATCTGGAACACCTCTCTCCCGCCTCCTCCCCATCCTCCCCCAGACCCCTGCATTAGCCGATCTCAGCTGACACAACCCTCCCTCCCCAAGTCAGCGCAGAGGCTGGATACAAACTCTGTGTGTTGGCACGCATCACTGCACTGGCCCATTCGGCTCCCAAGGAGGCGCAAATGTGCTTTATGGCACGTTTGTGACCCTCCTGGGCCGGTGCAAGGGACTTGTACACCTGTGCAACAGCAGCCTCTCTGGGACACAAGCCCCCCTGTCAAGGGGTTGCAAAACGCAACTCTCTGGGACACAAAACTCTCTGGGACACAGGACTTGCGCCAGCCTAGGGCACAGTTATGATTGCACCCTTGGTGTCCCAGGAATGTCAAAAGCTAAACCATGTATCCCAAACAGTCTAAATACTGATGGTGGCTTGGACCTTTACTATATCTTTCCGGGGGTGGGGGCTTCAGTGGCTGTCTGCAGTGGATCACTGTTCAGCCCCCTATGGCATGGCTACAATCCTACGTTGAGTGTTTTAGGTGAGTGTTTGACCAGCATGAGCAATCGTTGGGGTCCCAGGCATTCTCTGGCAAGGCAGGCAGTTCCATCTTTGGCTGTTGGGGGTGGGTGAGCCATTGTATTTGTGGCAGGAACCCCTTGGGTGAGGCTGGTGGGTTATGTTCTGGGAAAGAGTGGGCTTTGGCCTGGTTGCATCGCCATATGGATTTCCCTCCCTTGCTTAACTATATCAGATGCATTGTGCTTTCCTTGTTGGGGTGGTGGAGGCTCCAGTTGGCTGTTCATTTGTGGAGACGTCACAGAATAGCTGCAGTAAGAATTCTGAGAGGGCAAGGATTAACACAGTGTCTTGCCACACATGTGAGAGACAAGAGATGATTCATATAAAGTGCTCCCTTTGCATGCAGAGTATCATTTCACCATGTTTCCCAACACCAAAGTTTCCTTTCGAAGGGCTAGAGAAGTGCAGCCTATGTCATGCACCTTGTGATGTGAGCTGTAGTTTCCTTGCAAGGGGCTTATATGCTGGGGTGGGTGTGCTGTGATTGGCAGCCAGATGTAGTCTGTATCCTGTGCTTCATTGTGAGAGAATGGGTAGGGAAGGGATGGCATGGCTTGCATTTTTCTTCTGCTTTTTTACTTACCCTTTGCTCTCAATAGGATTCTTCCTACCTACACTGGGTCTGCATTCATTTTTCTGGCATTGAGGGTGTGTCCATTGACTGAAGGGTAGTTAGTATCTCACATCTGTTGACTCCTCCTTGCCCTGCTCATGGCACACCCCTATGTTTTGCTTCTCCACCACCAGGCTTATACCAATGTCTGGGCTATGTTCACATTATGACAGCATGGTGTTTTCTTTCCATTACACTGGCATCCACATTGCAGTCATCGACAGGGGGGCCTGTGTCCCAGAGAGGCTCCTGTTGCACCGGTGTACATGTTGATTCACTGGCATATCCTTCAGATAGGATTGGGCCTTAAGTGGCTTTCTCCATTCACCATTGCCGCCTCCTGCAGCTACTTTTCTTTAAAACCCAACAGGTTTGTTCCTATATGTGGGCTGAAGAAAGTAGTCAAAGTGTGTCATAAGGGGTAGATTTGGTAACTGTTCCGGGGAACAGATAGGAAGCTTCTCAGCTGAAGAGCACCCCCCATTCGCTGCTTCTTGATGTTCCTTACGCTTGTATATTGTTGTGTTTAATGCTTCAGGTACAGTCTCCAGAGATCAATCTAGTTTTGCGACCTCAGGGCTTGGCTGGAGACCATGAAGTCTATGCCAAAGTTGACTTGTGGGTCAAGTGTCCCCAAACGTATCCTGATATGTGAGTACTTAACAAATTCATTTTGTAGCTTCCTAAAAAAGTTTTTAAAAAATGGAGTAGTTGTAACTACATCTCTGAATGTACTGGGTAAAATTAGATATGGAAGTATCTTAATGTTATAAAGCATTCAATTAGAGAAGTGGTTCTCACACATTTAGCACCGGGACCCACTTTTTAGAATGAGAATCTTTCAGGACCCACCGGAAGTGATGTCATGACTGGAAGTGACCTCATCAAGCAGGAAAATTTTTAACAATCCTAGGCCGCAATCCTACCCACACTAACCCAGGAGTAAGTCCCATTTACTATCATTGCTAAAAGAATATACATAGTAGCTTGTTAAAAGTACAGGTCTGTAACATTTCCCCAAATGTAGTCACATACCATGGTAGCATCAAGGCTAATATATTAAAATAAAATATTGAAATTAGTGGGTACCCACCCAAAATTGGGTCCTGACCCACAGTTTGAGAAACACTGAACTAGAGCATTGAGTACCTGGCATAACTTCATTGGGTAATAAAAATATTGCAAATTCCAGCTCAAAGCATTGGAGGACCTGCAGAGACTACAACAGTGCCTTGTGTCAAATTGACAGAGGATGAATGTGTCCCTGGGTGCCTAAGCTCCAGTGGCATCTCTTCAGCTGGGGCTTCCATGCTGCTGCTCTAGATCCCATCCCGAATGTTAACAGTGAATTATACGCTACAGTGAATGGCTGGGAATGTTTTTTGCAGGGTACAAATCATGGGGAGTGGGGAATGCAGATACTTTATACAGATGGTTAGTGTCAGTCTAGTATTACAGAATTCTTTTTGAGTTTGTATTGGGAGAATACAAAACTGTAGAAATTATTTGAGTGGTATGTAGTAGTATATTGATGTTATGTAACTTGGATAAGTATTTGTAAAACTTGTTCTACAAGTTTTACTTGTTTCCTGTGACTCTTTCTCCACTCTAGTGTTCCTGAAATTGAGCTTAGAAATGCCAAGGGTCTTTCCAATGAAAATATTAACTTGTTAAAATCCAGCCTAGAGAAATTAGCACAAGAGCGTTGTGGAGAGGTAAGCAGTTTAAAGTCTGTGTTCATTTTTGACCTAGATATTGAGCATTGATGTATTAGCATATATTTTCAATTGGAAAATGACATGCAGTGTCTGTGCGTTTATGTGGATGTGTGTTTCTCTCTGCTTAGAGGTTATGAACCTAAAGGCATAGGGATTGTGTTCTTGATTGTTCTACAGCTTCTGGTCATTCTGATCCTTGGCAAAAGTTGTTGTTTATATTCTTGCAAAACGTGAACAGAATTGTTTTTTCTCCCTGTGAATTCCCTTGGCTAAAACCCCTCTACCCAGTGGCATAGCTAGAGGGGATGCAAAGCACTATGTTTTGCAGGGAGCCTCACCTCCCTCTCTCCTTCAGAGAGCTAATTACCTGTATTATTCAGCATGTATCTTTAGTGGGGAGGGGGGGCAGGTCTACAAGAAGTATCTACTCCAGTGTTCCCAAACTGTGGTTTGGGTCCCACTGGTGGGTTGCGACCTGATTTTGGGTGAATCGCCAAAGGGTGGATAGAAAGAATGGATACTAATTGCTTCAAACCCTGAGGGTATTCAAAAATCAAATAGGTGGCTGCTAATAACCCTGCAAAGAGCTCAGCTCCAGCAGTTTTTGAGATAGCTGCTAACTGCTCTGCAAGAGCTGAGCTCCTACAGTTTGCAAGCTTATAGGGAGATAAATAAACATTTATTTATACAGATGGTATACAGGTCTTTTTTCTGGGTTTTATTATATACAAATAAATAAAATATTTATTTTAGATCTCCTTTTCTTAAAGTCTGGTAAAGCTAGGTGGTTCCAGATAGAGTGTCATTTTAAAAAGTTGGTCCTGGTGCTAAAAAGTTTGGGAATCACTGATCTACCCCCTTTTTTGTCCTTGCTCCCTAAACATGACTGGTCATTCAGTTGTCATAGTGCTCCCATAGCTGCTTTTAACAGATGTTTCTGTGACAAAGTGCACTTTTGCAGATGCAAAAAACATCTGTTTTTGCAGAAACAGATGTTTCTGTGACAAAGTGCACTTTTGCAAAGTGCACTTTTGAAGAGCTCCAGTTGACAACTTGAGCCTAGTATTTTCTCTGAAAGTAGTCATACTAAAAGGTCTTGCATCCTAATATTTTTGGGACTTGAATTGGGGTGTCAGAGAAGCATTATTTATGTCTGGTTTCCTGCCAGAAATACCTTGATAATAATTGTGTTGTTATTAACACTATCTGAAAAGTATTACTGATAGTACTACATTGTCATCATGTTGTCAGAATTGTACTTTCCAGTGCCAGAGTACTTAATAAACTAGAGTGGGGATAGACGGCACCCTTGTCTCCAAGTAAGAATTGCCCCATCTATTGGAATATCTGCAGTGAGTCAGAACCAAAACAGTTTTTCTTAGTTTCAACTGGTTTGGCTTGAGAAGGATACAGTAAAAGTTTTTTAATAGCTATGGCAATTGCAATTTTGATTGAGTTATCCTCTGCCAGGAGGATGCTGACATAGACCTTGAACTTGGTAAGTTTTGATTATACATTCCAAAGCACTTTAATATTGTGCTTAGATGAAAATGAGCATGTATTCAAAGTCTGAGTAGGCAAATTGAGTACTTGTAAGAAATTCAATGTATGTGATGAGAGTGCTCTTGTTCACTAGTGTTATTGTGTTTACAGTCTCACTTTTAACTGCCATAGTTATCTCAGAATAGCATTTTTAATAGCAGTCCACATACATTTTCTTAAGATTAATGTGAATGTAGTCACATGGAGGTTGGCTGTTTATAATGGAGGGAGAGAGTGTTTCTTTAAAAATAGTGCTGCTTCTGTAGAACTGTATTCTGAGACACTGCTGATAGCTGATTATGATTTTAGTTTTGCCCAGATGATTCAAAACCGTAGAAATGGTTTATATGCCTGGCTATTTTCAGTGCCAAGACTTGTGTTCAGGAGAAGCAACTGGAATGTTCAACCCTGAAAGATATGCAAAAAAAGAGGAGATTTAGCATCCAACAGCTGATGCTTGTCTTATGTGACAAGATTTTTTGCTTGCCTTTTGTAAGTTGTAAATGGCCTTGAAATAAGTGGTACTTGATCACGCAAGTGTAAATATGTACAGGAGGGACCTCAGTATCTACTGATTTGACTCGCCACTGATACCAGGGTCCACCTTTGAATGCCTTGTAACAAGGGGGGGAAAGCACCCAAAATCCATTTCCTACCTTTGCACTGTTAAACCACATTGGTTGCAAGCTTCTCAAGCTGGACTAGATGGGCCTATGGCCTGATCCAGTGGGGCTGTTCTTATGTTTCTTACTTATGGTTAAAGGTAGCTTTAAAGACCCACTACCAGGTTTCTTGCTCCTCTATTGTAACCTCAGAATGTATCGTATGGATACTATACTGCAGTGGCTCTCACACATTTAGCACCGGGACCCACCGGGACAGAATGAGAATCTGTTGGGACCCACCGGAAGTGACCTCATCAAGCAGGGGAAATTTTTAACTATCCTAGGCTGCAATCCTACCCACACGTACCCAGGAGTAAGTTTCCTTTACTATCATTGTTAAAATAATATACATAGTATTTTGTTAAAAGTACAGGTCTGTAACATTTCCCCAAATGCAGTCACATATCATGGTAGCATCAAGTCTAATATATTAAAATAAAATATTGAAATGAATGGGGTCCCACCTGAAATTGTCTTCCGGCCCACCTAGTGCGTCCTGACCCACAGTTTGAGAAACACTGCTATACTGCATTCAGCCACTAGATGGAGTGAATAATGGAATACAGGTTGAGTCTCATTAATCATGAGTCTCATTAAACCTTCCAAGAACTCACATGGATGGCAAAAAATGCACTATAGCAAATCAATTTAAAAAACAGTCTCTTTGCTCTGATGATTTAAAAACAGCCTTGCTGACCTATGTAATGCACACAGAGACAATTAGTCTCTCTCCAGGCGCTTAGGCTTCACTATGAGGTAGCAATCCCTCCCTTCACCAGGAGCCCCAGCAAGGGGGAAAAGAATGGAGAAGGTGATAATTGCTGCCATTCAGCCTTCTTCTGCTCAGGGGGAAGGGAGGAGTGAAACCTACAGAGAGAATTATTGATGGATTGTCAGCTGGCTGCCTTCTCTGGCATTATTAGACTGTTTTCCTTTAATTTAAAGGGCCCTCTCATCAGCTTTGAGATAGAAAAATCTGAGGATAATTAGGTTATACCTGTAATCACTTGCATGACTGTCTCTCTTTAACAGTAAGAAGCAGTTTTTTAAACAGTGATTTTAAAGGGGTGCATTTTTTTCCCTTCTCCAGGGATCAGCACATTCCTTCTCATTTGCAGGGGCCATTCGTGTTGAGTCAAATCCGTGTATAAAAAATCCATGTATAACAAGGCTGGACCTGTAATTTCATTCCATGAGATTCCATTATTCATCCCATCTAGTGGCTGAATGCAGTATAGCGCCTATACCAGTGCATTCTGGGGTGCCAATGGAGGAGCAAGATACCTGGAAGTGGGTCTTTAAAACTATTTTTCCACTGATTGGTATCCACTGGTTTTTTTGTTTTTGCACTGCAACTGGGGGTTGTAGAAAGGAACTCCAGTGGATAATGAGGCTTGATCCGTATTTCTTCTCACTTATAAGCACTTTTGCAAACCACATTTTACACTTGCCTTTCCTCCCCAGGTGATGATATTTGAGCTAGCTGAGTATGTGCAGTCATTTCTCAGTGATTACAACAAACCACCTTCAAAGTCTTTCCATGAGGAAATGCTAAAGAATCAACAAAGGGAGCAAGAAAGGCTGGCCCAGGAGGAACAGCAGCGAATACAAGATCTTCGGAGAAAAGAAGAACAGATGGTGAGAACAGTACACAGTTTCTGCACCTCTCCCACCTTTTGTTCATATGAATATGCAAAGAGCCAAAACCTTCAAGTTCAAATCCATGGATAAGGATTGCTCATATGGACTGGAATTCAGTAAATCCCCTCTGTTTATATATGTTGAAGCTATATATCTCCTGGCCAGGAAGCTGTTTTCATCTCAAGCTGCATGGAACTCTGTACCACTACTGTGGCTGCAGTCTCAGCCCATGTGCTTATACTGATCATGTCCACAGCATTCTGCTGATGTAAATAAGAATATACTATGTCTGACTTATGAGCTTCCTCAAAAGTTCTGGGGCCAGTATTATTCCTTGTGTAGTTTCAGCCAGTGATGTGCAGTCAGGGTAGGCAGGGGAGGCAGAGCCTCACCTAATCCAGCCAGTTAAAAAAAAAAAAAGTAAAGGACCCAACAAGTTTTAAAAACCGAATCTTTTGCCTTTCCCAAGCTACTCTTTTCTGCTTTAGCAGGCAGTCTGTTTAAAGCAGTACACACACTAACATGGAAGGAATAAAGAGAATTGCTAATCAGCTCAGTCACTATGGTGGCTTGCAAGGGACAAAACAGTCAGGGACGCCTGTGCAATTAAAGCCACCAGGGAGAGCTACCTCTGTTTGTCCAGTAATAAAGACAGCACTTGTGTCATCAGTCTCCAGGGAGGCATTAGAAAGAGTTGCCTCCAGCAGGTTAGGCTGTAATTGTTGGTGTTTTCCAATTAAAAAAAATATGGCGGCTGACTTCCCCCCGCCCCGCCCCCCCCAAAAAAAGAAATAGCAGGATGCCTGCATCAGCAAGCTCTGTGTAGGAAGAAGGAAGAGTTACTTCTCTTTTGTTAAAAAAAACAAAAACCATGGAAAAAGTAGGGAGCCTACGCAAACAACTGCTCTGCCACCAAGAGAGGCAGCTTTTCAGTTCCTGGGGGGGGGGGGCTGTGCTAAGCTCTCCCTACCTTCAAGTGGTGGGAGAAGAGGTAAGTTTTTAAAACATTTACAGAGTATTTCATTATAGTAACATTTGTTACAGCATCGTGAAATCCTTGAGGAAATACAGAGAAGGGAAGAAGAAAAGAGAGAAGAAAAGAAAAGGAAAGAAATAGCAAAACAGGTATTTAAAAAAATTATCTTTGCGCAATGCTGTACACATCAGAGGCAGACAGCACACAGCAGTGGAAATGTTCTGAACCATTAGGCGGTGACTCAACAGATCACACAATTTCCAGTAAGCCATCGCTCAAATCATCCACTGCTACAACCTAATGGTAGGAGTGACAATGCCAAGTCAAGGCAATGGTGATGCTGGGACAAGGCGGGGGAATCTGCATGCATTCTTATGTAGGGATTAAGATCGCCCTGTGTTCGTGAGTAAGTGTGAGAGGAGCATAAGTGTACATGTTCTATGTGAGTGTGAATCTGAGGGAGGGGGAGGAGGGTCAATTGATGGAAGGGAAGTAATAGAGTAACAACTTTTTCCCAACGCTACCCTAATGGATTCTGCTGTAGCTTGTATGTACCAAACCTTAAGTTACTGGAATTTTCATGCTGCAGATTCTATATCCATATGTCCATTGCTTGGACAGCAGAAAGTTCCCTGGTGTTTCTTCTGTACACTTCCCGCATATTATGTTATGAATATGACACAGTCCTGTGATTTCTGTACTTATACTGTTATCCCAAATGTCTGAATGTTCTTTAAGGTTGGGTCTACACCATTTCTTGTATAGTTAATTTGTTTTTCCTTACTTTGATGCATTCTTGTGCTTCAGTTTGTACATCTGCAGTTCATGTGGACAAAAGGCATTGTGGGAATTAAGGTGCAGAAAGGTCCCTGCTTGCTGTGTCATGTTGCAAGTTTGTAGTAACTAAATTGATCATCACAGTGTCCATCCTGGCAACAGTACTGTAGAGAAGCTAATCCTGTTTTAAGGAGATGCTGGCCTCCTCCAATCTCTCTGGCAGATGCTAGAAGTGGGGTGTGAGTTGGGAGCCTATGTGTTAGGCTGCTAAACTAAAGGTTTGAGGTGGGCCACAGATATTCAGTTACTTTTTTTCCTTTTCAGGAGCTGTTGGAAAGTGCCACTCTGACACACCAGGAAATCTCTGCCAGTAGAGATACTGTTGGGAACAAAATAATTCTCTCTCCAAATGGAGATGCTACAGAACATGGAGGACACAATAAATATCGTGCACATTCCACAGGGCGTTCAAAGTACGTTGTCCATGTTCACGTGAATGGGGATGGGAGTGTTTTAATAGAACACTTTAATGGGCATATGCTTTCAGTCCAATCCTACTGAACTCTCCATGCGGCAATGCAGCAGCACCAGTGTTGTATCCACTGCATCCTACAGAGGAGTTTGACCTCTGGAGGCCTCCTTACAGAAAGGGAACATTTGTTTCCTTCTCCCAGGATAAACCCCCGCTGGCCCTGTGAGCTATATCATTGGTGCAAGTCTGCCTGGACCCATGAAAGGTATTTAGGATTCGGCAGGCACAGTTGCCGTCAAATCCACTCCCTCCCCGGATCTGATCTGCCCCCATCCCTGTCACCTCCCTGTTTTGTCCACCCTCCACCCAATTCCACCTCATAAGAACATAAGAACATAAGAACAGCCCCACTGGATCAGGCCATAGGCCCATCTAGTCCAGCTTCCTGTATCTCACAGCGGCCCACCAAATGCCCCAGGGAGCACACCAGATAACAAGAGACCTCGTCCTGGTGCTCTCCCCTACATCTGGCATTCTGACTTAACCCATTCCTAAAATCAGGAGGTTGCGCATACACATCATGGCTTGTACCCCATAATGGATTTTTCCTCCAGAAACTCGTCCAATCCCCTTTTAAAGGCGTCTAGGCTAGACGCCAGCACCACATCCTGTGGCAAGGAGTTCCACAGACTGACCACGCGCTGAGTAAAGAAATATTTTCTTTTGTCTGTCCTAACCCGCCCAACACTCAATTTTAGTGGATGTCCCCTGGTTCTGGTATTATGTGAGAGTGTAAAGAGCATCTCCCTATCCACTCTGTCCATCCCCTGCATAATTTTGTATGTCTCAATCATGTCCCCCCTCAAGCATCTCTTTTCTAGGCTGAAGAGGCCCAAACGCCGTAGCCTTTCCTCATAAGGAAGGTGCCCCAGCCCCGTAATCAGCTTAGTCGCTCTCTTTTGCACCTTTTCCATTTCCACTATGTCTTTTTTGAGATGCGGCGACCAGAACTGGACACAATACTCCAGGTGTGGCCTTACCATAGATTTGTACAACGGCATTATAATATTAGCCGTTTTGTTCTCAATACCCTTCCTAATGATCCCAAGCATAGAATTGGCCTTCTTCACTGCCGCCGCACATTGGGTCGACACTTTCATCGACCTGTCCACCACCACCCCAAGATCTCTCTCCTGATCTGTCACAGACAGCTCAGAACCCATCAGCCTATATCTAAAGTTTTGATTTTTTGCCCCAATGTGCATGACTTTACACTTACTGACATTGAAGCGCATCTGCCATTTTGCTGCCCATTCTGCCAGTCTGGAGAGATCCTTCTGGAGCTCCTCACAATCACTTCTGGTCTTTACCACTCGGAAAAGTTTGGTGTCGTCTGCAAACTTAGCCACTTCACTGCTCAACCCTGTCTCCAGGTCATTTACGAAGAGGTTGAAAAGCACCGGTCCCAGGACAGATCCTTGGGGCACACCGCTTTTCACCTCTCTCCATTGTGAAAATTGCCCATTGACACCCACTCTCTGCTTCCTGGCCTCCAACCAGTTCTCAATCCACGAGAGGACCTGTCCTCTAATTCCCTGACTGTGGAGTTTTTTCAGTAGCCTTTGGTGAGGGACCGTGTCAAATGCCTTCTGAAAGTCCAGATATATAATGTCCACGGGTTCTCCCGCATCCACATGCCTGTTGACCTTTTCAAAGAATTCTATAAGGTTCGTGAGGCAAGACTTATCCTTACAGAAGCCATGCTGACTCTCCCTCAGCAAGGCCTGTTCGTCTATGTGTTTTGAGATCCTATCTTTGATGAGGCATTCCACCATCTTACCCGGTATGGATGTTAGGCTGACCGGCCTATAGTTTCCTGGGTCCCCCCTCTTTCCCTTTTTAAAAATAGGCGTGACATTTGCTATCCTCCAATCTTCTGGTACCGTGGCCGTTTTGAGGGACAAGTTGCATACCTTAGTCAAGAGATCTGCAACTTCATTCTTCAATTCCTTAATAACCCTTGGGTGTATGCCATCAGGGCCCGGTGACTTATTGATCTTTAATTTATCAATGAGGTCTGAAACATCTTCTCTTTTAACCTCTATCTGACTTAACTCCTCGGTCAGGAGGGGCCGTTCGGGCAGCGGTATCTGCCCGAGGTCTTCTGCCGTGAAGACAGATGCAAAGAACTCATTTAATTTCTCTGCCATCTCTAAGTCTCCTTTTATCTCCCCTTTCCCTCCCTCACCATCCAGAGGGCCAACCGCTTCTCTGGCGGGTTTCCTGCTTCTAACATATTTGAAGAAGCTTTTATTATTCCCCTTAATGTTGCTGGCCATGCGTTCCTCATAGTCTCGCTTGGCCTCCCCTATCACCTTCTTACATTTCTTTTGCCACAGTTTATGTTCCTTTTTATTCTCTTCATTAGGGCAAGACTTCCATTTACGGAAGGAAGCTTCCTTGCCCTTCACAGCCTCTCTAACTTGGCTGGTTAGCCATGCGGGCACTCTCCTGGATTTAGTGGAACCCTTCTTTCTTTGCGGTATACACCTCTGCTGGGCCTCTATTACTGTTGCTTTAAGCAGCCTCCATGCACTCTGGAGAGACTGGACTCTTTTTACCCTCCCTTTCAACCTCCTTCTAACCAGCCTCCTCATTTGAGGGAAGTCCGCCCGTCGGAAGTCAAGGGTTTTTGTTAGAGATTTGCCTGGTATTCTTCCCCCAACGTGCACGTCAAAACGGATCGCAGCATGATCACTGTTCCCCAATGGCTCAGTAACGTTTACATCTCTAACCAGGTCCTGCGTACCGCTCAAAATTAAATCCAGAGTCACCTGTCCTCTGGTGGGCTCCTTGACTAGCTGATCTAAGCCACAGTCATTTAGCAC
Source organism: Tiliqua scincoides (assembly GCF_035046505.1). Classification (NCBI taxonomy): domain Eukaryota; kingdom Metazoa; phylum Chordata; class Lepidosauria; order Squamata; family Scincidae; genus Tiliqua; species Tiliqua scincoides. The sequence goes on from NC_089821.1 coordinate 12,600,911, forward strand.
GTCAAGAAATCCGGTTTCCTTATCGTGACCAGAACACAAATTGACCCAGTCAATATGAGGATAATTGAAGTCCCCCATGATTACAACCCTGTCCTTCCTTGTCACCTCCCTGATCTGTTTCCTCATTTCAAGGTCCCCATCAGATTTCTGGTCTGGAGGACGATAGTACACCCCCAGTATTACATCGCTGCACAAGCCTGGTAATTTAACCCACAGAGATTCTACGGTGGAGTCGGACCCACCTTCAATCTCTACTTTGCTGGATTCTATCCCTTCCTTAACATAAAGGGCCACCCCACCTCCAACACGCCCCTGCCTGTCCCTCCTGTAGAGTTTATAGCCCGGGATTGCGGTATCCCACTGATTCTCCGCATTCCACCAGGTTTCCGTTATGCCCACTATGTCAATATTTTCCCTTGTCACCAGACATTCCAGTTCCTCCCACCTTTGCTCGTAGACTTCGGGCATTCGCATAAAAGCATTTATACACGGAATGCCCCAGGATGGGCTGCTTATTCGCTCCTTTGTCCCCGCATCCTCTCATTGTGCCAAACCGTTTATCACATCCCATCACCCTACCTTTCCCAATTTCTTCTCCTACCCTGCCTTTGTCTTGTTGTTCTCTAACCTCCCCATCCTCATCCCATAGGGATGAGGAGTCCCGAACCGGATGCCCCTCGGCTCCTGTTGGCCTTCCCCCAGGGATCAGTTTAAAAGCTGCTCTGCCACCTTTTTAATGTTATGCGCCAGCAGTCTGGTTCCATTCTGGTTCAAATGGAGCCCGTCCCTCTTGTACAGGCCCCGCTTGTCCCAAAACGTTCCCCAGTGCCTAACGAATCTAAACCCCTCCTCCCTACACCACCGTCTCATCCACGCATTGAGACCCCTGATCTCCGCCTGCCTAGCTGGCCCTGCGCGTGGAACAGGTAGCACTTCAGAGAACGCTACCTTTGAGGTCCTGGCTTTCAGCTTCCTGCCTAAAAGCCTAAATTTGGCCTCCAGGACCTCCCAGCTACACTTGCCCACGTCGTTGGTGCCAACATGCACCACAGCCGCTACCTCTCCCCCAGCACTGTCTACTAGCCTGTCTAGACGAGAAGTGATGTCCGCAACCTTCGCACCAGGCAGGCAAGTCACCATGCGGTCCTCACATCCATCGCAAACCCCCCTCTCTATGTTTCTAATAATCGAATCCCCCACTACAAGAAGCCCCCGACCCCCCTCCCGCCGAGGAGTATCCCGAGTGCGCTCGGATACGGGCCCATCCCCTGAAGAAGGCGTCCCCCCTAGGGGATTGTTTCCCTTCTCTCCAGGATGACGTCCTCCAGTCCCGAGACTTCCCACCCGGGCAGCCGATGAGCTGCACGCCTGAGGTTGGGACGAAGCCTGATCGTCCCCGGAAGTCTCCCCACGGTCCTCCTCTGGCTGCCTGCGCTTCTCCAGGTCGGCCACCAAGGCTTCAAGGGAGCGGACGCGTTCCCTGAGAGCCTGGAGCTCCTTGCACCGAGGACACACCCATGACTTATGCCCCAGAGGCATATAATCATACATGTGGCACTTGATGCAGAACACTGGATAGCCCCCACCCTGCTGCTGGCTGTCTGACTGCATAGCTTTTGTTGTTGTTGTTGTTGTTGTTTTATTTAGGGGTTCTTTTAAAAACCGTACACTGGATAGCAGCCCTTTTCTCTAGGGAAGAGGAAGGGCAGTGTATGGGGCCCTGGCCTCCTCGCCCTGCTGCTGAACTCGCCCAGATGCTAAACTCTTGTGCCTTACCTGGCACTTAGTTCCCAGAGGCACTTGGTTCCCAGAGGCCACACGCGTCCCACCTCCTGTGTGATCCTGCCTGGGGCAGTGCCCACTGCCATGAAGAGATGGCCACTTGCTGCTTCTCACACCAGCCAGCCTGCATGCTTCTGTGTGCCGCCATTTGCAACAGCTGGAAAGCGCATGATGCCTCTGGAGTGTTCATTCCAGCAGCATACTGTGTCTTCAGGATTGGGCTGTTAGGTTGTCATTTTTAAGGAGCAGGAGAGTTTCTTGCCAAGCGACTCAGAATAAAATACTGCTGATTTTTGCTTTGTAGAAGGGAGCGTCAGTACTCTGCATGCAGTAATGAAGATTCTCCTGGATGTAGTGAAATTTTGTATTTCAGTATTGGTCAGCTAAAAGTACACAAAGGAAGGTGCATAGGTAAGTGCAACAGTTGATCCATGTGAACACTTTCAGTACATGTCTTTTTAAAAATCAAGTAATGAAGAGTATGTTATTCAATATATGAGTATAGAGCAGCAATTTTCAACCTCTTTCATTTCATGGCACACTGACAAGATGCTAAAATTTTAAAGGCTCATCTTCAGCTTTTTTACAATTGACAAGGCGCACCACACTACCGGGGGGGGGGTCACATTCCTCAATGACCCTACTAATAAATGACCCTCCCCCAAACTTGCACAGCACACCTGCGGATCATTCTGGTGCCACAGCACACTGGTTGAAAATTGCTGGTATAGAGAGTAAATACTGTCCAGTTGCGTGACTGACATTTAAAATTATGGTTGCATACTGTTGTTGATAATAAGATAAACCAATTCAAGTTTTAGTTGATGAGTTTTCCATTTCTTTTTTTTAAAAATCTTTATAGGCACCCTTTCTGTTTGGTGTTTGAAAACATTTTGGATGTTTGTAACTTTAATAGGGAATGAAGAAATCAATTTCACAAATACCACAAATGAATTTTTTCCTGTCTTTTGATTAGCTTAACAACTGCCACTGATCTTACACTTCCTTCAGTGGATTGAATCAAGCAGTTCCTTAGACCTTCTGCTTAAGTATGTGTGTATCCATTTCCCTACTTCTTCCCATCCATTTTTTTGCTGGAAAGTTGGTTAGGATTGCGCTCTTAGAAGTATAGTTGTAACCTCTTTATCATGCCTGTCCATCAGAGTTTCTGCTTCAGAATGACTGTCTTCATGTTTCTAGACACAGATGAGCAACTTGGTAAATTGGTCTATAATGGCTTGGAGATGTGCACTGGAAACTTTGTTCTAATACATGAATGGATTCTGAAGTGGCAAAAGAAAATGGGAAAATTTCTCACAAGTGAAGAAAAAGAAAAGATTGAAAAATGCAAAAAACAGGTAACAACATTTGTGTGTGTTGGCCTTGTAAAACCTTGTTCCTGTGGGGCAGAATGGACATGTCTTAATTTTGAGTTGATGTGGTATTGAATGCTTAAGATGCACCACTGGCAGATGACATGAAGATGGATGGTATTATAGCTGAAACCCTGGAAGATTGAATCAGGATTCAACACTCACTTGATAGACTTGATCATTGGACCCCTACCAACAATGTGAAATTCAACAGAGGCAAATATATTCCTGCCTGTACATACAAAAAAAGAAATTCCAACACTGGAATAGACTGTCTCGTGCAGTAGTAGGCTCTCCCTTGTTGGAGGTTTTCAAGCAGTTGCCTGCCCTTAGCAGGGGGTTGAACTAGATGACCTCTCAAGCCCTTCCAACTCAAACATTCTGTAATATGAAAACAATGCAAAGTGGTTGAGAGCCAGGTGATTTGTTTAGAAATGTGCATGTCCACAAAGGGCAGAAAACTCACCAACCATGAAGGGATATAAGAGTTCAGTGCTCACAAGAAGAAGAGTTCTATGCACACACTTTTCATTTATTGTATTGATTTATTAAAATATGTATAGGTTACTTTTCCTACCCCAGTCATAGAAAATATTTTATATTTACAATCTAAATAAATCTGTCACTTCAAGGGGGGGGAAATGGCACACAGTAGCATATAAGCACCTTGTTTATGTATACAAAAACAGTGGCGTTGCTCAGATTCTGTCCCCCCTTTCAATTGGGCTTCAGGGCCATCAGGTTCCAGGGCAAGCACCATTCCTTCTCAGGTTCCTTCTCAGAAGCACCATTCCCCAACTTTTACCCCCGATTTATCCAAGCGTCATGTAACATTCTATGGTTTTTGGCTGAAAACCTGCCCATGACTTATCTGTGAGATTGCCTTATAGGCAAGTATCTATGGGATAACCTACTTGTTTATAGAAGTGAGAAGCTGAATAACTTCTCACGTTGGTTTAGTTGATTCTGGTAGAATGTCTTCAATAGAAGGTGTTATAATTTCTTTAATGAGAGGTGCGACCAGTTTTCTTGGCTGTCGCTCATCATTTGTTTCTTTTGAACAGATTCAAGGGGCAGAATCGGAGTTCAACTCTCTGGTGAAGCTAAAGCACCCAAACATAATCCGTTACCTGTCTATGAACTTTAAAGAACAGGATGACTCGATTGTGGTAGACATTTTGTTGGAACACGTTAGTGGAAACAGGCTTTCTGTGCAGTTGGACAAAGGAATTCCAGTTCCCATGGATCAGTTGCGTCATTACACAGCTCAGCTACTGTCGGCACTTGACTACCTGCACAGTAATTCGGTGGTGCACAAAGTTCTGAGTGCATCCAGCATTGTAGTAGATACTGAAGGAAATATCAAAGTGGCAGACTACAGTATTTCCAAGCGCTTGGCGGATATTTGTAAGGAGGATGTTTTTGAACAGACCAAAGTTCGATTTAGTGAAGATGCCTTGCCAAACAAATCAGGAAAGAAAGGAGACGTGTGGCGATTGGGCTTGCTGTTGCTTGCTCTTAGCCAGGGACAAATAATTAAGGAATATCCAGTCATGATCCCTAATGATTTGCCTGATGATTTTTGTGACTTTCTGAAAAAGTATGTACATATCTCTTTTCTTTTCTAATTCTACCATCAAAAACTATATATACATGCACACACACAGCCTGGAAAAATTTGTATGTTTAGAATTAATTGATACACTAACAGCTCAGTCCTACTGAAATTCCCCCTTGCCAATGCAGTGGCACCAGCCCAGCTTCAGCTGCATCCTGCAGGGGAATTTCAGCTGCTGGATATCTCCTCAGGGCAAGCCCCTATAGCCACAATGGGTCAACATGAACCTGGGCCAGCGATAGCACTGCTGCAAATCTGTATTGACCTGTCTTGGCAGATGATGCCCGGGGAAGGGGTTAGGATATTGCGCATGCAGGGCTGGCCTTAGAAGCTGTGGAGCCCAATTGGAAACACTTGCAGGGCCCCCTCTACTAATTTTTTTTTAGTTCTTAGCTTGAATGGAGTCAAACCAAGAAAAAAAAATCTATTCTGTGCAGTTGGATAGTACTCTTGTCCCTTAGTGGTACAGTGAGTACCCAGCCTGCAGCACTCCCTAACTCTCACCCATAGCTGCCCCATCTGCAGCAACCTTCTCTGGAGCGAGATGGGGGAAAGGATGGCATTGGGAGCTGTGAGGGTGGGGAAAGAGTGAGGTGCCCGTGCTACCATCTGCATGCCACAGATTTCAGGCCAATTGGAAGCTGCGGTGAGTGGGTGTCCCAGCTGCCTAAAAGCCAGCCCTGGATGCACCTTATAAAATTATAAATCATTTTTATCTAACTTTGGCTGCAATCCTAACCTCACTTTCCTGGGAGTAAGTCCCATTGAACACAATAGGATTTACTTCTGAGTAGACCTGGTTAGGATTGTGCCCTTTTTTTCCATAATGTATATTCTTGCTATCTTATTCTTGATGAATAAGCTTCACCAATATTATCAGCAATAATCTGGATAGATGAAATGTTTCCATCTGCAGCAGCAAGTTAGTTAAGGAAGCGGTGCCCTTACCTATTTTTTGTATGAGTTTAGTTGCAAGTCCATAAACTAGATAGTCTTTCAGTTAACACCCCACATCCTGGTTCTGCTGAAAGAGACCAAATTCTAACCTGTGTTGTTTTGGATTTATGATCAGGTGTGTGTGCTTGGAAGATAAAGAAAGGTGGAGTACTCAGCAGCTTCTGCAACACATTTTTATAAACCCTCCGCAAATGAAAATGCCTCTAATGGAAGAAAGCCCAGATGGTAAATACTTTAACCATTTTTATTTTACATTAACATGCTAGTGATGGAAATGAAATATACTTAAAAATGAAATGCAGGCTGATAACTCAGTCTGTGCATTAAGAAGTTATATCTTTATATAAAACATCTGTCAAGATTGTGCAGTGCAGCTGCTTTTCGAGCAGCTTTCCCCTCACTTTTTGGAATTGTTGTTTTATAAGCTTCAATTTAATTTAAACATTTTGTTTTTTAGAAATTCTCAGTTATACGAAACTGTAATGTCCAACAGCAATTAAAATAGAAGAGAAAAATCGTAAGATAAGAAATCCCTTCTTGTGCTTCAAACGTTAGAAAATAAATTTTGTTGTCTATTTCCTGCACATTTTTTTTCTCTAGCATGAAACCTATTTGATATAATGAGCATCTCTCTCATTATGTGCAAATACCTGATGGTGCTTAGCAGACTATAATAGAAACTGAAAAGTTTTGAAGGCAGAATGGCAGAAAATGAAGCACTAGGGATCATTCACTCCAGAAAATCATTATAAACATCAAAGTACACTTGTTGATTTTCAATAATCCACTCCTCTACTGTATAAATATAGTCCACTGTTCTACTCTAGCATCTGAGGTGATTAGGTAGGCAGATAATTTGAATGATTGTGCAATAAAATCTTTCAGGTTAGTCTTAACAGTGCAACTATTAACACTTTTAACAGTTTTAACCTTTAAAAATGCAACCCTTGAAATAGTTTTCCGAAAATTATGGCTCCCAGGAGGTGAGGGCTCTCATACTCAAGCTGGCTGAAATATAACACTGGGCATGGATATTTTGCTCTTGACAACACATTTTCTTGAACTGATTGTAGTGCATAATTACTTATATAGTGCTTTTTGACAAGAGTAGTTCATAAAGCAGTTTATGTACTTTACATAGAAAAAAATCTTTTTAAAAGACACAATCTTTAAAAAAAACAGTGCAGAGGAGGAACCAGCAGCCACTGGAAAAGATACCACGCTAGGGTAAAAAGTGATATTTGCTCGCTCCCTGCTAAATATGAGAGGACACCACTTTAAAGGGTGCTTGTTTGCCCACTGAGCAGAGATGGGCAGCTCAGTCATATCGCCAGCACCATCCAGGGCTCCAGCAGTGCTGAAATGGTAACTGCTGGATCCGGTGGGCTCTGGGCTAGTGCCGGGAGTCTCCTTGTTACCCTGGGTGATGCAGCCACAGCACCAATGGATGTCCTTGGATCTTTGCCCACTTTTGAACAGGCACAGATGCAAGAAGGCTCATGTCAGGTTGCCTGGGCTAGGAGGGAGGTTAGTATATGGCAGCAAAGCCTGCTATCATCGCTGTTCCCCTCCCTCTGTCCCGTTCTGCCCACTCCCTGCCTCTCCCCACCCTGAAAATACTTACTGCCAGCCAGTGCTGGAGGCGCACTGCTCAGCCGTCCATGTGCCACTGAGGTCCAGTGCCAACTAGCACTGGCCCAGTGCTAGCAGCCCCTCCTCTCCAGGTGCTGCAGGCATGCCTTACAGCATGTTTGCAACACCCAGCACCAGTGCTGGAGCTCAGCATTGGCACCAGGCCCTCTTAGGATTGGGCCCTAAGTTACTTTTTTCTCTTGATATGTCTTCCTGCTCTTATTTCAGCTCACAAGCTTACTTTGATCACAACTGTTTTGTTAGAGGATGGGGGGAAAACATTTTGGGATGACTTACAGCCCAATCCTAATAACCCAAAATGCGCTTTATGTCTGTTGCACAAATGGTTCTACAGAGCCCCAATCTACTGGCCCTCCAGAGGCGAGGCTGGAGCAGCCCCACGTGCAGTGTCAGACAGAGCACCCATTGAACCAGATTGGGAGGGAGGCCAAATAGGGTAAGGGTAGGAAGCATGTCATGGCAGGAGGGTGTTTGCACCAAGCGCGGATGACTTGTACTGAATCCTATCCCAAATAGTAGCCGGCACACCCCCTTTTTTTCCTTGGATGTGCAGGTCAGAGGAGACCCATTGCAAGTAAGTTGTTTACAGTAAGGTAAGGGAAAAATATTTTTCTCTTACCTCTCCTCTCCCAAGCGGCCCGATCTGCAGTCAACCCCCAGGATGCAGCGCAAGCTTTTTTTGGTGTGGCTGCATCAGCAAGGGAGCAGAATGGATAGGATTGGGCTGTTAGTTTGGTATTAACTGTTGCTAGGACTTAGAGACTTCTGTTAATTTTCATCCCTGTGTTTTTACAAAGGTTTTTAGTGTCCCATATTGTTTGTCACACCAACTCCTCATTGTCTTCATTTTACCTGAAGTTGCTTATCTGTGCTACCTTTCACACCAAAAACTCTTCTGTTTCAGATTCAGCCGGCATAGATGATATTGAAACAGTTATTCCTAGCAGTCAAATTGCTAGCGATGTCTTCTTCACAGAAACTCAAAAGCAATTTTCTCGTTATTATAATGAGTTTGAAGAATTACAGCTGCTCGGCAAAGGGGCCTTTGGAGCAGTCATCAAGGTACACATAGTGTAAGACTAACCATGCAATCCTATGCATGACTTACTACTAGGTTAGTGTGTATAAAACTGCATCTTAATTTAAGATCAGTGGAATCTTACTAGGATTTCCGTTTGTGAAAGAAATGTGTGATAATGAAAAGAGCAATATTCATTCTCTTCAGCAATCTAAGGGCCCAATCCTATCCAACTTTCTGGTGCCAGTGCAGCCCTGGGGAAACCAACTTCCCTAACTTTGAGGCATATTCCCTATTGGCACAGTTGCATCAGTGTTGGAAAGTTGGGTAGGATTGGCCCTAAGTGGAACAATATTAATATAGTTAATTATTAATATTAATATTAATATAGTTAATTATTAATATTAATAATATTAATTAATATTATTAATATTAATTAATATTAATAACGGTTACAATTTAACCGGTGTAAGCTGCCCTGGGTCCCTTTGGGGAGAAGGGCAGGGTATAAATACTGTTGTTGTTGTTGTTGTTGTTATAGCAGCAATGTTTAGAACAGGGGTCCACAATTTTTGGTTGGCTTAGTTTGCTAAACCAAAACAGTAGTTTCCTGCTCTTGCTCCTCCCCTTGCTGATAAAGGCACTACCTCTCTCTGCTTTAGAGCAGAAAAGGCAGGGATAGGGCTTGCCCATTCAGCTGCTGCTGAGTTAGGTGCCCCACCACCTTTTTTCCTGCTTTGGATCAGGACAATGTTTGTCCTGTTTGGCTGCCACTCAGCTGAGGTGCTCCTACTGCTGTGGCACAGCAGAAGCTACCAAGGAAACTCTCCCCCTTCCTTGCTCCTTATCAGAAAAGTATGGGCTTGTTGGTGTGGCCCTACATGGTGGAGCGTGAACCAAAGAGTAGCCAAACCACCACCAAACAAGCCCAAGTCCTCCTAAACTTATTGCTGGGGAGGGGCAGGGATCATGATACAACTGCTAGGATGATCTGCAGTTCCAAGTTTGAAAGGAAGACTGCCTTTCAAACTTGGAAAGGGTCACTTTCCACGGTGGTGGGTCACTTGCCACGGTGAAGATGGCTAACAAATGTTTGCAGAGTTTTCTGGAGTGGGAAATTGCCCAGAAGTAGTTATGTCACATGATCTTGAAACGGCTACATGCCACATTTTAAATTTATTTCACTGGACAGGTCCAGAACAAACTGGATGGCTGCTGTTATGCAGTAAAGCGAATACTTGTAAATCCCACAAGCAAGCAGTTTCGGAGGATTAAAGGGGAGGTGACCCTTCTGTCACGTCTGAACCATGAGAACATTGTGCGATATTATAATGCGTGGATAGAGAAACATGAGAGGCCTTTACTCAGTACTTCAACATCAGGAAGCACTGAAGAGAAAAAAAGAACCAACAAGCAGACTCTGAATGGGAAAGAGGAAGAGGAGTCCATAGATGACATTGAAGCAAATGCCCCTCCTCCTGTGCTTACCAGTTCAGTGGAGTGGAGCACCTCATGTGAGAGATCATCAAGTGCCAGGTTCAATGGAGCTGATCAGGAATCCAGTGATGATGATGATGACGACGACGATGAAGGTGGAGGAGTCTTTTCACAGTCATTCTTGTGAGTAAGGATGTGGGGGCTGTAAAGTGTTCACCTTTGGGCATTAATTGTTGATGTGCCCTATTTAGTAAGTTCAGATTCAGACTTGTTTCTCTTTGGTTCTTGTAGCATAAAACTTCCAAACTTTGATATGCGCTGCAGAGCTCTGCATGTTGTCTAACAGCTCATTCCTGAACTGCCTGGGGTGTGCGGCTGTGGCAGTGCCAAAAATAGCTGCTCCCACATCCTGCACACTTCAGGCAGCCGCCAGTGGCTCCTCAGGAGAATGGTAAAGAGAGTAGCCCCGCAATGGGGCAACTCGATTCACAGGCAACCAGAAGGTCGGTGGTGAATCAAGAGCCTCCATGTAGGGTGGTGAGCCCAACACGGACGCTCTGGATCTGGTGGAGCATCATTCCAGCAGTCCCGCCTCCCTCCCTCCCTGCTCCATTCCCCTGGCATGCCTCCTCCCGCCCTCTCTCTGCCTCCTGCCTCCTCTTAACATCTCTTCCCTGCACTCTGTCCACCTCCTCCTCCCTGGAACACCTCCTCCCTGCCTCCCCCCACACCCTCACTTACCTCTCCGCTGCTTGGTGGTCCGCACGAGCGGTGGAGGTTGGGTGTTCGCCCAGTAGTAGACCAGCGCTGGCCAGAGCTGGGATACCACTGGCAATCGCCCAGTGGTAGGGCCTGCAAACGTGTCTTAAGGCACGTTTGCAACTGCATGCCAGCGGTGAGCCGGCACGCCGAGCCCAGGATTGGGCTCCTAATGTAGTGACGGTGGTTTTAACTCTAGCTTAGAAATTGGAGTCCTGTACTACAGTGGTTCCTAAACTCCTGCTGGAACCATGGTGGGAAGTCTTTGTGAGGGAGGGACTATGGCAGTGACATAATCTCCAGGATTGTGCTATTGCCAGGGACATAAGTAGAGGATTACTAACCTACAGCCAGTGTCAGCCTCCGGAAGTGGTTTCACTATTTTTAGTTAATTGGAGGCTTGAAGAGCCTTGTGGAGTTGTCTGCGGGGGGGCCCCCTGCACCCCCTCCCAGAGGTCAGCACTGGCTGACTGATGGTCGTGACCCACCAGTTTGGGTAACACTGCTATACTATGTTCTGGTTTGAAAAGCAGACTTAGCCATAGCTCCCAGGGTGCCCTGCTGAACTGTGGATAGCTATGATTCCTCTTTTGCATTTGGACACGTAAGAGGCAGGAGAGGAAAAATTTTCTTTATCCAGTGTGATTAATCTGTGGAACTCCTTTCCATAGGATATGGTGATAGCATCTGATCTAGATGTTTTTAAAAGGGGATTGGACAGATTTATGGAGGAAAAGTCCATTACAGGTTACAAGCTGTGATGAGTCTGTGCAATCTTCTGGTTTTAGAAGTATACTCCCTCAGAATGCCAGGTGCAATGGCGTGGCAACAGGATGTGGGTCTCTTGTTGTCTTGTGTGCTCCCTAAGGCATCTGTTGGGCCACTGTGAGATACAGGAGGCTGGACTGGATGGGCCTTTGGCCTGATTCAGCAGCGCTCTTATGTTCTTAGGAGTGCATCGTCTCACTTTCTCCTTACTCTGTTGGTTTATATGATCCCTGCCAAACTGTCTTTCAAGCAGCTTGTCTGCCATTATTGGTCTTGTCTTCCTGGAATACCACGTAACGTCCTGCAGAATGTCTAGACTCTATGGTACATAGTTTTGGAAAGAACTGCTTGCAAATCCTTGATTTTGTCTTTCCTTTTTTCATTTTGATTTGTTGATTTAGGCCAGCAGCAGATTCTGGAAGTGATATCATTTTCACAAATGAAGATGACAACAGTAAAAATGCTACCACGGTAAGTTTGAAGCTAGTTTCTACTGACAGTAAGAGGAGGATTCAAACATATATACTATCTGTTTTGCTGGTAGTTTGATGAAAGTGTTAATTGCCTTTAATTTACCTTAATTGTCAGTACAAATTGCCTAACAACACAGGTACGATTGGTAGCAACAGTGGGGAAGGCTGGATTTGATTGCAGATTGCTATAGTGAGAGGTTTGGCCCACCATCCTGAACTGTTCATTCAGAATCGCTCCCTAGGTACATTGAGGTGCTGATCAAGAATCCAGGCAGAATGCAAGAATTCTTGTACAGTAATGATTAATGTCTGGACCATGTGTTGATTTGTGAGTCTGCTTATTTGTACGTGGCTGGAGAACTGTACTGGCTTCTACATCCTGTTTATATTTAATATGATACAGGATGAAGATTGCAATGGAAAGGAGAGTCTTAGTGAAGAGGATGAAAAAGCAGTGATTCAGACTGTGCATTATCTATACATTCAGGTTAGAAATTCAGTGTGGTGTTTTAATAGTGGAGAATTGCACTTTCATTCTCGTACATCATGTGTTTGGTCCTGGATCAGTAATGGGCTTACAGAGCATTGAATTCGGCCTTCAAAGTTGGGAGCTTTTAAGATTTGAGCCCAATCCTATGGGCTCTTGTGCTGGCGGTTCACACATACCGGTGTCTCTCACAAATGTACTGTAAAGCATTTTGCAGTACCCGGAGAGGAGGGAGTGTCAGTGCTGGGTGAAGATGATGCCGTGGAGCCATCAGTGGTGAATATCACCTCCAAGTGGCAGTGTGGCTTTCCAGGGTGGGGAGAGGCATTCCAGGGTGGGAGGAGGGCAGAACTAGGGGAACCAGTCCAGGAAGAGGGTGGGACTGGTGTATCCAATGCCCTGCTTCGGGCTGCAAAACCTGACATGGGGCTGCTCAAGTCTGCCCCAGCAAAATAGCTGGCGCAGACTCAAGTAGCCCTGTTGCGGGGGCTGGGGCTTTATTTAGGGTAAGGGAATTAAAGTTCTTTCCCCAGAGGAGACCTCTAGAAGCTTCCCTAGCCCCGCTGGATACAGCAGTAGCCATTTTTGCACAGCCGTACCCAGCACTGCCAGGGAGGATAGGATTGGGCTGCCCGAGTCATTGATTAAATCCTGAGTGCAAGATTTAAGATTTCAGAGCATGCCCACCTGAATTCACTTGCAGTCTCTATACTGAGAAGGATAAAGTCACAATTTTAAGAAAATATACCTGGTAAATCCCACATTTATTTGGTGAAAAAGATTTTTGGATGAATTTTAGCTAACATTTGTCAAAAGTTGGATAACTGTACTTTTAGAATTCATATAAAGTTGCCTGTTAATAAAAAGGTTAAAATCCAGTATTCTTGTGAAAAAGGTAGTCTACAAACTAGAAGATCTTCACAGCAGCGTTTATAAAAAATATGTTCTGTACTAACCATAATCACTAACTGAATACAGCTTCTCCTTTTGATAACTGTTTCTTCTGAAGATGGAATATTGTGAAAAGAGCACATTACGAGATACCATTGACCAAGGCCTATACCAAGATGCCAATCGCCTTTGGAGGCTTTTCCGGGAAATTTTGGATGGGTTAGCTTATATCCATGAAAAGGTTAGTGGTGTTCATGCCATGTGCCTTTCATTCAAATGACTTGTCAGTTATTCCCATTTTGTTTTTGCCCATGATGCACATACAGGTTGAGACTCATTATTCTCCTAGGTTCAGTTCCAAGCACTCACAGTGGAAGGCAAAAAATGCACTCTAGCAAATCAATTTAAAAAACAAAGTTTCTTTGCTCCAGTGATTGAAAAACAGCCTTACTGACCTTTTGACTCTAAGATAGGAGTCTAAGAAGACAATCCATCAGTCCCTCACTCAGCCCCTTCCTTCACTCAGCCCCTCCCTTCACCATTGCAAAGTGATTACTTTTCTTTCACTTGCTGGGGGGGGAAGGGAGGGGTCGCCTGGAGAGAGAAGGCTTGATGGATTGTCAGCCAGCTGCCCTCTCTCTCTCTCTCTCTCTCATTAAGGAGGCGATTGTTAAAGGACTGTTCAGTTTTTTAAACTGAATTTAAAGGGGTGCATTTCCCCCTTCTCCAGGGATCAGCACGTTCCTTCTCATTTGCAGGGGCCATTCCTGTTGAGTCAAATTCATGTATAAAAAATCTGTGTATAAATAGGCTGGACCTGCATTACTTTTACCTTACCCCTGTTTCAGGTTGCTTAGTGTCATGTGCCCCCCACCCCTCACTTTTATCTTCCGTCATAAATTAGGGAGATTGTGATTGATCTGATGACCAAGTAGAGACTTGAATTCTGGTCTCCCCACTTCTAATCTGCCATTCAGTCCCCTGCTAATCAGTGGCTCCATGTTACCTGTTCTCATATTTGGGAATGATGTACTATTTAATCAACATATATTTTTTGTTAATTACTATAGACTTGGCACATGATTAAAAGTTTGTAAAGTATCAGATGGCAATCAAATTTTGGGCAGTTCATTCTTGTGACACTGTGTGTGTGTGTGTGTGTGTGTGTGTGTGTGTGTGTGTGTGTGTGTGTGTGTGTGTGATGTCTAAATAAAACATGTCAAAAACCCTATGGTTTGTCAAGCAGTTGTGACATTGCTAAGATGATTTATGTTGAAATGTGCATATACAATCAGCTCCATATAGAATTAACAATTATACCTAATTAACACATTTCTGCCCAACCCACAGGTGTACACATTTTATCCCTGTTGCGTATATGCAAAGTTGGGCAAAAATGACTTAAGTTGCTTTCTGCAACATTTTAATGTATTTTGATTAAGTTATAGATATGAGCATCCTTTGATAAATGTCACAGTGAAACTAGTTCTTCTTTATCTTGTTTTGCTTCAAATTTTTCACTTTTCTATCATGCAAAAGAGCCCATTATTCAATTTTCAAATCTTCAGTTCTGTAACTTGAACTACATGTCCATGAAGCACCCCAAGAGTTCAGATTCAGAAATTTGGATTTTTTAGATACCGATTAGATTAGAAAAAAAAAATGCTGTATGATTGGTTTTCTAAATGCTAAATTGAAGTGTTGTTTACTATATAATATGGGTGTGCCTAGCTCTGCTATCTACAGAATACATTTTGCCTGTTCTATTATGATTAAAACTGGGCCAATTTATTGGTTGATGAAATGGTAACTAGTTTGGATGTTTTTCTTTATTAATAGGGCATGATTCACCGAGATTTGAAACCCGTGAACATCTTTTTAGATTCTGATGATCATGTGAAAATTGGTGATTTTGGTTTAGCAACAGATCACCCAGCATATGCAGTATGTATTTTTAAATAAAACAGATCCTAATGTGTGCAATTTAAATTATGTTGAGAATACTGGGGATGATAATTGGAATGAACAATATGGTGAAGTTTCATTTCTGTAGAAGAAATGCTTCCATATTGTTTTGTACCGAACACTGTCACTTAGGGCGCAATCCTAACCCCTTATGTCAGTGCTAACAGTGCTAACCCCTTATTTCCAGCACTGACATAAGGGCAATGCAGCTCTGAGGTAAGGGAGCAAACTTTCCCTTACTTTGAGGAGGCCTCCATGAGTGACACCCAACTGCAGGATGCAGCACACATCTCATAGGCCCAGCTACACCACTGCTAGAATGTACTGACATAAGGGGTTAGGATTGCACCCTTAAGTGGTATTTATTACATTTTTATCTGGCCCTCTTTCTAAGGTGCCAAAGGCTGTGTTCGTGTCCTAGCCACTCACCCACCCCCTTTCATCATCCTTACTGCAATCTTTTAGGGTCAGTTAGGCTGATTGGTATGAAGTCATACAATGAATATTCTGGCTGTGGGAATTTGAACCTGGTAGACATTGTGTCACATGAGTTTTAGAACAAAAAAAAACTTTAAGCCTTGATATTATGAGCTTAATCTGGGATACATATAATCAGATTTATTTGGATTTCTTTTTCAGGCGGACACTAAACAAGGAGAAGAAGTTACAGATTATTGTTTAGCTAAAAGGGATGCTTCTGGTAAGTACAGAGAAAATTATTTCTGATGCCTGGTGATCTAGATATGTGCCTTGAAAAAAGCATTTATCAAGTGTGCCTGTGATGAACCAGTGTCCTTGATGCTGCTGGATCAGTCCTGGACAACACTTGGCCTCGGGTTGGCTGACAGTGATCCCATGACATGATTGGCAGGAAAAGGCTATGTAATGCTAACTTGTGTCATCCTGTCTGAACAAAAAGAAGACTCCTGTAAGTGCTACTGCTTGTGCTGCTTTGTTCTAGAGTTCTAACATTCTGTCTGCTTATCTTGTTATTGACTTGAAGCCTTCCCAAATTCTCCTTTCTTCCTGGACCTCCTTACTTCCAATTTTTCCTTCTGGATAGAAGCTCCTGGATTTAAACATCAGAGAATCTCTTGACTGAGAATCCTGAGCTGCCCAGTGCACCCAGCTTTGACGGTGCCGAGAACGACTGCCCCCTGATCCTGCACGCCTCGGGCTACCACAGGCGGCACTTCGGGATAAGGGAACGTTTGTCCCCTTCTCCCAGGTAAAGGAAGCAGCGCTGCAGCAGGGCTACTCACTTTACCACCGACCAAAAGCTCGGCGGTAAGGTAAAGGCATTCGTGTAGGGCGGCAAGCCCTACATGAACAGACAGGTTCCGGTGGAGTGGAGCTCCACTGGACCCACCTCCCCCTGCCCTCTCTCCGCCCCCCTCCCCGCCCCTGCTTACCGTGCCGTGGCTCGGTGGTCCATGAGACCGCCGAGCAGCGGAGGCTGGGCGCCCTCTCCACACTAGCCCAACACTAGCCCAGAGGTAACTCGCTGGGTTAGCAAGTTGACTCAACGCAGTCAAGCAAGCAGAACATCACTAGTGCAGTTGCACTTTCCTAGTTCTGCACACCCCCCACCACTGTAGTTTTTGTCACCTCCGGAAAAGTCACCTGTGAGGTTCAGGTAACCTCCAGAATGATATAGGATGTGGCATGGGAGACTACAGTGAAGGACTCCATTTAATAATTTTGAATGTGTAATGATTTATTTTTAGCAGAAATATTAGTAATAGTATTTTACTACTAAAAACTAGATGGCATGTGCCAACTTTGAAGAAGCATTCCTCCTCCTCCTCTAACATCCAGGACGGAATGCCTCTACTAAGATGACACCTGATACAACATAGATATGCATCATCAAAAAACAAAAAAAGTAAGCTTTCTGTTCTTCCAGAACTACTGTTTTCTAATGTGCAAATATAATTGATTGACCTATTAGTTGACTCATATGATTGATTGCCTAATATTTGTTTAGCGTGTGACAGCCCTAATCCAGTAAGATGTTTTCTGCCATACTTATTGTTTTGTGGGATGGCAATTAACCTCCAGAATGCCCTGATCTGTTCATATTTTGGTACCTTTCTAGGTCAGTGTTTCTCAACCAGTGGTACAGGTATCACCAGTGGTGTTTGGTGGTACTCGCAGGACCCCTGGATACCTGGCAGCAAGACCAGGAACATGATGCAACAAGCGGTGGTACAAGGCTTGGCAGGCAGAGCTGCAAAGCATGCTTTTCTGTGCTTGAAAAAGCCTCCTGTCCACCCTGAGCGTCTTACTGATGTCACTTCTGATCTCCCAACCCAGTAATAACTTGCGATGATGTCATTGCTAGTTACTTCTGGTGGTGCTTTGAATAAGTGGGCCATGTGAAGTGGAACATTAGAGGACAAACCTTGAGAAACACTTGTAGCTACCTAAACATATCTAGGTTTCTGCACAAGGCCGCCTTCAGTACTGGATATTCTGCTTTCCTGAGAGCCTGAAGCTTTTTTTGTATAAGTTTTTTTTCTTTTTGAAAGTCGTTTTAGTGGACCATGCTACCTTTTCACATTTGGATACTTAGATTTGTATCTTTGCACCTGTGAAAGAAAGCCTTGAGGTACAACCTGATCAGCCTTCGATCTGGATATTGGCCTCTTATTTCAACTTTACTGGCAAAAATTCCTTCTATTGCTTTGTATAATCCTGAAAAGAGACATAGTGCACAGGGTAATCTTCTGCTTCATAGAAGTATATGATAAAACAGCATCTGAACCCTTATCAACATCTGAACCCAACACTAGCAAGAGTGTTATGAGGGATTGTTGTAGAACTGTAATGAAACTAATTTTTAAATAGCTCCTATCTAAATTCTTGAATTCAAAAGGACAGATTGGTTTAATTCTGGCTCTGTTGTGGATAGGAACAAATACAATCTCAACTTTTTGAGATATGCTGTTAGGGAAATAGGAATGGGGTGTCTTAATATTTGGACTATGATTACCAATTAGATATTTAAAACAACACCACAGTCACCCTAACTAAATATCTGATGTTCTAATTTAAAGAAAATACTAGATGGAATTTTCTTTACTTTTATATAGATGTTGTGAAGTAGCTAATAAACTACTAAATTTTTGTCTTTACAGGTAATTTAACAGGAATGGTTGGTACTGCTCTTTATGTGAGCCCAGAAGTCCAAGGGAATACTAAATCTACATACAATCAGGTAATCATCCCTTAGGGAATTGTGTTCCCTTCAAGAAATACATCTGGAATTCATAGCATAGTTTCAGCATTCTCTCTCTCTCTCACTCACACTCAGAGGTGGGAAAGTGGTAGTAACAGAGGGGCGTGTTTTAAAACCACGGAGTGTTTTCCTCGAGTTTGTTTTGTTTGCCTTTCTCGAAGGAAGACCAAGCACCCTCTCTGCTGAATTCCCCCCTCCTTCAGTACTCCCCTTCAGACTGAGATGGTGCAGTCTCTCCGTGCACAAGCAAAACAGCCCAGCAAGCAAGTCGTCTGAGCAATCTGAAGCATTAGATTTAGGCTACAATCCTATCCACAGTTTCCTGGGAGTAAGCTCCACTAATGGGACTTCTGAGTAGACAGGCATAGGACTGGGCCTGTAAGGCTATCCGCACCACACAATCCTATCCACACCTTCCTGAGAGTAAGCCCCATTGACTATAATGAGGCTTACTTCTGACTAGACATGCATTAAACTGGGCTCTTCGAAACACAGCATCCCACCTGCGAAACAAGCGGGGACAACAGGCAACAGGGGAGGTCTGAGTACGGAAGTGGGGACATGGTGAGAGGGGAGGCGATTGAGAACCACTGCCTTAGTTTTCTTCCATCCCCAAGTGTCAGGCTGTAGCGCTATTTGCTTAACTCAGGGGTGTCCAAAGTTTTTCACAGGAGGGCCGCATAATCTCTCTGACACTGTAGGGGGCCAGGAAAAAAAATAATTTACATTTAAAATTTGAATAAATTTACATAAGTTTACATAAATTAATAAATTAAAGATGAACTTATATGAATGAATGAAGGTCTTGCAATAACTCAAGGCCTATAAAAGGCCTTGCACAAAGCAAGGCCAGCCTTTCCTTTGCTGCCACTACTGCATCACAGACGTGAAACAGCAAGCACTCAAGGGAGCCCTCATCCCATAGCTTACGTGAGAAGTCAGTCTACTCACGCTGAGAGCAGTTGTGTCGGGCCAGTGTGGGCTCCACCAAGTCTCTGGAGGGCCAGAGGCTCATTGGAGACCGGGGGCTCCCTGAGGGCTGCATTGGGAGTCCTTGAGGGCTGCAAGTGGCCCCAGGGCTGGGGTTTGGGCACCCCTGGCTTAACTGTATGCAATTTGCATAACTATGAAATTTGTATAAAATCACGTCATTTCCAGTTCTGATTTGGCAACATGTGGATTTTCGCAATTGCAGAGGTTCAGGGAACAAAACCCCCACACATAAAAAGGTTCGACATGTATATGTTTTGGTCTCCAAAATGCATAAAATTTTCAGTGTGCCTTTGCTCTTATAAGTAGTGCATTGTATTGTAGCTGAACAGCTATGTTAGGGGACTAGGCAGCAGCAGAAACTCTTGCATCCTTCACAATTACATTGATTGCTACCTTCAATTTTCTTCTCCTAGAAAGTGGATCTCTTCAGTTTGGGTATCATATTCTTTGAGATGTCCTACCACCCTCTATCAACTGCCTCAGAAAGGATCTTTGTTCTCACTCAGTTAAGGCTTGTATGTATCAAAGCTTCATGTTAGCCTGTCTTTCTGATCTTGTTCAATAACAGAGCTAATCGTAATAAACTAGAAGGCAAAATCTCTTTGCTTCCTTCATGCATAGATTTTTTTATGAATCCACCTTGATTGTGAGACTCTTGCTCAAGCACTGAAAAAGAAAATGCTTTGGTGTGTTATACACATACTAATTAGATCTCCCTAATGACCTTGCCAGAGTTTTAGTAGTCTGCTCTCATAGCACCCCAAGATTGTGGTTAAAGCCCTTAGAGCATAGACATTATTTGACTGTTTTCTTTAATATGTAAACCATAAATATGGTCCAAATATTTGTGGAGAGAAGGGGGACCTGCCTTCCTCAGAGTTTGGTGTAGGGGCAGAGGATGGAGAGTTACTTAGTTTATTGCCCTCTGTTGCTGCTTTTACTTGTAAATACAAGTAGGAGAAGTATTTTCAGTAGGCTTTGCACTTAGTAAATGATAATGCTTAATTAGCCCTCATCTGCAATGTATGGGGTCTACACTGACCATGTGATGATGCCAAAGGGTACAGAAGTAACCAGCCCAGCCTTTAAATGAGTTATTTCAAATACTAAAAACTGACTTTGGATGTGTACAACTTATGTAACTTTATAACTGAACAATAACTGAAAATGTACTTTTCAGCCTTCTGTTGTATTTCCCGAAGACTTTGATGATGTTAAAAATGCAAAACAGGTATTCTTATTTTTGTTTAATAGTAATTGCTGTAATCTGTACTAAAAATTTAGGTCATAATTTTTCTTTTCTTTGTTTCAAACTAATACATACCCCAGCAATTACAAAGTGACATTTGAACAAAGGAAAATGAAATTCAGAAAACGAAAGTAATAAGTTACTGATACTTAAGTATAGTTTTCAATAAATTTTTTTAATGCTAACATGCAGCCTGTAGCATTCACTGGTGTGGCCTTGAACTATTAATTTAGCCTGCATTTTAGATCAGGGGTGACAAACATAAGGCCTACGAGCTGAAAGCAGCCCCCAGAAGCAATTTATCTGGCCCCCATTGTAATTGGGCTCTCCCAGCTTGATAATTGGGCTGTCTCATATCTTGAATCTATGAACAAGATTTGCACATTTTCTCTTCTGCCGTTTGCAGCTAATGAGTTCCTGTGTGAGAACAAAGTGCTTATTTCTGGCCATCGTGTGCTTAATAATGTCACTTCCAGCCCTCAGTAGGCACCGTGCATGCTAATTTTGGCCCTCTGTATGAGACAAGTTTGACATCCCTGTTTTAGATCATATGCTTCTTGTAGTATAGTGATGTCCACATACATTCTTTCCTCTTTTAGTTCGATTAGGAAGATATAGGACCATAAACAAGAAAAAAAAAATCTTTCTTGAATGGATTTAAAATGGGATATTTATATATTGGGTTACTTTTTAGAAATTGGTTATTACCTGGCTGTTGAACCACGATCCTTCCAAACGACCAACTGCTATGGAACTATTAAAAAGTGAACATCTTCCCCCTCCTCAGATGGAGGAGTCTGAACTTCATGAGGTTCTCCATCATACTCTAGCAAATGTGGATGGCAAATCTTATCGGACAATGATGGGCCAGATATTTTCACAACGAATTTCTCCTGCAATAGACTACACCTATGATAGTGATGTCCTCAAGGTTAGTTTTAAGTTTAATATTGTGTCCCCTACAAAAACAACTTCCTAAAATATAGCTGCTGCTGACATCTGGACTCCTATAATTTACCCAATGGTCAGATGCCTTGTCTAACAAGGATACAACCACTTTGACTTAGAACGGCTGTGGATATTAGAGGATGTAACAGTTGAATGCTTTGGTTGATGTTGATATATTCTGTGATTTTTGTGCATTAATCTATGCATATATTAAAAGAAAACTGCATATGAATTAAGCCCTTGCTCCTGATTAAAAGTGCCTCTGAACGCTTACCAATATCATGGTTACACATCACATCTGCTTTCAATAGACAGATCAGATTGTCTGCTTCTTGGATTACTGAGATGAGGACTTGTGCAATGGGACTTTCCCACCCTGCTTCAGGCCCTGAAAATCTATCCTATGCTATGGCTTTATTGATCCACGTCTATGTATGTGAAGGGCTTTAAGGCCCAATCCTGAACATTATGCTCCGGCTCACCACCAGCGCACAGTGTTGCAAACTTGCCGTAAGGTACGCCTGTGACACTTACCGCTGGGCCAGCACAGGTGCTGGCTCAGCGTGAGCCCAACAAATGTTCCCTTTCCCTGAGGAGGCATTGGGAGCTACCAGTGGCTGCCCAACATGCTCAGGTTGCTGCAGCTACCATTTAAGCACCCTGCAGCCCTGAGCACCAGGCAGCTCAGGATGTTTATTTGAAGTATTTGAAATTTATTTGAAGTATTTGAAATTTATAAATGGCAAGTAGTATTCTACCAATATTTGCATTGGTTTGTTCGTCCCTTTTCCACTCTATACCAAAAGCATGGAAAATGCAGTTATCTTACACATAGATACCTTACACATAGATATTTTACACATATCTTACTCCTATGTTACACACAGGAGGCAGTCCATCCTGTTATACACATAGATCAAACATAGAAGCACAAAAGATTTACAAAAGTACTTGGTGCCCCATGTATGTGAAATTTTTGGCATGTTTGGCACTCAGAATGGTTTCTGTGTTGAGTGGAAAGTATATATTCCTTACTTTCTGTGATGCTTCATCTTAGGGCAACTTTTCAGTTCGGACAGCCAAGATTCAACAACATGTTTGTGAGACAATCAGCCGGATCTTTAAAAGGCATGGTGTGTATTTTTATTAAATTTGTTTTAGATATAAAGTGGGAATATCAAGTAGAGTTGTTTACTCTGGGCTATCAATCAGTCTTAAGACTTTGACTTCTGTCAAACAAACTGTTTGAATAATTGAGCAAATTGAATAGTTAATTAAACTATTTGTATTTTGGAAAACTATTCAAACACATTACTCACAAAGGGAGTCACAAAGAGAGTCTGGTCCGACAAGAAGCTGACGGAACATACCAAGATCCAGGTCTACAGAGCTTGCGTCCTGAGTACACTTTGGTACTGCAGCAAGTCGTGGACTCTTTGCTCACAACAGGAGAGGAAACTGAACACTTTCCACATGCGCTGCCTCTGACACATCCTCGGCATCACCTGGCAGGACAAAGTTCCAAACAACACAGTCCTGGAACGCGCTGGAATCACTAGCATGTATGCACTGCTGTAACAGAGACGCCTGCGTTGGCTCGGTCATGTTGTGAGAATGGATGATGGCCGGATCCCAAAGGATCTCCTCTATGGAGAACTCGTGCAAGGAAAGCGCCCTACAGATAGACCATAGCTGCGATACAAGGACATCTGCAAGAGGGATCTGAAGGCCTTAGGAGTGGACCTCAACAAGTGGGAAACCCTGGCCTCTGAGCGTCCCGCTTGGAGGCAGGCTGTGCAGCTTGGCCTTTCCCAGTTTGAAGAGACACTTGGCCAACAGTCTGAGGCTAAGAGGCAAAGAAGGAAGGCCCATAGCCAGGGAGACAGACCAGGGACAGACTGCACTTGCTCCCAGTGTGGAAGGGATTGTCACTCCCGAATCGGCCCTTTTCAGCCACACTAGACGCTGTTCCAGAACCACGATTCAGAGCGCGATACCATAGTCTTTCGAGACTGAAGGTTGCCAACTACTACTACTCAAACACATTGTCCTCTGTGGCTCACTGTTTATCCATAACAGGCCATGATGGGGCTGGCTTGTGCTTACCTAGCATGAATTGCTTGCTGCCAGACTTGCTGGTGCAGATAATGTTTTCTCTTAGGGACACATAACGCATGACACTTTTCTTACATAGGGGAAAAGAGTATGCACTACTTGTCTATTTTGGCACATATTCTAAATTTATGATCTAAAAAGCATAATTTATGAAGAAGTTGATCTATTGAAATAATGTCAGCTGCCAAAGAGCGGTTTCATAATGGTCCATTTTAGGAAAACTTGCACAGGAAAAGTGAATAGTGCTTTCAGAGAATTTTAAAAAGTTATACACATACCCCACATAAACAAATTGGAAACTCCAGTGATTATCAAATAAGCAATGCCTCCCTCTCCTTCACAACTATTACAAGGAGCATTCTGTCCCTTATGGATTCTGACACCCCAGCCACAAATGTATTATTTGAAAAAATAAGATTACAGGTCCAGCCTATTTATACACGGATTTTTTATATACGAATTTCATTTAACACGAATGGCCCCTGCAAATAAGAGAGAATGTGCTGATCCCTGGAGAAGGGAAAAAATGCATCCCTTTAAAATCAGTTTAAAAAACTGAACAGTCCTTTAACAACAGCCTCCTTAATGAGAGAGAGAGAGGGCAGTAGACTAACAATCCATCAGTCCTTGTCTCTCCGGACCCCCTCCCTTCTCCCTTCCCCTTTCCTCTTTCAGTGAAAGAAAGGGATCATTTTGCATTTTGCTGATGGATTGTCTTCTTAATGACTCTTATCTTAGAGTCAAAAGGTTAGCAAGGCTGTTTTTCAATCACTGGAGCAAAGAAACTTTGTTTTTTAAATTGATTTGCTATAGTGCGTTTTTTAAATCAATAATTAGTCTCAACCTGTATATAAACTTACTTAGGCTGCAAACCTATGCCTGCTTTCCTGGGAGTAAGCCTCATTGGAAGAATGGGATTTACTTTATGAATAAACGTGCATAGGAGCACATTGCTAATTTTCTGAAGTTGACTTAAAAAAGATGATTCCCTATTTGTTCTGCAAAGTTAATAGTGTTTCGACCATTTTGAATAGGAGCTATCAAGCTTCATACCCCCCTGCTAATGCCTAAGAATAGAAAACTGTATGAACACAATGAAGCTTCATATTTGATGGATCACAGTGGGATGCTGGTGATGCTTCCTTATGATCTAAGGGTGAGTACTAGTGGGATCTTACAAGACCTTAGTGTTTATGTCCAATCTTCTTTATTAGCTAAGGGTGATTCCAATAGCTGCACTTTGTGATACAGTCTCTACTCAACAGTACCTGCTTGAGATTCATTTAAGGACATTCCTTGTTTGCAGGCATCTACCTTTACCCCAACCTCCATTGAAATCTCTTCCCAAGTAGGAAGCTTACATATATCAGGGAGAAAGTTTCTAATTGTTGCCTAAGGAAGATGATTCACTTGTAAAAGAATAAGATAGTCAACAAGCCATTCTCAGCCTAACATTTTTGTTTAAAATTTGTCAGTATGAAAAACATTGATGTGAGTGAGCAGTCTGTTTGAGAGAAGTGTTTACCAAATTCTGATTTCTGATATCTTGGAGACACTTGGATCAATTTATTCCTTTTTTTTTTCCTCATTCTTTAATATGTATTTAGAAATTGTGGCCAGTGATGTGTAAAAAAAAAAAAAAAAAAAAAAGGTAGAATACATTCACATAGTTAGTAATAATGCCAAGATCTTGCCATCTGTACATTATATTGTTTAGTAAATCTAATTACTATAATTGTAAAGTGATAACCATTGAAAACTTCACAAGGGCTGAAATCGGTTGCTTGTCTTAAATTGGCTATTAATATGTTGGTGAATTATTTAGGTATGTGATTTCTCCTTGATGTAAAGCCACCTGGAAAAATAGGACTATTAGATTGTTTTGATCAGGGACATGCAGTGGATCTGGAGGCAGGTGAGGCAGAACCCCCCACCAGAGTCCTTTGAAAAGTGCTGCCGCCATGTGAGGTGTGCAAGCACTCACAAACCACGCACTTTTCAAAGGACTTTTGTGGGGGGTTCTGCCTCCCCTGCCTCCCCATCCACTGAATGTCCCTGGTTCTGATGTGGTTTTTGCTTTGCCAGTTAGCTGCTTGAGTAAACTTTTTGAAAAAGCATGGAAGTGATTGCTAGAATCTTAACTGTGTGGTGGAACACTTCATTTTCTATCTTTTATGAAGATGTATGTTAATTCAAAATTCACTTTTAAAAGATTTCAAACATCGTTTTTATTTTTCCTTTCTAATATGCACCCTACTATTTATCCTTTATATTTTCAGATTCCGTTTGCAAGATTTGTAGCTAGAAACAATATAACAAACTTGAAAAGGTAAGGAAGTAGTCCAAAAATTGTTTTATTCTTTCTCAGAATTGGATGACTAGCCATTGCGTATGTACATTTTATAGTTGTTGTTTTTTTAAATAAAGCATATATGTGTCTGCTGAGGGAAGGGTATAGTTCACAGGCAGAGCACATTGGGATCCCTGCTTCAATCTCTGACAATTCCAGTTACAAAGGAATCTTGAGAAACCTGGGAGAGTAGAGCTGTGCACAGACACAATGTGGACAGAAGGAACAATGACCAACTTGCAGAGACAGCTTTGTATGCAGTGGTTTCACTAGGGTTTGTGTCATCCGGGGCGGGAGGCCAGCACATCACCCCCATGATGGACCTTCTCCCATGCAGTGGGCGGTGCAGTGCCAAAGGCGGTGGGTGTAGTGATGTACCGTTGCCCTGCCCCACTGAATTTTTGACTGTAACTTTTGATAGAATAGAAGTATTTCAACTCGGTTTGTTTCATTGCATTCTGTATGAAATTCCGCATTGAATGAATTATAACATGATGGTATTATTTGAAAATGCCAAGATTTAAAAAATTTTGGCCAGTAGTGGTGTTGCCTCCCCCAAGTGCGTCTCCTGGTGTGGCGTCTCCAGTAGCAACGCCACTGTTTGTATATCCTATGTTTGTCGTTTCCTCCTCTAGGTATTGCATTGAGCGGGTTTTCAGGCCTCGAAAATTGGATCGCTGTCATCCAAGAGAGCTCTTAGAGTGTGCATTTGACATCATCACTCCTGCCAGCAACAGCTTTTTACCAATTGCAGAAACAATCTACACAATTTATGAAATAATACAAGAATTTCCTGTGCTGCAGGTATGTATTATTTATTACTTATTTTTCACATTTTTATACCACCCTTCCTCCAAAGAGCTCAGGGTGATGAACGTGGTTCTCTCTCTCCTTTTGTCCTCACAACAACCCTGTGAGGTTGAGAGATAATGACTGGCAGAACTAATTTCACAGTACTTTAGATCCTGGTCACTGTTCTCAAGATGTATAAAGCTATACAGCAGATTGAACTATGGCTTCCCCAAGTTTAAGTTACAACCCAATCGTATTGGGCTGTTACAGTGACAAGTCTAGTGTCCTGCCAATATAAGTCCTGGTGCAGCACTGCAAGTCACACTGCTGTTTTGTGATTTGGGGTCACCAGCACAAATGACTGAAGGTTCTGTGCTCATGCCAGCAACTCCTGCTTGCCCAACCAGAGGGGATAAGGTGACAGAGGCAGCAGTTTAGGTGGAGGATCAGGGTGGGGAGATGACCAAACCAGGAGTAGTTTGGGAGCAGGAGGGGGAGGATCTCAGTGGCAGCAGTGCATGTCAAGATCCTATCTTCCCTTCCCTGCCTGGACCTGCCCTCAGGAGTCTCTTCCAGCTTATGGCAGTGAAAGAGCTGGCATAGGTCTGAGGAGATATATTGGAGGCCAAGTGGCCTACAGAGAGGTAAGTAAAAAAGTTTTTTACTTACCTCTTCCGGGCCATCTCTTTGCCCCCCTCCCTCACCTTAGTATACTGTATGAGCTCTGTTGGTGGTGCTACATACTCTAGGCTGGCAGGGGATAGGATTGAGCAGTTGGAACTGCTATACCGAGCACAGTGGCATGTGTTAGGAGAGGTAAATATTAGAAAAGTGATTATTGGAGGTTGAAACCTGAAGTTGTTTGTCATTAAAAAAAAAAAAGGGAATGGATATAATATCTATTCTCTTCTTTCAGGAAAAAAACTACTGTATTTTCTTGAATCACACGGCCTTGTTGAAAGCTATCCTTCTGCATTGTGGGATCCCAGAAGATAAACTCAATCAAGTTTACATCATTCTGTATGATGCTGTGGTAAGGCATTCATTTTTCAGTACTCCATAAAACTGCTTTGCTGGTTGCAGAAAAGAGAGATGAAGTCAGGACTGTTTTGCATTTTTAAAAGGATAATAAAAAGAAGAGTAACTGTTCACCGGATCTATAAAGGGAAGATAAAAAAATACTAGATATTATATTTTAATGCTCCAAATTTTAATTAAAACAACAACAATAATACAGACTGTGACATCCTCTTATTTCCAATTACTTTGTTGCAGACTGAAAAGCTAACTAAACGCGAAGTGGAAGCTAAGTTCTACAATATCCCTTTGTCATCAGACAGTGTAAGTACTAATGCTACCTTATTGGTTATGTCCCAAACTGTGTCAAATCTGTATTGCTTTCATAGATGACACCATGGGGTTCAACAGCAGGCAAATACTCCCCTGAAAAATTTAGTTGCCCTTTCTTGCATCTTTTTCCCCTTCACCAATTAACAAGCAGCACACAACAGTATTCATGACCAGTGGCATAGCGAGATGGGATACAAAGCACTAAGTTTTGCAGGGAGCCTCACTGCAGCGTGCAAGCGGACCCTCCCCTTCGGAGCCATTCCACCCGGAATGCTTTAGTGCTTTGCATCCCTTCTAGCTACACCACTGTTCATGACACTACTATCTGATCATAGCTAGAATTAACCCTTGGTCACTTGACCAAACAATTCTTTCTTAGTGTTGACCACTTGATAAAATTAAGCCAAGGCCTTGCATACTGACTTAACCTCGTAAATACACTTTTTCCCTAACAGTATGTGTGTGCACAAGAGCATGTCCGTGAGAATTTCTGGTACTCCACACATAAACCATTATTCTTCCATTGGGTTCTGTTACATTTTAGAGAATAAAGGGACAGCAGTTGCTGCTACTGCTGCTGCTTTCTTTGCAACTTTTACCACTTTCGCCTTGTCTGTTGTATGCCTTTTACACAAGCATAGTCCCTTTTTTTTTGAACTTCCTTTAACTGTGTTTGAAAGGGCGGATGTAAGAGAGACACTTACACAGGATGTGTAGAAGAGAAATTTGAACAACTTTGTTGATGCACTATGGTGTCCTGTTCAGAGGTTGATCCTATTATTATTTCCCCTGGGGGCTGGGGATAAGAATAGGCCCTCAGTTTGGCTGTACTTGTCGTAAGAGGCGACTAAACAGCCACCGGGTAGATGGGGCTCGTCAGCCTGGGAAGGCAGCTCATCTGAGAGAAGGAAAACTCTGATCCCAAACCTCCACTGCTTTGTGGCTACATCCAGTTAAGGAAAAGGCTTCAGGAGTCAACTTCGAGGCAAAATCAGGAGCCGGAGTCCCTGAGGCAGTTCATGGCTGAATACAGTCACGTTCTGGCAACTCCTGCGACGCCGCTGGAACCAACCGTATTGGCTTCTGCCTTTCCATTGGACCATTTCAGTGACGTGGAGAGGGGGGATTTGCTGCATGGGTAACAGCCTATCCTCCATACCTACTTTACCCAGGCTTCGCATACTGGAGAGGACACTGTTCCAGAGCCACCATTCAGAGCGCGATACCATAGTCTTCCGAGACTAAAGGATGCCTATTATTATTATTATTATTATTATTAGTAGTAGTAGTAGTAGTAGTGGTGGTAGTGGTAGTAGTAGTATTAACATTATTTATATACCGCTTTTCAACAAAAAGTTCACAAAGCGGTTTACAGAGAAAAATCAAACAACTAATGGCTCCCTGTCCCAAAAGGGCTCACAATCTAAAAAGATGCAAAAGAATCTAATCACTCTTATCACTCCCAGATTAGTAATTGGAACTGAGCCATCATTATCAGTGAAGGAAATGGGGGTGGGGGAGAGAGCAAGGCCCTTTGCATAGGCCTGCCTTGTCCAGCTGTCACCTGGCCACTTCCCTCTCATTCCATCAGAAGCTAGCCGCTCTGCAATAGAGGGGAAAAAACCCAGCAAATTCCTTTCAGAGTCCTGCATTGACCTGTTTTTGTTAGTTACCTTGAGTTTTTCCTATTGAAAAATATCAGATAACAATAAAATGAACTTTGCTACTGTGCTACATTTGCTACTAAAATGCCAGTCTTGCTACTGTGCTTTTCGCTCTCTAGTTCAAATCGGCAGCTTGTAGCTCTTTATACGTGGGTCATATATCTTTCTCTTCTTTTTCAGCTTGCTGAACTTTACAAATTTATTGAGCAAAAAGGGGAATTGCAAGACCTTGCTGCATTGCTGAATACATTATCAAAGCAAAAGACAGGGGTCGCTCAGTTAGCAAAATTCGGCATGAAAGAGTTAGAGGAAGCCATGGGTCTGTTAAAGAAACTTGGCATAAAATTTCAGGTTTGTAAGAGTTTTTAAGCAAAATGAAACTAAATTATATGTCACTGCATTGGAGTCAGACCACTGACTAACTATAGAACAAGATCTTCAACTTTAAATGTCATATAGAAAGCATGAACTGTAGCTAAGAGTTTATCGGTGTGCAACATTTACAGTTTTGCAATACATAATATCGGGTTTTTTCAGCTTTTACTGCACAGAGATATTGGGAGAGTTAGAAGTGACCAACCAGGGTCAATTTCAGTTGGTGTTGTACATTCATGTAGAGGATAAGCTAGTGAGAAGCAGGAGACTTGTGGGCCATGCCTACCTAGGGTGGTGAAAAGCCAGCTAGGTGCTGGTAGATAATTTGGGATTTTGGCTGTCACTTTCCATGAAAGGAGGCTGCCTGATTACCATAAACTGGCAGATTGGCTCCGGTTCCAAACCATGAAATCTTGGTGCAGGGGGGCCCTGGATCCGTGAATTCTGTATCTGCGGTTTCAGTTAATCACAGATTGGGCCCACAGTGCCCTTTAGGCAGATTGTCAAAAGTGAATCCAGTGCTAAAAAGTTTGAGAACTACTGGTCTAACCCAGGGGTGTCCAAAGTTTTTGGCAGGAGGGCCACATCATCTCTCTGACACTGTGTCGGGGGCCGGAGAACAAAAGAATTAATTTACATTTAAAATTTGAGTAAATTTACATAAGTTTACATAAATTAATATACTAGAGGTGGAACTTATACGAATGAATGAAGGTTTTGCAATAGCTCAAGGCCTATATAAGTCCTTGCACAAAGCAAGGCTGGCCTTTTCTTTGCTGCAGCTACTGCATCACAGATGTGAAACAGCAAGCAGTGGAGGGAGCCCTCATCGCACAATTAATACAGGAGGTCAAACAGTCACCCTCATTCTGAGAGCAGTTGCATTGGGCCAGTGCGGGCTCCAGCAAATTTCCAGAGGGCCAGAGGCTCATTGGAGACTGGGATGTCCCTGAGGGCCGCATTGGGAGTCCTCGAGGGCCGCAAGTGGCCCCAGGGCCGGGGTTTGGGCACCCCTGGTCTAACCTATAAAGTACATAATGGATCCAGGTAACTTTATCCTTTTTTGTTTACATTGTACATTGGACAGGAATGAAGTTTTCCCACTTTAGATCTTTTTTTTTTTGTGTGTGTGTGTGTGTGTGTGTGTGTGTGTGTGTGTTTCTCACATATTTCTGTGCTAAACATGGCCACTGAATATGAAAATAAAACAAGTTATGCACGTTCTGTTTTTTAAAGGTATCCATAAACT
The DNA here is from genome assembly GCF_035046505.1 of Tiliqua scincoides. Classification (NCBI taxonomy): domain Eukaryota; kingdom Metazoa; phylum Chordata; class Lepidosauria; order Squamata; family Scincidae; genus Tiliqua; species Tiliqua scincoides. The sequence goes on from NC_089821.1 coordinate 12,632,418, forward strand.
TGGGACTGGTTTATAAAATACAGCAACACAATGGAATTATATTTCAGTATATTGCGTACATTAAACGTAGACAAAGAACAGTGACTGAAATTCTCGCTGCTGGTGGTAGATATGATCATCTGGTGAGAGATTTTAATGCATTTATTCTCCCCTGTTACTCCTGAGGAAGTTTGGGAATTGATAGTACAAAGTCTGAGAAAACACCAAACCTGGACATGTTACCTTATGATGCCCTGAAAATTGCTCCTGATTGGTGGGCTCCAGTACTAGCAACCCTATTTACAATGATTGATAGGTTTGGTATGATGCCAGAGGCACTGTTCCTGGAGCAAATTGGCTTCCTTAAGGGTGCATCTACTGTAGACCATTGTATGGTTTTAGCCCATCTGGTAAAGAAATATGCCAAGAAGTTAAATCTAAAACTCTACATGGCATTTCTGGATTTAAAGGGCGCTTTTGACTCAAAAGCTTTTGACTTTTTGACTCAGGGAAATACTGTGGGAGAAATTAACCAGGCTCAACATCAGTCCAAAGTTGCTCTTTTTAATCAAAAAAACTTAACTCTGGTACCGTGTGTGCATTGTTCATCTTCTGGGAAGCTGACTCCCAAAATCCCTGTGGAAAAAGGAGTGAAGCAGGGCTGCATTTTGGCACCCTCCTTGTTCACCCTGTTCCTCAATGACCTGGCCCCTTTCCTCTCCAGGTTAATGGCCACTTGCCAAAAGTGGGCTCAATGTATGTACCTCTGCTGCTGTCTGTAGATGGTGCAGTTTTTATTTCTTGCTCCTGAGTAGGCCTGACATGACTTTGTTGAACAGGTATCATGACTATCTAACTACGAACAGATTTGAACTAAATTTTAGGAAGGCTAAGATCTTGGTGTTCTCCAAAACGTGGCGATCACATATATGGACTATAAAGGAAGGAAAATTTGACCAGGTTAAAAGTTTCAAATATCTTGAGGTGAATTTCTAATAAAATCTCCTATGGAGTGTCCATTGGAAACTAGTAACTTAGCTAATTACACTTCTCAGTCTATCATCCATTTCAATCTATCATCAACTTTTTAAGCAAGCTGATTGTTTCATCTTGGCTGTGCTTTAGGTGTTTAATGCCAAGGTAACACCACAGCTTTTGTATGGAATTCCAGTACAGATAGGATCAATTAATCATACTCTGGAATGCCTCCAAACTTGATTCTTCAGGACAAATATGTGCCTGCCTAGGTGTGACCCTCATTCAGCCATCTGCTTAGAGCTAGGGCAGTCATTGCTGGAAACTAGAGCATGGCTGTGAATCAGTGGCATAGCTAGAGGGGGTGCAAAGCACTAAGCTTTGCAGGGAGCCTCACTGCAGCCTGTAAGCGGCTCACCCCCTTTGCAACCATTCTGGGGGGAGCAAAATGAATGCGAATGCCAGAGAAGACTCAGAGAAAAAGCGAATTCCTCTGTTTTGTGCCCACCACCCAGAATGGTTCCAAAGGGGGGGCGCTTGCATGCTGTGGTGAGGCTCCCTGCAAGACTTAGTGCTTTGCACCCCCTATAGCTATGCCACTGCTGCTTATGTTTAAATACTGGCTGCATGTCCTTTTTCACTGAAGTAGCTTTCTACAACTTATGCTTTCTGAATCGCATTCTCCCAAATGGATAAATCTAGTCTGGGAGAAAATAGAAGCCATGGGCTTCTCTTTTGACTTATTGTCCATGTCTCCAGAGGTGGTACTTCTTAGGAAGCTTAAGCAGAGAATTTTGGGCATTGAATTCCAAACCTTACACCATTTGGCCTCTAGGGTATGTTCCCCCATAAATCTTCATATCCTGCTTCACCTGCTTCATATTATAGGCAGGTGGCACCTTATTTGCTCTTTCTCACCAATCCAAAGTGTTGCACTATCACTCAAGCAGATTTAATGTTATTCTGTCTGAAGTTACATTGGGAAGATACCATATGGTCCCCTATTCAGACCGTTGCTGCCCCTGTAGTTTGACATTGATCGAGTCCCTGACTCATATATTCTTTTATTGTCCAATCCGTGTGGATATGCATGCTATCCACTTAAAGCCTATCCTAGTGAACAAGACCAGTCTTACAGGTCCAGTGAAACATAAATATTTACTTAATAATAGTCCAGTGGAAGTGATGGTGGGAGTTGTGAACTTTCTGATGGCAGCTGAAATGACGTACAACAATAGACATCTATATACAATCTATATATGAATTTTAATTTTCTTTCCATTGGTTTGTTTATTGGAGCTGATAACTTATGCCAGTAAAGATCATTGAATTGAATAGGAGTGTATCTGTGTTTGAAATTTTTATAGTGTAATTCTACTTCTTGTCTCCTCAGATTCCACAGTTCAGAGGCCCACAAGCAGTTGGCCCAGTTCCTTCAGCAGTTGGAGTCAGCATAGCTATAGATAAAATAAGTTCGGCAGTCCTGAATATGGAAGAGCCTGTATGTCTGTGTTTCTATTTGTCATTCTGTCAAACCCTCTGAATAAAGAATGTAGTCTTTGTTGAAGTGTAGATCTCTCTCAGACAGAACTACAGCCCTTGCTTGCTGAGTCTAGAGTATGGCAGAGTTGTGGGGCGCCACTGTAGGTTCATTTTGCACTTTCATATTAAAAAATTTGATACACTTTCAAAAAGATAGCAAAGCGTTAATAATTAATTATATCTTTTTTATATGGCTGTAATAGGTGTTGTACAAGTAATGGTAGACTACAACATATGGCTGTTGCAAACTGCATACAATAGAATGTACAAACATGATTCAGAAAAAAATAGCCTATAAGTTTTGCTTCAAACAATTCTGAGTTCTCAAATGGTGGTTTAGGGTCTTTTTTCCCCTTGTAAAAAAACTTATTTTCTGCACACATTGTTCATACTGCCCAATGATATGAACCATTGACATGAACAGGTGTATAGCAGCCAGGAGTTCCCTAAATTTATTCATTGGCATTCAGGTTTTAAAAATTTCAGAAACATTGGTGGGAAATTTGCCAAAGAATTCAACTTTTAGCTCCTGCTCCCCTTTTTTTCCTTCCAGATTACAGTGAGCTCCTGTGACCTGTTAGTTGTGAGTGTTGGCCAGATGTCTGTGGCAAGAGCCATCAATATTTTTCAGAAGCTCTGGGCTGCAGGAATTGCAGCTGAAATCATGCATGATTGGTCCCAGGTAAGTTGCTTTTGAGTTGTAGTCAAGTTAACCCAAAATGAATTCATGAGTTTCTGTCTCTGAACCTCAGGATGAGAATCAGACAGGGCTAGGCCTACCTTTACAAAAGGTGAGATACCTCATATCAAGTGTCAGGTCTAGAGGGGGTGAGATTATTGCCAGAAACATGGTTCCATTATGGAGACCGATGATATAACACTGATTCATGGGGCCTTCCCTGGTCAGTTTAAACATATAGACAATACCTTAACATCTTTGTACTGTTAAGGTAGCTTCCCATAACTGTTCATTATTAAAGCAATAAGATGTGATCTCATCATGCTGACTTCAATGGACTGACTGCAGTCTTATGCAAACCTAGAAGTCCCATTGAATTAAATGACATTCTTCTAAGTAGACATGTGCAGGCTTGGGCTGCAAGACTTGTACTTTTAAAAGAGCTGATATTTTAACAAATTGGGTGAAGAATAGCCTTCCATAAACACAAGTCTGAAAAACTCACTGGTTTTATCATGTATGACTTGCTGTTCTTAATGTTCGACCAAAGAAAGTATCAGTAACTTACCAGGTACATAAAACTCAATGTATTGATGAATTCTATTCTTACATGCCATTCTTCCAAGGAGCTCAGGGTGGGACAGCCATACCTGCCTCTCCCCAGTCCACTCTTAACCACTACAACACACTAGCTCTGTGTCTCTCTTTCCAGTCTCATTTGAGATGAGGTTAATTTTCAGTGATATGATAGTAGTATTTGCTTGTGTAATTTGTCATCTGTTCAGTCCCAGGAAGAGCTACAGGAATATTGCAGACGTTTTGGGATCCCTTATGTAGCCCTCATCTCTGATAAAGAAGGAAATCATGTCAAGGTAATATTTTGGGTTATTTCACTATTTTCTGTATTGTATTGATTCTAACCACAATGCTGCTCCATGCAACAGGGGTTTCTCACCCCACTTCTTGCCCTTTGCAGCTCCCTTTGCTGTCCCGCAAAGCAACTCCAGGAAATCACAGCTCCCTCCATAATAATATAGTATGTTCAGGGATTGGAAAACCCAGCATGGCTTGAGTCCAGTTGCCAAGTCAGCACCTCCCACAACTTGACACGAAAAAGAGCCATAACAGGGGCACTTTCCAAGTTGCCGAGTCACCTCTTAGTGACTCTAATGGGGCGAGTTGAGTCGCCCCCACCTTTAAAAAGTGGGAAAAAAGGGCTGCTGCCGGGCAGTGTGTGTGTGTCAGAGTTCTCTTTACAGATGGGTGGGGACACCAGGGGAGTGAGTAAAGAGGGCAGGAGGGCTGGGAGAGATGGCAAGAGAGCCAGAACAGAAGCAACAAGAGGAAGGAGGGTTATGAGCAGCAGCTGCAATGCTTACCAGGATGTCCTGATCCTTGCAGCACTACTCAGAAGTAGTCCCTCTTCAGCCAGTCGCTCAATGAGGGTCCCTCTCCCAAGTAACAAAAGAGCCATGCCGTGCAAAGCATGATTGCTCCCCTGCCTCCTCTCTCTCCCTGGGCTGAATTGCCCACTTTAAAAAGCCAACTGTGGGGAAAACGGGGCTGCTGCCAGGTTGTTTGTGTGTGCCTGTGTTCTCTTTACTTACTCCTCTGCTGCCCCCTTCCACCTGTAAACGGGGTGGGAAGGACTGAGTGAGAGTCAGGACAGAAGTGACAAGAGGGAGGAGGGTCACAAGCAGCAACTAGGAGGCTTACCAGGACAACCCAATCCTTGGCAACCCTACTTGGAAGCAGCCCCATTTGTGCCAGCCATTCAATGAGGGTTGCCCCTCCTCTTCTCTTCCTCCTGCCCTCCCTCAGCCAATGGAAATATGAGAGTACCCATCATTTATCCAATGATCATCTGTTCTTCCTTCCTATCGGAGATGGGAAAAGAGAACCCAGTTTCACCTCCCCTTCCTGTTCGCATTAACCCTTTCCTGTCACCCGGCTGTAACTCCTTGCTGCTTGCCAGTGAGAATGCTTGCCCCACGAGGTTTTTCACATGACGAAAATAGTAAGCAAGCACCCCCAGACACAAGCAGATCCGAGTTGGCACACGTGGGGATGAGTGCCAAGTCAGGCACCCCTGTCTTCTTCAGAGTCTTCCATTCGTGCGACTCACGAGTCACTGAGTCAGCAAAAATCACACGTTTTCGCAACTTGAGTCCGAGTCACCTGATTCAAGTTCCCAACACTGAGTATGTCAGTGGGAGGAGAGAATTGGTAGAAATCAGATGAAGCCTTGAACAATGAACTGTCTAGATCTAAGCTGCCTTGCATGCTTTTTTGTTTAAAAGATTCTGCCTTCCCCTCTTGTGTACTGGAGTCTTCATTGAAGCAATGTTCAGTTTTGCTTTTAAAAAGGGGGTAAACAGCAGCAAGGCAGTAGTCTCTCTTCTAGCCATGCATTAAATACAGAGGACTAATTGCATTATTTATGCTGGAAAAAGGATTTGAGGGAATATCATGCAAATACAGTCATGGCTCATTTTGATTCCATACTTGAAAGTTTTCTTAAAGTGAGTCAGACCGTTGGTTCATCTAAGTTAGTACTGTCCCCACTGACTGACTACAGTACTCCAGCGATGGGTCTTTTCCCGGCCCTGCCTGGAGGTGCCAGGGATTGAACTGGGAATTTTTTGCATGCAAAGCAAGTGCTCTGCTATTGAGTTGCAACACCTACCCTCCCTGTGGCCTATTTTAAAAGGCCCTATAAATTAAGAAGTTGCTTGTTTTGCACTCAAAAATCCAAAACCAAGTTTCTCACCCAGCAGCTTGATAGTATTCATGGCATCTGGTTGTTTTTCTTTTTTAAATGATTTGTCTATTGTAACTTGCAACTGTCTGTCTTTCAACAACCCTTTATTTTATTCCAACTCTTTTTACTTCTTTTTTTTTTTTTAGTTTTAATAACATAAAGATCATTTCAACAGTTAATTTGATTTTTGCAGGTGAAATCATTTGAGAAGGAAAGGCAGACAGATAAAAGGATTTTGGAATCTGATTTAGTAGATCACGTGGCTCAGAAACTAAGGAACAAAGTCTGTGATGAAAGAAGTAACAGGTAGTTGTGTGTATGACAACTTTGGAGTGAATTGGAAAAGGGGAATGGGATGCTGAGCGCATTTTTGAGGAATGCAACTTTTCAAAAAAAAAATTTCCTTCAATTGACCAACTTAAGTAGTTTCTACAAGTTGGGCCTACTTATCTGTGGATTTTCCATCTGTGGATCTGGTTCAATGTGGGTCCCCCAGAACCGCATTGAGCCATACTTGATTCAACCTGAACCCTCCAAAGCGGACCGGTTGCCTCCGGACAGGTTTCTGAAACCTGCAAGGCTGTTCATGTCCACCCATGCCCTCTCCAGGCTTCAGAATGCCTCCTGGGGGCCAAAAACCATCACTTCCAGTTTAAGGGGCCACAAACTGCAGATTTGCTTATCCACAGTTTTCAGTATCCATGGGGAGTCCAAGAACAGATCCCTCGCGGATACCACCTGTATTTCTAATTCATCTTCAACAAAGTGCATTTTTAACTCTTCCAGAAATCTGCTGAAACATTTTCATCTAAACATACTGGATTCACATTCTTTTGATTGCATGCATCTGTATGCATATGCAATCTATGAGCATATATACTTTTTAAATAGCTTATCTAAAAAATGTATGTGTTTAGATTGATTGGTGTTTTCGTTCTGAAAATTGAGCATCCCGTCTTATTTTTGCATTTCTTCAGGTTGATTTTTTAGGACTGGCATAGATTGACCGAGTGCTCATACCTTGTGCTTTAATTTGCTCACATGGGAACTTCCAGCCTTTAGCTGGTTGAGTCTGTTAATCAGATGCTACTTGTTGAGCAACATGTTGCACTCTGTAAGCAAGCTGGCTGTTATGTGGGTTTGTGATGTCATGCAAACAGTTGAGTTGTGTGCAAGGCCCCCATTCGTCACCATGTGATGAGAGTTGCCACAGGAGCATATTTTGAGGTAGTCAACCAACCCACTCTTATTGTTGTATAATGAATATTTTATCAACAATATAAGAACCATCTAAAAGTTTCCTAGTTGAAAATATGTGCCTGTGGTTGAAAACCACACCAGGAATAATCCACCCAGCCTTGTGCTGGTGCAGCCACTTTCACAAGAGATTATCTTAGTAGTTCATGCCAAAAGCTTAGGGTAAGTGGAAAGCTGAATATAAATGTAAATACATTTATGTTTATATGAAAATGTTTATGTGATTATTTACCTACTTATGAAATCACCTGATCAATTATACTTCTTACAATTAATATAGACAAGAATGCAGCTTTCAAAGATTTTCTAGATATCTATTATATGTATCCTATTTTCAACTTGCCCTGCTGTTAGGTATTTACAAAGCTTCAAATTGCCTGGATTGCCATCTTGTAATATAAAGGCAGTGCAGTGTTTTATAATTATCTTTGCGTTAACTGTTTGCTTGCTTTTTAGAGAAACTTCTGATAATCTGCCTGTGCAAAACCTCAAGGGATCATTTTCTAGTACTTCAGGTATGTCATTAGCAGAGCATCCTTATTAAGGAAAATGCAATTCTGGTGAAACCTCATATTTACTATGTATCTATTTAGCTTTGCAAGAAACCTGCAATTGTTTTATGCAGTTCAGCATCTACATAAGAACATAAGAACAGCCCCACTGGATCAGGCCATAGGCCCATCTAGTCCAGCTTCCTGTATCTCACAGCGGCCCACCAAATGCCCCAGGGAGCACACCAGATAACAAGAGACCTCATCCTGGTGCCCTCCCTTGCATCTGGCATTCTGACATAACCCATTTCTAAAATCAGGAGGTTGCGCATACACATCATGGCTTGTAACCTGTAATGGATTTTTCCTCCAGAAACTTGTCCAATCCCCTTTTAAAGGCATCCAGGCCAGATGCCGTCACCACATCCTGTGGTAAGGAGTTCCACAGACCAACCACATGCTGAGTAAAGAAATATTTTCTTTTGTCTGTCCTAACTCTCCAGAAACTTGTCCAATCCCCTTTTAAAGGCATCTAGGCTAGATGCCAGCACCACATCCTGTGGCAAGGAGTTCCACAGACCGACCACACGCTGAGTAAAAAAGACTGCTAAGGGCATAGTACTCTATGAATGTAAGCTCTTTGTATCATAATTCTTTAAAGCAGGGGTCTCCAAACATTTTGGCCAAAGGGCCGGATCAAATATCTGGCACAGTGTAGAAGGCTGGGGAAAAAAACAAATTTTTAATATAAAATTTAAATAAATACATTATAGATAGAACTTAGATGAATGAATAAACAAATGAATGGGCTCAAATTTCTAGAATTTCTCCAAGCACCAACACATATCACAGAAATAAAGCACACACTTAAATAGACCCCCATTTCCCCACCCCACAAGCACAGCTCTGTTTGTGTTTAGTCGTCTGGGCCAGAGGCTTTCAGGGAACCAAAGGCTGGCCACGGGCTAGATAGACAATCACCATGGGCTGCATCTGGCCCCCGGGCCAGGGTTTGGAGACTCCCTGCTTTAAAGTATGGAGTGGGGAGGGGGGAGGAAAAAGTGTCTAGCTAAATATTTCTACCTATTTTAGGTTTGTTTGAACCACATATTACTGCCGTGATTCCAAATGTCAGTATTGTTGCACCAGAGAAGTTGTCTGCAAGTGCTCGGCGACGTTGTGAAGTTCAGGTATTGTGGGTGCAGCTCTTTCCTCAGTATGTACAGTGTAATGTGGATGTGGCAATGAAAATGTACCCAAAATTACACATACATTGGAGAGAGGAAGTGGAGACACCTATAGTGTTTTAAGTAGCTCAAATAGGTGGATGAGTGGTGTGGCACTGTTTTCAAACCTCCTCTTAGCAGAGCTGCTTTCCTTCCTCTGCAGTTAAAATGCAGTGAAATGCACCCAGCTAGCCATCTTGCTTCATCTACATGTGAATCTTCTGATTTAATACCCCCATAAAGTCACCGCAGATACTCGCCTATAAGTTGATCCCACAGATAAGTCGAGGGCAGGTTTTGAGCCAACAACCATGGAATTTTCTATGACCCTCGGATAAGTCAGGGGTTAAACTTAGGGGGGTGTCTGACAATAGTTTTGTCTGATTTTACTCGAGGCTAGATCCTGAAAAATAACCCACCACTAATTGTTACCCAAGAACTGTAGTCTCTAATTTATTAAAAACATAGTAAAAGATCATAAGATACATTTTTATTCTTTTTAAATTCTGGTCTTCATCACCTTTTTGTAAGCACTATCAGAGTAAGTGCTATAAACTACATACCAGTAAAACAGTGGTTCCCAACCTGGTATTCATGTACTCCCAGGGACACTCAATAGGACCTTTAGGAGTACTTGAAAAAGAATGGAATAATGGCAGAAAAAGGCAGGTCATGCTCCAGAATGCCTTGCAAGACAGAAATGCCTTGCAAGGACCAGCAAGGCAGGAAGGGAGATAGCTAGTTGGCTGTGAAAGCCCCACCAATAGCTAGTTTTTGGTCATCAATTCATGTATGAACCAGTGATTGAAAACCAGCGCAGTAAAAAAGCTGAAACATAATATGGAAAGTGATAAATCTCCCAGAATTTCTCAGCTTTTGTTTTGCTTTTGTTTTGTTTTGTTTTGCACACTCAGTGTTTTGCACACTTCTGGTGCAAAACAGTGCAAAGGCAGAGTCTTCTGTTCTTCAAACAGATGAAAAGAGAAAACACTGTGATAAATACATGAAATCTGGGCTTTCATATGGAGGAGATGAGGGCTTGTATTATTAATTACAAACATTTTGCTAATATGAAGGGTACAATTTATGGAAATGGGCTGCCAAGGGATACGCAAGTGAAAAAGGTTGGGAATCACTGCAGGAGAACCAGGAATCAAAACCACCTTTAAGGTGTCTGGTGTGTCAGGCCAGAAGCTCTACGTACAACATACAACCCATAACACATAACTGGGAGTGTGCAATTCAATTCACAGCAGAGAGATGCATATATTTGCAACCCTTTTTACTCAGAAGTAGACCCACTGCTTTCCATGGGTGGTGTTCTTAAGTAATGGTGCATTGAATTGTAGCCTGCTTCAAATGGAAAGGAGGATTCCCATCCTGGTGTTTCAGAAAACAGACCTGCTTTGCAAGCATTTGCAAAGCAGAACCAGGCTGCAGCAGAAGGAAGGAGAATAAAAGGTTAACTTTGGCTGGACCGTTGCTGTAGAAACAGATTGCTTCTAAGGAGTTGTGCCTGCCTGCTGCTTGAGAAACTTGGTGCCTGTCTTCAGTTTGAGAAACAAAACTTTTCAGAGTTGAAAGGCTCTGCCCTCTGATTGACCCGGAGATAAGGCGAAGCAATAATTTGAGCTTGATTACTTGGCAAAAATTTCATATACTACAGGCAAGTATCTATGGTACTTGTGTATTTTGTAACTTGGCATACCTCAAGAGTTTGATTTTAAATAGGAATGCTTATGTTCTTAATTAGAAAAAAAAATGTATGTGCATGCTACATTCTTTCTGAATCCAAATGTAATTTCCAGGTACAAACCAGACTCCAGCTGTTTATTGCTAGTCTGCCACAGAAGACCAGTGAAGTTGAAATTTTAGCAGTAAGTCACTTTGCTCTAAACAAGAGGGTCCTATTTTTTGGCTGCTAGAATTGTTGTCAATTGGTTCAGAAATCTGAGTGGTGGTTGACAACAGCTTATGCTAGCTAGGGGAATACACTATATTCTGTGCTAGTTAGGGGAATATACTGGTAGTTTGTTCCATTGGTGGTATTGCTGCCCAAGACACTGCAAATTTGAAAACCTCCTGAAGCTCAGCTGGTCGACAGAAAGCTGTCTGCTGATCAGTGGAATGGTCCTGGGTTTGTTTATAGTACTCCTGGCCTCATTTCCACCAGCAGAGTCTTGAATTAGGAACCAAACCTTGTAACTTGAGACAGGTATAGGTTAGTAAGCGTTCTGCAGAAGAGGAGGAAATGTGCATGGTGGTTTGGCTGAGGTCTAAGACTCTGTTCTGTTAAAAAGAACATGATTTCCCCTTCCCTTCCTGTCCTGTTTCCTGAGCTTGGCTACAAAGTTACACTGCTAGTTGTGCCCTAATTTAAAGAAGCAACAATGGCAGCAAAATATGCCTGATATTCATCCTCCTGTTGGTTGTACCTAGGGCTGGGAAGCAGAAAAGTAAATGAAGCAGGGCCTGTCAGTCCAGTGCTTGCCATCTGAGTGCTCCGCTGATCAATTTAGTTCTGCATTGGTGTAACTCAGAGCCACATCTGCATGGTAGTTTCAACCACTCTTAGTATGGTGGCTTGCATGCAACATTTGGGTCAAAAGTCACTTTGGAACATTTGTATTCTACTTCTGTTAAGCACATGGACAGGAAGGCACCCACCATCAACTGATGGCAACCATTCAAGTGTGTCCCAGACACATACCATACATACAGGGCCACTTACTAACCTAAGCAGTATGAGTTTTGTAAGAGATATACACTAAGAACATCTCTCGGAGGTCTCAGCCTCTTATACCTCCATTCTGTTAAGTGCTGTCTTCTCTCTCTCCCCCATCTTTCAGCAGATTACAGTAAACAGCTGTTGGAAGCCCCCTCACCTCTTAAAGGGATGAGAGTCCTCTTAAAAGCTGAACTTATGCCATGCTTTAAGGTTCCTCCAAATAGAGTATCCCCAAGAAACCTGAAAAAGGTGTTTCACAGCCTCTCTGCAGCGCTGTCAAGTCTTGTGCGGGTAACTTGACAAGAATATGGAAGAGGATATGGGCAGGAATATAGAGTCATATGTACTCCTACTTAATGACTCCATGACTGTATAAAAATGGAATTGGGGGAGAGAGATGTCTAAGTTTTCAGTATGGAGGATAGTCAAAGGTTTGAGAACTTTTCAGAACACAGTTGTACATAAATTAACTCAGGGTTCAAATAGACCCCAATTACCAAGCATACTCCAGACATAAGATTCAATGGCTTACTGTTTTGTGTGTGTGTTTTCTTTTCAGGTAGATCTTCCAAAAGAAACCATAATACACTTTTTATCACTGGAGGTAACAAGACTTTCTAATTTAGTATTTGTTAAGACCCTTCCCACTTGCTAGGTACAGCAAGGAAAAAACTAATGTCCATTTTAGGAGTAACTTCCTCAGGGCTTTTAAACCAAAAGTATATTAGTATTGGAAGGGTATGTGTTTTGCTGTCAACTGGGAATGGCTGCCCACTCTACTTGTTTTGTTGCAACAGGCCTAGACCAGTTTGATATCAAAAACCAAGCTGGTATCGAATACAGAATTACTGCACAGCCATCCCTGTCTGGCAATAAAATATGTTTTAATATTTTCCCTGTAGTGTGATGCAGATGAACAGACTTTTTATACAACTGTGAAACAACTGCTATCACGACTGCCAAAGCAAAGATACCTGAAATCAGTTTGTGATGAGATCTACAATATCAAAATTGAAAAAAGGTAAGAGTGCGTGAATGCATGAGCTTTGACAAGAGCTCTATCTCAAACTCAACTAGCAAGTAGCTTGCAAATGATTAACACACACCCCTCTAGTTTCACCCATTGGGCAGCCCAATGCTGAGATGCCCAGGCCAGGCTTGGCGGCACTGAGAATGGCTGCTGCCGGATCCTGCGCGCCCCGGGCTACCGCAGGAGGCGCCTCAGGAGAAGGGGACTTTCGTCCCCTTCTCCTGGGTAAGGTAAGCAGCCTCACAATGGGGCTACTCACTTTACTGCTGACCAAAAGATCAGTGGTAAAGGCACTGGTGTAGGGCATGGAGCCCTCCACGAGCACTTTGGATCCTGCGGAGCTCCACAGACCTGCCTCCCTGCTTCCCCAGCACACCTCCAGCCTGCCCCCCTCCCCGCATCACGCCTCCCCCTGCCTTCTCTCCGCCCCCTCAGAACACCTCCTCCCCGCTCCCGCTTACTGTGCTGTGGCTCAGCAGTCAGGAGACCGCCGAGCCGCAGAGGCTGTGCAACTGCCCCGCGCTAGCCCAGCACCTTATGGCATGTTTGCGACAGTGCTCAGTGGTACAAAGCCGTGCCGAGCACAGGATTGGGCTCTCAGAAGGGTTCTGCAGAGTCTAATTTACTGCTCTTAGCTGTGGTCTGCTGTGAGAGTGGAGCGTAGCTGCATGCTGCCTCTGAATGAAGGTTTGGTTTCACCTGTAAGAGCAGTCATCCCCCGGGCTATAGGATCCTCTAAATGGCTGATTTAAATGTCTCTTTCTTCCCTCCAGAGTGCCTGTTCTTGTCCTCTACAGTTACAGAGATGACTACTACAAAATAATATTTTAGTCAAGAATGTTTAACGGAGAAAAAAAAAAGTTTAACGGAATTAAGGTAGTGCACCACCTGCAATCAAAACTGTGAAGAAACACTTGCACTTCCCAAGAGGACTGAAGCAAAGAGCAGGTCAACTTCTGCTTGAAGGTGGAAACAATTTAGCTTAAGTGTTTGACTCCTTCAGTATGTATTCCTTAAAGTTGTAAATCTTTCCAGATTGTATTGTACAGCTCATAATTTTTTTAAAATAAAAGTTATTTTTTGGTGCTTTGCTGTCAGTTTACTTCTTAGAAAAAACAAGTGGAAGGGAGTGCTTAATTGCTACCTGACTCTTTCCATATAAACTTTACAAAAGTATCCACCTGCTCCCTATCTGAAACAGTAGGAGTCTTTCATATCATTGGGAGGCAGTTTGCTTGATTGATATAGTAATATAGTATTGTATAGTAAAGTAACAACCAATTTCCAGTTATGCTGGAAGCTCCTAATCCAAGTAATAGCAAAAAAAACAACCTTCAATGAAATATTTGTGTCTCAAGAGGACAATTCTCCAACCATAAAACCTTGCAGGCAACGCATGGAATCAAACACCAAAATCAATGTTTTAAGTTGCTTGACTAAATTACACCTAGTGTAAATAGCAAGCTACTCTAAAAACAAGTATTTTTAGAAGAGCAAATAATAGGCATGCAGAAGGGCAAATAATGTTAGAAGAACACTTCATATATATTTTTTTTATTTTTGTAGCATTTGCTAAAAGAAAAAAAAATCTCCAACAACCACCCACTCCAAACAAAAGACCAGCACATATACAGAACTAATCAGCAGCTACAATAGGCAGCCACAAAATGAGTAAGTCATGGCTATTTCTGGATGCCAGTCCAGGGAGCACCTCCAATTTCAGTTTTAACAAACTGCTGCACTCCAGTTATCAGCTGGAAGTGAAGTCAAAAATAGTGGCAACAAAGAGAAGATTAGAAGTGCCGGGGAGTAAAATTGCGGTCTACTGTAGGACAGGAATGTTGTACTCCATCATTGTATTGCTTTGCTTTTCTTCGTTTTGCTTTTCTTGTCTTTCTTCTTTAAGCCATCCATGTTAGCTCTAAGCAAGTTGGAATAGGCCTGCAACAAGAGAAAATACATCCAAACTCCATTTTTTAAAAGTATGTACAACTCCATACACCACATTTTACAAAGAACGAGGGGCTGGGTCTCTGTCCTTGGCACTTACGATCTAGGGAGACAGGAGGAGGGGAAATGACAGCAGAGTAAGGATTTGCAATTGTTTTAGTTGCTTGTACTTGAGCTTCATTACAGTGGGATCAGGAAAGTACTACTGTAATGAATTGCCGTTTATTTTTCTATATTTTTGGACGCTTAACATCCCAGAAGCTCCTGTGCAATGTCAGCGGCTTAAAAAGCTGCTGGGGCATACTTTGCTAGCAGCCTTTGCCTGGAAACCCATTGTTCCCCAAACACTTACTGGTTATGGATTCAGGGTCCATCTTTCTGTGCAGGGCAGCTATTCTGCTTAGCAACAGAGCTGCTTGTTGCACGGTAACAAATCTGTCTGTCTAGGCTGAACAGAGTTGGGACCCAACAAAGAACCCACATGAGCGATGGTGCCCATCACTTCTGGGTTCTCCCCATTGCTGAATACCTGGAAGAATCTGGGTAAGTACCAAGTCCTGTAAAAATCCCTTTCTTACCTCTCTGTAGTTGGCGGTGGCAGGGAGAACCCGGAAGTGACAGGCACTGTTGCCTACAGGTCTCTGCCGGGTTGCCACACCACACCAATAAGGAGAAAGACGATTCAAATGCTGTACCTGGGGGTTGGGGACCTAGCTGGAACCACTGGTCTAGGTCCAATGGGTGAGATAAAAAGGCCATTGGGATCCAGTGCTCTAATCAGGTGACTATATGACATCAAAGCAAAGTTACATTTCCCTGCTGCCAGGAAGTGCTGTTGTTCCTTGCCAGTTGCCTGAGTGACCCATCTGTTGAGAGTTCAGAGAGAAGCACCCGCTTGTTCACTCACAAGTGCAAGGTCTGGTGATTCCTTGAACAATGTAAGTACCTTAAGCTAGGGACCGTCTAGCTAGACTGAGGTTAGTGGGGGGGGGGGGGGTTCTGTGAGCTGAGAGTTCTAAGTAGCTTCCCAGCTCCCCTCGGCTAGGTGTTAATGGCTGCAGCATCCATTTGATGAAAACTTTTGTTTGTGCATTCCAGCTGAACTCAACCATTTCCCCATTAGCCTGCTTGTATTTTTACAGCCCACTTTTCCCCCATCTTGTTGAATTCTCTTTTCATTCGAACTTTTAATAAACCGGTTACATTTTGGCCCTTGGTCTGCATGGTTCACGTTCATGGATAACAGTGGATTGTCATATCTGTTCGCCCTGCAGATGCTGCTGTGGGTTTGATTTTTAATAAGAACCTCTGGGGTCTAGTGCTCTCCTGGGAGGGGGTTTTCCCAGATAACCCCCCTTCTGACTAGTTTATGTAGCCTAGGATTGTGGCAGCAAACACTTACTGCTGCCTTAGTGGTTTGTATTCGCAGGGGAGGGGCAGAAACATGATCAGAATTGAGCTGCTGCTGAGGAGGGAAGGGCTTTATCAACTTACCTGGGGGTTGCTATGGCCCTTGGGGGCAACAATTTTCAATCAGTGGGCTGTGAGATTTTTTTTTGGGGGGGGGGGCATTGGGGAATGTGAGCCCCCCTCCACCTGCAATGCATTGTGCCCTGTCAACTGTCAGAAAAACCAATGGTGTGCATAGACAATTTTACTGCCTTGTTAAGTGCACTATGAGATGAAAAAGGTTGAAAATCGCTGCTCTGAAGGGTCCAGGAAGCCTGCAGTCCCTTCTGCAGCCCTCCATGAGCCTCCAAACTGCTGTGGAAAAGAAAAGAAAAAATACTTCCTGTTCATCACAAAACAGAAACTTTTTTTTACAGCAGTTTGGAGCTGCCAGGAGGACTGCAGAAGGGGTCAAAGGCTCCTTGAACTCTCCAAAGAGCCATAGCCACCCCAGGAAAGTTGAAAAAGCCCTTCCCTCCCCTGCAGCGCCATGATCCTCCTCCTGCTCATGTTGCTGTCTAATTGAAGATCAGAAGATGTGGTGTTGATAGTGATTCCCATGTTTTGGCAGCTCTAGAAAGGGCAGGGCTGACTCCACAGCTGTAATCAATTAAGGCAAATGGGCATGGACTAAGGAGGCAGCGCACAGTTGAGCTGCATTCTGGATAAAGGGACATATATAGATAACAGGCAGCTCCGGAAGGAGCAAACACACACACAGAGGAAGGGACTGCTGGGATTCTTCCTAACAGATCTGCATTGGACCCATCCAAGGAAGAGGATGCGGGGACGCTGCTGGATTGGACAGGGAAAATTAGACTGCTTTGGAGCTGCTGTGGACTTGGACTAGATGCTTCAGACCTTTACCCACTAGGTGCGCAATCCTAACCCCTTATGTCAGTGCTTTCCAGCACTGACAAGGGCAATGCAGCTCTGAGGTAAGGGAACAAACATTCCCTTACTTTGAGGAGGCCTCCGTGAGTGACTCCCAACTGCAGGATGCAACATGCGTTCCACTGGCACTGCTATGCCAGTGCTAGAAAGCACTGACATAAGGGGTTAGGATTGTGCCCTTAGTTAAGTAAAGTTTTCAGGAGGGGAAAGCCTCTGGATGAGGAATTGAAGGAAATGTGTGTATAGCAATCAATTCTGTTAATTGCACAAACTGATAAGGATGTTTTGTTCATTCCTTTGCACACTGCCGCTGCTGTTTCTGGAGATAAGAGGAGGTGTTAATTAACAAAAAAAGAGGGCATTAGAAGGGAGACGGAATATTTTGGACACTGCCATTACTGTTGCCCTGCCCCTTAAGGGGGCAGAGATAGAGCTTCCCTAGCTGGGGCATCACAACACCCCAGTTTGGGAACCTCTGCACTAAGGTTCCCCCCTACTCAGCTGCTGATCCAAGTAAAGAGGAAACAAGCAACACGAAGGGGAATAGATGTGATAACCACTAGATGCTATACCTCTTAGTCAGTCTTCTACCAGAAAGCCCATTCCTCGATGGTTATGAACTGGGTTAAACATTTTGCTGAATTAAAATGTGTTTAGGAGGGGAGGCCAAAAAGTTCGTACCCTCATTGTGTTGTAGGTGTGCTAGAGATCTAATTTTACACAAGTATAGGTGAGGACCTTCATAATATGCATGCCAGTTTTTGGCATTACAGGTCATGTCAAACCGCAGTTAGAACCACAAGAGTAGGAGAAGGTGATAGGTTGGACAAAATTGAGTACTGAGTTGTGATACCAAGGGAATCTGTTCAAACAATCCATGAAGAGATATCTACTGTGTGTTGTGAGGAATGTCCATCATATGAGACAGTCAAATGATGGAAACAGGCATTCAAATGTAGTTTCACCAGTCTACAGGATGACCCAAGAGAAGGCTGTCCATCAACAGCTACAGAACCAAGTGTGGTGGCAAAAGTTGAGCAACTAGTGCTTATGACTGTTAGTTTCTTAGCTAGGGAGAAGAACATTAGTAGGGAGTCAGTCTACAAATATTGCATGACATCTTACACATGAGCAAGGTGGCGGCACGGCAGGTTTGCAGGCTAGCACCTTTCCAGAAACAGCAGTGTGTGGAATGGGCACAAAGTATTTTGGATCTGTCCCACAAGAACGAGGACGACTTTTAAAATGACTGAGGGTCTGATCTTGAACAATGCGGACCGGCTCACCGCCGTGCACACTGTCGCAAACATGCTGTAAGGCACATTTGCAAGCCCTTACTGTGGGCCCAGGGCTGGATCTAGCTCAGTGGTTGCCCGAACCACCTGGTGGTGGGAGAGGTGAGTGAGGGTGTGGGGAGGAGTTAGCAGGGCAGGAGGAGGGCAGGAGCATTGAAGCTCAGCACCACCAGATCCTGAGCCCCGTGTCGGACCGCACAGTCCAACACGGGACTCTGATTCTGCAGCAGCTCCAGAGCCGCTGCAGAATCGAGTAGCTCCATTGCAGGGCTGCTTCCCTTACCCAGGGGAAGGAGACCAAAGTCCTCTGCCACTGGTGGCTGCCTGGTTGCACGCTGGACACTGCAGCAGCCATGTTAGTGCTACAGCAGCACCACGCAGCAGATAGCACAGGATTGGGTTGCCCGTGACTATGGATGAATGCTGGATATACCTACATGAGCCTGAAACCAAAGAAATGGACAAAACATGGAAACATGCCATCATTCATCCCCCCCCCCCAAAAAAAAAGGCTAAAGTGCAACAGGTGACCAGCAAGGTCATGTTATCTGTGTTTTGGGACAACAAAGGTGTAATACTGACTTACAGAAAGGGTTGACAATAAGCAACGTGTACAATAGAAACCTACTACAAAAGTTTCAAGATATCAGGGGGGAAAAAGACATGGTTTGCTGTCAAAAGGTGTGTTGCTGCTAGCTGACAATGCACCTGCACACTGAGCTGAAAGAACAGCAATTCTTTCTTTTGTGTGCAATTGCGGCTATGACCCCCTGCTCCATCCCCCATATTCTCCCAACCTGGCACCTTCAGACTTCTTCCTATTTCCGCATATGAAGAAACATTGACGGAAAAGAAGTTTTCACAATGTTGAGCAAGTCATTACTGCTGTGGAGAGCAGGTTTGCCCCCAAATCTGCAGACTTCTGTGATGATGGTATTAAAGGACTTTTCCACAGGTGTGAAAAGTGTGTGGCTCTAGGAAGTGGATATGCAGAGAAGGAAGAGTCAGTGGACCAAATTTCAGATCCCTAGCACATCTGGATCATGGTGACAGTAAGAACTCTTTGGCCTCCCTTGGTATATTTGGAAGTAGCTTCCCAGAACAGCTGCACCTCTTTTTATTAGGCAAACAAAAATCATGATTAAACTCATAATTGCAACTAAGTTAGTTTGCAGTTTAATAATCTGAAGTTAACTCATAAGATGATGTGAAATAGAACTGAGATTCTGATGTTAGCTTACCATCTGGAATTTGTTGACTTCCTTTGAACTTACCTATAAGAAATCAGTCACATGTTATAAAATTTTACTAAGAGATACACATCAACTACATTTTCACCTAGAACTAGTCCCACTCACCACCACTTACATATTTATAAATAATCTAATGTATGTGAAAGCATATTAAATACAGCTCAAAGCCATGTACCAGGTTTTGGAGAACAGAGAAAACCACTCTTCAAATGAATAGTATTTTGAAAGATAATAGACTTGGAATCTGTCCATACAACAGCCTAATCCTAACTAGCTTTCCAGCACTGATGCAGCCGTGCCAATGGGGTGCACGCTGCATCCTGAGGTGGGGGGCAGTCACAGAGGCCTCCTCAAGGTAAGGGCACACTTGTTCCCTTACCTTCAGGCTGCAGTGAGATGGCACTGGCAAGTTGGTTTTCCAGTGCTGTAAGGCTGGATTATGCTGTAAGGCTGATTAAGAAGTCAAATATGTAAGTTGAGTCTATATGCTGCTGTAAGGCTGATTAAGAAGTCAAATATGTAAGTTGAGTCTATATGCTGCACAGAGCTTAATAAATAAATACAGACTGTAGCATATACAATTTCAGAAGCCATATATTTTACAAAAGCAAGTCCAGCACCTCTGGATTTAGTGTCACTTTTATGATGTAGCACTTATCTGCTGAATCAGAAACAGCCCTTCCATAAGCAAAAGATACTTTGGATCCAAACTACTATCTTATTTGTAACATCAGTTCATAACCTACTAATTACCTACTCGACCATATGTCTTGCTTTTGAATTCAGTTATGTTTGGAATTGCCTTAGTGGAGCCATTCACTTTCAGCATAAAATGGCACCTACCACTGTACTTATCTTTTTCTTCCCATCAGTTGCTCTTAGAAGACATTTGTTTTCTACAGGTTCATAATTCTCCATGTGCCCCTTTCGTGGGATGGGTTTTGTCCGACCATCGTCTAGATTAAACAGAAGCATGACAAATGTAAACCTAATGCAAGCCATTGGAATGTCAGTTATGCAGGATCCAAGGATGGCAAAAATATACAGCAACCAGTGATATTTGTACCACCAGTGGTACTTGAGGTGGTGTCTGGTGGTACTCAAAGGACCCCCAGATCCCTGCCACTTGGCAGCAAGACTAGCAATGCAATGTGACAAGCAGCAGTAGGAGGCTCGGCTTGGCAGGCAGAGCTCCAGCATGTGCTTTTTGCATGCTCTAAAAAGCCTTCCTGTCCATTCTGAGTCTCTTACCGGTGACTGTCACTTTACATAAGAACAGCCCCACTGGATCAGGCCATAGGCCCATCTAGTCCAGCTTCCTGTATCTCACAGCGGCCCACCAAATGCCCCAGGGAGCACACCAGATAACAAGATACCTCATCCTGGTGCCCTCCCTTGCATCTGGCATTCTGACATAACCCATTTCTAAAATCAGGAGGTTGCGCATACACATCATGGCTTGTACCCCATAATGGATTTTTCCTCCAGAAACTTGTCCAATTCCCTTTTAAAGACGTCTAGGCTAGACGCCAGCACCACATCCTGTGGCAAGGAGTTTCACAGACCGACCACACGCTGAGTAAAGAAATATTTTCTTTTGTCTGTCCTAACCTGCCCAACACTCAATTTTAGTGGATGTCCCCTGGTTCTGGTATTATGTAAGAGTGTAAAGAGCATCTCCCTATCCACTCTGTCCATCCCCTGCATAATTTTGTATGTCTCAATCAGACTTTGCATCTGCCCTCCCAATCCAGAAGTCACTGGTAATGACATCAGTGTCAGTTACCGCTGGTGGTACTTGAACCACTTGGACCATGCAAAGAGGTACGGGGGGGGGGGGGGTTAAGCATTGAGAAACACTGATGCACATCTTGCTTGCACATCTGTAACTGTGAAGTTTACAACAAAGATACATGTTGCACATTTAATATTCTTCCAATGGAGCAAATTGAGGACCGGAGTCTTAAAAAAATACTATGGTTGCATTTAAATTGAATACAATTAAAGGTTACTTAAAATATTAAGTATGTCTGTGGCTATTCACTAGAGGACAAGGGAGCATCCTCTCCTTTTCCTAACACTGCTTCAGATATCTGGTTCCAAAGCAAACGTACAAAGCCGCCTTATCTTGAGCCAGACCCATGATCCATTTTGGGCTGAAGCCAGTAGAAAGCTCAGGATTTAGCGTAGCTAAAAACTGGCTCTTAATTTTATAGTCTCCCATTCCTACCCCACCTCTGTCTTAAGCCTATGGTATGGGGCAGGCTATACATGTGGATGCTACATATTCCACCAGCAGAGAACACACCATACGGTGAAAAAAATTCACCATATTGTGAATGAAAAAGCAGGAGAAGGAAGTCTGTTGTGAGAAAGAATACAGTAGGAATTACCTAGACTCACATATGGTGAAGTGACTCCAGGCAAATACACAGACTTGTGATAATGCTTTAGGGCCCAGGTTTTCAACATTCACAAGTTATTTTCCTCAGTAGTAAGACCTAGAGCAGCAATTTTCAACCAGTGTGCGATGACACACTGGTGTGCCGCAAATGGTCTGCAGGTGTGCCATGGGAATTTGGGGAAGGTCATTTACTAGTAGGTCATTTACTAGTAGGGCCATTGAGGGATGTTAGCCATGTTGATTATCAAAAAGCTGATGGTGTTCCTTGATAATTTTAGCACCTTGACAGTATGCCCTAAATCTTTAGCAAAAATAAAATCATAAAACATGCAAAAAGCAAAACTGCCACCTGACTTGCCAAACACATGCAAAGTGCAGACAATGAGGTTCTTAGATTGGCCACCAATTTTTAATTCTCATTCATGGCAACAGAAGTTACTAAAATTACCAAAGTGATTTCTGGGGAGCATTTGAACTAGACTGTAGTTGAGTTCACTCTGCCCAGAGGAGTTGTGATTCATGGTTTCTACTTCTTTGAGGAACAGTGATGAAAAAAGATGCAAAAAATTATAGGCACATTTACTAATCACAACTGCTGTAACAGCTCATACTTACATTTCTTTAATGTTATGTACACGCTGCCTGTGGACCTGCATTTCTGAAAGAGCCTCGTTAACTCTGACAAAAACTACAAACAAGAGAAAAAAGTTACGATTAAAATCTAGCAAAAAGCAACAAAATTTTAAGAGTTTTGCTCCAACTTTAATCAGCAAATACCCCATTTGGTGAGCTGTCAACACACAACTATCCCACCCCATTACAAAAAGTTATAATGTTGTCCATAAGCAAACACTATCGATTCAGCACCAAACGGCTTAATTCAAATTTGAGATGGTGTTTTGCAAAAAGAGGACTGAACTAGGAAAATTAGTGGTCAAATAAACTGCCTACAGACTATCAGCATTAAATGAATTGCTTCTTCTGGCTCTGTTCTGCTTCTGGTGAATAAGAAAGGTTTGCACAGTCTAAGCCTCACTGAACACAATGGGCGTACTTCTAAGTAAACTAAATAATGCTGTTTTCAAACACCTCTAGTTATGCCTTTAGAATCTTCCCTAACAGAAAAGTATTTGCAAGCCTATGTCTCAAAATGAAAAGTCAGCAGCACCAGTGACCAAAATCCAAAGTGTTCGCAGAACCCCAACCGGAGACTTTATCTCAACATTTTCAATGGAGCTGCTTCCAGGATTCCTTCTGCACTGCCTGCAACCTTACCCACCTCTGTGTGTGTGTTTGTGGGGGGGCGGGGGGGGGGTTCTCTACACACACAACACTCAGAACTTCATTTCTGCCAGGCTCAATCCGGGAGCAAACAAAGACAACAAATGTGTCTCTGCGCATGTGCAGGATGTGGTTGTGTGTGTGTGTGTATGTACACAGAAGACAAATGTATCTCTGAGCATGAGCAGGGTGTGGTTGTGTGTGTGTGAGTGTACAAAGAAGACGAATGTGCTCTGAGCATGGGTGGAGTGTGATTGTGTGTGTGTGTGGGTGTACAAACCTGAGCATGGGTGGAGTGTGATTATGTGTGTGTGTGTAAACAAGATGAATGTCTCTGAGCATGGACAGAGTGCAATTGTGCGTGTGTGTATAAAGAACGTCTCTGAGCATGGGCAAAGCACAACTGTGTGTGTATAAAGAAGATGAATGTGTCTCTGAGCATGGGCAGAGCGCGGTTGTGCGTGTGTGTGTGTGAGAGAGAGAGAGAGAGATGCTTTCTCTGCACACACAACACCCAGAGCCTCATCGCTGCCAGGCTCGATCCCGGAGTACCCAAAGGCGACGAGGGTGCCCCTGAGCATGGGCAGAGCGCGCTCCCTTCGCCGGGCCGCAGGCTGGGGCCCAGCAGCCCCGGCGCCCCTCCCCCAGAGGGCCCCTCGAGGAGGGCGCGGGCGCACCTGCTCGCTCTCCAGCAGCACCATCGCGCCTCACCCGCCGCGGCGGCCCGGCCAGAGCCCCGTCACCGTTCCGAGGGCAGCCGCCACCGTTCCCCGGAAGCGGAAGACGCACCGTGCCACGGAGCACAGGGCGGCTGGGCCAGAGCGGAGCCTCTAGCTCTCCGGCGCCCCCTGCAGGGCTCCGGGAGGGCGCAGGCGAGTCCGCCGCAGCCTCCCACCAGCCTCCTGCGTCCCCAGCAGGGGGCGCGCGAGACCGCCAGAGATCTGCTTCCCGTGGCGGGGAGTTCCGCAGGCCCGAATCTCACACTGCCGCTCCAGCGCCACATCCTGTGGCGGGGAGTTCCGCAGGCTAACCCCACACTGGGTTAAAGAACCAGCTGCGACTGAAGACTGGGCGCCTCTGGAGCACGCAGTACCACGAGACCTGCATCCTGTGGCAAGGGGTTCCACAGCCTAGAATCATATGCCAGACCTGCTTCCCGTAGCAGGGAGTTCCGCAGGCCAGAATCACACTCTGCGGTTCCAGCACTGCGTCCTGTGGCGGGGAGTTCCACAGGCTAATCTGAGTTAAAGAACCAGCTGTGACTGAAGACCACGTGCCAGGTGCCCAATCCTCACTTTCCTGGGAGTAAGCCCTATTGGCTCTAATGGGATTTACTTCTGAGTAATCATGCATAGGTTTGGGCTGTTTGTCTCCTGGCGTTGCTGCAGCTTAACTGCCGAACAGGTGCTCCTCTGCAAGTGTGTGGCATTCAAGGAGGGCTGCAGGATGTGGCGGTGGTGATGGGCCACCAACCTCGACGTTTCCAGGCTGCCTGGAGATTCAGGGGGAGCAGCAGTGGGATCTCTGGCTGCTTCCTGCAGTGGCATAGCTAGAGGGGGTGCAAAGCACTACATTCTGCAGGCACCTGGACGTAGTGTGCAAGTGGTCCCTCCCCTTCCCCTTTGGAACACCTCCATTTTACTCCCACTGTCCAGAATGGCTTTGAAGGGGAAGGGGAGGCACATTCAGGCGCCTGCAAAGTGTCACGCTTTACACCCCCTCTAGCTACGCCACCAGGTTCACTGCATGCCCTGCTTGGGGGGGGGGGGGCTTCCCCAGAGGCATCTACTTGGCCACTAGGAGAGGATGCTGCATGAAATGCATAGGGAATGCATGCATAGGGAAGCCAGAACTGCCCTTCAAGGAATCTGTTGGTGTTGCAATTTGCAAAACAAGTGACCACATTCATTTTGATCCATGAGGTGCTACAACACAGGGGAGAGGATGTCTACCAGGCCAGTCTCGAACCTGTACTGAACTGTATCCAGAGCAGGAGTGGGCCGGGTTGCAGTGCAACTTGGAGTAAGGGGAATTCATTTCCCTTACCCTTGTTGCATGGCAGCAGTCCCATGGGGCACTGCATGCCCCCCCTAACTGAAGAGGTGGAGAAGATCCAAGTGGCCCAGTGGAAGGCCACTCAGGGTCACTACCAGGATCTAGTTAGTATCTGGCCTAAGTGCCAGATCCTGGTACTGCCCCCTTCCCAGGCCCAGTCCTCGGTATGAAATACCAAACCCACACTGAATGTATTAAGCTTGTAACTTTACATATACAATAACAGCAGTTCTCAAACTGTGGGTCCATGGCCCAATTTTTGGTGGTTTGTGAACCTGACAGAGTAGATTAGGCTATGTGCATCAAGGGTTAAACCTGCTGCTTGCGGGGAGCACTGCTGCTCAGTCAACATTATAACTACAGAGGCTTCAGTGGCTGGTAAAATGAAACTTTTTTTTAGGTGGGTCCTGATGCTAAAAACTTTGAGAACTACTTGTCTGACATATCTTGTCCTTGACCTATGGGAGTGCCTAAGCTGCAAATGTCAATAATTTCTCTAAGGGCGCAATCCTAACCCCTTATGTCAGTGCTTTCCAGCATTGACTTAAGGGCAATGCAGTTCTGAGTTAAGGGAACAAACATTCCCTTAGAACAAGGGTGCCAAAACCCTGGCCCGGGGGCCACTTGCAGCCCTCTGAGGCTCCCAATCCGACCCTCGGGGAGCCCCCAGTCTCCAATGAGCCTCTGGCCCTCCAGAGACTTGCTGGAGCTCATGCTGGCCCGATGCGTCTGCTCTCAGCATGAGGACGACTGTTCAACCTCTCACCTGAGCTGTGCAACGAGGGCTCCCTCCACTACTTGCTGTTTCACGTCTGTTATGCAGTAGCGGCAGCGAAGGAAAGGCTGGCCTTGCTTTGTGCAAGGCCTTTTATTGGCCTTGAGCTACTGCAAGACCTTCATTCATTCATATGTTCCATCTCTAATAAATTCATTTATGTAAATCTATTCTAATTTTACATGTAAATTAATTCATTTTTCCCCCGACCTCTGACACAGTGTCAGAGAGATGGTGTGGCCCTCCTGCCAAAATGTTTGGACACCCCTGCCTTTAGAAAATAAGAACAGCCCCACTGGATCAGGCCATAGGCTTATTAGTCCAGCTTCCTGTATCTCACAGCGGCCCACCAAATGCCCCAGGGAGCACACCAGATAACGAGACCTGCATCCTGGTGCCCTCCCTTGCATTGGCATTCTGACGTAGCCCATTTCTAAAATCAGGAGGTTGCGCATACACATCATGGCTTGTACCCCATAATGGATTTTTCCTCCAGAAACTCGTTCAATCCCCTTTTAAAGGCATCCAGGCCAGATGCCGTCACCACATCCTGTGGCAAGGAGTTCCACAGACCAACCACATGCTGAGTAAAGAAATATTTTCTTTTGTCTGTCCTAACTCTCCCAACACTCAATTTTAGTGGATGTCCCCTGGTTCTGGTGTAAAGAGCATCTCTCTATCCACTTTATCCTTCCCCTGCATAATTTTGTATGTCTCAATCAAGTCCCCCCTCAGGCGTCTCTTTTCTAGGCTGAAGAGGCCCAAACACCGTAGCCTTTCCTCATAAGGAAGGTGCCCCAGCCCTGTAATCATCTTAGTCGCTCTCTTTTGCACCTTTTCCATTTCCACTATGTCCTTTTTGAGATTTGGCGACCCTTACTTTGAGGAGGCCTCTGTGAGTGACACCCAACTGCAGGATGCAGCACATGTCCCATTGGCACCGCTATGCCAGTGCTGGAAAGCACTGACATAAGGGGATAGGATTGCACCCTAAATCCGGGCTCTCCAAACCCCAGACCATGGGCCGGATCCGGGATTTGGAAACCACCCCCCCCCCTTGAGTGCACTTAACATTTTGCATCCCTGCGCCCAGATCAGTTTGAAAGAAACACAGCACTGTGGCCGAACTGTAAGCACCACTTGGGATGGGGAGAACTTTTTTGGGACACAGTGGTTTCCAGTTTGGAGACCTCTGCTCTAAATCACAGTGCAAGATTTAAAAAAGCAAGTGTTGCCCCCCCCCACCCCATTCCTTAGTTTAACAGAACCCTGCTTGCACTTGGGTTATGTACCGGTAGGAGGTGCTGTGACTACATAAAGCAATTGAATTTAATGCTCTGTTCCTGACAGCAAGGGAAAAAGTTAACCATGCTGGCTAAGCATTGTAGCAAAAATTTAAATTTGGAATAACAGCAACTAAATTGATTACCAACATTTTGCTAATATGAGGAGTGCAACTTATGAAATGGGCTGCCAAGGCGTACACAAGTGAAAAATCGTTGCGAACCACTGGCCTAGGGAGTGCAGGGGGTAGCAACTGCACCAGGCAACAAGCTTTAGGGAGGCAACAAGCTGAGTTTGACACTAGCGGCCAAAATTGTGAAAACCTTGGTACATATGAATAATACTATCATGTTCTTTATCATTGGATTCATTTAACGCAGAATGCAATGACACAAACCACATTGGAATACTTGCATTCTATCAAAAGTTATGGCCAATTAATCGGAAAATGAAAAACACAACTGCCTTTTGAGACTTTTTATTTATTGACTTAATTAATTAAATTTGATTTTGTCATGGAAGGGAGAACGACAAAATCTTCTTTGACCCCAGGTAGCCGATAGACGCCTTAGTTATGCCACTGGCTGCGGGGAGGTGGCAGATCAAGTGGGTGGCAAGCTGCTGGGAATAGGAGGTGTGTTTCCCCCTGATTTTCACTTTTTCTAAAGCCCGGGTGTGATGTCACTTCTAGGGCATCATTTTGAGCTTAGCACCGAGCTACACAATCATTAGCTACACCACAGCTAAACCAAGTAGCACTGTTGATCTAGTAACTCCTTTATGCATGTTCAGAAACAGAAAAGGAATACCTGCAAGAATTGTATCCCACATCATGCTGTTTGGCCCCATGACAGTAGTCATCGCCATTTGACTCCAGAAAGAACAGGAAGAAGGCGCATGAAGCTGTGGATTGAGATAACCAAGAGAGAAAAGCAGGCAGAAATAGCTGCTATCATCGGGAAAGAAAGACACAGTATCGGGAATGGTTGAGCATGAAAATTGAGTGAGAAGTAGCAGAGATAATAATGCAGTGGCATCCCTAGGGTTTGTGTCACCCAGTGCAGGAGGCCAGCACGTCACCTCCATGATGGACCTCGTCCCATGCAACTCCCTTGCAACGCCCTGGGCGGTGAGAATGGTGACACACCATCACCCCACCTCCAGCTGGTTTTTTGGCTATAACTTTTGATAACATAGAGATATTTCAATGCTGCCTGTTTTATTCCATTCTGCATGAAATTCCACATCGAATGATATATAACACTATGGTATTATTCAAAAATATCAAGATTTAAAAATTTTTGGCCAGTAGTGGAGTCACACCCCCCCCCACCATGTGCATCACCCGGTGCGGCCCACACCCCCCATACTTCCCTAGCAATGCCACTACATAATGTATATACTGAAAAAATGGCAGGTATAAACTGGCCAATCAATCAGAGGTAAAACAATACAAGGAAAACTTGTGCCTTTAGATTTCCTTCCAGCTCTTTATCGGGTCACGTGGCTGTGAAATCTTGTGTCACAGTTATGGTCAGGAGAAAAATCAAAGGGGATGAATAAAAGCAACTTGTTTGCTGATTCTGGAAGGCAGCTTGGCAGACAACAAAGAGGTGCAGCTGCAGCATTTTTTTCCACTTTCGAATGGAAAGAATGTTAAAACCAATTCTTTCATTACACTTACATTAGTTCATGTGCATACCAACCACAGTATAATATGGAAATGCTCCCATCAGTGTATCCATTGATGGGGATGGAAAAGCGCACACCAGAACAGCCAATCCCACATCATACCATACACCAATGTTTCCCACTTTTTAGCACTGGGACCCACTTTTAAAAATGACACTCTATCAGGACCCACCTAGGTTTATGAGACTTTTAAAAAGAGATCTAGAAAGATATTTTTATTTACAAGTAATAATAACCAGAAAAAAAGATGCTCAAACATTTTATCTCTCTATACTCACACAAGCTTATAAACTGAGGATCTGTGTTCCTTGCAAACAGCTGGAGCTGAGCTCTTTGCAGCACAAATAACATCTGTTTGAATAGCTTCAGGGCTTGCTTAATGCAATTAATTATCTGATCTTTCCATCACCAGTGTTTTCATTGGAGGCTCTGCTTGGGACTTTGAGAGCCACCCAAAACTGGGTCATGACCCACCAGTGGGTTCTGTGCCACAGTTTGGGAACCACTGCCGTACACACTTCCTCATTCCCAAGAATTGTATATCAAAATGGAATGCAGAAAATATCTTTGGATGCTGGAGATTTCAGAATATCAGAAGTTGTCACCAAATTGCACCTGCTAGTGTTGCGATTTGATCACTGTTGTCTACTGAGTTTGCTTTGGTTCCTGGGATTACAGTGCAACATCTGAGATCTCTTGTAACATCTAGGATCCCTTGTAACATCTTGGTTTTTGCACCTTGCAACACTAGAACAAAGGAAAGATTATTTTATACCCCTGGACTACGGATCCAGGTTTTGAAAGGCTACATATAGTACTGGACAGAACGTGGCAGCATTTGATGTCATAGTTGGCTTGCCAGAATGTCATATCATGTTAATGACCCAGAATGGCTCCAGGCGTCATTTGAACCAGTCTCTTTGATCTTTTGAGCCCAGGAAATTTGGAACAAGACTTTGCTATGAACAAAGCGAATGGGATCTGCACAAAATCGAGACATTCAGTTTCTGAGTTCAGTCTGAAAGGGGTTTCTGGATGTTTTGCATGCTGATTAATTTTTATAACTAAAGCAAACTAAAAGTGTGGTTTACATGCAGACAGTATATGAGTAGGTTTCTGGGCATGAAATGCTAAAGCTATCCAACAGCAGAAAGCAGGCCTTTCCAAAAACCAGGACAAGAATAGAAGTTATTTGCTACTTTCTCTCCCCATCTGTTCAAGCAGCAGCCTACCAGCTACTGCTGAACACATATCTGCAAACATTTAGAAGGCAGGCACTTAACCCCAAGCAGATTAACAGCTTCAGGCTCCTCCTAAGCACCCAACCTACAGAGCAGGTGTATCATCTACAGCAGGGCTCTACAGACTCCAGCCCATGGGCCAGATCCAGCACTCTGCATAATCCCTCCCCCACATGAACTGCGCTTAGCATTCTCCCAGGGAGCCTTGTGGGCACAGTGCTGTTCTCCCCTGAACTACACCCCTACTTGCTTTTGTCTGCCTGGAAATCCAGGTGCAATGGCTGCTGGGGCGACAGACCTGAGAAGCGGCAAGCCAGGACTCCATTCCAGGGAGTGCTGCATCGTGACCACAAGGCTCCCCAGTGGAACAGCAAGGGAGGCTTGTGGAACAGCAAGTGCCAGGGAAGTCTTTCCTGGCGCACAGCGGTCTCCACTTTGGAGATCACTGAACTACAGAGTGGGTGAATCCAAGTTCACAAACCACTTTGTGAACTTTTTTGTTGAAAAGAGGTAATGTTAATGTTCACCATCAACATCATCATGCAGGAGGCTTGGTCTGGTGGTTGAACTGAAGGCTGCCTGAAGAATGCTAAGCAGGAGTGGTCCTGGTGGGAGACTGAAAGCTGACAAAGCTGTTGTGAGAGGACAGAGCCAGGAGCAGTTGCTGTTGTGACCTCACTGTGAGAGGGTGACAGATTCACAAGGGATACTGCAGGAATGTGGAGGAGGTGGAAAGTCAGTTTCCAAGATAGAATGGTTAACTGCTTGACCGACCTGAAGCTTCTGCTGCTGGAATCTCAGAAGGCATACCCAGATGCAGGCTATGCGACCATGCCGTGAAGGATTCCATCTGCAGTGAAGGGTTCTACAGGTTGTTCGTAGAACAATTATTGTCAAAACTCATTTGAAATAAAGATGAGTTTAGTATAGCCTGCCTGTGTGAACCGCCTTGAGTCTGTAAGGCCCAAATCCTAACCAAATTTCCAGCTCTGACATAGCTGTGTCAGTGGGGCATGTACTGCACCCTGCAGTTGAGGGGCAGTCACAGAGGCCTCCTCAAGATAAGGGAATGTTTGTTCCCATACCTCGGAGCTGCATTGCCCTTAGGTCAGTACTGGAAAGTCAGTTAGAACTGAGCCCTAAGACTCTCAAAATGTGGTGTGAGAGTCAATGAGAAAGGCAGTACACAGATGCTGCTGTCATTGTCATCATCATCACCATCATCAGAGCTAGAACCAATTTCTATTAGACATCAGGAAAACATTCCTGACGGTAAGGGGGGTTCAGCAGTGTAACAGATTGCCAAGAGAGGTGGTGGACTCTCCCTCACTGGAGATATTCAAGCAGAGGCTCGACAAGCACCTGTTGGAGATGCTATAAGAGGATTTCCTGCCTAAGGCAGGGGGTTGGACTAGATGACCAATTAGGCCCTTCCAACTCTATGATTCTGTGATCTCAACAGAATTAGGTACCAGCCACCATCAATTAAATCATTCAAACCTAAAGGTAGAAGCTGGAACAAAACAAAGGCTGCAAATGTCATTTCTTAAAAACTAACTTTTACACATCTCCAGCATCAAGTTTAATGACCCCCTTGGCTACGTTCCAGAAATTATGGTTGTGTTTTCAGGAATGCCCATCAGAAACGGAGACTGTGTTGCTTCATTACAAAATGAGAACATCACACTGTGAGGGTACGGAGAAGTCAACTGTTCCTGATGCACTCTGAACTTTGGAACTGAGTTAGGTGACAGTGACAGTACGAGAGAAGAAAGTGTCCATGTCAGGGACATCGTGAATCACAATCAAGGTCGCTGGCTTTCAGTCAATAGTTTTGCCCAGGACTCTGTTTTGCAGGAGGGCTCTCCAAGCTCTGGTTTGCAAGCATCACATCATGCAAACTTTGAGCTGCCACTTGCCATTTGAAAGTTCAGCTGTACCACTGTATCTGTGGTTCCCGTATCTGTGGTTTCACTTAGCCATGGTTCACAAATTCCCCCCGCCCTTGTGCAAATGCCTTTAATTGCAGCCTTCCTGTAGTTGTCTCCTCAGTCTCTGTGCTACTTGCAAATGCTAACAGGAAGCAGGAAGTGCTCACAGGAGGTGGGTTGCAGCGCTGAAAACAATGCAGCACTATGCATTGTGTTGTTTTCAGGCCTCCAGTTCACTTCCTGGGAGCAGTTCCTGCTTCCTGTTAGCATTTGCAGACAGCATAGAGACAGCGACAGGAGGGCTGCAACTAGACAAGTCATTTGCACAATGGAGGAAATTTGTGAACCGCTTCTTGTAAGGTTCACTGCTATCTGTGGTTCCCAGTGTCCACTGTAGCAGCAGAAACCTATCCCACGCAGATATGAGGACAAGTGTACTTACTTCCTCTTGAGCTTTGGCCTAGTTCAGCATTTCTCACCCAGTGGTACGGGTACCACCAGTGGTACTTGAGGTTGTGCCTGATGGTACTCATGGGACCCCTGGACCCTTGCTACCCGGCAGCAAGCCCAGGAACACAACACAACAGACAGCGGTAGGAGGCTCAGCTCAGTAGGCAGAGCTCCAAAATATGCTTTTCTTGCTCGAAAAAGCTCTCCCATCCACCTTGAGCCATTTACTTGTATTTCTGACATTGCATCTGGCCTCCCAACCCAGAAGTAACTGGTGATAATGTTATTGTCAATTACTTCCAGTGGTATTTCGAATAGGTGGATCATGTGAAGTGGTTGGGCAGAGGACAAACGAGAAACACTGGCCTAGTAACTCTTTGTTCTCTTGTCACTCCTGACCGCTCACCATGATGACCCCTTCCATCATTTTCCATCCAGTGTCTTTCTGAGATCAGTGGTGTAGCTAAGGGATCTGGCACCTGGGGGCAAAAAATTTTTTAACACCCTCCTGAGATGTTAATACCCCCCTGGGAGCCAGATATCCCCAAACTCCCCAGAGGTGTCCAGAGGTGGTCTGAGGCTTGGGGAGGTCTCTGGTAAACCTTCTGAGGCCCAAGGATGCACGGCATCCCACAGCCTCAGAAAGCATCACAAGGCCTGCCAGAGGCCTTTGATAGGCACTTCTTGTTTTAGTGTAAACTGAAAGTGCCTGTCTAAGATCTCTGGCAGGCCTTCTGAGGCTCAGGGAGGCTGACCTCTGAAGACCTCCGAAAGGTCTGACACTCAACCCAAGGCCTGGTACCTGGGGCAAATTGACTCCACCAGCCCCCCTTAACTGTACCATTGCCTGAGATGATTTTTGAACTTCAAATACCAACTGTGATACATGAGTCCCTCCACAACCTGCTTTTTTATCCCCACTTAAGATAATTTTTGTTGTGGCAAACTTCATAAAGCAGTGCCCCAGGGCAGTAGAGTGTCATAACATGAACAACTCTTGAAACAGCTGATCTCTGAATGACTACAGCCCTAGGTTTCAGTTCTCTGTTCATGTTCCAAGATGTTCTTTCCTCCAGGCACTTCATCTAGGGAACATTTTGGTTACTACTACCATTGCACTTTTGATTATATGTTTCCCACATTGGATTTTAAAAATATGCACTCTGTTGACCGAATTATACACACCTTTTCCCTATGCATTATTTGCCCAGAATCCACCCTATTTGAAATGCCTCCCTTTAAATGCAGTTACCATTAAATGCACTGAACATCTGGTCACAATTTAAAAGTAGTCTGAAGAAAAAAAAAAAAAGCACTAAGCCATGCCCCTATTTTCATCTCTGATTAACTCATCTTTCATGTTGACTAATGGGCCTGCGCATTCCAATAGCTTTATGTTACTTGTAACATAATAGAACGTGTGGTTAGAAGGGTGACTGGACCTCATGTAGTCGAACCCTTTATCTTATGGCAGGACACCACAGCTGCCAGCCAGAAGGGAACCTCACATCCACAGAGCTTTTGTACAAGAAACAACTTGCATGTTTTCTTCAACACAGGAGATGATGTCCCCTCATATATCCCTACTGGTCACATGTTACTGCTTCCACAGTGAAGTAAAGGAGGAAGAAAGCTGTATGCAGAGATGTAATTAGGGCTGTCCAATCTCGTCTGATCTTGGAAGCTAAGCAGGGTCAGGCCTGGTTAGTACTTGGATGGGAGACCGCCTGGGAATACCGGGTGCTGTAGGCTTATACCATAGTCTTTCGAGACTGAAGGTTGCCAACCAATAATAATTAGGGTTGAGCCTGAGGGGCACCTGCTCCATGTGCTATGCCAAAGGGGGGGTGCTTGACTTCCCCCATGTTCACCGTAGTTACAGAGAAGGCACTGTAACACCTTCTCGCCCCCGTTCTTTCTCCTGTGGAGTCTCCTCTTCAAGAGGAGATAAGGTGTCCTTCAAGGGGAGCCTCCACTGGAGAAGTCACTGGGAGGGGGCACGAAGCCACTGCCATGAGCTATGGCCATTTCTGGAAAACCCAGAAATGGTGTCACATGACACAGTCACATAATGTCACAGGCGCTGGGGCAGTGCATTATGCCACATCAAATGCGAATGAACAGAGAGTGGGAGAACCAAATTCAACAAGACTGATGCACACCGAAATGTTAACTTAAAATTAATTTTAAAAATATTTCCAGTGCAAAGCCAGTCCTGGAGCACTCATCCGGACCCCCCCTTTTCCTCCCCTTTCCAGGTTCCTTAAACTGGATATGTTTAAATTAATAACATACATGTTATAATGCGCAGCTTATGACTGTAGGCAAGATCTGTCTCCCTTGGGAGAGTTCTGGTATCTTCTCCACTTCTATTGTCAGATTGGCACTCACAGTCATTGGACACCTCTGCATAAAGGTATTTGGACTCAAAAAGGTCCGCATCTGCTTTTCCATTATTTAAAAAGCTTGTCAGAATAGAACTCTTCATGCACGCTCAGGCAACAGATGTTGAAGCATTGCTGAGTGCCTTATCAGGACTGTAAAGTTATCTTTTGGCAGAGAAGTCCTGGCAGCCCAGAGCCTCTTAATCTGAAGGAGATTAGCAATTCTAATGCCTGGCCTCTGCCTGAGTGAGAAATGAGTCCTGCAGCGCAGTCTGTGGCTGAAAGCCGTGTGGAACCAGACCGAAACCCTTACGGGGGTCAAGTGGTTTTCCATTTAGAGCAGAGCTCAGTGCACAGTTTCATTCTTTCCAAATATTGGCCAACTGCAGGGATGGGATATTGGTAACATTGAAATCAACCCACTGTGATGACAGATGTCGGCCTAACCCTGGCCTCTGACACATTCGGACTTGGAAACGTTTGGTACAAATTTTCTGCTGCTATAAAGGTGGGAAGCTCAAGAACCACCAGTTGGGAATATCTGCTGAGGTTCTTCAGGATCCTTGTTGATGAACAGTTGATGAACAAGCTTTCCCAACATTTGGTCTATTTCAGTGGGAATTTAGGGTCCAATCCTATCCAAGTTTCCAGCACCAATGTAGCCATGCCAACAGAGTGTGCATTGCATCCTATGATGGGGGACAGACACAGAGCACTCAAGGTCACGGACAGGGTCATGGAATGTTTGTTCCCTTGCCTCATGGCTGCACTGCAGCTGCGTCGGCACTTAAAAGTTGGATAGGGTTGCACCCTTAGTTCAGGAATTTCATCATTGTCTCTTTTCTTCCACTAGAACTCAAGATTCTGTTCCTGGCTCTAAAGTCCTTGCATCTTTTGTAGTTGCATCACACACAGTGGTGTAGCTAAGGGGGGCATGGGGTACATTGCCCCAGGTCAGGGTGACCAGATGTCCTCTTTTTCTAGGACATGGACATGTCCTGGAAAAGAACTTCACAGTTCTTCTTTTCCCTGTAAGCGGGTCCCTGCAGGCAGCGCAGAGCCCTCTTGTAATTAATAAATTATATGCAATAAATAAATTGGTAATATAATTTTAAATGTAATAAAAAGCAACATACTACAGTGGTGCCTCGCAAGACGAAATTAATTCGTTCCGCGAGTCGTTTCGTATTGCGAAAATTTCGTCTTGCGAGGCATCACTGCAAACTACAAACAAAAAAAAAATTTGCAAAAACAATTTGTCTTGCGAAGCACGGCCATAGAAAAATTTGTCTTGCAAGTCACCAAAAAAATCACAAAACGCTTTCGTCTTGAGAGTTTTTCGTTGCCCGAGGCATTCGTCTTGTGAGGCACCACTGTATTTAAATCAACCACCTGAAATCAATATATGAGTGTTTTTAGTTTTTTATTTTGTCACGTCCTAAGTTTTTTCATGGATGTCCTACATTTTAGGGTGCCACGTCCTCTTTTGCAGTTATGACATCTGGTCACCCTGCCCCGGTTATCATGCCTTGAGGGGGTGTCAATCTGCACCCCCCAGTGGTGGACCTGAGGTAAAAAAAGCGGCTTTCTGTGGGTCAGTGGCGTTCCTGGTGATTTTCCACCAAGGGCTGCCCCCTCATTTGCCATCCCCGACCCAGAAGTAATTGCGGTGATGTCATCATCACCACAATTACTTCTGTGCCATCTCCTCTTTTCCTCCTTTAAAAAAAAAAGAGGGGAGGAAGGAGGAGCCCAGGCTCTGATGGAGCCTTTGGCACCACTGCCAAGTGGTCTCAACCACTGCTGAGACTCAAGGAGGCTGTGCACAGCCTCCCCAAGCCTCACAAGGCCTACCAGAGGTCTTTTCACACAGGGAGGCTGCACCTTGTCTCCCTGAGCCCCTCTTGATGTGACTTACAAGAAAATTCCATGCTCATTGATAGCAATGCTAAAAACTTGGGAATTTTAATGTAGATTTTACAGTGCTACCTAAAATGATCCCCTGACTTGGACCCCCATCCTATGCCAGTCTACTCAGAAGTCAGTTCCATTATGGAGCTTATTCCCAGGAAAGTGTGGATAGGATTGCAGCCTTAGCTGAGTTACGGTACAAGCTTAGGCATGTCTACTTATTGAGTTTAATGGGACTTTTTTCCAGGTAAGCTTGCATAGAATTGCAACCTTAGGGTCCACTCCTACTCCCGCCAGCCACCTGCCCACAGCATAGAGCACTGCTGACAGAAGGTGTGTTGCATGCTATGGGAGGGAGGTGACCAGGGGAGAGAAGTAAAAATCTTGGTTCCTTCCCCCCCCCCCCCAAAGGCCACCTGGCCTCCAGTGGGTCTCCTCATTTGGCATATGTCTGAGGAGACTCAGGGGGAGGGTCTGGGCAAGGAAGGGAAGATAGTATTTTGGTGTGTGCAGCTCCTGCCAGGATCCTCCCCCTCCTGCCCTGGAACTACACAACAGAGAGCTCTTATTGTAAAGAAGAGGCAATCTATCTCCAGCAGCCTGTGCAGCCAGCAAGTGTCTAGCAAGGAGTGTCTGTTTACACAACAAAGGCAATTGGTTGGACTGAATGTTCACTTAATGACACAGTCACATAGCAACGGGGATAGGAGAACGTATCCCCATCATTAAGTGGTGCACACTTGTATATAAATATTATTTATAACTATTATAATATTAATAAGTAATAATTAATGCTTAATACTACTACTAAGAATAATAAGATGGCACTCAGAAAAAAATAAATACTTTTTTCTGAAGTTTACCTCTTGCAATTAACAAAAGTCTAAAAGTGGAAAGTTGCAAAATCTATCCGGCATGCGTGAGGGGTCTCATTCCTTCAGTTTTTCCCAAGTCTCTGCTGTTCACCAAGTAGGAAATGGGGCTAATATTTTGGGACCACACAAACTAGACATGATTTTACAGTGAGGGCTTGACTGAATTGTTGTCTGTGAAAATAAACACAATGGTGGGACAGGGAGGACTGTGAGGTGCTGGAAAAGAAGCAGAAGTTGATGTTTTCTTGGCTGGCTCAGGGGAACTGTCTGGTTCGAGGGCTGGAGGGGGTGGATCTTAGCACCAACAAGGTACTTTTCTCATTTTTCCAGCCTGCCACAGCCCTCCTTGTCCCTCCTGGGGAGCTCAGCCTTCCCTTCTTAACTTAAATGTCCACCTCTTTCTTCCCTTCTTCCGGGGCCCCTTACAGCTTCCTTCTTCTGACCCCTTCCATGTCTCTCACCTCCCTTCTCTCCTTCCATCTTTCACCTCTCTCTGGTCCACTCCCCCCTCTGCTCCTCTTCACCACCTTCTCCTTTGCCTTCTCCATTTCTATGCCTGTCTCCATCCTCCCCACCCCCTCTGATCCTCCCCTCTTTAAGAGATGGGTCAAGGCTCACCCCTGCTCACACTAGGTGCTTCCAATTCACACACCCTCCCAAATCTGGCCAAGAACGTGCCGTGGCCAACATCATCACTAGCCATTTTTCCTGCACCCAGCTTGAGGGTGGGGCCAGCTGGACATTCAACTGACTGGCAAGACTGGCATGCTGCCCCCCCCATACAGTGCCAGGTCTTCCCCTTTTTCCCTGCTGCCTTGGTGGGCTTGTCAGAGGCTCACAGCACATCACCTTTACTAGTTGGCTGCAGGATGCTCATGGCTAGACGTGACTGGGCTCTCTAACTTCATGTCATACAGTGGTGTATCTAAGGCAGAGGATCTCAAACTGTGGGTCACGATCCACTTGGTGGCTTGTGATTCAATTTCTCGTGGGTCACAAGAAGCTGGTAGCCGCCATCTTGAAAAAGGGCAAACAGACCCTGGTGGTCCCATTTTAGGTTTCCAGGCAGAGAGTAAATAAACAGAAAGAGCAGCTTGCACATGCGCAGGGCAGGCAGTGTACTGCTTTTCCTTTGTGAGTGTGCTGCTGCCCAGCCCCATTCAAAGGAGAGGAGAGGAGAGGAGAGGAGAGGAAAGTGTGCTTGAAGATTTTCAGGTGCCTGCTCCCTCATCCTTGGGAGGTGCAGGGCCCCTGTGTTTGGCTCCCTTTTAACCTTAGGCAGGTGAGAGGGAGTGTGGCCAGAGCCCTGGGGTGGAGCCCGTGGGTGGTGGCAGAGGCTGTAGTGCCCTCACCTCTCCTGGTTGAGCCTCTCCTCTCACCTGGCTGAGTGTGTTGGTCCATCACCAAGTGTGCCTGGGTGCCCCTTGCCTGCTGCTGCTGGTGGTGGTGGTTCTCGCAGCCCCCTAGCCCACCCCTCCCTTTGTGAAGCTGCCCCCGCTGCCCCCACTGCAGCGCAGACTCCTCCCACATGGCAGGCTTGCTCCCTGCCCCTCCCCCCTCTTCTGAGCATGGAGCCCGGTCCCCCACATGCTTGCATCTTGCCAGCCAGGCAATCATGGAGACCCCCTCAATCGTGCACTCGCCACCTCTCCCAGCCACGACAAGCGAGCACTCCCTTCCAGTGTAGCTACCCCGCTGTTTGGCTCCTTTTAGCAGCTGGGAGGAAAACAGTAGGGCATCCCTATCTTCCTTCTTTAGCTGGATGTTCCATGCCCCCCCCCCACTTCTCTAATGCTAGTCAAACAGATATGATACATCTCCCCAAGTGCCTTGGCCATCTCTTCTGCATTGAGCATATGTCTGAGAAGCCATAGACAGGGGTTGGACTAGATGACCTCTTACATCCCTTCCAGCTCCATGATTTTGGTGATCTTTGGGGTTGTATGTGAAATTGACTGAAAGTAAAGTCACAGTGTGTGGCAGAGAAGCATTTGGAGTCTTCAGGGTAATTTGTGAAATGGGGTGCATTACTGATGATGGGAATGGTGGTGGTTGTCCTGGCAGCTGAGAGATTTCAAAACCCACATTCCCTGCTTGTATCTCTGGATCAGTCTTCCGAGAAATACAGCTCTGCCGTGGTCTTTCACCATGGCTGAACCTTTGTATTTCTTCCACTTCCTTCCCTCTTTCCCTGTTCCTTTTCCTTCCCACTATTGCCAAATCCCCAGCTTCAGAGCTAGGATATTTTCTCTTGCTATTTGGCTTATTGGCAACCTTCAGTCTCGAAAGACTCTGGTATCGCGCTCTGAATGGTGGTTCTGGAACAGCATCTAGTGTGGCTGAAAAGGCCGATTCGGGAGTGACAGTCCCTTCCACACCGGGAGCAAGTGCAGTCTGTCCCTGGTCTGTCTCCCTGGCTATGGGCCTTCCTTCTTTGCCTCTTTGCCTCAGACTGTTGGCCAAGTGTCTCTTCAAACTGGGAAAGGCCATGCTGCACAGCCTGCCTCCAAGCGGGCTGCTCAGAGGCCAGGGTTTCCCACTTGTTGAGGTCCACTCCTAAGGCCTTCAGATCCCTCTTGCAGATGTCCTTGTATCACAGCTGTGGTCTACCTGTAGGGCGCTTTCCTTGCACGAGTTCACCATAGAGGAGATCCTTTGGGATCCGGCCATCATCCATTCTCACAACATGACCGAGCCAACGCAGGTGTCTCTGTTTCAGCAGTGCATACATGCTAGGGATTCCAGCTCGTTCCAGGACTGTGTTGTTTGGAACTTTGTCCTGCCAGGTGATGCCGAGGATGCATCGGAGGCAGTGCATGTGGATCTTGCTATTTACAATTTTAATTTCTAGGTAAGAACAGTGATTTCCTGCTTGATGACATCACTTCCAGCTCTGGCATCACAGTGATGTCACTTCCTGTTTGATAATGTCTCTTCCGGCCACGACATCACTTCCAGATTGATGATGTCACTGCCAGTGGGTCCCAGACAGATTGTCATTCTCAGAAGTGGGTCCCGGGCTGCAAAGGGTGAGAACCAGGTATGGCATGTAGGGCAATACTTGAAGGGGGGTGCCACTGTGCAGCTCTAAGAAGTGATCGCTTCTTGCAAGTGTTTGCAAGAACAGGAAACAGCAACTCAGGAAAGCTCAGAGTGGTCAGGTATATCGCCCCAGCTGCTGCTGTGAATGAAACAGGAAGCAAATGCAGCACATGCGCAGACACAGTGGCACCTGTGGCAATTTTCGATGGGCTCCTTCTTTTTGTGTTTGCCGGACACAGAGAGGAGGAGGTCTCTTCCTCCAGGAGAACCCGAAAATAATGTCATGTGATGCCATGACATTCCATAACGTCATGATGTCACGACATTGCCACCCTATGCGCCATGTCCCCTGGCTATGCTGCTGATGTCACAAGTGCTTCATGTGGTTCCTTTACACGTGTACACCTGCCAGTCATCAAGTGTACACTGAGAGGTAAATCAAACAAGCCAGGGAAGCCTTGTTTATTTTATTCCAGTGGCTGCTCTCGTTTTCATATAAGTGGGTGTCAGATCTGACTTCTCCATGGAATGGAGGTTGTGGATGAAAACGATTCCCCCTTTCTCCTGCCTTGCCTTGCTGTGTTCTGTTGCTTCAAGCCTGGCTTGCTTCTTGCACCAGAGCCCGGCTGGCAGAAAACAGGTTGAAGCAACTAAACACAGCAAGGTAAGGCAAGGGAGGGGTGCTTCCCCCGTCACACATGAATAATATACAGGCCTGCCCTGCCATATATAGTGAGGGCCTGAATGTGATGTACAAGCCTATAATTTATGTGTGTATGGCAAGGGGCCCTTATACAGAATGGCTGCTGTAGGCTGACATGTAGCACATGAAGTCAGTGAGCAGCACCTGAGCCATGGTCAACCTATATAACTATCGCACCCCAGAGGTGTGAAGAGATGCCTCAGTGAAGGGCAGCCACCTTGTGCATTTCACGGCGCAGAACCTGCCCTCTTTCAGCACTGAATGTTCACATTTCACAGTCAATGTGGTGTACGCATTTGCAATTGAGCTTGAGGATGTAAGCGCCTGATTTATGGGAGCACAGTGTATACCTTTTATTTTTTAACAAAGTGCTGTTTGGAGGTCAGGGTAGAATCCTAGTTGCTTGTGTCTACTCTGCGTATCTAACAATCTACGCCTGTCTCCCAAGGGCGAGGGGCAAAGAGCACTGCTGAAGATTGCGTGAGTCACGAACAAGCTGGAGCTGGCTTTAATTGGACATTGTGATGCGCACTCCTGCCAAGACAAGTGTGCTGGCAGGATGTTGTCCTTGGGGGAAGGGGAGTGGACAGAATCAAGGGCTACAAATAGAATGTAGTTCCCCACTGTACATCCTTCTGCACCTAATTGATGGGGGGGGGGGATTTAAAAGAAGTGTACGTCAATGTGCAGGCTTTTCATGCACATGCCACAGGTGACCATTTTTCATTGCCAGGTACAGATCTTCGGGGCTGTTTCAATTGCTGGAAGATACACACTTTGTTTATGCCTCTGTTTTGCTCCCACTGCCCGGAATGGCTCTGAGAGGGAGGGGGAGAGGCTGCTTGCACACCACATTCGGATGCCTGCAAAACTTCGTGTTTTGCACCCCTCTAGATACGCCTCTGCTCTTTGGGTTTCAGGCAGGAGTCTTCTGTGCTATTTGGAGATGCCAAAGACGGGGACCTTCTGCATGCAAGGCCAGTGTTCCACCACTGAGCTATGGCCCCTGCTCATTCTCTCAGGCAGGTATGGCTGACCCATACCCATAAACCCAGTCAGGTCCTGAGCTTCTTCCCACATTTGTCCCAGGGACAAATGGCCACAATTGTCTGCGAATTAAAAGAGCATTTCATGAGCAGCTGAAAGCAGGTAATGGGACCTCATCAAACTCTTTGCAAAAAAAGGCAGGTCTTCCATAATCTCTCGGGAGTTCAGCTTTGTGGTTAATGGGAGCAGCAATTCTTAAATCAACATGCCTAATGGGACTGTTTCTAGACAGCAGCCATCGGCCTGAGTCTGTGCCTGTAGGCCTGTCGTCCTAGTTCAACTCCCCCCTTACTATTAGGGAGTGCTTGTCCCCCCCCCACCTTCCCCCCTTCCCAAATGAGTTGTGGTAGAGCTGAGAGGCTGTGGGCACTCGTTGCTGATTAAATTCTGCTGACAGAGGAAGATGTCAAGCTCTACCCAAAGCAGAGCCAACAAGGAAAAGCTGCTTTTCTTTGCTTTTGACAGCTGGAGCCATGAATTTAAGCAGGGGTCTCACCTTCAGGCAAGTCAACAGCTGGGCAAAGAGTGCAGCTCCTCTTAAAGGTGGCGTGCTGGTCGTTTGCAGGAGTCTAATGTTTCAGCAAGGGAAGGCGGAGAGCAAGCAGGAGAGAAACAAGAGGAACTCTTTTTTTAATGGGCACGTCTTTGTCTTGACCTGATTTTCATTTCATTTTCTGCATCAAAGGTGCACAGGCCACAAATAAGAAATGGTTAGAAACCCAAATTCCCACCTACAGTGTTTTGCTTTATAAAGGCAGCAGAACTGCCCTGCAGGCGAGGGGCCCTCCAGCCCAGCACACTGTCTTAGGAGAGGGGGGTGTCGCTCAGTGGCAGCAAATATGTGCTCTGAGTGCAGAAGGTCCCAGGTTTGACCCACAGCATCTCCGTAGGACTGGAAACACCAGCCCTATGGGTGGTTGTACCTGCAACCCTGGGCAGCTGCTGCCAGTCTGTGTAGGCAGTAGTGAGGGACGATGTGCCAGTGGTC
The DNA here is from genome assembly GCF_035046505.1 of Tiliqua scincoides. Classification (NCBI taxonomy): domain Eukaryota; kingdom Metazoa; phylum Chordata; class Lepidosauria; order Squamata; family Scincidae; genus Tiliqua; species Tiliqua scincoides. The sequence goes on from NC_089821.1 coordinate 12,675,990, forward strand.
TAACTCAACAGAAGGTATACGTGTTCATATGACTTTTTACAGCACCTAGTCAGATGCCCCTGCAAACTCACAAGTAGGGCATGAGGGCAATAGCCCTACCCTCTTGTTCCCACATCTGCTAGGGGCATGCTGCTCCAGAACATGGAGGTTCCATTTCCTTTTGTAATGGGGTGGGGGAGGAAGTAGAAGAGGGTGGGATGGCACCAGGAGGTGCTGGTGCCTGCCGAATCGTATTCTCCCTCCTCGGCTTGAAAGCCTGACATGAGGCTGTTCAGATTGTGCCAGCAATATTGCTGGCACAGGTCCCATTGCACAGGCTCGGCTTTGCACCTGGGGTAAAGCGATGGATGTCCCCTTATATGGAGGAGACCTCCAGACTGCTCCTGCCCAGCACTGTATACAGCATGGGCAGAGTGGCCTGGTTAGTGCCAATGCTGGTTAGGACTGAGCTGCCTCTTTCAAAGACACTGAGGGTGCATCTCAGTCCAGATACCACATACTGAGGCTGCTGTCTCTGGTTTCTTGCTACTCTCTCTGGTTCTGTTTGCTCTCCAACAGGGGAGGAGGAGACAGGAGGCTTCACCTGGCCAGCCATGCAGACCACCAGGGAAGCTGGCAACACGCCTGACCACAGTGATCAGTGTGGTCCTTGCAGTTCCACGGTGGGACTGCTGACCTACTTGCTTCTACAGGTCCCTCGCTTTCCATACTCCAAGGCATGCAATCCAGGGAAGCTGCTGCTGCAGCCAAACCTCACTGACACCTGCTATTGTGCTATCTGCCATATGACTGGCCAAGGCACAGGAGACCTGCTGAGATGAGGTGTTTGGCAACCTCCTTTGTGGGTTTCCCTGGTTCTGCTCTCCCAGTGATAGACTTCAAAAAAGAACATTGACTTTATCTCACTTGTTACTCATTGCTGATAAGGATGCCTTCTTCCCAAGGTCTGGACTTCTTGGGCCCTGAGGCAGTAACTTTGCTAGTTACACAACCTGCTGTTCACTACTGACATGATGTATGAGCCAGATAGTTGGGGAGGGCAGGCAGAAAAATGACAGCTGCATTGGGGGCCGCTAACCCACACAGCACCTTTGTGCACATTAGGAAACGGTGACTTTGTGAGAATTAGAAAAGGCGCCCCCTTCCTCACAGCACTTGCCTGTGGCCGTGACATTCTACAAGCATCTTCTTCCTGTCTACAATGAGAATGGCACCCGCTAGATGTGGCACCTTTGTGCAGTGCACAGCTGTCATAACTGTATTTGGCAGCCCTGCCCTTTCCACCCACCCAACGACCCCTGCCACCTTTCTGTCATCAGCAAGTGCCCAGAGATCCACTGGAGTGTGCGGGAAGGTTGAGAGTACTACCCAACTGGTGTGTGCGGGAAGGCTACCCAGAATGCTGTAGGAACACACTTGATGGCTGCTTTGCGGCAGTCACTGCGAGCGGAATGCGCCAGCGGAATCCCAACAGGATTGTGGCGTAAATCATTATTAACAAAAAAGCCAAACTCAGTTCCTTTACTTTAGAGTGTGTGGATTGTGGTAAAATGTCAGGACAATGGCGTAGCTAAAGGGGTGCAAAGCATTAAGTTTTGTAGGAAGCCTCACCGCAGTCCTCTCGTTCCCCTTTGGAGCAGGGGAGCAAAATGGAGGCATATGCTTATCACTGGCTGATTCAAAATTCTAGTGTTATGAAAATACTTGGGCATTTTCTCACACACATTGGGAAAGAGCAGAGGAAATGAGACTCAGGCTGTGTTCAGGTGACAATTTCTGTCATGACAGGAGCAACTTTTTCTTAGTGCTAAGGTGGCCATTAGTTTAGAATTGATCTAGCATTACTATTTTGAAAAGGTCCAAATATAATGTCCCTGTACTGAACACGATCTCCCGATCTTGTCTGATCTTGGAAGCTACGCAGGGTCAGGCCTGGTTAGTACTTGGATGGGAGACCGCCTGGGAATACCGGGGGCTGTAGGCTTAAACCATGATCTCGGAAGCTAAGCAGGGTCAGGCCTGGTTAGTACTTGGATGGGAGACCGCCTGGGAATACCGGGGGCTGTAGGCTTATACCATGATCTTGGAAGCTAAGCAGGGTCAGGCCTGGTTAGTACTTAGAAGGGAGACCGCCTGGGAATACTGGGTGCTGTAGGCTTATACCATAGTCTTTCGAGACTGAAGGTTGCCAACCATAATGGGTGGTGGGACCAAGGCCAGTGCTATCATTAGGCCAACTAGGCAACTGCCTAGAGCGCAGATCACAGATGGGCACAGTACCGACCTATGAGGGGCACGGTTTTATACAGAATAGCTTTTTTAACCATTTAAGTAAAAGATACACCTGTCAATTATATATTTTTAAAAATTTGTTTTAAGATAAATACCGCAACAGTGCTATGGAATGTAATTAATTATAAAGACTTATGAAAAAGGGTTTTCTTACTTTGAGAGGGGAGATGCAAGTAGTCACCCTTGCCTAGGGCACCAAATAGCCTGGCACCAGCCCTGTGGGGGGGGGGGGGTCTTGCTGTTGAGGAAAAAAGTCCATTTGCTTCATTTTCTTGTTCCATAATTGTAATCCATTTCCCTGGACCCAAACTGATGGGATGGTGAATGTACTGGTCTGAACCAGGAACTGGTCTAGTTCATTCCACTCTTAAAATAAACTTTAAAAATTTAAGTAAGACAATGCTAAAGGGGGAAGGATTTGCATGATTTTTTTTTTTTAATGGCAATGTGAAGGTTTGTTTGGATAGTTCAGTATACAACGAACCTTTTCGCAGAACTGAAATGAAAAGCCAACCCTAAACATTTCAGGATGCGGGGAGGAAGCGCATCATCGTGGTCAGCAGCCAAGAGGTACCATGTGGCAGTCACACATCTCTTGAGGCAGGGTTTTCTAGGGCACAGCTTGCAGAAGCGCTGTGAAAATCTGCAAAACTGGCTTGCCAAGAGGCTGTGGAGGGACACACAATGTACTTGTCTCCCAGAGTCAATGACAGCTCTACAGCAGTGCTTCCAAGTCTCTCAAAAGCTACCACCTGTTCGTAGTCTTCTTAAACTTGTTCTTCTACCAATTTTGGCTTTGACCACAATCCTTTGCACATTTATGTGGGAGTAAGCCCCATGACTGAACTAAGCAAGATTTACATCTGAACAAACACACATCAGGTTGGGCCTGTGAATGTTGGGGAGAGGCACAGGATCCTAATACCTGCCTGATTTTCCTGGATTGGGTCACCTGCCCTAGTGGTCCAGGGAAATTAGCTTTGGATCCATGCATTAAAAATAAAAGGTTGAAAAGGTCAGGGTGTGTTCATTCGATAGCTGTAATCAATATACAGACAGTTCCAAAAGTACTAGGTTATAAAATTCTATCCAAAACTGTTCTCTGAGATCTGAGAATGTGAAAGAACATTCGTTAAATGTGTTAGTTTCAAAGAGGTGGGTGCTTTTTAACTAAACAGGGAGAAATCTGCCAAGTTCCAAAAGGATGGCTCTTCTCCAGGCAGAATTTTTTTTTTTTTTTTTGGTAAGCTTATCACAGGAATCAAACAAACATACTCTGCAATTTTCTGCTTTTTATTCTAAATGTTTGGACTGAGTCTAACATTTTGCTAATTGCACTGGACTGTAGATTCTACCACTTGATTTTCTGAGAACTCCTAACATTTTTTAAAAAAACAAAAACCTTGGCCTAAAGGATCTATGGCATTTTTGCACATGAGGTGCCAAGAATCTCATGTTCAAAATCACTTTAATTGTGACTGCAACACTGACATTGGGAAAGAATGCCCATTTGCACAACAAATGCAATAAATGTAAAGTAATGCACATTGGGGCAAAGAATCAAAACTTCACACATAGGCTAATGGGTTCTGAGCTGTCTGTGACACATCAGGAGAGAGATCTTGGGGTGCTGGAGGACAGCTCGATGAAGGTGTCGACTCAATGTGCGGTGGTAGTGAGGAAGGCTAATTCCATGCTTGGGATCCATGCTTGGGATCTTTAGAAAAGGTGTTGAGAATAAAACAGTTAATATTATAATGCTATTCTACAAATCAATGGTAAGGCCACACCTGGAGTATTGCATTCAGTTCTGGTCATTACATCTCTAAAAGGATATAGGGTGTAATCTTAACCAACCTTCCAGCACTGACATAGCGTGCCAATGTGGCGTGCACTGCATTCTGCAGTGGAGAGGCATTCAATGAGGCCTATTCAAGGTAAGGCATGTTTGTTACCTGGGAGCTGCACTGCGGCTAGGTCAGTGCTGGAAAGTTGGTTAGGATTGCGCCCATAGTAGAAATGGAAAAGTGCAGAATAGAGCGACCAAGGACGCAATCCTAACCAACTTTCCAGCACTGGCATAGCTGTGCCAATGGGGCATGTGCTACATCCTGCAGTTGAGCGGCAGTCATGGAGGCTTCCTCAAGGTAAGACAATGTTTGTTCCCTTACCTCGGAGTTGCATTGCTCTTAAGTCAGTGCTGGAACGTTGGTTAGGATTGTGGCCTAAAATGATTACTGGGCTGGGGCACCTCCCTTATGAGGAAAGGCTACAGCATTTGGGGCTCTTCAGTCTAGAAAAGAGGTGTCTGAGGGGGGATATGGCTGAGACATATAAAATTATGCAGGGGATGGACAGAATGAATACAGGGATGTTCTTTTCCCCCCTCACACAACACCAGAACCAGGGCACATCCACTTCAATTGAGTATTGGGAGAATTAGGACAGACAAAAGAAAACGTTTCTTTACCCAGCATGTAATTAGTCTGTGGAACTCCTTGTCACAGGATGTGGTGATGGCATCTGGCCTGGATTGGACAAATTTCTGGAGGCAAAGTCCCTCATAGGTTACAAGCCATGATGGGTATGTGCAACCTCCTGATTTTAGAAGTAGGCTACCTCAGAATGGCAGGTGCAAGGGAAGGCACCAAAACGCCTTCCCTTGTTGCCTTCTCTTGTTGTCTTATGTGCTCTCTGAGGCATCCGGTAGGTCACTGTGAGATACAGGAAGCTGGACTAGATGGGACTATGGCCTGATCCAGCAGGGCTCTCCTTATGTTCTTAAGAAATGCCTGTTTTCTCTCCAGTATTCATGCTCAGTTGTTAATATAATGAGAGAGAGAGAGAGAGAGAGAGAGAGAGAGAGAGGCAGTTCAAAGACCATGTGTGAAAGATCATGTGTGATCATGAGGTAGCATTGCCAAGCCGTGTAAGCATCATTGTCCTGTCCCGTCCCGTCCCCCCACTCACTGTTGAAGCCATTCTGGGCAGTGACAGCAGAATGGCTCTGAGGGCAAATGGGAGGGACCACTTACATGGTGTGCTGTGACACTTGCAATACTTACTGTATCACTGCCCCCTCCGGCTATACTACTAAGGGCCCAATCCTATCCAACTTTCCAGCACGGATGCAGCCACAATGCAACCCCAAGGTAAGGGAACAAATATTTCCTTACCTTGAGGAGGCTTTTGTTACTGCCCCCACCCAGGATGTAGTGCATGCCCAGTTGGCACAGCTGCATCAGCACTGGAAATGTGGATAGGATTGGACCCTAAGTATCAGCACTTGCTGTGCAGAGATTCCTGGGCCAATATTTAACACTTCTTTATAGCCAGATGCTTCAGTGTTTCTGTGTGTTCCTGTGACTTCTGAAAATCTGATCTGCCATCAGCAGTCACTGACTTGGTGCCTTCCATTTCCATGGAATAGCTATTGGAACAAAATTCCCCAAGAAGGAACACATGTTGTCTGTATGTGTCATCCACACAATTCGCCAAGCCTGTGAGTCAGGACCAGGATTTTGGAGAGTTTCATTTAAGTTAATAGTTTGCTAGCAAAGTTTGTCAGTAACCCCAATTATCCAATGATTTTCACACAAGTCATCTTGTGGACACAAGTAATGACTTCAGAGTTCACACAAGTTAGGGCTGCCACATTTTTCCTGGCAAGTCTCCAGTCTCTGTTAACAGTCACCTAGCAGGTAGAAATTCAGCAGATGAAACTTTACTCACCTCCATGTCCAGAAAAGCTTCACCTGCTAAATTTCTGACTCTCAGTTAAGCAGCAGCATAGCTAGAAGGGGTGCAAAGCACTAAGTTTTGCAGGGAGCGTCCCCATGGCATGCAAGCGACCCTCCCCCTCCCCTTTGAAGCCATTCCGGACGGGGGAGCAAAGTGGAGGCAAACGCTTTTGCTTCCCCCACCCGGAATGGTTCGGAAGGGGAGGGGGGAGGGGGGCCGCTTGCACATTGCGGGGAGGCTCCCTGCCAAACTGCAAAGCTCCCTGCAAAGCTTTGTACTCCCTCTAGCTATGCTGCCGCAGTTACCCTGCACATGCCCAATCTCATCTGATCTCGGAAGCTAAGCAGGGTCAGGCCTGGTCAGTACTTGGATGGGAGACCGCCTGGGAATACTGGGTGCTGTAGGCTTATACCATAGTCTTTCGAGACTGAAGGTTGCCAACCACCAAAACAACAACAGGTTCCAATTTATTCATTTTGTAGTGAAGAAATAAATGAGAGAAGATCAACGCACTGCGTGTATGAAGTTATCAAACACATACAGAACATCTGACCAATAACCACCAAGTGTTCTTGGCTCACCATTCATTCCAACCCTTTGTGGACTCTGAGATAGAAAATGTGATGCTCAGGACCTGGGTAGTGAAATGTACTGCAGCACAAACAGTAAACGTATGAAAAGCAAGAGATTTGAGCAAAACTCTTGCACAACAGCCTGAGAATGTAAAGCAAACAAGATGTTAATCACGACCAGTGCTTGGAAGTGAAAGTCACATGGAACCAAAGGGAGTTTGCAGGTCCTGAGCACTTGGGAGGACTGGAGTCAACAGGGAACTTCTCCCAAGTACCACAGAGCTAGGCAAGACCACAGTGTGCTCTTGTGCAGCTCTTGCTTGCTTTAGTGGGACTCGCACTGGAGGATTGTGTGTTTCTAGGCAGCAATTTGGCACACAGTTACATGAGCCTACTGCTTGTCCCTTTGAAGGCAGAGTCACTTTTGGGGGGAATACCCTTTTCACTGAACTGGAAGCACAGGCATCTGTCATGTGTATGCACTAGAGGCAATCACACCAGATTAACCCAATTTAATATCCTCATAGAACCCTGGAAATGGAAGTTCTAGGACAGTGGAGCTCAGATGTCTAACAGATTCACTACACTCCCACCAAATGACCATTCCCAGGATTCTTTGGGGATTTACAAGATCATATACAGGGTGCTTATCACAGGCCTGGAGCAGGCTGTCCTGGAACAAGGGAAGAGAGGAATGGGGAAACTGGAAACTGAGCTGTGCTTAAGGGAACCGCACAATGCAGGGGTGCAAATAATAACAACAACAACAACAACAACAACAGGTATTTATATACCGCCTTTCTTGGTCTTTATTCAAGTCTTTATTCAAGGCGGTTTACATAGGCAGGCTTTATTTAAATCCCTTATTAAATAGGGATTTTTACAATTGAAAGAAGGTTCTTTCTTTCAAGAACCACTACATTCAGGAGTTTCGTTCCAATCTGGCTTCACATCCTGGCCTCCATCCTCCCACGCTCAGAGCAGATGGAATGGCTCGACTCAGCTTGTCAGTTGCTTCAAGGTCGCACGGTGCCGGTGGCCTCGAACTGGCGACCTTGTGGATGTTATCTTCAGGCAGACGGAGGCTCTATCCTCTAGACCAGACCTCCTGCCCACCGGCAACTAAATGCACCGGCAACTAAAGTATCACAAAAGGGCTAGTGTGCAACTTCCCTGTTGAAGCTATTGCGCTGAACCAGTGGCATAGCTAGAAGGGGTGCAAAACACTAAGTTTTGCAGGGAGCTTCACTGCAGCATGCAAGCAGCCCCTCCCCTTTGGAGCAGCCCCTCCCCTCCCATTCTGGGCAGTGGGAGCAAAATGGAGGCATGCAGAGAGGGGTGCTTTGCACCCCCTCTAGTTATACCACTGCACTGAACACTATGTTGTACACTGGAAGCATAAACTGGATGCACGAGTCATCTGTTTTGCTTATAGGTCATAACTTAGACTCCCAACATCATTTGTTGGTTTCCCAATATAACTTCACAGCCCAATCCTATTGTGGCATTATGCCATTGGAACCAGTGTTCCGGGGGCATAATTCACTTTCTGGCTGTCCTAAAGGGACCGACCATGCCAGAGCACGGGGGCTGGATGCTGCCGGAAATGGTGAGCAGCTGGCTCTGCGCAAGATGGACACAGGATGCCCACTGCCCGAGGCAGGGTGGCAAAGGGGGTGGGAGGGAGCCAGGGAGGGGATGGAATAGGGCAGAGAGGAGGCGACAGGGGTGGGCAGAGGGCAGATTGGGCCCAGGAAGGGGGCAGGTTCAGTGGATTTCAAACCCCCTTCCTGGGCCCAATCCACCTTCACAGGTCCACTTGGACTCCCACCAGCCGTAAAGCTGATGCAGTTCTGAGTAGACCCAGCAGGATAGCAGAAGCTTTCCCTGGGGCAAGGGAGGAGACCTCTGGAGGCCAAAACCTCACTGCTGCATTGATTTTGGGGAGTTATTTAGGATTGGACCATCAGGGTCCAACATCTTGGCTCACTTTTCAATAGCCAGTGTCTTCAGCATGTACATGGATAATTTGTATTCCCTTACAGCAGAAATAGCCAATTCCTGGTCCTGGGGCCCAGATCAGTACCAAAGCTATTTTATCCAGCTCCTGGAGACCCTGCGAAATTGCAATGACATATAATTTTTTTCATTGTTTTACTTGTAAGAAAAATAAATCTATTGACTGCTAGTAGTAGTTGGCAACCTTCAGTCTCGAAAGACTATGGTATCGCGCTCTGAAAGGTGGTTCTGGAACAGCGTCTAGTGTGGCTGAAAAGGCCGATTCAGGAGTGACAATCCCTTCCACACTGGGAGCAAGTGCAGTCTGTCCCTGGCCTGTCTCCCTGGCTATGGGCCTTCCTTCTTTGCCTCTTTGCCTCAGACTGTTGGCCAAGTGTCTCTTCAAACTGGGAAAGGCCATGCTGCACAGCCTGCCTCCAAGCGGGCCGCTCAGAGGCCAGGGTTTCCCACTTGTTGAGGTCCACTCCTAAGGCCTTCAGATCCCTCTTGCAGATGTCCTTGTATCGCAGCTGTGGTCTACCTGTAGGGCGCTTTCCTTGCACGAGTTCTCCATAGAGGAGATCCTTTGGGATCCGGCCATCGCCCATTCGCACGACATGACCGAGCCAACGCAGGTGTCTCTGTTTCAGTAGTGCATACATGCTAGGGATTCCAGCACGTTCCAGGACTGTGTTGTTTGGAACTTTGTTCTGCCAGGTGATGCCGAGAATACGTCGGAGGCAGCGCATGTGGAAAGCATTCAGTTTCCTCTCCTGCTAATTCAGGCTTTAGTGCCATATGTCTTGTGGGATTTCAAATGTAATGTCTCAGCTATGTGTGGGCACATGTGCTGCACATCTGCGAAGCCCCTTCCCCTGACACATTGTCTGGAGCTTGTGATAAGGAAGCCTCGAGAATATAAACATTGGCTGGGCGATCCCTGTTCTAGAGACTTGCCTTCCCCCAAATGCGTTCTGTAACCTTTACTGAGCCTGCCTGCTCTGCATATGCCCGAGTCTTGTGTCTGCCTTCCATTCAACAGGAAATAGTTAATATTCTTCTCCACAGGGCCCATGTGCACCTGCAGCTCTGTGGTGTGTGGTTTCTTCTGCCAGCTGCATCTGTGATTCTGCAGCTGAAAGGGAGGCTGTAAGACTGTAAATGGAGTTTGCGACATGACACTGCAGTGCTAATGGAGCCCGGAGGCCCATTGCTGTGGTAACAAAACCACTGTCATCACAGGGGAGAGGTTTTGTGGGCTAAGCAGTTTCAATAAAATGCGCGCCTCAGCTCTTATCAACGTATTTTCCATGTATATAGCATTCCCACCTAAAAAGCTGATTATGTTTCCCCGTCAATGGCAGGATGTCTCCTACCTAAGGCAGTTGCACAATGTTTTACTGGGGCGATTCACCATCTTAGTAATTTCTCTTGAATCAGCCCTTTGACCCCAGGGGTCTACCATTCATTAGACCCTTATTGTCTTCAAAACCAGATGGCCACAGTTGGTGTAAAATGATAGCAAATGTGTTCGAACATTTCCTGCACCTGAAATTGACTTGACATGCATGTGGATACCTTAAGCATGGGTTGTAGTGATCAAATTCTAAAGGTTGTTGCACAGCTTTGTCTCCGGCTTTGCCGTAGGGCTGCTTGCACAGTTAGGTTTGAATTAATGCATCCTTTACTTGCTTCAATTCCCTATTTTTAAAACTGTATTCCAGGGGTTAATAGAGAGATGCAACAAGTTTAAGTTGAAAGTGAGGAAAAGGCCCCTGGTTAATGAGAGCCTCTTGCGTCCCCTGTACTTCATTTCAGGATCTAAGTCACAATGTAAAAACAGCAGGCACTCTAGCTTAGATATCAACAGGTGGTGAAATCCACAGCAAATTGCAACAAAATGGGCTTTGTGAATAATCCCAAAGTGCAGACCATGGGATTTGGCAGAAAATAACACACTGACTTATGTTCTGAAACTGCTAACCAGCAACAGGCATTAATTATTTTGTAGGCAAGTATTTATATACCTTACTCTTGCTGAAGATCAACACAAGGAACCAAAATTCTGCCAAATCTCCTTCATTGTATCCACTTTTGGCCTTAGAAGAAAGAAGATATCCCTGACATTTTACCATGATTCAAACACTCTAAAGTAGGGGTTCTCAAACTGGTGGGTTGTGACCCACCATCCCTTTAAGGGGTGGAGGAAGGAAAGGAGCATGCTGTATCTAGTGTGTGTGGGGGGATGTATCAGGAGGCTTCAAAAACAGCCCCCAAAAACAGACATCAGAAAAGACACTGTGCTGGGGTGAACAAGGGCAGTTACTCTCCCCAGTGGCGTAGCTAGGGGGATGCAAAGCACTAAGTCTTACAGGGAGCCTCCCTATACCTCCATTTTGCTCCCCCCTGGAATGGCTTTGAAGGGGAGGAGCCCCTTGAACACTGTGGCAAGGCTCCCTGAGAAACTTAGGGCTTTACACCCTCTTAGCTATGCCACTGACTGCTAATTATAAGAAGAGTACCACTCCAAGGCTATATGCCTTTCATATCTCCTTCTTATGAAGTTTGGCCTTCTGTCTTTGCTAGACACGATGTCAAATTTCTCAAGATGTTTGTTGGGAGTCAAATGGATGGCTTCATTCCCTAATAAACTGTTTTAGGAGTCTAGACAGGGCATAGAATCAGAGAGATAAGCAAAATGCCTTATGAATACCGAGGGAAGAGTTGGGCCTTCTATATTCTCCCCACTTTATTAAAAAAAAAAAAAAAACTGGCACCATTTATATTAGCTAACCCAGATAATACTACCATAAACAAAATGCAATGAAAAACAATGCTTGTTTGTGACCGACCCCCCCCCCCCCCCTGTCTTTCACTCTTTTGGACACTTTATGGCCCCTTATGATTGGAAAGGGCAAAAGGTCAAGGTATGGAGCCACTGGGCCAATCTTACCATTCTTTTCTAAACCCATATGAAAGACAAAGGTCCCTGGAGACCCCCGGGAACTCTGCCTGCCTCTGGGAGGGAAGGAGAGAGATGGCACACAGACAAGCCTGACCGATAACAGCGACATCAAAAGACACAGTGGCCAGCTGTCCATCTGGGGTTGCAGCTTGTTTGCAAGAGGGAGGGAAAGGCTCTCTCAGGATAGTTTTAAAGGATTTTGCTGCAATTATGTTGTGTGTGTGTGTGTGTGTGTGTGTTTTAAGCCACAAGAAGGAGGGGAGAAAGGCCCATTGCAAACAGGAGGAGTTGCTGCCTGGCCGAATTCCCAGGCAAAATCACTTAAATCATGTTTTGTGCCTCCAGTTACTGCCTATTTATAAGTTACTGCAAGAAAGACCCAAAGTGAATACCTTTCCCAAACCAACATCTGAATGCAAGTATGGGTCAAAACAAACACCATAAACTTCCCAAAGCCTTTAATTCTGACAAACGACTTTAACCTTGTGGCTGTGTCCTTTTCAAAGGCGAGAGACTTATTTTCTTAAAAAACCATTTATTTATAGAATTTATACCCTGCCTTTCTACCCCGCTACGGACGCTCAAGGAGGCTTATAAATAAAATGATAAAACAATACTAAAAACAATGATATATGATAAAAAACAATAAGACAATAAACTTGGATCACCATTAAAATATGCTTATATAAAAAAGCGCCAGCGGTGGGGGGGCGGTCAGCATAAAAAGTCTTTCCTGAAGAGAGGGAGCTGTTCTCAATTCCATGGGGAGGGAATTCAACCGACGGAGCGCCACCACCAAGAAGGCCCTATTTCTTGCTGCCACCCCCTTCACTTCTGCTGGTGATGGCACAGTTTAAAGGGCCCCCTCTGATGACCTGAGAGGACAACTACAAATTAAAATTAACAACAACAACAGCAGCAAAAATGGAACACCACCTCAGCAGAGATCACTTGCTGGAGCTTCTAGGGCTTAGTTTGGTAGACAGTATAATTCGTAATGAGGGTAGCGATAGAAAGAGTTCTGTGCATGTGCAAAAAGTGCTCTGCACATACAAGAGGATTTTCTAAGTTTTCACTGCATTGGAAACTGCTCTGCTCTGGAGCCTTCCCCAACTTACAGGGGTAACTTTTCAAGGGGCACAGTGGGATATAGTGAGAAAAGACCCACAGCAGCACATATGGAAGGCTACAAGTGGTCCTTCGGATGCCAACCTAAATATTTCAGTAGAAAGTAGGCTGCCACGTTTTGAACTTTTAAAGTTTTTAGCTTTCCAAGGCAACCTTGTTTTGCAGCCCAGACTGAAGGTTTGTATGTATCCCAGTAGCCAATTCATCATTTTCTAATGGTCAGCAGCAGAGAACCAATGAAATACATTCCTGACCACAGCTGATCCTGAAATTCAAAAAGAAGAAGCAGGTCCAGAAGCAGCTCTCACCAGTAACGTAGTCAGAGGGTGGTGGCATGGTAAGTATAGCAGGTGCCACAAAGCGCCATATAAGCAGCCCCTCCCACTTGCCGTCAGAGCCATTTGGGCCTGTGTGTTACCACTGCTGCTCCGAATGGTTCTGACGGCAAGTGGGAGGGGCCACTTCCAAAGTTCACTGTAACTGCTGTACGTCTCCCCTCTGGCCACGCTACTGCCTCCCACTGCCCACCTAATTCTTCAGGAAAAGTGTCACCACTTGTAGAACTATAAACCACCAATTCCCCAGTGTGATTGAACCTCCTACCACCAAAATCTCCTCCTTGCCTTAACTGAGCTCCAGCTTATTCACCCACAGTCTGCCAATTCATGGGACCTCTTTAAGACTCTTGCTTACAACCACGAATGGCTACTTGCTTTCTTTCTGCTCAACCTGTATCTTTGTAAAGAAATAAAATTTGTACAAAGTGCCACAAGACTCTGGTCTCCTCTCCTTCAAATGAACTTGACATTGGGCCATTTCAGATGAGACTTTTATTGTCTGCCCAACCCCATGCCACATGTTCTAAGATGTATGCTCTCACAGCACGGCGCCTCCCCTCACTTCCCCAGTAAATCTTCCTAACTGTGTGGGGAATGTTGGTCAGAACTCCTACACCCACTGCTAAACTTACTTTTAAATTACTTTAGCAGCTCATGTAGGGGAGTGGTTTAGATTACTTGTCCCCTCCCAGACAGTTAGGATAACTTGCTAAGGAAGCAAGGGAAGGGCCAGCGCATGAGCGCCTAACTCTTTTAGCACATGAGACCAGGAGCATGATAAAAATATTGTTTGAACCAGCTCAGCAGAGATGGGCAAATCCACCACGACTTGACTCAAGTCAAGTTACGAGTCTCCACCCCTTTAACTCAACTCATCTTTGAGTCCTAACGGGCAGACTTTCCTAGTTGTCCAGAGCATTTCGGGAACTCTAAAAGACTCGTGTCCTGAGTCTTTTCTGTAAAAAAGTCAATCGTGGGAGAAAAAACAGAACTGCTGCCAGGAGGTGTGCATGTGTGTTGGAGTTCTCTTTAAACACTCCCCTGATGTCCCCATCCCATCTGTAAACAAGGCAGGAGTGGGTGGGATGAACTGCGTGAGAGCAGGGACAGAAGCGGCAAGAGGAAGGAGGGTCACATACAGCAGCTGGGAGCTTTCCAGTATGACCCAATCCTTTGCAGCTCTACTCAGACATAGTTCCATTACGGCCAGGCAATCAATGAGTCTGCTGGAAGCATGCCATGAGTTTCTCCTGGATCGATTGGAACCTCCCCCTGCCCCCGCCTTCACTCTTAACTTGTCCAGGGAAAAAACCTTCATCCAATGATCATTGGTTCCCTCAGAGATGGACAAGAGAGCCAGCTACCACCTGCCTCCCGCCCGCCTGATGCAAAAGCAAGCATTTTCCCTGCCTCCTGGCTGGAACTTCCCTGCTGCTCACCAGGTCTGAATGATGGCCCTATGAGGTCTTCCACACTGCAAAAAGGTAAACCAGCACACCCAGACACAGACTAGTCTGCATGCGTGGGGACGGAGTGCTGAGTCAGTAGCCTCAGACTCGAGTCAGTGCCAGAGTCACTGACGCTCCTGACTTGAGTATAACAAGTCAGCAAACAACACGTGTTTTTGTGACTTGGGCTCAAGTCACATGACTTGAGTTCCCATCCCGGCAGCTCACTGTACAGCCAGCTGCAGAACTTCCCACTGCCTGGGACAATGAGGTGGGTGCAACAATATTCTCAGCATGTGTTCTCCAAGGTAAAGTGGGGGAGAGTTCCTAGGTTTTGTGCGCCGGCTCACCGCCGGCATGCACTGTCACAAACATGCCGTAAGGCACATTTGCAGGCCCTAGCGCCGGTGCTCTGCCAGTGCTAGCCCAGACCTGGCCGGCACTGGGCTAGCGCTGGGCTAGCACTGGAGCTCCACTGCTCAGCGGTTGCCAAGACCACCAAGCAGCTGAGAGGTAGGTGGAGGCATGGGGGGAGGCAGGGAAGAGGCATTCTAGGGCAGGGGGAGGTAGAGGGGGGGCGGGGAGAGGGTGGGGAGAAGGTGAGCCAGGGGAGGGAATGGGGCAGGAGGAAGGCGGGACCAGCGGAGCTTTGCTCCACCAGATCCAGAGCCTCCACGTTGGGCTGGCCAGCTGGCACGGAGGCTCTTGATTCTACTCTGACCTTTGGGTCACCATAGAATCAAGTAGCTCCATTACAAGTCTACTTGATTTTCCTGAGGAGCTGCTACGGTTGCCTGGATGTGGTGGCAGCCATTTTTGGCGCCGCTTCAGCCCTGCGCACCAGGCACCTCAGGATTGGGCAGTGCGACAGTCAGTGTGCAATCATCACGGAAAGCAGAATGAGAGTGTTCAATGTGTGCTGAACTCTTACAAAGTTGTTCTTTCAGCCCTTTCCTCCATTTTTCGCAAGATAAACCTGCAAGATTCTCACTGGTTGGAAGAAGAAAAAATTCCCACAGAGCGTTTGCAGATTGAGACCGATGCAGTCAAATTATTGTGAAAAGAGGCAAAAGAAAAGAGGCCAAAGATGTTCATCGAAAGCCTTTGTTATCAGCATTCAAGCTCCTGTGGTCTGGGAGTGAAGACTCTTTGGAAAAGATTTTCCAAGATGCATCTGCCCAGTGAGACCTCATAGAAATGTCAGCAAGAGCTCAACGGCTCCTTCAAATGGCCTCAAAACTTCCTTCCGGCTCTTCCCTCATCCGCCTTTTCCTTCTGCATCAGCCCGCCTTGCCACGAAGGGGTTACTGTTCCAGGCAGCGTAAGAGCGAGGGCTGACTTGGCTGGAACAGACATTAACTTCCACAGTAAATCTGGCAGGAGTTGGTAATTACGGGAAAAGCAGCCAAGGGTCATGCCCAGCCAAAGCTCTGGAGTAGCAGAGCAGAAAATCAAAACAGAGGGGGAAGGGGAGTCACGCTCATCATCGCCTCCGGCCTGGGCCCGTCTCCTCTGAACTATCAGGAGCCTGTCATCAGTTTGTTATGCTTCGAAGGAGCCCCTCGACGATGAAGTAACCACCACGTTAAACGTTAACTATATTAGTACTTGCTGTGCTGCAGACTCACCTTCGGCCAAGTTGGGCAGCAGCTTGGCCCTCTGCGAGAGCAAATTGGAGCGTTTGTCCCATGGACTTTGTTTCGAGAGCTGAGGCATCCTCACACATCCAGTCTAGGACTCCTTGTTCACAGCAGGAACACACGGTGGGTGGGGAGGCTGGGGAGGCAGTGCCTCCCCACCGGAGCCCTTCGAAAAGCACCGCCACCATGGGAGGTGCTCAAGCTTTCTCAATCCACATACTTTCCGAAGGGCTCCGGTGGGGAGGCACTGCCTCACCTGCCTCCCCACCCGACGGGGTACCTCGGAACCATATATTGGATATGGAACCCATCAGTTTAATAAGAACACCTGTGCTATAGGCAGTGGAATAGCAAGAGGGGGTGCAAAACACTGTTTTACAGGGAGCCTCACCATGGCGTGCAAGCGGTCCCTCCCCATCCTCTTTGGAGTCAGGCATATGCCTCTGATTTGCTCCCAAAACCTGGAATGGCTCAGAAGGGCCTCCCCTTCAGAGAAAGGAAGAAAGGGGAAGGGCCCCTTGCACGCTGTGGTGAGGCTTTCTGCAAAACTTAGTGCTTTGCACCCCCTCTAGCTATGCCACTGGTCAAAAGTCCAACTTTTCATGGGAACAGTTCAGTGAGTTCCCAGGGACTGAGAAACACACAGAAGATGGTTGGCAGGCACACAAGATGGAAGTTGGGTCTTGCACCAGCCATTACACAGCCCAATCCTATAGGCTGCCCAACACCAGCAGGACAGAGTTCTGTAAAGTGCTTTTTCTGAGCTGCTGACCAGCACCAGGGGGTGGGTTGTGGATGGGGAGGGGGAATAACAGGGCACGTTGGGGAGGGAGAGGGTGGGTCCCGTGACAGTTGTGCACATCGTATCATACCTCTTTTGGAAACCTCCCCAGCCCTTTTCTCTTTTTGGACGTGTGCCACCAGAATGGCAAGGAGACACATAGGCAACCGAGCAGCCTAAAGAGGGGATATATTTTTACTTACCTCCTGCAGGCTTGCACTGCAGTCTCCATTGGTGCAGCTGTATGCTGTTACATGGAGGGGGATAGGACTGAGACACGAATCCTGTCTCTGCTATGAACCTGTGGCAGCTCAGCCCTAAAGCCAGCGGCTCTGTTGGGTGCAGCGGCACCAAAATGGCGACTGCTGCATGCAGTAGCACCACAGAGGCCACCAAATGTCTCTTTGGGGGAAGCCCCAGGCCCTGCAATGGGACTTCTCAAGTCTGAGCGGACTATTTTGCCAGCAAAAACTTGGGAGACACCATGTCGGGTCCTCTGGCCCAACACAGAGTTCAGTATCTGGTGGAGCAGAGCTCCCCCAGTCCCATCCCCCTCGTTACTCCCCCCCACCTTGCCACCCCCTCCCTATTCCATCCACTCCCCGCCTCCCCCTCCCCATACTATTTACCCGCAGCCAGTGCTGCTTGAGATGCAGTTTGAGGGGGAAGCTACAGTTTGCTGAGTTCAAACACAATGGCTTTGCTAAGATCAGATGTTTCTAATCTTGGCATGTGAGGGGGGGGGGAGGAGTGCACAGACCTGACAATCTGATATTGCCAAACCACTATGTGGAGTGACATCAGAATAGACTCAGCTCCACCCCCACTTGTAACAAGGGAATAATAATGCCTTCAGGAGTTTTTATAAGCATAGTATTACAACAAGAGAATGTGTGCAAAGTACTCTGAACACTATGTAAGTCCTAGGCATTATTCTCCTTACTCTCACTTATCTTCTTTTATTTTTACTATGGGTAGACAGACAAGTTATGTTGCTTACACTATAGCCCCCTGGAGCCATAAACCTGTACACAAAAGCAAGACAGAAAAAGATAAAGATTGCAGGGTCTCAACTAAACAGCTGTGTATCTTTCAAGGTTGCCATAGTTCCTCCTTTTCTGTTTACTCTTTAACGTATAAAAAATGAGTTTAATTATTTTTGTATTTCAAAGCCAAAACAATACACCCAGTACACACACACTGTACTCATTCCAAACTAATTGAAATAAGAGAACAGATGAAGTCTTAGATACATGTTTGGCACAGTAAGCTATGAATGAATGAAATTAAGTTTGATGAAGCTCCATGAATTGGGAGGGTGACTCTTCACAAATGAATAATCTCAGAAAGATTTACATGTGCAGAATTTCATTCATTTTTGGACTTTATATCTTTGTAAATAACAGAGATGAATAGATAAAGAATCTGTGGGGCGTTCCTGGAATCCCAAGAAACTTTCTTTACTTTCTGAATTCCAAGGAAGGGAGGCTTCCCCTTAACTTATGTCACTATCAGTAGCTTATTCCCAGGTTATTTTTACCCTGGCACTTGAGAGGATCAGTGGATGCCTGGATAAACCGCTTTGCTTTGGTTGGAAAAGTGTAGGGGAGAGGAAGAATTCATTACCCCCCTTAACCAAGGAACATCCACTAAAATTGAGTGTTGGGAGAGTTAGGACAGACAAGAGAAAATATTTCTTTACTCAGCGTGTGGTTGGTCTGTGGAACTCCTTGCCACAGGATGTGGTGACGGCATCTGGCCTGGACGCCTTTAAAAGGGGATTGGACAAGTTTCTGGAGGAAAAATCCATTAGGGGTTATAAGCCATGATGTTTATGTGCAACCTCCTGATTTTAGAAATGGGCTATGTCAGAAGGCCAGATGCAAGGGAGGGCACCAGGATGAGGTCGCTTGTTATCTGGTGTGCTCCCTGGGGCATTTGGTGGGCCACTGTGAGATACAGGAAGCTGGACTAGATGGGCCTATGGCCTGATCCAGTGGGGCTGTTCTTATGTTGTTTTTTTTTCATCTATTCAGAAACCTGCTCAGAATGCCTCAGTGCTGAGAGAGAGAAAAGGATTTAGGGCCCAATCTTGAAATTTCCGCGCCAGCCCTCCACCAGCCATTAGGCACGCCCATGACACTCAGTGCCGGGTCAGTGCTGGCGCTGGTTGAGCGCCAGTCTGTGCAGAGTTAGAGCAAGCCAGAGGCCCACTGCATGTTGCCCAGAGCAAAGGACGAGCTCTAGAGAAGAGGAGGCAGTGGTGTGGCCATGCCATCTCGCTGCCGCCCCATTCCTTCTCCTTTGGAGGCTCAGTCTCCTGGCACCTGTCAGCATGCATAGGAAGACTCTGGCCTTCCTCCCAGCACACCAGCAGTTTGCACTACCACCACAAAGTGCTTTATGGCTGCTCTGTGGCAGTCTGCACCACGGAGCACACATTCCACCAGCGCTTTTCTGTGATAGGACGGGGCTGTAACTCTGAATTCAGCTGACTGACCACCATTTACTGGCACCATGTATACAAGTCAGCCTATTCCTTGGGACTCTGTTCTGGTTCAAATAGCAAAGATTCATCACAGTCCCCTCTGTGCCGGAGACAAGAACGGGAGCCCCTTCAGCTGCCCTGCAGAGTCCCGGGTATGGCTGAGTAACCAGGGATAAAGCAGAGGGAAAAAAGTGTGTTTACTCATTAAATCTTTAACAAGCTGCCCTCTATCTGCCTTGTCTAGCGCATTACAGGTTGTTTAATGAAGCAGAGATACACTAAAATAGAAACTCCCTTATTAAAAGGCTCAGGGCCATGAACTTACAGAGAGAAAAGGGCAAAGGCTGAATAGCGTAGCCAGAGAGCCCAAGGTCAGCTCTAGGTCGTGCCGAATGCTTTGTCCGGGGCTCGCAGGCTACAATGCAAGTTGTTGGCGGAGTTTACTTTGTGCAAAATGTTGGTTTTGCAGATAAAATATCCCACACCTTGAGTTTCCACTGGCACATTCAGGATGGGCTCTCTGGGAGCAGCTGCACAGCCTCTTTGAAAGGTAATTGGACTTGTTGAGCGTTCTTGAAGACTTGTGCCAATGAAGGGGCTCAGTCTGGTGTATTCATTTTCCATATGTAGTTTCATTAAAGCAAAACGTTACTTGGAAGGCTTTAGAGAGCCATGTCCAAGCAAATGCTTCCACTAAGTGCTTCACTCTAGAGATAACTCATTTGGGGGGGTGCATTCACCTTTGAACAACAACAACAACGGTTATCATTTCAGCGTTCAGACTGCTTCATGTAAATTATCCTCTAGCAATCCTACAAAAACTGTGGCAGTAACAGAGGTCAGAATTATTAGACCTACGCTGAAGAAACTGTGGAGAGGGAATGGCGTGTAGAAGACCACCTAGTCCTTCAGCCCAGTCCTACTCAGGCTTCTGCCCCGCAGTACAAGGGCTCCAAAGCAACCACCACGGTATCCTGCAGAGCCAGGGAGGCAGCCCGAGGTCTCCTTGGGATAAGGGAACTTTGGTTCCCTTACCCCATGTTGTAACACAGCAGCCCCTATGGGTGTACTTGGAGCCATGCCGGGTGCAGAACTGAGGAGACCTATGTTGGGCACTGAGGCCCAGGAGGGAGGATAAGAACATAAGAACATAAGAACATCCCCACTGGATCAGGCCATAGGCCCATCTAGTCCAGCTTCCTGTATCTCACAGGGGCCCACCAAATGCCCCAGGGAGCACACCTGATAACAAGAGACCTGCAAGGCTTCCTGGGAATTGTAGTTTAAGAACATAAGAACAGCCCCACTGGATCAGGCCACAGGCCCATCTAGTCCAGCTTCCTGTATCGCACAGCGGCCCACCAAATGCCCCAGGGAGCACACCAGATAACAAGAGACCTCATCCTGGTGCCCTCCCTTGCTTCTGGCATTCTGACATAAACCATTTCTAAAATCAGGAGGTTGCACATACACATTATGGCTTGTAACCCGTAATGGATTTTTCCTCCAGAAACTTGTCCAGTCCCCTTTTAAAGGTGTCCAGGCCAGTTGCCATCACCACATCCTGTGGCAAGGAGTTCCACAGACCAACCACACGCTGAGTAAAGAAATATTTTCTCTTGTCTGTTCTAACTCTCCCAACACTCAATTTTAGTGGATGTCCCCTGGTTCTGGTGTTATGTGAGAGTGTAAACAGCATCTCCCTGTCCACTCTGTCCATCCCCTGCATAATTTTGTATGTCTCAATCATGTCCCCCCTCACGTCTCTTTTCTAGACTGAAGAGGTCCAAACGCCATAGCCTTTCCTCGTAAGGAAGGTGCCCCAGCCCCGTAATCATCTTAGTCGCTCTCTTTTGCACCTTTTCCATTTCCACTATGTCTTTTTTGAGATGCGGCAACCAGAACTGGACACAATACTCCAGGTGTGGCCTTAGGATAGGATTTGGCCACAAAAATCCTGAGCCTCCTGCCCGCCCCAAGTCTGAACTGCCCTGCACCCCACCCACCCCTGCCCAGGGATAATATGGTATCATCCACCAACATGCCCATTTCACTACTCACCCCTGACTTAAAATAATTAATAATCAGGTTAAATAGGTTCAGTCTTAATACAGTCCTAATGGGGAATTCAAGTGCTTACTTCCCTCCATTGTGAGAACTGTTCACTTACTCTTTCCCTCCATTTCCTGTTCTTTAACAGAATCTTGAAATGAATTCCTAATAATCTGTGGTACCTTATTATCCTGAATACCCAGGAACATTTCATGCATACCATTTTACACCCATCCAAACACTATTCATACTGTCAGATGTGAAAAAGCATGTATGTCTTACGCATCAGTTGGAAAGCTTAAATCCATAAGGCAAAACACACATTTGGATGGTCTTGGATGGAAACATATGTGTCTTTTCCCCCAGCATCCATGTAGCTAAAATGGCATTTGCGAAGTGACTTCAATATGAATTGTCTGCTTTATGTCTATAAGGGGCCAGCAACCCACCAGAGTTGCCAACCCTCCAGGATGGACCTGAGGTCTCCCAAAAGCAAGAACCTTCAGGCAACTACTCAATAGGTTTGCTAGTTCTGACTAAAGTTATTCCTGGAATTTTTGTTTTTCAATCTTATGTAATATTGGACATTCCTGGAAGCCCTATGAAAATCTCCAGGGTTGCTTTCACTAGTCACCTGGTGGTTGATAAGGATTCCTAGAAATTTTAGTACATTCTTGGAGGTTTGGGAACCAAACTACTGAAACAATCATGGAGATTTAAACAGGACCTCCCGGGTTTAACAATATTACATCTTAGCTGAAAAAAAATCTTTAGGAATAGCTTCAGTCTGAGTTAGGAGCTCTAAATGGCTCAGAGTTTGTTGTGTTACCTTAAGCATTCCTGAGCCATTAGTTATTTGATTTTTCTCTGTAAACCGCTTTGTGAACTTTTTGTTGAAAAGCGGTATATAAATACTGTTAACAACAACAACAACAACAACAATAATAATAGTAAAGCATTCCTGAGGTCCCACCACGATGCTATGAGGATGTGAGGATTGCAATATATTTGCCAGACTACGACTTAAAATCTCCATTTCACAGAACAAAATAGATGCCCTTATTTCAGGAACAGATATCACAGTGTCATTGAAACCCAGTTTTTAAATTTTAATTGGACACACCTGAATTTCAATAGTATGGGGTGGTGATTTATAATGTGTGCCCTGCCCACCCCCTCATCCCAATGCAGTGCATCAATGCAAACGTAAATACATCCAGCCAGGGAAAACTCAAACAAAAATGATGGGTTATGTCATCCTTCCTTGCTCTTGACTGGGGACACTGGTTCCATGTGCTCAGGTGGAGGCTCTGTGAGTCTGAAGGGATAGCGGGCAGGGAGGAAGGAAACTACAAGGTCTACTTGCCCAAATGGAGTATTTCGGTCCTATAGTCCTTGCCCCTTCTATAGGCTTCCTTTGGGGGGCCTGCTTGTCTAGGGCGGCTCCTCTCCTCTCTCTGCCATGGGGGCCTTCCCTCTAGCTATCCAAATGCCCATCTGGGATCCCGGAACTGCTATCCCCAGCTTCTTGCTTTTCCTTTCTCCCTTCTGTGCCCTCTCTATTCCTTTCCTCATCTTTTCATCACTCATCTCTCCCCTCTGGCTCCTTTCCTGTTCCATCTCACTGCAGCCAGCTTCTTCTTTCTCTTTTGCTCCTTCCACCTCCTCTGAGCTATATCCCCACCTCTGCTCTAACCCAACGTTTCCACCTTCCCCCTCCCCTACTCACTCTTCCCCTTTTGTGCCACGGGCAGCCCAATCCAATGCTTGCCAGTGCCCAGGGCTGCAGCGGGGCCAAAATGGCAACTGTTGCATCCAGCAGGGCTGGGGTAAGGCAGCATACACTCCCTTACCCTGTGTAAGACCCAGGCAGCCCCAATGGATCTCCTCGAATCTGCATGTGCCAAGAACAGATTCAAGGAGACCCATGTCAGGTCTCCTGAGCCGGAAGGGGGGTTAGGATATGCCAGCTGCCTTCTTCGCCCCCTCCCATTCCACTACCTGCCCTGCCTTCCTCCACCCTCCTTCTGAACACCTCCCCCCAACAAACCCCAACTTACCGTTCTGCTGCCCAGTACTAGCCTGGAGCTCCAGGTGGCATTTGGCCATCCAGTGCTGGCTCAGCATGGACTCGTGCTGAGCAAACGCCAGCATTGGCCCAGCGGTCACTGTCGCAGGTGTGCCTTATGGCACATTTGTGACACTGAGTGCCTGCACTGGGCCAGCGTGGGCCCGACAGAATTGAGCCCTCATTCTGCCCCCCGCTGTAGTGGTTGCCAGCTGAGGGAGGGGAGTTAGCACTGATCAGTGGAGGTGCCCAGCGTTGGTGTTATTGCTCAGCCTCTCCATGGATGCTTAGTGCAAGCTTTGCATGGGCTGGGCCTGCCCAGGGCCAAGATGGCAGGCGGACTGCTTCAGGAACTTATTATTATGTGGGAATAATCTCTTTTAAAAACCGTAAATACCATTGTCTCCAGCCATGGAGTCTTCGTGATGGGGCATTTCTGTAAACAATTTACAGTAAGATATGAGAGAGAGAGAGAGAGAGAGAGAGAGAGAGAGAGAGAGAGAGAGAGAGAGAGAGAGAGAGAACTTTTGTGGCTGAAAGTAAAGCTAGTTGTAGCAACATGAGGGCAGCTGTTAGGTAAATTATGATGAAACAGGTCAACTTAATCTCACCACTGAGGAAAAGCCGAACCTTCCATTTAAAAAAGCCAAAAAACCTCCCAGAGTTGAGTCACTGTTTAATAAACTGAACATTACTCACTAGGGCTCAGATAATAAAAATAGTGCCTAATACGTTTATACTGAGCCTAGAGGAAGAGCCACAGGACCGGCTTCTCCTGAGAAACTCTGCGCCACAGAGCAGTCATAAAAAAGAACATTAACAAAAGGCTCTCGATGAATTGTTTGCGTAACCTTCCCAGCCCTCCACTTCGCTCCCTCCCCAGCACCTGAGGCCCACTAATATGCTCATTAGGAATTATGAGGGGGATTCCCAGGGTCACTGGTTTTACATTGTGGGTCCAAAGAAGTGTACAAATTATGCTGTCCTCTTCTTGCTTTTTGCTGACTTTACTGATGTTGAAGAATAAGTGGCAGAAGACAGCGCATTAAATCCTTAAAGAGCCACACACCGACATCCAAGCCAACAATGGCTATATTGCTCTCAGTGCCTTTCCTCCCAGTACACCAAAATGATTCCACACTTTTGGCTGAGTCAAGTGTTCAACTAAGCTGTTTAAGGAGCTAAGGAGATGTTACAGGGAACACATATAAAGCAAGAGGGGGAGCACTGGCAGGTGGGTGAGGGGAGCTGAATTGTCCCCATGCTTTCCTGCTACCCCAAAGTGCTGTTCCCCCATTTTTTTTCTCCTAGAAGGTGGATTGCTTCTGGTCTCAGAGCCCTATTGGGAGAAAAAAAAGCACCTGGAGTGAAGCAGTTTGCACAGACAGGTAAAAGGTTTCAGCTCCTTCCTTCCATGTGCCCATAGTGCACTTGAAATTGCTCCTACTTTATATAAAGCCAGCATAAGAACATAAGAACAGCCCCACTGGATCAGGCCATAGGCCCATCTAGTCCAGCTTCCTGTATCTCACAGCGGCCCACCAAATGCCCCAGGGTGACCCAGTGCTTAAACGCAGTCTGCCACCATCACATCTAGTGATACTGGTGGCCTTTTATAGATAGGCAAGCAATGTCCTGCCTTCCTGTTTAGAAGAAGTACATCTAACAGACGCTAAAAACAACCAACAGCGATGGCCAGCAACTTCTTGTTCTGCTTGTAAGTTCCTGAGGCCTTGCTTGGTCAATGTTGAAGACAGAATCCTGGATGAGACTGACCTAATCAAGCAAGATAATCCTTATACAGTACACTTCAGGTTAAATGGCTTGTGGCAGGTTCCATAATGTTATAATGGAAACCTGAAACTCAGGAGTGACTGCCTGACAACACAAGTGATGCGAGGCAGTCGTGCTCCCCTTTAAGGGGAGCCTCCACAGGTGAAGGAATGGACGCAAAAGTGATGTCCCCTTCAAGGGGAGCCTCCACAGAAGAAGAAACAGGGGGCGCAAAGCAGCCGCAGTGAGTGCCAACATGTCTGGGGAGAGCTTGGAAGTGATGTCACGTGATACTATGTCAAGTGACATCATAATGTCACTGTCCTGGTCACCAGGGCACCACGTTATGTCTCTGCGGGAGACACTCAACATTAACAGGAAGTACTTCATGTTAACATTCAGTTGGGTTCCATCTAGCATCCAGGTTGGTGCAGTCACTCTTCGTCAACATTTTCACTTTGTTTAAGGAAGGAGCATGAGTGCTTCCAGTGCTAGTACACAAAAATCTGGTGGCTTGGCAACCTTCAGTCTCGAAAGACTATGGTATAAGCCAGGGGTGCTCAAAGTTTCAACTTTAGGGATGCTGGACCTTTAACAAGTGTATAGAAGAGAGAATTTCAGCAGGTGCAGCTTGTCATCCCACAGATGACAAGCTGCACCTGCTGAAATTCTCTCTTCTATACACTTGTTAAAGGTCCAGCATCCCTAAAGTTGAAACTTTGAGCACCCCTGGTATAAGCCTACAGCACCTGATATTCCCAGGCGGTCTCCCATCCAAATACTAACCAGACCTGACCCTGCTTAGCTTCCGAGATCAGACAAGATCGAGAGATAGTGTTCAGTATAGGGGGATGGTTGGCAACCTTTGTTTTGCCAAATCCCAATCCACTGGGCCTTGTAAACCAGTCCAATCAGTCAGAGTTGCCAATAAGCCAAGTTACAGTCCAAAGTCAGGTTCCAGGTAGGTCAGTCCAATCCGCCAGGGTATCCAAATCAAAGTCCAAAGCCAAAGTGCAGTCACAATCCGCAGCCTGATTCCCAATTCCATAAACCAAGTCAGTCTCCTCTCCTACCTGCACTCCTTCAAAACCCACCAAACCCTTTCTGCCTCAGGTGCTCCCTATATACCTGAGGGATCTCCTTATGCTCTAGTGGCTGCAGCTGTGCAGCACACCTCCAGCTACCACCTTAATCCTGCATTTACTCAGAGGAAGGAGCACTGTGGACACCACACCCTATCTCCTCGATAATATCTTCCGCAATTCCAATACAACCTTCAGTTTCGAAAGACTATGGTATAAGCCTACAGCACCCGGTATTCCCAGGCGGTCTCCCATCTAAGTACTAACCAGGCCTGACCCTGCTTAGCTAAGGTAATGGAATTGGTGCAGGGGGCACAGGGCCCTCCAATCCATGGATAACTGAATCTGCGGATACCAAATCCACAGATACAGAGACAGATACAAAACCTGTATGTTTTGTGTGCGTGTGTTTTACCCATTCATTCATGTCCAACTCTTGATGACTTTAGAGGCAAGAGCTCTCCATGCTACCCTGTCAAGCACGGCTTCTTTCAGTTGTCCACTGTTCATGTTTGTGTCTGTTCTGATGGTATCAAACCAGTACATTCTTTGTCTGCCCCTAGTGTTGTTTCACTAACAATTCCTAGCATCCTTGACTTCTCTAGTAAATTCACACACATGACATGTTTTATGTATATGATCTTAAAATTTAAAAAACCAAAACAATTATTTTTATTGCACTTTTGCAGTTGCATTTATTGTAGTTGCATTTTTTTTATATGGGTGAAAAAACTTAATCTGTATAAAAGGGTGCCCCTCAAAGGTCGGTACTGTGCCCCCCTGAGGCCTGTGCCCTGGGCAGCTGCCTAGTTGTCCTCATGATAGCACTGACCCTGGCCACACCTGTGCACATCTTTCCTCAGTTGTGGGTGGCACAGGACATTTTCAGCTAGAGAGCCCCTGACAAGGAAGCAATGAATTGTTGTGTACACTCCCCCCCCCCCACAAAAGACTGCAAACTTCAATTTGCAAAATAGGTCTTGTAGAAAAATGGAAAGTATCGTGTATACCAAAATGTACTTCTGCAGCAGCTGTAGTCCTGCAGCTGTTTCCCTGAACTCCTATACACTCCTTACACTCCTTCATGGTAAGCAGATCCACAAGTCAAACAGCTACTGTAGCAAGCCAGTCTCCCCCCTGGCCCTCCTCACCCCAGCAGTGTCTTTGCTAGTAGCTATCTGCTGGTGGGTTTTTTTGTTTTTTTTTTGGCGTGTTTTTAGATTGTCATCCCCTTGGGGACAGGGAGCCATTAGTCATTTGATTTTCTCTGTAAACCGCTTTGTGAGCTTTTCATTGGAAAGCGGTATATAAATACTGTTAATAATAATAATTAATAATCTTACATTTTCCAATCTCACCTGGACTTGCTGCCTGCATGGGATGCTGGGGACCCCATCACCAGCACCCCAGTTACACTATTGCACAAGAGTGCTTTTGTTTTTTAAGTCCCCTGGGATGCCACAGAACCATCCCTTAGGAACAAATAATCAGGAGTGAACATGAATCTCTTTGCTCCCAATTCTTGGCACAGTGTTTAGGCAACCAGGCTGAAATGGTATTTTCTTGGTCACAAATGAAGAAGGTACCAATTACAGACCATGTCCCACTCGTTCAGATAACATGTGCTAGCCCAAAGGTTTGTTCCAGAAAATGTTCCAGACTCCAGAGTAAACTTGAGCCTCAAACCTCTTGATTTCTTTAGCAGCTGGACATGTTACACCAGAATGGCTGCAGTCCTCTCTGTGGGAATTGACTGCGCTCAATGGGCCAAAAAACCTTCCCCCCCCCTTCATTCTAAAGCATGGATCCTTCCAACATGCAGTTATGCTTTTATAACAAGAAGACTTTCTGTTCTATCGCCGCAGGTAGTATTTGCTACCTGGAGCGGCATGCGGGGAACTTTTGTCTTCCCTCGTGCTCTTAAAAGGACAGTCTCTTTCAGAGTACAGACAGGATTGATTTCATGGACCAAGTGAATAGGCATTTCCAATTCTCCTATCAATAGATAACTACTGATTCCTGGTGCAAAAATGGTCTGCCTGTTTAAGACCGCACATCCCTTTTCCGTACTCTTTTGCTTGGTTAATTTCCATCATCCTTCCTTTATTATGCTCTCAGAGGTATTACCATGAATAAGTCATTTGGCAATCAGGAGTGTTCTTGACTCTCTGACCTTTGACCCTGATGTGGCCACTGATGAATGACAGCTACTGTTTGCTTTGGGCCTTTTCACAAGTGACTCTGAAAAGTGCAAGCTTTTTTTTTTTTTTTTTTTTTGGGTGCATGTCATGTTAATACCCTGTCAATGTGGGAAAGAATTCAGAAGAGAAATGGAAAATACTGCAGCTTTATGATCAGCCCAGGAGGCTGTTCAGAGCATAAAGCCAATTTAAACTTCATGTG
This sequence comes from Tiliqua scincoides, assembly GCF_035046505.1. Taxonomy (NCBI): domain Eukaryota; kingdom Metazoa; phylum Chordata; class Lepidosauria; order Squamata; family Scincidae; genus Tiliqua; species Tiliqua scincoides. The sequence goes on from NC_089821.1 coordinate 12,704,759, forward strand.
TGAAAATGCCCTTCCTTGCTTGCTTGCTGCCTTGTTCTCGCTCCCTCTCTCCAACCCACACCTTGTAGCCATTCAAATGTTGCTTTTGGCAGTAGTTGGGCCATGAGGGAGGTTACATTAGCATGAGCTCTCATTGTTTTCTGAAATGTTTTTCTTAATGTCTCAGAAAAAAAAGAAGTCAGGCTGAAAGGTCATCTGACCCTTTTGTTTGCTTTGGAAAGGCAGGTTCAACCCTTTCAGAAAAGTTTCATCAAGCAATCTCCTGCTCATAGTCCATAGTAAGTTGCTCTCTCTTTGCAGTGCACACGCCAGTTTCTCAAACGAAGTAGAGAATGAAGCTCTGAATTCAACTGGTGGGGGGGGAAGCAATTTTGTTGTTTATCATAAAATAAACTCTGTGCCGACTTACTAATCAATGATGACTTCAAAGATTAGTTCAGTTGACTGTTCAGTCCTAGGCATACAGGGAGCCTCCTTATCCATGTGGGTTCCGCACCAGACACCCCTACGGATAGCAAAAACTACAGATACGGGCAAGCACCCATACCCACAGCCTGGACCCCTTGAAGGCAAGGGAAGCCTGGTTTTCCTCCCCTCCAGAGGGGCTTCTGGGGCCCGTCAAGGCTGCGGGCATCAGCCCACGGCCTTGGTGGACCTCAGAACAGCTGTTTTGCTGTTCTGCAGGAGGAGAGGTAGGGGGGCAGGAGGGGGGTTGGGGGCTTCATGTAGTGGGGGATTTGATTAATAGAAACATAGGGGGGTTTGCGACGGATGTGAGGACTGCATGGCGACTTGCCTGCCTGGTGCGAAGGTTGCGGACATCACTTCTCATCTAGACAGGTTGGTAGACAGTGTTGGGGAGGAGGTAGCGGTTGTGGTGCATGTCGGCACCAACGACGTGGGCAGGTGCAGCTGGGAGGCCCTGGAGGCCAAATTTAGGCTATTAGGTAGGAAGCTGAAAGCCAGGACCTCAAAGGTAGCGTTCTCAGAAGTGCTACCTGTTCCACGCGCAGGGCCAGCTAGGCAGGCGGAGATCAGGGGTCTCAATGCGTGGATGAGATGGTGGTGTAGGGAGGAGGGGTTTAGATTCGTTCGGCACTGGGGAACGTTTTGGGACAAGAGGGGCCTTTACAAGAGGGACAGGCTCCACTTGAACCAGAATGGAACCAGACTGCTGACGCATAACATTAAAAAGGTGGTAGAGCAGCTTTTAAACTGATACCTGGGGGAAGGCCCACAGGAGCCGAGGGGCATCCAGTTCGGGACTCCACATCCCTATGGGATGAGGATAGGGAGGTTAGAGAACAACAAGGTAAAGCCAGAGTAGGAAATTGGAAATGGTAGCATGATGGGATGTGATAGACAGTTTGGCACAATGAGAGGATTCAGGGATAAAGGAGCTAATAAGCAGCACATCCTGCGGCATTCCATGTGCAAATGCATTTATGCAAATGCCCAAAGTCACCAAGCAAATATGGGAGAACTGGAATGTCTGGTGACTAGGGAAAACATTGACATAGTGGGCATAACGGAAACCTGGTGGAATGCGGAGAATCAGTGGGATACCACAATCCCGGGCTATAAACCCTACAGGAGGGACAGGGAGGTACATGTTGGAGATGGGGTGGCTGTTTACATTAAGGATGGGATAGAATTCAGCAAAGTAGAGATTGAAGGCGTGTCCGACTCCACCATAGAATCTCTGTGGGTTAAATTACCAGGCCTCAGGAGCGATGTAACACTGGGGGCGTACTATCATCCTCCAGACCAGAAACCGGAAGGGGACCTTGAAATGAGGAAACAGATCAGGGAGGTGACAAGGAGGGACAGGGTTGTAATCAAGGGGGACTTCAATTATCCTCATATAGACTGGGTCAATTTGTGTTCTGATCACAAAAAGGAGACCAGATTCCTTGACACTGTAAATGACTGTGCCTTAGAGCAGCTAGTGATGGAGCCCACCAGAGGACAGGTGACTCTGGATTTAATATTGTGCAGTACGCAGGACCTGGTTAGAGATGTCAGTGTTACGGAGCCGTTGAGGAACAGTGATCATGCTGCGATAAGTTTTGACGTGCACGTTGGGGGAAGAATACCAGGCAAATCTCTCACAAAAACCCTTCCGACGAGTAGACTTCCCTCAAATGAGGAGGCTGGTTAGAAGGAGGTTGAAAGGGAAGAGTTCATTCTCTCCAGAGTGCATGGAGGCTGCTTAAAACAACAGTAATAGAGGCCCAGAGGAAGCGTATACCGCAAAGGAAGAAGGGCTCCACTAAGTTGAGGAGGGTGCCCGCATAGCTTACCAGCCAAGTTAGAGGGGCCATAAAGGGAAAGGAAGCTTCCTTCCGTAAATGGAAGTCTTGCCCTAATGAAGAGAATAAAAAGGAACATAAACTTTGGCAAAAGAAATGTAAGAAGGTGATACGGGAGGCCAAGCGAGACTATGAGGAACGCATGGCCAGCAACATTAAGGGGAATAATAAAAGCTTCTTCAAATATGTTAGAAGCAGGAAACCTGCCAGAGAAGCGGTTGGCCCTCTGGATGGTGAGGGAGGGAAAGGGGAGATAAAAGGAGACTTAGAGATGGCAGAGAAATTAAATGAGTTCTTTGCATCTGTCTTCACTGCAGAAGACCTCGGGCAAATACTGCTGCCCGAACTGCCCCTCCTGACCGAGGAGTTAAGTCAGATAGAGGTTAAAAGAGAAGATGTTTCAGACCTCATTGATAAATTAAAGATCAATAAGTCACCGGGCCCTGATGGCATCCACCCAAGAGTTATTAAGGAATTGAAGAATGAAGTTGCTGAGCTCTTGACTAAAATATGCAACTTGTCCCTCAAAACGACCACAGTGCCAGAGGCTTGGAGGATAGCAAATGTCATACCAATCTTTAAAAAGGGAAAGAGGGGGGACCCGGGAAACTCTAGGCCGGTCAGCCTAACATCTATACCAGGTAAGATGGCGGAATGCCTCAACAAAGATAGAATCTCAAAACACATAGACGAACAGGCCTTGCTGAGGGAGAATCAGCATGGCTTCTGTAAGGGTAAGTCTTGCCTCACAAATCTTTTAGAATTCTTTGAAAAGGTCAACAGGCATGTGGATGTGGGAGAACCTGTAGACATTATATATCTGGACTTTCAGAAGGTGTTCAACACGGTCCCTCACCAAACGCTCCTGAAAAAACCCCATAGTCAGGGAATTAGAGGGCAGGTCCTCTCATGGATTGAAAACTGGTTGAAGGCCGGGAAACAGAGAGTGGGTGTCAATGGACAATATTCACAATGGAGAGAGGTGAAAAGCGGTGTGCCCAAGGATCTGTCCTGGGACCTGTGCTCTTCAACCTCTTCATAAATGACCTGGAGACAGGGGTGAGCAGTGAGGTGGCAAAGTTTGCAGACGACACCAAACTTTTCCGAGGGGTGAAGACCAGAAGTGAATGTGAGGAGCTCCAGAAGGATCTCTCCAAACTCGGAGAATGGGCAGCAAAATGGCAGATGCGTTTCAATGTAAGTATGTGTAAAGTCATGCACATTGGGGCAAAAAATCAAAATGTCACGTATAAGCTAATGGGTTCTGAGCTGTCTGTGACAGATCAGGAGAGAGATCTTGGGGTGGTGGTGGACAGGTCAATGAAAGTGTTGACCCAATATGAGGCAGTAAAGAAGGCCAGTTGTATGCTTGGGATCATTAGAAAAGGTATTGAGAACAAAACGGCTAATATTATAATGCTGCTGTACAAATTGATGGTGAGGCCACACCTGGAGTATTGTGTCCAGTTCTGGTTGCCACATCTCAAAAAGGACATAGTGGAAATGGAAAAGGTGCAAAAGAGAGCGACTAAGATGATTACGGGGCTGGGGCACCTTCCTTATGAGGAAAGTCTACGGCGTTTGGGCCTCTTCAGCCTAGAAAAGAGACGCCTGAGTGGGGACATGATTGAGACATACAAAATTATGCATGGGAAGCATAAAGTGGATAGAGAGATGCTCTTTACACTCTCACATAACACCAGAACCAGGGGACATCCACTAAAATTGAGTGTTGGGAGGGTTAGGACAGACAAAAGAAAATATTTCTTTACTCAGCTTGTGGTCAGTCTGTGGAACTCCTTGCTGCAGGATGTGGTGACGGCATCTGGCCTGGATGCCTTTAAAAGGGGATTGGACAAGTTTCTGGAGGAAAAATCCATTATGGGTTACAAGCCATGATGTGTATGTGCAGCCTCCTGATTTTAGAAATGGGCTATGTCAGAAGGCCAGATGCAGGGGAGGGCACCAGGATGCAGGTCTCTTGTTATCAGGTGTGCTCCCTGGGGCACTTGGTGGGCCACTGTGAGATACAGGAAGCTGGACTAGATGGGCCTATGGCCTGATCCAGTGGGGCTGTTCTTATGTTCTTATGTTTTCAGTTGAAAAACGTCACTTCTGGTTTTCAGTTTCTGAAAATGGCCATTCAGAGGCCTGACAAGGCCATGGGCAGATGCTTGCGCCCTCAGCAGGGCTCAGAAGCCACTCCGGAGAGGAAGGGACCCAATCTCCCCTCGTCTTCAAAGGGGGCGTATATGGGGAGTGGGCACGGACCCAATTCATGGTTAAATGAATTCATGGTTAAATCCCACAGATACGGGATCTGTGGATATGGGAGCCCCCCTGTATTTGTTTGGCAGTCAATCCCACTGAGTTAAGTGAGGCTTCAAATTGTAATGCTACAAATGTGGTAGTAGCACTGAAATGAATGAGGCTCATTTCCACAAGGGTGGAAGACGTGGCCTGAAAGTCCTCTGTACATTTCTAGTAGCACAATCTTAGGCACATCTTCTCACAAGTAAATCCTATTGTGTTCAGTGGGGCTCACACCCAGGGAAGTGTGCATAGGACGGCAGCCTAAATAGATTATAATCATTCACATCAGAGGTGACTGCAAAGAGCATTTTGCACAAAATATTTTGATTGAGTAGTAATAAACCCCTGCTAATGTTCTGTAATGTTTGTATGGAACTTCTTCCATTAGGCAAATATTTGCTGGCCAAGTTCCACACATACACACTGCCCCTTGTACTGGAGAAATAAGCTACTAACCTCATGCATGTTTATTTAGAAGCAAGTCCCACTGAGCCTAGTAGACCTTATTCTTTAATGCAGCAGTTCTCAAACTCCCAGGGAGTTTGTCTAGTTATTGCCGGGGAGGGGGGGAAACAGCAATGCGATCCCCAGGAACACGCTGCTGCCAGGGACCAGGGAGTGGGTTCAACTTACCTACAGCCAGCAGCAGCATCCTGGGGGGTCTGGGGAGCCTGGGGACCCCCCTGCAGGGCTCTCCAAGACTCTAAACATCTTGAAAAAACAACACCCACTTCCTGTTTTTGTCATGAAACCAGAAGTGGGCTTTTAAAAAACTTTGTCCTCGTCCCTGGCAGCTACGCAAACCTGGGGATCATGTTGCTTCCTTGCCTGCCCCTTAAGAGACCAGAGACAGGACTTCTCAGGATGGTGGGTCACAACCCACCAGTTTGAGAATCCCTGCTTTAGTGTGCCTGGGGCTGCAGTCTTAGTAACTTTAAACTAGATCAGGCTTCTCCAAATCCTGGCCCAGGGGCCAGATTCGGGGTTTGGGGAAAACCGTCTGCTCTGTGAGCAGAGCAGAGCTGACTTTTCTGCCTCCGTGCTGCTTGTATTTTAAGTAGATCTGAGCACCAGGGATGCTCTGGGCAGTCGCGTGTGAGCTTGACTTGACTTGATTGTCCTGTGTGTGGAGGTTTAATGGGTTTGCATAACAGTGATTGGATCAGGAGACGCTTTTGCATATATCTCTTAAAACAATACAATGCATACATTGACCTGCAGGGAAATGGGGGTTGTGTAATCCATGTGCTTGTGGTTTTGACCAGGGTTTTTGGAAAAGTATGCTGGGGGAAGTGTGTCCTGTGTTTTGAGGTTTGGCCTGCATGAGTTTTAGTCCATAATACATAACCAGATATAAAAATCACAAAAGGAAAAAGGGAATTTTCACATAACATAGGTTATTTGAGAGCCTGTTAATACAGCAAATCAGTGGTTCTCACAAATTTAGCCGTGGGACCCACTTTTTAGAATGACAATTTGTTGTGACCCACCAGACGTGATGTCATGGCCGGAAGTGACATCATCAAGCAGGAAAATTTTTTCACAATCCTAGGCTGCAATCCTACCCACACTTACCCAGGAGTAAGTTCCATTTACTATCATTGTTAAAAGAATATACATAGTAGCTTGTTAAAACTACAGATCTGTAATATTTCCCCAAATGCAGTTACATCCCATGGTAGCATCAAGTCTAATACATTAAAAATAAAAATACTGAAATGAATGGGGACCCACCTAGTGCAACCCAACTAGTTTGAGAAACACTGCAGTAAAGGACTGTTGTTGTTTTAAAGAAACAAATGATCAAATCCTGTGGGTCTTTTTCCGATGGTGGCTTGATCATTCTGCTGTCACAAAAGGTCCAGCAGTGGCATGAAAACTGCACTGCCACCTGGCCAGTCTGAGCCACGGCTGCAAAGCATCAACAGCATCAGAGCCACTCTGCTGCAGAGCCTGCCGGCCTCCAACACCGGTGGTTAAGTTGGTGGAGGGGGTATGTTGTGATGGAAGGAGGAGGGTAATGGGTGGACTGGGGAGGCTGGGAGGGAGGGAATCTTAGCAGTTCCAGTGTGTGCCAGAATCATATTCCCTCTCCTTTGTCCAACCCCTCTCCTTTTCTCTCCCTGGACATATGCCAGCTATATAGATGGTACACAGGGCTGGCCTTGGGAGCTGTGAGGCCCAATGCAAAACATTTTTGCAGGAATGGGGCCCTACTCACCAGAATCAGCTGCAGAAGCAAGGCACCCAGCCAACTGCTTCCTGGAGGGCAATTTTAAAGGGCAGGAAGAAGGGGCATCCAGCAGCAATGCTCCACTCACAACATCTCAGCATGGAAGATTCCATGCCAGAGTGCTGTCTACAGAGTGAGATGATGGCTGCAGCTGCTCTGCTTATCCCCCCAGTGTGGGGCCCCTCCAGGTGCAGGACCCAATTTGGCCTTAATGGCTCCAAAGGGGAGGGGGATGGATCGCTTGTACACCATGGTGAGGTTCCCTGCAACACTTAGCACTTTGCACCCCCTCTAGCTATGCCACTGCATTCTGTGTGTGGTTGTATTGAAAGGAATAATAACTGGAAAACAGAATACCTTGTTTGTTTTTCAAAAAGGAAGCACAGAACAGCAATTCTGCTAAGAGCAGCAATCTGAATGCCTCGCTCTCCCCACGTGGCTAATAGCAGCATGGTGTGGGGCACTTGATTGGGAAAACAGTAGGGGGAAGGGTTAACCTCTCTTCCCCCACCATCACTGTCCTGCTCTAGTCTTCCCCACTCATCCTAGCTTTTAAGTTTAAAAATGGGAGGGGGCATTAGAGACCATGGACCTATCATGGACCTACCACTTAATACATTTGGCCCTTGTTTGGTAAAAGACTATATATTCTTTATGAATTTAACCCATATTAGTGAACCACAGAGATTCTACTGCTTTTTTTTTAATGCATACCACACAGGGCGCACCTGCATCCTGTAAGCAAAAACCATAAAACAACTCTGTCTTTTTTCTTCCTTTTTTTTTTTTTTTTAGAGTCAGAACTCTTGAAAGAAGGAATCAATGGAGAACTTTAGGAAAACACAATAAGGCAACAAAGGACAAAGGAGCCTATGGAGGTGACTCTATGATAGAAAAAAAAAAGGTGGGAGCAGTAAGAGAAAGATTTTTAAATGAAAAGGAGATTAAGAAAAAAGAACACCACAAGGAGAGATAAAGTAAGGAAAATAGAATAGATCAAGGTCCAGGGGCAGGAAATGGGAAACAGATGAGGAACAAAGATTGTCTCATTAGAGATAAGCTGAGCAAATGATGGTTAGATCCAGAAATGGTTGCTATTTGGGTTCACCGATGTGCTGTGTTTAAAGGATTGGTTCCATTCCACCAAAACACTGGAAGCTCGACTGACACCACAAATGGCAGAAATCTCATTAAATCAGAGAGGTTTACAAGATTTCCTCTCATTGATCCCATGCTAGAAGCAATGCTGGAAATAACCTCCTCCTTTAAACATTTATTTAGGAGTAAAAGTGTGTTAGGTGGTGTAGAGAACTTACTATAGATGTGACCACAGTTCAGAGAACTCATTATTCACATGAGTAGTGCTTTTCACATGCATAGGCATGACTTGGTTCAAACAGACATGGCATTAAATGTGTGTTTACCTCCCTATCTTTTTAAAATTATTATTAAATCCCCAAGCCTTTTTCTTCTTCTTCATCAGATGTGAGATATTTTAGTCATGCTGCATTTCGTTTGGGGTTTCCGGCTGACTCTCCAAACACAGACAATTAACATTTGACCATAGACACTATTGAAATGCAGATAAAGCCGTTGCACAATGCAGTGATGAGGATGGAGGCAGAATGGTGAAGGTGTGATTGTTCACTCAGATAGACAGGGCACATAGACAGAGGCAGGTAACTTGTGAGAATACAGAAAGCGGAGGCACCTGTAACAAAAGCACTGGATGTCACAGGCCTACAACCATTTTGCTGGCTTAAAAGTTAGACCAATTCTTGGATATATTTGGGGCCCTGAATCAAAAAATGGCATCAGTTCTGCCCAGTTGGCTCTTGTTTTGGGTGTACGGCATAGCCACCTTGTATGCGGATTCAAGCAGCTTCCTTATGAGGAGGCCATGGCATCTGCTTCCTCACAAGGAAGTTGCTTGAAAGCATATAAGGTGGCTATGCTGTACACCCAAAACGAGAGCCAACTGGGCAGAACTGATGCCATTTTTGGATTCAGCATCCCCCCAAATATCCAAAAGTCATTCAAACATCCTTGGCAACTTAAAAAAGGTTTTTTTGTTTGTTTGTTTTTTGGTAGGCTGGTGTGGTTATTGCCTCAAGTGAGATTCTGTAAATAGAGACATGATCAATGTCACATTTGTTTTGACCCTTGTTGGGCTATCGCAGTAGCTGAGCATGGATCTATTTATACAGCAGAAAGAGGTGGCAATTGTCTTCTCTGTTGTGGTGCTGTCCACTCTGGAACACTGGCAGTCTTGGGGGGGGGGGAATTGCTAAGTAGGCACCTGGCCACTGGTGTAAAGCAACCCCTGCCCCTTGCCTTCAGAGCTAGTCACAGCTGCAAAGGCAAAAGCTCTGAAGGCAAGGGACACTTTACACCAGTGGCCAGGTACCTGAAGAAACTTAGCAATTTGCCCCGGCTCCAGGAACGTCAGTGCTCTGGAACCCTCTGACATAAAGGCCTATCTGGTGTGCTCCCTGGGGCATTTGGTGGGCCGCTGTGAGATACAGGAAGCTGGACTAGATGGGTCTATGGCCTGATCCAGTGGGGCTGTTCTTATGTTCAATGGTGTTTTGATGTAATTTGAAGTTGCGTTCAATTTGTTAGTTGAAGTTGCTACTGGTGCTGTCCTGCTGGCTGTTCCATGTTCCTTTTTTGTGTGTTTTTGTTACTTTTATTATTTTAATTGAACCACAGTTGTTTCAATTACATGTTGTCAAGCTGTTCTGAGGTTTCTTTGAAAATGAATGTGTAAGATATACATATTTTAGGGGAAAAAATAAGTTAAAGAAGTGTTAGAATGGCCTGGACTATTTCAGATTACTTATGAGCAGCTATATATGTAATGTTCTGCACATAAAAGGGAGGTGGGACTCTAAAAGGAGAAAACTAGCAAGGAAAAAAAGATAGCTGGGCTTGGAAAAGGTGGTGTTAGCAGGGCAGATGGCTGCTTTCTTAAAAGATTGGGGAAATATCTGGTATCTACATGGGAAACGTCTCCCTCAAAGGTGTGGGAACTTCTAGCATTCTGAAACTTGTCAGTTTTATTTACAGGATTTGGTTGATGTTTTCATTTCAGATGGACCTGCAGCATCATTTAAAAGAAAGGAGTGATTTTGTGGGGTTTTGAAACAGTGTGGATGGTCATTAGTTTAAACCAAATGAGAAGAGGGATGTTTTATGTTTGGATGACCTCTTTCAAAGGGTATTTGGGATTCAGATGTAAGTGTCTGGCTTGGGTCAATTAGTGTGACTTTTGAGGTTCGGCTGAGCATCTGGTCTTCACCATAGAAAGGCAGTGACTGTGGCTTTGGCTGGAGTTCAGAGGGGATCCTGCCCACTACTAGATTTGGAATGCTGTGGTTTGGATCTACAGCTCAGTAGCATAGCTACAGGAGGTGCTGGGGCGGGGTAAATACTGCAGGCGCCACAACGCACCGCGTAAGTGGCCCCTCCCACTCGCCATCAGAGCCATTCAAGGCAGTGACAGCAACACAGCTGCCACGCTACGTTACTGCTGCAGCTGGCCCCTCTCAATGAAGTGACTTTGGACAGGCACCTGGAAGGAAAACATGATGCTCTGCATTTCAGAATGCATCTCATGCTGCCACAGCCTCTCTTCGTAACTTCACCCACCCTCCCCCAAACCACAACAAATTCATTTAACCACTCTTGGTTGCAATTTAACTGATCTGGGGGGGGGGGAATGGGACGTCAAAGTTCAAAACTTCCTAGCATACACACAATCTACACGAAAATCCGTCTGCACATCATAAGAAGATGTGGACAAAAACATAAACAATAGTGATACATAATAAAAAATACAGACCCTTTGAAAAAAATCTTATCAATATGATGCCTAGAAATTAAGGAAAAATGAAAAAAGAGAATTATAGTCAAATTAAGCTGCTTGCATCCAATAGTTTGTTGTTTTATGCTAGGTTTTCAAATTTTTTGTACATGTTTAAAATTGAGAAGTTGCAACACGTATACTTTATTACACCTAAGCCAATTAATATCTTCTATTTTAACAGAGATGGGCAAATCCATCACGGCTTGACTTGAGTCAAGTCTAGAGTCACTGCTCCCCTGCGTCTCAACTCGAAAACGAGTCATAGCAGGGCCACTTTCTGAGTCTCCCTGAGTTGCCCCTCCCTGCACTTCTCCAGCCAATCGTAAGGTAAGAACCTCCTTAGGCTCCTCCTCCTGCCCTACCTCAGCCAAAGAAAATATCAGAATGCCCGTCCTTTGTCAGGTGATCATCAGTTCTTTTAGAGATGGGCAAAACAGCCTGTTCCGACCTTCCTCGCCTTCCCTGGGCTTCTGCAGCCAATCATCATGCAAGAAACCCTTTGGCTCCTCCTTGTGCTGTACCTCAGCCGAAGAAAACATCAGACGCCCATCTTTTGTCCAAAGATCGTTGGTTCCTTCCTTCCTATCAGATACAGTCAAGAGCCTGCTCTTGCCTCTCTTCCCTTAAAAAAATGTTAAGAACATAAGAAGAGCCCCACTGGATCAAGCCATAGGCGCATCTAGTCCAGCTTCCTGTATCTCCAATGGCCCACCAATGCCCAAAGGGAGCACACAAGGCAACAAAAGACCTGCACCCTGGTGCCCTCCCTTGCATCTGGCATACATAGCCCATTTCTAAAATCAGGAGGTTGGAACACATCATGGCTTGTAACCCGTAATGGATTTTTCCTCCAGAAACTTGTCCAATCCCCTTTTAAAGGCATCCAGGCCAGATGCCATCACCACATGCTGTGGCAAGGAGTTCCACAAACCAACTACATGCTGAGTAAAGAAATATTTTCTTTTGTCTGTCCAAATTCTCCCAACACTCAGTTTTAGTGGCTGTCCCCTGGTTCTGGTGTTGACTGATCTAAACGAATAGCATCACTATTGTTATTATGAGCCATTAAATAAAGGTTACCATGACAAAATGTTCTGCTTTTTTTACTATTTAATCTTTAATATAGGAGAGAAACTTTACACTTTGCTGCAAATCTTCTGCTCAGAAGTGAAATCTGGTGCCCTTGGCTGAGCCACTGACATGGTCACTTCTCATGCCAAAGTTGAGCCATCCCTTGAATCCAGCCAGGGATGTTGCTGGCGCTGGCCATACAAGTCACATGAAATGTGACTGGAGAATCATGGCAAAGAGTGACACAGATGCACTCTCCATACTACTCAAATAACATCTGAATTGACTCATAAACCCTGTGCTTCCACTTCTGACTGTTCCTCAACAATACTGCATTTTTTTTTGAAAAAAGGAAGTTGTCAGAGGAGTCTCACAACTCTCTCAAAAGGAGGAATGTTTACTTCCTTCTGAGATCTACATTGCAGTTTTAAGGCCACACAGCACACTGCAAAGAGTGCATCACTTGCAACAAAATCTGTAACAAGTCTCAGAAGCAAGTCCCATTATATTCTCAAGAAAATGTGTGCATAGGATTGCAGCCTACCAGCCCAATACTATCTAACCCCCCCCCCCCAAACCACCACCACCAATGCAGACATGGCACCAGATTACACACTGCATCCTGTGTGATCATAGTTCCAGATATCTCCTCCAGGTAAGGGAATGTTTGTTCCCTTGTCCACGGATAAATTCCACTACCCTGATGGTTTCCTCAGACCTGCTCCAGCAATTTTACTGGTGCATGTCTGAGCGGAGCCAGCAAGGTGGATCGAGGACGGAAAGGAGGATAGGATACTGACGGAGCTGCTGCCGCCACAACCACCCCCTTCCTGGACTCAACACACCCCCTTCCTTGCGCTGGTCTCTACTTCATTCCTCCCCCTCCCAATTCTGCCCCCCCCCCCACACACACTGATTTGCTGATGCCAGAGCAGTATGTGGCCCTGGCTGCTTGATGCTTGTAGTGGCGGCCAGGCTGTGCAGAAAGGCAGGTCACACTTGCGACCGCCATAAAGCATGTGCTGCTGGAATGCGAGATCTGGTGGTGTGGTGGGCCCATAGGAGTGGGCCATAAGAGACCACTGAAGCTCAGAAACACCTTTTTGTTCACAAAAAGCAGCAGCCAGGGATCTAATGCCAATTGGAACCATGCTACATTGGGGGGGTAATTTTCCCCCAGGCCATTTTCTTGCCAGAACGAATTCCCTCGCTTCTGTTTGTCCTCAAAGCAGGGACTTCCAGGACTCAACCTCTATTATTTTAATTTTCTACCTGCATTTTTATTTTCTATTTTCTGTATAACTCATTGGGGAAAATGTGTTAGAAGTTGGCATTGGCCATCATAGATTTCTTACAGCACAATCCTTGGCATGCCTGCTGAATTAAGTGAGATTTACTTCCAGGCAAGTGTCTACAAGATTGCAGCCTAACAGCCCAATCCTGAGCTGCCTGGTATGCGGGACTGCAGTGGTGCTGAAAATGGCTGCTGCTGCATCCAGCGCGCCCCGGGCAGCCACTGCCGCCTCCTTAGGAGACTTTGTCCCCTTCCCCCAGGTAAAGTGAGTAGCCCCACAATGGGACTGCTCAATTCTATGATGACCCCAGGGTTGGCATAGAATTTAGAGCCTCCGTGCTGGGCTCCACTAGTCCCACCTTCCTCCAGCCCTGCTCCTCCCCCCCCGCATGCCTCCTCCCTGCCCTCTCCCTTCCCTCCCTCCCCCTCCCTGGAACACCTCCTCCCCGCCTCCCCGCATGCCCCCACCTACTTCTCCCCTGCCTGGTGGTCTGCATAACGGCTGAGCAGCAGTGCTCCGGTGCTCCACCTAGCTTGCGGTCCTAGCTCCGGTGTGCTAGGGCCCGCAAACATGCCTTACGGCACATTTGTGACAGTGCGTGCTGGCAGTAAGCCAGTGCGCACTTCTTAGGATTGGGCCCTAAGTTAGTTTAAGATCAAACACAATTTCTCTTCTCTCTCCCTGCATATTTATTAGCAACACAATCCTATGCATATTTACTTGAAAGTAACTTCACAATGTTCAATGGCACTTACCTCTAAGTAAGTGTGTACAGGAAGTGTGTGTAAGTAAAATGTGTGTAAGTAAGCGTGTATAGCCTTTCCACTCATAAAGAGAGACTCTTGGTTAAACACAAGACAGTTAAATCACTCCTACTTTCCACTAAGGCTGATAGAAAGCTTAAACAATAACATAGCAGAAATCCACGGCAAAAGCTTCTGCTGTTAAAACAGGATTGTAAAATACGAGAGCTAAAGTTTAAGAGCTGGCCAATTCATAAGCCTGTTGAAATAAACATGTTTTGGTCTGGCGTCTGAAGGCGATAAGGGGAGGGACTCAAGTAATCTTCCGGGGTAGGGAATTACAAATCCTTGGCAGCATGACAGGGAAGGTTATGCCCCACATCCCTGCCAACTATGGAACTCATGGAAGGATGATATTGACCAGAGCCTCTCCCAAGGGTCTGAGTCCATGGGAGGGTTGATATGGCAGAGATGGACCTTTAAGGAACTTGATTATAAGCTATTTAAAACAGTATTTCTGAAGTTTGTCCCCTGGCATAACCATTTCTCATGGCCCACCTATTGGAAGTACCACCAGAAGCAACTGGCGATGACGTCATCACTAGTTTCTTCCAGATTGGGAGGCTAAACACAATATAACAAACACCGGTATGAGACTTAGGGCAAATGGGAGGACTTCACCAGCGTGCAAAAAGTGCATGCCACAGCTCTGCCTGCCAAGACAAGACCCCTATCTACCACTGCTTGTCACATTGTGTTGCTGGTCTTGCTGCCAAGCAGTGGAGATCTGGGGGTCCTACGCGTACCACCAGCACCACCTCAAATACCACCAGTGGTACAAGTACCACTGGTTGAGAAATGCTGGTTTAAAGAGTCCGCATACAAACTAATGTGTGTTTACTCAGAATACGTCCCACTGCATTCAGTGGGGATTGCACTCAGGGAAGCATGCCTAAGATTACAGCCAGAAGTTGTTAACCAGCACATTGAGTTGGGCTTGAGAACGAATCCTGCAGCTAATGCAGATGGAACACTGGACTGGAATGTATCAGACAACTGTCTGCATACATGTGTTGGATTCACATAGCCATTCTTTCTCTGTTCTCACTCTCTCCATAGTGGTTTGTTTTATAGTATTAATGTTAAAAACTACATTATGACTTATACAGTATTAAGAATAAGTTACGACTCCCTTTTTAAAGGACCATATCTTCTGATGATTGCCATATCTTCTGTGGCATTCAGGAAGTGCTCATTTTCAAGGAGTCAGTGATGACCACAGCAAAGCAACAGAATATTTTAAAATCTTCAAGCAGAGACTCGACAGGCACCTGCTGGAGATGTTGTAGGAGGATTTCCTGCTACAGGGAGGGGGTTGGACTAGATTCTCCTGTTATCTGGTGTGCTCCCTGGGGCATTTGGTGGGCCACTGTGAGATACAGGAAGCTGGACTAGATGGGCCTATGGCCTGATCCAGTGGGGCTGGCCTATGGCCTGATCCAGTGGGGCTGTTCTTATGTTCTAACTTTTAGGTCCCTTCTAACTCTATGTTTCTATGATTCTATGATTTTTATCCTCCCCAGAGTTCAATCCAAGTGCCCAGATCCACACAAATCCTGTCCCAGCCTGAGCCCTACTGAGCAAAAAGGATGTTCTCAGTGAGCATAAGAACATAAGAACAGCCCCACTGAATCAGGCCATAGGCCCATCTAGTCCAGCTTCCTGTATCTCACAGCGGCCCACCAAATGCCCCAGGGAGCACACCAGATAACAAGAGACCTCATCCTGGTGCCCTCTCCTACATCTGGCATTCTGACTTAACCCATTCCTAAAATCAGGAGGTTGCGCATACACATCATGGCTTGTACCCCATAATGGATTTTTCCTCCAGAAACTCGTCCAATCCCCTTTTAAAGGTGTCTAGGCTAGACGCCAGCACCACATCCTGTGGCAAGGAGTTCCACAGACCGACCACACGCTGAGTAAAGAAATATTTTCTTTTGTCTGTCCTAACCCGCCCAACACTCAATTTTAGTGGATGTCCCCTGGTTCTGGTATTATGTGAGAGTGTAAAGAGCATCTCCCTATCCACTCTGTCCATCCCCTGCATAATTTTGTATGTCTCAATCATGTCCCCCCTCAAGCGTCTCTTTTCTAGGCTGAAGAGGCCCAAACGCCGTAGCCTTTCCTCATAAGGAAGGTGCCCCAGCCGCGTAATCATCTTAGTCGCTCTCTTTTGCACCTTTTCCATTTCCACTATGTCTTTTTTGAGATGCTGTGACCAGAACTGGACACAATACTCCAGGTGTGGCCTTACCATCGATTTGTACAACGGCATTATAATACTAGCCGTTTTGTTCTCAATACCCTTCCTAATGATCCCAAGCATAGAATTGGCCTTCTTCACTGCCGCCGCACATTGGGTCGACACTTTCATCGACCTGTCCACCACCACCCCAAGATCTCTCTCCTGATCTGTCACAGACAGCTCAGAACCCATCAGCCTATATCTAAAGTTTTGATTTTTTGCCCCAATGTGCATGACTTTACACTTACTGACATTGAAGCGCATCTGCCATTTTGCTGCCCATTCTGCCAGTCTGGAGAGATCCTTCTGGAGCTCCTCACAATCACTTCTGGTCTTTACCACTCAGAAAAGTTTGGTGTCATCTGCAAACTTAGCCACTTCACTGCTCAACCCTGTCTCCAGGTCATTTATAAAGAGGTTGAAAAGCACCGGTCCCAGGACAGATCCTTGGGGCACACCGCTTTTCACCTCTCTCCATTGTGAAAATTGCCCATTGACACCCACTCTCTGCTTCCTGGCCTCCAACCAGTTCTCAATCCACGAGAGGACCTGTCCTCTAATTCCCTGACTATGGAGCTTTTTCAGTAGCCTTTGGTGAGGGACCGTGTCAAATGCCTTCTGAAAGTCCAGATATATAATGTCCACGGGTTCTCCCGCATCCACATGCCTGTTGACCTTTTCAAAGAATTCTATAAGGTTTGTGAGGCAAGACTTACCCTTACAGAAGCCATGCTGACTCTCCCTCAGCAAGGCCTGTTCGTCTATGTGTTTTGAGATCCTATCTTTGATGAGGCATTCCACCATCTTACCTGGTATGGATGTTAGGCTGACCGGCCTATAGTTTCCCGGGTCCCCCCTCTTTCCCTTTTTAAAAATAGGCGTGACATTTGCTATCCTCCAATCTTCTGGCACTGTGGCCGTTTTGAGGGACAAGTTGCATACCTTAGTCAAGAGATCTGCAACTTCATTCTTCAATTCCTTAATAACCCTTGGGTGTATGCCATCAGGGCCCGGTGACTTATTGATCTTTAATTTATCAATGAGGTCTGAAACATCTTCTCTTTTAACCTCTATCTGACTTAACTCCTCGGTTAGGAGGGGCCGTTCGGGCAGCGGTATCTGCCCGAGGTCTTCTACCGTGTAACCTTTTATTTTAAATATGGAACTTCTTCTATTTGTTTCACCGCAAACGTAGAATTGCGTATGACTGAGAGAGGTTATAGATGCGTTCTCTCCAATATCAAACAGATAAAAATAGAATGGTTTACAAGCTCATGGAATACAGTCTGCAACCATGAAAACCAGTGGATATCTTGCCATAGGTCTCAATTGGATGCAGATGACTGTCGCAGATATGCCAAATTTTCCACTTTGAATGGAAGACTATCCATTTTTATAGCGATATCTCAGCCTCACACTCTGTATTTTAATCTCCTAAATTCACCACCTGTCTTGATGTTGGGAAACTTTGCCAGTTCTCTAATCCCCAATCACTGGGTTTTTAACAGCTCATATACAAAGTGCCAGCATGTTTGTCGGGGGAGGAGCTGTGGCTCAGGAATAGAACAGCTGGTTTGCATTACAGAAGGCCTTAGGTTCCATCCTTAGCATCTCAGGTAGGGCTAGGAAGGTCCTCTGCCTGAAAACCCTAGAGAACAAGCTAACAGGTATCTGATCAGCGGAACAGATGTGTTTGGGTTTAATAATCTATTTATTGGGTTCTTAAGGTCAAAACATGCTACTTTTAATGCATGTTCTGGATCAGTATTTCTCCTGCTTCTTCAAAAAAAAAAAAAAAAAAAACAGCATGCAGGGGGTATTTGAATCATGGTGACACCATAATGGACAATAACACTTTGCCTTCCTCAGGGTTCTGATCTGGGTTGTACCCACCCTATGCACTATTTCCATTAGCAAATAAAAGGCCTTGCTTGCCTTCCAGCTGGAGGGGTAAGTTGTCTCCCATTGTGTCGTTACAAGAGCAACATTCGTATGTCATAGACTGGGTACACATTGAACACATCTGGTGGGGGCATGATTGTGGCAAACCTCACCCCATGCCATATTCAGTTACACATCTGCAATGTGCCTGTGCACATCCAAACTATATGCACATAGGCTTGTACATGTGGTTGGGGATCCTGCCAAAAGCACAGTCCCAGGTCAAATACTGTCCGCATACAGTTTGTACACTTGCAGTTGTAGGTGCACGGCAGATGTGCTAGAACCCAATGTGCACACAGTGTCGTGATGCAGTAGTGTAGCTGGGGAGGGCAAAATGGCAAGTACTGCAGGCACCACAATGTGCTGTATAAGCAGTCCCTTCACTCACCATCACTGCCCGAAATGGCTCCGATGGCAAGCGGGAGGGCAAGTTGTGGCACCTACAGTACTTACCAGGCAAGTTGTGGCACCTACAGTACTTACCATTTTGCCTCCCCCCGCGATATGCTACTGTCATGGTGGGTGGGTGGGGTAGTGCTTACACCATGATCTCACCGCACTTATTTGATGTATGCGTCTTCGATTGTGTCAATGGTGTTCTTGAAATTGTCACATTGCTACAGCTGGAGACAATCTTCCGTTCTCATCAGCTGATAATTGCTGTGGCTACAAAGTTGGAGCATCACATGTGTGGTGTGTTAAAGGTGAGCCTTTCTATGAAGGCAGTGTCTAGATTTTCCCTGCTCACCTCCAGGGGTAACCTAACCAAATTTGAAACCAAAATTATCACCTGGGAAGTGGAGAGCAGAGTTAGGTAAGCATTTCCAATGTTAGTCAACCAGAGATAAATTGCTCCTATAAGCACACTCAGTAGCATAGCTAGGGGGGTGCAAAGCACTAAGCTTTGCAGGCACCTGAACGCACCATGCAAGTGGCCCCTCCCCTCCCCTTCAGAGCCATTCTGGGCAGTGGGAACAAAATGGAGGTGTTCTGTATCCGTTTTGCTCCCGGAATGAGGGGAGGGGCTGCTTGAACAATGTGTTCAGTTGCCTGCAAAACATAGAGCGCAATTCTAAGAGCTCACTGGGCCAACACAAATTCCTTGCACTTGCACGGGAGGGTCGCAAATGTGCTGTTAAGCACATTTGCGCCTTTGTGGGAGTAAGCTGTGCCGGTGCATGGAGGTGCGCCAGCCTGTGGAGGCCAAATCCAGCCTCTGTGGTGGCAAGGAAAAGTCCCTGGGGGTCTGGGGGGGGGGCGGGCAGAGGGTGGAGAGGAAGTGAGAGGGAGGAGTTTTGGGGCAGGGGGAGAGCAAGAGGTGGGCGGCCTGTGGGTGGGCAGGTGGCAAGCAGGAGGCGGGGCCAGGACCCAGCAGTTATACCAGATCCTTGCTCCCATTCCCGGGCAGACTGGGGTAGCTCCTGGCTGTTCTGTTCTGCTTGGATCTGCACCACTTCGTCAGGCGGCACAGATCTGAGTAGACCTATTGAGGCCGCTGCGGCTCTCTCTCGGGTAAGGGGAAAAGTTTCCCCTTGTCCTTGGCTGAGCCACAGTCAGCCTGTGCAAGTTAGGATTGCGCTCTTAGCGCTTTGCACCCCCTCTAGCTATACCACTGAGCAGCCATAGCATTTGGAAGAAAAGATCCCTCCCTTTAAGAGTAATGATAAAAAAAGCATCCTGCTGTTACAGACTGTGCTGTTGCACGTTCTGGAGGTGAGGTGTGCGTGCAGCTCAAAGTTTCAGAAACAGAATTTTGACCCTCTCCTCAGGCACAATGGCCAACACCCTGGCAGCTCTGTGCGCGCTCTGACTCTGTTACCTAATCTCCAGCTGTGGGCCCTGCTCCGTGCCAAGTCTCCTTTGGCTCTGTCGAGTAATAATAGTTTCTGGAGCCCAGCCAGGGCCTCTTGCCAGTTCCAGTCACACTCTGCTAATGCGAGAGGCAGAGTTTATTAATTCATCGCCAAGGTCCATTGTCTGGGACGCTGCTGGGCTGTTTATTTACTCCAATATGGGCCGCTTTTATCCAGAAACGGCAAGCAAACAAGGGGGACTCTGTTTGAGATTGTGGAACCTTCTGCTGAAGGAGATGTGTGACCTTCTGTCAAAGCTATAGAAAATATTCAGAATTGTTTCAGTGGGCCCTTTTTCATGGAGGGAAAGGGCAATCTCGACAGAAGATCTTCATCTGAAGTGCCTTTGTGTCTTTCCTGAGACATGCTGATATAAAAAATAACGAGAAGCAGAACAAGAAGATTCTGATATGCCCGTTCTAAACAGAGAAGTAAGAGCTGCAGCATGCAGTCGGGTATTTGGTGTACCTTCAACTGGCCCCAGCAATTCCCTTCAGTCTTACAAGGAGGGGGATGGAACAGGATAGTAAATATACTGCAATGCAGAAAGACAAATTGGTGTGGGGAGGGGGGAACAAATGGAAGACTATTTACACTGATTCCCTGATCCAGTGATTTTACACAGGTGCAAAAGAATCCCTTGGTGCTATGCAGGAGGCAGGCCCGTGCACGCCTCTTCTGTTCAATGAGTTGGAGCCACCTCTTCTGTTCAATGAGTTGGGAAGTCCTTGCAGGCAGGTGAGCATACCGCAATCGGACTCCTGGATAATGGAGATGCTCGATGTAGCAATAAGGTAGAAGGCTGGCTTTATTATTAAGAGAAGAACTGAATATTAGCACGGGAAACATAAAGTTGTTTAAAATATTTTTAGAGGGGTTGTGACTTAGCAACTTGCAAGTAATTGACACCAAACCCTGACACTCTATTATGCATGATTACAGGATCAACATGGTTCTTGGAAGCTGAAGATAAAATGAATTGAAAAGTCAACACTATGAAGTACTATAGGAATTTATTAATGATTTACATTTGCTTCCTACCCAGGCTGTTCTCCACGACCTCTTCCCTTGGACAATTTGGTCATGTGCTGACTAGAGATGAGCATAGTGGATCTGGCTCACCTTGACATTATTCAGTAGTTCTCTGAGTGGCTTCAACCAAAGATTTTTGAAGAGAGGTAATGTCTCTGTTAAATGAAGCCAAGCGGAATTTGGTGCCTTTGGGCACATGTGTGAGGTTTTGCACATGTGCATTTTCATGGTGCATATTGGGAATTGTAAAGCGGGCAGAGAAGGGAATGTGCAATGCTTGTGCTTTTTGGAACTGCATGAAGAATCTTCATGAAAACCTCATATGCACAATACCTGTAATGGAGCAAACATACTCCATATGTATAAGACCTGAGAAGAGGCAGCTGAAGCTTACTTCCTTAGAGAAAAGCATGCACCACTCTGACAATCACAGTAGTCTTTTGCAATACCAGAGCCGAACCTCTTAGAACAACATGGCTGGCATTAGTGCCATTTTGCCAACTTGTCATCAGACAGGGTTCATTTTCGAACCCGGCTCAAGAGAACTTCAGTGACACCTTGAGTGGTAACTGCTCAAAAAGCCCATCTGCGGCAGCCTCCAGCTGGTTACAAATGTAGTTATAATAATAATAATAATAATAATAATAATAATAATAATAATAATAATAATAACTTTATTTATACTCCGCCCTTCTCCCCAAAGGGACCCAGGGCGGCTTACAGCAGGTTAAAAACAGATTAAAACATAATATAACAAACAGATAAAAACATATTAACAAATTGACAGGTATCATAAAAAACAGTAGTCAGATAAAAAGTCAGGTAAAAAGAGCATAGAGCAGCAGATTATAAAGGAATCAGGCCTGTAAAAAATATTAAAAGATGTAGAAAAGATGTTAAAAAGGCCATGAACTCAGAAGGCCTGTTTAAACAGAAAGGTCTTCAGGCCTCGCCGAAAAGTCTCAAGAGAGGGAGCCATTCTCAAATCAAGGGGAAGGGAGTTCCATAGCGTTGGTGCCACTACTGAGAAGGCCCTATTTCTTGCCGTCGCCCCACGTACCTCCTTAGGCGGCGGAACTTGTAAAAAGGCCTTCTCTGATGACCTAAGAGGACGAGCCGGTTATCATTTTCAACTGTTTTAAAGGTGTTCTATAGTGTTGTAAGTTTAAATAAAGTGAAGAGATACACCTGCATTGATTGTAGGGATTATTCAGGCAACTTGAATGTTGCCTGCCAGTTTCTTGTTTATCTGTGTTTTCACATTCTTCTGTAGCTCTGTATTGTCAATGCCTCGAAATTTTGAATCGTGTAGTTTCTGATGCTTCTCTGATATCTCCTTTTTCAAGGCAAATATGTCAGAGAAGCAACAGTTCCTTCCTATAAAGGTTATGGACATGATGTTCACAGGAACTGCAGTGGAATAAAAGATTCAGCTGTAGAGTAGGCTGAGTAACATGTGGTGAAATGAACAGTTGATAGGGGAGTTCATCGGCTCAGCTAAGGCCAAACAACGTATTGGGTTTCTTAAAACGATTAGAAAAGGTGAGAAATGTCATCTGTTTTCCTGTCTGCTGTGTCAGCCAGAAGCCAGTTGTACTGGAGGTAAAGGTTGGGCTTTGTTGTAGTTTCTCTGCTGTGAAGACTGAAAATGCAATTTGCGATTGTATCCCTTCAATTAGGTGAGAAATATCTTATGGACATAAGCTTACATGGAACAAAGGACAGGAGTTTAGGGAGAGGATGCCAGTCTGAAAGGAGCCCTGCATCAGCACAATCCTCTGTTGGGGTGGTTTGAGACCAAGACTTGAGTAGATACATTTTTTATAAATGCAAGAGATAGATAATTTTATAAGTGTCATGTGACAGATAATTTATTATAGATAGAGTGCAATCTAGCCCTTGACTTGGGCCAGTGCAAGTCCCTTGTGCCAGCCCAGGAGGGTTGCAAACGTGCTGTAAGACACATTTGCACCTCCTCAGGCGTCAGCCAGGCCGGCACAAAGAGGCCCCACTGGCCTGCAGAGACTGGAACAAGCCTCCGCGCCGACGGAGGCACTGAGGCTTGCATTGGCCCTGTTGGGCTGATGTAAGCCTCTGAGGTAGGCAGGGAGGGGTCAGGAAGGAGGCAAGAGGGAAGTATTCCTGGGTGGGTGGTGGGTGGCCCCAGGGGTGGGCGGGTGGGGAGCAGGAGGCGGGGCTGGGATCCAGCAGCTATGCTGGATCCCAACCCCGTTCCCGGAGAAAACAGAGCAGCTTCAAGCTGCTCTGCTCTCCTCTGACTTACGCCACCTCAAGAGATGGCTCAAGTCCAAGGAGACCCATAGGGGAAAGGGCGCCTTTCCCAGAGGTAAGGGGTAAAGTTTCACCTTGCCTCTGGCTGAGCCGCTTTAGGCACCTATCCTGCGCTGGATACAGTGCAAGCCTCCTGGCTTGCCTATTCCAGCGCAGGGTAGGATTGCGCCCATAATTATTTAATCAATCCATATGAAACAATCAAGTTATCAGTGGCTAAAAGTCTGGTGTCAACACACTGCCCCGTCCTCCCAACATGCTGTCATGTTTTAGCATCACAAAGTACACATCCCAGGGCGGAGCTATGCAAATAGCAGCTCAATCCTAACTAAACGCCCCGCTAATGCAGCCACAGCAATGGAGCACATACTACATCCTGTGGTGGGGATGCAGTCATGGAGGTCTCGATAAGGGAAATTTCTTTCTCTGCTGCCTGGATGGATTTCCTTGGATCTGCACCAGTCATTTTACTGGCACAGAGTCGAGGAAGAGGAAAGGGAACAGGGATATGATCCTGGCATATGCCAGTGCTGCTGAGATCCAGCCCTTCCTCCCCAATTCCACCGCCTGTCCCCTTCTCACCCAGACAGTCCCTTATTCCTTCATGCCCCACCCGTGTTATTCTAAAAGCTTCTTCAAATATGTTAGAAGCAGGAAACCTGCCAGAGAAGCGGTTGGCCCTCTGGATGGTGAGGGAGGGAAAGGGGAAATAAAAGGAGACTTAGAGATGGCAGAGAAATTGAATGAGTTCTTTGCATCTGTCTTCTGGCAGAAGACCTCGGGCAGATACCGCTGCCCGAATGGCCCCTCCTGACCAACAAATTATGTCAGATAGAGGTTAAAAGAGAATATGCTTCAGACCTCATTGATAAATTAAAGATCAATAAGTCACCAGGCCCTGATGGCATCCACCCAAGAGTTATTAAGGAACTGAAGAATGAAGTTGCTGATATGCAGCTTGTCCCTTAAAATGGCCATGGTGCCAGAAGACTGGAGGATAACAAACGTCACACCAATCTTTAAAAAGGGAAGGAGAAGGGACCTGGGTAATTATAGGCCAGTCAGCCTAATATCTGTTCCAGGTAAGATGGTGGAATGCCTCATCAAAGATAGAATCTCAAAACACATAGACAAACAAGCCTTGCTGAGGGAGAATCAGCATGGCTTCTGTAAGTCTTGCCTCACAAACCTTTTAGAATGCTTTGAAAAGGTCAACAGGCATGTGGATGTGGGAGAACCCATAGACATTATATATCTGGACTTTCAGAAGGCGTTCGACATGGTCCCTCATCAAAGGCTGCTGAGAAAACTCCACAGTCAGGGAATTAGAGGGCAGGTCCTCTCCTGGATTGAGACCTGGTTGAAGACCAGGAAACAGAGAGTGGGTGTCAATGGTTTCAAAATGGAGTTTCGCAGTTTTCGCAGTTTTCACAATGGAGAGATGTGAAAAGCGGTGTGCCCCAAGGATCTGTCCTGGGACCGGTGCTCTTCAACCTCTTCGTAAATGACCTGGAGACAGGGTTGAGCAGTGAGGTGGCCAAGTTTGCAGATGACACCAAACGTTTCTGAGCGGTGAAGACCAGAAGAGACTGTGAAGAGCTCCAGAAGGAACTCTCCAAACTGGGAGACTGGGCAGCAAAATGGCAGATTCAATGGCATTTCAATGAAATGGCATTTCAATGTCAGTAAGTGTAAAGTCATGCACATTGGGGCAAAGAATCAAAACTTTACATATAGGCTAATGGGTTCTGAGCTGTCTGAGACAGATCAGGAGAGAGAACTTGGGGTGCTTGTGGACAGCTCAATGAAAGCTGACCCAATGACCCAATGAGCGGCAGCAGTGAAGAGGGCTAATTTCATGCTTGGGATCATTAGGAAAGTCATTGAGAATAAGACAGCTAATATTGTAATGCCGTTGTACAAATCAGTGGTAAGGCCGCACTTGGAGTATTGTGTCCAGTTCTGGTCACTGCATCTCAAAAAGGATATAGTGGAAATGGAAAAGGTGCAAAAGAAAGCAGCCAAAATTATTACTGGGCTGGGACACCTTCCCTATGAGGAAAGGCTACAGCATTTGGGCCTCTTCAATCTAGGAAAGAGGCTCCTGAGGGGGAGCATGATTAAGACATACAAAATCATGCAGGGGATGGACAGAGTGGATAGAGAGACGCACTTTTCCCTCTCACATAACAACAGAACCAGGGGACGTCTACAAAAGTTGTGTTGGGAAAGTTAGGACAGACAGAAGAAAATATTTCTTTACCCAGTGCATAATTAGTTTGTGGAACTCCTTGCCACAGGATGTGGTGATG
Source organism: Tiliqua scincoides (assembly GCF_035046505.1). Classification (NCBI taxonomy): domain Eukaryota; kingdom Metazoa; phylum Chordata; class Lepidosauria; order Squamata; family Scincidae; genus Tiliqua; species Tiliqua scincoides. The sequence goes on from NC_089821.1 coordinate 12,730,335, forward strand.
GCATCTTACCTGGATGCCTTTAAGAGGGGATTGGACAAATTTCTGGAGGAAAAGTTCATTACGGGTTACAAGTCATAGTAGGTATGTGCAAGTTCTTGGTTTTAGAGGCAGGCTGCCTCTGATTGCCAGATGCAGGGGAGGGTACCAGGACGCAGGTTGTGTCTGTTGTCTTGTGTGCTCCCTGGGGCATTTGATGGGCCACTGTGAGATACAGGAAACTGGACTAAATGGGCCCTTGACCTGATCCAGCAGGGCTCTTCTTATGTTCTTATCCCATCATCAATTTGCTGGTACTGGCAGTGGGTGACTCCTCTGTTAGCACATGTGCAGTTGCCACTCTTGTGTGCTGGCAACCTCATTGGACATGTCTTGCCACAGTACTTCTGCCAGAAAACCAATGCACTGGTGGAATGCATGTTTTGCTGGCTGATCCATCAGTTAGGGTTAGGCTGCCAATGAAGGCTTGATTCTTAAGAACAACAAAAACAGGGAGCATAATTGACCTCTATCTCAATAAGCGTCCCCAATACTTTTTCCCATAAAAATGAATGGCTGCCATCTACTCCAGTAGGGAAAAGAAATGTGCTTCTCTCGGACCCACAATTTAGTGAGGGCAAATCCTACCCTTCAACCCTGATACTGGGTAACCAGTACTTCACTGTGTTAAGGTATCTCACAGAGAGATGCAGTGTGCCTTTGTGGTCAGAGATGGACTGCATTGCCCCAGGGGTCTCTGCAAAACACAAGGCTGCCCTCCGCACTCCGCTCATTAGGACAACAAGTCCTTTGCTCGTTCTTAATATTTTGGGGTGATAGTATTTTCTCAGAAGCTGGTTTTCATAAAGAACTAGAAAGTTGGATTTGGAGAATGGAAAGATTGTTATCTAAATCTTTCCATTCTCAAAATCCAACCTTCTAGTTGATCCAAAACTTCACTGATGTTACTGGGAATTGTAGCAGGACTTTCTCCTTGATCTTGAAAATGGCACATACTTTCTTGATATCAACATATATGAAAGCAGACCCAAGCCACATACAAGATTATATCTGGGGTTACTTTTGGAAAAGCTCTTCTGTTCTGATGGTTGCCAGTTCCAGATGTCTAAAGTAAGGGATAGATAGGAGCTGCAGCATTACCAAAGAAACTGGAAGGGATAGAGGACTCATTATATATAAGAAGTCCTCTGTATCCCCACTGATTGATTTAAGCTTCCCCTCCCAAATATTATCTGTCGTCACTTCTTAAATATGAAGCTCACCAATACAAAGTCAGACCACTGTTCCATCTAGTTCAGTATTGCCTGAACTGACTACTAGTGACTCGCCCAAGATATTGGGCAAAGAAATATGTCCCAGGCCTGCTACCCAAGATCCTTTAACTTAACAAACTTCAGCTTGTTAAGAGCTGGGACCCCCAACGTACAACATGGGACTCACCTCAAGAGCTCAGTGGGTTAAGGGTAGTGAGCGGCTATGCTGCCAAGGTTCCAAGGGGAATAGGAATGAGTGACCACTGTCACTGATACCACCCCTTTCCCAGCCTCGATCCACCCCCTCCCCATTCTTAGGGATGGGCATCATCTTCATCCCATTTCTAGGGATTAGCACAATTGCAGCATAGTGAAAGTAAAAAGGGTTGTGTTCGTCAGAACTTCCCACGGCAGTCCTGTCTGTGAGAATAGGTGCATCAATGCCATCACCTCAGTCATCTGCATGTTTCTTAATGGAACCTCTTCAGGATGCCAGAGTTTGTTCCCACAAAAACATCCCAGTTGGTTCAGGGGTCCAGCTGAGGGGCCTGATGAAGTCCTTAGCTAGCCATTCCAAGGGGTCTCTCCCCAATGGGCAATGAGTACAAGGGAAACTGCAGAGGCCCATGAGCACAGGTACCTTGACACACCTGAGCAACTTTACAATTAGTTGGAGTAACCTCCTGGGCCAAGAAAACCATTTTCATGGGTTACATTAGAACATAAGAAGAGCCCTGCTGGATCAGGCAGGCTGGATTCATCTAGTCCAGCTTCCTGTATTTCATAGGGATATGAGATCTCAGGGAGCACACAAGGCACAACCTGCTTCCTGGTGCCCTCCCCTGCATCTTGCACTCTGAGGTAGCTACCTCTAAAACCAGGAGCTTGCACATACCTCTCATGACTTGTAACCCATGATGGGCTTTTCCTCCAGAAATTTGTCCAATCCCCTCTTAAAGGCATCACTACTTTCTGTGGCAAAGAGTTTCACAGACCAACCACACGCTGAGTAAAGAAATATTTTCTTTCATCTGTCCTGACTCTCCCAACACTCAATTTTAGTGGATGTCCCCTGGTTCTGGTGTTATGTGAGAGGGAAAAGAGTGTCTCTCTATCCACTCTATCCATCCCCTACATAAGTTTGTATGTCTCAGTCATGGTTGCCTCACAGGGCTGGCTGGTTGATTGTCATTATCTGCAGGAGGCAGCCTGAAGCCCTCAGCCTACGGCCCATGAAAAAGCCTCCTGCCTCATCATTAGCCAGGGAGTTTAAAGCCCTCCCTGCAGGCTATACAGACTCCGTTCTGGCACACCAGCCCTGCCTGAGCAATCTGAATGGAATGTCTGTTGCCATGGCGGTGCAGCAGAGCTGATCAGATGAGCACAGTCCTGTGTGGCATGGCCTCTCTTGCCGGCCACTTCTGTGGCAGGGACGGCAGGGATGATGATAATGGCGTGCTCCAATTGGTGGAGGACAGAGTTCCCTGAGCTTGCAGGTTCCCCCCATCAAAGCGAATACCTATAAGAAATGGGGCCATCACTGGTGATCCAGAGCCCTTGGATTGGAAGCACCTGGATGTGGAACAAAGCAGACTGCTGTGATGAGCATTGTAGGGAGAAGTGACAGGTCCTGGTCTGAACAAGGGATCAAAGGTGTTCAGGAGGCATTTGACAAGACTTCCCAGAGATGTAACTAGGATGGAGCCTGAGGAGCACCTGCACCAGACGCTACACCAGGGGGAGTGCAATGTGCAAGGCTGTCACTTCTGGGTTCCCCTTAGAGGAGGAGGCACTGGAGGCTTCACACTCCCCATTCACAAAGGGAGCCTCCACAGGAGAAGGGGGGGGCGTGAAGCCACCAGCACCTCCTCTTCCAGGAAGAACCCAGAAATGACATCACAATGTCATGCGACATCATGTCACTACCCTGGGCTTCGGGGCCTTGAGTTATGCCTCTGAGGCCTCCAATTTGGCTTTAGTTGTTGGGATAACATGGGGGACATATGAGAAAGTTGTGTAAATTGATGCATGATGTGGAGACAGAGAGACCTTTTCCTCCCCTTCTCTTAAAATGCTAAAGCAGCAGCAAACTATTCTCTTCATGCTCTGCTTCCCAAATGGACCTGGCTGGACACTTTTGGAACCAAGATACTAACCTAGACTATCCTTTTTGGTCTGATTCAACGGGGCTTTTTTTAGGTCAAAAGCCCTAAAAACCACAACCATAAAGCAACATTCTTTTCAATACCCAAAGGCCATTTAAAATGTAGAACGCACTTCCCTATATCTACATCTCCGCTTTCCTCAATTGGCATCAAGTGGCAAGTGGATTCAGTATTTACTGGGACAGCTCCGGGGGCAGAATTTCCCTGTGGCTTTTTCATTATACCACTTCTGCACTTCAAAACCCTTTTAAAAATTGCCTGTATGGTTTCAAGCCAAGCAAACCTGCTCTACCCAGGCAGATCTGCTTTATTTGTTCCACTGGTGGGAGCCCTTTATGTGTTTGCAAGTCTTTCAACATCTCCTAAAGCTCAATCTCTTTTTCTGCAGAAGCAGCATCTGGTTCCAGTCAGTTAACCCTTGGATCAAACTGTGTCTTCCTTTTTTACACATATGCTCTACATCAGGGATTTCCAAGCTGTGTGATGGAGCATACTAGTGTTCGCCTGTGATAGGTGCTGAAGTGTCTTCAAAAAGATTAGCACACCACCGCTGGATGCATCCCATTAATTGTGCACGTCTGTGTGAAGAAACAGATATTTTATCCCGAAGAAACCCACCTTAGTAGCACTGCCCCGAGAACCTTTCACTGCTTGGGGAAGTGGAGGCCACGTTTTTTGGGTATAAGTATAACTCCAGTTTTAATCCAGAGCTAGGATGGTGTAGCGATTCTGGTGTTAGACCTGGAGGAGCCAGGTGCAAATCCCTGCTCAGCCCTGAAGCTTCCTGGGTGAACTTGGGTTCTCAGTGGCTCAAATCCAAACCAACTTTCCAGGACTGGCATAGCTGTCAATGGGACATGTACTGCATCCTGCAGTTGGGTGGCACTTACAGAGGCCTCCTCAAAGTAAGGGAATGTTTGTTCCCTTATTTCAGAGCTGCATTGCCCTTACGTTGCTGCTGGAAAGTAGGTTAGGATTGTGATAGGATAAGAACATAAGAACAGCCCCACTGGATCAGGCCATAGGCCCATCTAGTCCAGCTTCCTGTATCTCACAGCGGCCCACCAAATGCCCCAGGGAGCACACCAGATAACAAGAGACCTCATCCTGGTGCCCTCCCTTGCATCTGGCATTCTGACATAACCCATTTCTAAAATCAGGAGGTTGCGCATACACATCATGGCTTGTACCCCATAATGGATTTTTCCTCCAGAAACTTGTCCAATCCCCTTTTAAAGGCGTCTAGGCTAGACGCCAGCACCACATCCTGTGGCAAGGAGTTCCACAGACCAACCACACGCTGAGTAAAGAAATATTTTCTTTTGTCTGTCCTAACCTGCCCAACACTCAATTTTAGTGGATGTCCCCTGGTTCTGGTATTATGTGAAAGTGTAAAGAGCATCTCCCTATCCATTCTGTCCATCCCCTGCATAATTTTGTATGTCTCAATCAAGTCCCCCCTCAGGCGTCTCTTTTCTAGGCTGAAGAGGCCCAAACGCCGTAGCCTTTCCTCATAAGGAAGGTGCCCCAGCCGCGTAATCATCTTAGTCGCTCTCTTTTGCACCTTTTCCATTTCCACTATGTCTTTTTTGAGATGCGGCGACCAGAACTGGACACAATACTCCAAGTGTGGCCTTACCATCGATTTGTACAATGGCATTATAATACTAGCCGTTTTGTTCTCAATACCCTTCCTAATGATCCCAAGCATAGAATTGGCCTTCTTCACTGCCGCTGCACATGGGGTCGACACTTTCATCGACCTGTCCACCACCACCCCAAGATCTCTCTCCTGATCTGTCACAGACAGCTCAGAACCCATCAGCCTATATCTAAAGTTATGACTTTTTGCCCCAATGTGCATGACTTTACACTTACTGACATTGAAGCGCATCTGCCATTTTGCTGCCCATTCTGCCAGTCTGGAGAGATCCTTCTGGAGCTCCTCACAATCACTTCTGGTCTTCACCACTCGGAAAAGTTTGGTGTCATCTGCAAACCTAGCCACCTCACTGCTCAACCCTGTCTCCAGGTCATTTATGAAGAGGTTGAAAAGCACTGGTCCCAGGACAGATCCTTGGGGCACACCGCTTTTCACCTCTCTCCATTCCCATCTCACACCATCTCACAGGATTGTTGTGGGGACTAAGGGCCCAATCCTATCCAACTTTCCAGCACCAATGCAGCTGCAATGTAACCCCAAAGTAAGGGAACAAATGTTCCCATACCTTAAGGAGGCCTCTGTCAGGCCAATCCTGAGCTGCCTGGGGTGCGTGGCTGCAGTGGCGCAGAGAAAGGCTCCCATCGCATCCTGTGTACCTCAACCTGCCGCGGGCAGTGCATTGGGAGAAGGGGACTTTTGTCCACTTCTCCCAGGCAAGGGAAGCAGCCCCGCAATGGGGCTACTCACTTTACCGCCAACCAAAAGGTTGGCAGTAAAGTAAAGGCGTTTGTGTAGGGCGCTGAGGAGACCCGCCTCCTGCCTCCCCACTCCCTCCCTCCAGCACGCCTCCCGCCTGCCCTCTCTCTGTCCTCTCCACGCCTCCCTCCTCCCCAGAACGCCCTCTCCCCATCCCCGTTTACCATGCCACGGCTCGGTGGTATGTGAGACCACGGAGCAGTGGAGGACGGGCGCCTGCCTAGCGCCGGCCAGCACTGGGGTAGCACAGAAACTGGCCTGGCGGTAAGCCTCGCAAATGTGCCTTACGGCATGTTTGCGACAGTGCACTCCAGTGGAAAGTCGGAGCGCCGAGCTCAGGATTGGGCTCTGTGACTACCTTCCCATCACAGGATGCAGTGCATGCCCCATTGGCACAGCTGCACCGGCACTGGAAAACTGGATAGGATTGGGCCCTAAAGGCGAGAAGGAGCTTCGTACACTGCCCTGAGCTCCTTGAAGCAAGAGTTGTATAAACAGGTGGGAAAAAAATAATTAAATCCAGGAAAGAAAGGGGGGAAAAAAACCTATGATACAGGAAACAGAAATTTGGAAAACACTGAACTGTATAAAGTAAAATAATATAAATATAATATAAATAATATTTATATATTATTTATGTATATAACATATACAAATAATATAATACATATTATATTACAATATATTATAATTATTGGTTATATATTGTATATAATATAAATTATAATATATTTATATATTAATACATAATATAAATAATTCACCCAATAGAACTTGTCTTTAAAAAGAAAAACAACCCTCTCACTGCCTAATCATTTTGATGCTTTGATTTTGTGGGATGTTTGATATTTTTCACCCAAGTGAGCAGTCCCTCCAATCTGGCCTTCCTCTCCAGTTAATATCTGGTCCCGCGTTGTGTATTTTCTTCCATCCGAACAGCAGTGCTCAAATTTAAAACATTACTTGCCGAGGCTCTGCCAGATTGTCTAAGTTTCCTTAAATTCTCATTTCCTCTGGCACTTGCTTCTCACTTAGAGCTACACTAACCAGGGGGGAAAAAAACCGATTTCCAGATTGAAATTTCCACTCTGTAATCTTCATTTTTAATATTGTTTTATTCTCATGTTTCTGCTCACTGCACGTGTATCTGCTTTGGTTTGAAAATGTTAATTCACTTCAAAGCCTGATCCATCAAGGTCTGTTCTGGCACCCTTGACAATTTTCCTTGCTGTGCAAAGGCTTACGTTTCTCTTTCGCTGGTCTTCCCTGTTTATTTTGGTACTGGATGTTCTAGACTACCCAGGAGACATCTCTTGCCCCCAACCCAAACCCCTCACTCTGTTGTTCTCAGCAGTCACGTTACATGCTGCACAGAATGTATTCACTTTCTGTTCTTTTCGCTCATAATGTTTCGTTGGTTACTGCAATTGTTGGTTCGTATAAACTGAGGCCCAGTTGACATAACCTTTGGGCCTGCCATTTTTGCTTCAGATTACTGTACATGTTGGCTCCCATCCATGGTCAAGGACGTATTTTTAGTCACTATTATGTGCAGGACTAAGGAGGGGGTTCTGGCAAGCAAAAGCCTTAATTCTGCATCTTCCAGGTGCATGACAATGACAGCCCAAAGTTCCATTGTGACTATGTAAAGATGGGGATCCTGGGCCTGTTGGGTTTGTTCAACCACTGCAAGTAATACAAAGCTCATCTGGTAACAAAAGCTGATTTCAGATCAAAGGAGGCACCTCGGTTCTATGCTTTTCACATGGGGATTGCCCAAGCTCACCTACCAAAAGAAGGCTGATGTATCTGTGCCACAATATATAGACAACAGCGTTAGTCTGGCTGGTGCAGAATGTTGCATCAATTTGAAATTCTGCAACTTAGTGCCCAATCCTATCCAACTTTCCAGCACCGGTGCAGCCACAATGCAGCCCCAAGGTAAGGGAACAAATGTTCCCATGCCTTGAAGAGGCCTTTGTGACTGGCTCCCCACCACAGGATGCAGTGTACACCCTATTGGCACAGCTGCACCGGCTCAGGAAAATTGGATAGGATTTGGCCCTTAATTATTTCATTTAATTCCCCATTTTAGATACAAGGAACAACCATATTGCAATGGTTCACTTTATGATCAAATCACTTTACAGTGGACAAGCCAAAGTAAAACAATATTCACATACAATAAATTATTCACTTTATGATAGGTTCACAATCACCACCAGCAGGACCTCATGGGTGATAGATAAGCCAATCAGTGATGCAGGTGCTAGCGTTTGGAAGCATCTCACAGTACAATCCTATTTATGTCTACTCAGAAGTAAGTCCCATTGTGTTCAATGGTGCTTAATCCCAGGAAAGTGTGCATACGATTGTAACTCAGTCAATAGCCATGTCAATAAACATTGTATCTGTGTGTATTGAGAGAAGGATACAGACTTGTAATTTGTGTCTTTTAACTACACGCTGTGTAAAATGATAACCATGGTCCCTAAAGAGCACAGCAGGCACATTTTAAATTACCTTTTAGAAAGGGGAAATAGTTCTGCGGCAGAAACTTCAACTGCCAAGGGGTTGGAGGGAATAATTCCCCACCCCAAATTGCAGTGGTTCCCAAACTTTTCAGTGCCATGACCCACCTCATCCTCTGCAATGAGTCACAATGCGATGCTCCTTTTGATGCCAGAATGCTTTTGGGGGACTCCTGAGGCCTCTTCCGGGTTATGCAAAGCCAGTGACTATTGGTCTCCAACTCCATTCTCCATATTTTCACCCTGTGGAAGCCAGTGCAACTTTCCTACCAGGCAGCTATGAAATATAGTGCACTTCCCTACAAAAACATCACCAGGATGATGTGCTCTACTCCTGGCCTCTTTCAACCCTGTAACAGAGCATGGGCTGGGGACCTGGGTAGAAAAACCGACCTGATCTTCACAGGCAGCAATGGAAATTCAGCTCCTTCTGCTCTGAAAAGAACCCAAAATAAACATATACGATGTGGAATAATTACAGCTGTACATCTCAACACTGTATTTTTGAGCTGATGCCAGGAGCTGATCCTTAACAACTGTGAAATTCTTACGGAGGCAGTGGTGTAGCTACAAGAGGGGCGGCATGGTAAGTATTGCAGGTGTCACAGTTTGCCATGGAGGCGGCCCCTCCCATTCACCATCAGAGCCATTCTGGGCAGTGATGGCAACATGCAGATACGCCAACTATTATCCCAGCTATTGCCCCAAGTCCCAGCCAGCTGTTGTAGCTGAACTATCCATTCCTTTATTCTTATTCCAAATACATATTCAGCACTTGTAGTTAGTCCATGGAACTCCTTGCCACAGGATGTGGTGATGGCATCTAGCCTAGATGCCATTAAAAGGGAATTGGGCAAATTTCTGGAGGAAAAATCCATCACGGGTTACAAGCCATGATGTGCATGTGCAGTCTCCTAGTTTTAGAAATGCTCTATGTCAGAATGCTAGATGGCACCAGGATGCAGGTCTCTTGTTGTCTTGTGTGCTCCCTGGGGCATTTGTTGGGCCTCTGTGAGATACAGGAAGCTGGGCTAGATGGGCCTATGGCCTGATCCAGCACAGCCCTTCTTATATTCTATGTGTACATAGAACTTAAAAAAAATAGGAGTTCTGTACCCAGTAAATTCTTTGCTAAGAAAAGTTACAGTAAATTCTGCACCATAAACTTGTTATTTCTCTTTTTGCATTTTATTCAGGGTTTTTGGGTGCTGTTTTACATTATTTCCTCTGGTTTTGCTAGTGAAACAGCCCAATCCTAATGGTGTGCTCTGCCACTGGAACTACCAGTCCAGCAGCAGAGCGCACTTTGTGGGGTCACAAATGATTCAACGTATCTGCACACTTCTGGGCCACCGCCACAGACAGCAGAGAGGACCCAGCATAGCGGTGGCAAGGAAAGGCCCTGCAAATGTTGGTAGGTCAGCACAGCCTGAGCATTGCCATCACTACCTGGAATGGTTCCAATGGCAAGGGGGAGGGGCCGCTTACAAGGCACATTGTGGCACACGCCACTGCCCCTCTGGCTACTCTATTGGTCTGGAGCAGGGGTGCCCAAACCCCGGCCCTGGGGCTACATGCGGCCCTCGAGGCCTCTCAATGTGGCCCTCAGGGAGACCGCAGTCTCCAATGAGCCTCTGGCCCTCCAGAGATTTATTGGAGCCCGCACTGGCTCAACGCAACTGCTCTCAGCGTAAGGGCGACAGTTTGACCTCTCGCGTGAGCTGTGGGATGATGGCTTCCTCCACTGCTTGCTGTTTCACATCTATGATTCAGTAGCAGCAGCAAAGGAAAGGCCAGCCTTGCTTTGTCCAAGGCCTTTTATAGGCCTTGAGCTATTGCAAGACCTTCATTCATTCATATAAGTTCATCTTTAATATATTCATTTATGTGAATATATTCAAATTTTAAATTTAAATTAATTATTTTTTTCTCCGGCCCCCGATACAGTGTCAGAGAGATGATGTGGCCCTCCTTCCAAAAACTTTGGACACCCCTGGTCTGGAGGATGAGCTATTGTAAAGGGGACAGTGCACAGTTAATTCACTATGCCTGAACAGAAACAGTCTCTTTACATGTGGACAAATATGTCATAAGGACACTGTGCATTTTCATGAGCAAATCATGCATTTAAAAAAGTCATCCCAGATCCATTCAGGGAGTGACCAAGCTGTAGTTCACCCAGCTAACAGAAGCAAGACTTTTGCAGAAGGAAGAGGAAATTGGTGCATAAAACACGCTGTTTAAATTAATAACCCAGCTCTATAACTGCATCTGCGCCCCTGTCGTCTCTGGTAAGTGTACAGGAAACTGCTGAACCGGCATTACGGGTGCTTAATCAGTACCTGGCGAGGTGAAGAAGTGCTTCGCTGTGCCAACATATTAAACTGCTGCCAGCCCAGGAAACACGACCCTGGAAATCAAGCCCATGTCTTAGAACTTGTGTTATGATTTGCAAAGGGACAACGCCTCATATACTACCCATACAGCATCACAGGCACTCCCATCACAAGAAAATCACACACGGATTTGTTTCGGTGTGGTTAGTGCAATGCCAGCATGAGGTTGTTGAGAATCCTGACACCAAGGCCTTCACTGCCTCCCCATGATACCTTCAGCTGTCCTTCAATGGCTCACTGGGCGCTGCCACTTACCTGAGGGCCCTCCTATGCATTAAGCCCTTGGTCAATGCCCTGCCAATTCCATACACCATCCTTGGTCAATATATGTTGAATGGCTTTTTTTTTTTTTTTCCAGGGCATCCTATCTTGTTAACTCTGGTAATAATTTTGGATTCCTTTATATTGAACTGAGGAGGCAGGCACAAGGTTGGAAACACTCATACGCATGGCGGGACATTCACAGGGCTCCCTTTTCCATTCCTGAAAGACCCACCACCTGGATCATGGTATAAAATCCACATTTATTTATTTATACATTTAGGGTTGTCAACTGATCAGAAAAAAAATCAGGCCTGCTTTTGAATCCGCCAGTGAAGCTTGCTAATGCCTGCTATCCAGGTGGCTGTTAGAGGCACCGCTACAGAGGGCAGGCAAAATGCTGGCTACCCAACTGCAACCACTGTGCACTTGCTTGCTCACCCAGAGATTATCTGAAGCCTCCCATTCTGGAACAGATCCCCTGCTGGCCAAGTACATTTTTTGGAGCTGGCTGTGCAGACTAGCACAGAATGCCAGATGCAAGGGAGGGCACCAGGATGAGGTCTCTTGTTATCTGGTGTGCTCCCTGGGGCATTTGGTGGGACCGCTGTGAGATACAAGAAGCTAGACTAGATGGGCCTATGTCCTGATCCAGCGGGACTGTTCTTATGTTCTTAACTACAATTCCCAGGAAGCCTTGCAGGTCTCTTGTTACCTGTTGTGCTCCCTGGGGCATTTGGTGGGCCGCTGTGAGATACAGGAAGCTGGACTAGATGGGCCTATGGCCTGATCCAGTGGGGCTGTTCTTATGTTCTTAACTACAATTCCCAGGAAGCCTTGCAGGTCTCTTGTTACCTGTTGTGCTCCCTGGGGCATTGGGTGGGCCGCTGTGAGATACAGGAAGCTGGACTAGATGGGCCTATGGCCTGATCCAGTGGGGCTGTTCTTATGTTAGTGGTTCCCAAACATTTTAGAGGCCCTAGAGGCTGCCACCTGATTTATAAATGGAGTGCTCCCCCCCAGTAGCAGCTTGTTTGACCCTTGATGTACATACATAGCCTAATCTGCCCTGTGAGTTTCACGACCAATCAAAAATTGGGTCATGGGGCACTGGTGGGTCCCAGACCCATAGTTTGGGAATCGCTGGACTAGCAGAAAAAGATATCTGCATTGGGAGGAAACTACAGCCAGGTAGACCAATGTTGGGGGATATACTGGGGCCATTGTTTTCCTGCCAGACATTACTCCCTAAGCTGCTATTTGCTCCTGAAGCTACATGTGATAGACCTAGCTGCAAAAAAAGTCACTTTGCGAGGCTTAAACATGTGACTTTATAATGCATTCTATGTAATGCGTATGTCACGGGTTGATCCCCAGTCCTGACAAGTAATTTGCTGGCTGCACAGTAACAGGCCTGAAGCCTTGGCCAGACCAGGACAGCACAGCATCCTGGGAGCCTCATGCTGATGCAACATCGGGTGACATGTATCAGGTGACATAATGTGAGTGCGTGCGCGTGTGACTGCACCTGCACAGTCAGCATGACTGTGCAGTATTTCCTGCACCCTGATTGGATGTAAGAAGTATAAGTTCCAGCCGGGGCAAGCAAGTGGTATGGGAGAAGCAGAGCATTGTGAGCCGGAGGCTACGTTAGTTGGATCAGTGAATCGTGTACCGTTTGTATTATCTGGACTGTAAATATCAGTACATAGTAAAGGAGGAGTGTGGTGGAGAACTTCTGCCTTTGAGTCTTCTTTGTCGCCGGGGGTGAGGGCAGTCCAACATTGAGGCACAGGAACAATAACTGCCGTGCAGCTTTCTGCGTGCCAAGCCGTTGGCGGAGCTCCAGCAGCAGAGTGGAGCCGTCCCGGAGCGGCCTGAGCACAACGCAGCTCGCAACAGCGTAATTTGGTTCTAGTGTCCAAAGTAGCTGCTACAGTCATTCAGTTACTATTCCTTTTCCTATCCAAGTGATTCTCTTAGGTGCATGTACAGGAGTGCCCCTGTATCCATGATTCCCATATCCACAGATTCACTTATCCGCAGAAGTGGGAGGGCACCCTGTGCCCTCCACAGGCTCTTTTGAGCCCTGCAGAAGCCGCACGTGTCCACCCATAGCCTCTGCGGGCCTCAGAATGGCTGTTAAAAGGAAAAACATCACTTCTAGTTTTTTTGGCAAAACCGAAAGTGATGTTTTTATGTCTTTAAAAGGCATTATGAGGGCCAGGGAAGCCCTCCGACAGCGGCGGACCTCCCCAGCCCTGTGCCTGGGGCAAAGGTCGGCGATGGCACCCCCCCATGGGCTGTCACTACCCCCGTGCACAAAAAGCTGTTCCCCCATTCGGGGAAGCCTCTCTGAGCTTCCCTGACGCTATAAACCGCTTCCAGAAAACCGGAAGCACAGTTTCTGCCCCCGTCGGGAGCTTCAGAGAGGCTTCCACAGGGTCCTAGCTGCTCGCGCCTGGGGTTTTTGCCCCATCGGACCTAAGGGCAGGTCCGCAACTGCCCTCCGAGGCAGTGATGTCATATGACATCACATGATATTGTGTCATTGACATAACTTCTGGGTTCTCCCTGGACAAGGGGTACTCACTGCCATGGCTTCATGCTCCCAATCCCCATTTTGGGAAGCACGAAACCACTGGAGCAAACGCGACTCCTCTGGGGAGAACCCAGAAGTAACTGCTTTGTGCTACCAATGGCACAAGGCAGTCTTTTCCAGTTTCTCCCTGGAGAAGGAGGCATTGGTGGCTTTGTGCCCCTGTTACTTCTCCTGTGGAGGTTTCCTTTGAAAGGAACTGAACTCCCCTTAAAGGGAACTCCCCCTGAACTGAAGCAGGTGGATTCAGAGGGGGCTTTCAGTGGGTGGTTCAGAGGGGACTTTTTCTGTTCTGGTGCTCTATCTATGGAATGCACTCTCCAAGGGCGTTTGCCTGGTGCCGAGTCTGATGTTTGGTGAGAACTTTGGCAGGTTAGGTGGTTCTGTTTGCCAGGTCTTCTTGTTCTTTAAGAAATTGCTTCTTTTTGTGTTGAGGCAGGTTAGTGCTGCTGGTTTAAAACTGTTTTTCTGATGTTTCCCATGTTTTTCATTGTAAGCCATGCTGAAAATCTTTGGACTGAAGTGCAGGGAAGCAAACGTTTGGAATAAATAAAGGACTTTTCCTCTGTTTGTTCTCCCACACAGCTGCGTGCCAGCAACATGCTGAGTTCCCTGAAATGTGCTAATAGCACCCCTGGTCCTATCTGCAGTCCAAACAAGTGCTTGTTGGGCCCAATACATATACAGTCCAAATTAAACTGCTTGGACGTGCAGCTGAGAACGTGGATTGTGCACCGGACCTGTCTAAAGCTGCAAGTGCTGACATGACCTAAATGTGATGCAGATAATAATTAGCTCAAAAATTATTAGCTTTTTACTACTCTTGCTTGCTCTTTCTTAATAAATTGGCTATTGCTGTGGCTCATACCTTGGGTAACGTATTGCATGTCTCAGCTTGCCAAAACATAGCAGAGGTTAATAAGAGCGCACGCAACATTAATCAGAAGTTATGACTTGAAGGGTTGTGTTCCCTAATTTTCTTTGTTTCCCATGAAGGTTAGGACTTCCAGATGTTCACTAGATACTGCCTAATGATTGAACCTACAGAATTTCATGATAACAGAAATTGTATAAAACCACATTCATTCAGGCTGACACTTTTCAAATACGCAGAGACCCTTGGCCACTTGGTCATAGCTTTGCTGGATTAGGCCAAGGGCCCATCTAGTCCAGCTTCCTGTGTCTCTCACTGGTCCACCCAGATGCCACTGGGAATACACAAGACAACTGTATCTTATTGCCACTCCCTTGCATCAGGCAGTCAGAGAAAGGCTATCTCCAAAATCAAGACAGTGCATACAGTCATTGTGACTTGTAACCTGTGATAGACTTTTGCTCTATACATCTGTCCAATCCCCTTTTAAAGGCATCTAGGCCAGGTGCCATGTCAATGTCCTAGGGCAAGGAGTTCCCCAAATTACACACTGGGTTAAGAAATATTTGCTTTTGTCTGTTCTAAGTCTCTCAACAGTCAGGTTTAGTGGATGGCCCTTAGTTCTGGTGTTGTGCAAGAGGGAAAAGAACTTCCATCCACCACATGTATAATTTTATATGTCACAATCATGTCCTTCTTTAGGCACCTTCTTTCTAGACTGAACACCCCCAAACCTTTCTTTGTAAGGGAGGTGACCCAGCCTGCTAGCCATTTTGGACTCTCTCTTTTGTACCCTTTCCAGTTCCACAATATCCTTTTTGAGATGCGGCAACCAGCACAGGACACAATACTCCAGATGTGGCCTTGCCATCGATTTTTACAATAGCATAATAATATTGGCTGTTTTATTCTCAATCCCATCTTTTTAATGATCGCCACCACGTACTGGATTGACACTTTCAAGCTACCCACTACTACCCCAAGGTCTGATCCATCACGTATAGCTCAGAAACCATCACAATATATGTGAAATTATGATTTATTGCCCCAATGTGCATGATTTTACGTTTACTTACACTGAAGTGCATCTGCCCTTTTGCCCCCCCAACCCTCCCCTCCAGTTTGGAGCGATCCTTCTGGAATTCTTCACAATCCATTCAAGATTTCACCACCTGGAAAAGTTTAGTGTTATCCATAAACTTGGCCACCTCACCACTTATCCCCAATTCCAATTTTATGTCATTTATAAACAAATTGAAAAGCATGGATCCTTGGGGCACAACACTTTTCACTTTACTCCATTGTGAAAATTGTCCATTTACACTAGTGGTTCCCAACCTTTATGAGACTGCAGACCACTGAGGCCAAAATTTGAGTTATCAGGGACCACATGAAACCTCCCACCCCTGCACACAAAAAATACATTTAAATTTGTAATGTAGGCGGTCCTGATTATCCATAGGGTTTCCATTCTTGGAACCCTTACAGATAAGGAAAACAGCAGGTATTTAAAACCTGCCGTTTTTGCTCCCACCCCAAACCAGAGTCGTGCTGAGCTCCAGTCAGTCTAGAGGCTTTTCGGAAGCCTACAGAGGCTGGGAGTGGACACACCTGGCTTCTGCAGGCTTCAGAAGAGCCTCCAGAAGTTAGAGGATCACAGCTCCCCTCACCTTGGGAGGCTGCAGTTTGGCCCACAGGTTCGGGGACCCACAGATGAAGAAATCCACGGGTACCAAACCCACAGGTAAAAAGGGCTACTTGTAATCAGAAAATATTTATTAGGGATTTATTATTTATAGAGATTTGTGGTTTGCTTCTTTTGCTTCCAGCTACAGGCGGTCCGTTCTCCACTCTCTCTGGTGGTCCATGGGGAACGTCTCACTCAGAGACGCTGGAAGTGATCAAAAGCATTTTTTTTCCTGAGACCTCATGGCAGTGGTGTAGCTGGAGCGGGGCAGAGCACTCAGCCTGGCAGGGAGGTGGGTGAGCAGCCACTCCCTGTGGAGACATTCCCAGCGGGGGGGGGGGGAAACGGAGCAGTGCGGCTCCATTTTGCCCCTGCCACCAGGAATGGCTCCAAAGGGAGGGGCCGCTTGCCCACCTCCCTGCCAGGCTGAGTGCTCCACCTCCCTCCAGCTACGCCACTGCCTCACGGACCACTTTTCAGGGTCTCGTGGACCAACTGTGGTCCCCGGACCACAGGTTGGGAACCACTGATTTACACCCACTCTCTGTTTCCTGTTCTTCAGCCAGTTCCTAATCCATAAAAGGACCTGCCTTCTCATTCCGTGACAGTTACATTCTCAGATCCCTTTGAAAACAACACTTTGGCACACAGGACCCTGTAACATTCTCTTTTCTTCTTGGAACACAATTTGATCTGGAGCATGGGAAATAGAAATATGTAATGGGATTAATGTTTGAAAAAACCAGAATTGTATAGGGATGTGTGAGAGCAGACTATATGATCTTCAGGCATCTTCCAGCCCAATGATTTGGGGAACTGTTCGGCTGGCTTTATGTCACAGAGATTATGTCTGTAGCCAATTGCCCCAGTTGCAGACTTGTGATTTCACTAATCAGGGGAGATGGATTTAAGGGGGAAATGACCTCTTTTCTTCCCCAGACTGGGTGATTCACTATCAGGTAGGTAGCTTCGACTGGGACTTTGTGGAAAACGTATACATTGTATCTGTCTGTCCAGCCCCACTGTTAAGTCCTGTGCCCAGAATTCTCCAAGTCACAAAAGACACAAAATGTATCTCAGTTCACGTAAAGGTCTGACAGTGCTTACTTTACTGCAGTCTTTGTGCGCTTGTTGAAGGGCTGTTTGGTTTCATTCCAGCTCTCATGTGAATTTATGAGTCACTGTTGCCAAGAAGTGACTTACTAGGTGTTGTCATAATTCATATCTCTAAATCTCATATTAGTACGATTTTGAACTCTGTCACCGGAGACGATCAGCTGGTTATGTGTTTTGGGGGGTGAAATGGTGGCCAGATGGGAAAGGAGAAGCAGGCTTTGTGCAACAGAAAAAGTTCCAGCAGGTGGCTTTTGTCATGAAGGGGTGAGTCATTCATCCTTCCAAATATCTACATCTACACTTGCTGAACTGGCACTCCTTTGGAAACATGGCTTGAGGCATCTGCCAGTCAGGGAGCAATATATTATTAGGCAGACATGGAGTTCACAAAACTGTGGTTGCCTTATAATGCTAAGATGGAGCACATTTTTTTTTCTTAGGACTGGTAGGCAAGAGGAGGATGTTTCGCACCTTCTCCCACCAAAAACCCCACCCCCAGGCTGTTGTCCCTCCAATTTCCCCTCTTGTCAAACTTTGAGACAGGAAAACAGGCTATCTGGAGGAAATAGTATGGGGTAGAAGTTAGAGGAACAGCAACAGAGGGAAGAGAGTACAAGGGAAAGCTGATGGCAAGCAAGGGGGGGCGCATGTAAACACGCTGCATTGTGCTGCCTTGGGAACATGCAATTGCTAAGGTCACACGTAGATGCCCTCTCAGCTGCAGAGGCTTAAAATCTCTTTCCTTTGACCTGAGGCAGTAATTAAGATCAAAACATGGCATATTTTCATTGGGCTGGACACAGAGTAGTAATAAACAGGAGGACCACCCCACAAGAATGCCTTCAGCCTTATTTTCCTTGAGGCACCATTAATGGCATCCTGCAAAGAAGCCATGTATGTACACTGTGCTCTGGTTATTTACACAAGATATAGAAATAGATTCTTCTTGGTATTATGCAACAACTGAAATTCTAGAGTGCGATCAAAGGTTTATCACAGTGATTTTCAGTCTTTTTCATCACATGGCACACTGATAAGGCATTAAAATCCTCAAGGCACACCTTCATTTATTTTGGGGTGGGGGCAATTGACAAGGCACACCATGCTGCCGTTGGGTGGCTCACATCCCCCAATGGCCCCACTAATAAACAACGCTCCCCAAAACTCCCATGGCACACCTGCGAACCATGCGCTGTGGTGGCACATTGGTTGGAAATTGCTGTTTTATCAAGCCGGGGAACCTGATCCATCAACGTGTTTGATAAGTACGCCCTGTAGAAATGGATTTCTATCACTTTATTTCTATTAAATTGACAAAACACCACATCAGTCAGTTATTTTTCCTTCTCTTTCTATTGTCTGTGTGTGACCTCAGCTGCAGTTCTATGCACACTTGCCAAGGAGTAAGCCCTACAGAACAACTGGAATTTGTTCTGATTTCTGAGTAAATTATAATGCATATTGTAAGAATGTAGCTATAGTAAATAAGCCTCCCTCTTCCAATTTCTTTTTCAATTTTTATTGTTGTATTAACTTATCACCATAAGCATACAGATATAAGCTCTGATCTAGCAACTGCCTAGTGACAGGAGCTCTGAGGCACACAGAGTTTCCTCCCTGTCAAAGCTTCCCATTCATATCAACAGGATGTGAATTGGGGTTCTGCAATGAAATGATTGGGAGAGCATCTATGCCCACCATCTGTGAGTGTAGAACATCTAAATGCATGTGAATTTTTGGACCCAGCACAATCCAGAACCAGAATTCTTCACAAGGAAGAAAAAAAGTATTTGTCTAAACAGAAGCTTAAGAGATGATGGCTATGAAAGACAGGATAATGGAACTAATTATGTGCTACACGAATGCCAAATTTGCTCAGGTTTTATTGGATCAAAATGGACCTCCCCAAACTGTGTAATGCCAGGCTGAATATTACGTGACATTAAATGTTCATGCACGTGCACTCTGATTTCTGACCTGCATGCATGTATGCACACAACTTCTAGAGACACTGGGGAGGGAGCTGAAACTTGAAGAATAACAGCTCAAACATCTTGCATGATGTAAAAATGTAAAAAACATCCCCGAAGGTAGAAGTAGGGACAGTGATTTATAGGGTAGGATACCAGAAGCCAGGGACCGACCCTGATAAATAGAGACAGGTGGAGTGTATAATCTCCTAATAATTGATTTCTTGCTATTTCGGTTCAAAAATGCTCAAACCTCTGGAAGTCATTAAAGTTATGCAAAAAAATCACACTTTGTTGCCTGTTCACGAAAATGCACAAAAAAGAAGGGAAGGGCACCTTCTTTTTTTTCATGCATCTTGGCAGGGGTGGCCTTCCATTTCTACTTGACCTATTTACTGAAGGCCAGTTATTTCAGTGGGGCTGCTGCTTTTCTCCCACAACTATTGCTGTTTGGATTTGTGTGTCAGATGCAAATTGACATTCCTCTAGTAGTACAAGAGCAGCATTTAGGTTAGAATGAAAGCATGTGATAGTGAGGAGCAGCAGAAAGGGAAGCCTTTGTATATACACCAAAAAGAGAGAGAATACAGACAGATCTCCATTGGCTGACAAGCCGGAGGGAAAGGGAAGATTTATTTATTTATTTATACAGGTATTTATATACCGCCTTTCTTTGGTTGTCAGATTTCTCCTCAGACTTTAATCCAATGCCGTTTACATAGGTAGGCTGTTCTAAACCCCTGTAGGGATTTTTACAATTGAATAGTTCTAGTCTTTCATAGAACTCCTCGCTCCAGCTGGATTCCTTCCCGGTCTAGCCTCTCTCTGGCCCTTCGCCTCCCACGCTCCACTTGACGGCAACTCCTCTCTGCCACCGAGGGTCAGCTCATCAGTATATCAGAGTGTCTGTCG
Organism: Tiliqua scincoides; assembly: GCF_035046505.1. Lineage (NCBI taxonomy): Eukaryota > Metazoa > Chordata > Lepidosauria > Squamata > Scincidae > Tiliqua > Tiliqua scincoides. The sequence goes on from NC_089821.1 coordinate 12,750,515, forward strand.
TCAGTTCTCAGGTACTTCTGGTTGTTTCGAACTGGCAGCTTCAGATCTTCAGGCATACAAGGCGGCAGCTCTACCAACTGAGCCAGACCTCCTGCCCAAAGATTTATTTGGGAAAGCGGAAAATTTTTAGATGAAATCAAAGTTTTACAGTCTGGGAACCCTGCATTAGACTTGGACATACAGTACAATATCTCAATGAGAAAGATATTTAAAATAAAAACCAGAAAGTCAATTTTTTGTCGCCAATTTGTAGGTGAAAGTGGCTAGAGTAACAATTCATCAATCAGAAAAGGCAATGGCAGGAAAGCTGAAAAAATAAATTGGAATTTTGTCTCTGTTTCCATTCCAATTTGGAAAAAAAATTGCTGAAATTGCACAGCAACCTCCAAAGAGCAAGGACACCTTGGTGCTGGAACACTCATGGCCACAGTGATCCACTGCAAGTGTCTTGAGACTTGCATGCACCCTCATAGAACGCTGGAGGTGAGACCTGCCAGTGCAATTCACACCCTACTTTGTCATTTGGTAAATCCCAAACTGAGATGATGAGGTTACTATCCTGTGCAAAAATGTCTGGCGGCACCTTCAACATTAACAATCTGTTTGTGGGGTTAGGATCTCAGATTGCTCTCTTATTCTTTTATTATAGGGCAATTCCTACAAGTTGTTTACCGAATACATATTTTTAACTTTAAATTGATGCTATGTTTTTAAATGCTATATATTATATATTATATTATATTATTATATTATATTATATTATGCTGCTTTAATTACAGGTGGGACCTTGGTATCCACTGATCTGACTCACCACTGATACCAACTCACTGATACTCACCATCTATTTGACTCTCTGATACCAAAGTTCACCTTTAAATGCCTTGTAACAAGGGAAAAAAAGTACTAAAATCTAATTTCCTACCTTTGTGCTGTTAAATAATTATAATTTCATTCCACTAGATTCCATTATTAACCTGATCTAGTGGCTGAATGCAGTACAGCATCTATACCAATGCATTCTGGGGTGACAATGAAGTAGCAAGAAAACTAGAAGTGGGTCTTTAAAGCTATTTTTCCACTGATTTTTTTCATTCACTGGGGGTTCCAGAACAGAAGATGTGGATAATGAGGCACAACATGTATTTATGATATTTTATATTTTGTAAGCCGCTTTGAGGACCAAGTGGTTGAAAAGTAGAGCATACACTGAATAGTACAATATGGCTTTTGCATGAAATTGGCAAGTGAATATGTATGTGTGCCAGTGCAAATGTGTAAGTACTCTGAATATTTTACATTATTTGGAGGATGAGGCCATAGCTCAATGTTAAAGCACTGAGTCCCAGCTTCCATCCCTGGCATCTCCAGGCAAGATGGGAGATGGTGCTACTGCCAAAAACCCCAGGGATCTGCTTATCAACAGTGTGCAAGGTGAACACACCTGAGCAAGGTGGACCAATGTCACTATGTGACAGGACCATGGAACTTTGAGTTCAAATTCCCACTCTTCCATGAAACGTACGAGCTTGCCCAGGGCAATTTACAATCACTCTGCCCATGAATGTCACCCTGTATACACTGGAGAAAGGCTGAGCAACCAATTAGAGACCTGCACATGCCTGATCTCGTCTGATCTTGGAAGCTAAGCAGGGTCAGGCCTGGTTAGTACTTGGATGGGAGACCGCTTGGGAATACCGGGTGCTGTAGGCTTATACCATAGTCTTTCGAGACTGAAGGTTGCCAACCAACCAACCAGATACCCTTCTAACAGGGATAGCAAAATCCCTGCTCGTACATGAATCAAAGAAAGAACTTTAAATAATGAGTGCCACTTTGCCATAACACACACTACTCCTACTTAGAAAGCTTTTGCATTTATTGTATATGATTAATCCATTTCTCCCCACCATTTGATCCCTGTTGTGTCTATGCAATGTTGGGCAGAAATGGTTTAATAGCAAAAGAGTGCGAGAGCAAAACAATCCTTTCACGTCATATCTTGATGGTAGTCTTTCAACCTGAAACATAGTGAAAGGAAAACGACAACAGGCAGGCTGATCACACTGTATTTGGACATGGATCCAGGGTTTGAATTCCATCAGCACACAAAAAGTAAACTGAAGCAACCTCTCCCTGAATTTTCTTGACTTCAAGAAGTCCTTTCAGAATAAGAGGCTGTGCGTTGCTGATACTTTGTAGTGCCCTGAAAGTGTTAATGGCCTGTGCTGTGGTTTTGCTTATCTGATCATCTCAAGTTCTACTGAGTAATATTACCTTTTTCTTTTCTTTTTTTCTAAACCACTTGTCTGCGTACTCATGAGCACAACCTGTGATAACATCTTCTTTAGACTGAGTAGGGATGGGCTAGGCCCTTTCATAGCCAAATTGTTTATTATTACAATGTTTGCTAAATGTGTCATGCTGTATCAGAAGTACTGTCATCCATTTTCACTGCATTTCTCTATAGTAACACCTGTGTATTCAGGCTTTCAAAAATTAAATAACATTTCATCATGTCTTTTCAATTATTTGGCACATAAGTTTCTAACCCAGGGGTGTCAAACTTGCCTCATACAGAGGGCCGAAGTTAGCATTCATGGTGCCTGCAGAGAGCCGGCAATAAAATAATTAAGCAGGAGTGATGTCATTGACATCATTGAGCAGACGATGGCCAAAAATAAGCATTTTGTTCTCATGTAGAAACTTATTAGCTGCAAATGACAGAAGAGAAAATGTGCAAATCTTGTTCATATACTCAAGGTACAAGACAGCCCAATTATCACATTGGGAGAGCCCAATTATACTGGGGGCCAGATAAATTCCTTCAAGGGGCTGCATTCGGCCCAATGGCATTATGTTTGACACCCCTGTTCTAACCCATGTTAGGAACAAAATCCACAGAAGAGACTGAAAACTCAAAATTGAGTTCCTTTTGCAAGCAGGATTTTCGTCCACCATTGACACAAGTATGGGGCGCCAATTCCACAAGGCTACACACCATGTCATACGGATTCTGGAAATACAATTTCACCGTCATCGCATGAAGTTATAGTCTCCTCTCAGGACAAGGTGAACCAGCTAGAATGTGCTTGTATTCTGCACTAGTGATGGCGTCTCAGCAGGTCAGTAGGGGTAGCTTTCCCAGCTGCACTTAGGCTGATGAGCTGGCTGAAATTGCTTCTTATGGAGCTCAAGCCTTCCTCACAAGCAAGTCCCAGTGTGTTGAATGACTTACTTCTACAAAAGGCATTTCTAAATGTACAGCAATGCGCCAGGTAAGTGGCCCCTCCCACTCACTGTTGGAGCCATTCTGGGCTGCAATGGAAACTGAGACTGTTGCAGCCCAGAATGGCTCCAACAGCAAGTGGGAGGGGCCGCTTACATGGCACACTGTGGCACCCGCAATAGTTACTGTGCCGCTCTCCCTGCAGCTACACTACTGTGCGGGCCCACATGCCGTTCCTTCCTCCCATATGCACACCTCCACCCCAGCTCCTTTAGATCATGGTGTGGGGAGGCACTACTCCATTTCCCCTCCTTTACAGCAGTGAGCACTGCAAGAACTGGGATCATTTATTACCATACAGAACCAAAAGACAGACCAAATGATTTGACCATTTTATTAAAAATTGTACCAGTTATGAAAAAAAAAAATCCAAGTTGAATTTCAAATATATTTAAAAGCACCAAACAGAAATAAAGCCGGAAGAAAATATACTTCAAAGATATAAAAAGGAGCTCCTCTGTGACACCATTGGGAAAGGTAGAGGAGTCCTGAAGGCACATAACCAGGATAGACAAAATGCTACATTCTCACTGGGTCTCAATTCATGGGAAAAGGAAGTCTGTGCACTTCAGGACCATGTTTGCCAAGGCTCTTGCAAGAGAATCATTCCTCCACTGAGAGAACCATGAATGTATTATATTTATACTTAAATATAATGCTTGGTGAACATTTGCCATCATCCACCTGCTTTCTAGCTATTGCAAAGTTAATTTCTTCATTAAAAAGTACAAGAGTCCAGTGAGACAGCCACACACACACACCCCCATGGAATATTCTTCCTATAGAATATTCTTCTATAGAAGATATAATTCTTCCTATAGAATATTCTTCTGTAGAAGATAGAGAAGGAGAACAAATCTAAATACTTTTTGTAATCCCCACCACTGAAAGAGGGAAAAGATGACCAAAAGGCAGAGTTGCAATATTTTAAACTAAATGTAGCTTAACCCATTTCTGCCCAGCTCACAGTTGTACACATTCGATCCCTGTTGCATATATGCAATGTTGGGCAGAAATGGCTTGACTTTTAGGGTGCTACCTTTTAGTAAGGATTTTGAAAAGTATTGAAGGAAAGCAGATTATACGGCTCCTGCAGGCTAGGAACTAATCTTCAATATTTAAAAAAAAAAAAATCTTTGACTAATATTTATCTTCTTCACATGAGTTGACCAGAAAAGCTCTACAGCCTTTTCCTACAGTCAGGTGTCCTACAGGCAGAGCGCGGCAATGTGAATGAACTCGGGCTTGTTGGAGTTTAGATCAATGTGGTGGATATGATGTTGGGGGCCTGGAAGCAGGAGGCTTAGCTTGAAATTCCTTCCTTCACATAGGGTGACCAGATGCCGAGGAGGAGAACAGGGTCCTTCTGCCTTTAATAGCTATGCAGGAGCAGATGGGATTTCAGCGTTCTGCAACCCATATGACAAGCTGAACCTGCCAACTTTTCCTTCTCTAACACACAGCAGGCTCTGTGCTCCATTGCACCCCACAGGCACAAAACATACCAGTCAAATCTGCCTTCCATGTTTCACAAACTACTGTGCTGGTGAACAAAATTATAAGAGAAGCTCAAAAGCACTTTGTCCTCCAAAAGTGAGATACAAAGGTTTGTTTAACAGGAACAGTTGGGGCAGGCCTATTGCCAGCTCCCTAAAATTGTACTAAATGTTCTTCAGAATAAAAAATACAACCCATAAGTAAGGAAGAAATTGATAGAGTGTTAGCCATTGTACACGCTACTATTTTCATAACAGCATTTTAAACAGTTTATTCAACAGCTGCCCACCCATGTGCTGCCTCCCCAACTCCACCCCAACCCACCTCATTGCTCAAAGATTGCAAACAGCGCAAAGAGATGCCTAGAATATCCTCCCACAAGATGCAGACCCTAGTCAGAGAAAGGTAGTTGCACAAGGGACAGAAAAATCAATGGGATAAGCAAGGGCATGACTAACTTAGCTGGAATCGATTTCAGCGGGACTTTACAAAAGCAGGGCCAAGTTTTCCTGAACCAACTCACTCAGATATCTCTTTGCAAAAAGAGTTTCAAAGGGGAAAACTTCTCTCACGCAGCGTGCATAGCCAGTGTTGCCAACATGTTGTGGAGTCTCTGGTACTGCACTTTTAATACCAGTTGGATTTGCATGACTTAGCAGCTGAAGCTTCTTTTCTGTTCGTAAAGGTGGAGAACAGCAAGTCAGTGCTAGCCAGCAGCGTAGCGGGGGAGGCAATGTGCTAAGGTGCCGCAACATGCCAGGTAAGCAGCCCCTCCCACTTGACATCAGAGCCATTCCGGACAGCGATGGCAACGTGCCTACTCTAAATGGCTCCGAAGGCAAATGGGAGGGGCTACTTACCTGGCATGTTGCGGCACCTGCTGTACTTAACACGTTGCCTCCCCCGCTACGCTGCTGGCTAGCACATTGAGGCGCTTGCTGTATTTCCCATACTCCTCTGGATATGAAACAGGTGCTAACCCTATCTGAGACAGAAGAAATAGCAACTTAGAGATCACATGCACACAATTTGAAGTGTTTGGTCTATTTTCTCTCAATGCATGTGGATAAGAAGCAAAACTATGCCAGCTTTCAGCGCATGTATGAACCAAACAGACTGATCATCACAAGCACTTTTTATGCTGTAAGAGCTTCTGGATGCCTCATTTTGGAAATTCTCATGAGATGTTTTTCTTGCTGATCAATCAAAAGCAACAGTCATTTAATTTTTTTTTAAGTACATAAAACAGATTATAATCATTGGAATGACAGCCAGTTTTGCCAACTGATTAGGAAAAAACCTGCTGACCTGCTCTTCTGTCTTTAGCAGCAGCAGCAACTGTGTAAATCAGGAAGGGAGGTTTTTGGTAACACAGAAACAAACATGGTAACTTGCTAAGGTCTGAAGCGCCAACTGCTTCTAGGCACAGTTGCAGCTTGATATGTTGGCATGCTGGACAGTTCCCCTCCCCCAACGTACAACAGAAGTCAGACATAAGCAGGCATATGAGCCTCAAATAGAGATATGCGTCTTCTCTTGATGAAGAGGGTTTGCAAAGCCACTCCTTTAGGTTGCATCTGTGCCTTGCACAATAAATTTTGAGGCTTCCCTAGATGTTTAGAAGGACCCAAGAAAATATTGTAGCAACAAGCAGTTTGATCTTCTAGAGAGCTCAATGGGATTTACTTGCAAGTGTGCATAGGATGGCAAATTTGGTTTACTAACTTTAGGGCGCAATCCTAACCCCTTATGTCAGTACTTTCCAGCACTGGCATAGCGGTGCCAATGGGACGTGTGCTGCATCCTGCAGTTGGGTGTCACTCACGGAGGCTGCCTCAAAGTAAGGGAATGTTTGTTCCCTTACTTCGGAGCTGCATTACCCTTATGTCAGTGCTGGGAAGCACTGACATAAGGGGTTAGGACTGCGCCCTTAGTCTTTTAGGCAAAGTACTTGACGAATTCATTTTCATCTCCAAATAATACAAACAGGCAGGGCCCTGCAAGCTCACCGACAGAGACAAATCCTCCATTAAGCCCCAATAATTGCTGGCAGATCAGTGGTTGATATTCTTCATGTGAACTATTCCTAGGGCAAGTTTGACATGCCACTAGCTCCAAACCGGAGATTATCACCTATGATGGAACTTAATACTTACACCCAAGTATGTTAAATGCGATGTGATGGCACATTGCAATAGTATCTGCTTTCAGTATACAAAGCTGGGTAGATCAGCTAAGATACACACGCACGTGGGGTTATCTTTGCATTTCATTTCTGACATGCTTTTCTAACATCAGTGTTCAAATCCATGCCAGAAAAAGTACTATGCTGAGTTGCCAGAAGTTGCCTTCTACCTTTAAATCCCCACCCCACTGTGCACCAGGCAGTAAGGCAGCCTTGACTTCTATTACTTGTCACCCCTACCTATTGAAACAAGTAGGGTGCCAAGTGTGCAGTACAGGAGTATAGTATGTATGTATGAAGGATACAGGATACTATATAATATGTAGTATACATGTACAGTATAGGTGCACTACTGTATAGGAGGCAAGCAGACAATAAATGGCCATCTACGGGATGGGCAAAATCTTGATGACTGGTGCATTGGGAGGATATAAAGGGGCAGTGGGAATTTCCAAGGTGCAATTTGGCAAACCAAGTATGTGTGCAGCTGAAAACATGCTTATTGGGTTGTGTCGTTTGTAGCACTCTCTCTACAGAGGAGACGTAAGACAAAAGATAACATTGTCCTCCATGCTTACGGCTATGGTGGGTTATTTGTATTAAACACAAATACATGTTCCATTTGGCTTGCTGTAGTTTCCCAACCTTCATATACTGGAATTCTCAAGGCACATTTAACTGATTACACATTTCCAGAATGTGTGATGATGCCGTATCTAACTGTACTCCCACATTGTCAACATGTGTTAAAACCCAGCATCGATCATGTATGTGGTTATCTGTGCTTAGGATTTATTAATGTGGATCAATACAAGCTGGCCGTTTCATGGGAACAGCAGTGAATCCAAGGCATAATTCCCATGCCAAAATGGCCCTATTCACACTCCAAAAGGAGCAAAAATAAGCTGGTAGCCAAACCGAGGAAAGCAAAGATTCAGACAAGGCTTTCTACCAAGACCCTGGATTTCCCTCCTCATCTCCTTACTCCTGTGGATGCAGACAAAGCTTGCAAGAGGCTGGTTAGGAAAGCCTCATTTCAGGGCAAGCATCCAAAACAAGAGCTGCAGCCTTCAGCAACACCAACAAAAACTTGCTGCCAATGGGCTGCTTAAATTGGCAGAAGACAAGCAGACCTGGTACAATGGGAAAATAAAAGGCAGTGGAATAGAGAAAAATTAGCACAAACCAAAAGAAACGGTAGCAACACATATGCAGCCACAGAAGCCATACTGTGGAGAGTTTCTAGCTAGCACATTGACCATCAGCACTCTGTGAAAAGCCAATGCTCCCAAGGGCTGTTCTTTTTATCTGAAGGCCATTCCCCTACTTTCCTTCCACCTTGGCCTAATTTTTGGCAGCTGGGAGCTACCTTGGGCAGACCAGTTTGTTATGATTGCTGTCTCAGTTTTCAAGAACTGCAGCAAAAGCACTATTCCTGGCTTTAATGCATCCCGGGAAAGTTTGGTTCTAGAGGACGGACAAAGAAAGAAAAGAGAAAGGGATACCCAAAGAAAAGAATGGGTGAGACAATGACAAACACGACACACTGCCAAGAACATTCTCTGTCACAGAGTCATATCTGTACACTAACAGCAGGACTACATGCTTTCGAATTTTTTATTTTCACCTATCAATTCTTCTGAAAATTTCACTTTAAAAATAGATACAGACGAAATAGGCAAGGGCTTTAAATTTATAGAGGTGCACTCACCTTACCACCTTAAAAGGAGGCCAAATGCTGAGAATCCATAGTCTTCAGGACACATCATTATGAGAGGCAGGGCCTAAGAGAGGGGGGTAAAGGGGGTAATTTGCATCCAGGCCCAGGGTCAAAAGGGAGGCCCAGGAGCCAAAGGAAGGGACCCAGAAATTTCCTGAGATTTTACGTTTTCATATCTACTCAGACTTGTTGCCTGCATGGGATGCTGGGGACACTACTTATGCCACATGGGTGGGTAGACCTGGGCTCCAAAGGCTTTTCCAGCTGTCTCTAATCTCCCCCCACCCTCGTTCACCCCTCCCTGCCCCTATTCTGCTCTCCCATCACCACTCTCCCCTGCTCGGTTTCACCCATCCCCCTTTGCAAAGGGGGCCAAAAGAAACTTTGTACCCCCCTGATAAAATTCCTCTCAGAGGCCATGATAAGAGGTGCCTCTCTGAAGTTTGACTTTCACAGTTTTATCTAGCCAATTGATCTATTTGTAGCACTTGCATTGTAGTAAGTAAGTGTTAAAGGGCTAAAGGCTAAAGAACAAAATACTTCCTTTCTAGACTGGAAGCTCAGAGGTGCAAACATGGACTTTGCTCAGACACAACAGGTGGCAAACATGGACCCCTTAACACCTCACAGGTGAAAACAGCACTCTTGTACCAAGGACCACAACTATGCATCCCCTCTACCTCCAATATTAAGACATATCTTGGCAGCTGGAGTATATTCACAAGTTGTGCAATGCATAATGTTCATGTATTTACACACATGCATATACATCCCATCCTCATTCAGAAACTGAACTCTGTTGGAGAAAGGAGCTAAACTGTGAAAGTGACAAGTCTAGCATGTCACTCTACAAAATGTTAATAAGGTATCCACGAAGGGCAAAATTATGTAGTTACCACAGACTGTTACCAGTAGAATCAGGACAACTGGAAGGTATGCGAACTTAAGTATGCAAAACATATTGGGAGACCTAGGTTAACCTAAATCTTTCTAGTCTGAACATTTGAACACTCAGCAATTAATTTGAGATTTTACAAAATTACAAAAGAAGGGCAAAAGAAGTGAGAAATGCTTCTTATTTTCTACAACCGTAAATAGTAGTTTATTTTTATTCTCCATGAAATGGAAAGGAGATGCTTCTCATAGGTTTCCCAAGTCCTTTTCCCGGGAAGGTAATCATATTTTTAAAAATGCTGAGACAGGATGGAGCCAATGGGTTTGATCCTAAATTTCACTGGAGCTCTGCTCTGCTGCTGTAAGCTCCTTCCAGGAACAGAAGGACTCGTCCAACCCATTCTGCCTTCCACTCTGTTCATCCAAAAAGAACAGGACATTTTTCTTGGTCACACTAGAATGTGACACTAAAACGTAATGAAGCCAAGAATCTGGCTATAAGTATGTGCTTATCGGTCAGTTAACCAATATTGGATACAATACAAAAATCAATATTTTTGATCATTCAATAATCACTATAGATCAGTACTGATAGCATATATCTCCTTCCCCACAGTTAATTAGCTCCTCTATCTTGCTCCAATAGCCTGAAACATACAAACTGAAACTGAGAACACCTATTCCTCTGTGTTCATACATACCAGCTTCCAATATTACCAAGCAGAAAGAGCATATTGACTAATCACAAGGCAACAACTCTGCGATGAATGAAATAGGAATAACGTTTTCCAATCAGGAACAGTAGATAAAGGCAGTAGATAAAGGAGCTTCTAAAAAATAAAACTGATGAGTAGCTTTTTAAAAAAAAATTTTTTTTGCAGTATTTGGAATTCTTCCTTTCCTCTCCCCCGCCCCCGCAAGATCTAGCCAACTCAATAGACCATGTTGTGTCATATAACCCTTTTCAACAATTAATTTTGCCAGAGGGCCACTATGGGAAGGCAATGGAAGATGGTTTTTGTGTGCGTGCTCTCTCTCTCTCTCTCTCTCGCTCTCTCTCTCTCACACACCCACCCACCCCCCTTCCTTGCTGGAATCTGCCAGCAAGAGTCATAGTTGTAAGTGGCTCATTTTCTCCCCTGAACCGACAACAAGAAGCTCATGGGGCCATTTTTGCTGGTTTCACAAGAGGAATAAGCAGCAAAGGCAAAAGGATGTGTAGAGTAAAAATGTGAAATAGTGTACTATTCTCTTCCCCAGTAGCATAGCTGGAGGGGGTGCAAAGTACTAAGTTTTGCAGAGTGCCTCACCGTGGTGTGCAAAGAGCCCCACCCCTCCCCTTCAAAACCATTCCAGTTGGTGGCAGGAAAAAGGAGATGAATGCCTCTGTTTTGCTCTCACTATCGGAAATGGATCTGAAGGGGGGGGGTGCTTGCACACCATGGTGAGTCTCCCTGCAAAACTTAGTGCTTTATACCCCCTCCAGCTACACCCCTGCTCTTCCTCCCATAACTAAAATGGAAAAAAACTAGACATATTGGGGAAAACAAAAACAAAAAAACTCCAACAACTAACTCTTAGGCAATATATTCTCTTTCATAACAAGTGAAATATTTTTTAAAGCAATATTTTAAAATAATATTTTTTACAGTTTAATTCATCTTGCCTCAAAACTTGGATACAAAGACAGTAATTTGATTTTGCTGTTGCATTGGTTAAGATTACCAAGTAACAACACTCTGAGGCCTTGCTGACAGATTTTCAAACGTAGAACACTTGCAGGTATTTGGTGCAGGAATTCAATCTGCTAAGAGTCTGGCTGCTACAGGCTGGTGGTCAAGACCAGGGTTCTCCAAACCCTAGCCTGGGGCCAGATGCGGCCCGCAGCAAGCCTCTTTCTGGCCCACAGCCAACCTCTTGCCCCCTGAAAGTCTCTGGTCCACCCAACTGAACATGATCAGAACTGTGCTCTGATAGTGTCTGGAGGGTGTTCTGAAGGCCAGACAGGTTGAATGAATGAGCCCATTCATTCATTTATTCACTCACCTAAGTTCAATCTCTAATTTATATATTTACATTTTATATTTAAATTTTTTTTCCGGCCCTCCACACCACGCCAGATATTTGATACAGCCCTCTGGCCAAAAAGTTTAGAGACCCCTGGCCAAGACTTTTGCACAACTCAGTCTCTCATGACTCAAAGTTGCCTTGGGGATATGAAAACTATTTGCAAGGTTCTTTGACTCTGGATCACTTTTAAAAATAAACTTTTGTTTACTACAGTATTGATGGTTTCTATATTCCATTACAAAAAACTTTTATTTTATTCCTATTTCCCCCCAGCTGGCAACAAGTCAGATAGCCTGGCAGTGGAATCATATGCCATTATGATCTATGGAGCTCTCTCCATAGGTAATGCAAACTTACCTATGCACAGGTAAATGTGCATAGGCCTGCAACCTTGGGTACCTTCTGGGGCAGAAGCTGGCAGCTCTGTTTCTCCCATTGATGCAATTTGTAATTGCATGAACAAAATTAAGGCATATTCAAATTCCATAATAACACATCAAACAGTTCAATTTCATCTGCTTTGTTACATATGATGACGTAAATTTCCATTTGAGAAGTATATATTGCATACATTTTAATTTTTCCCAATTTCTGTTTTTCCCCTCCAAGGAAAAATACCTCCCAGCCCTCCCCTCAGTTTTTCAATGGTTTCAAGTCTTCAGAAATGTTACATCTCTAGCCAAGAGACCTTGCCTAAATTTCTGCACTGGTGTCTCCAGTACAGAGATTCTGTACTGCCTTGCCAACTGTAAATATCTGCTCTTTAATCATAGTTTTTTTTTTTTCCTGAACAGATTTTCTTCAAAGTTTTCCCATAGGGGAGTCAAGCACATCTCATTTGGAAATTACCCAGAGTTCATTTTGACTCATCAGCCCTAGTACAAATGGTAGTCCACATTGCACAATGCTGCAGGCTCATCGTCAGTGGAGACCAAAGCTTCCTTCTTCCATCCCACTGACTTGCTCACACTTACACAATGACTGCAAGCCACACACGTATTGGAGGATTTTTTGTCAACAGTGTTTGACCAAAGCTCCCCACCACAGAACAGAGGAAGCCCAAAGAAAGAAACAAAGTCTTTTTTAAACAAGTCTTTTGTACACATGTCCTCAGTTTCCCAGGAGCCTCACGTCCATCTAGTGACATGCTCATCTCATCTCCACCCTGGATTGGTTCTGTGCTCCCAGCAGCCCGGATGCAACCTGGAAAAGGCAGGGCAAGTCTCACCTCCGGCCAGCACGGTGTCTGTTTGCCTCCATGGCCAAGGCCACATGATGGAGGAAGAGGAGAACCTGCCACCAGACGTGATTTCTGTTTTGCTGGTGCTGTAAAAAGGGAAAATGGTTTAAACAGGATTACTCACATAAATTTTAAAATTGCAACACAGGAGCCTCTCCGATTCCAATAGAAACTAAATTACATCTTCAAGAACAGACATTTTAATCCCATCCACACAACACATTTAAAGGGGGGGGAAGAGGGAGAGGTTTAAAACAGAGAGAGAGAGAGAGAGAGAGAGAGAGAGAAGTAAGTTCTCCAGGAATAAATGTAGCTTCAACATTATAAAAGAAAAGAGCAGACCCTTTATGTATTGCGTACAAAAGGATTAAGATTTTTTTCTCTTCTTTTTGCAGGATTGTGCAGAGTTTAGCCAAGTGCTGTTTTTAATCAGATTGGCTTCTGAGCCACTCAGAGCTCCAGCTGCAAGAACAAACAATTTCTTTCCTTTAAAAAGAGAGAGAGAGAGAGACTGCTCCGCTCTCCCCCAAACATAGGAGAGAGGGATGGAGGGGGAAGGGAAGAGACGTGAAGCTGGTGATCCATCTGTAAGTGATTTGACACCGTGAAGGTCAAAGGGTTAATCTTCAATTTAAACCACACTGCTGAGACAGCAAAACTGATTCTATCCAGTACAAGAAAACACACTCCTATGCACACACTCTTCTCTCCCCACACGCCCTCCCTCCCTCCACCATGCTTTGCTTCCCAGCATCTCCAAGATAATACTGCCCTTTTTTATAGCTCCTTTTGACAGTAAGCCATAAATAATCAGTCTTGGAGCCCTTTCCTACTGACTGGAGCCAATTAAACCTCAAGCAAGAACACACTTGAAAACAAAATAAGGGGGGGGGGAGAACCCAGGGGTTATTTCAGGTCCCATTATCAAGCAGTGAATTTAGACGCTTGGCTGGGGGTGGGGAGGATTAGGCTCTGTGACGCTACCTTTGGATCGGAGCACAGTTCGCTCCTGGCTGTCAGAGACCACAATCTCTCCTTTAAAAGTTGCATGACTCCGGGAGCCAGATCAGGATTACAAAAACCAGGGACACTGGGGAGCTCTGACCATTGTTCTGTGTAGCTCTGCCTTTCTGAGCTGCCTGCTCGTGTTCCAGAGTGTTGTGATGGTCCAGAATAAGGGGCAACTCCTTGAAACAAAAGGGCATCTGGCAACTGGAGTGTTTCTCTCCCCCATCAGCTGGCCTGGTTCTCTCAGCTAATCAGACTGCCTGTTCTCATCCATAACGCCCTGTCTGTTAACAATGGCCTATTCTCTCTGTCCCCAACATTCTTAACTGGCCAGGAACAGAAGGCTGGTTTATGGTCACCAGGGCTGCCCCAAGACATGACGAAAGCTGAAGCAGCTGCTACACCACATGACATGAATGCACATGACTGTGCATTCCTGTTGGGTACTCTTAAAGTAGTGCCCCCAGTCTCTCAGGTGATGTTGCAAGGGATCAGAAAGCGGACTACATGCAACTGTTTGCTGCTTCATTCGTACCCCAAATAATTGCTTGGATTATAACTTCTACAGTCAGGCCAGATCTGGAGATGCACTCAACCTCTTCCAATCTAATAAACCATTTTCTGTCCAAGACTGAGCTCCGGAAGAAAAAAGCCCTCTACATTTGCAGCCGAAATCAGCTGTGTACAGCACAGATTGCCTAAGGGCACAAACCCAACAGGCCTGTAGGTGCTGCAAAAGTGCCATAAGGGCATACTTTGTATAAGTATATGGGGCATACTTATACAGAAGATAAAAACAGATAAATAGCATTGGTGTGGTTTCTGGTTAAGCCTTTATATACTTGGTCAGGGGTGCTCAATAGGTGGATCGTGATCTACCGGTAGATCGCGAGGCAAAATGAGTAGATCACGGAGTGCCGACCCCCCCCCTTTCAGGTGCCTCTGGGAGGAAACGCCAGGAGTAAGGCCCATTGTACTCAATGGAGCTTACTCCCAGGTAAGTGTGGCTAGGATTGCAGCCTCACAGCCTAATCCTAGGCATGTCTACTCAGGAGTAAGTCCTGTTATACTCAGTGGGGCTCAAGGTACACCAACATACATTGTACACATAAATGTTATATGTTATGATGGCGCGAACATTGTAAAAAAAACTCTGGTAGACCTCCGGGCCTTGCTGGGTTTCAAAGTAGCTCTCGAGCCAAAAAAGTGTGAGCACCCCTGTACTTGGTCATTATCACACCTTTCTGAAAAATTAGGGACATAGAATGTGCAGCCTGGGCTCAGAATCTATATTACCTCGAGTAACTAAGGGGTCACAGTGTGCTTAGGGTTCTTCTTCTCTCCCATACACAGCAACTGTGAGGGGGCTTCATCCAGACGGGGACTGCAGCATGGGGAAGGATGACTTTAACCATTCCTCCACCCCCTGCTGAGGTTCCTTCCAAGATGAAAATCAGGCTCCCCCCAGGTGGCTGCTATTTGGGGTCTAAAAAAACCAAAGGACACCAGAGCCAATGACATGATTGATGAAATGTGTGGTTTGGCCTGTGAACACACTGAAAATTAGCTTTCAAAAGTGCCTGATCTGCTCTCCTGAATGTCTGGTGACTTGCTGGTTCCTTAAAGCTGCTGCTTCGAGTGTTTGCAGAACTCCTTTGTTAAGCCAGAATTATTGTGCCCATTAAGAGAAGTCATCTGACCTCTTTTTAGATTCAAAGAGTAATATGCAACAGGAGAAACAAACCAACTCTACATTGCACAACATTTCCACGAGTCTCTCTGCAAAAAGCAAGCTGCACAGTCTAAAGCTGTGGCCTGTCTCGCCTCACTTTGCACCACCAAGGTCCAGACCAAATGTGCAACTATCCTGTGTGAAAACACACCACTGAGTTTCAATTTGGTTGGATTGGTGACAAGATTGCCCCCGCAATTCAGGGCTTTCATCGAGGCAGATGCTATGCTAGTCCCTCCCCCAGGGCTGCCAATGATCCTTCAGCTGACTTCCTGTGTCTGCATCTGTCCCAAACACCACTTGTCAGCCAAAAGGGGACAGGAGTTTGCCCCAAGGGTTTGCCCTTCCGAGGGCAGTAAGTGTCCTGTTTTTGCTAGCGACAGCAGGACTTTTACATTTTTAACCACTTCATGTGTAAGCATCATTTTCACTCAGGTCACACAGCACTTTCAACACATCTCCATAGACGCGTGCGCCACTTAACAACCTTCTGCTTAATGACAGACCGCATATACAACAGTCAAAACAGAACAAAGAGGCTCTTCCTGATGCAATCAGGTCTTCCATAGCCTGCAGCAAGTGTCTATTTACACAACAAAGAGGCTCTTAATGCAAAGAAGAAGCAACTGACCTCCAGTAGCCTGTGCAACCAGTTAGTATCAGGCAGAGAGTATCTGTTTACACAACAAAGGCACTAGGTTGGGCTGATGTTCACTTAACAACCTAATCACATAACAAGGGATGGGAGACCATATCTCTGTCATTAAGAGGCGCAACACCTGTATATTGATCAGATGACAATTACAGGGAGGTGACCATATTCTTAAAAAGAAAAGAACTTCAGCACTTGTAAGGTCTCCAAGGAAGACAGAAGCATCACAGGTTCAGTTTCTTCCATGACTGTTTGGGCATTAAGAAAAAATATCAGCACCTGTTGAATTTTGTCCTGTACCACAGCTCTTAAAATTAAAAAAAAAATCTCAAAAACTGTTTCTTTTTGAAACATGGTAACACTAGCAGCTGTGGAGATTACCTAGTAATCCACGTTCTGGAATTCAACTGAGTCTTTTGTGCTCAACCGTTTTCCAGGATATTTACATTTTTTTTTTTTTACGATAAGAAAAGAGTAGCTGAAAAACTTAAAGGTGGCAAGGCTGTCTTGTATAGAAGTCACTTTTCTAAATATTTTTTACAATCTGTTTCATTTCATTACATAGTCACTAACTGGGACATCTGGGGCAGGTATGTCAAGTGACCGAGCAATTCCATCACAGAGCAAACTTTTAATTCACAGCTTTAATTCATTTGCTGCTCAACAACCAGGTGTAAGACTCAGCAAAATTTACAGCCAGATCGCAGCTGAACTTCTTGGGAGTCGGGGCTGGCCCTGAAGCTGCAATTCCACCAGCATAATATGGAACTCTGAAGGCTGGGGAAGGAAATCGAGGGGAGTCCAACAACGTAAAACAAACCAAAAACTAGACTATGAATGCAACACAGCAGCCAGAAGCCAGGCCACTTGAAAAAAAAGTTGTTTTGCCTGCCAGGTGGCTGGAGGCAAACTGTGCTGCCACTGAAGAGATTAGACATTAGGTAAAACAAGGAAATCACTCACACTCCCCAGGGCATCAGAGGTCAGGACAATGTTCCAGTTGCAGAGGGAAGTAGGTGGGCAGTGGGCAGGGGTGGGGCAGAGAGGGAAGCAGAAGGAAGAAGCTACACAAATGACCTTTACAGATCTGGACAACAACAAGCACAACTTCACATATATCCTCCTCCTTACCGTTAAAAATAATGAGCAGGGAACTACAAATAATATCACTTCGACTGCACAGAGAAAAAAAATTTTCCACTCTGCTGATGGTTCTCCTGCTTTTATTCTTAGAATCAAACTTGCAAAAGGGGAGGGGAAAGAGTCTTCTGATACTGTGAAATGCAGGGAAAAAAAATTAAGCTCATGAAAGTGAAAAAGGTTACTGCCCCTGTTTGCACCACACAGTTTGCTACTCGATGCCTGGTTAGGAGACAGTTATTTTAGGAAAAACACACCACTAAGAATTTCAGAACCATGCAGCAGAGACAACAAAGCAGCAACCAAAGAGGGAAAAGGGAAAGATCCTAGACAGTAGCACAGCTACAAGGTATGTGTGTAGTAAGTACTACAGGTGCCGCAATGTGCTGTGTAAGCGGCCCCCTCCCACTCACTGTCAGAGTCATTCTGGGCAGTGATGGCAACACACTGCTCAGAATGGCTCCGACAGCGGGTGGGAGGGGGCCGCTTACACAGCACATTGCGGGGCCCGCAGTACTTACCATTCTGCCACCCCATGTAGCTACACCACTGACCTTAGCCGGAAAAGTGAAGGAATGGCTACTACAGAGTTTGTGAGAAGGAAACTCGCCAAGAGACTTGGAACAAAATGTTATGGGGGAAGAATAAACCACCAAGCTATTCTCTGTGCTGGGAGGAAGCCTTGGCAGGTGAGTAATTCCTAATTGTAACTCAAAATAAATATCAACAGTCACCCGGCACCTCCCTTTGGAGGCATCTACAGGAAGTGGTAGCACAAAAACTCCACCACGGCAGTTGATTTTCAAGCCAGAAAGGGCAACTGCAGGCCACCTCATTCCTAGGCTTGCAAGTTACAGTATGTACCTTCTTCAACTTAGGTGACCTGTCGAGTACACAGGTTTCTCCAGCCATACTGTAGGCAAGTTCACTCTTGTCCTCAGATAAAGGGCATGTAAAGGGAACAGTATTTCATTGGCCCAACTTACCCTTTAAGGTGCCAAAGCAAAAAGCTTTTGGGGGGAGGAGAAGTGTGCTCACTTTTATGTTCACAGCCCAACTGATGCCTCTGCCCTTGACTCCCAACACTGGGGATCAACAAGGGTGTCAATGACTTGTTTCAATCAAAACATGGGAATGCTGGTGGAGATCAACATCCTCTGGCAGCTGTCCTTGCCTCCTTACAGCCCCAACAGCATAGCTACAGAGGGGGCAGTGCAGTTGCTGTCGCTGCCCTGAATGGCTCCAGTGGCGAGTGGGAGGGGCTACTCACACAGTATGTTGCAGTGCCTGCAATATTTACCATGTGCACCCCCCCATAGCTATGTTGCTGATTTGGTGTGAATATCGTGAAATCAAACATGCCACAAACTTAATCACTGGGCACCATTTTAGTTGTTTTATTGACTACACTCTGCCAGGGATGCAAGTCACTCATTGTCAAAATGTGCAATCTGCACAATTTAACAAACAAATTGACACCACTCGGGGACGGCCCCAGAGATTACATCTGCTGACAGCCTATTAAGATAGAAGCAACATGTTCAGCCCTGCTGGCTAGCCAGACAATCTGCAGAGAGAGCCACACTCCCACTCAGTTGGAAACACACAAAGGCCAACAGTCAGGTGCAGCACTGAAGTCTTGGGTTAATTCAGCCTCTTGTCAGCAGTTCTGATGACTCAGAGACTAAATATAGAAAGCGATTTAAACAAGGCTGGCCACAGAGCAAATACGGCACAACTTCTCTTGTACACAAACTCTCTCTCTCTCTCTCTCTCTCTCTCTCTCTCTCTCTCTCTCTCTCTCGCATGCACGCACACTAAGAGAGTCGTGAATGTTTTTCTTCCTAACCCCCCACTCTCCCCCCCCCCGCAAACCTCTCTTCTGAGAAGCCAGAAGAGGCACAATTCTTGGCTCCAGTAGCTTTTCATTGTGCTGCCAGGGAGGCACCTTGTCATCGCTCAGGGTTGCGCTGCATCACACAAGCTAATCACAGTTAATAAAAGTAGCCTTTAAAAGGGGACTGTCTTCAAGGCAAGCTGCGTTCTGCAAAGACACTGCAGCAGAGGGTGAGGAAATCATCACACCACCACCACCCCCTTTAAAAAGACGGCAATCCTCACCTTATTCCACTTGGTGATATTGATAAGGGTGCTTAGGAAAGTACTAGGGCATGTTTGCCTCCCCTGGTGTAGCTTCTGCAGAAGCAGGCAGGAATTTAACAGTTTGTGTTTCTCCGCTTCTTGCCTCACCACCATAAACTTTTATTGGTCAATATATACAGCTCTCAATTACAGCTCATTTTAAACACAAATGTCCCTCAAGCCCTAAAGCATTATCTCAGCAAGATCTAGAGGCCAGAGCAGGGGACTGGAGTCAAGTCTCCTGGATTTTATTGACAGTTACGCACAGAGAGTAAAAAAGGCCTTCAATTCTTATAGACTCCCTGCCTGTAAAATGAGATGCTAGCCACAGCAGAGTGAAGGGGCAACTGTTGACTACTGTTTGGTTGTTGGCTGTTCTCAAAACACTATAGGTTTAAGCTGCCATGGTTAGGCAGTTGGAAAATGCTAAAGTAAAGATAGACATTTGATAGAATCTCACCCACTGGCTGCAATCCAGCATGTCCTTACTTGGGATTAAAGCCCAAATGAATTTAGTAGGACTTCCTTCTAAGCACACATAGGACCATGACAATACTTACACACCTATGGGTCTTGCCGAGTTCTACATCCACAGGATGCAGTAACTGTTCTTGCCATTGGTTGACAGACAAGGCCCCTGGGCATAAAAGTCCTCTAAATATAAACCGTGATCCTCAAAATGCTATCAACAATTTTTTGATGATCAAAGAGATGGATGAATGTATTTTAATATCCTATGAAAGAGAGGCAACTGGAAGTTGTTTCCTGATATTCATCTGAACTCCACTGAGTACAACCTGAACACATCAAGCCTGTTCGAGACAATCACATGGCCAAGCTGTCGTGTCCTGGCCCCAGAAAGACTCACAAAAAGAAAAATGATTGGACAGGACTCTGTTATCTTTGCCAACAGAGGAGAACACTGGCCAAAGAGTGAGGCAGGAAGAGAAAAGAAGTTATTAGCATAAGCGTAACCATGAAGAAAACCTTCAATGATCTCAAACAGAGCTCCACATAAGCATGAAGTTTGTCTCTACCAGCAGAGAATCCCATAACCTATATGCCTATATTTTATTCAGATGCTGCGCAGTGGAAATCCACTGGTTCGGTTATTTCCCCACCTGTGTTGAAAGCAGTGCTGTAGCTAGAGGGGGTGCAAAGCTCTAAGTTTTGCAGGGAGCCTCACCGCGGCCCCTCTTCCTCCCCTTCGGAGCCATTCTGGATGGTGGGAGCAAAACAGAGGCATTTTCCTCCATTTTGCTCCCATCACCCGGAATGGCTCTGAAGGGGAAGAGGGGAGGGTTCGCTTGCATGTCGTGGTGAAGCTCCCTGCAAAACTTAGAGCTTTGCACCCCTCTAGCTACGCCACTGGTTGAAGGATTTGCTTCCCTTTCTTTTGAAAAAAAGAAAATGGTCAACGAGGACATGCTCACTCGCGCTCTCTCTCCCCTTTACATCACGACACTATTATTTCAGCTGAGAAAGGAAGGGCTCCTCCTCTCTTGGCTGCAGAAGCTCGTAGTAAAGAGGGATGCTTTTGTTTACTAACTCTCCCACATGTTTGGCTGACACCCGATTCTGCTGCCTGCCTCTGAGAGGCTCTCCTCACACTACTTTTGCTCGGCAATCATTCCTCAGGGGCTCCTGGAGCCACGGCAACACACACACGTCTTGCCCAAGTAAAAAGGGAGGGGATGGGCCACATTTCTTTTTTTGGGGGGGGGGGGGTTTGCAGCTTTTTTCTTTTCCTGGGGCATTCTTGGACACAGTTCCCAGACAAAGACATCGGATAGCTACACTCCCCAGATGGAAAGGGTAGGATTACAACCAGTTCTACAGCTTGCCTTCAGGACTCTTGACAGTATTTTTTTTTTTAAAAAAAACCCACCAAAAAACCAAAACAAAACAGTTCTATTAACCTTTGCTACACTAGGTAAAGTGAGCTACATCAGGATGGGCTTTAAGGACAGATATTGAAGGAGGACAATCTACAACAGCCATTTTCAGCCACTGTGCCATGGCACATTGGTGTGCCGTGAGCGGTCCACAGGTGTGCTACAGGAATATGGGGGCAGCTCATTTATTAGTAGGGCCTATGGGGGATGTGAGCCCCCCACTGGCAGCATGGTGTGCCTTGTCAATTGTCAAAAACCTGATGGTGTGCCTTGTCAGTGTGCTGTGAGATGAAAAAGGTTAAAATTGCTGATCTAGGAGAAAAATGTGAAATCTAAGGAAGAAAATGTGTTTTTTAAAAAAAAAAATCAAAACTTTGTCCACCAATCAGGTGGCTACTTCACACACTCAGAAAGCAGTGAACTCCAGTTTCACCAGCCTGCAAGCAGTGGGTTTTAAGTGCTCTGGTTAATCTTTCTGTCACGTAGCCTCTAGCAAACTGGGTCTCTGATGACAGAATCTAAATGGCGGCACTCCACGCTTTGTTAAATAGCGTCCTTCTCTAGAATTGTACACCCTGAGAGTGAGAGAGACAAAACATGGTCTGGCACAAGATGACCATTATAGCCTGAATGCTTGACACTTGGAAGAGCTACTGCAGACGCACATTCTATGTTGATGGTGATCCATACTTGAACAGAATGTGAGTGCTACCCAGAAGCATAGTGGGGTGGGGTGCAGCGCGTACAGCAATAGATGCAGTGCGCCATGTAAACCGCCCCTCCCCGTTGCTGATGGAGCCATTCGGGGCAGTGATGGCAACGTTGCCACTGCTGCCCCAAATGGCTCCGACAAGGAGGGGGAGGGGCCGCTTACACAGTGCTTTGTGGCGCCTGCAATATTTACCATGCCGCCCCCTCCTTTGGCTACGCTTCTGGTGCTATCCCAGAATTCCTCCAGGAAACAGCTATGGCTGCAGGATGCTTAATTCTAGAATTCTGCAGCCACTGTCCAGCTCCAATCCCCCTTTTACCCTCAAGCCCACAGCAACTACCTGAACTTGCAGGGTGCTACCGCTCCAATTGGAAATGTACACAACAAAGGCAATGCAATCTCCACACCTTGATTTACGTGCATTAAGCAGTTTGAATAGGTTTCTTATCTTACATAAACATGTCCTCATCATCAAGCTTTGGTTTCCTTTTTTAAAAGTTTGGGATGCTTAGTTGCAGAACTCACTGGCCCCTGACCAGAGCTCTCGCCTTATGCACTCATCTTAGAAGAGAAGCAGAACCCACAACAATGATAAGCTCCAGCATGTAATTCTTCTCAGCTGGAATGGAAACCTGCCCAAGCCCAGATAGGATCATTTTGGGTACATTAAAACAAACTGGTTTTAACAGTCCTGGCTCTCCCCCAAAGAATCCTGGGAATTTTAGCTTTGTTGCAACACTGAGAATTCTGTTGGAGAATTTTCCACGTAGGGCTGAGGAAAGACCCATCAAAGCACCAGTGAGGATAGCATACACAAAACAGGGGAAGAGACATGCACAGCAGAGGCAGGGGAATGCCCCATGTCCAGAGGGGACCTTACCTCCTCTCAGGAGGCAAAAAAGAAGCTCAGAACCTTCAGGTTTTTGTTTCTTAGGCTTATGACTTATTTTATGATGGCAGAAAAGCCAGAGGTGAAACTCCTGACACCTGGTGGTTTTACCAGTGCTTTTTCTTCACAAAAAAAGTTTAAACAAAAAGCTTGACATCCGTTACCTCCAACTCAAGGGCTGGAACCAGAACCATTTTGTGATAATGTCAATATGGCACAACAGAGCACTGCACTGGGGGAAGAGGGAATTAGGGCCCAATCCTAAACAGTAGCAGCGCTGGCGCTGAGTTCCAATGCTGGTGCTGGGTGTCGCGAACATGACGTGAGTCCAATGTCTGCAGCATCCGGAGGGACTGTCAGCGCTATGCCAGCACCAGTTGGAGCTGAACCTCAGTGCCACTTGGAAGGCCGGCCAGCACTCCAGCAGCACCGGCTGGTGGTAAGTAGCATTGGGGTGGGGGAGGCGGGGAGTGGGTGGAATGGGGTGGGGAGAGGAACTGGGATGGGATCCTGAACTCCATATTAGGCCAGAAGGCTCAACTGGGAGTCCCTCAAAATAGCTGGCAAAATAGTCGACTTGAAAGTTCCACTGTGGTGCTTGGGGCTTTTCCCCAAGGGGAAAAGGTTTTCCCCCAAGGAGACCTCTGGCAGCCTTGGCGGTGCCACTGGATGCAGCAGTAACCATTTTGATGCCACTGCACCTGGCAGAGCCGCCAGCTTTAGGACTGGGCTGTAACTCCTCCCCCACCTATCACTTTCTCAATTAAAATGGCTCCAGTTGCTTTTTGCCTCACAGATACCTACACGCTTTCTCCATGGGTCAAAAAGTAGCTGACAGAGGGAATATTTTGATTGGGAAAGACAAAACCCCTTCCCCAATGTGTCAATCCTAATCTGATTCTCCCTTCCTATGTCTGCTATCAATCTTTTTTTTCCAAAAAGAGTTTAATTTTAAAAAGTTTAATTTAAAAAAAAAGAATATCAAGCAAAGAGTCAATATGGCTTAAGCCGGAAAGTTGTTTTTTTGAAGCAGTTAAATATTGCTAAGACTAAAACAGGCATTGTCTACATGCTGCAAAAAAGGTGCACAGTTTATGTGGCTGATCTGGGTGTTCACAAAGCACCATAGCCCACCAATTACCCCACCCTCACTCCTCCCCCTTCCGTTGCCCAAAAGTTGCCTACCCTCTGTAGGTGAAGCCTGTGGAACTGGTCTGCTATGCACCGTAACTTCTGTGCAATCTGAACTTCAGTACGCAGTTCCTGTGGAATTTCCCGTGGTTCCTCCTGGAGGTGTGGATTCAATGAGAAACCAATTGGGTTGACATGTAAACGGTACCCAGCACTCCCTGCCAAATATCAGAGAAGAATCAGGCACTTACAACCTCTCAGCATCAAGTGCATGGTCTTTCAGCCATAAATACTGTAATAAGAAAATGTAGTTGGACTCTATGTTACCAAGTATCATAATGAGGACATCCACGGTGATGTTGATTAATTTTTACCCCTGAAGTATCTCACTGGAATTACGTATGATGGTTGGAGCTAACTTCCAACCATTTAAAAAACGCTGAACGGATTTTAAACATTCAATCAAGAATAATATTTAAACAATTTTAATCAAAGGCGTTTCACCCATCAATTTAACAAAAATAACTAAACATTGCAGTCCTAAATGCAAGCGGTGTGATGGAAGTGGGGTGAGATATAGGATATCAGGATGAGGACCATATATATAATGCATAATGAACAAATCATGCAAACTGAATAAGTGCTGATTCCTGATCTCACAATAACTTGCTCAGGATTGTGCTGTACAACACTGCAATTAGATACTGTAGATACATCCCTCCTTATCTCTGGAAGACATCAACTAGTGCTAAAGTCTTCTGAGCCTTGTGGAGAACCTGCATAATTTAGAAGTTCCATGAGGGACAGAAACTTTTAAATAGGAAGAGGTAACTTTTTCAGGATTCTGAAAAGATAAAACCTTCTGTTTTCAGTCATGATTCCTGGAGCTATACTGACCGTGTAGATTTCTATATCCTCCAAGTTCAGATCCTTGTATCATACAAATCAAGGAGGGCAAAATATTAATAGAGGGATCTACCTTTCTTCAGAAGATGTTCAAGAGCATCATAAATACTCAGCACCAGGTTGCTAGGGGCCTGAAGGCAAAGCTCTGCAATGGCCCTACATAATGCACCTTCCCATTACCTGATAGTGCATTGGGGATTACCACAGCTTGCACTAAGGGTCAGTCCAGATCCCTTTTTGCAGAAGACAGTCAAGCTAGTTGGGCCCTTTAATGGGTATGGGTTTTCTGCCAGTGCCCCACCTAGCTGACCCCAAACATCACTCCTGTAAGTGCTATGAAAGGGATGGCATCTTCAGTACACAGGCAAATAAAAAGTCACATGTGGGCATCCTTACCATAGAAGAGTCTCTGGGGTTCTTCGGTAACTCCACAAGGTAACATGACATCCTGGCTGGAAGAGGATGGGGTGAGTGTCTGAGTTGCCTTGTCTTGCTGCTTGGCCTGCCTGCTGCCCGGACCACAGCAATGTGTCAGCGGGAAGAGCTGGAATCTCCCCAGTAGGCAGTTATAAGATTTGCTTTGTGTGAAAAGGCCAGGAAAGGTTATCTCACTAGGCTGACTGGAAAGTCCACAGTCTTCGGAGTGGAACACATCATCCTCCAGCCCATCCAGGTTAGAGAAGTCATCCTCCAGGTAGTCAGGGGGATCCATTTCACCTGCAACGAACTATTGAGAAAACAGGCAAGACATCACCGAACTGCTACATACACCTGGCTCTACAGATGAT
Source organism: Tiliqua scincoides (assembly GCF_035046505.1). Lineage (NCBI taxonomy): Eukaryota > Metazoa > Chordata > Lepidosauria > Squamata > Scincidae > Tiliqua > Tiliqua scincoides. The sequence goes on from NC_089821.1 coordinate 12,776,402, forward strand.
ATGGGCCCTGCTAATTGGGTAAGAGGCACTTTTTCAAGCAGGTGCTCCTTCTTTATTTAGCAGGGGGGAGAGTTATTGGCCCTCCTCCCCACAGTGTCTTTTCTAGTGGCTGTCTGCTGGTGTTCTTCCGCATCTTTTTAGATTGTGAAACCTTTTGGGACAAGGAGCCATTTGATTTTCTTTGTAAACCACTTTGTGAACTTTCTGTTGAAAGTGGTACTGTTGTTGTTAATAAATAATAATAATAATAATATGATGATGATGATGATGACATCGCTTTCTTTGCAACTTCCTCACAAAGCAGCCTGGGAGTTCAGTTTTGAAAAACCTAAGAGGTCAATGACAAAGGCCAAATTCTTTAACAGGGAGCTCTAAAGAAAGTGTGCAGGCAAAGTGCATTCAAAGCTGAAGTTCTTAAAACTGATTAGTCATATGAAGCAAGTCCAAGAAAAAAAAATGAAGAGGCATATTTGTTAGACTCTAAACCCTTTGGTAGTTTTCCACAACCATATGCATGCTTTACTCACAAAGACCTGCCCTATCCAGCACTTAGATTTCAAGCTCCCTGCAGTACGGAGGTTTTGAGTTGGACCCAGAGAGCCACAAGACTAGTTCTGCGCACTTGAAGAAGTTCTGGAGTTTCTTGAGCAGAAATTTCTTTAGATCCAAGGCACTAGGATCATGAAAAGATTAGTTAAATCTTCAAGTCAAGAATGACTTGAAGAACACAACTGGGACCTGTCACAACCACCAGGACAGCATTTCTCAAACTGTGGGCCAGGACCCACTAGGTGGGCCACAAGCCAATTTCAGGTTGGTCATGTAGTACCTAGCTCAGCCGCCATTGAATACAGAGCGGAAAATACAAAGTAAAGACCTGCTGGGGTGGGTGGGCTCCCAGTGGAAGAGGCATGGTGCTTTGCTCTGAATAGGTGGGAAGATGGGATGCTGGAAAGTAGGTATGGCTATATGGTTGGAGAAGAATCCAAATCTGTGTTCTTCTTTGACTTCTGAGCTGGAATGTTTGAATTCTAGGCTACGTAAAATAACAGCATGAGTGCCTGTGTAATGGGACCTCTGGCTGATCACAACTTAGGTCTGAAGCTCTCTGAAATTCAACTGACTGCCTGGTATCAGCTATAACTACCAGGATTGGAAGTCTCATTGATTTCAATGTAATGCACTTCTTAAAACAAATGTACAGTACTTGGAATCGCATTCAGAAACAGAGAATGAATGAAAGGAGGTAAACTGCCATTTCTGCGAGTCATGTGGATGCTTTTATTTCCCATTAATTTTATCCTTGAAACTCACTACATCCTGTTGGGCTGTTTCAACACCAAGACAAAGAATGGGCAGCCAGCAAGCCTACCAACCAGATTTACTGAGAAGCAATAATGGTTCTAAGTCCAAGTTCTGTATGCACACTCAAGATGCTGAGATAAACTTTACTGAACAAAGGATCTAAATAGCAAAGCACATTGAAGAACACAGTTGCTCAGAAAATATTTAAGAAAGCAGAAAAAGTTTTAGTGAAGAGCCATACTGATGCCAAAATGACCCTCAGCAACTTGGTTATTTGTGCCATCAGATTTTGCTACTGTCATCTGTGCTTTGGGACCCTTCTATCTAACCTAACTTATGCTAAGATACCAGTGAAGAAAGTCAGGAATCTTCAGGTGGCACAAAACTCAGGGTGCAATCCTAACTGGCACTTATGCTGGTATAGGTGGCCCTGGAGGGTCGCACACTTGCCGTAAAGCACGTTTGTGCCTCCTTAGGCGGGAGCTGCGTTGGCGCATTCAGATGTGCCGAAGTGCAGACGGAGGCAGAAGCCTCTGCAGCAGCTCCCGCGCCGCCGCTTGTGTCGGCGCAAGAGCGCCAACATAAGCGGCAAAGGTAGGCATGAGGGGCATGGGGAGGGGGCAGGAGGGGGCGTTACTGGGCGGGGAGGGCGGGCCCCCAGGGGCGGGCGCGCGGGGAGCCAGGGGTGGGGCTGGGACCTGGCAGTTATGCCAGATTCCAACCCCCGTCCCCGGGGTGAGCTCTCCTCGGACTTGCGCCACCTCCGGAGGTGGTGCAGGTCCAAGGAGACCCATAGGGGCATGCAGCCCTTACCCACAGGTAAGGGGAAGAGCTTCCCCTTGCCCATGGCTGAACCGCTGCTCGCTGCAATCCCGCGTTGGATGTAGCGCAAGCCTCCTGGCTTGCCTGCTCCAGCGTGGGTTAGGATTGCGCCCTCAGATGCATAATTTATAGCTGGCGTGGACTACAGTGACATTGCTGCTCATCTTATTCTATCAAGGCTGGCTTCCTATTTGCTTTTAGGTCCAGTTCAAAGCGTTGGTTCTTATGACATCTAAAGACCTCCACAGACTGGGCTGAGCATAGGTTGGGTTTCATAGCACCCACAGGAGACAGGAGCAGTGACAGTAACACCCCAAGTGGTAAGAAGACTCTTTAAATTTATACCACCACCACCACCCCAGCACCCCCCTTTGTTGCTGAAGCCAACAGAAGTCAAATACGAAGACCCCTTCCCCAGATCCAAACACTTCTCCCTTCTTTATACAAAGTACGCAGTTCAAATTGGAAAGTTGCGGTGATCCATTCCCCCCACCCCACCCCCGTTCCCAAAACTGAGAATTACAACAAATGCTGTAAGAAAAAAAATGTGTCAGCTCCTTCTAGCAGGCCCACGAAACACATACAAAGCCAGAGATGCTCGCCAGGGACGCTGCCAGAGATTACAACAGGCCATGCACGTTTTGTAGAGTTCCTCATTTTGTAGTTCCTCAAAGCCAGCAAAAGGCCTCTCCCTGGACACTGTATATCCAGCATAATCTGAACACACACCTCATCTATGTCCACAGACCCCAAACAAGGAAGTGAAATTTAATCATTGGGTCATTTTTTTTTGTTTTTTTACTGCGGTTATGTTACTGAAGTATGATCTGCAGCAATTTACCAGAAACTCTGACAGCCCAATCCTGAGCTGCCTGGAGCTGCAGCGGCACACAAAATGGCTGTCGCCTCATCCTGCGTGATCCGGGCAGCCGCCTGCGGCTCCTCGGGAGAAGGGGACTTTCCATCCCCTTCCCCTAGGTATAAACTGAGCAGCCCCACAATTGGGTTGGCAGAGCCCCGCAACTGGCCCCACAAGAGCCTCTGTGTCGGGCGATGAGATTGATATAGAGGCTCTGCAACTGGTGGGACTTTGCTCCAACATTCCCACCTCCGTCCCTCCCCCTGGAATGCCTCCTCCCTGCCCTCTCCCCACCTCCCCCCTTCCCGGAACGCCTCCTTCCCGCCTCCCCCCACACCTCCACTTACCTCTCCACTGCTCGGCAGTCCGTGTGACCGCCGAGCAACAGAGCTTCAGCGGTCGTCTGGCGCTAGCCCAGCGCTGGCCAGTGCTGGGCTAGCACTAGTGCTCGCCTGGCAGTAGGGCCTGCAAACATGTTTATGGCCTAACCCTAACCTGGCCCCAGCTCCTGCTCACCCACCCTCCCCTACCCCAAAATGCCTCCTCTCTGCCCTCCCCATGCCCCCCAGTCCCCTGCGCCTGTCCACTGGTCCGATGGTGCTTGGGTGGGCCTCCTTGCTCTCCTGGTGGCACGAAGTGCTTTACGGTACTTTTATGACAGCAATGGGCCAGTGCAAGGAACATTGCACCAGCACATCACCGTTTGAGGATTGTGGCCTTAGGGACTATCCAACTTTCCAGTGCTGATGTTCCCTTACTTTGAGAAACCCTCGGTGACCATCCCCCACCAAACAATGCAGCTGTGCTCTGATGGCATGTTGCATCAGAATTGGAAAGTTGGATAGGATTGAGTCCTCAGAGTCCTAGCATATATGGGGAGAGCAAGAGATAACCCTGTTATGCCTTATGGAAGTTCCCAGTTCCAGGATTATTGCACCTACACTACTTGCAGAGGAAGAGAAAAGGCTCAAAATAGTGGGTAGCAGAATTTCCATAAACATTCCTCCTATTGCCCAAAATGGTAAGAGTGGGCACAAATATTTTGTGGGCCGGGATATGATGGTGCATGCTAAGTCTTCTCTTGCCATTCAGCGGTCGTCTTCAGAGCTTCAGCGGTCGTCTGGCGCTAGCCCAGCGCTGGCCAGTGCTGGGCTAGCACTAGTGCTCGCCTGGCAGTAGGGCCTGCAAACATGTTTATGGCCTAACCCTAACCTGGCCCCAGCTCCTGCTCACCCACCCTCCCCTACCCCAAAATGCCTCCTCTCTGCCCTCCCCATGCCCCCCAGTCCCCTGCGCCTGTCCACTGGTCCGATGGTGCTTGGGTGGGCCTCCTTGCTCTCCTGGTGGCACGAAGTGCTTTACGGTACTTTTATGACAGCAATGGGCCAGTGCAAGGAACATTGCACCAGCACATCACCGTTTGAGGATTGTGGCCTTAGGGACTATCCAACTTTCCAGTGCTGATGTTCCCTTACTTTGAGAAACCCTCGGTGACCATCCCCCACCAAACAATGCAGCTGTGCTCTGATGGCATGTTGCATCAGAATTGGAAAGTTGGATAGGATTGAGTCCTCAGAGTCCTAGCATATATGGGGAGAGCAAGAGATAACCCTGTTATGCCTTATGGAAGTTCCCAGTTCCAGGATTATTGCACCTACACTACTTGCAGAGGAAGAGAAAAGGCTCAAAATAGTGGGTAGCAGAATTTCCATAAACATTCCTCCTATTGCCCAAAATGGTAAGAGTGGGCACAAATATTTTGTGGGCCGGGATATGATGGTGCATGCTAAGTCTTCTCTTGCCATTCAGGACTGGATAACTCTCTCTCTCTCTCTCTCTCTCTCTCTCACACACACACACACACACACACACACACACACACACACACACACAGTGTTCTCAAGAATGTAACTTGCACTTCATTCTTGGGAGGTGCTCTGGGCTACACGGTTTAACTCAACTTTCAAGTGAAAGGTCAGTAAAGGACAATGGAAAAAGCTAAGAACAAAGCAATGGGTGGGAGAAGCTAAAGAGGTAGAGGAGGGGGATAAAAGGAAGGAGTGAGCATCTGGAGTCCAGACAGATTGGCTACTTTCACTTCTGCTAAACAAACAAAATCCTGAATCCAGTGACAGCCAGCTGTACAGGGGAGACTTGGATGCATAAACTGGTGTAGCATAATGGTTAAGAGACTAACAGCCCAATCCAGTGCATTTCTCCTCAGAAGTAAGTCTCATTAAAGTCAGTGGGGCTTACTCCCAGGAAAGTGTGGATAGGACTGGGCTCTCAGGTTGCAATCCTAACCACACTTTCCTGAGAGTAAGCCCCATTGAACAAAATAGGACTTACTTCTGAGTAGACCTGGTTAGGATTGTACCCTAGGTTACAAGTCCCGACTTCCTGGCTTGGATCTCCCCTCTGCCATGAACTTAGAAGGCGGCAAGCTGCTCACTGTTAGCCTCAAACCCCTTGTCTGCAAAATGGTAATAATTCTCATTCTTAAGCACTCTGAAAACTGAAGACTTACACAATTGTTCAGTATTTTTATAAGGAGAAAAGTATGGGAAATGTGCAGCCTAGGAGCAGAATGCTGAGGCAGCAGTGTAGCTAGAGGGCATGCAAAGTTTGCAGGTACCTGAACTAACTGTGCAAGGGGCCCTTCCCCTTCAGAGCCATTCCCAGCAAAACAGAGGTGAACACCTGGCTCCAAAGAGGAGTAGCCTCTGGCATGGCACATTCAGGTGCCTGCAAAACTTAGTGTGTGGCACCCCCTCTAGTTACACTACTGGCTCAGTGTTCCTGATCTCTGATGGTCAGTCTTGGGCCTGGTCTACATGAGATGCCTAAAATCATAAAAGTGATAGAATAGACTAGTACTACTTAAAACTGCAGGAAGGTGTTTTATATTTTTTAAAATGTTTCCCCTCTTTTGGGGGGGGGGAATAAAGTCTTCATGCAAGTAGAAAATACCACAATAAGAGGGGGCCGGGCCAGGAACTCCCTTCCCACTGTTCTGATTTTTTTTTTTTTAATGTGAGAAAGCATCCCCAAATGTGGCACACCCTCTCTGCACTTTAGTCCACTTTCTCACCACCTGCAAGGACAGCAGTAAGAGAAGTGAAAAGATGAATGGATGGTGTCAGGGTTCTGATATTGGACCTGGATCATTCAGGTTCAAATTCATGCTCAGTCTTGGGCCAGTCGCTATTTCTCAGCCTCAGCTACCTCACAGGGTTGTTGGGAGAACAAAATAAGATGAGGAACCATGTACACCGACCTGAGACCCTTGGAGCAGTGGCATAGCTAGAGGGGGTGCAAATCACTACGTTTCACAGGTAGCCTCACCACATTTGCCTCTGTTTTGCTCCCTCCACCCAGAATGGCTCTGAAGGGGAGGGGCCACTTGCAGGCCACAGTGAGGTTATCAGCAAAACTTTGCACCCCTCTAGCTACACTACTGCCTCGGAGGAAGGGTGATATAAAATTTATGAAACATAAATAATAATAATAATAAATGAAAAGAACAGAGAAAGGAGTGTCCTGAACTACAGGACCCCCTTCAAGTGGAGAGCTATGCACAACCAAGGCCGTGCGCAGCACTCCCCAACATTTAGGATAAGCTCTACACTTGATGTTTTGATTGGTCAATCATAATGATTGCCCAGAAAGGCATTCCCCAATCCCCATACAGTGCTGCTGTACTAGACAACAAATAGCTGCAGCTGTAGAGCAAGGGACTCTGACACACTCATAGTGATTTCCAACAATACGTTTGTAGAAATGCATTCAATAAGGGCAAACTAGAGCTCTCTTCAGACAAAAATCACATGAATGCTGCATGCCCACTAAGATCACACATACAGCATTTGTCTGCACTGACAAACGCTGTTATCTAGGGAGATTCTCTCCCTGTGATTTAGAACCCAGCCAGCACGCCAGCTCACGGGGAAGAGCCCGCCCAGGTGAAGCAGTGGTCTGCACTAACACATGCTGTACCACATGTGGCCAGCAGGGGGAGGGGCTGGGCTGAGCAGGTGCCAAGGCAGGGCTTAGCGGACACATGCTTCTCAGTCTGTCCCCAGCACTGCATAGTATCCATTTGAGGTCACCCTGATGCTTAGATGCTACATTAAATCCACTACTGTTAATGGCCTTCTTTCAAAAATAGCGGGGTGGGGTCTTCATCCAGATCAGGACTTCAGCCTTAACCCTTTGGAGCCATGGCATCTGGATCAGGGACCCCTGCAACTTCTCTTTGATAAAGGAAAAAAGTTCCTGTTGGCACCAGTACAACTGGTGGGCTTCATGTAGACCAGGGGGTTTCCAAACTTTTCAGTATGAGGGCCACATCATATATTTTACATATTTTTGCAGGCCAAAAAAAAAAACTTTTATAAATTGATTTTAAACAGATAAATAAGTTTTACTTGGATTTTTTTTTGGTAATCAGCATATGATTACAAGAACAAGAGAGAAATGTGACAATTACAAAGAAAAAATGCCATGCTTAAACTGAGAAATAATATAATGAGTAAAAATGTTAAAGGTTAGCAAAAAAAAAAAAATAGGAATTTAAATTAAATTAAATTAAAATATTTTAAGTGGCTCAGGGCTGGATAAAATCTTGTGGGGGCCGGATATAGCCCCCGGGCTGGCTTAGACCAGTGGGCACCACACCCTGGCCCATGGGCCAGATCCAGCACCCATTTAAACCCCTCCTCCGCCTGAATGGAGCTTACCGTTCTGTGGGCAACTTGATATCTTTGCCGTTGATCGCCCCTAAACCTTGCATCAGCCAGCCAGTCACCTCCACATTCTGTCACCCCTGGATTTCTGGGCAAACACAGCTGGCCAGCCTGAGATTTAGGGGAGATCGGCAACGAAGATATCAAGCTGCCCTAAGGAACAGTAAGCTCTGTTCATGCAGGGAACTGGTTTTTTGGTGTGCAGCGGTCCCAATTTTGGAAACTGTTGGTTTAGACCTAAGAGGTCACATGTGGCACATCTCCATGTTTAAATGTTCACAGGGCTGTGCAGCTTTGTTGAGAGGTTGAAGTTGGGTTGTGGGGAAGGCAGCTTTACATTGCATCCCTGCCTGGCTATGAAGTCAATATCTTTCATCCCACCTGCTTCACAGGGCTGTGAGACCAACAACCTAGGTAGAGATTCTTGGAGGCAGAACTGGATGAAAGCCAGACACACACATAGGAACATGGGAAATCCATACTGCAAACCAAGGGAGGGAAATCCTTACTGCAAGTATTTCAAGGGCAGCGGCTTCACTAGGGGTGTGTGGACCACACCGGGTGATGCACTTGGGGGGGGGGGGGTTGATACCACTGCTGGCCAAAACTGTGTAATCTTGGTATTTTTGAATAATACCATCATGTTATATATCTTTTGATGTGTAATTTAATACAGAACGCAATGAAACAAACCACACTGAAATACCCATGTTCTATCAAAACCTATGGCTGAATAACCAGAAAAGGAAAACACAACTGCCTTATACAACAAAAAGTAGATTTTCATAACTAAAAACTAACCAATCTTTTGAGAGACAATGAGGTGTAAACTATGACAGCCCAAGGACAGGAACGAATGGCATCAGCACCTGGGAGAAAGATCTGAGGGCCCAGGGCCCATCCTCAAATGGTCTCAGCCTGGTCAGCACCTGAACGGAAGAATGCTGAAGACTCCCAGGCAGTGCAGTAGCTAGAGGGATTGCAAAGTACTACATTCTGCAGGTGCCTGAATGTGCCATGCAAGCAACTCCTCCCCTTCAGAGCCATTGGGGGGGGGAGAGCAAAACAGAGGCATGGGGAGGTGGAGGGGGCTGCTTGCATGGCAAGTTTAGGCACCTGCAGAACTTAGTGCTTTGCACCCCCTCTAGCTATGCCACTGGTCCCACGTGAGCAGTTCTGGGTTTCTTGAACAAGCTGCAGAAGCCCAATAAATAATAATCCTATCCTTTTGAAAGAAGGAAACCAATTCAGCAACTGCCTTCAATACAAAAATAAACTAAATAAAAATTCACTAACGGTGAGGATAGTTCCTCAGCCCTCCCAACTTGGAAACACCTGTTGAAAGGCACACAATGCACACATTCTTCCATGCGCCTCCTGCTTTCCTGCACAAAAAGAAGAATCCCACCTCCACTGCAGGCTCTTGACTGCGCTGTGGAGCAGCAGAACTGGAGCAGTTCAACACACGTGCATGCCAGCTAACCAAAACAAAGTAAGCCAGACTAATTTTAGGACTGCACAATTCCTTTAACTCTTCCTTTCCCTTCTCTCTCTGAAGTACCAGAGCTACATTGACACTGAAATGGCTCCACTTCAGGATAAGGAACCGAAGGAATTTTTCACAACCAGGAGTGGGAACATCAAAGTTGATCAGGATGATTTCACAGATGCAGGACCTTTCATGGCATACAGTAGACACACAGCATGAAGTCATTTGATCCTGTAGTTAACTGCACCACTCAGGCACCACTTGTAGTGACCAAACCACTACAAGAAAACGCTCTGTGATCAGTAACTCATGCAAATCAGCAGGTTAAACTCACTGGTTTTGGCAAGTTCCTGATATATGTTGGCTTCGTGGAAGAGGACAGAATCTACCTACTTGCAAAGTCTCCTAAGAGGCAAAGGAATTCTGTATGCATGATGTTTTGAAATGTATTCTTTGGGGTATGTCAAGGAGCTTACAGTGAAGAAAACTGTCCTTAGGTCACTTAGGCTGCACTCCTATAAGCACTTTCCTGGGAGTAAGCCTCACTGAACACAGTAGGACTTACTTCTAAATAGACATACACAGGACTGTACCCTTCGATAAATGCCCGCTTCTGTGGGATAACTGTCTGAAGAAGAGTGACCTGACAGCACTCTTCAGACACAGAACAGGCAGAAATTCAACAAGTGAAGTCCCACTGAGTTTGTCTGTCAAGCAGCTGTTGGAAGCACAGCAGCACTGCTTCAAAAAAAGGTGGCAACCCATATCTGAAGTTCCTCCACTACACTAAAAAAAACAGTGAAATGCTTTTCAAGGCACTGAAAACAATTCAGATGAATTAACTGATTAGGACATTCTGGAATCTTTTTCTCTCTTGTTAAGTAAAAGGTGGGCAAAGGGCTAGGATAGATGACTCCATGAGATCCCACTTCCCTGCTGTAAGTAAAGGCTATGCAGACGAACATTTGGGAATTTATATACATATAATTCCATAATCTGACATGCTAGACGGTGCAACTGAAAATATGAGATCAGAAACAGAAGACCCCCCCCCAACACACACACACCTCATTGCAGGCAGAAACTGTAACAGACTTGGGGCGGGGAGGGGAATTTCCTTTACTCCCACATGCAGAGATCCCAGAGTTGAGAGCATCAATATCACTCCAGAGATGCCATCCAGGGGGATTAATTCATTCTTATAAACCTACAGCCTGCCTTACCTCAAAGTCCCAAGACGGATTTTAAACACAAGCTTGTATGAAAGTGTAAAGGAGATCCAATTAAGAGCCCACTCCTGTGCATATCTACTCAAAAGTAAGTCCCATTAAAGTCAATGGGGTTTACTCCCGGGCAAGTGTGGCTAGGATTGCAGCCTCAGAGCCCAATCCTATGCTTATCTACTCAAAAGTAAGCCACATTATAGTCAATGGGGTTTACTCCCAGGTAAGTGTGGATAGAATTACATCCTCAGAGCCTAATCCTAGCCAAGTTTACTCAAAATAAGTCCCATTAGAGTCAATGGGACTTACTCCCAGGTAAGTATGAATTGGACTGCAGCCTAGGCATGTCTACTCAAACGTAAGTCCCATTAGAGTCAATGGGGCTTACTCACAAGTAAGTGTGGATCGGATTGCACTCAGAGACCAATCCTAGGTGTTTCTACTCAGAAGTAAGTCCCATTAGAGTCAATGGGGCTTACTCACAGGTAAGTAAATACAGGATTGAAGACAGCCCAACGTAAGCGTGTCTACTCAGAAGTAAGTCCCACTAGAGTCAATGGGGTTTACTCACAGGTAAGTGTGGATCGGATCGCAGCCTCAGAGCCCAACCCTAAGTGTGTCTACTCAGAAGTAAGTCCCATCAGAGTCAACGGGGCTTACTCCCAGGTAAGTGAATACAGGATTGCAGAGCCCAGTGTAGGCGTGTCTACTCAGAAGTAAGTCCCACAGCAGTCAGTGGGACTTACTCCCAGGTAAGCGTGGCCAGGCTCGCAGCCTACTGCCGCGCGGGCAACGTGGGCCCCGGCTGGGAAGAGGCGCGGCGGGAGGAGAAGGACCACAGTACCTGCTGCCGCCTCCGAGGCGAGCCCCCGGGCGAGGGGGCCGGGAAGTCCCGGGCGCGACCTCAGGCGCCGCCAGCCCCGCGCCGCAGCGTGTCCCGAATGCACTTGCTTCCTGGCAGGACCGAACAGCTGATGGAAGCCGCGCCCCCGCTGACGCAACGGGCCGCCGGCCAATGGGGCAGCCGCAGGCGCGGGGCTGTCACCGACGTGGCTGCTCGAGCCGCGCTGCTGCAGCGCTCCAGGCGCAGCCAGCGAGCGGAGCGCCCCGGTGGCGTAGCCGGAGGGGCAAGCACGGAGTCTGGCAGGGCCCCTCCCTTCCGAGCCATGCGCTGCTCGAGCGCCCCATGCACAGCCAGAGAGCACCAGTGGCGTAGCTGGGGGGGCAAGCACGGAGTCTGGCTGGGCCCCTCCCTTCCGAGCCATGCGCTGCTCGAGCGCCCCGTGCACAGCCAGAGAGCACCAGTGGCGTAGCTGGGGGGGCAAGCACGGAGTCTTGCAGGGCCCCTGCCGAGCCATGCGCTGCTCGAGCGCCCCATGCACAGCCAGAGAGCACTAGTGGTGTAGCTGGAGGGGGGACAAAACACTACGTTTTGCAGGGAGCCTCACCACAGCACGTACACCTCCGCCACGCCTGGAATGGCTCTGAAGGGGAGGGGCCCCTTGCACACTGCAGTGTGGCTCCATGCAAAACTTAGTGCTTTGCTCCCTTCCAGCTATGCTTCTGTTTTGCTTCTCCCGCATGGAATGGCTCCAAAGGGGAGGGACCCCTTGTGCACTATGATGAGGCTCCCTGCAAAACTTGGTGCTTTGCCCCTCTCTAGCTACGCCACCAGTTTTGCTTCCTCCCCACCCCTACCTGGAATGGCTCTGAATGGGGAAGGATTTTAGAAATGGGCTATGTCAGATGCAAGGGAGGGCACCAGAATGCAGGTCTCTTGCTGTCTTGTGTGCTCCCTGGGCTATTTGGCGGGCCACTGTGAGATATAGGAAGCTGGACGATGGGCCTATGGCCTGATCCAGTGGGGCTGTTCTTATGTTCTTATGACCCCTTGCATGCTGTGGTTAGGCTCCCTGCAAAACGTATTGTTTTGCTCCCCTCTAGCTATGCCACTAGTCCCAGATCTGGGAAAAGACTTCTGAGAAGCTCCTTTAAGGCATGGCTTTATATTTAAGGATTTTCAGACCCGACCACCAAAAAAGCTCAAATCATTAATATAACCATTTTTAAAAGTCAGGAAATAACCACCAGTCAATCCAAAACAAGGCTCAGGGCAGCAGAAAATACTTCTTTACCCAGTGGGTAATTATAATCTGTGGAACTCCTTGCCTTCAGATGTGGCAGTGGCTACTGGCCTAGATGTCTTTAAAAAGGGGGTTGGACAGATTTCTGGAGGAGAAATCCCATCACAGGTTACAAGCTGTGATTGGTATGTGCAACCTTCTGGTTTTAGAAGTAAGCTACCATAGAATACCTCGGATTTTAGAAGTAGGCTACCACAGAATGCAAGGGAATGGCACCAAGATGCAGGTCTCTTATCTTTAGGTCTCCCCTGAGGCATCTAGTGGGCTACTGTGAGACAGGAAACTGGACTAGATGGGCTTTTGGCCTGATCCAGTGGGGCTCTTCTTATGTTCTTATGTTAGCAGGAAGACAAATTCAACAGAACCCAGCAAGGATAGTCATCTTACCTTAAATGCCTGACAACATAAAATACCTTTGTCACACATCAAAAGATCAACAGCGAAGGGCCCAGCAGGGTCTCCACGGGCAGGGTGTTTCAAAACTTGGGGGCCGCAACCAAAAAGGTCATGTCCTGTTATCCTCAAGTGAGCCTCCACTGGCAGAACACAACGCAGAACCTCAGATGTTAAACAAAGGTGAAGAATACATTCATATAGGAGAAGGAAGATGCAGTATCTCCAATAATATAGTCCCAAGCTGTTGAGGGCTTCAGAGGTCAACACAAACACTAAAAAAAATCTGAAACCAGAAATGAATTGTCAACCAGGGCTGATGATAAAGAATGGGAGTCTCATGCTCCTTACATGAACCCCAACAGAAAGTGATGCGACTGCATTCTGGAATAATTGAACCTTCCAAATGCTTTTCAAGAGTATCTCCACAAAGTGCATTGCACAATTTCCATGTGAGTTGGGCATGTTACACTGGCCAGGTCTGTTTTGGCCAAAAGGGGGGCTCAGCTGGCCTACCAATCAAAGCTGTACAGAGACAACTGGTTGCTCCCTGACCATCTAAGATCAAAACCAAATCCATTGTGAGCATGATCTTTTAGAGAGAATGCACTGCTACCCCACCCAGAACAGGCCGTACACCCAATTTTAGGCTGGCTCTGCTATAGACTAGCAGCACCTCTGTCTTGTATGGCTTAAGCTTCAGGTTACCCATTACTGACACCAGACCTCCACTGCTTCCCTAGAAGTGGCGTTACTAGGGGGTGCAGGGGCTGCGGGTCGCACTGGGTGACCAGCACAGGGGGTGACAACAGTACTAGCCAAAAAAATTTTTAAATCTTGGTATTTTTGAATTATACCCATCATGTTATGTAACATTCAATGCAATGTATCATTCAATCATTCAATGCATTCCACTTTTATGTGGAATGCAATAAAACAAACCATGTTGAAACAATGCTATTCTATCTAAAGTTATAGCCAAAAATCCAGTGGGGAGGGATGATCACCACGCCCACTGCCCAGGTTGTTGCCCAGCCCACTGCATAGGAAAAGGGGACTGACACACTGGCTTCATGCACCAAGAGAAGCAAGCCCTAGTGATGCCACTGTTCCCTAGCAACTAATGAAAGAGAGGAGGAGAGCTGAGACTCATCCTCATATTTAGGACATCTAAAGCCCTAGCTTCCAGGCCACCTCTTACAGAAGTTCATGTAGATTCAAACAGTACAGGAGACAAGATGGAACTCTGTAGGACCCTATTAACCCAAGGTCAAACAACAGACTTTTGGGATCTGTTGGGTAACATCTTTTGTAACTTCTTTTGGGATCTATCCTCCATGCAGCATTGAAGCCACCATAGCATGGTGTCTCCTACTCAGATCCCAGCAAGGTGGCCCAAAAAGCTACCATGTTCAATGGTACTGAATGCCACTAGGAGGTTCAGCAGAGATACACTCCCCATATCCAACACCTGGCATAGGTTATCTACAGAGGTTTCTGCACCAAACTGGGCCAGAACCCAGACAGATCATGGTCAAGATAATCTCATCCTGAAAGTCTGAAGCTGGGTCACCACTGCCCACTTGAGCATCTTGCCCCAAAAAAGGCAAATCTGAAGCTGGCCGAGCATTACCTGAGTAAGCTGGATCCAGCAAAGACTTTTTTTTTTTTTTACCAAAGGTCTTACTACCTTTAGTAAAGCTTTCAATATAGCTAGTAACATGCTCTCTTTAATGATGCTTTGACTATTCCCACCACCCAGTTGGCCACTCCTGTTCTGGCTTCAATAAATTCCCAAGAAGGGCAGGAACTGAGAGGGCAAGTGGTTGGTTGCAACTCTCCAAGCAGTCTGTCCACAGAACAAGCTGAAAGTCAATCAGGACATCCAACAAGCAGGTACCACAGGTAGAGACTTAGGGCCAAATCCTATCCAATTTTCCAGTGCCCATGCAGCTGTGCCAATGGGGCGTGCAGTGCATCCTGCGGTGGGCAAGCATGGAGGCCTCCCCAAGGTATGGAAACTTTTGTTCCCTTACCTTGGGGCTGCATTGTAGCTGCACTGGTGCTGGAAAGTTGGAAACAACTGGGCCCTCACTCTCCATGCGAAGTCCAAGTTTCAACAGATACAAGTGACTATTTCAGTGAAGTGTCCTGCAATCATGTCACAGTGGGCTACCTCTTCACCTCCCTGAGGGCACAAATGTAGAAGACCTCTCACTCCATGAGATACTTCACTGGATGACACTCCTGATGTAATGGTAGCGGTGATCTTCTTCATCACCACGAAATAGGCCTTAATACGGGCTCCATGTCAGTGGTTCTCAGACTGTGGGTCCAGGACCCATCAGTGGGTCACAATCCAATTTGTGGTGGTTCATGAAACTGACAGGGTAGATTCGGCTATGTGCATCAAGGATTAAACAACCTGCTACTTGGGGGAGAGGGGACCATTGCTGCCCAATAACCATTATAGCCACAGTGGCTTGAATGGCTGGTAAAGTGAAACTTTTTTAGGTGGGTCTTGATGCTAACAAGTTTGAGAACCACTGCATCATGTTTGGTGAGGCTTGTTACAAGTTCCCCTCCACCATTGCTCTAGCCATCATCCCAACCATTTTTCATCATCCTCAGAAAACCAAGGGTCCCAAGCTCCACTAGCTCCACTGGGAGAGAGTGCTTAGCAACAAACATGTCAACTGTCTGGGTCATCTTTCCCTATTCCAGAGGTCAAATAGGGCTTCAAAAGGACCCACCAATCATGGCAACAGGAAATTCCCCAGGGCAATTTATTCTGAACCATCCGTCTCCAGAGACAGGCCATTCAAATAGGTCCCCAGCCCTACAAAGGTTATGGATTGGAAAACCTAAATCCTATCCAGTAGTATAGCTACAGGGGGGAAGGCATAGTAAGTATTGCAGGTACCATGTAAGCGGCCCCTCCCACTTGCCATCTCCCACTTGTGTGCCCATCACTGCCCAGAATGACTCCAACAGCAAGTAGGAAGGTCGCTTACACAGTGCATTGAGGCACCTGCAATACATGCTGCCCTTCCTTGTAGCTTCACTACTAATCCTATCCAATAGTAATCTGTCTGTGACAAGAGGGTCAGAGCAACACCCCCCACCTCCAAATCACCCTTCTCCTATTCACTCACAAAAGCCAAATCAAGCATATGATCTGCTTTGTGCCAGCATTATTTGAGATAGGCCCATGGTTGTCATGAGGGGGGGGGGCCTTCAGAGTGGATATTGAAATCCACGAAGACAATCAGTCAGGTGAAACAATGCCATGCCCAGGACCACCCCTGCTAGCTCAGCCTAGGAGATTGTTGGGCAGCAGCCCGGATTGTACACCAACAGAAACCTAACCCCATCAAGGTTACTCACATCCAGATGAAGTCACCCCAAACTGGCTGGTTGTCAGGCAGAGGACAACAACAGGAAAATGGAATCACACTAGACCAGGGGTGCCCAAACTCCGGTCCTGGGGCCACATGCGGCCCTCGAGGCCTCTCAATGCAGCCCTCAGAGAGCTCCAAGTCTCCAATGAGCCTCTGGCCCTCCGGTGATTTGTTGGAGCCCACACTGGTTGGATGCAACTGCTCTCAGTGTGAGGGCAACTGTTTGACCTCTCCCGTGAGCTGTGGGATGAAGGCTCCCTCCACTGCTTGCTGTTTCACATCTGTGATGCAGTAGCAGCAGCAAAGGAAAGGCCAGCCTTGCTTTGTGCAAGGCCTTTTACAGGCCTTAAGCTATTGCAAGACCTTCATTCATTCATATAAGTTCATCTTTAATATATTCATTTATGTAAACGTATGTAAATTTATTCAAATTTGAAATATAAATCAATTCTTTTTTTTCCCCTGGGCCCCCCAACACAGTGTCAGAGAGACGATGTGGCCCTCCTGCCAAATACTTTGGACACCCCTGCACTAGACCACTGTGACCCTGTCTCCCTATCTTCCAAGTCATGCTTGCTGCTGCACCCAAAACCCTGGGGGGAGGGGAAAGCTTGAAGAGTGTAACCCATTCACCCACCCTCTGATGGCCACCCAGGACTCAGTTATACATGCCAGGTCAGTAAGCTCATCTGTCACTAAGTTCTAAATGGCACTGATCTCATTGCTTACCAGTGTGGCACTAAGCAGTATCGGTTGCAGACCAGAAGGGTCTTAATAGCCTTGATAGCCAAAATCGCTGGAACTGGGAAAGGGCTGGAAAGCCCTTACTGGTACTTTACACCCCAGACCCACCACCATATCTTCCCCCCCCCAACTATATAACCACAACTATATAACCACACCAATTGCAGCTCCAAACCCCTGCAAGAGTGTCTCCAAAACAATTTTTAATTAATTTAATTAACAGTATTTATATACCGCTTTTCAACTAAAAGTTCACAATAAAAATCAAATAACTAAATGGCTCCCTGTCCCAAAAGGGCTCACAATCTAAAAAGATGCAAATGAATACCAGCAGACAGCCACTAGAACAGACATTGCTGGAGTGAGGTGGGCCAGTTACTCTCCCCCTGCTAAAAAAAGGAGCACCCACTTGAAAAGTGCCTCTTACCCAATTAGCAGGGGTTACAAAATCAAATACTCCAACTCCCCCTCACCCACAGAACCCCTACTAGACCAAAATACCAACATAGTTATCAGTCCTAGTCCAGGGTGTATATCTCAGATCACAATACCCACCCTCTCCCAGCACAAATATTCCAGCACCATATGCTGTTCTGTCTCTCTGTCCTTGCTGGCCAGCACTTGCTGTTGACCGCTACCACTTAAAACTGCTGGGTTTCCTCTAAGGGCCGCTGCTACCTTTGACATCGTCTTTCAGCAGGCTTCTGGAGGAGAAGTTGTAGCCGCCGTGGTAGCAGGAGTCAGACAAAGACCTGCGCTCTCAGCCAAGTGGAATCAACTAGGCAGGGAACTGGTTCTTATGGGACTCCCAGCCAGAGCTGTAACGCAGTACCCCAGCACTCGGAGCAATGACATGACAATGTCATGTGATGTCATCACATCACTTTGCTTCCCCTTCGGAGCCATCTCCACAGAGGAGGGGATAGTTGCTATGATGGCTTCGCATGTCCCGTTCCTTCTCTGAAGGCAGCACCTCCTCCATAAATAGGGTGGAGCCTGGGGCAGTCATGTGCCCCTGCCTGGCATAGGGCATGGAGTGGGTGCCCCTCTGGCTTTGCCCTAGTTATAGCTCTGCACATGGCTAGATGGATCCTATATCACTGTGTGGGTGGCAATAGCCTTCTAGTGTTTGTCACCAGTATCTGGTGCCGAAAGATCTACTGCCTCAAAACTCCATTCAGCAGTCATGCCAAATACCCACTCATTGGCCTGCCCTCCATGAATTTTCTTTAAAGCCGTATGAATGGCACAATTCCCAACAGAGATCCTTTGGGGACTCTACTACGGCCTACTCTCTATGGCCTACTTCCCTCCATTGTGAAAACTGTCAGTGCATTCCTGCCCTTGCTTCCTCTTTTTTAACCAGTTAAAGCTCTGTACAAGGACCTGCCTTATCCTACAGCTGCTGAAAGTAAACCCATTAATTCCTTGCTACCTTTGTCCTTTTTGTCTCAACCCCAGGTTGCTTTTGGCACTGTCAAAATTTAGTTTGTAAGTTCCTTGGGCACAGGGATCTGTTTGCATTTGTGAATCATCTCAGTAAAGTGTGGTAAACTATTTCACACACACACACACACACACACACACACACACACACACACACAAAATAGCACTGTATTAGTAATAATAAAATTATTCAGAAGTAAATCCTCAACTCTCGTTGAATTCAGCAAGAGTCATTCCCAAGTACGTGTATTAGGATTGGAGGATATCTTTCTGTAGTGAAAGAGCCCAGTCCTGAGCTAACTCTGCCGGCACTCCACTGGTGGTGAGCTTTGCAAACGTGCTGTAAAGCACATTCACAGCCCTCAGTGCCGGTCCAGCGCTGGTCCAGCACTGGCTGGCGCTGGGCTAGCACTGGTGGATTACGGTGCTCCGCCACTTGGTGGTGGAGTGGTGGAGAAGTAGGTGGTGGCATGGGGGAAGACAGGGAGGAAGCATTCTGCGGTGGTAGGAGGTGGAGGGAGGGTGGGGAGAGGGCAGGGAGGAGGTGTGCCCAGGGAGGGGGAGAGGCGGGACGGAGGCGGGACCAGAGGAACTCTGTTCATCCATATTCAGAGCCTCCATGTCAGGCCACTGGCCTGACACGGAGGCTCTTGATTCTGCACCAGCCCAAGAGCTGCCACAGAATCAAGTAGCCCCATTGTGGGGCTGCTTGCCTTACCCAGGGAAAGGGCACAAAAGTCTCCTTCCCCCAAGGAGTTACCGGTGGCTGCCTGGTTGTGTTTAAGATGCCGCAGCAGCCATTTTTGGTGCCACTGCAGCCCCGCACTCTGGTCAGCTCAGGACTGGGCTGTTAGGCTGCAATCCTATGCACAATTTCCTGGGAGTAGGCCCCATTAAACACAGTGAGAGTTACTTCTGAGTAGACCTGCCTAGGTTTGTGCTGTTAATGAAAAACTGTTTGAAAGTCCATTTGAGACTTACTCTACCATAAGTATGATAAACCAGTCTATAATGTCCACTGGATAGACTTCAACAACGTAGGACTTGAAAAAGATTATAGATTCCCGCCACCCAGAGAAGAGTGCTTTAAGAAAAAGGTATCATTGCCTGAGATATAGAAACTCAGACTATTTTTGCCAGCCGTAAACAGGTTTTGCAGGTATTTTGTACTGTTTCCAACACCTGCAAAACTTATTTGCCTAGAGGCAAGAGTGGGACAATAGAAATGCACACACACCAGAACAGCACACTCCCAAGTATAGTAAAAAAACAACTTTTTAAAAAAATTTCTATCAGCCACCTATGTATTTGTTGACATACCTGATGCCTGTGATTTTTAAAAAGCTGACAGACTGCACTTTGCAGAATCCCTGCTGAGGACAATTCTTAGGGTTAACAGTTCTAGCCAATAACCAGACACTAGACTGTCACCCTAATACCCAGGATGCTTTAAAAAAGTACCCTGCACATGCCTGATCTTGCCTGATCTTGGAAGCTAAGCAGGGTCAGGCCTGGTTGGTACTTGGATGGGAGACCGCCTGGGAATACCAGGTGCTGTAGGCTTATACCATAGTCTTTCGAGACTGAAGGTTGCCAAACAGCACATACCCAAGGTGACAAAGATAAGTGTCACTGTATATTACAAAATACTTTGAATTAATCTGTGTCAGTCTTGCTATGCAAAACCCATTTAACTGATTTAACAGACCCATTGAACTGACACAGACGAATGGCGTGACTTGGTAACAGCAGATTTATGTATGTTCACCAAAAAGAGCCCATACATCAGTCCACATAATGGACTGGGGGGGGGAATGGAAGAGGCTCCCTGTGAAGAATAGCAAAACTGCTGTTGCCCCTTTAAAAAACACAAAAACAGGGTACACATAAACAATGGCAGAGGAAGGGTGGAGAGTGAGGAGGACGAAAGCAGAGCACTTCTCAGTCGTCTCACCCACACTTCCTCTTCTGCTTCCTCCCCCTCAAAACACAAGCAGGCACTGAGCCAAGCACAGCTCCAAAGACCAGTGCGCGGAGCAGGGTGCATGGAGATGAAGAGACAGACAGATGAGTAGGCAATGAGTTCACGTAAGACCTCCTTTTGGATCTTGCTCAGTGGTGCCACTAGGGTTTGCATCACCAGGTGCGGGAGGACAGTGCATCACCCCCATGAGGGACCTCCTCCCATGCCATGGGCGGGGCAATGCCTCAACCAGTGGGCGTGGTCATGCTCTATCGCCCTGCCCCCTGCTGGTTTTTTGGCTATAACTTTTGAAAGAGTAGAGGTATTTCAACACTGTTTGTTCCATTGCATTCTGCATGAAAATATGCATCGAGTGATATATCACACGATGGTATTATTTGAAAATACCAAGATTTTAAAAAAATTGGGCCAGTAGTGGTGTCACCCCCCTGTACATGCCACTTGGTGTGGCCTGCACCCCATCACCCCCTTAGTGATGCCACTGGTCTTCCTCCACCCCCTCAGGAACCATTTTGCTTTGGTGCTCACTTTCCTTTCTTAGAATTCATGGTGTGTCCACAGGCTCCACAAGGTTGAGGATGTCCCCTGCCCTGCTCCAGAGCATTAATACAACATTTATTTAAAGTCATTGGGCTAGGCCAGGTAGTTGTATCACTCATTCCTGTTGACACTGCAAGGAAACCTAGGCCATATCTCTGGTTGTACACTCTTTCATTGGCACAGTACTCCTAAAGTACTGCTGTCCTAAGCAACCATCTGTGTTGCTGTAATCACAGGATTATAGTCTTTCTGGATCATGTGTTCACAATAGAGTGTCCTCTCCAGTGCGCGAAGCCTGGGTAAAGTAGGTATGGAGGATTGGCTGTTACCCATGCAGCAAATCCCCCCTCTTCACGTCGCTGAAATGGTCCAATGGAAAGGCAGAGGCCAATACAGTTGGTTCCAGCGGCGTCGCAGGAGTTGCCAGAACATGACTGTATTCAGCCATGAACTGCCTCAGGGACTCTGGCTCCGGATTTTGCCTCGAGGTTGACTCCTGAAGCCTTTTCCATAACTGGATGTAGCCACAAGGCAGTGGAGGTTTGGGATCAGAGTTTTCCTTCTCTCAGATGAGCTGCCTTTGACACCATAGTCTTCCTAGACTGAAGGATGCCAACAACATGTGTTCACAATATAAGTCCAATAAAAGAGCAGATTCTGGACTGTATGGATAACCACCTGGGTTAACCACTGGGTAACCACCCCATCTTTACATTGAACTAAAAATGTAGTGTTGGGAAATGTCCCCTGAAATTCACAATTTTTCTCTGAACTTACCACTAGAGGGCAACATTGCCAACACAAAATAAGCACCCAAATGAACCAGGTACACCTTAGCATTTTAAAAGAGCTAGGATGTGGAGGCACTCAGAGCTCACTTACAGTGATGGCTGTGCAGTTCTGAGGTGCTGGGTTGCATGAGAGCATGAAAATGACATGATGTTTGTGCTTTCAGAAACACTGTTGCATTTCTACCAAACTGAGCAAATGTCTAGAGTCATTTTCAGTGGCGTAGCTAGAGGGGGTGCAAAGCACCAAGTTTTGCAGGGAGCCTCCGCAAAACTGGAAGTGGAGCATGATTGCTCCGCTTTCACTTTTTAAGTTTCAGGGAGCCCTGTGGAGGGTTGCGCAGGGCTCC
Source organism: Tiliqua scincoides (assembly GCF_035046505.1). Lineage (NCBI taxonomy): Eukaryota > Metazoa > Chordata > Lepidosauria > Squamata > Scincidae > Tiliqua > Tiliqua scincoides. The sequence goes on from NC_089821.1 coordinate 12,798,635, forward strand.
CCGCACCCCCAGAAGGCTGCTGCAGGGACTGGTAACTAAATACCAGTCCTTGCACCCCCCTTAAGGGGGCAGAGGCCAGGGCCCTCAGGCTGGGGCATCGCGACGCCCTAGTTTGAGAAGCCTTGTGGTAACCCTACAAATAGTGTCTGTGATATCTTTGATGAAAAGAAATACAAACTCTCCTCCTGACACAGTTCTTGGCACTTGTGCTACATGAGCTCAAGCGTATTAACACACTGCTCTCACTAAGACCCACTTACTTCGATGGGGTTTATTCCCCAGTAAGTACAAGATTCCAGCCAGCCCATGCAGGTTTACCTAAAATCAAGTAGGCTGTGCTGACCGAGACCTACTCACAAGTAAGTGAGCACAGGACTGAAGTCTTCATTTAAATGGTTGATTTTGTGACCATTCAACACTTTTCTTGATTGGTGCCAAAATTCCTACAATAACGCCCCATCGTTTCAGAACTTTTTTTCTTATGTGTGCTTCTGAAGTATTTCTCAGCATGGACTTGGGTTACCAATGGATTAATTAAAAACTAGCCTAGCCTTCACTTGTGCCCTTAAGAGCAGCTTGTTGCACAGAAGTCAACAGAGACTTATTGCAACGTAAACCCCAAACTTATCCAGTGCTGCTAAAACTGAGTACTCTGTACCCAGGGCAGAAGGGAAACAGCTGGGCACCAGAGAGAGGGCCATCTCTTGCACTGATGGATTTCTTAGCAACCATGTCTGCTTTCCCTGGGTTTGACATTTGGCTGAGGAGGGCAGCGCCAAACCTAGTGGCACTTGCTACACACATTAGCATCCTGAGCACTCAGGGTTCTGAGGGCCCAACCCTAGCCAATTTTCCAGCTCTGGTGTAGCTGTGCCAATGGAGTGTGCACCGCATCCTGAGGTGGTGGGGGCCGTCACTGAGGCCACCTCAAGGTAAGGGAATGTTTGTTCCCTTGCCTCAGGGCAGTGGTGGATCCGAGGGGGGGAGCCATAGGTGCGTGGCCTCCCCAAACTCTCACATCAGCGGGGAAGGGTACCTGCCAGGATAGGGAGCAGCCCAAACACAGCCCGGAGCCCAGGTCTACCCACCTAGAAGAGGTGGCTCCAGAGGACAGAGTTGGAATTGGAGCCCTGGTTTACCCGGCAGGTAGATCTGGGCTCCAAATCCAGGCAGGAGCACAGGTGTACCTGCCCCAGCAAACATCAGCCATGGACGCCAAAGTTCAACCAGGAGCCCAGGTCTACCCACCTGGTTGACCTGAGCTCTGGAGAAGGTAGTGCTCATGCCCCCTTCCCCCCCAAACACAGACACTGGATCCACCCCTGCCCCAGGGCTTCATTGCAGCTGCATCAGCACTGAGAAATTGGATAGGATTGGGCCCTAAATTACAAGGAGAAAGTGTCCCTCAGTTCAGCACTGGCTTTCTCTGGCACAGGGTGCATAACACTTGAGGAGAAAAGTGTCCTTAAAGGACTGCAACTGTTGTAAACTCAGCCAAAGTTTTAGAAAGGACTGCCTGCAGGGGCCGATCCTGTGGCAACTCCTATTCGATGCTTTAAACATTTTTACCTGTTATATATATATGAACTCTCAGGTGATCTGAGCACTGGACCCACCTTGAGACTGAGAAGAAAGGTTCAATCGGCTATCTGTGCCGCTTAGTAGAGGCTTTGCTTGGAAGTCTGCTTAGCTTCCCATACAAACAAGAACATCAGCAGATGAAAACCAGAGAACAACAACCTCCTCGCCACACCCTCCCTCCCCAGCTTGCTTCTTATGTCCTTATGCTATTCTTATGTCCTTCATGATGTCCTTCTGAAGGCATGCCTGGGCTTGTCAACTGCTGAGGTTTTTCACTCCCTTAAAAGTTTTGAATGAGTATGGTGTTCTTCCTTCTAAGCTCCCCTTGAAAACTTGTAGTCGTCACAGTTCAAAATTTCAAAAACTAAGCAACACAGGATGTTTAAAAGTTTTTCAAGTTACGTTTTCATTTTCAAGTTACAATCCTAAACCCATTTTACGAGAAAGTAAATTTCATCAGACACATGGGAACCTTGGAGTAAACATGCTTAGAGATTGTACTGATTGTACTGGTTTTACATTTTTGGTGAGCTTGAATCATAATTGTTCAATATTTGGAGCTCAAACATGAACAAACTTCAAACTTACGGGAAAAATTCTACCTTTAGGTACCACAGGACTTGTTTTCACATCTATCTAATAAAGAGAGAAACATGCTTTTCTATAACGTTAATAACTCAGGCTGCAATCCTAACCACACTTTCCTGAGAGTAAGCCTCATTGAACAAAATAGGACTTATTTCTGAGCAGGTTAGGATTGTGCCCTAAAACTTACTGCGCAATCCTAACCTCTGCCTAAGAGCCCAATCCTGGGCTCAGCGCCGTGGCTTCGTGCAGCCGCGCACTGTCGGAAATGTGCCATAAGGCTACCACCTGTGCTAGCCCAGCACTGGCTGGTGCTGGGCTAGCACCGGGCTAGTGTGGGATGGGCACCCAGCCTCTGCAGCTTGCGGGTCTCAAGGACCGCTGAGCCATGGCAAGATAAGTGGGGGCGGGGAAGGGGCGGGGAGGGGGTGGGGAGGAGATGTTCCAGGGATGGGGCAGGCGGGTCCATGGAGCTCTGCTCCTCTGGATCCAAGGCATTCGTGCAGGGCTTGGCACCCTACACAAACGCCTTTACTGCCCACCTTTTGGTTGGCGGTAAAGTGAGTAACCCCATTGCAGGGCTGCTTACCTTACCCGGGAGAAGGGGACAAAAGTCCCCTTCTCCCGAGGTGCCACCCGTGGTAGCCCCGGGGCTCACAGGATCCGGCGGCAGCCTTTCTCAGTGCCGCTGAGGTTGGGCGCCCCGGGCAGCTCAGGATTCGGCTGCCCACCAGCACAGCCATCCCTACACTGTCTCAGAGTGTCGCAAACATGCCATAAAGCACATTTGTGACTCATTTGGAGCGGGTACTGCCAGCTGAAAGGCCTGTGCCCGCATGCCGGCACTGCATCCAGGAGCAGCACGAGCAGGAACAGGTAAGGTGGCATCGACTGGTGCAGGGGTGTGGGGAGGGTGACAGAGGTGGGGAGGTGGCATTTCAAGGTGGAGGGGAAGGCAGAACAGGCCCTATGGAAGGAGGCAGGATCGGTGAAGCAGTCCTCTGCCATATCCTAACCCCCACTCCCAGCATGTCCAACGTTACACTGGTGTTCCTGGATTTGTGCCAGCTAAACAGCTGATGCAGATCTGAGAAGCTGTACAGGGGTGGCTGGGGTGTTTTTGGAGTAAGTGGGAAAATATCCTCTTACTCCTAAGAGACCTCTAGTTGCTCCTAACCTGCACTAGATACAGTACAGGCTAGGCAGCCTGGCTGTGCCAGCACAGGTTAGAATTGGGCTGCCCATCATTCAGCTTGTTAGAATCAGAAATGATAGGTGCTATGGTAACTTCTGACAGCTACACAATATATATATATATATATATATATATATATATATATATATATATATATATATATATATATATATATAACATAATATAAAATAACATATAATATTATCCAGGAGAGAAAAACAAGGGTGAGGGGGAAAGAAGGGCAGAGAATTTTTCTCATTATTTTCAAAAATTAATGTGGGGTAATTGTTTTATCCTTCTTGCTCTATTTCCCCTTCACTGAATAAAATTCTTTTTAACAACATCAGACTCGGTGAAAGACGCTCCACTGAGTGCAGCCAGCAAAGATGTTTAGGGCCAGCCTGCTCAATCATCTTCATATGGGATATTAAAAACACCTCAGAGCATCTCTTTGGTTTGTGCTACACGTGATCTCAGTAGGGTTTCAGGTGTAGTAAAAGAGAACCTGAAAATTCATTCCAGCCAATGCAGGCTTTACATTCACAGGCTGGTTTGCCATCTGGCCAATTTATGCCTCACGCGTGGTAACTCACGAAGTTTCTGTGTCACATTTTAAAGGGTTTGTCAGCTGCACTTCCTATAGACAGGGCTACTGCATCAGTGGTGTAACTAAAGGGGGTGCAAAGCACTACGTTTTGCAGGCTCCTGAATGTGCCGCGCAAGCATGGCTCTGAAAGGGAGGGGGAGAAGCCGCTTGCACAGCACGTTCAGGAGCCTGCAAAACTTAATGCTTTGCAGCCCCTCTAGCTGCGCCACTGATTGTGTACTATATTTTATAAATCAGAGTTTCTCAGATTTGACATCTGGAGCTTCCTTAGTCATCAGAAACTTCTGTAAGCACAGCAAAACAAAGACACTTTGCAGGGGTGATCCTCACTCATCTGCTCAAGCTGTTATGGAGCAGCTGAAACCAAAACAGAATAGCAGGACCACATGGGGATGAAAGAGCCCAGAAAGGAGAAGTGTTTGTAAGAAGCAGGTTTCCCCTCATTTACCATGACTGAGAAGCATTGCCAGGGGATGGTGCACAGGCTCTTGTAAATTACATGTTGTGTTGCAGTGTTCAGTCAATTAAGCAGTTAGATTAATTGATTGAAGACCTTTTCCCTGATTGAAAAAAAGAACCTGATGAAAAGGGCAGCAGATTTTTTCTTTCTTTCTAGACATGCATTGATAAATGAAAGGCAGGCATTGGACTTTCTTATGAATGCAGAAACGGAATAGAAAAAATGTCCATGTGGAAAAACTTGGAACTGACAAAACAAGAGGATGTGTTCATAATGTCTGAGAAATAAAACTGGAGTTGACACCGAGGGCAGAGTGGAAGATTTGAGAGCTCAAGTTTGTAAACATTAGAGTGTGTTTTTCTAAATTATATTAGTTCCCCTGCTCAGAAATACCAATTTTGAATCCCATTGGCTTCAGTGTGTTTACTTGACAAAGGGCTCAACTCTAACTTGCGCTGGAACAGGCAAGCCAGGGGCTTGCGCTGTATCCAGTGCAGGACTGTGGCCGGCAGCGGCTTAGCCAGAGGCAAGGGGAAACTTTCCCCCTTACCCCTGGGTAAGGGCTGCTGGCACCTATGGGTCTCCTCGGACTTGTGCCACCTCCTGAGTGGTGGCTTGAAGCCGCTCCGTTCTCCCTGGGAACGGGGGTTGGGATCCGGCATAACTGCCAGATCCCAGTCCCTCCTCCTGCTCCCCGCCCGCCCCTGGGGATGCCCATCGCCCTCCCTCCCCCGCCCAGGAACACCTCCCTCCTTTCTCCTCCCCCCCACGCCTACCTTTCGTCCTTGCATCGGCTCATCTGAGCTGACGCAAGAAGCTGGCGCGGAGGCTTCTCTCAGCCTCTGCACGCCAGTGCTTCTCAGAGCACCAGCCTGGCTTCCTCCCAAGGGGGCGCAAACATGCTTTACGGCACGTTTGTGACCCTCCCAGGCCGGCCCAAGGGACTATATTGATATTACTGCCTTAAAACTCCTTACAAAGAATTAAGCTTGTAAGGCAGAGTTTATTAAACTGTGGGTCAGGACCCACTTGGTGGGTAGTGACCTGATTTATGGTGGGCCCCACAGAGCCTCCAATGAAAACATGGGTGATGGAAAGATCAGATAGCTAATTTTCTCAAGGCTTGAGGCTATTCAAAAATCAGATGCCTGCTAACAGCCCTGCAAAGAACTGAGCTCCTGCAGCTTGCAAGGTAGCTGCTAACTACCCTGAAAGCAGCTGAGCTCCTACAGTTTGCAAGGAACTGAGCTCTTCGAGTTTGCAAACTTGTGTAAATATTGTATAAGGAGATAAATGTTTGAGATCTTAAAACACACCTTTTTCTGGTGTGTTTTTCCCCCCCAAGTCTGTCAATGAGAAGGTAGTGGGAGCAGGTGAAGCTCACATAACTAAGCCCCCTCAAGTCTTGAAGTTATTCAATAGGGCTGCTTCATTATGAGAAATGGAGTCAGTTTTGTTTGGAAATAAATAAATACTATTTCTTTCTCAATCACTTTTTTAAAAAATCTCATAATGCTAGGTAGGTCCCAACAGTGTCATTTTTAAAAGTGAACCCACTGCTCTAAGGTTTTTTTTTTTTCTGCTCTCAAAGTACATCTCACATTTGAAGAACTAATATCTTATAAAGTTTTCGATTCTAAAACTCAAATTGGCACTGAAGTGTTGCTGACTTGAAAAGTTGTGCTACATTTGGGCTCTCCTTGGAGAGTTATAAACACAAGGAGGCCAGAAACACCAACAAGAATTAAAGGAACCACAGGATGGAGGCATCTGTGTGACAATTGTCCATTATAATTGCTATCATGTGAGCAAACCCTGACTCTGAGTGGGTAGCCGTGGTTTGGCACTCAGCCTTGTGGCCCAAAATAACACGCATTGGGCGGGGTTAGAAAGGAGCCCAACTGTCTGGGCCTCCCTATGAATGCCTGTTTTACACTTGTGGAAGTACTAGCCTATACTAACTTGTTCATATCTATCCCTCTCCATCTAATACCGAGTACCAGGCCTGTTGCCGAGGAAAAGATAATGCAGTCCCTCCCCGGTATCCATGAAAACTGTATCTGTGGTTTCACTAATCCGTGGTTCACAAACCTCCCCCCATCACACAAATGACTTATCTCTGTTTACAGCCCTCCTGTCACTTTCTTCTGTGTCCCTCTGTTTCTAGGATCACATTTTTTTTCAGCCCTCCAACCCGCTTCCTGTTAGCGCTTCCTGTTACCATTTGCGGACAGCCAGCAGTATTCCTGAGGCTTGTGCTGCCCCGGGGCCGCCTCCTGACATGCCACCTCCCTGACCTGGAAGTAAGTACAGTGACGTGATAACATCACTGCAATTACTTCTAGGTTGCTCCGTGTAGCTGCAGTTGCTTGGAATGTCCAGATCACTTGCTGTTCGCCCCCCACTTCTTTCAGAGCAAAAAAAAGTGGGCGACCCAACCAGTTCAAGCAACCGTAGCACTTGGAGCAGTTGCGTGTTGCTCACAGCAGCTGTCTGCTTCTTTTTACTTTGAAAGAAACAGCTGGTTGCTCTGAGGGACTGCTCCAAGCAGTTGCAAAAGGAGCAGTAGATGGTGCTGGCAACCCCACAGATGTACTGCCTGGGGTCACTTGCCCCCACTGACTACCCCCTAAGTACTCTAGTGCAGGCAGCACAGAAACAGCCAGACACAGGAGACAATGACAAGAGGGCTGCAATCAGAGATCAGATAAGTCACCATTTCTCAAACTATGGGTTGGGACCCACTAGGTGGGTCACGAGTCAATTTCAGGTAGGTCCCCATTCATTTCAATATTTTATTTTTAATATATTAGACTTGATGTCAACATGGTATGTGACTGCATTTGGGGAGCTCTCTACTTTTAACAGGCTACAATGTATATGTTTTTTTAACAATGATAGTCAGACAGGTTTACTCCTGGATAAGAGTGGATAGGATTGCAGCCTAGGATGGTTAAAAATGTTCCTGCATGATGATGTCACTTCCAGTCATGACATCATTTCCGGTGGGTCATGACAGATTATCAATCTGAAAAGTGGGTCCTGGGCTAAAATGTTTGAGAACCACTGAGATAAGTCATTTGCAAGATTGGGGAGAGGGATTTGCAAACTGCTTCTTGTAGGGCTCACTGCTTTCTGTGGTTTCTGGTATCTGCAGTGGCAGCTGGAACCTATCCCCTGTGGATACGGTGGGGAACACCTGTATAGAAATCATTAGATATTTGATTTTCTCTGTAAACCGCTTTGTGAACTTTTTGTTGAAAAGCGGTATATAAATACTGTTGTTGTTGTTGTATAGAAATCTCCAACCTAAATAAATAATTTTGATGATTCTAACTTTAAAAAAATGTAAACAAACTAGGAGGAAGAGAATGCAAATTTCTATATAAAGGTTATGTACATTAAAAAAAAAAAAATCAAAACACCAACCCTTAGATTTGATCTTGCTGTTCCAACATGACTGGACTTTTGTAGCCTGAATGATTCACCATTTCCATGGCCCCTGCTTCCAACTCTGAAAGCAGAGCCCTCACAACAGATACTCTGGAAGCTCTTGGCTGGCTCTGCAACTGATTTCAGACTTCTGCTGCAGCAGCCAGTCATTTTCAAACCAAACTATTGTTTGTTTGGCTTAAAATGACTCTAGAGACTCCCAGAGGCTTTTGAAGTCTGAGTGCTGCACTGCTACAGTCAAGGAAACAATGAAACGCATTTAAATGTGTGTTTATGTGTTTTTATGCCTGTGCGCCTAATATGAAAAAATTAATGATGTGTAGGAACAAAAAGGGTTAGTAGCAGGGCAGAAATTTCTCAGGAGGCTCCTTTGTGGACTGCCCTATCAAGCAACACAAAACACTGGAGGAAACAAAGAGACAGACACAACATATAAGAAATACTTCGGGGGGGGGGGGTAGGACTCATTTTTCCTGAGGGCTGATTCTGCTTGCAGATAGGACAATAGCAAAGCTCTCATTTCCGTCAGAGGTGCAGGATCAAGCCCCTCCACCGTGTCATAGTGTCTTTAAAAAAAAAAACGCCAAGTAACAAGATAATGAGGCCTGGAGATGGACTAATGATGATCGCTGTCAAGACTGCAATGGCGTTATTAGAGTTTGACTCAGAAACAGCAAAGGAGGGGGAGTTTAGTCATTGGTTACCAGTTAAAGAACAAAGAAAAAAAATCCTTTGTAGGCCTGGATATCAGGTCTATCCAAAGCCTGTAGAACTTATAACTCACCCATCCAAACATAGTATGCATCAGGTGCATAGGGAAGGGGATCCCACCAGGTGCTCAAAGAACCTCTTGTTTTTGTTTTGTTTTTTTTAAAATATATTTTATTTATAGACTCTCTTGTTTTGTTACTGCCTGGTTGGGATCGTAAAAATGGGAGCAAGAGGACTGTGTGACCTAACAGGTCAGAGTACATGACGGGGGATGGTGGTGGTGGTGGTGGTTTGGCCTGGGTTGTGTGTCACAGCCTGTACAAACTTCTGTTCCTTAGTCATTCAAGATCTGCCCAGTTAGACAGAGAGAGAGAGAGAGAGAGAGAATCTTCCACTACAAAAGTCAGTGATGCTGATCAGAGATGTTGGTAGAGGCAGTGGCACTGGGGGCAGTGACGTTGTGAGGTTGCAATGTCATGTGACATTATGGCATCAAATTCAAACTCAGATCTTTATTACAATCTCAGACCAGCGAAGATTATGACATCACTTCCAGCTTTTCCTGGAAGATGTGGTGGCTCTTGTTGAGCAAAGGAGATTGCAAAGCCGTTGAAACATGAGGAGGTGGTGGTGGTGGCCTCTGAGTACCTGTGACCACGGCTGGCGCTGCTACTGCTTCTCCCACCACCACCATCTTGACTGGGCCTCATGGTGCACACCCTTCCGGTCTGGCGTCAGAGTCGGTCCGCCCCCACCTCCCACTTGCCACACCACTGATGAAAAGGCTTCACTGAGCTTGGATCTCCACTGCAGATAACCAAAGGATCCCAAGGTCAGAAAATATAGAATCCAGTCACTTTGCTGAAGCTAAGCAAGTCTGAGTCTCGGACGGGAGACTGCCTGGGAACCCTTTGTTCAATACCTTGAGTTCTATCCCAGCAGAAAGGCAGGATGTGAATAATCAAAATAATCAATCAAATGTTGAGGAATCCAAATTATCCCAAGGAGGTTATTCAAAGTAACAGACTGCACCTTGGGTTGAGAAGTAAAAGTGTGTTTCAGGCTACCTAATGCAATAATCAAGCTCTGGAAGGATATTTGCTTTGCAATGATTTTCAGCAAGATATGGCCAGATTTAATGAAAGGCTGGACTCAGAGGGATTCCTTGAGGAAATTAGCCATTGTTAAGCCGTGGCTCTGAGTAAATAGACCAAAACCAAGGCAGAGACAGTGTGTCTGAAAGAGAAAATTGTGAATTGAAGCAAGTTATAGAGTGGCAATTTTGCCTAATTCTGCTAATGAGGCTGCCACAAAAGTCAACCAAGGATAAGGAGCAATCTACCAGTAGACCCTCTGAAATGAGTGGTCTCTTGCACTGTTCCCAGTGATCTTGCTGCAGCTTGTACAAGATGATTTGGGATAGACTGTACGCACTTACCTAGACACTTCACCAAGTTTCAGGGGGTCCTTGATGAACTATTCTCCATCAGCTCCCACTACCTAGCAGGCCTCGAGGAATTCAATCCACCATCCTCTGATTGCCTATGAAGGCTAGCGGTACAGAGGTGGTCCTGGGGATCAGTGGTGGACTGAGTACTGGGCAGCTGCCCAATGACATCAACTCCTGAGACTGGCCCTAACTTTATCCTGCTGACACCTTGCGACCAGCATCTGATCTTGGAAATACGAGCAATGCAGAAACACTCCAATATGCAGGGCTGGCCCATCTATGAGGCCAACTGAGGTGGGTATCACAGGTAGTAGATTGGCGGCAGCACCTGCTTGGCATCTTTTGGGTTACCCTACTGCTTTCCTCCTTCCACCACTCCCTGAATTCAAAAAGGATGAGGGGGATAGAGTAGAAGAGGCAGTGTAGAAGAAAGGTAAGCCCACTCCTCTCCTCTCCCTCCAGGCCCTTTCCCCTTCCTATTTCCATTTCCTTTTTTAATCCATGGATTAGTAGGGCTGACTGCAGCTGAGGTGTTGCCACACAACCCCATCCCTTTGGGTGCCACATCACACACTGAAAGGTCTTGGACCAGCCTTGACCAAAATGGAGGACTATTTGGAGTTACGTGTGATACTTTGTTGTATGATATTTGTAGATAAAAATGATTTATGTCTGATTCTGCTCAATAGATAATTTTATTCTGAAAAGTATACTAAAGACAAGTAGCCACCTATGCAGGACAGAACTGGTGGGTTTTGGTTTCATATGCTTCCCCTCTCCCCCCCCCCACCCCATATCTCCAGAACCCCCAGGGAAACTGGAATCCACGGATACAGGGGTCCCAGTTTAAATGCCTTTAAAAACAAAAAATAAAGTGCAAAAATTGTGATGTGTTCTGAGGCAAGCCTGGGAGAAGGAAGGAACCACCATGCAAACTGGAAGTGGGTCTTTCAGCGCTAAGATAAAAGCTTGGAAATGGTGTGGTTTGGCCACAAAAACGATAGGAACTCTGATTTTGGTTTGTTTTTTGGTTTGTTTTTAAAGGCATTTAAACTTGGACCCTGCTATCTGCTGATACCGCAGTCCAACTGTAGAACGTAGCACCCAAGCCAGGAGATCCTGCATATATATCAGATCAGAAACCTTTATTGGCATCACAGACAACAAATAAAAGCAAGCCGAAAAGAAACAGCCAATAAAATAGCCTAAAAAAATCATATATCTTCCAATTCACATAGAGCTGCCCAAGACACACACAGTTCCTCCTACACAGCTTCTCAATGATCATAGTTCATATGGAGATGTTTGCGCCTACTAAAAATCAGACAAAGATACTTGGCAGTCATACAAATGCGTTCTTGATCCCTTCCTGCTAACAAGAAATGCACCGTGTCCTGCCCCTCCCACCCTGACGGGGTAACTATCTAATTTAAGTATTGTAGTCGCAAATCATTATATAAGCAGCCAGTAAACATCATGTGCGCTAGTCTCAACAGTACATTTATCACAAGGTCATGATCTTCTGCTTATCTCCATCCCTGAAAATCTACCCCATAGGAGATTAGATGGAAATATATTGAACCTAGCTATGGTGAAGGCTCGGCGTTCCTTGGAGGTGGTCAAACACTATAAATAATCTGCATATATATATATATACAGGGCTTTTTTTCTAATGGAACGCGGGGGGACGGAGTTCCGGCACCTTTTTTCAGGGGCCCCTCCCCTTTGGAGGCATTCCAGAAGGGGGGAACCAAAATAGAGGCATTCGCTGGGTGGGTGCTGGGGGGTGCAGGGTGGGCGGGCGCCTGGCCCCTGCCTGACCACACAATGACCCCCTCCTGCCCCCATCTCCAAGCTCTCACCTGAGCACAGCCCGCCTCCCCTCCCCCCGCGCTCTGCTTCCCAGCGCAGCTTCCTATCCTATCCACAGTAAGCCCCATTCACTAAAGCTGCCATGCTATCCACAGTAAGCCCCATTCACTAAAGTGGACTTCTGAGTAGACATGCATAGGATTGGGGTCTTAGGCTGCAATCCTAGGCACTTTCCTGGGAGTAAGCTCCATTGACTAGAACGAGACTTACTTCAGAGTAGACATACCTAGGATTGGGCTCTTAATCCTGGCAGAGATATATATCTGCACCCTGCTAAGGGCAGATGAAAAGGGATTCTACGTGTGTACAACATGCTGTCCAGCCTTGCCAGAGATCCTCCTCGTCCTTCCCCCACAAGCATGCCCTCCGCCAGCCAGTGTTTGCAGCTCCTCTCCAGCAATGCACAGCAGCTGCTCAGGGCAGCAGAGAACATACAATTGCATGCTAAGCGCCTTCCCAAAGACACAGAGTATTCTGATATCTGAATTAAACCATATTTAATCCGTTGTTTGCAAATGTAGTTGTTTCTATGTGCACCTAAGGACCCCTCTCGTGTAAGAATTCCTTTTTTGTTCTTACTCCCACAGTTGCTTAGAGTAATTTTACTACATGGAACTCATGTAAGCCATTTTTCGGAATCCATTCACTGCTTCCTCTCCTCGAAGTAGTGCCACACTACATACTACATGCTACAAGTGCACCTGTACAGTATTTTTCCCCATGTGTAGAAAAAATAGCTAGGGGGAAGGGGATGTGGAGATTGGCAGCCCAATCTTATGCATGTCTACTCAGAAGTAAGTTCATCTTTAGGGGGGAAGCACATAAAAAATATTTTATTTCTCCAATAAAAAATGGTTTATAAATAAATGAATGAATGAATGAATGAATGAATGAATGATTAACAAGTTGTGAGTTCCTGCACCTTTTTATTTACAAAAAAAGCACTGTGTGTGTGTGTGTGTGTGTGTGTGTGTGTGTGTGTGTGTGTGTGTATATATATATATATCCTTGTGCTCTGGATAATAAACCTACTCTGGGATAAAATAAATAAAAGACCTCCGGGTTCAGTTGTTATTTTCTATGAGAAGTGAGCAGCACAGAAGGGAAAAGGCACAATTAGCATAAGATCCACTTGGTCAAGTTTCACTGTAGGCTGATGAGCATTGTTTGGCTGATGAGAAAAGCATTGTTTGTGCAACCAGGGTGCTATCCTAACCAACTTTCCAGCACTGACATGGCTGTACCAACATGGCATGCACTGCATCCTGCAGTGGGGAGGCAATGAAGGAGGCCTCCTCAAGGTCTGCATTGCGGCCAGGTCAGGGCTGGAAAGTTGGTTAGGACTGCATCCCCAGTGGCATAGCTAGAGGGGGTGCAAAGCTCTAAGTTTTGCAGGGAGCCTCATCACAGTATACAACGGGCTCCTCCCCTTTGGAGCCATTCTGGGTGGTGGGCACAAAATGGAGAGGAATGCCAGAGAAGACCCAGAGAAGAGACGATATGCTCTTTGCCTCCGTTTTGCTTCCCCTGCCCAGAACAGCTCCAAAGGGGAGGGGGAGAGGCCCCTTGCACACTGGAGTGAGGCTCCCTGCAAAACTTAGTGCTTTGCACCCCCTCTAGCTATGCCACTGGTGCAGCCACTAGGTCTATGTTTCAGAGCAGTTTCCCAAAGGGTGTGTGTGTGTCTTATATTCATAGATTAGAATTTTCTGAGCAAATCTGTTTGGAACTAGAATTGTCTATTGTTGCTCATACTGTTTAAGCAGCCATTTGTTCTTTTCCAGTTCCTTTAGTACTGCCTTCCTTCCAAATTTATCTCTGTTCTGCTTCTTGGCACCCTCATTTTCTGCTCTTCGATACCTCCATTTCGTTGACTGTATTTCTTGATTATTTTAAACACTGTATGCATTTTATTCTTCCATACGAAGATGGTCTGTTTCCATCTTGCCACTCATCTGGTATCAGATTTTGTAACCTGGACCAAACATACAATGAAATCCTGTGCACAGCTACTCAAAAGTAAACCTCACTGTGTTCAATGGAGCTTGCTCCCAGGAAAGTGTGTATGGGACTGCAGCCATGATGCCATTGGTCATTTTTCACACATGATGTTTATGTTGGTTTTGGGCTAGAACAGTGGCATCACTAGGTTTGTGTCACTGGGTGCAAGAGACCAGTGCATTACCCCTATGATGGACCTCCTACCTTGCATTGGGCAGGGCAACAGCCTGGGCAGTGGGCATGGCGATATACCATTGTCCTGTCCCTGCTAGTTTTTTGGCTATAACATTTGATAGAATAGAGATATTTCAACATGGTTTCTTTCATTGCATTCTGCATGAAATTACACATCAATTTATATATAACATGATGGTATTATTAGAAAATAACAAGATTTTTAAAATTTTGGCCAGTCGTGGTGTCACATGCCCCCCCTCCCATTTCTATATATATATAGAAAATAACTATTATTCCTAATAAAACATATCCACACATACATGAAGGTAGGTGAGGCTGAAAGTGCTTTTAACAACATGCACTGTATAAGGCTTGTGGACAAATGAGTTCAAATATAGTAAACTGAAGGGAACATCTATTAAACATCCTGAAAGAGGTTCTAAAGCACTCCGATTATAATTAATCAACCTACAATATTTGGGTTTAAACAAATTCCAGCAAGACCAAAATTAATTCTGATTAATTAATTTACAATTAGGCTCAAGGCTAATTGTGCGATACACAAGTGCGATACACAAATTGTGCGATACACAAGTGCGATACAAGGACATCTGCAAGAGGGATCTGAAGGCCTTAGGGATGGACCTCAACAAGTGGGAAACCCTGGCCTCTGAGCGGCCCGCTTGGAGGCAGGCTGTGCAGCATGGCCTTTCCCAGTTTGAAGAGACACTTGGCCAACAGTCTGAGGCAAAAAGGCAAAGAAGGAAGGCCCGTAGCCAGGGAGACAGACCAGGGACAGACTGCACTTGCTCCCGGTGTGGAAGGGATTGTCACTCCCGGATTGGCCTTTTCAGCCACACTAGACGCTGTGCCAGAACCACCTTTCAGAGCACGATACCAGAGTCTTTCGAGACTGAAGGTTGCCAATACAATACAGGCTCAAGGCTGTACAGCTGCTTGTCAACAATTCTCTGACTCTATGTAATGTAAAAAATACAGAACTCGTAGCTCACCCATTTCCACCTTTCTGCCTATTCTTAGTTTGATCAGGCAGGAATAAACCTTATTTTGATCCCGGAAAGGCTCTTATGTGGAAAGGCTACTGTCCTGTGGCATTTTTTTGGCATCTTTTCTTCCTCTGCTCCTTTTAAACAGATGCTATTTCTAGGAAGTTGGTTGAAAGACAGAGACAGATTTTCATTTTTTTTTAATAACAACTGAGCTTCAGGTTCCCAAGGGAAGAAATTTGCTTTCCACTGGATACAAGAAGGTCTTGTGTCACCCAAATTCTTTATTTATTAAAGAGACAAAACAGATCCTCTTACAACTCCTTGCCCCCCCTCCCCTGTAAAGCCACTTCCTTAAAACAGACAGGAAGTTTACTGGGCCTCCCTCTTCCTCATCCCCAAGACCAGCGATGATTGATTTGCAAGGTTTCCCTGGGAAGGAAGTAGAAGAAGATGTTCTATGACTCCCCATAAACAGGAGCGCAGGATCCTGCCTAGGCAGGCAAGCTACCTCACACGTTCCACCTACAGATCTATTGCACCTCCCTAGCTGGCCTTCACATTGTCCAGTCAGCCAGCTTGCCAAGGATGGGCAAGTCCAGTGTGACTTGGTTTGAGTTGAGTTACGAGTTTCTGCCCCCATGGCTCAACTGGAAAACAGGTTCTAACAGGCAGACTTTCTGAGTCACCCAGAGCGTTCTGGGGACTCTAAAAGACTTGAGTCCTGAGTCTTTTCATTAAAAAAATCAGCTGCGGCTTAATGGAAAAAAACAGAGCTGCTGCTGAGGTGTGTGTGTGTGTGTGTGTGTGTGTGTGTGTGTGTGTGTGTGCGTGTGTTTCGGAGTTCTCTTTAAACACTCCCCTGATGTCCCTACACATCCCATCAGTAAACAAAAGACATTCTATTCTTCAAGTGAAAGCAGCAATGCAGAACACTTCTGTACGATCCCCAGCCGTGACGAAACCCACCCCTTTCCCTGTCCATGAGGCTCCTTCTCTGCCCCTTTCTCTCCCAGACACACAAAATCAGGACACATCCTCTGTCCAATGGATGGTCTGGGGACAAGAAGAAGAATCCCAGACTCAAGTGTTTGCCTGAGTCTTTAACATGCATGACTCAGATCTGCACAAGTCAGAAAAAAGTGTGTTTTTGTGACTCTGACTTGTTGCCAACACTGCTCCTTCACATGTACACGTGTGACCTACATGTGTCATGCGCACATAACTAAAATTGGGGACATTAGCAAGCAAGAAGTCAGATCTAACAGTGTGACAAGGTTTGGGATCATTGACATGGATGAGCAATGCAACCAATCTCAAAGTGCCTCAAAGTTAGGCTAACAGTAACCACAAGACAGAGCTTTTCAAAGAAGATAATGAGTTTATTAAAGAAATAATCTTTTTGGGGGGGGGGAGAGAGAGAGAGATCAAAAGGGGGGGGAAATCACCTATCCTGCTGGTTTGCTTGAGTGTGAAGTCCTTCTTGAACAGCAAGGCAGGGTTGCAAAATTCCCAGGTTGAACAAACTGCTCTTGTCTGTCTCTGCCCTTGTGTCTTGTTCCTTCTTGTGTCTTGTGTCTTCTCTTGTTCTGTCTGTCCTAGTGTCTTGTCCTTCCTTCTGTCTTGTTCTTGTCCTAGTTAGTTCTAATCTGCTTCCAGAGCAGGGAAGTTATAGGACTTTTCACAAAAGAAACAAAGGAATATCTGCAGGACAAAGGAGTTTGGAGAGCTTCTTGACTGATGCATTTTGGGCTTCCTGGCCTTGATTGAGTCAGAAAAGAGCCTGATGGCCCATTCAGGAAGTTTCTACTGAACAATGGTGTGGCCAGGTGTGTTATCTCAGGAAGGACTTCTTGGCCTAGAGTCTGAAAAGGAACTACCCATTTGGGCTATTGTAATTCAATTTAACATAGCATTGTTCTTGCTAGCTATCCTTTGTCAGACCTCAAGCACCCAGATTTAATCAACCATAGAGGGGCCCTTCCTTGGGAGCCAGCAAAATCTCATCCCTTTTTACTTCAGGGAGGCTTGCCTGACTCTGAAACCAAGATGGAGTCAATTTAAACTGGACACGTGTTTGGGGAAAGAGGGTGTCTGTAACAGACTCGAGTCACTTAACTCATCATGAAGATTCACACAAAATCCGTGGTCAGGATGAAAAATGCATCTTGGAAAAAAATTCGTAGGCCTGATTTCATACCAGACGTTTCCCAACATTTTTGAAGTAACTGTTTATTCAATTTTTGTTTTTAAATGTTTGCTTCTGGCAGGTGATAAATAGCAGAAATACCTTCTCCCAGATTGCCAGGTGGCATCTGTGACTAGCAAGGCTTTTGCCTAGCTATGGCTGATGTGCCCATTGTGGCTGTTCCTGAGTTGGCAGCACCCTGTCACAGTGGTCAATGCCTTAGTGATGTTTAGATTACTGTAATGTGCTCTTTGTGCGCATTATGACATACACCTCTGTTTTGCTCCCACCATCCAGAATGGCTCTGAAGGGGAGGGGCTGCTTGCTGGCTGCGACTAGGATCCGTGCAAAGCTTGGTGCTTTGCACCCCCTCTAGCTACGCCACTGCACCTGAGAGACCTTCTTCTCCTATATTGTCTTGTTCCATCCCCTGAGATCCTTTTAGGGTCCTTCTGTTTAAGCTACTCCAGACAGATATCTTTTGTAGAAGGAAAGGATGGTTTACTTTACAGGATGAATTCTAGTTTTTTCTCCTGTTAGCTCTGATGGTGCAAGTACTCTGCTTCTGGTTCATACTTATGAATATGTTTGTGTAAGACTGTGGAAAGCAGCATCAGTTGACTTTTATGGCCAAAGACCAGTCAACACACACTATGACAAATTGTCTTGTTATAAGGTGGGCCTAGATACCATAGTCTTCCGAGACTGAAGGATGCCAGCATACAGCGGGCCTCCTTACCCATGGGTTTGACATCCGCAGATTTCACACACTATGGATGCTGAGCATGCAGCTGGAGGGCCTCACAGAACCATAGGGATAAAACTGGAACACGCTTCTGGGAGGTCCTGTGAGGACCTTTCACAGATTTGATTATCCCGCAGAAATCGGTATCCGCAGGGGAGGGTCCTGGAATAGATCCCCTGCCTGAGGATAGCAAGGGCCTCATATAGAATTATTCATCACCAACCCACCACATCTGTCTGCAATTTGTATTAAAGCTTAGGTTTGGGGAATCTGCAGTGAATGACGGGCAGTATTATTGTTATGACTTGAATTAGGGATCTCTTCCAAGATGGGGAACATGAACACACTTTGAATAATGAGCAGTTGAAAACATTGGGATATATTTGCATTTTCCTACATGCAAGCAGTCCCAACTGAGCTTGCACCAACTTTTTTTTTTTTTGGCAGGGCAGCATGTCAACGAGGCCTGCAAGGGGTCTGGGCCCGAAAGGAGCCAATCCATGGACAGGAATGTCACCATATGCCACACTGGCCCAGGGTCACCACAGTGCCCTCTACTCTGGTACACCCTGACACACTCTGGTACAGGCAAGAAGAGTCCAGAAAAAGAGAGAATTCCCCTACCAATCACATGCAGAGTAAAGCTCCACCTTTTTGACTACACGGCACAAAGGAAAAATAGCTGGGGGTGGACATGTATAACAAATGCAACAGCTTCTCCTGGGTAAGGATTCAGCTCAGGCCTGGCCCAAGCCCACCTGTTCCCCCATTGCAGTGAACAAAGTGTACTGGGAAAATTTGTACCTGCCAATCTTTCCTGTGCCCAGGGCCAGCCCATCCATGAGGCCAACAGACGTAGTTGCAACAGGTCAGCGGGGTGCCCACTTCAGTCCGCTCACTTCTCCACTGATCCTCCCCTCCCACTATCTGGAGTGAAAAAGGAAGAGGGGGACCAAGCAGAAGTGTGGAAGAGAAGAGAGTGGTGGCCCAGAGTGTTAGAGGAGCAGGCATTGGCATGACACCAGGAAAGGGGGGTATGCATTTGGCACACCAGGACTTTTGGGGCCGATAATGTCCACATCCCTCCACTACTCCTGATCTTCCCTATGCCCCTTCCACATCTCTCCTGAGCCCTCTCCGCATCTCCCCCACATGCCCCTGCATCTCCTGGCCCTGTTGTCACTCCCTGCATCTCTCTTATCTCTCACATCTCTCCCACTCCAGCCACCGCCATCATTCCTGATCTCCCCTGCACCCCTCCCAATCTCCCCCATACTACCTCCAGATTTACCACCTTTCTCCACTTTTCTCCTTCCTGCTATCTGTCATTTTAAAAGACAGAAAAGGGGAAGGGGAAAGGAGAGAGGAGGAGAGATAAGACTACAGGACTACATCAGCCACTTCTTTTTTCCTCTCCCACAGCCTCTCTGTCTGTCAGGCAGAGAACCTGGAGGAGGAGGAGGAGGAGGAGGAAGAGGAGGAGAGCAGCAATAGAGGATGCTGATGAACCCAGTGAGCTGTTAGCTCACTTGGCAGAGTTGTTAGCTCACTTGGCAGAGTTGTTAGCTGCCTCTGCCAAGGTGCCATCCTGGACCCCAGGGATGACTGAATTCAATCAGAGGCTGGTTCTGGTTCTGATCAGACCTCCTGTCTCCAAAATATTTCAACAGCAGAGACTTCTGTCAAATCCTCTGCTGCTCTGACCGGCAACACTGGAGCATAGGATTGTGTCTTCTGTTTGTTAACTTTGTTCCTTATTTTACCTTGGCTAACTGGTCACAGAGACACCTTTCAAAGTGATGTCCTCTTATATTTAGCAGGGGGAGAGCAAATGTCCCTCTTCACCCTAGCATGACATCTTTTCCAGTGGCTCTTCTGTATTTTTTTTTCCAATAGAGTTTGAACCCTTTGGGGACAGGGAGCCATTTATTGATTTATTTCTATGTAAACCGCTTTGTGAACTACTCTGTTGAAAAGTAGGTCCACTTTATCTGCAGATTTGGTACCTGTGGTTTTGACCAACCATGGGTTCCAAATACATGGCTGGAGGACCCACAGAGGACCTCCCAGAAGCGACCAGAGGTTGCATCAGGTCTTCTGAGTTGTGCGGAGGCTGCATGAGACCTTCCTGCAACTCAGAACATGTGTTGGAGCAATTTAGTAGGCACTTTCAGTTTTTGCCCGCCTCCTTATGACTCAGAAGACCTCCAGGATGCAATCTCTAGACACTCTAGTGTGGGAGGTCCTTTGTGGACCTCTAGACACTCTAGACACTCTAGACACTCTAGTGTGGGAGGTCCTTTGTGGGTCAGACTACGGATTTGATTATCTGCACCCCCGCAGATGCAGAAGACACACCTGTATTCTTAACATAATAATAATATATAAGATTTTGACTGCAATTTTCCTAAGAGAGGATGTACCTGATCTTTGATACTCCAGAGAGAGAAGAGGAACAGGTGGAAATAGAAGACATCTGTTTGTAGAAGACATCTTTAGAGATTTCTGGAGAGAGGAAAAAAGTTTTCTTGGTATCTCTGAATTGTTTTTCGGTTTAACGGTACCTCTAACCATTTTTCAGACAATCATGAACAATTTCTCTGGTTTCAAGAGTAGGTTAGAAACCAATACATAGTTAAAATATACATTGAGTGTCTTCTCTGTGTTTAGTGCACAGCATGTCTTATTTAACAGAGGAGTGAAAGACAAAAGAGAGATAGAGACTATCTGAAGGAAAGATACTGAAGTACAATCTTGTTATGCATAATTGAAGTGGAATTTGGAATCCACACCACATGGTCGGGGATTTCTGGAGACTACATCTGATCGGAAGAACTGACTGTTACCTGAGAGGTAATGGAGACGTTGTTGGCCCAAAGCTTTGTAGTTTCAGCCTGCTGTGAAACAGTGACACCACGGAGGACAGAGAGGAGGTATCCCCATTCAGGACACAAAGTACGTTGGATTTCAAAACCAGGCACCGGTCCAAAGGGTAAATGTAGCTCCACAAAGCAATTGTTCTGGGATGCCAGGGGCAGTCCACAGTTGGCCTCTGAGGAAAGAGTGCCAGGCTTTCAAAGGCAGAGATGCCAAAGAAGATGCGGATCTGATGTCATTGCTTCTCACTCGCTTTTGCCCACTTGTCCTTTCAGCAAAACTTGCTGAATGGCTGCTCACTCAACGATGCCCTGCTAGCCTACAATATGAAAAGCAGTGGTGCTGTTATCACTGCAGATAACTAAGAGTGCTGCAGACTGTCACTCCCGAATTGGCCTTTTCAGCCACACTAGACGCTGTTCCAGAACCACCATTCAGGGCGCGATACCAGAGTCTTCCGAGACTGAAGGATGCCAACACAACAATGTTGTTATACTGTCCCAAATTTTAGACCACAGAATTGTCATGTAGATCTGTTTCACACATGGCCCAAATATGTGGTTTACTGGAGCCAGAAATGGGAGCTTGGGCTTGTATTCCTTCCCCCACCATGTCTGAAATCTTCCGTGTAAATAAGGCCCAGGATAATAAATGGCCATTCAGAGTAGGCTCTGCCTATGGCATCCAAAACCCTTTTTCCAAAGGATAGGTCATTTGAGTGGGGCCTTCTTATGTAGGCATGTACAGTAGGCATGTACCTCCTTATCCACGGGCTCCGCATCTGCAAATTTAAGCATCCTTGGATGCTGAGCTTGTGCTGAAGGGGGCCTCCTGAATGCATCCAGAAGCCACTTCTGGTTTGCACTGGTGATATCCAGTGCCTTCCGAGAAGACTGGCAGATCTCAAGAAGGCCGGGTGCGACCTCCAGGTGAGTAATTGTGGTGCCACGTCTCTCTCTCTCTCTCTCTCTCTCTCTCTCTCTCTCTCTCTCTCTCTCTCTCACACACACACACACACACACACACACACACACACACACACACACACACCCGATTCCAATATCCACAGAATTCGGTATCAGCAGGCGGTCCTGGAACAAATCATAATCACCACTTTCTTCTACCACAGCCTTTCAATTTCTGTTTGTAGATCTTTGTATTTTGTTTTTGTTTTTTTTCCAGTTCTGCTTTTCCTACTCTGCGATCACCTGGTATTGCTATATTGATTATTTAGGCTTGTTTTTCTTTCTTCTCAACTACAGTTATTTCTTTTGTATTGTGCAGCAAATGTTCATTGATGGATTGATTAAGTATCTACATGCTTATGTGCATATCCAAAAGACTGCTTGTGTAGCCCTTCTAAAAGAAAATGTGTGACTACCTCTCCATCTCAGCAAAGCCTTGTCATAATAGAACTTTTTTTTTTAATTTCCACGGCGTGAAATGTAGTAGCCCACAAGTAGCTTGCCATCTGATCTAGTCAATGTTATGATTCTGTTGATCTGTAAAGCTGAAATGGCTGTGCTTCCAAAAATTCTCCTCAAAATTTTCCATTATGAGTTTTCTTAATGTTCTCCAAGTCAACTTGAACCTGCACCAGCTCAATCGCTGGCATCAGTCTGAGTTGGTCCATGCAGGTGAATCAGGTCTGGGAAGTGGGTCAGGATTCAGTGTGCACCGCTGCCACTAAACCTGTCCCCCCTCCCAGGATTGATTCACCCTCCTCCCCACCCCTGTTACCACCCCATTCCACTCACCCTCTACACTGTTCAACTTTGTCACTGCCTCCCTCCAACCCCTACCTGGCTTACATGCCCTGGCAGATGGCCAGTGTTCCTCTGAAGGTCATGGGAAGGCTCCACAGGAGAAAGAACAGGGGGCAAAGCTGCTGGTGCCTCCTCTGTAACTAGGGCAGCGACTGAGTGGCAGTCCTGTACCCCTCTTTGGTGTAGCACCTGGGGCAGGTGCCCCTCAGGCTCTGCCCTAGTTACACCTCTAGTGAAGCTTTCATACAAGCAATTACCCCAATGCATTCTAAGGTGGCATGGTTGCATGGTGGACTGAGTGCCTTGTGCATGCCTCACTGTCTGAATAATTTCAGGGAGTGTGCAAGAGAGGGAGTACTGTTTGCTTGTGTCCTTGTCATGCTAACAAAGAAAAAGAAACCCAATGTCCACTATTGTGTAGAACCATTTACATTTCCAAAGACTTATAAAGAAGACAATAGTGGGTAGAAGGCAGCCACTAGATCTTAAGAGATGGGGGATCACTGTAGCTAGGGAAGTCAGTCAGAAGAGGACAGCTGATATTTCAGCATCTGGAGTACACAGTTGTGTGAGGAGTAGATGGTTTATTCAGTGGCTTCTCGATGACAAATGTCAGTTGTAAACCATTCTAGGGTGCACATCGCAGGCATATCTTAGCTCTGTCTCAGCTGTCTGGAAGCCAGTAACAGAAAACGGCCATTTGATCTTGGCTTTTTAAAAATCTAATCTCATCAATCGATCGCATGCTTTGCTGAGCGGTACCTGACCACCTTAACAGACATTACACAAAGTCAGCAACCTTCCTGGAAGAAGCTTTGTGTGTCAAAGTATTATTTACCCCAGTAAATAATGTCATCCTAATTATAATTAGAATAGCTGCCTGCTTCATTTAAAGAAAAGGCGATCCGGTGAGGTATCCCTTCCTTCATCCATATGCATCCCTAGGGATTCATATGGAACCAAGTGCACAGTGTAATGTGGTTCTGTGTGCTTGTACATGTGCACACGTGAGTTACCTATAGGGTGCATGTACCACTTGTAAAATGTGACTGTGTAAACACAGCAGTGTGGTTATTACTGATGGTATTCAGTTGCTGGGACAGCAGCTGTTATTTACATTGCCAGCATATCATCAGTGTAATTAACTCCCTGCTGATTGCACGTTCAATGGAGAACAAAGATCAGGGAGGGGGTGACGGGGTTCCTCTGTCTCTTGGTAACCCTAAGCATTAGCCCAGAAAACCAATGTGCCACTTCTTTATGCAGAGCATATAGAAAGGGATTCCTCAGGCAAAACAAGGGGAAGGCTACATTACTATTAGTGCACCTGGGGTTTTCCAGCTATGATGGGACCCTCCCCATCTTTATGTAGCAAAAGATGAGGTTCCTTTGTATTTGCAGAACAATTGCTCTTTTGCTAGGGGATGGGATCATTGTGTGGTCCATCACTTGCTTTGTATGCAAAATGTCCCAGTTTCAATCCCTGGCACCTGCAGGAGGTAGGTCTGTGAAATCCTGGAGAGTATCTGCCTATTAGCTAAATGGATCAATGCAAGTTCTCTCTCTCTCTCTCTGGAAGGCCTTTCATTGAAGCAGCTTCTAGGCAGGTTTCTAAAATGCCCATCAAGTTATCACAGAGACCTTGACTTCACTCTGCATAAACTCAGTGTGTGTTCCAGACTGTAGACCTGCCCACAGCACCACTTTCAGAAGATCAATAGTGAGTGAGCTTTCTTATTTTCCAATCTAATAACTGCCTACTGTTGCAGTTATTAGACTGCAAGCTGGTCAGGGCAGGGAACCATCTTTTTGTTTGTTACATACAGTGCTACTTTACAGAGTATTGGTGGTGCCAATGAAAAACCAAACAAACACATTGAATCCCCAGTTCTATCCACCAGCCACGCCAAAAAGGAAAGTGCTGCATCCTATAGCATGCTGCCATGTCGTATGGCCTGTTACAACAGTGGAACTCTCCTTGTAACACAGAGGATAGGATTGGGCTGTGAGCTAATGAACTTGCAAGGAACTCCAGGCTTTCCTGGAACATAGTGGTATGAGATATGATGCTCTGTAGTCAAATAATGCTCTCCCTTGGAGGTTCACCAAAGCCAAAGCCGGAGCAGTTTCCAGAAGCGGGGTCATTTTCTTGGCTTTGAACTAGCTTGAGCTTGACTTTGAGCTGGCCCAAAATGGTCACAAAAATGCCGTAAAGCACTAAGCAAAGGGAGGCCAGTGCATGAATGTGCACTGGCCTCTGGAGGCTAACACAGGACCCGATCCACCAGCACAAATAAGTCCGTGTCGGCCAAGCTTGGCTGGAATGCAGGTCTGAGGGGTGTTGGGAGGGCAGGAGGGAGGTGCTCTGGGGTGGGGGGGAGGGAAGATGGTGGGTGGACCCATGGGCAGGTGAGAGGTAAGCGAGGGTGGGGCCAGGATCTGGCACTTATGCCAGATCCAAACCCTGTTCCTGGGCAGCCTGGGCCAGCCCTGGACAGCTCTTTAGGTGGAGCACATCCAAATAGAACCACTGAGGCTGCTGCAGAGTGGCATGGCATAAGGGGAAGTGATTTCCCTTGCCTCAGGCTGTGCAGCTTTCAGTCCCAATCCTGCCTTGGATGCAGCACAGACTCACCGGCCTGCCTGCTCTGGGGCGAGCTAGAATTAAGCTGCCCATGTTATAGTATATTGACAATACCATCCTAAGCATGTTTACTCGGGCAAAAGTCCAATAGGGCGTACAAGAAGGATTGCAGCTCTTATTTACTTCGATGCTACCACTCTAAGAGAAAAAAAAAGGATTGAAAGCTATGACTTCTAATATAAAAATAAATACGTAGAAAATCAGTGGAAAACACCTTAATGCAAGCCATGATTATTCTCATCCAGAGATCCTCATATCTATCAGTGAATAGCTGGTCAGCACTCTTGTGGGGGAAGCAAATGCAAGAATACATCTCCCACCCCATTCCTGAACAGGTGCTTGGTACTCAACAGAAGTATCATGTGTCCATCCTTAGCTGCTTGATACATTCTCCCCCTCTCCTGTAGCACCCCTCCACACAAATCCTGCAGGGCAAGGATTCACATGCAAAAAAAAACTGTTTTGATGCCAAAATTGTCCTGCTGTTTCGGAGTGGAAGTCTTTATGGTCAGGCCAATCTTTTAAATAGCTACTTGTCTGGTTCTCTGATTCTTACTGGAATCTCACTTGACTCCAAGTGACCAGGCAGGAAAACCTTTCTGAGGCTGCAACCCTATACACACTCTTATCTGGCAGTAAAACCCATGGAACTCAGTTGAACTTCCTTCTGATTAGATGTGTGTAGGATTGCATTATATATGTGGTGATGCTGTCTGGTCTAGATGCCTTTAAAAGAGTATTGGAAAGATTTCTGGAGGAAAAGTCCATCACAGGTTAGCAGCCATGATGGGTAAGTGCAACCTCCTGATTTCAGAAGTAGGCTACCTCAGAATGCCAGATGCAAGAGAGTGGCACCAGGATGCAGGTCACTTGTCTTGTGTGCTCCTTTAGACATCTGATGGGCCACTGTGAGATACATAAAACCGGACTAGATGGGCCTTTGGCCTGATCCAGCAAGCCTCTTCTTATGTTCTTACATAACATTCCAGGCTGCAGAGCTAGCCTGAAATGTTATTTAGGCATTTTCTAATGCAGAGATAGCCAAGTTGCAGGCTAACTTCAATAATAACCTCAAAGGATTACTGTGATAATGAATAATGAGTGATAATGTGACACTGTGGTGTCAAATCAAATACAGGTTGAGCCTCATTATTTGGGTGGGTTCCAAGCATTCACCTGGATGGCACTATAGCAAATCCATTTAAAAAACAAAGTTTCTTTGCTCCGGTGATTGAAAAACAGCCTTGCTGACCTTTGTGATGTAAGACAAGAGTCATTAAGAAGACAATCCATCAATCAGTCCTCCTCCAAGAGCTTAGAAAGGCTCTTCACTCAGTCCCTCCCTTCACCAATATTTTAAACCAAGGAAGAACATGAATCTGTTGTCAGGGTCCCCCCCAAATGCAAGGGAACTAAAGTGTTTTGAAACAAGAGACATTCCTTTCAGGCAGCCCTTATGTCCTAGGACAGGGGTGCCCAAACCCTGGCCCGGGGGCCACTTGCGGCCCTCGGGGGCTACCAATCAGGTCCTTGGGGCTGGAGCCCGTGCTGGCCCGAAACAACTGCTCTCAGCATGAGGACGACTGTTCGACCTCTCACCTGAGCTGTGGGACAAGGGCTCCTTCCACTTCTTGCTGTTTCATATCTGTGATGCAGCAGTGGCAGCGAAGGAAAGGCTGGCCTTGCTTTGTGCAAAGCCTTTTATAGGCCATGAGCTACTGCAAGACCTTCATTCATTCATATAAGTTCCATCTCTAATAAATTCATTTATGTAAATTTATTCAAATGTTAAATGTAAATTAATTCTTTTTTCCCTGGCCCCCGACACAGTGTCAGAGAGATGATGTGGCCCTCCTGCCAAAATGTTTGGACACCCCTGTCCTAGGATAAGGAGCCTTTCCTTATATATAGGATCTCCCACAACCAGATTGCCAACAAAGCTACTTCAACAAACTGTATGAAGAACCTCTTTTTCATGTCCAGACTCCTGTCTAGGATATTGGGACATGATGCATTTTAGTCAAGCTATTTTTTGAGGAAAGAAGATGGTTTCTGGTAGCTGCTAGGAACATGTAACTAGGTTTGCACAGAGTAGTTTTCATTTACTAGTACTGCCTGGGTATGGGATTATTAGGGACACCATGTCGAGCACCCCATACGCCTAAGGTCTTTTCACACCTTGGCCCAAGTCTTAACCATGGTTTCTGCAATGTTCTCCTATACACTAGTTGTTACTTCTCCAACCTCTCTGCCTCAGAGACAAATTAAGATGCATCTGTTTAAAACCTCCTGTGTGCATTTTGGTGCAGGAACAAACATTTCCTTGAAATATTTTCTTTTGGTGTCTTTGTGATGCAGACTTGAGAATTAGTGCACTAGCACAGGGCCAGCCCAAGAGGCTTGGAGTCAACACTTACATTATCTCCAGCCACACTAAGCTAACAGCTTCTGCAATTAATAGGGGATCATGTGCCAAAGTCATATAAATAAATGAAAGGGACAGAGTCAGCCTTCAGAAGCTTGTCACCTTTTAAGCACTCATGCATACCTTAAACACACTGGGCCAGCACAACAGCCGGAGAACAAAATGAGCAATTAATTAAACAAATGTACAGTAACAGAGTAGCTATCTGCATAGTGGGAGAGCTTCCCAGAGCTGTATCACCTATCTGGGGCTACTGCTGGATAGAGAAAATGGGGAGTAAGAATAGTAACAGTCCCTGGTGATTTGAGAAAAGTCATAATGGATGCACAGGTGTTACATGTCAGTTACTGGGGGGTTGTATTGGGGAATGTGTTGCGTATTCATATACATCATCATCACCACCATAATTTATTATTTCTATAGCATCTAAACATGCAACTCTCTCTCTCTCTCTCTCTCTCTCTCTCTCTCTCTCTCTCTCTCTCTCTCTGAATCCCTGCTATTTAGCATGAGCTGCTGTAATAGATAAGAATCCATTGCTACAGTTATATGGATAATCAGGTGAGTAGAGGTGGGAGAAAATGGTGATAATGAAATAAGAACACACAACACTGCTTTTTACACTTATAATTTTTGTACAACCCCCCCCCCCCAAATTCTGAAATCTGCAAAAAATTAAAACTGTTTTATTTGGTTTATATTTATTATGTAAAGAGGGGCGCATAGGTAATTACTGTGGCTGCATCTGCTGACACTGTACCACCTACCTAGTATATTTTTAAAGTGAGTATAATTTAGAATTATAATGTATATTTTTGAATAAAAACAGATAACACTGCTTTCTGCACTTTTGGAAAACACCGAAATCAGTGGAAAATAAAACCATTTTCTCCCACCTCTATAGATGAGATGCTTTAGCATTAAATAAATAAAAATAGTAAATTCTCTTAACAGGTCTTTTCATCTGTGAATGCTAGGCAAGTGTAACTTCCTGAGTTTCACCAATGTGAAATCTAAACTGGGCTTAGTGATTTCAGATAAGGCTTAAGTGTCTGAGTAGTAAAATGGCACAAACTCAGTGAACGGTGACACCTGATAGTCTTCCAAAATCTCCAGTTACTCTAATCTTGTCATTATGAAAGAATCTAACCTTTTCTCTTTAAGTAAAAGTTATTGTCTGGGGTGATACTGTTGCTGGTTGTCATCACCAAAGCGCCAAGTATTTGCAAGCAATAAAAATAATGGCAGCCTTGGATTTGCGAAAGGTCACCAATGAACTGCTTTCACTGTACAATTCATTCCCTTGTCCCACTTCGTCACTATCATTTACAATGATAATTTGCATGTGCAACTTAGGGCGCAATCCGAACCCACGTTTCAGCACCAACATAGGGGCAATGCAGCTCCTAGCTAAGGAAACAAAGATTCTCTTACTTTGAGGAGGCCTCCGTGAGTGCCTCCCACCTGCATAATGCAGGTCCCACTGACACAGCTCTGCCAGTGCTGAAAAGTGGGTTAGGATTTGGGCCTTAAGAGTATTCCAAGCAGAAGACACTGCTGTGGTGAACCTGAGGAGGCATGGCTTTTCCAATTATTCAAACCTGTTTTGTCTTTCAGCTCACCTGGTCAGATGGATAAGCGCCAAACTAGATAATACTTTAAGCCCACCTTTAACAAACAGGTTTATACCCAGGCCCAAATGAACAGTGCAACTATTTATTGGGAAAACAAATCAGCAGGTTGCACTCAAGTGGGATTTGTACTGCAATCCAGGGTTTTCTAAGAGGCAAAAGTCATGCTAGCAGGGACGTGCGGTGGGTGTTGCGGCAGATGAAAGCAGAGCCTCCTCACTGGAGTCCTTCAAAAAGCACTGCCGCCACAACCCACGCACTCTGCATTCACCTCTGTTTTGCTCCCATTCCTGGAATGGCTCCAAAGTAGAGGGAGAGGAGCCTTTTGCCCGCTGTGGTGAGGCTCCCTGCAGAACTTAGTGCTTTGCACCCCCTCTAGCTATGCCACTGGGTGGAAGTTGCCTTTTGTCTAGCAAGGAGTGAGATGGACACGGACACAAGCAACCTGCTTCTTTGGCATGGTTGCATCAGTGAGGGGGGCTTATTTCAAATTGGACTGCTGTGGGCTAAATGTGAATCACAAAGGAACACGCATGGCCTCAAGGAGTACCAATATGCTAGTTTTACTGTCACAAGTTAGCAGTAGTTTATTGAGGGCCAAATTCTATCCAATTTTTCAGCACCGGTGCAGCTGTGACAACAGGGCATGTACTGCATCCTGCGGTGGGGGGGGGGGAGCAATCATGGAGGCCTCCCCCAGGTAAGGGAACATTTGTTCCCTTTCCTCAAGGCTGTATTGCGGCTGCACTGGCACTAGAAAGTTAGATAGGATTGGGCCCTGAGGCACTAAACTCAACACACAAACAATGGTGTGATCGCAACAGAAGCAACTAAACTCTTAATCCATGAACGAACCTTTAGGATTGATTCAATGGCATAGCAAGTACAGCATATATAAGGCAGGGACATGAACAGCAGGGTTGAATTCAGTGTGCAGCTGAAAGTCGATTCTTCTCAGCAGCAAATCATTCTTAAAAGTGAGCTGGGCCAGGGCAGGTAGTTTGGACTTCAAGTCATCAAAGAAGAACACAGGATAAAACTTGACAGTCCAAAGCTCTCACCTTTTACTCAGTTCACAAACTACTAAACTATTGTGGAGAGTTTATTGCAGAAGTGCTCCTGCTATTTAATGTCACCCTGCAAGATAGCTAGTGGGTTCATTCAGCAGGTTCAAGAATAAGAACCAGACTCACCATTGAGCAGTTTCATTCCCACCCACCCACCACTGCTGATGGGAATACTCCACCCATCCACATGTTCGTCATGATTATGCAGGGCTGATGTGATCCCAGGGCTGAGCATGGAAACAGCCTGTGTGAAGAAGTGACTGCCTTTCTGTGGGGTACACCCCCACACACCAGGATCATGTAGTGCAGCGATTTTCAGCCACTGTGCCATGGCACACTGGTGTGCCGTGGATGGTCCGCAGGTGTGCCGCGGGAATTTGAGGACGGTCATTTATTAGTAGGTGAGAGTCAGTGTTCTGGAAGGGCCCATTAAGCTCAGCTGAGGGACTAGCCTGCTGGGGGTGGAACCTGCAAGCCTGCTGACCTGCTGGGGACTGACTGACTGATTGTTCTCCTCCTTCTCATTGGCAGGTGTGTACTATTTCACCGCAGGGCTTGCCAGAGGCGTGAACCTTTGGCGCGAGCTGAAGGGCTCTTTGCCCGTGGCTCTTAGCCCAGGGGCTCATGCCACTCTTCCCAGTCTCTGGCAAGGCTCCCAAGACGGTCAGCAGCTGTCTCCTGAATTCCCTTCATCACTTCGCATCCAAGGCTCTGGAGGAAGATGACTGCCAGCTAACATTTCCACAATAGAAAAGTGTCTTAATGCTACCCCAGTTTGCAATTGTTAGGACGTGGGTCTCCATAATTTTCACATCCTTTTTCGACAAGGATTCCTTATCAAGGTTCTGCTGATTTTATTGACCTTTACGTCCTACAGACTGTGGACTTTAGATTTAATTATTTATAGTCCTTGTGGCATACACCAGATTCCAGCAAGTTATTTCTCCAATTGGAAACAAAGAGAAAAATTATTATGGGATGGAAAAGGTCTCACTCCCTTGAGGGTGCAGAGGGAGAAAAGTTATCTCCGCCAACTAAGCAATCCAAGATTGAAGATTTCTTTGCATTAACAAAGATGCCATTAAAGGAGCAGAGCAATCCAGATTATTTGGAGGCTTCATGTGCAAATGAGAGCCCTTTAAGGCAACCCTCTCCTAAAGTTACGCAGGAGGGTAGCTGCTTATTATGTGTGAGAAATACTAATAATCTGAAGGCAAACACGGATATTGAATTCTTAATCAACCAGAATTTCCTCATGGCTGAGATACTTCAAGCAATATCTACCCAGCTTGACTGCATCACCAATCTGCTTCAGAACAGGGACAAAAATTTACAGCCAGAGAATCAGGCGAATGCCCAGATAAGTAGTAGGGAGACTGGATTTATAAACAGAAGAGCTACCCCTACGACACAGCCTGGCGGTCATTCTACACAGACAACCTTTGAGAAAGATTCTGTTGCCCTTAAGTTGTTATAAACAGTTTATAGTTTATAACTGTTTATAAATATAAACAGTTTAGTTATTAATATCTCCCCTTTTCAGGGGAGATGTATAGACTGGTCCTCCAAATGGAAGGCTAAGCAGCATCTTGCGTTCCTTCTCAGGAAGACCCCTGCTGCGATAGATCTTTATAAGCTGGAAAGGTTGCTCCAACATGAGACATCAGGAGCGTTTTCTTCTTCATTTTTGGACAACCAATATCCCAAGGCAGCTTCTTGCACAGGCCTCCGAGTTATCCGGCTTTGGGATTAAGGTGCATCGTCACTTTAGAGATTCTGTATTACATAAGCTTGAGATAACCTCTGTGAAGCAAGGTAAGGGTGCCAAGGAGGCTATTAAAGCTCGGAAGGGGATCCCTGTGGTGAAACCTGAAGCATCATGTCTATTAGATCAACCTATGCCAACAGATCTGCCCACGCCAATGGCATCGACTAATGTAAAATCAGTAAGCTCCCCTATTGTCTTGAGCCAGACGTTCCCCTTAATCCCTAGCGAACAATTAGAACAATTACAGAGGAGTGTCTCCACACCTGGCCTGTCAGAAGATGAGATGGATGCCAAGCTCCTGTCTTCATTTGGACGTTTGCATTCTAATGAACAAGATCTTATGATTACAAGACTAGAATCTTTGGTTTGTGCCTTGAAAGATATTGAACAGTCATCTATTGCCAATGCCCTTCCAGCTGTCTCCAGATTCTCTGGCCAAAACTTGTCAGAGGTGATTCCAAAGAACAAGGGTATGCCCTCCTCGAAGAGGCCCTGTCACCCGCTAGAACCAACAGTTATAGTTAAAAGGGCTTCCTTGTGGCCCACTGTGAGTGTTCCTATGGACAACCTTGGTCTAGGCGCAATAAATGCAGACTGTAATTCAAACCAGCAGTCAGCTGAGGCAGGCTTGGCCTGACTACACAAGGACAAGCCTGCATTGGACCGAATAAAATTTTTGTTAATTGCTTCTTGGAACATTGCAGGCTGGACCTGCTGTAAAAGCCAGGATGTTTCTTTTTTTTTGTCAGAACTACAACATAGTTTTACAAGAAACATGGACAGATAAAGAACTTAGGGCTGATGGTTACCATTCTTTTAGTGTTGGGGCTACTCCGGGGGTCGGGCCAGGGAGGTTGAAGGGGGGTTTGGGGATCCTGTTCTCCACCTCTTTAAATATCATATGCAGAGAACTGCACCCCTTAGATAATCAGGCTATAGCTTCAAATTGGGAGCCCAAACAGTACTGGTGGTGAACGTTTATCTCACCCCACAACAAGCAAGAGTTCAATGTGAACTCTTAATCTGGGCCGACCTGGAATTATATATTGAAGATCTAATCTCTGATAATTCAGTAGATATGGTTCTCTTGGGGGGGGGGGGGGTTTAATGCCCACACTGGTGCAAATGGCTGCCCCTTTAATAGGATGACCAAGGGTCAAATGGCAATCCAGGGCAATGAACACACTTATTTACATCTTCCACGTCTTTCAAAATATAGCAAGGAAATTTTGCTGGTATTCGATTGCTTGCTATGGCTCAAAATCTCAACCTTCATTATCTTAAATGGAGCCATGATAGGAGACTATCCCGGGGAATTTGCTTTTATGGCAGGAGCAAGGTGCAGTACCATTGATTATTTTTTGGTCTGCAACAGTTTACTTCCCTGGGTTGAAAGTTTGCAGGTTCTTCCTGATCTTGATAGCGATCATTTCCCTCTTCTCCTGTGAGTGGCCCTACCATCTCAGTCAGTACACCTTCAAGGTCAGTATAGAGCAGCCATTAAGACACTGAAAAGGGCCAACTGTAGCATTAAATCAGGGGTGCTCACACTTTTTTGGCTCGAGAGCTACTTTGAAACCCAGCAAGGCCCGGAGATCTACCAGGGGGGAAGGAAGCGTCTGACAGACACCCCCTTTAATGTATGGAGCCCCTGCTGGAGTCTAGTCAGTTTCGTCAGTCTTGTTGCTGCATGCCTGAAGAGCAGCTAAAGTGTCAGTTTCAGTGTCAGTTTAGTGTCAGCTAAATATGTCAGTTTCGTCTAGTCACTAGACAAAACTGACATATTAACAGTTTGGAGAGACAGGGCTCCGCGATCTACTCATTTTGCCTTGCGATCTACTGGTAGATCGCGATCCACCTATTGAGCACCCCTGCGTTAAATGGTCTACCCGACTGGAACATAAGGCAAGTGCCTTTTTGGCTGACAAGAGTACGATAACATGTCGGAGTTCTGTTATGAATAGCTTTGAGGGTAATGATTTCCTCTTCCCTTATGAACAAATCATACAGGGATGGAATTCTATAACTGCGCCAGTGATTGGTTCACAGGTTTACCAATCACGTAGGCAGTCTAAAAAATGGTTTGATGAAGAATGTATTCAAGCTAAGCAGGCATTTACTTCTGCCTACAAGACTTATCGCACTGACTCTGGTTTTGATACTCCTTCTTTTCGCCAACATATTTTGACCCTTAAGAAATCCTGTAAGAATATAGTGACCAAGAAGAGGAAAGCAGATGTTCAGGCATCATGGGATCAGCTCATTCATGTAGCTAAGGAGAAAAATCAAGCCCATTTCTGGAAATTGGTTTCCGATTTTTCCTTCAAAGAATTCTCTAGATTCCCTTATTCCAGCGAGTACTTGGGAGCATTATTTTTATGAGCTGCATGCTGATTCTTATGGTAAAGCCACTTCGTATGAGTTTAATGGCATGCCCCAATGGCCTCCAGTTTCCATAGATGAAGTTATTTCATTAATCAACCAACTCAAAAGAGGCACAGCCCCTGGCATTGATAACATCCCTCCTGAATTGGTTAAAAACTATGTGGATTGGTGGGCTCCATTTTTAGCCTCTTTATTTACCATAATTAACTCCACAGGATGCATTCCTGATGGCTGGAGGCAGGCTGCCATAGTCCCAATTTTCAAGAAGAGTAAGAAGGAGGACCCTGCCAACTACTGCCCGATAAGCTTGCTGAGTATTATCAGCAAGCTTTAAGCTGGCCATCTTCTAGAGAAGCTTAGATGTTGGGCTGATCAAGAAAACCTAATTGCAAAGGAACAGGCTGGTTTCAGGGAGGGCAGGGCCACAAATGGACACACTATAATCATGCAGCATCTGATGGAGAAATAATCTGGTTCCCTCTACGCAGCATTCATTGATTTAAAATCTGCTTTTGACTCTATTTCTAGAGTCAAACTGTGGGAGAAGCTGGAGGGTTTGTCCATTGATCGCAGATTATTATTTCTAATCCATGCCTTATATTCCGACACATCACTTAAGGTAAGATGTTCCAGGTACGGACATCTCTCAAATGCTATTCCAACTTATAAGGGTGTAAAACAGGGTTGTGTTCTTTCCCCCCTTTTATTTAACATCTATATAAATGGCTTGGTGGATCACCTGAGTTCTCCTGACTTCCACCCTCCAGCTTTAGCTAACCGTAAGACATCTGTCCTACTGTATGTGGACGATGCAGTTATCCTTTCAAGGACCCCAGTGGGACTTAGAAGGGCCCTTAATAGTTTTAGTCTTTTCTGTGCAGAAAACTAGCTGGTCATTAATTTCCAGAAAACCAAGATGGCAAGAGACCTAAGTGCAGGCCCTGGAGTATTAATGACCATAAGATAGAGCAGGTGAGTTCCTATAAATATCTGGGTGTAAAGCTGCACTCCACTGGAACTAGAACCGCTCATCACAAATCTGTGGCTATAGCTGGCCAGAAGTCTGCAAGTGCAATAACCAAGTTCTTTCGTGTTAAAGGTGGCCATTATATTCCGGCAGCAAGGACTTGCCCCAACTTTTGTATGGAACAATTCTTGGTCCCTCCTCTTCTTCCTTTGTCTCACTTGAATGTGTCCAATCCAAATTTTTAAGATCTGTATTTCAAGTGTCCAGCTATGTGTCTAATGCAAGCTTACGTCTTGATTCCGGACTGTTAAAGGTCGAGGCCAGGATTGCCTTAGCATTCATTTATTTGTGGCTCAATCTAAATTTTAACGCCCAAGGCCTAACATCTTTGGTTTTAATTGATAATTTTCAGTCTACCTGGCTCAAGGCGGTACACACGAAGCTGAGACACTTTGGGTTTTCACCAGAGATTGTTCTGGCACTGGATCTGAGTCAGGCAAGAGTGACTATTTCTGTTTCAGAAAGATCCTCATCACCAAAAGACTGTGTCCCTGTGGTTCAGGGGAGGTTGAGACACTTGAACATGTCATGTTCCATTGCCCATTTTATGAGGGGATGTGAGATAAGTTTATTATTCCCCTGAGCAGAAAATTCTTGGGCTTGTCACAAACAGAAATGGCCAAGAAACTTCTTTCAGGTGCTAATTCTCAGCTTTTAAGACCAACTGCAAGTTTTTGGGCTGCTGCTTACAAAACCCGGATGGGCATTATTAATAATGAGAGGAAATTTTAATTGCTACTCCCTCTTATTTTTTCGTAATACTATGTCTATTTTATTGTGTTTTAATGTTGCATTTTAATGTTGAATGTATTTTAATGTTGAAATCTTAAATTCCGCCTGTTGTAGGGTGGTATCGGGTGTTTGTTATTGCTGGTCTTTGACCGTAACAATAAATATCTATTAGTAGGGCAGTTGAGGGATTTGAGCCCCCTAGCAGCAGCATGATGTGCCTTGTCAATGGTCAAAATATTGCTGGTGTACCTTGACAATTTTAGTGCCTTGTCAGTATGCCATGAGATGAAAAAAGATTGAAAATATCTGATGTAGTGCATTGCCCCCTTGGATTATGAGATTGAGAAGTGCCCATCCTGTAGGATTGGGCCCATTCCTGTCTGCAATAGACATTTCACAGTGCAAACACCCTCCAGTTTTGAAAACAGTGTTAAACTTACCTCTTTAGGAAAGAGGAACTATTTGCTTCTCCATCGCTGCAAGAGAACTTGGCTAGCACAAAACATACACTATCCTAATAGCAGCACCTAGTGGCCAAAAATGTAAAAGGAGCTTCTGTACTGTATAGTGCAGTGAAACTCATACAGTACTTAATGTCCACTCCTGCAGCTTCTGCAACAATTTCATAGTTCATCTCTGCACTGTCAGCAAAGGAGAAGTTCATATACGCTTCTTGTTTTCAATCATCACTACTTGCTTATGTTTACCAAACATGTTTGATTTCCTTCCCATATAATACTTTAACAGAAATGTTTAGAAAGTTTAATGATCAGGTATGATATGGGATGCAGAAATGTGGAGAAGGACATGCTGGCTGAATGCAGCCCCTCCTTTCCAGGAAGAATAGCATGACAAAGAAGAGTTGGGCCAGAGAGGGACAGTTGTTGGAATCTTGCTTTCCACTTCCTCACAAGAAAGAACATTCTGTTCCAACTGCCAGCAGCCTTGGTACAGCAGCCACAGAGAGGGCCAATGGGTGTTGAGTACTTTATGCATGTGTCTCACTATTGATTTCACATGTTGTAAACCATCTTGGAAATAACACAGGCCAACACACATTTTGCTGTCTTAAAAGCTATACCTGGGTCTATTTGGGGTGCTGATTCAAACAACGGCATCAGTTTTGCCCTATCATGTCTCATTTCAGAGATACGGCATAGTCTTGTTAGTGAATGGTTCAAGCACCTTCCTTGTGAGAAAGCCTATTCCGTGGCTTCCTCACGTGAAAGCTATTTGAACCACTCACTAACTAGGTTGTGCCGGATCCCCAAGGCTAGACATGATAGTGCAAAACTGATGCCATTTTTGGAATCAGCACCCCAAATTCATATAAAACCACCATAAATTTTTGAAAAAAAAAGTTTTTCTGACCTTCAAGTTCACAGGCCTGCGTAATTTGTTCGAAAGGTGGAGCAAACAGCTTCAAAATAAAAAACCCACATAAAAATATTTGTTGTTTGTGTAAAGTAGTTTCAAGGAAAAAAAAGTGCTATAAACCAGATATCATAAATATGCTCTCAGATATTCATAAGTTTGCATCTACACAAACTGCAAGTCTTTGAATTTTATATTTTCTCTCTTCTCTTTCAGAAAACTTTTTATTTATGCCATTAGCTGTGGTATAACAAAAGTTTATCTCAACTATGCTGTGCTATAGTAGGATGGCATATACTTTTTGCTGCCTAATCATATCACTGTGGTGGCTTCAAAACATTATTCATAGGGTAACCAGATACAAAAGTGGGACAGAGTACCCATACCTTTAACCATTGTATAGAAGAGGGAATTTTGACAAATGCAGCTTTTAAACCCTTTCCATGTTGAGCTGCACCTCCCAAATTCACTCTTCTATACAGTTAAAGGTATGGGCACTTTGTCCCACTTTGTATCTGGTAACCCTAATAAGTTTTCATCCTCTTGATGTTTTGAAGTAAAGCCATTAACCTCACCATTTTGAGGCTGGATGTGTGTGACTTGTTTGCCCAAAGTACACACAGCTGCCTAGATGTATGAATTACTGGCATACAAAAAAGGTTTAATAATATGTGCCAGGGCTGCACCCGCAAAATCAGGATTGAACAGCTTGTATGTAGAATTTCATCTGAAGACAAGTATGACTCTAAACATGTGCAGACAACATAATTTCAGCCTATCCCTGGAGACTAAGGAAGGAGTAGGGCTGGCAGCAATTTAAATACAGATATAAATATTACTTGGTTAAGTATTTATACACAGTTGCAATACAGATATAAATATTACTAGGTTAAGTATTTATACACAGCTGCCTTTGTTAGGGAAAAGGAAGTTTACAGTTCAAGCCTATGTTTATTTAGAAATAGTATAGCCCTACTAAATAATACTCAGATTCTTATTTGGAAATAGTATCATCCTACTACAGTAGTAAAATAGTAGTCTAGTCATACTGTACTCATAGATTCTTATAGAAATAGTATAGTATAGCAGTGGTACTCACACATTTAGCACTGGGACCCACTTTTTAGAGTGAGAATCTGTCAGAACCCACTGGAAGTGATGTCATGATCGGAAGTGACATCATTAAGCAGGAACATTTTTAATAAACCTAGGCTGCAATCCTACCCATACGTACCCAGGAGCAAGTTCCATTTACTATCAGTGTTAAAAGAATATACATAGTAGCTTGTTCAAAGATCAGGTCTGTAACATTTCCCCAAATGCACTCATATAACAGGGTAGTATCAAGTCTAATATATTAAAAATAAAATATTGAAATGAACAGGAACCCACCTGAAATAGGCTCGTAACCCACCTACTGGGTCCCAACCCACAGTTGGAGAAACACTGTAGTATAGCATACTATAGTAGTATAGTCCTACTATACTCACAGATTCTTAGTTGGAAACAATATAGTCCTACTAGAGTAGTAAGACAGTAGTATAGTCATTCTATAGTCAGATTCTTATTTGGAAATAGTATAGCCCTACTATAGTAGTAAAATAGTATAGTCCTACTATACTCAAATGTACTCATAGATTCTTATGCAAATAGTATAGTCCTACTACAGTAGTAAGATAGTAGTATAATCCTACTATATTCAATAATACTCAGATTTTTATTTGAGAATAGTGTAGTCTTACTACAGTAGCAAACAAGTAGAATAGTCCCACTATACTCAACAATATAGATTCTTATTTGGGAATAGCATACTCATACTAAGTAGTATACTTCTCCTACACTCAATAATGCTCAGAGATTCTCGCATATCTTTGGCTCAGTCTCAGCCCCTTTTCCCATGAACTCCTTTTCAGCTCCATCCTAACAAACCCTCCCGGGACCAGAAACAAACTACAACTCCCATCATGCTCCAGCGCGCCCGTCATGCCTTTGTCCAATCGGAGGCGACCGTGTTCGGAACTGGCCAATGAGGACGAGCGAAGGCGTGGCTGTTTTGGCGGTTGCTATTCGAATATGGACGGAGGAAGGGGCAGCTGGAAGGGCTGCTCAGTGCGTGCTTGGGAGTGAAGGGGCTGTGAACGGTAAGGGGAGGGGGCGCCTGCAGGGGCTGGGCTGGAGGGCCGAAGGGAGGCATGTGGAAAGGGGTCACTTATTCATTCATTCATAATAATGGGGTCCTGTGGTCCCAAGGCTGCTAGAGGAGTGTTTCTCAAACTGTGGGTCGGGACCCACTAGGTGGGTCGTGAGCCAGTTTCAGGTGGGTCCCCATTTGTTTCAATATTTTATTTGTAATATATTAGACTTGATGCTACCGAGGTATGTGACTGTATCTATGGAAATGTCACAGGTCTGTACTTTTAAGAGGCTACTATGAAGATGCTTTTAACAATGATAGTAAATGGGACTTACTCCTGGGTAAATGTGGGTAGGATTGTAGTCCAGGATTGTTAAAAATTTTCCTGCTTGGTGATGTCACTTTCGGTAGGTCCTGACAGATTCTCATTCTAAAAAGTGGGTCCCAGCGCTAAAAATCTGAGAACCACTGTGCTAGAGACCTTACATGTGGTGTGTACGCGTACACATTTGCTACACTCTCCTAGCAGTGTGTGTGTGAGATTATTAAATAAGAAGAGTTAGCCCCAGCACACTCGCCTCGCCACACCACACCACACCATGCAACATCATTGCACATCACACATTATCACACCACTTCACTTGCCTGAACTGTCTGGGCTTCAGGGACAATTGGTAGCGGGGCCATTTGTGAGTGGGTTGAGGGTCCTTGGGCGCCTCACACAGGCGTACCACTTTTTGAAGGAATCCAGTGGGGAGGCACTGCCTCACCTGCCTCCCACCCATCTTGCTGGTCTAACTACACCTCTTGCTCTCCAGTTCAGCCTTCTGGGTACCCTGGAATGACTGTAAAGTTTTTTTTTGGGGGGGGGGGAAGGAGACAGTCCTTGGTGAGTCTCTAGGGTCTCCATTTCTAGGGAGAGGCTAGCAAATGCCTATGCACATGCCTGCACTAGGTTCTTCAGCCTAGAAAAAAGGTGCTTGGGGGGTGGACATGACTGAGATCTACAAAATTATGCAGGGGATGGATAGAGTGGATAGGGGAATGTTCTTTTCCCTCTCATGCAACACCAGGACTAGGGGACATCTGCTAAAATTGAGTGTTGGGAGAGTTAGGACGGACAAAAGGAAGTATTACCCTACCCAGTTTGTAATTGGTTTGCCCCTTGCCACAGAATGTGGTGATGGTGTCTGATCTAGGTGCCTTTGAAAGGGAGTTGGACAGATTTGTGGAGGAAAAGTCCATCACAAGTTACAAGCCATGATGGGTATGTGTGCAACCTCCTGGTTTTGGAAGCAGCCTGCCTCAGAATGTCAGGTGCAAGGGAGGGCACCAGGATGCAGGTCTCTTGTTCTCTTTTGTGCTCCCTGAGGCTTCTGGTAGGCCACTGTGAGATACAGGAAGCTGGACTAGATGAGCCTTGGCCTGATACAGCAGGATTCTTCTTATGTTCTTAATAGATCAGCATGTGGCCTGCCTTCATTCCACACGCTAAAGCTGAAATTGTCTTCAT
Organism: Tiliqua scincoides; assembly: GCF_035046505.1. Lineage (NCBI taxonomy): Eukaryota > Metazoa > Chordata > Lepidosauria > Squamata > Scincidae > Tiliqua > Tiliqua scincoides. Next base: position 12,840,010 of record NC_089821.1, read on the forward strand.
CTCTTCCAGTTGGTAGCCCTGGAGTAACACAGGTTCACATTGCTGTCCATGCTGCAGGGTAGCCTAAAACAGTGGTTACCATGTCTTTCGATGGGAATGAGTGGGAGCTGAGTAAAGAGAATGTGCAGCCTCTAAGACAGGGGCGAGTGATGTCTACCTTGCAGGAAGCTCTGGCACAGCAGGATGTTTCTAGTCACACAGCCATCCAGCAACAAAAGCGGTAAGCATGCTGATGGTGGTTCCCCTCTCTGCACATCTCTTAAGTGAAGTTTTATGCTTAGTTCTATGTTATATACACAAGAAAGCCTAGTTGCTGCAGGTTTATTGATGCATCTTGCCCAAACAGGTGAAGTGTGACTATGTGCATCCTCAATTAAACAACTTTGCACATACTGTATCTTGTTTTGTTGGGGTGTTTTTGATCATTATACGTGGGAGTTTGTGTGGATATTTATTTATGTTTCAACATTTTTATACTGCCCTGTGCTCTTGTACACAGCTGCTCCCCTCCTTTTGTCCTCAAAACAACCCTGAGAGGTAGGTGAGGCTGAGAGAAAGTGACTGACCCAAAGTCACCCAGGAAGCTTTATGGTGTTTTGTACCTGGGTCTTTCAGGCCTAAGTCTGCCTCCCAAACCACTGCACCACCCTGGCTCTGAATGAATATTCATACTCTATTCATACTCTGAATGAATGCCATTCATACTTTGCAGGTCTGTTGTGGCTGTTTTTGCAGGTGTTGTACTTGTCATGTGGTGATACCTTAAAAGCAGCATGAACAGAGAATGAAGTGATGAAAGCTTGTATTGCACTGAATTTAGTGATGTGGTTGGCAGGCTTGTGGGAGGGAGAGCTGGGAAAGAAGAGGAGATGTAAACTTTTTAATAACTATATATGGTTATCTGGACTTTTGCTTCTGAAATAAGGTGTGAGATATAAACTCAAATTTATTTCCAGTGTTGAACATTGGAATTTTTAGAAAAGACTATTTCTATAGTCTCCTCTTAAGTTTTTTATAACGACATAGCTATTTACTATGAGAACAGGAATCGCATAATGAAAAGACTGAGCTGTGAATTGGGGTTTTCCCTGTTCGTATCTCACCTCTGCCATGAACTCACTTGGTGGCTTTAGGTAAGTGGTTCCTTTTTAGCCTCAGCCCTCCAGCAGGGGTGTAATACCTCCAGGTAAGTATTGCTGTAAGGACAACATCAAGGTAATACATGTAAAGTGTTTTGTATACTCTGTACCAGTGGTTCTCAAACTCTCTGGGAGTCTGAGAAGCACTGGTAAGTTTTAACAGGGAGGGGGACTGGGATGGAGGGGATGGTCCAACGGTCCAGCGATCGCAACACCATGGGCATCCAGGCACATTTCAACATACTTGGGGGCACTGTGCAGCCTCCCAGAGGGTCCTGAAAGCCTGCAGCCCCCTCCGTGAGTCTCCCCTGTGCTGCAGTTCTGATTTGCAGTCGGAACCCACTTCTGGTTTGCGGTTGGAGCTCCAGAGCATGGAGTTTCCGAAACCAGAAGTGGACCCCGACTGCATATTGGAGCCCAATGCAGCAGAGGGGAGGGTTGTGGAGGGGGCTGTGAGCCTTCAGGACCCTCTGGGAGGCTGCACGGTCCCCCCAGGAATGTTGAAATGCGCCTGAGTGCCTGTGACACTGCGATTGCTGCGGCGCCATCGGGACACCTGTTTATAGGTTCACTGTTTATAGGGGAAAGCGACCCATTTCAGTTCCAATGGGTGGGTCGCGACCCACCACTTTGAGAACCACTGTGCTATACCAGTGTTGCTTATTGATAGCCGAGGAGTCCTGCAATGCTTGGAAAAAGGAGTGTTTTGAAAATGTGGTATGTTACCAGTTTGTGTACTCCCTAAGCTAGAAAAATCTTTGATGCTGAATGCCTAAGTATGCTTGGAAACAATTGGAAAATGTATCCATAAACACATGGACAAGATACTTGTTCTGTCTTGCCAATAGTGTGTCTCTTTGAGCTGCTTAGGTGTGTACATGTTTTTAATTTCAGGGAATTTGAATCTGAAATTCGCTTTTACTGTGGCAGTGATCCCCTGGATGTCTGGGACAGGTGAGCTATATTTTTGGAACCAAGATTTTGAGTAATTCCTGATCTCAGCTGTAGATAGCTTTTCTTTGTGTGCTCATAGTGGTGTTTATATCTTTTAGGTATATCAAATGGACAGAGCAAACGTTTCCACAAGGTGGTAAAGACAGCAACCTTTCTGCTGTGCTGGAGAGAGCTGTAAAAGCACTGAACGAGCAACAGAGATATTACCAAGATGCTCGGTATCTCAGCCTCTGGCTTAAATTTGTGAGTATACCTTTGTGTATTTTTTCAGACTACTCCAGATCTTTGTTCATGCAGACTATGAACATAAATTAAATTAAATGGCACTTGCATCAATATTCTTCTAAACAAGGCAGTGGTTGTGCATCATCGTAGTGAGCTTGTTCAGAGGCATGTCACACCTGCATTTTTCACCGACTCTCTCTTCTGAACTGTTCCCATCTATGTGGTGATAACTATGCAGAATTACACTTCTGTAGCAATTTTTGGCTTTTCGGTATTGTTGAACTGCTTTTTGAGGTAACAGTTATATTGTGCATCATGCCACCCAGCGAACATGTATCCCGTAGTGAGAATAAAGGAGTTGGGGAGGAAGTAGGTGGGATGCCTTGGAATGTTGATGAGAAGCTGCTGTATGTGATTGGCAGGAACATTTAGAAGGAGAAATTAGAATAAGTGAGAGAGAAAAGGAGACTATAGAAAGACTTGTCCGCTGTTTATAGTCTTAGGATGTTCTCGTAATTATTCCTGACATAAGGATGATTGGTCTGTGCTGAATTGTCAGTAATTACTTACAAAGGGTTTTTTAATCACTGTCTGCTTCTTCCATTATATCTAAAATATAATTACTACCTGAATGTCTCTTGTGGGTCTTAACCTATGCTTTTTAAAAAACTGAGATCTGATACTCTTATGATGGTCAGATGGATCCTGCAGTTGCTCATGGTGGCATTATAATTCATTTGCTGACCTACTTTGCTTGGTCTTGGGCAGAGTTGGATAGTTTGAACACTTTGTCTTTTCTCATTCAAGTTTACCTCCAAGACCATAGGAGTAGAGATCCCCCCCCTTTTAATGATGGCAGCGGTAACTGTGTGATTCTAACAATCTTGATTGTTTCAGAATAAAAGCTGGGGGAGAGGCTACATGCTAATGTATTCTGGAGTTGCGCCTAAAAACAAGAGAAAAGCAAAAGTTGATTTTTGTTGCAAAAAACCCCCTTTGCACCATACTGTATTTTACAGGGGAATTGCTGTAGCGAACCCCTGGACTTATACAGCTATCTACACAGTCAGAAGATAGGCACCTCCCTGGCACAACTTTACATCACTTGGGCAGAGGAACTTGAGGCAAGAGGGAATTACAAGAAAGCTGACCTGATATTCCAGGATGGACTTCTGTGCAAAGCTGAGCCTTTGGATAAACTACTGTCCCATCACAGGTACCCTTGCAAAAAGAGGAATAGTTGGTTTCTAGGAATCGGAAAAGGGGGGGGAGACTTAGGAAGCAGCATAACAGCAAGACTTAAACGGATTTTCCTCTTCCACCACATTCTCCCACTCCGGATCCCAAACCTTTTCAAAGGATCCCTCAGTCCTTGGGAGCAACTTTTCAGGCAGTTTGGAGACCTTGCCTAGGGAGGACATGATGTGGAAGATAAGCAGCATGAGTGCCTTTGCTTGTGATCCAGACCCTTGTGTCTCCAGTGTTTTTTGCTAAAGGTCTTGCTATTTCTGTACAGGCAGTTCCAGGCCCGTGTGTCTCGGCAGGCATTGCAAGATCTTGAAGAAGACAGTGATGTGGAAGAGGATTTGGGCCTTTCTGCCTCTGAACCCCAAAGAACCACCTTGGCAGAGCTGAAGGGAAGGGGGAAGAAAACCGTGAGAGCCCCAATCAGTCGTGTCGGAAAAGCTGTGAAGCGTAAGTTATGTACATTTTAATTCAGTATGTGAACTATTCTTAATGAGATGAATGAATATTTTATATACCACTCTCTTACAAAAAAGTTTTCAAAGCTTATTATGTAGCAAATAAGTGAGAACCCTTCTGTCCCAGAAGGGCTTGCAGTCTAGCAGTGGATACTTAACTTTGATCTGTTCTTCTAGTCCCGAACCAGGGGCAGAGACTTTCGAATCCAGCACCTCGTCAAGCGTCAGATCGCCCCAACTTTACTGTTTTTGATGAAAACAAAGTTCGAACTTCTAGAGTTGAACTTCCAGCACTCGTACCACAACCATGGGCTGCACCTCCAACAATAAAGGCGAAGGAAAATGAGTTAGGAGCAGGACCTTGGAATACAGGCAGCAAGGTAAGGAGAAATGGGAAATCTGCCCATCATAGGTGGAGCACAGGTGGGGGTCTGTTTAGGATTGTCATGTGTTGCGTCCAAAGGTAAGGATGCAGGGAGCTCATTTCCTCCTTAGCGTTGACTTTAAAACTATCAGGGCGTTTCTGTTCATGTCCAATCAGAAGTATGTCCCATCGATTTCAGTTGTTGGGGGGGGGGAACAGTGTTAAGATGGGGAGAAATCTTCTCTTTCTTGCATTTGTTTTTGATACCCATATTTTGGAATTTAGAATTGGACATACCCTGTATATCTCTTGTTGAAATGGCTGTTTTAGGATAGAATGTCTCTGCACTGGTCCTGAAAAGGTTCCATCTAGCGTGTGTATTTAGATTTATTCTGGTACAATCATCCAATGAAGAAGAAATTTCCATTCCTCTCTGTGATGAGACTGCTATCCATTTTTTTGTAGTTCGCTATCCTGAGGAAAATTTAAAAAATTAACAGGGTCGGCATGACAGCCTTTATTTAAGGAGTTGACCAGTGAAGTGTCCAAAAGCCAAAGGATGCCCACAGGTGTGATGATGATGTGATGCCCACAGGTGTGATGATCTGTTCCTTCTCCTTTAGCCAGTGTTGTCCAATGCGGTCACGAGTGCTGTGGCTTCTGCTGTGGTTCCCAGTTTTACCCCATATGTTGAAGAGTCTGCACAACAAAACACCATGTAAGTTTTCTGCCTCGACTGATTAAACAACTAGTTGGGGAAAGGAAAAATCCTACCAGCTGCTAGGGAAGTTAAGTCCATCCTTTTGTTTTCTCTGTCTAAAATGTGGCTCTGGGACTTGCTGCTTCTCTGAGGTTTTACTCAACTCACTAAGACCAGAATTATCAATTTGGTGAAATTATTGCTTTGTTTGAAAATAATAATAATAATAATAATAATAACTTTATTTTTACCCCGCCTTTCTCCCCAAAGGGACTCAAGGCGGCTTACAACATATTAAAAACATAATTTAAAAACAAATAAAAACATATTAACACATCATAAAAAACAGCAGTCAGAGTAAAAAATAGATAAAAAAAGCATAGAGCAGCAGCAAGTCATAAAAGAATCAGGCCTGTAAAAAAATATTAAAAGATGTTAAAAAGATGTTAAAAGGCCGAGAACTCAGAAGGCCTGTTTAAACAGAAGGGTCTTCAGGCCTTGCCGAAAGGTCTCAAGAGAAGGAGCCATTCTTAAGTCAAGGGGAAGGGAGTTCCATAGTGTTGGTGCCACTACTGAGAAGGCCCTATTTCTTGCAGCCGCCCCACGTACCTCCCTAGGCGGCGGCACTTGTAAAAAGTCCTTCTCTGCTGACCTAAGAGGACGAGCCGGATTGCACGGGAGCAGGCAATCTCTAAGATACCCTGGTCCAGAGCAGTATAGGGCTTTAAAGGTCAATACCAGCACCTTGAATTGGGCCCGGAAACGAATGGGCAGCCAGTGCAGCTGCTGGAGAAGCGGACTGACAGAGTCGAACCGCCTACTTCCAGTAACCACACGGGCCGCTGCATTCTGCACTAGTTGCAGTTTCCGAACCGTCTTCAAGGGCAGCCCCACATAGAGCGCGTTACAGTAATCTAATCTCGATGTCACAGAGGCATGGATCACCGTGGCCAGGTCTGCACGATCCAAGTACGGCCGCAGCTGGCGCACCAGTCGAAGCTGAGCAAAGGCCCCCCTTGCCACAGCCGCCACCTGGGAATCCAGGAGCAGCTGTGAGTCCAGGTGGACCCCCAAGCTGCGGACCTGCTCCTTCAGAGGGAGTGCAACCCCATTCAGCGCAAGCCAATAGTCCAGCACCTGCATCAAGGATTTCCGAACCAGGAGAGCCTCTGTCTTATCCGGATTTAATTTCAGCTTGTTAGCCCCCATCCAGATCCTCACTGCCTCCAGACAGCGCTCCAGGCCCTCAACCGCCACCCTGGAGTCTGGAGAAAAGGAGAAAATATATCTTGTCTTTGTGTAAATACCTTTAAATTCCAAATATGAGGCATTCTTTCCATATCTTTCAAAGGGACTTTTTATAATAATCTTTGTTGCTTGGTGATTTTGCTAAGGTCATCGCCTCCCCGCTCTGCCTTGTCACTACCCTTTTAATAATGGCAGTAGAAAATTCTCTTACCTTACTATTGATCGGAGCTTTCATCCTTGCTCTCTCACTATGCTTGCTTCCTTAGGACTCCCTGTAAAATTGAGCCTAGCATAAACTGTGTATTAAGTGCTCGAAAACCTGGGAAAGAGGAGGATCCCTTACATCGTGTCCAAAGCCATCAGCAAGATTGTCAGGAAAAAAAAGAGCAGCCCATGTATTGTAAAGAGAAAGTGTATGCTGGAGTGGATGAGTTCTCCTTGGAGGAGATCAGAGCTGTAATCTACAGAAAGAAAGCAAAGGAAGGTATTTACTAGTGCATAGGCAAACCAGAAAAATCTTCCAGTGTTTTTCAGTGTCAGTCAGTATTGCAAAATTCTTGGTAGAAAATGCATTCACAACTTCACATGGGTGCCACAGTCAATCACGTGGATTTAGAAAGAAATTGACCGCAGACTTGTGTTCCCTTCTCGTTCTGCATGAGGGAAGGAGACAAAGGGAGGATGGTCGCGCAGGGCTCCCCACACCCCCGGGAAGCTGCAGGACACTCTGCTATGTCCAGCCAAGCCCCTGCAGCCCCCTTAGCGATGTGATCTTGGGGATCACATCGCTGCTTCCTCCCTGCCTCCTCGCTACCCCTGCCCCTTAAGGGGGCACAGGCCAGGGCCCTCAGGCTGGGGCAACCCGACACCCCAGTTTGAAAAGCCCTGGGCTCCTTGAATCTGCACCCTGGGTTGCCCTCCCCCTGCCCAGAAATGACCCCTTCCCACTTCAGATCCACCCCCTGTGCTGGTCTGTCCAGGCCTGCACAAACCTCTCTCCTCTGGGCACAGGGCTGGCTCTGTGAGGTCAGTTATCCTACTCCTGAGTTATCATGAACATGCTTTACGGCACACTCGGATGGCTGGGAATCCGCACAAGGGAGTTAGGACTGTGCTGTTAAAACTTCTGCTTACAAGTCTAAATCTTCCCTTCCCCCACCACACTGAGCAGTTGAGTGCATGACCCTGGAGCTTGTGCCTGCTCTCATACACAATAGGAAGCCATAGTTTAGTGTTCAAAGCAGAACTAGGTTATAATCGCTAGCACAGGGCTTATGACTGGAATGGTTGGGCCCATGCTGATATCCCCGCTGTAATGTGTAGTTCAGCTTGCCCACTGTCATGATGCTGAGCAAGGCTTATACATTAGAAAGGATGGACTTGACATGGGGCTGCCATTTTTGGTAGCAGCACCAGGTTTCTGACTAAACGCAATTCTGACCTTAAAGCTTAATCTCTAGGAGGTGAGCAGGGATGGTACCCGCAGTTTCTAGCTAAGTTCTGCGTGGAGAACACATAGTGTTTTATTGCCTCTACTTCCATGTAGAAGAACTACAGGCCATAGCACAGGAGAAAGCTGAGTTACAAAGGAAGATCGAGAAGATTGAGAAGACTAAAAGAGAGAAGCAAGCTAATCAGGAGCAAAGATCACGGGCACAGGTAACTGCACACCTAAAGCCAAAGTGAGATATTTGCTTGCAGTAAATAATATGAATTGTACAGCTTCTGTGTGGTAGGCAATGTCCTTCTTAATACATATGGAATGGCAGGCTTGCTGCCAGATCCATTTGGAGTATAGTTTGTGATCTCCTCTTTATTGTTTCTTCAGTTATCCCAGCCAACGGAGCTGGATCTTGTACCTGCCTTTTCTGACGCAGCGGAGGTTCCGAAGCTTCGTGTAACCCAAAGACAACTCTCTCTGACAGATACTATGGCATCAGCTGAAGGACCTCTTTCCGATGGTTTCTTCTTAGGAAGGTATGGTGGGGGCTGAAAACAGAAGCAAAAAACTTAATGTTTGGGGAATCCTGTCATCCGTTTCTTTGCTGACAACCAGGTAGTTTTCAATGACTTTCAAAATGTCTTTTCAGAGTCAGTTGGCTTGATATGTATGTTCTGTTTTCTCTATTGATCTGAATGATCAATTGATCCTGTGGTTTTTTTTAATCCTAAATGTTTTTTTTACAGCAATTTTGAACTGGATGAAAATGTTCAACAGAAAAAATCAGTCTGTAGTGGTGAGTTCCTTCTGTAGATCCCTGCTAAAGGGCGCAATTTCCGGCACTGACATAAGGGCAATGCAGCTCTGAGGTAAGGGAACAAACATTCCCTTACTTTGAGGAGGCCTCCGTGAGTGACACCCAACTGCAGGATGCAGCACATGTCCCATTGGCACCGCTATGCCAGTGCTGGAAAGCACTGACATAAGGGGTTAGGATTGCACCCTAAGTGTTTAAATGCTCTCTCAAATGCCCAGTCAAAGGCATTTGGAAATGTTCAAGCCAAAGGTGTTTTGACTTTGGAGATATAAAAATGCATACCCTGCTTTCCTCAAAATTGATTCACGGTGGCTTGTAATATAAAATTACAGCAACAATAATTACCAGTAAAGTACTCAAACACAAGACAATCAACTGAAACTGCTGAAACATTGAAACTGAAGTATTAATAAAATCCAAGAGAAAAGTGGCAAAAAACTAGTGAAGGCTTCCTGAAAAAGACTTCCAATTGGTCTCAGAATAGTGGCAGGGAGGGCATCACCTGCACCCCCTGGGCAGGGAATTCCACAAAGTAGGGGCCACCACTGAGAGAGCCATCTTGCATGTCACTGCTTGTGGAACCCATAAGAGAGCCTGATTTTGTCATAGGCAGATTAATGTGGACTATTTATACAGTATATGGCTTTTCTATTTAAAAAAAAAAAGTTCTTAAAGCCTATGTATGAGAAGATGGTTCCCTGCCCCAAAGCAGCTTCTAATCTAAAATAAAATAACAGCAACAGCCACTGAGAGGGCTGGTGTTGCTGAGATGAACAGTGCAGTTGCTCTCCCTGCTGCTAAATAGAGAGTTGCCACTTTAAAAAGTACTTCTATCCAAAACTGGAATTGGTTTTGTGACTATTCCTTTTAGGAATGTTTAATAAAATATCTTCTCTCAAGTTTATCAAACAGCTGTAAAACATACTGGCTTTCATTTCCAGATTCTGAGATCCCTGCTGCAATGAAGCCTTCTACGCCTTTCTCCATATTTGATGAGTCAGTGGCTTTAGAAAATGAGAGTGTCAGGTAAATGAAGTAACTCCAAGGTGAAAGGGGATGCCCTTGTTTGTGTGCATTCTGTTCGACCAGTAGTTCCCAGCCTTTAGGAGCCTGTGGACCACTGCGGCAAGAACCGGAATTGTTGTGGACAACATGCAACCACCTGCTCTCCAACAAAAAATACAATTAAATTTGTAGTAATTAGAGAAGATTTATTATTTATAGAGATGATTTGTGGGTTGCTGCTTTGGTTGCTGGCTCCGTGTGGTCTATGGGGAAGCACAAGTGCCAGCTGTGGCTGTGGGCTGTCCATTCTCCACCTCATCTTGTAGTCCATAGGAAAGCGCTCACTCCGATGCTGAAGTGAGTGAAGGTTACCTTTATTTCTTCTGAGACCTTGACGACCACCTGTTGGGAATCGGCATCTTAGACATGCAATACGTCATTAGGGAGTATGTTTTGTATTCTGATCAAGTCATGGTCAAAGACTGTCTTAAAATATTTGTAAGTAGTTTCAGTCTACAGTCTACAGCAAATGTTTCAGTCTGTGACCTGCAAGTGTTTTGTTCTGTAATCTCAATCTGTGAAATTCCTGAATGGATTTCATGTGCTTCTTTTATCTTAGTTTTCCTACTGGTCCGCCCTTGATACGTGGTAGACGCCCTCTTGGTGTTCACAAGCCTTCAGAAAGTAGTGTTGCCAAGGAAAACATACCACCCGAACATTCTGTAAGTTTTTTGATGGTTATGTGTTGTGTGGAAGCTTTTTATACTATATATTACCTCACAGGGTTGTTGTGAGGAGAAAAGGGGGGGAACAGTGTACACCACCCTGAGCTCCTTTGAGGAAGAGCAGTATAAAAATGAGAAAAATAAGTATTGCATAGCACTGACTTCTGACAAACTCCCTGGCAACTCTATCACATTATAAGAAGTGCTGGAAGTTTCACTTGAATGGAAAAAGTGTGTTACAAAATTTTGAGAAATGTTTGACACCTTAATGTTTAACATCTCCCTCTTCCCCCCCCTTCCTCTTTTTTGACTTTTCATTGTGATGCCCTGAGTATTCCCAAGCCAGTGTTGGTTTTCTTACAGTTGGACCCTTTTTGTGGGAAAATTTTGGCCTACTAGGCATTGCTCTGGAGAACAGAGCAACCCCCCAAAATGAAAAAAGTTGGCAGTCTCAGTTCAAGAGTTCCGTGTGACCTCACTCAAAATAAATTTTCTAACTGGGGGGAGCAAAAATTATGCCTTATAAAATAAAAGCTCCTTTTCTCCAAGAACGTCCAACTAACTACAGTCAAACACATAACCATCACTTACCCATGCTGCAGCTTTAGCTGCCTGTAATTTCCACCTTTTGGCCATTTGTGGTGTGTTCATTTTTAATGCCTTTAAACATTTAGTTGTACATGTATGATTCATGTGTCATTAAAATTCCAGGCATAAATACATTGATGGAACTACTCACCTGGCTGAGTTTTGCAAATGTCTAAAACGCAGAAACACCTGTCACTGATGGCTGTGGAAATCTATTTTCTCTCTAGGATGATCTTCATGGGGTTGAACCACTGAGTTGGTTCAAAGATGCAATTGTCACAGGCTCGTATAAGAACAAGACCCTTTGTCCCAGCCCTGAAGATACCTGTGATTTTGTTAGGGCTGCTCACATGATGTCAACCCCTTTCCATGGAATGATGGAGCAGAAAAGTCAGCTGGACTGCAAACCTCATGAAGAGTGTACAGAATCCAAGACCACATCACTGAGCCAGCAAACTATTGAGAATGAGACTCAGTATGCAACTGCCCTCTGTGTGAAAAAACTGAGGTAACTGATTATATTAATGCTCAGGTTTTTAATGGGGTTCTGTCTAGGATAGGATGGATGTCTGTTTGCTTCAGTATGCATGCTGGCTCTGTATTTTTGTGGTGTCCCAAGATCTCTTCTGGCTTGCTAACCTGAATAAAGCAGATTTCTATAGCCTTTGCTGTTTGGTAAATTGGTATCCTGTCGCTAGAGGTGGGGGGCTAAATATTTGAATTCTCCCTGCATGTTCAAAACAAGCAAGTCTAGATGCTTCTCTTCGACCAGTGTTTCTCAATATTCTATTTTTAATAGACTTGATGCTACCATGGTATGTGACTGCATTTGGGGAAATGTTGCAAACCTGCACTTTTAACAAGCTACTATGTATATTTTAACAATGATAGTAAGTGGGACTTACTCCTGGGTAAATGTGGGTACGATTGCAGCCTAGGATTGTGAAAAATTTTCCTGCTTGATGTTGTCACTTCCAGTAATGACATCACTTCCAGTGGATGTCGACAGATTCTCATTCTAAAAAGTGGGTCCCAGCACTAAAAGTTTGAGAACCACTGATCTAAACTTAAATGTAGATGAGCAATCATTCAAATATTAAACAGAATTTATATTCCCCATTTCCAATCATGCATAAAGTGTCTTAAATGCTTCTCCTTCTCTTTCTCGAATCTGCAATCTAAATTACAATATAGCATCAAATATGTGAAGTAGCAAGGAGCCATAGTATTCGCTCTACTCCTAGGTTCAGTTTCTGTTGTCTCCAGATAACGATGAGAGAGACCCCATTCTGGAGAGCCACTCTCGGTCCATGTAGACCAAGGATTTCAAACTCATTTTATACAGGCGGCCGAATAGCATTCATGGCACCTGCTGAGGGCAGGAAGTGATGTCATTAAGCAGGTGATGACCAGAAATAAGCATATTTTTTTCTCACTGAGGTGCTCATTAGCTGCAAATGACAGATGAGAAAATACACAAATCTTGATCAAATTTTCAAGATGTAGGAGAGCCCAAAAATTGCATGGGTCACCCTTTTAGCTTCCGCCAAGGCATCACTTCATAGCTCAGCTACTGAGAGATGCTGTGTAAAGTAACTGCTTGGCAGCACTCCTGGAAGGGCAGCCATCATGATGATTGGGCTCTTCCACTGCATTTCCTTTCTCACCCCCTCTTGGTCTGCCTTCCACTATGCCATTCCTCATCTCCTTCCATCTCTCCCTCCCAGCACCTCTGCAGAAGCAGTGCTGCTGAAAGGGCAGTGCTGGGAGAGCCCAATTATCGTGTGGCTTCAGCACTGATGCCTCAGCATTGCTGAAAGGGAGGCCTGCTTAATAATTGGGATCTCCAAGTGCTACCCTTTCAGCAGTGCCACTTCTGCCAATGCATAGCTCTGCAGCTCAGCAGCTAATGGTGGTGCTAGAAGAGCCAAACTGTCACAAGGGCTGGATAAAGAGCTTCCACGGGCTGCGTCAGGCCTGCAGGTGTTATATTTGACACCCCCATGTAGATCGCAGGTAGATAATGCACAGCCTGTTTCCACCCTCTCTCTCTGGCTTGGCAACCCAAGCAACTCTTCTGTAAAGTCACAGGACTTGGATCCTGGCCAGCTATCGAGCTCTCTTCATAGTTTTTGCTTAATATCCCTGATCCTGGGTGTGCCGTGGGTCTGTCAGTAACATGCACGTGTTTCACCTCTGCCAGTGACATGCAGGTGTTTCAAAGATATGGTGGGAGTCCAAGCAGAACTGCCCATGCCAATATGGTGGGAGTCCAATCAGCACTGCCATTGCCAGTCCATCTACGGCATTCCAGGAAGGTTACAGTTCATGTGGAAACTAAGAGCTTCATTAGTAGAAAGAAGCAATTTCAGGGACCACTGAGGAGCTTCAGTACAGGGAGGGCCTTGACAGATCTTTTTATGTAGAGTGTTTCATGGGGGTGGTGCCACTATGGGAAAGGTCCTGTCCCTGATCCCCTAAATATTTCTCTAACAGCTAAATGGATGTGATTTAAAATTGTTGCTTTGTTAGTTAAGTGATGCCCGACTGAGAATCCAATCTTATGCAGGTCTGCTCAGAAGTAAGTACCATTATAGTCAATGGGGCTTACTCCCAGAAAAGGTGTGGATAGGATTGTAGCCTGAATTTTGTACCCAGGACTCAACCTTTTCCCCCTTTCCTTTACATGTATAGCCCAATTATGGAGGCAAGTCAAGAAGATACTGCATCTTCCACATCTTCAGGTTCCCCTTCACAAATTTGCACTAAGAAATTTCAACAAATTCCTGAGGAGCTGGTGTTGGCTCAGAGCTGCACCGATGAAATTCCAAGTGATATTGAAAGTGTCCTTGGTGAGTCTGAAGTTGAGGGCTGGCTTTCTTATTCCAGCTTGGTTGCAGATGCCCTGTGAATAGCTGTCTGGTGTTTGTGTCTTTTGAACCTCGATGAGCATTTTATGTTCGGAATTAATACTGTTAAGTAAGGCCTGTATTCTACAGATTTACCAAGTTAATGATGGGTAAGAAACCAGCTCAAGCTGGAAACAAGGGGTAATGCAACAGATTGGTATTAAGACAGAAAGATGCTGTAGCTGCGCTTAATTGGGTAATGGGAAACTGATTGATTCTGCAAGGAACATGTTCAGATTGCTTATCTGAACGGAGAGAGGTTTGTGGCAAAAAAATACTGATCTTTGATACTGATACTAATATTTGCAGAAGTGAGTAAGGATTCTTAAGGATGACACTAACAGCAGAACTTGCATCTCACAACCTTCTGTTACTTTCTTTTTCTAGACTCTTCTCCTGAGGGATTGTGGAACACAGTGCAACGCAGACAGCTCTTGTCTCCTCTTCCAGACTTGTTGACACAGTCTCCAGATTTTAAATTGGAGGCTCAGCCAATGCCTTGGGTGGAATTAGAAAAAGAAGTTAATCTAGGTAAGGAGGACTTTTAGATACTGTGCAGGAGTGTGTTGAGTAACAGACTTTGGGACTTACTAAAATTCTGAGTAGGTTCACAGAAACATTTCCGATTGCTCCAACCCCATCCCCTTGCAGCCTTGGAATCAATCAGTTATTTCCTGGTTCAGGCAACTGTAGATCATGATCACATTAGAACAAGTAAACTGTGATTTGTAGTTGCCCTCCAAACAAGGATTGGAAATAGCTCAGAGGTGTTTGGTTTCCAGTGAGTAAGATAGGATTGCAGGCTAAGTCTTACTGAACACAGTGGGCTTACTACTGAGTAAAATAAATAACACTATTTTCAAACATCTCTAGAAATAGTGTTTTGAAGCTGGTTTCCAATCATAATTTGGAGGACAAGCAGACTCACAATTTGTCAATTTTCAGATTTTCTGAACTAAAAAGGAAATAATTGACCCTGGGTATGCAAGGGGGGGAGTGTGTGAGCACAAGACTTGTTCCTCTGTCTCCAAATCATAGTTTGGAAGATTGGATTTTACATTTTGACCTTAATTTTTTTTTACGCACTGCACTTGCGAATGACTCTGCTAAGCCAGTTCGTGTATGAGCTCCTACTAGGTGTTGTGGCAGAGAAAAAGGTTGCCAGCAAGCTTTTTTCAAATAAGATTGTGAATGTTCAGCTGATGATGCCCTGAATTTGTGAACTCCTTCTGTAGTTCTTTTGTGGTATTTTATGCAACATAGTTAATAGAGTTGCTGCTCTCTAGATTAACTGCAATGTCAGAATCAAGATAGACCCTGGACTCCAGTAGTTTGACACGGCAAACTTGGAACATCCTGTAGTTATAAATAACTACATAGTCCTTCTGGGAAATGCTTAAATGTTTTCTGGTCTATATTAAAGTGGACAGCAGCTGAGGCTGTTGCCTTTTAGTTTATTTCAAGATAATAAATTTGTGATGGTAAGCTATCTGGAAGTTTGTTAATCTGTGTATTAAAAAATGCATATCTTAACCTTTCTTGGTTTAGAAGGGTCACTTGAACTTGTGTGTGTTTACACTCAGGATTGAAACATACAAGTCATCCAGGTAGCTTTCTAAAAGACTTCTATAGCTGTCCATATAGTAATTTATTACCCTAGAGCAGCTATTTTCATACACAGTGCCATGGCACATTGGTGTGCTGTGGGAGTGCCATGGAAGTGTGGAGGGGTGGGTCATTTATTTGTAGGGCTATTGGACCTCTACAGAGCAGTGTACCTTGTCAATTGTCAAAAAACTGGTGTGCCTTGACAATTTTAGAAACTTGTCAGTGTGCCATGGTTAAAAGGAAAAAGGTTAAAAATCACTGCTCTGGAGATTCTTCGGTTCCAAACATGTGTTCTTATTAGTAATCACTTCAAACTCAATTTTGTTTCTATAGGGGATGATACTTACCGTATAACTTGCGAATATTTGATCAGTGAGGATAACAAGATATTCTCTGCTGTACCAGCTGACTTTGCACTTGAGGACTCAAAGGCATTTTTAATAACGGTATATTATTGTGTTATTTTTGGTCCCACCCACCATATCATCTCTACACTTTTCTGCGGGCTGTCTTATCCTTTTTGGCTTATACTGCATGCCTTCCAGAATTTATCTGAATAGCATCTGTCAGGCTGTGGATGCCTTGTCAACACGTAGCTCAAGCTGTGCGTTGCATGAATTCTCAGTAGGGAAAAATCTGCATTTTGAGCAATATAACTTAATTTTTCTTCTCATTGGCTCAGCCAGGAGTGTGTCTGTTCTACTGCCCTGGTGAAGTTAGCAGGTACTTAGAATGATTTCTAAAGTGGAAATCCTAGCAATTGTTTTGTGAGGAAGCTTTCCTATTTCCTTTTCTCTTACGCTGCCCTTGTTTTGGGGAGACCTTTTGGTGTACTTCAGACCTTGGGTCACTTCCCTGAGATATCATGTTGGTCTGGTCCACTTTGTCCCCTCCCAAATAAACCACCCCAAATCGTACAACACACAGCACAGATAGACTGACCTTGTTTTGATGCCCTTCCATCGAGTCTGTCACAGTTTCATTTTTGTGCCAGATAGCTCATTCTTCCTCCATAAGCACATATATTGGACACAAGATGACTGTGTCTTATGTAAAAACAGTATTGGACTGGAAGCAATGTTAAGGTGTCCCATAGGAGAACCTCTACCAGTGTTGTAGGTGTGTGCTCCAAGGTGGCCCAAACCTTATTTGGGGGTGCAATTGATTGAGCATGTCTGTTCCAGTAAACTTTGTCCCTTCCTTTTGGTGTAGGACGGGGTTGTGGATCCAGGACTACAAGAGAAATTGTTGACTTCTGTGTGAACAGCTCTTTAGCCTGGGGTCATGGGAAATTGTAAGTTGTGTTTTCTTTTTTGTACAGGTGCACTCTGAGCCTGTTCCATGGGACTTTTACATCACGCTGCAAATACGAGAGCGTCTAGATGCTGCTTTTGATCAGAGCTTCAGTGAAAACTGCACCTGCTTCTTATACCACAATGGCTGTGTGACATTGCATAAGGAGATAAATTGCTTTACTCTCCAGGTGAGCACTGGCACAATAGGCAGTTGAGGTGGATACTAGGAGGTCAGAAAATATTGGCCCCTAATTCCTCAGCAATCAAAGTATGAGATTATAGGAGTAGACTGGATGGGAATGTGTGCTAAAACCTTGGAGCACTGGTACATAAAGGACATTCAGAAGGGACTTTGGTATCGACTGATTTGGTATTCACTAATTTGACTTGCCAATGATACCGAGGTCCAACTTTCAATTCCTTGTGACCAGTAAAAAAGTTCCAAAATCAAATTTCCTTCCTTTGCGCTGTTAAACAATTATAATTTCATTCCATTAGATTCTGTTATTCACCCCATCTAGTGGCTGAATGCGGTATAGCATGTATACTAAGACATTCTGGGGCAACAATAGAGGAGCAAGAAGACTGGAAATTGGTCTTTAAAGTTTTTTTTCCACTGTTTTGTTATCCACTGATTTTTTTCTTAACCACTGGGGGTTCTAGAATGGAACCACAGTGGATAACAAGGCACAACATGTATTTGTAAATGAGCTGTGAACTGTAGATGGCTTTTCCCAAGACATTGTTAGTACTGGTATTAATTTCTAGAGCACCTGTAGCAACTAGGCACTGTACAGTACTTAAAGTAAGACTTCAGACATGCAAGGGGGGGGGAAAGAGAAGTGTATAAAGTCATCGTGAAAGGGTGACATTTTAATAGGTGTAGGAAACCAGTTCAGGCTGAGCTGATTGTCTTCCCTGATATTTTTCTGGGGACAAGAGGTGCAGCTTCTCAGCAGCCCTTTGCCTGCTGCCAGATTGTTCTTCTCCCCAGCTTTGCAGCCTCAGGGAAACTCAAAGATACTGAAAAGCTTTCTCAGGACATGTGGAGGAAACAAGTTCACTGCAGCTGGTAGTCTGAATTCAAGTGCCTCTTGTTCTGCACCACTGTGTGGGGAAAAAAAGAATTACCATGAATGGGTGTTACAGAGATACTATTGGAAGCCATTTCTGCATTGATTTCAACTGAGTAATTGCTGGAATTTCTTTAACTGTTCTGGTAATGCCAAGCTAACAATAAGTTTTTTTCTCTATGTTCATATACAAAATTATTTGGGGAAAAATAGGGCTTGAATGTGTGAACCAGCTCTTGGATCCACTTGGTCTTGTTCTCTGAGACTGCCAAGTATTCCAAGCTTGTCTGCTGCTTCAGGATTACCCCATCACTGCAACTGTATGGAACTGCAGCGTTAAGGCCATGTATTGGCTAATCTGTCGCCAGTAATGGAAAGATGAACATCATTCAGTTCTTCGGATCATGTTGCTAGAAATTAGGGGAATGCTGCTGATGCTTCTACAAAAAGAATTTGTTCTCATGCAGAACTTGGGCTAGTCAACTTAAGATATGAATCAAATGCCGTTCTCACTTAAATAATCCACCCAGAGTCTTGGTCATTTCAATAAGACCTATAGCTGTTTGTTCTTGGTTTGACAGAGTAAAGCAAAGCGTGACATCTGAGTTCCAAAGCTTGCTTCCTACCTGAAATTTTTCCTCCATTTGGTATAACTTCTTTCTCTGATCATAGCCATAGCTGGAGCCAGAGCTTAAATCTTACTGTCCTGGAGCCAGGCTGGTGTGGTGTGATAGTAGCTTATGGTTTTTCTTTTTCTTTTTTTCTTCACAGGATCTGATCCAGCAGTGCAAAGTTATCCCACAAGAAGTAATCGTGCTGACCGTTGATAATCTCCTAGATATAGTGGCGAAATTGCATAAAGCAGAAATAGTCCATGGGAACCTGCATCCTGGAGCATTGTTCTTGGGGGACAGGTTGGCTGCTCCTTTCCAGAAAGCTGAAACTTTTCATTTCTGTATTTGTACTCTCTAAAGTACCCTGAATCAATGTGGGAAATACTGTAGGGAACAGAAGGTGCAGTAGATCAGGATGCTGACTGGGAAATCAAACTAGAAGAATACTCTAACGTGCCTCATTGTAGCTATTTCTGCACCGTGTTCTGCAGAAACATGTTGGGCATTAAGATTAACTTTTGTGATTAGGTCTTCTGGGTCTGGCAGCAGCACAGCACTAGAGGGGCTGCAGTTAGGATGTTCATGTACTTCTAGCTTAAAAGCCAAATAGTTTAAACATTCAGCTCTTTGCCAGTTCTTAAGGCAAACACTAGAGGGGGGTCCTTAACATGGTTCAGTGCAGAGACAGGAAACCATGAAACAAGCGTATCTTCATCCATCTTTCCTCAGAATCTGCAACTCCTTTGCCATAGCTGAGATGACTAGTGCTTTAAAGATGGTGGATTTCTCTCATAGCCTGGACTTGACGCTACAGACAAGAGTGAATGCACTGAAAAGCTTTCCAGTAGCTCAGACCCAGAATGGGCAGCTGCTCCTTGATGAAAAGTCTCTTCCTCACCAGGTGCAAACCTCTGGGGGGAGGGGGGGCTTTTGATTAAGACTGCTACCCTACAGAAGTGAATGGGCTGATCTTTGTGCAGTTGGCACGTGGCCTGTATGTGTGGGGAGATCTTTGCATCAGCAGCCAGGCTTTCCTTACATATGAGAGCACCCAAGTTTCATCCAAGTCTGACTATTCTCTCTTGGGTAAAGGCAGCAGTTGGCATACATTGTTTTAAAATGTTTAACTGCACACGCGCATCTTTGCTATAGTTCTGTCAAATGGTAATGTCATTGCTTTGTTTAATGCCAAAGAAGTGTCTCTTAAAACCAATTCATCTTTGATCAATAATTTACTCCATGCTCATGTAGCTAGATACTAAGTGTTGTTAGGCTGAATTGGCCTGCTGTTCTGAAAACACTGTTCCGTTGCATTGGGGAAGAACATTAAAGCGTCGAGAATGACAAAATTGAGACTGACAGTCTCCTGTGCTTTCAGGTGGACTTGATCGGCATTGCAAACACAGTTCATCTGATGCTGTGCGGGGAACACATGCAGGTTCATCAGGAAGAAGGCTGCTGGAAAATTGACAGAGACTTATCCCAGTAAGTGTCAGAAGACATAAGAACATTTCAAAAGCCCTGCTGGATCAGGCCAAGACCCACCCAGTCCAGCCCTGTTTCCCATAGTGGCCCAACAGCTACTTCTAGGAAGCTCATGAGCAGGAGAAAAAGACATACTTTGTTATCTCAGGCACACTGCCACTAAATTTTAGAGGTAGTGCATAGTCATTAATAGTTCTATCAGCGAATTGTTCAGTCGTATTTCAACTCACCCCAGCAGTGTCTTTTCTAGTGGCTGTCTGCTGGTGTTGCATCTTTTTAGATTGTGAGCCCTTTTGGGGCAGGGAGCCATTAGTTATTTGATTTTTCTCTGTAAAGCGCTTTGTGAACTTTTTGTTGAAAAGTGGTATATAAATACTACTACTACTACTACTACTACTACTACTACTACTATCCAAGCTAGTGACCATCACCACAACTGGTGGCAATAAATCCCACAGGCCAGTTGCGTTGGGTGAAGCAATACAACCTCTTTGACCATCCTAAATCTCCTGCCATTAGTTTCATTGGATGGACCCCACTGGAGTTCTAGTATTGAGGAAAGAAAAAAACGCTTCTTACTCTCTCTCCACACCATTCAGCATTTATAATTGTCAGTTATATCCCCTTTGATTTGGGCTGCAATCCTGAGCATCCTTATCTGAGAGTAAGCCCCACTGAACACAGTGTGATTTACTTCTACGCAGACATGCATAGGATTGGGCTGTTGGGCTCCCTAGCTTGGGAAAAAATGCAAATGTTGTGTTTTCCTTGTAAGGATGATTATCTAGGCCACTATCTGCACCTTTCCCAGTTCTGTAATGCCCTCCTTGAGGTGAGGCAACCTGAGCTATTCACAATATTTTGAGCTTTGCCACACCATTGTTCTATATAGGGGAAATATAATATTAGCTGTCTTATTCTCAATCCCTTTCCTGATGACCCGTAGTGTGGAATTTGACTTCACCACTGCCACAAACCGGGTTGCCCTTTCATTCACCACAACCTCAAGATCTTTCCTGGTTCATCTCTGACAGCTCAGACCCTATCAGTGTATATGTGGTATATATGTGTATATATATATATATTTTGCCCCAGTGTGCATCACATTTCTGCACATGTAAAGATTATTTTAGTGCACCCTTCCTTCTTCACTGCCTTGTTTAGATTCACAGCTGAAGAAGTGATATCCTTAGCTATGAAGGAATATACATGTTTAAATCCAGGCTACATGCTTGACTCAACTGATAAACAATGAGGGCAAATTTTAATTTGTGAATCTGCAATTTTATTTATTTTTATTTAGGCAGGTATTTATATACCGCCTTTCTTTGGTCATCAGATTTCTCCTCAGACTTTAATCCAAGGCGGTTTACATAGGCAGGCTGTTCTAAACCCCGTAGGGATTTTTACATTGAATAGTTCTAGTCTTTCATAGAACTCCTCGTTCCAGCTGGATTCCTTCCCGGTCTGGCCTCTCTCTGGCCCTTTGCCTCCCATGCTCCACTTGACGGCAACTGCCACTGAGGGCCAGCTCATCAGTATATCAGCGTGTCTGTCGTCAGTTCTCGGGTACTTCTGGTTGTTTCAAACTGGCAGCCTCAGATCTTCAGGCATACAAGGCGGCAGCTCTACCAACTGAGCCAGACCTCCTGCTTTTAAGAGCATATGGGTTTTTATACTGTGTGTGATTCAAGTGTACTACCATAGGAATGAAAGAAATGATTAAAGATGTGACAAAAATTAAACTATAAGTTACCTTAATTTCAGTATTTCAAAAGGCATCTATATTAAGATTCTAGTAATCAGTACAATTTTGTTTGAATTTTGTTTATGAATTCACTCATGAATCTGTTGAAAGGCAGGTGAATGACACAGTAAAACAGGGCTGTCATAATAATAATAATATTACAGGTATTTATATACCACCTTTCTAGGTCCTCAGATTTCTCCTCAGACTTTATTCAAGGCGGTTTACATAGGCAGGCTAATTTAAATCCCCGTAGGGATTTTTACAGTTGAAAGAAGGCTCTATCTTTCAAGAGCTACAACAATTCAGATGTTTCGTTCTGATCTGGTCGCACATTCTGGCCTCCATCCTCCCACGCTCAGAGCAGATGGAATAGCTCGGCTCAGCTTGTCAGCTGCTTCAAGGTCGCACGGTGCCGGTGGCCTCGAACTGGCGACCTGAGGATGTTAACTTCAGGCAAACGGAGGCTCAACCCTCTAGACCAGATCTCCTGCCCTCTAGACCATACCTCCTGCCATAGATTCTTATTTGACAAGGACTGATCCTGGCCTTTTGCTGTAAACCATTTTGTTAACACATATTTGTGTCAAGCCTCTTGCGAACATTTCCAGAAAGGCTATCTATTGCAATGATGTATTTTTAAAGAGCAACAACTAAGATGCCTTTTATAGCTGTTGGTTTTAATAGTTGGGCTTTAAATAGATAGTATTTGCATCAGCAGCCATACCTCATGGAGTTCGTTCATGATGTGGGTGTGATAGGTTTGCAGGGAGCAGCAGATTCTGTGCTTGCTTACATAGATTAGAACATTCAGAATATTGCAAAAATATACCCTTGCCAGAGACATTTTTAGTGCCTAGGAACTCCTTGTTCTTGTTCTGAAAGTGATTGTTAAATTACACAGATGGAAGACTTCCATCCACGCACAGAAACTTGACTAGGATGTTTCAGTGGGCTCTGTCCCTTTCTGATTAGGTCAGCCTAGTTCTTAAAATACAAATATAAAACATATTTGCAGTGGTAAAAAAGAAAAGTTTAGGATTGTTTATAATTACTATGCTTTTTGTTTCAGCATCCCTGTTCTTTAGGTGATGAGGATTCCTAGAGAGTTTAGTGCATAGAGGTGGGGGGGATTGAGAGGGTGACTGCTTTAGGTACATAGAAAACAAAAAAAAAAAATACATAGCTTTGTTAAAGTGAGAAATGACTTTCCTGTACGAGAGTTTGTACTGAATGCAACCATATCTTCCTGAGTTTCAGTGCTCCTTTTATTTATTCATTTAAAAGATTTCTATATTGCTTTTCTGGTGCTCAAAGTGGGGTACAACAATTAAAATACTATATAAAATTACAGTTAATGAAAGGAATTAAAATGCTACTGGTGCACAGTTAAAAGATCTGCAACAGACAGCCTATAGGTTGTATGGTGATGGAGAGTGGAAGCATTCTTTGAACAGCAAAGCTGTAGCTGAATGTGCTGAGAAGGGCTAGGCCAGCTTAATGTCGGCTGTTTGCAAAGTTAAAGAGAGCTTAGAAAATACAGCAGTCTGTGTTTGAACTGTTTTCAAAGGCTAATCAAAACTTTAGTATAATAACAAATCTGTGAAATGAAAAAGGAAGATCCTTATTTACAAATCTAATGCCTGTGGCATCGAGTCAGGAATTAACTTTGACTGCAGTGTATCTCCCATTATCTTCATCAGTTTCTCATGTGTGCTTCAGACACATTGTGGAATCTTGGTGACGAGAGTAAACATTTCAAATCCTTGGCACAATGCATGTGAATTCTTTATGGGCAAATCTGAAAGCTTTGTTGTGGTACTTGAGTGGACATCTTGAATTAATGAAGCCTTTAGTTGCAAATATGTTGCTAGCTTTATTTCCCCCCCCCCCCCCCTGGCTCACAATATGGATTTCTGTCACTGAAAACATGGAAGTGTAGCTCTTGTACAACCTGTGCAATGTGTTCTGAAGTTGGTTCACGGCGGTTTAGGAGGCAAGGGCAGCAGCAGGTGCATCCCAAGTGTGAAGGCAGCTTCAGCTGAACCTCCTTGAGCCAAATGAAGCAATATGGCAGAGCAAACGAGGTGAACACCGTGGTAAGGTTCTGGGAATGATAGCTCAGGAACAGTGGCACATGAATGGGGTTCTCAAAATGCAGGGTAAAGTCTTTTAAACCTTAAATGGGCAGCCTTTGCCAGCTTAAGTAAATCCATATTTGTGCATCCAGTTAAAGCTGGGAAAATGTCAAATTATGTTCTGAATCCAAGATAAGTTTATGCCTATCAATGAACATCTGATTCTGCATAAACTTTCATGTACAACCTGAAAAAGGCAAGTTAGCCATTTTTATAACTATGATTTTCAAGCAACTTTATCAACTTGGAGCACTACGGGTATCTTAGCAGCAGCTGGGATATAATTGGGATATCCTTTCCCAGTCTTCTCTTCCATGTGTATATCTAACTGGGAGCTCAAATACTGGGAGTTCAAGGACCACTGAAAGATTATGATTTAAGTAGGAATCCTGAAGCATTCGTATGCATGATGGTCTCAGTGAAAACTGGTTTTTCTCTCTGGTTTTAGGTCCGTTGACAGCGAAATGTGGAGCAAATTCTTTGAGAGAATTCTGAATTCAAGTGGTCAGTCTTCTGTGACTCTGCTGAGAGAGCTAAGAGAGGAACTGAGTGGCGCATTCGACAGCACTTTCCCAGATCGACTCTGTGACTCCTTGACAAAACTGGAAGACCTTTTTAATAGAAAGAATATCTTCTGATGGTCCAAATACCCTCCTAATATATTCCAGCTTTTCTACTTTCCTCCCCAAACCCCCAAAGCAAATGAGACTTCGTACGTCATCCTTTTTCCTTGCTACGTGGATAAAACAGTTGGAAGTATTTTCACACTTCCTTCTTCACGACTTGCTAAAAATATTAGCGGGTGCTTAGATTATGTGTAGAGTTACTATATATTCTCTGGCATATTTCTGGACTGTTGTATAGCTACTCAACGTATGTTCAGTATCAATCACTTTGCTATCTTGTTTTTCATCCTTGCACTGTTATCTATCCATAGCCTTTTATGTTCACTTCTTGTAATCACTGTTCAATAAAAGACTTTGGTAAGCACATGTGGCTTGTGAAATTTGGTTTGTGGAGTTTGTCATTTTTGTTTGTTGCCTTGTTTGTTGCCAAGGCTATTGTTTCTGAGTGACTTACAAATGAAACGGAAAATGGGGTTTCCAAAAATTTGAATTGTCAGTTTCTTTTAAAAGAAACAGTCACAGGCAAATTCTTATTTGGTTCATTAATTTCTGTCTGCCATAGAGATCCAGGTACACAATTTAAGGGGATTAGAACATGAGATCAGAGCAATACTGAGTTTTTTTTTCTTGGTATAACACTAGTTCTTGATTGAATAGGCAGCCTTATGCATATTTATCAGAGGCAACATATGGCTCAATGCATAAAAAGGTTCCTTTTTTGTGACAGCTTAATAGTTAAGTAGTCCTGTGGTGAATGATCTACGAGTTTGGACCTCTGTCTTAAATTTGTGTGTTCTTTGAAATGGCCTTATTAATCTTATTGAGCAGTTAATATTGAGCCAAACTTATGCTGGCAGATGCCCAATTCTCAAGAGTGGGGAACGATCCTGTCATCTGAGTGGGCCCTGTGCCTATGGTGACAGCATATAGTTCATGCATCCCAATGGTGTGGTATGTCTCCGGGGGAAGCAGCTCAGCTGTACGGTGGGTGGGGGAGGGCGGCTATATTGGTGACTTTACAATGGTGACTGTACCAAAGCAACGGAAAAGCAAAAAGCCTTGGTATACAAAACTTTTCATTAACTTGTCAGGTGAGAGTGTATGGAAACCTCTTATGGAAACTATTGTTTTCAAGTCTATTCTGTTTGTGTCTGCGGTTTCACTTATCCTATTGATGCCTCCCCCCGCTCTGAACCTGTATGGTTCTTTCAGTGCAGTATTACACCAATTGTACTTCCTCTGTCTCTTGTGGATTGTAGTCTTTCATTTGATGAATCTATCCTTGGGGGTTGTTCTATTGATTAAAGTACAACATAGCTGTATAGGATGAAAGACATATCTGTTAATTTATTTCAACTAAATCATTGAAGGAACAATGTTTCTCAATCATTAGTGGGCCTCTCTCCACAGTAGCTATGCTTACCATTGCATCTTTAATTGCAAACATTGGTGATGGCATCCATACTGATGGTATTGAAAATAGCCTGAAACTATCAGAACGATTTTTGTGAAATTAAGGGAATTAGTGGCTTCTTAATGGCTATTGACCCCCCCCCCCAATATAGCAGGTTCTGAACTTCTTAGGATCCTGTCCAAGGTATGCCAGCATTGCTGAATATCAAGTTCATGAGAAGATGAAGCTCAAAGCTGCAAATAATCTTAGTTGTCAGGTGATGAGTTCTCTCTGTCTCGAAGCGCTGCCCTTTCCTCCAGAGATGGCTTTGATCTGCTAAATAAATAGTACAATTGTCTAAACATCCTGCATTAGTTGCTTTTGTGTCCACAAAGGCCCAGTCCTGTCCTTGAGAGATGCCAGTGTTTCTCCATGTAGGCCAGCCCATTGACAATCCCAGAAAGGGGAACTTTGGTGATGGGAACCATGGTGAGAGGGCACGTGGCATACAAAGGGAGTATTTTGCACAAATAACCTCTTGTCCCTCAAAACATATGTGGCAAAATATTTTAACTCTTGCTTTCTCAGAAATTATTGCCGTATTCTGCCCCCCCCACACACAAAACTGACATCTCTATCTAAAGCAGACACAATGTACCCCATATGTGTAAGCAAAGGGGGGACACCCCTGTGGTTGGAGGTAGTGTCTGGGGCTGTGTTTGTTCATTTTTAATGGCTGATGGAGGGTGTCCCCGAGCATTGATCCTGCACCTGTCCCCACACCCTGGGCAATGTTTCTCTGTTGGGTTGATTAGATGTCATGATTGGCTACTTGGACATCACATGCTTGATGCCAGTCTTGCCTTGGTAGGAGAGGCTTTGGCTTCGGGCCTTTGTTCCAGTGTCAGTTTGCCATTGGAATGGCATTACCAGAACTGGCTTGCACCAGTGTCCATATGGCATCAGCATAGTGTCCAAACAGAACTGAGCTTCAAGCATCCCAAGACGGCACAATCTGACGTTGTTCAGAGAAAGTCTGTTTCTATATAGGATTTTGCTTCAGTTATAGTGATAGAAGATTTTTTTTTAATAATGCTATCTTGAATCTTATTGAATTCTGTTTTTAGCTCTACTGAAATAGCTGATGAGCAGAAGCACTGTATCTGTTGTGTGCTCCAAGGAGCGTTCAGTTCCCTGTTTATAGTACAGAATAGTGCTGCCCAGCAACCAACACAACTGCTGGCCTTCTGCTCATCTTTTCAACTCTTTCATGTAAATAGGTCTGCCTCTGGGTCTATTGGAATCATCAGACACAGTTTTAGACCTGAATACCAATGAGCTCTGTTGCTTTTACTCTATCGTGTTTACTAGGATTTCGACACCCCTGTGTAATCTCACCTTCTGCAGTGATTGACCATAGCTAGCTTACCACCCTGCTTGTACAAAAAGAAATACCCATCCTGTTACAGTAGTATTGTTGGGACATGAACAACAGGTGCTAACATGAGTTAGTGTGAATAAATGCCTGGATTAAAGAACAATTAACAGGTGCTTCAGAAAGCTTAGAAAATATCTGACAATGTTACTCCTTCAGCACATGCCCAGTAGCGTGAAAAGCATGTCTTAATCCTTCAGGGAGGGTGAAGCAACTCTGCAAATCAGACTGATGATTCACACAAGCGTATATTGCACATTGTCAAACTGTAGTGAACTATCGCAGTGTTTCTCAGACTGGTTTGGGACCCACTAGGTGGGTTGCGAGCCAATTTCAGGTTAGTCACCATTTTAATGTGTATTTTATATTTAATCAACTTGATGCTACCATGATATGTGAATTCATTTGGGGAAATGTTACAGATCTATACTTTTAACAGGCTACTATCTATATGCTTTTAACATAACAGTCAGTGCTGCTTACTCCTGGGTAAATGTGAATAGGACGGTAGCCTTTGGGAAGTTTGGGGATTTTTTAAAAAACAGTTCAGCAACTGCTTGGGAGGGTTCTTTATCATAAATAATTCTTTAAACTTATAATTGTAAACTTAATTTTTGATTTGATTCAGCTGGGGATGTTAATTTTCCTGCTTGATGATGTCACTTCTGGCCATGACATCACTTCCAGGTTAATAACATCACTTCTGGTGGGTCCTGGCAGATTGTAATCCTAAAAAATGGGTCCCAGTGCTAAAGTGTTTAAGAACTTCTGGACTGTTGAGATTTATGCACACTGTACAGTTGCGAGGTTAGAAAAATAAGTGCCTTACAGCCCAATCCTGCACTGCCCAGAGCTGCAGGACCCGGCGGCTCCACAAAGGTCACCCGCTGGATCCAGAGCCTCCCACACTACCGGGGGAGGCTCCTCAGGAGAAGGGGACTTCGTTCCCTTCCTCTGAGTAAGGGAAGTAGTCCTGCAATGGGACTACTCACTTTAGCGGCTACAGTTTGGCCGCTGCTAAAATGAAGGCACTTGCGTAGGGCGAGCTCGGCTCTGCGGACCCGCCTCTCCTCTGCCTCCAGAAACGCCCCTCCCCCCACGCCCTTGACCATGCCTCCCTCTCCCCGGAATGCCTCCCCCCACGCCCCCATTTCCCGTTCCGCAGCCCGGCGGTCACAGAGACCGCCGAGCTGTGGAATGCAGGTGCCTGCCGCAGCTCAGGCAGGAGCCCGGCGGTAAGCCCCGCAAACGTGCCAGGTGCGACACGGACCACAGGATTGGGCTCTAAGCTTACAGATGGGGATTAAGGAAGTGTTAATGTGCAAACTCTTCCATGTGGTCAGCTAAATCTGCACTGGTGTTTCCATGTCAAATAGGGTTATAATTTTTTTGGGGGGGGGAGGAGTCTTTTCTTAAGTGAACATATACTCAAAGTGTCCTGATATTATAGAAGAACTGGAGTTTAGTTTATTTAGTAAGTGAAACTACTAAATAAAACGTGTTAGAGACACGAAAAAGATGTCGGTTCACCTACACTTCCTGCAACAGGGCTGCTTCGTCCAGGAGGCTGCAACCCCACGTTACAGAAGTAAAGAGACTATAGAAAATCCTTGCCTTTGTTGCTTTCAGGGCTTCAGTTTTGCCTAAATGTAGACAACCTACACATACACCTGATATGGTAGTACCTGGCCATAGGTGTATACTTTTCTAAAAATCAGTTTCTAAAACTTACAAATGTCCTACCGTTTGTATTTTGTGTAGAAAATCCATTAAGGTGTCTAAATAGGATGAGATAAGATAAATTAATAGTTAAATAAGTTATTTATAGATTTATCTTTTTTGGATCAAAATTATCCTCAAACTAGAAGTGTTGGAACTCCCTTTCCCTTGACTTGAGAATGGCTCCCTCCCTCGAGACCTTTCAGCGAGGCCTGAAGACCTTGTTGTTTACACAAGCCTTCTGACTCTATGGCCTTTTTAACATCTTTTATACATCTTTTAGTTTTTTACAGGCGTGATTCCTCCTTGAACTGCTGTTTTATGCTCTTTTTATTCTGATTTTTATCTGATTACTGTTATGGTTTCTCTTAATGTGTTTTTAATATGTTTTTATCTGTTAAATTATGTTTTAATTTGTTTTTTTTTTTAATATGTTGTAAGCCGCCCTGGGTCCCTCTGGGGAGAAGGGCAGGATAAAAATAAAGTTTTATTATTATTATTATTATTATTATTATTATTGAAAATGGTGTCATTTTACTCAGAAGTAAGTCCGCTGTGGTGTTCATCCTGGGAGACAGGAAGTGCCGCTTCTCAGGGGCCCTTAGATGGCAGAAGTCAGAAAACATCTCCACTCATTTGTCAGCTCCTTGGCAATATTAAATCAAATAGTTTGTGGATGTTGCATGTCAAAACTTAATACTGGGTGAGATCTATCCTATACATTCACATAATAGACACACCAACCCCCTAATCTTTCATCTTAGAACACACCAATTGTGTTCCTCAGCTTTCTGTGTATAGCAGGGGAATGAAGGATATTCCTGAGGGTAGTAAGGATTAATGCATTAAGCAGCAAGAAGGGTGGGATTCACAGATAGTACACCTTCTCTATGACCTCAAAAATTAACCAAATGTTAATAGGAAACAGGAACTGTCCTGCTTCCTGTTGCGTCCTGGCTGTGTCCCTCTAGCGTGCAGGCTCCCTTGATAAGATGCTCTTATCAAGCATGCCTGTTATGGCATCTATCAAGCCAGCATCTGGTTAACAAGCTTGATATTGTGACAGAATGTCCCAGCAACTAAAGATGTTGGCTGGACAAAGCAGAGGACACTTGGCAGCCCAAGCTTGGCTATAATGCTGAACATCTCATGCTCCAGAGAATACATTACTTATATAAAACACTCAGCCTGAGTGCACAGCTCTTTTCTAGTGCAGTGGAAAGTGTAAATGTTGAATGTGATGAGCCTTGCTTTTGCAAATAATAAGCAAACTAGAATTTAAATTTTAAAAAACAAAAAAACCAGCTATCCAAATCTGTTAATTCCCCACATCTCTGCAATCGACATTGCCAATTTTGAACTGTGAACTACTCAAACCTGTTTGAAGCAGTCATCAGTGGATTTTTCTTCTTCTAATACACATGCACATTTTTAAAGAGAGTGGGTGCATGCACCACTATTGCAGCCCAAATGCTTGGCAAAGACAGAGCACTTTCGCATTTGTTTAGTCTAAACTATTGGCGCCATCTTGCATTTTATGGGAATGAGGTCACCCAAGATGAGCTCCTCCTCTGAACATTAATATATGATGTGTGGAGTAACCATGTAAAGTTTCAGTCTGATCCTGATGCCTGGATTGTGATGGCTGGATTTGGATGTTGGCAACCTCCCGTCTCGAAAGACTATGGTATTGCGCTCTGAAAGGTGGTTCTGGAACAGCGTCTAGTGTGGCTGAAAAGGCCGATTCGGGAGTGACAATCCCTTCCACACCGGGAGCAAGTGCAGTCTGTCCCTGGTCTGTCTCCCTGGCTACGGGCCTTCCTTCTTTGCCTCTTTGCCTCAGTCTGTTGGCCAAGTGTCTCTTCAAACTGGGAAAGGCCATGCTGCACAGCCTGCCTCCAAGCGGGCCGCTCAGAGGCCAGGGTTTCCCACTTGTTGAGGTCCACTCCTAAGGCCTTCAGATCCCTCTTGCAGATGTATTGCTGGATTTACCTAAGATTAATTCCAGTGATCCATTCATTTTTGAGTTGCAAGACCACATTAACCGGGCACATGTGCATAAAAATGTATGTAATGTTTCATATGCCGTTGTAAGTGTGGGCAGCACCATGCCCTATCTTGCAAGAAGGATTTCTGTTTGGCTGACTGAACCAAGTCTAAGAATGCCCTTTTATTCAGCATGAGGTAACAAACTCGGGCTTGCCACAACGCCTACACTTGACAGGGTGCTGAAGCTAATTCTGGTTAGCTGATGTGTAAACACTTATTTATTGCATTTTCATTTTATTAGGAGAGAAAAATTCTGTGAGCGCTTCAAGAGAACTTTTCATCTTCATGAGCAATTCAAGGTGAAATGTATACTCATGGAACTGTGGGCAGACTATAAGAGGGCATCCCTTTAAATAGTTTGTCACTTAAATTGCTGGAGTGTCACAAGGAGCTGTGCTCAGTGGCGTAGCTACAGAGGGTGCAGTGTGGTAAATACTGCAAGCACCACAATGTAACATAAGTGTCCCCTCTGACTCACTGTCAGAACCAGCACCTGCTCATTGCCATCACTGCCTGCAGTGGATCAGATGGCAAGTGGGAGGTGCTGCTCACACACTGCGTTGTGGCACCTGTAGTACTTACCGCACCGCCCTCCAGTAGCGACGCCAGTGACATGATTATAACTAGATACAACTGATTTAAATATGGTGTTCACATCTGTAACTACAGAGGATTGCAACCAAATTTTCTATGAGAACTTTTGTTGTTAAGTCATGTTTGACTCTTTGTGACCCAATGGACCACAGCACGCCAGGCCTCCCTGTCTACCACTAACTTCTGGAGTTTGTCCAAATTCATGTTCATTGCCTTGGTGACACTATCTAACCATCTGACTCTCTGCCGTTCCCTTCTCCTTTTGCCTTCAATTTTTTCCCAGCATCAGGGTCTTTTCTAAAAGAATCCTCCATTCTCATGAGATGACCAAAGCATTTCAGCTTCAGCATCTGTCCTTCCCATGAATAGTCAGAAAACTATGGTAAGCCTAGATAACTTAATCAAAAGCCGAGACATCACAGTGTCAACAAAGGTCCATATAGTCAAAGCTATGGCTTTCCCAGTTGTAATGTTTGGCTGTGAGAGGTGGACCATAAGAAGGGCTGAGCGCCAAAGAATAGACACTTTTGAATTATGGTGTTGGAGAAGACTTTTGAAAGTCCCCTGGACTGCAAAGAGAGCAAATCAGTCAATCCTACAGCAAATCAACCCCATCCTACAGCAAATCAAAAGTTCATGAGAACTTTTTCATCTCGTGTAATAATTGTAAAAGTCTAGTTTACCATACATATACTTGCCAGTTTATATTCCCTACCCCATCATTTACCGTTTATTCCAGAGAGTCAGACCACCTGCTTCTCACGGATCCGCCTAACTTACTTTTCTGTGCATTGCTCATTATCCTGGGCACTTTTGAAGTGGAGAAATGATTCATCAAATGTAAAAATATGCCCTGCATTATAATGTCAGGACATAGAAATAGATTTCACAGGTGCTCTTTGCAGTCCTTCTACCATTGTTTTCTTTTAACATTTTACTTTGTAACTGAAATAACCACCTGAAAAAGTTTTGGCTTCCTCCCTGCAAAGTTTCTCTGTCCTTACTTGTGCAAAAAGTCTGACATTTCTAAATCTGCCTCTAGACTTGTATCTGATTTCCCTAATAATAAATATTCTAGAATTGCCTTTGGCAAATTCGAGTTTTTGATGTGCAGTGCAGCCTGCTCCATCGTTGGGGAAATTCTCTAGTGGGGCCTGCATGAAGGAACACTTTTAGGGGGTTGAGCACACAAATTTTTCAACCAGTTACCTAAGCTAGCTTGTTAATTATTGAAGATCAGTATATCGTTTAGCCTTAGGCGGTGAGTGCTGGAGAGTCGCACAGCACTGAGGGCAAACTCTCTCACAGCAAAGCATATGCCGAGCAGTGGTTAGTGAGAGCTGCACTGCGGAAGGGCTTGTGGAGGTCGTAGATGTACTCTGACAGTCCAGTCCTATCCAACCCCCCACCCCATGTGGAGGCAGCCTAGACAGCGTGGGCCCTACTGCATCCTATGGGAGCACTTGGAAGGCTGGAGGTCTCCTCGCAGTAAGGGAACACTTGTCCCCTTGCCCTAGGGCAGGGGTGCCCAAACCCCGGCCCTGGGGCCACTTGCGGCCCTCAAGGCCTCTCAGTGTGGCCCTCAGGGAGCCCCCAGTCTCCAATGAGCCCCTGGCCTTCCAGTGATTTGTTGGAGCACACACTGGCCCGATGCAACTGCTCTCAGCATAAGGGCGACTGTTTGACTTCTTGCGTGAGCTGTGGGATGAGGGCTCCCTCCACTGCTTGTTGTTTCACGTCTGTGATGCAGTAGTGGCAGCAAACAAAAGGTCAGCCTTGCTTTGTGCTAGGTCTTGAGCTATTGCAAGACCTTCATTCATTCATATAAGTTCATCTTTAACATATTCATTAATGTAAATTTATGTAAATTTATTCAAATTTTAAATGTAAATTAATTATTTTTTTCCCCTGGCCCCCAACACACTGTCAGAGAGACGATGTGGCCCTCCTGCCAAAAACGTTGGACACCCATGCCCTAGGGAAAGCCCCAGCCGCTGCAATGGGTCTATTCAGACCTGTGCAAGCTGGCACAAGTTCTAGTGGATCCAGATCCGGCCTGTGAAGGGGAACAGGATACAGCATGCATGGCTGCCTCTGACTCCACCCCCTCCCGGGCCCAATCTGCCCCTGTCATCTCCTGCCCTGTTTTAGCTCCATGCTGCTCAGCATGGATCTTTCCTTATCTGGTGTACACCACTTGTTCTGCTGGTCAGTGGGGTCTTTGTGCCTGTGCCAGCAACAGCATTATGGCACTTTTGTAATGGTTAACGCTGGTCCATGCGCCGCAGAGGATTGCTCTGTGTGCTGGCTCTCTTCTGAAATTCCCTTGCCACATGCCAAAGACATGTGGAAAGGTTCTAAGCATGAGCCTGGATGTCCGACTAGACATCTCAGATGGCTAGCTGTGCCTACAAGTCTGTCTGCCTCTTGGGATGGTAATGGCCTGTCCACTACTGGAGTGGAACTATTTACAGGAACAGATTCATGACTGGGCTAGTGGGTAGATGCCAATCATTTTTATGATGACTCCAGGGGGCTGGAGGCAACAAGCTGCTCCAAATGGAAGTGTCAAGCCAAAGGTAGCTTCAGGAGGCAGCTTAGGACTTATCTGTATATTTAGTTTCAAAAGATGGGTGGGTATTTCGACTACTTCACTGCCAACACCTTGTGCTGTCTGCAACCCAACAAAGCTCAAGTTGTCCTATTGCTTGCTGTGCTCGACCCTTTCTACACCCCCAATTTTAGAACATCCAAGCAGTGTCATTCCTAGCCACTGTGGCCCTGGGGCCACACCTCCAGGGATGCTGTCCCCATGCCCACTACCTTCCCCCTGGAGGTGCTCTGAGGGCCGCAGAGACCGCTCTCAGCTTCCCTGGCTCCCCCCCTTTGGGGGGGGGACAGCCTTCAGATTGGCGCACTGATACTAATGGTGGTCGACTGTGCTGTGTGGGACACCATGGGGCCACTCCTGCAAACCTGCCACCTGGGGCATTTGACCCCCTTGCCCCTCTTGGGTATGACACTGCTTTTGAGTTAGGCTGCAGTGGCATACCTGAGAGGGGCAAGGGGGTCAAATGCCCCAGGTGACAGGTTTGCAGGAGTGGCCCCATGGTGTCCCACACAGCATAGTCGACCACTAATAGTGGTCGACTATGCTTTTGAGTTAGAATGTATCTGATGGTCTGCTGGCTTCCTGCTGCTTGGTTAGAGGAAGAATGGGGAAGACTGATGTCATTCCCACAATCTGCTGTGCTACATGCATATGGGAAACTGTATCCCAAAATAAAAACCACAGAATTATTTCTAGGAGTTGTCCTATTTTTTTTTTACAGGAAAAAAGACAAGTGACACTTGAAAAGTCATAAAATCACACCAGATATTCCAAGAGATACACTATTTCTCCAAAATGTATTTATCTGGCATCAGAATCCTGATTACTTTCAGTCTGCATAGAAGTATCAGATTTTTCTGCTTGTTTCATGTTTTTTTTGTGTGCGTGTTCCTTCTTCCACTGAAGAACCTGAGTCTGTTGTCAAGCAACCCTTTGATGGGCAGTCAGTAGGAAAGATCAAGGTCAGCTGCTTGACAGGATACAGTGGACCGTGCTGTTCTGCTACGAAAAGTTGAAGTGGCCATGGCTGCTATGAAGAGGTGTAATGAAGGTACCACAACAAATGGTGCCATTTATGTATTTGGGCACTTGACACCAATTACAAAGAAGATTCCTGCCCTATGGAATTTACAATCTAGATATTGACACAAGGGAGACAAACAGACACAGTGCAGGAGAAGTAAGGCTGTTTGGCAACGGTGTCTCTATGGTATGTGTCACCCCTATGATGGACCTCCTCCCATGCAGTGGGGAAGGGCAGTGCCCATGACAGTGGGCACTGATGCATAGTTACAGTAGGGAAAGAGGGGTGGGTTTTGTGAAGAAATGTGAAAGAAGTAAGCAAAGAAGTGTCACGCAGGTTTTCTGGGAGAAAACCAAGCACAAGGTGCAACTAAGGAGAAAGGCTGGAGTAGGTGTGCCCTTAGAAATCTGAATACAGCAGCTTTCTTACTGTAGCCCTGAAAGTGTACTGCTGTTAGTAGTTTATTTTAAATAACAACATCATTCTTCTCCATCTAAGCCTCTGTTGGTGTCAGAATTATAGTTTCTTGGAATGTTGCGAAGAAACTGGAGAGATTTACTCCAGGGCATAGGACAGCATCCCAAAACAGAGTCTAGTGGATGCAAGAGATAAATTCATTATGAATCAAATTAGAGTCCCACTGCCTTTTGAGCAGAAAATATCAGTGAGACCGCTTCTTCCAAAACTTGGCTCCAAAAGGTCCCCATCACCTCCCATAAGATCACATTTCTATACATGTGAACCATTTGCTAAGCAGTTCTTCCCTTTGGCTTTGATCCTAGAACAGCAGCCTAGAGTTCCAATTCAAAGATGGGAAGTTAAAAACAGAAATAAAGCAAATTATGGGGGTCCATGAACAGTCATGGGGGAATTGGAGCAATTTCAGCCTTAATCCTTTAAGCAGTGAAAGGGGGCACTTCTTATCAGGTGAAGGATCCCTTGTGGTGCACAGTAGAATTAGGCTGCAATCCTATCCACACTTCCCTGGGAGTAAGTCCTATTGACTATAATGGGACTCACTTCTGAGTAGACATGCATAGGATTGGGCTCTTAGTCCTTTTTTAGACCTTCTATAGCAATTCAACCCTTTTCATCTCATGGCACACTGGCCAAGCACTAAAATGGTCAAGGCACACCACCAGTTTTTTTTTACAAGGCACACTGTGCTGCCAATAGGGGGCCTCAGATCCCCAATGGCCCTACTAATAAACGAACCTCTCCCAAATTCCCATGGCACACCTGGGGACCATTCACGGCACAGTAATGTGCCAAGGCACAATGGTTGAAAATGGCTGCAGTAGGCTGGCTCTGCAAACAGAACCAACCTGTTCCTTCCCTCCATCGAGAAAGGAGTTTTGAACACAGGTTTCACTTTACAGGTGGAGGCTACATTAACTGGGGCTCTGCTTTATAGCATATACCAGCCCAAGCACTTATTTGCAGTAACAGCAAAGCTCAGGCTATAACAGTGTCACTTAAAACACATTAAAACTGCCAGCTCAGCAAAATATCAGAAGCCATTTTACATCTCCCCCAATGAAAGTTGCCTTAACTTTCATTTATGGACAGTTTTTAAAATCCAGAAATAAAATAACACTCTTTTTCTGGAGCAGGCAGAAAAAAACTTTAAGAAGCTTATTCTTTGCAAACAAGAGTCAGCAAGTCATCTAGGACCACTACTATTTTGGAATGTGATTGACTTCTGTCTTGCTTCTAAGGCATTTAGATAGGACTGGCACTGTGGATCTCTGGGGAGGTTTATGTTATAATGTGGAACACTTCATATATTGATTCTTACAGGAGCCAAGTCCTGCAAATACCCTCCCACGACCCTCTCCAAGCTGTTGCCACGCCCTGCCCTCTTCCTGTGAGTTGGATGCCCATTGTACTGTCTTCTTGCAGCTTAGATGGCTTCACCTGTTTGCTTTTAAATTGTTTCTCTTGGCAAATTGCTCTTATGCTTGCATTCCCAGTCTGGACAACACTCTTTCCTGGTGTGATCATTTGAATCCCATCTGTGCTGGTAGGTCATTGATTCAAACACCCTTCCCTTACTCTTCGTTCTCCAAAAGCCTACTTTGCTACCAACATCCTGCCTCTTTAGATCCAGAACTGCCAGCCTTTTCTGCCTTAGAGCACCCTTTTCCTTGTCACTGATGCACTTCAAAGACTCACGTTCTTCCTCCCTTCAAAAAGCCTGACCTCCAGCTTGCTTTCAAGCACTAAGCTCAGGCCACACTGGACAATCCAAGAGACATCCCTGCAGGCCTAGTATATTCTCCTGATTTTCAGCTAGTAGCATAGGGCAGTGGCATGGTTTGAGGGGGGTGCAAAGCACTAAGTTTTGCAGGCACCTGAATGTACCATGCAAGCAGCCCTTCCCCTTAGGAGCCATTCCGGGCAGTGGGAGCAAAACAGAGGCATTCATGGAGGAATGGCTCTGAAGGGGAGGGACTGCTTGCACAGTTCATTCAGGTGCCTGCAGAACTTAGGGATTTGCACCTCCTCTAGCTACACCACTGGCATAGGGCATCTCCATCGCACAGGTGGTGCAACATGGCACTAGTTCAAGGAGAAAGAGAAGTACAAGGTACTCACCTGCTGGTGTCAGTGCTGTAGGGGGAATAGAGGGTCTTTTGGTCAGGCCTCTAGACCCCACCCTGGAAAGGATGGCTTTAAATGGTAGCAAAGAGACAAATCAAGCAGGCTGAACTGCAGCTGTAAGTGACACATGCCAAATACCACCTGACCTCTATTTAGGAGTTTGCTAGAAATCAGCCCTGAAAGGAGGAGTGGAAGCCTGTCACAGGTGATGGATGATTGTACAGGTCAGGGCAGCTTCTGTGACACACACATGAAGTTTGATGACAAGGCACAGTAGGGAGGCGGGGAGGCAAAAGGCCGCTCCGTATAAATAGCTCTGTTCCTGTTGGATGTGCAAATTCAGGGCTTCTTGTGCTAATGACATCAGCCTTTGCTTCCCCATGGCAACTTCCTACGAGGTTAGAATTACCAGGCAGCATTTAGGGAATGTGGCTGCTCTCTCCACAAACGAGTGGATTCAAGGTTTGATTGAGAAATGAAATGGGGGGGCTGGCAAAGGGCTGCTGTCAGCTGGGCTCCTCTGGAGAGTAGGGATGCATGGTGGGTGGGGAGACAAGTGAGGCAGAGACCCCCCCCACCTGAGTCCTTTGAAAAGCCCTGCTGCCATGTGAGGTGCTCAAGCACTTGCAACCCACATGCTCTGTGTGTGGGTTATGAGTACTTGAGCACCTCACACAGCAATGGTGCTTTTACAAAGGACTGTGGTGGGGAGGCTCTGCCTCACCTTCTTCCCCACCCACTGTATGTCCCTGCTGGAGAGGTGGGCTCTGGGATAGTGGCTGTTTAAATCCCTCTTCTGATCTCTCCTTTATGTCCACTGGTAGGCTTGCTCCTTGGAGGGTTTTAACCTGAGGCTGGGTAGCCCCCATGGGGATTTTGCAGTTGTGGACAGCCTGCGTTGGTGGGGTGCTGGATCCATTTTGGGGTCCCTTCTGACTCTGATGTCTATGCGTCTGTGACTATGCTTCTCTCATGATGAGGAAGTGGGTGGGCACCTCTACCTACGTCAAATGTGCCTGCAGAGATGTACGAGTGACTAAGCAGGAGGCCTGGGCTGAGAATAACTCAGCGATGAGCTATTTCTTGCCTCCTCTTCTTTTTCTTCATCCCCCTCTCTGATTCTTGGCCAGCATGTCATCTCACTTCTGCTCTAGACTTTGATGCATCACAGGCTGTGTTTGTTTGTGGCTGGGCCTGAAACTCTGCAGGTGTAGATGCTCAGGTGAGGAAATGAAATGAAAGCCCCACAGCCAAGAGCCATTCTTCTTCCCTTGGGAGGCCATGCTTCTTGTGGGAGAGTTTTTGCTTCTGAACCACTTCCAGGAAAAGACAAGTTGTCTGACAGGCTGCTAAACTGGAAACAACTGGCTCTGTTGCAAATTGGCCTGTGGAAAGAGAAGACAGTAACTTCTTTGGCAGTTCGACTACTTGTAATTTGAATGGGAGAGCAAATTACTCTGAAAGGGAAGGGTGGTTGTTTTTTTCCCCTTTCTGTTTTGCATTTTACCTGGGGCTTGGTTGAGAAACTGAACTTGTTGGGAGTCAAAACCATGAAATATTCTGAGTGGAAATGCACAGCACTCTTGGCGATAAACCAGCCTTGCCTCCTAGACTCCAAGAAGAAATAATTAAATGAATCGCTGCTCTAGGTTTGTGCCCTTAGGAGACGGGGTAAGAAGGTGCTGGAAAGATGCGGGCTTGTTCTGGAGATCATCACTTTTGAAAACTGTAGGGTTGGCCACTTGCCACAAAGCAAGCTGAAGTAGTTGCTGCAGGTGAGCGATTCCAGGAGGGGATGTGACTTTCTTGCTAGCCCTTGCCTCAGTCTTTGGCCTCCTTGCAAGAAAAGGCTGCCATTTGGCATTTTGCTTCAGGTGCACGGATATTGAAGATGGCCCTGTTGTAGGTGAATGGTGTGAAAGAGTTGTGTGACTGCTGACCATACTACTACCATCAGTGGCATAGTTAAGGGGGCTTGGGGGATGTGTTGCTTCGGGATGTGTTGCACCCCTAAGACACATTTAGGGGGTGTCTTAGAGGTCTCCAAAAACCATAAATGCCTTTTGGAGGCCTCTAAGATACCGAAGGGTACCCAGTGTATGGATGTACAGTGTATGGGGCCGTTATTGTTACAATTTTGGGGGGTGTTATAGAGAGCGTTAAAAAATGTTTGTGCTCCTGGGTGTCGCATGCCTTAACTGTGTATTTGGGAAAAATGCAGACCTGACATGGGCCCTGCCCAGAAAGAATTTTTCCTTCCTCACCTCTATAAAATGTACCTGGGAGCCATTTGTTGAGATAAGGATACTCCTTATCTAAGGTCACTGTTCCAGACTGCACTGTGCTGGTTCAATGGGCACCGGTGCTTTTCCACATTAGCAGATGCTTGTGCAGTGTGTTTTCATGTGCGCTCTGCAAAAGTATATTGCTGTTTCATTTCAGATCTTGGAGACAATGGAAGAGGAGGGCTTTGTTTTTGTTTGTAACCTATGAGCCCTTTCTCACTCAGGGCGGCCAGCAACCTTGTCATTTTGGTTTCTTTAGTCATGAAGGTGGTGGTTGGTGTGGGGAGGGGAGTGCGCACAGAATGCCCAGGAAGCTTAATTACATTCCTCCTCTTGCTTCTGCTATGCACGTTGCCTCTCGGCACTGAATCCCATTCTCTCTGCTGATCATTGACACACAATAAATAGAGCATTTGGAAAGAAATCTCTTCGCTACAGCACCATCTAGGAGGAGAGCATGCATGTTGCCGTGAGATTTAATTGAGGCGAAGAGTAAGCATTGAAGCTGAACTCTGGCCCACTCCTCTCCTGGGTGTAAGGATACTGCCTTATCTTTTTGCATTTAATACGTGCCTGGGCGAGGGGCGTGTGGCATTTTTCTGCATGCTCACCCATGGCAGCTGGCAAGCTGGCACATGGGGAGCCCTGGAAAGGAAGCAGCTGCCAGGAGGATGGATGTTTTGTGTGTGCATGTGTAAGGCTGAACCAGAATCTTTCTGAAGCTCCAGAGATGAAATTGTGGAGAATTTTTGCCTGGAGCGAGGGATGTTTACCTCCTCCTGAGACAAGCAGCAGCCTGCAGTCAGACAGGAGCTGGGACTGAACGGAGACTCTGAAAGATCAGCTCACTGGAACCTCTTCAAGGTACTACTTTCATTCCCATTACAGAAGTAGGGTACTTCCCCTTCATTTATAAGGTTCTTAAGGAGGGGGTTTTCAGGGTCTGGAAACAGTGGAAGGTGTCATGTTCTATCCATGCTGCTATCTGACATTCCGTTCTTGGACTGGGAATTTAAATCAGCCAATCAGAGCATCTTTTTCAAGCCTAAAACCACCAGCGGGTGGAGGTAAGAGGTAAGACTTTTAACCCTAGAAAGGCTGCCTTAGCTTGGCCAAATCGGTATACTGAGGCTTTTGTGATATACACCTTTAATTCAGATATTTGGAGAAGGCATTAATGAAGAATATAAAACAATGAGAACTGTGGTTCTGAAATTCTGTAAACCGAATGTATAAGAATTCCTTCCTGCATTGATCTCTGTTTTAGCAGCTGCTGGGGCACTTCTATCCACTTAAGATGTGACATGAAAATGGCCTTTAAGGAGTTATTCTGCTGTTACAAGTTGACAGTTCTTGCTGTTCTGGGGTAGGTTGTTCAGCCATAGCAAGAGAAGAAAAACTCTAACGATGTCAAACCACTCAGCCAAGCAGATCTCAGAAGAATATTATTCAAGACCACTCTCTGCTACCAGCCTTAGGAGTAGCTGGGACAGAGAAGAGTTTTGTTCATACCATTTGGTTCCAGGACTGAAGATCTGCTTATGAATGCACACCATTTAATGAGAATTGCTCCGGACTTACTAAAAGAATTTTAAAGTGGTGAATTAGTGAGCATGTGTCCCAGATTGATTCCTATTTTGGTATGTTTTCTTATTTGATTCCAGCTTTGGCTAATATCTGATCTAATACAGGCTTGCTGATCTCAGGAGATGGGATTCATCTGTTGTCTCCCCCCTCCCAATCAATTGGCTTGATCTCTGCACACACTTCCAAGCTGCTGGTGCGATGCCTACAAGGTCATTCCATTTTACTGTCTGACTACTATCTGACTACTGTATATTTAGTATACAAAAATGCATGCTCACCTAAGCAAGATGCACTTAAATGCAGTGAAACTGGGCTGTTCAGTGCCAGTGCAGGAACAAAGTGCAAGTGTCCAAAATAATGTTTATATACTACTGCCAGGTAGATGGTCTCCAATGCACCAATTTGAGTCTTGTATATTTCTATGTACCTAGTTCTAATGCAAGTTGATCTTGTGTGCTTTTTGTTTATGTGGTGGTAACATAGTACTTGCAAGTCTTTCTCAGGACCTCAACTTTATGCCTTCATGAACTTTGAAAGTCTAAATGTTCATACTGATAGGCTGTAAGACTTCATAATGATTTAAAAAGTGTACTCTATACAGTTTTGGCATCTAATCTGTGAAGATGGGTTTGTCTGTTTTGAGATTTGTATTTTAAAAATGATTTGGTGAAGTAAGTTGGCCCCCAGACTCCCATGGAGGAGGGAGCTGCTTTATTAGGTATTGTGACCTCCTTGGTTATAGAAGAAGTGTATCTGTTCTCCAAGTATCATACCTAGAATCCAGTTGCATTAGGATATCGGTGTCTTTCATGATTTTCACTTACTGGGGTGAGAAAGAAGAGTGGAAAGAGGGCAGTGCTGATGGCAAAGGACTACTACCCAGACTGCATGTTGGGGGCACAACTTTTGATATTTAGAGGGGTTTCAGCCTAGATGTTGGTGGTGGTTAATCACAGCCCACCTGGTGTTGGCTGGTGGTCTCTAAATATCAAGTCCTCTCTGGGGCCCTAAGATATTTAGAGGTATTTACATAAAATATGTGCAGTTTCAAGTGCAACTGACGTTTGTGGGTCCTGTATAGTAATTTCATTTACTCCTAAAGTATACAGGTGTTTTTCCAAGTTTTTTGGTATGGTGCCTAAAGCAGCCACTACTGTTGGTACAATTCTCACTTTCTTTGCCAAAATCGTTCTAAGTGCTATCAATAATATTATTATTTATATACCACTTTTCAACCAAAAAAGTGTTTAAGGAAAAGAATTACTTTTGACTAGAAATGGGAAGACTTAATTCAAATCCTTAGCCACAAAAATGCATTAGATGATCTTAGTTCAAGTCACTATTATTCAGTCTAGCATACCTCAAAGGGTTGTTGTGAGGTTAAAATGGGCAGGGAAGACCTTGTTTGCTGCCTTGAAGTCCATGGAGGAAGGGCGAAGTAGAAATATAATTCATGCTGGTGCTGGTGACAGAAGGACGTGCTGAACATGATGCAAAGTTCCTTTTGCCCAGAGAGAGAGAGAGAGAGAGAGAGTATAAGATGTTGGCATTCTGTGGGAAATAGTTACCAGTCTTTGTGTTGAATGTAGGGATCCAGTTTGTAGCTGCAAAAGTTGCCACCATAATGCCACTGATTCTGATCTGCCGATTGCTATCAGGTTCACAGCTAGAAATTAGCCTCTTTCTTCCATCCTGGTATTGGGGTGGCCTCCTTTTCACTTGCAGTTAGATAGAAATAACCACAACAGTCTCGTTTGCGCTATAGGAACAGTACAAAATATATACAGGAAATAACAGGGTGCCTTGAACTGAAGGTAGGGCAATCCCTAAACATGTTTCTATGAAAACAAGTTCTGTTGATGTCAATGAGAAACTCTGGTTTAGAATGGTTGGCAACCTTCAGTCTCGAAAGACTATGGTATAA
Organism: Tiliqua scincoides; assembly: GCF_035046505.1. Lineage (NCBI taxonomy): Eukaryota > Metazoa > Chordata > Lepidosauria > Squamata > Scincidae > Tiliqua > Tiliqua scincoides. The sequence goes on from NC_089821.1 coordinate 12,883,639, forward strand.
GCCTACAGCACCCGATATTCCCACACGGTCTCCCATCCAAGTACTAACCAGGCCTGACCCTGCTTAGCTTCCAAGATCAGACAAGATTGGGCATGTGCAGGGTAACAGTTGGTTTAGAATGTTTCAAGGTTTGTCCCCTGCCGTACCGCTTCACATGGTTCACTTATTGGAAGTAACAGGTGATGTCATCACCAGTTACTTCCAGATTGGGAAGCCACACGCAACATGACAAACACCAGTAAGAGGCTCCGGGGTGGACGGGAGGGCTTTTTCGAGCATATGAAAAGTGCACGCTGAAGCTCTGCCGCCCAAGCTGAACCATCTACTGCTGCTTGTCAAGTTGCATTGCGGATTTCACTGCCAGGCAGCGGGGTCTCGGAGTCCCACAAGTATCACTGAACACCACCTCAAGTACCACCAGTGACATGAGTACCACTGGTTGAGAAATGGTGTTCAAAACTAAGCATGTTTTGCACTGGGGTGCAAGGGATATCTGGACACAATTGCAAATGTGTGATAAGAAGGCATTGAGGATAGTTCAATGTCCAATGAGGAGAAAACTAAGCAGCCAAACAGGAACAGGAATGAAGGTCACTCTTGTACCTTTTATATTTTCAGAGGAGGAGGAATTTGGGTAAGTGCAGCTTGTTGTGAAGGGGTGAAAAGTTGAGTTGCCCCTGTTCAGATTCCTGCCTCTGCTCAACTTTGAAATGTCCAGTTTGCATCTGGTCGTCCTACAGCCAATGGCCTGTGATTAAACCAATGGCACTGAAAGACTAAGGCTATAATCCTATACACACTTTCCTGAACAGTGGGACTTACTTCTGAGTAAACATGCATAGACTTATGCTCTGAGGAATGGTATGTGTGTCTTAAAAATTGTAAGATTCCTCCAAGTTTCTTTCAGCATATTTCTTATGCTAATTTTGTGGGACTTTTTTGGTGCCTGGAGAACGCTCTCGATAATTAAGAGGTGTAGAGTTGGTGTCCCTTGGGGATGCAAAGCCTTGGCAAGCTAAGCCCAGGTGTTCTTAATTAATATTGATTGCCACTCTCTAAAGCGACCAGTGAAACTGCAGGAATTGGAGCAGGGGTTATAAAAGGCCATTGTATTGGTGTGTAATTGTTAGCAACACTTCTTGAACCAGCCATAAATAATCCCTCCCAAGGGGATGGTTGAGAGACAATTTTATCTTGGTATCTCTCTTTTTAGAGGGGAAAGACAGAGTAAAAATGTTTTTAAAAATAGGTAGTTTGCTGCCACCACCCAAGCACTGATAAAACCAACAGAGAAAAGGGGTGGAGGAGGGGGAAGTGATAAAAGTTGGCAAGGGCACTACATTGCAGTGGCAATTAAATCAAACCTGATGCAACATTTCTGGGTACATCGTTCCTTATACTGTTCTGGGTTCCTGATCTCTCACCCCCTCTTGAGCAGAATGGGCAGGTGAATCCCTGTGGAGCATCAGATGCTTCTGATGTTGGACCTGGTGAATGTGGAATTATGGCTTGCCAGGCCTTCCAACCAGCAACGGGGCTTCCCTTTTTAAACGTTCTGCAGCACCAACAAACGCTGCAGCCATGACACCTCCACCCCTGTTCTGCCACTAGCCTTTTGGCTCACGCTTCTCTCCTAGTTCCTGCAGTGTATAAGATTCTGGTTCTGACACATAGCAGGTGTCTAGTTCTGACGCACAAAGGAAGGTAGGCGAAGGAACCAGTGGGGGAGTGGGAATGAATCGTCTTCTCCTGTTGAATAATCTCTCTGGAGAATGTGCCCTGGAATATATAAGGGACAGGCATACAATATATAATCTCTCCGGGGAAAGACTTGGCAAACCTTAGGCAAAGCGGTTCAGTTTGGCAAACGTAGATCTGGAACCAAGAATCAGGTAAGAGTTCCTCCCAGTTCTGAGTGCCAACTGAGACATTATGAAAAGCAGGTAAATCAAGAATGCGGGGACACTCTGTCTCTGCTTTCCTTGCCTTGACCGTAAAAATGTGGAGAAAAGACTCCAGGATTTCACCTGTTGTGAACTTCATGAACTCCGGAGCTATTCTTGGACCTCTTTCTTGTTACCATCAAGACTCGTTCTTTAGAAGTCTGTTGTTTCTTAGTGTAGAACATGAGTCAAATGGTATCGCTGATGGAGTGGGCAGGTCCACTCCTTGCTGCCTTCTAAAGATGGCACCTCTGGAACTTCACTGAAGCCAGGCTGGTGGCAGTGAAGAATGGGGCATTCTTCATACTAGCACCAATATTATGGAATTCCCTCCTGGTCAGATTGCAAACTGGTGGCCTTCTGGCAGGGTCTAGAAACTTGCTTTTTTTGGGTTGGTCTTCCCACCTTAGCTTTGGTTCCTATTTTTGGTTGGTTATGTTGGTGGCTTAGTTTATTTGGGGAGGGGGTTATGGGAGGCTGTTGCTGTTCTCAGAGGCTTTTATTATTTTTTTATTATTGCTGCTGCATTTTTATGCATCTTTGGCATTGGTTTTTAATATTGTATGCTGGCTACTGCTTTTTTACCTTTTCTTTGATTGTGCTTAAATGACTAAAGCAATCTGCCCTGGGTGCCTTGTCATCAGAGGCATGGTGGGAGATAATTCCTTTAAACAAAGATATTTGAGAAGAGCTGTAGATCAATGGTAAACACAAACTTTGCGTGTAGAAGGTCCCTGATTCGATCTTTGTCATCTCCAGTCAGGACCATAAAGAGTTGGCAATGCTGAGTGAGATGGACCTATGGTCTAACTTCATAAGCAACTTCAGAGGCTTTTGGAGTCGGTGTCACACATTCGGTCTAGCCAGGCATGAACCAAGGACCTAACCCATGTGTCTGTTCTGTTGGTTGCTTCCCCCAACCCTGCATTGCCTGGTAAGCATGCTGTTGCGTTGGGGAAGGAAGCAGAAGTGGTCTGTCCTCCCACCTGATGCTAGGTGGGACATCTGGGAATTTTAAAATGGGCAGTGCCCTGGAAAGAATGTGGACAGGTTTCTCCCCTTCCAGTCATCTGTAGGATGTCTTCCAGATGATGGGGGAAGCAGCCAGCATAGCAGAGGCAATTTCTCCTTTACACTGCAGAGGCAGCACAAAGAAGCTCTCTCCTTCCATCTCTTGCACAGAAGCCAGGCAACTAAGATGCACAGAAGCCAGGCAACTGAGATAGAGGAGAGTCCTGTTGCACAGCCACTGCTTTGCCCAGTATTCCCCAGGCCCATAGTCAGGATTCTAGAGTTGGGTGGGCTACCATTTTATTCAGAGCAGGCAATTATGTTGGGTATCTATACTGGTGTGCAAAATTAAAGGATATGGAGAAATATCAAAGACCCGAAACTCACCCAAATTCCACGAAGAGAAAATATTTTGGGGGCCCTTCCTAGGATTTTTCTGAGTGCATTTTTTTTTAAAAGCCCTGCATGGCATGAACCTTAAACTTACCCTCTTCCTATGTTCCATGCCATTCTTTGCAATTCTTCAGACGTATTATTCACACGCCAATATAGAATGCGACAGATGTTTAAAAAACTTGAACTGTAAATCCTCTCTATGCGCGGATTCCAATCCCACAGATTCACTTATCCACTTCTATAAATGTGTAACCCATTTTTCCACACATGGTTACTTTGCACTTATTTGAGGTCATGCACAGAAGCAAAACAATTCTGAGATATCTATTGTGCTGTGTTGATAAGAACTTCACCAAGGGAAGCTGTGATGTTCGTAAGTCTGTGCATGAATCTGCTCCAGAAAGTGTTGTGTGTATTGTAGTATGAGAAGTGTCATTTACAAGAATGGCTCACAAAATATGTTTATAGTAACGGGTAGCAAAAGAGTATAGCGAAGAGCGTCCATGGGAACCTAACTCTATTTTTCCATAGGATTAATGCTTTAGTAACTGCAACTTCCATTACCGTGAGGGTTTTCTAGGAATGTAACCCCCTGCAGTTAACAAGAGTTGACTGTACTGCATACACGGATGCTCATCAGAGAGCTAGATTTGGCTTTCGTTCCCTGTTGAGCATACATTTAGTGGCAAATGCAGGCGTGTTACTGCAAAATATGTCATGTGCCTCCCATGCCTTCCATAATACCATCTATGCCATTTAAGGGAGGGCACCAGGATGAGGTCTCTTGTTATCTGGTGTGCTCCCTGGTACAGCGCACACACCTCATTTGATCTCCCTTCCTTTCTGATTAACTTGATATTCAGTTATTCTCAACCATACCTTTGGTCTGTCTCAATTTAAGTATTTTCCCATTGAACTGACATTGGTGGGCCGCTGTGAGATACAGGAAGCTGGACTAGATGGGCCTATGGCCTGATCCAGTGGGGCTGTTCTTATGTTCTTATGCGTCACATTTGCTTAGCTAAGGTATGCAGAAAGTGAATTCTCAGTGGTGGTTCCTGCAGTGCCCAGGCTTAGCCTTCAGAATGTTCAGGAGAAGCTGTTTGAATGACAGCCGCCTCTGTGAAGGCTGGCAGATGGAGCACCAGGACCTCGGAAAGGATGAGTAATTAAGAAGTTGTTGGGATTTATTTTGGATGTGTTGGGGCTAATAATTCCCTGTTTCAATTTCAACTTGTTTTGCTGCCTCCTGCAAAACATTGGAGAGTAGACTATGGCAGGAATTCTGACACCACCAGTGGTGACAGGAACAGGAGCAGAAGGCCAAAGCAGAGACGGTTCAAAGGTGCACATGAAACAGTAGGAAATGCTGGGGCAGAAAGCCAGACTAGAACAGAAGGAAGTGGAAGGGCTGGCCTGTGAGGGTGAGGCTCCTAGTACCCCCATGTCTGCCCCACTCTTTATGCCATTATGCTGCTTGTGGATGCTTAATTTCTTGTAGTCCTTCTACAAGTAGTTCAAAGAGACTGCAATCTTTGTTTCACCTGTGCAAGTTATCAGAGAGGCAGAGCTGGGTGTCTTGTTGGGATAGTTACAGTGCAACCCTGTGCGTGCATACTCAGAAGTCCCATTGTAATTGGTGGGCTTACTCTCAGGTAAGTGTCTATGGGATTTCAGCTGTAATAAGAATTAGTAAATTAAGAGTTGTTGGGATTTATCTTGACTTTGTTGCTAGTAATAATTCTCAATTTGGATTCTTTCTTCTTTTAATATAATGTTTTATTTATTTATTTACAGATACAGGTAAAGAAAATTGGATAGACTTAGGGTTGGGACTACATAGGTTACACACAAGGTGGTGGCCATCGATTACAACATACATTAATCCAAACGAAATTATTCATCAGTACAAAGATTATCATATTAATTAATCTGCTGATTAATAGTTTAATTAAACAATCAATATTTTTCCTCTAACCTTATCTAACTCATCATAAAAAGGCTTCAAATTTTTACTTATACAATTTTCTTACCACTGACCTGATCTCTAAAATAAAATCTCTCAATTTGGATTCTGGCTGCCTCTGCCTCTTCTGTAAAGCACCGAAGTTCATACCACAAACTCTACCCGTGCTGGTACAGCACACACACCTCATTTGATCTCCCTTCCTTTCTGATTAACTTGATATTCAATTATTCTCAACCATACCTTTGGTCTGTCTCAGTTTAAATATTTTCCCTTTGAACTGACATTGAGTGATCAGAAAGTTTTGCCTGTAGCGTTAATCCATGAGTGACTTTCCATGTCTAAGTCATTGGTTGATGCGGCCGTCAACCAGTGATGAACACATATGATGAACATATAAAGAGCCAGGTGCATCTAAGCATTTTGGAGAAGTGCTAGAGACTAGGGCTGGTCTTGGAAGTTTGAGATTAAACAAACATGTTGGGAAAACAAGCACTAATGTGTTCTGAGCCTTTCCATTTGGATTTCAATTGCCATTTTAATGAGAGATTCTATATTAGTTTTCTAATTTTGTTAGTCACTCTGGGCCTTTGGGAATGAGCGGGCTAATAAATGAAGTAAATAAATATTTGACTCCAAGTTGCTATGATTATTTTGTTAAACTTGAATTAGAGGAAGAGACATCAGCATTTTACTAATGGCTGCTTCATTACTATAGACTCGGTAAGTTCCCCCCAGAGATTCTGGCTCATCAAGTTGCATCTGTGTTGTCTTATCGACAAATCTTGTAGTGTTCATTACTTCTGTTGAATGCGTTGTAATAGGCAGGTTCTTGTTTTTATTGCTCTCTATGACCTTTTAATCCAGAAAGACCAAATTCCATGTAATTTATCCTATACCCTGCAGCAGGTTGCAGAACACAGGATTATGAATTAACAAATGACTTATTGTAACTTTTGATTGGCAGTGTAGGTTGTGGATGTTTTGTTTGTTAAAAGATGTTTACTGCGCTTGAAATGGCTCAAGGCGCCAAGGGAATTCAAACAGATACAACTAAATAAATACAACTACATTAACAAAACATCAGTCAATATAATAATAAAACGTATCAAATTTTTCACAAAACGCCCAGAAATCATAGCTTTCCATAAGCAGCAGCATAAAATGACCCTATCAAAATCACCAGCAGCAACCTAATAAAGGCAATAAAACAGCCCAGACAACAATCGCCGTATGCAAGCACACCCAGACACAGGAAGAATCAGAGCTGAATGCGTGGGGATAGAGTGCTGAGTCAAGGGGCCCTTGACACAAGTGTTTTGCTGAGTCTTCCATGCACAAGTCAAATCTGACTCGCGTTCCCATCCCTGGTAAGAACACGTGTGCACTCGGAACTCTAGATAGGGACTTGAGTCTATTCATCTCTTTTCAAAGTCACTGATTATGAGTCGAGTCAGAGTAAGTGATGTCCATGACGTGAGTCAACTTGAGTTGCTAAAACCAGTTTTTTCGCAATTCAAGTCATTTTGATCAAAGTGCTCATCCCTGCTTCCAGAGTGCTTCAGATTGTTGCAGAAAATTCCTTCAGGGGTTGGAGAAGAAAAGACTGTGTACCACCGACATAAGTGCACATTGCTCCAGATTTTTGTTTTTTTAAATGGCGAGCAAGGAACTATCCCACTGCTTCAAAGCTTTTCACTCACTACATGGGCAAACTTACACTGCACTGTTGGTGCCTGTCAGTTTAGAGCACTATGAGAAAATCAGTTTCCTGACCTGTCTGGAAATGTCCCTCTTGTCCCAAGATTCAAAGTGAAGTCTGAAGGAAGTTGTTGAAAGCAGCACTACTGGGAAAAGGGATTACACATGTTGGAACACTTCTGTGACTAAATGGTTGTTCCTGCCCTGATTCAACAACCTGAGCAGCTTATTTACTTTAGCAGCATGCTGAAAGATGGTCCAGAACTGGCTGGTGACCAAGCTGAACAATATTATGTACAGAAATAATTTTCAAATGTTTGGATAACCTCCATGATGAATCACAGAAGAGTTTATGTTTTGGTGCCTCGCCAAAGTGAGGACACTACAGAAGTTCTGGGGTGGTTCTTAATTTTTTCTTCTTCAGGATTTTCGTATAGAGTTGGGCGCGATAGCAAATTGTAGTAGATGTTTTGCTCTTCTGCATGTTGTCATGTTCTTTCAGTGAAAATCTAAAACAGTAACTTTTAACCGGTTCACTGGTGAGCACCATCCTGTAAATGAGATTCAGATTTCCTATCCTTGGAGATGCTGAAAGAATGATCTCTTAGGGTTGACACTAGAACAAGTAGCCATTATCCTGATAGGGATATCTGTGACTCCAGCAGTATAGACTACAATTGTGAGAGTCTTGTAAAAGCAATGTAGCCAAAGGTAGCACAAGAAAGGGCCTTCTAAGGCTGGACACACGCAACAATCCTTTCTGCTATGCGTTGACTTTTCCCAGCAATTTCTTGGTGTAATGAGCTACTAGAAGGGTCCAGCATGTATTAGGAAGATGGGCCAATACCAGCTCAGCAAACTAGATTTTTGAAGCTATTTTTAACTAGGCCAATGTGGCCAGGTAAGAACATAAGAACAGCCCCACTGGATCAGGCCATAGGCCCATCTAGTCCAGCTTCCTGTATCTCACAGCGGCCCACCAAATGCCCCAGGGAGCACACCAGATAACAAGAGACCTCGTCCTGGTGCTCTCCCCTACATCTGGCATTCTGACTTAACCCATTCCTAAAATCAGGAGGTTGCGCATACACATCATGGCTTGTACCCCATAATGGATTTTTCCTCCAGAAACTCGTCCAATCCACTTTTAAAGGCGTCTAGGCTAGACGCCAGCACCACATCCTGTGGCAAGGAGTTCCACAGACCGACCACGCGCTGAGTAAAGAAATATTTTCTTTTGTCTGTCCTAACCCGCCCAACACTCAATTTTAGTGGACGTCCCCTGGTTCTGGTATTATGTGAGAGTGTAAAGAGCATCTCCCTATCCACTCTGTCCATCGCCTGCATAATTTTGTATGTCTCAATCATGTCCCCCCTCAAGCGTCTCTTTTCTAGGCTGAAGAGGCCCAAACGCCATAGCCTTTCCTCATAAGGAAGGTGCCCCAGCCCCGTAATCAGCTTAGTCGCTCTCTTTTGCACCTTTTCCATTTCCACTATGTCTTTTTTGAGATGCGGCGACCAGAACTGGACACAATACTCCAGGTGTGGCCTTACCATCGATTTGTACAACGGCATTATAATATTAGCCGTTTTGTTCTCAATACCCTTCCTAATGATCCCAAGCATAGAATTGGCCTTCTTCACTGCCGCCGCACATTGGGTTGACACTTTCATCGACCTGTCCACCACCACCCCAAGATCTCTCTCCTGATCTGTCACAGACAGCTCAGAACCCATCAGCCTATATCTAAAGTTTTGATTTTTTGCCCCAATGTGCATGACTTTACACTTACTGACATTGAAGCGCATCTGCCATTTTGCTGCCCATTCTGCCAGTCTGGAGAGATCCTTCTGGAGCTCCTCACAATCACTTCTGGTCTTTACCACTCGGAAAAGTTTGGTGTCGTCTGCAAACTTAGCCACTTCACTGCTCAACCCTGTCTCCAGGTCATTTATGAAGAGGTTGAAAAGCACCGGTCCCAGGACAGATCCTTGGGGCACACCGCTTTTCACCTCTCTCCATTGTGAAAATTGCCCATTGACACCCACTCTCTGCTTCCTGGCCTCCAACCAGTTCTCAATCCACGAGAGGACCTGTCCTCTAATTCCCTGACTGTGGAGTTTTTTCAGTAGCCTTTGGTGAGGGACCGTGTCAAATGCCTTCTGAAAGTCCAGATATATAATGTCCACGGGTTCTCCCGCATCCACATGCCTGTTGACCTTTTCAAAGAATTCTATAAGGTTTGTGAGGCAAGACTTACCCTTACAGAAGCCATGCTGACTCTCCCTCAGCAAGGCCTGTTCGTCTATGTGTTTTGAGATCCTATCTTTGATGAGGCATTCCACCATCTTACCCGGTATGGATGTTAGGCTGACCGGCCTATAGTTTCCCGGGTCCCCCCTCTTTCCCTTTTTAAAAATAGGCGTGACATTTGCTATCCTCCAATCTTCTGGTACCGTGGCTGTTTTGAGGGACAAGTTGCATACCTTAGTCAAGAGATCTGCAACTTCATTCTTCAATTCCTTAATAACCCTTGGGTGTATGCCATCAGGGCCCGGTGACTTATTGATCTTTAATTTATCAATGAGGTCTGAAACATCTTCTCTTTTAACCTCTATCTGACTTAACTCCTCGGTTAGGAGGGGCCGTTCGGGCAGCGGTATCTGCCCGAGGTCTTCTGCCGTGAAGACAGATGCAAAGAACTCATTTAATTTCTCTGCCATCTCTAAGTCTCCTTTTATCTCCCCTTTCCCTCCCTCACCATCCAGAGGGCCAACCGCTTCTCTGGCGGGTTTCCTGCTTCTAACATATTTGAAGAAGCTTTTATTATTCCCCTTAATGTTGCTAGCCATGCGTTCCTCATAGTCTCGCTTGGCCTCCCCTATCACCTTCTTACATTTCTTTTGCCACAGTTTATGTTCCTTTTTATTCTCTTCATTAGGGCAAGACTTCCATTTACGGAAGGAAGCTTCCTTGCCCTTCACAGCCTCCCTAACTTGGCTGGTTAGCCATGCGGGCACCCTCCTGGGTGGAACCCTTCTTTCTTTGCGGTATACACCTCTGCTGGGCCTCTATTACTGTTGTTTGTCATGACCCAGTTCCACCTGTTCCACAAAGCGATCATCAATCTCTCACTGCAGAAAGAGAACATATTGGGAAAACAATGTGTTTTTTTAAAATGTGTGCATAAAGTGGAAAGGTTGCATTTGCAACCATTATATTTATATAATTCAGGGGAGCAAGCGGGGTCATTCCAAGACCCCCAGCATCTGAGGCAGTGTGTCAATTACTGCCCACCTGTTACCTGGTCATGTGTCAGCCTCTGTGCCTCCCAGTCCCTGGACTGGAAAAGGAAGAGGGAACTGACGTGGAATAGGAAGTGTGGAGGAGAAGGGAGTGGCGGGATAGAGCTCATCAGTGGTGTCACTAGGGTTATCATCACCTGGTGCGGGAGGCCAGCACATCACCCCTTGGATAGACCTCCTCCCATGCAGTGGGCAGCGCAATGCCTAGGGTGGTGTGCACAGTGATGTGCCATTGCCCTGCCCCACTGGTTTTTTGGCTATAATGTTTGATGGAATAGGGATATTCCAAAGTGGTTTGTTTCATTGCATTCTGCATGAAATTACATAGTGCTTGATATAGAATATGATGCTATTAGATTTTAAAAATTTTGTCCAATAGTGGTGTCACCCCCCCCCCCCCATGCACATCACGGTGAGACCCACACACCCCTAGCACTGGAGTACCGGTGCCACTGGAGCACCCTCTCCTCTGCACTTATCCCCCCTCTTCTGTTAGCAATCCAGGTAGTGGGAAGAGGAGGGAGGGAGCTGGTTCCCCCCAATCAGGCTGCTGTCTCGGGTGCCTTCTGGAATACTTGAAATTGTTTTAATGGTGCTGCACAATGAGGGGTGGCTCTTTCATTTAGGATATGAAACCTTCTCTCTCTTGTGTTTGGCATTTGCTATTTCTTAGTCCCAAAGCCATAAGGCACCTGCTTCATCTACTGCGCAGCCTCGTAACTGGTGTTCACCTTTCAAAGGTTTGAATATTTGTATGTGGAATAGTTGGGACAGAGGCAGATGAGCTCAGGTGACTGTCACAAGGTCGCTGGATGAAGAAGAGAATTGGGAAAGAAGTCAGCCTGGGTTTACCAATAAGCTGGCCTGAAACTGTGACACTGTGTTTTTGCCAATAGTGGGATGAACAAAGAGAATGGTGTTTCAGCGGCACCAATAGACAGACAAGGCACAGTGTGCACAGAGGGGGCTTTATCTAAGCACTTTGGACCAAAGCGCTTTAGTGTTCAGTATTGCTGTTTGCTTTAGACCCTTGTAAATAAACCAAGACGTCCCTCTTCTTTGCCAATAGCTTTGGAAGACACAAACTCTGACCTTATTCTTACCTCAGATATGTTCCCAATAGCAACACCTTTTATCTTTACTCGCCCTTTCCAGTTAGCTAGTGGGATTAAAACAAACCAAAAAAAAAAGCCTGTGCAATGCTAGGCTTTGGGTTGCAAATCAGCAGAAGCAACATAGGGATACCAGATATTTTTGGCCTTCGCTGTATTGACTCACAAATACACCATAGGGAGGAAAGAACAGCACCCAGTCATGTTGCCAAGCATCTGCAAGGCAAATGCATTAATTAATGATCACTGTGATATATATATATATATATATATATATATATATATATATATATATATATATATATATATCTGTGATGAGCAACACTGCTTCTGCCAGGCCAAGGAAGAATTCAGGACTGGTTCTGAAATTTGTAAGCTGGGCGACTGGGTGCAGAGATGTCATGATTCGTTAGGAATGGCAACGACTCCAGGCCCAGAGGCTCTGGGGACTAGAAGAGGAAGAGCTAATGAGCTCAGCAAAGTTTTAGTAGGTCAAGCTTCAGGGGAGGGCTATGCAACCACATTGCAGGGGACTCCCCGCAAATTGCAACGGCTTAGCTGACGCCTGAGCCTCTCCCTTTCCAGGAACCACAGAGGTGAATATGGAAGCGAAGAGCGCAGCCTCCCCCCCCCCCCGGAAGCCCTGGTGTCAGCGTAATTCCATTTGTTGGAATTCAAACTTGCGCCACCCCAGTGCTCCTGTGCCTCTGAAGCACCACGCCCTGAAGTCAAACTCCCAGCTAGGTGAACAGAGCACTGTACAAACATGTCAGGCCGGCCTCCACCCCCTCCTGCTTTCTCGCGCGTTCCTGTCCTGTCACTCTCTCTGAAGTTTCTTTGGAGACTTGGTGGGCTGCACCTGAACTTTTACCTGCTCCATCCCAAAGCAGTGAGCAAACTGGGGTAAGCAATCTTTGCGCTACGGGGCTGGGGAGCATAGCTAGGTTTGCTTATTCACAAGACTGGCTCGCTGATTGCTTCTCTGGCATTGCCGTTGATTTCTGCTGCTACGGAGGACTGGATTTGTCAGTTTCAACTAACATCTGAGCTTTCCAGTTGCTTTGCTGCTGAAAATTAACTCTTTCTCTGCATTGCTGCATTTTTTTTTAATGTGTCTGTGCAATGCCAAAAAGGAGGATGCAGAGCATTGATGCGCCGGCACGGTGAGGGGGAGCCGTTTCCGAGGGTTGTGCGGCTTTTCCCCTTCAAGGATTATTCTGGGAAAAGAAAGAAAACTGAAAGCTGAACTCCTCTGGGAAGGCCTTTACTCCATCTTCACTCCTGTAACCCAGCAACAACCGTCCACCAATCAGCTTTGCTCAATGGCAGAAGTAGACTTTGCTTACAGTCCCTTCTTCCTTTTCCCTTGGAACTGTCCTCACTAGCCTCATTACTGCAAGCCTGCTCTTCCTTCGAGATCTGGAGGAGATGGACCCGCAAGTAATAGGTGTCAGTGGGTGACGCGGGGTCTGTCTGGGGGAACCTGACTCTGCCACCTGACGAATTGGAAGGAATGAATGAAAATGCTTGACTGAAACTGACAAGGCAGAGGGGATGGAAAGAATTAAAGATGGCCCAACCAGTGCTTCAGAAAGCAGGCAGCGTGCAAGGACCATGCCTGCCTGCTGCCTATATGCTTGCAAGATATAACCCTCTGTCTAACAAGGTCCTTTTCCCTGTGGGGGAACTGCTAGCCACACCTATTTCAGATTTACCTCCAAAGTCCTTGCTCTGCTGGAATGCAGTGCAACACGGTTTTGTTTTTAAGCTATACTAAACTTTGTTTTAACATTGTCTTTAAACTCATTTATCAGATCTTAGGGAAAAGGCAAACCTGCGTCTCCTGTAATGGGGAGATAATTGTCACACATTTCTGTACGTGTGTAATTGCTGTGTGTCCTCATACTTGCTGACTGCTCTCTCTCTCTCTTCTTCTTTGCCAGGCTCTTAAGGATTTAGTGTACTCCGAGACCGACGAGTGAAGAGACAGCGGACTGTGCAGTTGGTGGGTGAGTCCTGCAAAGTATAGTGTAGCTGGGAAACTTACTAGAAGGATAAGAAGACATGTGCTGGGACAGCAGACCAATTCGTACACTGCCCTGCTGTGTAGGTTCTCTTTGTGGGATGGAGAAGTGGAGCGTTCACCTCTTTTTACCATGCATAGAAGGCCAGCTCTAATGCCAAGCAAGGCAGAAAAGAGGCGCCTGAGGGGGGACGTGATTGAGACATACAAAACTATGCAGGGGAAGGATAAAGTGGATAGAGAGATGCTCTTTACACTCTCACATAATACCAGAACCAGGGACATCCACTCAAATTGAGTGTTGGGAGAGTTAGGACTGACAAAAGAAAATATTTCTTTACTCAGTGTGTGGTTGGTCTGTGAAACTCCTTGCCACAGGATGTGGTGATGGCATCTGACCTGGATGCCTTTAAAAGGGGATTGGATAAGTTTCTGGAGGAAAAATCCATCACGGGTTACAAGCCATGATGTGCATGTGCAACCTCCTGATTTTAGAAATGGGCTATGTCAGAATGCCAGATGCAAGGGAGGGCACCAGGATGAGGTCTCTTGTTATCTGGTGTGCTCCCTGGGGCATTTGGTGGGCCGCTGTGAGATACAGGAAGCTGGACTAGATGGGCCTATGGCCTGATCCAGTGGGGCTGTTCTTATGTTCTTAGGATGCGGAAGTTCCATGTTGGGAACTCCCAATATCTTGCTTTAAAAAACCAACTCTGGTGGAGGGGGAAGGAGGGTATCTAGTGCTCCCCCCACCACACATGTACCACAGTCCTGGTCCAAATGGAGAAGAAAGCTTACTCGCTCATAAAGGTGCCTATTTTGGGGGTGTGCGACTGCATGGCTAATAAGAACCTAGGAAAGCGCCTTAGGGCACAGTCCTAACCCATTGTGTCACTGCTTTCCAGCACTGGCATAGCAGTGCCAATGAGACGTGTGCTGCATCCTGCAGTTGGGTGTCACTCACGGAGGCCTCCTCAAAGTAAGGGAATGTTTGATCCTTTACATTGGAGCTGCACTGCTCTTATGTCAGTGCTGGAAAGCACTGACATTAGGGGTTAGGATTGTGCCCTTAGACTGTCAGGCTACTGGCCTGTGTAGCTTAGTCATCTAAACTAAAGTACTAGCTGTGACTCTCCACTGGTATTTCCAATATATGCTGGTGGGGGTACACAGTTCGGATCAAAACCATGATGAATCCGCCCTCAGCTTCCAGTGTTTCATGTGGTTTTGTGGCCTCCCTGCTTGCTATTTATTTTTAGAGCTGTCTCTGCATTGAGTAAAGTTGGATGATTATGGGAATCGCCCCCTCCATCTGCAGATCTAGTTATCCATGGTTCTCCATGCCCTCCCCATTACCTTTGTTTAGCTTTCTTACCTTGGTGTCAAGCAAGTACAGTGTATGTGTCTTCGTCTTACCAAATGTTATAAGCTAGCAAGCTTATAGGAAGACAAGAGTTGGCTGCCTGAATGCTAGCGAAAACTAAGCAAATGTTAACAGGAAGCAGGTGCCACGGTGAAGCTCAACAAAGATAATGGGCGCAGGGGGTGCAGAGATAGGGTTCCCCCTTATTGCAGTTTCCACTATCCATGGGGGGGGATTTCACTGCAAATACTGGGGGGGGGCACCTGAATGTGCATGTCTGACTAAACCCTTAAGCCCTATCCCAACTGACCCTTGGGCCAGCGCAAGTCCCTTATGCCAGCCTGGAGGTATCGTGAAAGTGTCATGAAGCACTTTGGTGCGCCGACCTCCGAAGGCCGACATGGGCCCCACAGAGCCAGCGCAAGGGTAGTTTCACGCCAGCCAAGTCAGGCCGGTTTGGGGAGGGCAGGGGAAGGATGAAATGGGGGTGTTGCACATTGGGGGAAGGCAGGTGAGCTGGACCCAAGTGGATGGTGGAGCCAGGATCTGGCCCTTGTACTGGATCCTAACCTGCTCCCAGGCAACTCGGTGTAGTGCTGGGCTGCTCAGATGTGTGCCATCTCTTTAGATGGTGCAGGTCTGAGTAGACCCATTGGGGCTGCTGCTATGTTACTGGGGTAAGAGGAATGAATCCCCCTTGCCCTGGGCTGAGCCCTAGGCAGCCTCAAACCCTCGCTGCGTACAGGGCAGGCCATCCTGTTTCAGCCCAGGTTAGGATTGGGCTGTATTTCTCTTATTTGTGACGTTAGTCCAGCTCTCATGTTGTGATAGCTATTTACTGTGGGCACTTCCAGAGGGTCTGAGATTGTCATGCCTTCATCTTTTGCTAGTTTGAAAAGTATTCACATGATATCATCCATCTATGTTCTCCCTGTGCTTAAACCATTGTTTGCTTTACTGCCAAAATCCAACTTTTTGAGAGCATGGTATAGCAGGACATGCTGCTCGTGGACTCTTAGTGCTACAGTTCGTTTTGTTTTGTTTTTAAAAGACTGACAGAGGCATGGTAGAAGGGTCCCTCAGCTGTGTCCCTGTGATGTGCTTCTGTGCACTAGTGTGGACAGGACATTGCACAATGCAAATATCCCAAAAGAGCCATGTCTACAGTGCTGTGGCAGGAACACTGCAATTCCATGTGTAACTGCAAGAGGGAAAAATGATGCCTGGTTGGTGCTACATCTGAAAATGTCTTGTGTCATATTTATCTGTGATTAGAGGGAATTATGCACCCTCACACAAAAAACACCCACAGCCTAGGTTAGAGTGTAAGGTACACCATAAATGTAGTCGATCTCTTGCGTTGCTTGATCCAGGCAGCTCCTTAGCCTGGAAGATTTCAAACATCTTACCCTCAGAGAGCCTTTTTTCTTCTTCTTTAAATGTTGCTCTATTTTCTGAGGTGCTCCCAGCATTCCTTATAGAATTCTTGCATGTTGCAGAGATACTGGAATGTGTTCCTGAAGCAGACTTGCAGCGGCCAAGTCCAGTTAGCATCTAGCAGCAGCTATCGCTTCCTATAAATGTAGCATATATGTTTCCCTGCGTGGCCTACCTGCTTGTATGTTATTTCCTTATTCACATGGCCATAGCCAAAGGAATTCAGTCAATCTAGGACTGTACGAGTTAGTCCATTATAAGTGGATTACACTCTAATCATGCACCACCACTCCCAACTTAATGCAGTTTCAGAATGTTTTCCATAATGACCTCTTTAGCAGGGTTCTTAAGCAGATGCTTGCAACAGGAAAATTCTTTCTTTGGTAGCTTTATTGTAGTCCATTAAGTGAGAAGCATAGGCATATGAAAGATGGGCCTACTCTTTGTCTTAAGGCTGATTTACATGTATGTGAATGTCATGCAGCAACAACTTTGCCTGATGATTTGCAGCGGAACATGTGAACTGCCTCTACCAAACAGTATTGAGTTTCAGGTGAAGGTAAACCTGTCTTGTTTCATCTGCGATGAGTGCTTTCAACGTGGATGTTAGTACTTCCATGGCAGTCCTGGAGTGATGGCTCACAGTTGAGACACTGTTCACATGTAGCAATATAGCAGGGGTGTCAAACATAAGGCCCAGGAACCGGATGCGGCCCGCAGAAGCTTTTAATCTGGCCCTTAGGCTCTCAGCTGCAGAGCAGTGCCAAGGCATTACTGCTTAAAAGGGCAGCCCGCATGAAAATTTGGCTCTGCCATATCTTGAAATATGATCAAGATTTGCATATTTTCTCTTCTGCCATTTGCAGCTAATGAGTTTCTAAGTGAGAAAAAAGTTCCTATTTTTGGTTGTGACCTGTTTAATGACATTACTTCCTGCCTAATGACATCACCTCTGGCCCTCAGGAGGCATCATGAATGTTATTCGACCCGCTGTATGAAATGAGTTTGACACCCCTGCAATATTGCATGGTATGCAATGGGTGATCCTAAATAGGTGGGAACATGCAACGGGAAACAGCTTGTGGAGTTAAAACTCTCTCTGTGCTTTAGTGCAGGAGCTGTTGTTGAACGTGTAAGATTGTCTTAGCATCTCGGACTATTGGTCCCTCTAGGTTAGTATTGTCTACCCTGACTGGCAGTGGCCTTCCAGGATTTAAAGATGGGGCTCTTTCCTGGAGACGCCAGAGATTGAACCTGAGACTTCTGCTTGCAAAGCAGCCACTCTACTAGTGAGTGATGGCACCCCTCCCCTGCATGTCTCCAGTCCTATTAGCTAAGCTTATGAACCAAACAATGTAGAATTTTTTTTTACTTTAATGCAGGGAGGGTTTCTACATTTGATGAGTACAGTGGTGCTGCAGCAGTGGTTCTCAAACGTTTTAGAACTGGGACCCAGTTTTTAGAATGACAATCTGTTGGGATCCACCAGAAGATATGTCATGGCCAGAAGTGATGTTATCAAGCAGGACCATTTTTAACACCCCACCATACAACAAATGAGAATCTAATTAAATAAATTAAAAGGTTACAGTAAGTTTAAAAAACTGTTTAAATAAGAATCCTCCTAATCCACCAAGCAGCTGAAAAAAAAAAATTCCTTAAACATCCCAAAGGCTGCAATCCTATCCACACTTACCTAGAAGTCCCATTGACTACATTTCCCCAAATGCAGTCACATATCATGGGAGCATCAAGTCTAATATATTAAAAATAAAACATTGAAATGAATGGGGACTCACCTGAAATTGGCTTGCGACCCATCTAGTGGGTCCCGATCCACAGTTTGAGAAACACTGTGTTAGAGTTTTTAACCATTCCACCATGCTGTTTTCCAGGCCTAAATTGCTACCCATTGGGAAAAATATGCTCTTATTAGGGTTAAAGGTGCATTTAGGGATTGTTGGGTCTATTGTGGGGTCAGCTCATTTTGGACATTCTTTTGTGTCTTGATGTCTCATCCCCAGTGTAGATAGTCCTCTCTTGCTGTGTCACACCTTGAGAAGGGTAAGGCAGGCCACTTCTCAATTACGAAGGAGTCCTGTGCCCCAGTTAGCATATGGCTTATGTTTGAGTTTCTAATGAAGTTGGTGAGAGAAGTCAAGGTTGGAAGTACTACTTTACTAACCACAAATGGTCTTGTTTACCTCACATGTAATAAGAATAGGCCCTCAGTTTGGCTGTACTTGTCATAAGAGGCGACTAAACAGCCACTGGGTAGATGGGACTCATCAGCCTGGGAAGGCAGCTCATCTGAGAGAAGGAAAACTCTGATCCCAAACCTCCACTGCCTTGTGGCTACATCCAGTTATGAAAAAGGCTTCAGGAGTCAACCTCGAGGCAAAATCCGGAGCCGGAGTCCCTGAAGCAGTTTGTGGCTGAACACAGTCACGTTCTGGCAACTCCTGCGACGCCGCTGGAACCAACTGTATTGGCCTCTGCCTTTCCATTGGACCATTTCAGTGACGTGGAGAGGGGGGATTTGCTGCATGGGTAACAGCCTATCCTCCATACCTACTTTACCCAGGCTTCACGCACTGGAGAGGACACTCTGTTCCAGAACCACCATTCAGAGCGTGACACCATAGTCTTCCGAGACTGAAGGATGCCAACAAGAACCTCACATGTAAACTCCCTAAGCATCTCCCAGGATATGGCATTGTTTTGCAGGGCTGAATATGAGCACCAGGCAATGTTGTCATGAAATTTTCCAAGGCAAAACTTCTTTCAAACCAGCTAGTGAAGGGAGTGCAGGAGTGGGGTTTGTCCAACGAACCAAAGTTGGCCTTTAATTCAAAAAGCTATGGGACCTGAGTTTCTTTGCCGAAATAACATGAGAATGACCTGGGAGTCTCCTCCCAGGGATGCAGTTTCAAAAAGATTGACACTCAGTGGCTTGGCTGGTCCCACTCCTTTCCATTATTTTTATCTGGAGATCTCATTGGACATAGCTAGTCGTAGTAACAGGCTAAATAGAAGGCCCCTCCCAGTGGCTACACCACTTTCTACCTGGAAATACTTTAGGGCAGTGGTCTTTAACTTTCTTCATGCCTGCTGTTGGCATCCTTCAGTCTCGGAAGACTATGGTATCGCACTCTGAATGGTGGTTCTGGAACAGAGTGTCCTCTCCAGTGCGCAAAGCCTGGGTAAAGTAGGTATGGAGGATAGGCTGTTACCCATGCAGCAAATCCCCCTCTCCACGTCGCTGAAATGGTCCAATGGAAAGGCAGAAGCCAATACGGTTGGTTCCAGCGGCGCTGCAGGAGTTGCCAGAACGCGACTGTGTTGCCAGCCATGAACTGCCTCAGGGACTCCGGCTCCGGATTTTGCCTCGAGGTTGACTCCTGAAGCCTTTTCCATAACTGGATGTAGCCACAAGGCAGTGGAGGTTTGGGATCAGAGTTTTCCTTCTCTCAGATGAGCTGCCTTCCCAGGCTAACGAGTCCTATCTACCCGGTGGCTGTTTAGTCACCATGACCCCAGTAAATACATAAAATATGAGACTGGGACCCACCACCTATCCCATGCCTCTCCAAGTCCTGATCTGCCCACTTCCCACTTCTGTTGCACACCCACCCACCCCCTGCCCATTGCATTAACCCCCTACTTTGTCTTTGCAAAAACCCGGTGAGGTAGCAACCTGAGCACGCCTTAAGAGCTGTGGGGCAAGACAGCAAGAAGTGGCTGTGCAAGATTGTATCAAGAACTCTGATAAGGCAGTACTGTTATTGGATTGGATCCAAGCCCTCTCTTGAACAGGCTTTGGAAAGTTGCTGTGACCCTTAAAATGAGACGACATGATCCCACTGGGGTCACGACTCACAGGTTGAAGAACACTGCTTTAGGGTATTTACAAATGGAAATTATGGGTTTTTACCTCTGGTGAGATGGTGCACAGTTGCCAGCCAATCAGTGCTGTTCAGATCTCGAAGAATGTGCTGAAGAGCGGCCCCTCAGCTCAAGTAAATTTCTCTTGTTCATATCCTGAGCATCTACCTGCAGAACCACACTGTCTCGCTGAATACCGTCTGCCATCAGTATTCTTAGCTAGACTGAAATTCATGCGTGTGTTATGGATCAGCCATTGCTCATTTAAGAATGAGAACAGGGCAAAAAATGAAATCTAGGGCGTCATCCTTTCTTTTATCCTTCCCTCCCTCTTGGGAGTAGCTTTGCACAAAATATTGTGAGCTTTTTAGTTTCTTTCCCATCTGCCCCCAGATACTCCCAGCAATATAACAAATAGTCTCTTAAGCTTGTTCCTAATGGAATGGTAATTTTGTGTTCGCAAAGGATTTAGAGCAGCAGATCAGTTTGCAGTGCTGCTAATGCTGAAACGCCCATCTTGCTCTGAGCACAGTTGGCAAGAAAGGCAAGAAGAACCTGACATGCTAACAGGGGCTGCACAGCGAAGGGGTGGGATTTTCTTCCTGTAGGGACTCAAAGCATCCTCTTGAATGGCTCTTTGAGGCCGTCGGGGATGGAGTCCTCTTATTAGCTATTATAAGCTTGCAAAGCTCCCTTTTCGTGTTGGCATAGACCCTTACTAGTTTGCAAGGCCATGCTAGGCAAAATCCAACTTGAATGGCAAAATTCCTGTAGGAGTCGTTGTGTCACTTATATTTGTTTGCAAAGTGCTATGAACCTTGGTGGTTTGGTTTAGATAACGATAATAGTAAAGAAAATCCTGAGGCAAGTAAACTGTGGGCTTGGCATATCTTACACTACTGTGCTTGGTTTATAAATACAGATGTGGAAAAGAATCAGTTTTCTGTGCACCAATTCTGAACTACATAGCACTGCTGTCAGTCACTATTGTGTGTGTGTGTGTGTGTGTGTGTGTGTGTGTGTGTGTAGCAGAGTTCATCAGTCAGAACTTAGCTATGAAGATCAAGGAATCTGGGATCTCAGAATCTCAACTCCCATATTTCAGAACATGTTTCTAGCTCTTAAGGTTAGAGAGAGAGAGAGAGAGAGAAACCTGAAGACACTTGTGTTCCCTTTCTGCTAAATAATTGGGTGTCTGAGAGAAGCTGAACTGAACTTCCAGATGGGATTGTCATAAGCCCCAATAGACTTGGGAAGCTGCCTTATGCTGATCTAGCCCATTGGTTGGTCTTGCTCAGCGGTTCTCAAACTTCTTAGTGCCATGACCTACCTTGACATCCATGACGGGTCATGACACGATTTTCTCTATAACACTGTAATGTCTTCTAAGGAAGCCCCCGGAGGATGGTTTCGGGTTGTGCTGGGCCTGTGACACCATTCCATGGTGTCTGCGAGCCCCAGAATGTCCTGTCGAAGTGACTTCTCATCAAACTGGATGTTGCTTCTGATAGCTTCCACAGGGTTTTCTGGAGTCTTTGGAGGCCAGTGGAGTGGATCTCGGGCCTGGTACAACCTGGAAGCAGCCCCCTGGGGATTCCCCAAGGGACATGCTACAGGGAGTATTGTTCCATGGGTTTGCAGCCCAGCTCAGTTTGGGTCACAGTCTGAGAAATGCTGGTCTTGCTCAATATTCTCAAACACTGACTGGCAGCAGCTCTCCAAGATTTCAGGTGTGGATCTCACCCCTACTTGGAGAGTCCATACTTTGGACCTTGGTCTTTCTGCATGCAATTAGCTGCCCTACCATTGAGTATTGACCCATCTCCCATACTGTTTCTCATTACCCCCACAACTCTTCACACCTGCAGCCTTCAGTCACTCTTCTTCAATCTGTAAAATGAAGAAAAGTTGGAAACCAGTAAGCAGCACAGTTGCAAGTACCTAGGATTTGCTTCAACTGGGGAGGAGGAATGAAAGCACAGTCCTGTACGTGTTTACTCAGAAATAAGTCCCATTATGTTCCATGGAAATTAGTCCCAGGAAAGTGTGCTTTGGGTTGCACCCTTGGGGAATAAGCAGTAGACTTCACGGAAGTAAATTATATTGGGTAACTAGATCAGACCTGCAAATGAAGCAGGTTATGGCTATGTACTTATGTACAATATGTATGCATATTTTCCCCTCTTGCCACATCTGATATTTTAGTTGCAGAATTTTAGACTTTTAGAAACTGGACAAGTTGCAAGCCTTTTGAGTACTAGTTGCTTGCTCAATGACATGGTGCTTTAACAGCCATCAAGCTTGTCTTTGCATCATGGTAGTTTAAAAAATAATGTATTTATGACTTCCTTTTGCTTTCTAATTTATAACAACGGATGCACATTTTGTAACAGGATCACAAGCACGCAATTTAGCTAAGCAACAAGGCCGGTGTGATGGTTTCCTTTGGGAACAAAATAGGTTTTTCAGCCCATCAGTATCAAGTGGCCAATTCAGCTCTGGCCGGATTCAGTTCTGGGTCAAATTGCCCATGTGCTGTTTCTGTCAGGTGGATCCAACCCTGCACATCATTTGAGATGTCCTCATTTAACATGTTGCTCACTGATCTGCAACCTTAAATGTGTGAACTGCCTCTTTTAAAAAGTATTATGCCAGATGATGATATAAAATCTAGGAGGGTGGACCTCTGATAGTTAGTTCCCAAATGCAAGTTATGGCTTCATGCATTTGCATATTTGATATTTGCAATAATATAGGCAGATGTGGCACAGGAAGTCCTTGGCTGAAGCTCCTGATGCCTTTTCCTTGTCTGAAAAGCAGCTGCAGAGGGAGCAGCACTGTAGCCATAGCTGGGGGTTCTGCGGTAAGTACTGCAGGTGCTGCAATGTGTTGTTTAAGCGGCCTCTCCCACTCACTTTCAGTACTATTTGCCTGCCCATTGCCACTGCTGCCTGGAATGGCTTTGTCGGCAAGTGAGAAGGGGCACTTGTATGGCATGTTGGGGTGCTTCCCTTACTTAAAGCACTGCCCCCCTCTGGCTGTCCTACTCAGTCTGTCCGGCTGTATGGAGGGCCAGATTTTAATCAGTGCCATGGTATGGGGAAGGTGAGGCTTAACTCTCTCCCCCACCAATTCCTTGAAGCAAATTTTTCCCCTGAAACACCTTTAGTTATAGAGAGGAAAAGTAATGAAGTAGTAACACTTAACTGTTTTATAGCGTTTATGAGTGTTCAAAAAACTGCACAGTCTGTTATCCTTGCAACACCCCAATAATTAATGAGTTAATTTAGAGGTAAGATTCAAACAGGGACTTCCTGATTCCTAGCACAGACCCTTAGGCTGCAATCCTGTACACATTTATCTGGGAGTAAATCCAGGACTCAGGAGGGTTTACTTACATAAGAACGTAAGAACAGCCCCACTGGATCAGGCCATAGGGCCATCTAGTCCAGCTTCCTGTATCTCACAGCGGCCCACCAAATGCCCCAGGGAGCACACCAGATAACAAGAGACCTGCATCCTGGTGCCCTCCCTTACATCTGGCATTCTGACATAGCCCATTTCTAAAATCAGGAGGTTTCACATACGCGTCATGGCTTGTAACCCGTAATGAATTTTACTTCTAAGTAGATATGCAGTGGCACTATTGGCTATTGCTCTACACCAGGGGTGCTCAAACTTTCAACTTTAGGGATGCTGGACCTTTAACAAGTGTATAGAAGAGAGAATTTCAGCAGGTGTAGCTTGTCATCTGTGGGATGACAAGTTGCATCTGCTGCAATTCTCTCTTCTATACACTTGTTAAAGGTCCAGCATCCCTAAAGTTGAAAGTTTGAGCACCCCTGCTCTACACTACTCCAGCTTAGTAAATCCACCTTTATCGTGCCCCTGTGTTTTCTTCTGCACAGTTAGGTTTTAGGGGAGGCATGATTTGCATTGTAGGATTGGAATGGGAGAGAGGCCTAACTCCCTCCCCTTACCCTACACTGTGTCCCAGATTCAAATTCTTCTCCCTTCTTTGGGCAAGTAAATGACTTTCGGTGATCCAGTCATGGAACTTGCATGACACAGCTAGTCTGACTCTGAATGAGTGGTGCTTCTTCTATTTTTGATGCACATAAGAACAGCCCCACTGGATCAGGCCATAGGCCCATCTAGTCGAACTTCCTGTATCTCACAGCGGCCCCACCAAATGCCCCAGGGAGCACACCAGATAACAAGAGACCTGCATCCTGGTGCCCTACCTTGCATCTGGCATTCTGACATAGCCCATTTCTAAAATCAGGAGGTTGCGCATACACATCATGGCTTGTACCCCGTAATGGATTTTTCCTCCAGAAACTTGTCCCCTTTTAAAGGCATCCAGGCCAGATGCTGTCACCACATCCTGTGGCAAGGAGTTCTACAGACCAACCACACGCTAAGTAAAGAAATATTTTCTTTTGTCTGTCCTAACCCTCCCAATTTTAGTGGATGTCCCCTGGTTCTGGTGTTATGTGAGAGTGTAAAGAGCATCTCTCTATCCACTTTATCCTTCCCATGCATAATTTTGCATGTCTCAATCGTGTCCCCCCTCAGGCGCCTCTTTTCTAGGCTGAAGAGGCCCAAACGCCGTAGCCTTTCCTCATAAGGAATGTGCCCCAGCCCAGCAATCATCTTAGTTGCCCTCTTTTGCACCTTTTCCATTTCCACTATATCTTTTTCGAGATGTGGCGACCAGAACTGGACACGATACTCCAGGTGTGGCCTTACCATAGATTTTTACAACGGCATTATAATATTAGCTGTTTTGTTCTCAATACCTTTTCTAATGATCCCAAGCATAGAGTTGGCCTTCTTTACTGCCGCCTCACATTGGGTCGACACTTTCATCAACTTGTCCACCACCACCGCAAGTTCTCTCTCCTGATCTGTCACAGACAGCTCAGATCCCATTAACCTATATGTGAAGTTTTGATTTTTTGCTCCAATGTGCATGACTTTACACTTACTGACATTGAAGTGCACCTGCCATTTTACTGCCCATTCTTCCAGTCTTCAGAGATCCTTCTGGAGCTCCTCACAATCACTTCTGGTCTTCACCACTTGGAAAAGTTTGGTGTCGCCTGCAAGCCTAGCCACCTCACTGCTTACCCCTGTCTCCAGGTCATTTATGAAGAGGTTGAAGAGCACCGGTCCCAGGACAGATCCTTGGGGCACACCGCTTTTCACCTCTCTCCATTGTAACAATTGCCCATTTGCACCCACTCTCTGTTTCCTGGCCTTCAGCCAGGTCTCAATCCAGGAGAGGACTTGCCCTCTAATTCCCTGACTGTGGAGTTTTTTCAGTAGCATGTGGTGAGGGACCGTGTCGAACGCCTTCTGAAAGTCCAGATATATAATGTTCACGGGTTCTCCCACATCCACATGCCTGTTGACCTTTTCAAAGAATTCTAAAAGGTTCGTGAAGCAAGACTTACCCTTACAGAAGCCATGCTGATTCTCCCTCAGCAAGGCCTGTTCGTCTATGTGTTTTGAGATCCTATCTCTGATGAGGCATTCCGCCATATTACCTGGTATAGATGTTAGGCTGACTGGCCTATAGTTTCCCGGGTCCCCCCTCTTTCCCTTTTTAAAGATCGGTGTGACATTTGCTATCCTCCAATCCTCTGGCACCGTGGCCATTTTGAGGGACGAGTTGTGTATTTTAGTCAAGAGATCTAACTTTAGTCAACATCTTCTCTTTTAACCTCTATCTGACTTAATTCCTTGGTCAGAGGGGCCGTTCAGGCAGCGGTATCTGCCCGAGGTTTGCCGTGAAGACAGATGCAAAGAACTCATTTAATTTCTCTGCCATCTCTAAGTCTCCTTTTATCTCCCCTTTCCCTCCCTCACCATCCAGAGGGCCAACTGCTTCTCTGGCGGGTTTCCTGCTTCTAACATATTTGAAGAAGCTTTTATTATTCCCCTTAATGATGCTGGCCATGCGTTCCTCATAGTCTCTCTTGGCCTCCCGTATCACCTTCTTACATTTCTTTTGCCACAGTTTATGTTCCTTTTTATTCTCTTCATTAGGGCAAGACTTCCATTTACAGAAGGAAGCTTCCTTTCCCTTTATGGCCTCTCTAACTTGACTGGTTAGCCATGTGGGCACTCTCCTGGACTTAGTGGAGCCCTTCTTCCTTTGTGGTATACACTTCCGCTGGGCCTCTTACTGTTGATTTGAGCAACCTCCATGATCTCTGTAGAGACGGGACTCTTTTTACCTTCCCTTTCAACCTCCTAACCAGCCTCCTCATTTGAGGGAAGTCCACTCATCGAAAATCAAGGTTTTTTGTGAGAGCTTTGCCCTGTATTCTTCCCCCGACGTGCATGTCGAAACGTATCGCAGCATGATCACTGTTCCCCAATGGCTCAGTAACACTGACATCTCTAACCAGGTCCTGAGTACCGCACAATATTAAATACAGAGTCACCTGTCCTCTGGTGGGCTCCATGACTAGCTGCTCTAAGGCACAGTCATTTAGCATGTCAAGGAATCCAGTCTCTTTTTCGTGACCAGAACACAAATTGACCCAGTCAATATGAGGATAATTGAAGTCCCCCATGAACATCACTGATATTTCATTCATCCTTCGATATCTTTGCCTCTTTCTTCCCTTTTCTACCTTAACCCATTTCTGCCCAGCCCACAGGTGTACACATTTGATCCCTTCTATGTATATGCAATGTTGGGCAGAAATGGCTTTATGGTCTTCCCCCACAAGTCCAGGAGAGGCACTGACTTTTTGTACATGGGTGATGCTATATAAACAATACTGGTACTACTATCTGAAACGAGACTTGCCCATTTTCCCCATGAAAGGAAGAGAAAGTATCTTGCTATGGGCATTAAAACCATGGTGCTATTGTTGCTGGGTATTTTGCCACAGTGCTTTGGGTGCCCCCTTGTGCCGTGTGGGGATGCGAGAACTGTCTGGCACTTTTCTGTCCAAAAGCATCCCTGGTTACATTTGGGTGGTGTAAGCTAATTTCTCTTGATATTTAAGCACAGACTGACAATAAAAATACTTGTTGCTGTTTCCATGTAGCTTTTTTTTTTCTGGGATACTGCCCTTTTTCCCGCAACACCCGGGCCACACTCTTAGTGCCACCGGTCTCAACCTGCCTGACACCCTCTTCCACCTCTGTTCTCCTCTCCGTCTTCTGAACAATCTATTCTTCTTTTTCCTTCTTCATCTGTGCCTGACCCATTTCTCGTTTCACTCCTCCTTCCCAGCTGATCCCTCCCCCTGCTCTGAATCTGCCGGCTGTGGTTTTTCTCATTCTCTCTGGGAGATGTGACAGCCTTTGGAATAGTATTATCTATGAAAAAGCCATATCCGGAGTTGAAAAATCTGACGTGGCTCCCCAAGCAGCAGGGATGGATCGTAGCGAGAATTTCATTCTCCGTCGGCTTTTCTTTGATGGCAGTGACTGATTATTTATGCTACTGGCATTTCTCTCAGTGCAGATTTGAGCACTGAACTGAAAAGACTAGAGACTAGTAGGTTACTGAAATATCAGTGTCTTGGGGTACATGCTATATGTCAAAAGGGACCTTCTCTAATTGCATAAGCCTCAGGTATGCATTTTACATTTACTTACCAGGTCCAAAACTGATGATTACAAATTAAGACTGCTCTACTGTGTTTTTCTGCTAGATCAAAAAGTGTTTGATTTAGGCGTTTTGTAAAAATAAAATAAAAATGCAAATATACTTCAGCAGTATTGGGAATGCATGAGAAGATGTAATTGACTGGTTTTATGTTCCTGCTCAGGCATCAGTGCAATGCAAAATCTAAGCTATTAAAATTGAAACAGGATTTTGAACATTTGTTGGTTTTGGTCATTATAATATTTAAATCTGGCTAGTTCCCCCCCCCCCTTCTAAACTGCAGGAATGCAAAGAAAATGCCAGTAGGAAACCTGGAGTATGATTAGTGCAGAATTAAAACCTCATTACTACCTGTGAACAAATATGTGGCTGTTTATGTATGAATTGGGAGGTGTAACTGGTGGATTCATGTCTGACTGTCTCTCTGAGCCAGGTAACTGCTGCATGGACAGGTGGAATTGCCTTCTCTGGGAATTCACAAAATGTTGTGGTTTAGGTTCTGGCAGAGGTGCGAATGTGCACTTGAAAGCTGGCCAGCGGGTCCAACCCACAACTGAAATGCCAAAATGTTTAGTCCATAACTCAGACAGACTGTGAGTCATGAAGAGAGACTGCTGCTAATTACCGCTAATAATTATGCTGGTTCCTTCATTTGTTTTCAAAGCAGCCAAAATTGTGCAAGTAGTTCTTGAGGTGGAAGGAGAGACGAATTGAGCTGTGAAAGTAAGTCTTGAGTCAAAGGGAGCTCTATATTTGGAGAAGCATCCTCAGTGGCCTTCCCCCCCCCCCACTCCCCAGGCATCCTGCCTTGCCTCCTGTATCACCTGGCAAACTGCTTTTGAGTCCTTCTAAAGCACCTTGTGATATGGCATGTTGGTTAGTTTGTTTAGAGCAGTGTTTCTCAACCAGTGGTATGGGTACCACCAGTGTACTTGAGGTGGTGTCTGGGGGTACTCACCTGGTGGACACCTGCCACCTGGCAGTGAGACCAGGAACGCGATGCAACAAACAGCAGTAGGAGGCTCAACTTGGCAGGCAGAGCTCCAAGGCATGCTTTTCTGCATTCAAAAAAGCCCTCCCATCCACCCTGAGCCTCTTGCTCACGTTTGTCGCATCGCATCTGGCCTCCCAACCCAGAAGTAGCTGGTGGTGATGTCATCACCAGTTACTTCTGGTGGTACTTTGAATAGGCGAACCATGTGAAGGGGTACAACAGAGGGCAAACCTTGAGGAACACTCTTTTAGAGGGAAAAGGGAAGAAAATAATCACTGGGCCAGCACAAGTCAAATGTGTAAGCTTCAGTAACTCTTTGGAGCCAGAATTTCTACGTACCTTGAATATCTAAGGACTGCCTTAAATGCCTAATGCAGTGATTTTCAACCTTTGTCGTCTCACGGCACACTGACAAGGTACTAAAATTGTCAAGGCACACCATCAGTCTTTTGACAATTGACAAGGCACACTGTGCTGTTGGTGGGGGGCTCACATCTCCCAATGGCCCTATTAATAAATGACCCTCTCTCAAACTCCCGTGGCACACCTGCAGACCATTTGTGGTACACCTATGTGCCATGGCACAGTGGTTGAAAATGGCTGGTCTAATGTGTCAGAAAAAACCTATGTGGCAAAATAGGCACATGTTCTTTCTCCCACCCAAGTGACACCTTTGGTAGAAAATTTCTACCTTGTGTGAAGAAGCTTTGACAAATGGGGAAGATCATCTCTGAAGATACAACAGAGACTCTCATCTTGGGAGTGGTTGGGGAACAAATAATGAGGAAAGAGCAAATGGCAAAAGTTTAAAGCAGTTAGTTTGCACGCTACCGAGTCTGCTAATAGTGATGGTATTGTGCTTTTGTCTCCTCATTTTGGGGTGGGCCTTTTCACCAACTATCAAAGGGCACATTTGGTCAGCTGGCTGTTCTACTCCAACACCCAAGATCTTGCTGATAATTATAGCTATATTCAAAATAGTATTGAGCACCATGACTGATTGGTCTTTGAGGAAAATCAAGGTGACAAACACTTTCCATTCATCCTGGATCAGGCCATTTTTCTTGGTTAGGAACGCAATTTCTCCTACACTCTGCAGCTGATACACAAAGGCAGCTGATTTCTTTCTCTGAATTCTGGGTAATTCTCTGGTTCAGGTGAAATCAACATACTGCTATTGTTTTCCTCCTTCTGTTATAAGCAACATCAGTGTGCAGTCTTGAATACAGTCAGAGGTCAAGTTGTAAACTTTGAAGTATAGGAGCTCAACCTCCCCCTAGCAATGCCTCGCTAAGAAGACTATATAACAGCAACAAAGTCAACTTTAAATTTATACACATTAGAGTGCTTTGTTCTCCTCCCATCATGTCTATGTTGAAACTAATTGTATTCATTTAAATATACAGGTCATGTCTGTCTAAACACTTGGAGTGGGGAGCAATAGTTTTTAAAGCAAATGTACAAAACCCACTTTAAAAGTTATAAACATTGATTTTTAAAAAAATTCCAAATATAAAATGTACAAGAGTACATCTTATGCATGTTGACTCAGAAATGAGTTTTGCTTTCATCACCTGTGTCTTCTGGAACTCCTTATGACATCAAATGTGGTAAATAAGCCCCCACTCTCTTCTATAAGAAAAATGATCCAGCCATACCTTTTCTCCTTCAGTCTACTGGGCCTCCTCTGCTCTTTACCTACCTATTGACCACCTGCATCCATGGACAGGCTAGACTGGCACTATACCCCTGGGCAAATTTCTTATTTACAGCTTGTTCAAATTATTCAGATTTCTTTCACAGCTTGCCAATTGCTGTGCCTGAGGCTCAGATAATTTTGAAAATGCAGCACCTGGGCATTCTAGCTGATGACATCACTAGAAGTCTGGAAGGTGCACTCTTCCCTGCCCCGGGACACAATGAAGTCATTTGTTTGAGAAAGTGCATAGTATAAGCATAGCCTTTTGGCTTTATGTATTTTTATCCATGTTTATCCCATCCTACACACACACTTTTTTTTTCATTATCATAAAACCTTTATTGGCATTAAAAACAATTAAATACACAGGGTAAAATTTAAACATTTAAACTTCGTTATGGATCATGCTTTCATTATCGCATCCCACGTAATAGTTCATGAGCGACTACTTTTTTTAATAACAGTCACCAGGAAATCTGCTACCAAGTTTGTTATTACTTCGGAGCTATCCTCGAGGAGGAAGCCCACACGCCCTACACACATACACATGTGCACGCACAAGGTGAGTGCCCAAGGCAGCTCACAACATAAACAATATATACAAAAAGCCTCTCAAAACTTCAAAATGTATAAAAGGTAAGCATTATACATTTATCAAATGATACAAATATAAAATCAGCAGCACAAAAAAAACCCCACAATAAAAGTAGAATACTACACCTAGAAACCTTTCTACTTGAAGCAAATCCATTGCCAGATTTTGTCCAATATAAACTACTGATTGTCAGCAAAATTGCTCTTCATACAATCCCCACTTTATGGCTTGCCTCTCTGGCTGGAAAGGTGAAATGAAAAAACCCTGTGTTTTCAAGAGTGCGAACGCAATCCATTTAAGGAGCAGATTCTTCATATTCTTGATTATCTCTCATTAATTGAGGGTGAATAAATTAATGTACATGGATTATAGTGGGACAAGGAAGTTGTCCAAAATGTAAGCATTGGGTAAGCCATTGAGCAGGTTGCTAATTGTTGCTATTGAGAATCAATGGTTGCGATTCATACGGTACAAGTTGCTTTATTGAAATCCTAGGGGAGTGTGTGCGCCTGGGATGATGTCTGAGGTCTCTCAGAAGAAAGCATGCATACTAGAGTATACTGCTTCAGAAAGAAAGCTGGTGTAATAGTACTGAAGCTGATGGTACCATGCTCCAGTAATGTCAGCATTGTGCCTTGATGCTCAAAGGTGTGGGATGGATGTGGGCATCTGCAGGTGCATGTTGTGATGGATGGGATGATGTTCTGCCTGCCCAGAATGTTTAAACCAATGACCTTACCCCCAGAGATGGAATGTTCAGGCCTTGAGAGTGGTCACTCGGAGACTTGCATTTGAAGTTCTGAGGTGGGGGGGGGAAGGGAGCTAAATTGAATTTTAGAGACAGTTTGTGGTTAACTTAATAAGTTGATCTGCTTAGCGGGCTGGAGGTTAGCATTTGGCAGTAGTGAGAGACATTTAGCTCTGTTGGAACTGTGTGGAAACTGGAGCTTAAGAGACTCACAGTTGTTGGAGACCAGGAGCGTAGCTGAGGGAGGTCATAGGACCCTAGCCAGTACTCTTCGGGGGTGGGGCTGCCAGGATCCTGCCCCTGTTGCTTCCACCTACCCCCTTCAAACAAGACCAGAGCTGCTCCAGGAGGTCTTAGAAGGTCAGTTCCAGTTTTTCAGGAAAAGTGGAAGTGACATTTTAAGGCCTCGGATCACTCTCCAGAAGTGAGCAGAGCATGTGCGTGTGTCAGGGTTGGCTCTGAAAAGTATGCCCCAAGGTGGCACACCTTCCAGCTTCACCAGTGTTGGACACCTTTTCTCAGGCTGGTCTGTCTTTGCTTAGAAATGCAGGCTAATGTAGGAGTGATTTTTGGTAAAGAAAATCACATCCTGGAAGATGGTCTTTCTGGGTGATAGTATTGTAAAGGGAAGTCTAAGATCTTGCTAGAACCAGACTCCCACAGAGGCTATAGTGCTTAACTAATTGAGCTAGTTTCAGTGGAACAGGAAGTCCTCCACAACGAAAGTTAAATCTGTAGTATACGCACTGGACTGATAGCTCTCTATAACACAATCCTCTGCATGTCTACTTAGAAGTAAGTAGTAGCATTGTATTCAATGGGGCTTACTCCCAGTGTGCAGAGGATTGCAGCCTAACTCACTTCAACAATTAGATTGCAACAATGTAAGACACAGCTTGTTTGCACCTAGCAAGAAGCTGTGATACTAAAATGCTGTGTTGGCAGAAATGAAACAAGTCATCTACCCTCTTTTAGGGATGGAAGCTCTGTAAGAAACGGTGTGTTCTTATGACACATAATCTAAGGCAGGGGTGCTCACACTTTTTTGGCTCGAGAGCTACTTTGAAACCCAGCAAGGCCCGGAGATCTACCAGAGTTTTTTTTACAATGTTCGCGCCATCATAACATATAACATTTATGTGTACAATGTATGTTGGTGTACCTTGAGCCCCACTGAGTATAACAGGACTTACTCCTGAGTAGACATGCCTAGGATTAGGCTGTGAGGCTGCAATCCTAGCCACACTTACCTGGGAGTAAGGCCCATTGAGTACAATGGGCCTTACTCCCGGCGTTTCCTCCCAGAGGCACCTGAAGGGGGGGGTCGGCACTCCGCGATCTACTCATTTTGCCTCGCGATCTACCGATAGATCGCAATCCACCTATTGAGCACCCCTGATCTAAGGTTTTTATGGCTGGTACTATTAGCATTGCAGTAAGACCTGTTGGGGCTTATTGGCCAAGGTCTATGAAGATTTTCATTTCCTAGTGTTTTGCCCACAAGTATGTGTGTTCTTATCCTTTCCAAATTTGAAGTCCTGTGTACATTTGAGGGGAATGTTGTCTTCAACATAATGCCTGTCCTCAGTGTTTCACTGCCCTAAGAACTTATAGGAGAGGACCACTGAAGCCACATTTGTTCATTAAACAGTATTCTGCTACCGCAGCACGCACCTTTTGTGATCATGCACTGATTTTTCTCCCTTATTCAGGAGTAAATGTCACACAAGTCACAATATGTGATGTACACTGAAGAACATTGAGCAGGTGCAGAGATGACCTGGGATAATTACCCAGCTGTGTTTCTAGTTTGCCAAGCAAATGCCACCTTGCTAAGTCATGCAGCTTCCTATTAAGAGAATTTAATGACATTTTATTTTTTTCTCTTGCCAGCAGCTCACCTTCAATAGTGGCCCCTTTACTGCTTGGATGCTTGTGCCTTGACCCCTCTGTCTGTCTTGACGGGAGGATTGGTTCCTACACACTGCTTCTGATCAATATTTGAATCTGATCCATTGTTTGTTAAAAAAAAAAGTCTTAATTTGTTTGGATTCTCCTGGGAGCTTCATGATGCATTTGCACACTCCATGGAGTCATGACAGTACAGTATGAATGTCCAGCTGTTGTGGACTGGGCTGACCCCAGAAAAATAGGGCAGTGTGGCAAAGAAAGCTGTAGCGTTAAGGGCGCCTGGTATATCTTGCTGGAAGCTACACACCAGCTGAGACTGACTAGATGAGCAATAGGGAGCATTACCGCGTCAGAAAGCTTGATGCCGGCATGTAGTGCAAATTGGTGAATGCAAATATTGCCAGAAGAGCCTGCGACTGCTGCGGAATAAATTATTCTTACGATATCCATGCTTTGCCTCTGACCCAAATTTTGAGCAAAAATAACTGAACTGTGGAACTGAGCGGGCTCCGGAGAGCTCCTAGTGAAGAGCTGTGCAGGCAGCTGAAATTCACTGAATGGGGAAAGTGGATTTTCTGAAGACTGGCAGGCCAGGGATGGAGGATACCCCAGGAAAATGTCTGTAAGGCACTACATTACCCTGCAGAGCATGTTGTGCGTCAGCGCATTGTTATGCTAGTAGCTGTTTTTTTAAAAAATATATATACAGGTATTTATATACCGCCTTTCTTGGTCGTCAGATTTCTCCTCAGACTTTATTCAAGGCGGTTTACGTAGGCAGGCTGATTAAATCCCCGTAGGGATTTTTACAATTGAAAGAAGGTTCTGTCTTTCAAGAACCATCACAGTCCAGATGTTTCACTCTGATCTGGTTTCACATTCTGGCCTCCATCCTCCCACGCTCAGAGCAGATGGAATAACTCGGCTCAGCTTGTCAGCTGCTTCAAGGTCGCACGGTGCCGGTGGCCTCGAACTGGCGACCTTGTGGATGTTAATCTTCAGGCAAATGGAGGCTCTACCCTCTAGACCAGACCTCCTGCCCTGTTTGTCCAAAAGGGCCCTGGGCTAGCCCTCTGGGAGCAGATGCACCTAGTGGGGGCCTAGTGGGGCCACTGTGATTTGGAGCCAAAGTATGTCTGAATCGAACCCATTGTTAATTGACTGCTTAACACAGTGGTTGACTGGAAGCGTCCCTTTTTTGTAAGAAAAACAGTGTGTTAGGTTGGTGGTGCACTCTGGCTCAGGACTGCAGCACAGGGAGGTGGAACACTTCCACTGGCACTATTTTCTAACTGACCACCACCACTCGCCCCCCCCCAAGCGTCTATTGTTTTATCTCCAAAATGTTTATTTCCTGCAACCAGCTTTTTCAAGTGGGGGAAGGGATTTTCAGCAAGAAAATGGAGTAGAGAAAGTCTGAGTTCCCCTACCCATGAATCCAGTTGGATCCAATCCTGTGCAGCTTTTGTTTAAACAGGTATATGTTCTGCGTTAAGCCCACCAATAAAAAAGAAGCGTTGCTTAATGTATCCCTTGGTCCTGCACGTGGAATATAATTGCACGAGGACTGGGAACTACCTTGTAAGCACCGGTAGAAATGACTGATAAAACTCCTCTGCCATGCCATTTTCTGATCTTAATTATTTGCAAGCAGGTAAACAACATTGTATGTTGCTCTGAATGGCTTTTGGGCAGAAAGGTAAATACAGGCGGCAGCGGCGGTGGTGGTATCCTCCCCCACTCCACCAAAATTTGAGATACTTGCATCAGCAATAAAATAATTATCCTTGTTTGGAGCCAGCCAATATCGGAGGACGAGGTGATTCAAAAGGCCCACACATTCTTATATGTGTTGTCCACACTGACTTGTATCTAATTCGTTTCTTCATCTTCACACAGTAAGTGAAACATAACAATCATAATTTCCTAAAGCTGGTGATGTTTGAAAAGACGAGCCAGTATTTTGTGAGGGCAGCAGGGTTTGTCTTGGCAACTGCCATTCCCCCTCCCTACAGTTCTCCTTGGGATAACGCTATCAGATGTCGCAGCATCATTCAAGGGGGGCATTCTGAGGCCAATATGGCAACCATCATGAGAAATCTAGCTCTACCAAGAGTAGTTTGCCCCCAAAGTTTGACCTACCCTCCCCCCCCAGGAGATCACTAAAATGACTTCCATCTTTCACCATACACAAATTGAGCAGAGGAAGGTGTATGTTCATTTCAGCTGGATTCTAGAACTGCATGTTAACAAAAACATTGAATAAATGTGTCAGTACTGATGGTGGCCGCTATAAAAATGCATGGTTCCTTTCTTGCCTCACTTTTATATAGGCAGATATTGGATCCAAATGATAATTAACTGCGAATGCAAACCTTATACTCTGCTTGGTAACTGAAGTTCTTGAGGCAGCTTCAATATATTAAAAAGAAAAAAAAATGAGGTCACTCAAGGAGCGAGCCTCCCTTATTTGGGCTGCCAGTGGTGTCTCTTGCAGCTGCTGTGTCCTGGTGCCAGACGTAATTGCAATGGAAGGGTGCAAAGAGCCATTCCTGCCCTGGAAGTGGCTGCAAAACAGCTAGCAGGTAGGGCTGTCTTACTTTGGCTGTCATTCATTCATATCCTGACTCCCAGCAGCAGTTGCAAGAGGCCCAGGAGGGAGGAAGCAGCAAAACTGCTTACAAGTCCCCTCCCAGTCTTCAGATGTTAACTTATTCAAAGAAAAACCAACTTAGAAAAATTCAGGTTAAAAGGAGGATGTCTAAACAATAAGGAAATGAACTAGAAAGTGGGTGTAGACATAATTATAGTTGGGGTTCTCCTACCCACTGCTAAAAGCCATTGTCTCATTCCAGCAAGGAAGATCCACATACATAGGTAGGCTTCTCTGTGCGTAACCTGAGGCTGCAATCCTGTACACATTTTTCTGAGAGTCGGGGCCCAATCCCATCCAACTTTCCAGCGCTGGTGCAGCTGCAGTGCAGCCCCAAGACAAAGGAACAAATATTTCTTTACCTTGTTGAGGCTTCCATAACTACAGTCCTACCACAAGGTGCAGTACGCACCCCATTGGCTCAGCTACATCAGGGCTAGAAAGTTGAATAGGATTTAGCCCTAAGCCCCACTGAACACAATGGGACTTACTTCTGAGTAGACATACATAGGATTGTGCTATAACTATAAGTGGATGTAGTTACTGATGTGAATGGAAGTGCAGGTCCCCATTTGAGGCCAACCATTGCTCTATCTGACCAATTGCTCTCAGCTGGACTGAGATCAGACTCATGAATTGAATAAACCAGTGACTCCCAACCTGGGGTACGTGTACCCCTAAGGGTACTTGCCAGAACATTTAGGGGTACTTGAAAAAGAATTGAATAATGGTAGAAAAAGGCAGGTCTGTATTAGAATGCCTTGTGGCGGCAAGCAAGGCAGGCAGCCAACTGGCTGTGAAAGCCACAGCAACTGCTAGTTTTTTTATAATGAATTAATGTATCATCAGATATGGATCAGTAGTTGGAAACATATACATTTGAAATAATAGCAGCTATATTAATTACAAACATTTGGCTACTATGAGGGTACAAGTTATGAAAATGGGCTGCCAAGGGGTGCAGAAGTGGAAAAACATTGGCAACCACTGGAATAAACAATCTGTTTGTCTTCCAGGCACCATGTTCCGCAAGAAGAAGAGGAAACGTCCCGAGATCTCCGCTCCACAGAACTTTGAGCACCGTGTGCACACCTCATTTGACCCAAAGGAGGGGAAATTTATTGGCCTGCCTCCCCAATGGCAAAATATCCTGGACACCCTGAAGCGGCCCAAACCAGTCGTGGACCCTTCGAGGATCACGCGAGTGCAGCTTCAACCTATGAAGGTGAGCAGAGAGTCTTGGCATCTCCCTGCAGTTCACTGGCACTGGAACGAAGTCTCCTCTCCCTGTGCAGTTAATTTTGATGGTATTCTGCTCGGGGTAAAAGGGGGCCCAAATGAAAAGGAGCAGCTGGAAGGACATGTGGAGTGAACATAAGAAGAACCCTGCTGGATCAGGCCAATGGCCCATCTAGTCCAGCTTCCTGTATCTCATAGTGGCCCACCAAAAGCCCCAGGGAGCACACAAGACAACAGTCACAATCTGCATCCCAGTGCCATCCCGTGCATCTGGCAATCAGAGGCAACCTGCCTCTAAAACCAAGAGCTTGCACATACCTGCTGTGACTTGTAACCCGTAATGAACTCTTCCTCCAGAAATTTGTCCAATTCCCTCTTAAAGGCATCCAGGCAAGATGCCATCACTGATTCCTGTGGCAAAGAGTTCCACAAACTAATTACACACTGGGTAAAGAAATATTTTCTTCTGTCTGTCCTAACACTCCCAACACTCAACTTTCGTGGATGTCCCCTGGTTCTGGTGTTATGTGAGAGGGAAAGAGCGTCTCTCCATCTACTATGTTCACCCCCTGCATGATTTTGTATGTCTCAGTCAGGAAGGAGAAAGTTAAAGAAATAGGTGTCAAGAAGGCTTGTCCTTCTGTGAACAGAAGCATCGTTTTCTAATATTGTAATAGAAGAAAGGACATGCTGTGCTCATATAATGTTGTTGCAGTTATATTGAGCAATCATTGGGGTGCTTCTAGATGCCAGCTTGCTCCAGTGAAACTTAACATTAAGCAGGAAATTGTGGAGTGGAGGAAAAGCAGTGTTCCGTAGAAGAGTTATTACCTGGCTTGAGGGTTAGGTAGTTCTATCCTGGTTTTGGTGCCACTTGTATTTGTCTTGATAGTCAGCTTGGACAGCCAGCTAACAGCATAGGATCGCTGCAGTTTCCATGTGAATCACTAGTGCCTGCAGTGCTACTTTACCCTTTATCTAGATAAACTGAAGACCCCTGGGGGCTTAGAACATTTAGCAGGTGTCCCAGAGTTGGCGTCCCAGCTGATTTGCTCACAAAGAGATAAGGGCCTGCACCCCATTTCAGATACGATCATGATCTTTTTTAGCTATCTGGGTACAATCTCAGTCCATTTAGAATAAACTCCATGTGCAAAGCAACCCTAAATAGTGATCAAGCCTGTTCTATTGCCATCATCTCACCTAGTGACTGTCAGGTATGGGAGGTTGTGGCTTTGTCTGAAACAGAACAGGCCAAATAATCCCTGTGGAATGGGTTCCCCAGGCTGGGTTCTTGACTTATCTGTTTTTGTTTGGGCTTTTTCTATTTCATCATGTTTGCAGAATGGAGCCCAACCCTTCTGCTGCCAGTCTACCAAGCCAGTTGGGTGGCTGGCAGTTCATTCAGTTTACAGAAAACAAAAGAGCACTAGGTTTGCATGCAAGCAGGTTGATACATTACTGTGGCAGGGAAGAGGAGAGGAGACTTCTAGACTGTGAAGCTAAGGACTGATTTATACGTCGTCCTCCTTACAAAAGAACATTCGGATCTCCCTTGGTCTATTCGAGAATTTTTGCGAAGTGGACTTCTCCCATCATGAAACAGAACAGGGAGGCTCTCCAGATTGGAACAGCTTCACCCTAACTTTTTTCCCCCCCTGTGCTCCTGAAAAGAAGGACCTGAAGCTGTCTCATGCCAAGGTATCCTTGGAGCAGCAGCCACCTCACTATTTCAAATATGCTGTTGCCCTAGAGGAGGAGACTCCAAACCCTGGCCCGGGGGCCAGATGCGGCCCACAGAGTGCCTCTATCTGGCCCACGGCCAGCCTCTGTTCCCCTGAGAGCCTCTGGCCCAGTTGACCAAACACAAACATAGTTGTGCTTGTGGGCGAATGGGGGTCCATTTAAGTGTGTGTGCTTTATTTCTTGAGCTGTGTTGGTGCTTGGAGAAATCCTGGACATTTGAGCCCATTCATTCATTCATTTCAGTCATTCATCTAAGTTCCATCTCTAATGTATTTATTTAAATTTTATATTTAATTTTTTTTTCCGGCCCTCGACACCATGCCGGATATTTGTTGAGGCCCTTCAGCCGAAAGGTTTAGAGACTCCATGCCCTAGAACCATGGTTCTCAACATTTAGCACCCACTTTTTAGAATGAGAATCTGTCAGGACCCACTGGAAGTGATGTCATGACCAGAAGTGACATCATCAAGCAGGAAAATTTTGAACAATCCTAGGCTATCATCCTACCCACACTTACCCAGGAGTAAGTCCCATTGACAATCATTGTTAAAAGAATATACATCAGGGGTGCTCAATAGGTGGATTGCGATCTACCGGAAGATCGCGAGGCAAAATGAGTAGATCGCGAAGTGCCGACTCCCCCCTTTCAGGTGCCTCTGGGAGGAAACACCGGGAGTAAGGCCCATTGTACTCAATGGGGCTTACTCCCAGGTAAGTGTGGCTAGGATTGCAGCCTCACAGCCTAATCCTAGGCATGTCTACTCAGGAGTAAGTCCTGTTATACTCAGTGGGGCTCAAGGTACACCAACATACATTGTACACATAAATGTTATATGTTATGATGGCGCGAACATTGTAAAAAGAACTCTGGTAGATCTCCGGGCCTTGCTGGGTTTCAAAGTAGCTCTCGAGCCAAAAAAGGGGGGGGCACTCCTGATATACATAGTAGCTTGTTAAAAGTACAGGTCTGTAACATTTCCCCAAATGCAATCACATAGCTTGGTAGCATCAAGTCTAATATATTAAAAATAAAACATTGAACTGAATGAGGACCCACCTGAAATTGGCTCGCGACCCACCTAGTGGGTCCTGACCCACAGTTTGAGAATCACTGCCCTAGTTGGGTGCTGCTGCTTGCAAGTCTCCTTCGTGGCAGCTTGTCCTGGTTGGGAATGCAGGGAAAGTCCGCCTTGAATGCTTCTTCACTAGTGGGAGGTGGCATCCTTGTGAATTCTGCAATGGGATGGAGACTCGATATGCAAATTGCTCAAGGCTTAGAATGTATACTGAAATGAGTGTGAGGAGCCTTAGATTACCATTATTTATATAGTGTCCAGAAGCGTAGCTAGAGGGTGGCTGGTGAAGCAAGTTCGGCAGGCGCCACAAAGCACCATATAAGCACCCCTTTCCCCCTCACCATCAGAGCCATTTGGGGCAGTTTATCCTTTTATCCAATTCTTTGTGTTGCCTTTGCTGCCATGAATGGATCCAGGGAGAGGGGTCACTTACACGGCGCATTGTGGCACCTGCTGTACTTGCTGTACTTTTAGAAATGGGCTATGTCAGAAGGCCAGATGCAAGGGAGGGCACCAGGATGAGGTCTCTTGTTATCTGGTGTGCTCCCTAGGGCATTTGGTGGGCCGCTATGAGATACAGGACTAGATGGGCCTATGGCCTGATCCAGTGGGGCTGTTCCTATGTTCTTATGCTGTGCTGCCTCTCTTCTAGCTACGTTCTGTTAGTACCATCTGTGTAGATAGTCCTTTACAACAGATGACAGGGCAGATCCTGCCCCAAAGACATGACAATTCAGGGGGAAAAAACACAACAAAGAAAAGAAGGGGACTGGAGGGAGGATAAACAGGGGATCAGTGTATGATTCTTCCATGCAAATGTACCTGGTCTTACTTGCAGTAGGATATTTTAGGGATAGGGGGAGCACTTGTTAAAGTGGTAGCTGTCATATTTAGCATGCCAGGCGTAATTGTCCCTGTTCAACTCAGCACAGCCTCTCTTCCAGAAAGTTACTTTTGCTGGTGTGTCTGTGGTGTTTATTTTGAAATATTGAGACCTTCTGGGATAGGACAGCCATGCTTGCAAGGAAGAACAGCAAGATGCAGGTCTCTTGTTGTCTTGTGTGCTCTCTGAGGCATCTGGAGGGCCATTTTGAAATACAGGAAGCTGGACTAGATGGACCTTTGGCCTGATCCAGTAGGACTCTTCTTATGTTATCTGGGAACATCATTTTATTGCCAGGCATAGGGTGAGTTCACACAAGTATGTGTGTCACTCAGTGGCTGCAACATCAGGTGATGACTTGCAGCCACAATGGCATCACAGACCAAATACCACCTGGAGAGCTTTCAAAGCACTTGGTACCTCCCCAATCCCAATTCTTCTCCACAAGACCATTCACAGTATTGGCTGCAAACCCAGTGATGGGAGGCCCAGTTTACAAGTGCAGCTGGCAAATATGTTTGCTGCCAGTTAAAATTTAGCTTGGTGGACTTGACTCCACATGGGGAAAGCACTGTGTAAAAATGACTCCCTATATGAGTCACTCCACCATGCTGTTGCAAACCCCATGGAGTTGCATTGGCTTGAATGAAAACACTGCAGTTAGTTAGAAAGCTGTTCTACTCAAACAGGGCTGCAGCCATGCAGTTGACAGCAGCCATGCAGCTGTAATCATGCTGCTGCTGACCACATGTGTGAATGAGGTCATATTATTCAGCAATAAGCCTCTCCTTATCTTAACTATCATATGACAGCAATCTGGACGCAGGTCTGGTTTTGCTGCCGTAGTTATTTCAACTTGGCTTGTGTAAAGGTGCAAAGTTGTTAGCAAATAGAAATTGTTTTCTCACTCCAGGGGAAGAGTTTTCCACACTGATTGGGAATAGTGCCAGAAAATGGCATCGATATTGTACCAAGCCTCCCTGTGGGGAAATGGATGGTGTTAGGCTGTTAAGCCTCTTACCTCCTAAATGAGATGGCGAGACGGCAAAGCAGATAAGGTGTAGCCGAAGTGGGGGGCTGGGGTGGAGATGTGTGGATATTGCATTCCAGAACTGAAGACATTTCCACAGGGCCAGAATATGAATGAGGATGAGGCCTCCTCATGGCTGGTTTCATCCCATGGGTGAGTTTTCATGAGGAGTGGACATATAGAACGTAAAGTTATCAGCATCTCAGAGTTCATATGGCAGGCTGTTCTGTCGCAGCGTGGGCTAAAATAAATTCTAACCTCTTCCCTTCCCGTATTGGCTGCAGAGATTAAAATAAGCCCCACGTGTGTTTTGTGGGTGATGTTTCAAAAATAAGTGGGAAGTTAAGTGTCTGGTGGAAGAGACACAAGTTGGGGTATTGTGAATCGGGTACATTTGGACCCTTCACATGAGGTACATTTGGCAGCTTCTGCCTACTAAATCCTTGATCCCAAGAGAAATATGGGACCACCATCAACTGCTGAGCTGCAAAGTGAGCATTGGCAGAAGTGGCACTGCTGAAAGGGCAGTACTGGGGCAGCCCAATTATTATGTGGGCTGCCCTTTCCACAGTACTGCTTCTGCTGAGGTGTCACTGCTGAAAGGTGTCACTTCATCCATCTCTCCCTCCCAGCTCCTTGACAGAAGTGGCGCTGCTGAAATGGTGGCCTGTGTGATAATTAGGCTCTCCCTGCGCTTCTCTTTCAGCAGCACTACTTCTGCTGAGGTGCTGGGAGGAGAGGTGGAAGGAAGCCTCAGAAGGCAAGTTACGGGGGAAGAGGAAGACCAAGAGGGATGAGAAAGGGAGAAGCTGCTGAGGTGCTGAGAGAACCCAATTATCAGGTGGGGCCCCCTTTCAGCAGTGCCTCTTCTGCCAAGGCAACACTTTGCACAGCTCAGATACCTCTAATGAGTTCCTAAGTGACAGGCTGCAATCCTAACCACACTTTCCTGAGAGTAAGCCCCATTGAACAAAATAGGACTTACTTCTGAGTAGAACTGGCTAGGATTGTGCCCCAAAG
The DNA here is from genome assembly GCF_035046505.1 of Tiliqua scincoides. Classification (NCBI taxonomy): domain Eukaryota; kingdom Metazoa; phylum Chordata; class Lepidosauria; order Squamata; family Scincidae; genus Tiliqua; species Tiliqua scincoides. The sequence goes on from NC_089821.1 coordinate 12,927,013, forward strand.
CATGCTTATTTCTGATCATCACCTGCTTTAATGACATCACTTCTGGCCCCAGAAGGCACCATGAATGCTATTTGGCCTGCTGTATGAAATGAGTTTGACGCCCCTGAGCTAGCTGATATTGCTCTCCATTCTGCCTGGAGAAGCTCCATATGAATGGAGGCATGAAGCAGTGGCCTATAGAGACAGTGAGAGCAGAATTCTAACTTTGCTTTTGCTTTTGTGGCAGAAGGTTGTGAGAGCCAGCACATTTGAAGTGGAAGGATATATCTCTGGAATACTCAATGATATCCAGAAGCTCTCCCTCATCAGTTCTAACACCCTGAGGGGAAAGAGCCCCACGAACAGGAGAAGAGCCCAGTCACTGGGGCTTCTGGGAGAAGATGTACCCACTGACATGTATCTACAGTACGCTGAAGTGGACTGGGCAGACAAATATGGAAACTACCTCAACTGCAATGGTGGAACCAAATCAGCTCGAAGGCAGACCTTATGGCCAGATTATAAGCCCACGTTGGATGGCGAGGCTCACTCCAATGGCCTAGTCATGAAAGCGCAGTCCCTGGGACCGACGGAATTCCAAGGCGCCAACAGCCGCTTTGTTCCATTCTCTTCAGGTTTTCAGCACCAGCAATACGTCCCAGTTCCTGAGATAAACAGAGATAGCACCGGAAGGAGAAGCTCTGAAGAGCACTATGCTCAGCCTTTCCATGGGGGCCAAGCCAATACAAGGCCTCCAGGGGAGGGCAGCCCTGGCTCCAAATCGAGGGAGAACAGCTTGAAGCGGAGGCTGTTGCGAAGTGTGTTTCCTTCATCCGGCACCTCCAATAAAGTTGGAAACAGCCAGCAGATAAAGGTATGTTTACTGGGCCCTTCAGAGCTTGCTACATTGGTGCCTTTCCAACTTGCTGCCAAATTCAGTTCTGAAGGCAAATATGATGTCGGCTCCTTGAAGATTGAGATTAATAACTGGGAATGACACTTGCACAAAGAAAATGAAGTAGCTATTGACCTAAAAGTTCCTTGGCGTTAAATCACCAGCACAGAGATTATTATGTGCTGGCAAATCTTTTGCCATACCCGTATTTTTTTTCTTACCAAAGGGGAGGATATTGAAAAAAAAAGTTATGTACTGTGCCACTTTTGAACAACAAGTTCACAAACTAGATTACATAGTAAAAGAAATGAAAAGTTGGTCTCAGTTACCTGTTGAGGGACCCAACACTGGTAACAGTCCAATGAAAATAAAAAAGATGGACCCTGCCTTGCTTGGACAGTCAGTTTGTGCTTGAAAATGTATGTTTAGAACTTTTGTGGTACGCAGAAACAGATGACTTTTGGTCAGAGATGTGCGGTGTGTGGGCGACAGGTAAGGCATAGCTGCCCCACCAGACTCCTTTGAAAAGCGTCGTTGCTGCTGCTCTCACGTCGCAGAGCGTGTGGGTTGTGAGAGCTTGTGCACCTCACACAGAAGAAGCAGCAGTGATGCTTTTCAAAGCTATGCATTGCCTGTCGTCCCACACACACCGCACATCCCTGCTTTTTGTGTGTTCTGGCCTAAAGCTATAAATTTTGAGAGGGGGTTTCTCAGAGCTAATGGGAGTGGTTGAGGACGAGAATAGGAAGGACTGAGTAAGCTTACTCCCCTTCCCCCTGGAGCATTACATGGCAAACATAAGGTTGGAGATATAGGGAGGATTTGATAGGTGAGGGGTTGCTTTTAAAAGAAACTGAAGTTTCAAAAAACTCTTCCCCTGCCTGCCGGTTCTCCTCCACAGTTCCTTCCCTCCCCCTCCCCCCACCAGGAAACCCTGTGTTTGCCTGGCAGTGCATCATTGTACCCTGATTGATGGGTTTATAAGAATCGGGTTGCCTGAGATTTTTCTGGCCAATTGGCATCGGTTAGCAGGGTTCATGCAGTTCAAGGACCTGAGGGACTCGTTCACCAGAAGTATGTGTTAGGAGGCTTTTCTCAGTGCAGGGTTGGCTTCAAAGAAGGGAAGAAATCGCAGGTGTGGGGGCCTGGATATGTTGGAGAGCCCGGCTCCACAAATTGGGGCTGGCCTGATAGCGGAGGAAAAGCCAAACCCTTGAGCATGCTGTGCAGCCTTAGGCAAGATGCTTCTGCAGGGTGGTTGGCGCATAAAGTGAGACAAGGATTTTCAAGCAGCTGCGTACTGATATGTGCTGTAAGATAAACAAATAAGATGTTCTTCAAATACAGACTTTTCTGTAGTGAAGATGGGGTGTTGCAAAGGGCGAAGAGGAGAAATCGGGGTCAGTGTGGGCCCCCAGCACACTATGGTGTGATGGGCAGAATGTTGCATTGAGATGGGAAAGTTCAGTCATGCAACCTAACCTCTTTTTCTCAGCCAAACCTACAAGGTTGTTGTGAAAGTAAAAGGAATCGCTCTTGTGTGTACCACCTTGAGCTCCTTGAAAGAAGGCAGGAAACAAATGAGAGAAGTGATCTCCTCTTGAGGCCAAAACCCCATACATAAGAAAAGCCCCGCTGGATCAGGCCAGTGGCCCATTTAGTCCAGCTTCCTGTATCTCACAGTGGCCCACCAGATACTGCTGAGAGCACACAAGACAAGATACAGCCAATAGCCAGATAACATGCTCATACTGTATTAAACAGACCTGCTATCCTTCTGTTCCTCAGGGCCCAGTCCTACCCAACTTTCCAACGCTGATGCAGCTGTGCCAGAGGGGTATGCACCGCATTTTGCAATGGGAGGGGGGCAGTCACAGAGGCCTCCTCCTGCGGGCTGCACTGCAGCTGCATCAGCTCTGGAAAGTTGGATAGGATTGGGATTCAGTCTGATTCTAGGTTGTGCTTTCAGAGATCCATTACTAAAATGCCAAGCAGCCGATTGCCCAGAAGCGGATTGTACAGGACTCCTGCAGTGTCGGCTAAGTGCTACTGATGGGTAACCAAGTTTGTTCCAGGCTAGCCAGGAGGAGGAAGCTCAGTTGGAAGGGTGCTGAATCCTGGCTGACTCAGAGCACATTCATAAATGTAAGAGGATGACGCAGTGTGGGAGACCAGTATGCCAGGTGGTGAGCGGTGGGTAGGTGAGGCTGCCGCCCATATCAGCCTGACCTGGATAGGTGTGTGTGTATGTGTGTGTGCCTGTGTCTACATAGGGACAATTCTGAAGCACCTGAAGCTGCTGGTGTCTGTCTGTCCTCCTGTGTCCAGCCTTTCGGTGAAAGGAAAAAAAACAAAGCACAGCAGCCTGTTTGTTAGAAAGCTGCCTCCTACTGAGTCAGAGCATTCCTACATCTCGCTCAGTGTTGTCAGCACTGACTGCCAGAGGCTCTCCAAGGCTTCAGGGTCTTTCCCAGCCCTGTCCAGAGATGCCTGCAATTGAACTTGGGACTTCTGCTTGAAGATCACGTGCTCTAGTTCTTTCTAAACCTGTTACCACAAGTCAGCTTGCTTCAAGGAAGTCTTAATGATTAACTTCTTTTGGGGTCCTTTCTTTCTCTGCATGGTGCCGGGAAACGTGTGATGAAGTATAAACGGACTAGAGGAAAGCATACGTGTTGTGTGCAGGACAAACACATGTCTGTTTGGTCATGTATGTGTCAGGTTTTGGAAAGCTTGGCTTAGGAGATGTGTTGGATATGTGGTCAAAGACAGGCATCTTGGAAGCACCAGCATCTGTGGGGGCTTTTTGATATGCTCTGGGTTACATAAAGCGAGTTTGTAAAACAAAGCAGGAGGTTTGAAAACACCATTCCGCTGGGAACGTGTCTGAGCTGGAATGGAAGGGTGGTGCAGGTGAAGACGGGGAAGTAATTTCCAGCAGGCAGTTACTTGTGTGTGTGTGTGTGTGTGTGTGTGTGTGTGTGTCCGTCCTACCCAGGATGTATTGGGCAGAATGAGTGTACACTTCCTTACATGAACCCACAAGGGTCAATAGGGTAAAATAGAAACGTTTATTTAAGATAATTTGGTATGTATAGTCCAGGTGGAGTCCTGGGTACTGGGAAAACAGAACAACTTTTCCTTCCCTTTATTTTGGCTGCTCTCCAAAGCCACACCACCAACTTTCAACTATTTACTTAATTCATTAAGCATCTACACCCTCCTTTTCAGCCCACAGGCTTTCAGAGCAGCTTACATGAAATTGTGCAGTGGGAAATCCTTGCAGAAGTAAAGGGCGAGGGTCTGCCTCTCTGATTTCTCCTCCTCTTCCTCCTCACAGGACAATTGGGGGGAGGGAAGGATGCAGTTCAGCTTGTAAAGGTACCAGCAGGTGAAGATAACAGTGGTGGCCCTTTGACTTGCAGGCTTATGGTTAATAGGGACATACCAAGTATTCAATCTAGGAAAATAACCTATAAAACATTCTTGGCGACATTAACCAACTCCCCTTAATCTACTGCCCTCCAGCTCCAGTAGAGATGTTTGTGCATTCACTGTCTCTGATGGTTTTTCTCAACAATGTATCTACTATCCTGTACAACTGTCTAAGGTGCACTGATATTTTGCTAGAAAGCCACAAGCTCTTGAAAAGGCACTGTGTGGGATCCTGCAAAGGGTTTGCATGAGTGGAATGGCACTTCAGCTTGTGCAGAAGGAAGCACAATTTCAATCTTTTTCTCTCTTCCGTGGCAACTATCCTGCTAATCCGGAAGGTCTGCTGATCTTCCAAATCAGCGTTTGGGGGTACGGGACGGGACTGAGAGCCACAGGATGGAGGAAGGGGTGTGAGAGTCTCTAGTAAGCCCCATTCTTGATTCTCTGGATTTCAGCCCTTTATATATTCGCATCCTGCAGCCATGTCAACTCCTTGGCTGAATTTGTATTGTACTCTAGCACAGTGATAGTGCTTGTGCAATCCTATGCTCATGCAACTTCAGCTCCAGTTCTGTGTTTCTCCCCATTGCCTGCAGGTTCAGTGACAGTTTGACCAGCTGCAGTGGGTGCAGTGCAGGGAGAAAAGTGTGGATTGTCACTCCCGGATTGGCCTTTTCAGCCACACTAGACGCTGTACCAGAACCACCTTTCAGAGCGCGATACCATAGTCTTTCGAGACTGAAGGTTGCCAATACAATACAATACTCTTCTGCTTGTGACTACAATGGAGAACAGGATGCTGAACCTGATAAGTCTTTGGCCTGGTCCAGAAGGGCTTTTCTTGCGTCCTTCTTTGTGGAGATGGCAATATGAAAGACTTCAGTGTGTTGTGTGTGTGTGTTTTTTTGTTTTGTTTTTTGTTTGCTATTTGTGTGGAATGAGTAGGGAGATGTCTGTATTTCATATTTTGTGTGTCTCGGCTTTGAAAAGTATGGTTTGGAAGTGCTTTTCCTGCAGTGACCGCTTCCTAGAATAGACATGACTTTGTCAAGCAAATGATTGATTGATCACTGTACTGGAAATGTAAACATGTGAAAAGTTTAGGCAGACAATCAAATCGTATAAGTTTATACTGTGAATATTTTGAAAAGGCTGTAACAGCAATGCTTTTGATGCATGCGGAGTGTTCTAGCATGACACTAATGGCTTTTACAGGCAACATAAGAACATAAGAACAGCCCCACTGGATCAGGCCATAGGCCCATCTAGTCCATCTTCCTGTATCTCACAGCAGCCCACCAAATGCCCCAGGGAGCACAACAGATAACAAGAGACCTGCAAGGCCTCCTGGGAATTGTAGTTTAAGAACATAAGAACAGCCCCACTGGATCAGGCCATAGGCCCATCTAGTCCAGCTTCCTGTATCTCACAGCGGCCCACCAAATGCCCCAGGGAGCACACCAGATAACAAGAGACCTGCATCCTTGTGCTCTCCCTTGCATCTGGCATTCTGACATAGCCTATTTCTAGAATCAGGAGGTTGCACATACACATCATGGCTTGTAACCCGTAATGGATTTTTCCTCCAGAAACTTGTCCAATCCCCTTTTAAAGGCAACTCGTTTTTGAGATGGGAAAATGTTCTTAGCCGTCTAGGGTAGGGTGTGATACAGCCATATTTTCCTTTTGCGTTTTCATTACTACCAAACCAGGACATTCATAGTTTTCTTTTGGGAGAGGGGAGGGGGAGGATTGTGGCACATCAGGAGGTGTCTTCTAAAATCTAAACCTACCTGCCCCTCCCAAAGCATAGCTGTCGTCATGCTGATAGATGTGTACATTTTGTGTGATCTTTGCTATCAATCCTGTGCCTGTGACATCACGGTTGATCTTCCTTCCCTACCCCACCCCATGTGTATTCAAATGTTTTAAAATATATAATTTTCCTTGGTCAAGGATGAGCACTTCCTTGTTTTATGACACAAGCACCCTTGAAAACGAAAGGGTTAGCTCCCCCTTCCCCCGCAGCAGTGCCCCGGCATTTGAAGAACCTTCTCTTAATAGTTGTATTCTGCCCCTCCCCACCTCTGAACTCTCTCCTCTGCATTACTCTATTTGTCCTGTGATTTTGTCACTGATGCAGAATAAGGGAAGTCTGGATTAACAGAAAAAGGGGAAGTTACTCCTTCCTGTTGCGCTTCAAAATGATTGTCAGCATAAGCTGTGAAAGTTCCTTTGTGCCTTCTTGGTACACGTGAACATTGTTAACGCATGATAGAATATGGAAGAGAGCCATTCTTCAGTGGAAAATGCATTCTAGCCGCTGTTGGTTTGACATTCTCATCAAAGATTCGGGAAGCGCAGAAGTCCATTATAGCACCCTGGTTAGCCTTTCCATCATTGGGAGCGTCTCTCAGGGCTGGAAGTACATATTCCATTTGCACAGACCGTTTCTTCCTGGATGGAGCTCATCATGGTGGGGGCAGAAATGAGGATGCAACCTCATGTCCACATCTTCATGTCTGATACCTGTTTTGTGTTCCGTCCTGACGATGGATTCTGCATGTAAGCTGTGATTAGCCTTATTTTAGAGATGGGTGACCGAAGCTCTGGCTTCCCCAGCTGAGGAAGGGCCATGACAGTGGTAGAGCACTTGCTTTGAATGCACAAGTTCCCTGGTTCAGCCCATGGCACCTCCAGCTGGAGATGGCAAAAGACCCCTGTCTGAAACTCTGGAGAATTCTGCCAGCTAGTGTAGAAAGTACTGACTTAGCAGGATTAAGGGTCTAACTTGGCAGAAGGAAGTTCCATATTTCAAGTCCACACTACATCAAAGGTTTAATCCCAAATCTCACTTGTCCATGAACAATATAAACTGATGAATACAACTTTCATGCCTTCTGCATCCCCTTTCCTATTTATCTAATAATGTCATTTTCTCTCTCGCTGTTCTTTTCCAGTCCAATCCCTTCTTCAGGCCGCCACAACACTGGGGCTCACCGCATAGCCCTGCAACCAAATCCCAGTCGCTTCCCTCTGACCAGCCAGTGCCCGATTATGCCAGGATTTCAGAAGCTGGTACCCCTCAGAGATCCCCAACAGCTGAGAGTGCAGCAGTCTTGCCACAGGGCAGGCCGTCACCAGCAGGGTCCCCCCGAAACAGACACACACAAACCAGCTCAAGCAACCTTCACCTTCCCTTGGACTCTAAAGCACAGCCAGCCAACGAAGATCCAGTAGTTGTCACTCATGAGCAGTTCAAGGCTGCACTGAGGATGGTGGTGGACCAAGGTGATCCCAGGACCATGCTGGAAAACTATGTGAAGATTGGCGAGGGGTCCACGGGCATCGTCTGCATCGCTCGCGAGAAGCACTCTGGGCGGCAAGTGGCGGTGAAGATGATGGACCTGCGAAAGCAGCAGCGGCGAGAGCTCCTGTTTAATGAGGTGACTACGTAGAAAGAAACTAATTGCATGTTCCTTGGACAAAAATGGATGGCAAGAAAAACACTGGCTGGGAGGACATCTGAAGTTGCTCTTGGAAGTCTCTTCTGTTCGTACGGGAGGGGGGGGCGGTTGGTGATACCTGCTGCTGCTGGTTCTCCAGTTCTCTGGGGTGGGTCCCCTCCCTCAGGAGACAAAGGAGACTGTAGAGGGAAGAAGGGGTGGGAATTTAGGTCTTATTGGTGGAATCCAAACCTTCATCTCCGAATAGGAAATGAAAACAGCCATAGCAAAAAAAGAAAAAAGCTTGCAAGAAAGGCTGGTGGTGGTTGGAGTGCGAAATGAAATACTGAGGAAGGAGATGAATGAAGTGAGAACTTCTGGGTGGATCACTGATGGGCAATTCATTTCATGTGATTGTTTGAGGCTGATTTTGAATGTCCTGGTAGTTTCAAAATTCTCCAACTCAGGGTGGTTTAAGCAAGGACATGGTGAACTGTTGATATGTCAGACCAGCCAAAGCTGATGGTATGTGAACCAGCAGTTACTTATCTTTCTGTGTCTTCCTCAGGTGGTGATAATGAGAGACTACCAGCATGACAATGTGGTAGAGATGTATAAAAGCTATCTTGTGGGAGATGAGCTCTGGGTGCTGATGGAATTTCTCCAGGGAGGGGCCCTCACAGATATACTGTCCCAAATCAGGTAGGGGAAAAAAAAATACAATAGTAACAGGCCAAATGGACCTGTTCCATTGGATGCAAGAGCAACCTGCTGGCTGAACAAATGAACATTAGTGTGTGCGAACAGTGGCCTACAGATTGCAGGTGACTCTGTGCAATATTTTGTGCACTCTGCTACACCATGTTACAGCAGCCAAAGAGTGTAACTTCAGACTGGTTGTAGAACCAAAAGGGAAATAGGACTGAGGCCCTCCTCACTCCACAGCAGGAACGCAAGAAGTCTGGAGCTGGTGCAAGGCCTTCATTGCTTCCACCCTGCCCCAAACAAGGATGCCTCCCATTGTCCTGGCGTCATAGACAATGCTGGGACCATAGAATGTCATCCTTTGAGCTGGGTAATCCAGAAGTTTGTACTTCCGCCATCTTTTTTGGGTGCTCTACATAAAATGACAGAATGATGCTTTTTCACTTGCTGTACTCTTGCTGTCTTCTGGGCCTCACCAGATGCCCACATTGTCAACTGCTAGCATCACCCCTGCAGCCCACCCTTGCTCAGAGCACTGGAGACCTGGAAAAGCAGGGTTCTGATTAAGCCAAGAAAGATTTGCACAGCATAAACATTCATTATTTGCAAGTAGGGATATGTCCACTCCCTTCTGGTTCAGTTTGTGAAGTCTAGTGATACTTCTTTAAAAGTGTGCCCTGGACTTCCAGCAGGCATACAAAAATGTCTCTGAGCGTACAAAAATGGGACGGGGATGTGTGGTGGGTGGGGAGGCAGGTGAGGGCAGAGCCTCCCCACAGCCTTTGAAAAGCGCATGGGTTGTGGATGCTTGGGCGCTTCACATGGTGGTGGCACTTTTGAAAGGACTCAGGTGGGGAGGCTCTGCCCTCAACTGCCTCCCTACCCACAACCCATCCCTGAAACGGGACATCTAAGAACAAGCACCCAACAGCTTCTCGTACTGCTTTTGTGCCTCATCAAAGCAGAAGTTGCCAAGAAAGAAAAAGAATGTAAGATATTCTTTGAAGTCGCTATTCCGCATGAGGCGAAACAGGAAGTCTTCTTCTAAAATTGTTGTAGAAATGGAACTGTCAGGGAACAAAGCTCAAAAATTTGACCAGTCCATGGAGTCATGTACATTTTTTACTTAGTCCAGTGTGCTGTTTCCAGCAGCAGCCAGCAGATTCCACTGAGGGCTCACAAGTAGAGTTTTGGGATGGAGGCAGGAAAAGCAAAGAAGAATCCTGTGACCCCAACAGTCTAAAAACATGTAGTACAATACAAGCTTCCATGGACCAAAGCCCACTTCATCACATGCATGAAATAGGTACCTAAGTGGCAGTGTCATGTGAGTGTCCATGTACAGTTTAGACACGAGTATATACACACACACTGAAAACAGAGAGAAGAAGAAACAAGCATGTTGGGGTGTTTGGGTTTTTTTTAGCCAAGTGAGGGCAAATGGCCAAGCAGTGCAAGAGATGTCTATAGGTGTGGCCAAGTACTGTGCAGTATGCAACTGAATACAGAATTTAAAGAATTGAATGCAATGTCCAACTGGATCCATTCCAGACTGCTAGCCACTGCTGATGAATAGCAGGGTCAGTAGTGTAACCAAAAACATAAAGAGGGACAATTACTTTCTACATAACTTATGTAGGGGCAGTAACTTTCACTACAGTGAGCTCACCATGCCTAGGATTTTGGGTTAACAAATCTCAGTGTACGCTTCATGATGAAGCAGGAGACATGGAGGTATTTTGTTTGGTCCCAGCATACTGCCTCTGTTTCTGAGGGCTCCATTTAACTGTCATCATGTCTAAATAATAGCCATGGAGATACACCTATCCAGGCATAGGCCTGTGGTTCTCAAACCTGTTTGGTCTCTGAAGCCATTTACACCCTTAAAAGACCAATACCAAATATCGGCAAAGAACCAGACCAGGAGGGGAATTGGAAAGGAGAGCCACAAATGGGGGAGGTGGGAGGGACAGACAAGCCAACTGGGCAGGGGGCAGACGGCAGCCACCTATGGTGTGCTTATGGAGCCCCTGAAGGGGTCTCGGGGAGCCCCAGCTATCCTAGAAACGCTGCTCTATGCATTTGTTTTAAGCCATTTCTGCCCAACCCTGCATTTGCACAACAGGGACCAAATGTGTACACTTGTGGGCCAGGCAAAAATGGGTTAAACTTGTTTTTAAAGGCACCTTGCATGGGTGGCCACCCTGCATCCTATGATATCAAATTCCTTTGCTTGTAATGGAACAGGAAAGTGCTTTAATCTCCTGCTGAAATATGTGTGTTTTTAAGTGTGTTGGGCTGAATGAAACAAAATCCCCCAGCTTACAATGTCTGGGTCTTTTGCTGTTGCATTTCAGATTGAATGAAGAGCAAATTGCTACAGTATGTGAGTCAGTGCTGCAGGCACTTGCCTACCTTCATTCCCAGGGTGTGATTCACAGAGACATTAAGAGTGACTCCATTCTCCTGACCCTTGATGGAAGGGTAAATTATCCAGTTTTTGTCTTCCCCCATTTCCCATAATTCTCTGTTATGTCCCCTGGGTCATAGCACAGTAGAAGAGCATGTTTTGCATGCGCAAAGTCCTAGGTTCTTCCACCTCTGGCACCTCCAGTTTTAAATGGATCCCAGGTCACAGGGGTGGGAAGATCAATTGCTTAATGCCTTGGAGAATCATAGCTACTCAGAGTTGACAGTACTGGATGACTTTATTTAATAGTAGTTGGTTTTTTATTTTCCTCCTTAAGATGGGTGCAATGTAGCTGCCAGTTGTTTAAATAAATTAAAAACAAAACAAAATCCTAATGCAGAAATGCATAATGCACAAAAACAGCATAAGATTAACTGTCTAAAAAGAAAAAAATAGTTTTACTGTCACAATAAAATCGAAGTAAAATGCTCTGCAATAAAAAAAGGGAAGGTCTTCAGACACTGTTTAAAAACAGTGAGCAAGAATATAATCAATGCCTAAGAATGAATAAATTAAAAAAAAACAATTCAATGCACAAATGACTCCATCTCCAACCATGGTTGTTGACTGGGCCAACATTATAGGACAGTTTAGGTTCAATTTTGCCCTTATGAATGTATTCTTTCCTGCATTCCATTTTTTCCTGTTTGCCCCATTTTCTCTCCTTTGCATAGAATGTCCAGTGATTGATTGCTCTTCTCCTTCCTTCACGTAGGTGAAACTCTCTGATTTTGGATTCTGTGCTCAAATCAGTAAGGATGTACCGAAAAGAAAGTCCCTGGTAGGAACACCTTATTGGATGGCCCCAGAGGTTATCTCAAGGTCCCCATACACCACGGAGGTAATTATGGTTCTTGGACTGCAGAAGGGACAGCAAGTCAAGAGGACCTGCCTGTCTCTGAGCCAACTCTAAAGATGCTTTGTCAAACCCACTACTTGACCAACTTTGGTACCCCATAATTGTGTGCTTGGCTGTCACCTGCATGTTGCTGTTGATACATTAACCAAAACCCAAGCCCTAGTTGAAACTTCAGTTTTGGCAGGCATTGGGATGGGGGTAAAATTTAGATGGGTGTGAAAATAGGCTCTGAAAGTGGGGATCGGTTTTAGGGGTAGGGTGAAATTATTTGAAAACGTGCACGGAATGGGGGCTTCCTGGCATGACTGCAGTAGTTGCAGACTATCTCTTTTTTTCTGCTGCAGTTACCACTGCAGCAGAGGTCCTCCTGGTTGCTGCTCCTAGCATCTAACATTCTTCTCACTCCCAGTGGATGCCGCACCACTCAGAGGCATTCTGTGACATGCCAGTTGTCACAAAATGGTGGACTTTCACTGTCAGAAAAATGTTTTGTTTTTTTTTAAAGATCCTTCCAGTGCTTTTCACCATTGACTCCTACAGCAGTTGAGGCAGAATTTTTGGTGTTCTCCAGCTACCATCTTTGTTTTCTGTTTGGTCCACGGTGTCTTTTAACTCTTATGTTTCTCGGTTGGGCAGTTCCATTCATTTTATTGAGCTTTAGTACCTCTTTCTGTAGACTGGAATAATTTTTACACTTCTACAGGTAGACATCTGGTCTTTAGGAATCATGGTGATAGAGATGGTGGATGGAGAACCCCCCTATTTTAGTGACTCTCCAGTCCAAGCAATGAAGAGGCTCCGTGACAGCCCTCCTCCCAAAATAAAGAATTCTCACAAGGTCGGTATGTTTGCAAGGCATTCCTGCAACTAGTGAATCACCATAGCAACTGCATAATGTTAACAAATATTCAGCACAGAAAGCAACCTGATAGAACAAGTATGGAAATGGCTATTTCACTGCATGAAAGAAAGTTAGAAAGGCTTCTACTTAATTTTCTGTTCAGATAATTAGAGGTCATCTTGGCTGCAGATACCTGCTATATATGTATGTTGAATATCCATGCAACAAAACAAATAAATGTGCAATTATTGCACATTAGTATATAGGCAGTGTTCAATTTTCTATTTCCCCTGTATGGAAGTGCTCTCAACAGAAGAGACTAATAATGCTTGAAACTGTACTGAAGTCCAATTAAGTGCAGTTTTTGTGTCTCTTCATCTCAGAAATGGTCCATGAAACCCAGTCTGGCTGTTGCTTTATGATTGCTGCCTCCTTTGTGCCCATACATCTCGCCAGTTAATAAACTCCCTGGAACCTTAGATCTGCTCAGAGTAATAGAGGGCTGTGGGTGGAGTTCAGCTGTCAGTCCTACAGGCTGGTGCTGACATCTAGTGGTCAGTGAAACACAAGAAGTATTTGTCGCAAGCAGGTTAGAGGAGTTGGTCAGAGCTTGCAAACGTGGTCTGATCTTAAATCAAATATGGACCTGATAAGACTAATGGTAATGTGCTCACTGAATCCACTAGCTCCAATTTGTACTCAGATTGTGTTTTCATACCTAAATTTGATCAAGGAGCAATGGAGCAGAGTTCTACATATTCTTTCATACTAGAACAAGAAGTGTTTTGCTTCTTAACATAAAGCATATCTTTCACAGAGGACTTCTTTCAACAAGATTTGTGTCTTAGTCACACAGTGTTACAGGTGTGGAATTGTCGCAGCTCCAATCCTGATGCTGTGGCTAAATCTCTTAAGAAAGGTGTGGGATAAATGCTTCCTACAGCTTAGAGCCCAATCCTATCTAACTTTTCAGCACTGATGCAGTTGCAATGCAGCCCCAAGGTAAGGGGACAGATGTTAAGCCTTAAGCCATTTCTGCCCAACATTGCATATACGCAACCGGGATCAAGTGTATACCCCTGTGGGCTGGGCAGAAATGGGTTAAGGAGGCCTCCGAGTCTATCTTCCCCACTGCAAAATGCAGTGAACACCCCCATTACATAGCTGCACCAGCACTGGAAAACTGGATAGGATTAGGCCCTTCGTGTGCAAACCATTTTCTGGAGAAGTACAGGCATCCACCATATCTGCAGGGGATCTGTTCCAGGGCCTCACCAAAGATACAGGGAATCCTATCCCTATGGTCCCCCGTGCCCATTAATGTTGTTTAGATGCTTACCAAGGCAGCGTGTTTCTTTTGCAGGGTGCTATAAGCGTGCAAGCTTATAGCTAAGCAGGGTCAGGCCTGGTTAGTACTTGGATGGGAGACCGCCGGGGAATACCGGGTGCTGTAGGCTTATACCATAGTCTTTCGAGACTGAAGGTTGCCAACCATCATATTATAGTGTGTGCAGGCAGCCTGGATGCTTGAAGAGACTAGATTGAATATTAACAGGAAGTAGGGAGTCAACTGCTTACTGTTAATGTTTGATCTAGCCTCTTCAGGTATTCAGGTTGCCTGCAGCCTGCCTGCACAATAATGAGTAGGGGGGGGTGGATCTACAGATACGTTGGGGGAGATCTACAGATATAGTTTGTTGCAGCAAAAACAGGGTCACATGGCATCTTGATGACACACTTAGAGCCCAATCCTGAGCTTGGTGCTCCAGCTTTCCGTTGGAGCACACTGTTGCAAACGTGCCATAAGGCTTACCATCTGTGAGGCTTACCACCAAGCCAGCGCCCATGCTAGCCCAGCACTGGCCGGCGCTGGGCTAGTGCTGGCTGGGAGCCCGTCCTCCACTGCTCAGCAGTCTCACGGACCGTCAAGCAGCACATTAAGTGGGGGTGGGGAGGAGGCATTCCGGGGAGGGGGAGGCGTGGGGAGGGCAGAGAGAGGGCGGGTGGGAGGTGGGAGGGGGAGGCAGGGGTGGAGAGAGGGCGGCAGGAGGTGTGCTGGAGGAGGGAGCGGGGAGGCAGGAAGCAGGTCCGGTGGAGCTCAGCTTCACCAGATCCTGTCCATTCATGTAGGGCTCGGAGCCCTACACGAACGCCTTTACCTCCAACCTTTTGGTCGGCAGTAAAGTGAGTAGCCCCATTGCAGGACTGCTTCCCTTACCTGGGAGAAGGGAACAAAAGTCCCCTTCTCCCGAGGCGCTGCCCGCGGCAGGCTAAAGCGCGCAGGATGTGGCAGCAGCTGTGTGACCCGGGCAGCTCAGGATTGGGCAGTTATTGTGGCATAAGCTTTTGTGGACTAGAGCCCATTGCCCTGTACCATAGCCACAGGGTTATGTCTAGTGGTAATCATTTGCTAACTTTGTAAACTTTTAAGAACTTACTAGTGTGGAAACCTAAAATGTCTTACTTGGATTGGTTCCATCTCAACAGACCTCTCCAGTTTTAAGAGACTTTCTGGAACGGATGTTGACCCGAGACCCGTTAGATCGTGCAACAGCCCAAGAACTCCTTGATCATCCCTTTCTGCTCCAGACAGGGCTTCCAGAGTGCCTGGTGCCCCTTATTCAGAGATACAGGAAACGCACCTCCACTTGCTGACCCTGAACTTCAAGAAATACGTGGTGCTGAAATGCAGGACTTCTCCTGGAAATACTTACTGGTTGAAGACATAATCGATGGGCAGTCGAACCTCATGAAGATTGCTTGGCACTTGTCAGTGTTCTTTCCAAGATGTGAATGTGAGAGGGGAATTTTCACCATCTTTAGCTGCTTTTTAACGTTTACTCTTTTGCTGAAGACAATCAAAAACTGGATTTCTACAAATCCTGGCAGTAATATAGATAATTCTGAACTTTCTGGATTGCTCATATTTCACTCTGACATGTGGCGTCTGAAAAATGAATCTTGCGCTGTAGGTTGTCAATCTGCAGACGTCATGAGATAGGGCTGCAGCCTACTAAACTGGCACATTCCTCAAGAACAGAAATATGAATGACCCTTGTTCTTTGAATGCTGACCATCAGGCAGGCATTCTCACTCCAGCCCTGGCATCTCATTTCAGAGTATTAGCCCTGTTTCCTTTCAGAGTTCTCCAAAGCTTTTATTTTGTTTTTTTTTCCACAAGTGTGAATAACGTTGGACCTGTGGCTTTTCCAGAATTGAAAGTGGTCTGTCATTTCACAACCACACACCTCTGGAGGGTGGCACTTCATGGCAGACACCTCTCCACTGGTTGAACCTTATGCTTGAAACTTCCTGGCATGGAAACACAGTGCCTTCTCGAGCTAGGACTGGCTGAAAGGAAGGCAGTGTGAGGACCAAGGTCCCTCTGAGTACACTGGACTTGTCAAGGGACACTGCTGTGAGGCAGCTATTGGATATTGTTTCCAACCAGCTCTGAATTCTGTAGCAAGGTCAATAAAATGTTGAAGCTCTCCCATTTTATTCCACTGAAAGATGCTTTGCTGATGAGAATGTTTAGTCTCTACCTCCCAAAGAGCAGGGGGAATGCATGGAACAGAGTTTAATGTGTGATTATGGATCTATAAACTCCTGGACTTAGGTGGGCCACTTTTTAATATTTTCTAAAGAGAAACACAGACATTTGGTATGGCAAGTCTTATCAGTGTAAAGTCAAGGTCATTTGGACACTTAGTTTAGGTTGTATTGTGTGCATCACGATGTGGAGAGTACACTTGTGACACATCTGAAATTCAGTCTTGTGGAAGATGTTTTGCATTTGGACTGCAAGGGGTTAAAGATGGGGCGGGAGGGTCAGAGAGCAGCAAGTTGAATTGCTACTGCCTCAGAATTTGCCCTTTCAGGACAGATAACAAATAAGTAAATAAATAAAAAAACTTGAAATACTGAAATATTTGCTGTAAAAGATTTCTGTATGTTCTAAGATTCTGTGCAAAAAAAAAAAAAAAACCAAAACCTGTGCAGTCTCCTTTTTTAAGTTTAATTATCTGAAACAAATATTTCTTTTTGTGAGTTGTTTGCATTTGTTTTAAATTAAAATGACTTTTTGATTATTCATAAACCTAATGCTGAGATGCTTTAAAAAATACGCTTCTGGTTTTGAGGTGCTGCACTGCTCCTTTATGAGTTAAGACGACTTGCCCCAGCTTCAGATCCATCGTGGAGAAATTCAGCAGAACTGTGGGTGAATTCAATGTCAAACTGAGAATTACCCCCCAAAAAATAATGGTGGCAAGGGGAGTCAAGAGACTGGAAGCCCTGGGACAAAGCTCTGCATTGCCCCCACCTCCACCATCACAGCTTATCAATAGGAGCCCCTCTCATCAGTGAATGGGGGAGTCTGCAGAAGTTGACCAGTACTCAGGGATTCAGGGGGTGGGCCCTGTGATGAGTGTGGACTCCCAGCAGCTGCCATCCTGACCGATTCCTGATGCCACACCAGGCCCCAATGGTGGTTTCTCCACTTGCATGGGCTGTCCCATTTCCTTCAGTGGGGAGAGCCTGTCCGTATCAATGTCCTGTGGGCACAGAAAAGTACCTAGAGTAGTGGTTCCCAAACTCCAGTAGAAAGTTGGGAACCAAGTATTTGTGTGAGCAGGGAGGGGAGCAGCAACAGGACTGCAGCCTTACTTGGAGCCCAATCCTGAGCTTGGCACAGGTTCCCGCCAGCGCGCACTGTCATAAACGTGCCATAAGGCACATCTGCGAGGCTTACCGCCATGCCATTGCCTGTGCTAGCCCAGCAAGTGCTGGGCGGGCGCCCGTCCTCCACTGCTCGGCGGTCACACGGATCATTGAGCCGCAGCATGATAAGCGGGAGCGGGGAGGAGGTGTTCCAGGGAGAGGAGAGGCAGGTGGGCGGGGAGGAGGTGCGACGGGGAGAGGGTGGGTGGGAGGGAGGTGTGTTGGGGGAGGAAGGGAGGCGGGTCCTGTGGAGCTCTGCTCCACCAGATCCAAGGCCTTCGTGTGGGGCTTGGCGCACACCTTATCTTACCTTTTCGTAGGGGGCTTTACCTTACCTTTTGGTCAGCGGTAACATGAGTAGCCCCATTGCGGGGCTGCTTCCCTTACCCGGGAGAGGGGGACAGAAGGGGCTGTTAGAGTCTAATCCTATCTAAATTCCACCCCCACCAATGCATATTCGCTGCATCCTATGATGGGGAGGGGCAATCCTCCCTGGAAACTTTTGTTCCCTTACCTTGGGTAAAGCCTCAGCTCCCCCTCTGTGTTTCTTTGGTTCTGCACCAGCTATTTTGCTGGTGTAGAACTGAGAAGTATATTAGCAGCAGAAAGGGAGATCCGGCCACAGGCAAGTGCTGCTGATCCCTCACCCATCCTGCCCAGAAATGTTCTTCCCCATCTCTCCTACCACAGCCTGCAGTCCCACTGGCCGATGGTGTCTTCATCAGCAAGCATGTGCAGCTGATCCTGACGTGCATCCTGATCCTGATGCCTCTGCTTTCTGCCAGCAGAGAACCATTCAATTGTTTTTAATGAGATTTCGTCATGAATGACTTGCTAAATTGTTCCTCTCTAGATAATCTGCACACACAAAGGATAAGAGAACTGAACTTGGAGACTTCCCTAGGAGGCTAACTTCCACCCGAGGTAACAAAGACACCTCCTAATTCAACAAATTAGGCTTGTGACTTGAAGAAAACAGACAAGACATTCCAAATGTCTGTGTCTTCTGTGGATGGTGCACTGCAAGCAGTGGTGGAGCTAGAGGGGGTACAGAGCACTAAGTTTTGCAGGGAGCCTCACCGCAGTGTGCAAGCGGCCCCTCCCTTTCGGAGCCATTTCTGGTGGTGGGAGTGACAGGAAGGTGAATGCACTTGCCTGTTTGCTCCCATGGCCCAGAATGGCTCCAAAGGGAAGAGGAGTGGCCACTTGCATGCTGCCGAGAGGCTCCCCGCAAAACTTAGTGCTTGACACCCCCTCTAGGTATGCCACTGACTGCAACTGTATCCCTAAGATGGAAATGGAGCACCACTTCCAAGGGCACACAAACTGAGCTTATTCCCACAGAAGTGGACATGGAAAGATGCTTACTTCAAAGAGGTAATTTGAAGCTAGATTTACTTTGGCTTTTTTATTAAGAAAAAGCTGTACAATTGGTAAGAAAGACATGGTATGCCATCTATTTTTATTGCATTCTGTAGTGGGTAAAGCTTACAAATATAGCCACCTGGCACAACAAAAACTTTCCAAAGAAAAAAGTCTGAACGGAATACCACACTTGCCCACTAGGAATAAGGAGGCAAGTTACATTTCAGTCACAATTTGTCATCACTTTTCTCTGTTGACAGTGGAAGTCCAAGTATGAAACAGCAGCAATAACAGCAAACACAAACCAGTTAGGGGGAAGTCTACAGTATGTAAGACCATTCTCACAAACACGTGAGTATGGACTGGGCATTGCATAATTGTTTCACAACGTATTTTGACTCTATATCTTTTTATAGTCTAGAGATCACAGCATGTTGCAAGATTCCAGTGCTGATGTGCAGCTAGCCAATGTTCCTCCCAACAAAGATGGAGTCCTGGATCAAGGAGATGTGTAGGCAAAGCCTGGACCAGGCTCAGACTTCTCAGATTGCCACTAAGGCAACCTCAGTTCTCCATATGCAAAGTGTACTCATCTAATTTAGGAAGATGCTACAAGGGGAAATGTAACAGAATTACCAAGCACACGGACCATTAAAAATAGTACAGTGTTTCTCAAACTGTGGGTTGGGATCCACTAGGTGGGTTGCGAGTGAATTTCAGGTGGGTCCCCATTCTTTTCAATATTTTATGTTTAATATATTAGAATTGATGCTACTATGGTATGTGATTGCATTTGGGGAAATGTTAGACCAGCTGTTAACCAGCTACTATGTATATTCTTTTAACAACGATTGTAAGTGGGACTTATTCCTGGGGAAACGTGGGTAGGATTGCAGCCTAGGATTGTTAAATTTTTCTGCTCAATGATGTCACTTCAGGTCATGACATCACTTCCAGTGGGTCCTGGCAGATTCTCATTCTAAAAAGTGGGTCTCGGTGCTAAATGTGTGAGAACCACTGACTTAAAACTATTAAGGGTGCAATCCTAACTGCGCCCTAGGCTGCTGCAAGTCTCTTGTGCCAGCCCAAGGGGTAGCAAATGTGCCATAAAGCACGTTTGCGCCTCCTTGGGAGTTGGTCAGGCCAAGGCAGGGGAACGCAGGAAGAGGGTGGTACCAGGGCAGGCGGGTAGGGAGCAGGAGGTGGGGCTGAGACCCAGCTGTTATGCTAGATCCCAACCTCGTTCCCCAAGCAGCGTGGAGTGGTTTGAACCCGCTCCATTCTCCTCGGACCTGTGCCACCTCCTGAGATGGTACAAGTCCAAGGAGAACCATTGGGGCTGTGGTGGTTTACCCAGGGGTCAGGGGAAGAGTTTCCCCTTGCCTCTGACTGAGCTACTTCTGGCCCCAATCTTGCGCTGGATACTGTGCAGGCCCCCTGGCCTGCCTGTTCCAGCGCAAGATAGGATTGCACTGCACCTCTTTTAAAAGTGGTTTTCCAAATGCACATCTCTCATGTTTTCAAATTTAATGTTGATGCTATAAGAGCTTGAAACTTTAAAAAAAATTTAAAAAAAACTCTGATTCCCAGAACTCTAGTAGGAGCTTGGGACCCAGACATAAGACGCCATCACCTTTCAGGCTGAGAATCCTGAGCTCGGTGCCACGGCTTCGTGCCACCAAGCACTGTCGCAAACGTTCCGAAAGGCACATCTGTGACACTTACTACCAGGCTACTGTACAGTAAGCGGAGGTTGGGAGTGGGCGTTCTGGGGAGGGGGAGGGCAGGCGAAGGCATGATGGAGAGGTGGGGGTGGGCGGGAAGCATGCCGGGGGAGGGAGCAGGGAGGCAGGAGGGGGGTCCAGTGGAGATCCTGTCCATTCGCGGAGGGCTCGCCACCCTACACGAACGGCTTTACCTTACCACTGACCTTTTGATTGGCAGTAAAGTGAGTAACCCCATTGCGGGGCTGCTTCCCTTACCTGGGAGAAGGGGACAAAAGTTACGTTCTGCTGTGGAATAAAGAAGCATGCTTATCTGAGTGCAATAATTATTGGGATTTATTCTAGAACATGTGCCCCAAATGAAAAGATCTCCCAACGCCTTATCCTTTGTTTTAAAGCAGCCACCAAGGCGGGAAGTTGGGAATTCTCTGAAGCTGACACAGGAAACAGTGAGAGAAAAAGGAAGACACAATATGGTTATCTATCTTTTTCCTTGTTTGTGACTATGTGGATACAATAATTTAAGTCAGGGGAATTGAACAGGGAGGAAGAGTTAAAATGCCCTCCCTCAGCACAAAAGTTCTGATACAACTGCCCCCCTTTCAGTGCTTTTAACCAAAGGGAAAAACATCATATAATCTGATTCCAACATTCCCACATATCAGCTAGGTTGGCTTTCTCTGATCATTGCTGGGTTTGTGGACACAGTAACAACCTGCACAAAGCTGAAGGGGGGGGGGAATTCCAGAAACATTCCAAGGAAACTAATTCCTACCCACTAGCATGGGGTGCAGCATGTCAATAGCTGCCCGTGGTACAGTCTCGTACAACGATTTTCAACCTTTTTCATCTCATAGCATACTGACAAAATTGTCAAGGCACAACATCAGTTTTTTTTACAAGGCACACCCATTAACAGCAGGGGCTCGCATCCCCCAATGGCCCTACTAACAAATGACCCTCCCCCAAACTCTTGTGGCATTTATACAGACCATCTGTGGCACACCAGTGTGCCACAGCACAGTGGTTGAAAATGGCTGGTCTAGTAGTTCATAGGTCTCCGTCTGAAAGCAATTTGCAGCTTAGCCACATTTGCTTAGTAAAAAAAAAAAAAAAAACCCTACTGTAACTAATTTCCTAGATTTAACTCACTTGGAGTCCAAGCCTATGCATGTCTAATCAGAAGTAAGTCCCATTATAGTCAATGGGACATACTGCCAGGTAAGAGAGCATAGGATTGTAGCCTCTTCTGGGAGTTACAAATTAAAGATCAATCCTATTCACATCACATCTACTCAGAAATAGGTCCTACTAGTGCGACTTACTCCCATGTAAGTATGTTTAGGACTGCAGCCTAAGGCTTATTTAGATGTGCAATTCAACATCCACTTTCACTTTCATAACTGACACAGTGGTGAGCCAGCATAGTGCAATGGTTTGGGTGCTGTACTGGAACTAGCGAGACCCAGGTTTGAGTCCCTACTCAGAGATAGGGCTCATTGTTGCTTAGAGTCCCCTACCGAAAGGCTTGTTGTGAGGGTACAATGAAAGTGGGAAGAATCATGCACTCCTCTCTCAGCTCTTGGAGAAAAGATGAAATACACAGCATATGCAATCAATAGGATGAATTAAAGACAAGGTAACTACATAGATACAATTGGCCACTAAGCAACTCTTAAGAACCAAAACACTCTGCCATGAAAATGTACCAATCTATGATGCAGTCTCTCTTGCTCGTGTCTAGAATGACTGGTGATCGTGGAGAAAAATGTTCCAATTATATTTCAATCAGACAAAAAAGTTACATTCTTTGAAGAGGCAAATGCAGTTTTGCAGGGATGCTCTTAGTTGATCTTGTGGTCCAAGAAGGGGCAGCGCAGTGAGCAGTGTTCATTAGTCCAGTCCTTTTTATTTCAGTTTTTTCTTTGTACACCATGTAGTATTGGAACACCAATGAGATTTCATGCAAAGGTGCCCTCTCTCTCTATCTCTCTCTCTGCTGAAGATACCAAAAGAGTACAGTACAGTATTTTCTACCTCCCTATTTTGCAACCTCTGTCAAGCAAAATAAAAAGATTATTGCTATGATGACCAAGGGCATATCCATCAATCATTCATGGACCAATGAATGACTCAATATTTAAGTGTGATTGAGCCAACCAACAATGGTTGCATGGATTTAACCCTCCATTCCACTGAAGTCAATGGGATTGAAGAGAGCTTCAACTGGGTTGGACAGCTCCAATAATCATGTGGACAAGTCATCACTGTTTTGTCCCGTACTGGGGAAGCAAGTGCTGCACCTGGTGCATATGCTGTGGTGGGAGCAAGTGCTGTGACCAGAGCTAGGGGGGCATGTGTTGTGCCCCGTGCTGGGGGGGGGGCATGTGCTGCATCAGGTGGTGGGGGGTTCAGTCATGGGGGGCCTCCTCAAGATAAGGGACCCTGTGTTCCCTTACCTTGTGGCTGCATTGTGGCCGCATCAGCACTGAAAAGTTGAAGAGGATTGGGCCCCCTAGTTCCTGAGGTAAGAAAAACGAGTCCATCTGAACATAGCCCTGGACGGGCCAACGTGGAGCGGGGCTTCCTCCTCTGCTGTGCGGCACCCATTCGTCGGTGCAGCGGAAGAGTCCAACCCTCTGCGTGCCTACTCAGAAGTCGGTCCCATTGCGATCAGTGAGATGTACTCCCAGGCGGTGGCGTAGCTGGAGGGGTGGCAGGGAGGTGGGCGAGGGGCCCTCCCTTCGGAGCCATTCCCGGCGGGGGGGGGCAAAACGGACCCGCGCGGGCCCTGCCATGCTGAGCGCTCCCCCTCCAGCTACGCCACCGCCCCCAGGAGCAGGCTCGCAGCCGGAGGGGCGCACGGGTGCGACGGCTGCGCTCGGCGGGCGCCTAGCAGTCGACGAGGCTCTCGTAGTCGGGCGCCGTGGCCCTGCGGACGAGCGGGCGCCCTCGCGGCGCGGCGGGGCTCTTCCGCGGCTGCTCCTCCGCGGGCCCGCCCTGCGACTCCAGCGAGCGCCCGCGGACGCCCCAGCCCTCCACGCGGACGCCGTGCAGCGCGGGCGCGACCAGGGCGGCGGCGCCCTCGAGGGCGGGCGGCGGCGGGCCGGGCAGGGCGAGCAGCAGCGCGCCCGCGGCCCGCAGCAGGCGCACGCACTGGCCGTGGCCGCCGCCGGCCGCCAGCTGCAGCGCGGTGCGCCCGGCGCGGTCCGCGCGCTCGAGGCGCAGCTGGCCGAGCCGGCGGAAGGCGCGCAGCAGCCACTCCAGCACGGCGGCGCGGCCGGCGGCGGCGGCGTGCATGAGCGGGCTCCAGCCGCGCGCGTCGGCCGCGTCCGGGTCGGCGCCGAACTGCACCAGCAGCTGCACCGCCTCCAGGTGGCCGCGCTCGCAGGCCAGGCTCAGCGCGCTGCGCCCGGCGTCGTCGCGCAGGTCCACGGCGGCGCGGTGCTCCAGCAGCAGCCGCGCGAAGGCCAGGCGCCAGGCGGGGTCCTTCAGCAGCACGGCCGCCATCAGCGGCGTCCGGCCGCGCTCCGCCCGGCTGTCCGCCACCTCGCCGCCCAGCGCCTCCAGCACGAAGCGCGCCAGGTCCAGCCGGCCCGCGCCCAGCGCCTCCCGCAGCGTGCGCGCCGCCCCCTCCGGGCCCAGGTCCCGCGGCCGCAGCATCGCTGGCTCCCGAGCCGCCGCCCGCCGCGCCTTATAACCTCGCCTCCGCGGGCGCCGCCTCCCGCCCCGCCGGAGCGCCTGCTCTGCCCGGGACCGCGGCTCGGCTCTGCCCGCTGTGACGAGGAGGATTCCGCCCCCTCGGAGGACGGGCGCGGGCTGCGCTCCTAGCCACGCTGCCCTGGGAGCAAGACCCGTTGACGGTCGTGGGACTTACTCCTGAGTAGACGTGCAGAGGCTTGGGCTGTAAAGGCTGCAGTCTTAGCCACACTTACCTGGGAGTAAGATCACTGACTGTAATGGGACTTACTCTTGAGTAGGCATGCATCGGTTGGGCTGTAAGGCTGCAGTCTTAGCCACACTTTCCTGGGAGTAGGACCAACTGACTATACTGGAACTTATGAGTAGACGTGTTGCATTGTGGCCTCAGATCCCTGAGCACATACACAGGCTGCCCTCCTATCCACACTTTCCTGGGAGTAAGCCCCATTGACTATTATGGGACTTCCTTCTGAGTAGACATACATAGGACTGGACACAAGCCTAAGGCTGCAAGCCTATCCACACTTACCTGGGAGTAAGCTTCATTGACTATAATGGGACTTACTTCTGAATAGACACGCATAGCATTGGAGCCACAGATCCCTGAGCACATACACAGGCTGCAATCCTAGCCACACTTTCCTGGGAGTAACTCCCATTGACTATAACCGGACTTCCTTCTGAGTAGACATGCATAGGATTGGGCTCCAAGGCCCTGGAGAAAGGGAATGCACCCCTGTGTACAGAAAAGACATGCTGAGTGTCCCTGGAAGGCTCTCCACACTTCAATGGCACCCTTAAGGTACTCCTCAGCAAATGCCATGGGAAAAAAGGCGAAGCTCTGGAGTGTGGGACAGTCTGGGTGTGAGATTTCTTTGAAGCCTGCCTGGCCCTGGAAGTGCCAAAGTAAGGAGCGTGGCTGACAGGAGGCCTGTGAGCTCCTGAACCTAACACAGTCCCAGCTGGGCTTTGGCATGTCAGTTAAGGATGGCTGGGTTGGCAACCTCATGATGTCTCAGGACTGCTGCCTCCATGCCTGATGGGACAGGCTGAAAACCCCCCTCAGCTGAGACACTGAGAGGAGAATGTGGCCAGGCACAAGCTTAACTGTCCTCTAACTGCAGCAGCAGCTTATGAGGTGAAAATTCTCCCTCCTGACATTGAGGGTCTTAACACCTGATTAAGGATGTGGGGGGAGAGAGGAGACCTTTCTTCCATCCTAAAGCCCCCTCCCCACAAATACTTCAAACTAGTGCGCACTTCCTGAGGGGAAGGAAGCTGTGGGACCTGTGTAACCTTGAGGAACATCCTGTGGTATAAGTTGAGAATGCTCTGCACTTTCTCAGAAGTAGTACTGTGGCCACCTGAGGACTGGGGTTCTTGTTAGGAGAGGCTGAGGCTCCTCCTGCTCCTCAGGTGTGGACATGGCGGGGATGGGGGAGCAAATTGGGATTGCAGTGGCTGCCCTCTGTCCTTTGAATAGACTCTAGGGCAGCTGCTATGTTGGACGAGATGCTAGCCTGAATATTTTTGATAGTGCTGGTTAGCTCTTCCCAATCCGTGGCGCCAGAATCAAGGCAAGGGACAGGTGCATCAGTGGGCATGATGGAGCCTTGCGCAACTCTGTGACCAACTGGGGAAGCCTTCTGAGGCTTCCCCATGGTCTTAAACTATACTTCTGGAAAACCAGAATACAGCTTCCACCATGTAGAGAGCCTCAGTAAGGCTTCCTTCGTCATCCTAGATTCGCATGGGCTCAGCACCTGGGGCACTTGCTCTGTTTGCCCAGCCCTAGGTCCGCTGCTGGTGGACTATGGGTCAAGTGTTTTGGGAAGCAACCACAGGCTGATCATGTCATGTGATTAGATCAAAGTACTCAAGATGACAGCATTTTTCAAAATTATGTTTCAGCTCTTCAGACGATGGCTCTCCTTTACTGATTGCCTGGAGTGTCAGAACAGAAGCAAAATGGCTGTTTCACATCACTTTCACTTTCTGGGTCTTTGCTTTTGATTCTTGATAGACTGAAGATGTTTGAAAACTCTTTTCTTGCAGCGGTAGCCACTGATGAAGGCAGTATCTGCTTCTGGCTTTTCACCGATGTTTGCCGTGTACTTAAGAACTGTGTCATGGTGTAATGTCCATGGCGGGAGGAGGCCCCTGCCCTGGGGTCGATTCTGAGCACGAGGGGCTTACCCGGTCTAGGCGTGGTGGTCGGCGGTGAACAAACGAGCAGGAAGCAGGTATGGCGGCTTTACATAGACGGTTTATTTGGGTCAACCTCTTTACATTCATGGGGGATCGTTACTTCACAACCCCCTTCTGTCTAGGCTGACTGGTGTTGTCACCATCAGAGCAGCTCAGGCCCCGGTCCTTCGGGTTCTTTTGGAGCTTGTAGTCCAGGCCTCCCTGCCCAGGTTCCTCGGCCCTGTGCCCGTGTTCTGGAAGACCCTGCCCGGCTGGCTGGGGTCAGGCTGGTTGGCCTTGGGAGGGCCCACAGTCCCTGGGTGTTGGCTCCCTTCTCTGTTGGTTCTCCTGAGCTGTAGTTGGCGTTGAGCACCCATCTCAACCACCAAGGCTGTCCAGGGTATGCCCTCTGGGTCTGGGCAGGCCCTGGGTCAGGGGGGTCTCTGTCCCAGCCTCCTCCCTCTAGGGCTGACCACAGCCCCCTCCCTATGGAGGCCTCTCTCCTTTCCTTTTGGCCTGGGTCACCTTCTCCCACTGGCTTCCCTCTGGCCTTCCACCCCTCCGGAGAGGAGTGACCTCTCTCTTTCCTCTCCCGCTCCCTTATGAGGCTTATCTCAGGTCTGCCTAACCCCACCCTTCCGGCCCACGTGTCTTCCTGCTCCCAGCTGTTCCTACTTCTGTGTAGGTGTCCTGCACGGGCCTCCAGTCCTGCTGACACTCAGGGCTTACTCCCGAGTAGGCCTTGACTCTGGAGGAGACCCCTGTGTCCAGGGAACTCCTGGCCACCTGAGCCGGGCCCAGGTGACACATGGGCAGAATTATTATTATTATTATTAACAGTATTTATATACCACTTTTCAACAAAAAGCAAGAATTAGTTAATAAGAATATGCCTGCAATCAGACCTTGCCAGGAGCTTTGAGTCTTTCAGCTTGTCGATTGGAAGACAATCTATACCAACTTTTCTAAACCAATGAAGAGTGAAGTTTCCAAATTTCTTCTATTTATATAATCTGATCTATTAATTTTCAAACTAAGATCTGACACTGCACACTTGCAACATATGAAGAGACAATGTCTTGTCCTGTGAGTCATTCAGTGACCCTTGCATCAGCTGTAAAGCTCTTAAGGAGGAAAACAGAAAATGGCTTCCATCAGAATGCTGAAGAGTCATTGCCAATCAGTGGCATAGCTAGAGAGGGTGCAAGTTTTGCAGGGAGCCCCACCACAGTGTGCAAGAGGCCCCCTCCCCTTCCCGGCTCCTGTTGGATACAGTGGTAGCCTCTTTGGTGGTGCTGCTCCAGCAGGTGCCAGAAAGCTCAGAATTGGACTGCCTGTGAGTTGATTCGTTCTCCTGTGTTTCCATTTATCGGTTTATGCATTCTCTTTTTCCCCAATAAAAAGGCATGGAAAAGAAGCATAGCAAACAATGTACACCATCATTTGTAACTTGTCAATCATAACAAAAAGTCGTTGTGATGGTTTGAAGATGGTGAGCAAGGGTGCCCTGGGGCTACTTGTGGCCCTCGAGGACTCCCAATCCGGCCCGCATGGAGCCCCCAGTCTCCAATGAGTCTCTGGCCTTCTGGAGATTTGCTGGAGCCCGCACTGGTCTGACACAATTGCTCTCAGGGTGACGGCCAACAGTTCGACCTCTCATGTGAGCTGTGGGATGAGGGCTTCTCCACTGCTTGCTGTTTCATGTCTGATAAAGCAGTGGCGGCAAAGGAAAGGCTGGTCTTGCTTTGAGCAAAAGCTTTTATAGGCCTTGAACTATTGCACGACCTTCATTCATTCATATAAGTTCTATCTCTAATATATTCATTTATGTAAATTCATTCCATTTTTTTCCAATTTTGGAAATTTTTTCCAATTTTCCAATTGGAAAATTCCAATTTTTTCCAATTTTGTCCAATTGGACCATTCCAATTTTTTCCAATTTTTTCCATTTTTTTCCAATTTTGGAAAAATTGTAAATTTTTTCCATTGGACCATTTCAGCAACGTGGAGAGGGGGGATATGCTGCATGGGTAACAGCCTATCCTCCATACCTACTTTACCCAGGCTTCATGCACTGGAGAGGACACTCTGTTCCAGAACCACCATTCAGAGCGTGACACCATAGTCTTCCGAGACTGAAGGATGCCAACAACAAAAATTCATTCAAATTTGAAATGTGAATTCGTTCTTTTTTCTCTGACTTAGTGTCAGAGAGATGATGTGGACCTCCTGCCAAAAAGTTTGGACACCCCTGGTAAGGAGGAAGCAATCTGCATTGTGAATATTTTCTCAGTAATGCTCCACACCCTTTCACAAACATATTTTTGTTCACAACTGGAATTCTTTGAATATGGCCAAAAGTTTGCTAAACCTGTGTGACCACGTTTAGCAGAAGGGCAAATTCAGCTTCTATTCCCTGGCTTTCAGATCATGATATTTCGGTATCTGTTGATAAATATTAGGGCCAAGTTACATGTGACCCTGTCAGCCCAATCCTATCTAAGCTTCTAGCACCGATGCAGCTGCAGTGCAGCTCCAAAGTAAGAGAACAAATGGTCCCTTACCTTGAGGAGGCCTCTGTGATTGCCCCCCCCCCCCAAGAAAGCCATGCATGCCATGTTGGCACAACTGCATCCATGCTAGAAAGTTGGTTAGGATTGAGCTGGACTGCCTCTGCACTGGGCCGGTGTCCAATTGCATGCCTTCCCATGCGCTATTTTAAAGAGGAAAAAAGCCATCATTGATTCTTTAGGGAAGCTTTTTCTCTCTTTAAATGCTGTGTTCTTGGAGCACAATCAGAAGCAAAACCATTGCAGGGACAAATCCTAAAGCCCCCCTCCCTTTCCCTTTCATGGTTCATCTCTCTTTCCCCTCCCCCTCCCCCCATGCTATCAGAAAAAAAAGAACACACTGGGAGCCACATTACATATTAAGGGGCATGTGTCATTTAGCCCTTGCCTGCATACCTGTGAACTCAATCACTAAATTGCTTTAAGGAGGCCTTTAAGGGTTTATTTGTGAATTCCTTGTGCATATTTGCTTGCAACATGAATGGACCTTTCAGAAGCTTGAAAAGTTTGGGCATGATTGCAATAAGGCTGGATAAATGCCAGAAAGAAGTGATGGAACGGCAGATTCACACCAGCTGTGTCCCTGCAGTTCATGTCAACAAGTTAATAACCCATCCACCAGCACTGTTTTACATCAGATCGCTGCAACATAATAACCCTATATGTTCTCTCTCACTTTTGGGGAGAGAGAGACGCTGAGTGGAGTTTCAATATTAACCAGCAATAGTAATAACAAAAATCCTGGCGTCCTTTTGAGAAAGCAGTATTGGTTGATCAGCTCAGCGGCGGAGCAATGATCAAAAGTCGTTTGCTCTCTGTGTTGTGATTGTTCTTCCAGTCGTGGTTGTTACTGCAGCTCCCTACGGGCAAGGTTGGTCTCCCGCTGCTGCCTTTCCATGCGGTCCAGCAGCTCTGTAACCATCCCCAGATACATATAGCAAAGGATTAATTAACGTGCATCTATTTTCAAGGTATGTAATACCCTGTGGAGGTGCTGATTATTTGTCAAGCTAAAACAATATGGTTCTTACAGCTAACTGATACAAGCCCTTCAACAACAGATGGACACTCCACCAGATGGACAGTGCCAGCCAAAGAAAGGGACTGCCTGGACAAAAAAGTTCTCTAACTGCAGGAGCCCATTCCTGCACATTGCTGTCGCTGCCCAGAACAGCTTTGATGGCAAATTGGGGGGGAGGCGCTTACACAGCATATTGCAGCGCCTGCAGTACTTACCATGCTGCCCCTCCTGTAGCTATGCCACTGGGTGGGGCCCAATTTTAAGAGCAAAAGAAATGTGCAATGAGGGGATCTGAACTTTTGTGGGGAGCTTTTCTCCCCACAGACCACCCACCCTGGCACCTTTCTCCCCACTGAGTTCACTTCTAGTATCGGAGACCAGTTGTGAGGAAAAGGCATTTTAGTGGCAAATTATGGGAAGGTTATTAATGTGGGGGGAGGATTCCTCTCCCCTCACCCATCTGCTCCATTTACTCTTACAGCTAAGTGCCACTACCCATTTTATATATGATTGGGTAGACCCAGGTTAAAACAAATTAGTTGTCATCACAAGTAGCTTGATCATGACAGAGAAATGGGAGAATCTGTTCTACTCTCCATCATTCCCCTGTAACAAACATGCAATGAAACTGCACTTCTGGAGTGGTGGGTGCTGTGTTCATGCCTTAACAACTGAACTCCCTAAATGCCACCTACTACTAGCTTAACTCCAGTTGCATTTCTGCATGAAATACTTTTGAAACTTGATGTTTCTATCTTATAAAACAAATACACAGAGTGAGTAACTCAGAGTGAAAACAATTTAAATAGTTGCAGTTTGGGATGCTCAGGTGACAGGTACCAGGCTTTCTACTGATTATACAATTATCCAAAATCAGAAACTGTTTCAACAAAACATTTCTTGGGCTCATATTCTCAGGTGGAGAAAAACATACTCTGAATCTTCCTTCCCACTTCTTAGTCCCTCTTCTTCCTACCTTATTTTGGCATGCTGCTCGCCTGGTTGCATCAGGGAGCTCAAGTTATTGGGACGGTGATCACCTTTGCCCGGAACCTTTGAAAAGCCGCTCCCTGACACATGCCCTGCTTTTCAAATCCCTGCATATGTCAGGGAGCGGCTTTTCAAAGGTTTGGGGATTGGACAAATTCACAAAGAGTATGTCTACCAGACACCTTGCCTTTGAGGCACCAAGGTGCTGCCACCAGTAGCGTAGCTACAGGGCTAGCAGTGTGGTAAATATTGCAGGCACCACAATGTGCCATGTAAGTGGCCCCTCTCCAAGTTGTCCCCCAATGGCTCCAACAGCAAGTGGCACTTATATGGAGCGTTGCAATGCCTGCATTTCTTACTGCAGCCCCCCCCCATAGCTACACTGCTGATTGCCACTGAGGATAATCACCTTCATACCCTGCTGGCAACCCTCCCAGAAGCAACTGGCTGGCCACAACACGAAACAGGATGAAGAACCAGATCCCGCAGGGCCCTCCTTATGTTCTGCCTCCAGTGAAGTCTGTTTCACTGCTATATCTTCACAACAGATGAGGGCTGGCCCTAAATGTCCCAGTGCCTGAGGTGGCATGGCAAATACTGCCCCCCCTTACTCCACATTGGAAGCTCTAGCCAGTAGCGTAACCAGAGGGGAGTAGCATGGTCTGGTCTAGAGGGTAGAGCCTCCATTTGCCTGAAGATAACATCCACAGGTCGCCAGTTCGAGGCCACCGGCACCTTGAAGCAGCTGACAAGCTGAGCCGAGTTATTCCATCTGCTCTGAGCGTGGGAGGATGGAGGCCAGAATGTGAAACCAGATCAGAGTGAAACATCTGGACTGTTGTGGTTCTTGAAAGATAGAACCTTCTTTCAATTGTAAAAATCCCTGCGGGGATTTAATCAGCCTGCCTATGTAAACCGCCTTGAATAAAGTCTGAGGAGAAATCTGACGACCAAGAAAGGCGGTATATAAATACCTGTATTTTATTATTTCATGGTAAATACAGCAGGCACTGCAACAAGCCATGTAAGCAGCCCCACCAACTCCTTGGAGACATTAGGGGCTGCAATGACAAGATGTTTATTTATTTATTTATTTATTTTTATTAACACACACAAACATATAACATACATTTAGGAGTGCTAAACACCATATACCATTACTAATTAATCATACTATATCTCCTAATCTACTTACTCATCTATTTCTACCTCTTACTGATTTATCCATTTATTTATATAATATACAACAAATTTTCCCTAATGCCCTATACTGTATTTTCTAAATAGTTTCTACCAAGCGTAAACTAACTTCAATTGCTCATTAATATTAAAACAAAATAATTACCAAAATTATCACCTCAGCTATTTCAACGCCAATCTAATTACACTTTTTTCTTTCATAATAACCACATATAAAACAATTCTTCCACATGTTTACATTTCCAGCTATATTTTTTAATACATTATAATTCATATTTATCCATTTCATACGTATTCTTTCTTTTTTTCTTCAAATAAATTTGGACCATTGTTATTAGCTGAATAAATCCTCCAATTTTCTTTAACCCTCAGATTACCCCTCAGGGTTCTTTTTCTTTCTTACTTTCCATTTTTTCTCCTGCAATATCTTTAATAATTTATCTCTATAACAGAATCTGATAAATCCACACTTTCTTATATAGGGTGTGTTCATTCTTCCAGTTAACTGGGATATATTTTCTCCTTCTTGTTCCAACAAATTTTGTGATTTGTGCACTCCTGTTACTCTGTCCATCTTATCTTTCTTAATCTCCATCAGCGCCTCTTCTTCGTCCTGTTGATCATCCTGTTGATTTTCCTCCTTGTCCGCTTTTTCACTCCCTTGTTTATCTTCTGCTTGTTTCTTCACATCTTCCAATTGTTCCTTACAGACATCTATCTGTTGGGAAAGAGTCTCCAGACTGGCTTGAATCTGCGAGGACCAATTCAGCTGTTGTCGCTCCATAACAAGCAATCTCTCCGTATTAATCAAGATTTTCTGTATCCACATTTCTGGAACAGAGTCCATTTTGCAATTTCTCTCTAGTTCACTAGATGTCCACAACATATTATTCTCCTCATTTCCACCACGTCGTTACTACTCTGCCATCCGAATTCCTTACATACCTCTTGCAGATAACAGTCCAGTGCAGTTAATGGAGAGAAAAACAAAATGAAAGAAAACAGTCTCACCGTCTCTGGTGCAGAGAAAACAAAGCTCTTGCAAATCTAATGAGAATTATATTTATATCCGATAATGTCCAAGAATAATTCTGGATTTTAGTTCACACCCAAGTTATAGTTGTAATTATAATCCACCACCAATTTATTCCACGACAGAGAAAAAGAGCACTTTCAACCTCCTTAAAAAGTCTCTCGTTAATGCCTCCAATATAATCAGGGCTTTTAGCCAAATTGGTCAATCAGAGCTGGGGACAATATTAACACTTGCTTATCTTAAATTTCAAGCTTAAACTTTACACTTCACCCTTTTTTCCCTCCATATGGAGCCAGCAGCTTGATTGCAGATCACTGCACCTCCCCAAATACTGTCACAAACGGTTAGATTCCTTGAGAAGAAAGCGCCTCCTCTTCAGACCTGCAGTATTTGGGGGATAACAAACTGTCTCCCAGGAGCTCCTGGAGACATGTCTGTTCGTCCACTGTTGGCTCCTCCCCCCTGCAATGACAAGATGTGATGCTGTTGCTACCCCAATGGTGGATGGGAGGGGCCACTTACGCAGTGCACTGCGGCACCTGCTGTACTTACTGCATCACCACTCCCCTCTGGCTACACTACAGACTCTAGCCTACCACTCTCCATCACATATTCTCTTCTGCTCCCCTCCATCTTATTTTTTCAGTCCAGGGGGTTGGAGGAGGAGGATTAATGGAAGTGAGTGTATGGACAGAGGTGGGTGCCCCCCCATCTGCTGCATAGAGCAAATGCCTCAGCCAGCCTCAATGATGGTCCAGCCCTGCAACAGATCCTATTAGTCAAAGAAAGCAGAAATTCCCATGCGGATTCAGAGTAATCTGGCTTGCCAGGGCAAATTTATCGGGATATCCAGGGAGACTGTGGCACCACAGTAAGAGACAGCCCATAAAGACGAGGCAGCAGTGAGGTCTGAAACTAAATAAATCCTGTTAAAGTCAGAAGTCCTAAATTAAGGGTCATGTCAAGAACCTGCTAATATTTGAGCAGAATCTCACAGTCTGCTCTCCTGCTGTTCTGTGGATTTCTCATCCTGTATGACACTCTCCGCCATTTGCGTTTCAAGCCTTGCAATCTCAGGCATCAGGTTGCTTTCTTGCAGTGGTGGCAGCCCTGGGTCTTCCTCGCCAGCAGCATTTGGGACCTCGTCTCTCACCACCTCTGCTTCCAGAGGAAAACAGACCTTCACACAGTTCTTCACTATATCTTGCACCTCTGCACTGAGAGCTTTCACTTTCTCTTCGTACTCTACAAACGCCTCCTGCTGGAGCTGCATAAAGAGAAATGCCGACATCTGAGAAACATGTCTGCTACTGGAGTCAGTGGCTGTTGCTTGTTTATAGAAGTCTTCATCTCACAAATGAAGTTGGTGCTTGTGAAAAGACCCAGCTCAAAGAAGCCTGTATTTTTAAGGCAGAAAGCAGAGCAGGGCTTTCACTGTGGTGGCACCCACACTAATGGGCACCTTGTGGCTTTGCTATTCCATCCACTGATGACTTTTAAGCACCAACTGGAAGCCGTTTTGTTTTTTCAAAGAGTCACAGTTATGAAACTGAAGAGAGGTAGTGCACGAGGACACAAGGGGAAGGAAGAGGCTGCCTGATAACTGGTAACAAATATATTTATAGTAATGTAAAGCCCCACACAGACGTTAGCTAACTACAGAGACCAATGCTGTGAGGTTACTGGCTTGTCGTGCCCTTGTCACTGAAACCCTCATAATTTCATCCTCCACTCTGCAGAGACAGCATTTGTCTTAAGAAGCAAACGCTCTCCCCATAGACAGAATATGCAGCATTCCAAATAATGGCTATTCACTGCATGGGGAGAAGGGGAACAAAACTAAGAGCATGGTGATGAGAAGGACGTGGTTTGCTGACGTGCTCACAGCATTGTCTAACTGTGGAGAGCATTCACTGTCAGATCATGTCTGCACAGGACCAGCTGCTTTCTGCTTGTGGCACAGAACGAGTGGGGAGACGTGATTTAATTGGTACAGGAATAAGGAATGTGACATGTGGTGTGGATGTTGCTTATTTGCACAGGACACTGCTTTGGACATTTGGTGGGGAGTGGTCATGGGATACCTGATTTTCTTTTTCCTTGATCTTTTCTACGCAGGCTGTCTGCTTTGCTTCCAGCACTTCTAGATATCTGGCCTGCTTTTCATTCATCTTGAAGAGAAAAAACACATACTGAGAAATTCAACATACATGTGGGTACAGGATGCTAGCTTAGCAGGAGGCATCTAGGTTAGCATTATCTACCAGGGGTCAAACATATGGCCCGCAGGCTGAATGCGGCTCCCGGAAACTCTTTATCCGGCCCCTGTTGGGGCTCTCCCTAAGCCACCCTTTCACCAGCGCTGCTTCTGCAGAGGATTTGGGAGAGAGAAGGAAGGAGGCCTCAGACTTGCAGAAGGCAAGGAATGCTATGGGGGAAGGCACAGAACAAGAGGGGTGAGAGGGAAGGAGATGCTGCCGAGGTACTGGGAGAGCCCAATTTTCACAGGGTTCATCCTTTCGACAGCACTGCCTTTGCTGTCACTTCTCAGCAGTAATGGATCTGCCCCTCACCGCGCCCTGGGGCAAAGGTTCACATTGCATGCCCCTCCCATACGTACCCAGCGTAACAGAGCCTCACGCAACTCTAGGAGTGACTGGGAAAGCCTTCTGAGGCTTCCCTGCATTCTTAAACAGTACTTCCAGGACTACTGGAAGTACTGCTTAAGACGGCATCGAAAGCCTCAGAAGGCTTTCCACGCAGTCTGGAGCGCTGCGCAGACATAGCACTTAGGGCATTTGCCCCCCTGCCCCCCTCCACGTCTGCCCCTCCTTCTCAGAGCAGCTAGCAGTTGCTCCCTGCAGAGCAGCTAATCACAGTGGGCTCTTTTATGTGCACTGGGACGTCAATTTGCAAGTGTGACAGAGCAAGGAACCTGACGCTATAGAATGGAAAAGACCATGCATCAGAGCTATAAGATGCCCAAGGCAAAGGAATGAACTACGATCATTTTTTTGTGACTCCTGCTGAGAAGCTTTAGAAACAGCAGCAGCTGCTTGTGAAGTTGGCTGCAACATGCCGGCAGTGTCCATCAGACCCCCAATACCTTTCCCATTCCAATTCCTCTCACACAATAAAAGCAAACGGGCAGTTTTGGCCCACCCATGACACTTGCACTGGTACTTACTTCTTGAACACACTATTGATCATTCCAGCAGCTGCAGGCACCCCTGAAATCTCCAGATGACCATTTGGTAAGTTAAATCTGAACATTGTTCAGTAACCTGCTATAGGGAGGATTCAATCAGTTCCAAGTTGAGCCTTGCAACCACAAATGGTTCTTTCTATATCTTCCCCTCTGAAACTATACAGCCAAGGCACTGAGTGATGATATAGAGATGATTCCCCTAAGAAAAAGGCAATGAA
Organism: Tiliqua scincoides; assembly: GCF_035046505.1. NCBI lineage: Eukaryota > Metazoa > Chordata > Lepidosauria > Squamata > Scincidae > Tiliqua > Tiliqua scincoides. The sequence goes on from NC_089821.1 coordinate 12,963,586, forward strand.
AATATTCTAGAGAAGCTTACCAGCTTGACCGTCTGTACAACTTCCTGAATGTGTGCATTATTGATCTCCCTTTTTGATCTTTAGGGGGGGAAAAAAAAACAGGAGTTAAACTTGAAGTCCTGTGCCTGTCATAGTTGAAAAAGTGGCTTCAATGAATCAAGACAGATCATCCATCTTCATATGTGCCCATTTAAAAATTAAAGTGACGTGATTTCCATGCATGCAAAAGGGATAATGATATACAGAAGCGCGCCAACAATTTCTACTCAAGGAGCAGCTGAACTGCAGACTTCCTAAGTATATTCAGGCATTGTAGTGGAGTGAAGATGTGCTCCAAATCAGACTGCCTAAACAAATAGTCACCACAAATATCTTGGTAAGACAATGAGGTTGAGGATGTGTTAAGGAAACTCTCCACGAGTTAATGGCCCCAGTAAATTCGGGAAAGGCTTCATTCCAAACCCCAGTTCCAAACAATCACAACTGTGGCACCAGAAGGGGGGCATTTCAGAAAGGCAGAAATAGAAGTAGGTAGGTTGGCAACCTTCAGTCTCGAAAGACTACAGTATAAGCCTACAGCACCTGGTATTCCCAGGTGGTCTCCCATCCAAGTACTAACCAGGCCTGACCCTGCTTAGGTTCTGAGATCAGACAAGATCAGGCATCTGCAGGGTAAGTAAGGCTGTGCATTTCCAAAGATGGTTGAGCACCTGGCTCTCTATGTCATTTGCACAGATGTTAGGGATTAAGACCCCAGTCCTATTCAGCTTTCCAAAGCCAATGCAGCTGCAAAGCAGTCCCAATGTAAGGGACTTACAGCCCAATCCTATCCATACTTTCCTGAGAGTAAGCCTCATTGACTCTAATGGGACTTCTGAGTAGACACGCATAGGATTGGGCTGTTACTTCCCTTACTTTGAGGAGGCCTCCATGACTGTCTCCCCCACCACAAGATGCAGTGCACACCCTGTTGGTGCTGGAAAGTTAGATAGGATTGGGCCCAAAATCCTCTCCCCAATTCAATGCAGAACATAATTTAGGACTGCAATCCTACACACACTTTCCTGGGAAGTTCACTTTCCACTGAAAACAGTGGAAACTTGCAGTTCATAAGTATGGAGGTTTAAATGCTCCCCCTGCCTCTCATTTTGGGAGGAGATACCCTTTCTGAGGAAGGGAAAAGGTGGGGGAGGATGGTTGCTGGAGAGCTCCATGCTGGGCACGACAAGCTGACATTTTGCAGCTACGCTTTCAGAAATGTAATCATTTCCTCAAAAGGAGCAGTACGATTTGAAGAACCAATACAGTATTTGTACTAGTGAAAGACATATGCCAAGTCAGTATAACAGCATCTTGTCTGAAAAGAGAAGTCCACCATACATAGTCTTCCTGGAGGGAAGATGCTGGAGAAGTTGAAGGAGGAAAGTACAAGAGTTTGTCATTCAGGATCAGGTTCACCACATTTTTGAGCTTCAGGCTCTTTTCAAGTGCTATGAATGGTTTCTAGTTATTGCTTGATCCAGGAAGGAGTCGTTCAGCATAGACAAATTCAAGGAGTGCAGTCTGTCTAAGAGTACCTTTCCTGGGCACACTTATCATTGCTGGTCTTAGCCACAGCTTGGATTCGGTCTAGTCTCTTGGCTTCTAGTTTCTTTTTCATCTCTTTAGTGTCACTGTAGAGAGGAAGAGATTCTTAAGAAGAGTTTTTGAATCTCAGGAATAACATAAGTTACACAGGCCAACATACATTTTGCTTCCTTAAACATTACACCAATTCCTGGGTATATTTGGGGTGCCGATTCTAAAAATGGCATCTGTTCTGCCCTGTCACGTCTAATTTTGGAGATATACAGTAGTATAGCCTCATTAGTTCAAGCAGCTTCCTCATGAGGACGCCATGGTGCAGGCTTCCTCATGAGGAAGCTGCTTGAACCATTCACTAATGAGGCTATACTATATCTCAAAAACTAGATAGGGCAAAACAGATGCCATTTTTGGAATCGGCACCCCAAATTCATATCAAACCACCATAAAGTTTGGGAAAAACTTTTCTGACCCTCAATTTTGTAGGCCTGTGTTATCAATGTAAAGAGTGTTTACATGTTTCAGACATGAAACATAGAGACCTGTCATCCAGCCCTTTGTTTACTGGATTGAAAATATTCCTTGCCCAAGATAAATGATCCCAATGGGCGAGAGAAAATACACACCAATTGTGTGTAGGTTACATCATGCAAATCTCTTTTGACAATTCACCAACACTTCCTATTTTGAGCTTTCCCTGTGCACTGATTGACCAGACTGCTGTAGTCATGGTGGAACCAGTCCAACGACAGATTTCAATCAGCATCCTGATTCAAAGGTTTTACTGGGCAACATACCGATGGTGGAAAAGTGGCCTACAGATACCTAAAATAAGTAAAATAAAACCTCTGCATGGAGTATCCAGGACTGGACTACATGCACAGAATCCCTTTCAACAGCTACACTTACAGCTACATTGGTGGCAATTCAGAGCCCAATCCTGAGCTCCCGTGGCGCTGCTGTGGAAGCACCAACAATGTACTCCCACGGCAGCCGCGGGCAGCACCTTGGGAGAAGGGGACTTTCGTACCCTTCCCCCGGGTAAAGGGAGTAGCCCCGCAATGGGGCTACTCGATTCACCGCCGACCAAAAAGTGAAGTAAGAGCCTTCGTGTCAGGTGCTGAGCCTGACAAGAAAGTTCTGGATCTTGTAGATAAAATGTTATATAATTGCACATATTATTTTCAAACTTACCTTTCCAAGGCCTCCTTCAGTGCCTTCAGCTCAGATGCTTGCTTTTCTCTTGCAAGTTCTAATATTTTAGCAATTTGCTATTTAAAGATGAAAACAGGGTACAAGATTGAATTTTACTCTGCACTTTATTTTTGTTTTTTTAAAGCTACCTTTCACCCACAGAATGGGCCCTAAGGAGACCTCGCTGCCTGACCCTTCTAAAGCCAATTACGCCAGTCATTTTAAGAACATTTGCCATTTTGCCTGTGATGTGTAATATCATCTCATCCGATAATAGCCAAGGTGTGGCTATGAAGGTTGACATAGTGCTTTTATAATAAGTTACACGAGAAATAAGAACCTTATTGTTTACAGAATAAATACAACGATCAAGTGCCTGCATTTCTTATGACACTGTTCTCAAATTAGTTTCTGTTTACATCCCACTTCCTTTTTCTGCCCCATGGTGTTGGATGCCATGAGCATAGTAGTGTAGCTAGAGAGGGTGCAAAGCACTAAGTTTTGCAGGGAGCCTCATCACAGTGTGCAAGGCCTTCCCTTCCTTCAGAGCCATTCCAGGTGTATGCTTCCACTTTGCTCCCACCGCCTGGAATGGTCAATACCAATAGAACGTTTGGGCCACTGTGAGATACATATAGCTGGACTAGAGGGGTTTTTGGTCGAATCCAGCTGTGCTCTTCTTATGTTCTTATGTGCAATGGCTCCGAAGAGGAAGGGAAGGGGCCCTTTGCATGCTGCATTGAGGCTCCCTGCAAAACTTAGTGCTTTGCACCCCCTCTAGCTATGCCACTGCATGAGCATGCTTTTGACCACACAATTACAAGTGTTTGTTGACTCACTTTAAGTCAGCTTTATATATTCATATATAATCAATGGGCAAAATGTGGTATTCTCTCAATAAATGTTGGGACAGCTAGAGACCGATGAGGTCTCTTGTTATCTGGTGTGCTCCCTGGGGGATTTGGTGGGCCGCTGTGAGTTACAGGAAGCTGGACTAGATGAGTCTATGGCCTGATCCAGTGGGGCTGTTCTTATGTAGCCAAGTTTCTACAGCCATCTGACAAGTCAATAAGATATGTCTATATCTTTGTCGTGAGAAAGATGTGCAGGCAAGTGCAAAAAGCAGAAGCATGAACTACTCATGCACCCCCCACCCCATTTCAGGCAGTGTCACTGCCTGTCAGGAATGGAAACATACCTCTGTGGCCTGTTGCTCTTTCTTCTTCCGAATCACATCATACAGCTCTTCACCCAGCTGGATGAGCTCTTCCTCCAACTTCTCTTTCAGCTCCAAGACTCTGTTGTCAGGGCTCTCTACCCTTTCACCAGCATTCGTTCCTGGACTGGTCTCATCTGAAGTACCTTTCCTGCAACTTCAGGCACAAGGGAACAATTCTCACTGTGTAGCAGAGGCAATCAATTCACTGAGTAAATGCTGCCGTGTCACCAAAGAGTCATTTTGCACGGCACTCTTGTATAGTACTTCCTTTTCTAACACTAAGATTTACCAATACAGTATTAACATAAATCAGCACCACAATTCCATGTTCAACTTCCCACTAAAGGCCCAATCCTATTCTTGAGATACAGTGGTGCACTGGTACATATGTCAGTGCAATGACAGCTCTGGTGTGAAGTCCCCCCATTGACGGATACGCCAGACACCAGTGCAACATCAGAAAAATGCAGCTCTGGAGTAACTCGGACATAACTTTTACACCAGCACAACCCCATCGGCAGAGAGGCCAAAACAACATAAGAAGAGCCCCACTGGATCAGGCTAAAGGGGGACCATCTAGTCCACCCAGTATCTCACAGTGGCCCACCAGATGCCTCAGGGAGCACCCAAGACAACAAGAGACCTGCATCCTGGTGCACTCCCTTAGAGAACCCTAAGGCAGCATGGCATCCATCTTAGCCCGTAGCATTTATTTTTATTTATTTATTTAAAATATTATTTATATACCACTTTTCTAAAACTCTGCATGACATCTGAATAGCTTTTTTCATTTCCAATCTGACCTCTAGCAGTACATAATTTTTAAAATATTATAAATACTGCCAATAATTCAGTACCAATCCTAATTCTACCTCTTCTTTTTGTGGTTTTTGGTCGGACATAGCATTTTCTTTCTGCCAGTCTGGTCAACCAGCTCCATGAACAAGACGGTGTATTTCTGCAGAAGCTCTTCCCTGCGTTTGATCATCTTCCGCTCCAGCTCTTTCAGCTCCTTCTCTTGCTTCTTCAACAGTTTCCCAAAATTCTTCATCTGCTGCAGCTCCTCGAGGCTTGCCGTCTGGGGCTCTAAAACAGCACAAAAAAGAAAGCCATCTGTTCAGATAAGCTGCTGAATTGCGTCTAACTTCTTCGTCCACTTGAAGGGCCCTTATGCACAATCAGACTTTGTCAAGCGCCTCTTCTCTTAAGGTTGCCCTCCTGCCATACTAAAGATCATACGTTCTCAACACTCAGAAGTACAACACTTCATATCTGGGAAAGTAAAGCAGTGCTTTCTCCCACCACTGCGTGGACTGTGGTGGAAATGGCACAGGTGCCTGTTAGCTGGTGTTTGTCATTCTCCAGGAACCAGAGAGCCATGGGCAGCTTTTTGCACATCTCACATGTCTCTGGCCCCTTCACACCCTCTGGGAAACCACTCCTAAGTGCTAAGAATAGGGGCCCTCTGAAGCGGAATGTGATGTAGTTCTGTACAATTTCATGGAAATTTTTTCCTTCTGAGAAAAATGCTGAAGGCTGTATTCTTCCTGTGAAGAGAACTGGTTGGATTTTTAAAGTATGTCAGCTTAGCCAGATTAATGTCATATTTCTAAAACTAGAAAATCCCATTTCCCTGCAGCCTGCTTGTTTGGATGTATGTATGTAAGAATGCATATTAGGCCCTCAGATTGGCTGTACATGTCGTAAGAGGTGACTAAACAGCCACCGGGTAGATGGGACTTGTTAGCCTGGGAAGGCAGCTAATCTGAGAGAAGGAAAACTCTGATCCCAAACCTCCACTGCCTTGTGGCTACATCCAGTTATGGAAAAGGCTTCAGGAGTCAACCTTGAGGCAAACGGAGTCCCTGAGGCAGTTCATGGCTGAACACAGTCACGTTCTGGCAACTCCTGCGACGCCGCTGGAATCAACCGTATTGGCTTCTGCTTTTCCATTGGACCATGTCAGCGACGTGGAGAGGGGGGATTTGCTGCATGGGAAACAGTCTATCCTCCATATCTACTTTACCCAGGCTTCGCGCACTGGAGAGGACACTGTTCCAGAACCCCCACTCAGAGCGTGATACCATAGTCTTCCGAGACTGAAGGATGCCAACAACAAATATCAGTCTTGTTGTGAATCAAGATCTGTCACCTAGCCGCAGATACATACCTCCAAATTTCCCTCTCTCTTTTCCTAGCTACTTGTCACTGTAATGTGTGCGCATGCATGAACGCATGGTGCATGCACGTACATGCTCAGATTCCTGTTGAAAAGCCTATCTTACTCCATCACACACACCCCCTCCAGTTTTGCTGCTTCTGTGAATGTGAAGGGGGGGAAAAACCCTGTCAATTCCCTGCTAAGTTCTGACTATGCTCAGCAGCAATGCGGTCCCCTTTCTCTTATGGAAAGGGCATACAATGGGTGGATCACACAGAAAGGAAACAAGCCCTTGAGTAGAGTCTTTGCTTAGCAGCATTCTGTGGAGAAGCCCAGAGACTGCTACATTTCTGTGCAGGATGTTTGGCTTTCCTACATAGATGGAGGAGAACATGGACAAGGGCTGATCAGCCATCCCCCCGTTATGACTCACCTTCCATTCTCTAATGAGTTGAATTCCAGCACTGAGCCATAATATAAGGAGGGGAATTAACACAGATGCCCAAAGAGAGGCAATGTGGCAGTGCTGCTATTTGAAAGGCAATGTCTTTTTCTTCTGCAAAAAGCAGCACTGAGTCACCCCCATCTTCTTTTGATTGAGGTTGAGGCATGGGTGGGGGAGGGGGTCTAATTTTTTTCCCCAGTGCTAAAGTCCAGATCCAAATTGCCTGTTTCCCAGGTCTGCTTTTTGAAAAAATGAAAAAAGATGTCAGGAGTTTCAATTACGGAACTCTTATGTCATGTCTAGTTTGGCCCAATCACTTACACTTGACACAGTGATAGATCCTTATGAGATATTATTACCTGTCATTCCTTTTGCAGGTTCTTTCATGGTTTCTACTTTCCCTGCAGTCAGGGTTCCTGGAGGAAATAGCATATGACAAATTCTTTCTTTCATTCCAACATTTATACTCACGTCTATCATATTGCACAAAAATATACTAAAGTATAATCTGATAAAAGTACAGAGATAAAACTATCATTCAAAAAATTAATTCAAAAACCAATTTCGTAACCAAAAGGTGAAAATAGCGGATGACAGCTCTTATTTATCATTTAAGAAGTAGCATCAAAAAAAAAAAATGCCTGCAAACATAATGAAATCTTGGCTGCCCACCAAAAAGCAAGCAGCAATTGGGTGAAGAGGACTTTATGGGACATTCCAGATTTTGGGTGCCACAGTGGAAAAGGCTCTATCTCTTTTTTCCCCACTTGCTGAAGTGGGAAACTACACTATCTCACAGTAGGGGGAAGGTACTTGGAGAAAAGCAGGTTCATACAGTAGGAAGCAATTCTTGAGGAACTCTGGTCCTAACCATAAAGATAAAAAACTGCACCTTAACTGAGCCCAGAAATTAATTAGTAGCCAATAAGGATGGTATGTAACTAATATGATCACAGATTACTGTATTTATTCTGGTTAATAGAAGATAATAAAATAACAGTACACAATAATAATGATAGATTTTGACTTGAATAACAGAATTTTAAGTTAGTCCCAATGAAATGAAAAGTATTGATTCTACTTCATCTCTCCTGGAGCCACACCATCTCCTTACAAAATCTGAAAAATGTTTATTAACAGATACCCTTTAATCTCCTAGTATTCAAAATATCCACAGCATTACCTGCAGGTTCATTTGAAGGAGGAATACTAAAGGTGGCATTAGGTATCCCGTTGGTAGTGAGTTGAGCAACAGAAAAACTTTTTCCCAAGTTGGGCCTCTAAAACAAAGATTAGTGCAGCATCAGTGCAACAGCAAGTAAAACAAATCCCTGCAGACCACTGACTGCTTTCACAGCTTGACTTTTCAGCTACATTTTAGCACCTTCTATTGCTGTGACATTGAAATGACAGGAAACGGAAGCAAAAGCCACAAAGTACATACTGGGCATGAGGTGCACTTTTAATCTTGCCAGGGGGAAAAACTGCACTTGCATCATTTTGTTTTTAGATTCGTTGGTGCTGCTGGTCTCCTGTCTGCTTTAATGGGTGTACTTTGGGTACTACTTTGTGGCTGAAGAGTAGGAGGATGGAAAACAGTTAAATGTAGTGCAAATGGGGATTCTTTACCCCTTGGGGTTCCCCTGCAATGTACAGAAGACAGAAAGTGATCTATTTGGCTATTGCTGTTGCTTAGAGAAAGGGTGCCTCACAATGGAGCTTCCTGGAGAAGACCACATTGTTGAAATTTATCAATTCCTTAATCAAGCAGTTCATTGGTTTCAGACCTTTGATACTTGTGCTGGCATAAGGTACATTCATATGTAACGTTAAGAAGGCCTTTCTGCCCATAACACTTCTAAGGCAGCCAGTGAATATGGTTAGTGCAGCATCTAATGCTGGAAACTGTTGTTTTTAATTTGAATGACAGCCCAATCCTAACCTGCGCTGGAATGAACAGCCAACCGGCTTGTGCCATGTCCAGCACAGGTTAGGAGGTGTAAGGAGTGCAACTTGGAGTAAGGGAACTTATGACCCCACACCACACTGTGGTGGCCCCTGCCACCACAATGGGGCCACTTGGATCTGCGTCAGTGATTTCGCTGGCACAGATCCTAGTAGCCTGGAGTAATATTGGGCTGCTCTGGAGGGGGGTTAGGATCTGGCCAAAGTGCTGGATGACGGTCCCTCTGCCTTCCTGGACCCAGTCCTCCCACGAGACCACTTGCCACCCGCCCTCCCCCAGCTCTGAAACACCCCTGAAACACCCTTCCCCCGCCCTCCCCAAACCCCCGTGCTGGCCTCACCAGGCTGACGCAACCTTACCTGCTCAGGCTGGCATGGAGGTTGGATGCAGCTTCTGCAGGCCAGCACGCATCTTTGCGCCAGCCCAGCTGACTCTCCCTGAGGCACAAACGTGCCTTTTGGCACATTTGCGACACTCCTGGGCCCATGCAAGGGACTTGCACCATCCCATGTTCATCCCAAAACTGAATGCGTTATTTGAATTAAAAAGACCCAGTGGATGTGGGTTTCCCTTTTCATGTGATCAGATATGATCTTATAGGAGTGTATTTTTGATTACCATTTTTAATTTTCCACAGCCACCTTTTCCATGGAGGAAAGTAGCATTTGGACTGGTCTTGTGGGACAAGCCATGTTTCTTAGTGGTTGCGGCCAATTAGGTCTGTTTTCTAAAAGTTATTCCTATTGGCTCTTCCAGGGTCGAAGTGGAATGGGATGGGACAGAGTGCTAGGACTTCTACTACAGCAGTGATATCATCAGCAGGCACACTTGGGTTCCGCTTCTGAAATGTTTTTTAGAAGACCTTAGCTAAGAAGAAACATTGGCCTCCGCAGCAGGAAAACTGAGAAATTTGCCTAGGAAAATATATGAATGTCTAGGCCAAGGGTTATCAGGCTGCAATCCTATCCACACTTGCAGAGGAGTAAACCCCATTGACTACAATGGGACTTACTTCTGAGTAGACATGCATAGACTTGGGCTCTTAAATTCCTTGCCTTTGCAACCTGCTTCGTCATCTGTAGCAGGTCCTGGGCCTGCCACAACCAAGAAGCTGCCGGGTAATATAGTGCATGACCAGGAAGTGGCTTCTGGGTTGCACACTATATTACCATGCAGCTTCCTTATTGTGGCAGGCCCACGACCCACAGTTTGAGAAATGCTGATTTAGGCCAGAAGAGAGAAATTCTCTCTCCTACACAATTGTTAAAGATTCGGGATCCCTAAAGTTCAAAGTTTGCCCACCCCCAGTCTAGGCCATTTTCTTTCCCAAGGGCTACCTGAGAGACAAGAAACAGCTTGTGTTACATTAAGGCTGCAGTCCTATATACACTTTCCTGGGAGTAAACCCCACCAACACAATAGGACTTACTTCTGAATAGATATGCATAGGATTGCACAGAAATAAAGTCTAATACATTTCAAAGCAAAAATAAGTGGTAGGAGAAGAAAGAAGTCTAATGAAGACATTTAAGTTGACTTTGGTGTTACATAGTCTTAAAGGAGTATGGCTGCAGGAGAGGAGGTGTCATGACAAGCTCCTAAACTCAATATTTATCACTACATCACTGAATGTTTTGAGCAGACTGTAATATTCAGGACCTATGGTTGTGCTAAGTCCAAATTCAGAGTATTTGAGCAGCCCTGTGCTCATGCACACACAGGACCCCCAGGTCTTGGTTTCCCTCCTACTTTCCCATCCTCCTACTTTCCCACCTATGGGATGGTGATGGTAGCATGGGCAAGTAGAGACCCTTCGTCATACTTCCCACTCATCAGATTGAGCATGCAAAATATTTGTTAAATATCTGCAGCACTCACCTCATTATTAGTCTCTTGGCTCTTAGCTGCCTTTTTGTCATGAGCATTGAAGAACTTTATTGGGTTTGCGAGGGCCATGGTCAGATCTAGGAGCATAACACAAAACTTTGAATAAAGCTCATCCCATTTCCCCTTTCTCATTCTCTGCTGCTTCTGCTACAGGAATATAGTAGAACTCATATAACCCATGTTCATGCATAATGGTCCAGACTCACTGAGTTACCAATTAACTTTTTGTCAGTATAACTTGTATCAGTTAATACGAAGAATGGGGCCTCTTAACTCAGCCACAACTATTGCAATGGAGTGTGAGCTCTCCAGTGCTTCTGTGTGAAAAAGGAGTAAATCTGCTGCAAAGCGGCAGGTATGCAAATCTGAATACCTACAGATTTGTATAATTCACAAGTAATAAAATTCAATTTTTATTTTACAGAGTATTAGCAATTTTTTCTGCTTTTCAAGCACACACACACACACCTCTAATGACAGGTCTGTGCTACATAACCCTGATGCAGCTAGGAGGCATCGAAATGTACAGCTGTAGCTAGATAAGGATCCATCGATGGAAACAAATGCCGTACATGTGGTATGCTGTATCTCTTCCCCTCAGGGGTGTCATCAAATGTTGGGCACGCTGGGCAGACCAACCCTCAGTGCCAACGGTATCGGTAGTGCCTGATGCACCATTTGGGGGCTGACTGAGTACACTGTGGGAGTGGCCAGTGTAGGGCTTTCCCCAAGTCCCTTGCAACTTTGTGTCACCACTGCCTTTCCTGATTTAGCTCTTGCAGTTGTGTGTGTGTGATGCCCTTTCAGAAATCAGTGACCAGCTGATCAGCTGTTCAGCTTAGCTGCTGGGGTGGGGGGAAACGGGAACTAGATGAGCCCTCCCCCCTTCCCCCTCTTTCAAACAGCTATTTCAGACAATTGCTAATTATCTGAAAGGGAAATATCAGTCAAGTATCCTAAAACAGACAGAGAGCATAAACTAACAGCTCAATCCTACGCGTGTCTACTCAGAAGTAAGTGCCATTAGAGTCAATGGGGCTTACTCCCAGGAAAGTGTGGATAGGATTGGGCTGTAAGTTATTTGCATGCACCCAGCAGTTTTTGATACTGGAAGAGTGTGTGTGTCCATGTCACTCTCAATAATGACTGCTGTCCCACACTGTGCATCTGTCTAGGGAAGCTCAAAACATTTCAACTCATGCAATTTCATATTTATGTGCTAGTAGATATCTTCCCTAGAATGCTGTGCCTTATAATTGGCCAAACTACACTAGATTGTAATAAATGATGCTCGCAAGACCACTATATTCTTAAAAATTGCCATCTCTACTCATTATCAACTCCATCCAACAAGAGACATGCCTAACACATTAAAAGTGAGTGACTGCCGCCCCTGCTTTATCGTCTGTTTCAATGGTGGTACAGTGTATGTATATATTAGACATCCCCCTTTCAGCTCCTTGGAGTACGTTACCTGCCCAGGAGTCAGGGACGTAGTCTTTCATCTCCACATAGACAAAGAGAGAAGGCAAGGTAAGTGGCATGTTGCTCTCACTACGAAGGCAAATATGGTGATAGCCTAAAATAGAAGGCACAGGTCCCAACAGGAAAATGCATTACAAACAGGTGGCAAAACAGAATCCGACTGGGGAACTGTTTAGGAAAATGATTAGGACAATGAGGACTGGCTCTAAGATGATGCAAGGTGCAGCAAGGCACCTTAAGTGACTGAATGTGTGTACCAGTAAGGGCAACAACATAGCAGTGAGGCAGAGCTGCTGACTGAGGGCCTAATCCTAACCAATTTTCCAGCCCCGACACAGCTACAACGCAACCCTGAGGTAAGGGAACAAGTATTCCCTCACCTTGAGGAGGCCTCCATGAGTGCCTCCCCATCACAGGGTGCAGAGCATAACCTGTTGGCAAAACTCCATAGGCACTGGAAAGGTGGATAGGATTGGGCCCTCGTGGGGCTCAGTCCACCAAGAAGATCTTCCTCAAAAGCCCCATTGGAAAATCAATGGGTCTTTCCACAGCTTCTGGTCATTTCAGCGGGGCTTGCACAGAAAAAATGTCTAGGGAATTGTACCCTGTGTTGGTAATGGAAGCAGTGCACCTTTTTGGATTTTTCACCGCAGGCATCACAATCTTGTGAACTGGTTGGGAAAACAACACAGAAAAAGGTCATAATGCACAAATCCATTGCGGTTCCTGATGATGAATATTGTGCACAGCTCTGCTTCCTCATCTTAAAAAAAGTTATATAGTTGAATAAATTGGAGAGAGGTACAGCCGGTAACTATTGCTGACTGAATGGCTCCAAGGAAGAGTGGGAGGGGCTGCTTGCATTTGGGAGCCCACGCTACTTATCATTTTGCAGCCTCTAGCTATGCTTCTGGGTATAGCAACATGCAGCCTTGGAGACAAAAATGCCAAGTTTTCCAGCTTAGGAGGGACCATCATATATGTGCGTGCAAACCTTGGGCACACCATCAACCCCCCTCCCACTCACCACCCATTCATGCCCACAACTTCCCCTGTCACTCACTACCTCCACTCACCATTATTCTAGATTTTGATGTTCCCCTGCCTGCCCTACTTTGAGCTGGGCAGGATGCTTCAGTGAGCGGTGGGATGCTGCCACCACTATGATGGCTGGGTGGATGGGCTGGCTGACCTTTGCCTTTTCATCCTTCCTGCTCAGCCCCAGACTTGCCTGGGACTTGTACAGGCCACATTGGTCTCTGGGTGGGAAGGAGGGAGCAGGAACTGCCTCTTTCCTCTCCCTCTGGCCTGAGGACAATTAGATGCTCTTCACCAGCAGAGGTCCCATTGCTTGGAGGCATCTCTGACTGCATGTCTCCGGGGAGGCAGGAGGAAGTGCCAAGCTTCCATGTCAACAGGCATGTGGATGCGGGAGAACCCATGGACATTATATATCTGGACTTTCAGAAGGCGTTTGACACGGTCCCTCACCAAAGGCTACTGAAAAAACTCCACAGTCAGGGAATTAGAGGACAGGTCCTCTCGTGGATTGAGAACTGGTTGGAGGCCAGGAAGCAGAGAGTGGGTGTCAATGGGCAATTTTCACAATGGAGAGAGGTGAAAAGCGGTGTGCCCCAAGGATCTGTCCTGGGACCGGTGCTTTTCAACCTCTTCATAAATGACCTGGAGACAGGGTTGAGCAGTGAAGTGGCTAAGTTTGCAGACGACACCAAACTTTTCCGAGTGGTAAAGACCAGAAGTGATTGTGAGGAGCTCCAGAAGGATCTCTCCAGACTGGCAGAATGGGCAGCAAAATGGCAGATGCGCTTCAATGTCAGTAAGTGTAAAGTCATGCACATTGGGGCAAAAAATCAAAACTTTAGATATAGGCTGATGGGTTCTGAACTGTCTGTGACAGATCAGGAGAGAGATCTTGGGGTGGTGGTGGACAGGTCGATGAAAGTGTCGACCCAATGTGCGGTGGCAGTGAAGAAGGCCAATTCTATGCTTGGGATCATTAGGAAGGGTATTGAGAACAAAACGGTTAGTATTATAATGCCGTTGTACAAATCTATGGTAAGGCCACACCTGGAGTATTGTGTCCAGTTCTGGTCGCCGCATCTCAAAAAAGACATAGTGGAAATGGAAAAGGTGCAAAAGAGAGCGACTAAGATGATTACGGGGCTGGGGCACCTTCCTTATGAGGAAAGGCTACGGCGTTTGGGCCTCTTCAGCCTAGAAAAGAGACGCTTGAGGGGGGACATGATTGAGACATACAAAATTATGCAGGGGATGGACAGAGTGGATAGGGAGATGCTCTTTACACTCTCACATAATACCAGAACCAGGGGACATCCACTAAAATTGAGTGTTGGGCGGGTTAGGACAGACAAAAGAAAATATTTCTTTACTCAGCGCGTGGTTGGTCTGTGGAACTCCTTGCCACAGGATGTGGTGCTGGCGTCTAGCCTAGACGCCTTTAAAAGGGGATTGGACGAGTTTCTGGAGGAAAAATCCATTATGGGGTACAAGCCATGATGTGTATGCGCAACCTCCTGATTTTAGGAATGGGATAAGTCAGAATGCCAGATGTAGGGGAGAGCACCAGGATGAGGTCTCTTGTTATCTGGTGTGCTCCCTGGGGCATTTGGTGGGCCGCTGTGAGATACAGGAAGCTGGACTAGATGGGCCTATGGCCTGATCCAGTGGGGCTGTTCTTATGTTCAAGCTGAACAGGCATTTCCTGTGCCCTCTGTCCCCTAGAGGCCAGTTTGGGTTGTTCCCAAGGGCCCTTCCTGCAAAGAGCTACTGGGAACAATTCCTAGATTTTTCATCCGCCTGTAGATTGAATCTAGATTTTTATCTCACTATGAAAAAGCAAAAAGGCCAGTACAAGTGTAGATTCCTCACAATCACACTGTCATGCTTCTGCATAAAGCATTGTGGGAAATTGCCTTAAAGAGGTAACCTAAGTTGAAAGATGAGAGAAGTGAGAGATATTGCTTTGGCAATAACTTTGATAACTTTCATATACTGCTTTCATTTCCAATATGTGAATGGAAATGAAATCCTGACTGAAATGTACCACTGACTTGACTTAGAGTAGCTACTCTTATGATTACTTGAAGGGCATAAAATTTCATATGAAAAAATGACTGATCCCCCAAATCATCTAGAGAACACAATTTTCAGGAGCCACAAAAATAGCCAGTTTTTACCTGAACGCACCGCTGTGATGGGAATGATGCGCTGACCAATGAACTTTCCTCCTTCCTCTAGAGCCACAATTCTGAGAGAAGCCAGCTCTGGCATCATAATCTGGCAGAAAATAATAATAAAACTGAGATCTCAGGAGCTCTACTTAACCCATTTCTGCCCAGGCCACAGGTGTACATATCTGTTCTATGTTGGGCAGAAATGGCTTAAATTTGTTGGGAAAACCTAATTCCACACACTTCTGACATGCTGAGAAGCAAATCTGAGGCAGCAAGTTTCGAAAATGAAATTTCTGGTCACTAGAAACTCCTGGATTCTACCATTTTTGGACTTTGGTTCAGTCTGTTTGGCAAGAACTGTTATTCCTATTTCAGATACTCCTGCCAACTATCTCTTCCTTACTATTAGGGCACAATCCAGAGGGATAGTTGGGTTGGCGTTCCACCCATCCCTGCTCCCTCCTCCTCCCCCACTGCCTTGTGACTGTGGCTGTTTGCAGTGGCCTGGCCCCACTGAATGGCATGTCACGTTTTGTGATAGCTACAAAGGATATTCTGCTGTTGGAACGCTAGTTCCAGCAATGCAAGGCCCTCAAGGATTGGGCCACAATAATAGCACAATCCTATGCATGTCTACTTAGAAGAAAGTTTCACTGTGTTCAATGGGGCCTACTCCCAGGACAGTGTGTATAGGATTGCAACTTTATAGCCCAATCCTAAAGCAGTCGGCTCTGTGAGGTGCAGCAGCACCAAAATGGCTACTGCTGTATCCAGTGGCACCACCAAGGCTGCTGGAGGCCTGCTCAGGGGAAGGGGACTTTTGTCCCCTTATCTTGGGGAAAGCTCCAAGCTCTGCAATGGGGCTTCTCAAGTTTATGCTGGCTGTTTTGCTGGCACAGGCTTGAGAGACTCCATGTTGGGTATTCCAGGCTGAGAGGGAGATCAGGAGATCAGTTCTGCTTCTCCAGTTCCACACCCCAACCCATCCTGCCCTCCTCCACCCTCCCCATCCCAGAACACATCCCCCTTTCATCCCTGAGGCCTTCACTGCTGCTCAAAGCTATTAACTAGCACTGCGCGGAGTCCAGCCAGCGCTGGGCTCAGCGCCAACCGGCACTGGGCCACTGCTGGCACTGGCTCCTCATAGGGCGTCGTGGACATGCCTGACAGCACATTTGCAACACTCAGCGCCACCCATGGCTTGCCACACCCATGGCTCCACCCATTGCTCCACCATGAAGCTCAGTGCTGGCGCTGACCCTCTTTAGGATTGGGCTTTTAGCAAGCATCTGAGTCCTTCATGTGTGCACTCTTCATGAGTGTACTGGGGCTCTGAGTTCCCCAGGAACTTACAGTTGCTCATCTGTGGGGATGCAGATTTCAGCCTCTGGATGTTTGGAACCAGCAGAGAAGCTTTTCCTTAGAAGAAACATATTTTACTATATGTGCCGTTACCTTTTCAAATACAAAAGCCTCCTCCTTCCATACAGGGTTGATTGAGTTGGCACTGGGTGTCAGCTTGGTTCTGTATTTGCGCTTTGGGTCACCTGGAAGCCCAAACAATTCCACTTCTACATAGGACCTCACACTGCGTTCTGAGAGGAACTGGCCTGAAATTATCTGGGAAATCAGAATACAAGATCAGCACAGTAACTAATTAAACCCAGTTTCAGTATTACCCACTGAGTGTCTTGTTTTTTGATCTGTTCTCTTGAGGACACTGTTTCAGTCCATCTGACACTTGGGCTTCTAAGGGTGCGATCCTAACCAACTTTCCAGCATCGACACAGCTGTGCCAATGTGGTGGGCACTGCATCCTGCAGTGGGGAGGCAGTCAAGCAGGCCTCTTCAAGGTAAGAGCATGTTTGTTACCTTCCCGTGGGTCTGCATTGTGGGTCTGCATTGCAGCTAGGTCAATGCTGGAAGGTTGGTTAGGATTGCGCCCTAATTCATACAGGCTTGCCTTATTTCCTTCTTTTATGAATTGATCTACATGTCCAGAAAATGACAGAATACAATATTCTGGTTCCTGGAATCATTATATCTGCATTATTCCTGGATATCATTATCCCTGCATTATTATGCAGGAGATGGACAGAGTGGATAGAGAGATGCTCTTTACACTCTCACACAACACCAGAACCAGGGGACATCCGCTAAAATTGAGTGTTGGGAGAGTTAGCACAAGCAAAAGAAAACAGACAAGAGAAAATATTTCTTTACTCAGCATGTTGTTGGTCTGTGGCACTCCTGCCCACAGGATGTGGTGATGGCATCTGGCCTAGATGCCTTTAAAAGGGGATTGGACAAGTTTCTGGAGGAAAAATCCACTATGGGTTACAAGCCATAATGGGTATGTGCAACCTCCTGATTTTAGAAATGGGCTACGTCAGAATGCCAGATGCAAGGGAGGGCACCAGGATGAGGTCTCTTGTTATCTGGTGTGCTCCCTGGGGCATTTGGTGGGCCGCTGTGAGATACAGGAAGCTGGACTAGATGGGCCTATGGCCTGATCCAGTGGGGCTGTTCTTATGTTCTTAACTACAATTCCCAGGAAGCCTTGCAGGTCTCTTGTTATCTGGTGTGCTCCTTGGGGCATTTGGTGGGCCACCGTGAGATACAGGAAGCTGGACTAGATGGGCCTATGGCCTGATCCAGTGGGACTGTTCTTATGTTCTTATCTCTGCGGAATGAGCTGGGGAAATCAGATGATGGAATGCACTGAAGGTTCTCTGTCATAGAAGTCATGTCTGGGACAAGAGTTCTAGTCTAGCCTCCTTCTTAAACTACCACATTTCTTTGTGCGAGGAGATTATTGTTTTAGTAGCACTGAGTTGATATAGAGAGTGCTTTTTATGAATATTTTTGCCTCCTGTAAAAAGAGCCTCATAAGAACATAAGAAGAGCCCCGCTGGATCAGGCCAAAGGACCATCTAGTTCAGTTTCCTGTATCTCACAGTGGCCCACCAAATGCTTCAGAGAGCAAACAAGACACAACCTGCGTCCTGGTGCCCTCCCCTCCTTTGAGCATTTTTTCTGGGTGGAGACATTCAAAAGAGGGGAAAGTATTTGCACTTTTCATAGTAAAAGTAGCACAATGCAGAAACCATTCTCCCCAAACTGGCTTCATTTGCCCTTAGTTATATTGTCACATAGCCAAATGAGAGCCCAATCCTATTCATGTCTACTCAGAAGTAAGTTCCATTGCAGTCAATGAGGCTTACTCCCAGGAAAGTGTGGATAGGATTGGGCTGTGAGTAGTTATGTGAGGACATCATTATTCTGAGGAAGGAGACTGATTTTTCCCCCCTTTTTAATGGGGCTGAAGCAGTAACTAATCAGGCAGGTGAAGAGGAGCAAACAAAGCTAGTAAGGGACATTTCAGAGAATATTTCCACCTTGGAAAGCAGGACATAATCCTAAGCATATTTACTTGGAAGCAAATCTCACTGTCTCCAATGGGACTAACAGTGCAATCCTAATGCAGAAGTAAAATCCATAAAGGGACTTACTCCTTGAGTAAGTGTATATACTAGGATTGCAGCCTAACTCTCTGGAAAGTGTGTCTAGGACTGCAGACATAAAGAACTAGCAGTTGCTAATATACCACCCTCCTGAAGGATACTGTCAATTCATTTTTTTCCACAAAGAGCCCAGGTGGGTGATACTTGCATAATAATAATAATAATAATAATTTTTATTTTTATTTGATTTTTCTCTGTAAACCGCTTTGTGAACTTTTAGTTGAAAAGCGGTATATAGATACTGTTAATAATAATAATAATAATAATAATAATAATAATAATAATAATTACAGGTATTTCTATACCGCCTTTCTTGGTCCTCAGATTTCGCCTCGGACTTTATTCAAGCCGGTTTACATTAAATCCCCTAGGGATTTTTACAATTGAAAGAAGGTTCTATCTTTCAAGAAACCACAACATTCAGAAGTTTCTTTCTGATTTGGTTTCACATTCTGGCCTCCATCCTCCCACACTCAGAGCAGATGGAATAACTCGACTCAGCTTGTCAGCTGCTTCAAGGTCACACGGTGCCGGTGGCCTCGAACTGGGATGTTATCTTCGGGCAAACGGAGGCTCTACCCTCTAGACCAGACCTCCTGCATAGGGTTGTTAGTACTACAGCCCCGGTGAAAGGGACAGCCTGGTGTTTGATACTTGCCGTTATTGACAGTGTGCTCGCTACTACCACGTCAATACGATCCACGGAGAAAGGGTCGAATTGCTTATCTTGGCGGCGCATGAAGTCATGCTTGAGAAGATAGCCAGTCTGTGCATTGAATTCAAAGAGAGCCATGTTCTGCTGCATGGGAACATCTACAAAAACAGGGAATCAGGGATACACAAATTCATTGGCTCGAGTCTGAGGAGAGAAAGGGGGCAGGGAGACTGCTGCCAGAAGGGATAGGATCCAGTGTGCACCATTGTCACTGGATTCACCCCCTCCCACAGCCTCCCTGCCTGCCCTGTTCTTCCCACCTCCCTGCCCTATTTCACCCCTCCCCCTTGTTCCACCCTCCTCCCAACTCTTCTGCCTCCTCTGCTAGATTACCCTCTCTGGGCAACCACAAGGGAAGGCTCTGGCCTTCCATCTAGCTGGAGCACACTTTACCGAGTCCTATTATAAGTCTACACAGTAATTCACAGCCCAATCCTATGCATGTCTACTCAGAAGTAAGTCCCACTACAGTCAATGGGGCTTACTCCCAGGAAAGTGTGGATAGGATTGGGCTGGCTGTCAGTCATCTCTCTCTCTCTCTCTCTCTCTCTCTCTCTCTCTGGCATCAGTGTTACTTAGAACTTGTTAAAATATATATTTAACCATGTCTTGAATAAGGATGAAAACTATATCCATGCTCCCAAACCATTTCAGCTGGGGTGAATAACAGGAAGAGGACACAGTGTAGTGATTTGGTGCCAACCCCCTTAACTATAACTTATTCTTTCATTAACACCTTTTAAAATCTTTTTGCTGTTTGGGGTGTCTCCTCATGACTTTTGGGCTGCTTCTTGATGCAAACAGAAGCAAATTCATTTGTGGTATAAAAAGTCCCCAAATAGCATCTCTTCTTTTCTCTGCATCTTCTAAAGAGAGAAATATCTACTGAATAGCAGTAAAAATAAAAGTGAATAAGGACAGCAAAAGAAGAAAAAGCAGAGAACAGACACAGTTCGGTAGCAAAGCAACTATGGGTAAATTAATGGGGGGAAAAACATAGAAGAGACAGACAATGAATGACAACGTGAACACGGGCTCAAACCATCATCAACTGTAGGGGGGAGTTCTTCACTCACCTGTGGTCTGGAAGTTTAATGCCACCATTTGGCAGCCGACATTCCAGAACATCTGAGGCATGTAGTTCGAAGAGTCCATCCGCGTACCCTTGGGATAAATTCGGCTCATCTGCCTCTTATTGTAGCTGACATGACTTTATAGGAAATCAGCCTCCAAAGATCAATGTGATATACGTGCCTTGGGGAGCCGTTTGTCATTTTTGATAAGGGCAATATCTATTGGCACTTGTTGAGAACACCATTAGATGACCTGCTGTAACAGAGAGTCCCTTTCCATGCTGCCTCATTTAATTCACCCTGTGCTGAATGATACAATGGAAATGGAAGAAAGAACACCTAGAGCAGTGGTTCCCAAACTGGTGAGTCGCGACCCACCAGGAGAACCGGAAATTGGTAGCAATGCAATTGCCATGATCACATTGCTGCTGGGCAAGGAAGGAGTTTTCTTCACTTACCAGGGGATCACTATGGCTCTCTGGAGAGTCTGGGGAGCCTCCCTGAGGCTTGAAAATGTTGTAAAAAGGGGGAAAGCCCATTTCTGGTTTTCGTCCCAAAATGGGGTTTTTTTAATTCAGCATTTTCAAGCCTTGGAGAGAGCTGCAGAGTGGGTTGCAGGCTGCCCAGACCCTCCAGAGAGACATAGTGACCCTAAGTAAGTGGGGGGGGAAGTCCTTCCCTACTCAGCAGCATAATGATGGTGGTGATCATGTTGCTGTCGTCCCCCCCACGCAAAGACTGACAGGGTTCCCAAAGTCTGAGTAGGACTTTAGTAATCACTGATCTAGACACTTCACACAATACAGATTTCTTACATGGAAGTCCCTTCTGTGTAGAAAAATATATCTGAGGAGGGCTCAGTCCATATGTGTTGCATATAGCTCCACAACACATGCATTTCTCTGGTCCAGCAGTTCCCAAACTGTGGGTCCATGACCAATCAATGGGTCACAACCCAAGTTTTGGTTGGTCGCAAAACTAACAAGGCAGATGTGGCTATGTGCATCAAGGGTTAAACAACCTGCTACTTGGGGGGGGGGGCGGCACTGCTGCCCAATCGCCATCATAGCCACAGCGGCTTGAGCAGTGGTATAGTGAAACTTTTTTTAGGTGGGTCCTGATGGCAAAATGTTTGGGAACAACTGTTCTAGTCCAGTGTTTCTCAGTGCTACCCCCTGACATGCCACTTGCTGCTGTGCAGCCCTCAGAGGTACCACTGGATGTCACTCACAGTGAAGTCATCCCCAGTTAGTTCCAGGTTTGGAGACCATAATAGGAACTTCCAAGGTCAGTTAGTAGCTCAGGGCAGGTGGGTGAGCGTTTGCTTGTGCTTGAAAACTGCACACTAGAACTCTGCCCACTGCCTTGAGCTTCCTATCGCCATTGGAAGCTCCTGTTGTGGTCTTACTGCCGGGCAGTAGGTGCTGCGCATACCATCCAACACTGCCTGGTGTACCACCGGTGGTACACATACCACTGATTGGGAACCACTACTCTAGTTCAAATCAAACCATAAAAACATACCTGCAACATACCAACCTTCACCAAACCTCAGAATGCCATA
Source organism: Tiliqua scincoides (assembly GCF_035046505.1). Classification (NCBI taxonomy): domain Eukaryota; kingdom Metazoa; phylum Chordata; class Lepidosauria; order Squamata; family Scincidae; genus Tiliqua; species Tiliqua scincoides. Next base: position 12,985,618 of record NC_089821.1, read on the forward strand.
AAGAGAGGACAGATTCACCACAGTTACGTTGTCAACAGAGAAACAGTTTCATATAGCTCAAAACAGGCAAGCCAATCCACAACAAGTAAAAGGTAAAAACTCCTTAAAGTCCCTGGTCAACTGACTTGTAGGAAAATGACTTCCAAATTGTCCTGACCTTGAACAAAATCCAACCACATAACCTTGCTCACTGAAATTTTAATGGGGCAGACTTCACACTATCTGACACTTTGTCCCTAGTGGTAAGTGTTCTTGGTTCCCTGGGATGAAATGTGAAAAGAGTACTAGTGTGGTGATGGGAAGCCCGACATACATCCCACGCATCATGCTTTCCAAGGAAAAGCTGTGGCAGGGTTCCTCAAGAGAAGGCTGTGGCCAGTGGTGTAGCTAGAGGAGGTGCAAAGCACTAAGTTCTGCAGGAAGACGCACCACAGCTTGCAAGCAGCCTTCCCTTCAGAGCCATTCCGGGCTGCCAGAGCAAACCCACCACCCAGAATGGCTCTGAAGGGGAGGGGGAGTGGCTGCTGTGAAACAAAGCTCAGTACCCTCTCTGGTTACGCCACTGCCCCGCCTTCCTCTGCCACAAGTCAGTTTCTGAGAGCAACATTCAGACAGGTTATACATGACTTGAAATGAAATGAACTTTCTTACATACTGTAATGGAAATGTGAAAGATCCCTCAAGGAGATAGGGTGTGGTGTCAACAGTGGCCCCTTGCTCTGGTAGGCAAGCATGGGGTTTACACCAGGGCCTCAGATTGCAGTGAATGTGCTGCACAGCTGCAGCCTCTTGAAGGCAATAGGGCCCTCAGGGATAAAAGCAGCACCTGATGAAGAGATATCATCTCTGAAGAGATGTCCTGTGATACAAGGACATCTGCAAGAGGGATCTGAAGGCCTTAGGAGTGGACCTCAACAGGTGGGAAACCCTGGCCTCTGAGCGGCCCACTTGGAGGCAGGCTGTGCAGCATGGCCTTTCCCAGTTTGATGAGACACTTGGCCAACAGTCTGAGGCTAAGAGGCAAAGATGAAAGGCCCATAGCCAGGGAGACAGGCCAGGGACAGACTGCACTTGCTCCCAGTGTGGAAGGGATTGTCACTCCCAAATTGGCCTTTTCAGCCACACTAGACACTGTTCCAGAACCACCATTCAGAGCGCGATACCATAGTCTTTCGAGACTGAAGGTTGCCAACAGGATGAAGAGAGAGTTTGGTGGGTAGTAGGAGGAGAAAGCTGGAGGGAGGAACTGAACTGATGGATTAATGGACTGAGGAACTAATGGCTGATGGATTATTGGAAGTACTGATGGACTGACTAAAGGACAGATGGGTGAATGGACTTTGGAGATTAGTGTGTGGCTGCCATGCCCAAGACCTGCTGAGGACCAAGGTGTTGTTGTAGTGGCTGGAGAAGCTGCTGGCAGGACAAAGGAGAAAGGAGGACCTCTGCAGGTTGAACAGGTAAGCTACACTGGTAGTGGGGCCCGGCAGTGCAGAACTAGGGTCAATGCTGGAGAAAGAAGGGGAGCTAATTAGCTTAAAGTGGGCAATATTTCTCTCAGTGAAACTTGGGCTGGGAATCTGGCAAAACACATACAAGAAGCAGTTATCATCAAGCAGGTGCCTTAAAGGATACTCCACAAACTGAATGGGCGATTTGGTCAGCAGCTCATAAGCCTTCAACTCAGTGAAGGAGGAAACAACATAACTTCGGTTCTTCTCTGAAAAACAAACACAACATGTGCCCCAACATCAATCTGCCCATATAACCATGTCATCCATCAAGCAGATGCATCGAACTGTTTTAAAACATCTCATTTCAGCAGGCATTAGGAAATAACTCTTTCTTACGTGCAGAGATTTCAAAACACTCAAATTTGATTGGCTGGATGTAATTGACAAGGCTGGACATTTCTTCATAAGCTGTCACTTCCAGGCCTGCAGTACCCTAGGAAAATTTAGAGACAGGAACACAAAGAACTGTTTACATAGACCAGTGACCATTGTTTACATCAACCCTTTTCATCTTACAGCACACTGACAAAGCACTAAAATAGTCAAAGCACACAATGTTTTTTGACAGTAGGGGTTCACATCCCCCAGTGGCCTTACTAACAAATGACGCTCCCCCCCCCAAACTGCTGTGGCTCGCATGCAGGCCATTCATGGCACACCAGTTTGCCACGGCACAGTGGTTGAAAATGGCTGATATAGACCCCGTGGTGATTGGAGTGGGTGTAGCTCTAAGCAGGAGTTAGAAAATACTGGGTAGAAGAATTTGAAGGAGCTGTCTTTCTCCTGATCTAATACTTGCTTTGCAATTCAAGAATGACTTTCAATGAAGGATCTCAAAAGCACACTAAAAATGTGCATCTTGATGCAGCTGGAGAGGCTTACGCACGCAGAAATAGTCTTCCAGGCATGTATCCATAGTTGGATGAGGACCAATGTATGTAAATGGAGGGGATGGATCCTGGTGGTGGCAGCAGCATACACGGGATCCTATCCCCTTTTTGTGACCCCAGCCCACCCCCTACTCAGACAACAGCAAAATAGCTGGCATGAGTCAGAGGAGACCCACAGAGGTGATCTGGCAGCTACCAAGAGGTAAGTTTAAAAGAGTTTCACTTATCTCTCACTTGTCTCTGGTTACTTCCCCCCTCTCCCCAGGATTGGACTGTTTCTCTCACACACCCAACGTAGCAGAAAACTGGGTTAATTCATTGCCTCCTACTGAAACAATATTTTTTGTTGTGCCTACTATCCCCTTACAATCTGCGGCTTGGGGTTCAGGCTCACAGCTCCTTTCAGCATAAAAGATAGGAAAGTACAAGGGCCATTCCAAATGCAACTGCTTTCATTCTTTTGTCATTTAATGAGAAAAAGATCTACGCATAGACATTATCTCATAAGATAACTGCAAACTAAAGTATTAGACTGGTCACTGAACAAGTGCAGTCATACCTCATCAGACTGCAGCTTTTTCATTTCTTCTTCATCCAGGTTTTCCAAGTCTCCTTCCACTTCAGGTATCTCTTCAGTCATCTCACCTGCCCTGGCTAATTGTTCAAAATATAGATCAATTCATTCATGGAGACTCTCATGAAGACTTAACAAGCAAATTGTCTAAAAGTTTCTCTGTAACCTGAAATTCCTCCAAATCAAAACTTTCCTTCCCCCCATGCTTCTATAGAGTCATAGCTCATACCTCCTTGACCATAGCATCAAAGGAGTATATGCATGTGTGAACAGGCCATCATAGACAGATACCCACCACCAACAGTTTCATTTTTTCCCCAATGTCAATTGCAACACAATATTTTGTAAAGGCAGTTCACTGAAGGTAGTTTGTGTATTCTTCTGAAAGTCAGGAAGTGGGGAGACAACAAATGACAAACACGGATATGAATTAAATTCAAATGAGAAGAAAGTCATGTCTGGACATGCATGCCCAAATCATGTGGCTTCTTCCTAGATCTTCTTTTACCACAAAAGAATCAATAGTAAGAACTAATTGCCACTGTTACCCTGCACATGTCCAATCTTGTCTGATCTCAGAAGCTAAGCAGGGTCAGGCCTGGTTAGTACTTGGATGGGAGACTGCCTGGGAACACCGCGTGCTATAGGCTTATACCATAGTCTTTTGAGACTGAAGATTGCCAACCACCACTTCTTCGCAGACTCCTTTCAGTCTTCAGAATATGAATGCAGTCTTGATTCCCTTAGCCATCAGGTAGGGGGTGGATGCTGTTCATTATCATCATGGGACCTCAAATTTGTCAAGATGTGACCCAGGTATTGTCCATGCTCCCTCCTAAATGTTTTTGAGTCCCTATGCCCATGCAGCAAATATATGAATCTTGCTTTCTTTTTTTATCTTCATGTAAAAGAAACAAACCAGATAACAAACCGGGCGTGCTGAAAGGTGCTGGTGGATGGGTAATTCTCCAAAAAGTGACAGGAATCAGCCTTGGTGCTCTGCTCAGACTACCAGTGGTCTGTATGTGAAAATGAATGCATGCTCTACAGCAGGGGTCTCCAAACCCCAGCCTGGGGGCCAGATGCGGCCCGTGGCCAGCCTCTATCTGGCCCGCGGCCGGCCTCTTGACAGCCTCTGGCCCACTTGGCCGAACATGTGCTCTGGTTGTATCTGGAGGGTGTTCTAAGGGCCAGAGAGGTTGAATGAATGAGCCCATTCATTCATTTATTCACTCATATAAGTTCCATCTCTAATTTATTGATATAAATTCTATATTAAAAATTGTTTTCTGGCCCTCTACACCATGCCAGATATATGATGCGGCCCTCTGGCCAAAAGGTTTGGAGACCCCTGCTCTACAGCAATACCAACCCAGGAGAAGCAGATGAGAAGGCAATAGATTCATTCAGAGTGGTGGCATAGCTGGAGGGGGGCAGCACAGCCAGTCCAGCGGGGAGGCTCAGCAGGGCAGGCAAGCGGCCCCTCCCTTTGGAGCCATTCCCAGCGGGGGGAGCAAAACGGAGCTGTACGGCTTCCCCCCTGCTGGGAATGGCTCCGAAGGGAGGGGTCACTTGCTCGCCCCGCTGAGCCTCCCTGCTGGACTGGCTGCTCTGCCCCCCAGCTACACCATCGATTCAGAGAAGCCTTTGAAGCCACTGATAAAACAACTCATTGCTGTTAAGTGTAATTCTGTCCTAACATGACAGCGTCCACCTGTTTCACAATGAGCCATTTATTTGTTTGTCAGAGTCCTAAAACACTGACTCCAGGCTACCTGGAATCTCCCCCCAACCCCACCCTGGGGCAGGTCCCATACCTGTGGCTTCCGGTTCTGCTGATGCAGGTTGGTCAGTAATTTCATCTTCTTTCTTTGGAATTTCTTTCTTCAGAGCGTCCTGGTTTTCCCCAGGTGCAAACTGATTCTTCTTGTTCTTAATCAAGATTTTCCCCATCAGATCCTGTGGACTTGGCAGTGGAACTCCTGGCTTTAACTGCAGAAAAAAAGTTTGATGCAAAGTTTATGCTTCAGTAGAACTCTTTTCACCAAGGTACAATATAGACTGCCAAGCAGAGGCATAATTTGGATGGAGTCTGAGGGGCATGTGTCCTGGGCGCTATACCGAGGGGGGAGGCGCATGACTGCCCCCAGGTTCCACCCTAGTTATGGAGGAGGCACTGGTGGCTTTGCGCCACCCTGATCTTTCTCCTGTGGAGGCTCCCAGCCTCCAGCAGCAAGCACCTCACTATCCCAGGACCCAGAAGTCACCTCCAGGTTCTCCCTGGTGGAGGAGGCACTGCTGGTTTTGTGCACCCCGTTACTTCTCCTATGGAGGCTCCCAGCCTCCATAGGAGAAGGAACAAGGTGCTCAAAGCTGCAGCAGGGAGCGCCCTACCCTCCAGGGAGAATCCAGAAGTGATGTCACAATATCATGTGACATTGTGACGCTACTGCCCTTGGTGCCAAGGTAGTACATTTTGCTGCTGCTGCCAAGACAATGGCACCAAAAACTGCTTGATACCATTTTCCCACAGGATAATTTAGCATCCCCATTCACGTACTGGAAATTTTTCCAATGGTTCTGTCAGCAGCATGTCCCCAAATATAGTTCTGCAATATTCAGCCATCTTAGCCTGCTGCTTAGGTCTAAAAGAAAATACAGAAATAAGAGACAAAGTAGGCTGTAATACCAGTACTGAAGAGTGGCATCATTCTTGTGCCCACACCCGAAAGTCCCTGTCTAGTGTGCTAGCCCGAGTTTACTTCACCAGACAAATTAGCTTGCACATATGCTTGTGTTATCCATACACAGAGGAGTTTGACAACAGCACATAAAATGATCAAGAGTGAATCTGGGATCCTATTTTCTTCTCGACACTGTTAATTTTAGTAACAACAGGGAATGGTGGTGACGGGAGAGAGGGCTAGGAATAGGAAGGATCAGGCCCAGGAGGGCAGTGAGATTGGCGGTGTGAGTGTAAGCCATATCCAAACACCCTTCTTGGTCCTGATCCACTTGCATGGATCAGTGCAGACATGGGCCAGCAATATCAGGTTCAAAATATCCACCTTTTGCATGGCAATTGCTGTGTGTAGCTGCCAGTGAAAGTGAGGACAACACTCGGAACTCTATGTGAATGACTTTCTGCAGGCCATTGCAAGGACCTCTGTCAACTCCCTCTCCAAATGTTGTCTTTAGTTTAAAACACAGAACTAAAAATGGCTTGTCATCTCATTTGATTTTTGGTTCCAAAGTATTTACTTACATATTCTAATTAGCAACCACATGTTCTTATATTTCAAAAACTATGATTCTTTGAAATGTCTTATGTTTAGGAACTGTTAAGATCACACATGTAACCTTGAACATGGCTACCCCAAATGTCTTTGAATGTTGATTGCTTTGTGGGGAGGATGAAGCCTCCTGAGATAACTCATTAATGGAGCGGTTGCTCACAAGTTTAGGCTTCACTTTGTGCCACGGGCAAAAAAGAAGAGGGATAAAAGTGCAACAGCAGGAAATCTTTGCCTTATCCTGACTGTATTCTTTGCACCTACCACCCTCCAATTTTCCTCTCCAAGAGCAAACTCGGCTTCAGTCTAATCAGCAAACACTTTATACTTACGAGTCAACGTGGTTCTCAAAGGAGAGGATCACAGGGTAGGGAGAGGTTTTGAACGCACTTTCTGCAATTGCTTCAATTACATCCTTATGATGAGGCAAGAGACAGAGAGAGGAGCCTTTGTAAACAGTGCACCAAGAAACAACAGAAAAGCTATCATTTTAGTTACCTATAAGGTTTTTAAATCTGCAGCTTCTGTAGGAGCTCCTCAATATATTCAAGCTTCCAAAAGGGTCTCCTGTGGTAATAACTCTATTTTTTGTAATAACAAAAAATTACAATTTTTGTGTGTCACTCACTCAGTGCTCCCCCTGATGGGTCCATGTACTATCAACTCCCTTCTTTGTGGTTCTGCAGGATGTGAAATGCTGGGTAAGGGTAAGGAGAGGGAGGGGCTGCTTGCAAGCCACAGGGAGGTGCTGTGCAAAATTTAGCAACATCTATGGGTCTACTTGGAACCGCACCAGCTCAATCACTGGCACAGAACCGAGTAGTGTGCATGTGTGTCTGTCCCACCAGCAGGAACCAGCTTAGAACTGGGCTGTAAGTATGGTTGGTTCTCCCTTGTGATTTGTCCCAGTCCCTCTTCCAGCAAAAGGGTTCCTTTTAGTGATGGACTCCCACAGGAACTCACTTGAAACACTTGCTCTGGGAAGGCTGGTGTGTTTTACATACCTGCTTCCTACTCTTGTATATTACAAAAGAGCATACAAAGAGCAAGAAACAGGTATTGCTTGGCAGTGTGTTTGTGTGAATGGCACAAGGGGACTCAACCCCTGAGGGCTAGGGTTCTTGGTCTGCTTTTGTCTCCTTGCTACTTGTGCCACAGTAGCTCGTGCAATGGGAGACATTGTAGCATTCCTTGTGCTAGACAGCTTGTTTGTGGGGTGCGCTGCTGTCACAGGGATAGCACCCTATGGTTGCTATGGATTCTACCACTGTGGCGGTGCTGGGAGGGCACTGGCCTGGTGGTGGCTGTTCATTGGGCCTGTGCTTCTCACTGTCTCCATATTTGAATTCCTTACTAAAATCTGAAACATAAATAATTGCAGCAATAAATAGTTTTTCTGGATTCATTCCATTTTGATATCTATCCATACCATTAATGAATTAAACATCAGGCTATTGTACGCACAATATCTTTTCCCTTTTCTACTCTAATGCCACAGCACAATATAAAGTCATTATGTTATAGTTATTCAGTCCTAATCCCTTGTTTGTAATTATCACCATTAAATTCCATTCACCAAACTAGGCAATTTGCATGATAGTACATGACTGAATTTGCAGTCCTACACTGCTTCTGTTTTTCATACCCTGTGCTACTTTTTCCTTTTATTCATGATTTCTTTTTTCCCCAAATATAAAAGGTATTTCTTTCTTCCAGACCTTCAGACAATTGTTCTCTTAATCTTATTGATAAAATTTGCAAAAGAAAATCAATTGGTGACAAAAGGGTCATCTTAACAGCAGCCAATTTCCCCCCAAAATGTAAATTTAATTTCTTTCAATCTCTCTGTTAGCTGGACTACATTTTGAAACAGGTTTGGATGCAATTATTTTTAAACAAATCTTTGGTATCTTGGAATTCTTGTAACAAATAATAAACTGCTCTTTTGTACCCTAATTCTTCCACTATTTCATTCTCTTTTTGCCCTTTCATGTGTATACAAAATCTTTACATTTCTGACTTAGGCCCAATCATAAGTAGAGGCCATGAAAGCAGAAGACATCACTGTATCACCATGCGGGGATGTGGTAGGATTGGGCTGTTAGACATACATGTGTTGTGTTTGTAAGCATGCATTGGTTAAATACATACTTTCCCTTTTTGTGGGTATATTTAAAACATTTTAGGTGTATGCCTTAAAAATGCAATGTATGAAAAGGCCCTCAAAAGCACTAGTTTGGAACATGCAGCAGCAATAAAATACTATTATTCCCAATGCAAATCCAATAAATTTCTCAGCTTAGTTTTTTGAATGTACTGTTTTTTAAAAATAACATTGCTGCTAAACCTCTATTCTTCTGCTGTTAACTGTTCTTTATTCCCCTGCCCCCCCCATGCAAGCATTGGCAATTGGTAGCTGAGGGTAACATTGCATTCTCTGTAATTATCTGCCTTCTCCTGTTCCATTCATTCTATGACATCATGCAATTGTGTATAGTGTTTTTATATATGGTACATAACTCTTTGGTGGCAAATCAAACCTTGGTGTGCACTTCAGTAAAGTCAGCTGAGTTTTACGGGGATTAATGTAGCTCAAGACTTCATATTACCTCTTGCAAGAAAGAAACGTGTCCCAATTGAATACACAGCTGATCCCTGGGGGGAGGCTGCCATTGTGCCCCTCCATTTGTTCTACATTTCAAAGGAAACTGTTCCAGGTTAAAAGCAGGAGAAAGTCACCTCCCCAACCCACAGCTTTTTTGGAAAGGAAGCCAGTCACAGGAAAGAAAGAGAGAGGGGAGGATCTGTGCCGTTATGTAAACTGCAATGAAAAGTGCATGCTGTGCTAATGGTCTGTAATTCTTTTGCAAAGTCCATTGTTGTGGCGCACAGCAATGCTTCCATGTAATTAGAGTCCCAGTAATACACAATAGCCTTTATTTGCCCTACTGATTGTGTGGGGCAGTGTAAAGGTAGTTGTGATGTCATCAGATCTGAGCTGTGAAATGACTGGCATCAGAAACTACAAGCACATCAGGGAACTACAGGATAAAAGGAGAAACTCTATTCTTGTTTGTGCTGAAGGCACTAATTTGCTGTACTCCTGCGGCAGGATATTTGCCTCTGTGGACTGCTTAGAGGAAATGGGGTCTTTCACAGTGCTAACTAGAGATACTATGAATTGTACCTTGGGACCTTCTGTATCCAAACCATCTTGTCAGGTTTCTTCTTCACTAGCACCTCAGATGGAGGTGAAGAGAGTGTTGGTTTCCACCCATTTCCTTTTCCTCACAATCCTCCCCCTGTTCTACTCCTGTCTAGGAGCTGGACTGTCAGTCAGGGTCTCTCCTCCCTAATGTAGGCTCTCCTGTGCCTAGATAATTCCTTCATACTTACTCAGATTCTCTCTAGAACTACTCTCATGTAATGCTTCAACTTACTGGGCTTAGATGAGGAAAGTCCAGTGGTATCACTATGGGAGTGCGGGTGGTGCGGGCCACACTGGGTCATTCTCAGGATGGGTAACACTACACTCCCTGAGCCTCTGTTTGGCGATCTTTGGCCCACTCTGGGCCCAGCTGCCTTGCATGCTTGCCAATTGTTGCGTTTTTGTTACTCCTCAGTGAGAACTCAAATAACTGGGCCCAGAGCAGGCTGAACACCAAACAGAGGCGGTCCAGAGGCAGGGTTTTCTTGTTTAAAGCTATGTGAAAGCCCAGAAGGTCATGGTGATGTGATTATGTCATTATGTCACCACCACCCCTCACAACTTTGAGAATGCTGAGCTTATCTGCAGATGAACGCTGCACCGGGCGGCACCCACCGCTGGGAAAGTCTATGCTCAAATTCCCACTCAGCTGCAAAACACACTGGTTGGTCTTGAACCAACCAAGCCAAACCCATCTGGCAGCATTGGCATGGAGCTACAATACTGCTTAGAGTTCCTTGGAGGAATGGTGATATGCAACAAACTCAGAAGTAAACAAAATGATAACCTTCAAAAAGTTTGGCTGGAGGTACCTTGAACAGTATTTCAGTTGTCATAGTGAACCCATGGGTGATGTAGGGCTCCTCATCTGGCGGTCGTCCCTTCCAGCAGTCAAGTTCCACACAGCGGCAGCCAGCCAACAAGGCCTGGCGGTACATCTCTGGAGAAGAGACCCCTGAAAATTGCCCAGCTGCAGAAAACAAATGAGAAGAGAAAAAAAGGCTATGATCTGATCACACAGAGTCATATTCCATTCTTATCACTCACATATTTGAATGTGCGCAATCAGAATGGAATACATTTCTGTGTATGCAAATATTTTTGTTAAACAGGAGATAAGCACCTCAGCCTTTTAACTAGGGCTCTCCTTTCACTGAGAGAGGGGGTGATACCCAATGGGTACCTACATGGTTTTCAGCCAGATATGCAAAAAAAAAAAAAATCATGTGGAGTAGAAACACAGTCACCAGCTCTTGAAGGGAGTCATAGTTCCAGGCACACCTTATAAGCTGTCCATAAGCCAGTTGACTTGGTCTGGTAGCAATAATTGCCAATCACTCCCCTACTCCTGCACAATATCCTAGAAATATTGTGCCTATGATGATCTTTCTTGTCCCACCCTCAGCATCAATTTTTCTGAAGCAGAGTGTGGGACAAGAAAGACAACCCCTATGCTGACAACTCATTCTGACACTGATCCACGCAGTTTTAGCAAAAGGAAACCAGATATTCTGCACACACCAAGGAATGATGGCTAACCTCTTGTAAGAGAACAACTGGTAGAAACTGAGGTGTATCTGTATGGTTGGATTACCTGTGAGGTAAGTGTTGTGGGATGAATTGATAAAATAGTGAGCGAGTGGCTGGCTCATATCCTGGTACAGCAGCAGTTTCTCCTGGGATACTACACTGTTTTCAGGGCCACAAAGGAACCAAACCATTCCTTCTGGAGACAGCTGCCCTGAAAGAGCAAAGAACACTATTATTACTGGTAGTGGATCAGAAGGAAAAGGGACTGAACTTGGATGATCATGATATTGTGCTTTGTAGGTTCCTAAAACTGAAAGTCACAGAAGCATGGCGGGTGTCATGTAGTCTGGCCACAAACTTGGGTTCATGCAGCAATTCATATCCTTTCCTTTTCCTGTTCACAAATATTTTGCTTTGTACCCATGTTTCAGGCACACAGTGAATATGATGGATATCTCCTTTCATCAGTCATGGCCACCTGCAACTTTTCAGGGTTCATGCCAAACGAGGATTACCATAACTATCAATACATCTCTACTACTATAAGCATGACAAATAATTACAACCATTCAGCTTCTTTTTGCTAGTCCCAACCCAGCCATGATAGATGAGCAGAGAAGACAAATGTTATTTGTCTATAAAATGTATAGCCACTTTTCCATTCAAGTGCCTAACGTCAATAAAACAAGAGACAACAAAGATCATAAATATAAGAACAAGAGCCAGCTCTTCAAAACAGCTGAGTTTGAAATTGAAATTTGAAATTAATCTCAAGTCTTGTTTTCCCAAAATTGTTAGGGATATCACCTGGTGGGCCCCCTTAGAGTAGAATATTATTATTTATTTGATTTTTACCCTGCCTTTCTCCCCAAAGGGAACCCACTATTCCCTAACTGCACTGCCAGTTCCATAACTGCACAGCTCACCAAGAGAGACCTACCCTGGGCAGCTGCCAATCTAACCCAGTGGTCACCAAACTCATGACCACAGTGTAGTGCAAAAACAGTCCCCAATGAGACCAGCACTTACCATTCCACCACGCAGCACACTAGAAGCCCCTTCTGACCACCATTGTGCGATGCTCTGGGCAGCTGCATCTGTAGCCCATTGTCCCAGCAGGCTTTGTGCCTGGATTTCCAGGCAGACTTGACTACAGAGAGGGTCATGCAAAGGCTGTCAGAGGGACTTCTAGTGAGCAGTGTGATGGATGGGCTCATAGTGGGGAGGGAATCAGTGTTGCGTAGGATCTGGCCCATGGGCTGTGGTTTGGTGAAAGTTGATCTAGCCTAATAGATTACACCCACTCAGAGCAACATTGCCTCAGGTTATCTATGGTCAAAGAATTAGAAGGTACAAATGGAGAGGACATTGAGACCTTGAATTGGGCCTGAACACCAATTGGCAACCAGTGTAAATGGACAAAAATAGGTACACTATGTTCTATGTGATATGCTTTATTCAAGAGGTGGGTTGAAGTCTGCACCAGCCACAGCTTCTGAATCATTTTTACGGCAAGTTTTGAAATGTGTCCTTCTGCCTTCCCAAATGTGCACATCTGCTGTTTGCTAGGGAGATTAAAAGAACTCAGGAGAACCATGGGAAGCCGTCTCTGACCAAACGCACAAAGCTCACTGAATGTCATGGCACGGTTCACTTCACCTTTGTTTGTTGCTCTCATTCAGGGTTGCCATGATAAAGTGAGAATAAAGGGAAATCCTTTTCAATACACCTGCCATCTCCATAGGCTCAGAGTGGTGGTGAATAATGATAAACGCTCACAGTAATGGAAAAGGACTCACCTCTCTGAACATTCATCCCACTGGGCTCATACTTCTCTATGAGACACTGGACTTGCTCTGGCTTGGCAGGTGGGAAAAGCATGTCATTGAGGTGAGAATCTCGCTGTTTCTTGTTGATGAATTTTGTCAAGTGCTCTTTAGTCATGTATGGCTTGGCTTTCGCGTGGCTAAGGACGGGAAATGGAAGAAAAAGTGTGTATTTAGGTGTTCTTGAAAAACTTCATCAGCAAGTGCAGCAGGTTTTGCTACATTCATTAGGGTGTCAATAGCTCCTTCTTACCCTTTCTTTGTCCACCATGTCTTTTGATTCTTTCAGCAGTATGACATCCTTACTAAATAAATTACGGCATTTCAAGTTGCTGAGAAATATTCTCATCAGAGACTAAATAATGTCAGAGTGACCAGAGTATTAGAAAGCCAGAAAACTGAAGATCCACAATATGGTCCCAATATGGGAGCCAGTATTGTATAATGGTTAGCAAGTTAGACTAGGAAAATTCGGGTTCAAACCCTCAGTTATGCGGTTTAGTGCCAAACTACATGTTCATCTCAGTAGCATAGTAGGTATGTGCATGCTCTTGGTTTTAGAGGCAGGTTGCCTCTGATTGCCAGATGTAGGGGAGGGCACCAGGATGCAGATTGTGTCTGTTGTCTTGTGTGCTCCCTGGGGCATTTGGTGGGCCACTGTGATATACAGGAAGCTGGACTAGATGAGCCTTTGGCCACACACACACACACACACACACACACACACACACACACACACACACACACACACACTAGCATAATGTTCCATCCACATGAAATATTTGATGAGGGCAGCCTTGTTTTGTCTGTGTGCGTTTTTAATCTCCTTTTTGTAAGCATGATTAGATGTGCACTCTAGTCCAAAAGACGAGGAAAGTACAACCTCCAAACAATAAAATAACAAATAAATCTAAAAGGCCACAATCCAAAACAGAGTTAGACAAGCATGGATTTCTATGAGCTTAAAATTTATTAGTTATTTTCAAAGATTTTTAACCTGCCCAGTGGCATAGCTAGAAGGGGTGCTAGAGGCATATGCCTCCATTTTGCTCCCCCTGCCCAAAATGTTTCTGAAGGGGAGGGGCCACTTGCACACTGTGATGAGGCTCCCTGCAAAACACAGTGCTCTGCACCTCTTCTAGCTATGCCACTGATTCTGCCTTTCTCCCGTAACAGTTCATATTAATTGTCTCACCCCATTTGCCACCCCAACACTAGCTAGTTTCCCTTCCTCTCATTTAGTGAGGGAAATATGTGATGTGACACCATGACATTCTGTGTTTTCCTGCCTCTGATCATGACACCCAATAAAGTAAAGGGGGAGGGGACTGAATAAACACATGATGTGGAGACATCACATAATGTTTCCTAGACATTATGGTGAGAAAAGGAAGGACTACACAGGGTAGTGGCATAGCTGGAAGGAGTGCTGCCCTGGGGCACTCTTTCCAGGGCTGCCTGCCCCTGCATCTCTTCCAAACACAACCACAGCTGTTGCTCCAGTCATGTCCGGAGAGTGTTCTGATGCCTTCGGGAGGCCTTAGAACATCACTTTCAGTTTTGGGGGGAAACCGGAAGTGATATTTGTATGCTTTAGTTTAGAAGGTCTTCTGAGGCCCAGGGAGGCTATGCGCAGTGTCACACAGATGCCAGGTCTTGGAGGCTACTGCACATTTACCATAAAATCTAGTTTGAGCTCTAAGTGCATCTAACCCTGTCCTGAATTTTGGCCCAGGTTAACAAAATGGTGGAGAGGAATGGAATTAGCTTTGCTACCCTTCACCATTTAAAAACGTATTCCTGGGTGGACAGATCCACACTGCATTTGCACAGCAAGGAAAGCACAGTTTACAAGGAGGGTGGTGAGAAGCTAGCCCAATGAGGACAGCAAAGTGTGCCAGGATTAAAGAAGGGGTGGAAAGCCTGCCAACATGTCCCCACCATAGTGCAGTCTGCCGTTTTTATCTGTCTCCCATCCATCCCCTGCATGATGGAGGCTTACTGTGAGGTAAATATCTCATCAATCTCTGGACGAGGACACAGATTCATCAGGAATGATTTGAACACAGATTCAGGAAAATCTTCAGGATTGATGCCATCATTCTGAAAACAAATCGTGAATATTGTCAAGACTTACCCATTGGGCTCCATTTCTAAAGTGACAGGTGCTGGGGCTTAAGCCTGCCCTGGAAGTCACACTCTCTGACCTAGAAGTCCTTCCCCTCAACCTTGATATGCATGTGTTAGTTGCAATTTACCTTTAGAAAGTAAAACACTGTGCCATACAGATCAGCTGTGCACGCATCCATATGTGCTGCTGTTTTCAGTGGATTCTGAACCCCTATATAGGAATCAGTTTCCTTCTCTCTGAGGTAGCAGCTGGGCTCAGAGACTCCAGTACTCGTACCAACCTAGGATCCTACCAAGGAATCTACTGAATGGGGCATTGGGACTCATCTGAATTTTCACTCTGTGAACTTTAAAACCTTGCTTCTTCATGCACCTAGGCTGCCAAGCTGCTTACATATACAACTGTCCTCACTGACTGGGTACTGTACCTGTTTTCTTACTCTGAGTTGCTGGTGTATTCTGAAATCTTAGTGAAGATGTTGGAGATGAGATTTATGTGGACACGATATAAGATACAGACAGGAGTGATGGCAGGTGTCAGTCAGGCTAGGCAGTGACTAAAGGTCAATGAACATCAGAGGGCACATCTGGCTGGGCTGACCCCAGTTCAGTATTCCATCAGGGGGGGCCTGGGGTCCAGCACATGGCTTTCTGGTGCTGGCACTGGATATACATAGTGTATTTGTAGTACATTATCTCATTGTAGAAGTGGGCATTTCTAGGCATGGGGAATGTATAAATCAAGCAGAAGATTTTTAGAAAAATAGTTTATCCAGTCCATGTCCTCCACTGAATGTTCTTACGAAAGTAACTTCTTCAGGTGCTGTGAAGCACACTTGACTTGTAGTACCCAGTGATCTAGGGTGCTATAGCGTAGCTGGGGGAGGGCAAAATACTGCAGGCACCACAACACACCATGCAAGCAACCCTACGCACTCTCCATCAGAGCCTTTCTGGGCAGTGACAACAATGCACAGGAGACAGTGTTATGTTTGTTAAGTACTTAGCATTGCTGTTGCTGCCTAGAATGGCCCTGAAGGCAAATGAGAGAAGCTGCCTGCACAGTGTGTTTTGGCACTTGCAGTATATACTGTTTTGCCGCCCCCCAGCTATACTACTGCTATGGCATCCTAATAGTAGCTGACTTCTTTACTGTTTCATAATGGCAGCAGTGATAGCCATTTCTTCTTCTTAGGGCCACTGCAAGCTATAGTTTTTTTTTGGGGGGGGGGACGGGACTGCAAAGTATCTGCAAGAGATAACTCTCAACACCCCACAAACTTCAATTCCCAGAATTTTTGGGAGGAGGTCATAACAGTTAAAATGGGACAAAACTGATAGAAATGAATTTGAAACTCAGATATGCGCAGCAGTGGTGTAGCAGGAGAGGGTGCAAAGCACTAAGTCTTGCAGGGATCCTCACCACAGCGTGCAATGGCCCCTCCCCTTCGGAGCCATTCCAGGCAGGGAAGCAAAACGGAGGTGTACGGAATGACTCTGAAGGGGGGGAAGGGCTCTTGCACACTGCAGAGAGACTCCCTGCAAGACTTAGTGCTTTGTACCCCCTCTAGCTATGCCATTGATGCCCAGTCACAATGTGGTCTCAGAACAGGAGTCAAGAAAAGCAATTATCTTGGGCATATGGCAAACTGCTAATATACTCACCTTGCCCTTTGGGAGATGGCAAGCAGTTAGTGCAGCTTCCACTCTTTTTCTGTCTGCAGGAAACATCTGAAAAATACTGAAAGAAAGAAAGAAAGAAAGAAAGAAAGAAAGAAAGAAAGAAAGAAAGAAAGAAAGAAAGAAAGAAAGAAAGAAAGAAAGAAAGAAAGAAGATAAAATTATCAACAGGGCAGAGTGGCAAAAGCATATCTTGGAACACTGGCAGAATTTGCAGGGGGAAAAGTTGCCCTCAGAGAAAGAAAAAATCAATCTTGTGCTGAAAAACCGGGGTAGCGTGGGGAAAATGCAATTTTGACTATGCAAGCACTGCATAGAAAATAGTAGGATACTCTTGTGGTTGCAGAGGACAATTTGAAAAAAAATATTTCACAATGGTCATTCCTGCAAGAAGGAAGGGTCATTTTATTGTACAGAAAGCTTAAATGTGGAAACAAGATATACCTTTAACATTTTATGGGGTTGTGATTTTTTTTTTACATTGTACTCTGTAACTTCATAAAACGGAAAATAGAATGCAATGGTTTATCTCACAAGATACTCTAGACTTGTCAGCCTCTCTTTTATCATTTGGACTTTGGCAGTGACAAAATATGAAATTTCTCAAACGGTCAAACTCTAAATGCTGTTGTGTGTCAGCCTTCAAATATCATCAAATGATCAAAGCCATTGCAAGCCTATTATCCAATGTAGTTTACATATGCAAATGCAAGGCTAAAGCAAAAGTAATTGTACACAAAAGTGGTGTGTGTTCATCACATAGGCTACTAGAACCTCCCAAAGAACCGGTATAGCAAAAGCTGAAACAAGCTAATACTATTAGTAGCTGAGTATCATTGCCACTTTCTTTTAGGTGTAGCTATCCTTGCAGGAGCCAAGCTGAACAGAACGAATGGCTAATATCATTCACCAGATGTTGAGGGTTTTTGTAGCATGATACTACTTGATGTCCTGGCTCTTGCCAGCTCAGCCATGCTCTTGCACCTGCACAAAAGCATCACAATGGACAGACTGTGCCTGTATAAAAACACCAATGCTTTTAGTCAGGGAGAGTGACTCACTTAATACAAATCTGATGTCACAATTCACAGTGAATGCTGTAAAACAGGTGAATCTACTTTGGGATTTGAAACCTGACATTGTTTCCATCACCCCTGTGTGGTTCACATCAGGGGTGGATCCAGTGTTTGTGTTTGGGGGGGGGCAGGCCTCTCCAGGTCGCCTCCTTGGAGCTCCCAAAGAAGCAACCTCCCTCTTCAGCAGCCTGGATCCTTATGAGCCCAGCCACTGGGTCAGGGAGCCCCACCCCTTCCAGCCACATGGCCCACCCAAGGTCTTGCAAGACCTGAGGCCAGTTAGAGCGTCAACCAGGCAGGATCTTGCCACAAACACCCTGCCTCATGCCTCCCCATCCCAGCAGGTGCCCTTCCCAGCTGGCAGTTGGGGGGGGGGGATCACACTCCCATGATGCCCTATTGGATCTGGTTCACATACTTCTGATTGGACCATTCTATACGCCACATTCCCTCAAGCCATTTCTGCCCAACGTTGCACATACGCAACAGGGACCAACTGTGTACACCTGTGGGCAGGGGAAAATGGTTTTTTTAAAAAAAATGGGGATGGGAATTGGCTGGACAGCAATTCTGATCAAGGAGACAATTTTCTACTACAGTTTATTCTGGCTGTTCATGTAATTCTTAATATTCTTAATAATATTCTCATTAGGTATTAATAATAATAGTGAGCACTGTGCATTACTGGTCAAAATGTACACGAAGTGGTACAAATGCCATACTCACTTTCTGACAGGAATTTTCCCCTCAGCATTCAGCTGCATCTTCAGCTTTACCAGTCTATGGTGGGGGGGGGGGGAACAGAAGTAACAAACCTTTATTAGCTTTGCCAACCACAAAGCTGGAAGGAGAAAAAGGAATGAGGAATAGCAGTAACAATAAAAAAGGGGGGTAACCATTAAAAGCTGTGCGTGTTTTTTTCATGCTTCGGCGACAGGCACGTATGAGGTGGATTAATATTTTTAGACGTAATGTTGAGGTGAAATTTCACGTGGGCTGGAAAAATGGTTAAATTCCTTGGACTCGCAGCATTCACAATCAGTGCAAATAGTGAACAGTATAGTTCACAACATTCTGGCTTTGTGCTTGTGCAGTGATATCCAAAAGTAAGTTGAAAATGATGAAAAATTCCCACTGGGGAAATCCTTGGGAGATTCCTCGAGACACTTTGGACCTTGTGTTTACTGCTGAGCAGATGGATGGGGATCTGGTTGTGGAGGAGATTAAAGCTGTTTCTGCCAATCGTTGCATACATGCAACAGGGACCAAATGTGTACACCTGTGGGCCAGGCAGAAATCACTTCTTTGACATGGACAGAATGTTATCTGGTAGGGTTTAGACTCAGTTATGACTATTTACCTCTTCAGGGGTAGGTAAAAGCCATGGTAGACTGAATCCACTGCCACCAGCCCAGTGGCTAACCAGCGGGCGTCAGAACCCCCCTCCCAGAACAGTACTGAATTGCTATCAAAACCTCCCTCACAGTAGCACTTGCAGAGCAAGGGGACGTGAAAATCAGGCACCTGTAAAACTTAGTGCTTTGCACATCTTCTAGCTACACCACTGGCTGAGGTGGCACTCTGGCTTTCTGGGTGGCAACTAGAAATGAAATTTCTATGTGTACCTCTTGAACATTGTCATGGGTTTCCTAGTAATCCAGGGGGAAATGGAGGGTATAAATATTTTAAATAAATAAATAGTTTTAAGTTGTGATTTTCATCTTATGAAATAAGAGACAGTAAAATAGGAGAGGCCTGGTGACACACAGGGCAAATGTAAGAGGCACTTTTTTCAAGTGGGTGCTCCTCTTTTATTTTGCAGGGGGAGAGTAACTGGCCCTCCTCACCCCAGCAGTGTCTTTTCTAGTAGCTGTCTGCTGGTGTTTTGCATCTTTTAGGTTGTGAGCCCTTTTGGGACAGGGAGCCATTTAGTTATTTGATTTTTCTCTGTAAACCGCTTTGTGAACTTTTGTTGAAAAGCGGTATATAAATACTGTTGTTAATAATAATAATAATAATAATAATAATAATAATAATAATAATAATAATAATAATAATAATAATAATAATAATAATAATAGGCTACTTACATTTTCTCTAGGAACGTGTAGCGGGAAGCATTGTATGTGAATGGATTCCTAGAAATGGCCATAATATCATCTGCCCAAGCCTGAAACACAAGCCAAGTACAAGTTGAAGGACTGGAAAATGGTACTACGGAATTTCCACCTTTTCTGTGACCTTGAGCTACTGTGCAGTGCGCCCTCACCTAGTGTCACATGGGAGCAATATTCATATTCAACCCTTGTTACCCTGTCAAGCAGGCCAATCCTGTTATGTACAGTAGTCGTAACACACATTCCAGTGGTGCATGGAGTCACATACTGCCAGAGCACTGGTGGAGAGACCAGAGCCTTTCTCTATACTCCAGCAGACCAGTGAGGGCCCTCTGATTCAGGTTAAGACAATGAGGGTGGCAGGATGGGATGCGTGGATCGGGGAGCCGATGGGGGCAGCAATAGGAGTGGATTGGGTCTGTGAAGGGGCAGGTTCAGTGGTAACAGTGTCCACTGAATCTGAGACCCCTCCCCTGACCCAAGCCCCTGACCGGGGCCCATGTGGATTTGCACCAGCACTGTCGCTAGCACAGATCCAACTAGGTTTTGCCATTTGTTTCCTTACTCAGAGTAGACCTCTGTGGCCACCCCTTCCCACAGGATGCAGAGCAAGCTGTTTTGACTTGGCTGCATCGGCAAGGGGGAGGAGGAGGAGGATAGAATTGGATCCTAAACCAAGGATTTTAACTCTAACCATTGTTTCTTGGAAGCACCATCCTTCGAAATCAATAATATTCACTTCCCAGTAAATGTTTTTAGAATCAGGCTGTTAATGGAAAAAAGTCGACATCTTCCACCCACCCGTCCAAATGAAAGAGAGAACACTTTAGCACATCTCACTGGTGCCTGTCTATAGTAAGTACATAGTTGATTAATGACAACACTTTGTGTTTGCCAAAGCGATATTTCACCTTCACAACAAAGTTGCTTCCAATCAATCACATCTTATCCTCACAACCATCATGTGAAATCAGATTGGCTGGAAATAGAAGTGTTGAAACCCACCCAATGAGCTTCATGGATGTGAAGATTTAAATCTGGGTCTACCACATCACAGGAACATAAGAAGAGCCCTGCTGGATCAGGCGAAGGGTTCATCTTGTCCAGCTTATGGTGTCTCATGGTGGCCTGCCAAATGCCTCTGGGAGTACACAGGTACACAAGATACATGTATCCTGTTGCCACTTCTTTGCATCTGGCATTCAGAGATAGGCTTCTTCTCAAACTCAGACTGCATTTAGTTTAGTATCGTTTATTTTAATTTTATTTTTCACATTTTTATACTGTTCTCCCTCCAAGGAGCTCAGGGGAGTGTACATTGTTCCTCTCCTCACTTCCTGTATCCTCACAATAATCCTGTGAGGTAGGTTACACTCAAAGATAGTGACTGGCCCAAGGACACCCAAGAAGCTTCGCAGTTTTGGACCTGAATCTTTCAGCTCTAAGTCCAACTCCCATACTACACTATTCTATAGCTTAGTACAGTTTTCGAATCATTTTGGAACATTCGGTTCCAAATCCAACACTTTAGCTGCCACATTGCACTGGCACTTACAGTACAATCCTATGCATACCCCTTAAATTCAATGGGGTTTACTCCTAGCAAAGCACGTATAGAACTGCATGACTTCTCCCAGGGCTGGCAGTCGGTTGCTGAGGGCCCTGGGACAAGGCCTGGCCCTAGGACAAGGTTGGTGAGGGCACTGGGACCCCATGGTAGCTCCCACCTCTGCTGGCACATTGAACACTAGTGCTGCACCTGGTTCTGAGGGTTCAGCCCTCTAATGCAGGAGAACTCCAGTTGCCAGTCCTGGCTACTCCATTTACCTTTTGCAGGCAGCAATTGCTAGGACGGTTCAGGAATAGAGCAAAATAAACATCTATCATCATAACTGGTGATCACATCACATTTTGAAAAGAAAAACCACAGTACACAATGTCCATCTTCCCCTTGATCCCTTTGAACCTGATTCCAGAACTCATCCTACCACCCCACCCTATAGTTTTCCAATACCTTTCCAACATTTTCTTTATAAGAAACAAAATTGTGAAAGGTGAGGTCCACCATATCAGGGCCAGAAACCACCGTCAGAGTCTTGAGCAAGAAGTTATTGTCTGGGAAATCCAGGTTGAAAACCTCTCTTAGCTTCTGGCTCTGCAAAAGAAAGCAATATCAGCATCCTGTGCTAGAAGTTCTTGCAACCTTTTGCTTGCAATTAAAGTGGGATTTTTGTAAGTCATTAAAAAAAAAACATTATTGCACAATTGTGCTTTTTTCAGACATTATTTAACATGATGAGATGAATGCCTATTTTGTGGAAACATCACTAACCTTTTTGCTTTTTTATTTAATTGAATTTATCCATGTCTGACTATCGTACAACCCCTTACAAAGACAACTTTTCAAGTTTTCCCCAACTCCTTTCAGAATTTCCATTCTTCCTCACCACCAAAATGTACCAGTGAGTAAAATGACACACCTGGCTATGCACATCTGATGCAACTTAATTAAAAACAACACTAAATCCACAACAACAACAACAATAGAAAAGGTTTAATCCATATTTATTGTATTTTTAAAAAAGTAATTTCCTACTCTTCAGTTTAATTAGAACAATTAGGAGAGATCGCAACCATCAATTTTTGTAGGCTCAGAAAATTTTTTAAAAAAAATTCAGATTGCTATCCAATCTAAAAACAGCAGACTAAAAGGGCAAGAAATGATATGAGAGGAGAAAGACGATAAACAGGTTACAAGTCTCAAATCACAATTGCATGGGGAACAATTAAGAAACAAAAATATTCCATTACTTCAAGTGCTTTGCTCTTGCAACATGAGCATGTCACTTTCCAAGATGCAGTATAACCATAAAAACAATGGTTACAACAATAAGATCAAAGTGTTACACCAGCGGCGTAGCTAGAGGGGGTGCAAAACACTAAGTGTTGGAGGGAGCCTCCCGGCGGCGTGCAAGCTGCTCTTCCCCCTCCCCTTCAGAGGCAGTTGTCTCCATTTTGCTCTCATTGTCTGGAATGGCTCAAAGGGGAGAGGGGGGGAAGCTTGCACGCCACCACAGTGAGTCTCCCTGCAAAACTTAGTGCTTTGCACCCCCTCTAGCTATGCCACTGTGTTACACTGTAGTAGACACATGAAGAAAAAAACTATGTGAGGAGTCTAACCAGTGGAGAAACATTAAACTAATTACAGCTCTGATCTGGTGCAATTTCTGCCTATTGTTTTTAAATCATAATTAACATTTTGTTGATTATGCTGCACCAGATATTACAGCATCAACTCCCCCCCCCCCCCGTAGAGCTTACAGCAACTTGAGGAGAAGGCATTTAGACAAAGGAAATGGTAAAGGAGGAAAGGATTAAACCACATCTCCCAGAGAGCCTTTTTAAAGTATCCATGTGGATGCGGGCTGCAATAATTAGTAATTTAAAAAAAAAAAGTCCTTGAAAGTCTTGCAAGGACTTGCAAAATAGTTGCAGGTATTCTAATCACATATCTCCCCTCATCATGTCTACTCTGGCCGTAATAGTCTATTAAATCTTTTGTTATCTTGTCAAGTCTCTTATGGCCCAGTCTTATGCAGTGCTGTACCTTTGGGTTGGCGCTTGGTCCTGATGCACTAATGCTTCTTCTCAGCCACTGTATGATTCACTTGCATCATGCAAGGTGTTTCTTTGGGGTGGTGAAGGAGAGGCAGGTAAGAGGACTGCTGTACAATTGCTCATTGTGCCATGTCTAAAGTTGCACCAGTGTATCTGAGCACTGCTTAAGGCAACCCCCAAGATGCTATGCACTGCGCCACAACAAACTCACCTTGGGAATCTTGGCAAATTTCCCGACTCGAGTGTCTCGAATGCTTGTTATATCCAAAAACTCCATTTCCTGGAAAAGGACAAAAATTAAACATTCAGGATTTCAAATTTTGGAAAGGAAGACAGTCTGCTTGAACTGTGTAAGACACGTCAACGAACTTGTTAGGCTAAACACATCTGGGAGCATCCAATGTACAAAGCACATGCTCAGAGAATTAAACAGCCAGTCCTAAGCATGAAACAATAAACATGTCACATTAAATGCCAAACTTTCAGTGGGCTTGTCAAGTTTAAATGCCAGAATTTCAACCTCCCTCATTTAGATTTCCAAAAGTTGACAAGTATGTTTATATTGGGATTTTAATTATTCAGCTTGCTGATTTCAGAGGCAAACTATGTAAGAACATAAGAAGAGCCCTGCTGGATCAGGTCGAAGGCCCATCTAATCCAGTTTCCTGTGTCTCACAGTGGCCCACCAATTGCCTCAGGGAGCGCACAAGAGACCTGCATCCTGGTGCCCTCCCTTGCACCTGGCACGTCATAAGAACGTAAGAGGACTGCTGGGCCAAAGGCCCATTTAGTCGAGCCAAAGGCCCATCTAGTCCAGCTTCCTGTTTCTCACAGTGGCCCAACTGATACCTCAGGGAGCGCACAAGACAACAAGAGACCTGCATCCTGGTGCCCTCCCTTGTAACTGGCATTCTGAGGTAGCCTACTTCTAAACAGTGACGGACTTACCCTGCCCCACTCCTGGGGCAAGGATCCGTGATGCTGCCCCCTGTGCACAAAGCTTCCCCCTACCTTCCAAGCGTGATGGAGCCGTGTGTGGCTCTACAACCAACTGGGGAAGCCTACTGAGGCTTACCCGCAGTCTTAAACTGTACTTCTGGAAAACTGGAAATACAGTTTCCAACTCCATTGGGAGCCTCAGTGAGGGTTCTCATGGAGTCCTAGCATTGTGTGGGCTCAGTGCCCAGGGCATTTGCCCCATTTGCCCAATGCTAGGCCTGCTGCTGCTTCTAAAATCAGGAGGTTGCACAAACCCATTATGGCGTTAACCTGTGATGAACTTTTCCTTCAGAATTTGTCCAATCCCCTTTTAAAGGCATTCAGGCCAGACACCATCACCACATCCTGTGGCAGGGAGTTCCACAGACCTGTTATATGCTGGGTAAATAAATATTTTCTTTTGTCTGTCCTAACTCTCTCAACACTCAATTTTAGTGGCTGTCTCCTGGTGTTAACATATGATATGCAAATATATGCAAGGAAGCTTCTATGCTTAAAAAAACAAGTCACATCAGGAGAGGGTACTTGGGAGCACAGAAAAGTTGTGTATGTGTTTAAATCCTTTCCCAGCAGAGCTCTTTTTCATTCGTGTGATTTGCCTTCAGAAACACATGTCTGGGAAACCACAGGGGTGAAGGGGGGAACTACGGGTGTGTTTGTGTGATTAGAGTGGGAAAACAGCAGGGAAACAGTTAATCATCACCTGCTTCTGCCACTTCTCCAATCAGAATACCCTCTGCCCATATTACTTTTTAGCAAAGAAGACAACAGTGAGCTGATTTATATACTGGTTGGGCATCTCACACATGACTTTTGAAAGGATCCCAAGGAATCCTGTGACATGCTCATAGAAAGGTTCTGTCTGAATACATGCATTTCCCATATAACCTTTCCAGGGTAAATATCCTGAATTCAAATCCTGCTCTTAGGGCTATCCTCAGAAGAGTTACACAAATAACTCTTCAAATATAACTTTTGTACATGTATGTAGTCATGGCCTCACTTCAAAAAGTCATCCAGCAAACTGCAAATTTGCTTTTCAGCTGGCATTTTTGTTAGCTTGGCTCCTTGCAGTGCAATCTTATACACTGTTACCTGGGCTCAAGCCCCATTCATTAAACATAACGGGTTTTATGAGTAAACCTGCATGGGACTATGCCAAGAATTCTTTCCTCATAAACTTGCTTCATAAGTAGCCAACCTGCCTGTTTGCGTCCTTCAGCATGGCATTAAACAAATCATCATTCTTCCCTCAGATTTGTTTATTTTGTTTAATATTCTAATCAAATACATTTGCCAGTCAAATGAGATTCCTGATTTCTCACCGCTTGCACAAAAGTCCATCCCTTCCTTTGACAGTAGTATACCATTTACTAAAAGTTGCAAGCAATGGCATAGCTAGAGGGGGTGCAAATCCTCACTGTGGCATGCAAGCAGTCCCTCCCCCTCCCTTTTGAAGCCATTCCAGGCCACAAGAGCAAAATGGAATGGCTCTGAAGGGGAGGGGGAGGGGCCGCTTGCATACTTCGGTGAGGATCCCTGCAAAACTTAGTGCTTTGCACCCCCTCTAGCTACGTGACTGGCTGCAAGCAATGGCATGAAAGAGGTCCCAGTCCAAAGGAGATGCTCCACTCTTTGGAAAGCACTTTCAGGCATCTGGGTAAAAAATGAAGAGGAAATTAGAGAATCTCCCATAATCTGAGATGAGTTGGTTCCATGCATGCATGTGGAGATGGACAAGCATTCCCTTTGCACTTTACCGGAAAGCATAGAAACTGAAGGTGTGGGCCACTGCATGTCTACCATTCGCCCCCTCTTGAAATATGCAAGGTGGGTGACTCTTAGTCACTCCAAGTTTCTATCTCCAGACTGTCCATGGTTCTTGTACGCTTAGATTTCAAGACTGAATATGAAGCAACCCAGAACCAGTTGGACTCCACCCAGAGCTAGGTAAGAGCTCCAGACGGTAGTGAGCTCCTGGAGGGCAGGGGGAGATGTTCCAGGGTGGGAGAAGGCAGGGCAAGGGAGGGGTAAGGGAAAGGGAGGGGAGGAACTGGACAGGAGAGGATTTCACTGGATCCTGAACTCTGTGTTGGGCCAGAAGGTCCAGCGCATAGTCTTTCAACTCTGTGCTGGCAAAATAGCCGGTGAATACTTGAGAAGCCCTATTATGGGGCTTGGGCATTTCCCAGAGGAGAACTCCGGTGGCTGCCGCACCGCAGGATGCAGTTGTAACTGCTTTGGTGCTGCAGCACCCAGAGTCAGTGCCGCCTTTAGGATTGGGCTGTAACACCACAATCCTTTGTATGTCTATTCAGAAGTAAACTCCACTGTGTTCAGTGGGGCTTACTCCCAGGAAAGCGTTATAGGATTGTTGCCTGTTAAATGAAACATAATGTGCTGTTGTGATAAGCCATAGACTGAGGTTTAGGTGGAAAATGTGTTTTATATTATTTGTAAAAAGATGCCCCCATCTCTAAAGTATCAGCAGGCAAGGTATAATTTTGTACTTGACGGCCTGTCTGCACTATAAACTAATATTGGTTTTAGGGTTTATAAGTTTAACTGTAATGGCAATCGTGACCCACTTCTAGATTGTGATCATGAAAATGAAAGTGGGTCGTGATTGTGTTTTGTCAGTGTTTAGAGGTGCGGGGAGCCTTGCAGAGGGCTCCAAGGGGCTCTCCACACCCCTCGGATGCTGGCAGGGACTCAGGTACATTTTTTTAAAAAGCCCCTAGGTCCCCTGCAGTGGTACGATCCTGAGAATTGCGCCGCTGCCATACACCCCTCCCCTTAAAGACTTACCTGCAGACTCAAACCCCAGAGAGTTTGAAAACCACTGAAGTATAGAATCGCAGCGTCAGTCTAGTGTGAAATGTTCTTCTAGACAAATTCAGGGAGGGTAGGTCTAGCAGTGGCTATTGGCCAAGACAGCTAAATGAAATTTCCTGATTCAGTGGCAGTTTGAGGGGGGGGATGGGGGGAGGCTATTGACATTTTGTCATGCTGGTGGGCTTCATAGCAGTTGGCAACCTTCAGTCTCGAAAGACTATGGTATAAGCCTACAGCGCCCGGTATTCCCAGACAGTCTCCCATCCAAGTACTAACCAGGCCTGATCCTGCTTAGCTTTCAAGATCAGACAAGATCAGGCATGTGCAGGGTAACAGTTGTTGCATACATCTGCTTGGCCACTGAAGAAAACAGAATGCTGGGCTAGTTCCACCTTTCATTATATTCTTAAGGGATTTCATGACATCTGAGATGTTTTCAGTCCCTTAAGCTTTTGAAACTGTAGTGTTGCCTTATTATCAGACTTCAGCTAGTGTTTGGACTAAGAGGGGGAAGCAATCCTGAACCACAATTTCTGACTTAACTGGAAAGCAGAACTAAACCAGAAAAGCCTCCCAATGCAATTTTGGCACATCTTTCTCACTGCTTTTTTTTTCTTCATTACTCAAGAGAAGTCCTTCCTTTTCCTGTGCATTATTGTCATTCCAGTACTGAATCATCCACTCTTCACAAACAACTACTTTTTCCTCTGCTTAGCCACATTGACACAGCTAACATCTGACCCAGATCTTTAAGCTACGGTACTTTCCTTATTTCTTGCTTCGATGTCAACTATCGTGCAATGGTCTAATTAGGGTCATGGTAGCTTAATGTACATTCAGTAGTCTTGTGTGGTTTGGCCAACCATTCCAACCTCTTTGATGTCTCAAATATCTTCAGTGACACACTTATGGTCAGAACTCACCTTACTCTGAAAAGTCCAATATAGAAAAAACCCTTTTGAATCAACCCGTAGAATCACAGGGGAAGCAACTGTGGTATCCTGGAAAAGAAAACACACACACGCACACACACACAAAGGGTAAATAGATCAGAAACTTTCATCTTTGTGTGCTAATACATCCATGAATAAATGAACATAAGAAGAGCCCCGCTGGATCAGACCAAAGGCTCATCAAGTCTAGCTTCCTATATAGGATTCCCCCATTCTATAATTCTTTTCTTGTTTCTGTCCACATGCATTTAAGAAGTGCAATAGGGTTAAGCTAAAATATTTGTCCGTAATTAAAGGAGGAAGGAACTTTCCTGTTATTGGTCTCCGTGGAAGTCTTGTGTGGTATTTATCCCCATCCATTGCTGCAATAAGGTGTTAGTAAGTTGACACCCTGTGGGGGGTGACACCACTAGTGACCAAAATCACTAAAATAACATTTTGGAGGAATACCATCGTGTTAAATATCAATCAATGTGTAATTTCATGCAGAATGCAATGAAACAAACCAAATTGACATATCAGTGTTCTATCAAAAGGTACAGCCAAAAAACCAGTGGGGGTGGGGCGATTTTACATCACCACGCCCACCACTTGGGTTATTGCCCTGCCCACTGCATGGGGGGTGATGCGCTGGCATCCTGCACCGGGTGATGCGAACCCTAGTGACGCCACTGGCGGCAGCGAAGGAAAGGCCGGCCTTGCTTTGTGCAAGGCCTTTTATAGGCACTGAGCTATTGTAAGACCTTATTGCAAGATTATTCATTCATATAATTTCCATCTCTAATATATTCATTTATGTAGATTTATTTAAATTTGAAATGTAAATTAACACTTTTTTTTTCCAGGCCCTTGACAGAGATGATGTGGCCCTCCTGCCAAAAGGTTTGGACACCCTTGTGCTAATGCAACATACTGTGGAGGAATTTCAACTGCTGGAGGTCTCCTCGGAATAAGGGCACATTTGTCCCCTTGCCCTGGAGTAAGCTCCAGCAGCCGCAATGGGTCAACTCAGACTTGTGCCATTGATATTGATCCTAGCTGCAAAGTCTTCTGGCCCCTAGGAATTGTCAAGGGGTTAATTTTAGGAATTTCTTTGATCTGTTGTTTAAACAGGTGCACTGAGCATTCCAGATTTTGCATGTAGATCCTGCTCCAAATGGCCATGGAACTTCGTACATACAGTGAGGTTACATACAACCCGCTGTGCCAGTGCTGGATAGGATTGGGCTGTTCCTTTTTTGTGTATGTCAAGAAAGGCAGAAGCCCAGTTTGCTCTGAACTTCTGTATTTTAAACAGACTTACACGGATTTCATAGGTTTGGTTTCTTTTATGTGAATTATTTTATTCTTCCGAGTTCTGAATTCACATCACAGGCTGGTCAGTTACATGTTTTAGGAAAAGTTTTCTCTCTCTTGTTTTCCTCATCTCTTTCCTGTCAGGCACACAGAACTTCCTTTTTAATTATTCTTTTGCCTCCTAATTCCTAAATCTCCAAAGATGTGAACGTCTTTCCCAAGCAGCCAGCCTTCCCTTTGCTTCCCCCATCTGTTTTTGTGTCTTGGTGTTTCTTTACAAGACAGCCAGTTTGAGAGCCCTTCTGCCTAGCAGCCAGTTTTGCTTATATTCCATTGGTTCCTGAGTCCTCCTCCCTTCTGCACTCACAAGGCTGTCAACTGGAAAAGAAAAGCAAGAGATGTGACAACATAAAAGTTTGCTTCAGACTTGCTCCAAAAGAAGAGATCCCAGTGTCTCCTTAAGCCAGGGGTGCCCAAACCCTGGCCCAGGGGCCACTTGTGGCCCTCAGGGGCTCCCAATCAGGCCCTTGGGAAGACCCCAGTTTCCAATGAGCCTCTGGCCCTCCAGAGACTTTCTGGAGTCCATGCTGGCCTGACGCAACTGCTCTCAGCAAGAGGATGACTGTTCAACCTCTCACCTGAGCTGTGGGACGAGGGCTTCCTGCTCTACTTGCTGTTTCACGTCTGTGATGCAGCAGTGGCAGTGAAGGAAAGGCTGGCCTTGCTTTGTGCCTTGAGGTACTGCAAGACCTTCATTCATTCATATCAGTTCCATTTCTAATATATTCATTTATGTAAATTTATTCAAATTGTAAATTGTAAATTAATTCTTTTTTCCTGGCCCCTGACACAGTGTCAGAGAGATGATGTGGCCCTCCTGCCAAAATGTTTGGACACCCCTGCCTTAAGCCATTCTGACTTCTTTGGTAGGACACACTTTGGAGCTGGTGGAAATAGGGTCATTGTTTGTATCAGCCTCATGAAATGAACACCCAAGTCTTTAGAGTGATTTACATTTTGAAAATACCTGTGACACTCATGTACAGAGATACACTGCACCATATGTAATGAAGACCAAAATGGAATCTACTCTAAAGATCTTTCTGCTTAGCCAATGAAGTCACAGTAGAATAGGCTAGGTTTGAAGGTAGGCAACACCTACATGAAAGAAAAGCTTATAGTTGCTGAGTCAATAGTGGCCTAAGATATAGCTGCTACCTGAGGATGCATGCAGGTGATAGTTTCCTCTGCAATGGATTTAGCACCCAAGTGCGGGGGGGGGGGGAGTTCCTCAAAGAAGATGTGCTAAAGATGTGTATCTTTTTAGCAGGGGGAGAGTAACTGGCCCACCTCACCCCAGCAGTGTCTTTTCTAGTGGCTGTCTGCTGGTGTTCTTTTTGCATCTTTTTAGATTGTGAGCCCTTTTGGGAAAGGGAGCCATTAGTGGTTTGTTTGATTTTCTCCGTAAACCGCTTTGTGAATTTTCTGTTGAAAAGCGGTATATAAATACTGTTAATAATAATAATAATAATAATAATAATAATAATAATAATAATAATAATAATAAAGAGCACAGACATATTGGCTATGGCTCCCTCCCTTGGACTATGCTGCTCACCTGGAATCACCTGGAGTCATTAGGACTAAGGGCAATCAGCACTTTCCCTGTGTGGCTTGTGGGTGTATCCAACAAGAAAAAAATACAGCACCCAGCTTGAGAATTCAAGGGCAATGATAAATTTCAGAGAGTCTTCGAGAAAAGACAGTTAAAATGTTGTACCTAACTTCTTCCAAATGCAATTCAGTTACAATTCTATATCCCTATTTAATCTAGACCAACTTTTTTAGACACTTAGGAATCTGTCTAGTGCATGTTTACTTGGAAATCTGTCCCACTCTGTTCAGTGGGATTCATTCCCAGGTCAATGGTGGAGTTGCAGGCTGAATGGATCTATTTCAACCGTGTGTGTGTGTGTGTGTGTGTGTGTGTGTGTGTGTGTGTGAGAGAGAGAGAGAGAGAGAGAGAGAGAGAGAGAGAGAGATTGGATGCAGGGAGTTCTGAGCAATCTCTCCAAGGATGACCAGCGATGCAGTGAGGTGGAGCTCTACTCTTGTCAGTTCTGATCCAACTGAAGCACTGATTGAGTAGTTGAGTACACCAGAAAACCTGCCCCCTCCTGTGCATTTGCATAGTACTGCTGCAAGGCACATGGATAAAAAAGGAGAGGCAGAGGCAGTAACATTGTGGTACTGCACCATGAGCCAAGTAGCAAAGAGAATGGGATGTGTCCAGATCCATTGGACAGTGCTCCCCTCTCTCTGGCTGTATTGGGGCAGATTTTAACCCCTTCCAGCAACTACAACCCAGGTCGTTGCTCCGCGTGTGGTTGGTCTGTGGAACTCCTTACCACAGGATGTGGTGACGGCATCTGGCCTAGATGCCTTTAAAAGGGGATTGGACAAGTTTCTGGAGGAAAAATCCATTACAGGTTACAAGCCATGTATGTGCAACCTCCTGATTTTAGAAATGGGCTATGTCAGATGCAAGGGAGGGCACCAGGATGCAGGTCTCCTGTTATCTGGTGTGCTCCCTGAGGCATTTGGTGGGCCGCTGTGAGATACAGGAAGCTGGACTAGATGGGCCTGTGGCCTGATCCAGTGGGGCTGCTCTTATGTTCTTAACTACAATTCCCAGGAAGCCTTGCAGGTCTCTTGTTATCTGGTGTGCTCCCTGGGGCATTTGGTGGGCCGCTGTGAGATACAGGAAGCTGGACTAGATGGGCCTATGGCCTGATCCAGTGGGGCTGTTCTTATGTCCAGTCCTGAGTGACACGCAGCAGTGGCAGCAGGTGCCATCCTTCAGCAGTCAGTGCCCCCTCAAAGGATGAGAGGTTGTGGTGGATCAGGTAGCCTCCCCCAGAAAGAAGGGGGCCACACAAGGCAATGGGCCACAAAGACACCCTTATTACCATGTAAATTATACATTATTATACAGTATTTATTATACAGTATTTATATATCGCCTTACTTGGTCTTTATTCAAGACTTTATTCAAGGCGGTTTACATAGGCAGGCTTATTAAATCCACGCAGGGATTTTTACAAATTGAAAGAAGGTTCTTTCTTTCAAGAACCACTACATTCAAGGTGTTACACTCCGATCTGGTTTAACATTCTGGCCTGCAAAGGAACCTTGCGAGGAAGTGGTGGAACATTGACTTTTGCTTGGGTGGGAAATGGCTGAAATTTTGCCAAGAAGGTAAATTGCCAGTATACAAATGTACTTTGCAAGGGGTGTGTGAGAGCTGAGCAGTTTTGTCTGGGATTTGGATGGGAAATTGATGGATTAGTTCCAGGGCTTAGAATGGGAAACCAATGGATTCTACCCTTCAAACGCTTCTAAAAACAGAACATGGTGTGTGTCTGTTTTTGACCAGCTAGAGAGGGGAACGATTTGCTGACTAGGGCTTGCTGAAACTTGATAGCCTAATTTAAAAAAAAATTATTTTAAGGGGGAGTTTAGGCAGGACTGGTCCATCCTTGAGGCCAATTGAAGCTTTTGACTCAGGCAACAGATTGATGGGAGGAGCTTGTCTCTGCCTACTGTGCATCTTTCTTGTTCTACTCCCTTGAATGGAAAAAGAAGAGGGGAACAGAGTGGAAGAGGAAATATGGAAGGGGGGGCTGAGCTAGAACGCTGGAGAGGGAGGAGCAGAAGCTGGCACATAATTGGATAAGGGGGCCTTGTTTGGCATGCTGCCTCTTGTGTCAGGAGGTCTTGGGATGATCCTGGGTGTGGCTATGGATGGGTCATAGCTGTGGGGACATGGCTGTGGGGCATCATGAAGAATGCATCACTTCAGTGCCACTATGCCCTATGAATAGCTTATAAAAGAGACTGAAACAGGCAAAAGTGTTGTCTGCTTAATGACCTTCCATTTTGGAGCTTTTCCATAAAAGTTCTGGCATTCATGTTCTTGGATAGCTCATGGTTGTAAATGCAGTCTGTAGTAAGTGGGCACCGATCATGCTGAAGGACCATGAGAGATCAGTAGTAGTGCATGGTTGGATCTTACTCCTGGCTTAACAAGAATAGCATTTGTAGACCACATACTGCATTTAGAAACTACTCACAAATAGGCTCACCACCCAGGCCCCTTAAAACCCCTCATGCAAGAAGATAAGAAAAGGAAGCAATTCGTAATCTGATTGCATTCTCCTTCCTGTATATTTGCAGCAGACTCTTGCATACAGTATGCAGCCTTACCAACAGCCTCCCCAGGGAGTCTCTCAATATAGGATATCACACAAAACCATAAGCATTCTCAGCTGTGTAGTGGCACATTTTTAAATGTAAGAACCTGTTATTGTTTTGGCAGAACACCCACTGTCTTTCAGGTCGCCCTTGGAAAAGACATTAACCTAGACGTAAACCTAAGCCCCTAGGCCAATGGTTCCCAAATTTTTTCACCTGGCAGCTCCCTTGACCTACTGGGCGATTGGCTGTGGTCCCCATCTGGGCCACAATCCTATACATTCTATAAGGTGGTGGGCTTTTCATGAGGATTCCCTCACTCCCTGAACTGGTTTCTTCAGCTCCCTGGGGAGCCATGCCTCACAGTTTGGAAATCACCGCCCTAGGCAAATGTGACTCAGTTTGTCTCCTGATGCTTCTTCTCGATTAAGGTCCTTTAGGGAAAAAAGTTACAAAGGCAGCACCTGAGCCTTTTTGCTGATGACATCACTGCTCCTGCCATAGGAGGCCCCAAAGCTCCACCCTCCCCCATAGTTATACCTTTGTGCATATTCCTCATTTTAGGAAACTGTCTTATATTTAATCAGACCATTGGTGCATTGTGGTCAGTACTTTCTACAATGACTGGTGGTAGCTCTTTAGAATTTAAACAGGAATGTCACTCTGCCCTGCTTGGAGACTGAAGCTTCTGCATGCAAAGCATATGCTCCACCACTGAACACAGCCAGAGAACATGAACTAACACCCCGTATTCTTACAATGTCTTCTTCTCATGCTTAGTTCAACTCTTGATATCTTTGGAGCAGGTGTCATCTTTTCTACGTGCAATATAGGCATGATCACCTAGGACCTGGCTCACATAATATATTTTTTTTTAATGCAAAAATTTGTTGGGGTGGTGGTGGACAGGTCGATGAAAGTGTCGACCCAATGTGCAGCGGCAGTGAAGAAGGCCAATTCTATGCTTGGGATCATTAGGAAGGGTATTGAGAACAAAACGGTTAGTATTATAATGCCATTGTACAAATCTATGGTAAGGCCACACCTGGAGTATTGTGTCCAGTTCTGGTCACCGCATCTCAAAAAAGACTTAGTGGAAATGGAAAAGGTGCAAAAGAGAGCGACTAAGATGATTACGGGGCTGGGGCACCTTCCTTATGAGGAACGGCTACGGCGTTTGGGCCTCTTCAGCCTAGAAAAGAGATGCCTGAGGGGGGGGCATGATTGAGACATACAAAATTATGCAGGGGATGGACAGAGTGGATAGGGAGATGCTCTTTACCCTCTCACATAACACCAGAACCAGGGGACATCCACTAAAATTGAGTGTTGGGAGAGTTAGAACAGACAAAAGAAAATATTTCTTTACTCAGCGTGCGGTTGGTCTGTGGAACTCCTTGCCACAGGATGTGGTGATGGCGACTGGCCTGGATGCCTTTAAAAGGAGATTGGACAAATTTCTGGAAGAAAAATCCATTACGGGGTACAAGCCATGATGTGTATGCGCAACCTCCCGATTTTAGAAATGGGTTATGTCAGAATGCCAGATGCAAGAGAGGGCACCAGGATGCAGGTCTCTTGTTATCTGGTGTGCTCCCTGGGGCATTTGGTGGGCCGCTGTGAAATATAGGAAGCTGGACTAGATGGGCCTATGGCCTGATCCAGTGGGGCTGTTCTTATGTTCTTATGTTTTAGACCAGGGGTCTCCAGCCCCCAGCCCGGGGGCCAGATGCGGCCTGCGACCTGCGGCCAGCCTCTATCCAGCCCGTGGCCAGCCTCTTGTCTTCTGAAAGTCTCTGGCCCACTTGGCTGAACATGATTGGAGCTGTGCTCTGGTTGTGTCTGGTGGGTGTTCTAAGGGCCAGAGAGATTGAATGAATGTTTCCATTCATTCATTTATTCACTCATCTAAGTTCCATCTCTAATTTATTGATATAAATTTTATATTTAATTTTTTTTTCTGGCCCTCTACACCACGTCGGATATATGATGTGGCCCTCTGGCCAAAAAGTTTGGAGACCCTGCTTTACACCAGTGATTTTCAACCTTTTCCATCTCATGGCACACTGACAAGGCATTAAAATGGTCAAGGCACACCACCAGGTTTTTGACAATTGACAAGGCACACCATGCTGCAGTGGGGACTCACATCTCCCATTGGCCCTATTAATAAATGACCTTCCCTCAAATTCGTATGGCACACCTGTGGACCACTCATGGCACACCAGTGTGCCATGGCACAGTGGTTGAAAATGGCTGCTTTAGACAAATGTACTTGTGGTGAGATGGGGACAGAGCTTTGGGAATGGGTCAGCATGGGGACAAGGCTGGTGAACATGATCTTGCTTCCCCCTAGATGTGAAAGGTAACATTGGCACTGGATTTATGTCCCAGTTCATACCGAGGTTGGGTCCCATTTTACAAAATGGAAGGCTCAGGCGAGCCCCTTTCCCACACAAGTAATACTTCATGTGAAGTTGGCACTCTCTGCACTCTCTATAATTTGTGTCTTGTCCACATTTTTGGAGATGGGAGGGGGAGATCATACAAATTAGGCTACCTCACACACACACACGGCCTCGACATGGAATGCTTGCTTCAGTGCAGATATCTGTGTAAGGGAGGATATTGTGCCTTGACCAGAGTCAGTACCCAAACTCTGCACTGCCCCCCCCACAAGTTTGCTCCCTATCAGCCAAAGGTACCATCTCCCAGAGGCCCTGTGATAACACAGCATGCCCAGAGGAATGCTCCCAGCTGCAAGAGACTGTAAGGATTCTTAAGATACTGAATATACTTTGAACAATCCAAAAGCACTATACAGGAACTGTGTGTTTTTCATACACTTCAAAACGCGCTTCCCAGGGGAGAGCTGCTTGGCTTCAGCATGGTTTGCTTTTCTCAGGGCAGCCAAGACTGACTTCAATGCTTTTTATGCAGCTGCATCTGCACTGTTATTTAATCAGCGTAGATTACAATTGCAATATGTTGCAATAAGAGGAGTATTCTAGAAGCTATGTTTATGCAATCTCACCCTTTGAAGCTGCTTTACAAAAGCCACATAAAAACGCATAGAAATGACCCAAAGTTATCGTTACCTGTCCATGGCTGAACATGGAGCATCCCAAATTCACAGTAAAAAAATATCTATCTATCTATCTATCTATCTATCTATCTATCTATCTATCTATCTATCTATCTATCTATCTATCTATCTATCTATCTATCTATCTATCTATCTATCTATCTATCTATCTATCTATCTCATGTGGGCTGCACTGCAGGTCTACTACAAAAACTCAGGTCTACTTCAAATGCTGCAAATATATAACGACTCAGTATTGTTGCCTCTTTCCTAACCAGCATGCATTGCGTCACTGATATCATTTCACCCATAAACGTTCACACACTGACATGATGGTGGACGCTTGGGAAGGATGTTCAGAGCTTTCCTTTTATCAGCCTTTTGCTCACAGGAGCAGGCCCAACAGCACATGCAGAGCTGTGAAGAGGCAGCCAGCCACAGTACTCACGTCATCCCACTTGATGAAGCGTTCTCCCTTGGTCAGGTACTCCTTCACCTCCGGGGGTGTCAAGATAGGAGTCAGCACCGACATTCTGACGTGCCCGTTTTGCCCGTAGGTGGTGGCGGGGCCCTCTTTGACGGCTGCTTCCTGCCTGTCCTCAAGAGCTCTCACATAGTGCTGCTGCCTCCTGCTTCTTCTTCTGGTCCTGTAAAGAACCAAATATGCTTTACAGGCCAGATGGCACACTGGGCTACATCCACAGGATGGGTGCGGAGACGCTCATCTGCATGGCAAATGATCCACTTTCCAAACAGGTGAAGCCACAAGGCAGAGGTTGTGGGATGGGCTGATCACCAGAGTAGTCCTTGAAACTGCAGAATCTCACAGCGAGGGCTTCCTGTTCTCAACTTCCTCATTAGTGCTTCCGCTTATTTACTTGCAGCTTCACCAGTTGATTCAGAAAGTATTTCAAAGGGGTTGACAGAATTTCAAAAATTGTTCTTAAGAGTCGTCATTTTGATACCATATCTTGACTTGTAAGCTAAGGAAATGGTATACTCTCTCTCTCTCTCTCTCTCACACACACACACACACACACACACACAGAAGGCACTGTGACCAGGTAATGCTTCCCCTGCCTCTTTAAGGGGTAGGGGAAGAGCAGAGGCAGGGAAGCAGATCCCCAGGATCATTTCCCTACGGGGGACGAAGGGGGGGTGCTTGCACTTACATTTAAGTAGTTAGGGCTTCTGGAGGCTGCAGGAGGTGCAGGGAGCCCTGCGCAGTCCTCTGCAGGGCTCCCTGAGGCTTGGAATGCTCTAACAGAGACATCGCAAAGCACCTTCCTAGGGATCACGTCGCTGCCCTTGCCCCTCCTCCACAAAGACTTACTGAGGGAGTAAAGTTCCCTCGAAGTTTGAGAACCACTGGCAGACCATATTGTGAGACAAGCCAGGGTCACGCTTTAACCCAGAATGTTATTTCTTCTTATTACGGCGTCTATTGTGTGCTTGTAGTCAATAAGGAAGCCCAGGCTCAGTCCAAGTTGATCCGGCATCTGAAACAGCACCAAATCCTGCTGCCCACTGCCAGTGCGGTCACTCACAAGCCCTTATTATCAGTGCTGCTGTTGCTTCTGGCTAGGTGGAGAGCGTTCTGGGAGCAAAATCTCTCCATTCCTGGCTTTGTCCCCACCAGCCAGTTTCCAAGAAGCAATAAAGGTGGAGTGTTGGAGGCAGCAGTGGTCTGAAAGTGGCAGCACCACTGGCGTAGGAGAAGGAGGAAAGTCATGTCCTGCTTGGTGGATCAGGCCCAGGAAGGGGGCAGGTTTGGTGGCGCCCACCAAATCCTAACCCCCTTCCCAGGCCCGATCCACATTCGCCAGCCAACACAGACTTGCATCAGTAGTATCGCTGGCACAGGTCTGAGTTCATCCATGGCAGCTTACCTCAGGAGAAGGGAACAAATGCTCCCTTCTCCCAAGGAGGCCTCAGCATGCTGAAACTCCCCCACGGAACACATCAGATTGGCATCGCTGCATCACCGCATGAGGATTGGGCTGTTAACTTGAAGAGAACTGAGCAGGCGACCTCAGTGTATAAGACAGTGATTTTCAGCCTTTTTAATCTCATGGCACACTGACAAGGCACTAAAATTGTCAAGGCACACTGTCAGGTTTTGGACAGTTGACAAGGCACTCCATGCTGCCAGTGGGGGACACATTCCTATTGGCCCTGTTAATAAATGACCTTTCCCCAAATTCCTGTGGCCAGGGCCTAGGAGAGGGGAGTAAAGGGGGTAATTTGTACCCAGGCCCAGGGTCAAAAAGGGGGCCCAGGAGCCAAAGGAAAGGGCCCAGAAATTTCCCAGGATCTGACATTTTCCTATCTGTTCAGACTTGTTGCCTGCATGGGATGCTGGGGACACTACCACAAGCATGTAGCTGCAGCTACTGGCAAGCCATGTATGCTTAGGAATGTGTTTGGTTTTCCATATTGCTGTATCTAGCTGCTGATGCCACATGGGTGGGTAGACCTGAGCTCCAAAGACTTTTTCTCTACTCTCCCCCCAACCCTGTTTTGCCGCTCCCTGCCCCCATTCTGCTCCCCTGTCACCACTCTCCCCTGCTCTGTTTCACCCCTCCCCCTTTGCGAAGGGGCCCCAAAGAAACTTTGCACCCCCTGATAAAATTCCTCTCAGAGGCCCTGCCTGTGGCACACCTGTGGATCACTCGTGGCACACCAGTGCGCCATGGCACACTTGCTGAAAATGGCTAATATAAGGTGTTGCTGAATGACCTTATTAAAAAAAATTAAAAAGGAGTGCAGAGGCACTAAGAATGAGTCTCCTATCCGTAACTGAGCAAGAACATAAAATGTCGCAGGATATTTCACTGCTAGGATCAGAAAAGCATAAGGATGCCTCTCATGGTGGTTAAAAGAAGAAGTTAAAAATGTGAAACAATAGATTTGCTGTCTTTTAATTACACTCCAAAATATGCACCGTTTTCTATACTGGGAGGGAGGGATTATCTGCTGGTCCAGGTCAGGAGGCCCGTAGGAGAGGAGCAAAATGAACTGGAGCTCTTTTGAATAAAGCAAGCAGCAGCTTTTATCAAACAACTACACTTACAATGTCAGTGATTTTCCTATACCAACTAGGATTTCATAATAGTTTCCCCCCCTCCCAACAGCCCATGAAAATCAGGTGCTACTTTACCAGTCATGATTGTATGACCATATACTATGCAAAAACCTCACAACAGGAGCTCTGAAGGGCAGGAGTTCAGATTCTCTGAAACAGTGGTTTCCAACCTTTAGGAGCCTGTGGACCACTGAGGC
This sequence comes from Tiliqua scincoides, assembly GCF_035046505.1. NCBI lineage: Eukaryota > Metazoa > Chordata > Lepidosauria > Squamata > Scincidae > Tiliqua > Tiliqua scincoides. Next base: position 13,025,778 of record NC_089821.1, read on the forward strand.
AAAAATTGGAATTGTCATGGACCACCTGCAACCCCACCACTCCCTGCACACAACAAAAATACTATTCAATTTGGAAGTCCATGGGGGAGTGCTCAGTGAGACACTGGAAGTGCTGGCTATGTCTGTGGACAGTCCTCTGATGCTCCTCCAAATGTAAAGGGTAATTTGTACCCGGGCCCAGGGTAAAAAAAGGGGGCCCAGGAGCCAAAGGAGGGGGCCCAGAAATTTCCTGGGATCTTACATTTTCCTATCAACTCAGACTAGTTGCCCACACGGGGTGCTGGGGACACTACCACGAACATGACTTGCCAGTCATATTTGTTGGGCTGAGGAATGAATACATGACTCTCTTTAACACTGTGTCAAATCTAACATGTTATATACTGTTGGATGCGGACTTTCCAGCGGAATGCAATGCAAAAAACGGGATTGAAATATCTCCTTTCCATCAAAAGTTATGACCAAAAGAACGGAAAACAAAAATGCATGGAACCCTATGGAAAATGAAACTGAGCCATATCGCGCACTTACTCGTGAGTAGGCGAACTTGCCATAGTTCTTCGGAAAGGGCAGGCTGAGAGGAATCCAATGACACCAGAATGGTTCCTATTCAATGAAAGCAGCCCCCCAAAAACTCCCAAGAAGGAAGTCCCTCCCTCCAAGCAGAGGAATGTTTTGAGCCCTATGGGAATCTAATGAAGAGTGGAGCTCAACATCTAATGAAAGTGGAGCTCAACAAATGCTCCCTAAGGCAGCCCCCCCCCCAAAGAATAAACCAGAGGCTTGAGCTGGTAAGGTGGGCACTGGGGAGGGCTGAAAATCTCACTGATTTCTTTTTGGGGTGGGTGGGGTGTTATTGCAGGCAGGCTACAGAGAAAATTCACTTGGTGAAACAGGGCTGGCTTCCCCTTATTTATCTGTTTTTCTTTAATTTAATTATTTATAATTATTTTATTTTGCTTGATGATGTCACTTCCAGCCATGATATCACTTCCGGTGGGTCCTAGACAGATTGTCATTCTAAAAAGTGGGTCCCAGTGTTAAAAGTTTGAGAACCACTGCCTTAACTCAAAACAGGCCAATGAGACATCCGGGGGGGGGGGGTGACACCCTAGTGACCAAAATTCTGGAAATCGTGGCTTTTAGGAATAATACCATCATGTTATATACCATTTGATGCAGAATTTCATCCATTGCTTGTGGGGAAATATTCACTGCATTTATTTTTCTGGCCATTATTATTATTCATTCCATGTCATGACTATTACTATCTGTCTCACTTACCTCACAGGGTTGTTGTGAGGACAAAATAAGGGGAGGAACCATGTACACCACCCTGAGCTGCTTAGAGGAGGGGTGGTATAAAAAGCAAATTAATTAATTAAACAATATAATTAATAATTAATTAATTAAGTCATTTATTGTTTCTCTGGAGGTTAGAAAAATAAAGGTGATTGTTAAAGCAGTGCTAAGACCACAGGCTGCAGTCCTCTGCACAGAGGAGCTGCTTAAATTGCATCAAAGGCAACAGGACTGAAGTACCTGAACTGAGTGCAGGATTAGAGTTTAACAACAGCCCCAACCTATCCCCGTTTCATTAAAAGTGAGCCCCACTTTTCTCAATGAGACTCAATTTCAGCTAAGAGTACACAGGATTAGGAACCAAATATTTTTGAGTCCCTATTTCCTGGCAGTGATTTTCAACCAGTGTGCTGCAAATGGTCCACAGATGTGCCACAGAAGTGTGGGGAGGGTCATTTATGAGCAGGGCCATTGGGGGATGTGAGCCCCCAACCAGCAGCATGATGTGCCTTGTCAATTGTCAAAAATACTGCTGGTGTGCCTTGGCAATTTTAGCATCTTGTCAGTGTGCCATGAGATGAAAAAGGTTGAAAATTGCTGCACTAATGTAATTAACACTAATGTAATTACACCGGGTAGATGGGACTCGTCAGCCTGGGAAGGCAGCTCATCTGAGAGAAGGAAAACTCTGATCCCAAACCTCCACTGCCTTGTGGCTACATCCAGTTATGGAAAAGGCTTCAGGAGTCAACCTCGAGGCAAAATCCGGAGCCGGAGTCCCTGAGGCAGTTCATGGCTGAACACAGTCACGTTCTGGCAACTCCTGCGACGCCGCTGGAACCAACTGTATTGGCCTCTGCCTTTCCATTGGACCATTTCAGCAACGTGGAGAGAGGGGATTTGCTGCATGGGTAACAGCCTATCCTCCATACCTACTTTACCCAGGCTTCGCGCACTGGAGAGGACACTCTGTTCCAGAACCACCATTCAGAGCGTGACACCATAGTCTTCCAAGACTGAAGGATGCCAACAAGAATTACACTAGTGTGTAAGTGAAATAAATTCTTCCGCTGTTTACCCCATACGACCATTTCTCTTCCCTTCTAGGGTTGTCTACCCTGTGGTGAATTTTCAATTGTAAATTTCTTGGGTTCGGGACCTGTCCTTACTCTTATACGTACTTCACAAAGTGCCTTTAAGATTGATGATGCCTCAGAAATAAAATCTGAGGAATGTGGACTGACAGACAAGGCTTGCCCAAATCCATTTGGTGGGATTCATAGGTGAACTGTGTGGTTTGGGCAGGAGAGACCTAGTTTAAAGCCAACAAGCTTTGGCAGACTAATGAGTATTAGCAAATTGCTGTTCACACACTGTAGCTTCCAGAGAGGTAGCCATGTTCCTCTGTTGCAGCACACCAATAAACAATCCATGAAAACTAATGTTGAAGTAAATTGGTTTGTGTATGATATATTGTTGGCTTCTGTCAGGTCTGTGCACAGCAACAGACTGGCAGCGTGAATGCTTCCCAACTGAATCATGTACTCCACTGGTCATCTGTTCCAGGGAGGGGAGAAAATTGGTTCCCTCCAAATAGGTGATCAAAATTGAGAGTACTGTCTGTGTTCATTGATGCATGTGACATGCAGGAACATACCCACATAAGCTGCCCTAGTGTCTTGATGCAGTTTTTCTCACCACAACACCCTCCTGCATGTGAAGACTCCATCCAGGAGGGCAAGCCTCTTGGAAAAGCCATTTTCAGAACATGGAGCCCCCTGTTGGATAATGCTTTCCACTCCCTACCCCCTAGTACATGTAAATCTTCAAATACTGTACATGGGATTGAGTGCTGAACTGTTCCATAGCCTACTCACTTCTGTGTTGGGGTAGAAAAGGGACAGTTACTCTCCCTCTGCTAAATATAAGAGGAACACCACTTGCAAAGAGCCTCTTGCCCAGTTAGCAGGAGATAATGGAATGGGTTCAGAGGAGGGCAACAGAGATGGCAAGGGGGATTGGAAGCCTTTTAAAGAAAGGTGGAAGGAACTGAGTATTTTCTGCCTGAAGAGAAGACCAAGTGGGGTTATGAAAGCATTCTTCAAAGACCTGAAGGCTTTTAGGTAATACTTGGCTCCAGTGGACTGAGCATTTTTACAAATTACAGGTTGAGCCTCATTATTCGAATGGGTTCCATTCCCAGAACTCAGGCTGATGGCAAAAATCAATTTAAAAAACAAAGTGCCTTTGCTCTGGTGATTTAAAAACAGCCTTGCTGACCTTTGTGATGTTAAGATAGAGTCATGAAGAGGACAATCCAACAATCAGTCTCTCTCCAGGCACTTAGAAAGCATTATCTTTCTTTCAGGTGTTCAGGTCCCATGGCCCACTGGTTGGGAACCACTGCTCTAAAAAGACCAGATGATTAGCCGAAGTGGTAATCCAGAGGCACTCTGCCACTATTCTCAGAAAGATTTCAGGCTAGGGCTGCTAAACAAGCTTCCATTTACCCTCTTTCCAAAAACCACTAACTATGTGAACAGTGATTGATGGATCTTTTCATTTCCTGTTCATATTTGAATATTATCTCGGGGCTTTCTGATCCTTGCCTAGAGGCTTTCCAGTTCTCACATACTTATCCAAAACTGTGGTGCTTAAGTCTGATGCAAAGAATAAGCAACCAGAGGCGAAATTCCTTGTATTAGAGAATCCACTCACTTCTGAAATATTCTTTTATGGGGTACATATTGCGCTGGGCTGTGACACCCGGTGAGCCATATCTGCCACACCTTCTCATTAGGTCCTCTAATTTGACGGATTCTACTTTTTCCAGTGTGGTTCTGGGTAATACAGTGACACTAGCATGAAGACACATAGAAAGCTTAAACCAATTCACAAGACCTTTTCACCGGATGAGCAAGAATTGAAGTTCAGTTGATGTGTGTGGCAGTCAGCTTTGTGTGGTGACGCAAAGCTGCTTGCTTCACCATTCGTTGAGATCCCTACGCAGCACAGAATTTGATGGGCTGACCAATGGCGTAGCTGCATGGGGGTGGCACAGTAAGTTCTGCAGGCTCCGCAATGCACCATGTAAGCAGCCCCTCTCACTCATCATTGGAGCTGTTCCAGGTAGTGACAGCAATGTACAGGAGTGCTCCTGCATGTTGCCACTGCTCTGATGGTGAGTGTGAGGAGCCACTTTTAGGACACATTGTGGTGTCCTTTTCTCACTCTATGGTTGGCAACCTTCAGTCTCGAAAGACTATGGTATAAGCCTACAGCACCCAGTGTTCCCAGGCGGTCTCCCATCCAAGTACTAACCAGGCCTGACCCTGCTTAGCTTCCAAGATCAGACAAGATCACTCTATATGTTTCTGCTTTCTGGCTATCTGATTTCTTCTCCTACTTTATGTTGCACTAATAATATCCAGTTACTGTTTCTTCTTTCTGTTCACAACAATATTTTTGATTGCCTTACAGCTATTATCTATCTGGATATCAGGTCATTATCTCAAACGTAAGATGCAGAAGGTATGGCTGGGGGAGGGCGGTAAAGGAAGTAGTTTGTACCCAGGCCCAGAGTCCAAAAAGGGGCCCAGAAGTCAAAGAAGAGGGTCCTCAAAGTTCCTGGGATCTTACATTTTCCTATCCCACCTGAACTCACTGGCTGCACACGATGATGGGCGCATCAACTGTGGACATGCAGTGGCAACTGCTGCACCAAGCCATACACGCCAGGCCAAGGAATGCATCCATGACTCTCCTTAGCACAGTGTCAAATCTGGGAGGAAACTGGCCTGCTACAGCTCTTCGGCTTGTGGATCTGATCACCGTGAAGAGTGGACAGGAGTCCAGGGACACAGCTGCAGAGCGACAGCTGCTGCAGAAGTTTCATTTTGGTGCACACAGCACACTGTCCATTCTAGTGTGAGCCTAACGAAGAAGATGCTAATTTTCTGCAATGAATTTTCTATATTTCAAAGATTTTAAAGAGACTTAGGAGTGTGTTTGGTTTTCCATGCTACTTTATCTAGCTGCCAATGCCGCGTGGTCGGGTAGACCTCAGGGAGCCTGGTAGACCTGGGCTCCAAAGACTATTCCGGCTGTCAGCATCCTCCCCCTGCCCTATTTTGCCCCCCCCCCCATTCTGCTATTGGGAACAGGGCCAAAAGAAACTTTGTACCCCTTGATAAAATTCCTCTCAGAGGCCCTAGCAGAAGGCAGAAGTTACTAGGTTTCTCCCTAAATTTTTGCTTCTCTATTTTGCCTTTGCTTTCTCTTTCAGTTGGCCCTTTCTTTTTGTGTTCACGTTTCTGTTTCTGTTCCAGCCAGTGGCATAGCTAGAGGGGGTGAAAAGCATTACATTTTTCAAGAAGCTACACGGTACAGGTCCAACCTTGTTATACACAGATTTTTTTATACACAGATTTGACTCAACACGAATGGCCACTCAAATGTGAAGGAATGTGCTGATCCTGGAGAAGGGGAAAAATCCATCCCTTTAAAATCACAGTTTTAAAAAACTGCTTTTCTTAATGTTGTAGAGAGACAGTCCTGCAAGTGATCATTCCATCCTTCAGCTGAGCCAGGCAAAGGCAGGGGGTCCTTTGCATTTCTAATTGCTGACTGTCCCTCTACAACAGTAAGAAAAGCTGTTTTTAAACCACTATTGTAAAGGGACACACTTTTTAATTTTTTAAAAATTTCTTTTATTTAACACATTTTATGCGATACAAGGACATCTGCAAGAGGGATCTGAAGGCCTTAGGGATGGACCTCAACAAGTGGGAAACCCTGGCCTCTGAGCGGCCCACTTGGAGGCAGGCTGTGCAACATGGCCTTTCCCAGTTTGAAGAGACACTTGGCCAACAGTCTGAGGCTAAGAGGCAAAGAAGGAAGGCCCACAGCCAGGGAGACAGACCAGGGACAGACTGCACTTGCTCCCAGTGTGGAAGGGATTGTCACTCCCGAATTGGCCTTTTCAGCCACACTAGACGCTGTGCCAGAACCAACTTTCAGAGCGCGATACCATAGTCTTTCGAGACTGAAGGTTGCCAATACCAATGGTATCAGCACGGAGTCCCTGAATCAAACCCCTGTGAATGTTGAGACACAACCTCATTAGGAGCAATGGAGGGGCAAGAAATCTGGAAATGGGTCTTTAAATCTATTTTTCCACTTTTTTTTAATCCACTGATTCTTTTTTTCGCCTCCATTTTGCTCCCCTCGTCCAGAATGGCTCTGAAGGGGAGGGTGAAGGGCCACTGGCTCCCTGCAAAACTTAGTGCTTTGCACCCCCTTTAGCTATACCACTGGCTCCAGCTAATGTCAGTTGGTTCTTTTTCCATAACATTTCCAAAATTCATCCATTTTGATCCCCTAACTGAGAGGTTCTCAAACATTTAGCACTGGGACCCACTTTTTAGAATGAGAATCTGTCAGGACCCACCAGAAGTGATGTCATGACCGGAAGTGACATCATCAAGCAGGAAGTTTTTTAACTATCCTAGGCTGCAATCTTACCCATGCTTACCCAGGAGTAAGTCCTATTGACTATCTTGTTAAAAGCATACACATAGCCCAGTGGTACTCAAACTTTTCTGGCCCAAGGCTGGAAAGTGCAGAAGATGGAGGGGTTCGCATTCTGCCCAGGAAAGGTGGTGTGACTGTATCGCTGCCAGAGGACTTCCCGCACCTCCCCTGTGCGTTCGTGGTGCCTCCACAGGGAGCTGTGCCTCACAGTTTGAATAATACTGACATAGCCTGTTAAAACTACAGTTCTGTCACATTTCCCCAAATTTAGTTATATACCGTGGGAGCATTAATTCTAATATATTAAAAATAAAAGATTGAAATGAATGGGGACCCACCTGAAATTGGTCCATGACCCACCTCGTTTGAGAAACACTGTCCTAACTCTTAGGGGCCAAAGAGCCAATAAAACCCATCTTTAACCAACAGACAGGTTTAATTTCTCAGTTAAATGTGGTTTTAACATTTGAAAGGTAGGATGTAAATATTTTAAATAATTGCTTTCCATGCAGACAGTTCCATGTTCCATCTCTGGTTTCCTCAGTTGTGTCACAGGGCTGAATTCCTCTGCCTGAGAGCATGGAGAGCTTCTGCCAATCAAAACAGACTATAATACTGAGGTAGATGGAACCACAGTCTAACTATAGAGCCGTTGTGTGTGTAGGAAAGAGAGTATGATTCTGTGGAGCACTGTTAAATGTTGTTAAGTTGTTTATATATAGAAACTGATTGCAATGTTAATGGTGGGTTTGTTTTTGTGTTTGTCACTTCTCTGATTACTGGAAGATGAACATGAGAAAAAAAAAACTGTTCTAGAGTTTCTTACTAAAAAAACTCACTGTAGTAAACATTACTGGAACATTTTACAAGTCTGGACTCCTAGAGACCAATCCACCTAGTAATATTTGCGTGGACAGTACCTTCCCTTCACACATCCCCCCCCCCTCGAAAAAGCACTGTTTTTGGAATAGAATATTCAAAGATAAATCCAGGAGGGGGAGGCGATAAATGTGCAGGCTAACTGCATGTCTGTACTAGTCTGAGCATGTCCCCTCCATGAGTTCCTTCAGTCATTTGAAAGACAGCCTACTAGGCAAGAGTAAGGCAAGCCTCTTTAAAATACAGCTTACCTGGCATGGCCAAAAGGGTTGGGCTGTCAGTGAGGATCTTATCCTCTCTTTTAAAACCTCCTTGCCCCTTTTCCCTTCTAAGACATATAACCCCAAAATAGGTGACATATGTCCGAGGAGACTCACAGGCAACCTAAGAACTTACATGGAAAAAAGTAAAAATGTCTTTTTTTTTTTACTTATCTCTACTTTTGTCTTCAGGTCACCCCTCCCCACCATAGTATGCAGTATGCGGTGGGTGCCTTTTTGGCACAGCTGCATACTATAGTGTGCCAGGTGGGTAGGACTGGGCCTACATGATCTTAGTGCTTCCCCTTAGAACAGTGATTTTCAACCTTTTTCATCTCATGGCACACTGACAAGGCACTAAAATTGACAAGGCACACCATCGGTTTTTTGGCAATTGACAAGGCACACCACACTGACAGCAGGGGTTCACATCCCCCACTGGCCCTACTAACAAATGACCCTCCCCCAAATTCCCATGGCACACCTGCAGACCATCTGCAGCACACCAGTGTGCCACAGCACAGTGGTTGAAAATGGCTGCCTTAGAATGTCCCAGAATATTCTGACAGGCATGGGAGCAGGGTACATGAGAGGCAGGCAGGTGTTCATCAGCAAACAAGTCATTACAGAGAGGGTTCCCTGAAGGTACAAAGCTGAAAACAGTAGCAGAAGCTCTCACTTCCACTAAACAACTATGCAAGCTCCCTTGAAAGGTGTTTTATTGAGTTGCCACCAGAGCCTACTCTACTCATTGAAAACATCAGCCACAAATTACAGGAGGGGAACATATAATAGTGTGGGCAAAAATGCCACTTCTGCCCTTGTAGAACATATAGAAACATGTCTTCTATTTCATGCCAGTGAATAATAAAAGATTCTTCCTTCTTTGGATTCCTGCAAGGAGGACACCCCCTGCTACTGAACAGACTACTATTGGTCTCTTCCTCCCCACTGTACCGCTGTGTTAGACACCCCCCACCCACCCCCGCAACTCTGTCAAACTGGCAAGTATTATTTCCATTTGACAGATGAGAAAACTGAGGCTAAAAAATAGTGGCATCATTTCAAGCACTTCATGAGTTCACAGCAGAGGTAAGTCTTGCATCCAGTATCCCCAAATCTGTATTTCCACATCTGTGTTCACAGTATCTCATCAGGTCTAGGGAGCCCCTCTCCATCATAGTACAAATAAAGTCTCCTGCCTGCTTTCATCAGCTGTAGAAAATGTGCCCTTGTCTTTGAAAGAGTACCAGGAGTTGATTGTTCCTGGATGGGCCCAGCTGCATAATGGTGGTGCACAATCCACATCCACTTCTTCTTGCATAACCAAACTCTTAGTTTCAGGTTTACATTCTGTTGTGTCAAAACGGCAGTCGTCCACAACAGGAAGAGAAAGAGGAATCTGTGTAATCACGTAAACAGGTTTGAGTAAGTTGAGATTTATCATCTATGAACAACAATGTGCTTGCACTCATAAATATGTGAGTTATACAATACTCTGATGCAGTGTAGTAGCTAGAGGGTGTGCAAAGCACTAAGTTTTGCAGGGAGCCTCACTGTGGTGTGCAAGCAGCCCCTCCCCCTCACAGCCATTCTGGAAGGCTCCCCCACCCAAAATGACTCTGAAGAGGAAGGGAAGAGGCTGTTCGAACACTGTGGTGAGGCTCCCTGAAAAACTTAGTGCTTTGCACCCCCTCTAGCTACGCCACTGCTCTGATGCATCTGGTCTGTATTTATTTTTTCAACGAATAAATTCAAGAGATTTGCATCTGACTGAGCCACTCTGAGAGGGTTACCAGGCTGCAGCCTGGAGAGTGAACATTAACCTTAAATGCATCAATAAAATGCAAAAAAGAGGCTCATGTGGTATCTTAATTACTAACAGATTGGTTGTGGCAGAGGAGCCCACTTCAGCAGGAGCACAAAGTGTTGGTTGTAAACCGTGGGGCCAAATGGACTGGAAGGTCTTTAAAGTTTAACTAGACTCCTTTTTGTGTTTGCTGCAATAAATTAATGTGGATTCCCCTCTAGAATTTATCGACACAAATAAAGCAGGAAGCAAGTTGCCCATTTCTGCTCTTATCTTTAGTGTCTCCTACCTGTCTACAGTAGGACAAACGGGACTCCACATACTGTAGCAGGTGTGGGAAGAGGCCACAAGGAAGCATCAGGACAGGAATGGGCAGGAGCAGCTGTGATGCTGCCCCATTGAGGCAGGTAAATGATTTTTCTACAAGTGACAAGTCCACCACAAGCCCTCCTATCCTCCACCAGCTCCTCTGTGTAGTAGTCATGCAATGGAGAGAGAGTGAGCGAGAGCATATTGTGAGCTTGACCACTATGTCTAAAATGCCTTAAAAATTTTTTATTCATACCTATCTGACAATTCCTGGCAATACAGCTAAACTGTCCCCTTTAAATGTTGGTTTAAATGGCTCCATGAAATATTGACATCTAGTGGCCACACTCTGAAATTACACATACCGTACAGTTAAGGCTGGGCATTCAATCCATTAAATACTCGTACAATTTAATATTGTGAGGTTTATTCTGCTGTATCGTTGTTTTCATGGTATTTCCTATCTGTTTTCTCTGGAAAAAGTTCTGGAAATTCTGTTATGCACATTAGATTTATAGGGTGTGTGCAAAGACTGATAGGAAGTGATTTACCTAAAACTGCCCAGTGAGTCTTCCAGCCTCCACTCTATGCTGAGTCTCAAGGCATAGCCCTTCTGATTCTTGAGTTTACAGCCACTTGATTACAGGTTCAGTCCTAATCAAATTCCCAGCACTGATGGGAACAAACGTGGTAAGGCCTCTATGATTGAAAAGGTCTTGATAAGGCCTCTATGATTGCCCCAACACCACAGGATACAGTGCATGTCCCCAGGGCCTTGGGGGGGATAATTTGTACCCAGTCCCAGGGTCAGAAAGGGGGCCCAGGAGCCAAAGAAGGGAGCCCTGAATTTTCTTGGAATCTTACATTTTCTTATCTCACCCAGATTCAGGATGCACAGGATGCGCATCGCGCATGGAAGAAAATACTGCCAGAAGCCACAGCACCAGGTCCAGGAACGCATATGTTCCTTAACAGTGTCCCATCTGGGAGGAAGCTGGCCTGCTCCAGGAGATCCTTGGCTTGTGGATCTACTTCCATGAAGGAGTGTTACCAAAAAGGGCTGTTAGGTTTTAAGGGGAATTATTATATTACCCTTTTGGAAACTTCAGGATCGCAGGCTAGATAACAAGACAGCGCAATGCAAGGAAATTCCTTTTTAGCTGGAAAAGAGACTGAGAGAAAGATGGATCGCTAAAGCACACAGGCAAACATAATGCACATGGAAAAATAGTATGTTTCTAGTACCTAGCTTATGGTGGTTGCATGTGCCATGTATTTGGTGCATCCAAGGAAATCAGGAAAAGGGAAAGATTTTAGGGAAGGATTTTAGGGGTCCCTGATCTGCCAACCCAGTTGCTGATTAAAGATGGGTAGAGAAGGGGAGAAAAAGGGGGGGAAGAAGGGAAAAGGTTCCAGACACAAGATATAGTTACCTGTCCTGAGGAGCAGATGGATGGGGGGCGGAAGTCCTGGAAGGAGGACCTCTGCCTTGGAAGGGCAGCCAGAGAGAGAGCTAGCACATGGCAGCCTTCTCTTAAAAGGATTTTTACTGACCTGAATGACCCGGATGTGGCCTAGAGCTGTCCTGGATGTGCATGGTCACTACACACAGTGGGGCACGTGGAGCATGCAAGAAAAACAGGATGATAAGGAGTCAGCTATCAGCAAAGGCTGGCCTCCGGGGGGGGGGGGTAGCTGGCTGTTCAAATCTGCATACGGTGATTGAGTTAAAACAATGAGACATAGGCAAAGATTCACAGTGATTGAGACAACAATTAACTCTTCCAGACTCCTTGACTGTCGGATGGGGATGTGGTCACCATGAGCTTGACTTGACTTGATTGTCCTGTGTGTTGAGGTTTAATGGGTTTGCATAAGAGTGATTGGATCAGGAGACCCTTTCTTAAAACAATACAATGCTTTAGACTTTGTTGCTAGAGTCTTTGTTGCTTTGTGCATGGAGAGGTAGAGGTTGTGTAAACTTGTGACTTTTACTAGGGTTTTGGAAATTGGGCTTGTTTGTTTGGCCTGTATGATATTTTAGTCCATAATAACATAACCAGATATAAAAATCACAAAAGGAAAAAGGAAAAAGGGGATTTTCACGTAACAGGAGTGGATGGGAGCTCAGGGACACAGCTGCAGGGCTGGACACACCTGTTTCACCCTCTCCCTCTTTGGGAAGGGGCCCCAAAGAAACTTTGCACCCCCTGATAGGACCTGATAGCCCCTGATAGGGCTCTTGCAGGCCCTGCACATCCCATTGGCATGGCTGCATCAGCAATGGAAAGTTGGATTGGGCTGTAAGGCTATGATCCTAATCCTGGAAGTAAGTGCCATTAAATTTAATGAGGCTTACATCTGAGTAAAAGTGCACATCCTAAGCTGTAAACTGTTTATTGGAAGCACTGTAAGTGCCACAGAAATCAGTACATGGCGGCAATGTATTCTAAGCCTCTGCTCTCTTGTGCATTTCAACAGAGTTAAATCATAACTATTGTAGTGAAGGACTTCAGTTTCCAGGGGGCCCTTGGCAAACTGCCCTCCATTGGCTCCTCCTTTTTGGGCAGGCTCCTAGAGAGCCACTCTGTATCACCATGTGAAGGCCGTGGGCACAAAGGATGAAAGGATCCATAGTGAGTCCAGAAGCATAGCTAAGGCTGCAACACACCATATTAAGCAGCACCAGTGGCGCCTGCAGTACTTATGCCCCACCTATGCTTCTGAGTGGGCCCTGGCAGCTGCCCAATGATTCTGACTCCTGAAGCTGATCCTGATTTTAATAATGATGGTGATAATATTTATTCTTGGTTCAGTGCTTATAGTAATCTCTAGGCACTGCTCAACATATGAAAAGAAGCACGTCCTGTCTAAAGGCTTACAGTCAAAATGGAGACATCAGACAAAAGGGAAGGAGAAATGCTGTTGGAGTGAGCCTTATTAATCCATACTGAGCATTGATATGAAACTTCTGCCTAAGTGCTCAAAGTAATTCATATGCATTCTATCTGAGCATAAACATAGTAATATTAAGATTTGCACAGAGCTTTCTGAGTGTGCAAAGTGCTTCCCATGTCTCATCCTGATGCCGTCAAGAGTGCAAAGTCCCAGTCCGCGGCTCAGTCTTTTCACAGCTCTGTGGGCCAGAATTGTTATCCCCTACTATAGATGGGAGCGTCTGAGGCTGAGCAATAGTGGGTTGCCTAAGGCTCCCAACAGGCTGGGAACTGGGAATTCCCCTGTTCCTTGTTCATGTTTGTTACACCAATGTTTCTCACACTGTGGGTCAGGTCGGGAGCCAATTTCAGGTGGGTCCCCACTCATTTCAATATTTTATTTTTAATATATTAGACTTGATGCTCCATGGTATGTGACTGCATTTGGGGAAATGCTACAGACCTATACAGACAAGCAACAATATATATTCTTTTAACAATGATAGCAAATGGAACTTACTCCTGTGTAAGTGTGGGTTGGATTGCAGCCTAGGATTGTTTAAAATTTTTGTGCTTGATGATGTCATTTCCGATCATGACATCACTTCCAGTGGGCCTTGACAGATTCTCATTCTAAAAAGTGGGTCCCAGTGCTAAATGTGTGAGAACCACTGCATCATACCATTTTGTTACACCAGCTGCATAGACCACAGTAACAATTTGGTCTGTGGCGGACCATCCTCAGATTACAAGGTGGTATGTGAGACAGACACTGCCACCTCTCCTCCCCACCTGCCCCAACTATGTCACTTGACCCTCCACTGCCCAACTTGGTGGTAGCAGGCAAAAAGCTGCTCCATTCAGCAAGTGCTTTGTACATGAAAGGGAGAAGGGGAAAGAGAAGAAGGGAGATGAGAGTGATGGGCTAGTGTGTGTCTGGTCTGGGGCTGGAAGAAAGCAGACTAATTCCTTCTCCCATACCTCAATAATGAGGGAACTTTGTAGTGTACAGACACTGCACTTTCCCTTAGGGGATTGCAGTGCTGGAGAAAGTCTTTCCTTCCAGAAGCAATTACAAGTTGCTTGAAATATAATGAGGGGAAATCAGATGGCAAAATGCAAATGTTTTACGGGGGGAAAAATAAATCTGCAGGGAAAAATGAGCACGTACTGACAGGGAGTTCAGCAGCAATAGGGCAAGACTCCTTGGAAGCCAGCATTCAAGGCCTGCAGTTTAGAAAGAGGCTGTTTAGAACTTCAAGCAACATGACAGGTTGAAAATGAGGAAGCCCACAGGGAGACTTGAAGTCCTCACCAAGTAGGAGAGGGAAGCAATTCTGTGAAATGTATGTAAAGGCCCCTCATTTAGAACCAGTAAAAGTGAATGATTTGCTGCTGAAGACTGTAATTACCCTTTGGAAGGCTCACCACTGCCAGGGACCTGTGAGATGAATCCTGGGGCTGAGTTTCTATGAGATCTGAATAGTCTTATAGCAGCCTAGATCCTGCCTCTCAAACAAGGCTAATAGGAGGCAATAAAGCAACACCTCAGGGGACATATGCGGGTTGCCTCCCTCAGTCCCAAAGACTTTCCATTGCTTGGTGTTGTATAACTCCTGAGGCTCATTCTAATCACAGAAAGGACTGGGTGGGAGTTCAGAATGGGGCAGGGACCATGAGGAAGAAGTGCCCCACTAGCTGATGCCTCTGAATAAGAATTGCACACAAATGTCAAACTAGGAATTTATCTCAGGGCAACTGGTTTACATGCCTGGGCTCCTAATGGAGCACCCCAGCCCAGCCCAGCCCAGCCCAGCCAGGAGAAGCCCAGCTTCAGGCAGTGGGCTGGGGGAGGCGGAATGCAATGGTGGAGGTGGCAAGGGATGCCCCATACACCACTACGTCCCCTTTGCACTGCCTTCCTGGTCACTCTGCTTGACTCACCACAGAGATATGCTACACAAAAGCAAGCAATGATGGGGGCGCAGTGGCATAGCGATAGAGGGCAGGAGGTACATTGTCCTGGGTACCATGCCTTGAGGGGGTTTCAAATCACACCCCCAATGGCAGAGACATCCAGGAGGAGTTCTGAGGCATAGGGAGGCCATATGTGGCCTTTCCGCTCAGAACGCCTGAGAAGGCCTCCTGGAAGCCTCTGAAAGGCACTTCTGGTTTTCAAGGAAACCAGAAGTACCTTTCTAAGGCCTTCTGAGACCTTCTGAGATCTCATACCCAGGCACCTGGGGGGGGTGGGGGTTCTGGGCATCTGGCCCCCGGGGGTGTTTAATTTTTTGTGGCCACAGGTGCCAGATCCCTTGGCTATGCCACTGGGGGGGGGGGAGTCCTTAAAAAAGCAACTCTAAAAATAAATGGCTCACCATATAAATCTACCTTTCCATGATGAGCTACTGTATGCAAACATTTGGTCAAATGGAGTAGCCCCTTTTCTGTAACAAGCCATGAGTTGGCAGATGGTTAAGAGTGTTGGACTAGAACCTGTTCCAAGGACACCTAAATCCCTCTCCATTGTGATGCTTATTGAGTGACCTTCAGTCAGCTGCTTTCAAGTCTAACCTGCCTGACAGAGTTGCTGTGAAGGTAAAATGCAGGAGGAAAGAAGCATGTACATAGTCTGAATTCCATGGGGGAAGGCTAAATACTTTGTTGCTGTGGTGTGGTAACAATCCTACTTACAAAAGAGTAAGTCTAAAGATTTCCTGGATTTCTGCTGAAAGGCTCCAAGGACTACTTTCAGCAGAGGACAGCACAGGGATCCAGACTGAGCACCCAATAAGACAATAATGCCTAGAACCTCTTTCTAAGACTGTCATTGGAAACATGAACTGTCCTCCAAGCTTCTCTTCCCTTCTTAGCAGCTTCCCCCTTCTGCTCCATGTGGGACTAAAGCAGTGTTTCTCAAACTGTGGGTCAGGACCCACTAGGTGGGTTGCAAGCCAATTTCAGGTGAGTCACCATTCATTTCAATATTTTATTTTTAATATATTGATGCTCCCATGGTATGTGACTGCATTTGGGGAAATGTGACAGATCTGTACTTTTAACAGGCTGCTATGAAGATGCTTTGAACAGTGATAGTAAATGGGACTTACTCCCGAGTAAGTGTGGGCAGGATTTCAGCCTAAGATTGTTAAAAGTTTTCCTTGATGATGTCACTTCCAGTCATGACATCACTGCTGGTGGGTACTGACAGATTCTCATTCTAAAAAGTGGGTCCCAGTGCTAAAGGAGTGAGAACCACTGGACTAGAGGTCAAATGAGAGCATCAGATCTGACTCCCTCCAGGTAACAAACTGTATGTTACCAGAAGACAGAAGAAAGCAGCACCTTGTGTCTCCCCATGAAGTGCAGTTTGGGCCTCAGTTGGCAATAATGGGAATGAACTCCAGCTGTAGATCAGCATTACAGAATTATAATTTGTTAATGCAGGAGTTCTTAATTGGGATATCCATATGTTTTGGGCAGGGGTATGGGAACCAAATACCCCTGGAGTAATAGGGGGTATGGAACTCAATCTCTGAACAATTTAAAAAAATGTTGTTGGATTAATTAGAGGTGGTGCTGCTAACTCAGGGCCCAATCCTATCCAACTTTCCAGCACCGGTGCTGCTGCAATGCAGCCCCAAGGTATGTTGAAGAGGCCTTTGAGACTGCTTGCCCACCACAAGATGCAGTGCACACCCCATTGGCATGGCTGCACCGACCTTTAGAGCCCGATCCTATCCAATTTTCCAGCACTGGTGCAGCTGCAATGCAGACCCGGAGTAAGGGAATAAATGTTCCGGTACCTTGAGGAGGCCTCTGTGACTGTTCATTCCCTACAGGATGGAGCACACGCCCCACTGGCACAGCTACACTGACACAGGAAAGTTGGATAGGATTGGGACCTAAGCTATTTACATCTTTTGAAGTCAAACTGGTACCTGATAGGGCTGGTGATGATGATGGTAATTTTGACAGTTTGGCAAAGGGGGTATGGGGACATATTGAGCAATCCATTAGGGGATCTGTAATTGTAAAAAGGTTAGAACCCCTTCTCTGATGCAAGCAGCAGAGCACTTATTATGTTCTGATCTTCCCATTTCAAAATGGTGGCAGGGAAAATGAACTTGTCGTGGTTGTCGGAGTCAGCGGCATGCTGACGTGGCAGAGGCAGGAAGTTCCTGCCGGGGAGATGCTGAATCCTGTTTGACTAGGGATCTAAGAACATAAGAACAGCCCCACTGGATCAGGCCATAGGCCCATCTAGTCCAGCTTCCTGTATCTCACAGCGGCCCACCAAATGCCCCAGGGAGCACCCCAGATAACAAGAGACCTCATCCTGGTGCCCTCCCTTGCATCTGGCATTCTGACATAACCCATTTCTATTCTGACATAACCCATTTCTAAAATCAGGAGGTTGCACATACACATCATGGCTTGTACCCCGTAATGGATTTTTCCTCAAGAAACTTGTCCAATCCCCTTTTAAAGGCGTCTAGGCCAGCACCACATCCTGTGGCAAGGAGTTCCACAGACCGACCACACGCTGAGTAAAGAAATATTTTCTTTTGTCTGTCCTAACCCGCCCAACACTCAATTTGAGTGGATGTCCCCTGTTCTGGTGTTATGTGAGAGTGTAAAGAGCATCTCCCTATCCACTCTGTCCATCCCCTGCATAATTTTGTATGTCTCAATCATGTCCCCCCTCAGGCGTCTCTTTTCTAGGCTGAAGAGGCCCAAACGCTGTAGCCTTTCCTCATAAGGAAGGTGCCCCAGCCCTGTAATCATCTTAGTCGCTCTCTTTTGCACCTTTTCCATTTCCACTATGTCTTTTTTGAGATGCGGCGACCAGAACTGGACACAATACTCCAGGTGTGGCCTTACCATAGATTTGTACAACGGCATTATAATACTAGCCGTTTTGTTCTCAATACCCTTCCTAATGATCCCAAGCATAGAATTGGCCTTCTTCACTGCCGCCGCACATTGGGTCGACACTTTCATCGACCTGTCCACCACCATCCCAAGATCTCTCTCCTGATCTGTCACAGACAGCTCAGAACCCATCAGCCTATATCTAAAGTTTTGATTTTTTGCCCCAATGTGCATGACTTTACACTTACTGACATTGAAGCACATCTGCCATTTTGCTGCCCATTCTGCCAGTCTGGAGAGATCCATCTGGAGCTCCTCACAGTCACTTCTGGTCGTCACCCCTCGGAAAAGTTTGGTGTCGTCTGCAAACTTAGCCACTTCACTGCTCAACCCTGTCTCCAGGTCATTTATGAAGAGGTTGAAAAGCACCGGTCCCAGGACAGATCCTTGGAGCACACCCCTTTTCACCTCCCTCCATTGTGAAAATTGCCCATTGACACCCACTCTCTGCTTCCTGGCCTCCAACCAGTTCTCAATCCAGGAGAGGACCTGTCCTCTAATTCCCTGACTGTGGAGTTTTTTCAGTAGCCTTTGGTGAGGGACCGTGTCAAACGCCTTCTGAAAGTCCAGATATATAATGTCCACGGGTTCTCCCAAATCCACATGCCTATTGACCTTTTCAAAGAATTCTATAAGGTTCGTGAGGCAAGACTTACCCTTACAGAAGCCATGCTGACTCTCCCTCAGCAAGGCCTGTTCATCTATGTGTTTTGAGATCCTATCTTTGATGAGGCATTCCACCATCTTACCCGGTATGGATGTTAGGCTGACCGGCCTATAGTTTCCCGGGCTCCCCCTCTTTCCCTTTTTAAAAATAGGCGTGACATTTGCTATCCTCCAATCTTCTGGCACCGTGGCCGTTTTGAGGGACAAGTTGCATACCTTAGTCAAGAGATCTGCAACTTCATTCTTCAATTCCTTAATAACTCTTGGGTGGATGCCATCAGGGCCCGGTGACTTATTGATCTTTAATTTATCAATGAGGTCTGAAACATCTTCTCTTTTAACCTCTATCTGACTTAACTCCTCAGTTAGGAGGGGCCGTTCGGGCAGCGGTATCTGCCCGAGGTCTTCTGCCATGAAGACAGATGCAAAGAACTCATTTAATTTCTCTGCCATCTCTAAGTCTCCTTTTATCTCCCTCCCTCACCATCCAGAGGGCTAACCACTTCTCTGGCAGGTTTCCTGCTTCTAACATATTTGAAGAAGCTTTTATTATTCCGCTTAATGTTGCTGACCATGCGTCCTCATAGTCTCGCTTGGCCTCCCGTATCACCTTCTTACATTTCTTTTGCCACAGTTTATGTTCCTTTTTGTCAACTCTTGTGCCATGGTAACTTAAGATTGGTGACTGGGCTGCTCCTGCCTAGGATCGATGAAAAGCCAAAGTCCAGGTTAGCCAGCTTATAACTGCAGTCTTCCGTGCCTAACTCCAGTTAGAATCCTTGGGAATGGGATTCTTGATATACCAACATCTCTTCTAAGTTCTCAATACTGACTGACACCGTTAAATGGCTTTATAGAATTTAGGTGTCATGCATTTGATGAAGTGGGCAGCTCTGTCCTATCAAAGTATATACCCCTGTAAATGTATTAGTCTTCAGGATGCCACAGGACTCTTCATTGTTTTTGCAGCAGCAGACTAGCATGGCTACGTTCCTTTGGCATTTTAGACATGTTGGTTGGATTCAGGGAAGTCACCAAACACAATATGTTGGGTTCAGTGGCATAGCTAGAGTGGGTGCAAAGCACTATGTTTTGCAGGGAGCCTCACCACTGCATGCAAGCTGCCCCTCCCCCTCCTCTTCAGAGCCATTCTGGGCAGCCGGAGCAAAATGGAGGTGAACACCTTCCAGGAAGGCCTTCTGGGCATACGTCTCCATTTTGCTCCCACTGCCTGGAATGGCTCCAAAGGGGGGGAGGGGCTGCTTGCACACCGCCATGAGGCTCCCTGAAAAACTTATTGCTTTGCACACCCCTCTGGCTACACCACTGGTTGGGCTTCATCTTAGTGTTTTAAAATTAGAGAATGGGTCTTAATTGTATCCCAGTAACCACAAGAGTTTGAACATTTGAACAGGGTATATTTCACTTTCTATTGATCTCTGAGGATGCAGCCATTGAAATCCTTATTCATGCTTAGAAATCCCTAGCTGCTGCTGCTGCTGCTGCTGCTGCTGCTGCTTCTTCTTCTTCTTCTTCTTCTTCTTCTTCTTCTTCTTTTCAAATAGAAACAAGCTTTTGAATCAATCTCCTCTTCTTCTTTAGACAGATTCAGCTGACCTGTCAGTTTTCAGAACACCACTATTTACTGGCCTTGGGAACAAGGGAGGGAATCGGACTTGCCCACTGTTCATGGGTGCAATTCATTCTGTTGGGGTCAATGGCAGAGGTCGAAAGGATTTCAACGGCTGCACCCTCAAGGATCAATAGAAAGTGAAATACACCCTGTACAAATTGTGTGTTTGCCCTCACATATTCCTGCTGCCTTCACGAAAGAGGCCATATGTTTGCACCCAAATATTGATTCCAAAGCAGATGTGTACATATACTTTGGCAAGTGGCAGCCCTCCATTCAGATCTCCTCTCTGTTGACACCTGTGTCCTCAGACATCACCACCATAATCTGTGTGATTGCTCCAGGCTTCCAGGAAGCTGAGCAAGAACCCTTCACCAGCAGCTCCATTTCTTCATGTCCCACTAGTGATGGGGTCCTGCGGCAGCTATAATTTTGCAGACTGGCTGTGCTAGTTGTAAATGTGCTGCTCCCCCACCCCTTCCTTTGTGTAGCATTGCCCACTTAAGACAGTTCTGCTGGGCTCCTGGGAACCGGAAGACTGGTTCCCATTTAATCAGGGTTTCCTTCTCCAGCTTAGCCAGTTAGGATACAAAGATAGAGAAAAAAATCAAGCTTCATAAGAAGAGAAGGAAGGGGCTAGAGGATGGGTGGGAGGGGTTTGTTATGCAAATTATTAGAATCTTAATGGAGGGAACATTCCCACTGCTCTGTGTGTGTACATATTCTGCAGGACCGCCTTTCTTTCCTTTATACATTTATTTAGGCAGGAATTTTAACAACAAAGAAAATAGCATCACCACAACAGCATCTGTTTCTATTTTAGGCAGCGAGCAGCTCTGTCTTTTGGAGCTGGAATAGCAAATCATCTGATCATCTGTGAAGCCACAGAAACTACAGTGTCACTCAGGACATGGAGGAAGAAAGTGATGATAACCACTAAAGGGAAAAAAATTCTTTTTCCTTCATCCAACTGCTTGAAGCTCTTTACTATCAAGAAATGACACTGATCATCAGGGCAGCTGTTTGAAAGCTCAAAAAACAAAAACAAAACAGGCATTCCAGGATTCTGATCACCAAAATACAGATGTGAAATAGAGGACACCCAGCATGTCATATGGGACCCAGAATATCTGGAAAAATAGGATAATTCTTTAGAACAAGGGGTTATAAGCAGGTCTATAGAATGAAGGAGTGGTAACCACTTATTGAACTTTTGTAAAGTGGGAAGTGGGACTCATAAATGTCACACACACACACACACACACACACACACACCCCAAAGCTTGGCACAAGGGAAGTGCACCCACTTGCGTCCGTCCCCCCCTGCTAGCTACATCACTGGGGTGGAAAGCAGATCTTTCTGGAATATTCTTGAGACTTCTGAGCGATTTCATTTCTCCCCCCCCCCCAGTCGCTTCCCTTGAGATCTTTATTTTAACACCCCAGACACACTCACAAGCTTCGTCTTGAAGGGAACCTGCGCTCAGAGCAGGAGGTCAGCAAGTCTCCCTGGACACTGGGGACATAATCTGGAGATGTGGGATGGGGGGTGACGCTGGGGACAAAATCTGGAGATGTGGGGCGGGGGGGGTTGGTCACACTCTGGACGCTGGGGACAAAACCTGGAGATGTGGGGCGGGGCGTGGTCACTAGAGGTGTCCCACACTCGCTCACCCTGAAGGTGGTACCGAGGATGGCCCACCCCTCTAGCTACTCCACCGGGGAGGGGGTTGCTCCAGCGGGCCTTCCCGGGCGGAAGGGAGAGGATGGCTGGCAAGGAGCGGGGGGGAGGGTTGCTGGCTGGGGCCGGGTCTCCTCCCTCCATCCATCGCCTGTTTAAGGCAGGGCAGCGGGAGCCCCCTCCGCTCGCCTCCCCTCGCCCTCCCCCGCTGGCGCACTGCGTTGCCCCTTTAATACCCGCCGCCCGCCCGCCCGCCTGCCCTGTAGCTGCCGGCGCCGGGCATCTCCTGCGCGCAGAGGAGCCTCGCGCAGCCTCCCCTCCGCGGCCGCGTCCCGCCAGCATCGCTGCCTCCGCCCGCAGCGCGGGGATGTGAGCGGCGCGTCCCTGGGGCCCCGATCCCGCGGGAGCCCCGCCGGCGGCGCCACGGAGAGGGCGGTGGAGCAGCGGGCCAAGGGCCGCGCCCCCATGAAGGAGAAGGAGCGGGAGCGGGAGGCGGGCGCGGCGGCGGCGGCGGGCGGGGAGCGGGGCAAGCCGGCCACCTACACCGGGGACAAGAAGGCGCGCATGGCGGCCAAGACGAACAAGAAGTGGGTGCGCCTGGCCACGGTGCTGGCCTACGTCCTCTCCGTCTCGCTCGCGGCCATCGTGCTGGCCGTCTACTACAGCCTCATCTGGCAGCCCGTGCGCGGGGGCGGCGCGGCCGGGGGCCCTTCGTCCACCGCGCAGCCCTCCGCCGCGCCCCCCGGCCCCAGCGCGCCGGCCACGCTCGCGCCCGCGGAACCCCCCGCCACTGCGTCGCAGGAGGACTCCGCCGCGCGCCCGGGCGCCCCGCAGCCCGCCACTCGGCCGGCGACCTAGGTGGCACCCCGCTCGGCACCGCGGATTCAGCACCACGGAGGCAAGCGGGACCCGACGCCCTCCGCGGACGCTGCAGCCCCACGGACTCGAGGGGACTTTGCCGAGGAGACGTGCGCAGGATCGGGACCCCGGGGAGCAGCGAGGCGCTGCCGGACCTCTGCTCGCCCCGCCCGTCGGACTCCCCCTGGATGGGACTCGGGCAGCAGCCGGGAGGACGACACTGCAGGGACGGTGTTGGTTTTTACAGAGGCGCTTGACTAATCAGTGAATGATTTTTGGGGGAGGGGGGAGAGCCACGTGGAATGGAGCTCAGGTATGTCAGCCTGGCTGAAATGCCCCCCCCCACCGCGTCTCCTTTGTATCCTGGTGTATAAACTCTCTTTGTATACAGATGCACTTAGTTCATGCCTAGAGAAGAAGAGCTCTATAATCCGTGCTCTGCACACACACACACAGAGCTGATGCTGAATGGTGTTCAAAGGGCTATTGGGGGGAACACCTTTGGGGGGAAAGTCTCCACTCACCCAGTGGCGTAGCTAGAGGGGGTGCAAAGCACTAAGGCTGCAATTCTGTCCTCAGTTTCCTGGGAGTAAGTCCCATTGACTATTGTGGGACTTACCTCTGAGTAGACATGCACAGGATTGGGCTGTCAGTCTTTTAGGGAGCTGGCCTGCTCCCTGTAAGGGCAGTGTGTAAAGGGCCCATCATCCCCCTCCCCTTTGGAGCCAGGCATACACCTCTGTTTTTGCTGGAATGGTGCCGGAGGGGGGGGCCCTTACACACTGCTCCCTAAAAGACTGACAGCCCAAGCCTAGGCAGGTCTACTGAGAAGTAAGTCCCGTTGTGTTCAGTGGGGCCTACTCCCATGAAATAGGAATTATAGGATTTGTAGCCTTAGTGCTTTGCACCTCCTTGAGCTAATCCACTGCGCTCACCTGGGCTGAAAAGGGGAGCCCCTTCCTCAATACCCAGGTAGCAGGGCTGAGTTGACCTTAAGCTTTATTATTGCTTGCTTAGCACATATTTTGCTAAACCTTTATTGCTCTGTTTTAAGCAGAGAAGCCACTGGATTCCATCTTCTGCTGCGGACATGTTGAAAAGGAATTCATTCCTGTCATGGTTTTACTGTTCTCACGGAAACCCTGGCCTTATGGTTATGATTTGTTAGGGGGTTAACCTTTGGAGTATGTGTGCCTCTGGTTTGGCTGCCATTTCCTTCTGTTTCCCAGGGATATCTTGTAATGCAGTCTTATAGTTTTTATCCTAAACCTTGACAGTTAACTGCACAGAATTGCAGTGCTTAAATTTGCAACCTTGATGTCATTATTCCCAGTCTGTATTAACTTCACCCTTCCCAGTACAAATGTTTATCTCCTATTATCATAGTCTCCATAATAAGAAAGGATGGAAGCGCTACTCTTTGGTCATGTTTCTACTGGGAATCCCAGAACTGGTCCCCTGCTCCTTTCATGCTGTTTCTCTTTGGGTGCTTGCAACTACTGCTGGAACTTATAGAAAATAGGTGACTGACAACCCAATCCTATGCATGTCTACTCAGAAGTAAGTTCCATTATAGTCAATGGGGCTTACTCCAAGGGGAGTGTGGATAGGATTGGGCTGTTAGGCCGCAGTCCTAACCAATTTTCCAGCACTGACATAAGGGCAATGCAACTCCGAGGCCAGGGAACAGACATTGCCCTACCTTGAGGAGGCCTCCATGACTGCCCCCCAACTGCAGGATGCAGCACATGCCCCACTGGCACAGCTATGCCAGTGCTGGAAAGTAGTTTAGGATTGTGCCCTTAGACTTCACGCCATACTATAATTACTGGACGTGGTAGAAGCACTTCTAGAAGTAGTTCCAGCATTAGATCAGTGGTAAAACAGCTAGCACAACAACCCTAGTTAGATATTCCTTTTAAAAAAAACACACATAAACACACAGTTTGTCATGCAATGCCTGCGGTTATATTTTTCTCAAGATCTGACTGGCTGCAGCCTCTTCTCTTACATCTATGTCAGAAGCCTAGTTGTTTATTTTTGAGTTGGTCTATTTATGATTTTGCAGAAGACTCTAATGAGCACAGAACATGGCTTGAAAGGTTGAAATCCTTGCTGATGTTCAGGCTTATTTAAAAAAAAAATTTTCCCTGTGCACTCTTAGCGTTTAGTTACCCGGATTGGTACGGGTACGGTATTAGTTATGAAGGGTCTGCCACAGAGCTGTGGTGGACTCTTCAAAAAGATTGCTTTGTACAATACCGTTTTCCTCCAGGCAGATCAGTCATGGTGGAGGGTGAGAACTACGTGTGCACAAAGGGTCTTGTGGTGGAGCAGAGCGCATTTCATCAGACGCAATTGGCGCATTGGACAAAGTGAGCTCTGACTCTTGATAGCTGATGCCGTAGCCGTCTTTCAGGTGTCACAAGACTCATTGTTTTCCCCTTGAGCAGGCACACTCTAATTGGTTGTGCATGTGCTTAGTCTGATGTGAGCACTCTGAGCTGGGCAGACACTGTATATCTCAGTTACCAGAATGGTGAACTTGGAGCAAAATAAGATAATGATTTTCTCCAGAGGAAATGGAAATGTCTGAAGTTGTCCTAACTTCACTGTCCAAGCAGTTGGTGGGAGTTTGGCAACTTCATGGCTATGGCTGCAGCACCCTGCCCTGTTGAGCCACAGAAGCAGCATGTTTTGTCTAAACAGATTCTGGTGGCCTGTTTGACCATGTCACTTGCTTGCTTTGAACTCAGCAAGCTTGCACACTTCTCCCTTCTGCTCAGCCAGTGGCTGAAGTAGCAAATTTAAAAACCGGCACAGATGTTTTCAGCTGAAGGATATGGTGGATGCAGAAGGTGGGGAGGCCACAGCCTTTGCAGGAAATGCAAGACCCACTCCTGTACTTTTATTAAATGAAGTAAATAGCAAAATATGTGCCCTTAGAGGGCTTTCCAGTATATTTTTTTGATATGTTGTATGATTAAAACTGCTAGTCAAACATGATAGCTTGGATGGTCATACTCTTAGAAAGGATGGAATGAAATGTTGGCAGAACTGCTTTGAAGCTGGGCTGTCAAACCACTAGCCCTCTGTATGGCCATAACTGAATGTCAGATTTGAATAGGTTTAAATTTAAACTTGTAAACATGCTCTGATGTTGTCTATATCTAATTCAGCCATGTAAGCTGTCTGTATTCAGAAGTTCTGTATATTTTTTAAAAAAATATTTTTAAGGTGAAAAAAAAATACATTAAGAGATTTCTGCCTAAAACTCTATGGCTTTAGATGTGTTTTTCAAACTCACACACTGAAAGGGTATTATCTTTACCAATGTGCTGGTTTTGAGGTTGCAAATGGAGCTTTTGAACTTTTCCTGAAATGAACAAACTGATCCCTCTCCTAATTCATGACCCCATAACTACCCTTGATCCCATGAGGATAGGCTGATTTAAATTTTTTTACTCTCTGTTTTATGGGCACAGGGGGCTGTCATGACTGAGCGTCACTGAAATTAATGAGACAAGTTACTTGTGAAAAGTCCTATTAATTTCAATAGAATGTGATCATTGCTAACATTCTGTGGGAAATGTAGGAAATGATCCGTAGCTGGTCTTGTGTGAAAGTGGCCAATTGCTGATTCCCGTGTATATGCGCACAGAGAGAAAATCCTTTGTGAGATCCACCACACTTTTGACATACATATTCCACACCACACACCACACAATTGACATACATATTCTTTCCTAGGGAAATATGAGAATGGTTTGGTCCTCCAAGCTGGCAGAAGCAAGCAATTGTGGAATGTGGGCTGGTGTAGTAGTTTGATCTGGGATTCATCTCCTCTGCCTTTCATAGGGAAACGAGTGGGAGAAAAGCAGATGCCCTCCTCTATCTCTAGAATAGTTTGGGCATTTCCTTGGAATCCGGCTGGCCTTACTGGGAAATTGGAGTTCCCAAAATCCCACATGAGACGAAAAGACATTCTACTGAGTCAAAAGTTGTTTTTTACTGCATGATTGGCTAGAGAAGAATCTGCTGAAGCAGAGGGTGGACAATGATTGAGGACTTCACGTAGGCTGTGGATGTTGGGTGAGGGGACAGAGGCTTATTAGGATTTAATGTGCTTTATTTTGCAAAGAATCAGAGTTTTTCTGGGTGAAGCAGATGGAAGGGGAAGATGATGAATAGAACCAGATAAGTGACATTAAATTCATACTTCCCTCTGACTCTGGAGGGGTGATATCCTAGAACCCTATCTTGATTCTTTTCAGTCCAGACTGAGGCAGTTTCCAGAATGACCATATAAGAACAGTTTGACCTGAGAGTCCTGTTGATCCACTGTTGACCGGCTCCGTAATTAGACTCTTTAGACTAGAACAAACAACTGTGTTCTTTTCTGACATGTCAGAGGCCAGGAAATTCCACAGTTGTGGCAGGGCAGCTTTCACTTAGAGAATGATGTCTGTGCTGCCATAAGTCCCCATGGCTTGATGATGGAAGTTTCTTGATGTAGTGGACATTCTTGTTTGTAGGACAGCTAAGATTGGTGTGGGTCACTCTATTACAATGACTGGGTGAGATGAAACAAGCTAGGGAGATGTGGCGGTTGCCAGTGGAATTGGAGATCAATGTGACAGCCCTCTCTTTTTCCCAAGTTTTTTGTTTCTTTAAATTTTCCTGGGTTTCTTTCATTGGACAACTCTGGCCTTTGGGCCTCTTCAGCCTAGAAAAGAGGCGCCTGAGGGGAGACATGATTGAGACATACAAAATTATGGGAAGGATAAAGTGGATAGGGAGATGCTCTTTACACTCTCACATAACACCAGAACCAGGGGACATCCACTAAAATTGAGTGTTGGGAGGGTTAGGACAGACAAAAGAAAATATTTCTTTACTCAGTGTGTGGTCAGTATGTGGAACTCCTTGCCGCAGGATGTGGTGACGGCATCTGGCCTGGATGACTTTAAAAGGGGATTGGACAAGTTTCTGGAGGAAAAATCCATTACGGGTTACAAGCCATGATGTGTATGTGCAACCTCCTGATTTTAGAAATGGGCTATGTCAGAATGCCAGATGCAAGGGAGGGCACCAGGTTGCAGGTCTCTTGTTATCAGGTGTGCTCCCTGGGGCATTTGGTGGGCTGCTGTGAGATACAGGAAGCTGGACTAGATGGGCCTATAGCCTGATCCAGTGGGGCTGTTCTTATGTTCTTATGGTATTGCTCATTGCGGTCATGTGCCAGTTGCCACCCTTTTCCCTCAACCTGTTTTTTTTCCTGTAGTTCGTTCCTGAATCATAATCCTGTTGGGCCTTTGTGCTACCAGAACTAGCTTTCTGGTGGCACAGTATGCTTTATGGCTGTCGCAAAAGGTGATGAGGCTGCTGATCTATGCACCACCAGAGCCAGGGACAGCTCCGGTGCCAGTAAGTCAGCATAAGGGGCATGGGATGGGCAGAATGGGATGAGGAAGGGGACAAACCGGGTGGAGGCTGGGGTGGAAGGGGGTGTGTGAAGGCCAGGATGGCAGTGGTATCGATGGCAGTGGCACCACCAATATCCTACCCCCCTTCCCAGCCTTGATCTGCCTTCCTGGGTCCACTTAGACTTGTGCCAGCAAAAGAGCTGATTCAGGTTTCAGTAGACCCATTCAGGTAGTGGAGGCTTACCCTCAGGTAAGGGAACAAATGTTCCCCCATCTGAGGAGATCTCCAGGACCGCCCCCTCACAGGATGCAGTACATGCTCTGGTGGCACAGTTGCATGGGGGAGGGGGTTAGACAGGATTGGAAGTGGCTTTGTTTTCATTTCAGATAGGACCAATAATCTGTATCATCTGGGTCTATCCCAAGTCTGTATGCTGAGGTCTTGGTATGATCCTGTCCTCAAACTAGGAATACAGAAAGGACCCAGGATGTAGGGCTGGTTCAGGCACCATTTTGGAACATCTACATGATCACAAGGAGAAGCCAACAGTTCCACACATGATAGTCTCGTAACTCCAGCATGTTCCAGACATGCCTGAATGATGAGGATCACAAACGCTGATACAGCACACAGAATCCCCCAAGCGACAGCCATATGGCTTTAATTTGAGGATACGTTATTTACTGTGACAGTTTTGTGAATTCATGCTTCATGAGCTGCTGCTCGTGCTTTGGCTGCTTTTCTTCAAGAAATAGAGCTACAGGACACCTGAGACGTGTTATGGGAAATTTCTGACCCATTTGCTGGGACTGTCATGGTTGTTTCAGGTGACAAAACTGATTAAAGACTTGTTGACTCCTGTAAAGAGAAGAAAAAAAAATCTCTGCTCCCTGGGCCTCCTTTTCCTCAGGATATAGCAGCTCCTTGAAGAGTGCAGTGATGCAGAAATTAGGATCTTGATACATGCTTTTTGGTTTTGTTTTGTTTTGTTTCTTAGAACTTGGACGGTTCGTTGCTATTATGGTGGCCCAAGCTGTTTTAATGAGCCTGGAGCATGTTAAAACAATTAATGTCGCTGAAATAGCCCACATGCTTATTAATTTGTTTAACACATCCAGGATTTTCTGACTTCATGAGAGATGAGCTGACTGTACAAGCTGTAATAGCTGCATGGACATTTTAATGGCTCATGAATCTGTGCGCACTTCTGGGGTAAAAGAATGGATGGCATGTGTGATTCATAAGTGGTCAGCCCTTTCACGTGCTCCAAGAGTGATCCAACTGCATTTTAGCCTTTGCTTGTCTCTTTTCAATCCCAGTGGTACCAAAACCCTTCCCCACATAACAGAAGAGGGAATTTGCAGTGGAAAGGCTCACGTTAAAAAAAAAAAAATTAGTTGAATTTCTGGTCAGGCAGAGCAATCCTAACTAGTGCTGGAACAGGCAGGTAAACAGGCTTGTGCTGTATCCAGCGCAAGTTTGGAGTTGGCTGTGGCTCAGCCGGAGGCAAGGGGAAATAATTCCCCTTACCCTGGGTAGAGCTGCAGCAGCCCCAATAGGTTTACTCCGATCTACGCCACCTAAAGAGGTGGTGCAAATCCAAGCAGCCCGGAGCTGCCCTGAGCTGCCCAAGAATGAGGCTAGGACCCAGTATAAGTGCTGGATCCTGGTCCCACTTCCTGCCCATAGCCCTCTCTCCCCTTGCCTCAAAACATCCTGCTTCCTCCTTGCCCTCCCCATGCATCCCCAGACGCTTGCGCTGGCCAAGCTAGGACGGTGCAGACCTACTAGGCTTCAGCACAGCAGAGGCTGGATGCAGCCTCCATGGGCCAGCACACGTCCTTGCACCAGCCCAGCTGACTCCAGAGTGGGCTCAAATGTGCCTTATGGTGCATTTCAGACCCCCCCTCCCTTGCAAGGGACTTGCAGGCCCAACAAGCGCTTAGGATTGCCCTCTCAGTATTACATCAGCCAAATGCACCAATAATTTTGTATTATAAGTGTTGTTTACTGAGTTGCTGTGTTGCTTTTTTTTTTTTTAACACTTACATTAGTTTTAAAACATTAAGGGCCCAATCCTGTGGTGGCTGTTGCCAGCGCTGGAGTCCCAGTGCTGGCTGTGGGTGTTGCAAAAGTGCCATAAGGCACTTCGCCACTGGCAGGAGACACACAGTGCTGGCAGAAAGGCCTGCGCCACTTGGTACTGGGCCTCTGATCCAGCAAGACATAGCAGAGGAGCGTTGGTTGGTGTTTGACCCTGGCTGGGCAGCAGGAAAGCTCTTCAGGTCAGGGGGAATGTGTGGGGAAGGAGGGAGGGGGGAAACGGGGTGGGAGAGGGGACTGGTGGGCAAATTGGGCCCAGGAGGGGGCGGGGACGGCGGCAGTGGCAGCAGCCAAATCCTGTCTTCCCTCCTGAGCTGCGGATTCAAACATGGGTCTCCTCAATTCTGTGCCAGCTTAGACGCTGGTACACATCCAAGGATCCACTGGGGCCAGCAGCATTCTACATAGAGCGTTCTACCCCAAGGAGTCCTCTGGCAGTTGCCCTGCATGCGGTGCCAAGGCAGAAATTGACTGGGCTATAATAAGAGCAGCGTGCATACAGGCCAGTGGCACTGCTGTGCACCCGGAATGTGGTCCCTGTCCGGACTGCATCTGAGTATCCCTCCTAAGCGCTGTGCAAAGTCCTCCTCATTCGGAGGACAGGGACACCTTGGACAGTTGTGTCGGCTGCCCAGCGTCCCAGAAGGCCACGCGACAGGACAACTGGGCAGACGCGACAGCCTAGAGCAGTGTTGGTGAACCTATGGCACGCGTGCCAGAGAGGGCACTCCGAGCCATTTCTGTGGGCACGCGCGCTAAGCCAGGCAGCCTGGAGAGGGGCGCTGAAACCGCTGCCTCCACCTGCCCCGAGTTTGTTTCCCTCCCTGTTTTTCCCTTCCCCAACTCTCCAGCAGGCTCAGCCAATCAGCATCCAGCAGACTCCTGGCTTTTTCGGTTAGAATGGCTCAGGGCCCTTCACTGGCTGAAGACCAGCCAATCCTGAGCTGCTCTCCTCCTCAGCCATTTGAACCTTTGTAGCCCACCTTTCCAACTGCCCACTCAGCGCCAGGAGAGGCTTTTCCTCCGCAGCACAGGCGCAGCTGGGGGTGAGCAGTGCAGCCAGAGAAAAATCCTGCGCGTCTACTCAGAAGTAAGTTCCATTACAGTCAGTGAGGCTTGCTCCCAGGAAAGTGAGGCTGGGATTGCAGCCTCAGAGCCTAAGCCCATGCAGGTCTACTCAGAAGGAAGTCCCATTGCAGCCACCCCTTCCCTGCTAATATTTCCTTACCCAGCATGTAATTAGTCTGTGGAACTCTTTGCCACAGGAAGCAGTGATGACAACTTGCCTAGATGCCTTTAAGAAGGGATCGGACAAATTTCTAGAGGAAAAGTTCATTACGGGTTACAAGTAATAGTAGGTAAAAGATGTTAATGTATGAGTTGTTTTTTCTAAACTAAAACCTCAGTATTCAGGTTAAATTGCTGTGTTGGCACTTTGCGATAAATAAGTGGGTTTTGGGTTGCAGTTTGGGCACTCGGTCTCTAAAAGGTTCACCATCACTGGCCTAGAGCATCCCTATCCATCAAATGAGAAGGACTCCAAGCGGTGCCTGGAAAGTTCCCCTTACTGGGCAGATGGATCTGTCCAAACCCCAGATCGGGCCCCCAGGCTGAGGTTTGAGTGGACCTGGTATAGGCTGAAGAGCTATGTTACTTGCTGCTAATTGCATCACCAACAACCTTCCATCAGTGTCTATGAAATCTTGTGACACTGTAATCTTGTGTCTATATAATTTTGCCACACATCAATCACTGTATTCATGAATGCATCACCCAGGGCAAAGATTGCCTTTTCTCCTGTACGCAATGTAACTGTTTAGGGCTGAGGTATTCAATCTGTGCATCCCACCTCCCTAGTGAGGCATGGTTAGCCTCCAGGGGCATCACCAGGCATCTGGGGAGAGAGGCTGTTCTGCTCTGCTGCACGTGCTGCCTGTTGACTTGCTGCTTTTCTGCAGTTGTGAACAAGGTGGGTGGGGCAGCCTGAGGCTGGGAGGGCTTGTGAAACATGATGGGGGAGGTGGGAGAGAAGGCTGGCTGGGCAGGGCAGGGCAGGAAGAGGTGCTGCATCTCATCATGGAGCTCTCTCCATGTGCAACCTCACCCCAAGGACTACATTTCCCAGCGTGCACCTTGCCCTGGGCATCCTGGGATTGGTCAAGGCTGGAGGAGAGAAGAGTGTGGAGGTGCTGCATCTCATGAGCACAGGGCGTGCTCCTGGCAGGCTTTAAAGTAAGTACAGGCAGTGCAGCGCTTTCCTCTGCTTGGGAAGGAAAGAGCCAGCCTGCTCCTAGTGGGGGGGGGGGGTGTCCAAATGCCGCAGCCTGCATCCCTCCGTCTTGCCTGGGGGAACAGGGGTGGCATCTGCATGTTGGGTGTGTGTGTGTGAGCAACCCCCATCTACTTCAGGGTGAGTTGTTATATTGCTGGGTGTGGCTGCAATCCTTTCCACACTTTCCTGGGAGTAAGCCCCATTGACGCAAATGGGGCTTACTTCTGAGTAGACCTACATAGGCTTGGGGGTCTGTGTCAGCTTAACCAAGGATCCTCACCTTTCCCTTTTTCCTCCCCCTTCAAAAAAAAAAAAAAAAGCCACTCTTGATGGTTTTGTCTCCAAAAATTGATTAAAAATAAAAATCCCCATCCCTTTTTAGCCATTTCCCTTTTTCCTCCTGTCTCCTTTGGGGCGGGGGGGGGGGGGGGTACTCTGTTGGCTGCTATTGTAAGACAAAGGCACAATCCTAGCAGCTAGGTCTACTCAGAAGCAAGTCCTATTGTGTTCAAAGGGGCTTACTCCCAGGAAAGTGGGGTTAGGATTCCAGCCAAACAGTCTCTAGGTCTGAGTTTGCATTTAGCAGATACACACAAAACAAAGTCTTCCCCTCCCCCAGCAAATTCATCATTTCCCCCCTCCCTTTCCGGAACCCTCCAGATGTGCTGCTAACAAACTCAGGGCACAATCCTAACCAGGTCTACTCAGAAGTCCTATTTTGTTCAATGGGGCTTACTCTCAGGTAAGTGTGGTTAGGATTGGAGCCTCAGAGTGCTGGCAGCCTTGTTTCTAGTGTGTAATTATAACACCTTCATCCCCATTTTGGGGGTAACTGAGGTGAGGTGTTGTAATGGGGAGCCGTGGCCAATGGCTACAAGGATCAGGGGAGGCGCAAGCTGGAAAAGTTCAAGAACCACTGCTTTAGGGGATCAGGAAAATGTGAGATTCCTATAGGAGAAGAGCAGACTCAGCAGAAGAGGCACATGAAGATAAATGAGAATCAAAAGTGTGCTCATTGTGTAAAAGCCTTGGTAATGGGGAATGATTGTATCCAGTGCTTTTTTTGTAAAAAAAAAAAAAAGTGCAGGAACTCACAACTTGTTAATATTTTATTTATTTATTTTTATTGGAGAAATAGGTAATAAGATACAACTAGACAACACATGATTAACACGTACAGAGAGGATAACAAAAAGGCATTCAACACTATTGAATACAGATATATTAATAAAGTATTGAAATGAATGGGGGCCTACCTGAAATTGGCTCATGATCCACCTAGTGGGTCCTTAGTTGGCAACCAGTCTCAAAAGATTATGGTATCGCGCTCTGAATGGTGGTTCTGGCACAGCGTCTAGTGGGTCTTGACCCACAGTTTGAGAAACACTGTTCTAATGTAAAATGCACTAAAATACACTGTGCCTACAGTTATCAAGTTAACCACTCTTTGCCATTGGCAAAAAATAGTTGAGGACAATCTTTATATCAAAGGCCTGCAAAACTGAGGGTCAGAAAAACATTTTATCAAAATTTATGGTGGTTTTTTTTTATGAATTTGGGTTGCTGATTCCAAAAATGGCCATAGCATAGGCTTCCTCATGAGGAAGCACCTTGAACCATTCACTGACAAGACTATGCCATATTTCCAAAACTAGAAATGATAGGGGAAAACTGATGCCATTTTTAGAATCAGCACCCCAGTGGCGTCACTAGGATTCACGTCACCCAGTGTGGGAGGCCTGTGCATCACCCTGTGCAGTGGGCAGGGCAACACCCCAGGTGGTGGGCATGGTGATATACCATCACCCTGCCCCCATTGGTTTATTGGCTGTACCTTTTGTTAGAACACAGATATTTCAATGTGGTTTGTTTCATTGCATTCTGCATGAAATTACACATAGATTGATATAAAACATGATAGTAGTGTTCCTCCAAATTATGATTTTAGTGATTTTGAAAACTTGTAGAGTCACACACACACACACCCCATCACTAACAACTTATGGCAGCAGTTCTCAAACATTTAGCACTGTGTTTTGCCAGATTCCAAGGCCAAGCTCTGCCTGGAGAATTATGCCCACTTTAAGCAAATTAGCTCCCCTTCTTTCCCCCAACAAATGACCCTGGTTCTGCCCTGCAGTCCTGCTGGACCCCACCTCCAGGGTAGCTCACCTGTTCAACCTGCAGAGGTCCTCTCTCCTGCCAGCAGCCTCCCACCACTACAGCAGACCCTGGATCATCAGCAGGTCTTGGGCACAGCAGCTGCACACCAAACTCCAGTGTCTCCAGCAGTCTGTTCCAGCAGTCTCCAAAATCCATCCACCAACAGTCCATTAGCCATCAATTCCTTAGTCCATTAATCCAGTCTCCCCTACCTCAAGCTTTCCTCCTTCTGCTGCCCACAAACCCTTCCTGCCTCAGGTGCTCCTTATATCCCTGAGGGCCCTATGGCCTTCAAGTGGCTGCAGCTATGCAGCACACTCCCTGGAAGCCCAGGACTTACCCTTAAAGGGGCCACTGCTTGTTTGCAGACCAGTGTTTGACTGCAAATGACTATCCTATCCTCTTGCTCACCAATAGTAAAAATCCAGTATGCAGCCGTACTGGTTGATGTCACTGTGCTCAATAAACAAAGACTTTAAAAATAATTAAAAAAACAAAACCCTGGACTCCATCTAGCCTCCATCTGGTCACACTGACTCAGCACATTGCAAAAGCCTTGCAGTTGCTGGTGGCAGCAGATGTCTGAAAGCATCTTGAGCGGTTCAGTTACTGAATACTTGCAGCAGATAGTCTGAACTCTGTGCTACTTCGGGGGGCACTGAGCGCTTCATCTTCCTTGTGTCTTGTTAAAAGCTGTGGCTGCTAAGCATCTCTGGAAAACAGGTTCTAAACGGATGTTTAGGACCTATCGCATGGCAGTTGCTTTTCCAGATGTGCTTCAGCACTGGAGCACAGTCCCAAAGAATGAGATGTGACACTTGAGGAAATGGGTACCCAAGTGCCAGTCTTGCAATTGCATCTGTGCTATGTATTCACTATGCATGCCAATGTGGAACTCTAGCACCATAAGGACACTCCAGGACAGCAGGTCTTCTCTAGTGGTTCCAGGCTTTCATTGTGCTTTCTCCTTGGCACCACTGCGGTGCATTAGTTAGAGTGCTGGAGTTGGACCAGGAAGACCTGGGTTCAAATCCCTGCTCACTCTTGAAAATGATTGGGAACACAATCCTATGGTGCCCTTGTACCAGTGCTGAGCTCCAGTGCCACTGCTGGTTATCACAAATGTGCCATAAGGCATGTCCGTACCACCCGGGGAGGAAGAGCTCTCAGCGCTGGGCCTCATTACTGTGTGGACAGATGACCGGCACTGGATGTACTGGATGGTGGTAAGACTTCTCGGGGTGGAGGGGGAGGTGGGGAGTGGGTGGAA
This sequence comes from Tiliqua scincoides, assembly GCF_035046505.1. Classification (NCBI taxonomy): domain Eukaryota; kingdom Metazoa; phylum Chordata; class Lepidosauria; order Squamata; family Scincidae; genus Tiliqua; species Tiliqua scincoides. Next base: position 13,061,814 of record NC_089821.1, read on the forward strand.
CGGGGTGGATGAAGAGGATGATTGGGCCCAGGAGGGGGGTGGAGACAGTTGGCAGCTTCTACTGCCAAATCCTAACCTCCTTCCTGGCCTGGGCAACCCAACACAGACCTCCTCAGGTCTGCACCTGCTGAAAAGCGGGAACAGATCTGAGGAGACCCATTGGTGCCTCGACTGCATTGCCCGCAGCAAATGCTCCCTTACCCCGACAAGACGCATGGCATTAACCTGATGCCCATAGAATCCATTGGTAGCCATTTTGTCACCAGTGGGGCCCTGGACACCACCGGGCTTGGGATCAGGCTGTGGGTGTCCTTATGCCAATCACTTTCTCTCAGCCTGGCCTACTTCACAGAGTTGTTGTGAGGATAAAAGAAGAGGGAAGAGTTCCTTGGAGGAAAGTGGTATGTGAATGTGAAAATGAATGAATAAATGAACCTTATGTTTGAACATAATGGCTGCCGTGATGCTGCAATACATTGTCATTGAATTGCTTGTGTATTCACAAACATGTGGATACTGTGATTTTTTTCTGCTCCACAACAAACTTTCAAATAACAAAACATTGCAATAGGTTGATTTTCTCCAAGCCAACACAGTGGTTTGTAAGCCACTGCACATGAGTCATGGTGACTGTGGACCACGTAGAGTGGTTGAAAGCAGCCTCCAGATGGCAGCCATGACATATGAAAGGGGCCCTTAGACTTAGCTAGTCAGTATCTTTGCTGAAACAGGCAGTTGGGGAGAGAAGTTTGGCTAAATCATCCATTGGAGAGAACAGGCAACTTCTGTTCTGACCCTGACAAAACTCCTGACTGTGTGGCTTACAAGAGTCACTGAAGGGATGCATGAGCATTCTTGTAAGGGTCAATTTTCATGTTTTATACTGTGTTGGAAGAGGAGTGAAGGGGCCAAATGGGGACAGTGCTAGGTGGCTAGTGGCAGCCATTTTCCCCTTCCCATTGGTCGGGCAGGAATTTTCTGGGAAATAAAACGAGTTATGTCCTTGCCAGCATCCAAGACTGGGAGGCTTAGACAGGAAAAGGCTGTCTTGGAAAGCCTCTCTCCCTGGTCACAAAGGGGGTCCCCAAAAAGGGGTTCCTTTAAATACTAATGAAAACAAAGTATAGCCAGATGTCTGTGTTCCTGGGGCATTAGTCTGTGGAACTCCTTGCCACAGGAAGTATGATGGCTTCTTGCCTAGATGCCTTTAAGAGGGGATTGGACAAATTTCTAGAGGAAAAGTCCATCATGGATTACAAGTCATGGTAGGTATATACAAGCTCCTGGTTTTAAAGGTAAGCTGCCTCTGATTGCTAGGAGGGGACGGCACCAGGGCACAGGTTGTGTCTGTTGTCTTGTGTGCTCCCTGAAGCATTTGGTGGGCCACTGTGATCTACAGGAAGCTGGACTAGATGGGCCTTTGTCCTGATCCAGCGTGGCTCTTCTTACGTGATAAACTCGCTTCCTTATGAATCAAGAGCAGGCAGGTAATCAGCATTAAGTTTTATTAAAGGAGTGAAAACCAGTGCAAATGAAAAGAGGGGATGCAGAGGGTCAAAAAACATGACACATATCTGTCATATACTTGTCGTACACTCCCAGGGTTTTGGGTGCTCAGAGTTCTTGGTTCTTGAACCCTAGAGCCTCAAGGACCCCTGTTCGGTAGAACTGCCACCACCCTGTATGTGCCAGTGTCTCAGTCCAGGGACACTGAGACCCTCTAGGCTTAATTCTATCCCTTGCAGGCACTGAATACTTTCTTTAATTTAAAGCCTCAGACCTCAAGTTACTAGTCCTCAATGAGGATTTGGTAGCTTGCTGAACGGCTAGGCAGGATTCTGAACCTTTGTCCCCAACAGACAATGAAACAACATGGTAAAAGGATTTTTACTTTGTTAAGTACAGAGGGTTACAAAAAGTTACAAAAGGCAGCAAATGCTAGAGGCATAAATTCTAGGAAACATAACAGCATAAAACAACAAAGCTAACTGGCTATCTCTATTATTCCCTAACTCTCCCCTGGGTCAGCTTCTTTTGTAGATCTTCAGCCCCAGTTACCTGTGAGGCCACATGGTCCTGGTGGGCAGGATGTGCACCCACCAACTTTCCCACCAAGAGACAAAGACCAAAGACAAAGAGACAAGACACCCCTTTGGGCTTTGTTCTTATACTTCTCATGCTACAGGATGAGATGACTCTGTACTTATTTGAACTGACCAATCAGAACTCTTGGGGACAGAATCTTCTCGAAGTGGGGCTGGATGCTAGTCCTCTTAGTTCTCCCCCTCCCCACTAGGGATTCATGGGCGCCTCTCTGTCTGCTGAGGTGCTACATCATCACCTTCCATGGAGCTGTAAATTCCTTGCAGCTAGGATGCAAGCCACTTCTATGTTACTGGGTTACTTTGGTTCAGGCTTTGCAATGCTACTAGGCCTAAACTGCACATATTCATGACAATATCCAAGGGAGGAGAGCAGACTGGGGACTAGAAAGAGCACAGGTATAGCGGCAGTGGCATATGTTAAATCCAAACCCCCTTCCTGGCTTTTATCTGTCTTCATGAGTCCACATGGACTTGCTCCAGCTATGGAGCTGATGCAGGTCTGGATAGACTTGGTGGTCTGGCAAGGGCGTACCCTGGGACAATGTACCCTTCGTTTGAGGAGGTCTTTGGAGGCTGAGATTCCTCTGTGGAATACAGTGGGTGCCATGTTAGCACCACTGCATTGCCATGTGGGGAGTGAGTTAGGATTGGACAGCTGGTCTAGTGGACTGGGGTGACCAACCAGCTGGCACATGCCAGACTCAGCAAGATGGTTGACCGAAATCCTTTGAGGAATATCCAGCCACCTAAAGCTTGTCTGGGACCGTTTGGCCCTTCCGCAATGGCACTGAATTCAAAAAGGAGAAGGATGTTCAGCAGCTTTTAGGATACTGAGACATCATGGAAGCCTCTGGCAGGTTAAAAGTATACCAATATAGGCAAAAATAGGGGGGGAAGAAGAGATTTTCACCACATATACCCAGATGCACACAGATATGCAATTCATAATACCTACATGCCTCAGCAGGTATATTTATACAGACTCTCAGAAGCTAGTAAGCTTTCAAAGCTGCAGCTTCAGAGAGGTGCCTAATTCAACATGCATATGCACCCTTTGCATTTGACAGGGAACACATGCATTGTACCCAAGTACAAAAGGTAGAGAGAAAACTGGCCCAGAATATTGAGCACCTTTGGGACTAGAACAGAGGACCTGCCAGGACGAACTGCTTGCAAGCATCTACTGTTGTGAGGGCTACATGACAAATGATGTATGGTGACGCCTTACACAAGCTTTGTACTGAGCAGTTGGCTGTAAATAGCCTTCCCCGTGTTTTATTTAAGCTTCGTATTATGTCATTTAAACAACAAAGTGTTCCTTTAATTAAAGGGCTTTATAGTTTCCTTCAGGCTTGCAAACCAATGATAGTCGGTTTGTCCAGTTTGATCCTCTTCTGACTTCCTAGGAGCAAGTTGGAGGAGATTCACAGCAGCGGCTGGCTGCCTCCTTCTCCCTGCATCTGTGCTGGAAAATGAAGTAGGGGGGAAATGCTGCCACAGGTCCAAGTCACATCTCCACACCTACCTGGTGCTTATGAAGAACCAGGCCGACAGAGAAAGGCAATTTGGAAGCTGCCTGCACATGCGAAGATCTCTGCCTGAAGCCTCCTTAGTCCACCCTTCTTCTGTTGCAATGAGCATGAGCCTGCACCTGTTCACTTCACACAGAAGATGAGACTAGAAGAACCCCCACTCATTCACTCACCAGCAGTGGTATACTCAGGGGCTGTGGTGCCTGGGGCAACAATGGTGTGACAGAACACAATGTCACTTTCAGGGAAGCACCAGGAGCACATGTGCACACACAGCAGTGGATGGGGCAAAATTGCCCCAGCTGATGCTGTGAGAGCTCAAGTGGCAGGTGCTACTTCCTAAAGTAGGAAGTGACTGGAGAGCGCATGCGCTCAGAGGGACAGCTGGCAACTCCTTTCAAATGGCGCCCTGGGCTTGTGCCCTGGTTTGTCATACCCTAAATATGCCACTGCCCACCAGCCCTTCATAGGACAAGTGCTTACAGGTGGCAGATGGAGCAGAGGTAGACACTGCCCCTGCCCTCTAGCATTGGTGATCCTCATGAATTTCATGCTTCCTCTCTCTCTGTCTCTCTTTTAAATTGCATCAGGTATCAACCTCCTTTCTAGTGTGGCGAGCAGAATCTGTTGGAGCATTTTATATAGAGAAGAACTGACCAACAGGGATAGCTTGCAAAGCAAGCATGTCAAACGGGCCCTGCTCCAAAGCTGTCCGACTGCACTTACTTACTGGATACAAAATCTGTATTCTTGTTCTTTGTACCACTTTCTGATTTGTAATGAGGCAGGTTCTCAGTAGCAGCAGCACACCCCAAGATCCTATCCCCCTTTTCCCAGCCCAACATGTCCCTGAGACTCATCAGATTTATTCCAGCTAAATAGCTAGTGTATAGACCAGAGGAAATCCACTGCAGGCCAGGGGTGTAAGCAAAAAACTTCTTACCTCTCCTGGGCCGTCTGGTCACACCTCCCCCCCCCCAAACCATAGCATACACCTCACCATAGCATGCATTACATCAGTGGCACATACTATGGACTGGCAGGGGGGTAGGACTGGACTGTTAAACAGATAAATAAATAGAATTCTTACCTCACACAAATGCTTGCATGAAAGATTAGAACTAATTTCACCAAGTCATTTACAATGTTTTAGCATTACTGGAGTGGGAAATGGTGGTTTAAACTGTGAGAAACAACTAATCCATGTGGAGTGGTCTTCTTTCGACCACTGTTTTCTGTTTAGCATTTCCAGGCTCAGCTCCTCACTGTCTTGACTCAGGAATGCTTTCCAACTCTAGCACTGTTATAGATTTTTTTCTCTTTTACTTGCCTCACTATGTCCTGGTTGTTGTCTTAGAAATATATACTTATGAAGGTGGTGAATGAAGGTGGGAAGGGGCTTCAGTGTTCCCCAGCCTTCGTATTGATTTATTTTACAAGATAGACTTGACCAACCAGGGATCTTTGTTGGAGCTGATGATGAATCTCATAAGCATTGAACAGCCTCTCATCCAGTAACACATTGTTCTCTATCTGGTAAGCACTGGCTCCAGCCAACACAGCCCCTGCTGTTTTCCACTCTGCGGAAAGCTTCGTAGCACGATGAGGAAGAGCTGTTGGGCTGTTAGCCAATATTGTGAGAGGAAACAGCTACCTTTCTGCGAGAATGCTTTTGAGTGGATGCCTGCGCTCCACAGATTACAGTTACTTCATATTCATGCCTGTGAACTCCAGACAGAAACCAGGAATCTCTGCCATTTCCCATAGAAGATGCACTGCTCTCTGGAGAACCAGGATATAGCACAACAAAAGTGCACTTGTGCATTTGATCACTGGGACATCTTTCCTCAAGGCAGTACTTCTGTTTTAGAGCAAATCACTGTATTGCTGGCTGGGGAGGGGTGGGGTGGGGTGAGCACAAGCAAAATCTGTGTCATCTCAGTGCAAAAATCAGGTGTCATGGCACTGCGTATGGAGACCCTCCTCACCAATCTCTCTAGACCAGTGTTTCTCAACCAGTGATACTTGAGGTGGTGTCTGGTGGTACTCACAGGACTCCTGGACACCTGCCACCCAGCAGTGAGACCAGGAATGTGACACAAAAAACTGCAATAGGAGGCTCCAAAGCATGCTTTTCTGCGTTCGAAAAGGCCCTTCCCTGTCCACCCTGAGCCTCTTGCTGTGTTTGTTGCATTGCATCTGGCCTCCCAACCCAGACATAACTGGTAATGATGTCATCGCCAGTTACTTCCAGTTGTACTTTGAACAGGTGGACCACGTGAAGTAGTACGGTTGAGTTCAAACCTTGAGAAACACTGCTCTAGACTAGAGCATCCAACACCATTTAACTGGGACAGCCACTGGACAGCCACTCTGCTTGACTAGAGTTTCATGCCGATCGGCCAGGCTGAAACATGAGCTATTTTTAATAAAAATAATAATGAAAATAATAAAAATCTGTGACTATCTAGGACCCCAATATTTAGCAGGCCAAATCCAGCCACCAACATCTGGTGGGCTATGCACTTATCATCATCATCATCATCATCAGTATTCATAGACTGCTTTTCAATGAAAAATTTCACGAAGTGGTTTATGGAGAAAATCTGTGTTACGGGAAAGATTATGGCAAAGATCTGTAAATTGTCAGGAAAGCTGACTCCAAACCACAAGGGATAAGATGGGAAGGAGCTTTGGGGAAAAAATAAGTTATCTAAAACTGCTGAAAAATAGGATGTTGAAAAGGCTGGTAAAAATGCACAGAAGAGAAAGACGGAGGCAGCCTCTTTCGTTGATCGCAGCAGTTCTTGAAATTTCAAGTGTCAGCAACTCCAGAGTTCCAGAATGCAAGGCAGTAGATAAGGGATCCATAAGAAAAGGAGCCAAGGCAATCAATATGAAAGGGGGGAGGGCGGGCGGGCAGCATCATTTCTGTCAATATGCTACCCCCCCCTTCCCAGCCTTGATCCACCTCCCTGGCTCCATTTGGAGTTGCACCAGCCAAAGAGCTGGTGTAAATTCAAGTAGAACTATTGGAGAAGCAGTATAAACATCCCCCACGGACACCTCCAGTACTTCCCCACCCCAGGATACAGTGCACACACACTCCCCTGGTGCAGCTGTATCAGCGAGGCAGAATTCAGTTAGGATTAAAGAAGAATTTTTTTTAAAAAGCAGCCTCCCCAAGCCCCGGAAGGCTCAGAAGTTTTTGCCAAAAACCAGGTGTGCCTTTCTAAGGCCTTCTGAGGGGGAGTATTAAAAAAAGTTTTGTGCCCCCGGGTGCCAGATGGCATGGCTAAGCCACTGCTCTGGCACTTTTGAGGAGGTCGGGACACTGCTTTTCATTTTGAGGGAATGGAAGATCACCTGGATGATGTTTTGTGTAGGACCAGCCATCCATGTGGGAATGAACAGCAAAGACACACAACACAACTCTGTAAATGTCGAGACGTAAACTCTTGATATTGCAAGCTATTTTTTCCCTGAATTTTTCCTCAACCTTAAATTTACTTGGTGGCTCTGTGATGTAGCAGTTAATAGACCTGAGAGATGGGCACGTGCCATGTCAGTGGGCCATCAAGCACATTTAAGGTTCAGTTCTTTTATTATTTTTATTTTTAAAGCATAACACTTCATCTTTCCCCGAACAACATTAATTTAACAAAAATAGTTCCCATATTTTCACCCATCTTATTCACCTCTCAACCACTGAGAGTTAATTTTGGAAACAAGAAATTAAAAAGTATCACAGTTTTCTTAAGTCTGTTAATAAACCAAATTAGTGCTGATTCTTCAATGAGTATATCAACACTACAGACTCATTTAACCATCTCCCCAGTGAACTGCAGTTCTGTGGAAAAGGTTTGGGGGAGAAAGGGGTAAGGGGAGAGGGGGGAGAAAGAGAGAATTCTCAGCATCCTTGCCATTTACTATGAGCTACTTTATTGGTGCAAGTCTGAGTGGACCCAGGTAGGTGGATCAAAGCCAGAAAAGGGAGATAGAATAACAGCAGTCACTGCCACTGATAATTGCCCCTTCCTGCCCTTGGCACACCCCTATTCCCACGCCTGTCCTAGCCCCATTGTTCCTCCTCCCCTCCCTGTCCTGTCCCGTCCATCACTTGTCCGCCCCCAGCTCTAATTTACCAGCACCAAAATTTCAACAGCAGCTGTTATTGCCTGGCTGCCATATTCACTGACTGCGGCCTTGGCCAGGCTGTGCTCTCTCGTGCATCACATCTTGCCATGGTCTCCAAATGTGCTGCGCTGGTGAAACACAGATCAGGTGACACAGCTACTGGACAGGATTGGACTGTTGGTTCAGTGGGCTCCACTGTATTTAATTAATTAATTAATTAAATTAATTAATTAATTAAACATTAAATTGTTTAATTCAGTGTTGCCTGAACATATGCTACTTATTTTTAGGTTCTGGATTTTGATCTTCAGGGACAACAGGCTGGATAGCAACTCCACTTCCATAAGCAAGTTTAAGCTAATGCTAAACTTACTACCCAGCCCAATCCCCCCTCCCCCATCAGCAGAATTAGCATAGTGCTAGCAGAGGTTGTTTTACAGCAGTTGCCTCTGCTGGTGTGTGCTGCAGGTCTGATGGTGGGGTGACCAGAGCAGCTTCCTCTGCACTAATGGATCCATGAAGACTCCCTGGAGCAGGTAAGCCCATGCAGGAGGTTGGAGGGAGGTGGGGAGAGGGTTAAGCAGGGTAGCATGGGGTGACAATGGGGGTCAAGGAGATAGAGAATTGGGCCTGGGAGGGGGGCTGAGTTCAGCAGCAGTGCAAGCTAAATCCTAACTCCCTTCCTGGGCCTGATTCACCTCCATGGATCAACATGGACTTGTGCCAGTTATATCACTGGCTCAGGTCCGAGTTGACCCATAGTGGCTGCTGGGGCTTAGCTTTCCCCAGGGCAAGGGGAAAAACTTCCCCTTACCCTGAGGAGACCTCCAGCAGCCAAAATTCCCCCAGGATACAGGTGGTAGCTGCACCATTGCCACTGCATTACTGGAGCATATTAGAATATTTCTCCTCTGCAACTGAGACACTTTATGGTTCAAGATTTTTCACGTGACCTTATTCATATGACTCACTGCTAGGCTGGAAGAGCAATTGGGGAGAATCTTACTCAGAACAGTGTTAAGTTATAGAAATCAAAATCCATTAACTGACAATGGGCATGTAATTCAAAAGTGTGTGTGTGTGCTTCAGTCATGGAAAATCAAAGGGATATGTGTGGGCTGTGTTTGTTTTTCTATACGGTGTGATTTCAAGTTCAAAATCTGGTGATAACTGTAGTTCATATGCAATCAGTAACTCACTCTCCTGAAAGATATGGGATACAGAAGTAGAGCCTTTTCAGGTCAAGAATATCTCAACCTGAGAGTATTTTATCATCATTCATTTGATGCATTTGTCTGTCTTCAAAAGGAAGTCTGTCTGAGCTCATTTACAACAGTGAAAGCCCAACAGGCTTCCTTTGAAGATACACAAACGCCTCAAACGATTGATGATAAAATACTCTCAGGTTGAGATATTCTTGACCTGAAAAGTCTCTACACTGTTTCCCAAAAAAATTCCAACTTATAATTCCACTTAAACATTTGCTAATTGCATGGCACTTCCTGCTTTCTTGTTAACCACTTATGTGGTGACAGAAAAACTGCTTGAACGGAGCGTAGAGAATGAAGTCCCAAGAATAGAGGACATCTGGGTATTTGGACCTTGAATTAGCAGAAAAACCAATACAAATTTCAGTGCACTGATTAGTTTAATCAAACCAAACATATTTTCACTTCACTCTTGCCAGCATCCTCAGTAAAGCACACTAACCGATTTGGCTAGGGGAATTTGTTAGCAGGAAGCCAAATACTGTAGATTATTCTGCACCCATGTAGACATGTTCAGCATATGCATCCTCCCTCAAGTGGAGTATTTCAGAGGCTTCAGGACATATGCAGAAACCCAGACATTCTTTGCAAAAATACTTAAAGCCCTTCCTTTGCCATCTTTCTCAGGGTCCGTGGCTACTTAGTAGTTATAAACATAGCTTGGTGGAGATAAGGGTTATCCAGCTCCCTTGTGAAAAAGATAGGGCTTGTGAATGCCAGAAATGAAAAAAAGAAATTGTTCTGATATGACAGGTTGCTGTCATTAATACCCCCTTGTCCTAGTAAAAGGCAGGGGGAGATGTGAGTTTAGAAAGTGAATGCTGAGAGGGGGCGGGGCCAGAGGCAACTGAATGGCTGTGTTTTTCTGAGCTCTTGAAAGCTCTTGGGAAAGCATGCTGTTTCCTCCCAAAAAACTGTGGGTCTGAGGAGATCTGAGGATCTGTGATCAGGAGAGGTTCAATCCTACAGGTGGTGTATGGTTTTGGAGAAGAAGGGTTCAGCCAGGGGCTGTTTCTCCCCAAGGGAACCCAGCCATCAGTGTCAGTGTTGGTGAGAATTCATCTTGAAACTAAGCTGAAGGCCCCAGGCAGGAAAAGACATTGGAAGAACTAAGTGAGTGTTATTCTGTTGTGTGTGTCTGGCATTGATTGATTAATTGACTGCCTGATTAAGCTTTTGCCCGAGGGAAGAAGGAGGGGCAGATTTGCCCCCTCTGAGAAGAGGGGGGAGGCTTTCTCTGTTCACTTGTTTGCTTGTGTGAGAAGAAGCTTCGGAGGAGATTTGCCAAGCTTGTTATGGAAATATGAGAGCATAACTAATTTTACAAATCTAAAACTTGTTGGATTACAAATTAATTGTTTTGGAATATGAACTCTGCTTTGGAACGCTCAGTTTCGTTTTCCTGTGGAGATCTTGGAGTGCCTGTGGAGAGGGCTGGAGATCTGCATTTCTTTGTCTTGCAAATGTGGTTTATTGTTTTGAATTCATCTCACTATCTCCTGGAATGTAGTTGATATAGGACAAATGTAAGCAATAGAATCAAAATAACAGAAGAATAGAACATCGGGGAGCTCTAGTGGAGTTAAAAAGACATTGCAAGGACAAGAACAGGATTTGACAAGTGAAGTAAGGAGGACGATATGCTGAGGACATCTAGTGGCACTAAAATATTGCAAGGCAAAGGTTTATTTGACTTAAAAATTTCCTTGTGTTGGTTTTTATGGGTGAACAGTTGATTTCTTGATGATGTGATGTGATATAAGGGTAACTGATAGTGATATATGTGATAACAGATATTTGAGTTTTACAAGAAAGAAGACATAACAAGGAAGAAAAAGGATGACAGGAAAAGGAGCGAAGGCTGTCCCATGGAGAGTGAGAAAGAAGAGAAAAGAATATGAAGAGCTAGCAAAATTCTTAACAGGAAAGCAAATACTATATAGATGGCTTCTCCCAGAAGGTATGTTTTTTCAATTCCAGTCACAGAGATACAATATAAATTCAACAATGAAAGCAGAAAATGTTTGGAGTACAGTGATGAAAGATGAGACAAGAAATGAAGAAACTGAGGAAGAGAAACTGAGAAGAACTAGAAAGTGTAGAAATGGAGCTGGAAGAAAAGAAATAAGATGATTCAGAGATAACTGAGGAATCAGAAAAGGAAGAAACTAGAGGGGCAAGGAGGCATTCACTGATAGCAACAAGAAGAAGCCAAAAGAGAAGGTGAATAGTAAAAAGAAACATGATGGTTAAGGGAGGATGGAGTATTTACTCTGTCAACATAAATGGCTTAAATTCACCTCAAAAATGAAAGAAAGTCTTCCTTCAATTGTAAAAGTTAAATATGGATAGGTCATAATATTACATTAGAACAATGGGAATAGATTTGGAAATATAATATAAAATTTATCAGAGCAACAAATTTTAAAGAAAATGCATATAAAATGTTTTATAGATGGTACATGACACCAGTAAAACTGGTAAAAATGAATCAGAACATATCAAAAAATTGTTGGAAGTGTAAATGTTTAGAAGGGATGTTTTATCATATGTGGTGGACATGTAAAAAAATGCAAGTATATTGGGAAATGGTAAGGAATCCAATACAAGAGATTGTTGGATTTACAATTTGCTGAAACCAGAGTTAATTCTGCTTAATATTACCTTAGATATTATACTAATGTGTATTTAGTTATGATATTAACTGCTGCAAGGATTTTATATGCTAGATACTGGAAGGATTAAAATTCCAATGAAGGATGAATTAAGAGAAAATGAATGTGGCAGAAATGGATAGGCTTACAGAGATTTTGGATCAACAGTGCAAACCGACACAGATAGAGCAATGAAGACCATTTTATGCTTAGTTGAAAATGAAGTTGTAGATGTATAAGACAGGGCATTTAGATGAACATATTGTATACATGATATATTATACAGGATATGATATGATAAATGATATTAAGAGGCTAAACTAGAAGAGGAACAAGATTAGAAGATGTATATTGCTTGATTTGATATATTGATATATGATTGCTTGCACCCTCCAACGGTGTGTTTCTGTATATTTGTGTGTGTGTGTGTGTTGTGTATTGAGTCTGTGTTATGTGTTTGTTTATATTTGTTGTTTGTTTTTATTTTGGAAAATAATAAAAAATTAAAAAAAGAAAGTGAATGCTCTGCTACAGATGCAGGATTTTTTTTCAAGGTTTGAGTAGCCTGGAAGTTTGCACATTAGTTTTGTGATCCACTTAGTGAAAGAGAATAAATATTGTGCCACAATGTGTCTTCCGCTACTGATCTACCAGAGGCAAACAGCATTTTCTCATGAACTCTGAAGCACTTGTCTACATAACATTCACTCAACTGATCAGCATTCTGAAAGTCAATAATGTTGCATCTCTCTGTAATGTTGAATCACCACAAATGCAATTCTTCTGGGGAATATTAATGACCACTTAAACTACTTAAACACCATACCACCCGAGCTACCATTTGGTGATCTTTGACTCGCTACATAAGAACATAAGAAAAGCCCCACTGGATCAGCCCATAGGTCCATCTAGTCCAGCTTCCTGTATCTCACAGTGGCCCACCAAATGCCCCAGGGAGCACACCAGATAACCTGCATCCTGGTGCCCTCACTTGCATCTGGCATTCTGACATAGCCCATTTCTAAAATCAAGAGGTTGTACATGCAGATCATGGCTTGTAACCCGTAATGGATTTTTCCTCCAGAAACTTGTCCAATCCTCTTTTAAAGGCGTCCAGGCCAGATGCCGTCACCACAGCCTGTGGCAAGGAGTTCCACAGACCAACCACACGCTGAGTAAAAATATATTTTCTTTTGTCTGTTCTAACTCTCCCAACACTCAATTTTAGTGGATGTCCCCTGGTTCTGGTATTATGTGAGAGTGTAAAGAGCATCTCCCTATCCACTCTGTCCATCCCCTGCATAATTTTGTATGTCTCAATCATGCCCCCCCTCAGGCGTCTCTTTTCTAGGCTGAAGAGGCCCAAACGCCGTAGCCTTTCCTCATAAGGAAGGTGCCCCAGCCCAGTAATCATCTTAGTCGCTCTCTACGGACCCAGCCACCTTGCTACACTCATGTTTTTGTTGCTTGCCAGTGAGAAAACAAAGCAGCTGTGAGCTGAAGATTGCCAAATGGAAGCGGTCCAGAAGCAGGCTTTTCGCAGCAATGAGAAAGCCTGGAAGGTTGGGGGAGATGTGATTGTGTCACCCCCAAACTTTATGTCATTATGTCACCCTCCAGAACACCTACCTCCTGCAGGTAAGGGCTGCACAGGGTGCAGCCTGGGATATCCCTGGCTGAACGCTTTCATGCTCAAGTGTAAGTGACCCTTGCAATATTGTTGAAGCAAGGGGTTAATGCCTTGCCAAAACTTCACTCTGTTTTGTGGAAGTAAACAACAGCACAACACACACTTGTCATATCATTTAGCTACTTAAAAACACTATCTGGTCCTCCTAGTTTCTTAGGTTGCAAATCCACAACAACACCCCAGGGTGCTTTCACAGAAGATGCCAGAATCACTTTTTTTGGATTTTGGATGCCTTCCCTCTGACATCTAAGCCACCCACAACATAACCATTTGCAAAGAAAGGAGCGTGCATGTTTGATTTCTCCTTCCACTGTGTTTTGATTTGAGAAAGGCTACCCATTCCTCAAAGAGAGAATGTCTTGCAAGGTCTGAAGGTCTTGCTATTTGGAACAATGCTAACTTGCCCATTAGCAAACACGTGTAACCACCATGTTAGTCCTAAGGAGGTAGGAAATTTCCTCCATTTTTAAAAACGTTTTCTGCATTCAGTACTAGCTTGTTAGTGACAGACACAATTCAAAACCAGGAGAGCTAAAAAGACCTATTTGCAGCTCTATATTGCACACAATTTTATCTACCACTGGTCCCTTCATCATTCTGTTACCTTTGAGCAAAGCTATCAGTAATTCCATTTATGCCCTTTCTCTAAGGAGCTCAATTTCTTCCCAGTCCTGTTTTACCCTCATAACAATCCTGTGAGTTAGGTTCAATGGAAAGAACATTCCTGGTCTGTAGTCAGTGAGCTTTGTGGCTGGGTGGGGGATCAGTCCTAATCCAGCACTCCAACCTCTACACCACACTTGCACACCTCAAGCTATAATACAATCTCCCTGCTTATTAGATTAGAACAATGTTCTCTTCAGTCATCTTTTGCTACAGAGGGCAGATGCCTCTTCTTAATTACCTCTAGATGGCCAAACATCTGCAAGGTCAAGCACACACAAGCTCTGCAAAGTCCATTAATCCATTTGGAAAGTGACAATAGATCCATTGACCATGATACAGGAGAAAAAGAGGGGGGGGGAAGTATCTACAAAGCAAACCCACATTTTAAATAAAATTAGTTATTAAATAAAATATAAAGTGTGTACGGTACAGAACTCATGGCTTGCCACATGTCCACAATATGGAGGGGAGGGGAGAGGAAGAAAGATCTGGGTTAGGTGCAAAATAAAAGTGGCAGCGATTTCTTTTTTCTCCACTGGACTGCTTGTTTGTAGGTGTTACTGTCCTTGGGCATCGAGGGAGCGGATCCAAAACTGGACAACTGGAGGGCATAACCAGCTTCTGAAGAAATGAGCTTTGCCTACAGTGTAGGGCGTTACAGGGAGCAGAGGCTGGGTACTGAAGCCAAGTGCAGAAGGAAATGTCCAAGGGGGAGACTGTGCTCATCTTGTGTACCAGAACTTCTTTAGTGCGTCCTGGAAAACAAACAACCAAAAATAACTTCAAAAGACTAATCCTAGGAGGCAACACTAAGCAGTAAATTAAAATCATGATGTGCATCCTAGGCCCAGGCAGGTTGTAATTGCTCCCTAATAGAAGACAGAGGCTGAATCCTGTCCTGAGCCAAAAAAAGGCAATTACTTGACAAATGCTGACAGAATGAGCCAGTCATGAAGGAGCTGCTTTATGTTCTTGCTGATAGGAGTCTGTGATCCTGGCTTTAGCAACTGAGCTACTGTGGTATAGGCTGTTGTCCCTGGAGTGGGGTATATATCACTCCACCTGCCGAGTGACTTTGAGCAAGTCACTTTTCCTTCTTTCTGTTCTCTTTGCAGTCCAACACATGGGGCTCTGTACCCCCACACAGTACACTCTGTACCCTGTTTTCTCCTTAGACCTATGCCAGGAAAATGCCTGGTGTAGACCCAGGGAGACTCACTGGAGATTTCCCCCAGGAAAAGAGGTCTTTCCTCAAGGAAGGTCCCTCAAGGTCTTCCCTCAGGATCTTCCCTCAAGGAGACCTCCATGACTGCCCCCCCCCCAGAGCATAAGCACATGCTCTGTTGGTTCAGCTGCATTGGTAGAGGCTGGCGACTGGGCTGTTAGTTACACAGTGCAGATGGCAAGGAAAGCTATTTTGGAACCGTCTAATCTTATGCTTATTGATTTGAAACTGGAGAGAGGGAGAGTTTCTCTTTCTTCGTTTTTCTTTTCTGGCTGCTGCCGTGTGCCTCATTGGAACTGCTGAACGTGCATTTCAGAATGTCCATATTTATACATTCGTGGCTTTTCATCTTGCTGACAAGATTTTCTCTGCCTAGAAAGCACAAAGATAACCTGAACTGCGGGGAAACGCAGGGGCAACCCAATGCTAACCACTGGTGAGCCTGCCTTACATCCAATGCAGGGTTGGGGCTGAAAGCAGCTCAGTCTGGGGCAATGGGAATCGCTTTCCCTTACCCTGGATAAAGCCACAGCAGCCCCAATGGGGCTACTCAGATCTGCACCACCTCAGGAAGCGGTGCAGACCCGAACAGCCCAGAGCTGCTCTGGGCTGCCTGGGAAAGGAGATCAGATCTGGCATAAGTGCCTGATCCTGGTGTCGCCCCCGTTTACCCCCGCCTGCCCCGAAACACCTCCCTCCTGCCTTCCCCTTGCCCACCCCCAAAACCCCATGCTGGCTGAGCTCGGCTGGTGCAGGCTTATCTGTTGCCACGGCCAAATGGAGCTTGGGCTGGTCTGCAGAGGCCGATCCTCTCCCAGTGGCAGGAAAGTGCTTTATAGCACTTTCGCGACACCAGTGGGCCGGCACAAGGGACTTGCACTGGCCCATGCACATATTAGGATTGCACCCTAAAAGTAACAATGCCATGAGAGTAGGAGGAACACAATATCCCTGTGAAGGGTTAGAGGAGCATTGATCAATACAGGTAAATAATCAATAACAGGACACTAATAATGCCTTTGGACTTAAAATCAGGAGCATAGCTGGGGGGCGGTGCAGTAAGTGCGTCAGGTGCTACAACACACCATGTAAGAGGCCCTCCCCCTCGCCACTGAAGCCATTCAAGGTAGCAGCGACAATGCACACACTTTGTGGCACCAGACACACTTACCGCACTGCCCCCCCTCTGGCTACACTTCTGCCTCAAATAAATGCTTCCTAGGAAAACAGCTAAAAGACTTCCCAGCAGTTCCTCTGAGAAGTGACCATCCCAGTCCTCAGTGGCTTCACCAGGGTTTGCATCACCTGGTGCAGGAGACCAGCATGTCACCTCCACGATGGATATCCTCCCATGCAGCAAGTGAGCCAATGCCCTGAGCGGTGGGCGTGGTGACGCTCCATCACTCTCCCCCTGCTGATTTTTTGGCTGTAACTTTTGATAAATAGAGACATTTAAACATGGGTTGTTCCACTGCATTCAGCATGAAAATACACATTGAATGATATATAAGATGATGGTATCATTTGAAAATACCAAGATTTAAAAATTTTTGGCTAGTAGTGGCAGGAGGTCTGGTCTAGAGGGTAGAGCCTCCATTTGCCTGAAGATAACATCCACAAAGTCACCAATTTGAGGCCACCGGCACCGTGTGACCTTGAAGCAGCTGACAAGCTGAGCCGAACTATTTCCATCTGCTCTGAGCGTGGGAGGATGGAGGCCAGAATGTGAAACCAGATCAGAATGAAACATCTGAATGTTGTGGTTCTTGAAAGATAGAGCCTTCTTTCAACTGTAAAAATCCCTAAGGGGATTTAAATTAGCCTGCCTATGTCAGCCACCTTGAATAAAGTCTTGAATAAAGACCAAGAAAGGCGGTATATAAATACCTGTATTATTATTATTATTATTAGTGGTGTCAAGCCCCGCGTGCATCAACCATTGCGGCCTGCATCCACCGCGTGATGCTATTGCCTGTCCTTTTAATGCCTGAATCCCAAGAGAAAGAACATCTCATGTCTGTGTAGCTTCAGAGGTGCATATTCTATATGCTCCCACTGTCAACATTTGAATTGTAAACTTTCCAGGGACGGGACTTATTTTTCCCCCCAATTATTTTACTCTGTAAAGTGCCAGATACACTGAGGGCACTATGTGAACAACAGAACCATTGTCATGCAATGAATGGGATTCGCCCCATTCATTCCTAAACCAAAGGGATTTTTCATAGCTGCATTTTTGAAATGAAATCCTACATGATGACAGAAAGCTTCTTTCTTATGCCAAAGTGGGGGGGAAGGAACAGTGCTGGCACATGGTTGCTGTGAGTGCTGACCTTGGACTAACCTTGGACTCATCTGCCTCTCTAGCTATCATTGCCTTTGGATACTGGGGCTTCAATGATTAGCAGGTGGGAGCCCAATCCTGAGCTCTTCCTGCCAGCTCAACATTGGTGCCGAGTGTCACAAATGTTCCTTAAGGCACACCTGTGACACACAGTGCTGGAGCCAATTCAGCACCAGTCCGTGCTGAGCCAGCACCCGCTGGAGACCCACTGCACACCGCCTGGAGTAAGGGAGGGGCTTTGGAGAGGTTAGTCGGGGCGGGGGGGGGAGGTGTTCCAAGGCAGGGGGAAGGCAGGGGAAAGTGGAGCAGGAGGGAAGCAAGACCGCACAACACAAGGCCTCTCACCTCTGTGTTGGCAAAATAGCCAGCATAGACTTGAGTAGCCCCATTGTGGGGCTTAGGCTTTTCCCTGGGGGAAGGGGACGAATGTCCCCTGCTTGGCATGCACAGGATGCAGTAGCAGCCATTTTGGTGCCAATGCTCTTCTGGGTGTAGGATAGCTCAGGATTGGATCATCCAATGGGTGTGGTCAATTGGTCAATGTCCCACCTAGCCAATATCTGATGCCCCCCTAAAAACAAATATCAGGGACAGCCCTGTTTTGATCACTCATGGAATGGGAGGTCAAATGAAAAAAGAGGAGCATTCCAAACTTCTAGCCACGGAGCTATAGTATTGCTTGTTCCTCTTCCTTTGAGGCAAGTGTTTAAGCCCACTGTGTACTCAGTGTGAGGATTTTGGTGTGTTGATCTGTAATGCTAAGGCCTTATAATGCAAATGCTAATCTGCAAATGCTCATTTGCATTATAAAATCGAGCTCCTCCATACTCTGCTGACCTGCAGCATACAAGACTTTGGCCACACTGCTCTTGTTCACGTCAGGGAGAAGGTTGACGTCAGCACCCCACTGTGCTTTGGTAATTTACCTACAACTGTATTTTCTCTGGAGATGATGAAATTAGTAGTCAGGACAAAACTGAATAAGAAGTCTCTGTGGTTTCCTTCCTTTGCTGAGTTCCCTGGCACTCCACTGGAAAGCCTGTAGGTCTGCATTTTGATTAAATAGTTATTTCTTGTCATTTGAAGCAGTGGATGAAAGCCGCAAAAATGATTCAGTGTCTCTAGAAGACAAATCACATGAAGGCTGAAGGTGCTGGATGAGTTTAGCTTAGGGCTGTAGTTTTTAGACAATGATGGAATGACTTGTAAGATTATTAGGAGGAGTACCAGTACAGTGGTGCCTCGCAAGACGAATGCCTCATGCAACGAAAAACTTGCAAGACGAAAGCGTTTTGTGATTTTTTTTGGTGACTCGCAAGGCGAATTTTTCCATGGTCATGCTTCGCAAGATGAATTTTTTCCTTTTTTTGGTTTGTTTTAAATTGCACTTTGCAAGACGAAAATTTCGCAAAACGAAACGACTCACGGAATGAATTAATTTAGTCTTGCAAGGCACCACTGTATTTCCTTTCTTGCACGGCACCCCCTTCTGGCGCAGTACCTGAGGTAGGTCACCCCCTGCCTCCTATGAAACTGGTGGAAGGTAAAAACCAGGCACATGACTCCTACTGAGAAAGGAAGCTGAGAACCATCAGAAGAGGTCATATGCAGCTTGGATTTTTGCTAAAAAAGACAGTAGGATGCAGAGGCATCCTGAGGGGGTGTGAGATCTCCCCACCCCCATGGCAGCCATCTTGGGCATTTGCTTTGGCATAGGAAAGGCAGGATATGAATGAATGAATGAATGAAGGGAGGTGAATGGGGCCTCAGTTGGCAGCTGCAGAAGTGTCGGGCAGCAGGCGCAGGCCTGCTGGTGTGCTCCCTTGCTAGCTTACTGAGAGAGGTGAGAGGCAAATACTCCTTCAGCTGCCAGCTGGCTCTTCTCTCTCAGGGTCTGCTATTGGCCGCCAAGGGAGGATGCCCCCTCACCCCCTCCCTGGACAGCCATGTGCAAACCCCAAGCGGAGCTGCACAGTTCAGAACAGTGGCTGGATGAACCCAGAAGAATCAGGTTTGGAAGAGCAGAACAAAGCTGGAAGAGCCTCTCTCAATGATCCTGTAAGGGAGCAAGCCAGTAGGCCTTGCACTCCTACAGCCGCTGGCCGGCTCTTCTGCGGCATGCCAATTGCTGGACTGGTTAGGTTCTGCAATTTGGGTTCTAGCCAAGACTATTATTGCTACTGATAATTCTTCTATGCCTCTTTTCAACAGCAGTACTTCCCTTCTTCCTACATTCATTGGAAGACTCTCTGTTTCTCTTTTCAACCTTTCCATGCGATTCCTGCTGTCCTACGTTGCTTCCCCCTCACAGCACAACATCTAACTTGCTAAAGCTTGATGTGCACCATCAAACAAAGCTGCTGGCTAAATCCCCTGATGCCAGCACCTGCAATTTTTGGCGCTAAACACAAGTGCAAAACTAAGTGCAAAGTGTCGCGGCAGCTCTTCAGAAGGGCACACAGAGGTTATGGAGACAAGCCCTGCCAATGTCTTATCAAGGAGAAGATCCATAACTCAGGCTGCAGTGCTTATATGCACTTTCCTGAAAGTAACAGAGCATTGAACCATTGAGCACAGCAGGACTTCCCTCTGAATAGACATGTACTGGCTTGCACTGTTACAGCACAAGTCTACGCATGCCAGCATGACTGGCAGCAATCCTCCAGGGTTCCAAACAGATCTTTCCCAGATAACCCTACCTAGAGAAGATAGGTCCCAGGTTCAAGTCCTTATGCATGAGAAGCAGGGATGCTTGTATCAAGCTACAGTCCCATCTGTGGGTGTGATGTGCACTGGAGATGTCTCCATAAAGACAGTTCCCAAAGACACCTTCCTGAAAGCACCTGCAGGATGGGTGACTGTCAGATGAAGTCAACAGAAGGGAAGGAGATTCCTCTCCTTGCTCTATCCAATACAAACACTCAGTCATCACTAGTCCATGCACTGTAATGTATACACTTATGTTTCAAGTGAAGGGAAAGCCAGTGATGATCTTTAAGCCTGGGGAAAATGCTTAGGCAGCCTCTGGAGAAAATCCACATCAGGCCACTCAATTCAATTCATTATTCTCCAACTGAACTGTATTGACAGCTAAGACACTGGTAGCAAGAAGTTAAAGGCGATAGTTCCTTTGAAGAAAAATCACCATTAACATCTAGCTTAGCCCCCTGAATTTTGGTTGGATTTGTTGGGTCCTTTTTTTGTTACAATAAAGTGTTTCTATGTGTTCCTCTATGATCACTTTACGATTGCTGTGGAATTTTATCCATGTACATTGCTTTGTGTTTAGAACAGAACTACCTATTTAAATAAAATAGGTAACTGAGGGCCTGATCCTGAGCTTACCACCGGTGCACACTGTCACAAACGTGCCATAAGGCATGTTTGCAAGTCCTTATGCCCTGGCCTCTGAGCGGCCCGCTTGGAGGCAGGCTGTGCAGCATGGCCTTTCCCAGACACTTGCCCTACAGTCTGAGGCTAAGAGGCAAAGAAGGAAGGCCCACAGCCAGGGAGACAGACCAGGGACAGACTGCACTTGCTCCCGGTGTGGAAGGGATTGTCACTCCCGGATTGGCCTTTTCAGCCACACTAGACGCTGTGCCAGAACCACCTTTCAGAGCGCGATACCATAGTCTTTCGAGACTGAAGGTTGCCAACATCATGCGCCCAGCCCTGGAACTAGCCCAACGTGAGCCTGTGCTGGGCCATATTCTACTACTTAGCAGTTGTCCTGACCACTGGGTGGTGAAGAGGTGAGTGGGGGCATTCCAGGGTGAGGGGAGGCGGGAGGAGGCGAGGCGGCATGGTGGGGGGAGGGAGCAGGGTGGGGGGCAAGCTCAGCTCCACTGGATCCTGAGCCCTGTGTTGGGCCGCGTGGCTCAACACATGACTCTGATTCTGCACCAGCTCAACAGCTGCTGCAGAACTGAGTAGGCCTATTGCAGGGCTACTTCCTTTACTAGAGGGAAGGGGATGAAAGTTCCTTTCTCCCAAGGAGACAGCGGCAGCTGCCCAGAGTTCGCAGGATACTGTGGCAGCTGTTTTAGGCACCACGGCAGCCCCACGCTCTGGGCAGCTCAGGACTGGGCTGTGAATTACCAGCTGAGTTCTTGAGACACAAGACCACATACATGAACAAGCAGCATAGGATTCACTCACCTTCAGGCTTCTGTAGCCCAATGTATTCTTCCTTACCTTACTTCCTGTGCTCTGCTGTATGTTTCAGGTTGTTCTTGTTTCTTG
Organism: Tiliqua scincoides; assembly: GCF_035046505.1. Lineage (NCBI taxonomy): Eukaryota > Metazoa > Chordata > Lepidosauria > Squamata > Scincidae > Tiliqua > Tiliqua scincoides. Next base: position 13,083,677 of record NC_089821.1, read on the forward strand.
TTCCTCATTGCTGCTTCCTCTTCTTGGGCAGATACATTCACTCTGTCTGGGGTTTCTTTACTTAGGGATCTGGATTTGTCCCTGTGCACAAGCTGAGCAGTGGCATCACTTTCTTTCACATGAATTTTTGGCCTCTTTAGGATTTCTACTTCTCCTTGTCCTGCTGTTGACAGTCCTTGACTTCCATCACCTGTTTTAGTCTTTATCAGCAGCTCACTAGGGTTCTCTGCACAGTCCTCATTAGGGACCCTTTCAGAATGTGCACTTTTGTCCAAGCCATCACTTAGCAATGTGGAATTGGTTTCCTTAAGGTCGCACCCAGCGGCCTGCACTGTGCTCCCAACCACTCCCTGGTAAGAGCTGGGAATACAGTTGCCCTTAGGAGACAGATCAGCCCCAAATATTGTCTTATTGAGCTTGAGATCTGCCCCAGGTTCATCTGTGCTTAATGTAGGCACTTCCTGGATAAGGCACCTCCTGGTCTTTTCCTTTGTGCTCTGATCTTCACCTGCAGATGGGCCCTTTCCGGCTGGTGGTACGAAAACACTGCACTCCTGGGAATCTTGTGGCTCTGCAGTCTTCTCCAACCCTTTTGGGCTGCTCTGTTCCTTTAAGACTTCGCTGACCAGAATTCGACCTTTTAGTTGTTCGGTGCTAGTAGATGTCTAGAATGACATAAGACAAAATTATACTTTGTGTTCAAGTTATTCATTTAAAGTCAAATCAGATTACCTGCCCAGAGCTATCGATATCTGAGCTATCAATATTAGTTCGTTTGGTGACTAACTAATCACTTTTCTTGGGGAGAAGTGAGATACACCGCACTAGAATGTTACTAATCAATCAAATAATAGATTGTGATTAAGAACATATCAAATATATTCATATTCTCCAGCACTGTCTTCACCAACGCAATGCACAGTTCCTCCTCTTCAATCTCTTTTAAACTGTATATTCAATAGCACTTAACATGGATTAAATATGCCTTCACAAAGCATTTTGGTTGCCCTTTCCCTGTGGCTGGACACCATATTTCTTGGGTAATATCTGTATTCAGGAAGCATGAGAATAGGTGAATACAGGCTTCCCTTCCACATGACCCACATGATTACTGGTTTTGCACAGATTTTACTTCATAAAAGTAAGGAAAGAGTGTGCCAGCCACCGGCCCCAAGGTGCCACCTTAGCAGCCTTGAGGTGCCAGCTTCCACTCCCATCCAGCCTCAGGGAATCAGCCAGTGGGACGGTGTCTAAACAGAACTGGACCTTTAGTGGCCTGTCCAGGTCACTCTAGCAGCAACTGTTACCCTGCACCTGCCCGATCTTGGAAGCTAAGCAGGGTCAGGCCTAGTTAGTACTTGGATGGGAGACCACCTGGGAATACCGGATGCTGTAGGCTTATACCATAATCTTTCGAGACTGAAGGTTGCCAACCAGGTCACTGAAAGACCTGTAGCTCACTGCTCATAGTCCTAGGATTCTGAACTTGTATTCTCCTGCCTGACTATGTTGTTGTGCTGTCTACTCCCCTCAGGGATTCTGACTCCAGATTAGACTGTGTAAGTTTAGTTGATTCCTGCTTTCTCCATCAGCTCTGGACCATTCCATATCCTCCAGACGGGACAACGGGGGGGGGGGGGGAGAGACACAGAGGTTTCCCATTTCTTTTACACCTTTCCACAGTGTGAAAGCTGCTGGGTGCCCTAAGGTTGATAGGAAAAACAGCCAAAAAGATAAAGCACCTCTTTCTTTTCTTTTCATAGTAAGTTCTGCAAGGCCCAGATAGGATGGAGCCCTTAATGATCGATTGTTAGCTGCTTTGTAAGTATCTGAGCAGATAATTCTGTAGACTCACCTGCCTATCAGTTTCATCCTTTACAAAGGGAACTTCTTCACCTTCCTTGGAATCCCATCTGTAAAACAGCATGCAAAACATTTTTGGATGGCAAAAGAGGTCCTCCACTCTGTTGGAGAAGAGCTTCTCATGTCTGCCACACACTTTGAGAACTCTGGCCCAAAGCCACCTTCGGAGTCCTGGCAGACATCTCCTTCTCAGAATGCTCAGATTCACTGCAACAGTTGAGCTCACAGAAAGCAGATTTATCTTCATTCCAGAGGCTCATCAGAGTTCATTAATCTTCTTTAATCTGGTTGTTAAAAACTTTAATATGATAAAATCATAAAATCCAATTTCTTTTCCAGACATTTGTCATTTGAATAATCACATATGCCCATGATTTGTGCAGCTGTCTGCCACAGCTTGAGAACTGACACCAGTATGAAAAATTTATCCCAGAGCATTTTCTAAGTCACATGCAAAGAGACTCAGAAAGAGAAAAGTGATAGTCAGCTTGCCACCTCTTTTCCTGCTTTTAACAGCTATTTGCTATTAATAGTGTATTGCATTTCTGTTGAAATAGCACAAAATTTTACAAATTTGTGTACACATGAATAGTTCATATTCATCACTGTGGCACTGATTGCAGGCACAACAAGAGCAGCTTTCCTGGCAAGGAGAAATCTGAGAGCTTGCATATCTCCCTGGTTGTGAGACTGAGCTATGAATCAGGACCTCTTCCCCTCAAATCTTGCCTCTACTGTAAACTCACTAGGGCTGCAATCCTATACACCAGTGGTTCTCAAAGTGTGGGTCACAACCCACAATTGGAACCCAAAACTGGGCCATTCCCCCTTAAGGGAAGTGGCTCAGGAATGGGCCCCCAGCAGCACTGCAGCGATTGCATCTCCACTTACCTGGGGATGTCCAGCAGCCTCCCAGGGAGGTCCCAGAGGCTTACAGCCACCTCCACAACCCTCTGCATGGCTGCAACAAGCTATGTTCTGCTCTTGGAGCTCACGTGTGGTTTGCAAGCTTCCAGGCTCCCATGGGAAGCTTCAGTACATTCTCAGGTAGGTGGGAATGTCCTTAGGTTCCAACAGTGCCATCCCCCTGCTCCTGCCCTGCCCTGCCACTACAACAACTCACAGCAGTCCCAACATCTGAGTAGGACTTTGGGAACTGCTGCTATACATGCTTACCTTATACATGCTTACCTGAGTCCCATTGAACTCAGTGGGACTTACTTCTGAATTGACATGCAAAGGATCATACTGTCTTCCTTTCCAGGGATCATTATAAGAATTACAAGATAATGTAGAGGTAGGGAGGAGGCAGAACAGGGGCAAGGAGGTGGGCAGAACAGGGGCAGGGAGGGGGCACAATAGGGGGCAGGGAGGCTGCAGGAGGACTAGGTCTGGTGGTGATGGCATGCACCAAATCCTGTCCTGGGCAGCCTCCCCACCCCTCTTCCCTCTTCAAACTTGCGCCAGCAAAATCACTGAAACAGGTTCAAGGAGACCCACTGTAGACTGAGAGGCTTACAGAAGTGTACAGGGATTTAAATTCCCTTTCCCCTTCAAAGCCCCCTGATCTGCTCCTCTCCTTGTTCTGCCAGATTCCCAGTCCAAGCACCTCCTGGAGAATTATGCCCACATTTAGCTAATTAGCTCCCCTTCTTTCCTCAAAAATGACCCTGGTTCTGCCCTGCAGTACTGCTGGACCCCACCACCAGGGTAGCTCACCTGTTTAACCTACAGAGGTCCTCCTTCCTGCCAGCAGCCTCCCACCACTACAGCAGCCCCTTGGTTCTCAGCAGGTCTTGGGCACAGCAGACCAACACCAGTCTTAGTGTCTCCAGTAGTTTCTGCTCCAGCAGCTTCCAAAATCCATTCACACATCAGTCCATTAATCCAATCTGTCCTTCCTCAAGCTTGCCTCCTTCTGCTACCCACACCAAACTTTCCCTTCATCAGATGCTTTTATGCCTGAGGGCCCTAATGCCTTCAAGTGGCTGTAGCTGTGCAGCACACTTTGCTGGATGCCCAGGCCTTACCCTTAAAGGGGCCACTGCTGACACCATAAGAACATAAGAACAGCCCCACTGGATCAGGCCATAGGCCCATCTAGTCCAGCTTCCTGTATCTCACAGCGGCCCACCAAATGCCTCAGGGAGCACACCAGATAACAAGAGACCTCATCCTGGTGCCCTCCCTTGCATCTGGCATTCTGACAAAGCACATTTCTAAAATCAGGAGGTTGCGCATACACATCATTGCTTGTACCCTGTAATGGATTTTTCCTCCAGAAACTTGTCCAATCCCCTTTTAAAGGCGTCTAGGTTAGACGCCAGCACCACATCCTGTGGCAAGGAGTTCCACAGACTGACCACACGCTGAGTAAAGAAATATTTTCTTTTGTCTGTCCTAACCCGCCCAACACTCAATTTTAGTGGATGTCCCCTGGTTCTGGTATTATGTGAGAGTGTAAAGAGCATCTCCCTATCCACTCTGTCCATCCCCTGCATAATTTTGTATGTCTCAATCATGTCCCCCCTCAGGCATCTCTTTTCTAGGCTGAAGAGGCCCAAACGCCGTAGCCTTTCCTCATAAGGAAAGTGCCCCAGCCCGGTAATCATCTTAGTTGCTCTCTTTTGCACCTTTTCCATTTCCACTATGTCTTTTTTGAGATGTGGCGACCAGAACTGGACACAATACTCCAGGTGTGGCCTTACCATAGATTTGTACAACGGCAATATAATATTAGCAGTTTTGTTCTCAATACCCTTCCTAATGATCCCAAGCATAGAATTGGCCTTCTTCACTGCCGCCGCACATTGGGTCGACACTTTCATCGACCTGTCCACCACCACCCCAAGATCTCTCTCCTGATCTGTCACAGACAGCTCAGAACCCATCAGCCTATATCTAAAGTTTTGATTTTTTGCCCCAATGTGCATGACTTTACACTTACTGACATTGAAGCGCATCTGCCATTTTGCTGCCCATTCTGCCAGTCTGGAGAGATCTTTCTGGAGCTCCTCACAATCACTTCTGGTCTTCACCACTTGGAAAAGTTTGGTGTTGTCCGCAAACTTAGCCACTTCACTGCTCAACCCTGTCTCCAGGTCATTTATGAACAGGTTGAAAAGCACCGGTCCCAGGACAGATCCTTGGGGCACACCACTTTTCACCTCTCTCCATTGTGAAAATTGTCCATTGACACCCACTCTCTGCTTCCTGGCCTCCAACCAGTTCTCAATCCAGGAGAGGACCTGTCCTCTAATTCCCTGACTGTGGAGTTTTTTCAGTAGCCTTTGGTGAGGGACCGTGTCAAACACCTTCTGAAAGTCCAGATATATAATGTACACAGGTTCTCCCAAATCCACATGCCTATTGACCTTTTCAAAGAATTCTATAAGGTTCGTGAGGCAAGACTTACCCTTACAGAAGCCATGCTGACTCTCCCTCAGCAAGGCCTGTTCATCTATGTGTTTTGAGATCCTATCTTTGATGAGGCATTCCACCATCTTACCCGGTATGGATGTTAGGCTGACCGGCCTATAGTTTCCCAGGTTCCCCCTCTTTCCCTTTTTAAAAATAGGCGTGACATTTACTATCCTCCAATCTTCTGGCACAGTGGCCATTTTGAGGGACAAGTTGCACACCTTAGTCAAGAGATCTGCAACTTCATTCTTCAATTCCTTAATAACTCTTGGGTGGATGCCATAAGGCCCGGTGACTTATTGATCTTTAATTTATCAATGAGGTCTGAAACATCTTCTCTTTTAACCTCTATCTGACTTAACTCCTCGGTCAGGAGGGGCCGTTCGGGCAGCGGTATCTGCCCGAGGTCTTCTGCTGTGAAGACAGATGCAAAGAACTCATTTAATTTCTCTGCCATCTCTAAGTCTCCTTTTATCTCCCCTTTCCCTCCCTCACCATCCAGAGGGCCAACCGCTTCTCTGGCGGGTTTCCTGCTTCTAACATATTTGAAGAAGCTTTTATTATTCCCCTTAATGTTGCTGGCCATGCGTTCCTCATAGTCTCGCTTGGCCTCCCGTATCACCTTCTTACATTTCTTTTGCCAAAGTTTATGTTCCTTTTTATTCTCCTCATTAGGGCAAGACTTCCATTTACGGAAGGAAGCTTCCTTGCCCTTCACAGCCTCTCTAACTTGGCTGGCACCCTCCTGGATTTAGTGGAACCCTTCTTTCTTTGCGGTATACACCTCTGCTGGGCCTCTATTACTGTTGTCTTAAGCAGCCTCCATGCACACTGGAGAGATTGGACTCTTTTTACCCTCCCTTTCAACCTCTTTCTAACCAGCCTCCTCATTTGAGGGAAGTCCGCCCGTCGGAAGTCAAGCGTTTTTGTTAGAGATTTGCCTGGTATTCTTCCCCCAACGTGCACGTCAAAATGGATCGCAGCATGATCACTGTTCCCCAATGGCTCAGTAACATTTACATCTCTAACCAGGTCCTGTGTACGGCACAATATTAAATCCAGAGTCACCTGCCCTCTGGTGGGCTCCGTGACTAGCTGCTCTAAGCCACAGTCATTTAGCACGTCAAGAAATCCGGTTTCCTTATCATGACCAGAACACAAATTGACCCAGTCAATATGAGGATAATTGAAGTCCCCCATGATTACAACCCTGTCCCTCCTTGTCACCTCCCTGATCTGTTTCCTCATTTCAAGGTCCCCATCCGATTTCTGGTCTGGAGGACGATAGCACGCCCCCAGTATTACATCACTGCACAAGCCTGGTAATTTAACCCACAGAGATTCTACGGTGGAGTCGGACCCACCTTCAATCTCTACTTTGCTGGATTCTATCCCTTCCTTAACATAAACGGCCACCCCACCTCCAACACGCCCCTGCCTGTCCCTCCTGTAGAGTTTATAGCCCGGGATTGCGGTATCCCACTGATTCTCCGCATTCCACCAGCTTTCTGTTATGCCCACTATGTCAATGTTTTCCTTTGTCACCAGACATTCCAGTTCTCCCACCTTTGCTCGTAGTCTTCGGGCATTCGCATAAAAGCATTTGTACACGGAATGGCCCAGAATGGGCTGCTTATTCGCTCCTTTGTCCACGCATCCTCTCATTGTGCCAAACCATCTATCACATCCCATCATGCTACCTTTCCCAATTTCTTCTCCTACTCTGCCTTTGTCTTGTTGTTGTCTAACCTCCCCATCCTCATCCCATAGGGATGAGGAGTCCCGAACCGGATGCCCCTCGGCTCCTGTCAGCCTTCCCCCAGGGATCAGTTTAAAAGCTGCTCTGCCACCTTTTTAATGTTATGCGCCAGCAGTCTGGTTCCATTCTGGTTCAAGTGGAGCCTGTCCCTCTTGTACAGGCCCCGCTTGTCCCAAAACATTCCCCAGTGCCTAACGAATCTAAACCCCTCCTCCCTACACCACCGTCTCATCCACGCATTGAGACCCCTGATCTCCGCCTGCCTAGCTGGCCCTGCGCGTGGAACAGGTAGCACTTCAGAGAACGCTACCTTTGAGGTCCTGGCTTTCAGCTTCCTGCCTAAAAGCCTAAATTTGGCCTCCAGGACCTCCCAGCTACACTTGCCCAAGTCGTTGGTGCCGACATGCACCACAACCGCTACCTCTCCCCCAGCACTGTCTACCAGCCTGTCGAGACAATAAGTGATGTTCGCAACCACATCTACCTCCTTGCCAGATCTTCCATGATTCCAATACAGTCCTCCACTGGATAAAGCGGCTAATGCAGCAGGGGAAGATGGATAGGACTGGGCTGTTGGAGATTTTTCCCCGTCATATAACATACGCATGACTATGTTTTTATAATGGCTTTTTTAACACTGTTGGTATCAAGTCATGGCTACTGATTCCTCTGATTAGTGTCACATCCCCCTCACTGCCATCTGAATGTGTCACTGAAGATAAGAATACTATAAATTGCTAACAAATATACCTCATTGGCTAAAGACAGTGGTGCTAGAAGATATGGGGAGTACTTCTGTTAAGAGCTTGATCTCCCCCGGGGCAATTGGTATTCTTACCTGCCCAGAAAATGACTAGGAAACATCCTTTTGAAATAACTGCAGCTTTATTAATGCCACTGCTGGAATAACATGAGCAAGTGCGTATACCCATCAATTCCAGAGAAAGAGCACCTCAGGGCTATCCTGACTGGCCTTTAACAGCATGACACAGCTGCAAAACTTAGGGTCAAATCAGATGTGACATTAGCTGTGTATCCACTTATGAGGTCCTGCTTGGGTGAATAACTGTCTGATTCTCTTGTTACATTCTGCATTCTCATGCATGATCTGTCTCTTTCTGCATGACTGCTGTTTGACTGAACAAATTAAAAGAAGACTTGTGTGGTTAAAAAAGGAATGAGACAAAATATGCCTAGTCTGACCATCAGATGAAGCTGCACTAGCCATATAACATTCTTTCCAACTTGGGAAAGAAAACTGGTGTGGAGCAGCAGAGGTAGATGGAAGAGGATGGGGTAGTTTGTTGACATGTGGTGGCAAGGGAAAGGAACTAGCAAAATACAATGGGAGAGATAGTAGTAGTGTGGACTCAGAGCCCAATTCTATGCATGTCTACTCAGAAGTAAGTCCCATTATATTAAATGGAACTTACTCCCAGGTAAGTGTGGATAGGATTGCAGCGTTATTCCCTTGCCTTTGCCTTCTGCTGGTGCACTGGTTGCTGGACTACACTGTCTTGCAACAGAAGTGACTAAAATGAATGGGAAAAGAAATAAATCTGCTTTTGTTGTTGTTTGCAACACCAATGGAGTTTTAAAAGGCAAGTATTGCCATATTTTCACCCCTTCCTAAAGCACTTTTATGCCATGAGAATGGTATAAGGACCAATTACTAGAAGAAACAATAGTAGTTAAAAAGATTTAAGTTTGCAATATAAGTTTGTATATGCCTCCGTTTTACTCCCACAGCCTGGAATGGTTCCGAAGGGAAGGGGGAGGGGCTCCTTGCACACTGCATCAAGGCTCCCTGCAAAACTTAGTGCTTTGCACCCCCTCTAGCTACGCCACAGAGCACATGTACAGATATAATAACCGGACAACATTTAAAGGCCATAAAAGTCCAAAAACTACATCCACTTCCCATGTATAACAACTGCTTGTCATATCACTAACGCAAAGTCTCCACTAAGACCACAGGACTACTCTAACAAGTTGTTGCTTTGGAGCTCTGTTATTGTCCATGTGTGGACAATTCTGAGATTAAAAATCACAGCAGACAGATGGTTATGCATCAAGGGCACTTTAAAGAATAGATCTGATGTTTTAAATGAGACTCTAATGGAATTTTGCAAAAAAATGCAATTTACTTTTGTATGGCAGCCTGGTCTCAGAGATGGAATATGCTCAAAAGAGTAGTTAAGTTTCTTGTTTTAACTGTCTGACTAACTGTTTGACAGTGGAGAGACTGAACTGTACATTATTCAAAGGGCTTTGTTTTTGATCCTATGCAAAGAGACAGCATTTTTTCACTGTGCAACAATTTTATCAGAGGCTCAGTGAATAGATTGGCCAGGAAAACCCTGTGACTCAGAATGCCGAACTTCCATTTGCATCCATTTAATAAAAATGCAACTATTAACAACTTTTTGTAAGCTCCATTAAAATGTAAACATTTGGAAAATAAAGGTATATATGTATTGTTCATATACATCAGTGTTTTCTTGATTATAAGAAATATTAATAAAGCACCATTGCCCCCCTTCAGGATTGCAACCCAACAACCATGGGACAGATTTGCGGAAAGAATCATTGATATAGTTGAACTGGTATTCTCAGTGCTTCTCAGTGTAGTCCAGAGAGGGCAAATATAATTTGTTTTTTTCATTCAGCTTCCAAGAAGCTTTTCTTTTGGGAATTTAGATGTACTTCCCTCAGTGATACAGTCTGTTCTTAAAACACTTACTCATCTTTCTCTGTGGAGATGGAGACTGAAACTGGTAATTGTTGAAGAAAAAAGGGGGGGTGTCCATTAGATGACAGGTTTGTGGAAGAGGTTAAGAAGTTGCAAGAGCTGAAGCAACTAATTATAGTTTGTATGCTGGAGGTGGTGGTAGTCTAAAGGGCATGAATTTTAGAGAACTGGTACCCAAATGTGACTCTGTGAGACACTGTTTTGCAAATACTTTTTATCAATTGAATTTCAAAACTAAGGATGAAGTTGTATGAGAATAAGGGTGCAGTCCTAACCCACTTTCCAGCACCGACATAAGGGCAATACAACTCCAAGGTAAAGGAACAAACATTGCCTAACCTTGAGGAGGTCTCCATGACTGTCCCCCAACTACAGGATGCCGCAAATGCCCCCCTGGCACAGCTATGCCGGTGTTGGAAAGTTGGTTAGCATTGTGCTCTAAATCCCACTGAACACAGTGCAGCTTTCTTTTGAGGAAACATACATAGGACCATGCAGCATGATGGCTAGACTTCACTTTACAGAAGAACAAAGAGGAATATGTTCTATTTGAAAATATGCACTTGTGATTTTCTCTTACTAAAATTTCTTCCCTGTCACAAATGATCATATATATTAACACAGCTGATCAGGGCTAGTTGCTACTACCAGTAGATCTCATGCACATATTTCCACATTCCCTTGTTGTGACGCAAGCAAGCCAGAGAGAGGGACAGCTCCTTAGAAGGAGCAAAACCATGTATTTTGTTATTGGTTCTTAGAGCTTAATTAGATGCGACAGTAGCAGACCTGTTTCCTGAACTGCAGGCCAGTTCCAACTGCATAGAACAGTGGTTCTCACACATTTAGCACCAGGACCCACTTTTTAGAAAGAGAATCTGTTGGGACCCACCAGAAGTGATGTCATGACTGGAAGTGACATCATCAAGCAGGAAAATTTTTCACAATCCTAGGCTGCAATCCTTACCCAGGATTAAGTCCCATTGATTACAGAGGCCAACAAACATTTTGCTTCCTTAAACGTTACACCAATTCCTGAGTATATTTGGGGTGCTGATTCAAAAATGGCATCAGTTTTGCCCTATCATGTCTAGTTTTGGAGACATGGCATAGCCTCTTTAGTGAATGGTTCAAGCAGCTTCCTCATGAGGAAGCTGCTTGAACCATTCACTAATGAGGCTATACTATCTCTCCAAAAATAGACGTGATAGGGCAAAATGGATGCCATTTTTGGAATTGGCACCCCAAATTCATAACAAACCACCATAAAGTTTGGGAAAAACTTTTCTAACCCTCAATTTTGTAGGCCTGTGTTATCATTATTAAAAGAATATACAAAGTTGCTTGTTAAAAGTACAGGTCTGTAACATTTCCCCAAATGCAATCACATACCATGGAAGCATCAAGTCTAATATGTTAAAAATAAAATATTGAAATGAATGGGGACCCATCTGAAATTGGTTCGCAACCCACCTAGTGGGTCCTGACACACAGTTTGAAAAACACTGGCATAGAGAGTGCAGCATAGAGGCTTCGGGTCCCGTTGTAAGAGCAAGATAGGTATGAAACCCTCCATTTGGCTTACAGATTACTTCTCTGCAATCTGTCCCCCAAGACTATTTCCCCCCCGGCTGGGTTCTATTGCCAGAATATCCTGAAGATAGTCTGAATATGAGGGCTCTAAGCTAACCCACCAGCCAATCTTGCAAAATCTTCACTGACCACTGAAATCTTGAAGAGGAAGACTTTATGTCCCTGAGACCTATACAGTCTTTGCTAATAACTGCAGTGTGGATATTATAATAATTCACTAAAGCAGTTAATTTAAAACAAACAAACAAAACCCACAACAGCACATATGGCCAATCCTATCTGTGCAGTATGCAGGCATGGCACCGTGGTCATCAGCAGGTTTCAGCTGGCAGTTGGGGTGGGTTGGGACGGTATGTGGGCGGATCAGGGGCAGGATGTGGATGGATCTTGGTGGCTGTGGCCACCATATTCTGAGCCCCAGTCCCGTGCCCAATGGGGGTTCAGATCTATGCCAGCAAAAGAGGTGGCATGGATCCAAGGAGACCCATAGGGTGGTCCAGAGACTGTAGGTAACTGTACACAAGGTAACTGTAAACATACCTTTTCGACCTGCCTCATCCCAGCTGGCGCACAAGATGCAGCGGACAGTGTGTTGGCAGCCGTGAACCCTATGTGCCAGTGTGGGATTTGATTGGGTCATTAATGTAGTTGCCTTGACCTGTGTCTCTGTTCCACAAAGGAACCCACATTTTGTACTCAGATGGAGGCAAAGAAAACTTTCAAGATGTAGGGAAGCCCCTTTTCTATCTCTCCCCCCCCCCTTACCTTCTGGCTCTGCCTGTCAGTCTGTCCTTCCCTCTGGCTTTACTGCTCACTACTGGCAATGTTCTGGAAGCAGATTCGGTGCTGCTTGTTCTGTGTGGTCCTCCTGAAAAACATGCCATAGACAGAGCTGGAAGCTGGCAGGCAAACCAGCTCCAGGCCAGCTCCAGCACTCTCATATTACAGTCTCCGACCTCCGGGACTGAAGCAAGCTTTAGTGGCAATTAAGGCTGGACTGAAGGTTCCTGGTCTTTCAGGAAATCAGGTGAAGGATTAGAATTCGCAGTTAGCAGGAGAAAATAGGAGAATTATGCTGAAGAAGACAAAAAATGTCCACCTTCAAGGTCAAATTGCAGAGAAAGAACGGTTGTTTCAAGCTGCTAATTATCTTGATGCACAGTTCTCCCTTGAGGGTCACTCTTTGATCATCCTCACACCTCTTTTTTGCCACCTTTCCTTGTGCTACCTCTCAGTATGCTCCTTAACCACAAAATGCACACAGCTTTCTTGTCCTCTCACCTTCTCCAGCCATTCCCAGTAGAGTCGTAACAAGGGCAAAGCCTGAGGAGCACTTGTCCCAGTCGCTATGCCAAAGGACTGCAATTTCAAAGGACTCCATAACTTCTGGGTTCTCCAGAGAAGGACACGGTGCTGGTTGCAGCCACTTCACAATCTGTGGAGGCTCCCACTTGAAGGGGTGCACCTTAAAGGGAAAGCCCCCACAAGAAAAGGAATGGGGGGGCAGCAGCCATAGCACAAAGCAGTCACCGCCAGCACCTCCTCCTTCTCCAGGCGAAACCGGAAATGATGTCACAACTTCACATGGCATTGTGACGTCACTGGCCATGCACCAGGGCCGTTGACAACACCTCTGATTCCCAGCATACCCCCTTGTTGCATAGCCTACTTTTATATCTGTCCAGAGACCAAAGCATGCCATCAACACTATCACTCGTATGGTACCATTCCCAGCATGCATCTTGATCAACACTTTCTGCCTTGCTGCTCCCAAGTTTTCTGCTTGGCTGCTAGCCCAGCTAGAACTCCCTACAGTGAAAGAAGCTGTCAAAGACTGATAAATCCAGCTGGAAAAACCAGAATTTCTCTTTTACTCAGTGTCAAATCAAACCATGATTTCACAGAAAGGCAAAGGAAACACAGGCCCACAGCACCAACACAGCTGTAAAGGAGAAAAGCAACCACAAATTTGCAGATATATGTGCAATTACCAGCAGATCAGTTGGAAAAACTGAATGGCATCCAGTACCTTTTTCTTCTGCTAAGGGCCAAACTACGTAATGCATTAACAATATGATTAACTCTGGTGTTCTTGATTCTCTTCTCTAAAAATCAGCTGATGGGGGGATCCAGACTGTGACTATGGTGTAGGCAACAGGGCTTTGGCCCTTTGCCCCATCATCAACCAGATCTGAATCATTCAGCTCCTCCATGGCCACAGCCAGTCACAGCTATCAAGCTAACAAATGGTTGGTTGGCAACCTTCAGTCTCGAAAGACTATGGTATAAGCCTACAGCACCCGGTATTCCCAGGCGGTCTCCCATCCAAGTACTAACCAGGCCTGACCCTGCTTAGCTTCTGAGATCAGACGAGATTGGGCATGTGCAGGGTAACAGTGACACTCACATTGAGAAATGAGTTGAGGGGAGTGGCAACCAGATGAGGGATGCCTTGCACAATGCTTCCCCCTGCCATCTGCGACCAATGGAGCTGTTCTGAGGATTGGAACATGGTGATCCCGCCAGAGGCGTAGCTACAGGGGGTGGTGTGTTGAGTACTGCAGGTGCTGCAACTTGCTGCAGCATGTGTAAGCAGCCCCTTCCACTCGCCGTCAGAGCCATTCCAGGCAGCAACGGCAATGTTGCAGTGCCTGTAGTACTTACCAACCATGCCACCCTCTGTAGCTACACAACTGCATCCCATCCCCTTAATTTGGTCCTTCCTCCTACAGGCTCTTGAAACAAGGCAGGAAGTCCAGAGCATGACACTGCCAGTATATTCTGTTCTTCCTGCTTTGTATTAAGGGCCCTTGGGAGGAAGGACTGAAATAAGGAGTACACTTGGGGGGGGGGAGGAATTGTGGCCCGATTGTGCTGCTTCAGCCAGCCCTGCTTGTTATTGCTATTTGTCCCGGGAAGGAAACTTTGATTTGTGCCACAGGTTTTTATTTGTATCCTGCTGCTATATGTGTATGCTTTATATATTAGCTGTTTTACTCTACTGGTTTATAATTTGATGTTTTTAGGTGGCTTTTTTTGGTAAATTATTATTATTGATTTATTTTTGATATTCACTTTAGTCTTAAATGAATAGCAGGGTAAAAAAAAATTTTAAACTAAATAAATACCTCTATAAAGGTAACAAGACTCTGCCCTCTCACAGTAATGTGTTTGCTGGTGGTTAGCTGGTCTGACAAAAAAAAGTTAGCATTAACGCTACAAGTGAATTGAAGGCTATTCCTGGGGTTCACTCACCTTTCTCTTCCAAAGGCAGCGATCGGTGCTGGGACTTTCTGGCATTTCTTCCCCCTTGAAAGAACAAAAGATGAAAAACCATAAGACATTATAAAAGCAAATTTGCCTTCCTAGCCCCTCCCCAAAAATCCAGCATACAGGTTGCCTTATCAGCTAACACGCACACAAATACGTGTGATTCCAGGAAAAAGAGGTTTGGATTTTACCAGCATACAACAGATGAAAATATGTACATTTGGGCTAATGGCTAAACGAGACATTACAACAAATGGCTTTGTGTTTTTCAGCTTTTTTGTAAATCACATCCTGGGGTGAGTGGGGCACTGAAATTAATTTTATTTCCTTCAGGCATCATGTGATTTTCTTGTAAGTTACATGTCAAAAAATTTTCAAACCATTGGCAGAAAGAAGCCTGAAGGTTCAAGCCCAAGATAGAAAACATCCAAGAGTTGATTTCTTCACAGCTGATTTAAGCACAAAAATTGTGTCTCCCCTGGTGTGCTTATTGATTTAGCATTAATAAATATCAAATCCCTGGCTGACCTTTCTTACTGGGGGGGCAATCCAATGTGGGTTCCCCATCCTTAGAATCCTCAAACCTGCAGATGAAAAAAGACCAATTCATTTGCGAAGCCGCTGGGGAAAAAATAATAGGCTGACATAGTGTTCTCATCTTAACTTTAGCAAGTGAAAAATGACAGTCTGAATCAGCCCCTTGTCAGGCATGTTGTATATCTGATAAGTAATAGATCAGCCTATAAAATCTTCAGTTTATTGTACACAATAGTGATCTCTGCATGAATGTCCTGTGTCCTGCAACTTAGGGCACAATCCTAACCAGGTCTACTCAGAAGCAAGTCCTATTTTGTTCAATGGGGCTTACTCTCAGGAAAGTGTAGTTAGGATTGCAGCCTTAGCTGTCTTCCTCAAATTTGTCTAATCCCTTTTTAAAGCATGTAAGATAGAGGCCATCAACACAAGTTGGCTGTGAATTGCATAAGTTCATTATGCATTGTACGCAGTAGTACATCTTGCTGGTCACTCTTGATACTTAGGTTATCCTGAGTTCTACGACTATGAATGAAGTAGGGGTGCCTCATGACTACTCCTCGTGTACTCCTCGTGTACTCCTGGACACAAGATGTGGTGATGGCACCTGGCCTAGATGCCTGTAAAAGGCAATTGGACAGATTTATGGAGGAAAAGTCCATCCCAGCTTACAAGCCATGTTGGGTAAATGCAATCTCCTAGTTCTAGAAGTAAGCTATATCTGAATGCCATATGCAATGGAGTACAGGATGCAGGTCTCTTGTTGTCTTGTGTGCTCCATGAGGCATCGGGTGGGCCACTGTGAGATACAGGAAGCTGGACTAGATCGGCCTCTGGTCTGATCCAACAGGGGTCTTCTTAGTGGCCATCACCACTTCTTATGTTCTTATGTTACTAAATAGATACACTGATGCAGGATAACCCCTACTCATCATTTTTGAATGCCTGGGGAGCACTCACTAATAAAAGTAGGATTTATAAACTAGGCTGGCTTTTTGCTATGAATAGAATTTGTGGTGTCTGGGTTTCTGAGACTTTATTTTCTAAATGCCTTGAGATGCTCCATCAGCTGCATAGATTTTGACATTATAATGGATCCTCTGTGGGTCATTGGATCTGAAATAACTATTGAGGCAGACATATTGATGTACTATTCTCCTTCTCTGGCAATCATAAACCACATAAAATCCATAAGCACACACTCCCAAGAGCATAATTAGATATATTGCTTCCCATCAGCTTTCTCACTCCCACTGGACATTGCTTCTACCACTGGCCTTTGGGAGGCTACAGTATGCTGTGTGCTGGAGGAGGGGGTTACTTGGAGAAGACCTACATGCGTTCTGATTTTTCTACATCCCAAGCCCGCCGCCATTCTCCCCTTGCATTCTTGTGGCGTGCCAGCCGCTCGAGGTCAATCTGATCCCGTTCTTTCTTCCATCGCATGTATTCTGACCGTTCTCTCCCAGTCAGAGTGCAGCTCTTGTCCCCGGCGCTCTTCTGGGGAGATTTCCCTCTCTCCTAATTGAAACAAAAGGGAGTCTAATTAATGCAGGAGCGACATCTGGATGCCAAGAACTCAAATAAAGGATTGGATGACTGTGGCATTCTTAATCTTTGTTGTACTGCAAACCATTCTGGTTTGCTAACTGTTACCCTGCACATGCCTGATCTCGTCTGATCTCAGAAGCTAAGCAGGGTCAGGCTTGGTTAGTACTTGGATGGGAGACCGCCTGGGAATACTGGGTGCTATAGGCTTATACCATAGTCTTTTGAGACTGAAGGTTGCCAATGTTCTGCCAAATATCCCAATTCCCTTCTAATGCCCGCTTTTTGGCTAATTAACACCCTCCTTTTCCAGGAACAACAGCTGCAGTGTGCAATGGAATGAACACAGAACTCCTTATCTATAGCAAATAACAAGAATTTATTGCTACAAACACAGACACTCCCTGCAAGTCCTCTTGTCCAGAGGCTTTCCCTCCCCAAAACTCCACTTAACTACAGGGGTAACGTCTGAAGCCTCCAGTCCAAGTCCAATCTGGTCTCCAAAACACAGTCCAGTCTTCTGCAGTAGAGTTTCTCCTCTCCAGCAGTGTGTCTCCTCCAGCAGGGTCCTGGCAGTCCACTCTTCCTATAGGTCTGGGTCAGGTAGCCCTCTTGGTCAGTGTCCAGCTTCCGGCTGGGTCAGCATCCTGCTTGGCCAGCCCTTGGTTCCTTCTGAAGCTGCCTTTTATCCTGCAGCCCCTTGTTAAATCCAAATTCAACTCAGCTGTGAGAAGTCCAAGTTAGGCTCAGCTGAGCCATCTCTTCAGTCCATTCAAAGTCTCATCAAGGTCAAATGAAGCTCAGGTGTCCATCAGAGTCTCCATTGGCCTTGATTTATTACAGCTGTGGAGTCAGCCCTGCCCATCCCAGAGCTGTCAAACAGCTGTCAAAACATGCGATCACTGTCAACACCACATCATCCACCTGATGATCTTCTGATCTTCCATTACAGCCAACCAGTTCTGTGCAGAAAATCACGTTTTCTTATGTTCTAGCACCCTAAGCCCTGCTTCAACAGCTTTTGAATTAAAACTCCTTCAGCACTCAAATGTAAAGATACTGACTACTCAAGATAAAATGAAAGGGGAAGAAATGGAAGCAGCAAGTAGGACCTGCTAGGCTTGTGCATACTCCGTGTCACCAAAACATCTGTCAGTCAGGAAGTTGCTACTGAGGACTAGTTCAATCAGCCCTAATTAGTTGTCTCTTGGCCGATGCTTCTGAAGCTGCTCTTTAGCTGGGACCGAGTGACGTGCATGGTGGCCATAAGTGTGACCACAGCACTTTCATATCCGATACAATGTCAATAAAGCAAAACGGATTCCTCAGAAGTCCTCAGTGGCCGCGTGTGGCCAGTGTGAGCACCTTTGGGAAGCCAAGGTTTTAATGAACAGTGACCACTAGTCCCGCTACATCTCTCTTTGCTGAAGACAGGCGGAGCCAGGAGCTACAGTTCATTGACTGTTCTTTTCATGGTTTAGAAAGATGGGTGAAAAATGAGTTGTGATGCCTGAAGGAATACCTGTTCCCAGGTCCAGCCTTTAAGATATGCAAGATATTGCAGCATTTGCAAACACAGGCACTTGCATCTATGTTGCCATCACTGCTCCAACAGGCTCTGATGGCAAGTGGGAGGGGGCGCTTACATTGCAGCACCTGCTGCACTTACTGTGCCAACCCCCCCCCCCCGGGCTATGCTACTGCCCCACCTTCAGACTTTGGGCAAGTGGGAAGAAGGCCTTCTCTGTGGTGGTGCCCCACTCATGGAATGCTCTCCCCAGACATATTTGTACAGCATCCACATCACTGTTTTTTTCAAAGTGCCAACTTAGAAATGCTTTACCAACCCAGCACTTAATGGCTAAGCAGTTGTTACCCTGCTGTTCTGTTGCTGTACAGCTGCTGCTATTTATTGCTGCTATTTTGGATGCTATTTTGGTCTGCTGATATTTTGGACTTGTTAGATTGCTTACATCTCACACTGTTTTTCCTGATGTTGTTTTAATGGAGATTTGTTGCCAGTGGATTTTTTTTTATTGGAAACCGCCTTGAAGAGTATACAGTTGAGAGATGGAATACAGAACTGAAACCAACCGTTTTAATCAACTGCATAGTTTCATCCCCTAATTTCCTGTTTAGATATTCTTATCCACCACAAAAATATCTTTCTTTAATAAGCCGAGGGCCTTGGGTATCTACATTTTTTTTATTTCTTATATTATGGTAAATTAACTGAGTGACGGCCCAGTTCTACCTGGGCTGGCATCACAGTGTCTCTTCCACTGGTGATGACTGCCATAAAGCAGTTTAAGGTGCTCTGGCAGTGCAGCACTCAGCACACTGCTGGGGATGCTGACATGAAGGCCGGAGCTATCCCACTGGCACCAGCAGATCCAGAGTCACCTGCCACAGAAGGTAAGGTGGCGGGGGAGGTGGGAGAGGGTGGAATGAGGGAGGGCGAAACAACACAGTGATGGGGGCAGACAGAGAATGGGTGGATTGAGACCAGGAAGGAGGTGGGTTTTGCGCACCCACAGAATCCTAACCCTCTTCCCAAACCAGATACTGTGGTGCAGGTTCACATTGACCTGCACCAGCTATTTAGCCAACACACATCTGAGTGGATTCCCCATGCTGCAGGCACTTACCCCCAAGTAAGGGGGCAATTGTTAGGAGACCTCCATAATTGCCCCTTGCAGAATGCAGTGGTAACCATTTTGGTGCCACTGCATCAGCAGGAAGGGGGAAATGGATTGGGCGTGGGCAGCATCTCAAATGCCAGAAGCTAAGGGAATTCCCTGGGATGGATATACCAAGGGCCTAACTGTTTTGGGAAGCCAAGAACTCAGGTGCTAAAAAAAAAGATGGTCTTGTTTTTGGCCTGCGTTACCCACATGTCCCATTCATACAGCCTATGTTCATGTTTACGCAACCAAAGAAATTTATCTGGGATTCAGATAAATCCTGAAAAATGTAATGGCAGAATCAGGGTCTCTGTGTGGGTATTTACTGTTGGATTAATAAACCTTTTTGAAAGCACACATTTCAGAGATGGTGAATGTAAATGACTCATTGTCCACTTACGATACTTACGCACCACCCACCATTCTTGTAAGTGTATGTGCACTGATTTCCCCCCTTTCATTTTCAGAGCGCTGTTCATTGTCAGGACTCCTGTCTGTTTTTCATTTCTTGGTCTCATCTCTGGCCATTCTAGGATGCATATGCCAGTTCCAGTTTTTTTTTATAAATGCCATTACTTTTCATTCAAACATTAAAAAAAAAAATCTTACATTTTAAGATTTTAAAAATAATAATTATTATTATTATAAAATAATTATAAAATATTATAAAATATAAAATATAATTATATTTTATATATATTATTATATATAATATAATTTATATATATTTATATATAATTATATATATATAAATAAAATAATAATAATAAAATAAAAATAAAAATAATAAAAATAATAATAAAAAATAAAAATAAAATAAGAAAAATCTTACTTTTAACCACGTCTTTACCACTACCTATATTGGCAAAGGCAGGAGCTTCATGGCACAGCCATGGCTGCCATCTCCTGGTAATCCATCCTGTGATGCAGCGTCAGATTTTTGGTGCCAGATCAATGAAATTCTTTATTTAATTTGCTCAGGATTTCCAGCAAACCATTTTTACAGCTCAAATCTATCTCCCCCGCCCCCCACCCCCGCTGATGCAGGTGCATCAAAACAGCTCATGCTGCATCTTGCAGGGGGGGGAGGCAGTCCCGGTGGTTTGCTCTGGGTAAGGCTCTGTGATGTGAAGAGGTCAATTCAGACCTGCACCAATGAAATCGCTGGGTAGGTTCACATGGGCAACAAGTTGTTGGCATCCTTCAGTCTCGGAAGACTATGGTATCGCACTCTGAATGGTGGTTCTGGAACAGAGTGTCCTCTCCAGTGCGCGAAGCCTGGGTAAAGTAGGTATGGAGGATAGACTGTTTCCCATGCAGCAAATCCCCCCTCTCCACGTCACTGAAATGGTCCAATGGAAAGGCAGAGGCCAATACAGTTGGTTCCAGCAGTGTTGCAGGAGTTGCCAGAACATGACTGTGTTCGGCCATGAACTGCCTTAGGGACTCTGGCTCCAGATTTTGCCTCGAGGTTGACTCCTAAAGCCTTTTCCTTAAGTGGATGTAGCCACAAGGCAGTGGAGGTTTGGGATCAGAGTTTACCTTCTCTCAGATGAGCTGCCTTCCCAGGCTAACGAGTCCCATCTAACTGGTGGCTGTTTAGTCGCCTCTTATGACAAGTACAGCCAAACGGAGGGCCTATTCTTATCCCCAGCCCCCAGGGGAACAAGTAGCTGGGCAACAAGTAGTTCAGAATAAAGATGAATGTGCTCAAGAGACAAGCCAACAGCACAGCAAGAGTTCCATGTGATCCTCTGGAGGTGGTCACCAAGCAGCAACTTCCTAATGTCACTCAGGTCCCATAGCGGAGAGCAGACTATACACAAGCCCTATGACAAGGGTGTCAAACATAAGACCCGGGGGCCTGATGTAGCCTCCGGAAGCTCTTTATCTGGCCCTCGGGCTCTCCCAGCACCAAGGGGAGAGCTAGGCTAAGGTGTCACTGGGCTGAGGTGTCACTGCAGAAAAGGCAGCCCACATGATAATTGGGCTCTCCTATATCTTGAAAATATGATCAAGATCTGCATATTTTCTCTTCTGTCATTTACAGCTGAGTTCCCAAGTGAGAAAAAAGTGCTGGTCATGGCCTACTTAGAACCCAATCCTGAACTCGGCGCTCCTGCTTTCCACCAGAGCACACTGTTGCAAACGTGCTGTAAGGTATGTCTGTGAGGCTTATCACCTGGCCAGCCTCCATGCTAGCCCACCGGCGCTGGGATAGAGCTGGGTGGGCGCGCCCATCCTCTGCTGCTCAGTGGTCTCACGGTCCACTGAGCCACGGCACCATAATTGGGGGTGAGGATGGGGGTGGGGAGGAGGCGTTCCAGGGAGGGGGGAGGCAGGCGGAGGGCGGAGAGAGGGTGGGGAGGTGAGAAAAGGGCAGGCGGGAGGCGTGCCAGGGTGAGGGAGGGAGGCGGGTCCCATGGAGCTCCACTCCACCGGATCCAAGGCATTCATGTGGGGCTCAGCGCCCTACAGGAATGCTTTTACCTAAAGTGAGTAGCCCCATTGCGGGGCTGCTTCCGTTACCCAAGGGAAGGGGACGAAAGCCCCTTCTCCCGAGGCACCACCCGCAGCAGGTTGAGGTGTGCAAGATGCGGCGGCAGCCATTCTCAGTGCCGCTGCAGCCGCACCTTGGGCAGCTGAGGATTGGGCTGTTAATGACCTCACTTTGTGCTTAAGCCATTTCTGCTCAACGTTGCATATACGCAACAGGGACCAAATGTGTACACCTGTGGGCTGGGCAAAAATGGGTTAATGACATCACTCCCGGTCCTCAGCAGGCGTCATGAATGTTATTTGGCCTGCTGTATGAAATGAGTTTGACACTCCTGCCCTACGACATTCATTGTGGGTAATTCACTGTACAGTATTCCATCTGTCTCTCCCGCAAAGATGGCCACCCCCACCCTTCGTCCAAACAGGAGTTAATCTCCTTGGCATTTCACTGCATTTCAAAATAGACTGGAGGAAAATTAGAGACCAAGAAACCTGTTGCCAAGGAGACACACCTGTGTGGGTGGGCACGGGATGGAAGGAACAACAACTCTTTACTTCTGAACCAAAGGGAGTCAAGGGCCTGGCAAACCCATCAACATGTGGGAAGAGGAATGCGAGGCTAGGACTTGCATGGCGAGAGGCCGGAAAAACCCCGCAGTGCTTGCCAGGCCTCCGTGCTTCTCGCTGCAAAGGCGGGCTGGTTGAAGACACCCACCAAATAGCCCTCCTCCTCATTGTTGCCCATGACTGTACATGTCCCCCCCACCCAGCCTTGGCAGTTCAATGCTTAAAAACGAGAATAAGACTCTCTCTCTCTCTCTCTTTCTCTCTCTCTCTCTCTCTCTCTGTGTCCAATAAATGATGAGGACACTGGAATATGAGTTGGATGAAATGTATGACTAGCAAGAGAAACCGTCCGGGGTAGCTATGAAGGGTAGCAGCAGCCCAGTTGGGGACTCTTAAATATTGGTTTACAAGTTCATGTGATTTGGCTGGGATAAGCATTAATTACCTTCACTTTGATGACTTAAAAGACAGAGATCAACTCTCAAATGTTGATACCGAATCTATGCTATCTTTATTAATTCATGGGGCATTGAAGAGGCAGATTAGGCCCAATCACGTTGAGGCATTATGGACATATCTGTACGATTTCCCCTACCCAAATCAATAGCAGCACTCCCTCCCTCCCTCCCTCCTTCCCTCCCTCCATCTGTGTGTGTGTGTGTGTGTGTGTGTGTGTGTGTTCCTGTCACCCGGTGTGGAAGGCCTGTGCGTCACCCCATGCAGTGGGCAGGGCAACGCCCCAGGTGGTGGGTGTGGTGCTGTACCATCGCCCAGCCCCCACTTGTTTTTTGGCTGTACCTTTTGGTAGAACACAGATATTTCAATACGGTTTGTTTCATTGCATTCGGCATGAAATTACGCATTGATTGATATATACGTAACATGATGGGATTATTCCTCCAAACTCTGATTTCAGTGATTTTGAAAACTTGTAGAGTCTCACACACACACCCCCGTGTCAACTTACTAACACCTTATTGCAGCAGTTCTCAAACTTTTAGCACTGGGACCCACTTTTTAGAATGACAATCTGTCCAGGACCCATTGGAAGTGATGTCATGGCCAGAAGTGACATCATCAAGCAAATTAAAATAAATAATTATAAATAATTAAATTAAAATAAAAGAAATAATTAAATAATGAGGAGCCAGTTCTGTTCCACCAAGTGAATCTACTCTGAAGTAAGTCCTATTGTGGTCAATGGGGCTTACTCTCAGGAAAGTGTGGGTGGGATTGCAGCCTGTGAACCCAATCCTATGCTTGTCTACTCAGAAGTAAGTCCCATAGTGGTCAATGGAGCTTATTCTGTAGTCTTCCTGCAATAACAACCCCCCCAAAAAGAATCAGTGAGATTTCCAACCCTCCCAGTGCCCAGTTTAAAGTTCTTCTGTTTCAGGCATATCAAGATATAGACCCTCCTGGCTTCATAAGTGCAAAATAGAAAACTTTCCCCTTACCAGTTCAAGCCTCTTTTTTGTCCTTTCTAGTGGGGGGGGGGGAGGCTGCCTTCTGGAGCATTCATTGTGCTCCAGTTCCATCGGATTGGGACCCTTCTGGTGGCCTCACATTCCCCTTTGCCTGACCTGACCAAAAGGCAAAGCACATCTGCCTACTCATGAGTAAACGCGACCACGTGGCTGAGTTTGCTTTCCATAGAGCTCAACAGACTGCAGGAGGGAGGGAGGGACTTCCTTCTCAGGTGTTTTGGGGGCTGCATTCATTGGATCAGGACCATTCTGATGTCCTTGGAGTCCTCTCAACCTGCCCTTTCTGACAGACTAAGGCAAGTTCGCCTACTCACAAGTAAACGTAGCCATGTGACTTCGTTTCCGGCTCAATAGACGCAGCTGGGAGGGAGGCAGGGACCTCCTCCCTTTTGTGTTTTTAGGGGCTGTACTCATTGGATTGGGACCAGTCTGGTGTTGTTGGATTCCTCTCAGCCTGCCTTTTCTGATGGACTATGGCAAGTACACCTACTCATGAGTAAACGCACAATACGGCTCACTTTCACTTTCCATAGGGATCCATGCATTTTTTCCTTCCGGTTTTTTGGCCATAACTTTTGAACGAAACGAGCAATTTCCATTCTGTTTTTTCATTGCGTTCCGCTGGACATTCCGCATCCAACAGTGTATGGCATGACATGGTAGCTCCTAAAACCGCAATGTTAGCACGTCCTCCCCCAGGGCACGTCACACCCCCCCGGCGCATCACCCGGTGCGGCCCGCACCCCCCGCACTCCCCTAGCGACGCCAGTGCCCCCCACCCCCAATTTCTTGTGGCTGCTTGTTTTGCAAAAAGGAAACTTCAGGAGATGCAATCATAAATCTCCCGCATCTCATCTAATTTGACCCTAGGAGAAAATATTAAACTGTAATATTATGGGACATGAGTGGGAGTACATATTCACACAAGAAACCAAGGCAAAATCACCTTAAAGTGATATGCAAACAGCATAGCTTATTAGTTATATTCAATACAAAATGATAACAGCTAGATTAAGCAATAGCAGGGCTAATAGCAAGGCTAATGATTGTCATATTTGATGGCCATTCAGTATTGATTCTATTGGAAATGCATAATAATGGTAATTAAGGAAATACATAGACAAGGCCTCTCACAGAACACTTTCATTATCCTATCAGGTAATATTTTTTTTAAAAAAACACTGTTAGACAGGAAAATTCAGAACTAGTGCTTAATATGTTAACTACAGAAATAATTGAATTGCCTTCAAGTGGAAAATGGGAATTCTGAATTCTGAAGAGCAGATAAAGCAAACAAGTGAAGGACCAAGTTATTGAGGGTGAAGCTGACTAATTGAATAAAATGCAAGCAAGAGAGATAAAGAAGGAATGTCTTTATAAAGTTATTTGAATGTGCTGGTTTCCTTTTAAATAAGAGATGGTCAAAATAATACATTAAAAATTGTGTGTGTGTATTACACAAACTCATGTGTGGATTGAGTTTTTCTGTAAGCAAATAAATATTTATTTGCATTCTGTAAATTTGTAAATGTATTAATTTACAAGTAATAAATACAATTATAATATAAATATAATAATATATTTTATAACATAAATATATTCTTTCTAGACTATTTTTTAAAAAGTTTTTGTAAAATCTAGGTGAGCCTGATAGAGAGTCATTTTTTAAGTGGGTCCCAGTGCTAAAAAGTTGGAGAACCACTGCACTAGCCCATCGAGTCACATATCTTTGGGGCAGCATAGGCAGGCTTTTGCTTCCTGCCCAGAAAGTGAACAGCAGGCATTCTCAATCAGTAGCCAGCTCACAGCAAAGATAAGAAGCTGTTTACCATCCGGCCTGGGGCTCAGCTCAGCTTGGCTGCAGCTGTGCTTTCAGGCCCACAAGGGGGTAAACTCTAGCAGCCTTGTGGTGCGCCCTAAGCTGCAGCTGGGACTGAGGCTATGGAACTCATCTGTGTCCTCCTAATGAATCACATCACCAGGGAAGGGAGGCTATTTAATTTGTGCTGTTAATTAAGAGTGCTTGCTGGCTCCCCAGTGGGGAGCTGGGCGTTCCTTCCAGGTCTATTCTGAACAGCTAGCGAGCCACGGCAGAAACGTAGCCAGAGGGGGTGGCATGGTAAGAATGGCAGGTGCTGCAATGCGCCGTGTAAGTGGCCCTTCCCCTTGTCAATGGAGCCATTCAGAGCAGCTAGAGCAATGCCTTCGTATTGCCGTCGCTGCCCCGAATGGCTCAGGCGGTGAGGGGCCGCTTACACAGCGCGTTGTGGCGCCTGTCATACTTACCATATCACCCCTCCCCGGTTACACTACTGAGCCACAACCACTGCAAAACTACCACCTTACATTTGGAGCAAGACGTATTTTTCCTCAACTGTACCAGCACTTAGCAGCCTCCAAACCCCCACACCCTTCCTCACTTCAAGATCTTACTATAGCTGTGAGAATGAATCACATGTGGCAGATCTGACTAGTCACACGGTTTGATGGAGCAGTGGAAGGCACCAGAAAAATTGCACAGAACAGACTCAGTACAGCCTGTTTGTTCTCCTGTCAGTGACTGGTGAATGCATCCTAAGCCTTTTAAACCTCAAATGCAATGGTTCCGCCTTTACTCCAAACAAAGCAGGTCCCTCCAGGCATCTTGGCATGGGCAACTGAAAGAACTGGACTTGGCAAGCAACTTCCCTGTCTCTCCTTGGGTTATGTGACAACCTGGCAAGGATGCCTAAGGTCACACTGAGGTTAGTGCACCCTCTGGTGGCCTGTGTCCTGAACAGCACTGTGACGGCATTCCTTCCACTGACTAAAATAAGATTAGCATTGCACCAGACTGAGAGCAATCAGTAATCTTTTTGGCCTCCCGCCTTTGGCCTCTGCCAGCTCCTTCTGTGTCCGCAAGATCCAAAATTGTGGTTTGAGTGGTGGCAAGCAAAATGGATGCTTCTGTGCAGGGTGAAGAGCAGATAAACTATTTACATCAGCTTTTAAACTGGACTTAATGTTAATATCCCTATTCATCCAGGCTTCTCTGACATTGGAGAGGACTTCTGTACTACTAGAAAAGCTATGACTGACACATGAGTACCAGTGCCATCTGGTGAATCAGAGCACATGGCTTTCTCCTTCCTACAGAGATAGCTGAAGCTCTGCTAGCTACTGCGTACCAGTACTCTCTTCCTATATGCACATGCACATAGAAATGCATGCACATACCATACCGAGCCAAAAGTATGGATTATTTTCATGAACATTTTAAGCAGTATCACAAATTATACCACCTTCCAGGGTTTTTCATTGATAGCTTTGGAAAAAATTGCCTGTTCAGGAAGACCTGCCTTCATACTGAATTGACTTCAATTCCCCCTCCCCTGCATGGTTATCCCTTAACTATATTTGATTGGCTACTGGGTGGAATGATATATCATTATGTGAACCCTGCTTGGCTGGGATCACCTAGGTGACTGATCAAAGCACTGACATTACTCACTATAGTAAGTTGATACCGATATTGACTTACTATATCAACTTACAGTTGATAATGTTTGTCCTGAGTGATGTGATTACATAGCCAAAGTTAATTGGCTATGCAGGTGCAATTGGCTATGCAAGTTAATTGGCTATGCAAGTCTAGGCCTGGTCACTTACCTGTAAAACTCTGTGCCCATTTCTTGCCAACTGCCCCCCCATCTTGGTCAGTCCTGTCGTAATTGCGTTTTTTTAATCCTTGTTTCTTTTTTTGACTTGTTTACCCAGACCTTTATTAATCTCATTTTCATTTTAAATGATAATCTGTTTCAGTTTACTAGGGGAGAAAGTGGGTTAGCCACACTTCCCCTAGACAAGCGATTTTCAACCTTTTTCATCTCGTGGCACACTGACAAGGCATCAAAATTGTCAAGACACACCATTAGGTTTTAGACAATTGACAAGGCACACCATGCTGCCAGTGGGGGGCTCACATCCCCATTGACCCTACTAATAAATTATCTTCCCCCAAAGTCTTGTGGCACACCTGTGGACCACTCGCGGCACACTGGTGTGCCTTGGCACAGTGGTTGAAAATGGTTGCCCTAGACAAACCAGTTCTTGCTATTGCTTTGCTTTTTGCTTTTGCGTAAGTGAGGAAAATCCAGATGTTGGGAATCTTTTATAGATGAGGGAAGGAGGTTTGGCTTTCCCCACCTTGGTGATGGTACTGGACACCCACTGGAGACCTGTGGGAGAGGGAAAGGGAGAACAAGTGGTGGGACTCTCCACACGTGCCCCCTTTCACCAAACTAGGGTTGCCCCGTGACTAACTGAGGAAGAGGTTGAAGCAATTAGAAGAAAAATATGGTGCAGAAACAGCAGTGAAGTGAAGAGATGAATGCAGTGAACTTTCCCACAAGTTAAGTATTTCCAGGTTAGGTTTTCCTAAACAACAACTTAAATTTTGAAAAAGGAAAATAACAGATGCAGTGGCATAGCTAGAGGGGGTGCAAAGCATTACGTTTTGCAGGGAGCCTCACTGCATTGTACAAGTGGCCCCTCCCCTTCAGAGCCATTCTGGGTCGCTAGAGCAAAATGTTGTTGTTGTTGTTGTTGTTATTATTATTATACTTTATTTTTACCCCACCTTTCTCCCCGAAAGGACTCAAGGCGACTCAATGTTGCCTCCATTTTGGTCTCTACTCTGACTTTAAGTCATTGTTTTTTGTAAATCATGAGCATTTGAAGATCTGACTGACATTTCATGAATTCAGCCCCTAGTGGACAGCCAATCCTGCCCCCATTTCCCTTAAAGGAGCCTGTCCTTTATGTCTGCTCTCACCTTTTTGACCTCGGAGTGCTTGTCACCCTCTGACCGTCTCTTCTCCACTGTTCTCTTTTCATCTGCCTGAAAGAGTGTGGAAGAGGAAATACATTCAGGAACCAATATACTTCAGAATGATGAGTTCATAGGACCGGATTACCTGGCTATGAAAAAATCAAGGATGGGTTGGGGGTTTGTTTGTTTGGAACACACAGAGCAAAAGGAGACGACTAAGCAGGTTGTCAGATGAACTTCACCACAGTAGGAGGGAAAAGATGAGGGGAAAGGAGTGTAAGAAGAAGAGTAAAATTCTTACCAAATCCCTTCTATTCCACCTTGCTGCCAGAAAGGAAAAGCAGATCTGTAGTTAAATGATCTGATTTTTCTATTACTACATTTGTATCTCACTTTTGTTTTATCATGATACTCACAACAGCTTATAAGAGGTTCCCACCCATCCAGGCACTGACCAGGACTAGATCTGCTTAGCTTCAGGGAGGACAAATGCATGCCCACTAAGACCCAATGTTTGTGGCTGTTGTTTATGTCTTTACCGTCCACAAGAGCACTTTCAGACAAAATAGCACACACAGAGGGCCTCTACGGTTTGACTACTTACATATTTTTTATAGCACTTTAAAAGATGCTTTGCAAATGCTGGGCATGATCCAGCCAAAGCTAAGCACTCTGATTTTACTTGAAGTGATGGAAACACATTCTTTACTCTCTTGGAAACAGAAAGGGTTTTAAAACAACTTACTTTCAGCCCAGTCCTAACAAACATTCCAGTACTGATGAACAACTGCATTGGGACTAAAAAGTTGGTTAGCATGGGGTAGTTTGGCCAGATCATACCACTGATAGTGTTCACTCTCATGATCCTATGAGGTAGGTCATTGTTGTACTCATTTTGTAGATGGGGAATATGATTGATTAGGGGGTGATTGATAGGTGCCCTTCCATATGCGAAAGAATCTCCTGCTCGCAGAAGGGCTGTTTCATATGTTATGTGAGAGAACTGAGCTGTACCCTGGACAATTTCATATGCATGTTAAAAAAAAAATAACCCTGGAATAAGGCCTACTGAGTTCAGAGGGACTCACTCCTAGGTGAGTATGCAGAGGTTTGCAGCATTCGTATTCAGAATTCTAAATAGTGATAAACTATGTAAATCACACTAGACTACTTGATCAGCTCCAGGAAGTTCATGTTTCTACATTTTTCACATTTATATTTTTTAATGTGCTTTAAGTTGTTACTGAGCCCCAGGTACTAAGGTCAGATTATGCAAAAATGAATAATATCTGGTATCTGAGATGACCAGTCTAAACAAAAGATCTGCTCTCCTTATTTCCACCACTAAATGAGAGAGACTGATGCGCACATGAATCTTGCTATCCTTCCTGAAAAACAGATTTCTTATAGCCTGGGATACCTTGTGTACACCACACAGGGTTACTAGTAGCCCTTTGCTGGTTACTGATTTACACAGCAGTCTAGGACATCAACTTCTAGGACAGTGTTTCTGAAACTGTGGCTTGGGACCCACAGGGTGGGTCGCGAGCACATTTCAGGTGGGTCCCCATTCACTTCAATATTTTATTCTTAAGCTATTAGACTTGATGCTACCTGGTATGTAACTGCATTTGGGAAAATGTTACAGGCCTATAAGTTTAACAAGCTACTATGTATAGTTTTTTTAACAATGATAGTAAATGGGACTTACTCCTGGGTAAGTGTGGGTAGGATTGCAGCATAGGATTGTGAAAATTTTTCCTGCCTGATGATGTCACTTCCAGTCATGACATCACTTCTGGTGTGTCCTGACAGATTCTCATTCTAAAAGATGTGTCCCGGTGCTAAATGTGTGAGAACCACTGTTCTAGGACATTGGTTGCCCCAAAGCTCTCACTATTTCATAGCTTATTATTTTGGTTGA
Organism: Tiliqua scincoides; assembly: GCF_035046505.1. Taxonomy (NCBI): domain Eukaryota; kingdom Metazoa; phylum Chordata; class Lepidosauria; order Squamata; family Scincidae; genus Tiliqua; species Tiliqua scincoides. Next base: position 13,114,387 of record NC_089821.1, read on the forward strand.
TCTCAGTTCTATAACCATACCTGCAGGGCCTCCGAAAGGGGGGGTGAAGGGGGTGCATCACACTTGGGCCTGGGGTCAAAAAGGGGGCCCGAGTGGCAAAGGAGGGGAGTCAGAAATGTCCTGGGGTCTGAACTGGGCTTGTGGAAATCAAAAGATAGAGGCCAGGCCAACCAGGAAGCCAGGTTTACCAGGCAGGTAGACCTAGGCTGTACATCAGGAAGCCTGACAGACCTGAGCTCCAGAAACTGGCTGTTGCCACCCTCCCCCCACCCTGTTTTGCCCTGTCCCCACCTCTATTCCTCCCTTCCCGTTGCCATCCTTCTCTGCCCTGTTTCATCTCATCCCCTCCTCCTTTGGGAAGAAGCCCAAAAGAAACTTTGTACCCCTTAAAAAAAATTCCTCTCAGAGGCCCTGCACATGTGCCTTCAACAGTAGTAATTGCATAGCTTTGTTGTGGAATCAACGTTTAACAGGTGTGCAGTGTGGGAATCAACAATCCTAACAGGCTAAGAGAGATGGAATAATAAGTGAAAGGCAAAATAATCCTTGAGAAATTTCAAATTTACATCCAGTGGTATATCCAGTGGTACTGCTAGGGGGCTGCAGGACACACCAGGTGATGTGCACGGGGGAGGGGGGAGATGACATCACTATTGGCCAAAATTTTTTAAAAATCTTGATATTTTTGAATAATACCATCATGTTATCTATCATTTGATGCGTAATTCCATGCAGAATGCAATGAAACAAACCAGGTTAAAATATATCTATTCTATCAAAAGTTATAGCCAAAAAACCAATGGGGCTGGGGTAATGGTGAAACACCCATGCACACCACCTGGAGCACTACCTCACCACTGCCCATCCGGGCAGCACTGCCCACCACCCCCTCCTGGGACAGGAGGCCCATCATGGGGGTGACACACTGGCCTCCTGCACGTCCACTGTGTTCAATCATGCCTGCATTTCCCCACACGCACTATCAGAAGTTAACGACGTAATACATAACACATATTCAGCTGCATCATGGTAAGCATCACATTATTTCATATGACTCCTTTGGACATGGTCATGCATTTATGTCTTCTCTCTGATCTACACCCTTTGTGGATTGTGTCATTCTGCTCCCACCTCTTTCCCTGTCAATCACCATGTGTTTTGGTCTGCTCCTACTACCTGCCTATTGGCCAATCCCCACATCTCTGGAGGCTGTTTATATCTCTGTAATGTCCAGTTGAGGTTTTGCCAGTAGGAAGGCAACAGTCTGATCCAGCAGCTGCCATATCATGTAATTATATTTTTATAGACAGGCTATTTTAATGTCTGTGATGCCCAATATATTAATTTTTGTTCCGTAAAATATTGTTTCAGTTAAAATCACCAGATGTCCTACTATTTCTTCTGAGGCTGATGGTATTTTCTAATACCCCCAGAAATGTCAAAAACAACAAAGCAAAGCAAAAACGAAGAGATGGGCATTTGGATGTTGTTTTTCAGAGGTAAAAGAATGGCAGCAGCTGGATTTGTAACATCTTGCTTAATCTCTGAGAATTGTACACAAAGAGCAAAGCGGGAGAGATGGAATTGGAAACGCTTTACTCTCACTTTTGCAGCCAGCCCCAAGCAACGTCAAAGTAGAGATGAACACTGAGAAGCTGGAGGCCCGCTGCATGCTGCCCGGAGGAAAGGACAAGTTCCAGGTGGAGGAAAGGTATGGTGGGAAGGGGGGAGGTGTTCCTGGGTGGGAAGGGGGGAGGAGCCCAGGAAGGAGGGAGGTGGGATTGGCAGAACTCTGCTCTGTCGAATCCATACGCCCTTGTCGGGCCTCCCAGCCTCTTAACTCTGCGCCAGCTAAATAGCTGGCGCAATCTTGAGTAGTCCCATTGCAGGGCCTGCTCCCTTACCTGGGGGAAGGGGACAAATATCCCGAGCAACTGCCGATGGAGCCACAAGGAGCCACTGGCGGCTGCCCGGCATGCTCAGGATGCAGCAATCACCCATTCTGATGCCGCTGCTCCTCTGGACACCAGGCAGCTGAGGACTGGGCTCCCCATCTCCAAGTTTACTAATACCCCTGGTCTCTGTCTTGCAAGGTCAACTTGGTCCCTCAGCCTCCTCAGAAGGCCTCCTGGACACAATAAGAAGCCTCTTCCGATTCACTCCTCCCCATGCCTCAGAACACCTCTCAGATGCAACGGGAAGGCAGTGGCATGGACCGGATTTGGCTTCCGGGTGCGTCTAGGAGGCCCTCTGAGGAGCAGGCTTGGCAACAGCAGATGCTCAGATCCATGGATGCTGAGCCTGTGGATAAGGAAGGCTCACTGTAATGGACTGCTGCTGATTTGAGCTCATAACACAGGCCAACAAACATTTTCCTTCCTTAAACGTTACACCAATTCCTGGGTATATTTGGGGTGCCGATTCCAAAAAGGGCATCCATTTTGCCCTAGCACGTCCAGTTTTGGAAACACGGCATAGCCTCTTTAGTTAATGGTTCAAGCAGCTTATTATTATTATTATTATTATTATTATTATTATTATTATTATTATTATTATTATTATTATTATTATACCGCTTTTCAACTAAAAGTTCACAGCTTCCTCATGAGGAAACCTACACCATGGCTTCCTCATGAGGAAGTTGCTTGAACCATTCACTAATGAGGCTATACTATATCTCCAAGACTAGACGCGATAGGGCAAAATGGATGCCATTTTTGGAATCGGCACCCCAAATTCATATCAAACCACCATAAAGTTTGGGAAAAACTTTTCTGACCCTCAGTTTTGTAGGCCTGTGTAATCAGCCAGCCAGCAGTAGAGACGAACAGCCAGGACACATAGCGGTAGTCAGGTCTGAGGAGGCCATTTGCCCAAAATGATACAGTTTCCTCAGCTCTTTTTTTTTTTCCCTCAAGCAGAAAAGGTCCACCTCAGGCCATCTTCAAGGCTGCTGCTTCTACCCATTCCTCCCCTGGCCTTTACCTGGTGTGCTCCCTGGGGCATTTGGTGGGCCGCTGTGAGATACAGGAAGCTGGACTGGATGGGCCTATGGCCTGATCCAGTGGGGCTGTTCTTATGTTCTTACCCTGGTGCCAGTTTTTACAGGTCCTGTGACATCATCGGACCCCGCTTCAGAAATGTCAGGATGCATCTGACATTGGCGGACGCATCTGCATAGGCGGCCCTAATCCCATGTGCGTGAAAGAGAGGGATGGGGGGCAATCTGATCTTAATCTGGGTCTGCTTCTCAACTATCTTGAGCATGTGCATGGCAATACACTGTTTCTAGATTCTTTGCACTTTAGGACAGACACTGCTTTGATTTCAACAGCACACAACGCAAGGCAGTCACTTCCAGGTTCTCCCTGGAGGAGGGGGTGCTGGCGGCTTCACATACCCTGTTCCTCCTCCTGTGGAGGCTCCCAGACTCCACAGGAGAAGGAATGGAGTGTGCAAAGCTGCCTTAGCAACTACTTCCTCCAGCAGGGATAACTGAAATTGATGTTGTGGCGTCACATTGCCCCAAGTGCAGGGAGACTGCATCACAACTCCGGCTGTTAAAGAAACATAGCAGAGCTAGTTTAAAATGTGGTCATGTTATTTTAGTTCTCATGTAATTTTCCTCCAGGCACAGCAAAAGCCATTATGGATGTGTACACTAAAGAGAAGAATGGTGAACGAATGGAAGCACTTGCACGGCTGAGCCACCTCAGAAACAGGCACCAGTCTTCCTGCCGCATGCTTAGTGAATACATGGATCCATACTGGCCTCTGATTCAAGGCTACTGGCATAAAAGTATTCTTGAACTGATCCTATGGCATTGGAAAGTGGCGGTGTGGGGATGACGTCAGTATCTCTCCTGAGCTTTACCCAGAAAGAGAAAGCTAAAATACAGAAAAGCCAAAGCCCCAAAGCCTCTCAGAGGACAAGTCTGAGCTTGAATGAAGAATCTTGATTTTTCTGTTAATTACTTAGAGCTTCTTTTAGATGAACATCAAAAGTCTGCTATACAGTACTAACACCTAGAAGCTCCATTTCAGGGTCACATCTAATGTGCCTTTTCACTGCCTCTGCCTTCGATGGAATAGCTAATGATCATGTAGCCCGGTGCGGAGCTCAAAAATGCCCTATGCCCTAGAAGTGATGCCATGCCTAGGTTTTAAAAAAAGTGAAAATGGGGGGGGAACTGCCTCCCCCCCCCAGCAGCTCACCACCCACTTACTCTGCCGCCTCACCTGCAGTCAGTGGCATAGCTAAGGCAGCTAAGGGGTCAAAGAAGATTTCGTAGCCCCCCCTTCACAACAAAATCAAATATAATTAATTAATTAAATAAATAAATAAGCAGTGTGTCCCTTGTTGGTCAGAGACACAGTGCTGGGGTGAAGAGGGATGATTACTCTCCCCCTGTTAAATACAAGAGGAGCACCACTTGAAAAAGTGCCTCTTTACCCAGTTATCAGGAGTAACTGTATTCAGATACATGGAAATGAGAGCCAACTCATATTAACACCTTATTGGTTCCATGTTGTGTCATAATAACATCTCATTGAATCTCAGAACAATCAGTCTCATAGGTCAGTTTTGAGTTAAGAAATCAACTTTTTGTTCTGTAAGGCAGTTTTGTTTTCATTTTTCTGGTTAATTGGGTCATATCTTTTGATAGAATACAGATATTCCAGTGTTTCAGTGCATTCTGCATTAAATTACCTTTCCAATGATATATGATAGTATTACTCATACATACAAAATTTGAAATGTTGAAAAAAATTTCACATACAAAATGTGAAAATACATTCACAATTTTGGCCACTAGCATCAAGCTCAGCTTGTTGTCCCTCTAAAGCTTGTTGCCCACTGCAATTGCTACACCCTGCACTCCTTAGCTATGCCACTGTGCCCACATAGTCTACCCCATATGGGTTACATGCTTATTTTTCTGCAGAATATTTGGTTTTTCAGCAAAGGAGAACTTAGCAAGAGGTTCATGGGTAAAACCCCTGCAGAGAACTTTCTTCATTCTGTACGTTGAACATTGTGCTTTTTAAATGGTGGGGTGGTGGTGGTGGGGAATCAATATAATTTATGATGATAAAAAATAGATATTTGTGTAAGCTTTAAAAGTGAGCCTAATTTAGGAGGAGAGTTTCTCATCTATCTCTAAAGTTGCTAGTTTTATCTACCACTTCTCCTGTATTTTGAACAGCAGTTGATCTACATATTTTATCAAGTGATGTTTATCTCCTTGCAGTGAAAAGCTTCACTTGCTAATTTCTACAGATCTGGCTTCTGCTATAAGCACAGGAGGAGGTTGATCTAATTTTTTCCAGTCAGTTTATAACACCCCCTTCCCTGGGACAGATCATGACTAGGAAGGTCCTGAGATTCTAATATACTGTAGTACTTGTATTGGCAACCTTCAGTCTCGAAAGACTATGGTATCGCGCTCTGAAAGGTGGTTCTGGCACAGCGTCTAGTGTGGCTGAAAAGGCCAATCCGGGAGTGACAATCCCTTCCACACCGGGAGCAAGTGCAGTCTGTCCCTGGTCTGTCTCCCTGGCTATGGGCCTTCCTTCTTTGCCTCTTAGCCTCAGACTGTTGGCAAAGTGTCTCTTCAAACTGGGAAAGGCCATGCTGCATAGCCTGCCTCCAAGCGGGCCGCTCAGAGGCCAGGGTTTCCCACTTGTTGAGGTCCATCCCTAAGGCCTTCAGATCCCTCTTGCAGATGTCCTTGTATCGCAGCTGTGGTCTACCTGTAGGGCGCTTTCCTTGCACGAGTTCTCCATAGAGGAGATCCTTTGGGATCCGGCCATCATCCATTCTCACGACATGACCAAGCCAACGCAGGCGTCTCTGTTTCAGCAGTGAATACATGCTAGGGATTCCAGCACGTTCCAGGACTGTGTTGTTTGGAACTTTGTCCTGCCAGGTGATGCCGAGGATGCGTCGGAGGCAGCACATGTGGAAAGCGCTCAGTTTCCTCTCCTGTTGTGAGCGAAGAGTCCATGACTCGCTGCAGTACAGAAGTGTACTCAGGACGCAAGCTCTGTAGACCTGGATCTTGGTATGTTCCGTCAGCTTCTTGTTGGACCAGACTCTCTTTGTGAGTCTGGAAAACGTGGTAGCTGCTTTACCGATGCGCTTGTTTAGCTCGGTATCGAGAGAATGAGTGTCAGAGATCGTTGAGCCAAGGTACACAAAGTCATGGACAACCTCCAGTTCATGCTCAGAGATTGTAATGCAGGGAGGTGAGTCCACATCCTGAACCATGACCTGTGTTTTCTTCAGGCTGATTGTCAGTCCAAAATCTTGGCAGGCCTTGCTAAAACGATCCATGAGCTGCTGGAGATCTTTGGCAGAGTGGGTAGTGACAGCTGCATCGTCGGCAAAGAGGAAGTTACGCACACATTTCAGCTGGACTTTGGATTTTGCTCTCAGTCTGGAGAGGTTGAAGAGCTTTCCGTCTGATCTGGTCCGGAGATAGATGCCTTCTGTTGCAGTTCCAAAGGCCTGCTTCAGCAGGACAGCGAAGAAAATCCCAAACAAGGTTGGTGCAAGAACACAGCCCTGCTTCACTCCGCTTCGGATGTCAAAAGGGTCTGATGTGGAGCCATCGAAGACAACAGTGCCCTTCATGTCCTTGTGGAAAGATCTGATGATGCTGAGGAGCCTGGGTGGACATCCAATCTTGGGGAGAATCTTGAAGAGGCCGTCTCTGCTGACCAGGTTGAAAGCCTTTGTGACATCTATGAAGGCTATAAAGAGTGGCTGTCGTTGTTCCCTGCATTTCTCCTGCAGTTGTCTAAGGGAGAATACCATATCAGTGGTGGACCTGTTGGCTCGGAATCCACACTGCGATTCTGGATAGACGCTCTCTGCAAGTACCTGGAGCCTCTTTAGTACAACTCGGGCAAACAGCTTTCCTACAACGCTAAGGAGAGAGATGCCGCGGTAGTTGTTGCAGTCACCCCTGTCACCTTTGTTCTTGTACAGCGTGATGATGTTTGCATCCCTCATGTCTTGAGGTACTCCACCTTCTCTCCAGCAGAGACAGAGGATTTCATGCAGCTCAGTGACGATGATCTCTTTGCAGCATTTTAGGACTTCAGCAGGGATGCTGTCTTTTCCAGGTGCCTTGCCAAAGGCAAGGGAGTCCAGGGCCACGTGAAGTTCTTCTAGGGTTGGTTCACTGTCAAGCTCTTCCAGCACAGGCAGGCACTCAATGTTGTTCGGTGCTTCTTCGGTGACTACATTTTCTCTGGAATATAGCTCAGAGTAGTGCTGCACCCAGCGTTCCATCTGCTGCGCCTGATCCTGGATGACCTCGCCTGTGGCAGACTTCAGAGGGGCAATTTTCTTCTGTGTTGGACCTAGGGCCTGCTTGATACCATCATACATCCCCTTGATGTTGCCCGTGTCAGCTGCTATCTGTATCTCGGAACAGAGCTGGAGCCAGTAGTCGTTAGCACATCTCCTGGCAGTCTGTTGGACTTTGCTGCGAGCAGTTCGGAGGACCTGCAGGTTGCGCTCACTGGGACAGGCCTTGTATGCTGCTTGAGCTCTCCTCTTTTCCTCAATGACTGGTGTCAACTCCTCAGAGTGGGCTTCAAACCAGTCTGCCGACTGTAGACTGTAGTACTTAGGGTACTATGATATCAGATCCCCTCCCTTGTATTAGCCACATATAGAGGCTAATATATAGAGAGGCACATATAGAGGCCAGTTGACCAGAAAAGTGGGCTTCTGTCTTTGACAACAGCTTGATCTGCAGAAATCAGCAGGTGAAGCTTTTCTCAGCATGGAAATAAGTGCTGCCTGTTAATGTCAGTGGAACAAGCTGCTGTTAAAGGAACAGACCCTCCCCTCTAAGGAACAGAGCTGAAGAAAAAGACAATAGAAACTGCTGAGTCCAGAGGGAAACAAATGCATGCTGGGATTAGTGTGGCTCAGGGCTCATTATGGATTAGCTCATGAGCCTCTTGATGCAAAGGTCAGCCCCAGGATATGCAAAACAGCAACAGGAAAAGGAATGAACTGAAGCGTATGTAAAATCCTTTCCCGCATCACTAAATTATTTCCAGAGAGAGGATTTTTTGTGTCACTCCAGGGTCATGCCAATCCCTGGGTTGATCACTAGCAGAAAACCAGGGTAGGGCTGACAATGAGCAGTTTGATGTGCAGGAATTAGCAGGTAATGTCGCTTTTCTCCATGCTTCATAAAGCTCCACAAGCTACTGTTAAATGCACATGGGTAGGTCAGACTAATGTTTCTGATCAGTTGGCATGGGTAGAATCAACACAGGACACATCATCTAAAGACTGTCAGAACTAATATAAAAACACAAAACAAGTGGTCCCAATCCTTTCTCCAAATGGTAACGTCACTGTAGGGTCATTGTGTCATATTATCTTCTATGGGGAAGGGGAAGCTGCTGTGGACAGAGCTTAAGTAGCCCCAAACAGCCAACACATATCCTGGATTTAAAGAATGAACCATCCGGGCCATAGGATGTCACCAGGCACAGACATCCCATCTGATTCAACATGAGTTAACTCAGAAGTATGTCCTACTATGTTCATTGGGGCTTTTAATAAAGTAAATTTAGGATTGTACTCTTATAATTGTGACCATTTGGTGGAGGAGGGGGAGAGGCCTGTTGCTTCTTTAACTGCTGAATGCCAGGTAGGAATTCAAACAGGTAAAGGCTTTTGCAGCATGGAAGAAGTTGAGAAGTGAGGAAAGCCATGTTTATGGAGTCCGCCTAGAACTCCCATCATGCTTGTAATGATGTTTGCTTGTACTGATGATGTTGTTGACCTACTTTTACTTGGCTTTTTCTCTTGGTTCTTGGCTTCATTGTTCCTTTCATTCAGCATTATTTTATTTGCTGTATTAAACACACAAACAGAGAGAGCCATAGGGCTGACCCAAGACCTCCTGCTACAGGAGGAAGAGTACCAAATGATACCCACCCTTATCCACTGATGTATCAGCTTCTGCTTGTCTGACACTCTAGCCAACCTCTCTTCTCCTCCACCATCCCTCTTCCTTTTCCAAGGCAGGTAGCAGGAAGAGGAGAATCAGTGGAGGCAAGCAGGTGGACCAAAGTGGGGTACTCCTGCCAGTTTGACCTCATGGATAGGTTACCCTCTGTGTGTGTGTGTGTGTGTGTGTGTGTGTGTTCACACACGATGTTTCACTATCAGCTGCCTTGAAGCTGTTTTGCAAAAAGTGAGGCATGAATAATTGGCATGTATAAACAAGCAAGCCCCACTTTCAGTGAACTTATGAGGCGGAAAGAATGCCTAGAGCAGCAATTTTCAATCTTTTTAATCTTAGGGCACACTGACAAGGTGCTCAAATTGTCAAGGCACACCATTGGCTTTTTGATAATTGACAAGGCACACCATGCTGTTGGTGGGGGACTAAATCCCCCAATGACCCTCCCCCAAATTCCTGCGGCGCACCTGCAGACCATTCGCGGCACACCAGTGTGCCACGGCACACTGGTTGAAAATCGCTGGCCTAGAGTATCGGGCTTAGGTGGAGACGTCCAGGGTTCAAAATCTTCCTCAGCCATGAACCTCACTAGGTATATACAGTCCTTGGGGCAGGGACACCTAAAGTATCCTGCTGGTGCTGTAGGAAAAGAATGTGCAAACTAGATTCAGCTCTGCTACTGTACCGCCCTCTTCAGGTCACTATGTAGCATTGCAATTCATAAGAAAATACAAGTCTGGAAGTAGGAATACCAGCCTGTGAATAGTCCCCTTGCCCCCCTTTGCTATTTCATTCACAGGTGGCAAATTGGAGGTGGGGGATTTCAACTTTTTTTTTTCAGGGAAAGTTCTCCCAAATGTTTGAGAGAGAGCTTACCGGTTTGTAGGGGCAGCAGTATGAGGCCTTCCCCAAATCTCAAACGACCCCCCCAACAGTGGAGTTTCCTCTTGTCAGCCACTATTTCTTCCCCAGAATGCCCTGAATATTGTGTCATTCTTGGACACTTTGGGGAAGTGGTAAAGAAGACTGACTACCAATGGTGGGACTCTTTAAGCAGGACTGGAGTTCAAATTCAAATTCAAGGCATAGTGAGCCTTTTCAAACTGGGAGAGTTTTGAATTTGTCCCCCTCACAAGGAATGATGTGCAAGTTCAGTCCGAGATGATTCCAAAAATGCTTTCAATACTTAGGCCAGAGAGCAGCATAAATGTGAAATTTAGGGTACAATCCTAACCAACTTTCCAGCGCTGGTATAGCTGTGCCAGTGGGGCATCTGCTGCATCCTGCAGTTGGGGGGCAGTCATGGAGGCCTCCTTAAGATAAGGCAATGTTTGATCCCTTACTTTGGAGTTGCATTGCCCTTACCTCAGTGCCGGAAAGTTGGTTTAGGATTGTGCCCTTAGATGCATTTAACCAAATGCAATTTAACCAAGAGCATCATGCTATATACACCATGCATACGCAAATACCGACAAGTCCGCTTGGGCAGATTGTGTATTGCAGCGCAACAGATGCACATTGCAAATTGTTGTACATAATTGATGCTGTCCCACAGTAATTATCAAGCGCAGAGGTGTTCTTCGAAGCACAAATTATTTTGGTGGAAAACTGCAGAGCAGGCGAAACAAAAAGGCAAAGGGCCACTTCACGGCATCTTTACCAGAAAGAAAAACAGCAGCCTGTTCTATCAGCCCGGATTTCACCCCAGTAAAGATATACAGTGGGAGACCACTTGGGATAAAAATAAAGAAGGCCCCCCTCTCCTGCCACTTTTGCACCGTCCATGCCCGTCTTTGCTCCCGCGCTCTTTCTCTAACATGCCTCAACCTTGTGCCAAAGTCTGTAGAGTGCAATGTCACCCACAGCCTGACACAAAAAGGCATTTACTGCCAGATGTACTGTATAAACCCTTTTCAAACTCCAGACCAGACTTCACACTGGGTGGCATGGCAGGCCCTGGGCTCGAGGACAATGGCACAGTATTGTTGGGAAAGTGCTGGCCGTGAGAGGGAGCCCTGAGCGAACGGCAGTAACTGCCTCTCCCAGCATGATTTACACTCTCTTGTTTCAATGCGTCCATGTGTTCCCTGCAGGTCTGTCATCCATCTTGCCTGGGAAAACAGCATGGACCATCTGGGATTGTAAAGCTCTTCGCCTGCCCCCCTCACCATGTCAACAGGCTTTCTTTTCTCTCCTCGCGGAGAACAGGGCTGAGGGAGTAGGCCCAGCCGCTGAGTTACAGCCTGCTGACTGAATAGGAAGCACAGATTGTGCTGTTCTTGTGCTGATCTTTTTCTCCATCAGCAGAATATCACTCAGGCACCATCCATGTGAGGCAGTTGAAGCTCACTCCAAAATCCATTTCCACAAATCTGGGTCCAGAAGATATAATATAAGTGGGACCTTGGTATCCATGGGAGTTCCATTCCCACCAAGCCACTACCGCCCCCCACCCCCCATGGATATCAAATCCATGGATAACAAGCTCCTTTAGAGGACCTCTGAACGTGACCGGGGACGTGCGGTGGGTGGGGAGGCGGGTGAGGCACAGCCACCCCACTGGAGTCCTTCGAAAAGCGCTGCCACCATGTGAGGGGCCAAGCACCCACAACCCAGGAACTCTGCACTTTGTGCATGGGTTGTGGGTGCTTGGACGCCTCACACAGCGGCGACACTTTTCAAAGGACTCCAGTGGGGAGGCTCTGCCTCACCTGCCTCCCCACCCACCACACGTCCCTGAATGTGACAGAAAATACCTTCCGGTCACATCCGGGGGTGTTCCAAGGCATGCTGAGACCTCAATGCACCTCAGAACGCATCCCAGAGACTTCTGAGACACACTTCCGGTTTTTTGTAAACCTCCATACATCTCAGAACATCTCTTGGATGTGACCAGAAGCCATTTCTGATTGCATCCAAGAGCTTTGGTGTGGCCTTCCATCCATGGGTCCAGAACCCACGATAAATCAAATCTGCGGGTGAGGAGGGCCCATAGTGTAAGATGATAATATAAATAATATAAGTGGCAGTTTTCTTTGCAGAAAAGAAAAAATGCCACCACACTGCCTCACAAGTGAAGAGTGTTGTTCCAAAAGAGGCAATTGTACCTCCTGACTAGAATCAGGATTTGGCAGCATTCAGCAAAAACTGGTACTGCATTTGCCTTCTTCATTCTCTATAACTTTTAAATGTCTTTTTCAATGTTATCTGTTTCATACTATATTTTTTACACTACACACATGCTTCAAGCCATTCAGGTTTCTTATTAAATGGACATGGTGGGGGCGCAATTCTGATTGGGACCACAACATGATGGGGGAGGCCCTCTCCATCATTCCACCATTGTTTCAGCCTACCTCCCCCCCCACCCCGCATGCTATTAATTCCCAGAGGGAATTTCTATTTGGGCAGTGGGGCAAGTACCAAAGAAAAGAAAATCATTCTTTGAAGGCACCATGTACATGAATGGTGATAGATGCTGTCATCATTCCATCAGCCCCAGATAGTTATTGATGGACAGATTCCCAGTGCACACATGTCCTTTCTAGGTACTTGCTTTCAGGTTACACATGGTGGGTGTCATCTAAACGACCCGTCTCCACACACTGCTAAACCTACCTATGTTTAGAAGCTTGTATGGGGGGAAGGTTTGGACACACATACAGTTGACAAAGCTAACTTGTTAACAAAGCTTACAAGGGGAGGGGCCAGGATATGTGAAGTTGGGAGCTTCCACACCAGTAATTGTGTGAAGCCAGTCAGATGGGAAGGACTGAGGGAAACCACTGGAAAAAAACAGGGTTTTTCTTGCTTGCCAGTTCCTGACTCAGAGACAGAACAGGCCCCTCTCCCCGTGGGTGGGCAGCAAGCACCAGGTCATGGCATGACTGGTGCACATCCTGTTTGGAAACAGGTTCTGATGGGCTCCAGCAGATCTCACAAAATCTCGACACCTCCTATAGATAGGAACAGGGAAATAAGTTTGCACAAACATCTACAATTTAGCCTCCGTTCTTTTTTCTCATGGTCATGGGCCAGCCCAAGACCTCTTGGCATCAGAGGTAGGATGCCATCGCCCTGTTATCTCGTGATGTGACAGTCTCTGCTTCTCCCACTCCCTGGACTGGAAAAGGAAGAGGGGGATGAAGTAGAAGTGCAAAGGAGAGGAGAGTGAAAGGAGAAGCAGCAACAAAGGCAGTAGCCTAGTCAGAGGGGAGGCGGTATGGTAAGTACTGCAGGCACCGCAATGTGCGGTGTAAGTGGCCCCTCCCACTTGCCTTCACCAGCCCTGCAGTTCCCCCTGGACCCTATGAAAGCATCACTATATCTCTCTACACAAGCCCATCACAAGAAAATACAAGTCCGGAAGTAGGAATACGGTAGTTGGCAACCTTCAGTCTCGAAAGACTCTGGTAACGCGCTCTGAAAGGTGGTTCTGGAACAGTGTCTAGTGTGGCTGAAAAGGCCAATCCGGGAGTGACAATCCCTTCCACACCGGGAGCAAGTGCAGTCTGTCCCTGGTCTGTCTCCCTGGCTGTGGGCCTTCCTTCTTTGCCTCTTAGCCTCAGACTGTTGGCCAAGTGTCTCTTCAAACTGGGAAAGGCCATGCTGCACAGCCTGCCTCCAAATGCAAGCCTGAGAATAAATACTCACAGGCCCTGCTCAATATTGGAAAACTGCTTTCTAAGAAAGAGTCCGAGCTGACACTAGAACCCGAGGGAACCACAAATTTTGAATCTTCTCACCTTGTCCATGGTAATTGCAATCTGCATTCTTCTTCCCCTGCGGAAAGCAACCAGCTGGTCCATCTCTTCTTCACTAACATCTGGGGCCTCTCCTGGGTTTCCAAGACATTCCGATCCCCGTTTTTCACTGACAACCCGCTTTCCCTAGAAAAAGCAGAGTGATAGATCACAGTCATGTCATGAACGTATGCTCAAGTTCCTGCACCAAACAATTTGCATTAAAAGGTGAATGTTTAAGGTAAGCTTGATGGTTCAATGCTAAATAAGTGTTAGTAGACGAGCGATTTTCAGCCACTGTGCACTCAGTGCATTTTTTGTGCCATGAATGGTCCGCAGGTGTGCTGCAGGAGTTTGGGGGAGGGTCATATGTAGAGCCATTGGAGGAGCCCCAGCCAGAGTTGCGGTGTGCCTTGTCAATTGTCAAGAAACTGACGATGGGCCATGACAATTTTAGCACTTCTCAGTCTGCCGTGAGATGAAAAAAGGTTGAAAATTTGCTGTGTTAGAAACTAAAAAGAGACTGAAGATTCTATCTGGAAGGTTTTCATTGATAATTTTACCTGTTGCAAGGAATTTAATTCCCTGGAAAAATATTTCAGTGGCATAGATTTTGTTATGACACTCGTGGTGCAATTATATGCACATTTACTTGGAAGCAAGTCACACTGGGTTCAGTGATACTCCCTAGTAAGTGCGTTTAGTATTGCAGCCTTAATTTTGCGGCACTAATAAGCACAGGGTATAGGCAGCTGTATTTAGAAAGCTGCTTTTTAAAATCGATACATGGCATGAGGGAGGGGTGCAGAATCCGGCGAGAAACTGTAGAAGAGGCTAAGTGCTCCCATCCTTCTGTTGCAGTTTCAGGCCATTTTGCTTGCCTCCCCCCCCCCTATTATTAAATAGTAATAATTTACTAGTAATTTAATTTAATAGTAATAATTTACTATTATCTAATAGTAAAATTAGATTTTACTATTTGTAAAATAAGACACCCCCCCCCAAAAAAAAATAGGTTGAAAGGACATATTTGTGTGCATACTCTTAAAATGGTGTTTCTCAAACTGTGGGTTGGGACTACTTAGGTGGGTCACAAGCCAATTTCAGGTGAGTCGCCATTCATTTCAAACTGTATTTTATTTTATTGTATTGGACTTGATGCTACCATGGTATGTAACTGCATTTGGGGAAATGTTACAGATCCGTACTTTTAACAGGCTACTACATATATGCTTTTAACAACTATAGTCAATGAGGCTTACTCTCAGGTAAGTGTGGATAGGATTGCAGCCTATGGGATGTTTGGAGAATTTTTTAAAAAATAGATCAGCAATGGCTTGGGAAGGTTAGGAAGGTTCTTCCTTATTTTAAATAGATTTTTAAAACTATACTTATTGTAAACTTTAATGTAGTTAATTGATTTGATTACACATTGGGGGTGTAAAAATGTCCTTGCTTGATGATGTCACTTCCGGCCATGACATCACTCCCAGGTTAATGACATCACTTGTAGTGGATCTTGACAGATTCTTATTCTGAAAAGTGGGTCCCAGTGTAAGAAAGTCTGAGAACCACTGCCTTACAATATTGTTCGCATCTAATTTTGCTTGCTCAAGGCATTCGGCAGAGCTATGTAAAGATCCAATAATTTCCACCAGAGGAATTGTTGATGAATTTTCTTTACTTTCAAGCCGTTTCTCATCACAGAGACTGTTTTCCTGGATGAAACCAACATAACTAAGCAAAACACAGCAGAGATTATATCAGCTGTATTTGTGTAATTGTAAATCTCTCTGGGTTTGGATGGCTGCAAACATAATACTCAGAACTCATTAACTCTGTAATGACAGATTTTTATTTGAGCCTGATCTTCATCACAATTAAGCACTGCAGTTCAAAATTCCATAGACATTACAAGCACAGAGGAGCACAAATTTGGCCTAGCTTTGACAACTAGCCAAAATCTGGCATCACCAGTGAGAAGTGGCAGGGCTTTGTCTCTGAGGTCATTCTGAGCTTCAGAAGCATTCAGAGTGGTCCCAAAGCACAGCACAAATAAACCCTGTTCTGTGTCTCCAAGGAAGAGGGTTGGACCTCTTTCTTCCTTACTGCTCTGCACACCCAAGGCACTAAGGCTGCCTCCAAAGTGCAGTACAAAATGGACTAGTTCCAGCCCTTCTCCCAAGCTTGGAATGGGTTCAGAGCAGCATCCTTGAAGTTGTACAGTACTGTGTTTTGGAGATGCTCCAAATGCCCTGGAAGTGGGATACAACATAGTCAAGTCCCATCTCTCTTCCTGAGCTTGGAAGTGAAAAAGGAGGTCATCCTCACAGGATGACCATTCTTCCAAGGTTCTCAAAGCACCTCTCAACTTCTTGGTTCCTCTACTTGGATCTGCTTGGCTTCTCTTGGAGTGAATGAAACAGATTAGTTAAGACCAAGCTAAGCAAGCTGAACTAAACAAGGGAATATGCCACGTTTCTACCACATGCAGACTATAGCCCAACCTTGAACATACATAGGAGCAATGCTAAATTCCGCCCCCCACCCCCACCCTTTCATGATTGGCTGGGATGGGGCTTTCTTGTCATTTGAAAAACTTGGAGTCTATAAAGGCATTGACACCCAGAGTAAGTAGCACTAGATGTTACCAGGAATTAAAGTGAAGCTGTCATTTTAGGAAAAAGACCAGTATTTCTAGTAACGTTTAATTCTGCCCTTCGGAAAAAATGATGCACAGATGAAATGCTGAGAGAGAGAGACAGACAGACTGACTGAGGCTACAATTTTATTTACACTTACCTGGGAGTAAGCCCCATTGACTATAGTGGAACTTACTTCTGAGTAGACATGCATAGGATTGGGCTCTGACTCCTGGAGGCATGAGTTAATGGCCAAGAAGAGGGTCAGCCACTTAGAGCCCAATCCTATGGGCTCTAGCGCCAGTGGTATGCTTCTAAGCACATTTATGGCACCCAGAGAGGGGAGGAGGGAGAGCTGGTACTGGGCCAATGCCAGTTAGCACTGGGTCTCAGAGCAAGGAGGAGGAAGATGAGCTGCTGGCGGTATGTAGCACTTCCAGGTGGCAGTGTGGTTTTTCAGGGACCAGCCCAGGAGGTGTTGAGACTGGAGAAGGCCTCCTCTGCTGGATCCTATCCTCCGCATCTGGATGCAAAGCCCAACACAGAGCTTCACTCGTCTGCGCTGCCAAAATAGCTGGCACAGACATGAATAGCCCCATTTCACGGCCTGCGGCTTTCCTCAAGGGAAAGAGATGAAAGTCCCCTTCCCCTGAGGAGACCTCTGGCAGCCTCCCTGGCCTTGCTGGAGGCAGTGGTAGCTGTTCTGACACCGTTGCTCCCAGCAGTGCAGGGGAGATTAGGACTGGGCTGCCCGTGTCTCTAATGCAGGGGTGTGCAAACTTTCAACTTTACGTATCCTGGACCTTTAAAAATTGTGTAGCAGAGGGAATTTTGGCAGGTGCAGCTTTATCATCTCACAGATGTTTGCCACCCCTATTCTAATGTCTTTGTCTTACTGTCTCTAACTTACCTTGCTGTAAGGATAAAAGAAGAATAAAAGGACGGGACCCAGTGCATGCCACTCTGAGCTCCTTGCAAGAAGGGTGGGAAATAAATGTAATAAAATAAATAGTATAAGGCTTTGGTTCTCAAACTCCCTGGGAGTTCCAGAACCAAGATAAGTGTGTGCAGGGGCGGGACAAAGGCAGCCGCTGCCAGGGCTGATGGGGGTGATTTTCATTTACCTGAGCCAGCTCCTGCCTCCTGGGTGTGTGAGGAGCCCTGCAGAGGCTTCTAAAAAAGTCAAAACAAAAAACCCTCAATCGGAACCCACTTCCTGTTTGTGATCAGAAAACAAAAAGTGGGTTCCAATTTTTTTATCACTTTTTTTAGAGATTTCAGGAGCCCTGCAGAGGCTTCTGTTATTAGTCTGTGGAACTCGTTTCACAGGATGTGGTGATGGCATCTGGCCTAGGTGCCTTTAAAAGGGAATTGGACAGATTTCTGGAGAAGTCCATCAAAGGTTACAAGCCGTGATGGGTGCGTGCAACCTCCTGGTTTTAGAAGTAGGCTACCTCAGAATAGCAGGTGCAAGGAAGTAGTTAACAGGATGTGGGTCCTTTGTTGTCTTGTGCACTCCCTGAGGCATCTGGTGGGCCACTATGAGATGGAGAAAGTTGGACTAGATAGTCCTTCAGCTTGATCCAGTGGGGTTTTTCTTAAGTTCTTGTTATCGTTTGTTCAGTGGGACTGTATTTAAAGTCAGGATAAACAGGATTGCAGTATTAAATCAGCAAGGAAAGCAGATCCAAGAAAAAGCCTTGTCCACTGGTACAGTAGTCATAATGACCCACCACATAAGAACATAAGAACACTGGATCAGGCCATAGGCCCATCTAGCCCAGCTTCCTGTATCTCACAGTGGCCCACGAAATACCCCAGGGAGCACACAAGACAGCAAGAGACCTGCATCCTGGTGCCCTCCCTTGCATCTGGCATTCTGACATAACCCATTTGTAAAATCAGTAGGTTGCACATACCCATTATGGCTTGTAACCCAATGATACACAGATGCTCAGGCAAATGAATGAGAACACGAATGAATGCAAAATGAAATGCACACTTCAAACATACCATAGACAAAATCAATAAATGCATTCAATCTGGATTGGCCCGATGGGAACAGGAATTATAACGAAACATAAAAATTCTGATTGCTTCTGACATCTTGAACATGTGTTAGCACCAGTGGGTAGATTAAAAAGAACGTTTACATCCCAAAAAGGCTTTTCACACTGCTGTGGCTTCCGAGCATTAATCTCCCTTCTTAGACTCCTTCCTGCCTTTGATGTGTTGATTCTGACATTAGATTGCTGAATCTAAATATGTTGCTCGTGTCAAGGGTATGCTACCACTTGCTTAATCTTGTTTTGAAGGTTAATATAATTCTCTGCTCATGTGTCAAAACAGCCTAATGCTGTGTGTTGTTTTGACTGCCACTGTGAACAAAGCAGATGTTTTCACTCCACTGGACCCCCCCCCCCCCACTTCCAAATGTCTAAAGAGCTTTGTGGAGTAGTTGAAATGAATTTGCAATCAGCTCCAGCAGTACAAAACTGAAGGGTCATTTCTAGTCTGAGTGCAAGTTGCTTTTTGTGTGTATGTGACGGCTGGAGTTTAATATTCATGACAACGATCTCCAATTGATTAAAGCCTACATGCTGCATCACAGGAGGAACATTTCTCAGAAAGATTACCATCTGCAGTAATAACAAGGACATCAATAAAGCGTAAGTGAAACTAATCTTGAGTCCTCTGTGCATCAATTGAAGATAAACTTGTCTGCACAGGAAGCTCATTTGGTGGTCTTGTGGATAGTGCTGGGCTGGGATGCTGAAGAACCAGACTCTGCAAACATGAGCTTTTTGGGTGTTATTGGTTGGCAACACACTAACTAGGCTGAATAAAAATGGTTGGCAACCTTCAGTCTCGAAAGACTCTGGTATAAGCCTACAGCACCCACTATTCCCAAGCGGTCTCCCATCCAAGTACTAACCAGGCCTGACCCTGCTTAGCTTCCAAGATCAGACAAGATCAAGCTTAGCTGAATAAAACAGTTTGATACAAAACATGATCAACAGTGCCCTTCTCTGTTCAAGCAGTACTGGACAATATGCCACACCCTAGGACAGGACAGTCAAAGGGAAAGGGGAATGAGAGTCCAAACAATTTTATCGTGGTGCAGTCCATTAAAAAACTTGGCCAGCATCCATGGAAACCTCAGCACCACCCACCAAACATGAATGATGTTAGGCTGATGTTGACAGCCTTGTGTGAGTCCGACATTGGCTCGATGCGTAAGAATCCAGTCACCACTACCTACCCATCCCCAAGGCCAGCGGCCAGAGAAGTGTCACTGGAGGATCCAAGCAGAGGGCCATTGTAGATAGCTCCAACAAGTATCATCCACTAGGAAGTTGCACCCAGGAATAAGCAACAAAGCAACTACTACCACCATGCCCCCATGTGCATGTGCCTCGGCTCTAATTGTGGATGAGAGGAAACCAGAGGTATATGGGGGTATAACCCCATACCGTGCACCCTGTCACCTGAGATCTGGTCTCCCTGGAAGGGGCTTTAGTTTTGGGGTTGATCTGCCATAATTGGCTACAAATGTAGTCAGCATTCTATGTTCCATTGTGCAAAGTGGGTGGGGTAAGGGGGTAGTTAGAGTTGAAATTTTTGTGTTTTTTTGCTTTCCCACTATTTCCTATGAGTTTTCTTTCATTCCTACACCAGCACTGACATCACATTGGCATAACATTTTGATGACATTTGAGGTATGCCCATCATCTGAAGAATATTATGAATCCCCTGGAGTTCCCCCTGCATTTTCCCCTATTTTTCTGTATTTTGGGCCACTTTCAGCTCCCAGCAGCTTTTGTGTCATTCAGCTGGAGTATACTTTACAGGCAGACTTTGTCCTTTGTTTGACAAACATAAGAACATAAGAACATAAGAACAGCCCCACTGGATCAGGCCATAGGCCCATCTAGTCCAGCTTCCTGTATCTCACAGCGGCCCACCAAATGCCCCAGGGAGCACACCAGATAACAAGAGACCTCATCCTGGTGCTCTCCCCTACATCTGGCATTCTGACTTAACCCATTCCTAAAATCAGGAGGTTGCGCATACACATCATGGCTTGTACCCCACAATGGATTTTTCCTCCAGAAACTCGTCCAATCCCCTTTTAAAGGCGTCTAGGCTAGACGCCAGCACCACATCCTGTGGCAAGGAGTTCCACAGACCGACCACACGCTGAGTAAAGAAATATTTTCTTTTGTCTGTCCTAACCCGCCCAACACTCAATTTTAGTGGATGTCCCCTGGTTCTGGCAACATGCTAGGTTGGCAACATGCTAAAACGCAATTGGCAACATGCTAGGTTGGCAACCTTCCATCTCGAAAGACTATGGTATAAGCCTACAGCACCCGGTATTCCCAGGCGGTCTCCCATCCAAGTACTAACCAGGCCTGACCCTGCTTAGCTTCCGAGATCAGATGAGATCAGGCATGTGCAGGGTAACAGTTGAATATATGTTTATTTGGTTCTTCTTCCCATCTGAAGGACCACACCCTGCTGGGATTAAGGTTTCATAATCTTAATTGCTTAATTGGGATTAGCAATTTTGTAGCACGCCTGACTGCCTTGATCCAAGGGGTAGAACAGAGTGACCAGGTAGTTTCCACTCCAATCAGGTAATGTGCCAAGTTATAAAATTCCAAGTCAACATGAAATGGGGGGGTGTTGTTTCCAGCAGTCTCTTGAATGACCCATTTATGGGGATTTCAGAGAGGAGCACCCCCTTGCTCAAAGTTGTAGACAGCAATGTTAAGGATGAAGCTAAGAGCCAAATTCTGTTCTTGGGCTCTGCCAGCACCGTTTCCTCAGCGCTGGCGCTGGGTGTTGTAAAAGCACAGTAAAGCACTTTTCAGCATCCAGTGAGTAAGCAGCACCAGTGGGAAGGTCGGGAAGCAGGATGGCCACCAGGGCAGGTAAGGTGTGTGCCAGGTGGCCGAGGGGCGTGGGGCGGGTGGCAGGAGGGCATTTTAGAAGTAGAGAGCGATGTTTCTGGGCAGGGGAGGGTGGAATGGGGACAGATCGGGTCTGTGAGAGGGCAGGGATGGCAGAGCAGGCCTCTGCCACATTCTAACCCCTTCCCGGCCTGCCAGTGTTAACGTTTTGTTACAACTAATGTTCCCTTACCCTGAGAAGAGCTCCTGCCTACTCAAATCCAATGCTGGATACAGCATATGTCTAGTAGCCCCACTGCACCAGCATTGGATAGGACTGGACTGTAAGTAAACTTCCAAGGAGAATTCAGAGTTTTCTAGAAATTACATACCACCTTTTCTATGCCCAAGAACTTGTGATGTGCATGTGACACTTTAGAAAGACATGCTTTGTGTGGAAATGCAGACGGGGGGCAAAGTCACAGATTAAGGACCACCAGAGGGACAAAGAAGAGCAATACACAGTGAAGACATTTTGGTCCCCAATTGCTGCAAGGAGCATCCAGATCCTGGATCCAACAGTGGCGTAGCTGTAAGGGGTGCAAAGCACTAAGTTTTGCAGGGGGCCTCACCATGCATGCAAGCAGCCCCTTCCCCTCCCCTTCAAAGCTATTCTGGGAGGTGGGAGCAAAACGAAGGCAAACATCTCCGCCTTGCTTCCTCTGCCAAAATGGCTCCAAAGGGGAGGGAGAGGGGCCACTCGCACGCCGTGATGAGGCTTCCTGCAAAACGTACTGCTTTCCACCCCCTCCAGCTACACCACTGGAATCCAGTAGCATCTAGACCCTACCAGCCATTTAGCCTGGAATTGCCATTCTCCCTTCACTCACTTTTCACAGAGAATCTGGAGAATGGCTTCAACAACTCATTACATTTCATTGGTTTCTGGGTTGTTCTGACTTTTTTTCGGAATTGTTTTTGTGACTGTTTAAAAAAAAAACGTAAAATGTAATTACACTGCAGCACCAGCCTTTGGTCCAGCAAAAACCTGCTGAAGGTTTTCAAGCCTTCTGTCTTTGCAGCAACATCTCAGATCTCTGGAGATGCCACATCTTTGTAAAGACTCACCTTGGCTTTATTGTCCATGGTAACTGCTAGCTGAACCCTCTTCCCCATCCTGAATGTAAATAAATGATCCGATTCCTCGTCATCTTCCTCTTCCTCACTCCCAATTCCAGCAGGAGAGCAGATGCTTCCCCATTTCTCACTGACAATTCTTTTCTCCTGAAAACACAACACACTCAGTTAGAGGATTGCCAGCACATGTCCACAGTTAAGCACTTTTGCATTAATAACTTGAGAGGAAAAACGATGAAAATGTCAGGAGAGATCAACAACAACATACTTTTCCACTGATACAAATAGCACAATGTTCTTTCCAAAGAAACAACCAGCCTCTTTGACTAATGTGCAGAGCAATCCAGAAATATGAAAAAAAAAAAAATCACACACTTAGGAAGTTGACATTTGACTGAAATGTCAAAGATTCAGGACACCCATGAAATCATAATTGTCTGGAGCTTTTCTTAGTCTGAGACAGATTGTGTTCTGGCATGGGTAAATTAAGCTGAGCAGCCCTGTGTTGGCTGGTGTTTGTTTCTTTTTTTAAACAATGTTTTATAAGCGTGTTTTAAATTTGAAAAGCATGAATACATGCTGAGGATCTTTCAATAGTTAAGGAATAACTAATCCATGTTAAATGATCCTCAGTATGGAGTCTTATAGCAAAATACAGAGACATCTTTCTGCATCAAACCAAGGTCCATCTCTTTCAGTCGTGAACCAGTAAGCAGTGGTCTACTGGAAAGTAACTAGTGATCTACCAGATCTACTTTCTGTCCCCCTGAAAAAAATCCCAAACATATTTTTAATGTGGTGTATATATATATATATATATATATATATATATATATATATATATATATATATATATATATATATATATATATATACACACACACACACACACACACACACACACAAGATTGTATATATATATTATTATGATTATATATATATATATAAACAAGATTGTACACTTATATATACTTATATATATATAAGTGTACACAAGATATATAACAAGATTGTACACTTATATAAGATGTTGTTATATATATATAACAACATCTTCTACACCAGAACCTCTCAGACTTATGGTCTAATGCTATCCATGGGAAATGCTGGCACAAAACATGGTCCACCAGTGCAATGAGAGCTCCGACAGCAGAAGGCAGCTTTAAATCCCTTTCTCAGCAGAAAAGGGAAACAATGCTTACATTATGAGCTTTTGTGATGGTGATGGTAAGGCCATCTGGTCTGGCTCTCCTTGAGGTGACAGCCATTCCTTCCTGCTCTGCTCGCTTTCTGTCCTCTTCTATTTCCTGAAAAATTGACATCCAAATCCTGTAAGCTTGCAATAATATGAGCTAAAAGCCAGAAACAAAACAAAATGCCTCCAACAAAGAGAGGAAGCTAGGAGAAACTGTACATTCATCCAAAGAGGGTTGCCACGGTCATGAGATTCCACAATAGCAAAGTTCAGGTGGTTTCTATATTCATCAAGGTTCCAAGGAGATTTTTCAGAGAGTTGAAGGTGGTTTGAGAGTGGCATCATTTCTTTTGGTATGAATGTTCACTCCATTTTAGTCTCTGGTAAACAGACTTTGCAGGTTTTAGTATTATTGTAGAAACCTGCAAAACCTGGTTTAACCAGAGGAATCAAAAGAAAGATGTGTACACCATGGGAAGTGACACTTTTCTGAAATCATCACCTCCAACTCCCTCAGAAACTATTAGAAACACCTCTAACCCTCTAACTCCCTTAGAAACAAGATCTAACTCCCTCTAACTCCCTTCCAATATTTTGGATCTTGAACCTACTCACAATCCAGTCCTACTGAGCTTCTCCACTGCTAGAGCTAGCATTCTGGCAGTGGATTCTGCCTTAAGGCAGTCATAAAACATGCTCTCAAGTGGTGCACAAGCTGCAAGCTGCAAGAGCCCACAGAGGCCTAGCATGTGCCAGCGCATAGAGGAAGACTCGCTGACAATGGTGAGTCAGCAGAGGGTGCAGAATGGAGCAGAATGAGGGAGAGCAGGAGGCATTTCAGGAATGGGAAGGAATAGATAACTTGCACCAAATGCTATCCCCTTCCTCACCTCCCAACATACCCCCTTTCTCTCCTTGGACTGGCACCAGCTTAAGCAAGTGGGAGGCTTATGGGGAGGTCCCAAGCCTCCTGATCTCTTCCCCCCCACCCCCAACAATAGCATGCAACACAGCCTGTTTTGGCACAGAGGTATGCAATGGCAGGAGAAAGAATAGGATAGGGTTGTAAATCCAGCCAGCTTGGATGCCCTTCGGAGATAACGGAAAATAAATTCAGTAAATAAATAAATCTCTTCCACCTAGACACAGCTTTAAGACATCAGTCGAAGGCACAGATGACTGGAAGCTTAGGGAACTGACCATGGAGTCATTCACAAATTCTCTTGTTGGCAACCTTCAGTCTCGAAAGACTACGGTATCGCGCTCTGAATGGTGGTTCTGGAACAGCGTCTAGTGTGGCTGAAAAGGCCGATTCGGGAGTGACAATCCCTTCCACACCGGGAGCAAGTGCAGTCTGTCCCAGTCTGTCCCTGTTTGTCCCTGCAGTCTGTCCAGTCTGTCCCTGTTTCTCCCTGTTTGTCCCTGTCCTTGTTTGTCAATTCACAAATTGATGACATCATATTCCAATGTTCAGGAAAGTCCAGCAGCTTCATATAGATGTTAAACAGCACAGGAGAGCATTGTAACTCTTACAGAATGCCTCATGTCCACACTGCCAAACAGGCATCTTTGAGAATGAGGCTGTGCTCACTCAAAAAGCAGTGAACGCCACAGCCTAAACCCTTTCCCCAGGTGGGCAGTCCTACACAGGGCTTCTCGAATTTGGGCACCTATATACCTGGTGCAGATGATCCACAAAGTCCCACAGGGATGGCTGGGGCTTTACCTGAAGCAGTGGCGTAGCTAGAGGCAGTACAAAACACTAAGTTTTGTAGGGAGCCTCACTGCAGTGTGCAAGCAGCCCCTCCCCCTCCCCTTTGGAGCTGTTCCAGGCAGGGGGAGCAAAACAGAGGCATATGCCACCACATCTAAGGAGCGACAGTCAAGCATACCTGATACCGTCTCATGAGCGCTTCGTTCTTTTTCCTCAAAGCAATGATTTTCTTATCCAGTTCCACATCCTTCTGTTCTTTTTTCCGTAACACGGCATCCTCTGCTGCGGCGTCCTAATAATATCACAAAAGAGTGAGAGTGGATTTCCACATATGGTCAAGAACACAAGAACTGATTGTCCTCTTTGTTTCAACCATGGCAGGGTTAATACCTGGGCAGAGAAGGAAATTAGAGGTTCTATCTTAGCCACACCAATGACAAGTGTGCATGGTGCTTTTAAGACATAAAAGAGAGGTGCCAAGTGTGCTATTTTGAACACTTAAAAACAGCAATTACAAATCGAAATTAAGAAACAAAACTGCACCTTTCTTTTTTTAAAAGGCAGGTGTGTAAGATGTAACCCAAATTTCACATTACAATAGTAGTTAAGTACTGCTAAAATCTTGAAGGCTGCAATTCTATCCACACTTACCTGGGAGTACATTCTATTGACTATAATGGGACTTACTTCTCAGTAGACATGCATAGGAGTGGGCTGTAAGCCGAAGTAGGAACGTTGTAGTAACATCTGTAAACTTTCTTATAGTTCGGCATCCAGACCAAAGTAATATCATCCTGAGGATTTTCTCGCCAAACTTTAAGTAAACATTTCAAGATAATTCACCATTTACTTAGCTGGAGACTCATTTTAAGTGTTGAATATCCAAACTGAAATCTGCCATCCGCATTGTGACAGGGACATCTGGTTATTCTCCTGTGATTATTACATTCTGCAATCTGGCCTGACAGATTCTGAACCAGAGACATGGAGTACAAATTTCTTCTGCTCTGTTCCATAACATCTTTCTCCAGCAGAGGAGCCTTGTGTACATTTACCACTTTACTGTTTGAGAGAAACATGTTGACAGTTTAAGAACTATCCCTTTTAGAAACGGTACACTAGTAAGGAATGTCACCCCAAAGAAAGTGGAATTTTGCATAAACAGGTGACACTATATATCCTAATATTTCAGGAGACACTCAAATGCTGGTGTCCAGCTAGGAGATCCTACAACTAAAAATTATACTCCCGAACTCTACTAAAGATCCTAACAGTTCATTGAAGGTGAAACTTCAGTTGTATGTTATGGAATGTTAACAAGGTGAATCAATTAGGACAGTGTTTCTTAGTCATTGGTACAGGTACCACCAGTGGTACTTAAGGTGGTGTTTGCTGGACGCCTACCACCCGGCAGCAAGACCAGGAACAAAACACAACAAACAGCAGTAGGAGGCTCGACTCAGTTGGCAGAGCTCCAAGCATGCTCTGTCACACTCGAAAAAGCCCTCCGTCCACCCTGAGCCTCTTACTGGTGTTTGCTACACCACATCTGGCCTCCCAATCCAAAAGTAACTGGCAATGATATCGTCGCCAGTGACTTCTGGTGGTACTTCAAATAGATGGATCATGTGAAGTGGTACAGTGGGGGACAAATACTGAGAAACACTGAATTGGGAGAAATGAGAGATTGATAAATGGTAGAGGTGGGGGAATGCAGGACCTAAAGACAGGTGAAGATCAGAAGATGTATGTTTTTGGTAGGAAGGTGATGGTAAGAGAGAGACTTTGCTGAATGGGCAAAGAGGCTGGTTGAAGAAAGTAAGACAGAGAAGGCAATAAAAGAAATGAGGAGCAAAAAAGAAAGCACATCTGGGGAAAACCTGAACTCGCTTGTCTATAGACAGGAGAGGCTGTGAGCTCTTGGCAAGAAGTGAACAGGTAGTCAATGATGATTTGGAGAGCTATTTAGCACAGTGACTGGGCTGCAGGTCAGGACTACCCCAGGCTGAATATCATCTCTGCCATAACCTTGCTAGCTGACCTTAGGCAAACTCTCAATCTCCCATCAACAATATGAGGATAATAGCTCCTACATACCTTACAGGGTTGTTCTGAGGATTACATCAAGACTGCACCATTGAAATACTTTGTCCACTCAAAAAGTACTATACAAATGCTAAATATTGTTATTTTCAAATGGAAGACTCCAGTTTTGGAAGTAGCTTGTCTCTGAATGACAAATGCAAAGGAGTGACAACAGGATGCAGGTATCTTGTCTTGGGTTCTCCCAGAGGCATCTTGTGAGCCACTGTAAGACACAAGAAGTTGGACTAGATGGGTCCTTGGCTAATCCAGCAGGGCTCTTATAAAGCTCTGCAGTCCAGGAAAAGCATACAGGGTTGCCTGAGAGAACTTCTGTACTTTTAAAAGCTGTATAATAGCACTAGTAGGAGGCATTGCAGGACAGAGGAGGTTCAGTGAGCCATGGTTGCACATCTGGCCATCTGCCTGGTGCCTACAGACCACAGAATGATGGAGAGACTTTTGTGCCATCATTTCAGGCTTATGCGGATGTGCCACAAGAGCCATCAGCATAATCTCCGGATAGGATTGGACTGCCCCATATCTATTGTAAGAACACTATCAAAAGAATACACATGGAGATTTTTACACACTCAGAAAGTGCTATATAAATGTTAAGTATTCTTGCTCATTGATTAACAGCCCAATCCTAACCAGTGCTGGAGCAGCAGGGCCACATGGCATCCAGCGCAGGTTAAGAGGAGGCTGGAGATCTACTTGGGGCAAGGGAACATTTGTCCAGCGTCATCCTTTGTAAAACCCTAGTCTGCCCAATGGGGCTTCTCGGATCTGTACCAGCGGTATCACTGCCACAAGTCGAAGAAGGCCCATGTAATGCTGCCAGGCCTGGGAAGAGGGTTAGGATACAGTAGAGGTCTCTTCTACCAATCTTGCCCCCTCCTGGACCTGTCCTGCCCCGCTCTGCCCTCACCTGCCCCAGTACTCCCCCCATCTCCGTTCCACCCTCTCCACCCCCTGCATTGGCAGAACAATGCAGGCCTTCCTGCCAGCACTACTTGCTCAGGAATCATCGCAAACGTACTTTGCAGCACATTTGCAATACCTAGTACCTGCTCAGTGATGACTGCACTGGTGCTAGTGCAAGTTACAGGATTGTGCTATAAAGATGCAATCCTATACACACTTACCTGGAAGTGGGTTACATTACGATGCAACGGGGCTGCTTATTTCTTAGTATCCCATCTCCCTCACTGGCTCACCAGCTGCACCTGGGAGGCCCATAAGCAAAAGAGAAAGGCAGGCACCTCTCCCGCCATCCCTCTGCTGCCACTGTTATTCAGAGACATGCTGAATAATACTTAGCCGTACTTACTAGTAGCCTCATTCATGAATGTGTCCACTTCCCTTTTTAAGGTCAGTGGCCATTATCACCCCTGGTAGCAGCAAATTCCACACACTAACACTTGTATGTTGTCATTTGAAATAGCTGCAATATTTGGGTCCCAAAAAGCCATGGCAACGTCTTTCCTTTCTCCCTCCCTCCTACAAGTGCATGCACATGCCTCACCACCACCACCACCGAGACCAGGCTGAACGGCCCCAGAACTACAAAGCAACACCCTGAAGCCTGCCACACGGCTCTACTGAGTGCACACTGACCAGCACAGACTGGAGCATGGTCAGCGTTTTTTGACCTGGCAGCTGCTGCTTCGATGCAGTCACAAAAATATATTCCGGCTGCCAAGCTACGGGAAAGAATGTTGATTCTGCTGCCACTTTGGCTGGAAAGCAACGCTCCGTCACCCTCCCTGGCAGAAAGCTCTTCCGGGGAGCCAGGCACCCGTATGCCACAGGGACTCAAGCAGGGAGTTATAAATGGCTTTTGCTGAACAAACGTGCGGTGGTTGTGAATCAGGCAGCAGTGCCAGGTTGCAAGGAAAAGAGGGAGGCCAATAGGAGAGGAGGAGGGGAGGGAAAAATCAGACACGCACCGCTATCTTTCTCTATTAAAATGCAACACAAAGGGTGGAGGAAGCCAGGCGAGGGGGGTCTTCGGATGAAGCTTAATGGAGTTCTTGCATTGCTTCCCCCACCTAAAGTTCACACTCCCAGTGTCAGTCCTGGTTAGATGGGCTTTTCTCAGATGGGCTCTAGCGACTGTCTTTTTTCCCTGCACGCTTTCAGAGCCAGCTGTTTATGATATGAAAGCCCTCAGAGGTGGTGAGAGAAAGAAAACCTGGGGGATGGGAACACAGGGAAAAGAATACGTCCGCATCCCAGCATGTCTCCACAGCGGCCAATGCACTCTAATAAACAGATTTCAGTCTTTGCACTGATAGATGCACAGGCTCCCAGTCCTGGGATGGGAAATAACCATCATTACCTGGCTTACTGGTGTTTACTCCCCCCTTTTCCCTCGAGGGGGAGCTCACTGGTCCACTTCATTCTCCTTCTCCAGGTGGTCCTTGCTGATAGTCACACTCCCCCCCCCCCCCAAAAAAAAATATGTTGTATGAAAGCCACCCTTTTGCCCTCCCATGTCTTTTGGCTCTATGTCTGCTGGCCAAATGCAACATACCCCCCCCCAAATGACGCCGCATGTTTTTTTGTTTGTTTGTTTGTTTTTTTAAAGTGGCTTCTTGGCTTTCTGAATGCCAGACAGGCTCCCCCACACCCCTCCCAGTTACAACAAAGGCAGGAGCACTCACAGATCGGTGCATTTTGGACATCAGAGGTGCAGCTTGGTGGATTCCACAGCAGAGCTAAAAGAGGCGAGCCATCAGTCAGCCTTTCTCAGTACTGGCTGCACAGCATACGAGATCATGTTTTGATTACAAAAGCCCTGTCTGGGCTCCCAGCCAAGAGCACTGGCTGCCTAATATTCCAGAGCAGAGGCAGGCAATCAGAGTGTGTGTGTGTCCTCCTCTCCACTCTCAGTTCGCCTTCCCATAGAAATGCACCTCTTGGCCACTCTCTGTGATTTCCTTTAACTCTGATGTCGTCACTTGCACATCTGAAAAGGGAAACCTTGGGAAGCATCCTACGACACATTCACACATGGAGTTCGCGTGCAGCTGAGCCCGGAGTTTGTAGCAGAAACATACAGCGATTTGGCTGGTGGGGAAGATACATTTCCATGGGAATAGGAATTAAGAATGGAGGGGAGGGCACAAAAGTACTCTGACTGCCGGCCTCTGATTTGGTATATTAGGCAATCCAGAGAGTATTTTTTAAATTCGATATCAACTACTTCTTCATTTGAAAATTTGTTCTAGGCAATACTTGCTCTTCCTTATCCCCAAGTTTAAAATCATGGAGTCATACTGTTGGAGATGGTGAACCAATACTGTCTCTTCCATAATTTTTGGAGACTTGATCTTTATAAGTAATGGTTCTTGTGAGATCAAGGAACCACTACTGGTCCCTGTTACATTTTCAGATGAGATGGTAAGCAAAGTTTTAGAGGAAGACTCTGAAGAGACAAAAGTTTTGACGTTTCTACCACATGCTGAAGAGGTAACCAGCTTCTCTATTTAAATTTGAAAAATTTATTCTGAAAAGCAACTGGTCTCTTCAGCAAAGCAAGCAGCTTCTGTGGAAGTTTCAGCAAAACCCTGACTGTAGTTATGGCTGTCCCCTATGCGTGTATACTGTATATAGAGACTCATTGGGTCTTGGTCTTGCAACATTTGTGCATTAGGCATGTAAGCTGGATCAGACCAAAAGTTCATCTAGTGCAACATTCTGTTTCCTACAGTAAATATTCACTTGCATTCAGGAAAACCACAATCAGGATGTGAAGGTAATAGCTCCTTCAACTGCTTGCCCCTCAACAAGTGGAGTTCAGTGGCAGACTGCCTCTGTAGACAGATGGATCCAAATGTCATAGCTATTGAAAGGCTATCATGCATGATTTGTCTGATTTCTTTTTAAAGTCATTTAAACGTAAGTCCACCACTACAAGTCTTGTGGCAGCAAGTTTCATTGATTTACTGTACTATATATTATTTCAGAAGCCTTTCAAACACTCTTCCATGCAGTAGATGAAGGGTAAGAAAATATGGCAATCTGTGAAGCTTTTGCTAGCATTTAATTAAATCTGCCTTCTTGTATATTACACATTGTTTTTGTCCTATCTTCAGAGGATAGGATGAATTTTTAGTTATTATTTAGTTATTGATCCTTCCCCAAGGAAGGGGGAATTGCTTTCTTGAACAATTTCTTTCTTGAACAGCATTCTCCAGCCTGGACACACTGCTACAAATGAGATCTTAACAGAACCTTTTACTCCTATTTGGAAAGGAGAACCATCCCAAGAGGTACACAAGAAATGTCCATAAACCGTCAGCTGTATCCCCCTGCCAACTAAGGGCCCAGTCCTATCCAACTTTCCAGTGCTGATGCAGCCATGCCAATGGGGTGTGCACTGCATCCTGCAGTGGGGAGGCCGTCACTGAGGCCTCCTCAAGGTAAGGGGACATTTGTTCCCTTACCTTGGGGCTGCATTGCAGTTGCATCAGTGCTGGAAAATTGGATAGGACACTAAACCCGTAGATTCATCCAGGAAAGATAGTGATATGACTTGATCTCCAAAACATTACGCTGGCATCTAGTTAATTCATATTCCTAGATGTTGCAGACAATCTATTTGCTCCAAGATTTGAGGTACTGAATTCCAGCTAACAAATCTGTAATTTGCTCTTCCACTTGCTTTTGTACTTGTTTTCCCCCAGTCTTCTAGCCCCGAGACAGTTCTTTTAGTGGTCTCATGTACAATAGCAAGCGGATCGCCCAGCAGATTCCTTCATGAAACTTGGGTGACTACGTCGGGCACCGCTGACTTCAAATTGGTCAGAGTGACCAGGCATTCTTTGACATGCCCTTTTGTTATCCTAGCTGTCACTATTGATACTGTCACTCTTCCTAAATGCCTCATCACTGCTTTCCCTCTTCATCAGGATGGAAGCAAAGAAGATACTGAGTAGTTCAGCTTTTTAAAAAAATAACAAAAAAAAACTACTATCATGGTCTCTTTTCTGAACCAAGCACTGTACGTCATTTAATTTTATCTTTCCCTTCTCCTGGCAATCTCAGAAACTCTGCACTTGTTTTCCTCTCAGTAAATTAGTCACAACTTATGCTTAATTTCCTCACTTCATATTCCTTCTATATCAATACTCCCGTGTTCACTGCCATATGACACAGTACCGAACAGATGTGAGTGACAGACTTCCAGCAGGGTGCTTTAAAAAAAATGAAGAGCAGTCTCAAGAGGTGGCAAGTTTGAATGGAAGAACATCAGGGAAAAAGGGTGCTTTATCCTTTCCCCTTTAGCCATTTTTTTTCACCCCACTAATCTATTTCTCAACATGAGATGGGGAAAGTATGAATAAAATTGGCTTGGAAGGGGGTGATTTTGAGCAGTAAAATGACCCAAAGGGAAAAGGATTAAGCATTCTCTCTCCCCCCCCCCCCCACTGCTTTGCCCAAACTCATAGCTTCCTGCAGACCGCAATAGCTTTTAATATTTAAAAACAAAACACTCTGTCCTCAGGAAATAACTATATGAGACTGCTGTGGAACATCAAATCTAGTTTTGGCCTTGAGGGACTGGCTTTCCCTTAAGTTTCTCCTCTGTTTCCTTTTTAGTTTTCAGGTAATTAAGACATTTCCTGCAGCTACATTGGCTGGTTTTCGTTTTGCCATGAAGCCACATGCCTGGACAAACAGAGGGTGCCAGTTGCAGATTTCAGTTCTCAACAGTCAAGTGATCCGGAGTGAACACAGGTTGGCAATCGGGGTCAGAGACATTGTGATAATGATGGAAAATTCTTACCACTTCCCAGCTCGTATATTGGCAGAAACAGGTGTGTGGATTCAGCCTGTTTTGATTTTCCAATCCAGTGACACTGAACATCAGGCTCATGTTACAACTGCTCGGTGAGAGCATGGGGAAGAACCACTCCCGGTCTTCATTTGTGGCTAGAGTCAAAAAAGTGCTTCAACTTCAGTTCTATCCCCAAACAGCCTCATTTGGTACAAACACATCCTCTCTCTTTTCCAATGACTTGCCTGCAGATGCATTTTTACATTTATGCAAATCCTAACTTGCACTGGAGCAGGCAGGCCAGGGGGCCTGCGCTGCATCCAGCGCAAGTTTGGGGTCAGAATCAGTGCAACCCAAGGCAAGGAGAAAACTCTTCCCTTACCCCATGTCGCACTGCACTGGCCCCAATGGGTCTACTCAAATCTGCACCACCTCAGGAGGTGGCACAAATCCAAGTAGACCAGAGCAGCTTCACACTGCTCAGGAATGTGGTCAGGATTCAGCGTAATGGCCGGATCCTGGCCCTGCCTCCCGCTCCCCACCCACCTGCCCCTGGGAACGCCTGTCACCTGGCCTCCCTCACCCCAAAACACCTGACTCTTCCCTGACCTCCCCAAGCCCCCCACCCCACCCCTGTGTTGACCGAGCTCAGCCAACACAAACTTACCCCACTGGGCCTGGACCCAGTGCAGGTAAGCCAGCACAACTCCTGAGCTGACACAAACATGCCTTATGGCAAGTTTGCGACACTCCCAGATCAGCACAAGTAACTTGTACCAGCCTAACCCGGCGGTTAGGATTGCATTGCACATTTCACTTTTATTTCCTATTTGCCACCTTTGTTTTGACAATACTGAGCTTTCAATCCAGAGATATTATGTTCACAGAGTAGTCAATGTTTTCTACCTAAAAAAATGCAACACATCCTGTGCATACCACATGCACTGTAGTATGTTTGTATGAGGGTCAGGTCAGGTGCAATTTTTGATAGAAAGCAATACAGCTCCCTCCATCAACCCCCCCCCCCCGATCTAGCCATGCTGATGTATCTCAGAAGTCAGTATCTCAGAAGTCAGTGCTACTGAGCTCCATGCAGCTTGCTTGCTAGTAAGACTTGCACCAAACTTGCAGTTGTTCCATGAGAAATTGCATCTGTGAATTTCAACCCATGTGGGATTTGCAACCACATGTTCACTCCAATCTGGGGATTTATGCATTGAAAAAGCTGCAGTACTCTCTCCTCCAGTGCTGTCAATCATCCAATGTATCCCATGAGGACGCATCCCATTTGCAGGCCGAAAGAGCAAGTGAGCATAGGATCATGCCCCAAAGCAGGTACATAATAAATAATAAAATAAAATAATAAAACTTTATTTTTATCCCGCCCTTCTCCCTAACGGGACCCAGGGCGGCTAACAACATATTTAAAAAAACAGATTTTAAAAACATTAATACAAGCGGATAAAAACATTTAAAAACACACTACAGAGGCCATAAAAACAGTAGTCAGATTAAAAGAGTAAAAGAGCAGATCACCGAGGAATCAAGCCTATAAAACTAAAAGATGTATAAAAAAGTTAAGAAGGCCAGAAATCAGAAGGCTTGTTTAAACAACAGTGTTTTCAGGCCTCGCCGAAAACTCTCAAGAGAGGGAGCCATTCTCAAGTCAAGGGGAAGGGAGTTCCATAATGTTGGTGCCACTACCGAGAAGGCCCTATTTCTTGCAGCCGCCCCCCGGACCTCCTTGGGTGGCGGCACTTGCAAAAAGGCCTTCTCTGATGACCTGAGAGGATGAGCCGGATTGTACGGGAGTAGGCGGTCTCTAAGATATCCTGGCCCAGAGCAGTATAGGGCTTTAAAGGTCAAAACCAGCACCTTGAATTGGGCCCGGAAACGAATGGGCAGCCAATGTAGCCCCCGGAGAAGCGGGCTGACAGAGTCAAACTGCCTGGCTCCGGTGACCACACGGGCCGCCGCATACATAGGAACACTTACCCATGCAGTTGTCTCACACTCTCTCACGTCCACACTCAGAAAAGCAGACTAAAAGATTTCAGTTCAAAAAATAATTTTTATGTAACCAGAATGTCAAAAGAGATTAAATTGACCCTGTGAGGCACTGGAAGGACATAATGATTAAATGTCATCCTCCTCCTCCACTGCCTCACTCTGGTTTGCATTCGACCACACTCTCTGGGAGGAGTAACAGAGATGTAGCTCGAGGGGGTGCAAAGCATCAAGTTTTGCAGGGAGCCTCACCACGGCCTGCAAGCGGCCCCTCCCCTTCAAAGCCATTCAGGACTGCAGGAGCAAAACTGAAGCATTCGCATGACATAATCAGTCATATTTCATATTTTTTGATAATTACATCAAAGATTCACGAAGATGATTTTAAGTGTTGTTTGGATTTTAGATTTCCCTTCACAACTCATACAATTTTATCATGAATTTGATTGAGCCTCCACCCTCTCTTATGCTCCCACAGCAGGAAATGGATCCAAAGGGGAGGAGAAGAGCCCCTTGCACGGTGCATTCAGGCACCTGCAAAATTTAGTGCTTTGTACCCCCTCTAGCTATGCTACTGACCATGAATACCACAACAGTTAACATATCAATTGAATGGTCTGTTGTGGAGCTTCTCTGCTGGAGAGTGTGAATCTCATGGGACTAAAAAAAGAAGCAGCAAACAGCAAAGGCTGTCTTTTGCACGCCCCTAATTCCTCTAACTTACAACTATAACATGCAGAAAGTGAGCGTCTGTGACTGATGCTGTTGGTGCACGCTTTGACTGAATGAGCCAGAAAGACCTTAGTCCTGGCAGTCACTCTTTTGACATCATGTAGACACAAACCGCTGACTGAGAACAATATCTTCATCTCAACTCGGACCTGACATGGTCTGACCCAGGTCTCCTCCCTGGGTTTGCCCCTTTCAGCTTCTTGTATTTTCCTGTATCCGCAAAGCTCTGTGGCTCAGTAATTGCTTTGTCAGCAGATGGTCCCATGTCCAGTCCAGTCCATGGCATCTCTAGACCCCCATCTGAAACTGGGAGCGCTGCTGCCAGTAAGATTCAGCAATAGTCAAACAGCCTCATCCCATTCAGGGTTTATGGCAGCAGACCTTATGATCCACCACCATTAGCCTGGAACCAGGGGCTCCCATATGCCCTGATACAACAGGTAGATCAGAGGTAAGGGTGGTTCAGGTAAGGATCATGGGCCGCTGGAGGCAACAGCACACACCAAGATTATTATTATTATTAACAGTATTTATATACCGCTTTTCAACATCCTGTTCCACTTTCCCCACCCCAATGACAATTTTATACCTCTGGTAGTCCTTATAACCATAAGGATATAGAACTACCTGCAAAGTAAATTTGGGCTTACAGATGGTAGTATAAAAAAAACACTACTGCTATGAAGTTATTTCAAGAAATGATGGATGAATGATTCTGAAGCTGTGGGTATGAATTAAGAAGATCAGGGCAGGCCCCAATCAGGCTCTTACTCACCACTGCAAAACCCAAGAAAGGCTTGATGGCAACACCAGGTTTCCAGACTGATGAGGTAACCACTCTGCCATTCCAGTTTTCCTCTCCCTTTATGCAGGCAGACACATTTGGCTGCCCAATCAGTGGACATGTGCCAATCTCAGTAGTGTTGGCAGACATGAAGGAATTAAGCAGTCCCACATAGAATAAAAGTGACTGTAGCTCAGCAGTCTCCAAACTACAGCTCGGGTGCCAAATCTGGCCTGCCACAAGATTTTATCCGGCTTGCAGTATTGGGGTTTTGTTTTGTTTTGTCAGAGCATTTGCTAATATTTGGCATTTTTACTCATTATATATCATTTCTCAGTTTACACATGGCATTGTTTCTATATAACTGTCACATTTCTTTTTTGTTCTGAATCATATCGTGCTGATGACAAAAAGGATCCAAGTAAAATTTACTCATTCATGTAAATTTCATTCATTCATGTATAAAACTGATTTATTTTTTTGGCCCACGAAAATATGAAAAATAGATGAAGTGAAAAGTTTATGCTGAAAAGTCCAGACTGAAAAGTTTGGAGACCCCTGCTGTAGTTGAAAGCTTACTGGGACAAAGAAATAAACTGCAGCATTGCTACACAAGTGAAAAACAAGGCAGGAAAAGAAAAGCTCAAGAGAGGCCAAGTAAAAGTAGGAAAGAGCAACCCAGAAGCTTTTAACTGGGTAACAAGATAGAGTGTAAATGTTGGGCATAATCTTTCTGATGACAACCAGGGTGGCTCTGCTCACCTGCTGTCGGTCTTCCAACCAGAAAGAGGCTAAGCTAGAAGCAACTGGGGAAGCCCAGACACAGAGAAGGAGCAACACGCATCCAGCCAAACGGCTGTTTGGGAATTTCAAACACAGGACAAAGTTGCTGGGACATCCTCCTGCAGTTGCCTTTTAGGCCAGGAGCTGATCCAGCAGATAAGCCTCTAAGAGATGAGAAGAGTGCAAAAATAAGGGAATATAGCCCACCCACCTACCCCCCAAAAATGGGTGAGAAGCAGGGCAGTTATCACAAATAGGAATGCATTTTGGTTGAGCTATACAGAAGGCCTCTGAAATGTGTTCTTTTCTCATCTACAGAACATAAAGAACATTTGCATCTCCCAGTTCCAATGTACCTTCCAAATTAATTTCGGTTCCAGCAGGTTTTGCTTCCAGTTCCTGCTGGGTGTCTGAGTAGCTTTACTCGGTCCACAGGGCATCCACTGACCTCACCTCCCTCAGCGCTGATATGAGAAGGGAGGCAGGCTTGCACCACTCCTTTCCTTCTCCTCCTCCCCTTCTGCAAGGACAGCCCCCCTGGGTCACTGCCTCTCTATGGCTGCAGAAGCCCTCACCCTTGCATCTCTGTCACTCCAGCTTCATCATCAGCACTGGCTAAAGTTTTTGAACTGGAGACTGCCTTCTAGGCAGGATCGGCCTTCGAACCTGCAGGGTCCAAGTGGCTAGAGGGGGTGCAAAGCACTAAGTTTTGCAGGTACCTAAACGCGCTGTGCAAGTGACCCTTCCCCCTTCCCTTCAGAGACATTCCGGGCCGATAGAGCAAAACAGAGGCGGACAGGACAGCCTTAGGAGCAAAATGGGCCGGCCTTAGGAGCTGCAGGGTTCAACTAGCAGTGGCCTAGCTAGTGGGGTGCAAAGCACTAAGTTTTGCAGGCGCCTGATCGCACCATGCTAGTGGCCCCTCCCCTTCGGAGTCATTCTGGGCCGCTGGAGCAAGACAGAGGCAAGCGGGCCAGGCTTAGGAGCTGCAGGGTTCAACTGGCAGTGGCCTAGCTAGCGGGGTGCAAAGCACTAAGTTTTGCAGGCACCTGACTGCACCGCGCAAGTGGCCCCTCCCCTTTGGAGTCATTCCAGGCTGCAAGAGCAAAATGGAGGCGAACGAGCTAGCCTTAGAAGCAAAATGGGCCAGACTTACGAGCTGTAGTGTCCAATTGGCAGTGGTGTAGCTAGAGGGGGTGCAAAGCACTAAGTTTCTCAAGCTCCTCACTGCAGCATGCAAACAGACCCTTCCCTCCCCCTTCGGAAATATTGTGGGCTACTAGAGCAAAACGGAGGCCAACACCTCTGTTTTGCTCCCACGGCCTGGAATGGCTCCGAAGGGGAGGGGCTACTCGCACAGCGCAGTGAGGCACCTGCAACACTTAGGGCTTTGCACCCCCTCTAGCTACACCACTGCCAATTGGAAACATTTTTTGCGGGGTCCGAGGTTCACAGCCAAGGTCTGTATGATCTTAGAGATATAAATAAAATTTATTATGGACTTTATATCTCTATGGCAGAAGGGAAAGCCCTCAGCATGTGCACTTAAAAAGTGCATGTGAGTTAATGGGCCAAATGGATCGAAGCACATTTTAATACAAAATTGGATACCTGTACCTACAAGTAAACAAAGAAAATGTATTGATAACCTTTGAAAAGTAAATCTTACTTTTTTGTCTTTTTAGCTTTTTTAGGGAAATACATTTTCATGCTGTTCCATAATTAATTAACATATTGTGTAATTCAAGTGCAGTAAGAAAAAATCAGAATATAAATTGCATAAAACAAACACTATTAGCTTTTTAAGAATTCAGAAAAAAAATTAACATTTTTAGTGTTCTCTATAAAACCTGCAAGGCAGTGTTAGGTGTCTGTTGCAATGTGTGTATCGGACAAGTCTAGAGTAGATTACCCTGGTATGGGACCCAGTTGGGAGCAATTGGTCCAACTGGTTTAAAGCCAGCTCTGCGGATGGGCATGTGGGGCTATTCTCCCTCCCCACCCAGTTCCACAAGGAAGCCTGCATGAAAAGGCTTGCATTTGAAGTTAAGGCCCAAATTCTAACCAACTTTCCCATACTGACATGACTGTGCCAATGGGGCATGTGCTGCATCCTGCAGTTAGGTGGCAGTCACAGAAGCCTCCTCAAGGCAACAGAATGTTTGTTCCCTTATATTAGGGCTGCATTGCCCTTACCTTGGTGCTGGAAAGTTGGTTAGGATTGAGCCCTAAGAGATCAGAACAGGAAAATATCCCTCCACTTACTACTGGCGGGATACAGGGGAATATTTGAAATGGAAGTTTGGAATTTATTCCAGATTGATCCTTCTCTATGAGATTTGTCTATTTGTTTGCTTGCTTGGGGTGCACAGTAAGTTCTTCCAAAGCTGGGACCCCTACTAATTCTCTCAACAAAATGGAAATCCTGCCATGCCTCTTATAAATACTTTCTCTCTGAGAAGTTTTGGGATTAACACACTGTGCTCCATAATGCCACCCACAACCAACATACCTAGCATGGAAATTTCCAAGTGCAGGAGAAGTAGATGCAGAGTTTATTTTCACAGCTGCTGTTAAGAGCACTAATATGGTCTTACTCCTGATAACATGTGAGCATTATCATTAGGATAATTATTGTGAGTGTTTTGCTTTTCTCAGTAGCTGATGTTCTGTCTTCAGCAATTATAAAGCTGTGGTATTCAAGGAAGGAGAACATTGATCCAATCAACAGAAAATTAAGTATCTATTAGCGCATGACGATAAGGATTTGATGGAACAAGCGGCCACTCTTGTTTTGGCCTTAACAAAATGCCAACACAATTGTTGTAACATCCATTTCACTGATTGTCACTTAGATAATTGACTATGTAGCACATGCTCTGGTGTAGATGCGAGCAGTGGTGCAGCTAAGGAGGTGCAGGGCGTAGCAACTGCACTGGGCAACAAGCTTTAGGGGGCGACAAGCTGAGCTTGACACTAGTGGCCAAAATGGTGATAACCTTGTTATGTACAAATAATACCATTATGTTACATAACATTGGAAATGTAATTTAATGCTGGGTGCAGTGAAACAAATCACTTTGGAATATATGTATTCTATCAAAAGTTATAGCCAATTAACCAGAAAATGTTTTCATTGTGAAAACCTTGGTTATGTACGAATAATACCATCGTATTATATATCATTGGAGAAATAATTTCATGCTGAATGCAATAAAACAAACCATGCTGGAATGTCTGTATTCTATCAAAAGTTATGGTCAATTAACCAGAAAACATATTTATTTATTTATTTATTTATTTATTTATTTACTTACTTACTTACTTACTTACTTACTTACTTACTTACTTACTTACAGCCCAATCCTGAGCTGCCTGGCATATGGGGCTGCCACAGCACCAAAAATGGCTGCTGCAGCATCCTAAGCACTATCCGGGAAGTGCTAATGGGTCCTTGGGGAAAGGGGTTTTCGTCCCCTTCCCCCAGGTAAGGCACATAGCTCCACAATGGGGCCACTCAATTCTATGGCAAACCTTAGGTCGCCATAGAATCAAGAGCCTCTGTGTCGGGCCAGTGGCCCGAATCAGAGGCTCAGGATCCAGAGGAGTGGAGTTCCACTGGTCCCACCTCCCTCCCGCCCAGCTCCCTCCCTAGCACACCTTCTCCTTGGCCTCTCCCCACCCTCCACCCTCCGCCCCAGAACACCTCTTCCCCACCTCCTCCCACACCCCCACCTACCTCTCTGCTGCCTGGCAGTTCGCAAGACTGCCAAACAGCAGACCATCAGTGATCCACTGGCGCCAACCCAGCGCCAGCCAGTGCTGAGCTAGCACCAGTGCTCCGCTGGTGGTAGGGCCTCACAAATGTGCCTTATGTCAAGTTTGCAACAGTGCCCACGAGTGGCAAGCCAGTGGTTAGGACTGGGTCCTTACTTACTTACTTAATAAATTAAATTTGATTTCACCATGAAGGGGGTGGGCTACAAAATCTTTGACACCGGGTAGCAGATGCTTTAGCTATGTCATTGCCCCATTTTTCACTTTTTTAAAAACCTGAGTGAGACGTCACTTCTGGGGCATCGTTTTGTACTCGGCACCAGGCTACACTTTCAATAGCTACGCCGCTGGATGTGAGAGATAGCCCAGAACTCATATTCCTGAAACCCTGTATGCTATTTATCATATTGTTATAAAACCTTTTATTTTGCATGGATATGTGTGTTATTGTTTTATGCGCCTGGGCCAGAGGCCATAACAAATGCAACTGCAATAGATTAAAAGGCAATTTCAGCAGAAGGTTCCAGAAGCCTAAGGGTGTGCTGCTCCAGTTGACAGATTTGTGCCTGGGATCCACCCAGGAACAACTGGAACTGATCACACCACATTCTGAGAACAGTCCCTGATCAGTGCACCACTTTCCTGGTAGCAGCAGCAGCAAAGTGTGTTCCCTGTTAAAGAGGTATTTGTTTCCATGCAATGGTTACACACAGAAGATTGCCAACTTTCTTGGAAGTACATCCACTGGCCGAGAATGAGATGTACATTACATGAGATCCCATTTCCAGCCAACAGGGCTGTTTTCAGTGAAGAGCTGCACCGGATCTGCTGGCTGAGGAGGGCTCCAGGTTGCCATTCAGGCAGCAGACTGGAGCAATCCCTAACTTGTATGGACTTATCAAATGAATAAGTAACCCCAGCCTACTGTAAGAAGTGATCGACTGAAGTGCACCAGGTAATTCTTCTGTTGCTCTTGGGAGGGCACACAGCATTGCCCACTCACACAGGGCAACAGAAGAATGTTTTGGGACAAGGAGCTTTTCCCTCTGCCTCCTCCTGGCAAGGAATCTCACACCCTATCTAGAGAGGCTTTAAATGTCTATTCAACATGCTTACCACTCTTTTTTATTTTTTTGCTATAGGGGTACCCCATGCATGCAAACACAGGAGAATGTGCCAACGTATCCAAAGTGTTCAGCCATCGACTGCAGTACACATAAGGAAACCACACCCACTGCAAAACAACCACAGGGTTTTAATGTGTGCTTTAAATGTAAAGCCGTGTGCATGAGGCAGAGGGACGCACAGTGCGTAGAAAACCTTCTACTGGAAAGATTGCAAGTGCAAATCTGATACCACTTTTATTGGGA
Organism: Tiliqua scincoides; assembly: GCF_035046505.1. Taxonomy (NCBI): domain Eukaryota; kingdom Metazoa; phylum Chordata; class Lepidosauria; order Squamata; family Scincidae; genus Tiliqua; species Tiliqua scincoides. Next base: position 13,157,037 of record NC_089821.1, read on the forward strand.
AGACATAAAAGCACCATGGTACCTTACAGACCCCCCACCATTAGCAAGGATGGCAAGGATGCACTGACAGAGCACACACAGCATCCAGTGGGGGAGGGTGAGAGGCCTGCCAGAGAACACACACCAGTGGCGTAGCTAGAAGCGGTGCTAAGTTTTGCAAGAAACCTCACTGAGGTGTGCAAGCAGCCCTTCCCCCTCCCCATCGGAGCCATTCTGGGCCAGGGGAGCAAAACAGAGCGTAAGCTAGAGAAGAGGTGTTCTGCCTCCATTTTGCTCCTACCACCTGGAATGGCTCCAAAGGGGAGGTGGAGGGGCCACTTGCATGCAGTGGTGGGGCTGCCTGCAAAACTAGTCCTTTGCACCCCCTCTAGCTATGCCACTGCATCAGGGAAACGCGCCAAGAGGTGGCAGGAGGATGAAACAGAGTCAGGAAGGGGGTATTTCTGGGCATGTGGAGGGCAAAATGGGGGCGGATCAGGTCCCAGAGGGGGGTGGGATCAGCGGAGCTGGCCTCTGCTGTATCCTATCCCCCATCCAGGGCCTGCCAGCATTACAACGGGCTGCTCAGACTTGCACCTGCTATTTTTTTTTTTTTACAGTATTTATATGCTTAGCAGGTGCAGATCCAAGTAGCCCCATAGGGCAGGCTGGGGTGTTACTCAGGCTGGGGTGTTTCCTTCTCAGGGTCAGAAGGAAAATATCCCCTTTCCCTGAGATGACCTCCAGCCTGCTCCTAAACTGCAGCGGAGGCCATGTGCCCAGGATGGCTCTGAAGATGAGTGGGAGGGTCTGCTTAGATGCCACATTATGCTGCATGCAGTATTAATTAACTGCAGCCCCTCCGCCGCCGCCCCCTCCCACAGCTATACTACTGTTCAAAAGTAAAGAGAAGTTCTCAGCTGGCCCAGGAAAGGAGTGTTGGAGGCTCCTAGAAGCCCAAGTAAAAATAGATTCAAACCTGGACTAATGAAAGCTAGGAAAGCAATGTTAGAGAGAGTTCACACCCTTTTCAGCAAGTGGCAATGGCATATTCTGAGAACAGTGATATGACCAAGTTATAGTCTGCAAACGCCCGTTCCAGCCGCAAAGAGCTCCAGAAGGTTACAGGTGTAGCTTGGGTTCAAATCAAAATGTGGGATGTTAACAAGCAGTATTAACTTTAATGGTAAGGTAGGCCAGTCCCACTGGTAGTGTTAATGTTGAATTTTTAAAAAATGCTTATGAAGACACACCTTTTGATGTCTTTGGTTTAGGCGATAAATGAATGGTCTTGGCAAACCTGACTCCCACAGAATACATCAGCCTGCGTTGTCCTCCACTAGGCTGTACGGTTGAGTGGGACTGTTGTCAGCTGTACAGTCTGGGTGGCTGGCCTCCTCCTCCTTGCTGTGTTCCTTCCTTCCTTCCAAGTAGGAAATTTACTACAACAGAAAGCAGCCCACCCCTTACGGGACATTTCTGGGCCATGAAATGACACCCCACAGCCACCAGAGGGTACCAAAGCAGTGAGGAATTGTCCTTTGAATGATCAAAAACTGAATTCTCTTCACAGTCTAAGCTGCTTGTGTTTATTGTGTTTTCCAGATCGGATTCTGGCATGACATGGTCTGAACTCTAGAATTTATATGTAGCTGAATGGATGATGGTGAAAATGGTTTTCAAAGGTTTGATTGCCGCAGAACACTGGAAAGGGCATTCAGTGCCAAAGATTATTGTTCTGCTGAGGTTGTGCCTGGAAGCTCTGACACTACACAGACAGGGACCTAGATCAGCAGGTGGTATCACAGGCTGCTCAGGCCAGGCCAGGCCAGGCACTGGTGGAGGGCTCATACCCATCACAAAGCCCACTTGGTCAAGTTTGACCCTTGAACTCTCAGTACCAGTGGTAGTGACCAGTGCACCATCAGGGAGCAAGGGGTGCTGAATCCTTGGAGAGCCACTGCCAGTCTGTGTTGACAATGGACCTACATGGACCAATGGTCTGATTCGATCTAAGACAGCTTCCTATACAAAAAAGCATAGCCATGCTGTGTACGTTATGAATTTCCTTCTAGCTAGGAACATGATCAGTGCTCCCTTGTCACATGATATTAAAACAGCCGTCATATCCTAAAGCAGGGGTGTCCAAACTTTTTGGCAGGAGGCCCACATCATATCTCTGACACTGTGTTGGGGGCCAGGGAAAAAAAGAATTAATTTATATTTACAATTTGAATAAATTTACATAAATGAATTTATTAGAGGTGGAACTTATATGAATGAATGAAGGTCTTGCAGTAGCTCAAGGCTTATAAAAGCCTTTCCTTTGCTGCCACTGCTGCATCACAGATGTGAAACAGCAAGTAGTGGAGGGAGCCCTCGTTGCACAGCTCAGGTGAGAGGTTGAACAGTCGTCCTCAAGCTGAAAGCAGACGCATCGGGCCAGCATGGGCTTATAAGAACATAAGAACAGCCCAACTGGATCAGGCCATAGGCCCATCTACTTCAGCTTCCTGTATCTCACAGCAGCCCACCAAATGCCCCAGGGAGCACACCAGATAACAAAAGACCTCATCCTGGTGCCCTCCCTTGCATCTGACATAGCCCATTTCTAAAATCAGGAGGTTGCACATACACATCATGGCTTGCAACCCATAATGGATTTTTCCTCCAGAAACTTGTCCAATCCCCTTTTAAAAGCATCCAGGCCAGATGCCTTCACCACATCCTGTGGCAAGGAGTTCCACAGACCAACCACACGCTGAGTAAAGAAAGGTTTTCTTTTGTCTGTCCTAACTCTCCCAACACTCAATTTTAGTGGATGTCCCCTGGTTCTGGTGTTATGTGAGAGTGTAAAGAGCATCTCTCTATCCACTTTATCCTTCCCATGCATAATTTTGTATGTCTCAATCATGTCCCCCCTCACATGTCTCCTTTCTAGACTGAAGAGGCCCAAATGTCGTAGCCTTTCCTCATAAGGAAGGTGCCCCAGCCCCGTAATCATCTTAGTTGATCTCTTTTGCACCTTTTCCATTTCCACTATATCCTTTTCAAGATGTGGTGACCAGAACTGGACACAATACTGCAGATGTGGCCTTACCATCGATTTGTCCAATGGCATTATAATATTAGCCGTTTTGTTCTCAATACCTTTTCTAATGATCCCAAGCATAGAATTGGCCCTCTTCACTGCCGCCGCACATTGGATCGACACTTTCATCGACCTGTCCACCACCACCCCAAGATCTCTCTCCTGATCTGTCACAGACAGCTCAGAACCCATCAGCCTATATCTAAAGTTTTGATTTTTTGCCCCAATGTGCATGACTTTACACTTACTTACATTGAAACGCATCTGCCATTTTGCTGCCCATTCTGCCAGTTTGGAGAGATCCTTCTGGAGTTCCTCACAATCACGTCTGGTCTTCACCACTCGGAAAAGTTTGGTGTCGTCTGCAAACTGCTCACTGCTCACTGCTCACCCCTGTCTCCAGGTCATTTATGAAGAGGTTGAAAAACACCGGTCCCAGGACAGATCCTTGGGGCACACCGCTTTTCACTTCTCTCCATTGTGAAAATTGCCCATTGACACCCACTCTCTGCTTCCTGGTCTTCAACCAGGTCTCAATCCAGGAGAGGACCTGCCCTCTATTTCCCTGACTGTGGAGTTTTTTCAATAGCCTTTGGTGAGGGACCGTGTCGAACGCCTTCTGAAAGTCCAGATATATAATGTCTACGGGTTCTTCCGCATCCACATGCCTGTTGACCTTTTCAAAGAATTCTAAAAGGTTTGTGAGCCAAGATTTACCCTTACAGAAGCCATGCTGATTCTCCCTCAGCAAGGCCTGTTCATCTATGTGTTTTGAGATTCTATCTTTGATGAGACATTCCTCCATCTTACCCGGTATAGATGTTAGGCTGATTGGCCTATAGTTTCCCGGGTCCCCCCTCTTTCCCTTTTTAAAGCTTGGCGTGACATTTGCTATCCTCCAATCTTCTTGCACCATGGCCGTTTTGAGGGACAAGTTGCATATTTTAGTCAAGAGATCAGCAACTTCATTCTTCAATTCCTTAATAACTCTTGGATGGATGCCATCATTACTTAGTGACTTACTGATCTTTAATTTATCAATGAGGTCTGAAACATCTTCTCTTCTAACCTCTGTCTGACTTAATTCCTTGGTCAGGAGGGACTGTTCGGGCAGTGGTATCTGCCCGAGGTCTTCTGCCATGAAGACAGATGCAAAGGACTCATTTAATTTCTCTGCCATCTCTAAGTCTCCTTTTATCTCCCCTTTCCCTCCCTCACCATCCAGAGGGCCAACCACTTCTCTGGCGGGTTTCCTGCTTCTAACATATTTGAAGAAGCTTTTATTATTCCCCTTAATGTTGCTGGCCATGTGTTCCTCATAGTCTCTCTTGGCCTCCCGTATCACCTTCTTACATTTCTTTTGCCACAGTTTATGTTCCTTTTTGTTCTCCTCATTAGGGCAAGACTTCCATTTAGGGAAGGAAGCTTCCTTGCCCTTTACAGCCTCTCTAACTTGGCTGGTTAGCCATGGGGCACCCTCCTGGATTTAGTGGAGCCCTTCCTTTGCAGTATACACCTCTGCTGGGCCTCTATTACTGTTGTTTTAAGCAGCCTCCATGCACTCTGGAGAGATTGGACTCTTTTTACCTTCCCTTTCAACCTCCTTCTAACCAGCCTCCTCATTTGAGGGAAGTCTGCCCATCGAAAGTCAAGGGTTTTTGTGAGAGATTTGCCCGGTATTCTTCCCCCGACATGCATGTCGAAACGGATCGCAGCATGATCACTGTTCCCCAACGGCTCAGTAACATTTACATCTCTAACTAGGTCCTGAGTACCACACAATATTAAATCCAGAATCACCTGCCCTCTGGTGGGCTCCATGACTAGCTGCTCTAAGGCAGTCATTTAACGTGTCAAAAAATCCGGTCTCCTTTTCATGACCAGAACACAAATTGACCCAGTCTATATGACCCAGTCTATATGGAGGGCCAGAGGCTCATTGGAGACTGGGGGCTCCCCGAGGGCCTGATTGGGAGCCCCCAAGGGCTGCAAGTGGCCCCCAGGCAGGGTTTGGGCACCCCTGTCCTAAAGTATTGTAAGAACCTGACACATAGGCAGGGGTGTCATACAACAACCAGACCATAGCTAGGTACAATTTGGGATCCTACAATATAACAATATGATTATCATAATCATTAATCCAGACCTGAATGCAAAGGCCATGACAGCTACAAGGACAGATGTTGTGAGAGGCAGATCAGAACAGCTGCTTGGCCAGGAGCTATGACAAATTGGTAGAGCACTGCACTCTGCTCATACTGCCATTTTCCATAGGATGTAACCACAAGGGGCACAACACAGACAAAGTCACATATATTTAAGTCCAGAAGTAATTGGTGGAATTAAAGTTGTGCATACCCCAGTAGAATTGTGCATATTTCTCCGAGATTAAGCCCCACTAAACACAGTGACACTTGAACAGAATTGGGCTGCACAACTGTAGTCTTAGCCCTACTTAGATTAATGTCAGTCCTATTCAGATCGACAAGGCTGAGTATCAGTATTAGAGCAACAGGCTGTTAGGTGCTCTGCTATCACTTAAAAACCCCCACTTTTAAATGCCTTCAGTGACTGTTCTCTAGATTCCACTGCCGAACTGGAACTAGCCCAGGAATTAAGTGCTGTATGTTAAGAACCAAAGAGAGTAAAAAGTTTGCAGCAACCCTGCATGGGGGCAGAGGACTGGATTAAATGGCCTGCTGATTCTTTCCAACTCTTATTCTATGATCTCCATCATGGATGCTGTGGGCCTTGCATAGAATCTTTCCAGAGAGTATAGTGCCTAGTTCAGTGTTTCCCAAACTGTGGTCAGGACCCACTGGTGTGTCACAACCTGATTTCTGGTGAGTTGCCAAAGGGTAATGCAAAGATCAGATAACTTAAGGGCACAATCCTAACCATGTCCACTCAGAAGTAAGTCCTATTGTGTTCAATGGGACTTACTCCCAGGAAAGTGAGGTTAGGATTGCAGCCTAATTGCTTCAAGCCCTGAAGCTAGTCAAAAATCAGATACTATAGCTGCTAATTACCCTGCAAAGAGCTCAACTTCTGCAGTTTGCAAGCATGTGTAAATATAGGGAGATAAATGTTTCAGGGTCTTTTTATTGTTATTTTTACTTGTTTCATTTATTTATATATTTGTATTATTTCTTTCAAGATCTCCTTGTTTTAAGGTATGATAAACCTAGGTGGGTCCTGATAGAGTGTCATTTTAAAAAGTGGGTCCTGGTGCTACAAAGTTTGGGAACCACTGGTCTAGTTGGTTGTGCAACTTGCCCTGATTAGGGCTTTGAATTATAAAAAGGAATGGGGGTGCAAAATTGCAACTTGTCCCTTGAAATGGCCATGGTGTCAGAAGACTGGAGGATAGCAAATGTCACACCAATCTTTAAAAAGGGAAGGTGAGGGGACCTGGCTAATTATAGGCCAGTCAGCCTAACGTCTGTTCCAGGTAAGATGGTGGAATGCCTCATCAAAGATAAAATCTTAAAACATATAGATAAACAAGCCTTGCTGAAGGAGAATCAACATGGCTTCTGTAAGGGTAAATCTTGGCTCACAAACCTTTTAGAATTCTTTGAAAAGGTCAACAGGCATGTCGGTGCAGGAGAACCTGTGGACATTATATATCTGGACTTTCAGAAGGCATTCAACACGGTCCCTGACCAAAGGCTGCTGAGAAAACTCCACAGTCAGAAAATTAGAGGGCAGGTTCTCTCCTGGATGAGGAACTGGTTAAGGTCCAGGAAACAGAAAGTGGATGTCAATGGACAATTTTCACAATGGAGAGAGGTGGATAGTGGAATGCCCCAAGGATCTGTCCTGGGACCTGTACTTTTCAACCTGTTCATAAATGACCTGGAGGCAGGGCTAAGCAGTGAGGTGGCCAAGTTTGCAGATGACACCAAACTTTTCCGAGTGGTGAAGCCCAGAAGAGACTGTGAAAAGCTCCAGAAGGATCTTTCCAAACTGGCAGAATGGGCAGCAAAATGGCAGATGCGTTTCAATGTAAGTAAGTGTAAAGTCATGCACATTGTGGCAAAGAATCAAAACTTTACATATAGGCTAATGGGTTCTGAGCTGTCTGAGACAGATCAGGAGAGAGATCTTGGGGTGCTTGTGGACAGCTCGATGAAAGTGTTGACCCAATGTGTGGCAGCAGTGAAGAGGGCCAATTCTATGCTTGGGATCATTAGAAAAGGCATTGAGAATAAGACAGCTAATATTGTAATGCTGTTGTACAAATCGATGGTAGGGCCACACCTGGAGTATTGCGTCCAGTTCTGGTTGCCACATCTCAAAAAGGATATAGTGGAGATGGAAAAGGTGCAAAAGAGAGCAACCAAATTTACTGGGTTGGGGCACCTTCCATATGAGAAAAGGCTACAGCGTTTGGGCCTCTTCAGTCTGGAAAAGAGGCGCCTGAGGGGGACATGATTGAGACATACAGAATCATGCAGGGGATGGACAGAGTGGATAGGGAGACATTCTTTTCCCTCTTGCATAACACCAGAACCAGGGGGCATACATGAACGTTGAGTGTTGGGAGAGTTAGGACAGACAGAAGAAAATATTTCTTTACCCAGCGTGTAATTAGTTTGTGGAACTCTTTGCCACAGGAGTAGTGATGGCATCTTGCCTGGATGCCTTTAAGAGGAGATTGAACAAATTTCTGGAGGAAAAGTTCATTACGGGTTACAAGTCATAGTAGGTATGTGCAAGCTGTTGGTTTTAGAGGCAGGCTGCCTCTGATTGCCAGATGCAGGGGAGGGCACCAGGATGTACATTGTGTCTGTTGTCTTGTGTGCTCCCTGGGGCATTTGATGGGCCACTGTGAGATACAGGAAGCTGGACTAGATGGGCCTTTGACCTGATCCAGCAGGGCTCTACTTATGTTCTTATGTTAAAATGGAGTTATATTAGTGACAGGTAGTTAGGGGGACTCTAACAGTTTGCCCCTGCTGCAGTTTCCATCCCAATCTTGCCCTCCGTTGTGCACAGATGGAAAACAAACTTCTATTGGTTTTTGGTTGCAAATGAATGAACCAACTTCTGTCCTACAGTTGAACGCTTTTCAGCTGCCTGTGTGCAGGTGACTGGTATCTTGCTTCCGTTTGCTAAGCAGCTTCCACGCCTTTTCCTTATCAGAATGTACTGAGACTAAACTGCTATGGAGCAATCGCTGAAACCAAGCTGTATCTAGAACAGCTTATCGCCTCTGTGGACATTCAACCCAGAGGCCTAGCTATGGGAATGCATTTTCCTTCTCAAAGAAAGGGTGAGTCAGGAATCAGCCTTCTTTGTCCTGGAGATACCAAGCTGGATTTGTCATTGACTCAGGAATAGCTCAAAATAATGTACAAACATGAGGACAATGTGTTGCCTGGGCGTATCCTTGGGCAGAGCGGGAGTTAAGACAGAGATTGATTTTGTCATTTGCCCCACAGACATAATTTCCAGTGCTCAAGGTTGCCTTTCAGTTGAGTCTCCAGAACTAGGATGGAGGCCCTTGATCTATTGGTGTAGCCAAAGGGAGGGCAGTGTGGTAAGTACAGCCTATTGCCTATGCTTATGCCTATTACCTGTTTCCCAGCTGGCTTATAAGGGGCACTGCTGACATATTGCAGCCATAAAACCTGCCTGTTTTCACCACTTCAGCCTCAGAGCATTTTGGTCACACAAAAATGTTTCCAGGCTAAACATAATCCCATATGCTAAAAGCCAAGGAAAACCCACCTAGAAAAATTGAGTATTCTGTGGTAATGCATTCCAAACAACACAGTCCTGGAACGTGCTGGAATCCCTAGCATGTATGCACTGCTGAAACAGAGACGTCTGCGTTGGCTTGGTCATGTCGTGAGAATGGATGATGGCCAGATCCCAAAGGATCTCCTCTATGGAGAACTCATGCAAGGAAAGTGTCCTACAGGTAGACCACAGGTGCGATACAAGGACATCTGCAAGAGGGATCTGAAGGCCTTAGGAGTGGACCTCAACAGGTGGGAAACCCTGGCCTCTGAGCGGCCCGCTTGGAGACAGGCTGTGCAGCATGGCCTTTCCCAGTTTGAAGAGACACTTGGCCAACAGTCTGAGGCAAAGAGGCAAAGAAGGAAGGCCCATTGCCAGGGAGACAGACCAGGGACAGACTGCACTTGCTCCCAGTGTGGAAGGGATTGTTACTCCCGAATTGGCCTTTTCAGCTACACTAGATGCTGTTCCAGAACCACCGTTCAGAGTGTGATACCATAGTTTTTCAAGACTGAAGGTTGCCAACAACAATATATGCTAAAAGCCAAGGAAAACCCACCTAGAAAAATTGAGTATTCTGTGGTAACTATGTTACCAGGGCCAGATCAAGACGTCCTGACACCTAAGACAGCATGCCAAATGCTTCCCGCCCTTACTTGATGATTGGCCAGCCTCTCCCCTTCCTACTCTCCATTGTTCTAGAATAGCACTCTCCTTCCGTCGAGATTTTCTCTTCCTCTCTACCCTCCTCTTCCTTTTCCAATCCAAGGAGTAGGAGAAGGAGAAGCAATGGAGGCAAATAGGGGAACTGGGATGGGCACCCCTCGCCAATCTGCTACCTTAGACGATCCGTTGGCCTCATGGATGGGCCAGCCCTATGTGTTGCACACAAGACAGAACTTGGCAGAAGCTGAATTTGATGCCTGCATGCATTGGAGCTTCCACACCCACCACAAACTGCTGCACTGAGGCATCTGCCCTTTGATATGAAATGTCGGTTTTCTTGGTGCAGAAATTACATTCACCACACAGCACATAGCTAGAAACCATTTCTCTTCCAGTGCCCTCTGGGTCTTTCATTCCTTGGTTCCTAGCTCATTTTCCAGAACCAGCGTGTTTGGGGAGATTCCACAAGACCAGTTGTGTGCTTTCAGAAGAGAATCAACAGTATCATTTCAATTACTCTAATACTAAAATAGTTAAGAACATAAGGTCCAGCTGAATTGGTGGTATGTAAACAGTGGATAGTAAAATTTCAATAAATTGGCTTGCTTTTAAATATGGATGCAAAATGTCTTATTAAGGGACTAAAAAGTCATATGCATAAGCCCAAATATTTCTGATTCTAGAGCTGAAATGATGGGACAGGAGGTCTGGCTAAGTGGTAGAGCTGCTGCCTAAGAAGCCCAAAAAACAGCTGTGAATGCAGTTGAAGAAAACCAGAAATATTCTAGAGCTGCAGAAAATGCTGGTGAGATGAGTCATTCCAGGTGGTGAGAGAAGCAAAAGTCGACCCACCTTCGGAGAGAGTGAATAAGTACCATCAGCTATGTGGGGGAGATGAATGCAGCCAGAAAGAGACCAGACTGTGAAGGACTCCACCAGGAATGGGGCATTCTTGGAAGATAGAACTTGTAATTGTAAAAATTCCTGTGGGGATGGGTAACCCAATCCTGAGCTACCAGGTGCATGGGGCGGCCATGGTGCCAAAATGGCTGCCATGGCATCCTGAGCGTGCTGGGCAGCCAGTAGCGGCTCCTCAGTCGAAGGGGACATTCATCCCCCTCCCCCAGGTAAGGAAAGTGGCCCCGCAATGGGGTTTCTCACCTCTATGTCGGCTTTTTAGTCACGCAGAGTCAAAACGCCTCATGTTTGGCTGCAAGGCCTGACACAGGGCTCTGGATCTGGCGGAGTCGAGCTTCTGTCAGTACCGCCCCACTCCCTCCTCCGCCATGCCTTCTCCCTGACCTCCCCCCCCTTGTAACACTTCCCCCCATGCCCCCACACCTCTCCGCCACCTGGCACTCCAGGCAAGTACTAGATGGCGGACTGCTGGCCTCTGACTGGCACTGGTCCAGCAGGGCTGGTGGAAACAGTTGCAGATGTGCCTTACAGCACATTTTTAACAGTGCGTGCGTTACAATGACAAGAAAGGCGGTATATAAATACTGGTGGCATTATTATTATTATTATTATTATTATTATTATTATTATTATTATTATTATTATTATTATTATTGCATAAGACTTCAGACCCAAGGGCTTTTACAACTTCAGGGCACCTCTCTAAGGAAGGTTTTGTGGATACCAGATGTCACTCCAACGCAGAGAAAATCAGTTGTGTGATTGGCCTGAAAGATCACAGTCTCTCAGCACCCTAAAATAGCACAATGGATTCTATACCATCACAGAGGCAATTGCAGTCACCATACTTGAGCAGTACTTCAGCCTTGCTCCAGCCAATCATTTTTTTCAAGACCTGGTTGAAAACTGTTTTGAGGTGAAAGGGGTAGCAGAGCCAAGACTGAGAAGGAAAGAGGGCAAGCAAGGGTGCTGACAGAGGTGTAACTAGGACAGAGCTTGTGGGGTACCTGCCCCGGGCGCAACACCAAGGGGGACACATGACTGCCCCTCAGGCACTGCCCTAGTTATGGAGGATGTGCTGGCGGCTTCATGCGCCCCCCCCATTCCTTCTCCTTCAAAGGGGAGGAGAAGGAATGGGGGGGTTTGAACCCACTGTAGTGAGCTCCCCTCCTCCGGGGAGAACCCAGAAGTGATAGCCTTGCACTCACTTCCGGGTTCTCCCCGCAGGAGGCACTGGCCGCTTTGTGCTCCTGTTCCTTCTCCTGTGAACACTCCCCCTTGAAAGAGGCACCCCTTCAAAGGGGAACCTCCACAGGAGAAGGAACAGGGAGCATGAAGCCACCAGCACCCCTTGGAAGGGAGATCACAATTAATGTGACCACTGCCTTGGGCGTCAGGGCAGTGTGTTACACCTCTGAGTGCTGGTAGGAGGGTAAAAGATGTACAGAGAGACTGAGGCATCAGATGTGATTGGGTGGACACCCCTTAGGGGGCCCTGTCAAGGGTGACCCTACCAGTTTGTCTTACCATTCTACAGAAATCACAAGATGTCAAGACATGGTGATTCCAAACCATCCACTAGTTCTTGGCCAGCAAAATCAGTTCTTTCCAGGAAACAGGAAACCATGTCATTTTCCCCCCAGCATCTCTGTGTAGCCCCTTGGAGAGACTTCCGTCCTAGCTTGCCTCTTCTTCAGAGCCTTCCCACGTTTCTTTCCTGCATCCCATTTTTAAATTCTCCCACTGGAACACTCAAGTGCAGATTAGGAACCAGCAATAACCTTGCTGGGGAGGGGACATGTGGGCTGATGTGCAGGATCTCTGCTTGGCAAGGAACAATGACTGCGAGTTCCGAGACTGCCCTGGAGCATGAAATGAACACAGGTGGGGACAATCTGAGGGGACCAGCTGATGGTCCATTGTCTTCTACGTGACAGAGAACCGGAAAGTGGCCAAGAGCCAGTGGTTTGGCAGCTGAAACATGAGAGAGGAATGAGTAACAGGCCACAAGTGCAGTGCTTGCCAGGAGACACTGAGTAATGTGACATTTATTAGATTGCACAGCCCGGCCATCCATCAAAGTCAGAGAGTGACATCATTATGGGCAGAGATGGGGGGGTGAAGCTGTCCATATGCATCAGCCTTGTTATGTATGTGAGTATTATCACCTGTGGGAAAAGCAACAGGTTATATGTGATTGGCTGTCCAATCAAGAGGGATGTAGGCTTGTTGGAGTTGTATATATATCTGGGGTATTTGTGTATGTGGCAGTGTGATTTTAACTCATTTGGAGTAGGAATAAACTATGATGGAACTTTGATTCAAGTCTACTGATGCGTGAGACCCACTATATAACAAGCCTGCTTCTCGCACCTTGGGCAGTGGCTGCTTTTTTGGATGGCTGCCTGGAGCACTGGCTGAGTCAAGGCCTGCTGACAGTGACAGATGCAGAGCAGGCAGGCAGGCAGGCCGCCCCTTTCCCTCTGCAGAAGGCAGGGCACCCTGCTGGCAGAGGTGACAGAGCAAGACGCTCCAACCCTTGCAGGGCAGACTCAGCTGAGCTGGGCAGGGGAAGAGGTCACTCTTTGCTCCAAGCAGCAAAGAGGTTGTAAGCAAGAGCTTCAGTCCGGCTTCACATTCAATTACCAGCATTGTTGCTGGAGAGGACTTGGAAAGCGACCGCACTGTGCAACGGAATGAAACCAGAGAAAAACCAAGGAGTGCAAAGCAGGCTTGTGAACAAACTGGTTTCCAGATTCCCCAAAGTATTTCAGACATAAATGATCTTCCTAAAGGGAAACTGAATACTAGTTTTAAAAACCGATTAAGCAATGATAAAATAGGAAGTATAATACAGAACATACACTGGGCAAAGAGGCACCTTTCAAAGTTGTGTCCTCTTATGTTTAGCAGGGGGAGAGGAACTCTCCCTCTTCACCCCAGCATGGCATCTTTCCCAGGGGCTGTTGATGATGGCTCTTCTTCATTAAATAAGAACATAAGAACAGCCCCACTGGATCAGGCCATAGGTCCATCTAGTCCAGCTTCCTGTATCTCACAGCGGCCCACCAAATGCCCCAAGGAGCACACCAGATAACAAGAGACCTCATCCTGGTGCCCTCCCTTGCATCTGGCATTCTGACATAGCCCATTTCTAAAATCAGGAGGTTGTACATGCACATTATGGCTTGCAACCCATAATGGATTTTTCCTCCAGAAACTTGTCCAATCCCCTTTTAAAGGCATCCAGGCCAGACGCCGTCACCACATCCTGTGGCAAGGAGTTCCACAGACCAACCACACGCTGAGTAAAGAAATATTTTCTTTTGTTCTAACTCTCCCAACACTCAATTTTAGTGGATGTCCCCTGGGTCTGGTGTTATGTGAGAATGTAAGGAGCATCTCTTTATCCACTCTGTCCATCCCCTGCATAATTTTGTATGTCTCAATCATGTCCCTCCTCAGGCGCCTCTTTTCTAGGCTGAAGAGGCCCAAATGCCGTAGCCTTTCCTCATAAAGAAGATGCCCCAGCCCAGTAATCATCTTAGTCGCTCTCTTTTGCACCTTTTCCATTTCCACTATGTCTTTTTTGAGATGCGGTGACCAGAACTGAACACAATACTCCAAGTGTGTACATCGATTTGTACAACGGCATTATAATATTAGCCATTTTGTTATCAATACCTTTTGTAATGATCCTAAGCATAGAATTGGCCTTCTTTACTGCCGCTGCACATTGGGTTGACACTTTCGTCGACCTGTCCACCACCACCCCAAGATCTCTCTCCTGATCTGTCACAGACAGCTCAGAACCCATCAGCCTATATGTGAAGTTTTGATTTTTTGCCCCAATGTGCATGACTTTGTGCACGACAATGTGCATGTCAATGTGCATGACAGTGTGTGCATGTGCATGACAAAGACTTCATTTCTTTTTAGACTGTGAGCCCTTAGGGGCCCGGGAGGCATTTATTGATTTGTTTTGCTCTGCAAACTACTTTGTCAACTACTTTTTTTTTTTGTTGAAAAGCAATATATAATTATTAATAATAATAATTAATTCATATCTAAGCGAAGTATAATATTATTGTAATTGGAGATATTTGTTTTTAGATGTGATATTAGAAATGAAGAATCAGATAAGAAAGATTTTATTTTAGAGACTAGTGGTAAGAAGAGTGTATAAGTAAAAGTTTGAAGTGTTTTTTTTAATGATGGGATAGATAAGGTTAGAGGAAAAATATGGAATGTTAAAGTATTAACCAGTTGGGTTAAAGAATATGATAATTTTTGTATTGATTATTAATTTCGTTTGGATTAATGTTTGTTGTAATCGATGGCCACCACCCTCGTGTGTAACCTATGTAGTCCTAGCCCTAAGTCTATCCAATTTTCCTTACCTGTATCTGTAATAAATAAATAAAGCATTATATATATATATATATATATATATATATATATATATATATATATATATATATATATATAAATTAATTCATATCAAGGTAATGGCAAAATGTGCTTAATGATTTTTTTAAAAGATGGTCCTTTATATGACTGTGGAGACAGGCTAGCCTTAGGAGCTGTGGGGCCCAATGCAAGACATTTTTGCAGGGCCCCCTTCCCTACTCGCATGAGTATGGCAGTATGAGTATGTATGAGTATCAGTATGAGTGAGTATGGCAGTATGGAGAATGAGTGGCAGTAGCAGGCCCAGGGCCAATGGCTCCTGATGCGACACTTGGCACCCAGAAGTAGGTGACGGTGATGTGACAATGTCACCACAAACTGCTTCCAGGGAAGCTGATTTGGGGACAATCAGAGCCAGAAGTCAGCGGGAGGGCCTTCCAGCAGCAAAGCTCCACACCGGCCTCACCACACCTCCACATGGAGGTTTCTGTGTTGGAGTATTAGCTAAAGAGTGAGGTGCCAGCTGTGGGCGATTCATATGTCATCACATCGCAGGGGCCCCCCCTCAGGCGCGGGGCCCAATTTGGTCCAGTCGGCCTAAGGCCAGCCCTTGTGGAGAAACCTAGCCCTTTTGTCTTTCACAAGTTTCTGAGATTTAAACATCACTATACACTGCCTGCCCCACCAATTAAAATATCCCCCCCCCCCAATTTGAAATGTTTCGTATTGCTTATCAACTAAAGTTTTAGAAAGCAATCCTATACAGGATCAGAAGGAGGTCCCACTGTATCCAATCTTACTCTCAGGTAAGTGTGTATAGGATTGCAGTCTGAGCTTAAACCAATTAAAGGCTGCAGCCCTCATTTTGATCAGCTTTAAATGGGATATGGTTCAGGCTGAAACATTTTCAGTGCAATCTTGTGCACGTTTACTTGAAAGTAAGTCTCACTGTGTTCACTGTTGTTTCCTTCCAGGAAAGTGTGTATACAGGAGTACATCCTTAAGTGACTGATGTAGTAGATCAGTGCTTCCCAAATTCTATAGCACCAGGACCCACATTTTAAAAACGACAATCTATCATGACCCACTAGACAAAAAAAAAGGTGATCTAGAACGAAATGTTTTATCAATGTTTTATTAATCAATTGATCAATCTATCTATCAATCAGTCTATCTATCAATCAAGAATTGGGGTCCTGTGCTTCTGAGGCTGCTACAGACCTTATGTATAGTATCTCTCTGTATGCAGATATTTGCTAGACTGTCCCTAGAAATGGAGCCATAGAAGCTACCGAAGGACTGTTTCCCCAAACCTTTACCTCCATTCCAGGACACCCAGAAGGCTGAACTGAAGAGCATGATGTGCAGTTAGGGATTTCCAGGCCAGTCCAAAGGCAGAAACTGGTTTCCCACACGATCTACAGCACTCCAATTACTAGAGAAAATCAGAAAATGTGACATTTTAATTTGGGGGTATGAAGATACCAAAGATTAGCATTCTGCAAACCAGGCAGATTCACTTATCTATGGATTGGGTTCTATTGGATTAGGCCCCTTTTCAGAGCTCCCCTCACCTCTGGAGGGTGGGGGGATTCCTTGGTATCTGCAGTTTTCACTCAACCACAGGGGGTTCTGGAATAGAATCCCTGCAGGTACCAGGGCGTGCCTGTACATATATATTTCAAAAACTTTTTGTGACCCACTAAAAATCGGCTTGCAACCCTTTGGTGGGTCCTGACCCACTGTTTGGAAAACAATATAGTAGATCAATCAATTAAATATCTTTTTTAAAAATGCCCACAATGAATCATAGCATTGATTTTTTTTATAAAAAAATCTAGATTATTTTTAGTAAAAATAATCAGTGACAGAGGCCATCTTAGAAGAGGAAGATTCCCTTTGCACATTACATAGGGGAGGCCATGCTTTTTCTGAAAAGATGCCTCCTGAATCCCATGCATGCAATGATTACCCCTCATCCCTTCTGGTTTCATCATTTATCTTATTTACATTTATTTCCTCTCCAAATTGCCCAAGGCAGTTTCCTCATTATCAGAGAGCTGATTTCACATGTTACTGATCAGCCTAGATATCACCGAGTAGCTCGCTGAGCGACACATTGGGTTGAACTGTCTTCAGCAGGCCTGTTTGTGACAATAAATGCTTATGAAGATGAATGGGGCTGCCAGGGTGGGTGCAAACTGCAGAACCAGACCTTATCCTAAGGATGCAGCTGAGTGTTTTGCAGCCGCTCCTTCTCCAGTACTCCACGTCACTCTCTTCCTTAGCCTGTTTTCCAGGTGGGATTTTAGTATTGCCCAGTGATGGGAACTTGAGTCAGGTAACTAGAGTTCGAGTCACAAAAACACATGTTTTTTCCTGACACATGTACACTCGAGTCACCTGTGTCAATAACTCCAGCGCTGACTCGAGTCTGAGGCAGAAATGAGTCCCCATGTATGCAGAATCAAGTCTGTTTGGATGTGCTTGCTTACTCTTTCGGTGCGTGAAACACCTCGTGGGGCCATTATTCAGACCAGGTGAGCAACAGCAGGAAAGTTCAGCCAGGAGGTAGGGAAGGGTTAATGTTTTGCTTCACACAGGAGGTGGGGTGGAGGGAGGTGGGAATGGGCTCTCTTGTCCATCTCTGAAGGAACATGATCATTGAACAAAGGATGGATGGTCTTTTATTCCCTCTGGTTGAGGGAGCAGTGGCAGACCTCCCCTTAAGAACAATAGAGCAAATGCCCCAGGCCCAAGCCTTTAAGATCCCATGGAAGACTCTCTGAGGCTTCAGACAGGATCAGAAACTGTGCTTCTGGCTTTCTGGTTTAAAGCCTCAGGCAGCCTCAGGAAGCTTCCCTGACATAGCCTGCGGTCCTGCAAGGCTCTGAGAGCCTCAGGAGAGTGGGAGGGGGGGCAGATCTGAGCCCAGGGGGTGGCAGCATCCTGCAGGGGGGGCACCATTTCAGACCTTTGCCCCAGGGCAAGCACTGCAAGGGAGGGTAGAAGGAAGAGCCCAAGGGGGTTCTTGTCTTAGGATTGGCTGGAGGGGGAAAAAGGAGGCAGGGAAGTCAGGAAGCGGTTTCTCATACTCGGCCAGTTCTTCATGGCTCCAACCATTGTTACCTGGAAAGAAGAAGCTGCCATTGAAAGACAGGCAACAGGACTACTTCTGAGTCGAGCTGCAAAGGATTGGGTCATACTCTTAACATAAGCCTCCCAGCCGCTGCCACACGACCCTTCTCCAACTTGCCGCTTCTGTCCCCTCCGGCAGTCCATCCTTCCCCTTCCCGCCTTGCCAAGCTTGGATGCCTCCCAATCCCTTTTGGTCCATGCCCTAGTGTGCCTGACCCAAAAGACATTGACTCAAGTCAAAATGACTTTGGAATTTTGGCGGGGGGGGGGGTCAGCAAAGTGTGTCCATTAAGACCTATGCACGAGTCGAGTTGCAAAGGGAGTAGATTCAGGGCTCGACTCGAGTCTCACCACAGTATTTACTTATTTATTATTTATTTTAGAAATTTATATTCCGCCTTTCTATCCTATGAAGGACACTCAATGGACAAAGGACTCAATGGACACCTTCTGTAGGCAACCTTCAGTCTCGAAAGACTATGGTATCGCGCTCTGAAAGGTGGTTCTGGAACAGCGTCTTGTGTGGCTGAAAAGGCCAATTCAGGAGTGACAATCCCTTCCACACTGGGAACAAGTGCAGTCTGTCCCTGGTCTGTACTGGCTGGGGACTACCCAGCTTAAGGCAGGCGGTAGCTGCCCAATGAGATGCAATTATCTCTCCCACCGTTGGAAGCAGCCCCTGGCGTCACGCTCTACGCCAGTCGAGCGAAGACTTATAACCGGTAACTGCTGCTATGCCCCCTGGTATCAGCATAAAAGGCCTCCCTAAACAAAAAGATCTTAAACCCCTGCAGAATGGACTCTAAAGTACCAAGTTCCTATCCCTGATACTGCCTCAAGGCACATAAGGGACAACAATAATCAAAGAGACCTAGTGACAAGGAACGGGCAGAAGGCACCGCAGCAACTATACAATCTCACACAGCATCATTAATGTTAAAGACAAAGGTTAGTTTTCTGAGTTGCAAGCTGACAACCCCTAATACAGATAAAGATTTTATAATTGGGTTCTTCTCAGCAGGATCAAAGCAAGCCTTGTGGAATTCACTCCACATTGACAGTCATTAATAAATAAAAGCATTTAAACCAGTGCTTCATTACCTGTTGTCAATTACGCATGGCAAACACCACAGACCATCTCTGGGGCTGGCAGAGATCTTGACTCATGCAGCTCCTGCATTAATCTTTATGGATAAGCAATTATGCACTTCCATTTAATCAATACAAATGGGGCTTTAAACAAAGCTCTGCCATTCAGATTGCTTGACAGGGACTGTAATTTGCCTGATCTCCTTCACCCTTCTGTTTGGTCATGCACTTTAAAGAAACCTGATGCACTTTAAAGAAACCTGATTCTCATGCACTCAGAAGGGTGAAGGTTTCTTTAAAAAAAAAATCTTATATGTTGATAAAGGGTTTGCTTTTTTTAATTGTGCTTTCCTGAACCTACCCTGTGTTACAAACGAGGCACATGACTTGGAAGCATTGGGGTTTTGCAGTAATCAATCAAATATGACCATGTCTAGTGCTTCCATTATTCAATTGTATTCAGGAGGGTGGACCTCAAAGTCTGGAGAGGCTTCACAAAATTGGCCCTGCTGGAAGACAAGCTCTGATCTCACAAGGTAGCAGCCAGGATCTTCACCTGCTTTGAAGCGACTCAGTGGATGCCATAAGTCTGGCACACGCTTCAGTCCACTTGCCTATACAAAGGGGGCAATCAGCACACAGTCCGTTTACCGCAGGGTCTCCAAACTTTCCAACCAGAGGGCCACATCAAATATCTGGCACAGTGTTGAGGGCTGGGAAAAAATTTAAATACATACATGGAACTTAGAAGAATGAATAAATGAATGAATGGGTTCAAAGTTCCAGGATTTCTCCAAGCGCCAACACATACCAAAGAAATAAAGTCCACACTTAAGTGGTCTCCCATTCTCCTACCCCACAAGCAGCTTACTTAAGTATACAGGAGTAAATGTCTCAGAACCAGCACATCACAGAAAACACCTGGAGGATTTTCTCAGGGCTGGGGAACCTCCCCAACCCTCAGAGAGCCTTCTAAGGCCTTCAGAAGGCACAGGAAGGCATTCTGAGGGCTGGGGAGGCTGTGTGCAGTCTCCCCAGCCCTCAGAACATCCTCCAGATGCGGAAGGAGCATAGCTCTGGTCATGTTCAGTTGAGTGAGCCAGAGGCTCTTAGTGGACCAGAGGCTGTCTGCAGGCCAGATAGAGGCTTACCACAGGCTGCATCTGGCCCCCAGGCCAGGGTTTGGAGATCCCTGGACAGGAAACTCTGGTTGACATCCCAGCTCAGCCATTGTTTCACTAGAGAACCTCATGCAAGTCACACTTTAGTTTTCTTTGTATATTGCATGAGCACTGCTGAAAGCTGCTTCTGTGTAGCTGGACCTCCATATACTGCTTTAAGCAGCTCACTGGAGGGATTGGCCCTGTCATTTGGAAAGGAAAGTCTTTATGTTGTCACTTGTGGCCTCCCGTGAAGTGCACTGAAAGTATGAAGATGTAAGGCCTATATGACTGAGCCAATCCTCATGCTGAGCTGCTTACCTAGATTGTGACAGCCACACAGAGCATCTCAAATGGGACCCATCTGCACTGGCAGCCACAGGTCTGTGCAACATATGAAGCAGACCTGCAACTTACCTAAATTTACAAATGTGAATGATCAAGGCTTGGTGTAAGGATGAGTAAAGGAAGAAGTGGAGACATTGGTGTGATCCAGAATGGCCTGGATGGTTCAGCTTTTCTGAACAAAAATAACATGTCAGGGAGAAAGGGTTCTTCTCACCTTGCCTTCTCCCTGACATGCAACTTCCCTGTGCACAGGAAGTTTTTTTATGGGAAAAACATGCAATTCCCCACCTGCCATCCAAAACAGCACATCTAGGAGGAGCAGCACCATGTGATTCTCCTTTCAGCTCTGTGCCACATAGCGCAGTAACATGGTGACTGCGACTTCCGCGTGTCCAGGTTATAGTTCTAATGATCCCACTTACAATCTCAAGGGTAACCCACCTTCATTAATTTTGGAATGGTCATATCTCGCATGTATCTCATGTATCATATATCATATATGTCATATATATATATATCATATATCTCATATGTAACATATATCATATATCTTCCCCATGTACTGAACTCAGATCAGATTTCCACTCATTCCACTCATTCAGGGAGGTGACCCTCCTCCCTGAACTGCTTAATTATGATTAATAATGCCTTGGCAGCCACACAAGGACTATTTCCTTTTCTTTCAGAGACATTGAGGGTCCTGAAAATCTGAGACTCTAGGCCAGCAATTTTTAACCTGTGTGCCACAGCACATTGGCGTGCCACGAGAGGTCCACAGGTGTGCCACGGGGGTTTGGAGAACAGTGGTTGAAAACAGATGAAAAACTCTTCCATGTTCTGTGAGAGCTGGAGAAGGAAGGCGGGCAAGTTGTTACTACAGACAGTTGCCCTAGAAACTGGGAGAGTCCCCTGGAAGCCAGAAGTGACATCGTAAGAGTCGAAGACCATAGAGGTCAGCATGTCATAAAAAGAAAAATGTTGAAAATTGCTGCTTCACATGTATGTTCATCCTGTTGGTAAACCCAACTCTGGTTGTCATGCAGTAGACTGGTATCAGTGCCACACCCTTTGGTGCCTATTGTACTTAACATGTTTTCATTCCATATCCCTGCTGTCTCCACCCATTTGCTTTTGTTACTCTACTTCCTTTCTCCAAGAGTACAATAGTGTGCTGTCCATCTATGCCACCCCTTCCGTTCTCCAGGTGAGCTCACCTTTTCCTTATATACACACTGTAGGTGTGGCTGAGCTATATAGGCTTCAGCAATCTGTTGCTCCTCAGAGTGCTCCCGTTTGCAGCTCATTCAGGTAGGTTCAGGTATTAAATTAATTGCTGTCTTCAATGGATAACAGACAATATGTCTATATAATATACATATATCCAGGTTGTGTGCAGTTATAGTTCTATCTCAGAAGTCCACAGTAAATGTTCTTTGCTGTGTGCTTTACGGTAAAGAAAAGGTTTCTTTAAATTTTAGTTAATTTAAGAAGTTCTTAATTGTGAAGGGTTTCAATGTATGGCTTGTGTTTTTAATTGTGATTTTATATTTTTTGTATTTCAAGAAATTGTTGTAAGCTGTCTAGGGTCCCTTCAAGGAGAAAGGTGCAGTAGAAATAGTAAACAAAATAATGAATGACAGCCTTTTACAATCCATCTATAAAATCCCAAATATCTCTGGATTTGGAAGGGGGGGATTCTATTCTTTGAGAAAAAAAGTGTGCTTTTCCAGACCTACACCTAAATTAATTCTTCTGAGGGCCTTTTGCCAGCTTAATTTCTAACAATGTAGTAGTGAATTTCTATAGTGGACATAATATGTGGCTGGCTGAATAGGGGTGACTCATCTATAAACAGAGCAGCATTGTATTCATTTTGTGAATTAAGGTATTTCAGAAATTTAGTTCCCTGTTCATATGTGTTCCATCATCAGTACCTGTTTCTAGTTACAGCGTTAGATAAAATTCAAAGCATCTTAACTAAGGAATAGAGTATAATGACTTACTGAGGCGTTTCAACCCATTTAAATATATATATATATATATATAAAGATCTTCCATTAGATATGTGAGATTCCAATTAATAGATGTTAATTACTCCTGCTGGAATTTGTGCTTCATTCTCCATTCACATCCCTTCTACTTTTCAGGTTTGTGTGACTGCTGAGACGATAACGCACCATTATGGATTCTTGTAAGTCAATGGAAGAGTTTTTTTTTTAAAATTTATTCTAATGTTGCCAGGCCGATGCCTTTGTTTGTTTTATGAGCATATGATCAACAGCTAAGTGAATTCTGCAACAAACCTCCCAAATTCCTCAACGAGCAAACCCAAAATGCTTCCAGTTACAGACTTGTACTGTGTTGTTGCTGTTACACAGATCTGACGACCCTGTCATGAAATGTCAAATTTCACTGCAAGAACTTGAGATGCTAGAGCAGGGGTCTCTAAACCTTTTGGCCAAAGGGCCACATCAAATACCTGGCACAGTGTTGAGAGCTGGGGAAAAAATTAAATATAAAATTTAAATAAATACATTACAGATGGAACTTAGATGAATGAATGAATGAATGAATGAATGAGCTCAAATGTACAGGATTTCTCCAAGCATCAACACAGCCCAAGAAATAAAGCACACACTTAAGTGGACCCCCATTCGCCCACCCCAAAAGCACAACTCTGGTTGTGTTTGGTCAACTGGGCCACAGGCTCTCAGGGGATTAGAGGCTCTCCGCGGGCCGCTTCTGGCCCCCGGGCTGGGGTTTGGAGACCCTTGCAGAGGATAAGTCATTGAAAATACTAGAGCAGAAATGGAAAGATCGACAAGGACAGTAGCATAGCTAGAGTGGGTGCAAAGTCCTAAGTTTTGCAGGCACCTCAGCACACTGTGCAAGTGGCCCCTCAAGTGACCCCTCCTCCTCCCCTTCAGTGGTGAAATGCCTCTGTTTATGAATGCCTCAGAGGTGAATTCAGAGGTGAATGCCTCTGTTTTGCTCTAGCGGCCCAGAATGGCTCTGAAGGGGAGGGGGAGGGGCCACGTTGCATGGCATGGCGAGCTGTCTGCAAAACTTAGTGCTTTGTACTCCCTCTAGCTATGCCACTGGACAAGAACATCAGTAGAGAGCATAAGGGAGGGCATGTTCTCAACTGCTCACTTCTGGGACTACCTGGGAGCTTTTGGATATTGCCGAATCATTCAACACCTACTTTCCCTTCTCAACAGAACCACAAAAATCCACAGAGCCTGGAGTTCCTTGTCCTGCACTCTGTTGGAATATTTACCTTTTTGTTTTCTTTGCACCTGAATCCTATGGAGTCATACTCGGTTGCAAACTGGAGTTAGCAATAGCCCCATCTGTAGCCGTGCTGGAAAACATGAACTAGCTGTGCCTGGCTCCCACCAACTCCCTTAATAACTCCGTTTTGTTGAATTATTCAGCAAAGTTAAGCTGCACCAAATGTATTAGGGTGGGCTGCTGAGACCTATTAAGCTTTCTGATGGCAAGATGTGAGCTTGAGCCAACAGGATATGTGATGAAATTCAAAAATTGCAACAGAACCATTCTGGGCTTGGATGTGCCAAACTGGAATAGGCTGCCAAGCTCTTATATGGGATGTAAGTATTTCCCTGAGCCAGTCCTAATGGATTGGAGGGAGAGGGAGCGTGCTGAGCTGTGCTAGTCTGAGACAGAGCATTATGAACTAATAAGGCAACAGGGCTGGAAGGATTTGCAATGAATGCAGAAGCTGTGCTGTTCTGAATATAACTGCATATTAGTTATTTTTATACCACCCAAACCAAAGGCCAGTGATGGTGCACAAAGACCAAAGCAACAGAATACAGGGCTGCATTCAAACTGAACCATAAGTGATCACAACGGAAACATTAAAAGCAACATCAAACAACAGCCTCACTAATCACTCACTACTAAAAGCCAGAGATGAGTCAATCTCGACCTGAACTGACCCACTTAAGAGGGGCTTAATATGATAGCCAGATGCAAAGGAGGAAGATGGGGCTTCTAAATTTTTAAGAGCTGTGCAGAAGAGGGAATTGTGGGTGGCACTGCTTGCCATGCATGCATGTGAGAAGAATGGTCCCTAGTGAAATTCCTTCTCCTATCACTAAAGGAATCACTATGGGTGACGAGACCTGTGACCCAGGAGATGAATGGTCATCCTGTTGAGGGAGGGAGCATACCTCTTAAAGGAGAGGGTTTGCAGCTGGGGAGTACCCCTGGAGCCAACTTTGCACCTGGAGACTCAGGGGCCTTTGCCTGGTTTAGGCTGGTACACCAGCCACACCATTTCCTGGGCAGATCAGACCTTGCCTCATTCATTCATAGAATTTGTATCCTGCCTTTCTCTCACACTCAAGGGCACTCAAGGTGGCTTACAGAATAAAATGAATACTAATTAAGTTAAAACAACACTAAATACGTTAAGCTTAAAAACAATTAAAACAGAACAAACTCCAGGGTCATACAAAACTATTAAAACTGCATCTCATTAAAAACACATCAGTCAAAAACCTTCCTGAATAAAAAGGTCTTAAGGCCTGCCAAAAATTTTCCAGAGAGGAAGCTGTTCTTAATTCCAGGGGGAGGGAATTCCACAAACGAGGAGTCACCATCAAGAAGGCCCTATTTCTGGCCGCCATCCCCCTCACGTGTGTGCTAGCACAGTCGGAAGAGACCCCTCTGATGACCTAAGAGGATGGGTATGGATTATATGGAAGGGGGCAGTCCCTCAAATACCCTGTCCCGAGTCGTAAAGTTACCCACATGTTGGTCTAGAGTACTATAATGCACTCTATGTGGAGCTGTTCTTGAATAGCATTTGAAAACAGCTAGTGTAAAATGCTCCTGCACAGCTAACCATCAAAGAAGTAAAGCTCAGATTGTAGCAGAATTTTGCCATCTGTATTGGTTGCTGGAGTGTTTCCAAGTGCAATTCAAGGTACTGGTTTTAGCCTTCAGAGCCCTAAATGTTTTGGGAGCAGAGTATTGGAAGGCCCAGCTTCCTCCACATGGATCAACCTGTCTCTGAAGTTCTTCTGAGAGGGTGGCAGTGACATGTGGAAGGTCCTTCTCTGTGGTGGCACCCAGATTATGAAACACCCTCCTGCAAGGATGTGAGCTCTACACCATCCTTGGTTGAATTTCAGCACCAGCTAAAACTTTTCCATTCAGTCTTCAATTTACAGTTTTAAACCTGTTGCCCGTTTTTGCTGCTGTCTTTTAAAAGTTTATTTTGTGTTTTTATTCTTTTAGCTGTTTAAATTATTAAATTGGATTATTAATAATAATTAATAATTAATTATATTTTAATTTATTATTATATTATTAATTAATTAATTATTACAATTAATAATTAATTATTATAAATTATTATAAATTATTATATAATTAATTAATTATTAATTAATTATTAGAGGGCAGGTGTTGCTTACTAGCTAAGAAACTGACAGAGACAGAAATCAGGAAGGAAGTACCCCTCAAATCTTATCTCTGCCACGAATGTACTATGTACTTACATTTTGGCAGGCCTCATATATGATGAGGCTGAATGAGAGAAGGACTATCAATATCTAATCTAAATGAATGACTAATATTAAGGGACCTCCTGAATTCTCTGAGCTTCACCCTTTAATGTTGGTGAATCCAGCCATTCCATATCATGTTTGTGGTCACAACTGTGAGATATCCGTTTAGGTTTGAATGGGTTCCCAGTGTTCATGGCAATATAATAAATACTCGTTAAACTTCCCTGAGGGAAGAGCTTGGCAAGAACTTTGGGTCTGAGGCTGCTCTGCATCCACAGACAGTTGTAAATGGATGTGATATTTGCTTCAGGAAAGGGAGCTTGTGAGTGCTGTGTAAGTAGAGTTATTACCCGCTCATTCCTGCCTAGAAAGCTGAACTAAAGGCAAAGGAACAAGGAGCAGTTTAACAGTTTGCAACCTGCGATATAAGTGCAGCATGAGACATGTGCTGAAAGAACACTAAAAGGGGACTAGACAGATTTTCTGGAAGAAAAGACTAGACAGATTTCAGGTTACAAGCCAGGATGTGTATGTGCAACACTTACAAGCACATCAATTAAATTAATATTGTTTTTCCTTTCTTCCCTTAACAGCCAGAAAACCACAGGTAAGAAAAGTACATGCTCACATCTCCAGGGCATTGCTATTGCTGCCTGGTTCTGACAGTGAGTGGGAGGGGCCGCTTGCACATTGCACATTGTGCACATTGTGCCACCTTGTGCACATTGTGGTACCTTGTGCACATTGTGGCACCTGCAGTACTTACCACACTGCCCCCTCTGGCTATGCGACTGTGCTCAGGCACAATATTACATGCACAATATGTGCTCAGGCACAATATTACATGCAAATACCAGTAGGTTTGTTTTCCCCCCTTGCATACAAGTTCCATGCCCGATCTAAAAGACAGGTGCCACATCAAAATATTTTCTCAAAAGTAAAATTTCATATAGAATGTTTTAAACCATATCTTGATTAAAATTTATAAGACCACTGTGGGGGCACACAGATAAAGGTAGCCTAGGGACTGGATCCAGCCCCTAGACTTTCAGTTGGTCATTCCTGTGTTAAAGAAACTGAAGCCCTTTTAAGGACAAACATCGCTGATCCCAAAGATACTGCTGAAGGTGAAGAGGAAAGAGCAGCAAATACCCAACAAAGTAAACTGTTTCCCCATATAGGTCACCAAAGCAGTACTTATCCATGCACCAAATATAAATCAAACCCATTGTCTTGATCTTATTGCCTGTCTTTGTTTGTCCCACCCCTTTCCACAGTCCTTCCCGTTGCTTCTTTGTCACGAACATCAAATTGCATCTCTGTTTTATTTCTTTTGTTCCATCCTCTAATTGTCTCTCTGTATTTGCTACTTTGATTTAAGGCTGTGTAAAAGACATAACAGTTTCAGAATAATTACTCTCTTACAGCGATAGTGGCTCTGGCTCCCTGCCTCAGCAGATAGAAAGTGGCACAGATATAATGAAGAAGAGAAGCCACACTGCAGGAGGGATGGCCAGGTGGTGAGGGGGAGAAACCTATTTGCCCATTTTTAAAAAGATGAGTACCCCAGGGGTGTTCTGTGGTATAGGGGAAATGTATTTGGTTCAGTGAAAAAAGGACTTTGAGAAATGATGTTGAAATTTTGCTATATAGGAAGTCCTTTTTAAAGAAAAAAGAAAAAAGCTGCATGTGTGTTAAAGTACATGCATCAGTGGTGTAGCTAGGGGGTGCAAAGCACGATGTTTTGCATGGAGTGTTACCACAGCAAGAGGCCCCTCCCCCTCCTCTTTGGAGCAAAATGGAGACGTTCCATCTGGGGCTCCGCCAGATCTAAAAGGGGCTCAGAGGGGGGGGGCCTCTTGCATGGTGAGGCTCCCTGCAAAACTTAGTGTCTTGCACCCCCTCTGGTTACGTCACCGGCATGCATATCCTTCGTTATCATACTAAGCCCAGATATCGAGAGAGAGATGCTTAATGTTGCAAAATCACTCCAGAGCTAAGAAGGGAAGTATGTTACTTGGTTCTAGTCAGTGCTTTTTTTGTAGAAAAAAAGGTGCAGGAACTCACAACTTGTTAATCTTTTATTTATTTATTTATTTGTTTGTTTGTTTATTTATTTATTTGTTTATTTATTTATGAACCATTTTTTATTGGAAAAATAAAATATTTTTAATGTGCTTCCCCCTATGAACTTACTTCTGAGTAGACATGCATAGGATTGGGCTGCCAATCTCCACATCCCCTTCCCCATAGCTACTTTTTCTAAGCATGGGGGAAAATACATTAGAGTCAATGGGGCTTCCTCCCAGGAAAGTGTAGAGAGGACTGCAGCCTCAGAGCCAAAGCCTATGGCTGTCTCCTCAGAAGTCAGTCCCATTAGAGGCAGTGGGGCTTCCTCCCAGGAAAGTGTGGAGAGGACTGCAGCCTCAGAGCCCCTCCTCTGCTTATCTCCTCAGAAGTCAGTCCCAATAGAGGCAGTGGGGCTACCTCTCAGGAAAGTGTGGAGAGGACTGCAGCCTCAGAGCCCTTCCTCTGCCTGTCTACTCAGGCTGCAAGGCTATGACACTTTCCCAGGAGCAAGCCCCATTGAGCACAATGAGACTTACTTCTGAGTAGACACGCCTAGGCTCGTGCTGCAGATTGGCACGGGGACTGCACCAGCCAGCTTCCTTCCCCTCCTCCTCCACCAAGCCAGTACCTGGGCAATCCGTGGGTGCCGCAGCCCGTCTCCCTGGCTGGCTGGCTGTCCGTCCTCCTCCTCGGCATCGGTGCGTGTCCCCTGCGCCCTCCACCGGCTTGGAAGCGGGGAAGCAGAGCATGGGGGGAGGGGAGGCAGGCTGGGCTCAGGCAAGAGCTTGGGGATGGGGGCAGGAGGGGGTCGTTGTGCAGTCAGGTGGCCAGGCGCCCGCCCACCCTGCACCCCCCAGCACCCACCCAGCGAATGCCTCTGTTTTGCTGCCCCCCCCGGAATGCCTCCGAAGGGGAGGGGCCCCTGCAAAAAGGTGCCGGAACTCTGTCCCCTCACGTTCCATTAGAAAAAAAAGCCCTGGTTCTAGTGATGTTACTTATACTAATCAATAGGCACCTGCAACAGCTATATCTGTAGACCTGTGTCATCATAGGAATTAACTTTCTCTCCTTTCTGGGAGAACAAAACTTGGTTGGTCACATTCAGACTGAAATGCATCAAAAACTTGCAAAAGGGGTTTGAGCAGGGTCTGCAGCAAGGCAAGAGAATGTATGCATCCGTCATGAACAGCATTAGCACTGGTTTGCCCTTCTTATCACTCTGAAAATGTTATGTCTCTATACAGCCTACGAAATGTTCAGCCCAATCCTACGTAAATCCCTCTCCCGCTGATGAAACTACACCACTAGAGTGCATACTGCATGGGGGGGGGGGGCAATCCTGGAGTCTCTGTTGGGTAAGGGAACATTTGTTCCTTTGTCCATGGGTAAGCCTCTGCCACCCAAGTGGGTCTGCTTGGACCTGTGCCAGTGATTTTGCTGGCTCAAGTCCTAGTGGATCTGGGAAGGCAGATCAAGGCCAGGAAAGAGGACAGGATATTGGAGACGCTGCTGCCACTGAGAATGCCCTATGACTGATATTTGGTACTCCACAGTCTCTGGACCTGGAAAGAAAATCTAGCCGTCATGTCTAACAGACATTAATAGAGCTGTTTCCTAAGGCTGCAATCTAATGCACCATTACTGGGGAGTAAGCCCAAGGAAATGAACAGTGTAGAGCCTACTTCCTTGTCAACAAATTTTTTTTGCAGCGCAATCCTGACCATGCTGGTTGGGAAGTGAAAATCCCATCAGTGTCAAGATCAGATTCACAACCAGAAACCCCAAAGTCTGCCTCCGTTGTTCTAGCCCCAGAATTCTTCCTTGGCTTCTTAGATTGTTTATTGCTGCACTGCACTAATCAGGAATGAACCAGTGGCCCCCTTCTAGTTTAGATTTCTCAACTTTATCCCATTGTGATAGATTACAGCCTCCATAAAACCACTCAGTGTGAAATGTAGTGACATGTTTACAAAAGCTTGTCAAGTCAATCTGCGATACATGTCACGTTTCTTTCTTAATTTTTCTCTCTCTTTTTTTGGTAACTTTTTTTTAAAGCACCCAGAGGCTGGGAAAGAAAAGGAATCGGTAAGCAGAACCTTTTTAACTTCAAATAAATGCTGTGCTATCTTTTTTATCTAGCAGATTTTTTCTTTTCTTTTCTGCTAGGACACATAAGCAATCTTGTATTTGTCAATTGCCAGCAAACATTGCTGAGATGAATCACACATCTGATTCATCTGCTGCCCAAATTCAGTAATAGGGACTGCTTTCTCACTTGACATCTACCAAATTGTTGATTGAACTGTCACTGTTACAGAGATATTTCTACTCCCCAATCCTGTGCTTAAGACTCCACCTCTAGGCTACTAAAGCTCATTATCCCACACTAAGAGAGGGGTTCCAAACTGGTATCACGAAAGGGCTTATGTACTTTATGCTGCCTTAAGACTTCTAAGGCATTAAAAGAAGAAGAGCTTATTCTAAAGAGCAAGTGGATTAGTGTGCCTTTGCCACTCCAGCTATTCATAACTTTTTTCTCTTTTTTTGTTTGCTCTGGTTTTTCACAGCATGAGAAACATGGAGGCTGTCACAGCCATGGTCAGACTCACTGCCATGAGAAGGGAGAAGGTCATGGGCAAGGTGAATGTCACAAGGGCCAGAGTCACTGTCATGCCAAAGCTCCTGGAAGTGAATGCCACAAGGGCCAGAGTCATTGCCATGGCCAAGCTTCTGGAGAAGAGCAGCACAAATAAAGCTTACCTGAATCTATGGTCATTTGACACAACACTGTATAGATGTAATCCAATTTTTTAAAACTAAGCAACAAACATTATTATTATCCATGCACTTTGGGAAATCAGAAATCTAGCTTGGGCCTTTCTTGACATTTTACCTATATCCATCCAATTTAGTGATGACTGCAAGAAGTGGCTCTTTTATTTTAATCCCACTACCAAGGTAAATTTTGAGGTTACCAAATAGTCACAGAGGGTATTTCCTAAACTGTAGATTGCAGATCTTTATTAAAACATTCCCAAATTATGGCTTAAGATGCATCAGTTGATCCTAGAATGGCTCTTTAGATGGCTGCCAAGTAAATACTATATGAACCATAATGAAAGGTTTCAAAATGAGTTCCTTAAAAAGCTACCTCTTTCATAATTTATTTCTGGGGTCTGAGCTCTTTAAGGGCCCGATCCTACTGGGCCTGCGATGGCCTAGCGCGCGATGGAGTGCAGTGTTGCAAACAGCCTGCTGGGTGGAGGTGTGATGACCACCACCCAGAGCTTCATGCAAGCACCAGGTGATAGATTGATAAGTTGGGGTGTGGGTGGAGGCGTTCCAGGTCGGGGAGAGCGGGGAGAAAGTGTGGCAGGTGAGGGAGCAGAGCAGGAGGGGGGCGGAGATGGCAGCAGGCCCTGCCACCATATTCTAACTCTCCTCCTGGCCCAGGAGGCCCAACACAGGTCTCCTCAAATTTGCATCTGCTCAATAGTGGTAGCAGCCATCATCTGAGTTCACAATTGCATTAAATGTTTGAAAATTATATAAAGTTCCTCCCCTCCTTGATCGTTCTTTGTCCTAGCGTTCATATGAAATGTAACATTAAGGTGAAACCACACTTTTGTATTGATCTGAACAGTCTTTGAGAAGCCTGAGAAGCCTTTGATCTGAGTAGAATTTTATTGATCTGAGTCGTCTTTGATAAGGAAATGCTTTGACCATCACCTTTTTAAACTAAAGCTACTAGGCTTTAATGTCTAGACTCTGGAGCAGAAATGAGAAATTGAATGACATTTTTGTGGATCACCAGGCAACAACGACTTGTAACCTAAACTGAACCAGTAATGCGTTTATTAGAAGAACAGGGCAGGAAGTTTTTTGATTCGACTTATTAGATTGCAAGTCTGTCTGATTTACTTGAAGCAGTGGCATAACTAGAGGGGGTACAAAGCACTAAGTTTCACAGGGAGCTTCACTGTGGTGTGCAAGCAGTCCCTTCCCTTTTCCTTTGTAGCCAATGGGGGGGGGGCAAAACCAAAGCTCCACAGCAGAGAGGGCCACTTGCACGGCACATTCAGGTGCCTGCAAACCTGAGGCCTTTGCACCCCCTCTAGCTACGCCACTGC
This sequence comes from Tiliqua scincoides, assembly GCF_035046505.1. Lineage (NCBI taxonomy): Eukaryota > Metazoa > Chordata > Lepidosauria > Squamata > Scincidae > Tiliqua > Tiliqua scincoides. The sequence continues at coordinate 13,189,327 of NC_089821.1, forward strand.
TTTGAAGGCTTCTGAATGCACAAACTTCCAGGAGCCAGATAGATAGATAGTCTCTCTCTCTCACACACACACACACACACACACACACACACACACCCCCTTCTTGGATGGCTGTGCTGCCTAGTGGCTAGACGCGCTCTGGAGAGCCCAGCCTCGCAGACCACGGGCAAGCCCGTCCGCGCCCAAGCGGCCAGCAGCCCCCGCCGACGCCACCCAGCCGGCCCCGCTCCCTCCGCCGCGATTGGACCACGTGCACGTCCAGCCCGGCGCGCTCCCCTCCCTCCCCAGCCGCTGCTGGCCGGCTGAGCGCAGGCGCCTTGCTGGCCGAGGGCGCAGCCGCTGCGGCGCTGGGAAGAGCTTTCGGCACCGCGGAGCTGCGGACAGCGCCTGCCCGCCCAAGCCGGGTGGGCGCCGCGGGCATGGAGGGCACGGGGAGCTGCCAGTCCCCGGGCGAGGCGGCTGCGGGCGAGAGGGCAGAGGCGACGCGCCCGGGGAAAGGGCGCTGCACCTCCAGGTAAGGCTGCTGGGGTGCCCGGTTGCCAGGGGGCAGCTGCTGCGCCCCCTCCCCAGGCTGGGGGGGTCCCCGGTCCTTCATCTCCCCCCCTCCCAGCGCCGCTCCACCCGCCCTTCTCCTCGGCAGCGCCCAGTGCCATCTCCCAGACAATGGAGCCGATTTCCCCTGGGCGGTGGGGGAGGGACCGCTGCATCCCCACTACAGGGCAGTGGCGTAGCTAGAGGGGGGTGCAAAGCACTAAGTTTGGCAGGGAGTCTCTGCGCGTTGTGCAAGTGGCCCCTCCCCCTCCCCTTCGTAGCCATTCTGGGTCACTAGAACAAAACGGAGGTGAATGCCCGCTTTCCCCACCAGGAATGGTTCCAAAGCCGAGGGGGAGGGGCCGCTTCACGCCGCACTGAGGCTCCCTGCAAAACTTAGTGCTTGGCACCCCCTCTAGCTATGCCACTGCTACAGAGCGCTGCTGCCGGTGGACCCCCTCCATGGAAAAGCTGGCCTGGCAGAGAGGAAAGGGCCAGGAAGCATCATGCAGTATGGCACATAACAGTGCCAGGGCAGCAGTGGCCTCTCCAAGAAGGTCCAGAGGTCCAGTTGCTCTTTTCTGGTGGGGATGTGGAGGCTTGGTTCACAAGAGGCTCTGTCAAAGCCTTTCAAGACAGCCCATCAGTGGCATAGTCAGAGGGGGTGGCAAGTACTAGTACTAAGTCAGGTGCCAAATACAGGCACCTGAATGTGCCATGTGACCCTTCCCCTTTGGAGCCATTCGGGATGATGGGAGCCTGTTTTTCTCCTCCACCTGGAGTGGCTCCAAAGGGGGGTGCTTGCATGGCGCATTCAGGCACCTGCAAAACTTTGCACCCCTCTAGCTATGCCACTGCAGCCCATGTCACTTCAGGAAGCAATGATCCCCAGCATGCAACCCTTCCCTCAGAATGAGGCTAATGCCTGAGCTTGTTCTACTTGTGATATCAAACAAGCCCATCTGCACATCTGTCAGCACACTGGTGCACACGCCTTTTGATCCTCAATTAAAGTGATGTGCATTGCCTAGATCCTTGAGGAGAACTGTCGCCCTGGTGTCAGAGAGAATGTCCTCCCGCAACTCAGAATAAAATGAGACAAAGAACCTTCTACCATGACACGACAAACAAAAGGAAGAAGCAGCAAATTTCACTCGAGCTCCATATACATTTTAAAAAATGGTGGAGGAAAGCCTGAACTGGGCAGCTTTTCTTCCAGGCCATGTGGATGTCTAGAATACTGGCTAACCCCAAAGTCAGCAGGTGCCCATTATATAGCACACATAAATGCTGCAGCTCATAACATAACTACAGCCCTGAAGATAAGATTTTTCCCACAGGGTGCCCAGGGTGAAACCAGACATTCTCAGGAGAAGATATCCTAATGACAATCATTAGGGAAGGAAGCAATAGGGCTTAGAAGTGTGGGTTCAGGAGGCAACACTTAAGGAGCAATTTCCAGTTGAATTATCTTCATGGGCGATTGCATATCGAGACAAAAATGTACACAATAAATGTGCATAGGCTGAGAGTTCGGTCTGGAACCTTTAATCAAACAAACAGTAAATTAAACACTTTAATTACAAGTTAAATCTTCTGCTGATTCCGGGCACATAGCATCATGTCAAAGATATGCAAAGATATTCATGCTCCTTTCATCTTCTGTTGGATTTGATGAGAAGACAATGTGAAAATGTCTTCTCCAGCTTGCAGCCCAAAGGTGGCAGATAGAGTGAAATTGCCATCTTCCTTCCAACAACATGAACCGCATGCAACCAAAGCTGACTACAATCATTGGAATTTAGCTGTTGTGTTGAACTCAGGTTTTCTTTAATCTCAAAATTCATGACAGATGTGTCTATGAGCAGCCGTTATAACTAAAGAGAACCCCACTAGTGTTTGTAGAAGGAGGGGAAATACTAAGTTTTGCAGGCTCTTGAACAACTGTGTAAAGCAGCCTTTCCCCCTTACCTTCAGAGCCAATTGTGGCTGCAAAAGCCATGACTGGCTCTGAATGCAAAGGGGAGGGGCTGCTTTAAACTGGCATTTGGGAGCCTGCAGAACTTAGCGTTTTGCTTCCCCTCCACAGCGCCAGTGCAGAACCCCCATGTTCAGAGACAGTGTACCTCAGAATACTAGAAACAGGAAATAAACAAAAGGAAAAAGCCTTCCAGCCTTCCAGTCCTGCTTGCAAACTTCCCAAATGGCTCACTGCTGGGGGGAGAATGCTAAACTACACCACTAAATACTGTATATTATATTATTATTTATCTGACCCAGCAGGGATCTTCCCATATTCAATACCTACATACATACATATGCCTCCTTTTTGCTCCCACTGCCCAGAATGGCTCTGAAGGGGAGGAGCTGCTTGCACACTGCTGTGAGGCTCCCTGTAAACCTTAGTGCTTTGACTCCCCTCTAGCTATGCCCGCGTTTTGCTCCCTGCACCCCCGCCCACTCAGAATGGCTCTGAAGGGGAGGGGGAGGGGCTGCTAGAGGGGCTATGGTGAGGCTCCCTGCAAGACTTAGCATTTTACAGCCCCTCTAGCTACACCACTGGATACAAATTCATTAATTAATTTTCAATATGCTTACATGTTGCAAACCTCAGTGCAGGCAATGCACATATGTACATACATGCAATGTACATACATACATACATACATAAAATCTGAAACTCCCGAAACATGAACTTGTTAATTTTTTTAACACTTCTGAAGTTGATGAAAAAGAAATGATTCAAGTTGGTCTTTCTTTTAACCATGAGCAGAAGCTTTTATGAGCAGAGCCATTTAGTTATTTGATTTTTCTCTGTAAACCGCTTTGTGAACTTTTAGTTGAAAAGCGGTATATAAATACTGTTAATAATAATAATAATAATAATAATAATAATAATAATAATAATAATAATCTGCGGAACTGCAAGCCACCTCACTGTTAAGAGAAACATTCTTTCTCTCAACATCATCACAAAAGTGCCTGCATTGAGGTTTTGCAACATGTAAACATATTGAAAATTAATTAATGATCTCATTGATTAAAGGCCAGACTACTTGATTAAAAAAAGAAGAAGGTTGGCAGTGCTAGTGATTTATGAGTAGGTGCCTATTAGTACTAACAAAAAAGGCAATGTAATTTCTAATGGAATTTATACCCAGTGGCATAGCTAGAGGGGGTGTAAAGCACTAAGTTTTGCAAGGAACCTTACTGCAGCGTGTAAGCTGCCCCTCCCTCTCAGAGCCATTATGGGCATTGGAAGTAAAACTGAGGTGACCACCTGTTTTGCTCTTACCACCCAGAAGGAAAGGACCCTTGCATGGCTGGGTGAGGCTCCCTGCAAAACTTAGTGCTTTGCACCCCCTCTAGTTATGCTACTGGCTACAACCTTTTTGGGGAGCCCTAGAAAACAATTGTCCCCAGCTGTTTGACAATCTACTTTTCCACAGTGGTTTAGTCAAAATTCGCCCACTAATATTTCTCATTTGGACACTGGCTGTTTCTTTGTGAAACCAAGAGTGTCCCAAGAAGGTGTCATTGTGAGCAGCTTGTTTGCAAAGGGATGCATCAGACTAAAAAATTGATCAGTCTTTAACTCAGAAGAGATATGTGAAAACTGGTGGTGTAGAATTGTGCTGTATTGTGCATTTACCCTGCCTTCAGCTAGGTCAGGATCTTGTACCATGGAAGAATTTTCTTATACAAAAGATGAGAATGATCAGTTTAAAGCCATTTCTGCCCAACGTTGCATATATGCAACAGGATCAAATGTGCACACCTGTGGGCTAGCTAGAAATGAGGGCTTGGAGGCATTTTAAAGAGACAGTGCCATGTTCCAGGTTTGTTTTTTTTCCCCCAACTCCAGAACATTTTTAACCCTGATTGCATCAAAGTGACGTGAGTGTTTAACTGGGGAGTTAATGTTCTGTATCCCCGTTTTAGGCATCACACTCTCTTGTCTTCAGAAATGTCTCTGTCATTTTGTTCTATAGGTTATTTAAATTCCATTATAAAATCCCATTTGGAAAGCTTTTCCCATGAATCCTAGGCAAACATTTCACTGAGCTGAGACAGAAACTTGGCAGACAACACACAGCTTCAGATTAGCAGGGATTTCTTACAAATGGAGGAAAGACTGGCTCGTGTCAATATTTGACGAAGCAGCTCACTGCAGAAAGGAGTGGGTTTCAAAAACAAAAACCCGCCAGACACAAAGCTGCTCTGCTGCTTGGAGTGTGGCTGAGCCCAATGCAACCACGGGATTCTTTCATGGTATATATATATAATATTCCTTGGGCTGGTTTGCAATTTCTGTTTTTTTTCCACCTATAACAAGAAGGGCAGCTGCCGTGGCTGCCAGGCAATCCTGAAAGTGGGTGTGTGAGTCAATTTGTGCTTCCCTTGCTTTGTGCTTCTGATGGAACTAGTATGTGTAGCCACAATTAAGAACATAAGAAGAGCCCCACTGGATCAGGCCAAAGGCCCATCTAGTCCAGCTTCCTGAACTAGATTCATGCATCTCCCCAGACCTCACTTTCCAGATGGATGTGGAACTCATGCTAACAAGTCTCTGAAACAGAATAATTACTACCCTAATGCATCATGTCTTGGCAAATGATACATTAGCGGGCGATAGCAGTCTAGCTCCAAGAACCTCTAAATCAGGGGTGTCAAACTCATTTCATACCGAGGACCAAATAGCATTCATGATGCCTGCAGAGGGCCAGAAGTGATATCATTAGGCAGAAAGTGATGTCATTAAACAGGTCATAACTAAAAATAAGGCCTTTTTCTCACTTAGGAACTCATCAGCTGCAAATGACAGAAGAGAAAATACACAAATCTTGATCATATTTCAAGATATGGGAGAGCCCAATTTTCACGTGGGCTGCCCTTTCAGCAGTAACACTTCAGCACTGCTCAGCAACTGAGAGCCTGAGGGCGGAATAAAAAGCTTCTGTGGGCCGCATACAGCCTGTGGGCCTTATGTTTGACCTCCCTGCTCTAAATGAAACTTCTCTGGTTCCTCATCAGTCTGGTTTCAAGTCCAGTTTTGGTACTGAGGCTCATCTGCTTCTACAGGAGCCCCAGCACTCCAACTAGATGTTTGTAGTACACCCTCATTCTTGGCTTCCTTCCTCTTCCTCATTAGATCATGGCTCCCGATTGCTGGTCAAAACAAGCATCATCTCTGCATTGGCATCTGAAAATGGCAGGGATGACAAAGAAGAAGAGAGCAGCTGTAATGCAAAATGGAACAGCTGAGTCCTGTCTTCTCTTTGCAATCTGCTCAGCAGAATCTCTCCTGTTTCTGTCTTGGTTGCATCCAGCTGGGCTAGACAAAATGGATCTGTCAGACCATTTTGAGGCTGCAGGCTGTGACTGTTCTGTGGATGGGAGGACGTTTCTGCTCATGACATCATCCCACCACTGCTGTTGGACTGCAAATCACAGTCCACCCAACTCTCTTCTTTTGTTGCTCGTTTCAGTTGGACCACTGCCAGTTCATTAATGGGTGAAACTAAATATGACACTAGCCCAGTGTCACACAGACAATTTCTCTTGATTAAATAGCCCTGGCAAATGAGCTATTCCTTAGAAAAAGCATCTTAACGTGCGGCTCAAATGAAGAGATCCAGAGATTGCTGCTAACGAATGGGGCTGCTCAGCAATGAAAAGTCAGAGCAAAAATATTTCATGAGCTATGAGAAGCTGACCATATTTACTTAACGTGTAATGTGCACAGTTGGCTGGTCATTTTCATTTAAACAGGTAAAGTTGGTAAGCATGAATCCAGTGGCACAGCCAGAGGGGGTGCAAAGCACTAAGTTTTGCAGGGAGCCGCACCACAGTGTGCAAGTGGCCCCTGCCCCTCTCCTGCAGAGCCATTCTGGGTGGAGGTAGCAAATCAGACGAATACCTTTGTTTTGCTCCCCCCACCCAGAATGGCTTCAAAGGGGAGGGGGAAGGGCTGCTTGCATACCACAGTGAGGTTTCCTGCAAAACTTAGTGCTTTGCACCCCCTCTAGCTATGCCACTGTATGAATCTTTCCACTTATTTGATAATATTCTGAACTGTTTAGACTCAAATGTTGAATCCTTAAACTAGAGCTTGCGAAATCTTGACTATTGACATTAGACAGCAATAGGACTGAACAGACATGGTATCAGAGGTCCACCAAGCTGAGCACTGGCTGAGGGCCTGTGCCCCAGATAGGATCCACCTGGTCAAGTCAAGCACTGAACCAGTTTTGATGGCAAAGATGATGTGACTTGCTTGAGAAAGTGCATTTGGGGGTGTCCTCCAGAGCCCCTGCATCATCACAAGTTCTCTAGGAACTATTCTTATTGGTCATTGGGGAGGGTGGGAGGAGTTGCCACCATCAGCTGCCCATTACAGTAGCAATTTTCAAAGGGTCCAACAGCCCACGGGGGCCAGTACAGATCATTGCCCCAAAGCCTCCAATAACCTGGAACGGCCAGCACTGGAACTGAAGGGCAATCCGTTGGGGCTACTTTTGATTTGCCTGCCTTTCGTATGATCGCTTTGCATTTCTAGCAGCACATTGGCAACCGTAGCTATACCACCATGAGAACCAGAAGCTTATCTTTAAAAATAAAATTGGTAGCCCAAAGTTGCTACCAGAATCCTGTGCAACCTACTAAATATATATATATATATATATCATCAGACCAATACGCAGATTACGGTGTATCGTTTACATTTAGCTTGCAAAGACACTCTATTTTTTAGATGTTTATTCAGTTCAGCACATAATAACAGAGATAAACAAGGTAATCCAGCCTCTTCTAGAATTCCACCCCCACTTCAGACCATCAGAGTTTATGGTCCACAAAGCTGCCAGGTATCATACCTGCCGAATAGTTTTTTGTCTTACAGTGCAATCCTAACTTGCGCTGGAACAGGCAGGCCAGTGGGCCTGCACTGTATCCAGTGCAAGTTTTGGGCGCTAAGTGGCTCAGCCCGGGGCAAGAGGAATCGCTTCCCCTTATCTTAGGGAGTGCCACTGCAGCCCCAATGGGGCTACTTGGATCCGTGCCACCAAAATCGGTGGCACAAATCCGAGCAGCCTGAGGCTTGTCCAGGATCCCCGGGAATGGGATTAGAATCAGGCATAACCACCAGATCCTGGACCTGCTTGCCGATCCCCCCCACCTGCCCCTGGGAATGCCCACCCTCCCTCCACCCCGGAACACCTCCCTCCCGCCTCCTCCCCGCCTTCCTCAGACCCTTGCGACAGCCGAGCTCAGCCAATGCAAACTCACCATCCCTGGGGTCCACGACAGTGCAGGGAGGCTGGCACAAGTCCCTTGCACTGGCCTAATTGCCTCTGGAGAGGCGTGATAGTGCTTTACGGCACTTTCGCGACACGCTTGGGCCGGCACAAGACTTGTACTGGCCTAACTTCAAGTTATGATTGAGCCCTTAATCTCAGAAAAAGTAATGGCAGGCTTCTCCCCTGTCTATTGAGGGCATATGTATTTGCTCTGTCTTTACTTTAAAAAATCCGCGTGGTTGATTTCAATGAAAGAGATAGAACATTTACAAATATGAGACATGATTAACAATCATTATCAAAAGCAAACACAAAATTGATAAAACAGCAGAAAAGCAGCAGAGCGACAATAAACTCCAACAGAAACACACAGCCCTAAAAAAAATCAAGGTAAAATTCAATTAGCAATAGTAAATATCACCTGTCTGTTCAGTAACAGGTTGGGCAAATAAAACAGTTTTAACTTGGGGCCTGCAACTCAAGATTGTAGACAGCAGGTGAATATATCTAGGAGACATCAATACTTGGCAAGACGTCCCAAACAAAAAATTTTGCTACTAAAATTGAGAGTCAGCATAAGCTACATTCCAAGTTTATGAAAAATGGGACAGTGCCTAAATTAAATTGTCAATCGCTGCATGACAATATTTATGTATGAATGAAGCTTTGGTGCTATGGGTATTATTGTGTAATGTTGATTTTAGGTGATTATGGGTGCAATCCTAACCCCTTATGTCAGTGATTTCCAGCACTGACTTAAGGGCAATGCAGCTCTGAGGCAAGGGAACAAACATTCCCTTACTTTGAGGAGGCCTCCGTGAGTGACACCCAACTGCAGGATGCAGCACACGCCCCATTGGCACCGCTATGCCAGTGCTGGAAAGCACTGACATAAGGGGTTAGGATTGTGGCCTATATGTATTTTATGGGTTTCTGAATGTTAGCTGCCCTGAAGGAAAGGCAGGATAACCATTCATTAGAATGATAAAATATGCTCACATAGTACACCTTCCATCAGAAAGAAACCTACTTCTGCTAACCTCCATGTACTCTCATTTCTGGGCACCATGAGGCAAAGGGAAGGGGTGAGAATTCTCTGCTTGCTAACATGAAAAATAAATTTAGCCGGTTGAGGTCTTTTATTTATCTGGGTCCAGAGCCCTAGTGCCTGGGATTATTATTAACAGTATTTATTAACAGTATTTTAACAACATTTTAAATATTAACATTATTATGAGCTACTCAATTTGCTGTGCTGACTCCTTAGAACTAGACACGGTTGGCAACCTTCAGTCTCGAAAGACTATGGTATAAGCCTACAGCACCCGGTATTCCCAGCGGTCTCCCATCCAAGTACTAACCAGGCCTGACCCTGCTTAGCTTCCCAGATCAGACGAGATTGGGAAATAGTGTTCAGTATAGGGAGATGGTTGGCAACCTTCAGTCTCGAAAGACTATGGTATAAGCCTACAGCACCCGGTATTCCTGGGCGGTCTCCCATCCAAGTACTAACCAGGCCTGACCCTGCTTAGCTTCCCAGATCAGACAAGATCGGGCATGTGCAGGGTAACAGTTGCTGCAATAACGGGCCATTTTGAATTTCTGCCAAGATGTGGGTCATGCTGTGGGTATGGGGAGAACAAACAATAAAGGAAGTAAGATTTTTGTTCCCATGTAGTTGAATGGGTTTAAGAGAAGATGATTAAAAATGATGTGGTGGCTGAAAAATTGAAGAGCAAAGAGGACAGTTTTCTGCAGAGAAAAATACAAATACTGTACTTGAAGATTTACACTTGGTGTTCACAAGATGTTTCCAAACCACTGAGAGAGTAAAATGTTGACAAGAAGCAAGGCAGAGTCAAGAAGAAAAGCAAGGTCAGCCCGAGATCTTCTAGTACCCCGAGCAGCACTCCATATACTGCCCCCTTTACCTAGTAATGCACCAACCTCTGCTCCTCCTACTCCCTGGGTTGGAAAAGAAGGAAACTGGGAAAGGAAGACGGGGGGGGGGTGTCCTCTAGGGGTCTCTTCCTCACCTCCTCCTTTGCTTCATTTCCCTCTTCCTTTTCCAGTCCATGGAGTAGTAGGAGGAGAAGGAACACTACAGGCAAGTGGGAGGGTGGAAGTGGAGCTCCCCCCCCCCCACACTGCCCATCTGAGACCTGAAGCGGCCACCTCAGTCAGCTTCATGGATGGGCCAGCCCTGCGGGAAAGCACAGGAAAGTGAAGGGCCTGTGGGCTGAAGAACTGTGGAGATATATGGAGCATGCATGAGAGAATATAACTCCAAGCCCGGATGGGTGGGAGGGGAGACATACACACAGAGACATAGCAGACTGTTTCCATGTTTTCAAATGTGCACTCGCAAACATAAGGATCAGCAGCTTGTTTTAAAGATGCTTTAAACTATATATTTTATAAATATATGCCCATAGTTTGCAAAATAAAACTTTGCCAAGCTGACAATACATGATCAGGAATCTAAAGCGTTATATTATTTGCCTTCCAAAAATTACTCAAAAGCCAATTTCCTTTAAAATCTCTTAAATGTAAACCCCTAGCTCTTAACATGGATAATTGTACATCATTGTGCTTCCCCACCCCCTATTTCTGCTATGGATCAAAGCTTACTTAACCATTCTATCTCAGCAGTATAGTGTCAAGTTTCCCATGGTTGCCTAGCAAACTATTGGCTGCAACCAATATATTCATTATAAGCTGATTATCTTGCCATATTCCATCACCTTCAATACTTCTAATAATATTATTACAGATTCATGAACGAGACTGGATCTCATCAGGAAATACATTAAGTAACTCTAAATCTGCAGGCACGCTCATCCGTGGGTGCAAGAAAATGCATTAGCTGAATTACTTTTCCAGTGGCCATAATCATTATAATGATACGCTTAGGCAGTGGCGTAGCACTACGTTTTGCAGGGAGCTTCACTGCAGCGTGTAAGAGATCCCTCCCCCTCCCCTTCAGAGCTATTCCAGGCAGGGGGAGCAAAACAGGGAGACAATGGCTCCCCGTGCTTGGAATGGCTCTGAAGGGGAGGGACAGGGACCCCTTGCACACTGCGTGAGGCTTCCTGCAAGACTTACTGCTTTGCACCCCCCTCTAGCTATGCCACTGCAGGTCGGAATTCAAGGACCGCATTTGCTTTCAGATTATGTATCGGATTCTGTACAGGTAGGGTCACTGAACTACAGCCCTGGATAAAGAAAAAGCTGATATCTTCTAATAACCGTCTTATCAACAGTTGGAGTCCCATGGCCCTCTATCTCCCCCTTCAGTTTTTTAAGATGCTTTCACAAGGGGAGAAGGTGTAGCTCACATCTGCAGAGCACATACTTTGCATGCAGAGGGTCTCCAGTTCAGTTTCTGGCATCTCAGTCCAAGACAGGACTGAGAAAGGCCCCTCCCTATCTGAAACCCTAGAGAGCTGCTACAGAGACAATATTAACCTAAATGTGTCAGTGGACACCTAGCTCAACAGACCACTGATGCATATTTCCATTGTAACAGTATATTACACAAACATGGATTTCCCTGCTCATGTTAAAGGGTAGGTCTCTTGCACTACAGCCGGACCCATGCTGTAGTCTAAGAGGAGTGTCTACAGTGCAGGTAATGATCCCATTGAGACTTCACATAAATGCACCTCTTTTCTTCTTACAGAGAGAAAATAAACCCGGAACCTTGTCAAACCTGTCTTAACGTGCCAGACATCAGGAAAACCGAGCCCAGCCACAGTGGAGTTTCCTGGGAAATGAGATGTCCAGTCCATCACTGCCCAATTGATACTTCTCCTGGCTCAGGAAGGTACCATCAGCCCTCTTCCACTCATCTACATGCACCCATTTCCACTCGATCCAACGGTCAGGTGCCGTCGGGCTCCCAGGACTCTTTTCAGCCTCACCTATATTATCACTGCAACCAGCAAGAAACCAGGAGCAGCTATGCTTTGCCCCCTCTGCCAGGGCATGGGGAAAGAGCGACTTTGTGCTCCCACCCCTCCAGTGGGGATTCATCACCAACTCCCCAGCATGAGACCACTGAAAGTAGATGGAAACAATGGTCACGAGAGCAACAGCAGTTACGCCCAGTGCAACACCACATTGTAACTGTCAGGTAAGAACAAATCCCTGCAATGGAATACCTTCCTGCTATTTACCTGGGGGAAATTTTTCCCCCATGCCAAGGGGGCTTTCGTTCCTGAACATACTTCACCCAGTGGAAGGCACTGATCCAGTTTAGGTCCATGGCGGGGATTGGGTTAAAGCACCTCTCTCCCTTATAGCACGGTCCCAATCCACTCCTGGTGACTGCTCCTGAATAAAAGAAAACTCAGCATGTCTGAGCCAAGCACTTATCAATGTTTCATTTGAACCCAAGATATTTTTTTTTTGCAAATTTGTGAATCATACACTTACAGCAGTACCTTGCAGTTTCATCTGATTAGGGACCAGAGCATGGATGAAAGTCAAAAATGGATGAATGGCAAAATAGAGCCTTATTTAGCCTGTCAATTTATTTTGGCCAGTGAAAAATGTCAGTAACTAATTATGTCACATATGCAAATGCGTGTGAAACCTAAACAAACAGAAATAAAAGAAAAATAATCATAAGAACATTGACGGACATCATGGAAGGTTGGATGAAATTGGACGAAAAAGGAAAACATGTAGACAATATTTGAAATGTGGTTGTAATTTAAAGCAGTTGAAAGAGCAAAGTGTTGAAAGTCTATGACTATGACTGTATGGCACTCAGTAAGGAAGTGGGGTTGCTTTAGGCATGCTCTCAGGAACTTTTTGAATGACCAACCTGGATTCCCTGTCTTGGGATGGATGAAAGGGCCCTGTCGGACAGTTATAGGTCTGGGTGTGTTACAGGTAGCTCATTCTATCAGAGTCTTCCCTCTTTTCTCTTCCTTTCTCCTTTATTAGAGCCTTTATTTTGACTCTGACTTTGAACTACCTGACTAGATGAAACTTAATGATCCCCAGTTTGGCTTCAAGTCAGTTCAAGTGCACTTTTGGGAGTTGAACCTGCTCCTAAATAGTAATGAAAATGTCACACCTGAATTGCACGAATACATGCAGCTGTCTTAGAGGCAGAGGTTTTTTTTTTGTTTGTTTTTTAAAAAAAAAAAAAAGCCTTCTCAGTTTTGTAGAAAAACAAAGAACAAAAAAACCCAAAATCTGCAAAAAAATAAAAATTTAAAAATAATAGGCTGGATGGGGGTGCATGGATAATGGCTGTGATTGCAGCTGCTGACACTACACCACTTATATCACCTACCTAGTACATTTTCAAAGCTATTATAATTTATAATTATAATTTATAAAATGCACCCTTGTAATAAAAACACATAACACCACTTTCTGCACTTTTCCTCCTTGGCAAAAAAATGAAATATGTGAAAAAATAAAATAAAAAGTTTTAAGAACACCACCATTTAGAGGAGATGTAGTCTCTCACAAGCCTTGCCTGCCCTTTTGCTTGTCATGTGTTTTCTCTGCAAGAAATGCTAGCGCATTTTAGCCCAACAATGACATTTTCATGACATTTTAGAGACAGGACCAATTCCAGAAAGGTCAACTAGGTCTTTCAAAAGTCATGTGCAATGTGACCCATTTATAGTCAGCAACTTCTTTGCATATAAATTCTCCCAAGCTCAATCCTTGGCATTGCCAAGGAAACTTGGAAAGGACCCCCATCTAAACTCTAGCGAGCATCTGCCAGCCAGTGTAGACAGAGCTGGGGTAGAGTTCACCAGTAGAGGTGAACTCAGTATAAGGCAGCTTCCTATCTGAATTTTCTTTTCCAGTTTTACAAGCAGAGAGCTTTGTGTGTTTTTGGGGGGGGGGGCTGGGGGGAGTGGATTGTTTTGCAAATTCTCCTGATTCAAACTTGCTTGCCAAAATGCTAACTGATGTTCTCAAAATTCAGTGTAGGAGATTTCATCATTCCCTATTCTTACTGCTATTGGTTATTTGTCTTCTAAAAAAATGTGCAGTTATTGAATTTGGCCAATGGATATTCATTTGCAGTATTTATGTGCCACCAACAACTGGAGAGAAAACCTCAAGACTACCCGTATGAGCTTTGCATACTCCAAAAGCCCTATACAAATGCTGAGGATTATGGACTATGAAGTCCACCATCCAATCTGACTCCACTTCCCTCTCCCTCCCACATTTTGCTTTTCACATATAATTCTCCAGTCATTAACTCTTTCATCCCATAGGCCTTCCAGCTGGTATGCAGAACTATGTCATGTAAGGGGTTGCATGAGTACATTGCTTTATATAGGACATAGACTGGATTATGCTTTATATTTTATGTTACCCTCAAATTTGAATAACTGAAGCAAAATGTGGTTATTCAAAAATGTGGTTATAAATCAAATCTGAGCTCTAAAATGTGGATGAATTTTGAATGTGTGCAAAACGTAATTTCAGTTCTCACTTGAAAGGCTGCATGAGGTCCTCTGTCAGAGTGAAGCTCTGCAGATTCCTTGACCTGTTGAGGTGACGTATTCAGACAGCCAGTAAACTGTCCTGAGCAGAACAACTCAAGGAAAGAATCATTTGTTCAGTGGTGTAGCTAGAGGGGGTTTTTCAGAGACCCTTAGCACAGCATGCAAGTGGCCCTCCCCTCCCGAGCCATTCTGGGTGGGGGGAACAAAACAGAGGCAAATGCCTCCATTTTTCTCCCCCCTGCCCAGAATGGCTCCAAAGGGGAGGGGGAAGGGCTGCTTGCAAAACTTAGTACTTTGCACCCCCTCTAGCTACGGCACTGCATTTGCTAATCCTCAGAGAAAAGATGAAATTTGAGACCTTGGAAGCAGAATTTTCTATACTGCTCAAAGCAGGACACCAAGAGATTAGTGCTTTGTCTCCACAGGCAGCCTTTGGGGGATTATTCTAAGAGTCCAAATAACTCCAACCATGCACCATTATCCACAGCAATTATCAAGATCAGTGCCTAACTGGCAACGGGGGGGGGGGGGAACCTCACTACATTTGAGAAAGAAAGGCAGACAAAAGATATTCATTGTAGATATTGCAGCATTCGCCCATAAATAACCACAAGGGTCAACCTTGAAGCCCAGAATCCCCAAACCGCTGCCAGCCTCACCATGCTCATTAGCTTGCATCAGCTGCCACTGCATCATAGAGCTCCAATTCTGTACTCTGCCTGCCCGGAAGGATTAACACTCCTATTAACAGAGAACTCTGGCTTGGCATGGAATTAATAAGCCAACGAATATCTTTCTCCCCACAGACATGACAAAGTGTTCAGGATGCCAAAGAGGTAGGTTAAGATCAATCACATCCCTATTATCATTTCTTCTTTGCATACCCTGCTATTAGGAACGAGACAATGTATTATTCTTGGTGACATCCCAGGCAGGCAAAGAGCTGCAGCTACATTAGAGGGTTCATGGTTCCTCATTAAGGCTTCCTGTCTGTGTGGATTTTTTTTCTTTGATCCATTTTACAACAGATGTACTCTCAGGAAAGGCTGCATAGTCCATGTAGCTTTCCTCAGATAGTGGTTGCTTTTGGCTGGTCATTGGCTGCTCCTTTCTCTGGACTATGATACTCAGGTTGCAATCCTCTTCATACTTGCCTGGGAGTAAGCCTCATTGACTATAATGGGACTTACTTCTGAGCAGTGGCGTCACTAGGGGGGTGTGGGCTGCACAGGGAGGTGACATCACTACTGGCCAAAAAATTTTAAATCATGTTATTTTCAAATAACACCATCATATTATATATCATTTGATGCATAATTTCATGCATAATGCAATGAAACAAACCACGTTGAAATATCTCTATTCTGTTGAAATATCTCTATTCTATCAAAGGTTACAGCCAAAAAACCAGGGGGGCAGGGCAATGTACATCACCACGCCCACCACTCAGGGTGTTGCCCCACCCACTGCATGGGAGGAGGTCCAACACGAGGGTGACACACTGGCCTTCCACACCAGGTGACTCAAACCCCAGTGACGCCACTGCTTCTGAGTAGATATGCTTAGGATTGGGCTCTAAGAGTGACTTCACACATGACATTTGAATTAAGGTATTCACTTCATGCGTGGCGTCCTTTTGCACATCACTTACTTGCACATTGAGCATGTTATACTTCTCTGCATGTTACAAAATAAAAATAATAGCATGATCATCTACACCAAAATGTGTGCAATGGCTGCATGTTCTTTTTTTCATCCCATGTACATCAAAGAAACATGGACCAGGGAGTTCAATTCATTTATTAGGGGTACCTAATATACCACCTTTTCATTTCAAATGGTAAAAGTGGCTCACATAACAAAAAAAAAATTATAAGAGACACTTTAAAATACTACATAGTATCAGGATGGGGGTGACCGGTACAAAAGAAGTTCCCAACTTAGGGCACAATTCTATGCATGTTTATTCAGAGGTAAACCCTACTGTGTTCGGTGGATCTTGTTCCAAAGTGTATAGGATTGTAGCCTTGCATCCACAATCCTATGCAGACTATCCTATGAGACTACTCAGAAGTAAGTCCCGTTGAGTTCAGTACCAAGGTACCTGCCTTTCAAATGTGGTGTGAAACAAGAATTAATGGAGAAATTCTGCTGAAAGCAGAGGGACTTGAAACAGTCATTCAATGCAATCTATTCCCTGCACATAGAAAACTAGCACACCTGGAACTGATAATCAAGAGCCATACTACATTTCAGAAAAAGCAGACAGTCCATTCCTCCTCCTGAGACTTTCCCACTTCAGACTACAAGCAGGAGACTGATGGCCCAATCCTTCGGGCAGTTTACAACAGTGGATCTTGCATTCTGCTGTCATAACGGCTGCAGTGGCAACGTAAATGATATGCTGCTGCCATGTGTGTCGGAGACAAAGGTGCAAACAGCTAGCAGCTCCATGCACCCCCCACCAGTGGACCTGCCCCACATCAGATTAGGTACATTGGTGGCAGGGTGGGTTGCGGGCAGTTCAAGGGATGTTCAGAGCGAGGAGGAGGGACAGCTGGGGACGGAGAACAGGCTGGAGTGGATGGATCTCGATAGCAGCACCCTGCACCTGGATCCTATTCCCGTTTTTCTAGCCCAGCCCAGCCCAACCCCTGCCTCTCCTCAAACTTACACCAACAAAATAGCTGGCAGGAGCCTGAGGAGACACAATTGGCAACAAGATGACCTAAGCTAAGAGCTAAGACATTTTTACCTGCTTCTTGCTGGCCTGTCTGATCTCACCACCTCCACCACTACATGCAGCAGGTGCTCCATCAGCTCTGCTGCATGGTGGAAGATGGTGGGGACAGGATTGGGCCATCGGTGTTTGAATGCTATCTGAATGTTACACCAGTTTTTTTAAAAAAAACAAAAACACTTTTCTTTGTATTAATAACTAGCAAGTCAGGGAGAAGGGTGTGCTAGCTGACATGCTAGCTTTCAACACACAGGGTATCATTTTTTTTTAACTTATCACCTGGTCTGAGGATATTATCAAACGTCACAATTGTGGGCAATTGTTTCTTCAGAATGGGTGTTAGTGAAGCTACAGATTGGTATGTCCAAAGACCAAAACTGACATGACACAGGAGATGAAATAGGGAGGCTCTAATTTTGAGCAGATTAGCAGCAGTGGGGGAGGGGGTTTAACCCTTTCCTTACCTGTGCTGTTTTCCTGATGAAAATTCCCCCAAGTTATTAGCCTAGTGCATGGGGGGGGGGGGCACAGATTGCTATTTTGTGCCTGTCTCTTTTTTACTGAGTGGGGCTAACAGCAGCTGGGGGGATTTCAGGAAAGAAAACAGCCCAATCACCAGTCTTCTGATCGATTGCATCATCTATTAGTCTACCTTTCAGGGAGATTTTTAACAGCCAACATAAGAAGAAAGAAGTCCTCCTGATTCTATTTATTTTGCATCCCGCCCTTCCTTTGCCAGAGCAAATGTTCAAGGCAGCTCACAATTCAAGATTTAAAATGTACAATATATAAAACAATATTTTAAAAATCAAAAGGGGAAAACATCTTGGAGGAGGACAACTGTTTAAACCAGCAATTTTCAACCACTGTGCCATGTCACACTGGTGTGCTGCGAGTGGTCCACAGGTGTGCCACAGAAATTTGGGGGAAAGTCATTTATTAATAGGGCCAATGTGAGCCCCCACTGGCAGCATGGTGTGCCTTGTCAGTTGTCAAAAAACTGGTGGTGTGCCTTGACCATACCCTGAGGTGGAAAAGGTGGAAAATCACTGGTTTAAACCAAATCACTGCTATAGATCAATTGACTGTCAGAGGCCATGGCTATAGATGTCTGTCAGGGGACAGACAACAACACATCACACAAATGCAAGATGGAACAAAAACATTTTGAGCCCTTGCCAGGCTTTCGATAGAAAACAGACAGATGCAATAAGAAATTAGAGAAAGAGAGATTCAGTGGATAGTAGTTGCTTGTTTGTCTCTTGCTCGTTCCAGTTTTTCCCAGGTGATTGCAGAGTGGCCCGTGACTGTCTTGGTTCTCTGTTCGGTGACTGTCGTGATCTGTACACTGGTGGGCTTGCTGGTTGGAAATCTGCCAGATTTTTCTGAGCCCTGGATGGTGAGTTCATTTATTTGATTACAAACGTTTGCCCAACTTTTTCCACTGGGTATACCATGGGATGGTAAGCGTTGGGAGTTGGTGTTAGTCTCCTTCCCCATATTATCTCAGTAACATGTTTTTATTAATTTCAAAATAAATCATCTCACGTTTTGGTGTGCTTTTGACCAATATTCTGGATGTCCAATGTGATTTCTTCTTCCAGCTGGCCACCAATAACACATCCTTGAAACATATAAAAAGTAAAGACAAACTTCAGTCTTGCAGATTTTTAGAACTTATCGAATATTTCTGCCCTTATTAATGTTCTGGACTTTTCTAGTGTAAGGGGCTTACACCCAGACTACATACATTGGGCTCAGTTTGCTGGATGTTCTCCAACCAGTCCTGTTGGAATGAATGGGAGTTGTCTGCGTGCTGAAATGAAATGAATGGGAATTCATTCAGTCTCATTGCCAGTAATGGGAACTCCAAAAGATGTCTTGAAAAATCTAATGTTAAGATTTAATCTTATTAAAAGAACCTGGGGCAGACGTAGGTGATTTCTTCAGTGTCAATCATTCCATCTTCATGGCTATAGAACTTTTTTGAAATTACCCTCATCAGATTTATCATGTCATGTGGTTTGTTTTGTTTGTTTCTTTTTAAATGCCACAGTGTAAAGTCTTAAATCTTTTTTCTTGTAAATAGGGATTTGAGCCACGAGACACAGACTTGGGCAGAAAGCTCACTGTGTGGAAGAATATCAAAAGCCATACAGGCTATAAAAAGACTCTCTCTTTTTCTCCCTATACTGATAACAGGTAAATTATTGGTTTTATTGAATGGGTGGCAGGGCTCAAACTTGCGCAATTATTTAGTTACCAAAAAGGGGAGAAGGGTAATAATCTATCATATTATTGCACAGTAATGCAGCCAACTGTTGGAAAAATCCCACACATATAATTAACCTAGGTGACCAATGACCCTCAGTATATTATACAGCACCATCAGTATAGATGATACTTATAGAGTAACATAAGCAGAGAACAAAGTTAATGATCCAAGATTGCAATCCAAATTTTGACTGTGCAGGAAAGAAAAGGCAGCAGGAATGGCAGGAGAAAATGGGCAAGAGAAGGAGAGGCCAGATGTATAGCCATGAACAATAAAAGCTAGAGAAGTTGCAGGTAGATGCTCAGTTGAAGGAGTTCATGAAGGATAATATTGTTCCTTTTGTTAGCTATGGGGACTTGGGCATGAACAGAGGACAAGGTGAACGAGAAATGAGAATAAGGAGGATGGTGGAGCCGGACTATGAGAAGGATGGTTTCTTTTGTGGTCCTCCAGGTAAGCAATGTCTTGGAATTGGCCCATGAAATATGAAATAAACAAATGGGGAAGTTTATTTGCATGGGGTGGCTTCCAAAACCTGCACAACTGAGGTCCAGTATTCTATATATTCATCCAATATCCCCTACCATCGAGATCCACCCTGGCCGGCCCTTGACATGCCCTTGGTTCGACCTGATCCCCACACCAATCCTCACCAATACTTCTCATGAACCGCCACCTCCACCACCTCATCTGGACCGGCATAGTGTTCTGGCACTAGTGTGGGGGGTCTGCTGTCATAGGGGACCTGCCATCATAACAGCCATATAGGATTGTGCTGTAAGATTAGGTAACTGAACATACTAAGCAGTACTTTAGCAGACAGTATCCTATTTATTTATCCATTCAGTTACATCTCCCCAAAGGAGAGTTATACAAGGTCAGTGGAAGCAGTCTGTACAATACTTTTTCTTCTTCTCATGCAGTAAATACCACAAACAGTTTGTCAGATTTCTCCACTCTTATGTAACTACATGTACTTTGTTTTGACTTTAGGGAAGAGTTATTCTCAGCTGGTATTTATGTCCACAACTGCTGGGAGCTTGTGGAACCTGCCAGCAATACAGTCCATGTGCCAAATGGAACAAGACAAGGTTCGTTCCGATGGAGTTAATACATGCACAATTATTTCCCTGGCTTGTTTCATTCCAAGTTAATATTTCTGTGTGTGTGTGTGTGTGTGTGTGTGTGTGTGTGTGAGAGAGAGAGAGAGAGAGAGAGATCTTCAGTGTATCATGTATCTTCATGTATCATTTTACACTGCATTCTGTTGCCCTGTACTAAACATTACAGGGGGCAGAAATAATGGAACTAACTTGCTGCTAGATGGAAAAGCAGGTACAAAACTCGAAAGATGAAGCGTAAGAAACACAACAGTATGAAAAAGAGCTTGAGCCAAACAAGAATGCATACTCCTATCAGTGGTGTCATTAGGGTTTGCATCACCTGGTGCAAGAAGCCAGTGCTTAACCCCTTTGATGGACCTCCTCCCATGCAGTGGGTGAGGCCATGCTCTGGGCGATGGGCATGTTGATGCTTCAGCCCCCCACCCCTTGCTGGTTTTTTGGCTATAACTTTTGATAGAATAGAGATATTTCACCACAGTTTGCTCCATTGCATTCTGCATGAAAATACACATCAAATGATCCATAATGTGATGGTCTTATGGCATTATCGAAAATATCAAGATTTAAAATTTTTTGGCTGGTAGTAGTGTCACCCCCCCCATGTGCTTCTTACAGTATGGCCCACACCCCCTAGCAACGCCACTGACTCCAATACATGAGTAGATGAAGCAGCAAAAAATGTCATCATTTCATTAATTAATCTTAACCTAGGAAACAAGGGTTGTCCCAAGACCTCCTGGCACCTGAAATGGGATGCCAAATGATGCCAACTTCAACTGGTGATGTGTTTTACACATCTCTTCTACTCTTTCCATTTCTTTCCGGTATTGAAAAAGGAAGACAGAAGTGGCGTGGATTGTGTTTGTGGGCTCCCAGTTGCCAAACCCAACATATTAACATTATGATAGTAGAAAGAGAGCCTTATAGAGCCATAGATTCACAGAGCAGGAGGTCACTGTCAGAGATAAAGATAAGCAAAGTGGATAAAACAGAAGTGGAAGAGGAATTTGGACAAACCTAATTCATTTTTTTCCTCTGTTTTCCAGATCCGTTCACATGCTCAGTTTGGGAATCTCTGTCAACGCACTGAAGCTAATGAGTGCTGTCCAAGTTGGTCTCTTGGAAACTATATTGCTGCCCTGTACAACCGATCCTCTTGTTTGGAGATCACACAAGCCGACGTGACCCACACCCTTGCCCTCCTTCGTTCTTGTGCCCCTGACTACCACAAGGGTATCCTGGTTCCTCCCTGCATCGGTCCCAAGACTGAACGAGAGAAACATGCACAGTGTTCCAAAATCCCAGAAAAATGCACTCGGTTCCATGCGGTTTACCAACTGCTCCATTTTTTAGTTGACCGAGATTTTCTCAGCCCACAGACAGTTGGGTACCAAGTGCCAACCCTGAAATACAGCTTGCTGTTTTTGCCCACAGTGAAGGGGGCCTCCATGATGGGGATCTACCTGAACAATCTTGAGTCATGGGACTTGTTTGATAATTACACGACCATCACTGGAATGGATCTGGGCCTTAAGCAGAAATTATTCCAGCACTACCTTTTACTGGATACCATGTACCCAGTCATGGCAATACTGACCATATTTCTAAGCATGTTTTTTTATTCACGTTCGATCTTTATTACGTTTATCGTCTTAATGATCGTCTTTGGGACCTTGATGATTTCCTACTTCTTGTACAAGGTGGCCTTCAGATTTGCCTACTTCCCTTTTGTAAACCTGGCAGCGGTCATATTTCTCAGCAGTATTTGTGCCAACCATACTTTTGTCTTCTTGGACCTTTGGAACCTTAGCAAGAGCCAGAACCCTTCTGCTGGCCTCCTGCAGTGGGTACGACTAACCATGCATCATTTTGGGTATCTCGTGCTGGCTTCTTGTCTGACAACTGGTGCTGCTTTCTACACTGGCTACATGAGCAACATCATTGCCATCCGCTGCTTTGCCATCTACATGGGTACTTCCGTCTTGGTGAACTTGGCATTCCTGTTGACATGGCTTCCTTCCTCTGTTGTGCTGTACGAACGGTACATAGCAAGGAACTGCATTTATAAACCAGACAGTTACTGGAATAACAGTGGGCACAAGAGTGTCATCCTCTCTTTCCATCAAGTACTCAGGAGTCTTCAGAATACCTTGTGCCAAACCTCCAAGCTCTTATTTGAAAAAGTTCTTCCTTGTGGGGTCATCAAGTTTCGTTACATCTGGATCTGCTGGTTTGCTGCCTTGGCGATTGGAGGTGCTTACATTTCTTGTTTGAACCCTAGACTGAAGCTCCCCACTCTCGAGATGTCATTTATACAGGTGTTCAGGTTAAGCCATCCCTTTGAGAGGTATGATGCCGAATATTGTAACGAATTCATGTTTGAAAGGATGGAAGAAGGAGAAGATCTGCACATGCCGGTCACTATTGTCTGGGGCATACTCCCCGTGGACAATGGGGACCATTTTGATCCCAGGAGCAATGGCACTCTGGTGATGGATGCTGCATTTACAATTGAAAACCCTGAAACACAAAGGTGGCTTATGGACTTTTGCCAAAAAGTCAAAAATCAGACTTTTTACTATTCTGATCCGGAGCAAAAATCCACCATTTGTTTCATGGAAGAATTTCACCGGTGGATGGATGGCCGCCAGTGCTCAAAGCGCGACCACAGTTTCAACTTCTGCTGCAATCATTTCTCCTTCCCGTATGGTAGAGAAGTCTTCCTTCACTGTATCAAGATGATGATCATGGAACAAAACCGGGAGGAGGCAGAAATTCACGACCTAGGTCCCCGATTTGATGAAAAGGGAAACCTGATTGCTTTGGTGCTACAGTTTCAAACCATTCACCACTACAGCTTCAACTATAGCAAGGCCAAATCCTTCTATGATGAAATCAGTCTCTGGATAAGAGAAGAGATGAACACAGCCCCCATGGGGCTTCAGAATGGCTGGTTCACCAGCAAACTGGAGCTCTACAATCTCCAGCACAGCGCTGACACAGAGATGATGGTCATGTTGGGCTTATCGGTGGCCATTTCTTTTGTGGTTCTGTTGCTCACCACTTGGAATGTCCTTCTTAGCACATTCTCCATTATAGCAATTACAGGTACGGTTCTGGTAACAGTTGGGCTTTTGGTCCTTCTGGAATGGCAGCTCAACGCCATGGAGTCTCTCTTTGTGTCAGCAGCAGTGGGTCTCTCCATCGATTTCACCGTCAACTACTGCATCTCTTACCACTTATGTCCACATTCTGACCGCCTGAGCCGTGTCGCCTTCTCCCTGAAGCAGATGAGCTGTGCCACTGTCATGGGGGCCTCTGCTTTGTTTTCGGCAGGGGTCATCATGTTGCCTGCCACTGTGCTGGCATATAGGAAGCTGGGAATTTTTATGATGATGCTCAAGTGTGTCAGTTGTGGCTTTGCAAGTTTTTTCTTCCAGTCTTTGTGTTGCTTCTTTGGCCCAGAGAAGAACTGTGGACAAATCCTTTGGCCATGCACTCATACCCCGAAAGACTATTCAGATGACCCAAGTTCCAACAGAACATTTGCCTGTGGGGGAAATGACAAGCAGAACCGACTACAAAAAGGTCAGGAATCCAACCATGCAAACGAACAGTATGAACTCCAGCCATTGGCCCGGAAGCTGAGTGACAGCTTCGATAACAGCACTTCCACAAGCAAGTTGTCCAATCGCCCATCTGTCTTATCTGAAGACATTCAGCTCCAAGACAGCAGGTGCCCTCGAGTGGAAATGCACCACTCCTTTGAAAGGGATCGGCAGAAGCTGGAGCAGACTGGAGGGCACCACATTGCTCTTTGTCAGTGCCCTGCCTTGCAAACATCTTCTCCTTATAAATCCAGCAGTAACTCAGGAACTGAAGCAGAAAGTCATGGCGACAGGCTTTGCAGAGGCTGTCCATGTCAAACATACGGGCCAAAGTCCTGGGACCATCTACAGTCCGCTAGCACCACAGATGATGGACTGCTCAGTAAATCCCACTGTTCAAGCAACACCGATCAACAAAAATCAGACTATACCTCAGAAAACAGTAACCTACCAGAAGCTGAACTGTATGAACTTCACAGATGCCTTTATTCCACTGGCAGCTCTTTCAGTGTTCAGAACATCTCCAACGAGACCTCCCTCAGCGACTTGGAGCCCAACAAAAAACGTGTGGAATCCACCAGCTCTTGCCCAGGTCATTTAGATGCCGCCAATTCTTGCTGTCCAACCCAGAGAGGCCACCTGAATGGAAAGAGAGATACCCTGAGGCTGGACCTGAGAGAGACAGTCTTTGACACATCCACATCAGCATCGCAGCAAAACAGCTGCTTGAGGAAGACACGGTTAGGATTAGGGGGCGAGGCTCCTGTTGTTTTGCCAAACAGCAAACCGGACATGCCTGATGTTTGGATCAAACGGTCCGGTGTGCAGAATCCTGGATACTGAAACTGAAATCTCCACCAAACACTATTTCAGGGGCAAAGAAGATGAATATCACTTGTAGCAGACAGTACACAGAGCTGTCCTTGCTTCCTTTTCTGAACAGGGAACAAACCATATTGTGATAGAAGTGAAAAGGACACATTTTCACCAAGCCAGCAAATCCAATATGGATTCGAAGCAAATGCTCCTGCATCTGCAGTTGTTTTAATATCCCACCCTAGTAGTCAGTGCCATATTCTGAGTTATCCTATGGGATTATCAAGCAAGAGTGGTTTGTCATTTCCTGTTGTGCAGTTTGTTTTCCTGACAAGTCAATGAAGAGGTATAATGTGATTAGAGGAATCAGTGACGTGGGCAGTTTTTTAAAGGCAAAGGGAAACCTTAGACTAACCAACCAGGAACCTGTGCAATGAGTTACTTTGATCTTTCTACTGATTGTCTGAATGTTGTCTGCACAATGCAAAAAAAAGCCTTTTAGTTGACTCACATCTGTTTTTATCATTAGTCATTCAAATCTCTGTAACAGAATCACATGCAGATGGGTTTTTAAAAAATCTCTTGGATACTTTTCAGCAGAGAGGACTTACCAGTGGTCCTCAAAGAATTAATGCAGCTGCTCCCTCTCCTATACAACATAATCTATCTCCAAATCCGAAATTCAGGCAGAGAGAGGCATTTTTGTTTGTTTATCCCCACAGTGTGCTTAAAATTCATCACACATATTTTTTCCCCCCAAGGGAGAAAAACATGTCATGTTCACTCTTCCCCCATGAGTATGTTTCACCTCAGCCATTAGTTTTCAAGGTAAAGTGATTTATTCAAAACTGTACAAGATTTTCTTTAAAGTCTGCATATCAAAGGAAACCTACAATTTTGAACCCCTTGTCAACCATCACAGGTTTTTTGCATCTACCTGTTAAAACGATATCCTGACAAAACAAATAAACATGATGTTTCCTAAACTGGGCTAACGCTTTGTGCCTTCATAGTCAGTAGTCTGAGTTTTTTGCATTCTTCATTCAGAAAGGGAGGATCGCCCCCTCCAAAGACCTTGGTAAGACTGACAGCACAATCCTATGCATGTTTACTCAGAAGTAAGCCCCATTGTATTGGGCTTACTTACTCCCAAGAGTGTACACAGCATTACAACCTCAGCCTCAGTGCTTTCAACCCTCTCTGTCCTTCCATCACCGTGTTAGTTCTGCTTAGCATTCAAAAAGTGCTGCAATTTACAGTGTTGTTCTACTCATGGAACACTGACCCCCTATGGTCTTCGCCTCTTGTGGTATCACTTCAGGCTTCTGGGAGGCACTTCTGGGTTCTGTGGCTCTGTTTCTAGGGCAGGGGTGCTCACACTTTTTTGGCTCAAGAGCTACTTTGAAACCCAGCAAGGCCCGGAGGTCTACCAGAGTTTTTTTTACAATGTTCGCGCCATCATAACATATAACATTTATGTGTACAATGTATGTTGGTGTACCTTGAGCCCCACTGAGTATAACAGGACTTACTCCTGAGTAGACATGCCTAGGATTAGGCTGTGAGGCTGCAATCCTAGCCACACTTACCTGGGAGTAAGCCCCATTGAGTACAATGGGTGTTTCCTCCCAGAGGCACCTGAAGGGGGGGTCAGCACTCCGCGATCTACTCATTTTGCCTCGTGATCTACCGGTAGATCGCGATCCACCTATTGAGCACCCCTGTTCTAGGGCATATATTTGTAGTAAAGAATTGACTGTCCCGCATCCTCTGCTGCTCTACCTTCTTAAAAGCAACTGAAAACAACCTTCTGATACAGATACATTAATTACCAAACTGGCCAGAGCATCTTAAATGGGCAGCACTAGTCAAAATGGACAAGGATCAAGAGGGCAAGTTATGAACTTGATTTCCCCAAGTACCTTATCCATATTCCTAGGTGGAATCTACTGTGAAACTCATCCTTTTGCAGAATATCATTTTTTATGGAAGCCAATCAGAAGAGGCAAGAAGTATATTTTTCCTTACACTGTCAGTCCAACTCCTGCACACTTCTGTCCACTGATGCTTTACTCCATTTGCTATGGTTACCCAGTATGAACATAATAATTAAGCCTCTCTGCTTAGTTGCTTAGTGTCATCTTTAACATTAAATTCATATTAAGGATGTTTAACACACAACCAACAAAACCATTTTCCTTGTTGTGGGATTAGCAGTGCAACCAGAATTTAAAATAATTTTAAAGTATGCTTCTACCTGTCATTACAGCTGCCAAAGAACTGAGGGCCAGAGGATAGTACTTGCCATAAAGATAAAATCCAGTGGCATAGCTAGAGGGAGTGCAAAGCACTAAGATTTGCAGGGAACCTCACCACAGCATGCAACCCCTCCCCTTCTGAGCCATTTCAGGCAGGGGGAGCAAAATGGAGGCATACACCCAGAAGGCCTCCAGGGAACACTCCTAGAAGGCTTATGCTTCCATTTTGCTCTCCCCTCCCCCTGGAGTGACTCCGAAGGGAAAGGAGAGGAGCTCCTTGCATGTTGCGGTGAGGCCGCCTGCAAAACTTAGCACTTTGCACCCCCTCCAGCTACACCACTGACAAAATCAAAAGACAAAATAAAGAGAACATTTCAAAAGATTTTGAAAAAAATTTCATTTAAGTGATAACCACAATTAGTGGGGTCTTTTCTTTTGACATTTGGTTTATGAAACTTTGGACTTCAGCAAGCTTTTTTTTTTTTTAAATGAAGAGTTAAACCAGAACTGAATCAAACCCTTGTATCAGGCAAACCTTCTCCTCCAGACAGCCTAGGCTCATGTGAGTAACAGCCCAATCCTATGTCTCTTCCTGCCAATGCAGTGATGCCAAAATTTGCTGTGGCATACTGGGGAGGGCATTACCGAGGTCTCCTGTGAGTAAGGGAACATTCCTTTTCCTTACCTGGGCATAAGCCTCTGTAGGACAGAGTGCAGCCTTACAGCCCAATCCTATGCACGTCTACACAGAAGGAAGCCCCATGATAGTCGGGGGGGGGGGGCTTTCTCCCAGGTAAGTGTGGCTAGGATTGCAGCATTACAGTCCAATCCCATGCAGTCTACTCAGAAGTAAGTCCCATGATAGTCAATGGGGCTTACTCCCAGATAAATGTGGCTAAGACTGCAGCCTTATAGCCCAATCCTATGCAGTCTACTCAGAATTAAGCCCCATTATAGTCAACGGGGCTTACTCCCAGGTAAGACTGCAGCCTTACAGCCCAAGCCTATGCAGTCTACTCAGAAGTAAGCCCCATGATAGTCAGTGGGGCTTCCTCCCAGGTAAGCGTGGCTAGGATCGCAGTGTGAGGCTGCAGTCCTGTCCTAGGCACGATTTCCTGGGAGTAAGTGCCGCTGACTGTCGTGGGCTTGCTCCTGAGTAGACCCGCGTGGCTTCAGCTCTCAGCCCTGTCCAGGCATCGCTTCCGTCTTCGGAGCCTGAAGAGGCCGCGCGGCGGCGCCAGTCCCTGTGGCTGCCCGGGGATTCCTGCGCCCGGGCCGCGGGGCAGATCGAGTCGTCCCGGGTGGGTGCGCCCAGGTCGGTCCTCGCTGCAGCGAGGCTCGCACCCCCCGCCCGGCCCTGCTTCCCCCCCCCCGCCCGGGACCCGGGGGCTTGGCCGGTGCCAGGCTCGGGCACCGCGTCTGGGGGCGCTTGGCGTCTGTGCGCACCTTTCCCGTCGTGCGCGTGGAGTGGCAGGCCCAAGACTCGCAGCAGGGCGCACACGGTTGCGTGGGACACGTGTGCGTGCAAAGCACTTGGTTGTGCTGGGAGCTTCACTGCAGCACGCAAGCAGCCCCTCCAGCAGCGTGCAAGCCCCCCACTGCAGCATGGCAAGGGACATGTATGTATGCGTTTGTGGCACTGTGTCTCCCTGTGGCCTATCTGGGGGGCAAGCCACAAGAACATAAGAAGAGCCCTACTGCTGGATCAGGCCAAAAGGGGCCCATCCGCTCCAGTCTTCTGCATTTCACAGTGGCCCACCAGCTGCCTCAGGGCACACACGAGGCCTGCATCTTGGGGTGCTCCCTTGCATCTGGCACTCTGAGGGAGCTTCCCAAAACCAGGAGGTTGTACATACACACCACACCTGTGATGGACTTTTCCTCCAGCGATTTGTCCAATCCCCTTTAAAGGCATCCAGGCCAGATGCCATCACCACAGCCTGGAGTAGCAAGGAGTTCCACAGGCTAATTACACGCTAGGGAAAGAAATATTCTTTTGTTTGTTCTAACTCTCTCAGCACTCAATTTTAATGGATGTCCCCTGGTTCTGGTGTTATGTGAGAGGGGAAAGAGCATCTCTCTATCCCTTTCCATCTCATGGCACACTGACAAGGCACAGCATTGGTTTTTGAACCATTGACAAGGCACAACATGCTGTTGGTGGGGGCCTCACATCCCCCAACGGCCCTACTAAAAATGACCCTCCACCAAATTCCCATGGCACGCCTGGGGACCATTTGCAGCACACCAGTGTACCACAGTGGTTGAAAATGGCTGCTCTATCCACTCTATCCTTCCCCTACATAATTTTGTACGTCTCAATTATGTGTCATTGTCCCCCCCCTTGCCCCCTGGCACCTTTAACTGAAGAGCCCCAAACTCTGTAATTGCCTTTCCTTGTAAGGGAGCTGGCCCAGCCCCAGTAATGATTTGCAGCCCAATCCCACACTTTCCTGGGACTCTAATGGGACTTACTCCTGATAGGATTGTTGGGCTGTTGGATTGCTCTGGTTTATTTCTGACTGTAGCCTAACAAGAATCAATTGTGTTCAACATTTAGAAATTCCACATGGGAAGCTTCCCCCCCCCCCCATAAATCATTGTGGACCCAATCCTATACAATTTTCCAATGCCAATGAACATAAGAAAAGCCTCACTGGATCAGGCCATAGGCCCATCTAGTCCAGCTTCCTGTATCTCACATGAAGTTGGCAACCTTCAGTCTCGAAAGACTATGGTATTGCGCTCTGAACGGTGGTTCTGGAACAGCGTCTAGTATGGCTGAAAAGGCCAATTCGGGAGTGACAATCCCTTCCACACCGGGAGCAAGTGCAGCCTGTCCCTGGTCTGTCTCCCTGGCTATGGCCCTTCCTTCTTTGCCTCTTTGCCTCAGTCTGTTGGCCAAGTGTCTCTTCAAACTGGGAAAGGCCATGCTGCACTGCCTGCCTCCAAGCGGGCCGCTCAGGGTTTCCCACCTGTTGAGGTCCACTCCTAAGGCCTTCAGATCCCTCTTGCAGATGTCCTTGTATCGCAGCTGTGGTCTACCTGTAGGGCGCTTTCCTTGCACGAGTTCACCATAGAGGAGTTGGGATCCGGCCATCATCCATTCTCATGACATGACCAAGCCAACGCAGGCGTCTCTCTTTCAGCAGTGTATACATGCTAGGGATTCCAGCTCGTTCCAGGACTGTGTTGTTCGGAACTTTGTCCTGCCAGGCGATGCCGAGGATGTGTCAGAGGCAGCGCATGTGGAAAGCGTTAAGTTTCCTCTCCTGTTGTGAGCAAAGAGTCCATGACTCGCTGCAGTACAGAAGTGTACTCAGGACGCAAGCTCTGTAGACCTGGATCTTGGTATGTTCCGTCAGCTTCTTGTTGGACCAGACTCTCTTTGTGAGTCTGGAAAACGTGGTAGCTGCTTTATCGATGCGCTTGTTTAGATCGGTATCGAGAGAAAGAGTGTCGGAGATTGTTGAGCCAAGGTACACAAAGTCATGGACAACCTCCAGTTCATGCGTAGAGATTGTAATGCAGGGAGGTGAGCACATCCTGAACCATGACCTGTGTTTCCTTAAGGCTGTATCTCACAGCGGCCCACCAAATGCCCCAGGGAGCACACCTGATAACAAGAGACCTGCATCCTGGTGCCCTCCCTTGCATCTGACATAGCCCATTTCTAAAATCAGGAGGTTGCACTTACACATCATGGCTTGTAACCAGTAATGGATTTTTCCTCCAGAAACTTGTCCAATCCCCTTTTAAAGGCGTCCAAGCCAGACGCCATCACCACATCCTGCGGCAAGGAGTTCCACAGACCAACCTCACGCTGAGTAAAGAAATATTTTCTTTTGTCTGTTCTAACTCTCCCAACACTCAATTTTAGTGGATGTCCCCTGGTTCTGGTGTTATGTGAGAGTGTAAAGAGCAGCCACCGGGTAGATGGGACTCGTCTGCCTGGGAAGGCAGCTCATCTGAGAGAAGGAAAACTCTGATCCCAAACCTCCACTGCCTTGTGGCTACATCCAGTTATGGAAAAGGCTTCAGGAGTCAACCTCGAGGCAAAATCCGGAGCCGGAGTCCCTGAGGCAGTTCATGGCTGAACACAGTCACGTTCTGGCAACTCCTGCGACGCCGCTGGAACCAACCGTATTGGCCTCTGCCTTTCCATTGGACCATTTCAGCGACGTGGAGAGGGGGGATTTGCTGCATGGGTAACAGCCTATCCTCCATACCTACTTTACCTAGGCTTTGCGCACTGGAGAGGACACTCTGTTCCAGAACCACCATTCAGAGCGTGACACCATAGTCTTCTGAGACTGAAGGATGCCAACACACAAAGAGCATCTCTCTATCCACTTTATCCTTCCCATGCATAATTTTGTATGTCTCAATCATGTCCCCCCTCAGGCGCCTCTTTTCTAGGCTGGAGAGGCCCAAACGCCATAGCCCAGTAATCATCTTAGTTGCTCTCTTTTGTCCAATCCCCTTGTCCAATCCCCTTTTAAAGGCATCCAGGCCAGATGCCATCATCACATCCTGTGGCAAGGAGTTCCACAGACCAACCACATAAGAAAATATTTTCTTTTCTCTGTCCACATGCAGCCACAATTCAGCTGTGAGATGAGGGAACAAGCATTCCCTTACCTTGAGGAGGCCTACATGACTGCCCCCCATTGTAGGATGCAGCACATGCCCCTTTGGCATGGTTGCATTAGCATGGTAAAGTTGGATAGGATTGTGCAGTGTATCTGTATGCTGTGGGGGGGGGGGATTGTTGGCAGGAAATAACCCTCTCTATGCACAAAAGTAGTAAGTTTCGTTCCTCTGCAGCTCAGGGAAAAAATGAAAAATTCAGAAAAAAAATGAAAAAAATCAGAAAATGAGGCTCATTAAAAAAAATCTGCATCAGAAAAAAGTTTCTCCAGGACCAGGAGACACCAAATTCACTGCTTCTTACTTGCAGCAACACAGCCCACTGCAGTCCCTGGAAAGCCAAGCTAGACCCATCCTCTCTTACAGGGACTCTGCAGTGCAAGGACAGGTCTAAAGCATGGGCGCAGACCTCAGTTTTCGTTCTGCGCAGGTGCTAAAGCTCCTGGCGGAAGCAGTGGAAGAAAGAGGCAAGTCCTGGCAGGTGTTCTGCGCCTGCGCGGGAGGTTCTGCCTATCGCTGGTGCTCTCCTGGGTCTCCCGCGCGCTGGGCGGGGACGTTTTCCTGTTTGAAAACGGTGGTGGGCGGCGGGAGCGCTGGAGCTGCTGCTGGAGAACAAGGACGGTCCTTTGGTGAGTTGCTGGTACAGCGTGGAAGAGGCCGTGGTTCTGATGCTTTCCTAGGAGTAAGCCCCATTGACTTTAATGGGACTTATTTCTGAGTAGACATGCATAGGCTTGGGCTCTAAGTAGGCTTGGGCTGCCATCCTAGCCACACTTACCTGGGAGTAAATCTCACTGACTACAATGGGACTTCCTTCTGAGTAGACAGGCTTAGGCTGCAATCCTAACCACACTTACTTGGGAGTAAGTCCCACTGACTATAATGGGACTTCCTTCTGAGTAGACGTGCATGTGCTTGGGCTCTAAGTAGGCTGCACTCCTAGCCACACTTACCTGGGAGTAAGCCCCATTGACTATAATGGGGCTTCTGAGTAGACATACATAGGCTTGGACTAAAAGGCATCAGAATCATGGCCTAAGGCTGCAATCCTATCCACACTTACATGAGAGAAAGCCCCATTGACTATAATCCAGCCTCCCTCCTGGGACCCTACCCACCCATACCTTGCTCTGTTCTGCCCTCACAGCACTGTTCACTGTAACCAAATATTCTTATTAGAGAGAGCAGAAAAAGTCACCATAAAACCTAGCACTAGTGAAAGCTGTTTTAGTACAATTGCTAAGAACATGGGCAGGACTGGGCCACAATCTCCTGGTCCCTGAAGGGGTATAACAGATGCCTCTCCCTTTACCTGGTGGTGCTCTAGTCTGGTGGTCTTCAGCCTTGTTTTGTTCCATTGAGGGTCCTGACCCCAAATTTGAAGAACATTGATTTAAAGCATTTACTTTATTGCTCTTGTGATGCTCTTGGCTTGCTCTTATGGTGGACTGGAGCAAGTCACTCAAATGATATCCATTTTCTGCACAGCTCTAAGAATTTCCCCAATAGGAGGAAGATAATTGCAAGGTAGTTACAGTTGTGGGTTCAATTGCTGTTCTCTGTTTCTCCCAGCAAGAGTGACTCAACCTTCATCCAGGAGAAGGAGGAAGGTGAAGGAGGAAAAAGAGGAAGGGGGGGCACATATGCTAATGCCACCAGACTGGTCAAAATTACTCCTTGGCTTTATTCCCAATGCCTGGAATGGCTCTGCAGGGGAGCAGAAGGGGTCCCTTGCACTCTGCAGTGAGGCTCCTTGCAAAACTTAGTGCTTTGCACTCCCTCTAGCTGTGCCACTGCCCTGCATGCAGAGGTTGTGATGCAGCATTGTCCTCTAATGTGTCTCACCTGATTTGCTTGGGATGGTCTTCTGCTCCCTGTGCTTCTGTATACTGTGCGCAGTAGCAATTGGTTAAACATACAACAGTCCTTCTTTCCAGTTTTTCAGGCTGTCAGTATGGAGAATGAAAAGTCCAGGATCCCTGTGTACAGTTCTCAGCACTCCACAGTCAGTGGTGTGCTCAAAGGTAGGTTAACCTATTGATTTAATGTGCATTTACTTGGAGAGTTATAACACAATCTGAGTAAATTCATTGGATTCAGTGAGACATTTCTGAATGAACATGCATTGGATAGTGCTGTTAGACCCAATTATCGTACTGTCCCTGGTTGACTACTTGTTCAGTCTTACAACACCTTTTACAACATTCCCTCAAGCATTCATCCTGTTGCAAATGGCAGAGGCTGATGATCCTAATAAAAGGTTTAACCTTTATTGCCATGTGTTGGGAGCTACTCTGTGATGAAAATCTCATGACCATTATATGTGCAAGCCTCTGACCCATAACTGCAGTTCTATCCTGGTCAAATACATTTCCCAGGACATGAACAAGGGCACTGTGTTACCTACCAGTTTCCTTTGGCGGAGTTAAGTGTGACCCCCACAGATAAACTGACTTCGTGCATATGGTCCAAATGTTACTTAATCTGGCAGAAATTCAAGATTCCTAAAGCAGAAGGTGCTCAAGGCTAACTGAATTGGTTCCCTTTTCTGTATTGTAGTAGTGTGGTTTAAGGCAGCAGTTTCCGAAGTCCTACTTGGACTTTGTGACTGTGCTAAGTGTTGGCAGGGACGTAGGGGGAGACCCTGATGGCGCCACAGCGATTGTGGTACTGTGGGGCACCCAGGGGCTTGTATACTTACCTGGAGGGTTGTGCTGTGTAGAGTTGCCAGGTTGCTACCAGAAGTTGCCTTCTGCCTTTAAATCCTCACCTTACTGTGCATTGGGCAATAAGGCACTCCTGACTTCTATTGCTTGTCACAGTAGCGTAGCTAGAGGGGATGCAAAGCACTAAGCTTTGCATTGAGCATCACTGCACTGTGCAAGTGGCCCCCCTCCTGAGCCATTCCTGACAGGGGAGCAAAACAGAGGTGTATGCCAGGCTACAAGGGGGAGGGGCTGCTTGCATGCTTCAGTGTGGCTTCCTGCAAAACTTAGCGCTTTGCACCCCAGCCCCCAGCAATGCCACTGGCTATGATTATGGAATCTACCTTTATTTTAAAACTGATATCTCATTTGCAGATGCAAATCCTCAATATACTTTTGGTCCAAATCTTCCAGCTTGTGCTGTTTCCAGAGGCACAAATCAAAGGTAAATTAAAAGCCGCTGCTGAAACTTCTGTATTTGACAATAAATATAACTGACTTTTGCCAACACACTTGCTTTGTTCCGGATTTGATGGAATGTTCCAAAATTTCCACAAAGGTTGTGTTTTGTTTTTCAGACCATGTTGGCTTGGTTTAAAGTTAGATTTTAACACTTATCCTGCTCACTTTAAGGCCTTTGAACTCTAAGAAAGAAGTAGCACCACCACTACCAAAGAAAACAGTGGCAACTGCACCTGTGCGAAAGTGAGTGCTTACAAGCAAAATTTCCTATCTACTTTTCATCTCTCTTGTCTCCCCATCCATTTTCTACAGCAAGATTCCATCTGTGTATAGATTTTTTTAAATTAACATTTATAAAACTGCATCATAATTGGAAAAGGCAGGCTACTGTACGAACACTATAGTATAAAGGGATTTAAAAATCCTAATTGCACAATTCAATCATTTAATCTACTATTCGATTAAAAGGTAAGGATATGTGAAACTGGTGCTGCAGAGCCCTGGATGCTTACATGTCTATCGTAAGCGTACATTGAGAGTGGGAAAAATGGACTCAGTTGACCACAGAGCGGTTGGACATTTTTGCTTCTTGATGGGGGCCGAAGGGATGCTGCAGGGAGGTACACTGAAGTACAATGCCTGTGTTTTCACCTCTTTTTGTCTGTAATGTAGCAAATTGTCTTATCCTGGCTGTTAAATGCAGGGAGCATTCCATCCACAGTGCTTCAGTGATGTGTTTCATCTTCTAGCATGACAAACAAATACAGACGGGAGACAGAGCTCAGGAACAAAAACAAGGCGTTGGAGACCACAGCGTGTGAATTGAACTTAAAGTTGACAGGAATGCAGGTAAGGAGCATACTTGGCTCTGATGGTCTACCATCAGTGTGTGACACGCTAAACTTCCTGAGAACTATAGTCGAAACCAGGGGTGCCCAAACCCTGGCCTTGGGGCCACTTGCGGCCCTCAAGGCCTCTCAATGTGGCCCTCAGGGAGCTCCCGGTCTCCAATGAGCCTCTGGCCCTCCAGAGATTTGTTGGAGCCCACACTGGCCCAACGCAACTGCTCTCAGGATGAGGGCGACTGTTTGACCTCTCGTGTGAGCTGTGGGATGAGGGCTCCCTCCACTGCTTGTTGTTTCACGTCTGTGATGCAGTAGCAGCAGCAAAGGAAAGGCCAGCCTTGTTTTGTGCAAGGCCTTTTATAGACCTTGAGCTATTGCAAGGCATTCATTCATTCATTCAAGTTCATCTTTAATATATTCATTTATGTAAACTTATGTAAATTTATTTTCCCTCTGGCCCCCAACACAGTGTCAGAGAGCTCATGCGGCCCTCCTGCCAAAAACTTTGGACACCCCTGGACTAACCACTTAAGAGTACAAGTCAGTTTCTGTTTTGCATACACTAGTTCAGTGGTTCTCACATTTAGCACCGGGACCCACTTTTTAGAATCTGTTGGGACCCACCAGAAGTGATGTCATGACCAGAAGTGACGTCATCAAGCAGGACCATTTTTAACAATCCTAGGCTGCAATCCTATCCACACTTACCCAGGAGTAATTGACTATCATTGTTAAAATAATATACATAGTAGCTTGTTAAAAGTACAGGTCTGTAACATTTCCCCAAATGCAGTCACATCCCATGGTAGCATCAAGTCTAATATATTGAAAATAAAATATTGAAATGAATGGAGACCCACCTGAAATTGGCTTGCGACCCACCTAGTGGGTCCCAACCCACAGTTTGAGAAACACTGCACTAGTTGGTCTGTCAGGGGAACCTGTCTGTAGGGTTCAAGGTGGTACTACACATTGGAATAGCTTCCAAAGGGATCTTATACCTCACTTCAGTATGTATACTTCAGTGAGTATACCTCATTTCAGAATGTACCATTAATATTTTGATATAACAATTTGAGTGTGCAAACCTAATCCTATGTATTATCGTGATGTAATCCTGTAAAGTGAATACCTATTCTTATCCCCATGTTGCAACTGAGGTTGAGAGGGAGCCTAAGGCCAAAGAGCACTAGCCTTATGCCTACTCGAAGTAAGTTCAGTGGGCATAAGGTTGCATTTTGTATGTATTTCAGCACCAAGCCCTACACACTTGCTTTTGATATGTTGTAGGAGCAACAATGGCTGTTGCTGTGACTACTATAGTTGAATATTCTCCTTCTATCAAGGTGGTAAATGCTAACTGAACACAGTAACGGCACGGTTTGACACGGTTTCTCACCTGCTGGATGGCCTTTGAATTCTTCTAGTTTCTGGCAGTGTGCCTGACCCAGGAGAAAAGATAACCCTTTCAAAGCACAAGAGTGGCAGTGGTAGGGGCTGGAAAAATGGGGATCAGATGCAGTCCATAGACTTTATCTGCCCATCCTCATGAGCATTAACTGGAAGTGCCATCTGTCAAATGTATTGTACATATTCTGGATTCTTATTCATCTACTGCTATCTCTGTGTGGTGCCAGGATTCTGCTGGGCTGTGCAGAGCTTACAATCCAACAAGGAGAGAATCTCTGGACACGCAGTTTGTGTAGCCAAACTGTTTTTCAAATCTGTGAGGTTAGGTAAATGTGATACCAGCATTGGCAGGTTTCAAAGTCAATCCAAGAAATCATTTTACAGAAGTACAGCTCATTATTGCTCACATCCATGGTTCATGATGGGGGGGGAAAATCATCCCAGTGTGCCTTGTTTTTTAAAGGAACACATTTTAAAGTTTATACCTCATGTGATTACATGACTTCCAAGGTAGCTTACAAGACATTGAAACAATATAAAAAAGGAAGCCCTGCCACTAGCCAAAAGAATGAGCCTCCTATGTGTGGTTCCACAATCTTGGAGCAACTGGCAGTTAAAGCAAAATTCTTTCTTGCAGGGAGCTTTGCCTTCCCTCCCACCAACTGCTGCTTCTGTTGCTAATTGTTTGGGGCCAAGCTAGTCTCCTCCCTTGATTCTTCCTGAGAGGGAGGGGGTCACAACCTTCCAGTGGCTTCTTGTTCACCTGGCTGGAGGCAGAGTGCCCTTCTCCTATGTTCTGCAATTCCAGGATTTCTCTCTATTCAGTTCTTTATCCCTCACCAAAGGCAAGGAAGCATCTTGGATGCTTTTCTGATGCGTACTGATATTTCATTACAGAGTACCATTAAGGATCTGCAGGAGCAGAATGACGAGCTGGAAAAAGAAAACCAGAAGCTGAAGAAGTTTCAGGAAAGCTGCATGCTGATCCTAGAAACCAGGGATTGTGACTCGGGTGCCTGTTTCAGATGGTTTTGTGTTCTCCCTGGTGCACAAATCAGTTGTACACCCTTCTTTCTAGTTTTCTTTTTTCTTCACCTGCCTTTCCTAACCTTCGAAATAGAATTTAAATTCCTTATATTATGGCTTCTTTAAAGATTTAAAGACAGGCTTAAAAACCAGAGAATGTATGAAGATTTATTTTACACTGAATCAGACCATTGATCCATCTAGTCCAGAATCGCCTGTTGTTGGGCAGCAGCAATCTGATGCCTTGGGTTGCAGTCCTCTTTCAGTCCTCCTATCTGAAATCTTTTTGAAGTGGAGATGTCAAGGATTGAACCTTATGCCTTCAAGGTTTGTGTTCTATCAGAGCTGTCAGCCCTCTGCGGGATCGTCTTGTGATCCACGTGTTGCGAAATCTTAAATTGGATGCTTTGGGGGTTGCTTACTAAAGGCAGGTGATCAAGTTCTCCCAATGATGCTTGACTTTAAAAATATGACTAGAGGCTATTCTAGTAAAAAAAGGGGGGGGGAAATGTATGAGTGTGATGGAACTTAATGAAACATTTGCAAATCAGTTACAGGCAACAGCATTTTGGAAGAAGAGAAGGAGAATGAGAAAAATCGGACTGAGATCATGGTGAGAGGATGAATCCATTCAGTTTTCCCTAATAGGGGGGTGATCTGAGCCTCCTTTCTCACTGCTGCCTTCCTGCTGAAACTGTTTGGCATGCAGTCCAGCCTACCAGATACCCACCTTTTGAAGAGTGGCAAATGCATTTAGGATAGAACTTGACTAAACTGTTGTCTCATCTCTTTCCTTGCAGGTTTTGACAGAGGAGCTGAATGCTGGCCTTGAACAGTTCAACCAGATGGTGAAAGAGCAAAAAGATAATCTTCAGGTACAGCAAGAACTATTTTTTTGTCTGTCCCCACTGCAGTCAAGAAACGGGGCACTAGTCTGAACCCCTTCATCTTCAAGTATCCATTGCATAGCAACACAGGTATAGCTTCCCTCCTTCAAGAGGTCCTGTTTTCCTTCACACCCCACTTCATATCCTGGCAAACCTCCATAAAAGCAGACCACCACCCAAAGTAGTAACTTTCTTTGCCATGAGGAGGAAGGCCTGCATCTTATAGCAGACTTGGTTCTTTGCTACTGGTATTTAAGGGTGGGGGTTGGATTTTTTTAATGTTTCAGTTGGGTGATGCTGCTATCTTGGTTTTTTAATGGGTTATTCCAGTGCTTCCCAAGCTTACCTTCATTGTGCCCTCCCCCCAGCACCCAGAAGGATGTGTTGATGACACGATGCAATTGTGTGATGATATCATAGATACTTCTGGGTTGGAGGCCAAACACGAGCCTAAAAATAATGGTAACAAGCTCAGGGCAGACAGGAGGGCTTTTTCAAGCACGCAAACATTGCTTTGCCTGCTGCGTGGAGCCTCTTGCTACTGTAGGTTTGTGCTGCAGTCTTGCTACTGGGCATCAGGCCTCCCACAATGCCCTGGGGAGTCCCTTGCAATACCCCAGAGTGTTGCAATGCACACTTTGGGAACCTCTGGGTTACTGCATTGTTGTGATGTATTTTGATGCCTCTGGTGGTGGTGTTATGAGCTTCCTATTGGTTAAGGAAAAATGAGAGAGAATCTTTTTTAAAATCTGGTGGTATTCAAGCCACTTCTGAAAGTGATCTTGCTCGATACAGGCTAATGAAAGCCATAAGCCAAACACAAACAAATTAAAAGTTAAACAGAGCAAATCATTAGGAAGTTTAATAGGGAAAATGTTTACTTATGTTAATGAACCAAATGTTAAAGCTATGTTATGAGTGTTTATAGCTAAATTAGTTATTAGTTCCTATGTATAAAAAATAGGGAAAATGTTATGTTTAGCATGCTCATATGTTTGAAACAAAGAAAGCATTTTTTGGTCTCAGTTTGATGTAGAAAGTGCAGGCTAATTGGCAGTTTTACTGAGATAGCAAAGGAATGTTTCTTTGGCAGCCTTCCCAGCAGATAATGACATGGGAGTTAGGGAGTGACACACTCCCTTTTGCTTGCAGCAATGTGAAACACAGAGTTGCTGGAAAACATCCAAGCCATTTGAGCTGGAAATTCACTACAGAGAACATTTTGGATTTTAAAATTATAATTCAAACAGGCTTTCCCTTTTAAACCAAAATACAGTCTTGAATAAAGACTGGGAAGGGCTATTTAGACCAAAGTTTCATAGAAGTTCCAAAGAGATTATAATGCTTGATTGCTTACAAATATTTTTCAATGCCTTAAGTGTAGCCAATATATAAATTAGCTGTTAGAGTAAAGCTTAGTTGCCTGATGTTATTGAAAGTTAAATAATAGTATAGAAATACACAGAATAGTTAAAGCAATTAAATTTGACTATTAAAGGGCTCAAAGCCACAAGTTTGAAAATGTAATTCAGATGTGACCTTGAAGAGGCAGATGTCTGGCAAAGTTAATTAAGAGTCTAACAAGGAGACTCTAAGAAAAGTTACTCCTCACAAAATAAGAACTCTGTATCTCTCTGTAGACTCAAAGTGACAGATATAGATACTTTAAGTTGTAAATCTGTCCCGAGTTCCAATTAAAAGTGAGATTAGATACAACATACAGAGGAACTAGGGAGGAGGCAGGAAGCAGGATGCGCCTGCACCGATTAATCAGGAAGCTGATATCTCTTGGCACTTGCAATAATAAATTATTGCAAGAGGTGAGAAAACTAAAGGTTATACACAGGTTAGAGACATTTTTAATGAGGTAAAACTAGCAACATTAGATAAGACAGTTGACAGCCTTGGCAAAGACAGTAAATCTGTTGCTAATTAAAGAGTACTCTAAGATACAGATATCTGCAGAGATAAGCAGGGACATACCAGAGAGAGTCCCTGATAAGCCAGCAAAATATGAGAGCCTCTAAGCTGGCAGAAAAGCTGAATTTAGTTAAAAATGAATAAGAAAAGTGTCTTAAAATCCTTTTTACAATAAGAAGTTACTTTGTCCTGTATTAAATATAAGTTTATACCACTATACAAATCACATATGGAGAATTACACATGGAATAAAGGGAAGACCAAAAGTTCAGTTTAAAAGGAGGTTAGCAGAAAACCCAGTGAAGACATACCAAAGGCCAGTAATAAATGAGTAAACAGTGCCATCTAGTGGTTGTTGGAAACAATGTTTTCTATAATGTCTCAATGTATGTCTTCTCCTTTTTTGGAATTTGTAACTTGAAGCCAACCAATCAAATGCTTGTAAAGTTATCTGTGGCCAATCCTAAGAAAGCCCCCATTTCTGATGTCATACACCAGCCAATGAGAAATGTATGACTCCTCAGACAAAGGAGCCAGAATCAAATATAAGTGAGAGGCACACACTGGAAAATTGCTTTTCTCTGAGGGCTCTGAGAGTTCCCACATGGCTCTCATTGCACTCTTCACTTTGGACAGGAGTCCCTGAGAAGCCCGTTGCTGGCAACGAAATAAAGCTTGCAGATGATCACCACTCTTGCCTACTGAGTTTGCTTTTGACCTTGCAACATACTAACTGTGAAAGCAGATGTGCTTCAACAAATGTACAATGCTCATGACTTTTCCTTCCCTTTAGAACGCACAGACTAAATGGAAGCAGGTAGCGGAGGAGCGGACTCGCTTCCTAGAGCAGCAGCAGTCTTTTCGCAGGAAAATGGAAGATTTGTCTGCGCTATTAGATGAGGAGGAGAAGGAGGCACTTCTGAATTAGTAGTAGCAAAAACTGAAGTAGGAATCCTTATGCTGTTTTCTGCTTCCTTGTTGGACTCCATGGTCCTTGTTGAATTGTAGTGGGGCTTGTTTGCCTTGTAAAGATGTGAATACTGGTTTTAAAAAAAACTTGTTACCAAATAAAAATCTTTGTATGTAACAAATAGTGCAAGTATTCATTTCTCTTGCTCCTTTAACTGGTCCTCAGAATTCTAGAACATTCTGGGTTTAAGTTTCCCTTCACTGTTGTTCCTCATTGTCCTGTTACTGTGTCATTTACCTAGATTTGCCATTGTGTTAGAAGAACAGTTGTGGGACTTTCATTGCCTTAATCTTTTTGC
The DNA here is from genome assembly GCF_035046505.1 of Tiliqua scincoides. Taxonomy (NCBI): domain Eukaryota; kingdom Metazoa; phylum Chordata; class Lepidosauria; order Squamata; family Scincidae; genus Tiliqua; species Tiliqua scincoides. The sequence goes on from NC_089821.1 coordinate 13,231,641, forward strand.
ATAAGCCTACTTGCGGTTACTGATAGAAATCTCCATATCTTAAACTTGTTTGCAATATGCTAAGGCTTAGGCTTTGCTTAGGCTTTAAACAAGGCTTAGGCTTTAAACAAGGTCTGGTTAAGCTCAGAAGCAAAGGTGTGAACCAAGAGAATGATGGGAGAGACCTAGCTCTTGCCTCAAATGTCTGTGTTTTGCTTTTGTGAGCAGGCAGGAGCTCTGAGAGGAATTTTATCAGGGGCTACAAAGTTTCTTTGGGCCCCTTCCCAAAGGGTGGGGCAGAGTGGGGAAGCAGGATGGAGAAGCAGGATGGGGGGAGGTGGCAACAATCAGCGTAGACTTTGGAGCCCAAGTCTAATGGACTTCCTGATGCGGAGCCTAGGTCTATCTCCCTGCACAGTGCTGGCTGCTAGATGCAGATATATGGAAAACCAAACACACTCCTATGTGGGGAAAATGCGTAGTAACAGGAAGGCAGTGAACCTTGGCCTCCAGCAGGCAAACCTGCGTTTTGGCTTTCAGAACACATTCTGACCCGTAGCCTTGGATCATTGCCTTCACCTACGCAAGCAGGATGAGAGACAGTGTTTTGGAGATGCGCTTCTTAGCTTCTTATTTTAGTTGATGGAATGTTGTTGTTAGCTAGAGCCCCAGCTAGTTGTAGCCAGCTGGCAATCTTTGACCCACAGTAAACTCAGCTTGTTTTGTGCTGTTTGAGATTCAATAAAGAGAGCTTGTTAGGAGGCTGGGAGAGAGAACACTCTCACATTTACTCTCAGCTTGTTCAGCTCCAGCCTTCCTTCTGCTTTTATACTTCAAACCTGTCTGGCGTCTCTTCTTTGCTTCTGTGCCTGCACCACATCCAGCAGGTGGGCCTCTGAGTCCTGCTGCTCCCAGAGTAAATGCAACACTCCTAAGTCTCTAAAATATTCTAAACATAGAAAGTCATTGCAGAAAATTAGCATCATTGTGTTTAGGCTCAAACTGGAATGGAAAGTGTCCTGTGTGTACCAAACCATACTTCCGCAGCAGCTGTAGCCCTGCAGCTGTGTCCCTGAGCGCCTATACACTCGTGCATGGCAAGCGGATCTACGTGCGAAAGAGTGACTGTAGCAGGCCACTTTCTTCTCAGACTGGAGGCTGTGTTCAGGAGTGTCATGTGTGCATGCCTTGGTCCAGGCACAGTAGTGCCCCTGAACATCCCACAAGGGCAGATGAGACTGGAAAACGTAAGCTCCCAGGAAATTTGTGGGGCCCCTTCTTTGGCTCCTAGGCCCCTTTTTGACCCTGGGCCCAGGAACAAATTACCCCGTCCCCCCCACCCATGGGCCTTGTGACCAGGTGATATAGTGTCACCAGATGAAGCACAGTATTTTTAACTGGAAAAGTCATCTCTAAGATATTTTCCAGAAATTAAAATAAAGGCACCAAAAATGTGTTTTGTGTGTATCTGGACATTTTGAACACAAAATGTGTGCGTGTGTGTGTGTGTGCTTGGACATTTGAACTAAAAATGCAGTGGTGTGTGCGTGGGGGGGGAGTTTTGAACACAAAATGGTGGTTTGAGTGTTCAGACATTTTGAACACAAAACATGGCTTGTTCAGATTTTTGGATACAAAATAGTGTGTTTTATGTGTTTGGACATTTTGAACACAAAATGCAGTTTGTGGTGTGTGTGTGTGTTTAGAGATTTTGAACACAATGTGTGTTGTGTACTTGTTCATATTTTTGAATACAAAATACAGTGTTCTTCGTTTATTCAGACAACTTGAACACAAAGTGCAGTGTGTTTTGTGTGTGTAGGTATTTTGAACACAAAATGTGGTGGGGTGTGTATTTTGTGTTTGGACATTTTGAACACAAACTTCTGTTAGCGTGTGTGTGTGTGTGTGTGTGTGTGTGTGTGTGTGTGTGTGTGTGTGTATTCTGAACCCAGTGGTGTTTTGTGAGTTTGTGTGTATGTGTTCAGACAACTTGAGCACTAAATGCAGTGTGGTGTGTGTGTGTGTACACTCAGCACTGTGGTGGGGTGTGTGTTTTGTTTGTTCAGATGATGAACACAAACCGCAGTGTGTTGTGTGTGTGTGTAGATATTTTGAACACACAGTGTGATGGGTGGTATGTGTTTTGTGTGTGTGGACATTCTGAACACAACATGCAGTGTGTTGGGGTGTGGGGGGGGGCACTGAACACCCAATGGGGCGGGTGTGTTTTGTGTGCTTATTCAGACGTCCTGAACACAAAACGTTGTGTGTGTGCGCGTGTATTTTTGAGCACACAAGGCGGTGTGTTGTGTTTGCTTAGACGCCTTGCAGGCCGAGCGCAGTGTGCTGCGTGTGGACACTGAACACACGAGGCGGTGTGTTGTGCCACGACCAGCCCCTCCCCTCAGCGGGGCTCCCCCCAGGAAAGCGCGGGGCGGGGCGGGGCGGGACGGGCGGCCTGCCAAGAGCCGCGCTCCACGCGGGCGCCGCCGCAGCCGCCGCGCCCCTCCTTCCCGCGCGCCCTTGGACGGCCCTCGCCCGCCTCAAGCGCGGATTGGCGGAGGGGGCGGGCGCGGCCTGCGGACTCCGAGCCCGAGATGGCGGCCGCGGCGCTCGCGCGGGCAGCGGCCCGGCGCCGCCTCAGCGCCCGTCTCCTGCCGCTGCGCCGAGGCTGCGCCGGGGCCTCGCTGGACGACACGGTGAACGGGCTGAGCGAGGAGCAGCAGCAGGTACGGGGGTGCCTGAAGCGCCAGGCTCGGCTCTGTGCCGCCCCTTGCGGAGGGGCGAGAGTGCCTCGGAGCATGTGCAGAGTGCCCTCAGCCTGGGCTTGTAAAGGCTTCAGAGCCCAGAGCCTATGCGTGTCTACTCATAAGTAAGCCCCATTATAATGAATGGGGCTTACTACCAGGAAAGTGTGGCTAGCTCTGCGGCCTTACAGCCCAGTCCTATGCATGTCTAATCAGAAGCAACCCTTATTATAGTCAGTGGGGCTTCCTTCCAGGTAAGTGTGAACAGGACTGCAGCTTGAGGCTCTGGTCCTGAGCTACCCCCCCCCCGTCCCCTGCGGCTCTTCCTAGGACAGGGGCGGCCACTCTTTCACCTGTAGGGCTCCTGAACCTTCATTGTGTAAAGCAGGGAATTTCAGCAGGTGCAGCTTCTCACCCCACAGAGGCCAAGCTGCCCCTGCTGAAATTCCCTCCTCTGCACCAGTGTTTCTCAACCACTGGTGTAGTTACCACCAGTGGCACTTGAGATGGTGTCTGGGGGTATTTGCAGGACACTTGCCACTCAGCAGCAAGTCCAGGACACGTTGGGCCTGTGACCATAAATAAAGAATGATGATGATGATGATGAGCAAGTCCAGGAATGCAGCACAACAAACAGCAACAGGAAGCTCCAATGCTTTTCTGCACTCGAGTAAGCCCTCCTGCCCACCCTGAGCATCTGACTGGTGTTTGCAGCATCTCATTTGGCCTCCCACCCCAGAAGTAACTGGTGATGATGTCACCCTCAGTTGCTTCTCTTGGTGCTTCAAGTAGGTGGACCATGTGAAGTGGTACGGCAGAGGACAAATATTGAGAAATACTGCTGTACACAATTGTTAAAAGGTCCATGAGCCCTGAAGGTGAAACTTTGGCCACCCCATCCAGGAATGTCAGCCGATAGCATTGCCCTTTTGCTGTGATGCCTTGCCCCTTATATTTCCACAGCTGTTGACAGAGTTGGATGTCCTTTATTTCAGAACCAGGAAGTAGGGTGCCTATTCTCTGAAACCATTTGCTGTGGTGGTGTGTTGTATTTGTTGGAAACACAGATTTCCAACCCTTGTACATCACTCTTAAATTTGAGACTAGCTGCTGTTTCATCATTCTTAATGTATAATTGCTGATGCTGATTAAAATCCCAACTGCATCCATAAATGCACTGAACATTGGGTAAAATTCCAACCCCTTCCCCCCCCTTTGGGAAAAGTGTTAAGAAATCCAACTCTGCCACTCTTTTAAACAACAGGCTCTAGCTTCATTTTATTAAAAATGCCTCTCTTTGGGTGAAGGTTACATGCGACTCTGTGTCATGTGCAGTTTTGTTCTAAATTAAGACGACTCCTTGTCCTGTACTGTCTTGAAAATTGTATTAATCAAGCCATCAGGTTTCAAAGTGGTTTGGATAGTTCCTTTTCCTGGAATTTTATGTTTCTTGGAAAAACAAAGTAGCAGGATATTTCTTGAGAACCCCTAGGATGAAAGGTGCTAACTAGGCTTGTAATTATTAAGAAATACTTTTTTCTGAGGCAAGGGAAGGTATCTCCACTGCCTTTTTTTTCTTTTAAAAGCAACAAAGGATTAATATACAGTCCTGCTGGAAAGGAAAGGAAGTGATCAGGTTTCTGGGAAGGTGTGCCCGCATCTTGAGCTGTGGTTGGTAGCTGTGAAGGTTTGTTAACACAGATTAAAACCCAAGTACTGTGATTACATAAGTATTGTGAGTGATTACATTTCTGTTAGGCTCCAGATGGCAACCCTGCTGTGCTAGTCTAAGGTGGATCCATAACTTGGAAAGGGTTTGTCACTTATGTTCAGGGATCTTGCCTTAATGACGGAGCATGTGTTTTGTATATGGAAGCTGCCAAAAAAATTTTTTTTCGGTGGTTAATTCACTTATTTATAATAATAAAAGAAAAAGTACAGGAAAAACACAATAAAAGAAGAGAAAAAAGAGAAAAGAAAAAAACAGACATTAAAGATGCATTTTTAAAAGATGCAAAAAATACATCTAATAATGTAGCATGGGTGAAGTCAGATGTTCTAATTACTTACAGCTTTATATCTTAATGCTCTAAATTTCCACACCAAAAATCCCCTTTTATTTTCTCATTTTAAGTATTCCATTTGAAATTTTTATTTCAGATTAATGTTCTCAAGTCCTTTCAATCTAATCTTCAAAACCACAACTCATTAACTCATTATTCTCTCTCATGCAGAGAGTCAATAATTGGTTTCTAGTTCTTCATAAAATTTTCTGTTGATTTCTCTTTAAGTAAGGCTGTCAGTTTATCTGTTTCTGCAGAGTTCATAACTTTCATCCACCAGTTGTCAATCAACGGAATATCAGTAGTTTTCCAATATTGCACATTAAGTATTTCAGCACTTATATATAAAAATAAAATTTTGAATCTTTTTTCCATGTGTTCATCTGTCATGTCCAGCAAAAAGACTTCAGGTTTCATTTGCACATTTGTTCTTAAAATCAACTGTATCTGTGCATATATCTGTTTCCAATACTTTTTTGCTTTAGCACATGTCCACCACATATGATAAAAAGATCCCTCCTGTTTTTTTACATTTCCAGCACTTTTTGACATACTTTTGTACATCTTCGCTAACTTACTTGAGGTCATATACCATCTATAAATCATCTTATATATATTTTCCTTAGTGTTAACAACATTATTTTGGAGATTAGTGTTGGATCATATAACTTGAGCTTCTGGAGAATCACAACCAGATACACTAACAACCCAATCCTCTTTAGGTCTACTCAGAAGCAAGTCCCTTTGTGTTCAGTGGGGCCTGCTCCCAGGAAAGTGTGCATAGGGTTGTAGCGTAAAGTGGACTAGGCAGAAAACATAGTATGACCCAGCTTTCTTATATACAAATTTTAAGTACTATATACAATGTGTGTAGCCCTGATGTACTTGAGCCTTTATCATACAGACTTTGAATTGAGATATTTGGCTATTTTTAATGTCACTCTGTTTTGTCCTTGCATTCTAGCGCTATTATCTTTAAATGTGTTTTTTCTTGTATAATGTGTAAAAATTGTATAAAGTGATGTGCAGTGCAATCCTAACTATGAGTTAGGCTGGCACAAGTCCCTTGTACCAGCCTAGGAGGGTTGCAGATGTGCCGTGAAGCACGTTTGTGCCTCCTCTAGAGCAAACCACGCCAGTGCATGGAGGTGCACTGGCATATGGAGGCTGCATCCAGCCTCTGTGGCAGTTTGTGGGGCGAGCCTTGCGTTAGTTGAGTTCAGCCAAAGCGAGGCTCTGGGGTGGGCGGGGAGGAGGTGGGAAAGAGGCAGGAGGGAGGTGTTCCAGGGTGAGGGGATGGCAGTCCCAGGGGTGGGCAGGTGGGGAGCAGGAGTCTGGGCTGGGATGCAGCTGTTACACTGGATCCCAGCCCCGCCCCCCCCCCCGTTCCCAAGCAGTGCAGAGTGGCTTCATGCCGCTGTACTCTCCTCAGACATGTGCCACCTCAGGAGGTGGCGCAAGTCCAAGGAGACCTATAGGGGTTGCAGTGGCTTACCTGGGGGTAAGGGGAAGAGTTTCCCCTTACCTTCGGAGGAGCCACTGTAGAGCCCTATCTCGTGCTGGGTACAGCACAAGATAGGAATGCACCCTTAGAGTACAACTATAACATATATCCCAATCCAACTGGGAACATTGTCAAGGTGAAGCAAGCTTCCTCTTGTGAATTCTCTTACTGCAATGAACACCTTATAGACTGATTAGATGCTGAAGTGTGTCTGCATTACAGTGCATTCCCAGAGGTGAATCTTCCAACATGGTCCTCTGTGACTTGCACTGCAGATGGGAATGATATCTGTGTTGGCCGTTTTGGGCTATGTGTTGAGTTCATCTGCCTCTGGATTCAGTGCATAATTTCTTATTGGTTTGGAATGTCTGGGAAAAAGCCATTTGTTCAAAATCTCTGAAAAGTTAAATTGCTTGCTTTGTTCCTCTTTTCCCTGTTCACTTTTGGCATATTGCATTTTGTTTGCATTTATTGTACGTGTTTGCAGTTGCCAGTGTTGTCCCTAACTAGTTTTATGGGCAGTACACAGAGATTCCATTTAATGATCTATACTGGTTTCAGAGCATCTTAGAATAATTTTGCTAGAAAAATAGTTTGATAACCTACCAAGGAAGTTTATTGTGGTTTATAATATGTATTTTTAACTGCGCCCCTAACAGCTTAGGCAGACCATGGTAAAATTCTGCCAGGAACATCTGGCTCCAAAGGCTCAAGAAATTGATCAACAGAATGAATTCAAGGGCATGAGGGTAAGTACATAATTTCAGTATCCATTATTTGGCTATGAATTACTATATCTAGTAGTTTTCCAAAATCTCTTTGCTGAGACGTGGAGGGTTGAATATACATCGTTAATGCAAATACAGGTGTGCCCCCATATCTGCAGGGGTTCCATTCCAGAACCCCCGAGGTTATGTGAAACTGTGGATATGAGTGAATGCTCTCCCTCCAGAAGTGAGGAGAGCAGAGCACAGAATATCAATTTTCATTATTTGCAGCACTTTTCTCCCTGTCATGTGAAGGGACATGAAACTGTTTTGTTGACATGTAATGTAATTTGGGCTCTCCTGCAACTAGTATTTACATAAGAACATAAGAACATAAGAACAGCCCCACTGGATCAGGCCATAGGCCCATCTAGTCCAGCTTCCTGTATCTCACAGCGGCCCACCAAATGCCCCAGGGAGCACACCAGATAACAAGAGACCTCATCCTGGTGTTCTCCCCTACATCTGGCATTCTGACTTAACCCATTCCTAAAATCAGGAGGTTGCGCATACACATCATGGCTTGTACCCCATAATGGATTTTTCCTCCAGAAACTCGTCCAATCCCCTTTTAAAGGCGTCTAGGCTAGACGCCAGCACCACATCCTGTGGCAAGGAGTTCCACAGACCGACCACGCGCTGAGTAAAGAAATATTTTCTTTTGTCTGTCCTAACCCGCCCAACACTCAATTTTAGTGGATGTCCCCTGGTTCTGGTATTATGTGAGAGTGTAAAGAGCATCTCCCTATCCACTCTGTCCATCCCCTGCATAATTTGGGGCACATCTTTTAGAACTTCGTACACTTGCTGTATTTCACAGGCAATTACTTTAAAATGTTTGTGGTAGGCTTTTATGAAACTGTAAAAGTTTTGTTTGCTATAAGAATGTACAAAATTAGAATGGTAGCTAGTTCTGTACAGAAAGTAAAGGTGATTATTAATGAAAGTCACTCTGATTTCATGGAGGTGCAATCTCACGGCTTTCTCATTACTTACCTACTCGGGTACCATCAGATCACTCTTTTCATAGCTGGAAAGAGCACCACAGAGTTATCCTTCTTTTTTCTTTTTGATTTAGGACCTATGCAGGCAGTTGAAATAGCCACCTCTGGCAAGGGTGGACAATTCAGTTGAATACACCCACATACCACTATACACATTCCACGCTTTTGTGTGTGTCTCTTCCTTCTGCCCCAAAGGGAATAAGGTGATTGAGAGTTGGAGATGTGCAGGAGAAAGGAACTCTTCCCAGCCCCACTGATTCCAATTGATATGTCTGGAAGATTGTCTGGAAGATTGTCTGGGGCATGTCTGGAAGATGGAGAGACCAGAAGCTCAAATGATTAGTAGTAGGATTAAAATTGAGCTTTGCATTTTTCTGTATTCACTATTTCTAAGCTTATCTCCTGATTGGAAGTGGCTGACTCCTAGTCCTGTTAACCACAACTGTTCCAAATTAGAATTCCTTGACACTTTGTCAGTAGTGAGATGACATCTGTCACATTTTTCAATGTGAAAATTTTTCAGAAGGTGAAGCATCTCTGAGAAGGAGAAGGTGGATTGGTGGCCCATGTCAGTTCCAAGAGACAGAGAGCACTGCTATTTAATTATTTTTTCCCATATCAAGATGGTGACTCATAGGGGAGAGGTAGAATGAAACTATGCATCGTGAGGGGTAGAAGTATTGCTGCACTAAAGAAGGAAACCGCACCGGTGGTTTTACTAGATTCAGTTTGGTGCAAGTTGTGTTGAATCTCAGATTACTTGAATGTGGTCTCCCATGTAAACTTGCTTTATCTTCTGAGGGCCCCCCCCCACTTGCTGGCACCTATATCTTAAGTAGGTAAATGCGCAGAATCCTCATTCATGGCCACATACAACTTTATGTTCAGAGAGAGAAAGAATGGAGTATCTTGGGCTTCTTCCTAAAACTAATGTTAGAGCCCAATCCTGTGCTCAGTGGCACGGCTCCATTCCGCCGAGCACTGTTGCAAACGTGCCGTAAGGCACATTTGTGAGGCTCACTGCCGGGCTCCCACCCGTGCTAGACCAGCACCGGCCAGTGCTGGGCTAGCGCGGGGCAGTCGCCCAGCTTCCACGGTTTGGCAGTCTCCTGGACCGCCAAGCCGCGGCATGGTAGGTGGTGGTGGGGGCGGGGAGGAGGGAGGCCGGTGGGGGTGGAGAGAGGACAGGGAGGAGGCAGGGAGGCGTGCTGGGGGGAGGGAGGGAGATGGGTCTGCGGAGCTCTGCTCCCCAGGATCCTAAGCACTTGGGTAGAGCTGCATGCCCTACACGAGTGCCTTTACTTGGTCGGCAGTAAAGTGAGTAGCCCCATTGCGGGGTTGCTTACCGTACTCAGGGGAAGGGGACGAAAGTCCCCTTCTCCCGAGGCACCTTGCGCGGTAGCCTGGGAGGTGCAGGATCCGGCGGCAGCCCTTCTTGGTGCTGCCGAGCCTGGGCGCCCTGGGCAGCTCAGGCTTGGGCTGCCCGCCAGCAGAGACGGGAGGAAATGCTATAGCCCAAAGCTCCAATATGTTATATACCTTTTTATGTTTTCTATGTTTAGCATATCAGTTTGGGTGGCTACAAGTTTAAACCTCTGCTGGAGAAGCTCCTCTTCTGTGTCTGCTGCAGGATCGTCTGCCTACAGCAGTGGCTCTCAAACTGGGGCATTGCGTCGCCCCAACCAATGAGCCCTAGCCTCCATACCTGTAAGGGGGGAGGGGGGAGGCAGCAACACGATTGCCAGAATTGTGTTGCTGTCGGGGCTCAGGCACTTGCTTCCACTTACCTGGGCCTGGAGCTGGCTCCCGGGGTTGCAGGGAGTCCTGCACCAGCCTTTGCAGGGCCCCCCAAAGTGCACAGACACTCAAAATAACGATTGCAACCCACTTCTGGTTTTCGGTCACAAAACCACTGGGCTACACTGTAGCAACCACGGCCAGGTTGACTGTCTTCAAGAGAAGTCACCTTTATAAGGAAATGATTTATCTCAGAATGTTTCCAGAGCAAAGGTACTGTGCTGTACTGCTGTTTCCTACAAAGGGCCTACAGCGTAATGCTCCCCTGCCTCTGTCTTATGTGCCTGTCCTGGGGACTCATCCCCTATTTTACAACCAACTAGCTCTTTCTCTGTGCTTCCTGTGCATTGGTTGCCACTAGAGTTCTAAACCAATTCCCTGTCCTGGCCCTTTAAAGCTGTCCAGGTTGGCTTCAGTGTACAATTAGCTATATGTATTGTCTTTCCAGGTGGAGAATGAATGCTGAATTGGTGAAGAGAACAGTTCAGTTTGCCATTCATGTGCTTGCCAGAATAGCAGGTGCTGCATCCACAGGCAGGACAGGGAATAGCAGTTGCTGCATCCAGTATGTTGCCAGTATGTTGCCAATTGCACCTCTGCTAGGAAGCAACTTCCTTGTGCAGTGCTGTGTACATCTGGCAAGTGGAGGCATTTTCTAGCTAAATTGCAAGTATAGGAAGGGTGAATACATGAGGCTGCCATATCGTCAATTGAACCATCTAGAACAGTTTTGTCCACTTGGACTGGTAGCAGCTTTGCACAATCTCAGGCAGAGATCTTTCCCAGCCCTTCTGCTTCCCGAAATCCCCTTTTCTGGATGTACCACGGATTTAATCTGGGATCATAGAGTTGCAGAACAGAGGATGTGAGAGGAAGAAACACAAGCTTTGTAGGAAAGTACAGTACAGTTCCAGTACCTTAGTTCTGGAAACATTCTGAGATAAATCACTTCCTTGTAAAGGTGACTTCTCTTGAAGGCAGACAACATGCCCGTGCCAGCTTTGAAAGAGTGATTGTCTGCAAGAGGCTGTCTAGTTAAACCTCTAGAAACATAAACCAGATATGAAAAAGGGTCCACAGAAGTTACTAGCCAACATTTGAGCATGGATTAGTCTTTTGTAGCTTTAAAGGGGAACAGCAATCCAGCTTCTTGAAACGTTTCTGCCTGATCATAATTCTTGCCTGCCAAAGGTTGCCGCTGATCTAAGGGAATAAAAAATTCTCCATTCTTCGCCTTGTCTCCTCAAAATTGTTTGCTTGCTAATAACTCTGCTCTTTGTAGGAGTTCTGGAAGAAGCTGGGGGAACTAGGAGTTCTAGGAATAACTGCTCCTGGTGAGTATCTCTCCAGCAATGTTTTCCAAGCGGAACTTTCCACAACCTATTGTCACATGACTATCGTATCTTTGTGCCTGCAGCAAAGCAGTCAAAATAAAATGGGGCAGTTGTGCCAGTTATGCAGTAGTTAGTAGTTTGTTTTTTTGGTGGCTAGTTAATCTAAGTGTTTCTTGAAACTCTCACAGGTCTAGGATCAGTAAATCTTTTTCTGTGTCCATATAAATCATTACTTTGTTACAACCCCAGCTGAAATCTTCATGCATGTTTTTATCCTTGATTTAATTCAAATTCCCTTTCTTGGGCCTTTTAATTGTGCCCCATCTTTTTTTTCAGCATTTTCATTAGTGGTCTTCCTGTTTCATGTTTCTACTTTAGATCCCAGTCTTTAGACTTGAACATATGTGAGTGCCCTTCACTTTTCCCACTGTGTCAGGGAATTTGCTATGCTTCCTTTCCCCCTTATCCTTTCCCCCTTACTCCCTCTTCAAATTTGGAAGCTCCTGTTTTCTGAAGCTGTTTTTGATTAGATTTCATTGTGTCACTTGTTCCTGCTAGAAGATTCTGGAAGGAGTGGAAAGCAAACCTGACTAGCTCAGGTTAAAAATCAAAACAGTCAAAGTATGGCTGCGTTAATTAGACTTTGTTCTGAAGTACATTCCACTGGAACTGCCTGATGAGAATTTTTGGTTCCCTTTTCCTAAATCTGAGAGATTCCACCCTTTTTGTTTGTGGTAATGGATAAGTTTGCAACATGTATGTTTGCAACTGTTACTGAAACGTTAGTGAGAAGGATTTACAAACCTGATCTTGGGGGGAAAAATGTATAAAAGCCATTTCATATATAATAACTTTTCTAAATAGATATTGCCTCTGTGTAGAAAATAGTCACCTGACAAGACTGTGCACATGTTTTTTGCCCGTTATTGCAGGAACACATAGCAGGAATCCCCAGTTGATCATGAGTTCCTGAAGTGTGTACATGTGCGTGTGTTTGTCATTCATGACAGTTTTGTACATGGAAGTTTGTCATGTGTCACGGCCGTAATGGTCTGAGATGTTCAGTAATGTGTAAATAGAGTTTATTTATAGTCCTGTAAATCTGAGTGCTTTATTTTTTACCTCCACAGTTGAATATGGTGGATCTGGAATGGGATATCTGGACCATGTGCTGGTGATGGAAGAAATTTCTCGGGCTTCAGCCGCTGTTGGGTTGAGCTATGGTGCCCACTCAAATCTTTGCATCAATCAGCTAGTGAGGAATGGCAATGAAGCACAGAAAGAGAAATACCTGCCCAAGGTACATAGAACTGTGGAGTCCAATATATCAAGGGAGCAAGAAGTATGAAGGGTAATAGCTTTCATTACAGTACACTTTTTAGAACAATGAAAAAGTTCAGAAGTTGGGTGTGCATTATATTATAGCCAGTTTGAGCTGAATGTTGTGTTTATACATATAAAAAACTCAACTGCCTTTAAAATTCTGAACTCAAGATCTTTTAAATGTTCCTGCCTCATCTGAAATAATACTGCCACATCAACCCTGGAGGTAAGGCAGCAGTTGATTTGAAATATACATTCGGACATTGAATTTATTTATTTATTGCTTTTTTTATACTACTCTTCCTCCAAGGAGTTCAGGATGGTGTCCATGGTTTCTCCCCCCCCCCCCTTTGCCATTACAACAAACCTATGAGGAAGGTGGGGCTGAGAGAGAGTGACTGGCCCAAGGTCACCCAGGAAGTTTCTGGCTGAGCAGGGATTTGAACTTGGATCTTCCAGCTCTAAGACCAACTCCCTAACTACTACACCATCCTGGCTCTCATGAATGGCAAAGTAAACCATAGCATCTGCTTCCCATCTCAAATCTGGGAGATGTGAGTTGGGAAGTATGTAGTTCCTTGTGTAAATAAGTAAGAATTGAGTTCATTTATTTTCTTTTCTGCTCTTCTGTCCTGAAAATGATGGCATCTGCATTTACGTCTGTCTCATGGCCAGTTCATTCATGCATGATCATCACTCAGGGAATGAGCCCTCATAGAGCAAGCACCATATTTCATATTGTCTTGCATAGCTTCAGTCACATTGCTTGTCAGTTGAGTTGTTGCACCTCACATACAATCCTCTACATTTCACCAGCAGCAAAAGCAAATATTGTATGGGTTGTTAAACTACCAACTGCACTTGTCAAAACACTATGTAGTCGTAAAATTGCAACAAAGGACATTAGGACCCACTACAAGGGTCTGAGGTATGTGCCACAGAAGAATATTTACGAGCTTGCTTCACAGTTTCTTGTTTGCCATTATGGGTTGCTGGTGGTTTGTTTGGAAGAGGTGAGAGAGCACTTGATAAACAAAGGATTTTAAAAAATGGGCTCCAAAAAGCACTGGCAACTTCCTCTGTTATGCTAGTCCTTTAAGAATTAAAATGCAACACTACCTCAGTAATGTTGTGGTATTCAAATATATTTTTGGTTTCCTTTTTCCATGCCAAGATCTTCCAAGTATGAAATTGACAAGCCGCTTGTGATCTAGTCCAGTCAATTTTATCACCTGGCTGAATTGTTTGAGGGAAACCGCTGTAGTAAGGAATAGACGTTTACCCTGCAGTTACACCCCCCATCTCATCCTATTGCATTTCTGCAGTTATCAAACCATAAATACTGGATCAGAGCAAGTCTGCGGGCAAGCCCATCAGAATTGATTGCTTAGAGCAGGGTCTCCAAACCCCAGCCCAGGGGCCAGATGCGGCCCGCGAAGCGCCTCTATCCGGCCTGTAGCCAGCCTCTGATCCCCTGAGAGCCTCTGGCCCAGTTGACCAAACACAACCATAGTTGTGCTTGTGGGGTGGGGAAATGGGGGTCCATTTAAGTGTGTGTGCTTTATTTCTTGGGCTGTGTTGGTGCTTGGAGAAATCCTGGACATTTGAGCCCATTCATTCATTTCAGTCATTCATCTAAGTTCCATCTCTAATGTATTTATTTAAATTATATATTTAATTTTTTTTTCCAGCCCTCAACACCATACCAGATATTCAATGCGGCCCTTCGGCCAAAAAGTTTAGAGACTCCAACTTAGAGCCCTAACTGCTTACTGCCTGTAGCGTAGCTTGTGGGAAATTGCTTTCTCCTACCTCTTTTATGGGAAAAGAAAATGGCTGATCTGAATAGGCTTTTAAGAGGATTAGAGGAACTCTGATAATCCCCACTGCGAACTCCAAAGGCAGTTGGAGCTACAGTCTCCTACTCTTTGGCCTCACCTTCATCTCTGCATACATTGACAGCTGTGCCCATCTAATTGACATTGTAAATACAGGTGTGCACCACTTAATGATGGGATTACATTCTCAGATCCCTGTTATGTGATTAGGTCATTAAGTGAACATTCAGTCCAGTCTATTGCCTTTGTTGTGTAAGCAAGACAGTCTGCCAGACACTAGCTGGCTGCACAGGCTACTGGAGATAGATTGCCTTTTCTTTGCATTAAGAGCCTTTCTGTTGTGTAAACAGACACTCTGCTGCTGGCTATGGGAGACACGATTGCCTCATTAAGAGCATCTTTATTGTGTTTTGATCACCGTCATATATGCAGTTTGTTGTTAAGCAAATGGTTGTTAAATGGCACACACCTATAATAAGAGCCCTTCTTCTGTTTGTTTCCATTCAGTGCTCTTGAAGTCATGTCACTTGGCTGATGTGGGGGTATAATTATGATCATATTGATTTTAAATTCATTTTTTCAAACTTTCATTCAGCTATACTGTACCAGAGTTGGTTTTTTTCTGGTTGATTTTCAAAAAACGCTGCTGCCTTTTGACTTCCCCTGTAATGTGATTGGACAAAAAACATTTTGTGAATGTTTGAATTTCTTAGATCATTAGTTCCCAAACTGATAGGTCGTAACCCACCAGCCTGGGAAGAACTGGCCAATGCCCTTTTAAGGGGTGGCAAGGGGGGAAGACAGCAACATCATCCCCAGCATTACACTGTTCCCAGGGCCAGGAGGGGGGTTTTCTACTTACTTGCAACTAGTGCTGCAGGTCTGGGAGGTTGGGGGGGGGGGGTACAGAGAACCGTCCAAAAGGCACCCTGTGCCTGCAAAACTGTTTTAAAAAAGAGAGAGAAAAATGGCACTTCCACTTTCTGTTGCAAAAATTGGAAGTGCCTTTTTCTTTCTTTTTTTACAGTTTTGCAGGAACCCTATGGAGGGTTCCCTGGACCCCCCCCCCAGGACTGCAGCATGGGTTGCAAGTAAGTAGAAAACCCCCCTTCCGTAGACGTAAGTAGAAGTGAGTAGAAAACCCCCCTGGCAGCAGCACAATCCTGGGGATCGTGCTGTTGCCTTTCCCCTCCTCCACAACAACTTACAGTGCTCCCAACTCCCTTGTAAGAGTTTGGGAAGCACTGCCTTAGATATTTCTCAGCTTTCCTGTGTGTGTATGTGAGATAACTTAGCCTCATTGCTATTTTTGCTTTGTGAAGCAGTCCCTTGTGATAATCTGCTATCCCTAATGAACTGTTTTGGCTCCAAATATTGTTTTACCTACTCACACAGTGGTTGAAACTTGTGTGGTTTGAATATTGTCTACCTGACATAGTTTTTGTGAGACGCTTTTATTCAACAGTTCACAAAGCATCGTCCACTGTAAAGTTACATTACCAAATGGTCAATTGTACTATTCTGTCTCCTAGGTAGTGATCATTTTTGAAATCTGTCATGTTCGTGTTTATACTGAACGATGCTAAAATGGGATACTGCTAAGAGGGAAAAAGCAGAAAGAGAAAAGGACAGGCAGAAATTGACAGGAAAAAATAGAGGCTAGAGTGTGGCATAAGAGGGCACAGAGGGAGGGTGACCATCTGCTTATTCCATTACAAGGGCATGGGAGTCTTGCAGATCTAGTTTATTGCCTAACGTTCTGGCATCTCATTCTGTTCTCCTCATTCATCCCACGTTCTGCAGATTTGTGTTCTAAATAAGCTGGCCACTTCCCCATTGTGCCTGAGCTGTCTATTTCTTCTGGTCACCTGTTCTTTTCAAGGGAACAACAGGGTAGGGAGATGAGAAATGGATATGGCTGCTGGCATGGTTCTCTTGGCACTATCTCTTAGCTGTATCATCAAACTGGTCTAAAGCCATTTTGCTTTACTGACTTGTTATATCCATCATAGAACGACTATGACTTGACTTTGTACCATTTCTACAGTGGTATCAGTACCCTGTCTGGAGAATTCTGGTAGCGATAACATTCTCATGGTCCTCCTCTGTAGCATGAAAGACTTCCAGGTTTATCATGATCTAATTTCTTTTTCCTTCCATGTTTCTTGCCACTTTCCTCTTCCCAGCTGATTAATGGAAAGCACATTGGGGCTCTAGCCATGAGTGAAGCCAATTCTGGTTCGGATGTTGTCTCCATGAGGCTGAGGGCAGACAGAAAAGGTAAAAGCTGTGGGGCACGTAGTTGGAAAATTGCTTGAGGAGAACTACAGCAGCCCTGGGTTCAGATATGGCAAACACAAGTAATGAAGTCTGTTTGGACATGTCCTAAACAGAAGAGCTGAACATTTCAATGGAAGGGATAACCCACGAGCAAGGCATATGTGAGCAGAAGAGGCTGACTGACTGGCACAGACCTGGAGGTTTTAGTTGTTGCTATTTCTGTTATGATTTTTTTAATTACTTAATTTTGTCTAAAGCTAAAGTTGCCAGAGAACATGGGGACTCATCATCATTACATTGCAGCCCTGTAGAAGTGGGTGAACAATTTCACTTTCATAAAATCTCAGACAAAGTACAACTCCTGAAAACGGGGGGGGGGGGCTTGGCAGGTGTCTGCCCCTTTCCCTGCCAGGCCTCTCACCAGCCTTCAAACTCTCTCAAACAGTATCCTTTATTTACCCAGCAGCAATGGGGGAATCCTTCACCTCACAGTTATTCTGGTTTGTAGCATGCCAGAATTAAAATATGTGGCATGCCTGAGGATATTTTTTCCTCTGCCTGATCAGGAAGAAAGAAAGGTAAAGGGGCAACTGAGTTGTAGTTTTTGCTACAGCTGTTGCAAGGGGAGAAGCCCTAGTCAAAAATGCAACACTCAACCTGGGCACCATCTTTGCGATTGGTAGCAAAAGAGGTACAAATAGTAGAAAAGGAAAAAAAAACTCAAATGCGTGCAGCATACTTTCCTTTATGTCCCACATACCAGAGCTGGGGGACAGGAATGGCACTCCCCTCAGTTCTGCTGCAGTAATTAAAAGGTGTGCTTTACAGGGTGGTAAGCTGGTGGGGAGGGACTGGGCTTCTCTGGGCTCTAGCACAGAAGTAAACTTCTGTGGGGCTTGGGGGGGGGGGGAGAATCTAAAACTTCCAAAATTAATTTATAGGCCCTGAGCCTGGAGAACTTGGCCAGCTCTGTGCCTCTATAGGTCTGTGCTCCTGACAAAACAAGTAGGATCTATTTGGCATGCACACACATCCTCCCCCACACACACTTTCCATTTCTGTGTCATAGCATGCTCACACTGGTTTGCAGTGCAGTAGTGAGGCTCTGTTGCTGCAGTTTCGAAACCACAGTGTGTCTTCACTTATTCTCTATCAGATTTCCTATGGTTACCTAGGGCAGTATTTCTCAAATGGCAGGGCACCTTGCCCCTGTTGGAAGTGGGTGAATGAAGGAGAATGAGACGCTTGTGTGCATGGTGGCGATTGCAAACAAATTTGCATGTATTTTTTTAAAGCTTTTTTTTATAAGCTTGTTTTTTGAAATGGTATGTTTTGACCTTGCTGGAATTGCTGAAAGGGAGCTGTGGAGATCTGAATCTTGACTGAACCTGTCACCTCAAACTACAGATTAAGGATCATGAGTGGTGAGGAGAGAAAAGGGAATGTAGGATTGAGGGGGATAAACGATGTGTTTGGGAGGGGATGTAAGATCCAGTTTCAAGACAAAAGATCTAAATGGAAAGCAGCATACCTGTGTTACAATTTGAGAAATGCGGATCAGGCAGTTAGCAAAACTGTAGTCTTAAGGTAGTGATTCCCAAACTGTGAGCTGTGGCTTTTGGGGAGCCACAGAATTCAGCCAGACAGCTGCATAATCCTCACAAAAACATGTTGCCCTATACCAGCGATTTCCAACCTTTTTCATCTTGTGGTACACTGACAAGGCACTAAAATTGTCAAGGCACACCATCAGGCTTTTGACCATTGACAAGGCACACCATGCTGCCAGTGTGGGGCTCACATCCCCATTGGCTCTACTAATAAATGACCTTTCCCCAAATTCCTGTGGCACACCTCTGGACTACTCGTGGCACACTAGTTGAAAATGGCTGCCCTATGCAAAATGTTTGATTGTAGCCATAATGGGGAGCCATGACCAGTGTCCCAGTCAGTCAAGGCAGCCGCTAGTCGAAAAAGTTTGGGAACCACTGTCTTAAAGTATGAGTGAGAATGAGTCCATCTGCCAGCATGACTTGGACAATTCTAATCCTGTGTCAAGAGTGCTAGCTGGATGTTGAAAAGGCCAGCTACAAAACTGAGCTGTATTAGTGTGTGTATTTTTAGTTATAGAAGTGAGCAGATATAGTCCTATGGATGTTTTATTACTTTATATCCTGGGCCTAAAAATGGAGGAAATAAAGTACATAGTACTTGAGAAGGACATCTCCGTATTCTTTGGGAAGTCTCATAAGATTATCTGGGGAAGAGTATTTCCTGGCTGTTTGTGTCTGTCTGAGAATTAACCAGTTTGATCATTTTCTCCCCAGGGGATTATTTTGTCTTGAATGGGAATAAATTTTGGATTACAAATGGACCAGATGCTGATGTCCTGATTGTTTATGCTAAAACTGATCCAAGTGCTGTTCCAGCTTCTCATGGTATAACAGCATTCATTGTGGAGAAGGTAGGGTGTGTTGCTGTGTAAAATCTACATTCTGTATTCTTACTTCATATGAATGTTTTAATCCTGTGAGTTGCCATGTAATATACCATCTAGAAAACTGCCTTGCTGGATCAGTCCAGGGCCATCTCATCCAACATGTGGAGCCTAGCATTAGCTACCTCTGCAAGCTCATAAGCAAGGCATGAAGGTAATGATGATCCCATTTGTAACCAGCAACTGGTATTCAGAAGGTTGATGCCTCTGTGTGCAAAGATTCCACTAACCTACAGCTGATAGCCATGATAGACCTTCTCTTCATGAAGACCCAAACAATTTCAGTTTACTTTGTCTTGCCCTTGGAAAGCATTCACACCACTTTTTTGCATGTTTGCATTATCCCATACCTAAATTATGGGTATTCTGCACACTGACAAGTGAGATGTTTTTGGTGGGAATTTGGTGGTTCAAGGCTAAGACTGTTTTTTACTTGTATCTACTGCACTAATACAAGAATTGTATATACGTATTTGGATGTGGATTTCACTCTCCCAGTTCATGTGCTAGTAGTTCTGTATTGTAACACGTCTACTTCCTTTACTCAGATGCTCACATGCCTACACAGGCTCACTCCCACTCAAGTGACAACTGTATGATTAACTATCAGTCCTTGCTCTTTACAAAATTAATAATTTGCAGAACTTAACTGTTGGGGTCTGTTCTGGCTTCTAATGAAATGAAATTTTCAAGGTATATTTCTCTTCATCTTTCAGGGTTTTCCTGGTTTCAGTACTGCCCAAAAGCTTGATAAATTGGGAATGAGAGGTTCAAATACATGTGAACTGATCTTTGAGGACTGCAAGATCCCTGGTGAGTGATGGCTAAGTGACAGTCTTCCCCCTCCCTGCTCCTGGGACAAAGGTCAGTGAAGCCACCCCCTACCTTTGAAGCACGACGGAGCTTCACACAACCGTAGGACTGACTGGAGGTTTGAGGTCAGAGTTTCCTTCTCTTAGATGAGCTGCCTTCCTAGGCTGACGAGTCCCATCTACCCGGTATTGCAAGGGAGAGCAATACTTCCATTTGCCTCCTCCCTGCTCGCCCTCTGCAAACCCTCCCCCTCTGCAAACTTCCCTTTGCCTCCTCCTTGCTCAGCTTCTGCAATCCCTCCCTCTCCCCCTCCCCCTCTGCAAACTTCCCTTTGCCTCCTCCCTGCTCAGCCTCTGCAAAGTCCAAAGTCCAGATGAGTCCAAAGACTCATCCAAAGTCCAGCTGAAATGTCTGCGTGACTTCCTCTTTGCCGACGATGCAGCTGTCACTACCCACTCTGCCAAAGATCTCCAGCAGCTCATGGATCGTTTTAGCAAGGCCTGCCAAGATTTTGGACTGACAATCAGCCTGAAGAAAACACAGGTCATGGTTCAGGATGTGGACTCACCTCCCTGCATTACAATCTCTGAGCATGAACTGGAGGTTGTCCTTGACTTTGTGTACCTTGGTTCAACGATCTCCGACACTCTTTCTCTCGATACCGAGCTAAACAAACGCATCGGTAAAGCAGCTACCACGTTTTCCAGACTCACAAAGAGAGTCTTGTCCAACAAGAAGCTGACGGAACATACCAAGATCCAGGTCTACAGAGCTTGCGTCCTGAGTACACTTCTGTACTGCAGCGAGTCATGTACTCTTCGCTCACAACAGGAGAGGAAACTGAACGCTTTCCACATGCGCTGCCTCCGATGCATTCTCGGCATCACCTGGCAGGACAAAGTTCCTAACAACACAGTCCTGGAACGTGCTGGAATCCCTAGCATGTATTCACTGCTGAAACAGACGCCTGCGTTGGCTCGGTCATGTTGTGAGAATGGATGATGGCCGGATCTCAAAGGATCTCCTCTATGGAGAACTCGTGCAAGGAAAGCGTCCTACAGGTAGACCACAGCTGCGATACAAGGACATCTGCAAGAGGGATCTGAAGGCCTTAGGGATGGACCTCAACAAGTGGGAAACCCTGGCCTCTGAGCGGCCCGCTTGGAGGCAGGCTGTGCAGCATGGCCTTTCCCAGTTTGAAGAGACACTTGGCCAACAGTCTGAGGCTAAGAGGCAAAGAAGGAAGGCCCATAGCCATGGAGACAGACCAGGGACAGACTGCACTTGCTCCCGGTGTGGAAGGGATTGTCACTCCCGGATTGGCCTTTTCAGCCACACTAGACGCTGTGCCAGAACCACCTTTCAGAGCACGATACCATAGTCTTTCGAGACTGAAGGTTGCCAAGGACTGACTGGGGAAGCATTCTGACGCTTTCCTGCGTTCTTAAACTGAAGTTCCGGAAAACTGAAAGTGCAGTTTCTGACTGTGTTGGGAGCCTCACTGAGTCTTTCCGCACAGTCCTAGAGTAGTGCAGGCTCAGCAACCAAGGCATTTGCCCCATTCAACCAGTGCTGGGTCCACTGTTGGGGTGGGTGTGTGTGTGTGTGAGAGAGAGAGAGAGAGAAATAAAAATAGCAGATTTGGGCATTTCTTCACTAAGTGATATATGATAATGTATGTCTGTGTATGTCTGATGTAGAATAATAATGTATGTAATTAAGACTGTGACTTCAGTCTTAATTGCTTACAATTCTTCAGATTTAATCATAAATAGATAAGGATGTAACTTATTTTCTGCGACCACTAGTTAGAAGAATATTGCCCAGTACTTAGTATCAATTCCTATGTCTGAGGAAGAAAAATAATGGAGGAGATCCAGTTATCTCATTTTTTCTGAACAGAAAGGATTTTTTTTTCTAATTTGCGAAGTCTCATGTTGCACTACTATTGGTGAAGAGCTCTGGGACCTACTGGTTGTGTCTGGTTTTTTATCCCTAAATGCAACACTTTTTTCTGTAGCAGACTTACAATCTAAGGCTAAAAGTGCCTGTGGAAGGGCTGCTAGACTCTTATTTTCTTCAGTATGTATTTTGATCCTTCCAAATGCGAGTTCTCATGGCAACAGGCTCCCCATCCCTCTGCTCAGTGGAACAGATCAGCAACACGACCAAAAGCCTGTGTTCTTGTTTGAGCCATTATTGCTCCCCTGATCTCCCAGGTTGGACAATCAGCCACTTCAAATTGCCTGTGCCTGCAAAAATCTTTTACTTAGATCAAAGTGTACTTTTGTGTTACAACCCTGTCAGCTGTATTAGTGCATGGCTTTGTGTCTGCAGTGTTCCACTGAGGGTAGCATAAGTTCCTTTGATCGCAGGAGCTGCTGTGGAGTCACATTCTTGGGTCATGTAGCAATGACCAGAAGCAGACTTTAAAAGCTCATCTTGTATTTTGCCTGAGGTGCAATTGTTCAGAGATGCTCTCCAGGTACATTCAGCGAATTCAAATGTCAGTTCTACCACTCTCATTTTGCATTTCACAAGATAGTACTTCGTGCAATCTCTCCTTTTTGGCAGCGTTACCCACATTGTTTGTAAGAGGGTTTGCCAACTGGTGTTTTGTTTTTGTTTTTAAATTTAAGCTTCTGGTTGTTGTTTTTTTTGTTTTTTTGTTTTTTGTTTTGGTGAGCCCAATATCTCCTTCCTCAGTCCCTACAGGGAGAAAAAAGGATATACTTACAAATTCAGCGAACAAAGCAAATGTGTATTTCAGAATAATGCCATCTGTCGCAGCCTGAGTTATATCCCTTGATTCTGCAATTGCAGAGCAGAAATAGATACCAAGTATAAAGATTCTGCTCCACTGTCACCCTTGCTGCAGCCCTTACAGCCACAGAAATTGATTTGAAAATGTTTGGCCAATAACTGTTAAAAACCTGAAAAATGTACAAATGTGTTTAATGTGTAGAGTTTATTCAGAACACAATATCTTCAGTTTTTAAATTACTGACAATATACAGCTCTGTATATATCAATGTATTAATTACAGCCATTTATATCACTGCCAATTTATTCCCTATTTGATTTTGTCCCACGTGTAGTGATGTTGAATCTAGTAGAGTCATAAACATACTTTGTTTTCTTGAGAAAGGTCCGTACAGATATGGGATCACATTATTAATTTCTCCTTGATGTTTGCCTGAAAACTGAAGTGGTGGCTTATGTATATATGGGCAGAATACAAGTATGTTAACAAATTTTCCTTTATTTTGCACAGCTGAGAATGTCTTGGGACATTTGAGTAAAGGAGTCTATGTGTTAATGAGTGGCTTGGATCTGGAGAGACTGGTGCTGTCTGGTGGACCACTTGGGTAATTATGTACTCAGTTGTTTACTCTAGTAAAACGCTTTGTCATGTTTCACCTGTTCTGTTTATTTCTGGCAGTATTTATTTTGTTTTGGAGATTTTACACTTCCTTTTGACCTGAGGCCAGAGTTAACCTGTACAATACAATGATGAAAAACATAAAATCGTAATCTTTTTTACCTTCTGCTGTTCCTCCTCCCAATGCAGTTGGTGCCCCATGGCTGCTATGAGGGGCACAGTCCAAGCTTTTTGATGCCGCAAGAGCAACAACTGGTGGAAGCAGCAATCATGGTTTTTTACTTGCTATCATCTCTTCTCCTCCTCCTTCTCACAAGGCAAAAATTCTTTATCACATGCCCTTTCCAAGAGGACATTTTTATAATTGAAAAGGGGAATTTAGCTGTCTGTTTCAATGGGTCTCTTCATCTCCCTTATTCCCACTTGAAAGCTTTTAACACTTTTAAAATTATTTACAAGAGACATAGCAAAAGGGCCCGCTTAACATAGCTAAATGCAAACTGACAAATCTGAAGCATACTTCAGAAAAAACTAAAGTGAACAATTCCAGAAAATGAGGTTGTTGGAAATGCAAATACATTTGGGGGATCTATTTACAGAAATGTTTGTGTATTAAATAAGTATACAAACTCTGTTCTGTTTACAGTGGGTTGCAATTTCTTCTGCTTCAGTCACTCTTTTATTTTCAAAGAGCATAGCCAAAAAATGCTTATGTTTGCTCTGAGCCCAAAATGTTCTTGCATATTTGAAAAGACTGCAGCAAAAGGAAATAAGGATTAAGGTGTGCATTTGATTTGGAAAGGTTCACTCTCCAAACCAGCTCCTGTTTGTAGGGAGCCTTAGATGAAACAACATCCTTCTGAAGGACTTTCAACCTGAAGCCCCATTATTCACTTTTTCTCTCTTTTTCTTTGGTCCTTAACTGCCATGAGCCTTTTCTTCCATATGACTTCCAAGCAGTTAGGCCAGGGGAAGGTCAGAGAGGGGCAGCTCTGAGCTGTCAGTCACACACACAGCACCTGAATGAAAGCTGCTCATTGGTGCTTCCTTTCCTTCCTCCTCCACTCAATGTGGCTCTTCCAACAGAACTTCGAACATGAGAAAACATATAGTTTGGGGCTGTTTTCTCTGCCCTGGGTCAGTTATCTATTGGAGCAGCTGTTACTATGAGCTTTTGATGCATTCTTTAAAACAACATTTTTCCCCTATTTCATTGTTCTTAAATTATCTTGTGTATTTGGATGTTATTAATTTTTTTCTCTGTTAATGTGTTCTCAGAACCCAATAAGAGTTCCTTGGGAATACCTATATCTATATTTCTGAATTTTTTCAGCAAACGTTCTGGGGTCAGTTCTGCAGTTCTGGTGACTTTGATGCAAACTGGGCACAAAGCAAAATAATTGTAAACTCAAACCTCTAAAATCAGTGGTTCCCAAACTGTTCCAGAAGTGACCAGCAATGCTGTCATCACCAGTTACTTCCAGGTTCATGGGCCTGAAACATTTGCACAAACAGCATTAAGAGGGCTAAGGCAGCAGGATGTGCTATTTGCACATTGGATGCATAGTTTGTGAACTACTGCTCTAAAACTATGTTTATGGATTACTCCAAAGCCCTGTCACCTATATTTCTGTATCTTAGTTGAGATCTAATCTAGGGATATCTTTACTTATGGATACATTACTTCTGAGGTTCATGCCAACTGGCCACAAAAACATGTGGCAAGACCAGCAGAAATGATCAAATTTCAATTGTCCCTAAACAAAAACCTCAACTGCTATTAAGATGAGAT
Source organism: Tiliqua scincoides (assembly GCF_035046505.1). NCBI lineage: Eukaryota > Metazoa > Chordata > Lepidosauria > Squamata > Scincidae > Tiliqua > Tiliqua scincoides. The sequence continues at coordinate 13,256,764 of NC_089821.1, forward strand.
TTTGCTGACTTTTTCCACTTATGGGGAGATTTACATCTCTGTAATTTTTATCTAATTCTGAAAATTAGTTTAAAAAAAATTCAGTCAATGGTTCCCTGTCCCCAAAGGGCTCACAACCTCTATTTTTTTTAAGAGACACCAGCAACAGCCACTTGAAAAAACAAAATGCTGGGTTGCTCTCCCCAGCTAAATATAAGAGGACAGCATTTTAAAAGGTGCCTCTTTGCTCAATTAACAGGGGTAGTACCCGGAAGTAATTATTGCATCACCTCAGCACTCATTCACTGGCATTTGTTGAGTGCCTTGTTTATCCCTATCCTACCACCCTTGGAAAGCAGACTGCTTTTTTAATGTTTCTAGCTGCTATTTCTGCTCTGTCTTTATTGATTGCATTTGTACATGGATTTTTTCTTTTTGTTGAATCTTTGAAAGCCATCTTGAGAATTTTTTTTTGTAAGGCCAGTTATAAATCTTTCAATAAATATCAGTGAATGTCTATTTCCCTGGCAGGCTCATGCAAGCTGTCCTTGATCATGCTCTTCCATATTTACATGTGAGAGAAGCCTTTGGGCAGAAAATTGGCCATTTCCAGGTAAGTCAGTGAACTTCTAGACTGTGCTTTAGCAGCTTGATCTAAACTTGTTACTTTTTCACCATGTAATACTTCATATAAGCCATTGTGGATTAACCCATCTTCACAAGATAGAGATTTCAATCAAAGTTGCTGATCTCCTCCACAGAACTTTAGCTACCGTTGGCTCATACTGCACCAATTACTCTTCCCATTTGCACTGTAGTGCAGACAGTAGAAGGAAAGGTGTTGGATGGTAATGTCGTCTTTAGCAATCTATGAGAGCTAGGATATCTTTCTCCCTTTCCTGTTGGTATAATTCAGGGATGCAGCTTCCAGGGGACAAAGGGTGAAAGTATATGCCTGCCACTTTATGGCCCATCAGTTAACTAAGCTTCAGGAATCCATGCACATGTGTGCATGCACATTATATGCAGAAATGGAGTAGTTTTATACATTATACGCAGAAATTATCTGTCTGTGACAGATCAGGAGAGAGATCTTGGGGTGGTGGTGGACAGGTCGATGAAAGTGTCGACTCAATGTGCGGCGGCAGTAAAGAAGGCCAATTCTGTGCTTGGGATCATTAGAAAAGGTATTGAGAACAAAACGGCTAATATTATAATGCTGTTGTACAAATTGATGTTCTCTGTTGCTCTCTGTTGCACCTGGAGTATTGTGTCCAGTTCTGGTCGCCGCATCTCAAAAAAGACATAGTGGTAATGGAAAAGGTGCAGAAGAGAGTGACTAAGATGATTACTGGGCTGGGGCACCTTCCTTATGAGGAAAGGCTACAGCGTTTGGGCCTCTTCAGCCTAGAAAAGAGGCGCCTGAGGGGGGACATGATTGAGACATACAAAATTATGCAGGGGATGGATAGAGAGATGCTCTTTACACTCTCACATAACACCAGAACCAGGGAACATCCACTAAAATTGAGTGTTGGGAGAGTTAGAACAGACAAAAGAAAATATTTCTTTGCTCAGCATGTGGTTGGTCTGTGGAACTCCTTGCCACAGGATGTGGTGATGGCATCTGGCCTGGACACCTTTAAAAGGAGATTAGACAAGTTTCTGGAGGAAAAAATCCATTGCAGGTTAAAGCCATGATGCGTATGTGCAACCTCCTGATTTTAGAAATGGGCTATGTCAGAATGCCAGATGCAAGGGAGGGCACCAGGATGAGGTCTCTTGTTATCAGGTGTGCTCCCTGGGGCATTTGGTGGGCCGCTGTGAGATACAGGAAGCTGGACTAGATGGGCCTATGGCCTGATCCAGTGGCGCTGTTCTTATGTTCTTAAATGGAGTTCTTCTCCTGCACCTTGCACCAGAAAGCAGCCCTGTGCCAGAAATAACACCTTCTGAATGTGGATGCCTGGTGGGAGTCATCAACTTTGACTCCCCCTCCCAAACAGATTCTGGTGTGATAAATACACAAAACCACCATTGGTGGTCCTCCCCTTTAGATCTCTCTCTCTCTCTCTCCATCAAAGAAGTGATGTTTTCACTACATCAAACAAGTCCTGGCTCCTGCAAAGAACTTTTTTCCATTTTGTGCAGCATCTGTCCTATCTCCCTTATGGACTCTTCCCCATAGTTTCCATTCATACATTCACTGTTTTCTTTATACTGCTTTGTTTAGCTCATGCAAGGAAAGATGGCTGACATGTACACACGACTGATGGCATGTCGACAGTATGTGTACAATGTAGCAAAGGCCTGCGATCGAGGACACTTCAATTCAAAGGTGAGCTCGTGGGTTGTTTTCTGGCATTGGGCATCCTCTCTTAAAAAACAAAAAGCCTTTATTTCCCAGTCTGCATTTTGCTTAGGCATTAAAACATAGGTTCTTAACCTGTGGGACATGCACCCCTAGGAAGTGTGTGAAGGGGGTTGAGGGGGTGCATGTGGTGCTCCCAGAATTAAGGAAAAAAATGCTTTTGTACACACTTTTTTGACCAGAAGAGGATAATTTTTAAAATTTTTTAGTTTGGCCCTTACTATTAATGGAACAATAATATATATTTTCTTATTTATCACAATATACATTGTACTATACAATGTATACATGTTGTTACTATGCTTTTATCTGTTTTTAAATTTGTTTTAACCTTGTTGTAAGCCGCCTTGAGTCCCTCTGGGGAGAAAGGCGGGGTAGAAATAACGTTAATAATAATAATAATAATAATAATAATAATAATAATAATAATAATAATAATAATAATAATAATAATAATACTTGGCTTTCTTGCTGATTTTTCTCATGAGTTTTGTAATGCCTTCAAATAATAAGAGGCAAACATTTTCTTCTGTTCAAAATGTAACATTTTTTGAAGTTTTATTCTTTGCTATATGTATTCAGTGCACTTTCAGGAAAATAGTAATAATTAAAAACAAATTTTTGAGGGGTATGTATGAGCAAATCAGAATTCTTCTGGAGGCACATGAGACCCAAAAGTTAAAGAACGTTTGTGTTAAAGGGTAAGAATCAATGGCACAGGAAACCAGGTAGTGGCAGAAAATATATAACTGCTTGGATGGCCTATATTCTCTTTGAGAAGAACAGTAGTGCCTGGTTCATGTGGAAGTGGGTTAACTTTTATTTATAAATGAAGCATATACATTGTAAAATACATACCATGGTTGTCATTTTTGAATCCTATACAATTGAATAGGACAGCCAGTTAGAGACTGCATTCTTGTGCCCTAAATTAAATTCTATGTGCCTCATCTGGACATAGTGCAATGCCATGAAGGTTCTAGTTTCTGTTGTGATTGGAGTATGGGATAATTTTACATACTCTTGTAGAACTTACCAGGGTGCTCTTGTCTCATGAGAACAGCTAAATGCCTTTTCCTGACCATTATATGAATTTGAAAGGTGGAGTAGCAGGACACGAGATTAGCTTCAACAGCCCTACCAATTATTTTTGGAAAAGTCAGCCTGGCTAGAGCAGCTGTGCACCTTGACTTGAAGTCTTGCTGTCAATGCAAATGATTTTGTCTCATCCATCAGGATTGTGCAGGAGTGATTCTGTACTCTGCAGAATGTGCTACTCAAGTTGCTTTGGATGGAATCCAGTGCCTGGGTAAGACTTACTCTTTAGTGAAACTAAACTGATTTAGGAAACAGGTGTTGTAAAGCCACCCTGGGAGCCCCAGAATTGGGAGGGGGAAGGCAGAGTATAAGCCTTTTAAAGATATAAAGTCTCCCTTTTTGTTCTGTGTTTTTCCCTGACTTAAGCAAGCATTTTAGGCCCAATCCAGAGCCCTGCATGCCGGCTCACTGCTGGTGCATACTGTCACAAATGTGCCACAAGGCATGTTTGCAAGCAGTACTGTAGGCCCAGCACTGGAGCTAGTCCAACAGGAGCTTGCACTGAGTCAGCTCCAGTGCTGGGCCTTTGTTCCGCCACCCAGTGGTTGCCTGAACTGTCTGGCAGCAGAGGTGAGTGGGAGTGTGAATGGAGTGTGAGTCTCCAGAGCTGCCGTAGAATCAAGTAGCCCCATTGCAGGGCTGCTTCCCTTACCTGGGGGAAGGGATCGAAAGTTCCCTCCTTGACTTTCCAGTTGTGCTCAGGATGCTGTGGTAGCCATTTTGGCACTGTGGCAGCCCCATGCTCTGAGCGGCTCAGTATTGGGCTGCCTGTTGGGTGTTTTCATTTCAACCAAATTCTGGTTCTTCATTTCAGAAAATTCCCTCTACATGCCCATACAGTTAGTCTGCATCCAGGTTAGTAGTTCTCAAGTATTCTGCTTATGTTGCAGGTGGAAATGGTTACATCAATGACTACCCCATGGGTCGCTTTCTGCGTGATGCCAAACTGTATGAAATAGGGGCAGGAACCAGTGAAGTGCGAAGAATAGTCATTGGCCGATCATTTAACTCTGCCTTTCAGTAACACTGCTGTCAAAGGTCCTCCACCCTTCAAACCAAGAGGCCTTTTGTTTCCAAGACTGTAAGGCGCACAAGTTTTCTTTTGCTCCAGATATGAAGACTACCACCTTCATTTGGCTCTTAACCTTTCTGTTCTCCATACAAATGCTGCTAGATTTGTCTAAGGCTATATGATTTTGTTACAGTGGCATAGAGTGGGCAGTTCACATGGAACATCTGCCATCATGCCTCATTCTAGAGAGCATGAAACTATTTAACAGATCTGATCTGTTTCAAGAATCATTGAAGTTGATTTTCCCGTCTAATGTGCTGCTTTGGGGGGATGGAATTAGCCACAGCCATCGATTGTATTATATCTCCAGAAGGCTCACTGATTTCGCAGGGGTCCTTGTTTGCTGTTGGACCTTATGGGATCCTAGCTACACAAACAATATTAAAGCTCCTGTCACTAAAACATGATTAAAATGCAAGACATGTATATTTGTGCATTCCTGTTCTCTTGCTGCTTACTGAGGTATATTAATACCATGTGAAGCCTTCATTCATTTGATGGACTGCCACCTCGTGCTTGATTTATGCAGTGATGTCACCATCCATCATTCTCGAACCGCTTAAAATGTCAAAACACTACATTGTGGCAGCCAAGAGTGAATTGGGGGGAGGAGGAGGAGGAGGAGGCAACTTGACTGGGGAATTTTTTTTATTTTTGGTAATGCTTTTCTTTTACTGTGGTAGCCTATACACCTTGCTCTCATTGACTGGAAGAAAAGAACGCACTACAGATGAGGATAGATTTAACAGTGATTTAGAATAGCTAACAACACTCATCATATGAAGAGTGGGGATGTGAATTTTTTGTTTTTTACAGTGGTAAACAACAGGATAGCACAACTTCAAAAGATCAAATGCCCAGACAAAAATTGAAGTTCAGTGGGATTTAAAATGGTTTGTTGTTGATGGCTTTTGATGTTGGTCTTCACATCTTGTTCCATAGACCAAAATCTGGGGATGCTATCTTAAGTTCTTCGCTGATCTTCTAGTGGCTAGGGAATGGCAATGGCATAGAAACCAGCAATTTGTAGCAAGATGTATTTTTTAAGATCATCTTATGAATTCTCCCTGGAGGAGAACAGCATAGACTTGAAAGAAGAGAAAAATGCTACTACGATGGTTCTGACATGAAGTTCATGTCAGAATTATTTTGACCAGCTTACCATGTCTTACTCTTTCATGTAGAATTTAAGTTATTGAACCAGAGGGAATCCTTGCATTGAAGCAAGATTTCATCAAATTTGCTCACAGATCTGCCCACGTTAAACAGGTTCTAGTGTGCCACAAGCTGGGAGCAGAACCAAGCAATATGTGCAAGCATTTTAGAGGCTACCTGCAGAAGAAAAGCACATAATTAAGGGCACAATCCTGACCCTTACTTTCCAGCACTGGCATAGCGGTGCCAATGTGACTTGTGCTGCATCCTGCAGTTGGGTGTCACTCACAGAGGCCACCTCAAAGTAAGGGAATGTTTGTTCCCTTACCTCAAAGCTACTTTGCCCTTATGTCAGTGCTGGAAAGCACTGACATAAGGGGTCAGGATTGTGCCCTAAGTCTTTCAAACAAACCATAGAAATGTTATAAAGCAAGGCAATCTGATGCAGGAAGAATTCATTCTTAAAGGGTTATCTGGTCAATCAGAAGTATTTAGCTTTTTGCTTGCATGACTCATTTTTAACTCTCAGCAGCAACTTATGACCCACTTTGGAATTTTTTCTACATTTGTCCATATGTCTTTCTCTTCCCTCCCCCTTTAAGTATTCACAAATTAAAAAAAAAGTTAAATGTTGGTGCTGCCATTTTTGGTTGGCTTATAAACCAGTTGTATCATGACCAACCAGTTGCAACCTGACTGAAGATTGACAGCCCAGTCTGGAACACAGGGCTGCCATGGCGCCAAAAATGGCTGCTGCGGCAACCACCAGCAGCTCCTCAGCAGAAGGGTAAGGAATGTAACCCTACAATCGAGTTACTCAGTTCTTTAGCAGCTCTGGAGCTGCTGCAGAATCAAGGAGTTCTGTGTCGGACTGTGTGGCCCGACATGGGGCTCGGGGCCAGTCCAGCACTCCTGCCCCCCATCTCTCCCTGGCATGCTTCCTTCCCGCCCCAGAACTACTCCTCCTTGCCTCCCTCAGGCCCCCACCTACCTCTCCACCATCCCATGGTTCAAGCGACTGCCAAGTGGTGAAGCATTGAGTTTCCACCTCCACTAGCCCAGCATGAGCTCACACTGGGCTAGTGCAAAGCCCCGCAAACATGCCTTATGGCATGTTTGCAACAGTGCATGCCGGCAGTAAGCCAGCACACAGAGCTCAGGGTTGGGCTGTAAGTTAGGCCCTGAATACAAAAGCTGTACTTGCCCATTGGTTCTCCCCCAATCCCAAGAATGGGCTATATATTCTACAATGTTCTCGGAGCAGTAGTTTATTTGGTCCTTGAGGCTATTAAGCTCATACGGTCTCTTAAAATCTTGAAAATACTAGGGCTAGTGTAAATGATAGTCATGATGGCAGAGATAAATTTGAAGATGTAGGGGCAAAAGTCAACAGTGTAATTCTCTGTACCTGACAAGTTGTCCACCTTGTCTGATCTATCTTGGTATAAATGATGTATTAACTTTCAGGAAGTCTTTGCAGCTCCAGATCAGCTCTTCCTGAGAAAAAGATTGGAAAAATCATTAGAGGCAGAAATGGAAAGGTGTTTCTAAAACGCATTGAAATATAATCTTATGCATATATTTTAAATTCTAAGTAATCAGAATGAATTGCAGCAGTTTTCCTTAAAGACTATGAAATGTGGTGGCAATGAGTCATAGCTTTATCACCTATCTTCCTGGAGTTCTAGCTTGATGAATGTAAAAAGATCACCCAAAGGGTGGTTATAATATTTGGAGTCAAAGATAAGCACAAATACTCTGGCCCCTCAATTTTGCCACCTGATGCTGGAGATACTCTTCTTAACATAGCATTTAGCCTTCAGGTGACTCTGAGCTTATAAAGACAAAAAAAAAAGCCCTGAGATATGATATATGCAAGAAGAAATCCATAATTTGTTCAATTGAGTAATCAAACTCTGGATGCTTTCATAGGACACGGTGGTGAATATAGTGCATAATTTATTGAAAGGATGTTTTCCAGACACTTAAGAGGCTTTTGTTGTGGGTGATGAAGCATGGGGGAAATAGCTGGTTTTAACTGGTAGCCAAAACTTATGACTGTATTATTTACCAAACTATGGCATTACAAATATATCTGCTCTTTATCTATGTACCAGATGTTGAAATATGTTTTGTTCTGCCCAGCAGGAGGCAGGTAGAAACTTCACACAATTCCTTGCATTTGCGTCACCACACCCAAAAACCAGACTCTTCCAACCTGGTACATCCTGTGTGGGTGCAACTGGTGACAGGGGGTTGGAGAACTGTTGCTTTCTTAGTCACAACTCTGCTATTTCCTGCAGCTAACTTTGTCCTTTTCCTTTCTTTCTCCCTCTTTTAAAATGTTCCTGATGCACTGAGCAGCCACTGAGACCTTGGATCACTGGTTAATAGTTACCAGCAACAGAAACAGAGGTTTCAGCACCCTAAAGTATATTTTCAGTTATCCATTATTCTAGATGGAGAAATGAATTTTGCTAATCATATTGATTTACCATTCACCCTGCTTTTCGGGTACTTTATAACTACAGTGTTCAAGAGAACAGGCACGAAGTAGATAGCATCTCTTCTACCTCCAGCCCTATTATTATGGCTGGTCTGATAAAACACTTTCTTGAACAAATTCAGAAAGAGAAGGAGCCACCCTTGACTAACTTCGGAAAGGAATCCCATAGCTGAAGTGCCACCACTGAGCAGGCCCTCACCCTGCTATTTGCCAGCTGGATTTCTTTTAACCAGAAAACAGCCCAGCTTTGCGGCCAATCACAGAGCCTGCACAGAGTCATATGAGAACAGCAGCCCTTAAGCCATTTCTGTCCAACATAACATATATGCAACAGGGATCAAATGTGTACACTTGTGGGCTGGGCAGAAATGGGTTAAGATAACCTGGTGCCAGGTTCAGTTAGAGCTTTAAAAGCCAGTACCAGAACTATAAATGGAGCCTGGAAGTGTGTTGGTAACCAAGCCAGCTGTAACAAAATTATGCACTTTATTTAAAGGAATACAGAACCCCCATTGTGGTTGGGGGTGAAGAGGAAGGAAGGGGCAAAGACCCTTGCGAAGCTTTGGCTAGTATTTACTGATGTATACAATTATATAAGTGTGAGGCCTACGCTAACCATTTGAGACAGGCTATGCTTCTCTTCATTATGCTCCTGCTAGTAATCTGTAGTGTTCATTTAGACAGCAGTCTGGTAAGACAGCTGATGTGCAGGTAGCAGTATTCCCCCTACCAGTCCCTTGGTGCAAGAACAGGCCTGATCTTGGTTATAGCTCTGCCTGCGGTGCCCTGTGGTGTGCCGACAATGGCAGGTGCTGGCCTTTCCAAGGAATAGCAGCGCAGAATGATTAGAAAGAGGTTTCACTTCAGTATAAAGGAATTAACAACTGTGAAGGGAAGACAAAAACATCCTTGAGCAAAGCAGACAATATTGTGGGGGTGGAAGGAGGAGTGGGGATTACTGTTAGCGGAGCTGGGATCTCGCTGCTTGCACCTGCTGTTTGCTGAAAGGCTAATGCTGAGGCCCAGTTGTCAGCCAGAATGAAAAAAGCCTCTGATCAGCGCTCTAGCAAAGGACATGGCAGGCGTCCCATCCACGTAGGCAGGGCATACAGCGGGGGGAGTTATAACACGTGGAAGCAAGTAGCTGGCAGGAGACATGCCAGTTTGCTCAAGCACTCAATTCTTAAACGTCAGGTGGTCAGTAGGGGGAAATTTTTGTGCTGTAAACCAAGTGTTTACTGCAAAACTTGTAGGTGTAGCAAGAAGCTGGGAGCAGTTGGCAGACTGAATTCCTATTCAAATCTGTAAGCAAACTGCTTGCGTGAACTTGGTAGAAAACAAACTAAAATAACTTCTGACAGCCTGATGTGGCCTAGCGGCTAGAAGACTCCTGAGGAAATTCCCAGTTCAGATCTCATCTCTGCCATCTGCAAATTTGGGTGGCCTTAAGCCTCCCAGCCTACCTTACCAGGCTGTTGTAAGGATTACAACAAGATATTGAATTTGAAATACTTTGAATTTATTAGTACTATACTGTTAGTGCTATATTAGTGCTATACTTTAAACACATGTTTAAAGATATCACATTGTCCAGTGTTATGTTATTGTTGATGACAACAACGTTATAGGTGATTTCCACTACATAAAAAGGTAAAGGTTCCCCCCGGAATTAAGCCTAGTCGTGTTTGACTCTAGTGGCGGTACTCATCTCCATTTCTAAGCTGAAGAGCCGGCGTTGTCTATAGGCGGTTTCCATGGTCATGTGGCCAGCATGACTAAATGCCTAAGCGCATGCAATGCCGTTACCTTTGCACCAAGGTGGTACCTATTTATCTACTTGCATTTTTACATGCTTTTGAACTGCTAGGTTGGCAGGAGCTGGGACAAGGAACAGGAACTCACCCTGTCATGCGGATTCAAACTGCCAACCGTGTGGTCAACAGACTCGTCGGCTCAGGCTGCACACCGCATCCCTTTTCCACTACATGTAACATGTCAGTTTGTCATACAATTTGTAATTCCACTACATATAGCATGTCAATTTGTCATACACTGACCTTGCTTCTTGATTTACAGCCCAATCCTGAGCTGCGCAGGGCTGCAGTAGCACTGAAAATGGCTACCGCCACTTCCAACACACTTCAGGCAGCCACCAGCAGCTCCTCAAGAAAAGGGGACTTTCATTTCCTTCTCCTGGGTAAAGCGAGTAGCCCTACAATGGGGCTACTCGATTCTCCATCGGCTCAAAGGTTGGCAGAGAATCAAGAGCTCTCGTGTCTGAATCTGGTCCCGCCTCCCTCCCATCCTGTTCCCTCCCCCCAGCGCGCCTCTCCCTGCCCTCCCCCCACCTCGGAACGCCTCCTCCCTGACTCCCCCCACAGCTCCACCTACCTCACCACTGCTCAGCAGTCTGTGACCGCCGAGCGGCGGCATTCCAGTGCTTGCCCAGTGGTAGCCTAGCACCAATGGCAGCACTAGGGCTCCCAAATGTGCCTTACAGCACGTTTGCAACAGTGCATGCCAGCAGTGAGCTGGCACACCGAGCTCAGGATTGGGCTCTAAATCTTGTTCTGCTTGTCAAATTCTAAAGAGATTTGAAAAAAATTCAGTCCGTACTCAATACTAATATCAATGAATTAACAGCTCTATATTAATAACAGCTGTGATGCAGCATTTTTCAGCTGCAATGCTTTCTCTGGAATATGAACTTATTCATATCCTACTTGGCCCCCTCTGCGAGGCAGCTTATAAATCCATACAATTCAACTCAATAGAACTTATTTCATAATAGCTCATACACTGAAACTTATCCACTGAAATCCCTATTTGACATTTTAATGTTAATAAGTTAATTTCCTTCCACTATTAATACATTTGGGCAATTCAAATTGTTTCTGCATTTGCCTTCCATAAATCCTCTTTTAGCAAAAAGCTGATTTCTACAATATTTTCAGCAATACCATGAAAAAAAATATAAATGAGGCATCAAGATAAATTGAAATTAATCTTGGGGAGAGGTAACTGTGTGAGTTCATAATTTAATTTATAAATGCATACTGAAAGAAAGTTATACTGCTGCATAGTTTTTTACCGGGCTTCATCTGTGATGGAGGAGGGATTATTTGGTTTTTCTCTGTAAACCGCTTTGTGAACTTTTAGCTGAAAAGCGGTATATAAATACTGTTAATAATAATAAAGCAGCTTTTTTAACAGGTCATGCTCTGATCGTTAGTGAGATGTTGACATGGGGTTCAATACAAGGGGATAATTTTAAATAGCTAATATCGCATTGATGTTTCAATATTTATAATCAATGACAACTTCTGTCACATGCAGGAAGTTCCCTTCCATGGCTTGGAAGGAATGTTCCATTTCAAATTACTACCTTGAGTAGCCACTTTTGTTCTGTGGCAGACCTGAGGTCACTCAAGAGATCCTGTCTACTGCCCTGGCCATTTCCTCATTCCAGAGCTTGACCAGAGGTGCCCCCCCATAGCCATCACCCAGAGCCATTGGGGGATTTGGACCCATAAGCCTCCAGGGATGAATCATTCAAAAGGAGGCTGGGCCTTCACATTTGCATCTGTTTATGTTGCTTTGCTCCCCTTTAAAAGGAATGCTGGGGAGAGGGTGTTTCATGGCATATGCATCCTCCTAACAAATAAGCCCATCAAACTGAAAAACACACATGGTTAATTTTCAGGTGCAATTCAAGATGCTGGTGTTGACCTTTAAACCTTGTTATGACTTATGACTAAACAAGCGCATCGGTAAAGCAGCTACCACGTTTTCCAGACTCACAAAGAGAGTCTGGTCCAACAAGAAGCTGACGGAACATACCAAGATCCAGGTCTACAGAGCTTGCGTCCTGAGTACACTTCTGTACTGCAGCGAGTCATGGACTCTTCGCTCACAACAGGAGAGGAAACTGAGCGCTTTCCACATGCGCTGCCTCCGACGCATCCTCGGCATCACCTGGCAGGACAAAGTTCCAAACAACACAGTCCTGGAACGTGCTGGAATCCCTAGCATGTATTCACTGCTGAAACAGAGACGCCTGCGTTGGCTCGGTCATGTCGTGAGAATGGATGATGGCCGGATCCCAAAGGATCTCCTCTATGGAGAACTCGTGCAAGGAAAGCGCCCTACAGGTAGACCACAGCTGCGATACAAGGACATCTGCAAGAGGGATCTGAAGGCCTTAGGGATGGACCTCAACAAGTGGGAAACCCTGGCCTCTGAGCGGCCCGCTTGGAGGCAGGCTGTGCAGCATGGCCTTTCCCAGTTTGAAGAGACACTTGGCCAACAGTCTGAGGCTAAGAGGCAAAGAAGGAAGGCCCATAGCCATGGAGACAGACCAGGGACAGACTGCACTTGCTCCCGGTGTGGAAGGGATTGTCACTCCCGGATTGGCCTTTTCAGCCACACTAGACGCTGTGCCAGAACCACCTTTCAGAGCGCGATACCATAGTCTTTCGAGACTGAAGGTTGCCAATACAATCTGAGGGACTGCCTGCACCTGTCCCCTGTAGTATTCTGGGGGGCCCTTCTCTGTGTGCACTGCCATCGGCTGAAGCCCAGTTGGTAGCAAGGAGGGGCAGTGCCACAGCTAAGGAATTCCTTCCTGCTAGAGTTGAGAACTGTCCCCTCCCTGTCGGCCTTCCAGCAGGAGGGAGAAACTTTTTATTTTGTCAGTCTTTTCTTAAACCCTGTTGGGTTCAACTCTTGGTTTTAGGTTTGTCTATTTTATCTTGCTTGTTTTTTACCCTATTTTTATTGTATCTTATGGCTTTGACTATGCTTTCTTTTAGTCAAGCTGTAAGCCACCATATGGGCATGAACATAAGAACATAAGAACATAACAGCCACCGGGTAGATGGGACTCATCAGCCTGGGAAGGCAGCTCATCTGAGAGAAGGAAAACTCTGATCCCAAACCTCCACTGCCTTGTGGCTACATCCAGTTATGGAAAAGGCTTCAGGAGTCAACCTCGAGGCAAAATCCGGAGCCGGAGTCCCTGAGGCAGTTCATGGCTGAACACAGTCACGTTCTGGCAACTCCTGCGACGCCGCTGGAACCAATCGTATGGGCTTCTGCCTTTCCATTGGACCATTTCAGCGACATGGAGAGGGGGGATTTGCTGCATGGGTAACAGCCTATCCTCCATACCTACTTTACCCAGGCTTCGCGCACTGGAGAGGACACTCTGTTCCAGAGCCACCATTCAGAGCGTGACACCATAGTCTTCCGAGACTGAAGAATGCCAACAAGAACATAAGAACAGCCCCACTGGATCAGGCCATAGGCCCATCTAGTCCAGCTTCCTGTATCTCACAGCGGCCCACCAAATGCCCCAGGGAGCACAACAGATAACAAGATACCTCATCCTGGTGCTCTCCCCTACATCTGGCATTCTGACTTAACCCATTTCTAAAATCAGGAGGTTGCGCATACACATCATGGCTTGTACCCCATAATGGATTTTTCCTCCAGAAACTCGTCCAATCCCCTTTTAAAGGCGTCTAGGCTAGACGCCAGCACCACATCCTGTGGCAAGGAGTTCCACAGACCGACCACGCGCTGAGTAAAGAAATATTTTCTTTTGTCTGTCCTAACCCGCCCAACACTCAATTTTAGTGGATGTCCCCTGGTTCTGGTATTATGTGAGAGTGTAAAGAGCATTTCCCTATCCACTCTGTCCATCCCCTGCATAATTTTGTATGTCTCAATCATGTCCCCCCTCAAGCGTCTCTTTTCTAGGCTGAAGAGGCCCAAACGCCATAGCCTTTCCTCATAAGGAAGGTGCCCCAGCCCCGTAATCATCTTAGTCGCTCTCTTTTGCACCTTTTCCATTTCCACTATGTCTTTTTTGAGATGCGGCGACCAGAACTGGACACAATACTCCAGGTGTGGCCTTACCATAGATTTGTACAACGGCATTATAATAATAACCGTTTTGTTCTCAATACCCTTCCTAATGATCCCAAGCATAGAATTGGCCTTCTTCACTGCCGCCGCACATTGGGTCGACACTTTCATCGACCTGTCCACCACCACCCCAAGATCTCTCTCCTGATCTGTCACAGACAGCTCAGAACCCATCAGCCTATATCTAAAGTTTTGATTTTTTGCCCCAATGTGCATGACTTTACACTTACTGACATTGAAGCGCATCTGCCATTTTGCTGCCCATTCTGCCAGTCTGGAGAGATCCTTCTGGAGCTCCTCACAATCACTTCTGGTCTTTACCACTCGGAAAAGTTTGGTGTCATCTGCAAACTTTGCCACTTCACTGCTCAACCCTGTCTCCAGGTCATTTATGAAGAGGTTGAAAAGCACCGGTCCCAGGACAGATCCTTGGGGCACACCGCTTTTCACCTCTCTCCATTGTGAAAATTGCCCATTGACACCCACTCTCTGCTTCCTGGCCTCCAACCAGTTCTCAATCCACGAGAGGACCTGTCCTCTAATTCCCTGACTGTGGAGTTTTTTCAGTAGCCTTTGGTGAGGGACCGTGTCAAACGCCTTCTGAAAGTCCAGATATATAATGTCCACGGGTTCTCCCGCATCCACATGCCTGTTGACCTTTTCAAAGAATTCTATAAGGTTTGTGAGGCAAGACTTACCCTTACAGAAGCCATGCTGACTCTCCCTCAGCAAGGCCTGTTCGTCTATGTGTTTTGAGATCTTATCTTTGATGAGGCATTCCACCATCTTACCCGGTATAGATGTTAGGCTGACCGGCCTATAGTTTCCCGGGTCCCCCCTCTTTCCCTTTTTAAAAATAGGCGTGACATTTGCTATCCTCCAATCTTCTGGTACCGTGGCCGTTTTGAGGGACAAGTTGCATACCTTAGTCAAGAGATCTGCAACTTCATTCTTCAATTCCTTAATAACCCTTGGGTGTATGCCATCAGGGCCCGGTGACTTATTGATCTTTAATTTATCAATGAGGTCTGAAACATCTTCTCTTTTAACCTCTATCTGACTTAACTCCTCGGTCAGGAGGGGCCGTTCGGGCAGCGGTATCTGCCCGAGGTCTTCTGCCGTGAAGACAGATGCAAAGAACTCATTTAATTTCTCTGCCATCTCTAAGTCTCCTTTTATCTCCCCTTTCCCTCCCTCACCATCCAGAGGGCCAACCACTTCTCTGGCGGGTTTCCTGCTTCTAACATATTTGAAGAAGCTTTTATTATTCCCCTTAATGTTGCTGGCCATGCGTTCCTCATAGTCTCGCTTGGCCTCCCCTATCACCTTCTTACATTTCTTTTGCCACAGTTTATGTTCCTTTTTATTCTCTTCATTAGGGCAAGACTTCCATTTACGGAAGGAAGCTTCCTTGCCCTTCACAGCCTCTCTAACTTGGCTGGTTAGCCATGCGGGCACTCTCCTGGATTTAGTGGAACCCTTCTTTCTTTGCGGTATACACCTCTGCTGGGCCTCTATTACTGTTGGGGGGGGGCATGCCACGTTGGGGGGGAAATCTAAGGGCTCAATCCTATCTAGCTTTCCAGTGCTGATGCAGCCACAATGCACAATGCAGGTGTGTCAGAGACTGCCTCTAGGTAAGAGAACATTTGTTCCCTTACCTTAGGGCTGCATTTTTTTGCCAGTCTGTTGCCAGTCTCTGTGACACACACAGTCTTTTTGCCAGTCTCTGTGACAAACACACTGCAGGATGCAGCACACACACTGTTGTCATGGCTGCATTGGTGCTGGAAAGTTAGATAGGATTGGGCCCTAAGTATTTTTAATAATACCTCTTCCTACCTCAGGGAGAGGGGGGAATGTAGCCACACACAATTACTCTCTGGGGGAGGCAGATCAGAACACACGTAAGCATGCCTGGGGTTGACCTTAAGTCAGCTGGGCTAGATGAGCTCACTGCTCCATCCTGGTGGATGTTTTTTAACTACCTAGGCATCCCTACCTGCCCTCTGTCAGGTGGGCTGGAGTGCCCAATGGCCTGTCTTATGCTTATCTCAGCAAGCCAGTTAGGTTATGTTGTTTCTCTACTGCCAGCTGAAGAATACAAGCAATACACAAAATGACCTGCCTGCTTGCCATGTGACTTTTCTGCCATGTCAATTTCAAAGTGTCACAATGAAGCCTTTTCCTTGCTGAACATTATCATTATTATACCCAGATATCAGGGTATCTGGAAAGAGAGGAGGGGAAGGGGGGGGGGAAGAGGCATTCAATCATCACACAGCACTGGTGTGTGTGTTTGCAAGTATGTAAACTGCGACTGGAAAGGTTTTTCTCTTGAGCAGTTAAATAAGAAGCCATTCTTTAAAACCCACACATAGCTGAGTTGACATGCTGATTATAGTGCAGTTACACCCTGGTTTGTTGCAAGCTGCTCACAAACATGGTGTGCTCAACAAGGTTCATGAAGATCAAGGTCAGATTTGGTGTTTCCAAATAAAAAGTGGTCAGGCTTGCTAAGCCAGTAATATTTCTCCCCTTAGATGGCAAGAGAGGTGATGACACAGTTTTTCATAATTTTTTAAAAGTCATTCAGCTATGTCTGTTCCCTGTTTATATGAAATGCACCTTCTGCAGGATGCCGCACTGACACAGAAAAGCCTAAAGAAAATACTGGTCATTTTCCACACTCTTCCCCTATTAATTAAGACAACTGCACAAAGCTACACACTAATCGCCCTACATTGCCTCTGCTTAGGCAATTCTTCTAGTACTGTATCTTCTAGTGCAGGGGTGCTCACAGTTTTTTGGCTCGAGAGCTACTTTGAAACCCAGCAAGGCCCGGAGATCTACCGGGGGGGGGGGAAGGAAGCGTCTGACAGACACCCCCTTTAATGTATGGAGCCCCTGCTGGAGTCTAGTCAGTTTTGTTGCTGCATGCCTGAAGAGCAGTTAGTTTCAGTGTCAGTTTAGTGTCAGCTAAATATGTCAGTTTCGTCTAGTCACTAGACGAAACTGACATATTAATAGTTTGGAGAGACAGGGCTCCGTGATCTACTCATTTTGCCTCACGATCCACCTATTGAGCACCCCTGTTCTAGTGGAATACATTGGTGAACAAAATACTGGGGAGCGCAAGACTGAAATCACGAAGAGCAGCCAAACTTGAACTGGGATTTGTTTTGCCAGATTCCCAGTCCAAGCTCTGCCTGGAAGATTATGTCCACTTTAAGCAAGTTAGCTCCCCTTCTTTCCCCCAACAAATGACCCTGGTTCTGCCCTGCAGTCCTGCTAGACCCCACCTCCAGGGTAGCTCGCCTGCTCAACCTGCAGAGGTCCTCTCTCCTGCCAGCAGCCACCCGCCACTACAGTAGACCCTTGGTCCTCAGCAGGTCTTGGGCACAGCAGCCGCACACCAAACTCCAGCAGTCTGTTCCAGCAGTCCTTTAGTCACAAAGTCAGTCAGAGTATCCAGGGCAAAACCCAAAGTCAATAAGCCCAGTCAGTCTCCTCTCCAACCTGCACTTCTTCTACAACCCACAACCCTTCCTGTCTCAGGTGTTCCTTATATCCTGAGGGATCTCATTGCCTCTAGTGGCTGCAGCTGTGCAGCAAATACTTTGCAGAAAGGCCAGGCCTTAACACTTAAAGGGTCCACTGCAGACACCATATTCTATCTCCTCGCCAGATCTTCCGTGGTTCCCATACGGGATGATAGTTGAGACCAGGCAAGATATTGTGGTAGATGTGCTGCTCTAAAACCAGGCACGTTCTCCCATGTAAGCCATTTCTGCCCAATGTTGCATATACACAACAGGGACCAGATGTGTACACCTATGGGCCAGGCAAAAATGGGTTAAACGAGAAAAAAGTTTGAGGTTCCCAAAACTCAAGGATTCCTACTTACACAAAAGTCAAAACAAAGAGTAGTGAGAACTAGGCACTCTGGGAAATCTGTTTAACCCTGTGTTTTGCTACTAAACCAAGACCAGACTGATTTTCTTTCTGCATTCCTTCTACAATAGTACTGAATCCAAAGGGCAAAGGTACTGCAGGTAGATGTCTCAACTGCTTTTAGAATGCTAAGACATTACAGAAGCCTTGGTAGGATTTTTTTTTAAGTGCAAAAATAGAGGAAAAGTGGCAAGAGGAAAGTCAAGGGGTTTTGCCACAATCCTATAAAGCAGTGTTTCTCAAACCATGGGTCAGGAACCCACCAGGTGGGTCATAAGCCAATTTCAGGAGGGTCCCCATTTATTTCAGTATTTTATTTTTTAATATATAGACTTAATGCTACCATGGTATGTGATTGCATTTGGGGAAATGTTACAGACCTATGTTTTGAACAGGCTACTATGCATATGCCTTTAACAATGGGAGTAAATGGAACTTACTCCAGGGTAAGTGTGAGTAGAATTGCAGCCTAGGATTGTTAAAAAATTTCTTGCTTGATGATGTCACTTCTGATCATGACATCACTTCTGGTGGGTCCTAACAGATTCTCATTCTAAAAAGTGAGTTCTAGTGCTAAAAGTTTGAGAACCACTGTGTATAAAGGATACTGAAGAGAAATCAAGAGCAGTTTTTGTTTTTTAAATGTGTGGCTCCTGAATTAACCAGAGTTTAAAGCTGTAGTTCACACCTTTGGAGGAAGTCCAAAAGAACTTTGTCAGATTTACCTTTGAACTAAGAGGCAAGACCAGTGAAAGGGCTTTGAAATGATAGCCTTATTTATTTGAGGAAATGACCAAGTAATATAATTTTAAGTAAGGGAGGGGAGGAATGGCCCTGAAGAAAATCAGATCTTAACCATTTAATTAACATTTAATTAAAAAAATAAATAAAATATTGTCTGGGGTGACAGTTGCAGCTGAATGCTGTTATTGTTTAGTTTAGTTTCATGCTATCATGTTTGTTTGCTTCTAACTGCATGCTGTTTTATGTCTGTAATATTTTGTTTCAATTTAGTACTGTCACTTGT
Source organism: Tiliqua scincoides (assembly GCF_035046505.1). NCBI lineage: Eukaryota > Metazoa > Chordata > Lepidosauria > Squamata > Scincidae > Tiliqua > Tiliqua scincoides. The sequence goes on from NC_089821.1 coordinate 13,275,854, forward strand.
TCTGTGCTGTAATTTCCTTTAAACAGTGGGTATGCATTTTTCTTAGAGTTGCCAACTTTTTTCAAAGAGTGCTCTTGCACTTTGAACAATTGACTGATGATGAAAATTTAGCTGCTGAAGTTTTTCCTGCAGCGGTGATGGTCAGTAGCTTGGATGATTTTAAGGGATTGGACAAATTCATGTCACCTCTGTTTTGCTCTAGCAGCAGTTCTTATGTTTATTGGCATTGGAAAATTGTATAGGATTGGGCCCACAAGGACTTATGGGGGGGGGGGAAGCTTCCCATGTGGAATTTCTAAATGTTGAACACAATTGATTCTTGTTAGGCTACAGTCAGAAATAAACCAGAGCAACTCAACAGCCCAACAATCCTATCAGAAGTAAGTCCCATTAGAGTCAATGGGACTTACTCCCAGGAAAGTGTGGGATTGGGCTGCAAATCATTACTGGGGCTGGGCCAGCTCCCTTACAAGGAAAGGCAATTACAGCTTTTGGGGCTCTTCAGTTAAAGGTGCCAGGAGCAAGGGGGGGAACAAAGACACATAATTGAGACATACAAAATTATGCAGGGGAGGGATAGAGTGGATAGAGCAGCCATTTTCAACCACTGTGCTGTGGCACACGGGTCTGCCACAAATGGTCCCCAGGCGTGCCATGGGAATTTGGTGGAAGGTCATTTTTAGTAGAGCCATTGGGGGATTTGAGGCCCCAACCAACAGCAAGTTGTACCTTGTCAATGGTTCAAAAGCCAATGCTGTGCCTTGACAATTTTAGTGCCTTGTCAGTGTGCCATGAGATGGAAAGGGATAGAGAGATGCTCTTTTCCCTCTCACATAACACCAGAACCAGGGGACATCCATTAAAATTGAGCGTTGGGAGAGTTAGAACAAACAAAAGAAAATATTTCTTTCCCCAACTTGTAATTAGCCTGTGGAACTCCTTGCTACTCCAGGCTGTGGTGATGGCATCTGGCCTGGATGCCTTTAAAGGGGGATTGGACAAATTGCTGGAGGAAAAGTCCATCACAGGTGTGGGGTGTATGTACAACCTCCTGGTTTTAGGAAGCTCCCTCAGAGTGCCAGATGCAAGGGAGCGCCCCAAGATGCAGGCCTATGTCTTGTGTGTGCCCTGAGGCATCTGGTGGGCCACTGTGAAAGGCAGAAGAGTGGACTGGATGGGCCCCTTTTGGCCTGATCCAGCAGTAGGGCTCTTCTTATGTTCTTATGGCTTGCCCCCCAGATAGGCCACAGGGAGACACACTGCAACAAACGCATACATACATGTCACATGCCATGCTGCAGTGAGGGGCTTGCACGCTGTGGTGAGGCGCCCTGCAAAATCTAGTGGCTTACACCCCCTCTAGCTACATCACTGGGAGACACATTGCAACAAACACATGCGAACATGTCACATGCAGACATACATGTCACATGCCATACTGCAGTGAGGGGCTTGCATGCTGCTGGAGGGGTTGCTTGCGTGCTGCCGTGAAGCTCCCTGCACAACCAAGTGCTTTGCACACACACGTCACATACATGCATGTCCTACGCATACATACATGTCCCATGCCATGCTGCAGTGAGGGGCTTGCGTGCTGCGGTGAAGCTCCCTGCACAACCAAGTGCCTTGCACACACACGTCACATACATGCATGTCCTACGCATACATACATGTCCCATGCCATGCTGCAGTGAGGGGCTTGCGTGCTGCCGTGAAGCTCCCTGCACAACCAAGTGCTTTGCACACACACGTCACATACATGCATGTCCTAAGCATACATACATGTCCCACGCCATGCTGCAGTGAGGGGCTTGCGTGCTGCGGTGAAGCTCCCTGCACAACCAAGTGCCTTGCACACACACGTCACATACATGCATGTCCTACGCATACATACATGTCACATGCCATGCTGCAGTGAGGGGCTTGCGTGCTGCCGTGAAGCTCCCTGGAAAACCAAGTGCTTTGCACACACACGTGTCCCACGCAACCGTGTGCGCCCTGCTGCGAGTCTTGGGCCTGCCACTCCACGCGCACGACGGGAAAGGTGCGCACAGACGTGGTGCCCGAGCCTGGCACCGGCCAAGCCCCCGGGTCCCTCGCCGGGGCTTTTCCTCGCCGTGCGCTGCAGCGAGGACCGACCTGGGCGCGCCCACCCGGGACGCCTCCACCCGCCTGGCGGGACGCTCCCTCGCGCCCGGGCGCAGGAATCCCCGGGCAGCCACAGGGACTGGCGCCGCCGCGCGGCCTCTTCAGGCTCCGAAGACGGGAGCGATGCCTGGACAGGGCTGAGAGCTGAAGCCACGCGGGTCTACTCAGGAGTAAGCCCACGACAGTCAGCGGCACTTACTCCCAGGAAAGCGTGCTTAGGACAGGACTGCAGCCTCACACTGCGATCCTAGCCACGCTTACCTGGGAGTAAGCCCCATTGACTATCATGGGACTTACTTCTGAGTAGATGTGCATAGGATTGGGCTGTAAGGCTGGACTCTGTCTTACAGAGGCTTATGCCCAGGTAAGGAAAAGAAATGTTCCCTTACCCACAGGAGACCTCAGTGCCTGCCCCCCCCCCCAGTATGCCACAGCAAATTTTGGCATCACTTCATTGGCAGGGAGAGAAAGTCATAGGATTGGGCTGTTACTCACATGAGCCTTGGCCAGGGGTGTCCAAAGTTTTTGGCAGGAGGGCCACATCATCTCTCTCACACTGTGTTGGGGGCGGGGGGGGGGGGGAAGAATTAATTTACATTTCAAATTTGAATAAATTTACATAAGTTTACATAAATGACTATATTAAAGATGAACTTCTATAAATGAATGAAGGTCTTGCAATAGCTCAAGGCCTATAAAAGTCCTGGCACAAAGCAAGGCCAGCCTTTCCTTCACTGCCACTGCTGCATCACAGACATGAGACAGCAAGCAGTGGAGGGAGCCCTCATCCCACAGCTCACGCAAGAGGTCAAACAGTTGCCCTCACGCTGAAAGCAGTTGTGCTGGGCCAGTGCGGGCTCCAACAAATCTCTGGAGAGCCAGAGGAGATTGGGGGTTCCCTGAGGGCTGCATTGGGAGTCCTCAAGGACTGCCAGTGGCCCCAGGGCTGGGGTTTGGGCACCCCTGGGTTAGTAGAATGACCTCTCCCTGTCTAAATATAGGCAGAGGTTGTACCATATTATGAATCAGAGTGGTGGAACTCAAGGAATTCACTCTGCTTATACAACATGGCCTACAAGTCCCAGGGATGGAGGAATTATCTCCCAAGGACCACAAGTCATTGTTATCCACTGGATAATTCTGTTTGGCTGCAAGAGTAATAACTCAGAATAAATACATTAAACAAATCTGTTCTGAAAGTAAATACACTTACAGTACAATTCTAGGCACATCTACTGTATATATCCATTGTGTTCAGTGGGGCTTTCTCCCAGGGAAGCAAGTATAAGATTACAGCCTTAAAGTAGTACAGAGCAAATGAGCTGGAATGCTGTTGGGGCAAAAAAGCCAGATTTAAAACTGCAAGTTTTGGAGTCATACAGGACTCTTCTTGAACTTACTGTTAGGAAGGGGAAAGTAGGTTTGATGCTCTTAGGTTACTAGTAGTTACCAAGCAAAATAAGCAGGAAATTAATTAAGGTAAACACTGTTTCCTAATCATCCCAACCAACCAACCACACTAAACATTCGACTTTTAGTAATACATTTTGGGAATGCAGATGTCAGATATTGCATTTTTCCAGCATTCAGAACTAACAACACCTTATATAGCAAAAATATTTTTTCCTCAGCTGTACACCCCCTATGCAGTCTATTCATTTCTAACTAAATGAACTTTGTCCATCATAATCCAGAACGTGAAACATATTTGCTTCTCACATGGTAGATAGGTCAGCGTTTCCCAAGCATCCAATAAATGTAGCACACCTTTCTTTCATAATTAAAGTTGGAGCCAGATGTCACTCTTACAGTTCAGAGATTAGTAGGTGCATTGGTGTAATAGTTAATTTAAAAGCGCTGGAGCTTGTTGTGATATGCACCCCATAGCCAAGTCTTGGTACACCCACCCATATGACTATACAACAAAAACAACAATTTAGGATGTCTTTCTTACAGTGTTTTCTTCTTCAGCCTACCCTGAACAATGAAACTTACTAGTTACCGGTTATTTAAAAATACAACAAACTCTTAGAATAGTTTGCAATACGTAGTTTAAATCAGGTATAAAACGTAAGGCCCCCCCCCTCCGAAGCAATTTCCCCCTCCCCATTATATTGAGCTCTCCCAGTTTGATAATTGGGCTCAGTGGTGTCGCTAGGGGAGTGTGGACTGCACCAGATGATGTGCACAGCGGGGGTGACACCACTACTGGCCCCCAAAATTTTACGGTCTTGGTACTTTTGAATAATACCATGTTATATATCATTTGATGAATACTTCATGTGGAATGCAATGAAACAAACTGTGTTGAAATATCTCTATTCTATCAAAAGTTTTAGGGGGGGAAAACCAGTGGGGCGGGGCAGTGGTGTATCACCATGCTCACCACTTGAGGTGTTAGCCTGCACACTGCATGGGAGGAGGTCCATCATGGAGGTGATGCACAGGCTGATGCAAACCCTGGTGGCCCCACAGATTGGACTCTCTCATGTCTTGAAATTATGAGCAAGATTTGCACTTTTTATCTTCTGTCATTTGCAGCTAATAGGTTTCTATGTGAGAACCAGGTACTTATTTCTAACCGTAATGTGCTTAATGATGTCACTTCCTCCTTAATGATGTCACTTCTGGCCCTCAGCAGGCGCCGTGAACACTATTCAGCTCACTGCATGAAATAAGTTTGATGCCCCTGGTTGAAATAGTCTAAATAAAACAAGGTGTGTAAAAACTGAAAAAATGGGATTAAAAATATATATCAAGTATAAAACCTATGCATGTTTACGCATAAGGATGTCCCTCTGTGTTCAACAGGATTCACTCCTAGATATATTTGTCTAGTATAGTTCATGTCAGTATAACATGAACTACATACTGTCTCTCAAGCCTAAAGCAGAGGTAAGTAATAGATGATAGCCTAAAGCAGAATTTCCCAAATTGTGAGCTGTGGCTCCATGGAGAGCTGTGGAAATCAGGCAGGGGAGTCGCGGGATCCTTGCAAAAAACCTGCTGCCCTCTACAATGCATAGGACTGTAGCCCCAATGGGGAGACACAGACAATGGTCCAGTAGGTTAAAGGAGCCAGCATGCAAAAAACTTTGGGAACCACTGGCCTAAAGTTTAACATATGCCCCTAGGCAAGTTTCTCAGTTTGCCTCCTACTGAGCATGAAGCTTCTCAGCTATGGTCCTTTGAAAAGAGTTTCAAAGGCAGCATCTGAAACTCCTGCTAATTACTTCATCCCTTCTGCCCTGGAATAAGTCCCTGAGCTCCAGTCTTCCTCCATCACACCCCCTTGTAAAAATAAGAATTGCCCTTCTTCACAGAAGCCCACTTTCGTGTTTTTGTGCAAGTCCCTGATCAGATCAGAATGTGACTAAAATTGTAAGCCGCTTTGGGCATCTGCTCTGGCAGAGGAAAGGTGGATGGGGGGGGGGGGTATAAATCTTTCAAATGATTGATTAAATAAGCAGGCCTCCTGATTGGAAGCACAGGATTCTGGAGCAGCTATTCATGCAGAGACACAATAGACAACCTCCTCTGACATAGGGTAGGGACATGAATATCACCTCCCAGAGAAGACCAATGAAATCACCTACAAGTGGGACCAGTGATTCAAGCAGAGACTAGAATAGGAGGCTCCACAAAGGGCACTTTGTGATTTTCAGACTTCTGAAGTGGGCAGTCTGTTTCTTCCAGTGCAGAGTTTGGAAATGCCTGGCATCATTTGCACTGTGATGTGTGAAGCAGCCTTTGCTGTCACTGGTTGCTATGAAGAGGAAATTAATCTTGAGATGGAGCAGGCAAGAGCACACCCAGACTCCTATTGGAGAGACTGGAAGGGGACCAGTGGAATAGCTGGGGGGGTAAAACGCTAAGTTTTGCAGGGAGCCTTACATGCAGGTGGTCCCTTCCCTTCAGAGCCATTTGAAGGGGAGCAGTGGCGTAGCTAGAGGGGGGCAAAGCACTAGGTTTTGCAGGGAGCCTCACTGTGGCATGCAAGCACCCCCCATCTCAGCCATTCAGAGGGAGCAGTGGCATAGCTAGGGGGGTAAACACTAAGCTTTGCAGGGAGCCTCACTGCGGCATGCAAGCACCCCCCTTCTCAGCCATTCAGAGGGGGGCAGTGGCGTAGCTAGAGGGGGGCAAAGCGCCGAGTTTGGCAGGGTGCCTCCCCGCAGCCTGCACGCGCCACCTCCCCTTCTGGGCGGGGGGAGCAGAAAGGGGGCGCGTGCAGGCTGCGGGGAGGCACCCTGCCAAACTCGGCGCTTTGCCCCCCTCTAGCTACGCCACCGGAGGGGAGGCGCGTGGGGCGGACCGTGGAGCAGCGGCAGTGCACTTTCCGGGCTCTTGCGCCGGGGGCGCGCAACGCAGAGCCGGCAGCCAGCCGAGAGCCCCGTTGCAAGCCGCTTGGCTGCAGGCGAGACGCCTCCCTGCTGCTGCGGAGCGCCTGGGAGGAGCCCTCCTCCGCCCCGCTCACCGCCGCGGGGGGGGGGCGGGGGACGCTTCCCAGGCAGCAGTGCAGAGCGCGAGCCCCGGGGAGTGCTGCGAAGGACCCTGGGGCGCCTGCTGAGCGGGGGGCGGAGAGAACGCGGCCAGACCGCGCCCCTGCTGGGGGTTGCTCCCTTCACTAACACGCACAGCAGACCTCAGCCAGAGCCCAAGCCTAGGCATGTCTACTCAGAAGTCAGTCCCATTATGGTCAGTGGGGCTTGCTCCAAGGTAAGCATGGATAGGATTGCAGCCTAAGAGCCCAAGCCTATGCTTGTCTACTCAGAAGTCAGTCCCATTATAATCAATGGGGCTTACTCCCAGGCAAAGGTGATTACAGTTTAAGAGCCTAAGCCAGTGGTTCTGCATATTTAGCACCAGGACCCACTTTTAGAATGAGAATCTGTCAGGACCCACCGGAAGTGATGTCATGACCAGAAGTGACATCATCAAGCAGGAAAAATTTTTCACAATCCTAGGTTCCCACCCACACTTACCCAAGAGTAAGTCCTATTTACTATCATTGTTAAAAGAATATACATAGTAGCTTATTAAAAGCACAGATCTGTAACATTTCTCCAAACGCAGTCCCAGACCATGGTAGCATCAAGCCTAACATATTGAAAATTAAACATTGAAATGAATGGGGACCCACCTGAAATGGGATCACGACCCACCTAGTGGGTCCTGACCCACAGTTTGAGAAACACTGGCCTAAGCCTATGCATGTCATGGCTGGAGCCTCTGTGATCAGATACAGTGTGCCTGTACCTTTAATCAGTGGTTCCCAAATTGTGAGCCATAGCTCCCTGGGAAGCTGCATAGACCAGTTAGGGGAGCCACTGAATCCTCATGAAAAATCTGCTACCCTATACAGGTCCAGCCTGTTTATACATGGTTGACTCAACATGAATGGCCCCTGCAATTGAGAAGGAATGTGTTGATACCTGGAGAAGGGGAAAAATGCATCCCTTTAAAATCAGTTTTAAAAACTGAACAGTCCTTTAATAACAGTCTCCTTAATGAGAGAGAGAGAGGGCAACTGGCTGACAATCCATCAATCCTTCTCTCTCCAGGCGACCACTCCCTTTCCTCTTAGCAGGTGAAAGAAAGGTGATCACTTTGCATTGGTGAAGGGAGGGGCTGAGTGAAGTGCCTTTGTAAGCTTGGAGGAGGACTGACTGACGGATTGTCTTCATAATGACTCTTATCTTATATCACAAAGGTCAGCAAGGCTGTTTTTAAATCACAGGAGCAAAGAAACTTTGTTTTTTAAATTGATTTGCTATAGTGCATTTTTTGCATCCAAGTATGAATAATGAGGCTCAACCTGTACAGTGTCTAGAATTGTAGCCTAATGGGGCACCCTGGTCAATGGCCCAGTAGGTTAAGGGAGCTGCCTGTTGAAAATGTTTGGGAACCACTGCCTTTAACTTATAGAAGAGAGAATTTGGGCAGGTGCAGCTCAACATGGAAGAGTTTAAAAAGCTGTACCTGCCAAAATGCCCTCTTCTGTACAATGGTTAAAAGTACAGGTGTGCACCGCTTAACAGCCATTCACTTAAACAATGAACCACATATATGACAGGGGTCAAAGCACAATAAAGATGCTCTTAATGAGGCAATCCTGTCTCCCATAGCCTGCAGCAGAGTGTCTGTTTACACAACAGAGAGGCTCTTAATGCAAAGAAGAGGCAATCTATCTCCAGTAGCCTGTGCAGCCAGCTAGTGTCTGGCAGGAATTGTCTGCTTACACAACAAAGGCAATAGATTGAACTGAATGTTCACTTAATGACCTAATCACATAACAACAGTGATAGGAGAATCCCCCCCATCATTAAGTGGTGCACATCTGTATAGGCACTCTTCATCCTCCATTGTATCTGGTCACCCTGTTTTTTACTATGGTGGGGGGACCACTTTCTGGAGAGTTTGTTGCATTCTGAGTTAATCAGATCAGGGCCATTCTAGCGGCCTTGTGTTCCCCTTCCCATGGCCTTTGCTAAGAGATGAGGCACGTTCACCTACTCATGAATAACTGCTGCTCTGTTTCACTTTCTATAGGGCTCATTTCCCTTGTCAGCTATCAGCTTGTCAGTTTTGTGACCCACCAAAAATTGGGTCATGGCCCACAGTTTGAGAAGCACTGGCCTATTTATTGGTGGAGATACAAGGAAGATAAAGCCAGTTGCTCAGTAAGATGGTCACTTTGTAAATCCCAAACTGTCCCTTTACAGACCTTATTCTCAGTCAGACCATGGTCTAGTCAGGTTCCTTGACCGGGCACCAGCTCTCCAGGTGAGCTCAGGCGGTGGGAGATCTTCCCATGCCAGCTAAGATTCTTTTAATCAGATGTTGATGGTTGAACCTGGAACCTTGTGCAGGCCAACTCAGAGGGTTATAACCAAGGCTGCAATCCTATACGCACTTTCCTGAGAGTAAGCCCAACTCAACACAATAGGGCTTACTTCTGAGTAGACACGAATAGGATTGTGCTGTAAGAATACAAACCATTACCCAAATTGGTGGGTGCTTTGCCCGTATTCTTTAATTTTTCTATAATTAAATTCTATTACCGTTATTTAATATTACAATACTCTCCTAAGGCTCCATTTCAGAATTGCAAGTGCTGTTTAGATGTTAGCTAATAAATGTACGCATTAAATAATATTAACATTTTAATGTAACCACATACTGTAGCAAGGTTTTTCCTAGTTTGCATTGATGACCCCCATGCATAATTTATTTATTTATACAGGTATTTATATACCGACTTTCTTTGGTCATCAGATTTCTCCTCAGACTTTAATCCAAGGCCGTTTACATAGGCAGGCTGTTCTAAACCCCCGTAGGGATTTTTACAATTGAATAGTTCTAGTCTTTCATAGAACTCCTTGCTCCAGCTGGATTCCTTCCCAGTCTGGCCTCTCTCTGGCCCTTTGACTCCCACGCTCCACTTGACAGCAACTCCTCTCTGCCACCGAGGGTCAGCTCATCAGTATATCAGCATGTTGTCCTGACCCCAGGCTGTTGTCTGTTAAAAAAAAAAAGTGACCTGTCCTTACAGATACCAGAGTGGTAGCCATGTTGCCGCAAAACATGTGACAACATAAAGAAAAACTTGTTTATTTAAATTACAAATTAGCATATGCTTTTATAGACGTGTTATAATATGCATCTAATGAAGTGGCCCCTCATTATGAGAGTTTATGCTGAAAGAAATGTGTTAGTCTTTACATCTTTAACAGGCCAACCTATTCTCCCCTCCCTGCTGTAGCGTTCAGATGCACCAAAACAAGCAGCACTGTATGCAATAGTGAGGGGCCAATCAGGAGGCTTGGGAGAGGCAAGCAAAAATATTTTCCCTTAACCCTCCATAAGCCCCTTGATCACCTATGGGTAGAGATGGGAGAAAACGGTTTCATTTTTTTGCAGATTTTGTTGTTTTTCAAAGTTAGAAGTGCAGAAAGCTATGTTATATGTTTTAATTCAAAATTTATGTTATAATTATAAATTACATTCTGTTTATAAGTATACTAGGTAGGTGATATAGGCCATACAGTGTCAGCAGATGCAGCCACGTCATTACCTGTAATGGAAGATCAGAAGATCATCAGGCGGATGATGTGGTGTTGACAGTGATCCCATGTTTTATCAGCTGTTTGATAGCTCTGGGAAGGGCAGGGCTGGCTCCACAGCTGTAATCAATCAAGGCCAATGGAGACCTGGTTGGACACCTGAGCTTCAATTGACCTTGATGGGGCTTTGAATGAGCTAAGGAGGTAGCTCACAGCTGAGCTGCATTTGCACTTAATGGGACACGAAGATAAAAGACAGCTTCAGAAGGACCAAAGGAGCCAGGAGGGGGATGCTGACCCAGCCAGAAGCTGGACGCTGACCCAGAGGGAGAGCTGGAAGTGGGACGCTGATCCAGAGGGAAATCCGGACCCTGACCCAGAGGGAGATGCTACCTGACCCGGAGGGAACCAGACCAAGAGGGTTACCTGATCCAGACCTACAGGAGAAGGAGACTGCCAGGACTCTGCTGGAGGACACAGAAGACTGGGAAGACTGGACTGTGCTTTGGAGACCAGATTGGACTTGAATTGGAGGCTTCAGACCCTTACCCACCGAGTTAAGTGGAGTTTTGGGGAGGGAAAGCCTCTGGACAAGAGGACTTGCAGGGAGTGTCATAGCAATAAATTTGGGTAGCTGCTATAGATAAGGAGTTCTGTGTTCATTCCTTTGCACACCACAGCGGTTTTTCTAGAGATAAAGAGGGTGTTAATTAGCCAAAAAGCGGGCATTCGAAGGGAGTTGAGATATTTGGACGGGACAAATTGGCATAGTCGGCAGGATTTGAAAATTAGGACAGGACATTACCCAAGCACATGCACCCTTAAATAATAAACAAAAACTTATTAAAAAAAATAAAATAATAAAAAAATTTTTTTTGCAGATTTGGGGTTGTTGTTTTTTTTTTTTTACAAAAATGAGAAATGCAGAAAGTGGTGTTATGTGTTTTTAGTTCAATATCACTGTTTTCTCCAACCTCTACTTACTGATCTCCTCCTATATATCTGGTGCATGTCCAAGGAAAGGGGGCACCTCATAGGCTCCAGAGAGGACAGCATTCTGGCACACTGGGATACACTATCTCCAAGATGCCACCCACCCTCCCCCATACTGCCCCAGAAGACCTCGCTGCCCATGAATTAGAACACTATTTACCATGCCGTAAAGTGTGTTCCGCTACTGGAACTAGCAATGGAAGCTGACCCAGCCCCTAGGATTGGGCTGAAAGACCCAGTGTCGTTTCTTCTGCCCTTACTAAGATGTTATGAGGATGAATCAAACATGTTGATTAGACTACTCTAAAAAAGTATATATACAAATGACCTGTCTGCGAGGCAATTTTGAGAGGAAACTTGTGTGGTTGGCTCCACACAAACTGACAGCAGGTTATTCTGCTCCCTGAAGATCTGGGGGCTACACTGCAAGACAGGGTGTTTTAATTTTCCTGCAGTTGACCCATTTCAGACTGTGGAACGGAACTGGAACTCGAGACATATGTACATTGTACGAGCTTTGAAGCTCGTAGGAGCTTCCCACCTTTACATGTGCTTGATAAACTTCAGACCAGGAAGATCCCAAGCACTGGTGGGATCTACCTGTTGTTGATGCCCACAGCATGCCCTGTCTTATGTGCTAGAAATCCCACTGTGCAACAGAAATGCAGCTCCCAGCCACAGTGCCCTTCCTACAGTCGTTTAGAGCAGGGGTGCTCAATAGGTGGATCGCGATCTACCGGTAGATCGCGAGGCAAAATGAGTAGATCGCGGAATGCTGACCCCCCCCTTCAGGTGCCTCTGGGAGGAAACGCCGGGAGTAAGGCCCATTGTACTCAATGGGGCTTACTCCCAGGTAAGTGTGGCTAGGATTGCAGCCTCACAGCCTAATCCTAGGCATGTCTACTCAGGAGTAAGTCCTGTTATACTCAGTGGGGCTCAAGGTACACCAACATACATTGTACACATAAATGTTATATGTTATGATGGTGCGAACATTGTAAAAAAAACTCTGGTAGATCTCCGGGCCTTGCTGGGTTTCAAAGTAGCTCTCGAGCCAAAAACGTGTGAGCACCCCTGGTTTAGAGCCTCACATGGGATGCAATCAGACCACCTCAGGCTTGCAATGGCTTCCTGAAAATGTACTGCCTACCATGTCTCGCTGCTCATTTATTAAAGCTTTTGCTGTGAGCTTCTGAGCTCGAGTTGTGGCGGAGAAACTAAGGGACACCTTTTTGCCGTACCTGTTTACTTGTAGACTGAATAATACAATGCTCTGCTCAGTGGGGGGTATTGCCAATACAGCCCGTTGAATGGACGCGTCTGATATAAGCCCAGCTGGTGGAACTGAAAAGCAGATCCTTCTTCAGCCTTTGCCGTCGTCTTGACTTGTTGCCTCTTGCAGGGCAGCTAATGTAATGAAATCCTGGTGTTAGTGTCTCCGGGCTATTTCGCTGACTTATTATCTTCTGCTGTAAATACAGCTTGCAGGCTCCTTCTGTCCATTTCTGCTGTTTAATCTTTAATGAAGACATTCTGCTTTCTGTCGGTCTGCTCCTCCTCTGTCTGCTGCTGTTGGATGCAAAAATATTCTAATGAATGAGCGAGCCCTCTTTTCTGTCATGTCATCTTCTCCTCTTTTTGTGCAGGAAGCCTGGCAGCCCAAGGTTTCCATCTTAAACAAGGCTGTGTTCCTGTTTGCAACCTTTGCAATAATCTCCAAGACTGGTAGTGGGTTCAGAATGGAGGTCATGTCAAACCACTGGTTTTACTACTGGCTGCCTGCTGGTTTTACTACGGCCTCATTTCTACAGCCACAAGGGACTTTTGATGCAACCAGTGAGGCATGGGGGCAGAAGTAGAGGCAGACAGAAAGGATGCAGGAAGAGTCCAGGAGATGGGAACCATGGGAAAGAGCTCTCTCGGGAGCAAAGGAGATCAGGAGTCAGTGGAAACAGGCCACTCACAGGAAGACATCTGCCCCACACCCTGGAGAGCATTAGCAAAGTCCTCTGCTTACTGCTTTCTATTACTGCTGATACTTGCATTTTCTCCAAATATGTCAATGGAATGATTTTCAATAGATTAAAAAAGTTACTAATACTGTGGGATTCCTCCTGGGGAGGCTTGTGTGTTGTGTGCTACATGCTGCCCTCTCCCAAGGGAACTGCCTTGCTGGAATCACTGACCATTTGCTGCTTTGGTCTTCTTGCTGCTTCTGCTGCAGTAGCTCCTGCCACAGGAAGTGCTTGAGTGGCATCCTTGTGTCAGGTGGATTGTGTGCGGATGGGTGGTGTGCTGATGACACAGCGCAGTGGTGGGAGGGAGGGATGCCTTACTCTCCTTCATGTGTGCCACAGGGTGAATCAGAACGCGGGACTGAGTGGTCCCTTTGGCCTGATCCAGCAGGGCTTTGCTTATGTTCAGGAGGGTGGCTTCCCTGTTGATGGCAATTGATTCTTGATGCCCAGCTCATGTAGGGTGTTGCTCATGTAGGGTGTATCCAATGAATGGTACGTGCTGGAGGTGTTACCATATGTGCAAGGGGAATAACTGACAGGGTGTAACCTCTCTGGGGTTTTAGAAGCTCTGCTTTGCTCCTTCTCCTTTGGGGCTGAACTAGTCTAGGATACAGGCTCTAGTTAAGCCAGTGCAAATAGGCTGCTGGCTTAACTTGAGATAAGATTGTTCTGTACAGGAAGCAAGAAAAATCACTCTGTGGTCTTTTTAACCAGATACTGTTCTCGCCAGCCACCCACCCACTTGCCTGCCATGTGGCCTCTCGGTGCTGTTTGTTTCATGGGAATTGTCTGAGGATTTGAGGAAGTGGGTGGATTGATTGAAGCTGGTGTCTTTTGCTTCACACTGTACCTTGCAGTGCAATTCACAAACCCTGACAGGCTACTGGGAGAGCCAACTGTAGCTTCCTGCAGCAATCTTCTTTTTTTGTTGCAGAGCACCTTTTATTCCCAAATGCTTTATTACAAGCGGTACATGATGTTTATTACAATAATATCCCGAGGCTCCATTTCAGGATGGCAGGCCCTCTTTGCCTAGCAGTCAGCGATTCATACCCACTCACCTCTGCCCGAAATGAAAGTCCTATGAATGTCTTAAGCCTAGAGTGAGATGAGAGGAAGTGCCAGGCTCCATCATCCTTCCACACAGTGTCACGGCAAAGCTCTGAAAAACAGCCATGCTTGGAGTTAACCTGATTTACTTTCACTGGAGCCAAGGAAACTAATGCCTGATCCTAAACATATTTGTCTGGAACTAAATCCCAGTGATATTCGTGGATCTTATTTGCAAATAATATTTTGCAAAAATATTTGCAAACAGTGCCCTGGTCCTAAACATATTGAGAGAAGAAAAGATCCCTCCAAATCAAGGGGACTAATCAAATTACTGGTACATGTTATGAGGAGCATTTGATTGGTGTTTCTGTGCTCAGGTGTTTTTGTTTCTTTGTGTTTATTTAAAATAGTAGCTGCAGGGCAACTGGATCAGGAGTATGGCATAGGGAGAGGAGGCCACCTGCCCTGCTATGGTACCAGTCCAGACCTTCCATGGCTGCTATTTCCTCCAAGCAAAATTATTTCATTTTTGGCAAAGCAAGATTTTTTTTTCTTAAGGTAAATAGGAACTTTGAGTGTCCTGTCAGAGCGCGATACCATAGTCTTCCGAGACTGAAGGATGCCAACTGACTGTCCTGATCAGAATATTCGTGGCAGGGGTAGGGGATTAAACCCATGGCAGGGGTACGGGATTAAACCCTCTCCCCCTATACCCAGTCCCAGTCTGGATCAGCACTAAAAAATAAGCATGTAATTGTGTGCTTCTCATAATGTGTAGTTTGACCCTAAGGGGCACATATTTTGTGAGGCAACTGTGTTTTCAGTGTGACCATACTGACCACACAGGATGAATATTATAATAGTTAGAGATATGTACATAGGGAGCTACAGCCAAATGCAACAGTTCCCCAGTGCGTATTGACTGTGTGTCATTCTGTGTATATAGACACACCATCTACTTTTTAAACAGTATGCTTTTTCAACACAAATGTTGGATATACTGGAATGATACCTGCTAACTAAAGTAACCCTTACCGCCATGGACTAGTAAAGGACTACTTAGAATCAGGATGTAGGTTGACACATAGGTAGATCAATCAGTAGAATTGCCATCTTCTCCCCCACCCACCATCCACATCTTTATAACTTTTACAACTGCATGACAAACAGAATTATGGCTGGTGAAGCCTCACAGTGCTCCATATCTATGACAGCAATCTGTACAGTGCCTAGTGCATATTGGCCACTCTGCTGCTGAGGATGATGATAATAGGGGAACTTCTGCCTGGAATTCTGCTCTTGAAGACATAGAGCCCATGATAGAAAAAGAGTGGCATCTCCTTGAGTAATGTCCATATGTCTGGCGATATCACTGGCACAAGTCCACATGGACTAGTGAACACAGATCAGGCCCAGGAAAGGGGCCAGGATTTGGTAGGTGCTGCTGCTGCCGAACCCACCCCCTTCCTGGGCGTGATCCTCCCTCCTACCTACCCTGTCACCTCCCCATTCTGCCCACCTTCCCCCCACTCCATTCCACCCCTTCTTTGCCTAGCCCCCTGCATCCCTCCTCCCCCCTTGCAGCCTTACCTTAGGCAGTGGGCATTCCTGGTCCATTGACATGAAGACCTGGCCCCTTGATGCCAGGCCTGGCCCCTTGATGCCACAGCCAGGACACACCCTCCAGCACTGTTGCATTTGCGACAGCTGGAAAGCGCATGATGCTGCCGGAATGCGTGTTTTGACAGTGTAATGGCCCAACAGGAAGACTGTTTATAATCCAAACAGTTTGGGTTCCTAAATCATGTTGGGGCTTTTATGTTGTTGCAAATATTGGCCTTGGCTTATTTCCCTTCCCAAGGTTGTAAGCACCCTTCCTCTTTATCCTTATATCTTTATGACGCCTATGTTCTTCCCCCATGTAGGTAACCCATTGCTATAGCTACTTTCCCCTATGCACATAAACAGAACAATAAAGGAGGTGTTTTTGCTAGTATAAACATCCTCTTTTTATAAATTCAGTGCAGTGAGAGGGAAAAGGAAGAAGATTCTGTTCCAAGAAGCTGGAGCAGAACAAGGAACTGCATAATTGTAGAGTAAACCAGGGCTTTCCCAGGCAATCATTTTTAATACAGGCAGTGTGGTATTTTGCCTGATGATGGAGACAGGTCTTTCCTCTAAAGCAGGGGTGCCCAAACCCTGGCCCAGGGGCCACTTGTGGCCATCAGGGGCTCTCAATCAGGCCCTCGGGGAGCCCCCAGTCTCCAATGAGCCTCTGGCCCTCCAGAGACTTGTTGGAGCCCATGCTGGCCCGATGCAACTGCTGTCAGCACGTGAACGACTGTTCAACTTCTCACCTGAGCTGTGCGGCAAGGGCTCCCTCCACTACTTGCTGTTTCATGTCTGTGATGCAGCAGTAGCAGCGAAGGAAAGGCTGGCCTTGCTTTGTGCAAGGTCTTTATTCATTCATGTAAGTTCCATCTCTAATATATTCATTTACGTAAATTTATTCAAATTTTAAATGGTAAATTAATTCTTTTTTTCCCGGCCCCCAACACAGTATCAGAGAGATGATGTGGCCCTCCTGCCAAAATGTTTGGACACCCCTGCTCTAAAGCATGGGTCTCCAAACCCTGTCCAGGGGGCCAGATGTGGCCTGTGGCCAGCCTCAATCTGGCCCGTGGCCAGCCTCTTGTTCCCTGGCCCACTTGGGCAAACATGACTAGAACTGTGCTCTGGTTGCAAATGGAGGGTGTTCTAAGGGCCAGAGAAGTTGAATGAATGAGCCCATTCATTCATTTATTCACTCATCTAAGTTCCATCTCTAATTTGTTTATATAAATTTTATATATAATTTTTTTTTCCAGCCTTCAGCACTGTGACAGATATTTGATGCAGCCCTCTGGCCAAAATGTTTGGAGACCCCTGCACCTAGCTCTTGTAAAGTGACACTCTGAGATAGAAGTGCAAAGCAACAGACATTTGCAGGGAGGGGAGGAGGTCTGGCTCAGTTGGTAAAGCTGCCACCTTGTATGCCTGAAGATCTGAGGCTGCCAGTTCGAAGCAACCGGAAGTACCCGAGAACTGACGACAGACATGCTGATATACTGATGAGCTGGCCCTAGGTGGCAGAGAGGAGTTGCAGTCAGTGGAGCGTGGGAGGCAAAGGGCCAGAGAGAGACCAGACCAGGAAGGAATCCAGCTGGAGCGAGGAGTTCTATGAAAGACTAGAACTATTCAATTGTAAAAATCCCTATGGGGTTTAGAACAGCCTGCCTATGTAAACGGCCTTGGATTAAAGTCTGAAGAGAAATCTGATGACCAAAGAAAGGTGGTATATAAATACCTGTATGTATGTATGTATGTATGTATGTATGTATGTATGTATAAATAAATAAATAAATAAATAAAATTTGTCTCATTCCCCACATCCTAATGTGACATCACAGCAAGTTCTATAGCCACAAATGCCACATACCTCTTTTAGCTTCTAGTTTGGTAGGTGTGAGGGGATGAGAATGCCTCTGAGGGAACTAGATTTCACCCAGGGCCTTCAGTTGCTCACACCAACTTTAGGTAGTGTTTCTATAGTGTTTTTTCAATATTCAACCAGCAATATTTTGTGGGTAGGAAAACACAGTTGTTTCTACCACCATCCCAGCTAGCAAATCAACTGAAGTTGTATTTTTAAAACTTTATAGAATATGAATATAGAGCAGTGTTCCCCAAACATGGCTCGAGACCTACCAGTGAGTCACAACCCGATTATTGGTGGGTCGTCAAACCGACAAGCTGATAGCTGACAAGGAAAATGTATTGAGCCTTAGGGAAAGAAAAACTGAGCTGCACGTGCATGTTTACTTGCAAGCAGGCAAACACACCTCAGCCCACCTCGGCGGGCGGGCTGAGAGGAATACAACATTAAAGCATTGTGGACGCACTAGCTGAGGCATTTCTCCAGCATTCTTGTAAGGTAAAGACATTACCCTATCACAACAAGAACAGATGGAGCGCATATTCCTTTCCCCTAGGTATGTTCAACCTGCCAATAGTAGATTAGATATGGTACAAAACAGGTCTGAAAATATCAGTCCACTAATGAGTACAATTAATTGGGGTTAATTCATTTACCTTTATCAATCAATTACCATTATAAGCAAGAAAATTAAATGACTGAAACACCTCTCTAATAATCTGGCAGCCAAGATATAAATAGATAATATTCTAGATTATCCAAATTGTTTCCTAAAATGGCTGAATATTCACCTCTCTAGGGGAGCCTTTCTGGAAATCTTGATGCTGTGCAGCACTGAGATGTACTGGACGTTCAGCATTTTAGAAAAGCCTGTCTCTACCTCGGGACCAAAATGGGAGCCTAACCACCTATTCTTGTCCTGAAACATGACCCATTTCTGAAGGACAGCCTATCTTAGCATCATTCAAACTTTCATCTTCAGAAAAGGTTTTCCACATCAATGTCTGCCACAGAACTTTGTGTGCTGCAGAGATCTATGGGATATATTCTAGACCAGGGGCCTCCAGACCGCAGGGCAGATCCGGTGTCCCCACATAATCTATCCGGGCATGGCACAGCACTGCAGTGGCAAAGCCTTACAGTTCTGTGCTGCAGCCTCCACTTCTTGCAGCCAATGGTAGGCAACCTTCAGTCTCGAAAGACTATGGTATAAGCCTACAGCACCCGGTATTCTCAGGCGGTCTCCCATCCAAGTATTAACCAGGCCTGACCCTGCTTGGCTTCCGAGATCAGACGAGATCGGGCATGTGTAGGGTAACAGTTGCTGTCAAACTTTGTCGCAACTCATGCTAGGCAGCCACTTGCCCTCAAAAATCAGAACTCAGAGCCTGCTGGGGTGACAGACTGTGGAAGTTGCAATGAAGATCAGCTGTGAAAAGTGGAGGCTGCGGAATGGCAAGGCTTTGCCACTGCTGCATCCAGATAAAGCTGGGGACACTGCAGGCTGCGGTCTGGAGACCACTGTTCTAGACTACATATTTGATTCACACAGGCACGATTGAGCTTCACCATCACCCGTTATAAATTGGCTCTGTATCATAGAAAACATCCACCTTTCCCCTGCACTGCACATTGCAGAGGAAAATTACCAGTGGTGGAGAATGTGTTTTTTCAGCTCTTCTTCTCTCTGAGAAATAAAAAGAAAACTACTGTGGTTTCCCAAAAGATCACTGGCACATTGATCACTGGCTGGTTTATATACAACAGAATTTAATATTAGAAAATATATGATGGTTGATATGCAACCGTATTTTTATGTATTTGATATCAGAGGCTAAGGGCGCAATCCTAACCCCTTATGTCAGTACTTTCCAGCACTGGCATAGCGATGCCAATGGGACATGTGCTGCATCCTGCAGTTGGGTGTCACTCACGGAGGCCTCCTCACAGTAGGGGAATGTTTGTTCCCTGACCTCAGAGCTGCATTGCCCTTAAGTCAGTGCTGGAAAGCACTGACATAAGGGGTTAGGATTGCGCCCTAAGTATATATTTTAGATTTAGATTTAGATTTAGATTTAGATTTAGATTAAAAGTATATATTTTTAGATTGTGAGCCCTTTTGGGACAGGGAGCCATTAAGTTATTGGATTTTTCTCTGTAAACCGCTTTGTGAACTTTTAGTTGAAAAGCGGTATATAAATACTGTTAATAATTAATGTTAATAATAATATTGCATGCTAACACTTGATAGATAACTTGAAATGGTATCTGGTAACTGATAGATAACAGTCAAAAGTTGTTAGTATTGGACAGTAGATGGCTGATTAGCTTTCATATTGGAAGCCTGTCAAAATCAAAACAATCGAGAGATGCCAGTAACTTTTAAAGCATTCAAATTTTGAGTTTTAAAAGCTCATTCAAAAGAAAAAAAACCTGAGTGGTTAAATTGGAGAATTATGCAGTTCACAATATCTGCAATACTTGTCACACCTTCAAGGGTAGAGGCCTACAGGAGCTAGTTTTCATCTCTGAATAGCTGGGGCCAGAGGAATTAGTTGTTCAGGAGAAAGCAAGTGGTAACTCGCTTGTGTTGGTTAGAGAACAACAGGTTTTGCTTCGACTTGGGGTGGACTTGGACAACACATGCAAACATCCAAAGTTGTCACTGTCAGGACTCAGGTTCCAACCCCACAGGCTGCACTTGGAATAAGCTCTCTCTGGAATAAATTTTAGTTGCCTGACTCCATTGTCTGCAGCCTCCCAACAATTGCTGCGCAAAGACTAAGGAGGAAGCTGTTGGCAGGCTGGTCAAGAGTTCTTCCTGAGAGCTCTTGGATGCACTCTCTGCTCTTCAAATTCTGCCTTTCCTTTTTACCTTTGTCAGCCTTTCAGTTCCTGATAATAATCTCTCCTATTTGCTTGTCTGCCTAGTGTTCTTGGACAAAGTTCTGCCTCGCCTCTGGCCTGGGACGCATTCCGTTTTGCAACTGCCTGGGCTCTACTCTGCCCTGGATATAGTCCTGCCAAGTCCTTACCCTGAGTCTCACCCTGTACAAAATCTGGAACCAACTCCCATAAGTCTCCCCCTTTGTGACCCTGGCTTGCTGGTCCAGTTCCTGATGGACATAGTCTGCTCATGGTAACACTTGTCGGGACAACAAAATCATGGTATGTGAACTTAACTGGAACCAGCTCTAAGACTGAAGTGAGTAGCCCTATGGGTTTACAGGTCTAGTATCAAGGGTCTTTTGATCTTTCCTCTGGCTGTGCAGTTACAACACCAGCCCTTTGCTCTAGTCTGTTTGAATCTAATAGTTGGGTCAGGGTGGGATGTCGGTTTGTGCTTTGAGCAGGATTGAAGACCTTTCCAGGATTTAACAGAGCAATTAATTAGAGTTTGCTGTGTACTTGAGGAACTTGAAAGCTCTCTGCAATTTGTATTATTTTCCACTAGGCATAAATCTTCTAGCTGGACATTGAGATTTATGCATATTAAAGGTGTGGGGGTGGGGGGAAGACATTGCTCTTGAGAAATGTAAATTGTTGACTTTGAAAATGCTTGTCTACCTTTAGAGCACTGGTTCTCAAACTGGTGGGTCGTGACCCACCAGTTTGCGTAAAGGTTCCCCCGTCCCTTTAAGGGGCAGGGGAAGGGGAGAGGCAGGGAAGCGACCCCCAGGATCGCACCCATATGGGAGGAACGAGGCGGGGTGCTTGTGACTTACTTTATGAAGACAGGGCTGCAGCAGGCTGCAGGAGGTGTGGGGAGCCCTGCACAGCCCTCTGCAGCACTCACCAAGGCTTGGAACGTTCGGAGAGAGCAGGTGCAAATCACTTCTGTTTTGCAGGACATGCTGTGCGCCCACTTTCTCCGAACGTTCCAAGCCTCGGGGAGCGCTGCAGAGGGCTGTGCAGGGCTCCCCGCACCTCCTGCAGCCTGCTGCAGACCTGTCTTCATAAAGTAAGTCACAAGCACCCCCCTTGCCCCCCTTAGTGACGCGATCCTGGGGATCATGTCACTGCCCTAGCCCTTCCCCTGCAAGAACTTACTGAGGGAGTAAAGCTCCCTTAAAGTTTGAGAACCACTGCTTTAGAAGCAGAAGGCTTGACACAATGCAGGGGTAATTACTTTCAATTAAAATATCAAGTGAATGGAGTTATTCAAGTTCCAATTCTTGCACCCTAATAGTCATACTTAGAATGTGCTATTAGAAGCATTGTTTTCCATGTGCTTATAGCTGGTGAATGGCACGCTGAAGTTAAAAAAGAAAATTTTCAAGTCAAATATTTCTATCCACTTCCAAGGAATGGGAACTCAAGTCAGTCTCAGACTTGAGTCGTGAAAATATGCATTTTTCGGTGACTCATTGACTCATGAGTCATGCGCATGGAAGACTCTGAAAAACACTTGAGTCAGGGGCTCCCTGACCCAGCACACATTCCCAAGCATGCTGACTCAAGTCTGGGTGTGCTTGCTTACTGTTTTCATGGTGTGAAAAACCTTGTGGAGCCATCATTCAGACTGGGCGAGCAGCAGGGAAGTTCTAGCAAGGAGGCAGGGAAGGGTTAATGCAGGCGTGCTCAAGACATCGATCGCGATCGACTGGTCAATCGCGAAGCAAAATCCGGTCGATCGCGTGCCGAGCCTCCCGTCTGCCATGTTGAAAGGAGCGGGAAAGAGCCCCGGAGCTTCCCGATTGGCCCGCCATGTTGAAAGGGGCGGGAAAGAGCCCCAGAGCTTCCCGATTGACCCGCCATCGGATCCGGGACACTTGGCGGCGCCGGGCCAATCAGGAACAGGCCCGCGTGGGGCGGGGGCAGGGCGCGAGCATCAGGAGCGGCGCCGGCGGAGCGCCGAGGGAGACCGGTGCCGAGGAGCCGTGGCGGAGATGAGCAGGAGCTGCCCTGGCTGTGGCGCATCCCCCGGGGGTGGCGGCGCGGGCAGGCGGCGCGGGAGCCCGTGGCCGGCGGGGATGCTCTGGTTGCTGCTGCTGCCCCGCGCGGACGCCACCGTCCCCGCCTCGGGCGCTGGGCGCTGCGAGGCTGCGGCCGGCGGGAGGGCGAGCACCGCCGGAGGCGCCGCTGAGACCCCCTCCCTGAGGACAAGTAAGGGGAGCCCGGGAGGAAGCGCAGCACAGCGCTGGGCAGGGAGGGCGGTCCTGGCACACTGGGGTGGCTGCAGCTGCAGTCCTGGCCGCGCTCCTTACCTGGGAGTAGCCCCGTTGACTCGGATGGGGCTTGCTTCTGAGTAGATCTGCCTCTGAGGCTGCGGTCCTCTTCTCACTTACCCGGGAGTAAGCCCCATTGACTAGCATGGGATTTACTTCTGAGGAGACAACATAGGGTTGGGCTCTGAGGTTGCAATTCTGTCCACATTTACACAGGAGTAAGCCCCACTGACTTTAATGGGACTTACTTCTGAGTAGACATGCATAAGGTTGGCCCCAACATGTCTAATTCTGTTATGGCAAATGCTATTATTTAAAAAAAAAAACTCCGGTAGATCTCCGAGCCTTGATGAGTTTCCTAGTAGCTCTCCAGCCAAAAAAGTGTGAGCACCCCTGGGTTAATGTTTTCCTCTTGCAATGAATAGGAGGGGGGAGGCAGGAGCAGGCTTTTTGCCCATCTGTGATAGGAAGGAAGGAACAAACAGATGATCATTGGATGCAGGAGGAGGAGCCCAAGGGGGTTCTTGCCTTGGCTGCAAATCCCAGGTCAGGAGAGAAAGGAGGCAGGGAAGTTGGGGAGGAGAGAGGTAGTTTGTGGCAATCACACTTTTCTCCACATGGCTGTTATATGGGCAGAGGAAGCCTCATTGAATGACCGGCTACAGTAGGACTACTTCTGAGTAGAGTTGCCAAAGATCGGGTTGTCCTGGTAAACCTCACAGCTGCTGCACGTGACCTTCCTTCCTCTCACTGCTTCTGTCCCCACTCTCTCGCAGTCCCTCCCACCCCCTCCTGCCTTCTTTACAGATGGGACAGGGCAGCAGGAGAGTCTTTAAAGTGAACTCACGCAAACACACACACACACACACACACACACACACACACACACACAGAGAGAGAGAGAGAGAGAGAGAGAGAGAGAGAGAGAGAGAGAAAGAGCCAGGCAGCAGTCCTGTTTTTCTGCTTTTTAGAGGGGAGGGCTCCACCTGAGTCTTTTAGAGCTGCGAAAGGCTGACTCGGAGATTTAGAAAGTGCCCCCATTATGACTTTTTCGAGTCGAGTTGCAGGGGGGCAGTGACTCTAGACTCAAGTCAAGCCCCATTGGATTTTCTCATCCCTGCCACTTCCCGTAACAAGTGCATTGCAGGGTGGATGAATGAACATCAATGTTTTGCTCTCCCTGGAAGATATGAAAAGGTGTATGGAGTCCCTTGACTCAGGATGGTCTTGTAATCTATTCTTTGTAATGATCGCAGATCTTCAGAGATTCAAATTGACCAGACGGTCTCACTCACTCAGGCTTCTTCTGCCCACAAAAGTCAGTTCTATCATGTCTAATCCTCCTGGAATCCAGCCATGAAGATTGGTCCTTCTCCCAGGATGTAAAGTTAAATCAATGCTGACAGTGCTTTAATTTAACTTGAATGTTTCCTTACCCCACATCCTAGTTCCAGTCCTGTGCACTTGATTTCTTAGCCCTCTACTACTTAATAAGCATCCTGCTCAGTTCTTTTAGGGTTGTCAATCAGCCAGAAAAAGATAGCTTGCTCTACTCCTGTGCCTTTGGTAGCAGCTTGTTTTGCAGAAACCAGCAGGTGAAGCTTTTCACTACACAGGAAGAAATATTAGGGCTATAAAGATGTTCAACTATGCCCAGAAACAGAAAATCTGTATCTGGGTTCACATTGCCATGTGAATTACTGTACCTGGGTTCGTGTGTGTGTGTGTGTGTGTGTGTGTATCAGCAATCCATGTACACTGTACACAGATTGCACTTGCATTGAGTGGAATGTCTGAATAAGGGTGCAATCTGACTTGTGCTGGAGCAGGCAGACCAGCAGGCCTGAGATGCATCTAGCGCAAATTTGGGGCCAGAATCAGCGCAACCTCAGGCAAGGGGAAAACTCTCCCTTTACCTGTGTTGCACTGCACTGGCCCCAATGGATGTACTCAGATCTGCACCATCTCAGGAGGTGACACAAATCCAAGTAGACTGGAGCAGCCAGAGACTGCTCCGAACCACTTGGGAATGGGGTCAGGATCTGGCATAACTGCTGGATCCTGGTCCCACCTCCTACTCTCCGCCCACCCCCGGGAACGCCCACCGCTCACCCTCCCCCACCCTGAAACACCTCCTTCCTGCTTCCTTCCCGCCCGTCCCACACCCCTGCATCAGCCGAGCTCAGTGGACGCAAACTTACCCTGCTGGGCCTGGATCCAGCACAGGGAGACCAGCACAACCCCTTAGGGCATGTTTGCGACACCCCCAGGAGAGCACTAGCGACTTGTGCCAGACTACCCCAGGGGTTAGGATTGTGCTATAACTATACTGGGTACAGCCTAACAATAATTGTTCCAGGAGATAGCTTAACATGACAACAGCTCTATTATCATAGCTTATATCAGTTGATCACAGGAGCAGAGGCTGGTAAAAATGAGATGTCGCGAGTTTCTTTCAGTCTCTGCTCGTGCAAAACCCACCCCTGCCTATTCTCCTTGCAACTTCCATCTCCCTGCCTTGGATCTACTATGACACTCTCTGACCAGACTCTGCCGTTTCCTCACTCTGTCTGCCCACTGTTGGATGATAGACCACCATCCCAATCTGCTGCTAACATTGTTGACTGTTTCTACTGAAATATTAAGGCTACATTCCTGCCCCAAAATGGTTCCAGCTGGTATTGCACAACAAAAGAGTATAAACACAATTTTTTTAAGAAGATTGGATTAATTAAATAAAGCAGGTGGTAGCAGCAGTCAAATCTTAAGTAACACTATTAGGGCGCAATCCTAACCCCTTATGTCAGTGCTTTCCAGCACTGACTTAAGGGCAATGCAGCTCTGAGGTCAGGGAACAAACATTCCCTTACTTTGAGGAGGCCTCCATGAGTGGCACCCAACCGCAAGATGCGGCACACATCCCATTGGCACCGCTATGCCAGTGCTGGAAAGCACTGACATGAGGGGTTAGGATTGCACCCATATTCTTATATTAATATTATGAACTGTTTTTCAACAACAACAAATTCGCAAGATAGGTTATGTATTTAAATAAGAGCACCAGCAGAAATTTTTCGATTGGGAGCCCTTTTGGGATAGGGAACCATTTATTTATTTAGCTAAGTAAACTGCTTTATTAACTTTTTTCCTCTTGAAAAAAGAGGTATGTAAATGTTCTTAATAAATTACCAACAGCCAGCCTCTTCAACATCCAAAGACTGGGGAAACAAGTTAACTAATGCTGAAGATGCCTCTAAGAATTTCCCTAAGTGTTGAACAGTCGGCAGGCCTCCTAGAGAAGGTTTTTCTTATTCTCTCTCTCTCTCTCTCTCTCTCTCTCTCTCTCTCTCTCTCTCACACACACACACACACACACACACACACAAACACACACACACACGTTTTATTTTTACTTGAAGCACCACTAGTCCTCTTACTGAAGAATCCTATATCCTTTAGGGATCCTCTTGGGACCTGTATTCTTCTGACCATCCCATTGCGATGTCGCTAGTGACCATGATACACAAAGTAGTAACAGAGGATTGAGAGGAGAAAGGAATGGGGAAAAGTTTCACATGTTCCTCCAGAATTATGGCACAGTAGAGCTAAGTGAATCCTGGTATTCTCACTCACATTAAATATGAGCAGGAAGAAAATGTAGGCCTTTAAACAAAAACTTGGCATTAAAATTCAAGTGTTTACCTAAGGTAAACAAAAAAAAATCAAAACTTTAGATATAGGCTGATGGGTTCTGAGCTGTCTGTGACAGATCAGGAGAGAGATCTTGGGGTGGTGGTGGACAGGTCGATGAAAGTGTCGACCCAATGTGCGGTGGCAGTGAAGAAGGCCAATTCTATGCTTGGGATCATTAGGAAGGGTATTGAGAACAAAACGGTTAGTATTATAATGCCGTTGTACAAATCGATGGTAAGGCCACACCTGGAGTATTGTGTCCAGTTCTGGTCGCCGCATCTCAAAAAAGACATAGTGGAAATGGAAAAGGTGCAAAAGAGAGCGACTAAGATGATTACGGGGCTGGGGCACCTTCCTTATGAGGAAAGGCTACGGCGTTTGGGCCTCTTCAGCCTAGAAAAGAGATGCCTGAGGGGGGACATGATTGAGACATACAAAATTATGCAGGGGATGGACAGAGTGGATAGGGAGATGCTCTTTACACTCTCACATAATACCAGAACCAGGGGACATCCACTAAAATTGAGTGTTGGGCGGGTTAGGACAGACAAAAGAAAATATTTCTTTACTCAGCGTGTGGTCAGTCTGTGGAACTCCTTGCCACAGGATGTGGTGCTGGCGTCTAGCCTAGACGCCTTTAAAAGGGGATTGGACGAGTTTCTGGAGGAAAAATCCATTATGGGGTACAAGCCATGATGTGTATGCGCAACCTCCTGATTTTAGGAATGGGTTAAGTCAGAATGCCAGATGTAGGGGAGAGCACCAGGATGAGGTCTCTTGTTATCTGGTGTGCTCCCTGGGGCATTTGGTGGGCCGCTGTGAGATACAGGAAGCTGGACTAGATGGGCCTATGGCCTGATCCAGTGGGGCTGTTCTTATGTTCTTATGTTCTTAAGGTGGGTTTTTTGGGGGGGCGGGTGATTTTCTTTTTTTACTAGCAGCACTTTAAACATAATTCATTATTTGCTGCTGACAATTCCCCCATTTTTTAAAAAAAGGTTCATTTTGTCACAATCCTAGAAAGTTTAACATACAGCCACAGGACTTAGGCAACTAATAACATCACAAAACAGTAAAGAGCTAAAATGTATAAAGGGCTAGGATGAGAGTGCAAGGATTATTTTGCTGAATCATATCCATCTATTCCAGGATTCTGCTTCCAACAGCAGTAGGTATGATGCCCTTGGGGGAGATTAATGGGAGGTAATAAATTTTTGTTTTTTCTTGTGATGGGAAATGAATGGCAGTAATTATAGTTCAGTAAGCTTCTTGCTTTTGTTAGCCCAGGCTTGCTTACTGTAGGAAGAGAAATGCTGAGCTATTATACTATAGATTTTATCTTCTCTATGGACAATCTGATGTAGGGTTTATGGTGTGTAGTGTAATAGTGCATTGTTATGGGAGAGCACTAGTTGCAAGTCTTCACAGGATCCCAGGGTGGGGACAGGTTCTCAGCCACAGCAGCCTTGTAAAAGAATGCCAGTTTCTAACTGAGAATCTGGCAACATTACTGCACCCAGGAATTTGTTTTAGAGTACAGTACAACTAGAACCAAGAAAAAGTTATTTTACACAAAAATCCCCTCTTGGTTTTCCCCTGACTTTTCTTTGTTTCTGTAGCTAAATTTCGAAATGGGGGGGGGGGGCTTTTTTTTCTTTTTCTTTTTTTTGCTGCTTCTCTTAAACAAGTGGGAGTCAGCAACTCTTGCTGATCCTGCCAATCACCCAGAGATCTAGCTGATCCTGATCTATCCACCTCTGATCCACAAGCCTTTTCTCATTTTTAGTTGGGAAGGGTTCTCTGTGTGGTTATCCCATGGTAAGATATATATATATATATATATATATATATATATATATATATATATATATATATATATATAACTTTTAATACTATACTTTTACTATAGTATACTTATACTTATAAGTATGTAAGTATGTAATGTAAGTATGTATGTAAGTATGTAAGTAAGTAAGTAAGTACTTATACTTATAAGTATACTTATACTTATAACTTATAACTTATACTATACTTATACTATACTATACTATATATTACTTTTAATATATACTTTTAATATATATATTAAAAGTACACCTTCTGGCCTGTTGTATTTGGGATGTCCATTTAATGGCGATTTCTCCCTGTTAATATGGTAACAGCATAATGTGTTTGCACAAGGGAACGAACCACAAAGTATGTCTACATAGCTGCCTTGGGGCAGGACTGAGAAGGCAATGGAGATGACAATTTAACTAAATTTACATTTGCTGAAATCTGAAAAGTTTCTCTCTCTCTCTCTCTCTCTCTCTCTCTCTCTGTGGGATCTCATTTGTAAACCATTACCTCTCAGCCCTTCCCCCCTGCAATATGGAGATAATAATACTGGACTACACTGCAGGCTGATAAAAGCCTCTGTTTTCTCAGCCTCATCTCTTTCTGCCCTGCTCCTGCAATATGGAGATAACTGCAATGGACTGTGCCCAACCTATGACTCACAACCTCTTCCCTCCTGCCACGTGCACTAGGACAGAATGGGCAATTTTTTAAAACTCTAAAGTCCACGTTTTAATCCTCTGTAAAAAGAAGTTTGGAGTGAGGAGCAGAACATGCTCTTGTCAAATCATTGCAATGATAACCCCCTTTTGTTTCTCTATGATAACCATGAGTGGCTATCATTTTTATCATTCTAGGAGGAATGTCAGGGCATCAAAAGTGACCAGAAGATCATATCTACAGAAAAAGGAAATGTCAGCCTAGTACTTTACTAGACACTCTGCACATGCTCAAAAGCTCTCTCTCTCTCTCTCTCTCTCTCTCTCTCTCTCTCTCTCTCTCTCTCTCTCTCTCTGTTCTTATTGCTTCTTATATTCCCAAGATTGGAGCCCTGGCATTAAATTAGGTTCTTCTAAGGCTAATCTCTAGTGAGTCCTAATTTGTAATTAAGCCCTGATCTGACAAGCGAATGTGTCATGAATTACTAGCTCACTTTGGACTACCTGAGGGGCTCAAGATATCAGATGGGCAGGACCCTGGATTAAGCAGACATTTAGCTAGCCTTGTTTGGATACAGCCCACAGGCACAAGCATCCAACAACCATGACATCATTGCTGTGTTTTTATCCCCTTCCCTGCTGCATCTTTCTGGATGCTCTTTCTGGAATGCTCTTTCTGGAATGTTTACTTCCACCTGGGTAACTCTGTGGCAGCACCTGTAGTGAAGTCATAATTCTCTTTTTGCAACATCACGGTCTGTTGCCATGGGAATGCATGCAATGTAATGTTATAGATTCAGCAATAGTGCCTCCCTGGAAGAAAGATCGGGGAAGAGAAGAAACTCAGAAGCAAGAAGACCCCCTTCTTGAAACACAACAGGGCTTGATAGATAGCCAGGGAAGTCGCACAGGCAGTGACTGAGTTTCTCTCTAATTAGGCTCTACAGAAGAATTGTTCTGAATGTAGAAATGCCTTTTATAGTAAGTGCTGATTATGCAGGAGGGCGGGAAAGCTTGTTGGAGAAGGTTATCCACTCATTCTTCAGAGCCGAGTCTATTACATTTTTTTATGGCATGATCTCCAAATCCAGCTTTTGTTTTCAGTTCTTAATTGCACATTAATATTAATGGTTGCTCTCAGAACATTCAGCAGAAAGTGAGGAAATTCACTAACAAAGGTAAATCTACTCCAAAATGACCAGTCACTTTACTGGGATTAATCATGTTTAAAGCACATAAAGTGTACAGAATGCTTTAGAATCCTTATTCATTCTCACTAACATTGCCATGACAAGAGTGTTCACTTGCACATTTTCTTGTGAAAGATTAAAGAGAGAGAGAGAGAAAAATATACAGTATATACATACAGTATATACATATCAAAGGATGACAAGCAAACTCTGTCCATGCATTCATAAGGATGATCAACTGACCATTTGAAAAGCCCCTGAAAGGCACTGCAGAAAAAGAAAACATACATCAGATTTAAGAGCACACCCAAGGCAAATTATGCTACATCTGTGGTTTCCAACCTGGGGTATGTGTACCCCCAGGGGTACTTGCCTGAACCTTTGGGGTACTTGAAAAAGAATTGAACAATGGAAGGAACAGACAGGTCTGTATTAAAATTGCCATCATTAAAATTGTCATTCTTTGATATTTCTTTACTCAGCATGTGGTTGGTCTGTGGAACTCCTTGCCACAGGATGTGGTGACGGCATCTGGCCTGGACGCCTTTAAAAGGGGATTGGACAAGTTTCTGGAGGAAAAATCCATTATGGGGTACAAACCATGATGTGTATGCGCAACCTCCTGATTTTAGAAATGGGCTATGTCAGAAGCCCAGATGCAAGGGAGGGCACCAGGATGAGGTCTCTTGTTATCTGGTGTGCTCCCTGGGGCATTTGGTGGGCTGCTGTGAGATATAGGAAGCTGGACTTGATGGGCCATGGGCTGATCCAGTGGGGCTGTTCTTATGTTCTTATGTAAAATGTGTTGTGGAGCTGGCAAGGCAGAAAAGAAGGGAGCTAACTGGCTAGCTAGCCCCAGCAACTGCTAATTTCTGGTCATCAATTAACATATTATCAGAAATGGATCAGTAGTTGAAAACATAAATTTGTAATTACAGCAACTAATTAAAAATTAAAAACATTTTGCTAATATGAGGGGTACAATTTATGGGAATGAGTTGCCAAGGGGTATGCAAGTGAAAAAACTTCAGGAACCACTGTGCTACATGGATGCATCAGCACTGGGCTGTCTCCTGTTTCTGATTTCGAATTCAGATACATTTGGAAGAAAATACAAAGTAAAGGAAGTAAAAAAGGGGGGGGGCTGCTCTGGCTGTAGCAAGACATCATTGCCAAAGAACAGAACCAAGTATTGTTTCCCAGAGTGTGGAACAACTTCCATATAACAAGATGGACAAAACAGATTCGCTGAGAAAAGAAAGAAGTGAAACTATGCACTGAAGAATGCCATGTCATGGAATTACTGAACAACATGAATAATTGCATCATCATTCACACAGTGAAAGTGGCCTAGAACTAGAGAGCACTCAAAGAAATTGGCAGGCAGAAAGTTTGAAAACAAAACTTGACCTCTAGGCCAGGGGTGTCAAACATAAGGCCTGCAGGAGAGGTGCCCCCTGGGGGTTCTGTATGCACCCCTCAGGCTCTCCTAGTACCAGCTGCTCTCTGCTGTGCTGAGTGTCATTGCTGAAAGGGAAGCTTGCATGATTATTGGGCTCTTCCATATCTTGTCATTTGCAGCTAATGAGTTCCTAAGTGAGAAAAAAAAAAGTGTTTATTTCTGGTCATGACCTGCTTAATGACATCACTTGCTGCTCCATGACATCACTTCCGGCCCACAGTTGGCATCATGAATGCTATTTGGCCTGCTGTATGAAACAAGTTTGACACACACATCCCAATGACACAAAAGCTGAACCATCAACAGAACAATTTCTCAGGGACGCTTTAACCAGGTCCTTCTTGAAAGACATGGGTTCAACCCTTATTTTAGAGGCCTGCTTCCTGTCTACACACACGTGAATAATTACCTGTCTGGAGGATTGGAAAACAGTTCCATATTTTTCAGTGGGATTGACTTTCATGTTTTCGTTACATACCTCACCACTAAAATATTCGGAACTTCAAAAATTATTGCATGCCAGCAAAGGTGTGAACTCCCGTTTCTAAGACAGACAACATGTTGCTAGCCAAGTTTGCAATCCTGCAAATGACCTGGTAGCTCAAAACTCTTGCAAAATCTTGCTATGGTTTTTGGCATTTATAGTCACCATCTATCTGAAAGCAGGTGTGATCTGCTGTCAGTTTTATCTAAGGGCAGGTTCCAGCACCGTCCTAGTCATGTATTGAGAACAAAACGGCTAGTATTATAATGCCGTTGTACAAATCTATGGTAAGGCCACACCTGGAGTATTGTGTCCAGTTCTGGTCGCCGCATCTCAAAAAAGACATAGTGGAAATGGAAAAGGTGCAAAAGAGAGCAACTAAGATGATTGCGGGGCTGGGGCACCTTCCATATGAGGAAAGGCTACGGCGTTTGGGCCTCTTCAGCCTAGAAAAGAGACGCCTGAGGGGGGACATGATTGAGACATACAAAATTATGCAGGGGATGGACAGAGTGGATAGGGTGATGCTCTTTACACTCTCACATAATACCAGAATCAGGGGACATCCACTAAAATTGAGTGTTGGGCGGGTTAGGGCAGACAAAAGAAAATATTTCTTTACTCAGCGTGTGGTCAGTCTGTGGAACTCCTTGCCACAAGATGTGGTGCTGGCGTCTACCCTAGACGCCTTTAAAAGGGGATTGGACAAGCTTCTGGAGGAAAAATCCATTACGGGGTACAAGCCATGATGTGTATGCGCAACCTCCTGATTTTAGAAATGGGTTATGTCAGAATGCCAGATGCAAGGGAGGGCACCAGGATGAGGTCTCTTGTTATCTGGTGTGCTCCCTGGGGCATTTGGTGGGCCGCTGTGAGATACAGGAAGCTGGACTAGATGGGCCTATGGCCTGATCCAGTGGGGCTGTTCTTATGTTCTTATGTCTATGCAGAAGTAAGTCCCAATGTGACCTGCTCCCAGATAAGTGTGCATAGGATTGCAGCCTTCTTCTGTTGCCTGCTGCCATATGGTTGGAGCTCTATATGGCTGCAAGAACTTTCAAATGCCTTCTCACATGCATTGACTGAGGGCCCAATCCTATCCAACTTTCCAGCACTGGTGCAGCTGTAATGCAGCCCCAAGGTAAAGGAACAAATTTTCCCATACCTTGAGGAGGCCTCTGTGACTGCCTTCCCAACACAGTAAAGCAGTGCATATTTCATTGGCACAGCAGCACCAGCACTGGAAAATTGGATAGGATTGGGCCCTGAATTGTTAGAGAAGCAACCATTCTAGCAAGTTCTAGTATTAGAGCCAAGCTAGGGATCCTACACAGATGCCTCTAAGATAGATCAGCCTCTTTCGAAACCAGACAAGATACTTCTGGAGGAGCGATCAGGATCAGAAAAGCAGTGAGGAGAAAAGGGAAGCTTATTAACCTTGTAGTGTGGAGGGGCACTTAATCCTTTCTCTGCCAGCCATTTCCCACTCCTGATTATCCCCTCTCCGCAAGTGGCTTCTTCCAGTCTGGAGGCTCAAATGTGGGGGGAAAAAACCCTTTTAAACGCTTGCAGAATAAAAAGCAACTGGAAAAGATGGTTTGGATTAAACGGCCCTTTCACCAAGCTGCTTTTCAGAACCCAATCACCCCTCCAGAAGTGGATTTTTGGTTTCAGGTGGAAAGCATGAGGGTGATATTATAGTTTCTGTACATAGCATATAGTTCAGCCTTTAAATGCAAAATAAAATTCATATAAGCCACAGGTACACAATGAAAACAAATTACAATCCTTGCACATGTTCACATAGAAGATGTCTTCTTAAAACACAAGGGACATGGAAGATAGCACCCATCTCTATTGAAATGTATGTTCAGGTTTTATCACTCAGCTTTAACTTGACATTTCCTCCAATGATCAAATCTCTACATATCCTGAATAGTGAAAAGTGGCCTTAGGACAGTTACTCTCTTTCATCTGAAGCTACCTCACAGGGTTGTCGTGAGAATAAAATACCATTTTGAACACTTTGCGAGAAGGGCAAGATTCTGGGCCCAGTCCTGGCCAACTTTCCTGTGCTGTTGCAGCTATTCCAGTGGGGCTTCCTGTGTTGGGGGGGGGGACGACAATCATGGAGACTTCCTCCTCTTCGGGGCTCCATTGCAGCTGCATCAGCACTGAAAAAGTTGGATAGGACTGGGCCCACAGTAATATAGCTGGGTGACAGCTAAGCCACCTAAAGGCTAGGGATTGGTTCCTTACTATTTACTTTCCCTTGTTGTCTCTGTGGTGACTTGAGGGAAGGGTGAGAGAAGGTTAGTAGGGGTATACTGGTGGAAGGTAGAAGGTGATTGGAAGGTGGTGATTGGAAGGTGGTGATTGGGGATAGAGAGAGGTTTAATCTAGTTGGAAGGTAGGCCCTTGCCAGGTGATGTGTTGGAGGGCTTGGGGGAAGGGAGACACGGTTCAAGGTGGGGGTTGGGTCAGCCATTACAGAAGAAAGACTATCCCTCTTTCTGGCAGTTCCTCCAACCTGGGGGCCTCTGGTAGCAACTGCTCTGCCCTGAAGTCGCTGCTGCTGAATTCCAGGTCAGTTAATAACATGAACAGCCTGATCCAGGATTTAATCCTGGAGGGGGCACTGACCTGTCTTGTATCACAGAGACTGACTGGAAGAGGTGGGTGGGGATGGTTTCTCAGACCGGTGTCTGCCAGGCTTCCATGTGCAGCACCAGTCACTGCTATGGGGCAGGGAATTGGAGTTGCAGTAGTCTCTCATGAGAACATCTCTCTCTCTTGCCGGGTACCCTATCCAGCCCAGTTTGTAGGGTTGGAGTGCCTTTGCATCATACTGATGGGTGAGATAGAACTGGGATTCTGTTGGTGCATCAGCCACCTTGCCACCCAAGTCACCCTGCCTCAGCTAGCCGGGGTGGGGAGTTCAGCAATGGGGGAGTTCAGTGTCCACACTGAGGCCCCCATGTAGATGTGGCTTAGGATTTCATGACCACCATAGCAGCCATGGGCCTGTCTGTTTATTATGACCCCACCCAACACATATGCAGGGCATATGCTGGAGGTTGTATTTACTGCTGGCCAGGGGGGATGTTGGGCTGCGGATGAGATTACGATCACTACTTGTTATGAACAGATCTCTTCCTGACAGGGCTTTGGCTACTGGTAGCCCCTTGCCTCCATGAAGGCAGGGAACCAAATTGTAGGATCCGCCCCTAGAGAATGATGGATCCAGACAGATTCCTGAAGGCTCTGGAGGAGTTTCTATCCTCCAGGGCCAATAACTCATCCATAGCTCTGGTCAACCTCTGGAAAGAGGAAATGGCTAGAGCCTTAGATCAGACTGTTCCTGCGCAATTGCTGCACCATCACAGAGCCACGCTAGTCGTTTGATTTACTGAGGAGCTTCAGGCAGTGAAATGCCTGGGCACACATCTTGAGGGATGATGCATCTGACTCAACACAGATTAGTAGTACACATATTAGGGCCTGCTCTGTGGTGGTGACGAGTCCCATCTACCTGGGAAGGCAGCTCATCTGAGAGAAGGAAAACTCTGATCCCAAACCTCCACTGCCTTGTGGCTACATCCAGTTATGGAAAAGGCTTCAGGAGTCAACCTCGAGGCAAAATCCGGAGCCGGAGTCCCTGAGGCAGTTCATGGCTGAACACAGTCACGTTCTGGCAACTCCTGCGACGCCGCTGGAACCAACCGTATTGGCCTCTGCCTTTCCATTGGACCATTTCAGCGACGTGGAGAGGGGGGATTTGCTGCATGGGTAACAGCCTATCCTCCATACCTACTTTACCCAGGCTTCGCGTACTGGAGAGGACGCTGTTCCAGCGCCACCATTCAGAGCGTGATGCCATAGTCTTCCGAGACTAAAGGATGCCAACATGGTGGTGGTGATGGTAGCAAAGACCACTGCTCTGGCAACTACACTAATTGTGATTCATTTCCAGACCCAATTCATGGTGTTGGAGTTAACCTTTAGAGCCCTTTATGGCCTGGGACTGGTATGCCTCGGGGACCATCTGCTCCTGTTTATTCCAGCCCATTCTCTACGGTTATCTGAGGGGGGACCTGCTTCACCATTCCGAGAAGTTAGAAGGGTGGCAGCAAGAAAAAGGGTCTTCTCTGTGGTGGCACTGTAGGTACGGAACTTCCTCCCTAATGGATTAAGAACAGGCCCCTCATTAGAGATATTCTGGCAGAGGCTGAAGGCATTTTTATTTTAGCTAGGATTTTAGAGCGGGGGGGGGGGAGTGGGTTGTTTTTATCCTCCCTGCTGGTAGTGTTTTGATTTTCGTGATATTAATGCTGAATTGGCTGTCTTATTTTGGAAGCTTGCTTTTAGCAGCTTACGTTGTTATTAATTTACATTTTGCTGTATGCTGCTATGGTGACTTATGGAATATGTGCTGATGCTTTGGAATTTTGATTACTTTTTGTATTTAATTATGCATTTTATAGTTGACTTTTATTGAATATGAATTCGTTTGCCACTTTGAGCTCTGAAAAGGCAGATAAACGTGATTTAAATAAATAGCATATACCAGTTTCATATATAATCACATATACATTAGGGGTACAGTCTTTAACTGGTTTTATTAATTGATTTAAAAAACTTTGAACTGACTATAAACAGATTCCTATTAATTATTAAAAGAATTATGTTGCCTGTTTATTGTTTAAATATTTCATAAAAACTACAGATGGCAGGAACTAGCTTAGGGCTCCAATCCTTTACACATTTTCCTGGGAGTAAGCCCCATGGAATACATTAGGACTTACTCCGGAAAAGACTGCATAGCATTGTGCTATAAAAGAGGCATGACTCTCACATAGGAAGGAATGCCTCTTTTAAAGTCTGTTGTGATGTATACATACTGTACACTGTCTAAAAATAAAGTAGGCTCTTCGTTTAAAGTTTAACAATTTACAACTTTATACAGATTTAAAATTCATTAACTAGCCACTGCAAAGAGAGTAGGACTGCTGTATCTATACCAATTTTGCAGAAGTGGGAATTTTCAGTTAAGTGCAGCTTTTGTCTTCCCTGCATAATAATATTACCAAAGTAGCCCCTTCTACACAAATATTAAAGAATTTTGTGCTTCTTGAGAAAGTGGCAACTCTGACAACAACTGGAGGAAAAGCCTCTTGGCAGACCTACTCAGGAGACAGTGTTCATTTTTTTCATGCTAGACTAGACAACCATCTCCCTAATGGAGTTGCAGTCACAGTGAGGTGTGTTCATAGGGAGCCACCATGGTTTGCAAAAGAATGTCTGAATCCATGTAATAAAGTTTCGGTCTTAATGTTAGATGTACAAAGATGACTTGTAAACATCCACTGCTAACAGCATTCTGTATATGCTTATAAGCCAGGATGGTGTTGTGGTTCTGGAGTTTAACTCAGAGTCCAATCCCATGGCTGTCAACTGAGGGCCCAATCCTATCCAATTTTTCAGTGCTGGTGCAGTTAAGAACATAAGAACAGCACCACTGGATCAGGCCATAGGCCCATCTAGTCCAGCTTCCTGTATCTCACAGCGGCCCACCAAATGCCCCAGGGAGCACACCAGATAACAAGAGACCTGCATCCTGGTGTCCTCCCTTGCATCTGGCATTCTGACATAGCCCATTTCTAAAATCAGGAGGTTGCACATACACATCATGGCTTGTAACTTGTAATGGATTTTTCCTCCAGAAACTTGTCCAATCCCCTTTTAAAGGCGTCCAGGCCAGATGCCATCAC
Organism: Tiliqua scincoides; assembly: GCF_035046505.1. Taxonomy (NCBI): domain Eukaryota; kingdom Metazoa; phylum Chordata; class Lepidosauria; order Squamata; family Scincidae; genus Tiliqua; species Tiliqua scincoides. Next base: position 13,313,870 of record NC_089821.1, read on the forward strand.
CACATCCTGTGGCAAGGAGTTCCACAGACCAACCACATGCTGAGTAAAAATATATTTTCTTTTGTCTGTTCTAACTCTCCCAACACTAATTTTAGTAGATGTCCCCTGGTTCTGGTGTTATGTGAGAGTGTAAAGAGCATCTCGCTATCCACTCTGTCCATCCCCTGCATAATTTTGTATGTCTCAATCATGTCCCCCCTCAGGTGCCTCTTTTCTAGGCTGAAGAGGCCCAAACGCTGTAGCCTTTCCTCGTAAGGAAGGTGCCCCAGCCCAGTAATCATCTTAGTCGCTCTCTTTTGCACATTTTCCATTTCCACTGTCTTTTTTGAGATGCAACCAGAACTGGACACAATACTCCAGGTGTGGCCTTACCATCGATTTGTACAACGGCATTATAATATTAGCCGTTTTGTTCTCAATACCTTTTCTAATTATCCCAAGCATAGAATTGGCCTTCTTTACTGCCGCCATACACTGGGTGCAAACTTTCATTGACCTGTCCACCACTACCCCAAGATCTCTCTCCTGATCTGTCACAGACAGCTCAGAACCCATCAGCCTATATGTAAAGTTTTGATTTTTTGCCCCAACGTGCATGACCTTACACTTACTGACATTGAAGCGCATCTGCCATTTTGCTGCCCATTGTGCAATGCTGGGCATTGTGCTGCCCAGTTGTGCCGGTGGGGTGTGTGCTGCATCTTGTGGTGGAGGGGCAGTCACTGGGGCCTTTTCAAGGTATGGGAACATGTGTTTCCTTACCAGAGGACTGCATTGTGGCTACACCAGAGCTGGAAAGTTGGATAGGATTGGGCCCTCAGAAGTACATCCCATTATGGTCAATAGGACTTACTCACAGTTCAGTGTGGATATGATTGTGGTATTAGACTTTTAAAATCTCAGTTCAAATCCCCACTCAGCCAGGAGGATTCTTGGATGTCCCCTAGGGCGAGACACTATCTCTCAGTCTAACCTACCTCACAGGGTTGTTGTTAGGACAAAAGGAGGGGAGTTAGGAACTTTGACACCACTCTGAGCTCTTTGGGGGAAGGTCGGTATAAAAATGTGGAAGATAAATATAGGAAAGGAACTCATATTGCTTCACATAAGAACCTAAGAAGAGCCCCACTGGATCAGGCCATAGGCCCATCTAGTCCAGCTTCCTGTATCTCACAGTGGCCCAACCAGATGCCTCAGGGAGCACCCAAGATAACAAGAGACCTGCATCCTGGTGCCCTCCATTGCATCTGGCATTCTGAGGGAGTCTACTTCTAAGACCAGGCAGTTGCACATACAAACCCATTGTAAACTGTGATGGATTTTTTCTCCAGAAATCTATCCCATTCTATTTTAAAGGCACCCAGGCCAGATGCCATCACCGCATCCTGTGGCCAGGGGTTCCACAGGCTAGAATCACTTTCTGCGATTCTATCACCGCATCCTGTGGCCAGGAGTTCCACAGGCTAGAATCACATTCTGCGATGCTATCACCGCATCCTGTGGCCAGGGGTTCCACAGGCTAATTCCAGGTTGGGTCTGTTCTCTTTATTTGCACGCGTTCCAGGCTTGACCGCCAGGTCTGAGAGCAGGTGCTGGGAGGGCTTCTTCTGTTCCCAGCCCGGCCCCGCGTCCTCCCCGCGGCGTGGCGCGTGCCTGCCCGGCTATGACCCTGCCTGGGTGGAGCGCCTTATTCCTGGGCCTGCCGCAGCAGCGGGCAGGAGCCGCCCCGCCGCTGACCGGCCTGCTGGCCCCGCGCCCGGCGCTGCTCGCCCAGCCCAGCCCAGCCCAGCCCAGCCCAGGCCGGCTGGAGCTGCCTCGCGCTTGGCGAGCGGGGGCGGCTGCTGCGCTCTGCCCTGCCAGGGCCCGGGGAGCGGGTGGTGGCGCGGCTGCTGCTTGCAGGGAGGGGCCAAGCGGGCCTTCCCCGCCCCAGGCGCCGGGCTTGCACGCGGCGCCCTCAGCCCGGCCCGGGGGCTCTTTCGTGCTTTCTCCACCGGAAGCGCGCGCGGTGTGGGGCTGGCTGCGTCTCAGGACACGCTCACGCCTTCCTCGGTGCTGCTTGGGAGCAGGGACGTGCCGTGGGTGGGGAGGCAGGTGAGGCAGAGCCTCCCCTCCGGAGTCCTTCGAAAAGCACCACTGCTGTGGGAGGCACCCACACCCATACACAGGGCATGGAGAGTGTGGAGGGTGCAGAGCATGCAGGTCCTGGGTGCTTGGGTGTCTCACACGGCCACAGTGCTTTTCGAAGGACTCTAGTGGGGAGGCTCTGCCTCACCTGCATCCCCACCCACAGCACCCACCCACCACACATCCCTGCTTGGGAGCATCTGAGGCAGCGCACAATGGCTCTCCAAGAGCCGGGCACGGGGATAGCGACACTGCCACCTTACGCACTTCCCAGGAGCTTTGGTGAAGACCCTCCAGCTGCCACTGGGAGAAGTTTCTGGCCTTGGTCACTGGGGCTAAATGCATGTCAGAAGAGCAGGGCTGGTCCTGGCTGTGTGCCCTCTAGTTCTTGCTCTGGTCTCATCCCCTCCTCTCTCCAAGCCTGGACGGTGACTTACCCCTGAAGAAGAGCACTCATTCTCCATTCTTTGGTGGTGGTGGTGGTGGTGGTGGTGTAGTCACAGGTGCCAGGTAAGGGAATGTTTGTTCCCTTACCTCAGCATTGCAGCTGTATCAGCACTGGAAGGTTGGATAGGATTGGACCCTAAGTCACCCTTGCTGTGAACTTGAGGTCGGGTATTGGGAATCCATCCAGGTCGTTTCCAAAATGGCCCCTTTGGATGGACTCGAGTTCACATCTGCAGACACTGTGACCTTTCTCACTTCCAGGTTCTGCCCAGGGCTGTTTCTCAGGAAAACCAAAAGCAAGAAGACAGGTGATTCCCAGGAGGACGGGGCTTCAAAATGCAGTGTAGCACTGCCTCTCAGAGGCCTTGTACACAGTAGCTTAGCTAGAGGGGGTGCAATGCACCCAGCTTTGAATGGCGCCTCACTGCAGCATGCAAGCGGCCCCTCCCCTTCAGAGCCATTCCAGATCTCCGTTTTGCTCTAGCAGCCCAAAATGGTTCTGAAGAGGAGGGCTACTTGCACGCCGTGGTGATGCACCTTACCAAACTTAGTGTTTTGCTCCCCTTCTTGCTATACTACTGATTGTACAGTTTTGTGTGCCCAGTGGTATGTGTGCATGTTGTGTTACTTAAATGCTTCTTTTAAGAGTGCAGATTGTGTTCGGTTTCCTCAAACCACCCCCTCCCATTTTCCTTGTTAGTTTTGTTTTGCAGATATATCCCTGTTCTTTGATCTTCCTCTACCAGAAAAGATTTTTCCTGCTGGTACTGCTGATAAATCTGAAGTGAGAATGATGAGGGGGTAGTGAACAAGGAGCCTGTAGGCAACTTTGACTAAAAAGCACTGATGAACAGGTGTGAGCAATTAATTTACTGTGTGTTTAAAATTGGATTTTAATGATGAACTGACCCCTGGGAAAGGATAGGGCTTTATTATTTAAACAACTCTGCCACAAAACAACATCCTGAATTATGTCAAGAGAGCTGTAAGAAACCAATGCAATCTCTGAAGAATGCTATACTGCTAAGAGTGAGCCCCTGCAGCCTACTGAAGGTTTTTGAATAGAGTTACCATTTTTCCCTTAAAGAATTCTTGTGCCTTCAGCTGTGTGATGGGTGGAAATTCAACTAAAGGTTTTACTTCACTGCTCTGAGAAAAAGTGGTACCTGATGAATTTCTGCCTGTCATGGTCATGTCACTATCTGAGGTAAAAAAAACTGTGTCAGAAGGTGGCACTCTCTCTTGTGTTTGAGCAATTGAGGGCAGTTCCGTGCAGCGTGTTTTAAAGACCTCCCAGGCATTGCTGCTCCCAGCAGTGATCATCACAGTCTGTTGCAGCTGGGTTCAGTTTTAATCAGCTTTGGAGCATCCTGTCTCATGCTCAGACACTGCATAAGCATAATAATAATACTGAGCACTTGTATAGAACTTTCAAAGTGTACAAAGCACTTCACAAATAATTGCAGACCAGTGGATTGGGCCCGGGTGGGGAGGAGAACGGGATTGGCAGCAGCAGCACAGGCCAAATCCTAACCTCCACTCCAGGGTCCTGCAGCCTTACATGGGCTCCTTCAATTTGTGTCAGCAAATTTGCTGGCGCAGATCCAAGTAGCCCCATGGAGTGGCTAGACTAGAGCACAACGCAGGGTAAGGGGAAAAATATCCCAGGGTGGCACCTGGTGCCGACCTTGCACTGGATGCCTGTTTCAGCACAAGTTAGGATTGGGCTGTCAGTTTCTTAGCCACTATACTACATGAGGAAACAGCAGAGCTTTGTTGAGGTGAATCTGTGTACATCTTAGATTCCTTACTGTGAACAGAAGAACATAAGAAGAGCCCTGCTGGATCAGGCCAAAGGCCCATCTAGTCCAGTTTCCTGTATCTCACAGTGGCCCACCAAATGCTTCAGGGAACACCCTACAACAGACACAACCTGCGTCCTGGTGCCCTCCCCTGTGTCTGGTAATCAGAGGCAGCCAACCTCTACCTTGTACATTCTTACTATGATTTGTAACCCGTGATGAACTTTTCATCTGTGTATAGTTTGTAAGCTAGGAATTATTAGTTGAGAGAAACTACGTTAAGGCATCAGTCTTAAACATGTTTAATAGAGTAGAGAGTAAGCCTTGTTAAACATATATAAATATATATATATATATATATATATATATATATATATATATATATATATATATATATATATATTGGCAACCTTCAGCCTCGAAAGACTATGGTATCGCGCTCTGAAAGGTGGTTCTGGCACAGCATCTAGTGTGGCTGAAAAGGCCAATCCGGGAGTGACAATCCCTTCCACACCAGGAGCAAGTGCAGTCTGTCCCTGGTCTGTCTCCCTGGCTATGGGCCTTCCTTCTTTGCCTTTTTGCCTCAGACTGTTGGCCAAGTGTCTCTTCAAACTGGGAAAGGCCATGCTGCACAGCCTGCCTCCAAGCGGGCCGCTCAGAGGCCAGGGTTTCCCACTTGTTGAGGTCCATTCCTAAGGCCTTCAGATCCCTCTTGCAGATGTCCTTGTATCGCAGCTGTGGTCTACCTGTAGGGCGCTTTCCTTGCACGACTTCTCCATAGAGGAGATCCTTTGGGATCCGGCCATCATCCATTCTCACGACATGACCGAGCCAATGCAGGCGTGTCTGTTTCAGCAGTGCATACATGCTAGGGATTCCAGCACGTTCCAGGACTGTGTTGTTTGGAACTTTGTCCTGCCAGGTGATGCCGAGAATGCGTCGGAGGCAGCGCATGTGGAAAGCGTTCGGTTTCCTCTCCTGTTGTGAGCGGAGAGTCCATGACTCGCTGCAGTACAGAACTCACAGAGCTTTCGTCCTGAGTACACTTCTGTACTGCAGCGAGTCATGTTAAACATAGACTTACTTTTAAGTAAGCATACATGGGATTGCACTGCCTTCAGTATCACATGCACTGAACTTTAAAATTCTTGGATCAAGCTAGCAATTCATCAGAAATAAAAGCTTGACAATTAGAAATTTTAAACATGGATTTTTATAATATTTCGTTACTTAGGATTCTAGTGGAACTAACTTAAATAAATGTGTGTAGGAACTTGAATGTGCTTTTAGAGCTTGAATTTGACATGAATCCAAGAGATTTCCACAAACAAGAAGCTGAAGAGCTGATGTGTAATCTCAAGCAAATTTGTTGTGGATTTGGTTTAAAGATTGCCCTTTTTGGTAGATTTATTGTACGCCTTTAACTCCCCATCTGTAAAATGGGAATAATCAAATATGTGTTTTGATATTGAACTTAATAAAGGTTATGCATCGTTTTATATTATCTTAGGGCGCAATCCTGAGCACGCCCTGGGCTGACACAAGTCCCTTGCAACAGCCCAAGATGATTGCAAAAGTGCCATAAAGCAGTTTTGTAACATCTCTGGAGGAGGGAGGCAGATGCACAGATATGTGCCAGCCTCCAGAGGCCAATGTAAGCCCCACTCGGCTGGCCTGACAGGTAAACCCATGCCAGCTGAGCTTGGCCAGCGCGGGGGTCTGGGGGGGCTTGAGGATGGTGTGAGGGAAGTATTTTTGGGCGGGGAGGGAGGGCGGTGGGTGGCGGATGTGTGTGGGGAGGGGCCAGGATTCAGCACTTGTGCCAGATCTTAACCCTGTTTCTAGGCAGCCCAGAGTAGCCTTGGGCTGCTCAGATATGTGCCACCTTTTTACATGGTGCAGATCTGAGTAGACCCATTGGGGCTGGTGTGGCATTACCCGGGCTAAGGGGAAGCGATTCTCCTTGACCCTGGGTTAGCCGCTTTCTGCTCCAACTCTGCCCTGGATGTGGCACAGGCTCACCGACCTGCCAGCTCCAGGGCAAGTTAGGAATGGGCTGTTAGTTACATTTGTCTTAGGGTGCAATCTTAACCCCTTATGTCAGTGCTTTCCAGCACTGTGCTTTCCAGCTCCGAGGTAAGGGAACAAGCATTCCCTTACTTTGAGGAGGCCTCCGTGAGTGACACCAACTGCAGGATGTAGCACCTGTTCCACTGGCACCGCAATGCCAGTGCTGGAAAGCACTGACATAAGGGGTTAGGATTGCGCCCTTAGTTATGTTATTCAGGGATGTTTTCTATAGCCATATTCAAATACTGGGACAGGCCAGTAATCGTGTGCAAAACGCTTGTGAAAAGATTCCTTCATATTCAGTCTTAAAGAAGAATTAACAATTGCGTTCCAAAACTATTTAGCCAGGAAACTGACATTTATTGTAATGTTTTCCTGCTCTTGCTGCCACCAAGGGCTGCACTCTCTTCTCCTTTTGGCTAACAGCCAGAGCCTCTTCTACACTGTAGTTATCACCCAATGCTGACAGGTTATTAGAAACCTTTCCCTATTTCCCACCCGTAAACTGGTGAGGGAAATAGTTTGTATTTGATAGTGTAGATAGGAGCAAACAAGCAGTAAAAGCCATGTCTATTTCCGGTCGAGAGGAATTGGGAGCAGGGTTGGTCTTACTGCTGACAACGATCAGCAGCTGATCATTTTTCAAACTGAAACTATTCTATTTTCTCCCCTCTCGTTGAATTGCATCTGGATCTCCTCCACGCAGCATATGATGCAGCTAAAGATATGGAAACTGGCATGTTATATTTATAGAGGTCTAAATGCTAAGTTAGTGGTGCCACATCTTTCTTTTTGCTTGGGGTACTTTTGGTCACATATGGCTAGATCAGGGGTGTCAAACATAAGGCCCAGGGGCTGGATGTGGCCCAAGGAAGCTTTTTATCCAGCCCTCAGGCTCTCAGCTGCTGAGCAGTACTGATGTGCTACTACTGAAAGGGCAGCCCATACGATAATTGGGCTCTCCCATATCTTGAAATAGGATCAAGATTTGTGTATTTTCACTTCAGTCATTTGCAGCTAATGAGTTCCTAAGTGAAAAGAGTGGCTTATTTTTGGTTATGACTTGTTTAATGACATCACTTCCTGCCTAACGACATCACTTCCAGCCCTCAGTGGGCATCATGAATGCTATTTGGCCCTTGGTATGAAATGAATTTGACACCCCTGGGCTAGATGGTCTATTCCTAGGGCTGGCCAATCATAAGTTCTACTGAGGCAGTATCTTTAGGCAACAGATTGGTGGGAGGTGCCTATCTTCATCTGCCTGCCTGCCTCCTCCGCTCCTCCTTGGTTTGGAAAAGGAAGAAAGGGATGGAGCAGAAGAGGAAATGTGGTGGAGAGGTGGGTGGCTAGTGCTAGGCAGAGTACCACCTGGTCTTCCTCCACACTTTTGCCACACTCTTCTTTTTTCAGTGCAGGGGGCGGGAGAAGCAGAGGCTATAACATCCCAGCTGGGGTAGCAGGAGGACTGGCTCAGTTGGTAGAGCTGCCGCCTTGTATGCCTGAAGACCTGAGGCTGCCAGTTCAAAACAACCGGAAGTACTGAGAACTGACGACAGACATGCTGATATACTGATGAGCTGACCCTCGGTGGCAGAGAGGAGTTGCCGTCAAGTGGAGTGTGGGAGGCGAAGGACCAGAGAGAGACCAGACCGGGAAGGAAAGACTAGAAATATTCAACTGTAAAAATCCCTACGGGGTTTAGAACAGCCTGCCTATGTAAACCGCCTTGGATTAAAGTCTGAGGAGAGATCTGATGACCAAAGAAAGGCGGTATATAAATACCTGTATAAATAAATAAATATTTGACATGTTGCCTCAGATGCTGGGAAATCTTGGGCCAATCCTGTTCAATCTCACACTGATGCACTTCTTAGGTGTGCCTAGAATTAGATTCAAAAAGCATCTAGCAGGAGCAACATTTTTGCAGGGGCAGCCCTGCTTTTGGTAGTGCTGCCAGGGAGCTGAGACGACATGCCCTCATGGGAACGTTTGATTAATTTGGAAAGGTGGGATAAAAATCTTTAGTTAATTAATGGATTTTTATCCTGCCTTTCCAAAAGCTCAAGGCGGCTTGCAATACTTGATAAATAAAATACAATATAGAATTCAAGATGTAAACATTGAAAATCTAAAATATAATTTGAAAACCAGCAAGAAAATGGTATAACAATTGAAAAAGCCTATACGTGGCACAGTTCAACAAGCTAAAAATACGAAGACAGCAAACATATAAATACACAATAAAAGCAACACTCCAGATAAAAACTGGGAATATCCCACCCTTACCCACCCCCCAAAAGCCAATGTAAAAAAAAAAATGTTTTAGGCCTCACAGGAAACTCTTTACTGAAGGGGCAGGTTTTAGATTTTCTTGCAGTGAGTTCCATAAAAGTGGTACTGCAACTGAGAAGGCCCTGTTTCTTTTCACTACAACCTTAGCTTCTCCCAGCAATGGAACTCTCATCAGGACCTCTCTGATGACCTGGAAGAGCGGGCAGGATTATATGGGAGTAGGCAGTCCCTCAGATACCATGGTCCCAGAATGTAGTGTAGTTGGCAAACCTTCAGCCTCGAAAGACTCTGGTATCGCGCTCTGAAAGGTGGTTCTGGAACAGCGTCTAGTGTGGCTGAAAAGGCCAACATACATACATCCCAGAATGTAAAGGGCTTTAAAAGTACCAGCACCTTGAACTGGGCCCGGAAACCAATAGACAGCCAGTGTAGCCTCCAGAGCAGCAACTCAGCTGAATTGAGCTGTCGAGCCCCTGTGATCACACAGGCAGCTGCACTAGCTGCAATTTCCAGACCACCTTCAGGAGCAGCCCCACATAGAGTAGTCTAACCGGGATGTCACCAAGGCATGGACCACTACAACCAGATCTGACTGATACAGGTATGGCTGCAGCCAGCACACAAGTCAGCACTGGGCGAAGGTCCCCCTGGCTACAGCCGTCACCTAGGTATCAGAAGAATCTGTGGATCCAGAAGGACCTCCAAGCTGCATACCTGTTCCTTCAGAGCAGTGGTTACCAACCTTTAGGAGCTTGTAGACCACTGAGGCAAACATTGGAATTGTTGTGGACCACATGCAACCCCCTGCATCCCCACCACACAAAAAATACAATTCAATTTGATAGCCCTTGGGGGAGCACTCAGAGAGACAATGGAAATGCAAGCTGCAGGGGTCCATTCTTGGCCCTCTCTGGCGGTCCATTGGGAAGCAACTGAGACCTCATGGACCACTTCTCATGGACCACCACAGGTTGGGAACCACTGCTTCAGAGGGAGCGCAACCTCTTCCAGGCCAGGTCTTATACTGCATCATGGGTTCTGAACCAAAAGGACCTGGGGAATTTAGGATTGGGTTGTTAAAAGCCCTGTCCTCACATTGTGATCCTGATCTGGATTGGGCTCCCATTGGATACTGGGGGAATTAAAGAACAAGCAAGTTGGGGCCGCTTGCATGTTTCATGCAACCTGCAATTTGGTTTGCAAGACTGCCTCCTCTCCCCCCCCATTTCTGTTGATGTCTGAGAGCACACTGTTCCTTATATCCATTCCAGCTAGACAGCAAAAGGTGGTTTTCTTGGAGGCTGCTCCTAGTTGTGACATTCCAGTTCTTTGAAGATCTCCAGAAACCTGCATTTTTCAGAAGCACTGAGGATGATTTTATTTGGGCTACTTTTGGCAGTCAGGGCTAAGCATCGTTCTGTGAGTGTAGAGGAGAGGTGTTAGTGGGTTGGGTTGTTTGTTTAAGGTTTCAATTTTCTATTTGTATAATGGTATTTTTCGCTACTGTTGCCCATTTTCTCATTGATATTTTTTTTCCTGTTTTCAGGGATGAAAAGGTAGCACCTATTTCCCTCGGCCCTTACTATAGTTACTAAACATCAGCAGCTGGTAATTATCAATATCAAATCCAGTTCCCAGAAAAGGGGAGAAATTTCGCATTTTCACAGGCCGAAACAAAATCAGCTTTATAAATGAATGAATGAAATTTGAATGCATGAGTAACTTTTACTTGAATCTTTTTTGTAATCAGCATGATATGATTCAGAACAAAGGAGAAATGTGACAATTACAAAGAAATAATGCCAAGCTTAAACTGAGAAATGATATATAATGAGTAACAGTGTCAAACATTAGCAAATGCTCTGATTTAAAAAAAAAAAGTTGCTGTGGGTCGGATGTAACCCCTGGGCTGTAGCTTGGAGACCCCTGCAGTAAAATAAACTAAGTCTCAATGGCTTCCATTAACATCTATGGGACAAAAGAAACAGCCTGAAGATAGCTATACTGTTGGGGAAGGGGCAAAACCCACTCTCCCCAAATAGGTCACTAAGATCAAGAGCCAATTTTAAACCCTACCCTGTACCCCTGGGTTTTACCCCTTTGCTTTCTTCTATGTAAGTAGATGGGTGCCATTCACTTCTGTGGTAAGGATTTAATTGCTGCCATTGTATTAACACACACACACACACACACACACACACACACACACACACACACACACACACACACACACACAACATCCCTGCAGTATGTAGGTCTTTCTATTTTCCTGCCAGTTACATGATAAAGACTGGATTGTGAAATCAATTGGAAAACTCTTGCTGATTTTAGTGGTGGAGGAACAATTGTCTAAGAAGTGCCATTTTTACACACACTCATCAGAGCACAGCACCATTTCCAAGGAGCTCCCACAGTGTTCGGCTACAGAGGGCAGCAATTTTCAAGCCTGGCATCCAATTCTGCAGGAGTATCGCAGGGCCCTTTGAAGAAGCAGCTGTTAATCAGAACGCCGGCTGTGACCTTCACTGGAGGGTTCCTTATAATGTGCCGTTTCGTGGTGCTGACTTCGCAAGACCTTCTGTGACCCATGTGAGCTTGAAACGTTAAAATGTTAACACTGGAGTCCTGGTAGGTTTGTGCATGTGTAATTTATTAACAAATGAAAAAAGACTAGATAGAAAAGGGTTAGAGACGAAGGTTCAAGGAAGTTCTTAATTTGTTGTTTATCCCCTCCCTTTGTACCTGACAGGTGTGTCTTGAAAACACTAAGGGTCCAGTTCTGTAATTTCCCAGCACACAGCAGTATAGCTGCACTGAAATGGCCACTGCTGTATCCTGTGGGGCCAGGGAAAATGCAGAGGGTCTTCTTGGGGTAACATTGCTTCCCTTCACCTGTGTCAAGTGTGGCTGGCCATGATGGGTGTGTACTCACGGTGGAGACCCGTGACAGGCAGCTTGTCTCCAGAGGGGGGATAGGATCCAGTGGCAGCTTCTCTGCCCCTCATCTGCCTGCTGGCCTTCCCTCATAAGAACATAAGAACAGCTCCACTGGATCAGGCCATAGGCCCATCTAGTCCAGCTTCCTGTATCTCACAGCGGCCCACCAAATGCCCCAGGGAGCACACCAGATAACAAGAGACCTCATCCTGGTGCCCTCCCTTGCATCTGGCATTCTGACAAAGCACATTTCTAAAATCAGGAGGTTGCGCATACACATCATGGCTTGTAACCCGTAATGGATTTTTTCTCCAGAAATTGGTCTAATCCCCTTTTAAAGGTATCCATGCCAGATGCTGTCACCACATTCTGTGGCAAGGAGTTCCACAGACCAACCACACACTGAGTGAAGAAATATTTTCTTTTGTCTGTCCTAACTCTCCCAACACTAATTTTAGTGGATGTCCCCTGGTTCTGGTGTTATGTGAGAGTGTAAAGAGCATCTCCCTATCCACTCTGTCCATCCCCTGCATAATTTTGTATGTCTCAATCATGTCCCCCCACAGGTGTCTCTTTTCTAGGCTGAAGAGGCCCAAACGCCGTAGCCTTTCCTCATAAGGAAGGTGCCCCAGCCCAGTAATCATCTTAGTCACTCTCTTTTGCACATTTTCCATTTCCACTATGTCCTTTTTGAGATGTGTCGACCCAAACTGGATGCAGTACTCCAGGTGTAACCACTGATTTGTACAACGGCATTATAATATTAGCTGTTTTGTTCTCAGTACCTTTTCTAATGATCCCAAGCATAGAATTGGCCTTCTTTACTGCCGCCGCACATTGGGTCGACACTTTCATCGACCTGTCCACCACCACCCCAAGATCTCTCTCCTGATGTGTCACAGACAGCTCAGAACCCATCAGCCTATATGCGAAGTTTTGATTTTTTGCCCCAATGTATATGACTTTACACTTACTTACATTGAAACGCCTCTGCCATTTTGCTGCCCATTCTGCCGGTTTGGAGAGTTCCTTCTGGAGCTCTTCACAATCCCTTCTGGTCTTCACCACTCAGAAAAGTTTGGTGTCGTCTACAAACATAGCCACCTCGCTGCTCAACCGTGTTTCCAGGTCATTTATGAAGAGGTTGAAGAACACCAGTCCCAGGACAGATCCTTGGGGCACACTGCTTTTCACCTCTCTCCACTGTGAAAATTGCCCATTGACACCTGCTCTCTGTTTCCTGAACCTCAACCAGTTCCTAATCCAGGAGAGGACCTGCCCGCTATTTCCTTCCCTTTTTAAAGATCGGTGTGACATTTGCTATCCTCCAAGCCTCTGGCATTGTGGCCGTTTTGAGGGACAAGTTGCATATTTTAGTCAAGAGATCAGCAACTTCATTCTTCAATTCCTTAATAACTCTTGGGTGGATGCCATCAGGGCCTGGTGACTTATTGATCTTTAATTTATCAATGAGGTCTGAAACATCTTCTCTTTTAACTGCTATCTGACTTAATTCCTTGGTCAGGAGTGGCTGTTTGGGCAGCAGTATCTGCCCGAGGTCTGTCTACTTTGAAGACAGATTCAAAGAACTCATTTAATTTCTCTGCCATCTCTAAGTCTCCTTTTATCTCCCCTTTCCCTCCCTCACCATCCAGAGGGCCAACCACTTCTCTGGCGGGTTTCCTGCTTCTAAAATATTTGAAGAAGCTTTTATTATTCCCCTTAATGTTGCTGGCCATGTGTTCCTCATAGTCTGTCTTGGCCTCCCGCATCATCTTCTTCCATTTCTTTTGCCACAGTTTATGTTCCTTTTTATTCTCCTCATTAGGGCAAGACTTCCATTTATGGAAGGAAACTTCCTTGCCCTTTATGGCCTCTCTAACTTGGCTTGTTTGCCATGCAGGCACCCTCCTGGACTTAGTCAAGCTCTTCTTTCTTTGCGGTATACACTTCTGCTGGGCCTCTATTACTGTTGTTTTAAACAGCCTCCATGCACTCTGGAGAGATTGGACTCCTTTTTCCTTCCCTTTCAACCTCCTTCTAACCAACCTCCTCATTTGAGGGAAATCCGCTCATTGGAAGTCAAGAGTTTTTGTGACAGATTTGCCTGGTATTCTTCCCCCGACGTGCATGTCGAAACGGATCACAGCATGATCACTGTTCCCCAACGGCTCCGTAACACTGACATCTCTTGCCAGGTCCTGAGTATCACACAATATTAAATCCAGAGTCACCTGTCCTCTGGTGGACTCCATCACTAGCTGCTCTAAGGCACAGTCATTTAACATGTCAAGGAATCCGGTCTCTTGACATGCTAAATGACTGTGTGACCCTCCTTCCCCCCTCCCCCACCCCAAAAAGCCTCCCTGGTGTTCAGCGGGGATACTCACCACTGTTGGTTGTTGGCAACCTTCAGTCTCGAGAGACTATGGTATCGCGCTCTGAAAGGTGGTTTTGGAACATCGTCTAGTGTGGCTGAAAAGGCCAATCCGGGAGTGACAATCCCTTCCACACCGGGAGCAAGTGCAGTCTGTCCCTGGTCTGTCGCCCTGGCTATGGGCCTTCCTTCTTTCCCTCTTAGCCTCAGACTGTTGGCCAAGTGTCTCTTCAAACTGGGAAAGGCCATGCTGCACAGCCTGCCTCCAAGCAGGCCGCTCAGAGGCCAGGGTTTCTCACTTGTTGAGGTCCATCCCTAAGGCCTTCAGATCCCTCTTGCAGATGTCCTTGTATCGCAGCTGTGGTCTACCTGTAGGGCGGTTTCCTTGCACGAGTTCTCCATAGAGGAGATCCTTTGGGATCCGGCCATCATCCATTCTCACGACATGACCGAGCCAACGCAGGCGTCTCTGTTTCAGCAGTGCATACATGCTAGGGATTCCAGCACATTCCAGGATTGTGTTGTTTGGAACTTTGTCCTGCCAGGTGATGCCGAGAATGCGTCGGAGGCAGCGCATGTGGAAAGCGTTCAGTTTTCTCTCCTGTTGTGAGCGAAGAGTCCATGACTCGCTGCAGTATAGAAGTGTACTCAGGACGCAAGCTCTGTAGACCTGGGTCTTGGTATGTTCCGTCAGCTTCTTGTTGGACCAGACTCTCTTTGTGAGTCTGGAAAACGTGGTAGCTGCTTTACCGATGCGTTTGTTTAGTTCGGTATCGAGAGAATGAGTGTCGGAGATTGTTGAGCCAAGGTACACAAAGTCATGGACAACCTCCAGTTCATGCACAGAGATTGTAATGCAGGGAGGTGAGTCCACATCCTGAACCATGACCTGTGTTTTCTTCAGGCTGATCGTCAGTCCAAAATCTTGGCAGGCCTTGCTAAAACGATCCATGAGCTGCTGGAGATCTTTGGCAGAGTGGGTAGTGACAGCTGCATCATCGGCAAAGAGGAATTCACGCAGACATTTCAGCTGAACTTTGGACTTTGCTCTCAGTCTGGAGAGGTTGAAGAGCTTTCCGTCTGATCTGGTCCGGAGATAGATGCCTTCTGTTGCGTTTCCAAAGGCATGCTTCAGCAGGACAGCAAAGAAAATCCCAAGCAAGGTTGGTGCAAGAACACAGTCCTGCTTCACGCCGCTTCAGATGTCAAAGGGGTCTGATGTGGAGCCATCAAAGACAACAGTGCCCTTCATGTCCTTGTGGAAGGATCGGATGATGCTGAGGAGCCCAGGTGGACATCCAATCTTGGGGAGAATCTTGAAGAGGCCGTCCCTGCTGACCAGGTCGAAGGCCTTCGTGAGATCTATGAAGGCTATAAAGAGTGGCTGTCGTTGTTCCCTGCATTTCTCCTGCAGTTGTCTAAGGGAGAATACCATATCAGTGGTGGACCTGTTGGCTCGGAATCCACACTGCGATTCTGGATAGACGCTCTCTGCAAGTACCTGGAGCCTCTTTAGTACAACTCGGGCAAACAGCTTTCCTACAACGCTAAGGAGAGAGATGCCGCGGTAGTTGTTGCAGTCACCCCTGTCGCCTTTGTTCTTGTACAGCGTGATGATGTTTGCATCCCTCATGTCTTGAGGTACTCCACCTTCTCTCCAGCAGAGACAGAGGATTTCATGCAGCTCAGTGACGATGATCTCTTTGCAGCACTTTAGGACTTCAGCAGGGATGCTGTCTTTTCCAGGTGCCTTGCCAAAGGCAAGGGAGTCCAGGGCCCCGTGAAGTTCTTCTAGGGTTGGTTCACTGTCAAGCTCCTCCAGCACAGGCAGGCACTCAGTGTTGTTCAGCGCTTCTTCGGTGACTACATTTTCTCTGGAATATAGCTCAGAGTAGTGCTGCACCCAGCGTTCCATCTGCTGCGTCCGATCCTGGATGACCTCGCCTGTGGCAGACTTCAGAGGGGCAATTTTCTTCTGTGTTGGACCTAGGGCCTGCTTGATACCATCATACATCCCCTTGATGTTGCCCGTGTCAGCTGCTATCTGTATCTCAGAACAGAGCTGGAGCCAGTAGTCGTTAGCACATCTCCTGGCAGTCTGCTGGACTTTGCTTCGAGCAGCTCGGAGGACCTGCAGGTTGCGCTCACTGGGACAGGCCTTGTATGCTGCTTGAGCTCTCCTCTTTTCCTCAATGACTGGTGTCAACTCCTCAGAGTGGGCTTCAAACCAGTCTGCCGTCTTGTTGGTCTTCTTGCCAAATATGGACAAGGCGTTGTTGTAAACGGCATTCTTGAAATGTTCCCATCTGTTGGATGCGTTTGCATCGACCGGGCCTGGAAGAGATTCCTCAAGCGCTCGTGCAAACTCCTCCACTTTACTCTGATCCCGGGTCTTGCTGGTATCAATGCGAGGTCTTCCTTCCTTTTTCATGTGATACAGTCGCTTTGTTTGCAGTTTCACTCTGCTGCACACCAGCGAGTGGTCGGTGTCGCAAGCAGCACCCTGATAGCTGCGCGTGATCTTGATGCTGGGAAGGCTGGAGCGTCTGGTGAGAATCAGGTCGAGCTGGTGCCAGTGCTTACTCACCACTAAGCACTCATCATATGGGTCCTTCCAGCTTTGGTGCCCAGCACTGACTGGCACTGGCCTTGCCACTTGCACTGCACACTTGCCATTTTTGTGACAGCCATTGCCGAGATAGATCTCTGGCAACAACCCGTGCAGCCCAGGCATAGGATCAGGCTGCTCAATAGGAGTGTCTGGGCAGATAAAATGTTTTGCCCTATTGCACCAATATCCTCTTTGTATCATTTGTAATGGGAGAAAGTAAGGGGTCTGCAGACGGGCATGGTTAAGGTGAGAGTAAAAGTTCACAACTTCCAGACACTGGCGTCCTCAATAACAGGAGAGGGAAGGTTTTGCCTTCCCTCAATGTCTTTCCCAATAGCAGCCCTGTAACCTTCTCCTGTACAAGTCAGTGGGAGCCATTCTTACCTACATAGAGGGAGTAGGTGGGAACATTTGAAGTGAAACTATTGTCAACTTGCTGGCAAAAAGGAGGGGGTGAGTGAGGGTATCTATTATCAGTAGTATGTGTCAATAAATGACATTGGTTACCTTGTGTGCTTCAAAGAGAACCAATCCAACATCTTTGTCAAGAAGGATATTCCTTTTATGAGATAGCCCAAGTGCGGATGGGAAGATTTACTGGTTTTGGCTGAAGGGAACTTGGTTTGGGGATTTTGGACAGTGAATTTTAGTAACAGAAGGAAGTTCCCAATTACAGCAGCTTTTCAGTTGTGGAAATTGCCTGGCTGTGGAACTTCCCTTGGAAATCTTCAGTAAAAGGTCACAGTCATCTGCCTGGGATGATTTAGGTACAGGACGCCCTACTTTGGGGCAGGACCAGTGGCATCGCTAGGGGGGGTGCGGGCCGCACTAGGTGATGCGCACAGGGGGGGTGACACGCACTTGGAGGGTGACACGCTAAAATCGCGGTGGTTAGTAATAACCCCATCATATTATATACCGTTGGATGCAGAATTTCGAGCAAAATGCAATGCAAAAAACCAGAGTGAAATATCTCCTTTCTATCAAAAGCTATGGCCAAAAAACTGGAGAACAAAAAATGCATGGATCCCTATGGAAAGTGAAAGTGAGTTGTTTCGTGCATTTACTCGTGAATAGGTGAACTTGCCTTAGTCCTTCGGAAAGGGCAGGCTGAGAGGAATCCAACGACACCAGAATGGTCCTGATCCAATGAATGCAGAACCCAAAAGGAGAAGGAAATCCTCCCTCCAAGCAGATGAATGTATTGAGCCCTATGGAAAGCAAAACTAAGCCTCATGGTCAAGTTTACTCACAAGTAAGCAAACGTGCCTTGGCTGGTGTGGAAGATCAGGTGAAGGAGAGTGCAAAGCTACCAGAATGGTCCTGATCCTATGCACCTGCAGCTAAACAAGTGCTCCAGAAGGCACTCTTCCCCCCCCCCCCCACTAAAAAGGATCAAAACAGGCTTCAGCTGATGAGGTGAACTTTTTTGAGACTTGCAAAGCCAGGTGGATCCTGACAGTGATCTGGTTTAAACAGAAGTTTTTTAATTGAACTGGGCACTGGGTAGGGCTGAAAACCTTACTGATTTTGGAGGGGGGGGGGTGTTATTGCAGGCAGGCTACAGAGAAAATTTACTTGGAACAGGGCTGGCTTCTGCTTATTTAATTATTTGTTTTACTTTAATTATTTATACTTATTTATTTTAATTTGCCTGATGATGTAACTTCCACCATGATATCACTTCTGATGGGTCTTGGACAGATTGTCATTCTAAAAAGTGAGTCCCAGTGCTAAAAGTTTGAGAACTGCTGCAATAAGGTGTTAGTAAGTTGACACCCTTGGGGGGGGTGACACCACTAGTGACCAAAATCACTAAAATCACAGTTTGGAGCAATAATACCATCATGTTATATATCAATCAATGTGTAATTTCATGCAGAATGTGTTCTATCTTTGTTCTACCAAAAGGTACAGCCCAAAAACCAGTGGGGACGGAGTGATGGTACATCACCACACCCACCATCTGGGGTGTTGCCTCGCCCACTGCATGGGGGGGTGACGCGCTGGCATCCCGCACCGGGTGACGTGAACCCTAGTGACGTCACTGGGCAGGACTACCTGCTTCTTCTGCCCCTTCCTTCTACACTTATTGTATGAACAAAGGAGCCTGTGACAGATGTTATCTCTGCAAGTTCTTCTATTGTGGGTGGAAGACGGGGAATAGCCATTAGCTGGCATTCAGACCACTAACCCTAGTGGCAGACAAACCGTGCCACCACCTCTCCCCCCCCCCCCCCCAGTGCACCAGACTTGGTTATTTTGATGTGGGGACAGGGATGGTTCAAGTGTTTATGAAGCATATCTCAATTTCCTTCATCCCTTACCAGTGCCTTGTTCAGTGCCCCATGAACTGTGTTTCCTGTGTTCTTGTTTTGCCATGGGAGCTTTCCACAACTTTCCCTTTGGAGAAGCACATAATTTCTACAACTGAAGAGACGGGAAAACTTGTGCTCCCCTTCCCTCTGCCCACAGCAAGGCTACACACCAGCAGCAAGGCTAGCCCATCGCCTACTGAGGGAGAGTCAGCATGGCTTCTGTAAGGGTAAGTCTTGCCTCACAAACCTTATAGAATTCTTTGAAAAGGTCAACAGGCATGTGGATGCGGGAGAACCCGTGGACATTATATATCTGGACTTTCAGAAGGCGTTTGACACGGTCCCTCAACAAAGGCTACTGAAAAAACTCCACAGTCAGGGAATTAGAGGACAGGTCCTCTCATGGATTGAGCACTGGTTGGAGGCCAGGAAGCAGAGAGTGGGTGTCAATGGGCAATTTTCACAATGGAGAGAGGTGAAAAGCGGTGTGCCCCAAGGATCTGTCCTGGGACCGGTGCTTTACAACCTCTTCATAAATGACCTGGAGACAGGGTTGAGAAGTGGCTAAGTTTGCAGACGACACCAAACTTTTCCGAGTGGTAAAGACCAGAAGTGATTGTGAGGAGCTCCAGAAGGATCTCTCCAGACTGGCAGAATGGGCAGCAAAATGGCAGATGCGCTTCAATGTCAGTAAGTGTAAAGTCATGCACATTGGGGCAAAAAATCAAAACTTTACATATAGGCTGATGGGTTCTGAGCTGTCTGTGACAGATCAGGAGAGAGATCTTGGGGTGGTGGTGGACAGGTCGATGAAAGTGTCGACCCAATGTGCGGCGGCAGTGAAGAAGGCCAATTCAATGCTTGGGATCATTAGGAAGGGTATTGAGAACAAAACAGTTAGTATTATAATGCCATTGTACAAATCGATGGTAAGGCCACACCTGGAGTATTGTGTCCAGTTCTGGTCGCCGCATCTCAAAAAAGACATAGTGGAAATGGAAAAGGTGCAAAAGAGAGCGACTAAGATGATTACGGGGCTGGGGCACCTTCCTTATGAGGAAAGGCTACGGCGTTTGGGCCTCTTTAGCCTAGAAAAGAGACGCTTGAGGGGGGACATGATTGAGACATACAAAATTATGCAGGGGATGGACAGAGTGGATAGGGAGATGCTCTTTACACTCTCACATAATACCAGAACCAGGGGACATCCACTAAAATTGAGTGTTGGGCGGGTTAGGACAGACAAAAGAAAATACTTCTTTACTCAGCGCGTGGTCGGTCTGTGGAACTCTTTGCCACAGGATGTGGTGCTGGCGTCTAGCCTAGACGCCTTTAAAAGGGGATTGGACGAATTTCTGGAGGAAAAATCCATTATGGGGTACAAGCCATGATGTGTATGCGCAACCTCCTGATTTTAGGAATGGGTTAAGTCAGAATGCCAGATGTAGGGGAGAGCACCAGGATGAGGTCTCTTGTTATCTGGTGTGCTCCCTGGGGCATTTGGTGGGCCGCTGTGAGATACAGGAAGCTGGACTAGATGGGCCTATGGCCTGATCCAGTGGGGCTGTTCTTATGTTCTTATGTTCTACTGCTATGCAGAGATGATGGGGACATTGCTGAAGATGTCTAGCATCAGTCAAGCTCTAAGGAAAAGCAGCATTTCTTCAATGGGACCGTATCTTGCTTCTGGTGTCCCAGAGCCTGCATGGTTTGAGAATGCTTGACTCTAATAAAATGTCAGCACTGTGTCCATTGCATCCACAGTGGTTGCAGTAGAAAAGAAATTTAGTGAAGGTTGAAGTGTAGGTACACTACACTCGGTAGGCTGAAGTGTAGGAAATTTAGTGAAGGCTGAAGTTTTAACAAAGAGAAGATTCTATGGTGCTTTCTTATTAAAAAGCCATTTCTGCCCAACGTTGCATATTTGCAACAGGGACAAAATGTGTACACCTGTGGGCCAGGCAAAAATGGGTTAATCCATGTAAAAGACCCCATTTCTGTAAGTGTAATGCATTAATTTTTATATGTACAGGTATGCGCTACTTAACAGCCATTTGCTTAACAACAGACCATATATATGACGGTGGTAAAAGCAAAATAAAGATGCTGTTAATGAAGCAATCACTTTTCCCATAGCCTGCAGCAGAGTGTCTGTTTACACAATGGAGAGGCTCTTAATGCAAAGAAGAGGCAATCTGTCTCCAACAGCCTGTGCGGCAGGAAGTATCTGCTGACACAACAAAAGCAACAGTTTGGACTGAATGTTCATTTAATGACCTAATCGCATAACAATGGGGATTGGCGAACGTATTCTCGTTGTTAAGTGGTGCACACCTGTATTAATATAGTCATACATGTGTGGAAATGGTGTCAGTCAGAGTTTACAAATGAGATGTTTCTGATGGGGATGGTGGTGGGTGGGGAGGCAGGTGAGGCAGAGTCTCCTCACTGCAGTCCTTCGAAAAGCGCTGCTGCCATGCAAGGTGCACAAGCACTCACAACCCACATGCTCCTGCCCCACCCACTGCAAGTTCCTGGGTTCTAAGGCTTATTAGTACTGCTCTGTGGGTTAATTACACTCAGAAGTACAGACTGATACAGGTGCCTATGAACACATTGTACTGTGTGAGGACCCAGAACATTGCTGTTTGTCCTGGCTGTACCATATTGCTCTCCCAAGCACTCTGTATTGGAGGAAAGTTCATCCTGTGCCAGTGCTGTTGCAATCATGGGCACACAGACAGTAAAGATGCATTGTTGGCCCTCCCGGAAGGCATTCATGCATGGGCATGCATGTGAAAAATTCAGTGGAGAGGAGCAGCCTGCTGCAAACCCTGTTTCTCATTTGCGCATACTGTACATCATGAATTAATGCAGGAAAAGGGGCCAGTAAGCATTTCCTTTGTGTACGCACAGAAGCTCTTCTGGAAGAATTGCAGGTGTCAAAAGCGAGGGCTTGTTTCTGTAGCGCGCAAAGGCACCTCAGAGAAGCATCTTCTTCATATAGGGCTTTAGCTTTAAAGGTTTCAGAGCCAAAGGCAGCCTTCAAGTGTTTTAAGAGCCTCATTAGACTTGAAGTGTTTAAAGCAGCTTAGCTGAACTAGGAGAGTCCACTCTGAAAAGGACTAGTGAATTTAAAAGTGGTTAAGGGGGAGGGTGTGTCTCCAGTATTGAATCTCACTCAATCCACATTTTATTTACAATTATCCTGCTGTTGCAAGGTTAGCCATGCAGATGCAGTATTTGTTGTAAGCCACTGCCCCCCTCCCCCGGCACTGTTCCCCTGGGGGCTGGGGATAAGAATAGGCCCTCTGTTTGGCTGTACTTGTCCTAAGAGGCAACTAAACAGCCACTAAACAGCCACCGGGTCGATGGGACTTGTCAGCCTGGGAAGGCAGAAGGAAAACTCTGATCCCAAACCTCCACTGCCTTGTGGCTACATCCAGTTCTGGAAAAGGCTTTAGGAGTCAACCTCGAGGCAAAATCCGGAGCCAGAGTCCCTAAGGCAGTTCATGGCTGAACACAGTCATGTTCTGGCAACTCCTGCAACACTGCTGGAACCAACCGTATTGGCCTCTGCCTTTCCATTGGACCATTTCAGCGACGTGGAGAGGGGGGATTTGCTGCATGGGTAACAGCCTATCCTCCATACCTACTTTACCCAGGCTTCGCGCACTGGAGAGGACATTCTGTTCCAGAACCACCATTCAGAGCGTGACACCATAGTCTTCCGAGACTGAAGGATGCCAACAACTGCCCCCCCCACACCCCTGGTGCTCATGCACTTGTATTAGTTAAAAGCTGGGATGTCAAACTCATTTCATACAGTTAGCATTCATGGCACCTGCTGAGGGCCGGAGTGACATCATTAAACAGAAGGTGACATCATTAAGCAGATGATGGCCAGAAATAAGCACTTTGTTCTCACATAGGAACTCATTAGCTGCAAGTGACAGAAGAGAACATTTTCAAGGTATGAGAGAGCCCAGTTATCAAGCTGGGAGAGCCCAGTTGTAATGGGAACTGGATAAATAGCTTCCAGGAGCCGAATTTGGCTTGCAGGCCTTATGTTTGACACCCCCTGTTAAAAGGCAAGCCAATAGTTAAGCATTGTATATACTGTAATGTATTTATATTCCACTTTATGCAAAAGCTCCCCTCCGTGATACCATGTTCTGCCTTATTTATTGAAAAGATTTATATACTATTTTTTTTCAATTCTCAAAGTGATATACAACAATAAAATACAACATCACATAATTAATAAAAACATTTAAAAACAATACAACATTAAATAAAATCAACTAAAATAATATTGGAGCAGATTAAAAGGTGTAAAAACAGCAATACGTGTAATTAAAATAGTATAAAACAGCAACCAAGATCTATATGTGTTAATTTAAAAAGGGACCCCCTAGGTGGTTCCTCTCTCCTCAAACAAAGTGAAATAAAAATGTTTTTAAACCCCCCAGAACCTATATAGATAGGGGGCTGTCCTCGGGTACTCTGGAGGCTGATTCCAAAGACATTGTGCCACACAGAAAAGACCTTGCATCATGCTGCCATCCCCTTGGCTTCAGATGGTGGTGTTATCCCAAGCAGGGCCCTGTCTGATGATTGTAGGGGACATGCCAGGATTATATGTGGGAAGATGGCCCTTGAGGTTTCCCGGTCCTATGCCATGCAGAGTTTTTAAAGTCATCATCAACACCTTGAATGGGGCTCAAAATAGAATAGGCAGCCTGGGTAGCTGCCACAGCAACTGCATGTCAAGAGTCAGCTTCCTAAACCCCAGTGACCAACCAAGCAGCCACATTCTGCACTAACTGCACTAACTGCAGCTTCGGAACCATCTTCAAGGGTAGCCCCACAAAGAGTGCAATACAGTAGTCTAGGCAAGATGTCTCTAGGGCATGGACCACCATGGCCAGATCCACCTGACTCAAACACAGTGCTGGCCAATGCACTAGCCGAAGCTAGGTGGAAGCCCCCCTGGCCACAGATGACATCTGGCTACCCAAAGGCCAGCTGTGGATCCAAGAGAACAACCAGGCTGTGGACCTGCTCCTTCACAGGGAGTGCTACCCCATCTAGAGCAAGTTGTAGATCTAATACCTGCCTTATAAATACCTGAATCATTCCTATTCCTGGTACTCTCAGTATAAATCTGCTTTCTGTTTTACTCTCAATGTAAAAGGCAAAATAGAAGTGTTGTGGGAGGTTTGTGATAAGAATCTGTTTGAACCCTAAATTAGAGTTGCTGAATCCAATCCCTGAGATAATTTGCAGGCAGGCAGAATTTCATCAAGTGCACCTCATCCTATTGTTTCAGCTACAGGAGATGTCATTCCTGGAGGAATTCTCTTTTCCACACCTCTCATGCAGCCTGATCACTATCTATATACTTGCAAGTCCTAGTGATTTCCTTGAGACTTTGCTTCCAAATTAAAATGGCTATGATCAAACTGCTAAAAGATCTGGAAGCCTCATAAGAGCATGAACTGAGAAACCTAAACTGCACATTAGGACCCCCACACTCTCAGCTCTGTTCTAGGAGGACACCCCCTTGTTTCCTGCAGTACAGGTGGAGCCTATTTATCCATGTTAGTTCCGTTGTGCTAAATTCCATAGAGTTACGCAAATACACTGCAGCCTGACACTTCTGGGTGGAAGGAAACTAAGGCAGCTGTTATCAATCCCCTTCCCTCCGTACTCAGCCCTCCCCATTGCCAGCTGCCCAGCTTCTTTCACATGGGATGCTGATCTTTTAAGAGTCCAGCCCTATGCATTTCTACTCAGAAGTAAGCCCCATGGACTACAATGGGTGCTTACTTACTCTCAGGAAAGTGTGGAGAGGATTGTAGGCTAAATCTCATGCTTTGCTTGGTGGGAAGGCTTGCTTGTGTCATGATTACCTGCACCATGGGGGGGGGGGTTGCTTGATTGCCCGCACCATCTCAATGGGGGGGGGGAATTTGGCAAACACTCCCTGGGTTTTTTAAAGCAATCCCCTCTGTTGCTACCACACCTGCCCCTGTGTTAGTGAGAGAGATAGAGCGAGATTGCTCCACCTTGCTGCACATGTTCTGGCTACAGAGATTTTCAGCCCCCCCTTCCCCACTTCAGCCTCTTTGCTGGCTCAGGGGCTCCAGGAGTGTTACTGTTCCTTTGCAAGGGGAACCTCTTCCAGGGATCCAGGGCTATTTCCCTGCCTGGGCGAGGCAGAGCCTTTTTGCAGTGTTTTGGGCTGCCTGGAAATGGATCCAGATGCCAGTGCAGGGCAAAGGAGGCAAAGGTGTGTGTGACTTTCCCCCACCCCATTTGCTTTAAGACAAAATAAAAAATTCGTGGATAAATAGGCTGCACCTGTATATGTTAGGTCAGAAATGTTATGAGGGAGACACAAGATTACTAATCCTTGTTTGCTCATAATGCTAATTTAGGGGTGGCAGGGGCATTTTTAGGAGATAATCAGGAGGCAGGAGAAGAATACTTAACACCAGTGGTGTAGCTAGAAGGGGTGCAAAGCACTAAGTTTTGCAGGTGCCTAAATGCGCAATGCAAGTGACCCCTCTACCTCCCCTTTGGAGCCATTCCAGGTTGTGGGAGCAAAATGGAGGCATCCAGAGGGGAGGGGGAGGAGACGCTTGCATGGCATGTTCAGGTGCCTGCAAAACTTAGTGCTTTGCCCCCCCCTCTAGCTACACCACTGCTTAACACATACCTCACCCACAGATTGTCCCTGTAAAGCCTGCCCCCTTCCCCTGGGCAATTTTAAATAATGTTATTTCTTCAGGTGTGCTCCAAGACTGTAAAGAAAGAAGTCTGCCTGGGGGGAAATAGTATCAGAAAGGCATTTGTCCGGAAGAGCTCAGAAGGGCAGAGTACCATAAATTCTCTCTACAATTCATCCCCCAACCCTTCGTGTTATCTCAGCAGATCTGACTTTGAAAATGCATTTGGCTCATCTAACATCCAGTTCTGCCCTTACAAAAAAATTGGTAAAACAGCACCAAGTGTATTCCCTGCGAAAACATTCGCCCACAGCATCTTCCTATTGCCAGCTTGACACTGTAGGTAGGGCTGCCACCTTTTTTCCTGATTCCACCTTTGTGTGTCTTCAACCTGAGAAGCAGAAATTAAATAGGTAATATTTTTGCCCCCCCAGTCCCCAGGTTTGCTTAATTTCCACTTGTTGGGTTGTTGTTAAAGAGTCAGGAGCAGTGCAGGTTTTTGTTTTTTTCCCCTGCTGGTCCTGATCCTGGCCAAGTGTCTTCAACAGCTGCTTGGCATGCAGAAATTAAGCCAGGGAAGCTTTTCCTAACATGGATACACAAAGCAATTTTTACAGAGCAAATTAAATAAATGGTTCTCTGTCCCAAAGGCCCCACAAGCTAAAAAGAGACAGAAGAATCACCAGCAAGCAATTGCTGGAAAAGACATTATGCTGGTCTGAAGAGGGATAGTTGCTCTCCCTCTGCTAACTATAAGAGCAGCACCACTTTACAACAAGCCTCTTTACCCAGTAGTAGCAGTTACTAACCGAGTAAAATCTGTTGGCTCAGTTTACCTGGTGAAGCGTTTCAAAGCACATCGAAGCAGAAACAGGAGACACTTTCACCTTCTAGAGTTCTGCATGTTGTCCACTGAATCTTGACAACTGAATTCAAGCTCCACATACATGTTGCTAGTCTAACTGGTTTGTGTACAAGTTTATATGCAGCTCCCTGCCAGGACTCCCCAACGGAGGCCTGCACATGGTTTCTAATCTAGGACATGAGACTGGGATGGGCCTGAGGGCTGAAGGAAAGTGTACAGTTAATTCTCTGGACTTCCAGAGAACAGAGGCCATGAGCGGACAAAAGGAGATGGCAACCCTAGCCTGCACTCAGTCCAACCTTATGCTTGTTTATTTGAAAGTGTGTCCCTAGTTGTTCAGTGGCACCTACTTCAGGGGAAAACATGTTGAACTGCTGTTGGAGTATGAAGCTAGGCATCACCACCTGCGTTGGTTCTGTTATAGTGATCCTTATTAGACACTCGGATCAAAAGGAACCAGGATAGGCTTATGTACTTTGAGTAAGGCAGGGATTGGGGATATGCGGGTAAGAGACACATGAACACAAACCACTTGGGAACCAAAATTATGGAGGGGCGAGTTTGGGGGAATTATATGCATAATCAGAATTATGCAGCATTGCCCCCAGAAAATTCTCTAAACAATGTTTAACTTCTCCAAATTTAAATAAATGGAAAATTACATTTGGGATGGAGGAAAGAGAACACAGTGCAATAACAGCTGAAAAGGAGTTTGGGGGGGGGGAAAGTGTGAGTATACTGGCAGCTCTTATGTCACACTCTAAAGAGGACAAGACTTCTGGGTCTGTTGTATTATCGGTTTTAAATGTTTATTTTTATACGTATACAGTATGTACATTTTATGTTTTTAGTATGGTTTTATTTGTGAGCCGCCTTGAGTGCCCTTCATTGGGACAGAAAGGCGGGATATAAATTCTATAAATAAATAAATATTTGTGCAGAAGACGGCATTCCTGCAAAGGCAGCTTGTCAATACTGAGATAAAAAATGCCGCAAGGATCGAAATTCCCCTTTCGACACAATAATGTGCAGTAATGCCTCCCATTACACCGCTTCCTGTAGTGCTGGTTTTGTAACAGTGCTCTTTGTCTTGGCACGATTGACAGCTATCTTGGCCAAAGGGACCTGTGCATGCTGGACAAATCAACTCCCATTTCCTGCCTTTTCAATTGTATTTCAAGTGTATTTTACAGCACTCTTTGGGGTGATACTGAACTTCCTTGAGCCAATGACCTGTGTTGCAAAGTATTACAGAACTCTTGTCCTCTTTTGCATCTCCTCAGCTATCCAAACCCAAATTCTCAAACTAAAAAGCAGTGTGAAGGTTCTGTGGGAGCAGGGTGACCAGATACAATAGAGCAGGGGTGCTCAAACTTTCAACTTTAGGGATGCTGGACCTTTAACAAGTGTATAGAAGAGATAATTTCAGCAGGTGTAGCTTGTTATCTGTGGGATGACAAGTTGCACCTGCTGCAATTCTCTCTTCTATACACTTGTTAAAGATCCAGCATCCCTAAAGTTGAAAGTTTGAGCACCCCTGCAATAGAGGACAGAGTGCCTATAGGTTACTACTACAATGGCCTACTGGCTGCAGCTCCCCATTAGGGGTATAATCCTATACATCTGGTGGGTCATGACCAACCAACCAGGGAAGCACTCTGCTCTCTGCAGGGCCAGGGGGGCGGCAGCACTGTGTGTCTTAGACACACTTGTTTTTTCAGACTTCAGCAGTACTGATCTGCAAAAGCAGTTCTATTGCTTTATTTTTTTTTAAACTAGGTATTACTCAGCAAAGGGGAGCTTCCATGGAACCTATTTGTTCACTACAGCTTCCTTGCTCTGCCACTTACACATGTGCAAAGAGACCTTTACAATCAAGACAACTGTCGGCTCACATAAACAGGATATATCTTTAAATTTAAAGTCAAATTGGTAATTGGGAGTAATGATTGTTACAACACAGCAAGAATTTAGTCCTCTGCATTTGCTTTGTCTCTCAGGGAAGAAAGATACAAGAAATTGCTTTTGAAGCATCTTCTATGCTGAAGCAACTTGGGTGGGGCAAGCCAGCCACTCCTGACACATTCATTTAGAGTTTGGTCCTCAAGTCTGCAATCCATGCACAATTATCTGGAAATGAGGCTGGCTGAGTTCACTGAGTCCTAACCTCCAAGTAAACATGCATAAGAGTGGACTGCTTGGAAGATACAATATGATTCAGATGTACATAGTTGTAATTTGTCTGGAGAGAGTTAATACAGACTTTATTCACTGTCAAAGGGCACAATCTTAACCCCTTACGTCAGTGCTTTCCAGTACTGGCATAGCGGTGTCAGTGGGACACGTGCTGCATCCTGCAGTTGGGTGGCACTCATGGAGGCCTCCTCAGAGTAAGGGAATGTTTGTTCCCTTACCTCGGAGCTACATTGCCCTATGTCAGTGCTGGAAAGCACTGACATAAGGGGTTAGGATTGCATCCAAAGTCTCTAAAAGTGGAGATCACCCTATGACAGGGGTGCTCACACTTTTTTGGCTCGAGAGCTACTTTGAAACCCAGCAAGGCCCGGAGATCTACCAGAGTTTTTTTTACAATGTTCGCGCCATCATAACATATAACATTTATGTGTACAATGTATGTTGGTGTACCTTGAGCCCCACTGAGTACAACAGGACTTACTCCTGAGTAGACATGCCTAGGATTAGGCTGTGAGGCTGCAATCCTAGCCACACTTACCTGGGAGTAAGCCCCATTGAGTACAATGGGCCTTACTCCCGGCGTTTCCTCCCAGAGGCACCTGAAAGGGGGGAGTCGGCACTTCGCGATCTACTCATTTTGCCTCGCGATCTACCGGTAGATCGCGATCCACCTATTGAGCACCCCTGCCCTATGAAATATTTCTTCATGCTGTATATCATTAGTCTATAGCAGTGGTCCCCAATTTACCGCTGCTGTGACGCCCTCAGAACCCAGAAGTAAGTGGTGGTGACACAAAACATGTCACACGATGACATCATTGCTGCTTCTGTGTTCAGAGGCCAAACATGAGCCTCAGCACAGTGGTGAGGGAGGAGGGCTTTTCCTAGCGCACACTTTTCACATGCTGCAAGCTCAGCGCATCCATGCTGCTGTGTGGGGGCTCATGATACAGTCTCGCTGCCAGACAGTGAAAGTCCAATGATGTCCCACTAAGTGCCACTTTGGGACACACACTTGGGGAGCTGCTGGTCTACATAACTCATTGCTAGACAATAGTAATGGAATCACATTGATGGAAACTGATTAGGGAAGTGAAAGATGGAGATGCTATCAATTGCTAGTAGTCATAATAGTTAAGAATGAACCTAGAACTTCTTCTTCTTTTTTAACACCAACATCAGTCAGGGATGTGCAGGCAGGGGAGGCAGAACTGCCCCTCCCTGTCCTGCTCCAAGGAAAACAGCCTCAGAGCCTCACATGCCTCCAATGAAAACAGCCTCACATACAAAGTGAAACTGGAGGCAGAAGCAACAGTTCAGCCTCCCCTGTGATTACGCAGCACTCCAGTCGCCTTCTGAGTGGTTGTGCTATCACAAGGGAGGCTGAGATGTCATTGCCACAAGCTCTTGTCTCTCCATGGTTGTTGGCAGCCTTCAGTCTCGGAAGACTATGGTGTCACGCTCTGGAACCACGCTCTGGTGGTTCTGGAACAGAGTGTCCTCTCCAGTGCGCGAAGCCTGGGTAAAGTAGGTATGGAGGATAGGCTGTTACCCATGCAGCAAATCCCCCCTCTCCACGTCGCTGAAATGGTCCAATGGAAAGGCAGAGCCCAATACGGTTGGTTCCAGCGGCGTTGCAGGAGTTGCCAGAACGTGACTGTGTTCAGCCATGAACTGCCTCAGGGACTCCGGCTCCGGATTTTGCCTCGAGGTTGACTCCTGAAGCCTTTTCCATAACTGGATGTAGCCACAAGGCAGTGGAGGTTTGGGATCAGAGTTTTCCTTCTCTCAGATGAGCTGCCTTCCCAGGCTGACGAGTCTCATCTACCCGGTGGCTGTTTAGTCGCCTCTTACAACAAGTACAGCCAAACTGAGGGCCTGTTCTTATCCCCAGCCCCAATCTCTCCAAGACTCTTTGAGTTTCTCCAAGAGACTAGAGTTACGGCAGTCGAGAGCTTAGTTTCTGCTATGACTGTATAGGCCAGTGATTTTCAACCTTTTTCATCTCGCGGCACACTGGCAAGGCACTAAAATGGTCAAGGCATGCCACCAGCTTTTTGACAATTGACAAGGCACACTGTGCTGTCAATGGGGGCTCACATCCCTCAATGGTCCTATTGATAAATGACCATCTCCCAAATTCCTGCAGCACACCTGGGGACCATTTGCAGCACACCAGTGTGCCACAGCCCAGTGGTTGAAAATGGCTAGTATAGGCGCAGGGGTAGCCCCCCTGAATTCCTTGCAGTGTGATGTCTTCATGTCACCAGTATATTTCCAGGTCTGCCTCCCCTTGGACCTCACCGCACATCACTGCCATCAATAGCCAATCAGATGCCCTTAGGAGACTCAATACTGGGGGGAAGGGGGATGAATGAGTTAGTTTTTTTTGTTTGTTTTAATGCTCAGAAAATCCCACTGAGTATACCCAAGCACTTGGATATACCTAATGTTACTCTTTGGACCCTGGCCAGATTGCTAGAGCAAGTAGATCTTTGGTCCAATTCAGCAAGGTTGTACTTGTGTTCATAGGAGTTTAATGTTTTTACAGAGGGGGTAGCTCTGAATGTTTGTTGGTTCTGGACAGACATTGCATAGCGGTTGGGTCGCTTAGATCTTTCATCTTGTTTTATAACATGAAGGCCATTCTCTATGCTGCAGCTCATTGTGATAGATGCTAGATTGGAGTTTAAAATATCTGCTGAATTGTGTGGTTTTGAGAGAGCACATTTGAACTAGAACTCTATGCCTTGAGATTGTGAATGAGTGATGCACTGCCATGTTCTTGTGGCTCTGCATGCACAGAGTCGATTTATTTCACAAAGTGCAAGTCTATGCAAAAATCCAGGTTAAACAGGGACACTGCGGTTTGAGAACTACTAATGCATCAGTCCACGAAAAGAGGAAACTATTTTCTTGCTTTTTTCTGAGATGAAGGCAAACCAACACTGCAAAGCAGGAAAAAAAAAGATGCCTGTCTTTCAGGACTTTTGAACACAAATGGATTTTGAAACGTACACATCTGAAGCAGGTAGTCAAGAAGATGTGGTCCCTGCTTCTGGACTAGACAGGGCCAGCACTAACAGGGCAGGCCTTAGGAGCTTCAGAACCCAATGCAAAACATTTTTGCGGGGGGGGGGGGGGAGATCACCACAGGCCCCCTACTCACCAGGATGAGTAGCAAGGCACCTGACATCACTGCCAACTGCTTCTGATGGAGATTTCAAATCAATTTGGCTCAGGGTGGGAGGGAGCGCCACCCAGTGATAATATTCTGCTCAGTGCCCCAGAGCAGGGACCCTCCGGGCATGGGGTCCAATTTGTCAAATTGCCCTGAGCCCAAGACCTCCTGATGACTAAGAGCATCCCAAATGCTGCCTCTTCCTTCGATGCCTCTGCTCTTCCCACTCGCTTCAGCAGAAAATGAAAAGGGGGATGAAATAGAAGTGGAGGAGAGAAGAACTCTGCAGCCCACTACTCCCGTCTCCTTTCTCCACTCCAGGGAATGGGAAGGGGACTAAGAGCAGCAGAATCAGGAGAAGAACAGAGGCAGGTGCCCCCTTACTGCCTTAGGCATTAAATACAAATAGAAATTGGAAGTGGGGAAATTAATGATCTATAATCATATAAATTATTAAGACTATATCAACAGCAGTAGCCTGTTTCTTGAAGCACCTGCTCCATATTGCTCTTACATACCAGTGGTCCTGATTTATGGTGCTTTGTCCTGTGGAAAACTAAAACCTCCAGTGACATAACTGGATTTCTGAATGGTCTGACCCACTGGCGAAGAGGGTGGCCAGGGCTCCCCCAGTCCCAGATGCCAGGCTGCAGAGGAATATCCAAGAGGCCACCCCAAGACGGCGGTGGCAGCAGGGGTGACCCTGGCTCCAGCCGCCCGCAAGAGAAGCATCTTTATTGGTATGATTATATAAGTGAAGTTACAAAGATAGAAATATATAAATATACAAATTTACCACACACACAGGCACGCACAAAGACACATAAATTGGAATAAAAGAAAATGTTCAATGTCTGCGCTTCGTCTCTGACCATTATTATTATTCATTTCATGTCATGACTATTACTAAAAATAATTTTGTCGTGGAGGGTCCCAAAAACCTATGGGCCCTGGATTGTCATACGCCAGGTGCTCATACCAAATGATCTTGGTACGCCACTCGTCAGACCTAATTTGAATCCTGCCAATTCCTTATGAAGGAGGTGGGGACTTAAAAGCTGAACTGTGTTCCACTCACCCATCCTTTCCCACCTAAAACCACAAACTTCTAGTTTTTCTTCTTGACCAGGGTGTGGTCTAAGGACCCCACTGGAAGAAAAACACATATAAAAACAGCCACTGCAGGAGGCAAATTGGAGGTAGTGTATGAGCAGGCTTGTGTACCCCTTCATACTGCACTTTAAAATTATTTTCTCCATTGCTTTATTTAGATATTTCCACATTTTTCTACTACCCTTCCTTGAAGGAGTTCAGGGTGGTATACATAGTTCCTCCCCTCCTTTTGTCCTCACAACAACCCTGCAAGGTGGGCAAGGCTGAGATATAGTGACTGGCCCAAGGTCATTCATGGGTATTTAGTACAGTGGCTCTCATCATCCATGGCTTTGGAACCCACAGGTTTGACCCAGTGCAGGTTCTGAATCTGCATCTGGAGGGCCACACGACTCAAAAAAAGAGATGGCAGGAAATAAGTTTTAAATGAAAAGACTAGTTTTTCCACTTTCCTATCTAAAACTTTGTTGCCAGATGCATGCCTTTACTATTGGTCTGTTCTCCCTGCTCTTCCACACCCTTTGAAAGAGAAAGAAGGAGACTGAATTTTGAATGAGGTTTTGCAATGGCAGTTAACACCTTGCTCCCTAGTTCTGCAAACTGACCATTGGTGTGGAATGAATTAAATTAGACATGCCCTCTCCTGTTGATGCCATTGGATTTGATGGGCTCCATAGCTGCACACTGCTTTGAGAGGACCATGTAAGTCACCACATTCTTTCCACTCCATTTGTGAAAATAAATAGCAAGGCCTACCAAAGGAGGAAGTGGCCAACTAGCTTTCATCCCAATGCAGTTTACCCAGTAAAAACTGGGTTTACTTCTAAGTATTGTGTTATCAAGTGCCAGAGTGAGACCAGAAAGATCCCAGTTCCTATCTCTATCCTCCCATGAAGCTCCCTGGGTGACTCTGGGGCAATCACTACCTCTTTATCTAAACTACCTCAAAGGGCTGTTGTAAGGAAAAAAGGGGTGATATCTATGTTCACTGACTTGAGCTCCCTGGATCAATAAATTAATACAGCATTTCTCAAACTGTGGGTTTGACCCAGCAGGTGGTTCAGGACCCAATTTCTGGTGGGTCCTGCAGAACCTCCAATGAAAACATGGGTGATGGAAAGCTCAGATAACGAAGGGCGCAATCCTATCTTACGCTGGAACGGCAAGCCAGGAGGCTTGTGCTGTAGCCAGCGCAGGATCGGGGCCCAAAGTGGCTCAGCCAGAGGTAAGGGGTAACTTTTCCCCTTACCTCTGGGTAAGGCACCCTGGCCCCAATGGGTCTCCTCAGACTTGTGCCACCTCCTGAGATGGCACAAGTCCGAGGACAGCGGAGCAGCTTGAAGCTGCTCTAAACTTCGAGGGAACGGAAGTTGGAATCTGGCAAAACTGCCGGGTCCCATCCCCGCTTCCCGCTCCTCAGCCACCTGCCCCCACGGCTGCCCACTGCCCTCTCTCCCCCTACCCTGGAATGCCTCTCTCCCCACCTCCTCCTCATGCATTGGCCGAGCTTGGCCGATGCAAGACTCGCAGCCTCTGTCAGCTTGGAGGCTTATTCTAGCTTCCACGGGCTGGCGCACCTCCATGCGCAAGCCTAGCTGATTCACAAGGAGGCGCAAACATGCCGTAAGTCGCAAACAACCCTCCTAGGCTGGCACAAGGGACTTGCACTTGAGTGCAGCTCAGGATTGCACTATAATTGCTGCAAGCTCTGAGGTTATTCAATATCAGATAGCTCCTAAGTGCCTTGCAAAGAGCTGAGCTCCTGCAGTTTGCAAGTTTGTGTAAATATGGGAATTAAATGTTTTGTTTTTTTCCTCTGATAGGCAGTGAGTGCAGGTCACATAACTAGGCCCCTCAAGCCTGAGGCTATTCATTAGGGCTGCCTTATTATGAAAAATAGATTATTTTTTTGCAAATAAATAAAATCTTACTTGTATAAAAATAAATAAAAATATTATTTATTACTAGATCACCTTTTTAAAGTTTTGTAAAGTTAGGTGGGTCCCAATACTGTGTCCTAATAAAAAGTGGGTGTTGGTGCTAAGAGACCCACTGAATTAATATGTTCACTTAGTAGAACATAGTAAAATTAAACAAGTAGAACATAATAAAGTCACTAGTAAAAGTAAACAGAAGACAAAGATGAGGTTTCTCTCCCCAGTTCTCAACTACAGAGGTTCTTGCTTGGCTTGGCTCATTCCACATAACTTAAAACAGTACAGAAAGGGCCAGTAAGTTTAGTATCCTGTTTCTCAAAGTGGACAACCAGATGCCCCTACAAGCTCCCTGCCCCCTTGTTTCTCTAGCAAAGAATTGCTAGATTTGTTTAGCAGTGGAGGGCAAGTCCATCACTGGCTATAAATCACTGGCTATTATGCTACCTCCAGGTTCAGATGCAGTGTGCCTCTTATAGTGACTGAGAGGGAGTCCTACTTTTCTCAGATTCTGGAACTCTTGATATTTGAGCCATTGTCATTTATTGAAAACATTTACAATTAAATAGCTTGCAACAAATAGACAGCAATCAACAACCAATTAATTTTCCTGAGCCAGCATTGTCCACATCCCTTGGCCTGCCTCTTACCCGATTCGGGTCCTCTTGCACAGGAGAATCCTGATGTTCGAATCCTTCATTGTAATGCTGGCCATTCATTTAGACCAGGGGTGTCAAACATAAGGTCCAGGGGCCGGATGAGGCCCATGGAAGCTTTTCATCAGGCCCTCAGGCTCTCGGTTACTGAGCAGTGTTGAGGTGTTGCTGCTGAAAGGACAACCCAAATGAAAATTGGACTCTCCAATATATTGAAATATGATCAAGATCTGCATGTTTTCTCTTCTGTCATTTGCAGCTAATGAGTTCCTAAGTGAGAAAAAGTGCTTATTTTTGGTTATGACCTGTTTAAATGACATCACTTCCTGCCTAACGACATCACTTCCGGCCCTCAGCAGGCATCATGAATGCTATTTGGCCCTCAATATGAAACACGTTTGACACCCCTGATTTAGACTGTGTTGCAAAGGTGTGTTTACAAGCATCATCTAGTAATGTATGCATACAAGTGATGCAGGGTGCAGTCCTGGACACACAAGTGGTACCAGCATTCCCAGCATGTCAGCAGGAGGGCTGAGCAATGCCAGAAGAATTCTAAACCCATTCAGCACAAGGGGGCCCAAAGTCTCCTGGCTACTATCTCAGCATCCATGGAAACACCCAACAGCATGCATCGGTCTTGGAGCATTGCCAGATGATATCCCCATGTGGGCCAGCCAGAATGGAAGGAGCCAATCAACACATAGCAATAGGGAGATGCCCCCAGGAGATGTCACCTCATCCACCCAAAAGCCTCACACAAGGAGACCAAAACATCTTCCACTACAACAACCCTTGTACAAGCAGTAAGGGGCACAAACAAAAAGTCAGGAACCCCAAGAGTCAAAACCCCTTATGCTGCTCACAGGAACACCCTAAGAACATAAGAAAAGCCCCGCTTGATCAGGCCAAAGGCCCATCCAGCTTCCTGTATCTCACATTGGCCCACCAGATGCCTCGGGAAAGCACACAAGACAACAAGAGATCTGCATCCTGATCCATCCCCCCCCCCGCATCTGGCATTCAGAGGTAGCCTACTTATAGAATTACTTATAATTCTCCCTACTTATAGGGAGGTTGCACATAGCCGTCACAGCTTGTAACCTGTGATGGACTTTTCCTTCAGAAATCTGTCCAATTCATGCTCCCTGAGGCATCTGGGGGGCCACTGTGAGATACAGGAAGCTGGACTAGATGGGCTTTTGGCCTGATCCAGTGGGGCTCTTCTTATGCTCACATGTATTCGGGAGCAGGAAACAAAATGCTGAATGGAAAGGTCCAGATCCTCCATCCTGCTGGCAAAGTACTGTGTGCTACCATCCCAAACCAAATAGGATGCTAAGGAGGAGAAGACCCTCCTAATAAAGGTGTAGAAGGAGAAATTTCAGCAGTGGCTCCTTTTCTCACTGCTGCAGCACAAAAAGCCATGCTTGTTGAAAATCCCCTCTTCAGCACAAGCAGTGGCATAGCTAGAGGATCTGCAAAGTTTTGCAGGGAGCCTCACCCCAGCATGCATGCAGTCCCTCCCCCTGGAACCCATTCTGTGTGGTGGGAATACATGGTGGGTGTACACCTCTATTTAACTCCTACTGCTCAGATTGGCTCTGAGGGGGTGGGACTGCTTACCACGCCACTTCACCTTTGCATCTGGCCACCATATGGATCCTGGGTAACCTGAACAGTCTTGTACACCTCAGAATATTTTTGGCTTTCACTTCATGTCTAAAATTAATAATTCCCACTGTATTTCTTAGCCATACAGCCATATGCAGCACTTCAGGTCTGGAAGTCAGTCAGAGGAGAATGACTGACAAACTTTTCCCTGTTAAAGGAAACATATGGAAATGGGTTGGATTAAGTCACTAAGGAAGACTTACAGGCCACTATGGCATTGCAAAGAATGCACTTAGTACTTACCAGAGAGGAGAGCCTGTTAAGGTTCAGGCTGGCTAGCTGCTGAGTCACAGCTTTATGTGATTTGGGAAGTGGATATGGCCCTACTTTCTCTCTGGAAGAAGCAACTAGGAAGGAAAGAAAAGCAATTAGTTTGCAGAAGGGGGTTGTAGTAGACTTGGGAAGTACAGTAGCTGCTTGCTAGCTAGGCAGCAAACTTGGATTAACTGGCTTTGCAGTTTCTTGCTGATGTTAAGTTCAGCATAACTGCAAACCATTCAAGACCTCTGCATTTAACCAAGGGTTGCCAACTGACCAGGAAAAAAAAACAATCAAACACAACCAACCTGCCCTTGTGCCTTTAACAGAAGCTCAATCTGCCTCAATCAGCAGGTTAAGATTTTCACAGCAACGAAACAAACATCATCAGTTGTTTTCTGCATATTAAGTCCAGGCTAAAGATACAGCTATGGGGGCTGCCTGGTAAATTGGCAGCCTTAACTTAACCCATTTCTGCCCAGTCTACAGGTGTACACATTTTATCCCTGTTTCTGTCCCCCCCCCCTTTTCTGTTTCTTCTGAAGTCCTCAGCCATAGCTAGTTGCTCTGTATCGAAAGGCTCCACCTGAACTTCACCAGGAAGCACAGCTGGCAACATCCTCTCTCTGACTTGCCCCATTAGCAGGCAGATCAAACAAAAGAGGAGAGAGTTGGCTGTGTGGGGATATAAAGTGTATTTTAAGGTTTGTTAAGAGAGAGACCCAAGGGAAGCTAGTAATCTGTAAATGGAGAGGGACTACAAAGTTACCAGCCCAGCAGTAATGAGTTGTACAGAAGTGCCTCTGTAGGGCCTGGGTCAAGGAGTGTACTCAGTGTAAACATAAGGACATATGTGCCAGTAATTGGGTGTAGTGGGGTTCTTGCACTAAATCTCTCTTCGCACTTCATTACTATGGCATGTGCTTCACCTCCTTTGAGAGACCAGACTTCTGTTTTAAACACTTCACACATTTCTTGATTGCAATGCCACAATTATCCTGGGGACAAGCACCTTGTTTATAGCCCACCTGCAATGGTGTAGCTTGCGGGGCGTGGTGGTACACTCCAGGTGCCACTTTCAGGGGGTGACACCACTAGTGACCAAAATTGCTAAAAATGTGGTTATGAATAATATCATCATGTTGCATACCATTTGGTGTGTAATTTACAGCAGAATGCAATGAAACAAAGAGTGACATATCTCTGTATTACCAAAGGTTATAGCCAAAAAACCAGAAAACAAAAATGCAGCTGTCTTATGCAACAAAAAGTACAATTTCCTTAACTCAAAACAGGCCAATGAGATGTTATTATGACACAGTATGGAACCAATAAGGTGTTGGTGCGTGCAAGGGACACCTTGCGGGGTGGGGCGTGAAACCTAGGGTGGCTCCAGTGTTTGTGTTTAGAGGGGGGCATGAGCCCCACCTTAACTCCAGAGTCCAGGTCAACCAGGCTTGTAGACCAGAGTTCCTGGTTAACTTTGCCTCTGTGACCAAGGTTTGCTGGTGTTGCCAACACTGCTCCTTCACATGTACACATAAGAACATAAGAACAGCCCCACTGGATCAGGCCATAGGCCCATCTAGTCCAGCTTCCTGTATCTCACAGTGGCCCACCAAATATGTCATGTGCACATACACATTCCTCTGAAATTGGGGAAATTAGCAAGCCAGGGGTCAAATCCAACAGCATGACAAGGTTTGGGATCATTGACATAGATGAGCAGTACAAACAATCTCAAAGTGCCTCAAAATTAGACTAACAGTAACCACAAGACAGAGCTTTTTTAAAAAAAAAATAAAGAGTTTATTAAAGAAATGATCTTTTTGGGAAGAGAGAGAGAGAGAGAGAGAGAGAGAGAGAGATAAAAAAAGGGGGGAATCACCTATCCTAGTCTGCTGGTTTGCTTGAGTGTGAAGTCCTTCTTGAACAGTAAGGCAGGGCTGCAAAGTTCCTGGGTTCTTCCAAAGTGAAATGCCAGGCTGTACTCCCCCACTACCTCTGGAGTGAATGAACTTTCTCTTCTGCTCTTGTGTCTTGCCTTGTCTTCTAGAGCAGGGAAATTACAGGACTTTTCACAAAGGAAACAAAGGAATATCTGCAGGACAAAGGAGTTTGGAGAGCTTCTTGAGTGATACATTTTCAGCTTCCTGGCCTTGACTGAGTTTTCTAGGAGGTCAGAAAAGAGCTTGATGGCCCATCCAGGAAGTTTCTACTGAATAATACTGTTGCAGGGTGTGTTATCTCAGGTGGAAAAACTTCTTGGCCTAGAGTCTGAAAAGGAACTACCCAGTTGGGCAATTGTAATTCAAATTTAACATTCAGGCAGGACTTGTTCTTGCTAGCTATCCTTTGTCAGACCTGAAGCACCCAGATTTAATCCACCATAGAGGGGCCTTTCCTAGCCAGCAAAATCTCATCCCTTTTCACTTCAGGGAGGCCTGCCTGACTCTGAAACCAAGTGGAGTCAGTTTAAACTGGACACCTGTTTGGGGAAAGAGGGAACACTGGGCAGATAGACCCAGCTCCCATCTGTCTTGGAGCCCAGATCTACCTGCCAGTTATACCTGGGCTCCCATTTCAACTGCCCTCTGCAGCCACCTCTTCCAGGCGGATAGACCTGGGCTCCTGTCCAGACTTGGAGCCCAGATCTACTATTGGGTAGACCTGGGCCCCCTTTCCCTCTGCCCTCTGGAGCCCTCTTCTAGGCAGATAGACCTGGGCTCCAGTTTGAACTTGGAGCTCAGATCTTCCTGCTGGATAGACCTGGGCTCCCATTCCAACTGGCACCCAGTTTCACTCCCCATCCTGGCGGGTGCCCTTACCCTCTGACAAATTAATTTTGTGATATGGGGGGATGACAAAAATGTATGGGCTCCGGCATCAAATGACCTACCTGCACCACTGCCCACCCACCAGAAACTCATACTGGAGCACATTAAGAATGGCTGTGGACCTTTGAAGGTATGTCAGCAGAAATTCAAGGTTTGCACAATTCAGGTGTGCATTTTTTTAATTTGCTGGATGGTTCTCTAGAGTGTTGCAGGTCTTTGGTTTCTTTCTTGTCTGGCCTTTTACGCATTATCAGTGGCAGAATGTTCTTTACTGTGTTTACGGCCCAGTCCTAACCAACTTTCTAGCACTTATGCAACTGTACCAATGAGGTTTGGGGGCAGTCATGGAGACCTCTGCAAGGTAAGGGAACATTTGTTCTCTTACTTTGGAGCTGCATTGCAGCATGTGATTGGGTCATTAGGCTGGAGGCAAAGGAACAATAAGCTTAAGGAGAGCTATTCTGCCTGGCCTGTTCTCCTCACCAGTGGCGTCATTAGGGTTCGCGTCACCCGGTGCGGGATGCCAGCGCGTCACACACACCCCCATGCAGTGGGCAGGGCAACACCCCAGGTGGTGGGCGTGGTGATGTACCATCATTCTACCCCCACTGGTTTTTTGGCTGAACCTTTTGACAGAACAAAGATAGAACACATTCTGCATGAAATTACACATTGATTGATATATAACACGATGGTATTATTCTTCCAAACTGTGATTTTGGTCACTAGTGGTGTCACACATATCCCCAGGGTGTCAACTTACTAACACCTTATTGCAGCAGTTCTCAAACTTTTAGCACTGGGACCCACTTTTTAGAATGACAATCTGTCCAAGACCCACCAGAAGTGATGTCATGGTGGCAGTCGCATCATCAGGCAAATTAAAATAAATAAAAATAAATAATTAAAGTAAAACAAATAATTGCATAAGCAGAAGCCTGCCCTGTTTCACCAAGTGAATTTCCTCTGTAGCCTGCCTGCAGGAACACCCCCCCCCCTCCAAAATCAGGAAGGTTTTCAGCCCTACCCAGTGCCCAGTTCAATTTAAGAACTTCTGTTTAAACCAGATCAGTGTCAGGATCCACCTGGCTTTGCAAGCCTCAAAAAGGTTCACCTTATCAACTGAAGCCTCTGTTTTGATCCTTTTTAATGGGGGGGGGGGGAGGTTGCCTGCTGGAGCATTTGTTGAGCTCCAATTCCATCAGATCAGGACCATTCTTGTGGCTTAACATTCTCCTTTGCCTGGCCTGACCACCAGCTAAGGCATATTTGCTTACTTGTGAGTAAACACAACAGTGAGGCTTAGTTTTGCTTTCCATAGGGCTCAATATATTTGTCTGCTTGGAGGGAGGGACTTCCTTCTCAGGTGTTTTGGGGGGCTGCATTCATTGGATCAGGACCATTCTGGTATCACTGGTTTCCTCTCAGCCTGCCCTTTCTGATGGACTAAGGCAAGTTCACCTACTTGCGAGTAGCGATACAGCTACTCGCGATACAGCTCAGTTTCACTTTTCATAGGGCTCCATGTATTTTTTGTTCTCTGGTCTTTCGACAATAACTTTTGATAGAAAGGAGAGATTTCACTCTGGTTTTTTGCATTGCATTCCACTCAAAATTCCACATCCAACGGTATATAACATGAAGGGATTACACCTAACCACTGCGATTTTAGCGTGTCACCCCCAAGTGCGCGTCACCCCCTGTGCGTGTCACCCCCCTATGCAGTCCGCATCCCCCCGCACCCCCGTAGTGATGCCACTGCTCCTCACTAAGCATCTGTACAAGTTGATACTTCTCTTTTGTTGCATGGTCAATATTTTATTCTGGCTTAATTCTGTATGTGAAGGAGATTCATATTTAAACACATGTAGATTGGTGCTTGGTGCCTGTCTGGAGAGCAAAGACCAGACCAGCAGCGTGGCTGTTAGAAGGACTGCTGGCAGGAGGCCACAGGTCCACATGCCAGGAAGGCCACATTTCTGATTTCATATTTGAACCATATAATCACTTCCCCATTCCTTAACTGAACTTTGGAAATTCAAAACTCCGGATTTGAATGTTTACTGCTGGTTTACTGCTTAAATGTCAATGTTTTCAGGCCTCCACAATGGAGAGGAAGCTTTCTAGCTCTCTAGATGTTGCTGGAATAGCACAAGTCAGTGGTTCTCAAACATTTAGAGCAATGGTTCTCGAGCCTCTGTTTTTATCCAGGGTGACAAGATACAATGGAGGAAAGTGTCCCTATACCTTTAACCAATGGTTCCCAAACTGTTAGCCATGGCTCCCTGGGAAGCTGCCAACTGGAAGCTCCCAACTGGGGAGCCACTGAATCCTCATGAAAATCCTGCTACCCTATATACAACAGTGGTTCTCACACATTTAGCATCAGGACCCACTTCTTAGAATGAGAATCTGTCAGGACCCACCAGAAGTGATGTCATGACTGGAAGTGACATCATCCAGCAGGAAAATTTTTAACAATCCTAGGCTGCAATCCTACCCACACTTACCCAGAAGTAAGCCCCATTGACTATCATTATTAAAAGCATATACATAGCAGCCTGTTAAAAGTACAGAGCTGTAACATTTCCCCAGATGTAGTCACATACCATGGTAGCATCATGTCTAATATATTAAAAATAAAATATTGAAATGAATGAGGACCCATGTGAAATTGGCTTGCAACCCACA
Source organism: Tiliqua scincoides (assembly GCF_035046505.1). Classification (NCBI taxonomy): domain Eukaryota; kingdom Metazoa; phylum Chordata; class Lepidosauria; order Squamata; family Scincidae; genus Tiliqua; species Tiliqua scincoides. Next base: position 13,356,990 of record NC_089821.1, read on the forward strand.
GTTTGAGAAACATTGATTTGGAGGCCCTAGAGGTTGCTGTCTGATCGATAAATGCCAAGGGGTGTAGCTATAATGGTGATTAGACAGCTGTGCTCCCCCAAAGGAGCAGCTTGTTTAACTCTGAATGCACTTAGCCTAATCTGCCCTGTCAGTTTCACAACCTACCAAAAATTGGATCATTACCCACTGGTGGGTTTTAGACCCACAGTTTGGGAACCGCTGGCATGAGTAAAGGTTTATGACTGTAGCCACTTCCCTGGACTCCTAAGTTTGGGGGAAACAACTTTTGGTGGCAGACATTTCACACCTCCAACAGTCCTCACCAAACTCATGAAGCTCAATTTGAAGCCACCCTGCCAGCTACCATATCCTCAGCTAAGTGGTGGGACAAAGACAAAACACATGAGAGATCCCTAGCTATCAATGGAGGACCTCCTGAGTTGCCCCACCTAATAATCCAATAGGATTTTATGGGGTGAAAATCTAACTAAACCCTTGGCTTTAGAGCCTTATGCTCTTTTTATGTGGTCCACATCTGTTCCATGTCTGCTCTTTGTTATTCTGCATTGCTGGTGGTCAGTAGAAGAAAAACCCACTGGTGCTACAGCAAGTCACCCGCATTCTAGCCCCCATTTTAGAACTGCTGGCCTGGTTGGTACCCAGGATGTAATACCCCACAATCCACTTTCCTTCTTGGCTTTTTCTACCCGTTCTCCCCAAAACCTGCTAAACTGTTGAGCTGGTCAGCCAACCTTGGGCTGCTTCTCTCTCTAAAAGCCACTATCTCCTTTCTCCCTCCTGGGAAGAAAGGCAACTCAGCTCCCTTAGGGCCAAATCCTATCCAAATTTCCAGCCCTGGTGTAGCCTTGCCAATGGGGTGTGCGTTGTGTCCTGTGGTAGGAGGGTAGTTATGGAGGCCTCCACAAGATAAGGGAACATTTGTCCCCTTGCATCAGGGCTGCATTGCAGCTGCACTGGTGCTGGAAAGTTGCATAGGATTGGGCCCTTACCCAGAAAATTTCAAGGCTACTGTCTACCTTGTACATTAAGGGCATACTACATAGCCCTCTTTCTCTCTTTAAGACCCCCTTTTGTCCAGGGAGATTTGTGTGCTTGGCCCCTGGCTGCTGAAACCCCTGCAACACTCTCAAGATTTGCAGAAAAGGAACAGAATGCAGCCTTCTCAAGGGCATACCAAATCCCCTCTATTTTTCCTTGTCTTGTGGAAAGTCAAATTGACTGCATGCTTAGTTTTTGTTTCTACCTCTTCTCTGTCAGTGAGTGTAGTAGGGTGTGTACTTTTTCTCCTAAGGCAGCAATTTTCAGTCATTGGGCTTCAGCACATTGCTGTCCAGTTGTGCCATTGGAGTTTGGAGTAAGGTCATGTATTAATAGGGCCATAGGGGGATGAGAGCCCCTTGCCAATAGTGTTGTGTGCTTTGTCAGTTGTAAAAAAAAAAAAACTGATGGTGTGTATTGACAATTTTACTGCTTTCTCAGTTTGCCATGAGATGAAAAAGGTTGAAAATTGCTGTCCTAAGGAGTTTGTGCTTCTTCTCCTTCTCTCTCCTCCTCTTAACTGCTTTCCTTAAGGTTCCACTTCGTGTGCAGGTTAGTGGTAGAACCGCACCTGTGTAGTATAGAGTGAGCATGTTAGAGCCCAGTCCAACTTTCTGGTACTGATGCAGCTGTGCCAAGAGGGCATGCACTGCTTCCCACAGTGGGGAGGCAGTCTCAGAGGCCTCATCAAGGTAAGGGAACATCAACTTGTTGTTACCTTGTAAGGGAGCATTTGTTCTCCTACCACATAGCTGCATTGGCACTGGAAAGTTGGATAGGATTTGGCCCTTATAAGTTTAGTGAGCCCCAGTTCAAATCCCCTGTTTTGGTTCTTGGGCACTTTTAGCTCACTATCATGAGCATCCAAGGCTCTGCCTGTTTACTGATTTTGTAGCCTTATCCAAATTGCACCTGGGGCAGGTGGCACTCTCTAGTTACCCTGTTACTTGATAGCCCCCACCATTATCATCTAGCAACATTGCCTCTCCCTCTTTCTTTATTCCTACTGCCTCACAGACACACACACCTTTTTTGTTGGGTCAATCAGTTCTGTGCTGCTTGACACTTTGCAACCAAAGTCATTCATAGAACTGTAAGATTCTCCTCTTCTCCAAAATAGTTGCCTGACACAGATCCCAATTCTGTAGCACTTGACAACTACCTGACACTTGCTGCAGTTATTGCACAAGAGACAGGTGTTCAGCCTCTTGGATTGCAGAACCTGTTGTAAACTCTCCCCAAGCTGACTGTAGTAGTAGTAGTGGTAGTAGTAGTAGTAGTTGCTGATCTTGTTCTGCAGGGGTAGCTTGCAGGAAATTATGGCCAGGCCTTCATTACATGTGTGGGTGGTGGCTGTCCACAGGGCAAGAGTATGATGCTCTTTAACACACTGTGCTACTTCAGATGGGGAGAAAAGGCACCCCTTTCCAGCTGTTTTCCCCTCTCCAGCTGTTTGGACAGGAAATGAAATGTGTGTCCTCCTTATTAGAAGCTTGTAGACAACCACCACCACTGATGGCTGGTGGACAAATAATCCCAGAAATTTAAACTGGGTAATCTCTTTAGCCGATGTTTGCCCTTAAAAAAAAAATAGATATGATGGTAATTAAGATACTGTATAATCTCTAAAAAGCTGTTTTGCTACAAAGTTGTTGGTAATTGCCTTTTTGATTGTAGCTGAATGTTTTTATTGGGGATGGGAAATATTGGGTGGGCTGTAGGATTCCTGCTGCTAGTGGTGTGGCTAATGATTGAGAAGCCTGGGGCTGAGCTCAAAATGATGCCCCAGAAGTGATGTCATGCCTGGGCTTTTTAAAAAGTGAAAATGGGGAAAAATCTGCCTCCTCCTCCCAGCAGCTTGCTCTGCCGCCACCCCACAGGCTCTCCCCCATATTAACACCTTATTGGTTCCCTGCTGTATCATAATAGCACCTAATTGGCTCTCAGAACAATTAGACTCATTGGTCACTTCTGAGTTTTAAAAATCTAGTTTTTGTTACATAATGCAGTTGTATTTTATTTTCTAGTTATTTGGCTATACCTTTTGACAGGATAGATATATTTTTACACAGTTTGTATAATTGCATTCTGCTTTGAATTCTGCATCAAATGGTATATAACATGATGGTATTATTTGAAAATATAAGTTTGTAACGTTTTCACAATTTTGGCCACTAGTGTCAAGCTTAGGTTGTTGCCCCCTAAAGCTTATTGCCCAGTGCATTTGCTACCCCCTGAACCCTCTCATCTATGTCACTGCCTACTGCTGCCTGCTACTAGCCACTGATCTAGTTGCTGGTGTTTCTGGTTCTGGCAGTATGATTCCGATGTGAACTGCATAGCAGCATTCACGAGTTTGGGGGTGGTTGTAGCGCAGAAGCCGCGGACCCCAAATGGCATCAGGCAGTGTTCTGGGTCATGTTGCCAGTGGCATATTGCACTGCTCCAGCACCCAGAATGGTGACATCCCAACATCATCACAACACTGTGATGTTGCTTCTGGGTGTTGCTAGTGCAGGGATTGCTTCTGCAGTGGCTTCCTGCATCCTGCAGGGAAGCCTCCATAGGAGAAGGAACAGGGTGTACAACCCTCCAGTAATCCCCTGTGACGAGGCCGGGAGCCACTTGGAGCACCTTGGCTAGGGTGATTTGGTAAGTCTGCACATGGCACCCCTCCCCTTCATGGCACCTTCCTGTCTCACCACACCTAAGATGCGCCTCTGCACACTGTCCCTGTTAGCATACTACACACCAGAGCAGGCAGGAGAAGAGAATGCTCCGGAGAGGAGAAGCATCTTGCAGAAAGCAGAAAGGATTTGGGGCTCTTTAACTTAGGACAAAAAATGATGGGAGAGGAACAGGATGAAATGCAATATAGGGTCTAGAAAATATATATGATGTAGAGAAAGTGGATGAAGTTTTTCTTCCCTTAGAATAATGAACTCAGGATCACACACAGCAACTACGGTAAATGGTAGGAGTTCAGGTCAGAACAAAAGGAAGAAACTTCTTCACTCTGTACATAATTAATGTATGGAATTAATGGCCACAATAGAAGCGGCTTGCCAGGGTGGTTTCAGATGGGGGAAAAAGCAAAGTCATGGAGGTCTATCAGTGCTATTAGTCATAATGGAACCTCCATATTTGAGACCAGTCTATCTCTGAATACCAGTTGCTGGGAGGGGGGGGGCAGCAAGGGAAGGCTATTAACTCCATGTTCCACTTGCCTGTTTCCCAGCAGCATTTCCCTGGCCACTGGAGGAAATGGGTTGCTGGGCTTGATGGCTCTGATCTAGCAGGTTTCTTTTCATGTGAAGTGAAACAAACCAAACCTCCTCTCCACCAGTATCTGGCATCCCTGTGGTATGAGAGCCGTGTAGCAGTGGCCTTTCCAGGCTGGAGACAGCGAGGTTTTTTTTAACAGATCATGTGGCTTGCATTACTGGTTTGAATCATCTAGAGTTATTTCCTGTGTAGGAAGCTTCACTTTAAGCACCTGGTTTGATCCTGCCCTTGGCTGGTAGTACACTGATGTGAAGGACTGTAGGGGTGCAGATGAATGCCTAATCCTACTTTGCCATGGCAGGGCTTGACAGCTTTCAATCTTTTTTTTTTAATGCCACAATTGTTGAATTGTTGTGCAGCAACACCAAGGGGTGAGAGTAAGATAGTGTGTGTGTTGCAATGGGACTGGCAAGAGATGGTTTGGTGATCTTGTGACACAAGACTTCACAAGGATGGATGCCCCTTTCTTCAGATAACTGCAGCTTCTGACACACATTTATCCAAGCTAGCAGCTTATCTTGGTTGCAGGTAAAGCACCGACACTTCACTTGCTCCCTAAAGCAGGGGTGTCCAAACATTTTGGCAGGAGGGCCACATCATCTCTCTGACACTGTGTCGGGGGCCGGGAAAAAAATGAATTAATTTGCATTTAAAATTTGAATAAATTTACATAAATGAATTTTTTAGAGATTGAATTTATATGAATGAATGAATGAATGAATGAATGAATGAAGGTCTTGCAGTAGCTCAAGGCCTATAAAAGGGCTTGCACAAAGCAAGGCTGGCCTTTCCTTCCCTGCCGCTGCTGCATCACAGATGTAGAAGAGCAAGTAGTGGAGGGATCCCTCATCCCACAGCTCAGGAGAGAAGTCGAACAGCTGTCCTCATGCTGAGAGCAATTGCGTCGGGCCAGCATGGGCTCCAGCAAGTCTCCGGAGGGCCAGAGGCTCATTGGAGTCTGGGAGCTCTCCAAGGGCCAGATTGGGAGCCCTCGAGGGCCACAAGTGGCCCCCGGGCCGGGGTTTGGGCACCCCTGCCCTAAAGCATTGTGCTTTCTAAGTGCAGAGAATTAAGTCACGGGGCTTGTTGTCATCCCTTTCTCCTTGTACCTTGCTCCTGTCTGCACTGAAAGCATTAATGCCAAGTTTCTTAACAAAGGCTGCATTTCTGTATGCACTTCTTGGGAGTAGGCACCACTGAGCATAGTAGGATTTGCTTCCAGATGACTAATATGTATAGAATTGGGCTGCACGGATGACTCATGTAAAGGTATAATCACAGCTTGTATATGCCTGGACACACTTTAGTAAAGTAAACATGAATAAATCTAAGCTTGTTGATCCTTATAATCTGGTGCCTCTTATTCCTAAACTGTAGGAGGTGGCATTAGCTCCTGCAATTACCTGTATTCTTCAGCATACCTTTTGCTAAAGAGGGGTGTGCGTGTGTGTGTCTCAGTTGTCAAATGATAGATGTCTTCATCATCAATAGAATTTCTATATTTGCTGTTCGTCCTTTATCTGGGTTACAGGCAAATAAGTAATAAGCAAGTAAGAACTAAAGAAGGAAGGACACTGGGGGACATGAATGTTGCTGGAGGCAAATTGCTATATATGCTATAGGCCTTTTTCTCTGCAGGAACACTTGAGAAGATGCTGTTATAGACTGAAAGCTGTTCAGGACATCCCTCATGTGTCAATCTCTTGTTTGTTCCTCTCACTGTAGCTTGTGACATTCTGTAAGCAAAACTGAGATCTAAGTGGTACTTTATCAGAAGGGATGGTCTTGCTAGCATCCTGCTGACCTCTAGCACAGAGCTGTTGTATTGATCAAGGTGGAGGCTGCAGGGCAAAGTTCACCCATGAACTCATCAGCATCACTTCCGACTGTATGGCCTAATTTGTATTCTTTACAGGTCCCCTGTGTATGGACCAGAATTGAATACACGCAGTCTTTTCCGGCAGGAGCACAGTCCAAGGGAGACACAATAAAGATAACATTACTGAAAATTAAAGTGAATGGTTTAAGGTTGATTCAGTTCATTTTCAGATCAAGAGCTTGAATGATCAGTTCCTTCCTGGGCACTGGGCAGCTTAAGAAATGCCATTCCTAAATTAATAAAGTTTAATGGGAGAACCTTCTATGAATGACTGCATGTTCTTTCAAGCTGAGACAAGATGAGATCAAGAGTAGAGTCTGCAGGTCCCCCTGCAACCATTAGACCCCCAGCAAGTGCTTGTGAGTAACTAAGAGTTTTGTTTTATATTACATGTTTTGAATGGAACATGCATCATGTTTTGAATATAACATGCAACGTGATGAAATGCTATGGTATAAATGAGGTTTAGTGGATTCTTTATTGACGGATTCTACAAAACGTTAAAAGGGGTTTCACAACAGTCAAAGGTTTACTTACATTTCAGGTGTTTTTTTCCCCCCTGTGATAGCTACTTCCTAAATCTAATCATGAAATTTTTGCTATTAGTAACAAATGTCACCAGAGAATACTATGAGGTCATCTACAATGTTCAGGATCTCTTCCAAGGAAACAACCCAAAATTTCCCTGCATTGTTAAATTTCATTCATCCTATACTGTTTAGCATACTATACACATGCATCAGAGTGTGCCTAGCTTGCTGCATTTTTTTCTGCAATAGTAAGGTCGACATGCTGCACTAAACCTGTGAAGCCCAACTGGAGTGTTGTGCTATTAGTTTATGTAGAAATTTGTATGCATTTCTTAGAACCTGGTACATGTAGTTGACCTGAAAGTGGGATGCTCTGCCATTGTCTTGTTACCCAAAATCCATTATCCAAAATCTGATTCCCAGACTGGTTATGGAATCACCACAAGGCTGCATCACCACAAGGAGTACTTTTTATGCCATGGACAGAAGAGCTCTTGCCCTCAAGGTATTATTTTTATTTTAGTTTTGTAAAAGCTCTGTTAGTTTTAGCTTCCTGTTTGGTTTCACAAACAACTGCCCAAATGGCCAGATTTCAGGATGTGGTACTACTGCATAACTGCCTCTCCATCACTTGTAATCTGCCATTGCATCCCCTGATCAATACATCTGGCTGCTCCTCATTTAGTTATGTCTTCCTGTTTTCTTGTTTCCTGCCAGACATCCCCCAGTTCTGCAAATGGGCTTTTCGGAATGGAGTATGCCAATAAAACAACTCAGGGTAAATGTCAGTTTGCATCCAAATGTTGGTTTTCCTCTGTACAGTTATTGTTATTTGTCTCTTGATTCAGACAGGATGAGTCTGCACTGGAAAATTCTGTTCTGTGGCCAGTTGTGTTGCTTATCCTCTTTTCTTGACTTCCATCAGTGTAACTTTGAGATGGGGAAGCAGAAAGTACACCATAGGTGGCCTTTGGCTCATGCACTTGCATTCTGCCTTGCTAGCTCTCTTAGGAAGTGTCAATTGCTGTGCTGAATGGATGACCAAAGAGCAGTGAGGGTGCAAACCACTATGTCTTGCAAGGAGCCTCACCACGGTGTGCAAGGGGTTCCTCCCCCTCCCCTTCAGAGCCAGATGTTCATCTCTGTTTTGCTCCCATCACCTGTAATGGCTCCAAAGGGGAGGGGAAGAGGCCCCTTGTATGCTGCAGTGAGGCTCCCTGCAAAACTTAGTGCTTTGCACCCCTCTAGCTACATCACTGCCAAAGAGAAGTTCTGAATGGCTATGGACTCTTTCAGCTCCATCCAAGGCATGTCTACTCAGAAGTAAACCTCACTGAATTCAGTCGGACTCACTCCCAGGTATGTAAGTAAGAACTGCAGCCTTAGGGCAGTGGTTTTCAAACTCTCCAGGAGAGTTTGAGCCACTGTAAGTTCTTGCGGGGGCAGGGGTGGGAGACAACAGGGGTGGGTGGAATGTAAAAGCAGAGTGATTGTGCCCTGCCTCCACTAAAGTGGAAGTGGAGCATAATTGCTCCACTTTCACTGCTTCGGGGAGCTCTAACAAAGGTTCGCACTGGGCTCCCAGCACCCTGGGGAGGCTGCAGGAGGCTTGGGTAAGTGCTCTCAAGCCCCTGCAGCCCCCTGAGCGGCACAATCCTGGGGATCACACTGCTGCCTCCTCCCTGCCTCCAGGCTGCCCCCGCCGCTTAAGGGGGCAGAGGCCAGGGCCCACAGGCTGGGGCGTCGCGATGCCCCAGTTTGAAAAGCCCTGCCTTAGGGGATGATCATGCCACTTCCTCTCTCAGCTGATCACATTGCCTTCAGCAGCTCCCATGTGCTTCTTAGGGGGCACATGCTTCCCATGTGCTTCTTCTATGCTTCCCATATCTGCACCAATGTGTGTTTGTGTTTGCACATTATGTCAATGCAATTAACGTAAGGAGCTGATTCAGTCTCCAGCTAAATCCTGTTTCTGGTTGCTCTTGGTTCCCAGATCACTTCCTGCTTTCTTCTTATCCTTGAGCAGCATGTGAACAGACCCACCTGTTCATCACAAACAAATCTTACTTTCTGTGGAAAGTATGGGGGGGGGTGTCTAAACTTGCCCAGCCTAACCGCTTCACATCTTTCTCTCCCCCCCCCCATTCATTTGAACATGACATCAAAATTATTTGATATTGAGTGGGTATACAGGTGCAATTGCACATATTCAGTGTTGTTATGAAAACATATTCATCATTACAGTCTGGCGGGGACGAAGTCCATATCTATGACAAACACACAAGGATTAGTATCTGCATGATGTGGGACAAAAGCAGTAGAAGAGGTGATGAAATGAAATGTGGCAAGGGATATTGGTGCAGACAAGCACAGAGCTTGCTAACCCTACCCACCCTTCAGGCAGGCCCACACAATTGCTATTTCAAGATGCCAATGCACAAGGATTAGGTTGTTTATTTAGGATGTATTCTGAAACTTCTAGCTCCTGTATCACTGCTGGAACTGAATGACATTCCAGGTGATACTTAGCGTATATGAACTAAGGGCCCAATCCTATCCCACTTTCCGGCACCAAAGAAGCAGCAGCGCAGTCCTGAGTTAAGGGATCAAACATTCCCTTGCTTTGAGGAGTCCTCTTATTGCCCCCTAACTGCAGGATGCAGCATACTCCCTGTTGACACTGGCTCTGGAAAGTTGGATAGGATTTGGCCCTAATTCCTGAGTACAAAATACACACAAGCACATATTTATGAATGACAGGATTTTCATCTATAACATTACATGAGCAAAATTTTATTTCTGTTTATTTTCTTTAACTCAAGATCTACAGGAGAACTGCTTTGAAAGGTAGGAAAATAACAGATAGGAAAGCAAAGAACACAAGGCAGTAGTTCTCAAAGTGTTTCTAGATTTTTACCCTATAGAATCGTATGGAATTCTTAGGTGGGGTGACTCAATCAGGAGGCCCTCTGTTACTTATAGCAGACCCCTATTGGGTTCTGACTTTCTTTTCCCACCCAGTTGAGGATACAGTAATGAGTTGGAGGGCCACTGAATCATTCCTAGATTGAAGCTCAAGCATGGGGTTTGTGAGGACTGTTGGAAATGTGAAACCTTTCCATTGTTTCACAGAAGTTGCTTTTCCCAAACTTGAGTTCAGGCAGGCAGCCATGGTCACAGGACCCCAAATTGGCTGTTCTGGCAGGATTTGGAACCATCTACATTTTGGAAGTATGAAAACTCCATGTACGTTTAAGGAGTCGACAGGCCTCTGTTCAAATTTGTGGTGTTGAACTCTATGGATCAATTAAGGCAGTGGAGAGGAGATGATTGCATGGTTCCATGAAGCGTGTGGCCTTCCTGGCCTTTGGGTCTATGACCTCTTGCCATATTGGTAAATGGCAATATTGTAAACAGCCATATTACTCATCTGGCCATTGCTCTCCAGATGGGCACCTAGCATCAAATACATGCCTTTGGATGTGTGTCTCCAGCACACCTTGAATTAAAGGAAATAAACACCAATAAATATTGACCATAACACCATTCCATGCATATTGTCAGCATGCATTTTGTACTTGACAGAAGATCAAACAGCTAGAAGTGATGCTGAACTGAATGGAAAATTCTCAAGATAATGTAAGATCAAGCATCAAGATTACAAACACTTTGAAAATTCAATATTGACAATTTTCAATGTATCTAAAGGATTAACAACAATAATCTACAGCAGGGGTGCTCACACTTTTTTGGCTTGAGAGCTACTTTGAAACCCAGCAAGGCCCGGAGATCTACCAGAGTTTTTTTACAATGTTCACGCCATCATAACATATAACATTTATGTGTACAATGTATGTTGGTGTACCTTGCATAACCGCATGAGCCAATATTGCACAACACAACATAATTAACTATAAACATTTTTGTAATTACTTGAGTTTACTTTGATGACTTGCACTGAAGTGAATCAGCCAAGGATGCATAGTCTGGACAGTAGCTGCTGACAGCCAGCCTCAAGCACACTTCCAAATGTCCATCAGTCATGGTGGAACAGTACTTGGACTTAATGATCTTCATATAGGAAAAGGCTGACTCACATAAATAAGTGGAGTCCTTCCTGCCTCAGGTGCTCTTATATCCCTGAGGGCCCTATTGCCTTCAAGTGGCTGCAGCTGTGCAGCACACTCTGCTGGATGCCCAGGCCTTACCCTTAAAGGGGCCACTGCTGACACTACATCTACCTCCTCACCAGATCTTCCTGGATTCCAATACAAGTGGGGGGGGGGAGCAGATCTCTATACAGACCAGTGCAAAAACAGGGGAAAGGTGTGGGGAAGATCTCTATATAGACATCACAGCAAGACCAGTGCAAAACCCCTTGCACACAGAACCAACAGATGGAAGTTGGGGGGCGGGGCAGATTTCCATATGTACCAGTGCAAAAACAGGGGAAAGGTGTGGGGGAGGGAAGATCTCTATATAGACATCACAGCAAGACCAGTGCAAAACCCCTTGCACACAGAACCAACAGATGGAAGTTGGGGGGCGGGGCAGATTTCCATATGTACCAGTGCAAAAACAGGGGAAAGGTGTGGGGGAGGGAAGATCTCTATATAGACATCACAGCAAGACCAGTGCAAAACCCCTTGCACACAGAACCAACAGATGGAAGTTGGGGAGGCAGATCTCCACTCCTAGGGATGCCTCACTCCCAGGGAGCTCACTCCCAGGACGGGGCTCACTCCCAGGGATGCATGGACAGGAGCTCACTCCCAGGGAGCATCACTCCCTGGGAGAGAAGCTTGCGATTGATTCATTTTGCCTCACGATCGACCACGTGATCGTGATTTGTGGATCACGATCGAAGTACTGAGCACCCCTGATCTACAGAATTTTACTGGAAGCCTCATTGGGTAACAATGATAGTGCATGTTTTTAGTGTGTGTATAGGGGAAGAGCTGATTAAAAAATATCTGAGGCCACATGGAGTACGCTATGGAGTGTTTCATTATCTCACTATTTTTCTAAGTCTGTCTTGTTAACTTTGAAAGAAAATATGATAAAAGAGTCTACAAATGGTTTACTTAGCCTTTAAAAGTGCATTAAATGAACATCAGTCCTAAGTCAGTCCAAAATGCTGATGAGGATAAAATTTAGGCACACCTAAGTACATGAGGAGAGTGGGAAGGTGATTCAATTTTGGAGGAATGTTTCTGAAGAAATATCTATAATTATGAACAAAAGATACACCCTACTCTGGTGTTATTATTGCTGTTTGATGTATTAAAGTACCGAAGGCTTCAATAAGGTATTCACAAACAATGGCAAGATTGACAATTACTAGAAGTTGGAAGATCTTGGACAATATATCATTAGGCATGGTACAAAAGAGTACTGCATTGTAAGGTACTAATGGAGAAATTTACTGAGCGGCTTTATGTAGCAAGCTTTTATGGAGAGTCAGATTACACTACGTTCACTTCAATATGGTATATAACTTCATTGCATTTGATTCATTGGTTATTTATAGTTATAAATATATTTATTTATTTGTTATATTTATTCATTGGTTATTTATAGTTATATTTTGTGTTTAAGGTTTTAAAAGTATTCTTGTAGCCTTGCTAAGGAGAGGGGTGGGAAAGAAGAAAACTGTTTAAACTGATAGTGAGATGCAGGTACCATATACAGGTATACTGAAATGGATTCCAGGAAGAACTACTGGTAGGTCAAACAGCAGTGGGATGGATTTCTGTCCAACAATCTGTAAAAATAGAGCACATGAAACTGGCATTTGTTTTCGATTTTACCTTATAAACCTGCCTCTTTATCTGACTCCCACTCCAACTTTCCAGGAAAGCATTAACCACCTTTCCTTGGGAGTGGAAATACCCTGTTCTCTGCACAAGGGAATTACTTAGGAACTTGGTCTCTAAAGTTCACAGTATTGTAATGCCTGAGGATTGACTTATGGTGGGTTACTGTTGTCCTTGGATCCTTGAAATAACTTTGAGGGGTAGAGGTGCTGTTTTGATTTGAACAAGAATCAGATCCTCTTCATGGAAGGCCTTCACAAAGGGGTTCAATGTGACTCTTGTGCTCCCACACTATGTCCTTGCTGATTGTTAGCAATGGCATTTCCATTTGCAGCTAATTCAGGGCCCAGTCCAATCCAAGTTTCCAGCATCAGTGCAGCCGCAATGCAGCCCTGTAGGAAGGGAACAAATGTTCCCATACCTTAAAGAGGCCCCTGTGACTGCCTCCCTACCACAGGATGCAGTGCATGCTCCATTGGCATGGCTACACCAGCACTGGAGGATTGGGCCCCCAGTCAATGGAATGGACCGCAAAGTGAATGGGAATTCAGTGTGGTGTAGCGATTGGAGTGTCAGACTAGGTCAGGGAAATCTGAGTTCAAATACCCACTCCGCCATAAAGCCCACTGGGTGACCCTCACAGCCTAGACAGAGGTTATAACTGGGTCGCTATAATATGGTATATAATATATAATATTATAATATGGAAAGAGGGCAAATCATGCGTGTTGCCATGAGCTCCATGGAGGAAGAGTAGGATTTAAAAAATGTAATAATTCAGAAAAAAAAATAAACAGCAGGACCCACAAAGCATGATGGAATAGCAATGTACAGAGAATAAGTCACATCCCCTCAGCATTTACATTAAAATATACGAGCCCTATACTGAAAAATGTACTGTTTTCTTGTTTCTGTGGCTGCAGACCCAGAGAGCGGCCTCACTCCGCCAGTTATTCAGGTGGGAGGGGGGCTAGATTAAATGAGGAAGACTTTGTTTCTCTTATGGCTTAGTCACACACAGCACTTAGAGCCACTCTTTGTGACATTTTTGTTAATATAAATATGAGGAAAAGCAGCAGACAACCATTTTTTTATTGAACACACATTTTTGCTAATTTAGAATTTACATCAAACATGGGAGAGGGGCTTCTAGAGACATGAATGGAGTGCATGTATCACTTGATTGCTTCGGATGGTAGACAAGAATACAGCTGTCTTCCCCCCCCTTCCACGTTATGTGAGAACAGGATATCCCACTACTTGCATTGGATTAGGCCAGGGGTGTCCAAAGTTTTTGGCAGAAGGGCCACATCGGCTCTCTGACACTATGTCAGAGGCGGGGGAAAGAATTAATTTACATTTAAATTTGAATAAATTTACATAAGTTTACATAAATGAATATATTAAAGATGAACTTATATGAATGAATGAAGGTCTTGCAATAGCTCAAGGCCTATAAAAGGCTGGCCTTTCCTTTGCTGCCACTGCTGCATCACAGATGTGAAAGAGCAAGCAGTGGAGGGAGCTCTCATCCCACAGCTCACGTGAGAGGTCAAACAGTTGCCCTCATGCTGAGAGCAATTGCGTTGGGCCAGTGTGGGCTCCAACAAATCTCCAGAGGGCCAGAGGCTCATTGGAAACTGGGGGCTCCCTGAGGGCTGCATTGAGAGGCCTCGAGGGCCGCAAGTGGCCCCAGGGCCGGAGTTTGGGCACCCCTGAATTAGGCTGATGAAAGTATGCCACAGAGGGAAATATGCAGGGATTCTTACTGCCTGGTAATACTGAGAGGGCAAGGTGATGCTCAGGCTTTGCTCTACTGTGAAAATTTCTTAGAGGCTTTGGGCCATTAGCTACCTCTTAAGTCTAAATGTGGGTGTTGGGAGGATAAAATTTTGCAGGGCCCTTCTTGGAAGAAAGGGCAAAATATACCAACCTAATATATAAATGGTCAAAGTGAACATGTTTTCTCTTTTAAAAAGTAAGGATTATTCTTGAGGATGAAGATGGAGACTGAAGCATGCCTTCAAGTTGAAAGTGCCACAGCAAGAAAGGGACATGCCAGGGAAGGCCATAGCTCTGTAGCAAAGCACATGCTTTCCCTGCAGAAAGCCACAGATTTGAATCTTGACTTCTCCAGGTAGGGCAGGGAAAGATTCTGGCTTGAAACCCTTCCAAGCCACTGCCAGCCTGTGCAGACAAGAGTGAGCTTGGCGGACCACTGAGAAGACTATGCTGAGGTGGGACGTGGAGCCCTCACAAAAGCAAACATACGGGGGGGGGCCCTCACCAAAGGCAACAGAACAAAGATAGGGACTATCACGCCAAGCCAGGCATGCTTTAGGGCAATATTTATTCATTTTGATATGCAGCATCTTCAGTCTCACTCCCTGGACAGTTTTATCATAACATCATGGGGAAAAACACAGTAAACCACAATGAAAAGAATTATGAATGGCCTGGGAAATTTTCTAAGAGACCTTCTAGGAAACAGAACAGTGTGGGGGGCAGGTGAGCCTCCCTATAAGAACATAAGAACAGCCCCACTGGATCAGGCCATAGGCCCATCTAGTCCAGCTTCCTGTATCTCACAGCGGCCCACCAAATGCCCCAGGGAGCACACCAGATAACAAGAGACCTCGTCCTGGTGCTCTCCCCTACATCTGGCATTCTGACTTAACCCATTCCTAAAATCAGGAGGTTGCGCATACACATCATGGCTTGTACCCCATAATGGATTTTTCCTCCAGAAACTCGTCCAATCCCCTTTTAAAGGCGTCTAGGCTAGACGCCAGCACCACATCCTGTGGCAAGGAGTTCCACAGACTGACCACGCGCTGAGTAAAGAAATATTTTCTTTTGTCTGTCCTAACCCGCCCAACACTCAATTTTAGTGGATGTCCCCTGGTTCTGGTATTATGTGAGAGTGTAAAGAGCATCTCCCTATCCACTCTGTCCATCCCCTGCATAATTTTGTATGTCTCAATCATGTCCCCCCTCAAGCGTCTCTTTTCTAGGCTGAAGAGGCCCAAACGCCGTAGCCTTTCCTCATAAGGAAGGTGCCCCAGCCCCGTAATCAGCTTAGTCGCTCTCTTTTGCACCTTTTCCATTTCCACTATGTCTTTTTTGAGATGCGGCGACCAGAACTGGACACAATACTCCAGGTGTGGCCTTACCATCGATTTGTACAACGGCATTATAATATTAGCCGTTTTGTTCTCAATACCCTTCCTAATGATCCCAAGCATAGAATTGGCCTTCTTCACTGCCGCCGCACATTGGGTCGACACTTTCATCGACCTGTCCACCACCACCCCAAGATCTCTCTCCTGATCTGTCACAGACAGCTCAGAACCCATCAGCCTATATCTAAAGTTTTGATTTTTTGCCCCAATGTGCATGACTTTACACTTACTGACATTGAAGCGCATCTGCCATTTTGCTGCCCATTCTGCCAGTCTGGAGAGATCCTTCTGGAGCTCCTCACAATCACTTCTGGTCTTTACCACTCGGAAAAGAATTCCCTGAGGAGGGAATTCCATTAGTGTGGTGGCATTAGCTAGACCACAGTACAAAGATGCATGAATGGGGTAGGTCTCTGTTGTGCTACTCAGCAGGGCAACCATCAGCCTAGCCTACAGCTGGGCCTCATGCACAGGTTGCCCTGCATATAATGCACAAAGTACCTTACCCCAGAAAGGAGAGTTGACCCCACTTAGCCAGAGACCATTGGTTGTTGACTGGGCTCAATTCTCCCCAGAAAGGCAAGGCAGGCATCAACAGTGGGGTCAATGGGCATCAACTGCTGTATTACTTCCTGCTAGCCCATCCAGCTGTGCCTTGAGTCTTAAACAGAAGGAAAAATTGTTGATCTGGAAAAGCCACCTTGGTATCCTTGGGTGCAGTGAACTACCCCTTAGTGCTACAGAAATCACTTCCTTGTGCAGCTAGCTCTTCAGAATTCTTGTATCTTAAACAGTTGAACAGATAGCAATTTCACAAAGCTATTTTGGGAGGCAGGGGGGAGCTGAGGGAGGGGAAATGATGCATCTCTAAGAATTTGGAGGCAGAGGATGCCCTCATTTTAAAGAAATCATTCTTAAAGAATCCAGCAGTGACAGCTGCTTCACTTTAGGATGAGTCAGGATGTGCTGCAATCTGAAAGGACCTTTTCAAGAAACAAAACAGAAATCACACAGAAGTCACAGCGCTGCTGCTCTTGATGTACAAAAGATCTTTCCTTGCTTGCCATACTGGGGACCTCACTTGGTACTAACATCTCCCTGCCTAACAGGTGTTGCAAGGAAGTGCTCTTCTCCTCCTTCGAGGATGACAGTTTCAGTATTCCACCTTCCCCATGCTCAAGATCACTTGATGTGGATTAGTTACCTCTTCACACCCTCTTTACACCCTGCTCTACTCACAATCAGGGCAATTTCAGAGTGGTAAACAGATATGCTTTCTATTTGTAGCTAAAATGTGATGTGTGTTTGTAGCTAAAACAGTTAGTCTAATCTAGGCTAGTGATGGTGAACATGAACCAGGAGACTGCAGTTAATTATTCTAAAATAATTAACATGGAGCAGAAGGGTATAATATTGCACATGTAGCTCTAGGCTAGTACCATGGGACTACTGAATTGCTGATTTCATTTCATTTTTTAGAATTGTAGCCAGGAAAATAATGAATCAAGTGTATGATCAGGTTCACATAGTCATCACTACTGTCCAGTAATAACCTGGCAGCTATGTTAGCTAGACCTAGAAGTATTCTCTCTAATGATAATAGACTTTGGGCCCAATCCTATCCAATCTTCCAGCACTGCAGCCCCAAGGTAAAGGAACAAATATTCCCATACCTTGTATTGGAATCACAGAAGATCTGGCAAGGAGGTAGATGTGGTGTCAGCAGTGGCCCCTTTAACAGTAAGGCCTGGGCATCCAGCAGCATGTGCTGCACAGCCACTTGAAGGCAATAGGACCCTCAGAGATATAAGGAGCACCTGAGACAGGAAGGGTTTGTGGGTTGTAGGAGGAGTGTAGGTTGGAGACTGATTGGGCTTATTGACTTTGGAATCTGACCTAGGACTGTAACTTGGCTTATTGACTTTGGACTTTGCCCTGGATACTCTGACTGACTTTGTGACTAATGGACTGGTGGAATAGACTGCTGGAGACACTGGAGTTTGGTGTGTGGCTGCTGTGCCCAAGACCTGCTGAGGACCAAGGTTCTGGTGTAGTGGTGGGAGGCTGCTGGCAGGAGAGAGGACCTTTACAGGTTGAACAGGTGAGCTACCCTGGAGGTGGGGTCCAGCAGGACTGCAGGGCAGAACCAGGGTCATTTGTTGGGAGAAAGAAGGGGAGCTAATTTGCTTAAAGTGGGCATAATTCTCCAGACAGAGCTTGGCCTTGGAATCTGGCAGAACCACCTTAAGGAGGCCTCTGTGACTGCCTACCCACCACAGGATGCAGTGCATGCCCAATTGGCAGGGCTGCACCTGCAGTGGAAAATTAGATGAGATTGGGCCCTTTGATGGAGAAAAGCTTCCATGGTCAGCTAAATGAGGGGTGGCCAGTCTTTCAACTTCAGGGCTCCTGGATCTTTAACAATAGTGTAGAAGAGCATTTGTGTCATCTCACAAGCTGTGCTTGCTGAAATTCTCCTGCTTCCTGCAATTGTAAAAGGTCCAGAAGCCTTAAAGTTGTAAGGCTGGCCACCCCTGGGCTAAATGGTTCTGTATTGTCATCAGATGTCAAGGAGGACAAGGCTCTTGAATCTTAAAAACCCACTTCTGCCCAGCCCACAGGTGTACACATTTGATCCCTGTTGCATTTATGCAACATTGGGCAGAAATGGCTGAAGAGTCCCCAAAGTATGAATTCCAACAGGTGAAGTGTGTTTCTTGGGAGTGAAAAGTTGCTTTCTGCCACAATCATTAAGGGCATAGAAGGCCTACCTGGTCTTGCTTTTGCAGCCATCCTACCACTCTGGAGAATTCAGTTCACTTAGATAAGCTCATTCCTCCCCCCACACACAGACTAAAAAGTGTAGCATATTGCTTGAGTATTATAGCATAAGGGACCACAGCACAAGGGTGCAATTCTAGTCCTTGCAACTCAATCCTGAGCTTACTTGGAAGCAAATCCCACTGACTGAATACCATGAGATCTACTCCCCAGTCAAACAGCACAGGCTTACAGCCCTGGAGGGAAGCCCCCCACAAGAAGGAAATCAGTCAAAATGGTGAAAGTGCTTAGAATGAATCCAGGATGACCAGAATTTGTGTAAACATCAGAGTGGGAGAAATGGAAAGCCTGGCACTGGGTGGACTTAAACACCAGCTGAAGGTAAGGAAGGTTGTCTTTCCATGACCCATTTTGGCCCAGCAGTCCAAGAGATGACTCGGCAGGACATGATCCTGGGTTGCCTGAGGGCCCCAAACAGAGGAGGGTCCTGCCAGGAACCTGCCTCGGTTGTGTTTGTTCTGGCTCTCTCAGCAGCAAAACTGGGGAAACAGGAATGCATGAGTGGGGCAAGGGAGGTAGGCTGCCATCCTAGCCACACTTACATAGAAGTAGTAGGCCCCATGGACTAGAATGGGACTACTGAGTAGACATGCGTAGGATTGAGCTGTAAGGCTGTAATCCTAGCCACACGTACATATAAGTAAGTCCCATTGACTATAAGGGGACTTCTGAGTAGACACATACAGGATTGAGCTGTAAGGGTGCAATCCTATCCACACTTACATAGGACTAAGCTCCACTGACTATAAGGGGACTTATTTCTGAGTAGACATGCCTAGGCTTGGGGCTCTTAGGCAGGGGCCCAAATGGACAGCTTGGTCCTGGTGGCCGGGTATGCCTCACCAGGAGGCAAGGAGAGAAAGGCAGCTCAGGTGAAAAGTGTTTTCTCTCTGATGCCAGGGGCCCATCCCAGTCCAACAAGTCAACCCAGCCTGGGATTAGCCTGGGCGGGTGGCTGTCCGTCCAGGGGCTGCGGGGGGGGGGGGGGGGGGGGCCAGTCCACTCCCCCTCTTCTCTCCTCCCAGCGCTGACTGTGGCTGCTTCCATGATCTGTTGAGAGAGCATCTCCTGACCAGTCCCCCTCCTCTCCTGGAGCCCAAGAGGGGGGAGTGTCAGGGCAGCCAAGGGACTGCCCTTCTTTAGGAGAAAAGGCTACAGTTAGGTCTGGGCTCTTCAGCCTAGAAAAAAGGTGCCTGAGGGGAGACATGATTGAGACATACAAAATTATGCACAGGAAGAATAGAGAGATGCTCTTTACACTCTCACATAACACCAGAACCAGGGGACTTCCACTAAAATTAGTGCTGGGAGAGTTAGGACAGACAAAAGAAAATATTTCTTTACTCAGTGTGTGGTTGGTCTGTGGAACTCCTTGCCACAGGATGTGGTGATGGCATCTGACCTAGACGCCTTTAAAAGGGGATTGGACAAGTTTCTGGAGAAAAATCCATTATGGGGTACAAGCCATGATGTGTATGCGCAACCTCCTGATTTTAGAAATGGGCTATGTCAGAATGCCAGATGCAAGGGAGGGCACCAGGATGAGGTCTCTTGTTATCTGGGGTGCTCCCTGGGGCATTTGGTGGGCCGCTGTGAGATACAGGAAGCTGGACTAGATGGATCCATGGCCTGATCCAGTGGGTCTGTTCTTATGTTATTAGAGTGGCGGGGGAGGGGCGTGCAGGAGGGGGGACTGGCAGGTGGCGCCGTGGGGGGGGCCGGGCTGGGGCGCTCTACCTCCCCCCCCCCGCAGCCCGCACAACAAAGGACTTGCAGCCCTGTAGAGAGAGGGTGAGGGGCAGTGGCGTAGCTAGACTGGACTCCAAGGCTGCCCTCCTATCCACACTTACCTGGGAGTAAGTCCCATTGACTATAATGGGACTTCTTTCTGAGTAGACATGTCTAGGATTGAACTGACAGGCTGCCCTCCTCTCCACACTTTCCTGGGAGTAAGCCCCATTGGGAACTTCTTTCTGAGTAGACGTGCATAGGATTGGGCCATAAGGCTGCCCTCCCAAGCACACTTTCCTGGGAGTAAGCCCCACTGACTATAATGGGTCTTACTTCTGAGTAGACAGGTGTAGAATTGGAGCCACAGATCCCAGAGCGGATACACAGGCTATAATCCTAGTCACACTTTCCTGGGAGTAAGCCCCATTGACTATAATGGGACTTACTTCTGAGTAGACGTGCATAGGCGAGGGCTCTACGTTCTGCGGCGTGCAAGCGGGCCCCCCTTCGGAGCCACTGGGGGTGCAAAACGGAGGCGTTCCGCCTCAATGGCTCCCTGCAGAACTCAGCGCTCTGCGCCCCTCCAGTGACACCACCGGGTCTGCCTTGGGCGCAGAGGGGCAGTGCCTGGGGCGGGGGCTGCTGCGGGGGGCGGCGGACCCGCCCCGCCCCCGGGAGCGCTGTCCGGGGAGGGGGCGGGGGCGCGCCGTGCCCGCGGGAGCCGCTGCCGCCGCCGCCTGCGCCGGGACCTGGCTGGCTGTCGGGGGTCTGCTGGTGCGAGATTGGCTGGCGGGGGCGGGCGGGGCGCGCGGATTGGCGGGCGGCTGGGCGCAGGGCGGGCGCGGATTGGCGGCCGACGAGGAAGCAGGAAGGGAGGACGGAGCGGGGCGGACGGGCTCGATGCTGCCGCGGCTGTCGGGGGACGGAGCGCGGAGCGGCCGTTGTGGCGGGAGAGGCGGCGGCCCCCGGGCGGGAGAGGCGGCGGCAGCGGCGCCGCCCGGCCCCTCGGCCGGCCTTGCTCGCTCGCTCCCTCCGCACGCGGGCCCAGAAGGGGGCGCGCCTGGAGCGGCCGCCCGCAGCCCCGCGCTGGGGAGGAGGAGGAGGAGGCGGCGGCGCTGACGCAGCAGCCGGAGCCCGGGAGTCAGTCCGGCGCCCGGGGCGTTCCAGCCGCCGCTCGCAGCCCGGCCCGGCGCGGCCGCGGCCTCCCGCGCTGCCGGAAAGAGCAGGAGCAGCGCCCCGGTGAGTGAGCGAGCGAGCGAGCGGACGGACGGGCGGGGGGCGGCGCAGCCCAGCCCTCCGCGGGTCTCCTCGGGAGCAAGCCCCGAGGGAGGGCGGCAGCCGGCCCCGCGGTGGGCTCCGCCTCGCAAGGTGGCGGCGCCGGAGCGCGCTGCGTCGTCGGGGGAGAACAGGTGCCGTCGCTGCCGCCGGGGGGAGAGGGGGGCGCGGCTCCTGCCGCCTGCCTTGCCCCGGAGGGGGCCGCGCCCGGGAACTTTCCTCTGGCGGCCGCGTGCGCCCCGGGCGCCTCCCTCCATCCTCCGGGGATCGGCTCTCCGCCTCCCCTCCTCGTGCCGGGCTGGGGGGCTCGGCTCCCTCCCCTTCTCAGCGCTCCCGCTGCCGCCTCGTCGCGGCCCCCCCTCGAAGGACACCGTGGCCTGGGCTGCGCGCTGAAGGACACTCGGGGGCTGCCGCCTCTCCACGCCCATCCCCGGGCCGCCTGCTCCCCCGCGCCAGCAGCAGGGAGGAAATGGCCCCCGTGGGCTGGAGGCAGGTGGGCAGCCCGGCCAGGGCCTCCTGGGGGCTCACGTCGGGCGGCAGGGCCAGGCTGCTGCTGGGCGTGCTGGGATTAGCTCTGGGTCGAAAGTTATGTAATAAAACCATCACATTTTACACCCCCCCAAAGGCCCTTTTCCCCAAATGATCTGGGCACAGGCAGGGACTGGATCCCTGGACGGCACCTGAATGGCACCGGCACCCACATCTTGACCAACACTTTTGCCTCCCCATCTAACCTTGCCCTCCTTGGAAAGACATGAGCCCTACTTCCTAGGGTGCTTTTGCCTAGCCCCACTTCCTAGGGTACAATCCTATGCATGTTTACTTCCCCCCCAAAAGACCCATTTTTCCAAATGATCTGGGCACAGGCAGGGACTGGATCCCTAGATGGGCACCTCTATGGCACTGGCACTTGTGTCTTGGCCACCCCATCTAACCTTCCCCTCCTTGGAAGGACACAAGCCCCACTTCCTAGCCCCATGTTCTAGGGTACAATCCTATGCATGTTTACTCCCCCCCCCAAAAAAGACCCATTTTTCCAAATGATCTGGGCACAGGCAGGGACTGGATCCCTAGGTGGGCACCTCTATGGCACTGGCACTTGTGTCTTGGCCACCCCATCTAACCTTGCCCCCCTTGGAATGACACAAGCCCCACTTCCTAGCCCCATGTCCTAGGTTACAATTCTGTGCATGTTTACTCCCCCGGAAACACCCTTTTTCCCAACTGATGTGGGCAGAGGCAGGAACTGGATCCCTGGATGGGCACCTGAATGGCTTTAGCCACCCCTCTTTTCTCCTCTTTCCTTTTCATGGAATGTTGCCCTCTTTGGAAAGACTTGTTTACCCAGCCCCTTTTCCTAGGGTACAATCCTAAGCATATCTACTCAGGAGTAAATCCTATTCTGTTCAGTGGGGCTTACTCCCAGGAAACTGTGTCTAGGATTGGCCAGTCTACTTCAGAGGGCTGATGCTTTTTTTGCGGTGAACTAGAAGCAGAGACAGCTGCTTGAAATGGGCTGGAAAGGACAAAGACACACAGAAGACCCTCTGTGCCTGGTTAGTGGGCTCTTGGAGTGGAGACTTGGGAATCCAGCACAAGGACAGAAATAATCAAGCCGTATATTGCTTTTTAAAATTTAAAAAACAGGTCATTGGGGCAAGATGTATGCAAACCTGAAGTGGATTTTAGAGAAATGACTCAGTAACACAAGGTACATTGACATTATCAGTATACTATCTGAAAGTAGTTAAAAAAGCTGTAAGTAAAGTTTTGTGGAGTGACAGACCTTCTGAAGGGGGAAGAAAAACCCTGGAGCATCTGAATTGGTATCACTGTTTCCTGAAGACAGTGATGGTGTAGGTGGCAATAATTCAGGGGAGCTAAAGGGTTTTCTGTTTGGTACATCTTGCTTTGTCACAATTTGTGGCCCAGTTCTGTCCATGTTTGTTCAGATGTGGTTCTTGCTTTTACACTCCTTAGTGTGCGTAAGATCACAACCTTGGTTTGGGAGGCAGACTGTGGATGTGTAATGTCTGCATAGGCCAAAATCATACCTGTTTCCAAAATGTAGCCGGTTTTTAAAATTTAAAATCTTCCCTCCCTCTTGTGTATTATGTGTTATCACAAATGATGCATTTCCTGCTTTTGACTGTCAACCACACACCTCGTCTGGTAATACGGGAGAAGACTCTTTTCTGTATTATCCTGGGCTTAGACTCCTGTGGAATCCCAAAAGTATACCTCTTGCCTACCCTAGGGCCTTGTCCTTCCTTGTCTCCATCTTTGCTCTCAGGTGAAACTGACAAGGTTGGGAAAAACTTGTTTTAAATATAAGGTAGGCTATCTAAAGTGTATGCCCTTTTGAAGAGAAGAAGCAAATCCCCCACTGTTCTTAGAGCAGCAGGAAGAAGGGGAGTGTTGGTGGATTCCAGGGGTTCTGTTAGTATTTTACAAGTGCTTAAAGTGTGTTTGAGTATGAGATTTGTTTTGACTCTATTGCCAAACTGAAGCAGATGAGTTTCATTTTTGTTGTGTCAATCTCCCCTGTGTAGAAGCCAGAAACTTTGCTAAGTACTGTGTGGATCATCAGGCAGTCTGTTCTGGGATGGTGACCACATATTACTGGGTCACACAGTGTTTCCGTGATCAGTGTTTATGAGATCTGGAAGCTGCTTAGTGTTCCGAAAGTATCTATTGAGTTTGTTGTGGAATTTAATGTGTCTTGTTCTGTTAGCAGAGGGATAACGCTAATAGGGGTGACATGAATGTTGTCATCCTGTTGTCCTTGCTCAAAGATTTCCATGTCTTCTTGCCTGTAGATTGTATTGCAGAGGGCAGCTCCTTGTGTTTCTTTCTGTGCTATGGAATAACAAATAGATCAGCTTATGAAAGGAGCATGCACCATGAGATTAGCAAGTTCTAGATGGATCATTATTTTGTTTAGATTTGCATTCTGGCTGATCCTTAAGGCATAACACGCCTCCTTTTACATGTAGTTTTGTCACAGACTTTTCCTTCAGAAGGAACTGTTTTTCAAAGTACTATTAGTAGCTACTAGACCTGATGGCTACATCCTACCTCCAGGTTCAGAAACTGCACACCTTATCAGTGGCAGGGAGCAGTAATGGTAGGAAAGGTGCAGAAGAGGGTGTCCAAAATGTTACTGGGCTGGGGCACCTCCCTTGTGAGGAAAGGCTATGGTGTTTGGGGCTGTACACTCTAGAAAAAAGGTGTCTGAAGGAGGACATGATGGAGACATATAAAATTATGCATGGATGAATAGGGGGATGTTCTTTTCCCTCTCACACAACACCACAACCAGGGGACATCCACTAACATGGGAGAGTTGGGAGAGTTAGAACTGACAAAAGGAAATATTGCTTTACCCAGCTTGTGGAACTCCTTGCCACAGGGTGTGGTGACGATACCTGACCTAGATGCCTTTAAATCAGGATCGGACAGATTGATGGTGGACAAGTCCATCACAGGTTACAAACCATGATAGGAATGTGCAACCTCCTGACTTTAGAAGTAGGCTACATCAGAATTCCAGGTGCAAAGGAGTGGCAACAGGATACATGTGTGCTCCCAGAGGCAACTGGTGGGCCACTGTGAGATACAGGCAGCTGAATTAGATGGGTCTCCTTTGGCCTGATCCAGTGAGGCTCTTATTTTCTTTCTCTCCTCTATTTGTGGACTTCCCAGAGGCAACCGGCATGGACTCTTGTGGAAAATAAGAAATCAGTCTAGATGGGTCTTTTATCTGATCCAGCAGGAGCTTTTCTTAAGTTCTTCTCTGATTCCCTTTTGTAACAAAGGGAGCTAAGGATGCTATGGCTTGTTAGAGGTTGGTAGGTAAATGCAAGGCTAAAGCCTGAATATGAGCCTTGACTTTATCATCTCCCCCCCCCCCCCCGTGTGTAATGCTCCTTCTTCCACAATCTCGAAAACAGTGCTAGCAATTCTTTTGTGATTTGAATTCAGATGACTAGAGTTCTGGTTAAAGTTGTTGATACAATGCAAATATTTCCTTGTGACATCCCGATACGACTTTTACAGAGTACTTGAGGAATTTTGGATTTTGAAAGGACATTTGGCATCAGAATATACTTGGGTCCAAGAATTTTTATTTGTGTTTTGTAGCTTGGTCTAGGAGAAACTTCTTTTTAAAGGCATCTATTCATTTAGTGAGTTTTAGTGAATACTTAAATTCTATATGAATTTCACCCATCCAAAATTTTGTGATAAGACTGTGTGTACTTGTTCCATGTTGCACAGTACTCGCTGTCTAGGCAAGGCCCATGATAATGATCCTCTAGCCTGAATGATACTTATCAGGCTATACTTTTGTGGGAACATCCGCCTGCCTATTAAGGGAATTTTTAATGCAACATTTTCAGTATTGAAAGTACTGATGGGGCATTGCTCACGCTTGCTTAAAATCAGATGATCTGGACAAGGTGACAGGGTAGAGCCTTTCAAGTAGTAGTGAGGAGGGAATAGACAGATTAACTGTTTATCCTCCAAAGAACATTGTTGCACTGATGTCAGAATAAGGCTGTAGCTCTGAGTAAGAGTATCTGCTCTGCATGGAGACAAACAGGTTCAGACTCTGGGAATATCCAGCTCAGGCTGGAAAAGGCCCTTGTTTGAAAACCCATAGAGCTGCTGCTTGTTGCAAAAGCAAAGGTGAGTTAGACCAGCATTTCTCAAACTGTGGGTTGGGACCCACGAGGTGGGCCACAAGCTAATTTCAGGTGTATCACCTAGCTCAACAGGCAGCCATTGAAAATTCAGAGCTGGAAATACAGGTTATGGAGCTGCTGGGCAGGGTGGCTTCTGGTGGGAGAGAGGCATGGTGCTTTGCCATGGATGGGGTGCTGGAAAGGGGGAAAGGCTGTGTGGTTTGAAAAGGATTCGAAGTCTGCGTTCTGCTTTAACTTCCAGGCGGGAATGTTTAGATTCTGAGCTATTCAAAATAACAGCACAAGTGCGCTGAGTGATGGGACCTTTGGCTGATTGTGGCTTCGGTTTGATGGCTTCCAGGTTAATGACACCACTTCTGGTGGGTCCCAACAAATTGTCATTCTAAAAAGTGGGTCCTGGTTTTAAAACATTCAAAAACCACTGAGCTAGACTTTTATAGCAATAATGACTGTGGGTATATGTATTCATCCCCATTAGTAGGGGGCAGTTGCCCATTTAATTTCTAGTTTTAAATGCTTGTAGACTTTCTCTTTCTTTGACTAGAGTTTTCTTTAGCTTTCTTTCCTGTCTAGTTGTTCTACTTATATAACAGTGGCTGCAGTTCTTTGTTGTTGCAGTAAAGTTATTGAAAGAAATAGTAACACCATTACAATTATATTGCATCCTCTGTTTGTGGTGCTTTGCATGCATCATATCAGAAATCCATTTGACTTCTCTGCAAGGTAGATCAGTGGTGTGTTGTTGCAGGTGAGGGGTCTGAGAGAATACAGGTCATCCCTTATTATCCACTGGGGTTCCATTCTAAAACCCTAGTGGATTAAAAAAAACAGTGGAAAAATAGATTTAAAGACCCACTTCCAAGTTTCTTTCTTCTCTATTGCTCCTAATGGAATACGGTTGTGCCTCGACATCTGCAGGGGTTTGATTCTGGGACTCCCTGCTGATACCATAAAATGTGTTAAATAGAAGCAGTTAAAAAAAAATAAAAAAGTGCATCCCTTTGCGATTGTGGTTTAAAAACAGCTTTTCTTACTGTTATAGAGAGGCAGTCAACAATTAGAAATGCAATGGAACCCCTGCCTTTGCCTGGCTCAGCTGAAGAATGGAATGTTTGCTTACATGACTGTCTCTACAACAATAAGAAGAGCAGTTTAGGGACTAAAGGGATGCATTTTTTTCCCCTTCTCCAGGGATCAGCACATTCTTTCTCATTTGCAGTGACCATTTGTGTTGAGTCAAATCCATGTATTACAAATCCGTGTATAACAAGGGTTGACCTTTAGTGGGTTGCCCAAGAACATCTGGTGAATTTATGGCTGATTTGAGAGTTGAACCTGGGGGTTTGCCAGCTCCTACTCCTAATCAACTATGTGACATCAGTTCACACATTAGAGTAAAACTGTGGTATACTACAAACAGTTGGAGCAGTGAGTTTCAGAGTTCATTTTATAGAATGACTCCCTGAACTGACTTGAGCTAAGAATCTTTTATCTGTTCTGCAAGAAAAGGTAATAAATCACCCCTTTTGAACTACTAATGGAATTTGGGGGTGGTGGTGGTGGTGGTGGTGATACAGGGATTCTCCTATCCCTTTAATGCTATAATGTTGTAGTAAGAACCTCATCTGTTACATATAGGGTTTTTATCTTTATGATCTTTGATTCAGCAGAACATGTTTGTGGTCTTTCAGAGAAAAAAACGATGGAATACCTTTAGCAACAAAAGTTTCCTGTCTTCAAAGCAAGTTATTTAAACTGTTAGTTTGTAACAATACATTACCTCATAAGGTGTTTTAAAATGGTATTTATCTTCCTCAGTGTTCAGTAAGACTTAGGCTGTAGACCTGTCTTACTCTCCAGAAACCAACACCTCTGCTCTTTTCAATGAAAGGTATGCACATGTCCCTGAGATGAAGCACCATTGAACACAATGAAACTTGCTTCTGAGTAGACATGCCTAGGATTGCCTTTTAAGTTTAGTATCCCTGTGGAGGGAAGCATTAATTGCTGTGAGCAAAGTTTGCACTGTTCTTTATTTTAACATGTTGAAGAGGGCTTTTGTAGAGGCAAAACATAATCCATGACTAATTTTGTGAGAGCTAAATAAGAAATGTTAGTCTTTTTTGGACTGTTGTTTTTTTAACTGTTTGAATTCAACTTGTGACATGGATTTGAGTTCAGTCTCATGCTGTAACAGCAGGCTGAGTGGCAAATACTAGATTCTAAAGTGATGTCTTCAGCATTTTTGATCTCATTGTCGTCATTTTAATGTATGGACAGACCTGAACTTAATATATTTCCTGGACAAAGTGACTTCTCTTGCTCTTCCTCTGCTTTTCTGCCTGGGGTGTGAGCAGAATTTTCACGCTGTGAGCAGGGGTTTCTCCTTTTCTCATTTCTGTGTTTTGGTTTTTAACTTGTCCTTAACTCTATACTTGTCTAATTTTCTTTGAATGGCAGCTGCTAGTGATGCAACTGCCTGTAGTGAAGTGTTCTTAGTTGGTGCTTATCCCTGATATGAGAGGCGTATCAGTTGAAAATGGATCATCCATAAAGGATGTTGTATGCCTTGTGTGAGGGAGAGGAAATAGGGAAGTTGTAACAATAAGTTAAAATGGGGTAAAATATGACACAGATCTGTAGTGTGTCTTAAAAATGTCTTTCAAGGTGTGACATTTGGTCCCACGTATTCTCTTCATTTTCCTAACTGTTGCCCTTATAGGAGACTCCCTAAAGACACCTCCCTTATCCTGCTGAAGGTTTGTCATCCTTTTAAAAGTAGAATTGTGGTTTCCTTTATATCCTTTCTCCTCTCCTCTTTATAGCCTTTCTCTTCTCCTCTTTTAACCAGAATGATAGTTCCTTAAATCATGCACTTTGAATTTAGGACAACTTGAGGTACTGTATTTGTGATATACCTGAGATGGTGTTTATAGTTCCAGGTGGTTAATTGTGCTAACTTAGGAACGATACACTGCATTATTTGAAAATTGAGAAAAAGTTTAGAATGTAAATTGATTTAAAAATGCTAGCAGATTTTAAAAATTCCATGTAGGTCTCTTAACTGTTCATTGCCTGTTGCTGAATTGTCTCATGAATTCCCTGGCATTCCTTTCCTGTTGGTATAAAGTTGATTGGTTAATATTTGTTGAGAATGTGAATAAATACATAGAGGAGTTGTAGGGCAAGAGCCTGTATTCATTGCTTTATTCATTGCTGTATTCATTCTCTCCCAGAATTATGATCCCTTTGATTTATTTTTGTGCTACTTGCACAATATTTGAAACTTTCAGAGTAGGTGATTGGCAAGAGTCAAATCAGTTGCATGTGCCTTAGTCATCAGAGGTCCTGTGTTTCCCCCACATGTTCTTCAGTTAGGAGAGACATGTGATAGGGTCTTTTTAGGTACACCTCCCAAACTGGAACTTCTTGCATTTGAGATCTCCTTGACTCTCCAGCTTAGATTTTAATTATGTTGAAACAAATAAGCTTTGACAAGTATTTCAGTTGTTTTTGATATTGCCCTGATTGTCCTTTTGGTTGCTTTTTCAGTTTGTGCATATTAAACATTGATTTTTATTGAATTTGGCTTTGATAGGTATTGCTGTGTATGTTGTGAATTGCCTTGGGGACTTCTTCAGAGGCTGAGAGTCAGGCTATAAAAACTTGGATAAATACTCTTCAAAAACTGATCAGGTGGACTTCATTACTACATCTCTGCTCTTAGCAATAAATAGATGGTGAACCTAGGTAGTCAGACATACAATTATGTTAATCAGCTGGTACCACAAGCAGCTTAACTGCCCCAGTTAATACCTGTTCATTAAAAAAGATCTTGATCGAGTACAGTACTGCCCTATTTGGATTTTACTCCTGTAGTGTTTTTTCTCCACGCCAACCTACAGAAGCATTTGTAAAGATCCTGGAAAGAAATGTATTGCAAAGAGGCTCCCAAGAGAACAAAATTCTGTGTTGGCATCCTTCAGTCTCGAAAGACTATGGTATCGCGCTCTGAATAGTGGTTATGGAACAGTGTGTCCTCTCCAGTGTGTGAAGCCTGGGTAAAGTAGATATGGAGGATAGACTGTTACCCGTGCAGCAAATCCCCCCTTTCCATGTCACTGAAATGGTCCAATGGAAAGGCAGAAGCCAATACTGTTGGTTCCAGCAGGAGTTGCCAGAACGTGACTGTGTTCAGCCATGAATTGCCTCAGGGACTCTGGCTCCAGATTTTGCCTCGAGGTTGACTCCTGAAGCCTTTTCCATAACTGGATGTAGCCACAAGGCAGTGGAGGTTTGGGATCAGAGTTTTCCTTCTCTCAGATGAGCTGCCTTCCCAGGCTAAGGAGTCCCATCTACCCAGTGGCTGTTTAGTTGCCTCTTACAGCCAAACAAGGCTGTACTTACAAGTACAGCCAAACTGAGGGCTTATTCTTATCCCCAGCCCCCAGGGGAATAACAAAATTCCCCAGGAGAATTAAAACTTCCCCAGGGGAAGAACAAAATTCTAGCTTTCAGCTAATCAGTTGAACTAAGTGAGAGTTTC
The DNA here is from genome assembly GCF_035046505.1 of Tiliqua scincoides. Taxonomy (NCBI): domain Eukaryota; kingdom Metazoa; phylum Chordata; class Lepidosauria; order Squamata; family Scincidae; genus Tiliqua; species Tiliqua scincoides. The sequence goes on from NC_089821.1 coordinate 13,387,840, forward strand.
AACAGTATTCCTGTGGTGCTCCATTTCAAATAAACCACACTGAACCAGACAGAAATAAGCAAAATTCCACAGTAAACCTGTATGTTGTGTAATAAGTATTTGGGTTGGTACTATTACTGGGTAGAACATAAAGGCGAAACCTAGGAACTAAACCTCTTCCAAACACTGACAGTGTGTGAATGTTTTGAAAGCACTTGGTCAAGTAAGTCTTTGTGGCTTACTAGCCTGTTTGCAGTAGGACTGGGAGGGGGGCTGGAATGAGAAGAAGAATGAGAGGATACTGCAGGCAAATGGGCAAGACCAAAAGCTGGTCCCGTTTAAGGTGTTTGACGAAAAAGGATAATTGCTGTTGGAGCATAACAACTATACATTATTTTTATACTTCCCTTCCTCCAAGGCAGTCAGGGTGGTGTATATTGTTTGTTCCTTTTTATCCTCACAACAACCCTGCAAGGTAGATTAGGCTGAGAGTTAGTGACTGGTCCATGATAACCCAAGAGGCTTCCTGGCTGAACAGGAATTTGAGCCTGGTCTTTCCAGGTCTTTAGTTCAGCAGCAAAACCACCTGTAGAGGATCTGCTGTAACAGCGAAAATGTTTGTTTTCACCCCACAACCAGTTTATTTAGTTCTTGTTAACTTGTATTGATGGTAAAGAGTAGCTGCTAATTGCCCTTTAAGATAAACGAGGAAAACTAGAATTCTTTGTTTCTTACTATAAAATTTCAGCTGTCCCAAGAGCATTGACTTAAGTTTTTTCATTATTGGCCCCGGAAATGTCGTTTGGAAGTTAACTGTTTTCAAAAGACGAAGCGTGGTTAACCTCCTGGAGAACTATCACTTTATTGGCTCTAAAGAGGATTCAAAGAAATAGGCTCAGTTTCACTCTTGCTCATGGTTGTCACTAGCGAATTGCATCTGTTCTGTTAAAGCTTCTTTTTGTGTTGTGGTCAAACTGGGTGCATCACTTCTTATAATTGTTGAAATTTGTGAAGCCTTGCTAAATCACTCAACAAGGTAACTATATACAAGTTCCTCTGTATGTTTTGGCATGAAGTTACCTCGTAGCCCTATCAGATGAACATTGCACTGTTATTACTTGATTGTGCCTTTTTCTCTCAGTGGGTTTTCTACCTTTCAAAAACTTGTCAGACTAGCAGTGATAGTGGGAGAAAAGGTGTGTGTTAAATGGGAAGTGATGTCTTTCCTTCAAACAATTTGGCTGCTACTTTTTCTTTCAGTCTTTTTCCGTGTGTGTGTGTATTCCCAAGTAAAGCCCACTGAATTACTTGGAAATTGCTTCCAATAATGTTTGCGCATGGGATTTTCCCCCTTGTTAGTTTGGAAAAAGTGCATGTTGGGTCACACCCTGAAGGGGCAGTCTAAAGAAGAGCTGGTGGGTGGAAAGAAGCTTGCAGAATGTCTCTGTCCAGGGTTCAGCAATATTCCCTTCTCCCGCAGACCCCGTCCCAGCGCTAGGTGCCACTCAATTTCTAAAGGTCGCAGATTACAGAAGCAGCTTTTCAGGGAATTCAGGGTCGCTGTGTGGGGAAAGTTCTTTTACTTAAGCCTCCTTTTGCTCAATTAAAGGTCTGGCTCCAACCCTGTCCTTACTCAGCAATTCTTCATGCTTGCTCTAGAATTATTCTTCATTGCATGATCTGATGCATTGTATACAGTTGGATAAAAATGGTCTAAAACAGTGGTTCTCACACATTTAGCACTGGGACCCACTTTTTAGAATGAGAATCTGTCAGGACCCACCAGAAGTGATGTCATGACCAGAAGTGACATCATCACACGGGAAAATTTTTAACAATCCTAGGCTGTCCTACCCATATTTACCCAGGAGTAAGACCCATTTACTATAATTGTTAAAAGTTTATACATACCGTGTTTCCCTGAAAATAAGACCTACCCTGAAAATAAGACCTAGTAGTGATCAGAGCCGGGGGGGGGGGGCAGGAGGGATCCTCGGGCGGGGCGGGTGGACAACATGACTGGGAAGGCTGCACTCCCGTGCGCCACCTAGAAAGCTCCTGTTGTGCTGCCTTGGGCAGAGGACGCTGAGGTGGGAAGCAGCAAGCAAGGCAACCCTGCCTACTGGGCTCTGAGGCTCTCCACAGCTTCCAGGGAGTAAGTCCCATTAACTATAAAGGGACTGACTTCTGAGTAGACAGGCAGGCGGGGATCCTCCTGGGTGCTTAGGGAACATCCTCTCCACACCTTCCAGGGAGTAAGTTCCATTAACTATAAAGGGACTGACTTCTGAGTAGACAGGCAGGCAGGCATCCTTCTGGGTGCTGAGGGGATATTGTTGTAAGGTATATTTTTGTACATGAATGACTGTGGATTGTTGTACATTAAAAAAAAATAAGACCTACCCCGAAAATAAGACCTAGTGTGTGTTTTTGAGCCAAAAAAAATATAAGCCAGTGTCTTATTTTCAGGGAAACACGGTAGTAGCTTGTTAAAAGTACTGGTCTGTAACATTTCCCCAAACGCAGTCACATACCATGGTAGCATCAACTCTAATACATTAAAAATAAAATATTGAAATGAATGGGGACCCACCTGAAATTGGCTCATGACCCACTTAGTGGGTCCCGACCCACAGTTTGAGCAACACTGGTCTAAAATATTTCTGTCCTGCGTTTCTTGCCACAGGGCAACCCAGGGAGCGTACAAAGCAGAGAATATGCAGTAAAATTTAAGTGGTTAATTTTCCAACTTGAATCCCATTCCAGCAACCCCACCACCACTCTTGCTTCTGAAAAAATAAAAGCAAAAAAGTCAGGCTTTAACCAAAGGAGGTAGGCATGTTGAAATTGAGCAGAGAGGGTTGGTGCCATCACTGGAAAGGGCCTGCTTCTGATGGATGCCTAGAGATCTGTGCATAAGGACCATTTACCAGTTGTGTATCAATTAGGAACCCTTTGCTTTTGGGAATCCAATATTATTTTTTAATACAGTAAAGCAGTGTTTCTCAAACTGTGGGTCGGGACTCACTAGTGGGTCGTGATTCAATTTCAGGCAGGTCCCCATTCATTTCAATATTCTATTTTAAATATATTAGACTTGATGCTCCCATGATATGTGACTGCATCTGGGGAAATGGTACAGACCTGTACTTTTAACAAGCTACTATGCATATTCTTTTAACAATAGTAGGTGGGACTTTACTTATGGGTAAGTGTGCAGAATTGCAGTGTAGGATTGCTAAACATTTTCCTGCTTGATGATGTCACTTCCGGTCATGACATTGCTTCTGGTGGGTCCTGACAGATTCTCATTCTAAAAAGTGGGTCCCGGTGCTAAATGTCTGAGAACCACTGCAGTAAAGAAAGAGGCTAAAGATTTAAAACTCTGTAATGATATGATGTTTACAACAATCTGGGATAAATCCAAAACCCATGTTTACCATCTGTTTGACTATCAGAATCTCATATTTGATAAAAGAATGAACTAAGAAGAAAATATGCTAGCAAAAGAAAACAAATATACTTGCTCTCAAAAGATTTCTAGAAGATCAGAAAGAGAAAAATAGACAATCGTGGTGTGAATTGGATGGGAAAGAGCCTTCTATCTTAAGCCTATCTTAGGCCTATCTTTACATTTTGTAAAGTGTAAAAAAGTGAGTAAGTGGGCTAAAGCTACAAGGATAATGTTAAAATACATTAACATGCCCTTCCAGCGCAGGATGCATCAGCACTGGAAAGTTGGCAGGATTGGGCCCTTAGAAACTGTTTCATTTGTAGACATCAGCTAATCCATCAAAGCTAGCAAAAGATGAATATTTGACAAGAATATCAATTTCTAAGAGTATTAACAAGTTGCAGTTGGATGCTCCTCTAGAGCAGAAGTCCAAGGTGTGGAGCAGCATCCTGTGTCTGCAAATAAAGGAACAAGCATGATCAAGTCAACATTCTTTAATTGCATAGTCTCAAAGCTGGGGCATCATCTGAAAGAGAAGCACACAAGTGGGGCTGCCAACCATCTCATCCCAAAGGGCTCTTGTGCCTCTGCAAGTTATCTGACAAATGGACAGATAACATATGCCTATGAGATCTGACTGCACCAGTTGGTTCAATGTCTTGTCACGGATTTGCAAAGCAATAGGGGTCTTTCTGGTTCAAGTAGATCGGCAGTCCCACAGAGGAACAGCTGGCTCACGTGGGTCACTGCTGCCGAACACATGGGCTTCCCTTGTGGTCTGTACAGCTGACTATGTGGAGGGTTATGTGTCCTGTTCACCTGGAGCAACTGACTGTGGAGAGCAAAGAGAAGCACAGAGAATTAAAATACATTTCTGTTCAGCCCACAGGTGTACACATTTGATCCCTGTTGTGTATATGCAACGTTGGGCAAAAATGGCTTAACAGAACCATGTCAGAATGGCAGCAGTGAGATATGAACAACCATTAATCATGTCACATATTACAAATGTCCAAGTCTACCCCAATAAAATATTTGAGGATTCCAATAGCTTCCAAATCTAGCAAAGAAGGTTGTATCCGAAGGTGCTCCTTCCCTTTGTGAAATAAGCCCTATTAGGCAAAAACAGTCCCTTTCCCCTTGCCTTTGCTGCCCCTCCAAGCCTCCCAAATCTGCTTCTCCCATAATCCGCAGAAATAGATTTTCAGGAGCTGCAGGAGCACCTTAACACATGGCTTGTAATCAAAATAATCATCACCCTGTGAATCAGTTTGGAAAAGGATGACCCAATGGCATGCATACAGAATGTAGGAATCACTCTTAACACTGTGAATGTGTTCCTGGCAAACAGAGTGCTGTAGGAGGTAGCAGTAACAGTGTAGATATGTTCACAGCACTGAACTGTCAGAGCCAGCTGTAGAATTGGCCAGCCCTGCTGACACTCTTACATGGCAGTGATGGAAGAAGATAGGAGGAGCTACTCTCAGGAGGTTGGGTCAGGTTGAGAGTCATCCTTGTTGAAGAAGGCATCTAGGATAAGGTAGATTACCTTGCCTTCTGCTTTCTCTCCTGAAGCATTCCTTATAGCAAACCATTGGCCCTATGCTAGCCAGAATACACTGTTCTCATTTGCCCCGTTCTAGTCGTAGGATATTGGCTCATGATATTCTAGCCAGAATATGCAGCTCCCATTGGCTGAAGGCACAGCGCAGAGAGCTATATTTTTCTGCACTAAACTTTTGAGTGGTTTGTGGATTTTAACTTTTTATTTTTTATGATACTGTAAAACTCACTTGGCAAAAAGTGTATAATGAAAGAGTGTTAAAGGAAGCAGCTTTATAGTAGGTATTGCTCAGTGGATAGGGAGGAATGTATGTGTAAAAATTATGACTACACTAAGTCTTCTGTTCTTAAATTCCAGTATATATGCCACTAAAACATATTAAATACATGCATAAAATAATCCCTATCTTCATTTCAGTGGATAAAAAGATCAGAATCACTATCAGATATGCAGAAACGAAAAGTATAGGAATCTGATGTTAAAAAGGACTCCGCATTGGTGTTGATAATTTTGGCCAGGGATAAGCAATATTGGTGTGCACCATTGTGGTTTTATCCTGTTACATCACCATGGGAGGGATTGTAAGGGGGAGAGAGCATTTAAGGTAGCAGCAAAGGGTTATTATTGCTAGCACCTGAAATAAGGACTAAATTTAGATCCTGGTTTTCATGATTCTGAGTGTTTTTTTTTTTAATAATAGGTGTTCTAATTTGTCTGGAGAACTAGGCAATAATGGGAGTTATATGATCTTTCAAGAATGTGATTTTATTGCATGATTTATTGCACGATTATCCTTATCAGGGTTTTAAAATGCAGAATGTGCAACCCTCTGGTATTTTGTTTTTCCATACAAGGCATTATGTTCAGTGGTGGGTGAATGTCAATATATTTTGCTTATTGACTAAATTTGTGATGTTGAAACAAATAAACCAAAGTAGAGTTACTGTATTAGTATTAACTTGCTTAAGAAGTTTACAAAAGGTGAAATTTGAGAAGACCTTGGAAAGAGATTTAGGGAGAATAATAAAAGTTTTATAGATCTGCATTTTTAAAATGGACTCAGATGTACAGTACCTGCTAATCTAAAAGCAGATGATTATAATGGAATGTGCAGGTGGTATATCATACCTAAAAAGTTGAATTGAATATATTATAATCTGAGCAGTATTTGAAAAAGTGGGCAGGCAGGCATTACGGTGGGACTGTGAGGCGATTCCAAAACTCTGGATATGAGTAATCCAGGCTAATGAGTTTCTTCAGTTATTATTTTACTTGGCTATTTAGGGTTTGTTAACAAACCCTAAGTTTGCTAGCAACCATTTCCTTATCCTTATCCTTTTTAGTTTCATAACAGGAGTGAAAATAGAGATGGTGAAGTGATGGAAGTCTATAAATGTGCCATAGAAAACTGAATGAATTTTGGAGAAATGTTTGAAATAGTTAAGTTTTCAGTAAAATTGAAGGAAGGGATTTTGTGTCCCTTCTACATAAGTGACAGGTTTACTCAGTACTGGAATGTAGCTTATGGTTTTAGTGATACCTCACAAGTTTTGAGCCGTGGCTGCCACCATCTCCTATAATTTGAATGAAATCAGTACAGTATATAAAATCATCATATTGGTTAACATTTGAATATGTTAAATTTGTATTAAAAACAAAATAAGTGACTACTACAAGGGGGGAAGCAGGTATAGATGCATGATTGTTGAGCTCAACTTTGGGTGTTCTCAGTTCCTTTAATTTTTTTCTAAGTTAAAAATGATCCAAAAATGTAAGCAGAGCAGATGTGAAAGAATGTGCAGAGGACTGAAGTCCCTTTGGCCTTGGGAGTGCAGAAGTAAAGTAAATGAGTACCCAGGATTCTTTGAGACTTCTTTCTGAGTTATTTGAGGACTGGGTGACTACTTGAGGACTGGGGACTCTAACACAACCCCAGAACTAGGGAACATCCTCTAAAATTAATTGCTGGGGCAGTTAGGACAGACAAAAGAAGATATTTCTTTACCCAACATGTAATTAGCCTGTGGAACCCCTTGCCACAGAATGTGGTGATGGCATCTGGCCTAGATGCCTTTAAAATGGTATTGAATAAATTTCTGGAGGAAAATTCCATTACAGGTTACAAACCATGATGGGTATGTCTAGTCTCCTGTTTTTAGAAGTAGGCTACCTCAGAATGCCAGATTCAAGGGAGTGGCACCAGGATGCAGGTCTCTTTTTGTCTTGGGTGCTCCCCGACACATCTGGTGGGCCACTGTGAGATACAGAAGGCTGGAATTAATGGGCCTTTGGCCTGATCCAGCAGGGCTCTTATGTTCTTACTAGGAGTCTAAAGATCACTATAACATTTTCAGGCAGCAGGACAGGTCCCTAGAAAATAGCCAAAATCCATTACTTTTCATAAACTGAAATGACATCGCCTTGAGCTGAGCTGTTATGTTAACATCCAATGAGATGAGTATTGGATAACTCAAAAACGTGCAGCACAAGACTCTGTCATTTTGCTTGGTTCTGATCAAGATTGCTAGATGGTTATAGAGGGCAACAGGTTTTTTTTTTCTCCTATCTGTGAAACGGTGACACAAACAAAGCAATCTTAGATTGGAAAGAGAAGCACCTTCCTTTCTTCTTTCTGATGCGTGGAAATGAGCATGGCTGAACTGAATTGGAGAGATGATATTGATGGTTCTAAATAATAATAATAATAATAACAACTTTATTTTAACCCCACCTTTCTCCCCGAAGGGACTCAAGGCGGCTTACAACAGGTTAAAACAGATTAAAAATATAATTTAAAACAAATAAAAACATATTAACATGGACATCCATTATACATCCATAAAACATTAACATCCATAAAAACATGGATTACCAGCATCCTAGAAATGTGTAGGAATTAAACTCTGTTGCCTGCAGGCATCCATGCAAAGTGTGCTGCTTCTGCTTTCCTAGGGGGTTATAGAAAAGTGTGTGTCACCTTCTCACAGGTCAGGGGTCTGTTGATGGCATGCAACAGTTCTCCAGCGGTTCAGAGAGAAAAAACAAAAGGAGTTATTTTAAGCACTATAGTATAGAAGTGTTGGGCTGTAGCACTGTGTGGCCCAAGCAAAACGCTCTACAGCGCACTGCGTTTTTGTTCTGCATCAGCTGTCCTGCTTGACCTGTGAACATGAAGCAAAGAACTTTCCTGACCTAACTAGCAGCATGTGGATGTACAATGAAGCTGGATGTGGGGGGGGGGGATCTGCCACATCAGCACTTCTATAGCCAGCCTTTCAACCACTGGCTTAATAATAACTTTGGGACAGTTCTCTGTAAACCGAGCTTCTCCCCCCAACACTGTTTGTGACTCTTGTGAATGGATTGCAACACATACAGTGCTCAAACTGTGTGTGTATTCTCTGTAGGGAAGTGCTGGAGCCACTGCGCCTGAATTGCTGACCCGCTGACTCGACTCAGCTCGCAAGTCATAACGAACTGCTGTTATGACTCGACCTGAGCCACTTAGAGTCATTTGACTCCGTTGAGAGTCATTGTGAGAAGAAAGTCAGGTGTGACTCTGTAGAAGAAAAGGAGGTGCTACTGGGGTGTATGTTGGAGTTCCAGGTCTGGAAGAGAACGTGCAGGAGAGCAGCAGAGTGATATTGTCTTGCACCTGCCTTTCAGGAATGCAAAATGCCACAAGGTCATAAAGTGTTCCTCTTCCTATCGCAGGGAAATGCCTCCCCCCCTTTGCCTTCCTCCTTTGCATTTGTTCCTCCCTGTCCATTGGACTGCTCCTCTCCCTCGCCTGGATAAAAAATCAGGCCTTCCATTTGTCCATTCCTAGATCTCTAAGAGAGCCCCCTCCCCCATGTCCTGGTTGCCCCATCTTCTTCTGCTTCCTCCCTCAGCCTCATGAAGCTGGAAAAAAACACACCTTAAGCCCTCTTCCTTCCCTCCATCTCCTGGAACCAACCTGCCCTCGTTCTACCATGCCTGCTACTGCCATCGATCTGAATCCTGGCTTTTGGATCACCCACAAGGTCTTTGGCATGATGTGGAAGTGGTGGAAAAGGAAGTCGTCACTTGAGTCAGTTCAAGTCATGACTCATTACTGAGTCACTGGCCCCAAGTTACTAGTCGGATCTGAGTCAGTGATGTCCGTGACTTGAGTTGACACAAGTTGAATCGAGTAGTCATGACTTGAGTGACTAGTCATCCCTGATTCTCTGCGTCCACAACACATGGTGTACGTGTGTCAATTTGTGATGATGGGCAATGGTGGTGTGGCAGTGGCAAGCAGCATCGCTTGTGTCTTCCAGTGACATGTTAGTGCTTGAGGAATATATGTTGGCACTTTGAGTTAAATGTCTCAGTGTGGGTGGAGGCATAGTTGAGCAGGGCTAGTGCACTTTTGGATCTCTCTCCCTTGTCTATTTAAAACATTTTGTGTCATTTCGATGGAAATGTGTCACTGAGAGGACCAATCATCACGTGCTCGGTAGGTAGAAACTACTTATTAGCAAGCATTAAAGCACTATTTACATGCTAGGCTAATTAGAAACTGCATGACTTTTTTTTCTTAAGGGATAGAGTTGTTTTTAACTTCTTAGATGGCTTAAACTCTTTTGCAGTAGTTTTCCATCCATGCTCTGTGGTTGTATGATCAGGACACATCCATGTGAGCAAGGCCACAAGAGAGACTTTTACCCATCCTCTCTGTTGCACCTTTCTAACTTGTTAAGAATTGTTTAACAGAAGTGCAAATAAATCAAAACCAAACACGGAGAGCAATTGTCAATCTGCATATGAGTCAGAAAGCTGGTTGTACAGGCATTCCCCAACTCTATCCGCAGTTCACAAATTAAGGGCACAATCCTAACCAGGTCTACTCAGAAGTAAGTCCTATTGTGTTCAATGGATCTTACCCCCAGGAAAGTGAGGTTAGAATTGCAACCTAACTCTCCTCATAGAGATTACTTATCTTTGTCTTGATTGCAGACCTCCTGTTGTCTCCCCTGTCCTGCTTTTCAGCTCTATCAGGAAGCAGGTTGGAGGGCTGAAAACAATGCAGTGGTAATTAATTTGCATGATTGTAGAATTTGTAAACTGTTTCTTGTAGGGTTTTGTGCCCCCTGATGATATGGCATAGTCCCCAATTCCTGCCTTCATGCTGTCAAATGGTTCCTCAATAAAGATATGGTTGATCGAGGTGTTTGAAAATGGCGTTATTTACTTTACTCAGAAGTAAGCCAGTTGTGTTCAGTAAGACTTAGGCTGTAATCCTATCTTACTTGCCAGAAACAAGCACCTCTAGTGATTGAATCTTTCATGATAAAGACACATTCCTGTGCAAACTTGCCTATGAGAAAGTTCCATTGACCTTGGGAAAAGTTACCTGCAACATCTGAACAGTGTAAAAGATTTATCTAGGTGACCTGCAGATTTTCAACATATGTCTGCACCCGGCAGGTGAAGTTGCAATATATTTGCCATATTTCTGCACTCTCTCCGATCCCTGCTGAGAATGGGCTTTCACAAACTATTTGTGTGGTAAATCATGCCATAAATGACTTAAGAAATAGAGCAGATACTGGCTGTGGCAAGGAAAGCATTAAGTAGTGATTAATTCTTATAAATCTTGAAGGTACTTTTACTCCCTCAAGTAGTATACAACTTCAGAATGGTTAATTCCTCTGATCATTAGGCTATAAATACTGGAGTAAGCAGCTGTGGCATGATTTTGCCTTTTGATCATGGAAAATAACTGCTGTGGTGCTTAGCAATTCAAGGACATCCAGCGAAGATGTAATATCACCAATGGGACACACAACTGTGCTACCACGATTGAAGCATGGCCGAGGCCTTGCTTGTGTCTCTGGAATGTGGTTTAACTTGAATAGGTGATGTAGTACTAAAGTGCAGGGAGTACTGCTTCTCTAAGTGACCTCAGTGTAGAGTACAGAGATGTTATGGGCCTCCTTAACTTGGGATGTTTTGTTCTTGGATGTTGGGGAAGAACATGGACTGAAACAGGTCCTGCCATCCTAATGTGCTTTGGTGAGGATTGCTGTTTTCAGAGAAGCTGATCCTTGCCATGGTTAGAGGTAAGGAGGAGCATTGGTTGAAGGCCTTAGTCTAGGCATACTTGAAATTATATTCAGTTGAACTTGGTGGACTTAACTTTTGCATAAATGTGCCTGGGATCAGGCTTCAAATAGGATACACCACTGGTTCTCAAACTCTCTAGGAGTTGGAGAACCAGGGTAAGTCTTTACAGGGGTGGGGTGGAAGGGATTGTGCCACTGCTGGGGAAGAGGAGACTATTTTAAACTAAACTTTCCTGCTACTGGGGTCTGGGGGTTGTGGGAGCCCTGTGGAGCTTTTGTAGGGCTCCCCACAACTTGTAGAATGTAAAAAAAAAAAAAAAAGATTGCAACTCACTTCTGGTTTCACGATCGCAACCTGGAAGTAGGTTGTGAACTTTTTTATGTTCTACAAGCCATGGGGAGGCCTGCTCAGAGGGCTCATTGGGGCTCCCCACAACCCCCGGACCCTGGCAGCAGGTGAGTTTAAGTTTAAAACAGCCTCCCCTTCCCCCATAGTGGCATGATCCTGTAGATAGCATTGCCGCTTTGCCCCTGCCCCTTAAAGGGAAAGGGTTCTCTCAGGCTGATGGGTCACAAACTACCGGTTTGAGAACCACATAGTAGAAATATAGGCTAATAATAAATTTGTCGGGAATTTGGCCTGCCAACTGTATCTTATTTGGCAGGTGGAATATTGTATATTCTGCTTGAAATGGTGCCTTTGCTGATATTCCAGGAGTGGAGGGAAGCAGTGGTTGTGATCATTGAAACAGGCAAATGTATTACATTTAGTATGTAAATGTGCTCTCTCTCCTGGGTAACTGTAAAGGTAAGAGGGTAACTGCTTGAGGTCATGGTTAACAATAGCATCTATATGGAGGCCATGGGAATAATGTGATTCCACTCTTTGACTGTTGAGTTGTTTGACTGTAAGGTGTGTGTTGCTGTTCATGGCTACTTGGCTTGCCTGGGTACAGCTGCCCATTGGGATACGGCAAGTGGCAGAGGCAGTAGGTTTTTCAGAAAGGGAGCCAGGCAGTGGTAGGCTGGTGGCTGCAACAGGAGGAGCTTTGTGTATGAAATTGCGTGGCTTGCTTCTTGAGGACTGTACTTTTGAGAGATGGGCAGCTCAATTCTAACCTGCCCCGGAGCAGGCAGGCTGAATGGCCTGTGCTGCATCCAGAGCAGGGTCGGTCCGGGTTGTAGCACAACTCAGAGTAAAGAGAATCCATTCCCGTTACCCTGTGTCACGTAGTAACTGCCCCATCGCGCAGTTTGGATCTGCACCACCTACATTGGTGGTGCAAATCCAAGCGGCCAGATATTAGACTGGGGCCACTTGGGGGGGGGGGGTAGTAGGATCCTGGCCCTGCCCCCTGCCAGACCCAGTCTCCAACCAGCCTACCTGCCACCCACTGTCCCCTTGCCCCTGAAAGCCTCTGAAACTCTCCCCCACCCTCGCCAGATCCCTGTGCCAGCAGCACACTGCCAGCACGAACTCATCTTGTGCAGGTGCAACGAGGCTAGATCACCTCCATGTGCCAGCCTGCCAGCTCTCCCAGTGGTACAGAAGTGCCTTTTGCAATACCAGGAGGCCAGCACAAGGGACTTGTGCCAGCCTAATGTCCTGTTAGGATTCCACAGTGAAGTTGTTAACCTAACTTGCACTGCATGCCGCTGTTGTGCTGATCTGCAGGAGAGAGATGAAGGGTTTGGTCATTCTCTGATTAAAATGTTTGTGCATTTATTTTATTTTAATCATAGGTAGCTTTGTAGGTCTGTTTGGGGGGAAAAATTAAAAACTCCCAGTACCTTTACTGGGACCAGAAAAATGACATTCTTACTGGGACCAGATAAATGTCACAGCAGCAACAGCAGCCTTTTGAGTTCTTGGGAACTCTGCAGTATAAAGACTGTTCTCTTGTCTTCTCCTTTTTGCCGTGCTGTGTTTCATGCTGCAGACAGAATTGAGTAGCTTCTAGGTTCTGTATAGGGGTGGCCAAACTTAATGGAAGAGCCACATAAGATAAACTTCAGGTGTTTGAGTGCCACAATATTTAAAAAGCATTTAAATTATTAAATATATTTATTTACCATGAACTCATGTATATATCCAGTGAACTCTCAGTTCATGCCTTATAAATATAAAGCTTGAAAATATCTTATTTACCTGTTGTATGTATCGTGATGCAAAAAGGAGCTCAGCTAACATATTTCCGAGAGTCACGCATCGTATGTCAAAGAGCCGCACGTGGCTCACAAGGTATGGTTTGGTCACCCCTGTTCTAGGAGTTTTTCAAAATGGGGAACAGCCAGTTCTAATACCTGTAGCACAGCATTGTTCAGCCATTGGTACTCTGCATCATGGCAGGTGATGTGCCCCACAGGGCTGTGCTGATGCAATGGCACTGCCTCACTGGAACCATCCCTTCGCAATGGTTGTACGTCAGTGAGAAGATGCACCTGGAAAACGGCCTGGTCCGTCAGAAGATGCACCGTTTGAAGGAGGGTGCAGAGTGAAGCTGCAACTGTGGGGCAAGCTTCCCACTCCTGTCTCCGGTGTCAGTGAGGACACCTGCAAGGAGGGTACTTGAACGGGGGGAAAAAAATTGAAAAGCCCTGCTTGCAGTCTGAGATCTCTGTCTTGACAGCTGCTGGGGCTGGTCATCTTAAGTCTGTGACTCCTCATGAACTCCAGCTAAAGATTGTTGTAAATTGCAGGCTTGGAGCCTATTGCACCATGCCCTGCATCTCTCCCCCCCCCCCCCGCACCAAAAGAAGACATACTAACTTCCACTCCAGCTTGAAGCAGGAGGAAGGAGTGGTGGCCTTCCTTGTGTTACATGGCCTTTCTGGGGCACTCGGAGACTCTTGCAGTACAATTGCAGGGACAGTCTGTCTCCCTTGCCAGCTTCATGTTTAAGAGGAAAACTGGGCTTCTCATTAGACCTGCTTGGAGGGTGATGGAAAATTTTGCCATCGCAAGTGGCATTGTGGACCTCTGCATCCAAATGTTACATTCTGCTTATGGAAAAAATTTGTGTGCATGAGGGGGGGAGGCACTTTTTGCTGAGCTCTCCTTCCCTCTGCAGCTCCCTACATTCCCTAAATATCTATTCTCAGGGGGTCCCCTTCAGCCCTGAGGAACACATCTTCAGGCTGGGCCGGGGACTACAGGGGGAGAAGAAATAGGTGGAAATCATCCCTTCCCTTGTAAATAGCTTTGCTTCTGTGGATAGAAAAATGTATAATGAAACCAAATTGTTTTTGCACGTGCCTAAAATTTTAATGTCCGAAATAGCTCAACATGGAATTGTCGTCTTTCTTTTGTATTCACATTTTGATGAATAAATGCTAGACATTCTTCCACAATGTGCGATAACTTATCACTAAAATATGCATGTGTTGGAATGCTCTCTCATAGTGGTTGGGGAGAAATCCCACACGTAATAAAATTGTGCTGTTTTTGTTGTCTGTATTGCCTTTCTTTAATACAGTGCTCAGTAAAGTATGCTGTAGCAGGTTCTTGGGCGTTTTGCTAAAGAACCCGTAAGTGAAATTTTGAAATGGTTCACGCAAGTGCCAAACCAGAATAAGAGGCGTACTCCCGCCATTCCTCCCTTGTTCCTGGTATTTAGAGCCTCTGGAGGTAGCCTGCAACAATCATGATGGCTGCATCATCATCATGCAGCCGTTGATAGTCTTCTGTGAATTTGCCCAATTCCCTTTCAGACCCATCCAAGCTAGTGGTCAGTTTTTGCCTGGCACCACCTTATGAAGGACTCCTGAACAAATGACATATGCTCTCCAGTGTTCTTTTCAGCTGATTCTGTCAATTGCTTATTCTGGAATCCAGTGGATTCTGTGGTTTCTCCACAACTTACTTAGTATCACACTTTTTAGCATATCTGTTCCACCATTATTGCTGTGGAATTTCACATTAAAAAGTTTTGCGGGTTCCTGCTCAGATAAGGAAATGAGGGGCAGTATCCTTCCACCGACATAAGTGGGCCAGCACAAGTCATCTTCCCCCACCAGCAGTTCTTCATATGGTTTCTGGGTATTCAACCTCCTTGCGCTGCATCCTACATGCTACTGAAAGTCCCCCAATGCTCAGCAACAGCTTTTTTGCAGGGTAGTGACACAGGGAACTTCAGGAGGGGTTTGGGGAAGATATGTTGCATCAGCAACACTCTGGATGATATTCAAGGCAAGGGATTTTGGCAGGAGCATAACTTTTAATGACTTAGGGCCCAATCCTATCCAAGTTTCTAGCACCAGTGTAACCACAATGCAGCCCCAAGGTAAGAGGACAAATGTTCCCATACCTTGAGGAGGCCTCTGTGTCTGCCTCCCCACCACAGGTTGCAGTGCACGCCCCATTGGCATGGCTGTGCCAGCACTGGAAAATTGGATAAGATTGGGCCCCCAACCTCTCAAAGGGTTCCAGTGTCCCTATTGTCCATTCCTCCCTTGTGTGCCCCCAACTCCCCCGGCAGCTTACTGTTTTTTGTATGAATGCCCAACTTCATGGGTGATCAGCTTGCATCCTCGTACAATTCCTCTGTACAACATAGCATCTGACAGGTGCTTGTGTATCAGACCTGATCTCCTTTGCTGCCCAAGAGATGGCCCCTTCCCTACCTCCTTGGGTAGGTCTGGAATGCAGCAGGGTGCTTGGCACTTAAACCTTTTAAGTGCTAATTGCCTAGTAATGAAATATTTAATCACCAGGCAATTAAGTTTTATGGAAAAGTGACTAGCGGAGACTGTCTATTCTGATGGAAGTGTTTAATAACTTGATAAAAATAAAGGTTTTCCTACCCTGTCTGAACCTGACCAACATATCAGTGTAATCAGATAACGAAATCCTTCAGGCTAATTGGACCCTGAAGATTTGGGTGGAGGGAGGCAGGTAGTAAGATGGGGATGGATTTTAGAATGACTGCTTTGCTGGTTCTCACTTAATCACTTTTGGGCTACACTACAGTATGAAGACTTGCTCACCAAGGGAAGTTAGAAGCACACTCATGCCCCCGGGTCAATAGGAGAGTGTAATTTTCTGAGATGGGTGTTCTGTATATAAAAACCTAGCAGGAGTTCTCTTTCAGTCCAGGTGCAGCAACCTCAGACATCTGCCATGATGTATAACAATTTGGAAATATAATATAATTGGCTGTCTCCATAGGAAGGCTGTCACCCATAATATCTTTAGATATTTTACTTTATTAATTGTATGAAATATAGTGATTCCCTACCCTTTTAAAGGCAAGCCTAGCTTTGTAAGAGTTAGAGGACGAAGCCTGATAATGTGACTTGACTGTACAAGAACAATAATTAAGAGCTGAAATCAATGTAAATGTTGGGTCGGATTGAGTTGGGTTGCCTTCCTGTGTACAGGTAACTGACTTCGTAAGATGCAAGCAACCTAACTGAGTAAGGTTTGCGGTCTTGGCACTTGCAGTATTTGGGGCACAGCTTTCAGTGACTTCCCTAAATACTACTGCATTGTTCTGCATTTCAGCATGACTCAAGGTCCACCTGGATCCGAGGAAACAAAATTGGCAGCAGGTCCTTATATGCAACTTAATGGAAATAAAGTGATCGCAAAACTGTGGCTGCCTCACAGGCCCTGTCAAAAATTCAGGTCAGGAATGCTGTTTCTCATAAGGTCCAAAGGAGATCCCTTGGGAGATGTCAGTTAACAAAAGAGAAATTTCCCTTTGCTTTGCATCTCTCTAACTTCAAGAGGAAAAATACCCAGTGGAGTCAGTTTCTCATTTGTTTAAGGTCATCAGTTTCTCTGCGCTGCAGCACGAGGGTTGTAAGAACCAGATGGGTGTATGTATAAGATCAATGTAAATTGAGCTGTTAACACCACTCCTTTTTGCAGCAACTACAACTGTCTTGGTGGCCTCTCCTAAGCCTTGTGCAGTCCTTCCCAAGCAGAATACGCTGAGCTGTTATTTCTGGCGTGGAGTAGCTGCCATATGACATTTCGGGTGATTAGGTGGAGGGAACTGGAAGAGCAGGGAAGCAGAGTAAACACTGGCTCCTGTCTTGAAGCTTTTGCCAGTATTTTGCTGAAAATGATAGTGTATTTACATTGCACTTCTTAAGTGTCTAAGGCTTAGCACATAAGGTTATGGAGAATGCATACAACAGCCATTACTATACAATAGAGTTGTTACCTGAGTAAGATGTCTTTAATCTGTTAATTGTATGAGTGTCTATCAGGTGAGCAGTCATTTAAATCCTCACATGTGCAATAGCTCTGATGAGAGGTATTCATTTTTAGATCCAGGTATGTCCCCATATCCACAGGGGATCTATTCTGTGAACCCCTATGGATACGGAAACCATGGATACAGGGGACGCTTGCCTCCATGCCCCCCCTCCCGCATTAACATGTTTTTGAGATTTACTCCAGTGAAAATGGTCTTCTTTAAGTCATTTCTGCCCAACATTGCAACAGGATCAAATGTGTACAGCTGTAGGCTGGGCAGAAATGGGTTAACAGGGTTGCTATAAGCATTCAAGCTTATAGTGACATTCAGATTGTCTTCTGGTAGCCTGGATGCTGCAAAAAAAAAAAAACTAGATCGAGGTTAAGAGAAAGCAGATGTCAACCACTTTCTGTTGATCTAGTTTTTTTCCAAGCATCTAGGCTGCCAGGGCCCCCTGCATCTGGATAATTGAAACCATGGATACAGCATCCACGGATATGGGCGCCTGCCTGTATTTACAAATATGTTGCAGTATGCAAAGCCTGGGAGGCCTTCATTCTTACACAAGCAAGGGAATGTGTGAGATGGCATCTGCCAGTCCAAACGTTTTCTAAATTGTTCTATTTGGGGGGAAAATAAGGTTTCCCAAAGGACTGGTTTTAAAAACCAATCTCAGTTTAACCGCTCAGGCTTAAGGCTGTGCATGGGTTCAGACCAATCAAACTCAGTAGAACTTGGTTACTTGAGTGCACCCCTATCAAGAACACTTCACCAACCCTGTATCTTATGGAGAACCTCCATCTTATCCAGATTTAATTGTAACTTGCTCGCCACCAGGCCTTCAGCTGCTTCCTGGCATCAATTCAGAGCATTCACAGCCTGTTCAGCTGGGGATGGCAGAGATGTCCAGTTGGGTGTCATCTGCAGCACCATACCACATACCTATGATCTTGATGGGTAATCCTTGGTAAAGGTGGGTTCTATGAACCTGTTTCTATATTAGAAAGGGACCAAGAAAAATACCTTGTTACTCTTTGGTAGTGTATTTTTCCTTGCAGTTCAGAGATCTCCTGATGGTTGGTTAAAATAGTGAGGGCACCAAAACACCCAAACCTGTAAACACAATACAGGCTGCAATCCTGTCTACATTTCCCTGGGAGTAAGCCCCATTGACTCTAATGGGGCTTACTTCTGAGTAGGCATGCATAGAATAGTGCCCACAGATTCATAGCTGCAGCTTTGCCTTTC
This sequence comes from Tiliqua scincoides, assembly GCF_035046505.1. NCBI lineage: Eukaryota > Metazoa > Chordata > Lepidosauria > Squamata > Scincidae > Tiliqua > Tiliqua scincoides. The sequence continues at coordinate 13,406,383 of NC_089821.1, forward strand.
TGGTGCAGTTGTCACACTCATCATATGATGTCTCTGGTGAAAGTGAGTGGAACTTTGTATTATCATCACTAGTTCACTTCTGACAAGATCTAGTCTCATGCATTAATTGTGCCTGTGGCTAGAAGCACCCAAAATTCAGCAGAGAGCAAAATTGCCATAGGACTCAGTTGTGTTGCTTACAATGGGAGGGGATTCTGTTGAAATGAACAGGAGTGCAACTTTGGACTAAACTCCAAAGTCCAAATGTGCATGGTAGTATCTACCAGTGTGACAAGGGCACCCAAAGCACAAGCACAGCAAGATGTGTTGCAATTATAGTTTTAGAAGTTCATGCCCCTATGATTTTTCAAACCACCAGGAGCTCTCTGTATTGGCAGGGGGCATCTTGCTAGCTAGGTCAAGGCTTGGCAAATTTGTTTTGGATCTAGGAGCCAGAAACATTTTGTAGCTTTGAGGGATTTCAGTTTTCAACATTGGTTTAGGGGGGGCTGGCAATCTCACATGCCATCAGGAAATGGTATAAGTTTCATAATAAAAATTAATACTTCAAGCACACAGAGCACACTGATGAGACTGTAAAAGGTTGTTCGTCACGTGTGCTGACAATGCATTTACTTACAGAACGGCATGCAAACCAGTGACCGTGCTCTGGTCTTTGTGCCGTATGTTTACAGAATATCTACTAATCATACACTATGCTACACTTGATCACAAATGTTGCTAAACAAAGAAATTTTATTTTTGATTTGCTGCTGAGATCAGCAGTCAAGTGGTACATTTGGTGATCGTGTTTTACTATTAAAGTAACTTGAAAAGTTGTGAATAATTGTCAAAAATACTAAATACCATGATGAAATCTCTGGGTGCCAGGGTGACTTGGCATCTGGGACTTATCAAGTCCTGAATTAGGTGCCTTTTTGTTTGTCCCTTGTTTAATTTAGGACTATGGGATCACTCCTCGCACCCCAACCATGTTTTAAATTAAATTGGAGAGTCAGGCTTTTTCGTTTCTCTAAATTAATATACAGTTGCCTCCTGACCAGAGATGTAGGAGCACATTCAGGTGTACAGACAATTACTTGAGGAAAACAGGAAACAATCATATGCTAAACATTCTGTTGAAGCTGCTCTTATCAGTAATGCTTCAGCAGCTTTGGATTTCATTGGTGGTTTGTTAATACAACTTTGCTTATTCCTTTTATTTAGTTGCAGTTACAATTTTAACTAAGTGTTTTAACACAATTCTGGGCATTGTGAGCATCAATCTGAAATGTGTAGCTGCTTCATTTCCTAATCTGCATCTCACCTTGTTAGAGAGAACCAGAGTGTTGCACTCTCTTTGAAATGGTTAGTGCTCAGAAACCGCGCACTGCAAGACTTCTCTGTGGTAGCCAAAGATCTGTGCTTTCATTGCATGGGTTTCCCTGGATTCCCCCTAAATCTAAATTCTGTATCCAGAATATTTGTTTATCGACGTCTCCAGAATGAATATTTTCAAATAATTTGAATATTGTAAGGACTTTGGTACTCTGGCAAAAACAAGGGCGTGAAGATTTGTGTTACTTGGAGCAGCAGGAAGTGTACAGAACTTTGCATATCCTGGGAATATTGCCTTTCGTGACCTCTAGAGGCATGTGCAGCCCTCCTAAGTGTTTTGAATGTTGATTGTGCCTTTTTAAGCCTTTTTCCACACCTGTCAAGGACATGAACCCAAAAAGGATTCTCAGAAAGACATATACCTTGCTTGGCAGTAGAGTCACAAATATGGAATAGCCACAGTTCTGGCTGAAGATGCTTTTTTGGACTCCCACTTAGACTTTTCCTTGCCTCTAAAGCAGCGATTTTCAACATTTGTCGTCTCACAGCACACTGACCAGGTACTAAAATTGTCAAGGCACACCATCAGTCTTTTGACAATTGACAGAAGACTGTTGGTGGGGAGCTCACATCTCCCAGTGACCCTCAAACTCCCATGGCTTATCTGCAGAGCATTTGCGGCACACCAGTGTGCCACGGCACAGTGGTTGAAAATGGCTGCAGTAAAGAATAGACTGTAGGTAGGAGATGGGGTGTGTGTGGGTGGGAGGGGGTGAAGGATCCAGAAGCACTACCTTCATCTGACCACACTGTCTGCCCTCCCCTGAGGAGTTTTGGTGGCACAAAGGAAAAATGGAAAGTTCAATGTGACTGGTAACTGAATGCAAGCATGTGAAGTAGTCCATCTGGTTGGGTTGGAAGCATCCACAGTTGCATGGATTAGCCCTTTTAGTGTCACCTGTGTACTGAGGGAAAATGACTGAAGCAGAGTCCTGGTCATGGATATTGGAAGCTATTTTTCCTTGTTCAAATCTTGAAGAAATAATTCAGTGCTGTGGTTGGGTGCTCTGACACAGTGATTTACATGACTATGTTCTGAGTCTTCAAAGGTTTGTGTGGATTTGCTTGTGAGTGCAGAAGTAGGACTCTCTAGGATCTTCAAACGGGAAACGGTAGCAGGGCATTGAAGAGCATGCAGAGTCTTGAGGGTAAGGTTGCTGTTGGCAGGATTGTGAGTATTTCATAACGGTGTGATTGCACATACAGTACAAGCACAAAAATTAGTTTTGGTCATGGAACTTAGCAACCCTCTCAGGGGTCTTTGCTATCATTGCTACGTACTCGCGCTCTTTCAAGCAGGTTTTAGACCACTAAGGATGCCAATGTAGGGGTGTGGATTATAATGGCTTTCTTTTAACTACTGTTTGGCCATTTTTCCTACACTAGGTTACGTATAACAAACAAAAGTAATAAAAAAGGGAAGGGCAGAGTAAAACATTCAGTAAAACAAGCAAAACTTAAAAGAAGCAAACTAGCGCATGAACTCAAGTTCACAGAACAGGTATGCTCTATGCCAGCTATTTTCATCCTTTTTCATCTCATGGTACCCAGACAAGGGACTAAAATTGTCAGGGCACACCATCAAGTTTTTGACTATTGAGAAGGCACACCATGCTGCCAGTGTGAGACTCACATCCCCCATTGGTCCTACTAATGAATGACCTTTCCCCAAATTCCTGTGGTACACCTGTGGACCACTTGCCACAGTGTGCCACGGCACAGTGGCTGAAAATGGCTGCTCTATGCACTTCTGGAAGACCAATAGGGGGAATACCAGACCTCAGTGGGGAGGATCTTGAAGTTGGAATGCGGGAAACATAAGGAGAGGCACTCTTTGAGATATTTGGAACCAGGATTGTGAAGATCTTTGAAGGTAAGCATTGAACTGAAACGGGAAGCAAATTTTCCAGCCAGCCTGGTTGGCATAAGTGGGCTGTGCATGTTTGCACCATCTCACATCCTCCTGCAACATGTGACAGCAGTTTTCATCAGCTGAAGTTTCCAAGTTGTATTTAAGGGCAACTCCCTTTCGCGCATGTTAACAGTTGCTGGTATATGTTTCATTAACTAACTTGCATAATTTTAGGGGGGAGTTATAACTTGAGTTACCTCTGTTCATTATTATTATGCTATAAATTATTGTTGTACGTGAAATTCTGTCAGCAGTGGACCTGAGTCTGCTTTCCTACTCTGTTGAAGTTGCCACTCTTCAGATTGCATCTCTGCTTTACTCCCTCCTTTTGCGTTGTATTTTAAAATGCATAGTCAGTAACAGAAGTGAGCAAGTTACTCGACATCACGTTAGAAATCTGCATATTTTAGATGCTTTTTGAACATAATTTACATATTCTCACGAACGTGACAGATGTTGGAGAATAGTTGGCAGACAGACGGCATTTATCCTAAAATATTATTCTGAAATTGTTTTCCCGAAGTGTGAACAACATTGAGTCAGCCATTCCATCTCTCTTGCTCTTCAGGCAATTCAGAATGCGTCTGGTAAGGAAATTGTTCGCTTCCACCTCTGTCATTGGGTCATATCAGACTGATTCCTTTTCTACTTTTCACATGAACCGCCAACTACCAGATTTACATTTACAATGCAGAAACAGTATTTATCATTCATATAGCGCTTTCTCCCCAGTATGCAGCGTAATTGCGCAGGGATTGTTCATATTTCTGAGATTCAGCCCAATGTGTTGACGTGCCAGAAACTGAAAGAGAAGCAAAGCTGTACATTGAACAAATGCCTTTTTTTTTTTTTTGCCATGGTGAAGAGCAAAAACTGTGCATCAGATCTTCAAACTGCACCTTCAGTGCGAGAGAACATTTCTTTGACTCAAGTATTGTTTGAGTGTGGTAATGAGAAGCAAACTTAAACTCTAAGGGGAAATAGCAACCATTGTGGCTATTATTCAAAGGAAGATTTTCCATTTTCCATTTGTAGACAAGGAGTTTGGTTGGCGAGATGGTGATTTTGTTAAATTTTGGAGGATGCCTCTCAGAGAGCCAAAGCATAAATTTTATTTGTGAAATTTTGACTTGAGTTTAAATCCCTTCAGATGGAAATAATTGCCAGCGTCTTAGTTTTACTGCATCTGTTAGGAAGAATTTATATTGTAAACATTTCTGCCCCACCCTTGTCAGCAAGTGTTTAGAGTGGCTTGCATTTTTTTAATCCGTGCAATAACAAAACTATTGCAGCTAATAATTAAACCTACAGATAAATTTTAAGGGGGCAAAATTGAGTTCAGTGAAGTCTGACTAAAATGCTAGATCTTTCAATGGGTGATGGAACCCAGACAGAGACAGTGGGCCACCCACACCTCCAAGGGTAGGGTATTTTATAACTCAAGGGCCACTACTGTAAATGCTCTAGTGGCAGAGGAACCTTGCAGGAGGGCTTCTTTAAAAGATCTTGTAGGAACGGTAGATTCAGGTGAGAGAAGGTGGTCTAAGTTGTTTAGGACTTAACCGGCACTTTTGAATTGTTCCCAGAAACACATTGGCAGCCAATGCAGCTGGAAAATTTGAAATCTGGCATGATAATTAAGTCTCGTCCACATTCTAAACCTTGCTCTTGAAATTTCAAACAGGCTTCAGAGGCGGTCCCAAGCAGAGTGTGTTACAATAGTCCATTAAAAACAATTTTGGTATCTTCTGGCAGATTGAACTGGAAGAGGGAGTTTGAAATATTGCCTGGAACTTGTGTAAGTCTTGGAGCAGCTACCTGCCAAATGAATGGGTTTTCTTTTCATGAATGGGTTGAGCACAGCCAAATTGCACCATATAGCCCTTGAACGGAAGCAAGAGAGCAGCACTATCTGAATACTGTTAAATTCCATGTCAGTTTCTTTTAGTTGTGATAAAACTTTGTGATTGCTTATTGTTCTCTCCTGCCAGGAAGTTCCTAGTGCTGCTTGTTTGGCCAGAAATTAAAGGCAAGCAAGCATTGCAGTATTCCAGAGGATTTAGACACATGCAATTAACAGCAAGTTTCAAGGGAAGCTGCAGGCTCCTGTCGGCGGTGAGCCTGCAACTTCTGCCTACATTCTAATGTGCTTTCCTCATAGTCTTGAAATCAAACAGTCAGGCAAGGACAAGTGCCAGTGTAGTGTGTCCTGTAATTTACTGTGGTGCGTGATTGCTTGATAGCAGTATAATTGCTAGGATGGGGCAGGCACCCACAGAGATTTGAGGTACCCATATGTTTGCAACTCCAGTTTTCAGTGCAAAGCAACAAAGCTGCTTACTCCACAGACACTTGTATTTTTGGTCTGTTGGAAAAATTAGAGACTCCATTGGTTATGCGATAGCGACAGAGGTCTGCAGTTCCTCTTCCCGTGATTTTCTAGAGCTGAGCAGCTCTGTGCTCTGAAGGTGCCAGTTTCAAGAATATACTCAAAGCTATAAATGTCCCTTACTCAAAGCCTCATTTTGCAAATGAGGCAAAAGTGCTGCTTTTTCAAGTTTTGGTGCAATTGGAATGGAAAAACATTCCAATTTTTGGAAAACTTTTTGGGAAATTTGAGGAGTTGGGGGAGGGCAAGATACATTTAATTTGGCTTCTACTTCCAATTTTTTTCTTTTTAAAAGGATGTGCTGGGGAAGAAATTGAGTGGTATTTGGACCAGTGGCATAGCTAGAGGGGGTGCAAAGCACTAAGTTTGTAGGAAGCCTCACCGCAGCATGCAAGGGGGCCCTCTCCTCCCCTTCAGAGCCATTCCAGGGAGTGGGAACAAAATAGAGGCTAATGCCTCTATTTTACTCCCACTGCCTGGAATGGCTCTGAAAGGGAGGGGCCCCCTTGCACACTGTGGTGAGGCTCCCTGCAAAACCTAGTGCTTTGCACCACCTCTAGCTACATCACTGATCTGGACTGAGTCTAAAGATGATGCTTCAGATCCAATAACCTCACACCTGCTGTCTGAAATATTTCAAAAGTATGTACAGGTTGAGTCTCAGAACTCACCATGGATGGCAAAAATCGAACTATAGCAAATCAATTTAAAAAACAAAGTGCCTTTGCTCTAGTGATTTAAAAACAGCCTTGCCCTCCTTTGTGATGTTAAGATAGAGTCATTAAGATGACAGTTCAACAATCAGTCTCTCAGATGGGGACCTTGAAATGAGGAAACAGATCAGGGAGGTGACAAGGAGGGACAGGGTTGTAATCATGGGGGACTTCAATTATCCTCATATTGACTGGGTCAATTTGTGTTCTGGTCATGATAAGGAAACAGGATTTCTTGACATGCTAAATGACTGTGGCTTAGAGCAGCTAGTCACGGAGCCCACCAGAGGACAGGTGACTCTGGATTTAATATTGTGCGGTATGCAGGACCTGGTTAGAGATGTAAACGTTACTGAGCCATTGGGGAACAGTGATCATGCTGCGATCCGTTTTGACATGCACGTTGGGGGAAGAATACCAGGCAAATCTCTAACAAAAACCCTTGACTTCCGAAGGGCAGACTTCCCCCAAATGAGGAGGCTGGTTAGGAGGTTGAAAGGGAGGGTAAAAAGAGTCCAATCTCTCCAGAGTGCATGGACGCTGCTTAAAACAACAGTAATAGAGGCCCAGCAGAGGTGTATACCACAAAGAAAGAAGGGTTCCACTAAATCCAGGAGAGTGCCCGCATGGCTAACGAGCCAAGTTAGAGAGGCTGTAAAGGGCAAGGAAGCTTCCTTCCGTAAATGGAAGTCTTTCCCTAATGAGGAAAGTAAAAAGGAACATAAACTGTGGCAAAAGAAATGTAAGAAGGTGATACGGGAGGCCAAGCGAGACTATGAGGAACGCATGGCCAGCAACATTAAGGGGAATAATAAAAGCTTCTTCAAATATGTTAGAAGCAGGAAACCCGCCAGAGAAGCGGTTGGCCCTCTGGATGGTGAGGGAGGGAAAGGGGAGATAAAAGGAGACTTAGAGATGGCAGAGAAATTAAATGAGTTCTTTGCATCTGTCTTCACTGCAGAAGACCTCGGGCAGATACCACTGCCCGAACGGCCCCTCCTGACCGAGGAGTTAAGTCAGATAGAGGTTAAAAGAGAAGATGTTTCAGACCTCATTGATAAATTAAAGATCAATAAGTCACCAGGCCCTGATGGCATCCACCCAAGAGTTATTAAGGAATTGAAGAATGAAGTTGCAGATCTCTTGACTAAGGTATGCAACTTGTCCCTCAAATCGGCCACGGTGCCAGAAGATTGGAGGATAGCAAATGTCACGCCTATTTTTAAAAAGGGAAAGAGGGGGGACCCGGGAAACTATAGGCCGGTCAGCCTAACATCCATACCGGGTAAGATGGTGGAATGCCTCATCAAAGATAGGATCTCAAAACACATAGATGAACAGGCCTTGCTGAGGGAGAATCAGCATGGCTTCTGTAAGGATAAGTCTTGCCTCGTAAACCTTTTAGAATTCTTTGAAAAGGTCAACAGGCATGTGGATGTGGGAGAACCCGTGGACATTATATATCTGGACTTTCAGAAGGCGTTTGACACGGTCCCTCACCAAAGGCTACTGAAAAAACTCCACAGTCAGGGAATTAGAGGACAGGTCCTCTCGTGGATTGAGAACTGGTTGGAGGCCAGGAAGCAGAGAGTGGGTGTCAATGGGCAATTTTCACAATGGAGAGAGGTGAAAAGCGGTGTGCCCCAAGGATCTGTCCTGGGACCGGTGCTTTTCAACCTCTTCATAAATGACCTGGAGACAGGGTTGAGCAGTAAAGTGGCTAAGTTTGCAGACGACACCAAGCTTTTCAGAGTGGTGAAGACCAGAAGTGATTGTGAGGAGCTCCAGAAGGATCTCTCCAGACTGGCAGAATGGGCAGCAAAATGGCAGATGCGCTTCAATGTCAGTAAGTGTAAAGTCATGCACATTGGGGCAAAAAATCAAAACTTTAGATATAGGCTGATGGGTTCTGAGCTGTCTGTGACAGATCGGGAGAGAGATCTTGGGGTGGTGGTGGACAGGTCGATGAAAGTATCGACCCAATGTGCTGCAGCAGTGAAGAAGGCCAATTCTATGCTTGGGATCATTAGGAAGGGTATTGAGAACAAAACGGCTAGTATTATAATGCCATTGTACAAATCGATGGTAAGGCCACACCTGGAGTATTGTGTCCAGTTCTGGTCGCCGCATCTCAAAAAAGACATAGTGGAAATGGAAAAGGTGCAAAAGAGAGCAACTAAAATGATTACGGGGCTGGGGTACCTTCCTTATGAGGAAAGGCTACGGCATTTGGGCTCTTCAGCCTAGAAAAGAGACGCCTGAGGGGGGACATGATTGAGACATACAAAATTATGCAGGGGATGGACAGAGTGGATAGGGAGATGCTCTTTACACTCTCACATAATACCAGAACCAGGGGACATCCACTAAAATTGAGTATTGGGCAGGTTAGGACAGACAAAAGAAAATATTTTTTTACTCAGCGTGTGGTCGGTCTGTGGAACTCCTTGCCACAGGATGTGGTGCTGGCGTCTAGCCTAGATGCCTTTAAAAGGGGATTGGACAGGTTTCTGGAGGAAAAATCCATTATGGGGTACAAGCCATGATGTGTATGCGCAACCTCCTGATTTTAGAAATGGGTTATGTCAGAATGCCAGATGCAAGGGAGGGCACCAGGATGAGGTCCCTTGTTATCTGGTGTGCTTCCTGGGGCATTTGGTGGGCCGCTGTGAGATACAGGAAGCTGGACTAGATGGGCCTATGACCTGATCCAGTGGGGCTGTTCTTATGTTCTCTCCAGGTGCTGAGAAAGGATTTTCTTTCAGGGGGATGGGATGGGTCCCATGGAGAGAGAATGATTGATGGATTGTCAGCTGACTGCCCTCTCTCTGACCATTGTAAAGGACTGTTTTCCTTTAATTTAAAGGGCCCTTCTCATCATGTTGAGATAAAAATCTCTACAACAGTAAGAAAAGCATTTTAAAGGGGTGCATTTTTCCCCTTCTCCAGGGATCAGCAGATTCTTTCTCATTTGCAGTGGCCATTCTTGTTGAGTCAAATCCATGTATAAAAAATCCATGTATAACAAGATTGGACCTGTACTGTACTGTAGTTTGTCAGTACTTGGGTCTTACTCTGACTGGTCCTCTCCATTGTACTCTTTAACCCATCTGAGATCTTATTTCAGGGGCTTCTATAATTTTGACAGCTAAGGCAGACTGCTTGCATCCCAGCACGTGTATTTATTACTGTTTAATACATACATACATTGCCATATATTCATTTAATACATACATACATTGCCAGATTCAATATAAAGAGAGATGTTTGTGTGAACATGGAATTTTAATAGTTGCTAGGAAAAGCTGTCCTATCTAAAATTCTCTCTAAAGGTGCAAAGCACCATCCAAATTCACTCTGACACGTTTACTCGTGTTTACGTTTCTATATCCCGGTGCTAATACATTTACAGTGGTTTAAAACTTACCTGTTATAATGTTCACAATTCTTACACAGGGTCTTTATTATGCCTTTCCCTACATTTAAGTCCTTGACTTTTTGAAGTAGTGGACCATTGATTCCCAGCCTGGGGTCCATGAACCACAGGTGATCCATGAGACCCTGAGAAGTGGTCCACGAGATCTAGGGAAAAAGATTGCCTTCAGTCATTTCCAGTATCTTGCCATGCAACTCCCCCCCCCCCCCAAGGACTTCCAGAGAGGTAGAGAACGTACTGCCCTCAGCTGGCAACAAAAAAACCCACAAATCTTCTCTCTAAATAATCACTCTGATCACTGCAAATTTAATTGTATTTTTGGTCTGCAGTGGGGTGGAGGGGCTGCATGCGGTCCATGATGATTCCATTTTTTTCCTCATTGGTCCATGGGCTTATAAAGGTTGGGAACCATTGAGCTAAATGAAAAAATTCCCTACTCTTGCTTACCACAAAGCACTTAACTTCTGTAGTCCTGCCTGCATATCTTTTTACTCCTCTGAGCTCTTAAAGGGATGTCCCTGATATTTTGATTTTGCCATTGCTGAGCCTGCATGTTCTTTCTCCTTCCCACACCCTCCAAGCTCTTAAAGGGACAGAATTATTTGTAACAATACTGTCAGTGATAGTGCTGTCATTAATTAGAATAACAGGGAGAATTTCCCCCAACCCCTGCCTGCTTCACTCACTTCTCTGCCACAGCAATATTTTAAATTGTCTTGTGTATTAATGCAAATACTCAAAGCAGTTAGGTGTGTTTCATTATGAAGAAGAGGTATGGGGTCTCTCCCCCTTATAATTCAAGTTTAAGGATCTGAAATCTTGGGCTTGTAACAAAACAACAATAAAGCAGAATTCCATAAGAAATAGTGTAAATAGAGGGCTAATGGGAACTGTACTTACATCCATAACCTTCTTCACTTAAAGGGGAATTTTCTCCCATAAGTGGAATAAGTTAAGGTTAAGGACTACAGACAGTGGCATACAGTCCTGAATATGCATTAACCAGTATACCCCCAACAGGGGAACCTGTCCGTGAGTTGAGAACTTTGTGTCAAGCAGCAAATTGGAGGTGGTGATGTGTTGGCGGGAGGTACCATATGCTCATCTGCTGCCTCCCCAGCTGGCCACCTCCATGGAATCTACACTGGCTCCATCCTCTTCTTGGGCTGTAGTGTAAGACTCGAGGATTGTGGGCGGCTTGTCTCTGTTTCTTGGCCACCATCGACACCACCTTTATCTCTAATGGCCAGCAGAGGGAATGCTGGGAGCTGAACATGCCCTCCACTTTATTCTCAGTTGCTTCCTAGGGACATGGCTGTGCCCGGTAACCAAATGGCAGGAGAGCATCTCTTGTAATAAATGGAATGTTTGCTGATCCTTCTTTTCAATGAATGGAGAATGTTGCAAGGTATCTGAGGTAGCTCTTTAAAAAATGCACAGATTGAGTGGGAATGATCACATGTGCTGATTCATTAAAATGCAACTATTTGTTGTTTGCGGTTTATGGCATGTACAGTGGTGGTGCGGACTGATTTTTTTTTTGTTATTCTCCCTTTAATGGATTATTGTGATGTCAGTATCTAAGGTTGCATTTCAACATCTGTCACGTGCTTACAGTTGTGGAAATGAGTGAGTGAGAACACTCCATGACTTGCATCAGGATACAAATAACCGAATTGTAAGTCATTAGTACAGCGACAATGTCAAAATAAGCCAAGGATTCTCCAAAATAAGCCATGGAAATAATAACTGTCTATGGAGCACTGTCTTTGTCTTGCGTTTGTAGATCTTGATGGCCCTCATGTTTTTCAGATGTGGTCTCTGGCGAAGAAAGAGGCAACAACCAATCCTTCCAAGCCTAGACATAGGAAGGCAGTCTAAATATACTGTTCTTAACAGCCACAGGTTTTAAGGTGTTCTTTTTTTTCTTTGACTAAGGGTCAAAAACTGTGTTCATTCTCTCTCTCGCTCTCTCTCTTTCTCTCTCTCTCTCTCTGTGTGTGTGTGTGTGTGTGTGTGTGTGTTACTGAAATAATTCAGTACCTGGAGCTGGATACCTCTTTCTTCCTGTCCTCATCCCCCCACTAGGGGGGAAAAAATCTGTGATTGCTTTTTTTTAAAAAGCAGAATAAACCAACCAGAAGGGAAAGAATTATGTAGCCTTTTTTTCTTCTGTTCTCCCCCCCCCCCCCCAGCCATTCCCTTGTTAAAACTTGCTACTTGGTGTTTTAGAAAATGCACCTGGAAGAAAACTGTATAAATGTATGGAATGTGCATAAACCACTTGTATTCTGGTTCTGGTACAAAATACATGCATATTATATTGTACATCCAAAATACATGCATGTTAATAATGCTGTTATTTGCGTCGGATACAAGGTGAACATATATAAATGACTGTGTTTTTCCTTTAAATAAGTGATAGGAGACCCAGTCCTTCCTTGCTTGTTATTCTCGCGTATGCTAAAGGGAAAGGCAGTGAATAGAGAACACGCGTGCTCTTCTTTCTGATGTGATGCATATATATTCTATAGACTGTATAGATATTGGGACTACAGTCAAATGCAATGTAAAAAGCGGCCCTTGTATGGAGCTTCTTTTAAAGTGGAAACTTCTTCCAGGATCTGGTGGCTGTAGCACTTGAGCAGTTTCAGTTGTTAGTATTCTTGCTTGTTGTTTTAAAAGACAAGTTCCAAGGTAACACTCAGTTGGATGACAAAACTGTTCAGAAGAATGGTTGTAGTAGTATAAAATTTGACTCATGTTAATTAGAATTGGAGGAAAGATGCTTGATCTGCTGTTGCGCATGACTTTGATTGTCGCTGAGACAGAAGTGTGGGGCACACTAAACCTGACTGGACTAATTGTGTTTGCATAATAAAGCTTCAAGAATCCCTTATCCCAGGTGTTTGTGTGGCCCTTGCTCAGACCACAACTCCTTCAGTCATAGGGGCGCTGCGTGGCCTCTTCTTCCTGGCTTGCTGGACTAACATCTTGCACTATTGGCACAAGATACTGTGTGATGTCAGTTCAGCAAGCCAGGACGAAGCTGCTGCACAGTGCCCCTGTGGGTTCAAAGGGTGGCACAGACCTGTGAGTTTGGGAACCACTGCTTTAGCCCATTGCATTTCCCTTGTCATTTTCCAGACCCACATCGCTATGCCTCTTATCTTTCCTAGTGCTTTTTTAAGTCGTAAATTTCAAGCCAGCTATATTATGAACACACATTTTAGAGCTTTTTAACAGCATTTATTAAACATGAAGTAGAATGACACACTCCAGGATCCCAATTCCCAAAAACTACATTAAATTTTTAAAGCAAATTGCCACATAGTAGCTGCTTCTGCTGATGAGCCATTTGATTATTAACATATAATGGCACGGGGAGGGGGGGAGAATGAGGTAGTTCTGCACTCATGTATCACATAGTGGCATATATCAAAAGTCAATTAGAAAATGTTCCAATTTTCTCATTCTTTTCCCCCTGAAGTGAATGGTTTTTCATTCTGTAAGGATCCTAAAGTGAATAATTCTGACTGGCAAGAGCTGTAGATGACACTTTTTTGTCCCGTGATATCTTAAATACTGTTCACGTGCCTCAGGGCTTGTCAACCTATGGCCCACATGCCGAATCCTGCCCACCACCCAAGGTCGTATAGCCTGTGCACACCTGTGCTTGAGAGGCGTACCAGACAGGGAATGATAGAGCCACTTCCCCAGGCTTGCAGATTCTCTCTGCTGCAGCACAGGAAGTATGGCTGTGCCATTCCCTGTCCAGCATGCGGCAATCTGGGTGGAAGCCCAGCTCTGCACATCCACCTCTGGGAGCTCAGCAACCCAGAAATTCAGCAATAACGTCATTGTGGAACATCTAGCCCCTTTACCGCAAACAGTTGCCTACCCTGATCTAGCTTTTTGCCTTATATACATCTGAGTCTAAAAATAAATGGGAAATGGTGAGATGTTGGGCCTTCAGCTTTGTCTGTAATCATCAAGCTCTGTTTGCCCCCTTATAACCATGTAGCCAGAATTCTAATTAGATTATAAACTGTTTCTCCTCCCTGAAGCCCATACTTTGTACAGAGCACAAACTTTTCCAGTAGTTTTAGACATCCATTGATGTATAGTGTGAGGGAAGCATTTCTCCACCAGTGGTACTAAAACGTTTTCTTCTTTGTTCTCAAGGGTGGACATTGATCCTATGACGCATGCCCGGAAGAAACAGCTCTTGCTTCTGAAACACTCAGCTGGTTCTGCTGGCCAAGCTTTGTCACCGATTGACAGTGAGAGAATGGATAGGACTGAGACGGAGGATGGCAAGCAAGGAAATGGCACTGAGGGGCAGAACTGCCAGACTAGATTTGCAGGCGTGAATAAAAGCAGGACTTCACAAGAACTCAGAAAGACGTACCCATTGAGGAAACGCCTCAGCTCAGCCGTGGATAAAAAAACATGCTCAGTGATCCTCACCAGACTGGAGGATGTCTCTGGATCACTCTCAGAGGAGACTCAGAATGGGCTGAAACGAGGTCTTTCCAGTCGTATGGATGACCTCCGGTCCGTCTGCTTCCCAGAACCAGTTCAGGTGGTGGGAGCAGGACAAAAGGATGCCTCTGTGGGGAAATGCACAATCTCCTGTCGACCTGAGGACAGCCATGATGTCTGTCTCTCAGCCCCTAGGAAACGGAGGCTAGCCTCCCTGAATGCGGAGGCTGTGAATAACCTGCTTTTTGAGCGCGATGAAGGGTTATTGTCTGGCAGGCGTTTTCGGAAAGATTCCCCCAAAGGAGTGGGAGTTTGTTGCACTAAGAGCATATGTTGCAAAACTCAGGGCACTTGGCCCTTGCTGGAGAAGCCAAGCTCTAAAACAGTGAAGGGAAAGAACCAAAATAGATCAAATCAGAAGTGTGCTCCTTATGACCTGTCACTGGATGATGTCTTTGAAAGCAAGAGACAGGAGGACAGTGGGAATTCCTACCATCCTGCTCCAAAGAGATTGGCCAGTCTCAATGCTGTAGCGTTTCTGAAACTGACCCATGAGAAAGACCAACCCCTGAAGCCGAGGAATAAGCCGACTGGAGAAAGCAAGTCCGAAAACCACTGTTCGAAATCAAAACTCAAGTGGGCCAAAGCCAACAGGAAAAACTGTGTGAAATCCAAAAAGGAGACATCCACTATAAAGCTAGAAGGTCAGCATGGCTGGCAAGGAGTCACCGAGGGGGCGTTTAGAAAAGGCGTCTGTCTGGATTCTCCTCAGATCTATGGGAAAACGGAGTCTATCGGTTATGAACCATCTAGCTCTTGTGAGGGCACAGAGGGCTTCTATCACAGGCTGCCTTTGCTGATGGGCGGACAAGCTTCCATGAAGCCTGAATATGGAAGACCTGGAGAGAAATCTCCGACCCCTAAGCAGGAATTTCACCAGCCTTCTTTCCCAGTACCTCAGTTCCATCCTTTGCCTGTGCCGGGAAACCATGCAAACTGTGGCTTTCTCTACGACTCGCCAGACTTGAACAGGTTTTATGTTTATTACGGCCAAAGTGGATACAGTAGTTACACTCCTTGCTCGTTCTACTCGAAGGATGAGCTACCACAGGCAACGGGTTGCGAGGGGCTTTTGTTGTCTCCAGGTTCCTTGCCATTGGATCCCTCGTATCAGCCATTTCACTGGTGTAACTCTCCGTACTGTTGTGGGGAAGGAACGACAATTAACAGTTACAGTCTTTGTGGAGTTATGCACGTGCCGGAAAGCAAAATTGGTAGTGTGCACGCAGGGCGGAACGGCTACCCTTATAAGATGCCTTTTGCAGCAGGTAAGTGTTAAAACGTAGAAGTGGTGGGTGGGTTGGATAACTTGGCGTGTTAACTTGACTGCCGGTATTGCCGAATGTAGCAACCAGCGGTGGCTTCATGGTTGCAAGCATTTAATACAGATAGTTAAGAGCAAATTAGCTGTGTCGGATTGCATGCTCTGATACTGTGTTGGCCTCGGTGAGGTCAAAATCAATCTCCTCCCCTGCTTACTGTCTTAATTCATAAACCGAGATGAAAGCCAGAGGCAAGGAAGTGGCATTCCCACTAGAATCTGCTATCGCAGAGCAACTGCATAGAAAGTTGCTTTCTAGAAAGTCCTGCTGTGTTGCATATGGTCTCTTGATTGCTGTCCATAGTCAGTTTCTCCTGTCAGAGGTCTGGGGCTTGATCACCTGTGTGGCCCTGTGCCATAGTGGAATGATTACAAAAAAGGTCAGTGTCACAGAGGGGAGTGTTCCTTATGACTTTTAAAATCGTCTTCCCCAGCTCCTATGATGCTAGCTCAGTGCTTCCCAAACTCTCACAAGGGTGTTGGGGGCACTGTAAGTGTGTGCAGAGGAGGGGCTATGGCAGCAATGCGATCTCCAGGATTGCACTGCTGCCGAGGATGGGAGGGTTTTTTTAACTTACCGGCAGCCAGCGCTGGAGTCCTGGAGGGTCCAGGGAGCCCTCCACAGTGCTCCCCGTGCCTCCAAACATGGAAAAAAGAGAAAAAAGGCCACTTCCAGTTTCATGATGAAAACCAGAAGTTCCATTTTCTTTTTTTGCGTGTTTGGAGGCACGGGAAGCCCTGCGGAGGGCTCTCTGAACCCTTCCAGGACTGGCTGCTGGTAAGTAGGGGGGAAAAAAGCCTTCCCACCCCTGGCAGCAGTGTAATCCTGGGGATCGTGTTGCTACCTTTCCCCCATCCCTGGCCCTTAAAGGGGCAGGGACAGTTGCTTCCCTGGGCGGTAGGTTGCAGCCCACCACTTTGGGAACCACTGTTCTTGCAGGAATTTGCCGCATGAGATGAAAGGCTTATAAATGAGCCGTTTGTCTGATGTGGGAATTTGGTGTCTGTTTTCTTGCAGCTTTGGATAGTTTGAGAGAAAAACCATTTCATTAACTATTGGAAACTTTTGTTTGATGGGCTGCACAGTTAAGCAGCGACCCAAACCAAACCTGTAGTCTGTGTTGGGCTTTTCCAAAATGGGAATATCATGTTCAGCGAGTGGTCGTAGAAAGCTGCTGTGGAGGGTGTAAGCGGGCAGCTGTGTGGAGCTTCCCATGTCAGGCTGAAAGTGTGTGCCCGGTACTGCTGATGATGCAGAAGTGGAAGGTAGGAGGCTGAGGGGCAGAGGGAGCTATATATATGGTGAGAGTGGACTTTGTGTTTTGTGTGGTGCATTCTTACCCTGCCCTTCCTGTAAGGAGCTCAGAATGGTGTGCGCTGTTCTCCTACCCCATCTTATATTCGCAGTAGGCTTGCAAGGTAGGCTAGGTTAAGAGACAGTGACTAACCCAAAGTCATTCAGTAAGCTTTATAGCTAAGTGGGGATTTGAACATGGGTCTCTCTACCATCCTGGCCAGTGCTCTCGTCTGGGGCAGCCAGCCAGCCAGCCAGCCGCTCTGCTTTTTTTAAATGAATGTCTCCTGGGCCGCTGAGAGAGAGAGCCTGGTTAATCCCTGGAAGTATTTAGGTTAGAAAAGTGTCGTGTTATCCTTTAAAGTTTAGACATTCAACGAGCTCCTTTTAAAGCTCCAATTAAAGGGATTGCTCTTTTTTTTCTACACATCTCAAGTCATTGTACAACTGGGAGAGCAGCTGAAGTTCAGGTACAGCAGAGTGAAAAAAGTCCTGTTGGTTGTAAGGGAACAGTTCTCTCACTTGCACCTTGTAGACTGCAATCATAACCAGAAAACAGATGCTATATTCAAGTTTTTTTAATTGCATTTTTATCCTGCCTGTCCTTTTCCAGCAAAGCTCATAGTGTCATACACAGTTCTCCCCCCTCCTTCCTTTTTGTCCCCATGGCAGCCTTGTGAGATAGACGGGCTTAACAAGGGTTGCTCAACCGTTTTTGCTCATGGCTCTGTTCTGAGCCTCGCTCAGCTTCCGTGGGCCCCCCTCATAGCTGCTGTCAGTGGTAGGGGGAGGTTCTTTACCATCTGCACTGTTTGTTCAAAGACTTGGCACTTTATTTCCAAGTAACAAAGAAAATTCAAAATGAATAGTAGCATGTATTCTAGGACCCAGGAATTCAGAAATAATTTTCCAGCGCCTGAGCGAGCGCTGGTGGCTTCATGCACCCTCTTCTCTTGAGGGTCCCAGTCTCCAGAGGAGAAGTACCAGGGCACACAACCCACCAGCACTGCCTCCGTAACTAAGGTAGAGCCTGGGGGCAGTTATGTGCCCCCACTCGGCAGAGTGCCTGAGACAGGTCCCTTCAGGCACCGCCCTAGTTACGGCTCTGGCATGGAGCAATAGGCAGACTTGGGCTAAGGCTGCTTCTCAAGCTGGTACTTGCTTAGCTATACTCCAACCACCTTCTGCATATTTTGCCTGCAGTGTATAAAATGTTGCTCCCAACTATCAAAACCGCTTCTCACGCTTGCTGTGCTAGGAAATTCGCATTGGTGTGTCTCATATAAAAACTGCAGGACGATTCAGCTCTGTATCTGTAATAACTGTTATTTACACAATTAGTCAATACAGAGCCATAATTTCCTCTATCTGAAATGGCAGTTGCCTCTGTGGACATCATTTTCTGTGTGCAGCCTTGCTGTGAAAACTGTTCTTGGCTTCTCAGGAAAGGATAAACTAATCCAATTAAACTGTTTGGGGATTGTAGGTAGACGGATGAAATGTTTAAGTTAGGGCTATGGAATGAAATGAGTGGCTTTATTTCCTCCTGTCCTGTTGCAGGAAGGTGGTGCAATTCAAAACAGAGCAAGTGAACAAAAGTTGCAGTCAGGTTCATGGTACGTTCAAGAAGTTGGAAGGAGGACTGCCAGCTTGCCTTTAGTGCAGTGCCCACATAAAGGGGCAGTGCCCCAAAACAGCCAGATTATGCTGACCTTGTTTGGTTGTAGTTTGATATGCAAAACTGTGAAGGTGTTTTCAGTATTGAATAATATATGGGAAAACCTAATAACTAATTACGACCTTGGTTGGAAAGGGAATGAATTTAATAAAGAAAAGGTGGGTGGTGCCGTTTAGTCCTATGTAAAGTAGAAGGTTTTGAGGGTAGTGACCTGCAGTTGGTAGTTCTCAGGAATTAAGTGGTCCATGAAATTCAAAGCCCTGCCTTCAGGCACTTTGAAGCCCCTGACTGTGGACTTTGTGGCAGGTACAAAGTTTACAGGAAAGGTGGAGGGGTTAAGAGAATCACCTAGGTGGCTACAACCATTTGTACCACTAGCGTAGCTAGAGGTCCCAAAATTAGCATTGCTAGAGAGGGAGCAGCACTGTAAGTACTGCAGGCTTTGAAATGTGCCATGTAAGCAGCCCCCCCCCCACTTGCTGTTGGAACAATTCCAGGCAACCTAGAACGGCTCTGAAGGTGAGTGGGAGGGGGCAGTTACACCAGAGGTGTCAAACTTGTTTCATACAGAGGGCTAAAGTTGGCATTCATGGCAGTGGTGTAGCTGGAGGGGAGACGGAGCGCTCAGGCTGGCAGAGAGCCTCAGCAAGGCGGGCAAGCGGCCCCTTCCTTCGGAGCCATTCCCAGCGGGGGGAGCAAAATGGAGCCGTACGGCAAGGAGCTGATTCCAGCTATGCTACTCCTCCAGCTACGCTGCTGATTCATGGTGTCTGCTGAGGGCTGGAAGTGACATCCCTAAGCCAAAAGCGACATCATTAAGCAGAAGCTGGCCAGAAATAAGCACTTTGTCATACAGAAGTTCATTCGCTGCAAGCGGCCAAAGAGAAAATGTGCAAATCTTGTTCATATTTTCAAGGTATGAGAGAGCCCAATTATCATGCCCAATCATAACGGGGACCGGATAAATTGCTTCCAGGGGCCACAATCAGCCTGCAGGTCATATGTTTTGTCACCTCTTGGATTACACAGGATTGTGGCACCTGCAGTACTTAACATGTCGCCCCCTCTGGCTAGGCTACTGGTTTGTGCATCACCTATTTGGAGCCTAATTAGCAGCAATTGAGTATGACTGCCTCACTTTCCCCTTCCAGAGAATGCCTCCTTCTATTATGAAACTCAGACTGAGGTTACAACAGGGGGAACAACCCCGGGGGCTGGCAGTAAGTCCGTTCTAAGGACTTTGCCAAGGTGGAAATTCCTTGTCACTCATTTCCTTAGCCCTTACCTCTAGACCTGCTTGCCCGCCAAATGAACGTACAAAGCTATCGTCTGCTCAGTTGTCTGTTGGTTCATTGAGCTCTGTAATGTCTACATTGGCTGACGACAGCTCTCCAGGGTTTTCGTGGGGGTCATACCTAGCCATACCCAGCGACTGAACAAGAGCCCTTTTGCATCCTTGCGTGTGACTTATCACTGTCCCTCCCCAACTGAGTTGCTGATAGATTAAGTCGGTGATTCCCAGACCGAAGTGTGGATGCCGGAGCTGCTCGGCAGCGAGACCACAATGCAGCGCCGAAGACCACAGAGCATAGTCATGGCTTGGCAGGCAGAGCTGCACACACAGGGTTTTTGCTGCATAAAAAACTGCCCACATGCCCTAAACCCTTTACCACTGTTTTTAAGGTTGTGTTATGGTCTCACAACCCAGAAGTAGCAGTGGCATCATTGCATTCCACTTCATTGCCAATTACTTCTAAGTGCCAAGCTGCGCATGTGCAGCATGGAGAGCATCTTGGCAACAATAAGTTTGGGGACCACTGGCATAAACCTTAATAGGTTTTCTGGCTAGCACTAATTACATGAGAGCGATGACAGAAGGGGTTGGACTAGTTGAAAGGAGATTCCGACTGGTCAGATATGATCAAGTAATGGTCAAGTATTTTTAAGGCAGAAGCTAACTTGAAGCAACAAAATATTTTATAATATTCAAGAGGTTTTACGCTTGTGCTGTTTATAAAAACAAGTTCATTAACTGTTGTTTAAAAATGGAATTAACTGTTTGTATGTTTAGGTGAGGCTCCCGTTAAAAAAGTAATTCAGCGACTAGTGCTTTTCTTTGGCTTTCGTTCTGAAGCATCAGCCTACAGTGTCCATTTTTGAAAAAAATAAAATTAAAACCGAACTTAAGCCAAGTAAGAGCAACTGTTTAAAGACAGCTGTACCGGGTAGCCAGCAGACCAGTTCTTCAAGCCTCCGCCTCAGCAGATTTTTCACCACCTCTGCATCAGACTTGTCATCAGTATACCTTGGAACTATGGAGCTACCAGCCTGTGCTCCTGCCCTTGTCAACAAATTACGCCAGCGTTCCCCATTCCAAGCGCCACATCCACCAGTGGCTCACAACCTGATTGTTGGTAGGTCATGAAAGTGACAAGCTGATAGCTGACAAGGAAAATGTATTGAGCCCTATGGAAAGTGAAACGGAACCGCACATTTATGTTTACTCATGAGTAGGCAACTGTGCCTCGGTCCACTTCAAACGGCAGACTGAGAGGAACACAGCGCCATCTTATTGGTCCTGATCCAATGAACACAGGCTCCCCCCAAAACACTCAAGCAGCTCCCCTGCCTCCAAGCTGACAAGGAAAAAGTATTGAGTCCTATGGAAAATGAAACTGAGTCACACGTGCACATTTACTCATGATTAGGTAAATGTGTGTCAGCTCTAGTAAATGTATGTCAGCTCCTATTGAAGGCCAGGTGAAGGGGAATACAGAATGACCAGAATGGTCCCAATCTAATGAAGTTGGAGTTCAGTAAAATCCCCCGTCCCTCCATAGTAAAAAGGATAAAAACAAAGGCTTGAGCAGCTAGTAAGGTAAAACTGATTTTTGGTCTCATGAAGCTAGGTGGGTCCCAATAGAACATTGCTTTAAACCGTGGGTCCCAGTACTAAAAAGTTTTGGAAACCGTTGAATTACACTGGAATTTTAAAAAGTGATGCTGCCACCCTCATGGTGGCATTCTTGGGATTTGTGGAATAGCTGACCACAGCCAAATAAGCTGTCTGTTGTCTGGCAGGCAGTCATCCCTAGTGGCATGAATCCCCCGTGGTGTGAGGTTAAATATTAGAGATGTGTTGTGCTTGTTCTGAAGATGTGGGTTTCACCTTAGGTACAGATGTTTTCCTGTTTTCTGCAAGCCTTCCCTAGTTCAGGCACGTCATTCTGTGAGCCCTGCAGAAGGAAGCCAGAACTGCCTTTAACTGCTGGGCAGTAGTTTGAATTTTAAAAGTGGAATATGAGGCCCAAATCCAGCTTTGTACATGTAGGATTCATCAGTGAGCCTTTTGTGATGGTGATTGTTGTACTGGATCTGATCACCTTAACTGTGCATTTTCTCTCTGACTTGGGCCACACAAATGCCTTGAAGGAAGTCACTGGGTTCGCCAATGTCAGAGAAGGTCAGAAACAAGGCAGATTGGTTCTGGCAACCCCTTGTCTGCTGCTGCTTCTGAAGCACACAGATGCAAAGGCATAGCTATGGGGGGCGCAGTAAGTATCGCAAGCGCCAGAACGTGCCGTCTAAGCAGTCCATCTTGTGGCCTTTCTTTAGCAGGGTGCATTGCCATCACTGCCCAGAATGGCTCCAACAGCAAGTGGGGGGGGGGCACTTATATGATGCATTGCAGTGCCTGTAATGCTTACCACAGCCTCCCCCCATAGCTATGCTACTGCACAGACGTATACTCCGAAGCGGGAAGTTGCACTTCTGGTGATCGTGGCTACTTGTTTCAGTAGATTTATTGTACCTGTACTAATTTGATGTTTTGTTTTTGAAAGCTGTTTATATTAGCACTACAGTCATCACAATCTTCTGTGGTATTGAGTTTTGTCATTTCTTGTGCATAGCGTGAACAGGGTGTGTACGTGCCTGTGTCATAAACCTGATCCACCAATTTTGTTGGATGAGCTCACATTTTTGAGACACTTAATTTTTTTTTCTACCTGTAAGGGCAAACCATGGTTTGCACTCAGCATTTGAACTACTAAACACTTGTTTACACTTGCCCTCCAACCCAGGGCTAGAAGGCAAGTGCAAACGGTATTTGACTGGTTCAGATGTTATGGCAAGCCATGGACTGACCGGTCAAGTAGAAAATGGGATGCTGAAGAATGGGAATGAACATCCAAGGCAAGGACTCACTTATGTAAGAATAAAACACAGCTTGGTGTCTTGTGTTACTTGTGTTAACAGGATAACAGGCAAGTAAAACCCAGTGCCTCACTTGCAGCTTGACCATAATCTGGAAACTGTTTAAATTAGTATGAGCTTTGCAGTACTGGGTTTCTGGTACAATAAATGGAGATTAAATGCTAATTGCAAGATGCCTTTGCTCACTCTCAATAGCAACCTTTATCTTCCAAGCAATGCAGGAAGCAAGAATTCAACCTTAGTCTCTCTGTATGCCTGGGCTCAATTCTCATAGCAAACTAGGAGGACTGAGCCCCCTTCCTTCAGCTTGAGTGCAGAAGAATTTATTGTGCCAAGGAACATTGAATCGGCAGAGCGCTCACCTTGCAGTTTGAACTGGTACAGTCCAGGCACAGATGTACCACTTCAGCAAGGAGTTAGGCCTAAGATGCATAAAACGTTGTGCCCTTCCAGGGAGAGAGCATTTCCTAGGCTCACCACTAGCCCCTCCCTGGCTTTGGGAATCCTCTCCTGTTTGTATTGGTGATACTAGCACGGCAAGGGAGAGGCAGCTGCAGTTTAGGGAGCTCTGGAAAGGTGATAGCTGGGTCATTTAAAAATCTTGTCCTGTTTTATTATCTGTACTTGGTTTTTACAGTCCTGGTACTTGCAGGTTGGCAGTACCACTTTCTTAATACACTGTCTCTAAAGAGGGGAGATTGTTTCGTAGCCTTTCTTTCTTACAGCTTGCAGAGTGGGAGGCAGAGGGCAGCAGTTTGCCACTGCTAAAAGCCTCAAGCGTGCTTCATGTGCTAGACGACAACCAGCTGTAGCGCAGATTCTTTTAATTGCTGGGATTTTCCAAGGAACCTGCTTTTATCACAGCTTCCTTTTCTGGGCACTTCCTCACTTTTCAGAGGTGGCCTGAAGTTCCACGCTTGCAGATTGCTTGGGCCAACTTGCTTAGGCAGTTTTGTTCTTAAATTTGGGGTTTCCTTCCTGCTGGACTGGTCAGGGGCAAGCACATTTCCACCCCTGTTGATTCCAGCCTGCAATTCACACTCTTCTTTGACAGAAGTATATGCTTGCTTGTAGGAAAACTTCATTTAAATGGAGAAACCCTTCTAATTTCATGGTGCTGCAGCAGCCAATCAAGTTCCCAAAGGAAGTACAGGGTCTTTAAATTTTTGTTGTGATAGTTAAATTCATTCTCATCTTTCCAAAGAAGCTGAATTTGTTCAAGCTGAAACTTGAAAGTTTTAAGTAGTGTTTAGGTAACTGATCTTTTCATTATGTCAGGGTTCCCCTGACTTACCTGGGAGTAGAGCCACCCAGGAGCCTGCCCCCAGGGTGGGCAAGAGCAGCTGGGGGAGGGAGCCTACCTTAGCCCCTGCAACTTGCAGGGGAAATGGAGCCACGGGGTGGCCACAGGAAGATCCTCACACCCACCAAGAGGGAAGTAACAAGGCTAGAGGGGACTAGCCTTCGGGCTCCTGGGAGCAAGCTACAGTGATCCTCAACTGGGATCCTCAACTGGCCTGTTCCTGAGCCCAGTGCTGGGGCTATGGGGGACCAGGCCAGCCCCTGGCCGACTGGGCAGACCTCCAGCAGATGACATGAAGCTTCAGCGCTCGTTGTTGCCCCCTTGCCTACCGGTCTGTGGGGACAACACTGCCCACAAGCCCAGCCCACTCCAGGGGCGAGGGGGTGGGCCGCAGTCCCTGCAGCCTGCCTGGCAGGCAGAGCAGGAAGGAGAGGCACAGGTGAGAAGAGGGAGGAAAGGTTCAGGTGGCCATCATTATAACCCTCACGGGGAGGAAGGGGTGGAGCCTAAGGGGGTCTGGTCTTCGGCATAAAGCCCGGCTTGGCCAGGGATGATGGCAGAACTGGCTAGGTTACTGTCTGGAGCAGATGCCGGCTAGCCTATGAGCCAAAGCAGCCTGCGGCTGGGAGAGTCCCAGATGGTGGGGAGAAGGACCTGGGTGATACAACCCCTTCCCCCACAACACTGAGGCCACTTGGGCCAGGCTGACATCACTGAGGCCAGACCCCAAGATGCCCCACCGCTGCCTCCGACGACCAAAGGGATCCTCCGTGACCCAGGCCCGACACACCATAATTGGCAGCAGCTTTGTGAGAGTGAACAAGAGTGCTCTGTGTGCACTCTGTGTGCTCTGACCTGGTGAATGATTAGCACATGCAGGAGGGTGTTTTCAGATGAAGAACTAACCCAGTGGTTCCCAAACTGTGAGCTGTGGTTTCCCAGGGAGCCACGGAAATCAGCCAGGAGAACCACAGAATTCTCGCAAACAACCTACTGCCCAAAGCAACGTAAGGATTGTAGCCTTAATGGGGAGCCGTGACCGATGACCCAGTTAATCAAGGAAGCAAGCAGTCCAAAGTTTGGAAGTTTGGGAACCACTGAGCTGCTCGTGTGAAGATCGTTATCAAATTCTGCTTATCTTCTGGTGTAAAGAGTTTTCTTGCTCTTTGTGCATGATGTGTGTTTACGTTTTTGGTCGACCGCTAGAATATGAACTAAATTCATTTGGGAACTTGGGCTGCGTAGGGGCCGGGGGCAAACAAACAGCATAGGACAGGTTCAGGAATCCTGGTGCTGGAAGACTCGTTTTGGTTTCTAAGCCTCAGTCCAAAGCTGTTAATGACTTTTCTTTTTTCTCCTCCGAAGTCTGAGGAGGGAAAAAAAAGTTGCTAACTAAGTTTTGATTAAGACTGATCTGAAGTTCCTATAGATTTGGCTCTCATCAGGTACTTTGGAAACTGAATATGCTAGGTTAATGATGAAAGTGGAGGAAGACAGGAGTACAACATGTTTCACAAAACCAGAATGCTGTTCTTATGTACTCGCTATTAGTAATATAGTAAAACAGAATCTTTCTGAAATGTGGTGCTGAGCTTCAGATGTAGTATTTGTGTTTAGGCATCAAACAGTGTTCCTCCTCTTAGGAATCCTCACCATGCTCCTGAGAGATTGAGTCTGTCTCTAAATGACAATGTCTGATGCCACGTTTTGCATTCCTGCCTCTTCCCGCTCCTTGTAGATAGCTGCAAGTCCCTGGACCCGCTGAGCCTCACTATTCCCGTGGCAGGGCACCCTGCTTCGCCTGCCCACCCACTCTCAGGATGTCCGGTACCCAGTGTGCCGCCAGCTGCAGAACCTGTTCCTCACCTGCAGACACCCAACTCGGAGCCTCAGACTATGGCTCGCGAGTGCCCACAAAGCTCCAAGCCCCCCAGCGGCTCGAAGTCTGGCCTCCGGAATACGACCAGCTGTTTACACGTGTCCGACAGCAAAGCCACTGGGGGTCACTCTCATCCAAAGCAGCAGCGCATCAATCGGCGAAGAGCCACCAATGGCTGGATACCTGTGGGGGCAGCCTCCGAGAAGGCTGTCTACGTCGTGGTAAGCATTGTGCAATTACTTTTCTGTGTGCAGGGCCAAGAATACTGTTTGATTCATAGTAAAGCCTGCAGAGGAAGCCAAAGGTGTTTGGTTTAGCCATGCTTGTGGTTGACAGAGTCTTTGGCTTTCTGCCAGCATCTCTTATCTCTTTGTGTTGGGCGAAGCCTCTGCCTACTAATTACTAAGAAGATCTGTGAAACTTAGAGCCTTTCTAGCAAGAACAGCAGAGTAGCCTGTTCTGGAATATGGTTGTAGCTTGCCTTTGGAACCCTGCAGATTCTGTTGAAAACCAACTTGATCTGAAGATCTTTATCATGCCTTTAAAAAAAATATTGGAGTAGTTCATATGACATTTTAAGTGATCTAGAAAGAGAACTGAAAGTCCAGGAAGAAAATATTTATATTAATAAAATCAGACTTGGACTGGAAGGGAAACTCTGAAACTTACTTTGATTCTGTTGAAGGGACGAATGTTGGAGAAGGCCACACTTTGCCTTTCCTTAGGGAAAGTACCAAAAATATTTTCCTGAATTCAACTTGCTTATCAGGGCTGCTGTTACAAGGGTGGGTGGGGGAGAGTACCAAAATTCTGCATTTTCCTGTGGTGTTCCCAGTGATCTTTGAGATGAAAGATGGCCAGCCCCTGAGATATATTGGTGTCTGAAAATTCAAGTGTAACTCCCTAAAATTTATAATTGGATGTCCTTCAGTGAAACCCAAAAATGGCACTCTTCACGGGCAACAGTAGGGCAATAGTGACCTAAGAAGACTGCTTCCTGTTAGATCTAGTCTTTTCAAGCATTTAGGCTGCCCACATGCACTATAAGCTTGCATACTTATAGCACCCTGTAAAAGGAAGAAACATTTTTGCCCCAGTAAGCACCTAAACAATGTTAATAGGCACAGGGGACGGGAGCTTCAGAGATAGGGTTCTCCATATCTGTGGTTTCCGTACCTGGGGGTTGGGGAGACCTGGTACGGATCCCCCAAGTTTCTGGGGGGTGCCTGTATTTGGAAATATACAGCAGTTAAAAAAAAAAAAACCAGTGTTGTCTGAAGTAGCATTCAGCACTGTAGGTTCATCTATAAAGCACTCAAAAGTTTGCCATATGCGGCTAAAACTGGTATCAGTCCAATACCCACATCATATTTATACAGAACACATTGTGGATGCAAGTGTGTTGATTGCTTATAAGAACATAGTACAAAATATGTTTCCTATTGACGTAATGCCGCCACTGAATATTCTTTTGTCCTGATGCATTTGTGTCATGAAATAGATGCAGAGATTTGCTTATATTGTGACTAGTCAAGTAGGACTTAGTCTTATTCATTTATTTCTAACCCACTGTTTTGCTGACACAGTTCCCACAGTGGTTTACATAACATCAACAATAAGCAAATCATTAAGACAAGATGTATGAAAAAATGTTGCTCTGGTGGAGTCTCCTTGCTCTGCTCACAAGACAGTTGGCTCTGCTGACCTCTGTGAGGGGAGAAGGGGCCAGTCCCAGCTTGGCAGAGGAGATGGCAATGGAGACTGCTGCTGTTTGTCTTCCTCTTCAGTTGGGTACAAAACTGTGCAACTACTCCCACATTACAAAACAAACATCGTTGCATGCACAGCTCGTGTATTTAAAGACTTATGAAGTGGGCATGTTGCATCCCAAGGTACAGAGAGGTCCTCCTGACCTGCATTAAGTCAAATCTGTGGGTCCCAAAACTGCAAATATGGAGGGCTGACCATAACCTTCTGGAAAGAAAGGTTCCTCATGTAGTTTTTTACTTGCCAACTTCTCCACCAGTTGCCCGGAAGCAAAAGCACACTCTTTTTTGGCAAAACTTCCTATTTGTTGTAAGAGAATTAAAAGTATTTGGTCTTGGCATTGTTATCCAGTCTCACTTCTTTTCTTGGCATCTCTCTTGTCAATATTTGTAGAATGAACCAGAGCCAGCGGTTCGTAAGAGCTACCAGGCTGTGGAGAGAGATGGAGAAATCATCCGGGTCCGAGACACAGTCCTCTTGAAATCAGGACCACGAAAGAAGTCTATGCCTTATGTGGCAAAAATATCTGCTTTATGGGAAGACCCCAAAACAGGTACTGGACTGAAAAAAAAAAAATGAATATGCGATCCTCTTGTGCTGAAAAGCAAAGGGATAATGACAAGGAATGGGGCAAGTGGCTTGTAAAAGTAGATAAAATATTGAATGTGTTCATAAGGAAATGGAGGTCATCCTCTCCAGCTTGGCTGTACACTTCTCAAATTTTGCAGTTTTTCAAATTTTTCAGATACTGCCAAAGCAGAGGGATACCTTCAAACTGGTATGGTGCATGTTTGTCCGAC
Source organism: Tiliqua scincoides (assembly GCF_035046505.1). Classification (NCBI taxonomy): domain Eukaryota; kingdom Metazoa; phylum Chordata; class Lepidosauria; order Squamata; family Scincidae; genus Tiliqua; species Tiliqua scincoides. Next base: position 13,435,012 of record NC_089821.1, read on the forward strand.
TTTTGGCAACTCTGTAGGTGAGAGCTCTCCACGCTATCGTATCAAGCACAGCTTTTTTCAAGTGATGGACATTCAGTTTCCCGTTTGCCAAGGGACATGCCTCTGATATTCCACGTACCAATTTGATAGAACTTTGTACAGCATAAGCCACCCGTTTCACCACAGGCACCATCAGTTGTTGGGCCTCCCATAGGTTTTCCTCCAATAACATCATAAAATCTCTGACTACTAAATACTATCCCTTACTCTTCTCCAGTTGCTTGTAGGCTACCATCCAGTCTGGAGAATCCACTCTCAGTATCCATATTGGAGTCATACTGAGTTCCTTCCATAAAGTGTTCTGGTTAAATTTTTTGCTGCGGGATAGTTTCCTCACCCCTCCCCATTTATCCGGGCTTGGGACCAGCATATAGCTGACGAATCATCTATATGGCTGGCTATGGTACATAACAGTGTGCAGAGCACCCCTTCTGGGCAAGGCCAAAGGCTGTATATCAAAACTGAGTTGACTAAAACTTCCAGCAATTTAACCCTAGAGAAAATACACCTCTACCTACTTTTGGTGGCTTTAAAGTGAAGGCACACCTGCAACAGTCTTAGAGCAATGCATCCCCTCTGGAAGCACCTTTACTGTACTCAGGAAAATGCTGCCTATTTTCCTTGAGAGTTGAGCACTGGGGGAACCAATACTTATGCAAATGTGGAGCAGAAGCTTGCTGTTGATGGTGCAATTGGCAGGTTCCCATGATGTCACCAAGAAGCCCCCTCCCTAGGGGGTGTGGGAACCAGCTAGAGTAGCTTTGCACTTAAAAGAAAATGGATAGGCAACCCAAAGGCTTGGAGCAGAAGGCCAAGATGGAGGGCTGAGCTGGCATTCAGTTAACTGGCATCCTCTGTTTGTGTTGTGGTGCCAGGCTTATGAGACCTGCCACAAGTTCTCTTATTTCTGCCTGCCTGCTTCCTCTGGTGTTAAGGAATCTAAAACCCTATCTTGTCTCCTTCCAGGGGAGCTGATGATGAGTCTCCTGTGGTATTACAGACCAGAGCACACTCAGGGAGGTCGCAATCCCAGCATGCATCAGGTGAGCTGTCTGTGTGATGATTGGGGCATCTGGGCAGGGATCACTGGGGAGCTGCTTGGCATAGAGAAAGGGTGAGATATTAACATGCCTGCCCTATGCAGGTTCTTAGCATTTCAAACCATACGGTCCCGATTCTTGGTTAGTTGTTTCCATGTTTAGGTTGCAGTCTTATGCACACTTTCCTGGGAGTAAACCACTTTGAAGACAAAGCGATTTACTTCTGAGTAGTCAAACATAGGATTGCACTGCTAGTATAATGAGCTAAAACTTGTGATATTGTATAACTGGCAAATAATCAGAGTTGGCAATCCTGTAGAGCCCCCCCATTGCTTCGTCCCCACAGCTCATTGGGATAGCTCAGCTGCTCTGGAAACATGATTTCTATCAAAGACTTGCCCAGATCTGTTGGAAACTGTTGCCTGTTCACATCTTAAAATTATCTTCTCTCCACCACCCCCCACCCCTATCCCCGCACCCTGTAAGACTCAGAGAGCTTTGTGAGATCACAGACCAGTGGCATTCCCAGAGGGGGAAAGCAAAATGCTAAGTTTTGCAGAGCACCTCAATGCGCTCTGTAAGCTGTCCCCGTCCCGTCCCGTCCCCCCCACCGTTGGAGCCATTCCAAGTTGTGAAACACAGAGAAAGTACCTCCTCACTGCCTGGAATAGCTCCAGTGGCAAGGGGGAGGGGCGGCTTACAGGGTGTATTTAGGGGCCCTGCAAAACTTAGCACTTTGCCCCCCACTGGGAATGCCACTGGCCAGACCTTAAAAATGTGCAATGATTGTAATAACAAATTATTCTTAAAGACTAGATCTGTTTTTTTCCAGACCCCCTGTTTGTACTACTGTCTTTCCAGATAATTGTTTAATTGCACGATTAATACAGAGTTGTGTGTTTATGGAGGAATGAAGTCTTCTTGGGATTGTAGAAGACAAGTGCATTTTTCCAGTACTCAACCCATAGCATTCTTTGTTCCTGTGAAAGTGCTATCTCTCCCCCCCCCCCCGTTCCTTTCAATAAAACACTTCCAGTTGGCCAGCTAGCTGGATGATTCAGCTACTCATGATTGCTTTGAATGTAGGATGCTTAGGCTGACCCAGTGAAAAAAAACATGATGTCACTTGTCTTCATCTTAAAATAGTACTTTCAAGAGGTAGGAGGAATGTGGAGCTTCCCTTTCTGAGGAAGAACAGGAATTCTTGGTATGGAGAGTTGTCATTGAGGTTCCAGAAGTTGAAAGCTGCAGGCTGAGTGGAGTTACACCCTCTACTGCTGCAGACTGTATGGGAGAGGGAGTTAGCAATGCAGGATTCTGAAATTCATGCATGTCTCTGAGTGAGCAGAGTTCTGTATTTAGCTCTGTACCTTGCATTTTTGGAGTAAAAGCTTATATCCATTGTCAAGGGTGAGGGGGAAGCAGCAGTTCAGTTTAAAACAGCACCCAAGTTGATTCCAGTTAAAGTTGCTTGAGGAATCTTGGTTAATAGAAAGGCAGGAGGTATCTGAGGGATCTGGGAGTATCGGGACACAACCTCTCAAGTAGCGCACCTGTGGTTTCATTTTAAAACTAACATTTTTAAAAGCTCTTAGGTAAGTGAGAATAGGTACTATGTGGCAAATCTGCTTGCTTTATTTGATTTCTAGCTTGCTTTTCTCTAGCCTGCTTTTCTCTTGAGGTGAAGGTTAAGGTGTCTTAACCCATTTTTGCCTGGCCCATAGGTGTACACGTTTGATCCCTGTTGTGTATATGCAGTGTTGGGCAGAAATGGCTTAAATCACTCTTTGTGTGTATACATGGAAGTTTAGAAAACTCTGTGGTATTCATAAATTTTTAATACTTATGTAGTAGTGGGGGGAAATATGGTTCTTAAGTTATTCTTGTATATTTATATTCTTCAACTTTGTTGCTGGCTATATACCTTTACTATTATTCAGAGCATTTCAGTGACCAATTTTTGGTGAAGCTCTAAGACTTGTTGATGTTGAGATTAGGTTAAGACTGTGGTCCTCTACACATTTACAAGGGAGTAAACTCCTCTGTGCAGCAGACTTTCAAATAGCCATGCATAAAATCCAGTGGTTAGGCTCCCAAATAGCTATACAGAGATCATATACAAAATATAATTTCCTAAATAGGTAATGACTCCTCATTCCAGTTGAAATGTGTCCGTGATGTTTGCCATGTAACATTTTTCATTATGGATATAGAAAGTCTTGTCTAATGTTATGGTCTCGGTCATGTGCCCTCCTGCAGAATGAGATCTTTGCATCCCGACATCAGGATGAGAACAGTGTTGCCTGCATTGAGGAGAAGTGCTATGTGCTGACCTTTGCAGAGTACTGCAGGTAGGTGGTGCTCTTAACTTGCTTTTGCTGTTGTCTCCCTAATGTAGCTTCACAGTGTCATGTGCCTTGCTTTCTGCCATGTGCTTGTTTCTAGTCTGCTCTGCTACACTCCATCTCTCTAGTTGTTAGGCTTCTCCAGGGCAGCACTACTGGGTTTTTAATGTTCTTGTAAGTGTAAGAGAAAAAATGATGACGAAATACTATGTTTTCGGCACCCTCCACCTTTTGCTTTTTAAAACTGCCCACTTCCTATCCATCTGCCTCCCTACCACTCTTCCAGTGAATTTTGCAAGAATTGGGAAGCACAAGCCACTTTAAAAAATAATTCTTAAATAAAAGGAGTTTTGAAAATAACATCTACGTTCTGTGCAATTTATAATCACCCTGTCATCAAAATGCCTCCTACTGCCGAGGCTAAAGACAGCATGGGAAAGAGATTCTTCACTAGAGAAATATGATATGATTGTTCCGAAGGAAATGGTGGTGGAACACTTTGTGTTAAATGTGATTAAACTTCTGTGTATTGTCAAAGGCTATTCCACCTTTTGTGCAAGCTGAAAATAGGGAACAGTTATCTGAATGGGTGATTTTGTTGTTTTCTAAAGTACCTTTCTCCTCCTCCTTATTATTCTTAATTTCTGTCCAGCCCTTCCTATATGGAGCTAAGGTTTGCCTTGCTCATTTTCTTCTCGCCCCAAGCTTGTAAGATAGCAAAGTTGCTTTGGTTCAACTGTGGGTGCCTGAGAATAAAAAAACACCCTATGGTGACTTCATAACTGTCTTGCAGATTTTGTGCCTTGGCAAAGCGGCGCATCGAGGGGATCCCTGGCAAGAAAGCAGTGATGGTTCCTCCATCAGAACAGTATTCTACCCCTGCACATCGCAAGGTGCCGGAGGACACTGACCCCGAGTTGGTTTTCCTCTGCCGCCACGTCTACGACTTCAGACACGGACGCATTTTGAAGAATCCCCAGTAACGGAGCTCTGCAGCTGTGGGGTGACACGTGTCGATAGAGAGCTAAGGGCAGGCTGACCTCATTGTCCGTGCATGGTCCTGCTCTTCTGGAGCACTGCCCATAGGCACAGAACAGAATGCCTAAGAGCTCTACATTCTGCACTGGGGAGCAGATTTCCTTTTAAGGCAGATGTTGAAAGCACAGCACTTCGTATTAAGAACATGCATTGAAATATATATCTATAGAAAAAATGTGTGTGTATATAGATATAGGTACTTGCTTCTGTAAATCTATATCTATATATATGTACGATGAGCTTCATATATTGGGGAGGGTGGGGGGAGGATGGTCCAGGGGGGAAAAAGCCAGTAAACTGAATCCAGAGCCAGTCTTGGTGGGTATGGTTAGACTATACAGAAGGGCAAGTCCAGTGCAGGAATGAATGGAGATACGTTAAGTCCCTGATCTCATGTCCTAATATGAAGGGTAAGGTCGGAGATCCTTTTGGGTGGTGTAATACTTGAGGTTGGCATGGGAATCTTTCTTCTGGAGACCTTAATGTACCGAGTATCCATCCTTCTAACATGTGGAATATATTTCTCTTTGCAAGGGAAGAGGGACCACACTCGAGGTCATTTTATTTTCTTTGGTTGTCAGTCAGGTTGGGGGTTTTCCTGGCTGGCGTTGAACTTCATCTCTGAAGTAGGAAGGAGATATTAATAGGAATACCTCACCCCCATCATGTAAAGCTGCATATCTTTCTAAGGCTCTGATCCTAAACCACTTGCTCAGAGAAGAAAGGTTCGTTGGAATCAGTGGAACCTACTTCCAATACCTGTATATGATTTAATGCTGAAACGTAAGAAAACAGAACCCAACTTGAAGGATCACCCCTGTTGCCAGGGGTTGCCAGAAATACTTTTGCTTCTGAAAAACTTTCGGAGCGTGAGGTTTAGGTGACAGCTGCTGTGATACTGATCTCTTCCCCCCAGGAGTCTTGCAAGGCATTCCTCCTGTTTGTACGAAGAATTCATATTCTTTCCTTATCCCAGTATCATTTCCTTTACTCACATTTACAGTCCTTGTAGAACCTGGGTTTGCACACTCCAGTGTCCTTGGGAGGGCTAGAAGCAGGGTGAAGAAATGCCAGTGTGTTGCTTGGGCTGCATTCTTTCAAACAGGCATTGTAATCTGACCAGTTTGGCCTGGTTGCTTGTTGCCTGTCTACCTCGCTTCTCCTCCAGTCCCCCAAATCTCTACAATGCTGACATCTGAGCATGCCCACCAAGGCAAGACTCTGTGGCTCCCAAAAGGAACTGACCAATGAGAGGTTTGCATTATTGGGAAAAAAAAAAAACTGCTACCTGATTCCTATGGATACTTCTGCCTCTTGCCTTACATGTATAGCTCTTAGAAATACTTTTAGTTTAGCTTTAACACAAAGCTATTTCAGTTAATTCTAAAGCAAACCAAAGGACAGCATAAGAAGAGACCACTGAATCAGTCACATAAAGCTGGGATTCCATTTGTAGATTGCACTATTTCTAAAGAATGCGAATCAACACTGTATCAGTCCATATACCTGCTGATGGCCGGAGTCACTCACCTGAACTAGGGACCTGCATTTGGGGGGGAGTTCTGAAATAGTGTTAAATAATATAGAAGTGTTCATACGGCTTTAATGTTGTTGTCTTTTTCAAGTAGAAGTAGCACTCCCTGAACTTACCCAGGGGCTGGAATCAAGAGTATTGTCACCTGAGATCTCTGCTTGCCTGGCCTGGCCTGGAGAAAGTAGCCCTACCACGTTCGGTTCCTTGTGTGTTAACACACAGGGAATCTACAGATTTGCTCTGCGTACCAAAGAGGGAGATAGTGATGGAGTTGGAAAGGTCAAAGTCAGTGCTGGTAGTCATTGTGGCCTCCTGGTCACAAGGGGATGATTCCTCTTTGGATGATTCACAAAGAGAATTCCTGCAATTAGGGAAAACCACCTTAATCTGGACAAGAATTCAAAATTGTTCCAAGATCACCTAGCGTCAAAGTAATGGGTTTTGTTTTTCCAGAGCCATTGCTTGGACACACAGAGAAGGAATTAGTTCTGCAAGGTCCATCTTATTATAGCACAGGAATGGAACAGGAGCTTCCTTTCAACTCTTCTTCACTCCAGCCAGTGAGAGCATTGCTAGGGGGACGCTCTGGTCTGATACAAAGAAGGGTAGGACTGGCATTACTCTTGCAGTCTAGTGGTAAGCAGGAGTGGTTTGGGAGCAATATTGTAGGTTCTGTAGCTGCTGCCTGTTCTTCCATTTGCCTGAATGAGAGGAGGGAATTCTCGAGGGGAAAAAGAGCAACTGGAACTGGGAATGTTCTCATAATGATATGGGTAAAAGTGTGTGTGAAAAGTTGGACAGTCTGATCTATGCAGAATCAGATTTGGGATTACCTTTTGTTGTGATCAGGGGCGGGAGGGGCTGCGGGTGGGGAGACGAAACCATGTTGCTAGATATTCTCTTTTGCAGAAAGAGTAGTGTTCACGGTGTAGTGACGGGAATCCTCAACATTTTAATTCAGATTCGAGTTCAGGGTGCTACTGCCCTTTTGAAGTTTTGACACTTGGCTCCAGAAACCAGAGTATCTTCCTGAATGCCTGATTTCTGCTGCTTCCTCTTCCACCTGTCTCAACTCCTCCAGGCAGACAAAAGTCTAAAGAGGGATTGTCTACCCATATTTTGGGATAGGCGAGGAGCCCCTTTTCTGGAGAGGAGAGACTCCCCCCTCCCCTCCCCTGCTTCTGATATTGTCAGAATCTACTTCAGGCCAAGAATATTGTTTAAAGACTTGTGTGGTTGTTTTATGCTGTTTTGTGGACAGCATGTAAATGATTTGAAATGTCTTATCTGAAATGAAAATATTTCATGCTTTTTTAATCTATTAGATATGGAAATATTTTTGAAACGGAAAATGCAGTCAGTAGAATTTAAATTGAAAATGTAATACATGTAAAATATATTTTAGTTGATAATTTTGTAAAATGCACTTTTTTGTGTCTCTTCCCTTGTTTCCCAGATCTGTATTTCAGTGTTTACAGATGGAATGAAAACATTCCCTATACCCCCTCTTCTGTGAAAAAGATATATTAGAAGTAATTCTTAAAAATAAATTTGAGAAACTGTATTGATTTAGAAAACAAAGGTGAAATTTTCTTGTTTTTATTTACTGTATTTACTGTGATATTGCAGGGACAACTTGGTCATAGTAAATAGTAATGTGTAACTTAATACATGCTTATTCTGCAGTGCAGCTACTTCTGGACAGACAACTCTGAAGTAATGGATTCTTTATTAGACAAACCTGTTGCCTGTTGGCCTGCTCACTTTGTTTCTGCACCTAACACACACACACGGAAATCTCAAAAGTCTTGGAGAAGCTGGATATGCAACCAGCACAAGCCCTTCCTCCTTTCAGTAACTGTTCCACCCCACAGAATATCTGACATGATGAGCAGTCTGCCCTGTCCTGTTATGTTAACAGGATCTGCTAGTTCAGTTACTGTTTTCGCCCACTGGATGCTTTTCTCACATAAACAAAGGTGTGATGTCTTTAAGGATCTGGACTACTATAGGTATTTCAAGAAGTTGGTCATGGAGATGCACTGGGTTCTTGTTCCCCTGTGATCAGTACTGATGGGCGCTATTTTTTTGTCATCACTAGTTTGAACCACACTGGTTTCATACACAAAATCAGATGCAAGTCATGTATTCCAGAGAGCCACTGACCGGTTCAGTGAATGAAATGGGAGTCAAACCAGGCATACTGTGTACTTACTAACCACCAGAGCAGCTCCTGGCTAATGACTCACTTCAATTATCTGGCCACCATATGTAACCAATGTTTTCATCTTGCCTATGTCAAGATATCTCATATGCAGTTGATGGAAAATTATGGCTTGTTGAGTCTTAGGGTTATTACATCTCTGCAGCAGACAGCCTGGGGCAATTGTAAGCTTGGTTCTGAGTTGGAACACAAGTTTCAGACTCTGGAACCAGTCAGGTCTTCATGAACTTGAGCTTCGCTCCATCTGTCAAAATGGTGACCTTAATACCCCTTAGTCTCCTGTTTGAAGACAGAATTGACAGAAGATGGAGGTTCTGCAAGCTGGTCTTCAGTGCACCTGGAAAACCTTGATTACCAGTCCAGTGGAATATTCCTTAACCAGCTTTGTCTAAACATGACTGCTCCCACTGTAGGTGCCACACACAAATGTAAGGCTACAATTCTAAGCATACTTATATGGGAATAAGTCTCATTAAATTGAGCTTGTAAGTAAACATGCATAGGATTGTGCTACAAATTGCAACTTCCCATACATGTGATGGTTTCATGTATGATCTTGGTGTAATACCCATGTCCTTTAACTGCAGGTTGCTGAATATTTCTGTGAATTCTTTGTGAGGAATGACACACAGGATCAGCTTTCCCTTGAGCATTTTTTCTTCTAGTATGAAATTTACACATATAGATACTTTCAGGGGTGCCCAAACCCCGGCCCTGGGGCACTTGTGGCCCTCAGGGAACCCCCAGTCTCCAATGAGCCTCTGGCCCTCCGGAGATTTGTTGAAGCCCGCACTGGCCCAGCGCAACTGCTCTCAGAGTGAGGGCGACTGTGACCTCTCGCATGAGCTGTGGGATGAGGGCTCCCTCCACTGCTTGCTTTTTCATGTCTGTGATGCAGTAGCGGCAGCAAAGAAAAGGCCAGTCTTGCTTTGTGCAAGGCCTTGTATAGGCCTTGAGCTATTGCAAGACCTTCATTCATTCATATAAGTTCATCTTTAATATATTCACTTATGTAAACATATGTAAATTTATTCAAATTTTAAATGTAAATTAATTCTTTTTTCCTCAGCCCCCGACACGGTGTCAGAGAGCTGATGTGGCCCTCTTGCCAAAAACTTTGGACACCCCTGGTTTATATCATGCTCTTATACAAGAAATATTTAACGCAGCAGGCAGCCCAATGCCTAGTGCTTAGAAGAGCAACAGCACTGAAATGGCTACGGCTGTATCCTGTGGGTGCCCGGGCAGCTGCCGGAATCTCCTCAAGGGAAGGGGACATTCATCCCCATCCCCTGGATAGGGGTGCAGGCCCCACAATGGGTCCCCTCCAGTCTGCACTGACTGTTTTGCTGGTGGTGATGGGAGGAGCTCCATGTCAGGCTTTTCAATCTGATGCGGAGCATAGGATCTGGCGGACACCTCCTCTGCCGGTCTCCACACAGGCATGATCCTTCCCCCACTCTGAAATGCTGCTCACCCACCTGGTGGTCTTAGCTGGCTCTGGTGGCAACGAGGCACCCTGTACTTGGCACTGATGCCCAGTGCAAAACAACTGGTGTGGGCCCAGCATCAGCACTGCTTACTCTGAGGGTGCCATAAAAGTGCTTTTGGGCACATTTTATGGCACCCAGCACCGGTGCAGGAGCTCAGTGCCAGCGCTGGCCCCAACAAGATTGGGCCCTAAATGCTTACTACTTCCTACCTTTTAGGTTCTACAGCATTGACTTTTTGGTGCCTTTCTAGCCTACTTGTTTTTAGCATTTTTCTTTCTGGGTGGCAGACTCTCACATCGCTTCCATCTGTCTTCTTTTTTTTTTCCATAAAGCCAGCAAGTTGTGTTTTCAATGCAGCAGTCTATTGCTTGTACACTTTCTGTTTGGTTGGTTTGTTCTTTTGATTAGGAACATCATGTACCTTGTGGCTGCCGTTATTTCTTCTACCCAAGGCTTGAAATGCCTGCAGTTCATGGATGTCAGTTTCTATGGATGTAGCTATGTCCCTGCCTGCCTCAATGGTGAGAGTACATGAAGGAGCCATTTCTGAATAGTTTTCGTCTCTGAGCCCACAGACCTGTGCAAGGTGTTCCCAGCATTGCAGTGTTCTGCCAGTCTTTGGAATACAGCTCCATAGGTCATCAATATGTTGCTTTTATGCTAGTTACGCTTGTGAAAATTGAAATCCCCCTGCAATTGCCAGGGGGTGAAGAATGTTCCTGTAACAGTGTCACAATTTCAGCAAAGAATTCAGAGCATGATCTCTCTGCGTATGTGGGTCTCCCCACAAAAAACCAAATACACAGTGCAGAACACCCTTGTCACCACCCAACCCTACATAAATACTAATCTTTATAAATATATGTGTAGCTCCTGCCACAATGCTTCAAGGGAGGAGCAGCTGATAACTCATAAGAGAGGGAGTTCCATTATTGTGTTGCCACAACAGAGAAGGTCCTCCTAGCTGCAACCCCCCTCACCTATTTTAGCCTGGAGCCCAAAGGTTTAGGCACTGAAGACTGCTTACAAAATACAGATGAACTACTCATATTGTACAGATAAAAATAAAGCAAACATACCAAATAAAATCAGCATTGCATATAATTCAATATCAAGACCTGAAAAGTGTAAAAGGTTAAAAGAGTGATAACGGCATAAACATGTAAAATATCCTGATACATAAAACAGGCAAAGCAGCTATAAATTAAAAAGGAAAAAAATCAGCTATATAATGTGACAGTAAACCCATTTAAAACCATCCATAATAACATACAATCCATTAAAACGGCAATCAAAATGGAAATGTCTTCAAGCCCCCCTCCCCCCAACCACATGGTTTCTAAAGAGGGAGCTATTCTCAAAGGGGAGAGAGTTCCATCCCGTCCTTGAGGTGCCACCACAAAGTCCTCCCTCTGACGTCACTCAATGGACGTCAATGCAAAAGAGCTGCTTCAAATGATCATAGGTGATGGGCTGGAATGTTTGGAAGAAAGTGGTCCCTTAAATACCCTGGTCCCAAGCTGTAAAGGGCTTTCAAGTTTAAAGCAAGCACCTTGAATTGTGTTTGGAAACAAACCAGCAGCCAGTGAAGCCACTGGAATTACAGTTGCATTAAAACCATCACGCATCATTAAATCACCAAGCTCCTGCAACTACATGGGCTGCCGTGTTCTTAACTAATTGTAGTTTCTTAACAGTTTTCAAGGGCAGCCTCATGTGGGGTGTGGTAAATCGTGTAAGCAATATTCAGAACATCTAATGTTTAGGAAAATTGTGCAAACGATCCCAGAGACTGTCAGGGTTGAGTCGTAACAGGATTTTTGGGAAGCGCTTAAAGGGTTAAATTTTTATTTCCCTGGTGAGCGGTCAGGATGGGATAGTGCTATTGCTCTCATGCTGATAGAATAACACAGTGGTTTCTAAATTGTGTGCCATGGCAACCTGGGGTGTTGCAGTGAACTTGCAGGGAAGCCGTGGGATGTCCCCGGCTGCTGCTTCTTCCTGGCAGTGCTGGACTCTGCCATCTTGACTGGGCTGGGATCATGAGATGTTGGGAGTTCTGGTGGCCATCTTGTCCTCCCACGGCACAGCACTGCCGCAACAGGATGCCATGAAATAATGGCACTGTGACCAGGATAAGTTTGGAAACAGCCACTTTTTCATAAGAAAAGAAAAAGAGTCCTGCTGAATCAGGCCAAAAGCTTCCTCTATCTCACAGAAGCCCACCAGATGCCTCAGGGAGCACATATGACAACAAGAGACCTGCATCCTGGTGCCCTCCCTTGCATCTGGCATTCTGAGATAGCCTACTTCTAAAATCAGGAGGTTGCATGTACCCATCACGGCTAGTAACCTTCAGAAATTCCTTCAGTGTTAGTGAAGCTAGTGTTCCTTCAGAAATTTGTCCAATCCCCTTTTAAAGGCATCTAGGCCAGATGCCGCCACCACATCTTGTGGCAAGGAGTTCCACAGACTAACTACACGCTGGGTAAAGAAATATTTTCTTTTAGCTGTTCAAACTCACCAAACACTCAATTTTAGTGGATATCCCCGGATTCTGGTGTTGTGTGAGAAGGAAAAGAGCATACCTCTCCTGCATAATTTTGTATGTCTCAATCATGTCCCCCCTCAGAGGTCTTTTTCTAGACTGAAGAGCTGTAGCCTTTCCTTGTAAGGAAGGTGCCCTAGCCTAGTAATCATTTTAATCGCTCTCTTCTGCACCTTTTCCATTTCCACTATTCTGAGGGATTAAAAACCTCCTTGGCAGGAGGAGAAAGGAGGAACCCTTCTCTTGCTGAAGGTTCTTGCTGCCATAAGAACATAAGAACAGCCCCACTGGATCAGGCCATAGGCCCATATAGTCCAGCTTCCTGTATCTCACAGCGGCCCACCAAATGCCCCAGGGAGCACACCAGATAACAAGAGACCTCATCCTGGTGCCCTCCCCTACATCTGGCATTCTGACTTAACCCATTTCTAAAATCAGGAGGTTGCGCATACACATCATGGCTTGTACCCCATAATGGATTTTTCCTCCAGAAACTCGTCCAATCCCCTTTTAAAGGCGTCTAGGCTAGACGCCAGCACCACATCCTGTGGCAAGGAGTTCCACAGACCGACCACACGCTGAGTAAAGAAATATTTTCTTTTGTCTGTCCTAACCCGCCCAACACTCAATTTTAGTGGATGTCCCCTGGTTCTGGTATTATGTGAGAGTGTAAAGAGCATCTCCCTATCCACTCTGTCCATTCCCTGCATAATTTTGTATGTCTCAATCATGTCTCCCCTCAGGCGTCTCTTTTCTAGGCTGAAGAGGCCCAAACGCCGTAGCCTTTCCTCATAAGGAAGGTGCCCCAGCCCCGTAATCATCTTAGTCGCTCTCTTTTGCACCTTTTCCATTTCCACTATGTCTTTTTTGAGATGCGGCGACCAGAACTGGACACAATACTCCAGGTGTGGCCTTACCATAGATTTGTACAACGGCATTATAATACTAACCATTTTGTTCTCAATACCCTTCCTAATGATCCCAAGCATAGAATTGGCCTTCTTCACTGCCGCCGCACATTGGGTCGACACTTTCATCGACCTGTCCACCACCACCCCAAGATCTCTCTCCTGATCTGTCACAGACAGCTCAGAACCCATCAGCCTATATCTAAAGTTTTGATTTTTTGCCCCAATGTGCATGACTTTACACTTACTGACATTGAAGCGCATCTGCCATTTTGCTGCCCATTCTGCCAGTCTGGAGAGATCCTTCTGGAGCTCCTCACAATCACTTCTGGTCTTTACCACTCGGAAAAGTTTGGTGTCGTCTGCAAACTTAGCCACCTCACTGCTCAACCCTGTCTCCAGGTCATTTATGAAGAGGTTGAAAAGCACCGGTCCCAGGACAGATCCTTGGGGCACACCGCTTTTCACCTCTCCGTTGTGAAAATTGCCCATTGACACCCACTCTCTGCTTCCTGGCCTCCAACCAGTTCTCAATCCATGAGAGGACCTGTCCTCTAATTCCCTGACTGTGGAGTTTTTTCAGTAGCCTTTGGTGAGGGACCATGTCGAACGCCTTCTGAAAGTCCAGATATATAATGTCCACGGGTTCTCCCGCATCCACATGCCTGTTGACCTTTTCAAAGAAGGCATTTTAAGAGGCAATGGGGGGGGGGGGACACAAAGCAAGACAGGGGAGCCACTCTAGGATGCCAATTTCAGCTCCTCTCTACACTTCTCCCTCCTCCCCATCCTCTGTGTCTTTTGAATTGTAGGGAGTGGGGTGGGGTGCAGAGGACGGTGCAGCAAGCAGGGGTGCTGAGACCATGGAGGATAGCAGTGGCACCTGGTTCTACCTATTCAGCAAGCATCATAAGCAAGTTCCTAACCTCCCAAGCTGCAAAGGGAGAGCATTACAAAGGATGCAATATTTGGTTACATTTTGCTGCCAGTTTCAATATGATTAATCATGACTGACAGTAATTGCACCAGGAATTATCCCAATCAAGTGTGAAGAGTAATTGTGGTTGGCATATTAAAATGATGGAATACCCATCCAATTAAGTGATTTTCCTGCAGCTTTGGGTCCATTAAAAATGATTACACCGATAAATGAGACACAGATAAAGTGGTTGTATATCAGGGTAACATTTGTTTGAGTAAAGGGCCATAGAAGGAAGCTTTACAAGAGATGAGGAGGTGTGTAGGGTTGTATTTAATGATTACCGTGTGGCCTTTGTCCATTGACTCATAGTCCAATCCTATCTGGTGCAAGCGCAGTGGGGCCACACAGCCCATGCTGTATCCAGCACTGGCTCAAAGCAGACTAGAGGTCTCCTCAGAGTAAAGGAATATTTGTTGCCTTACGTCATGTCAAGCTCCAGCCTGCCCAATGGGATTGCTCAGATTTGCACCAGTGAAATGGCTGGTGCAAATCTGAGAAGCCCCATGTAACATTTTCAGGCTAGGGGATGGGGATAGGATTCAGGGTGTGCCAGCCCGCCCAGGCCTGAACCACCTCCTGTTCCACCCTCCCTTGCCCCTCTTGCCCACTACACTGGCTTTCTGTAATTCTGAGCAACACCCCAGCCAAAATGTTCTGCCACTGAGAACAGGTCTACTGCCTTGTGTGGCTGCCCCACCTTTGGCTCCTGAACCCGAGAATTGGTTCCTAAAATGTCTGGGTAGTTTAAAGTCTTGCCCACTCCTGAACCAATCAGACTTGGTTTGGTACAAGGTATCCCTTCCTAACCTTTCTTGTGTTCCTAGGCCCAACACAGCAACAACTCTGCAAAAGTCTTTATACTAGTACTACTAGTAAAATACTAGCACTATACAAAACTATATACTATACTATACTAGTAATATACTATACTAGTATGCAAATTACTAGTTATCCCCCATGTGGCCAATTCCATGGACCTTTTCAGGAAAGAAAAAAAATCACACAGGGTTTAAAATCAGAGCAATTATTTCAAACTTGTTTGGTGTAAGGAAGATAATTATTGGAAATATTTGGGAACTGCTTTGCTTGGCATATTGTGGGGCTATAAAAAAGGGGCTAACTACCGAGAAAACATGAATTAGCTCCTGTGTCACGTTGCTATAGCAACAAGGTGGCTTATTCCTTTCCGGTATCTGGTGATAGACTTAATCTATCCTGAAGAGGAAAGTATGTTTGACAAAGGATGCTATTTCTCCTGGATTTAGAAATGACGCCCAACTTATGAGCTAATATTTGGGCTAATATTTATCAGGATAAAACCCTCAGTTAGAGAAAGGGCTGGTTAAAAGTCACCCTATGCGCAGACTGCAGTGTAAATGTATTCAAGCCCAAGATTTAACTTTCAGAATAATAATCAAATGCAAAGTGGTCTGAAAACCTTGTGTCTCTGAATTCTTTTATTCCATCTGTGTCGTTATACGACTCTGGTTTCTGGAAGAATGCTGTTTTAGGATATTCACTGTGAGGGTCAGGAATAATCTTCCATCAAATGTATGTTTGATTAGTTTTCAAGGACATCACAATCGGTATATATACATATGTTACCTTCTGAAGGGTCAAGGGAAGTAAGAAAGTCCAGATTTTTAAAAGTAAGCTTGACTTTAAACATTCAGACCCAAATTACCCCAAGATAAGGGAACGTTTGTTCCCTTACCTTGGTGTTGCGTTGCCCTGATCTTGGTGCTGGAAAGTTGGTTAGGATTGCGCTGTTATTCAGTCAAGCTCTGTTCCTAGCTTGAACACATCCTTGGGTTATGCTCTCTTTTGTTTAAAAGGTACGTAGTCCTAAACAGAATCACAAGCAAACTCTAGTTAAAGTGATAAATAGGCTGTAAGTGCATTTCAGGCTTTCCCCCTCTTAAATATGTATGAGGTGCCATTCATAAATAACCCCATCTTGCACACAAAAATCCTGCAGTAAATTCTTCACACTTCTGCTTCATATGTTCACAAGTGGCAGTTTTTAAATCTCAATAATGATTTAAATTAATTTTTATTTACAGTGCCAATGATTGTGGGGAAACTAATGGAGCTACTGTGTGTTAAGAAGAAGGTAAATAACAGGGAAGGGCATGTGAATCATGACAACTTGAGTTGTGAAAACGCTGTTTTTTCGCGACTCGTGTCAACTTGAGTCACGGACATCACTGACTTGGACACAACTCATGACTCGGGCCAGTGACTTGGAAATGTGTCATGAATTGACTCAAGTGATGACTTAGCTTTTTGTGTGTGCTTGCAACTCAGTTACTTGTGTGTGCATGCTTGCTTATTTTTTTTTCCACTGCGTCTGACTTGTGCTGTAACTTATTTCTCATAATGACTTGTGAGACACTTGGCCAACAGTCTGAAGCTAAGAGGCAAAGAAGGAAGGCCCACAGCCAGGGAGACAGACCAGGGACAGACTGCACTTGCTCCCAGTGTGGAAGGGATTATCACTCCCGAATTGGCCTTTTCAGCCACGCTAGACGCTGTTCCAGAACCACCTTTCAGAGCGCGATACCATAGTCTTTCGAGACTGAAGGTTGCCAACTATAACTCAAATATTGTGTTGATGTGGTGGTTTTGTTGGGCTCTTACCAGACTTTTGCTACTGATTCTGATGAACTTGTAACAGAGTTTTGGTTTAACTTGAGTACAAAATGCTTAGTGATTCACAACCTGGGTGTAGTGACTCCAGCACATTCTTGGTAAATAAGTTACATTTTATTGGGAGTTAACCTGTTCCTAACTGATAAACCCAAATAATTGGTTCTTCCATGCGGACTTTTACTATGAAATCTCAAACGCACGGTAAAGCCACACACTGTCCATCAGGGAAGCAACTGGAAAAAAACTGAGATCCTTTCTGAATGCAAGGTCTGGCCAGTAAGGAGAGGGATAGGATTTGAGTGGGTGTATATTTGTTTAAAAGTTTTAAAACTTAGTTTGCTTTATAAGGTTAGATCTTCAACCGAAAGTTTAAAGAGGGCATATTCACTCTGTGGCTAAACAGCAGTCAAGTCTCAGTGGCTCTACAATCTGAGTTTGCAGAGATCCTCTGCCCCTTTAGATCAAGAAGAGGCTTTAGATCAGAGAGCCAATAGAAGTAGCCAGATGGATGGCAGGCAGGCAGGCTGGAGGGAGGTGGTGGGTCCTGAACCCCATGTCAGCTCAACCTCCCCCCCCCCATCTGCCACTTGAAGTGGCCACTTCATTCAGCCTCTTGGTTGAGCAACTGCCTCAGGAAGCAGACTGGCAGGGGTACCCATTACCTGCCTGCACCTGGCAACATCTTCTGGAGGACGTGTGAATGAAAGGGGAGTGAACTGTCCTCTCCTCCTCCCTTCCATCTCTTTCCCTCTTCCTTTTCACCTCTTCCTTTTCAAATCCTGGCAGGGGGAGTGACGGTGGCAGTGGCTGGCTGGCACATTACCAGGTGAGGGATAGCAGCATTTGGTGCACCACTTCAGACATCAGCAGGTCTCGGGCCAGAACTGGCCTTGAAGTCTGTGATGCCGTTTTAACCACTTCCAGAGAGGTAGCTGAGTTTATCTGTTTCAGAAAAAGCAGCAAATACTTTTGTGTCCCCTTAAATACTAAGTCTGAGTTCTGCTCATTGAAGTTCTCCCAATCCAGGTTGCATTCTTCAGTCTGGCATCCTCTCTGGTTCTAATCATTCTCTTGTCTTTCTCTTCCCCCCTTCATTATCTCTTGTCCTTCCCCTGCTCCAGAATGTGAATTATAAACTCCTGTGGCAGAGTCTTGTCTTTTGTTGGTGTTTTTTGTTTCTGTTAAATGGTAATAAAATGTCATGTATATTAATGGTAGCATATAAATAATAATAACTTTCTTGTTGTTGGTCCTAGCTTGCTGCCTTTTTTTCCTGTAGAAAACTTATTTGCAGTTGGTCTATCCAGAAACGGCTGCTTTAAACCAATATGAGCATTAGGTTGTGGGAGCCCTGGGGCAAAGCCTGCACTGGATCTCCCATGCACCCCCTGCCCACCCCCTAATGGGACATTGGGCACTACCATGGTCACCAGGATTGAGTTTCAGAGATCAGACCAGTGAGGTGAGTCTTCAAACAAGCATGGCCCAGGGCCCTGACACTACTCTCACTCGAAACTTATTCCCATACTCCAGGAACAGATCCATCATCTCTCCATGTGCAAGCTAAGAATGCTTGAAGAAAGTGTTTTCCCCCCCCCCCTAAAGTCAATAGTATGTGCATGGGGGAGGGGAACAAGATCTGGATTTTGTCTGCAGGGTAGAAGGTTAAAGTACCCCTACACATACAGACACTACAGTCCTGATCCAGACTGGGGGCACCCACACAAGCTATTTTCGGGGGGGGGGGGGAGCCAGAAGGCCAAGGTCAGCGGCACAATTAAAATCACATCTAGTTTGGCCTTTAAACAGCAGGCACTTTAAACAGCAGGCACCAAGCCAGATATTATAAGACTACTTAAATAGACTACAGGTTGAAGCTAATTATTCCTGTGGGTTCCAGTTCCAAGCACTCAGGTGGATGGCAAAAAAAAGGCACTATAGCAAATCAATTTTAAAAACTAAGTTTCTTTGCTCCAGTGATTTAAAAACAGCCTTGCTGACCTTTGTGATGCTAAGATAGAGTGATTAAGAGGACAATCCATCAGTCTCTCTCAAGGTGCTTCACTCTGACCCCTCCCTTCACCAATGCAAAGTATCTTTCTTTCACATGCTCAGGGAGAAGGGAGGGGTCACTTGGAGAGAGAAGGATTGATGGATTGTCAGCCAGCTGCCCCCCCCTCTCATTAAGGAGGCTATTGTTAAAGGACTGTTCAGTTTTTTAAGCTGATTTTAAAGGAATGCATTTTTCCCCTTCTCCAGGGATCAGCACATTCCTTCTCATTTGCAGGGGCCATTCGTGTTGAGTCAAATCCGTGTATAAAAAAATTCGTGTATAAATAGGCTGCACCTGTACTGTCATATTCAAGAGATCATCACCACTGAAGACCTTTACACGGTGGGGTCCACATACTACAAAAAATGGTTGCTGTTTGTCCTATCTTACGTTTTGGGAAATTGTTGGCATCCTTCAGTCTCGGAAGACTATGGTGTCACGCTCTGAATGGTGGTTCTGGAACAGAGTGTCCTCTCCAGTGCGCGAAGCCTGGGTAAAGTAGGTATGGAGGATAGGCTGTTACCCATGCAGCAAATCCCCCCTCTCCACGTCGCTGAAAGGGTCCAATGGAAAGGCAGAGGCCAATACGGTTGGTTCCAGCGGCGTCGCAGGAGTTGCTAGAACGTGACTGTGTTCAACCATGAACTGCCTCAGGGACTCCGGCTCCAGATTTTGCCTCGAGGTTGACTCCTGAAGCCTTTTCCATAACTGGATGTAGCCACAAGGCAGTGGAGGTTTGGGATCAGAGTTTTCCTTCTCTCAGATGAGCTGCCTTCCCAGGCTGACGAGTCCCATCTACCCAGTGGCTGTTTAGTCGCCTCTTAGGACAAGTACAGCCAAACTGAGGGCCTATTCTTATCCCCAGCCCCCAGGGGAAATTACAACCCAGGTAAACAAAGAAACAGAGATTAGAAGCTAACAAAGAATGGACACTGCGACACACTCCACATGTTACACTAAAGCTCTATTTCCCTGCAGGGAAAGAGCAGGGCATTCACCCAGTGGCCCTCCACAAGGCAGCAAAAGCAGCAGGGCTCTATTACTAGCAGGAACCTGTGCTGTATTTTCAAGTTTGTGGGCAATTATGTTCAATGCAAAAGTAATTGCTACAGGATGAGAGCAATTTAGCAATTACAGCACTATGTTTAGCTACTGGGAAATTAGGAGGAAGACCGCCTTGCTCTATTTGGAGGAAAGTGGGCTGAGAGGTGACAGCTTACCTTTGAAGAAGGATGACCCCCCCCCCGTCCCTTTCCTTCTGTGTGGATGCTGAAGTGAGGCTTAATAAGAAGGGCTATATTAATGACACTGTACAATTAAGGTGTGTGAAAGAGGGATTGTGTGGTAGGTACATTAGTGCCACTCATGTCACTGCATTACCCATTTCCACACACACACAAATAAGCATGCCGGCTTCCTGACTTTTCTTTATTTCTACTTTTTGCCCTTGCCATTTTTGAAGAATAAAGCATCATCCAGACTCCATCCAGGACGTTATGAAAGGAAGAAAAGTGCCTTTCAATCATTGAACTATTGACTGATTGAAGCAGGGCCCCCCAAACACTCAGCTGCCGAGATGACATCAGTCAGCCTTGCTCAAATTGATTGCAGAAAATAATAAATATATGTTGTAGATGACCGTAAGCATTTTCACTAAAGGAAAAAGATTGCTAAATATTTGCAGCTCTCTCTCTCTCTCTCAGCAAAAGCAGCACTAGGACAGTGTGTGGTGGTAGGCAAGGGTGAAGGGAGAAAAGCAAGGGAATAGGGAGGTACATGTAATGATAATGCCACTGGCAAATGTGATTCATGGGTTATGGATTGGGAACTCCTGGATGAACGGCAGCTGTCCTCCATATTACTGATATGAATGTTTTTAATTAAGATAGAATTGATTTTCCACGGCAGTGGTCTTTCAACTAACAGGCCCTGGAACAAACCCGTTGATTTGGACAGCATCGTTGCCTCCGTTTTGCTCTCGCAGCCCGGAATGGCTCAGAAGGGGACAGGGAGGGGCCACTTCCATGCTGCAGTGAGGCACCCTGCAAAACGTAGTGCTTTGCACCCCCTCCGGCTACGCCACTGTATTGTTGAGGTAGGGGCCCACACCACTGCCAAGAAGAGCATCATTCTTGCTCCTCCTCCTTCTCCCATTGAATTTGAAAAGGCAAGGGGGACTAAAGCAGGAGAGGGCATGAAGGTGAGAGCAGTGGTGTACCCAGGGGCACCACGTCACACAACATCATGATGTCAGTTGCGGTTCTTGCAACTGTCTCCAGAGTCACAAAGCAGTTGGAGGTCATGGGCATGCACAACCACAGCTGGAGTGAAATTGTGCATTCACAGCAGCAGCTGCCACCCCCTTCAAGTGGCACCCAGGGCATTGTTGCCTGGTTTGTCACACCCTAGATATGCCACTAGGTGAAAGGATTGTGGTGGGCTACTGTGTCTTCCCTGAGAACTCTAGTCAACCACTGTCCTCTTCTGCATGCTTCCTCTTCTGCGCCATCCTTCAGCGCACTGAGGATAACAAAGTGGCATACGTGGAGCATTGTGATGGCAGCTGCAGATGGCAGCTGCAGGGGGGTAGTTAAGGTGGTGCCAATCCAGGGGGTGGCATTTGGCATGCTACCTCAAGTACCCAAACTCTTTGAGGTGTGTGCGCGTGTCTGTAAAGTTAAGGCTGTCATTGGACTGCAATGTACAGGGAGCAGGGCTTTGACCAAGGCCAGCCCATAAAGCAGTTGCCTCAGGCAGTTGGTGAGGGGCTCCCATCCCTCTCCACAGACTTGTTTCCACTGTTCTCCCTTCTCCTTCCACTCCCTGGATGAGAAAAGGAAGAGGCGGCAGAGACGAGGGTGGAATGTGGAGAGGAAGAGTGTGCTGAGCTAGAACACTGGGGAGTGGAAGGAGCAGAGGCTGACCCATCACTGGGTAAGGTGGATGGGCAGCATTTCACAAGCTGCCTCAGTGTCATGAGGTCTTCAGACAGCTTTGGGTTTAACCCTTGCCCACCAAACTGCAGACCTGATGGGAAGCTGCCATTGGTGTCAATGGAGGTTCTCTCCTAGGGTTGATAGCAACTTTGGGAACATGATTTTTGTGAGAACCACAGAATGGCAGAAAAGTGTTAAATGCCACCTCTCCACGCTGTCAACTGTAGAGAAGCAAAACCAACATTGGACCAATGGTTTGGCTCTGTATAAGCCAAGGTAGCTTCACATGTAAGCTTTTTCCTCCGAAATGTATGCACATTTAGGCAGGGCCTATGAGAGGAATTTTAGCAGGGGGGTACAGTTTCTTCTGGGCCCCTTCCCAAAGAGGAAGGGGGGCAATGGGGGCAGGCAGAAATGGGGGGGGAATAGGGCAGGGGAGGGTGCTGACAGCCACAATAGACTTTGGAGCTCAGGTCTACTAGGCTTCTTGATGCAGAGTCCAGGTCTACCTGACCATGAGGCGTTAGCAGCTAGATAAAGTAATATGGAAAACCAAACACACCTAAGTCTCTCTAAAATTTTTGAGATGCCAAAGAGCTCCTGTAGCAGGCCAGTTTCCTTCAGATTTGACACTAAGGAAGGTCATGGATGCATTCCTGGGCCTGGTGTGTATGGCTTGCAGCAGTAGTTAACACTGTATGCACATGGTTGTGCCCCAGCACTATGCACTTGCAGTTAATTCAGGTAAGATAGGAAAATGTCAGGTCCCAGGAACTTTCTGGGCCCCCTTTCTGACCCTGGGCCCGGGTACAAATTACCCCCTTTACCCCCCTCTCCTAGGCTCTGCATTTAGGTCACAATCCTAGCAGACCACTGCCCTGTCAGAACTTGTGTCGTAACATGCTGGAACAACAAGTGTCTTTCTTTCTCCTGAATTTAGCCATTTGCTTCATATGTATGAGCATCAAAAGCAGTTATATTGTGAGGGTTTTATTTATTTTTTTTTTTAGGTTTACAGACTTACAGACTTTCTGGGCTTCCTATAGCAGCTGCTCCTTCTCTTGTAGTCTGTTCCCTTAAACATTTTCATATAGGATGCTGTGGAATTAAAATGATAAGCTAGCAGCAGTGGCATAGCTAGAGGGGGCGCAAAGCACCCTTTTTTGCAAAACAAAGTTCTGCAGGGAGCCTCAAAGCAGTGTTCAAGCACCCCCTCCCTGGTTGCCTCAGTTTTGCTCCCACCACCTGGAATGGCTGTGAAGGGGAGGGGCCGCTTGCACGCCACAATGAGGCTCCCTGCAAAACTTAGAGCTTTGCACCCCTTCTTGCTATGCCACTGGCCAACACGATCTATGCAAATTGTATTTATGTCAAATGCAAAAGAAAAAAAAAGATACCGAAGGAAACAGAAGCAGTAAATTATGTAGGCTGAATGTAGAAGATCTCTGTATATTGGAAAAATTTAAGTGCTTATGAATTTACTGAAGTGTGTAAGACCGATAAAAATATGTCATATTTGCATTTTCTCTTATTAAACTCTAAGAGAGGCCATTTTGTAAAGAAAAACAAAACAAAACAAAATTATTATTATTATTATTCATATATTTCAATATTGCTTTTCAACAAAAAAAGTTCATGAAGTGGTTGTGGTAATAATTTAACCCTTTTTAAAAACTGAAGGAAATAGAGATCTGATATTCATGTCTTAATAAAAATCTCCCTTTAAGAGACTGCTGTTTCTCTAGAGCAGGGGTGCTCACACTTTTTTGGCTCGAGAGCTACTTTGAAACCCAGCAAGGCCCGGAGATCTACCAGAGTTTTTTTTTTACAATGTTCGTGCCATCATAACATATAACATTTATGTGTACAATGTATGTTGGTGTACCTTGAGCCCCACTGAGTATAACAGGACTTACTCCTGAGTAGACATGCCTAGGATTAGGCTGTGAGGCTGCAATCCTAGCCACACTTACCTGGGAGTAAGCCCCATTGAGTACAATGGGCCTTACTCCCGGCGTTTCCTCCCAGAGGCACCTGAAGGGGGGGGGGTCGGCACTCCACGATCTACTCATTTTGCCTCGCGATCTACCGGTAGATCGCAATCCACCTATTGAGCACCCCTGCTCTAGAGATTGCGACATTCTTCTGCAAAGTGCAAAAATAAAGGCAGAGATGGCGGTCGCATGCCCAACAAAGCACAAGTGAGGCAAAATAGAGGAAGTGGCACTCTCAAGGTGGCATAGGGAGTCTATGTCTCTCAAAGACATAGAGGAAGTGGTACTCTCTGGAAGCACATCTGTGGGTTTATGATTCCTGGAAATTAGGTCAGGTTTAGAGCAACGGACAATACCCAGGAACGAAAAACTGGGGAAGTGAAAATGAGGGGTGAAGAGAGAAAGTGCTCTGTCCTTTCCATTTTGTAGAACACTCTGAGGTTTAAAGAAATAGAGGCATCTCATGCTTTAGTGTTATACCTCTTTACATTACATTTTGCATCTTGCACCTAAAATATATGTAAAATGAAAATGTGCAATTTGTAAATAATGCTGTGTCTAAGCACATGTAGTCCATAGTTGGAAAGCACTTTCTGCAACAACTTTACTTAGGGGATGGGAATCCTATTGTATTAGAGTCTGTTTAGACACACACAAAATACCCCCTCGCACCATTTTTTTTGTTTGTTTATACAGTGCATCTCAAGAAACTGTACACATATGTTACAGGGTCGAATGAATCATACTACAATTCACATATATACTGCATGTACACAGAAGCAGTTTCTTGATCCTGTGAGCAAGTGAATGAGTGAGACCAAGCGCTCAAAATGTTCCCCATACATCTCTTCAATTGCTTCCCTGAGATGTCCAAGTGCTGCGGGTTTTCTACAATGAAGGATGTATGAATTGGAGCTCATTAAAATGGGTATACATGTTTTTTGAGACATCCTGTCTTTGTGCATGTGTGTGCGCATGTGTGAGTGAAAATTTTGAATTTATATTCAATTTAGGGGCTGCCCACTGCCCCTTCTCCAGCACTGGCACAATAAAACCATTGTCTGGAAAGGCCTTTAGGTGATATTACAGAAGCAATATGGCTCAGCATGTAATCAGGTTTTTTGTTTTTTTCTGCTCGTTAGCTTTGCTATACTAATCTTAGCCAAGCTCCTTTTGTTTTCCTCTGCATTTATCCGTTTGCTTCATATGCTTGAGTGCATGCGTGTGTTTTCTGTGTCTCTCCTTTTGAGAAGGGCTACTGGATTTCTCTGCAGTGATTATATTGTTTTCAATTCTTGAAAACAGCTACAAGGCTACTCTGGTCTAGCAATCCTCCACAGGCTCGGCACTGGAATCTGAAAGCAAGGCATTCTCAGACCCTACCAGGAAGCACAAACAAATCCCAGTGAATGACTCACTTGGCTTATATTGATTCCAGGGAGCAAGCAGACCATACTGATGCATCTGTCTGAAAAAAATCATATAAATACGTGATCCTATCTTGTTTTTCCAAGAGATGCACTATGAACACTTTTCATGCCCACCATTTCTTGTCCACCCAAGACCTCCTGATGGCTGAGGTGACATACCAAATGCTGCCCTCCTTACCCAATGATATGCCAACCTCTGTTCCTCCCACTCAGCACTCCCTTCACCCTTCCTTTTCCCTTCTTCCTTTTCTAATTCCGGGAGTGGAAGGAGAAGGGGGAGCAGCAGAGGCAGGTAGGGGGGCAGAGATGGGTGGGTCCCTACCCGCTGAGGCAACCACCACTTGGCTTTATGGAGGAGCTGGCCCTGAGCTGAACGCAGCTACAACCGCTTCAAACCAGCTCTCTTCAAATTCAGGGAGCGATTCATTTTTCTGGCTACACAGTCCTGACGCCTATGGCACCAGACCTTGGTGCCTATCAAAGGTTGTGAGCCTGAAACTGAGCAGTTTCATCAGTGGAAAATGATGATTGTTTCATCAATTAAATTAAGAAGTCCATCTCCAAGATGCTAATCCAAATCAGGCACAATGTGAACAGACTCAGAAATTACAGTCAGAAATTGCAAACTGGCATTATTCCACAGAGACTGGAAAATGGAAGATATTGACAGCCTTCCAGTGAATGATTCAGAGCTGTGGCCTCACCTGTAGTTTCATCAGTAAACCTGAAACCACAATGTACAACATCAACATTATGGTGTCTGTACAAGAGACGGAAGCTGTTAGAAGGAATTTCTCTTCAGCACTTTATTGTCAACCTGGGAGTTCTACAAAATGTGGCTGTGAATTTGGGGCAGATTAGGGGAACTTTTGGAAGGTTAAATAAAGGGCATCACATGGACTCAGGACCATACAATGCCTAATGAAAGTGACTTTTGTAGAGGAAATGTGGGGAATCTCACATGTA
Organism: Tiliqua scincoides; assembly: GCF_035046505.1. Classification (NCBI taxonomy): domain Eukaryota; kingdom Metazoa; phylum Chordata; class Lepidosauria; order Squamata; family Scincidae; genus Tiliqua; species Tiliqua scincoides. The sequence continues at coordinate 13,461,194 of NC_089821.1, forward strand.
GCTTAGCTGCACATGTAACAGCCATAGATGTCAGTATCTACCTTGTATACACAGTTCTTTCTCAGAGTTTTTAACAAGAACAATTAAATGTAGACATTTCATCAGTGAATATCACACTCCATTGATTCAAGCTACAAAGCAGAACATTTTTTTGACAAAGAGTGAGTTGAAAAATATGCTTTACAAGGATTAATTAATTAATTAACAGTACTTATATACCGCTTTTCAACCACTTCACAATCCAATCAACCTTCCCTATTTAGCCAAACAGCCAAAAGGCATTATTAGTCTGAGCTACAGGGCAATCCCTGGTCACACTGCTTGGCTATCAAACATCTGTTTCCCCCAAAAGAAAAGGCTTGCATCCTTTACATTTGAAGAATTCCATGTTTTCCCTGTGACACCAAGCTCTGCCCCAAGCTTCTGTTGTTTGCTGACTCACATGATGAATCCCAATGGACAACAGGTCCAGTGTATACTGCAATTTGGACCCGAAAGGCATTCAGAAATCTGGCATTAGCTCAAATTAGCTCTTAAAAACTGAGCTATCTAGGAAGGTTAACAGGGTTCATGAGTTTGTCACACTTCTATCTCACATCCTAATTGTCACCTCAGCTTTCTAAAAACAGACAACAAAATGGCTTGGAGTCCTCTGTTTCAGATGCTCCCACTTTTTCCCATGTCAACCTCCCAAGGGGCAGAGTCTAATTAAAAACAGTCAAAATCATTAGCCAGCACCACTGCATTGTCCTCCTCTCTTGATATAGCTTCCCATATGTCACATATTGTAGGCATACAAGACCTGCTTATGGTAAAATAAGACAGTGAATCTAAAATGATCTGGCCTCAAACATTCACTACAACCCCTTTGTCAAGTTCTGCAGACAAAATGCTTGTAGCTTTTGATCAGAGTATGATGAAACAGAAATTAATTCCCCACTGATGTGAAGAAAGCTTTTGAAATAGGTAGTCCAAGGAACACTAGTCAGGATACAATCTGCCTGTGTTTTTGAAAATAGGTTGCATGGGGAAGCAGAAAGCTTCAAACAGTGTAATTTGTGCTTCAAACAGGATCAGCCAAGACAATAAGTTGCACGCAAATCACAGGAAAGGCTGTAGTTCAGTATCAGAGCACATGGCTTGTAAGCAGAAGGTCCCATGTTTAATCCCCAGCATCTCTTAGTGCAGCAGAGAAAAATTCCTGCTTAAGAGCCACTATGCTGATCTAGATGGGCCAGTGGTCTGATTCAGTATAAGACAGTTTCCTTAAGCAGTTACAAAAACTACTTGTTTTTACACAGCAGCTTTAGGTTTCAGCCAATACCTTTTAAATAGTGGCTCATGCAAACAAAGGCCAGACTCTCATTTACAAATTAACCAGAACAGCAGTCATGGATCAAACCAATGGTTCATCTAAGTGAACACAGAGTCTCTCAAAGGGGTCAAGACCAGATACTTTAGAGCAGGTCTGTTCAGCTGGTGACCCACCAAGCTGAACGCAGCCCATTGCCTATGCACTGTATGGCCTACCAGGTGATTGGCAAGGCCCCATCATGTCATGGGAGCCACAAAAACAGATATGGGGTGAAATCCTAAGCCCTTATGTCAGTGCTTTCCAGCACTTGCGTAGTGGTGCCAATGGGACGTGTGCTGCATCCTGCAGTTGGGTGTCACTCATGGAGGCCTCCTCAAAGTAAGGGAATGTTTGTTCCCTTACCTCAGAGCTGCATTGCCCTTAAGTCAGTGCTGGAAGGCACTGGCATAAGGGGTTAGGATTGCACCCGTAATGAGCTGCTTGTACATTGCTAGTGGGCTGCATTCAACCTGATAGATCACCAGTTGTGCAAGCTTGTTTATGTGAAAGTGTACCAACAGTGTGGTGAGAGCTGGAGGAGGCAACCTTTGCAAATCCAGTAGTCATTTCTATTCCTATTCTCCATTTAGTTTGTCTAGACCATTTTGTAAATCCCCCACTCATATGCTCTCTCTCTCTCTCTCTCTCTCTCTCTCTCTCTCTCTCTCTTATACAAGAGAACCCCACATTTGCACACTGTGTATAAAACAAGTCTTGTGTTAAGTGGCTGCATCCTTTTTATAGGAACTGTTTCTTGATAATTTTTCCAAAGCCTGTTCACACTTTTGTTTTGGAGGGGCTGCTTGCATGCCGTAGTGAGGCTCCCTGCAAAACTTAGTGCTTTGCACCCCCTCTAGTTACGCCACTGCTTTGTCCTTCCTTCATCATTGCTCTTAAAAGCCATCAAGTCTTGGTCTGTAGTCCTGAGAATAGATATTTTAGACATATGGCTTGCAGCCATAATCTCGTCTGCCTAACCGTGCATAGGAGGTTTCACATTCCAGGCAAATTGTTGATTCTCCCCCCCCCCCCCGCATCTTTTCCATACAGTAAGCAAACTTGAGCATGTTTACGGAGAATTTTACTGCTTACTCCTTAGCAAGTGTGCTGGGGATCACAGCACAAATCCTTTTTTTGGAAATGAGGATAAGTGGAACCATACACTATAGTAAAGGATGCTCACTCTTTGTTTGAACCTCATGAGACAGTCAGAAGCCCATTTGCACACACACAATTCAAGAGGTCCTTAGAGAGAGTGAGAAATCCTTAATGGGACTTGAAAGCGCTTAGAGGTGGCTGAATCTGACCCAATCTAAACTGTACATAAGTTGTCCAAAACAGGATGGGGGGGAACGTGATTACAATTTCAAAATGATCTACTAACAAAAACAGCCTCCCTAATAAACTATTACTGATAGCTAAATGAAGCCTCCATGCTCAGAGACAGTGTATCTGAGTATCAAATGCTGGTGATGGAATACAAAGGAGTACTATGGCTTTCATGCCCTGCTACTGACCTCCACAAAATACAGGACTAGATGAATCCAGCTATGCAAACTAAAAGCCATTGTTTCATTCAGCGTTGTCCTCTTTTGCTCTCACTCTGATCAGGACAAGCACTAATGTGGGAATCCACATTTAGTCACTCCAGACCATATCTGAAAAGTTGAAAAGTGGGTTCTTTCAGCCAGGGCTGGCCCAAGACATCCTGATGCCTGAGATGTGTGTCAAATGCTGCCCCCTTTACACGCTGATGTGTCAGCCTCTGCTCCTCTGAGTCCACCCCTCACATCTCCTCTTCTCCACACTTCTGTGTTTCCCCCCCCCTTCCTATTCCATTCCACAGGGCAGGGTAGGAGGATCAGTGGAAGTGAGCAGGAGAAAGGAAGTGGACACCCTCTGCTAGTCTGCTGCCTTCAGCTGGCCACATGGATGGGCAGTCAAGCCTGCTCTCAGTCAAGCCTTGCAGATTCATCCCTGGATTTCAAAGAAGAGTTGCACATTTTGTGGCCTGTGAGTCATCTGTTCGATTCAAGTTTTACTTCCCTATTATGCTGATGAAGCAAAATGCACAAAAAGGAAATGGCGCATTTTCCTTTCTTAGATCTTTTCTAATCTGTCTGTGCAAATTAGGAGTGATCTAAATATTCTATAGTTCTGCCAGTTTCCTTTTACATAGGAAACTATATACTACTGTAGGTAAGTTTTCAAAAGTAGACAATCAAGGAGAAACTTTTTTTATGACCCCAAATAGAAGCATTAAAAGATCAGAAAAAACCAAACCCCTTTGATGTCTCATTTAAGTTTGCAATTACACACAACTTTTTTGGAAGTACTGTACGTACTTTCCAGAAACCTTGCACAGGGCTGGGCTGCAAACACGTGGCGTAGCTAGAGCGGGGGCGAAGCGCTAAGTCTTGCAAGAAGCTTCCCTGCAGCATGCAAGCAGTCCCTCTCCTTTGGAGCCATTCCAGGCAGGAGGGGCAAAACAGAGGTGTATGCCTGGCTCTGAAGGGCAGGAGGAGGAGCCCCTTGCCCGCTGGGGTGGGGCTCCCTTCAAAACTTAGGACTTTGTACCCCCACGAGCTACACCACTGGCTGTGATGAACTAGGAAAGAGAATTCAGAGTCGTGGTGGCTTGAAAATGCCTGAAAAAATTATACGACTGTCAGTGGCGTAGCTAGAGGGGGGGAAAGCACTACGTTTTGCAGGGAGCCTCACCGCGGCGTGCAAGGGACCCCTCCCTTTCACAGCCATTCCATGCGGGAGGAGCAAACCAGAGGCGTACGCCTGCCTCCGAATGGGGCCCCCTTGCGCGCTGCGGTGAAGCTCTCTGCAAGACTGAGTGCTCTGCCCCCCTCTAGCTACGCCACTGCACTGCGCCCTCCCTGACGAAGCCCTGGCGCGCAGCCGCCTCCGTCCAGCCAGCCAGCCGGCCGCCAGCAGGAGGGGCGCGGGGAGAAGCGCGCAGCTCCAGCAGCAGAGCGCAGGAGGAGGAGCTGGGGGGCTCCGTCACTGCCGGCGGCCGCTCCTCCTCCCTCGCGGCTCCCGGGTCCCAGCGGCGCATCCGGCCCTTCTCCGCGCCCGCGCCTGCCTGCCCGCCTGCCCGGAGCGCCGCCGGCGAGAGCCAGGAGCGCAGAGGGAGGCTGGAGGGAGCCCCGTCGGGGCGCTGGGCTCCTCCAGCCGCAGCATGTAGGGCCGGGCCGGGCCGGGCTGGGCTGGGCGGAGCAGGGACGCGGCGACCCCTCCAGAGCTTCGCTGCCCGGTCGGTTCCCGCAGCCTTCCATCCCCGGGAGGCCGGGAGATGGGCGCCCCTGCGGTGCGGAGAGCCGCCGTCTCCAGCAGGACGCGCGCGCGGGGCGCCAGTGGCCCGGCGCTGCTGCCCTCCATGCTCATGTTCGGGGTGATCCTGGCGTCCAGCGGCCTGCTGCTCATGATCGAGAGGGGGATCCTGGCCGAGGTGAAGCCCCCACCCCTGCACCCTTCCCACGGGGGGCTGTCCTGGAGGGGCGCTGGCCAGGCCGGGGCAGTCCCGGGGCACGTAGAGGATGTGGGCCACCAGGTGCTGCAGGACATCCGCAACAGGACCATCCGCACCATGTGCGGGCAGAAGAACGTGCCCCGAAGCCTGTGGGACCTCTCGGCGGGCCAGAGGAGGACAGCGCTCAGGCACATCCTGGTGAGCGACAAGCACCGCTTCCTGTACTGCTACGTCCCCAAGGTGGCCTGCTCCAACTGGAAGCGCATCCTGAAAGTGCTGGACGGGGTGCTGGAGAATGTGGACGTGAAGCTCAAGATGGACCACAAGAGGGACTTGGTCTTCCTCAGTGACCTGAAGCCCGATGAGATCCGCTACAGGCTCCAGCACTACTTCAAGTTCATATTTGTCCGAGACCCCATGGAGAGGCTTTTGTCAGCCTACAGGAACAAGTTTGGAGAGATCAAAGAGTACCAGCTCAGGTATGGGGTGGAAATCGTCAAACGGTATCGGAAAAACCCAGGGAAAACCCTGGGCGACGATGTCACCTTCTCCGAATTTCTCCGGTACCTCTTAGACGAAGAGGTGGAGAGAATGAATGAACACTGGATGCCCATCTACAACTTGTGCCAGCCTTGCGTGGTGAGGTACGATTTCATTGGATCCTATGAAAGACTGAACGAAGATGCCAGTTACGTTCTCGAGCGGGTCCAAGCGCCTCCTTATATACGCTTCCCAGAAAGGCAGGCTTGGTATAAGCCAGTGACTCCTGAAACGTTGCATTATTTTCTCTGCAACACTCCAAAGGGGCTTTTAAAAGAGTTGTTGCCCAAATACATTCTCGATTTCTCTTTGTTTGCCTACCCACTTCCAAATGTCACCAGTGAATTTTGCAGGCAATGAACTTTTCTTAGTCTGTCCTATGCAATTTCCTAATTTTATACTTTTTATTATTAACGCTTTTCGATACAAAATGCCTTGCTGTAGACGTGGCCTTTATATTTTTTAAAAAAATTTTACCCTTTATATCAATATGTATATGCGCCGCTGAGTTAAGCTCAATCTTTTTTATCCAGTTGTGAAGTTTTTGTATATTTTAGAAAAAAGCATTTTTGTAGGGTTGCCAAAGTATCAACTGCAGGGCAGTCAAATTTTGGAAAGGAATTCTAATAGCAGCAAGGGATTGAAAATCCTTAGATTTCAATTGTGTGCATGCTTATCTGGGAAGAAGCCCCACTAAACACAGCTGGCCTTATTTGTGAGTAAACATGCATTAGATTTCATTGCACACCTGGAGTATCTGGAGTATGCATCAGGAGTATGTCTCTAACTAACTCTACATCTGGAGTATGTCTCTAACTAACATGTAGGGTCTTGTCATACAAGGCCAGCAATATGAGACATGCTGTACAATATTTTCCTTTCAGTATTTAGACCACAGTGAGATTCATTCATCCCCCCCCCCTTTGAATTGCTCTTGGCAAAGAAATGGCCCAATCCTCTGAAACACTTTCAGTAGCAGAACTCCCAGTCCACTGCTGTAAGTGTTGTGGCATCATCAAAGGTGCACCACTGTTGCTGTGCACTTCAGGGCCACCTGTGCAAAATGGCCAGAGACCCCACATGCATGGCAGCGGCTGCCGGACGCTGTACCAGTACAGGTAAGGTTATGGTGGGGCAGTTCAAGGGCAGGGGGGGAGCAGGGGCAAGCAGCTAGGCAAACGGGGGTGTTTTCAAGGTTGGCTCCCAGCAGCAAAAGCACACGCCAGGATGCTATCCCTGTTTCCTGCCCAACATGCCCCCTGCCTCTCCTCGGGCTTTCTTTTCACCTATTTCAGCAAAATAGGTGGAGTAGGTCCTAGGAGACCCATTGGCAACTAGGCAGCCTATCCAGAGGTAAGAAAAAAACATTTTCTTACACAGGATGTGGTGACTGCATCTGGCCTAGATGTCTTTAAAAGGAGATTGGACAAATTTCTGGAGGAAAAATCCATTATGGGTTACAAGACATGTTGTGTATGTGCAACCTCCTGATGCAGGTCTCTTGTTATCAGGTGTGCTCCCTGGGGCATTTGGTGGGCTGCTGTGAGATACAGGAAGCTGGACTAGATGGGCCTATGTCCTAATCCAGCGGGACTGTTCTTATGTTCTCTCCCAGGCTGTCTGATCACCACTACCCCACCACAGCTTACAGTGCGCACTTTGTTGTCAACACTGCGTGCTACCAACTCATGGGGGGATAGGATTGGGCTGTAAAGTTGCATTTTATTGTAAACATTTTTGCCCATAGGTAGGAAACAATGGAGGCATAATGTGCAGCCTGCGATTATGGAATGGCAGACATGTTGAGAAGCACCTATCATAGGATCTAGCATTTAAAGTGTCAAGCGGTTGCAATGTGTAGAACACGTCAATAAGGTTGACGCATGTAATGCAGTCATCTCCACTGATACCATCGGCCCGTTTGACAATTAAAAAAAAGGTAGGAAAATGTTTGTGGGTGTGTAATGCTCACTGTTCAGATAAGTTTCATGTACTGTGAACACTCAACAGTGGACTGGGGGGAGGGGGAAGGAGTATCCATTAATGCCAAAAGTCTGTTAAATCTGAATGCATTTATGACAGTACTCTGGCTGCATGCCAGTCATGTGCAAAACATACATGACTAGTGCTTAAAGAAACAGTCTATTATTTTCAAGTCTGTTAAATCAGGGGTTTAGATAATAGGGTTTGTATTCTTTTTGGTACAGTAGCAAGGAAGCTACCAGGTTATCTTTTTATTTATCCGCCATGGAGGTATATATATTTTGCTTTATTTCCTAAGATATTAAAATTAAGTACTTTTCTTATCTCCAACAGCAAAATTTACCTCAGAGATCAGTATGGCAGTGTAGTTAGAACGCTCAAAAACCTGATCTCCCCAGGGCCTTTTCTAAAGAAAAATGAAGCTTTGATAACTGACACTTATAATGGCATTCTCATAGCTTTGTATTTGACTTCTGTGGTGATTAAACTTGGAAGGTTTAAATGCAAGTGGACAAAATGGTTCCTGGATGTTGATAAAGTATTTACATTTTAATAATAAAGTTGCTCTGTAAACCTTTCTTGGATATGGTGCCTATATGTGGTTTGGAGATGTGAAAAGGGCACAGAATATCTCCTGAAATTTCTTGAGTGCAGATTTTGGTTTTATCCCATTACAACCACCTTCCTTCACCTTCACTCCTTCCTCCCAGCTTCCCACCTCCCACCTTCCTCCCAGCTCCCTTTATATACTGTGTTTACAGCTACGAAATATTGTCTGTTGGTGCGGCTTGTAAAATTAAAGCAATGCATTGCTTGGTTCTGCTTGCCACTTGCCAGAAATCTCTGTTTGCAGAACGAGTCCTCCACTTGAAATGCCTGCTTTCATATAAGTGAGGCACTGGTGTGGAGGAAGCGGTAGGTAACAATCCCCAGGTTATTTAGCAAGAGCAATTATGTGAGTTGGGAAAACTTGTTCAAGGATTTGGTGCCATCAGTAAACTAATGATACCCAACTCCATCTCTCCTTTCTATCTGGGACCAGGGAGTTAGTGGATGTTCTGAACCAAGGCTTGGTTGAGATAAAGGACTGATTGTAGGTTAATAAATTCAACCCAGGCAAGATGGAGGTGCTCTTGGTCAGCAGGACATCTGATTTAGGTTTGGATGTACAGCCTGTTCTGGATGGCGTTTGTGCTCCCCTTAAATGGGAGTTTGGGAGTGCATCTGGATCCAGCCTTCACCCTGGAGAACCATTTCAGCTGTGGCTAGAGGCTCACTTGCCCAGGTTTGGCTGATGTGCAGCTTCGTCCATTTTTGAAGAAGCACATCTGGCTATGATGTTCCATGCTCTAATTGCATCACGTTTAAATTACGGTAACACACTTTGCATGGGACTATATTTGAAAACAGTGTGCAACTGTCAACTGGTACAGAATGAGCCAGCCCAGGTTCTGCCTGGGCCCTGTTGGTCTGACTGCATTACTACCATGTTTTACCAACTGCACTGGTTGCCAGGCTGCTTCCAGGCCACATTCAAGATGTTGGTGTTACTTTTAACATAAGAACATAAGAAGAGCCCTGCTGGATCAGGCCAAAGGCCCATCTAGTCCAGCTTCCTGTATCTCACAGCGGCCCACCAAATGCCCCAGGGAGCACACAAGACAACAGACACAACTTGCGTCCCGGTGCCCTCCCCTGCATCTGGCAATCAGAGGCAGCCTGCCTCTAAAACCAAGAGCTTGCACATACCTATGACTTGTAACCCGTAATGAACTTTTCCTCCAGAAATTTGTCCAATCCCCTCTTAAAGGCACCCAGGCAAGATGCCATCACTACATCCTGTGGCAAGGAGTCCCACAAACTAATTATGCGCTGGGTGAAGAAATATTTTCTTCTGTCCTAAGTCTCCCAACACTCAACTTTCATGGATGTCCCCTGGTTCTGGTGTTATGCGAGAGGGAAAAGAATATCCACTCTGTCCATCCCCTGCATGATTTTTTATGTCTCAGTCATGTCCCCACTCAGGTGCCTCTTCTCTAGACTGAAGAGGCCCAAATGCTGTAGCCTTTCCTCATTGGGAAGGTTCCCTAGCCCAGTAACACTGGCGTTGCTAGGGGGGGTGCGGGCCGCACCGCATGATGCTCCAGGGGGGGTGACGTGCTAACTTCACAGCTTTAGGAGCTACCGTGTCATGCCATGCACTGCTGGATGCAGAATGTCCAGTGGAACGCAATGCAAAAAAAATCAAAATTGCTTCTTTCGTTCAAAAGTTATGGCCAAAAAACTGGAAGGATAAAATGCATGGAACCCTATGGAAAGTGAAAGTGAGCCATATCGCAGGTTTACTTGTGAGTAGGCGTACTTGCCTAGTCCTTCAGAAAGGGCAGGCTGAGAGGAATCCAATGACACCAGAATGGTCCCAATCCAATGAATGCAGCCTCCAAGAAACACCCGAGAAGGTCCCATCCCTCCCAGCTGTGAGTCTGAGACACGGCCACATGGCCGTGTTTAATCGCAAGTAGTCCACCAGAAAGGGCAGCTGAGAGGACTCCAAGGAGGTCAAAATGGTCCTGATCCAATGAATGCAGCCCCCCAAAAAGACAAAAGGGAGAAGGAGGTCTGTCCCTTCCTCCCAGTTGCAGTCTATTGAAAGCCAAGCAGCCTCATGTCGCGTTTCCTCACAAGTAGGCAGACGTGCCTTGGTTGGTGGTCAGCCCAGGCAAAGGGGAATGTGAGGGCATCAGAAGGGTCCTGATCCGATGGAGCTGCTCCAGAAAGACCACTAAAAAGGACAAAAAAAGAGGCTTGACCTGGTAAGGGGAAGTTTTCTATTTTGCACTTGCAAAGCCAGGAGGGTCTTTATCTTGAGGTGCCTGAAATAGAAGACCTTTAAACTGGGCGCTGGGAGGGTTGGAAATCTCACTGATTCTTTTTTTTTTGGGGGGGGGGGAGGGTATTTGATTTGAAGGAGGGCAGAGGCAGCATCATAATGTGGCTGATGCTCCCTGTTCCTTCTCCAGAAGCTTCCTGACTTGTGACTTCTGCCAAGCTGCTGCAAGCCCCCAAGCCCAATGCTGTGCATGGAGGTTTGCAACAGCTTGGTGGAAGCTGCGAATCAGCTGGAAAAGTGCTGCTCAGTGGCAGCCCCCTTCAAGTGGTGCCCAGGGCATGTGTCCTACTTCCCAGAGCCTACATATTCCTCTTCCCCTTGGCAGCAAAATTTCCTGGATGTAATGGATTAAATAAAATAGCATAGAAGTCAGTTTTCCATTTCAATCTGCTGCATCCCCAGCAAACTTTTTTGTGATCCTTTCCTAACCAATCCCAGTCTTTCCATTTTTTTATGCCTCCCCCTCCCAGTGCTCAATGTGCAGGGTGACCAGATACAGTGGAGGACAGAGTGTCTATATCTTTAACCAATGTATAGGAGGGAGAATTTGGGCAGGTGCAGCTTTGTAAACCCATGTTGAGCTGCACCTGCTCTAATTCCCTCTTCTATACAATGGTTAAAGGTCTAGACACTCTGTCCTCCATTGTATCTGGTCAGCCTGTCCATGTGTCCTCTACCACTTCTTTGTTCCTTCCAAAGAGAAAGTTACCCCCAAATGCATTTGGGGGGGGGGTCACCTGAAAGCATTTGAAAATCATAAAGTACACATATGCAACATTTTTTGGTTGTAGGAGGAAGAACATAATTTAAGTTTCAGAACTCCAGACTGCCTACTACAACCCTCAAGTGCTTGCTAGTTGCCCTTTTATTTTGTTGCCTTTGTTTAGTCATCCCTTTCCCGCTTCTAAAAAATCTGGCATTTGTCCCACTTGGCAAGGAGTGAATCAGGTAAGAACTCTTAAAGAATCAGAAGAACATTTTGTCTTAATCGGAGCTTTGCTACACTCTTTTGTGAGTGCCACAGCCAGCTATTCTTAAATGCCAGCAAAGCTGAAGAATACCACAGTCTCAAAACTATCTTGCCTGCATTGTGTTCAGGGTTCAGCCATGAGCTGGGATTTAATTAACAGCATAAATCTGGAGCCTGCTTGACTCAGACATTCTTTAACAAAACACCAGAAATAACAATGCTTTGGACAGTCTTGAACTCCCATCAAACACAATCTGTTTGGTGATGATGATGTAGATTCTTTTGTCCAAAGAATTATTGATTTCCAGAACTCCTGGCTACAAAATCCAACAAAAGTACTTGGCACAAAGAACTGGCTTTTGAAGACGCCAACTGCAAGAGAAGCAATGACTTTTCTGTGCCTTCCTGTTCTCTGCAAGGCAAAAAGCATATTGATTTCACCATATGGTCAACTCTTGTCTCCCTGGACCTTGAGAGATGGCCAAAAGCCTGCTTGTGCCGCCCAGCTACACTTCCGGCTTAGAAGGCTTGGCTCGCACAGCTGCCTGTTTTTGTTGCTTTACTCCCCTTTAAAAGGAACTATACATGAAATATAAACCCAATAAATAAGGTCATCAAACAAGAAAAAATGTGCAGTGGTTTCAGGAACACAAACGGCTCCAACACAGAGAATGTAGGTCTGTGTCTCAAAGGCTCACTCATTATAGAGCAGTGGTACTCACAAATTTAGCACTGGGACCCACTTGTTAGACTGAGAATCTGTCAGGACCCACCAAAGTGATGTCATGACCAGAAATGACATCATCAAGTAGGAAAATTGTTAACAATCCTAGGCTGCAATCCTACCCACACTTACCCAGGAGTAAGTCCCATTTATTATTACTGTGATAGAGGTACAAGGCGCATGTTCTGTGCATGTGTTTTATTTTTCCTATTTCCTCAGCTTTTTCCCTATTGATTTTACTGGTGATAATAATAATAGTTATTGTTATTATTAAGAGTATTCACCTACTGCTTTTCAACAACAACAAAAAAAAGTCCAGGAAACAGCTTATGGAGAAAATCAGATAACTAAATGACTCCCTGTCCCAAAAGGGGCTCACAGTCTAAAAAGAGGCAGAATAAACACCAGCAAACAGCCACTAGAAACAGCTACCTCATTGTGTTGGGGTGAAGAGGGACAGTGACCAGTGGCATAGCTAGAGGGGGTGTAAAGCACTACGATTTGCAGGGAGTCTCACCGTGGCATGCAAGCGGCCCCTTCCCTCCCAAATGTGTCTGTTTTGCTCGCCCTGCCCAGAATGGCTCCGAAGGGGAGGGGCTGCTTTCCTGCTTTTTCCTGCTGAATATAAAAGGAGTTTTCCTGCTGAATGTAAAAGGAGTACTACTTTGCCTGTGAATTGTGCCAAATACAGAAAGGCATCAGTACTGCCAATATAGTAGGCCTGCTGGCTGCTGGGCATGATTATTCCTCTAAGTGGAGCAAGGATTGTAGGAGCATGGAATGCAGCCTCTATACCAAACTGCGTGCTGGCAGTCTTTGCAGAGCAAATTAAACCACCATCCTGGGAGCTCTGCTGCTCTTTAGATATGGGTTAAGAAATGGAAATGTGATGGGGGAAAATGCCTCCTCTCTCCTAACTGCTTCATTCTCTCATCTAAAGTGTAGCATCCTGAGCACTTTCACTTCCCGCTAATGGTCTGGAACAATCAGTGAAGAAGCTGTCCCCCAAGCTGGGACACCATGAGAGGGTGATGTCAGCTGTTTGGGAAAGGCTCATCATTGTAATTCTAGAGGGTTTTAATTTAAAGAGATCCTTGAGAATAGCAGCCTAACAGGCCTGCAACTGTAGCCCATTAATTATAACGAAATTGTTTCACTATGAGAGACACTTGGTCCATTATTGCCTTGATCTCTTACAGCAGGGGTGTCCAAAGTTTTTGGCAGGAGGGCCACATCATCTCTCTGACACCGTGTTGGGGGCCGAATTAATTTACATTTCTAATTTGAATAAATTTACATAAATGAATATATTAAAGATGAACTTATATGAATGAATGAAGGTCTTGCAGTAGTTCAAGGCCTATAAAAGGCCTTGCACGAAGCAAGGCTGGCCTTTCCTTTCCTGCTGCTACTGCATCACAGATGTGAAACAACAAGCAGCGGAGGGAGCCCTCATCCCACAGCTCACTCGAGAGGCCAAACAGTTGCCCTCATGCTGAGAGCAGTTGCATCGGGCCAGTGTGGGGTCCAACAAATCTCTGGAGGGTCAGAAGCTCATTGGAGGCTAGGGGCTCCCTGAGGGCCACATAGAGAGGCCTTGAGGGCCGCAAGTGGCCCCCGGGCCGGGGTTTGGGCACCCCTGTCTTACAGTATGGATTCAATCAGGGGATTGGGGGGGGGCAGTGCTGATCAAATATCCAGCCAGTTCAAAATGAGCATTCAGATTTAGTTATGGGAATTTCCTCTTGGCAAAAGTGAGAGGGGCAATCCAGATTGGCAGAGGAGAAGGTTAAAGCCTGTCTTGCAGCAATCCCAATCAGGATGGGGGGGGGGCCTGTTGCACATGTAATTTTTGTGGAAAAAGCAAGCACCAAAGGATGAAACTTCACATTTATGGGAACATTGACAGTAAATAAGCTATTTTTCCAAGTTTGGGCTATAAAATACTAGTAATCCAGGCTTATCCTACACGTCTTTCCATTTGGGAGGTCATATTTTTATTTGGTTTATTACACTGTGGGCCTGATCCTGAACATTGTGCGCTGGCTCAGTGCCTGGCAAAGTGTCGCAAAAATGTCATAACGCACACCTGCAACACTTACCGCCAGGTCAGCTCAGGCACTGGCTCAGTGTGAGCTTAAGCTGAACTAGCGCCAGGCAAACAGGTGACTGCAGTCCGGAGTTCCACATGAGTGCCAGGCAGCAGAGAGGAAAGTGGGGGCGTGGGTGCAGGCATTCTGGGGTGGGGGGAGGTGAGAAGGCTTGGCAGGGAGGGAGCAGGGTGGAACTGGTGGAGCTCAGGTCCACTGGATTCAGAGCCCTGCACCGGGCTTCTTGGACTGACACAGGACTGCACCAGCAAAATAGCCGGCACAGAGTCAAGTAGCTCCACTGAGGGGCTGCTTCCCTTACTCAGAGGAAAGGGATGAACATCCCCTTCCCTGGAGTAGGTGGTGAGAACCATTGTCAGATGACTGGCGCACTCAGGATGCAGCGACAGCCATTTCAACGTCACTACAGCCCTGGGTACCAGGCAGCTCAGGAATGGGCTGCCCATAATCAAGAACTGGAGGACTTGGTTACAGAATTGAGCATTTGAGGACTTGTGTTAGGTATCCACCTGCTGTCTTTGTTCCACATAGTCCTTGACTGATGACAAGGAAAGTAGGGATATAGGACTCCACAAGCCCCATCCCTTGTGCTGTCCCAGCTTTTGGGACATCATGGCCACATTTAGCATTTTCTAAAGGAGCTTAGAAAGAGGGCAATCAGAAAAAGTAAGAGGGCACTGAGTGCCCTCTGGCCCCCTTATAATTTGAGCACTGTTTCCACACTTTGGCTCACATCAATAGTCTGAGAATGAACATTCAGCTTCATTGATTTCATATTAACCTGCTCTCAATGTGTTGAGGAGTATGTGTATCCATATGCAGCTCATGCCATTTATACTGATGAAGACCAGACGTGATTGTGAGGAGCTCCAGAAGGATCTCTCCAGACTGGCAGAATGGGCAGCAAAATGGCAGATGCACTTCAGCATAAGTAAGTGTAAAGTCATGCACATTGCGGCAAAAAATCAAAACTTCACATATAGGCTAATGGGTTCTGAGATGTCTGTGAAAGAGCAGGAGAGAGATCTTGGGGTGGTGGTGGACAGGTTGATGAAAGTGTCGACCCAATGTACGGCAGCAGTGAAGAAGGCCAATTCCATGCTTGGGATCATTAGAAAAGGTATTGAGAACAAAACGGCTAATATTATAATGCCGTTGTACAAATCGATGGTAAGGCCACACCTGGAGTATTGTGTTCTGTTCTGGTCGCCGCATCTCAAAAAAGACATAGTGGAAATGAAAAAGGTGCAAAAGAGAGTGACTAAGATGATTACTGGGCTGGGGCACCTTCCTTATGAGGAAAGGCTACAGCGTTTGGGCCTCTTCAGCCTAGAAAAGAGATGCCTGAGGGGGGACATGCTTGAGACATACAAAATTATGCAGGGGAAGGATAAAGTGGATAGAGAGATGCTCTTTACACTCTCACATAACACCAGAACCAGGGGACATCCACTAAAATTGAGTGTTGGGAGGGTTAGGACAAAAGAAAATATTTCTTTACTCAGTGTATGGTTGGTCTGTGGAACTCCTGGCCACAGGATGTGGTGATGGCATCTGACCTGGATGCCTTTAAAAGGGGATTGGACAAGTTTCTGGAGGAAAAATCCATTATGGGTTACAAGCCATGATGTGTATGTGCAACCTCCTGATTTTAGAAATGGGCTATGTCAGAATGCCAATGCAAGGGAGGGCCCCAGGATGCAGGTCTCTTGTTATCTGGTGTGCTCCCTGAGGCATTTGGTGGGCCGCTGTGAGATACAGGAAGCTGGACTAGATGGGCCTATGGCCTGATCCAGTGGGGCTGTTCTTATGTTCTTATGTACCGTATCAGGGCCTAATCCTATCCAATGTTCCAGCACTGATGCAGCTGCAATGCAGCCCTGCTATTATTCTCTTACCTTGGTTCTAAGGTCATGTTCCCTTACCTTGTGGAGGCCACTGTGACAGTCAATTTACAGCAGGACCAACGCAACATATGCCCCGTTGGCATGGCTGCATCAGTGCTGGAAAGTTGGATAGGATTGGGCCCTCAGGCTAATTCAGGGGCTCCTTATAGGTGCAGAATCTCTTGGGGTGTACATGAATCTCTGTGTGTGTGTGTGTTTGTACATGCAAATGCATGTGCATATTCATCCTGCCTGTTTAACAATTAAAACCATAAAATACATAAAGTAAGGAATGCAGTAGTTTAAAAACACACACACACACACACACACACCCATCAGCTCTTGGTAGTCAATCGGTTTTCCTATTTGCCTTAGGGCGCAATTCAAAAGGTGCGTTATGCTGGCCCAAGTCCCTTGGGCCGGCATAGGAGGGTCACAAACATGCCATAAAGCACATTTGCACCTCCATGGCTGGGAGCCGCATCGGCGCATTTGGATGCGCCAACACATGGAGGCAGGCAGAAGCCTCCATGGTGGCTCCTGCGCCACCGCTTGTGTCAGTGCGCTTGTGCCGACACAAGCGGCAAAGGTAGGCATGGGGGCGGGGGAGGAGGCAGGAGGGGGCGTTTCTGGGTGGGGAGAGGGCAGGCGATGGGCAGCCCCAGGGGCGGGTGCACGGGGAGCCGGGGATGGGGCTGGGATCCAGTGGTTATGCTGGATCCCAACCCCCATCCCTGGAGAGAACAGAGCAGCTTCCAGCCGCTCCGCTCTCCTTGGACTTGCGCCACCTCCAGAGGTGGCGCAGGGCCATGGAGACTCATTGGGGCATGCAGCCCTTACCCAGGGGTAAGAGGAAGAGCTTCTCCTTGCCCCTGGCTGAGCCACTGCACCTAACGAACCTGCGTTGGATGCAGCCCCAGCCTCCTGGCTTGCCTGCTCCAGCACAGGTTTGGATTGCGCCCTTAATGGCATTAAAGGACCCAGGCCTTTCAGGCATGATTGACCCATTTGCCACCCTTTTTGTCTCTGTCACTTTCCCATCCAAGCGTCTTGCAAAATGTCCTTGAGAAGCGGTTAATATGTAGGCAATGAAAGTGAATTTTCTGCTATCAGCAAAAGACTTTTATTTTAAATTAACTTGCGGTCTATCTTCTTTGTCACTTTTTATTATGAAAAAGTTACCTTTCTCCACTGAACAAATGCTACAGGTCGGAATTTTCATTTTGCTTAGAGAAAAAGAAAGACTCATCTCATTGGTGACATTTTGACACCATATCTGAGAATAGATAAGGAGAAATCAAATGGGTACCTTTGTTTGAATGAGCCGTGGAAGAGCCTTAGTATTATGAGGTCATTCTATATTTGTCCAAGTAATTCTTTAGCTGAGCAAATTTTTAGCTATCACCAAGAGGCCGACTGTTAGAAGGCCATAAAACAAAGACTGTCAATCAATTAAAATGTAGTTTGTTTACTCATTGACTTTAGCTGTCTTACCCTAAACCCAGCCTTGGATATGCAGACCTGCCATGGGGGGGTTTCCCTGGAAGAATGTACCAAAGGAGCCCAGATATACCATTCCTGTTTGCCAAAGCAATATAATGAGCCATCTTGGCTCCCTAAAGTACTATTTCAGTTTGCCTGTGTTCAAACAGCAGTTCTGTGCTTGGTTGCAAGAGCCTTCAACACATTGCTAGCCCACTGCATGTCTCTCTGCATGTACATTTTCCCCTTGGAGATAGGAGTGGTGCAGCAGATAGAAGGCTGGATTGAGGTAAGTCACCTGGGTGACATCTCTTTTTTGGCTAGGAGAACCTATGTAGTGTAGTGGTTAGACAGTGAACCTGGGCTGGGAAGACCACCTGGGTTCATCCATGTAGCCTATATGTGACCTTGGGCCAGTCAACCATTCTCTCAGTCTGACCTACCTCACAGGGCTGTTGTGATGATGATATGAAATATCCCATGTGTGCTGCCCTGAACCATTTGGAAGAACAAAATATAAACACGAGTAACAGTAATAACAAAGCCATGGGGGTGCTGCAAACCCCTGCCTCTCAAGCTGCATGCCTTCTCACCTGTCCTGTACCCATTACTAGTACATTACTGTACTAGTACATTACTGTACGCACACTAGAGCTCTGCCCACCAGCTTGAGCTTTCTATCTCCACTGGAAGCTCCCACTGCACTCTCACTGCTGGGTGGTGAGTGATGTGTATACCACCCAATACTGCCTAGAGTACCACCGGTCGTATACATACACCAGTTGAGAACCACAGCTCTAAAGCAGTGGTTAAGAACAAGTTAAGAGTCCCTCTGGATCAGGTCTTTAATAAAGACCCCCCCCATACCCTCATAACATTTCCCCCCAAAAATTTGTAACACCACCAAAGACGTTTTTGAGACCTCCAAAAGGCACCTCAGAATGTGGTACCTGGAGCAATGTACCCCCTTAGCTACACCACTGCCCACTGCTGAAACATAAACCTTAAAATAAGGCTATGCTATTACAGGATCATATTTGACCATTCTCCATCAAAACCAATACAGCTTATTCCAGAGAAAATACACTGAGGATGGGAGCATTATTGCGAAATACACTGTGATTTCTTGTTCAGAAATCTAACGTGTGGCACAAAGTGCTTACCTCCCATAAAATGCAGTGTGCCTCCTCTGTATTTTTTCATGCTTCCCTCTGCATGAAGCTTTGGGCAAGTCTTTCAGTCTAACTGACCAACAAGGATAGTTGGGAAGATAAAAGGATATAAAGGCATAGATGTCTCTGAGCCCCCTGGAGGAGAGACTGGATTTCAAATGTGGTAAATAACCGCAAGGACAGGGCCAGCTTTAAGCCAACTGGACCAACTGCTCCCAACCGGGCCCTGCGACTAAGGGTCCCCTGCACTAGGGTAAAATTAAATTAATATTTTGTCCATTAACTCACATACATTTTTATGGGTGCATTTTGATTGCTTTCCATTCTAACATAGAGATATAAAGTCTATAATAACAGATCTTGGCTGTGAACTGGGGCCCCACTAAAAACAAGTGTCTGATTGGGCCCTGCTCAAGAGGGTTTAAAGAGCAGGTTTTATTTTGGGCATGTGGGTGAGGGGGCTACATTCTGAAAGGGAGACTCTAGAAAGCATGTAGGGAGTCTGCACACCTCTAGAATTCAACCAAGTTCAAATGGAGTTTAGTCAGTCCGAGTCATACAAATAATTTAGAAAACTTCATTTTAGAAAGTCTTGTGGCCATGTGAGTCTGTTGGGCTGCGAGTATGCAAACTGGGCCACCTCTTACTTTTTGCTACGCGGAGATAATCACTGGTAGGAAAAGTGTCTCACATAAAGCTGGTAGCAGAGTTTGAGACATCACAAAAGTCTGTTGCCATGGGAATCCCCAACAAGTTGCCCATTCAGAGTGATGAGAGGGGCACCTCAGGCAGCATATTGGCCAGGGACAGTCACTTCTATCTGCCCACTCACCTGCATAGAATTCTTGGTATCTTGGGGGGTCACCCAGTCTGCAACTACAGCATCCCTGACAGGTGGCTATCCATCCTCTGCTTGAAACCCTCCAATGAGGGACAGTTCACAACTGCACAACGCAGGCTGTTCTAGTGCTGGACAGCTCTTACAGAGGAAATTCTTCCTCATGTTTAATCTGAATGGACATCCCTGTAGTTTCAACCCACCGATTCTTGTCCTGCCCTCAGAAACCCTCTCCCCTTCTTCTGAGAGTCCTTAAGGTATGTGAAGATGGTTATCAGAAGTCTTCTCCAGGGTAAACATACCCAGCTCTTTTAACCATTCCTCATAGAGCCATGGTTTCCAGACCCCTCACCACCCTCACTGCACTTCTGTGAACCTGCTCCAGCTTATCAATGACGACTGCTCCACTGACTCCTTCCAACCCTAGCAGTGGCATAGGTAGAGGGGGTGCAAAGCACTAAGTTTTGCAGGGAACCTCACTGCAACGTGCAAGCAGCCCCTCCCCCTCTCCTTTGAAGCCATTCCAGGTTGGGGGGGGGGCAAAATGGAGGCATTCACCTGTTTTCTGGGTCTTCTCTGGCATTCGCTTCTGTTTTGCTCCCACTGTCCAGAATGGCTCTGGAGGGGAGGGGGAGGGGTCGCTTGCACAGCACATTCAGGTGCCTGCAAAACTTAGTGCTTTGCACCCCTCTAGTTATGCCACTGCCCCCTACATTGGACCTTCTAGCTCACCACACTTGTCTCCTCTCCATTTCCTCTTTGGCCCTGTCCCCCACTTCTTTTTCCAATATAGGGAGTGAGAGGAGGAGAGGTTGGAACAGCACCAGGGTTGCAACATTTGGCAGGTTGCCACAGGTCCCAAGAAGTCTTGGGTTGGCCCATATTTTACTGTCAGTGAAAACAGGATGGGGTGACCAGATTCAGGGTTGGAAAGAAAACTCAAAACAGAAAGCCAAAAACCGTGTGTTGAACTTTCCCTGAATTTTGGCACTACATTCAATTTTTATAATGCAGCTACTTTCCTAACATGGGTCCTATTGTTAATCAATATGATTGAACTGTTTGATCCAATATATCTGCATGTCACTATTTATTCACATGTCAAATACAGTGACTTTCTTGGTTTGTTACCCCATGCTCTTCACTTCTTTGTCTTTTAATATCTGGATTCTTGCCAACACGTTGATTGTTATTCCTATACTCCTCTATCAGTCATCCTCTGCTCTACTCTTACATGATGTACCTGAATTCCCAGATTGGAAAAATCATGCCAGATTGTTACATACTCTCTACAAGAGATTACTGGAAGGTTCATCACACATATGAAGTATAGCCTTACATAAGCTATTCCTCTTCCATTTATCGCTTGTCAGCCAGAGAGTAGCGATGGGCCATAATTTCAAAGCACTTTAACCATAGGATAAGCAATTCTCTGCCTCTTGAATCTCTAATTTAAAAGATAGTGACAAGGAACAAGCAAATTACAGACCACTTATTAAAACCACCAGCCCCATGTGATGATGCTCATGAGAGCCAAGTGTGACGCAAACATAAGGAAAGAACTTGATGATGGGATCAGAATCCAGGTGGATTACAAAATAAACAGAGAAGAGTCCATTTTTGAAAAAATGAAACACACAGTTTCCTCCATTTCCTCCTAATGACTTTCCTGCTGTACACCAACACCAAATGACATTACTTAGCATCTCAGATTTGCGTTTAGTCCATT
Source organism: Tiliqua scincoides (assembly GCF_035046505.1). Classification (NCBI taxonomy): domain Eukaryota; kingdom Metazoa; phylum Chordata; class Lepidosauria; order Squamata; family Scincidae; genus Tiliqua; species Tiliqua scincoides. The sequence continues at coordinate 13,482,354 of NC_089821.1, forward strand.
TTTTTGAACCCATTAGCAATTTATATCCAAATTTATATGAATATGGAACTCCTATTCTTTTCTGGCAAACTAGCAGCCCCTGCTTCATTTCATGGATCAACATGAAGGAAGTTAGAGAGTGTGAGGTTGGAGTCAGATCCAAGGTGGTCAAAAGAAGGTCTGGGGGCCTTTGATCTGATGCCACAACTCCTCCCCATCCATTGCTAATCATCTGAGCCTCAGGCTCTTTTCCCAAGCCTGCACACACCAGGTGCTGGCACTGCGCCTCCCCCAAATGTAGCTGCTTCATTCCGAAATGCAGGATCAGAGGTGTATGTGCTGCTGGGGACCCCTGATCTCATCAGAGCTCATCTGGAGACAAGTAAGATGTTCCGCTAATCAGCACAGCAAGGGAGACATGAATCTTTTGTTGATACGCATTGATGAAGACAAAATAAGTTTCTCATTAAAACCAGCAATTCTGTTCCTGTCTCTACAGCATTAAGGTTCCCGATGTTCCATTTTAATGGTTTATCATCCAAACTGGTGTGAATAAGTCTTACCATTAGCCAGCTAAAACACTTCCTGTGATCTCTGGTAATACAGAGTGATTCATTTTCTTCAAGGGCTGATCCCACTGAGTAAGTGGATTAAAGAGCATTATCTATGAGAGACCCAGGTTTACTAATGAGCATTGCTGAGGCTGCCTAAACCTTTGGGAACAGAAGATGAACACGTCCTATATATTCAAATTCATGCATTTATAGCATGCTGTGGAGCTTCAAACCCACACTTGATTCTGCCTCTTAGAGCAGAGGGAGGAAGCCTCCTGGAAAAGAATGGTTCACATGGAATACCTTGCCACAAGGCATGTGGCTGATCCCCTCTCTAGAGACATCTTCAGGAGCCAATTAAAAGCCCTCCTGTTCAGACACGCCTTCCAAAGCAGAAAGCCACAGCCTGCATCGGAGGCTAGGGTGCTTAATGCTGTGTCGTTGCTATTGTTTTAACATTTGTAATTGTGATGCCCTTGTTTCTTTCCACCCTGGGCGGCGTGCACGCTTGGGATGCCACTGGCTGCCATGGCTCTCCCAAGTCACCTGGAGGGGGGTGTGACCCAGTGCAAGCCTCTGCTCTGGGACTTCCAGAAACCTGGCACTGACACTGCCTCAAATATGTTCCATTCTAGCAGATCCCAGCACAACTGTGACACTTGCGGGTTCCTGGCACACCAGTGTGACCTCCAGGAGTCTCTTCTACAGTGGGCTACGGTGTGGTGGTTGGGTGCTGGCAGAGCAGATGCTCAGCTATCTGGCCTTTGAGATTGGCCTCAGAGGGAGTTTCTCTCAGTGGAGTGGATGGCGTCGAAGACTGCCAAGTCATTCTTGTAGCAGCTTCCCTGCATCCTCCTAGCTCACCTGGTTAGCTGGCTGAAGCACATTGGGGTGCAGGGATTTACTTGGAGCATGTCTTATACTGAGCCCACATAGTTCAGTATTGTCCACATTGCCTGACAGCAGCTCTTCAGGATTTCAGACAGGGAATTTGCCAGTTGGTCTGGAGATGCCAGGGATTGAACTTGGGCCCTTCTGTAGGAAAAGCACATGCTCTATCACTAATAGGTTAGTAGGCTTTCTGCCTTCTGTTGCTTTTATTTCCACTATGCTCTGCATTCCAAGGACACCACAAATCTCCAGTGCTCTTTTACCCCAAGCAACCTGTACATCACTGTCTGTGGAGTTCTGATTGCTTAGAGACATGAGGAGTACATCAATGTTAATTAATATTAACAGACATCAACAACTTGAGTCTCAGACCCACGTGGTCCTGCTATCTAGCCCATCACTACTCAGCTTTCCAAAGTCCCATGCTAAAGCCTCCTCCAGCTCTACAGCATGACATTTGCTAACTGGAGCTCCATGAGATCACATGCATACAAAGCAGGGATGTGTGGTGGGTGGGGAGGCAGGTAAGGCAGAGCCTCCCCAACGGAGTCCTTTGAAAAGCCACCATGTGAGGTGACTCTGGTGGGGAGGCTCTGCCTCACCTGCATCCCCACCCACCACACTTCCTTGATGCAAAGCATATGAATTTTGCACTTCCCCTAGTAGTTGCGACCTCAAATATACGTGATTTATGACGTACATGATATGCATGATCTGTGCCCTCATGCATCTTGGCAATGCAGTGAATGCAAATCTCATGTTGGTTATAAAACTAGATACCTAGGAGGCACTGCAGGGCTGCAGGAAATTCAAAGCACCACTAGAAGGGGAAAAAAGGCATTTATACAAAAGCAACCAGCCTCAGGAAACAAAGCACTGACAGACATCCCAACCAAACCTTTCAGTGATGATGCCTGTTTGACATACTTAATCATTCCAGGAGTAGGGGCGCAATTGGCAGATCCCAGGACCACTTCTACAGCTGCTGGGTGGATTAGATTTCCAGAGGGGTAGCCGTAGGGCTGGCTCAAAGGCTCCTGACACCTGAGTCGGCATGCAAATTTCTTCCCCCCATAACCAATGACATGCCAGCCTCTTCTCCTCTCACTCTCTAACTTTCTAGCTCCTATCTGTCCTCGCACTTCCTTTTCCAATCAAGGAAGGAGACCGGTGGAGGCAAGTGGGTGGACAGAGATGGGTAGCCCTACTAATCAGCTACCTGAGGCAACTGCTTCAGTTGGCTTCATGCCTTTGGTAGCTGTGTTGGTCTATTGCAGCACAAGCAACAAAGAGCCTTGTAGCACCTTAAGACAAGCAGCATCTCTTTGATTTGGCTGTTTCCTATTAGGAGCATCCAAATAATAATTGTGCAGCTTGCTTTTTTTTTTTTTAAGGGCGACAGGCGTCAGCCTTGAAAACGCTTGTCAATCTTTTGGGTTAACAGCCTATAAGCTACTCCTCCCCAAATGTGCTATTGACCTCCTCCAGCAGAACTGAACTGACAGATGTGAGGTTGTTTCATATTTTGGCTTTCATAATGACTCAAGAGCGCTAAAGCCTCCTCACCCATGAGTTGGGTGACTCTTCCAGCTGCAGCCCCCAGCACATATACATCAGTATTCGCATTGGTGCCAACACAATTGCTGAGGCTGCCAGCATTGCTGTCAGAAAGAGACTCTGCAGTCATTGTGCTTAGCAGGAAGAAATGCCACAGACTTACTGAATCAGATAACTGTCAGCTAGTGAATACCACTCAGGAAATAATTAGGTGAGGTCCTTGAACAGCTCTTGGGGGTTCTTAACGAGCCACTGATCTTAGTGCCAAATTAAGACAACTAATAGTCCTCCTTCTGATCCTTTGACATCAAGTGGCCTTATTATTTGCTGCAATGGGAGCCTAGGCCATGTCAGCAAGGCACCACACAGAGAGAAAAGCAATGCACCTAAACAGGAACAGCACTCACATTTACTTGGAGCACAAAGGGTTGAATATTAAGAAAGCCACTTTATTTATAGAGACACTAAGCCATGAATATAGCCAGAACTTCACGTTTCCCAGCACTGCTGAGATACCGTTTTTTAGGTTGTCCCACTGTGGTTTCTGCAGTACTGATTGCCTATTGGACTGATAATTCATTTGCTACTACCGGCAGTATAAATTGGCAGGGGGACACCCAGGGTGCCCATTTGGGATAGGAAGAGCACAGAGCTCCAATGCAAATATATTGCTCTTCAAAAATCGTTTCTGGATATACTCCGATAACAGCAGTATTCTCTTGTTGCCTATTTACAAGCCCTGCAGTGCACAGACAAATGTAGGTGAATGTAGAAGATCCTGACTTTTTCTTTTGTTTCTTTGAGTATTTTTTTTGGAGTACCCCTTATCCAGAAATATGGAATATTCTGAAATATGAAACTTTTTTTAAGCGACAACATGATTGTTTTTTGCTTTTTTTGCCTAACAAAATAAAATCACAAACTGCGTTTTATGCACAAACCTCGTTTCATGCACAAAATAATTACAAATATTGTATAAAAGGACCTTCAGGCTATGTGTATAGGGGGTATATGAAACATAAATGAATTTTGTGTTTCGGTTTGGGCCCCATCCCCAAGATCTCTCATTATGTATATGCGGAAAAATCTGAAATCCAAAACACTTCTTGTCCCAAGCTCTTCGGATAAGGGATGCCCAACCTGTATTCAAATAAATATTAAGATTTGCTATTTTGCTATAGAAGCAATAAAACAGATTGAACCTGCAAAGAGGAAGTGTTCAATTTAAAGGCACAAGGGCCCTGAAAAGTCTTAATACCACTTTGTCTGTCCATACTGGACAACATGGAGCTCCTATTTCATTTTATTACACACAAAAATCACTAGGAAGCAGCACAGAAAAAAGAACATGGAAGGGGAATGCAGAATACAATGGCAGTTTGGAAAGCATGTTATGTGGATGCTCCAATAAAAGATGGCAATGTCCTGGTTCCAGAAAGGAATCCCAAGAGGGCTATGTGAAGCATTCGAGTATACTAAGAGCCCAATCCTATCCAATTTTCCAGTACTGGTGCAGTTGTGCCAGTGGGGTGTGCACTGCATCCTGTGGTGGAGGGGCAGTCACTGGGGCCTCCTCAGGGTATGGAAACGTGTTCCCTTACCATGGGGTTGCACCGGACCTGGAAAGTTGGATAGGATTGGGTCCTAAGACTGCTATCATTTACAAACTTACCTGACCTTAAGTTCCATTAAAAGCAGGGAGGCTTACTTCTGAGTAGGCATACATTGAATTGTACAGTAAGGAGATTCTATAACACAGGCCTACAAAATTGAGGGTCAGAAAAGTTTTTCCCAAACTTTATGGTGGTTTGATATGAACTTGGGGTGCCGATTCCAAAAATGGCATCCATTTTGCCCTATCATGTCTAGTTTTGGAGATATAGTATAGCCTCATGTGAATCATCATAGTGAATGATTCAAGCAGCATCCTCATGAGGAAGCCATAGTGTAAAATATAGTGTAAAAATAGTGTAAAAATGGCATAGTGTAAAATATAGTGTAAAAATGTGTAAAAATAGTGTAAAAATGGTAAAAATGGCATAGTGTAAAAATGGCATCCATTTTGCCCTATCATGTCTAGTTTTGGAGATATAGTATAGCCTCATTAGTGAATGGTTCAAGCAGCGACCTCATGAGGAAGCCATAGTGTAGGCTTCCTCATGAGGAAGCTGCTTGAACCATTCACTAAAGAGGCTATGCTGCGTCTCCAAAACTGGACATGATAGGGCAAAACGGATGCCATTTTTGGAATCAGCACCCCAAATATACCCACATTTAAGGAAGCAAAATGTGTGTTGGTCTGTGTAATTAGAGAGGAAGTGAACTCAGTTCCCAAGTCCTGTTCAGCCACAGCAGACCTTTGGACACTTCTCCAAACCAGCAGAAAATAATTTTGATTTGCAGAGTGGTTTTGAAAAGCAATCTTGTCTCTTCTTTTCAGAGAGGAGACAAAGATGTTAGCTTACATGCCCTGTCCCATCATCACTGCTTCCTCCTTCCCCAATGCTTTTTCTAAACTGGAGAAAGGTTATTCTTGGGACTGGAAACCACCATCCCACACCCAAGCCAGTTTAGGAGAAGTGGTGGTTGGGAGGACACACAACATCTTACCCAGTAGTGTAGCCAGAGGGGAGCAGCACAGTAAGTATTGCAGGCACTGCAATGTGCAGTGTAAGCAGCACCTCCCATTTACCATCAGAGTCGTTCCAGGAAGCAACAAATGGCAAGGTGCAAACACTCAAGCCCAGAGTGGCTCTGATGGTGAGTGGGAAGGCCTGCTTACAAGTTGTATTGTGGCGCCTGCAGTACTTACCGTGCTGCCTCCCCCCCTTTATGCTACTGGTCTTCCCAGCGTATTTGAGACAACATGGAGAAAGTGTCACTGGGTCTTAGGAGGAAGGTTGACTTTTCATTACTATTATGAGCAACATTAGTCATATCAGCTATTGCCAAAGGCTCTATTTCATGTTGTCACAGGTAGGCAGGCTGTGAATAATGCAGTAGTCCTCCTGATAATTAAAGAACCTCCATCCTGAAATGTGCCATGGGAGACAAAGAAGAAAATGAACTGCAAATTAGGGCTTGTGGACCCTCATCAATGGGTTTCAGTTGGAAGACGATGCAATATTTAAGGAGTAATCAAAGCTAGTGAGATCTTAAGATCAGCTCTCTGCAGTGGCATCACTAGGGTTCGTGTCACTTGGTGCAGGATGCCAGCGTGTCACCCCTCATGCAGTGGGCAGGGCAATGGCCCAGGTGGTGGGGCATGGTGATGTACCATCACTCCGCCCCCACTGGTTTTTTGGCCGTGGTTGCTTGGCAACCTTCAGTCTCAAAAGACTATGGTATAAGCCTACAGCACCCAGTATTCCCGGACAGTCTCCCATCCAAGTACTAACCAGGCCTGACCCTGCTTAGCTTCCGAGATCAGAGCATGTGCAGGGTAACAGTTGCTGCACTAGATCGCAAACAGGATATTGCTTGTTTCTGGCAAAGTGGACTAAAGAAAGAAAGAGATTAAAGCAACGCATAGGCTAGTCTGTAGCCTTAGTTGTTCAAGGAGGCAAACAAGGCAATCTGGTTTCCCAAGACAAACCTGCTTAGCTTCCGAGATCAGACGAGATCGGGCATCTGCAGGGTAACAGTTTGATAGAACAAAGCTAGAACACATTCTGCATGAAATTACACATTGATTGATTTATAATATGATGGTATTATTCTTCCAAATTATGATTTTAGTGATTTTGGTCACTAGTAGTGTCACACACACCCCCTGGGAGTCAACTTACTAAAACCTTATTGCAGCAGTTCTCAAACTTTTAGCACTGGGACCCACTTTTTAGAATGATAATCTGTCCAAGACCCACCAGAAGTGATGTCATGGTGGAAGTGACATCATCAGGCAAATTAAAATAAGTATAAATAATTAAAGTAAAACAAATAATTAAATAAGCAGAAGCCAGCCCTTGTCCACCAAGTGAATTTCCTCTGTAGCCTGCCTGCAATAACACCCCTCCTCCATAACCAGTAAGGTCTTCAGCAGTGCCCAGTTCAATTTAAGAGCTTCTGTTTAAACCAGATCACTGTCAGGATCCACCTGGCTTTGCAAGTCTCAAAAAAGTTCACCTTATCAACTGAAGCCTCTGTTTTGATCCTTTTTAGTGGGGGGGGGGGCTGTCTTCTGGAGCATTTGTTTAGCTACAGGTACATAGGATCAGGACCATTCTGGTAGCCTTGAACTCTCCTTCACCTGATCTTCCACACCCACCAAGGCATGGTTGCTTACTCACAAGTAAACGCGACTGTGAGGCTTAATTTCGCTTTCCATAGGGTTCAATACATTCATCTGCTTGGAGGGAGGGACTTCCTTCTCAGGTGTTTTTGGGGGCTGCATTCATTGGATCAGGACCATTCTGGTGTCGTTAGATTCCTCTCAGCCTGCCCTTTCCGACAGCCTAAGGCAAGTTCTCCTACTTGCGAGTAAACGCATGATACAGGTCAGTTTCACTTTCCATAGGGATCCATGCTTTTTTGTTCTCTGGTTTTTTGGCCATAACTTTTGATAGAAAGGAGATATTTCACTCTGGTTTTTTGCATAGCATTCTGCTTGAAATTCCACATCCAACGGTATATAATATGATGGGGTTACTACCAACCACCGCGATTTTAGCGTGTCCCCCCCGTGTGCGTCACCCCCCTGTGCGCATCACCCAATGCAGCCAGCACCCCCCGCACCCCCCTAGCGACACCACTGGAGCCTCTCTTTGAGCTAATAAACAAAAGATATTACATAACTCAGCTAATAGGATGAAAGTTTGCCAGGCTGCATTTACATGCTTGTTAGAGTAATTTCAAAACAGCATGCCATCCCAATGTTTTAAAAAGATTATTCACAGGTATAAAGAAGAAGAAGAAGAAAAATCCATTTCTTGGAGGGAGTGAACATTTGCTTCAAGGTGGCCTGTTCCCCCTGCCTTGCTGCTGTTCTCCAAGGGATCCTCTCATAAATAGCGTAGCAAGTGGGGGGCAGGAGGGCAGTCTGCCCTGGGCTATGTGCCCTGGGGGGTAATGGGCATGTCACCCAAGTCCCTACCAAGTTGAGGCCCATGCCGCATTTGGTGGAGGATGGGCCCTCCTGCCCCAGGCTTCAAACAGCCGCAAAATGACATCATCACATTACTGTTGAACCCCTTCCAGGTGCTGCATGTCACTTCTGATGAGTACAGGGGGTGTCGCACAGTGCAAGGGGTGACACCCGCCCCAGGTGACGCCCACAGTGGCAACACCATTGTCTCTCATTGCTCTTGGGCTGAAATGGAGAGGAAAAGTTTTCTACTGCTCCTCAGTCTGCCAGGATCTTTTTCTTGGTTTGCCAACTAGTTTAATTGCCTTTTTGTTTTGAACACTCATTTTCATTCTGATGGATTGATGGGCTTCTTTTTTAAATTCTGTGGTTAGCCCTGGTGGTTCCTTTAGGAACAGAAGGGCAGGATAGAATGAAACATTGTAAATAATTACATCTTATCTCTGCAAGCCACATCACAGTCTGCAGCTGACCTCCTGGGAGTTTGCAAGGCAAGCCAGAGAACAGAAGGCATGGGATTATTGAAGCAGAAAAAAACAATTATTACTTTACTCGCTGGACTGCAGCTGGCCCTACATGACATTTTTGCCAGTTGGCCAAATTTTTCCAGTCCCCCTCTCAATACATAGATTGTTAAAGGTGCAGATTTACATAAATTCACATATGAAAATTAGTGCAAGTAGCTCACACCTTCTGGGAAACGTGCCAACCTGGAGAAATGGAAGTGATAATGCACATTTATATTTGCTGCAATTGTCTCTTTAGGACAAAATTGGTATGTTATAATATTGACTTGGCCATGTTTTTGGCATAATGTACAGTTCAAGTATTCCTGAAGTTCAAGTATTCCTGAAAGGCAGCTCATATCAAATTAAAATATGTAATTCACAGCCAAGGCTCTAGAAGCTTCCAGAAGCAAGAATGCTCCCCTCCCCACCCCAAATATGGAAAATAGCTTATAACAACACACAGTCTGGTAGCTAGCTCAGATTCATACAGATGGAAACACTGATTTCATCCCTGCCAACTAGCAGGCTCCACCAGCTCCAGTACACTGAGATCTCTCTGTCTTCCCCAGCACAACATAGATAGCACCAGAGTAGGGCAGGGAGTAGCAAGTGCCCTCCCCAGACAAGTAGCTCATCCCTCCATTGCTGGAAGATTATCTGAAGGAAAAGCACTTTCACATACTCAGAGTGCTTTCATTATAGTCAATCAATATGCTTAAAGAGCACCAATTATAAAGACAAAAGAGCAATTCCCCGTAGACTCACTTCCATTAAAATTGAAATAGGAGTACTAACATAAAATAGACTGCTGTTTCTCTTTCAGAAATCTAACAAAGCCTGCACACACAGATATACCCTTTGCCCCTTTTGTGCCCCACCCCCAGTGCAGTGGTGTAGCTAATGGGGTGGAAAATGCTAAGTTTTGCGGGGAGCCTCACTGCAGCGTGTGAGTTGCCCCTCCCCTTCAGAGCCATTCCGGGCTGTGGGAGCAAAATGGAAGATTTTTTTTTCCTGGTGCTGCCACTGCTGGGCCAGCTGTTAACACATTCCGGATTAAAAGTCAACGAAAACACATGGAAGGTGCACCCAATCTCCAAAACAAAGTTGGAGCAGGTAAACCCCTAATTTAAGTGTCCCCCTGCAAAATGGCACCAAGATCATTTTTTTTTTCTGCACAGTGATCAGACTATGTAAGTGTAAGGATAACATCCAAAGAAGTAAAATTACCTCTGACTTGACAAATGTGGCCTTTCTTCTGGGAAAAAGAAAGTCTTTTTCTGGCATCAGAGTGCAGCAGAAGTAACAACAGTAGCCCCTGTGGATTTTCATTTGTCTTTTTTCTTCCATTGTACTATGCTTGCTACATGAAACTATCCCTCAAGGTGCAAGCGGGACTCTCATCAAAGGCATCACAGAATAAACGTGTGCGTGTTAAGCACCAGCAGGTGGAAATGCCCATGTTATCTCAGAAGTTTCATTTCTGTTTTAGTGGGGTGGAAGCTGCTTGTGTACACTCTGCACTATGGGATCTTTTTGACAACTTCCTTCCAGCGAAATCCCAACAGTGATGGACAAAAAAACACTGTGTATGTGTGTTGAAAGCCCCAGACAGGGAACTAGCATTTATGGGTTGAGAGTACTAAGTGGCTCTCTAAATTGTGGAGGCAGATAATTGAAAAAGCTGAGCACTTGTGCTCTTCAGGGAGGCAATCTTATAAAAGCCAGTAGAACTATAGCAAAGCTGAAACTCAAAGCAATCCCTAGTGGAGACTGCTACAAAACAACTGGAAGACTGAGATGTCCGCTGTTCGCTTAGAAGTGACAAAATCTATCAGTGAACAATGGAAACAAACACAAGACAAAATGAAAGCACTGAATGACTGACAGCTATGTACACCTGAACAAAGAACTGGTCACTTTCTTCTCACAAGCAGCTATCTGCACATGCATTATAAAGTCTAAATAAGCTGAGTAGTAAGTCCCATTAGCTCCTCTGATTGGGAAAGAGAAGGAGATATGTGGCCTTTGGGAGAAAATTATTGTCCTCTGAGTTGCTCCATTAGGGAGAAAGCCATTCTCTTCTTAAGTGCTTCATCAGCCATGCATTGTTCCAACAGGTCTTCCTCATAGATATAACCTGGTTTAATAACCAATCTCTCTCTGCAGAGGAACCTAGGAGCAGACTGGTGTGTGTGAGAGGGGTAGGATAGGGGTCTCTAACAGAGAATTATCAGAACGTTTGCCGAGTTAGAATTCACAGGATTCTTGGGGGAAGCCATGACAGTTCATCTGGGTGGGAAACCATCACATAATCCAAGATGGGTTCATTATCCAGGCCCTTTCGGTTCTGAAGGAAGCCTAGCCCACTTCTCGTGATCATTTTATAATTATTGGGGTCAGCAGACTTGCACATGTTGAGTTTTCTTGCGGTTACACAACACATGCATACATTGCAGCGTAACAATCAACAACACATCCTAGTTCCATCCAGTATCTGGAACCATTATTTATTTAATTTAAAATATTTGTATCCCACCTTGCTCCTTCTGTAAGAGGGCCGCTCAAGTTGGCTTACACCATATTTAAAGACCCACAATTAAAATAAACTCAGTAATTAACAAAAATGCACATTAAAGAGAATATAAACCCCAGAAAACCATCTCAAACAGCATTACTAAAACAGATCAACATAAATTAACAAACCAATCCTATCCCGCCTCCCTACTGACAGAATTAGTGATCCGTCAGGTGGCACACTTTACAGCTGTCACAAAGCACATGGAACTTTCAAAATGCTGGCAGTGAGGGGGACAGCCCCACACATGGCAGCAGAACATAGAGCACTCGCCAACAAAGGGAGGTCAATAGGGAGGGTGGAGCAGGGCAGAATGTGGGGAGGGCAGGGTGTGTGACAGAGTTGGGAGGGCATGCCACCTGACCTGAGTATCTTGTGCCAGATGCTATCTCCTCCAAAACCAGCTGGAACACCACCTTTCACTCCTCAGGTGTGCCACAGGTCCAAAGATACCCATTGCTAGTCAAGGGGCTATGAGGCCAGTTCCAAGCCTCCTGATAACACCCCACCCCTTTGCAGAATGGTACCTCTGTGGTACAGTTGCATTGGGAGCAGGGGAATAAATAGGATTTGGCTATTAGGCACTAACAGCTAAATAGACAGCTTCTCTTCCCACTCTCTGGATTGGAAAAGGAAGAGGGTATCAGAGCAAAAGAGGAAGTGTGGAAAAGGGGTATGTAGTGGGCTAGAACATCAGAGACACTCTAGCCCACTACTTCCCTCTCCTCCACACCCTCTTCTGCTTTGTCCCCCTCTTCCTTTTCCACAGTGGGAAAAGCAGAGGTTGATACATCATCCGCTAACGATGGCAGCATTTGGCACTCTGCCTCAAGCACCAGAAGGTCTTGGATCAAACTTTTCCGAGTGGTGAAGCCCAGAAGCGATTGTGAGGAGCTCCAGAAGGATCTCTCCAGACTGGCAGAATGGGCAACAAAATGGCAGATGCGCTTCAATGTCAGTAAGTGTAAAGTCATGCACATTGGGGCAAAAAATCAAAACTTTAGATATAGGCTGATGGGTTCTGAGCTGTCTGTGACAGATCAGGAGAGAGATCTTGGGGTGGTGGTGGACAGGTCGATGAAAGTGTTGACCCAATGTGCTGAGGCAGTGAAGAAGGCCAATTCTATGCTTGGGATCATTAGGAAGGGTATTGAGAACAAAACAGCTAATATTATAATGCCGTTGTACAAATCGATGGTAAGGCCACACCTGGAGTATTGTGTCCAGTTCTGGTCGCCGCATCTCAAAAAAGACATAGTGGAAATGGAAAAGGTGCAAAAGAGAGCGACTAAAATGATTACGGGGCTGGGGCACCTTCCTTATGAGGAAAGGCTACAGCGTTTGGGCCTCTTCAGCCTAGAAAAGAGACGCCTGAGGGGAGACATGATTGAGACATACAAAATTATGCAGGGGATGGACAGAGTGGATAGAGAGATGCTCTTTACACTCTCACATAACACCAGAACCAGGGGACATCCACTAAAATTGAGTGTTGGGAAGTTAGGACAGACAAAAGAAAATATTTCTTTACTCAGCATGTGGTTGGTCTGTGGAATGCTTTGCCACAGAATGTGGTGATGGCGACTGGCCTGGACGCCTTTAAAAGGGAATTGGACAAGTTTCTGGAGGAAAAATCCATTACGGGGTACAAGCCATGATGTGTATGCGCAACCTCCTGATTTTAGAAATGGGTTATGTCAGAATGCCAGATGCAAGGGAGGGCACCAGGATGCAGGTCTCTTGTTATCTGGTGTGCTCCTTGGGGCATTTGGTGGGCCTCTGTGAGATACAGGAAGCTGGACTAGATGGGCCTCTGGCCTGATCCAGTGGGGCTGTTCTTATGTTCCTATGTAACCCTGCTTAAACTTCCCCTCATTCTTCCTGTAATCAAATGAAGAAACAGCCAGTGTCAAGCCGTGGTAGACCTCAATGTTCCCTAGGTAATCAAGGACAGGAAGAATTTTAAGTATGAGAAATAGCAGAAAAATAATAAAAATCGATGACGATTATGCTGATTGCTTCAGATTCAAGATCGCTGAGGGCCAGGCATTATCGGTAATTGAACGGTTCGCAGCAATCAGTTCTCTTTTCCCCTTGCAAGTCAGATATCAAGCTGGTTTTTTCTTTCGTACAGAACAGATATTCCTCTTTCAAGACTGTTACAGTTTGAGCCTGCTTATCCACATATTTTTCATCTGTGGATCTGGACCCACGTTGAGCTGGACCTGGCTCAATCTGGACCCTCCAGAGGCAAGGGGGGCTCTGCCCCAGAGGGTGTTCTCTCACTTCTGGAGGGTGTTCTTAGCACCGGGAAGGCCATGCAATGCTCAGAATTCTTCTAAACAGAAAGTGATGTTTTAAGGCCTTAGGAGGCCAGGGAGGGCAAAAACTGAAAGTGACCATCTAAGGCCTCCCAGAGAACTTAGAAGGGCTTCTGAGCATCTGGGAGGTGAGGCACCTACCTGGTGCTCAGAACACCTTCTGGAGGTGAGGCAAGGAGACCTCCCATCACCTCCAGAGGGCTGAAGATGCCTTAAACTGTGGGTTTCATTATCTGCCGTTTTTGCTATCTGTGGGGGTTATGGGGACTGAACCCTTGCAGATGACGAGGCACCACCTGTATTATTATTATTATTATTATTAGTAGTAGTAGTAGTAGTACCACCATCTCAGCTGTCTCGTGTCAAAGCACTTGGAGTGGCTTACAACAACAACAAAACAAGGACAATATTAAAAACACAAATTTAAACAATAAAACAGAAGCAGCAGTCAAAATAACAAATCTAGGCCTGTGGCACAAGACATAAACCACAGCAGCACAGAGCACCCCAAATGCCCTCTGAAATAAAATCACCTGTACTTGCAACTGGAAGACTAGCAGCAAGGGAGCTGTCCTTACAGTCCCCTGGAGGGAGTTCCAAAGCTTTCATGCCACCACAAAAAAGGCTCTGTCTGAAATTGGGAAGCCTTTGCTCTATACCAGGGGTGTCCAAAGTTTTTGGCAGGAGGGCCGTATCATCTCTCTGACACTGTGTCAGGGGCCGAATTAATTTACATTTCAAATTTGAATAAATTTACATAAATGAATATATTAAAGATGAACTTGTATGAATGAATGAAGGTCTTGCAATAGCTCAAGGCCCATAAAAGGCCTTGTACAAAGCAAGGCTGGCCTTTCCTTTGCTGCTGCTACTGCATCACAGATGTGAAACAACAAGCAGTGGAGGGAGCCCTCATCCCACAGCTCACTTGAGAGGCCAAACAGTTGCCCTCACGCTGAGAACAGTTGCGTCGGGCCAGTGTGGGCTCCAACAAATCTCTGGAGGGCCAGAGGCTCATTGGAGACTAGAGGCTCCCTGAAGGCCACATATAGAGGCCTTGAGGGCCGCAAGTGGCCTCAGGGCCGGGGTTTGGGCACCCCTGCTCTATACATTAAAGCTATACAACCCGTGTTTAAAAGAGAACTGGCCCCGGACAGGCTTGCCTTATTCAAGTCCTCCCATACTGACTTTTTACCCATAATTTTTCTCTCCAGGCCAGGGGTCTGAAAACCTCTTCAGATGGCCCATCCAGAAAGGATGTGGGAAAACACTACCCTGGCTGGCACTGATGCCCTTCAGAACAATGGGGAAGAAATATTCCAGTAGGCATCCCCCTGAGTTCTAATCTATCTGATTCTTCTTACCTGACCAGAACTTAGGGGAACTAACCCTAGGTTGGGTTAGTTTACCCATCTAGCCAATGAGCAAGGCTGAAATCCAGTGCCTGGACACACCTTTAAAAGGCAAGGATGACTGAAGGAACTGCATGGTTATGACTTTGGAGAGCAGAGTCTCCTCCAGCAAGGGAGGGGATTCTATACTTAACCTGTGTAAGCAGATTGCTCAGTGCAAGGAGTATGTTGTTAGAAAAGGCTTTTGATTTCTTTCATGTTGCCTTTGATCACAAGTCTCTTATTTCCCTTGTTGTGTACGTCTGACTATTTTCCTTTTAATAGACTCTTTTCTGTGTTTTAAAATAACACTGCTTGTCTGGATAAAACAAGAGCTACAACGCTTTTTCCCTACTTGCTCTCCAAGCTACGAGTGCTCTGGGTGTATATGCGTGAGCAGAGGGCATTCCCCTCCTCTCCTCTAGCAATGGTTCCAGCAGTGGCGTAGCTATGGGGTGGTAAGTACACTTTGTAAGCGGCCCCTCCTACCATCAGAGCCATTCTAGGCAGCAGCCTGAGGCACCTGCAATACTTACTGCACCACCCCACCGTAGCTACACCACTGGCTCCAGCACTAAGCGATGCCTAAATTCTGGCTGACTCCAGGCAGGAGAGAAGCCTTGAGGAAGCCTCTCAATTCCATCTCTGGTGCCAATGGATCTACCTCCGCCAAGCTACGTAGAAGGCTGTCAGGCCCGGACACAGCAATGACAGATGGGCCTGGGTGCATTGCCTGTCTCCATCACCCCCTTGTGGAACCTCAAGTGAAAGAGAGAATGAGAAGCGGTCACGCAGGGTATGTGAACGTCTTTTCATCCCCACATCAGTGACTGCCTGCACGGTCTCCAACAGAAACCCAAAGTATGACGTTTGAAGCAGAACAGCTTCTTTGCATGGGAAAAGGCAGCCCTTCGGGGACCCTGAACCCAGCCTATTTATTCTTAGTATCCTCTTTATTCTGATGTACTCTGGGTTGCTCTGGGCCACTGTGCATGGGAGTTTCCCATTTGACTAGCTGATGAACAACAGGGGTTTGAACCCAGCTTACCTCAATACAAACTTAATAATGTTTCCAGACCACAGTAAAAGTGTATGGTTGTTTGCTGTTGCTATACCGGTTATGTGCTTGTGGTACAATATGCAGAAATATGCAGAAGACAGGCTTCTCCAGGGCAAAGGGATAGCTATGCAAGGCGGTGGCATAGCTGGAGGGGGGCGGAGCAGCCAATGTGGCAGGGAGCCTCAGTGTGGCGGGCAAGCAGCACATCCCTTCGGAGCCATTCCCGGCGGGGGAGCAAAACAGAGCCATACCGACGCAAGGGAACCTCAGTGCACATGCAAAAGGAGGGTGTGCAATGAAGTGACCTTGTATAGCTTTTCCTTTCCCCAGTTTCCCCTTCTTGCTGCCAACAGTACTCCTTCTCTTCTGAGGGGATTTTTAGCATACTAGAATTGGAATGTGTCTGTGCTACTACATTCATTTCTCATTTTCCTCATGAGTAGCACCTCTTTCCTCCAAGCCAGTGGTTCTCAAACGTTTTAGCACAGGGGCCCACCTTTTAGAGTGACAATCTGTTGGGACCCACCAGAAGTGATGTCATTAATCTGGAAGTGATATCATGGCTGGAAGTGACATCATCAAGCAGGAAAATTTTTGACAATCCAAGGCTGTAATCCTACCCACACTTACCAAGGAGTAAGCCCCCAGCTCATGGGTCACATGCATGCCCATCCTGCACCTCCATACTGGGGTTAAACTCTAAAAATGAAAAAAAAAAAAATTCCTGGAAATGCTTCTTATAAACTATTCTGAGAGCAAGTCACTTGCTGATGAATGTTATAAACTAAGGCCGCAATCCTAACCACACTTTCCTGAGAGTAAACCCCATTGAACAAAATTACTTCTGAGTAGTCCTGGTTAGGATTGTGCCCTAAGTCGCTAAATCTCCATCTGAAATCTGTCTTTTGGCCAACTCTGTGCTATACAATTTCTGGCCGTCCACCCCTATTCCATGGAACCCAACACCCCTTATGTTACTATTTTTGGCTGCCAAAATGGGAGGGGGGCGGTTTTGTCACCCCAGATGGCTCCCCCTTTGTACATCTGCACCATGAGAGCAAATACATACAAAACTAATCTTCTACCACTTCTTACTGATTTCAGGGCAAAACCTTTCCAGAAACCTTCCTTGGTAGTTTTGCAGAAGTAAAATGGCTTTTACTTGAGGGGAAAAGAAAATGAAAATATGGAGTCCTTCTTGGGAACAAATCTTCTTTAATTCCCACAGACAATGAGTGACTGCCATCACAAACCATATCCACCCCAGAATAATTCTGAAGCACAGAATTGGCATGCGCCGTTTAACAACCTTCCGCTTAAGAATGGACCACATATATGACAGGGGTCAAAGCACAACAAAGAGGCTCTTAATGAGGCAGTTAGATCTCCCATAGCCTGCAGCAGAGTGTCTGTTTACACAACAAAGAAGCCCTTAATGCAAAGAAGAGGCAATCTATCTCCAGTAGCCTGTACAGCCAGGTAGTTTCTGGCAGAGAGTGTCTGTTTACACAACAGAGGCACTAAATTGGGCTGAATGTTTACTTAATAACCTAACTGCATAACAACGGGGATTGGAGAACGTATCCCCTGTTGTTAAGTGGCACACACCTGTATATCGTCATAATGTGCTATATTAGAAAACACAAAGGACCTACAGTGAAATGTATTTTGTCACCTCTGATCAATTCTCATTGTCTGCCATGCAGACACTGTCCCACTTCCACAGCGAACATACTCATGTTCATTCATCATGCTGACCAGTTAGCTGCATAATTCCAATATCCTCGCCAATGGGCGTTTCTGATTATACCAATTCAATCAAGGGGCATCTCATCCTGGACATTTTTTGATTGATTACAAGAGCCGTACTAGAAAACACAAGAACTTTGTGACCAAGAACATTTTGACAGCGAAAAAACACAGTGACGTTAGCTGAGCTCATTTCATTAGCTGGGGTCAACTGAGATGCAACAACAAAATCATTAAGCGGGTGGAGCTCAAACGGCTGCAAAAGTGCGGCATCTCTTCTAGGACATATGTGAGTAACCTAACATCTGATTTCACACCAAGAACAACAGCAGCACAACCTACTGTTGTGCAGCTGTCAGAATTATGCAGGCAGTGATTGCTTAATGTTAATGATGCCTTGTTCTGGCAACTCCTGTGACGCCGCTGGAACCAACCGTATTGGCCTCTGCCTTTCCACTGGACCATTTCAGCGGTGTGGAGAGGGGGGATTTGCTGCATGGGTAACAGCCTATCCTCCATACCTACTTTACCCAGGCTTCGCGCACTGGAGAGGACACTCTGTTCCAGAACCACCATTCAGAGCGTGACACCATAGTCTTCCGAGACTGAAGGATGCCAACAAGGAATGATGCCTTACAGTTAGTTGTATAACATCTTTCAAACTATTATTGCAAAGTGCCTTGCGGAGGCACTGAAATTAAAATCAAATTGCTTTATAATTACTCTTCTAAACATCTAAAAAGCAAGGATGCCATCCAGTCCCCATTAGACACTTTGAAACCCCCTTCATTTCAGGAGGCGAGATTTAACTACACAAAGGCGGCAATCCTAAACACACTTGCTAGGGAGGAAGGCTAACTGAACAAAATGGGACCTACTCTTGCCTAACATACTTTTGTATACAGGTGTATGTAGTGCTGGGTGATTGCCAGGCAAGCAAGACTCAGACTAGTGGTGATTAGCTTGGGCTGAAAACATGGAATCCCTTTTCCTCTAAGGAAAAGGCCAAGTAATAGTTCTTCAGCGGCATAGTTAGAGGCGCTAAGCTTTGCAGGGAGTCTCACCGCAGCATGCAAGGTGATGGGACCATTCCAGGTGGTGGGAGCAAAACACAGGTGTATGCCTGGCTCTGAAGGGGAGGGGGAAGGGCCTCTTGCAAGCTGCGGTGAGACTCCCTGCAAAACTTAGTGCTTTGCATCCCCTTTAGCTACATCACAACCATCACACCCACTCTAGCTGGCTTAGGAGAAGCCTTTCTGGTGAAATTCCATGACCACCTCACTTTGCCTGGTTAGCAGGTTTAAACTTGTAAAGAAGGCCACATCCTGGGAGATGCCTGACTTGGAAAGAAAGTTGTTAGCAAATGCAAAAGAAATGCCTTCCACCTTGGTTTCCCTGGTCAACTTTGTGGCAAATTCAATCAAGAGTCCTTGGGTACTTGAGGCACAGGCCTTCTGAGCAAGGGAGGAGTCTTCTGCCACAAGGTGTGAAACAACAGAAGACAGTTGCTCCAGCCTGTCTCCAGAATCACATGAACAGCCCTTGAAGAGCTCACCCAGCAATCATCACAGTGTTGCCCAGTGGGACTTGAAAGCTGAGACCATCACAGACCCCCCCACCCCCACTTTCCCAGTTTCCCCATCCTTGTAGCTACCACTTGGTGATCTCCTAGAGCTGGGTCAAACTCTGCTAGCCAGGAATGGCTGCACACTCAGGAGCAACAGTAGGTCACTTTCTTCTCTTTCCAGCCTTTCTCCCTCCTTCCCCACAGCCTTCCCCCAGTGTAATCACAAACCGCTGCTCGAGCACCCACTGAGCCACCTCTCCACAAACTCTACTCCAGGAGATCAGTCTCAGGTCCCTTGCCTTGCATCCCTCCCTGGAACTGGCTAATGCTACTGCCTAGCCCTCTTGGGTGTACTTTTTAAACCCAACTTTCTGCCTTGTTCTCTAACTTTCAACCAGGAGATTGCTGCATCTTGGCAGCCTGGCCCTGCAATTCCTGCTGCAACAGTGGAAGTGTCCTTCCAGCAGATATGGCTAACCCTAACCTCAGCCCAATGATGAGCTGGAAGGAGTGCAAAGCACTAAATTTTGCAGGCACCTGAACACGCCATACCAGCAGCCCTTCCCCTTTGAAGCTTGGGAGCCTGCACCCCCTCTAGCTACGTCACTGCTTCAGCCTTGGCAACCTTTACCATTGGCTCATAAACCCCCTCTATCTTCTTTGTCTCATGTTCAGCCAAATGTACAAGATGCTTAGTGTTTCTATCCCTTCCTCCTTTGGTGTGAGCATTGTGAATGTGTGGAAGTTGGGCAACCCAATCCTGAGTTGCCTGGCCCACAAGGCTGTCATGGAGCCAAAATGGCTACCACGGCATCTTATGGGCGTTCAGGCAGCCGCCAGTGGCTCCCAAGGCCTCCTCGGGGAAGGGAACCTTCATCTCCTTTCCCAACTAAGGAAAGAAGCCCCACAATGGAACTACTTGAGTCTGCACTTGCTGTTTAGCCGGTGCAGAGCAAAGGAGTCCTGTGTTGGGCCAGAAAGTCTGACTCGGGGCTCTGGATCCGGCAGAGCGGAGCTCCACCAGTCCTGCCCCCTCCCGCCCTGCTCCTCCCCCTGCCATGCCTTCTCCCTGCCCCGGAACACCTCTCCTGCCTCCCCTCACACCCCCACTTACCCCTCTGATGCCCAGCACTCCCACAAAGCACCACATGGTGCTCCACATTCTCTGATGCTCGCACCGAGCCTGCTCCGGCACTGGGCTGGCACTAAGACTCCAAGGCTTATTTTTCAGCAGTTAAGGGGGAGGCCTAGGAATTTTATCCCCAGGCTTTTGGAGCACCATTCCTCTTAATCAATCTGCCAAGAACTTTGAAATCTAGGACGACCCAACTGCTTCCTCTGTTTCCTCCAACTGCTGCTCCCAAGGGTTTTCATGGTTTGCTGAGGACTCATTCCTTGCCTGGAATCGGCAAGGACGTGCCACAACTGGAATCTTCTTCTTCTTCTCGGCTACCTAGAAACTGCAGACATTTCAGGTCTAGCTGAGTCCTAGTTGGATAGCGCACTATCCTATGCACTACTCAGAGGTAACTGTGCAGTGGGACTTACTCCCAGGAAAGTGTGTATAGGACTGCAGCCTTAGTGATTGTTACATTGTGTACATTGCCTTGCATTATCTTGCATTATCTTTTGATTTCCCTTCCTGCTTATTGCATTCTTATCCCTGCAATCTATTGTAGTACCAATAACTTTGCCTCCCTCCTCATTCCATGCTGTTCCATTGAATTGTACCATGAGCCACTGCACTTGATCCCTGCACATGCAATAGATCAGGGGTGACAAACTCGTTTCATACCAAGGGCCGAAGAAGCATTCACGATGCCTGCTGAAGGCCAGAAGTGATGTCATTAGGCAGAAAGTGATGTCATTATTCAAGATATGGGAGAGCCAATTTTCATGCAGGCTGCCCTTATAGCAGTAACATCTTAGCACTGCTCAGCCTCTGAGAGCCTGAGGGCCAGACAGAGGCATAGCTAGGTCATTTGACACCCGGACCCATAAAATTTTGTCAACCAATACGGTGTAATTATTATATTATATTATATTATATTATATTATATTATATTATATTATATTATATTATATTATAAATTAATTAATTCACATTTTTATACCACCCTCCTCTAAGCAGCTCAGGGTGGTGTACATGGTTCCTCCCCTTATTTTGTCCTCACAACAACCCTGTGAGGTAGGTGAGACAGAGATAATAATAGTCATGACATGAAATGAATAATAAAAATGGCCAGAAAATAAATGCAGTGAATATTTCCCTGCAAGCAATGGATGAAATTCTGCATAAAATGGTATATAACATGATGGTATTATTCCTAAAAGCCACAATTTCCAGAATTTTGGTCACTAGGAAGATTGTGGGGGATCCAAGCTTCGAGGGGAAGAGGGAAAAAGGGAGATTGTGGGGGGATCCAGGCTTGGAGGGGGAAGAAAGGGAGATTGTGGGGGGATCCAGGCTTGGAGGGGGAAGAAGAGTAAGCATATCAGGACTCACCCAGCTTTGCAAGTCTAAAAACACGTAAAAATTCACCTTACAGCTGAAGCCTCTGTTCTATTTTGGGGGGGGGGGGAGGCTGCCTTCTGGAGCATTTGTTGAGCTCCACTTTCATCAGATCGGGAACATGCAGCAAGCCTTGCACTCTCCTGTGCCCAACCTGACCAGGAAACATGGCCCGTTTGCCTACTCACGAGTAAACGTGACCATGTGGCTTCCTTTTGCTTTCCATAGGGCAGACATTTTCAACCACTGTGCCGTGCCACAGGAATTTGGGGGAAGGTCATTTATTCGTAGGGCCAATGGGAGATGTGAGCCCCTACTGGCAGCATGGTGTGCCTTGTCAATTGTCCAAAGCCTGCTGGTGTGCCTTGACCATTTTAGTGCCTTGTCAGTGTGCTGTGAGATGAAAAAGGTTGAGAATCACTGCCATAGGGCTCAATACATTCTTCAGCTTGGAGGGAGGGACTTCCTCCTTGGGTGTTTTTGGGGGGGCTGCTTTTGTTGCAAGGTCCAAAACAGCAAAGTGTTTTGGACCTTTTGTTGCAAGGTCCAAAACAAAACTCCTGTCCAAAGCATTGAGAGTGAGTATCAATCTTAAACAGATCCTTTATAACACTTTGGGTCCTTTGTTTGATGATTTGAACTTCCCAATGGCTGAAGTTTGACATCATAGACGGGGCTAACTCTTAATAGGCTGTAGATAGCCTTAGAGACACTTGATAGGTGAGCTTCAAGTTACAGGTTTCCAAATAAGGTGAAATTATTCAATGAAACATATTGAATACAAAGTTTTCAAGAACCAGTAGAGTGTGCTATTACCTTATTTTATTCAAGACTAACCTTTTTGGCAGGACTTCAGACCTATTTCTTAGCATACATCTCCCTTTCTGATTAGGATGGCCTTGCTTGAGCCACCTGACTTATCTCTCCTGCATTCCTTCTCCTGTTTGCAGCAAAATGCTGTGGGGCTCTCTGCCAACCTCTGTTAAGCAAGGTCCTTTAAACTACCTTTTAACAGTTTTACTCTATGTACTTTGAGTACATTTAAGCAGTTTATAGTGGTATATTTTTCATATATTTTAACATAAAACAAGCCATACTTTCACTGCATCACATTTTCCTTTTAAGAAATCCTTTTCCTATTTCCTATTTCCTATTGAAATCTTTTTCAAACAAATTACTCATTCTGCTTTCTTCCTCTCTCTCTCTGCACCTTCCTAATCAAACCCCTTTGACATTCATTTCTTTCTCCATTTCAGTTACAATTCAAACAAAGCCTGAATGTTCTTGCTTATCTAATTAAATGTATTCTTTTTCTAAACTTGTCTCTGCAGGTGTCTGTGTCCAGCCAGCTAAACCTATTTCAGCCTGCCGACTGATAATACTAAGACTTTTCTTACTACAATGTTGCAATTAATAGCAAACAGCTTCTAAAGTAATTCTTCCAGTGTTCTAATGTAAGGCTTCTAGTTAAGACAATGACACTGTCCTTGCTCTAAAAAGCATGAAAGAATAACAATTTTAAAACTGTAAACTGTCTTTGCTAAGATGGGCATTCTTCTGCCAAATAACGCCCATCTGCTCGTTGTTATCTGTTTTAGTTTGCTACTCAAATAGAGAGCCTTCAAAGGCAGAAGTTTCCCCTAGTATTTTCTATTTCTTCCTCTTTTCTTCTCGCCGCTTTATCTAACTTTCAAAGGGGAATAGCCTTGTACCTAAAATATGTGTTGTTCTTCTAAATTTTATCTCTTGCCAGTGTCTAGATGCCTTGTTATTTTGCCAAGAAGCAACCTTGACATTTAGCAGAGCTGCCAATTCAGCTCTTGCCAGCTAGCTTTTTAATTTTTAAGCTTTCCCCTAAATGAAAATAGTGTGGCTTTTAAGCCTTTAAGCATTTGCCCTAATGGCATATTACCCTGGTCATTCTGTCACCTTCCATCACTTGCATTGGACAGGAACCATTCTGGTGTCGTTGGATTCCTTTCAGCCTGTCCTTTCTGACGGACTAAGGCAAGTGTGCCTACTTGTGAGTAAACATGTGATATGGCTTGGTTTCACTTTCCATAGGGCTCCATGCATTTTGGGGTTTCTGGTTTTTTGGCCATAACTTTTGATGGAAAGGAGATATTTCACTCTGGTTTTTTGCATTGCATTCCACTAGAAATTCTGCATCCAAAGGTAAATGGCATGATGGGGTTACTCCTAACCTTCACAGTGTTAGCGATGTTGGGTCATTTGTGGTGTCACCCCCCCAAGGGTGGTACCCGGGGCAGACCGCCCCCTGCCAGCTATGCCACTGGGGCCAGATATAAAGCTTCCGCAGGCCGCATCTGGCCCCCTGAGCCTTAAGTTTGACACACCTGCAATAGATTGTCTTTTAAAATCATGCCCAGTAACCTGAGCAAAGATGTGAATTGTGTTGATGCACAACATTGCTCTCTTTTTGAAATGATCAGGATTTAAGAGTGCTTAACTAGGGTTGCAGCAGGTCCTTAAGTGCATAATGATTACAATCCAAAGATAACTGCCCACAAAAGAGTGCAGAAATACCATGATTCCATTCATTTAGTGCTCGTCAGAAAGTTTAAAAAGTGTGTGTGTGTGTGTGTGTGTGTGTGTGTGTGAGAGAGAGAGAGAGAGAGAGAGAGAGAGAGATTCTGTTGCACAGTAACATTACATCTCAACAAACCATGCACAATGGGTACTATGCATAACAGACATAAGGAAGAAGGGAGCCAATTGTAGGAGGAGTTCTGTTGGCCCAATCACACAAATGCTTACATCAAAGTAATTTAAAGTGAGACCCAATAAAAGTATTTTAATGTCCTGTTGCTACAATAGAAGGCAGCAATGTCACCTCTGGACCAAATCAGGCTCCTGGGTGGTTTCAATCTGACCACTTTGTTATGTATGCAAGTTATGCAGGATCGAAATCCTGCATAACTGGTTGGCCCAGACTTCGAAAATCGAAATCCTACCATCTGATTGGCCCTCTAGTTAAGTTTTCAACTGCACCAATCATGGGGAGTCTGGGCAGAGCTAAAGGGTATAAAAGCCAGAGGTGTTTGCCTTGTGTCAGATTCATTGCCAGGTCCTGTTCTGAAGATGGAGTAAATGTATTGAGTTGTTATCTCTATGCCTTCCTTTATTCGCATGGACCCACTATATAACACTGGCGACGAAGGTGGGATTTGATTCCTCCATGCTTAACAATGCTACAACCAAGAGCTGATTTGCTCAGAGCTGATTCATCACCGGGGAATTGTCGCCCCAGACGAAGAAACAAGGACCAGCTTCCATAAGCCTGCTCAGCTGCCACGATGACCACCCGAGGTCACATCGAGGATTTTGATTCTGTATGACTTGCATACATAACACACATCTTCAAGTTCTTAACCTAGAGGCCAAGGGAGTGATGGCTGTGATAAAGGCTGTTGTGGACAGCAGGGTCGGAGCCATCATTAAGCCAACTAGGCAGTCGCCTTGGGTGCAGACCTAAGAGATTTACAGTACTGACCTTGGAGGGAAACAGTTTTATATAGATTTGCTATTATAACCCATATAAAAATGTAACTTTTTTTATTATTTAAGATAAGTACCACAACAGCACTATGGAATGGAGCCAGGAGAGGATAGTAGTGGTTCAGGAGTCAGACCTGGAAGATAGAGGTGCAAATCCCCTCTCAGCCATGAAGCTTCCTGAGTGACCTTGGGCCACTCATGATCTCTCAACCTCACCTACCACACAGGATTGCTGTGAGGACAAAAGCAGGAGGGGAATTACACACACCACCCTGAGCTCCTTGGAGGAAGGATGATATTAAAATGTGGAAAATAATTATATAATTAATAATAAAGTCTTATAAAAAAAATGGGGGGGGGATGCAAGTAGTTAGCCTTTCCTAGGACACAAAAATAGCCTGGCACCAGATTGCTGACTAGGATCGTAGAACATCCAAGGACCAGAAAATTTTCCGACTTCCATCTTAGCCCAGATCCTCCACATGCCAGCTTTTCCTTTTCCATTCTGCACTCACCCAGAATCCAGCGAGCAATGTATCACGTGCACTGCAGAGATCAGAAGCCAACCAGGTGTCCCAGATTAAGCGAGCTGCCAATGTTCAGTTGAGACCATTTCCATGTCACATTTATGTCTTGAATAAACACCAAGACCACCTGCGGCGGCAGAATCTGTGTTTTTAGTTCCCTCCTAGCAGAGAATGAAAGAGAAGCTTTTACCCATAGATTATTTCTTTTAAATTGCACCAGCATGATGCTTTTTGTTCTGTCCTGAAGAAATAAGCACTTGCAGAAACCTGACATTATTTTTGCCCTGCCACAAAGCAATTTAACAAAAGGGAAAGAAAAGGCTGCTCTGAAATAGACATTGTTTTTCCTCCTCTCCTTCCTATCCCCCTTCCTATCCCCCCCCCCAGTGCTTTTAATGCCCTTTTTAGGCACATCTCAATTTTCTGCTCACCTGAAAAGGCCAAACTAAGCAAGCCCAAGCCGATCCAGTTTTCCAGTGCTGATGCAGCTACAGCACTGCCACAAGGAAAGGAAACACGTTCCTTTCCTTTGAGGAGGCTCCATGACTGCACCCCCCCCCCAGTATGCAGTGCATGCCCTGTTGGCATGCCTGCATCAGTACTAGAAAGTTGGATAGTATCTGGCCCTAGATCTGCGACAATAATGTTAAAAGCAGAGCAGGGGCCTGATTTCAGGGGCAAAGTGGAGTGTAAAGGGGTGGAATGTGGAAGAATGTGAACAACAGGGACATATGGTGGGTGGGGAGGCAAGTGAGGCAGAGCCTCCCCACTAGAGTCCTTTGAAAAGTGCCACCTTGTGAGATGCACAAACACTCACAACTTACAAGCTCTGCATCATGAGTGCTTGCGAACCTCATACAGCAGCAGTGCTTTTCAAAGGACTCTAGTGGGGAGGCTCTGCCTCACCTGCCTCCCCACACAGCACACATCCCTGGTGAACACACACACCATTCCCTTTTCTTACCTGGTTGTGATGCTACTGGTGCTCCTCTTCCTACTCCCTGACTTTTGGAGAGCTGGGAGTGAACGGAAATGTGAAAGAGTAAACTAGAGCATCCACTAGTCTAGCGTAGACTAGACTAGAGCATCCACTCTACTTCTCTTGTTCCACACTTCCTTCTGCTTCTCATCCACTGACTTTTCAAAAGTCTGGGAGCAGGAAGAGGAGGAGAAGGAAACGCAGCAAAAGTGGAAGAATTACTGCTGCCAGGTTGGGGAGGGGAAGGAATGGGAAACCAATCAGGTAAGGGGAAAATGGGGCATCAATGGCAGGGTTCCAACTTCCCCCTGACATGCTCACTTTACCACAACTCTTTAGTGAGCTGGTCTTGGGTCCATCTAGAAATGTCACAGTGTTGTTCCTAGCAAGGAAAGCTAGTTATCACTCTGCTTTCAAGCCTACCTTCATAGTCCTAAGGACTAGAAACATGTAAATTTTTTTAAAGCAGGCGTTCTAAGAGCTGAATTCTACACTCAGAGCAGTTTTTCAGTTGTGGACCAAACGCAATCTGAATATAGAATAGACCTTATCAGAGTTCAAAACAATGGTTTTATATTGAGAAATGACCATTTTTAGTTTGGCTGTGAATGCTTAGCTTTTAATTACTGAAAATCATGTCATTGCTGGCAAACTGTAATTTATCTATTTTTTAAAGATGTGATTAGATTGGTTCAAATGGAAATTTGCATCTGAATAAGTGACAGCTGCAGTGACTGAAATAAAGGATGGCATCCTTTCAAAAGAGCTAATTAGCAAACTTCAGAAAAGGCTCCAATCAGTCCTTCTTTACATTATCGTGTTGACTGTTATAGGTGTGTATTTATGGGTCATTTTTGTCATTTGGCAATGCCTGTTTGCATAGGAGATGGACTAGTGCATTTTAATTGCTAAAAAAACCCTTGAATTTGCTACTTTTGTTCATAAATTCCTTCTAAATACCTTGTTCACTGTTAGAATTTAAGCTGTTGCATAGCTGGCTCCTTTTTTTAAGTCTGGTGTCTCATCATGATTTCTAAAATATTTTGTTAGACTCCAGAAGCCTGAATTCAAATCCTTCCCATCCAATACATAATTTTGGGATTCAGTAGTCTTGGACAAACTACCTCAACTTTGCCCATAGTCTGTAAAATGGAAATAACCTTCCTAAAAAAACTCTAAAGAGGGTCAACATGATCATGGATCTAGGTCAGGGGTCTCCAAACTTTTTGGCCAGAGGGCTGCATCAAATATCTGGCATGGTGTGGAGGGCCAGAAAAAAAAACTTAAATATAAAATTTAAATAAATAAGAGATAGAACTTAGATGAGTGAATAAATGAATGAATTGGCTCATTCATTCAACCTCTCTGGCCCTCAGAACACCTTTCAGACACAATCCGAGCACAGTTCTGGTCATGTTCAGTTGAGTGGGCCAGAGGCTTTTTGGGACAAGAAGTTGGCTGCGGGTTGGAAAGAGGCTTGCTGCGGGCTGCATCTGGCCCCTGGGCTGGGGTTTGGAGACCCTTGATCTAGGTGATGCCTTTCGTGATGTTGATGAGAAGAAGGTAAATCTTTGAATTTTTTTACAGTGCTTCTTTCAATGGCAGAAGTCATTTTTTAATCCAATGTTCCTGTTTGCTTTGGCAAAGTAAAGAGCAAATTTTGGAAGATGAAAGCTGGCATTCTCTTCTTTATTACATGTGACGATATCAAAGCCAATAGTCACTTGCCTTACAGAACTCAAAAAGTGGCAGTCAATTTACATAGAATGACACAGATTTATTAGGTCACCTTTGCAGTTTCCATTTACCATGTCAGATGGGACTAAAAGGGGAACAGAGCACATGTGATTCATTGGCCTCATCAATATGAAAGTTGGTGTGCGATAGGACTGGGGTACTTGTCTCATGACATTTTTGTAAGGATATCCTAGGTCCCTGTCAGCGAAATAAAAGATTGGACCTATCACTGCATTAAAAAGTTAATCAGGATGGACACATAAAAAATGGAGTCCGCAACTTACACTGAAGTTGCGTTCAGCTGACAAACTTGGATTTGTGTACACTGAATCAAATCCAGATATTCTGGCCTAGCTGTGTTGTCAAATACAATATTCAGAATCACTGAAGTCCAAATCAGTAGTAAACAACCAGAGGTGTCCCCCCACACACAGTTGGCAAGAAGATTCAGAATTATTTGCATGCCAAAACAAAACCATAGTCTTTGTGAACATGTTGACACCAGTTTGCTTAAAAGAGGTCTCTGTAGAAATTGAACAATTAATTAGCTTTTTCATCTATGCTTCCATATGGATATTTTTCAGACTAATTAAAACCTAAAATTATCACAGTAGTGAAAATTAGGCCATGCATATAATTGGCAATTTGCATGTAAATATATAGAAAATGTATTGGCAGTCTTGGTTGGCTTCTTCAGGGCACAAACCTTTGAATTCAAGTCAATAATTCATGTCCTTCTGTAGCACACAGATAGTTCAATGGAGTATCCAGACTGATATGAATGTAATAATGAGATTTTCAGTCCAAGAAACAAAGGCTTACAGTGTAAGTCTGTGTATGTTTACTTACACGTGAGCTCCACAATGTTCACGGGATTTATTCCCAGGTAATTAGTATGTATAAGATTGCAGTCTAACATTCATAATCGTCAACTAAGATCATTTACTGACAATATTTTAAACATATGCGAGACAGCAACCCCCTGACATTTGCGCCTTAATATGCTCCAAAATTTATACTAACTTTTCTTATATTCTGCTAAATTAACACCTTAAAGCAGTACCTGATCTAACCACATTTCTTTTACAGATCAAAATGCTGATTTGTTCAAACCCAACTTTTATGGAAGTACAGAAAAATGTTTCAAAATTGCCTTATAATTTGAACTGAAGTACCAGTGTTTTCTTCAGTCAGGATTTCTATTTCCTATCAATAGTTGGTAAATTCCATCATCCTGAATTATATGGATGGAGACAGAGGTTGGAGAGGATAATTGTGTCACTGAGCACAATGTATTCCTTCTTTTCAAATTGATTGACTTCTCCCGCTTCCCTTGGGGTTCAGCAAAGTGAATACACCAGGTTTAGCAAGCTAAATGTTTGATTCTTGCTGCAGTCGGAAAGCATATTGAATCATTGATGAAGGCCAGGAGTGATCTGGGTCTCCATCACGTCTGGGAAAGGTCAACCTTGCAGTGAAAAATTTGTGTGGATCCATTTTAGTAAATGCATTATAGAACTCTCAGATAACTTCAAGGGATAGAGGAGTCCCACAATAGATTCTGGTAAATGAAAATGCTGTTTACCATTTTATTATGTTCCTCCATCCTCCAAAGAACTAGGATTTTTCCTTCAGGATGATGTGGGGAGAGGGTGATTGGCCAAAAGCTCACTCAACAAGCTGCTTAGCTGAGTGGGGATTTGAATCTAGGTTCCCCAGCTGAAGCTTGAAACACCAACCACTACATCACAAGGACACAGTAGGCATAGGATTGAACCATACTAGTTGGGGACGATGATGGGAAAAACAGGGGCAAAAGTTTCTAGACATGTTAAAGCCATTTTTCAGAGTTTGAGGGGGGAGGGGTGAAGCAAATTCAGGACTCACAGCCCAATCCTATCCACACTTTCCTGGGAGTAAGCCTCATTGACTCTAATGGGACTTACTTCTGAGTAGACAGGCATAGGATTGGGCTGTTACTTTCTTATCAACACAAAAATTACAGGCAGTCCAATCCTACGTAATTCCCCACACAGTGACGCAGCCACATCACCATGACACACACTGTATCCACTGGGGGAGTTTTGCGCCCTAAAGGCAACTGTTACCCTGCACATGCCCGATCTCGTCTGATCTCTGAAGCTAAGCAGGGTCAGGCCTGGTTAGTACTTGGATGGGAGACCGCCTGGGAATACCGGGTGCTGTAGACTTATACCATAGTCTTTCTAGACTGAAGGTTGCCAACCAACCATGGACTCCATGAGATAAAGCAACATTTGTTCACTTACCTGGGGTGAACCCACTGGGTCTACTCAGACCTGCTCCAGCAACTTAGCTGGCTCAAGTCTCAGTGGACCTGAGTTGGGGGATCAAGTCTGGGAAGGGGGATAATATATCAGTGGCACCACTGCTGCCAACACCACCCCCTTCCTGGCTTTGATCTGCCCTGCCACCATCTCCAACCTGCTCCTTCCCCCATCCCTGCACTGACTCTAGGCGTCCTTTGACCATTGGCGCACAGACCCATTTACTTGCTGCTTGCAGCAGTGGCAAGGCTGCACTGCAGCACATTTTGCAATAGCCGTAAAGGTCCATATACTGCCATAAAACTAAGAAAACTGGATCTGTGGCTCTCTCAAATTCTCCTGCACCTGTGATTTCCAGTGAGATTGCAGAAGGATCAATCAAACAAGCAGGAAATCTGTGCTGAAACTGCTCCTGGACAGCACCAGGATCACTCTTCCAGACCTCAGTTGGGGCAGGACCCCTTCATGAGAGCTTGCCTCAGGAGGCAGGCCCACTGAAAGGGGAGCACATGCCTCCACCTACTCACATCTTTCTTTTGCCTGCCTGATCCTAGATTTGAAAGGAAACAGAGAAATGAAGCAGTAGTGTGGAAGGGCTAGAACAACCAACACTCTAGCCCACCACTCCCTTCTCTTCCACCACACTTCCTCTTCAGCTTTATTCCATCTTCCTTTTCAGATCTAGGGAGCAGGAAAGGAGGAACAGCAGCAGTGGAGGCTAGAGTGCTGTTAGTAAGGAGGGGCACTCAGTAACCCTGGTCTGCAATTTGAAGTGACATAGTCCCAGCACCGTTTTGCCATCTTATCTATTGGTTGTGTGAATGAGGCTTTAGGATGAAATGGGGCAAGAATCTTGTCATGTTGTGTAACTGTTGGCTGTACCTTTTTTCCTGAGGGGATTGGTCACACTTAACCAGAGAGGATTTACGGGTCACAGTAACTATTGCCAGCAAATGGGATATGAAGCTTTATCTACCTTAAGGCCACTGGTTTAAAGCAGTTACTTTTTCCAGGCCACTGGGTAAGTGTAAATGTTATTCTCAGAGAATTGATTTCCATGTTGCTGAAGGACAATTGGATTTCACTGGCTTCCCTTCCTAAGTAATCCTTGGGTGGTGCACAGGAGGGCTTAAAATATCATGTTTCCTGCATTGGGTTGGCAGTGAGCATGGAACAGCGGTGTTGTGAGAGGGTAGACCTAGCAAGGCACATGTTGGGAGGTCCACATACTCCAAGGAGTCCCATTTATCCACCCAATGGCTCCCATGAGATTCATGGAATTTTCACTTTGAATCTTGAATTGCATGACAACTTGCATTTTCTTAACCTATATCCAAATTGCTCATGGAATGAAGAAAATTTCAAGTCACTGCATGCCTCAAGATTTTCTGAATGAACTCAGGCTGCTGCAAGTATCACAACTCAACTTTCCAGAGACAAGCCCCTCTGGAAACAACTACTAGCTGCTGAGAAGGGAACAGAAAGCGCCCACTGTGTCTCCCCTCCACAGTGCTGCCCTCTTGCTCCCAGACAGTGAGATTGCTGCAGGTGAACATTCCATGGTGGGAAAGGTGGGAGGGGGAAGAAATGCCCCACCACTTGGGACATAGCAAGAAGGAAGTGGGCATAAAAGACCTAAGAAAAATGTCCTATGAAGCTTCTGGACTCTACTTGCTACTATTAATAAAATAGCATGGCAGAAGGGATGGCTGGAGAATCCCTTATCCTAGATATGTTAGTTTTCTATGCAGGGGGGCAGGCAGCTTTTTTTTCCCCACTGGGGAACATTAACACTTGCAATCTTCTCTTTCCCCCCCCCTTCCCAAACCTAAAACATTGCAGTCTAAGAAAAATTTTACCTTTGGATCTCACTAATTGTATAAAGTGGTCCTAAGTGCCACATTGCAAAAGAACATTTGAACACTTACCCCCAAATTGGCCTGCATCACTGAAACCTGTTACATTCTTGCAACAGGGTTGAGAACACATTTTAAAACATTCCAACACCACTTGAACGTTGATGGGCATTATACATCTTTCTGCCTTAAAAGTGGTTTGTGCACATTTTTTTTAAGGCACTATCTTCCACCTGTGCTTGGTGGTTAAATGGGTTATTACTTCCTGTAGTACTGATAACATCGCTGGGTGCAATTTAAAAATAAAGCAACTCCAGCCTTTGAATTCAAAGAAGATGCTTAATAAAGGGTTGTAAATACTCCTAGCAAAGGATCGCACTTGATTTACTAGCAATCAAAAAACCACCTTTCCAGGGAGGCCAGCATATCACAGCTTGCAGCCTTTGGCCCTCTTGACTGACAGGCAAGCTAACTTGAAAGATTCTATTGCTCACAAGCCACTTCTGGACTGCACTTTTATAGTTCATTGATATTTAAATTATAAGTTCACCATCATGTATGTAAAACACAACTAATAAACACAAAGTTGGAAAAGGCAAAATTCAATCATCAGTGAACTCTGTCAATAAACTGTAAATTACTCAGAGCCCAATCCTATCCAACTTTCCAGCACTGATACTGCCATGCCAATGGGGCGTGCACTGCATCCTGCTGTGGGAAGGGGAGTCACAGAGACCTCCTCAAGATAAGGGAACATTTGTTCCCTTACCTTAGAGCTGTATTATGGCTGCAAAGTTGGATAGAACTACACCCTCACAGCCCAATCCTAACCAACTTTCTAGCACTGATGCAGCAGTGCCGATGGGGTGTGCACTAAGTTTGGTGGTGGTGGGCAGTCATGAACACCTCCTCAAGGTAAGGGAACTTTGTTCCCTTACATTGAGGCTGCATTGTGACTGCATTGGCACTGGAAAGTTGGTTAGGATTGGGCTGTCAGTCATAGTATTGGCAACCTTCAGTCTCGAAAGACTATGGTATCGCGCTCTGAAAGGTGGTTCTGGCACAGCATCTAGTGTGGCTGAAAAGGCCAATCCAGGAGTGACAATCCCTTCCACACCGGGAGCAAGTGCAGTCTGTCCCTGGTCTGTCTCCCTGGCTATGAGCCTTCCTTCTTTGCCTCTTAGCCTCAGACTGCTGGCAAAGTGTCTCTTCAAACTGGGAAAGGCCATGCTGCACAGCCTGCCTCCAAGCAGGCCGCTCAGAGGCCAGGGTTTCCCACTTGTTGAGGTCCTTTCCTAAGGCCTTCAGATCCCTCTTGCAGATGTCCTTGTCTCGCAGCTGTGGTCTACCTGTAGGGCGCTTTCCTTGCACGAGTTCTCCACAGAGGAGATCCTTTGGGATCTGGCCATTATCCATTCTCATGACATGACAGAGCCAACGCAGGCGTCTCTGTTTCAGCAGAGCATACATGCTAGGGATTCCAGCACGTTCCAGGACTGTGTTGTTAGGAACTTTGTCCTGCCAGGTGATGCCAAGAATGCGTCTGAGGCAGCGCATGTGGAAAGCGTTCAGTTTCCTCTCCTGTTGAGAGCGGAGAGTCCATGACTCGCTGCAGTATAGAAGTGTACTCAGGACGCAAGCTCTGTAGACCTGGATCTTGGTATGTTCCGTCAGCTTCTTGTTGGACCAGACTCTCTTTTTGAGTCTGGAAAACGTGGTAGCTGCTTTACCGATGCGTTTGTTTAGCTCAGTATCGAGAGAAAGAGTGTTGGAGTCAGTCAGTATATTTATTTATACAGGTATTTATATAGGTATTTATATAGGTATACAGGTATTTATATAGGTATATTTAGCTGTCAGTCAGTATTTATACAGATATTTATACAGGTATTTATATAGGTATACAGTAAACTCATGTGGCTGTTTTCTGAATCAAGATATTTCTATGGTGGGATTCACTGCCCCAAACTAAACCTCTGGAGTTGTGATTTTCAACTGGTGTGCCACAGCACATTGATGTGCCATGAAAGGTCTGCAGGTGTGCTGCAAGAGTTTGGAGCACAGAGGTTGAAAATTGCTGGAAAACGCTTCTGGGTTCCACGGCTCTGATTAAAGGGCAACCACCTGCAGTAACAAATTAGTCTGTCCTGCCCTCCTCTATCAGCAGGAGGAGGGACAGACTATTCACCACTACAGACCGTTGGCCCAGAAATAGAGCCACAGAACACAGAAGGGTCTCCTGGAAACCAGACAGGACATCACAAGAGGCCAGGGAACATGCTGTGTGACATCTTGTGCCAATAAGGCACATGATGTCACAGTGCCCTGTGACCTGAAAGTGCCTACACAGGAAGCACCTGTGACCTAGAAGTGCCTACACATGTGACCTTAGAAAGTGCCTAAGCACCTACACAGCATTTTTTGAGAACACACTAGTTCGCCACCACTGCCTGTATTGTGTCACTAATTGCTTGTATCACAATGGAATCGAACATGCCAGCAAAGACCAGTACTTAGTAATGTACAAGTTAATTTTGTGGTTTGATGTGGTGTGATAATGTGTGACGAGGTGTGTGATGTGGTGTGTTGATGTGTGACCATGTGTGATGTGTAATGTGGAGTGATAATATGTGATATGTGATGATAGCGTATGATGGTGGTATGATGTGATGTGTGATGAAGGTGTGTGATGTGGTGTGACATGTGATGATGGTGTGTGATAATGATGTGATGTGTGTCATGGTGTGATGCGTGATGATGGTGTGTGATGTGATGATGGTGTGCAATGTGTTCTGCTGGTGTGTGATGTGATGATGGTGTGCAATGTGTTCTGCTGGTGTGTGATGGTGGTGTGCAATGTGTACTGATGATGTGTGATGTGGTGTATGATGTGTGCTGAGATGTGGTGTGGTGAGTGTACTGGGGCTAACTCTCCTTATTTAATAATCACACACACACACACACAATTGCTTTTATAAGTTTATTGAATATAGACCATCAGTGTTATATTCTTTTGTCATTACACAGAAAACTGTGTGTGTACATCACACCGTCAGAACCTTTGAAAAATGAATACAAATCCATTCTATGCACAATTAATTGCCAGAGCCTAGCATTACATGTCTTTTAACCAGTCCTCGGCCTCAACCAGTTCCACACGGTGAACAACAATGCAGTCTTCACTAAAGTGTCATTAGAGCACAAAACACCCTTGAAAACATTTAAGTCCTGGTGCAATCGCTCTTCCAGATTTTTTGCTGAACGACTAAGGAAGCCTGCTGTGTCTGTTACAACCAAAGAGCCTCTCACGGTTGAGTGTGCTACATTTGAAGATGCTACACATCTGAAATATGACAGCCAGACCAGTGATTTCTGCATCGACCGAGATTTAGATGGTGATAAATGGGGAGGGAGCAGGAGCCTGAAAATCGCACAGCCCCTTCTCCTTATATGGAAATAAAGCAAGAGAAACAAACTGTATGATAAATCCGTTCCAAGAGATTACCCCTAATCCCTTTAAAAATGGATTTATCGTGCCACTACAAAGATGGACAGAATTTCCACATGAGGCAGACTTAGGAAAACGGGGGGATCATTGCCAGCAAAGCCCATGCCCCATCTCACTGTGAGCTGGAGGAGAAAGCTGGTTGCAGCTCAGTTGTACAGGTACATGCTTGTGAATTGTAAGTGAAGGATTTTTCTTTGAAATTTTTTTTTTTGCCTCTGATCCCATTTTATTTTTAACAGCAAACTAATGGGGGTGGGGGGGAACAGGCAGCTATTCTGCAATGTGACTCTGCTAGATTTAGATCCCCTTTTCCAACAGGTTCAACCCGAGACTGTCCCTGCTGTCTGCCAATAGTGTAGTTAGAAGAGGTGCAAAGCACTAAATTTTGTAGGGAGCCTCTCCACAGTGTACAAGCATCCCCTTCCCCTCCCCTTTGGAGCCATTCCAGGGTATACCTCCATTTTGCTCCCCACACCTGGAATAGTTTAGAAGAGGAAGGGCCACTTGTATGCTGTGGTGAGGCTCCCTGCAAAACTTAGTGCTTTGCACCCCCTCTAGCTACACCACTTCTGTCTGCATTTTGCTTGGGATCTGAGTGCCTTCTCATTGGAGTTCTACAGTAGAAAGACAACTGGAGTGTTTCTGGTGTATAATATTCAAGCAGGCATAAGGCAGGATGCAGTGGGAAAGGGGCTGGGTTTGTGAAGAAGTGTTGTGAAGGGACTGGGAGAGTGCAAGTGAGACAGCTGCATTCGGCTTTGTTTTAGGCCTGTGCCTCATCAGAATGGCCTCACTTGGCCTCATGGATGGGTCAGACTGCTTCCAGATGCAGAGGCGTCACTAGAGTTTGTATCTCCCACTGTGAGACCTCATTGTGTCACGCCATGATGAACCTCCTCCCGTCCCAGACCATGCAGAATAAATTACAATATCATACATGCAGTGACATCACTAGGGTTGGTGTAACCCCCATTAACTTTATTTCATTTATTCAGATAGATAACAGAACAAGTCACCTAACAAATCAGTAACCAACCAAAAACCAGTGGCCAAATTAACGGCACTCACACAACTGAATTAGTATTAGCTCTGATACAAGAAAATGAGAGCTGACTTTACTAACACCACATTGGTTCCCTGCTGCGTGCTAGTAACACCTCAGTGGCTCTCAGAAGAATCCATCTTATTGAACACTTAAAGAAATCCACTCTTTCAGTTGTGTTTTCTTTTTCTGGCTAATTGGCCATGACCTTTGATAGAATACAGATAATTCAATATGGATTGTTTCATTACATTCCGCATTAAACTACCTTTCCAATGATATATAACGTGATGGTATTATACATAAATACAAATTTTCCAAAAGGTTTTCAAAATGTTGGCTAGTAGTGTTGTCACCCCCCACTGAGGGTGTCACCCAGTGCCGTTCACACTCTCTGTACCTGGTGACACCACTGTCCATTTGCACATCACAAATGTTAATCAAAGCCATAAAAACAGTGGAGGTGTTTCTGCAGAAAATGCAAATAAGATTTGATCCGTAAATCTGAAATGTAAGCACTTTTGTCCCTTCCCAACATTCATTTTGATGTTATTTATGACTGTGGGCTGTGTACATTAGAATGCCAAACTATTTTTCTTTAACAGCTGACCTATTAAGATACTGGAACAAACAGGCAGAAGCTTTCATTTTTAATGATTCCCAATCCTTCACTTGCTCATGAAAAATAGTTTCAACTTCAATCATTTCAGTGACTACAGTACAACCAAAGGTTTGGGTCTTTTGCATGAATGCAACTGAAGTGTAAACATCCACATCTGTGAGCTCTGATGTGCCCAACAGCAAGGAAACAACTAAAGTTGATAGCAAACCATTTCCAGACATTTGTTGTTAGAACCCAGAAACTTTAGCTTGGCTTTTACAAGTCAAGTTGCTCCATTAAGGACAAGGCGGTTTCGTATGCCAGTAAAGTGTTCAAATATGGAATGTATAACAGCTGTCATATCTAACATATGTTAGATTAACTGAGCTTGCATCTTCAGCCAGGAGTCACATTTCCTTCTTTTCATTCCAGAATGCGCTTTTATAGATCAGATTCTTTTGTGAATGCCCAACCATGGCTGTATAGGTTGCAAGGCAGATATTTGCATATCCGCAGGGATTCTTTACTCCAGGGTCCTATACACTGGTGTTTTACCCAGTGGCATAGCTAGAGGGGCTGCAAGGCACTAGGTTTTGCAGAGATCCTCACCACAGCCTGCAAGGGGCCCCTCCCCCTCAGAGCCATTCCAGGTGGGGGGAGCAAAACAGAGATGTACACCTGGTTCTGAAGGGAAGGTAGTGAGGATCCCTGCAAGACTTAGTCCTTTGCACCCCCTCTAGCTATGCCACTGATTTTACCCACTGCTATTTACAACCAGACAAGCATGCTTCTTTATTGAACACAACTAAGGCCCAGAACAAATGTGCAAAAAACCTCAGGGAAATCAGCATTTTGCCCCAATATAGTGCATGTTTGGATGCAAAACACACATGAGTTTCTTTCTGTGTAAATCCCCCCCCCCCCCATGGAAGAAGGCTAGTACTTTTCTCACTTCTTAATCCATGAGTTTGGAGCCCAATGGGTTTTGAACATATGGTTGGAAAACTCACATGGTTGTCTGAAATCTAAGAGATTTGAGATCTCAGAGGAAGTGAGACAATGGCCTAGATCAGGGGTGCCCAAACCCCGGCCCGGGGGCCACTTGCGGCCCTCAAGGCCTCTCAATGCGGCCCTCAGGGAGCCCTCAGTCTCCAATGAGCCTCTGGCCCTCCGGAGATTTGTTAAAGCCCGCACTGGCCCAACGCAACTGCTCTCAGCGTGAGGGTGACTGTTTGACCTCTCATGTGAGC
The DNA here is from genome assembly GCF_035046505.1 of Tiliqua scincoides. NCBI lineage: Eukaryota > Metazoa > Chordata > Lepidosauria > Squamata > Scincidae > Tiliqua > Tiliqua scincoides. The sequence continues at coordinate 13,521,427 of NC_089821.1, forward strand.
TGTGGATGAGAGCTCCCTCCACTGCTTGCTCTTTCACATCTGTGATGCAGCAGTGGCAGCAAAGGAAAGGCTAGCCTTGCTTTGTGCAAGGTCTTTTATAGGCATTGAGCTATTGCAAGACCTTAATTCATTCATATAAGTTCATCTTTAATATATTCAATTATGTTAACATATGTAAATTTATTCAAATTAAAAATGTAAATTAATTCTTTTTTCCTCTGGCCCCCAACACAGTGTCAGAGAGCTGATGTGGCCCTCCTGCCAAAAACTTTGGACACCCCTGCCCTAGACTGTATCCTGGGGGGGGGGCCTACTTCACCAGAGCTCATCCTCTCCTTGCCTTCAGATTTTAAAGGGAAGCCTTCTCCATGTTTGTAGCAAATAGGAGAGAAAGGTGCAAAAGTGGGTTTTACTTGCTCTTTTTGATCTGTGAATCTGGTTGGAATCTCAGAGAGAAAGAGAGGGAGACGGGGAAGGGGAACCCCCTGGCCTTCCCTTTTGGAATAGCTAAGAGCAACCAAGAAGAGGATAAGGACAGCAGCAACCCCTTTACAGTGACTGGCACCTTGGAACAGGTGCTGAACCAATGAGTGTCCTGAGAATCCCCTTCTCGAACCCACTGCTGATGGAGCCCCTCTTGTCGGTTCTTCAAAGCACCCACAGCATCTTTTGTCCCCAGGCAGGGAGAGGAACTTCTTGATGCAACACATTCAATGACACAATCCCATGCATGCCTACTCAGAAGTAAGTCCCATTGTGTTCAGTGGGGCTTACTCCCAGGAAGGGCAGGCTGCGAACAAGTGCAAAGTGGTGGAGGATGACACTGACAACGAAGCAATATGTCCCTCCAGTGCCTTGAGGAGTCAGTTTAATCTCTTTTTACATTATTTCCTCAATTGCCTGCATGCAGCTGAGGGGGGGAGGATGGGTCAGAAATCATGCTGCAGTCCTAGGCACTCTTATATGCGTGCAAGGCCAAGTCATCTCAAGAGAATTGCATGGCTGTGAGCATGCTGGGGACTGAGCGCCTGAGCGCCTGGTGCACACTGGCACAGTAAAGAAACATAGTAAACAAAACACATGCAAATGCTGCTGCACTGCCCCAACCCACCACATCACTTGCATGACCAGGAAGTTTACTGCCCTTCGAAGGGCAAACCCTCAGGGGAAAATGCCCACCCCTTTTGGCTGGCAAGTGAGGCTGGATCCACTCAGATGCAGGGATGATTGGCAGCACGGGAGGAGGGACTATCATGACTTTTTCCAAGGAGAAACCCCTGGACTGGAGTGCACCTGGGGTTGCAAAACCCACATGGATTGCAACTCATGCATGTACTTCCCCACAGAATAGATGCATGTTTGGTGTGGTTGAAACTTAAAAAAAACAACAAGAAATAAAATTCTATGGTGGAATCTAGCTCCATCCCCTAATAGAAGATTCTGCAGTTTATTTCATTAATGGCCATGTTACTTCCATGCAGTGTCGTAGCTAGAGGGAGTGCAAAGCACTAAGCTTCGCAGGGAGCTTCATCATGATGGCCCATCCATTTCCCCTTTGAGCCATTCCAGGCAGTGGGAGCAAAATGAAAGTGAGCCTCCATTTTGCTCCCACTGCCTGGAACGGCTTCCAAGGAGAAGGGGAGACGCCACTTGTACGCTGCAGAGAAGCTCCCTGCAAAACTTAGTGCTTTGCACCCCCTTTAGCTATGCCACCGCTTCCATGGTAAAGAGTCAAACTGGGGAAGTTCTGATTCTCAGCTCTGTTGCTTAGCTCATACATGACACCAACATCATGAATACATATGAAGTGACTGCATGCTCTGAAAGTGCTATACAAATACTAAACACTATCATGACGTCACACATGATAGAAACTTCTGCAGAAGATGCTCAGAAGACGCTAGATCAGCTCCCTATATTTATAAAGCTCCTGCATTAGAGTTAAAAGGAAACTTTCCTTGTTGTGTGATATTCTCTGTTACGCCCAGCGGAATATCTGCCAAGGTGGAACAGGTATGGAGTCGGGAGGCTTTGCAGGACATGGTGCTTGACCTCTTCCTGTGATGCAAGTAGTTCCTAATGTGGAGGCGGAACTTGTCATGGAGAGAGGCGTAGATGAATGGATTGAAGCATGCCGAGCTCATTGCAATCACGTGGCAAGACACCTGAATGACATTCACATATCTCTTGTCAAGGATAGCAAATTCCTCATCCATGTCTCTGATCAGATTAACCACCTGCAGAGGTAGCCAGCAGAAAGCAAAACACATCACTGAGATAACCAGGATCCGGAAAGTCTTTTGCTTTTGCTCCGTCCATTTCTCCTGGGCATGACATGCAGCTCCTGGGAGACTCCTCTTCTGGAGATGATAAGAAATGGCGCAGTAGGAGACTGACACAGCTGAAAGTGGAAGCATGTAGGACAGGAAGAGCATCAGGCAAGAGTACAGCCTTCTCGCCACCTCTTGGTGCTTCCAGAATTCTTCACAGATGATCATGTCATGGCCAATGCTGTTGAGATCCAGGTAATGGGTGTGCAGGGATGTGGGTACAGAAACCACAATGGATAGGAGCCAAATGAAGGCCAGGGTGTACACGCAGGACTTGCATCTGACCCTTTTGCGAATGGGATAAGCAATGACAACATAACGATCCACCGCAATGGCTGTGAGAGACAGGACCGACACCATCACAGTGGCCGCTTGCATGAGGGTGACAAAGTAGCACATGAAAATTCCAAAGAGCCACCCCCGGGCCTCAAAGGCGTACGAAGCTGTCAGTGGAACACAGAAAACACACATGGTCAGGTCTGCCGCTGCCAGGTTCCCAATGAGGAAGTTTGTGGTGCTGTGCAGCTTTTTGGTGATGCCAATAAGGAGGATGAGGAGGAAATTCCCTGCGCAGGCCACAATCACCAGGATGGCATAGACAGGAACGAAGAGGGGCTTCAACTCAAAGAGGAGGTCAAGGCCAGTGAAAATGGGAGCAGAGCTGTTTAAGCAAGAATCGTTCAGTAGCTGGAATGGAGTTGCCATGTTGGGTTTGGACTGGAATAAGGGTCACCAAATCTTATGCTTTAAAATCTGGAAGAAGGAAAGTTAGTTAGATGGGGGGGGAATGAGTGGCATGGACATAGCATAACATTCGTAGCTCATATGCTTAAGAATGTCTTCTTCTGGCTCAATGTGTCAGCACCACTGGGAAAATGGGAGAGAGTCTCCAAAGATTTAGGAAGAGTGAGACACCGGCAGGCCTTAAGTTGTATCTGCTTAAACTTCCTGCTCTTACTTTTAAAGATTCTGCAATCTTCCTTCACCTTTAGTCTTCCCTACTCTTCAACATGACTCCATCTTTTCTCCCTCATTCTCCAGGACTTTTGGAGATCCTTTCCAGATCACATTCCATAAAAACCTCTTCTAGTTCCAATGTACCTTTTCCCATAAGCTACATCTCTCTTAAGATTCTCTGGTCCTATAGGAGGGTTGGGTTTTGTGTGCTTATGTCTCTTTTGCAGTTATAAATAATAATAATAATAATAATAATAATAATAATAATAATAATAATAATAATAATAATAATAATAATAATAACAGGTATTTATATACCGCCTTTCTTGGTCTTTATTCAAGACTTTATTCAAGGCGGTTTACATAGGGAGGCTGATTAAATCCCCGTAGGGATTTTTACAATTGAAAGAAGGTTCTATCTTTCAAGAACCACAACAGTCCAGGTGTTTCACTCTGATCTGGTTTCACATTCTGGCCTCCACCCTCCCACGCTCAGAGCAGATGGAATCGCTCAGCTTCAGCTTGTCAGCTGCTCCAAGGTCGCACGGTGCCGGTGGCCTCGAACTGGCGACCTTGTGGATGTTATCTTCAGGCAGACGGAGGCTCTACCCTCTAGACCAGACCTCCTGCCCAATGTGCTCTTAGTTCCAAGGTAAATGTGCTCTTAGTTCCAGTCTCTCCCTATGTTCCTTTTCTGCAAACTACTGTCTCTTTTGCCAAATAATCCTTGATTGCGAACCATTTGCTGACTTATTTTGCATTTTATAGTTAAACAAAGCTGGGCACACAGTTGGCCTTTTAAAAATAGATCATATAGAGTAGGATTATTTCTCTGATTGCAAGCCCACATGTGGGGTCCTTGACCATCTTATCCTTAGAATCTTACGCCACAACCTGCTTCTGGTGCTTTGACAGTACTAATACCCTTTCTTTTCTTCCAGGAGCATTCATGGTGTTTATCTTGGAATGATTCTCCTAGTCACTCTCAAGTGACCTCCTGCCATTGCATAATCCTGATTTTCTGTTTACTGCATACTTTGAGTGGTGTTTTCATAACTGAGTGGACAAAGAGGCAAAGTAGTGGCTCTCTTATATTTCACAGGGGGACAGCAACTGTTTCAGTTGCTATTTTTGGGTGCGCTCTCTCTCTCTCTCTCTCTCTCTCTCTCTCTCTCTCTCTCTCTCTCTCTCTCTCTCTTGTGAGCTCCTTATGAAAGGGAATCAATCATCTTCCCATTTCTTTTGCTATGTAAGCTGCTTTGAGAAATTTTTGTTGAAAAACAGTACGGTTTATCATATGGTATACAGTATATCGAGACTATATAAAATGATTAAGAATGGGCATATCCTAATGTCTTCTTCTGCAAATGGCAGAACCCCATGCGTGCAAGGGGGATGAGAAAATTTTTTTGCCTATCTCTTTTTCCCTCTGGAGCAACCTGTGCCCCCAACTACCTGCTTTTGGTGGGGTCTGCAACCCCCAGTAACAAATTTTAGTGTTCCAGGGGCTACAGAGTGATCAGTGAAAATTTCCTTTCCCCCTTCCCCTTCACAGACCTTAGGATGCAACCCAGGCTGCAATCCTATACACACTTACCTGTGAGTAAGTCCCATTAAACTCAGTGGGGCTTCCTTCTGAGTAGACATGCAGAGGATTGCACTGCCTATCTCATTAGGAGCTGACAAAATGGTCTTGAACTCATTTGGTACCATTTTCATTTGGCAAATGTTTTCTTTCTATTGATGATGCTGTCTTTTGTTGCACAGACTTCAGGAGTTGGCAGTACCAATCAGGGGTCACATCACCTGTTTCTCCCTTTCTTTTCTGTCGTGCTCAGCTGCCCCATGATCAACGGCCAAACTTCTGCAGCACCTTTAAAGTCCTCTACAAGAAAACCCTACTGAAACCCTTTGTAATCACTGCTGACCCGCCCCATCTCTCTTTGTTTCAGAGTCCTGAAGGTCTCAACCTCTCTACAATGACTCACTCCTCAGCCAGGATGCTTATGGTGCTACCACCTTTCTCTCAAAGGTCAGTCCTTAAAACCCACCTTTTTGTGCAACTGTGAGCTTAAGCCCATAGTCCTTGATATTTGTCCATGCTGACCTGTGTAGACATAAACAAATGGAAACAGACTTCAATAATTTCAAAAGGTCAATTTGAATGGATATTGCAAGAATTAGAGTGAATGTATGAAGGCTGCAATTCCCAAAATGCTGCCTTGCCATTTCAATTAATGCATGTTAAATCTACTCTGCTGCTTTATTTCGTGTCCTAGCAACTGTTACTCTGCACATGCCTGATCTCGGAAGCTAAGCAGGGTCAGGCCTGGTTAGTACTTGGATGGGAGACCGCCTGGGAATACTGGGTGCTGTAGGCTTATACCACAGTCTTTTGAGACTGAAGGTTGCCAACCATTATTATTACTGCTATAAAATTACCTTTACAATATGTAGGATGCAGCAGTAACCATTTTGGTACTGCTGCATCCGTGGGGGGAGGATAGGATTGGGCCATTAGATATTTTGACTGCAGTCCTATGCTCAGTGATGTGTACCTAACCCAGTTCTCATTTACTTCACTGGGAGTTAAGCACAGGTAATTGTGCATTGGATGCTAGCCAATGGCTCTAATCCGATTCTCTGTTTGTGCAGTAGCCAGGGCTTCATTGGCACCAAGCCACTGTTTGGTGGGGTGACAAACAGGGATTAAATTCAGCTCACACACAACCCCGCCCCCCCCAAACAGCTGCTCGGCGCTATCACTGATTTTCTAATAGGACTCTCACTCACTCTCTCACACACACACCCCTATTTGTGCATCTCATTCCTCATCCAGCTAGGGATATGCAAAGGTGTCATGGATGCCCATTCATCCACCTCCTCCACTCTTCAGAGAAGGGTTCCCTGTTGCAGGACAGGGTGGGTCCCAGCCCTTGACAGGTTTGATCTAGAACAGAACCTCCTCTATCATTGCTTGTTTCTCACTTTCCAGGCCTGACCCCCTGGCATTAGGAAGAGGTTCTACTGAACTCTGGGTCAAATCATGCCCTGATTAATGACCAGGCCTAATCCAAAAAGCAGCTACAATCAAGATTTCATTTTATGCATTTATGGCTGTATCAAATGTATTATTTTGTTCTAATACTTCATCCCTCAGCAAATTGTTTGGATTCAAGGAGATTTTTTTCCCTGGTTTTATTTTTCTCGTTTGAGGAGTTATTCTTTTGACACTGCATTTATATGGAAAATTGTGTTATACATCCTTTGTTCAGATGCAATTGCAAGAAATAAGCAGTTAGTGCCCCCAGGAAGCAGATGAAATGCTCATCCCTTTAAGTGGGCTCTTAAAATGGAAGAATATTCTACACTCCGCTGGGAGACATTTATTTTAAAACATTTCTATGCCAGCTTTCTAGCCTATCAAGGCAACTCACAACAGAGGAAACAAAATAAAACCATCCACAAACCAACAACTGTAATTATAGTCTTCTTGCCATGATCTCTTACCACTAAGGGTAGCCCATCTATGTGGCTGACAGAGAGCACAAGCCCTCTACTCAGAAGTCCTGTTGTACTCAATGGGACTGACTCTGAGAAAAGCATGCATTGTCACCAGGCAGCCCAGTCCTATCTCCAGCAGCTCCACCAGGTGCAGCAGCACCAAAATGGCTACTGCTGCATCTAGCTGGGGCTGCCAGAGATCTACTCGGGGGAAGGGGACTTTCTTCCCTGGGAAAGCCCCAGGGCCCGCAATGGGGCTTCTCAAGTTTGCACTGGTTCTGAAAAAGAAGCAGCAGCAGAGTTGCACATATATCACTGAATATATATATTATATATTATATTATTATTATATTATTATACTATATATTAATATATAATATATATAATCATATAATCATATATCATCATTGATATCATATATCGTTGCACATATATCACATATATATAAATGCACATATATCATTGAATCATTTTGTATAATTCTAGTCCTATTTATTTCTTTACTGGTGACTTTTCACCAGTAATTGAGTTCATGATTGCATTCCATAACTCTACCAAGGTCTCTAATTAGTCCATTTCTGCCAGGGAAGTAGGACTTGAAACAAAACGAGCAGATAACCTGGGATATTCCAAATCTCACCACAAGAGGGAGCAAAAGGTCTGCAGAAAGGGAAAGCAGGGGGTAATCAATTCTTTTTGCAAGGATCCATTCACTGTTTGAAACGGCTGAGCAAGAAACCCCCCAGAAAAAACTAACACTGTGAGTTATCCTTGAGGGTTTTCCACTGGGAATCAAAGGGATTACATAGTTAGGATTTATTGAGATGGGAAAGGATAGTCTACAAGGAACGATTATGGCACATGTATGCACAAATGTGTGTGCAACAGAGTAAGTAAATGGAAGCTATTTGCTACTGAGATGAGTCTGCAGGTCAGTGGAAAAGCACATGTTTTGCCTGCAAAAGGTGCCAGGTTCAGGCCTTTTTATCTCTCAATTGGGCTGGAAAAATCTCTGACACCAGGGAGAATCAAAGCAGGTACATTTGAGCACCTGGACCAATTTTATGCAAGACAAGCTTCATCCTACGTTCCTACATAGTAATAATACCTGTAGCTTTCTTTGTCATGTCCTATATTGACTATACTTTTTCAACAGTGAATCCAGGTTGCTTGAAAAAGATAAACAACTAGGGGCCCAATCCTATCCAACTTTCCAGCGCTGTTGCAGCTGTGACAACAGGGCATGTACTGCATCTTCTGGTGGGGGAGGAGTCACGAAGGCCTCCTCAAGGTAAGGGGACATTTGTTCCTTTAGTGCAGGGCTGCATTGCAGCTGCAGCAGTGCTGGAAAGTTGGATAGGATTGGGCCCTAGAAGAGTTAAAGATATTCTCATATGCATGATTTGCTTTTGCTTGCATTAGTACCAGAAGTGTAAAAACTACAATGCCAGCAACACACATTTAATTTCTCTTCTATGTTCTACTCCAGATGAAGAGCTTTCACACAGAGCAAAATGCAAGGAAGATGCAAAGATGCTTTTTAGTGTGTTCTGTGAATATATGGAAAGAAGAGGGCCCAGTTTTCTTCAGCCTCATTTCATCTTCCTCTTGATGAAAGAGTGACAGCATGTGAGCAGAGCCACCCAGAGCTATGTCAGGGATGGCAACCTTTGTTGGCTCAGGAGCCAGGCTTAAAAAATAATGTCCAGACATTTGGTGATCACACCTTCACATCATCGCCAAACTTCTGGGTTACTGGGCTCCCAGAACTGAAGGGCAGAGCTGAGAGCTAAAATATGCAACTTGTCCCTCAGAACGGCTACAGTGCCAGAAGATTGGAGGATAGCAAATGTCACGCCTATCTTTAAAAAGGGAAAGAGGGGGGGCCCGGGAAACTATAGGCCGGTCAACCTAACATCTATACCAGGGAAGATGGTGGAATGCCTCATCAAAGACAGAATCTCAAAACACATAGACGAACAGGCCTTGCTGAGGAAGAATCAGCATGGCTTCTGTAAGGGTAAGTCTTGCCTCACAAACCTTATAGAATTCTTTGAAAAGGTCAACAGGCATGTGGATGCAGGAGAACCCGTAGACATTATATATCTGGACTTTCAGAAGGCGTTTGACACGGTCCCTCACCAAAGGCTACTAAAAAAACTCCACAGTCAGGGAATTAGAGGACAGGTCCTCTCATGGATTGAGAACTGGTCGAAGGCCAGGAAACAGAGAGTGGGTGTCATTGGGCAATTTTCACACTGGAGAGAAGTGAAAAGCGGTGTGCCCCAAGGATCTGTCCTGGGACCGGTGCTTTTCAACCTCTTCATAAATGACCTGGACACAGGGTTGAGCAGTGAGGTGGCAAAGTTTGCAGACGACACCAAACTTTTCCGAGTGGTGAAGACCAGAAGTGATTGTGAGGAGCTCCATAAGGATCTCTCCAGACTGGCAGAATGGACAGCAAAATGGCAGATGCGCTTCAATGTCAGTAAGTGTAAAGTCATGCACATTGGGCAAAAAAATCAAAACTTCACATATAGGCTGATGAGTTCTGAGCTGTCTGTGACAGATCAGGAGAGAGATCTTGGGGTGGTGGTGGACAGGTCGATGAAAGTGTCGACCCAATGGCGGCGGCAGTGAAGAAGGCCAATTCTATGCTTGGGATCATTAGAAAAGGTATTGAGAACAAAACGGCTAGTATTATAATGCCGTTGTACAAATCTATGGTAAGGCCACACCTGGAGTATTGTGTCCAGTTCTGGTCGCCGCATCTCATAAAAGACATAGTGGAAATGGAAAAGGTGAAAAAGAGAGTGACTAAGATTATTATGGGGCTGGGGCACCTTCCTTATGAGGAAAGGCTACGGTGTTTGGGCCTCTTCAGCCTAGAAAAGAGACGCCTGAGGGGGAACATGATTGAGACATACAAAATTATGTAGGGGATGGACAGAGTGGATCCCAGCACTCAATTTTAGTGGATGTCCCCTGGTTCTGGTGTTACGTGAGAGTGTAAAGAGCATCTCTCTATCCACTCTGTCCATCCCCTGCATAATTTTGTATGTCTCATACATAATTTTGCAAAATTTTGTATGTACTCTGCTGTGGGGGGACGACGACGGGGAGACACATGAAACCCACATGGAGATGGACTAGTTTCCTAGGATGTGGAAGGCAACAAGACATGGAGCTCGCAATGATAGATACCCCACCCCACAGGTGCCTTCCTTTTTTTTTGCTTAGAATTGCCTCTCCTGAAAGAAATATATTAAGAATTGTGTGAGGTCTGATAGAATTTAAAATCATTTGTGCAGGAGGGGTCCCAGGAGATGGACTACCTAATCTTCCTGCCCTGAAAAGCAGGTGATGATGAATCATGAGTTGTGAAATGAAAGAATTGAATAACAAAAGATTGTTTTTGTTGGGTGGCATAGCTAAAGGGGGTGCAAAGTGATCTGTTTTGCAGGTCACTGAATGCACCATACAAGCAGCCTTTTCCTCTCCCTTTTGGAGCCATTCTGGGCAGTGGGAGCAAAATGGAGGCATTTGCCTTGACTGCCCGTGCGCTCCATCCTGCATTCGCCTCTGTTTTGCTCCCACTGATTGAATGGCTCTAAAGGGGAGGGCGAGAACCTGCTTGCATGGTGCGTTCAGGCACCTGTCAAACTTAGCGCTTTGCACCCCTCTGGCTACGCCACTGGTCAAGTTAGTCAAGTGGTCCATCTAGTTCAGGTTGCAATCCTATAGGCGCTTCCCTTGGAGTATGCCGCATTGAATTTAATGGTGCTTACTTCTGAGTAGACGTGCATAGGACTGCCCTGGCAGTCTTGTCTGAGGACCAGCAGCTCTCCAGGGTTCCACGCTGAGTTTGTCTTCCCCTGACCTGCAGGAGGCAAGGATCTAACCCGGGACTTCCTGCAGGCGAAGCTGCTCCCACTGAAAGGCAACTTTCAATTGGAAAGACCAGAGGACCAAACCGGGAGCTCAGCTATTGCACTGGCTGCAGGCTTCTGCCCCCCACCCTCCATTGCTGCTGGGCTCTGACTTACCCCTGGACTGGATCCCCGGAGCTTTTCTCTTGAGTCTCCCAACTTGGGACTGGGCTCCTGGAAGGCAACCGGGCTTTGCTCCAGAGCCTCTGAAGACCTTGGGGGAAAGTCAGCCGAAGAGCCCAGGAGCCTCTTCGCCCTCCTCCCAGGCTGAGGGCTGCTGCTTCTCCCCAACGCTTCTGCCCGGGAGGACCTGGAAGTGGCCAGGCGGGATGGGTGGAAGCCACAGGTGGTTCGGGACCAGGGAAAATCTCTTCTTCTGGGACTGATGGACGTGGCTCTTCCTTGGCTGGCACCTGCCTGGCTCCGGCCGGATTCCCCTTCCCCAGAAACCTGCTGGCTGGAGGAGCCCCGCGAGGAGCTGTCCTCCCTCCGTGGTGCTGGAATGAGACGCCGGAATCTCCTCCCCGCGCAGGCTCCTCGCTTTGAATTCAGCTCCGCCAGCTGCTCTTCTTTGGCACCCTCCTCCCATTTCTTCCCCTTGTGTGCCCTCCCCGGAGAGTAAGAGGGTGGGCAGAGTACGTGGCTCTTGTTGACAGCGCTCCTGCTGTGGTGCCAGCTATTGTTGAGACGGTCCACCTGAGGTGGTGAGCAGTGGCATAGCTAGAAGGGGTGAAAAGATTTGCAGGGAGCCTCACTGCAGCGTGCCAGCGGCCCCAGGGTGACCAGATACAATGGAAGACAGAGCTTCTAACCTTTGTGTAACAGAGGGAATTTGGGCAGGTGCAGCTTTTGAAACCCTTCCATGTTGAGCTGCACCTGCCCAAATTCCCTCTTCTCTACAATGGTAAAAGGTGTAGAAACTCTGTCCTCCATGGCATCTGGTCACCCTGCTCCTCTCCCTCCCCTTCAGAGCCATTCCGGGCAGGGGGAGCAAAACTGCAGTGAAGTTCCCTGCAAAACTTAGTGCTTTGCGGCCCCTCTAGCTACACCCCTCTCTTTTTTGCACCCCTGTATGGAAAGGCTCCAAAAGGAGGGGGAGGGAACACTTGCAGGCTGTGGCAAGGTTCCCTGCAAAACTTAATGCTTTGCAGCCCCTCTAGCTACACCACTGATTGTGACCTCTTCATCTTCCCACTTTCCCAGCAGCAACAAGCTGGTATAAATCCTACAGGTCTCTATTTCCCTGACTCTTGAATCATCCTTCAATCTTTTCCTGTTTGCAGCCATTCAAAATGACACTTTTAAGGTAACTTCAATGTTTAAAACATCCAGATTTTAAATGCCCCAGACTCTTGATGCAATTAAAATGCCGCTCCTTGTCTTCCAAGACCACAATAGCAAAACAGCAATCCTCATCCACTAAAGTTGTGTTGTAGAGTTGGGGGGGGGGGAAAAATGACAGAACAAGGACTGCCCCAGTGCTTTCTTTTAAAGCTGTTCTAGGTATTGGCTGTTGGTTTTCTTTTATTCTTACGCTGTTAGCAGCCTGGAGTATGTGACAGAAAATGGAAATGCGCCAGGGTACAAACACTCATATGAATAACTTTAGATCAGTTGTTCTCAAACTTTTCAGCACCGGAACCCACTTTTTAAAATGACACTCTATCAGGACCCACCTAGCTTTATGAAACTGAAAAAAGTTTCCATATACCAGCTGCTCAAGCCTCTGTTTTGCTATAGTAATGGGGAGGGGGAAGGAAATGCCTTCTGGTGTGTTTGGTGAGTTGCACATTCATAGGATCAGGACAATTCTGGTGGGATTGTGTTCCCTTCAGCCTGCCCTTTGAAGTGGACCAAGGGACCTACTCACAAGCAGACATGCATGGGCTGCTCTGTTTCAGTTTCCATAGGGCTCAATATATATTCCTTGTCAGCTGTCTTTCTCGACCCACCAAAAATGGTCCCAACCTACAGTTTGGGAACCGCAGCATTTAGATAGATAGATAGATAGATAGATAGATAGATAGATAGATAGATAGATAGATAGATAGATAGATAGATAGAAGGCATTAGCATTAGTGGAAAGCCATAAAAATGAACTTGTATGCATTTTTATTATTTAGATGCAAAAGACAGAAAAGCAGATGGAGATCCATGTTGGTGAATCATACAGATCTTGATGAGGCCAAAAAAAATGTAGGCAATCACTGGAGTATTCACAGCCCAAACTGATCACAGCTCTATAGCTCAAAAGCTGAGTTCCCTGTTCACCTGATATCCTGGAGGCAGATCTTTGAGATCCTTCTCTCTGTCTGTTCCATTAGTCTAACACATTCAAGCAGTAAGGGTCCACTGAACTCCTTGTGGCTCCTTCAGGTCAGACCCTCTTCTACTGCAAATTGGACTGAGTGAATTTCGACCGACTTTGTCATGGGCATCAAAGCCCTGACCCCAGGCACTTTGAGTCAGAAATAAAATTGAGTCAGGTCTCTACAACTCTGACATTTACTTCTGGGTGGAAGTAAAGTGCCTTTCCTGACTATCAAGCCCTTTGAAGTGTGATAGAGGAAAATAAGCTGCTCATTTCACTGCTTTGACCTGTATTGTAACCATGCAACATGTCATGGGTTTATTGGAGGCAGTGGAAAAAACAGTTGCAAAACAGAATGAAATCTAAACAATGCTAGCCTACACTTTGTTCCTGAACTTTGGTGTACTAGTCAGTGATGAGAGGGCACTCTAACACTGGGCCCACACCGTTTTTTTGTCTAGTTTCTCTCTAGGCCTTCCTTTAATGAATTGTTTGTTTGTTTGTTCATTTATATCTTGGTCATTTATGAGCAAGTTGAAAAGCACGGGTCCCAGGAATGATCCTTGGGGCACACCAGTTTTCATCAGTCTCCTTTGTGAATGTTGCCCACTTACACCCACTCTCTGTTTCCTGGTCTTCAACTAGTTCCTTATCCATAAAAGTCTTTTTCCCTGGCTGTGGAGTTTTCTCAGGAGCCTTTGGTGAAGGACTGTGTCAAATGCCTTATGAAAGTCCAGATATATAATTTCAATGGGTTGATATTATATATCTGATATGATTGATAATAACAGATTATTAGCATTCATGTTGACTTTTTCAAAGAATTCTAAAAAATTCATGAGGCATGACTTACCCTTTCAGAAGCCATGTTGATTCTCCCTCGGCTAAGTTTGTTCTTCTCTATGCTTCAAGATCTTATCCTTGATTAGGATTTCCACATCTTACCTGGAACTGAAGTTAGGCTGACCAATCAGCAAATTCCTATGTCCCTTCTCCCTCCCTTTTAAAAAATTGATGTGATGTTAGCTATTCTTCAGTCCTCTAGCCCAGTAGCCATTTTAAGTGACAAGCTGCATATTATAGTTAAAAGATCAGTACTTTCACACTTGAATTCCTTGGATGGATGCCACTGAGGCCCTGTGATTTAATTTGCAAATAATAGAAGTAGTACAAACTGTCAGGAGGAAAGATGCTGCAGAGTGACATGGGCTAGTTGCTTATTAGGGTGCAATCCTAACGTGTGCTGGAACATGCAGGCCAAGTTGCCTGCACTGCATCTTGCAAAAGGTAGATGTGGACTGGGGCACAACTCAGAGTAAGGGAATTAGTTCACCTTACCCCATGCTGCATACCAACTTGTCCTATGGGGCCATACAAGCTCCTCTGATGACTGTGACCTCCCTGGAGGGTTCGATGGGCAACACCAAAGAAAACATGGCTCAGACACATTGAGGAAGACCTAAGGAACCAGTGTTTGACCATCAATGAGGCAAGAAATTTCAACAACAATCTCCAGGAACTGAAGTCTGTCATGAATGACACATGGATCCCCATGGCACCTACAGTAGTGTATTGACTGAGAGGACAACCTGCTCTCCAAGTGCCAGCTAAAGTCTAAAGTGCCAGGTTTGGAGCTGCTAGGCCAGCATACATCCTCATGCTGGCCTAGCTTGCTCCCAAGTAGCTGTAAACATGCTTTACAGCACATTCAACGACACTCGGGGGTAAGTCTGAACTGCACTGTTAGTCTTACTTCTCTGAATTTCCCAAAGTTTTATCTTTCCCTGGAAATTTCCACCAGTTCAGAACAACATTTGCACAGCTGAGAAGATACCTGCAATTAATGTCCTCACCTTTAGATAAGCAGAACTGAACACAGATAAGCCCAGCTTCAGGGAGCTGAGATTATTTTGTTGACTTGGCTACCCTGCACTGATTTCTGATCAAGCCCCTGGACAGAATCAATGCTAGCACACCTTCTAGGGACTCACTTTTAAAATCAAAAGCTGTATCTCTACTTGATAAATACCTGGTACATGGTGCCACTTACATTTTGTTCCAGATGACTTGACAATTAGTCCCTTGGGAGCACATCACTACTGAGCACACAGGCTTATTTTGACTTGCTAAATAACATTCCCCAGGATGACTGCAAGAAGACGCAATTGTTAAATTCTTCAGATTTGAACATGGGTTTGTTTTTTTTTCCGTTTTACTCCAAGACAGCCTAAAGCTGTCACAGTAACAAGCCTTCCCCATGAAAATCAATATGCTTTCAATGCACCATGTTGAGAAGTTTTAATTCTTTCCTGAGGTTAGATTCTACAAAGAAGCTGTGCACAGATTACACAATAGCAGCAGAACTCAGACATAAGATTAGTATTTCAGTTTCTAGATTTATTGCTATGTATTTTATTGCAAAAACCTTGAACTCTGTGTGTGTGAACTCTGTGTGTGTGATATATCATATGGGCACAGAGTGGATAATGATGATTGCATGAATAGCTCCAATCCAATAAAATGTACTGTGGTATCCTAGCAAGCACAAAAGCATCAAAATCATTTAATGGATGTATCATTCAATTGCAGCATGAATAAGTGCCTTGAAAGACTAGCATGTCTTCTTTGTGTAAAAGGAAGTTGAAAATCAGTGGGGTTCTTGAAAGATACTGACCTGAATGTGTACATAGTGCGTTGAGCCTGAAATTCCACACAGGACAAGCCCTTTACCTCCCAGAATCTGAGAAAGTGGTATCCCTCTTATCCAGGGGTGGGCAAACCCCAGTCCAAAGGCCATTTGTGGCCCTTGGGGTCTCCCAATCTGACCTGCAGGGAGCCCCCAGTCTCCATTGAGCCTCTGGACTGTTGGAGAATGTTGGCGCCTGCGCTGGCCCATGACTACCAGTTGCAACCATCAGATGCAAGCTGTGGGCTGAGTTAGAGCAAGGCCTTTTATAGTTTCCACGTGTTTTCTGCTTTACCTGGGCATTATCGGAAGGTTGCCAGTTCGAGGCCATCAGCAGCTCCGTGAATAGCAAGACCCTGAAGCAGCTGAGGAGCTGAGTTATTCCACCTGCTCTTTGGTGTGAGCAAAGAAGCGCCTTGGCCGCCCTTCAAGTGAGAGATGAAGGAGCTGCTTGTAAGCCTGTGTGGGAGGCAACTGGAGGCCAGAAGTGATACCAGACCAGAAAGATCCATCTGAAATGTTGTGCAGTTCTTGAAAGGCAGAACCTTTCTTTGATTGTAAAAATCCCCTCGGGGGTTTAGAAACAGCCTCCCAATGTAAATATCCTGTTGTTGTTGTTTTAAACCAAGGGTCTCTAAACTTTTTGACCGAAGGGCTGCATCAAATATCTGGCATGGTATCAAGGGCCGGAAAAAAAAATTTAAATAACTACATTAGAGATGGAACTTAGAGGACTGACTGAAATGAATGAATGAATGGGCTCAAATGTCCAGGATTTCTCCAAGCACCAATACAGCCCAAGAAATAAAGCGCACACACTTAAATGGACCTCCATTCCCCCACCCCACAAGCACAACTCTGGTTGTGTTTGGTCAACTGGGCCAGAGGCTCTCTGGGGATCAGAGGCTGGCTGCAGGCCAGATAGAGGCACTCCGAGGGCTGCATCTGGCCCCCGGGCTGGGGTTTGGAAACTCCTGTTTTAAACTACCACCTCCCATTGCCTCTGAACAACTTATGCCTCCATGTGTTTCTTGCTTGGTCTGTATGTTTCTACTGTGTAAGAGGTGTGTGGCAAACAGTTCAGGGTTCATTCATGTTTGTATAAAAAAATTGTGTATAAATAGGCTGGACCTGTATAGCAGTCCAGTTTCCTCCCAGATTTAACTCTGTGTTAAAGAGTGTCATGTCTGCATTCCTCAGCCTGGCTTGCTAGTAGCTGTAGCAGCACGCTTGTGGTAATATCACCAGCACCCTGTGCAGGAAACAAGTCTGAGTAGATAGGAAAATGTAAGATCCCAGGAAATTTCTGGGTCCCCTCTCTTGGCTCCTGGGCCCATCTTTTGGCCTTGGGCCCAGGTACATATTACCCCCTTTACCCCCCTCTCCTAGGCCCTGCTCATAGAGATGATGTGGCCCTCCTGCCAAAATGTTTGCACACCTCTGCTCTTACCTGATGATGTAGCTCATCTTTGCTCTCTGGATTGGTAATGAAGTGGGGGGGGGGGTGGAGTAGAAGTGTGGAGGAGAGTTGAGACATAGGCTACTGCATATCTCTAGCCCACCACTCTCTTGTCCTCCACACTTCCTCTTCTGCTCCAGTCTTCTTTTTCCTTTTCATCCCAGGGAATGAGAGGAGGAGAAAGAGCAGTGGAGGTGAGTGGGCAGAGAGAGGTTGACACTTCCTGCCAATCGATTGCCTGAGGAGATAACCTGAGTCAGCCTGATAGACAGACTGGGCCTGGCTCCATAAGAGGAAGAGAGAGCTATATTCCAAGCAAGAAATACCTAAGACAGTGGTTCCCAAACTGTGGGTCACAACCCAATTTTAGATGGGTTCAAAACTGACAAGGCAGTTTAGGCTGTGTGCCTTAAATTAGGGTTAAACAAGCTGCTACTTGGGAGGGGGATTGCTGCTCAATCACCATTGTCTCCACACCCCTTTGTTACCAAAAAGGACTGTTTTGTATAGGGGAATAATTACACTGCCTTTATTGGAAACTTCAGGACCATAGGCTGGATAACAAGACGGCGTAAAGCAGAGAAATTCCCTTTTAGCTTAAGAAGGAGACTGAAAGAAAGGTAACTTTTAATAAAAGATTATATTTTTATTTCAAAAGCACAAAGGTAAACATAATGCACATGAAAAATGATGAGTCTTGGTCCTAGTACTTGCATCTAGTGTACCTAGCTTTATGGT
Organism: Tiliqua scincoides; assembly: GCF_035046505.1. Classification (NCBI taxonomy): domain Eukaryota; kingdom Metazoa; phylum Chordata; class Lepidosauria; order Squamata; family Scincidae; genus Tiliqua; species Tiliqua scincoides. Next base: position 13,539,341 of record NC_089821.1, read on the forward strand.
GGTTGCATGTGAAAAGTATATTGTGCATCCAAGGAAATTAGAAAGGGAACGGTTGTAGGGAAGGATTTTAGGGGTCCCTGGTCTGCCAAACCCAGTTGCTAACTAAAGATGGGGAGAGAAGGGGAGAAAAAAGGGGGGAGAGAAAGAAGGGAAAGAGTTCCAGACGCGATATAGTTACCTGTCTCGTAGAGCAGTTGGATGGGGGGGAGAGTTCTATGAGGAAGACCCTCTGACCCTACACAGCGTGTTGGTCCTTGGGAGGGGGAGTAGAGAGAGAGAAAGCATGTGGGCCGAAGCCCTCTCTTAAAAGGGGTTTTTTCCAGAGCTGGAGCTGACCTGGATGACATAAGAACATAAGAACGTAAGAACAGCCCCACTGGATCAGGCCATAGGCCCATCTAGTCCAGCTTCCTGTATCTCACAGCGGCACACCAAATGCCCCAGGGAGCACACCAGATAGCAAGAGACCTCATCCTGGTGCCCTCCCTTGCATCTGGCATTCTGACATAACCCATTTCTAAAATCAGGAGGTTGCGCATACACATCATGGCTTGTACCCCATAATGGATTTTTCCTCCAGAAACTTGTCCAATCCCCTTTAAAAGGCGTCTAGGCTAGATGCCAGCACCACATCCTGTGGCAAGGAGTTCCACAGACTGACCACACGCTGAGTAAAGAAATATTTTCTTTTGTCTGTCCTAACCCGCCCAACACTCAATTTTAGTGGATGTCCCCTGGTTCTGGTGTTATGTGAGAGTGTAAAGAGCATCTCCCTATCCACTCTGTCCATCCCCTGCATAATTTTGTATGTCTCAATCATGTCCCCCCTCAGGCGTCTCTTTTCTAGGCTGAAGAGGCCCAAACGCCGTAGCCTTTCCTCATAAGGAAAGTGCCCCAGCCCCGTAATCATCTTAGTCGCTCTCTTTTGCACCTTTTCCATTTCCACTATGTCTTTTTTGAGATGCAGCGACCAGAACTGGACACAATACTCCAGGTGTGGCCTTATCATCGATTTGTACAACGGCATTATAATATTAGCTGTTTTGTTCTCAATACCCTTCCTAATGATCCCAAGCATAGAACTGGCCTTCTTCACTGCCGCTGCACATGGGGTCGACACTTTCATCGACCTGTCTACCACCACCCCAAGATCTCTCTCCTGATCTGTCACAGACAGCTCAGAACCCATCAGCCTATATCTAAAGTTTTGATTTTTTGCCCCAATGTGCATGACTTTACACTTACTGACATTGAAGCGCATCTGCCATTTTACTGCCCATTCTGCCAGTCTGGAGAGATCCTTATGGAGCTCCTCACAATCACTTCTGGTCTTCACCACTCGGAAAAGTTTGGTGTCGTCTGCAAACTTAGCCACCTCACTGCTCAACCCTGTCTTCAGGTCATTTATGAAGAGGTTGAAAAGCACCGGTCCCAGGACAGATCCTTGGGACACACCGCTTTTCACCTCTCTCCATTGTGAAAATTGCCCATTGACACCCACTCTCTGCTTCCTGGCCTCCAACCAGTTCTCAATCCATGAGAGGACCTGTCCTCTAATTCCCTGACTGTGGAGTTTTTTTAGTAGCCTTTGGTGAGGGACCGTGTCGAACGCCTTCTGAACGTCCAGATAGATAATGTCCACGAGTTCTCCCACATCCACATGCCTGTTGACCTTTTCAAAGAATTCTGTAAGGTTTGTGAGGCAAGACTTACCCTTACAGAAGCCATGCTGACTCTCCCTCAGCAAGGCCTGTTCGTCTATGTGTTTTGAGATCCTATCTTTGATGAGGCATTCCACCATCTTACCCAGTATGGATGTTAGGCTGACCGGCCTATAGTTTCCCTATAGAACATAAGGGATGTTTTATAACATAACATAATGGATTTTTCCTCCAGAAACTTGTCCAATCTCCTTTTAAAGGGGTCCAGGCTAGACACCATCACCACATCCTGTGGCAAGGAGTTCCACAGACCGACCACACGCTGAGTAAAGAAATATTTTCTTTTGTCTGTCCTAACCTGCCCAACACTCAATTTTAGTGGATGTCCCCTGGTTCTGGTGTTATGTGAGAGTGTAAAGAGCATCTCCCTATCCACTCTGTCCATCCCCTGCATAATTTTGTATGTCTCAATCATGTCCCCCCTCAGGCATCTCTTTTCTAGGCTGAAGAGGCCCAAACGCCGTAGCCTTTCCTCATAAGGAAGGTGCCCCAGCCCTGTAATCACTTTTTCTTAGGCTCATAAAGCTAGGTGGGTCCTGGCAGACTGTCATTTTAAAAAGTGGATCCCAGTGCTAGTGCTTGGGAACCATTGGCCTAAAACCATCTCTGGGGCTAGCTACTGCAACTGCAGACAAGTTGCCCTGGCTCTGGGCAACCTCTGGTTGCCTCTGGGATGCCCTTCTACCAGGAGGAGATCAGGCAAAGGCACACCACAATTCTAGCTGCAGTTCTTTCTAAAGCCCCTATAACATCTCTTAAAATGCACACGTGTTCAATAAAGAATATCACTTTTCTTATTTCTGTCTCATAGTATTCTGCACCATCACATCCTGTATGTTTGGGAGTTGCTTTGTTTCATTCCATTTCATTTTGCTGCAGTCATATCCCCTGCTATGATGCTTTCAGAAAATACAGCAATCTTAATACTGTATATACGTTTGCTTGATTAATAACCAGGTAGTTCATGTTTTGTCTGTAGCTGTAGTCAAAACAATGGTATGTTCTGTGCATGTCCTGGCACCAACGCAATTTGTAGCAATGGTTGGTAACCTTGTGGAATTTTTGCAAATGTGCCTTTCGCAAATGTACCCGTCATTTGCAAAGTAACAGGTACATTTGTGTCATTTCCATGGAATTCCTCTAAGTACCTGGACTCACCAAATGTGTCTGCTTGCACCTGTTATCCAAAGCACCAGCTCTTTCATGTGATACATCTGTGCATGTTCCTGTGTCGATTATGTTTTTGCAGCAGTTTTCACCAGGATAATATGAACTTGCAGCACTTTTAATGGTCTGCCTTTTGCAAGAATGTAAGAAGAGCTATGCTGGAAGATCCTGCTTCCCACAGTGACCAACTAGATGCCACTGGGAGGAATACTAAGTGACATTTACTTCTGAGTCGATCAGGGCTTAATTTCTGGTTCTGGTATTCAGACATCCTGTGGGACCAGCACAGCAAAAACACTTATCATCCCAAAGTATAATATGCAATGATCTGGGATGAAGGCCATTTAATTGCTTCAAGTTAATGATTTGTTAGTTCTCAGACAGAGTCTTGCTCATCTGGAAATCAATGGGAAATATGTCTTGCGTGTGACATTTTCTGCTTCTGCTGTTAGAGGAAAAAATTACTTGACAAGAAAATTGTCATTAAACCATGATGTGGTTGTTACACTCTTTATTGTAGCATAGACAGCTTTCACTTGTCTTTTTGGGATCTTTAGCTTAGTCTTAATGCATCCATTTGGCATATCTCTATGTTAAGATATTTTATGGCGCGCTCTCTCTCTCTCTCTCTCTCTCTCTCTCAATCTCAATCTCAATCTCAATCTCAGTAGCAGTTCACAAAATGCTGGGTCCTGTCCATCCATCAACAACATACCTATTATTTAAAAAGCCTGTCAAGTTTTTAGGAGATAAAAGGCCAAGATTTCTCAGTTCACACGCAGACATTTTTCTTGCACTCATAATGCTCGAATGTGACGCCATATAACAGAAGTGATTAGCAGGTGACTCAACTGAGAAGAGAAAGCCCTTCTTCAAGCAAAATAAAAACACAACTGCATTATGGAACAAAAAGTAGATTCTCTTGACTCAAAAATGACCAATGAGACAGATTGGTCCAAGAACCAATTAGGTATTATTATGATACAGCATGAAACCAATTAGATGTAATGTGCCCAACTCTCATTTCCATGTATCTTAATTCAGTTACTCCTGCTAACTGGGCAAAGAGGCACTTTTTTCAAATGGTGCTCCTAATATATTTAGCAGGGAGAGAATAACTCTCCCCCTTCACAACAGCACAGTGTCTCTAATCAGTACAAGACACACTTTTTATTTATTTACTTAATTAAATTTGATTTTGTCGGGGGGGGGGGAGGCTACAAAATCTTCTTTCACCCCCAGTAGCAGATGCCTTAGCTATGCCACTGGCTGGGGGGAGGTGGCCAAGCAAGTGAACAGCAAGCTGCTAGGGGGAGAAGGAAGATTTCCCCCCATTTTCACTTTTCTAAAAGCCCGGGCGTGACGTCACTTCCAGGACATCATTTTGAGCTTGGCACCTAGCTACACAATCATTAGCTACACCACTGGGTGGAAGGTGGGGAAGGGGTATTTCTGGGTGAAGGAGGGCAGAACAGGGCAGATCAGGCTCAAGAGGATCAGCAGAGAAGGCCTCAACTGCATCCTAATCCCCTTCCCGGTCCTGCCATGTTACATGGGGCTGCTCAGATTTCTGACAACTAAATAGCTAAATAGCTGGCAGAGATCCAAGTCGTCCCAGGTCATGTGGCTGGCTGGGGCATTACTCAGGGTAAGGTGAAAAATATCCCCCTTCCCCAAGGAGACCTCCCTCCAGCTCCCACCTAGCGCTGGACACAATCCAGGCAATGCAGCTGGCTACACCAATGCTAGTTAGGATTGGGGTGCCCCTGTGATTAACAGGACTTCCTTTGACTGGATTTTATCCAACCACATGCACCTTGAATGTGATACATTTGGAATTAATGCTGAAAGAGAAGGCAAAGGATCAGGATGGGAGGTCGAGCAACTTCGATCTCAGCTTCTGTGCTTCCTCAAACAAATATTCAATGCTCCTTCACTTTTTCCAAACTAAGCATAAGAAGTAAAAGTAATAGGCAGGTGAAAATCTGCAGGTCTTTCAACAGGTTCCACTTTCTGGCCATCAAAAAAAGGAGTTAAAAATATATTAAATGATATATATTCAAAAAAAAAAGATATATATATATATGTACATCAAAAAAAAGGTATATATTATATATCTGGACTTTCAGAAGGCGTTCGACACGGTCCCTCACCAAAGGCTACTGAGAAAACTCCACAGTCAGGGAATTAGAGGGCAGGTCCTCTCCTGGACTGAGACCTGGTTGAAGACCAGGAAACAGAGAGTGGGTGTCAATGGGCAATTTTCACAATGGAGAGAGGTGAAAAGCGATGTGCCCCAAGGATCTGTCCTGGGACAGTGCTTTTCAACCTGTTCATAAATGACCTGGAGACAGGGTTGAGCAGTGAGGTGGTTAAGTTTGCAGACGACACCAAACTTTTCCGAGTGGTGAAGACCAGATACAATTGTGAGGAGCTCCAGAAGGATCTCTCCAAACTGGCAGAATGGGCACCAAAAAGGCTGATGCATTTACATAAGAACATAAGAACAGCCCCACTGGATCAGGCCATAGGCCCATCTAGTCCAGCTTCCTGTATCTCACAGCGGCCCACCAAATGCCTCAGGGAGCACACCAGATAACAGGAGACCTGCATCCTGGTGCCCTACCTTGCATCTGACATAGCCCATTTCTAAAACCAGGAGGTTGCACATACACATCATGGCTTGTAACGCATAATGGATTTTTCCTCCAGAAACTTGTCCAGTCCCCTTTTAAAGGCATCCAGGCCAGATGCCGTCACATCCTGCAGCAAGGAGTTCTTCTTTTCAAGTCTTGATGGTATAATAATGCTCCAGTTAGTGGAATCAGTGTTCCTAACCACATACTGTATATTACATTAGACATAGATTCTAAATCACATTTGTGCAGTTTACCTTTCTAGTTGTATACAGAAAAAATGTCCAGGTTGAACTGCAAATTATATCCAGTAAAATCATAAGAAAGGAATTTCAAAAACAAACTCAGTACTGATTGTGGGTGTGCGCAAATCAGTACTTGCCACAAACAATGGATCGAGGCCCTGCCATGAAGCAGGGTGAAGTGGTTTGCTTCAGCCAGCAAATCATGGACCAGTTGTTGGGATTGCATAGCAGCCCGATCATCCAGCACCCCTGCCATGGATGGCCTGCAGAGGAAGGAATTTGGGTGTGGTTTTCATACAAAAGAAGGGGAGAGAAGAGAGGGGTTTCATTTGGTGGTCTTCTTCAGGCAGCAAAATGTCATGCTACCAGCATTGCATGGAGCCATCACATTCCCAATCATGCAACCCAATGACATAAAATGAGCCCAGCTAGCCCTGCGAACTAGTTCTGTGTCTCACAGTGGCCGACCAAATACTTCAGGGAGCACAAAAGATAACAACATACACATATCCTGTTGACATTCCCTTGCAACTGGCATTCAGAGATAGGCTACTTCTAAAACCCAGAGGCTGCATATAGTCATCATGGCTTGTAACCTGCAATGGACATTTCCTCCAGAAATCTGTCCAATCCCCTTTTTGAAGACCACAGAAGGTGTCAAATATCATTGATTTGGAACGTAACAGACATTTCTTCCAAATTCACACATAATTGTAGAGTTACTGTTGAATACCAGAAAAAAAATGGGAAATCGAATGTTTGGGTCTAGGTGCCAGTCTGCAAGAGGGTGTTGGGAGGGCAACTGGCATAATGCACGCCCCTCTGCAGTGCTCCAGACGTTTCCTGGCCTCAGTGGTAGGGGTACACACAGTACTTGTCACGGTGAGTGCAAATTGGGCCCACCTGCGCTCCTTTTACTCCAAATGGCTCTGAAATGGATCTATTTTGGAAGCAGGGGGCATGTCTGGTGCAGGTATGCAACATGATGACATGGGTGGGGGTGTTGTTTCCATGTCACCCTATTGCCTGGCCTTAGGAACCAGGAGGCTCTGGTACACTGCTGGCATCCCCTGACCTCAGCTCCAGTCACCCTGATTGCAGTGCTCCCAGCCTTGGCTGTCTACCACTTCGTCCTTTATCCTGGCCCTGTTGAAAACCTACCACTCTTTCTACTTGGTCTAGTTGCTTTTCGGCCTGGACTTGTAGCGCATTTCCTGTGAGACAACAGCCCAGGATTGATGGTAGGAGAGCCAAGTTGCTTTTGGATGCGCACTGCTCCCAAAGCCTTGACAGGGGTTGCCATGTGCCATGCCAATCTAGCTTGTGCACAAAGTGCACTTGGAAAGCTTCTGCCTTGATTATTGCTCGCATCAAAAATCAATGCAATTAGCAGTCTTTATAGATTTCAGTGAATACAGTTCATTATTCAATAATATTTCAGTCGCCATTTAATTTGTTTTATGACATGAGAGATGTGCAGGGAAAACACAAGACTGAAAACAAATTAGCACATCAAACTGAATTATTTCCTATTTGCTTCAGTTGATGGAAGGAGTGGTGATAACAATGGCCACAGTGGAGGATCCAGAGACAGAAACAGAATTATTTCTTTCAGAAAAATTTACATGTAACACAACACAAGTAACAACAACATCCAGTTATGAAATCTCTTTTATGAGAGGTTATCTGCAGAGTTTCCATTTTGCTTTTCCCAGAAAAAAAAAGTACATCAGTAAGCAAGAGGAAATTGAATACTCATTTGGGGTTTGAAAAACACTTCAAGTGTTTTTGTAATACTTATGTACATATGTAATTAAAGCATATGTAATAAAGCATGAGTTGGAATTGATAAAGAACAATAAATGCTGCATATTGCATTTGGAATAAAATCTCTCCCAAAACCTTGGCATACAGTTTTTGTGCTGTAATAATGGCCTATTATGTCGAAGCGTAAAGCAAGTTACCCAGCCAGCGGGCGCTTTTTATTGGAAAAAAAATTCTCTTATTTTATGAAACACTGTATTACAAAATTTCATAAAATGGACAAACTTATGCAAACTTTTGTCCTCTTTTTCCATGATATAAAGAAAAGTGTACTTTGCTATTGCCTTTAAAATATCATCTGTGCAAAATTGCAATACAAATAATTCATGGATTCCTTTAGAAAGAAAAAGTCTTGCCCAAATAAGCAGAATAAAATGGAATAGAGTACAACTCTTGCAAAATAAATGAAAGTTTGACAATAAGGAGTGCAAAATTCGGCATTGAGGAGCATATTGTTTAAAATATAAAGACAAACAACATTTTAAACTGCTGTACTGTACGTCGGAAGCAGGAAGATTCCCGATTGATTCCTGAATCCTCAGAAAGGTTCCCGGGTACAATGAGAGCAAGGTTACGGTCGAATCCGGGAGATTCAGTGGGTCCTCAGGTTCGTGACCCATGGTGGATCAAATCCATGGGTCCTTAATCTGGGGATAAAAAGGACCCACATGTACATCCTGCCTCTTTTTCAAAAGACCCAAAGCATCTTATTTCACTTTTTATTATTGCACTTGGTTGGAGGTTATCTCCCCTGTTTGTTTGCCAGACAGGATACACACAAATTCAAGAGTTTGTGAAACAATATAACATGAAGGCTTCTACCATCCTTCTAGGTGAGGCACTAATTGAACCATAATTGTACCTTATTTAGAATGATGGCAGAGGCCTTTCTTATGACAGATGTTGTTGTTTCCTCTTCCCACGGCACTTCTGTTGGGGGGGGGGTGGCTTGCAGGTGTCCAAGCAGGACATCTAATCCCACATGGTGGGGGCTCTACAGGACCAACTGGAGATTACTGTAGAATCAACATGGCTATAAAGTCACCTCCACTGTCAAGTGCTGGAGTATCTATCAGGTAAGGTATTTCTTCTCTCCCTCCCTCCCCTGCGATACGCTCCATTCCCGGAAGGAGCTAATTGCGAGACTGCTCCTGAAGAAACTGTAATCATTGGAGCCCAAGAATTGCAGTAACTATTAAAGCCCACTCCTATCCAGCAGCAATGCTGAGGTACAGAGAGAACAAACGTCCCCTTACCTCAAGGAAGCCTGTGTGACTGTGTGTCCCCCCCCACCTCAGGATGCAATGCATGCCCCATTAGCACTGCTGCATCAGTGCTGGAAAGTTGGATAGGATTGGGTCCTTATTATTACCACCACGACTATTTATATACTGCCTTTCTCATCAGACTATTGTCTAGTTGAAAATATCCACTTTGTGGGCAAGGAGGTCTATTCTGAAACTGTATTATCTTCATCACTCAACAAAGAAATGTGACACACCACGGCGTTCATTCTACACAGACACGTATATATTTTTTGCTGGGCTAAGACAGAAATTATTTAAACTATTTTTTTAAAAAGGTGTCTTAAGTATACAACTAGACATATAAATGATACCACAAATGCAACTGCATAATATACAGTTAACCATTCAGAACACATATAAAAGAGCAAAATAAGCATAAAGGGACATTTGTCAACCAAATTGTTAGAGCTCTATTGCCTGATAATTTCAATAAAACAGGACCTCTCTGTAAGACTGGAAGGGAAATACCCATGGCATATTTTTTAACAGACTTCAGAATCGCCTCTTTCCTACTTGCATATCATGTCATTCTGTACCATGTTTTCTCCAGATTCATATCTCAGTGAAAAAAAAAAGGAATTGGGGGTATCAAAAAGACCCCCCCATCCCCAAAATATGACTTTTTCATGCTGGCTTGCTGGGGCTCACAAGCACAATCGGTCACTACACTATCATCGCTTTTCCCCCTTTAAATCAACTCTCCAACTTTCTAGAACAGAGAGGTCATCATGTAGAATCAGATTTAGCTAAATGACAACATCAGAGAGAGTTTGAACCTCAGTGATGTCATCACATCAACAAATCTGATTGGGTTCACGACAGTGTCAATGTTTCTTAGAAGGGCAAATTTTTAAAAAGCACTAAAGAAGCCACTAACCAGGGCCACAAACAGATTACAAACATTATTTTAGAGGATAGCAGTGAAGGGAGGATGTAATAGCAGGGGACACGGAAGTCAGGGCATAGCATGTTGCTGGAGGGCAAATATCCCCACCACTGGATAACCTCCCCATCTGTGAAACAGGGACATATTCGTGGAGAGAGAAAATTTTCACAAAACATATCAACATATCATAGTTCAGCACTAATATGTTATATTCTTATTTATTCTAACTGCTATTATTGTTCCCAAATTATTTCAGAATACATTTGTCCTTTGCCTTGAGCAAAGGTATGAATAGAAAAATATTGACTAGAAGCACAAGATTCTTGGATAACATCAATCCATAGATAACATAAATGATTGAGAAAAGTAGGTCCATGCCAGAACAATTCAAAGTTGTAAGGAAATGACTGCGTAAAGCTTCAAAACCTTTTCTTCTGGAGGACAAAAAGACCCCCAAATTTCAGCAACATGGCTTTTTTTTTAAATATAAAATTTTTCATCTAATTTGCAGATCCATGTACAGTATATTGTTCCCCAAATTTTAATTGACACCAGAGCAATGGTGAGATGGTGATGGTGAGTTGGGCAAGATAGGCTACTGAAAATGCCCCCCCCCCCACTTCCTTTCACACAGGCACTCAGATTTTAAAAAATGTTGGGGTGGGGGGAAGATACTGCAACTGCAAATCACATGTCGTTTCAGATTTAGTTATAGTCATAAGAGACTGAAACATTGTAGTGAAAGGAATGTTAAATACATTTCCATATACAAGTACCTCTCATTTGACAAGTGTTTGATTGACAGCACAACCCCAACTTGCGCTGGGACACCCAGGCCGAGTGGCCTGCACTGTATCCAGCACAAGTTAGGTGCTGGTTGGAGGTCACCTTGGTGTAAGGGAATATTTTTCCCCTTACCCCATGTTGAGCCCAAGCCATCCCTATAGGGCTACTCAGATCTGCACCAGCCATTTCACTGGTGCAAATCCAAGCAGCTCGTGTAAGGCTGATCAGGCTGGGAGTGGGGATTTGGATTTGGCCTGCACTGCCACAGCCAATCCTACCTCCCTCCCAGGACTGATCTGTTCCACTTAGAGATGCAACCTCCCCATCCCTGGAACATCCTGCTGCCACCCTCTTCCACCCACCCACCCTGCACTAGCCTGCCTTGGAAGGCACAAACTCACCCTGTCGGGGGCTAGAGCTGGCTTCTGGGAGCCAGCGTGGGCCTCCACGCCAGCCCAGCTGACTCCTGAGTTGGCGCAAACGTGCTTTATAGCACATTCACAGCAGTTGGGAGCCAGAACAGGAGACTTGCACGGCACAGTGACGGATCAGGATTGCTCTGCATGACTTTTTGGAAGAAGACACTTGTCTAATACCAAAAACTAATTTATGCATGTAAACTTTTTGAATGATGTGGTCAGGCTTCCTAGGTGCTCCTGCATATGTAGCTGGCAATGCAGTCAGTAGTAGCTTGAATTTGCATGTTTTTGAGGTATACGTCACCTTTCAAAACATGACCCCTGTGTAAAACGAAAGGTGGATATATTGGAAACCATGGTTTTCTGTATGCTTCATGGCAGAATTCACCAGTTAACAGAGAAATAAATCAGACAAAAGAAAATAGTACGAAAGGGTACACGTCCTTCATAAACAATACAGCAAATTGCTTTAGGAATTATGTGGACACAAAGAGACACAAGAAAGGAGAAAACAGAATTATTAACACAAAGATCCAGCTCCAGTTCATCACATTAGCTAAAGCCTGCAGTCACCGCCTTTATGCTCAACCATCTTAGTCAATTACGTATGACTAACTGTATATCTGGGACAAGATAGCAGTTCAAACTGAAATAGCCGCTGTAAGATAGGAAGTACAGCAGAAAGAGAAAAACAGAGGTTGATCCCAATGGATCATTGGCACTTCCATCATCTTGCTGTTTAAACATGAACTGCACCAGCCCCTGAGTAAGCGGCAAGGTCAAGATGCATTTCACTGTTCTACGGCCATGGGCTCTTCTTCAGTCTCTGGCTTCTCTACATGAGCTTCAAGGGGAATCAGATATTGTACTTCCTCTGTGTTGATGGCCACTCGATCAGGTTGCAGCCAGCGCTTCAAGTGTTCCAGAGTGCTGAGACAGAGAGGGCAGAAAAATATCCGTATTCAAGTTATCATGAGCCAATTCAACAATCTCTCATTTCCCCAGTATAAAACTTCCAACTACAGGTGTCTCCTGGTATGTGCAGGGGATAGGTTCCAACTACCACCATGTGAACCCTATCAGAGGTTCACAAATCCCCCCCCCCATCATGCAATGTCTGATTGCAACCCTCCCAGTACTGTCTCCTGTGTCAGGCTGTCTCTGTGCTGTGTGCAAATTCTAATACAAAGCAGGAAGCGAGTTGGAGGGCTAGCACCGTGTTATTTTCAGCCCTCCAACCTGCTCTATGTTAGTGCTTCCTACTATCATTTGTAGGTACCGCGCAGAGACGGCCAGACACAGGAGAGAAGGGCTGCAATCAGACACAGATATGACAGTTGCGCAATGGGGGTGGGATCTATGAACCACAGATAAGTGAAACCAAGGATTTGGGACCCTAAGATTCGGGCGGGGGTACCTATATAGAATTCTGCAGTTTGAGTATAACTTTGTGAGAGAGAAAGAAAAAAATCATCCTTACAACTACGTAAAAGCTTTCTTGTATCATTTTCAATAGCACAAATTTAATGTTATCTTAGACAGTGTCATTCTAGAACATAAGATGCAGGGGGAAATTACATGTTCTTATATACAACAGAATGCACCTGCCCTGGGCTAGGTCAGAAGAGTTCTCCCGCAGACTCGCATCCCAGATGCAAGGAGTCTTCTATGGAGAGGAATGTTCAGAAATGGGACCCCTTTACATGCTGACCGAAGTGGGGAACATCAAGGAAGGATTCTGCTATGAGGTTTTGCTAAACAGGGACATGCAGGAACAGGGCCACATTCATTATCTGTTGGGGTTCAGTTCCAGGAAACCCACGAATAATGAAATCTGCAGGTTTTGGGGCCCTGAAATCCTCCAGAAGTGACAGGAGCTGTGCTCCTCTCACCTCAGGAGCATGTTCTGAGGGCCAGAGAACACCTCAGAATGTTCTCTAGGAGGCCTTAGAAGGTCACTTCTGGTTTTTTGTAAAAACTGGACGTGATGTTTTAAGGCCTAAAAAGGCCTTAGGAGGGCTGGGGAAGCTGTGCTCCCTTTGCCTCCGGAGGGTTCATTTGGGTCCGACCCAGAGGTTTGGGAACCTGGGATACTGAAATCCACAGGTCCCCAATCCGCAGATATTGCAGGCCCACCTGTACTATGCAAGATGTTAGGAGGGTTCTCTCAGTTGATCTTAATATAATGATCAGACTGGGGTGTTGTCAAAGAGCTGGTGTTCAGGGTTCAATTTGCTAAAGGCTAAAGCAGCACCTGGATTGGACCCAGGTTGCTATACCAAGCCAGTGCAAACCCTGGAGCACTGGTTCAGTGCAGCTGTGGAAGATCATTCCAAGAGGCAAGAGCACCTGTCTCAATTTAAAAATACAACAAGGATAACCAGTTCTTCATAGTCCTCTGATCTCTCTCCACACCACACAGTCCTTTTCCTCTAGCCCCCTATACAACTATATGTTTGCACTCCATGTTAACACATCCAGAAAAAAGAAGCCCTAGCAACACCTGTGTTTAAAAATCTAAAACTCTCATCAACACAAATTAAGATACTTACCATTGAGATGGGGAAGGGGGAGAAGAAACACATGTCATTTTACCACTTTGGCTGAAAAGGTTACTCCAGAAGCATAGAGGTGAAATATGATATGCTACTGATTGTTCAGAAGTGAATAAGTGTACTCTGCACATACTCAGGAGCACACTTTTACTACTGTACGAATGAGTAGAATGACACTGAAAACAAGTCATGAAGCAAAACACAAGCCCTGGTTTAACTGAAGCCCCCAAACACCCCATACTTTTTGACATTTCTGCAAAACTGCTTTGAAGGCTTGTGTGGATAAGGCCCTCAATGCACATGATTACCTCTCATCAGATTCATTGCCCTCCATATAAAAGTCAGACTCGGACTTCTCCTGAAGAAACCTGTCCCAACATTCCTTCTTGGCCTGCGCGAGGGTGTGCAGCATGTCCTTGGAGGTCACTTCCTGAGTCAAGCCCTTTATTCTCATCAGTCTTCTCTCTAGAGGAAGAAACATACATGTAAGGAAAAAGTGATTTCCTCTTCCCGTTGTAGAATGAATACAAATAGCCAAATTATAGTCAGGGATTTCCGATCCAGACTTTTCCATGGCCTTTAACATGAACCATGACCATCATCTAACACATCCATTTTATCATGCTGTGATATCCAGAGATTTCTCCTTTATGTTCCGACTTTTGCTCAGTTCAATTTTGTTAAAGACTCGCTCAAACAGTCCCAGCATGCAAATGACTCACAGCCCAATCCTATGCATGTCTACTCAGAATTAAGTCCCATTATAGTCACTGGGGCTTATTCCTAGGAAAGTGTGGATTGCAGCCTCAGTGAACCATTTTTTCCTTCTCTGCCCACTTCTGTTCCTTTTTCCAAAACCATATTAACAACATTGTCTTAAATGTGTGGACATCAGAGCCGCATATATGCTGAGGAAATGCCCTCTGCAACTCCCAACCCCCAAATCGTGGCTTGCCCTTACATTTGCAGAGATTTGAAAAGAAGAATCAACAATTATTTTGTGCTGAGCGTACAATCCAGAAGTGTAATAGAGAGCTTTATATCCTTGTTCTGGAAAGTCGCTTACTTAAAAGCAGTGCTAATGCCTCCCCACCCCCACTACGGGACACTAGATAGAGAAATTATATTCTTCTCTCTCAGCACAAGTTACTGGACAGAATGATCTACCTTTCAGAATTTTATCATGGAGCAAATTAGGTAAAATTAGGCAGAGAAAATTCTCAAAGATTTTCTGGGGCTACTCAGACACCAAAAGGAAGAATTCTTTGGTTCACGCACTTCCTCCCCCATTCCCTTCTCCTTTTTGCATACAGGTGGAACTTTTTTTCCCTTTCATATTAAGGCAACATTAATAATTACATGCAGTACACTTTTCTCAAAGGTTTTATAATATGTCAGCTACAATAATAACCAAAAGCAGGAGCTCCCAATATACTCACCTAAAGATGCTAAATAGAGCTCCGAGTCCTTTAATGGTGCCCAGGGTTTCAAGTTTGTTTGGAAAGAGGTGCTGTTTATTTCATTATGGTCTTCTTCAGGAACATAAGCATCAGCAAAAGAATCTGCAAAGGCATTGCTTGATTCTTCATTCTGGTCCGGGTGGGGCAGTGATGAACAGATTTCAGCCCAGAGGTCCTGACTGGAGATAGCGATTACGGAGTCAACACTCTCAATCATTATCATGATGGAGAAATCCTGAAAAAAATACATGCATGTCTTACAAGCAGCATAACAGAGGACACAGTTACGTATTTTCCTCTTCTTTTAACCAACAAAGATTGGAAATTGGAAGATGTTTAGTTCCCCCCCCCAACCTTCAAATCAGAAGTTTAGCTTCCCCAGTAAAAGTTTTATTTCTCAAGCAGCTACTGGAAACCTGAAAAATCCAGGCTCCTTAAAAAATTGGACCCAACAACCAGATTGCTGTAGAATTCAATTTTTCCTCTTCTGCCTCAGCTCCTAGAAATCTGCACTGGCTCTTAAGTTCTGCCAAAAAATAGTGCATTCCTGCATCCAAATAAACATGCACAAGATCAGGCTATACAAAGGTATACTTTATACACTATAAAGAGATAACTTTGACTTAAACAGAAAATTTTTTTTCAAGAGATTGTTAAAAGACTGTAAAAAAATCCTGGAACTATTTTTTCTGGATAGATTAATATTCTTCTTAAAACATCTATAATAGAGCAGACCAACCCAGAGACTTAAGACCATATAATATGACATCTTTACACAGTTACCACACTGCAGTAGCGTCGCTACGGGGGTGCAAGCTGCACTGGGTGACGCGCACATGGGGGGGCTGACATAACTACTGACACGATTTTTTTAATCTTGTTATTTTTGAATAATACCATCAAGATACATATCATTTAATGCGTAATTTCATGCAGAAAGCAATGAAACAAACTGAGTTGAAATGTACCTCTATTCTGTCAAAAGTTATAACCAAAAAGCCGGTGTGGGCAGAGGCATAGCTAGGTCATTTGACACCTGATGCCCATAAAATTTTGGCACCCCATATGATGTAATTAATTAATTATATAATATAATAATAATATATTATAATATAATTAATTAGTCAATTCACATTTTTATACCACCCTTCCTCTAAGCAGCTCAGGGTGGTGTACATGGTTGCTCCCCTTATTTTGTCCTCACAACTACCCTGCGAGGTGGGTGAGACAGAGATAATAATAGTCATGACATGAAATGAATAATAATAATGGCCAGAAAATAAATGCAGTGAATATTTTCCCGCAAAAAATGGATGAAATTCTGCATAAAATGGTATATAACATGATGGTATTATTTCTAAAAGCCACAATTACCAGGTCATTAGGAAGATTGTGGGGGATCCAGGCTTGGGGGGAAGAAAGGGAGGTTGTGGGGGATCCAGGCTTGGAGGGGGTACGCATATCAGGACTCACCCAGCTTTGCAAGTCTAAAAACAAGTAAAAATTCACCTCACAGCTGAAGCCAGTTTTACTCTTGAGGGGGGGGGGGAGGCTGCCTTCTGGAGCATTTGTTGAGCTCCACTTTCATCAGATTGGGACCATGCAGCTAGCCTTGCGCTCCCCTGTGCCCAGCTTGACCAGGAACCAAGGCACGCTTGCCTACTCAGGAGTAAACACAACCGTGTGGCTTCCTTTCGCTTTCCATAGGGCTCAAAACATTCCTCAGATTGGAGGGAGGGACTTCCTTCTTGGGTGTTTTTTGGGGGCTGCTTTCATTGGACAGGAACCATTCTGGTGTCTTTGGATTCCTCTCAGTGTGCCCTTTCCGACAGACTAAACCTAACCCTAACCCAAGTCCGCCTACTTGCGAGTAATTGTGCAATATGGCTTGGTTTCACTTTCCATAGGGTTCCATGCATTTTTGGGTTTCTGGTTTTTTTGCCATAACTTTTGAAGGAAAGGAGATATGTCACTCTAGTCTTTTGCACTGCATTCCACTGGAAATTCCACATGCAACGGTATATGGCATGATGGGGTTACCCCTAACCTTCGCGATGTTAGGTCATTTGTGGTGTCACCCCCCCAAGGGTGGTACCCAGGGCGAACTGCCCCCCGCCCCGCTCCGCTAGCTATCCCACTGAGTGTGTGTTCTTATATTCTTATGATATTGCACTGCTCTTTTTGTATATTATTATTTTCATTATCATTATTAAGAATATTTATATACTGCTTTTCAACCAAAAGTAATTTACAGAGTAGTTATCACAGCAAAATAAAATCCAGAAATTGTTTCCTGCCCCAAAGGGCGTATAATCTTACAAACAAAGATGCAGAAGAGACACCTATCTGGTAACTGACTTCTAAAATCAGGAGGTTGCGCATACCCCTCATGGCTTGTGATGGACTTTTCTTCCAGAAATCTGTACGATCCCCTTTTAAAGGCATGCAGGTCAGACGCCATCACCACATCCTGTGGCAAGGAGTTCCACAGACTAATTACACTTTATTGTATAAAGTAAGATAGGCATTTCAAATAAAAAGTGCGGTCCATAGATGGAAAGAACTGTGGGGGGGGGGGCAGAGGATAACAGCAGTACAAATACTGTAGTCCTCAAGACCTGGAGGTGGTCAGCTCAGAAGGGGGGGGGGGTCAGGAGCCTGTTAGGAGGCCTGTAATGATGCCCTGGCTTCCCTATGGAGCACCTCTTCTGCACCTGGGTGGTCCTCTTCCTCCAGAGCTGGTCCTAGCTTGGAAGTGCCCTCTACACCCACCCATGCCCATCTCTGCCCTTACCTGGAGCATCCAGAGCTGGCCCTGCTGCTGGTGGTCCTTCTCTTGCCACTCCACAAAGGGCACAAGTCTCAGATAAGGGGGGGGCAGGGAACTGATGGTTGTCCAAAACTAGCCAATCAGCAAAGGGTGTGTGGCCAAGGAACAACTTTCCTCCCCTATAGACAAGTCCATCCGTGCCCTGATCAGGAAGCAAAGGGCAACAGTCTCAAAGGTTTTCCAGGAAGAACTCCGGTTCCCTATTGCATTCAGTGCATAAGAACCATCAGGCCAAAGGAGGCCCATCTAGCCCAGCTTCCTGCAGGGTGACCAGAAACAATGGAGGACAAAGTGCCTATACCTTTAACCAGTGTATAGAAGAGGGAATTTGGGCAAGTGCAACTCAATAAGGAAGGGCTTTAAAAGCTGCACCTGCCCAAATTCCCTTCTGTATAGAAAGGTATAGGCACTCTGTCCTCCATTGCATCTGGCTACTCTGGCTTCCTGTATCTCACAGTGGCCCACCAAATGCCTCAGGGAGCACACAAGAGACCTGCAACCTGGTGCCCTCCCTTGCACCTGGCATTCTGACATAACCCATTTCTCAAATCAGAAGGTTGCACATACACATCACAGCTTGTATCCTGTGATGGACTTTTCCTCCAGAAATTTGTTTAATCCCCTTTCAAAGGCATCTAGGAGCCATCACCACATCACGTGGCAAGGGGTTCCACAGACTCCTTTATTTATGCCAGGCATTTGGATTGCACTTCTTCATGGGAGGAATAGGGTCCTGGAAATACTGTGCATAGGAAGGAATCAATGTAAAAAACTCAAATAAAGCAGATGCAGTAAGATTGAGGCTGTGCTCTGAAATAATCATGACTCAGTGCAAAAGAAACCAAGGTTGCAATTTTACCCACGCTTTCCAGGGAGTAAGCTCCACTGGACATAATGGAACTTACTCCTGAGTAGACATGATTAACCTTATGTCGTAGGTAAATTTATATTTCCTTATTTGGGGGGGGGTCCCTTGATCCGTGAATCCAACAGGTGGAGAGGCAGTGACAAGAGAGAGACTTCAGCTTCACCTGTTGGATTTATGCCATGTATTTGGATTGCATAGCACAGAAGTGTGTTGAACGGACAGGTCCCCTTTGGTTGCAGTGCTTTGATGATGTTTTCAACTGTAAAGAAAACAGAAGCAACAGAAAAGAAGCAACAAATAAGAAACAGTGTTAAAATTGAGGGCGGGGAGAACTGCTAAGGCTGCAGCCTGTATGCATGCATTTTCCTAAGAGTAAGTGCAGTGGCGTACCTGGGGGGCTGCAGGGCAAATGCCCCGGGCATGGCACAATGTACTCAATGGAACTTACTTCTGAGTAAACATGCAGAGGCCTGCTGCGTGATGACAGAAATTCAACATGCAGCCTCCTGCAGCCTTTTGAATTTACAAGGAAACTTCAGCCCAACAGTTTATCTTCAGTGTGGAAGCATCTTTCAGTGTGTTCTCAGGGGAGCATCGTACTCGTGCATGCAGTAGATACAGCTTCTGCCTTTCTGTTCCTTCTGTATTGCTTGTTATACTGGATCACAATCTTTCTATACAATTATATATAATACACAAGGAGCCAGAAAGACTGAAATGTGTGTGTGTGTGTGAGAAATATGTGGGTGTATACACACACAAATATATAGACAGAAATACACACTCACACACACACACATATATATACATATATACACACACACTCACAGAGACACATAAATACAGACTGAAATATATACATACATACACATATATAAACACAATACAAACTGAAATATATATATACACATAAATACATAGACTGAAATACATACATAGACAGAATACAGACACAGCACTGTGCTCCCTTCCATCCTCTTGCCCCGCATGTGCAGGAGCCGGACGTGGGGCACGGCCTGTTTGTTTCCCGCACCTCTTTGGGAAGGGAGGCGCGGCCGATTCCAGCGTTGTTCAATCCGCCATCTTGAAGCCGGGCGGAAGTCCCTCGCAGACCGCAGCGCCTGTCCGGGCCTTCCAGCAGCAGCTGCTCAGGGGGGGGCGAAGGGCCTTCGATGAGTCCCTGAGCGCGGGCGGCTGCGAAGGTGAGTCCGCCCCGTCGCTCCCTGCTGCTGGTCTCCCTCGGTGACTTGGCTGGAGGCCCTGCCTGGGAAGGGCGGGGTGTGACTGCCTGGCCTAGTGGACTGTAGTTCCACAGGCGTTCCTGAGTCCTCTCCCTGGGCCTGACAGCCCCTCCTGTGCATGTCTCTTCTGAAGTAAGCCCATTATAGTCAATGGGGCTCACTCCCAGGAAAGTGTGGATAGGGTTGCCCCCTTAGGCCATGGTTCTGATGCTTTTGAGTCCAGTCCTAGGCATGTCTACTCAGGCGTAAGTCACTCTACAGTCAGTGGTGCTTACTCCCAGGTAACTGTGGATGGGATTGCAGCTTCACTGTGTGGCTCATTCTCTCCTTGCATTCTTTCCTGGAAGGAAGTGTTGCTGTACAGTTTGGAAGGGGTGCGGAGGGGTATTGGAGATGCCAGTCCTATGGCATGCCCTTACCCCAGCAAGTTCATGGAGGGGAAGAGCACAACATGCGTAAGACAAAGAAAAATTTATTCTGTCATGCTGGTGCCCTGAGAGCTGCTTTCCCCCTGCCTCAAGGTCCCAACCAGGGGCGCACCTGAATGTTGTGGCTGCTGGATGGAAACTTAAAAAGTTGTAACCCAATCTTGCTAATACTGTATCAGTGGTTCCCAAACTGTGTCTATGGCCCACCAGCCGGTCATGACCCAATTTTGGTGTTTCTTGAAACTGTTAGGCAGGTAGATTAGGCTATGTGCATTAAGGTTAAAAAAAAACTACTATTTGGAGGAAGCACTTCGAAAGCCCATTTTTGTTGGCAACATTCAGTCTCGGAAGAGCTCTGCTACACTGAGTGGTGGTTCTGAAACAGCATCTAGTGTGGCTGAAAAGGCCGATTCGGGAGTGACAATCCCTTCCACACTGGGAGCAAGTGTAGTCTGTGCCTGGCCTGTCTCCCTGGCTGTGGGCCTTCCTTCTTTGTCTCTTTGCCTCAGTCTGTTGGGCAAGTGTCTCTTCAAATTGGGAGAGGCCATGCTGTACAGCCTGCCTCCAAGCGGGATGCTCAGAAGCCAAGGTTTCCCATCTGTTGAGGGCCATTCCTAAGGTCTTCAGATCCCTCTTGCAGATATCCTTGTAACGCAGCTGTGGTCTACCTGTAGGGCGCTTTCCCTGCACTAGTTCTCCATAGAGGAGATCCTTTGGGATTTAACCATCACCCATTCTCACAACATGACCAAGCCAGACCATTTTTCTGGTTAATGGTATCTGACCAGGGATTTTCAATTCTTGCTTTTGTGGGGGGGTGTGATCTAGTGGAAAATAAGAGTGTCGGAGTATGCTGAAGAGGATTAAAGAAGAAATAGAATAAATAGAACAGCATGTTGGACCGTGCCATGTTAATGTGGTGGAGTAAAATGTTTGGGGAATTCCTTCACATGGCAAAACAGTTGAAATATATTTGTGAATGAGATGAGACAGCATGACTAGTGTGTGTTGCTTGAGCCATTGTGGCTGGCATTCCATGATTGACATAACTCTCAGATGTCCAGGCTTCTTGAACATTTGCCAGGTTGCCATCTGTTGTGATTACAACAGTTCCATGTTTCTGTCACCATCAGCTATGTGTCGCTTTCAGTTCTCATTTTACCTGTTACTTGATTGATCTGGATCTCCATGCTGCAGGATTCTTTCTCATAACTCTCCTAACACTTAATTCTATGTTTTAAATTTCTAGCTTCTCCTAGTGCTCCTCCCTCTTTCCCATTTATTCCTTGGAAAGATATGTGAGAGATGAACTTGCAATACTTGAACAATAATGTGCTGGAAGGCAGAGGGAACAAGAGGATACATTTTCTCCCTGTATTTAGAACTGCCATGTAACCATAATTGTTCTAAATAAAGATTCTAATATGCTATCCTGAGGCATAAAACTTTACAGTATTTCAGTTTCCCCCTTATTTTTATTATAAGATTATAGGAGGATAACTAGGAGACATGTAAATAATAGGGTTGGGAAGAGCCTGTACTGTATGTCTAATGCAGAAATAATAACTTACTAAAATCAAGTGGCACAAACCGTGTTTTGATGTCTGGCAGTAATGTATTTGATGGTAGCAGCAAGAGCATTTTCCAATTTCCTTTTATGTATCTGCATCTATTCTTAATCTTGGCTGCTTCTTCTTGCAGAGGATTTTGTTTCTCTGTGGTGTTATATGAGCTTTCCCTACAAAATTGGTCTTTCTTTTTTTCTTTTTTTTGCGCTTCATCGTGACTGGCTGGTCAGGTCTGGGAACCCCCTGTATATATTTATCTGATGAGCTGTACACTCCTTTTTTCTGCCTTGCTCATGGGACTACTGCCAACAAGAACGATGGCCTGGACTTCGACTGGGAAGACGCATGCTGAACTCCTCAACAACCTTTACAGTAAGTTCAAATGGCAGCCTGTGTCCAGGGCCCATAACGGCTGCTGAAATAACCTGAATACTATATAACTGTATACTCTTTAAAATAGTTGAGTCTTTATAGAAAAGCAGAGTTTCTCAATGTTTATCCCTTGCCTTACCATTTCTCATGGTCCACCTATTGGAAGTACCACTGGAAGTAGCTGGTGATGATGTCATCGCTAGTTACTTCCAGATTGGGAAACAAGCACAATGCAACAAACACTGGTAAGAGGCTCAGGCAGGCTATTTTGAGCACGAGAACAATACACGCTGGATTTCTGCCTGCTGAACAAAGCTTCCTACTGTTGCTTGTCACATTGTATTGCTGATCTCGCTACGAGGCAGTGGGGCTCTGGAGGTCCTGTACCACTGGACACCACCTTGAGTACCACCATTTGTAAAAGTATCACTGGTTGAGAAACACTGTACTAAAGGTATTAATGAAACATGACTGGATGCATTTCTTGCAATGTTTTCTCTCCACTTGTTTCAGAATGTGAAAATCCACATTAAAATTCTGGTTGAGTACAGGCTGTAAGACACAGATTAATGAGTCCACAGTTTGCCTATTATCTTTGCCTGCCTTGTACTTGCGATGCTAAATGGTACGAGACCCAAAAAAGTGACATAAGATGCAAAAAGCATCTTAGAAGCATCTAACCAAAATATTATCCTGAACATGCAGAGGCTAAGATAGCTGATGCAGCTGCAATCTCTTCTAATTAGTTTCCTTGGGAACACAATCTTCTCTGCTCATCTGAGATGGGGAGCATATTAGTTTTGATTAACTTGGCTTATGTGGTGTTTATTTGCTGAACAAAATATCTGCAAGGAAAAAAATTGAATAAAGTACCTGTGGACCTTCTGCATCACTGTGTCTACCTATATCATCCTTATTTACAAACAGAGGTACCTTGCATATTGCAGTTCTGCCCTGGCCCTTTTTCCTATCATCTCATTTCAGGCTGCAACTGTAATGTTGCAGTTGCCCCTACGTAGGTGGGGCAGTAGTTTGAATTTCTCCCTGGAAAAGGCTATGATGTGAAAGTGTACTGGAGAAAACACAATGCAGTTGGTTCTCATTGTCTGCTAAGGTTAGGTTCCTGGAAAACCTAGTGGATACAGAATTAGCGGATACTGAATCATTGAGACTATAGGGAAAATGGGGTTAGGTTGCAGGAGACTCTTTTCACCATGCCCTTTATGAACCTGAATCTTAGCTTGAAGTACATGGAGATGGATGATAGGGCTCATCAACATCTAATGCTTCCTCCTCCGTGCTGGATCAAGGGATCTTGATGCATTGAAAGTTGTGGTGATGGCAATTTCTCCATGCTGGCTATCGCTGGACTCATTGAAGGCTGCTGGTCCAACTGTGTCAGAGATCAGCAGTGGAGAGGGGTTTGTTTTATCTGTCCTCCTCCTCCACCAGTCTCTTGACTCCTTCCCTTGCCTTGCCTAAGCCCCAGTGTAGCCCTTGGGTAGCATTTCAGCCTCTCATCATTGCCAGGGTTGTGAAAGTTCAGCTGGAGTCCCTGAGATGAAGCCCAAGATGGCGGGGCAAGTTTGGAAGCAGACACAAATGTATCCAACAGTTTTCCACAGGCCAATACCAATGCCCATTTGGTGTGGCACTAGCACAGTATTAGCGGATAAGGAGAACAGTTTCAGATAACTAGAAGTAGGTGGCAGTTCTTCCCCTTGCAAATTTGCATATGAAGAAAACTGACTATATTGACTGTCCTCAAAAGCTAAATCCTGATGCAGTGTTTGCCTCACCAATTAAACTCCCAAACTCTTCTAGTATTCCTCAGACCTGACCTAAAATACTGTGTCTCAGGTGAGAATGGGTCTCTCTCTCTATTCAGTACCATTGTTCCACATTATGTGCTTTTAAATAATTTCTTCCTTTGATCATGACTCAGTCAGTGTTGATTCTTGTCTTCTCTCTTTGATGTTGAAGAAAATGGTGTGATTAAGTCTCAGCGAGTCTTTGATGTGATGCTGGCCACAGACAGAGCCCACTACATCAAGTATTTTCCATATATGGATTCCCCTCAGTCAATTGGTAAGCAATTGTGTTATAATGGCAGCCATAGTGCTCCTTCAGTGCCCAGAAAGTGCCAGTCAGTTGCCCAGGGACTGAAGAAGCAAATGGAAGCATTGGCCAGAAGACTAAAGGGCTCCTGGCTTGTGTGTGTTATTGTAAAGTCCTCCCCCTCCCCAGATTATTTTGATCAAAAAAGGAGCATATGTAAATATGTTGTAAGCCACCTGAAATGTTTCCCTTGCGGGAGGAGAAAGGCAGAATACAAGTACTTTAAGTAAATGTACAAGTCACATAGGAAGCTGCCTTATATCGAGTCATACCATTGGTCCCATCTAGCTCAGTATTGCCAACACTGATTGGCTGGGTTTTTTCTCCCCTGGATAGACATGCCGGGGATTGAACTTGGGTCCTTCTGCATGCAAAGAAAATGCTCAAGTTATTGTAAAGTTTTAACAAGAAAAACAAACTTAACCAATAGTTTTCTTTCAGGATACAAGGCTACAATCAGTGCACCACACATGGTAAGACACTTTCACATCTGTAGTTAAACAATATAAGGACAATCTTGCGCTGAAAATATGCAAGGTGTCCTCTTGCTGGACAAGCATTTTGAATGTATGAAGCTGCATTATGAGATTCTTTGCACTTGAGATTCCAGGAGCTGAACCTATTATCGTCTGCATGAAAAGCATGTGTGCTGTCACAGAACTTTCCATGTCTTAGAAACATGAATGAGTTCTGTTGACGTAATGGGATCTTAATAATCTTTCTGCTACTTTCCAATGAATCTTGTGTCTCTTTTTTTTTTCCTATTTCCTAAGACTTAAGCAGTGCTTGTGCAAATGCTAAACAATTATATAACCCCCTAAACAAACTCAGAATTCCCATTTTTGTCCCTTGAAATCATGCAAGACTTCTAAACAACACTGCAACTTACTTTCCAGTGTTTCTCTGACTTCCCTACCTCAATGGAAGGCTCCAGGGAATCTTAGCTAATTGGGGCTTGTATTCATATAATGGTATATGAATAGCAGGTCTACATTTTTACTTAATTTTTACTTTACTTCTTTACTTAAGAAGTGTACCCAACTTCTTAATGGTCTGTGGGCAAGAAATTAATGAGAAATGATCCTATGGAAAGAGTAAGCTTCTGTTTGGGTTTTTTTTTTTATAGCATTCTCATGCTCTTGAATTACTGAAGGACCAGCTAGTGGAAGGAGCAAAAGCATTGGATGTAGGATCAGGAAGTGGATACCTCACAGCTTGCTTTGCTAGGATGGTAAGCAAAGTGCAAAATTACATATTTAAGGTTCTTACTTAATGAGTTTTTAATGTTTTTATTATGTGGTATTTTCATTTTATTGTATACTGCTTTGAGCATTGAAAAAAGCAATATAAACTTTTAAATGCACAAAGTAAATAAATAACAAAGGAAACTGCCTATCGCTTCAGGAAGATGGACCAAGGTATTTTTTCACTAGCAGTGTGGGTTAAATTCCCCTTAGTGTATTCTGTGCTCCCGAAGAATGCATCAAGAGATGTCATAAAAAGTGTGTTCATTTTCTAGGTAATTGGCAGAACTAAGTACAGTTGGCCTGCATTTTTTGCGTTACTGTTGCAAATTCACATATATGCACTCAGGGTGGGGAGAAGACAGAGAAATACAGTTTAAATAGTGAAGGCAACTCTGCCCTACTTCCCTTGTCTGTGCCCCGAAGTGTGCCTGAAATGGGAGAATGAAGCATCTCTTGTACTGTGTGTTTAGTTTCTAAAGAGACAGTGCGTATTTGTTGACTTTAACGAAGTTTCAACTACAGTATACACAGTTTTGGCTTAAAATGCTGACTTTGGAATGTAAGATGTGGGCAGACTTTATCCCTTATCCATTCTGAAAAGTGATATACCTGTAGATGGGACTGAATTTAAATCGTCAGGTGTTGTAAAATCATCCTCATTGGGGAGATTTTAGTTCTCTAAAATAATTCAGTACTGCTTGTTGTGCAGGTTGAAGTGAATGTGGATACTCTTACAGGTGGGTCCCACGGGGAAGGCAGTGGGCATTGAGCACATTGAGGAGCTGGTTCATGAATCCGTCAGAAATGTCAGAGAGGATGATCCAACTTTGCTCAGCTCTGGTCGACTGAAATTTCTAGGTGAGCTCTTCATTCAGAACTCTTGGTGCAAACTTCTGTACTATAAGCTGAGAGCCCTTGTTGCTTGAGAACAATTTATTGGGCAAGGACAGGAGAGACAATGCATCTGAAGTGTAGTTATAAGAATGTGAGAATTGCATGGGCTAGGTATTGCCTTTCTGTTGCTTCTCTCACTATTTTATAAAGCTGGAACAAGGTTGTCTTTAGATATATCTCCTCCCATAGGTCATCTCCTCCCTCCTCCAATAAACTGAAATAAACAACATGGGTGTATTCATGTTTTCTTCTCCATGGCTAAGAGCTGCTCTGGAATGAGTGATGCCTGGGATCTGAGAATTAACACAGGGTGAAAGGGTTATTTTCTTCCTCTCCCTAGCATCCCAAATTGCACCCCAAATAGCCTCCCACAGTCTGTAGCTGCTTTTCAAACAGGAAAATTGCATCAGATCTCCCACATAACGTCTTGTTTTTCCCTAATGAGAATAAGAACTACACCAGAATATAAATGTGTTTACCATAATGCAATAACTAAAATGAAATGGTTGGATGGGGGGGGGGCTGATGTTTCTATAGTGTCATATACACTCCATAACAGTTGTAATACTTAACATACTTTTGCAATGGGACTTACTTCCAAATGAATACTAGTCTTTAGATAAAAGGTTTACACAAAAATAAACTGCTTTTGTCAATCTAATTTACAGCCAAATTCTGACTTAATTCTCAGAAGTAAGTTCCTGATTTTCAGGAACTTCCTCCCAAGCGCACAAGATTAAATCTTTAGAGTTATCTGTCTAAAAAGTATGTAACTTCTGAATGTCTAAAATTATATTTGGCTCTCCCCTCTCATTTTGTTATTTCTGTTTGTTTTCCCAATTCTATTTAGCCTATGACAGTGGTCTTCAACCCTTTTCGTGCCACAACCCCAGTAAAGAAGAGTATCAGACTGGCGACCCACCACCAGTTCTGCCCCCCAGAACCCAACCCATTCACTCCCCCCATTATTGGATTAGATCCAAGCTTTCTCTTGCTTGGGCTGTTATAGGTTGCTATGACCCCACAAATGAGGCTTCACAGCCCCATTGGGGTTGTAACCCATAAATTGAAGAACACTGACCTATGAGATTATATCAAAGAACAATATTCCCCCCCCCATAGGCTTTTCACTGTTATCTTCAGTTTTACACACACTTCCACCAATGCTAACATAATCTGCATACAAGTTTCTCCTACATGTAGGTTTCAACTGAAAGGAAAGGCAGAGGAGGACTGTTTAGGAGAAGCTGCAATCTGAGCACCATTCTTCACTGCACATTCTCTCTCCACAGTTGGGGATGGTAGGAAGGGATACCCTGAAGAAGCCCCTTATGATGCCATCCATGTTGGAGCAGCTGCACCCACAGTTCCAAAGGCGGTATGTTTGTTTCTTAGCTCTTGCTAGGTCCTTTGAGATGTTGTTTTAAGATTAGAATGCTGCTGTGGAAAATGTCAAATGTTCTTTTGGGCTCATTATCATGTGAAGGTAGAACTAAAGTGGAATTTTTAAAAAGGGTGAATCTTTACATACCGAGATTTCTGATGAAATGGTCATATTTCATTGACCATTGGTGGTCATATTAGGAGATCCAACTCTTCATATTCTAAAGATATAAAGGCAGTGTCTAGAAAATGCTTCAGTTTGACACCTTTACATTGCCAGAATATCCATTACATTGCCAAAGTGGTGACCTGGGTGCAATGTATAATGTGACTACAACATTATAGCAAACAGCTTAACTATTATTTAGCTAACTATATTAATTTTCGTCCCTTCATAAAGGGGCCTTTTCCTTTCTGTAAGAAATAATTTTGCTACTAGTATGTTTTTTATTAAGGTTTGGGATTTTTTCTTTGAAAAGCATCTTTTTTTTTTAAATAACCCCCAGCTGCAACAGAATTGCTGCTATGACCAGATAACCTGGTTAGCAGAATACCTGCACAGCAGATATATTAGCATCTGAAATACATTAAGTGCTGTACAAGATTAAAATGAAGAGACCCCTGCTTGTGGGCAGGGAGAGGCTACTTGGGGAGGAAAAAGTGTGTGTTTGGACCAATATAGTGAATGTCATCGTTTCATTTGATTTTCTACCCTTCATGTGGAAACTGCGTTTAACTGCTTCCATCTTTTGTTTCTCTTATCTTATGGATTATTTTTCTTTACTAGTTATTGAATGAGCTGAAACCTGGAGGACGACTAATTTTGCCAGTAGGGCCAGAGGGTGGAAACCAGGTTATGATGCAGTATGACAAAACTGAAGATGGCCAGATCGTGGAGAAGCATCTTATGGGTGTCATTTATGTTCCTCTGACAGACAGGGAGAAGCAGTGGCCACGGTAAAATATTATTTAGCCCGCTGTCTTGTGCAGCGCTGTTGGATAAAATCTCCCTTTTCCTAAAAGTTATACTACATGACTGAAGAGAATGGGAATCCCAAACTGTCCTCACTCATACTATGAGAGGCAAAAGTGCTTGCATATTTCTGAGGCAGCCATTATAAAAGCAACTGTTAAAGCTGAGATGGAATGTCTTCGGAATGATCAAAATGAAACTTGGACACTTTGAATTCATGTATAGATCTCCCAGTGTCTGATGTTCCCTGACTTCAGCAGTATCCATAGTTGCAGAATTCATTTCTTCTGTTAATCTTGATGTTCTTTGACCATGAATTGTCGACTTGGCTTTTCTGGTCCTTTGTTTCTGAATTAATTCAGACATCTGCTGCTTAAGGTAGAGTCATTCTTCTTCTACTCATCAGCTGATCACATTTAGCTTGAAAAATCTGTTGCCCTTTCCTATTCTGCAATTGGAGCAGGATGTCCAGCAGCATATAATGCACATCTAGAAAGGGATGTTGGTAGCACACAGTTTGTTCCTCACGCATGGGTTTTCTTTCAGATGGTAAGGTCTCTTAATGAAATGTGACATTCTTGAGAATCTAGCAAAAGTATTGATTTACAAATCTTTCCATTCCTTGATATGATAGGTTCACTAAATACTAAGAGAATAGCGTGACACCCTATGAGAACAGTCATGGTAAAGAATGTAACTTCTGCTTAATCCTTTTATCTAGCAAAATATGAACATTGGATTTTAGGAAGTGTATGATTATAGTAACAGTCAATTTTTTTTCTTCCTCTAGGGGTGAACTTTAAAAGATTTAACTAGCTTGTAAGAATCTTTGGAAAGCCTGTGAACTAAGCTTGGAATGAACATTCTTAATCCTGTATATTCAAACATATAAGGTTCTGCTTTTTTGAAGGACTTTTTTTTCTCATTTCTTTACTAGCACAAATACAAATTACAGTTCAGGGAAATCTTTGTGGTTAACAACTGACTTATTTCTCTACTCCCAAGAACTCTTGAAGCCAAAGCCAAGTCAGATTGACAGGTTCAAGATAGGCAACTATCATTGGTCCATCTATGTTTCATATACTACATATACTATATGCAGAAACAGAAAGAAAAATGAACAGAGAGACCTGTATTCCATATATGTATCTTATAAAATGTACAGAGGTAACAGTTCTTATCACTAATTGGATACTTGGAGAGTATTTTTATTTGATCTTCTGCTGTAAAAAATAACTTACTGAAATATGCATTTGTAACAGCATAGTCAAATAAAATAAACATGGCTCTTGCTTTTCTTTTTTTGTATTTAATGATCTGCTATACATATAACTAGATGTAGGAGAAAATAGTTTTTTGGTTTTTTTTACAGATCTTGGTGTTTTCCAAAACTTAGAAGTGGAGAAAGTGGTGTTTTTATTCAAAATTTACATTATAATTATAAATTATCACTTTAAGTGTACTAGGTAGGTGGTATTGTGTCAGCAGCAGCTACAGTCATTACGCATGCATTCTTTCCATTAAATAAAAACCAAATAAAAGTTTCAATTTTTTACAGTTAGCTTAAAAAAAAAGTGCAGGAAGCAGTGTTGTGTTTTTATTTCATTATTTCTGTTTTCTCCCACTTCTACTTATTTATTTAAAAGATTTTTATCCCACCTTTTCTCTGCCAGAGCAGATGGCTTAGGGCCCTATCCTATCTAATTTTGCAGTGGCAGTGCAGCTGTGCCAATGGGGCATGCACTGTGTCCTGTGGTGGGGAGGCAATCACAGAGGCCTCCTCAAGGTATGGGAACATTTGTTCCTTTAAGGTGGGGCTGCATTGCGGTTGCACCACTGCTGATTGGTGGACAGGATTCGGCCCTAAGGTAGCTTACAATTTATAGGGAAAAAAATACAATTTATAAAAACAATGAATAAATTCAAAAATAAATAAACATCAGTGGGAGAAGGCCAAAACTATTAACATTCAAGGAGCTGCTATGGAGGCACAAGAGGCAGACACCCCATCAGCCCCATGAAACAAAAAGGTTTTGTGTCCTTGCTGAAACACCATGAGGGAGGGGCTAGATCTGAATTCCCCCAGTAGGGAGTTCTTTGTTCTAACTCCCCCACACTCAGTGTTGGGGGGTGCTCCCTGGTTCTGGGCTGTGTGGGAGGGAAACCATCAGCAGCGCCACATTGTGTGGCAGGGAGTTCCACAGACCAACCACACGCTGGGTGAAGAGACCTTTGTTCTAACTCCCCCACACTCAGAGTTAGTGGCTGCTCCCAACGGGTGCTGGTGTGGTGTGGCAGAGCAAGGAGCCCCCCCACTCAATCCACCAGTGGCGTAGCTGGAGGGGGCGAACAAATGGGCCGTATGGCTCCGTTTTGCTCCCCGCGCCGGGAATGGCTCCGAAGGCAAGGCCCGCTTGCCCGCCTCACTGCCAGCCTGACTGCTTCGCTCCCCCTTCAGCTACGCCACCGTAACTCCACCCCGCCCCCTCAGGAGACTGCTGGGAGAGCCGCGCATGCCCAGAAGCAAAGGAGCGGGTGTTGAGCGCTGCATGCTCGAAAGCGGCTTGGAGTCGCGGCGCTGCGGGCAGACAAGGGGTTAACTCTTCGCTTCGTCGCGTGCACTACGTCACGAAGGCCGTGGTAGCGCCGAGTGGCTGAGCCGTCGGGCGCGGAGGCGGGGCCCTGCGTCACGTGGCTGGGCGCTCGCGGGTGATGCTGAGGCGCCCGTTGGAGCGGTGGAGGCTGGTAGCTGAGGGGGCGGCCGGGCGGCGCGGAGCCATGGAGGGGGCGCCGGCGGCCAAGCGGCGGCGGACGGCGCCGGCGAAGGTCGCGGGGCGGCCCGAGGAGGGCGAGAGGCGGTATGTGCCGCCGCCGCGGAGGCGCAACGCGGGCGTGAGCTTCGGCGAGGCGCACTTCGCGGAGACCAGCTACTACTTCGAGGGCGGGCTGCGCAAGGTGCGGCCCTACCTCTTCGACTTCCAGACCTACTGCAAAGGCCGCTGGGTGGGCCGCAGCCTCCTGCACGTCTTCGGCTCCGAGTTCCGCGCCCAGCCGCTGCATTACTACCGCGCCGCCGCCCTCGCCGGTCGCCTGCGCCTCAACGAGCAGCCCGTGCGGGATCTCGGCGTCGTGCTCAAGGCGAGTGGCGCTCCCGCCCCTCGAGCAGCCGGGCCTGGGGCAGCTGGCGCAGCGCGGTCTCCCGAGGAAGCGCTGGGGCTTCACGCCCCCACCTTCTTCTGTGGAGCCTCCCTTGAACGGTGCCTAGGCCAGGCTCTGTCACCGGTCCTGTGGCAGGGAGTTCCACGGACTAATTACATGCTGCGCAAGAAACATTACCTGGAGGAGGTGCTAGTGGCTTCACGCCACCCTTTTTCTCCTGTGGAGCCTCCCCTGGAACGGGTCTAGGCCAGGCGCTGTCACCAGTCCTGTGGCAGGGAGTTCCCCAGACTAATTACATGCAGCACGAGAAACATTACCTGGAGGAGGTGCTGGTGGCTTCACGCCTCCATATCCATTCCTTTTCCTGTGGAGGCTCCTTGAAAGGCATCGACGCCAGACACTATATCACCATGTCCTGTGTCAAGGAATTCCACAGATTAATTGCACACCAGGTGAAGAAATATATTCTTTTGTCTGTTCACTCACTCTCATGATCACCTGTATAATTTTGTACGCCCCTTTGGGGAGCCGGCACAGAAGAAGCAATTGGGGAGCACAAAGCTGCCAGCACCTCCTCCTCCAGGGAGAACCCTGAAGTGATATCACAATATCATGTGACATCATAATGTCACTGCCCTGGAGCATGTAGTTACATCTCTGCTGCTAAGTTCCATGCATGCAGAAAACTGACACCTCTGGCTGAAGACTCACCTTAGTTCTCTTCTCCTTAGTGTACAGGAGAACACTCTCTTCCCAATGCCCCACCACCATGCATTCATCCACTTGCATGCAGAAATGGGGCCGGTCTTGCTGCTGCACACCCAGAATGTCAGCCTGGAGGGATGTCAGCCCTTGGCTGTCAAGTTTGTGTGGAACATGGATGAGCAGTTCGGATCCATCATTAATTTAAAAGGATGCATTGCTTATTAACGACACAAGAAAATGTTTTTTTTTAACCATTTAACGTTAAGTGATTATCTGTCCTATGTTTTCTTTGCTTTTTCCTCTATTTTTGCCTCAATTTTTGCCTTTTTTCTATATTTTGGCCAGTTTTTAAACTCCCGAACAGCTTGTGCACCATTCAGCTGCTGGGATATTCTATCCTGGCAGCTGTAAGCCATTTCTGCCCAATGTTGCATATGCACCTGTGGGCTGGGCAGAAATGGGTTAAGCCGTTTGTTTGGCAAATAACATTGTCAACATATTAAATGTACCTGTACATTCAAGTCTTCTTCCCTCTGAGTTGGCTAGTTCCCTGCTAAGTTTGGAATGTGCCTAGCAGTTGAGGAGCAGCCTTGTCTATCTTGATCCAGTAGGTGTCTCTGCTTCTGACAGTGTGAGCAACATGAAAGGCTTTCATTCTCCAAGTAAATTATACACAGAAAGGTTCTCAGCTATAAGCCCTTTTCAGATGTTTGTATGGGGCTTGAACCTGCCACCACAATATCCCACCCCCAGCTCAGTTGTGGTTTCTTTTTTCCCCACCCAGTTGCATTTGTGGTTGGCTGCACTAGTGCCAGTGCCACCGCCACCATGAAACTATGAGAGCAGGATTAATGCACTCATATTGCCCCAGGCATTCTTCCATCCTTGCTGTAATTTGGAATTCCTTTGGGGGGGTGCATATTGGCCATGTGTTGAGTAGACCAGTTATAGAGTCACTACATTTTAGATCAGTGGTTTCCAAATTTTTTAGCACCAGGACCCACTTTTCAAAACTCTATCAGAACACGCTAGGTTTACCAGACTTTTAAAAATAGGAGATTGAGGGAAAAAAACATTTATAAGTAATAATAACCAGAAAAAAACCCTCAAACTTTATCTCCCTGTATTTGCACATGCTTGCAAACTTCAGGAGCTCAGCTCCTTCAGGACAATTAGCAACTATCTTGTAGACTGCAGCAGTTGAGCTCTTTGCAGTGTGATTACCAATGACAGTATCTGTTTTTTCAGTAGCCTTAGGGCTTGAGGCAGTTATCTGATCTTTCTATTACCCTTTGGTGACCCACGAAAAATCAGGTTGCAACCCACCAGTGGGTCCCAACATACAGGTTGGGAACCACTGTTCTAGATGTATATTGTGCCAAGGGATTCATTGAGGCATAGAGATGTGCTACTGTTGAAGCTTTGGTATAGTTATGCACAAACCCTGTTCTTGATCTGAGGTCCTTGATAAAGAGCTAAGCGTTGTATGTATTTCCATTTCTCCCAAATTTTTATGCTTGGGTGTGCGTTTTCCCCGCTGTTTCAAAATTTCTGGAAATGTGCCCCTTAATTAAGAGTCAGTTGGATCCTGTCCCCTCTGCTTTCCTTTTTTCTAGTGCTGAATATAAAAGTCATCTTTGGGATAAAAAGAAAGTACGTATCCTGTAAATGCCAGTGAAATTCACTGTTCCACAGAATACCATCTGAAAGGGGCTTTAGTTTTATTTACTTGAAGTTTAAAGTATAAGAGATGACTTTTAGCTTCATGTTGCTTCCTTGGTTATAGACATAAGCAACTTACAAAGGTAAGATGCAGACCACTCCGTTTCTTATCCAAAGGGATTGTATTGTGTAAATGTTCCCTGACAGAGGGCAGTAATTTT
The DNA here is from genome assembly GCF_035046505.1 of Tiliqua scincoides. Classification (NCBI taxonomy): domain Eukaryota; kingdom Metazoa; phylum Chordata; class Lepidosauria; order Squamata; family Scincidae; genus Tiliqua; species Tiliqua scincoides. The sequence goes on from NC_089821.1 coordinate 13,574,016, forward strand.
GTTAATTTTAACATCAAAATTTCTTTAGTGTATTTCTAGCCTTTTCCCTGCACTATTTATTTCCTTCTTTTACTATTATAACTGTGTGCAGAAACGGGTAGCTTTCCAGAATAGCTTTTCTTCGGCGTGGCAACAGTGAAAACCTGGCTCTGAAAAATAACTTTTTGGTTCTGTTTTGATGGAAATATTGCTGTGTTGATGTGTATTTCTGTTTTTAATGTGATTTTATTGTACGTTCTTATCAGAGGTTTTCTTATTTGCCTGCAGTTTTCTGGCCAAAAATGTGGGATATGAAATAAATATGGTGATTTGTGTTGCTTGCAGAATAATGACTTTTTGAGGAATACAGTGCATCGCCATGAACCTCCAGTCACAGCACAAACCATTGAGTTTCTGGAAGAAAATGATGAGGTGGTGGTGGTGGACAAGCCTTCGTCTTTACCAGTCCACCCATGTGGCAGATTTCGGCACAACACCGTCATCTTCATTTTGGGCAAGGAGCATAATCTGAAGGAGTTGCACACTATTCATCGGCTGGATCGCTTAACCTCGGGTGTCCTCATGTTTGCCAAGTCCGCAGAGGTATCCAAAAGGATTGATGAGCAAGTTCGACAGCGCCAGGTGAAGACCCAAGAATATTTATTTTTTTAAATTTGTTTGTAAAATTGGTCATTTGTAGATTAGAACAATACAGCATGCCATAGATGAGTGCCATTACCCCTGAATAAAGTACTTGGGGCCCAATTTTCCAGTGCCGGTGTAGGTGTGCCAATGGGGTGTGTGCTGCATCCTGTGATGGGGAGGCAGTTGTAGAGTCCTCCTCAAGGTATGGGAACATTTGTTCCCTTACCTCTGAGTTGTGTTGTGGCTGCACAGGTGCGGGAAAGTTGGACAGGATTGGGCCCCCAGTCTTCTTATGGGCTCATTAAGGCGGTTTGCAAATGCCATCTAATGGCCTCTGAGAGCATGTAGGGCTTCTAGCAGGCCTGCAGAGGTGATATTGTTGCTACTGGCCACAGGCTGGCTTTTAATGACTATTTTATAGTTTAAAGCAAGGGTGTCAAACATAAGGCTCAGGGACCTGCTGTGGCCCTGAAAGCTTTTTATCCAGCCCTCAGGCTCTCAGCTGCTGAGCAGTGCTAAGGAGTTACTGCTGAAAGGGCAGCCCACATGAAAATTGGGTTGTCCCATATCTTGAAATATGATCAAGATTTGCATATTTTATCTTCTGTCATTTGCAGCTAATGAGTTCCTAAGTGAGAAAAAGTACTTATTTTTGGTTATGACCTGTTTAATGACATCACTTCCTGCTTAATGACATCACTTCCAGCCCTCAGCAGGCATCATGAATGCTATTTGGCCCTCTGTATGAAATGAGTTTGACACCCCTGGTTTATTTTGTGTGTGTGTGTGCAAAGTTTATTTATTACAGATACAGGTAAGGAAAATGGGTTAAACTTAGGGCTGGGACTACATAGGTTACACATGAGGATATTGGCCATAGATTACAACATGTCTTAATCTAAAAAAGAAATCAACAACAACTGAAACAAAAAATAGTCATTGATACAAAAATTATCATATTTGTCATTATACTAATTAGTGATTTAACTAAACAATCAATATTGTTTAACTAAAATTATTTATCCAGTCATAAAAAGGCTTCAAATTTTGCACATACAATATTCTTGCTGCTGTACTGATATATGTACAATAAAATGTTTCTTATATTGGTCTTCAATTTCTGATATCACATTTAAGAGGAATATTTCTGGTTTGAATGGTACTACACAATTGAATATCTCTTGTAACAATATAAATCATTTTCCAATATTTCTTTACTTTTCACATATCCACCACATATAATAAAGAATTCCCTGAAACAATTTGCATATCTAACAATTATTTGATGACCCAGGGTACATTTTTTGTACTTCCTCTGGAATTAAATATCATCTTTAAAACAACTTATATAAATTCTCTTTAGAAGATACCACTTTAATTATCTTAATACCGCTTTAATTATCTTAATATTTGTGTTCCAACTTTGTTTTCATTTACATCTGCTTTGATTTGACATAGTTAATGGAATACTCCTCACTTCTGAGGATAATTCAATCCATTAATATCTACAAAAAAGTTTCCACTTGTTGTTCAGCCATTTTCACTTCCTGTCTTAGTATTTTCTTTGTTCTCTGTCTTGTTGATATTTTCCTTCTTGCTCCTCCCACTGCTCCTTCCACTCCTCCTCCTTCCTCTTAACTCTCTTATATTTCTTGATCCCTCTCTTTTTTTCTTCGTTTTCTCCTTTATATTCTTTTTGAATTTAATCCAAAGATTCTTCTTCTTCTTAAAAGGACATGCTCTCTTTCTCTGAGAGTTCCCTCTTTTTTCTTCATGAAAATTCTTAGTTCTAATAATAAATGCTGCTTTTTCCATCTCCTGTCTCGTTACAAAAATCTCCAGTTCTTTAGTTTCATCTGACATTTGGTCCATTCTTTTTTCCATCCCCCCCATACTTTTCTTTGTTTTTCTGTTTGTCAGGGAGGAGTTTATTTGCCTCGTTTGTTCAGATAATTTTTCAACCTCTTGTTTCATTTCACTTCTGAATTCTCACAACATATCCATTAATGAGGTCTGGCTTTCGCTAACATCCTTTAAATTTTTTGATGTCATTCTTATCAGTATCAAATCAAGCCAGTATAACTCTGGCTATAAAAAAGAAAAACAAAATGGTTCAACAATTAAAGAATCAACCATGTCTCATTATCTTGCTTCACTTTCTTGTAAGTCTAATTCCCAAATTTATATCTAAAAGGAATAAGTCAAAAATCCACTTCAAATTGATATCAGTGTCCAAACATTCCTACAGTTAAAGAGTCATCCAATTCTTATTATCTTGCATCCCTTCTTGTCAGAGATAATCTTTTTTATATCCAAAAGGGGTGGGTCAGTAATCCAATTCAAGTTAATAACACTGTTGAATTAAGTTAATATACCTTTAATTGTTCAGGCCTGAGTCAAGCCTTTAGCGGCAAAAACGAAATGAAAGTTATTCCATCCTTTAAAGATTAGTTGTTAATTTCTTTTCCATGCATACCATTCAAACAGGGTGATCCTTTATCGTCCCTTATTTACTTTTCTTCTAATCATCCTTGTTACAAAAAAGAAAAAAAAAACTGCTCCAGCAGGGGCTTCTTTAAATCCACATTTGCTCTTTTTCGCCTCTGGGTGGCTGCAAGCCAACGTAAATAATCTTAAAGTTGTCTTTCCCTCCTTCCAACCTCTTGATTGCAATTCTTTTTATAGCCTTTTAATGAACTGGTTACTCACAGTTAAAGGCTTTGTTCATTTTCATGTTTTATCTAGGCCGTGGGGAGGGGGGGGAGTTCTCAGCTGTCTGAATCGTCTCCGAAGATAGCATCCGGGATATGGTGTGATTCAGCACAGGGCAATCGGGGAAAATATCTCTGAAACTGCTGTCTCAAGAGCCTGCCCCATTCAAGCTCTCAGCCTTCGTTCCTTCTTCTTGGCAACAAGGAGTACCTCATTGTTGAGGTCCTTGGAAAACACATCTATTTAGCAGTTCCTCCTGGAGCCCTCCAAGCTTCCCTGCTACTTCACTGTAGCCCCCCCAACACCCCTGGTTTAAAGCTTTATTTGTTTTTTATAGTTTATGTCAGTGGTGCTCAAAGTGGTGGGTCATGATCCACCATTTGAACAAAAAGAGGTCATTTCCCCTTAAAAGGAGTGACCCAGGAATGGGTGTCACCGCAGCAATTGCAATGCCACGGGCACCCAGAGTCTTGTCACACTACCTGAGGAGGTCTGCCAGCCTTGGAGAGGGTCCAAAAGGCCTGCAACCCCCTCTGTGGGTCTCCCCCAAGCTTTGTTTCTCTCCGATCTGCAGGTCAGAGCGATTTCCACTAAACGGTACTTGCTCTGACCAGCAGATCGGAGACTCCCAGTGAGTTTGAGAACCACTGGTTTATGTATTTTAATTGTTAGCAGCCTTGAGTGTTCTTCGGGGTGAAAGGTGGGGTAAAATCAAATCAATAAATATTTACCATGCTAACTGAGGCACTGACCCACACTACTTCCTTGCAATTCCAAGTGTATTTAGAGCCCACCAGTGACTCTCTGTATGATTAAAAAGTGAGAATTGCTACCAACCCCATATCTGAATAACGGTGATATCTTACATTTTTGATTTTTACATTATGAAAATGGCAACCAAATATTATAGAGCCTTTCTAGACTTCAGAAAACCACAAACAGTTATTAAGTGATTGCCATCCTTTTTCCATACTGTACTTCCAATGTTGCTCTGTGTGTGCTCACAAGCAGTCTCAGCCAATTGGTAGGTATTTCACTGAAGAAACATCATGTGCTATTAACTGGCAGATTGAGGTAACTAGGTTCCTGTTCCTGTGCATGGCAAATCACATGGCCTGTTGTACTTTCTTCCATCTCTTTTCTGCATACTATATAACTTATGCTGCATATTCTGCACCCTATCAGTAAGGTGCAAGTCACATGTTACATTGGCGCTCTGATGGAGTTACCAACATAATTTTCTTTTTGTAAAAGCAGCTAGGGCAGTGGTTCCCAAACTTTTAGCACCAAGACCCACTTTTTTTAGCCCATTTTTGGCCAGCCCACAGGTGTACGCATTTGGTCCCTGTTGGGTATATGCAACATCGGGCAGAAATGGTTTAAACAACACTCTATCAGGACACACCTAAGTTTTCCAGACTTTTTAAAAAGGAGGTAAAATTTTATCTATTCATAAGTAATAACCAGAAAAAAACACCTTCAAATATTTATCTCCCTATATTTTACCCATGCTTGCAAACTGCAGGAGCTGAGCTCTTTGAGGGTAATTAGCAGCTACAGTATCTGATTTTTGAATGGTTTCTGGACTTGAGATAATTAGTATTCTGATCTTTCCATCACTTTGGTGACCCAGCAAAAATCAGGTCACGACCCACCAGTGGGTCCTGAACCACAGTTTGGGAACAACTGAGCTAGAGGAAGAGCCTGTTTTGGATTGTGACTGCACTATGAGGGAAGAGGGGCCAAGCACTCCCTCAAAACAGTGGAAGTCTTGTCACTCCCTGAAAACTGCTGTTAACTGTGAAGGGTAACACCTATTAAGTGGCAGGTGGGGGGGGGGGAGATTTCTGTTCCACCATCCTTTCAATACCACCACTCCTGCAGCTGCTTCTGCAGGGAAAAAAAAGATATTTGATGTTCCAGTGATGAAACTTGCAACACAGCATGTAGTAGAAAATCTACTTCCAAATTAGCACAAGTCTATCTGATCAGACTTCAGCATATGCTATATTTTCATTTAGCCAATTCAGCTATTGCCAGAGCTGTTCTCTGCCTATAGGAGAGTTACCGACTTTAAAAACAAAGCAGGAGTGGCTAGAAGGTTACACTGCCATTCTTTCTCTCTCGTATATGTGTGTATTTCTGCTATTTGGACCCTAAATTGATTGTGATTCTTGCTGCTTCTCTCCCCCCCAATAGCTGGAAAAGGAGTATGTATGCCGTGTTGTTGGAGAGTTTCCAGAAAATGAGGTGACCTGTGAGGAACCCATCCTGGTTGTGTCCTACAAAGTGGGAGTGTGTCGAGTGGACCCCAAGGGTAAACTATGTAAAACAGTCTTCCAGAGGCTCAGCTATAATGGCAAGACTAGCGTGGTGAAGTGTTTTCCTTACACTGGCCGTACCCACCAGATCCGCGTCCATCTGCAGTTCTTGGGCCATCCTATCGTTAATGACCCCATCTACAACACTGACGCCTGGGGTCCTGCAAAGGGCAAAGGAGGCAATATTAATAAAACCGATGAGGAGCTGCTTCGGTCATTGGTGGAGATACATCTTTCTAAACAGAGCCTAGGTCTCTTGGATATTGCTGAAGGAGACCTGAGACCACTCACAGGAGAAAAAGAGCAGGATGCTGCAGGGGACTGTGCTATGCCCTTGCAGGTCACTCCTGTAAATGTTGATTCTTGCAGTGCTGAAGAATCAAAGGACATATCAGAGAGTGAGATATCTGCATATTCTCAGAATTCTGCACCCCAGTTACAAGTGCACAAGAGTAGAGAAGCTAGTTCAGGTGAGCAGCAAGGTGAGAGGGACCCTTTATGTGAAGAATGCAAAATAGTGAGGCCAGATCCATCACCCAAAGACTTAGTGATGTATCTCCATGCCTTGCGGTATAAAGGCACAGACTTTGAATATTGCTCTAAGATGCCTGCCTGGGCACAGGACGACTGGGAAGAATCTTGAAACTTTTAAAGTTCTGTAAAGTCCTACCTGAGCATAAATGGAAACATTTCTCTTAAACTGTTTTTATCATGCAATGCAACTGGCTTTTGAATAGGAAAGGGGGAGAAAGGGTTTCTCTTTTCTGGTTAGTTTGAATTAGCCATTCCAAAGAATGAATGTCTTACAAGCTAGCTAGCTTTTGCAGTTGATGTTTTGTCTGCATATTTTCTCTTTATTGCCAAAAATTCAATCCTGGATAACATTGTTAGAATGTGGGCAACTTTTAAGCTGATAACATTCTGAGTCCTGTATGATTGGTTGGTTTGCTCACCATCTGCATTTGATGATCAGCATATTAGTGCCCTTGTTCTTTGACATTTCTGTAAGAGATGCAGAAATGTTAAGGTCTCTGTATATAACACATCAACAAAGACTGTATGATATTTTGTCCTTTCTTTTTGGTCTGTTTAATCAGTCAATGAACTTTCTTGAATCCAATTATGTTCCATTGCTCTAGGAAGCATTATATGATGCTAATTGACTGTGATACTTTCATTCTCCTAGTGTTGGTCCATCTTTACATTGTTGCTGATTGTGTAAGGCTGAAGACAAACATAGCAGGCAGGTAACATAGCAAAACTACCCAGTTCTTGTTCAGGTACCTTAGATTCTAGTTTAGTTGAGAATTGGCTGCAGCTAAACTCTTCTTGAAATTTGCACTTTTCATCCCTGTGGTTAGTTTCACCTGACATTTGCATAACCCCATGAAAGCAGTTAAGCTGCACATTTTTCTTGCCTTGATTTATTCCCTTTGTGGGTTGTTTTTCTTCAAATCGTTTAGATTCTAAATTATTTTATACTGTAACTTTAAAAAAAAGTTCTACCTTGGTGTATTAGTTACTTTCTTCTGTTTCATCATGCATTACTTTGTATGATTAAGATATCTATTCTTTCAGTTAGGTTACAATATCACTTAAGAGCCATGAGTGTGCTAAACATTCTATATTATGGGGAGGAGGTCTGACTGAGTGGCAGAGCTGCTGCCTATGAAGCTCGAAGAACAGCTGGGAACACAGTTCGAAACAGCCTGAAGTATATGAGAGCTTCAGAAAGCACTGACAAGATGAGTCATCCCAGCTGGTGAGAGAAGCAAAAGATGACCACCTTCAGTGAGAGGCAAGGAGTGCCGTCAGCTATATGGGGGAGATGAATGCAGCCAGAAAGAGATCTGTATCTTATGGGGTAGATACCTATAAGCAGGAGACATGCCAGTTCCCATGGAACTTATCCCTTTTTTCTTTTTGAGGATTATAGGTGTGCCCCATATCCACAGGGGTTCCATTCCAGAACCCCCTGCAGTTAAGTGAAAGTGCTGATAAAGCGAATGCCTCCACCCCTGGAGCCAAGGGGCACTCTGTTCTCCTCACCTCCAGAGGGTATTCTGAGCTCAGACTGAGCCCTAGAGGCGAAATACGTCACTTATGGTTTTTTGTAAAACTAGAAGTGATGTTTTTAATGCCTTACAAGGCATTAGGAGGCCCAGGGAAGCTCCAGTTTAACAAAAAAACTGGAAGTGACTTCTTTTGTCTCTAGATCTCAGTCAGATCCATCCGTGGCCTCTGTTGGGTTTATAAGACTTATAGGACCATAAGACCAGAAGAGGGATACACGCGGGGGGGTGGGGGCTTGTGGACCCAGTCTGCGGATTACTGAATCTGCAGCTACGGGGATCACCTGTACATTAGGGTGACATAGTTCAGTGACATACAGATCTTTGGCATAGTTTAAAAAAAATTCAAAATACTAGACTGCTTAGAGCTGATCAAACCTTTACATAATGTTATATTTTGTGTGCTATGGCTATATGTGTGTTGACATATCTATGTATGGTTTGGTCACCCAATTCCCCACAGGAGATACTGGTAAAAGGGCAAGTATTGAATCTGTTCAATAACCCTGTTCTCACAACTCATTCAGGATGAGTGAACATATGGAGAGGGGAAAGCTTCATGTACGTATTAAGGTCCACTCAACAACTTTTTGAGGTAGGTTAGGCCGAGAGAAGCTGATTGATCCAAGATCACTACATGATCTTCATGGATGACGTCCCAGAACAGCACTCTAACAACTTGAGCACTCTGGTTCTGTGCAATGAAAAGAGTGCCTCAAATAACTCATCTCAGGGTATTGAACATAAGGCCAATGGGTTAAATCAGGCCAGTGAGAACCACTGTGGGATATTTCACATTACATCACAGCAAACCTGGGTTTGCCTCCAGCTGTGTGTTCAGCAGGGAGCCAAAGCCTATCCTTGGTACTTGCTGCATATTCAGTACTTGGCTACAGTGTTTTTTGAAGTATACTATTTGGTTTTAAACATGCACTTAAACAGTTTTTGTTGTTGAGGGTGGAGCTCTCTCCCCTGTAGAGATAATGCAAGGCAAGATTATTCCATCTGTTTCTATTGCTCTATTTCCACTGCAGTATTCTAGTGATGGGCAAACGTAGACATGACAGTATGAAATGGGGAAAAAAATCCAACACTTGAAAGATGTAACGCACTGATTATAGCATAAACTGCCATAAGCTGGAGCCCAGTCTGCATTTTGTGGGACCAGATTAAGATGGTTACACCTCTGGCTGATAATGTGAGGGATCTTCAGTCCAGAAAGGTGGTGTCTGAGTGGGGACATGATTGAGACATATATTTATGCTTGGGATGGATAAAGGCATATTCTGTGATGGGTCAGTCCTTGTCAGCTGGAGACCACTGAGAAGGGGAATTCACAGGTAAGCTCAAATCTCCCTGTTTTCTGTCCCACACAACATCAGACCCAGGGACATCCAGTAATAGTGAGTGGAGGGAGGGTTAGAAAAGAAAATAGTTTACTGACAATGTGATAAACCTGTGGAACTCTTTGACACAGGTTGGTGTGGCAACTTGCTTAGCTGCCTTTAAAAGGGGATTGGACAGATTTATGGAGGAAAATTCCTATATAGTTTACAGGCCATGATGGATATACACAGCCTCCTAGTTTTAGAAGTAGGCTATCTGAATACCAGATAAAGGACTGGCAACAGGATGCAGGTATCTTGTGTGCTCCTTGAGGCCTCTGGTGGGCCACTGAGATGCAGGAAGCTGGACTAGATAAGCCTTTGGCCTCATCCAGCAGGATCTGAAAGCACATTGCAGTGCTTTAAGCTACTACTCTTCTATGCATACACATCTAAACAACTATGCAGGCTGGAGTTGTTACCACTGGCCGAACACACAACTGCATAGGATTGAGACCTGGAGGAAATGTATTTATTTTATGTTCAAGCATTTCCCCCCCCCCCCCCCGCAGCATAAAAGAAAGGGGGAACTATCTTCCAATGTATGAAAAATAGTGTTGCTTAAACGTACCCAATACTAAGGTACTTCCCTCTGGGATAAGGGCCTTTCTACCATACTTTTATTAGTTGTCCGTTTGCTTGTGCAGACATTAGTATCCAATTAAGAAAGCACTAATTTAACTAGTAAAACATGGTGTCTGTATCTTAAAAGCTTAGGGCAAACAACACCCTACTAAAAAAATTAGAAGAGATACTGTTGCCCTTCTAGTGGGCTTTCTCTCTGCACTAAAGCTTAACTAAAACAAACTCCAATGTGGAGAGATTTTTCAGTGCTGCACACTTCCATCCCCATAGCCATGTTACTATACCTGTCTGCTATTCCTGAATGACTCCACATAACCACTCCAATAAATTAAATATACAAAGGGGCTCATTAAACAGTATAATGATACCTGTGGAGCAAAATTGCCTCTTGGGAGTCCTAAAGTGCCTCTTCACAGTTTTAGAAATTTGTGTAATTATGGAGCCATTCCCGGCTCTTGGAAGCAATAATGTATGGTTATAAAATCAAGAGGAACCGAACCACTTCCACTACATATGCATATTAAAACATCTCTCGGTAATTATTTTAGAAAGGTCAGTATACTGGAAAGTGTGAAGCTTCCCTGCAAATACATATTGGATTTCTGATCAAACAGTAGGCATTTGTAAAGGCCATGCAAAGAGAGGATTGTTTTCCCAGCAACAAAATGTTGCAATTTCATTGCTCTCTAAAACAGTTTATCCTCCATCATACCACTTCACATGGTTCACCTATTCAAAGTACGGGGGGGTCTGCAGATCCCATATCCGCAGATGCAGGAGGACCCCCTGCACCCCACCATCCAAGGGCTACACTCCCCTTGCCTTGGGAGGGTATTCTGAGCCCCACAGAGGCTGCATGTGTTTGCCCACAGCTTCTGTGGATCTCAGAATGACTGTTTAAAGGGAAAAAAGTGACTGGTTTTTTGTCAAATCCAGGAGTGACATCTATATTGCCTTATAAGGCATATGGAAGTCCAGGTGTTTTCACAAAAAACTGGAAGTCGCTTTTTTTTCTTTAGTCATTCTGAGGCCCGCAGAGGCCACGAGCAGACATGCTCAACCTCTGCAGGGCTCAGAATACCCTCCAGAGACGGGAGCTCAGCTCCCTTATCCTCAGAAGGTGGGGGATTGGGCATCCCTGGTATTCACAATTTCACATAACTGCGGGGGTAATGGAACCTCTGTGGGTACTGGTGTATGCCTGTACCACCAGAAGTAACTGATGATGACATCATTGCCAGTTACTTCTAGATTGGGAGGTCAGATGCAGTATGACCAGTAAGAGGCTTAGGGTGGATGGAAGGACTCTTTCAAGCATGGAAAAGTATGTTTTGGAGCCTTGCCTGCTTAGCTGAGCCTCCTACCGTTGTTTGCTGTGACACATTCCTGGTCTCGCTACCAGGCGGCAGGGGTCCAGCGAGTACCACCAGACACCACCTTAAGTACCACTGGTGGTACCCATGTTACTGGTTGAGAAACACTGCTCTAGATATATGAAATGGCAGCAACAAAACGTTTAGGAACGGGATGTTTTGTTAAAAGAAACAAAATGTAAATTTTTGTTTCCAGTGATGAGAGATAAGTAGAGGAATCCTATAAGCAGTGTTTTTTATTTTGTTCTTGGAGATGGGTGCTTTTTAATGCTTTTATAAATGTAAAAGAGACAATTGAGATCTGAGCTTGCCAAATTCACTTAAGGCAGTTATATATTCAGAGGACAATAAAACCAGAGGACTGAAGATCTCCAGGAGGTTCTATCTAGTTTGAATTACTGGGAAATGAGAATGGCAGATGGCATTCAGTGTTAACCACAATCTATATATGTGCACTAACAGGTTCTGAATTCATTAAGAACATAAGAACAGCCCCACTGGATCAGGCCATAGGCCCATCTAGTCCAGCTTCCTGTATCTCACAGTGGCCCCACCAAATGTCCCGGGAGCACACCTGATAACAAGAGACCTCATCCTGGTGCCCTCCCTTGCGTCTGACATAACCCATTTCTAAAATTAGGAGGTCGCACAAACACATCATGGCTTGTACCCCGTAATGGATTTTTCCTCCAGAAACCTGTCCAATCCCCTTTTAAAGGCATCTAGGCCAGATGCCATCACCACATCCTGTGGCAAGGAGTTCCACAGACCAACCACACACTGAGTAAAGAAATATTTCCTTTTGTCTGTCCTAACCCTTCCAGCACTCAGTTTTAGTGAATGTCCCCTGGTTCTGGTGTTATGTGAGAGTGTAAAGAGCATCTCTCTATCCACTTTATCCTTCCCATGCATAATTTTGTATGTCTCAATCATGCCCCCCCTCAGGTGTCTCTTTTCTAGGCTGAAGAGGCTATGACCCCAAGCATAGAACTGGCCTTCTTCACTGCCACCGCACATTGGGTCGACACTTTCATCGACCTGTCCACCACCACCCCAAGATCTCTCTCCTGCTCTGTCAGAACCCATTAGCCTATATGTGAAATTTTGATTTTTCTCTGAATTACATATAACTTAGTACAAATCAACACATGTAGTGCATATCCTGAAGGATTTGGGGACAAGGAGGGTGGGGAAAGAGAAAGCATAGTGGCAAACAGCAACATGGAACATCAATGTCATCACTTATACAGGATCATCACTGTATACAATGTCACTTATACAATGTCATCACTAGGGCAGGAGGTCTGGTCTAGAGGGTTGAGCCTCCATTTGCCTGAAGATAACATCCGAAGGTTGCCAGTTCGAGGCCACCGGCACCGTGTGACCTTGAAGCAGCTGACAAGCTGAGCTGAGTAATTCCATCTGCTCTGAGCTTGGGAGGATGGAGGCCAGAATGTGCAGCCAGATCAAGAACAAAACATCTGATTGTTGTGGTTTCTTGAAAGATAGAACCTTTCTAACTGTAAAAATCCCTACAGGGATTTAAATTGCCTGCCCATGTAAACCGCCTTGAATAAAGTCCAAGGAGAAATCTGAGGACCTAGGCGGTATAGAAATACCTGTATTATTATTATTATTATTATTATTATTATTATTATTATTATTATTATTATACCAATTGATGTATAGGGAACATCAATTTCCTGGAAAAATCCACCACATCACCCTAATAATGGAACCTATGGTAACAAAGGTTTTCCACAAAGAATGTCCATTTACTACAAAGATGTTCAGGATGGAGAAAGTTACCCTTATTGTAAAACAACAGCTTCCAGAGTAGTAAAGCACCACAAGCCTCTTTGGCAGCAATCCTATACAGGTCCAACCTTGTTACACATGAATGTGACTCAACATGAATGGCCACTGCAAATGAGAGTGAATGTGCTGATCCCTGGAGAAGAGGAAAAATGCATCCCTTTAAAATCAGTTTTAAATACAGCTTTTCTTACTGCTGTAGAGAGACAGTCATGCAAGTGATCATTCCATTCTTCAGCTGAGCCAGGCAAAGGCAGGGGGTCCTTTGCAATTCTAATTGCTGACTGCCTCTGCAACAGTAAGAAAAGCTGTTTTTAAACCACTATGGTAAACGGACGCACTTTAATTTTTTTGAACTGCTTTATTTGACACGTTTTATGGTATCAGCAGGGAGTCCTGGAATCAAACCCCTGCAGATGTCGAGGGATGGCCTTATTCCATTAGAAGCAAGAGAGGGGCAAGAAACCTGGTTCTTTAAATCTATTTGTCCAGTTTTTTTTTATCCATTTGGAGTTCTTGAACCCCAGTGTATAATGAGAAGTGACCTGTACACACTTGCCTGGGAGTAAGTCTGAGTGAACACAATGGGGCATTCTTATCAGTAGACATCCATTTGACTGACTTATAAGGATACCCATTGATCTCTCAGGACAGAAAGAAGAGTGGATCTCCGTCCCCTTTTAGTCTTCACATTTTCCCCAGCACTGTCCGCAATTGGTGATGATGATGATGAGTGCCCCTGAACTTGCTTGCAGAGAAAGGACATGCCAGGGCACTTCAGATTCCAGTTCTTCTGGAATAAATGTTTCCATGAATAATGAAGGGCTTGGGGGCCCACTCCTATACCTGTCAACTCAGAACTAAGGGCCCAATCCCATCCAGTTTCCCAGTGCCAGTGCTGTTGTGCCTATGGGGTTTGCACTGCTTCCTGTGTTGGGGAGGCAGTCACAGAGTCACATTTATTCCCTTACCTCGCGACTGCACTGTGGCTGCACCGGTGCTGGAAAGTTGGACAGGATTGGGCCCTAAGTCTGATTATAGTCAAAGGGGCTCACTCCCAGGTAGGTGTGGGTAGGCTGGCGGCTTGGGAGTCCACTACTGTGCCTGTCTACTCAGAAGCAAGTCCTGTTGTAGTCAATGGGGCTTACCCCCAGGAAAGTGTAGGTGGGGTGGCAGCCTTGGGAGTCCACTGCTATGCATGTCTGCTCAGAGGCAAGTCCTATCACAGTCAATGGGCTTCCTCCCAGGAGGTGGCGTAGCTGGGGGGGCGCTGAGCCTGGAAGGGGGGTGGGCGAGCGGCCCCTCCCTTCAGAGCCATTCCCGGTGGTATGGCTCCATTTTGCCCCACCCACCGGGAATGGCTCTGTTTTGCTCCACCCGCCTGGAATGTCTAGGAAGGGAGGGGCCGCTCGCCCATCCCCCTGCCAGGCTCAGCGCCCCCCTCCAGCTACGCCACTGCCCCCAAGGGAAGTGTGGCTGGATACATAGATGAACAGGCCTTACTGAGGGAGAATCAGCATGGCTTCTGTAAGGGTAAGTCTTGCCTCACGAACCTTATAGAATTCTTTGAAAAGGTCAACAGGCATGTGGATGTGGGAGAACCCGTGGACATAATATATCTGGACTTTCAGAAAGCGTTCGACACAGTCCCTCACCAAAGGCTACTGAAAAATCTCCACAGTCAGGGAATTAGAGGACAGGTCCTCTCATGGATTGAGAACTGGTTGAAGTTCAGGAAACAGAGTGGGTGTCAGTGAGGTGGCTAAGTTTGCGGAAGACACCAAACTTTTCCGAGTGGTGAAGAGCAGAAGTGATTGTGAGGAGCTCCAGAAGGATCTCTCCAAACTGGCAGAATGGGCAACAAAATGGCAGATGCACTTCAATGTCCGTAAGTGTAAAGTCATGCACATTGGGGCAAAAAATCAAAACTTTAGATATAGGCTGATGGGTTCTGAGCTGTCTGTGACAGATCAGGAGAGAGATCTTGGGGTGGTGGTGGACAGGTCGATGAAAGTGTCGACCCAATGTGCAGCGGCAGTGAAGAAGGCCAATTCTATGCTTGGGATCATTAGGAAGGGTATTGATAACAAAACAGCTAATGTTATACTGCCGTTGTACAAATCTATGGTAAGGCCACACCTGGAGTATTGTGTCCAGTTCTGGTCGCCGCATCTCAAAAAAGACATAGTGGAAATGGAAAAGGTGCAAAAGAGCGACTAAGATGATTATGGGGCTGGGGCACCTTCCTTATGAGGAAAGGCTACGGCGTTTGGGCATCTTCAGCCTAGAAAAGAGGCGCCTAAGGGGGGACATGATTGAGACATACAAAATTATGCAGGGGATGGACAGAGTGGATAGAGAGATGCTCTTTACAGTCTCACATAACACCAGAACCAGGGGACATCCACTAAAATTGAGTGTTGGGCGAGTTAGGACAAACAAAAGAAAATATTTCTTTACTCAGTGTGTGGTTGGTCTGTGGAACTCCTTGCCACAGGATGTGGTGATGGCGACTGGCCTGGACGCCTTTAAAAGGGGATTGGACAAGTTTCTGGAGGAAAAATCCATTACGGGGTACAAGCCATGATGTGTATGCGCAACCTCCTGATTTTAGAAATGGGTTATGTCAGAATGCCAGATGCAAGGGAGGGCACCAGGATGAGGTCTCTTGTTATCTGGTGTGCTCCCTGGGGCATTTGGTGGGCCGCTGTGAGATACAGGAAGCTGGACTAGATGGGCCTATGGCCTGATCCAGTGGGGCTGTTCTTATGTTCTTATGTCCCAGCAGTTTGGCTGTACTTGTTGTAAGAGGCGACTAAACAGCCACCGGGTAGATGGGACTCGTCAGCCTGGGAAGGCAGCTCATCTGAGAGAAGGAAAACTCTGATCCCAAACCTCCACTGCCTTGTGGCTACATCCAGTTGTGGAAAAGGCTTCAGGAGTCAACCTCGAGGCAAAATCCAGAGCCGGAGTCCGATGCCGCTGGAACCAACCGTATTGGCCTCTGCCTTTCCATTGGACCATTTCAGCGACGTGGAGAGGGGGGATTTGCTGCATGGGAAACAGTCTATCCTCCATACCTGCTTTACCCAGGCTTCGCGCACTGGAGAGGACACTCTGTTCCAGAACCACCATTCAGAGCGTGACACCATAGTCTTCCGAGACTGAAGGATGCCAGCTAGTATGTCTCAGCAGCGCCTTCTCTGCAGCCTGCAAAAGCGGCGCAGCAAAACTGAACGGGGAGCGCGCGGGGCAAAATGCGACGAGGATGGGATTCGAACCCACGCGTGCAGAGCACAATGGATTAGCAGTCCATCGCCTTAACCACTCGGCCACCTCGTCACAGGAGCCGTTGGCGCTGCGCGCGCTGAAGAGGCGCCGGCCCCGCCCTCGCCCCGCCCCCGCTCCGTCAGTGCCGCCGCCCAGTGTGGGCCCCCACAGGCCTCTCTGGCCCCCCCGGTTCACCCCCCCCCCACACTCCAGCGCCCTCCTTCCACCGCCTCCCGAGCGCGGGGCTGCTGAGGCGCCATGACGCGGGCGCGCGCCTCTCCGCGCCGCGGTTGGGCCGGAGTGCGCATGCGCGGGGCCTGGCGCCCGGTTTGAATCCTGCGGCGGCGCCGGCTCTGCTTCCCTCGGGCTCGGTGTCCGCGGTGGTGGTGCCCGCCGTGCCCTCCTCACTCGGAGTGCGGAAACTCGCAGCCGGAGGCCTCGGGAGGAGCACGCGGCGCGCAGTGATCGGGTGAGGGCGCCGGCTTCGGGGAGGGCTGTCCGTGCCGCGGCCTCCCCTGGAAGGCGCTTCCTAGCGCCCCCCCACCCCCTCGCGTTCCTCGGAGCCCAGCCGTATGCCTGTCTACTCGGGAGTAAGCCCCACTATAGCCCATGGACCTGACTCCCGAGTAACCCGTGAACAGCATGGATGGCAGCCCTGGTGTCACCGTCAGAGCAGGTCTTGAGTAAACTTGCAGCCTCGGAGCCCAAGCCTGAGCGTGTCTACTCAGAAGTAAGTCCCATTGTAGTCAGTGGGGCTTACTCCCAGGTAAGGGTGGATAGGATTGCAGCCTGAGAGCACAATCCTATGCGTGTTTACTCAGAAGCAAGTCCCATTGTAGTCAATGGGGCTTACTCCCAAGTAAGGGTGGATAGGATTGTAGCCTGAGAGCACAATACTATGCGTGTCTACTCAGAAGCAAGTCCCACTGTATTCAGTGAGGCTTAATCCCAGGAAAGTAACCTTTAATAACCTCTAGACTGAACTACTGCAATGCACTCTATGTGGGGCTGCCTGCTAAAAAGGGTTGGAAACTGCAGTTAGTGCAGAATGTAGCGCCCCAGTGGTTGTGAGGGCCAGATGTTTTGACTTGGCTGGCCCACTGCTTCAGCAGCTGCAGTGGCTGCCCATACACTTCTGGTCCCAACTCAAGGTGCTTGTTCTAACCTTTAAGGCCTCCATGACCTGGGTCCAGGCTACCTGAAAGACCATCTCCTACCATACATTCCAGCCTGCCCTCTTAGGTCAGCGGAAGAGGCTTTTCTCCAAGTACCACCTTTGTACCTTCTCTGTGGTGTCACCACAGCTGTGGATTGCCCTCCCAGGGGAACTGAGGACATCTCTCTCTCAGCAAAGGCTCAAAACCTACCTGTTTCATCTGGCATTTGGTTGCTGAGTGGATTTTTGCCCTCTGTGTCTCAGATATACTGTGGTGACTTGACTGCCTCCCTGGACTCATCGGTTCCCCATTGGCTTAATGAATACTTTCTCTTTTTCCCTTATTTTGTTTGTTCTGTTTTGATATTGTTTTTCACCTTGCAATCAATGTTTTAATGCCTTGTTTGATGTTTTTACTTGCTGTGATACTTTGTACTTTTTGACAAACTTCGTAAACTGCTTTGGGCATTTGCTTCAGCATGGGAAAGGTGGGGTAAAAATTTCTTAAATAATGTCTAGCATTGCAGGCTGAAGCTCCCAAATCAAGAAACAGGTGTGGCTTCTGGGTTATATTTAGTATACGCATGTGTGTATAGAGCCGTTGGTGTACATAGATGGTGCTTCACATAGAATGGAAAAACATGCCCTACCTTAGAGAGGCTTACAGTGCAATCCTAGGCATATCTATTCAGAAGTCCCATTCTGTACTGTGGGGCTTACTCCCAGGAAAGTGTGTATAGAAACGTTTCTCAACCAGTGGTACTAATACCACTGGTGGTAATTGAAGTGGTGTCTGCTGGTACATGTGAGACCCCTAGACCTTTGGCACCTAGCAGTGCAGTGCGACAAGCAGCAGGCGGAGGCTCAACTTGATGGTTTGACCTCCAGAGTGCGCTTTTCATGCATTCAAAAAATCCTCCCATCTGCCCTGAGCCTCTTAACAGTGTTTGTCCTGTTGCATCTGGCCTCCCAATCAGGAAATGACTGGTGATGACATCATTATCACCACCACCAGTTAACTTCCAGTGGTTCTTCCGATAGGCGTCCATGCAAGGTGTGGTACGGTGGGGGACAAACATTGAGAAACACTGGTGTATAGGATTGCCTTCCAGACTCGGATCAGCAATGTTCAACCTTTTTCATTTCATGGCACTCTGACAAGGTGCTAAAATTGTCAAGACATCACCAATTTTTTGATAATTGACAGGGCACTACTAGCAGGGGGCTCACCCCCCCCCCAAGGGCCCTACTAAAATGTTCCTCCCCCAAACTCCCACAGCACACCTGTAGACCATTCATGGCACACCAAAATGGTTGAAAATCTCTGGGATAGATGTTGATACAAAGGAAGAAAGGAAGGGTTGGGTTCAACCCTCTTTTAGTTAAGTTTCAACAGGTCTTTCAGTTAAACATGCATTAATGTAGTTTCAGTAGGGAATGGTGTGCAAAGACTTCGTGGAAAAGGTGGGGCTTAGAGGTAGATTTCAAGGAAGTAAGAAACATTGTGTACATGTTCCAGAAGGCAGCACCATGCATAAGGGGCAGCATGGGAGAAAGGGTAGGTGATGTGGTTTTATCTAGATGAAAACTTGCCAACTTAATCTTCATGATCATTTTGGAAAGGGAGAATAAAATGAGACCCCCTGAGATTGGGCAGTGTGGGTGTTGGTTCTTCAGCTATGCTAATCGTACTATGCTTTCACACAGGGTTGTAGGAGGTCAATACAATTGTTGCAGGACATCAGAGACTTCCAAAATGGATCAAATTTATTCTGAATCAAGTGAGGACAAGTACGTTGAACTTCCAGAAGTCCTTTGGTAAGATGACAATTTATTGTTGTTAGATGGTTTTCCTAGCTGATTGCTATCTCTGTATTTTGTATTGTATCAATTTAAAGCAGCCATTTTCAACCGCTGTGCCACAGCATACTGGTGTAAAAACATAAGAAGAGTCCCGCTGGATCAGACCAAAGACCCACCTAGTCCAGCCAACTGTATCTCCCAGTGGCCCACCAGATGCCTCAGGGAGCACACAAGATAAAAAGAGATTTGCATCCTGGTGCCCTCTTTTGCATCTGGCATTCTGAGGTAGCCTACTTCTAAAATCAGAGGTTGCACATACCTATTCTGACTTGTAACCTGTGATGGACTTTTCTTCCCGAAATCTGTCCAATCCCCTTTTAAAGGCATCTAGGCAGGTGCCCACAGTCTGAGGCTAAGAGGCAAAGAAGGAAGGCCCATAGCCAGGGAGACAGACCAGGGACAGACTGCACTTGCTCCCGGTGTGGAAGGGATTGTCACTCCCGGATTGGCCTTTTCAGCCACACTAGACGCTGTGCCAGAACCACCTTTCAGAGCGCGATACCATAGTCTTTCGAGACTGAAGGTTGCCAATAGTATAGTAGGCAGGTGCCCTCACCACATCCTGTGGCAAGGAGTTCCACAAACTAATTACACGCTTGGTAAAGAAATATTTTCTTTAGTCTGTCCTAACTCTCCCAACACTCAATTTTAGTGGATGTCCCCTGGTTCTGGTGTTGGATTAGAGGGAAAAGAGCATCTCTCTATCCACCCCTGTATAATTTTGTATGTCTCAATCATGTCACCCCTGAGGCGCCTCTTTTCTAGACTGAAGAACTCCAAACACTGTAGCCTTTCCTTATAAGGGAGGTGCCCCAGCCCAGTAATCATCTTAGTTGCTCTTTTTTGCACCTTTTCCATTTCCATTATATCCTTTTTGAGATGTGGCAACCAGAACTGGGCACAATACTCCAGGTGTGACCTTACCATAGATTTGTACAACGGCATTATAATATTAGCCTTTTTGTTCTCAATGCCTTTTCTAATGATCCCAAGCATGGAGTTATCCTTTTTCAGCGCTGCCACACATCGGGTCGACACTTTCATTGAGCAGTCCACCAGCACCCCAAGATCCCTCTCCGGATGCATCACAGACACCTCAGAACCCATTAGCCTATATATGAAGATTTGATTTTTTTGTCCCAATGTGCATTACTTTACATTTACTTACATTGAATTGCATCTGCCATTTTGCTACCCATTCTCCCAGTTTGGAGAGATCCTTCTGGAGCTCCTCACAATTTCTTCTGGTCTTCACCACTTGAAAAAGCTTGATGTCATCCGCAAACACAGTCTCCAGGTCATTTATGAACATGGTGAAAAGCACCTGTCCCAGGACACATCCTTGGGGCACACCACTTTTCGCCTCTCTCCATTGTGAAAATTGCCCATTGATACCCACTTTGTTTCCTGGTCCTCAACCAGTTCCTAATTCATGAGAGGACCTGCCCTCTAATTCCCTGACTGTGGAGTTTCCTCAGCAGCCTTTGGTGAGGGACCATGTCAAATGCCTTCTGAATAGCCAGATGTATAATATCTACAGGTTCTCCTGCATCCACATGCCTGCTGACCTTTTCAAATAATTCTAAAAGGTTTGTGAGGCAAGACTTACCTTACAGATGCTAATTCTCCCTCATTTGTGATGTGCTTCGAATGCTGTGCAGGTGTGCCATGGGAGTTTGTGGGAGAGTCATTTATTAGTAGGGCCATGGGCCCCCCCCCAACTGCATGGTGTACCTTGCCAATTGTAAAAAAACTGATGGTGTGCCTTGCCAATTTTATTACCTTATCAGTGTGCCATGAGATGAAAATGTTGAAAATTACTGATTTAAAGCCATAGTAAGAAAACTTTGACTTTATTACTAAATGTGTGTGTTCTGCATAGGCTGATTAAAAACTGGTTAGGATCAAAAGAGTTCTTGCAGAACAAATTGTATTTATTTATAATTTCAAAATACTGATTGTTTTTCACAGTAACATTTTTATTTCCTGCTAGTTGGCTGAAGAGGCATCTTTTAAAGTGATGGCTCTTTTGTTTAGTAAGGGGATAATCTCTATCATTATTCATGTCAGCATAGCATTCCCCCAGTGGCTTTTGGTAATGTCTTCCTTGTTTTTTTTCCATTGGTACAGCAAACCATTTCCTCATTCTTTTGCTAGTTAACTGATTTTGAGAACATTTATTGATGTTGTAAAGTAGTATATAATATTTATATAGTGCTGTACATGTGCATGGCACTTTACATAGTGTGAAAAAACAGGTCCTTGTCCTGAAGACTCACAATCTGAAAGAGATACAGTAGAAGAAAGGATATAATATTCTTAAATAGTTTATAGTGAGGAGAAGGAAGAATTGGGTTGTTTGACTTGCACAATGAGTTCTCCTTTTTGCTTTTTTAGTGACTTCACGGACTGTACAATTAAAAGAAGAATTTCTTCAGTAAGTGAAACTTGAGAATAAATGTACAATATTTTGCATTTTTTCTCTCTTGTGCAGGCAGATACTTGATATAGTTTAAAATAAAGATTGAGAGAAACTTTTTGCAGAATCTGCTGATTCTGCAAAACACGTCATTATCCAACTTTGCCATTTGTACACAAGTAAAGGAAGAGTTCTCAACCTTTTTTCTGGAATTATGTAAGAAGAGCCTTGCTGGATTAGACCAAAGCTTCATGTCGTACAGTATCTAGTTTTTTGCAGTGGCCATCCAGATGCTTTCAGGAAGTCAACAACCAGGGTGTAAATGAAACAGTCCTGCCCTGCTGTTGCTTTTCTGCAGCTGTTATTCAGTGGCAAACTGCCTCTGAATCTGAAGTTTCTATATTTTTCCACGTATATTGTCTTTTCACATAAATGCCTTTGAGGTGGCTCAAAAATTATATAGCTGTCATAACTAATGATAATGTTCCCCTAAGGCAGTTCTCAAACTTTTGGATCTCCAGTGTCCTTCCCACTTCTGACAGTGGTCTCAGGAATCCCCAGGGCTCTGAGGAGCACACACTGAGAAATACTGTCCTAAAGCAATCTAATCTATTGGCACTGCATCTTGTGGCAGGGAATTCAACTGTTTGAATGATATATTCCTACTTTTTGCTATTGCAATTCCACAATTCCACAATTAAAGCGAACCATTGTTTGGTTTTAAAAGTGTCTTGATTTGTCATCTGAATGAAAGCATCAGTATAGCAGGCAGGGTTCATTTCCGTCCACACAAATTGTGTCTTTGGATCACAGCCATAGCGAACATATGTATTTTGTTTTAATTCAACTCGGGCACATTCTGATTCCTCTCAGCTAGTGAGTTTAAATCTGCTTTTGATTTAAAATACTCAGGTTATCATTCTTGGTTATAGATAATTATAGTGGTAGCATGTGAATTAATATCTTGACTCATAGTCGCAAGGTGCATGCCTGCCTATTTTTAACCACTTTGAGCAGCAGAAATTGTATCAGAAACTTGATTTTGAAACTCCTTCAGGTTTTCAAAAGTGGTGTGATATGAAGGGAGTGGAGGAGAAGGAACAACAAAGCCTTTAAGCATGTGGAGCTAAAACTGTAGATTTTGATGCAAGTGTGTGTTATTAAAACATAATGATTATTTTTAAAAGATTAACTTTTCTTCTTGGTGCTACAGAAACTATGTTCTCAACTACGTGTAATTTCCTTTTAGATTTTAAAAGCTCCCCGAACTCCTCTTCGGGATGTAGGGAATGAGAATGAATTAATTCAGGTAGGCATTAAACCTTTACTTTGTGGTATTTTATTAATGAGATCTATTTCCCGGTTGTAGCAGTGCCTGCAATCTGGTTAAATGTTTTATAATGGTTATTGTATAAGAAGGTAAATAACTTGTTGGTGCACTTGCATGGAATCAGTCCCAACTGGAATTATTGGAATTTACTTGCTTATAAATATACAGATGGAGCTTATTTATCCGCGTTAGTTCCGTTCCGTGACTCAGCGCGATTAACAAAAAACACGTTCTGCTAAATTTCATAGAGTTACGCAAACACGCTGCAGCCTGAGACTTCTGGATGGAAGGAAACTAAGGCAGCTGTTATCAATCCCCTCCCCTCCGCTCTGTACTCAGCCCTCCTGTTGCCAGCTGTCCTGCTTCTTTCACAGTTGGAATGGTGAGCTTGCTTGGGAAGCCTGTGTCCTCTGTGTCCCAGGCGGCCTCCCAACAGCGCTGTAGGTTCTCCTCCTCTTTGCTGCTGCCACCTCCCTGGCCATTGCCATCATGGAAGCCTCTGCCCCAGAGCATTCTGGGACTTGTAGTCTGGCTCTCTGCTCACCCTCACCTGTCTTCCCAAGGCTTGCTTGGGAAGGCTTGCTGGAGCAGGAGAGCCTGCATCATCGGGGGGGGGGGGGGGTGAATTCAGCGAACACTCCCTGGGTTTTTTAAAGCAATCCTCTCTCCTCCCCCTCCTGAGCCCTCCCCGTTGCCAGCTATCCAGCTTCTTTCACAGTTGGAATGCTGAGCTTTTAAGAGTCCAGCCCTATGCGTTTCTACTCAGAAGTAAGCCCCATTCCAGTCAAGCTCCACCTTGCTGCACCTATTCTGGTTACACAGGGTTTTCCGCCCCCCTCTTCAGCCTGGCTCAGGGGCTCCAGGAATGTTACTGTTCCTTCACAAGAAGAACCTCTTCCATGGCTCCAGGGCTATTCCCTGCCTGGTTGAGCCTTTTTGCAGTGTTTTAGGCTGCCTGGAAGGAGACAGCACTGGAACGAGACAGCAGGGCAGAGGAGGCAAAGATGTGTGTGACTTTCAGTACCCCCACCTCATTTGCCTTGAGACAAATCTGCAGATAAAAAATCTGTGGATAAATAGGCTGCACCTGTAATTTATTCATGCGCTTGTGTTTGCAGTCAAGTTGCAACATTTTAGGGATCTTTTTCTACAAAGTTTGTTCAAGTTTAAGAACATAAGAACAGCCCCACTGGATCAGGCCATAGGCCCATCTAGTCCAACTTCCTGTATCTCACAGCGGCCCACCAAATGCCCCAGGGAGCACACCAGATAACAAGAGACCTCATCCTGGTGCTCTCCCCTACATCTGGCATTCTGACTTAACCCATTCCGAAAATCAGGAGGTTGCGCATACACATCATGGCTTGTACCCCATAATGGATTTTTCCTCCAGAAACTTGTCCAATCCCCTTTTAAAGGCGTCTAGGCTAGACGCCAGCACCACATCCTGTGGCAAGGAGTTCCACAGACCGACCACACGCTGAGTAAAGAAATATTTTCTTTTGTCTGTCCTAACCCGCCCAACACTCAATTTTAGTGGATGTCCCCTGGTTCTGGTATTATGTGAGAGTGTAAAGAGCATCTCCCTATCCACTCTGTCCATTCCCTGCATAATTTTGTATGTCTCAATCATGTCCCCCCTCAAGCGTCTCTTTTCTAGGCTGAAGAGGCCCAAACGCCGTAGCCTTTCCTCATAAGGAAGGTGCCCCAGCCCCGTAATCATCTTAGTCGCTCTCTTTTGCACCTTTTCCATTTCCACTATGTCTTTTTTGAGATGCGGCGACCTTCATTCTTCAATTCCTTAATAACCCTTGGGTGGATGCCATCAGGGCCCGGTGACTTATTGATCTTTAATTTATCAATGAGGTCTGAAACATCTTCTCTTTTAACCTCTATCTGACTTAACTCCTCGGTTAGGAGTTTACTACTTGTTTACTACTTGTCTCTTGAATTCCGTATCAGGCACGCTTTCTTAAACTATGATGTACCTGAATTCTTTATCACAAAGAGTATGCTTTTGGGGAGGAGATGGGGTTCTTGGATAACAGAACTGAAAATTTATTTGGGCAGCTCTTTGTTTTGCAATACAGTTCTATTTTCACTTAAGATGTTGAAAAAAAATGCAGCCCCCTCCAATGTCTTCCATGGATGTGTAAACAGCCCTTATCTCTGATCAGCAGTTCCTCTGATTTTTGAGGCCAAAATTGAAGTAACTGCTGATCAGAGATAAGGGCTGTTTACACAGCCAAGGAGGACATTGGAGGGGGCTGCTGGAGGTCAGCTCTTCTCCTCAGGTGAAAAACAAGCCCCCTGGTAGTGATGGAGCTGTGATCACTGCCATCAGAGCAGGGCCACTCCCCTTAAGGGGGAATGCCCTGTTTTCAGTTCCTGTGGTGGGTTGTGACCCACCACTTTGGGAACCGCTAATCTAGTATGATCAAACATATAGAATTGTTACTGTTCATATATGTTCAGGTACCACTGATATAGAGCTGTCTCTTTATAAAAGTTCTTTTTTCAGTGTTAATACTCTGAGGATACTTTAAAATACACTAAATGAACTTTATGACCCTGAATATTACCTTGAATGGACAGTGATGGTGATAGGGGGGCATTGTAATTTTGTGAACCTCTCAATCTTGGCTGCTCCTAAAATAAAAGAACCAAGGGAGAGGTTCTTGCCTCTCTATGGGCTGGTGATGGAGACTTCAAGTTTTAAGAGAAGGTCAACTCCTTTAAAAAGGGGAGCTGGGCTTCAAGTGACCTCTTTGTACATCCACCCTTCCTGGTTGCCATAGCTATGAGCCACTGGTGTTCTAAACTGGCATCTCTCCTCCCAGATATTTAATATGAATTTCAAGGGCAAGTACTCCTAGCAAAGGCTTCTGCCAGGTTGTCGTCTCTTGGAAGAATGCAAGTAAAGTCTTCTTGTGGTCCTTAGTGAGAATCTTCTTATCACTGGGGATTTGAGGCACAAGGACAAAGGTGCATGGGCATGAAGATATCGTGTGGGTGATAAAGGTTACACTTTTATAGAAGTGGATAAACAAATCTTCTGGATCAGAGTCAGCATTTAATGAGGATTTACTGTAATATTGCTGTTAGACCTGGCTAAGGAGAACTTGGAGTTTTTGATACTTGGCATCTGTTTTATATTATTGTCATATTAGACATGCTTAGTTGGAAATATTCATATTTGTTGCCTGTGAATTTCATTTCTGTGTTCAGGACTGCAAAGTTGAGAAACCTCAGAGAAACTCCAGGCGTGTCAGTTTTGCAGATACGATAAGGTGAGTTTGGTTTTCTAAGTGTATGTTAATAAAGGCTTGTTTGTACAGAATGCTTTGGGCAACAAATTTAAATTGGTGTACATTTTGAATACATGTATCAAATTATGAATAATTATATTGAACTTCACAATGCAAGAGCTGTTGTGGTGCTCCATTATGTAACAAGCCAAATTTTTCTTGTTCTCTTGCAGAACTAGAGGTGAACCTGCTCACTCTAACTATTATAAGAGATTCTACTCAGGCTGTGTTTTTTCCTCCCTTCTAGACTCAGAATGTGTAGCTCTGGGTCTGGGTCAAAAGATGAGAGCCACTACCATTGAGTGCTGCAATGTGGAAAAAGACTGCATTATTCATCTTTCTTTATCAGTTCAGTTAATAGAGATGAATATTGCTGAAACCCCTATTTACCAACACCTTTTAAATATTTGATTATATGCCAAGACATGGAGGCGGAAGGATGTTCCCAGCAGGGGAGCTTCGCCATACTCTTTCCTCACAGCAGCCCTCTGTAGTCCACAAAAATCCATTCCTGAGAATTGTAGTGGAGAACATGCTAACAAGTGCAAAAAGTCTGATATTAGGCATAGGAAATGTGCTGAGGGGACAGGTGGATTGGTGAAGCATGCCCACACAATTGCACAGAAATGGAAATCATCCATTTATGCAAAATCAAGGATACATGCTATTGTGACAAAAGTTAAATGGAAGTGGTTATATTCTACTTTTTGGAAAAAATTTTCCACTCCATCTCACTGATGGTCTCATATCTGAAATAAGATTCTAGCTGCTTGTAAGGAAAATTAAATATGTGCTTAGTGGAAGTTATTATTCTGCGATAGTAGTTTTTGTGCATTTGGATGGTAGGACTAATTTCCTTACAACTTGTGTTTTTTGACAGCCTGATGAGGGTTAAGAATGCTGTAAATCTGTGAAATTGCTAAGTGTTTTGTACTGCTTGTTTAGTTATTGCTTTAACTTTTATTAGTTTGTCATATCAATAATGAATGTAAACCCACTATTTGAATAAGATATTGAGGGACAGGGGTGTGTCTTTATCATATAGAAGTATTGAGCAATGTGCATGGAGTTCTTTAGATGCTGGGCTATGATGGATGAAATTTTCATTATTGCTTTACAACAGATTTTTTTCAGTTAGTAACATTGCTGTTCTATATATATGTGTGTGTTTTTTCCTAAGGTTCTACCCATTGGATCCTCAAACTATTTTGGAATTGGACCATGCAGGTGAGAAGTTAATGTTCTTAGCTGACCAAAGATAGGAGAAGCTTTAGTATTTGAACTGCTCTTGTCCCATATGCATGCCATAAAGCTGGCATTTTTTTGGATTTTTCAGTTTTAGAAAGAACAGTAGAAGCCAGGGATCAAGCTGCACTTAATACGTAAGTTAAGAATTAATTGCCTATTTGAATAACTGTTTCAGTTTAAATTGGTCCAACCAGACTTTCTGTTAATGTTGACTGTGGAATTTCAGGCATGTGCTTTAGCTCTGCAGCTAACCAGGAATTTTTGAACAAGCTTTAGAAACGCTGTAGCATGGCTTAGGAGAGACAAACTCTAAACCCACATAAAATACTAGTGATTTTCTGCCTAATAACAGTTCTCTATCTGATTGTGCCTGGGTACAGAACTCATCAACTCCTTACAGTCACATCCAGTGGAGGGGGTTCTCCTTCCAGGAGCTCACAAAGTAAGATTCTCAGGCTGTTGGAACAGAAGCATAGACTTCTTTCAGCTTGGGAGTTTTATCATTTGGCTGTGATGATGTTATCTGTTCTTTTGAAGGAGTGCTAGTTGCCTGGACACTCCGGCTGCTTACTTTTTTTTTTTTTTTAACTTCTAGCTCTAGAAATGCTAGAGAACTTTTTTTTTTGTTCCAGCACGCTCCGGTCGCTTTCTTTTTTTAGGTTCCAGTGTGCTAGCCATACTAGAATTTCCCCAAGTGAGGTTGGGGCTAGAAAAGATGGCCGCCACTATGCATGTGTCACTTTTGCCTATTTTCCTACCTAAAGAATGGAGGAACCTGTCAAAAACATGGTGGCCACCAGTATGCAGAATGTACAGAAACAACATGGCAACCTCCATACAATTGATTTCAATGAGGAGACATCATTTTTAAACAACTGTGCTGGAAGCATGCTAGCAGCATACTGGAAACATCAGTTCTGCATTTTCCTTGGTTAAAAAAAAGAACACAGCCTCTGTCTATCCTTTTGAAACCAGCTGAACAAGTTTGGCTAATCCTAGCTGTTCCAAAGACAATTTGCATTTCCTGTAGTCCCGTTCTCCCCCCCCCCCAGCAAAGCTTTCTGTAATTTGCATCCCAGCTCTAAATGACAAAGGGCCCAATCCTATCCAACTTTTCAGTGCCAGTGCAGCCCTGAGGAGAGGGAACAAACATTGCCTTACCTGGTGGAAGCCTCCATGCCTCCTCCCCCCCCCCGACTACCTGATGCAGTGGATACCCCATTGGCATGGCTGCACCACCTCTGTAAAGTTGGATAGGATTTTGCTGTTGAGTTTCAAGCCTGTTCCCAACCAAGGTAAATAGACCAAAATGCTTTTTTAAAAATCCACAATACAGGAAATATATAAAAAGGAATAGAAACACATATAAAATGAAGTTATTTTATGTTATGCATGCCAGACAGGCAATGGCAGAACCACTTGCTGAGCCATGTGGAGTCCCATTGCTGCCACTGCTTCCTGGGTAAATGCGTCACTTGTTGGTAGGTGACAGTCTCGAGATTGTGAGCTGGGTGACTTTGGATGGTAGACTGAATCTAGCCAGTGGGCTGTAGATTGCTGACTTCTGGCTTAAAAGATCCTGCAGTTTTTTTTTCATTACCATGGTGTTCTCCTGTACAGAATATGGGAATTACTGGCTGAATATAAGGGTCTGTTGCATAGGAAGTTCCTTTTTTATTTTTTGAGATTAGAGGGAAAATTCACTGCTCGGAGTTTTATTTCACTTGTAGATCACTTTCAGATGTGGCAACATTCTTCACTATGGGTTGGATACAAACCTGCTTCTGTGCTTGAAGGTCCTTCCTTTCACAAGCACAACAATAAGTTTGGATCCATCCTAGTATTTCTTCAGTTGTTGACACTGTGGGTTTTGTTGGAGTAGTAGTCTAATTCCAGCAATGTAACTGTCCATTAATGCTGCTTATTCACTTCCTATTTTGCTACTGACGTTATCTTTAATCTATAAATAGCAATTTTTTTTAATTTAAGAAATGAAGACCTGAAAATTGTTCCGTGTGAGATCACTGGTAAGTATAAAAGCAACAGTCTAAGACCTTTAAATATCTAAAGATTTTTTGATAGTTGTTGGATCAGATTGACAACTTTTGTTTTCAACAAGAGTAGTTCACAAACTGGTTTATGTAATAAAATAAATCAGTAAATGGTTTCCTGTCTCGAAAAGGCTAACAATCTAGAAAGAAAGAAAATACAGAACATGCAACAGTCACTGGAAAAGATGCCATGCTGGGACAAAGAGAGACATTTGTTCTTTCCCTGCTAAATATAAGAGGGACAGGCACTTTGAAAGGTGCCTCTTTGCCCAGTTAGCAAGGGTTAGCAGTTAGCATGTGTTCCACTTGAGAATACTGTTGCTGGGGTATTTACAAGCTCGTATTTGAGAAAATTATATCCCGCCTTTCCCATGCAGTAACGGCGGCTTACACAGCTCCATAGAAGAGTACAAAAGAGATTTCACAATAATTGTTCTACGTGCAGCTTGTAGAAGCCTTCTATTCCAGATGGAATCCTTGGTGTGGCCGTTGCATCTGGGTATGCCTTCTGAGTTGCAAGTGGGAGCAGTTTCAGGTCGACCAAACTGTAAACAGCGACTTGCCCTGGCTTTGTTGTCTTATCACTTTATCAAATTTCAGTCTCCCATCCAAAATTCAACCAGGACCAGTCCTGCTTAGCATTCTTTGCACAGCCTTCTACTCAACCACCAGATCACACCTGCTAAAATCTATACTGTATCAGAGATATGTTTATTTATATTGTATTACATGGTGGCAGTTGAGGTCTGGACCAGGTTGTTTGGTGACAAAGGATGTTCCAGCCCAGCTTCTGTGATGAAAAGGGATAAGGGAATTATCAGTTTGACTGAGATTGAAATCTCATATTGTGTACTATTGACAGAAGGAAGCTATCATGCAGCGGTAAGAACTAAAAGGGGTCAGAGTTGCGAGGACTAAAGACTCCACAATAGAACTTCTGCCTGTTATCACTCTAGAATTGTGACTTGGGAATCTTAAGAAGGAAACAAAACCAATGGTGCTGATGAAGCTGAATATTAATTTGAGCTTATTATTTGGCTGCAGGCCACTAGTTTCAGTTTGGTGGTTATTAACATGTATAGCACCATTCAGGTCCCACAATATGATACAACAGAGGACAAAGAAAATTGAAGCATGGTAAACAGGAGAAATCTGTGGTGGTTTTTCAATTACATGTACTTAGACTTTGTTACAGTTGGCGTATGTGTAGAGACTGGGATTGTGCCAGAGGCTTCATGGGAAAGATGTGTTTATAGGAGAGATTTGAAAGAATTAGTTCCCTTGAAAACCATTTCTGGTCCAACTTCATAGTACTGTATTGACGAAATAAAGCTCTTGTCTTTCTTTTTCTTTCCAATAGGGATGAACACTTTACTTCATGCCCCTATTCAAATGCCTTTGGAAGAAATTGAGGTAAAAATTTCATTCAGGTATTTTGTATTTAAGATATCAATTTGTGTACAATATAGTATAATGTTGGTAAAGATTTGACTACCAGAAAAAGTTTTTTTAAAAAATACTACATCTTTCATATAAATTTCATTTAAAAGTATGAAATGAGACAAGTAGTGTAACCAGTTTTGAGTTGCATATTGACTTCTGCTGCAGTTCAAGTAATGTTGGAAGTTTTTAAATGAGTTATAGCCTATATTCCTTGTAAGGAATCTGCGCTAGTGCAGATTCTCCCTTCGTGAAACTAAGCCTAAGTAAGTGTAACTAAACTGATGCATATTCTTCCCCAGATGTATCTCCATATCCCTCCCTTCCCTCTATCCCCCATGTTGATTTTTGTTAACTCCTTCAGGCAAGCACTTGCCTTCTAGTGGATACTCTGTACATACTTTAATGTAACAATATAAATATGATTGTTGCAGTACTGTACTAGTCTTGCTGCTATGAAATCAGAAGTCTGACAAAAAATAAACCATTTTTGGAAGATATGAAAATGTGATAAATTGGTGTTGATGTTTCATATACTGAAACCTAAGTAAAATATAAGTAATACTTTATTACAGTACTTAGAAATGCAACTTTTTTTTATAGTGTCGTCACGCAAGCACTGGTCAAGCATGGAACAAAATGGACAGAACACTCATATTTTCAGAGGAAAATGACATGGATATGACCGCTGGTCACACTATAATGATTACTCAAGAGACTGGAATGTCTCAAACGGACAAGCCCGGGAAAGAAGATTTCATATTTTCAGATGAGTTAAAAGCTAAGAAAGAAGCCTCAGAACTAAAAGAGTTTGGCTTCTTTAGTAACCCTACAAAGCTGAAAGAGACTTGTACATCTCAACAGAAGACACACACCGAAAACATACGTAAAATTAATGTTGATGACTTTTTGAAAAACTTGAAGTCAACTAAACTGCTT
This sequence comes from Tiliqua scincoides, assembly GCF_035046505.1. Classification (NCBI taxonomy): domain Eukaryota; kingdom Metazoa; phylum Chordata; class Lepidosauria; order Squamata; family Scincidae; genus Tiliqua; species Tiliqua scincoides. The sequence goes on from NC_089821.1 coordinate 13,605,927, forward strand.
TCTGCGCCCACTGCTGACAGGCCTTTGGTTTCTTCAGAGGTTCCAGAAAGAAGCATGTATTCTTCAGGGGAAAATGCATATTTTCACTCAGAAAAAGAGAAACACAACACAGTTGATGTATTTTGTAGACAGGAAAATAGAACTGTTGAAGAGTACTGCATATCTAATAGGAAGGCCACTGTACCTTTTACTGGGCATCCCTTAGGATGTGGGGAAGTGACTCTGACTTATGAAAATCAAGGCACGAACACAATTGTTGCCAACACTGAAAGGATTTTGCCATGTGAAACTAGCTCTCTTAATAAGACAAATCAGCAGGAAAGTGTCAGAAGAGGTTGCACTTTTAGGACTGGTGGATTGAAGACTTCTAATTATCATCTCGATATTCAACAGGACCCACGTATGCGTACTGTGAACAATAAAGAAGGGATTGCTAAAAATCAGGCTGTCATGGTAACTAGTAGCAATGCCTCACTTGCTTCTCATCAGGAAAAAAGTACAGTGCCTTTGCCCTTTGGATCTTTTGCATCTGTGCCTGCTTCCCCTGTTGATAAAACTGTTTTCTCTAGGTTCTATGCAGATATGGAAATGACTGGTAATTGTACAGGTTTAATCTTGGGTGAAAATTCCAAGCACATTGGCAATCATTATGGTATGCCTGGAAAACAGAAAAATGATATCTCCAATCTAATGGAGAAAACTGTTTTTGAAGAGAACGACATGGACATTACAAACAATCAAGCTTCTACAAATTCTTGTGAAAATAATATGCAATATTCCATCTCTTACAATGAAATGGCTGCTTCAAATCAAAAGTCTACTTATGATAATGCAGGGCTGTTAAATCCAAGACTAAATTCTGGAACTTGGGAATCCTCCTTTCATGAGAAGGAAAATTCTCTACCTGCTTCATTGTCAAGAGATAGATCAGCTGACTTCTCTGCAAAAAACATTGACTTGAATAGCAGTCATATTGCCAAGAGTAATATAAAGCAAGCAAAGAATCCATTTCGCCCCTTGTATAATTCAGTTATGTCATTTCATCAGATAACATCAGTAGAAAGTAAGACTAATGGAAAAAGTAGGATTTCAGACAATGCAATAGCCTTAATTCCTCCAGATAAAACTGTATACTACGAGGACATGGAAATAACTAAACCCACAACATTCTTCATAGAAAATGATCTGAAGACTGCTCAGTTCCAGGATATGCCACAGCAAGAAATGAGAACTGGTAAGAAAAGTACAGCTTGTTTAGACAGTGATAAGACTGTTGTATTTTCCCTGAATGACGACAATGAAATGGAAATTACAAAGAGCTGTACGGTGGCAGTAAACAATGACATTATGCAGCAATTTGAGCAAGTGCCACAAACACCCTCCTTACAGCCTGTAAATAAAACTATTTATCAATGTTATAACGACATGGAGGAGACTAAACCCATAACATGCATAATAAATCAGTCTCCTGAAAACATTTGTGCCAGAGCAGTACAAAAGCTAGATAACGAAGCTTGTGGCAGAACTTTCATTGGCTCAACCAAGGATAAAACTGTTGTCTTTTCTCTCAGTGCTGAGAATGAAATGGAGATCACCAGGAGCAACACAGTGGCATTTAACCAAGATATTGTCCCCCAGTGTGAAAAAACACCTGTGCCATCTGTTTGGAATTATGTGGACATTGCAGAATGTCATACTAAAGGAAATATCCATAAGAATTTGGTGAAACCAGGAAAGCATGCTGAATGGGAATCCTCTTCAAACCAAATGTCTGAAGCTATGTTGAACAATAGGAAAACTGTTAAAAGCCACTCAGTGCCATCAGATAGCAAAACAGACCTGAATAATCAACCAGTCAGCCAAGCTAGATTTGCATTTTCTCTTTGTAAGCTTGGTGCACTCGAATCTTTCCAAAACAATGCAGAAATCACAAATTTGCCATTTAATACTATTGGTAATGGGAACCTGGTGAGATCTAAGAAGCAAGAAATGTCAAGGGAAAGCATGGATAACATCCAAACCTCTACTTGTGGGCTAAAAATAAAAGATGCTATTTATGGTTCAAATAACAATATATCTAATGCTGAGAAATTGATACCAAACTCCATGAAACTGGGAGAAAAGTTCCCATTTTTAGATGAAAATAAGGTGATGACTAAAAACTATACAACCCGAATTGACTTTATGCATACAAATGCAGTTAAGAATGAATGCTGCTTACTTTCCCAGGAACAACTGAACTCTGTCCTTCCTACTTCAGCTGATTCTTATGGAATAAAATTGGGTGTTGACAAAGATACATTTGAACCATCAATTTGTTCTGCTAATGTAATGCCATCAGTATCTCAAACTATTGTTCAAGAGCAACGGAGATCTTTGAAAATTCCCATAGAATCCTACACATCCAATCATAATAATCTTTCAAATGAAACTGCATCAAATGGTCTGTACCATAGTGAAAAAAAGAGTTTAGTGTGGCCTGAAGAAATGCCAGCTCAAAATTCAAAATTTACTGAGGAAAGGACTCTTGATTTAAACACAGAGAAAAAATGCATGTTGGCCACTGAAAATGAGAGCTTGAAAAATGATTCAGGGAAGTTGTCTCAGTTAAGGCAGGAAGGTAACTACACTGGAGGAACAGAAAGTGTCCTGGTGGTTGACAAAGAAACAAAGAATTACAAGACTGCATCTTGTGAACACGGCAGCGTTACAAAAGACTGGCAAACTAAGTTGAACTGTCCTTTAGAAGAAAAGCCTCTACTATCTGCTATTGTCAATGATTGTTCAAAGCTAAATGATATTGGGAACAAGTCAGAACTAGTTATAATGCCCCAGAACATTGAACCAATTCCTGGAGAGCAGTTGCCCAGACTGATGATAAAGCCAGAAGATGGTTTAGTGTTGAAAGAAGATATCCAAGAATTCAGTAATTCTTCTAATGATGGAAATATTATGGAGGATGTTCCTTTCAGTGTACCTTTAAATAGCATAAGTCAAAATCACTGTCAAATGACAAAATTGCCCCTGGGAATCTTCCCACCTAAACTGCCAAATAGAAGGAAGTCTGCTATATCTAATGTGGAAGAGATTTGTGCCAGATCAGAAGAGAGGCCTGAAATTCAAGATTCAGAAAACACTTTCCTCATTAAGAAACCCTCAGGTGAAATTGCGCAAAACTTGAGTCCATCTCATTACATAGATGAAGAATTACCTCCTGCGTGTGCAGAGGAAATGGATTCTAGTGAGTCTCTACATTGTGAAGAGCTGGAAAAGCCCTGTAGTGTGGAGAATGAGAAAGAGATCATTACTTATCTGTCTGAAATAGTTGAAGCTAATAAGCAGAAGAGATCTTGGAATCAAGAGGATGAGGAACTTCAGAAAGAAAAGAAATTCAAGGTAGATGAGAGCTGGAATGATTCTGCAGAGTCAAAACAGGTGGGTGTAACTCCATTATTTTTAGCATTTGATCACTTTTCTCAAGTCTAATCAGCTTCTCTGGAATATACTAAAAGTGTGAATGAAATATGTATTTAATGGGTTTTATCGTAAAGGGGGCTGATCACATTTTCAGTCTCGGCATACTATCCTTGGCATACTCTTTCCTCCCCCCCCCCAGCATTGGGGTAATAATGCTCAATTACCTGGCAGAGCAATTATAAGAGTGATTTTCTGAGAAAAGGGTGTTGTTGGTGCTTGAGGTTAAATCTTTGGATAAGACTGGAAGAGAAACCTTGTCTGAAACCACAAGATGCTGCTGTCAGTCAGTGCAGGCAATAGACCAGTGTTCTGACTTGGTACTCGTCAACTTCACATATTCATATGACTGAAGTAAAAACTAGTTTTATGTAAATAATATTGTCCTTAGGCTTTCTTGCTAGCTACTTGCGCATTTTTCCATTTATTTTTTTTACTTCAAGGAAAAAGTAGTTTTTCAGTTTTCTGAACTGAGGAAATCAGGACAAAAAACAATTTTACAAATAATCACAAAAAGCCTATTTAACATTTTAAGTTGGCTTTTATTTTGAGACTGAGTTTCTATTCTACTGAGCACAATTAACCACCCAGTATACCTATTGTAAACCCACTGCGCTCCATTTATGCTCGTATTGCTTCAAGCTGATTTAGGCCCATAATCTGGGTATCTTTTACACATTAGTGTGCACACCCAGTTAAACTAGATTTTGTGTAGGCTGGCTTTGATTGTGTGTTCTGTGGCTGCAGCCTTATACACACTTACCTGGGAGTAGATCGGGTATGAGGCAACATAGATGCTGAATTTAGACATGACTTGTATTTATTAGGAACATAGTTCAGTTCACATAAGCTTAAGATTTTTCCAGTCAACTATTTTATTGACATCTTAGATTGAATAGTAGCATTTGATCTTTTGCTATACTTGAGGGGGAAAAAATTCCATTATAAACTCTCGTGGGCAAGGAATCAGGAAACAGACTAACAGGGCTGGTTGTGTATTAGGCTGCCATAAAGAAACTTAAAAACTGCTTCTTATAGTGATTCACAGAAAATGTACCTCCAATTATTTTGCTGACCTATTATGACTTGAAAATTATTTTAATTTCAGCCTCTCTCTAGCACAGTGGTAGCTCATAGTGATGCAGAAGCTCATGAAGATAAAAATGTCCAAGACCCGAGAACTACAAATCTGGAAAGAACACAAAGCAGCAATAGCAGCTCTTTGGATTCAATTAAGGCAGATACAGACTTCAGTAGTAAGTTGTTTTTCCCCCCAAACCTGATTATTTATTTATTTTTCACACTTTTATACTGTCCTTCCTCCAAAAAGCTCAGGCGGTGGACACAGCTGCTCCCATCCTTTTGTTCTCACAACAACCCTGTGAGGTAGGTGAGGCTGAGAGAAAGTGGGTTCCTGGGTTCAAGGTCACCCAGGAAGCTTTGTGACTGAGGGGGATTTGAACCTGGATCTTCCAGGTCTAAGTCCACCTCCCAGACCATTAGGAAATAAGAACAGCCCCACTAGATCAGGCCATAGGCTCATCTAGTCCAGCTTCCTGTATCTCACAGAGGCCCACCAAATGCCAACTACGCCACCCTGCCTCATCTATTATGGATTAAACAAACCCAATAGATGAAGGGACTTCATCATATTGTGCATGTGACTGATGTTTTTCCTTCAGTGACACAGTGGACTATAGAGGACTACTCCTTCCATTTCAGGGCTGAAGGTAATTACTGACCAATTGCAATTCAGCTGCAAATGAATACAAATAATCCTCCAGAAATGTTGGCTGGTTGGTCAGTCTATCTTATTCTCTTCACTCCTGTCATTCAGTCTACTCAGGGCTTGCTTTGTAATAATAATAATAATGTATTGTATTGGCAACCTTCAGTCTCGAAAGACTATGGTATCGCGCTCTGAAAGGTGGTTCTGGCACAGCGTCTAGTGTGGCTGAAAAGGCCAATCCGGGAGTGACAATCCCTTCCACACCGGGAGCAAGTGCAGTCTGTCCCTGGTCTGTCTCCCTGGCTATGGGCCTTCCTTCTTTGCCTCTTAGCCTCAGACTGTTGGCCAAGTGTCTCTTCAAACTGGGAATTATTATTAATAATAATAATACAAGTATTTATATACTGCCTTTCTTGGTCATCAGATTTCTCCTCGGACTTTAATTCAAGGCGGTTTACATGGGCAGGCTACCCATGCAACAACTACCGCTGCATCTCTCTCCTTAGCGTTGTAGGAAAGCTGTTTGCCCGAGTTGCACTAAAGAGGCTCCAGGTACTTGCAGAGAGCGTCTATCCAGAATCGCAGTGTGGATTCCGAGCCAACCGGTCCACCACTGATATGGTATTCTCCCTTAGACAACTGCAGGAGAAATGCAGGGAACAACGACAGCCACTCTTTATAGCCTTCATAGATCTCACGAAGGCTTTCGACCTGGTCAGCAGAGACAGCCTCTTCAAGATTCTCCCCAAGATCGGATGTCCACCCAGGCTCCTCAGCATCATCAGATCCTTCCACAAGGACATGAAGGGCACTGTTGTCTTCGATGGCTCCACATCAGACCCTTTTGACATCCGAAGCGGAGTGAAGCAGGGCTGTGTTCTTGCACCAACCTTGTTTGGGATTTTCTTCGCTGTCCTGCTGAAGCAGGCCTTTGGAACTGCAACAGAAGGTATCTATCTCCGGACCAGATCAGACGGAAAGCTCTTCAACCTCTCCAGACTGAGAGCAAAATCCAAAGTCCAGCTGAAATGTCTGCGTGACTTCCTCTTTGCCGACGATGCAGCTGTCACTACCCACTCTGCCAAAGATCTCCAGCAGCTCATGGATCGTTTTAGCAAGGCCTGCCAAGATTTTGGACTGACAATCAGCCTGAAGAAAACACAGGTCATGGTTCAGGATGTGGACTCACCTCCCTGCATTACAATCTCTGAGCATGAACTGGAGGTTGTCCATGACTTTGTGTACCTTGGCTCAACGATCTCCGACACTCTTTCTCTCGATACCGAGCTAAACAAGCGCATCGGTAAAGCAGCTACCACGTTTTCCAGACTCACAAAGAGAGTCTGGTCCAACAAGAAGCTGACGGAACATACCAAGATCCAGGTCTACAGAGCTTGCGTCCTGAGTACACTTCTGTACTGCAGCGAGTCATGGACTCTTCGCTCACAACAGGAGAGGAAACTGAGCGCTTTCCACATGCGCTGCCTCCGACGCATCCTCAGCATCACCTGGCAGGACAAAGTTCCAAACAACACAGTCCTGGAACGTGCTGGAATCCCTAGCATGTATTCACTGCTGAAACAGAGACGCCTGCGTTGGCTCAGTCATGTCGTGAGAATGGATGATGGCCGGATCCCAAAGGATCTCCTCTATGGAGAACTTGTGCAAGGAAAGCGCCCTACAGGTAGACCACAGCTGCGATACAAGGACATCTGCAAGAGGGATCTGAAGGCTTTAGGGATGGACCTCAACAAGTGGGAAACCCTGGCCTCTGAGCGGCCCGCTTGGAGGCAGGCTGTGCAGCATGGCCTTTCCCAGTTTGAAGAGACACTTTGCCAACAGTCTGAGGCTAAGAGGCAAAGAAGGAAGGCCCATAGCCAGGGAGACAGACCAGGGACAGACTGCACTTGCTCCCGGTGTGGAAGGGATTGTCACTCCCGGATTGGCCTTTTCAGCCACACTAGACAATGTGCCAGAACCACCTTTCAGAGCGCGATACCATAGTCTTTCGAGACTGAAGGTTGCAAATACCAACATGGGCAGGCTGTTCTAAACCCCCGTAGGGATTTTTACAATCAAAGAAAGGTTCTGTCTTTCAAGAACCGCACAACATTTCAGATGGATCTTTCTGGATCTTTTACATTACTTGTAACCCATAATGGATTTTTCCTCCAGAAACTTGTCCAATCCCCTTTTAAAGGCATCTAGGCCAGATGCCATCGCCACATGCTGCGGCAAGGAGTTCCACAGACCAGCTATACGCTGAATAAAGGAATATTTTCACTTGTCTGTCCTAACTCTCCCAACACTCAATTTTAGTGGATGTCCCCTGGTTCTGGTGTTGTGTGAGAGGGTAAAGAACATCTCTCTATCCACTCTGTCCATCCCCTGCATCAGTTTGTATGTCTCAATCATGTCCTCCCTCAGGCGCCTCTTTTCTAGGCTGAAGAGGTCCAAATGCCGTAGCCTTTCCTCATAAGGAAGGTGCCCCAGCCCATTAATCATCTTAGGATGCAATCCTAACCCCTTATGTCAGTGCTTTCCAGCACTGACATAAGGGCAATGCAGCTCTGAAGTAAGGGAACAAACATTCCCTTACTTTGAGGAGGTCTCCGTAAGTGCCACCCAACTTTAGCATGCAGCACATACCCCACTGGCACTGCTATGCCAGTGCTGGAAAGCACTGACATAAGGGGTTAGGATTGTGCCCTTAGTCGCTCTCTTTTGCACCTTTTCCATTTCCACTATGTCCTTTTTGAGATGTGGTGACCAGAACTGGACACAATACTCCAGGTGTGGCCTTACCATCGATTTGTACAACGGCATTATAGTATTAGCGTTTTGTTCTCAATACCTTTTCTAATGTTCCCAAGCATAGAATTGGCCTTCTTTACTGCTGCTGAACATTGGGTTGACACTTTCATTGAGCTGTCCACCACCACCACCACCCCAAGATCCCTCTCCTGATCCCTCTCCAAGATCCCTCTCCTGATCTGTCACAGACAGCTCAGAATCCTATATGTGAAGTTTTGATTTTTTACCCCAATGTGCATGACTTTATACTTATTTACACTGACAGGCATCTGCAATCTTGATTCCCATTCTGCCAGTAAGGAGAGATCCTTCTGAAGCTCCGCACAATCACTTCTGGTCTTCTTCACTTGGAAAAGCTTGGTGTCATCTGCAAGCCACCTCGCTGCTCAACCCTGTCTCCAGGTCATTTATGAAGAGGTTGAAAAGCACTGGTCCCAGGACAGATCCTTGGGGCACATCACTTTTCACCTCTCCATTGTGAAAACTGTCCATTGACACCCACTCTCTGTTTCCTGGTCTTCAACCAGTTCCCAATCCATGAGCGGACCTGCCCTCTAATTCCCTGATTGTGGAGTTTTCTCAGCAGCCTTTGATGAGGGACCGTGTCGAACGCCTTCTGAAAGTTCAGATATATAATGTCCACGGGTTCTCCCGCATCCACATGCCTGTTGACCTTTTCAAAGAATTCTAAAAGGTTTGTGAGGCAAGTCTTACCCTTACAAAAGCCATGCTGATTCTCCCTCAGCAAGGCTTGTTTGTCTATGTACCTATCTTTGATGAGGCATTCCACCATCTTACCCGGAACAGATGTTAGGCTGACCGGCCTATAGTTTCCTGGGTCCCCCCTCCTTCCCTTTTTAAAGATCGGTGTGACATTTGCTATCCTCCAATTCTCTGGCACCGTGGCCATTTTGAGGGACAAGTTGCATATTTTAGTCAAGAGATCAGCAACTTCATTCTTCAATTCCTTAGTAACTCTAGAGTGGATGCCATCAGGGCCTGGTGATTTATTGATCTTTAATTTGTCAATTGGGTCTGAAACAACTTTTAACCTCTATCTGACTTAATTCCTTGGTCAGGAGGGGCAACGGTTTCTGCCAGAGGTGTTCTGTCGTGAGGACAGATGCAAAGAATTCATTTGGGGCGCAATGCTAACTGGCAGTTATGCTGGTATAGGTGGCCCTAGAGGGTCGCAAACGTGCCGTAAAGCACATTTGCACCTCCTTAGGTGGGAGCTGCATCGGCGCATTCAAATGCGCCGAAGCACGGATGGAGGCTTCTGCGCCGACATAAGCGACAAAGGTAGGGGGCAGGAGGGGGCGTTACTGGACGGGGGAGGTCAGGCCTGGGGGCGGGCGCGCGGGGAGCTGGGGGCGGGGTTGGGACCCGGAGGTTATGCCAGATCCCAAGCCCCGTCCCCAGGGTGAGCGGAGTGGCTTCAAGCCGTTTCGCTCTCCTCGGACCTGCGCCACCTCCGGAGACCCATAGGGGTGCGCAGAGGAGACCCATAGGGGTGCGCAGCCCTTACCCAAGGGTAAGGGGAAGAACTTCCCCTTGCTCGTGGCTGAGCCACTGCTCTCTGCAATCCTGCGTTGGATGCAGCGCAAGCCTCCTGGCTTGCCTGCTCCAGCGCGGGTTAGGATTGCACCGTTAATTTCTCTGCCATCTCTCCTTTTATCTCCCCTTTCCCTCCCTCACCATCCAGAGGGCCAACCGCTTCTCTGGCGGGTTTCCTGCTTTTAACATATTTGAAGAAGCTTTTATTATTCCCCTTAATGTTGCTGGCCTTGCGTACCTCATAGTCTCTCTTGGCCTCCCATATCACCTTCTTACATTTCTTTTGCCACAGTTTATGCTCCTTTTTATTCTCCTCATTAGGGCAAGACTTCTGTTTACGGAAGGAAGCTTCCTTGCCCATTACGGCCTCTCTAACCTGGCTTGTTTGCCATGCAGGCACCCTCCTGGACTTAGTGGAGCCCTTCTTCCTTTGTGGTATACATTTCTGCTGGGGATCTATTACTGTTGTTTTAAGCAGCCTCCATGCACTCTGGAAAGATTGGACTCCTTTTTCCTTCCCTTTCAACCTCCTTCTAACCAGCCTCCTCATTTGAGGGAAGTCTGCCCTTCGGAAGTCAAGGATTTCTGTGACAGATTTGACTGGTACTCTTCCCCCGACATGCATGTCAAAACAGATCGCAGCATTGTCACTGTTCCCCAATGGCTCCGTAACACTGACATCTCTTGCCAGGTCCTGAGTACCACACAATATTAAATCCAGAGTCACCTGTCCTCTGGTGGGCTCCATGACTAGCTGCTCTAAGGCACAGTCGTTTAGCATGTTGATATGAGGATAATTGAAATCCCCCATGATTACAACGCTGTCCCTCCTTGACACCTCCCTGATCTGTTTCCTCATTTCAAGGCCCCTTCTGGTTTCCAGTCTGGAGGACAATAGTACGCCCCCAGTATTACATCGCTCCTCAGACCTGGTAATTTAACCGACAGAGATTCTATGGTGGAGTCGGATCTGCCTTCAATCTCTACTTTGCTGGATTCTATCCCTTCCTTAACAGAAATGGTCACCCCACCACCAACACGCCCCTCCCTATCCCTCCTGTAGAGTTTATAGCCCGGGATTAAGGTATTCCACTGATTCTCCACATTCCACTGGGTTTCTGTTATGCCACTATATCAAAGTTTTCTCTAGTCACCAAACTTTCCAGTTCCCCCATCTTCACTCGGAGACTTCGGGCATTTGAACATGGAATGCCACAGGATAGGCTGCTTATTGGCTCCTTTATACCTGCAACCTCTCATTGTGCCAAACTGTATATCTCATCCCATCATGCTACCATTCCCAATTTCTTCTCTTTTCTGGGGCATTTGGTGGGCCGCTGTGAGATACAGGAAGCTGGACTAGATGGGCCTATGGCCTGATCCAGTGGGGCTGTTCTTATGTTCTTATGTTCTCCTATTCTGTCTTTACCTTGTTGTTCTCTAACCTCCCTGTCCTCGTCCCTTAGGGATAAGGAGTCCCGAACCAGATGCCCCTCAAATCCTGTTGGCTTTCCCCCAGATAATTTGATCAAAACACTTTGTATAAATTGTCAAAATATTGAGTGACTTCAGGTTCCTAACATTTCAGGTTCTTAAATTTTTTAGAGAGAGTTACTTCTCTATTTGCTCTCTTTTATGAACTTCTATTCTGTTGAGCACAGGAAATCAATTTCGTCTAGGCATTGCTCCTTGTTATGAAGGTCTCAAGGTTACCAGAACTTCAACTGAAAACTGAGAATCCAAAGCCCCTGCCCCCCAAAGAAAAAAAAATCCCTTCAGTTGTGACAAATACTGACTAAAGTTATTTCATGTAGTATTTATCTGTTTTGGGTACTCAGTATATACTTGAGATGCATTTTTTGTTCAGCAACACCTCCTTTTTTCCTAGTTCAACAAAATAGTGAATTGGAAGCTCCACTTTTCATGGACAGTATCTGTGAGCAAAATTTGCAGGAGGTAAGTAAGAAACATAAAACCCTTTAATTCCTATCTCTAGCAGAAGTATATTTGATAGTGTTTTTTAATTTTATTTTTAATCTAAACACTTGAATACAGTTTGTAAGCTTATTTTTGGAGTATTTGTTTATTTCATTTTCAGAAATTGCAAGAAGGCATTATCACGGTCCAAGAATTTTTCACACTTCTCCGAGTCCATGTTGTGATACAGAAGCTACGCCAGAGCCAGCTTCCACCCAATGTAAGTGTATAAACATACAGATTTAAATTTCATAGTATACATGTAAAGTATTACAGTAATTTGTTTCAAGAACTACATATAACCCTCCACTGGATATTCATAAAATCTTTTCTGCTTCCAGCTTGTTTCTGATTAAACGTGGCTGCCTCTAAATACCTAGATAAATTTATACAAGAAGATCCACTGGTATTTGTATGGGACTTCACAGCTCTTTATATAGTCATTACAGTCAGTCCACATCTTTATTAACCATGTGCTCAACCCACGTTTAGTTGTGTTTTTTTTTATGAATTAGTTCTGAATTTGCCAAGCCACTATGCAATTTTAAAAAGCATCTGGGTACTTTGAAAAGGCTGCAGCAAAAAAGACACACTTGAATTCTGGCTGTGTATCTAGTTTTCTACTGCACATACATTACTTCTTTGGATTGTGAGATGTGTGGTATCAACTTGCATTTTTTTCTGTTTTTTCTAGTATGCAGTCAATGCAGCCCCTACACCAGAAGATGAGATTCTTAGCCAGTATGTTTATCGTCCCAAGTTGCAAGTTTATGATGAAGATTGCCAAATTCTCTCCGATACAATAGAAAAGTAAGATATTGGCATTTTTCAAAGAGTGTGTTTGTATTCACATGTAAATGAAACGTGAAAAGAATTGAACTATGGTGTTTAGTTCATTTTTTTGAAATAGGGCTTACATGACAACAATTACTGGGAACTTTGCAAGCTCTTATAAACCTAGAGAGTGGTGATGTTCCTGCCTTTGCTAGAGTATGCCTAAAGAATGCAGGCAATCCTAATATCTTTTCTGTATTTAACTTTTCTTCTTGCCTGTGTTGGGCTCCTGATCTTTCAGGATGTAATAGAAGTACCTGAAAGCATATCTCTTACCATAGTGCTCTTATTAATTAGAATGCAGAATAAAATTGGTAGTAATATGTAATGGTGTATTCCTTAAACAGGAATGTTTCCACAATTGCATTATTGTTTGGGCATGCACGTGGAGCAGACATGAGTGAGAAAGCTAATATACATACCTTAGATCAGCCATTTTCAACCTTTTTCAGCTCACAGCACACTGACAAGGCACTAAAGTTGTCAAGGCACACTACTAGTTTTTAATTACATTATTATAATTAATTTAATTAATAACATGAATACATTTAGATCATTACATGGCAATTAAAGAAATTCACAAGAAGCTTGGAGAGGAAAGTATATGTGGTTTCTGGAAAGGAGGAATAATGTTTTGAAATAGGTCATCATATTATCAGTTGATATGCTTTGATATGCCAGAAAGTGTTGGCAAAGAGAGGTCAGACTAAGCACATAGTGGAGAAATGTGGGATGAGGGGCAGTGAGGAGATGTGACTGAAACAAGTGCAGGATTCACTGGGGTGGGGGGAAGAGAGAGAGTAAGAGGCAACTGATTCTGGACTTTGGAAGGTGGGGAAGAGAGAGGGGAGGGACGGTAAGAGAGGGGTTAACTGCAAGTATGATGGGAGAATGTGTGTGCGGGACGGGAGGAGGTGGGGCGGGGGAGAAAAGTTTCAATTGCCTGCTTGTGTATTCAAGAAAGAGTGCAACCGAGAGCCCAAGCCTCTGTACATCTACTCAGAAGTAAGCCCTATTATAGTCAATGGGGCTTACTCCTAGGTAAGTGTGGATAAGATTGTGGCCCAACACCTTTACTGTCAAAGCCAAAGGCTTGCCAGTGGAGGCAATGCTGGGAGGGTCACTTTGGGGCATTGCAGGTAAGGAAAAAGGTCTCTTAAGGATCCTTTTTCAGCCAGTTGCTTCGCTAGCTCCGTGCCTGCTTCCCACCTTATGGCTCATTGCTCGCTCTCACTCCCTCCACGCTCCTGCCTGCCGGGAGCTTTTCCAGGCTTTCTGGCTGCCTAGCTGCCTGGCTGCCCAATCACCGCACGGGGCAGGCACCATCAACAGTAGGAGCTTCGAAGCCCCTTCGCAGGCTGCTCCTTTTTCTCCTGCTGCTGCTTGAGCCTCCAAGCAGCCACTTCTCCCATGTGCACAGCTGCTGCCTGTCTCCTTCACCCTGCGGCACATCTGAGGCAGCCTCATGGCACACCAGTGTGCCATGGCACAGCAGTTGAAATCCTCTGCCTTAGATTATGGTAGAGGGAGCCCTGATCATTCTGATGGATCAGAGTAAATTGTAGGCAGAATATGCCTTACAGTAATATATCTTTGTCCTTGTGGTAGAACAGCTGGATCCTCTCATGGAAAGCTTCTTTTTTTTAAGAGTTTGGACACTTTGTGCAGATTCTTTTTATGTATAATCTCTTAACCAGAGAAAAGACAATATGGGGGGATTCAAGGACCTATGAGTGATGTTTCTATATTTGCATCAGATTTTGAGGACCTCCTTACACAGGTGCCTGAAAGCAGTTCCCAGAAGTGAAAGGAATTCTTCATAGTAACCTCTGACATTGTACCAGAAAAACTTGTCTGTAATAGAAGGTATCAAAGTCTGTGCTCTCTTGATTCCAGCCTGTATGCATAATTTTAAGTTCTGACTCCTGAAGTGGATTCTGTTAATGCTCTAAAAAGTGTCAAGTAGTTACTTACATATCTACAGATAAGTATCTAGTCTGTTAGAACTGTTGGCTATAACATCTTTTCAGTGTTGAAAGTTTTTGAAGCACAAAATACTGCAGGATTTTTGGGACACTTGCCCTTCTAAGCCTCTTAATATGGAAACATATCTACAGACTAATGTTAAAATATGCTTTTAATTAATATTTTAGATTAAAGCCACATTTAGATGATCAAGATAAACTCCTGGTGAATGTGCATAAAAGTCTGTGGGAAGTAATGAAAACCTATTCTTATGAGGAGGTATGGAAAACTGTAACTTTTTAATAGTAGTTATTGGAGTCTGTCACCAGTGCTCCTGTGTCTCAGTTCTTTATATGTTTGGTTGGTGTGTAGTTGACCTTGGCTACTTTTATGGACTTTGTCTGCATGTGACTCATGGCACAAGGACCTGGGGTTGTCCTTTTGGGTGATGGGGGTGATTTGGGGGGCTGTTTCCCAAGAAAGAAACGTTTGCAGAGTACTTCTAAAAGCTGGGCTCTGGCGTATCCTCCAGAGTGGTACTTAATCCTGTGAAAAGAGAAAAATGCTTTTCTGAAGCACATGTGGATATCTTGGGACTCAAATTTGAGTTTTGAGAGGCTGCTGTTAAGCAAACTTCCCTGTAATTTGTTTAAAGTTTCTGTTGAGCTGCATGAGGGCAGTGCCAGAATGCTTGGCTATGATATCATTGCTGAGCTCCAGATTGCTGTAACAGAGCTGTGCTACTGAGAGCTGGGGAAAGCTACTGTTAAATTATCAACCTGGTCACTTTATTCATCCTGCTATTATTCTCAATTCCACTGCAGCTGAAAGGCTTTGGAGCAGAGTTGAACAAAATGAAATCCTGTTTCACTAAGAAGAGTAAAGTTCTTGCTCACAGGGGGAAAGCAAAATTGTATGCAAAACTGGTGCAGAATGCACAGGTAAACTATATGAGGAAACCAGGGTGAGGTAATCTTTGGCTATTTTTCCTGGTGTATAAAGCTGTTTATTCTCTGTATATGTATCCTGTTCCTTCAGATGAGCATACATAGGGTTTGTCTTGTTTTTCCTCACAGCAAACCTGTGAGGTAGGTCTTGCTTAGATGTGATGACTGTCTCAAGTTGAGCTTCATGGTTGAGCAGAAATTGAACTCTGCTGGTCCAAGTCTAACATTCTGCTACATTATTTTTGGCACTATCAAGGAATGCACAGAACAACCCGAAGAAATGTTTTGATATATGTTTTAGGATAGCTAAGCATCTTTCCTTCTGACCTCTTGGTAAGAAGCATCCTCTGAGGGCCAACCTTGTATACTTGCCCACAGTCACGGTTGAGTACCTGGATATTTCTGCCCACCTATAATAAGGAATAAAGTATCAGCAACTTGTATGGCTAGAGAGGTACAGTGCTATTTCCATGGGGTCTGAGCAATAGTAGTAGTAGTCATACATTAATGGTAGGTCATCTTACTTTGAGGGGGAGTAGTGAGGACTTTGAAGGTAATTTTCAGTTCTGGTGCCCAAGATATAATCTTGTTTTTTCTCTGATCATTTATGTTGCTCTGCAAGTTTGCAAAGCAGTTGAAAATTCATATTTAAATTATTGTAACAAACAGGTTTGGCTTAAACATAATGACTTGTCCAAAGCTCCACCTGGTAAATCGAGCTGATTTGAACCATTGGTGGTGGACAGGTCGATGAAAGTGTTGACTCAATGTGCAGCGGCAATAAAGAAGGCCAATTCTATGCTTGGGATCATTAGAAAAGGTATTGAGAACAAAACGGCTAATATTATAATGCCGTTGTACAAATCTATGGTAAGGCCACACCTGGAGTATTGTGTCCAGTTCTGGTCGCCGCATCTCAAAAAAGACATAGTGGAAATGGAAAAGGTGCAAAAGAGAGCGACTAGGATGATTACTGGGCGGGGGCACCTTCCTTATGAGGAAAGGCTACGGTGTTTGGGCCTCTTCAGCCTAGAAAAGAGACGCCTGAGGGGGGACTTGATTGAGACATACAAAATTATGCAGGGGATGGATAGAGAGATGCTCTTTACACTCTCACATAACACCAGAACCAGGGGACATCCACTAAAATTGAGTGTTGGGAGAGTTAGAATAGACGAAAGAAAATATTTCTTTACTCAGCGTGTGGTTGGTCTGTGGAACTCCTTGCCACAGGATGTGGTGATGGCGACTGGCCTGGATGCCTTTAAAAGGGGATTGGACAAGTTTCTGGACGAAAAATCCATTACGGATTACAGGCCATGATGTGCATGTACAACCTCCTGATTTTAGAATGTCAGAATGCCAGATGCAAGGGAGGGCGCCAGAATGAGCGCCCTTTCGTTATCTTGTGTGCTCCCTGGGGCATTTGGTGGGCTGCTGTGAGATACAGGAAGCTGGACTAGATGGGCCTATGGCCTGATCCAGTGGGGCTGTTCTTATGTTCTTAAGTTTTTTTTTCTACTTAAGTTCCAGTGGGATATGCTTCAATCAAGACTGGCTAAAGTGGATGAACTTCTAAAAGAAATGGACAGCTGTCTTATTGCTCTGGAGACAGGTACAGCCTCAAAGTTCTAGACAGCTTTACTTTTTGAGTAGAGCTAAGCTTAGTTATTGGATTCTATTATCACCTAGAAATGTGGAAACCACTACAGTTTTATAACATGATTTATTTGATATTATTATTACAGGTAATACCTAATTATCCATGGATTTTTTCATCCAAGTTTTTATCTCACTGGGTTGAGAAGGGCCCTTTAAATTAAAGGAAAGAGTCATTTAACAGTAGCCTCATTAATGCAGGAGGGGGCAGCCAGCAGACAATCAATGAAACATTCTTGCTGCAGGCGCTTTGAACAGCTTCACTCTGAGGCACTCTGACCCTTCCCTTCCACTGCGCTCCCCTGAAGGGAGGGGTCGATGCTTCAGAGTGAAGCCTTTCTAAGGTCTGGAGAGAGAATAATTGAGACAATGGAGATTGTCTGCCTGATGCCTCTGTCCTGCATTACAAAGGTCAGCAAGGCTGTTTTTAAATCACTGAGTAAAGGGACAGTGTTTTTTAAATCGATTTCCTTTAATGTGATTTTTGGCATCCACATGGTTTCTGGGAACAGAATCCTCATGGATACCGCAACTCAGCCTGTTCATCTTGATTTCCTCCTCCCATCAGGAGGAGTCCAAGGCAAATTACAATATTTTTCTATAAAGAAGCTCTCCTACCTATGAACAGTCAACTTATGAACATTTTCAGCTCTGATGTCTGGTTTAAGCCGATGCTGCTGAGCATGGAAGCCACTCAGGAGCATTCTCAGCAGCTCCTGTAGTGAATCTGACAACATTGCAAGTGAAACTCACAATGAAATAGATACAGTTGGGAGTGAAGGAGACAATACTTACAGAGTAAATCTGACAACGAAAGTGAAACTGACAGCAACAGACAGGGGCTTTATTATACTTACCAACAAAACTACTTATGAACTGAGCCCTGGACCTGAACGTGCTTGTAAATAGGGGAGTTTCTATATAACAGTAGTAATTTCAATTTAGAATCTTATAGGGCTGTATATATTTTGTCAAAAATAAACCTAAATTCTGTCCTCAGAATTTGCACATTTGAAGGCACAGAGACGAGGAACCATGAAGAGAAATGGGGAGCTGCACAGAATGAGATACTTGTGTCATCTAAATAATGAAAGTCCATATCTGTGATCTCCTTTGGTTTTTGATGTTTCAGTGGATACAATCTGCTTGTCTTCAGTGTAAAAATATAATCCTAACGGTGAAACAAAAAAAAGGAGGAAAATCTCAGATTGTCAACCCCCTTCTACTAGAATAGAACAGATGCTGTAATAGATCACTACTACCTAGTACTAATCAATCAGTAAATGGCATTTTCTATTTCTATTTTCCCCTTCAATATCCTAAGACAGTGGTTTTCACGCATTTAACACCAGGACCCACTTATTAGAATGAGAATCTGTCAGGACCTACTGGAAGTGATGTATGACCAGAAGTGACATCATCAAGCAGGAAAAATTTTAACAATCCTAGGCTGCATTTCTACCCACACTTTACTATCATTGTTAAAAGCATATACATAGTAGCCTGTTAAAAGTATAGGTCTGTAACATTTCCCCAGATGCAGTCACATACCATGGTAGCTTCAAGTCTAATACATTAAAAATAAAATATTAAAATGAATGGGAACCCACTTGAAATTGGTTCATGACCCACCTGGTGGGTCCCA
Source organism: Tiliqua scincoides (assembly GCF_035046505.1). NCBI lineage: Eukaryota > Metazoa > Chordata > Lepidosauria > Squamata > Scincidae > Tiliqua > Tiliqua scincoides. The sequence continues at coordinate 13,624,528 of NC_089821.1, forward strand.
ACCCACAGTTTGAGAAACACTGTCCTAAGACATTCAGTGTGAGCATGATATAATAAGATGTCATGATGTATTGTTACTTAAAATATTATTGTATATTAAAGTTTCTGTACATTCCCTTGAGCACTTCCTAAAAGTGTTTTGGTTTAATACAAAAGCGTTTTCTAATTTAAAATACTGTAGATACTTGCCTATAAGATGAGAAATTTATGCCAGTAAATCCAAGTGTAAATCATCTCACCTTATCTGCAATTCACTCAGAGGTCAGGGCTGTTCAGGCAGCCAGGACAATGGAGAGATAATTGCAGGGCAATTGGTCTCCATGGTGATGGACTCCAGGGCAAGCTACCGCCAAAGTTAACCTTTTCACTTATCTGGAGAAAAAAGTAAGCCAGGTCTCAAGGCTTCCATCTAAATCAAGCAAGCCTCTTTCTCTTTGGCAGGATCACACCTGACCCTTCTGCACCCTCCTTCCATTTTGGGAATGTTTGGCAGAGGACTGGTTTTTAAAGTATCAGGATGTAATTCCCATTTCCATCTGAAATAAAGTCCCAGGCTACAGTTCAGTGCACTATTACTTAAGAATAATACCATTCCACTGGAGATCCACTGGGGATCTGCACCTCCCAAACATTGCTGCAGCCAGCAACTTCTGGGTTCTGTTGCTTCAGCAGGCTTTGCAACCAGATTTCCAGGCAGACATGGCTGGCTGTGGTGATGTGGAGGGGGGGGGGGCAATCATTGGCACAGAAAGGAGGTTCCCTGGCGAAGCAGGAAGCTCTGTTCACACCAGGGAAGGAATTTTCAGGACACAGTGTAAAGAGAAACAAATCTAAATAAAACTTCAATATTTTAATTTGTTAAATCTCTATGATGGTGCATTGTAGGAAAAGTTGCATTTCCTGTGAGGTTGACTTACGAATCCATGCAGCATTTTTGGACTGAGTGTTCTTGTCTCTTGCTTTTTAGAAACTGTAAGACTGGAAAGCTCAGAGTTGGATCTTGGTGACTCTTTGGCAGAATATGAGTCCAAACTGAAAGATACTGAGAGTGGTAAGGAACTGTTTTGAGCTGCATGCAGAAGGTATTGTAGAAGGTCGTGAATGAATGCAGAAGTGATGTGTTCAGCTTTTTTTTACTGTTTCAGGAAAAAGATGCACTCCTCTCTGTGTATTGGAGAATTATTTAGAATTGTTTCAAATAAAGGTCATCTTTTCCTAAAGGTCATCCTATTTTTCACAGGATGAAATTCCAGCATGAAAATTGTAGCAAGTGTAGTAGTTTTCCAGTACATGCACTTCAAAAGTTGCAGTTAGCTAAACCTCAATTCATGTACATTTTGCATGTATGTTGTGAGTTTGCTTTCTAGGATCATCCCTGCATGTGGAATTCATTTGATCCTCCACAATATATTTCCACCTAGAAATTTCTGTTAATGTTCTAACTGAACTTCAGGGAGGAAACTTACATTTCAAGACTTTTGTTCAGAGCTAGCCTGCTTAATCAGATAAAATATACAACTGTGCTTGTCATCTACTTTCAGATTCTTAATGTGTGTTTCCCAATTTTAGAGCTCAAAAGCTACAAAGCCCAAGAGGAAGCACTTCAAAGGTACTATCTGACCAAAGATTTTAACTTTTACTTGCATCCTGTGAAAGTTCCTTGTTTTTAGCACTACTCTGGATATTTTGATCACATATACATTATTTTGTTTTGTTTTCTGCAGAGAACAATCAAATCTCAGAGACCAAACACAGCAGAGAATTTCTGAGATAAACAATCTCCAGGAAAACATGAAAAGCTGTCAGGAACTCATGAAGAAATACAAGTAAGGCTGCAATCCTAACCACACTTTCCTGAGAGTAAGCCCCATTGAAAAAAATAGGACTTAACTTCTGAGTAGATCTGGTTAGCATTGTTCCCTAAGTCAGTTAAATGGAAGGGGATCCTAACAGTGATGCTTGGCACCAGTTAGGTGCTGCCAGTATATCTTGTTTCTATGTCCTTAAGTGGTATCCTTTTGAGAGTTTCATTCCTATCAACAATGAATCTAGAGTCTATAGTTGTATTTTTCATGAATTCCCTTTACCTTTAACAGAATGGCATATACTGTTTATGATTGTAAAACACATTTTTACTTGGGAAAACAAGTAAACTGCCTGGGAAAACACATTTTCACTGAATTATGTTTCTAATATGGGCTGAAATTATAGATACTAGACTGAGATCTCAAGTTTTAAATCAAGCACAACTACTTGTGTAAAAGCATTACTCTATGCTGATCTAGACAGTTAAACAAAATCAAATCCAAATTTTTCTCTTTTGTAAATAAATGTCTGATCAAGAGAATACAGGCTGGAGAACTGGTTACTTCTCAGGCTTGAAAGCTTACTCTTGATGATAAAAATTGTCCAGTTAAGGTGGGTGGGTGGTGGTGGTTGTGGTTACATATTCCTATCCCTTTGCAGAAAAGAGTTTGAATCTTTGCGGCAGTAGAGGCATTTTACTTCTCCCCCCTCCCTCCACACCATACAATGATTAATTTTACAACAATCACAATTTTATCACTTTACTAATGTGCATTTAGCAAGTAACTTCCCTCGCACAGCTAGTTTTAGATGAGACAAAAAGGCGGAAGGCAGGGAGAACATTACAGTTTTTTTAGTTATTAGGCCCCTCAATTTGCAGGGTGAAAAAAACTGTTTTGGAGAAAGGTAATGACTTTTGAACTCATTTTTATGGAGATAGTATTGTTGTCAATTAACATATAGTATACATACCTTATTCTGATGTCTTCTGATGACTTCTGATAGGTATTTTTCTTTTACTAGTTTCTCTGAATGGGTGTTGAAAGAATGGGATGATCACCAGGCAGTTTTCACTTTCCTATATGATTCTATTGAACTCACTGTTGCACTTGGATGTCCTGTGGGTAAGTTACCAAAAAAAAAAAAAAATTTGGTCTGGTGCACACAGTGAAAGGGGAATGTATGTATGTTGAGTATGTATTTGACTATTGTTTCTTTTTTTGTGCCTGAATTTTTAGTCCAGCCACATGGTGTCATGTAACCCTCACAGCAGCTTTTAAAACCTCATACAACTTTTAAAAAAGACGATAGACAGTGTCAGATTGTTCAATTCATAGTCAGTTTTTAGCTGCTCAATCTGAGAGCTTCTTGATCAAAGCACCAAATACATAAACACTGCATGCCTTGGAAGGCAAAATGCCTTTGTAGTCTGTAGCAGTTTTATTGCTTAACAGTTCAATCTTAGGCATGTCTACTGAAAAGTAATCTCCATTGAGTTCAATTGAACATACTCCCAGGTAAGAGTTTGTAGGATTGCAGCCTTGGTGCACCACAGGCCTAATATAAGCTAGGACTATGGGGCAGCTGCAAAGAAAGCAATTACATTTCTGGGCTGCATTAGCAAAGATGCAGAATCAAGATCACAAGACCTACCTCACAGGGTTGTTGTAAGGACAAAAGGAGGAGAGCAGCTGTATACACTGCCCTAAGCTCTTTGGAGGAAGGGCAGTATACAAATGTGAAAAATAAATGTTCCACTCTATACTGCTCTAGTCAGGCATCACTTGCATCCAATTCTGGGCATCACATTTTAAGGAGGACATTGATAAGATGATCAGGGTTCAGCGTAGGTTTAGTAAAGATGTTGAGTGGTCTGGAAACAAAATCGTGAGAGTTAAGAGCTTGGAATGTTTAGCTTGGAGAAGAGAAGATGGGTTGAAACACAACTGCTGTCTTCATATATCTGAAGGGATTTCACACAGAAGAGGTTGAGAACTTGATCTTTGTCTCCTGAGGACAGACCTCAGGATCAATAGGTTGAAACTACAGTAGAAGGTTTAAGTTAGACGTGAGGAAGAACTTAACTATAAGAGCTGTCCATCACTGGAACAACCAGCTTCATGCAGTTATAAACACCTTCTCATTGAAGATTTTCAAGCAGAGGTTGAATGACCACTGTTGGGATGCTGTATTTGCTGGCACTGGACTAGAGAACATCTAAAGTCAATTTCAACTCTAACATTCTATGATGAAGACTAGACCTGACATGGAAGTTTTCAACATGAAGGATTTTTCTTTGTGTTTAATTGAAGAAGCAGCTGATCATGTGAAGTCCCACTTGTAATCTGGCACGACAGCCCAGGCACAGGCTTGCCACCGCAGCAAGAAGAAGGCTTCAGTTTGAAGTACTCTTTGTTCACACTGTTACTTTTTTCTCATAGATGATGCTACATTCAGCAGCATGTTTTGCAGAAAGATTGTTGGTTTGAACTTCAAATCGCTGTTGGATGGTAAGTCTCTGGAGTGTTTCATGACTGCTTTCTGAAAGCAATTCTGCATTTTTCAGGTATAAATGTAACTGCTGTATTTCAGTAACATTTGCTCTTTGTTTGCTGATGATGCAACTCCTTGGTGTGAAGCCTAGCCTTAACCATGATCAGAGAGAGAAGCAAAGCCATCAGGAAAGCAGTGAGCAACAGATACTGGATAAGTAGTCACTGAAATACCTTTGCCAGCACTCTGCTATGAGAAAAACATGAGAGTAGGAAAGAAGCCTTAGAAAAGAAGCATTTGAATTTGGATGAGGCTCAGTTGCCTCATCTATGCATCTGAATCTTCTAAACCAGCAGGCTCCAAACCTTGGTCCGTGGGCCAGATCTGGCGCCCACCAGAATTCTCCCCCCCCCAGTGCTTACTGTTCCACTGGGGAGCCTTTCTGCACTCCTAAACATTGCTGCAGCCAGCCACTTCTGGGTTCTGTTGCTCCAGCAGACTTTGCACCCAGATTTCCAGGCAGACATGGCTGGCTGTGGTGATGTTTGGGGGCGATCAGTGGCACAGAAAGGAGGTTCCCTGGCGAAGCAGTAAACTTTGTTCACACCAGGGAAGGAATTCTCAGGACACAGCAGTCTCCAGTTTGGAGACCAGCTGCTCTTAACAGTGCTTGGCTCTTCGCTTGGTAAACAGGCCATTTTACTGCTGACTGTAGCCTAGCTTTTGCTGAACTTTGGTCTATTCCACTTTGAGAACAGGTGGAGACTCACATGCATAGGAGCTCAATACAAACAATTCCCTGTTCATTGAAAACAGAGAAGCAGGCTAAGCTAGAACCTTCCTTCCTGACATATAGTTTTCTAAGCAGGGCTGTGGTGTCTGAGTTGGAAGGAATTTTGGGTGGAGTTGAAGGTTTTATATACAAACTCAACAGCCCTGCTAGTTATTGGCATCCCTTGCTGACCGGATGATAACCTGAAAGAGCAGGGTTGTGGAGTCAGTACACAAAACCTATGACTCTGCCCCAAACTGCTCACAACTCCCCTCCACAGCCCTACTGAGGGCTGTGGAATTGGAGGTTTTGTGTATTGACTCCACAGCCCTGTTTTTCAGTTAAGGAACTTTCTGTAAGATGTCAAAAATGTCAAAGATGTAAGATGTCAAAAAGTCCCCACTAGCAGTCTACATTACGACCACCTTAATGCAGGTTTAACACCTCAGTGGGACTAAGTCTGCATTCTTTAAGTTGGCTAACTGTTTTGAATTTCATAGCCTCAAACAAAATGCCTTGACTATAACTAAATTTATCAAATTTTTATAATTTTTCTTCCAGAATCAAAAGCTCCACCTTCCTCCAAGCTGGTGCAGAGGCTCATTTTTCAGTTTATTAATAGTCAAAGATCATGGCAGGAGAAATGTTCAACAGTACACAACCTTTATCAGGTAACTACTGTGATAGGAAACTATTTTCAAATGAAACAGACTTGTCTGCTATGGAACAAAGTAGGTATGTGTCTTCCAATCAGACTTCCAGATGGATTTTGGGATTGAACTGCCTTGGATCACCCAGGCGGATGACCCATACCTAGAGATAGATGGGGGAATGCAACTCTGCTAATTCTCCTCTCTTGCTGACCATTGGTATCATTGACTATGGTATCCTTCTGGATCAGCTGGTTTTAAGTGGGACAGGGAGGAACCATGTTGCAAGGCTCTATTTCTTTGACAGGTCAGTTCCAGAAGGTGGTGCTTGAAGACCACTGTTTCACCATCTAATTTATAGTTTGTTCCAGAAATCTGTCATGTCTCCCATGCTGTTCAACATCCACGGAAAGCCACTGCGGCAGACCATCCAGAAATTTGGAATAGGTGTTATCAGTGCGTGGACTCCAGGAATCTTTCATTTTCTCATTCTGATCCTGGGGGTGCAATAGAAGTTCTGTGTGGTGTCTGCTGGTGGATTTTTGAAGATACAGAAGCAGTGGAGAAGTGCCTTCTACCAGTTTGGGCTGGTGTACTAGCTGCACCAATTCCCTGAGAAACCTGACTTGGCCTCAGTCACAGTGCCACCTCAAGAACCAGTCTTCCCCCTTCTGCCCTGCTCTTGTAGCTTGACAAGTTGCCCCCAGCCTATATTTGCATGTGTGTACCCCTCCCCTACATTTGGACTGCTGTTTTCTGTCACCATGATGGAAGCTACCAGCTTCTCCTCCACTCCATGTGCCACTTGAAAAAGTCCAAGGGAGAGTGGCAGAAGAGAAAGTCCATGGAGGTTTACATCTGCTGTGTTCAGAACAGGATAGGCACCAAGCACCCATTTCCTTTCTGTCTCAGAAGAACAGGAAGAATTGCTTGGCTTTTTTTCTGTCACGTCCCAAGAAATGAGGGAGCATCCAATCCCTTTTATCCTTCCCTGCAGAGGAAGAGAATGGAAGGTTATCTCAGTGAACACTGCTCCCAAGGGATCATCTATAAGGCTTCAAAGACTGGAATTGGGGACACTTCGTTCTCTTCAGCCTTAATACTTGATCAGTGCTCTTCCTTTTTCCATCTCTTACCACAAACTGTATATAGTGCAGTCTGTCCATAGGCACTGCATGGCTATTTCATTGTATCTTCGCAGCCAAACCAGTGTTGGAGACTCAATTCACTTCAAAAAAAATGAAGCCAGAACTTTTGCAGACAATAATTAGAGGAGTCAAAGCCTGCATATATGTCAACTTTTTAAAAAAGCAATGCAAGGGGAGGCAAACCATTGTTTTTCTTACATAGCTGTGTTCTGTGATTTAATTCATTGCACCACTCCCATTTCTAACTAACAGTTCAAAAATCTGGATGAGACATCACAATTATGATCTGATTTATAGATCTGTCTCATATAATGTTATCAAAGTCACAATTACTTCCTCTGATTGTCCAACCAGATGCTGCATGACATCTCTCTGGTGGTGAGTCGCTGTCAACTCCTAGGAAGAGAGATAGAATTTCTGGATAGATGGGGTGGAAAATTTAGTCTTCTGAAGATGGAAATAAATGATATGAAGTAAGTGATCAACATATGCTAATAGTGTTGTATAAAATGTAGGGATGTAAAGCCTATAATTTGTAAGTTATGATTGGTAGTGTATTTCTCAATTGTGACTTAGTTCATATTAATATTATGAACACTTATATAGGTCTGAGTATGCAAAGCGCTTCACCTTTTTTATCTTGATGTAGTCCAGTGATGGCAAACCTTTTAGAGACCGAGTGCCCAAACTGCAACCCAAAACCCACTTATTCATTCAAAGTGCCAACATGGCAATTTAACCTGAATACTGAAGTTTTAGTTTAGAAAAAACAACCTATACATTAACATCTTTTACCTACTATTACTTGTAACCCGTAATGAACTTTTCCTCTTTAATGTTGTCCAATCCCTTCTTAAAGGCATCTAGGCAAGTTGTCATCACTGCTTCCTATGGCAAAGAGTTCCACGGACTAATTACATGCTGGGTAAAGAAATATTGGCGGGGAGGGGGTGGCTGCAAGACCTTGCCACTGCTCATTTTCTCAAACAAGAATTTTTTTTTTTTTAAATCCCCACCCACGGAAGTGGGTTCTAAGGCTGCAATCCCAGCCACTCTTTCCTAGGAGTAAGCCTCATTGACTCTAATGGGGCTTACTTCTGAGTAGACATGCACAGGAGCGGGCTCCATGGCTGCAATGCCAGCCACCCTTTCTTGGGAGTAAGCCTCATCCACTGTAATGGTGCTTACTTCTGAGTAGACATGCAAAGGAGCAGGCTTCAAGGCTGTCATCCTAGCCACGCTGTCCTGGGAGCAAGCCCCATTGACTATAATGGGACTGACTCCTGAGTGGGCATGCATAGGAATGGGCTCTCAGGCTTTCACAGTGGAGAGAGGTGAAAAGCGGTGTGCAACAACGATCTGTCCTGGGACCGGTGCTCTTCAACCTCTTCATAAATGACTTGGAGAGAGGGTTGAGCAGTGAGGTGGCTAAGTTTGCAGACGACACCAAACTTTTCCGAGTGGTGAAGACCAGAAGTGATTGTGAGGAGCTCCAGAAAGATCTCTCTAGACTGGCAGAATGGGCAGCAAAATGGCAGATGCGCTTCAATGTCAGTAAGTGTAAGGTCATGCACATTGGAGCAAAAATTCAAAGCTTCACATATAGGCTAATGGGTTCTGAGCTGTGACAGACCAGGAGAGAGATTTTGGGGTGGTGGTGGACAGGTCGATGAAAGTGTTGACCCAATGTGCAGTGCCAGTGAAGAAGGCCAATTCTATGCTTGGGATCATTAGAAAAGATATTGAGAACAAAACAGCTAATATTATAATGCCGTTGTACAAATCGATGGTAAGGCCACACCTGGAGTATTGTGTCCAGTTCTGGTCGCTGCATCTCAAAAAGGATATAGTGGAAATGGAAAAGGTGCAAAAGAGGGCAACTAAGATGATTGCTGGGCTGGGGCACCTTCCTTATGAGGAAAGGCTATGGCATTTGGGCCTCTTCAGCCTAGAAAAGAGGCGCCTGAGGGGGCACATGATTGAGACATACAAAATTATGCATGGGAAGGATAGAGAGGTGCTCTTTACACTCTCACATAACACCAGAACCAGGGGACATCCACTAAAATTGAGTGTTGGGAGAGTTAGGACAGATAAAAGAAAATATTTCTTTACTCAGCATGTGGTTGATCTGTGGAACTCCTGGCCACAGGATGTGGTGATGGCGACTGGCCTGGACGCCTTTAAAAGGGGATTGGACAAGTTTCTGGATGAAAAATCCATTACGGGTTACAAGCCATGATGTGTATGTGCAACCTCCTGATTTTAGAAATGGGCTATGTCAGATGCAAGGGAGGGCACCAGGATGAGGCCTCTTGTTATCAGGTGTGCTCCCTGGGGCATTTGGTGGGACCACTGTGAGATACAAGAAGCTAGACTAGATGGGCCTATGGCCTGATCCAGTGGGGCTGTTCTTATGTTCTTATGCCATCCTAGCCACGCTTTCCTGGGAGCAAGCCCCATTGACTATAATGGGACTGACTCCTGAGTAGGCATGCATAAGATTGGACTCTCAGGCTGCCATCCTAGCCGTGCTTTCCTGGGAGCAAACCCCATTGACTATAATAAGACAAGTAAGTAAGGACTATAATAGTCCTTAGTAAGTAAGGACTAGCACCACGTGCAAGGCAGACGCCCCAAAGCCAACAGCAGCAGCTTTGCTCTGCCTGCCTACACGCTGCAGGGCCTTACCCGTCAGGGGAGGGAGGAAGCGCTCCCATTGGGCTGCTGGGCAGAGGGGCGGGTGATGTGAGCAACATCCCCTCACAGGGCCTCTCAGCCTTCCTCCTCCCTGGGGCGCCTTGGGAGCACGCCTGGGTCTTTGGCATCAGCCCCCCATCTCCCTCTTCCCCTGGAATGCTGTCCATTCCTTTCCCCCCCTTGGCCTCTCCCCTCCCTCTTTTGCTGCCGAGCAGGAGGAGACTGCACGGGCTCCTCAGGCAGACGCGCCACAGCTGCTGGCAGGGGGGAACCTAGAGGCTGGCAGCTGGGGCGACGGCGCACGTGCCCACAGAGAGGGTTCTGCGTGCCATAGGTTAACCACCATTGATGTAGTTCTTTCAACCTGGTAATTAAGCCTTATTACCCCCTATATTGCATCTGGGGAACTGAGGCCAGAAAAAAAAGGCTTTTCACAAGCTGCCTAATGGCTGCTTGGCACAGGTGAGATTTGAACCAGGAAAGTCCTGATTCACTTCTTCATCTCGTAGCCAGCAGGCTACACTATTACAGTATTTAAGTTCTAGGAAGGGATGCAGTTCATATGAAACAAAAGTTGAAAAAAGGCACTCTGAGCCATGGGATGCCATCATAGTATTGATCAGCAAAATTTGCTCAGGATGCAAATCTGTTCTCTAAGAAGTGTACTTCTCTAAGAGAACTCTAAGAAGTGTTCTCTAAGAAGTGTACTCTAAGAAGATCTGTTCTCTAAGAAGTGAGGGAGAGTCAGCATGGCTTCTGTAAGGGTAAGTCTTGCCTCACGAACCTTATAGAATTCTTTGAAAAGGTCAACAGGCATGTGGATGTGGGACAACCCGTGGACATTATATATCTGGACTTTCAGAAGGCGTTTGACACGGTCCCTCACCAAAGGCTACTGAAAAAACTCCACAGTCAGGGAATTAGAGGACAGGTCCTCTCGTGGATTGAGAACTGGTTGGAGGCCAGGAAGCAGAGAGTGGGTGTCAATGGGCAATTTTCACAATGGAGAGAGGTGAAAAGCGGTGTGCCCCAAGGATCTGTCCTGGGACCGGTGCTTTTCAACCTCTTCATAAATGACCTGGAGACAGGGTTGAGCAGTGAAGTGGCTAAGTTTGCAGATGACACCAAACCTTTCTGAGTGGTGAAGACCAGAAGTGATTGTGAGGAGCTCCAGAAGGATCTCTCCAGACTGGCAGAATGGGCAGCAAAATGGCAGATGCGCTTCAATGTCAGTAAGTGTAAAGTCATGCACATTGGGGCAAAAAATCAAAACTTTAGATATAGGCTGTGATGGGTTCTGAGCTGTCTGTGACAGATCAGGAGAGAGATCTTGGGGTGGTGGTGGACAGGTCGATGAAAGTGTCGACCCAATGTGCAGCGGCAGTGAAGAAGGCCAATTCTATGCTTGGGATCATTAGGAAGGGTATTGAGAACAAAATGGCTAGTATTATAATGCCGTTGTACAAATCTATGGTAAGGCCACACCTGGAGTATTGTGTCCAGTTCTGGTCGCCGCATCTCAAAAAAGACATAGTGGAAATGGAAAAGGTGCAAAAGAGAGCGATTAAGATGATTACGGGGCTGGGGCACCTTCCTTATGAGGAAAGGCTACGGCGTTTGGGCCTCTTCAGCCTAGAAAAGAGACGCCTGAGGGGGCACATGATTGAGACATACAAAATTATACAGGGGATGGACAGTGGATAGGGAGATGCTCTTTACACTCTCACATAACACCAGAACCAGGGGACATCCACTAAAGTTGAGTGTTGGGCGGGTTAGGACAGACAAAAGAAAATATTTCTTTACTCAGCGTGTGGTCGGTCTGTGGAACTCCTTGCCACAGGATGTGGTGCTGGCGTCTAGCCTAGACGCCTTTTAAAGGGGATTGGACAAGTTTCTGGAGGAAAAATCTATTATGGGGTACAAGCCATGATGTGTATGCGCAACCTCCTGATTTTAGAAATGGGTTATGTCAGAATGCCAGATGCAAGGGAAGGCACCAGGATGAGGTCTCTTGTTATCACGTGTGCTCCCTGGGGTATTTGGTGGGCCGCTGTGAGATACAGGAAGCTGGACTAGATGGGCCTATGGCCTGATCCAGTGGGGCTGTTCTTATGTTCTTATGTAACCGTCACACAATACAAGTTGCATATTGCTTCCACAGTCCATTCCATTTTGTCATGGTATCTCCATGTTTGCATTCAGCTTCAGTTTATTAGTCCTGATCCAGCCTGCAGACTCCAGGCCTTGGGCCTGTAATACACTGATCTGTAATATATTAAAGGGAGGAGTTGAGCTGAATGCAATTAACTTATTGATAACACATCTCCCTGCAAATTTCCTGATTATTTCATTCAGTGCTTTCATGTAGATGTTAACTGGTTGTGTTTACATATTGAAGTACAACACTAACTTTTTAAAATCCGTATTTGTTTAATTTGTAGGGTGAAGCTCTTATTTTCCAGTTCTATAGCTTTTGTAAAGTTTGAAGTTGAACTCTCCTTATCTGCCAGCTACCCTGCATCTCCAGTGGCTTTCACTGTCACAAAATGCACAGGAAAGCTTGGGTAAGTAAAATACCGTGGGAAGCTGTCTTTACTGCAGTCCCACTTAACAAGTATTTGATCATATATATGTGTTTTTTCTTGTCAGCCAAGAGGAAATTTCTGCAGTTTTATCCAGTGTTCCAGTGGGAGCCAACTACTTGAAGAGAATGATAGATCAGATTCATCATAACCTGCTCCAGTGTCCTTCAGCAATCCCCAAACAGCAAAGATAAATGAGCAGCTATCGGCTGAATCGCTCTGCCTCTGGCACACAGAACAAAATATGTAACAGCTGCTGAGAGCAGTTTTTCAGAGGTCAGGCCTTTCACCATTGTCTCAATAAGCACAAGTATTGGTTCTTTTTCAGCAAAACTGACTGGAACGTATAAAGACTACGTCTCCTTTGTTTTGATTCTCTTCTCTTAGTATATTCAAATGCTGCCTGTGGCTGCCCTTTTTTTTCTGGGGAACTAGTTTCTCTCACATAAAACTGTTGTATAAACTATGTCTATTCCAGTGGTTTATGCTATCTTAGAGGTCTTCAGTATTGCAAACCCTGCATGGTTTTCACCTGAATAGATTGCTAGCCTTTGCTGCCACACACACACCCCCATTGCCTTTCTAGGGTTAACAAATGAAGCTTATTTTCAATTTGAGAGTAAGTTTATGAAATATTGACCGCAGTGCCAACCATTAAAGCACTGCAGGTAGAAAACTAGAACTGTCTTCCAATGTTTGTTAAAAGAAAAAAAGATTTCAGGATGGATTTGAATTCCATTTTTATTCATGTTTGTTTTGACTTAATGCTTCAGAGAAGATGACAGTCATGCTCTGAGTGTGACATCTATTGGGTTGTCCAGGCTGGTGTTGCATCCTAGATCTATACCGTTTGTATTACCATGAAGGATCCCGAATTCTTCACTGTTTAATCATCTGACAATTTCTGTATATAAAATTATAACGTTTTAAAGCGCATCTTGAAGTTTGAATGTTGGAATTTTTACAAGGTTATGTTTCCTTTTGTTGAAGAGGAAAGTGTAATAAATGTTCTTATACTCATAAAGTTGTTTTTGCAGTTACTTAGAACTGGGAAGAATGCTGCCAACACTTCTTCTAAATCCACTATTTATCTCCTAGTTTTATAGTGTGATCCCTAAGCAGGTTTATTCAGAAGTCTTGCTGATTTCAGTGAAACTTAGTCCCTATTAAGAGTGCTTAAAATTGTGGCCTGTATGCCTTTTCAATGTTCATAACTTCAGTTTTCTTTTTTAAAAAAAGTAAGGTTTAAATGTGTTTTTCCAGGAGGACACTCCTACAAGGTAGTTAATTTTTAGGTTGCCTGCTATCAAATTACTTGTTCCTTTGCTGACCAGTTAGAACAAAAGGCTGCTTAATTGGATTGTAAAGTATACTTTTTTATCATGTCTGCTTGGTTGTCCATCCTAAAACAGACACCTCATCTGAACATTGTGATCATACCAGCAGAAAAACAATTCTAGTTATAACTTATGAACACTATTGTTTGATTTCTCTATGGTCCTTGAAGTGTCATGTTATGCTGTGATATCTCAAATGTTTAACTAGATTCTTATTCCTTTTGTAGCTACCGTAGATACTCGCCTATAGGGCGATAAATTTGTCCCAACAGATAGCTCCTGCATCTACCCTTCACCTTATCTGCGGGGCCACTTGGGGTCAGAGCTGTTTCAGGCACACTGCAGAGCAGCTGCGGTGCTGCTGGGGAGGGTGACATGCCACCCACTCCCCCACCGCGCACGGGGAGCCTGACGGAACTGCTCCGCTAGCCTGTTGCTCCCTCCTTCCCACCTCCAGCGGGGCGCCTGATGGAACTCCTCTGTCAGGCTCACCTGCCTCCCTCCCTCCCCACCTGCCTCCCTCCTCCTTGCTGCTCCTGGGCATGACAGGAAAGGGGAGCAGGAACCTGAAGTGGCATGTCATCAGTGGGGCTTACTCCCAGGAAAGTGCACATAGGATGGCAGCCTTTGAGCCCAAGCCAGTGCATGCCTACTCAGAAGTAAGTTCCATTATTGTCAATGGGGCTTACTCCCAGGAAAAGATTGTAGCTTGAAGATAGGGAGAGAAACAGGAGGGCTGCCTCTTCGTGCAGAGTCTATAGCTCTGCATCTGCTTCTTCTGAGCAAGAGGGAGGAGGGGAGCCCCCCACACAGTCTCCCTTCTGCCCCCACGCCTGCTTCTCTCTGCCCTCCAGCCCCAGCCCCTCTCTTCCCTCCACCAGCTGTTGGAGGGTACTGTTTTCTCCTTCTCTTCTCCCTTCCCAACTGTCCCTTTTTCTCTGCCCCCTATTTGCAAGCCATGCAATCAGGGAAACTGACCAGGAAACCCTTGATCCTGCTGTAAATCAAGAGGAGGAAACAGCCCTCAGACCAGGTGAGGGTGGGCTTGTTGCAGCTGCAGGATGCACCTTCCCTGAAAGTGGAAACACTCCCATCAAATGTCTCACAAACTACAGTTCAGAGCATCATTACTTAGAAATAACACTCAGGGAAAGCAATGGGTCTGCTTCTGAGTAAATAGGGTTTCAGCTATGTGCAGCTGTACTTGGTCACAGCCATTTGCTGTTGCTTGTCTCTACTGTGAACTGAATTGCACACTCCCAGTTGTGTTCCAAGTTGTATGTTATATGAGCAGAAGACTGCCTTTGCACTGTTTTGCATCAGAAGTGTCCTGAGAAATTCTGAGTGATCACTTTCTTACATTTTAGTTTTTTTCCTGTGCTGGTCTTCAATCACTGGTTCATACATGAATTGATCACCAAAAATTAGCTATTGGTGGGGCTTAGCTACCTCCCTTCCTGCCTTGCTGGCCCTGCAAGGCATTCTGGAGCACTGCCATTATTCCATTCTCTTTCAAGTACCCCTAAAGGTCCTGTTGAGTGCCCCTGGGGGTACATGAACCCCAGGTTGGGAACCACTGTTCTATTAGTATGTTGTTTACAGTGCAGTTACTCTTTGACAGTGTTTACAAAAAGATGGTGAAGACCAGAATTTAAAAGTTTATTAATAAAAATGAATCTTATGATCTTTTACTATATTTTTAATAAATTAGAGACTGTCAGTTCTTAGGTAACAATTACTGGTAGGTTATTTTTCAGGATCTGGCCTAGGGTAAAATCAGACAGAACTATAATCGGACACCCCCCCCCCAAGTTTATGACCCCTTTGACCGACTTATCCGAGGGTCACAGAAAATTATATGATTCTTTCCTCAAAACCTGCCCTCACTTATCTGTGATATCAACTTATAGGCAAGTGTCTGCGGTATTTATATTTGGCTGCATTTGGAAACCTCAGCCCTAATTACTTTATTTAGAAATCCAGAGTTCTCCAAAATGAATTATGTGATAGAACACTATCAATAACTGTACACTGTGTTCTTTTGTTCACTTAAAATTCAGTGATTCCTACAGAGGTATACTGTGTATTACATTTTATCTTGCCCCTTTTTTTCAAGGAACTCAGTATGCCATTTGTCTGTCTTTGTCCATTTTATCTTATCAAACGAGCACAGTAGATTAGACTAAATGGTTGATTAAATGTCATCTTGCATACCTCATGCCTGCCTAGTGGATTTGAATTTGGGTCTCCTTGATCCTAGTGTGACACTAACCATCCAAGACTGATGTGCTAAATTCCCATTCCAAGGTTTACCTATAGAACTTAAGCCCACTTTAAGCTAATTAGTTCCCCTCTTCACTCAAATTAGCCTTAATTCTGCAGAAACCACTGCTGGACCCCACCACTAGGGTAGCTTGCCTGACCAACCTGCAGTGGTTCTCCTTCCTCTCTGAAAGACTGAGGGACAGGATTGTAACACTTTCAAGACATTGGTAAATTTTACTGAATACTGGAAAACAAATATTTATTGCAGTATTTATGTATTGCCCTTCTCAGCTTCAAGATGGCCTACATAGGCAAGCTGAACATAAGCACCATTTTTCAATGAGGTTTTAACATATTGTTCCATAAGAAAATGTTATAGAACCCTCCATTTTCTCAGGTGTTTCCCTTCATAGTGCAATCTTATACTGGCTGCCAAACCTTGCATCCTCCAAGCTCTTGAGGCAGCTTCAGACTAGTTTTCCAGATGTTGTCATAAGAACATAAAAACAGTCCCACTGGATCAGGCCATAGGCCCATCTAGTCCAGCTTCCTGTATCTCACAGCGGCCCACCAAATGCCCCAGGGAGCACACCATATAACAAGAGACCTCATTCTGGCGCCCTCCCTTTATCCAATTTGCCAAGCCTCCTACTGCAGTTTGTTGTACTGCAGTTGTGGTCTTGGTGCTAGTCAGCAGCAGTCCAGGGGTTCTGTGAGTACCATCAGTGGTACCTATACCACAGGTTGAGAAACACTGTTCTACCCTGCTCCAGCTGTGTCTGGGCTGGGAAAGGATTAACCTGCTATTGGAACAGATCCCAGGTTGGAAATATTGTTCTGAAGTGCCCCTACCACATCCTCCTATTTTGTTGCAGCTGTTTCAGTTAGAGGCCAATCCTATGCATAACTACTCAGAAGTAAGTAGGCAACAGCTTACTTGCATGCAGGTGCAGATAGGATTGCAGCCTTATTCATAGCCCCTTATTCTTCCGGCTTTTGCACAGTCCTTTTTCAACCAGTGAAGAGCAAGGTAGAAATGCCTTCACTTTCCTGCGAGCCCTATCCACACCCACCTGCAAGTGGGGGGTGGATCCGGTATTTGCAGTTGGGGAGGGCCATAAGCCCTACCTTACCTCCAGAGCCCAGGTCAACTAGCCAGGTAGACCTGAGCTCCGGGTTGAATTTTGGCCTCTGTGGCTGAGTAGACCTGGGCTCCCATCCTGACTGCCCTCTGGAGGTGCCTCTTCTGGGTGGGTAGAGCTGGGCTCCCTCCAGACCTGCCGGCTAGACCCAGCCGTCAACGCCCAGCCCAGTGGGTGCTGCCCAGCCTGGAGGGCCGCTCTGAGGGACCCACAAGAACAAACCGCCGCTCGAGGCGCATGCGCATAGAGCCGTCTTACCGTCGCGCGCTCAGCGAGCGCACGCGCAAGATGTACCTCAGCCAGAGCGCGCGAGCGAAATGCGGCTCTTCATCCACGACCCCCCCTCAGCGCGCGCATGCGCAAGAGGCGCCTCACCCTCTGCGCCGTCAGCGAACGAACGAGAGGGGTGTGGCTGCCGCTCGTGTACGTGAGCGTCACGTGACACTCTGGCGGGCTCTTCGGAAGCTGGAGGTAGAGAAGCGCCTCAGCGGGCCCTGAGGGGAAGCGGCGGCGGCGGCGGCGGCTGGTGGGTGGGGGCGCTGTGGGTCGCTCGCCCTCTGTGGGGCGGGGGGCTTCCAACCGCCACCTTCAGGGAAGTGGCTGAGCAGAGACGGGGCAGAAGGGGGCTGGGCCGGTGGCGCGCGGCCTCCCTGTGTGTGGAGGGGGGCGGCTGGGAGGCCTCATCTGGGTGGCGGGGGGGTGCCCCTGGGGGGGCAGCTGCCCCTGTCAGCGCTGTGGGGCTTTGTTTCCTGTGGGGGGGGGGATGGCAAGGGAGCCATGACAGGACCTGGGGAGGGCAGAGCCTCCCCAGCAGGGCAGGGGAGGGCAGAGCCTCCCCACCGGAGTCCTTTGAAACGCGCCGCCGTGTGAGACACCTAAGCACCCCTAACCCACGCGCTCTGCGTGTGGGTTGGGGGTGCTTGGGTGCCTCACACTGCGGCGCGTTTCAAAGGACTCAGGTGGGGAGGCCCTGCCCTCCCCTGCCTCCCCACCCACTACACATCCCTAGTATGAAAGGGAGCCTTAAAACTAGTACACTGTTTCTCAACCAGTGGTACTACCCCCAGCGGTGCTTGAGATGGTGTCTGGTGGTACTCGCAGGACCCCTGGACCCCCACCGCCCGGCAGCAAGACCAGGAACGCAACACAACAAACAGCAGTAGGAAGCTTGGTAGGCAGCACCCTTTTCTATGCTCAAAAAAAGCTCCCCATCCACCCTGTGCCTCTAACTGTTGCTTGCTTAGTCGCATCTGGAGCAGGGTAGAACAGCATTTCTCAACCAGTGGTACTTGAGGTGGTGTCTGATACTACTTGCAGAACCCCTGGACTGCTGCTGCCTGGCAGTATGACCAGGAATGCAATGCAAGAAACAGTGGTAGGAGGCTTGGCTCTGTAGGCAGATCTCCAAAGTACACTTTTCTATACTTGAAAGAGCCCTCATGTTCACCCTGAGCCTCTTACTGCTGTTTGCCACGTCGCGTCTGGCCTCCCAACCCAGAGGTAATGGTAACTGGTGCTGGTCGCCACTTCTGATGGTACTTTGAAAAGGTGATCCATGTGAGGTAGTACAGCAGGGCATCAACATTGAGAAACACTGAAGTGGTGGATCTAATTCCTCTGTTATGTTTTACAGTGGCACTGAATACTTCGCGCAATGGCTATGCAACTGCAGTGTGATACAAGTGCGGACCTGTCAACAGATGAGGAAAGCTTTGGCCCTCAACCCATTGCACGGCTGGAGGTATGTGGTCAGTGACTGCTGTAGTGACAGCCTGGAAAAAAGTTCTCATGGTAGTCATATGTATGGCTTTTAAGATACAACAGTGGTTCTCAAACTGTGGGTCAGAACCCACTAGGTGTGTCAAGAGCCAATTTCAGGTGGGTCACCATTCATTTCAGGGTGTATTTTATTTTTAATATTTTAGACTTGATACTACCATGGTATGTGACTGCATTTGGGGAAATGTTTCATATCTGTACCTTGAACAGGCTGCTATATATGTGCTTTTAACCATGATAGTCAATGGGGCTTTCTCCTGGGTAAGTGTGGATAGGATTGCAGCCTTGGGGATGTTTGGGGAATTGTTTAAACAGGTCAGCACTGTTAGGGTTCTTTTGTTTTAAATAAACTTTTAAACTTACATTTATTGTAAACTTTTAATTTACTTACTTCATGTAAGTAAATTGTAAGGGGGGTTTTAAAAATTTTAATGCTTGGTGATGTCACTTCTGGCCTTGACATCACTTCCAGTGGGTCCCAACAGTTTTTCATTCTAAAAAGTGGGTACTGGCGCTAAAAAGTTTGAGAACCACTGATTCATGTTTGGTAGGGGTCTTCAAAGCCATCTAGTCCAACCTCTTGCTTTAGAGAGGATTTTTTTTCTGCTTCAGATGTCTGCTTCAGACATCCCCAAAAGACCTCCAGTGAGGGTGACCTATCATTTTCCTTGGTGATTGGTTCACTTGTTGAACTGCTTTTACTGTTAAGAAATTATTCCTCATATTCAACTAAAAATGCTCCTCCTGCAGTTTAAGTTGCTGTGGGTAGCATCTTAATCTATGGGGAACGTGTAAAAAAGGCACTTTCACCACCATGAATTTGTTCCTAAATACATATCTAGAATTAAAGTTTGAAGTAACCCTAATACTTGGTTACTGTGGGTTTTATATTGTGCTAATGAAAAATTCAGTGATACTGTGATTTTATTTTTAATAAAATAAAATGTTAAACCTGTTTTATGTTGCTGATAGTGGGTGGCATAAGACAAGCTGCAGTCTGAGGAAGAAAGATACTATGTTTCTATCAATTGGTTTTGTTTTTATAGATCAATCTGTGAAAAAATTAACATGCAGAAGTTTTAGCATCAAGTATATTCTAATCTCAATGCAATTTCATCTTGCTAAGATTTCTTGGAAATAATGGCAGAAAATTATTGAAATATGTGTTTACTAAAATCTAGTGATCAAACTAATTTTAATTTTTAAAATACAGAAAAAAGCATATTCATATAGTTCAACACTTCAGTGCTATACAAAACACTGTAAGCGATGAAAAAAGAAAAAATAATTGCACCAAAATAAAATAGTAGCAATACCCTTTCATAAAGTCATGTGATAGAAATTTTTTAAATAAGAAGCAAGAAGTTCTGATTAACAGTGAATGCAGTTATTATAAAATTGTAGAAGTGTAGAAAAGAAGCCCAAGTTTGAAAGAAAAAGTTTAGTGATTGTATCCTTTGTACACAAAGTTAGAGGAACACAATGTGTCAAGCATACTAAAACCATAGTACTGGAACAGACTGTGACTTTATTTCAGCAATTAAAATTACAGGCATTGCAGGAGTTAACAAGGCACAAATGAACAGCTTTTGTTCTTTCCTGACGTACCTATCTATACAGCCTAGAAATAAAACGTGATTGAGATCAGCCTAGTTCTTAAGCGTGCTTATACAGTTGCCTCTTGTCTTACTTGAGGGTTATGTTCCTGAGTCAGCGTGTAAAGCTAAAATTGTTTATATTCAAAAATCTTGAAAATTCCTTGCATCTAGAAAAAATGTATTGTCTCTTTAAAAATTACAAGCGATAGCAGGAACTGAGACCAGTTGGCTTCATTCTTCCATCTTGCAGGCATGTATTAGAAAGTGGAATGGTGGGCCAAATCACCTGTGCTTTATAAACTGTTTTTGTTTGTTTTTTGTTCTTGTTTTCATTTGCCAAGTGCATCTATATATGCATTAAGTATCCTTTTCAGCTGATATAATGTAGACAGTGTAGTTAATGAGCTCTGAATTGAAGTATGATTGTATGTAAGTTTGAACAAGTTTGAACACTTCAAGTTTTACACTAAATATTTCATTTTAAATAACTATATTTTCTTCCCTGTAGCAATGTGGCATTAATGCAAATGATGTGAAGAAGTTAGAAGAAGCTGGATTTCATACTGTTGAAGCTGTTGCTTATGCACCAAAGAAAGAATTGCTTAATATTAAAGGCATCAGTGAAGCCAAAGCTGACAAAATCCTGGTAAATCATATTTGAAAGTTAAGGTGAAAATATGTGATAATTACATGGCTGTATGTCTGTTCATTACAATGAAAGATATTCATTGTCTTTTTTTTCCAAATTTAGGAATTTTTTCCAAATTTAATATGCTTTGAAGATAGTATTACAATAGTGTGAAAGTTTACAATATTACAATAGTGTGAAAGTGAACTAAAGTGAAGCTTTTGGGGGGCTGCCACAGGGTATGGAGCATTTCTCCATAAGTAGAGCATTTCTCCACAAGCAGAACATTTCTACCTGCTTTTGGTTAGCTACTTCAGAGCCCAATCCTGAGCTCTTAGAGCCGGTCCACTGCCGGTGTCGAGTGTTGCAAATGTACCATAAGGCACATCTGTAGCCCTCAGCACCGGTGCTAGCTAAGTGCTGGCTGGTGCTGGGCTAGTGCCAGTGGACCGCTGCTGCTCCATGGTCACCTGAACCACTGGGCAGTGGGGAGGTGTGGGGAGAGGCAGGGAGAAGGCGTTCTGGGGCAGGGAGGAGGCGTGCCAGGGGAGGGTGCAGGAGGGAGGCAGGACTGGAGGAGCTTCGCTCCTCCGCATCCAAAGATTCCATGTCAGGCCACAGGCCCGACACAGAGGCTCTTGATTCTATGGCAGCCCAAGGGTTGCTGCAGAATTGATTAGCCCGATTGAGGGGCTACTTGCCATACCTGGGGGAAGGACAAAAGTCCCCTTTCCCCGAGGAACTGCCAGTGGTTGCCCTGTTGCACGCAGGGTGCCATGACAGTCCTGGCACAACGGGCAGCTCAGGATTGGGCTGCCCGCCTGGCAAAGATCCCTGTTATTTTGTACTTCCAATAAACAGTGGCTTTTCTAAGCATATACAGTGGGCCCTTTGTATCCATAGGGGATCCATTTCCAATAGATATCAAATTCCACAGATAATGAACTCGGGGGGGGGGGTGTTCTGGCAAACCTGAAGTGCATTTCAGAAGTGGGGTGGGGGGGTTTTGTGGTGCAGGGAGAAGGCCTCCCAGCCCTTCCAGTCACAGATATGGAGGGCCCATTGTACCTTTGCTGGGAATGCAGGCTTGTTCTAACATTGATTCCTTTGAACTTACTACTCTTCTCAGGCAGAAGCAGCAAAATTGGTTCCAATGGGCTTCACCACAGCAACAGAGTTTCATCAGCGGAGGTCAGAGATAATTCAGATCACCACTGGGTCCAAAGAACTTGATAAGCTCCTTCAAGGTGCACATCTTGCTTTGTTGTTCTTGTATTTACATAATAAATACAAATCCAAGTTTGCTGGCAAGGGAGGGAATTTTTTGACATGATAGTGTCAAGAGGGCTTTTATTTTGAAATCACACAGTCTTTTAATGTTTAATTCAGGATTAAGGAAAAGATCCTGGAGTTCTTGACAACTCTGTCGCTATGCCATGAAAACATTTAATCTTTTATTCATGTACATCATATTCCAAAGGGAAGTTATATAGTTAACGTCATTCAGTAAAGAAGCATATAAAGAGTAGCCGTACGTAGATCTTTATATCGTTGTTGACATGGGGCTATGTTTTTTTCATAATGGTAACCTGATGTAACGAACTTGCTGTATCCTTCCATTGTCCAGCTTATGTCCATTGCATATCTTGTGCCCAAGACCTGTTGTCCCTTAAAACACAATCCTGTTTATCTTTACTTCGAGCTATGTCCTATTGTGTTTAGAGAGGGTTACTCCCTGGGGGGGGGGGGCGTGTGTATGTATAAGGTTTTTAATTTTATTTTGCTTATGTTATGATTTTATATTCACCATTTTGGTTGTCATCTTGAAAGCATAAAGAAGGTACATAAATGTTCAAGAATACATATGATTGAAGTGATCTTGAAATCTGTTGCATTTCTTGTGTAGGAGGAATAGAAACTGGGTCTATAACAGAGATGTTTGGAGAATTCCGCACAGGAAAAACTCAGTTGTGCCACACATTGGCAGTAACCTGTCAGGTAAGTAACTGAAACTCAAATTCATATCAAGTACTGTGTTGCACATGCAAAACTGTGGATCATTCAGTGCTGGGTATTTGAACAAAATGAGGGCTCCTCCTCATGCTTGAAAAGTGTAGGTACTGAGAGTTGAACTAGATGATTGGTAGAACTGTGTGTGAAATTGTGATCATTGCTGAACAGCTGCAAAGAGGAAAGGGGTGCAAGAATATTCACCCCTTCCTCCTGCTATCTCCTCCCCCGTCACCCCTTTTCATAGTGACATGGAAAATGCACCCAAAAATCTAGCTGATTTGCTGTAAAACATGTTTTACTTTTAGGGTGACTTGTGATCTTATATCCCCTCCCTCCTTTCCTTTTACCTGTCAGCCTGAACAAGCTTTGCCGTATGAGTTACAGTCTAATCATTTGGTTCTTTTCTCTCCAAAATGTTAGTTCCTTATTCTTATCTGCGTTCCTTTTTCTGGATGACCCTGCATCAGTGCTTAGTAATGGAAAAAGTTAACGTTGTATGCACATTATAGAAAGGCACAATCACCTTTAATCTTACCATAAATCAAACTACTACTGTTACAATCTGGCTTTCTTTTGCTTTGTTTTTTTAGCTTCCTATTGATCGAGGTGGTGGAGAAGGGAAGGCTATGTATATTGACACTGAGGGCACCTTTCGTCCTGAACGTTTGCTTGCTGTGGCTGAGAGGTTGGTAATTGTATTCAGGAAAATTATCCTTGGTCCTGTATGCAGAGTGGTCCAGAAAGTTGTGTAGCAATAGCACCACCTACTGACTATTGGTGAAATAGAATCACTTCTCAGTACTGACACTGTAGTAAACAAGAATGCCACTGAAAATGTTTGTTGTTGGTTTTTAGTCAGGTTAGATTAAAAGCAGGAATAGTAAGTATTGCACAAGTTTTTTATTATTATAACTCTACTAATTCTGCAAGTCTAGGTGAATGTTCGTAGAGCTGAACAAAAAGTTAAGTACAAGAGATGGTGTTGTGTATGGAATTGCTTTGGTCAGAAATCCTCATCTACAACACAGCTTATGGCATTGTCTACCCCGGTTATTAAATCAACAAGAAAAATATTATCTAGCTGCATAATGCGCAGTTTGGTGAGAAGTTGTTGGAAGATGGATAGGGAGGGGAAATTAAACACTAATATTGTGTGCAACAAATTTGAAGGCTATATGCTACATGGAAATTTTCCTTGCTTAAAAATTACTTTATCCAGAGTGTAATGTAATATAAAAGGGCAAGGGAGAAGGCATTACTCTTCTTAGTTCAAGATGTAACATTTTCTTAGAATCCTTAGACAAGGATTGTACTGTATTGCCTGCCATTTTTGTTCAAAACAGAATCAGATGATCTGTCATTTGCTATATTTCCATAGGTATGGCTTATCTGGGAGTGATGTCCTGGATAATGTGGCATATGCACGAGGATTTAACACGGACCATCAAACCCAACTCCTTTACCAAGCATCTGCTATGATGACAGAATCAAGGTAACAGACTAGCACAGCCAGAAGAGAATTCATCCTTTAATAAACAAGATATTTGTTTGACTAGGTACACAGCTCAGCAGTTGCATTGTTTATTCATTGTTTGTAAATATAGAAAGAAAAAACATTAAAGCATCTTTGGTTTATTTCACTAAAGCAGCTCTGATGACAAGACTGAAAAAGCCAGTTATCACTACATTGGGTTAACCTGTTTTCAGCAGTGTTTTTTACTCTGAGAAAATTCTCAGTTTTTGAAAATGTTTAGAGAAGGGTTAAATAATTTCAGGCCTGATTTATGTAGCATTTATGGGGGGGGGGAATGGCATTAATGTGTGAGGTACTAGAAGATTAAATACGTATTTAAGGACTTAACTGAACGTATTCCTAGACACACAAGGCTTATTCAGAAAAGAAGTAATTCATGTAATTATTCAGCATGAGTGTTCCCATAGATAACTGGTCACAGTAACTGACTGATATAGTTGAGCCCACATGTTTCTTCTGCTCTG
Organism: Tiliqua scincoides; assembly: GCF_035046505.1. NCBI lineage: Eukaryota > Metazoa > Chordata > Lepidosauria > Squamata > Scincidae > Tiliqua > Tiliqua scincoides. Next base: position 13,649,441 of record NC_089821.1, read on the forward strand.
ACCCAACTCTGCAATGATCTTGAAGAGTTGACTGGTTAAGACCAGGTTCAAACATGTCTGGACAATTCATAAGCTTTGCATGGCGGAGAAGGAGCACTAGTGTCTATTTCTTGACTGCATCACGTGTGAGCCAAGCGCTCTACACAAAACATTCAAGAGCCCAGACCTATCCAGCACAGGAGTAGCAGCGCCAAACGACTACCGCTGAATCCTGTGCTAGATTTGTGCAAGCTTGTCGTCCCTCAGGGTAAGGGAACATTCCTGCATTCAAGGAGGCCTCTGCCAGTCCCCCTGCCTTTTCCACCTTCCCTCAGCCCAGGAATGCCTCCTCCACGCCCCCACGCTGCTCTGCACTTACCTGGTCTTCGCCAGCGACCAGGGCTCCAACTGCAGAATCAACGAGGTAGTGCAGGCCTCTCTGTGGTGCTGTTTACTCCCTGGAAGGTGCAAACATTGCTTATGGCATGTTTGCAACTCCCAGCGCTGGCACTGCAGCCGCAGAGATGGCACTAGGGCAGCAGAGGATCAGACTGCCCATTGTTCAGCCTCACAAAAGAACCATCACAAGAACTTGTTGCCTCTTAAAATTCATCAGAGGAGGGATGATGGACAGTTGCCCAGCATGGATTATTAGTCACTGTCATGAGCATGTGCCTAATGGTAGCATTTAATGAATATGGAACCAAGTCAGTAAAAAGAACAGGATGGAGCACTTTGGCTCAACATGTGAACCCATAGGTTTCTGCCCATTTATGGTTTTGGGTACAGAGAGCAATTGGCTATATCCTAGCTTCGAGGCTACCTAATTCACCTGTTCAGTTAAACTGGCCAAAATATTTATTCAAAACTCTCCATAGCCTCTTGACTTTCATATCCCTTTACACTCCAGTCTGTGACCTTCAGTATTGCCTCTCCACCATCTTCAACCATCCAAAAGTCTTCTGGTCCCTCAAGCAACTCCACCCTTTCTCCTTGCTGCTCCATGTGTAGAACTGCTCCCCAATCCCATCTGTAAACCCATCTTTTCTAGGAAGCCTTTGACACTATGCCTCAATCCCTGTTCTTTCTTAAGTAAAACCAAATGAATTGGCTTTCCCTGTTTCCTCTGCCTGCATTCCTTTCCCTCTTTCTGTTATCTCTCCTGTGTCACTTTCTAGATTGCAAGCTCCTTTGGGCAGTGACCTGTATTTTTTACCTTGTGTAACGTGCCATGTACAGTGATGGCACTATACATAATTAAATGGTAGTCCTTGCACAAAACCAAGAACAATCATTTTAGGCCAGGATTAGCAAAGAATGCAAAGAATGTTCATCTGTCTTTTTTCAGATATGCTTTGTTGATAGTGGACAGTGCCACAGCTCTTTACAGGACAGATTATTCTGGCCGAGGTGAACTCTCAGCTAGGCAGATGCATTTGGCCAGATTTCTGCGCATGCTGCTTCGCCTTGCAGATGAGGTAAGCTGTTACTAGGAACTTGTCATTTGCAGTGTTCTTCAGTTAGCCTAGGAATGAATATGACTGTTGTAAACCCTTGTATGGAGGAAAGTGACAGATCATCTGCAAGTCTGCTATTTTTCATTGTCATTTATGACAGACAGTTAATCATATGCCTTTTCTGTGGTAGTTTGGTGTGGCAGTAGTGATCACAAACCAGGTGGTAGCACAAGTAGATGGAGCTGCAATGTTTGCTGCAGATCCCAAGAAGCCTATTGGAGGAAATATCATTGCACATGCTTCAACAACCAGGTAAGCTAGTAGATCAGTGTTTTTTCATTTGCACAGACTGTAGGCTGCCATTTCACTAACTAGAAATTCTTAAGACTTGAGTTTTCAATGTGGAAACTTAATAATATGTTGCCTATTTTCCTTGCTTAAAATTTAAAAGGGGAGCTCTGCAGACACTTGTGCAGGGCTCCTCACACCCCTGAGAGGCTCTGGTAAGTGCAGCCAAGCCCCTGCAGCCCCCTGAGCGGCGCAATCCTGGGGATCGTGCTACTGCCTCCTTGCTGCTCCCACCCCTTAAGGGGACAGAGGCCAGGGCCCACAGGCTGGGGCATCATGATGCCCCAGTTTGAAAAGCCCTGCTTTAAGGTCATGAAGACACTAAATAGCACTTGCAAAGTTCATTATTACCAGGGTGAACTGGTGGAAGGCATTCATGACAATTTAATCATGAGTATGCATACAATCATTATAAGGATTTACTGTGTATGTATCTAATGTTGAGGTGAGAGGATTTTCATGCACTACACTAGTATATGCTGACTATAATTAGCTTGCTTAAAAAATATTCATGATTTAGTTCTCATGAAATGGGACTGCTGACCAGGGACACTTGGAGCAGTTGGACTGATTGCAATAGATCACTAGAATAATCTGATGATCCACATGACTGGGCTTAGGTACCATTATTACATCATATAAGACTCTACTTGCAAAGTAAAATTGCTGTACTGCATATGACTGAATAAACATACAAGCTTTTGAACAACCACACGCCTGGCCATGTGTGGTAAGAATTGCCTCAATTTTCTCTTCTAGCCCTAAAGAACATTTGGTTCTTCAAGGACAGAAGGCTTTTCATCAGGTGGTTTTCTGTTTTCCAAGAAAGGGAAAGAACAGCCCTGAGTCATGGCTTCAGTATGTTGTGAAGTCTGTAAACCAGGGTTCACTGGGCTTGTAGCCTCCTGAGCATTCCTGCATGTTTCTGAGCTGGGAATTATAACAGGGCAACCTTCTTTTCTGCTTCTGAAAGTATGGAGTCAGGTGAGACTGACAGTTGTATGGCTCTTCCCATGCATTCTGAGGCCAAAGCTGGGGAAGCGAGACCTGCTCCCCTAGTGTAGTTCTGTGACAAGTCAGGTCCACTCCTTCCAAATCTGTTAAAGGTGGCAGGTTGGGTGGAAAGGAGGGCAAAAGCCAGACAAGTGGTGCTGCAGATGCATGACTCCCCACAGTATTTTTTTTTATAGTGCTGTATTTAGAGGAAGTTCGCTTAATTCGCAAAGAGTTTTTCTCTGTATTGCAAATGCCATTGTCACAGCAAATGTGCAGCAGCTCTGAGTGTGAGAAACTCCAGCCATCTCCCCAAATTTGGAAATCAGAAAGTAGAAGGGTTTGTCACCGCAGTTGCAGTGTGTTTTGGAAGTGTTTGTACTGTGCTTTTGAGGCAAACTCTGGTGACAATCCACTCTCCTCCCCTTCCAGCTATGAAGAAGGGAGCCTGGGACTTGTCATTCTGGTGCTTCCAAGGCACAGAAAATGCCTTGGAAATTCAGTACCAAAACAGGTCCCAGCCCTACCTTCTCGCTTGGAGTTGGAAGCAAGGCGAGAAATGTGGTTTTGTAACAGGATAAATGGGTGAAAGCATTTTTGTAATAACATTCTCCCCCTTTTAAATGCATTTGAGGTTTTCCATGTGCCTATTCCTCTGTAGGCGTGAGGAATTGGTGCTGCAGAGTAGAGAAGGCTTGAAGGAAGAGAGCAAAGAATGGGGATGAACCCCACAAATTCAACTGGGAGTCCTTGTGTGTTGATGGCACCTACTTGCCTTCTCACCCAGGAAGAGGGTCCTGCAGGAGTTGCTTCCTTCCAACCTTGTCCTCTTGCTAACCTGCCCATTTTTCTTCATGTCTGGTAATTGAGGGGAGAGGGAGGAAGTATAAATTTAGAAATAACAAAATGGAAGCTGTATTATAACTTTATTTGATTTATTAACAGTCCTAATTTGAGCAAGCACATTTTTCCTTTTCAGGCTATACTTGAGGAAAGGACGGGGTGAAACCAGGATATGCAAGATTTATGACTCACCGTGCCTTCCTGAAGCAGAGGCCATGTTTGCTATAAATGCTGATGGAGTAGGGGATGCTAAAGACTGAAGAACCCAACTCAGTGTGTTCAATTTGCAATAACAGTATCCGGTCCATACGATCCACTTGCTGATAACTCTCCTGTGATTGCTGGAAGAAGCTGCCATAAAGTAGTTATACGTGGACTGAACATCTGATTCTTCTTGGGAGAAGTTTTCTATCCCCTGTGGATGTTGCCGCACTCAACTAAAACAAAACACTGAAGGACTGTTTGCTGATGCAAATCTCTTAATATTGATTGCTACATTATATCCTTCCATTGTTTAATAGGATAATGTGGTGATAACTCCGAGCTATGCAAAGTTCACAGATGCAGTATGTAAAACACTGAATGCTTCCTTGATTTTATTATTGACAACATAAAATGGAACAATTTGTATATTATCTAAAGAAACTAGGACCATATTTGACTGTTCTAAAGTTCAGACAGCTGTCAGTTCAGATGGAAGACTTTCGGTTGAACTAGTGAGCAGAAAATTTGTTTGAACTGATGACTACAATTCCAGAACAGAAACTTGTTGAAACTTTATTTTTCTTGATCTATTTGCACAGCAGTAAATGGAGACATGTCAGCTGGCTTTCTTGCTAGGGTAAACAAAGACTAGACATTTTTATGAAAGTATAGTTGAGATGAGGTGTACAGCAAACCATATCTTCTACTTTGTAAATACTTCCTAGAAAATTTATGCTAACATTTAAGATTGATTAAAGTTAGTCTTACACCTAGTTGCTGGCTGTAGAGATTGCTGCCTTTTGTGTTCTTTCTTATATTTGTTACTCTTAGACAAATATGAAAATGAAGGGAAGTAAAGAAGGGTCATGGCAGAGGACTTATATATATCCTGGATTAGTCATGTTCTGGACTAAAAATCTGAATTCTGGGTAAATTATGTAAACCAACAAATGTTTCATTTGCATGTTTTGAGCCACAGTGTTTGCTACTTGCACGCTTGGAGAATTCTCACAGCACAGAGTGATGAAGAGGAAGAAAAAGACAAGCCAGAAGAGGACCTAACAGAGGAAACAAGGCTGCAGCCACATCTAACATTCCCTCTGGGCTTTAAACATGCAGTGCAGATTCAGATTTTGTCTGCAAGAATGAAACTTCTTTTAAAATGAACAGAGGTGACTTGATCACAAAGATGTTTCACAAAATGTGTAACACAAATCTTGTATAGTTACATGGAAGAGCACTGTGTGTTCCACCTTCTCATATTTTTCTACAGGGAAATAATTCAATGATAGCTGCAGATGTAGAATTTTGACATGTTCTCAGACTTACACCTGATCATTTATAGCTGGTGAAACTCCTGAGCTTGTCTACAACCTCTAGAATAGCCTCATATCTGACCATACCTCTGACTGAGGCCTTCTTCTGCACCACAGTGGAAACAAATTGCTTATAGCATGGGCAAAAGCAATACACAGCACTTCTTGGTTTATTGTTAAGAATATTTATATCCTGCTCTTCAACAAAAAACATTCAAAGTGTGTTACAGAACATCAGTTCTCCTTTGATCTCTTCTAAAATATGACCTGCAAAAGTGTATTATAGCCAGTGTGCATCTGCATGGGATATTTTTTTAGGGGTCAAATTTTTTCATTAAGCACATCAGATCCCAGCTAGCCCAATAGTTTCCACATCTTAATGTGTATCTGTAACTGCTGGGGAAGGTAATCAGGGGCCAAGCACAGGCAGTATTGTTTCTGCACCATGGTATGCCTACCTTTGCGTGCGCGCGGGGCGGGGGGGGGCTTCTGGCCTATGCTCCAATTTAGGGGCTTTCAATCACATGCAAGAAATGTTCCATTTTCAGAAGGAAATGCTATCTTTTCAGAAGGTGCATTCTCATGCACAATGGTAATCTAAGACCAGCTCCCATACTGGGAAAAAAGACTACACAATATACAGTTAGTGTTCGTTTCTAAGTGACAGTTCACGTACTCAAGATCGTCGCAATGCAATCTAAACTAAGATTAACTTGTAAGTTTAGCGATGATAATTTGAAATGCCGATTAAAAGCAAAGTAAGAAAAGTCTGAAGAAGTTGAGCAAATCAAAACTCCGTGCACTGAGCATGAGTTGACAACTGTAGGGGAGACTTGGCCTGCAGTTGCCTAAACTGAGCCAAACAGCTTCAGTACACTAGTCTAGTTACCAGTCACGAACACCTTGTTGCCACTCTTTGGAGGTCTAACACATCTGTTGTATATATCCAGGAGAACTGGCAACACCACAGATTCAACAATTAACATGTTGTACAAAAATTAAAATGCTGCCTAATATACATGAGATGTAGAGGAACCACAGAGCCTTTGGAACTATGCCAGGCTCTTAGTTGGAGGAACAAATGGGTAGTCTTGTGCTCTTGAGAAATCTGTTCTCGCATTTCTGGAAAGAAAAATCACATCTTGTAACAAGTTTGCGGGCAAAGAGTTGGCTGAATTTGTCACTGTGTGTGGCCAGAGAAGTCTAGTTCCTTGCCCAGCTTTCAGAAGCATATGTTAATTTTTTCCATATGTGGATGTAATTGTAAACATATAGAGCCTAATAATTCATACCATCAATCTTTTAATTTTGCTAATAATTTGGTGCAAGCAGTTGCTTAATACATCAATTAGAGTTGCATATGCCTCAAGGTAATCCTACCCAGGCTGTAATCATGGACTATATTTTATAAAAGCCTATCTTGGTTCTCCACACTTTCTATTGGCAGGTGTCCTGTAGATGAAATAACTGTACATTGCTCTGAGTCCAAATCATGTTACTAATACAATCTGTTAAGCATTTTTCTTTGCTTAGTAGGACAGGAAAAGTATGAGATTGGTATCTGCATGGGACATTGTGAGAGGGGCTTAATTGTGTTGCACGGTTTGAGCTGTCATTGCAAAGACAATCCGTGTCCTATTTTCCTCCATTCTGATCATGGTAGTTTATTTCATAACCTGACATTCTTTGAAGTACTGAGTCAAATATAGCAAATGATTGAGAAAAACTGTTGTCCAATCTTTAGTATAGCTCATACAGTTAAGGAAAAGATGTCTGTGTATCAGTAAAAATGAGGTGGCTGCCCAATGCAAATAACACAGGCCAACACACATTTTGTTTTGGTTGCACCAATTCCTGGGTATATTTGGGGTGCCAATCCCAAAAATGGCATCCCTTTTGCCCTATCACATCTAGTTTTGGAGATATAGTATAGCCTCTTTAGTGAATGGCTTGCAGCTTCCTCATGAGGAAGCCTACACCATAGCTTCCTCATGAGGAAGCTGCTTGAACCATTCACTAATGAGACTATAGCTCCAACACTAGACAGGGCAAAACAGATGCCATTTTTGGAATTGGCACCCCAAATTCATATCAAACCACCATAAAGTTTGGAAAAAAACTTTTCTAACCCTCAATTTTGTAGGCCTGTGTAATTAATTGGAATCTTTCCACACATCAAGCAAGGGCTGATTTTGGATATCAACATCAAAGAGGTTGTTAGAGTTCAGCTGTCAAATCATGAGTATGTAACTATATACATATAAACTACAGGAACTCAGCTTATAAAATGCAGGTTATCAAAATGGAGTCAAAAATTACATACTACTTTGGCTGTTGAATATTAACAAACTAAATGTCAAACGCTAGGCAAAGCCAAGCAGCTGTCAAATACTGCTAATCATAAGAATCTCAAATATGTGACAGATTTCAACCACAGCCTGTGCAGCAGGTCTTGAGGAATATTTATGGATTAATATTAAAATTAATTTAATTAATATTAATTTAATTAATATTAAAATTAATTTCAGTTCTCTATTTAAGCTGTAAGTCACCTATGTACAGATTATGGATATGTACAGTAAAGTAGAAGTACTAAGTAACTTGGTGCACTTTTTGTTTTGTTTTGTTACATTGCTCTGAAGTGTCACATTTTCATCTGTTCTTCCATCGAGATATGTTTTAACCTCACAACAGCCCTGTGAGGTGGATCAGGCTGAGAGGTGGTAGCCTGTCCAAAGAGCCCATAAGTCATCCAAACCTAGGTTTTCCACCTCCAATTGCTACCTTGCACTCTACACCACATCTCCTGGCATCTAGAAATGTGCATGTGGATATAATCTGTTTGAAATAATGTGCTAACTATGCTCTGAAAGGGATTAAATGTGGAGCTGAAGGCTTATGGTTGGAGAGAGCTTCCCATAGCTAGAATGTTTGGTCCTGACACTTAGGGCTATCTGGGAGTCTGCATCAGGGGCATACAGCATAATCCTGTCTACTCAGAAGTAAGTCCTAGTCAATTCAATGGGGATTACTCCCTTGTAGGTATGTAGAGGACTGCAGGCTTAGCACATCACTCCAAGTTCCGGTCACCCTGCTCTTTTGAGGAATGGGGCAGCTTTCCCTTCAACCCTCTGCTTCCTCCACTCTTGTGGGTGGAAAACAAGGAGTTAAGAGGAGCCTGTCACAAGGTGGAAGCTGGCTGGAAGGGAGAAGGAAGGCAGTCACGCAATGAAAACACCGCCTGCTCAAAGGCGGCAGGGTTCTCACGCATTGCCGTGTAATGCTGCCATCTATCTTGTCACGGTCCAGGCTCTCCTGTCAGCATTAATCCACACCGACAGTGGATTAATCTTCCCCTCACACACACTCCCCTCCCAAGGGTGAGCCTGGATTCGGAGCATGGAGAGGGTGGTCTGTTCTTTGGCCAAGAAGTCTCCGCTCCTCTGGCTCACACCCGTTGTGGAATAACAGCTAGTTATGAACAGCAGTGATTATGTCTCAATTTTGCATGCCAGAAGGAACTTTTTCATTTCAGTTCCTTCTTTTTTGCTGGCAAGACACCCTGACAGTGCTCCTTCCCTTCCTCGCTCCACCAGCACACAAACACTGAAGAGAATTTACTGCAGGAATGGAAGGCCCATTATATTCAAGGTGGTCACCTTGTTCCATCAGAGCAGGTTGTTTGAACTGGGGATGGGACTACTCTGTCATTCCATGGGTAGTGTTTGGGCAAAGTATTTCAGTATTTGCCTGGTGGAGCTAAATGGGAGCGTATACAGGACACCTTTGTACACTGGCCAGGACGGAAAGTCTCCTCTCCACTTTGTTGAAAGGTGCTATATAAATATCCTAAACAAACTACTTACGAGAGTTCACCAATAAAACCATTAGAGCAATGTTACAACAGTATCTATCTTGAGGCAGAAGCAAATGTTTTTGAGCCCAGACTGGAGAAGGTTAGTGAAATACTGCAGCAAATCCACCGGCTGTGAATCTGGAAAAAATGGGGCTACTTAATTGGAAAATGAAACTGAAAATACCCTTATAAACAGCTAGTGCAAGTATTAAATGATCCTACTAAACTGGGGGTAAGGAGTGTGAATTTTATTAAGGCCTTCTCTATCTTTTTGCCCATAATTCAAGCACCTCTTTGGACTAAAAGTGTTTGTATTAGAAATCTAAACAGGCTGATGCCTCACTTACTGTTAAGTTTTTCTGTAGCCTTTCTGGTTGTGCTGTAGCTTTTTGAAGTTTGCATCAACCTTGAGCACTTAGGAGGTTTATGACAGACAAAAGTCCCCATTTCTTTATTCATAATTCAAGGTGAATGCTACACCGTGCCAAGTTACAATGAAAGTCTACTCGTCAGGCTAATGGATCTTTTACAAGCTACTGCGGTCATGGGTGAGAGGACGTTCAGTGGCGAGGTGGGGAGTGGGGAAAAGAGGACAGGTAAGGAGTTCAGGTTTGGTTAGTAGAGGAGAAGCAGTTTACCAGAGGTAATGTGAAAGCACAGAGAAGGCAGCGCACTCTCTGCAGGAGAATCCAAGAGTACAAGCCTCTCATTCACCTCCCTATGACTTGCTGAAATGCAGCTGCTTGCCTGGCCTCATTCCTAAAAAGGCAATTGTAAGGCTGTCCTTAAAGTACATTGGTCATGATTCACAGGAGCAGGTGCACAATGGAAAGTTGTACGCATTGAGCAGAGTAAGAACAACTGAAGAGCAAAAGCTCCCTGCACATCATTCAGTGGCCAAGCAGGGCAAGAGTGGGGCAAATGGATGACCCAGACAAAATCTACAGGCTGCTTCCATGCTCCTGCATCTGAGCAAATGCCTAGTGTGCAAATTCCAGGCGGAGATGGAAGAGGTCACAGGACATGAGGCTGGCCAGGGTGGTGTAGTGGTCTGGGAGGTGGACTTAGACCTCGAAGATCCAGATTCAAATCTCCCCTCAGCCATGAAGCTTCCTGGCTGAGCTTGGGCTAGTCACGTTCTCTCAGCCTCACAGGGTTGTTGTGAGGGCAAAAGGAAGGGGTTAGCGGTGTACACTGCCCTGAGCTCTTTAGAGGAAGGAAGGTATAAAAATGTGAAAAATAAAATAAATAAACCCCCTTCTCCTCCCCGCCCACCCCAGCTGACATCTAAATATCTCCAAATTGCCCCAAGGAAGGCAATGAGGCTACACCCGTGCTTGAATCATACCACTAGTTGCTGAATGTGCCTTCTCTGCATTGCACATCCTGCTTTTGAGCACTGAGTAAGCCTGAAACATGTGGAAAACTCTTCCCATTCACCGCTTATGGTCACTAGGGCATGGCAATAAGTTCCACTTCAGGCAATGGGACTTTATTTTACATTAAATGTATCTTTACAACAATGCTTTCATGCACTTCAGCCCTAATTTACATGACTTAACAGGCGGGCAAGAGTATCTATGACTATGGGGGTTGAACTAGATGACCTATTTGGCCCCTTCCAACTCTATGATTCTAATGCAATTATTTCTAATGACTGTATACAGTATGTGCTGCATTGCTATTCTTGCTGCAAGAAAGGTGGGAGATACATTAATGTAGTGAAATGCCTTTAGTTTTTAAGATAGGCAGTGAAATTGGTTCAGGTTTTTTTGACCACACACACACCCAAAAAAGGAAGGAATTGGGGCTTGTGGCTAAATCCCCACCAAGACCTAGAAGAAAATATACAATACTTGAGAAGAGATTGTGCAACAGGTGAGAACTGGAATCCACCAGAGTGAAGAATTTATCCCCACTGGATGTTCTCTAGCTCTAGTGTTTAGTCAGGGAATTGCCTGCCTGCCTCACTCAGCACTGCTGCATAGACAGCAAAAAAAGTCATGAAAATCCTCCAAACATTACCTGAAACTTCAGTGTTTTTAACTTGTTAAATGTCAGCGGCTCTTTGGGTCGTCAGTGGAGTGGAAAATTCATCCATAATGGGGATGAAAGAGTCACGGAATCCTATCCATCCAATTACACAGTTCATTTATGATCCTGGCTGAATGACTGAACTGCATGCAACAGGGAAGAGAACAAGAAGCTACATGAGTGGAAAAGGAACTATTCCAGCTGAAAAAGAGCTTTATCACACCATCATCTCTCAGTTCTGTTGAGTTACCAAATGTATGCTAAGATTGGATAGTAAAGGCATGTACAGAGGAATTCTCAGAAGATCCCTTCAAATGTGACATTTCTCTTTCCTTAGAGGCTTCCCAAAGTTCAGCATCTCTCAGAAGCATTGCACCAACTTTTATGGGACGACACTGGGAATCCCATGCAATAGCAAGTATAACAGAGACATTTTTTTTTAAATTGAAGTTGGAGGGCAGCTTCTTCTATCTATGACAACATTACATTCTTCTTCCTTTCAATCCAGGAGTATCCAGTACAATTCCTAGCACACACTAGCTTTATGGAAATACCAGACACGTACTTTGTGTCCTGCCGATCTGGTACTGATTCTGGCTCTAAAGGAAGACAAACTATGTTTGTGTCAGATTGTGTTGTATTCAGTTCTTATTAAATGCCTGCTCTCTCAGTCAGAACACTTCCATCCTCCCTGACTCTTCCCAGTCTTCTCCCATTAGAAAAGGAGGAAACTGCACTGCGGGATAGCAAACATTAAAGTCCGCCTGACGCCTGAAGCTGCTTAAATCTCACAGAGGAACTTCTGGTTGCTTACAGCATGCAACAGCCAGAAGAATAAAGGTGGAGCCGTGGGACTGAGGGTCAAAACGGTAGACTATGCTAACTCTACGAGGTCAATGCCAGGTAGAGAGAGCTCATCTTAAAAAGTCCTCCAAGTCGCATGCAACATCTCCCAAATCTATACAAAAGTGCAGCGGTTCTCAATCTGTAGGTCACAATTCACCAAGTGTGTTGCAAGCTGATTTTTGGTGGATCACAAAAATGCTTTTGCCAGAACCTCTATTTTGCAGTTTTTGGGTTGTCCCTTTTGATTAGGGGTAGGAGGTGTGGCCTGGAGGTTGAACTGTTGCCCTGCCTGAAAATGCTAAGCAGGCCCAGCCTTGGATGGTAGATCAGTAGTCACTGATGGAGCTTGCAGAGGAATGTGCAACGTGTGGAATGTGGTGTAATAAGCTGACAAGAGACAGTTCAAGTCTTGAGAACTGGCCAAGGTGTGATCTGTGGCTGCCTGTGAAGGCTCAGAAGGTGTAAGAGTGCAGCCAGGATGATTACCACTTGCTGAAAGAGAGACATCTGGAGAAATTGAGGGGTTTATGAATTGTATATAAAACAATAATGGTAAAAACCTCATTTGAAAAAATGGGGTTTATGAACTGCCAGCCAAAGTAAACTGCCTTGTGTCTTGAGAAAGGCAGTACAAAAATCCCTTAAATAAAATACAAAATTTAAAAATGGTTTAAATAAAGAAACTGTTAAGAGATCTGACTTTTTCTGTCTCAAGAGGGTGCCATTTCAAGAAGCAAAAATCCAGGCACCCCACTGATGGCTGGAGCAGGGGGAGGATTTGAACTTGGATCTCCCTATCCAGCCTCCCAACCATTGCAACAAGGAGGACAAAGCCTCACATTGTCTATATTTAACAGAATTACTAGTGCCTGGATCTCAGTCAGCCAAAAATTCTTTATTATCTAAAATGACTATAGGTTTTGTTCTAAACCTCAGTTGACCAGGCTAGTTGAGATCCAGACTTTAATGTGCTTGACGTTTTACTACCTAAATAGCAGACAGAGAGGTGGAAGCTGATCCAGCTTGGGCCTACAGCATGAGGTGAACTCTTTGGCCTAGCCATGATCCCATCTCTGGATCAGGCCCCACTGCTGCCTGAAGGAGTTGCCCTTCAGGGCCAAATAGCAGCCATGAGGTGTGTGGGATCTAAATTGGTTCCTGGTGGGGCAAAGAGTTAAAACCCTCCTGATCCAGAAGGGGCTCCGTGCGGCTGCTATTTAGATAATAAACATTAATCATGTTATTAATGCAACATGTAGCCTGGCCCTGAGAGTGCAAATTCCAGATTATTTGGCTGCAAGAGAATGTACCGGACGGTATTTTCCTTCTGCATTAAACGCACATGTCATATATTTTATATTACATATAACTAATAATTGAGCCTTATAGGAGCCTTATGTTCCAAACTGCAAAGAGACAGTCTGGCACAGTTTCAATTTACTCACCATATGCTTGTTCGTGTTGGTTCAGAGCCACATTGTTTCATTATCTGCACACTTGGGAGCAGGTTTAAAAGAACACTATTTTTTTTTCTAAAGGATGTGTATATTTATATAACCTACTGCTTAAAGCAAGTCTGTATTTCTTTCTTTTTTTAAACTTCCAGTATTAAACACAAGTTATCTGGGGTGAATCACACTGAATACAAATGGAGTTTTTAGACGTGTTTCAAGGAACGACTATATCTTGATTTAACTTTATATACAGCTTTATAAATACCTGTAACTTAGGGCCCAATTCTATTTGGCCCTAGTGCTGACACTGTTTACAGCACTCTCCAAGTAGGGAGCGCTGGCACTGGGCCAATGCCAGTGGCAGTACAGGTTTTGATGGGGGGGAGAAGGCATTCTTGGGCAGGGAGAGCAAGGCAGGAGAAGTAACTGGCCTGGATGGGAGTGGGACTGGCAGAGACCTGGCAAAAAGTCAGCACAGACTCGAGTACAGTGGCGTAGCTAATGATCGTGTAGCCCGGTGCCAAGTTCAAAATGTTGCCTTGGAAGTGATGTCACAATCGGAAGTGACATCACACCTGGGCTTTTTAAAAGGTGAAAATTGGGAGGAACCAACCTCCTTCCCCCAGCTCTGCTGCCTCACCCAAGTCAATGGCATAGCTAAGGCATATATCTGCTACCTAAGGCCAAAGATTTTGTCATAGCCCTGCATGACAAAATCAAATTTAATTAATTAAATAAATAGTTATTGGTTCCATGCTGTATCATAACAACATCTCATTTACACTCAGAACAATCAGTCTCACAGGTCAGTTTGGAGTTCAGCAAATCCACTTTTTGTTCCACAAGGCAGTTGTGTTTTCATTTTCTGGTTAATTGGCCATAACCTTTGATAGAATACAGATATTCCAGTGCAATTTGTTGTACTGCATACAGCATTAAATTACCTTTCCAATGATATATAACAAGATGGTATTGTTCATACATACCAAGATTTTCACAATTTTGGTCACTAGTGTCAAGCTCAGCGTGTTGCCCCCCTAAAGCTTGATGCCCAGTGCAACTGCTACCCTCTGCACCCCCTTAGCTATGCCACTGCTCAGGTAGCCCCATTGTGGGGCCTGTGCCCTTACTCCAGGGAAGGGGATGGAAGTCTCCTTCCCTGGGGAAACCTCTAGTGGCCTCTGTGGGGCCACCAGATACAGCGGTTGCCATTTTGGTGCTGCTGCACCCAGCAGCTCCGCTGAGGATAGGATTGGGCTGCCCAATATAAAGTTTTATAAACAGATAATTGGATAAATGGAAATAGTCTTGAGTCCTTAGTTCACAGCCCTACCACCTGTCAATGAATGATACATATGAAGATCCCTATGCTGATGACATTTGCACAAACAATGACTAAACAGGGAGAGAGTTTCTCCCCATTCCAGAGTTTTAATCATGAGAAGATATTCTCCACGCATTTAGTGTTTGACTCTGCAGGCAACTGCTGAAGGCAAGGAGAGTGGGGAGCAGGAGTCACTTAGAAGTGCAGGGCCGGTGCTGTCATTAGGCTAACTAGGCAGCTGCCTAAGGCACAGAGCTCAGAAGGGCACAGTACCGACCTGTGAGGGGCACCATTTCATACAGATTAGTTTCTTAATGTAAAAAATGCAAATAATATTATTTATGTTTAGATAAATACTACAACAGTACTATGGAACAGAATTACAAAGCTTTATGAAAAATGTCTATTTCAGTTAGCCATGCCTAGCAAAATAGCCTGGCACCAGTCCCAATATGAGCACCAGCAGTGGGGGGGAAGGGCTAGCATGTGGGTCTAGAGCAGGGATCTCCAAACCACGGCCCAGGGACCCGATGCGACCCACAACCAGCCTCTATTCGGCCAGCAGCCAGCCTCTGATCCCCTGAGAGCCTCTGGCCCAGTTGACCAAACACAATTGGAGTTGTGCTTCTGGAGTGGGGGAAAAGGGGTCCATTTAAGTGTGTGCTTTATTTCTTGGGCTGTGTTGGTGCTTGGAGAAATCCTGGGCATTTGAGCCCATTCATTTATTAATTCATCCAAGTTCCATCTCTAATGTATTTATTTAAATTTTATTAATTAATTTTTTTTCTGGCCCTCGACACTGTACCAGCTATTTGATGCGGCCCTTTGGCCAAAAAGTTGAGAGACCCCTGGTCTAAAGAAGCCCTTCATACATCTGCTCTCCACAGAAGACATGAGTTCAGATTAACAGCATGAGAACCTACTTGGAAATTGTATTCTAGCACCTCATGCTAATCTGACCCAGTGGGTCTGCTGGGCTATCTGCCATCTGCCCAGTGAGTCTGATGGCTATCTGCCATCTCTCACAGGGAAGCAGAGAGAAGGGCACCTGCTCTGCCAGTTTCTGTTGAAAGAAAAGGCTAACAATTCACACCCTCAGCAAACAATTCTCTTCTGGGAAGCCACAGTGGCAAAAAACCAAAGAAAATGTGTGGGCACAGCCGTGCCCACAGTGGAGACATTCCGGTCCTCCTCTGTCTAGTAATGAGGGAATAACACCGTTTTTTTAGCTGTAGGGAATTTTGAGGAAACCCACTATAATCTCACAGGCTGCAAAGTTAAAAATTCACCACAGCCATTTCTGACCACGTGCCTCATTGGGGGGGGGGGGGATATGTACTTGTATTTATTTCCTCATGTGACTTTTGGATAAGATTTTGATCAGGAGAATGGCATGAGGGGAAAGGCATCCATCCCATCAAATTGGCAGCTCCCCACAGCTGCATTTCATTCCAAAGAAAACACAAGCAATCCAATAAAAAATGCCCTGCATACGTTTTGTTTCCCGGAGGGAGAAAGAGAGACTAAGAAGAGGGCAGATGCTGGCTTGCCATGTATGAGCACGAAAGACACCAACTTAGGTCGCAATCCTCTGCACACTGATCTGGCATTAAGTCCTGTTGATTACAATGGGCCTTACTTCCAAGTAAACATGCTCAGAGGAAACATGATTGGGCTGCTAAGTGGCCTACAGTCTTTCTTTTGTCCATTTACTCCTTGGTGTAAACACATTATTTGAGTAGCTTACAGGATAAAATCACAAATGACAAACAATAAAAGCAACAACAACAACAAAACAACAATAAAAGAGCAGCAAGATGAAAACAGCAGTACTGAAAACTATGTCACAGCTTGAAAAAACAGGGAAGTCTTTGGCTTGTGCCACAAAGGTGTCAAACTAGGAGAACGTGACACAAAGGGGGTGCCACCACCAAGAAGGTCACTACCTGCCTCACTTAAAATGGCTGGGCACCTGTGGAAGTGCCTCTGGCAATCACCTCAGCATGGAATATGGCTTTGTTTTAAGGGATGCGACATTAGACTTCAGCTATCAACACCCCCCCCCCCCAAATGCTGCTCCAAAGATACTTTCATTATGCAAGGGCATGTTGCTGCAGCCCCGTTGCCTGCACGGATTGTTGCCGCCCCAAGGTACTACAACAAGAGGTCCACATCGCTAAGTAGTGCACCCCAGAGCTGAGGGGGAAAGGGGTTGGAGACACCCTGTCTCCTTCTCCACCATGGGGATTCAAAGGCCTCCTAGAAAGGTTATAGCTAGAGCTCAGCAAGCCCAGCCTCCTTGCCTCTCTCAGCTCCTTCCCCCAAAGGTTCCTCATCGCAGGCAGGCAAGCTCTTTTGTGGCTGCCTCCCCCCTGCTCTCCCAGGTATTCCCCCCCCCCCCGTTGTGTCTGCTGAAGCAAACCCAGACAAATGCCTGCTCAGTTTACCTTTAGGTCTGCAAACTTCCCAGCTGCTGATCTCAT
Source organism: Tiliqua scincoides (assembly GCF_035046505.1). Lineage (NCBI taxonomy): Eukaryota > Metazoa > Chordata > Lepidosauria > Squamata > Scincidae > Tiliqua > Tiliqua scincoides. The sequence continues at coordinate 13,666,578 of NC_089821.1, forward strand.
TTTCCAGCCACCCAAGTAAGTCCACGGCTGGACACTGATCAACCACATGTTTCTATTTCAAATTTTTTTTTTTAAAAAAAAAAACACATTTCAAAATAAAAATCAAAACACATGTTGTTCTTAACACGTGAAACAGGGAGCTGAAGAAGAAGAAGAAACAAAAAGCAAAGTGTTGAGGTTTATCCTTCAATTTATAACAAATGTTGCATCCAAAAGTTGATTATTCTGCACAGAGACACTGCTGGTGGCAGCTAATAATTGATTCAAGCTTTCCTGGAAATGTGTTTGAAATGAATTATGCCTGGTGCGAGCCTGCCAGTGACACGCCAATTCCTCGCTGCAAACCTCACATTTTGCTTTCCAGAATTCCATCTCGTGTGTCTGACTGCAGGAGGCTCAAACTCCGTCCTGATCCTGCACACGATGAACAATATTTCCTGTTAAAACGGAAGGCCCTGAATCCTTACCGCCCTGTGGAGTATGTAAGACTCATCATGGTCAACCATAACATTGCTATTGTAGAAGGTGCTGCCCAAATGAGTATTTCTCGGTCTGTTCTTCTGCTGGCCTCCAATAGATCAATCCCTGTAACTTCAATTTCAATCCTCTGCAACACCAGGGAAGACCCCAAGGCCTAGAAGAAGTGCTGTTACAGACCCACAGCCCAATCCTGAGCTGCCTGGTGTGCGGGGCTGCAACGGCACCAAAAATGGCAGCCGCTGCATCCAGCGTGCCCCACGCCTCCTCAAGAGAAGGAGACTACTGAATTATACAAGATGACCCAAGGGCTGGTGTAGAATTCAGAGCCTCTGTGTTGGGTGGGCAGCCTAACACAGGGGCTCAGGATCCGGTGAAACAAAGCTACACCGGTCCAGCCTCCCTCCTGTCCTGCTCCCTCCCCCTGGAATGCCTCCTCCCTGTGCTGTCCCTGCCTTCTCTCTGCCTCCCCCCACAGCGGAACACCTCCTCTCCACACCCCCACCTACCTCTCCGCTACCCGGCGGTCTGCGCAACCACCGAGCAGCGGACCTCCAGTGCTCTGCTGGTGCTAGCCCCACACCAGCCAGCACTGGGCTAGCACCAGCTCTCCACCAATGCTAGAACCTACAAATCTGCCATAAGGCATGTTTGCACCAGTGGTTAGGATTTGGACCCCAGGCATTTAATTATTCATCTTTAGAAAAATGATACCAAAAAAGTTGCCACTTTTACAACAAGTTCTAGGCAAGAGCCTTGATTTCCTGTTAAACTTCTTGATTGAACCTTGGCTCAATTTAAGCCCCCATGGGCCAGATAGGAAAGTACAAGGGGGGGGGGTTTGAAGTCCTGTATTCCTGTGGGAGATGGAACATTCACAGCCGATGGCCAAATGCTAATGAGGACTTGTGCCACCAGAACACTGTGGCGGCTTAAGGTCCTTTTCAGCTGTTGCAAATGAGACATGTCAATTCAGCACAGCCTGGTTGTTGCTGCAAGTGGTCTGTACTTCAGGGGACCAGGGACATCTGCTGGCGACATTAAGTTAGTGCAGGGAGTTGGGAGGGGCAGGGAGGGGCTGGACAGGGAAGGGAGGAGGAGGAATGGGGAAAAGATGGCACATGGAGGAAGGCGGACAAGAACTCAAAAGGCAGTGGCATCAGTGGCGGCAGCACATGCTGATATCCTAACACCCTTCCTGGCTTGATCCCTGACCCAGGTCAGGATCATCTAGCTCTAGCACAGGTAGAGTAGACCCAGCAGGCTGGCATGGACTTACTCTGGGGCAAGGGAACAAAAGTTCCCTTACCCCAAGGAAGCCTCTAGAAGCCAAAGCAGGTGCTATGTTGGTGCAGCTGCGTTGCCGTGCAGGGAGTTGCACAGGGTTGGGCTGCCCGCCTGCAGTGTAGTGACAATACAAGGATTAGAGGTCCCTGGAGACCAGCACCTGCACAGGGACGCTGTGATAAGCCACAGTTCACCCCAGCTCTGTGCAGACCCATCTTGCCTGAAGCTCGTATGAGGCTTGGGCGGAGGTGCCTGGTGGTGGCGTCATAGCCATGTGCCTATCAGCCCCCAGCAATTGCCAGTAACAAAAAGTACTCCAAGGCAGCAAACTGGGAGAGGGAAGCCGAATGAGCTAAGGAAGAGAGCAAGGGTGATGAGAGGCATCCAGTGGTGGAGGGGAGAGGAGGAAGAGCAAAGGAAGGAGGCTGTTTGAAGAGAGCATGGAGAATGCAGGCAGGGACGAGGCAAAGCAGGCTGGAAAGGCATCCTGACCAGCAATAGGACAGAGAGCAGAAGAGGGACAGAAAGCAAGGAGACGGGGTATCCTTTGCTCAGCCTGTGGAGCTGCCCCTTTGGAATGAGGGAGTGGTGGAGCACATGCCACAGACCCTCCCCACAGTGCTTGTTTGCCACGTGGACACTCCTCCCTCAGCACCCAGCAATGCAGAGAATCGTCCTCTGGAGATGCTTTTGCTCTGACCTGGACAGGTCAGGAAGGGAAGCCACCTCTGAGGCTTCAGTATTGCTGGTGCAGTGGGAGGCGCATCCAACAGGACCTCTGAGGAAGCTCAACTGCAGAAGGGGAGGGCAAGAGAAAGCAGCAACAGCTGTGGTCTGCTGCACTGGTGGGTGTCAAGAGTTGGCCAGCTGGGGGCCCTTGGCCAGCACCCAAGCTGACTGGTCTCTGCAGAGACTCAGACCTAATTCTCAAGAGTGGGGTAAACGCTGGTCTGCGTTGTACCATCCAAGACTGCATGTCTGAATGCTCTTCCCTACAAAGAAAAAAAGCCTGAACGTAGCTAAGTGAGATGTCAGAAAGAAGAGTTCTAGTTGTTTTGAAAAGTGCAAAGAATGTGTTTTGCACAGAGCAGCATTCATTTCAGCCATGAAATTCCTCACCTACAGCCTTAAGTGGCCTGGTCCAGGCTCAAGTTTAACACCCCTGGGAGAACTAGGTGAGAATGAGGATATGTATGTATATATGTAGGGCTTGTATCTACAGGGGAGTGGTATGGTAAGTACTGCAGGCACCACCCGTACTGCCTGTGCATTGCCACTGATGCCTCCAATGGCTCCAGTGGGGAGGGGGAGGGGCAGCTTACATGCGGCATTGCAGTGCCTGCAGTACTTGCCACGCCCCCCATAGATGTGCATGTGCATAGATCCCCTTTCCCCTGGGGATAAGAATAGGCCCTCAGTTTGACTGTACTTGTCGTAAGAGGCGACTAAACAGCCACCGGGTAGATGGGACTCGTCAGCCTGGGAAGGCAGCTCATCTGAGAGAAGGAAAACTCTGATCCCAAACCTCCACTGCCTTGTGGCTACATCCAGTTCTGGAAAAGGCTTCAGGAGTCAACCTCGAGGCAAAATCCGGAGCCGGAGTCCCTAAGGCAGTTCATGGCTGAACACAGTCACGTTCGTCGCTGGAACCAACAGTATTGGCCTCTGCCTTTCCATTGGACCATTTCAGCGACGTGGAGAGGGGGGATTTGCTGCATGGGAAACAGTCTATCCTCCATATCTACTTTACCCAGGCTTCGCGCACTGGAGAGGACACTCTGTTCCAGAACCACCATTCAGGGCATGATACCATAGTCTTCCGAGACTGAAGGATGCCAACACATAGATGGGGCAACAAAGCCTTACAGAAAACAGGTGAGTAAAGCTTTTGTTAAAATGTGGACTGGACCTGGGCTCGACATCTACTTTTTAAAATGCGTAGCTGACACAAAAGCAGGAGGGGGGAGGAGGAACAGTGCAGGCACAATGCAAATCAATAAACAGCCTAATATGTCCTGGGCTGGCCCGGAGCTTGCAGCGAAGCTGACACAGGAGTCTGTCCCTTGAAACGCACCTCAGCTGCCCCTACAGTTGAGTCTAACCTTAATTTGACTTTTTTTTTTTTTACATGCAGTGAGCAACTGAAGCACCACATTTTATTTACAGAAAAGCCGGTAAGAATATCTTTGGAGGAAGTAAACCCAGGTCATCATTTCACAGCGTTATAAAACTTTTTAGTTCTCAGAAAATGATTCAGACCTGGGGGTTTTGAGAGGCATGGAAGGCCTTACAAAAACGGTAAATTAAAGCCATCTGTGCTGGAAGAGAGTGCATCTTGCATGGCTTCTTCCCAGCCCTGGACGTGACCCAATACAACTTAGCGGTTTAGCATCAAGGTCAGAAATCATTATTACTGGGTGTTAAAAGATCAGGACTGGAGACACAGAATGCAAGCCCTGGAAATGTCCACTCTCAACTCAGCAGAGCTATTCCAAATAAATAGGCAGGCAGGCAGGCAGGCTTTTCTGTTCTGAGCAACGATACCTGTGGCCATTTGCCTTTCAATTCCCAAGCCACACGGATAAGATGCAAAGTGCAGGTCTTGTGCATGCACAGGCTTTCTGCCACCTAAACTTGATTGCCCGCCCTCCCTCCCTCCCGGGGCCATGCCACCCTTGTGGAAGTGCGTGACAGAAGCTTTGAGGTAAAGGAAATGGAAGTGGTAAACACTGATCAGCTCCAGGATTTACTGCTCTGGTCTTCGTGACCGCGGCCCCACTTGGCTCCTCAGTGGCCAAATTTTTCACATGCAAATTTCAGCTGGAGTTGCCTTTAGGTCAGGTCCTCTTTTCACAGCCAGCTCTGCATGTAATGTTTGGAGAGGGGGAAAAACGGCTCCTGAAAATGCCCACACCGTCTGAAGAGAAAGGCAGGGAAGCAGGAGGCTGTGCTCCAAAACACACACACACACAGACACAGACAGTCTCTCCCTCTCAATCCCCCTCCACTTTTGCCAGCAGAGCTGGCAATAATCATGAACAACAATGGTTTGCGGGCTTCACTGGATTGAATTCCATGAAGACTGACAAATGCTTAGGAAGCAGAACACTGTTTGCAAAACCAAGCTGCTGCCTTGCAAGTGTAGGCCTTGACAAAATCCGGCATTCATTTATTTTTATAACTCCCCTGGTATGATTAGGGCCACTTCACACAAGACATGGGTGTCAAAAGGAAGGGAAAACAATCTGTCAAGGTGTGTTCCTGCTTCAACCTCTTTGCCTTGTCGTCTCCTTCCCCAACATCTTTATGAAGTCCCCATCCTGTACAGACTAACAATGGCAAGAATATGGCACACCTACCCTCTCAAGTCCCAAGAGCACGAGTAGAGGCAGGTGCCCTGCACTAAGAACATAAGAACAGCCCCATTGGATCAGGCCATAGGCCCATCTAGTCCAGCTTCCTGTATCTCACAGCGGCCCACCAAATGCCTCAGGGAGCACACCAGATAACAAGAGACCTGCATCCTGGTGCCCGCCCTTGCATCTGACATAGCCCATTTCTAAACTCAGGAGGTTGCACATACACATCATGGCTTGTAACCCGTAATGGATTTTTCCTCCAGAAACTTGTCCAATCCCCTTTTAAAGGCGTCCAGGCCAGATGCCATCACCATATCCTGTGGCAAGGAGTTCCACAGACCAACCACACGCTGAGTAAAGAAATAACGTAAAACGTAACGTAACGTAAAACGTAACGTAAAAAACGTAACTGCCTTATGAAACAAAAATTGGATTTTCTTAACTCAAAACTGACCAATGAGACAGTGTTCTGAGAGCCAATAAGATATTATGACACAGAAAGGAACCAATAAAATGTTAGTATGAATTGGCTCGCATTTCCATGTATCAGAACTAATACTAGAACTCTTATTCAATTTTGTGAATGTCATCAAGTTGGCCACTTTTTTGGTGTTGCTGTTGTTTGTTTACTAATTTGTTGGGTGACCTGTACTGCTAAGTATTAATATAAATAAAGTTGATGGAGGTTTCACCATTCTGTATGGTCTGGTATGTGAGGAGGTCCATCATGGAGGTGATGCAAACCCTGGTGATGCCTCTGACACATGGGCATGAATTTCCCTGCAGACAGATGTGCACTCCAGTTAATAAAACATAAAGTCGCTGAAATTTTGCCATGTTTGTGAAGTAACTACTACAGGGCATGGCAAATATGACACGTAAGACTTTACTGCTACGCTACTTTGCATGGTCCTCAATGTGCCTACGCTTGACTGTGGCTGGTTCTTCTTATAGGGAGGGGTAAACTCTATGTAGTTCACATCTAGTAAACAGTAAAACTCTTTTGAATTTATAGACTGTATCTTATAAGCAGGTGTTGTTGTTTTTTTTTGTTAAAAACACGAACACACAAAACACTGCCTTTTTGTTGTTAAAATATCTGAACAAAAACACAAAACACTGTATTTTGGTGTTTAAAGGCCCAATCCTACCAATTTTCTAGTGCCGGTGCTGCTGTGCCTATGGGGTGTGCACTGCTTCCTATGTTGGGGATGCAGTCACAGAGGCCTCCTTAAGGTATTTGAACATTTGTTCCTTTACCCCAGGGACTGCAGCACTGCAATTGCACCAGTGCTGGAAAGTTAGATAGGATTGGGCTGCCAGATATTTTCCAGAAATTAAAAAATTACTTTCCCCCCATTAGAAATAATACTGTGGCTGCATCTGCTGACACTATATCACCAATATCACCTACCTCAGGGGTGCTCAATAGGTGGATCGCGATCTACCGGTAGATCGCGAGGCAAAATGAGTAGATCGCAGAGTGCCGACCCCCCCCCCCTTTTCAGGTGCCTCTGGGAGGAAACGCCGGGAGTAAGGCCCATTGTACTCAATGGGGCTTACTCCCAGGTAAGTGTGGCTAGGATTGCAGCCTCACAGCCTAATCCTAGGCATGTCTAGTCAGGAGTAAGTCCTGTTATACTCAGTGGGGCTCAAGGTACACCAACATACATTGTACACATAAATGTTATATGTTATGATGGCGCGAACATTGTAAAAAAACTCTGGTAGATCTCTGGGCCTTGCTGGGTTTCAAAGTAGCTCTCGGGCCAAAAAAGTGTGAGCACCCCTGACCTACCTAGTACATTTTTAAAGCAATTATAATTACAATTTATTAAAATGTGCCCTTGGAATAAAAATCTACCACCACAATTTATTTTAATCAAGAAGTTTGGGGGGAAAAAAATCACCCCAAAAAAGTACACCCCTGCTTACAAGACTTCCCTAGATAGGTCACAACACAACTACAAAGTAAACCTTTACTTTCAATTAATATAAATTAATTGTAATTGAAGATCAATCTGATGTTCCAAAGACTAAAATCTTGATGCAGTGCATATCTGTTACCCTCCCAAATCTAGGGCTATAAAAGTTGACAAACTGGGAGAGAAAGAGCAAGAGAGGTAGAGACCCCCTACTTTGCAATAAAATTAAAAATAAAAAACCCACAGAGGATGACATCCCACTGTTCTCCAAAATCCAAACCAGGCTGACTGTGTTTGCGCACACATCTCTCAGGTGTCTGGTTTTCAGGGATATGATTCACAATTTTCTTCCACGAGCACCCTCCCCATAGCAGTATTGAAGGCATCAAACACCAGGCATACCTACAAAATGAAGACTGCTGCCACAGATCTACCACCTGCTTGGCTCCATGTCTCACTGGTTAGCTCTGATAAGATAATAATGGTTATCCAAAACGCTTTACATGAAAATTGGCACATAAGAATATGTAAGATCCACTGGATCACAGAAAGGTAAATCAAACCCATTATTATAGTATTTCCAACAATGGCTAAAAAATTCAAACTCTGGTTTGGTTTCATCTAATTTAGCTAGCAGGGTAAATTACTGTACTGTTGGAAGATCTGTCCTCCATAAAGCCATTCAAGCTAGTCTAACCTCAGCTGATTAGCAATGCATTAGATGACCCTCTAATGACCCTCTAGATGACCCTAGTTTTCCCTCTAAAAATCAGCGGAGTTCTTTCACCTCCAAGCCAATAACATTTGAAAGGGGGTAAAAATAGAGCTGCCCTGTTTATTGCTTCAGCAATGTTTTGCTACTCTGGAAATGGGAATTTCCAGGCCAAGAAACCAGAATTATGTTTCTACACTTTGTAAATGACCTCTTACATTGTTAATTATATACAAGAGTTGTGTAGCCATTTGTTCTCTTGTTGTCATCAAGCAAACAACTGAGAAGTTACAAGGCAGTTGGTTTCCATCTTTATTCTCCTCTTTCCCCCTTTTTAAACATATAGTTAAGGAAGATGGAAGAACACATATTGAAGCAGTCAGGTTTAAATTAAACATCTGCCTTGAAAAAGGCTCTCTGGGGGCTTTTTATAACAGATTGTTCTAAGTTAATATCTGTTCGTTTATTCAGAGAAAGCTGCTACTGCATGAGAAGCTACTATTACTAAAAACTAGAGAGAGACAGAGTACCATTATCTGGAATATCAATTAAGCCAGACATTGTTTGAAAGTGATGAGAGAATTACCAGATTAGAATCTCCAGGATGGGATTCAGAACATTCTCAGAGAATTTTGTACTAGAAGGAGAGATTAAGTTTTTCAGCTTTATGTTAAAGGTATTTGCAGCAGTGCTGAAAATCCGTTTTGCCAGCATGGGACCTTTCTATCGCCTTTCTATCAATGTAATGCCTTGGCATCCCAAAGTAAAACCTGGCTCTAACACCCACAGGTTTTTAAAAGTGACCCCCCCCCCCCACTGTGCACTTGTCCAGCTCTGACAGTCAGAGCATCTGATGCTACATGGGGGTTTGGCCAGAAGTGGGTGCAAGGATGTAGCTCAGTAGCAGTGTAGCTGCTTTGCGAGCAGAACATTCTAGGTTCAGCTTCCAGCATCTCCATATGAAGGGAGAGAATAATACCTGTTTGATACCCCAGAGAGCTGCTGTCAGGCCAATACAGTGCCAGATACATTGTCTGATTCAGCAGAAAGCAGCTTCCCAGGCATCCTGGAAGAGAAGAAGGCCTGATGACCTTGGAACAGCTAAAGTACCAGCTGAAACAGAGTTGCCTGGAGCTGGAGGAAAAACAGACGCTGAGAGGGAAGAGAGAAAGCTGAGGCTGGGGACAGAAGTGGAAAAGGGGCAGAAAAGGAGAGCAAAAAAGGGAATAACTCAGAAAGCCTGCGCATAGGTGGGGTGCACCTGACAAGAGCTAGTTTCCCCTCTACTTCCACCCCAAACCCTGGAAATCAGTGGTATAGCTAAGGCACCTGGCACCCAGAAGTACAAAAACACCCCCCCCCCCAATGTGACAAAAACCAGAAATACAGGTCAGCCTTTTTTACCCGTGGGTTTGGAACCCACAGATTGGACTCACTGTGTGTTATAAACCCACAGTGTAGGATCAACCTGACCTCCTGGATGCAACCAGAAAAATGTTCTGGTCACGTCTGGGAAGCTTTCTGAGAAGCACATCTGGTTTTTTGAAAGACTATAAGTGCATCTTAGAGGCATCCAGCAGGCCCTCTAAGACGTGAGGAAGCCTCCTCGCATTTTAGAGGGCCTGTCTGTGGCACTTCTGGATTCTGAAAAAAGTGCATCTTTTTGGAAGTGCACCTCAGAGGCCTCAGACAGGCCTTCAGCAACAAAAAAATAAAAACAGTGGCCAACCTGAAGACACTCACACAACTGAATAGGAGTAGTATTAACTCTGATTATTTATTTATGCACAGCTTTTCAACAAAAAAAGTTCTCAAAGCGGTTTACAGACAAAATCAAATAACTAATTGGCTCCCTGTCCCAAAGTGGCTCGCGGTCTAAAAAGATACAGAAGAACACCAGCAAACAGCCACTAGAAAAGATACCCAGATGTACTACACTGACCCTGCCTGGAATTACTGGAGAAATGCCTCTTTACCCAGTTTGCAGGGTAACTGGATTATGATATATGGAAATCAGAGCGAACTCGTTCTAATACCTTATTGGTTTGATGTTGTATCATAACACCTGATTGGCTCTCAGAACAATCAGAACAAACAATAGATAGAACCCTGCCCCTTGAAGCTTACAATCTAGATTTGGATACAAGAGAGCGGTGAGGGGGATGCAGGCAGGGATAAATGAAAGCATATGTAATGTTGCAACTTATGATGTGCTGGCAAGTGTTTGCTGCTGCTCAGACATCTGTGTCAGAGAGCCTCATGTCAGTAATCTGGAACTTTCATCAGCCAGGAAGGCAGCAGCAGAGACTAGACAGCTACACTCCCCCACTTTCCTATAACTGGCAGCAAACAAAATTCCTACAGAATCCTAGCACTAATGAAGATGGGGAAACAGCCTGACAAATCTGAAGGCAGTAGCAGAAAAACGGAACAAGTCCAGCCAGAAATTTAAGGGGGGAGGTGAGGAGGTTTGATGGAATACAGAAATTTGCCACATGGTTTGAAATGTCCCTCTTCAAAATTAAAGAGTGGAAATGCATTTATTAGGATTTCATTTAGAGAGAGAAATCTTGGCTAGAAAGACACTTGCATTTTTTGACTTTGCATTATTAGTGGAAAATTTAACATGCTTGTTTTCTTATGCGACTTAGGGCCCAATCCTATCCAATTTTCCAGTGCTGGTGCAGCTGTGCCAATGGGGCGTGCACTGCATCCTGTGGTGGAGAAGCAGTCACAGAGGCCTCAAGGTGTGGGAACATTTGTTCTCTTACCTTGAGCCTGCATTGCGGTTGCACCAGTATTGGAAAATTGGATAGAACTGGGCCCTAAGAGCCTACTTAGAAACAAGTTCCAATATAGTCAATGGGGCTTACTCCGAAGTGCGTATGGGTAAGTGTGGATAGGATTGCAGCTAAAGTTAACTCAGGTTTTGTCTAACATGCAGGGGAATGTGATGGTAGACTGCTGAACTAGAAGAATGGACTGCATGAATACTGGTCCAAGAGTTTTCATTAACAGTATCTCCTCCCACCTGTAGAATAATACAATTTACTCTGCTAACTCAGCACACTACCAATTCATTCTGCTGCGAGAGTACCCCAGCCAAGTGGCAGTTTTTAATGCTATTGGCATATGTGCTATCCCAGCTTTGGATGTTTCAACAGAGGTTCAAACATTGTTGGGGTTTGTTAACTGAAGTTGTTCACTCATATGGTCTCTCCAGAACTTCCTTAGCTTGTTCTTAACAGCTGGAAGAGTAAATGGAGGGCAAGATGGGTGCAGTACCAAGCAATTAGCAACTCCCAATCATTTCCCTGCTGCACTTTACCCTTTTAACTGGGTAAACTGAGAATGAACAGGGGAAGGGACTTGCTGCCAAAGATGGAGATTCAGAGAGATGCTCCTGATGTCAGACTTGTGAGATTGGGTGCAGTGTGTGTGTGGGCGGGTGGGGGAGGGGTTCCCAAGACCCTAAATTTCTCACTCTTTGAGTGAACTCAAAGCCAAATCATTTGTTTATTCGTCAGCTGGGAAACAGGCCTTGAACTTGGATCAGACAGGTTTAAATCCCCATTCAGATCACTGGGTGAAAGTGAAACCATCACTCCTTAATCTAACCTACCTCACAGTTGTGGGGAGGACAAAATGAGGGAAGAATAAGCTGCCTGCTCCTTGGATATAAGAACATCAAATAAGTAATAATAAATAAAATTATTCCTGAGTGAACATTTTATAAAGGAATTTCCTACTTCGGGAAGTTCTCCTGCACAAAAACAAGGAGAGAAAGAGAGGACCATGAAAGCATGGTGTCCATTCATTAAAATGGATTTCAGTGAATTCAAGGAATGAATTTCCTTGAGCAGGAAATCCTCCCCCAGTGGCCAATGTGCTTCATTTCCAAACAGTAACCTGAATAGAGGTTTTGAAAGGATTCACAAGTGTATCAGATACATTTTCCAGGGGGTAGCCAGAGGGGACAGTGGCACGGTAAGTACTGCAGGTGCCGCAACACACCATAAAAGTGCCTAACCCACTTGCCATCAAAGCCATTCTGGGGCAGCAATGGTAACGTGCAGGCTCCAATGGCAAGTGGGAGGGGCCACTTACATGGTGCATTGCCGCACCTGCAGTACCGTGTTTTCCCCAAAATAAGTCCTAGTGTGTTTTTTGAGAGTTGCTGAAATATAAGACCTACCCTGAAAACCCCTTAGTGTTGTAGGAAAGCTGTTTGCCCGAGTTGCACTAAAGAGGCTCCAGGTACTTGCAGAGAGCATCTATCCAGAATCGCAGTGCGGATTCCGAGCCAACAGGTCCAACACTGATATGGTATTCTCCCTTAGACAACTGCAGGAGAAATGCAGGGAACAACGACAGCCACTCTTTATAGCCTTCATAGATCTCACGAAGGCTTTCGACCTGGTCAGCAGGGACGGCCTCTTCAAGATTCTCCCCAAGATCGGATGTCCACCCAGGCTCCTCAGCATCATTAGATCTTTCCACAAGGACGTGAAGGGCACTGTTGCCTTCAATGGCTCCACATCAGACCCCTTTGACATCCGAAGCGGAGTGAAGCAGGGCTGTGTTCTTGCGCCAACCTTGTTTGGGATTTTCTTTGCTGTCCTGCTGAAGCAGGCCTTTGGAACCGCAACAGAAGGCATCTATCTCCGGACCAGATCAGAAGGAAAGCTCTTCAACCTCTCCAGACTGAGAGCAAAGTCCAAAGTCTTGCTGAAATGTCTGCGTGACTTCCTCTTTGCCGACGATGCAGCTGTCACTACCCACTCTGCCAAAGATCTCCAGCAGCTCATGGATCGTTTTAGCAAGGCCTGCCAAGATTTTGGACTGACGATCAGCCTTAAGAAAACGCAGGTCATGTTTCAGGATGTGGACTCACCTCCCTGAATTACAATCTCTGCGCATGAACTGGAGGTTGTCCATGACTTTGTGTACCTTGGCTCAACGATCTCCGACACTCTTTCCCTCGATACCGAGCTAAACAACACATCGGTAAAGCAGCTACCACATTTTCCAGACTCACAAAGAGAGTCTGGTCCAACAAGAAGCTGACGGAACATACCAAGATCCAGGTCTACAGAGCTTGCGTCCTGAGTACACTTCTGTACTGTAGCAAGTCATGGACTCTTCGCTCACAACAGGAGAGGAAACTGAGCGCTTTCCACATGCGCTGCCTCCAACGTATCCTCAGTAACACCTGGCAGGACAAAGTTCTAAACAACACAGTCCTGGAACGAGCTGGAATCCCTAGCATGTATTCACTGCTGAAACAGAGATGCCTGCGTTGGCTCGGTCATGTTGTGAGAATGGATGGTGGCCGGATCCCAAAGGATCTCCTCTATGGAGAACTCGTGCAAGGAAAGTGCCCTACAGGTAGACCACAGCTGCGATACAAGGACATCTGCAAGAGGGATCTGAAGGCCTTAGGAGTGGACCTCAACAAGTGGGAAACCCTGGCCTCTGAGCGGCCCGCTTGGAGGCAGTCTGTGCAGCATGGCCTTTCCCAGTTTGAAGAGACACTTGGCCAACAGACTGAGGCAACGAAGGAAGGCCCATAGCCAGGGAGACAGACCAGGGACAGACTGCACTTGCTTCCGGTGTGGAAGGGATTGTCACTCCCGAATTGGCCTTTTCAGCCACAGTAGACACTGTTCCAGAACCACCATTCAGAGCGCGATACCATAGTCTCTCGAGACTGAAGATTGCCAACAAACCTTTGTTGTATTGTTAGTTGTCCAGCTCACATTTGGGAAGATGACTGTTCATTTGGCTGCCTCATGGAACTTTTGTGCTTTTTATCAGACAACCCTGCCCCACCCCCAAAGTGAGAAGCAGCAGATACCAAGAGGAGACCAAGGCTGACTACCTATGAGCCAAACTGAAGCACCTGCTTTGATAATGAGCTGGTAAGCTGGCAGAAGTGCCCTGTGCCCACCACTGCCTCCCTCAACTTGCCTGCTGCTCCATCTCTCTGCTGTGCCATCTACTCTTGTCATTCGCTCTTCTTGTCCAGGAGAATGGGGTAGGGCTTACTTCCTCCTACAGCACTGCTGCCAAAGAATCCAGCGGTAGAGCTAGTGGAGTAGGGGCAGCTTCTGAGGTCTTGTTTCCAATCATTCTTCAGTGACTGGGAAGAGGACTCCCACCTCCTCCTCCCTTTTCTTCATGTCCTCACTGGCCAAGTGCAGAGGATGTTTTGGGATGACCAGTTTTGAAGAGGTGGTGGGTGGAGGAAGAGGCTCTGGCAGTGTGGGAGCACGCACACCAAAAAGCAAAGGGGGGGGGAGAATTTGGATGCCACTTTGGGCACTATTTTGGCTCAGGCCAGACCCATGAATTAGGGCAAAATTGTACGTTACATTAAATAATGATAATAAATATTATTATCAATCATATGATTGTTTATATACATTCTTCAACGAAAATGCTGACATAGCGAAGTCATTAAATAAATGGTTCCTTTTCCCCCAAAGGACTTGCAATCTAAAAAAAATGCAGAAGAAACGCCAGCAAACAACCACTGGAAAATAACACTGTGCTGGGCTGAACAATTAATGGTTTGGCTCTTGTGTATCTGGGCTTGTTTTGTGTTTTGTTAAAAGTCAACTGCTGGAGGACCCAATGCAGACTGGGGCCTTGGTGTGGACAGTGATGGAGGGAGTGCCTTTCCTTGCACTGTGATTCTGTTCTGTTTTGGGCCCCCTGTGGCTGATAATTTCTAGGAAGTTCCTATTGGTGCACAAATGGAGAAACGAGGGTGTGAGCCCAAGAATCATCTGCTCACTCTTGTAATGCCATACCATAGTATGGTGTATCTGAATGGCACAAGTATGTTCAAAGCATGTACTCTTTAATTGCATATGTTTGGAAGCAGCTGTGTGGCTTAAGAATCTGTTTAGAACTGAAGCAGTTATCTGACACGCCCACAGATCATCTTTGCAACAGTAGCACAAAATCTCTTGACAATAAAAACTTTACCAGCTTTAAACTGACAACTTGTGCAGACAAACAGCTTCCTGGTTGAAGCTGCTGATCCTTCACTTGTTTCGTTTAGCTGGGTGGATTGCTCTGAACATTCAGTACCAATTACAAGGTTTGAAAACGCAGTGCTGTAACCAGAGGGGGAGTGGCATGCTAAGTACAGTTTCCCCAAAAATAAGACACTGTCATATTTTTTTTGGCTCAAAAAAACAACTAGGTCTTATTTTTGGGGTAAGTGTTATTTTTTTTTAGTGTACAACAATCCAGTCATTCATGTACAAATATATACCTTACAAAAATATCCCCTCAGCACCCAGGAGGATGCCTGCCTGCCTGTCTACTCAGAAGTCAGTCCCTTCATAGTTAATGGGACTTACTCCCTGGAAGCTGTGGATAGCCTCAGAGCCCAGTAGGCAGGGTTGCCTCGCTTGCTGCTTCCCGCCTCAGCTCCTCCTCAGCGTCCTCTGCCCAAGGCAGCACAACAGGAGCTTTCTAGGTGGCAGGCGCGGGAGTGCAGCATTCCTGGCCATGTTGTACGCCCGCCCGCCTCCACCCGCCTGAGGACCCCTTCTGCCCCGCCCCCCCCCCCCCGTCCTGGCCCTTCTCACAACTAGGTCTTATTTTCAGGGTAGTAGTTGGCAACCTTCAGTCTCGAGAGACTATGGTATCGCGCTCTGAATGGTGGTTCTGGAACAGTGTCTACTGTGGCTGAAAAGGCTGATTCGGGAGTGACAATCCCTTCCACGCTGGAAGCAAGTGCAGTCTGTCCCTGGTCTGTCTCCCTGGTTTATGGGCCTTCCTTCTTTGCCTCAGTCTGTTGGCCAAGTGTCTCTTCAAACTGGGAAAGGCCATGCTGCACAGACTGCCTCCAAGCGGGCCGCTCAGAAGCCAGGGTTTCCCACTTGTTGAGGTCCACTCCCAAGGCCTTCAGATCCCTCTTGCAGATGTCCTTGTATCGCAGCTGTGGTCTACCTGTAGGGCACTTTCCTTGCACGAGTTCTCCATAGAGGAGATCCTTTGGGATCCGGCCACCATCCATTCTCACAACATGACCGAGCCAACGCAGGCGTCTCTGTTTCAGCAGTGCATACATGCTAGGGATTCCAGCTCTTTCCAGGACTGTGTTGTTTGGAACTTTGTTCTGCCAGGTGATACCGAGGATGCGTCGGAGGCAGCGCATGTGGAATGTGTTCAGTTTCCTCTCCTGTTGTGAGTGAAGAGTCCATGACTCGCTGGTAATTTATACCCTGATCATAAAATCAGTTATTACAGGAATCATTCAACCCAACCCTTGGCCAGCATCCCAAGGCATCTTCCTCTGCCAGATAATCTGTACCAAGTCAATTACTGAAATGCGTACTGTCTGACTCAACTGCCTAATCTTACACGCAGTACTTATCACTCCAGGTCATGAGGACATCTTTTTCACTATGTTTAACTTTCCAATCTCACCCTGTATTGTCTACTATTAATTAATATTATCATATTACATCAATGCGTAATGCTTTCCAGAGTTACTTAAGCCAAAAGATAGATCTCTGTTTGAAGTATTTTATAATCTTAAATGTTGATGTGGAGAAGGCAAAAGAAGGAGGGGAGAAGACAGGCAAAGGATAATAAGGAGTGAGCACTTGCAAGAGGAGTTACTCGGAAACTTCACTTCAGTTAGACAGTAGCACAGCTACAGGGGGGTGGTGCAGTAAGTATTGCAGTTCCACAACGCTCTATGTAAGCAGCACCTCCCACTCACCATTTGTTCTGGGCAGCGCAGGGCGCACTGCTGTCACTGCCCAGAACGACTCCAACAGCGAGTGGGGGAGGCCGCTTACACAGCACATTGCAGCACCTGCAATACTTACCGTATCACCCCCTATAGCTACGCTACTGCAATAAGAAGTGAGGAATTCGTATCTCCTAACTTGGTGCCTTCTGCAAACATCTCCAGCTCATTTCTCCTTTTGAAAGAGACAAATACCCACTAAAAATAAACCTTATGGAAAAAGAAGAAACCTAATCCACAGGTTGTGCTTACCTTCCCCAGACATTCAATCCAGCAGCACAAGCAACGGAGAGGCAATTTGAAGAATGCACTGTTGATCCATCTCTTTGTGACTCAGGGCACAATCCTAACCCGGTCTACTCAGAAGTAAGTTCAATGGGTCTTACTCTCAGGAAAGTGTGGTTAGGATTGCAGCCTCAGTTTCCCAATAGATGTATACCGGAACAACAAGTATATGTTAGGTGTAAGATATCAGGTTAGGACAATCTGAGCGTCAAAACACCTGCAATAAAATTATTTCTTCTCCTCTTCAACTTCATGGTGCGGCAAGCTTTAAGACTTATCTTAAAACAAAGGTAAGTCTGTAGAGTTACCTGTCAACTATTAAGTAAAAGGATACTGCATGTCAGGCTTGCTGAGGTATACATCAAGTCACTGTTTTAAAGTACACCATTTCTTTTCCACTCACTAATGTCAATTCCTGAATACAAACTTTTTTTTAATTTTCAGCATATGCACTGGTTATCAGGGAGGTTCTCTCTTAACTTTACTGAACTCTAGATCCCTGGTACTCTCTCTCTCTCTCTCTCTCTCTCTCTCTCTCTGGCTAAGCTTCTTGACAATGGGGGAAGATCATTCCAGCCTCAGTGCAGGCTTATTTTCTTTTTTGTATTTAAATAATCTCAACTGTACACCAGAACTCTTTGGGGTTTTTTGCTACTAAAGTTTTGTTGTTTCTGTGAACATAAGAACATAAGAACAGCCCCACTGGATCAGGCCATAGGCCCATTTGGTCCAGCTTCCTGTATCTCACAGCGGCCCACCAAATGCCCCAGGGAGCACACCAGATAACAAGAGACCTCATCCTGGTGCCCTCCCTTGCATCTGGCATTCTGACATAGCCCATTTCTAAAATCAGGAGGTTGCGCATACACATCATGGCTTGTACCCCATAATGGATTTTTCCTCCAGAAGCTTGTCCAATCCCCTTTTAAAGGCGTCCAGGCCAGTCGCCATCACCACATCCTGTGGCAAGGAGTTCCACAGACCAACCACACGCTGAGTAAAGAAATATTTTCTTTTGTCTGTTCTAACTCTCCCAACACTCAATTTTAGTGGATGTCCCCTGGTTCTGGTGTTATGTGAGAGTGTAAACAGCATCTCCCTATCCACTCTGTCCATCCCCTGCATAATTTTGTATGTCTCAATCATGTCCCCCCTCAGGCATCTTTTCTGGGCTGAAGAGGCCCAAACGCCTAGCCTTTCCTCATAAGGAAGGTGCCCCAGCCCCGTAATCATCTTAGTCGCTCTCTTTTGCACCTTTTCCATTTCCACTATGTCTTTTTTGAGATGCGGCGACCAGAACTGGACACAATACTCCAGGTTTCTCCACAGTATTGTGGAGCTGTTACTCACATAGTGTTCTTCTACTTGCCACTGAGAAGCATCACTCCCAACCCTGTCAGTCAAGACATTCCCTCTTCATCCCATCCCTTCTCCCTCTGCTTCTGTTGCCCAACAGGAAATTCCCTTTAAAAGGTTTTTTATAGGACTATCTTCTCAATCTCAGGATACCTCTCCTGCCATTGTGTCCCTACCTAGCATGGAATTTATCCTACCCTGAACAACAGAATCCTATAGCACCTTAAAGTCTAACAGTACAACCCTAGATGCTCTACTCTGGAGTAAGTCTCATTGTGTTCAATGGAATATACTCCCAGGAAAGCGTGCATTGAAATCTCAGAGGCTTATTGTGCTTTTGCAGCGACCAAGAGCCCATATGTACACAAAAGCTTCTGCTGCAAAAAGTATCTGTTCACTGTTGCCATTTGACTCTTGTTTTTGGTGGAAGAGACTGACAGCCCAATCTTATGCATGTCTACTCAGAAGTAAGTCTCATTAGAGTCAGTGGGGCTTACTCCTAAGAAAATGTGGATAGGATTGGGCTGTAACAAGGCTACCCCTCTGGAATCTGTCAAACAGAATGCTATGTTCTTTTAAGAAATCATATTTGAGGAAAAGGAGGGGCATTATTTCAAGTATCAAACAGTATTTTTAATCATGAAAAATGAAGAGCTTACATTTTTAGATGAACTACAAGAAAGAAATGAGAGATCATACACTTTGTTATCTTCAATTTTCCCTTTTGGTTTTGTACTAACTGAAAAAAAGCAAAAGCAAAAGCAAAACCACAGATAAAAGGAATTCTCAGAAATCCATACAAATTCTCAGTTTGGCTGCAACTATTCTGTGCTGGAAAAGTTTCTTGCAGACAACTTGAGCAACAGGCAGGCTCCATTATTGGTGACAACAGCTGAGAGTGATATGTTGATAGTACAGGCTGTCAATTTAAGTGACAGCATATCCTTCTCTCGCAGGAATGTTGGGGGGGGGGGGATACACCGGATAACGTTTGAAGTGGTATAGCACTAAGTGACATCAGTTTGTCTCAGACAGCCAACGATAAAGCTTAATCTCATTTCAGAGCAAGAGGTTTGCAGAAAGTTTTGGCTCCAGTCCTGCTGTCCCAAGAGCGAGCAGCAGTTCTCCCCTCCACTGAAACATGACCTGCAGATGCTCCCTCTTCCACACTCTGTGCCAACAGCTACAATTACTCAGCGCCACCCCATTAAGCGCATTCTCTGACTCTGAGACCACAACAATAGGGCCAAGGTAAAGTTGGAGCACCACTGCCCGTTCCTAGTAACTGATGTCCGGCATCCACTTATTGCTTAAACAGGGGCCCAATATATCGCTTAACATGTTGTCCTTTTCCCTTTGATTTTATGTATTTTCATGTGTCCTTCCATTTCTAGATATTGTTTGGGCACAGCTGCACATGCAACACCACAATAACACAATGAACATTTGTGCCTAGGAGTCAACGTGGTCTATACAAATAGAACTGGTAAGCATCAGTAAGGCCTCGCAGTGAAGATGGGGGACTTGCACCTAAGAGACTTGGGGACAAACATCAGCAAAGCTGCTGGCTCAGTGACCTAAATCCCCTTTTTTCTTAGACTCAATAACAACTCTAGGGGCTACATAGGCAGAGGTTACAATGCATAGGCTGCTGCCAATTGCACCCTCCTGGGCCCAATTCACTCCCATTCCACCCTCCACCACCCAAACACACCCCCTCCCTGCCTCTGTTCTCTCTACCACCAACCTCTCCCAGCCCCCACACCGCTCAGCACATACTTACCTGGGCTGATGCATACAGGGGCCAGCACTGTTGAGCTAATGTGGGTCTCTGCACCAATTCAGCCACCTCCCAAGTAGGCACAAACATGCCTTATGACACATTTGCAACACCTGGAGGTGGTACAGGGACAGCTGCACCAGCTCACAGTGCAGTTTGGATTAAGCTATTAACCTGCAAGTTTGGAGTCTTCCATGCAGGTTTTTGAACATATGGTTGCACAAACCACATGGTTCTCGGTATCTTGGAGTTTGGTAAGTGACATGGAGTTCTAGACTGTCCTCTTGGAGAGCCCTTCTTGACCAAAGCAACTCCTCTCCTTGTTTTTGGCTTTAAGCCATTTCTGCCCAACTTTGCATATACACAACAGAGACCAAATGTGTACACCTGTGGGCTGGGCAAAAATGGATTAACCCATTTTTTTAAGTCCTCCTCTCCTGTTAAGTTGTGGCAAGTAGGAGAAAAAGGTGTGTCTTTGAACTGTGGTCCATGAACCTTCAGACCGCACAGGCTCACGACAGAAGGAAATCACACCTTTAATTTTATTATTGTATTTCTATTCCACCATTCTCCCCCAGAGATCCAATGTCATTATATTTCATTCCATGTCTCTTTTAACATGGTACATCACATATATATTTTAATCATTTAACCTTTTTTGTTTCTTACAGAACAAGCCTATACATATCTACTTAGAAGTAAGTTCCACTGTATTCAATGGGGCTCACTCTCAGGTAAATGTGCATTGGATTGCAGCCCTACAGCCCAATCCTATGCCTGCCTACTCAGAAGTAAGTCCTATTAGAGTCAATGAGTCAATCCATAATGGATGGATAATAATAATGGATGGATAATAATGGAACTGCTTTATCAAAACTAAGTTCTTCATATAATCCTGTAGTCTCTTCTTGCTATCTTGCCCTACGGCTTCTAAGGCTGGCCCTGTTCAGGCTGCTGTCTCTCAGGATTGTTGTGAAGACACAAGAGGTAGGGAGCAAAGGGACAGGCAGAGGTGGGGGCAAGAGTGGGTAGATTGGGTCCTGGCAGGGGAGCAGGATGGGGGGGCCTTTATTTATTGGGGTTGTGGCACAAAAAAGGTTGAAAACTCCTGCATTAGAGACTATTCCTCAAAGTATGGATCCCCGCAAGAGCTTGTAATCCTTGAAGCACACTCCTATACTTGTCTACTCAGAAGTAAGACCAACTGTATTCAATGGGACTTACCAAGGCACCTGATACCACCTCAGAACAACTGCTGCCCTTTGCCCATTAAGAGAAAAGCCCCTCGCTTTGCTCCTGGCACAATATATACTTTAAGGACAGAAGTATAAGACTTTTGTGTTTGAATTAAAGGGAGAATTAAAGGGACCACTCCTTTATTTGCATGGTCCCTGTAAAACAAACTGGAAGTCCTGCACTTCTGTGGTTGAAGAAAGCACGACAGGAGCAAGGCAAAGAAGCAGATTATCCACTTTCTGCTTGCTTTTAGTGGAAACATGGATCATATCCGTGGCAGGCTGGAGGGAGGCAATGGGGGCAGATTTGGGTTGCAGGGCACCCAGACTCCGCTACTCTCTCCCTGCTCCTGCAATCCACCTTTGATAGAATTTGAATCACTTCATGGATAGGCTGTCCTGGGGCTTACTCCAGGAAAGTGTGTACAGGATTGCAGCCTTTGTTTTACTTTCAACTTAATTTTATTTGGAATTGTTATGCCAATCACAACTACTGTTCTTTGTCATTTCATGCTTCCTTAAGTGCTTAAGTGTTCATTTTTGGACACCAATGACCTCCAGGCATGGGGGGGGGGTCTCCATTTTTCTTGGAGTGAGGTTTCCCAAGGGCAGCCTCCTTCAGGTTTTGGGGGGGAGCTGGTTATTTCTGTTAGCTGCAGAAGCTGTCTGAGCACTGATCTGATTGGTTGGGGCTTGCAAGATCATGAACCAAGCTCCAAGAATAGCTTTTCAACTTTCTGAGCAACTTTAAATCAAATAAACTTGCAAGCAATGCTTGAATAGCTAATTTTTTTTAAAAGGCAGCCAATGGAACCGAACCATAGAGAGACCTGTAAAGACAGTCTTGTAAAACCAGCAATTGTTGTTGTTGTTGTTGTTAAGGATACTTATATACTGCTTTTCAACAAGAGTAGTTCACAAAGTAGTTTACGTAGAAATAAATAGGCTTGTATTATCATCCCAATAATGCAACAGAAGACAGTGGTGGTCAAGGGAGAAACTGTGACTTTTCTGAGCTCACCTATAGTAAATTCATAACTGAGGTGAGAAATGAACTGGTGACTTCACAACTCACAGCCGTGTGCTCACCTAATACACTTTATTTGCTGACAAATACATCTATCAAAAGCTTTGTGAAGAGGAGGAGGAACTGAGCATGCTTAGTGGGAGGAGATCCTCCACTTCCTTTTTGTGGGGCTTGCATGCAGCCCAGACAGCAATGCAATCTCTAGAAACTAGGGGGACTCCCTAGAAACTGTCCTGCTGATAAACTACAGCGCTGTACTGTACCTTTCAGAGAAGACAAGGCAACCCTTTCGGTTTTGCAAGAGCAGAACAATGAGGTTATAATTCATCATCTGGCACTGGAATCTTTTCAAGGAGTGAAGGGTCCTGCGAGGACATCTAGATTAGTGGCCCAGAGTAGCCACCTCATCTGCTGTTCCAGCCAGGCAGCCAGCCAAACTCTTCTCCAAATGGCTTCCATCCTCAAAGTCTTTCCCAGATCACCAGAGGAGCCTCACAATAGTGCTCCATCAAGCCCTGTCACCTGTATGGCCCCCTGAATGAGGTTGCAAAGATGACCCTCTCACCCACTGCACAGGCAGGGAGAGCCACAGCACCAGTCAGCAACTGCAGGTATTAAGTGCCAGTCTCGAAAGGGGGGAGAACGACTCAGGACTGATGAAGTGTGGTGGGTAGCAGCACATACCCATGCACAGTCCTAGTGCTCACAGTGAGCCTTGCAGCACCTTCTCACTCAGGCTGCAATCCTATCCACACTTTCCTGGGAGTAAGTCCCATTGACTACAATGGGACTTCTGAATAGACAAGCTTTGGATTGGGCTCCAAGGCTGCAATCCTATCTACACTTTCTAAGGAGTAAGCCCCACTGACAATAATGCAACTTACTTCTGAGTAGACATGCACTAGACTGGGCACAATCCTATCCACACTTCCCTGGGAGTAAGCCCCATTGAGTATAACGGGACTTTCTTCTGAGTAGACATGCCTAGGCTGGGGCTCCAAATCTCCCCAGTCCCGGGCCAGGTACAAAGCAGATTCTTTCCAGTCAGGAAAGCGGCGGCGGCAGTTCAGGCAGCCAAAGGTGCCCGGCTCAGAGCCCCATCCTAGGCGTGTCTACTGAGGTAAGTCCCATTCTAGCCAGTGGGGCTTACTCCCAGGAAAGTGTGGATAGAATTGTATCCTCAGAGCCCCATCCTACGCCTGTCTACTCAGAAGTGTCCCGTTACAGTCAACAGGCTAAGACTGTGGCCGGAGACCGGTCGCTCTCGGAGTTCTCCGCGCGTGCTGCGGGGCTGGGGCTGTCCGTGACGGCAGGAGGAGGAAGACTTTGGCAAGTGGCGGGCGCGAGGGACCTCTGCTGCCTGCATCCCCGGAGGCGCGGCAGGACTGCGCGGGGCGGGGGGCTCCGGGACCACCAGAGGGAGGACGACGCTCGGCCCCTTCCCGACGGTTATAAAGCGGGACGGCACTGCCGGCAGCTCAGAGCGGCGCCTGCAGGCAGGCAGTGGAGGGGCGCGCCGTCCCGCTCCCGCCTTCCAGCCAGGGCCCCGAGGAAGGCTCGCCTCCTCCTCCCCCGCCCAGAGCGGCCCCGGGCAGGCGCTCGCCGAGCAGGGCGGCGATGGGCGCGGAGCGGGGCCCGTCGGGGGAGCCCCGCGGGGGCGCGGCGGGGCCGGCGCTGCTGCTGGCGTGCGCGGCGCTGCTGCTGTGCCTGTGGCGGCGGCGGCGGGGCGCGGCGCCGGCGGGGCGGCCGCTGCCGGGCCCGCCGGGCTGGCCCCTGCTGGGCCACGCGCTGCAGCTGGGCCGCCTGCCGCACCGCACGTTCTGCGCGCTGGCGCGGCGCTACGGGGACGTGTTCGGGCTGCGGCTGGGGCGGCGCCGCGTGGTGGTGCTGAACGGCGAGGCGGCGATCCGGCGCGCGCTGGTGGGGCAGGGCGCGCGCTTCGCGGGCCGGCCCGACTTCCCGTCCTTCGCGCTGGTGTCGGGCGGGCGCAGCGTGGCCTTCGGCGCGTACTCGGAGCGCTGGCGCGCGCAGCGGCGGGCGGCGCAGGCCACGCTGCGCGCCTTCTGCGCGGCGGGCGCGCCGGGCCGGCGGCTGTTCGAGGCGCACGTGGCGGGCGAGGCGCAGGCGCTGGCGGCGGAGTTGGCGCGGCGCTGCGCGGGCGGCGCCTTCGCGGACCCGGCGCCGCTGCTGCTGGCGGCGAGCGCCAACGTGCTGAGCGCGCTGTGCTTCGGGCGGCGCCACGGCCACGACGCCGAGCTGCGCGCGCTGCTGGCGCGCAACGACCGCTTCGGCGCGGCGGTGGCGGCGGGCAGCCTGGTGGACGTGCTGCCCTGGCTGCGCGCCTTCCCCAACCCCGTGCGCCGCCTCTTCCGCGACTTCCAGGCGCTCAACCGCGAGCTGCACGCCTTCGTGCGCGCCCAGGTGGCCCGCAGCCGCGCCTCCTTCCGGCCCGGCGCGCCCCCGCGCCACGCCAGCGACGCCGTGCTGGAGCGCATGGAGCTGGGCGCGGGCGCGCCGCGGGCGCTGCTGGGCGACTGCGCCGACGGGACGCTCACCGACCTCTTCGGCGCCGGCCAGGACACCACCTCGGCCGCGCTGGCCTGGGTGCTGCTGCTGCTGCTGCAGCACGCGCCGCTGCGCCGCCAGCTGCAGCGCGACCTGGACCGCGTGGTGGGGCGCGGCCGGCTGCCCGCGGGCGAGGACCGGGCCGCGCTGCCGCGCCTGGAGGCCTTCCTGTGCGAGGCGCTGCGCTTCAGCAGCTTCGTGCCGCTCACCATCCCGCACGCCACCACCGCCGACACGGTCCTCGACGGCTTCCACATCCCCGCCGGCACCGCCGTCTTCGTCAACCAGTGGTCGGCCAACCACGACCCGCTGCGCTGGAAGGACCCGCACGTCTTCGACCCCGCGCGCTTCCTCGACGCCCGGCAGGGCCTCGACCGCGACCAGGCCGCGCGCGTCATGGTCTTCTCGGTGGGCCGCCGGCGCTGCATCGGCGACCAGCTGGCGCGCCTGCAGCTCTTCCTCTTCACCGCCATCCTGCTGCACCAGTGCGACCTGCGCGCCAACCCCGCCGAGCGGCTCAGCATGGACTGCAAGCACGGCCTGGCCCTCCGGCCCCTGCCCTACACCCTGTGCGCCACCCGCCGTCCGGACGCGCTCGCGGAGGCCGCCCCCGCTGCAGACGCCCTCTAGCCCGGGCCGGTCCACGCTGCAGCACCTGCGCCGGAGGCTGGGACGGGATCCGGCCCTGCCCCTCGTGGCCTCACCGCGGCAGCTGCAGCCCCAGGAAAAGGGGCGGCCGCTCCCTCCCCACCCCAGGGACTTGCTTTAAGGACATCCACAGCATCGCCATCCCTGCAGATGAACCGCTGCGCCTGCAGCCTCCTCTGGGGCGGTGACGTCCTGAGATGACTCTTTGAAACAAGCACATTTTTGAAATGACTATCCACGCTTTCCTGGGAGTAAGCCCCATTGACTCGAATGGGGCTTACTTCTGAGCAGACATGCGTAGGATTGTGTTTGCTTGCCAGAAAAAAAAAGCTCTTTTCCAGGCTCTCCTTTCTTCCACGTTATTTTTGTTCAGGAGTTTGCTGGTCGGTGGCGTAGCTGGAGGGGGGCGGAGCAGTCAGGCAGAGAGGGAGGCTCAGCAGGGCGGGCAAGCAACCCTTCCCTTAGGAGCCATTCCCGGTGTGGGGACCATATACAGAGCCATGCCGGGAATGGCTCCAAAGGGAAGGGTCGCTTGCCACTGACCCTCCCCACCGGACTGGCTGCTCCACCCCCCCTCCAGCTACACCACTGTTGCTAATCATCTTTGCTGCTGCTCCTTCTGAAAGAGGAATTTGGGGCCATACTGTGTGAGAAATGCCTGTTTTGTTAATATTTCTTTGACAGCTCAAACTACACATATAAAACACACACAGTTCCTAAGGAAAAGCAGCTTTGGGAGAGGGTGTTTGGAGAGGAGCAGTTGTGGATGGATGCTTACCCTCTTTCCCCTCCTTTCTGCCATAACTCCTCCACCTGCCTCACTATCCCTGGGGTTTCACACACATAAACTGTCTGAAACCTGGAAAGCTCCAGGATGGGTGATGGGGGGGGGAGGGATGATAGTGGGAAAGTGCCCAGGAGGGACTAGTTAAGTCCCCATTCCTTGCTGTTTGTCTGCTTCAAACCAGCCCACCAAAAGCAGCTTTTTCTTAAAAACAGCAGCCTTAAGGGGGTTTGCAACCCATAATTGTGCAATGCAGCACCATCCTGCTGATGACAGAAGACAGTTGCTATATGGGCATATTCATAGGGAGGGCTAAGCCTGCTTTTCTAAGAGCTGCTCAGAGAAAAGCTGGCTTGGACCTCCCTATGAAGATGCGCTCATATAGCAGCCATCTTCTGTCATCATCTTTCATCAAGCACAGTAGCCACTGACTAGTCTTAGTAAATTTTGTCATTTCTCATTAAAGTAGAAATGTAAATGCCGATGTGCTTGATCAGTGAATGGATTTGGGATCTTGTTGCCGTTCCTAATCAGGGAGCCAGAAATATTTTTGGCTGTATTCCTGGCATTGACTTGTAGAGAAGTTGTCTTCCTCCTATTTTGAATCAGTGGTTCCTACTTCAAAGTGCAACCCAGTAGTAGCAAATGTTCAATAAAATTTTACCAAGTGAGTAGTTAGAAATGGCATCCAAAAGACTACTGTGTTTTTACATGAAGCATCATATAGAATTTAGACACTTGGGCTACATTCCTAAACAGACATTTAATCCAATGGGACTTAGTTCAGAGTAGACATGCATAGGATTGCACTGTTAAAACTGCTCACAGAGAGGCTGTCATAGGGTTGTAGTTATCACAGTAGACAGAGCTTCAATATTCAAAGCCAGTTGTAGAATAACTATGGACTCCTGTGGAGTAAGGAGTTTGGTGTGTGGCATCTGGGAAGTAAGCCTCTCTGAATACAACAGGACTTATTTCTGAGTAGGTGCACCTAGGAGTGCACTGTCCTTTAATCAGCAGTTACAGGCTTTCTATATTTACAAAATATCCCACCATCCCCTACCTGGCATGAAGTCTTCACATATAGCGGGGCATGGGAGTGATGCCCATCTCCCAAATATCACATTATGGTCAGTCCACTGTTATGGGTAGACCTTATGATCAGCCCACCCTTTTTGGGTATCAGATATAGCACATATATACATAGTTTTGCATATGGAGGGGAAATGAGGAGGGCAGCCCAAATCATTCTCAGACCTCCCCACATACCAGATCTGTAGGTGGAAAGAATACAGTGTGAACAAGCACTTTGGAGCGGGGAGGGGGAAGTTTAGGACTGTTTGCAGTGAGAGAAAGTAATGCTAGGCAATCTCAGCTCTATAGCTGCCTACTTTTCCCTTACTGAGACTGCACCAGTCAGAAGAATTTAACTGGTGCCACAGCTTCCATGCATTCTTTATATCCATCTAATATGCTGCATATTTAGAGAGGTGGTTTTAGCCTGAATAATCAAGTATATTTGTGAATAAAGAATTTGGTATTTCTCTATTGCCACGATTGGATGAAGATCTCTGTTCCATAGATGGTATTTTTATCTTCTTTTTTGTATGCTATTGTAATAAGTATTATTTCCGCGTTTCTTCATGTGTCTGTTTTCTCTGAATAAAGATTTTGAGTCAATTGTTTGCATTCCTGCAGGAGTGAGGAGGGAAAAAGGGTGCAACCCAGACACAGAATAGAATTTTCAGAGTTGCAGAGGAGACCTGGGAAGCCAGGCAAAGCATTTAAAATGATAACATCCTATACAGTGAAACTATAGTGGTGTAACTGTTTGGACCATCTGAAGGGGATGCTCTCCCTGTAAACTTGTTACGTGCACGTGTGTGTGCATGCGTGCCTGCGTGAGTGAGAGAGATTAGACATTACCTTAAAAGCATGCCTGTTTTGTTTTGTAATATAGCATGGGGGATTGATTGAGATTGGGACAGTGGTTTTTTTTTAACCCTTTGCCTCCACCATAGTCCTTCCCCCCCCCCCCCATATTTGACTTGTGGAGAAAGTTCCAACTAGCACCTATGAGAGCTTTTTCCTCAGGTCACATAGCACGCATAGGGGTGAAGGTGCCTGGTCCAATCATTGTTGGTTTTTAGGAAAGCATGGAAGACCCGCCTCTTTCAGCTGGCATTTTATTATTATTATTATTATTATTATTATTATTATTATTATTATTATTATTATTATTATTATTATTATTTATAAACAGTATTTATATACCGCTTTTCAACTAAGTTCACAAAGCGGTTTACCAAGAAAAATCAAATAACTAAATGGCTCCCTGTCCCAAAAGGGCTCACAATCTAAAAAGATGCAAAAGAATCCCAGCAGACAGCCACTAGAACAGACACTGCTGGGGTGAGGTGGGCCAGTTACTCTCCCCCTGCTAAAAAAAGGAGCACCCACTTGAAAAAGTGCCTCTTACCCAATTAGCAGGGGTTTTATTTATTTCTTCGCTGTCTTTAGCTTGTTTGATAATTAAAACAAGCATGACCTAAACTGGAATATAACAGCAAAAACGAGGTTTAGGTCATGTTTGTTTTAATTATCTTGTTGTAAACTTATCTAGGTAGCCCCTTCAGAGGCAAAAGGCAGGCTATAAATGTTTTCAATGACTAATATTGGAAGAGTCTCTTACCTAAAGGGTGTGTGCAAATTTAGGGCCCAATCCTATCCAATTTTGCAGGGCTGGTACAGCTATGCCAATGGGGTGTGCACTGCATCCTGTGGTAGGGAGGCAGTCTTGGAGGCCTCATCAAGGTATGGGAACATTTGTTCCCTTACCTTGGGGTTGCATTGCAGTTGCACCAGTGCTGGAAAGTTGGATTGGATTGGGCCCACAAGAGGCAGACTGCAAATCCTCTACATATTTTAGGAACCAGATAAATTGTTCCTAAAATACAGGCCAAATGCTAACCAACTTGATTCATCTCAATTGTAGAAATAAACCTATTGCCTCTGAGGAATCTGGTCCCACAAAAGTGTGCATGTTTGTTTTTTTTCAATTTGCCCTTTTTTTGCTGGTCTAAAAAGTCAAAACTGAGTTTTAAGATTACACAAAACAAACATAGAATTGTACAATTGCATACAAGTTGGGTGATCATTACCACACACATACACTCCAACATCCATACTTCCTAGAGAACCTGCACTGCATTAATTGGACTCCAGCATTTTGATGTGATCTAAACATCCACTCAGTGGCCTAGTTTACACAACCAAACACCAGTTGTGGTGATGAAATAGCAAGTTATATATCTTACTTTGGGCATATAAAAACTCCCAGGGATTAAGTACTTGGCACTTTAAAAAACCAGCAGTCACATAAAGTCAGATTATGCTGCTTCTGGTTACTATCCCTTTGCAAATGGTAGCATCAGTACCAACAGACACTGGTGTTCCTTTACAATTCCTCGTGCAAAACCATACATTGTGGGGGTAGTTTGTCAAAACAGTCAGAAATGGGGAGATTTGAGCTTACCTGTGAATTCCACTTCTTGGTGGTCTCCATGGAAGGGTCAGTCCTTGTCATCTGGGAAACTCCTCCCTTGTAACCTGGCAGGTCAGGTTACAAAGTGTGGGGAGGAACTCCCTTGATTCCCCCGACTACTTAAACCTCAATTGCCCCTCTCCAGATCAGTTCTGTCTTGGACTTGCTAAGGTAGATTTCTGTCTTTGAGTTCCAGTGTGTTGAAAGGCCATCCAGCTGGACTCTGACAACTTAAATCTAAAACCATTCTGGACCAAGAAAGACTAGGACCATACTGTACCCCAGTTCAGGGACCTAAGGAGGACCTTTCAGGGATTTTTTGTCCTGATCTTCTACCACCCCATTGTTTGGAGTTTGTTTTTATTTTTTTCATATGCTTCATACTGTGTGGGTTGGTGGACTGACCCTGCCAAGGAGACCACAGAGAAGAGGGATTCACTGCTAAGTTCAAATTTCCCCATTCTCTGGGGGGATCTCCATGGCAGGATTAGCGCTTCTCATCAGGGAAATGCCCAAGCCATGCCTCCTCAAGGGTGGGAGCTGCCCGAAGTATCTTAAACTATGCTTAGTAGCACGCAGCCAGCAAAGGCAGCATCCCTGGAATGTAGGAATCTACCTTGTAGTGCTTTATGAAAGTATGGGGGGAACTTCAGGTGTCCACTCCACACCCCACCTCCAAGGATGGAAATGCCCTGAATGTTGCAGAGGTAGCAGCACTCCTTAGTGAATGAGCATTTGATGGGTCACTGTGAGATACAGGAAGCTGGACTAGATGGGCCTATGGCCTGATTCTTATGTTCTTATTAGCAGCTATGCCCAAGGCGGCTCCATCCTACAAGCCCTGAAGGCCTCTACTTTCACCTTGCCTCGCTTACCCATCTGGAGATGGTGGATCGCAAAAAGTCCCTGATTGCCTTGTATGACACAAATGTAGCTTCCGTGTGTCTGAAGGTAGAGATTCTGGAGATATAAAAAACTCACCACCCTGTACACAGCCAAAGGGTACCAATCCTGCTCCCCAGGATAAGAAGGGTTTGGGTAGAAAGACAGCCTCTTCGGATCTGTGGAACACAGAATTAATCTTGGGGAGGAAGGTGGGATTGGTGTGGAGAAGAATCCTGTCCTCCTGAAACAGACACAGGTCCTAGCTATAGAAAAACCAGCCATTTCAGACACCCATCCAGCTCATGTTATTCCCACTAAAAAGGCAGTTTTCTGGGAAAGAATCTGTAAAGAACAGGTAGCCATGTTCTCACCTGAGAACATGAGGCCATGTTAATGCTTTGAAAACCAGGCCTAAGTTCCACAAAGGACCTCCAGCTGAACCAGCACTTTCTCCCAATGCCCTAGAGCAGGGTTGCCCAAACCCTGGCCCTGGGGCCACTTGTGACCCTCGAGGCCTCTCAATGCGGCCCTCAGGGAGCCCCCAGTCTCCAATGAGCCTCTGGCCCTCCGGAGATTTGTTGGAGCCCACACTGGCCTGACGCAACTGCTCTCAGCGTGGGGGCAGCTGTTTGGCCTCTCACGTGAGCTGTGTGGGCTGAGGGCTCCCACCTCTGCTTGCTGTTTCATGTCTGTGATGCAGTAGCAGCAGCAAAGGAAAGGCTGGTCTTGCTTTGTGCAAGGACTTTTATAGGCCTTGAGCTATTGCAAGACCGTCATTCATTCATATAAGTTCATCTTTAATATATTCATTTATGTAAACTTATGTAAATTTATTCAAATTTTAAATGTAAATTAATTATTTTTTCCCCCGGCCCCCAACATAGTGTCAGAGAGCTGATGCGGCCCTCCTGCCAAAAACTTTGGACACCCCTGCCCTAGAGAAAGGGAACTTGCCCCTGTATACAGAAAAGCAGACTTTAGGCATGCTGACTGTAGCATCCCTGGAAACCTCAAGGGAATCACGACTCATAAAATGGTGCCCTTAAGGTACACCTCAGCAAATGCTGTGAAGGAAAGCTTGGGCACGTGGGATAGGCTGGGTGTGAGATTTCTTTGAAGCCTGCCTGGCCCTCCACGTGCCAAAGCAAGAAGTATGGCCAATAGGAGGCCTGTGATCCCCTGAACCCTCCGCCTCACTGTGTTGAGACATGAAGGGATAACACAGTCCCAGCTGGGGTTTGGTGTGTCAGTTAAGGGTGGTTGGGTTGGCAACCTCATGATGTCTCAGGACCGCTGCCTCCATGCCTGATGGGACAGGCTGAAACCCCCCTCAGCTGAGACACTGAGAGGAGAATGTGCCCAGGCACAAGCTTAACTGTCCTCTAACTGCAGCAGCAGCTTATGAGTGAAAATTCTCCCTCCTGACATTGAGGGTCTTAACACCTAAATAAGGATATGGGGGGAGAGAGGAGAGGACCTTTCTTTGGTCAAGACTCCCCCTTCCTCAACTGATGAAACACCTGAGGCTTCCTCCTCCTCAATGTCTAGATCTAGGGCACTGGGAGACTTGCCATGGACACTGTTTTGCCCACTAGACGCTTGTGTTTTATGGGGGGAAAGCTCAACGTCTAGCTCAGCCTAGCCCTGGTGTGGATTATTTCAGAACTGCATTAGGGGCCAGCGATCTATGGAGGGTGGCCATGCTGGAGGGGACAATGGTCTGAACCATGCTCTGAATTGTGGCCTTGAATTCCTCCCCAGTTGACAGGGGCAGGGAGCAGAGCGCTTGGACTGGGGGTCTTAAGACGCCTCTCTAGAGGGGCTTGCCATCGTGCACAAATCGCCCCTTTATTGAATCGAAAAAGCCTCGCCCAGAAATCGGGACTTCGGAAGGACTGCGTCACTGCTCTGCCATGCCCTCACAGCATCCTCGGCCGCTGTGTGGTGTTTTGGTGGGAAGGAGGTTTGTCTGTCAGCACCGCCATTTGAGTGGGAATTGGAAGAGTAGCTTTGCCTTTTCCAGTTTTTGGGTAGCAGCCTGCAACTGTGATGCCGTCTGCAGTTTTGGCAGGAAAAGGCTTGAGCTGTCCGCCACTGCTGAGAATCGCCCTGCAGCCAGTTCCCTATGCTCTCCCCAACACTGGAGGAGAGCTGAACCCTATAGTTGTCTGGCTGCTTAGGGGGGCAAGAAGCAACTCTGTTTTTTGCCCCAACAAGGACGGCAGTCAGGGGAGCTCAGGCAGAACAGCCCTGATCCTTTCCCTCACAGCTTGTTTAAAAGAAGGGCCCAAAAACAGTTTTGAAGGTCAGATAAGCTGACCAAGGAAAAACCCAACATACTGTGCCTAGAGGCAAGGTCAGTCTGGGGAATTGGGGGAGTCCATCCCCTCAGGAAGACTTACCTGACCTGCCCGCTTGAGAGGAGCTTCCCAGATGACAAGGACTGACCCTGCCATGTACCACTTAATGATGGACAGCATATACAATTGGGTCAAAGCACATCAGAGACTCTTAATGAGTCAGTCAGGTCTCCCATAGCCTGTAGCAGAGTGTGTATTAACACAACAAAGGGGCTGTTAATGTAAAGAAGAGACATCTATTTCCAGTAGCCTGTGAAGCCAGCTAGTGTCTGGCAGAGAGTGTCTATTTACACATCAAACGCACTAGATTGGGCTGAATGTTCACTTAACAATGATCCACTCAGTGACCTAGTTTACACAACCAAATACCATTTGTGGTGATTAAATAACAAGAGTTATATATCTTACTTCGGGCATATAAAAACTTCCAGGGAATTAATAATTGGCCTTAAAAAAGCCACCAGTCACATAAAGTCAGATTACGCTGCTTGTTACTTTTCCTTTACAAACGGTAGCATCAGCACCTAGACACACTGGTGTTCCTTTACAATTCCATGTGCAAAACCATGCATTGTGGGGGTGGTTTCTCAAAACAGTCAGAAACATTTATGCAACTTGAGAGCTTCTGCCTTGGGAAGACAAACTAATTCCAGTTAGCACAGCTCCACACAAAGCATCACTAAGATTCTAATAGGAATGCTGTAACCATTTTGCTTTAGTTGGTTCCCAGAGCCAATCCAGCAACAATTATCTACATAATCACCTATGACTAAATCTGGAAGGAGCCTGGCAGTGCTCCTATTCAGTCACTAGGAAGTTACTGGGGAAAGACATCAATCTCTCTCATGGGTGTAACCAGTTCCCATATGCTATAGCTGAACCAACTCTTCATAGCAACTCTGGGGAGAACATCTGTGCCCTTTTCACAGCTGAGAAGTGTGCAATTTCTATTTCATGTGCTAGAGAAAGGCATCCTTTGGAGCAGGGGTGCCAAACTCATTTCATACAGTGGGCTGAATAGCATTCATGATGCCTGCTGAGGGCCGGAAGTGGTGTCATTAAGCAGTAAGGGATGTCATTAAACAGGTCAAAAACAGAAACAAGGACTTTGTTCTCATGTAGGAACTCATTAGCTGCAAATGACAGAAAAGAAAATACAGAAATATTGATCATATATCAAACTGTGGGAGAGCCTTTCAGCAGTGACACTTCAGTATTGCTCAGCAGCTGAGAGCCCAAGAGCCAGATAAAATGCTTATACAGGTTGCATCTGGGCCCAGGGCCTTATGTTTGACTCCCCTGCTTTATCTGTCTCTACTGTTCTTAAAAGAGGCAACATAAAAGATCAATCATATAGTTTGGTGGTGGCTCCTGGACACAGCGCCAAAATGCTAAAGTGTTGACAGTAACTAGGAGCACCTGTAATCAGAGGCAATGGTTCACCAACTGCAGCCCTACCTAGAAAGGGTAGAATTGGGTCCAGATGACATAAGTCCAGCATTTTCAGGAATTAAAATGTGAAATGGCTAATCTAATGAAAGATATGTAATCAGCTCCACCTCCATGCCAGAGGTAGCCAATGTAACATTGATACTTAAAGCATCCAGGAAATTATAGAACTGTTTCAGTAAACTGATGAAAGCATAATATTAGGCAGCTATAGAAGAACAAGCCTTGCTGAAGGATAATCAGCATCATTTCTGCAAAGGCAAGTCCTGCCTGACTAACCTTCTAGTGAGGTAGTTCTTTGAGCAACAAGTAGATAGAGGTGATCTAGATGACTCTGTGCACTTGAACTTACAAAAATCTTTTGACAAAGTTATTATATTATTATTATTATTATTAACAGTATTTATATACCGCTTTTCAACTAAAAGTTCACAAAGCAGTTTACAGAGAAAAATCAAACAACTAATGGCTCCCTGTCCCAAAAGGGCTCATAATCTAAAAAGATGCAAAAAGAACACCAGCAGACAGCCACTAGAAAAGACACTGCTGGGGTGAGATGGGCCAGTTACTTTCCCCCTGCTAAAAAGAGGAGTACCACTTGAAAAAGTGCCTCTTGCCCAATTAACAGGGGTAAATTAGCAGCAGGTAAATTAGCAGGAGTTCTGCACCACAACCTCTTGAGTAAACAAGAGTTATGGAATAAGAGGATTTGAGACAGACAAAAAGTATTTCAACATAACACTTAAGTAGTCTGTAGAATTTGTTGCCATAGGATGCAATGGCTTGGATGGCTTTGAATCTTTTCAAAGCATTTGGGCAAATTCATGGAGAACAGGCCCATCAATGGCTACTGGTCATGATGGCTAGGTACCATCTCTGGGTTCAGCAGCAGTATTCATCTGAATACTAATTTCAGGTAATAGATATATCTTTTTCTCCTGCTTGTAGGTTTCCCAGACGCAGCTAGGACTTGAATGCTGAACTACTAAATGGGCCTTTGGTCTGATCCAGCAGGCCTTTTCTTATATTCTTAAGCCACTGCTGCCCAACGTTGCATAGACTCAACAGGGATCAAATGTCTTCACTTGTGGGCAGGTGGGCAGAAATGGGCTAACTAGGTGCCCATTTTAAACCTTATACAAGTAACTACTTACATGTACAACCCACATTATTATCCTCACAGAATTAAGTGCTACATGCCAACATGTAGAAGTACGTATAATACAATTGTACATAAAGATTTAGATATTTGAATTTTGTAACTTTTACAAACCAGGCATTAGGCAGTGCTTTTGCTTTAGGCATTTTTATTTCAAGTAAAACTGAATTAAAGTCACTTATGCAGTTATACAATTAACTTTTATATTAGTTTTGTTTTCAAAAGTAAAAATATCCTCAAAGATTTCAGTTGCAGGAATGTATAATTATTTCTTGTTTACTTAAATAGACATTGGAAGTCAATCTTCTGATGTCAGGAATTCAATGTGCATTTTTCAACTACTACCCACCCATATAATTCTTCAGTGCCCAATGGCCTCTCTATGAGAGGGTTACAGTGCATCTATGAAGGGTTTTCCCCTTTAAATTCACAGCTAGTAAAAATCAAGTGCAATTGAACACAACTGACACTTATTTATAACTAAGGCTGCTAACGTGCATCCACTTCTTCGCAAAGCATCCTTGTTTCTTGAATCACCCTTACTCAAAAGATTAGTCTTCTTGATAATATGGACTAGGATTTACCATGTTCCTCAGTCACTACTATATTCCCTTGATTACTTATACAAATTTCAGAATAAGGTATTTTTCAGAACTTGACTCTATAGTATTAACAGTGATCTTCTGAATAAGAACCATCTGAAGTAGAAAAAAGGAAGGGGGTTGACTCAAGACAAAGTTGTTCCTCCCCAATTCCTTAAATCCGGTGGAAGCAATGCACACCCTGGACTGCCATGCAGCCTATCAAGCCTTTTTCCTCCCAGTTTGCAACAACAATCCTCTCTTGTGATATACCTATGGCACAGCTGGTTATGGGAGAAAATGTTGCTGGATAAGGGTCTTAA
The DNA here is from genome assembly GCF_035046505.1 of Tiliqua scincoides. Taxonomy (NCBI): domain Eukaryota; kingdom Metazoa; phylum Chordata; class Lepidosauria; order Squamata; family Scincidae; genus Tiliqua; species Tiliqua scincoides. The sequence goes on from NC_089821.1 coordinate 13,703,095, forward strand.
GGGATGCAGAATGCAGATTGTGCAACCGTTCATTGCCTTCATCCAATTGTGTACCTGGCCCCAGTGCAACCCAGGACACAGGACCGCAAAATGCCCCTTGCCCAAAAAACGACACTTCTGGTTTCCTATGAAAACCAGAAACGCTGTTTTTCAGCATTCTGAAGGCCTTAAAAGGCCTTCTAGGGGCCAGGGAGACAGTGAGCAGCCTCTCCGACCCTTAAAAGTCTTGCAAAAAGAAAAAAAATATGGCAGGTTATAGTGCCACCTCCCCCTCAGGGTGCTGTCCAGGGCATCTGCCCCCTGACCCTCAGGTATGCCAGTGCCTCCACCTGCCTTGAACCATGTCAAAGTGAGGACCTTGCTTTGGTCATGCAGAAACGCATCATCACTCTCTTGTGCTCACTAGGTCCACAAATTGACTTCACAGTGCAATTTTACATATACAGTGCAGCATGATCAAGTAGGAGAACATACATGGTCTGCCTCTGAATCAAAGATTGATATTATGTAAGGTTGTTGAAGGATCCCTTTCTTCATATACTCTGTGCTATTTTAGTCAGATTTATATGCAGAAACATGATTGGATCAACTCCTCAGTGGCAACATCCACTCACTAAAATATCTGGGCTGGTGATGCAGCTTTCCTCTATGTGGTCAAAGAATATTATAGATGTACTATAGTATCAAACGTGCAAGATTAAAATCTTAATACATTAGTAAAGGAGCAATGACCATAAATACTGTATCACTCAAGACTGCCTTCAATAAGAATTTGTATAGACTATCATCGTGCACAGTGTAGCTCATTTACCTTTCCCCTACAAATGCTTTTAGTTTTAAAAAGCACTTACCCACAGAAGAAGCTTTGGTCAATGCCTAATAATTTACAGCTCTCTCAAGCATTTCATTTAATTCCTTCTGCTTTGCATGTGAGGAATTTTCTCAAACTTTAGTATATGAGGGTTTCCTTTCATGAACTAGGACAACTCACAAGGGCACTCTGGGAGCTTGTCCCTTCTTGATTACTAGAGAATCAACTTGGGAATTTGCTAATAAGTGATGCCACTTCAGTACTTGGTCTCATAAAGGGCCAAAATTTAGTGTAGATACTGGAGAGCACTTGGAGAAGTGCTTTACATATCTATACCAAATATGCAAGTACTGCACTTCTGAATGGGAAGATATTAGATAGATCAATTGGGTAGAGTCATTAGAGTAATTAGGCATTAGAATATAGAAAAGAACAGTCAATCAAAACCACATAACAGAACAGTCAGCTATCAAATTTCAAAGGTACACACAACATGCAAAATGAGTATCTATGATCACAACAGAAAAATATTCTCTGGAAATGCATTTCAGAAATGCAAATAGTATATATTTTGTGTAAACTACAAAGGAGGAAGGGCTCTGCTAAGACCAGGAAAGTGAAAAGTTTTATGTCCCAAGATTGGTCTTTGGGACAGGTGCTTTTCAGCTTGTTCATAAAAGACCTGAAGTCAGGGATAAGCAGCAGGATGGCCAAGTTTGTGAATGACACTAAAGTTTTCTGGTTGGTGAAGTTTAGAAGGGATTGTCAAGAGCTCCAAAAGGATGTCTCTAAATTGGGAGAATGAGCAGTAAAATGGCAGATGCACTTCAATTTAAGTAAGTGTAAAATAATGCACAATGGAGCAAGAAATCAAAATCTCATATATACATGAATGGGTTCAGAGCTGTCTGTGACAGATCAGAAGAAAGATGGGGTGCTGGTGGACAGCTCAATGAAAGTGTCAACCCAGTGTGCGGTGGCAGCAAAGAAGGCCACTTCCATGCTTGTGATCATTAAAAAAGGATTTGAGAATAAAATGGCTAATATTATTATGCCATTGTCCCAATTAATGGTAAGGCCACATCTGGAGCATTGTGTCTAGTTCAGGTTGATGCCTCAAAAGGATATAGTGGATTTTGAAAAGGTGCAGAAGAGAGTGACCAAAATAATTACTGGGCCAGGGCACCTTACAAGGAAAGGCTATAGTGTTTGGGCTTTTCTAGAAAAAAAGCCACCTGAAGGGGAACATGACTGAGACATATAAAATTATGCAGGGGGTGGATAGAGGGATGTTCTCTTCCCTCTTGTGCAACACCAGAACCAGGGGACATCCACTAAAACTGAGTGGTAGAAAGTTAGATCAGACAAAGAAAATATTTCTTTACCCAGCATGCAATTAATCTTTGGAACTCCCTACCACAGGTTGTGGTGATGGCATCTGGCCTAGATGCCTTTAAAAGGTGATTGGACAGATTTATGGATGAAAAGTCCATCACAGGTTACAGGCCACAAGAAGTAGGATCTCTCTGAATGCCAGGTGCAAGGGAGCAGCAACAGGATACAGGTATCTTGTTGTCTTGAGTTCTTCCTGTGGCATTTGTTGGGCCACTGTGAGATACAGGAACCTGGACTAGATGGGTCCTTGGCCTGATCCAGCAGGGCTCATATTCTAAAGAGAACACTGGCAAGATCATGGCCCCAAAACTGAATTGTTAAGCTGTTTTTTAAAAGTTGTATTTCAAGATTATTGAAGATTTGCAATTAGAATCCCCCCCCCCCCCAAAAGATACTAGCAAAGCTAGCCAATTTTTAAAACTTCTTTGCAAGCCCATTCACAAATTTCACTGTGCACTCTTTAGGGAAGAATGGCACAGTGCTAGAGTGAGACCCCTCCCCCCCAAACGTTATTCGTTTCTTAATTGCTATTTTGCATTTAGTATTAGTAGCAGACATACAAATAATGAAAGGGCAACAATTAAAGACCCCATCAATTTATTTGCCTTTGAAACTAACCAGACATTTGTTTTCTGAGACTCAAAACTGAAGACACTTCACACTTAGCTTGGGTACAAACAGATGAGTGTCTAGTATGGAAGAATAATCCACCAGCAATGGCACGTACTGGAACCTGCACAAGCAAGCATCCTGGTGGATTGTGAGAGAATCTGAGGACTTTTTAAGAACCACCATGATTACTTCAGGCATTAACGTGTTTACATAAACCTTTAAGAACTAGGCAACTTTCATTTCACATTGAATTAACTCAAGGGAACCTCTATGGTCAATTATTTTGGTATGCAAGATGTTAACCTGCTTTAGCAGGTAGCAGCATCCTGGCATATACAATACCTCTTACTGTACTGTCTACTTTCAGGTTTTAATTATAAAATCTTAAGGGAGTTGTACTTCTTTGTGAGCTCAGTAAAAGTATAATCCTAAAACTGCTTTATTGGAAATGTGCTTAAGATCAAGGTGAAAAGCTAAAAGTTTTGGATAGAAAAACAAATCAAACAGGAAAGGATGCAATAGAAAAATCTTCGGACTGAAGGCGTTTCTCTCCCCCTGAACTTTGTTTTCAGAATGTTAAAAAAGCAATCCTGGGGTGACATTACACCTATTTTTAGAATTAGTCTGATTCTGATTATAGAAAACCAGAGTTTGTATAATCTCATTTTATGCATATAAGACTATGGTAGTGTATATTAAATCTCAGTTTAATAATCCAACCACAATGAAATAACCTCAAACACTGAGAAAGCCTATGGGTTCCTGAAAAATTAATAGTGCACACAGAAAACTGGATCATACTATACTCTGAGAGTCATAAGATTATTGTGTCTACAACAAGCTAAAGATTAAATGATAATTTAATTCCACCTCATATTCACCAATGTTATTTGTACTACACACTGTGGTCCATGTCTATTAAGTCATCATTTATCTGAAAAATACATGTTGTTCCTCTTCTTCTAAAGTAAGCATTTTCTCCCTTGCAGCTACCACATTCTATTCTGGAGCAGACAAGATTTGCACAGAAGGAATGTATTTTAAAACATATTCTTAGAATATATTGTCATCTAGAACAGATGAAAAAATCTTTCGTTGTTGTTCCTAAAATTTAACAGATTTTAATTACCTTTTCTGACAGCGATGTGTTTTTTTTTAAACGAGTGTAAAAGTGACTTTGTTCCAACATGAAGGTTTTCCAAGTTTTGCTGATGGGCGCTCCTAATTACTTTGATAAAGAGCAGTGCAGCGAGAAAACGCTCTGCTCTGCCTTCGCAAATATCTTTAGAGGACAAACAGTGCTCAAGCAATGGAGAGCCCTAAGTAGCAACACAAAGCCCATGAATAGCTAGATAAATATACAAAAAGATTAACAGGTTTTGCTCTGTACACAAGGAATATTTTCAGTGATTTGTAAAGGGGGGGGTCGCGTCAAGCAGAACCCTAGTTTTGGGAATGGTACCATTTGCTGGTGACAGTTTTGCTGTCAGTGCTGTACTATAAATCTCCACCTGAATATTCAACATAGATGTAATGGAAAGCGACACCACCTCACCAATTTGAATAAGAACAATTAGTCAGCGAACAATATTTTACCATTCCCTTCTTTGGACTGTTCACAAATATTAGTCATGGTACAATTTCACAATATACTCACAGCCAAGGAAAACAGTTAAATCAAGTCAGAAAACAGGGTGTCACACTGACGAAGCAGTACTTTGCTAAAGCAGCCAGGATTGTATAAGTTGGGGCTAAACCAGATGCAACATGGGAGATTCATGAACAGTGTGTCCACAAGAATGGAGACTCATATCCAAGTCATGGAGCTGGAGGAAACAAATTTAATGCTTTCCCCCTGTGATATTTAATTCCTCTCACTGAAAAAGATGCAATTTGCTCTGTGGGAAAAAACACACTGATTCTGTAGGTTTCATCCCAGAAGGCAAACAACAGTCTCAGGGCAGGATTTAAATCTGCAAAACAAACTTTTAAAGATTTTACTTTAAAAGAAAAATCATAGGGAACCTTGAATCTCCATGCCATGTCTAGTTTGGTCCTTATTTCCTAAACTAATCTCTAGTGTCTTATGAAAACAGTATTAACACAATGCAAGATGCTGAGTCCACCTCCTTATGGTGTGGTAATGAAGTGGAAATGTCTAATTTGTGAATATGCTCCCCCCAAAAAAGGTGAACATCCAGACATAAAAGTAAAAAACGCTCATTTGCTTGGTAGCTTCCGTTTTAAGAATAGTCAGGCATGGAACTTCTAACTAGAGAATCTAATGTTATTCAGTGACTTTCCCTTCCAGTTACATATCTGTGCCCATCTAAATTTCTGAAGGTCTGCTAAAAATGGGAGGTTGGTTTTTCTTTTTGTATTCTGTGGTTTATGTCCTGGAACAGATCTTGTCCTAGTCAGAATAATCATGATTATGAAACCTTTCACACTGTAACTTTCACTGCTCATGTATAATTATACATGTGATGACTTTAAACTTGGCTAATCTTCTAAAACTGCTGGCATCTCTTCAAGTTCTCTGTTACTTTCCGCATCCTGAATAAATAAACAAAAGTAAAGTAAAATTATTATCTGATTTAAATTATATGATCCTGATGATCAGCACTCTCTTCTTCATGAGCCTTGCAATGGCAAAGAACCCCTCCAATGGTCTCCTACTTGCCTTCCCAAACTGTCGTAATACTGTTAAAAAAGAACTCCATTTCCTTTTATCTCACCATATTTCTATTCTAAGTATTGTGCTAAGAGTCATTAAACATTTTAACTTTGGTGTACTAGCGAGCAGTGAAACCAGTCACAACTATACTGGGTAAGATGGTGGAATGCCTCATCAAAGATAGAATCTCAAAACACAAAGATGAACAAGCCTTGCTGAGTGAGAACAAGTCTTACATGGCTTCTGTAAGGGTAAGTCTTGCCTCACGAACCTTATAGAATTCTTTGAAAAGGTCAACAGGCATGGGGATGCGGGAGAACCCGTGGACATTATATATCTGGACTTTCAGAAGGTGTTTGACATGGTCCCTCACCAAAGGCTACTGAAAAAACTCCACAGTCAGGGAATTAGAGGGCAGGTCCTCTCATGGATTGAGAACTGGTTGAAGACCAGGAAACAGAGAGTGGGTGTCAATGGGCAATTTTCACAATGGAGAGAGGTGAAAAGCGGTGTGCCCCAAGGATCTGTCCTGGGACTGGTGCTCTTCAACATCTTCATAAATGATCTGGAGACAGGGTTGAGCAGTGAGGTTGCTAAGTTTGCAGACGACACCAAACTTTTCCAAGTGGTGAAGACCAGAAGTGATTGTGAGGAGCTCCAGAAGGATCTCTCCAAACTGGCAGAGTGGGCAGCAAAATGGCAGATGCGTTTCAATGTAAGTAAGTGTAAAGTCGTGTACATTGGAGCAAAAAATCAAAGCTTCACACATAGACTAATGGGTTCGGAGCTGTCAGTGACAGATCAGGAGAAAGATCTTGAGGTGGTGGTGGACAGGTCGATGAAAGTGTCGACCCAATGTGCGGTGCCAGTGAAGAAGGCCAATTCTATGCTTGGGATCATTAGAAAAGGTATTGAGAACAAAACGGCTAATATTATAATGCCATTGTACAAATCAATGGTAAGGCCACACCTGGAGTATTATGTCCAGTTCTGGTCGCCACATCTCAAAAAGGACATGGTGGAAATGGAAAAGGTGCAAAAGAGAGCGACTAAGATGATTACTGGGCTGGGGCACCTTCCTTATGAGGAAAGGCTACGGCGTTTGGGCCTCTTCAGCCTAGAAAAGAGACGCCTCAGGGGGGACATGATTGAGACATACAAAATTATGCACGGGAAGGATAAAGTGGATAGAGAGATGCTCTTTAAACTCTCACATAACACCAGAACCAGGGGACGTCCACTAAAATTGAGTGTTGGGAGAGTTAGGACAGACAAAAGAAAATATTTCTTTACTCAGTGTGTGTTTGGTCTGTGGGACTCCTTGCCACAGGATGTGGTGATGGCATCTGGCCTAGATGCCTTTAAAAGGGGATTGGACAAGTTTCTGGAGGAAAAATCCATTAGGGGTTATAAGCCATGATGTTTATGTGCAACCTCCGGATTTTAGAAATGGGTTATGTCAGAATGCCAGGTGCAAGGGAGGGCACCAGGATGCAGGTCTCTTGTTATCTGGTGTGCTCCCTGGGGCATTTGGTGGGCCGCTGTGAGATACAGGAAGCTGGACTAGATGGGCCTATGGCCTGATCCAGTGGGGCTGTTCTTATAACTGCCTCCTTTACAACTCTGCTTGTTCTAGTCACACAATGGCAAAAGTGTGCTATTTTGCAATTTGCAAATACAAAGATTACACATACCTCAAAATTTAAAATAGCAGCTACCCTATTAGATATCCTACCTCCACTTTGACACCCTCTGCCTACTTTCCTTTTAAACAAGTTATTCCTTCAAGTGCAAGTCTATTCCCCAAAATGCCAGTTAACAAAATGTTCCTTCCTCACCACATTTGGCAGGTTTTTGAAAGCTGCTTCAATTGATGAAGCTCACCTGTGCCTGATCTCTGAAATTTCCTGTTCAAAGACTGGAATTCTTTAGTTTGACATCTGGTTTCTCTAGAGTTGGCAGCATGCAGTAGCAGAGCTCTTAATGCAAGACTGATACCATTGTGGAGGTGGCCAAAGTGCCTGGTCTGCATAATACCAGACAGTGGGCCTAAACTCACTGGATATTTGTAGTCTCAAGTTCAGTTAAATAGCTTAGTTTTCACAAAATTATTATGATCAGAAATACTCTTTGTTCAGCTCTGTACTTTGTTTAAAATAAAACAAAAATAGTGTAGCGCTCCAAAACGCCCCTCTCATTGTTCACTGATTGATTCACAGTTAATTGTGAGAGCAAGCTTGAGTTGACTTGATTAAAAGAAGCTAGTTTAGAGAGAGATGTCTTAATGAACAGAGGAGCCAATTCCAAGTGGAGTTGCACAAGAAGGTAGTGGAGGGAATAACAGTCGAGATATTAAAAGGGTAAGATACAAAAACTTTACCTCTTTTGTTATAACTGGCAGCTCTGAAGCCAAACTCAGCCAGTGTGCAGCTGCAGAATTATTCCCCAGTTCCCTGTAGCACTGAAAGAGTGGAAATAAGACAAACATTAAAACAAGAAAGTAGAAAAGCTTTTCAATAGGATCTCATGGAGCTGTCATTCCACCAATAAAAGGTATCTTCCTAATCTTTTGAACACCAGCAATCTAACTATTTGTTGTCTCCTCTCAGAGTAGCTCCTTGGCAAGAATACATTTTACAATACCACAGATCATCCCCAAGAGGCTTCAACCTAGGCACACTTACCTGAGAGTAAGAACATAATAGGACTTACTTCTGAGTGAACATGGCAAAGGTTGCTCTGAGAGTTCATTTTTGGCATGGGGAGGTTTGAGATTCATTCTTTCTTTTTAGATCAGCTCTCTTAGAAAGGGCATAACCACGTCTATCACAAACATGTATCTATTTCACAAACGATTGAGCTGAACATGGGTACAACTGATCAGCACACTTTGGCAAAGAAAAAGCATATCCAGCAACATGGTACAGTCTCAGGTTGAAAGGATGCACATATGAACTATAGGAACAACTTTGAAGATTGATGCAATTAATTTCACTTAGGCAGTAATGATAGTCTCATGTGATTCCTGATGCATGGGACTGTATCATGTTGAAGGGGTTCTCATGCTGCTAGGTGTGCATATGTTGACTCTGCTTAGACTCCCCTGTTGAGCAGACATCAGTCGAAGAGAGTTCAGCTTGTCTAATCCTCAGGAACATATACCACTTGCTTTCACCATATCCTCAGTGGCAGCAGAGTGTCTTGGTTAATAATTTGTAGTATGAAAACAAAAATTTCTTTTATGATCACTTTATCCAAAAGCCATTAAAATAATAACCAGATGTCATTGAAAAGACACACATTTGGGCAGTGTATGGAATTTTCAAGAAACTTAAAAAAAACATTTTGCTAAGAGGCATAGTTCTATGGAATTTATTTTTCTAAAATCCAAGTAATGTGCTAAAATTACTCATAATTTAAGAGCGATTTAAATGCATGTTGTCATGAAGCAGTTTAATTATGGTTGAATCTGAATTCATAAATAAGCTATTTTCCTACTATATTGCACATCTTTCTTAACATGGAAGATACAGAAATATGAATAATTGTGGACTTAGAGGGTTTCACTATACGCCCCCCCCCCAAAAAAAAACCCCAAACAAACATTCAACAATGACAGAAAAACTATAGTATGTACCAGGATGACTTATAAATGACAGTTGATGCATGGGAAATAAGAACTACAAACATTCATGCCCAATGCAAAACCACTAGTAATACAATCTGACTTTTTTTATCCATGGGGAAACCATTCCAGGACCTCCCGTGGATACACAAATCCTGGCCACTTCCAGTTTGAAAAGCAAACCAGATGTGACTTTCTGAGGTTTCCGGAGGCCTGCGGAAGCCTTCACAGGCCTCAGAAAGTCATTTCTTGATTGAAAAGCAAATCAGCTTTCCCCCAGTATCCATGGCATCCACAGTGAGTCAAATCCACAAGTGCCGGATCTGCAGACACAAGGTTCACATTGTATAGTTATACAAAATAATTGTCAAGTGCAGAGTGCCCTGCATTTTAAAAAACTAGTTTTATATCTTATTCTGATTTTTACAACAAACTGTCCCAACAAGTAAAATAATCACTTAGGTCAAATTCTAATAAATTTCAAGCCAAGAACAGAATCTTAAGCATGTGCATTGCTCAAAACAAAATGTGATTCTTGGGACTTGGGGAATAGAGAGCAAGTTCAGCTACACTCTGCTTGACCTCTCCTCTGACTGTTGTTACAAAAGCAATTTGGCTTTAAACTTATGTGGACTCCAAGTGGAGGTCACAGGAACAGTACACACAGGAGTTGTAGCACTTGCAAACCATTACTTAGTTTATGCAAAGAACATTTTCAGAATCTTTTGTGCACAGCCAGCGAATTTGTGGAGCAAATAACTACAGCTTTACACCAGCACGTGTGTTGGCAGAAGACTAAGTGGACATCTTGCTTTGTTCTCTTACATTTTCTTGCTCCTTTTTTCCTATGCATATGAACAAGCTAGCTATATATTATCTAATGAAAAACGGCCTCTCGACATAAATTCACACCCATGCAGTACATATGGGAACAGTTTTCCTGAAAAACCAAAAGGCTTGAGATTAGTATTTTCGGAGGAAAAAAGTTCATAATTGATTATCAGGTTGACAGCACAATCCTCTGCATGTCTACACAGAAGTAAATTCCATCGTGTTCAATGGGAATTACCAGAGATGAGAACTCAAGTCAGGTGACTTGGACTTGAGTCACGAAAATGCACGTTTTTTGCTGACTCATGGATTCATGAGTTGCGCAAGTGCAAGACTCAGAAAACCACTTGAGTCAAGGGTCCCTTGGCTTGTGACTCGCATTCCACTCCAATGACTCAAGTCGCGTGCCAACAGACATGGGTTGCACCGCCTCCCTCTTGCAGGAAAATCCTCTTTTGTTCATCCAGGTAGCACGCAATCTCCAGCACCAGCAGGGTGCACTATGTTCAGAGATGGGTTGGGGGCGTGGAGTGAAAGGGTTATTTTGTTTTTGCTCCAAAAAAAATTGGTTGGGTTCTCATGATGTAGCACCTGTTACGGTTTCTGCAAAATGTATCCATTTGAGCTGGATGCTGGAAACAACGCCTGCAGCAGCCTTCTCTGCATCCATTGGACAGAGGATGTGTCTCCGGGAGAGGGAGGAGGGCAGGAGGAGCCATTTTTCCCCCATGGGAACAAGTGGGTTTTGCACGGAGAAGGCAGGGTGGTAGGCAGTGGGGCCAGTGGGGGAGTGATTTATATCACCTACACTGTTCTCCAAGTCTCTCTTGGCAGTTTCCTTGTTGTCCTCCTGCTGTTTTTTCAGCTGCATTTTATGTTGCAGAAGGGGTGCGAGCGTTCTGCACTGCTGCCTCACAGGTGGGATGGAGGGGGGACAGTGGGGGGAACGTTTAAAGGGAACACCAAGTCATGCCTACAGCCCAGCGCAGCCCTGTTTTCCTCCACAGAGCCGCGGTGGGCTTTTCCTCGCTTGTTCAGCTTGCGCTACCTCCGCCCCACACCCTCCCACCTGGCCAAACTGTGATGCACCCTCACTCCCTGCCATGCCTGTGAAGTAAGGCGGTTGCCTTAGTCACTTCTGGGATGAGATCGCATGGGGGAAGAGGAGGGGTCAATGCATTCTGTGCTGCTACTGGACACTGGGGTGGGCAGGGACGGCGGAGGAGAGTTGAAAGGGAATCCCAATGCACACACACAGCCGGGCAGCAGCCCCATTTCCCTGTTTCTGCAGAGCAGCAGCAGACTTTTTAAAGTGGGCATATTGATTCGAGTCCTATCGAGTCATGAAAAGGGTGACTCAAGTGCCCCCATTATGACTTGTTTTCGAGTCAAGTCACAGGGGGTGATCACTCATTACTCGACTCGAGCCATGCCACACTGGATGTTCCCATCCCTGGAACTTATTCCCAGGGAAGTGTATATGGGATTGCAGCCTGAGTTGCTGTCTGATCAGCTTTGAATTGGCTTGACCTTTTTCTTCCACAGTTCACTCTCCATAGTAAACTATGGGGAAATATAATCTGTATATATTTGAATAGCACACACAAACTGACAATGGCCAGTTTTCTCTCTAGAGGAGAAAGCATCTCTAGACCAGTTTACTCATTTGCAAAGTTGCTTTGAACATAATATTAATCTTTGGTTTGAACAGTTTGCACTTGGTAATCATATTTTATATCATGGGATTGGGAGCACAGGTCAGTGGCAGGGCATGTGTTTTACACACTGAATGTGCAACATTCAAACCTTAGTTAAACCTATCTTACTTATTTTATGTATCTATTTTCACATTTTTATACTATCCTTCCTCCAAGGAGCTCAGGAGCAGTGTACATAATTTTTCCTCTTCTTTTCTTCACAACAACCCTGTGAGGTAGGTTAGGCTGAGAGACAGTGACTGGCCCAAGGTCACTCAGGAAGCTGAGCAGGGATTTGAATCTGGATCTTCCCAGTCTAAGTCCAATTCCAAAACATCTACACTATCCTGGCATTGGAAGATTAAAGAACAGGTTTGCCTAAGAAACTGGAATGCTACTGCTAGTATCTAGAGTAAGGAATACTGAAGTTGATGGCCTAGCCGTCTGATTCTTTATCAGGCAGTTTCATATGTTACTACCAGGGAGTCTAAATATAAAAACACACTTTGATGCACACAACCACACATTATTAGAATGGTTCATGATCCAGTAAACATATACCTACTTTGGCAATGTATACCCGTCTTGCTTTTGAAGAACTGGAGCTCAGGTCTTCAGCCTAGAAAGACAGGCAAGAACATAAGTAAAGAGATCCACACCAAATTGTTTGACTCAGCTGACACATGGTACACTGCACATTTAAACAGAAATGGCCTACGCTCTTATTTATGAACAGAAAACTGGGGAAAGAAAATCCTATTAAGCAGAGACACATTTCTGCTACACTCAAATCTGTTTTTTAAAAAAAGATTTCAAATACTTCCACGCGCAGCCTTTACAGTCCCCCCCCAGCTTCTTGCACCCATCAGTGCATCTGACCTGATAAGCGCCCCTAACAAACAATAAGTAGAAACATCTAGTAGACTAGAAGCTACAGGCAATGCCTGAGGGCCACACCACGTTAACTCAGTTTTAAGGCTTCAAGATCCACAGATTTCATTCTGAAAGGACTTTTAACTGCCAGCTGTATTTATGGCTGTTTACTGGATTCTACAGCTCAAGCACATGGTACAGTACAATGTTGAAGATGGAATGCAAGAGATCCATCTTCATGATTACTTCACGGTTTTAACCAATTCACTAATTCTTTCCCGTATAAGCATACAGCTAGAAAACCACTTTAGCTTTTCAGGAGGATGCAGATGTAACAAAAATATGAAATTAAAATGGCTTATTTCTTGGGTTTCAGAATTACACAGATGGCTAGTGCACTGTAGTGGCTAACAGACTAATGGCCCAATCCTGAACCCGCAGAGCCAGCCCTCCGCCGGCACTGAGTGTCACAAATGTGCCCTATGGCATGTTTGTGATACTCAGTGCTGGGTCAGTGCTGCTGTAGCTTAGCACAAGTGCACGCTGAGCCAGCGCCGGTCAGAGGCCTGCTGCACACCAGCCAGAGCAAGGGCTCAGCTACGGATGGCAGAGAGGTGAATTGGGACTGGTGGGAGGTGTTCAGGGGCAGGGGAAAGGTGGGGTGGGGGGAGGGAACAGAGCAGGATGGGAAGGTGGGACAGAGCTCTATCAGATCCAGAACCCCATGCCGGGCCTCCCAGTCCGACACAGAGACTTTCAACTCTGCGCCTGCTAAATAGCTGGTGCAGTCTTGAGTAGCCTCATCATGGAGCCTACTCCCTTACCCAGGGGGAGAAGCAAACAAATGCCACCTTCCTCCAAGGAGCTGCTAGCGGCTGCCTGGTGCACTCAGGATGCAGCGGTTGCCATTTTGTGCCACTGGTCCTCTGGGTGCTGGGCAGGACTGGGCTGTAGCTGTGAATCAGGACTTCCCCAATTTGAATCTTGCCTCTTATCATAAGCCCTTAAAGTAGCCTTAGGCAAGCCACTCCCTCTGAGCTGCAGTTCCCAGACTGCAATTTAGAGATAATACTACTTACTTCCCTTACAGCAGTAGTTCCTAAACTGTGCGCCACAGTGCCTGAGGTTGCTGCAGCCAACTCACAGGGGCACCACGGGATGCCCCAGTGGCCTCTTCTTTCTGGCTCTCACACAATTATTGCAAGATGGGGGCACCCAGGAGAGCTGGGAGGAGGCCGCCATGAAAGAAGGGCACCATGTCCATGGTAAATTTGGAAACTGCTGCCTTAAAGTGTTGTTATAAGGATTCAACATCAAGATAACACATGTAAAATACTTTTTATTCAAAGTGGTATAGAAATATTAAGTATAATTAAAGCTATGGAAGAATGGACAGTTACCTAGTTTTTGCTAATTTTATAGCTTTTATTAACATTTACTAAATACTAGAACAAAAAAGAGCAAGCGCATAAAAAGGCATATTATAATAGATCTTCTGTTGATTATGCAAACAGCTCTGAACCAGGTTTTGAGGTACACAAAGCTGCAATTGTTGGTTCATACATTTTATTACTTCTGTTAGTAGCTCAGTGCCATTGAACAAGTACCTTTAAGAAATTCTGCAGGGCATCTTGGACACTCGCTGTAGGAGGTTCTTCGTATAAAGCAGAGGCAGTTTTCCTTTCCAGCCATCCCAGGTGAGAGACCTGGAGGCAAAAAGAAATATGACCAGACTATTAAACCTCACCAGCCTAAACATGACAACCTGGTTCACATCCTTACCTCGCTAGCAGTTCTCTTCAAGCGGTGAAGGAGCAGGTAATAGGCACTCCAAATAGAGACTCATACGCAAGTGACTAATTTATGAGGTTCTCCTCCACATACAAAGATGCAGAACACACCTGTGTGCATGTATAGGGGAAGCAAGAATCTTATGTTCTTATGTTCTTAAGCACACAGTCAGGCTTATTAACATATACTGTACAGAATACATTCATGTGGAGTGCATATGGAGTAACATTCATGTCTGTTACCTGTGGAGTGCCAAGTGTATTGTGGGGCACCCACTCCTCTAACTAGCAAAGAGGATGATAAACTTTTAAATATGTAAAAACAGCCCAGTTTCTGTTCCTACCAGTATGCCTTTGTTCTAGAGTTGAAGCACTGGAGAGTAAGAGGTTGCTGTTCTTCCACTGCCACTCCATATAGCAATGATGTAATAAACGCATGGTTATCATTACATCATTTGATATTTTGATTTGTTCGTGATCAAATATTGGTAAACCAAACTGCTGCCATATTCGGTTATGCTAGGAGTTAGGGCGCGGCAATAAAAATTCCATTTCCTGGATATGTCTCTTTTATACAATATCCTTATTTCTTTTCATGTTTGTTGTATTGGTGAATTAACTACTCCGACAGAAGTGCCAATTATGTGCTCTAAACCAGTGTTTCTCAAACTGTGGGTCGGGACCCACTAGGTGGGTCCCCATTCATTTCAATATTTTATTTTTTAATATATTAGACTTGATGCTACCAAAGTATGTGACTGCATTTAGGGAAATGTTACAGACCTGTACTTTTAACAAGCTACTGTGTATATTCTTTTAACAATGAGAGTCAATGGTACTTACTCCTGGGTAAGTGTGGGTGGGATTTCAGCCTAGGATTGTTAAAAATGTTCCTGCTCGATGATGTCACTTCTTGTCATGACATCACTTCCGGTGGGCCCTGAGAGATTCTCATTCTAAAAAGTGGGTCCCGGTGCTAAATGTGTGAGAACCACTGCTCTAAACTATTATTGATAGTTGAAAAATAGAATGGTGAAATGCTTCTGTCCTAAACGTCCAGTAGGTGAAAATTAACTTTTTAATTAGAGTAACTTTAGGCAAGAGTACTCTAAAATAAGAAACTTGATTGATTGGATCTAACATGCTTGCACACTGAAAGTAGATTTTGGGAAGCCACTGACATTGGGTGGAATAAAATGAGGACTTCTACCCTGAATAAAACAAGAATTTATAATGAGAGGTACACAGAGCTGAGTCTCCTCATGCCTGGTAGGTGATAAGTCCAGCTTCTTTTCTCCAGCAAGAGAGAATGTACTACAGATGGACTCAGGCTACTGATGGTAAACTTGTAGCTTACAGAAAAATCTTCCCCCTGTTGAACTGCAAAGTTTGCTGGTTCCTGACAGTTGATATTTTTATTGTCAGCCTAGGCTTTAATATGAGGTGTTCCTAATTAGTTCATTCCATGTGCTTTTGACACACATGTTTCTGTGCACGCGTGAAACATAAGCATGAAAACCACAATCCAATCCTCTAATATGCTAGAGCAGTGGTTCTCAAACTTTTTAGTACTGGGACCCACTTTTTCGAACTAAAATCTGTCAGGACCCACCGGAAGTGATGTCATGGTCAGAAGTGACATCATCAAGCAGGAAAATTTTTAACAACCCTAGGCTACAATCCTATCCACACTTACCCAGGAGTAAGTCCAATTGACTATCATTGTTAAAAACATACATAGTAGCCTGTTAAAAATACAAATCTATAACATTTCCCCAAATGCAATCGCATACCATGGTAGCATCAAGCCTATTAAAAACATTGAAATGAATGGGGATCCACCTGAAATTGGCTCGAGATCCACCTAGGGGGTCCCAACCCACAGTTTGATAAACACTGTGCTAGAGGTTTCTGTTAGAGATAATGGGCAAAACACAGAGATAGCAGAAGCGCAAACCGGCAGCTGCAGCATGTGGTGCTCAGAGCACAGGGAAGAACACCAAAAAAAAGGAGGCAAGACCCAGGGAAGTACCAGCACCAGAGTCTATTTACAGGCAGTATTTACAAGTAGAAGGCAGTTCCAGAAATCGGCAAGCAGAGGCAGTCCAGCAAACAGTCCAAGGAGTCAGCAAATCAGGTGCCAGTCCAGCAGCAATTCGTGCAGCAACTCACTCCCACAACCCACACAGTGGAGTGCGCTTGCTGGACATTTATACTCCTGTCAGCCAATGGGAAACACCATGACCTTATCACTGAGGAATGTCATTGCATCATCCTGGGCAGGGATTGCATCAGCTTTTCCCATCTCTCCTTGTTCTGTGCAATGACTCAGCACTTTGCCCTGATTGGTCCTTGACCCATTGTCTGACAGGTATGCTACCACTTAGCACAAACATCAGCAGTCTGGTAGGCCTTCCTTATCCAGCCACCAAATTGCCTTACTGTATGGGGCATATACTGTAACAGTTTCATTTTTCCAGAACTTTTTCACAGAAGTAGTAAATGATCACCCCCAAATTTCTGTCTTTTAAAGAGATTTACCAATCTGAGATGGATACTACTGGCTTCCATTGTTTACTACATTGAGAAATATAAAGCATATGGCACACTTCTCCCAATACCTGCAACCATTTTCAGTACACACATGCAAGGTATTATACTGATACACTGCATGCAGGAGCCCTAAAGAGCTCCAAAATATCCTTAATCATATCCATGTGTGTTCAAAAGAATACAGCATGATTGTTTTAACTGGAGCAAAAATATGGGGAAAGTGAAAGCATGAAGTTAGCCTGCAACTAATACTTTGTTTTCATAATCACTTTGTGTCCACTTCCCCTGCCCTCCACAGTTACTAACAAACTAAATCAGGAGTTTAGAACTACCCAGGATCTTGGATTTCTCACAAGTTGAAAAGCCAGCTTGTAGCAAAACAACATTTTTTTCCCCAGTCTGGTGATGGGGGGACAGGACACAAACTGGGCCAAAAATGATAGATCACGACCACATTACAAATTTGAGGAAAATAGTCATATATTCCTCAGCAAGTGGAGGTACAGCAAGTAATTTAGTCATCTTCTGATGCACAGTTATGTTTCAAGAGAGGGAACCATGGGCTTTACACAAATGTTATATAATTCTACTTTGATTAAGAAAGGGTTATTTTGCAAATTATGGTTTTTCATCACGCATTTACAGCACAAAAAACTATGCACACATATTCTGGATAACTGCATGTGGCCAAATCAGTTATAATGAGCCACAATGTGAGCAATATCTGACAGCATATTTTGACCCAGAACACAAACCACAACAATTGGGATGATCAGCAGAAATGGGCAATCATGCTATAACATCAGCCACAAGCAATTCTTATCCTGAATGGTTTGCCCTAAGGGGAAAAAAAGAATCTATTGGGGGGGGGGGGAAGCAGGTTTTTTTGTCCTTATTAGTGCTGGATTTGGGCCCCAGCATTACATACTAAAATGTTTTTATTAACTCCCTAAATCAGCACCCCCCTATTATTGAGGGGGAACCCTGTTTTGTCAACCACTAGATTTGTGATGCTTTGAACACTGCAGATTTCTTTGGATCATGGGCAGCCTAACCCTATGCTGACCAGAGCTGGCACTGAGTGTTGCAAAAATGCCACAAGGGACATACCCAGAGCTGGCAGAGAGCCCAGTGCCAGTTGGCATGAACAAGATTGGCTCACTGCCTTCTGCAGCATGACGAACATGAAAATGCATGTCCCTGAATGAACCAACCAACGAAGCTGACAGTTCTTGTCAATAGCATAATCCATAAGGATTATCAATAACTGAGCATCATATAAAGGTATCCAGACAGTAAAACAGAAAGCACTCAACCTTAAAATACATACTTTATTTAGATGGATAATTTAGTATGATATCGTATGGGTCCAAAAATACAAATGGAAGAAAATCATTTACCTGGTAGCACCACCGGCCAAGCAGATAATAAGATTTGGGGTCATCGGGTTTCAAAGCAATTGCTTTTTCTACATGTTGCTAAAGAGATGTAAAATACAGTAAAATGCTTTATTCATTAAGCCCCAAAGCACAAGCAAATAATTATGCTCAGAAGGCTATATTTTGAGGTAAGCCTGTGATCCATCTAGCACTATAGGGTACAAGTCTTACATGCAACAATTCTACTTATTTCAGTCAAAGAACTAAACCAAGGGCTAATAATGCAGTACAGGTTGAGTCTCATTATTTGTCAGGGTTCCTTTCAGAGATGGCAAAAAATGCACTAAAGCAAATCAATTTAAAAAACAAAGTCCCTTTGTTCCGGTGATTTAAAAACAGCCTTGCTAACCTTTTGAAATGCACACAGAGGCAATCAGTCTCTCTCCAGGCGCTTAGGCTTCATTAGGAGACAGCAATCCCTCCCTTCACCAGGAGCTACAGTGCGGGGGGGGGGGGGGAGAATGGAGGAGGTGATAGTAATTACTGCCTTTTTCACATGCTCAGAGGAAAGGGAGAAGTGAAGCCTGGAGAGAGAATGATTGATGGATTGTCAGCCGGCTAACATCTCTCACATTAATGAGGCTATTTTTAAATGACTGTTTTCCTTTAATTTAAAGCAGGACCTCCAAACCCCAGCCCGGGGGCCAGATGTGGCCTGCAGCAATCCACTTTCCAGCCTGCAGTCAACCTCTTGTCCCCTGAAAGCCTCTGGCCCACTCAAATGAACATGACCAGAACTGTGCTCTGATTGTGACTGGAGGGTGTTCTGAGGGCAAAAGAGGTGGAATGAATGAGCCCGTTCATTTATTCACTCATCTAAGTTCCATCTCTAAATTATTTATTTAAATTTTATATTTAAATTTTTTTTCTGGTCCTCCACACCACGCCAGATATTTGATGCTGCCCTCTGGCCAAAAAGTTTGGAGACCCTTGATTTAAAGGGTACTTCTCATCAGCGTTGGGATAGAAAAATCTGTGAATTTTTCAACTGGATGAAAAATCTGTGGATAATTAGGTTATTCCTGTAATCACTTGCATGATTTACTGTCTCTCTATAACAGTAAAAAGCAGTTTTTTGAACTGTGATTTTAAAGGGATGGATTTTTTCCCCTTCTCCAGGGATCAGCACATTCCTTCTCATATGCAGGGGCCATTCGTGTTGAATCAAATCCATGTATAACAAAGTTGGACTGTACTTGCTAATATCAGAGTCTACAGTAAAGCAAAATGAAGCACAAGTTACCTTCTGATTACTCTGGAAGTTGCATATAAACATTTCCTAGGCAAGGAAAATATTTTCCTATTTAAGATTTTTAAATGTCCCCTTTTCTATCACATGTACAGGGATTAGGAACTGCTTCCCACTGTAGGATCCCATACTGCCAAAGAGTGTATGAGAATACAGCAACTGCAGAATGTCCCAAATCGATAGGCTGATTTGAGAAGGGGAGGGAATGGAGAAGTCCTCCATGTGTGCACCCACGCAGGACCTGAGCACGGTGAAGTAGCTGTCTACATACATGTTTGAGAGATCTGCTGCAAAACTGGGGCTTTGAGTATGAGCCAGACCCATCTCGGTCATTAAAGCATACTGATAGCTTGGTTTCATTACTGTAATTGTTGGGCAATAGTCTTTGCAGTTCAGTCTTCTCCTACTTTTGGAGTCCTTCCTACTATGCTCCCAGGTCTTGTCAACACAACATCCTATCTCTCTTCTTTGTAAGATAAATACAAGTACTCCCACTCACCTTAAAAACATGTCCAGCTTGAATGCGTTTTTGTATACTTTCATGTTCTGAGAACTGGCCACAAAGAACAGCATACCTGAAAACAACAACGAGCCTAAACATTTGTGCATTCTTGCTATAATTCACAAATACAGTATGACTTTTCAGTAATTTTCCTTCTAGAGATCTCCAAAATATTAACCTAAACTTATTATTTGCTCCAGGGAAACAGATGCACCATATCATTTTATGGATGGAAAGACTACAATATAGAGTTGCAGCAATTTCTATATGCGATAACATCAAATGGTACAGAAACAATGCAGAGGTTGTAAGTTAAAGTTGGACCACCATTTTGTATTTTGAGAGATCCTGGACTCAGGTCACTCAGGGCTTCCTAGGTCAAAACCAGCACTTAAAAACAGACCCCAAAACAAACTACAAGTCATTGAAGATGTTTCAGCATTGACAAAGGAAAAATTTTATGCACCAGCAAGGATGACAGGGAAGAAAAGTACAGGACAGGTTCTGACTATTGAATACAAACTGGCCAGGATCACATTTGAACATATTCCTAGATTACTTTTTACCAAGCAAGCTTGCAACCCCTCAACACAAGAGTTAACAGAGAAATTAAGCACAAATAAAATTAAGTTATACTGCAGAACTTAACAGCAGACTAACAGCCCAATCCTGAACTGCCCAGAGCTGCGGGACTGGGCGGCTCCACAAAGGGCTACCGCCGGATCCAGAGCCTCCCACGCTACTGCGGGAGGCTCCTTGGGAGAAAGGGACATTTGTCCCCTTCCCCCGAGTAAGGAAAGCAGTTCCGCAATGGGACTACTCACTTTAGCGGTGACTGGTTGCCGCTAAAGTGAAGGCACTCGTGTAGGGTGAGCAGCCCTGCCCGAGCACCCTGGATCCTGCAGAGCTCGGCTCCGCGGACCAGCCTCTCCCCTGCCTCCGGGAACGACCCCCCACGCCCTTGACCATGCCTCCCCCCTCCCCGGAACGCCTCCCCCACACCCCTGACCACGCCCCCATTTCCCATTCCGCAGCCCGGTGGTCACAGAGACCGCTGAGCTGTAGAACATGGTTGCCTGCTGCGCGCTGGCTCAGCACTGGCCAGAGCTGAGCCAGCTCCGGTGGGAGACAGGCAGCAAGTCCCGCAAACATGCCTTATGGCATGTTTGCAACTGTGGTCTGCGCCACAGAGGCGCAGCGCGGACCACAGGATTGGACTCTTAGACACCCAGTATGTCCCCAAAGCCTTTGATAGGTAGATCTTGTATTTCTTTCTAAAAGTTAGGAGAAGTGCTAAGTGCCTGGTTTTATCAAATAACTTGTTCCATAACTTTGGTGCTATGGCTATAAATGCCTATTCCTCAATCCAAATGCCAAATTGAAGGAACATGGAGCAGGGACCTGCTAGACTACCTTAGTAAGTGCCAAAGAGATTATAAAAGGAAAAGTATACTGGGGCTGCAATCCTATAAACCCATTCCTGGGAGTAAGCTTTGTTGAAGACAGTGGGACTTGTATCTAACTAGACAGCATAAAATTGCTCAGTAAAATGGCAGAATTATTCACTGCCTAATGGCCCAATCCAATTGAAGGATTACACAGACATAATGTGTTCTGCCGGCATAACCTCTTTTATGGCCATCACAAATGCGAGCAGACCAGTGCACAGGCTGGCCGCTGCAAGTGACAAGGAGCCAGCTCTGCACAGGGGACAGATGCCAGACACTTACCAGAGGTGAGCTGGCACAGGGGTTGAACAGGGCAGGGAGAAGGTGTGTGGAATGGGGCGGTGACAGGAATGGATCAGGCCCAGGAGGGGGACAGGATTGGTGGTGGTCGCCAAATCCCAATCCTTTTCCTGGTCTGTTCAACCTTCATGGAACAACATGGACTTGTGCCAGCAATTGAGCTGGGGCAGGTCCAAGTTGTCACATAGCACCTGCTGGAACTTACCCCAGGGTAAGGGGACAAATGTCACCTTAGACCGAGGAGAACTCCAGCACCCAAAAATCCTGCACAGAATACAGAAGAAGCCGCATCAGCACCACTGCACAGGATAGGATTGGGCTGCGAGTGTTTGGACGTCTGATGAGACCTTGCAGGGTAGATTTCCTTACAAGGTCCAAAGAATGGGCTGGAGAAACAGAATGCACTTCTACTGCTGAAACTCAGCGGTTCTTGTCCTGTAGCATATCTAGATGAAAGACTACGTGGGAACCATATGCAAGTCGTTCAAGATTCATACAGTATAAATGAAACTGAACAGCATATAACTGAACAGTATTTGAAGTACAGAATTGAACTTGGTATTGTCTATACATTGTCAGCACAGCCAGAGAATCGAAAGTACCCTATTATAAAAAATGAACAAAGAAACCCATGCAGATTCTCTATATGCTGTATTCTATACCAAATACAATTTGTATTTCTATGCAGCATGACTAGATTTCACAAAGCCCAAATATAGGAGCAGAGAGTTAGTACATATTTGGGATTTGTTCTATTTCAGTGGGTTTGACAGCAATATTTTTAGAGATTATTTTGTTGCTGGAGTACAATGTAGTGATATCTATCCTGAGAGTTCAAAATACAGTGGGCTAGAAATCCTATCAATTCACTATTCTAAGCATCAATATATCTGGTTGTTCAGCAAATTCTTTGAAGCACAGTCATCTACACTCTGAGGCTGAACGACTGAGTTCTATTAGTCCTTACTATGAATAGTAAGATACAGCTTTTGTCTGTAAGCTTAATATGGTCAATGGCTAGAGACTTCATTTAGGAAGGAATGGATGCCAACTTCTGAGGCTGTAAAGGCAAAGGAATACTGGGGTGTGTTACATGCTTCAATAAGACAAGCACTAGCTTGCTTTTTTGGAAGCTGCAATAATGGGAAGTATTTATGCTAAGTAAGTGATGAGAAGCTCCCCAAAAGAGGCGTTGATAATTACAGGTCTGAGAGCAAGGTCTGAACATTTGAGGGTTAACATCAGATTCTAATTCATCATACTCAGGAATGCTATAAAACATTAGGCTGATATAATGAAGGTTATTAGAGCTGTATAACGGTTAGTATGATCTTTAAAATGCCATTTCACAAGTTGTTTAAACAAGAGAAAGCCATATAAACCTTATGCAAACGCATAAACCTTCAAATAAACACAGTTAATTACATCCACAGTCAGGAAGCCAGGCACTAGGAAACGCTATTCCCAATAATAGAGGGAATAACTGCTTGTAAACTTCACCATACTCAGCAAACAGCACTTTCTAGTGCAGTGGTAGCAGGCAGAATTTGAATAGCTTAAGTTTAACAAGAGCTTGGCAGCTGTAGTAATTATGGGGAATCTGCTGTTAGCTCCAAGAACAATTGGGCTGCAATCCTAGATTCTCTTATTTGTAAATGCCACTGAACACAGGTTTATTTTCAAGCAAATTTACGAAGGATCAGCAAATAACTTTCCTTTTTCTTTCCCCTCTCTCTCCTATTTACTACTGTATAGTGGGTCAAGCAAGGCAGTCAGGAAATGTCAAGCAGCGCAGAGACTCACTCTTGAGCAACAGCAAGAAATATCAGACACAAGAAAATGAATCAGGCTAAGAAACTGGATATGGCACAATTGTCCTACAGGGTCTGATGGAGGTCTTTCCTTGGAAAATAAATGGGGGCCATTTTCAGAATTCTGTTTGTCTTCTATCACCCCTGCTGCTATCCGACAATTCAAAGACTGTCAGCACTAATGGCTCATATCATGGAGCTATGCCACATATCTCAAAGCTGAACAGATTCTCATGACCTTGGCCAGCTGAGAAAACAGAGTCAGCCACCAAGGACTGTAAGGGGATACATACAGGTCTACTTCAGACCCTGCAGCGCATTTATATGCCTTGTTCTTAGTAACTTCCAGCAAAAAGCTAAGCACAATTTCCAAGGAAATGCTGAATTTACTATATAAGAGTTTAGACTACCAGGGGCTACTTAAAACTTTGCTTATACCAAGATGACTGCCCAATTTATCCATGGGAAATTATTGCTTTTTTACAAATTAATTTTTATCCAGTTGTGGATGGCATATATGGTTCTTGAACGCCCATGCCTCTACTGAAAATGAGAAACATACCCAACAGGTAGGTTGGGTAGGGTACCTGAGGTAGGGAGGTTGAGTGCATGCAGTTGGCCCAAGCAAGCTTCACAACTGAGTGGAGAAATGAACCTGGTCTCTTCAGTTCCAGTTGGACATGCTAACCACTAAACCATCACAGTGGACTTAAAACTGTGTGGTCAAAGGAAGAGTCAGTGGTTTCAAACATGCAATCACATGGGCACTAGTAAGCTTTTACACAGCTTCTGTGTCCCAGAGGATTTAGAAACTAGCCAGTCATTGTGAAGTTGCTATTCTTTTAGACCAGTGGTTCTCAAACTCTTTCAACTGGCAGCTCCCTTGACCTACTGGGCCATTGGTCGCAGTGCCCCATTAGGGCTACAATTTTATACATTGCATAGGGCAACAGGTTTTTTGCAAGGATTCCATGGCTCCCCAGGGATCCAAAGCTCACAGTTTGGGAACCACTGATTTTAGACCACCCTAACAATTAGGGACTTATTTGGGTGCCTGTGGGAAGTAAAAGTTGAGAATACTTGTGTGGAGGAAGGGTGAAGATGAGAAGAGCAGAGGAACCATACACAGCCAACTCTCATTTTCAAGACCAATTCAGGTTTTAAATTTCATTCCATCTTGAAAGTTAGCAGTCATTATTTTGTCCTTCATAATTTTGCCTAAGGGTTTCCATTTTAAAAAACTCTACACAAAGAAAAACATTTAGAAGAATTTCATATAATCAAGATCAATAAAGATTAATACCCTATCCCAGTGTTTCCCAAACTGGTGGGCTGCAATCCACCAGGGGAAACAGTCAAGAAATAGGCAGCAACAAAATAACTAGGATAGCACTGCTGCAGGGCAGGAATGGGTTTTTCCACTTACCTGGGGGTCGCTATGGCTCTCTGGAGAGTCCAGGGAGCCTGCGATCCCCTCTGCAGCCCTCCTGGCAGCCTCAATTTTCTGTCAAAAGGAAAAAAAATCACTTTTGGTTTCATGATGAAACCAATGCTGCTGGGAGGGATGCAAAGGGGGTTGCAGGCTCCCAGACCCCCGGAGAGCCTTAGCAACCCCCCCCCCCAAGGTAAGTACAAACAAGCCTTCCCTCCCCAGCAGCAGCAGAATTGTTGTTTCTGCTCATCATGAGAGCAGGATCATGTTGCTGTTCTCCTCTCCCCTGAAAATACTTAAGGGCTCCCAAAGTCCAAGTAGGACTTTGTGAACCACTACACACATTCAGTTTCATGAAGATCAGTTTTTCCACAGACCACGGTAAAGATTTACTGGAACTGATTACTATCTGGACTGAAAAACCAGAGCTCGTGATATGTTTAGCCATTTTTTCCTTCCCAACCCTTTTTCATGACAGTGCTACTTCTATTACGTTTTTATTTTCCAACTTCTTCAATTCTCAAAACACTTTTTCAAGATAGTTAGCACACCACAAAAGAAATAATTTAGCCAATGTGGTAAGTTTCATCAGCTATTTTGACATCTACATTAGAGTTTTCCTGTAGCTCCTACTATTCTGTGAATTTTGAAAGTTCTTATTTTAAAAACTACTTTAGAAGTGATTGAGCAGCAGGGCTTGCATTATAGAAAAGTAGCACTGAGGAAGAGCAAAAGATTCCCATTTGGAGAAAGTTAAGAGGAACCAATGACAAGTACCAGAAGTAATACATTTAGCTTTGCTGGTTTGTGAACCATTTACAGTTACAGGCAATCAATTCTCCTAGTAAAAACTGGCTTAAAATTGAAAAAGGCAATAGTGCCCTTCACCTCTATGGACAGCAAGTTTGGGAGTGGGGGGTCAGGCTCATGTTATTTTTCTGCTCCCTCACAGAGAAGTGCCTTGAGGTGGGCAGGCACAAGTCCTCCATAGTCAAAGAAAGCTTTGTTCTTATGCTGGGACAAGACCAGGGCTAAACTTCACAATGCAATTGGAAGTTCAATAAATAGATGCAGGTCAGCCAGACCCTTGAAAAACCTGAGAAAAACAGAGGAGTTGTCTATTGCTGGATGGAATGCAGAGACGGGAGTAAAGTGAATTCTCAGAGAAGAGTTGCTGAACTTGTGAACTTTAAGGTATGATATCCTGGACATAGGCACCCTTGGTTGACAATTGTTCGATCTTGTGTAGACACAGAAGCATTTCGACTTGGCTGAATAAGTATTGGGAGTTGAGGATTTTCTTGCATGGACTGAAGATGTCCTTTAGCTCCCCCTCAAAGATAACTGAGGTTGGATTCTTCATGCTGTCAGCTTCAATATTTTGAGGTCTTTGTATAGGATTTGATCTCATTCCCAAAACAGGAAGTTCACGCAGGAGGAGAGTTTTCTCACTATCTTGAGTGGAAGTAAAATTAGATATACTCAGCCACCATAGTGTTATTGGATACAGTTTGTGTTGTATTTGCACATCCTGTTGATCACCTTAGCAATCAGCAAAAAAGAGGGAGAGGCATAAGACAAAGATAACAAGAAGTTGTGAAATATTATGTTAACATGTTTGGCTATGTATTCAGTTTATTAGAATACAAGGTAAAATTTTAAAATGATTTGTTTCTGGAAGTTTCCACAGTGCTGTAGTTTCTGAACATTAAAGTGTGTCCTTTTTTTACAGCAAGACACTCCAAGTGCCAGAATTCCACTTTGGTCTGGTGACCATAATAATAATAATAATAACTTTATTTCTACCCCGCCTTTCTCCCCGAAGGGACTCAAGGCGGCTTACAACATATTAAAAACAATTTAAAAAACAAATAAAAACATATTAACACATACTAAAAACAGCAGTCAGAGTAAAAATAGGTAAAAAGAGCATAGAGCAGCAGCAAGTCATAAAAGAATCAGGCCTGTAAAAAAATATTAAAAGATGTTAAAAAGATGTTAAAAGGCCAAGAACTCAGAAGGCCTGTTTAAACAGAAGGGTCTTCAGGCCTTGCCGAAAGGTCTCAAGAGAGGGAGCCATTCTTAAGTCAAGGGGAAGGGAGTTCCATAGCGTTGGTGCCACTACTGAGAAGGCCCTATTTCTTGCAGCCGCCCCACGTACCTCCCTAGGCGGCGGCACTTGTAAAAAGGCCTTCTCTGATGACCTGAGAGGGCGAGCCGGATTGTACGGGAGCAGGCGATCTCTAAGATACCCTGGTCCAGAGCAGTATAGGGCTTTAAAGGTCAATACCAGCACCTTGAATTGGGCCCGGAAACGAATGGGCAGCCAATGCAGCCGCTGGAGAAGCGGACTGACAGGGTCGAACCGCCTACCTCCAGTAACCACACGGGCTGCCGCACTAGTTGCAGTTTCCGAACCGTCTTCAAGGGCAGCCCCACATAGAGTGCGTTACAGTAATCTAATCTCGATGTCACCGAGGCATGGATCACCGTGGCCAGGTCTGCACGATCCAAGTACGGCCGCAGCTGGCGCACCAGCCGAAGCTGAGCGAAGGCCCCCCTTGCCACAGCCGCCACCTGGGAATCCAGGAGCAGCTGCGAGTCCAGGTGGACCCCCAAGCTGCGGACCTGCTTCTTCAGAGGGAGTGCAACCCCATTCAGCGCCATCTTCATTTCTTGTTATTGACTCTGTATGTTCAGTCCCAGAAGACAAATAACATACTTCAACTTCATAAGTCATCACTAAATATTTTCAGAACTAATCTAACTATGTAAGGAGATGATAACGTTGCACCTGCATAGCCTCCTTCCCAGAGGAAGCTTTGAAATCCCCTACTGCTCTTGTTATTCTTCCAACATTTTTTAAAATAGCAAATGGTGAAGCCAAGGCAAACACCCAACTCCCCCCCTCTTGATTCTTAATTCAGAAAGCAAGTTCTTAAGGAGGCAGGGGATACAGATACACTGGAGTGGAAAGGGAATTCAACTGTTTGCTTTCATTAGATCTTTAGGAATCCACATATCACTGCTGCAGAGATCAGACAGTTCCTGTAGAGAACACACAGCTGCATAGGCTGCAATCCTACACACGCTTTCCTGGGAGTAAGCACCACTGAACGCAACAGGACTTACTTTCAAGTAGACAAGCATAAGACTGTGCTATAAGAAACAGATTTGGAAGTAATGGTGTTAGATGTACCCTATATGTGAGGCCCAATGCAGACAGTCCCTCCCATTGTGCATTCTCTCTCAGTGAGGTTTCTCAGGACTACATGTGGTAGCCCTATCCTGACATACCAGTTAGTCCTGCTTCTGCTTTTCTTGCATTCAGTGTTTATCTCTGCTTTCCAGGGTTCTATTCACAAGAAGAAACTTTCTCCTTGTCTATGCCAGGGGTGTCCAAAGTTTTTGGCAGGAGGGCCACATCATCTCTCTGACACTGTGTTGGAGGCCAGGGAAAAAAATAATTAATTTACATTTTGAATTTGAATAAATTTACATAAGTTTACATAAATGAATATATTAAAGATGAACTTATATGAATGAATGAAGTCTTGCAATAGCTCAAGGCCTATAAAAGGCCTTGCACAAAGCAAGACTGGCCTTTCCTTTGCTGCTGCTACTGCATCACAGACATGAAACAGCAAGCAGTGGAGGGAGCCCTCATCCCACAGCTCACGCGAGAGGTCAAACAGTCGCCCTCACGCTGAAAGCAGTTGCATCGGGCCAGTGCGGGCTCCAGCAAGTCTCCAGAGGGCCAAAGGCTCTTTGGAGACTGGGGGCTCCCTGAGGGCCGCATTGAGAGTCCTTGAGGGCCGCAAGTGGCCCCAGGGCCGGGGTTTGGGAACCCCTGGTCTATGCAGACAAATGCTAAATGTAGGGCTGGCAGAGGAGGATGGCCCTTGCCTTCTCAGTAGCAGAGTAGAGCGGTAGTGTAGTGGGGCAGCGCAGGAAGCAACCAGTCCCAGACACAGGCTTGCTGAGTATAGAAGCATGTATTGATTTTTTGGAAGAAGGGATGCAAGATAAAGATTTGGATGACTCTTTAATGGTTTGACTGATTTGACATCGATATTGACTGGACGTGGAATATTGACTTATACTTTTTTATACAAAAATTGGAAAGTAGCCCTACAAGAAGTGGCTGGATTTGATTTTGATAAAAATGGCATTTAAAAATGTAAAGGATGTTAGTAGAAGCCAGACCTTATTAATGGATTTCTTGATGGATTTTAGAAGAGAAATGGAACAACAGCTCAGAAAATTATCTGAACAAATGAAGCAAACAAGCTCCTCCCTCGTTAGCACGCAGGAACAGATTACAAACAATAGACAAGGAAAAAAAATGGATCAAACGTCGGGTGAAATTAAAGAAGTGGAGTATTTTGAAATGAGACAGGAGATGGAAGAAGCAATTGTCACTATAACAATTAAGAATCTTAAGGAAGAAAAAAGAGGAAACGTTCAGGGAGTAAGCTGTCTCAAGAAGAGGAAGAATTTATGGATTAAATCCAAAAACAACAGAATGAAGAAGAAAGAAAAACAGAGAGGGGCCAAGAAATTTGAGAGATTTAAGAAGAAAAAGAAGAAGTGGAAGAAGCAGTGGGAGGAGTAAGAAGGAACACTGATAAGACAGAGAACAAAGCAAGCACTAAGACAGAAAGTTAAAATGGCTGAACAACAAGTAGAAATTTTTTTAACCATATTAAATTAAAATAGATGTAAATGAAAATTTGAAATATAAATATTGCGAAAATTAAGTGATATTAAGATAAATAAGGGTTATTTTTTAAAAGAGAAGTTATATAAGATAATCTACAGATGGTATTTTATTCTAGAGGAAATAGTAAAAGTGTACCCTGGATCATCAAACATGTTGGATCAGTAAAGAATTGAGGGAATTTTTTATTATGTGTGGTGGAATGGTGGAATGGCGAAAAGGTAAAGAAATTTTGGAAAGTGATATATAACATGTTATAAGAGATACTGAAGTCTGTATTACCATTTCAATTGGAGACATTCCTCTTAAATGCGATATTAGAAACTAAGAATCAGATAAGAAAAACCTTATTTTAAATATTAGCTTAGTGGCAAGAAGACTGTATAAGTAAAAGTTTGAAGTCCTCTTATGATTGGATAGATAATTTTACAGAAAGTATTGATTGTTTAGTTAAACTATTAATTGGTAGATTAATAAATAGGATAATTTTTGTATTAATGAATAATTTAGTTTGGACCAATGTATGTTGTAATCGATGGCCAATACCCTCATGTGTAACCTGTGTAGTCCCAGCCCTAAGTTTATCCAATCTTCCTTACCTGTATCTGTAATAAATAAATAAAGTATTCCAAAAAAAAGAAAAGAAGAAGCATGTATTGATAAGGAACAGGCAGAGGAGTAGTCAGTCAAATGGTCCAGCAGTCAGGGATACAGCAAGGCACAGTCACGATAAGCAGTCCGAGCCAGAAAACAAACCAGCAGCACTTCACCTGGAACATCCTCCACAGCAACCCACATTTGGAGTCTGTTCTTGCCGCCTTATATACTGGGGCAAGCCAATCAGAGTAGGGAGACCTCATAGTCTTGTGACCAACTCTGACTGGCTGCCGAGTGGTGCATTGCACCACTCCACCATGGGCTACATGACTCACATCACATCTCCCTGAGTCACATGGCTCCCACCTTACACAGGTGCATTTAATTACATCAACAGTGCTGCAGTTACATTTGTTTACATTACACCGGCCTGAACATCAAGGCCCCTCTGCCACATCCTGGCTAACAACAATTTAAGGCCTGAGAGATGCCAAAGCCTAAATGTGAGGAAGACTAATCAGTGCATCATCAGTTGGGAGGGGCTACCATGCTCATTCCCAGAAACTCCCTCATATGTGTACGGTCCACAAGAGAGGGGACACCTGAACAGAGCTTATATAAGCAACCGACCTTATTTTGTTGAAGATACACATCTCACATTGTTCTTTTACCAAGCGCAATGCCTGGTGCCAATATGAAACCCAGTCTTTTATAGCTGCTTGGTAGGAAAGTTTAATTTTCTCCTCCTTCTAGTAGAAAAAGGAGTCCCTTTCACAGATGGATAGAAATTGTGTCACCCTGTTGGCATCCTTCAGTCTCAGAAGACTATGGTATCGTGCTTTGAATGGTGGTTCTGGAACAGTGTCCTCTCCAGTGCGCAAAGCCTGGGTAAAGTAGATATGGAGGATAGACTGTTTCCCATGCAGCAAATCCCCCCTCTCCATGTTGCTGAAATGTTCCAATGGAAAGGCAGAGGCCAATACGGTTCGTTCCAGTGGCGTCGCAGGAGTTGCCAGAACGTGACTGTGTTCAGCCATGAACTGCCTCAGGGACTCCGGCTCCGGATTTGGCCTCGAGGTTGACTCCTGAAGACTTTTCCACAATTGGATGTAGCCACAAGACAGTGGAAGTTTGGGATCAGAGTTTTCCTTCTCTCAGATGAGCTGCCTTCCCAGGCTAACGAGTCCCATCTACCTGGTGGCTGTTTAGTCACCTCTTACGACAAGTACAGCCAAATTGTGTCACCAATTAACCTCATAATATAAGAGAAGGTTGATTTCAGATTCCAGTGCTGTCATCGGTTTCTCTCTCACACACAAAAAGGCACCCACAGGACAATGAGGGACCAGTTGATAGAAGAAAAAAATCAATAAAGAATTAATTCCATTGTTCTGCAGCCAGGCTCAATAACTCTACTCAGCAGAAAGCCCCAAAAAGAATACTTCCAATGAATGCTCATGCATGGATAGGAAGACTATAGTAGTTCTTTCTACTGCACATAATTAAAAGTGGCCAGAAGGGGTTGAGAACTGCAGTATCACTGAAGAGTATTTATCACTTTTCTATTGCAGATTTTCATTTGTGAAGTACTTTTAAATTTGTCTTTCAAGAAAAAAAAACTCTTCTGAACTTTCAGAAACTAATCGTGCTCCCAGCCTCAGATCCCTTTACAGTCTTCTTCATACTTTTGCTTCTACAGGCAACCACTTCCAATTCATCATCTGAGGAATGTTCCCAATGGTTGAATTTGCAAAGTCAACCACGAGGCAAAATCCGGAGCCGGAGTCCCTGAGGCAGTTCATGGCTAAACACAGTCACGTTCTGGCAACTCCTGCGACGCCGCTGGAACCAACCGTATTGGCCTCTGCCTTTCCATTGGACCATTTCAGCGACGTGGATAGGGGGGATTTGCTGCATGGGTAACAGCCTATCCTCCATACCTACTTTACCCAGGCTTCGCGCACTGGAGAGGACACTCTGTTCCAGAACCACCATTCAGAGCGTGACACTGTAGTCTTCCAATACTGAAGGATGCCAACTCAGTCTAGAAATTGAGTCAAACTCTCTAACCACAAGAGTTCCCTTCTCTTCATCACTGTACACAACTGCAATAGTTAACAGTTAGCAATACAGCTTTTAAAGTTGGGATTTTTGCAAAAATCTTGGCTCACCTGAGCGCCCAATCCTATCCAACTTTCCAGCACTGGTGCAACGAAAATGCAGCCCCGAGATAACAGAACAAACATTCCATTACCTTGAGGAGGCCTCTGGAACTGCCTCCCCACCACAGGAAGCAGTGCATGCCCCATTGGCACTGCAGCACTGGCATTGGAAAACTGGATCGGATTGGGCCCCGAGTCACTATTGGTAAGCAGGCAACTGGATTTTTGAATCTGTGCCAAGCATCCAAAACCACAATAAATTCAAAAACAAGACTGAGAAGAATTGCTTGCAGAGGAATTGTTTGCATTTAAGTTGTTATAATATGTAGAAATTTTTTTAAAAAAATCAAGTCTAGCTGGTTTCTAGTTAAAAAGAAATACATTGTAGCAGAAGTATATTTTATTTTCAACATATAAGGGAAGAATCGTTCAATATTTGGTGACAGCTGAAATACTGATCCACTTTTGCCCAAGCTCCAGCTAATTATCCTACTTGAGGATAGAACTCCCACTTTTCTTGGTTGTAGAGCCAAGAAAATATTGGGAAATAGAGGGAAAATGAGAACAACATGTCAATATTATCCAGCTCTATTCTTCAGCCTTGTACAGCTGTCTAGCAAGGACATGCTAACTATATTAAAGAAGGGCCAAAAGAAAATGACAAAGAAAACATATGCAACTTCATTCACATCTGAGCTAGTTTTCGTAAGAAGAGATCTGCTAAAGCAGACCAAAGGTCGATCTAGCCCATTGGTGTTCAAAGTTGTGACAACTACGTTACAAAAATGTGGTCAACATAAGAACATAAGAACAGCCCCACTGGATCAGGCCATAGCCCCATCTAGTCCAGCTTCCTGTATCTCACAGCGGCCCACCAAGTCCCTAGTGGTCCCTGCTCAGATCGCATCTTACCATTCTGCCTGGGCACCACACATTGTCCTCCACATTCAGCGGGCAGGGACACTCTGGGCAGTCACGTCTACTGCCTGGCATCCCAGAAGGCCATGCAACAGGACGTCCAGGCAGACGCAATTGCCCAGAACATCTCTGTCCCCTGAACGTGGAGTACTTTACGCAGTGCCCATTCAAAACAGTAAGGTCCACCTGAATCCCGGATCCGGCCCTGAGCCGAAGTTCAAGCAGCCCTGATCTAGTCTAATATCTTGTTTTCACCAGGGGCCAAACAGATGCCTTAGGAAAGCAGGGCATGAAAGCAGTAGCCCTCTGCCACTACTGCCTCCCAGCAAATAAAATTCAGTTTTATACCTGACTATTCTATATAGCCATCATGCCCAACAACCATGTATCACAGTGACAAGTTGTTGAACTCAGGTCTTAACTAACTACCAAAATGGTTTAGCCAGATACGGTTGTCCTTTCTCCATCCCCACTCCCTTAAAAAACAAAGCAATCAATGCAGTTTGCCTCTTCGTGAAGGTTTTACAACAGCACCATTCATAAATGACAAAAGTATTTGTGCTAAGACAGCATAATATAAAAATGGACCATTTGTATATTTCAACAGGGAAAACAGAAACACTACAGTACTAGATGTATGGGAACATTAAAGGGTTGTGCTACTAGAAATGTTTACTCAGCATAGCTGACCTAAAGATTCAAAATCTTCCAATTTCTTAAAATTTAGAAGTTTAAACTCACTGAAAAACATTCCCATTTAAGAATTATCCTGTGAACCCAAATACAAATACAGTTCTAACATAAATATTGAACTAATGAAGTAAAATATTCTACTCTGTTAAAACTACGAACTATTGATATGATATGAACAAAGGGGAACATTATCAGCATTCTGTCTGCCGGTTGCTACAAAGGGGGACATTTCCAGATACTTATGGGGTTCAGTTAAACTGCTGCTTTATCTGTATCAGTGATCTATGATTATCTCTAGTTGATATCTGCTATATAACTTTATGCTATGTCATGTCAATCTAAGATTTAAAAGTCACAGCTAGATTGTACTGAATTGCAAGTTGCTGGAATACCGAAGTTTGGGAGTAAGCAAAGGAAAAACAACCTAGTTCTTTTTTACCAGTTTCTCTTGCATCATAGTTGCCATCTTGAAGATATAAAAATTTTAAAGTCAAAGTCTAAACTCTAGAGCGGGGTGCCCAAACCCCAGCCCTGGGGCCACTTGCAGCCCTCAATGCCTCTCAATGAGCCTCTGGCCATCCGGAGATTTGCTGGAGCCCACACTGGCCTGACACAACTGCTTTCAGTGTGAGGGCGACTGTTTGACCTCTCACGTGAGCTGTGGGATGAGGGCTCCCTCCACTGCTTGCTGTTTCACGTCTGTGATGCAGTAGCAGCAGCAAAGGAAAGGCCAGCCTTGCTTTGTGCAAGGCCTTTTATAGGCCTTGAGCTATTGCAAGACCTTCATTAATTCATATAAGATCATCTTTAATAAATTCATTTATGTAAACTTATGTAAATTTTAAATGTAAATTAATTCTTTTTCCCCCCCAGCCCCCAACACAGTGTCAGAGAGATGATGTAGCCCTCCTGCCAAAAACTTTGGACACCCCTGCTCTAGAGAGCAGCAGTGAATTACTAGATAAGGGCTGGTAAGAGACTATATAAATCACACTCTCAAGAGAAACATATTCTAGTTGCTTAAAAAAAATTCTCAGTTGCTCTGAGCCAGTTTGTAATTAGTTGACAAGAGCTAAAGGGGGAAAAAAGCCCTCTTGATTAATTGCAACCAGAACTGTTCCTGAACTCATAAGCTCTTCTGCCAACTAAAGAAGTTTCTGTAGGATGATAACTCAAACTTGTACACTAGAGAATTGTTACATTTTTATGTGGGCTGTTGCGAAGACATCCTGTCTCTAAAAATGAGAAGTAAGCCTCTCCTTTACAAACCAAATACATACCACTGGTGACACTCAGCACTTTGATCTCCCATCTGCAGAGCTCTTTCTGCCTCCTCTTTCCCTACAAAATGAATTAATAACTTAATTACACATCACATTTTGAACAAATGCTTGCCAAATGGAGTTTTTAGAAGTGTATGAAAGAATTTCACACATTCACTAAATATATTATTTAGAAAAAAGCCACCTAATACTGGGATGACAATACAGGGGGACGGGGGGGGGGGGCAAAAGAGCTACATCCTACTGTCTTGCCAGTCCTGCAACTACAGCCTACATTTTTTGGCTCAAAGTCCTTCGCAGAAGGCTAAACTGCAAGGCTCCTGCCACATTCCATTTAAGTCCTCAGCATTCATCCTTGCCTTTAGCATGTGTAGAGATGTCATATAGGGGGAAAAAAGGAAATCGACAAGTCTGTAGGTGAATTAAATAATAAGAGACAATGCAAACAAGGCAACACAGATGGGTTTAAGTATAGCTTTAGACCTCTTAGCTTCCCACCTTCTCCAGCAATATATGGACAGGGTATAGTCTGTAGAAAAGTGGACAGTTCTAGTATTACAGTAGAAATGATTCTACTAGTATAAACAGGAGGGAAGTACAAGCTCCTGAACAAAAAAAAAAACAACTCAGGGCCCAATCCTAAACAGTGCGCGTTGGCTTACTGCCGGCATGCGCTGTTGCAAACATGCTGTAAGGCATGCTTGCAAGGCTTAGTGCCAGCTGAGCACCAATGCTCCGTCGCTCAGCAGTTATGAGGACCGCCAGATGGCAGAGAGATAGGTGGGAGCGTGGAGGGAGGCAGGGAGGCGGCGTTCCAGGGGGAGGGAGGAGGGACTGGTGGGATCTTGAGCTCTGTGTTGGGCTGCGCGGCTCAACATGGAGGCTCTTGATTTGTCAGCAGCCCAAGGACTGCCACAGAATCAAGTAGCCCCATTGCGGGGCTACGTCTCTTCCCCTGGGAAGCCACCGGCTGCTGCCCTGTTGCTCACAGGATGCAGTGGCAGCCTTTTTGACGTCGCAGCAGTCCCGTTGTAACAGGTAGCTCAGGATTGGGCTGTCATTCAACTGGTGAACACCCACAGTGTTCTCAAGATGTCTCCTTACCATCAGATGCATAGGACTTCTTCTCCTCTGCCTCTTCCGTGATTTCATACATGTCACTATATGCTCGGGCCAGGCGCCAAAGAAAGTCCTGCTTGTTGCCATACTGCAGATAGAAGAAAGGTTAGTTCAGCTGTTTGCCTTTCATTCATTAAAAGTTATAGGCAAAAAAAAGATTTCCAAATACACCATTTAGCAGGTACTGACTAATTTTAATTTTAAATTAAACAAAATTGTCAATGTGTGTACTGACAAGCAGTCTCATGATCAGTGCTGGAGTGTCCTAGAGTAGATTCTCAAGTCAAATCCATAGTTCTCTTAAATCTATTTACTTGTCTGTAGAATCAGACTGTATTAAACCTTTTATACCTTAGTAAATCTTTTATATCTTTAGTAGAATCAGATCAAATAGTTAAAAGTTTATGTCAAGTAAAAGAAACAGGTAGCAGCTTTCCAAGGCTTCAAATATTCTCTTGCTGCTAATCTTGTAAACAATCCCAGGAGTATCTGAGTAGCAAATAAACATTTAGGAGAGAAAGATGAACTTTTGCACAACTGCACAGCTCTGACTGCACACCTGTCAGAGCTGTGCTTGCTTTGCAAGTACACCCAGATGTCATGCTTGAGTAGCCCACACTGTAGCAGTAATGCCAGCAACAGCAACCTCTACCAGATGTGATGCATCAGCACCATACACAATATGCACAGGAGAGAAATGAACAGAGTGCCCCTGGTGGGAACAGGACTTGAGACTCCTGAGTTATGCTGATTCATAAAGGCCTGTTAAGATATATTTACCAATGCTATATCAAGCAAAAAAGGTGCAAAAAGGTGTGAAGCACTGTATTTGGGGGATTATAAGTCAATGGGCATATAAGACAAATAGGATGGGTTTTCAAACATCCATAGATAAGCTGACCCCAAGTACAGGATAAGGTGAGACACAGTTAGAAGGGGCTAGATAATGCAGTGGCAATTGCAAGAAGAGGCTAGATGAAGGTGGGTCACTCAATCACACACTGACTTTCATACTTTGTAATTTATCATTCACAATAACTATGGCACAAGTCAGCCACCACAGAGCAGTGATATTCCATGCTTTCTTGCAAGTTGCAAATGAGGTTGGCCAATCCCCTGCAGGGACCAGTATGGCAGCAGAAAGGAGCTGGGAGCCAGATGGAAAAAGGGAGATATTGAGTGAACAAATATTGTATGAGTGACCCCTTTGTTGCATACTCATAGTAGTACTGCCCATCTCCACTTGCACAACAACCTTTTCCTCCCTCCCCATCCGACACTGCCAGAGCTGGAGATTTTTTTGCAATGGGAGATGGTGAACAGGCTGCTGCAGATCCTCAAGCACAATACTTCTGTGTTTCATGTACAAATAATGCAGACCTTAAGACTGAGGCATCAGTGTCAGAATTTTAAAAAGTCTTGCCTTAAAAGCTGAAAAATATGGTACATATTATTGATCCTTCATTATACTTTGTCAGGCACCATTCATTTAAATTGTACTGTCCTTTGTTCCAAAAATAATTAAATGTTCAACTTTGTTATACAGTGATTTGACTCAACACAAATGGCCACTGCAAATGAGAAGGAATGTGCTGATCCCCTGGAGAAGGGGAAAAATGCATCTCTTTAAAATGCTTTTCTTACTGTTGTAGAGATTTTTATCTCAACATGATGAGAAGTGCCCTTGAAATTAAAGGAAAACAGTCCTTTACAACAGTTAGAGGGCAGCCAGTTGACAATCCATCAATCATTCTCTCTCCAAGAGACCCCCCTCCCTTCCCCCTGAACAGTAAAAGAAAGACAAACCTTTCTAAGTGTCTGGACAGAAACTGATTGTTGGACTGTCTCTTAATGACTCTATCTTAACATCATAAAGGTCAGCAAGGCTTTTAAATCACCAGAGCAAAGAGACTTTGGGTGCAATCCTAAGCCCTTATGTCAGTGCTTTCCCAGCACTTCCCAGCACTGACATAAGGGCAATGCAGCTCTGAGGTAAGGGAACATACATTCCGTTACTTTGAGGAGGCCTCCGTGAGTGACACCCAACTGCAGGATGCAGCACATGTCCCACTGGCACCGCTATACCAGTGCTGGAAAGTACTGACATAAGGGGTTAGGATTGCGTCCTTTGTTTTTTAAATTGATTTGCTATAGTGCGATTTTTGCCATTCACGTAAGTTTTGGGAACTGAACCCATGGGAATAATGAGACTCAACCTGTATACATACAATCCATACTGCAACACTACACACTTAATATTGGGTGAAATCCACCAATACCAAGTTAACACACAAAGCTTTAAACAAAGAATTTTTTTGGCCAACTTCTTGTAACATTTTCATCAAATCTCAGTTGGATTCACATGAGTGCAGAGATTCTTCCTTTGTTATCTGAAACTTCAGTAGTCAGAACAGGTGGACCATAAAAAGTAACATACAAATGGAAATCAAGCTGTTGACACCAACAGTGCAATCCTACTCAGAAGTATGTCCCAATCAGTTCAATGAGACTTACTCCAAGTTGAGTGACTTCAGCACTGCAATATACTTTAAATAACATACTTGTTAACCTAAACTTGCCATGGGGGTAGGGAAAGACTGACTCTTGAATCCTGAACACTTAGGGCAAATACGGTAGATTTGCAAGTATCTAAGAGTGGATCCTATTATAGTAAACAGAAGCAGTTGGACTGAGCAACTTTGGAGAAGGAACAGTAGGCTGCTGAGACAGTACAGCATCAGAAAGTGCTAAGGAAGAAATTTCTTTTTGATTCAAGAAAGGAAACTCGCACAGAGACTCAAATTTTAGATGGTAGCACTCCCCCCCCCCCCCAGGTTTGGGAATCATTGTTATAACAGCCAGTTTGCTTGATGACACTGGTTGATATAGAGTTGCATAAGCAGAAGTCTGCTCACCCAACCACTTGTACTCATTCCTTCATCCCAAGGATGCCACCTTCCCCATTTTAAGAAATTCCATATCTGCAATCCATTTTATCCCCTTCAGGATGGTCCTCTGACCCTCACGAGAGGCTTGAAGGGGTAAGGAGGGTGCAAGGGGCTGCTGAGGGTGGGAAAATCCTGGTGTGCAAGCCAAAGCAATTCTGAATCCAATCCATTCATGTTTCATTAGTAGTTCATTAGACCAGTGGTTCCCAAAGACCAGTGGGACCAAAGACCCTGTAAGTCTTTGTCTGGGTGGGGGCAACAACACAGTTGCCATGATCATGCTGCTGCCAATTTCTCAGTTCCCCTGGTGGGTCGTGACCGACCAGTTTGGGAACCACTGCATTAGACAATTCTGCCTAGATAATCACTGCACTGTCTGAAGACAGTTTTGCTATCAATATTTTCACTTTTTAACCACATTAGGTGATCAAGTTACTGTGCCTTTCAGTATTACAACAGACAAACCATAATTTAATCCTCTTAAAATAGGCCAAGTCTCACGAGAGCCTAAGGTTTTAATTTGGTAAGTTAGGTGCCTGGCTCCATTTACAGTTGTGGTATAGACACAGCCTTGCACAATATCCTGTCCTGGTCTCTGCTGTTAGTTAGCTCAACTCAGTTTTTCCTGGGAAACAGCGATAGTGAACTTTACCACTAGTTTATTGTTAAGTAGCAGTTGGAATCCTTCTTTCTTCTCCTGGTCATTCCCACTGTGCAAGCGATCTGCTTGTTGCAGCAACTGATTAAGCTCTTCTTCTGCAGCAATGTCAAAGGCCAATGTCACTTCATCTTCACTGACAAGATCCATGGAATCCTTCCTTGCCAATCTCACTGTCTCACAACTGGTTTCATCTTCCGCTTCCTCACTCTCTTTTTCAGACTCTCGATCATAATCAGACTCAGCATTGGCTGTCATATAGCTGTAAGGACACAAAAGAGCATAGCATTTATATTGTGATGCCAAGTGTATTCAGAACAGTCTTAAATGTTAATATAAGTCAAACAACTCTTAAATGCCTGCCATTGCCAAATAGCTTCCTAGATCAGCAGGGAGTAAAGCAGATGAAGCAGCACAACGGACTAGTGAGATTTTTGCCTCCAAGTCTGGACTGGAACTCTCCAAGGGGCAATACTTTTGACTTTCCTTTAGAACTAAGTGACCCATGTCCAGCACTCAGCAACTCTCAAACGGAAGTGTTCAACCAATGTTCCTAATATGCAATTAAAGTTCAGAATTAAAAAAAAACACAATAAGCTACTGTGCTTGTAATATACTTACCAATATTGACAATATTTGTATGCATATATTCTCTTGCAGATGCTTCCTATTCCATTAGAGGATTTTTTAGTTAGAAAAATTCATGACAATAATGCTGACATTGTTAGTGTATAATAACCTTTCACTCCTTCCTAAACCATTCCTCCACAGATGGTATTTCAGTGCACTTCCAATTCTTCACTATTCTTTTTACCTTCTACTACAACATTATCCTCTAAATGTTTGTTTTCTGTACACAATTTGTCATGTCATTTCAGAGTGGAACAAAGTGGATCATCTAGAAGAGTGGTGGGCAAATACTGGCCTGCGGGCCATTTGTGGTCAGAGACCGCCCAATCCGGTTTGCAGGAAGTCCCCAGTCTCCAATGAGCCTCTGCCCTGTCAGAGACTGTTGGAGACCACGCTGGCCCGCAACTGCTGGTTGTGACCACCAGACACAAGCTGCGGGCCAAGTTATATAAGGCCTTCTATAGTCTCCATGTGTTTTCTGCTTTTCCCTGGGTATTATTTTAACCCCCACCCCATTGCCTCTGAACAACTTATGCCTCCATGTGTTTCTTGCTTGGTCTGGCTTAGTCTGTATGTTTTCACTGTGCAAGGTGTGTGGCAAACAGTTCATAGTTCTCATATGGTTCTACATGCCTATATTATAGTTCTCATGTATATTATAAATAAGCTCAGTAAAATTCATTCATTCATACGAATTCCATCCCTAATGTATTCATTTATGTAAATTTATTCAAATTTGAACTTTAAATTCTTTTTTTCACGGCTCCCAACATAGTGTCAGAGAGCTGATGTGGCCCTCCTGCAAAAATGTCCCCCCCCCCGATTTAGAATATGTGCAACTATTTTAAAGCATCTCAGATCACAATGTTGACATGATCTTGCAGGTTTGTTGGCAATGCTGAATATCTTTTGAGGCAATGTCAGGCTATACAAAAGCCAGTAGCTGGGATGTCCATTGCACAGATTCAATGATAATTTGATGTTGTACTTAGTTATAAGAATGCATGTATTCTTTTTGTTTCCTTTTTGTAAAGAGAAGGTCAAGAATAGATGTTGTATGGTGTTTTTCCCCCCCAACAATTTTAAACTCCCAAGTACACAAATTTAAACTCTGCACAAGTATAAAAACTTTCAGTCCAAAGAAAGCCTAAAAAATGTAGTAATTTATTCTATTAGCAAAGGCTATCTTTCTCTATTAATTGTCTCCACCAAAGACTTATGGGAATCTAATCTTCCCTATCAAGCCATTGTGAGGAACTACTTCTGGGTTCCCACAAGCAAATGTGGGTATAAAACCCACCTTCAGGGAAGTACATAACAAAACACCCTAGACAATCTGTTGCACAAAATATGGGTATACACCTCTTTACACAATTCTTATTTTAAAAATTTACACCCTACCTTTTGTTTTCTAAGAAAAACCTCAAAGAATCTTCTTAAATATTGGTATTTTGTAACAGATAACCAGCAAACAGCAACAATGCTAGGGGCAGCATCTAACTAGCACTTAGGCTACCACGAGTTCCCTCTGGGAGCCGAAGGAGCATTCCACTCATGCATAGGATCCTCTTCACTGCTGTTGAGAGCTCCTTCTCAAATGGAGGGAACATTTCACTTGCTCAAAGGGTCCTTGGAGGAGCCCTTGTGTGAGCAAAATGCTCCTTCTGCTCAGAATAGGAAGCTGCCCTAAAGACTGCTTAGGCAGGCACCTTTCTTCATGGCTTGGTTTGGATTACCAAACAGGGCCCAAACATACATATTCTGAATGGTTTTTATTTGTGTCCTTTTATAAAATCCACATGGCTTGAGTGTGCCCCCGGACTTGGAGCAACTCCAGAAATCCCTCCCAAAGATAAAACTGAATATAAGAAGTAGGTGGGACTGGTGGCATCCTTCTTTTTAAAGCCTAAAGATATCCTTTTTTGGTAACAAAATATAATGATTCCACACTTCTGAATCCCTTGACTAAGAGGACCTGGCAAAAGCAACAATGACATCATGCACCAGAACGAGTTAGCCACACCTTTGGGTAGTACCACACTGATTAACATTTAAACTCTGAATCCCAGGAGGGCAAGCAGACAGACAATACAAAAGCTTCCTTCCTATACATGACAGATGGGACTAAACAAAGGAATTAAACATGTGCACATTCCAGTTAGGAGCACTGATTGCTTTGCTCGAAAAGGAGTTTTGGGCAGTATGAAGTTACAACAGCCATATCAGACAGATACAGTATCATCAGAGAGGTTCTCTACCACTACGTGGCTATCATAATGATGGATTTCTACTCCAAACCACAAAGGTAATTTATGGAACCAAAAAAGGATACACATGCAACACAAGGAGTAGACAAGAGTTACCTGGCCGGCTTACTTCAGAGACATCACAACTGATCTTAAAATATTACTCTGGACAGGACACATATTAGATTTCCAAGCCTATTCCAGACAGACACATAATTGTTTCCTTACCAAAAACTGAAAAGTTTTTCTTGCTTCCCAGGAGTGTCTAGGCATTAAATAAGAAACAGTGTTCATTCTGAGATTGGTGAGAGGTGTAAAAATAGCAGGTGATTTTAGTCATTCTAATTGTTTAAAATGATAGATATCTACAAAGTCAAGTTCCAAGCACTAGTTCTACTTTAACAAGTGTCAACTGCCCTAAGAGACTGCAGTTACAGTGCCAATGACACCAGGCAAGACAAAGCCAAACCAAAGAGTCTCATGGGTTCTAAAAAAAAAAAGAATACTCTAAGTACTCCTCCAAGTGCTTCAAGTACTACTGAGGTAGAGTCCAACTGAAGGGGTAAGTCACACACTCTTCACCTACACCTAGCAAGAGGGGGCCGAGACTCGTCTCTGTTGTATGAAGCCTCAGCAAATCTTGGAAATAAACATTTTGCTGCTTTTCAAGTTTCTGTAAAGTCAGCCTAAGATCAAAGAGAGCCCCAGACTCTGGAAAATTAAAAATGCATTTACATCAGACAAGCACATTTATGGTCTCCTGACCAAAGAACATGCACATCACCTCATAAGAAAACAGCTAATTGCACTAACCCATCCACCCCCCCTCCCCCGTTAGGAAGGGGAAGAATGGTCACAGCCAAGGTGCCAAAGCCGTTTGGAGGTATTTATTTATGTTATTCATAACTTTTCCTTTAATAACCTTTTTTAAATAAAAGCAGCTGGTTGTAAAACCACTCTACAAATTCACACAAGAGAAACATCTTTTGTCTAACAACCTTCCTTACAAATTCAGTGGTTGGCAGTTGTGTAGCTAGGCCAGGATCACAGGGACCCTGTGACCCTGGGTGGAACTCCGTGGGCGGCAGTGAGGCTGCCTACTTCAGTTGCTTTTTCCCCCAGAGTGGACAAAATGACCAGTTGCTCAGAGGACCTCACAGCCACTTAGGGAGGTTGCACACCACTACAAGAAGCCAGCTGCTTCATCCACTTGGAAAAAAGGTTGGTAAAGCAGGTGGGCTGCTCAGAATGATGCACAACTGCAAGGGCCACAGCCACTCAGGGCAGCTGCAAGCCACTCCAAGAGGGCACTTTGTCAGTTTTAGAAAAAAGGTGAATGAAGCAGGCGGCCACACACCCCTCCCCCGCAGTCACTTGCTCCATCTGAATGGTGCAAGAGTGTGGGAACTGGAAGTAAATGTGGTGATGTTATCCTGTCACCGCAATTACTTCTGGGTGGGCAGCAGGTTTGACCCAGGGCA
Source organism: Tiliqua scincoides (assembly GCF_035046505.1). Classification (NCBI taxonomy): domain Eukaryota; kingdom Metazoa; phylum Chordata; class Lepidosauria; order Squamata; family Scincidae; genus Tiliqua; species Tiliqua scincoides. The sequence goes on from NC_089821.1 coordinate 13,747,595, forward strand.
GCAGGGTCCTAAACCGTTGGTTGGGCTGAAATGCAATTTAGGGTTGCAATGCTTTCTACACTTGCTCCCAAATAAATCTGACTGAAATTGATGACTTTTACTTTCAGAAAAACAAAATTAGGATTGGGCTGCATATGCCCAATCCATTTGATTACTTCCTAAATAACTGGAACTCAATGAAATCACTGAAAACGACTTGAAACAAGAGTGTAAATAATTGAGTATATCCCTTAGAACAGGGGTGTCCAAAGTTTTTGGCAGGAGGGTCACATCTCTCTGACACTGTGTCGGGGGCCAGGGAAAAAAGAATTTACATTTAAAATTTGAATAAATTTACAGAAATGAATATATTAAAGATGAACTTATATGATTGAATGAAGGTCTTGCAATAGCTCAAGGCCCATAAAAGGCCTTGCACAAAGCAAGGCTAGCCTTTCCTTTGCTGCTGCTACTGCATCACAGACGTGAAACAGCAAGCAGTGGAGGGAGCCCTCATCCCACAGCTCATGTGAGAGGTCAAACAGTCGCCCCAATGCTGAGAGCAGTTGCGTCGGGCCAGTGCGGGCTCCAGCAAGTCTCCAGAGGGCCAGAGACTCATTGGAGATTGGAAGCTCCCTGAGGGCCACACTAGGAGTCCTTGAGGGCTGCAAATGGCCCCAGGGCCGGGGTTTGGGCACCCCTGCCTTAGAATATGATGCTAGTGTTTTTCTCTGCTATGGGATTACTAAGGTTTCAAGTGTAACAATGAGAAGTTTCTCCTTTCTGCAGTCCTCATTTATTCACAAAGGCATTTCTAGTACTGCTACATGAACAAGTTTTTCTTATCCCACTCACAAGATAAAATTTAGTGTAATATGCTTTTCTCATATTATTAGACTAGCATCCATCTTTCCAGAGAAGGATCAACTGAGACTTAATAAGTCAGCATTTGTGCAGATACTATGGAAGGGTGCCAACAAAAACCAGAGAGACCAAATGAATGCATCTGACCAGCAAATCCCACTGAGAAAAGTTTTCTCTTTCTCAGTAGAGGTCACTGCCTTTTCCCCCGCCCCCTGCACAAACTCACCTGGGAGTTTTACTCCTGAGAAGATTGAGAAACCCTGCACTACACGTATATAAAATGCCTTTAGTAGGCATTAGCCTGGATTTACCCCCTTGATTTCATACTACAGGAATCACTAATGCGTATTAGTTACCTCTTTAACTGCCTATTTCTATTCACAGTCAGGGCTGTTAAAGAGTGTTAACAGATAACTGATCCATATTAAGCAGTTTTGAGTATGTCCTCCAAGATATTTAGTATATAAAGTCCTTGACTGCCACTGAAGGCTGTAGGTGCATAGACAAGCTACTTAATGGTGCATACAAGCAGTCACTTAAACATTAGCAAGAAACACAAGCCACATCTGGATATTTTTAAAACATCAGGAATTTAGCTGCAAATAACTACACTGGTTCAAACAGATGTTAAAAACCTTTGTTCCAAATTAAAATGAAAGCTGAATGACCGTGTAATGAACACGGTGGTAAATATTTGTCCTTATTAGAACATTATACATACCACTGCTAACACTTATTTTCCAAATATATGCATTGCATGCGAAATCCAATGTTGCAGACATCTCTCCAGTGGTTCCACAATGAAAATCAGTCCAATAATTCAAACAAATTACATTTTATTTTTTCAAGAAACATCTAATAAAATAATAATAATAATTTTATTTTTACCCCGCCTTTCTCCCCGAAGGGACTCAAGGCTGCTTACAACAGGTTAAAACAGATTAAAAACATAATTTAAAACAAATAAAAACATATTAACACATATCATAAAAACAGCAGTCGGATAAAAAATAGTCCGGTAAAAAGAGCATAGAGCAGCAGCAAATCATAAAAGAATCAGGCCTGTAAAAAATATAAAAGATGTTAAAAAGGCCGAGAACTCAGAAGGCTTGTTTAAACAGAAGGGTTTTCAGGCCTGGCCGAAAAGTCTCAAGAGAGGGAGCCATTCTTAAGTCAAGGGGAAGGGAATTCCATAGCATTGGTACCACTACTGAGAAGGTCCTATTTCTTGCTGCCGCCCCACGTACCTCCCTAGATGGCGGCACTTGTAAAAAGGCCTTCTCTGATGACCTAAGAGGACGAGCCGGATTGTATGGGAGTAGGCGATCTCTAAGATACCCTGACCCAGATCGGTATAGGGCTTTAAAGGTCAAAACCAGCACCTTGAATTCGGCCCGGAAATGAATGGGCAGCCAATGCAGCTGCTGGAGAAGCACACTGACAGGGTTGAACCACCTACCTCCAGTAACCACACAGGCCGCCGCATTCTGCACTAGTTGCAGTTTTCGAACTGTCTTCAAGGGCAGCCCCACATAGAGCGTGTTACAGTAATCTAACCTCGATGTCACCGAGGCATGGATCACCGTGGCCAGGTCTGCACGATCCAAGTACGGCTGCAGCTGGCGCTCCAGCCGAAGCTGAGCGAAGGCCTCCCCTAGCCACAGCCGCCACCTCGGAATCCAGGAGCAGCTGCGAGTCCAGGTGGACCCCCAAGCTGCGGACCTGCTCCTTCAGGGGGAGTGCAACCTCATTCAGCGCAAGCTGATAGTCCAGCACCAGCATTGAGGACTTCCGAACCAGGAGAGCCTCTGTCTTATCCGGATTTAATTTCAGCTTGTTAGCCCCCATCCAGATCCTCACTGCCTCCAGACAGCGTTCCAGGCCCTCAACCGCCACCCTGGAGTCTGGAGGAAAGGAGAGATAGAGCTGGGTGTCATCGGCATATTGATGGCACCCCACTCCAAACCCCCGGATGACCTCTCCCAGCGGTTTCATGTAGATGTTAAATAGCATGGGGGACAGAACTGAGCCCTGTGGCACCCCGCACCTCAAGGGCCAGGGTGTCGAACAAGCATCCCCCAGCACCACCATCTGGGACTGATCCTCCAAGTAGGAGTGGAACCACCGCAAAACAGTGCCTCCAACTCCCAACTCAGCCAATCGGCCCAGAAGGATACCATGGTCAATGGTATCGAAAGCCACTGAGAGGTCCAGCAGGACCAACAGGGACACACTCCCCCTGTCCAGTCCCTGGCGTAGGTCATCCACCAAGGCGACCAAGGCAGTTTCCGTCCCAAAGCCCGGCCTGAAACCAGATTGAAAAGGATCCAGATAATCCGCTTCATCCAAGACCCTCTGGAGTTGGGACACCACCACCCGCTCAATTACCTTGCCCAGAAACATCTACAATGAAAGTCATTTCCTTATATACTACCCTGACCTTTTCATACTATTCCTTATCCCTTAAAAATACCCAAACGTGTATATCTACTCTGAAGTAAATCCAAATCCAGTGGGCTTACTCCCAGCTAAGGGTGCACAGATCTGTAGCTCCCACTGTCTTAAGACTATAGTACACTGTATTAGGTTTAGCAAGCAATGAACAAGTGCCTTTATGAAGCCAAAAGAAGTTTATTAGTGGTCTATACATATTGTAATAATTAAACTTTTCTACTATGCAAGCAGGTATTTTAATGAGCCTTGCAAAACAGAGAACTTGCAAAGTCAACATTCTTAACTATAGCGAATGGAAATCTCACAAAGGCATAATACAATAATGGTACACTCTTGAAACAGTAGTGGATTTTTTTGACACAGTACAGACTTTCAGGAAGCAAATGAGAACAAAATGCACATGCATTCAGTAAGATACATTATTTTTATATATCATAAATAATATTGGGGTTTTTTTTGCAACAAAGTTTATTTATTTATTACAGATACAGGTAAGGAAAATGGGTTAGACTTAGGGCTGGTACTACACAGGTTACACATGAGGGTATTGGTCATCGATTACAACATGCATTATTTCAAAAAAGAAATCAATAATGAGTAAAAAGAAAATTATTCAACAAAGCAAAAATTATCATATTTGTTAATCTACTAATTAATGATTTAGCTAAAAAATCAATATTATTTAACTAAAATTATCTATCCAGTCATAAAAAGGCTTCAAATTTTACTCATACAATATTCTTGCCACTAAACTAATATTTACAATAAAATATTTCTTATCTTGGATCTTAATTTCTGATGTCACATTTAAGAGGAATATTTCCAGTTTGAATGGTAATACACAATTCAATATCTCTTGTAACAGTTTAAATATCATTTCCCAATATTTCTTTGCTTTTTCGCATATCCACCACATATAATAAAAAGTTTCCTCATAAATAATATTGTTTTATACAAGAGCCAGTTACTATTTTGATATTGTCTAGGTCAGTGGTTCTCACTCCTTTAGCACCGGGACCCACTTTTTAGAATGAGAATCTGTCAGGACCCACTGGAAGTGATGTCATGACCAGAAGTGACATCATCAAGGAGAAAATTTTTTAACAATCCTAGACTGCAATCCTATGCACACTTACCCAGGAATCAGTTCCATTTACTATCATTGTTAAAAGCATATAAATAGTAGCCTGTTAAAAGTATAGATCTATGACAGTTCCCCAAACAGTTCTCATGCAGTTACATACCATGGTAGCATCAAGTTTAGTATATTAAAACTAAAATACTGAAATGAATGGGGACCCACCTGAAATTGGCTCACAACCCACCTAGTGGGTCCCAACCCACAGTTTGAGAAACACCAGTCTAGGTCATTTTTTCTTCTTTCTGAGTGTCTTATGCTGGAGTTACTCATATAACAAGTTGTTTTGTTTTCATGCCATTAGTTGCTTTGAGGCTGTACTAAACAAGGGGAAATGTGTATTTTCTAACTCATTATGGAATATCTACCAGACAGATTATTCAATAAACCTGTGTGGCCTGAACGCTTTGGTTCCCCCCAAAATTAAATTGCCAGTATCATTTTAATTCCCATTGTCTCAAAGTACTTCCTCACATGACCTGCTAGAAATGGAGCGTGCTCAGCTCAAAGATTGGTTTCAGTCTTCCATCAGTACAAACAGGTTGCCCTTCAATAATGCTAACATGTTCTGTGGGTTGCATGAGACTTTAGAACTGAGGTCCATCATTCACTGAGTCCTGTCAGGACGTGACTACAAGATTTCTTCTGGAAGGTAGAGGTTGGTCCCGATGTGGGTAGAAGAACCTCCCTGCAGATTTCGTTATCCAAAAGTTTTGGTATCCACAGTGGGTCTGGGAACGAATCCCCCATGGATATCAAGGGCCAATTGTAGCATCTCAGCAAATCATCTGTTTGCTCAGCAATGCATAGGAAGACACCAATGCCAGCCCCAAGCCACCCCTCCCAAACTGCTGATCAGCGGAATTTTGGATTTATTTAAGCTGCATTGTGGGTATGCAACCCCTGTGCTTAGCTCTGGAAAGAGAACTGTATGTGCAGCACCCATTCACTTGTCCACCCAGCCAATGTATCAGCCAGTATATAGAAACCTGCTACCTACTGTATATGAGCACTATCTGGAGCTGAGTGCATATAATGGAATTCTTCTCTATACAAGTAGCATGGGAAAACTGGTTTTACCCATTAAGCGCATGTGCGCGCACACACACATACACAGTGTGCCTTCAGCCAGCTAAAAGCCATGAGTGCACAGAGGCAGGCGTTCATGTATGCATCGTTAGATGAATTTCTTCATCCAACGGATGCTGCATACATGACGCACTAGGATCTAGACCAGTTTCACTCACCAAGACAGTACACATGTAGCCCTGACTGGTAACAGTACTGATAAGGAGGAAAAGCAGAGCCAGATTTAATCTTCATCACCACCCACTCCTCATCAAATGCTGACTGACAAGGTGGCAACTCACCCGAAAGCAGAGTTGACAGGGACTCCAGACAAAACACTGTTCTGCTCCTTAAGCAGCAATTTGTCATTTGTATTAAACCCAGTGAAGATATGAGAAAGTCTTAAATCAGTGGTTCCCAAATCCCAAAAGGGGAGTTGGGAACCAGGTAAGTGTTTGCATAGGCAGGGTGGGAGGTGGGATGGGGAAGGGAGCAGTGGTGGTACTGCAGCAATCACAGCTCCATCACTACCAAGGGGCTTGTTTTTTGCCTGAGGGAAACAGCTGGCCTCTTGCAGGTTCCTGGAAGCTCACAGCCCCCTCCAATGTCCTCCGTTGCTGTGTGAGCAGCCCTTATCTCTGATCAGCAGTTACTTCCAGTTTTCCCAGGAAAATGGAAGTAGCTGTTGATCGGAGATAAAAATTGTTTACACAACCATGGAGAACATTGAAGGGGGCAACAAGCCTCCATGGTCCTGCAAGAGGCTAGTTCTGCCCGTCAGGTGAAAAACAAGCCCCCTGGTAGCAACAGAACTCAGATACTACTGCACTGTCGCCGCCATAGAAGCAGGGCCACTCCCCTTAAGGGGGAAAGCCCTGCTTCCAGTTCCCATGGTGGGTCACGACCCACCACTTTGGGAACCACTGCCTTATATATTCCACAAACAAGAGAAAAAATTTTCTCTTTTTATTTTCATGGATCATTTTATTTGCAGAAATCTTCTCTCTTATGGGTTACATGCTAAGAAAGTTTGAATTTCCCACTGAAATGATTGGAATTTAGGTTAGTCATGACTAACTTGTCTTACTGATTTCAATGGTGTTTAGTTGTGACTGTCTTAGAATACAACCCTACATTTATTTTTAGCACTTTACTTTTGTACATTTCTTGAATGTCTGTTGTGCGACAAGAAAGGCAGAATAAACATTTTGGTGAAAGCTGTAAACAACTGTTTCTAAAGAAAGAAAATGTTAGTAAGGGAACTCCAAGCAAATGCAATAACCATAATTTCCCTGCTATATATGGGATCACCAAGAGTGTAGTCTTAAATACTTTTGCAAGATCTGCTGCCATACAGAGGACATAAGAAGACTGCATCCTATTTGAAAATATATCAGATTAAAAAAAATCATATTCCAAATTTCCACTCAGAAGTACTGAATGCAAATTAGATATTTTATTACTGGTCAGTTCTCTTGGGTGACCCACTTCTTTCAGAGTAAGGAAACCTACTGCTTAACCATATCCAAATACATTAAGCAATTTTAGAGAGGATAATATGTATTAGAACAAGTGCTTCCTTACCCGCCCTCACTTTCAGCATCATCTGCAGTGACTGTTCCTGAACTGGCTGTGAAATATATGGAGCTGGATCCTGTGGAATCACTCCTTTCTCTAGAAAATACAAAACGCCTCCGCCGAGTTACTTTCTGACTTTCTTCGAGATAGGACCTGAAAGTAAAAAGACTTGTGTGAGATGTTTATGCCATTTTATTGTTTTCTCTTCTTTTTCACCAAATATCCCTATCAACCAACAAAATGGTTATTCCATCCTGCTCAACCCAAGTCAGAATGAGTCCTACTGTAGGCAATTCAAATCTCTTCACAGAAAGTCTAACTTAACTGAGTACAATTACAAGATTTTCCTCAATAGAAACATGTGAATTTCTCTGTTGCTGTATGACTTGTCTGTGCAGTAAAACTGCCCATCAAAGAAAAGAGGATAAGTCTCAGATGTTGCAACAACTCCTTCCATGTTGTCTTTCCAAGGATGATGGAAAAAAAGGATAGAATTAGAACAAGCTCAGCTGACCCAAAACTAGAGTGGACTTCTGAGGAGGGAAAGATTGTGCTAACTAGGCTTTTTAGTGATGAGATTCCTATTGGACTGTACTATTGCATAAAATAAAGTCCTGTGAGTACAAAAACGAAAGAACCAGCCTAGTAGAATTAGAGAGGTGGGGTGGGGAGCAGCATTTGCCCAGATAAGATGGGAAAAATTAGAACCAAATTTTACTGCGCTGGAACTTGGGATTGTCAAAGAGCATTACCATCTGTCCTACAGGCCCTTTCCTTTGATTCTGTGTAAAGAAGGAACAGGCTGCACTTGCTCAATGGAAAGGGAACAACATTCTTCATGTGCTCAGAGGCATTTTTAGGTCATTCCCATTCAAACAATTCACTAGACCCTGGAAAGGATGGTGGAACAGTGGTTTGGAAACAGTTTGGCATGCGTGTGTTGGAAGGTGGTTTGGAAAACTGTGAGGGTCTGTTTTGGAGGTCTTGGGGCACAGATCAGTGTTTGGCTAGTAAGCCAAGAGGCTATTTGTGAGTTCTTTTTATACCAACCTGACTTCTCCAGCAATCTCGCCAGCTAAACCCTGAAGGCTATTCCGCAACTCTTCCACTTCATGTCGGAGCTCTGCAAGGCTTTTAAGCACAAAATCCAGACGATTCAATACTTCGGCCTGTTCTTCACGTGTTAGAAAAGATGTATATGGGAGACTATCGCCTCCCTCCACTGGGTTTGGTCTCATCTGTGGAACTAGATAAGATGAAATTGTTTTAAGATTGCCCTAACCCCCTACAGACCAGATAGGCACCTAGATTATAAACCTTTAAGCATTTGGCTAAGAAGTAACTTTGCAAGAAGGCCTTTGGGCAGTGGTTCCCAAACTCTCTGATAGAGTTGGGCTGCTGTAAGTCCTTGTGGAGGAGGGGTGACAGGACCTCCAAAGTTACACTACTGCTAGGAAAATAAAGGTTTTTTTAAACTTATAGGGAGCAGTGCCAGCCCTCCAGAGGGTGCGAGGAACCCACAGCCACCTCTGCAGGCCTCCCTGTGCCTCAGAACTCTTCAAAATGCATTGCAACCCATTTCCAGGTTTTGTCATGAAACCACAAGTGGGCCATGACTGCATTTTGGAGCAGTTCTGAGGCGCAGGGAAGCCCACAGAGGGGGCTGCAGGCTCCCCACAGGCTCTGGTGGGCCAGCACTACTCCCACTAAGTATTTAAAAAGCCCTTTTTTCTCCAGAGCTGGCACAATCGTGGAGGTCCTGTCACCATTGTTGCCCTGTCCCTGAAGGGGGCAGCTACAGGCCTTCCCTAACTGGAGCATCACAACATCCAGTTTGGGAACCTATGCCTTTGAGGCTCATCGAGTCATCCTAAGTTACTTTCTAATGATCGTTTCTTCTTTTTGTTGGTTTAGTTGCTATTTTGGAATTTGTTTTATCATGATTCCATTATTGCTGATTTATATAATCGATTGTTAATATTTTTTGTTGTGAAGTACTCTTGGTCTTATAACAGAAGGGCAGCATACAAGCTTTTTAAAATAAAAATTAATTGCTTCATCTTTCCCACACAAGATTGTTGTTCTGTGCTCATTTCTGGAAGCCTAGACATACAGTACCACAATTAGAAGTGCATACAGAAATTTGACTAAATAGCCTTAGAACTTGATTTTGTTATCAGGATATTTTTTTCCACATTCTATTCACTGTGAACATATAATGAATTCAATATCTGTTGTTCATACTTGCTTTATAGCCCAATTCTATGCTGTGCGGGGCTGCCGCTGTGCCAAAAATGGCTGCAGCACCCGAGCACTAACCAGGTAGCAATAGCTGCACCGTGGGAGAAGGGGACTTTCAGCCCTTTCGTCCCTTGAGACATCTGTTGCTGGCAACGTAATAAGGCTTGCAGACGATCACCCTGACTACTGAGTCTTGCTTTTGAACCTTGCAACATCAGAGGAGCTCAACTTTCAATGAAGCACCTTACAGTTCAAATCTGTGGTCCCATTATGCCAAATATGTTACTGGCATGACATGTTACAATCTTATGTATACCCAGTAGCAAACTTAGCAGTACCATTGTTGAAATAACAAAAGCAACACTAGTACTCCCACAACATCTCTGACTACTCTGCCAGCACCTACCAGTCATACCATCATTCACCAAGATCCAAATACCTGTGCATAGAAGCAACACATAGCGATTGCAAAATGATTCCATGATGTCATCCAACACACAATCCACAATCAGACAGTTAGAAAGAGATACAAAGAGATACATAGGTAGCCTGCATGGAGAATCCAGAAACTTTCCAGGAGAAGAGCTCAGGAAAAATGCTTCCATGAAGACAATTTCCATAACACTGCATGCAGAATGATTGTCCTCCCTGCCCTCTCCCCACCCTGCCTCCCCTCTCCCCAGAACGCCTCCTCCCTGCCTCCCCCCAACTTGGTGGTCCATGCCAGCGCTGAGCGGCGGAGCTCCAGTGCTCCACTGGCACTAGCCCAGTGCTGAAGCAGTGGCACTAGGGCCTGCAAACATGCCTTACGGCACGTTTGTAACAATTATTATTATTATTATTAACAGTATTTATATACTGCTTTTCAACTACAAGTTCACAAAGCGGTTTACAGAGAAAAATCAAATAACTAAATGGCTCCCTGTCCCAAAAGGGCTCACAATCTAAAAGATGCAAATGAATACCAGCAGACAGCCACTAGAACAGACACTGCTGGGGTGAGGTGGGCCAGTTACTCTCCCCCTGCTATGCATGCTGGTGGTGAGCCGGCGAGCCGAGCTCAAGATTGGGCTCCTAGCGGATTAGCAGAATTCCCAGTTCCATTTATGAAGATATAATGTATGATTGCATCAGACCACAAATTAAGCAAACACAATTGTTTAAGAATACTGGCATGTGAATTCCAAATTTCATTAGAAAAGATGACAAATACCACCACTAAATTTCTTATCAATTAGATTAACTGTAGTATTGGAGGAGAAAACATACATGCATGTATATAAATTAGAACCATACCCTGATTATGAGGCCGTATAATTTCTGTATATTCCTGTGGGTTTAGAGCATTTTGAAGACTCTGAAAATTTGGAGACCTGGAGCTCCCCCTCAGCCAGGGTTTTTTCCTTTTTTGTTTGTAAAAGTAGTAGAGGAGCCCTATTCCTGTGGCCGCTCCCAAAATCACACCAAATCCCACTCGACTGGCCTCCAGTTTAGACATGATGCATCTGAAACAAATCATATTGCCATTATTTGCAATAATGGAATAGGTACCACATGAAGGAAGAAGGGCTTTCTCATATTTTATAAGTAATTGCTGCAAACCTAAAGCATGGTAACAGGCTTAATTCTAAGAAACTATCAGCCATTGCAACACACATAAAAGGTTATTTAAAAATATTTTTGAAAGTAGCACATAGCAGCACATTTTCAATTCTTTCCCATGACTGATGGGGCAGCAAATTGCTTCTAGGAATATGCTAAACAAAGTTAAGCACCAACACATTGGCTGCATGGGAAAGGATTTAGGCTTTGCTGGTCTGAACTGAAAAATCTTGCCCAACTTCAGCTGAAGCAGGCTTAATTCTAAGAAACTATCAGCCAGTGTCACAAATATGAAAGGTGATTAAAAATGAAATCTCAGCCACTGCAGATATATGACATAGTTCCATTGCTGCAGCTATACAAATGTGGGCCTTGTGATGCCTGGATAGTCTACCCACTCCATGTGTGCCACTCTGAGTAGCTTAGACGCTCAGAAGGCCATGATGCACTGAAGATTGGTGGTCTTCAGTGTATCCTGAATAGCTAAGATGAAGGGCAGAACCTATAATAATAAATAATTAGACCCTAATAAATAAAATAAGAACCTGGGGACCCACCATTTGTTCTGCTGCTGCCTGGGACCCTATCCACCCACTCCCTGCCCCAGTTGCACTCTCCTAGCACTGTTCACTGTAACTAAATACTGTATTAGAGAGAGCAGAAGTTACTAATGAAAGCTTTTGCTAATGAAACACAATTGCTAAGAACCTGAGCAGAACTGGGACACCATTTCCTGTCTCTAAAGTAGTACACTGGATGCCTCCCCCTTGATTTGGTGGTGCTCTAGTCCACAGGTCTTCAACCTTTTTCATTCCCATAAGTTGCTGTGACCCCACAACTGAGGTTTCACAACCCCATTGGGATCCTGACCTCAAGAATCAGGATCAGGATCCCCAAGAATCCTGCACTAACTAAGCAGCGTCAGTGACACACTCCCATTTCAAAGCAGGATTCTGCAGAAAGCAAATTTGAGACAAATCTTTAAGCCCACTCAGAAAATACAGCAGAAATTATGATTAGCAAAAGACATAAAGGACCCCCTTTCCTTGGCAGAGTTTTATAGAAACCCATGCAGTTGTGGTCCCATGTAATTGTGTACATAGGTATTGCAAGAAGGAACATGAACACCAGGGTAAAGGAACATGAGAGGCACTGTCAGTTGCTACAGGTTGATAAAACAGTGGTGATAAAGCAGTGGTGATAAAGCAGTGGATAAAGCAAAGACAGTCCATAGGATGGATTTCCAATGCGCACGAGTCTTATCTATGACCACCCAATACCACACTCAAATTTACAGGAAAGTGATATACAAAAACACTGCAACGATACGAACGGGAAGGAGGAGACTTTGAGCGTCAGCAATGCTTGGCTACCTTAGAAATGCTAGGATCCAGAAATTTGGAACAGGAAAAGAACTGGATTGTGGAAAGAAAGTGCAAAGGTCTTTAAGGAACACACAGAGAACAATATTAGTGGACAGTTATTGTCAGTTGCTCTGGGGTAAGATGAACAGCCTGTGGTTGTCACCACTAGTCCTTTGAAAATGCCCACCACAGTTGTGGCTGAAATGTTAGGAAACAAAAATCTTCATAGACCAAGGTCCATAAGCCTAAATATTTTTTACTGCAACAACAGGATACAGAATGGTGACAGCAATTTCAGATAGTGGCAGCCACATGCTGTTCATTCCAGACCAAATTTTCAGAAGTTAACTACAACACTGACACACATTAATACACACTTATAACAGAAACTAATGCAACTGTACCCACTTATATGTAAATAATTCAATCAGTGGAATAACTAGAGGGGGTGCAAAGCCCTAAGTTTTGCAGAGTGCCTCAGTGCATTCGCCTCTGTTTTGCTCCCCCCACTGGGAATAGCTTCAAAGTGGAGGGGGAGGGGATGCTTGCATGATGCACTGAGGCGCCCTTGCAAAGGGTGCAACCCTATTATATATCTACTCAGAAGTATGTCCTATTGTGTTCGATGGGGTTTACACTGTGGTTAGGATTGCAGCCTTAGTGTTTTGCACCCCCTTTAGCTACACCAGTGAAGTCAATTTGCTGTTCATTACTGTTAGTCCTCAATATTATTTCCTGTGACAGAATATTTTTATATTATTACCATTCTAAGAAGGGGGAGAGAGTCAAGGAAGGTAAGGAGGCTGAAAAGCAGTGACTTGCAGAACAACCCCAAGGAAATCTGACAGAGGACTTAGAGCCCAATCCAATGCATGTCTGCTCAGGAGTAAGCTCCATTATAGTCAATGGGGTTTACTCCCAGGTAAATGTGGATAGAACTGAGCTGTCAGAGCCCAAGCCTATGCGTGTCTACGCAGAAGGAAGTCCCATTAATTTCAATGGGGCTTACTCCCAGGTAAATGTGGATAGGACGGGTGTCACAGCCCAAGCCATGCGTGTCTACTCAGAAGGAAGTTCCATTAAAGTCAATGGGGCTTAGCCCCAGGTAAATGTGGATAGGACGGGGTGTCACAGCCCAAGCCATGCGTGTCTACTCAGAAGGAAGTCCCATTAAAGTCAATGGGCCTTCTCCCAGGAAAGTGTGCCCAGGACTGCAGCCCCAAACTCTGCCACAGCTCAGCGGGGCAGAGGCCACGGCAGTGCAGCCACGAAGCTTCCAAGGACATGGCGGGAGACCAGGGCTGGAGCAGGAGAGACGCCCCGCGGCGCGCTCCGACTGAGGATCAGCAGAGGGCAGCTTGACGGGCCACCAAAAGGCAGGCGGGGTGCGCGCGCCGCTCGCTCTCGGCGCGTGCGTGGAGAGGACCGAGCCTTTGGGGGAGCCGCAGGACTGGTCGTCTGCAGCCCGAAACGGGGGCTCGGGTACCTCAGGAATGGCCGGCTCCGCAGTCAGTCATGTATTTAAGCGTTTGTGACCCTCTCCGGACACCGTCCGGTGCTGAGCGACTGACAGTTAACTGTCAGACACTGAGGGGACCTTTACCCAACGGCAAGACCGAGAGGGAGTTGGGGCGCACAAGAATCCCTACGCATTTAAATCTTTCTGTCCCTCCTCGCCCACCGCCCCAGGGTGATTGACAGTTAACTGTCGTAGCCCTGAGGCGAGCTTTCCCCAACGGAAAATGGGAGAGGGAGCTGCGGCGTGAGACCTCCGAGACAACCCACACTGAAGGGGCAAGCGCCGACGGTTCACTGCACCGCTGGTCGCTTACAAGACATCAACGGAAGCCCGGAGACACGGATGGGGGCTGAGGGGGCACGTAACTGTTTTTACCTAGCGACGGAGAGCGCGTCACTGTCTACCACACCACCGGCATGGCTTCGTTCAGCGATGCGCTTCCCACTGGATCTGTCCCCGCGCGGCCACCGCTCACCTGCTCTGCTCTATTCGCCTCGCTTACCACAGAGCCGTGCTGCCTGAAGCGCATATTGATGACGCGCTAACGCTCGGTCGCGTCTAAGCTCGGCCCCCTTCCACTGTCCCTCCCCCGATTAAAAAACTGGCGGGAAGACTTGAGGGAGAGAAGGAGCGCGTGCCTCTAGGCTCCGCCCCTCCAACTGTCCCCGCCTGTTTAAAAATTGGCGGGAAGAGAAGAGGTGAGGGAGAGAAGTTGCTTGTGTCTCTGTGAGGTAGTGCTTCCTGCCTTCTCCTCAGGGCCAGTGGTTGAAGGCCCCATAGGCTTTAAGGGGATGAGCCTCCAGGGAAGGAGGAGGCCAGTCTGGTGCCTGAGCAAGCACGGGGGGGGGGGGCAGAGCCCTTCAAAAAGTGCTGCTGTAGAAAGGGTGGTAGAAAATTAAGAGGTTGGAATCCTGGGGGACTTTTGGGTAGAGACTGGCAGGTGTGAGGAGGTGGCACTCCAGACATTGCCATTGCAGAAGCTGGGCCTGGTGACTGAATTTGGAGAAAGAACAGGAGGAAGCATCCAAGCACCGCAACCTGTGTGTGGAATTGACAGTCTGGGTGAAGTCTGTGTGGATGAGATATGACTGTTAACAGCGGTGTTGTCATTTGGATGTAAATAATAATAATAGTAATGTCAGGCCTTGGTGTCTCTCAGGGCTTGACTGTTGTCAGCTGGGATGTGGCAGGGGGCCTTGATGTCCTGAATGTAAACAATGTAACTGCAGCACTGTTGCCAGTAATCAGTTGCACCTGTGTTAGGTAGGAGCCATGTGACTTGGGGAGACGTATACTGAGTCATGTGGGCAATGCGCCACTTGGCAGCCAATTGGAATTGGTCACAAGACTGTCACAAGACTATGAGGTTGCCCTAATCTGATTGGCTGGCCCCAGTATATAAGGGGGCAAGAACAGACACCAAATGTGGGTTGCTATGAAGGATGTTCCAGGTGAAGTGCTGCTGGTTTGGTTTCTGACTCTGACTGCGCCTTGCTGTATCCCTGACTTCTGGACCATTTGGCTGACTACTCTTCTGTCTGCTCCTTTTACCAATGCATGCTTCTCTACTCAACGAGCCTGTGTCTGTTGCTTAGTTTGGGGCTGTGCTGCCCCACTGCTCTGCTGCTGGAATACTCTGCTGCTGACAAGAAGGCATCCTCCTCTGCCAGCCTGACTAATAATAATAATCCTATCCCATTTTCTACTGCTGGTGCAGTTCTGCCAGTGGGGTGTGAGCTGCATCCTGTGGTGGAGGGGCAGTCACTGGGGCCTTCTTAATAAATGGGAACATGTTCTCCCTTACCAAGGAGAAGACATGCACACAGTACATATGTCTATTCTTTTATATCCATACCTATGTATGCATGCGGTGTACAGATCATTTAAGAATGAAGAATGTGTAAGAAGTAACAGCAGCAGCAGCAGCAACAACAGTATTTATATACCACTTCTCAACAAAAAGTTCACAAAGCGGTTTACAGAAAAATCAAATAACTGGCTCCCTGTTCCAAGAGGG
This sequence comes from Tiliqua scincoides, assembly GCF_035046505.1. Taxonomy (NCBI): domain Eukaryota; kingdom Metazoa; phylum Chordata; class Lepidosauria; order Squamata; family Scincidae; genus Tiliqua; species Tiliqua scincoides. The sequence goes on from NC_089821.1 coordinate 13,763,419, forward strand.
CTCACAATCTTAAAAAGATGCAAAAGAACACCAGCAGACAGCCACTAGAAAAGACACTGCTGGGGTGAGGTGGGCCAGTTACTCTCCCCCTGCTAAATAAAAGAGGAGCACCCACTTGAAGAAGTGCCTCTTTAACCAGCTAGCAACGGTAAGTATATAAACTCCATTCAATATAAGCCTTAAAGTGCATTTCACACTCTAAACAAGACTTTGGTTGCTTTCTAGCCTCTAACCAGAGTTCCAGCCAAGCTGTGCACAGGACCATTATCTGATCTTTCTTCCAGTCTTTCATAGCATAGTGGCTACCTAGTCCTGGCTGGTGATTAAAATAATATCTGTCCTGTTGCCTCAGTCTTTATACTTACTACTGTCAGAGAGCTCCAAAAGGTTTATTAGGTAGGGCATTCTTTGTAGAAGCCATACCAAAAAAGTCCCCCAATTCTGTCTCATCAAATGATTGCAGTGCTTCTAGCTAAGAAGGGGACTGTGGGCCCAATCCTATCCAACCTTCCAGCGCAAATGCAGCCTTGCCAACAGGGCGTGTGCTGCATCCTGCGGGGGGGGGGGGGAGTCACGGAGGCCTTCTCAAGGTAAGGGAACATTTGTTCCCTTACTTTGGGGTTGCATTGTGGCCGCAAGGCTGCTGGAAAGTTGGATAGGATTGGGCCCTGTAATACACTGTATATTGTTTATGTTCTGTAAAGCATTTGGCTCCTGGTAAGCGGTAAATAAGCACTGAATAATGGGACACCCATTGAAGCAAGATTTCTTAGCCCAACAGCTCCCACTGTTTGTTCACACACAGATGTGCACACGCGTACTTGTATCTCCTGGTTTGGTTCTCTCCAGAAAACAATATTTGGCTTTGCATCCCACTCAGATAATATCAGATCATGAGGTAAGGCTGCTCCTTAAGGCTCTGGCTAACTATCTGGCACTGCTAAAAATTTTCTCTTGGTCTATTGGGGCGCGCTGCTGATGTAGGACCTTTTGGTGAAAGCAAGTTTCATCTGATAAATCCCTATGCCTGAGCAGAAAGAGGAAATGCTGTTGCTGCAGGGCTTCAGCTTATTATTTGATGTCCTTTTGTTATCACTGAAGGACTAAAAACAGCTCAAGGCAGTGGGAGTTTGAAGCTAGGTCTTCACGGATATTAAAGATCCTATCTGGATAGTATTATAGATCATAGCTTAGAAAGTAATACTGGTGCTTGGCTAGTGTTCCAATGTCAGCTTTTATGAATGTAAAAGGCTCTCCTTAAATTAAACCCATCATGGCCACAATATCCAGATTGCTTATTTCAGAGTAATCTCACTGAAGTAATGCAGCACACTTATGGTCAGCTTCTGCAGTGGTTTCACACAAGACACATGCAGTCAGTGTCTATGCATATTTACAAATGATTTCTTACTCAATTCAGTGTGACGAGGGCTGCAATCCTATGGACACTTTCTTGGGGTTAAGCCTTATTGAACATAGTAGGACATAGTTTTGAGTAAACATGCATAAATTTGCACCATAACTCACAAGTTAGTATGATTAGGACCAAGGCTGGGCCAAGATCTGATGCCTGAGGTCAAATGTGCCCCTCCTTTCCCTGTGGTGTGCCAGCCTCTGCGCCTCCCACTCTTCAGTAGCTTAGCTATCTCCTCCCACCCCCATGTCCCTTCAAAAACAGAAAATGGGGAGCAGGAAGGGGTGCATGAGAGTGACCACTAGATATTATGCCCCTTGTTCAGCTGGTCTTCTCTGGGCCTCTTTCCTTGACAGGCAGTGTGCTGGGGGTGCAGTGGAGAAAATGTTTCAGGGAAAGCCTGAGGCCCTTTCTATTATTGAGCTATTCTGCATCCTTCAGATGAAATGGTTCTTTAGTGTCCCATCCCCCTTTTCTTTTTGCTCTTTTGTATTAACAGTCTTCTCTTTGGTACTTTAAAGCCAAAGGAGTAATACATGTTAGAGATGAGAAACTCCTAATGGGTCAGTCAGCCCATCTTGAAGCCAGAGAGTGGAATGGTCAGGGCTTAATTTGAGTTTAGTAATTAGGTTAATAGAAAATGTTCTCTTCACCAGCAGTCTACCTAGATCCCAGACGGTTCTTATTTTAAATTTTATTTCTTCATGCTAACAAGGAAGGTCCTTAATTTTTTACTCATGACATCAAAAAGGAAACCATGGTTCCATCATAAAAACAAACCCATGACTTCATTGCATGGAGCAGGATCAAAGGAAGTAAGTAGGGGCAAGGTAATATTCCAATTAAGGATATAAAGTAATTGAGAATAGTAGAAAGGAAATGTAATTACTTTTTTTTTGTAAAATCTTGTGTTTTGAAATAACTATGGCTTTTATGTGGCAAGAGCTGATTATATACATACTTGCTCATGTCTTTTCACTGATGCTCCAACACATTGTTGGACTTTTAATCTCATGATAAGAAATTTGGATTCCATGCAACTGCCATCACTGAAAGTTTGCACAAGTACAAAGGAAGTTACCCCACATGAGCCAAGAAACAAAGGAATGAACCCATGGGAGTAACTAGTGGAAAAATACAAGATGTTCAAATAATTGTTTAATAAACATGATATACAAATTGCAAATAACTTTTTATTTATTTAACAGACTTAAGCTGTCCTTCAGACTCCCAGCCCAACATCTGTATTAAGACAATAAAACATGGGCAGTGCAAACCAGACTTATCCCTGAGCCAGTGCAAGTCCCTTTGGAGCCCTTGCACTGGCTTCCAAATGTTGTGAATGTGCCATAAAGCATGTTTGCAGCTACTCAGGAGCAGGCTAGGCTAGTGCAAGGACATGCACTGGCCTAGCAGCACCAGACCTGTGCCTGGATGGACTTCACAAAGCAAACAATTAACAGTACAGGAGATGATGGCCATTGGCTTAGATGGCTTTAAAAGAAGATTCATGATAGCAGGTGTGTCAGTGGGAATTAGCTGTAATAGCTAAATGGAGAGCTTCAGAGGTATTATGCCTTTGAATTCTTATATTCAAACGGGACATCTATTGTCTTCAAGTACACCTGCTAAACTCCCTGGGGCATCTGCCTAGTCTCTGTTAGAAACAGGATGCCGGACTAGATGGACCTTTGAGCATTAGAGATTTGTTTTCCAAAAGTAGAGAAAATACCCCCGGGCTCTGCAGTGCTTTGTTGTAGTTGTAACGCTTTTCACCAGCCCCCCTCCCCCCAAAAGTAATTCTTGTCCCTGCCAGCAGCAGTACTGCAACAAAAAGGGAAACAAAAATTCAGCAGATGCATCAGTGAGACTGAAAAAGCAAACTTTCTATCATACGAAGGATCATCTACTTTTAAAGACAGATAATCAGTAAGCAAATAAGAAGTGTGCGTACAGCAGCAATTATAAATTTAACTTCTGTCACTACATACAAATGCATGTGCACTTACACATACAGAGAGAGAGGGAGAGAATTATCCTTCATTTGTTGTTTCACCAATTATTCTATTGTATACAGCCCCATCTCCTGGTTAAAGAGCCAAAAAAAAAATTTTAAGTGCCTTTTGCAATTTGTTATAAACAATATTTGGTTTGAAATGGGAGATTCAGGGCCCAGTCCTATCCACTTTTTCTGTGCCTGTGCAGCTGTGCCAATTGGGCATGCATTGAGTCCCAGAGGCCTCCTAAAGGTATGGGAACATTTGTTCCCTTACCTCAGGGCTGTACTGCAGCTGCACTGGTGCAGGAAAATTGGGCTGGACTGGGCCCTCAGTCATTTGAAATATAGGTGATGGGCAGCCTAATCATAAGCTGCCCCGGTACCCAGAGGAGTAGCGGCACCAAAGTGGCCACTGCTGCATCCTATGGGACTGGGGCAGCCACCTGAGTCATCTTGGAGTAAAGAAACAGCTGTTCCCTAACCCCAGGTAAAGGCGCTGCAGCTCTAATTGGTGTCCTCAGATCTGAGTCAACTATTTTGTTGGCGCAGACCCAAGGAGGCCCATTCTGGGCTTTCTGGCCAGGGAGGAGGCATAGGATTCGGTGGCAGAGTCTGCTAACATCTCCACCCCTCTCCCAAGCCCAATCCTTCCGCCAGCCCACCCTCCTCCCACCTAGTTCCACCTTCTCCTGGCCTGTCCCCTGCACCCAAAAGCCACTTCACCAGCCAGTGAAGAAGCCACCAGCTGCTCCCTTGGTGAATACTGCTGACAGGCACTGGCCTCAGCGCCGGTGCTACATGACAAGCGCTAGTGGTACAACACCGGGAAAGTGTACCACTGGCACTGGGCTCAATAGGATTGGACCCTAAGGCTGCAATCCTAAATGCACTTTCCTGAGAGTAAGTAAACCCCATCGAATACAACAGGACACAGTATATGAAATCAAGAAGTCCTGGGCAGGAGGTCTGGTCTAGAGGGTAGAGCCTCGGTCTGCCTGAAGATAACATCCACAAGGTCACCAGTTCGAGGCCACCGGCACCATGCGACCTTGAAGCAGCTGACAAGCTGAAGCCGAGCTATTCCATCTGCTCTGAGCATGGGAGGATGGAGGCCAGAATGTGCGACCAGATCGGAATGAAACACCTGAATGTAGTGGTTCTTGAAAGAAAGAACCTTCTTTCAATTGTAAAAATCCCTATTTAATAAGGGATTTAATAAGCCTGCCTATGTAAACCGCCTTGAATAAAGTCTTGAATAAAGACCAAGAAAGGTGCTATATAAATACCTATTATTATTATTATTATTATTATTATTATTATTATTAATCCAAAGTTATGTTGATAGGTACAGGTCTGACGTCCAGGGCCTTCAGGGTATTGTTTTTTGAATGATTCCTGTTTCTTGCCCAAGGACAGCTGTGTGGGCAGAGCTATGGGAACTCAATCAGAACACTACAGACCTCGAGAAGGTACAGAAAAAAGGAGGTAATCCAAGTAATCAGGACATGAAACGTCTTTACAAACCACTGTGACTTTGTACTGGAAAACTGGAAAGCATTTGAGCTGCAAATGCTGCAATAGTGGTGCCTACACATGTCTGCCCAACATGTGGCAGAACATTCCATGCTCGTATCGGCCTTATTAGTCACCTGCAGGCACACCGTGGACAGTCTACAACCCATTAGATGTCAAGGTCTTTGAAAACGATGGACAAACATCACTGGAAAACAACAACTAAGGAGGATACCATGGAAAAAAGTAGAGGAAAAGTGTTTTTTTTCTTTGTTTTTCACATGTATACTGTATACACACATGCACACCACTCAAGTGTTGTATGACACCATTTCACTTCCAATGTCTGCTTTTCCACTCTACTCCCAAACCCCAATGAACACTGCTGAGACTACCTCTGACAATAATGCCCCCACAGTTTTGTGACTATCATTCCTCATTGATATTTATCCCTCTCCTGTCTGGAATGCACATCCACTACCCTGTATAAAGTGAAGACAGGCTGTTCCCCTACCACATGGTCAGACCAACCCATTGAGCTGGGACAAAATTAAGCTGCTTCTAGCACCTCAAGACTGCTTTGCTTCACTCTCAAGACTTTTGTGGGGCCAATCCTATCCAACTTTCCAGTGCAGGTGCAGCTGCAAGGCAGCCCTGAGACTGGGGAACAAAAGGGGCCTCCAGGACTGCCCTCCTAGCATAGGAGGCAACACACACCCCATTGGCATGGCTGCATCAGGGCTGGAGAGTTGGAGAGGACTAGGCCCTAGGTGTCACTTGGCAGGTCAGAACCCAATCCTATGAACATCTACTCAAAAGTAAGCCCCATTATAGACAATGGGGCTTACCCCTGGTAAGTGTGGCTAGGATTGCAGCCTTACAGCCCAATCCTATGTACGCCTACTCAGAAGTCAGCCCCATTATAGTCAAGGGCTTACTCCCAGGTAAGTGTGGCTAGGATCAGTGTCAGGCTGCAATCCTAGGCACTTTGGGAGTAAGTCCCACTGACTATCATGGGCTTACTCCTGAGTAGACACATCTAGGGTTCAGATCTCAGTCACCTTCTCCACACCCAGGCATCGCTCCCATTTTCTGAACCAGAGCCAGGCAAAGAGGCACCAGCAGGTCCAGGGGTGTGTGGCAGGCTGGCTGGCGTGCCTCTCCCTTGCAGCAGCTAATGCCGCCTTTGGCTATGGGAACATTTATTCCCTTACCTCAGGGCTGCATTGCAGCTGCACCAGTACTAGAAAGTTGGACAGGATTGGGCCCTAAGTCGGCAACCCTAACCCCTGCATACTAGGATAAAGGATGCATCTTCATGCCAAGCAGTGTGTCTTTCTTGAAACGTACTGCAGATTAATTACAGAAAATATATTTGTCAGTGAAAATTAGAGACATAATGACTCCCCAAAGCTTTTGCCTCATTCAGACAACAAACCTGTGTGTAGTCAGTGCGTGGAAGAGGAGGCATAATAATGGTATTATTATAATACCATTGTACAAATCTGAAACAGAGACGCCTGCATTGGCTCGGTCATGTCGTGAGAATGGATGATGGCCGGATCCCAAAGGATCTCCTCTATGGAGAACTCGTGCAAGGAAAGCGCCCTACAGGTAGACCACAGCTGCGATACAAGGACATCTGCAAGAGGGATCTGAAGGCCTTAGAAGTGGACCTCAACAAGTGGGAAACCCCGGCCTCTGAGCGGCCCGCTTGGAGGCAGGCTGTGCAACATGGCCTTTCCCAGTTTGAAGAGACACTTGGCCAACAGTCTGAGGCTAAGAGGCAAAGAAGGAAGGCCCATAGCCAGGGAGACAGGCCAGGGACAGACTGCACTTGCTCCCAGTGTGGAAGGGATTGTCACTCCCGAATCGGCCTTTTCAGCCACACTAGACGCTGTTCCAGAACCACCTTTCAGAGCGCGATACCATAGTCTTTCGAGACTGAAGGTTGCCAACTAACTGTACAAATCAATGGTAAGGCCACACCTAGACTATTGCATCCAGTTTTGGTCACCACACCTCAAAAAGGATATCTTGGAAATGGAAAAGGCACAGAAGAGAGCAACCAAAATGATTACTGGGCTTGGGCACCTCCCTTACAAGGAAAGGCTACAGCATTTGGGGCTCTTCAGTCTGGAAAAAAGGCACCTGAGAGGGGACATGATTGAGACATACAAAATTATGCAGGGGATGGATAGAGTCGATAGGGAGATGCTCTTTTCCCTCTCACATAACACCAGAACCAGGGGATACATGCAACCTCCTGATTTTAGAAGTGGGTTATCTCAGAATGCCAGGTACAAGGAAGGGCAGCAGGATGCAGGTCTCTTGTTGTCATGTGTGCTCCCTGGGGCATTTGGTGGGCCACTATGAGATACAGGAAGCTGGACTAGATGGGCCTATGGCCTGATGCAACGATAGATTTTTATCACTGACCTCCAGGAACCGGAACATGCTGCCACACATGTACTGAATCAAGCCTGCCATCATTATATTGTACCTTTGCATTCATTTAAACTGTAAGCTACTTTGGGAAACTTAATGAGTCTTGTGGCTGAACAGGAGGGCATGGATCTATCCATCTATCCACACTCTTGGCTGAGAAGTACAGTAAGGATCTGAGAAGTGGTCTGCGAGGTCTCAGGAAAAAAAGGATTGCCTTCTATCTCTTCCAGCATCTCACTGAGCAAACTGCTCAGAAGTTATATATTTATGTCAATGAGGCATGATACTTCCATAGCACTTAAGCTATGAAGTCATTTTGGAGCCCAGTACTGTGCATATCTACTCAGAAGTAAGTCCCATGACAATAAATGGGGCTTACTCCCAAGGAAGTGTGGACAGGCTTGCAGCCTGAGAGCCCAATCCTAGGCATGCCTACTCAGAAGTAAGTCCCATTCCAATCAATGGGATTTACTCCCAGGTAAGTGTGGTCAGGCTTGCAGCCTGAGTTGTATAAAGTGCCATTCAGTGCAATGCACAGGAGCAGAGGCTGCCCCGGGTGGGAGGCATTCCTGTTGCGCAGCCCTTCCTGCCTTAGCAAATGCTCCCAGGACTGCCCAGGCCAGAACGCCTCCCTCCCTCAAGTACCACTGGCAGTACCTGTACCACTAATTGAGGAACAGTGGCGTAAATACAAAAAGACATCACATTTACAAAATTATAAAATTATAACATAGTAAAAATTATAACACTGAATAACACATATAGCAAAGTGAAAAGCAACCCACAACCTAAAACGTAACCCCTCCCCCCAGGGCAGATAAAATCAACAATAAAGCAGCAGGATAAAAACCTTCATGTTAAAATCAGCAACATAAAAACTATCACAAGAACCATTTTATTATTCACAACAGCTGAAGAAATAATGAGCACTTCCATTAAGCTCTCCAGTGTTAGATTAGTGCAACAGCTGTATCTCTGTCGTGCTCAAGGCACAAGCATTATTGTTCTCTCTCTACAACAACTGTGTAAGACAGGCCAGTATTATTACCCCCATTTTGCTGGGCAGGGGGGGGCAGATAGAGGCTGAAATGGTGTGGTTTGTTGGTCAGCCAGTGAGCTCATGCCAGAGGCAAGTTCAAATCCAAAGCTTCCTGAGTCAATCTCTTAATGCCCATCTAGACATGACTCCTGTTTTGCCCCACTGTTTTTGTTCTGCATATAAATAGCAACCAGGCAATCCAGGATTGGACTGCAGAGGCGGCATTTAAAACTTTGCCCGTAGTTTGGATCTACACCCTTTTTTATATTTACCTCTAAACCAGTGTTATTCAAACTGTGAGGCTTGGCTCCTTAGGGAGGCACCAGGAACTCAAAGGGGAGGCACAGGATGTCCTCTAGCAGTCACACAGTGTGATACAGTCACAACCCTGGGCAGAACAGGAGCCCTTCTGTGAGGAGTCTTCTGTGCTTTTTTTAAAGCAGAAGAAACTGGAGTTGCTCAGCTGCTCCCTCCTTTTCTGCCCCACCCCACCCTCTTCTGCTGCCACCCTGCCCTCCCTCCACTCGAGGCTGGAGGGCCTCCACGCCTTCTGTGTTCCCTGCATGTTGTTTCCAAAGCTCTTCAACCCCCATCTGGCAAATACCAAGCATGCTCATTTTGCAGTCCTTGTCCTTGCTGACCATCAGAAAGAAACCCTCCTTGATCCTTGTCTGGTTGGTTCCTAGTTCCCAGCCTGGGATCAATTCTCATCAAAGTGAAATCTCTCTTTTCAACCCCCTCCCTCTTCCACTCCCCCCTTTTGATCTCCAAACCTTCCCACTTTCCTCCCCCTCCCCAAATAAAACGTTTCCTATTTTACCAGGGGGCACCAGGGGTCTTAAAGTTGTTTCCATGCAGTTGACAAAGGGTGGGAGGGGGGCAGGGAGAAGCACACACTTTACTTGGCCAGGAGCAGAAAAAGGGTACTGTTTTTAAAGTGATTTATTAATCTTGTTGTTTGACTGAAGAGGAGAGGCTGTATTTTTAAAGTGATGAATCTTGCTATTTGAAGGGAATACTTATCAGTCATTGATTAAGTGATTGCCAGCCCAATCCCATCCACACTTTCCTGGGAGTAAGCCCCATTGACTCTAATGGGACTTACTTCTGAGTAGGCATGCATAGGATTGGGCTGTGCTTCTCCTAGGATAGGAGACAAATCAGCTTCCTAACCAAACCCTTACCAGCTCTGATATATTTTCATGGTCTATTTTTGTTTTCCCCACCAGCTGTGGGGGGGAAATTTAATTTAATTAAAGGGTTCAATCTTATCCAAGGAGAATGGGAGAAATGACTAGTTGGATTGGGGTCCACAGGGGTGGGTGTATGTAATGTTGGTCAGACTGGTTGTTCACAAAGTTCAATTGATAAAACAATTCTACTGGTATGCTTACAAAGTTAAAAAAATGAGTCTTCCTGGACCAGACAAAATCTACCTACTCCAGCATCCTGTCTCCAACAGTGATCAGCAGCTGATCATTTATAAAGCATGTATATTGCTGTGTATTAATAATATATTTTTAAGATCTGCATTTAATTAATGATATGATTAATATAATATTAATATAGTTAATATTTCTGGCCACTTCCTGTTTAATGATGTCACTTCCAGCCATCAGGAACATGATGGGGAGTCATGGCCAACAGCCACGGGGAGGGGGGGGTCAAGGGAGCCACTGGCCAGAAAAGCTCTAAACCAAAGCAAGAATACTCACTTACTGGACTGTGGGAATGCGGTAGATGCTCGTAATATATCTTGACTTCAGTAAAGCATTTGACAAGGTCCTGCATGACATCCTGATCAGCAAGTTGGTAAAATACGGGTTCAATGATACAATTGTTAGATGGATTCAAAACTGGCTGGACGACCATACACAGAGGGTGTTTGTCAATGGTTTCACATCAACCTGGAAGGCGGTTTGAGTGGGGTACCCCAGGGCTCTGTCTTGGGCCTGGTTCTCTTTAATATCTTAATCAATGACTTGGATGAGGGGATACAAGGGAGCCTCGTCAAATTTGCAGATGATACCAAACTGGGAGGAGTAGCAATCACAACAGAAGACAGTAGAAGCCTTCAGGAAGACCTAGACAAAGTGGAACACTAGGCTGAAATGAATAAATGAAGTTCATCAGGGATAAATGCAAAGCTCTGCACTTGGGCAAAAACAGCCAAAGATGCAGGTATAAAATGGGAGATACATGTGAACAGGATCTTAGGTGGATCACAGGATGAACATGAGTCAGCAGTGTGATGCAGCTGCAAAGAAGGCGAATGCAATTTTATCCTGCATTAACAGAACCGTAGCTTCCAAGTCACAAGAAGTTGTGGTTCTGCTTTACTCTGCACTGTTTAGACCTCACCTAGAGTATTGTGTCCAATTCTGGGCACCCCACTTTAAGAAAGAGGCAGCCAAACTGGAGCACATTCAGAGGAGAGTGACAAGGATGATTGGGGGCTGGAGGACAAGCCCTATGAGGAAAGGTTGAGGGAACTTGGCATGTTCAGCCTGGAGAAGAGAAGGCTGAGAGGGGATATGATAGCTCTCTTCAAATACCTAAAGGGCTATCATATGGAAGAAGGGAATAATTTATTCTCAACTGTCTCTGAAAGTAGAACTAGAACCAATGAGTACAAACTGCAAGAGAGATTTCGATTAGAGATCAGGAAAACATTCCTGACGGTAAGGGCAGTTCGGCAGTGTAACAGATTGCCGAGAGGTGGTGGACTCTCCCTCACTAGAGATATTCAAGCAGAGGCTCAACAAGCACCTGTTGGAGATGCTCTAAGAGGATTTCCTGCCTAAAGCAGGGGGCTGGACAAGATGACCTATTAGGTCCCTTCCAACTTTATGATTCTATGAATCCCTAACGTAGCACCAAACAACACATATAAAATAACATCTGGTTTGGCCTCAGCCACTCTAGCTCTCCTGATGCTGGCTAAATTGATTGAACCTGAGTGCCTTGACCAAGCTCTCTTCCACCCATGAATGTTACACCTCAGCACAGCTGCAAACGGGAGATTTGTACTCCCCCTTTGTACTTACTCTTTGTACTTACTCTGAATCCCCCTTCTCACTCTATGTCCAGGTCAGTCCCCCCACTCAGAGGACTGAACGGAACATGGAGATCCCACTGGAGAACTGGTCTCCTAAAGCTAGTACACTATACTTGTGCATTAGGTCTTCAGAGCTGCGCACAGCTCCCAAGCCATCATTCTGGTTCCCAGACCTTGTCTTTCTGCCCCTGGATCACTACCAATCCCTCTTTTCCCCCCCAGGCAATTCCACCCACTTCCTTTCTCCATTCTTCCAGTGCTTAAACAACATTTTTTTTTAAAGTAAACAGTTAAGGGCTTAAATGCGTAATTAGGCTGGTCAGAATAAACAGCATGTTTCCCTGCTGTGAAAATGACCACAATAATTAGCAATTTGTGAGATTTTTTAAAATTTGATTTTTTGGCATAAAGCACTCGCCTTGATCACATCCTGTCATTTAGAAGCCCACATCTGGAGGGCCTCACATGAAAAAGAGTGGCTGCAAAGCGACCAGTGGATGAAACAGGCCTCGTTGACGCCTCTGAAGTTTGACAATAAAGAAAGGGGAAGGAGAGTGTATCAATGACAGATGTAGCAGTGAGGGGTTGGAGGGGCAAAATGAAGAGACGGAAGTCAGGTTTCAAAGGTAGAGGCAGGGAGCAAGGCTCTTTCTTACAAGCTGGCAGCCTGCTTTTATTGGCTTCTCACATGAAGCAATCCAGTGCAATCCAGAGGTTACTAATGGTTACTGGTAACAGCATCCATGGCAACACATTCCTAAGATATGAACGATTCTCCATTCTAAAATACTATCTCATCCTGTTTACCATAAGGTCTTATGCCTTAAGGTCTTAAGGTCTTATGCCTTAGCAGAGGCAGGGGCCCGCTCAAGGTTTGCCTAGAGTGGGGGGGGGGCAGGCGTGCCTGCCAGGTTGCCACATTTGCTAAGGCACAATGTTACTATGCATAATCACTACAGAGAGAATGAGAGGGACCAAAGCGGTGGCAGGTTTCCATGGCAACCACTGAATTGGCACTGGGTGCTCTATTGTATGCTTGAACTCCCATTGCTTCATGGAGTCCTGCCACTCTCCAACACTGTGCAGCTAGCTGAAATAGGTGGCTGATATCCCTGTTCCTGACTAATTCGTTATCCCACCTGGACAAGGGACAGTGCCTGGAGCTCTTACCTATTGTGGGCTTGTGGCTACGGCTGGCTGAGTTCAGAAAACCGCAGAAGCTGAACCATACCAAAAGGTCACACTGAATATGTGGGACCAGCAGCAAACTATTTATTGCTAGTAATAATCAGAAATGCCTTGTGCTTCAACACAGCATATTCGCGGACTGGCTCTAGTTTCTAGGCGATGCTTCTGATCTAGCCCTGTTCAAAATCTGGAAGAGATCATGCAAGCCCAACCATTCACACAAGGTTCAACTACATAATGGATGCTGTTCTCTTACATGGACTGTCTCAGCATGAGGCTTTTTAGGCTTGCCTCTTGAAGAGGCAATACAAAACAGGTGACCTAAATGCCAACTGCCTCTTGCAAGCCAGGACTCCATAGGCTAGTCATCTAGAGATTAGCCTTGACCTGGGCTTTTCAAATGAGGTTCAGAAGCAACCTTGGGTGTTTTTGTTTTTTTTAAAGAAAAACTTCTTTAAAAAATTCTCCAGCGGAATCTCTAGCAGAAGATCAGTCACAAGAGCTCATCTTCCCAGTAAGCTTTCCTGCTACCCTCAGCTTTTCCATGCAATTCTCAGCCACAAGGGAGGGACTGCTGCATTCTTCAGTGCACATTCATGCAAGCTGCTGGTGCAGCCTAAGGGCTCTGGCTGATGCCTTGAGCTGTGAAATTCCCAAGAGCACCAAGGATGGGAAGAAAAGGCAATAATGCCCCTTCTGACTTCAATGGGCTACCTCTGGAAAATTAAACTGATCCTTTCCCCATAAGTCTGGAGGACAGTCTACATAGTCACAAAAGGCAGATAGTCATTAGAACATAAGAAAACCCCAGCTGGATCAGGCCAAAAGCCCATGTAGTCTAGCCTCCTGTATCTCACACAACCACCTCTTGCACTCTCCACACGCAGTTAACACACTGGCACTGGCACTCTTGCCATGCACAGAGGCGCACACAACCACCTTTTGCATTCTCCACACGCAGTTAACACACTGGAACTCCTGCCATGCACAGAGGCACACAGAGTCACCCCTTGCACTCTCCACACTGGCACTGGCACTCTTGCCATGCACAGGCGTCTTCCTGCATTTGGGAGTCTTCCTGACAAAAAGTAGAGGCGGCAGCGCTCCACCGGGAGGCACTCTGGCGTCCACCCCGGCAGCGACGCCATCGCGCCCCCGGAGCTGCCAGGGAGGAGGCTCAGCACGAGCTTCCAGTGACGGCCCCCGTAACCCAGCGCCACTCACTCACTGACACACACTGGCGCAGGCACGGCTCAGGCGAGGCACGACGCAGGCCGGGCGCGGCTCGTGCCAGCACATACACGCGCCGAGCCCCGCAGAGCCGCCCAGGGAAGCTCCCGGAGGCTCCGCAGCGGGCGCCCTGGACGACGCCCAGGTGCCTCCCGAGAGCCCCGTGGAGCCTGAACCCAGAGCTATGGCTACGCCCGGAGAGGCGGCACTTTGGCTCGCTCCGTCTGTCCGTCCATTGGCCGGCACCTCCCGCATGCAGATGAGCTCTCGCGGAGTTCTGGGTCTTGTAGTCGTCGCTCTGGCCTCTGGGCGCCTGCAGCCGGCCCTCTTCCTGGGGCGGACTCTCTGTCCGTCCATTGGCCGGATCCTCCGCACATGCAAATGAGCTGTGGCGACAGGCAGCGAGCCTCCTCGCATGGCATTCTGGGTCTTGTAGTCCTCGCTCTGGCCTTGCAGGGGAGCCTCTGGGCGCCTCAGCCAGCCCGATTCCTGGGACGGGAGGGGACTGCACGTCTCAGATGGACAGGCAGGCGGGGAGTTCTGCATTTGGATGTCTCCTTAGGTTTAAAAAAATAACTGAAACCTCCCTGCATGTAGAAAACTGGTCTCTCAGGGAAATGCCAGGAAACCCTCTAGAACTAGCATTCTACAGGCGGGGAGATTTGACCAAGTCTAAATCAGACAGGGACGTGGGTAGGGAGGCAGGTGAGGCAGAGCCTCCCCACCGGAGTCCTTCGAAAAGCACTGCCACCATGTGAGGCCCCCAAGCACCCACAACCCACATGCATAGTGCCTGGGTTGTGGGTACTTGGATGCCTCACATGGCGGTGGCACTTTCCAAAGGACTCTAGTGGGGAGGCTCTGCCTCGCCTGCCTCCCTACCCACCGTGTCTGATTTAGACTTGGTCCAATCTTCCCTGTCGTGCTGCTGGCCTTGCTGCTGGGCGGCAGGGGTCCTGAAAGTGCCACCAGACACCACCTCAAAGAGTGGTTGTACCATTACAAGTTACCCTGCAGACATCCAAGGAAACAGGTGCCAGTGGAGGTGGGTGCACCAACTGGGCCACTGTTTGTCATGCAACTCTGCAAAGCCACAGGGGCACACAGGAGAGTATGCACAGAATGGAACTGCAGCCTGACTCACAGCCCAATCCTATGCATGTCTACTCAGAAGTAAGTCCCATTAGAATCAATGGGGCTTACTCCCAGGAAAGTGTGGCTAGGATTGGGCTGCGAAAGAGCAGCATCTCACACTCAATTCAGCTTCGTGGCTGCAGTGGTGCGCCGTTACCTTCAGGGCCAACATCTCCGCCCTCCAGCGTCGGTTGGCTGCCCCAGGAGGGGGCGTGCTGGGGGTGGCCGCAGATGACGGGCGGACTGCGCTCGGAGGCAGAGCCAGCGGAGGCCACCTCGGGGAGCGGGTGGCGCAGTGGGAAGATGCCCTACGTCCTCATCAGCACCCAGATCCGCATGGTGAGCGCGCTGGGGAGGGGAGACCGTGCAAAGGGGCCCGTGCGCACCAGCCACCTGTGGATCCCCGGCCCCGGGGAAGGCTGAGCTGTGCCTGGCTTGCAGGGGTGCATTTGCGGGCTTGGAGAGTAGCTGTGCTCACGACGGTGGTGCAACCGCTTGCACGCCCTGTGCAAATGCCTCTTGCACACCCTTGGCCGCTCTGCACAAGTGCTGAATCAGTCTGATGGTTGTACTGTCCCGCCTGCATGCACGAGGGTTTCTGACCCTGCTTGGCTTGGCCGCCCTTCGGTGCCTGCTGAAGGTTTGGTGACGTTGGCACTTGTGGGTTTTATTGTTTGCTTGCATTCTCACACAGCTGGCTGTTGCGCCACCGCCCTCCCTTTTCAGGACTGCAGAGTCCAGCTGCTCAGCTCTGCAGGTCACTTAAGTTGCAATCCTGTGGGTCACTTAAGTTGCAATCCTGTGCATGTCTACTTAAAAGTAAGTTGCATTGTGTTCGGTGGAGCTTCCCAGGAAAGTGTGCATAGGATTGCAGCCTAGGCGTGTCTACTCAGAAGCAAGCCCCATTGGAGTCAATGGGGCTTATTCTTAGGAAAGTGTGAATAAAGTTGCAGCCTATGCATATCTACTTAAAAGTAAGTTGCACTTTGTTCAGTGGGGCTTTCTCCCAGGGAAGTGTGGCTGGGATTGAAGCCTATGGATGTCTACTCAGAAGCAAGTCCCATAGGAGTCAATGGGACTTTCTCTCAGGAAAGTGTGGATAGGATTGCAGCCTATGCATGTCTTCTCAGAAGCGAGCCCCATTGGAGTCAGTAGGGTTTCTTCCACCAAAGTGTGGCTAGGATTGCCTATGCTGGTCTACTCAGAAGCAAGCAATGGGGCTTACTCCCAGGAAAGTTTGGCTATCCACACTTCCCTGGGAGTAACCCCTGTTTACTCCTATGGGACTTACTTCTGAATAGACATCCATAGACTTGGGCTCTTAGTGCTTCTGTTCACCAGCCACTCCCAAGCATCATTTCAGGGGTGTTTCGTGCATGTGCTTGAGCCAGCTCTGACAAGTGGATCTCCATGCCTTGAGGAATAGCTGGAGGGTGTTGACTGTAATATGATGTGATAAATTATGGTGTTTCAGTCTTGGGAAGCAACAAGTGCTTTTGGAGTACAAGTGCATTGCAAGGCTGTTTTTGGGTTCTAAACAGATAGTGCTTTGTTTTTCTTTCCTTTTTTAAGGAAACTTTAACCGAAGGCCAGTATCTGAGGATGTGGCTTTTGTTGACAAAGAACTTGGACTTGGCATATATAGACCAAAAATTTCCAGGAGTTCTGCTTAGAGCAGCCATTTTCAATCACCGTGCCATGGCACACTGGTGTGCCACGAGTGGTCCACAGGTGTGCCACAGGAATTTGGGGGGGAAGGTCATTTATTAATAGGACCAATGGGAGATGTGAACCCCACTGGCAGCATGGTGTGCCTTGTCAATTGTCAAAAACCTGGTGGTGTGCCTTGACCATTTTAGTGCCTTTTCAGTGTGCCATGAGATGAAAAAGGTTGAAAATCGCTGACTTAGAGAGTGAGAGATAATATTTAGCATTCATATGGCACTTTTGAATGTTCAAAGCACTTCAGGTATGTTATCTCCTTGAGAGCCTTGCCACAAATCTGCAAAGTAGGGTAGTATTAAAGGTGGAAGACAGAAGCTGTGGGAGAATGCCTTGTCTATTGCCCTCTTGTGAGTGGGTGGCACAGGTGGAATTCAAACCAGGAACTTCCTCAGAACTGAATTCTTTGGCATGCAGAGTCACTGGACTAGCTGGTGTTGTAAGATGGGTCTGAGTGCATTTCTCGAAGGAGGACAAATTTGATCAGTTGCTTTGTTTCTCCTGGTAAACAGTCTTAATCATGAGCAGCCCTGGGAGGGGAAAGACCAAAGGGCAGAATATAAATAAAGATTCCTCATTATCTCAGTGACTATTGAGAAGGCCCGGATCCTAACAGACACCAGTCTGACATCACTAAAAGATGAAACTGTACAGGGCCTGCCTGGCACAGATCTCAGTGTGCATTTGAGTGTGGGGCAAGGGGCTCATGCGGGAGAAGATAGTCCCTGGGATACAGCAGACTGACTATATCTTGCATAGCATAGCATAAAGAAATGATGTTGTTAGCATTGCAAATTGGTTGTGGTGCTGTGTGCAGACTGTGCCTTTTCCCATACTCCTCTTCCTAATATTCCTCTTCTTAAACTGTATGGATGCCAGTCTGGGTACATTGGTTTTTTTTTTTTCTCAAGCTGTACTTTCAGTATGGAGCTAGTGCTTGGATAGCTATGTTGTCCATAGCTGCTCTTGATGTTGATGCCTATGACATGAGAGCATAATTGTGTTCTTGTCTATTATTCCGTAGAGCAAAACTTGAAAGCTGAAACTATTTTTTAAAATGTTGCAAATGTATTTCTCCCCTTATCTGTATCAATGATCTACCACAGTGGTTCTCACACATTTAGCATCAGGACCCACTTTTTAGAATGAGAATCTGTCAGGACCCACTGGAAGTGATGTCATGACCAGAAGTGCCATCATCAAGCAGGAAAATTTTTTAACAATCCTAAATTGCAATTCTACCCACACTTACCCAGGAGGAAGTCCCATTAACTATCATTGTTAAAAGAATATACATAGTAGCCTGTTAAAAGTACAGGTCTGTGACATTTCCCCAAATGCAATCACATACCATGGGAACATCAAGTAATATATTAAAAATAAAATATTGAAATGAATGGGGTCCTTCCTGAACTACCTCTGGATCCGAAGGTTCCATGTAATCACTATACCAAGTGTCACTGCTAAATAGACTCGGTTGCACTGAATTGATGTTCCACCAGAGAAAGGCATCACTGAGCTCTGGCAGCGCAGGACCTTCCATGAGGAGGATGACTGCATCAGTAGCCCCAGGCAGCAAATTGGTGGAAGATGCCCATCTCTGCCTGGTCACTTCCCTCCACTACTTCTCATCCTCTCACTTTGTTGCAGCAGAAGTTTCAGCAGTTTCTTCACTGGCTGTAAATCTGGAATTGCAAAATGGAGAAACAGTTTTTTGCTATAGTATAGTCCAGTCACTGTCTTCTTCCTTCTGCTCCAGAACATCATCACTGTTCATGGGATGCATCCGTACAGGCTCCTCATACTGTCTGGCAAGCATTGCTTCATCTTGAACCTTGGGGTCAAGAGCACTTGCTTCATATACTGTGTGCTCCATATTTTTAAACAATATGTTTGAAATTATAAACTGGCTCTTGGGTGCTACATAAGGGATTTTTGCAAACATTTAAAGCAGTGTTTCTCTATGTTTGTCCCCCACTGTACCTCTTCGTATGGTCTACCTACTGGAAGTACCACTGGAAGTAACTGGTGATGTTGTCATCACCAGTTACTTTGGGATTGGGAGGCCAGATGCAACATGGCAAACACCGGTAAGAGGCTCAGGGCAGACGGGGACTTTTTTGAGTATGTGAGAAGTGAGTGCTGGAACTCTACCTGTTGAACCAAGCCACCTACTGTTGCTTGTCTCATTGCATTGCTGCCAGGTTGAGGGGTCTGGAGGTTCCATGAGTGCCACTGGACACCACCTCAAGTACCACCAGTGGTACTCATACCACTGGTTGAGGAACACTGATTTAAAGCATCAGCTTTGGAAATAGCTCATCATCTGTGATGAGAAGTGACTCTTGACAATCAACTGGGGAATACTTTGTAAATTGAAAGAGAGTTCCCCCCATCCCCGGATTTTTAACATGGCACAAATGGCTTATGTTGCAGACAGATGTGCTAGTAAATAGAAAAATGTGACCAGTGACCTTAGTGGCAATTCAGGCTGGTTTTGTAAGGTAATTTTAGCCTCTGATCCATTTAACTGATTTATGATTCCGCTTCTAATTCTTCACTTTGTGTTTCCTCTTTCTAGTATATCTGAAATTAATAATAGTAGATAAGATTATGGGTGCTTTCAGAATCTTCAATATCCTCTGTTCAGCCTGTAGGAGGCACTCTTACAGAGTGTTTCATCCCAGATGCTTGCTTTCTTCTTGTACTTGCCCTTACTGCATGGCTCTCGAAGTTGGCAGGGGCAGAGTACTGCTGCCCAAGTACATTTGGAATCTATGACCATTTACAGCTTGCAATTCTTAAAAAAAAACACATAAAACAAGCATTTATAAGCATTTATAACATTTATAACAACCTTGTTGTTAAATAAAAGTGACCAAAATGGCTAACAAGCTGTTAGAACAACCAGAAAATCCAATACAATATCAACCTCAAACAAATCAGGACTGCAATCCTATGCACACTTACCTGGAAGTAAACCCCATTGAACATAGTGGGAGTTACTTCTGAGTAGTAAACCCATTTTTACCTGGTCTACAGGTATACATGTTTGGTCCCTGTTGCGTATATGCAATGTTGAGCACAAATGCCTTGAAATAAAGCAGAAACAGCAGCCGTCAAATCAGCCCACTACAGGCTCGCATTAGAGGCACTAACAATGAAGTCGATGCCATGTGATTCTCTCTGGGAAAGTTTTACAGAAATGGGGAACCATCACGGAAAATGCTCTGTATCCATTTGCCACCCACTTACCCTCTGAAGACAGAGGCACCTGGAGCAGGACCTCTGAAGTTGATCTTATGGTGTGAGCAGGTTTATATGGGAAAAAAGTCTTGCAAATAGCTGATGCCACAAGTTTAAACCCGCAGTATGACTTGTACCCAGAAGGAAACTGGAAGTCCATACAGATTTTTCAGTTCTGTTCTAAAAAAATAAACTGTTCAAACCAGTGAATCTCTGTTAGCAACCTTGCTGCCATGTTCCAATCTGGACCAATGAAAGTTTCCAGATAGTGTGCCGAAGCAGTCCCACATATAGCACACTTGAGAAGTCTGGCATGGAGGTTATCAGAGCACGGATAACCAAAGCCACCTCTGTTCAGGGGTTGCTGCAGTTGGCACATCAGCCTAAGTCAGCCTATAACAGGGACATGTGGTGGGTGGGGAGGCAGGTGAGGCAGAGCATCCCCATCAGAGTCCTTTGAAAAGTGGCACCGCATGTGAGGTATGCAAGCACAGACTACCCACACACAGATCACATGGGTTGTGAGTGTTTGCACACCACATGTGGTGGTGCTTTTCAAAGGATTCCGGTGGGGAGGTTCTGCCTCACCTGCCCCCCCACCCACTGCATGTCCCTGGCCTATACTGCTCTTTTGTGAGCATATCAGTACTTCAGTTGTCACTTATAATCTTTCTTTAACTATTATTGGGCTGTGTCCAGAGCTTCCACTCACTCAGGAGGGGGAGGGGTATGATTTTTGATGCTTCCTACTTCACTCTCTAGACCCCTGACTTCCTGAAAATCTGCTGCTGGATGTTGGGGGACTCTTGGCCGCAGATCTGTGGGAGGGTACAGAGGGCTGGAGCACAAAGGGGGAATGGCCTAAAGTCACCCCCCCCCCCCGCATAAGCCAGAGTAAACAGCACTTGTGCAAAAAAAGGGTTTGAATACAAGCCAGTATTTATATTTCAATTTAGCGATTTCAATGCTAGAGTTGGTGCTGATCACAGTTCGTGGCCCACTTGCTTAGGCCGGTTCGGCACTGGGAAGATGAACGAAAATGGCCAACGCCTGCTAGAGCTTTGCTGCCATCACGGTCTCTGCGTCAGCAACACCTTCTTCAACACGAAGCCCCAACATAGAGTCTCTTGGAGACACCCAAGATCAAAGCACGGGCACCAGCTCGACCTGATTCTCACCAGACGCTCCAGCCTTCCCAGCATCAAGATCACACGCAGTTATCAGGGTGCTGCCTGCGACACTGACCACTCCCTGGTGTGCAGCAGAGTGAAACTGCAAACTAAGCGACTGTATCACATGAAAAAGGAAGGAAGACCTCGTATTGACACCAGCAAGACCCGGGATCAGGGAAAAGTGGAGGAATTTGCATGAGCGCTTGAGGAATCTTTTCCAGGCCCGGCCGATGCAGATGAATCCAACAGATGGGAACATTTCAAGAATGCCATTTACAACACCACCTTGTCCATATTCGGCAAGAAGACCAACAAGACAGCAGACTGGTTTGAAGCCCACTCTGAGGAGTTGACACCAGTAATTGAGGAAAAGAGGAGTGCTCTAGCAGCATACAAAGCCTGTCCCAGTGAGTGCAACCTGCAAGTCCTCCGAGCTGCTCACAGCAAAGTCCAGCAAACTGCCAGGAGATGTGCTAACGACTACTGGCTCCATCTGTGTTCCCAGCTACAGATAGCAGCTGACACGGGCAACATCAAGGGAATGTATGATGGTATCAAGCAGGCCCTAGGTCCAATACATAAGAAAACTGCCCCTATGAAGTCTGCCACAGGCAAGGTCATCCAGGACCGGGTGCAGCAGATGGAACGCTGGGTGCAGCACTACTCTGAGCTGTATTCCCGAGAAAATGCAGTAACCGAGGAAGCACTGAACAACATCGAGTGCCTGCCTGTGTTGGAGGAGCTTGACAGTGAACCAACCCTAGCAGAACTTCACATGGCCCTGGACTCCCTTGCCTTTGGCAAGGCACCTGGGAAAGACAGCATCCCTGCTGAAGTCCTAAAGTGCTGTAAAGAGATCACGCCACTGAGCTGCATGAAATCCTCTGCCTCTGCTGAAGAGAAGGTGGAGTACCACAGGACAGAGGGATGCAAACATCGTCACGCTGTACAAGAACAAAGGCGTCATGGGTGCTGCAATAACTACTGCGGCATCTCTCTCCTTAGCGTTGTAGGAAAGCTGTTTGCCTGAGTTGCACTGAAGAGGCTCCAGGTACTTGCAGAGAGCGTCTATCCAAAATCGCAGTGCGGATTCCGAGCCAGCAGGTCCACCACCGATATGGTATTCTCCCTTAGACAGCTGCAGGAGAAATGCAGAGAACGACAGCCACTCTTTATAGCCTTCATAGATCTCACAAAGGCTTTCGACCAGGTCAGCAGGGGCGGCCTCTGCAAGATTCTCCCCAAGATTGAATGTCCACCCAGGCTACTCAGCATCATCAGGTCCTTCCACGAGGACATGAAGGGCACTGTAGTCTTTGACGGCTCAACATCAGACCGCTTTGACATCCGAAGCAGAGTGAAGCAGGGCTGTGTTCTCGTGCCGACCCTGTTTGGGATTTTCTTTGCTATCCTGCTGAAGCAGGCATTCGGAACTGCAACAGAAGGCATCTATGTCCGGACCAGATCAGACAGAAAGCTCTTCAACTTCTTCAGACTGAGAGCAAAGTCCAGCTGAAATGTCTGCGTGACTTCCTCTATGCCGACAATGCAGCTGTCACCGCCCACTCTGCCAAAGATCTCCAGCAGCTCATGAACTGTTTTAGCAAGGCCTGCCAAGACTTTGGACTGACAATCAACCTGAAGAAAACACAGGTCATGGTTCAGGATGTGAACTCACCTCGCTGCATTACACTCTCTGCGCATGAACTGGAGGTTGCCCATGACTTTGTGTACCTTGGCTCAACGATCTCCGACACTCTTTTTCTCAATACCAAGCTAAACAGACGCATCGGCAAAGCAGCTACCACGTTTTCCAGAATCGCAAAGAGAGTCTGGTCCAACAAGAAGCTGATGGAATATCCCAAGATCCAGGTCTACAGAGCTTGCGTCTTGAGTACACTTCTGTACTGCAGTGAGTCATGGACTCTTCGCTCACAACAGGAGAGGAAACTGAACACTTTCCACATGCTTTGCCTCTGACGCATCCTCGGCATCACCTGGAGGAGAAAGTTCCAAACAACACAGTCCTGGAACGAGCTGGAATCCCCAGTGTGTATACACTGCTGAAACAGAGACGCCTGCATTGGCTTGGTCATGTCATGAGAATGGGCAATGGTCGGATCCCAAAGGATCTCCTTTATGGAGAACTTGTGCAGGGAAAGTGCCCTACGGGTAGACCACAGCTGTGCTACAAGGTTATCTGCAAGAGGGATCTGAAAGCCTTAGGAGTGAACCTCAACAGATGGGAAACCTTGTCCTCTGAACGTTCTGCTTGGAGGCAGGCTGTGCAGCATGGCCCTTCCCAGTTTGAAGAGACACTTGGCCAACAGACTGATGCAAAGAAGGAAGTCCCGTAGCGAGGGAGACAGACCAGGGACAGACTGCACTTGCTCCCAGCACGGAAGAAATTGTCACTCCCGAATCGGCCTTTTCAGCCACACTAGACGCAGTGCCAGAACCACCATTCAGAGCGTGATACCATAGTCTTTCGAGACTGAAGGGTTGCCAAGTAAGTATTTATATTGCAATTTCAGTTAAGTCTGTAAGGAGGTGAAATTAAAGAATGTGTTGATGCTAACCTGATTGTCCATAATGGAAATGTGCATTTCTCTCTGCAGGAGGTTGGGCCCACAATGGTTGGTGATGAGCATTCTGATCCAAATTTGATGAACTATCTAGGAGCCATTAAGAGGAACATGCTGGGGAATCATTTGTAAGTATATCTGTGGGGATCCTTGATCCCCTTTGAGCTTCTACCATTGTGCACTTTCTCCTTATGTTAACTAGTCATGCTTGTTGACAGTACACTCCTACTGTTTTAATTTAAATGCATGCATTTGCGAACATCAGACATATGACACATTCACAGGCATGCTCATCCTTTGGTGAATGCAATTTCAAAAGCAGTGAAGTGCACATCAGTGTTAGAACAAGGCTTTGTGGCCCCTATATAATTTTAATTTTTGAAAAGTGCAATTGACCTGCTTTCCTCCCTTCAATGCTGCAGTCCTGTGTCAGTTTTCTTTATGGCACTTTAACAGTAGCTAGCACTGGTGCAGCGCATGACATGCTGGCGAATGTGCTGCTTAGGATTGTGCTGTAAGAGTTAACTAAGGGTGCAATAGCCAGGGAGACAGACCAGGGACAGACTGCACTTGCTCCCAGTGTGGAAGGGATTGTCACTCCCGAATTGGCCTTTTCAGCCACACTAGATGCTGTTCCAGAACCACCATTCAGAGCGCGATACCATAGTCCAGGGGTGCTCACACTTTTTTGACTCAAGAGCTACTTTGAAACCCAGCAAGGCCCGGAGATCTACCAGAGTTTTTTTACAATGTTCATGCCATCATAACATATAACATTTATGTGTACAATGTATGTTGGTGTACCTTGCATAACCGCATGAGCCAATATTGCACAACACAACATAATTAACTATAAACATTTTTGTAATTACTTGAGTTTACTTTGATGACTTGCACTGAAGTGAATCAGCCAAGGATGCATAGTCGGGACAGTAGCTGCTGACAGCCAGCCTCAAGCACACTTCCAAATGTTCATCAGTCATGGTGGAACTTAATGATCTTCATGTAGGAAAAGGCTGACTCACATAAATAAGTGGAGCCCTTCCTGCCTCAGGTGCTCTTATATCCCTGAGGGCCCTATTGCCTTCAAGTGGCTGCAGCTGTGCAGCACACTCTGCTGGATGCCCAGGCCTTACCCTTAAAGGCGCAACTGCTGACACCACATCTACCTCCTCACCAGATCTTCCTCGATTCCAATACAAGTGGGGGGGGGGGAGCAGATCTCTATACAGACCAGTGCAAAAACAGGGGAAAGGTGTGGGGAGGATCTCTATATAGACATCACAGCAAGACCAGTGCAAAACCCCTTGCACACAGAACCAACAGATGGAAGTTGGGGGGGGGGGCAGATCTCCATACATACCAGTGCAAAAACAGGGGAAAGGGGTGAGGGAGGGAAGATCTCTATATAGACATCACAGCAAGACCAGTGCAAAACCCCTTGCACACAGAACTAACAGATGGAAGTTGGGGGGGGGGCAGATCTCCATACATACCAGTGCAAACACAGGGGAAAGGTAAGTCAGTCCCAGTAGAGTCAATGGGGCTCACTCCCAGGGATGCGTGGACAGGAGAGAAGCCTGCCAGCAGCTCCTCTCCCAGGGAGGAGCCTGCCAGGGGCTCACTCCCTGGGCTCCCTGGACTCACTCCCTGGGCTCACAAGCCTGCCAGGGGCTCACTCCCAGGGATGCGTGGACAGGAGAGAAGCCTGCGAGCGGCTCCTCTCCAGGTCTACTCATGAGTCAGCCCCAGTAGAGTCAAAGGGGCTCACTCCCAGGAATGCGTGGATGGGAGAGAAGCCTGCGATCGACTCATTTTGCCTCGCGATCTACCAGTCAATCGCGATCGACGTATTGAGCACCCCTGCCATAGTCTTTCAAGACTGAAGGTTGCCAACAGGACAATCCTAACCCACTTTCCAGCACTGGCATAGCTGTGCCAGTGGGGTATGTGCTTCATCCTGCAGTTGGGGGACAGTCACAGAGGCCTCCTCAAGGTAAAGCAATGTTTGATCCCTTACCTCGGAGCTGTATTGCCCTTATGTCAGTGCTGGAAAGTTGGTTAGGATTGCAGCCTAAATTCCTGAAGTTCATCTCTGTTTCCTCAGCTTTTCAGAAAGTCATAAAGTCCCAGTCAACCAGCTACCTCTTTCCAAGCCCCTTAAATCTAAATGAGTGGCTGAAGATAGCAAAAGTGTTGTGTGGCATGATTGGACACTGAACTTTATGGAAAACATCAAAATGTTTTGACAGCTCCATTTAAGTGTGTGATTAGCTGGATCATGCTGCCAACACCTTTGTGCTTTGTGTTCTGTCTGCTAACTAGAAAAGTCTTGGGTCTCTGAGACTTTCCAGCAGGATCTACACCTAAGAATTCAGAGATGTTACTAACCCATGTCAACTTTTGCACTTGTCTCTTTTTGCTGATATGTCTTTGCCCCATCTATTTGCTAGAATGGGAGGATTAGCAGGTGCTTTTCTTTCCTGACTGCCAGTAATCTTCCTCCTTTTACAAATCACCAAGAGGAGGAGGAAAATGAGGGCAACAAAACAGCCTCCTGGCATGTGCTACTTGGCTTGGCCTCTTTCTTGTGGACATGAAGTCCTGCATTCCACCAAGATTAATAAGGAGGAATCAGTTCAGAGACCAAAGTGGCAGCAGTAAGCACAACAAAGGGAGACCTGTGTCATTACACTCAATTACTATAAAATGTAGCATCCTCTCTGGCATTAACTGACTCCTTTCCTAGCCAGTGATGACAGCTTTTAAAGTGTAGAGTAGTAATTAGATCCCAAGGAGCATGTGCAAGCAGACTTTTCCTTCTCCCCCATTAGCCTCTTGCACTTCTCCAATAGCTGCTCCTGAAGGTCGAGGAGGGAGAATCCTCTAGAACAGTGATTTTCAACCTTTTTCGTCTCATGGCACACTGAGAAAGTACGAAAATTGTCAAGGCACACTGTCAGTTTTTGGACAATTTACAAGGCACACCATGCTGTTGGTGGGTGGCTCATATCCCCCAATGGTCCTATTAATAAGTGACCCTCCACCAAACTCCTGCGGCACAGCTGGGGACCATTTACGGCACACCAGTGTGCCATGGCACAGTGGTTGAAAATGGCTGCTCTAGAACAAAATTGTGTGGAATGTGGAGGACTGCAGGGTAATGGAAGATGGGTGAAAATCACCCCTTTGATTAAAACTGCTTTCCTTTTGTGCACTTAGGATACAGTCTATCCTAATGCAGTGCTACTCAAACTGTGGTCTGAGATTCATCAGCTGGCAGTCCATGGCATGTCTCCTGGGGCTTCTTTCTTCCTTTCTGCTTGGATAAGATGGACAAAGGAAAACTGATGCATCCATCAAGTTTTTAGATAACAATGGCAGTCGTTTAAAGCCCAATCCTATCCAACTTTCCAGCACTAATGCAGCCATAACGTAGCCCTGAGGTAAAGGAATAAACGTCCTCTTGTGGACTCCAGGGCTGCCACCACCACCACACGATGCTGTGTGTACTCAGTTGGCACAGCTAAATCAGTACTGGAAAATTGAATGGGATTTGGCCCTAAAATGGATACAAGACAGCCGGTTTTGTGTTTGTTCAGAAGTCAGTTCCACAATGTTCAGTGGGGCTGACTCCAAAGTAAGTCCTTAGGAGTGCATCCTTAGTACACTGGAGTTAGAAAAAGTGACAGGTGCTCAAAGCATGGTGGCAGTTGGAGCAGAAAGACTATGGCTTGCCCATGGCTAGTGAGTACATAGTTGTGCTGCATTTCAGCTTCTGCCTCAGGCTGTTCACCGTGTAAATATAGTAGCTCACCTGAGAGCGAACATCTGCCTCTATTTTGTTACACAGGCTGTTCTACTGACAATAGTTTAAATTCCATGTTCAGACTGGGTCACGTGGTGGAGGTGTGCCTTGTCCTGCAAATGATATATCACGCTGAAGTATCATGAAGACACAGGTACTTTTCCTGCATTAATCAGAATTGCACAAGCTTCCGCTGAGGGAGTATTTTTGAGACCCAAAGAAGGAAATAAACATTCTAAATAAATGCCTGACATGCTCTAGTAGATGTGTTGATAGCTGACTTCCTCCATTTTAGAAACGTCATTCTTTCTCATGTTACAGACAGCTTAAAGACTGAGACTAGTATTGTTCCATTATTTGCTTTTGCGTCATGTCTGTTGGATTATGTTCCTAGTCATGACTAGGCACTGCATCAGAAAAAGCCATCCTTAGTTCAAACAAAGTGAAAGTGTGTGTGTGTGGGGGGGGACTCCTTGTGTGTGTGATTCAGGAGCTGGACTTAGACCTGAAAGATCCAAGTTCAAATTTTTGCTCAGCCATACAGCTTCCTGTGTGACCTTGGGCCAGTCACTATCAGTCTTGCCTACCTCACAGGGTTGTTGTGAGGACAGAAGGAGGGGAGCAACAATGTACACCACCCTGAGCTCATTGGACAAAGGGCAGTATAAACATATGAAAATAAATATAAATGTTAAGGAATCCCCACCTTGAGTGGAACTTGTCCCTTCAACATGCTCTGCCACTGAGTGTGTCCTCCCTTTTTACAAAGATTGTGTGGCAAAGTCAACAGCAATGTCAGAAATGTTTCACAACAATGAATGTTCTTTTATCATTTTGATGGAAGGAAGGGGGTATTGGAACCAGGAATGAGAGTCAGTCTGGATTTCGTTTTTTACTTTCATATTTTCAGTACTAATATTTTAGTAAAAAGTATTTTATTTTTAATATTTTTGGTTTTTTAATCAGTTACAGTTCAATCTTATGCATGTCTGCTCAAAAGTAAGTCTCACTGAAATCAATGGGATTTACTCCCAGATAAGTGTGTATAGGATTGCAGCCTATACTCAGAAGTCCTGTTGTGTTCAGTGGGACTTACTCCCAGGAAGGTGCGTATAGGATTGTAGCCTTAGGGCCATATCCTATCCAACTTTCCAGCACTGATATAGCTGTGCTAATGGGAGGGGTGCTGCATTCTGCTGTGGGGGGACAGTCATGGAGACCTCCTCAAGGTGTGGGAATGTTCGTTCACTTATCTCAGGGCTGCATTGAGGCTGCATTGGCACTGGAAAGTTGGATAGGATTGGGCCCTTAGGCTGCTAAGCTATTGGATGCTGTGATTTAGTTTTATCATTGCTCAGTGAGCTCATTTTGTTCCTCTGTACTTGCTTCCCATGCTGTTAAAAAAAAATGTACACAAAGGCTTTGCAGCTGAGTTCAATACCAATCTTGTGTTTCCAAGTAGGGTTGGCTTCATTGTGCCACACAGCACACAAGCTTACACATAGTATTGATTTTTATAATTGGCCTGTATTGGTCTGATCTCCAAGAGGAGACAACAATGAGCTCTTCTACCATAACCATGTAGTCATGTGTTTTCTACATTTCCCATGGAAGCCTATAAGTAGAAATGTTGGTGTGTTTTTTTAAATTTTTTGTACAACAGTGCCCTATAATAGTCATGTAAGGACATGAATAAGATGATGTAAGCTCTGTTCTGTAGAAAAAGTTAGCTAACAAGTTTATGACTTAGAGGAATATTTTTATATATTACCATCAGGTGAATCATCTCTATGGTCTCATGTGACCGAGACAGATAGTAAGATCTCAGTTTTATCCAGCACTGTTTTGGTATCCAGTCCTATTCTATATAGCCAGATCACAAGTAACACAGCCAGTCATGACTCATTCTTCAGATTGTCAATTTGTATGCAGCAGCAAGGGTTGTGTTTACTTCTTTTCCTATGTATCAATTTCCAAAATTCCCCCTCCCCACAACTGCTATTACTCCCACGGGACACAAAAGGGCCTGTGTATTTTTTACCACCATATCACCCAACTTAGGAAGGGCAACTTTAGTCAGTAAAATAGTGTGGTTAAACATCCCCTCTCCTCCTCTCAAAACAGAGGAGTGGGGGCAGGAGGTCTGGTCTAGAGGGTAGAGCCTCCATTTGCCTGAAGATTAACATCCACAAGGTTGCCAGTTCGAGGCCACCGGCACCATGCGACCTTGAAGCAGCTGACAAGCTGAGCCGAGCTATTTCCATCTGCTCTGAGCGTGGGAGGATGGAGGCCAGAATGTGCGACCAGATCGGAATGAAACATCTGAATTGTTGTGGCTTCTTTCAATTGTAAAAATCCCTACGGGGATTTAAAATTAGCCTGCCTATGTAAACCGCCTTGAATAAAGACCAAGAAAGGCGGTATATAAATACCTGTATTATTATTATTATTATTATTATTATTATTATTATTATTATTATTATTATTATTATTATTTTAATTTTTTGCCTGTAGATGTAATCAGTCTCCTGTGTAGTTGAGCCCACAAGGGTTACGCTGTAGACACTGAATTAGTTTGCATTAAGTAAAACTAGAGTTTGAGCAATGGTTATGATCTCCCATATAATAAATACAGTTTGCATTCTATGCAAACTTATATAATGCCTGAGTTCTCATTTCTAGCTAAGCACAAGTACATATGCTCATCACTTGTTATCCTTCTGCATTTTCTCTTGGTGTGATCTTTTCTACTATTAAAATTATCATGTAAACTTCAAGAGGAAAAAAGTTCTCATTTGTTTTTTGCTTAGATTCTTGTTTAAAGCTCCATGAGTTGTGATGGTTCTTATTTAAGATCTTGCAAAGGATGCTTTTTGAGCATCAAGAAAGGCTGCTGGCAGTTTTGCCCCTCTTTTTGAAGCACGAACAGAAGACAGCATGATTTTAAGTCTCTTTCCCTTTCGTATATAAGATCCACTTGCTTACTGTTAAGATCCAGCTTCTTGTAATATAGTTGGGATGTTTCACTTGAAACAGAATCTCAGATTAGTTAATGCTGGCTCTTGGTTGTCACTTTACTACTTTCCACATGTTTATATAAATCTGATATTTCAGCCTGCTTCTGAAGTAAGTTATTTCCCTATATTATCCCCCTGAAGCTGGGCATCATTGGGTTAGGATGGTTTCTAATAATCCAGATCCAAATGGCTTAAATTTGTTTACAATGCCTCCATTACTTTCTTCAAGTTCTATGACTTATATTGTTAGACTCAGAATTCATCATGCATGGGCTCCTTGTCTGTGTGGATCTGGTTCATTTGAATCTCTCTGGGGAAATTGTACCTTTTCTCATCTATTCTACATCCTGTTTACTACAGCTGGGAGTACTATGTGCAGGATGCCCCCCGGATCGTTTTGAACAAGCTGGAGAAGTGTGGCTATCGTGTGATCAGCATGACAGGAGTGGGGCAGACGCTGGTGTGGTGTCTCCACAAAGAGCCAACCTCAGAGATTTCCGTGAACCTTCCAGCATAGGACTGGTATTGCTTCCCCAATGAGCAATTATGTGTTTTTGTTTTCAGACATTATGATGTAAGACTGTGTCAAAATTCTAATTATGAAGAATGTATAGCACATTATGTATAGTATACATTATGAAGGATGTATAGTATTATATGATCATTATAGGAGGGACAGGTGGTTAATTAGCTTCAGGCTATACTTTTACTAGAGGAAGAGCCTTCTGGAGCATTAATTTGACTGTCAGATCTGGAAATGCTAGTTTTTCAGTGTGACTCCCCTCCATTCGTTACTGTTGAAATAAACTTGCCGCTAAGTCCACCATGCTAGAAACCATTCCAGTCCAGGTTGGGGCAGGGGGAAGGGAGCAAGCATAAGTTGCCCGTTACTTTTCTGGAGAGGATAAAAATACAGGCTGCTGCAGAACAGTGGAGTGACTCAACCATGAAGCGTAACCATCCTTTGAATTGGAAATACGCTGAACTGTTCTCTTTCAAATGAAGAGCATGAATGGAATCATAAGGCTGTGGCTTTTCAATGATCCATTCATAAGTGTACAGCAAAGTGGAGAGGAAAGGTCCTGTAAATATTTCATCATCAGCTCTGTAATTGTGCCCGTTGCCCTTTTGTTGCTGGGATTATTTGGGACTTTGTGTCCTGAACCATTTCTAAATTAGTTGGCAAAATAAAAACTTCAGAAAACAGTTTGTCTACCGCTTAATTTCTTTGATGTATCAGTGGACAACCATTTATAATTCTAACCAAAATCTAAGAGTTCTCTAGAAATCTTACAAGCATTTCTGTGCCCTTTGATTTAGGGCAGCCACTATCTTATCAAAAAGCAGATCAAGATGGCCCATGGCTCCAAGATATACCTGATGTATCCTTTTCCCCACCCCCCAGCTGACCCCCAGGTCAGAGCATTCTGTTCTATAGACTTGGGGCATGAGAGTGCTAAACTAGAAATGCCAAAAAGGCACAGGAAGACTCGTGTAAAAAAGGGTTCCTATTACTCCCCATGTACAATTGAGAAGATGGTGGTGTAGATTGAATGGTCCACACTGACATGCATGTCAGCCCCTTCTGTGACATGGACAGGAGAATGAGGGCACTACTGCCATGGTACAGAATGGCCACAAAGTCCCAATGCATGAGAGGGTGGGGCTTTGAGATTAAAGTGATTTAAGACTGCAGAGGGACTTTGTGGTCATCCTGCAGGTTCTGGAGATGCATTACGTCCATCTCGACCCTTTCAAAAGGCATTCACGCTAGTGCCAGAAGTAGGTGTAATCTATAGTGTAGACTACTCCCATGATGTAGTCCTGTTGAATTCCATTTCTCAACGTATGTACCACAGAAACAAATCCTCTTCCATTCTTTTGTATTCCACACTTATTTTCAATAATCAAATCGTCCTTTTCAAAGCTTCTTGAATTCTCATTTAAACCCAAATACTACTGGTTGTGAACCTTTACAAGGTGCTGGTGTGAACATCCTCCACCTGAGCATACCAAGTGCTTCTATAAGTTATGCTCCTGCATGAAGCTGCCACTACCATCTTCTGGTGGTTGCCACATGATGAGTTTGGAGCAAACTGGCTCATGCCACAATAGACTCCTACTAGGTGTGCCCTCTATCCAGGATTGCCTGTTATTTTTTTCAAGAAAACTGCAGCTGTTTTAAAAAATATTTATTAATTTAAGAATATGTGAAAGCTCAAGAGAACGCTATTTTTCTTCATATTCTGGTTCAAGATTCTTCCTCATCCTCCCGTTGCATCTGTTCAATGAGCTTTTGCCTCTCAGCAGCCTGTCGCATCCGCATCATCACCAGGCTTTCGTAATCTCGCTCAGAGACGACAGAACCCTAAGGAGAACATGACAGCAATAAGCATTAGGTGCAATCGTTGCCAGCGCTTTCAGAAGTCCTTTGGGCCCTACTGAAATTAAAAAGATAACGCCTGCCACAATGGCACATGGCAAGTATCCCACAGCAGTATGCAGAATCTCTTAAAGGTAGCTGGAATACTTAGTACTAATCAGCATCCACTGGCAATAAAGTAGTAGCTGTGGGCACAGCAAGCTAACTGCTTTGTGTGAATACTTTTCAACATTTTTTCTCTTCAGTTCAAAGCCTTAACAAGTCTTAGTAGTTCCTCAATATACAAGCAAGCAGAGCTAAAAACTTCACTTTGTGTAACCAGTATTCATCAAGCACAGATCTTATCATTGCTGTGCATTTGGTTCTCTGTTCCTAATTAAAATGTATGGTGTTAAAAAGCCAAACAGTTCATTATAAATAATACAAATTAAATCACATTGACCTGCAATAGCCATAAATATTTCCCAACATGTTTAAGTACAGGGAAGCCCCAATTCAGTTAAATAATCTTGAATTCCAGAATAAAGATTTTCGAAAGATTCTGGAGAGCAGCTGGAAGCACAGTTGTACTGAAAATATAATGCACAAAATAAAGCATGACCTTTAACAGTTTCTGTTGGTGACTGCTGTGTATGTTTTTCAGCTTGACATATCTTTTGAGATTTCTGAAACAGTTGTGTGGGGGGGGGGAAGCTGGGGGCTGGTCCAATGTCAAGTGAACCAACTGATAGGGAAAAGATGTCTGGAAGAAAAGAAGTAGTACCCATCTGTGTACTTCCAAACTGGTGCAACTGAAAACCAAGATGAAGGACAATAAGCCTACAAGTTACAAGAACCCTCTTCCCACCTCTGCTCTGAGGTCCATAAAAGGAAATGGAGAATAGCCACCAAGCAGGCAATCTAAGCAGGCAGCAAGCTCCAAAAGGTGAGAATCCAATAGGGGGGGCAGTAGTCCCAGTCCTGTCCCCCCCCCAAGTACCCTGACAATTATGTTAGTACCCAACCACTCATGAGTCAACTATCATAAAATGTTAATTATAGAAGCCTTACTATAGAATAGTCCAAGCGCCAGAGCAGATGGCATTAATTGTATCCATGGACCCTGTGTGTTGAGTTTTCTTTAGCAGCAGCTGATGGGCATCCCATCTGGATCAGGTTCATGGCAGGAGGGACAGAATTAAAGCCTCCCTCCCCCATGCGTTACCAACCTTGCTCATTCACATGCACATGTGTGTTCCAACATAAGTCATGCACGCACACACAATAACTCAAACCAAATTGGGGGAATTAGTAATACTTCTACAGCAAGAGGTCAAATTCAACCATGTCTGACGGTTCTGGAATTGTTGACTGAGTGGTGCAAACAACCTCAAAGTGCCTCAAAATTAGACTAGCGATAACAGATTGAGCTTCTCAAACAGACAAGAATTTATTAAAGAATAAAGGCAAACAAGGATATAAGGCACGTTTAAATTATTTTGCTTAATGGTTGCAAGCAGAAGAAATACTTGGGGGGGGAGAGCGAGAGAGAGAAGGAACAGTTATGAGGATCAAAATGGAGGGGAGGGATTATCAATCCTATTCTGCTGGGCAGGTTCTGAGTATGAAGTCTGTCTAAGCAGCAATGGCAGGGATGCACGATTCCAGGTTCCAAGAGAGAAAAGTGGAGGGGTTCTTTATGGGGAAGAGATCCTCAAAATGCACAGCAGGATGGGCATCTTGGCAAGGCCAGTAGAAGAAAACGGTCAGCAGCATGGACACTTTTAAAGGGTTTGGAAGTGACGAAACCGCTCAGTGTAGACACCTCCAAGGGATGGGGAAGTGAGAAAGTTCTGCTTTCGGAGGACTGGGCAGTTCTAGGACTTTTCACAAAGGAAACAAAAGCATTTCTGGGTGGACAAAGGACTTTGGTGCTTCTCTTTGGGTACGTAGCACAGGTTTCCTGAGATTGACCAGGGCTTGTGTGTGTCCTTCCAGGAACACACAAAGGCTTGATTGCTCTGCAATCAGAGAAGTTCCTGAGGGACAACAAGGCATAGCAGGTGTGTGCTGCACCCAGTCTCCAGTCATTGATGGGGAGAGACCTCTTGCCACAGGAATCTGAGAAGCTTGTCCAGGTAGCCTGGCCACTGAGCAATTTGATACTTTATTATGCAGCAGAACATACGCTTGCAGCAATTTGTCAGAATGGAGCAACCAAATTGGCAAGACCTTAGATGAAAGGACAGACACAGGCATCCTACAGGCTCCTTTCCTTAATAAGCATGGTCTCTCCTAAATGTTTAGCCTGACCTCAGCCCTTACAGAGCACTAAGTCCTGCTTGGCTCTCAGGATTGCCAGCCAGAAACCAAGATGAAGGAAAAAGAGGACATTTATAACACACGCTGCAGTCCTGAACTGGACTGGGGCCTCCACGGCTGATATTTGCATTAAGAAAATCCAAATATAAATGGCCAGATGACATAATTAATGTCTACTCTAGTCCTGAAAAATGGAAAATAATGCAACCTCCAGAATACAAATCTTAGTTCATTAAAAGTAAAAAGTTACATTTCCAAGAGTATGTGTTCAGTTTTAGGAAGTTATTCTGTTCTTTACTTGGAGTCTCTGATGGGGAAAAAAACCTATTATACTTTGTACAGAAGAATTTTAGCAATAGGTGTTTTATCCAAACTAAACAAAAGTGATCTGATTCTCCTGTAATTAGAACAATTAAGAATTGTACTGATACAGCTATTATATCAGAAAAGGAGAAAATGTTTTTAAGATCCCCCCATTCTCTAAAGGAATTCAGGACAATGTAGCCACCCCCCTTCTCCCCACAATCACCCAGTGGCAGAGTATGTGGTTTGCATGCAGAAGATTGCATGTTCAATCCTTGGCATCTCCAGTGAAGGCTGAGAAAGGTCCCTATCTAAGGCTCTGGAGAATTCCAACCAATCAGTGGAGATAATACAAAGCTCTGACTCAAAAGAACGTAAGTCCATACGTTTAGTGAGGTAGATTAGGCAGAGAGCGACAGAGAGGGTGGTGAATGAAAAATTATTTGCGTAAGTCCATTTGGAAATAGTGTCAGAACAGGAGCAGAAATCAGGGCTCACCTTCCCTGCTGGTGTTCAATAATATTTATGCAAGGCTCATTTCAATAGATATGTCTGATAAGAGAAAGAGCAAATCACCAATAAGAACGTCAGCTAGCATGGTTCTTTTAGATAAGGGATAGATTGATACATAAAACAAGGAAATACCCAGACCCAAAACAATCTTTAACGTAGCAAATGAATTCATTGTTACTGAATCTGAATCTCTCCTGGCTTTACATCTTTTTATGGTATCTAAAGTTCTCTGGCAAGTCAGCTACATTAAAGCAGCAGCATCCAACACAAACCTGACCCAGTGATGGCTCCTGAAGAGCCATTCACTTTACTACTTAGTTGCCATGCTTCATACTTGAGCCACTAGTGCTGTAGGTCTATGTTTTTTCTGACATTTCTTGTTTCAAAATGGGGGGGGGGGGAGAAGAAGTTTCACATTTCCATCTATAGATACATGAGATCCCTTGAACCTGGAGCTCGACAGAACTTGCCTTATTTGTTGCTATTATACATCCCTATCATCCCCCATACTGAAGAATTGTATTAAGAAAGTGGTTTGAATATCCTGTTGAGGTCCTGCAGTTTCCCGAGGCACTGCATGTGGGCTGGTGCTTCCCAGCACTACACACCTACTTCCTGCAATCTTGGTAATTAACTAATCGTGTAAATCCCAGTTTCTGACATGACTGAGTCAGCAAGGGCTTGGCACAGCATACACACACACACACACACACGAGAATCGGCGCCTGCAAAACAACCGAGTGGTTGAGTGAGAAGAAAGAAATGAAGAGCAAACAGCAACACTGAAGGAAGTGTTGAGGAAAAACAGCATCCAAGAGACACTGTACTTTTTGCCACTGTTCATGGCAGGAACCCCCGACCCAGACTTGATGAATGCCATGTGAGGACTGTGTGTCCTTCACACTGTGATGGTTGTGTTCCCTTTCTTCCGGCTGCTCCCATACACAGTAAGTAGTAATACAAAGCTCTCCTAATATGTAATGTATAAATGCTCGAGTGCCTTTCTGTTAGTAACTCATAAGGGGTCTACTATCTTTTATCATAATATCCTGAATTTTATCACTATACAGCAGTGTTTCTCAAACTGTGGGTTGAGACCCACTAGGTGGGTCGCGAACCAATTTCAGGTGGGTCCCCACTCATTTCAATATTTTATTTTTAATATATTAGACTTGATGCTAGTATATGACTGCATTTGGGGAAATGTTACAGATCTGTACTTTTAACAGACTACTTTGTATATGCTTTTAACAATGATTGACAAAGGGGCTTACTGCTGGGTATGTGCTGGTAGGATTGCAGCCTGGGATTGTTAAAAAATTTTCCTGGTTGATGATGTCACTGCTGGTCATGTCATCACTTCCAGTGGGTCCTGACATATTCTCATTCTAAAAAGTGGGTCCCAGTGCTAAAAGTGTGAGAACCTCTGCTATACAGTATTAATGTTTTGTGCCCTGGAATCTGGGTAAATTGATTCACACAACGAGATGCCAAAATCAACCTTCAGCTAATCTTGATTTGGCCTTTATCTTCAGTTAATCTTGATATTGGCAGTTGAGTGGGATTCCTTTCCGGAGTAAAGATGACAGCCCCTGTAAAGTGGCCTGTGTAGAGATGAACAGCTACGAGGTAGCAGAAGGCAAATGAAAGTCACCCAGCTTTCTGGCAGAGCACAGATATGACCCAATTAAGTCAATTGGCAGAACCTGTACATACTTGTAAACTGCCACAGTGCTGCTTGTTTTCATTAGGCGGATAAGATGCATAGGAGGGGAGGTCAAGGACAGACTTGAATGAGGAAAGTTGGGAGGCAGCAGATACACAGGTGAGGGGAGGCAAGGTCTTATCAGATCAGAAAAGACTTTGCCAAAGCATGTGGTATAAAGGAGAAATCTGAAAGACACACAGAAGTACAGGTGTCCCCTCTGGCACCTGTGGCCATGACTCTCCACATCACTCCCTGGAAGTGCCTGACCCAAAGTAACTGCAGTGACATGGTGACATAACTAACAATTACTTCTGGGTTATGGTGTTCAGAGCAGTTGAAGCCACTCTGAGCGACGGACCACTCTTTTTGTGAACTGTTCCAAGTGCCTGTGCTCTCATCGCTGCAATACCTTCTTTGGTGCATCCCCCCCCCCGTACCATGGGCAGGGAGATATGGCTAGCTCCATCTCTGCCGTCGGGGGTGTGGGTTGGCACCCCTTCATGGTACCCAGGCAACGTAACCCCTGCCCCCCTTAGCTATGCCACTGAGAACACAACAAGGGAGTGGCCTGATGAGCAGAGAGCAAGGCTGTTCCAGGTATACAGCTGTATCCTAAGGATGTTAAGAATCCTCATTGAAATTAGTGGGACATTACAGAGTCACAACTAACCTGTCACATTCATTTCAATGGCCATTAGTCATGATTGACTTTCTTCAGATACAAGCCAAAAGGTTCATTTCAGCAAGACAGAAAAAGAGGAAATAATCTGTGTGTGTGTAACAAACAGGTGTGGAAGAAATTACATAAGTGGGGGCTACAGTGGTGGAAACTTAAGAGTATGAAGGGAACTACCTTAAGGGAAGATGGTCTGAGGCAGTGGAAAAAAAGAGGCCTACAGACACGGCACAGGATGGGGACTAGCCACAAACTCCCTCACCAAGAATACTATGGCTGATGTGGCAGCAGGTAACTTGAAA
This sequence comes from Tiliqua scincoides, assembly GCF_035046505.1. Lineage (NCBI taxonomy): Eukaryota > Metazoa > Chordata > Lepidosauria > Squamata > Scincidae > Tiliqua > Tiliqua scincoides. The sequence continues at coordinate 13,802,177 of NC_089821.1, forward strand.
GAAGACTGAGGCATTGGCAATGAGTGGCTCAACCTTAAGCCTCCTTCTGTGCAGAACAGCAGCTTATTCTGCTTCATTTCAGCTGCTGAGACTAACTGTAAATGCTTTAAAAAAAAGATTTATTTATCACACCCTAAGAATCATGACTGGCTTTAAAATGCATACAACTCCCTTCTTGCACCTGGGCTTCGGAGCAACTGCTGCAAACAACTGTTGCTGAAATCCTGGAAGGCAGCAGTGTGACAATTCTACCCTGACCTCCTGGGCTAGGAAGATTGTCCCGAAAGCCATATAGGTGCACCCTTCTCCTACTGGCTCTTTTCATACATGTGAATGCTAAAAGCACCTTTTTGGGGAAGCCAGCTTGTTGCATTTTTTTTTCTTCTGTTCTAGGAATTAGAAGAAAGGTGCTGCCCCTGACTCAAAGACCTTCAAAACAAGACCTGTGGCCTCCTTCACTGTGCAGTTGGTAACCACTGCTAGATTTTTACCGCTTCTCTCATTATGGATACTTGGCGGAGAGGATCATTCAGGTCCTCGGGTTTCTTCAAGCGCCTCTCATTTAGGAGGCATAAAAAGACTGGCAGTCAAGTCATGGTCTTGAATCAGAACAGCAACACAATAGACACCACTGGACAATATGGCAAGAGAGAGCACTCCAGAGACCTGAAAGGGAAGTCAGACTACCTGACATACCAGAGTGAGGACAACCTGGTCACCAAGCCACAGGCACCTCCCAAGCCACCTCGGCTGTACCTGGACAGTGCCAGCTGCCCCAACATAACAGTCCACAGAGACTCTCCTTCAACACACCTCTCTTTCCCAAGCACTGCATGCCTCTCTCATAAAGCTACTCAAACACACCCAGACCTTTTTTGCCCAAGCATGGACTGGTGCTCCTCTGAAACAGCCTGCCAGTATAGCAAGCCTCTTCTGGATCCATCAGACCCTTTCTTCGCCTTCAATCTGGACTTGGGGCCCTCACTCTTTGAGGATGTTCTGCAGGCACTCAAAAAGCAGAATTTATTTTTAAATTAATCATCCCCTTCTCCAAGTAAAATAGAAGAATTAATCATGCTGGACTGTTAGCCTGTCTTCACCATCTGTACGCAACTTGGGGCCTGCTATCACTGCCCGTCGCAGCTGGAGATGCTGGGCCAGGTTGGAGCTTTGCAGCGGTGGCATCAGAGCCAAGCGCTGGTGTCTGGGAGTTGCTGGGGACTGGCCTGGTCAGCCACCGTGGGCAAGGAGGGGTGAAGTAACCCAGGAGGGGGGTGTATAAGGAAGAGCAAGGAAAGAGGAAGAAGCATGGACAAAAAAGAGGTGAGGATATGGGAAACAGTGAGAGCAAGTGAAGTGAAGAGGAAAGAGTTTTGGAAGTGAGAGACTGTGAGAAAGTAAAGTGGAGTAGAAAGAAGCACAGAGGTGAGAAATAGCTAGAGTGAGATAAATGGAGTAGAAGGATGTGAAAAGGTGAGAGAGCGCTGGTGAGGGAGAAGAAGGGAAAGGGGGGAAGAGATAGAAAGAGCTGTGAGGGAGAAGAATAACTTCCAAGGATTTAGCCACTGTGCCAGTCTACCTCATTCTGCTGGGGCAGGTAAGACACTTGGAACTTCTGAAGCATATCGAAAAGTGCATGTGCCAATGGGTGGGTGGTTTGGGCACAAGGTTCAATACCTTAAGGAACACAGGGGTTTATCTGGGTCACATCTAAATAGTCTCAATTATATGTTGTCTAATATCTCAAAGCCAGAGCTGTTGCATGGAAGGTGAGTTAAGAGGAAGAAGTAAGAACCTTGAACTAGGAATCAAGCCCAGGCACTGCATATGAATATAAAGATAACTTTGTTTTGCCAGTGTGTATTTTTCCTCATTAATTCTAATTAATGGGCATTTTTAAGCTACTGAACTGTCACAACTGTAAGGCAACTTTTTTAAAATTCACCACAACTGCTTCCACAAAGCACTATGAATAAACAGTAGCAAAGGCAATGTATATTTTAGTAGTTATTAAAAATAAGTTATGGTCCTTCCTTTGCTTTCCGTTAATCTCAATTGGTAAGCATCTGCCAAGCAGCATGTGTAGGAAAATCTTGATTGCATCAACTGTGGATACTGTGTGAAAGATGTGCTTAGAAGAAAAGAAAAAACAGCCCGGGGTAAAACCTGTTCTTGATCCCCAGCATCTTCCAGGGAGGACAGAGAAAAATTCCCGTCTGAAACCTTGGAGAGCTACGGCAAGTCTGTGTTGACAATACTGATCTAGATGGACCAATGGTCTGACTCAATATAAGACATCTTCCTACGACTGCTCCACTCTCCTAAAAATAGCTAGTAGGCAGACCCCAAATCATAGCAGCACAAGACCACACCCCCCCCCCCCGCCGTAAAATCATTGGCATATCCTAAAACTTGTTATGGAATCTTGAGTTGGATTAGGAGTTACTGGTTTAGAGTTACTACTCTGAGAGCCCAATCCTATGCATGTCTACTCAGAAGTAAGTTCCATTACAGTCAATAGGTAAGTGTGGATAGGCTTGCAGCCTGAATCAAGCAACCAATTCATGGGAATCCTGGTCATGTTTCCTTACAACCTCACATACGCCTCAACAAAATGAATACATGCACTGAATTATGAACTCCACCCGTTTCTGCATACCATGCCATCAAGATAAAACTGAAGTGCAGCAAGAGTTCCTAATTAAGAAGGGATGCTTGATCTAGTTGAAAAGTGTAAACAAGCCAGAATAAGAAACAAGTTCAGGATTTATTTTTGCAGATGAACAGATTGAGCAAACAGCCTTTCAGAAATGGAATCTGCAGCAGTGTATAGCAGTCCAACTAACAGAGAGCATATTAGACAAGTCCCACTCTAGTGCAAACAAATGACAGCAATTTGCCTAACTTTCAATGCCAGGTTGCTGCCTTTGCTTAATATGGATGATCTATGCAGAAATTGGTTCTCTTCTCTGACATCAAAAACTCCACTGAACACACAGCATTACACACTTTTGCTGGAACATACCAACCAATTTGGACCACACACCAGAGGTTACCTCCTAGAAGCAGTAGCAGAGACAAAACAAAAGGCTTGCGTGAAAGGCAGCACACTTAATTACGTAATTTTTCAAGATTTCAGAAGGAGGGCCGGTAAACATATATTAATTGGGAGACTAACAGGCACATATTTTGCCATGACAAGGATTAAAAATAAAACATCCCCAAGGCAGAAGGAAGTCATAAGATAATTCCAGAAGTCAATGTTAGGGCCTTTACCTAGTTTGTAAATACAGCAAGATTTGGAGTTGGACACTAAAATAAGAAGAGGTAATAAAACAAGAGATGTGGCTTTCAAAAGACTAGAGAGGAAGGGTTTGATAGAAAGGAGAACCAGGAAATCAAATTACAATTGAGTTCTGGCAGCTTTGAGCTTTGCAATGTTTCGTGGGAAAGAAAGGCACTCCTAGATGGAAGGAATTAATGACATCATCTAAGGGGTAATACAGAAATAGGAAAGGTGGTGATGTACTATCACAGGCATGGTGTAACAATGGGAAAGCCGTTGTTTTTGTAGTATTAACTTTTTGGGCAAGTTACAGCTCATAGACAAAGGATGTAAAAGAAAAAGTCCACAAGGTGTCTCTGATAGTTTATTTTCTAGTCTTGGGACTGAGAATCTGCTTGTAGTTGGCGTCATACAGGCAGGGCTGTAATTTCACAGAATTATATTTAGGAAACAGTGCAGAATTTCATGTCATTTTAGAGAAGAGTTTGATAGCTTTTTTTTCTTCTATTTTTGTTTTTCTTCAAGAAGTCCTGGGGTTTTAAAATAATTTTAGGTATCTAATTTTACACTTAGCTACTTTTGATGCTGACAGCACTAGGTCTCTCTATGATGCCAGGCGGCTTAGTTTCACCATGTATGTGATTTGGTGCAAATTATTCCTTCCAGAAAAAGAAAAAATATTTGCTTCTGTTGTCAGCACCCTGAATACTGCACCTATTTTATCCTCTCTAGGCAGGAACCCTGACAACACCAGAGTTGAATATGTGAACTTGTCTGAAATGCAAAATCTGCATCTGTTTTTGTCTACTATCCTGTATCTGTATGATTCCCCCCCCTTTCTTTCTTATTTGTACATCTTTGGAGTCTACTCAACCTGATATCTCAGTCTTCAGAGGGGAGGGGGATTCCATTTCACCCAGTTTCTCTTCCTTTTGGGCTCACTCAACTATCCCCCTTTTGAGGGCACTACTATAAGTCATCTCTCTTCCAACTGGCCAAGTAAGGCCTGAAACCCAACATATGTGCGGGGAAGACCTCACAAGAGTAGCAGCCATTCTGATTAACTAACTGTATTGACAAAAGGGTAGCCATTCTGGAAGGACAAAGCAACAATGGCATTGTCATGGCAATTATAATTTCTGCTGCTTGTTTATGACTGTTTTATTGTCTTGCATTTTAATACTCTTTATATATTTATATAGATTGTATTAGCAGTGTTTATTAAACTTATAGGCTGAATTGGTTCCTTCTGCAGGAAGGAGAATGAATGACAGGATCTTCAGAATCTTTAAAAATAAACAACCTGCAGGGCTTTCCAACCCCTACTTCAGTGGTACTCAAACTGGGGCATCGCGATGTCCCAGCCAGTGAGCCTTGGAGTCTGCCCCCTTAAGGGGTGGGGAGGGGGGAGGTAATGACACAATCACCAGAATCCCATCACTTTGAAGGGGTGCAGGGGCTTGGCTGGACTTACCATAACCTGCTGCAGCCTCCCAGGGGTGCCAGAAGCCCAGCACCAGCCTCTGTAGGGCTCCCCAACATGTGAAGAATGTAAAACTAACAATCATGACCCACTTCCAGTTTCACAATAGCAAAACCAGAAGTGGGTCATAATTGTTATTTTGCCTTGTCTCCCATGTTGGGGAGCCCTGCGGAGACTGGTGTGGTGCTCCCTGCACTTTCGGGAGACTGCAGCAGGCTGTGGTAAGTCCAGCCAAGGCCACTGCACCCCTTCAAAGTGACGTGATCCTGGCAATCGCATCACTGCCTCCCTCCTCCCCCACAAGAACTTACTGGGGAGCTCAAACTCCCTGCGAGTTTGAGAACTGCTGCCCTATTTAGTTAATCTAGCTGAAGAAGTGCCTCTCTGCCTAGTTATAACAGAGATTGTAGGCTGCTTTTCTGTTAAAAATATGCAATGTGGCATACAATTAAATAATGAAAACACAGTCAAAATAAAAAGCAACCACAGTTTTAAATAACACTAAAAGAGCAGTTAAAATAATCTAGCTAGTAACTCAAAGTGACTGATGAGATGAGAGCAACTCTCTCCTCTCCAACAAGCGCTGGTCCCAAACATAGCTTCCAGTCTCTTCTACCCCTCAGCTCAGACATGTTAATCCTTTGCAAGAGGCAGAGACTATGGCTTCCCAGCAGGAAGCATGTGTTATGGAGTCAAGCCAAGACAAACCCAGTCACAAGCCAGAGATTTCACAAGAAACAGCACTCGAAGCCAACACTCTCCTGCCAAGACGGAGCTTCTGGTTGGAGTCAGCTGTTTGTTTTTCTGTATTTAAGAAAGACACCAACCATTACATGGCCTGCTTGTGACAGCTTTGCCTATTTTGTGATGGGAAAAAAAAATCTTGGCCTCGGACAACTTGCCGCTTCCACCCAATTTATTAAAAGGACTGTTCCCTACTGCACCCTGGGCAGTAAACACCTATGGCTGTAAACACCCAGACTTGTAGAGTCAGACAGGAAAGGCACCTTTTGTAGAGTGCTGTAAGCGCAACTCAGATGGAACTGCCTAGGCCCAAACAAAATCTCCAGGGAGTGAAGAGGCAGTTTCTCAAGAACTGCCACTTGGAATTAAGTGCTGAAAAACCTGCTAGCAAAACAAAAGAACAAACAAACAACAGCCTCTCCCGAGAAGCTGCCCAAACACCTACTCATTAAGTACACAACTGCTATGTGCTCACCTCTGCACTGTTGGAAGAAGAATCCAGGTCACGTGCACTGAGAGGCCATATGCACTGAGATAGCCTATGGTATGGTTTGGGTTTTGCTTTTTTTATTTCTGAATGAACAGCAGAGGCCAAGAACAAACTGTAAATGGGGAAGGGGAAGATAATTCCCCATCCTACACATGCACAATAATTATTGTCCAAAGACATAGTCAAGTTGTATTTACCTGCTCCCCACTCCCTCCCCACCATAACTCTAACTCTCCACAAGCCCCTCTGTGCACCATTAACAGAACTGGGACAATTCCCCTGCTACAACACTTGAACAAATTGTCTTCCTGTTTTACAAATGCAATTTCAAAAGTTGTCACAAGCCAGATCAAACCCACTCAGGAGCACAAGAAAGAGGTAGCTATGATCCTCCTTTAAAAAGCCTCTCTCTTTTAAGTGACCTGAGTTCTCAGAGACTATAGGTTTATTTTGTACAGCAAAGAACATACAACTCGTGAGCCCCCTAAAATGGTGGAAGTTTCCAATGAACAGAAGAAAAGCACAACCTATATTCCTAATCCTAAATTCATCAGTGAAATGACCCTACCCTTCTATGGAAGAATAATCCACCCAGTCTTTTCTCTCGGCAAAGATCCTAATATACATCTGTTTCCAAGACTCACGTTTCATCAGTTGCTGTGATGCAACTCTAACTAGACAGACACTGGACAGGTTCCTCTCCACTCATTTTAATTAGCAATAGCCCGATTAGTAACCTAGCGTAGAATGTCTGAAATGAATGTCCTGTTTTTCTCCACTGTTCTTTTTTCCATTTTTATGGACACTCCTAACTCCCCAGAAGTTCCTGTGCAGGTTCAGCAGCTAAAAAGCTGGAGCAGCACAGAGCCTTTGCCATTTGTTTGAAATCACATTACTAGTGAGCACATGGTTTTGTGGATTCAGAAAAATGCTTGACTATCTAGAGTAGCTATTTTGCCTAGCAATAAGAGCTGCCTTGCCATGGGGCAGTCAAACCTGTCTGTCTAGGTAAAGAGGTTCGAGGGAATGGGAGTGGTCAAGTGGGTTCCATTCTTCCCAGGTAACCTGATGGCATCATCAAACCCAAAGTTATTTAGGTTCTAGCACCAGAAAGCTCTTTGTTTTTTCCTGTAAGTTTTTTATTTTTGCTGGTCTACAGTGTGAGCCCTAAAGCCGGGATGCAGAAAACACTCAAGTTGCTCTCCAGCAAGGGCCAAGGATTCTTGGGACAAATGTAAGTTGCTAGGACGAGGGGCCATTTCTAGCTACAGGCAACCAGAGAATTAATTTTCTTTTCCTTTGTTGGCTATTTTCACTCAAAGCTCAGGCTACCAACTTCACTGGGTTTAATGCAGAGTTGCATGGGGGGTTTGTGGGCTGTGGTTTTGAATAGCATCACGGCTCCATCTGCTGGGCATTACTGGTTACTATATCCATTTGATCAAGTTTCTGTTGTGTGCCCCCCAGCCCAGTGCAGACATTTTCCATCAGCATGCTTGTACTTTCCCACTTACCCTTTTATCTCCTTTTTGTTCTGGATGTTATAATTTGACTTTTTGCCTATCTAGTCCATGTTCACAGATAATTTGGTGGGCTGTCACAGGGGTTCGATTTTTAATAAGAACCTCTGTGAATCAGTTCTTTCCTGGGAGGGGTGTTTTTCCCAGATGGGCCCCCTGTGTCTGGGTCTCTGTAGCCTGGGATTGTGGCAACAGATGAAAATAATGAAGGTTCTCCCTGTTCAGCTGCTGATCCAGTATAGGGAAAATGGGAACAGAAAGGTGTAGATGCATGCACACTAACAACTAGGCACTACCCCCCTCAGTCAGCCTGCCTTCTTCCCAGGTCCCCTCACCTAATAATCCCCAACATCAAGCCTGATTTAAAGTTATTTTAATTAGAACAAGTTCACACTGAAAACATTTTCATTTCTTTAGTCAATGTCCTCCTAGTACAAGACATAGAACAAGAACATTTTGTTTGTGCCTATATTGAGTATATGGAGAGTTGCAAAACAACATCTGAAAGCAAAAATTTGCTTTGATCGTACCTGGGATATTCGTGGCTGGCTACTGCTGTCGGGAAACACTGTGCTAGGATTGCTCTGTGGTTGGCCTTCTAGCCAGGAGATTTTTAGAGGATTTTGTATCAGACCAACTTCATTCTTCACTGCCATCTCCTACCAATAAAGACAATCTGCTGCAGTAATCACCTTCATTTCATTGATCCACAGCAGAACACACACAGACAGACCAAGGAAACAAACTGTAGTGCCAGATGAAATCTAAAAACTAATCTAAACTTATTGAGGGCTTTCCTTTCAAACTCCCAAATTAGCTCATATCGTTCTGATTAATGTGTTTGTGTCACTTGTTTCAGTAGAAGGAACAAGAATATTGTATGCGATACCTGATAGCTTGTAGGATAAGGAACAAGATATGTAAAAAGCAATACCAGATTGCTTAAAGCAAGCAAGCTATGCCAAATGCTAAGCAGAAAGGTGAAAAATAAAATCACTACATAATCTCATATAGGAAGAAAATTCCATTTGCCTCCACATCTTCAGCTCACAATAACATGGATGAAAGCCTTCTGTTATCAAATGAAAAAAAATTAATTTAAGTGTAGCATTTTGTGTTTTACAAATGTAGCAATTCCATAATGCACATCAATCATTTAGCACAGCGGTCACCACTGTAAAAGGAAAAAGCTGCCCCCATTCAGACCCCTCTTACTGTTCTGCTGCACAGTGTGGAAGAAGCCCACTCAACCGCTGTAATGCGATATTCCAGGCAGTTGCATCTGTAGCCCACAGGCTTTGCGCCTACAGTTCCGAGCAGATGCAACTGCCTAGAATGTTCCGTTACAGAAATCAGGTGGGCTTTGTGTGAGCAGCGCAGTGGAATGGTAAGTACTGGTCACATGGGGGGAGGGATGCAGCACTGCTCGTGGGCTGTGGTTTGGCGAGTGCTGATTTAGCAGAAATGCATTCATTACACAAACAATAAAATTACACGTTCACCATCATTAGCAAATAAAAATGAATTTGTACTGGTCTGATTTTAATTCTCTCTCTCTCTCTTCAGAGATTCTAAGGGCCTAGAAAATGGATGCCATCCCTCATAAAAGCTATCCAATTCATCATGACCTGCGTTTTCACGTAACTGACAAGTGAGTTTAGATACAATGACTAGCTTTCAAACTTTATCAATCTACTGTAGTTCCTGTGAGTAGGAACCAGAGCTGGTTTCCACTTAGCTTCCTGCGCTCTTTTGGCCACAAGTAAGAGGATGAGTAGTGGTGCTGTCAACACTGTTGTTAACTCGTCTCCTTCAGTGAAGTCACTCACAGAACCCAGTCCTGTCAACACTGTTGTTAACTCTTGTCTCCTTCAGTGAAGTCACTCACAGAACCCAGTCCTATATATTTTTCTGTTCATCCCTAGCTTTTATGTTAGCCTTGAGGAAGCGCTCCAACTTGGTACAGAAGTGTCACGCAAGGGGCTTTCAACTGCTTTGCAAAGGCTAAGGCAGTCATTTTCAACCACTGTGCCGTGGCACACTGGTGTGCCATGAATGGTCCCCAGGTGTGCCGCAGGAATTTGGGAGAGGGTCATTTATCAATAGGACCATCAGGGGATGTGAGCCCCCATTGACACCACAGTGCGCCTTGTCAGTTGTCAAAAAGCTGATGGAGTGCCTTGACCATTTTAGTGCCTTGCCACTGTGCCGCGAGATGAAAAAGGTTGAAAATCACTGGGCTAAGATATCACATCTCTCACAGGCTGAATCAGTTCAAAGATGAAGCAGTTTGATTACTACCAGGAGCTACTTTGGATGGCAGTATTAAAGATCCCATCCCACCAACACAGTTTGCAATCAAAATTCCTTAGTCAAAAAACTTACAGCAGCTTTCACTGTAGCAAATTCCACAACTGCACTCCCGGTTTTCTTGCTAGAGATCACCAAATTCAGGACCTCTCCATACTGTCAAAATCAAGAAGAAACAGAAAAATCAAGAACAGCTCTAGGTAAGAAACAATATGCTAAGAACTCTGAAACATAAAATGTTTCACTAAAGTCTTCATGAAGCACAAATGGTAAAAGATGCAGTAGTGGCATCAAGATAATATTTGATGTGGGATACTGAACATATTATGTGCTATACAGAACCATGCTAATTTATAGTCTTATTATGTACTGAAGTACATGTTTTCAACTGAAGTTCTCAGGAAATTTAAATATTATGGACAAAAGGATAAGACAATATTCAGAAATCAATGAAAAGGAAACACTTATATAACTATTTATAAATCAATAATATGTCAACAGAGTTGTATACACTTTTATATGGAATTGATCAAAATCCATTTCAAAAATTTAGAACATTAAGATCATGTGATCTAATGAATGGATAGCTTTCAACTTAGCTATGATTATTTTTCAGCCAAAAAAAAAAAAATTTATATCAGCACTGCAGAAAGCTTTAGCCCAGTGGTTCTCACACATTTAGCAAAGGGACCCAGTTTTTAGAATGAGAATCTGTCAGGACTCACCGGAAATGATGTTATGACCAGAAGTGACATCATCAAGCAAGAAAAATTTTAACAATCCTAGATTGCAATCCTAGCCACACTTTCCCAGAAGTAAGTCCCATTTACTATTATTGTTTTAAAAAATATACATAGTAGCTTGTTAAAAGTACAGGTCTGTAATTTCCTCAAACACAGTCACATATCATGGTAGCATCAAATCTATTAAAAATAAAATATTGAAATGAATGGGGACAAACCTGTAATCGGCTCGCGACCCACCTAGTGGGTCCTGACCCACAGTTTGAGAAACACTGCTCTAGCCAATCAGATCAGCCTAGCGCTTGCAGAAGAAAAGTGAGATCAGGCTCCACTAGGAATTACATGTATTACAATTGCAACGTAAGTCACATGTTAACGAATTCCTAGTGTTACTCTTACTAACAATGAAAAGGTGGGATACAGCTATATCAGCTTATATGAAGTGACTGAAGCTGAAGCCATGAACCATCTGTGTTTATTCTTACAGAACATCAAAGAAAGGGTAGATTGGAACAGGACCTTTTCTAGGATTTGCAGGAGAATTTCTTTTGAGTAGCCTCCTTTAGTCTCATCTTCTTTCTTGCATTTCCATCGTAGCTGATGGGAAAAAGTTACAAGTGAGTATCACTCAGCACAGTGCACCAGGAGCAACATAGCACAATTTGCCCTTAGATTTGACATGGTATAAAAGCAACAGATTCAAATATCAGCATTTGTAAACTAAAGGAAATGCCTATGTTATAGACAAACATATACAAATAGTCCATGCACAGGGAAGAGTTCACATTCAGAACTGAAAATTACTACATACATCAAGCAGCATCTGGCAACCTGTCAATATACCAAGTCACAGAGATTTAACTCCTAATTACCTTTATTGCGCCTAGATTCTAGATTAAAGTGCAAGGAACACATTAAGGTGCAGTAAGTGACAATTCCAGTAAGCAGCGAGGATGCCAGAGGCAGTCCAGCTTTCTGTGAGGCTGGAGGAGATCCATGTGGCTTCTACTGGTGGAATGATAAGTTAGTTGCTCATCTCTCTTCACAGTTCACATTTTTCGGAATGTCTTACTTTGAGCTTGGGTGTTCCTTTGCCCTCCTCTCCATACCCATCTTGTGTGCCTCGAGGAAGGAAAGAAAAGAAAATGAAAACCACCATTACAATCGTTCTGAGAATAAATTACCACCTTTCCATTTATTAAATGAAACCATTTGTGCAAACTCTACACAGGTTCTTACATTCATTAAATTAATCTGAAACACCCTCCTCATTTGTAAGATGGTGATGAACAGATTCAGGAAATGTAAGTCGGTCACCTGAGATCGCACAGGAAATAAGCACGCAGCCTAGAAAAGAAACTAGGGTGCAAAACTGCACACACTTTCCTGGGAAGAAGCCACATTGGACACATTGGGATTTCCTTCTCAGTTGACACACATAGGACTGGGTTATATATCTTCTAATTTGACCCCGCTTTACTGATAGAATGAGTAAGTGAATATTCTGCCACTGAAGTTTTACAGCGGAACAGGGAGAAAGGGCAATTTTTCTTCTGATGTTTACAGCTTAACAACAACAAGATTAAACTGGTTCTGAGCAGCAGGAGACAGTAATCTGAAGAGAACGTATGCCAAGCACAGAAAGATGGCATTCTGAGGCTCTGACCTTGCCTGGCCTTACCTCGTACTCGTTCTTTCTCAAGTCGAATTTGTTCCTGGATAAGTTTCTGCTGTTCCTCCAGCTGGCGGGATCCTTCTTCCCGTAGCCGCAGGATCTGGGAAGAGAGGAAGAAGGCAAAAATGCTGATCCTATTGCCAATAAAAATGTATCCATTGATCCTCTAATTCTGAGGCAAGAACTCAACCACATTATGCTACCTTGTCAAACAACCTGAAGTTACTGCTTTTCCCCACAGGATCCCAGAATGATTTATTCCACACGTCTGTTTATTCTGTTACTGTTGCTTGCTCTTGGTTCTCACAGCTGTCCAAAGAAATGCCTCTCACTACATTTCTGTTTGGCATGCCATCCTTACCTCTTGCTCTAATGTCCTGGTAATCTGGATCTCTTCCTCTTTGCTAACTTGGGCCTGGGCTTCTCTTTCTCGGGCTTCAAGGTCTGCAATAAAAATGTTCACAAAGTCAGCAAAACTCTAAATCAGGGGAAGGCAACCTACAGCCCGCAGGCTGAATCAGGCCCACTACCTGAAAACATCAGACCTATGGCCAGACGACAGGAGAGAGAGTAGGTGGAGGAAGGATCTGGCTACCTTGGACTTTCTTCCTCTCTGGCTTGGCTGTCTCACCCTCCCTGCAAACTGGTGGAAGGAAGAGAAACCTAGGCAGGCTGGGCTTGAAGAGCATGGTAGGGATGGAGGAGGAAAGGAGAAGGTGAGGCACCAACAAATCTTTGCTTAAGGTGCTTGGAATAGCAGTAAAACAGCTGTGGTCTAGATAGGCAGTAGCCACGGCAACAAGGGAGAGCACAGGGGTCTCAGCTAGTGATGTCTGTTGCAAGTCCCTGGGTGACAGTCGAGCACCATCAGACCTGCCTTGTGCACGCCACTCCCCTCGTGCGCTCTGACCCCTATACAGAAGAAGGTTGCCCACCCCTTTCTAACACAATGAACTTCTGCTAATTGCAGTATTCCACGGCACCCCTTGTTCCCATGTTGCATCTCTATGTCACTAGCCATAAAACAAATGAATTGCCAACATGAACAGATAATAGACACCAGTTTTTTGGTCTTTATTCCATCTGAAAAGATACTCAATTTACATACCAAGCTTGACTTTTTTCCTCCTTTCATCAAGTTTCTGAGTCCTTTCTGCTGCTTGTTTCTTGGCTTTTCTTACTTTATCATATGCTGCCTGTAGTAATAGAATAAGAAGAAATAATACATCAAGAGAAAATAGAAGTGGAAGCAAAGTTTCAGTCCTGTGCCTAGAACTACTCAGATCAAGCAAGGCAGAACAGCTAAGAGTTTGGCTTTCAAAATCTCTATTTAACATTAAGGAGACATCAGTTTGCATTTGTGACAGTCACAAGAATCTCAGCCAGTATCTAGCACTGGTAAAATACAAAAATAAGGGAAAGGAAATATTACATGAAACAAGAAGTATTTTGTACACTGAACAGTGAAACAGAAATTAGCAACATGGTTCAAATTTCCCATTCAAAAACCATTTTGTCTTTCTGGATGAGTTTAATACCATAGGTATTGTTTGAGAGATGCTGAGTAACTTTCATCATAGCTATTGGCATCAAGTACCTGGTTTTGCTTAAAAAACAACTTATAACTGACAACCAATGAATCGACATGCACACATAGAAGTGCCAGTGCTCCGTTTGCTGTTTTAGTAGCAACAACTCCCACTACTGAAGAGACAAGCCATTGAGAAAGCAACTTGTTTCACTCATTAGCAAACACAGATGCAGAAAAAGAAATATGTCATATAAATAAGTAGGAAGGGACTGGTTCTTTCCCATATGGACTACGGTAGTCCCAATATTATACAGGTGCATTCTGTCAACAAATTTCAAAAAGAGCCAGAACTTAAGAATCTGTGGTGACATGCTTCGGGACAGAGGTCACACTCTGTGCAAATGAGACTCAGCCTCAGTCCTTCATGGTTTAGGATGGGGCTTCACTGTGAATAAAGGAAAGTCTACATACAACCAGGTAACAGCCTTGCCACAGACCAGTCAGGAGCAGCTCTGAATCTGAACGGATCTGTAGATCAGTAGCTGGAAAACAAAGTGCCTTCTCCAAGCACAAATGAACAATGGCGGAAGCAGAAAATATTTGCTGTTGTGACATAACATTAAAACAACTCACTCTTGCTGCTGCATCTGTTAGGACTGCTAATGCTTGAGACAACTGATGGAAGAGTTCAGCTGAGGAGCAAAAAAAAAACCATGAAAAAAGTCAGGAACAACAGTGTAGAAAAGTTCATACAATCCCTGGCTATCGAGCTGAAACAAGAAACTCTCTCCATGAGGACAACATTTTCTATAACACTTGGAAGCCCCTCTCTCTGCCAGGATGAGGAAAAAAATCACCACCTATCATAAAGATGTACTTCAGAACTGAAGCTTTCACCACTTAATCTCCAGTAAGGACCAAACAGGGACCACTTAATCTCCAGTAAGGACCAAACAGGGACCAAACAGCATTACTTAAGAATAACACCCATGGAAAGCAGTGGGTCTACTTCTGAATAAAAAGGATTGCAAATATATGCAGCTGCATCTCTCTGCTGTGAATTGAATTGCACACTCTCAGTTATGTGTTATGGGTTGTATGTTGTATGTAGAGCTTCTGGCTTAACACACCAGACACCTTAAAGGTGGATTTGATTCATGGTTCTCCTGCAGTGGTTACCAACCTTTTTCACTTGCATATCCGTTGGCAATAATAAATTGTACCCTTACTCGTAGCAAAATGTTTGTAATAATACAAGCCCTCATCTCCTGTCTATGAAAACCCAGACTTCATGTATTCATCACAGTGTTTTCTCTTTTTATCTGTTTGAGGAACAGAAGACTCTGCCTTTGCACTGTTTTGCACCAGAAGTGTGCTGAGAAATTCTGGATGATTGATCACTTTACATATTATGTTTCAGCTTTTTTACTGTGCTGGTTTTCAATCACTGGTTCATACATGAATTGATGACCAAAAACTAGCTGTTGGTGGGGCTTTCAAAGCCAACTAGCTACCTCCCTTCCTGCCTTGCTGGTCCTTCCAAGGCATTCTGGAGCATGACCTGCCTTTTTCTACCATTATTCCATTCTTTTTCAAGTACCCCTAAAGGTCCTGTTGAGTGTCCCTGGGAGTACATGAATACCAGGTTGGGAACCACTGATTTACTGGTATGTTGTTTACAGTGCACTTACTCTGATAGTGTTTACAAAAAGGTGGTGAAGACCAGAATTTAAAAAGAATAAAAATGTATCTTATGATCTTTTACTATGTTTTTAATAAATTAGAAGCTACAGTTCTTAGGTAACAATTAGTGGTAGGTTATTTTTCAGGATCTGGCCTGGGGTAAAATCAGACAAAACTATAGTCAGACACCCCTCTAAGTTTAAACCCCCCCCCCCGACGTATCTGAGGGTCATAGAAAATTCCATGATTGTTGGCTCAAAATCTGCCCTCGACTTATCTGTGGGGTCGACTTATAGGCAAGTGCCTGAGGTGAGTAAGTTCCAGCGCGCAGGTCCTAAATGCTGCCAGGGTTTTCGAAATGTTCTCCATAACTTATGTACTCCCTTTATAACTATCCATTTTATGTTTACAAAAACTGCTATGCCAAAAAATCATGTCACTCACAATAACACACAATTACGCTATTCTGGAAAAATCGAGTTATTCCTGATGGCCACAGGGGATGAAAGCAGCAATAACAAAAGGCTGCTTACATCAAGACTGTTCATACCTGCTTTGGGATTGTCTGGATTTTTATCTGGATGGCAAGTCAGGGCCTTTTGTCTGTAGGCTTTCTTAATCTGTGGGAGATAAAAGAAACACAATGAACAATGTGACTAGCAGACAGAGGCGACAAAGTATAGCAGAAAACAACCTACTGAAAAGTAATAGAAAAGGCTTTAAAATTCAATACAGGTCCAGCCTATTTATACACAGATTTTTTTTATACACAGATTTGACTCAACAGGAATGGCCACTGCAAATGAGAAGGAATGTGCTCATCCCTGGAGAAGCGGAAAAATGCACCCCTTTAAAATCAGTTTAAAAAACTAAACAGTCCTTTAACAATAGCCTCCTTAATGAGAGGGGAGGCAGCTGGCTGACAATCCAACAATCCTTCTCTCTCCAGGCGACCCCTCCCTTCCTCCTGAGCATGTGAAAGAAAGGTGATCACTTTGCATTGGTGAAGGGAGGGACTGAGTGAAGTGCCTTTCTAAGCTCTTGGAGGAGGACTGATGATTTGTCTTCTTAATGACTCTTATCTTACATCACAAAGGTCAGAAAGGCTGTTTTTTTAAATCACCAGAGCAAAGAAACTTTGTTTTTTAAATTGATTTGCTATAGTGTGTTTTTTTTCGCCATCCAGGTGAGTGCTTGGAAGGGAACCCACGCAAATAATGAGGCTCAACCTGTACATGCTTGTGAAGACTGGCAAAGAGAGTGGAGCGGAAGGGGTGCCTGCATAATCTAGAGATGCAGAACACCAGCAAACAGCCCCTAGAAAAGACACTGAGCTGGGATGAAGAAGACCAATTACCCTTCCACAATCATTACCAGGTTATATATAGATATAATAATTTCAGGAGAGTGTTTAACATGAAATCTCTTAAATTAACATTTGTAAAATTAACATATGTTATTCTAAAAAGTCTCCTATATAGAAAGAAATAAGACAAGTGTCTAATTCTGAGATGCATGTTAAACCATTCTGCCAATACACTGGCTAGAAATATGCAGTATTTATGCAGGCCCCATTGGTTAGATATATAGGGTAATACACGGGCTCCATCTAGTGGGCAAAACAATCACTAAAAGATGGATCTCTTCAGACAAGTTCTTTAAGCAAAAATCTATTCAAACCGTGTCATTTAGAATGTTTTAGTAATCCTTAGAAATGGCTGTTAAAAAAACATTCATCTGGTTCCTAGGGTTAGCACAAATTGCATCCAGACAACTAGGCAGGGAAGTTTTTCCAAATTTGGTTCACTTTTCTTTTATGCTTCAAATAACAAACTCAGTAGGTGTAGACAGGCAGGCTAGTAAATTATTGTTTAGGCTACTGATTTTTGAGGACTTCCTTGCAAGGCTGCCAATAGGTCAGTATTATACCTCTGAGGAATCAGGCAGAAATGATAGTGTCTTGCCCAAGGTCACCTTGGAAGTTCCAAGCAGAGGCAAGATTCAAACCAAGTCATTCCTGGCTTATTCTTTTATCACTATGCTAAACCAGATTCAATGAACAACAAATCCAAAGACATCTCAAATCACTGTTCATTCATGCAGATCAGTTCTGTCAATTTTTTTTACTTACTCATCAATTACATGTTATCATTAATCAAGGTACAAACCACTCTAAACAAGATACATGGTCCAAGGCAGTGTGTCCCAAACATTTTTGACCATAACACTAAACGCAGTTTTTCTCTCAATCTTGTGACCCACTGAGGTGGGTGTGTTAATCCATTTTTGCCCAGCCCACAGGTGTATACATTTGATCCCTGTTGCATATATGCAGCATTGGGCACAAATAGCTTTATAATATTAATGATATAAAAGATCATGATATTATAATGCTGTTGTACAAATCTATGGTAAGGCCACACCTGGAGTACTGTGTCCAGTTCTGGTTGCCGCATCTCAAAAAGGATATAGTGGAAATGGAAAAGGTGCAAGAGAGAGCAACTAAGATGATTACTGGGCTGGGGTACCTTCCTTATGAGGAAAGGCTATGGTGTTTGGGCCTCTTCAGCCTAGAAAAGAGGCGCCTGAGGGGGAACATGATTGAGACATACAAAATTATGCATGGGAAGGATAAAGTGGATAGAGAGATGCTCTTTACACTCTCACATAACACCAGAACCAGGGGACATCCACTAAAATTGAGTGTTGGGAGAGTTAGGACAGACAAAAGAAAATATTTCTTTACTCAGCGTGTGGTTGGTCTGTGGAACTCCTTGCCACAGGATGTGGTGACGGCATCTGGCCTGGATGCCTTTAAAAGGGGATTGCACAAGTTTCTGGAGGAAAAATCCATTATGGGTTACAAGCCATGATGTGTATGTGCAAACTTCTGATTTTAGAAATGGGCTATGTCAGAATGCCAGATGCAAGGGACGAACAGGATGTTGGTCTCTTGTTATCTGGTGTGGTCCCTGGGGCATTTGGTGGGCTGCTGTGAGATACAGGAAGCTGGACTAGATTGGCCTATGGCCTGATCCAGTGGGGCTGTTCTTATGTTCTTTCTAAGCTCTTGGACCATAATTTGGACCCCAATCCTATGCATGTCTACCCAGAAGTCCATTATAGTCAACAGGGCTTACTCCCAGGTAAGTGTGAATAGGATTTGACCCTAGTGCTATGTTCAAAGCAAGTCTTGGGTAAATTTTGCCCTCACCACAATAGTGCCACCAAGCACAATTATTTATACCTCATTGGAGCATGTGCAACCTACTCACTTAAGGGGGAGGAAGTACAGGAATGCACTCCTGGACATCTTGAGAGTGGGGACTTGATCTGTTCCCTGACCCCTTCCCCTGGTGACCCATCATTAATTTAATTCATGTACTGTATATCCCATTTTTTTCATCATAAGACCCAAGGCAAGGCACATAAATAACAACAGCCTGCTTTCCGACATAAAATAGTTCACAAAGCATATGAAAACATGTGGCGTTTCCAGGAGGACACCCAGCCAGACCTTGACCAGATCTAATGTATCATGCATCCTGAGCTCAAGCTCTGGGAATAAGAATCAATAATCACACCTCCCTCTGACCCTCCATTTTGGGTCCTCCTTCTTGCTCACTTGACAATGGCAAGAATACTGCAAGAGCATGACACAATGTTAGGAAATGGCTTTTTTCTAGAGCCCCTAGTACTGAAGATCTATTATTATTACTGTATTATTATTATAGCAGGGGACGCTCTGCTGTCATGCAGTTTTGTGCCCAGGCCTTTTCACTCTTGCACCACAATCTTAAGAATGCCAGTTCAGAAGTGAACCTGGCTGAGGTCAAAAGGACTCACTTGTAAGAACCTAAGAAGAGCCCCACTGAATCAGGCCAAAGGGGACCCATCTAGTCCAGCTTCCCGCATCTCACAGTGGCCCACCAGGTGCCTCAGGGTACACACAAGACAACAAGAGACCTGTATCCTGGTGCCCTCCCTTGAATCTGGCATTCTGAGGGAGCCTACTTCTAAAACAAGGAGGTTGCACAGACCCATCATGGCTTGTAACCTGTTATGGACTTTTCCTCCAGAAAACTGTTCAATCCCCTTTTAAAGTAGTTCCACAGACTACTTCTAAAACCAGGTGGCTGCACCTGCCTATCACGGCTTGTAACCTGTGATGAACATTTTTAAAGGCATCCAGGCCAGAAGCCTTCACCACATCCTGTGGCAGGGAGTTTCACAGACGAACCACACGCTGGGTAAAGAAATATTTCCTTTTGTCTGTCCTAACTCTCCCACACTCAATGTTAGTGGCTGTCCCCTGGCTCTGGGGTTGAGTGGGAGGAGAAAGGGGATCCCTTTGTCCATCACCACACCCTGTGGCAGGAAGTTCCACAGGCCCGTCACACTCTGGGTGAGGAACTATTCCCTCCTGCCTGTCCAGACCCTTCCCCAGTCGCTGCTGGGGCTGTCCCCTGGCCCTGGTGCTGTGCGGGAGGGGCCCGCGATCTGCCCCTGCCAGGCCGGTGAAGCTGCCTGAGAGCCAAGCCGAGGCAGGTCTCCTCAGAAGCAAGCCCATGACAGCCAATGGGGCATGCTCCCAGGGAGGCGCGGGGGGGGCGGCCCTCATCCTCCCGGGTTCTGACCGCGGAGGGCCTCGAAGCCTCCAGGGAGCCTCCTCGCCTAGCCGCCGAGAGCCTCCCCTCCCCGGGCGCTCCCCGCTGACCTCCTTGTCCGCCGCCTTCTCGCCGACGCCCAGCAACGCGTACAAGTCCAGCGCCAGCAGCTCTCGGTCCACCGCCATTGCGTTCCCTCACGGACCACCCGCCGGGAGCCACCAAACCCCAACCCCCGCCGCCAACACTACGCCCCGCCCCTTGGCTGCTGGGAAGCGTAGTCTTTTCAGAATTTCCCTCACGCAGAGGCTCAGCGCAACCTGAACTACACCTCCCAGTGTGCCTTGCGAATCGACGCCGGGAGCTCTCTTGCAACAAGAACTCCCAGCAGGCATCAAGAAAGGCAGTTTCCAACGCTCTTATGGGGCTTGTAGTTTTTATAGGTGACGCCATTTTTAAAGAAGGCGGTGTGGTGGAGAGCGTTGGAACTACAGTTCCCGTCGTGCCCCGCGGTTTCTTAGGGCAGAGAGAATTACCCTGTGGTAAGTGAAGTTGCTCGCTGACAGACTTCTTCATGTTGTTGGTGGGTTTCCCAGCCAGAGCCTTTCCTCGTGCTGGGGTGTGTGTTGTGTTGTGTGTCTAGCAAGGACGTGGAGAGGCAGGGAAGGGCAGAGCCTCCCCACCAGGGCAGGGGAGGGCTCTGCGCATGGGTTGTGTGTGTTTGGGTGCTTCACACGGCGGCGGCGCTTTTCGAAGGACTCAGGTGGGGAGGCTCTGCCCTCCCCTGCCTCACCACTCGTCCCTGCTGTCCAGTCTTGACAGGTGCTGACTCAGTTGCAAAGCTCAACATCTATGTGCTCAGATTCGTGCTCTGTGTGCGTGTCTAGTTGAACCTTTGGTTTCCAGAGTGTGGTGTCTGAATAGTCAATGGTGTGTGTTTGTCACTGCTTTGCTTTTCTCTCAGTGCAGGTGTTGCTTGTTGGTCTCTGACTCCTGGGTTGCTGGGCAGGTCAAATGACACCCTCCTAATCCCTGCTAACTGGGTAAGAGGCACTCTTTCAAGTGGGTGCTCTTCTTCTTAGCAAGGGGAGAGTAACTAGCCCACCTCACCCCAGCACTGTCTGTTTTAGTGGCTATCTGCTGGTGTTCTTTTGCATCTTTTTAGATTGTGAGCCCTTTGGGGTCAGGGAGCCATTACTTATTTGATTTTTTTCTCTGCAAACCGCTTTGTGAACTTTAGTTGAAAAGCGGTATATAAATAATAATAATAATAACCAAAGGTGCGTGGCCTTCAGTGGGTCACCATCGCCAGCCTTGTCAGGTGTGTTTCTTTCAAGCAAGAAAGAAATATGCGGAGGAGGAAGACTCAAGGAGAAGAAAAGTAATAATAATAATAATAATAATAATAATAACTTTATTTCTACCCCGCCTTTCTCCCCGAAGGGACTCAAGGCGGCTTACAACATATTAAAAACAATTTAAAAACAAATAAAAACATATTAACACATACTAAAAACAGCAGTCAGAGTAAAAATAGGTAAAAAGTGCATAGAGCAGCAGCAAGTCATAAAAGAATCAGGCCTGTAAAAAAAAATATTAAAAGATGTTAAAAAGATGTTAAAAGGCCAAGAACTCAGAAGGCCTGTTTAAACAGAAGGGTCTTCAGGCCTTGCCGAAAGGTCTCAAGAGAGGGAGCCATTCTTAAGTCAAGGGGAAGGGAGTTCCATAGCGTTGGTGCCACTACTGAGAAGGCCCTATTTCTTGCAGCCGCCCCACGTACCTCCCTAGGCGGCGGCACTTGTAAAAAGGCCTTCTCTGATGACCTGAGAGGGCGAGCCGGATTGTACGGGAGCAGGCGATCTCTAAGATACCCTGGTCCAGAGCAGTATAGGGCTTTAAAGGTCAATACCAGCATCTTGAATTGGGCCCGGAAACGAATGGGCAGCCAGTGCAGCCGCTGGAGAAGCGGACTGACAGGGTCGAACCGCCTACCTCCAGTAACCACACGGGCCGCCACATTCTGCACTAGTTGCAGTTTCCGAACCGTCTTCAAGGGCAGCCCCACATAGAGTGCGTTACAGTAATCTAATCTCGATGTCACTGAGGCATGGATCACCGTGGCCAGGTCTGCACGATCCAAGTACGGCCGCAGCTGGCGCACCAGCCGAAGCTGAGCGAAGGCCCCCCTAGCCACAGCTGCCACCTGGGAATCCAGGAGCAGCTGCGAGTCCAGGTGGACCCCCAAGCTGCGGACCTGCTCCTTCAGAGGAGTATATAGCAGTGTTTCTCAACCAGTGGTACTCGTAACTCCAGTGGTACTTGAGGTGGTGTCTGGTGGCACCCACAGGACCCTCTGCCACCTGGCAATGAGACCAGCAATGCAACAAGCAGTGGTAGGATGCCTCACATGGTGGCGGTACTCTTAGAAGGACTCCGGCTGGGAACCTTTGCCTCACCTGCCCCCCTCCCACCCATCACACATCCCTGCTGTCCAGTCTTGGAGGGTTGCAAAGCTCAACATTTGTGTGCATGCGTGTCTAGTTGGATCTTTGATTTCTAGAGTGTGTGATGGGCAGAGCACCAGCATGCACTTTTCGTGTGCTCAAAAAAGCCCTCCCATCTGCCTTGAGCTTTTTACTGGTGTTTGTCATGTTTGGCCTCCCAATCTGGAAGCAACTGGCAATGACATCATCACCTGTTACTACTGGTGGTACTTCCAATAGGTTTGCCCATACAGAGTGGTACAGCAGGGGACAAACATTGAGAAACACTGGCATATACTGTATATGGTAGTAAAACAAGACTAGGCCCCTTGTTGCAGGTTGTGGTTAGGGTCTCAGCTCTTGAAAGGTTGATAGTAAATATTCATTCATTTAAAGGTGGGAAGCTCAAGTTTAGATCCCTGCTGTTGGACATTACTTGTCAAATGACTGTGTCAGGTGAGCTTAGATAAAATATGCTGATAAATTATATGTGGACATACTATAATTATGTACATACCCTTAAAACATTGTTCTCAGACTATGGGATGGGACCCACTAGGTGGTCGTAAGCCAATTTTTAGGTGGGTCCTCATTCATTTCAAAGTGTATTTTATTTTTAATGTATTAGCCTTGATGCTACCATGGTATGTGACTGCATTTGAATAAATGTTACAGATCTGTTCTTTTAACAGGCTACAATATATATGATTTTAACAACGATAGTCAGTGGGGCTTATTCCTGGGTAAAAGTGGATAGGATTCCAACCTTTGAGATGTTTGGGGAATTTTTAAACAGATCAGCAACTGTTTGGGAGAGTTAAAAAGGTTCTTCTTTCTTTTAAATAAATTAGTTGATTTATTGATTTGATTTTGTCATATGGGAGTGTTAAAAATTTTCCAGCTTGATGGTGTCACTTTTAGCCATGACATCACTTTCAGGTTAATGACAACATTTCTGGTGGGTCCTGACAGAATGTCATTCTGAAAAGTGGGTCCTGGTGCTAAAACATTTGAGAACCGCTGCCTTATATAGAGTAGGAAAGTGGTTTAAAAAAAAGTAAAAGTTTTGCTTCCAGATGGTGCTACAGATGGATGGTTATGTATGAGTAGGTTGGGAAGATGATGACTCTGTTGCCATCTGCTGTACCTTCTTAGGCCTAATTTGCCTTCCTCTTGTGATTAGTGCATTGCAGGTCAATATATTTGCTGTTGATTTGCAGTTTTTGTTGATGAAAGCTAATGGGGCAACCTGTTATACCCTTCTAAGCCCTGGTCTAAACGATATGCTTTCCTTATGGTTAGGTTAAATTAATGTGCTATTTTGAATTGTTTGACTTTGTTATCATTTATGATTGCCTTTCTGCCTCAGGAATCCGCTTCATTCATCCATGATTAAATCTTATTCTTTTATAGCTTGTTATTTATATAGTTTAGACCAGGTCTGAGAGACTTCTCCCATTCAAAAACAAGTCAATGGAACATAACAATTTGTCTTTGGGGAAGCTCCAACCCTTCTTCTTTGAACGAGGGTGATAGTTAAGTTCCCGAGTGATTATTTTTATAAGTTACTTGGCTTTAGTGTTGGCATCCTTCAGTCTCAGAAGACTATGGTATCGCGCTCTGAATAGCAGTTCTAGAACAGAGTGTCCTCTCCAGTGCGCGAAGCCTGGGTAGAGTAGATATGGAGGATAGACCCATGCAGCAAATCCCCCCTCTCCATGTCGCTGAAATGGTCCAATGGAAAGGCAGAAGCCAATACGGTTGGTTCCAACGGCGTCGCAGGAGTTGCTAGAACGTGACTGTGTTCAGCCATGAACTGCCTCAAGGACTCCGGATTTTGCCTCGAGTTTGACTCCTGAAGCCTTTTCCATAACTGGATGTAGCCACAAGGCAGTGGAGGTTTGGGATCAGAGTTTTCCTTCTCTCAGATGAGCTGCCTTCGCAGGCTAATGAGTCCCATCTACCCAGTGGCTGTTTAGTCGCCTCTTAGGACAAGTACAGCCAAACTGAGGGCCTATTCTTATCCCCAGCCCCCAGGGGATTACTTGGTTTACACTCTCCTGAAGTGCTGCAAGTTATTAATTCACAATTAATAATCAATGCAAGTTATTAAAATGATTGCTATTACTTCAGTACTTCCAAATATGAATCAAGGGCCAGATTCTCACCTTCTCTTGGCTGAATGAGCCTAAGAACACAGTTTCCTTAATATGTCATATTTATCATTACAGGCCTGTACAACTCTCTTATCATTCATCCTTTCTCTGAAAGAGGAAGAAAACTTGGGATAAACTGTGCACAGGCTGAAACAATCAAGTGCTTCAATCTACTTTTGCAGACACTTTTGCAGACTTACCTTGTCGGACACAATGGATAGCAGGTGTTATGGCTGTGCATCAAAGTTTACTGTCTTCAGGAAACAGGCAAGATTTTTTTTTTAACTACAGGCTGTGACTTGTTATCCACTGGGGTTCCATTCCTGCCCTCCACATAGTGCCAGCCGGGGTCACAGCATTTCTGCGACCCCCTCTCAGCTACGCAACTGCATCAAAATTGACTTCTTTGTCTTAAGAAATGAAGTATTGAACAGTGGAAATCAGAATTCTTTTCCAAAATGGTCCACTGCAGTCCAGACCTCAGATCATTTTCTGATTGATGCTTTTTCCTTAGAAGGGCATTTGATCAGCTTTAATTATTTTCATGATGTATTATTCCCCCATTAAGTTCCTGAGGGGTCTGTCTTTCTTGAGCAAATCACTGCCTTCCAGCCTCCTGTTCGTATAACTGTAATTATCATGGCTTATTGAAACTCAGGAAATGATATATTCCTCTCTGAAACTTAAGAAGTCAAGACATGACTAGTGATTTCATTGGAACCACACAAAAATTGATTTAAACTTTATAGAGAAGTAGTATCTAAACCCATTTGAGTAAAGATTATAGGCGTCCCCCAATATCAGCAGATCTAGAATGTGTTTTGCTTTAACAAACATTATAAGCAGAAAGCTTATAGAAAGACTAACAGGCAGGCAGCCTGCAGTCTAAATGGGAGACTAAGAGCAAACCAGAAGTTAATATTCACTCTTACAGCCCTAGCCTATGCCCCAGGGCCACCATAAGGAGCAGCGGCACCAAAATGGCTGACACTGTATCCTATGGGGCCAGGGCAGTCGCTGAAGTCTCCTCGGGGTAAGATGAACATTTGTTCCTATTTAAAGCACAACATTACTAACACGTTTATATACATTACATTATACACCCTTATAAAGCACTTGACATTACTAATATTTCAATTTTAATGGGTTAATGGGGGTAGCACAATTATTTAGGAACTAAGAGTGCTTACTTCTTGTTTTCCCCCTGTCTCAGTGTGGCTGCAAAAATTGTGGCCGAGCATTCTGCTCAGGATGCCTTGGATTCAAAGCCCTTGTTCCTCGTTGTGGAAATACTCAACAGAAGGTGTGCAAACAGTGTCATGGGGATTTAACCAGGTAAGGCCAGAGTTGTGGTTCTGACAGATACATTTGTTCAGTTATCTTTTTTTTCCCTCAGCTTCCTTTATTAAGGTGCAGAACTGGATCTACAATGAATTGCTGCTTTGATATGCATACATGCTAGCTGGGGAAAAGATGCAGCAACCCACGCCATCTGAAAGATCTTAGTAATGACTGTGCATTTTCCATACACTACTGCAATTGTTTGGAACAACATTAAGATTCAGTAGCTATGTCCAAGAGGCACACAGAAACCCGCCCACTAGTCTCTGAGGGCTTGGATAGAAAAGCCACTAACATTCATAGGTCTTCAGGGACAATTACATTTCTAGTTCTCTGAGTCAGTGTGATCCAGTAACAACATACGATATGGACCTGGAGAACTGGAGTTTGTGTCCTATCTCTGCCGAGAATGAATTATGTGTGTCTTGGACCAGTAGACTCCCGTTTTCTCCTTCTGCAAAACGTAATTGACAATTGGTCTCTCAGACCAGTGGCAAAGATGAATATGACACAGAAAGCCAAGTACTCTGCAGATAAAAAGTGTATAAGAGGCAGTTAGTGGTAATAAACAGTCATTAAACTGTAATTCCAAGAAATTGGCCCAGTCCTCCAGGCCTGCTCCCATACCTTGGTTAGCCAGTGCTAGATCCAGCCATGCCTGAGAGCCTCACCCCATATCCCTCCCACCTCCTTTCGTGCACAAAGTGTGTTGGAGCGGGGCCTCCCAGTTTTTCTTTCACTCAATCCAGGACCACCACCACCACCCAACAGGTTTGCTCCACAGCTCCTCTTCAGTGATACTCCTCTTTTGCCAGCCGTTTTGCATATTTCCTGCCATCCTAATTAAGGATGTTTGTGTTTTGCTTTTCAGTGACTCTCCTAAGCCAAATGCAGCTAAATGGTCCCCACCAGAAAACTACAAAAAGTGAGTCTTTAATGTTGCTTGATCTGGATATGTGTGTATGTATGTTTGAGTATAACAGTTTGAGATAAATAGATCCTTATTTAGCCATCTATACAATTTTCTGGTTTGCAGCAGGATTTGAAACCCTCATGTAGAGGGAATAAATGTCGAACTATGTTTAAAACTTGAACAGCATTACCACCAAAGTAGCACCTGTAATTTCTTAAAGGGGTAACTGCGCTGATCTGTGCAAATAATCCTGTATGGTGAGAGAAAGTAGTTTTTCATAGCTTATTATTCTATATGCCCCTGAATTACTTGTCTTTTAGGAATGGTTTACACATGCATATATATTATTTAACTGTTCGATTGCCATGGCTGCAGCTGAACATGTGAACTGACTTGTAGGGCTCGATTGTGTTTTACATGATGTAAAGTAACATGAATGTTGTGTCTGTGGTGTTTGATTTGTGGTGGTTCACCCATTTGCCCATATGAGCCTTTACATGATGCTTATTACAGGTTGAGACTAATTATTTGTGTGGGTTCCATTCCAAGTACTCACTTGGATAACAAAAAACACACTATAACAAATCAATTTAAAAAACAAAGTTTCTTTGCTCCTGTGATTGAAAAACAGTCTTGCTGACCTTTTGACTCTAAGATAAGAGTAATTAAGAAGACAATCCATCTGCACTTCACTCAGCACCAATGCAAAATGATCACCTTTCTTTCATGTACTGGGGGAAGGGAAGGGTCTGCAGGAGAGAGAAGGATTGATGGATTGTCAGCCAGCTGCCCTCTCTCTCTCTCTCTCTCTCTCTCATATTAAGGAGGCTGTTGTTAAAGGACTGTTCAGTTTTTAAAACCGATTTTAAAGGGATGCATTTTTCCCCTTCTCCAGGGATCAGCACATTCCTTCTCATTTGCAGGGGCCATTTGTGTTGAATCAAATCCGTGTATAAAAAATCCATGTGTAAATAGGCTGTACTCATTGTCAAATAGGTGTATTTGAATGTGTGTGTGTACCTGCCCATGGAAGGACTTATTGAATATGTTTTTAGGATTCAAATGTTCAGCTTTAATTTATGCTGATTTTGCTTTTTTAAAGGCGTGTAGCATCCCTTGAGGCCAAGCAGAACCAAACACCAGGTTTTCAAAAGGGTTCAATGAAACTCCAAAACCAAACAGATACCCAATATCGGGGGCTTTCCAAGGAGGATCGAGCAATAGCAGAGAGACTGGAGAGGCTCAAGAAGGAAGTAAAGCCCAGTGAGTTTTGTGTGATATAGTTCCTCTAGCTGCTTGAGGCATACCTTGAAAGGGAATTAAAAAATGAGTTGCCAACCATGCATGCAAGTGTGTGTGTGCGGGGGGGAGATATTGGCCTCACTTGAGCCATGTGCATGTTCCTGGGACAGCACTGAAAAGCCGAAAATGGCAAGACTGAGAATGAAACCTTCTTTGTTCACTAGTGCACTCAATCACACATGGTTGTGTACACAATTATACAACCTCTTGAGCATAGCTTTGGGAGCTCTTTCTGTTTGGGATTGATTCGTTGTGCATACTCTTTACAGTAACAGTGCACATTGAACCAATGTATCTGATTTATGATAGTGGGGGCTTTCTTGTTTATTTGCCCAGTAGTGTCCATGTACGTAATTCTCTAGACCAGCAGTCTCCAAACTGCACGCCGCTGTGTAGCGAAAAAACCTTCCCCATCCTACAGCTGGAGTGCAGGATGCTTGCGCAATGGGCAGCAAAAGCTGCTGCCTGGCATGACTCTCTGACACAATAAGAGGCAGCAGCACAGAATGGTAAGCACTATGCAGGACTGAGAGGCTTTTCCGGGTGCTGGTTCCAGCCTGTGGGCCGGGGTTTGGCACCTGCTGCTCTAGAGTTTTATAAACCAAAAAAATCCAGACAAATCTGTCCCCACTGAGTTTATAATCTAAAATACTGTATTGGTTTTGCATTTTTTTTTTGTACACCAAAAAAAAAAATTTTGTTTAGATATTGTACTACATAGCATCGATTTTCAACCTTTTTCATCTCATGGCAAACTGAGAAAGCGCTAAAATTGTCAAAACACATCGTCGGTTTTTTGACAATTGACAAGGCACACTGCACTGCCAGTCAGGGACTCGCATCCCCAGTGCCCAACTAATATATGGCCCTCCCCCAAACTCCAATGGCTCACCAGCAGACCATTCTCAGCAAACTGGTGTGCTGCGGCACAGTGGTTGAACATCGCTGCTATGTAGATATAGTAGACATTCCCTTGCATGTGTTGGGTTCATTAC
The DNA here is from genome assembly GCF_035046505.1 of Tiliqua scincoides. Lineage (NCBI taxonomy): Eukaryota > Metazoa > Chordata > Lepidosauria > Squamata > Scincidae > Tiliqua > Tiliqua scincoides. The sequence goes on from NC_089821.1 coordinate 13,831,439, forward strand.
ACACATGTGCATATACGGTTTCTATTTTCTTTTGTAGGCCTAGTTTTACATAATATATATTTTGTAAAACTAGTTTTTAGGCCTTAAGATTTCAAAACCAGTTTCTAGGCCTTGACTTCAAAGGCAGCTTTGCTTGATGTGTGGGCAGTGTCTGCTGAAACCTCCGAAACTAGATGGGAAGTGGATGGGCAGTACCTCCAGCAGTCAGTAGGTGGAGTTTCAGTATGCTGAATAAGTACGCATTGTTCTGCCTCTCCCCAAATAACAGACAGTGGGTATATTGTTACCCAATTCTTAGGCTTTATTCAAAGAATAGAATTTTGCTTTTGAGACGCTGAAGGCAAATAGCCCCAGGAAAGGGGAAAATACAAGTTTTCATTGAATATTGCATATAGCTCTTGGTATCTTCTGGCTCTATCAGTTATGATGAGAGGAGGAAAATATACCTGGTTATCTGACAGATCACTCCTATAAGGGAAATTTGATGTAATGAAATAAACCACAAAAGCCTTGTGGATGCTGTTAGTAAATAAGCTTGTTCTTTGCTGCAGAGTCCATTCCATCTCAGGCAGAGATAGAGTTGAGACTAGCAGCACTGAAAGATGACCCTGCAAAACCTATTCCATCCACCCGGGAAATGGAAGACCGTCTGGCGGCCTTGCAGGGCAGAGCACCTCCTTCCACAGCTCCCAGGATGGTAATGTTTAGCATATTTGTATCCCACCTTTCCTCCCATAAAATGGAATGCTGAAAGAGGCTAACAGCAAAGGTTAAAATGCATGACAATAAAACACACACAAAAATCACAATGGTTCCAACCATCTTTAAAAAAAAGTTATAAGTAATTTATAATATATTATATGCAATATACATTCATATTGTTTTAAATAAAGTAGTAAATATTCTTAATAAATAATAAAGCAATAAAAAACATCAAAGCAATAAAAACCAGCAGCCAATGATAAAAATTATAGCCACCACTTAACATTAAAATTTATTCATTTAACAATTAACATTAACTGAGTGACAGCTAAAACAGCAAGAGAGGCTTAGGGAGGGCATGAAAGAAGATCTTTATCCCCCCAGTTGCCAGAAGGGTATCATGGAGGAGCAGATCTGAAGGGAGGAAATTCCAAAGTTGCTGCACCACTACAGAGAAGGCCTCCCCCTTGTGGCCAAATTACTTGATTCTTCAGAGGTGGAGGCAGGTGGATTGATAACACAGGCCTACAAAATTGGGGGTCAGAAAATTTTTCCTAAGCTTTATGGTGGTTTGATATGAATTTGGGATGCCGATTCCAAAAATGGCATCCCTTTTGCCCTATCACATCTCGTTTTGGAGATATAGTATAGCCTCTTTAGTGAATGGTTCAAGCAGCTTCCTCATGAGGAAGCCATCTCCAAAACAAGACGTGATAGGGCAAAACGGATACCATTTTTGGAATCAGCACCCCAAATATACCCTGGAATTGGTATAATGTTTAAGGAAGCAAAATGTGTGTTGGCCTGTGTAATTTACCAAGTGCCACTGGAAGTTCTTCTGGGAATCTTGTATTGGCAACCTTCAGTCTCGAAAGACTATGGTATCGCGCTCTGAAAGGTGGTTCTGGCACAGCGTCTAGTGTGGCTGAAAAGGCCAATCCGGGAGTGACAATCCCTTCCACACTGGAAGCAAGTGCAGTCTGTCCCTGGTCTGTCTGCCTGGCTATGGGCCTTCCATCTTTGCCTCTTTGCCTCAGACTGTTGGCCAAGTGTCTCTTCAAACTGGGAAAGGCCATGCTGCACAGCCTGCCTCCAAGCAGGCCGCTCAGAGGCCAGGGTTTCCCACTTGTTGAGGTCCAATCCTAAGGCATTCAGATCCCTCTTGCAGATGCCCTTGTATCGCAGCTGTGGTCTACCTGTAGGGCACTTTCTTTGCACGAGTTCACCATAGAGGAGATCCTTTGGGATCATCCATTCTCACGACATGACCGAGCCAATGCAGGCGTCTCTGTTTCAGCAGTGAATACATGCTAGGGATTCCAGCATGTTCCAGGACTGTGTTGTTAGGAACTTTGTCCTGCCAGGTGATGCCGAGAATGCGTCGGAGGCAGCGCATGTGGAAAGCGTGATATTCTGGGAATGTGATATTCTCGGAATATCAAATAAGCAAATGGATGGGATAAAAGATTGTTTCCAAAAAGCCATGTAGTGTAAAAAAATAGTTTTCATTTCAATTATACTAAATTGGGAAATATGTCATAGGTTCCCTTGATCTTTGTTTTCATTTCTCTAACTTCAGGGCTACCTGTGAGCCAGGCTATCTAGAGGTGAGCCTACAATGTCTTGGGTTGGCACAACAAATTGGCAATGCTCCAGGCTGTTTGAAACTTTTGAGAATTGCAGCGGTGGCCTTGTTCTTTGTCTTCCAGTGTTGACCCTCTGAGCTCTTTTGCTTGCTCCTATAAGGCTTGTGTGTCTGACTGCTTGTGTCTCCCGCTCTTGTTAGGTACACCAGCTCCCTGATACCAGGACACAAGCTGAGCAGTCAGATGATCTACTGAATCAGATGGCAGAGGAAGTTGCCATTGATGAGAGTGGGGGCTCAGGAGTTCTACCTCGAGGTTACTATTTGTTTTCGTTCTACCTGTTTTTCAAAGTCCATATAATGTCAGGGTGGAAGTAGGCACAACCAAAACTATCATGCCCCACAAAGCACTACTGTTGTATTTCAACATATTGAAATTTAAGTCCATTAGAAAAAATTCGAAAGCCACATCTAGCAATACCTTGGTTTGTTATTAACCAAAAGGACACAATGATCGTAGTGACACCAGGAGTAAGGTGATTTTAAACTCTGGCCTCCAGTCAACATTTAGTACTGCACTCATTGAATGATGAATGCATATGAATACTCACGCTAGGTCTCTGCTTTCCAGAAGTTAATGCACCAGCTTTGAATGACTTAAATCAAACTGATGGTGTTACTGGTATTGCAAATCTGGATCCCAAACAGTTGGAGGAGGAAAAGAATAGACTTCTGGTAGAGGCTGCTGCTGCGCTGCAAGAGGAAAACACCAGGCAGGAGAAGATTCTAGAAGTGGCCAGGCGATTGGCAGTGCTAAGAGGTGAAGACCCTGAGAAAGGTAACAAACATATGCTAACAGAACAACCGCTTGGAAGAACTTAATCTTTATTTGACTCCTGGGAATAAGTCCAAGCCATGATTCTCAAGAAAACTGTTTCCTGGTGCTAGGATTGTAATAGAATAATTGTTAGGAGCTAGTTAGCATGGGTGAATAGTTCTGAAAAAAAAGAACTCTTATGTTTCACAATCAAAATTGTGAAGACAAAGGCCTTTTTTTATCTGTCTGAAGACAAATTCAATACATAGTTGTATCTCTTCTTACTTAATAGTTTTTATTTGCTCTAAGATACTGTGTTCTGAAAATATTCACAATACCCGGAAATATGGCAGTCTGTGTTACTATACCAGTTGAACACTAGTCCCAGGCCACTTGTGTCATTGCCACTTTTATTCTCATGCTGACCACCATGGTAGATGATTGACCAGGGGGGAGAGAAAAAGAACACAGACACAGCCTGACCTGACTTGGCATTTTGCCTTTAGTAGGAGCTTGATATACTGTAATCAGCATGTGAAGCAAATATTATTGCCTGCTAATGTCTGCACATTAAGCAGCTGCTGAGAAGTTGGCAACCCAAGTGATTACAGCTAGAATAGACCTTGCTCACACTACCACTTAGTAATTTCTAATGCCCTGAAAAATTACATTGGCTATTATAATTGTATTACATACTGGCCCAGGAAGTAACACACTCCTCCTGTCTGCGAGAGGACTCATCCTAGAAAATCCTGGCTGAACAAGAAGAAAGGATTGGCTGCTGGAAAAACAGGATAGCCTGTTGGATGGACCCAAGAGAACAAGGAAAATGGTGGACTGCCAGCTTCTGTGATCTCAAGGGCCAGTGCAAACCCGTCTGCTTTGTAAAGGAATGAAACTAAGGGAACAACACAGGCAGGCCCCATATCTATGGAATCTGTTATCTGATTCTGTTATCTACCTCCCCATGGCCCCCCCATGTATCTATTATTTTACCTTTGTTTTATGTAGAAGTGCTTGCAGCGCTAGTGTTTCTTGTTTAACAAAGGTACGATAATGAGTATTTGGGTGTGTGTGTGTGCGTGCTATACATACAGGCATTACCCATATCCACAGTTTCTGTACCTGCTGGGGGGTGGTGGAACAGAACCGCCACTGATATAGGAACTCACCTGTATTCTTCTAGGTGTGATGGGTTTTAACCCATGTTGCCACCAAATGTCTCTTACTCTCTTCAGTTTTTTAGGGGAAAGCTAAGGATTGTGAACCAAAATACATCTTAGTGCATGTAGGGCGAATCCATCATTTGTGCAGAAACATGAGAGGCTGTTTCAGGGTATATCATAATTTCAGTGTATATTGTATTGGCAACCTTCAGTCTCGAAAGACTATGGTATCGCGCTCTGAAAGGTGGTTCTGGCACAGCGTCTAGTGTGGCTGAAAAGGCCAATCCGAGAGTGACAATCCCTTCCACACCGGGAGCAAGTGCAGTCTGTCCCTGGTCTGTCTCCCTGGCTATGGGCCTTCCTTCTTTGCCTCTTAGCCTCAGACTGTTGGCAAAGTGTCTCTTCAAACTGGGAAAGGCCATGCTGCACAGTCTGCCTCCAAGCGGGCCGCTCAGAGGCCAGGGTTTCCCACTTGTTGAGGTCCATCCCTAAGGCCTTCAGATCCCTCTTGCAGATGTCCTTGTATCGCAGCTGTGGTCTACCTGTAGGGCGCTTTCCTTGCACGAGTTCTCCATAGAGGAGATCCTTTGGGATCCGGCCATCATCCATTCTCACGACATGACCAAGCCAACGCAGGCGTCTCTGTTTCAGCAGTGAATACATGCTAGGGATTCCAGCACGTTCCAGGACTGTGTTGTTTGGAACTTTGTCCTGCCAGGTGATGCCGTGTATCAGTGTATATCAGTGTATATCAGTGTATATAATCGTATCATATTTATCATAAATTGTAATTTATCATATATCATAACTTTGGTGTATGTCAGAAGACATTTTTATTTAGGAAAGCCTTTGAGGCCCTATAATGGCTGCTTTTAGAAATTTATTTCATATTTTTATTGATTTCTTACTGCTGGCTGCTTGTTCTATATTGTCTGTTTTTATTGCTTATTTATATATAGCTTTCAACTGTATTTTGTTTTTTATATATTATGAATTATTGTTGTTAGCTACCATGGGTGCCCTTTTGAGAGAAAGCAAATAAATAAATAAATAAATAGTCTGTTTTTCCATTTCTTTGCAGTTAGTTTGGATGCCTACAAGCTTCCCAGTAGCGATGACGAAATTGAAGAGGAAGAAGCCATTCAAAGAGTTTTGAAACAGGTCTGGAGTTGTTACAGTTAACTTTTGCATTGTCAATTGTTGTTTTTGCTTTCTTTTTAATGCACTTGGACCACAATCCTAAATACACTTATCCGGGAGTAAATCCCACTGAACTCAAAGGGACTCTACTTTTGAGTAAAAATACATAGGATTGTGTTATTGTGTTTTGCTACCTAGGCAAGAGTTTCATTGTGTCCAACTCTCTATCTGTATACTTATTCTCAGTGTTTCTTCTCAGATATATCCTCAGACTATTTTTGTAGGGCTGTCACATAATCAAAGAAACATAATCCAATACATTTGTATTTAGTTGATGTACTGATTCATATATTCAGTTAAATATGCACTTATATAAAAGCAATGGTGCTGAAACAGAAAGCACACTTAGATCATTCCTGTATATTTTGGCAGGGCCTGAGAAGAGGCATTCTCTTCTAAGAGAGAGAAAGGAGAATGCTTCTTTCTAAGATGGTAATTACTGTCTATTCTGTGTGTGTTAAAATCCACACCCATTTAAATCTGCTGCCCATTTAATTGGGGATGCTTTCTTAGTCAATCACAAGTAATTTTAGTTAGTTGATATAGTCAGTTGTTCAGTTAAACATTGCAACCCTAAGATTTTGCATTTCAGCTTTATGTTTACATGTGGGAGGGAGGGTGAACTATGGAATTATTGTGGATAATTCTGTTTTAATATTCATTGGCACAAGTGTGGGAGTTGGGCCAATGCACATAACTCCAGAATTGGATGAATGGCACACCTTAGATGATCTGTAACTAATGAAAGCAGAAAACATCCTCTGTGTGAATCTGTGCGTGTGAGGTGGTGTCATATCCATGGGATATGGATCCAGGGAGGAGCTGGTTGCAGGTACGAGGAGAGAAAGGCGGGACCTACCAGCTTCATGAAGGAAGCGAGGAGGCTTTGGTCGAGGTTGACACCAACAATTTATTCTGGTTAGAATTCTTAACATTCATCTGGCCCTGTTACATCACAGGGCCAGGAGGCGGTCAGTCTTTAGAAGGAGCCCCGCATGTTCCACGTCACAGGGGGGTGAATACAAAGCTGCACTTGGGTCCCAGGGGTGCCTTGTTGGAGGTAGCACCCTCTAAAGGGTAACCAGGGAGGGATGTCCAGTGGTGAGGGGCTCCCTTTCATGGGTTCTGGAGTGGTCCTTTGATCCTTTAAGGAGGGGTCTTGATCTTGGATCTCACCAGGGGTTTGCATCACTCCAGGCATCTGACCCCTCAGGGCCCTGGAGGTCCCGCTTTATGCCCTGCCTCTTGGTGCCCAGCACCCACTCTGTAGGTTGGAGAGCTCTGCAGGGTCCTGCCAGCAACCTCTGGTTTGTCCTTGACCAGGACAGGGGTTAGGGCAAGTTCTGGGATGGCCTTCGCCACCTTTGGAAGGAACCCAGGGAGGAACCACCTTCTCCTCCAGTGGCTGGACTCCTTATGAACTCCATGGCCGGTTAGCGGGTCCGCCCCTTTGAATCTCATGCTTAGCCCGAGATCTCGGGCTGGCCTGAAGCCACAATCCAACTATCTGGTGGCTCGGCTGCAGGTATGTGCTCAGCTCCCTGGCCGAGCCCTTGCCCTCGGGAAAGTGCAGCTCAGCTGCCCCAGGAGCGCACTCCAAGTCACAGCTCTGCCCGCGACCTCCCAGGCATCAGCCTACCTCTGCCCATGAGGCTCCTGCTGCCTGGTCTTCCTCCCCCCAGCTCTTGGCCCCCACATTTTCCCCCATCCCTGGCACAGCCACTTGCTGTGCCCTGCTGGCAATGGGGGCCAGAGACGCTGGGCTGCTGCGCTGCTCCTCCTCCCTTCCTCCCAGGTAAGTACCGGTCATCGGTGAGGCTCCCAGGTGACAGGTGGTCATATCTCAACACATACAAAAGCATACCCTGTGAAAAGGCAATCTCTTGACTAATGTTTCAGCTGGTGTGTGTTTGTTGTTTTGCTAAACAGAAGATTAAGGGAGTGGAAGGAAGCCACTTCTAATAGGCTTTCACAGGAAGAAATTTTGTTTCAAATGCTCTTGCTTGTTTACTGTCAGCTCGCCGAAGAGGCAGCTCTGGATGAAGCAAGTGGCTTCAACATTTCTCCAGATCACTCTACCTCATCAGCAACTGCACAACAGAAGCCAGCCAAGAAAACCAAGCGGGTGAGTAGGCAGACAGACTCTCTGTGTGTGGCATTCTGTGCAGCCGAGTGTTACTCTGATACTCGTGGACGCGATTCCATAGTGCCTGCTGACATTGTGTTTCAGGACTAGCCAAACAAGCAGAGTTATATGTGATTTGAACTGTTAAATTGAAAGGCAGAGGACAACTAACTTCTTAAAGGTCTGGTAACTCTGAGCCCAAATTGCAGTTCAATTCCACAACACATTGACCAAATCCAAGCCCTTCAGCTGAATGCAAAATTGGTAGGTACCCTCTAAAGATGGTCTGCTTGGCATCTCTATAAACAAAGGAAGGCAAATAAGAATGGAGTCTTAACACTCTAATAATAGAGTTTGTGCACCTAAAAAGAAGTAACAATCAAAATATAACTTGCTGAGAGAGGAAACGATGAGCAGTTCTGCCCCTGTACTTCCTGTATGATCTTAGGCGAGTCATGCAAGTCTTCATTGCTTCAGTTGTTTCTTCCTGTAAGTAGAATTCTGTGTTATTTTAGTCTTGGACTGTTTGTCATGCTCTGTTATCTTTTTCCCAAGTGTAGAATTTTGTCTATTAGGGTTTATACAGGGCCCAATCCTAAACTCTGCCAGTGCACACTGTCACAAACATGCTGTAAACCATGTTTGCAAGGCTTGAGTGCTGGCCAGCACTGGGCTACTGCCGGTGGATCACTGGTGCACCACCGCTTGGTGGTCGCGCAGACTGCTGGACGGCGAAAAGATAGGTGGGGGCGTGGGGGGAAGTGGGGAGGAGGCGTTCCGGGACTGGGGGAGGCAGGGGAGGGCAGGTAGGAGGCGTGCCGGGGGAGGGAGTGGTTGGGAGGGAGGTGGGACTGGTAGAGCTCCGCTCCATCGGATCCTGAGCCTTCATATTGGGTCCACTTCCCTTGGCGACCCAAGGGTTGGTATAGAATCCAGTAGCCCCATTGCAGGGCTACTCGCCATACCTGGGGGAAGGGGAAGAAAGTCCTCTTCTCCTGAGGTACCGCCAGCACTGCCTGGTTAGTGTTCAGAATGCATTGATGCCGTGGCAGCCCCTGCTCCAGGCAGCGTAGGATTGGGCTGACAGACATTTTAAGTGTCCAAAACACTTTATGTAAATTCTCAGTAATCCTTACAACAGCCCTGTAAGGTAGTCTGGTATTATTATGTCCATATTACAGATTGGAGGTGAGTGGGCCCAAGACGAATGAGAGAGGCTTACCTGAAGCCACCAAGTGAGCTGAGATTTGAACCAGTGACTTCTTAATTCACACCGTTAAGCACTGTACTCCACCTTCTTGCGTATTTAAAAACACGCATAGCATATGTTTAAAATGCTTCAGGGTCAAAATGTTACACAGTGATATTAAATGCATGACGATGGTTCTGTCTTGTCTTGTCTTTTTTCTTAAAAATCTGCCAAAATGTGTTTGTGGTCTGGATCAGTACCACAGTTTGAGGGGAAGTGAAAGTTACTCTTTTCCCCATGAAAATCCCCTCCACTCCCAGCAAAGCTGATATTTGCCCTGGGAGGACAGCTGTTGTTGACTTATCTCTTGGGGGAACAGTAGCAATTGGGGAGTAATTTTCAGTGGGAAATGGGCTCAGGGGAATGGGGAGTAATTTTCAGTGGGAAATGGGCTCAGGGGAAAGGGTAAAAATACCCCCCTTGTTGTGGGCACAATACAAACTGCCCTCCTCCTCCAACTGCTGTTTTAAAGAAAGAAGGAAAGAAAGGACACTGACACATTCAATGTCATTTGTAGTTAGACATTTGGAACTTTGGAGAATAGTTTTGGTGCCTTGCCTGATTCTCTCTCTCCCCCCCCCCCCCGATCATGTTCCTTTTTCATGCACTACAACTGCCAATCACATCTTTCCTCTTTCCACCTGCCCCAGAAGCAGATGAATCACATTGTGCACAAGCTACTTCCACTCCAGTAACAATCTTGTTGAATGTTCTCCTTCTCCTTTTAGGCACCAGCGCCAGTCATTGCTAAAGGCCCTGTCTTGCCTGCTCTAGCAGCAGATAGTGATGAGGAAGAGTTACCTTGGTGTTGTATCTGCAATGAAGATGCCACCCTGCGCTGCCATGGCTGTGATGATGACCTCTACTGTCAGCGATGCTTCCGGTAATGACAAGTGCCTCTTGGGATGATACACATCTTTCCTTGCTCTTTGTTGAGGATGAGCTCCGGCTGTGCATTGGCGAAGTGCAGGAAGAGCTGTTGAAAGGAGAGACAGATACAAAGTCCATGGGTTTCAAGGGTGCCACTGAGAAAAGTGACTAGTCTCATGTGTGAAGCTGTAGCATAGCAACTACAGGCTTTATTGCTTGGGTTGTAAGGAGGGATTCTCCCACCTTTCTTATCTTGCTCTACTGCCCTTGGAAACTCCTGAGGGTCAGCTATCCTGTCATGCAGCATAGGGGGCTGCAGGTGGAGACAGATCAAACCATTCCAATCATGGCAGAAAAGGTGAAGATGGTATATAAAGGATCAGGTGGGGCTCCATTATTCCTTGCCCTTATTGCCCAGCTCTTCTACTATTCATATACTCTTTCCATCCTTCAGGTCTCAGTTTTAAAAAGTCTGCTTCTTCCAAGATTAGAATAATCATGCATGCATATATCAATTTTGTGTGTGTGTTTATCTATGTGTGACTATAAAATGTGGTGCATACCTCTGATCACAGAATCTTGGTTTCCTTGGTGCAGCATTTGGATTTGCAAAGTGCTGACAGCCCTACCTGTAACAGAGGCGTGATTGCAATGAGTGTTAATGCAAAGCTTCCATTCATCTCAGCAGGGCTTTCTGTAGCTCACAACCCAGCTGAGAAGGTATTTTAGCTGTATAGTCATACAGTCTTAGAACTGGGCCCAAAAAGAGTAGCTGTAGGCCTTCTGTTTGCCAGCAGTGCACTTCAGGGCAAACTTCTTTTCCTCCTAATAGTTTATGGAGAAAAGACTGCGACTGTGATGCTGTGACCTTGCACTTAAATCAATAGAGAGCTTCTTGTTCCTTTACAGTGCCTTGATTGAGTGAGAGTCCCTGCAGCTATTGTTGAATGTGCTGACTAACACCATCTCCTTTCACTAACTACTGGTGGTGCTTCCTGTTTTGGTTTTCAGAGAAGGCCACGATGAATTTGATCGGAAGGAGCATCGGACATCTAGCTATTGCCCTCCTCGCAAGCAGAAATGAGCCTGTAAATGGTGAAAAAGAGGTGTGGTCCAGGAAGAGAAGCTGACACAGTGGAACATGCCCAGTGCAGGTTACCATAGCAGCCAAAGTGGGCAGCTTATTGGACAGTGGAACACTAAGAAGTTTGATGGGGTTGTCCCTGACAAACTCAAGGCTGCCTCTGTGGAGATTATGGATCTACTCTGTCTGAGGGTGGGTTGGTTTGTGACTGCTAGGGAGCAGAAAAAAGTGGATTATATTGCATATAGAGACTCCATAATTGGATGAAGCATACAGTGAAGAGATCACAAAGAGAATAAATTATTTGTAGAGCATGGTGATTTTTTCTTAAGGATTGCTGAGATCATGGTGTAGCTGTTTTTCATTGTTACATCCTAGAATGAGATAATCCGGTATCATCTGACTGATTTAAAAGTTACTTACAAGCCAGTCCTTTATAGAAGGCCTACAGCAATGCCTCTGATCCACAGCTGTAACTCCTTACAGCACCATAAATGGGACACTTGTTGTGTGCATTGGAGCTGCTGGTGCAAACAGCCAGTGGAACCATCTCCCCACCAGAGACAAGTCTATCTTGTGTCCGAGCAGGTAAGGTGCTGGCAAGTGCTGGCTGGGGAATGGGTAAGGCAGGGAGAGGTAGATCTCAGTGGAGGCAGGAGCACACAGGGGATCCTATCTCTTCTGACACACCCCCTGCCTCTTCTCAGACTTCTACCAGCAACATAGCTGATGTAGGTTTGAGGAAACCCATAGGTGGCCTATGGAGAGATATTAAAAAATATTTTTACTTGCCTCTCCTAGGCTGTCTGGTTGCCCCTCACCATAGCATGCAGCATGCACTCTGTTGGTGCATCTGCGTAATGTAAAATGATGGGGGATCCTTCAATCCGCTTCTTTGTGTGGAGGCATTGTCTTTTATTCCTGTGACACCCCAAGCCTTTTGTGCAACTTTCTCAGGCCAATTTTACAGTAATTTAAATGAGGCTTTGAAAGTAATCCCTGCTTTTTCAGAGACCGGTTTCAGGAGGAAAGGCTTCATTCCAGCCTTTCCTTTCAGGTGTGGTTCTGTTTGCTCAGATTCTCCTGTACAAAGAAATTAGGTTTAGGGCTCAGTTGCTATCATCTGATTCTACGTCTCTTCTCAAAATAAGGTACCGTGTTGTCATTTTCTGGCAACAACCTGCTGGTGTATGTGACACCGAGGCTTGCGAAGGCCACCCAACAAACATCCTGACTGAGTAGGGATTTGAATCTCCATTGTCCAAATTCCAGTACATCCTTTGCTGTTTCTCCATTCCAAAGAACATGGAGTATTTTTTGTGTTTCCAGGGCAGGAAAGATGCTTTCAGAGGACTAATGTGAGTAAAGTGACCCTCCTGGAATTCCACTGGAAAAGTCTTAGGACCAATTATGTTAATTGTGGGGGGGGGGGGTTGGTTCGTAATTAAATTGTAGCTGCAGGGTGAAGTGGCAAGTAGATCAGGACCACAACACATGGGGAGAGGTTATTTAATCCTCCCCTTGTCCATGTTCCCCATAAAATTGCTCCCTTAAAGTTGCTTTTAGCCCCCGGGGTGTGGGGGGAAGCTTTTAGTGATGCTGTTGCTCAAATTTAGTGAGTCTGTGCTCCTAACAAGTGGTTTGTACCTGGTGCCAAAAACACAACAGGGTGAGAGTTTAGATATTTTTATTGCTTTAAAATGTAGCTACAAATGAGAGACAGAGTGTAAGCTGATAAGCAAGTTGTATCTCTGCTTTCCAAAATGTCAGGGCACATTTATCAAAGCAAGTTGTTTTTTTCTGTGCAGAACTCCTACCATTTTTCCCTTCCTATGAGAATGTTTTGACTTATTTTCTTCTTTCTCATGGGTTCTGTTTGAGCTGATTCTTATCAGTTTTTTGGTATAACAGACAGAATCCTTCACCCTAGCGGCTTTGAGGGCATGATTTTCACCAGGACCACAGCATGTGGTGCAATAACCAAGCGCTGGGAGTTTAAATAATAATAATAATAATATAATATACAGTATTTATATACCGCCTTTCTTGGTCTTTATTCAAGACTTTATTCAAGGCGGTTTACATAGGCAGGCTTATTAAATCCACGCAGGGATTTTTACAAATTGAAAGAAGGTTCTTTCTTTCAAGAACCACTACATTCAAGGTGTTACACTCCGATCTGGTTTAACATTCTGGCCTCCATCCTCCCACGCTCCGAGCATATGGAACAGCTCAGCTGCAGCTTGCCAGCTGCTTCAAGGTCGCACGGTGCCGGTGGCCTCGAACTGGCGACCTTGTGGATGTTAATCTTCAGGCAAATGGAGGCTCTACCCTCTAGACCAGACCTCCTGCCCAGACCAGATTTATACCCTGCATTTCTACTTCAGGAAAGGAAGTGCTGAAGGTGGCTTATGTAAATAAAAACAGATTAAATGCTTTAATCGCATCCATAATAAAAGGAAAAGAGAGAATAATAAAAGGAAATAAAACACAGCAGTGGAAAAAACCCATTTGATAACCCAGAGTATCCAAAATGGATTGTTTACACTGAGTTAAGTTTCTGCTCCAGGCACCATTGAGCTGAGCCTTCTGTCTGGCTGCTCTACCCAAAGGACCACATGTGACTGTTGGTGCAGCAGGTTATACTTGCAGTGCATGGTTGTAAGTCAGAATGACTTCATGTTTTTAAAGCATGCCCTGCTTGAAGAACTACCTGAAAGAAGTTGCTGATGGCTTATAGGAAATACATCCTTGCCAGCTTGATGCCTGCAAGGTGTGGCCTTGTTATGCTAGTCCCAAAACCCTTTCATGTGCAAGTGCAGACCCTCAGCTTCCAGCTATGTGTATCTTGCTCTTCCTTTTGTTCATGCCTGTCTTCAGCTGAAATAGGATCGGTATGGTTTTTGAATTTTGGACACTCAGGAAATCATTCTGAGATTAAGACAGATCAGACAATCTATCCTGGAATACTTCCCCTTTTTGTTTGTTTCAAGTATGCGTTACTTCTCCTGCCACCATGAAATTTTAGTAGAACTCTTCCGCTTGGGAAATGTGGTTTGAGAGAAGTTTGACTGCTGCCTTTTATTAGTTTCGGTCATGCTTGTGTCAGCTCATCTCCACGTGTACTGATCTTTCCCCTCCAGGCTATTGGGGTGTGTGTGTGTGGACCAGTTGTTTAAGCAATGCTGTTAGTTCCTATTGCCCATTACAGAGCTGACCCAATATGCTGTTGCACCTGAGGGAAAAGAGCCAAAAAGTTACCCCACCACAAGGTAAAATAATAATAAATTAAGGTATTTATTGCCTTTTAATGGTGCACCAAATATATGGTTTCACTTTTCCTCTTATAAACTTGAGAAGCTGTCCTATGTGGATTTAAGTAATGGTCTGTCTAGAACAGAAGAATAAGCCTTTCTTAGCCAAATTATTCATGCTAGTCCGGGGTCTTGGTTCTTACACGCACACCTAGCCTAGCAGGTGGATAACCCCCCTTCCTGCATCCAGTGCTGTGTGAGATTGGGAAAATGAGCTTTTTGTAAACTTTGGGCATTGAGTCATTTTTTCCTGCTGGATTCATTACTGGGTTCACCTGAGCCCCGGGACTTACCCACACTTGGGAATTAGTTGGCTTTGCAGTCCAGTGAGTTGGCTCAAGGCCATGTCCTTTGTTTATCAGTCATCTGGGTAAGAAGACAACAACCCCAAAACAATATCGCAGAAATGGCTCCTACATTCAAATGACATTTCCTTCAGGATGTTGATCTGACTAGGGAGCCTCTGTAGGTGAGGAAATAGGGGGCAATCGGGGATTTTCCGCACAGTGTGTGTGAATTGAGGGCGGTAGGGGGACTGAAACAGACCTCTTTATTCCCATACTGACAGCTATGCAGTGGGACTTCCTGCAGCAACAGTGCTCTAACCTAGGGGTGTCCAAACTTTTTGGCAGGAGGACCACATCATTTCTTGGACACTGTGTTGGGGGGCTGGAAAAAAGAATTAATTTACATATAGAATTACATTTACATTTAATATTTGAATAAATTTACATAAATGAATATATTAGAGATAGAGCTTATATGAATGAATGAAGGTCTCACGATAATTCAAGGTCTATAAAAGACCTTGCCCAAAGCAAGGTTGGCCTTTCCATTGCTATTGCTGCTGCTTCACAGACTGAAATGGCAAGCAGCGGAGGGAGCCCTCGGCCCACAGCTTGCGCAAGAGGTCAGACAGTCAGCCCTCGCGCTGAGAGTATTCGCTTCAGGCCAGTGCGGGCTCCAGCAAGTCTCCAGAGGGCCAGAGACTCATTGGAGACTGGGGACTCCTTGTGGGCCGAATTGTGGGTCCCCAAGGGCCGCAAATGGCCCTTGGGTCGGGGTTTGGGT
This sequence comes from Tiliqua scincoides, assembly GCF_035046505.1. NCBI lineage: Eukaryota > Metazoa > Chordata > Lepidosauria > Squamata > Scincidae > Tiliqua > Tiliqua scincoides. The sequence continues at coordinate 13,846,622 of NC_089821.1, forward strand.
ACCCCCGTGCTAACCAATTTAAATGGCTGTAGTACTTATTTTAGAAAGTTGTGCATATTAACAATTAGTTTGGCAAGCCAAACATGACTTTAGGTGCAACAGTTAATTATGGTTTTTGAATACTTGTTTTGTAGGGTGAACAGAAGGGCAGCCTGCCTGGGGTGCCAGGAATTTGGCAAGAAAATGGTGCAGAGATACCATCTTGCTCTATATTGTCATTTAGTGTGTGAATAGATCTGGTAAGACCTGAACAACTACAGTGCTGCATTCATGCATGCATCATCAGATGTGACTGTCTCCCAAAGCTTCTTCAGTTTTCCATGTAGAGCAGAGACCAGTCCATGTGCTTATCAGCCTGAATAATCCTTGCAGTCAAGGAGCAGACACAGATGACACTTACACTGAGCAGAAAACAGTGTGTGATGGGGGTCCTCCTGTGGGCTCACACGGGCATCCCTGTGAAGGCTCAATTCCAATGATGTTTCTGCTAAACATAAAGGCACCAGCATCTCATGATGGAGGGAGAGATGTGTCAGCTATCACCTCCATTACAGGAACAGGATTATCTTGCTGGAACAGCACCGCAACAGTTCAACCAATTTAGGGCCCAATCCTATCCAATTTTCTAGCACCAGTGCAGCCGCAATGCAGTTCCAGGGTAAGGGAACAAGCATTTCCATACCTTGAGGAGGGCCATGTGATTGCCTCCCCAACACAGGAAGCAGTGCATATGCCATTGGCACAGCAGCACAGGCATTGGAAAATTGGCTAGGATTGCACCCTTAGAGGGCTGACGTGAAGAGGAGCAAGATTAAACTAGTAAACACTTTCAAATTAGACCTATTATCCATCTATCACAAATCGCTGGACCTCAAGATGCACGTAGTGGCAGGTCATGCACTCACAGAGGAATGCATACACCTGCCATATACTGAGCGATGCACCTCTGGTGCATAATTAGCAGTGGTTCTCCAGCATTTCAGAGAGAGTTCTTTCCCAGCTCTACCAAGAAATATTGAACACATGCTGCCTACCCCTGAGCTATGGTCTCATTCTTATGTGAACTTAGTACTGAGGTTTCAACCATTTTTGTTGCTGCTTTGTGGGTTGGTACGCTTGGACTGAAAGGGGGTTGCTCCTCCCTGTTGTTAGCCTGCCTGCTGAGCAGGAACTCTGTGACACCAGGCAGATTTGTTATTGAATGACTTCGAAAACCTGTTTTCCAGGTTTCATATTTAACCATTGTGAGATCTGCGCCTGGCTGGACTTTTTCATAAGAAAGTAAAACAGAGAGCGACAGTAGTTTCAATTCCTCTCAAATCAGAATTCAGTGATGGGTTTGTATCTGCAAAGTTTTCTGTGGCCAGAACAAGACACATTGCTAAAAGCTGTAGGGGAATGGAGAAGTTACAGGCGCCTACATGTTGTGATTCAGCTGCTCCCTGCCTTCCTTTGCATTTGACATGTTGACTTCAACCTCAGGTTGACCCTTCACATAATTTGTTTGAAGTCCTTGTGTAGCTTAAAGCCTTGAGCAACTTGTAAAACAAGTAGTGCCAAGAAAATGCATTTTGGAAGGAGATAAGAACTCAGACAATGTCTGTGCATTTCTGCTGGCTTGTTAGCAAGGGTTGTTAGCTAGGCTGTTTCAATAACAGCAAAACAAGAAGTTTCTTTCTTGGGTATGTAATATGGGTGAGTTGACAGCACAAGCACATAGAGTGTGATGTCACCTGTCACTATGATTTAGTAATTTTTAGCATTTCAATGAAGTACATGTAGCTACCCTGCCATCATAAGAACATAAGAACAGCCGCACTGGATCAGGCCATAGGCCCATCTAGTCCAGCTTCCTGTATCTCACAGCGGCCCACCAAATGCCACAGCAGCCTGCCAAATGCCATCCTATACTTTCATGATATATTTCAGTGTAAAGGTCTAGTGCTTGGCTGGGGCTAGATGGAGTTTGCTTCCTTTACTTTTGTGCTGGCCCTGTTAGCAACTATTTTTAGAATATGTGGATGGGTGGGTGCATGGGTGGGTATGGATGTGTGTGAGGGGGGTGGCTTAGATTGGGGGGAATCAGGGTAGGAACTGCAAATCTCATTAAGGCCAATTTTCCATTTAAAATTCCTGTCATGAATTTCATGAAACCACACACGCACGCACACACACACACACACACAGAAAATTTGTCCAAGACATGCAGTCACACATGAGACAGTGTATTCTAGTGGCTGGAGATAAAAGTTCCACATTTTGGACAAGATGTACCGGGTGACCTTTGTCATGTTCCTAGAACACAAGACAAATGCTCTTATATTAAGCCAGGTTCAGAGAATTAATTATATCATGTAAGGGCTGTCTATTTCCTGTCCTTCTACCTGAGATATTTTATTGGGAGATGATCTGGTGATGATCCCCATGCAAAGTCTGTGCTCTACCACCCACTGTGCAAGGTCTGCCACAGCATGACAACATGCCTTGGTCACAGGAGTGAGTCACCTCTGTCCCGACTCCCAAGGCTAGCAGCTGCATTTGAAGTTGTCTGTCAACACCCATTCCCCATCCATGAGTCAGGAATAAGTGAGATGCTTCCCCAGGTGGTTGGGAGGGGAAATAAGAGGAAAAACATCTTGCAGGTGAAAAACAGCAGTTCCTCCGTTACAACTAGCAAATTATAGAAGCTATGCAAGAACTGATAATCTATAAGAGGCTGACTGAACTTCAAGAGTGCAGGGACCATTTACCACAGTAGTCTTCATTATCCAATGGAGTTGTCATAAAATGTATTTTATTGTGGCAGGTGGAATAGACGTGCAATGCTGTAAGTAGCCACGTCTGGTGTTAGCAGCAAATAAAGTTTTGGGCAACTGTGGGCGCAATCCTAACCCCTGATGTCAGTGCTTTCCAGCACTGGCATAGCGGTGCCAATGGGACGTGTGCTGCATCCTGCAGTTGGGTGTCACTCATGGAGGCCTCCTCAAAGTAAGAGAATGTTTGTTCCCTTACCTCAGAGCTGCATTGCCCTTAAGTCAGTGCTGGAAAGCACTGACATCAGGGGTTAGGATTGCGCCCTAGGTCTCTCATCTAGTTCAAGGCACCTGCTAGCATGACTCTTATGCACATATGTGGTACATGTACAACTCACCCTTGGTGTGATTTCTGACCTCTGTCTATTGAGTCAGGGAGCATGCGGGAACAGCACAACGCTTGGAGAAATAGACAGGAGTTTAGACTTAACTCTGTGTACCAAATATAATAGACTGAGACATGGGGCTATTTACTGGAAACAACTCCTTTGTCTGGTGGGTGGCATTTAAAAGACTACTCTGTCTCATATAGCAGTGGTTCTCACACATTTTGCAGCAGGACCTGCTTTTTAGAAGAAGAATCTGTCAGGACCCACTGGAAATGATGTCATGTCTGGAAGTGACATCATCAAGCAGGGAAATTTTTAACAATCCTAGGCTGCAATCCTACCCTCACTTACCTAGGAGTAAGTTCCATTTACTATCATTGTTAAAAGCATATTATAAAGTAGCCTGTTAAAAGTACAGATCTGTAATGCAGTCACATATCATGGTAGCATCAAGTCAAATATATTAAAAATAAAGGATTGAAATGAATGGGGACCCACCTGAAACTTACTCATGACCCACAGTTCGAGAAACATTGTCATAAGACATACAAAATGTACTTCTGGTGATTATGAAACATGAAGTTTTGTCCAGTAAATGAAATGAAATGCCAGATTAGTTTTAGTGCATCTTGAATAATCATGTGTTCAAAGGGTTGAGGTTGAAACAACCACCTCTGGAAACCTGCATGGCTTTTGAGCGCATCTCATGCTTCACTAGACAGGAGCTAGACAGTGCATGATGCTTGAGTTAAGTCACATCTATTGTTCAAAGGAAATCATCACCTGTACACCCCCTGAGTCATCAATACCTGGTTATTCCTCATGGTAGGAAACTGAGGGATAGGAAACTCTACCTTGTGATTACAAGGTGAAGAAGGAACATGTATAACTAACAGATATATAGCAGTCCAAGCTTTTCATTAAAAAAGGATAGTTGTGCTTCTTGTACTGTGCTACTTTTGAATTCTGGACTCTGATATCCCTAGACATGGATCAAGGAGTGGATGATGCACCCAACTGAAGCTGCAAAAAAACTGTAAATGCTTTAGTTGGAGACTACCTGGAAGCCCCATGTACACTGCCTTGATTTGCACCAGGAAACACAATTACCCAATACACAGTTCATCTGTGGAATTCACTACCACAGTGTGGTGACTGCGCCATCTGAGACAGGTTTAAAAAGGGGCTTTAAAAAGGAGACAACCTAGGCAAATTCATGGAGGACCAGTTTATCCATGGTTACCAATCATGATGGCTTCAAGTAACTTCCATGTTCAGTGACAGTATGAGGAGTATACAAGTTGCAGGGGAGCAACAGCAGGAGTGGGATATTCCTCAATAACTGCTGGCTTACGGACTGTTCAGAGGCATCTGTTTGCCCACTGTGAGTGGAGTATCAGATCCAGCAGTGTATCATAAAACCACAAACTTATAACAGTTCTCCTTTAAGTTTGAAGAGAGAGTGGATTTGTAAAGATCAGTTGATCATGTTATGGGAGGGATTCAAGATGGCCACCTGGTAGGATCCCTGCTACTGTGCTCCTGTTTTATGCCCTGGTATTTCTCTTTAGTTGGATCCATTGACTCTTTTTCCTCCTCTGGATGCTTCCTGAGTCCTGGTAGAGCAAAGCAACACTACCAGTTGCTTCCAGTCTGCACCCTTGTCTTTGGATTACAGTGGATTCTAAAAAGCTGCTTCGATGGGGAAGAGGAGAAGGCATAAACACTCCCCTGGACAGGGCAACTCTCCTACCAAGCCAGCCAAGCAGCTATGTCTGGAGGATCTCCCAGCATGGTCAGACACAGTAGGTGAGCTCATGAATCTCGCTTCTCCCAACAGATATGAAGCTCTTCATGTTTCCAAGTCAGAGGCAGAGAGGAACTACCAGTCTCCCTCCAGTCATACTGGCACGGCGTCAGCCTGCCCTCCTTCACCCACCCTTTCAGCTCCCTCTCCACAGGACAAGCAGTCATTATCTCAGCAGAACGGTCTCAGTAACTGTTTCTTGACCTTGTTGGGTGATTACAATATTATTATTGGAAACACACTTCTTTTTGTATGTAAACAGCTTAATACTGTTCTTGCCCAGCTGGACTCACTTCACAAGGCCATTCAACCGTCTTTACCTTCCCTCTCTGCCCCAGCCCCGGGTTTGAACTTTAACAAGCTAGGGGAAGCTGAACTGCTGGGACTGTGTGAGAATCTGGATTGTGGAGAAGCTGCTTATTGTTTGTTGAAAAATCAGATACTGCTGGAATTCCAGGACTCCCCCATTCATAAGGGGTGTGGGGCCAATAAACTGAGGGCAAAAGACTCTCTATGCAGATTATTATACCTTGATCCATCTCAGGCTGACTGTGTTGATCTGCAGGAAATCATAAAACTCCTTTGGATTCCCCAGTCTCCAAATTGGACTCGGCTTCTTTTGAAGTTTGGCACCTCTCAGATCCCAGACCAGCTGCATGGGAAGAGTTTGTTTCTTCAGTCCTTTGGCATTTTCTTGCGGAGAGTATTTGCCGACATGATTATTAAACCTCTGCTCCCAAGGCACAGAATGCAGCCTCCCCCTCCTCTCCTTCCATCAGCCTTGAAGCCTGCGCAGGCTGGCTCTGTGCCCAGTTGCTGGAAGAGAGATAATCGTACCCAGAGCATGGGAGTTGCCAATTGCTTTTCTCCTGATTCAAGCCCCTTGGTGCCGCCTAATGCTAATGAGTTAAAGGCTGCCACTAACTCTTTAGGAAATGCAGTTGAAATCTTCACTGCATAAGCCACAAGCTTTTGCTTTCTCCCAGCCAGTTAATTCAACAATTGGTTGTTCAACTAGTGCAGCTTCTAATAGCGAATGGCAAGTCCAGCCTTCTGGCGCTAGCACCAAACCTCAAGTACCAGACCAGGCACATTCTTCATTGATATCTGAGATGGTGGGAGCTCAGTCACCCTCCGTCTGCATACCCCCCCTAACTGGAGCAGCTGAGCCTATGGATAGCTCTCCTTCTGAAGCCTTTAAGCCTGTGCTGATGAATGAATCGGCCAATGAGGTGGACTATCTCAATGGGGTGCGTTTGCTGTGCCATTCGACTAACTCGGAGGAGGTCTTGCATCATGTTGTGGCTATCCAACAATTGCCTAGAGACTCAGCCCAAGTCTTGTCATCTTTCCCAAGATCATCACAGCCTAATATGAACTCCTTATCTAAAGCCCTGGATGGTGTACCATCAGGGGCAACGTCTGTTGTTCCCTGCGATGAGGAATTGGAATCAGCTCTTGAGTCCTGTAAAGCTTTGCCAGAGATTCCTGGCTCCCACCTACCCTCCAAGTTCCTTGGGGACATAGAAGTGAATGGCCAAAATTCAGGTTCAACTAAATCAGTACTGACCTCCCAATGCATTTACCTGCTGATGACCATTCACTCATTGCAAGGGCGCTCCCAGCCCCCAAAGGCCCCTTGTCAGCGGAACAAGGCCCTAGGGCAGATCCTCCTGCATTGGTGGCTAAAGATCTGATAATGGAATTACAGCTGGAGGGGGATGACATTGTGGAGGGTGCCATCAGTGCCTTTAAGGAACTCACAAGACCAGAACAACTAAATATTATCAGCAAGATTCAATGTGCTTCCATCCAAGGTCACAGAAGGCAGATATAGGCAAATACCATATAAAGAACGCCTCTGCCCTTGTAATTTGGGAAATGTTGAATCAATCATACACATTCTTTTTTATTGTCCTCGGCACACTAGATCCCGCCACACTTACATGACTCCACTTCTCGGCAAAATGAATGGGCTTTCGGATGAGGCAAAACTGAAGTGTCTCCTAAATGACTGCTCACCAGATGTGCTAGAGGGAATTTCTAAATTTTTACTTTTGGTGATTTCTAAGCCTTCTTAATGTAATTTGTCAAAAATGTTGATATTTTATGTTGAACTGTAAATGTTTTATTAGTAATTTAGTATCTTAACTCCGTTTTTGATAAACGGGATTAGGACTAATTATGTTTGCTTTTATGATTTCTCTATTTATGCCTAATAAAGGTTCGTTCATTCATTCATTCATTCAATATTATCAGATCCCTGGACTGGGTTAAAGCAGAACTTCTCAATTATAATACGGAAACTTTGACCTATGAAATCTATCCTCTGACCCTTCCAGTGCCAGTATCTGCTCATCAATCTGCTTTAGAAGTAGCCACCGAGGCAATTCCCGTCCCTTATTCCAGGGATTTTACACCATCTCCTGTGACCAACTTAGCCCTTATTAGCTGCGTGTCTCATCATCCTTCTGGTGCTGAGTGTCCATCAGGAAGCAAAGATTGACTAATTAATGCTTCTCCAGCCCCTACTACTTCTTCCCATCTAAGAATTCTTTCCTGGAACATTGCAGGGTGGAAGAATAAGAAAAATGACAGCAGTTTCTTAAGCTATCTTAGAACCTTTGATATTATTCTGTTGCAGGAGACATGGGTTTTGGACCATCTGTACGTCCCTGGCTACAAGTCTTTTGCAGTACCTGCAACTAAACCCACCTCTAATGGTCGTCCTTCGGTGGGTTTAGCCAGCCTTGTACTGAAGCGGTTTAAGTCATGCCCCTTAGACATCCTTCCAGGTTGTTGTAAGATACAAGCACTGAGGGTGTCTTTTGCAGACATTGACTTAATCTGCGTCAACACCTATATTCCTCCTTTGCTTAACAGCTTACAAAGGACCCAGCTCTGGAATGATCTATTGACATGTATGAATGAGCTTAAGAGGGCCCACCCCATGCTGAAATTCTTTTGCTGGGTGATTTAAATGCCAGGGTGGGGAACTCAGCGGAAATCTTCCACAGAGCCTGGGATGTGGATGATGACAGCTCCCTCCCCCCCATTTGTGCACTATGTAGGCGGTCCAAAGATGCATACTATAATGCTAATGGTATGGCCCTTGCTAAGTTTTCCATTACCACTAACATGATTTGGCTTAACGGTCTAAAAGAGTTCCCCAATGCTGATGAATTTACTTTTGTATCCTCTTGTGGCGCCAGCGTTGTGGATTACATTTTGGTTTCCACTAAAATGAAGCATCTTGTGAAACATTTTGCCATTGGGAACGTAACCTATAGTGACCATTTACCTTTAATCTTGGTCCTTGACCTCCATTCTGGGAGTGTTCCATCACAAGCTGAGGTAGAGCCAAATCTAGAGTGTAGGTATAAAATTGTGGCTAACAGTGCCCTTTCCTCAAACTTCCGTCGTTTAAGTACGGAACCAGCAAGCAGAGATTTTTTATCGGCCATTCGACAGGACTCTGATCCCTTTGTTCAAATCAAATCCTTTGAAGGTTTTATTGGATACATTTTTACGGTCCTGAGTACCAGACCCATGTTGGTTAAAACATGCAGTGCTTTTGACAAAAAGGATTGGTTTGACAGTGAATGTAGGGATCTTAAGGTGTGTATCAGGGCTTCTTATTTAGATTTTAGAAAGTACAATGACCCCAGTTGTTTAGTTAAACACTTCATTCTCAAAAAACTAAGAGTCTTATTGATAGAGAAAAAGGAAAAGTTTGTTTTAACTCAATGGAACAAGCTGCATCAAGCGATTCAACAAAAAACTAATAAACAATTTTGGGCAGTTGTAGCGGGTTCATGTAGATCAGAAACATACGACCCTGCTATTATTCCTTCGGATACATGGGTTCAACACTTTACAGAGCTTTTTTATGATAAGAGCAAATCCCCGGACACCTACCCTGACTTCACCTCTGTGGATCTGCCTATCTGGCCTCCTGTGACCCCTGATGAAATTAAAGAGCTAATTATGCAATTGAAGCCAGGGAAGGCCGCAGGTCCAGATGAAATACCACCCAAGCTTTTAAAAGGTGACCCAGAATGGTGGGCCCAGTTACTTGCCCACATTTTTATAATGATTGTACAATGATACAATCGAGAGCTCTGGCCTTTTGCCCAAGGCCTGGCTTACAGCAACAGTCGTACCAATTTATAAAAAGGGTGACCCTACCATACCAGGAAACTTTCGGCCTCTTAGTTTGCTTTCTGTAATAGATAAGATCTATGCTAAATATCTATGCATAGATCTATGCAAAGATCTATACTCTCTGGGTTACTTCACAAGGCATCTTAGGCCCCGAGCAATCTGGCTTCTGTTGGGGCAAATCAACTTTGGATAATTGCCTGATCCTGTCTCATTTGGTCTATAAGCAGGTTAGGATATGTAAGGCTCGTCTTTATGTGGCCTTCCTTGATTTGAAAGGTGCCTTTGATTCTGTGGATAGGGAGCTTTTTTGGGCCAAGTTGGAAGACATGGGGATTGATAAAAGATTACTGCTGCTGATTAGGTCCCTTCATTTAAATACCTCCTGCAGAGTTAGATGCTCCTGGAGGGGGAATCTAACTCACTCCATCATCACTAACAAAGGGGTCAAACAGGGCTGTGTCTTGGCCCCCATGCTTTTCAATCTATTTCTAAATGATCTTGCCCCTTCCCTGAAGGAAGTAGATGGCCATTGTCCAAAGCTTGGCGCAAGCCAAGTGCTGCTACTTCTGTACACAGATGATGCAGTACTGGTATCTCCTACTAGGATTGGCCTGAAACGTCTGCTCAGTCGCGCCACAGAGTATTTTTTGTCCAACAAATTGCAGATCAATTATGCTAAATCTAAGATAATGATATTTGCTAACAGATGGAAAGCTTTTAAGTGGTCTTGTAATGGCAACAAAATGGAACAGGTTAAGCATTTCAAGTACCTGGGTATCAACTTCCATTGGCTCACTTGGGCTTTTCATCGCAAGGCAGTGCAGTGCAGTGCAGAACGCATCCAAACTAGCTTCCTCAGCCATTTCCCGTTTCTTTTTCACCTGTGACAATGGTTATGTTCCGGCCACTCTGGAGGCGTTTAAGGGAAAGGTTCTTTCCCAGGTTCTTTATGGCTCTCCTGTCTGGTATAAGGTAATTAACCAACCACTAAAACGCATCCAAGCCTCCTTTTTACGGAAGATTTTGGGCTTACCCAGGTGCGTTCCCTACTCGGTTCTGTGTCTCGAGGTGGGGTTAATTCGATTAAGGACTACTGCATGGTTAAGACTTCTGAAATTTTGGTTTAGGATTTTATTTAACCCTACCTTTTCTGATCTAATGCACCAATTATTATTGGACCCAGTCCTGCCTATAGAGATCACTGATCTTCTAACTAAAATTAAGTCAATAGGGCTGGACACTGCAGAGTTAGGTATGATTGGCTGTGATGCAGCTTACAGAATCGTTAAAGGAAGAATTCTTGATATCGAACAACAAGAGCTGTTTAGTGCCGCCAGAACCATATGTTCTCCACTCCATCTCCGTATTCCAGTCAGTTTTGGGAAACCGGCCTCCTTCTTTTACCACCTGGTGTGCCCGCAGGCTCGGAGAGCTTTCACACTTGCAAGATGTAACGCTCTTCCATCAGCCTTGTTAACGGGCAGGTTCAGCGGTATCTCCTACTCAGAGAGGAAATGCAAGTGTGGTGGGGATTGCGTTGAGATTTTAATGCATACCTTTTTTTACTGCCCGCTACATGATGCGTCACACAAGAAATATCTAGGCCCATTGTTAGCTAGGATGCAGGGCTGGGAGGATTCAATCATGCTTCAGTCTCTCCTTTCCACACCTGATTCTGAGACTGTGGATAATGTCGCTTCCTTTTTATCTGGGGTAACAGCCAGGCAGAGCCCTGGGACTCTGGGCAGTGACTGATGTTTATGCTTATGTTGTGTTGTCTTTGTATATTTCTGTTTTGTTTTGTTCTTTCTCTGTATTTTATGCCAATAAATGTCTTACTGAACTGAACTGTAAAGATCAGTTTAGATTACTTTTCATTCTCCTAACAATAATTCCAGATTTAAGAGGAATTTCTATGTTTACTTACAGTACATGCCTGGGTTCTGATCTGATTCTATCAAGCAAAATTTGACAGATTACTTGCAGGGTACTCTTGAATGTAAGCACAATTATCTTCTTACATAGTTTAAGTATTCAATATTCCAGCAGCTATGCAGATCCAACTATTAAGATTGTGTCTTATTTGGAAGGACTGAAATAAGAGTGGAGGGCAATCCTCACTATCTTCTAACTGATTATCAGAAATCCAATCCCAATATAATTTCTTGTCCAATTTTGCCCATTCTGCAAACAGACACAAACCCAGTCTTTTATTGAATTCCTCATTAACCACGACAGATGCAAAGGGGAATCTTCAATAGCAGCTTTGTTTTAATGCTTGTTTCAAGCTAATAATAACAGTATAGTAACAAACCCAATACATTTTTAGGATTAATCCACAATAGAATCCTTTTAGCAAAATCTTAGCCAAGTTGCACTCCAGTCTGCCCTGTTCATTTGAATCCACATAGCACCAATCAAACAGTTAGCTTTATGATATAAAATCCAGATAAGCTGAACTTCCTTCTATACACAGCCTATAAAATTACATAGCATTGCATTTTATTCCAGGCCAGACTATCAATGGGATGAAACGGGTGCTGCAGCATCCTTAAAGCACCACCACAATTGCCTCCATTTGCATCTACTGACCTCCTCCAGCCCCACTCCGCTAATCTGTGTTTAGAAACAGTGTGGGGCTGGGACAAGAAAGCCAGAAGAAACAGGACCCCACTTTTGGGGGGAAGCATGGCTCTACTTCAAAACAGAGTGGCAGAGCTTCGCCGGAGGAGACAAGAGGTAAGCAGAGCCACTGGGGGGCCAAGTTGTGGGGTCTGTCCAGTGCCTCTAGCAATAGAGCCATAGGAAATGTGTTCTGCTCCTCCTTCTGTAGTCCGAATGGCTGCTGTATTAAATATGATCATCATTAACTATGGTCCTAATATCGTGAAACAGTGCAGTGGACAGAAATTCAAAGGCTGTACAGTTTGCCTTTCTTTTACAAAGGGCACAGTCCTAACCAACTTCACAGCACTGATACAACCACAATGCAGCCCTGAGGTAAAGAACAAATGTTCCCTTACCTTAACGAGGCCTCTGCGACTGCCCCGTTGGCATGGCTGAATTGGAGCTGGAAAATTGGATAGGATTTGGCCCAGCGTCTATTTCAGACATTAGAAATGGCCTCCCCCCTCACCCGATATTATGGTCCACCTCAGAAGGGTGCAAGAGAAGCAGGTGCTGATAACAATTTTTTTTGAAAGATGGTGCACTCCATTGAGATTGGGTATCACCTCATTACTTCTACTATTATGTCAATGTTGTTAAAAAGTGCTATACTAGATACATACATATTTGTGATATAAATAAATGAAGCAGAAGGTGGAAAAGTTCAGATGTACCAATCTGAGTGGAAAAGGTTTTGTTTTCTCATATTGGTCATCGAGAATCAGAAGCTGTGGTGATTTCCAGAGACCTTCAGTGCCAAGTTCAGATAAAGTTTCTTTAGATAAAGGCAGATAAAATGGTTCAAAGTTGTAGCCTCATGAACATGCAAAGCACAACCTATTGGCCTGAGTAGGTGTTATGGTAGCAATAGCCAGGTATTAGAACAGTTTTCATGCCAAACTGGTATAAAGCAGGCGGTGTGGTGATTCACCACAGAGAAGTGAGTGAGAAGGAGGCTCTGAACCTTTCCTCTAGCTCAGCTTCCCCCCATTGCCTCAAAATGCCTCTCTTGAGCCAGTTTTTCACTCTGGGGCTTGCAATCTCTGAGCATAGCTGGGAGTAGTATAAAGGTAACTGGGGGGAGGCGCAAATGAAAGGGGCTCAGACAGAGCAAACTTCCTTGTAAGCTGTATGGCCACATGGCTGGAATTGAAACCCTGTGCAGCTTCTTTCTCAGCACTCGAGAGCTCAAGAATGATGTCATCACCTAGCACCCCATAGCCACACCGCACAGGCACCATTGAGGTCTGGCATCCCCATCACAAATTAGGGGGAACATTGGTTCAGAGCCCCCTTCCCATCCATCCCCTCTCTACATGACTTTTTTTTGTTTTGCTGTAGCCTGTGTTCTAAATCCTGAAGCTTCTGCTGTCCTGTCTAGTTCAACCCTCCCTCTGAGTCAGACCTGTGCTTTCTAGGCCAGTATTATCTGCCTGCTCACTGCAGCAGCTGCCCAGGACTTCAAGCAGAGTTCTTTCCCAGTCTTGTTGCAGAGCATTTTTCAACTGGAGGTTTGGGGGTCTTTGAGAAACATAGCATCTGATCTACCCTGAGCGAAGGTCTGCCCCCACAGAACAGCCACTGTCTGCAGACAGAAAGGAAGGCCGATGTTTTGAAATGTGTCCATGTCTGGCAGAACTGCAATTCCACATCAGTTCTGCTCATTTATTTTGACAGGAAGGTGCATTTTTTAAAATCAGTGTTGTTGTTAGAAGTCATTTCTTTTGAGGATTGGCAATTTTCCTGAGGCCTCTCAATCGATCAAGCAGTTCTGCAACAAAGTCCTGAATCAAAATCCATTGAAAAGAATTGATTAATTGAATTATTCATTAAAATGGTTCATGATACAAACCTGTTTCCCACAGTGGCCCACCAATGTAGAGGTATAGTGTTCTATTTCTGCTCATTTTGCAATGAACCCCCACCCTCCACCTCACCAGCTTGAAGCAGGAATGGGATTTGGCAGCCTGCTCTCATTTCCTGCTTGCCATAGTTTAGGAAGCAGCTCAGTTAGATGAGGAATCACTAAGGGCCCAATCCTATTATTCACAGCGCTGGTGATATTCTGGCTCTGTTGCAAATGTGCCATAAAGCACTTTTACAGCACCTGAGAAGCACTGGCGCTACACCACAGCGCTGGGAGGAAACCCTTGAAGAGCCACTGCCAGTAAGTAGCACCGACAGGTAGCAGCGAGGTTTTTTGGGGTGGGGAGAGGCGTTCCAGGGCAGGGGGAGGGTGGAGCAGGGGAGGGACCGGCCCAAGAGGGGGGCAGGACCAGCAGAGGCCTCCTCTGCTGGATCCTATGCCCCGTGTTGGGCTGCAAATCCCAATATGGGTTTCTCAAGTCTGCGCCAGCAAAATAGCTAGCGCAGACAAGTATCCCCATTATGGGTCCTGGAGCTTTCCTTGGGGTAAGAGGACAAAGGTCCCCTTCCCCTGAGGAGACCTCCCACAGCCTCCCTGGCCCTGCTGGATGCAGTGGTAGCCATTTTGGTGTGGTGCTAGGGAGGCTAGGATTGGCCTGCCCATCTCTCCTGCTGCCTCTCTTGACCAGCCAGTTGCTGCTATTGCCAATTTTTTTAGCATGGTGTCTTGGGTGCAGCTGGATCAGAGAGGAACTGGAGACGTACAGCAGCATCCACCTGCGTTTGTGCTTCTTCATTCAGCTAGGAGCTTACATGTGGAAGCTTGCTTCCTCACACATGTGCCTCCTAGCTAGATAGGGGCAATGCACCTCCTACATAAATACTTATAAAACCACTAGGTAACACAATTGTCGGTGGGTTTCTTTGCAAACAGACATACAGGATGGTTGTGTCCAATTCTAGTTTTCATGTGTGAATCATTCACTAGTCTATTTGTTGTATAATCACCTTTGCGCTTCTTTTATAAGACTTGGTCAAGTAACCATGGAGATATATGATTATGAGTCAACAGCCTCACGATTGACTATAGAAAAGCGCTAAACAGTGTGGAGAGGGGAATTCTGTCTTCTCCAGACATAGTACACAAGACAGTTAGGTATACTTCTCAAGAAATCGCCTGCAGTGGCATAGGTAGAGGGGGTACAAAGTACTAAGTTCTGTGGGGAGCTTCACCACAACATGCAAGCGACCCCTTCCCTTTGGAGCCATTCTGGGCTGGGGGAGCAAAATGGAGGCATTCATTTTGCTCCCCCCTGCCCAGAATGGCCCCAAAGGGGAGGAATGAGGGGCTACTTCCACATTGTGTGAGGTTCCCTGGCTCTTTGAAGGCATCCTCCCAGTGCTGAGGCCTAGTGCTGGCACTCCCTCCTCCCCAGGTGCGGTTAAAGTGCTTTTTCACCCCCTCTAGCTACGCCACTGGTGCCTGCCTGGTTTAGCTTCTTGATTTAATTATAGCTTCCTGTCTCCTAGCACTATGTAGTGTTTTTTTGGGGGGGAGGGGGGAGAAAATCCATGCAAAATGCACACCTCAAATTAATATAGGGCACATTCCATTTAGTGCCCTCTACGTGGCAATGTGCATGCATATCCCTTATGCAGCTCTTGCCAGGAGGGAGGTGCTGCTCGTGGAAATGGGGAAGTAGATGATAGGGAACTGCTAAGCATAGAGCAACTTCCCACATGTGGGAAGGAAAAGGAAGGATGGGGCAGGGGATTAGAAAGTTCTCTTAGCTACTCTACTGCATTCAAACATAGATACATTTAAAATATAGATATATTTTAGATTTTTTTAGCTTTTGGTGAACCAAACTGATGCAGCTTCATGCTATTTGATGAAAATCCTGTTTGTTCAATTTCTGGGTGATCTAAATAGGCTGGCTAGTCCAGGAACCATTTGGATAAAATAATTTACTATACATATAAGTTTATAAATGCTCTGACATGGAAATATAGCAGAAATGATGCTCCAAGCTTCAAAACACCTGTAGTATAGAGTCAGCTACTGCATCTTGGAATTACATTATCAGGGTAGCAAGGTGCAACACTGAACAATGACAAACTCTGCTCACCTCTGTTGGTCGGGAACACTCATGAAGAATTTCCTACAAGATAAGGCAAAACATTAAACACATGCACATGTTCCCCTTATACTAGACTTGCTGTTGCTTACTTGATGGGATAGGAATAGACACATATTTTCCCACATGAGAACGGCAGGAATGTAGATTCTAATTTGGTTGTACTACAGAAGTCAGTAGCCCAAAATGAACAGATGACATCAGTGTCATTCATAAAGTATGTCATGCAGCAAGGAGAGGTAGGGGGCAGCTAGCAAATTGTGACAAGTTGAGACACAGGAGCAGGATATTGTCTGAAATGTGATATCACAATACTGTTTACTTCTCCAGGAAAAAAAAAAAAAGATTTAATACATCATTATTGGGTGGCAGCAGATTCTTGATAATGATTCCTTTTGAGCACATAATTGTTTAAACGACCTGCAGCACAATCTTGTCTTGCGCTGTAACAGGCAGGTCAGGAGGCCTGCGCTGTATCCTGCGCAAGATTGGGGCCAGAAGTGGCTCAGCCAGAGGCAAGAGGAAACTCTTCCCCTTACCGCTGGGTAAGCCACCATGGCCCCAATGGATCTCCTCGGACTTGTGCCACCTCAGTAGTGGCGCAAGTCCAAGGAGAATGGAGCGACTTGGAGCTGCTCTGCACTGCTTGTGAAACGGGGTTGGGATCCGGCATAACTACTGAGTTCCAGCCCCATCCCCTACTCTCTGCCCGCCTGCCCCCTGGAACGTCCTCTGCTCGCCCAGAATGCCTCCCTCCCGCCTCCTCCCTGCCCTCTTCAGACCCCTGCGTTGGCTGAGCTTGGCCAACGCAATCCTCTCTCCCCGAGTTGGCCCGGAGGCTGGATGCATCCTCCGTGGGCTGGCCCATGTCCCTGAACCGGCCCAGCCAACTCCTGAGGAGGCACAAAAGTGCTTTACCGCACGTTTGCAACCCTCCTGGGCTGGCACAAGGGATTTGCGCTGGCCTAACGGGAAGTTAGGATTGCGCCCTTAATCTTGTTCTGCTCTAATTCTCCTTTATGTTGCACCCATGTCTTAGTTTTGAAAAGGACAACAATGCTTATTGTATCTTATTTTCACATAGAGTTTTGTTAAGTACAGCATGTTCTTTATACACAGCACAAACTATGATATACTTAAAAATGTATCTTGGGAGTGTCCTGATGTGAGGTATACTTGGTTGTGGTGTGTGTGCTAAGATACTGTGATGCAGTGGTTAGACGTAAGGAAGGACAATAGTACAATTCAGTGGTGAATCATATGCTTTTTGTGCAAAAAGTTCCTACTTCAATCCCAGGCATCTCCAGTTACATAAATCTTCTCAGGCAGTAGGGCTGGAATAGACCTTTGCTTGAGACACTGCCAGTTGTAATCAACAGTGCTAAGCTAGACAGACCAATAGGTTGGCTCAGTAACTTTACATATTTAAAATAACTTTGGCATGCTTTCAATTTTGCAAGAGCTTATGGGGTAGTTGTCCACGCACTCCCAGGCCAGAAATGGTCTGCTAACTTTAGAGCTTGTTTCAAAATTCAATTTCATGCCAAGACCACACCCAGAACTCTTTTGCATCTCACCCCACCCCACTCTGTACTTCCACTTATTAAACTGTAGCAGGACCCATTTTCAAAATGGGGCATCTCAAATGGGACAGATGGTTTCACCTCACTTAGACAAACAGTTAAAAACATGTTCAGAATGGGAGAATATGTCACTGCAGTGACTCACATGATCTAGAAAGGCTCTTTGCTCTCCTATACAATCTAAACAGGCAGTAAAATGTCCCTCTGACCAACCTGTAGTTTTGATTTCTGTTCCTCATTAGAGACTTCAAGAAGATCTTCAATGTCAATTTCTGGCTCCGGAGCTGCTGTTGCTTCTCTTTCCTCCTGCAACTAGAGTAGAATCACCTGTGCTCAAATTACAGGGGCTAGTTCAGCGGTACTCACAGCTTTAGCACCGGGACCCACTTTTTAGAATGAGAAACTGTCAGGACCCACTGGAAGTGATGTCATGACTGGAAGTGACATAATCAAGCAAGAAAATTTTTAAGAATCCTAAACTGCAATCCTACCCACACTTATTCAGGAGTAAGTCCCATTTACTATCATTGTTAAAATATACATAGTAGCTTGTTAAAAGTAATTGCCACCTACTTCTCATTATTTGAGACTGTTCTTGTTATCTGCTAATAGTGCAGGTGGACTTGGGGTGCAGATCAAGGATGGGAAGGGGGATAGGATATTGGCAGTGCTGCGGATGCAGATCCCACCCCCTTCTTGGCCCCTCGCTGCCCTGTCTTCTCCCCACTTCACGCAGCCCCGCCCCTGCCACCATCAGACTTACCTTTCTGGGTTCGGCAGCGTGTCTCCTGCGCTACCACATTTGTGGTAGTGCTCCTAAAAAGGGTACAGGCAGCACACTGTGTACACCATCAAAAACCATTTTACAATATTATTATTATTAACAGTATTTATATACCGCTTTTCAGCAGAAAGTTCACAAAGCCGTTTACAGAGAAAATCAAACAAACAACGAATGGCTCCCTGTCCCAAAAGGGCTCATAATCTAAAAGGATGCAAAAGAATACCATCAGACAGCCACTAGAAAAGACAGTGCTGGGGTGAGGAGGGCCAGTTACTGTCCCCTCGCTAAATAAAAGAAGAGCATCCACTTAAAAAGTGCCTCTTACCCAGTTAGCAGGGGAACAATAGAGGAACTGTGTTCCGCTGTCATAAATCCATCTGCACCCCGACCCAATCCTGGATAGCACTGGGCCATTAGATGACTGTGTTTAGTTCTGAGCATCATAGTTCTTTGTGTTGACAAGTTGGAACCACAGGAGACTACACATATGACAAAAGATGTAGAAAATAAATGTGGACGTAATGATGAGAATGTTGGGTATGAAACTGGGAAATAAGGAAACACCTGTGAGGAGAGGCTGAAAGGATCTGAAATTCTCAAGGTCTGTCCACACTGAGAACCAAACTAGATGAGATGTTTGGTGTCTGCCTTTAATCTACATGTCTATTTAATTTTCCCTAAATAGCAGCCAATGGAGGTGTGAAATGGGACACAATCTGGATTAGTAGTGTGGGGAAGGGGGAGTTCTGATCTTACACCCCTGTCATCATCTCCATCTAGATCTCTTCTCCTTGCTGCTGCTTTTTGCCCCTGATACAAAATTACCATTGGTGTTGATGGGATATTCTGATATTCCAAATATTTACAAAGATCTCAGAAAGAAGAAGGGACGCACTTAGTCACCCTTTCCAATGAAAGCAGGACAAGAAATTTTGTTTAAGGTAGGTTGAACTGAATGAAGAAGAAAATTTTTCGGGCTGTGAGCACAGTTCTACAGTTGAACAAAATGTGATTTTTATTTTTTTTTTAACATTCAGGAAAACAGTGGACATGACTATGCAATCATCTTCTCTTCTCCTGATTTTACCAGTACTCTCCAGGCTAACTGCATGCAATAAATTCATGCAGAATGAGAGAGAGAGAGAGAGAGCTAGCTCAGTACATTAATGATACTCAGGTTGCAATCCTATACACACCTACCTGGGAGTAAGTCCCATTGAACTCAATGAGTCTTACTTCTGAGTACACATGCATAGGATTGGGCTGCAAAACTAAGAACAAAACTCCTTACCAGGAAAGCACTCATTGCTCCATTACATGAATATTGTTTCACAATCCTGGCAGAGCTAAGATTCTATGCTGCCATGCACCTGTCCAAGACCCTTATACCACCTCCGATTTACCTACCTGGTATTGATACAGTTCCTGCAACTGGGCATCAATCCATTCCTCCAGGTCAAGCCATCTTTGAAGATCTTTCCGGTTATACTTGGTGGTTAATTTAGCCAATTTTCTGTGGGACGGTTCTTCCTCTGACTTCTCTGGAGTGTTAAAAGTGACCCGAGGGATTGCACTTGACCCCTGGGCCATGCTCACTAGGCTTTCCATGTCCTCTGCAGTGTCAGGTGACACTGCTCTCTCTTCAAACATGTTTCTTTTTTCCTTCTTCCTCAAAAAATTGCCATTGATATTTTTTCAAAGCAGCAGAATGAGTTGCCTGTGATGTCCCAGAACAGGTCATCAAATGAAGGAGAAAGAAAGAACTATAGCAGGAGAAGCAATCAATCAGCTGTTATAGGAAAAAGCTTCTTTGGTTTCATTGTTAGCGACACTGACAAAAGCAATGTGGGAGGGAGAGTAGTTGTAATAACATCTGTTGTTAGAAGAGGCTGAGCACATCATAGAACTGGCGGACAAAGTTCATCAATGTTTCATGCAATCCATTCCCTGAGAAGAATTGCTCAAGTGGGGATAATTGAGAGCAGAGGGAGGGGAAGCAAGCAGGATTAAATTACAACTTCCCTAAATATGCAGAGATGTATCCCTCTGGTGCACTTCTGATCAGTCCATTACAACTGGTGGGTTTTAGAGATCACCGTTTCCTTTTTATGTTATCACCTTTCAGGGAATCTCTTGCTGAAATAGGATGCTTAATACTTTTTCTTTTTTCATATACCCTGCACATGCCTGATCTTGGAAGCTAAGCAGGGTCAGGCCTAGTTAGTACTTGGATGGGAGACCACCTGGGAATACCGGGTGCTGTAGGCTTGTACCATAGTCTTTCGAGACTGAAGGTTGCCAATCATTTATACAACCAGAGAGATAACACCATTCAAATGCCAGCAGGATTCAAATTCCTATTTGGAGTTGTTTACTAACCTTGTTGTGAATGAAAATTCTGAGCAGTTAGCAACTGGCCTGCCATTCTCTGTTCAGTCTTCAATGGGGAGACTGGGATTGACAGAGAAAATGGTGGTCTCTTTGCTGTTGCCACTCACAACTCAGAAACCCAGGCAATGATGAGCAGAAGGCAGCTCTGGTGCCATACAGAAGGGAAATACCTATACCAATATACAGCCAATGGGGGAGGGGGTTGTGTCCAGCCAATTATACTCATTTTTTAGATCAGCAGTCTCTAAACTGTAGGCTGCTGTGAGCTGCTGACAACCTCCCTAGCATGCCTGGAGCTTACCATTCTGCCTGGGAGGCTGTCACTGTCGCCACCGATCTCCCCCCATGTTTGCTCTGCCCCTCCACGTCTGCCAGGAAATCCTAGTGCACAGCCTGCTGGGGTGGCAGAACGCAGAAGAAGTATGGCAGAGCAAACATGTGGGGAGATCGGTGGTGACAATGGCAGCTTCCCCTGTGGAACGGTAAGCTCCGTTCACACAGGGGAGGGATTAGCGATGGCGTGAGATCTGACCTGTGGGCTGCAGTTTGGAGTGCTCTGCCTTAGATTATCCAGAAGGAGAAAAGGTGCAATTTAGTGAGCATAGGTTAGGAAAGTCCAGTTGTTGACAGAGAAAAGATTTCAGGGGGAAAGGCACACACCAGCAGCATCTGGAAAAGGACATGATGTATAGATGTTTACGTACATCCTTCCAACTCTGCTTCATCTCTCTTCTCGTCCCTTTCACTTCCCCATCTGAGCCTTCACCTTTTAAATCTCCCCACTCCATGCCTTTCTCCCCATCAGCAAGATCGCCACCCACTGTGGTGCTGGTTGTATTGTGAGGTTTCTCCACAAGTGATGATGTCATCACCAGGCGAAGAATGTACAAGCCCCATCTGGACACTGTTCTTTGCAGCTTCTCACCACATGATTCTAGGCTTAATGCTATGTGGTGCCCAGGACTTTCTTTAGCTGGCGCTTGGGGAGCAAGTTGTCCTCTCACCTAATAGGATGCTGTAGGTGCTGTTGGAATCCATGTGTCATTCGTGACACACTTTCACTCTTTGCGATTGTTGGCAATGTTTCTAGCCTCATCAGTGATCAATTGCTGGTTCCATAGTTCTTTCTCAGTGTGTTTGTCCCATGTTTTCTTTGGTGCTGCCTGTTGAACCCTCCAGGGTAGTCCCAAGCCTGGCTGAAAAAGGACGTGGGTAGCCACCCTGCCATGGTGACCAGAACTGGGAAACCAGGCAAGAAACCAAATATCTGAACTACCACATCTGGGGCAGCCAAGGGTGCCCAGGACCTAGTGTGAGATGCAAACGTTATTGAACCAACAGGGAACAGTCACCATAATACTATCCAGTTCAACATCTACGTTACTGGAAAGTTTCCAAGGAAGTCCAACACAGGTGCATTTAACTGCAAAAGAAAAAGACAGAAGAAGAAGAGGGGTCTAGCCAAAAAAGAAGCTAAAAGAGAAAGTCAGGAGGGTCAATTCTCTACAAAATGCTCCAAAGTTAGGCTGCCTTGGGCATTTGCTTCCACATGGGAAAAGCAGGATATAAATTCTTTACATACCTAAATAAATATTTGAATAACAGAAACGTAATTAGAATGTATGCAATTCAGTAGGAAAGGCACCACCAGGTCAAGGAGGATGCCAGCGTGGCTCACCAGTGAAGTCAAGGAAGCTATGAAAAGCAAGAAGGCTTTTGTTTGGAAAATGGAAGCCTTGCCCAAAAGGGAACAAAAACTCTGACAAAAGGAATGTAAGCAGACAATTAGAGATGGGGGAAAAAGAAAATAAAAACACCAAGGCAAACAATAAAAGAATTAAACCCATCAGAAGCAGGAAGGAGATGGTTGGACCATTAGCTATCAAGAGAATAAAAGGAGGATATGGAGATGGTAGATAAGAAGGGTGAATTCTTAGCCTCTGTCTTTATTACAGAAAGAGGGTAGATAGCAGGGTCTAATCTGACCTTTTCAGGGAGGAAGACTGAAGAACCTGATCAAACAAAAGTGACAAGGGATAAAAATCCAGAGAGCATTGACAAATTAACAAATCACTGGTTCCAGATCCACAAGAGTTCTTAAGGAACATTAATGTGAAATTATCTAATAAAATGTTCTTTATATCAATCTCTGTGCCAGAGGACTGGAAGGTAGCCAATGTAACATATTTAAAAAGAGATCCAAGGGAATCTGGGATATTACTGGCTGGTCCGTTTAAGGACTATTCCAGATAAATTGGTGGACAGTACAATTAAAGATAAGAATAAGGAAATTGGCATAATAATAATAATAATAATAATAATAATAATAATATTAAAGGATAAGGATAAGATATCCTTATCCTTATAAGGTTAAGAATAATATGGATAAGATAAAAGGATAAGCTATGATAAGAATAAGGAAATTTGGTGGGCCACTGTGAGATGCAGGAAGCTGGACTAGATGGGCCTATGGCCTGATCCAGCAGGGCTGTTCTTATGTTCTTATGACAGGACCAGCACAGCCATGAGGCCATCTGAAGCAGTCACCTCAGGCAGCAGCTTGGTGGTGGAGCACCCATGTCTGCCTCTGTTCTTGCTTCAATTGCTCCTCCTCCTCCTTTCCCTCCCTGGACTGGAAAAGGAAGAATGGGACAGAGGAAGAGGAAATGTGGAAGGGGGGAGAGTGCTGAGTGGGCGCACTAGAGAATGGAAGGAGCAGAAGCTAGCCCATCATCAAGTATGAGCGGGCAGCATTTGGCTTGCCTTCTCAGGCATCGGGAGGTCTTAGGCCAGCCCTGAATACAGAAGAACAGGCTTTGGGGACAAAGAACCACCATGGCTCACTAGCCCTGTAGAATTTTTTTAGCATTTCAACAGCAAAGTGAGTAGAGCAGACCCAACTGACATGGACTTTCAAGCCGCTTTTCACAGAGTTCTTCACTAAGGGTTCTTCTGTAAACTTCGCTTGCAAACACATTTGCCTTGTTTATATCACTTAGGGCCCAATCCCATTCAGTGCACGCCGGCTCACTGCACCGGTGGAGCATGGTGGAGGACTGGAGCACCTCTGCTTGGCGGTCATGCAGCCTGCTGGGCAGTGGAGAGGTAGGTGGAGGCAGGGGGGAGGCAGGGGGAGGTGGAGAGAGGGAGGGGAGGAGGTGTTCTGGGGGAGGAGTGGGGCAGGAGGGAGGCGGGACTGATGAAGCATCGCTCCACTGGATACTGAGCCTCTGTGTTGGGCCACCCACCCAATACAGAGACTCTTACTTCTACATCGACCCTTGGGTCGCTGTAGAATTGAGTAGCCCCATTGTAGGCTATTCGCCTTACCCGGGGGAAGGGGACGAAAGTTCCTTCTCCTGAGGAGGCAGCAGCTGCTGCCTGGGGTGTGCTGCCCGACACTTCTTTTATATGTGCAGGGAAAATATTTTATGAGCACATCTGAAAAATGGAGTGTGTGGGAAAACCCCTGAAAGAATTAGAGAGGCAAAACCAGTTGCTTATTACAGTATAACATTCTGGATTAAACTAACAGGTTGTTTGAATGACCCAGCAGGGAAGTAAAGGCAATGTATGTGTGTAGAATGAGGTTATTAATCTTGTAGACATTAATGTCTTAAATAAACAGGCTGGTATTTGCCTGAGCTAGAGCTTGGAAAGGTCACACTACTTAAACGCTCAACCATGCTTGTTTAATAGCCACATCACCTTCTGTACCACCCTTTGTACCAACTGCTTGGGTGCACTAGGATTGAGAAACCAAGTTTTCAAAAACAAGGACACTTCCCATATGATGTACCAATTTATCCTATAAGGAAACGCAGGATATGTATCTAGTTCCATCTGATAACAAAATCTAGATGTTCTGGAGCATTCTTCACACAGAGCATAATTTATCTGTGGAATTTGCAGCCACAAGATGTGATGATGGCCATGAGTTGGAAAGGCTTTAAAAGGGATTGGACAGATTAATTAATGGAGGACAGGTCCGTCAATGGCTACTAGCTATAATGGCTGTGTACTACCTTTAGCATCAGAGGTAGTATGCCTCTGAATACCAGTTGCAGGGGAAAGAAGTATGCTGTTCTCTCCTGCTTGGGGGCTTCCCAGAACCAGCTGATAGACAACTGTGGGAAACAAAATGCTGCAGTAGAAGGGCTTTTGTCCTGATCCGACAGGGCTTTCTTCTTTAAAATAATATCCAGAGCACTTGAAGAACTAGCTCTCTATATGAATCTCCCTGCCATCTTCATTTGTCATTGGAGATTTTGCTCAATGTTCCTTCACTTTCAGATGTTTAGCCTACAGGGGGTAACATGGGGCAGAGCCCAGCTCGTGCAATTCCCTGCCCCTGGAGGCCCACTCAACCCCTTCATCATTGTCTTGATGCCTGGTTAAGACTTTTTTAAATTTGTCTAGGCATTTCAGTTGAATGCCTTTTTGTGTAAATTAGCCTTTACCCTTTAGTGTTTTTTTTCTCCAACCCACAGTAGACTGTTCTCCCATTTTTATTCTGTTATCTGTTATCCTATTTTAATTTTATTTAAACATTTAAAATATGTTTTTATATTTGATTTATTGTGTTTTATCTATTGTTTGTGAACCACTCTGAGCATATTAGTCTTTAAGACGAGAAGTGGCATATAAATCTTATAAATAAATAAACCTTCCTTGTTAGGTGCCTGATTCCGGTTGCTCTGTGTGTTCCTGCTGTTTTAGTTACTATGCTTTATTTTAATGTTGTGGTGTTTGGATTTGTTTTAATTTGTATTGATTTGACCATTTGTTATCTTAAGTTACTTTTGTGAGTTCATTGTTAGCTGCCTTGGGAGTCCTTTTAGAGAATGAAAGATGTGATAAAATAAATGGAAATAAACAAATACTCCACAAGTGTAGTGCGCACCTAATCTGTAGCTATAACTGAAGCATAACCTCTACCAACTGGCTACCAGATACTTCGCTCCAGTACAGGGTGAAAAAAATATTGCTAGTATGTTTGTAGTTTAAAATATTCTGCAAATTGTAGTGTTTCAAAACAGAATCACACACTGAAAAACAGACCACATTGTGATAACTGCAAGCACAATCCCGCACGCAGGAGCCCTAAATGGGCATAATTGTACTGTATTTTTGGAAAGTAAACACTAGTACATTTTAATGCTTTCAGATTTCATTTATGGGGCATGCAAACAACCCATCCCCCTGCCTTGTTTGCACCAGTATGACAAGTTTGACGTAATACATAACAACAAGCGCACCTATATTCAGTTGACAAAAGTTGGAGGGTGTGGGGCCAATTCACACTATTGGCAGCAACTGTATGTACAATTTGTGCAACAACACCTCATTCTTGTAACTCGTGCATGCTGGTTGATTGCAAGGAGGCAATCTGGTGTGAATCAAACCTTCCTGTGATCCCTGTATGACCTACTTTTGCAATCTCAAAAAATAGCACTTTTAAAGAAGAATTGTGATCATGGAAGTAGCCCTCTGAGTGCACATGTGTACGTACACACACATACAGTGACCACATGGAAGGTCAGTTTGCATCTGTGTCGATGTTCTCATCAGGTGGCTTGGAAGCCTCAAGGCTAGGATTGCACCCAAGAGCTGCAACTGACAATGTGAACTGAGTTCACACCTAAATTCTTGAGCCTTGTTTCACTACCCTTATTTCTTCAGAAGAGTTTATGAATCACCTGTCACTTAACAATCCAGTGATATGATCTGTGTACAAAAATTTCAATGTAGGAAGTTGGGAGACCCGGAATAAAAAAATTTGCTAGGAGTGGGATATATTTTTCAAAGCTGCTTCTTACATACTGTGTACATTATTATTCATAATCCCAGATCTGTGGCTGTCCAGACAAGAATGAATCAGAATGCAGGACATTCCAGTCACAGAAATTGAGGGGAAATAATGTGTGACAGTCGTTCCAGTTTAACACCCACACAGAAGCCTGGCATCAGAAACTGACTCAGCAAGTCTAGACCCATCTTTGGACTCCAGAGAAGTGTCTGCTTTCAGTACTATAGCACTTTATGATTAATCACATGGATAGATCATAGGTCAGCCACAATAACAGTTCTTATACAAATACAGCATTTGCCAATGGCAAGCATTTGCTTTCTCTGCCAGGAAATAGGTTCAGATTAGCTCAGAACTGGTTTCTTAAATATGGTTCAATTCTAAACCACAGCACACTTATGTATATTAATTTTCTAATTTGATTTTTTTAATTACACCATGCACAAACTTAGGTGTGAAAATCTCCTGGTTTACATGGCACACTTTCCACACATTGAATGGTCTTTTCCATGTTTTAGTGCTCTGGTATTTTGTGTGTTCTTAGGGTTTGTGCTGTGTATATTGTAAAATGATTTGTGTTTGTTTAGCTTTTAACTCCTATTTCTGCTATTACAAAACAAGACAGAGTAGAATCAACCAAACTGTGGAATGATGACCCAAGTAGCAGAGCGACACTTCATCCTTCCACATAAAAATGTACAAGTCAGAGGGTGCCTTTAGGACAGTGGTCCCCAAACTATTTAGTGCTGGCACCCACTTTTTAAAATGACACTGTTGGGACCCATCTAGGTTTACAAGACTTAAAAAAAATATAGAAAAAATATTTTTTACTTATTTAAACGTAATAATAGCCAGAAAAAAAGATACTCCAACATTTATCTTCCTATATTTACAGATGCTTGCAAACTGAAGGAACTCTATGCAGGGAATTCTGATTCTGAATTCTGATCTGATAATTCTGATTAATTAAAATCAGATTAAATTACCTTCCCAAAGATATATAACATGATGGTATTAGTCGTACATATAGATTTTTTCACAATTTTGGACAATAGTGTCAAGCTCAGCGTGTTGCCCCCCTAAACCTTGTTGCCTGGTGCAACTGCTACCCCCTGCACCTCCTTAGCTATGCTACTGAGCCTTAGTTATCTGATCCTTTCATCACCTGTGTTTTCATTGGAGGACCCACCAATGGCTGTGGGACCCATCAGAAATCAGGTTGTGACCCACCAGTGGATCCCAACCCACAGTTTGGGAACCACTCCTTTAGGAGTGTGCTGCCAAACATTTAGGTCTTGAATCACATAAGTGAGACTGACAGATTGCCTGTAGTAACTGGGTTGTGTTCTAGTTAAGGCTGTGCAGAGAAAAGTATTTCATAGCTCGATCGAAAGACATCCTCTGACCTGTAAACTGTTATGTAATTGGGTAAAGTGTTGGCCTGGTCTTGGGCTCTGAGTGTTCTCTGCAAGTCACATAGTATTGATTTCTTTCTGTTGCTGGCTCTCTTCTGCCCTGTTTTCATACAGCTTCAAGTTTCCTTTAAGGACAGCTAAAAATTGTGCTTGCTTCGGCAGCACATATACTAAGAGAGGACATCTGAAAAATTATTGCTTTGTTTGTTTGTTTTTCTGTTCCTTTGTCCCCACCCTCCACCCACCCTATAATGAAGTGGGTGTGAAATCAAGAAGGTAAAAAAGGAAGGGGTGTGAACAGAAGTAAAGGAAAAGAGGCGGTGCAGGAAAGAGATTGAGGAGGGAATCTAGAGTTCAGCAGGTAATGACTAACAATCAGGTAAGCAGTAATGTGAGAAGGGACACGGGAACAAATGACAGCCTTCTGACTGCACAAGGAAATACTGTGCTAATATTGTTTTGCAATGTGTTTCTCTGATTTTCCCCCTAGATTTTCTTTCTAATCAGCGGTATCCTTGGAGTGTCTCCTGTGGGCGTTAAAAGAGCCATATCCCCAAATATCCTGCTTCCTCTGTTCTTAACCTTAATACAGTAATTCCAAAATGGTGACTCAGGACCTACCAGGGTTCCGTGGAGTCCTTGAGTCTGGTAGGCTGACCACGCTGGAAGCAACCAGAAGGATGGAATGACAAGCACTCAACTTTTCGGGGTTCCCCTTTCAGCTGTGTATGAGACTGTGCAAATTGGCTACAAAGAAAAGCTCGGATTAAACATCCCTTAAGATGTTTCTTTCTGATTAAACATCCCTGAAGTTCATGCTATCAGTGTTACCAGAGGCTCGCACTTCACAGTGTGTTTATGGTATTTGTGATTATGACAATAGGGTGACAAACACGGATTCTATGCATCGCATTTCCCAGGTTCCTGAAGGGGAGATGGAGGCACACCACGGAACCTATTCTGACTGTTGTTGCGATGTTCCTGCTTGATCCAGGAGCAGGGTGGAATACAGAATATATTCAGTGATGGAATACAGAAATGGACTGAGCCATCATTCAAGCCTTTTCTCCAGCTACAGCAGCAATTTTCAGTGTTTTTCTCCTCACAACACGCTGACCTCTACTGTGTTCAGTATGGTCTTTGCCTCTTCTGAGGTCACTTCCAGCTTTCGGAATACTCTTTTGGGTTCTGCAGCTCTGTTTCTAGGGGCAACTGTCTTTAGTAATGAATGTCTGTCCCTCTTCCTCCGCCAGCTCTGAGCTCTGCAATCAGAATAATGAGGCTAGTCCACATGGGTTTTGAAATGTGGATCTCCATATTAGGGAACGCGAGGAAATAGTGATCACCTGGTTCCCTTTAGAATGGTGATGGTGGTGGTAATTCAGGAAGCCTCCTGAATTATTTAGTGTGTGTAACCATTATTAATTTTGACAGAGAGATAGATGGAGGCCACTGGCAGACGTTGTCATTTAACCATTTAAAGGCGTCCAGGCCAGTCGCCATCACCACATCCTGTGGCAA
Source organism: Tiliqua scincoides (assembly GCF_035046505.1). NCBI lineage: Eukaryota > Metazoa > Chordata > Lepidosauria > Squamata > Scincidae > Tiliqua > Tiliqua scincoides. The sequence goes on from NC_089821.1 coordinate 13,875,909, forward strand.
GGAGTTCCACAGACCATCCACAAGCTGAGTAAAGAAATATTTTCTTTTGTCTGTTCTAACTCTCCCAACACTCAATTTTAGTGGATGTCCCCTGGTTCTGGTGTTATGTGAGAGTGTAAAGAGCATCTCCCTATCCACTCTCTCCATCCCCTGCATAATTTTGTATGTCTCAATCATGTCCCCCCTCAGGCGTCTCTTTTCTATGCTGAAGAGGCCCAAACGCCGTAGCCTTTCCTCATAAGGAAGGTGCCACAGCCCTGTAATCATCTTAGTCGCTCTCTTTTGCACCTTTTCCATTTCCACTATGTCTTTTTTGAGATGCGGTGACCAGAACTGGACACAATACTCCAGGTGTAGCCTTACCATAGATTTGTACAACGGCATTATAATACTAGCCGTTTTGTTCTCAATACCCTTCCTAATGATCCCAAGCATAGAATTGGCCTTCTTCACTGCCGCCGCACATTGGGTCGACACTTTCATCAACCTGTCCACCACCACCCCAAGATCTCTCTCCCAATCTGTCACAGACAGCTCAGAACCCATCAGCCTATAACTAAAGTTTTGATTTTTTGCCCCAATGTGCATGACTTTACACTTACTGACATTGAAGCGCATCTGCCATTTTGCTGCCCATTCTGCCAGTCTGGAGAGATCCTTCTGGAGCTCCTCACAATCACTTCTGGTCTTCACCACTTGGAAAAGTTTGGTGTCGTCCGCAAACTTTGCAACCTCACTGCTCAACCCTGTCTCCAGGTCATTTATGAAGAGGTTGAAAAGCACCGGTCCCAGGACAGGTCCCAGACAGTTATTATTTAATTAATATTAAATCATTATATTATCACTTATTAATTATAATATTACTACAAAATAATTCCCTATTCCCTTTCCAAGCCTCCTGATTCTCCCCCCCCCCCCCACTGACTATAGCACATGCCTTTTTGGTGCAGCTGAATCGGCGGGGGGGGGGAGGGATGGAAAGATAGGATTGGGATATAAGGCAAGAAACTTGCAGAGCAATCCCTCTAACCACTGATCAACACTAGTCCTGTGACATGCATAGAGAGGATGAGAAAAAGGCAGTATTTTCACTCCACTGCCTTTTCAGAGGAGAAAGTTCCTATGGAAAGCCAGGCTATGTAATAGGCCCAGTGTTTGTTTTTGATAAGAACACAACACAGCAAACAAAGAAAGAGTTAAAAGAAAGAAATGCATACAAATTAGTTGACCTGAGATAAGCTACTGTAGCAAACATTCCAATGCCTCCTATATTACCATTTATTCAGAAGTTTATGTTTCAGATACCTTCAGTTGGTTTTTCTTGTAGTCCTGATTATCTTACCAGCCAAAGCATTTTGCAACAACTGCCTTGTAGGGCTTTGCTGGACAGCTCTGTCCTGTTCGCAGAGTTTAAGATGCCTGTTCTCTCCACTTATCTAATTGTGTCTCAGTGGCGTCACTAGGATTTATGTCACCCGGTCAGCATGTCACCACCATGATGGACCTCCTCCCATGCAGTGGGTGGGGCAATGGCCTGGAGAGTGGGAAGGGTGATGCACCATCGCCCTACCCCAGAGATATTTCAATGCAGTTTGTTTCATTGCATTCAGCAATATATATATAGATGATGGTATTATTTGAAAATACCAAGTTTTTAAAAATTTTGGCCAGTAGTGGCGTCACCCCCCACCCCGTGCACATCACCTGGTGAGGCACCGCATTCTCCTAGCGATGCCACTGATGTGACTGTTTCCCCTGTTCTCATATCAACCAAAGAGGTAATAGCCAAATCACAAGCTGCTTTTGAACTAGTGGATTTCACCTCTAAGTGAAACTTCAAAAAAGATGAAAATAAAGTGTTTTTGAATGGCAGGCTGTTGCTGAAAGGAAGAGATAGTGTTGCACTGATTTTTCTTTTTATATCATTGCTTATGTATATTTGCAGGCATACTTTAACTACTTTAAAACAAGAATCACTTTAAAACTTTGAAAGCAAGTTTCAAAACCACAAATTAAGGGAAGGACAATCACACCACAATAACCATCTGTCTGCAAGGGAAAGTGCTGGTCCTACTTTTGGAGACTAGTTTCAGTTTTTCCAGAATGCTGCCTGAAGAGACTATGGAAAACCTGCTGACCTGATTAGGAGACCATGGCAAAACACAGAAAACCACAATAATGCCTCTGAAAAGCTATGTTCTGGATGCAGCTGCTTTTGCAATAGTTAAAATAACACATCAAACTGAAGTACCCAATGATAAGACCAATCCTGGTTATTATTTATTATAATAGGGGTCTTTTTAAAGATACTTAAAATGCCCCATAAAACTTAATCAAATGTGGGGGGGGGGGGAGCTCTAATGTAGTTTTGTTGTTTAAAAGTATCAGCTGAGATTCCTGTCCCACTTCAGCATCTACCATGAACTCAGGGCCAAACCAGTTGTGATTTTAAAAAACATTTTTTCACTCTGAGTGTTTTGTTTTTTGCCAAATAGTATCTGCAGGGCCCCCCTCCCCTCACATTTGGATCTGGGAGGCATGTTAGATATATCTCAATTCAGAATTCTGTCTTTCAAAGGAAGCATGTCAAACTGAGGAAGTCTTCTCCCTATCTGGGACTGAAATAATGATTGCTACACTTCAGAAAATCAAATATCTATATAACTCTTAGATTGTGCTTACCTAGAAGGATGCTACTTAGCTGGTGAATTCCAGATGGCATTTTTCCTGAAGCATGTTAATAAAATGCATCTCCTCTCCTTATCCTGTTGTCCAAACTGTGCTTTGGAAAAGAAGAAGCATGGCCATGCCTGTTTACACACTCTCACTCGTACAGTCAGACTGCTTTTTTCCTGACAAAGCTCTTTTGCCTTTATGGTTGGCAACCTTCAATCTCGCAAGACTATGGTATAAGCCTACAGTACCCGGTATTCCCAGGCGGCCTCCCATCCAAGTACTAACCAGGCCTGACCCTGCTTAGCTTCCGAGATCAGACAAGATCGGGCATGTGCAGGGTAACAACTGCACAATGAAGATATTTAGTTCCCCCATTGCTGTATCTTAATGCTGAGGAGAAGCTACACCTGTAAAATTTCACCTGACATGTAGCAGTTAAAGTATAGGAACATTTTCAGACAATGTTGGCAACTCATGTTGGCAACATTTTCAGACAATGTTGACAATGTTTGAAATAGGGTTTAATGCAGGTCATAGCTCAGTAGTATATTGCATGCTTCCATCTTGTTCCATCTTGGCATCACCTGTTAAAAAATTCATGTATTGCAGTTGTAAAGCCTAAAGCTTTGGAGAGTCACTCTCAGCTAGCAGATTACGCTGAAATCCTAAACACACTGAATTGCAAGTACATCTCATTGAACTCAGTCGGGCTTACAACTGAGTAGATATGCACGGGATTGGATTGCAAAGAACTAAGAATGACACAGCTCTTCAATTCCTAGAGCTTGACAAATATCCAAGGAAAAATGATACTTCACTTTGTTTTATCATAAGCATGTGTTTTCAGATTACAGTTTATCTTTTCCTTTTCTTCAGGTTTTTGTAAGAGAGAGATCAATGGCACTTATTAGATGTAACACAAATTAGGTACCTGTCTTTTAACCACCCATTTTCTGAAATAGTTTAATGACCGATAAAAGTGAGATTCTCTTCGTCTCCTTGTCTTTCAAATACTGTAATGTTTACTGTTACAGTATGTAGTACTCATGTGCTGGCTGCTGTGCGCGTCCCCCTTCTCGTTTGACACTATGGCTGGCTAGCAGTGACTCAGAAAGCACTATATGGAAGGAAAGTGAGATTAACTGTAGTTTGTTAAGCCTTCACCTCAGCAGCAAAAATATGAAGAAGCCTTTTTTTTTAATCACTTTCATGTGAGAAGAACTGACATTAAGCCTGTATCCTTCAATAGGAAGTCCCATTGATGCTGCAATCCTGGAAGGAAGCTACATTGAAACACAATTAGACTTACTTCTGAGTAAGTGCTTCCTGCCTGAAAGTATTTAGGACCTTCTGCATGCAAGACATGATGGCTGTGGGCCTTTCCCAAGAAATATATTTCTTAATTAAGCAACTTTAATTATACACTTGCTAAAAATGAAACATTTCACAATTGGGAGGATGTGAAGATTTTCATGTAAAAAACAGTTATACAGGTTGAGCCTCATTATTCGCTTGGGTTCCATTCCAAGCACTCAAGTGGATGGCAAAAAACCAAACTATAGCAAATCAATTTACAAAGTTTCTTTGCTCCAGTGATTTAAAAACAGCTTTGCTGACCTTTGTGATGTAAGATAAGAGTCATTAAGAAGACAATCCATCAATCGGTCCTGCTCCAAGAGCTTAAAAAGGCTCTTCACTCAGTCCCTCCCTTCACCAATGCAAAGTGATCACCTTCTTTCACATGCTCAGGGGGAAGGGAGGGGTCACCTGGAGAGAAGGATTGATGGATTGTCAGCCAGTCACCCCCCCCCCCAATTAAGGAAGCTATTGTTAAAGGACTTTTCAGTTTTTAAAACTGATTTTAAAGGGATGCATTTTCCCCCTTCTCCAGGGATCAGCACATTCCTTCTCATTTGCAGTGGCCATTCATGTTGAGTCAAATCTGTGTATAAAAAATCTGTGTATAAATAGGCTGGACCTGTATATCTACCCAAGAACATAAAACTAAGTGTCCATTTAATCCAGCATCTGGGTTCCCACAGTAGCCTTCCATAAAGCCCACAAGCCAAACATGAAGATACTCCCATTGTTACTTTCCACCATATTGCTTCTTAAACCTAGACAAGGTTCCACATAGCCACTTATACAGAGCTGCCCAGCACTTCCTAGGGCCTCAGCAATGTGCCAAATGCTGCCTTCTCTTACTGGTGATGTTCCAATCACTCCCTGGATTGCAAAAGGAAGAGGTGGCAGAGTGGAAGAGGAAGCGTGGAGGGATATCTCTGATCATCTAGTGCTAAGCCCACCACTATCCTATTCTCCACACTCCCTCTTCCACTCCACCCCCTCCTTTTGCAATTGGGGAAGGGGGCCAGGAGGAGGAGCAGCAGTGGGAGCAAGTGGGTGCCCTCACTACTTGGCTTCTGCATCTATCTATATACCAAGAGCAATCCGAGGTGGCTGAGCATCTATCAGTTGCATGTGAAACAAGGTCACCCACAGACAAGTTAGCATTTTCTTTATAGTTGGGTATGCAACTCTCTGGGTATGCAGAACTACATACAGTACCTTTGTATGTAGAAGTTAGAAGCTGTATGTAGAAATTGAAGTACTTTTTCTTCTAATTTACAAACAACACACACCGGCCCAAACAGCCTGATGTGGGCTGAACATGCTCTGTGGCCCTGAGGATCTACAGAATGGGGGGGGGGAGCCGCTAGAGGGGAATAGAGATTGCGAATTGTCTTGCTTGAGCAGACTGGTCAGTTGGGATTCATGAGATGCAGCATTTTGTTGCAGGTCTTCCCTTGCCATGGCCAGTGGCATAGCTAGAAGGGGGGCAAGGCACTAAGCTTAGCAGGGTGCAAGCATTTGCCTCCGTTTTGCTCCCCCTGCTCAGAATAGCTGGGGGGTGCTTGCACCCTGCAGTGAGGCTCCCTGCAAAATTTAGTGCCCCCTCTAGCTACTCATGGCCACTGGCCAAGGCTATTGCCTTTCAACAGAAAATCTCTAGGGCTGCAATCCTAACCACACTTTCCTGAGAGTGGTGGTTGGGGGTTGGCAACCTTCAGTCTCGAAAGACTATGGTATAAGCCTACAGCACCTGATATTCCTAGGTGGTCTCCCATCCAAGTACTAACCAGGCCTGACCCTGCTTAGCTTCCGAGATCAGACAAGATTGGGCATGCGCAGGGTAACAGTTGCTGTTATGGGGTAAGCCCCACTGAACAAAATAGGACTTACTTCTGAGTAGACCTGGTTAGGATTGTACCATAACCAGTAAGAGAAGTCCAGCACAGGTCTGATTGCCATAGGATAGGGTCAAAAAGGAGGTGCTCTATGAGCTCCCATTCCCAAAAGGTCTTCATGCGTGTTCAGATGGGGACGTTGCCTTCTCCCCTGCGCAGGCAAACTTGCTCCGGCCTCGTAAAGTCAATGGGAGCAGGCAGGCCTATAGCCAAGGCTTGGCTTTCACTTCCTGCCACCTGGATGCTCTTGCCTCTTCCTGAGAGCCGGTTCAGGGCACACCTGGCTAGAGATCAGGCGGCGAGGAAGGAGTTAAAGGAAGAGCCGCTCGCAGGAAGGGCCGCGCCCTCCGCGGCTGCAGAGTGAGTCAGTTTCACCTGAAACTTTCCAGGTAGCGAAGGCAGCGCAGCCAGCAAAGCCGTCGCTCGCGGGGAAGGGGCAGCTGGAGGCGATGTGGTGAGGAGCTTCTGGGCAGAGGATCCAGAGCCCCTCCAGACTTTTCTCTTCCCCCTGGGGACGTGAACTTCCCTTACGCAGGGTACCTCTTGGGGAGGAGCCACCCGGGCAGGCCCAGCCTGGACAGACTGCGCCAGCAGAGGGCTGGAGTTAAAGGGACGCTGTAGAGGCAATCCAAGCGGCTCTTGGCCAGCATCCTGCTCAGCAGCTGGCCCTTTCCATCTCCTGCACTCTCCTGCTGCTCTCTTTCAGATCATTCCGCTTTCAAGTAGTTGCAGCAGCAGCTGGGAAGAAGCCCTGCTTGGACACAGAGGCCCCTGCCCAGCCAAGATGGCCACAAGAAGAAGCCACCAGACCCTGCTGATCCAGCTCCTGATGGCCATGCTGGTGCTTGGGCAAGAAGAGAAGCAGGAAGGAGCCCAGTTTGGAGAGACCTGCCTGACCCAGTTCACCACGGGGCTGCCTGAGTTTGTGCTGGACACAGATGCCTCTGTGGCCAATGGGGCCACCTACCTGTCCTCGCCCCACCTGTACAGAGGCAAGGACTGTGTACGTGCTTGCTGCAAGCAACCTGACTGCAACCTGGCTCTGGTGGAGAAGGACCCCGGAGGGGGAGAGGACAGCATCCAGAACTGCTTCCTCCTCAACTGCCTCTACGACCAGAGCTTTGTCTGCAAGTTTGCCAAGAAGACCGGCTTTCTCAACTATGTCGAGAGGGAGGCCTATGGTGCCTATGTGGCTGGGCGGGAACGCCGCAATGAGGGTAAGGAAACAGGAAAGTAGGGCTCTCTGGGGATGTGCAAAAGTTTGCGCAATGATGCGTGGAGTGGGAAGAGAGAACATGTTCCCCCCATCACTCTGTGGTAGGGAGCGCATGCTTTGCATATCAAGGGACAAACCCCTGGCCCCTCCAACTAGGGCTGACACCCTGGAGAGCCATTGCCAGTCAGTGTTGATAATACTGACCTAGATGGACCAGTGGGCTGACTTGGTGTAAGGCAGCTAGTTCAGTGTGCACTTGTTTGGTGTAGCAAACTGGCAGTGGGTGCAAAGTAAACACTTCAGGAGCTGAGACAGGTTTTTAAAAGATGAATTAATGGGGGATTGGTTCATCAAAAACTATTGGTTTTGATGGCTAAATAGGACCTCCATGTACCGAAGCAGAATACCACTGAATAGCAAGCAGGTACTGGGGACAAATGGCAGAGAAAGAGCTTCACTTTTGCACCTTGCTCAGAAGCGCTTAGAACAGTGTTTCTCAAACTGTGGGTTGGGACCCACAAGGTGGGTTGTGAGCCAATTTCAGGTGGGTCCCCATTCATTTCAATATGGGTAGGATTGCAGCCTAGGATTGTTAAAAATTTCCCTGCTTGATGATGTCACTTCTGGTCCTGACATAACTTCTCGTGGGTCCTGACAGATTCTCATTCTAAACAAGTGAGTCCTGGTGCTAAAAGTGTGAGAACCACTGGCTTAGAGGCATCCATCTGGCTGCTCTGGGAAACCAAATGGTAGCTGGCTGGACTTTGGTCCGTTCTGGCACAACAATTTGTAAGTTGTGTTCCGGTGCATGTAGTTGTGTGAGACTTGGGCATTTACAAACTATATTTTTAATTTAAATCTAAAATCTGTAACTTCTACAATGGCAGTAGGTTTAGAGACAACTAGATCATAAAGGCAGAAATCTTGTGTATGCCTATCACTGAGTAAATCCCACTGAATAAGTGAACTTACTTCTTAGTAAAGATGCCTAGGGTCCTGCTGTCTACCAGGGTGAGAGCCTAAGAACAGGTGCCTTCAACATGTCGTCTTTGGGATCCTAGTTTGCCAACTCATAAAGAGAGAGAGAGAGAGAGAGAGTAAGTGTGTGTTTGTGTGTGTGTGTGTGTGTGTGTGACTCTGTTGCTATGCAACAACCAGCAGCCAGTACATTGCCCCTACCCAAAGATCATGGAAATATGTAAAACCGATTCTGACTTGAACCAGGATGAGGAGTGGCTGGCAGAATGACTAATAGTCATTAGTTAATAGTTCTCTGGACTCTCGCTGACAAGGAGCAATACAAGTGTGACCCAATTTTGCTTTAGGTGTATGGAGTGCAAAACAGATGCTCAAGTTACACCTTCTGTGCTGTAAAGGGTTTTCTGCGTTACCCAGCCCTTGACCCAACAAATGCACTAGTGCAGTGGCTCCCAAACTATGGGTTGGGACCCACCAGTGGATGGGTCGTGAAACTCACAAGGCAGATTAGGCTATGTGCATAAATGGTTAAACAAGCTGCTACTTGGGGTAGGGGAACACTGCTGCCCTATCACCAATATTTTCACATCCCTTAGCATTAATAAAGCAGGCAACCTTGGTCTAATGGGAGCACAGTGTCACGAGAATGGTCCCAATCTGCTGAACATGGAGCTCAAAAAACACTCCAGAAGATAGAGTCCCCCCACTATCGTAAAAAGGATAAAAACAGGCTTGAGCGGCTGGTAAAGTGGGCCCCAATAAGTGTCATTTTAAAAAGTGGGCCCAGGGGCTGAAAAGTTTGGAAACCACTGCACTAGTGTGTTCCCTTGGAAGAAACATCTTCCAGGCACTAAGGACTACAGTCCTATACTGTATGCCTTATGTTGTGGGAGTAAGTCTCTGGCAACTCAGTTTTGTATTTAGGAAAACACCTCTCCCTTGCCCCATGCATTCATGATATATTGTGAATACTGTGTGTTATAGAGGAATCTTGAGCAACTACATATTTGTGGTAAATTTAGTAGCAATTTATACAACTAATCTCACTTTGTTAAATGTGTTGGCTGTGTATTCCCCCCTTTTCTAAAAAAGGAAATGGCCTAACTGGCTGTTGCTCAACAAGGGCTTTCCCCTCTAATGGAATATTGTCCATCTTTCGCTGGGTGGGGTTTACAGGAATGCTGCAAATGTGATAGAGCTTTTCCCTTGTGACTGTGGGACCAGAGAAATAGCATGATGTACTATAGTAAAGAGCTGGACTAGAGAGACTTGGGTTCCAGGCACAGCTCAGTCATGTGACTTACTGGGTTGCTTTGTTGTGATGATAAACTGTGATAGTCCTATGGGATGCCTTGAATTCCACAATGTGAGGATAGCATGTTCCTATACTAGAAATTCCATGCAAGGTTCTTCCTAAGGTTCCATACAACATGCCTCTGGTCACAAGGAACCAGGTGGGTTGGCCAAATGACATGGAACTTTTTGTAGATGTCTCTGGAAACAGAGGAGCAAGTGTTCTAAGCTTCAGGTCCAAATCAAACAATGTGATCAGCAGATAGCATGCTGAAGAATCTCAACGGGATCTGGTAATGAAGTTACTCAAACTCAGTCTTTTTTTTTTATAAATGTATTTGAACATTTTAGTGGTGGGAGAGAAGTAATCTCTTCAGATCTCGTTATCCATAAGAGTCTAAGGATCAAATCTCTCTGTGTATCACTGTACAAAATAATTGAACTTTTAGTTCTAAAAGCGCATTTTTCAAGCATTGCGTGGCAATATCTCCATCTTATCCTCATCTGCTCCTAACTACTTGCCCCTATGCTTTGCTTGACAACAGTTCATTCCAGAATCTTTGAAGAAATCTAAACAGAAATGTCTCGAGGCTCACTTTTGAACCATTCTGGAATGCATTGCAGTATCTGCATTTGAGCCAGGAAGACTTTCGGTGCGGCTGGAGATAAAAACAAATTGGGAAGTTCTTTAGAGATTAGCTTGCCTGCCTGGAAGATGTCACAGCCTGGAAACCTACTGAGTGCCCTGAGAATGATTGGGGGATATCAGAAAGAGTCTGCCTTCTTTTTCTTTGCTGTGCCCACAAAAATAATGGGTCCACACTTTCCTTTATTACAAAGTTATTGTATTTGTGTACTTTCGTGGAAGCACCTTTAGCTTCTTGATTGTATGAGGATGCTATAATTACCCTCAATTATTATTTCCCCGTTTTTAAAAATACCAGTTTTCCCCTTCCTGCATTTCATGCAGGAAATGGGATGTGGGTAAGGAGAGATGACTTCATAAGGATGTTGGAGCAATTTGTCCTGTCCTCTTTACACATTTTCCTGGGGTGTCTAAAATTACTGTGGCATTTCTCAGTGGTAACCAAACCAAGTTTATTACCTAATTTAGGAGGAAACCTGAACTATCCCAAGATACTTTTAGTGCCCAAACGTATCCAACATTTCAGCACCTATGCGCCCCCAAGGTAAAGGATGGAGTGCTCCTTTACCTTGAGGAGGCCTCTGTGACTGCCCCCCGTCGTAGGAAGTGGCACATGCCCCACTGGCATGGCTGCCTTGGTGCTGGAAAGTTGGATAGGATTGGGCCATGAATGAAACAGAAAAGGTGCTTGTGTACATCCATGTGACTATTGAAGTGAAAAATGCATGACTTTCACCTTCTTTGAATATGAAGCCTGGTATTTCTGAAGAATTCTCTCCGCACCCATTTCTAGAATTTTTCTTTAAAACTGATGAAATGGTGCAGCTGAGTAATGAGAAGAGTGGTAAATAAAGAAATTGGATCACATAATGTATATAGGTCAATAATGTTACACAATAACACCTTTTTGGGCTTGGATCAGGGTATCTAAATTGTCTTTTCCTTGTATGTTGAGCTCTGTCTGGCTGTTGGGAGCTGGAACCTTCTTGACTATGGAATGCCTGTCCCTGAAATATGTGTTTGGTGTCAATTTTTTTGTACCAGATAAAGCATTTAATTTACTTACAGTGTGATGCTATGCATGTCTACCCTGTGTTCAGTGGGGTTTACTCCCAGGAGAGTGTGTATGGTATAAGATTGCAGCCTCAGGTTTTTAGAGATAAGTAACATAGTTGTTTGTTCCTGCTGCTGTCTTGATCTGCTGGTTTAATTCTTGTTGTTAATGTGTTTTAAGGCTGACTGGCATTTTTATGTTGGCTGCCTTGGGGGCTGAATTGTGGGAAGGCAGGATTGAAATACCTTAAATACACTTAGAAGAGAATTAGAGTTGGATCAGAGCCAGACAATAAATTAATTCCATGACTGTGACATGCAAACTGGCTCAGGGGGTGGAGGTTTTTGTAGAAAAAGCAGGCCTTGTTTGAACAGGAAAGGTGAGTGCATCATTTCCGATGAGTGGCACAAAAGAGTGAGGTTCCTTAGGTGTGTTTTTAGGAGATCTGATTAATAAGGCCTCTGGGCGATGTGATGACTTCACCTGTGAAGGCAGATAGCTTGATGTTTACATCATTTTCTCTTCATGACCTTTCTGGGACCTTTGTTCACTGCAGTACTTGTGAGGCCTGCAAGAGGCAAAGCTAAGACATTTGCCTCCTGTCTGCACTTATGTTAAAACTTCGTTTTGATGGGCAAGGTGATATGGTTGTCTTGTGCAATGCAGTAGGTTGGGCCTTTCCTGTCCAGCGTATACAAACCCAGCAAATGGATGCTAAGAATTTGTGTGCGTTTTGTATTAGTTGCTACCTTTGGAGGGGAACCACATTAGAAATGTGTGCTTTAATATTTTGCTGGTTCAGTTGCAGTGGCTGAAAGAGGCTGCAAGGGACGTTCCAGTGACCCAAAGTACATTAAAAAGCTGGTTCCCCAATCTATCTGTGAGGTTGCGAAAGGGAAGTGAAGTGCTGGGGTGGGAGGGGTAGAGTCAAAGCAACTGTATGGAAGAGCTTGAAGTCAAAGGCAAAAAGTTGGCTGTGCCCAATGTGTAAAGGCAGCTGAATGTTGTAGCAAGAGCAGATGATTGACTCTATCGGCTCTTAATTTGAATGTTGTGACTTAACCACTGAAGATTTGTATACCATAGTTGATTGATCTGCGTTCCTTCCCCTCCTTAGCACAGTAGAATTCTAGCTATTGGCAAATTTGAGTATGGCTGAGAATGTGTTACACTCTGATATGGCCTAGATATCACCTGTCTCCATCTTTACGGACCAGCACTTGCAAAAAAATCATCAGATGATGCTTGCCAACAACCCTGGTTCATGGAAAAACAGGCAGCCTTGCTCACACTGAGGTGCCAAACCTGGATCTGCAGACTGCAAATAATGACTGGATGTGAATCCACATGTTAAAATCCCTGCACATGGAAAACTAGCATGTTGGAAAAGATATTCTAGGATACCTTTCTGTCAATAACTAGTGTTCTGTGTGCATGGAATTGTTTTGTGTGGAGGAACATGCAGTCATGAGAGTCCCTAGTTGAAGCCAGATGTGGTTCAGCTCAGGCACAAGTTTATTGCCTTCCTGAGGACTATGGACTGGTGATGGGGCTCATTGTAACATTATGTTGAGAGCGGCACTAGATGGCAAAGTTACTAGGAAAAACAACAGCCACCAGCATCAGCACCAGGTTGCAGGAGATCCTGGGGCAAAGCCCAACCTCTCTGGCAGTTTACTGGCAATGATTAACAGCCCCTCCCATTCCCCTTGTCAGCAAATGGAGGAGGAAAATACATTTATATTCTACTTTTCAAAAATAAAAACATTCTCAAAGTGATTTGCATGGCAAAAGTAATGGCAAGTTGTTCCTTTCCCACAACCCAGATGCAAGGGAGGGCACCAGGATGCAGGTCTCTTGCTGTCTTGTGTGCTTTCTGGGGCATTTGGTGGGCCACTGTGAGATACAGGAAGCTGGACTAGATGGGCCTATGGCCTGATCCAGTGGGGCTGTTCTTATGTTCTTAACCCCCGGATCTGTTCTCTTGATACTGGGGGTTGGCCAGGCTGAGTGGGTTCTCTGATGGGCATGACCTTCAGCCAGTGGACAAGCTCTGACACAGCCACATTGACTGTGCCTGTTGTGTTCCATCATGCTTCTCCTTTGCAAGGAGGGAGGTGTGTTTAGCTTGTTCTCAGTGAGAAGGAACATGTAGAAGCAGTAAAAGAAGTTTTGCTCTCTCACAGATACGTGGACCAGTGATCTGACTTGGTATACAGCAGCACCATTGGTACATATGCAGGGAAGGTTTGGCAAAAAACAAGTTGTGGAGCCAATTTGCCAGTTGCTGCTCTTTGCCATATGACTTTTGCAGTATGTACGTGAGGAAATCAGCATATTATGCTGGATGCTCTCATTAGGGAGTACTGTGGGTACATGCTAAATCTGTTCTGTGTATAAAGATGCTAAGAGCAATAAGTCTGTAAGACTTGCAGGAGAGGACAAGTAGGCACATGGGTATGAGATGCAAAGCAAGAATGTGTTTGTGTATAGAAGAGGTAGGTTAACATCAGGAAAGCCCCGCTGGGTCAGAACAAAGACCCTTCTAGTCCAGCATTCTTTTTTTCCATAGTGATCCCAAAACTGCCTCTGGGGAAAAACCAACAAGCAGGAGACAGAGGCATGCTTCTCTTCTGCTATTGTTCCCCTACAACTGGCAGACAGCCACTGAGCTGGGGGTATGTGTGTATAGCACGTAGGTCTATCAGTATCTCCTAGCCATGATGGCTATCTTTCATGAATTTGTCCAGAAGGTACTATGCACTTCATGGATAATTGTGGGACAGTCAAACCTGGGAGAGTGGGTTCAGAACTCTGCTAATAAACTTCTTTTGTCTTTGGTTCCCCATCTGTAAAATGAGAACCTTTGTGACTACTCCTAGGGTTGGTGTTGAGATAAACAGATTAGACTGTAAAAGTGCACTAAGCAGCCCTTTACAGAGAATTGATAATAATGGAATGCTGTGGCAGAGGGTATGTATTTGTCACTTGGGAAAGAGGGCAAACCTGGCAGATAAGTTTGGGCTAGTAAAACATTACACTTGTACATCTAGTGTAAGCTGTAACTGTATTGGCAACAGACACATTTGTAATGTCAGGACGGGGATGGGCAAAACGGCCTGTAAGGGAGGGTGGGGATGTTACTTCCTTTTCCAAGGACCAACTGCCCCAACTGCTATGCCCACTATGGCTACTGCAGAGTCCTGTCTTCTTTGGGTGGCATCATATGTGAAGCACTGCAACATTTCCATATCCATTGTATTTAGGTTTTGCTCTTTAACACACATATGATCCAGGTTGCAGTGGTCTTGGTCTAGCTAACAGGTCCAGATATGGCAGATTGGGGGGGGGGGGGTATAGTTTTGCCCATAAAGGCTACCTGTGATTTTCAGTGAAGGAATCCATTGTCTCAAATGCATTGTGTAGATCAGGGGTGCTCACACTTTTTTGGCTCGAGAGCTACTTTGAAACCCAGCAAGGCCTGGAGATCTGCCAGAGTTTTTTTTACAATGTTAGCGCTATCATAACATATAACATTTATGTGTACAATGTATGTTGGTGTACCTTGAGCCCCACTGAGTATAACAGGACTTACTCCTGAGTAGACATGCCTAGGATTAGGCTGTGAGGCTGCAATCCTAGCCACACTTACCTGGGAGTAAGCCCCATTGAGTACAATGGGCCTTACTCCCGGCGTTTCCTCCCAGAGGCACCTGAAGGGGGGGGTTGGCACTCCGTGATCTACTCATTTTGCCTCGCGATCTACCGGTAGATCGCGATCCACCTATTGAGCACCCTGGTGTAGATCTTCCTTCCTTCACTGAAATGAATGCCTTTCATATGCAAGCAAAATATCTATGATGGTTCTTAGGAATTCTTGGGAGCGCAGTTCGAGACTGAAGGTTGCCAACCAGTTCATTACTAGTTCTGAGTTCATGACATGGGAAGAACATATAAAATATTTATATATAATAGACAGAACTATAAAAGGTGAAAATAGGTGCTCATATGTACTACTGGGGGCAGAGAACACTTTTGCTCAGTAGGGAAACCCGTGTGCCTGAAAGACTATCAGTTTGTGCTATTTCAATTTTTCAATTAAATGAGGTGCAAGTTGTGTTGTAAGTAAGAATAGAAGCACAAGCATTGCTTTGCTACACTCTAAAGTAGAAATGAGTCCAGGAGAGAGCGAGGCGTACTTGAAAAGTGTCTCGCCTAACAGTTTTAATAACAATTTCTAAATATTTTGATTACCTGCGTTCTCTCTTCTCTCTTGGTTCTTTCCTGAGCCCATGAACTCCAGCATCCTTTTGAATACTGCTGACAAATTCATTCACCACAATCTCTTGTGTTGATTGGACTGCTATCTTAAATCTTTAGTGATAGTTTGGCACATTGGAAACGGCAACCTGTTGTTTTCACCATAAAATGGAAAAATTGTGTCAGGGTTATGCTGAAGGGCAGCTCCCAAAGGATTTCAATGGCAATAGTACAGCCTGCTGTTTTAAAATCATGATTTCATGGGTTTATTCTAGACCTAGACAAACCAGTTCAGTGGGAGTAGAATAATAACCTCTTTGAACTTTTGTCTGTTTTTAGGCTACACCTTCTTTTAATATTGAGAAATTCTTGGGAGCGCAGTTCATTTCTAGTTCTGAGTTCATGCCATGGGAAGAAGTGCCCTAATCTGGCACCACCCTGTAAGCAACCGTTGAGGACTTTGGGCTAAGAACCCAAGAACTTACACTTGGAATCAATGGGACTTACTTCCACATAAATGTTTTAGCATTGGGATACTTTGTTTGCAGTTTTTGTCTCTTCATCTCCATAACATTCTGTGAATAACAATTTATTCAGTGGGACTTGCTTCCTAGTAAGAACCTAGGTTTGAAAGTATGCACCATATCTGAGGTTAAGGAAACTTTTTAAAAACTGACTGCAAAGTCAGCATCAAGAGCTTTGGATTTCAGAATAAATATAGCCAATTTTTATTCTGACAATAGGACTCCCTCTCACTTTGTCGCAAAAAAGGAAGGGGGGATGATTTCAGCATATCCTGCTAGGTTTTTTCCCTCTGCTGTTATGCCTGAAGAATTGTGGATATCTCACAATCTCAGAAAATTAGCGTCCCTTCAAGAATGAGAAAAGCTGCTTAAGACAGATATTGTTTCCTGAATTGTTATTTTGTGTGTCTGTGCTATTAACTTCTTAAATGTTGTTTTAATTTAATTTTAATGATTGCTGCTTTGGAGATTGGCATTGGGATGGGCCTGCAATTAAGATGGAAAGGGCACTAAGAGTCACTCTTTTTACTTGAACCAAGATGCACATACCTAACTGGATGATTTTGCCATCTGTTCAGTGTTAGAAGCTGCTGGATCTACCTTTTGTTTTTCCTGTTGCTTCATCGGTCTTTTTTATTCTTGGAATCGGCCT
This sequence comes from Tiliqua scincoides, assembly GCF_035046505.1. NCBI lineage: Eukaryota > Metazoa > Chordata > Lepidosauria > Squamata > Scincidae > Tiliqua > Tiliqua scincoides. The sequence continues at coordinate 13,892,456 of NC_089821.1, forward strand.
AAACTTTATTTATATCCTCTATTCCAAGTGATAGATTCAAGATACCAGGGGGAAAAAATCAAGCACAACTCAAGCCTTTAAATTTAGTCTTTGAAAATGGACACATTTAACCCTAACAGAAATAAATTCACATAGGATGTCGCTGAACTTAAATGCATTATCCTTGTTCGTTTGCCTTTATTGGAAGAAAGAACATATAGTACTGTAACTTTTTTTTTTAACCTTGAGGCTTGACTCCATAAGGAGCATTTATTTGTGATATAGGAATTAAAAGAACCAAAGAGCATACGAATGCTATAAATATAACCAGTGCTTTTTTTGTAAAAGAAAAGGTGCAGGAACTTACAACTTGTTAATCTTTTTATTTATTTATTTATATTTAAACCATTTTTTATTGGAGAAATAAAATATTTTTTTTATGTGCTTCCCCCTAAAGATGAACTTACTTCTGAGTAGACATGCATAGGATTGGGCTGTCAATCTCCACATCCCCTTCCCCCTAGCTACTTTTTCTACACATGGGGAAAAATACTGTACAGGTGCACTTGTAGCATGTAGTATGTGGTGTGGCCTACTTCGAGGAGAAGAAGCAGTGAATGGATTCCGAAAAATGGCTTACATGAGTTCTATGTAGTAAAATTACACTAAGCAACTGTGGGAGTAAGAACAAAAAAGGAATTCTTACACGAGAGGGGTCCTTAGGTGCACATAGAAACAGCTACTTTTGCAAACAAGTGATTAAATATGGTTTAATTCAGGTATCAGAATACTCTTTGTCTTTGGGAAGGCACTTGGCATGCAAATGTATGTTCTCTACTGCCCTGAGCAGCTGCTGTGCATTGCTGGAGAGGAGCTGCAAACGCTGGCTGGTGGAGGGCATGCTTGTGGGGGAAGGATGAGGAGGATCTCTGGCAAGGCTGGACAGCACGTTGTACACATGTAGAATCCCTTTTCACCTGCCCTTAGCATGTGAAAATGTGTGCAGATACATATCTCTGGCAGGATTAAGAGCCCAATCCTAGGTATGTCTACTCTGAAGTAAGTCTCATTCTAGTCAATGGAGCTTACTCCCAGGAAAGTGCCTAGGATTACAGCCTAAGAGCCTAATCCTATGCATGTCTACTCAGAAGTCAGTTCCATTAGAGTCAATGGGGCTTCCTCCCAGGAAGGTGTGGAGAGGACTGCAGCCTCAGAGCCAAAGCCTATGGCTGTCTACTCAGAAGTCAGTCCCACTAGAGGCAGTGGGGCTTCCTCCCAGGAAGGTATGGAGAGGACTGCAGCCTCAGAGCCCTTCCTCTGCCTGTCTACTCAGGCTGCAAGGCTATGACACTTTCCCGGGAGTAAGCCCCATTGAGCACAATGGAACTTACTTCTGAGTAGACATGCCTAGGCTTGGGCTCTCAGGCTGCAAGGCTATGCACCCTTTCCCAGGAGCAAGCCCCATTGAGCACAATAAGACTTACTTCTGAGTAGAAACGCCTAGGCTCATGCTGCAGATTGGCATGGGGGCTGCACTAGCCAGCTTCCTTCCCCTCCTCCTCCGCCAGGCCAGTACCTGGGCATTCCGTGGGTGCCGCAGCCCGTCTCCTTGGCTGGCTTGCTGGCTGGCTGGCTGTCCTCCTCCTCGGCGCGTGTCCCACGCGCCCTCCACCGGCTTGGAAGCTGCGCAGGGAAGCAGAACGCAGGGGGAGGGGAGGCAGGCTGGGCTCAGGCGAGAGCTTGGGGATGGGGCAGGAGGGGGTCATTGTGTGGTCAGGCAGGGGCCAGGCGCCTGCCCACCCTGCACCCCCCAGCACCCACCCAGCGAATGCCTCTGTTTTGCTCCCCCCCTCCTAGAATGCCTCAGAAGGGGAGGGGCCCCTGCAAAAAGGTGCCGGAACTCCGTCCCCCCGCGTTCCATTAGAAAAAAAGCCCTGAATATAACTCAAAATCTTGGTTGTGGTGCTTGTCTAGAAGGGGAAAATTATGTTGGCATCCTTCAGTCTCGAAAGACTCTGGTATCGCGCTCTGAAAGGTGGTTCTGGAACAGCATCTAGTGTGGCTGAAAAGGCCAATTCAGGAGTGACAATCCCTTCCACACTGGGAGCAAGTGCAGTCTGTCCCTGGTCTGTCTCCCTGGCTATGGGCCTTCCTTCTTTGCCTCTTTGCCTCAGACTGTTGGCCAAGTTCTCTTCAAACTGGAAAAGGCCATGCTGCACAGCCTGCCTCCAAGCGGACCGCTCAGAGGCCAGGGTTTCCCACTTGTTGAGGTCCATCCCTAAGGCCTTCAGATCCCTCTTGCAGATGTCGTTGTATTGCAGCTGTGGTCTACCTGTAGGACGCTTTCCTTGCACGAGTTCTCCATAGAGGAGATCCTTTGGGATCCGGCCATCATCCATTCTCACGACATGACCGAGCCAACGCAGGCGTCTCTGTTTCAGCAGTGCATACATGCTAGGGATTCCAGCACGTTCCAGGACTGTGTTGTTTGGAACTTTGTCCTGCCAGGTGATGCCAAGAATGCATCAGAGGCAGCGCATGTGGAAAGCATTCAGTTTCCTCTCCTGTTGTGAGTGAAGAGTCCATGACTCGTTGCAGTACAGAAGTGTACTCAGGATGCAAGCTCTGTAGACCTGGATCTTGGTATGTTCCATCAGCTTCTTGTTGGACCAGACTCTCTTTGTGAGTCTGGAAAACGTGGTAGCTGCTTTACTGATATGCTTGTTTAGCTCAGTATCGAGAGAAAGAGTGTCGGAGATTGTTGAGCCAAGGTACACAAAGTCATGGACAACCTCCAGTTCATGTGCAGAGATTGTAGTGTAGGGAGGTGAGTCCACATCCTGAAGCATGACCTGTGTTTTCTTCAGGCTGATCGTCAGTCCAAAATCTTGGCAGGCCTTGCTGAAACGATCCATGAGCTGCTGGAGATCTTTGGCAGAGTGGGTAGTGACAGCTGCATCGTTGGCAAAGAGGAAGTCACGCAGACATTTCAGCTGGACCTTGGAATTTGCTCTCAGTCTGGAGAGGTTGAAGAGCTTTCCATCGGATCTGATCCGGAGATAGATGCCACTCTTTATAGCCTTCATAGATCTCATGAAGGCCTTCGACCTGGTCAGCAGGGATGGCCTCTTCAAGATTCTCCCCAAGACTGGATGTCCACCCAGGCTCCTCAGCATCATCAGATTCTTCCACAAGGACATGAAGGGCACTGTTGTCTTCGATGGCTCCACATCAGACCCCTTTGACATCCAAAGCGGCGTGAAGCAGGGCTGTGTTCTTGCACCAACCTTGTTTGGGATTTTCTTTGCTGTTCTGCTGAAGCAGGCCTTTGGAACCGCAACAGAAGGCATCTATCTCAGACCAGATCATATGGAAAGCTCTTCAGCCTCTCCAAGGGGAAAATAACAGTCTGTAAAATAGTCAGTGTTAGGAACAGCTAGAGTCTAAAATGCAGTGCAATTAGTTTTGCTAAGGTGTTGCAAATAAACTTTCTTAAGCCCAGGTTCTAGCCTAGTGTTATCTATGCTGACTGGTAGTGACCCTTGAAGATATTGGACACTTTCCTGGTTCTGCTATCAGATATTCTTCTGGATGTGACAGGGACTGAACTCTAGGCCCTAATATATGAGCATGTGCTGTACTATTGAGAAATACCCCTTCTCACCAAGGGGCATAGTTTTCTATTTACTGTAGCCTACACCAGTGGTTCTCACACACTTAGTACCAGGACCCCCTTTTTAGAATGAGACTCTGTCAGGACCCACCAGAAGTGATGTCATGACCGGAAGTGACATCATCAAGCTGGAAAAATTTTTACAATCCTAGGCTGCAATCCTACCCACTCTTACCCAGGAGTAAATCCCATTGACCATCATTGTTAAAAGAATATACATAGTAGCTTGTTAAAAGTACAGGACTGTAACAGTTCCCCAAATGCAGTCCATATCATGGTAGCATCATCTAATATATCAAAAATAAAATATTGAAATTTATTTATTTTATTTATTTATTAGATTTGTATTCCGCCTTTCTGCCCAAAGGGCACCCAAGGCGGCTACCAATCAAGTTAAAATACAAACAAAGATAAAAATAAACATTAAAAATACAAAACACTTAAAAACAATTAAAACAAGATAAAACATATAGCAGCAGATTAAAAGCACACAGTAGAAGTCATAATTTATAAATTTATAAAAACAACCTTTATAGCGCCTAGAAGGCTTTCCTGAATAAAAAAAGTCTTCAGGCCCCGCCTCAATGTTAATAATGAGGAAGCTGTTCTCAATTCAAATGAATTGGGAACCCACTTGAAATTGGCTCACAACCACAGTTTGGCTTGGTTCTGACCCACAGTCTCCTAAACTACACAAATTATTCCATAATACACAGTTCTGGACCAGCTGCTGGCCTTTGCAAGTGGTGATGATACTTCACTGTCTGCATACCATAAGCTCAGATCAAAGTTCACTTTCATGAAACTGTTAATTATTGTTTCTTCCCTTTGCACTGTTACACCAACCAATATAATGAGAGGCTGGGCTTTCAGAGTTTGACAGTTTGAAGAGTGAAGTGTTGCAAGAATGGTTTGAAAAAAAGAGATTCTCTTGTTTTGGCCACTGCCCTGGTCCTAGGCCAGGGGTGCCCAAACCCTGGTCCTGAGGTCACTTGTGGCCCTTGAGGTCTCTCAATGCGACCCTCAGGGAGGCCCAGTCTCCAATGAGCCTCTGGCCCTCTGGAGATTTGTTGGAGCCCACACTGGCCCGATGCAACTGCTCTCAGTGTGAGGGTGACTGCTTGACCTCTCGTGTGAGCTGTGGGATGAAGGCTCCCTCCACTGCTTGCTGTTTCACGTCTGTGATGCAGCAGTGGCAGCAAAGGAAAGGCCGGCCTTGCTTTGTGCAAGGCCTTTTATAGGCCTTGAGTATTGCAAGACCTTCATTCATTCATATATGTTCATCTTTAATATGTTCTTTTATATAAACTTATTTAAAATTTGAATAAATTTACATGTTAATTATTTTTTCCACCGGCCCCAGACACAGTGTCAGAGAGATGATGTGGCCCTCCTGCCAAAAACTTTGGACACCCCTGCCCTAGGCAAAGACAACATAGCAGGCCCAGTGTGGTGGTGGTGACAAACAAACAATGGATCTGTTCTGGCAATGCTATGATGCTGCTTGTCCTGACTGCTGTGCGGACTGATCAGGGTGACCAGATGTCATAACCATAAAAGAGGACAAGGCACTCCAAAATGTAGGACATCCAAAAATGTAGGACATGATAAAATAAAAGCTAAAGACTCATATATTGATTTCCCATGGTTAATTTAATCACTATATTACTTTTTATTAAATTTAAAACTATATTATATATAATTTCTTACTTGTAATTTATTAATTACCAGAAGGTTATGCGCTGCCTGCAGGGGCCTGTTCACAGGGAAAAGGAGGACATTTAAGTTCTTTTCCAGTATATGAGCTTAAAAAAGAGGACATGACCTGGAAAAAGAGGGCGCCTGTCACTCTTGGACTGATGATCTCTCATACATTGCATACTGAGCAAGAGTAAAATGTTAAGTGAAAGCACTTGTATCCCACCTTTTGGCAGTACAAGGGCAGCTCTAGGCAGCTAGCAACAATACATCTTAAGATAAGCAATAAAACAAGAAGATCAATGGAGGGAACTAATACAATAGAAAAGGCCAACAAATCACAGCCGCAAACAAGAGTACTACTCGACTCCAGGCTGGTCAGAAAAGATGTCTGAAAGCTAGTGAAGGAGAGGGCTAAGTGGGCTTCACGTGGCAGAGAGTTTTGCAGTCTGGACTCCACAGCTGAAATTATCTCGAGTCCAAATATTGGACCTCTGGCAATGGGAATTGGATCAGGGCCTCTGATGATCAATGCACTGGGCTGGCGGATGTGTATGGGAGAAGCAAAGGCACATAAGGCAGTGTTTTATATATCCTGGCCCCAGACGATTTGGGGCTATTGTGAGCACCCTGAATGAAATGAAATTTTCTGCTAAGGCTATCCTATGTGCATCTACTTGGGAGCAAGCACCATTGGCTAGAATGGAATTACTTCTCAGTAGACATGCATATGATTGGGCTGTGAATCTTCCAACAACCATCTTGGTCAGCATTGTATAGAGTACAATGGAATAGTTTAGCTTCAAGGTTTGAATGATGGTAGGATGATTTCGTCTTAGATGAGGATGTTGCTGTTGGAAGGATTTATGTGTATGTTTTACAGCAAAGTACTCCTTGGAGTATTTGAAGCTGTTCTTGGAAGTTCCTGGGGGACTATTATATTATGAGACACTCTTATAAGTAGGATTGAGAAACTACCATTAGGGCCAAGATTACTTGTTGAAATCCATATTTGATAAGCTTGGCTCCATGTTTTGTTTTTTCAGTTATAATGCTGGTGTATGTTTACCTGGGAGCCCTGATTGGGCTGAAGTTCTTTAATAAATGTGCACTGGTGTGGGTTTGCACATATGTAATACTGAAATACCTATGACAAACACTCTTGTTGAATAAGGGCTGCTCTAACTACACCAAAATAACTGGTATAGCTAGGATCCAGGTTATGGCTGTGCTTTGAAATTCTATTGGTGCCAATTTTTAAGTTGCAGATAATGGCCTAGTGAGAGAACTTTACACACATCAGGCAGATCTATTTTATTAAGAAAAATACCCCCTTCCATAATCTTACAGAACTGGTTAGGGGTATGGGGGGGGGGGTAGCCACTGAAGTTTTCATTGTGATGAATCCATTTCTGGATCCTTGCCAGGGTTTCGGAATGCTGTGACAGTAATAATTCTTCCTGGTTCTTTTACTGGACTGGTAGAGCCAGGTGTTTTGCCTAGTGACCTGCCTCACTATATGTCATTGTGTAGTGATTGGACTGTTATGGGGTTATAGTTGGACCTCTAATTATCATGGGTTGGATAAAGAACTTGCCTGTACACTTTTTTTCTTTGCAGGTTCTTTCAGTATCTGCACAGTATTTAGTCCAGCAAGAAACAGCCTATTGTGGTTAGTCTGCAACTAAAGTGATTAGCAGTTTTATGTATACATAAAAAGGTGTTTCTGTTTTAATGTGCCCAGTGTTTAGACACCGGCTTGGTATTGCATTTTTGAGGCTTTCAGTGCAGAGTATCATGGATATGGGACTTTCCATTAACCTTCACTGCTGATCAGGGTACATGAAGGAGACTCTGATGGGTTCTGAGCTGTCTGTGAAGCTGGGGTGGTGATGGGCAGCTCGATGAAAGTGTTGACTCAGTGCATGGCAGCTGGGAAGAAGACCAATTTCATGCTTGCAATAATTTAAAAGGATTGAAAATAAAACTGCCGATATTATGCCAGTGTACAAATGAATGTTTTAAGTATTGCGTGTTAATGAATGGGGTATTGTGTCTAGTTGTGATTTCTCCATTTTAAAGGATAGTGGAACTGGAACTGGAAAGTGGAACTGAAAAAGGCGCAGAAGAGAGTGGCTGAAATAATTAGTGGACGGGAACACCCCCCTTATGAGAAAAGGCTACAATGTTTGGGCTCTTCAGTCTAGAATTAAGGTGGATGAGGGGGGCTTGATTGAGGCACATAAAATTATGCATGTAATAGAGGGAAGTTCTTTTCCCTATCTCACAACACCAAAACCAGAGGACATCCATTAAAATTGATGGTGGGAGAGTCAGAACTGACAAAAGAATTTTTTTTACCCAGCACATAATTTATCTGTAGAATGCTTTGCCCTAGATGACAGGTAGTGACACCTGGCCTAAATGCTTTTTAAGGAGGTCTGTACAGGACTGTACAATCAATTGCAGGTTGCAGCTCATGACTATATGCAACCTCCTGGTTTTTGAAGTGGGCTACCTCAGAATGCCAGATGCAAGGAAGTGGCAACAGAATACAGGCATCATGCTGTTGTGAGTGCTCCCCAAGGCATCTGGTGGGCCACTGTGAGATACAGGAAGCTGGATTAGATGGACCTTTGGCTTGATTCATTAGGGCTGCTCTTATGTTCACATCAGCTCCTTCTTGAGCCTTTTGGGCTCTTCTTATGTACAAAGTTTGGCTCCAGAGGAACTGGAGTTAAGAATCACTCAGCAGCATATGCTTTGCCTACAGACGGTCCCTGAGTCAGTTCCTGGCTGGAAGAAACCTTTCTTTGAGACTTTGGAGATTTGCTGCTGGTCAAACGGGGCTAGATGGCTCAGAAAAAGACAGTACCCCGGTTCAAACTGCACACAGTGCTAGAAGAGCCATGACGTATTTCCCTCATCCCACCCCCTGTGAAATAACAGCTGCACCAGTGAGAGAGGAGGTGGTTAAACCTCTCCTAATGCGCCACTTTTATGATCAAACCCTTCCCCTCTGTGAACTACTTCCCTCCTGCGAGAGAAAATACCAGATGCCTGTGGGGAAAGGAATTCTGGGAGACTGATCACAGATCTCCCAGTGTGGTATGTGGTTTGGGCTTTGATATAAAGCAGCTTTGTGTGTTCAGATTTCTCTCTTTGTGACACAAACACAGTCTGTTGCTATGGAGAAACTGATCTAATGAGCTTCAGGGAGAAGTGGTGTAAATGCACCTAGGGAGCTATTTGTTTCTACAGTTGTGTTTGCTCAGAGCATTGCACTGTTGGAGCCCATTTCACAACTGGTGCATCTTTCATTGGTCTCATATAAGTAGTATTAGGCACCTGTAAGTCCATTTGTTCAGCAGCCATGTGACAATAACTTACAACCCCTCCCCTTTTCCCAATTTGCTGCCTAGTGCTGTTTGGATGTACAGTACTGTACTGAAGTTCTGTCCACTGAGAAACCAAACATTATCCACTCCCACTGAATGCAAAGAAAGGGTGTTGTGGCTTAATCCTTTGGTTTAGTTTTTCTTAATGCAAAAAAAGAGGCAGGATGACAATGCTTACAGTACAGGTTTTAAAAAGTTATTTCTGAACTAAAAGGCTCCTCATGTTACATAAGAACAGCCCCACTGGATCAGGCCATAGGCCCATCTAGTCCAGCTTCCTGTATCTCACAGCGGCCCACCAAATGCCCCAGGGAGCACCCAGATAACAAGAGACCTCATCCTGGTGCCCTCCCCTACATCTGGCATTCTGATTTAACCCATTTCTAAAATCAGGAGGTTGCGCATACACATCATGGCTTGTACCCCATAATGGATTTTTCCTCCAGAAACTTGTCCAATCCCCTTTTAAAGGCGTCTAGGCTAGACGCCAGCACCACATCCTGTGGCAAGGAGTTCCACAGACCGACCACACGCTGAGTAAAGAAATATTTTCTTTTGTCTGTCCTAACCCGCCCAACACTCAATTTTAGTGGATGTCCCCTGGTTCTGGTATTATGTGAGAGTGTAAAGAGCATCTCCCTATCCACTCTGTCCCTATCCATGTTGAGGCACAAAGAAAAGTCAAGAGGGTGCACTTAATTTTTTTATTTAGGAAAGCCTTAGAGACCTTATAATGGCTGCTTTTACAAATCAATGTTTTTTAACTGTGCGTTTTATTGCTGACTACTGTGTATTTTATATTGTATGTTTTTTATTTTTATAATGTTTTAATCTGAATTTTATATTGTATTTTAATGTATTGATTGTTAGCAGCCTTGGGTGCCCTTTGGGGAGAAAGGCGGAGAATAAATAATTGAATGAATGAATGAATAAATATTTAATGGCAGAGGTGATAGGGAGGAAAATGAGGGGGAAACAATGGCTAAGCTTCTCAAGGTACAGGCCAGTTGCTCCAAATCTACCTATCCCAATGGATGTGATTTTTAAGACAAACACAGGCCACATGCAATTAATTTGTGCACTAATGAAATGTTCTGAACTACGCCACTTCCAGATACTGAAGGGGATGAGTGTGTTCTTTGGCCTCTTCTGACATAGCCCTGTTAACACTCTGACAAAAGGACCATGCGTGTAGGGCAAGCTACATGATTCTTTCCATGCAAGCTGGTATGGTAAGAAACCTGAGAACTGCCCCATCTGTGTGGTTCCTTTATCACATACAGCTGAGCTACATAGCCAAGGGAAGTAAATTCCACGCCATGGCATAACTAAAAATTGCCATTAATGCACTACCAAATAGAAGGACTGGCATTTCCTATGATGCAAGAATCTTATGGAAATGATGAAAAGTAATTTTTGTGTTGATATCCTGTATGTGGGTGTGCATGTTTATAGCAGTAGCACATAATGTTGTCTTTCCTGGGCTTGTCATGATCAGCCTCATTCATTTGACCGCAGTATTGAGGCTCCAGTAGAATAACAAAAGCTATGGTGAAATAATTGGCAGAAAAGCAGTCAGGTTTAAGTTACTTAAAAACTTCCTTTTTCAAGTTGTTGGCAAACGCTTTTGCTGCTGCCTGCTACTGAGTCTGCTAGATTCCCCCTCCCCGAAACTTCACATTGTCACATGACCAAAGACTTGTGCTTTTTAGAGTTCAAGTATTGAGCAGAAGAGCCTCCAATGAACTTTCAAATGTATCATAGCTTTGTCAGCAACTGTATCAGAATCAAGTGGTAATGCTACTTCTGGACTGTACCATTCTGGCTATAGATAAGGGAATGAGTACTTCAGTGCACCTCCATTAAAAATATATGGGCAGGAGGTCTGGTCTAGAGGGTTGAGCCTCCGTTTGCCTGGAGATAACATCCGAAGGTCGCCAGTTCAAGGCCACCGGCACTGTGAATGCCGAGACCTTGAAGCAGCTGACAAGCCCAGTTGAGTTATTCCACCTGCTCTTGAAGAGATGAAGGAGCTGCTTGTCAGCCTGCGTGGGAGGAATCTGGAGGCCAGAAAGTGATAACAGACCATAAAAGATCCATCTGAAATGTTGTGCGGTTCTTGAAAGATAGAACCTTTCAATTGTAAAAGTCCCTACAGGGATTTAGAACAGCCTGCCTATGTAAACCACCTTGAATTAAAGTCTGAGGAGAAATCTGATGACCAAGAAAGGCGGTATATAAATTCCTGTATTATTATTATTATTATTATTATTATTATTATTAGTAGTAGTAGTAGTAGTAGTAGTAGTATTCCCTTTATGGGACCCAGGGCTTCAAGGTGAGTTCTTGATACCCAAATAGGAGCAGGAGAGGTGAAGGAGGAACACTGGGATCATCGTAGGTGCTCGTGGGAGCTGTTGTGAGACATAGGATTTTTCTTTGTGTGACTGCCCTTGACTTATTTGGCATCCTGAGTGGCTGCTGTGTCCTGCTACCAGCTTTGGGTGAGTCCACTGTGTGCTCAGCCTAGTCTTACCTGATAAGCTTTTGTTGTTTAGGCAGTATATTCAAAGTGTATCCCACACATATACCTAGAAGTGTTACTGTTCAGGATAAGTGTTGTCACTAGACTTTAGTTTTTCTGTTAGAAATATAGGCACGCTGACACTTGATTCTACAAAAGTTCAACTATAGAGGAAGTGGAATAACACTTGGAGTTCCTAACTTGCTAAATGAATTCCCCACTGTAAAATTCTGCAGTGTAACTGACAAGGTATTCTGGTATTCCTATAATGTCTGACACTGTATGAGGTCAACTTGGGAAACTCCAGTATTGAGTTGTGTTGGGGAAATGCTTCATAAAATGTTTGTATTTCCTGGCTGGACTACTGAACCTTCACAACTGCTGAAAACACAGTGACTAATCCTTACAACTGAAAGTCCCTGCAGATAAGGGAAATCCAATATTTTTGCCTTCTGTAATTAAGTGTGGCAAGGATGTAACATTTGGAGAACAGAAGACTGGGCATTTGGAATATGTGGAAAGTGACACCAACTGTCCAATCAGTGAACAATCTTGGCCATTGATAATGTCTGCAAAAAGAATGATGACAGCCATTCAAGAAATATTGGATCTCCAAGGAGACATCCACATTGTATGACTTCGCTGTGGTATTCTTGCAGGTGTCACAAGCCACAGCAAACTACCGTCTCATGAAAATAATTCTACATTGGAATGGCTAGAAAAGATTCAAGAAGCCTATGTATATATGAACTATAGTTAATTCCCTGACTTTGAACTTGTGTTCCATTGGGTCCATTCTCAGATAATTGGGAAGGAAATGTGGGGGGGAAAGGTCAATGAAAGCCACAAGCCCCACACCCTGTTTTCTCTGATTTTAGCCATATTATGGGCCGCTCTACGTTTTCAGAAATGGAAATTAAGGGGACTCTTGCAGAATTCTAGAGGGCTGCCTCCTCCTCCTCATAATTTGAGCACTGATTTGGATATAACTAACTTCAGTGAACATTAGGTCATCTTTAGCTATCCTCCCAGTTGGTTACATTCGTCACTGAAAGCCTCTCCAGTGATGATTGTATGAGAAAACTGTGTGACTAGGAATTGGCACCTTGGCTATCCACAGTTAAGTCCAATGGTTACTTTTGCCTCCCACTGTCAGCAATGAGGAGTTGTATCCTGAGATCATTGTATCTTGGGTACAGTGTAATTGATGCTACTTCTAACTGCAGCTACAAATATCATGTTGAAAATAGCAAAGTATCTTTGTGGTCTAGTTCAAGTGCTACTTCTCTTATGTTTGTGAGTGGGTCGCTCAGCACACAGTCATTCCTGTAGCAAGGGCAAGGCTTCTCCATTTGCTGCCGCCTCTTGGTTTCCCCACCACTTTGTCATCCTTACTCAACCTGCCCTCTTCTGAAGGGCAGGGTTCAGAGTGCCACACTTTGCCACACTGCTACCCCAACTGTATCCCCTTTCAGTCCAGGTCAGGCTGTGCTTCCTCTTGGACAGTGATGGCACTTCCCACACAGTGTAGAACAATCTACATGGCTCAGTACCACCAGTGATTGGTACCACTGGTTGAAAAGCACTGGTCTTTCAGAGTTGGAAGTAAATATTCTGTCTTAATCTTTTGCCTTTTCCCCCCACCAGGTGATCGTCCACCTGTTGCCCGTGCTTGGATGGATATGAAAGTGCAGCCTAATGAGCCAGTGACGTTGAGGGGTTCCGAAAGTTCTGATGACAATGGAATTGTCAGTTATGAATGGATACTTCTCCATGGTGATCCTTCAGTGGTGATGGAGGTGAGACTGAACAAAACTGAGAGCACCATTTTCTTGCCTGTGATGCCTTAGTGTAGGAGAATTATAAGCTTATAATACCTTGTAGTAAATAATTTTGTCATGTTGTGTCCAATATAGTTTCAGTTAAGTTGGTGATCTGCATGTTCTTCCTTCTTTAAGCAATTTACTGGCAGTGATATACAAGGGAAAGAGCTCTATGAGAAGAACTAAGAGCTTTGCATCTGACATTATTTTGTTCCTCTGATCTCCTCACTGAAATAGACTTTTGAAAAATGTGCATTCCTTATTATTTTATGAGGTGTTTATTTGTATTCTTAATAAATGATGACAAAGTAGATGGAGTTAAGGTATGGATCCTTGACCTGAGGTGCTTACCATCCAATGTTGAACAAAGGAAGACCAAGGTTGAACATCAAGATGATGAATAAATGCAGTAACATGTGGTTTGGAGGGAAATGGGAGGAGGCTATGTGGAAAGGACATGGTATTGTTATTTGATAGAAAGGACACTGTTTTGAGGAGTTTGGGGTATAAAGGTGGTAATGGATAATGATAATAGAGTTGGTTGAAGATTCATTCTTGCTGTGAATGAAAGTAATCAGTTTCTCAGGGAAGGCTGTAGCAGAGGTGGGAATTAAAAAGTTGAAGGGTAAGTTGTGGGCCATGCAGTGAAAGGGGCTTGTAGATGGGTAGAAGAAATATTTTATTGGATTTGGAGGAAGGATGTCAGTGAGGTGTTTTAGATATACTTCAGTGTTTCTCAACATTTGTCCTCTACTGTACCACTTCATAAGGTCCACCTATTTGAAGTACCACTGGAAGTAACTGGTGATTACATCATTGCTAGCTATTTCTGGATTAGGAGACCAGGTGTGACATGATCAATACCAGTAAGAGGGTCAGGGTGCACAGGAGGGCATTTTTGAGCTCTGCTCACCAAGCTGTGCCTCCTATAGCTGTTTGTTGTGTTGCGTTCCTGGTCTTGCTGGCAGGGGTCCAGGAGTCCTGCAAGTACCACCAGACACCACCTCAAGTACCACTGGTTGCGAAACATTGTGCTTGATCATTCTAGACAGTCTGATAGCCACAGAGTGATTCAGATGGGGTTTTCCCTTACACTTAGTGAAAAGAGGTACAATTGGTGAGTACATTTGGGAAGGAAATAGTAGTGTTTTTATATTGGAAGGCCACATTTTATTTATTTTACTTTTATATACAATACATTATTATTTTCCTTAACTCTTTATTTATTTGAAGACTGTCTATTCCACCTTTCTACCGCATATTAGGGCACCCAAGGTGGCTTACAACTTAAAAGCACAATACAAAGGAAAAGATTAAAACATACAAAATGAAAAACAATGGATCACACTTTATTATTCAGTTAAAAAGTGCCAGACTATCATGTCAGTAGTTAAATCCTTTTTTGAATTAAAAAAAAAAAAATCTTACAGCCTCACTGAAATGTTTCCAGAGAGGGAATGGTTCTTAATTCCAAAGGGAGGGAATTCCACAGACAAGGAGCCACCACAGAGAAGGCCCTATTTCTAGCTGCCATCCCCCTCCCCTCTGCTAGCGGTGGCACAGTCAGAAGGGCCCCATCTCATGACCTGAGAGTGTGGGAAGGATTATATGACAGACTATAAAAGACATACACTATAAACACATTACAGTTCTATCCCTCAGAAGCTCTCAGGCCTCTGTTGTGAGTCACTGGGTAGTCACAGGTCACCAGAGTTGCAAGTGACAGGAAAGATTACATAAAGGTTACTGAAAAAATACTTGAATTTACCACTGTGTCATGAAATAAAAGGTGGTTTTAGTATTTGTAAATACAAGGTCACAACTGGTATCCCAAAACGCAGAATAAGGCCTTCAGTGCAGGTTCCCCACCCCAACATAGAGGATGGTCTTAGGGCATATGATGCTGTTGCAGTGTTAGAGCTAAGAAAGCCTTTACCTCATTGCTGCCTGCATAAAGATACCACAGGTAGTTCTCATGTAAGCTGTTCTTAAGACAAGGAAAATTTCAGTGGAGTAATCATTGTATGCATGTTGGATTATGTAAAGCCTGGCCAAATTAAAAATTGACCTTCCTTCATTTGCATATTTGAAGGTGGTTGACTTGAATTTCTGCATATTTGTTGAGTGGAATCTCTCACTTAGGTAAATCCAGTTTAGGCAGATTCCAAGAATGGCTGCAAAGCAATACAAAGAGAGCCTGAGCTTAACATTGTTTAATATTCTGATTTTAAACAACTTGCAACACTTTTGAAAACAAGAGGTAGAGGCTCCAGTGTTATGATCTGTAAATCTGCTGTCCACTGTCATTGCCCTGAATAGACCATTTTCTCACAATAACCAGGAAAAAGGAGAGCAAAAAGATCTGTCCTGGGACTCCATTGCTGGTCCCTGACTGTGAAACAGCCTGGATGGATACCCTCATACTGATTGTAGTGTAAGTGACGTTCAGGCCACACAGTGTTTGGTCAAGGATCTTATCTGCCCTACCTTCCTTGAGAAAGACACAGTGACCTGTTAAAATTAATAGTATATCTTAAGTTATTTATATCCTGCCTTTCTCACTGAAGAATCAGAGCACTTGCCTGTCCTGGACACTGAGGCACATTAACAGCTTGGTAGATTGAGGGTGTGATTGCGTCAGTTGCTTTCCTGTGTGCATGTGATAGAGACAGTATGGACAGCAATTGTAGGGACAAATTCACTATTTCATCAAGGACAAAGAGGTCAGACATCATAATTTGAGCACAGCATATTAATATTCAGCTGCCTTTTTCTGGTGGTAAGGGTGGGAATTATTGAGGGATCAGACCCCCACCCCGCACCTTCCTAGTGAGCTTAACCCATTTCTGCCCAGCCCAAAGGTGTACCCATTTAATTTTTGTTGTGTATATGCAACATTTGACAGAAATGGCTTAACTGGGCACTTTTCTGTGCCCAGTCTTTTAAGTTAAGTCTTTTCTGGGCACTGAATAGTTTCCTTATTCTTTTAAGTAGCTGTGTGGTAGTGTTTGGTGTTCAACCATCTGTGTTCTCTAAGCCTTCTTGGATGACCGCTGCTATATTAGTACTTAAATGTTTGCATTCCATATATGCATAACTTTTAGTGGAGAAAGACTTGAGCTAATACCTTATTTAACTCTGTCCTATGCTTTTAAATAGTATTTAGGAGGTTGTTTTTTTTTGCCTGCCCCAGACTGGCAAAGGAGGGAAGATGTGTTCAGTAGATTTCATGTATTAAAAATTGGTCACTTGTGTTTAATAAAGTGGCCCAAGTTAAACTCAGATGTATTCTGGTGTCTTCATTGGGGGGTGTGAGGGTAAACAGAATACCAGATGCAGGGGAGTGGCAGCGAGATGCAAGTATCTTGTGGTCTTGTGTGCTCCCTGAGGCACTGGTGGGCTGTGTGAGATACTGGAAGCTGGACTAGATGGGCCCTGGGTCTGATCCTGCAGGGCTCTTATGCAGTGCTGAATTAACAAACTTTATGTT
Source organism: Tiliqua scincoides (assembly GCF_035046505.1). Taxonomy (NCBI): domain Eukaryota; kingdom Metazoa; phylum Chordata; class Lepidosauria; order Squamata; family Scincidae; genus Tiliqua; species Tiliqua scincoides. The sequence goes on from NC_089821.1 coordinate 13,909,041, forward strand.
TGATTGACCTTTTGCTTTAAACCATAGTGCAGATTTCAGTCTGTTTCTAACTTGTATTTTTTCATTGTCTTTATTTTATAAAATAATCAGAATTGACTAATGAGTCAAGAAATGATCCCCTTTCTCACATCAAATTTTACAATATCGTATTAACAATTTCCCTTTCCTTTCATGGAAAACTAATAATTTTTGCCACTTTATGTTTACTATTGTTTTCATACTACCACTGCTACAAGCTGAGATATCAATTTGCGTTCGTGCAAAATGCCCTTCTGATACTGAAAGAACATTATTATCATGTACAAAGACAACATATGTTAATGGTACTGCTATGTAAATTGTGTTATTGAGAAGAGGCAAATTTAACTTTGTTTCAGGCAGTACTGGTGTCAGGTTCTGGGGGGGCTTGGAGTTCATGTGTGTGTGCTCTAATTGGATGGGACTTCTCTCAGCATCCTGGTAGTACTGTGGGAGCAGCGTTCTCCAAGATTACTCTGGACAGGATTACTCTAGAGCTATTAGACAGTACTCCATCATCACCTCTTTGGCAGTGAGGAAGGAGCACTGTCCAAGAGCACTCTGTTCTCCTTTCCTGACTTGAACCCTGGCTGATGCCACTAATGTGTGTGTGGGGGGGTCAACTGGTTGAGGTCCCCAAGACCCTTGGTCAGTGCCCACACTGAATAACTTTTGATGCTGGCCCTGGTGTCACAGTTGGACACTGAGCTATGGACATGTTAGTGCATTTTCTAAATTCCTTTACTAAATTGGTTGTTAGAGAATTATTGTTTCTCTTAACTCTTGTTGGGTAGCAAGCTCTCTATCAAATGAGACTTCTTGTATCATTGGCTCAGTAGACAGAAAAACAAAATGCCATTGTTGGTCTTTTGACCTGACTAGAAGATGGCAAATTCCTCTTGTGGTCATGTGAGGCCAGAGCTGACATGGCCATCAATGTCTGAGCAAATTCCAACTTGTGGGACTAGTCTGGCAACCTTATTATGTTCAATTTTGTTTTTTTCCCATCCTAAATTGTTGTATAGTGCCATCCACTTGCTCCAGAAGGGGCTACAACCTCCATTTCATGACACAGAATGAATGTTGGGCAGATGTTGTGCCATCCTAGTGTTCAGGTCATTGATTGTGCTAATTAGTGTTTCAGCCTCTGAGTGTCTTTTCCAAAGCCAGTGTGAGCCTTTGGGCAACCTGGCACAAATGTATGGCTTTTAAAACTAATAAACTCAAGTACTGCTTTAGATGCAGTGTAAGCACTGGGTGGTATAAAACAGTAAGTTTTGTAAAGCTCTTTCAGGGTTGCTTCATATGCTAAAACTTTTAACACGTAACTGTATAATACAAACTAAACATGTGACTCTTGTCTTCTATAATTTGCATTGCATAGTATGTATGCAACACAAGTACGTGCTGTGAGGAACTCTGTTTGGCTGTGACTCCCAGTGGTGTGTTCTCCTATCTAACCTGCACTTTCCTGACATAGTGTGGTCAGAACTGGTTTGATAAGACACTTTTTGCTGGAACTGGCAGCAAGCAGAATAGCATAAAAGAACTAAGGATGTATATAACTCTACTGAGAAATGTTGCCAATGAAACTTCTTTCTTCAGAATTCATATGACTTGCCAGAAGAAACACCTCCAACTTCGCCTTGAAACATTACTCTGGGCATAGTTCTTCGGTAACTCTGTTCAAGAGAAGTGATTCATATGATGGGGGAATGCTGCAGTTCTGGTAGTTTGTGTCTTCATTTCACTTTTCCTTTCCACTCTGCATTTTCAGAAAGAGGAGGATCATGTAGTGCTCACCAACCTGCAAGAAGGAATTTATATATTCCAACTGACTGTGACGGATGCTGCTGGACAGCAGGACTCGACCAACATCACAGTCACTGTACTTAATGCTGAGCAGACTGCAGGTGAGTCATTCCAAAATACACCTTTTCAACTACAGTGAAGGCAAGAAGGTGAGCATCACTTAACAATGAGGTTAAGTGAACATTCAACCCAATCTAGTGCCTTTGTGTAAACAGACACTCCTTGCCAGAAACTATCTGGCTGCGCACAGGCTGCTAGAAATAGATTGCCTCTTCTTTGCCTTAAGAGTGTCTTTGTTGTTGAACAGACACTCTACTGCAGGCTATGGGAGTCCTGACTGCCTCATTAAGAGCCTCTTTGTTGTGCTTTGACCTCCATTGTATATGCAGTCTGTTAAGCAGAAGGTGGTTAAGCGATACACGCCTGTAGTCTGAACACACATTTTCAATAGTTTTATAGGTTAAAATTCAGACTCTTACATTCCTTGCAGAATTTAGAAAGGTAAAATGTGTGATGTGATGCTATTGCTTTGCAAACATCATACAGTGAATTGGAGCAAGAGTGGAGAAACATACAATGCAGTGACATCTCATTTCATATCGTGTCTTATTAAACATTAAATGGTACTGAAAAGGAAGCCACATGGGTCTGATGCTTTGATAGCCATACGCAGGCAAGAACTAATGCTACCATCTACAGCAGGGGCGTCAAACTCATTTCATCCTGGGGGCCACATTGGATTTATGGCACCTGCTGAGGGCTGAATTCCAAATGTGGCAACTACAAGTGACCTGATCACAGGAAGTGATGTCACTTGTGACATCACTTCCTGTTTCTTTAAAAAGTTGAGGCTTCCCCCTCGCTTTCCTGCCTCCCCCCACCCCAGACCCCATTCTGCCACAAAGCATCCCCTGCCTCCCCCCCACTCCATGGCACCTCCGACCCTCAGACCCCCTCTGGCCGCGGCCAGAGCTCGGGAGAGCTCCAGTTGTGGTCAGAGGGAGTTGCAGGGCAGGTGATGCCGTGCACGGCGCCTCCTGCCCTCGAACCCCCTCTGGCCGTGGCCAGAGCCCAGGAGAGCTCTGGCCACAACCGGGGGGGGGGGGAGTTGCAGGGCTGGGGAAGCCGCCACGGTGCCTCCTCCCCTTGGACCCCCTCTGGCTGCGGCCGGAGCCTGGGAGAGTTCTGGCCGTGGCCAGAGGGAGTTGCAGGGCCCGGGACGCTGCACACGGCGCCAACATCATTCTGAGGGTTGGGGATGCTGCGTGCGGCGTTCCCAGCCCTCAGAATTTTCCTCCGGCCATGACCAGAGCAGAGCTCTGGTCATAGTCGGAGCAAGCAGTTGTGGGGCAGCCCCAAAACTCCCCCAGATCACGGGGGCCGCCCCAAATGGCTCTGCGGACTGGATTCAGCCCGTGGGCCATACCTTTGACACCCCCGATCTACAGGGTGAAGCCAATTTGTCAGTTCTGGCTCTGATAAATGCCTAGAGGCTCTCTTTGAGGTGACTGTATAACAGTGCCCCGGATAGAGGTGTGGGATTGATTGTTGATACTCTCCTCCCTCTCCTTCCCACTCTGTATAGGCCACTGAGATGCCCTCACATGGGTATCTCAGTTTTAAAATGAAGGGTGAATGGTGCTTGGTTTAAGAGTCTTCACAGGATAGAGCAAACATTTATTTTGAAAGTTATACTCCATCCTCATCAGACTTGGGGCAGCTTATATTATATACACCTGTTTTTATTTTTTGAATCACAAAACTTATAAATCTTATATTTTTTTAAATCACAAACAATAACAATCAGTAGCAAAAAAACAAATCAAATGGTGAAAGATAGCTATAACCAAACATGGGCAATGCCTAAGGCACAGCTTTTCCAAATTCCTCCTCCTTGTGCTTTTCCAGAACAGGAAGGTGACGGGTGCAGGGGATGGCCAAATTGGGTCCAGAAAGGGTGTGGGTTTTGTGGCAGCAACATCCACTGAATTCTAATCTCTTTTCTGAGCCTGATTCTATAGTATGGGCCCATCTGGACTTGTACCAGCTATTTTGCTTGTGCAGGTCCAGGTATACCTCCCTGTGCCATGGTTGCTTGCCCAGAGGATATTTCCACAGCTTCCCCTCCTGCAGGATGCAGCAGTAGCCTTTTTGGCATTGGTGTGTGTATGGGGGGGGGGGGAAGGTTAGGATTGGGCTCCTAATCTGTGTTGTGTTTACCACATTGCATGTGGTCACATAGCTTTTTCTTGTTTGTTCTAGAGCACTGCTTGGCTCCTGCTAAAGTGGGACGGTGTCGGGGATCTTTCCCTCGCTGGTACTACAATCCAGTGAGTGAGCAGTGTGAGTTCTTCATCTTTGGCGGCTGCAATCCCAACAAGAACAATTATTTACGACAAGAGGAATGTAAACTTGCGTGCAAGAATGTCCAAGGTTTGTGTGTTGCTTCAGACAATCCCCTATTGCTTGATTTTGGAGATTCAAATGAAGAGACTTTGTAGATGGGATTATGATTTTGAGGGGGTTTGATCAGTCTACAAAGTGATGTAGGTGTCATGACCTTGAAATGCAGTTCTTGAGCTGCTTTTTTTTCCTGTCTTCCATTTGTTAAGGGAATGTGTGATTCAAAAATCTTTTATCATAAAGTCAGCCCAAATTTGAAGATTTTTATGCAACATACAAACTCTGATGAGAACTTGCTATTGTGTGTGGCTTTTTCTGCCTTCCTAGTGATAGCTCATCATGAAATGCAAAGGGTGCATTCAGTGCAAAGCTGAACAAGGTGCTAAGTCCAATTTTGTAGCCAACTTGCTACAATCCTTTCAAGATGTAACCACAAAACGCTGGGTCTTGTAATACACAAATTAAGTGTTCTCTTCCTTACTTCTATCCTGTGGGATTAACACAGCCTAGTCTGTTTTAAGTTTTAAATCCAATCCATTCCACGAATCTCTTCATGTGTAACTAAGCTTACACTACATCAAAAACCTGGCACCATGGTGGGTTATTAGCAATTGTTTACAAATTCCAGGAAGATGTGTAGGCAAGCTTCATATCACTAAATGTCTGTCTCTTTTATTTATTTTAAAACATGTTTATCCTACCTTTCCTCTCTAAATAGAAATGCCCAAGGATGCTTACACATGAGAAATAAACTAAATTCTAAAGCCACAACCCAGCCATCCCTACCAACTGTCTTTGCTCTTTGAAATCTGTAAATAGATACGTTTTATGTTCCTGTGTGTGTTTAAACACACAATCTTGACATAGCAAATTGGTTGGATCTATTCTGATATTTAAACCCAATGATTACTGAAAAACTGTCAACTACTGTAGTTGGCAAGAAAGTCCTGACTTTTCCCATTTCTCTTTTTTCAGGTTCTGTTGAAAAACGGCAAGTGCCAGGTATTCAGTTCTGCTTGCTTTTTGTTATTCTACCCTACCTTTCCCTTCCTTTCTTGTGTGACTGAATAGGAAACCTCTCTATAACAGCCCAATCCTATCCAACTTTCCAGCACTGGTGCAACCACAATGCAGCCCTGGGTAAAGGAACAAATGTTCCCAAAATTTAAGGAGGCCTCTGTGACTGCACCCCCAACACAGGAAGCAGTGCATACCCCATGGGTACAGCAGCACCAGCACTGGAAAACTGGATAGGATTGGGTTGTAAGTCTCTTATCCTGTTCTTGCAACATTATAAAGAGGTAATGTTCCTAGCATCAGGAGGCGCTTGCCTTCTTCCCTTAGAACAGTCACTAGTCCACTGTCCTGGGATTTTGTCCTGTTCTACCCAAGAAAGATTGAAGAAAATCCTCTCATGAAGCATTTGGATGCTAGGAAGATGTGGTGTTCCTGGCACAAGGGAGCACTTGCCTTCTTCCCTTAGAACGGTCATTAGTCCACTGTCCCGGGATTTTGTCCTGTTGCCTTCTACCTAAGGAAGACTGATCAGAAGAAAATCTTCTCATGAGGCATTTCGATGCCAGGAAGATGTGGTGTTCCTGGCACAAGGGAGCACTTACCTTCTTCCCTTAGAACGGTCGTTAGTCCACTGTCCTGGGATTTTGTCCTGTTGCCTTCTACCTAAGGAAGACTGATCAGAAGAAAATCCTCTCATGAAGCATTTGGATGCTAGGAAGATGCGTTCTGCTAAATTCCAAAAGGACTAATTTGTATTTCTCATACAGTGTGCAATGGAGAATGTCTGCCATTCTATTTCAAATGTGGAGATGGCTGCTGTATTGATAGCTTCCTGGAATGTGATGAAACTTCGGATTGCTTAGATGGGTCTGATGAGAAGTTCTGTGATATATGTAAGTGGATGAACTTAAAACTTGGATATCTTTTTTTTTTTTTTTAAAGTGTCTTGTGTTTGTACCACAAATTTCTTGCCCAGTTTTATCTCAAGAAGCCATAGATGAGTGGCCAAGCACTTGATTTGCGTGCAGAAAATCCCAGGTTCAAACCCTGGCATCTGGAGCAGCCTAACCAGATCTGCTGCTTGAATTGGATGAATCAGCTGCTCCAGTTAGTAAAAGACTTAAACAAAATCTCACCAATGTCTAGCACACTCACACCCTACCACTGCTGTTGATGCCGCCTTCTCACTGCCCAGCTGCTTAAAGAAGCTGGGTGATCAAAGAGAGAGAGAGAGAGAGGCAAAGAGGCTGATGTGACGCCTCCCTTCCTCTTATGTTCAGCTTCGCCTCATCCTTCTTCCTCCTGCTGTGACCCTGTTTGAAACAAACAGGAGCCTGGTGGGAGCATGTCTTTCAAACAGGGCTGGCCGGAGCTGACACCGAAGCTGCAGATAAAAGGAAGGAGGCTGGGGTGGAAGGTGAGAGAGCTCCACTGTGCCTTCCTGGCCTTCTCGCTTGGTGGGCAAGAAAGAGAAGAATGCAGAACTGAGTGACCTGTTCTGATTGCTTGTGAAAATGAGCCGTCAAAACGGGCTCACTCTGCTGCTTTTTGCAGCTCCACTCATTGGGGGGGCTGCCACTTCCCTGATCCTCTTCCCATTCACTCTCAGTGAGCGTGAATAGGATCAGAGAGCTAATTGAAATGACTCAAGGGTGGTAGGTCAGAGGGGGCCAGTGGGCAGATGCAGGCAGTTGGGCACCTTTTTATCAATTTATATCTCTCCTCAACTTCCCACTCAAAGTGGTTGCTTCAGTCAGCCTTATGGCTAGACCAGCCCTGTCTGGCATCATCAGTAAAATCGATCTCAGTTGACAGGTTCTAAGCGAAACCTCTGCCTGAGACTCTGAAGTGCCACTGCTTAGAATGGATGAGAGTGGGCTAGATGGACTAATGACCTGATCTTTCGAGCTTTGATATCTTGGTTCCTTGCATTGCAACACTAGGATCTTCTCCCATGTTTGAGTTCTACTTGCCAATCTCATTGCATCAACTGCCTGTACTTCGTTAGTAGCTCACAAATCGTTCTTAAATCAAGTTTTATACTATCGAAGCCTTTGAAATGGGAAGAAAATCCTTATGAAAGCTATTTTTGCATTCTGCTTGGACACCTGATCATAGTCTTTTTCCTGCACATCCTTCAGACTGACCATCAATGCCACTCTAACAAATGGGCATCTTTCTTCTAATGGCCATTTTCACCAGTCATAAAATTAGGGCTAGCTTTGTATAACTATTTCTCACTTATTGCTGGACTGTTCCCAACCATATTTAATTTTCTTTTAGTTGTCCTGTACAGCTTTCAAAGCCTACTTGACACTGAAAACTGGCTTGCATGTGCATGCCAAATATAGTGTTCTCCCTTTCTTTCACACCATACAATCCTTCCCATCTGATCCTGGATACAGAATCTCCTGTGAAGAATGTCATTGTAAACAGGGATGAGTATAGATGCAGTCAGGAATAGCCATATGTCTCTAGCTGTTCTCTTTACTGGAATCATTGTAGGCCACTGCTTGGCTGACACCAGTATTTCTCCAGTACATGGACACCAGTACATGAGCCTTATTTGAATAGAGTTTGGAGGCATTTCAAGGAAGGTGCGAATGCATGCACTGGCCTTGAACTGACACAGTTCAATATTTTTCTTTACTAATTTCCTTCTGTTCTAGTTTATATTTGCGTATGGCTGTTTCTATGAACCTTTAGTGTTTTTTTAATGAGATTTTTCTACAATCTAACATTGAAGAATCTTTGCTATAGCTGCTGCTGTGGGTATGATACAATTCCACAGGAGAACAAAATGTGCTATTGGTGCCAAGTTCCATTTCCTGGGAAAGCTCTGCTTTTATTCATTTATTTTGAATTTAGCCTTCAAGCAGTGGCAGTCTTGGCCCTTCTGCTGCCCAAGGCAGGACCATAAGATGCCAACCCCCCTTTTGTAAAATGCTGCACCTCCTGGTTGCGTCTTGAGAACTTCTGAGCCCTCCGGAAGGTCTTGGCATCATTTCCGGTTTCCCCAAGAAACCAGAAGAGATGTTTTAAGGCCCTCCAGAGCCCTTGCGAGGCCTTCTGAGAGTCAGGGAGGCTGCATGCGGCCTCTCTGGCCATCATAACACCTCTGGAGGGAGATGCAGGAGACTGTGGATGGCAGCGCTGCTGTCATGGCACCCTAAGGCATTTGCCCCCCCCCCCTTGACCCTCCCAGAGCACCAGTGACTTCTAGTCCTTATGACTGTGAAAGTCTGCCTGCATGTGTGCGGGTGATGCCTGATGAAATTTTAGAAACCAAGGATGTGGCCAGCAAGATTTCTAGTAGTAGAGCTTCAGTGCGTTGTTTAGCTCTTTCCCGTGATTAGCAAATAAAAAAAAATTATGTGAAACAGTGTAATTTGCAGAATACATCTTGAAAAATAAGAAACACGTAGATTTTGCGTAATTTATGTCCATCTCTTTTCTTTGTACAGAATTTGGATTTGCTTGGGTGCAAAATTATAAGCGTTTTCCTTTTGGCCCCAACTACAGCTGTCTAATATGTAGCTAAAATGGAACAGGTGGGGGAGTGAGTGAGGTAAAGGCGGAACTAACACAGAAACAAATGACCTAAACCAGTGGTTCTCAGACTTTTTAACACTTTTTAGAATGACAATCTGTTGGGACCCACCCGAAATTTAACTTGGGAGTGATGTCATGGCTAGAAGTGACATCATCAAGCAGGAAAATTTTTTTATATTCCCCTTACAACAAAATCAAATCAATTAAGTAAATTAAAAAGTTCACAATAAGTATGTTAATAAAATTATTTAAAATAATGAACCCCCCCATAACCCTCCCAAGCAGTTGCTGATCTATTTTTTTTTAATTCCCCAAAGACTACAGTCCTATCCACCCTTACCTGGAAGTAAGCCCCATTAACTATCATTGTTTAAAGCATAGACATAGCAGCTTGTTAAAAATACAGATGTCATTTCCTCAAATGCAGTTGCATACCATGATAGCATCAATATATAAAAATCAAATGTTGAAATGAATGGGACCCACCTGAAATTGGCTTGTGACCCACCTAGTGACCCTCAGTTTGAAAAACACTGATCTAAACAACTACTTGTTTGTCAGATGGAGATTTTCCCACTCTCACAGTGAACTGTGAAATGAAAACAATTCTTTGAACAGTTTCTCCCCTTTGTTGTCTCTTGCAGATATTAAAGGATTCAATAAACTGCAGAAGATCAATGCTACATTCAGCCAAAGTAGGTAGATCATGAAAGCATGTGAAGTAGGCTGTATCTTGGGACAGAGTTACTAATGCTTAGGACTATTTCAGTTTAACTGCCTTTGCATCTCTACAAATGTTACTGGAACTGAAGAAGGTGGCTGAATTCTAGCAAAACTGGAATTGGGTTGCAGTTGTGGTGTTTTGCTAAGAAATAAGCCATATACAAAGTTTCCTGAAAATAAATCTTGGTTGAGTGCTATACTGTGTAGATTGTAGAAGGGAAGGCCATGTCAGGCACTCTCTAAGTTTCCACATTCATGAGAAAATTGACCCCCTCCCCATTAATGCTGCTTAGCCGTGAAAGATTTTCCTGATTAGGAGGGATCCTCCACTACTGATAAGTTGTGGGGAAGGGAGAGTGCAGGCCTTTGGCAATCTGTGAGTAGGCTTAATTGGCATCCCTTTTCTCCTTTGGCAGGCCACTGTCTGGATACACCAGACACTGGAGACTGTAAAGAAAGCATACCTCGCTGGTTCTATGACCCGTTCACTGAGCGATGTGATCGGTTCACTTATGGAGGTTGTCATGGCAACAAGAATAATTTTGAGGAGGAGAAAGAATGTATGAAATCATGTGAAGGTATCACAAGTAAGTAGAAGAAATTGGGAGTCGAAGAAATATGGCATCTCCAGTAAAATCCCTTCAGTATAACTTCTTGGCACTATTGCAGAATCCTGTGGAGTCTCTACTAAGGCAAAAGGTCTTTAAAATTTTTTAATAGTGTTCAGAAGCTATCACAGCCAAAAGTGCAGGCTCTTTGTTTGGTGTGGACAGAGTGTACCTCAGATTACCAGACATTTAGAACAAATAAATGATGGTGCTTATTGTAGCTTTGCTTCTGAACTTCTCTGTTGTGTCCATCTGGCCACTATTAGGAAACGCTTAGCTTAAACTATTATGGTAGATGTGCTTTTGATTTGACCCAGGACCTAAGCATTGACCTAGGATTTGATCTAAACATTATGGGATGCTACCTTGCACTTGTCAGACCAATAACCCGTTTAGCTCAGTACTGTTGACCATTGGCTGACAGGAAATGCTCAGTTGGAGTCTCTGAAGGAAATCTTTCCCAGCTGTATTAACTTGGATTCCATAATTAGAAATGATAGGAATTGTACCTGATGCCCAGACATGCAAAATATGCCCTCTGCTACTGAGCTGTGATGAGATGAGCTGTGATTATGGGGAGAGTTAGAGCTGAACCAATCTATCTTTTCAGCAATTGTACAGTAATATTCTTCTGAGACTGAATATTTTAGAATCTATGCTGGATATTGCATGTTGGTGTGTTCCTTTTACACTAAAAAAAACAACAACTCTCCATCGAAAACTAGAAATCCTTTGGAGAAATATAAGCTAGAAACCTTCTCCCAAATGGGTTAGCTTTTTGTGGGCAAGACAGTTTTAGCCTGGAGATGAGTCATTCTTTCAGATGATACTCCCATCTACGTACCAAAGTGGTACACTGCTAGGAGGATTCTAGTGTTTACTTATTCTGTACTTGTAGATTCCAGCATTTGTGCAAGGTAGCCAGTATTGGACATCAAAGCTGCTTTATAATGTGCTCAATTCTAAGCACTTAAAAGCAGTAACACACAAGTGGAGTTTTGCCAATTAGAGGCACAATTCCAAAGACAGCTGTTTTGCCTGTTAAGGCAACACAAAGGTAATTTGTGTTGGAGGAAAGGGCAATGAGAGAGGTTATAATTCTCTGATTCAATTGAGGGGGGAGGCAATATGAGATAACGTGAGATTTTTTTTAAAAAAAGATAACCACTGAACTAATTTTAAATTGTGTAACTTAAAACCAATAAACACTTAATTCTAACAGTGTGTGAAATGGTGCCTCTGAAGGGTTTTTACTGTTATTTCCAAGAACTAATATATGAAATTGCTTTTCATTTCTCTGCAGAGGCAGATGTGATTGGCCAGAGAGGATATGATGCTCAACAGGCAGGATTAAGTATGTAACCAAGCCCCTTGCACCTTTTCTCTGTCTGTTTTTTTTATCTTCTCTCTCTCCAACCTCCTACAATTTTGACTTGCGCACTAGGAAAAAGGGGCTGGAGGAGGGATCCTGCACTTAGGATCCTGCCTAAATGAAATGCTATATCAGAAAATGCTTTGCTGTGTCATAAATTACTATGAGAAACTTTTTTTAAAATAAAAATCCATGTCTAGCATCAAGTTAGGCTAATCAACCCAAGTCTATTTAACTTTACTGTTTTCCACTTTAAGTCTGTAATAAATTGGAGGCTTTCAGGGTTGTTACTCTGTGCCCTACTTCTCCTCCTGCCTCGTTGACTTTTAAAATCTGGGGAAAGTTCTGGGAAACTCCAAACTTGCTTAAGATTTTGCTTTGGTTGATCCTAACAGTGGTATGACTACAACTGTGATCTTTGATGCTTTAAAAGCGAAATTCCACTCACTTGCTTACTCTTCTAATATTAAGCTATTATCTCTAAAGTGTTTTGGGACAGAAACGTGTACCAAAATGTGAAAGAGGGCCAGCGTTGGCCCACCAATGAAGCTGTGGAACTGGCTACTTCAAGCAGTGGGTTGAGGGAAGTGATGAATTGGTGGGGGTGCCCTGCCCCCCACACCACTATCTCTCCCAGCCTGCCACCTACCCAACTGCTTCACCATGCTGAGCCTGAGAGTATCAGAGCAGTGTTGCGAGGTGAAATGCAAAGTTCGCAGCAAACTTAAAGTTGGAAACAAACTCAAAATGGACTCGGTAAGCAAGAATGGCGATAATCTGCAAGCTTTATTCATTGCCAGAAACGGCCTCTCAAGTACTTCTGTTCAAAATGGGGAGCACAGAGAGCTGTGTTAACTCTCAGTGCCTCCAGAGAATAGCAATGTTTCAATGGGTGTCTCTTGCTTAAATAGTTCTGGTTCCTTTGTCTGAAAAATCTCTCTGCCATTGGCTAAGGGGTGGGTGATGTCAGAAATGGGGCTTTTCCTATGATTGGCCACAGGCTTTAGACATCTGATTGGTTTGTCTCAGGTTACAGCATGGTTTTCCAATCATCAATAGATGGCACTCTTTACCCATTTATTCAAAGCTGATTTTATATTCCTCTCTTATTAATTAATATAAGCCTCCTATAAATTAAATCTTTAGTTCTTTATGATCCTCAGTATATATATAACCTTAATTTGATACTAAACAATCCAAATTCTGCTTAAAAACAAGGGTTTTTAGATGATTTCTTTCTCTGTAAAATCCCTGCTTTCTCTGTTAATTTTCAGAATGCAGGCAGAGTCTCTGGAATGTTTTGTCAACCTGGGCCTCTGATGATGCTTTCCAGATGCCCTTGCTAATCGGTTCTTGTCAACTAAGATTTGTCTCTTACCAAGCTTCATATCTGTCCTGTCAACCAAGATTAACTATTCTCTCATTATAATGCTCTTGCTCCTGGCGCCAACAGAAAGAGATATAAGTTTTCTGTTTACTCCCTTATTGCCTATCTTAGAAGTTCCAATTAAAATATCTAAGTCTGTCACTTTGAAGTCTTACAGAGATATACAGAGTTTTTGTCTTGTGAGGAGTGACTGTAGAGTGTCTGTTAGATTCTCTTAATTTATGGCTGGAAGCAGCCTTAATGGTCTAATTTAATTGCTTTTGCTTAGACCTGCAATTCTGAACTACAAGGCTTAAGCATCTTTTAATAATTATTTCTGTGTATTTCTGTAATCTCACTTTCAAACAGCTAAACTCTTTACTGTGCCTTTATATATTTTGATTATAGTTCTAAGCAATAACTATTAAGCATTAAAAATATCTGACTTGCATGCTAACTTAGTATTCCTTTGACATTTCTGTGATGCCCTGGTGTAATAACTCTTCTCAGTCTTTATTTTGGAAAGCCTGTTTAAATCTAAATTGTTCTTCATTCAGGAATTTAAAGTGTCCTTTTAGAAGATCCTGCTTCTGTTTTGCCTACCTTAATCCATCATTCTACTAATTGGCATGACAGCAGTCTTGTGTTAATTCTCACCTTTAAAGACTCTTCTCATCAGGCATCATTAGCCTGTCAGTAGCAGTCACACACCATGGTGTTGCATACATAAGACATGAAACCTTTGCACATTTTGGGACTCTAAAGAAAACTTCCTTTAAAATTCAGCATATTCCTTGTTCAAAAAAATCCTTCTTTTGTGTGTTTCCTTTTGCTTAAATGCAGGTTTGGTGTGCATTCCTAACTTCTTTGAAGCTACAGCATAGTCCCATTAATTAGGCTTGACGGATACTAATTCTAGCCTTCTCTTATCTAATGTTGTGGCAACTAGGTCTCAAATTTATGACTTTTGCCTTCAGCCTTCTGTTTAGAGGGGTGAAGTAGAGTTCGTATGATTTTACCTTATTTCTTAATTCATATAAGCCTAACTAATCTAACATGGAGCTTTGGTGTATCTTGACTCTAGAAGAAACCAAAATGTATATTATTTATAAGCCTTTTTTTGCTATAGGTTCGTAAAGAATCAAGAGGACTTCTTTATATGCAGACTGGGGCCAGCAGGAGGGAGAGTGTGTTAATCCATAAATCTCTTATCAGCAGAGGGTGTCTTCAAAGGGACTTCTCCAGCAGGCTTGTCCTTCCTGATTTATTGCTTGCCTTTAATCATAGTAAAAGTTGCCCACTTGAAGTTTTGGAGTTACAAAGAATGCGTCTCTGTAATTTTCTTTGCCTTTGTTTGTTTGTGAATATCTAGCCACAAACATTTTCCCTATTTCTAATAATTTGGTTAATTAAACTAATTCACTTATAAATGACTTGGGTGCTCTTCTGCAATTTTGTCTTTTTAAAGAGCAGGAGGGAATGTATTTTCTCCCTAATTCCTTCAGAGGAAACATCTCTCAAGCAGGCTATCACATTCCTTCAAATAACAGCCAGCTTACAATTTGCAGATCTGCTTGAAGCAGACAGTGAGACAAAATGAAATCCATTTTATTCTCCCTGTAGCTGCCAAGCATATGAACATGGAGTTTTAAACTATTACTTTAATTGAACATTTAAGCCCTTGCTCTGTTTAAATGATCTGTTGTAACATGAATGGCTGGCTTCTGTTAGCCTGCATCATTCCCCCCTTTCAGATTGAATTCGAAGATTCTGAGAAATCTAGTCTGACTTACATGTCTATCTTATCTAAACAGTTCATACATTCACTGTGAAACTACAGTTTGAGCGTGAGCATAAACTTGAATACAATTAGGCATGCATTGACTACTTCAACAATATATTATACTTATAACTATAAAGCAAAACATTATAACAAAGACTTGTTTCAACTATCTTATGTTTGGGAGTTATGATGTTACTTAATTCTAAGTGTCATTGCTTCTTTTACTTCTGCTTGGTTGTACAACATTCAATATAATAGCCAATTAAGAATGTTCAGCTTCCTAGGTAAAAACTTCATTACCTTGTTCTTATCACTATTTGCTTCATCACTCATTTTTACACCTGCTGCACACTAAGGAGTGGATTAAGAGTGTCCTCCTTTTCAAGAATTTCTCTTATTATGACAAGAGGACTAATGTCAGCTGAAATTAAAGCTCCTTGTCTTCTCTTTTTGAGACAAGGGGAACAGACTGTGTAAACTTTGACTTTTGTACCTTGTGCAGCTATGAGTATTTTCTTTACCCATTTTGTTTCCTAAT
The DNA here is from genome assembly GCF_035046505.1 of Tiliqua scincoides. Classification (NCBI taxonomy): domain Eukaryota; kingdom Metazoa; phylum Chordata; class Lepidosauria; order Squamata; family Scincidae; genus Tiliqua; species Tiliqua scincoides. The sequence goes on from NC_089821.1 coordinate 13,924,233, forward strand.
TGTTCACAAACCAAATAACTCCCTTGATATATGCATACACTTTGACAAAAGGGCAAATGTAGTCTTTTCAACGAAGTTCAAAGGAACAATGCTTTATCTATATATCAAATAGTGGGGCTGCAACTTTCTTATACAATTGTTGGTGTTCAAGAGTCATTATAACCTTTTATATCTCATCAATTTGTGGTACAGAAAGTACAAAAGAATACTAAACAAACTTTATACAATTATTGGTGTTTACAAAACCTGGCTTCTTCTTGCCTATAAAGGAATCGCGAAGTTCTGAAAGCAAAGGTAGGGCGACCAATGTCGTTGATAAAGTCTCTCGAAGGATGTCATATGTTGCCCGTGTGTAGATCAGTCAGCTTCCGAGTGTGACTGAAGCATAGGGTGTTGTCTCCAGACGATCCTCAAGCTTCTACCGTGCATAGACTGACCTGCTTCCGGTGAGGTCAGAGCAGGGTACTGATGATCTCTGCTTCTGAGTCTCTCTTTCAAGATCAAGTGGAACAAATTGTCTTTTCTAGGCGACAGTTCAGGGCTGGTCAGCAGCTGTAAGTGTGCCAGAGTCTTTAATGTCTTTTCAGCATCAGACAGAGGGGGTTGTCTTTGTCTCGACAGACAGTTTAGGTGCTTACAGCTGCAGCTGGTTTTGCTCGCGTATGGTGTACTCAGGGCAAATACCTGAGCATTTCAGTGCAGTTAGAGAAGTTAACAAGACAGTGTGGAGTCCAGTTCATTGAGGTTTCAGGACTTCTTCTCTCCAATCTTTGACTCGAACTTGATCTTTTGGCTGGAAGCTGTGCACAGGCTCTTCAAGGGGAATAGGGTCTATTCTCTCTATGTGTCCGTGGATGGCATTAAGGAGTTTCCCTATTTCTATGGTACCCTATGCTATCTCTGTTTGACTTTTCCCAAGGATTGTGTTCTTACCCATCGCTTTCCATATGGGAGGTGGTCTCCCATACAGCATTTCAAAGGAGTCAGTTTAGTACTATGTGTGGGGGAGTTACATACTTTGAAAAGGGCTATAGGCGACAATGTGATCCAGGATAACCTGGTTTCCTGCTCCATCTTAGTAAGACTGGCTTTCAGAGTTTGATCTTTCCTTTCCACTTTTTCCAGAACTCTGTGGATGGAAAGCTGCATGTAATTTCCACTGCAGTCCCAGTGTTTTAGCCACTGCTTCCACTATTTTGTTCACAAATGCAGGTTCAATATCTGAGTTGGTTTCACTCGGGAGGCTATAGCATGGTATGATTTCTTTCAGGAGCATCTTCACAACCTCTGTGGCTTTTTCAGTCTTAGTAGGGCAGGCTTCGGGCCATCCTGTTAAGGTGTCCACATACACAAGCATGTACTTGTAACCTTGGACTCAGGGTAGTTCAGTGAAGTCTACTTGCAGGACGTCCATTGGGTGGAAGCCTACTTTCAATTTCCCAGGAGTTCTTGTTCCTACATATCTGGGGTTTGTTTTTACACAGGTTACACATTTCTCTGATATTTCTTTGACTAGAGGAGTCAAGTTCTTGACATACAAATGTCTTCTGTCTAGGGTTTCTAATGCTGCTCCTCTCATGTGAGTTCTTTCATGTATTCTCTCCAATAGAGACTGTGCCATCTGTTGGGGAATCAGGAGCCTCTCATCATGCAAGGTGTACCAGTTACCTTGTAGCTTAGCTCCTATTGTTTCTGCAAATTTTTCATCTTCTACTGTATAGCTGAGCTTTCAATTTGCCATATCCAGAGCTGGGATAAGGGGTCTAACTAGAGGGATTCGGGCTGCTTTCTTCGCTTCCTGATCTGCCCTTCAGTTGCCTTTGTGTACCATGGAGTCCCCCCTTTGGTGAGCTCTGCAGTGGACAACTGCTACCTCTCTGGGTAAGTTCAACACTTCTAGTAGCCTGATGATCTCTGGGATATGCTTGATCTCTTTTCCTTGGGCATCTAATAATCCTCTCTCCTTGTGCAGTACTCCATGCACATGTAACGTGAGGAATGCAAATTTTAAGTCTGTATAGATCGTAACAGACTGATCCTTGTTGAGCTCCAAGGCTTTGATCAGGGCTACCAGTTCTGCCTTTTGGGCTGATGTTCTCACAGGCAAAGGACGTGAGTCCACTATTTCATGTTCTGTTACCACTGCATATCCAGCTCTTTTCACTCCTTCTTCTACAGTAGAACTGCCTTCTGTGAAGAGGATGAGGTCAGCATTTCGGAGGAGTTTATCCCTCAGGTCTGGTCTGGATGCATAGACCTCTTCCATCACCTGTAAGCAATCATGCTCGATGGGATCTGTGGATGCTGGCAATAGAGTGGCTGGGTTCAAGGTGGTTGCGGTGCCAATTTCTACCTCAGGGTTTTTACACAAAAGGGTTTGGTATCTTTCCAACCTGGCATTGCTCATCCATTGATGGCCTTTAGCGTTCAAGACAGGAACAATACAGTGGGGTCCATAGGTGATGATGTGGTGCCTGAGAGCTAATTTCTGAGCTTCTTCCAAAATCATAGCTGTGGCTACCACTGCTCTCAAACATGGGGGCCATTCCTTTGATGGTTTGTCCAACTGCTTTGACAGATAGGCTACTGGTCTCTTCCATGTACCAATCTCTTGGGTTAGGACTCCAGCTGCTGTTCCATCGCTCTCTTACACATACAACTGAAAGGGTTTTGTTAGGTCTGGCAAACCCAAGGCTGGAGATTCCATGAGGGCCTTCCTCACCTGGTTAAAGGCTTCTTGCTGTTCCTTTTCCCACTGGAAGGGGTCAGCTTCCTTCCCTTGTGTGGCAAGGTAGAGAGGCTTTGCTAGATCGGAAAAGTTGACGATCCACACTTTGCAAAAGCTTGCCATTCTTAAGGAACCTCTTAGTTTTTTCCTGTTCCTAGGAGGGGGTATCCCACATACTGCTTCTGTTCTTTCTGGACCCAATCTTCTTGTTCCATGGGAGATGATGTAGCCCAAGTAGGTAACCTATTGTCTGCAGATCTGGGCCTTCTTTCGGGACACCTTGTAACCAGCTTCACAGGGTATCTGCGGAGACACTTGGGTTGCTTGGAGACATTCTTCCCCTGTGTGGGAGGCTACGAGGATATCATCCACGTATTGCAACACCACAGTGCCTTCCCAAGATGGAAGGGCCTTGAGATCTTGGGCTAGGGCTTCTCCAAAGAGTGTAGGGGAGTTCTTGAATCCTTGACCTAGGCATGTCCATGTGTACTGACGCTTGACACCCGTGTCAGGATCTTCCCAGGAGAAAGCAAACAAAGGCTGACTTTTTGGGGAAAGGTGCAGGCTCAGGATCACATAGGGTTTGGCCACTACTGGATGAATTGTCTCTGTGGCTTGGTTGACTGCCATAAGGTCCTGTACTGGCCTGTATTCTCTGGTTTAGGGACTGGAAAAAATGGAGTATTCCAAGGAGAGTGACATTCTTTCAAGATGCCATATTCTGAAAGCCTTGCTACATGTTCCTGTTTTCCCTTCTGGACTTCTTGGGGCAACATGTATTGCTTGATGGCTACTGGTTGGGCTTGAGCCTTCAGGGCTATTACCAAGGGTGGATGGTTCTTTACTAGCCCTGGGGGGGTTGGTTTTTGCCCATGCTCCGGATGGAGCTTTTAGATCTTCTGGAAGATCACATTGTGGCTGTGAATCTTTGCTCATAAGGGCTGCCATGAGCTTCTAACTTTTTTTCTCTTGGGAAACCTTTTAGTCTTTTTCTTTTTCTTCCTCTTTCTCTCCCATCTTGTCTACTTCCACTACCTCTTTCTTTGCCATCTTGACTACTTCCACTTCCTCTTTCTTCGCCTCGACTCAGGTTTTCTATTGGTCTTCCTGTTATGGCTGCTGCCAACAATAAGGCCTTTCTCTGAACCTTCTTCTTTTCATCTCGCTTTTTCTTTTCTTTTGGTCTATTTGTATAGAATGTGGTTGCTGTCACTACAATAAGATCAATGCTTTGGGCTAGACATTCTTCCTGCTTCTGCAACTTGCATCTAATGTCTTTTGTTGACTGCTGGATGAATGTCTGGTTAATTGTTCTTGCATTCTCCAGGGCTTCTGGGTCTCTGTAGGCTGAGTCAATTCTCTCTAGAAACTGTCCTGAACTTTCATTTTCTCCCAGGGGAACTTGAGGGATCTTGGCTAAATTGGTGGACTTTTGTCTTGCCCTCTTCATGCCTTCTATGATTGCATCCCTCATTCTTTGTAGGGCTATCATGTGTTCTGCGTTGTGTGCGTCCCAATTGGGGTCGACACTGGGGCAAAATGTGTTGGTTTCAGTTTGTTCATCTTGTAATTTTGCTTTGCTTCTGTCATTAGCCACTTCCTGGCTTCTTTAAACACCCTACTTCTTTCTTCCCTTGTTAACAAAGTTCTTAATAGCTGTTTCATATCTGTCCAAGTGGGAAGGTGGGCTCTTAGAGTGGATCCTATTACTTCAGTCATTGGTTCAGGATCCTCAGAAAAGGGTGTAGTTTGAACCTTCCAGTTCATCAAATCAATTGAAGTAAAGGGCACATAGCAATATGTTACTGGCCCTGGCAGTTGATTCTCATTAACTTCTTGGGATGGTGCTTGTACCACCCGAAGTGGGGCTACTATTGTGGTCTTCAAAAGACTGGCACTTTGGCTTCTGGTAACTGGGGGACTTATTTCAGACTTGATAGCTGAAGTGGGGCTGTGCTGGGATCTCATTGATTCAATCCTCTCCTCCCCTTCTTCTCCTTCAGTGGGGTTTGTCAAAGGTTGGACTACCGCTTGAGCCCTTTGTTGGTTCTCTGGGGCTTGAGGGTTTCCTTGGGGTAGCAGACCCTGAGGGGGTGCTACAGGTACATAGGGAGGAAGGTGCATTAATCTTTCTTCTGCCCCCTGTAGAACACCTCTGTAGAGGCTCTCACATTTCTTGCATTCTTTCTTTGTTTCTGCCTTCAAAGGAGCCACCACAGTGCTCTGGGGTTTTGGGTCACACTTCTGTAGCCAAGATGGTCTTTTCTGACATGCTTCTAGCCAGCTTAAGATGTAAGGAATTTCCTCAGGAAATCTGGGGTCACCTGTGACCTCTTCATACACTTTCTGAACAATTTGTACCTGAAAGGTACCTTGGGGGGGGCAATCTTTTACTATCATGGGCCAATGCATTTGACAATCTTTTTAAAGCTTTTGGGGATAACTTGTAACCAAAATCTAAGCTAAACTCTTTTTTAAAGTTATGAAGCATACAATCCAATGGATTATTGCCACGCCTTCTACTAGACTGGTTCCCTCCCATAGTGATCAAGCAGATAAGCAAAACAGATAAGTGATACAACACAATTGCCTCCCCTTTGGCGACCTGGCTTCTCGCGAAGATGCAGGAACTGAAGTGCACCAAAGGGTCATTCAATCATTCAACGTAAACTTGTGACAAACGGGACAGACAACTTTCACTCACACATTCACACCAACACAAACATCCTACCTTAGGCTAGAGAGACAGGGGTTAGAACCCAAGCTTGCCATCTCTTGCCTGGCTGAAGGAGTAGAGTTCTGCACACTTCTGGTGCTCTGGGTATGCAATTTGCGCTCCCAAGTCTAACTCCCAGCACTACCTACTGCCTTGAGAGAGAACTATGATATGGTGCTGTACCTGGCACCCATAGTCTCCTCTGGGAGGTTGGTCAAACCCCCCCTTTCCTCAGAAACCAGAGGGGTGACAATCCTATTTATACTTTACGAAAGGATGTATTTCTTCCCGGGTTCCACCTCTCCTGTGCACAGCTTCTCTGCTTGGAACACAATCACCAGCTTGTTGGAGCTTCTGCTTCAACAATTGCCTTTTCTGCAAATGAGGTCCCACGCTGCACCTTCCTTGTGGCGCCTTCAGTAGGGAGCGGGAGCCTGGCAACAGGCGATCAGCGAAGACAGGTCCTGGATCCGACGTCCCGGCACCAAAATGTTGCAAGGTGAAATGCAAAGTTTGCAGCAATCTTAAAGTTGGAAACACCCTCAAACTGGACTTGGTAAGCAAGAATGGCGATAATCTGCAAGCTTTATTCATTGCCAGCAATGGCCTCTCAAGAACTTCTGTTCAAAATGGGGAGCACAGAGAGCTGTGTTAACTCTCAGTGCCTCCAGAGAATAGCAATGTTTCAATGGGTGTCTCTTGCTTAAATAGTTCTGGTTCCTTTGTCTGAAAAATCTCTCTGCCATTGGCTAAGGGGTGGGTGATGTCAGAAATGGGGCTTTTCCTATGATTGGCCACAGGCTTTAGACATCTGATTGGTTTGTCTCAGGTTACAGCATGGTTTTCCAATCATCAATAGATGGCACTCTTTACCCATTTATTCAAAGCTGATTTTATATTCCTCTCTTATTAATTAATATAAGCCTCCTATAAATTAAATCTTTAGTTCTTTATGATCCTCAGTATATATATAACCTTAATTTGATACTAAACAATCCAAATTCTGCTTAAAAACAAGGGTTTTTAGATGATTTCTTTCTCTGTAAAATCCCTGCTTTCTCTGTTAATTTTCAGAATGCAGGCAGAGTCTCTGGAATGTTTTGTCAACCTGGGCCTCTGATGATGCTTTCCAGATGCCCTTGCTAATCGGTTCTTGTCAACTAAGATTTGTCTCTTACCAAGCTTCATATCTGTCCTGTCAACCAAGATTAACTATTCTCTCATTATAATGCTCTTGCTCCTGGCGCCAACAGAAAGAGATATAAATTTTCTAGTTTACTCCCTTATTCCCAACTTAGAAGTTCCAATTAAAATATCTGAGTCTGTCACTTTGAAGTCTTACAGAGATATACAGAGTTTTTGTCTTGTGAGGAGTGACTGTAGAGTGTCTGTTAGATTCTCTTAATTTATGGCTGGAAGCAGCCTTAATGGTCTAATTTAATTGCTTTTGCTTAGACCTGCAATTCTGAACTACAAGGCTTAAGCATCTTTTAATAATTATTTCTGTGTATTTCTGTAATCTCACTTTCAAACAGCTAAACTCTTTACTGTGCCTTTATATAATTTGATTATAGTTCTAAGCAGTAACTATTAAGCATTAAAAATATCTGACTTGCATGCTAACTTAGTATTCCTTTGACATTTCTGTGATGCCCTGGTGTAATAACTCTTCTCAGTCTTTATTTTGGAAAGCCTGTTTAAATCTAAATTGTTCTTCATTCAGGAATTTAAAGTGTCCTTTTAGAAGATCCTGCTTCTGTTTTGCCTACTTTAATCCATCATTCTACTAATTGGCATGACAGCAGTCTTGTGTTAATTCTCACCTTTAAAGACTCTACTCATCAGGCATCATTAGCCTGTCAGTAGCAGTCACACACCATGGTGTTGCATACATAAGACATGAAACCTTTGCACATTTTGGGACTCTAAAGGAAACTTCCTTTAAAATTCAGCATATTCCTTGTTCAAAAAAATCCTTCTTTTGTGTGTTTCCTTTTGCTTAAATGCAGGTTTGGTGTGCATTCCTAACTTCTTTGAAGCTACAGCATAGTCCCATTAATTAGGCTTGACGGATACTAATTCTAGCCTTCTCTTATCTAATGTTGTGACAACTAGGTCTCAAATTTATGACTTTGCCTTCAGCCTTCTGTTTAGAGGGGTGAAGTAGAGTTCGTATGATTTTACCTTATTTCTTAATTCATATAAGCCTAACTAATCTAACATGGAGCTTTGGTGTATCTTGACTCTAGAAGAAACCAAAATGTATATTATTTATAAGCCTTTTCTTGCTATAGGTTCTAAAAGAATCAAGAGAACTTCTTTATATGCAGACTGGGGCCAGCAGGAGGGAGAGTGTGTTAATCCATAAATCTCTTATCAGCAGAGGGTGTCTTCAAAGGGACTTCTCCAGCAGGCTTGCCCTTCCTGATTTATAGCTTGCCTGTAATCTTAGCAAAAGCTGCCCACTTGAAGTTTTGGAGTTACAAAGAATGCGTCTCTGTAATTTCTTTGCCTTTGTTTGTTTGTGAATATCTAGCCACAAACATTTTCCCTATTTCTAATAATTTGGTTAATTAAACTAATTCACTTATAAATGACTTGGGTGCTCTTCTGCAATTTTGTCTTTTTAAAGAGCAGGAGGGAATGTATTTTCTCCCTAATTCCTTCAGAGGAAACATCTCTCAAGCAGGCTATCACATTCCTTCAGATAACAGCCAGCTTACAATTTGCAGATCTGCTTGTAGCAGACAGAGAGACAAAATGAAATCCATTTTATTCTCCCTATAGCTGCCAAGCATATGAACATGGAGTTTTAAACTATTACTTTGTTTAATTGAACATTTAAGCCCTTGCTCTGTTTAAATGATCTGTTGTAACATGAATGGCTGGTTTCTGTTAGCCTGCATCAGCAGCAGGAGTAGCAACTCACTGCTTCCTCTAGTGCTGCTGCTATGAGCAAGTAGTTGCAGCTATGCGGCTGGAGGGAAAAGCAGGCAGATACTGTGTTCCAGCTCTGATTGCCCTCACCACCACTCCTTCCTGAAAACAGGCAGGATGGGAGCATACTGGGAGCAGGAAAAGAGGCTGGGTGGAAAAGGTAGACAGGGGAATGATGGTAAAGGGAGCTGGGTGCTCTGGGATCATTTCTTCTTACTTTCTTTGCCTGTCTGACTACTTCTGCAAAACAGACTGGGCAGGCAAGATGGTGGAGGTGGATTGGGGCATGTGCCTGCTGAAAGGTTGGGCACTGCTTTAGGTGTTGCTTCCTTGGGCTAGGCCTGAAAAGGCAACAGCTTTAGCTATGTCATCAGGCTGATATGGTCTCTTTCATTTTGAGGAAAAGAGACTTGGAGAAAATGATTATTGTGTTAACTTTGACTAGAGACCTTTTCATTAGTTACTAAATCAAGAATGCATTCAGTATTGAGATAGAAGCAACATTGATAAGTAAAAGATGCAGAAGCAGTGACCAACATTATAAAGGGCTGAGACACCTCCCTTATGAGGAAGGGCTACCGCATTTGGGGCTCTTTGGTCTAGGCGTCTGAGTGGATACATGATTGAAACATAAAATCACAAGCATGGAAGGGATGGACAGAGTGGATAGAAGGAAGTGCTTTCCTCTCTCGTACATCAGAATTGGAAAATCCACGAAAATTGACTGGTGGGAGAGTTAGAACAGGCAAGAGGAAACATTTATCCAGTGGTGCTCTTTGCCACAGAATATTGTGATGGTACCTGGCCTAGATGCCTCTGAAAGGGGGTTGGACAGGTTTATGGAGGAAAAGTCCCTCACAGATTATATAAGCCATGATGTACGTACATCCTCCAAGTTTTAGATGTAGTTTATTTCTGAATTTATTTATTTATTTGATTTATACTCTGCCTTTCTCCCAAAGAGCACCCAAGGCAGTGCCTTATATTAACTAATATTAACGTATATTAATACATTATATATGCTATATGTATATTAACACATTATTTTTACAGCACCTTCTTCTTTACGATGTTTCTTTGAGATAAAAGGAACAGCTTTTGTAAACTGTTTTCTCCATCTATTATAGGCTCTTTTGAAGCAGCTATTGCAGTGCTCCTCTGTATCTGCATAGTGATAGTACTCGCAATCCTTGGCTACTTCTTCTTGAAGAACAGGAAGACTTATCGCCGTCGGCGCCAACCAACTACTGCAGCCAACTCTACTCTCTCCTCTGTTCTCTCCACAACTGAAGACACCGAGCACCTAGTTTACAACAGTACGACAAAGCCCATTTGAACTTGAAGAGCAGCACTCCATTTCTGGGAGTGGGACCATTTTACTTACTGTTGATGCTTTTGAAACAAAGGCCTAAGGCTGAAGGATTATCCTCCCTCCTTCACATTCCCTTCTAAGGGCCTGTCAAATATCTAGCCATCTCACAATTATTACCCCTAGTAGTGGTCCTGAATAAGTGGCAGCTCCTGAGGAGGGTGAATGACAAGGAGACTGGTGTCTCTTTTGCCTCTCTTCCCCCTGCTTCCTTGCAATACACCGATGGCTGTATTGTATTGCTGATTCACTTAGTTCTTTAAGGGGATTTCCTTTTTAAGTTGAAGGACATGCTGTGTTTTGAAGGAACTATGATATGATATGGTATGGCATTCATCAACATACATTCTGAAACCTGAAACCTTTTGGTGTTGTAGAAGTTTTGCCTATTAACTCCCCATTTGCATTGTAAACCATGCCACTTTAAAGCCACCCATTCTGAAGCAAGGGTCTAAATAGTTCAAACACAATGACACCTCTGAGTTATCAATGTGAATTTAGGAATGCACATGGCAGTCGACACCACACAGAATAGAAGACAGATCACTGGAGTGAAACTGGCCTTATCTTTCCAGATGTGTTGCACTCTACAGTGTGGTCAGCACATACCAATGCATCATACATACTAAAACATATGTCATCATGGATTAGACATGATAGTTTGATTTTTATGGCCACTGGTTTTAAATTTAGTTTTAAAACAAGAAAAAATGCAACTGAAATACATTCCAACTTGGCTGAAAATCTCAGTCTTTCCCTTCTCTATTCCTACCTCCAGAGTTGCCATTTTACTTTTTATGTTAAATAGCTAGGTTTTGACTATCACTTTAATGTACGCTATTTATTTTTAGAGCCAAAATGTGACTTGAAGGATACTGTTCCTGCTTTTCTAGCTTGTGTTTGAATCCTATGGCAGGAAACGTTTTGCTGCTTCCCAAGTATGAGAATACAAGCTGTCTTTTGCTAAGCTACCTCCCCTTATTGACTCTTCATTGCTACTTTTCACAAAAGTTTCAGGAAAGAGATGCATCTTGAAGAAGACTGGTTTTGAAGGGCACAAAGGGGTAAATAGGGGGAAATTTAGGTCCATTCCACCTAAAATGGACAGAGATGAAGTGGGAGAGATGAATATCAAACTAGAATTATATGTATCCTGTGTCTGACAGGACATCAGATAGGACTAAGTCTTAATATTCTGAAGGGGCTGATTGCATGTCAAGCCATAACCTTTCTGCTGCTAGTCATTACTAGGATCTTTCCTGCTTCCCCCCCCCCCTGGAATTTGAAGCGCCATGCGACTGCCAGGATTTGAGATGCTCTATACAGCTACCAGCTGGAGATTTCTTGAAACACTGTGGTCACTGCTTCAGGCTCACCATGTAGATCATCCCCATCATGTGGAGGGATTGCATGTAACTACTTGACATTCCTGTTGGTGGTGTGGAAACTGCCCATCCATCCAGGGTGATTCCCTGCCACTAGCTGCTTTCAGCAGTCCGCTGCCAAGTGTAGTTTATAGAATGGCCGGCCCTTGGTTGCTTTCATTCTAGCAAACTCTTATTTTGACTGTCCAAAGAGTGGGCAGCATAACTCAGTATGACTTTTGGAACCAATCCAAATGCCATGTCTCTCAGACTGTAGGACAATAGGTTCCTGGGAAACTGTCCTCTAAAATACCATGTTGTGTGTAATTCTGCCTGCTGCTTTGGGAATGACGCTTCCTATGAAGTTGAGGGAGCAGAGAATATATGAGTCTTTCCTTTGTTAGATATTCTGTGGTATGTGTAAGTATGTTATGTATATAAGGACTTTTTTTAAAAAAAAAAAATGCAATGCACAGCTGGCTGGGGGCAGGAGTCATCAGCAGAATGAGTGGGAGAGTGTTGGTTCTGGAACAGAGTGAAGGTGGCAGCTGTTCCAAGGGGCAGGTTTCTTAGGCATAAAACAGTTCCATTTCCTTGGAGAAAGGCAAAATAGAGCAGATAATGTCAAGTCTTAATTGTGCCTTTAAGGAAGAGAACTGGAGACAACTCATTGCCTCCAGTTGTCAGATTACTCCACTTTGTTCTTACACATCTACTTTGGCTGGTTCCACCCTCTGTTTCTTCCTGAAAACATTTGGTGCCTTCTGAGCCCTTAAATTCTGTTTGGTTTGTTCCCCTCTCTCAGTAAATGTAGATTTTAATAATAAAGTATTTTTGTTTTTAAATTACTTGCTTCTGTTACTGTCCCAGAATGTGTCTCCTGATTTCTCTGGTTTCTCCAGCCTGTTTGGCTGACTGGAAAGAGGCTAGAGGAGGAAAGAGTGTGTTGCTGTTGTGCTTCAGGGAAAGGAGGCTGAACCTCCCCTAATATGCTGACTTCTAATGGAGGATTAAACCTAAATAGGTAACAATTAGGGTGTACTGAAATTGGTTGTGAGATCACTTCCTATGCACAATGATGAACAAAAGAAGGGCCTTGAAACCAAGCTCTGGCTAGTCAGACTGCTTTGGTAGGAGAGGAAACCTCCAAAGTTATTTATTGTGCAAATTTCACCTGCCATTTATGCTGTGGGCAAATGTAATGTAAATCATGCTGATCAGTGCAGGATTTGAACAAAAGCCAGGCTAAGTTACCTCAGTAATGCACATTGGTGGGTTTTTATTTTTCATTGAAGTAGTTCTCTGTGAGGGTTAAGGATGACTTTTGGGTACAGGGTTAGAGAATGGATTTTCTTAAAGGGGGGAAAAAGGGACAATAGAGATAAATAAAAGAGGTGGTGAGAATATGAGGAAGGCACAAAAGTGGAATGATGCAAGTAATTGTATTTCAAGTTTTTGTGCCACCTTTTACCTCATAGAGGGCCCAAAGCAGTTAAAGCTCCAAAGAAAAAATAGTGAAGGTGATGAGCAGCATAATATGAAGGAGACTCATGAATGGGTCCTCGTACAAAAGCACTTTTCTATTTAATGCTGTGGGAACAACAGTTGGAAGTATCTGAGTAGCTGAAGGATTCATCTTGCACAATTGTTAGACTGTCCATAACATCATAAGAAGAACTCCGGTCTGCCATGTGGAAGGACAGCTGAAGTGCTTGTTCATGAAGGAACCCATCTACAACTAAGCCCCAACCTGCTGTTGCAAAAATTGGAGGCCCTTTGATCACAGATGCCAGTGTGGTATGCACCACACAGAAAGCTGGCAGATATAGGAGGTAATATAATGATTTATTAAGAGCAAAGAAGTGGTTCCAGCTTTCAATGGAATAAACATACTAGATATAAACACAATAACTTAGGACTGGGTAGCAATCCTTTGGATTGCTCCCATAACCAGGGACGTGTGGTGGGTGGGGAGGTAGGTGAGGCACAGCCTCCCTGCTGGAGTCCTTCGAAAAACACGGCCGTGGGAGGTGTGCAAGCACTTCCAACCCATGGGCTTTGTAGGTGGGTTGGGAGTGCTTGCACACCTCCCATGGCAGCGCTTTTCAAAGGACTCCAGTGGGGAGGCTGTGCCTCACTTACCTCCCCACCCACTACACGTCTCTGCCCAGAACAGACTCTTGTCACCTTAACAGCATCAGTCCAAAGAACTGAGTCCCAAATGAGATTCTCTTGCCTCTTTTTATAGCATGATTGTGGAAGTTTCTAGCAGCTTGTTACCATGTATGCTGCATGTACCTCAGAACTGCAGTTTTCACTCAGGTCAGAGGAAGTTAGAAAAGGTGGGAAACTGTTCAACCCTTTCCCAACTGCCTATCCCTCTGTCCAGTGCTTTCCTGAGGTAACTCAATCAGACATTTCATCAGAAACAAACAAAAAGGAATCATCCAACTATTTCTCTAACATTCCCCCCCTTTTTGCCTTCCTTATCCCTTGTGGCAAATATAGTCAATAACAGATAAGATTTTTACACATTTTTTACACAATCTAAGGAGATTTACAGAGAAAAATTTCCTTAAGAGATTGTGCCTAGTCATTGTGGGGAACTTTGCAGCAAAATGAGGTTCTCCTTTTAAAGGGAATTAGAACCTCATCAGGAAAACCTCCTGATTTTAGAAATGGGTTATGTCACAATGCCAGATGCAAGGGAGGGCACCAGGATGAGGTCTCTTGTTATCTGGTGTGCTCCCTGGGGCATTTGGTGGGCCGCTGTGAGATACAGGAAGCTGGACTAGATGGGCCTATGGCCTGATCCAGTGGGGCTGTTCTTATGGACATTCTTGGAATGAGATGTCCTCCAGATCAGCTCTTGCTGGACTAGTCTGAGACTTTCCCAGAACAGTTGAAAACATGCGAGGTACATGCAAATGTTAATGCCACTGCAAACGCAGGTGGTAATTCTGAGTCACCCAGGAAAATAAACTTCAGATGTCCAAATAACAATCTTCATCTTTCAAAGTCTTCCATAAAATGCCTTCTTCCTATCTGGAGCTATGCTTAAACTATAGCTGGCTTCTAACGATTTAATGTATTTTTCTTTAGAAGCATGTACTTTAAAAAAAATGCAGGAATCTCCGGATTTTAACAAGGTTGGTTGATTTATTAAGGAATTACTTTTCCATCTTCCTGCTTATGTAAAAGTCGACCCATTTCTGCCCAGCCCACAAGTGTACTCATTTAATCCCTATTGTCTACCTCTGAAACAAATTATTAAAAGTTATACAAAACAGAGCAATTAAAACTGTAGCAATCAACTCAAAGCCTACTGAAATGGCCAAGTCTCCAGAAGACCACAAAAATTAGGCAAATTCTACCATAAGCCAATCTCCCTGGGAAGGGAGCGCCACATTCTGGGTTTTACTACAGAGTAAATCACTCTGCTTGCCTTCTCTGGGCCTGGTTGATGACAGAGCATACAGATAGTACCATGCTCCAAAACTGTGGATGACCTCTTCCAGAATTTTCATGTCGATGTCAAATGCAGGCCAAAATAGAATGTTGTTGAACTCCATGGCCAAGAACCTGAGCAGCAGTTCTCCAATGGTGGTTGAATGCTCGTCATGTAAAATGAGGTGATCCCAAAAGGAGAACTCCCTAGGTATGCAGGATAAACTTGTAAATTCAACCAGCCTAATGAGGAGCAGGCATGGCATATGGAAAGTGTCAGTTGAGAAAAACCACTTGCCCATAGGCAGGGGGGCGGAAGAGATGAAGAGAGGGAATTGGCCTCTGTGAGTCTTTGACATCTATGTGATCATAAAGGTACTGTTTTGCGACTTGAGCCTTTCATTTAGCATCCTCCTAACTGGACTTTCAGCATTTGTGTCTCTTCTGACTTTTCCTGATGTGCTTTAAATCCTCTTCCTGTGACCCTAGTTCACTGAGACAGCGATTGAAGAGCAGAAAGAGCATCTGGTGTGGGTTCAAAGTTCATTATGGTTTCCCTCATTCCATGCTGTTCAAGCAGCTATTATGTGTGGGTTATGTCCTTTATCACCATATGGTCATAACTCTGTGCCAATTACAAAGTCACCACAACAGCAACAGCTGGTGCAGCAGAAGAGACTGCTCCATCAACAAGATGATGGTATTATAATGCAGAGTACTGATTAGTTATGCATTCCTGCCAATGACTGATGAAGGAAGTACAGTTATTTTCTACCTGGCCAAACAGCCTGCCCTCATTCATGGGTTGGCCTTATGGTAGTGACAGGAAGCAATTGCTTAATGGAACAGACAGGGCACGAGTTTTCTACTGCTGTCTGTGATTTTTTTTTAAGCCTTACTTTAAACAAAGATAAACAAATGAGAGAGTCATTTTACCTTCTTACTTCAGGTGTCAAAATGCACAAGGCCCCTCTCCTTTTCAGTCTTCCTTTGACAGGTTAATAAACAAACAGGACTGAGTCCATGCTGAAAGTGCCATAAAATGTTTGGATTGAAATGAGGCTTAACTGGTGTGAAAAACCCTTATCAGGAGATTACAGCAACAGACAGGCCTGACATTCATCAGCCTGTGTCAAAGAGATGAAGTTCCCAAATTAACCAGACGATGTCACTAGTTGGCTTTGGCTGCAAACATGTCAACTGCAACAGAGTGTAATTCCTTCCACTTATTTTTTTTTTCCTCCAGTCGCCCTATATGCAATAATCCTTGGAAGGTTTATGCATTATTTTTGTTCTTGGTCCCCCTATAGAAGTAACTCTGGGAACTTTTCAGTTAAAATTTCAACTCTGGCACACCAAGGTCCTTTGTTTTTATATTTTTAAAGAGCACCTGCACTCATAACATTGTGTGTGTGTGTGTGTGTGTGTGTGTGTGTGTGTGTGATGGAAACATTTGTTTAACCAAGACACCAACTCTTGTTTAAAAAATGTTCTACCACTTGGACACACTAATTTCCAACTGAACCAGTTGTACCCATGTAGGTTATTATTTACTTCACCACCCCGAGATTTCTGGTTTACCTAACAGAATTTGTATCTCCAAGATCTGCTGGCCATTTTCTCTGCTTCATGTATGTCCTCATAGATCTCACTTAGTTCACAGAGGGGGAAAAAAAGAGAGAGATTCAGGGATTTCTTGGATGCTCTCTAGTAGTCAATCAGTTTACAGTGCAGAAATGTGCAATTGTTGCTCATTTTTTGTGTGAAATCCTATGTGATTTCTTACCTCAGTTTTCCAAGGACCACGTTTCATAACATGCAGGAATCCTTTGGGTGGGGTGGGGTGGGGGGAATCACCACCTAACTTTATGCACAACCCCATGTCTCTCTGATACTTTTTTTGGACTCTAATTGCTCTAAAATAACAATTGCCTCCCCAACCAGGATGAAGGCAGTAAGTGAAAGAAGTTTCAATCCACTCACTCTCCCCTTCCCCACAATTTAAAGACAGTATTCCTGATCTGCTCTCATTTCCTTTGCCCCCACCCCAGGGTTTTTCCTTCTTCAGCATAGGCGAATATCAGGACATCAGATTACACACAGTTTCTATAGCTTTTCCTTTCAGTTCCCCTCCCTGGATGCTGTTCTCTCCCAGTCCACATATCCACCAACCCTGGAGCTCACAGGTGTGGGAAGGGCAAGACCAAAGCTGTCCTTTCCCCCCAATTTGCACACAAATAAGAAGCACTGCTTGTCCTCAAAAGGCCTTTCATGTGAAGACAAGATTTTTCAGGACTGCATATTAACAACAGACTGAAACAGCAGATTGAGCAGGACAGTCATAGTGGTTGGAGGAGCAGAGCCCTATCCTCCTCCTAATTATTCAACAAAGCTGCAACTTGATGACCTTAAAGCTCTGACAAGATTGTTGGACCTGATACGCAACATCAAAACTATCAAAAATAAAGGGCAAAGAGTGGCAACTTAGACCTCAGTGGCAACTCTGACATTATATCATTGTTCCATTCTTATAAGAACCATGTACTGCTGAACAATGATATTCTAATGATGCCAGACAGGATTTTCTCTCCTAAACTGAATTTTTCAGGTTTTAACTTATAACTCTTGTTTAAAAGCTACTGACAACACTGAATTCTGAATTTTGGAAAATATTTAGGAAGATTGAAACTCCTACTTTTTTTTGAAAAGCAGTTAAAGGAGGCCCCCAGTTTAGATACTGGCCATCATGTTGGGGGGAGGGGGGCAGGTCTAAACCTTTACCTCTAGACCTCACTCCTGAACCAATTCACCTCCACCAGATTGGTGTTAGCCACAAGGTGAAAATGTGTAAGCCCCCAAAATGGTACTATTATGGTTTACACAATTCTCTTGGTCGCAGACTTGGACTGGGTGTAGGCGAATGATTTTCATATAGTTGAAAGGCAACTCATAAAATATAAAAAATCAATTCAAGATGAAACACCTGAACAGCCCCTCCTGACCAAGGAATTAAGTCAGATAGAGGTTAAAAGAGAAGATGTTTCAGACCTCATTGATAAATTAAAGATCAATAAGTCACCGGGCCCTGATGGCATCCATCCAAGAGTTATTAAGGAATTAAAGAATGAAGCTGCTGATCTCTTGACTAAAATATGCAACTTGTCCCTTAAAACGGCCACGGTGCCGGAAGACGAGGATAGCAAATGTCACGCTGATCTTTAAAAAGGGAAAGAGGGGAGACCAGGGAAACTATAGGCTGGTCAGCCTAACATCTATACCGGGTTAAATGGTGGAATGCCTCATCAAAGAATCTCAAAAGACATAGATGAACAGGCCTTGTTGAGGGAGAATCAGCATGGCCTCTGTAAGGGTAAGTCTTGCCTCACGAATCTTATAGAATTATTTGAAAAGGTCAACAGGCATGTAGATGCGGGAGAACCCATGGACATTATATATCTGTACTTTCAGAAGGCGTTCGACACGGTCCCTCACCAAAAGCTACTGAAAAAACTCCACAGTCAGGGAATTAGAGGGCAGGTCCTCTCCTGGATTGAGACCTGGTTGAAGACCAGGAAACAGAGAGTGGGTGTCAATGGGCAATTTTCACAATGGAGAAAGGTGAAAAGTGGTGTGCCCCAAGGATCTGTCCTGGGACCGATGCTCTTCAACCTCTTCATAAATGACCTGGAGGCAGTGGTGAGCAGTGAGGTGGCTAAGTTTGCAGATGACACCAAACTTTTCCGAGTGGAGAAGACCAGAAGTGATTGTGAGGAGCTTCAGAAGGATCTCTCCAAACTGGCAGAATGGGCAGCAAAATGGCAGATGCGTTTCAATGTAAGTAAGTGTAAAGTCATGCACACTGGGGCAAAATATCAAAACTTCACATATAGGCTGATGGGTTTTGAGCTGTCTGTGACAGATCAGGAGAGAGATCTTGAGGTGGTGGTGGACAGGTCGATGAAAGTGTCAACCCAATGTGCGGCGGCAGTAAAGAAGGCCAATTCTATGCTTGGGATCATTAGAAAAGGTATTGAGAACAAAACAGCTAATATTATATTGCCATTGTACAAATCGATGGTAAGGCCACACCTGGAGTTTTGTGTCCAGTTCTGGTCGCCGCATCTCAAAAAGGATATAGTGGAAATGGAAAAGGTGCAAAAGAGGGCAACTAAGATGATTACTGTGCTGGGGCACCTTCCTTATGAGGAAAGGCTACGGCGTTTAGGCCTCTTCAGCCTAGAAAAGAGACGCCTGAGGAGGAACATGATTGAGACATACAAAATTATGCAGGGGATGGACAGAGTGGATAGGGAGATGCTCTTTACCCTCTCACATAACACCAGAACCAGGGGACATCCACTAAAATTGAGTGTTGGAAGAGTTATGACAGACAAAAGAAATATTTCTTTACTCAGCATGTAGTTGGTCTGTGGAACTCCTTGCCACAGGATGTGGTGACGGCATCTGGCCTGGGTGCCTTTAAAAGGGGATTGGACAAGTTTCTGGAGGAAAAATCCATTATGGGTTACAAGCCACGATGTGTATGTGCAACCTCCTGATTTTAGAAATGGGCTATGTCAGATGCAAGGGAGGGCACCAGGATGAGGTCTCTTTTTATCTGGTGTGCTCCCTGGGGCGTTTGGTGGGCCGCTGTGAGATACAGGAAGCTGGACTAGATGGGCCTATGGCCTGATCCAGTGGGGCTGTTCTTATGTTCTTAACCAACCAAGAGGCAATACAATAATCCTAGTGCAGAAACCGAGGGAATTAATAGGAAGTTTGATGAAACAAACAGGTTTTTGCCACCTCTCCTAAATGGTTTTTATTTCTATTTATTAGATTTGTATTCTGCCTTTCTCCCCAAAGGGCACCCAAGGCGGCCCTTTTTATTTCTAGACAGGTTATTGGTGCTTTATTAGTGGAGATTAATTCCATTATCATATACACATCACTACCTGCAGGCCTGGCCCAAGCCCAAGTGCCATTTGAGGTGGGGTGTAAATGCTACAGTTACCCTCTGCTGCTGCCAGCCACCTTGCCCCTCACTGAACCCCAAGGAGAGGGAAGGGATGATATGAGAGGGAGGAGGAAGAACTCAGCATACTGCTGTTCATTTTAAATAATATCTGTACAGAAGACAAGTAAGGAAACAGAGTAGAAAGGGAGATATGGGGCAGGATCACTGTGCACTGCCTCTGCCCGCAGAGAGAGCACCAGAGGGGCAATGCAGTCACCCACAGCAAAGCTTACAGTATACCAAAAGAAGCACTGTCCTGTCTTGTATGTCAGAAATAGACACTCAAAACTTGGCAACTGTTGGACAGAACATCTGGACGTGGGGATAGAATCATAATCTATTACTGCAGCCTGTTCTTCCTGCCTCTAAAGCTTTGGTTGCTGCAACACTCTGAAACCTGGAGGACAAAACTTACCCCTCCTGCCACATCCAACCAAGTTTCTGTGATGCAATCCTGATCAGCCTTTTCATCCAGGATTAAATCCTGAATGATAATGGTTTTTATTATTGACTGCTCCAGCATTAAATTGCAGCAACTTCAGGCTAGAGCAGGGGTGTCCAAAGTTTTTGGCAGGAGGGCCACATCAGCTCTCTGACACTGTGTCGGGGGCCGGGGCAAAAAAAGAATCACTTTACATTTAAAATTTGAATAAATTTACATAAGTTTACATAAATGAATATATTAAAGATGAACTTATATGAATGAATGAAGGTCTTGCAATAGCTCAAGGCCTATAAAAGGCCTTGCACAAAGCAAGGCTGGCCTTTCCTTTGCTGCCGCTGCTGCATCACAGATGCGAAACAGCAAGCAGTGGAGGGAGCTCTCATCCCACAGCTCACACAAGAGGTCAAACAGTCGCCCTCACGCTGAGAGAAGTTGCGCTGGGCCAGTGTGGGCTTCAACAAATCTCAGGAGGGCCAGAGGCTCATTGGAGACTGGGGGCTCCCTGAGGGCCGCATTGAGAGGCCTTGAGGGCCGCAAGTGGCCCCCGGGCCAGGGTTTGGGCACCCCTGGGCTAGAGGAGCTGCCAGTAAATCCCTCTGAAACAGTGGTTCCCAAACAGTGGGTTGAGACCCACCAGTGGAACATGACCTGATTTTTGGTGGGTCGCAAAACTGACAAGCTGATGGCTGACAAGGAAAATTATTCAGTTCTATGGAAACGGAAATGAAGCAGATGCAGCACATGTGCATTTACACATGAGTAGGCAAACATGCCTTCATCCACTTTAAGGGCAGGCCGAGGTGAATGCAACACCAATCACAATGGTCCCAATCAGATGAATGTAGGCCCCAACAAACTCTTGAGAAGGAAGTCCCGTCCCCCCCAAGATAAGATAAATGTATTGAACGCTATGGAAACTGAAACTGAACCACATGTGTACATTTACTCACAAGTAGGTACCATGCTTCAGTTCTTATGGAAAGCCAGGTGAAGGTGAACAGAAGGCCACCAGAATGGTCCCAATCTGATGAACTTTGAGCTCAACAAATACTCCAGAAGGTGGTTCCCCTCTTCCCATCACAATAAAAAAAAGAAAAAAAAGAAAAAGATACAAATAGAGGCTTGAATTAGCTGGTCAAGTGAAACATCTTTTTTTTAAATCTTGTAAAGCTAGTTTGAGTCCCAACAGAGTGCCTTCTTAAAAAGTGGGTCCCAGTGCAAAAACATTTGGGAACCAACACTGCTCTAAAATGTTGCAACCCTGCACTTGTGTTCTGAAAGCAAGGAGGAAGGAAGCTCATATGATGTCAGTCTTAAATGTGTAGGATTATATTAAAAGTAAGAGTGGCTCTAGTGGCAAAAAGATGGGTTAATCATGGAAAATTACTATCTCATCACCTTTTGAACCACAGATACCAGGTTTGGCATCATATGAGCAGAATACATGTGGAAGGAATGATAACAAAGAAAAGAATAACCAGAGCTGAGAGCACTTCCAGGAATTGTATGATCCAGAATCCAATCAGTAGCATAACAGCTACTGCTGTTATGCTCAGCTTCGGCTGGTGTGCCAGCTGCGGCTGTACTTGGATCGTGCAGACCTGGCCATGGTGGTCCATGCCACGGTGACCCAGGGGTGGGTGGACGGTGAATGATGACATTTATTCCACCTTCTGTCCACCTACTTTTGGGTCACCCTGTGTGTGTGTGTGTGCGCGCACACACACACACACACACATAAATGTGGTTAATTTAAACCACACATATACATACACATACAGAAGTATATATACTTTTGTATGTATATGTATACATATATTTCTGAAGTTGAAGTTGTGTGTAAGGGCGCAATCCTAACCAGATCTACTCAGAAGTAAGTCCTATTGTGTTCAATATAACTTACTCCCAGGAAAGTGAGGTTGGGATTGCAGCCTAAACAGGGTTAATTTAAGCCACACTCACGCATACACATGTATAAGCATGTGTGGGTGTATAAAATGTGGTTAATTTAAACACTATGTGCCTTAATATCAAATTTAAAACTATGTTATGCATAATTTATTGCATAATTTATTGCGACGCCGCTGGAACCAACCGTATTGGCCTCTGCCTTTCCATTGGACCATTTCAGCGACGTGGCGAGGGGGGATTTACTGCATGGGAAACAGTCTATCCTCCATATCTACTTTACCCAGGCTTCGCGCACTGGAGAGGACACTCTGTTCCAGAACACTATTCAGAGCGCGATACCATAGTCTTCCGAGACTAAAGGATGCCAACAAGACTCATACATTGGTGAAATTGATAAGCCTTTCCCACTATCTTGTCAGTTTCATAAGATCAAGGAAATGGTGATTGGCTAGGCAAAGCACAAAGAATGTGAGACTCTCACCAACCACACCATGATGGGATTGCATCCAAGTCTAGTCACAAATGAGATGATGCAGGATAGGGGGTAGACATATGAAGCATTCTGTCTCCTACACCTGAACCCCGGAGGATTAATTTCTTGATATGTGAGTGGTTAACCCACATTCAATCCACTCTGGCTACTCCAACTTCTGCCTTTCACCACTTTGTGAAATCTAACACAATAATCTAAGCTGTGACCTTATAAACTAATACAAATTTAAGAATCTCTTGTCATATACACATCATTCACATAGTTTTTCCACATTCTTAATTTGTTTCTCAGACCAATCAACTCATGATTAGCCCTAGTATATTTTCTTCATGCACACTTACACATGCAAATATACATCCATGTTTCCTTCCGAACACGTGCAATGGTGGAGCCCCTCTTTTAAAAGTTTAAGGACTATAATTTATGTTGAAAAATATCAAATTTTAATAAACCAAAATTGCACTCTGCTATAATTATCAGACAGTAGGAAATTTGATTAGACGGAATTTTCACATAATTACTTTAAAATAAATAAGTGAATGACAGTTTGATTGAGGTTTTATACTTACTGCTTTTTCTTTAACTGCTCACTATTACTTTTGGCAGTGTGGAAAATTCCTTTTTTATTGTTTTTGGCACTCTTTGCAAAAATGCCTTCTTGTTCATTAACATTGTTCTCTCAACCGACATCACTTGCCTGCAATAATTACATAGCCAAAATTCATTAGCAATGAAACACTGCAATGTCACACTTTTATGGTGTAAACTTGCATGACTAATTCAGGAGTGTTACCCTCACTCTCAATTGCCCTTGTTTGCCATTAGTGACACTACATGTGGCAAAACTGTTTGGTTAAGTACTGCAATGATGTCATGCTATTCCTTACACAATCTGTAATTGGATGAAATAACCCATGTTATTAATCCAGTAAGGAAAATGTAGCAACAGCAAAGGGGATGATGATACTGTTACAGAAGCCTGAGAAAGGGTAACAATGGCACCAGGATGAAAAAAGGTGAATACTGTATTTGCCTAGTCAAAATGTTTTTTCAGGAAATATTGCACTCTCACTGAAATTGCTGTTTTCAAACTGAAAATCAAAAAATATGTGCCATGCTTTGATATTGATAATAATTTTTTTTTAATTCAATGGTTTATTAATGTCTGGTTGCTAAGGGGAAATCATATTTTCAAAATATACACTTACCAATTAGGTTGTATCTCAACAGTAAAACACAACTTGTCAAAATAACTAAAGAGACAAGCTTCTCAAACCATGCAAATGTGAATCCAGGAATTGATTTGTTTGACCAAATATCCATAATTTGTTTTGTGAATTTGCAAATGCAAATTCATTTCAGGTCTTCTCCTCATACCACAGCAAATACATTTGTTGGACTATATCCAAAAGGATATCCAAAGGAAGATATTGAGCAGTGGAGCTGAAAATTGCTGGCAACACTGTTTGATTTATTTTAAATATTCTTCCTGTTTAGGCCAGCTAGTAGTCTTGTGTAAATATACATTTCTTCACATCCTCCTGAGCTTTTAATGAAATCTGGGCTAAATGGGGAATTCCCAGAGCTTCCTTTTCCCATATGCAGTCTGATAGTATTTTAATATGTGGAATGACACAGGCAACTTGTGTGGGAACCTGTTATTAAAGACCATTTCTGCCCAACGTTGCATATACGCAACAGGGACCAAATGTGTACACCTGTGGGCCAGGCAAAAATGGGTTAAGATATGTGAGTGTGGAAATAGCTAGGGAAAAAGATTGACCTGTTTCACTTGTGGCACTGCAAAAAACTTGATAGTCTTATTTATTTAGTACATTTCTAACCCACTTTTCCAATGCTCAAAGCAGGCTATGCAAAGTAAAAACTATTTTAAACAATAAAAATAAAACCTGTTAAAACAACACAAAAAATTCAAGATAATAATATTATGATAGCTGGAATTGTACACTGTATATTTCTTCAGGATTTCTGTTGGCATTCTCTATCAGGCACATACTCTAAAGGATCTCTTTGTTCAGTTTTTTCTTGCTCTTACTTGAGTATATGTCTGTACCCCTGTAAAGATACAATATTTTTCTTTAATTTTATTTCAGTTAGAATGCTCTGAATAAGCATTTCCTCTGATCAACAGTGTTGCCAACATGCTCTGTTTCTCCTTTAGAATGCCTTGACCATCTTCAAAGCAGAGAAATACCTCACTAATTCAATTATGATCATAGGCGATCATAACGTAATGTTACCTGGTATTGGCTAAAGAACGTCCTGGATACTGAGATTTAACAATCGCTTTCACAACTGCAGGGCGACATTAGCTACATAGTGTTCTTCTTTTGAATATTATCAGTATAACTTTGTATACTGATAACACAAAGTTTTTTGGGGTATAACACAAAGTTTTTTGGGGTTGCAATTTCTTTATTTAGTATCAGTCCCCATCCCACTTTCTTCATTTGGCAATCTTTGGAGATGTACCAGAGAACATTTCCTACTTTCTAATACTTGTCTATAGGTCCTTGAACTATGTACTCCTTATATTTCATTTGCCTCTCTATCAGTGCAATCCTATGAATGTGTACTCTGAGTTTAATGGGGTTTATAGCCAGGTACGTGTATATAGGATTACAGCCTAAGTGTATGGCCCTTTTCCCAACAACATCTAATAATAAAAATAATACAGGTACTTATATACCACCTTTCTTGGTCATCAGATTTCTCCTCAGACTTTAATTCAAGGCGGTTTGCATAGGCAGGCAATACTAAATCCCAATAGGGATTTTTACAATTGAAGAAGGTTCTGTCTTTCAAGAACCACAACATTTCAGATGGATCTTTTATGATCTGGTATCGCATTCTGGCCTCCATTTTCCTCCCACACAGGCTGACAGCGGCCAAAGAGCAGGTGGAATAACTCAGCATAACTCTGCTAGGCTTGTCAGCTGCTTCAAGGTCTCGCCGTTCATGGTGCTGGTGGCCTCGAACTGGCAACCTTCGGATGTTATCTTCAGGCAAACGGAGGCTCTACCCTCTAGATCAGACCTCCTGCCCAGACTATTTACCTAACAACCAAGAGTTAAATCCATCTGTTCAGGAGTTCCATCTTTCTTATACTGAAGACATTTTACAGGGCTATAAGAAATGAAAGCTTCTTACCCAGAGGAGACCTCCCTGACTAACCCCCCCAGAAGCTGTGACAACCATGTTTGCATTGTTGCATTGGTGGGGGATACCATATGATTGTGCTGCTAGTGTGACATACTAGATAGTGTGTTGGATTTGATCAAAGAAGATATGGGATCAAAAATTCACTTAGCTATGAAGTTCACTGGATGACCCCGAGCCATGCTCTGTTTCTTACATCCCAGACCTACCCAGGATTGGGCTGTTCGGGACAGGGCTTTATGACAGCATGAGAGTCTTACAGTGGCCATATTAGTGTTTATTAGTGACCAAGCACTGCCGCAAAGAGGGTTCAGCACTCCACGTCTTTTGGCAGCACTCCACAAGAGGTGCAACAGATGGATCCACCTCTACAAGAGCTGCAAAAGATGGCAGCACTCCAACCCTGCCACAGACCTTGCTGCACCTGTTGGACAAGGTAAGGCAGCAGTAGTGGCAGGGAGAGAGATCAAAACTGGGTGGGAAAGGGGGAAGAACGGGATGGGAGTCTGTGGGGAGAAGGTGAATCTAGAAGTGATGTTGCGTACTAGATCCTATCCCCTTCTTAATAGCCTTCCCACCCTTTTCTTCTCAGACCTGAACCTGAACCAATTACAGAGCTGGCGTGGGTCTGAGGAGACCCATTGTGCAGTGAGAGGTGTATACCTGGATAAAGGGAAATAATTTTCCTTTCTCCTCTGGAAGTCTTCTGATCCACCCCCTCCACCCCCCCCCCCCCCCGCTAGATACAGCTTCTTGGTGTCTTTTAGGCCTGGCTGCATTGATGGGGGTTGGGGGAATGATAGCCTCATAAAGATGTTATGAAGACATAATGGGAAAATACATGTTTAACTTCCTGAACTCCTGGAAGCAAGGGCCCAATACAAAGCAAGGGTGAAGTAAATGTAAGCATATTCAGTAATACAGAAAACAGTTACGATAAGCAGTTACTGATAAGCAGAATACTGTTCTTTATTTTGCCCCCAAATGAAAAGCAAAAAATGAGCAAGATTGTTACATATATTCAGACATTCTAAAATGTTATACAGTATATAAACCCACCACCCTTTATGTTTCAATGGACTGCAGTCACCCTTGATTGGTCAATTCAGTGTGCTGCAAATTTGCTGTAGTGCAGTGTTTCTTAAACTGTGGGTTGGGACCCACCAGGTGGACTGCAAGCCAGTTTCAGGTGGGTCCCCATTCATTTCAATGTGTATTTTATTTTTTAATATATTGGACATGATATATGACTGCATTTGGGGAAATGATACAGATCAGTACTTATATGCTTTTAACAACATATACATAGTAGCCTGTTAAAAGTACTGATCTGTATCATTTCCCCAAATGCAGTCACATACCATGGTGACAGTGATAATCAATGGGGCTTACTCCTGGGTAAGTGTGGATGGGATTGCAGCCTTTGGGATGTTTGGGGAATTTTTTTAAAGCAGATCAGCATCTGTTTAGAAGGGTTCTTCCTTATTTTAAATAAATCTTTAAACTTATTGTAAACTTTTAATTTACTTACTTACTTGATTTGTTTTGATTTTGTCATATGGGAGGGTGTTAGAAGTTTTCTTACTTGCTGATGTGACTTCTGGCCATGACATCACTTCCAGGTTAACTTTTAATTTGCTTACTTAATCACTTTGATTTTGTCATATGGGAGGGTGTTAAAAAATTTTGGGCTTAATGATGTAACTTCCAGCCGTGACATCACTTTCAGGTTAATGACATCACTTCCGGTGGGTCCTGACAGATTGTCGTTCTAAAAAATGGGTCCCGCTGCTAAAAGTTTTAGAACCACTGTGTGTAGCAGATGGACTGACTGGGAGACCTGGGTTCAAAATCCTGAAGTTCCTCTTGGTGGCCTTGGGCAGGTCAGTAGGTCTTAGCATAGTGTACCTGACAGTCTACTCCCCACCCCACCCACAACTCTGCAGCCCCATTACAGTAGCTATAATAAAATCTGTATTTCTTGATAGTTTGATCTGGCAGCTTTTGTTACTAACACAGAAAGTCAGTAAAACTTACTTAACCCAAGTCCTGGAGTAGCATTTGCCCATCATGTATACAAATCCATTGCTGTGGTTTTAGGGCTGTGCTTGTGATGGACAGTTTCAATCAATTGTAGGCAGCTATCCTGAATTTATCTTTCTCACCTTCCCATGATCAGTAATTTCAAATTCTCATCTACTGTGTGACATAAAAGTCAAGTGTCAACAGTTCTTTATTCAACTGTGTCTGTTGCCAGGGCAGGACTTCTTTGCTAGGTGATTAATGCATTCATCACACCATTGTGTTAGCCAGTTCAGCTTGCAATGGCATAGCTCAGCAAACTAGCCTTGTTCTAATCCTGGGTCACTCCAGTTCTTATTGCAGTTTCTGGGGAGATTGAGCAGTAGCCACATATTCAGGAAAAGACATGTCTGTACTTGTTCAAAGCACAGCACTTTGTGCTACTACTTTTCACCTTCCCTGGACTCTGTTTTCCATATATCTCACTTTCCCTTTGCATGCATCTTTGCCAGCAAAGAAAGAACTTTGATGTGTCATACAACCCTGTGAAATCCTTGATGCAGGCAAACAGATATGAGCCAGTCCTATTGCCTTCCACTTAGGGACTTATGATCTGAAATCCTAGCTGGTTCTATCATGACCCTATCTACCCATTTAAATCCAGTATGATCCAAGCTCTGTTAGATCTTCCTTCTTCCTCCTGGTTGAGGTTGTCACCCATTTCAGAATGCCATTAGTAAATTACTGCTCAGGGCATTCATATTTCCACCAGCCTTTATTCCTTCTCTGTGGCTGCCCCCTATAACACAGATATATAACCCGTTTGTCTTTCCCATACTTCTCTGGACTTCCAATATTGCCAGGATCTCCACTTACTGTCTGCAAGGGAGTGTTGGTCAGCCATTCTGGAGTACAGGAGGGGTGAAACTGGTGAAAACTGAGCAGTTACATCCTGAATAATTTACGTGAAAATACAAATGCAAAATATTTACCGGGAAAGAAGGAATAGTATGAAAAGAAGCACAACAATTAGGATTACCATCTTTCTTCCTGACTGAGTCTCTGAGTGGATAATGAGTAGAAATTGTTACCTGTCCTAAACAAGAAGGATCAAGCAAATTTGCTTTGGAAAAAATGTTTATAACAGAATCCTTCCCCCCCCCCCAAATTGTCGGAATTAGCTTTCTGCTGGATATCAGAGCTAATGGCCATCATGCAGAGCCATGTGAAGTGAAGTGATTGTGAGGAGCTCCAGAAGGATCTCTCCAGACTGGCAGAATGGGCAGCAAAATGGCAGATGCGCTTCAGTGTCAGTAAGTGTAAAGTCATGCACACTGGGGCAAAAAATCAAAACTTCACATATAGGCTGATGGGTTCTGAGCTGTCTGTGACAGATCAGGAGAGAGATCTTGGGGTGGTGGTGGACAGGTCGATGAAAGTGTCGATTCAATGTGCGGCGGCAATAAAGAAGGCCAGTTTTATGCTTGGGATCTTTAGAAAAGGTATTGAGAACAAAACAGCTAATATTATAATGCTGTTGTACAAATCGATGCTAAGGCCACACCTAGAGTATTGTGTCCAGTTCTGGTCGCCGCGTCTCAAAAAAGACATAGTGGAAATGGAAAAGGTGCAAAAGAGAGCGACTAAGATAATTACGGGGCTGGGGCACCTTCCTTATGAGGAAAGGCTACGGCGTTTGGGCCTCTTCAGCCTAGAAAAGAGACGCCTGAGGGGGGACATGATTGAGACATACAAAATTATGCAGGGGATGGACAGAGTGGTTAGGGAGATGCTCTTTACACTCTCACATAACACCAGAACCAGGGGACATCCATTAAAATTGAGTGTTGGGAGAGTTAGGACAGACAAAAGAAAATATTTCTTTACTCAGCGTGTGGTTGGTCTGTGGAACTCCTTGCCACAGGATGTGGTGATGGCATCTGGCCTGGATGCCTTTAAAAGGGGATTGGACAAGTTTCTGGAGGAAAAATCCATTATGGGTTACAAGCCATGATGTGTATGTGCAACTTCCTGATTTTAGAAATGGGCTATGTCAGAATGCCAGATGCAAGGGAGGGCACCAGAATGAGGTCTCTTGTTATCTGGTGTGCTTCCTGGAGCATTTTGTGGGCCGCTGTGAGATATAGGAAGCTGGACTAGATGGGCCTATGGCCTGATCCAGTGGGGCTGTTCTTATGTTCTTATGAAGCATAAAATGGAGGCAGAGCTGCATGAAGACTGTTGGGTGTGCTCTAGTTGTTCATTTCCCCCCATCAGAATTGCTGTATGAACACACATTGACAAAGTTGAGAAACTAGAATATTCCTAGCATAACAATTAAACCCCATCTCTACAATGGTTCCTATATTGTACAGCAGCAAACACTTTACCCAAACACTATTAGATTTCAATAAATCTCTGGAATGGTTTGGTTTATAACTCAGGACGACTTTTATTTCTGAATGCAATCAAGTACCTTGCACAAGTACCTGAGATTTTTGACCCTGAATTGACTGCATTTCCTGGCATTGTGCTAGCAGGAGTTTAAAGGTAGATCCCTTGTGGTTATTAAAGGCTTGTGGATTATCTTGTGAAATCTGCTCTGTGAGTGCTGACAGTGACTGAAGTCCTGGGAGAGTCTCACTGACTCTTTCTCTTCTCTTCTCTCATGAGTATATTCCCATGAAAGCAATGATCTAAGGTGTGTGGTGCGTCATTTCAGTGCCTGAGGCACCGATGGACTCACTGGAAGGGAAGGTGAAAGCACCATTGAGAAGGCAGTCCTGACCATATGAGGCTTGTATTTCTGCAGTTTCAAATTGCAACACATTTCTGTAACCTTTCTCAGTGTGGGACACAGACAGTCAGGCAAATGTGGTGTTGGGTGAGCATGAAGGAGCACAGGCAAACCCCTCCAACTTGTGGCGCAATTCCCCATCCCAACTGTCTACACTGATTGGCCCAAGCACTTCTGGGTCTCAGACAGGCTTTTGGAGATGCAGTAGCTGGGGATAGCAGCGATGGAACCTTGGACCTACTACTTGCAGAGTATGCGCTAGGTCCTTGAACTCTGGCTCCTTCTGCAGATGATGTGAACCTGGAGTAAGTAACCCAGAGTTTAACCAGGCACTTTAAATATCTGCAATTACGTGGATGATGTTCACTGAAGTCACTTTTTTCTCAGTTTATAAAACACTCACCAAATTTACAGGTGTGAGACTATGCTGTTCTGGCTGACTTCTGTGTATGGGCCAGAGGTATACCACCCTGCAGCGTAACATGGTACATGCCATGGGAGCCATCGAGGGGGCGCCAGAGCATGCGCTAATTGCTTTCCCTTCTGGTAGCAGTTGCAGTGCAAGCGCCCTGTTGGCAGCTGGTCAGGTGAAATTGCCCGACTGGCTGCTGAGTGCATGCTCACACTCCAACTGCTTCCCCAACAGGGTATGCGCCCCCTTGGGAGCTGGTCAGGTGAAATCACCCTGCCAGCTGCCGTGCGTGCACTCCTGCTCCAACTGCTTAATTGTCAGGAATAGTAGTAGTAGTAGTAGTAGTATATATGCTGTCTTTCTATCCCAATAAAGGGCACTCAAGGCGGCTCACAGATAAATCCATAGTAAAAACATACATACATACATACATACATACACACACACACACACACACACACACACACACACACACACACACACACATAAAAATAGGACATTTATAAACAATAAAACTTGGATCCTGAATTAAAATGCGTTCAAAAAGTGCCATGCCCCCTGGTGTCAGCATAAAAAGGCTTCCCTGAATAAAAAGATTCCCTGCCAAAAGGACTCTAAAGAGGGAGCTGTTCTCAGTTCCAGGGAGAGGCAGTTCCACAGATGGGGAGCCACCACCAAGAAGGCCCTCTTTCTTGCTGCCATCCCCCTCACCTCCGCTGGTGGTGGCACAGTAGATACAGTAAATGAGTGATAAAAAAGCTACCTAGCTGCAAATGCTAAGATTACCCAGTGGTTACATCAATATTTTGATAAATAACATCTTGCACAGTGTCAGAAGTGGTGTTTCTACCCAATGTGCCATTAACCTGGAGAGTTCCAAAATTAAAAGTGTTCTTTTAAGAGAAGCAAGCCCTCCCCAGATCAATGAACTCTTAGCAGCTCTTATTTAAATTCACTTACTGTATAAAATACTATCTTCTACTTTGCTAAAAACCTGGTAACTGTTTCATACACCTGTGCCTTCTTCTTGAGAAAACCAGGCAAGTGAGATTTATGCTAACCCCTGGGAAGCCATCCATTTTCATTGTGTTTCGATTTTAATAGATTGTCTGCCCCGCCCAGGATTATCTCATGGGAACGAAAATCCTGGCTCAGTGACATGTAGTGAAACTCGTTTGAGAGCCAAATTTCACACACCCGATGCACCTCAGTCAGAAGCGAAAATACACGCAGTGCTTCAGGTTCACAACCCAGTCTCAGGGGGAGGCGGTGGTGGAAGCAAGGAAGACAGGGCCCCGCAGCTGATCCAGAGCTGGTTAGACCAGTTTAGACACGGGGAACTGCAGCTCTCACCGTGTAAAGGGCATCATGTCAGCCTGGGAACTGACATCACATGATGCAGCAGATGATACCTGTTGAGTTGAACCATTTCCCTCTTCCCCACCCCCCACCCCTTTCTTCACCAGCTTGCACAATAGACCTTCACAGGAACAGAACAATACAGCACTTATCATCCTGTTGGGAACTTTTGTCTCTAGTACAGAAGGACCTGCAGTTTACATGAGTAAGCAGTTTTCAGGAGGCCAGGAAAGAAGGACTAGGTGGCTGTTTACATCCACACCTTATCCTTGTTGGGATCAGAGCCATGCTACAAATTGTACAGAACAAGCATGTTGACTCTGGGACTTTCACAAAGTCGGACTAAGCAGTCTGCACTTCATGGTCTGGATTTGTGTGGTCCGGTGGCATAATAATAATGATGCGCAGAGCTGCAGTCCCTGTTCAGCCACGGAGTTGCAGCATCAGCTCCTGTCACCCACCCCAACTTCAGCCCGATCTTTAGCCTCCTTCCTCTGGGTGACCCACATTCTTCATCTCACTGGACAAGGCCTTTGGTGCCTTTTCCCGAAATCTCTGAATGGCTGGTCTTTTCCTGTCACTAGCACTGTCTCCATCTCTAGCCCACCCATCATTTGCTCTTCTTCCCCTTCATCAGTTCTGTGGTGCACCCAACCGTAAATGGTGTTTTTCACTGTCCTATTCATTCACCTCACCTTCTTATGGAGTGGAAAATCAGTCATTTTCCTTGCCAGTGAACAAGGAAATGAAGCAGAAGGGAGCACTGAGTAAGCAGATCCTGGTGCTAGGGTGTATGCTTCTGGGTGGGGCCGATGTACCCTGGGGTGACTTGGACACAAGGGGTGGAATCAGTGTTTGTGTTTGGGGGGGCCAGAGCACTTCCTTAATTCGAGAGCCCAGGTCAACCAAGCAGGTAGACCTGGGCTCTTGGCTGAACTTTGGCCTCTGATAGGTAGACGCCTATTCTGCCTGGGCTTCTATTCTGACTGCCCTCTAGAGTCATCTCTCCCGGCCATGTTTGGGGTGCTCCCAATCCCAGCAGGTACCTTTCCTGCTGGTGCAACAGTTTGGGGTAGCATGCACCCTTGGCCCTCCCTTGGATCCACTCCTGCCGGGATTGGTTGGCAACCTTCAGTCTCGAAAGACTATGGTATAAGCCTACAGCACCCGGTATTCCCAGGCGGTCTCCCATCCAAGTACTAACCAGGCCTGACCCTGCTTAGCTTCCGAGATCAGATGAGATTGGGCACGTGCAGGGTAACAGGACGGGCATCAGACCAGGTCAGTGGTGGGGGTTACGGCACCCTGGTTCCTCCTCTTGATCCCTTGCTTGATGAGCTGAGTCACTGCAACTGGCCAGGCTCTTATCCTCACCCGTTCTTACCCTTAGCCAGTGGTGTAGCTAAGGGGGTGCAGGGGGTAACAGTTGCACCGGGCATCAGGCTTTAGGGGGGCAACAAGCCGAGCTTGACACTAGTGACCAAAATTGTGAAAATCTTGGTATGTATGAATAATATCATCATGTTATATATCATTGGAAAGGTAATTTAATGCAGAATGCAATGAAACAAACTGCACTTGAATATCTGTTTGCTCTCAAAACTTATGGCCAATTAACCAGAAAATGAAAACACAACTGCCTTGTGGAACAAAAAGTGGATTTGCTTAACTCCAAACCAACCTATGAGACTGATTAATCTGAGTGCCAATGAGATGTTATTATGATACAGCATGGAACCAATAATGTTTTATTTATTTACCTAATTAAATTTGATTTTGTCATGGGGGGGGGATTTACAAAATCTTCTTTGATCCCAGGTAGCAGATATATGCCTTAGCTATGCCACTGACTGGGGAGAGGCAGCAGAGCAAGTGGGTGGTGAGCTGCTGGGGAGAGGAGGTAGGTTCCTCCCACTTTTCACTTCTTAAAAAGCCTGGGCGTGATGTCACTTCCGGCTGTGACATCACTTCCAGGGCAACATTTTGAACGTGGCACCGGGCTACACGATCATTAGCTACGCCACTGCCCTTAGCTGGCTGTCACTCTCACTTTGAGCTTCTCATCAGCTGGCTAAGTGTTTATATGCACTCAAGCTCTCCAGGGGATTGCCTTTCCCTTCCATATGGTCACCTCCAAAAGCCCTCATTGTCCCCAGACTCCTCATCCCATACCACTCCCCAACCCTCACCCTCCGCCATCTCTGGCAGGGATTGTCGCATGGTGTCTGAAGAAAACAGAACATGGAGCTCATGCTGGTCCCAGCTGTGCCACCCCTTCCAGGAGCACTGAAAAGAGGCTGGGGGCCGCAGCTTGAGCAGCAAGCAATGTGGGAATTCTTGAGCAAACCCATGGCCCATTGGCCACATCTGCTAAGCGAACCCCCTGTACATCGAGTATTTGCGCCCTGGATGATTGTGTCCTGGTCAAATGTGTCCCATTCATTGGCATCCCTGGATATTTGTATCTTTGTGTGTGTGTGTGTACTGGTTATTTGCATCCCTCTACAGCCAGGCAACAAACCCATGTTATATATTCTAAGCCTCTTATCCCAGCCCTAACCCTAACCCCACCTTTGTGCTTTAAAAATAAAAAGTACATCAAAATATACATATAAATGTGTGGAACGCAAAAAGAAGGATGCAAATATACAATACTGGGATGCTTTGACACCATTTTTCCAAGATGCAATGGTCCTGTCACTGAGGATCCCAAGTGCTTCCACCCACTCTGCAGTGGGTGGAACAGGGTGGGGGGTGGTGGGAAGAACTGAGTGGCAACAGGGGCAGGAAAGAGGGTGGATCAGGCCCAGGAAGGGGGTGGGTTTGGTGACTGAATTCTGACCCCTTTCCTGGGCCTGATCTGCCTTCATGGGTCAACGTGGACTTGCTCCTGCGATATCACTGGCTCAGGTTCATGTTGACCCACCCTTTGCCTGGGGCAAAGGGACAAATGTTCCCTGTCCTTGAGGAGGCCTCCCAAGGCTGGGGTTTCAGTGAGCACCACCTTGGCGCCTCTGCATCACTGCATGGGGAGTTGCAGTGGATTGGGCTACCCGTGGTCTCATCTGCAGCAAAGATTCCAAAGTCCACTTTGGGCACCTGAGTGGAATGGAAATCAGTGTGCACATGTACATTTGTGAATTGGATAGATACAGTACATACATAAAATGAACTTGAGAAGTCATTTCATTTTCTGTCTCCTATGGAAAAACATGACAAGTATCTATGAAGAATAACGGGTTAAATATACTCACAAATTACAGCAGGGTAATTACTGTACTTTTATTAGAACCAAACTAAAAAGGTGACCAAGATGTGAGCAGCTTGTCAACTCATCAGTCTGGAAGTTAAGGAAATTAAAAAAGAAGACAGGGAGGGACAAAAGCATGAGATGAAAAACCCCTCCCCTATAATTTTTAATAGTGTTAGAGTGGAATGGGGGAGGTGTCCTGCAGATTTAAGGACAATCTTATGCATGTTTACTCAATACTTTCAATTAGTTCAGTAAACTTATTCCCAGGTAAGTGTGCATAGAATTGCAGCCTCAATTAATTAGGCTGTGTTTGATGGAAACAGAGCTCAGGGTGCACCAAAGGATACAAGGCAGACAGACATTACTGCTGTTCCTATGCAGGTATAAAAGTCAGCAGTTTTTTCAGTTCTGTCTCTAGCGCTAATTGGTCCTAATAAAGGTTTTGCCCTTTGTTATTTTTAGATTTTGTCTGATGGACCAAAATGGCTACCAGCAATTATATTCATAGTAAGTTTCACAATAGTTACCAGTGCTAATAAATCCTTTGAGAGTGCTCTCAGGATCACACAATGCCAATATTATTGGTCTGTCTATAAGACTCACAATGACCAGCTCTGTTCTACTCTTGTACAGATAAATGAAGTAAGAATGGTAAGGAATTGAACACCCAACCCCCCCTCCACCTCCACTGCAATCTTTAACTGCCTAATAATAGTGCTGTCTGTTTATTTAATAAATTGTTATGAGAAAGATGCTCTTAGCCCTTGATCAGAAGAACTGAAGTGCAAGCACTGTTAACAGCAATGGCACATTCTTTAAAAGGCTACAGTAATTAGCATTGTTAAGTTCCCAGTGGACACCTCAGCCATAGAAATTCAGATAGGTTGGCTGGTGGACCCATGTCAACCCCACATTTACCCTTTGTCATGCGTACTAAATAAGATTTAAACAAAGACAGCAGGAAGTGTGAATCTTTTGGAAGTTTTCAAAGCCTTGCCACACCTCACTTTCAGAAGAGGCACCCCACTGAATTGGACAATACTTCCAATTCCAGGGCTTAATTCCCACCCTGGGATCAGAAGCAGAATAGGGCAGCAGTGCCAGCTGGGAGCTGATGAGGTGCAGCTAAGCCTTTTTAAGGAGGTGCTTCTTTTAGAAGAGAGAAATAAATTGGTCCATGTCTAGGGCAAAGCAACACTTCATGTTATTAATGTGATTGGTCCTGGCACGCTTGATGTTTCTTGCCTAACTAATGTCCATGGGGGAAGGCTGCATTCCAGCTAAGAATCGTGGTGTGAAGGCGGGGGGCTTTAATTATTTGCCCCCACCAGCCAGCATTCTGATCTAGATTGGGAGTCCTACAGCTGCTTTTTGTTCCACAAGGGAAGCTTTTATTAATGACAAGACAAAGCATTTGGAGAAAGCTAATGTGGTGACATTGGCACCCTAGTGTGGATGGGGTTGACTTGCAGTTATCATCACTGGGTAAGTTAGGTCTGCAATCAGGCAGGGGATGGGGCACTCAATGGACTTATTACAGAATTCATTACTGAGATAATACTGAAAGCCCAGCTGTATAGGTGCCACCCTGATCAGAATTGTCAAACTTGAGCTCTGAGATGGGAAAGTTCTAAGATTGCCTGGGGCAGATAAGTCTGCGCTGAGCCGCACAACATTGTTTCCGCTTTACTTTACTTTATAAAACAGTGGAAAGAATGTAGTTAATATTTGGGGAGTGGTCATAGCTTCAGTAGCAGAGCATTGGTTTGTGAATGTGAACAGTCGCTGGTTCAATCCCTGGCATGTCCAGGTAAGACTGGCAAATGACCACTGCATGACACGCAGGAGAGCCATTCTCAGCTCTAGATTGCACCAGGCTAGACAGACTAATGGTCTGAGCTTGGTATAAAGCAGGTTCACGTGCAATATTGATTGTAATCAAACTGGAGGTTGTTAGCAGACTGGAGTCTTCCATTGGCACTCACTCTGCTTTCTGCACCATAATTCAAATAACAGTGAAAGTATGGGTGATTTTATACAGCAGGTAGAGTCCCTGTAGTGTAAAAAAAAAAAAAAAAGGTATACTCTGGATCTCTCTAAGAAGTTTTGATGTCTAGAGGCTAAAGTCCCTGGACTTAAATGTAGGGAAGCCTAGATCCAAGTTTCACTCCAACCGCAGCCTCAGTGGGTGGCCTTAGGGCAAGTCATTACTCTCTCAGCCTTGGTCTCCCTTTTCCCACCAACTGTAATATGGAGATTGTAATATTGGCCTACCTTGTCAGAAATACTGAGATAATGTATATGAGTGATTTGATCATTTGAAATGTGCAACACAAATGTTCATTATTATTGCTAATGCTCTACTTTGCAGCTTGAATTCCATAAAGATTGTAGAACATGTCTACTTATCCATAAAGATAAGTAGAACATGTGCAGCGCAATCCTATGCATGTTTACTCAGAAGTAAGTTCATTGGAGCTGCCTTACTGTGCTAGATAAAACATGGAATGCCATAAAAACTGTTCCTTCCCCCATTTTTTTCCCCTTGGACTTGATTTCTTCTTATGTCCAAAGTTGTAATTTGAGTTTTATGTTCTTATGGGGTGTTGCCACTGGAATAAATTATTCATTTTTTTTTTTACACTTTGCTAATAACTTCCAGCCAGCTGTCTTTCTGCAATATTTCTTCTCATAATTGAGTGTGGGAAGCAGCAACAGATAAATGAACTCCAAAATCTGTGTTGTCATGGATTTCCTTTGGTTCCAAAATTAAAACAAAACAAAAGCAAGACATGCTGTAACTTGGCCAGGTCAAGCGATAGGTCGGCTGCAGCAGAATTAAAGTGCTTAGCTTATGTCTCTTCTGCTGGCATCCCTGTGGCTTGCTGTGAAATAAAGATGACTTCCCCTCTCCCAAAATTAATGCCTGTATTGCACAGAGGTTTTCTTTGCTATCGCCAAAAGCATAATGCGCACAAGGGAAATGAAGTTCAGTAGGGACCAGACAAACTCACTGAACTTAGCAAAGAGTTTTGTGGCACTGGAAGGACTAAGGGCCCAATCCTTTCCTACTTTTGAGTGCCGATGCAGCTGCAATGAAGCCCTGACATAAGAGAACAAACATTCCCTTACCTTGAGGAAGCCTCTGTGACTCCCCCCCCCCGGCCGCATGGCTGTAAGCACTGGAAAGCTGGATAGGATTGGGCCCTAACACATTTATTTCAGCACCTGATCTTCTTGGGTTCTTGCTCTCTACAAACCTGGACTCCAGTTGCTGGCCATGCAAGCTTCTTTTTCCTGCAGGTGCCCAGTTCCATGAATCAGGGGTTAGAAAGCTTTGCAATCATTGCTTTCCACAGCCAGCTCTTCTTTGGGCTTCTCTTTGGTGCAACAATCCCGCAAACCTGCGGTTTTCAAACTCTCAGGGAGTTTGAAACTTGCAGTAAGTCTTTGCGGGGGTGGGTGGCTGGGGAGGCAGCAGGGGCAGGGGGAGGCAGCGACGGCAGGATCGCGTCGCTCAGGGGGCTGCAGAGACTGGGGTGCACCCTCCAGTCCCTGCAGCAGCCGTACCTGGGTGCACATTGTTTAACTGGGAGCAGTTAATGCATTTTACTTCCGCCTCTTAAAAGGAGCCCAGATGGATTGTCAATCAACTTGGAATTATAACCTGAATGTAGATACTAGGTGTGATTTTTTTGTTCCTTAATATTCACAGGTGATATTCAATTTTATGAGCTGCTCAAAAAAGGATACAATAATTGGGCCTGTATTCAAACCTGAAAGGGAGAATTAGGTTCTGAACATGCATTCCATGTTTCTCAGATCTGTCATTATTAAATTATTATTCAGAATATTTATATACAGCTTTTCAACAAGAGTTGTCCAGAAAGCAGTTTATAGAGTCAGTATCAAGGAAGTTATTGTATTAAACCCAACAAAAGCCACAGGTTTGAGTTAAAAATACCACAGGATGTGTAAAGCTCAACCACCCCCTTTGCTCAAGCAATTGCTTTCTGTGTTGTGTGTTACAGGAATACTGTCAATAACTGATTTTTACAGGTATGCGACAACATACCCAGTGATATCGGGTCACTCTTAGCCTGTGATTTGGTTGCCCCTCTAGCTTAGATGTGGGAGTTCTGGTTTCTTTTTCTGGAAGGCAGGTACTGGAATAAGGAATTTGGAGAGTTCCCTGGTTTCTATGTAATTTCCAATTAGACCAATGGGGTATGTGATTTTCCATTAAAAACCGGAATAGAAACTGGAATGTAGTTTTTTGGGGGTGTTTTGTCACTTAGGGCGCAATCCTAACCCCTTATGTCAGTGCTTTCCAGTATTGACATAAGGGCAGCGCAGCTCTGAGGTAAGGGAACAAACATTCCCTAACTTTGAGGAGGCTTCCATGAGTGACACCCAACTGCAGGAAGCAGCACATATCCCATTGGCACTGCTATGCCAGTGCTGGAAAGCACTGACATAAGGGGTTAGGATTGCACCCTTAGTGTACATAAGAACATAAAAACAGCCCCACTGGATCAGGCCATAGGCCCATCTAGTCCAGCTTCCTGTATCTCACAGCAGCCCACCAAATGCCCCAGGGAGCACACCAGATCACAAGAGACCTCATCCTTGCATCTGGCATTCTGATATAACCCATTTTTAAAATCAGGAGGTTGCACATACACATCATGGCTTGTACCCCGTAATGGATTTTTCCTCCAGAAACTTGTCCAATCCCCTTTTAAAGGCATCCAGGCCAGATGCCATCACCGCATCCTGTGGCAAGGAGTTCCACAGACCAACAACACACTGAGCAAAGAAATATTTTCTTTTGTCTGTTCTAACTCTCCCAACACTCAATTTTAGTGGATGTCTCCTGGTTCTGGTGTTATGTGAGACTGTAAAGAGCATATCTCTATGCACTCTGTCCATCCCCTGCATAATTTTGTATGTCTCAATCATGTCCCACCTCAGGCACCTCTTTTCTAGGCTGAAGAGGCCCAAACGCCATAGCCTTTCCTCATAAGGAAGGTGCCCCAGCACAGTAATCATCTTAGTCGCTCTCTTTTGCACCTTTTCCACTTCCACTATGTCTTTTTTGAGATGTGGTGACCAGAACTGGACACAATACTCCAGGTGTGGCCTTACCATCGATTTGTACAATGGCATTATAATATTAGCTGTTTTGTTCTCAATACCTTTTCTAATGATCCCAAGCATAGAATTGGCCTTCTTCACTGCCACCGCACACTGGGTCGACACTTTCATCGACCTATCTACCACCACCCCAAGATCTTTCTCCTGATCTGTCACAGACAGCTCAAAACCCATCAGCCTATATGTGAAGTTTTGATTTTTTGCCCCAATGTGCATGATCTTACACTTACTTACATTGAAACACATCTGCCATTTTGCTGCCCATTCTGCCAGTCTGGAGAGATCCTTCTGGAGCTCCTCACAATCACTTCTGGTCTTCTCCACTCGGAAATGTTTGGTGTCATCTGCAAACTTAGCCACCTCACTGTCTCCAGGTCATTTATGAAGAGGTTGAAAAGCACGGGTCCCAGGACAGATCCTTGGGGCACACTGCTTTTCACCTCTCTCCATTGTGAAAATTGCCCTGTTTCCTGGTCTTCAACCAGGTCACTATCCAGGAGAGGACCTGCCCTCTAATTCCCTGACTGTGGAGTTTTCTCAGTAGCCTTTGGTGAGGGACCGTGTTGAACGCCTTCTGAAAGTCCAGATATATAATGTCTATAGGTTCTCCCACATCCACATGCCTGTTGACCTTTTCAAAGAATTCTATAAGGTTCGTGAGGCAAGACTTACCCTTACAGAAGCCATGCTGATTCTCCCTCAGCAAGGCCTGTTCGTCTATGTGTTTTGAGATTCTATCTTTGATGAGGCATTCCACCATCTTACCTGGTATAGCTGTTAGGCTGATCGGCCTATAGTTTTCCAGGTCCCCCCTCTTTCCCTTTATAAAGATAGGCGTGGCATTTACTATCGTCCAATCTTCTGGCACCGTGGCCGTTTTGAGGGACAAGTTGCATATTTTAGTCAAGAGATCAGCAACTTCATTCTTCAATTTCTTAATAATTCTTGGGTGGATGCCATCAGGGCCCGGTGACTTATTGATCTTTAATTTATCAATGAGGTCTGAAACATCTTCTCCTTTAATCTCTATCTGACTTAATTCCTTGGTCAGGAGGGGCTGTTCGGGCAGCAGTATCTGCCCGAGGTCTTCTGCCATGAAGACAGATGCAAAGAATTCATTTAATTTCTCTGCCATCTCTAAGTCTCCTTTTATCTCCCCTTTCCCTCCCTCACCATCCAGAGGGCCAACCGCTTCTCTGGTGGGTTTCCTGCTTCTAACATATTTGAAGAAGCTTTTATTATTCCCCTTAATGTTGCTGGCCATGTGTTCCTCATAGTCTCTCTTGGCCTCCCGTATCAACTTTTGCCACAGTTCATCAAATTACATTTCTTTTGCCACAGTTTATGGTCCTTTTTGTTCTCCTCATTAAGGTAAGACTTCCATTTACGGAAGGAAGCTTCTTTGCCCTTTACAGCCTCTCTAACGTGGCTGGTTAGCCATGCAGGCACCCTCCTGGATTTAGTGGAGCCCTTCTTCCTTTGCGGTATACACCTTCGCTGGGTCTCTATTACTGTTGTTTTAAGCAACCTCCATGCACTCTGGAGAGATTGGACTCTTTTTACCTTCCCTTTCAACCTCCTTCTAACCAGCCTCCTCATTTAAGGGAAGTCCGCCCGTCGGAAGTCAAGGGTTTTTGTGAGAGATTTGCCCGGTATTCTTCCCCCGACGTGCATGTCGAAACGGATCGCAGCATGATCACTGTTCCCCAACAGCTCCGTAACATTGACATCTCTAACCAGGTCCTGAGTACTGCGCAATATTAAATCCAGAATCACCTGTCCTCTGGTGGGCTCCATGACTAACTGCTCTAAGGCACAGTCATTTAGCATGTCATGGAATCCGGTCTCCTTTTCGTGACCAGAACACAAATTGACCCAGTCTATATGAGGATAATTGAAGTCCCCCATGATTACAACTCTGTCCCTCCTTGTCACCTCCCTGAGCTGTTTCCTCTTTTTAAGGTCCCTTTCTGATTTCTGGTCTGGAGGACAATAGTACGCCCCCAGTATTACATCACTGCACAAGCCTGGTAATTTAACCCACAGAGATTCTACGGTGGAGTCGGACCCACCTTCAATCTCTACTTTGCTGGATTCTATCCCTTCCTTAACATAAAGGGCCACCCCACCTCCAACACGCCCCTGCCTGTCCCTCCTGTAGAGTTTATAGCCCGGGATTGCGGTATCCCACTGATTCTCCGCATTCCACCAGGTTTCCGTTATGCCCACTATGTCAATATTTTCCCTTGTCACCAGACATTCCAGTTCTCCCATCTTTGCTCGGAGACTTCGGGCATTTGCATAAAAGCATTTGTACACGGAATGCCCCAGGATGGCCTGCTTATTTGCTCCTTTGTCTCCGCATCCTCTCACTGTGCCAAACCGTCTATCGCATCCCATCATGCTACCTTTCCCAATTTCTTCTCCTACCCTGCCTTTGTCTTGTTGTTCTCTAACCTCCCCATCCTCATCCCATAGGCATGAGGAGTCCCGAACCGGATGCTCCTCGGCTCCTGTCGGCCTTCCCCCAGGGATCAGTTTAAAAGCTGCTCTGCCACCTTTTTAATGCTATGCGCCAGCAGTCTGGTTCCATTCTGGTTCAAGTGAAGCCCGTCCCTCTTGTACAGGCCCCGCTTGTCCCAAAATGTTCCCCAGTGCCTAATGAATCTAAACCCCTCCTCCCTACACTTACACTCCCTCCCAAGTGTAAGTCCTCATTAGTCCAATGGAAGTGGGGGTTCTGGCTTCTTTTTTATAGCCTTCCAGAACCACAACCCAGAATAGGAGGGGCGTTGTGAGTTGCTATAATAATCCCAATTATTCCAATGGGTGCTGTGATCTTTATTGTTGTACATATTTGGGAAGTTGATATTCCTATTCCTTTTCCTGGAAGCTGTTTATTGCCCAGATTGGGTTTCAGAATGTGGAATTTAATCACTCCTACCTAATCTGTTGTGGTATATTTGGTG
This sequence comes from Tiliqua scincoides, assembly GCF_035046505.1. Taxonomy (NCBI): domain Eukaryota; kingdom Metazoa; phylum Chordata; class Lepidosauria; order Squamata; family Scincidae; genus Tiliqua; species Tiliqua scincoides. Next base: position 13,967,809 of record NC_089821.1, read on the forward strand.
GTGCCTGACACCAAGTCATTCAAAGCTGTTGCTTGTCAAAAACAGGTTTTGGCTGAGGACTTAGTAAGTTTCAATTCTATATGGATGTCTTTTCTGACTTCTTGTTCTTGTGTGACTTTAACACACGTTCCTGCGTTTTGTATGATACCGAGTTAGAAAACGTCAGTTCTGACTTGTTCTATACTATTCCAGATGGGCTTTTCCTGGGAAGGGATTAACAAAAAACCTGCTGTTGGAATGGTTTCAGATCTAAAATATTGTTCTGAAGTGTCTAATACATCCTTCCTTCCCCACTCCATTTATCAATAGCCCGTTCCATTCTGGCTTTTATACCGTCCCATCTTTGAATTCAGAGACCTTCTATAAGTTGATGATGCTGGTGTGATTAAGCTTCTTTTTGATGTTCCCAGCTTATCAATGATCACTGAAATTCATCTGCCATTTGGTATCTCATTGTTATTACTTCTGAGCTAGAGGAACCATCTGTGATTTTTTTTTACTCTTGCATCTTCTCATTGAGCTTTTGTCATTGAGATTGAGCTATTGCCACCATTCTGTGGGAACTTTGCTATAAGCCTTTTCATATTGTGTGCCTGAACTTAGTAGATAATATTATCTACTATCTTACCGTCTCTGTTGTTGTCAACTGCCTTGTAGAAAGGCAGAGGGTCAAGTAGTAATCATTATTTTGAATACTTTATCCACTTTTATCCAGGTGCTGTTGGTTTCTCACCAGTGAAAATAATGCACAAACAGAATTCATGCTCAAATTGAAGAGCTTTATTTGAAAAGAAAATCAAAGACAAAAAAAAATGGTTTGATATCCAGTCTCTAGAGCAATGGGAGCAGTACTGAATATTGTTCTATTCCCAGGAAGGCACACTTGGCAGCCTGTACAATGCTACAATGTTGATTGACAGCACCCAGAAATTCCTCAGTACTGCAGAAAAAGGAAGTGTGGTAGTCTTACTGAGCTCCTGCTGTTACCACTACCTTTTGAGATTTTATTCTCAAAACAAGCCTGTTCTCATTTTCACCCTCATTGCAGGACTCTTTCTTTCCAAACAATCGAAATGCATAAAGACCCAACATGCAAACATTTTTTTTAATTACACAGCAAAAGTGTACTGTGCAGCTAGGAAGACCCAGAACTTCAAACATGGCCCAGCTACAAAACAATGCATAGAACATTGTACAAGGTATATGTGTGCCAAGAGATCACAGTTCACATTCCTGGAATATGTATGTTTCAACTGGAATATGTATGATTATGTCTAGTTAGGATGCTTTTTCTCTACTACACTGAAATCCTAAATGTCTCAACACAATTGAAGTGGCCCCAAGACGAACAAACCTCTGATGCTCCTTCCATAGATAGGGGATTTCATGATGCAAGGAGAAATGCAGTTTCTCCATTGGGGGGGGGGGGGGAGGCGAACAGCACAGCAAAAACAAATCTTATTCCCATAATAATTGTATTTCCCCAAGCTGCTTCCTTCATTTAAATCTGAGGTATGACTAAGAATTAATAGAATAGGTCATTAAGGCCTTCCTAGTGCTTAAAAGACTGCCTGTCAGCATTATCTAAACTCATAACTATGAACTCTCCTATCCACTCTGCCTCACCCTTTCAACTGATTTAAGCTCTCCTTCCCTTTTTCTCTCATGTTCCTTCTCTGCTCTTTCTATCACATACTTCTCCCTTTTTTCATTTCCTCCTTAACTTCATGTTTTATTTCCTGATGTTTTACCTTGTCACACACTAAGGTAAAATTGTCTTACATTTCTTTTAAATGCACTAGGAGCTCAATCCTATTCTCCCCCTCCCCACTGGTGTAGCTGTACAAAAAAGGAGCACACTGTATCCAGTGGGGGTGGGGGTGGATCAGGGGACTTTGGAGGGTAAAGGAGATTACCCTTACTCCTCTGTAAGCCTCCTGCTCTGCAGTGGGGCTCCTTGGACCTCTGTAGCACAGGTCTGGCAGGTTGGGGAGTCAAAGGGGTCTAGTGATGGTCTGGCAAACCAAGGGACCTGGCAATAGATGGGGAATACTGCCTCCTCTTGTGGCATTACTCCCCAAATGGCCACTGACTGTGCACTCTGCATGCCATTGACAGCTATTTTGGAACTCTGTTCCACTGTTGCAAAGTGATCCAGCTAACAGCCTAAACCTACATAGGACCGGGCTGCCTGTTTTTTGAAGGGAAACATTCACATTTAAGTACCAGAACTGTATTAATGACACCACTAAAGCACAATTCATTTCATTCATTCATTCAATGTCACAATTCAGAGACATTCAATTTTCTCTTTTCTTCTGTTTAGAAGACTCCATTCACTTTTTGTTCAATGGAGGCTGAGCTCTGTCTAGGTCAGGGGTGTCAAACTCGTTTTATACCGAGGGCCGAATGGCATTCTTGAGGCCTCCTGAGGGCTGGAAGTGATGTCATTAGGCAGGAAGTGATGTTATTAAACAACTCATAACCAAAAATTAGCACTTTTTCTCACTTAGAAGAGAAAGCACACAAATCTTTATCATATTTCAAGATATGGGAGAGCCCAATTTTCGTGGGGGCTGCCCTTTTAGCAGTAACACCTCAGCACTGCTCAGCAGCTGAGAGCCTGAGGGCCAAATAAAAAGCTTCTACGGGCCGCATCCAGCCCCCGGGCCTTATGTTTGACACCCCTGGTCTAGGTTATCAAACAAGAACTGGAACATTAAATTGTCTACCATTAACTTGATATGTATCTGTTTTCAATGGCTTTTCTAAGCATGTTTGTATTTTACAGTTTCCTAAAGGCAAATTTTATTTTCTTCTATTCTGTTTGAATATACAGGGGAGGGGAGGGGAGGGGAGGGGATATGATAGCATATCATGTTGTTGCAACAGCCCTGCAAGCTAGGTGAGCTGAGTGATTTGCCCAAACTCATCCCCCTGGGCTTCACGGTTGAACCAAATATTATACTACAACCTGCTATAGCCCTACTTTTAGAAGTGGTCATTCTGCTTGTATCCCTCCCTGCTTTTGGATACCTGATTTAAAATACCTGGCAGACTGAAACTGGGGCACAGAAAGAAGACCTTGATGTCACTAAGATAATTTGGACAGGTGAATGCATCCTTTTGGCCTTGCTATCTTGTTTTGAAGGTTCAATTGCATTTCTGTCTCACATCTGAAGGGTGAGCTTCATCTGTGCCATTACATCAATCCTAGTAGCGAAACTGGTAGGACTAGACAAACGAATCAGCATGCTAACAAGGGTTTCGGGGAGGGAACAGAAGTCCTACAGATCAGGATTGAAATGTGACGGTGTATGACATACAAAAGTGACCCAAATATAAGTTATTGGCTTGGTGACTGGCAACACATACCAAACACAGGTATCATTAATGCCTTCACATGTACACCTGTATGGGGCAGAGGGCACAATCTAGGCAAAAATAAGTCCAGAAGTAGCAAATGTATTGCTGACTTTACTGTGAGGAGAAGATGTTTTAGTCCATTAGCTCAGACTGGATGAGATGAAAGATTAATTCATGTTCTCATGGGATGCCTTTTGAAGTGACCCAGAGTACATCTACATGGAAAGTTTACATTGGACTGACTATACATGTGATTTTTTCAGGGATTATTCTTTCAACACTCTTGTTAGAACCTAAATAACATTCCCCTCAGAAAGATGAACAACATTTTTCACCTATCTAGGTTCTTGGGACCACTTCAAAATACCCAGGGGGAAACAACTGTTGCTTCAGAATCAGTCCTATATCTTTCTAGCTTTGTGATGTCAGAGGAATCCAGGTCATTTCATCAGTGAATATTTTGTCCTTTTTAAAGGATGTGCTACACAACCACTGTTCCTTTGCACAAGATGTCCTGCTCTACAGTACCTTGAGGACTTATTCCGTTTCTATAAACAGCACTGAATGGCAAGTCTGAGCGATACTTCTAACTGAGTAGGCCATACTATTTTCTGATGTGGTCTCCCAGACAAAGTCCCTCTATCCTGAACTATGCCTGAGAATGGTTGCTGAAGTAGCGATAACTCTCAAGTTTTACATCTTTGTTTAATTAAAGACTTCGTGAAGCCTCTGGGTGCTTCTGGAAACTGATCATGCCATCTGGTTTATCTAACAATCACAAACTTGGATGTTCTTTAATACTGAACTCTAACATGTGAAAGTAGTGAAGTATCCCTGTCGCTTAAAGTTTGCATGGATCATTTGGTATCCTGGCGCAACACAAGTCCACTACCAGTCTTCTAGGCAAGTCCCACCACAACCCAGCAAGAGCCAGGGCTCCAAGTCACCATGGCAACAACAATCTCCTTGTTGGAGCCATTTCTGAGTCACTTCACCCTCGATGGGAGAAGGTGTGAGGTCAAATCCTGGCTCAAAAGCCTGTCATCCACCACACCAGCTTTTCAAACAAAGCAGAAGAACTTCTTCCATCGGCACTTGGAGAGGGTTTTGATTCCTTTGGCTGTCATTTTCTTTTCCTGCTGGGCCTTGTGCTCCACTGCACTGACAATGGCCGTATCAAAAACCTCCTTCAGGTTCTTTTGGGTCAGAGCAGAGCACTCGACGTATGCCTGAGCCTGGATTTTCTCAGCCAGGCCTTCAGCCTGAGTTCTAGGCACAGGCTTCACATGGTAGCGGTCCAGGCTGATCAGCACGTTGACATCATCCCTCAGGTCAGCTTGTGTCCCCACCAGCACCACTGGGGTCTGGGGGTTGTGAGTTCGTATTTCAGGGATCCATTTCTCTATAATGTTTTGGAAGGATGTGGGATTCACAACGCTGAAGCAAACCAAGAACACATCAGTGTCGGGGTAGCAGAGTGAACGGAGAATATCAAAGTCTTCCTATGGAAGGAAAACAGAGACATCCAGATCAGTTTGTGACCGACACTTATAGCAATAATGATAGGAGAGCTAGCAGGTTCTCAGGTACAACTACTTTGTATCTTCCACTAAAGGAGGTGTTCTCAACCTTCCTTGCTGAAAGCTGCCTTGGTAAACCAAAATCCAAACAGTTTGCACTATCCCAGGTGTAAATAAGAGGAAAAAAGACATATTGGTAGATCCCTTTTATACCAGGTATAGGTTAAGCCAGGTATATGGAAAAGGATGGAAAGTTGCATTCTTTAAGGCCCACTGGATGAAAGATTCCAATAAAAAACAAAGAAAAGCAGATTCTCCACAATCTTTGGGGAGGACAGGTATCTCCCTTGAGCTCATCTCTCCCCCACAGCAAGGAAGTTTTGTGGCTCTGTATACAGGTACCTCACCTTGTAAGAATCCTGGCTGTAAAGGGCTCTGTGCGGGCTCTGTGCATTTCAGTTACTAGAGTCACAAAATGGAAACTCGTCTTAGGCATAATCTCACTAGGTAGTTTTAGAAAAGCCATGATTCCCTTGGTCTCAGCACATCCCTTCCATTTGCAACATGGGATAAAGACTAGCTTATACACAGGCCTATTGTAAGGACTTACAAGATGATGCATTTGAAGCATGTTATATAAAAATATGCTATGTACCAGTACATCTAGATACTGTATGTCATATAAAAGTTACTTATTTGTACCAACATCATGATTACATAATGCTAGTATTATAATTTCACTCTTCTTCCCAGATTTTCATCAACTCCTTTTTCTGACATCATTCTTGTCACCTTATGATAACCGAAACTGTCTCTATGTCTTTTAACTAGATTTATGAACCTCACCTGTCCTGCCGTGTCCCACAGATGAATCCGGAGCGGTGCACCATCCACTAGGACCTGAACTGCAAACAGAGAGAGAAGATGAGTAAGTGCTTGTTCATGTACTTCATGCATATTCAGCACTGTCTCCCTTCATGTACCTGGGAGTAGCCTCAATGTGAGAAGCTGCACAGTACCATCTAAAATACTCCCATTCCTTTCCTGGCTAGAACCAAGAATGTTCCCACTCATCCCCCCCCAACCCTTGCAACAAGGCTGTGAGTTAGATTAGGCTGAGGAAACGGACTGTTCCTAAGTCACCCAGTGAGCTTTGTGGCCCAGTGTGATTTCAGCCCAGGTCTCCCCCCCACTTTTAGTCTGACATAAGAACATAAGAACAGCCCCACTGGATCAGGCCATAGGCCCATCTAGTCCAGCTTCCTGTATCTCACAGCGGCCCACCAAATGCCCCAGGGAGCACACCAGATAACAAGAGACCTCATCCTGGTGCCCTCCCCTGCATCTGGCATTCTGACATAACCCATTTCTAAAATCAGGAGGTTGCGCATACACATCATGGCTTGTACCCCATAATGGATTTTTCCTCCAGAAACTTGTCCAATCCCCTTTTAAAGGCGTCCAGGCTAGACGCCAGCACCACATCCTGTGGCAAGGAGTTCCACAGACCAACCACATGCTGAGTAAAGAAATATTTTCTTTTGTCTGTCCTAACCCGCCCAACACTCAATTTCAGTGGATGTCCCCTGGTTCTGGTATTATGTGAGAGTGTAAAGAGCATCTCCCTATCCACTCTGTCCATCCCCTGCATAATTTTGTATGTCTCAATCATGTCCCCCCTCAGGCGTCTCTTTTCTAGGCTGAAGAGGCCCAAACGCCGTAGCCTTTCCTCATAAGGAAGGTGCCCCAGCCCCGTAATCATCTTAGTCGCTCTCTTTTGCACCTTTTCAATTTCCACTATGTCTTTTTTGAGATGCGGCGACCAGAACTGGACACAATACTCCAGGTGTGGCCTTACCATAGATTTGTACAACGGCATTATAATACTAGCCGTTTTGTTCTCAATACCTTTCCTAATGATCCCAAGCATAGAATTGGCCTTCTTCACTGCCGCCGCACATTGGGTCGACACTTTCATCGACCTGTCCACCACCACCCCAAGATCTCTTTCCTGATCTGTCACAGACAGCTCAGAACCCATCAGCCTATATCTAAAGTTTTGATTTTTTGCCCCAATGTGCATGACTTTACACTTACTGACATTGAAGCGCATCTGCCATTTTGCTGCCCATTCTGCCAGTCTGGAGAGATCCTTCTGGAGCTCCTCACAATCACTTCTGGTCTTCACCACTCGGAAAAGTTTGGTGTCGTCTGCAAACCTAGCCACTTCACTGCTCAACCCTGTCTCCAGGTCATTTATGAAGAGGTTGAAAAGCACCGGTCCCAGGACAGATCCTTGGGGCACACCGCTTTTCACCTCTCTCCATTGTGAAAATTTCCCATTGACACCCACTCTCTGCTTCCTGGCCTCCAACCAGTTCTCAATCCATGAGAGGACCTGTCCTCTAATTCCCTGACTGTGGAGTTTTTTCAGTAGCCTTTGGTGAGGGACCGTGTCAAATGCCTTCTGAGAGTCCAGATATATAATGTCTACAGGTTGTCCCGCAGCCACATGCCTGTTGACCTTTTCAAAGAATTCTATAAGGTTCGTGAGGCAAGACTTACCCTTACAGAAGCCATGCTGACTCTCCCTCAGCAAGGCCTGTTCGTCTATGTGTTTTGAGATCCTATCTTTGATCTTTGCTAGAGCATCTCCCTATCCACTCTGTCCATCCCCTGCATAATTTTGTATGTCTCAATCATGTCCCCCCTCAGGCGTCTCTTTTCTAGGCTGAAGAGGCCCAAACGCCGTAGCCTTTCCTCATAAGGAAGGTGCCCCAGCCCCGTAATCATCTTAGTCGCTCTCTTTTGCACCTTTTCCATTTCCAATATGTCTTTTTTGAGATGGGAGCACACTATGAGAATGTACCAACATTAGCGGACATAAGACTTTTCAGAGTGGGCAAGATGTGCATCCAAACCCACTCAGTCTACCCATGCCAATGCCTTTGATCCGCATGGACCACTGTGTCTGCTCACTGACCAACACCTCAGTTAATTGTGTGAACAATGCAGCCTTACACTCAGCATGATTTTTCTTTCAGACACCTATTAGAACTTCTTCCCATGCAGACATCCACTGTGTGTTTTACTTTACCTGTGTGGATTCAGCTCTCAGTTTCCATCTTACAGAAATATGGGGTAGGGTGTGAGAAGGAAAGGTAGGTCTTTTCAAATGATTTTGATTCAGGGTTCCTTCCTATTGCTAATGTTTAGTCAAATGGAAGGCTGGCAATAATGTAATAGGGAACGTTGATCTTTCTAAATATTTAGATTGGGATGAATGCAGCTCATTAACTCAAGCAATTGCTTCCTAGCTACCTGTACTTGCTTGCATACACGCACAGACACAGGAGCACACACCGAATGACTATAAGTTATGTAAACAGCAAAAATCACAGAAACCAGGACATTACCCCTGCACGCTTACAGCTAAAACAGCAAGGGGCATGTGCAAGAAAAGATGACAAGCACAAGAGAACTGTGTTCTCACAACAGCATTGTGGTACCTTGACAAAAGCTGAAATGCCTACATGGAAGGACATAAAGGTTAATCTGCACCTATTGTCAATTTCACACCTGACTCTTGAAAATACACTTGCTGGGGAAGTCAGAATTTGCTTGGGCTTCTCAGTGGGTTGTCACCACACGTACACAGAGCACAACACATATGTGTGTATATGCGTGCTCATTATTTACTTTTTGCTATGCAGACATTCCTGGTCACCAAGAAGGCTGTTTAAAAAGCACAGGCTTCCACACCTCTTGGATGACCTCCTTTGTCTCGCTGACACACTAATGAAGTGATGGAACCTTGTTCCAAACATCCGTCCTTGTTTACTGTCAACAGTGAAATTGCACTGGTGGCAAGTTATTTGTGCCATGCTTGCAACAGCTGCACCTCTCCATAATTGCAAGGCACCCTGACCTAGCAAAACCACACAAGCAGCCTCAGATACAAGACAGAGGCCCCTCCCTTGGAGGTTTCATAGTCACAGTCTTTGCAACAGGTCAATTTTTCCCCACTGATTTCTGCACAGCGGTTTCACTGCAGGGGCTCACTGGTTTCTTAGCAGACAATTTAATCATGAAAGTGTTCCCCTGAGGGCAGAAACATCAAATGGCACTGGCACAGAGGATGAATAAGACCAGAAAAAACACAACAGAATAAAAGCATAAATAGGTGACTGGACTGATTAATGATGGCAAGTTACTGTGTGAAGTCCTTTTTAAGCAGTCTTCTTTCCTCTACTTCCAGAAGTTTGGGAGTACATATAGGTTTTTAGAATAAAGATATGAGCCAGTCAATCTCCAGAACGTTCATGGAAGTTTGATCGTCTCCCCTGCATATTTATACTCCACTTTTCAGCAGGTTGGCTCCCAAAGCAGCTTACAATTTAACATTTATTTACGAATAGTATTTTTACGCCACCTTTCATGCTGAGGGGAACAAAAAAGGGACACAAATGTAAGAGGGAAGCATCCTGATCCCTGGCAGTTGAGGACATAGTTGAGTGTCCAGAGGAAAAGGTCAGAAGGAGATGCAGATGGACTGGGTGGGGGGGTGGGGTGGGGTAGGGTGAGGGTGGTGGTGGTTGTGGTTGTAAACATGCCAGCTCACAGGACAAAACACAAAAACAAGCTACCCTCTGTTGATCTGTGGGGAGAACTCAACTAACAGATAATACAGGAAGGGGAGAGGCCAGAGTGGTAAAAATCAGTTAGGACAAGATGCATAATTAGCATGAATATGTCATGGAGGAGAGGAGACATCCTGTGCTAAAGGTGACAATAGCCCGTACTTAACACCAACTAGTGATATTAGCACCATGTGCTTTATTCAACTAGGGCGTGGACCTGCTCTTTATTTTACAGAGATACAAGGTTAATCACTTCTCAGGCTTGATGCCATTAGCAGAGGAGCGGAAAGGGGCCTTTTCAGCCGCACTAGACACTGTTCCAGAACCACAATTCAGAGGATACCATAGTGATACCATAGTCTTCTGAGACTGAAGGATGCCAGCAGTGGAAAGGGGCACACAAACAACTGGCTTTAGAACTTGCAGTGACTTTCTTAGAGAAATAACTCCTGCTTCCTCACTGCCATTCAATATCATCAGGCAAAGGCTGCCCCAAGCATATTCCATCCTTTGTGTGATACATCATTAAGCCTGGCAAGACAACTTCCAATACATTACAGATGAAGTTTGGTCTCGTTTGTTTTTATTTTTTAAATGCCTAGATGCATTTAATGCCAGCCCAGAAAACAGGAGGGGGTGAACTCACTGTACCAGCTCCAATGAATAAACACATAAAAGTCAAAAGTCAAAAGCAAAAACACTGCTGCTGGGAGAAGGAAGAAAGGAGGGCTTGCAGGGGTTTGATACTTTAAAAAAAAAAATTGAGCAACTAGTAGATGAGTGTTTCCACCATTGCGTTGAGCGTGACATTAAAGGCCCTGCCTCATGTCTCATTGCTGCAAATAGGTGGTTGGTGGAGATGTGGGATAGGACTTTATCAGTAGCAGCATCCAGAGGATGAACTTCTCACTTAAAAAGGTTAGGTTGGACAAACAGCTACCAGTTTCTAGAAATGCAGCAGAATCATATTTATTTCTTTTACCCTTTTCTTGATTCTGCTCTGTTACGCTTAGTTTTTATATACGCTCTTGATTTTAAATTCATAAGCTGAATTTTCATTGCTGTCTTTGGTTTTTACCTGCTGCAATGGTTCATTTGTGTATCATTTTTTGGCACTGTTTCTATCGATTGCTAAACGACACCCTGCGGTTCTTATAAATTTTATGAATTAAATAAATGCATAACCCCAAAACCGTCACCTGAATTTGGCTACTACAGCCTGCCAAATAGTGGTGCCAGCTCTGTGGGGCAAGCCAGGTGTCAAGGTGTCTTGCGTCACCATCATGATGGTAGGGAAATAATTACGGCTCCTAATCTGGACAAACAGTAGCTGTCCTTGGGTGGTGGAATGGATCTAAATGCTACCACCTCTGGATTAGAGGATAGGAGCGAGGTGGGGGGAAGAACAGGGAAGTGTGGTAGATAGGGAGGCAGATGAAGCAGAGCCTCCCCACTGGAGTTCTTTGGAAAGCAGCGTGTCAGTTGTGAGTGCTTGCACACTTCACATGTGGTGGTGCTTTGTCAAGGACTCTGGTGGGGAGACTCTGCCTCACCTGCCGCCCCACCCATGGTACATCCCTGGGGAGGGAGATCTACCTAGCGAATGTTCTGGTCCTGGAAGGTAAAGGCTCCCTACAACTGATATGACAAACCTCCATGAAAAGTTTGCGTGCTGCTGTGTTAGGGGTGGGGCGGGGAAAGAGTTGTGAGAGAATGCTTGCTGCACTAAACAACTGATCCATGTGAATGCCAAAGGAAAAAGAAAGGGAGACAATGACAGATCAAGGTCACACAGCACCTCTTCAGCTATCACAACAGCAAGATGTGCAAGCCATCCCTTCCTTACGGCTGGGAGACAGTTGTGTTTGTTACCACATCACAGCCACAGAGAAAGAAGAGAAACCTGTTCCTGGTCAAAACAGTTGCTTCGATGCTGGTTTGATCTTCAAGATAATGGGCATTTCCCTCTTGGTGTCTCATTACTTTGTTCTTGCCAACCCTACACAGCTAATGGAAAATGGCTGGCATGAACAGAGACCTACCAATGCAAAAACAGAATTCAATGTTCTATATGTTTTTAGGACTAAAAGAAAATATTTATTTACTCAGCGTGTAGTTGGTTAGTGGAACTCCCTGCCACAGGGCGTGGTGATCGCATTGAGCCTAGACGCTTTTAAAAAGGAATTGGACAAATTCTGGAGGAAAAATCCATCACGGGTTACAAGCCATTATGTTTATGTGCAACCTCCTGATTCTAGAAATGGGTTATGTCAGAATGCCAGGTGCAAGGGAGGGCACCAGGATGCAAGTCTCTTGCTGTCTTGTTATCTGGTGTACTCCCTGGGGCATTTGGTGGGCCACTGTGAGATACAGGAAGCTGAATTAGATGGGCCTATGGCCTGATCCAGCGGGGCTGTTCTTATGTTCTTATATGTGAATACATACTGTTAGTATGTGTAGCAGAGCTGGTGCTGCTTGAGTTGAGTATCCCAGTGCAACTCTGTCCAAGATCAGTGCTCATCAGTGCTCACTCTTTGCATGCTGAAGTTCCCAGGTTCAGTCCTTCAGCATCATCATTCAAAAGGCTCAAAAAGGAGCTGATGAGAAAGACCTTTGCCTCTAGACCAGGAGTGCCCAAACCCCAGCCCAAGGGGCCATTTGTGGCCCTCGGCAACTCCCAATTGGACCCAAAGGGATTCCCTAGTCTCCAATTAGCCTCAGGACCACAGAGCCCAACACCTGTTCTCAGCGCAAGGGCCGACTGTTTGATCTTGGGTGTGAGCTGCAGATTGAGTTTTCTCTCCACTGCTCGCTGTTTCATGTCTGTGAAGCAGCAGCGGCAATAAAGGAAAGGCCGGCCTTGCTTTTGAACAAGGCCTTGAGCTATCGAAAGACCTTCATTCATTCATACAAGTTCCATCTCTAATATATTTGTTCATGTAAATTTATTCAAATTTTAAATGTAAATTAATTTTTTTTCTGGCTCCCAACACAGTATCTGAGAGATGATGTGGCCTTCCTGCCAAAAGTTTGAACTCCTCTTTTGAAGACTTTTGGAGAGCTGCTGCCAGAGTAAATATTGATGGGCTATGTTCAATGGAGCTGCAGGGACATTTCCATTGAAATGCATCGGTATTTCAATTGAATCAATTTCAATCGGTATTTCAATTGAAACGCATCGGTAAAGCAGCTACCACGTTTTCCAGACTCACAAAGAGAGTCTGGTTCAACAAGAAGCTGACGGAACATACCAAGATCCAGGTCTACAGAGCTTGCGTCCTGAGTACACTTCTGTACTGCAGCGAGTCATGGACTCTTCACTCACAACAGGAGAGGAAACTGAATGCTTTCCACATGCGCTGCCTCCGACGTATTCTCAGCATCACCTGGCAGGACAAAGTTCCAAACAACACAGTCCTGGAATGTGCTGGAATCCCTAGCATGTATGCACTACTGAAACAGAGACGCCTGCGTTGGCTCGGTCATGTCGTGAGAATGGATGATGGCCGGATCCCAAAGGATCTCCTCTATGGAGAACTCGTGCAAGGAAAGCGTCCTACGGGTAGACCACAGCTGCGATACAAGGACATCTGCAAGAGGGATCTGAAGGCCTTAGGAGTGGACCTCAACAAGTGGGAAACCCTGGCCTCTGAGCGGCCCACTTGGAGGCAGGCTGTGCAACATGGCCTTTCCCAGTTTGAAGAGACACTTGTCCAACAGTCTGAGGGTAAGAGGCAAAGAAGGAAGGCCCATAGCCAGGGAGACAGGCCAGGGACAGACTGCACTTGCTCCCAGTGTGGAAGGGATTGTCACTCCCGAATCGGCCTTTTCAGCCACACTAGACGCTGTTCCAGAACCACCTTTCAGAGCGTGATACCATAGTCTTTCGAGACTGAAGGTTGCCAACTAACTATGTTCAATGGACTGACACAATATAAGACAGTTTCATATGTTCTTGTTCAGATTGCTCCTCCATTCTCCTTCCCTTGCCAATGTTATACTTGGAGTGGGAGATGCAGCTGCCAAGTAATTTCTTCCAGCATTGCCCTTTACTTACCTGGGCAGTACTTAGGTCCAAGTTCCATTCCAGACATTTATCCAAACCTGGAACCAACACAATTCAGAACACTAATATCGCACCTGTGTGAAAGCACAAGGCTGGATAAAGTGCGAAAGCAGCAATGAGGTTGTTCTCAAGTCAGACACCAAAAAGTTGAGGATTACCTGTCCAGGAAATCTGGAAATGAGGGCTTCAAGATGCAAGCCCTCTTCCCTGGACTGCCATTCCACCTGAAGCTACAGACTTAAGGGTGCTTGAGCAGCAGTCAAGAGTTCACTGAACTATAATCGAGGCACAATTGCCAACAAGGCTCAAGAAGAGCTAGTTCCTGTACTCTCCACAGCCCTAGCAGCTCATACTCTGGGGATCTACCATTTATTATGGAGGCCATGGCATTGATGCAATGTGGCCACATCTATAAATATTCCTGCGGCTTTCAGTGATAGGGCATTTTCATCTAAGTTATGCACAGGACTGGCCTGTATGGTGGTCATGAAGGGATTTGCCCTAAGAGCTAGCCCACTTTTATCAGAACCCAGACTAAGAGGTTCCTAGGGATCATTGTTACTGACTTCCAGGTTGCAGAAGGAAGAGATTCACTTGCATTTGCTCAACAATTGCATATTGTCATTTCCCTTTGGCTAGGAGGACGCACACAAGTGGTGGGGTGCAGAAGCAGGCGGAACTGTGCCCCTTTTGAGATGAGCCAAAATCCAGAATAATGTGCTGGTATGAGGAAGTTTCTTTCCTCTAGTTTGTAGGTCTCTCTGACCTGAAACATGCATTGTCCTCTCCCTTCAAAGGCTGCAAGAGTTTCAGTATAAGCTGGCTAAACAGGATAGTTTGGTGGACGAAGGTCATGCATATTACTGACCCCCAAGTGGAAAACTTGCAATGACAAACACCAGCAGCTCCAGTCTCAAGCACATACATGGGAACTACATCTGTTTTCCAGTGCTATCAAGACTACTATAACATTATTTTATCTGCTCACTTGCCACTCACAATCTGTTATTCCACTGACAGCCAAGAAGTCTACAGAACCTTCCATGCCATTCATTGATGCATACCCCAAACATGTTTTAGCTGGTATTTATTATATTTACTGTATATACCAGCTTTCTTTCATGATTGAATGCAGAGTAGCATTCTTAGGATTCTCAGGCACTCCCCCATTCAGGCACTGACTGGGCTCAGACCTCCTTAGTCTGCATCATGCACTTTTGGACCTTTTGCTTGAACCATTGTGTCTGTACAGTACTGACACACTGAAGCAAAATCCCAGCCACACATATTACATTGGAGTTGGGTGGAAAAGCCTTTCTGTGAACAACCAAGCCCCCTCTGGATAAATCTGATTCTATGTACTTTATCACATAATGCACACAGCATATGTTTCATTTAGGGAAAACTGCTGGGAGAATGTTCTCCCTCTGCAATGGAAGGGGCTGAAGCTTGAGGGAAGGTCTATGGTCAGTGCTGAATAAATGAGAGACAAATGTTTTGAGTCATTTAATTAAAAAAAGAGAAAGAAACTTTGGAAGATTGTTATAAAGTTGGCCTGGATTTCAAGGAGAACCTACACTATAGCTTCTCAAATCTGGGTGTGCAGTTTGGAACTTCACCCTGCCCATAAATGGGATGATCGTCTGAGTTTCCAAATGGGCCTGGAGGATGCAGCCTTAGGGTCTCTATTCAAAGTGCACCCCAATTTGAAGGAGCCATTGGTGATGCTGTGGATTCCACTGGATATGCACATGAGAGACTCCATGTGGATTCCACATGGATATGTGGTCATGTGGATTCCACATGGATATGCAATGGAGAGAGGTGAAAAGTGGTGTGCCCCAAGGATCTGTCCTGGGACCGGTGCTTTTCAACCTCTTCATAAATGACCTGGAGGCAGGGTTGAGCAGTGAAGTGGCTAAGTTTGCAGATGACACCAAACTTTTCCGAGTGGTAAAGACCAAAAGTGATTGTGAGGAGCTCCAGAAGGATCTCTCCAGACTGGCAGAATGGGCAGCAAAATGGCAGATGCGCTTCAATGTCAGTAAGTGTAAAGTCATGCACATTGGGGCAAAAAATCAAAACTTTAGATATAGGCTGATGGGTTCTGAGCTGTCTGTGACAGATTGGGAGAGAGATCTTGGGGTGGTGGTGGACAGGTCGATGAAAGTGTTGACCCAATGTGCGGCGGCAGTGAAGAAGGCCAATTCTATGCTTGGGATCATTAGGAAGGGTATTGAGAACAAAACAGCTAGTATTATAATGCCGTCGTACAAATCTATGGTAAGGCCACACCTGGAGTATTGTGTCCAGTTCTGGTCGCCGCATCTCAAAAAAGACATAGTGGAAATGGAAAAGGTGCAAAAGAGAGTGACTAAGATGATTACGGGGCTAGGGCACCTTCCTTATGAGGAAAGGCTACGGCGTTTGGGCCTCTTCAGCCTAGAAAAGAGACGCTTGAGGGGGGACATGATTGAGACATACAAAATTATGCAGGGAATGGACAGAGTGGATAGGGAGATGCTCTTTACACTCTCACATAATACCAGAACCAGGGGACATCCAATAAAATTGAGTGTTGGGCGGGTTAGGACAGACAAAAGAAAATATTTCTTTACTCAGCATGTGGTTGGTCTGTGGAACTCCTTGCCACAGGATGTGGTGCTGGCGTCTAGCCTGGACGCCTTTAAAAGGGGATTGGACAAGTTTCTGGAGGAAAAATCCATTATGGGGTACAAGCCATGATGTGTATGCGTAACCTCCTGATTTTAGAAATGGGTTATGTCAGAATGCCAGATGCAGGGGAGGGCACCAGGATGAGGTCTCTTGTTATCTGGTGTGCTCCCTGGGGCATTTGGTGGGCCGCTGTGAGATACAGGAAGCTGGACTAGATGGGCCTATGGCCTGATCCAGTGGGGCTGTTCTTATGTTCTTATGAGACAAGGTTCAAATCATTGCTGAGCTATGAAAACTCATTGGGTGGCCATAGATAAAGCAGCATCTCCCAGGGCTACTGCTGTAATGGGGAAAAAGGTGATAAGGACGCATTGTATCCTGGCCTGAGTTCTTGTTACAAACAAACACCTCTAGAAAATAGGCTTCAGTTATTGTTCAAAGAAGGGGAAGCAATGGACATTTGCAGGTTGTGCAGAGCACAACTTTTTAGGCTAGCGCTGCTAGAACTTGGAAGCCAATTTGCAGAGAAAGAAAGTAAACATGGTACAGTGGATACAAAGCATCGGAATAAGGTCTGTTCTTCCAAAAAGCACATCTGCTGCTGTGGAAGTGGGAAAGGGCAATCAATAAGACTGAACAAAAACTTACCCCTCATTAATGAGTCGGAAGATTTCATGATTTTTAATTCTAACACTTGTAAAAACTGCAGATGGCAAATGTCTTAGAAGAGGCATTCCCTTAGAAGAGGCAGTCCTTCCTGGGTATAAGTGGAGGAAGAAAACCTCTTCTAAGATGATGCCTCCCATGACACATGGGTAAACAAAATACAGAGCCCAATCCTATCCAATTTTCTAGTGCTGGTGCAGTTGAACCAGAGGGGTGTGGGCTGCATCCTGTGATGGAGGGGCAGTCACTGGGGTCTTCTTAAGGTATGGGAACATGTGTTCCCTTATGATGGGCTGCATTGTGGCTACACTGGAGCTGGAAAGTTGGATTGGGTCCACAATTTCTTGCTTGAGATGATTCTTTTTTCATGTTAAAATGTATGGAGAATTAATTAATTAGCTCATGTTCAAATGATCATTTGTCTAGCTGGTTTTTTTTTTTAATCAAATAGCAAAAATGCTTTTTAAAAATCACTGCTCAGAAAATCCAAGCTTCAGACTGACCACTGGAATATAAGATTTGGCCCACTGTTCACTGACTCATGACCTACCTGCCACCCAAGCATCACATGGCCCAATTTTAAAAAAACAGATACATCACTTTCAAACATGCTTCAGCATGTTCACTCTAAGGTTCACACTACGGAAAAAGCTATTCATTTTCCAAGAGACCAAAAGTGGAAGGTGAAACTACCTAACTGCCCAACCCTACTCATATTTACCCAAGAAAAGTCTCAGTAATTCTTGACATTTATATCGTGCTTTAGTGTTTGCATACATTCACTTCCCCTGGGGGAATCCCCTGGGGGCTGGGGATAAGAATACGCCCTCAGTTTGGCTGTACTTGTCATAAGAGGCAACTAAACAGCCACCGGGGAGATGGGACTCGTCAGCCTGGGAAGGCAGCTCATCTGAGAGAAGGAAAACTCTGATCCCAAACCTCCACTGCCTTGTGGCTACATCCAGTTATGGAAAAGGCTTCAGGAGTCAACCTCGAGGCAAAATCCAGAGCCGGAGTCCCTGAGGCAGTTCATGGCTGAACACAGTCACATTCTGGCAACTCCTGCGACGCCGCTGGAACCAACCATATTGGCTTCTGCCTTTCCATTGGACCATTTCAGCGACGTGGAGAGGGGGGATTTGCTGCATGGGTAACAGCCTATCCTCCATACCTACTTTACCCAGGCTTCGCGCACTAGAGAGGACACTGTGTTCCAGGACTACCATTCAGAGCGTGACGCCATAGTCTTCCGAGTCTGAAGGATGCCAACATTCACTTGTATTTCCAACAACATCCCTTTAAGGTTGATATGCCTTATTATTTCAATATGGCAAGTTAGGGATGGTGTGAGTATGAGAGGGAGAAGTTTTCCAGTGACTACCTAGTGAGCTCATGGCAGACATGGCATTTTAATTTGGGACTTCCAGATTCATTGTTGAATATATTAACCTCTATGCTAAACCAGAAGAGGTTTAGCACCTCTTCTGTTGCCCTACCATCACCCTATCAATTAAAATGCTTGAGGCCCCAATCCTATCCAGTTTTCCAGTGCCAGTGCAGCCTTGCCAATGGGGCATGCACTGCATCCTGTGGCAGGTAGGCAGTCACAGAGGCCTCCTTAAGGTATGGGACCATTTATTCCCTTACCGTGAGGCTGCATTGCATTCTGGAAATTTGGATAGGATTGGGCCCTGAAACTTTTGCAATTTGTTCCTTGCATCTGTCTTCTTTGCATCTGTCTTCACGGCAGAAGACCTCGGGCAGATACCGCTGCCCGAACGGCCCCTCCTGACCGAGGAGTTAAGTCAGATAGAGGTTAAAAGAGAAGATGTTTCAGACCTCATTGATAAATTAAAGATCAATAAGTCACCGGGCCCTGATGGCATCCACCCAAGAGTTATTAAGGAATTGAAGAATGAAGTTGCAGATCTCTTGACTAAGGTATGCAACTTGTCCCTCAAAACAGCCACGGTGCCAGAAGATTGGAGGATAGCAAATGTCACGCCTATTTTTAAAAAGGGAAAGAGGGGGGACCCGGGAAACTATAGGCCGGTCAGCCTAACATCCATACCGGGTAAGATGGTGGAATGCCTCATCAAAGATAGGATCTCAAAACACATAGATGAACAGGCCTTGCTGAGGGAGAGTCAGCATGGCTTCTGTAAGGGTAAGTCTTGCCTCACAAACCTTATAGAATTCTTTGAAAAGGTCAACAGGCATGTGGATGCGGGAGAACCCGTGGACATTATATATCTGGACTTTCAGAAGGCATTTGACACGGTCCCTCACCAAAGGCTACTAAAAAAACTCCACAGTCAGGGAATTAGAGGACAGGTCCTCTCATGAATTGAGAACTGGTTGGAGGCCAGGAAGCAGAGAGTGGGTGTCAATGGGCAATTTTCACAATGGAGAGAGGTGAAAAGCGGTGTGCCCCAAGGATCTGTCCTGGGACCGGTGCTTTTCAACCTCTTCATAAATGACCTGGAGGCAGGGTTGAGCAGTGAAGTGGCTAAGTTTGCAGACGACACCAAACTTTTCCAAGTGGTGAAGACCAGAAGTGATTGTGAGGAGCTCCAGAAGGATCTCTCCAGACTGGCAGAATGGGCAGCAAAATGGCAGATGCGCTTCAATGTCAGTAAGTGTAAAGTCATGCACATTGGGGCAAAAAATCAAAACTTTAGATATAGGCTGATGGGTTCTGAGCTGTCTGTGACAGATTGGGAGAGAGATCTTGGGGTGGTGGTGGACAGGTCGATGAAAGTGTTGACCCAATGTGCGGCGGCAGTGAAGAAGGCCAATTCTATGCTTGGGATCATTAGGAAGGGTATTGAGAACAAAACGGCTAGTATTATAATGCCATTGTACAAATCGATGGTAAGGCCACACCTGGAGTATTGTGTCCAGTTCTGGTCACCGCATCTCAAAAAAGACATAGTGGAAATGGAAAAGGTGCAAAAGAGAGCGACTAAGTTGATTACGGGGCTGGGGCACCTTCCTTATGAGGAAAGGCTATGGCGTTTGGGCCTCTTCAGCCTAGAAAAGAGATGCCTGAGGGGGGACATGATTGAGACATACAAAATTATGCAGGGGATGGACAGAGTGGATAGGGAGATGCTCTTTACACTCTCACATAATACCAGAACCAGGGGACATCCACTAAAATTGAGTGTTGGGCGGGTTAGGACAGACAAAAGAAAATATTTCTTTACTCAGCATGTGGTCGGTCTGTGGAACTCCTTGCCACAGGATGTTGTGCTGGCGTCTAGCCTAGACGCCTTTAAAAGGGGATTGGACAAGTTTCTGGAGGAAAAATCCATTATGTGTTACAAGCCATGATGTGTATGCGCAACCTCCTGATTTTAGAAATGGGTTATGTCAGAATGCCAGATGCAAGGGAGGGCACCAGGATGAGGTCTCTTGTTATCTGGTGTGCTCCCTGGGGCATTTGGTGGGCCGCTGTGAGATACAGGAAGCTGGACTAGATGGGCCTATGGCCTGATCCAGTGGGGCTGTTCTTATGTTCCTACAACTGTTCCTGGCTGCAAGTAATCAGTCAAAATTATCAGTGTGTTAACCACATTAACCTGTTGCAGAAAACACACACACACAGTCCTGTGGCACCTAAATGGATTATAGCAGTGGTTCTCAGTCTCTGGAGCCTTTTGCACTGTTTAGGAGTGCAAAGGGCTCCAGAGACTGAAAAGTTTAGGCACCACAGTACTCTGTGTTGTTTTTTTATGTAATGGGCTCTAGGAGCCCTGCTGGCACACATGCAGAGTCTCGGGAAGCCCCAGACGACCAGTGCTGAGCAGATGGTGGCGCCACTTGTGGTGTGCTCATGGAGCCACAGGCTCCTAAGAGCACACTTTCAGAAATGCTGGATTATAACATAAGCTTTGGAAAACTAGAGCCTAATTCATCAGATTGGATCAGTCAACGTGCATTATTTATATATATTACAGGATGACAAACAAGTCCAAAATATGAACAGGCAGACTAAGAACCAGAGACAGTTGGAAGACCTTTCCATATCACTGTCCTCTTCTCAACCTCTCAGCATCTCCATTCTATTTAGATATACAACCTGGAAAACAAACATCCCCCCCCCAAAGCCAATCTCTTCACCTATTGCATTTCACAAGCAATACCAGAAGCTGCACTCTGTCTCTCATGCTGTGCCTTTTTTCCATTACAAGGCAGGCATCCAGACCAACAGAAACTCTTTAAGGCAGGGATCTTCTGACCAAGGCTTTGAAGAGAGGAACTTGTCATGGAGATCTCTCACCATTAGACAATGCTGACAAAGCTGGGAGATTATCCTCTCCCTGCCCTTGGGAGGACAATATGGCAGTACTAGGACTGGGGACTAGCACGTATGCACTGCTGAAACAGAGACGCCTGCGTTGGCTTGGTCATGTTGTGAGAATGGGTGATGGCCGGATCCCAAAGGATCTCCTCTATGGAGAACTAGTGCAGGGAAAGCGCCCTACAGATAGACCACAGCTGCGATACAAGGACATCTGCAAGAGGGATCTGAAGGCCTTAGGAATGGACCTCAACAGGTGGGAAACCCTGGCCTCTGAGCAGCCTGCTTGGAGGCAGGCTGTGCAGCATGGCCTTTCCCAGTTTGAAGAGACACTTGGCCAACAGTCTGAGGCAAAGAAGGAAGGCCCATAGTCAGGGAGACAGACCAGGGACAGACTGCACTTGCTCCCAGTGTGGAAGGGATTGTCACTCCTGAATCGGCCTTTTCAGCCACACTAGAGGCTGTGCCAGAACCACCATTCAGAGCGTGTTACCATAGCCTTTCAAGACTGAAGGTTGCCAACTAAGAAGGACTGGGGAAAGTTATCAGCAGTAAACGGTAGTCTAAAATCACCAGAATCTCTGATACAGGAAGGCCAGCGGTTCCAAAGACACATACATGAAGGAAATGTGCTACTAAAGGTGAGGTGGCAGATTTGGAGACTGTCTGGTGCCCTGACTCAACACTTTGGGTTTCTCAGCTCACGTTTGAGAGAACACTCCTGTCTGTTTCACAGCTGCATTGTCGCAAGAAGCTTGCATGGTAGGGCTGTTCAGCAGGATGCAAGCAGCCAATCCTATCAACACCAGAGCCACCCACAAATTGCACACAGAACAGAACTGTCTGTCCCTTGTGTGGAAGCCTAGGTGCCCAAAGAGCATGCTGGAAGTTGTAGGAAGAGGGGGTAAGAACACATGAAAATGAAAAAAAGGGCAAGGCTTCATTCTCCCCCCCCCCTTATTATAATGTGTTCTATGCCCAACATGTCTCAACAGACAATCGTCCTCAGGGTACAAAAACCATACAGTGCCTTATTTCATGATAGTTACAGCTGTTCACTTCAAAGCCTGTTCTACCCACTTGGAAGCACTTCCTCCAAATTACTCTTTTTTCACAGGCCCTCCTTCCCACACTTCCAGTTTGGCATCCTGTCACATGACCAGCAGTGTGGGAAACAGATCTAAGGTAATCAGGCCCTAAGGTGCTATTGGAGTTTCATCCTAATAAATGAATTTCTAACACTCCCACACAACCACCTCCTTCATCCTGTACTTTAATTAGGAATACTGTACAGTTGAAATGCAGTAAGCTCATGATACTTACTCCTTCAATTAACACCCCCCCAACTAATCAAATAGACTAGGTGACTTGCATAGCTAGCAGAGGGGGAGGGCTCACATGTTTCAAGTAAAAGGCCAAAACTTTTATCGTTGTCACCTCCTTTGGCAGGTTCAAGATGTGCTCATGCTATGAGAACCTTTTTCAAAAGTTCTCATAGCTATTAATGCTGATTCAACATCATTAGTGTTTTAACCTTGGGAACATGCAAGGCTTTAAATATGGTGTGAGTTTAAAATTTGCTTCCTTCAAAACATGCAAAACTAAGAATGAGCCCACCAGATGAGCTTTACTTTTGATTCCCCCTAAATCTGCCTTGACAGTCCTATGTTTCCTTAGCCTGTTTGGCTGCATTATCTCTGACACCCAAGCCAGCTATCACCAAACCTCTTCAACACTCCAACTGATTAGATTAGATACAGGGGGGTTATCAGTCTTAGAACTACACAGAAGTCACATGTAGAAGTCACATGTAGGTTACCTTCTTTTTCCTGGTAAGGTTTCCCCATGTCAAGACAAGTTTTTCCTGTCATTCATATGGCTGCTGGGAAAACCTTCACCTCCTGAATTTCTACTAGTCTTACTACTGACTTATTAAAAGTAAGTACTACGGAAAAAAGAGTTGGCAATCCTATGCACATTTTCTATGAAAACCAATAGAATTTCCAGGAACACACAGGAGCAGGCTGACCCCAACACTTTAATCATTCTTTAGGTCAATGATTTTCAACCAGAGTGCCAAGGCACATGGGTGTGTTGTGAATGGTCCACAGATGTGCCGCAGGAGTTAGGGGGAATGTCATTTATGAACTGGGCCATTAGGGGATGTGATCCCTGTGCCAGCAACAGGGTGTGCCGTGTCAATTGTCCAAAACCTGATGGTGTGCCTTGACACTTTTTACACCTTGTCAGTGTGCCATGAGATGAAAAAAAAAATGAAAATCACTTCTTTAGGTACTTTATATCCCACCTTTCGGATCTTATAGAGTCTGATACTTTCTGGAGTAAGAGCTCAGGTTCTCTGGTTAGAATCCCACCCTGGGATGCAAACCTCTCCATGGCCAGTGGGGGTGTCAGCTCACGTGCATCCCCCCAAACTGTCTTATAGGCAGTTAGCAGAAAGGGAGACACATCAAGCTCCTCGCAGGAAGGAAGGGACGAGCTTCTCCGCCTCCCCGCGGCTTACCTGAGAAGGTGTCCAGGGCAGTGGGTTGATACTGGTCGGGGTAGCCATTGGTGGTGTAGCTCACGATCAGGCTGGTCTTGCCCACCGCCCCGTCGCCGATGAGGACACACTTGATGCCCAGTTCCGAGCCGCTGCCCCGGGGGGTGCTGCACCTTCGCAGCGTGGGGGAGTAATCCAGGAGCTCCTGCGGGGGCATGACTTGGGGGGCGGGGGGCGGGACCGCCGGTGATCCTCTTTTCCAAACGCTGGGGGGCTTGCAGCAAAAAATGATGCAGGTGTGTGTGTGGATGCCTTCTGTTGGAAAAACAACAGCCCTGCAAGGACGCCACCGAGCACCAAGACACGGGGGGAGCCGACGGTGGGCCAGCAGTGCCGCTATTCCCACGCACGGGGCCCGATTCCCCGGACCTGCATCCCTTCAGGAGCGGAGAGTTGCACTGGGGAGCTTTGCAGCCTGCTGGGCGTGAATGCCGCCCGCTCCGCTTTGCATTCAACTCCCCAAACCTGCGCTGGTTTCAAAGGAAGGAGGAAAGCACACCTGATTTGCATGGGCCCCACCTCCTCTCCCTGCAACCTGATGCTGCCGGCTCGATGCTCAGGCAAAACTCCGGCAGCTCAGTGGCGTAGCTAGAAGGGGTGCAAAGCACTAAGTCGTGCAGGGAGCCTCACCGCGACGTGCAAGCGGCCTCCTTGCACACTGCGGTGAGGCTCCCTGCAAAACTTATTGCTTTGCACCCCCACTCTAGCTACGCCACTGCTGAAACTCAGTACTAATCTTTCCTCTTATTGCTTGGCTGGTGGAGCTGCTTTGGAAGTGAAACTGGGGGGGGGGGGAGTGGGGCAGTTTGCCTTCTGATTTTCTGCAATAACACAAATGCACGCAGTGCACTTTTTTTTTTTTACTGAAGTGACCCCTTGGAGGGGAAGCTGCTGCACAATCACACTCACAGGGTTCTTTGGAAGAGATCTAAAATAATTGAACACTGCATTAAGTGGTGTAGCTAAGTGGGTACAGGGAGTAGCAACTGTACCATGCAACAAGCTTTAGGGGACAAGCTTTTGGGGGGTAACAACCTGAGTTTGACACTACCTGTAGTGTCAAACCTTGGTATGCACAAATAATACCATCATGTTATATATAATGGAAAAGGTAATTTAATGCAGAATGCACTGAAACAAACTGCTCTGGAATATCAGTTTTCTATCAAAAGGTAGGGCCAGTTAACCAGAAAATGAAAACCTTATGGAACAAAAAGGGAAAGAACTCAGAACTGACCTATGAGACTGATCTGAGAGGCAATGAGATGTTGTTATGATACAGCATGGAACCATGCTGTTAATATAAGTCAGCTTTCATTTCCATGTATCACAATGCAGTTACCCTGCTAACTGGATAAAGACACTTTTTCAAGCGGAGCTCCAAATTATACCCCGGAAGTGATGTCACATTTTTTTATTTATTAATGAATTAAATTTGATTTTGTTGGGGGGGGGGAGGCTAAAAAAATCTTCTTTGACCCCAGGTAGCAGATATATGCCTTAGCTGTGCCACTGGCTGGGTAGAGGTCTCAGAGCAAGTGGGTGGTGAGCTGCTGGGGGGGGGGCTGGAGGCTGGTTTCTCTCCAATTTTCACTTTTTATAAAGCCTGGGCGTGACATCACTTCTGGTTATGACATCACTTCCGGAGCATCATTTTGAGCTCAGCATCAAAATCAATAGCTATGCCACCACACATGTGATCTCCTCTGGGCTGAGAGGTGACAAGTATCTATGTGTCAGGGGCAGATTTAAATCAAGGGCTTTCAAAGATGCAGGCGGGCCTGAGACTATACTCCAAAACACATGAAATATTGCCCAAGAGCAAATACAGGTAATTGATTGCATGATCTTGTGCTCAGAGGAGTCCCTGACCGAATGTGTTTGACCCCAGACACTATCAAATGCAGCCAGTGGTATGATAACACATTTTTTCTCCCCCTTGACATGTGATGCTGCACAGAGTTAAATGTGTGGAACACTGAATGGTTTCAGGAATAACTGACTAGGGCTAGGAACTGACTGACTAGGAAGGGTGGAGGAAGTGAGAGAGACCCTGTTGGAGGAGAGATGAGGCAACTGACTATGCTGAGGGCCCAAAGAGATGGCAAAGGGCCATGGGTAAGAAAGATGGTGCAAAATCAGCTGGGAAATGTGGCTAGCTATGACCACACTAATGTACGCACTGGCACCCTTTGGCAGGCATCCCTCTAGTTCAGCGGTTTTCAACCACTGTGCCACAAGGCAGCCTCAGGTGTGCCAGAGGACCTAGGCAGCAGCCTCCGCCAGGAGAAGGAGGGGCCTGCTTTGACCCTCACGCAGCAGCAGGCGAAAAAGGAGCAGCCGCTTTGCATCTCCTGCTGCTGAGCAAGAGGAAGGCTGCAACTCGATCCTCATTTACCTGGAAGTAAGCCCCCTTGACTATTATGGGGCTTACTTCTGAGTAGACATGCCTAGGATTGGGTATGAAGTCCTTGGTTGCCTGCTGATTGAGCAGCCAGAGGAGCCTGGAGGAGGTCTGGGTGGAGTGAGAAGGCGGGAGCCAGGGGCAGGCAAGCAGGTAGGAAGCCATGCTGGGGCCACCAGCCTAAGAATGGGCTGGATGAGGGTCCACGAAAGTCCCTTTTCCTTGCCACAGTTGCTTGCAGCTTCCCAAGGCCTTACCTTTGCCTTTCAGAGGAGGGGCCCTGGGCCACAATCCTATCCACACTTTCCTGAGAGTAAGCCCCATTGACTATAATGGTACTTACTTCTGAGTAGGCATGCCTAGGATTGGGCTTTTGGTCACACTTTTTTCTGAAATACAGGAGTAGGCAATGGGGGGGAGAGAATGTGAGTCAAGTGATTCTGGACCTTTGGAAGGTGCGGATGAGTGAGGGAGGGGCAGTAGGAGAGGTGCTAACTGCAGTTATGAGATGGGGGGGAATGTCCCTGTGGGAGGGGGTGGGTGGGGGAGAGGAGGAGAGAGAAGTGCCAATTGCCCGCTCCTGTATTGGAGAAAAAAAGAGTGCAACCTAGGCATTGCAACCCAAGATTGCAACCCAATAAGATTTGCAATAAGATTGCAACCCAATCCTAGGCATGTCTACTCAGAAGTAAGTCCCACAGGCACATCCCCCCCAATGTCCCCCCTAGGCTTTGGCTACAATCCTAACTACACTTTCCTGAGAGTAAGCCCCACTGAATAAAATAGGACTTACTTCTGAGTAGACCTGGTTAGAATTGTGCCCTTTGTCATGTAATGATTTAATTGTATTAATTATATTAATTAAAAATTAATTGCAATGTCCTAATTTAATGCAAGTAAAAAACTGGGAGTGTGCCTTGACAATTTTAGTGCCTTGAGAGTGTGCTGTGAGCTGAAAAGGGTTGAAAATGGCTGCTCTAGTTCACTGTTTCTGAAACTGTGGGTTGGGACTCACAAGCCAATTTCAGGTGGGTCTCCATTCATTTCAATTTTTTATTTTTAAAATATTAGGCTAGATGCTACCATGTCATGTGACTGCATTTGGGAAAACGTGACAGACCTGTACTTTTAACAAGCTATTATGCAGATTCTTTTAACAATGATAATCAATGGGACTTACTCCTGGTAAATATGGGTAGGATTGCAGCCTAGGATAGTGAAAATTTTTTCCCTGCATGATGATATCACTTCCGGTGGGTCCTGACGGATTCTCATTCCAAAAAGTGGATCCCAGTGCTAAATGTGTGAGTACCATTGCTCTAGTTAATTATAATCACTTAAGTTCTTTCATACTTTAAAAGAGTTTCCCCACTTTAAAAAAGTGAAACATTACTTACTTACTTAGTAAGTAAGGCTTACTTCCAGGTAAATGAGGATCCAGCTGCAGCCTTCCTCTTGTTCAGCAGCAGGAGATGCAAAGTGGCTGCTCCTTTTTCGTCTGCTGCTTTGTGAGGGTCAAAGCAGTAGCTTCTCCTGCCCGAGGCTGCTGCCTACATCCTCTGGCCCCATGGCACACCTGAGGCTGCCTTGCGGCACACTAGTGTGCCATGGCACAGCAGTTGAAAACCACTGGGTTAGGGTAATGATCAAATTACTTTTCTTGAATTTGGCCAATGCAGTGGTTCTCAAACGTTTTAGCACCGGAACCCACTTTTTAAAATGACACACCATCAGGACACTAGCATTATGAGACTTGGGGCACAATCCTAACCAGGTCTACTCAGAAGTAAGTCCTATTTTGTTCAATGGGGCTTACTTTCAGGAAAGTGTGGTTAGGCTTGCAGCCTTAGGGTGCAATCAAGTGTGCCCCTTCAGCTGGCACAAGTCCATTGTGCTGGCTGAAGAGTGTCATGAAAGTGCCATAAAACACTTTCACAGCACTCTCAGGGTAGATTGGCCAGTGCACATCTGTGCGCTAGCCTCTCAGTGCTGACACATGCCCCAGAGCTCAGTAAGGTTGTGCTGGCCAAGCTCAGCCAGCATGGGGGTTGGGGGTATGTGGGGAGGGCAGGGAGGAGGCATTTTGGGGTGGGGAGGGCAGGTGGCGGGCATTCTGGGACAGGCAGGCAGGGCATTTATGCCGGATTGTAGTCCTGGGCAACCTGAACCAGCTCCGGAGTGCTCGGATTTGTCTACTGGTTTAGGTGGCACAGATCCAAGAAGCCCAATTGGGGCTGCTGCGGCTCTTCCTGGGGTACGGGGAAAACTTTTCCCTGCCTCAGGTTGAGCCTCAGAAAGCCCAAAACATGCACTGGATAGAGTGCAGGCCCACCAGCTTCCCTGTTCCAGTGCAAATTAGGATTGTGCTGTTAAAGAAAAGACGATCTAGAAAGAAATATTATTTTTATTTAAAAGCATTTATTTATTTGCTTGCTTGCTTGCAAAAAATACACAATCAATTTCTTATAATGGGGTATCCCTAATAAATAGCCTTGAGGCGCTTAGGGCCAAATCCTGTCCAACTTTCCAGTCCTGGTGTAGCTGTGCCAATGGAGTGTGTGCTGTATCCTGTGGTGGGAGTGTAGTTATGGAGGCTTCCACAGGGTGATGGAATGTTCCCTTGCCTCAGGGCTGCACCAGTCTTGGGTGCAGGGCTGCACCAGTCGGGCACCAGTTTCACTGGTGCTGGAAAGTTGGATAGGATTGGGCCCTTAGTTATGTGACCCAGCCTTCACCTCCCCTACTACCTGTCATTGAAGGTCTGGGGGGGGGGGAAACACCAGTAAAACACACTCAAACATTTATCTCCTTATATTCAGGCAAGCTTGCAGACTGCAGGAGCTCAGCTCTTTGCAAGGCAGTTAGCAGCTGTCTAATTTTTGAATAGCTTCAGGGCTTGAGGCAATTAGTTATCTGATCTTTCCATCACCTATGTTTTCATTGGAGGCTCTGTGGGTCCCACTAGAAATTGGGTTGTCACCCACCAAGTGGGCCCTGACTAACAGTTTGAAAAATGCTGGGCTAACTCAGTGAAAGAAGCGAATGGTTCTGGCTTTTGAACAATGAGATCTGTAGAATGTTTCATGCCTATGTACAGTAGCAAACTATCTTCCAAAGTCCCCTCATTCCTCTGCATTTATTACTGTAGTCCTGACCAGTTGCATGTACTGGAAACAAACCTTAATCTCTACAGTGTGATTGAAAGACAGACGGATTAAAAAGTAGAAATAGAAGTGATTTAGAGCTCCATTCTATGCATGTCTCCTCAGAAGTAAGTCCCATTGTCCTGCTGGGATAGTTCCTGGGATAGGATTGCAGCCTTATTCCCATGTGTTGACATGAGCATTCCCAGTGTCACAATCAGCCGTGCAGTGAATGCTGCAACAACAGGAAATTTAGCAGACAAGGATTAGGAGGGTGACATATTAACTCACCTATTCCAGGGAGCTTCCTTGGGAAGGTTTTTTTTCTTCCATGATCTTTGCATCAGAACAATGGTTGTTGAAACTTATTGCCACTAGATTTTATCACAGTTTGTATGCTCAGTCCCTCCTCCAGTCTCAGGGATGACGCATCTATTCCATACAAACCAAGCAGAACCAGGCCTCAGTTCAAATGCTGGGTCTTTCGCCCATCTACACTACAGATGCATTTTTGTTTATGGTTTCCCAAACTTTTTCAACTGGCGGTTCCCTTGATCTACTGGGCCATCAATCACGGGCTCCTCCTATCCATTGTATAGGGGGGTGAGTTTTTTTGCAAGGATTCTGCTGCTCCCCGGACTGGTTTCTGCGGCTCCCCTGGGAGCACAGCTTAAGAACCACTGGTTTCTTACATTTATATCCCACTGTTCCTCCAAAACAGCGGTTCCGTATGCCAAAAATGGTTCACTGACACCCCATTTTATCCTTCCAACAACTCTGTGAGGCAGGTCTGGCTGAGAAAGTGACTGAGTGAATTTTATGGCTAAGTGGGGTTTGAATCCTGATGTACCTGTTCCTAATCCAGTTCTAGTTACTACATAATTGCCACCATTCAGGTATCCCAACAGCAAGTCACCATAAGTCTGGGGCCACCTTCTGAGAATGGGTGTGTGAAAAACTGAATTTTCACATCTCTCGAAATCTTTCACTTTTTTTTTTACTGACACATTCTTGCTTTTCCCCAAATTTATATATTTCTGTCAACAGTTGACTGAAATGACTTCTTCACCTCTGTGGGAATTCTCCTATGTATAAACCATGTTTAAGCGCAGCAATTACTTCAGTAGAAACAAACAAGGGAGCTCCCCCAGGTTTCTTTCTCAGGTTTTACCCAGCTCCCAGGATCTCAAACTTGCTGGTGCAGTTTCACTTAAGTGCAAAGAGCTTTCAAACAATGAGCACCTGGCTTCAGTTACATGTTTTGTTTTCATAAGGATTAAAAAAAACAAAAAAACAACCCTTGCTCTGGGCTGTACAGGAGTGATTGCTATGGAGACAAGGGCGTCAATCCTGTGCACACTTACTTGGGAGCAAGTCCCACACTGAACACCACAGCTGGATTTACCGCCATGATTAATTGCACAGCCAGCCTGGAGTATTTTAATTTTGTGCATCTCGATTTAATAGTTCATAGTAGCAGCTGGAGAGTAATCACAATATTTGAGCATCTACTTAGCATTTCTAAGTGTTCAGTGTGTATCACCTGTATGATCATGATTTAAGCTACAATCCTATCCACACTTACCTGGCAGTAAGCCCAATCGACTATAACGCAGTGTGTCTCAAACTGTGGGTCAGGATCCATTAGGTGGATTGCAAGCCAGTTTCAGGTGGGTCCCCCTGGTTGGCAACCTTCAGTCTCGAAAGACTATGGTATGAGCTTGGTATTCCCAAGCGATCTCCCATCCAGGTACTAACCGGGCCTGACCCTGCTTAGCTTCCAAGATTAGACAAGATCGGGCATGTGCAGGGTAACAGTCAATACCCATGAGTCTATCCATGTCGTGAGATTATCCGAAGAGGCATTACTGTGTGTTTCCTGGCTATTGGAAGTATGGCTAATGGGGATCATGGAATGGCCTCTTCAGTAGGGCCTCCCTTCCTGTGGAATTCCCTTCCATAGAACGTTGACTGTCCTTCCTCCCTTTGAAGCTTTCAGAAGAGGGTCAACACATATTTATTCCAACAGACCTTTCTCAATTCCTTTTGATAACGGTGCCTTTTCTCTTTCTTGGTTTGTGTGGTATGGGTGGTAGTACTTCAATTGTACCAAGATCCAGGTCTACAGAGCTTGCATCCTGAGTACACTTCTGTACTGCAGCGAGTCATGGACTCTTCGCTCACAACAGGAGAGGAAACTGAGCGCTTTCCACATGCGCTGCCACATGCGCTGCCTCCGACGCATTCTCGTCGCATTCCACATGCGCTTTCCACATGCGCTGCCTCCGACGCATCCTCGGCATCACCTGGCAGGACAAAGTTCCAAACAACACAGTCCTGGAACGTGCTGGAATCCCTAGCATGTATTCACTGCTGAAACAGAGACGCCTGCGTTGGCTTGGCCATGTCGTGAGAATGGATGATGGCCGGGTCCCAAAGGATCTCCTCTATGGAGAACTCGTGCAAGGAAAGCGCCCTACAGGTAGACCACAGCTGCGATACAAGGACATCTGCAAGAGGGATCTGAAGGCCTTAGGGATGGACCTCAACAAGTGGGAAACCCTGGCCTCTGAGCGGCCCGCTTGGAGGCAGGCTGTGCAGCATGGCCTTTCCCAGTTTGAAGAGACACTTGGCCAACAGTCTGAGGCGAAGAGGCAAAGAAGGAAGGCCCACAGCCAGGGAGACAGACCAGGGACAGACTGCATTTGCTCCCGGTGTGGAAGGGATTGTCACTCCCGGATTGGCCTTTTCAGCCACACTAGACGCTGTGCCAGAACCACCTTTCAGAGCGTGATACCATAGTCTTTCGAGACTGAAGGTTGCCAATATACTTCAATTGTGTGCTTTGGGGTTCTCTGTTTTTAATTGTATTTTTACTGTGTTTTAAAACTTGCTTTGGGAGCCACTCCTCAGTGATATGGCAGGATATCACTGTTTTAAATCAATAAAGATTTGAGTTGTGCCGCAAGGTCCATAAAAAAAAATAGCGAAGTAAAAAGGTCAAAGCAACAGGGAGTTGCTTTACTGGTCAGAATATGCCTAAACTATTGATATGATGTCCAAACTGAATGCCTGTTGAGTAGGATGACTACACAGTTTTGCCTTGTAAACAGAGGCTTTTAAAAGTAGCAAGGGATGGAGAAAGAGAAAACAGAATCAATGGTGAGGCCATCTGGTCAGCTGTTCAGAGACTCTGGCTGATCCTCAGGCCAGCCTCATCCCTGCAAATTGAGACATCACTCATGTGACCAATTGGGGGCAAAGTTTCTAAGCTGATCTCTATTTTGGTTGTGGGGAAATATCAATTGGCTGGCAATTGCCCAAATGTGTATGTATGATGGGGGGGGGGGGAGAGAAAAAAGGCTCCTATTTAATTGAGCAGCTAACGCTTTCTTCAGCAGTGTTTTAAAAAAAAACACAAACCTCAGGTGCTGAATTTCTGCAGTCAAAAAAGATGGAAAGACACTTTTCTGAATAACCTCTATGTGTATTCTCTCTGTCCTAATATGACAGCATAGTAGCCAGCCTAGGAGCGAGTTGGCACACCACAGTATAGCAGTGCACTGTGACCCTCAAGCTTAGAGAGCCTCTGGTGGTTGAAACCTGCCCTATTTTTTACTGACTGTAGTCTGTGTCCTTTTGCTGTCCTCCTCTTCCCTACTACTTCCTGTCTTGTAATAACTTCTTCTGCCTTGCAACCCCTACTGCTGCGGTTCCCAGGCCTAGCCCTAGATGGAGGGTTGTCAAATCTGACTGAAGCAATTCCTGGATAGTTCTTCCACCCAACATGATGTAATGTTCTTAAGCCAAGGAGTCTCTGTTTCCATCTCCAGGATTGCTTTCCACTGTCACCTAGAGATTGATGCTGATTCCTGGAGGGTTGCCAACCCTACCAAAGAGTCTCATCGCCCACAGGCCTCCACACTCTCATGGAGTTGAGCACAGTACTTGGAAGAGTAGTGACTGAGCAAGTGATTTTTAATACCATATTGTTCACTGCCTTCCTTTGACGCTCAGGGCAGAGGACAATAAAATAGTAATAAAAAGCCATTAAGAAAAACACACTTTGTCAAATCATATGAGAACAAAATTCACTGAAGCAACTGTGGTGGCAGATTAAGACCCCTGGCTCATGACACATGGGCCAAAAGACACAACAAGGGGCTTGTTTTATAGCTATTCTTGATTAATCAATAGAACATAGCTGAGCTTTTGCTCAGAGGGCAACTATACAGTGTAAAGAACAAGATTAAGTCATAACACTTGAACCCTGATGGGACTGGCAAGGAAGAAAGAGCGATTTCTCTCCTAAATTGGGGACATAAGGTAGAAAAGAGACAGTCCTAGGAAGCAGTAGATACGCAGTGGTGGAATTATAAGTCAGATACTTGTTTACTTCATAATTAAAAGCTAATGGTTGGTGTGATGTTTTTCCTTTACACATAATACTTATTGAATATTTAAACAACACACACATACACACACACATTTCCTGACATGGGCAGTCTTTACTGACCATCTTTTCTGACTTGATCCCTTGTTACCAGTACCTGGAATAAATTCTCTTCAGAGTGTTCTCAGAGAAACTGGTATCAAGCCTCTTCATTTAAATTGCCATGGCACAACTGCAACGTATATCCCATATGCAATCCTCAATTTGACTATTATTTATTTATCACTTCACATAATTTAAGGGAGACTTCAGTGCAACTCTTCAAAGAGGGGACTTCAGAGCTGGGGTGTCACCACTGAGAATTTCTCAACCTGGGTTCAGCTCTGAACAGCACCTGGAGCAAATCCCTCTTCTCCCCAAATCTCAAGGAGCAGCAGGTATCAGCAGTGGCATAGCTACAAGAGGTGCAGCATGGTAAGTATTGCAGGCGCCGCAATGTGCTGTGTAAGCGTCCCCTCCCACTTCGCCATTGGAACCATTCCAGACAGTGATGGCAGCGTGCAGGAGCGCAGAGCGTGCATGGCTCCAGTGCTGAGTGGAACAATTACATGGTGCATTTCAGTGCCTGCAGTACTTACCATACCACAGCTTCTATAGCTATGCCACTGGGTATCAGAATAATCTCATTAAAGTCAATGGGAATATTTACAAGCTTCCATTGAAGCATGTGGTTCTTGATGAATCAGTGCTCAGGTCCCTAAATGAAACATGCAGTCCAATCCCATTCAAGTTTCCTTGTATATAAGCCTCAGTGAATTCAGTTCAACGGCTTGTATGCCCTGCTCCGATGCACTGCTTTGTTCTGAGAGTGAGATCCTGATCTCTGCAGATGTGCATGAATATGCCACCTGGGCAAGAGCAACCAGGATCTGGTGAAACCCAAGGAGAAATGAGACACAACCTTCTCTTGCCAATCACGCTCTTAATTATTATCTAATTAGTGAGCTAACTAATGCAGACTCATCATGCATCACCTCAGACAGCTCATCTCAGTCCACTGTGGGAAAAAAGCCAACTCCCTTATTTCCAAAATAAAATGAAATAAAGTGCAATCACTGCTTAAGGGACGACAGCCAAGACCAGGATGAGAAAATCATGAGATTTTGCAATGATGTCTCTTGTGTGTAACTACAGATATGACATTTTATAAAATGGCACATCATTCAATTCTCATTGATGGACTCTCATGATGCTGTAAATGCTGTATATTAACATTCAAAGATGTTTGCCAGGTGACTGGCTGGTAAAGGATCCAGTTACAATTTCAAAGGCCCATTATGGAGAACTCGTGCAAGGAAAGCACCCTACAGGTAGACCACAGCTGCGATACAAGGACATCTGCAAGAGGGATCTGAAGGCCTTAGGAGTGGACCTCAACAGGTGGGAAACCCTGGCCTCTGAGCGGCCCGCTTGGAGGCAGGCTGTGCAGCATGGCCTTTCCCAGTTTGAAGAGACACTTGGCCAACAGTCTGAGGCAAAGAGGCAAAGAAGGAAGGCCCATAGCCAGGGAGACAGACCAGGGACAGACTGCACTTGCTTCCAGTGTGGAAGGGATTGTCACTCCCGAATTGGCCTTTTCAGCCACACTAGAGGCTGTTCCAGAACCACCTTTCAGAGCGCGATACCATAGTCTTTCGAGACTGAAGGTTGCCAACAACAACAATATTGTCAGGAGGAAGTACAAAGTCAGTAGAGACTTAAGCCTTAATCTCTTTTTCTGTCTCAAACCTTGGAATATATCTAAGAATGTATCTCTGAGAGACATTAGACAAGAGAATTGACCCTCCATAAGCATTTGTGTTTTCTTAATGAATATTTTATTTACATAGGAAACTTGCTAAGAAATTGGGTGTGTCTGTACACCATTTTTGAAAGGCTCACTGAAGGGCTTGGTTTTGTTTTATCATGGGGGTGATCAGTTACTAGATCAACAGATTACTAGAGAGAAATGGGATGGGACTCAGTTCCAGCTCCCTGGCTCCTCCCTCCTGTATCATCTCCTGCCTTGGGTTTTTCAGGCTTCCTGGAAGTTTAAAGATTTGCTGGACTCTTGCTTTCACGTCAGCTCTTCCTTTCATTTCGCCTCTGGGTTTATAATTTTCTAATTTGTGTTGCTCAAGTGTCTCCCAACTCAGAAGTTTTTTTTATTCAGAAGTCAGCCCCTTGAGTAAGTCATTGGGGCTTACTCCCAGCTAACTGTGCATAAGATTGTAGCCTTAACTTACCCCAGTTGAGAAGCTGACAGGATTGAAAAGTGGGCTAAAAATAACCTGCCCACTTACTTAGGAAGTTTGTGGCACCCAGCCCCAGACTGCATGGCCAGGTTTAGATTAAGGGACACTGTAACTGTCTTTAGCAGAATCGCATTTATGATTAACAGATCCACAGGCTGAAGCATAACCTGGTGATCTGGGTCTTTCTGAAGCAGACTGTCCAATTCCCTATGGTTCCTGTCTGCTACCGGATACACAGAAGACAGCATCCTTTCCCCTTTCATTAATTGCACATGTTGAATCTTGAGACAGCAAGGTGGTTTTGCTTTTCAAACCTTCCCTGATTTTTTTCTGCATCAGGAAATATGGTCACTGCACCCTGCATGTGCCTGATCTCGTCTGATCTTGGAAGCTAAGCAGGGTCAGGCCCGGTTAGTACTTGAATGGAAGACCGCTTGGGAATACCGGGTGCTGTAGGCTTATACCACAGTCTTTCCAGACTGAAGGTTGCCAACCATCTCCCTATACTGAACACTATCTCCCGATCTCGTCTGATCTCGGAAGCTAAGCAGGGTCAGTCCTGGTCAGCACTTGGATGGGAGACCGCCTGGGAATACTGGGTGCTGTAGGCTTATACTATAGTCTTTCGAGACTGAAGGTTGCCAACCATTCATTGTCATATAATGATGAGGTATCAATGGGAAAACCTGTGTTCTGAGCTGCGCAGAGCTCAATACAGGAAGCAGAAGACAGGAGCTCCCTCAGTTAGAGGTGCTAGCAGACAGGGAAGCTCTTGTTGTGTAGTACATTCAGGAAAATGGTAAATCTGGCTCAGTTCCAGACTGATTTCAATGAGCTTAAGCATGCCTAACTTTCCACAAGACTATGCTATTTTGCAAAATTTCTATGCAAAATTGGATAGATATGGAAACTTGGGGCACACAGTGATTGCAAAGTGGCCATGGAAAAGCTGCCACTCTGTTTTGGTGGGTCATGACTTCCTAAGCCACAAGAATGGAGAAGTACCCATTCAAACTAGACAACTGAATCAACAGCTCCTTTGTGTGACATGAAGCACCTTTTATCACTATTATCAATAATATTATCAATATGGTAATTTCGATATAAATATTAATATTTATAGGTAGTGATAATATCAATATCATTAAAAAAGGATATTTTGCTGTTGTTGGTAGAATATCATTCTGAATACACTCATCTATACTGAAGAAAAAAAATCTGTACAATATGCCTGTTGGGCAGAATCCTAACCCCTTATGTCAATGCTTTCGAGCACTGGCATAGCGGTGCCAATGGGACGTGTGCTGCATCCTGCAGTTGGGTGTCACTCACGGAGGCCTCCTCAAAGTAAGGTAATGTTTGTTCCCTTACCTTGGAGATGCATTGCCCTTATGTCAGTGCTGGAAATCACTGACATAAGGGGTTAGGATTGTGCCCTTAATTGTATAGACTCTGTGCACTGAAAGAAGAGGGGGTGGATTCAGATCCTGATACTCAACAAAGCCTCATTGCTATTTTATACTGGTAACATGCTTATGGTGCATGCCAGGCAAATAAAATAACTTTGAGCAGAAAGAGGCTTGAACTAGGTGAAAAGGGGAATTGTACATCAATCATTTTGATAACATATTGATGCATCTCTTAAGTCGCTTCAGAGATTAAAGGCACTCTTATTGGCATCCTTCAGTCTCGGAAGACTATGGTATCATGCTCT
This sequence comes from Tiliqua scincoides, assembly GCF_035046505.1. NCBI lineage: Eukaryota > Metazoa > Chordata > Lepidosauria > Squamata > Scincidae > Tiliqua > Tiliqua scincoides. The sequence goes on from NC_089821.1 coordinate 14,005,560, forward strand.
GAACAGTGTTCTGGAACAGAGTGTCCTCTCCAGTGCGTGAAGCCTGGGTAGATATGGAGGATAGACTGTTTCCCATGCAGCAAATCCCCCCTCTCCACGTCGCTGAAATGGTCCAATAGAAAGGCAGAGGCCAATACGGTTGGTTCCAGCAGCATCGCAGGAGTTGCCAGAACATGACTGTTCAGCCATGAATTGCCTCAGGGACTCCTGCTCCGGATTTTGCCTTGAGGTTGACTCCTGAAGCTTTTTCCATAACTGGATGTAGCCACAAGGCAGTGGAGGTTTGGGATCAGAGTTTTTCTTCTCTCAGATGAGCTGCCTTCCCAGGCTAAGGAGTCCCATCTACCCGGTGGCTGTTTAGTCACCTCTTAGGACAAGTACAGCCAAACTGAGGGCCTATTCTTATCCCCAGCCCTCAGGGGAAGGTTAAAGGCAAGACTCTTTTTTTAATGCTCCAGATAGTGCAGACACATGTATTAGTCTGACTGCCATCCCTTCAAATATAGGTCAACATTTCCTCCTCAAGCAGGTGGGAATTTACACTAAGTATGTCTTTGCTTGAGGATATTATGATAATGTCTAATCTTTGCTGGTACATGTTGCCACCTAGTGGATAAAACATAAAATCCAATATAATTGCAGCAGAAATGTGATGCAGTCAGTGGTCTTCAACCTTTTTCATGGCACAACCTCAATGAATGAATGAATGAATGAATGAATGAATAAATAAATAAATAAACAAAAGTATGAGACTAGGAACCCACCACTGATCCTGCCCCACTTCCAGGATCTGATCTGCCCATCCTCCACCCCACCCAATGTGTTTCCCTCTACCACTTTTGTCTTCACAACCGCCTTGCTTCCACCAGCCAGCTAGCCTGGCTTCCTTTCTCTGGGAAGAATATTCAGAACCCAGAAGTAATGGACTTGAGCATGAATTCTGATTTCCATTGGTCTAACATGACAGGCCCTTCATACACCTAAGCAGTGGTATCTGTGGGCAGAAAAAGAGATCAGCAGCAAGTTTTAAGCTGCAACAACAATCCGCTGTGTGCTTACTTTGAGTCCCTGTATGCAAAGGATCAGACTACAAGGTTATAGATAATCAAGTCATTCCAAAGCATGGGAGGTGATTACCTGTTCAAGACTGGCTGACAAGCAGCAACACCAATCTGAAAAGAGACAACCTGGAATTAAGCACTTGAAGACCCAGCAATTGCTAGGCAGCAATTTTAAGCATGTGTAGAGCGAGAAAGAGAGAGCTCATGCTTCTACCCCTTCAGGCACCCAGAACCAGCTTGTTTGTTGTCCTCTTCTCAAACCTCCCTTGAGAGAACTGGGGCCAGATGCAGCTTTCAAATGTAGAATTTTCCCGTAGGCTAATTTCAGTTCATGGGAAAAGACAAAAAATTAGAAATTTTTTAAGGACCTTAGAACTGGATTTTCTTGTTTACTACAGTCACCCACACAGAGACTTTAAAAGGCTGCAGGTAAGTGAAGCATTGGTATACACAGTGTTTTATAGAAGTAATAGAGCCCAGTCCTTGCCCCACAGAGAAGGGACTGGAAGCTGAAGAGATGGACAATGATAGTAAGGAAAGACAGTAGGTAACTGGCAGCTATATTGAAAGCTTGGGAATAATGATGAAGAGAGAATGGGCTTCAAAAGGTCACAAGGCCCCCTTGCATTATTTTCTGTCGAATTTCTGGGCTCCTTCAGAAGCTAGCCCTGGTTGTGTTGTCTCCTTTCTCAACTCTGGTTTGGGAACCTCCAGTTGCTTGATTGCAGGGGCAGTGGCAGGCAGGAGGGAGCAGGGCCCATGAGAGGGGTAAATCGGCCTACTACAGAAACTCTGCCTTGTGGATCCACTAACCATGAAGGAGTGTATAGGAGCTTAGGGGCACAGTTGCGGGGCTACAGCTGCCACAGAAGTATGTTTGGTTCACACTGGACCACTTTCCATTCTAGTGTGAACCCCATTTCCCATTCTGGTGGTGTTTGTGTTTGACAACAATGCCTCAAAAACTGATCAAGGTCCAGTACTTTTTGCAGATTAGTTAACATAAGAACATAAGATTAGCCCTGCTGGATCAGGCCAAAGGCCCATCTAATCCAGTTTCTTGTATCTCACAGTGGCCCACCAAGTGCTTCAGAGAGCACACAACAAGACACAACCTGCATTCTGCTGCCCTTCCCTGCATCTGGCATTCTGAGGTAGCCTACTTCTAAAATCAGGAGCCTGCCCGACATGTAACCCATGATGGACTTTTCCTCCAGAAATTTGTCTAAATCCCTCTTAAAGACATCTAGGCAAGATGCCATTACCAATTCCTGTGGCAGGGAGTTCCACAGACTAGTTCAATGGTGATGCAAGGATGTGATCTTACACGTGGAAGGCCCATAGCCAGGGAGACAGACCAGGGACAGACTGCACTTGCTCCCAGTGTGGAAGGGATTGTCAGTCCCGAATTGGAATGGCTCCGAAGGGGGGGCTGCTTGCACACGGTGGTGAGGCTCCCTGCAAAACTCAGTGCTTTGCACCCCCTCCAGCTACGCCACTGAATTTGAGTTTTGCTTGAGCATCCAGAGAGCAGGTCGCAGGGAAAGGAGGTGCGGCCCATGGAATGGCTCCCTGCACAACCGAGCGCTTTGGCCCCCCCCTCTGGCTACGCCACTGGTTCCATTTCTCACCCCAGGCGGCTATTGCTCCGGCACAAAACGCGAGGAGCTGCTTCCCCTGCCAGGCAGCGGTGGCGCAGAGGGAGGGGGCAACCCCTCTGAGCGGTGATGCAGCCCCACTGCCAGCAGAGCGCAGGGCGCACGTGCGCTTTTGCCCACCGCCCAGCAGCGACCGGGCTCCAGCGGGGCGCAGCCTGCGCTCTCCTCCCGCTCCGCGCCCGGAAACAGGAAGGGCTGCTGGGCTGTCGCGGGTCAGCTGAGCGCCGGCGGAGGAGGAGGAGCGGCAGCCCCAGTAGCAGCCATGGCCTCCATCCTGGACCAGTACGTGGACTCGCTCTCGCACTCCGCCTCCTCGCAGCAGAGCCGCACCAGCCTGGGCATCCCGCACACCGGTAGGAGAGGGCCGGAGGGGGACTGGCTGGCGGGTCGGGCACCAGTCCCCGCTTGGAGCCTTGTAGGGGGAGTCTGGCCCGGCCCGGCCCGGCCCGGAGTGCCAGGGTGGGAGTGCCTCGCCTGGCGCTTAGTGCTGATAGCCAGGGGGCTGGTTTTCCCTTCCCAGCGCTGGGCACACACATTTCGCCCTAGGCTTACACAGGCTTTACCCAACGTGTCATTAGTCAGTGGAACTCCCTGCCACAGGTTACAAGCCTCTGGGGCCTTTCTTATGTTCTTGTTGCCGTGGGGCATACTCCCAGGTAAGCGTTGAGAAGCAGGGGGTAGCCATCCAGATTTGAGTGCCACTCTCCCACTCTGCTTCTTCGCAGCAGAGCCCCATCAGCCTGGGCATACCTCACCACCAGTAGAAGAGAGGATGGGGTCTGTGTGGCTGGCTGTCCGGCCAGGCCCCTGGCAGATCAGGGCCTCCCACCTGGACCCTTCTCATTCCTGGGGCTCTCTCCTGCTGAATCAGGCACAAGTCCCTCCTTTTAGCTTTGTAGGGGAAACCTAGCCTGGAGTGGCAGGGTGTGAGTCCTTGCCTGACATTCAGTGCTGATAGCAAGAGGTTGTTCCCTTCCCAGCAATTGGCACACACATTTCACCCTAAGCCAGTGTTTCTCAGCCAGTGGTACAGGTACCACCAAAGGTACTTAAGATGGCATCTGGTGGTACTCCCAGGACCCCTGAAACCAGGGTCCATGAGGAGGGTGGGGTAAAGGGGTAATTTGTACCTGGGCCCAGGGTCAAAAAGGTGGGCCCAAGAGCCAAAGGAGGAACCCAGAAATTTTCTGGGATCTTACATTTTCTGCTCTCATTCAGACTCACTGCCAGTGCAGGATGTTGAGGGCACTACTGTGGGCGCACGGCGGCAGCTGCTATTGCAAGCCATAGGCGTCAGGCCACACTCCTTAACACAGTGTCAAATCTGGGAGGAGACTGGCTGGCTACAGTAGCTCTTGGATGCGTAGATCAGCTTGCCATGAAAGGGTGTATAGGAGCTCAGGGACACAGCTGCTGCAGAAGTCAGTTCTGGTGCAAACAGGACATTCTCCATTCTAGCATCTGGCCCAGATTCCTTTAGAAGGGGATTGGACAGATTTCTGGAGAAAAACTCCATCAAAGGTTACAAGCCGTGATGGGTCTGTGTAACCTCCTGGTTTTAGGTTACCTGAGAAAGGGTGCATGGGAATGGCAACGTGATGGTCTTGTGTGCTCCCTGAGGCATCTGGTGGGCTACTGTGAGATACAGGAAGCTGGACTAGATGGGCCTATGGCCTGATCTAGCACGCTTTTATGTTATTATGACATGCCAGTTGCACGGAAGCACCAGGCTGCAGGTCTTGTGTGCTCCCTGAGGCATCTAGTGGGCCACTGTGAGATAAAGATAAAGGAACCTGAAATAAATGGGTCTTTGACCTGATCCAGTGGGGCTCTTCTTGAGTGATTCCCTTTGGCTGATCCAGGCTCACTTCTGAACTAGCGTTCTTAAGCCATTTCTGCTCAATGTTGCATGTATACAACAGGGATCAAATGTGTACACCTGTGGGCTGGGCGGAAATGGGTTAAGATTGTGGTGCCTGGGTGCAAAGCTGCAGGAAAGTAAGTGCACTATAATAATACTTGATCTGCAGTACTAGAGGATCTAGAAAAAAGCCATTTCCCAACATTTTGTCCTGCTCTTACAGTATTCTTATTGTTAACTGGTCTGTGGAACTCCTTGCTGCAAGATGTGGGGATGACGTCTGGCCCAGATTCCTTTAAAAGGGGATTTGACAAATTTCTGGAGGAAAAGTCCATCCCAGGTTACAAGCCATGATGGGTATGTGCAACCTCCTGATTTTAAAAATAGGCTACTTCAGAAGGCCAGATGCAAGGGACGGCACCAGGATACAGGTCTCTTGTTATCGTTTGTGTTCACTGAGGCATCTGGTGGGCCACTGTGAGAAACAGGAAGCTGGACTAGATGGGCCCCCTTTGGCCTGATCCAGTGGGGCATTTCTTATGTTCTTATTCAGATATATTTTCAATTTGATAGATTTTAGTGCAGTCTTAGTTACCCAGGATTTAAAGTATACAAAGGCCCAAATTCATTCTGTTCATGCCCCTTAATATTCTGGTCCCATGGAGCTTAATTCTCCCAGATCTGAATGACAGTATATCGTCAAGTTACCACTAGTTATAAGGAAGCATCTCAAAAAGAGCTTCTTGGGTCTGGTGGTAACTTGAGAACTGATTGCACAAAGGCCTGATCACATGACACAGTATTATTATGGATAATATTTATATACTGTTTTTCAATTTAAAAAAGTAGTTTGCATATCAGTTTCTGTAGCAAATCTGTTTCTATGGGAGCCACCCAAGGTACCCAGTCCCTGAAAAGGCTCATAGTCTTTGAAAAAAGTCACAAAAGAGAACCCAGCAACTGTCATTGGAAAAGACACCATGCCAGGGTGGGGAGGAACAATTCCTAACTGTGCTAAATATAGGAGGTCACCACTTTAAAAGGGCCTTTTTGCCCAGTTATCAAGGGACTATCTCATATCTCGATGGTCCAGATTAAAATTCTGCTAAGGTCTTTGAACTGAAAGAGAATGTAGTATCTGAATGCATTTTTGAGTCTTCTTTGGGCTGGCAGACCTTTGAGTAGAAATCATATTTGTACTTCTCTTTTAATTCTTTTAGGGTTGCGTTACAGAAAAAAATTCCGCAGGGCTGTACAACATATAGCCCCAAAATTCCTTGCTGTCCTGCATCAGGCAGTAGTTAAAGGAACACTCAAGATAATGCAGAAGTGTGCTGCAGATATGTTTTTTGGGTGGCAGTGAAGTTTTGAAGCGGTAAAACTTGCTTAGTGATCTGTTACAGCAGCAGAAATCTTTCTTGCCCTGTTAGAAAACAAAAATCTTCTCTGTGATGGGATGTGCGCAGGGATACTCCCTCCCTACAGAATTCAATTCTGGTGTCATAATCTGCTCATGACACCAGCTATTTTATGTTGAGGCCCTTGTTTTCAAGGCATAATATGGTCCCTAGAGAGGGTTGAATTTTCATACCACTTTGTTAGATTTTTTTATGACTGGCTGCTACTTTGATACCACCTTCAGGTGTGCCCAGAGCACTGTATATGCTGGGAAGTTCTTGTTTCAAAGAGAACCCTCTTATATTTACATTCACTTTTGTAAATGACAGACCTCTGTTCTAAAAGTGACATATACAATGGTGGAGTGGTTCTGCATATATACCTTTTATATACTTATAAATAATAACTGGGAGGAAGGTGAAGAAGATCCAAACATTGTGCTGTGTGCAGGACTGTATCCTCTATTAAATTTCCTAGATGTTGCTGGATCACTTCCCTCCTTCAAATAGCTTTTTTCTTTTCTTTTCAGAGAGGAGAAATAAAATCATTTGAGTATTCTAAAGCAAAATACGTTGGCTGCTTCCTTTCTCCTACAGCGTTTGAGATGAAATTAATCTGACGGTTTAGGATATTATTTGGTTGCACTGACAGGGCCCCTGAGAGGAATTTTATCAGGGGGTACAAAGTTTCTTTTGGGTCCCTTTGCAAAGGGGGAGGGGTGAAACAGAGTGGGGGAGTGGCCAGAATGGGGACAAAATAGGCGGGGGGGGGGAAGTAGCAACAGCTGGATGGTCTTTGGAGCTCAGGTCTACCAGTCTTCCCAATGCAGAGCTCAGGTCTACCTGCCTGCCCAGCATTGGCAGCTAGATACGGTAATACGGAAAACCAAACACACTCCTAAGTCACTTTAAAATCTTTCAAATATAGAAAATCATTGCAGGAGATGAGTATCATTGTATCTAGGCTCTGTTTTGAAATATATTTATGGTATGCTCTGGAACGTTATGTTAATCATGAACGGTTCCTCTTTTCTGTGTCAGTTCTTTCAAGTGGCCGGTAAACAGTTTCCCAGGCTTACCATGCTGCTTAGCTAAATCCCTATGGTGGCCTTGGCTTTTTCTCCTCTGCCAGTGAAGCTGTTATTCATTAACATAGGAAGAGACCCACAACTGCTCATCCTTTTTTGCTCTCTAGCCGGAGGTGATGCGGACAGATCCTCTAAGATTATAAGATACACGGGCCTAAGAAGAATGGATATCTGTGAAGGACAGATGTGAGAAAGCTCTGATATTATCTATTGCTGGTGCCGCATAAGCGCTATTCTGCTAAAGATATTTATGTTTTTTCCCCACAAGTCTATTATGATACTTTCTAGTTCAGTGGCAAACTACGAAATGGCAAATTTTGCCCTGGGCAGACATTGGAATGCTTGTTTAACTTTAAAAGACTCCCAAACTGTAGAAGACTTTTCATTTGTCCAGTAAAATAGCATCAAAAATTTACAGTACTGTACTTGGATATTGTGAAAATACCTGCCTAAAGAGACTGTTTTCTTCCATATATGCCAGCCTTCCCCCTCAGATTGTTTGAATGGGCCCTTCTTTATATGCCATCCCTGACCAAGCTGGGGGGGGGGAAGCAACAATAAAAGGGAGGGTCTTCTCTGTAGTGGCTTCGCAGTTATGGAACACCCTCCCTGGGTTCCTAAGAGCTACCCCCTTCCTTGCTGTGTGCTAGAGGGAACTAAAAATCTTTCTGTTTCGGTTAGCTTTCCCTGAAAATTAGGATAGGTTGGGGGTATGTTGTGTTCATAGTTTTTGACATGTTTTTTCTGCCTTTATAGCCACCCTGATTGTTTTTCCTACACACTAAACATATTTTGACTGCAACAGCCATTTTTTCCAAGTTCTCTTATGCTGTTGGTTTTGACTGAGGGTTGTACCACTGTCTTTTCTTGATTCTGTGAGAGCTGGGCTTTTTATGTTGTGTATAAACAACTGTATACAGTTGTTTTTATTGTATTTTTATGTTGTGAATGTAGTTTTTATGATTGCTTTCATTGTTTTAGTTGTTGCATGGTTAGCGGCAGGGTATAAAATATATTAAATAAATAAATCTTCATTTGCATCTGTTTCTTGCTCCTCTGTTGGCCAGTGCATTGTGATCCAGCCATGTTTGGGAAACAACTGGACACAACTAGGGATTAAAGTGCCCAGTGAATATGCCTTGTGAAGTTGCTTCCCAGTTAACTGTCATATGCAGTAACTTCCTGCAACTAACTGAAAAAAGTGGGATAGGGTATTCATACTAATTTGTTAACATCAACACTTTCACTTTCACCTGTTTTGTATATGATAGATGCATGCTGAATGGGAGAACATAATTGTATCAGCAGGAGTATCTAGGAGTAGTTTATACTACCAGTTATTATTAAATTACCCTCCTTTCATACCTAGATCCTTTAAAAGAGTTCTAGTCTCCTTTTTTCTTTTCTTTTTAATTTGTACCAAGTACTGCTTTTGCAATGTATGTAGTAAACTGTCAGCCCAATCCTATCCAATTTTCCAGTGCTAGTGCAACCGTGTCAGTGGGACATGCACTGCATCCTTTGGTGGGGAGGCAGTCACAGAGACCTCCTTAAGGTATGGGAACTTTTGTTCCCTTACCTCGGGACTGCATCACAGTTGCACTGGTGCTGGAAAGTTGGATAGGATTGGGCCCTGTGTTGGTCCATTTTTTGTGTGCTGTTGAATTTTCTTTATATTCATGTTGTTAGGCTTGTTCTGGTGTTTGTGTGTTTTCTAGCCAAAACTACTTGCTGGTAATTTAGGAGAGAATGGAAAAATAAATTAATATTGCTCTGCACTTTCTTTGGGGCAGAGAACTGTTGCTTTTAGTTATCCTAAAGCAGCACAGATGGCCATTGAATGTTAGAACACTTGCATTGCAGTTCAGCATGCAGTAATAGCTGGCAAGATGTCCCTGGGAGCTCATAAGCAAGGCATGAAGGGTCTTTGTCCCCAAATATCTACTTTTTAGTAATACACTGTATACTTGGGAGATGGAGGTTCTATTTTCAAAGGTCAAAGTGGTTTTATTTTTTTTAATCATATTATGTTGCTGTTTGATTTTAATTGTTTTAAACCAATGGTTTCTTTCTTTCTTAAGGATATGTGAATGCTCGACTTGAAAAGGAGACACCAATTTTTAACAAACAGAGGATTGATTTCACTCCTCCTGAAGCAATTAACAGCCTGGTGGTCTCCTCGAACCAGCTGTGTATGAGTCTTGGGAAAGACATACTTTTCAGGTGAGTGAGAGATGTGTTTTACATCTGTGGATGTCTGCTCTGTTATATATGCAGTATGTATGTGTTTCATGCCTTTGTCTATCAGCAAATATAGCCACAGGCATAACATATACACACAAAACACACACAACCTGAAGAGCACAACTACATAGTCAACTACATGAATTAAACTTACAGGAGCCTTTTAAGATTTGCCTGCTACTTGTATAAACAACTACAATGAACCTAATGCTGCCAAATCCAAAAAATTCAAACATTGACAATGAGAACATTGAGAAGATAGCAACTTGAACCAACAGAATTGAACATGATATTGAATTCCCATGGAAACAAACTGGTTTTAAAGTGCAGGAAGGAAACATAGCAAGGAACCATTAAACATTTTCTTACGTGCGAATAAATGTGAACTTGTTGCTCATTTACACTTTCTATAGGGTCTATATCAGCTTGGAGGGAGGGACTGCCTTCTCGAGTGTTTTTGGAGCCTGTGTTCATTGAATTGGGACGGTTCTGGTGTTTCATTTCTCTTGGCCTGCCCTTTCCACTGGACTAAAGCAGGCCACCTGTTCATGAGTAAATGCGCACTGTGGCTCGTTTCACTTTTCCATGGGGCTCAGTGCATTTTCCTTGGCAGCTACTGAGCATGCTCAGAAGACTTCAGCCAGTTAAAGCAGCAGAGCTCCAGGGGTGTTAGGGGCTTAGAAACACTGTCAGAACCACTTGGGACAACCCACAGATGCTCCGCAGCCACTTTAATAGGTACATGTCAGTGTTATTTTGTTCATTGAGCAGGATACCATGTTTTATCAGCCCAGTTTTCCATGTTATAGCAGTTTTAGACTGCCCCCACTTATCACTAACTGCAGTTTTCTCATATCACAGCAAAATGATTGCTCGCTTAGCTAAAGCAAGCTACTAAATGCATTTTACTGTTGTCAGTTTTACAGTATTTGAATGCCTCTGACTGCTTTGTTGAGACACAAACAGAAACTTATTTGAAAAAAGTGAATCTCTTTTAGGAAGACCTGGAAGCAGCAGCAGTTGCAGTCCAGTTTCTTCCTACCTTTCAGTAAATTTGTGTTTTCCCCTTCTGTGTAGACTTGACTTGGCCAAGGCAGATGAGCCTAACCAGGTAGAACTCGGACGAAAGGATGAAGCCAAAGTTTACAAACTCTTTTTGGATCACACAGGTGAGGTGAGGATAGGCGGTTATGTTCTGGATATTTTTGTTGGATTGCTAGCTGCCTTGAGTACTCTTTGAACAAAAAGGCAGTGTACAAATCTAACAAATAAATAAAATGTGTCTGCAACATGAATGTTACTCTCTAAAACAGGGGTGCTCACACTTTTTTGGCTCGAGAGCTACTTTGAAACCCAGCAAGGCCCGGAGATCTACCAGGGGGGAAGGAAGCATCTGACAGACACCCCCTTTAATGTATGGAGCCCCTGCTGGAGTCTAGTCAGTTTCGGCAGTTTTGTTGCTGCATGCCTGAAGAGCAGCTAAAGTGTCAGTTTCGGTGTCAGTTTCGGTGTCAGTCACTAGACGAAACTGACATATTAACTGTTCGGAGAGACAGGGCTCCGGGATCTACTCATTTTGCCTCGCGATCTACCGGTAGATCGCGATCCACCTATTGAGCACCCCTGCTCTAAAACATCTACCCTTAGTTATCACCATATGTTATCAAATTATCCCCTTTTTTCTTTGAGAGAATTTTATGAAGTGCATATTCATGTGAAAGGTGGATTAAACAGCTTTGGTCCTTGAACATCTTGTCCTCCTAGTTAACCTGACATGTATTTTGTACTTTTGCCAGCATTTTCAGTCAAACCACTCTGGATAGATATGAGGGGATTCCGTAGGTAAACTTATGCTGATTGAATAGGGTCTTAACATGGTGGTGATAAATTTCTTGCCTCTTCCACAAATCAGTGAGCTTTTAGATCAGGGGTGGCCAACCTTTCAACTTTAGAGCTTCTGGAACTTTTAACAGATGTGCAGAGGAGGGAATTTCAGCAGGTGCAGCCTGTCACCTGTGACATGGCAAGTCACACCTGCTGAAATTCCCTCTTTTGCACAATTGTTAAAGGCCCAGGAGACTTGGGGTGCAATCCTACCCTGTGCTGGAACAGGCAAGCCAAGAGGTATCCAGAGCTGGGTAGTGGCCCAAAGTGGCTCAGCCAGAGGCAAGGGGAAACTTTTTGCCTCACCTCTGGGTAAAGCATGCTGGCCCCTATGGGTCTCCTCGGACTTGTGCCACTTCCTGAGGAGAGCAGAGTGGCTTGAAGCCACTCCAATATCCCCGGGAATGAGGGTTGGGATCCGGCATAACTGTATGAGTCTTGGGAAAGACATACTTTCTGCCGGGCCGACGTAAGGCTCATGGAGTAAGCTGCCATGGAGGCTGGATTCACCTGCATGCACCGATGTGGCTTACTACTGAGGAGGCACAAACATGCTTTGCGGCATGTTTGCAACCCTCCTGGGCCAGCGCAAGGAACATGGGCACCTCTGGATTGATCCCTTAGTTGAAAGATTAGCCACCCCGTTTTTGATAATGACAAAAAAGAACAGCAATTTGTGTATTTGCTGCCTTTTCAGAATAACTGGTATATGAGTTAGGGCAGAATCCTAACCAGGTCTACTCAGAAGTAAGTCCTATTTTGTTCAATGGTGCTTACTCTCAGGAAAGTGTGGTTAGGATTGCAACCTTATTCTCATAACTCATTTTCATCTTTACTATGTATCCTGTGATGGGGAGGCGGTCACAGAGGCCTTCTCAAGGTATGGGAACATTTGTTCCCTTACCTCGGGGCTGCATTAAGGCTACACTGGTGCTGGAAAGTTGGATAGGATTGGGCCCTGAGACAGCTAGACTTTTCTAAGAAGAAATCAGGCCCTGTTTTAATGGCATTGTTTCTACTGAAGTAAGCTCAAGACACATTATATGAACATGCACTAGATCGTTAGCTTGACGCATCTCATGCTTTTGGGGTTTTTTAATATCACCGTTGCGTTTGTCAAGTGTGATTTCACAGTGTTCTGAAACCTTTCTCAGCATCGGAGGTTGTACCCAAGAAGGGGTGTCTGGTTCATGCTTCGGCTCTGTGTTCATGATTTTCATTTCCGTTGCTCTTCCCTTTTTCTCTTGTAGGATCTCATCTCATCATTGCCCTGAACACCAGCGAATGCCTCTATTTGAACCGAAATGCTCAGAAGGCGAGGCTCTTATCCCGCTGGAAAGGTCACTTGATTGAGAGTGTGGGCTGGAACAAGTCATTTGGCTCAGAGATGAACACGGGCCCCATTTTGGTTGGAACATCCCAAGGCCACGTATATGAGGCTGAGATTTCTGTTAGTGACAGCAGCCTCTTTGGTACTAATCCTGACCAATATTTCCGCCTCATATATGTCTTGGAGGAGGAAGCAGGACCTGCCCCAGTCTGCTGTCTGGAGGTAGAACGAGGAGTTGATGGGAAATACTTCATCATCGCCACCACTCGCAAGAGGCTCTTCCAGTTTGTTGGCAAGATTCCAGAGGGAGCAGAGCAGCAGGCCTTTGGCATGATATTTAGCATGTCGCCAGATCACCTGCCCGGCTTCCGTGAGTTTCCAGCCAACCTTGGCTACAGTGAAATCGCATTCTACACTCCCAAGCTTCGCTCCTTTCCAAGTACGTTTGCTTGGATGATGGGAAATGGTGTCTTGTATGGATCGCTGGACTATGGACGCCCCGACTCTGTTCTGAGTGACGAGCAGGTCTGGGAATATCCTTCTGATGTAGATGCAGCAGCCAACAAGCCCATCTCCATTGTGCTCACTCAGTTTCATTTCCTGCTGCTGTTTCCTGACAGAGTGAAGGCAGTGTGCACGCTGAACGGACAAGTCGTCTTCCAAGATGTGTTCTTGGAAAAGTTTGGCTCCTTAAAGCGCATGATCAAAGATCCCTCCTTTGGACAAGTCTGGATTCACACTGAGAAGGTTGTGTTTCGATACAATGTACAGCGTGAATCCCGAGATGTGTGGAAAATGTATATGAATGTTAACAAGTTTGATCTAGCTAAGGAGTACTGCAAGGACCGCCCTGAGTGTCTGGATATTGTGCTAGCCAAGGAGGCTGAATATTGCTTCCAGAACAAGAGATACCTGGATAGCGCTAAGTGTTACGCATTGACTCAAAATTACTTTGAAGAGATTGCTCTTAAGTTTATCGAAGCCAAGCAGGAAGAGGCACTGATGGAATTTTTGCTTAAGAAACTGGCTAGCCTGAAGTTCTCTGAGACCACTCAGACAACCCTGCTGACCACTTGGCTGACAGAGCTGTATTTAAATCACCTTGGAGTGCTGGAAGGAGACTCTTCAAAACGGGACCTCTATGAGAAGACCCGGGACAAGTTCCGCAGCTTCTTGGGCAGCCCTAAAAACAAAGAATGTCTGTTCAACAACCGTGCAACCATTCACGAGCTGTTGGCAAGCCACGGAGACACTGAGCACATGGTGCACTTTGCTGTCATCATGCACGATTATGAGCGGGTGATAGCCCATTACTGCCAACATGAGAACTACAATGAAGCGCTGGAAGTCCTGTCCAAAATCAAGGATGTGACGCTCTTTTACAAGTTCTCGCCAGTCTTGATTCAGCACATCCCCAAGAAGGTGGTAGATGCTTGGATTGAAATGGGCAGGAAGCTGGATGCCACGAACCTCATCCCTGCCCTTGTCAACTACAGTCAGAGTGGGAGCACCCAGCAGTTCAGCGAGGCCATTCGATATATGGAGTTTTGTGTGCATGAGTTGAAGGAAACTCAGCAAGCCATTCACAACTACCTGTTGTCGCTCTATGCTTCGTGTCGCCCTGACTTACTGTTGTCGTACTTGGAACAAGCTGGTACCTCCTCTGACAGCATCCACTATGACCTGAAGTATGCACTTCGGCTGTGTGCAGAGCATGGCCACCACCGGGCTTGTGTCCATGTGTATAAAGTTATGGAGATGTATGAAGAGGCTGTGGATCTAGCTCTGCAGGTAGGTGTGGTGTGGTGCCATGTGGTCAGTGAGCTTTGGATCTTGAAAATTCAAAGCCTGCAATGCCTCTTAAGACTGGAGAGAAGGGGGACTATTTAATGCTTATGAAAGGGTGATGCTGAATTGGGAAAACCAGTCATATTCAGTGTAGGGACTGAGCTGTTAGTACAGCATTTCCTAACATTAAAATTGGTTTGCTGGATCAGAACAAGGTCTGTCTAGCAAGCATTCTTTCCATCTGCGGCCAGTTCTTGTGTCTGGGAACCAGTAAAATTCATTAAGCACCAGAGAGAGTGTCCCATTTTTGGCCCCAGTTAGTTCAGAATTACAGCTACTAGTGTCTTACCTGTGGTTTCGGAAGAGTCTTCAAAGGCAGCCCCACATCCGTATACTACAGTGGTCTGTTCTGGAAGCCATCAGAGCATGGATAACTGTAGATAGGCTATCGCAGGGTTGTCAGACATAAGGCCCGGGGGCCGAATGCGGCCCGCGGAAGCTTTTTATCAGACCCTTGAGCTCTCAGCTGCTTAGCAGTGCTGAGGTGGCACTGCTGAAAGGGCAGCCCACATGAAAATTAGGCTCTCTCATGTCTTGAAATATGATCAAGATTTGTGTGTTTTCTCTACTGTCATTTGCAGCGAATGAGTTCCTAAGTGAGAAAAAGTGATTATTTTTGGTTAAGACCTATTTAATGACATCACTTCCTGCCTAATGATATCACTTCCTGCCTAATGGCATCACTTTCGGCCCTCAGCAGGCATCATGAATGCTATTCGGCCCTCTGTATGAAACAAGTTCGACACCCCTGGGCTATTGTGATAATATTGTGATATTAGGTATCGTGATAATAGCACTTAATACCTATCTTCTAATTCAGCAGTTCTCAAACTGTGGGTCATGGCTCAGTTTTTGCTGGGTCGCAGGCCAATGCTACCTGGAAGCCATGAGGCATTGTGGGCATGGTGCAGCCTCTGCACCCAACGAAGTAGGTCACAGAGGTACAAAGATTGAAAAGCACTATTCTAATTCATCTAATCCTTTCTAAAAGCCCTGTAAGTTAGTAACCTTGCTACACTTTGTGTGGCATTGCATGTACTCATACCTTTCTTTGAGTTCTCAGAAAAGGTGGGGTTTTCTGAAACCCAATTCTACCCCCCCCCCACAAGTACCTCCTTCACGGTTACCTGCCTCCCTGGACTGTCTGGCCACTCCTCCTTGGCCATTTGCGTTCCCCACTCCCTAAATAGGTGTGGCAAGCCTCACATGTGCCTTGACTGGTCATGCGCTCTTGCAAGACTGGCCCTTTTGTGCTGTAGAAGTTGGCATCATATCCCAGTCAGGACAGCTGCAATGTGAATTGCTCTACTGCCCCATCTTTCTGCCCCCAGCAAGCAATGCAGACTTTGCCCCCTCTCCATTCAGGCGAAAGTCACACAGCCTGAGAAGTGAGTTGGCAACATTGCACCAGCAAATTCTGTAGATAATTATGTTAAGGACAATATCTGTCCTCAGCCTACAACTAGTACTGTATATTTCAATAGGTGACTAATGCAGGGGTCTGCAAACCCTGACCTAAGGGCCAGATGCGGCCTGCGACAAGCCTCTTGTCCCCTATAAGTCTCTTGTCCGCTCAACTGAAGGTGACCAGAGCTGTGTTCCAGTTGCGTCTGGAGGGTGTTTTGTGAGCCAGGGAGACCATGTGCCTTCCCTCAGAATGCCTTCTAAAGGCCTAAAAGCATCACTCCCTGGTTTTCCTGAAAAACTAGAAGTGACGTTTTTGGACCATCTGAAGGCCTTAGGCTTTCTGAGACTTTGGGCGCAATCCTAACCCCTTATATCAGTACTTTCCAGCACTGGCATAGCTGTGCCAATGGGATGTGTGCTGCATCTTGCAGTTGGGTGTCACTCACGGAGGCCTCCTCAAAGAAAGGGAATGTTTGTTCCCTTACCTCAGAGCTGCATTGCCCTTACGTCAGTGCTGAAAAGCACTGACATAAGGGGTTAGGATTGCACCCTTTCTAATGTATTTATTTAAATTTTATATTTATTTTTCCAGCCTCCACACTATGCCAGATATTTGATATGACCCTCTGGCCTAAAAGTTTAGAAACCCCTGCTCTAATGCAATGGACATTGGAGAAGAAAAATGCATGGGTGTTTTCCTTACACTGGGTATGTGGTGTGTGGGTGTATCATGAGATTAGCAGGGAATACAGGGCCTGGGGTACATTGCATCACAAGGTACTGTTAGTGCCTCCTGTTCAGTGGTACCAAAAGCCCTGACTAGCTGGACTTCAGCTGGGATTGGGGGATGCAGTAGAGGCACATTTGCTTCTGGAGCCTGGCAGACTTTGAATCCTCGTACCATTATTTTGATCTTGTACTTAGCATGGCTTCCTCTTCCCTGATCATATTATCTGGTTTGGGAGGAAATGGCAACTCTTTCCTTTTTCTCTTTTGATTATTTTTCAGGTGGATGTAGATATGGCAAAGTCCTGTGCAGACCTCCCTGAAGAGGATGAGGAGTTGCGTAAGAAGCTCTGGCTGAAAATTGCACGGCATGTGGTCCAAGAAGAGAAAGATGTCAAGAAAGCCATGGCCTGTCTTTCTAGCTGCAATCTCTTGAAGATTGAAGATGTTCTGCCATTTTTCCCAGACTTTGTCACTATTGACCATTTCAAAGAAGCCATCTGCAATTCTCTAGAGGCCTACAACAAGCATATAGAAGAGCTGAAGACGGAGATGGAGGAAGCAACACAGAGTGCCAAAAGGATTCGGGAGGACATTCAAGAGATGAGAAATAAATATGGCTCAGTGGAGCCCCAAGAAAAATGTGCCGCATGTGACTTTCCGCTCCTAAACAGACCCTTTTATCTCTTCCTGTGTGGTCACATGTTCCACTATGATTGCCTTCTTCAGGCGGTCTATCCAAACTTGCCTAGCTATAAGCAGGCCAAGCTGGAGAACCTTCAGAAGAAGCTTTCAACCACCAGCCAACCCTCCAAATCCCACCATCGCACTAAGGACATCGATACCACTGGCCAAGGAAAAGGCCAGCCAAGTCGGGAACAGATGAAAGCGGACATTGATGATATTGTGGCAGCTGAATGTGTATATTGTGGGGAGCTAATGATCCAGTCAATTGACAAGCCTTTCATTGACCCAAAGCAGTATGAAGAGGAGATGCAGAGCTGGCTGTAGGGTTCAGTGGGTCATGAAACGACCTGCAAAGCGTGTCTCCAGGTAGCCAGGTTCCAGGCTTCAACCAAATGGATTCTAAAGATGTTTGAACAAGTATTACGTGATTCTTATTATCTGTGAGTCAGTTCTGCAGGGTGGGGATATCAACGATGGCTATTAATACTGAGGCATGTTGACCTCAAACAGTTGTATTGGAGCTCTGCAAAGTATCCTTTGACCACTGTCTTCAGGAGGTTTCTGTAAAAGGTTCTTTAACACGAGTTTTGAGTGGGAGTGTAGTTTGTTGGGGGAGAACTGAAAGGGTATGGCGCACGTATCACATCTGGGCTGTATCCATATTTCTGTAAACAAGATGGGGTGGGGATGTCCACTTGCATAAAAGTGGTGTTTTCAAAGATGGGGCCCCTTGTTTTGTTATCCTTAGTAATGCGAATGCTTGTTCTGTGTCAGAAACAGAAAAGGGAAGAAATTATGCACACGTTCTGTTACTAAACATATCCATTGTATTAACATGGTATGGAAGCTTCAGGCTGTGCAGTGCTCAGGCAAAGTGGTGTAAATGGTATGTTTTTGTTCTTATTTTTTGGGATTGTATCATTTTGGTTTTTTAGTCACCTGAAGGGTCATTTTCAGTTGCTGGAAAAATGTTAACATTCCCTGTAGGATTTCTTCATGTTGTTCACAGTAAATTATGACACTATGACTGAGAACAGTTGTGCAAAATCCATGCTGATTTTATAGCATATTTGTACAGCAGGTATGATCTCACTTGATTGTCTTTATTTCCTTAGCTGGTGCAGTACTTGGCCACAAACGGACTAAAACAGTGGTTCTCAAACTCACCAGGACTATGGCACCCTTTGCACTCACAGGGGCACTGCGTGACACTATGCAGCCTCTTTTTCCCTGCTCATTGGGCTGACATCACATGAAATCTCTTAAGAGCTTGTGCTATTCTCACAAGATTGTACACAGTGTTGGCCTGGTGAGCTGGGAAGAAACGGCTACACTGCACTATGAGGCAAGATGCCACGTGCCCTAGGGTGCCGTGACACACACTTTTGGGAACCCCTGGGCTAATATCATATCCCTCTTACACTACCATCTGCACAATGCTGTGGGCTTAATGTCTTATAACAGATACTTAGAAGTATGTGTGCCAGCACTCCCTGGATTAGAACAATTTATGACTCATTTTTAGTGATTCTTAAATGGCCAATGGGAAATGTTGGAGTTGGAGCAACAGGTGAGCTCCTGTTCAGAGCTGAAAACTGATTCCTCCCCCCCCCCCAGGAGAACTTTATTTATACACTGGAGAAACAACATTATGTCTTTGTGGGCATGCCTTGTCACCTAGTCTAATTATGTGTCAGAGACCCATTATGACTTGAACTTTGTTTTCTTTTGACTCTGGTTTTGAATTCTCTTTTATAATGAGTTAAAGAATATCTGAACTAGAAGGTGTCTGTGTTGAAATCCCTGAGAGATGTGCCCCACTTATTGATTTTGATTTTATTTTTACTGCACATTAAAAATCCTGAAGTGGTTGGCTGACTGAGGGTTTTTGTTAGATGCTTTGAATATGTATCTGTCTGCTTCTGGGACGTTGCTGGTATTGAACAATTAAGTACCTGCTAATTTTAATTGGACATATTTAACTTGTATTGTTTGTTGCCACACTAATATACATGTACATACAACATAAAAGCAGGAATAATGCGTGGCAAAATCCAGGGCTCATTTTAAGCTTTCCAGGATGGTGTATTAACTTTGATCCTCAGCATTTCCTGTCCTTATTGTTGTCAATAAAGATGGAATTCCTTAACTTGCAAAAATCCAATTTGCATTTATGAATAGGGTTAAGGTAGTTAATGATTATCTGGCTTACCAGACATTTGGTCGACTGATCAAATAGAGCTGAAGTATTCTTGAAGCATTAACTTTGTGAAAACAACAGCAGATACTTGAATCATCAGCAAGTCTGGCACTTGACAGGTACCAAACCTGATTGTGCCAGACTTGATTGACATGCAACACTAAGATTAGAACAACTGATCTTACCTACTGGACACATTGGTCAGAAATTAGCTTCTGTGCTCTAATTTAGTGAAGAGTCATGTTGTTCTTGTTTTCTGCAAGTGCTTAACTTGAACATAACATTAACAAGCCCTGCCAGACTGGACAAAAGGCACATCTCCAGCATCCTGTTTCACACAGTGGTCTACCACTGCCTTTGGGATGCCTACAATCAGGAGAGAAAAAAGCAGTCTTCTCCCTCACTTCTCTCTTCCCTGCAGCCGGTATTCAGCCAATATACTGCAGCTGAAACCTATAGTCCTTAATAGACCTGGTTTCCATTAATATATCCAATCTGCTTTTAAAGCCTTCCATGCTTTTTAAAGCCTTCCTTGCTTCCATGCCATCACCGTATCTTGTGGCAATAAATTCCACAGACTAATTATGGTCTTTTTGAAGAAGGTACCTCCTTTTGTCTGTCCTAAATCCCTTGCCAATCAGTTTTCTTTTGAAAACCTCTGGTTCTAGTATTGTGTGTGGAGGTGAAACATCTCTACCTCCACACCATGGATAATTTTTATAAACATCATGTCCCTCCTTAAGTGTGGTGATCAAAATTATAAAATGTATTCAAAAATGTGACTGCGCCTTAGATTTGTAGTATGGGGCATTATAATATTAGCTTTCTCAATCCATTTCTTAATTATCCCTTGCATGGAATTTGTCTTCTTTATAGCTGCCCACATGTGAAGTCTATATTTTCATTGAGATGTCCACCACAAAACCAAGATCTCTTTCCTGGTTCATCATCCACAGCTCATATCTCATCAGTGTGTGTGTGAAGTTGGAATGTAATTTACAAACAATTTAAAAAGCACTAGTCCCAGTATGGATCCTTGGGGGACCCCATGTTGTACTTCCCTACACTGTGGAAAATTGTCTATTTCTACTCTCTGTTTCCTGTTATTTTACCAGTTACCAATCTATAAATAGACTTGTTTTCATATTCCATAACTTAAGTTTACTCAAGAGCCTTTGGTGAAGGAGTTTGTCCAAAGTTTCTTGTAAGTCCAAATATATCGTGTCCACTGGGACGCCTCCATCCACTTGCCTGCTGACACTCTCACAGAAGGTTAGTGAGGCAGGACTTCCCTTTGTAGAAGCCATGCTGATTCTCCTTCAGTAAAACTTATTCTCCTGGATCAGGGGTGCCCAAACCCCTGCCCAGTGGCCATTTGAGGCCCACAAGGACCCCTAATTTAGCCCATGGGGAGCCCCCAGTCTCTAATGACCTTCTAGCCCACCGGAGACTTGCTGGAGCCCGTGTTGGCCTAATGCAACTGCCAACATGAGCTGCGGGCCAAGTTTTCTCTCATTTGTGAAGCAGTAGTGGCAGTGAAGGAAAGGTTTGCCTCGCTTTATGCAAGGCTTTTTATAGGCCTTGAGCTATTGGAAAACCTTCAGGTGTCTGCAGCTGCCGTTTTAGACTTCCCAGGGCCTCCTGCCTGTCCGCCACCCTTAACCCAGCTACAGAAGAATAGTGAGTCTCACTAGTTTTGAAGCACATTCCTGATGGTCTTCTGATTGGTGTTGTTTTGACCATTCCCTCTGAACAATTTATGTCTCTGTGTATTTTATTTTTGTTCAAGAGGTGTGTGGTCAGGAGTTGTTAACCCTCCCTTTTCTAGTTTGGACTGTATGTTTGGTAAAGGCAGATAGATCCCTGTTTGTCCCATATGCAACATTGCCTCAGTAAAATCCATTCATTCATATAAATTCTGTCTCTAATGTATAAATTCATGTAAATATATGTACATTTATTCAAATTTTGAAATGTAAATTAATTCCTTTTTTTCCTCTGGCCCCTGACACAGTGTCAGAGAGATGATGTGGCCCACCTGCCAAAAAGTTTGGGCACCCCCTGTTCTATATGTTTAATATTATCTTTAGTTATGCAGTTTACTCAGTAGAGATGCCCCTACTTAAATATCGGTGTTACCTCAGCTGTCTTCCAAGTTACATGTCTTTATGAGAATATCACCAATTTTCTATTTGAGTTTCTTAAAAACTCTTAGTGCATACCACCTGGACCAGCAATTTGTTGATTTTTAATTTGTCAGGGTGCTCTAGTACCTTATCCTTTTGTTACTTCTGTTTCACTAAGTTCTCCACACTCCCTCCCTAGAAAGACAATTTACACATGGCCCTTCCTTTTCTGTAGCAAAGACAGATGCAAAGAACAAAACTGTCTTCTCTGCCAGTTTCATATCCTCTTGAAGCTTCCCTTATTGCTTAATGGTAGAACTGTCCCCCTGGCAGTTTTCCTGCTTCTGATGTGTTTAGAGAAGTTCTTTTGCACCTTGAATGTGCTTAGCTGTGTGCTCCCCCCCCCTTTTTTCCATCCCTTACTATCGGCTTATATTTCTTTTGTCATTGGTTGTGTAACTTTTTATTCTTACTTAGGAGAAGATTTCTGTTACCTGAAGGAAGCCTTGCCTTTTTATAGTTTCATTTCCTCCACATGCGAGCTATGCTGACATGTCCTGGCGGTGCCTTTCCTATTCAGTGGAATACATTCTAGGTGAGCTTCAGTTGTTTTAAATTAACTTCATGCACGTTGGAGAGATTCGACTCTCTGATGCTTCCTTTCAGCATCCCCAGTAGCGTAGCTAAGGGGGTTCAGGGGGTAGCAAATGCACCGGGCTACGGGGTGTGTGTGTGCGTCATGAAACTGACAAGGCCAATTAGGCTATGTGCATCAAGACTTAAACAATCTGCTACTTGGGGGTAGGGGAACACTGCTGTCCAATCACCATTATAGCCACAGAGGCGTGAGCGGCTGGTAAAGTGAAATGTTTTTTAGGTGGTTCCTGATCATAAAAAGTTTGGGAACTGCTGGTCTAATGGCATGTAGTAGATGTCCTGATCAGACCAAATACAGTTTAACTAAGGCTGAAATCCTGCACACACTTATGTGCGAGTAACTCCCATTGAACACAGTAGAACTTACTTCTGAGTAAGTGCACCAAGGACTGTCCTGCAATCCTCATGTCAAACAGCACTACAGCTGATCAGCATATTCAGGAAAGTTGAGTGTGTTCTTCAAAGATGACTAGTAATGTGTGTTTTTAAAAAAACGTTCTAGTTGCTGGCTTTTCCTGCAACTTAGTGAAGAGATAAAAAGTCTATAACCTCAAAACATTATGCAATTTAAAAAGTTTCAGAAAACATGGCAGCATTTTCACAAAGCATTACTAAGCAATAACCAAAAATAACAGCATGAGAGGGCTGGGTAATTACATACTAATGCAGTGGTTCTCAAACGTTTTAGCCCAGGGCCCACTTTTTAGAATGATAATCTGTCGGGACCCACCGGAAGTGAGGTCATTAACCTGGAAGTTATGTCATGGTCAGAAGTGACATCGTCAAGCAGGAAAATTTTTTTACCAATCCTAGGCTGCAGTCTTATCCACATGTACCCAGGAGTAAGCCCCATTGACTATCATTGTTAAAAGCATATACATTGTAGCCTGTTAAAAGTACAGATCTGTCACATTTCCCCAAATGCAGTCACATACCATGTTAGCATCAAGTCTAATATACTAAAAATGAAACATTGAAATGAATGGGGGACCCACCTGAAATTGGCTTGTGACCCACCTAGTGGGTCTTGACCAAAAGTTTGAGAAACTGTGTACTAATGTAACCATTAAAACTGTTCCAGTGCAAGAATGCATACATATGACTTGACCACCACCTTTCAGAGCGCGATACCATAGTCTTTCGAGACTGAAGGTTGCCAACTACTTGGTATCCATGTATTCAGAATCAGAATATCTCTGTCCCCCCCCCCCAAAAAAAAAAACTACACTAGTACAGTACAGTATATAAATTTGTTCCAGAAATTGTACACCAGAAAATAAATACTGGGTTCAGCCACCAGATGTCACTATCTTCCCTAGTAGTGAAATGATTTGCTGATCTTTTGACTGAAGATAATAAAGCAGCCTAATTCCAGAGGTTTTGCACAGGTTTGTGTGCAAAATATTGCTTTCACCAGCGCGCGTATAATGTAAGTTTTGGGTCAAGGTGATGGTAGTCAAGACCTGTGAAGCCAACAAGAGTAATCTTGGTCAAATAACAAACCCCCAGCTAGCCTAGTTCACAGGTGGTTGTAAAGTTAAAATATAATTCTAGGTTGGATGCAGCAATAACATTGCAAGTGCACTGAATATATGTGTATACATTGAGTATTACATGGCTGTTGGTTTGAGACCACAGTGGAAAGAAATAATGCATTTTAGCAAACATCTGGCAGTTTTTATAAAATTGCCTACTGAATTTTGCAGTAACATTAATAAATATCAACTTATGGGCGGGAGCTTTGTTGGTGCTTCTCCTGTAGCTTCAGCCCCCTGCAGCTTTTGATTTCAGAAACTTCTTGGATACTATGATACCTGAGCAAAGGCCCTGGCTTCGCTTTTCAACTTGTGCAGGGTCTTTGCCTATCTTCAGTTACTTTCTAAAGAAGCAGTGAACTGAGGCTGGCGGTGTGGGCTTCCGATCCCGTCCAAGACCTGATGATATTAAGTATTGCACCTGCTGAAGAGGCTCGTGCTATGCTCAGAACAAGCTTGCTGAACTCCCTGCAACTACGTAGCAAGCTCACTGCCACAGCAGGCTTCGTGCGTAACGTGACACTCTTCTTGTTCCACTGTTCCAGCTCAAAGTGCATATAAAATGACCTGCCTCGTCCAAGGCAGGGGCCTGGTGGTGACCCCACTCTCAGCCCAGCTTCTGCCTGCCAGATGTTCTTCCCCGCTTCCTCTCTGTTGCTCCGTCAGAGGCAGGCTCACCAGCCGCCCATCTCCGCTGTGTTCCCTCTCCCTTCCCACCCCCAGCACCAGTCCTTCCCCCTGCGCCTCCGCTTGCTGCCTGGGTGAAGAACGGCACCCCTATCGAGTTCCACTCTGGCATAAATGTTTAATATGGGAAGAGCAGGTGGGGGCAGAGAGTGAAACTCTCTGAAATTGAACTTGGGAAGTGGAGAAGAAAAGAAGGAAATTATTCAGAGAGGGTGTGCCTGAGAGGGGAGGCCTATTGGCTTCCTTGTGGTTGTATTGTTGGTCGCAAATAGAGAGGTGAATTGAGGGCTTTATGTGCTGATGTAGAGAGTTGTGTGTTCCGGCCTGCAGGTGCCCTGTATTGATTCAGTTGAAAATTTGAGCTGAGGGGAAAGGTGATTGAACCCCCCTCCATAGCTTGCTCCCAGATAGCCTGGGCTCTTGCTTGGGAATCTTCATGCTTGGAGAAGTTCATGGCTCATCAGAGACTGATAAGGCGAGCACCCAAAATCCCTAAGTTTCATTCTGGATTCATCAGTTCAGATTAACTGTCCCCTCCCAGTCTGGTATTCTTAGGTCACGTCTCTCTGTTTATGATACTCTTCACTGATATCTTCGATATGAAACTTCTCAGTGGATCGTGCTAATTACACAACTACTGCTTGTAACATTTAGGAGTGAATCCCCATAGGAGTTTATACGCACACCTTCTGTACAGACTGAGGGCACAATCCTTGATACGATGAGTGTGCTCTATGTTGAGCTGCCATTGAGAAAGTTGTTTCCAAAGAAACATTGCCAAAGGAAAGTTAAAACTTTCCTTGATACAAACTTTGCTTGATACCCTTAGCATTGTTGTTTCAGTCCTCCAACCTGCTTCCTGTGAGCTCTTCCTGCTTCCTGTTCGTATTTGCAGGTAGCACAGAGATAGTAGAGACAGTGACAGGAGGGCTGCAATCAGACAAAGATAAGTCATTTGCACAATGGAGAAATTTGTGAACTGCAGATAAGTGAAACTGGGAATACAGGACACATGGGGACGGACGGACGACATGATACCTGAGTATCTCATTTCTAATTTGTTTGTTTTTACCAAGTAGAAACCACAATAGGATGTCGCATCTTGATCTGAAGGGTTCAGCTATAAAAAAAGCCTCTCTCCTTCACAGTGGCAGTCTTCTTCCTGCCCAGTGCCAGGACTGTCTCCACAAGCTTTTATCCCAATTACCAGAGGAGCCCTAATCAATGGGTAATCTGCCAGATGCAGGTTTGTTACCAACAGATGGTAGAAAACATTTGAGGTAATGAGTGAAAGGATCACATTGTCTGATCTGCATAATAATCAGCTCGTGAACAGGTTTCAAGTTATGCCTGCATTTCTAGGGCTTGCACTGTGAGAGAACTGGACACTTTCTTCTCAGAGGATTTCACCAAAGCAAATGTTGAAGGAGAGAAATAAACGTGCACAAGCAAGTCAATGGTGGTTGATGACCCACTGCAACAGGAGCTATGGAGCAGGGAGTGGCAGAGGCGTTCAAATTCCCAACTCTTAACATTAAATAATTGATCGCAAGCAACATTGCTGGAGCTCTCTTATTGCTCTTTGGGATGCGTTGCACCAGCTTGCGGACCTTGAACAGTCTGCTGTTACTGCCCAATTTGAGCCTGGATTTCTGAGGCCTAGAAAGGGCAGGACTTTCCTTGACATCATAGAACCAATGAAATATTTTAAGCATGGCATTCTTTTTGCAAAAAAGGAGAAGCGGCACAGATCTTAAAAGCATATTGGAATAATTATTTTCTCCCCCTCCCACACACACAGTGGGTGGGGGATAGCTCTTCATTCCCTGGAAGGGGATTCCATAGTTGATCTTAGCAGAGATGTCACTATGGTTTGTGTCACCCGATGCAAGAGCTCATTGTGTCATCCCATGACGGACCTCCTCCTGTATTAGACCACACAGAATAAATTCATACGCACAGCCTAAAGGCTGTGGCATCACTAGGGTTGGTGTAACTTCCATTAACTGTATGTATGTATGTCAGTATATAGCAGCACAGGTCACTCAACAAAATCAATAAATCAATAACAAACAAAAAATCATTGACTGACGATGACACGCAACTGAATAAAAGTTCTAGTATTAGTTTTGATACAGGAAATAAGAGCTGACTCATACTAGCACCTTATTGGTTCCCTGCTGTATCATAATAAGACATCATTGGCTCTCAGAACAATTAGTCTCATTGGTCAATTCTGAGTTAAAGAAATCCACTTTTTGTTACATTAAGGCAGGGGTGCCCAAATCCCAGTCCTGGGCCACGTGGCCGTTGAGGACTCCCAATACAGCCCTCAGGGAGAATCTGGCCGTCTGGAGACTTGCTGGAGCCCACGCTGGCCTGATGCAACTGCTCTCAGCATGACAGCCAACTGTTCGACCTCTCACGTGAGCTGTGGAATGAGGGCTCCCTCCACTACTTGCTGTTTCACATCTGTGATGCTGCAGCAGCAGCAAAGGAAAGGCTGGCCTTGCTTTGTGCAAAGCCTTTTACAGGTCTTGAGCTATTGCCAAGACCTTCATTCATTCATTCATTCATTCATTCATTCATTCATTCATATAAGTTCCAACTCTAAATTTATTCAAATTTGAAAGGTAAATTAATTCTTTTTTATCCTGGCCCCCAACACAGTGTCAGAGAGATGATGTGGCCCTCCTGCCAAAAAGCTTGGACACCTCTGCATTAAGGGAATCATGTTTTCCTTTTCTGGTGATTTGCCCATAATGTTTGATAGAATACAGATACTTCAACGCAGTTCGTTCATTGCATTCTGCATTAAATTATGCGTCAACTGATATATAACATGATGGTATTTGAAAATGCTGAGATTATCACAATTTTTATCAGTAGTGGTGTCAACCCCCCCCCCCCGTGAGGGTGTAACTGTAAATCCATACCCCCCCGCACCTCCCTAGTGACACCACTGCAGCCTGGGATTGCCCAGTTCACAGCTCAGGCTCTTAGCTATTGATCTACATGCTTAAGAACATAAGAACAGCCCCACTGGATCAGGCCATAGGCCCATCTAGTCCAGCTTCCTGTATCTCACAGTGGCTCACCAAATGCCCCAGGGAGCACACCAGATAACAAGAGACCTGCATCCTGGTGCCCTCCCCTGCATCTGACATAGCCCATTTCTAAAATCAGGAGGTTGCACATGCACATCATGGCTTGTAACCTGTAATGGATTTTTCCTGCAGAAATATAATATAAATAATAATATACAGTATTTATATACCGCCTTTCTTGGTCTTTATTCAAGACTTTATTCAAGGCGGTTTACATAGGCAGGCTTATTAAATCCACGCAGGGATTTTTACAAATTGAAAGAAGGTTCTTTCTTTCAAGAACCACTACATTCAAGGTGTTACACTCCAATCTGGTTTGACATTCTGGCCTCCATCCTCCCACGCTCCGAGCAGATGGAACAGCTCAGCTGCAGCTTGTCAGCTGCTTCAAGGTCGCACGGTGCCGGTGGCCTCGAACTGGCGACCTTGTGGATGTTAATCTTCAGGCAAATGGAGGCTCTACCCTCTAGACCAGACCTCCTGCCCAATCCCCTCGTCCAATCCCCTTTTAAAGGCATCTAGGTCAGATGCCATCACCACATCCTGCGGCAAGGAGTTCCACAGACCAACCACACGCTCAGTAAATAAGTATTTTCTTTTGTCTGTCCTAACTCTCCCAACACTCAATTTTGGTGGATGTCCCCTGGTTCTGGTGTTATGTGGGTGTAAAGAGCATCTCTCTGTCCCAGTGGTTCTCACCCTTTTTAGCCCGGGACCCACTTCTGAGAATGACAGTCTGTCTGGGGCCCATCGGAAGTGATGCCAGCAACGTGGAAGTGATGTCATAGCCAGAAAAGACATCAAACAGGAAGTGACATCACTGTGATGTCAGAGCTGGAAGTGATGTCATCAAGTAGGAAGTTCTTGCCTAGAAACTCAAACTGTAAATGACAAAAGACAGTATTCCAGCTCAGAAGCTTCTTCCAATTATTATTATTATTATTATTAACAGTATTTATATACCGCTTTTCAACTAAAAGTTCACAAAGCGGTTCACAAATTCTCCCTGCCCTCGCTACCATTGCTGTCAAGCAAAAAATAAAACATCTGGAACAAAATATTTGTGTATCTATTTACTACTGTTTTTATTTCTGTCTTTATTTACAAAATCTCAAGCTACTTCTTGTATTGCGCTTGAAACTAACAAACATTGATGTGGCTATTGATACTGGGCTCAGCACTAGCCAGAAACAAGTGCACCCTATTCAGGCACCTCAATACAAGAAGTAGCTTGAGCTTTTGTTAATAAAGGAAATAAAAACAGTAGTATCCCCCTCAGAAGGAAGATAAGCAGGGATGCTTTCCCTCATCTCCCCCAAGCCTAAGCACATCTAGTCAGAATTGACTCCCATTATTGGCAATGGGGCTTACTGCCAGGTAAGAGTAGACAGAATTGCAGCCAAAGAGAGAAGTAAGAAGAGGGTAAGAACATAAGAACATAAGAACAGCCCCACTGGATCAGGCCATAGGCCCATCTAGTCCAGCTTCCTGTATCTCACAGCGGCCCACCAAATGCCCCAGGGAGCACACCAGATAACAAGAGACCTCATCCTGGTGCTCTCCCCTACATCTGGCATTCTGACTTAACCCATTCCTAAAATCAGGAGGTTGCGCATACACATCATGGCTTGTACCCCATAATGGATTTTTCCTCCAGAAACTTGTCCAATCCCCTTTTAAAGGCGTCTAGGCTAGACGCCAGCACCACATCCTGTGGCAAGGAGTTCCACAGACCGACCACGCGCTGAGTAAAGAAATATTTTCTTTTGTCTGTCCTAACCCGCCCAACACTCAATTTTAGTGGATGTCCCCTGGTTCTGGTATTATGTGAGAGTGTAAAGAGCATCTCCCTATCCACTCTGTCCATCCCCTGCATAATTTTGTATGTCTCAATCATGTCCCCCCCAGGCGTCTCTTTTCTAGGCTGAAGAGGCCCAAACGCCGTAGCCTTTCCTCATAAGGAAGGTGCCCCAGCCCCGTAATCATCTTAGTTGCTCTCTTTTGCACCTTTTCCATTTCCACTATGTCTTTTTTGAGATGCGGCGACCAGAACTGGACACAATACTCCAGGTGTGGCCTTACCATAGATTTGTACAACGGCATTATAATACTAACCGTTTTGTTCTCAATACCCTTCCTAATGATCCCAAGCATAGAATTGGCCTTCTTCACTGCCGCCGCACATTGGGTCAACACTTTCATCGACCTGTCCACCACCACCCCAAGATCTCTCTCCTGATCTGTCACAGACAGCTCAGAACCCATCAGCCTATATCTAAAGTTTTGATTTTTTGCCCCAATGTGCATGACTTTACACTTACTGACATTGAAGCGCATCTGCCATTTTGCTGCCCATTCTGCCAGTCTGGAGAGATCCTTCTGGAGCTCCTCACAAGCACTTCTGGTCTTTACCACTCGGAAAAGTTTGGTGTCATCTGCAAACTTAGCCACTTCACTGCTCAATCCTGTCTCCAGGTCATTTATGAAGAGGTTGAAAAGCACCGGTCTCAGGACAGATCCTTGGGGCACACCGCTTTTCACCTCTCTCCATTGTGAAAATTGCCCATTGACACCCACTCTCTGCTTCCTGGCCTCCAACCAGTTCTCAATCCAGGAGAGGACCTGTCCTCTAATTCCCTGACTGTGGAGTTTTTTCAGTAGCCTTTGGTGAGGGACCGTGTCAAACGCCTTCTGAAAGTCCAGATATATAATGTCCACGGGTTCTCCCACATCCACATGCCTGTTGACCTTTTCAAAGAATTCTATAAGGTTTGTGAGGCAAGACTTACCCTTACAGAAGCCATGCTGACTCTCCCTCAGCAAGGCCTGTTCGTCTATGTGTTTTGAGATCCTATCTTTGATGAGGCATTCCACCATCTCACCCGGTATGGATGTTAGGCTGACCGGCCTATAGTTTCCCGGGTCCCCCCTCTTTCCCTTTTTAAAAATAGGCGTGACATTTGCTATCCTCCAATCTTCTGGTACCGTGGCCGTTTTGAGGGACAAGTTGCATACCTTAGTCAAGAGATCTGCAACTTCATTCTTCAATTCCTTAATAACCCTTGGGTGGATGCCATCAGGGCCCAGTGACTTATTGATCTTTAATTTATCAATGAGGTCTGAAACATCTTCTCTTTTAACCTCTATCTGACTTAACTCCTCGGTCAGGAGGGGCCGTTCGGGCAGCGGTATCTGTGTAACGGTATCTGTGTAGCGGTATCAGGGTAACGGTGCACATCAGAGAAGCGACTGGGGGAGGAGCACTCTCCCTGGGTGCTTCTCCCCCCCACACGCCAGGCTTGCCCTCCCTCCCCCTCCCCCTCCTGGCTGCTCTCTTGGCAACCAGGGATCCCCCCCTCACCCCAGCAAAGATATAAAGAGAGGACGTGCTAGCCAGGGCAGGAAAGGATCCTGGCTTCCAGGTGATTTCAGAGAGGGAGAGAGGTTGTGATGCAGAGGACAAGAACAGCTGTGGGGTGGTGGTGGCTTCGATGTTGCTTTCAAGCCAGGCTCACAAGAGGGGAGATCATGCGGGTCTGCCTCTACCCACCCAAGTCCTGTGTTCAGGTCTCCGCCTACATTCTCCAGCCCAGTCCAGCTGCGGGGAGGGGGGAGCTGCTCTGTCTTGCAACCCCAAGGCAACCCATCCCATCAAGGCAGCCAAGCTGACAAAGGTTGGTGGGGAGAAGCCTGGCTGGCTCATCTACATCTCTCTTGGTCCTTCTTTGCCTGCAACCCAAGCCTGCACTCTGCAATTGGCCACCCTGAGGGAAGCCTCCAAGTGCAGAGGGAGGTCCAGCTGGAAGGCAGCAGCACGCTTTCTGGGGAAAAGCAGCACACTGCTTTCTTTGCACACGTGCAAGCCGCTCTTAGTTACGTCTCTTAAACTGCTGGGAAGTTTAAAATGGCAATGCCCAGGCTTTGCCCACTTCCAAAATGGCGCCGCCTAGGTCTTTTGCCATCTTCCAAGATGGCTGCCGCCAGCTTCTCGCAACCCACCAGAAATTGGATCGCGACCCACCAAGTGGGTCCTGACCCACAGTTTGAGAACCACTTTATCCTTCCCATGCATAATTTGGATGTCTCAATCATGTCAATCAGGCGCTTCTTTTCTAGGCTGAAGAGGCCCAAACGCCGTAGCCTTTCCTCATAAGGAAGGTGCCCCAGCCCAGTAATCATCTTAGTCGCTCTCTTTTGCACCTTTTCCATTTCCACTATGTCTTTTTTGAGATGCAGCGACCAGAACTGGACACAATACTCCAGGTGTGGCCTTGCCATCGATTTGTACAACGGCATTATAACATTAGCCGTTTTGTTCTCAATACCTTTTCTAATGATCCCAAGCATAGAATTGGCCTTCTTCTTCCTTCCCTTTTTAAAGATCGGCGTGACATTTGCTGTCCTCCAATCCTCTGGCACTGTGGCTGTTTTCAGGGACAAGTTGCATATTTTAGTCAAGAGATCAGCAGCTTCATTCTTCAATTCCTTAATAACTCTTGGGTGGATGCCATCAGGGCCTGGTGACTTATTGATCTGTAATTAATCAATGAGGTCTGAAACATCTTCTCTTTTAACCTCTATCTGACATAATTCCTTGGTCAGGAGGGGCTGTTTGGGCAGCGGTATCTGCCCAAGGTATCTGCTTAGATCGTCAGGATGCAGGTAGAGAAGGTATTGTTGCTTTTTAAGTGTTGTACGGAGCCTAGTACATTTTAAATGGTTTCAGAAATCTTCAGCAACAATGAAGTATTACCAGCAAGCAACTCTATCTGAGCCATGTTGGGTTTCACATGCGCTCTCTGGCTGGACTTGTAATTATGTGGTTAGAGATCACTCTGAGGATCAGGCTTGGCAAGATGCAAAGGTGAGAAAGAGGCTCACGCCAAAGACCTTTCGCTTTTGTGGATTTTCTGTTCGTTTAGGCTTAGTCTAAAGCCTGGCCAGTTGTTAGGAGTGCAGCTAAATTTAGAAGCAGCTGAGCCACCATTAGCGCCTTGCAGTTGCTTTCTGCCCAGCCAGCCGTCTTGTTGGGGTGACCATGCACGCAGCGAGTGGAGGTGCCTGCTCTCATCTCTCATGCGCCACACATCAGTGCAGACAGATGCAGCAAATCCAGCTTGAAAGGAGGTGCAGGCCTGTGGATTATGGGCATTTACAGAAGCATATGAGGTAGCAGTGGCGTAGCTGGAGGGGGCGGAGCACTCAGTTCAGCGGGGAGCCTCAGTGCGGCGTGCAAGCAGCCCCTCCCTTTGGAGCCATTTGTGGCGGGGGGAGCAAAACGGAGCTGTATGTATGGGGGGGAGCAAAACGTAAAAGCCTTCAATTTTAGGGGGAAAATAGACCATTGCCATTCACAGGCTTGTCTCTTCCCAAAATATGCATCTCTGTGGTCCTGGCAGTAGTTCTGGGAGTGGGAGACTTCGGTTAGAACCCACAGAGTTGCTGTGTGATCCTGGGCAAGTCACAAACTTTCAAGATCTTCTGTTCGTAAAATGGGAGTGGGGAGTACAGGGCCAGTGCAGAGTACAAATGAGATGAAGAGTGGTGAGTTTGGTGGTGAGAAGTTTTGAAGTGAAACAGGGACACCAACCGCACAGCCAATGAACAGAAAAAGAAAGCCCCAAACACTCTGACAAGTACCTATGCTCTTGAATGATGAAGACCTCTGGCATATTGTGGGGTGTCAATTGGTGGGGGAATGAGCCTCTAGTAGCTTATAGCATTATTGAGAAGATCTATTTTTATTTTTGTAAACTAAAGATAAATGTAAGATAAAAATAAAAAAAAATTACAGTTTACCTTCCCAGGTTTACATGGGAAGGTTTCTAGGGTCAGAGAGGAAAAATGACACCTTTGTCCTTTGGGGCTGACATGATGGAAGCATTGCAAGGACACATGCAGGTTTTTGGCAGATGGAATATCAGTTTTCTTGTTTTGTTGGAAATAATGTGATCCACTAAAGTAGGGGTGTCCGAAATTTTTGGCAGGAGGGCCCCATCATCTGTCTGACACTGTCGGGGGCCGGGGGGGGGAAGAATTAATTTACATTTAAAATTTGAATAAATTTACATAAATGCATAAATTAAAAATGAACTTATATGAATGAATGAAGGTCTTGCAATAGCTCAAGGTCTATAAAAGACCTTGCACAAAGCAAGGCTGGCTTTTCCTTCACTGCCACTACTGCATCACAGGCGTGAAACAGCAAGCAGTGGAGGAAGCCCTCATCCCACAGCTCATGTGAGAGGTCAAACAGTCGCCCTCAGGCTGAGAGCAGTTGCATCAGGCCAGTGTGGGCTCCAACAAATCTCCAGAGGGCCAGAGGCTCATTGGAGACTGGGGGCTTTCTGAGGGCTGCATTGAGAGGTCTCAAGGGCCGCAAGTGGCCCCAGGGGTTTGGGCACCCCTGCACTAAAGGTGAGGCCTGAGAAAGGACCTGCTGTTGCAGGCCAAAATCCCGTCTTGTCCTGCAACCTGTTCCCCACAGTGATGCACCAGCTACCTCTGGAAAGCCCACCAGCAGGAAAGGCTCATCTCTTTCCTGCCATTGCACCCTGCAACTGGTACTCAGAGGTATACTGTTGCTGCTGAACCCAGAGGCTGCATACAAGCACCACAGTTACAAGCGATCTATAGTGTCCTCCATGGATGTGTCCAATCTCCCTTTAAAGCCATTGAAGATAGTGGCCACCACCACATCATGTGGCAATGAGTTCTATGGGCTAATTGTGAATCATGTAAAGAAATACCCCCTTTTGCCTGCCCTAAATTTCTCACCAGTCTGTTTCATCAGATGACTCTGGGTTCTAGTATTGAGACGGAGAAAAACTTTTTCTATTTCCATGCTATGCTTAATTTTATAAGTCACGATCACATCTCATGGTTGCCCAAATCCCCCATTTGCGATTTGTGCAGTACATTTTTTCCTATTTTTAAGAGGCAATACAATGGTTCTTCCTACAGACTGTTTTTCCTGAGTACTGCCACCACCTGCTTTTCCTTCCTGCTCCAGTCCTGATAAGCAGCCTCTGCCCAAATTTAAAAGGCTGCCTGTTGACTCTAGCCAGAAACTGCTCCCTTCTTTTCAATTAATGTAATCCAATGATACAAAGTTTAGACTGGTGGATGACTTCATCTTGTGGTCTACACTGGAGAGCTTCCCTACTGCTTAAACAGTAGGAGTGAGGGACGGCAGACTTAATCACCAATTTGCAGCCTCTGTTAAGGGACTTGCTCATCCTCAACTCATCATTCCTCATGCTTACCGAGCTGATGTTCAAAGGCAATATAAGGCAAAACCATTATCCTCTGTCATTTAATAAATGACCCTTAGATCTTGTCCCAGTTTCTGGGGAAGACAACAGAGGTTTACGTGCATTCCCATTTGTATCCTGCCCTTCTTCTAAGGAGCTCAGAGCAGTTCACATGGATTACCTACTTTTTATTATCACAACAACCCTGTGAGGTGGATTAGGTGGAGCAATAGTGGGGTGTGGCCTTTCTCAAAAACTCTGACTACACCGTGGTGGCACTCTAAATCCCACTTCATGCATGGATGTTCTAATGTAGCTACTACATATTAAGACTGAACTTCACATCACAGAGATCTCGTTCATATCAGCTCCGTCAGAGCTTTTCAGTGGAGTCAGTTCATACAAGTCATCAAGTGGATGAGAAATTGTTTGACACATTTACCTGCATGAATCAGCCTGGTTTGCACTGTGGGATATACCAGCATTAAGACACACCCGTGAAACTTTGCATAAAATAAAATTGAGCCTTTTAGATCTTAATCTTTGATTCACATTCTGACTTTTAAATCTGGAAATACTTCTTCTGGTTATGAACGTTTTGGTTATTAAAAACAATCACATTCCCATTAATATTATAGTTATTAAGACTATTATATGACACTTTCCAATAAAAAGTAGTTCACAAAATGATTTACACAGCAAAATAAATCAATTAATGGTCCTGCGCTTTTGGGTTTGGTATTTGCAAAAGCAACTTTTCCCTGATCCTGTGGTGGGTGTTTTTTTGTTTTGTTTTGTTGTTGTTTTCAGATCTTATTCTTAAATGTTATACTTGTAGCCCCCTCCCCCAAAGAAATAAAAATCGTTGCCAGATTGGCACAGCTAATTCATGTCGGAAATTACATTTATGACTTTCTCCGGCTAGTAAGCCCTCTTTGTAATGCCGTTTCGTGCGGTGCAAAAGCAGATGCGACTGAGGCAGCCCATTTTCCTAATTTCATTTGGAAAGGATCAGAACAGAGGCACCGTGCTGCTCTTGCAGGCTCGGAGCCTAGTGCTCAGGAGCAAAGCCCTGTTGGGCGCCATTATTGATGCAATGTATGGCATCCCCCCAAGTGCAAGTTGTCCAATAATGTTCAAGGGCAAAGCATCTGTTTCCAGCTCTGATGTGGTCACAAGGGCCTAAAGAAGGGAGGAATCCTCTATCTGTGTGTAATGTGACTGTTAGTTACATAAGAACATAAGAACAGCCCCACTGGATCAGGCCATAGGCCCATCTAGTCCAGCTTCCTGTATCTCACAGCGGCCCACCAAATGCCCCAGGGAGCACACCAGATAACAAGAGACCTGCAAGGCCTCCTGGGAATTGTAGTTTAAGAACATAAGAACAGCCCCTCTGGATCAGGCCATAGGCCCATCTAGTCCAGCTTCCTGTATCCCACAGCGGCCCACCAAATGCCCCAGGGAGCACACCAGATAACAGGAGACCTCATCCTGGTGCCCTCCCTTGCATCTGGCATTCTGACATAACCCATTTCTAAAATCAGGAGGTTGCGCATACACATCATGGCTTGTACCCCATAATGGATTTTTCCTCCAGAAACTTGTCCAATCCCCTTTTAAAGGCATCTAGGCTAGACGCCATCACCACATCCTGTGGCAAGGAGTTCCACAGACCGACCACACGCTGAGTAAACGCTGAGTTCTGGATAACATTTCCCTTCTTCCTTCTTGTGCAGCATCAAATATTAGGACATAAGAACTGTGACATACCTGCAGGTTGTGGTGAGTGGGCACACAGTTTTTTTTGTGTGTGTGCACACGTGTCCCAAATCTCTGTCACTCAGATACCCAATGTATAGGGAGGAATAGCTTTCCCGTGATGTTGATTACATCAGTTCCAATACTAAGAGGAATTTTGTCCAATTCAGAAGGGACTTGTACTGTATTGCATTTTTGCACCTGTTTTCATTTACCTTTGACAAAGCCTGATGTCAGGTTTTGCAGTCACCTAGCATAGTTCCTGGATGGATCACAGAAGTGTGAAATCATGATGTGGAAACCGGTCACCTGTCCAGATGGCTCCATGAACAGTGACTGGATTCGGGATAGCTGCCTTTTATATGAAGAACAACCTTAAGGATGCAGTCAAAGTTCCATCTGATCAATGATTTTGCTACCAACAATGGCCAGCCAGTTGTCTAGGCAGAACTCAAGGTCTGAATGGCATATTTTGTGCTGAAGTTAACTGCCTTATTGATCTCTGTGGGATGGAGTGACAGAATATATGTGCTTCAAATAAGTGTTCATGTAAATGCTTGTAGCAGCATCTTTAAACTATTGGAAGGTCCAGTAAAGGGTACGAACTCTAATTCCATGCATGTTGAATAAGACATCTCCATGTTATTCAAAAGAAATAGTGGAAATGGCTTTCTTATTTGTCTTTAAGCTGAATAGGCAGTCCATTCAGTGTGCAGCTATGCCATTAAGGGTAAGAAATGGCAGCCCTGCGTGAGTGCTCACAAACTCTTTTTCTTGAGTGGTAACCCAGTCATGACAGGTTCACCATCTCTCAGTTTGACTCTGGCAAGAAGAAAAGCCCTGTGCTAGATGGTCATAGCAGTGTCATCTGTTCAAGCCAATAATCTCGTACAATAACAGCATCATGTTCATCAGCTCTCTCAGATGGGGACACTGACTGGTAGAATGCAGCACAAACATACTGGGCTGCTGTTCTGTAAATGACAGAGCTCACACAGCAGTAGGGACATGCTGCTTTGACTGCATTTGATTTTTCACCTTTCTTCCATAAAAGACCTCAGTGTCCTACAGTAAGTAGTCTTCCAGCCAGAAACTGACCAAGTTCAGTCCTGCTTAGCTTCAGCAGAGTGCTTTTTGATGCCTAAAAGGGAAAAAAAAGTCTTTCCCAAAGCACCCTTGCCTGGCTATCTGAAGGACGTTCTTACCATTGGCTAAGCTAGAGGGAGTGCAAAGCACTAGGTTTTGCAGGGAGCCTCACTGCGGTGTGCAAGAAGCCCCTCCCCCTCCCCTTCAGAGCAATTCCAGGGGGTGGGAGCAAAACGGAGGCATGTTTTTCTCCCACCCCCTGGAATGGCTCTGCGGGGGAGGGGCTGCTTGCACACCGCAGTGAGGCTCCTTGCAAAATTTAGTGCTTTGCAACCCCTCTAGCTATACCACTGGTTCTTACCACAGGTGATCAGACAAATGACTGATGTAGAAGGTGAAATGCAAGTAGTGTTTGGTCTTGGAGGATAAAGAAGAAAATTAGGATGAGATGAAACCAGTGTATAGGGTCTCTTGGGGTTAGCCCAGCAAAGTCTGCCACGGCCAGCAAACCACTTGGGAAAGCAGCTAGTCAAGTGTTTGCATTCAATGTGAATTGTGCACTCAGATGGGGACCTTTCTCATAGCCACAGGCTTGTCCCGTTCTTCCATGGCTTTCGTGGGTCACACGACAACAAGTACAATAACAGACCAGTGGGCTTTTGGCAGACACATCAGTATTGTTCTGTATTTTCACTCTTCTGGAAAGAACTAATCAAGTCCAGGCTCAGCTGGAGAAACCCAAATTAACTGTAACAACAACGTTGCCTTAGCTGTTGTAACTGGATGTCCTGAAAATGCCATTGCACCAATGTGGAAATGAGATCAGAAGGAACATGTCCAGCAATGGAGCCAAAAGAATGAAATACAAGATCAAACAAAATAACAAACCAGCCAGCAATGCTGTTAACTAAATTGAATTCTCTTTGAACAGTACGAGAACCCCGTTCCTCAGTTTCAGCAAATGGCAATCCTTTCTGAATGCCTGTGTGTGAATGGTCTCATGTTCTACGCCACTTATATTAAAAGCACTTCTCTGTTTCTAAATACCTAATCCCAATGCCCATAAACACATTTGGATAAATGTATCTGCTCTTTTAGTCAAGAAAAACCTGGGCATGCTGTCCTGTCTGACTGTTGACTGTTGTCTTCCAACTGTACAGCAAAAGAAGTACCTGGGCATTTTCATGCCTGATGAAAACCACAGGTTGGTTTCCTACACTGTGATGGTATTTTATGTCATCCTCTTTTCAGCTCTCCTCCCTGCTGTGGTAAAACACTTGGGCATCATTTCAAAAAAGGAACAATTGCACTGCACGAGTGACACAGGTTTAAGTGTAGGAGTGCCCAAGGGGGGTGGGGAGCCACCCCAGACAACTAGCATGTCCCTTTTTGCTCCAATTCCACTTTCAGACACCTGTGGTAGCTTGCAGGAAAAGCAGTTTTCACATGCTGAAAATGCTTTTCTTTGTCATCATAAATCTGTTTGTTTATATATAAATATATAAATGTGAAATGCACCATTTCCCTCCTCTACCATTGTAAAATACACCATGAAATACATGTTTTTCAAGAACTCTAATAACTAGGAGCCAGCACACACTGTCACAAACATGCCATAAGGTACGTTTGTGGACCCTAGTGCCAGTGGAGCACCAGACCTCCTCTGTGCAGTAGTCGCGTGGAGCATCGGGCAGTGGAGAGGTAGGTGGGGCCATGGGAAGAGGCAGGGAGGAGTTCTGGGATGGGGGAGGGCCTAGTGGGCCTAGGGAGGTGCTTCGCTGGTCACCTGACACAGAGGCTTTTCATTCTGCACTGACCTTCAGGTCATTGTAGAATCGAGTAGCCCCATTGCGAGGCTATTCACTTTACTTGGGGGAAGGGGACAAAAGTCCCCTTCTCCCAAGGAGAAGGCGGCAGCTGCCTGGGGTGTGCTGGATGCAGTGACAGTCATTTTCAGCACTGCTGCAGCCCTGTGCACCAGGCAGCTCAGGATTGGGCTGCAGTTCATAGTTTTCTGTGCCCACCTACTATAAGTTTTTCAAGTGTATTAGTGTATCAGTAATTGTCTTTCACATCCTGTTCAAGCAACGGAGAGAGGCATAAGAATGTCCTTGTGTGGTCAGACTAACCTTTTAGTCCAGCATTATGCTTTTCACAGAGGACAACTGATCCATTTAGGTGCAAAGCATGAAAGTTAAATGGCCCTTCCTTGTTTGCCCAGCAGCTGGTATCCTGAAGAACCCTTGCTTGTATGTGGAGGTGCCACTTAGCTATTCTGGCTCACAGACAGAAGGATCCTCCATGAATTTGTTTAATCTTTTTTTTTTTAAAGTCATCTATGCTGGTGACGATGTTTAAATACGCTGGCAGCGAATTCATCATCTCCTCCCCTGCAAAACAGATCATGTGTCATGTGAAGAAATTCTATCAATTGCCCAGCTCTATATCTCTTGCTGCTATTATTTAATTAGTTAACTATTTTGTGGCAGTCTCAGCATTTATCCTCATGCCCACTTTGTGAGTCATGCCATTCATTTTCTTGTTTTACAGCGGAACCAGAGGAAAAATAGTACCTGGTCCAAGGCCACCCAAGGTGAGCATAAATTTGAACCCCAAAATATCTCAGGACAAAGTCTGGCCTTTAGAAGTGAGAAGTTTCCTGCCTGAGTCCTACTCGATCTTCCATCACAGCAATTTGTATTCAGATCCCAGTTCAAACATCTGCTTGACTGAGGTGATACAATCTCTTCAGTTCTAAATATTCAGTTGTGAAGATTTCATTGCCAAAGCATTGGAAACGAGTTAGATGTTTTTGCCAGAACTATTCAAGTTGGGGCCAGTTTGCCTCTTCACGCCTCGTAGCTGAACACTTGAATTAATTCCACTGGAAAGCATTTGAGGTCATATGGAAGTTCTGCCTTTAGGGTGACAGAGAGCTCATTCACACTTGCAGGCCATCCGATGATGCTGCAGCTGTGGAGTCATGTGTGCATGAACCACCCTGGTGCTGAACATGACTGAAATGTGGTACTAAATACTATTTGTCCATAGCGACTCACTTTCACCACTGTCTGCCTGTTACTCTCTGTGGGTCCTAAGCCATCTGAAGCAGTGAGTGGGACCATCTCTCCCAGATGCTTTTTGTTGTTCAAGGGACAAAGCCTCAGTCATCTGCTCCTTTTCTTGGTAGTGCAATTAGTTAGTCAAAGAGGACAACACTACTGCGGCAGTGAAAATCCTCCAGTATATCCCATTAGTGACCAGTATTAACATCACAACCTGCTCAGCTACCAAATCATCCCCATACCTTTGAGAGCCATACCTGTTAGGAGACTTTGCAAAAACCAGAATTTCATCCTCGAATTGGCATTGATGTTAGATTTCAGCTGCAGATTTCTGCTCTCATTTTGCCAAAACTTCCGCTTCTACCCATGATGATCTGATATGCCAGGGACACACAGTACACCTGAGTTCCAGAGAGGCATTTGGCAGCAATGGGTGGGTTTGAAAAAAAACTTCTTACTTGTAAGGAAGAGTTGGCCTGAGGCATCCATTTTTATCAACTCCAAAAGCCTGGGACAGAGAGGGCTTTTCTTCTTCAGTTGACCCAGATGCTGGGGTCAGTGTACAAGGGCACCCTGAAGGGGACATGCCAGTTTTTGCCCGCACAGCTGCTCCCTCTTGCTGGCAGCTGGGCTTGAATATTCATGGCCGTAAACGATCACGGCTGGCATTTGTTTGGCACCTCAAGCGGGCAAACTTTTTTGAGGCTCCAAGAACACAGCTCTTGTTCCTTTCACAACTGTTCTCTCCTTGCGGCTTTGTTTCAATTTAACACGGCGGTATGAGTAGCCCAATTAGAGGCTGGGGTGAAGTTGACAGCCTGGTTAAGTGTCTGTGAAATCGGTTTTGGAGGATAGATGACCACATCCAGCCACACACATACACACACACACACACACACACACACACACACACACACACACACACACACACACACACACGGTATTCACAGTTCCTGGATTTCCTGATACTTTTTGCCTATCCATGAAAATTGGGCAACTTTTGCAAAACAAGCTAAAACTTTTCAAGGGCCTGGTCTGTGTTGGTTAAGTTCATGGACTGCACTTGCTACTTGAGGGGAAGGCAATTATTATTTATTAAGCATAAATTCTCCCCTTTATGCAAGGAGTTAAGGATACCATATTTGGCTCTTCCCCCCTCCTTTTTAATTTTCACAATAAGTCTATGAGGTGGGTTAGGCTGAGTGGCCCATCATCACTTCTTGATGGCTTCTTGATGAGTGAGGATTTTAACCTGGATCTCCCCTATGCCTAGCAGTCTCACCACTAATATCACATACTCTTTACATAAAAATAGAAATAACAGACACAGAACAGCTTCTTCTCCACCTCTCTTTCTGGCAATATTGGGCATAATGCAGAGGAAAATGACACCCCCCTCACACCATGGTCCTAATCCAGATTGGATGCCTATACAGTTGCTTCTAATGAAACAGACTGACACTGGGGGATCAAGTTGGCTCTAAGGCTGTGCACTGACAAGAGCTTTTCAGAGACTTGAAGGCAGTATTATATTGTGGGGGCGGGGGGGGGGGAATGCAAAGCTCCATGGGAGCTCCACTTGCTGGACATGTAATCTCCCATTAAGGAAGAGCCCAAAATACTTTCCCTCTTTCCCACCTTTTCCATCCAATGTGAGAGGGAAGGAGTGGGAGATTCTGTGATGGATATAATCTTTGTTGGGTCCTATGCAGGACATGAAATGACAATGGCTGCGCTACAAGACCACCACAAAATCCTGTCTGATGATGACAAGCATAAAAAGTTACTGAACAATGTGAGAGAGCCAGGCAGATCTTCCAAGCCATTAAATGTTTAATAGTTGATTCATTTGACGTGAAGTTGGAAATGGAACTGCTTTGGAGTTTGATCCGATTTGCTGACAAGTAAACTTCCTTCAAAGCCAACCTCAAGACTCGACCCATTCTCCAAGGATCACAATAGGGAAATGACAGAGCTTCAGGGTATGGCCACCTGCTCCTTCCCCTCAATTGCATCCTGCCAAGATTTGGCCTCACAGATCTCTTGTGGAACTGATGGAAATGGCCTCATTAAAGCACAACATTTAAAAATTGCCACAAAGGCTAGAAGTTGTTTTTTGTTTTTGCTTCCGCATTCAAGTGTTTCAGGGGAAGCAAAACATTCATTGTAATAAAGTCACACAACTAAACACAGAGCTAGTTGCCCATAAACTCATTGACATCCATGAGCTTCAGCATGAGTAATTTTTTTCTTTTTTTCTTTTTTGAATTGTGGTCTGGTTATGAGGTGGTGAAGCCCATCGTGTTTGCTAGAGAGCAAGAAGCTATTCACTGTACAATAAGAAGACTATGAACCAAAGCAAAATCCTGCCTTTCTCTTTCCTTCATTTTATTTGACCAGTTCCCAAAGCAAGGAAGCCAAACCCAACCTCCCACCTTTTCACCCTGTAGCAGAGTGGAGGCTATATTTATGCAGGCCTTTCCAGAGCAATGGAACCCTGTTCAGTAGCAGTGGAATCTTCAGTGGATTCCAGTGGAATCTTTTCTGAGAACTGGGGTCCCAAGGAACACTACTGTACATTTTGTTGTTTGGTCTTTGGCCACCTTCTCCCTTCTGTGCTTCAGCCAGGACTCTCAGGCATCTACTGGCCATTTGTGCCAAAGAATCCTGCCGTGTCCCTAATGCTGTTGCTGGGATAACTGTTGGCCTGACTTTAGAAGGCCTGAGGCTTTCATGCACTATTGCATTCTAGGTCATTCTTGCTCAGATCTTTCATCTTTCCCATCATCTATTTTATATCCAGCAGCAGCAGCAGCAGCAGGGACGACAAGAACCCTGTGATGGGAAGAAAAAGGTCTCCACGGCTATGTACAGACAATTATTTCCAGGGA
This sequence comes from Tiliqua scincoides, assembly GCF_035046505.1. NCBI lineage: Eukaryota > Metazoa > Chordata > Lepidosauria > Squamata > Scincidae > Tiliqua > Tiliqua scincoides. Next base: position 14,049,119 of record NC_089821.1, read on the forward strand.
CTCATGGGAACAACTCCCCTTTTAATGGCTGTGGTTGCATTAGCCGTTATCCTGCTTTGTTATTTTAACTGTACTTGCCAGAGTACTTGCTGTATCACATCACTAAACATTTGAGACACGGAAACCATGTGAGAAGGAGTAAGACATGGTTGCTCTCACTATGCTGTGCTGGCATGCATCACCATGTTATTTGCTCCTCCCACACTGCTTCAAAATGTCACCTCCACTGCATGGGAAACAGCCATGCAGAAGTGGCAGCCATTTTGCTCTAATAATACAGGAACTGACCTACCGTTAAAGGCAAAGAGGTGACCAAATATATTTGACATTATGCATTCAGTGGCGTAGCTAGAGGGGGTGCAAAACACTCAGTTTTACAGGGAGCCTCACCGCAGTGTGCAAGCAGCAAGTCCCTCTTTCAGAGCCATTCCAGGTGGGGGGAGCAAAATGGAGGCGTTCATCTCCATGCATTTGCCTCCATTTTGCTGCCACCACCCCAAATGGCTCCGAAAGGAAGGGGCCACTTGCACACTGCAGTAAGGCTCCCTGCAAAACTTAGTGCTTTGCACCCCCTCTAGCTACGCCACTGGACGCAGACCATGGCAGGCAACTAGTCTTATGGAGGTGATGTGATAAGAGCAAATGAAGGAGAACGATGAATTTGACACAGACATTCAGAACTAATGGGATAAGGAAGGGAAACAAAACGTTAAATGGTATTCTCCAAGAGGTAACCAGTGGTATGGTCAAGATCAGAGGTGCTCAAACTTTCAACTTTAGGGATGCTGGACCTTTAACAAGTGTATAGAAGAGAGAATTGCAGCAGGTGCAGCTTTTCATCTGTGGGATGACAAGTTGCACCTGCTGCAATTCTCTCTTCTATACACGTTAAAGGTCCAGCATCCCTAAAGTTGAAAGTTTGAGCACCCCTGGTCAAGATAATCAAAATTTCTTATTTGAATTTCATGTAGTTTGGGATTGTATCCAATTCAACTCATTTGCCTTTTTGAATTTTACTTATTAATTTTAATATAAATGTTCCAGCCAATGAAAAGTTGCTAGGCAAAGACATGCTTTCTCATCCACATTGAATTCCACAGCCTTCCACTTCCAATTCCCTTTAGTGATGTCCTTAGAATTTTCAACCTATCAAAGACTTTAGATCATCTTATGAATTTTCTGTACATTCTGACCCAGTCACACCTTTGTATGTACGGTGAAAAAGAAAATCAAATGGGCAAAACAGGCAGAACAGAGGAAAAAGAAAAGAAGACAGAGAGGAAAAGAGGAAAGGCAGAAAAACAAGCAGATACAGGAGCAGATGGTCCTCAGTCTTGTCTCCTTTCTACACAGCGGACTTCTCCCCAACATTAGTTCTTTATACCTTGGCTTCCTTTCGCGACTACTTTCAGGGCTCCCACATTTAATGCTTGTTTTCTTTTGCCATCTGCACAGGCTGGCTTGCACGGTTATTGTCAGGGGTTTCAGCCACAAGTCGACTCAAATCACAGGCCTTCTGGGAACAGCCTGTAGCTGTGCTGTTTGACCTGCTGTATGCAGAAAAAAAACAGAGGTCTTTTTGGACATAAGAATCATTACCAGCCTTTTGCCTGGCTTCCCACAGCCCAACACTGAGACCGACTGCTACTCTGTTTTGTCTTTGTAAAAAAAGTTAGTAAGGCAGAGTTTGTGCACACCCAAAAAAACACTTGTGTTGTGCTGGCAAGTTAGTGGCTTCACACCTTCTTGGAACCTGATGTCTCTTCTTTGCTACTGGACAGAGCCAGGATTATATTGCTCCATCTTAGGCTGGCTGCCTGCGTCTTTCTCCATTACCTGCCTGGATTGACTTTTGGGAACAAAATTTTTTTTTGAGAAAAAAGAACAAAAAGCCTGCATTGTGTTCCACTGGTGCAGGCCCTTAATAGAATTGGACCATTAGTCTGGTCAGTGCCTGGCTGGGAGACCATCTGGGGACCCCCACGTACACTGCCTTATGATGCAAAAAGGCAGGGCATAATATAATACACAATCCTTACTTCTCAGGAACAGTCCTTGTTTTCTTGAGGACATCCCTGGCAAAAATTGTTGACTCCAGTCTGCTTTTTGGGGGAGTCTTTGGAGGTTCCATTAAAAAAGCTGCTAACTCACCAGACATGCACATAGCCAAGAATGTCTGCTCTTGCTAGCATTCTATTCTCCTTCTTCCACCACTTCCTTAACTGCCCATCCGTAGCCAATGTTGCTGAATGCCTTTGAGTTCCAGCTATTCTATAAGCACAACCAGACCCACTATGAGGTGGGTAGCCCAATCCTGTCCCTGATGTCTCTGTCATGTACAGTGACACCCAAAAGGCTACCGCTGCATCCAGCAGCAGCACCGGGGCTGTTAGAGGACTCCTCAGGGAAAGGGGACTTATTTGTGCCCTTCCCCCAAGTAAGGGTGCAATGCCACAGTGGGTCTATTTTGCCAGCACACACTGGAGGAGCTCCGTGTCAGGCTTTTCAGCCCAACACAGAGCATAGGATCTGGCAAAGCAGAGCTCTGCCAGTCCCACTCCAGTTCCTCCTCCCACCCCATTCTCCCCCACCCCTAAGGCCCTCACCGCCACTCAGAGCTCCTACCATGCTCTGGGCGGCATCTGGTGCTGACCTCGGTGCCACCTGGCTCTGGCACTAACTCCTCTCAGGGTGTTGTGGACATGCGTAATGGCACATTTGTGACCACCGACGCTAACTTATATTAGGATTGGGCCTTAAACCTCTTTGAAGTCTTTTAAAAGGTTGAATCCCTAGAAAACTAAAAAAGCAAGATATAAAGTTAAAAATAAATAGTACATTTCAAATAATAGAGCTCTTTTGGTTGGTTTCCTGCTTCAGGAGCCATCATATTCCAGGCTACTGCAGGGGAAATCAGTGTGTAGTGGGTGGCCTGTGCACAGCGTAAGACCTGCTTAATTGCTTAATGCAGAGTTGCATGTTCACCTGAGCACACATCTGGGTGGAACAAGTTTGTGCCTGTTAGCTCTGCCCTATATGTGCATTTGCTGGAAGGTATGAAAGCGTTTACATGTGTATATTGTGTATATGTGTATTGTGTGGGCTCTGTCCATTTGTTCAGGAAAACTTTGTATATACAGGGCACCCAACTGCATGCTGTAAGAGCCTATGGACATACAGTTTGTATGTGTATAGGCTGACCCAAGACTTCTTGCCAAATGCCGCCCCCCCCTTACCTAACAATGTGCCAGCCTCCTCTCCTCACGCTCTCCAATGTTGTTGCTTAGCACTCTCTTACCCTCCACATTTCCTCTTCCTCACTGTCCCCCTCTTCCTCTTCCAGTCCAGGGAGTGGAAGGGGGAGCAGGGGAGCCAAGTAGGCAGACAGAGATGAGTGCACTCCAACCAATGCACCACCTGAGGTGACTGCTTCAATTGGCCTCATGAATGGGCCGACCTTATTACAAGCACTCAAGAGTATCAATTTGTGAAGAATTGGAGGGCATGGGATAGGGCAGTGTAGGTGGAACATTACATCAAATAGCACAGGTTCCCTGGGTTGACAGGCTGTGACCTGGGTGACAAGGAATTCCTTTTAAAGTGAGATCAAGCCACTGGCCACACCCAGTTCCCATGCCTCTTCTACCTGTTGACCTATGGCTGGCAAAAGCGGGCTGACAAAGAACCAGGGGAAGAAAACTCATCTCCTGCTTGGCTGGGGAATCAAGTACTCAGAGTCTCCCAGTTGTGACCTGGCAGTCCTTTCTGTCCAAGTCCGGGAAGGTCTCTTGCAGGGGTGTCAAACTCATTTCATACAATGGGCCGAATAGCATTCATGATGCCTGCTGAGGCCTGGAAGTGATGTCATTAAGTGGGAAATGATGTCATTAAGCAGGTTAGCCCAGAAATAAGCACCTTTTTCCTCACTTAGGAACTCATTAGCTGGAGAACAGAAAATATTATATTTTCAAGATATGGGAAAGTCTAATTTTCATGTGGGCTTCCCTTTCAGCAGTGACAGCACAGCTTAACAGCTGAGAGCAGCTAATGTTGGTAGTGGGAGAGCCTGAGAGCCAGATAAATGGTTTCTGGGGTCGTTTCCGGCCCCTAAGCCTTATGTTTGACTCCCCTGGTTTATTGGAAATGCAAGCCAGAGTTAAATCTGAATGCATGAGTATTACCAGAAGTCTGTTTACTGTGTTTCCAAGAATACAAACAATTTACTATAGACAGAACGAAGAAGTGAAAGGGTCACTGCCTTTTAAGAACACGTTCCAAAAATCTCTGAGACCAAAGTAGGATTCTGTGAACTGGCTGCTGCTGGTGCCGCAATTTGGGAAAGTTCATCCAGAGAAGGCATGGAGGAAGGCATGACACGTTGGATGTCAGGAGACCGGAAATGAAGGACAAAAAGGAAGATGGTGAAAAAAGGACAGTAAGAGGAGTGACTGTGACTAATTTCAAGAAAATGCTCTGATTCAAAGAAAGTATACTGAAAGGAGTGCTTCAGCTTTCTTTCTCTTCTTGGAGCTGTAGTAACTCCTGATTATATTCCATCTTACAGTAGTAACTAGAATGGATTTAACCAGTGGTATAGCTAGAGGGGGAGCAAAACACTAGGTTCAGGTTTTACCTGAACGTGCTGTGCAAGCGGGCCCACCCCTTCAGAGCCATTCCAGGCAGTGGGAGCAAAATGGAGTCATTTGCCTCCATTTTCATCCCACCTCCCAGAATGACTCTGAAGGGCGGGCCACTTGCATGGTGCATTCAAGCACCTGCAAAACTTAGTGCTTTGCACCCCTTCTAGCTATACCACTCTATTCAACAAAGAAATGGGGATCTGCAAGGTTTGTTAATTTTGCTGTGCAAACTGCTATGTGAATTACTTTTGTGTAAAAAGTGACACATACATATTATTATTGATGATGGTGGTGGTGGTGGTGATGCAAGCATTATCTAGTGAGGGACATCATCTAGTGGGGGATTTAAAATCTTAGCAGAGATAAGTTTTCTCCACTAACAGCCCAATCCTATCCAGGGCTGCACAGCCCACGCTGTATTCAATGCTGAAATTAAGCAGGATGGAGGTCTCCTTGGGATAAGGGAGCATTTGGGGCTACTAGGATCTGCTCCAGCAAAATCACTGGTGCAAGTCAGAGAAGTTCCGTGTAGGGCTTTCAGGTGGAGGCCCCCTCCGCTGATCCCAAACCCAACCCTTCCTATGCCTGAACCATACCCTTCGCCCCAACACACCCCTGCCCCACCTCCATTCTTAAGTCAGAGCAGAGGGAAGGCAGGAAGTGATGGTGGCAGCGTGGTCACAAGGGGACAGCTATTTCAACCCACAGAGCTGCAGAGTGCAGATGGCGGAGGGAAGCAAGGGGAAATGGGTGAAGCAAGGTGAAGCAGCTGCGGAGGTGGCTGATGGGCACAGGGTGCCACCTGCATTCATCCACTGCTTGAAGAAGCCTGCCTCACCTCATGAATGAGCCAACCCTGCCTGCCCCCCAGGAGTGAATGGATGAAAAGGTGACAGTCCCAGACAAAACTCCCCATCTGGAGTGGGATCTGTGACTCACCATAATAACTCATGCAAACAAATGCTACCAGTTCTAGAGAAAAGGCCCAGAGCAGAAGCAACTACAGAGAAACTCTGCAAACAGCAGGAAGTCATTAAAAGACTCTGCTCAAGAAAAATGCAGAACTTGGAAGGAATAAGGAAGGAAAAAGGGAGAATCAACCCACCCTTTGCTGTTTATGTATCTAAAAATTAGGGAGAATAATGATGCAATAGAACTTGGAGACCAGAGGCATTACTAAACACACAAAACATTTGTGTCACTTGTAATATAGAAATGAGATGCTGTCCCAGAACCACCTTTCAGAGCGCAATACCATAGTCGTTCGAGACTGAAGGTTGCCAACGGTGGACTGAGTACGAGTGCATCCCAGAAAGGATGCATCCAGTAGGAAGACCCCTGACAAAGCTGTAGTTGGATCTGGACATCACTGATCCCCAAACTCCAACACTCCAGTATGAGATCACAGTATTATTTCCATGTTTTCCAAGATATATGTACTTCTTTGTGTGTGTGTGTCCAGTAATAAATGATGAATTTCTGTTATTACCCCAATGAAACTTATATAGGCAATGGTGGAGGTGTTGGAGTTGGTGCAACTCCGTCTGCTGTCCAGAGGGGGCAGGATGCTGTCCAGAAGGGGTCAAGCTATGACCCTGTGACTCTGACCTTTCTACCTGTTCTCTCTGTGATCCTTGTGGGGTGTGGCCCTAACCCTTTATCCTTTCCTTCTCCTCTGAGCACTTCCTCTTGTCCTCTGACCACCAACCTGTTAAGATGTACACACCAGGGGTTAAGATGTACACACCAGGGGTCTGATGCCCAGGCCATCTTGAGCACAAGGCATGCAGGGCGAGGCAGCTCTAGGGCCTTGCTATGTAATAGCTGAACCTCTGATCCTAATCAGATGCTGTAAATATACACTCAATGGAACTGTAAGTAAATAACTTCTCTTTTGCAACTTTAACAAGCCATTGCCTCTTTGTCTTTTTATTGAATAGCAGTCAGCCGGGTGAGGGAGGTTCCCTTGGGTGATACCCAAAAGGGGGGTCCGCTGCTTAAGCTACTCTGCTTACCCCCCCCCCCCCAAAAGAGGAAACTATTTTTAATTTCTTCCAACAGGAGGGACCTTGAGACCAGATTGTGAAACAGCCAGATTTAGCTTCTGCTGAAATACCTTAGCAAGGTATCTCTGGTGTATGGATGGAAACATACAATAGCACAATTCAGCATCAACATAAAAAAATTAAAAGGCTCCCTAATGAAGGAAGAGAGCAAAGACAAGCCCTTCTTAAGAATTTAGGAAGAGCCCTTCTGGATCAGACCACCAAGTCTATCATTCTATTTCTTGTGCTCAGAGACATCTGGGAAGCCTAGCAAATTGTTGCCTAGCAACTGCTAAACTGCAACATCCTTCCTCTGAATCTGAAGGTTCCATATGGGGTATCGCAAGCAATATTATGATAGGGATGCCGTATACAGGGACCTGTTGTTGCATAGTTTTGCATAGGCAAGTTGCATAGACATGTAATTTTCACCTTTGAGTTAGGAACCATAGGAAGCTTTATACTGAGTCAGTCCATTGGTCCAGCTAGTTTAGCATTGCCAACACGGACTTGTAGTGATTTTCCAAGGTTTCAGGCAAAAACTTCCTCTGACCTTCCAGAAGATTCCAGAGACTGAACCTGGGACCAGTACCATAGCCAGAGGAGGACGCAACGCAGTATGTACTGTAGACACCATAACGCATAGTGTAGCAGCCCCTCCCACTCACTCTTGGAGCCATTCCAGGAAGAGACGTCAACGCACAGTGTGTGCTGCCATCACTTCTCATAATGGCTCTGAAGGCAAGTGGAAGGGGCCACTTACAGGCTGTGTTGCGGCACCTGCAGTACTTACCGTGCCCCACCCCACTCTGGCTACACTACTGGAGCCTGGAACCTTCTTTAGTAAACCAGATGCTGTACCATGAAGCAATGGCCCCTCTCAATGTAAACTCTTTAAGAACTCACTAGAGCACTTTAAGAACTCTCAGGCAGATGCCATCAGACAAGTTTTAATTGATCTATAAGCCCCAGAGCCTTGTCTCACCTTCTCTATTGACTTACAGCCCAACCCTGAGCTGCCCAGAGCACGGGACTGCCATGGCACCAAATATGGCTGACACAGCATCCGACGAGCAACTGGGCAGCCACCAGCGGCTCCTTGGGAGAAGGGGACGTTTGTCCTCTTCCCCTGGGTAAGGAAAGTAGCCCCGCAATGGGGCTACTCGATTCTGTGGCAACCCTTGCGCTGGCGCAGAATCAAAGAGCCCTGGTTCGGCTGTGCAACCCAACATTGAGCAAAGCATCTGGTGGAGCTGAGTTCCTGCCCTCCGCCCACCCACTGCCTCCCCTGCCACACCTCCTCCTCGCCCTTCGCCCACAGAATGCCTCCTACCCACCTCCCCGCATGCCCCCATCTACTATTCTGCCGCCCCATCTACTATTCTGCCCTGCCGATTTGGGCAACTGCCAAGCAGTGGAGCACCAGCTATGGCTGGTGCTGGGCTAGAACGGCACTTGGCAAGCACTGAGCCCCACAAACTTAGCTTTGTAACACTGCATTGCGTAGGATTGGGCCCTCAGGTCTTTATCCTCCCTCCCTCGGCACAGCTATCCATCTACTGCATCAAAGACAGAAGTGAGGAATTCTCAGCCTCTTGGCAGTATCCCTCTCCTCTGGTAGTGCTCCTTTCACTCCTTTATTGTCTAACAGTCCAACTGCCTTCCCAGCTGGTTTCCTGTTTCTGACATATTTAAAGATATGCGTATTGTTTGTAGTCATGTTTGCAGAACTAGGCCCCTCAAATACTTTTCTCACTTACCTTATCATTAAAATACATCTGTTTTGTGGCAGCTTGTGCTCATTCTTGTTCTCCTCATTTGGCAAGACCTCCCTTTTCTGCAGTGGGGTGTTAGGACCTGTGTCTTTAAAGCAGAGGGCTGTTGCTGCAGAGGTCTTGGGGAGGTGCCAGGCTTGCTCTCCTCTGGACCCAAGAGAAGGTAAAAAAGGTACTAGAATTTAAGCACTAAGTTTTGCAGGTGCTTGAACAATCTATGCAAGCAGCCCCTTCCCCCTCATTCAGAGACATTCCAGGCAGTGGGAGCAAAATGGAGGTGAATGCAGGGAGGTGAATGCCTCCGTTTTGTTCCCACTGCCCAGAATGGCTCCAAAGGGAAGGGGGAGTGGCTGCTTGAACAATGCGTTCAGGCACCTGCAAAACTTAGTGCTTTGCACCCCCTCTAGCTAAGCCACTAAGTGCAACTCCAGAGCTCTTCTCTGGGCAAGGGAACATTTGTTCCCTTATAGAACCGAGGGGTCTACTCAGACCTGTGCCAGCAAAATCACAGGTCTGCCTGGACCCAGGTTGTGGGCTTGGGTCTGGGAAGGGGGTTTGGATTTTCTGCTGCCAAACCTTTCCTTGACCTGACCTGCCTTCCTCCCCAGCCCCTGTTCCTACCCCTTTCCACCCTATCCCTGCCCCATCCTGCCCCCTCTTCCAGTTTACCCGGGTTGGTGGGCCTTCACAACTATGTCACTGCACATGGAGCCACTGTGGCACTTGGCCAGTATGCGACTTTGCAGGTTGTTGGAGACCCTTTTATGACTGCAGTCTCCACTGGCAGAACTCGAGTTCTGCCAACAGACAGGCCCCATAGGACTGGGTCATCAATTACATAAGAATTTAAGTTGATTATTTGGGTTAGTACAAGAAACAGTTATTATGGGAGGTCTGAAATGTGACTTCTCTGTCATAAGCCTCTTTAATTTTCTTGACTCTACTCATTAACCACACTGGCACCAGCTTGGGCTTACTTGTGCTGTTCAAATCTGTGGTATAGCACATATAAGATTATATTATCATAGTTTTAAATTATCCAAGGAGAGATTTTGGGCCCAATCCTACTCAGTGCGTGCCAGCTCACCGCAGGCGTGCACTGTCACAAATGTGCTGTGAGGCATGTTTGTGGACCCTAGCACAGGTGCTCCACCAGTGCAAGCTCAGCTAGTGTCGGTGGATCGCTGGAGCTCCGCCTCTCAGCAGTCACATGGACCCCTGAGCAGCAGAGAAGGTGGTGGGGTGGGGGGAGGCTGAGGAAGGGTGGGGAGAGGGTGGGGAGGAGATGTGCCAGGGGAGGGAGTGGGGTGAGAGGGAGGTGGGACTGGTGGAGCTTTGCTCTACAGGATCCAGAGGTTCCGTGTCGGGCTGGCTACCCAACATGGAGGCTCTTCATTCATTCTCGTACATCGACCTTCGGGTCATTGTAGAAGCTAGTAGCCCCATTGTGGGGCTGCTAAGTTTACCTGGGGGAAGGGGAGAAAAGCCCCCTTCTCCAGAGGAGGAGGTGGTGGCTGTCTAGAGCGCGCTTGGGTCTCCATTTCATTTGGGCAGCAAAATGGAAGTTGCTTTTCAATGTAAGTAAATGTAAAATCATGTACACTGGGGCAAAGAATCAAAACTTCACATATAGGCTAATGCAGTGTTTCTCAAACTGTGGGTTGGGACCCACTAGGTGGGTTGTGAGCCAATTTCAGCTAATATTCCCATTCATTTCAATGTTTTATTTTTAATATATTAGACTTGATGCTACCATGGTATGGGACTGAATTTGGGGAAATGTTACAGACCTGTACTTTTATCAAACTACTATGTATATTTTTTTAACAATATAGTAAATGGAACTAACTCTTTGGTAAGTGTGGGTAGGATTACAGCCTAGGATTGTTAAAAATTTTCCTGCTTGATGCTGTCACTTCTGGTCATGACATCACTTCTGGTGGGTCCTGACAGATTCTCATTCTAAAAAGTGGGTCCTGATGCTAAATGAGTGAGAACCACTGGACTAATGGGTTCTGAGCTATCTGTGACAGATCAGGAGAGAGAGCTTGGGGTGCCGGTGGACAGCTCAATGAAAGTGTCGACCCAGTGTGCAGTGGCAGTGAAGAATGCTAATTCCATGCTTGGGATCATTGAAAAAGGTATTGAAATTAAGACGGCTAATATTGTAATGCCCATTGTACAAATCGAAGGTAAGGCCACACCTGGAATATTGCATCCAGTTCTGGTTGCCACATCTCAAAAAAGGATAGAGCGGAAATGGAAAAGGGGCAGTAGAGAGCAATTAAAATGATTAATGGGCTGGGGCACCTCCCTTACCAGGAAAGGCTACAGTGTTTGGAGTTCTTCAGTCTAGAAAAGAGGCGCTTGAGGGGGGACATAAGTGAGACATACAAAATTATGCAGGGGATGGATAGAGCCGATAAGGAGATGCTCTTTTCCCTCTCACATAACTGCAGAACCAGGGGACATCCACTAAAATTGAGTGTTGGGACAGGCAAAAGAAAATATTTCTTTACCCAGTGTGTAATTAGTGTGTTGAACGCCCTGCCAGATGATGGCATCTGGCCTAGATGCCTTTAAGAGGGGACTAGACAAATTTCTGGAGGAAAAATCCATCACAGGTTGCAAGTCACAATAGGTATGTGCAAACTCCTGATTCTAAAGGTAGGCTACCTCACAATGCCAGATGCAGCGAAGGGCACCAGGACGCAGGTTGTGTCTGTTGTCTTGTGTGCTCCCTGAGGCATTTGGTGGACCACTGTGAGATACAGGAAGCTGGAATAGATGGGCCTTTGGCCTGATCCAGCGGGGCTCTTCTTATGTGCTGAACTTCCCAAGGATTTTCCCACTTTCAAATATGTTGAGTTTGGCAGTGGTGTGGTTGCTGTTCCCAACTGATTCAACACTGCCGACTTCTTGGACCAGGTCCTTGGCACCATTTATTATTAAGTCCAGGTTTGTTTGTTTATGCAAATAACGTATTAGCTGCCTTTCTGAGAATGCACATGCAGGAAAGCACAAAAGTATTAAAAACACAATTACGGTAAATCTAAATGAGTTATCCCCCTCCCACCCCCAGTTAGTTCATGAACAAGCAGCCCTAAGGCAAAGCCATCCCTGGAATATAAACATTTTGTCTCTGGCACAACCTGAACAGTGAATAAGCACTTATTCAGTTGCTGAGAAGGTAGTTGGGGTCATCACAGTGAGGAGTTAAGTCAGATAGAGGTTAAAAGAGAAGATGTTTCAGACCTCATTGATAAATTAAAGATCAATAAGTCACCGGGCCCTGATGGCATCCACCCAAGAGTTATTAAGGAATTGAAGAATGAAGTTGCAGACCTCTTGACTAAGGTATGCAACTTGTCCCTCAAAACGGCCACGGTGCCAGAAGATTGGAGGATAGCAAATGTCACGCCTATTTTTAAAAAGGGAAAGAGGGGGGACCCAGGAAACTATAGGCCGGTCAGCCTAACATCCATACCGGGTAAGATGGTGGAATGCCTCATCAAAGATAGGATCTCAAAACACATAGACGAACAGGCCTTGCTGAGGGAGAGTCAGCATGGCTTCTGTAAGGGTAAGTCTTGCCTCACGAACCTTATAGAATTCTTTGAAAAGGTCAACAGGCATGTGGATGTGGGAGAACCCGTGGACATTATATATCTGGACTTTCAGAAGGCATTTGACACGGTCCCTCACCAAAGGCTACTGAAAAAACTCCACAGTCAGGGAATTAGAGGACAGGTCCTCTCGTGGATTGAGAACTGGTTGGAGGCCAGGAAGCAGAGAGTGGGTGTCAATGGGCAATTTTCACAATGGAGAGAGGTGAAAAGCGGTGTGCCCCAAGGATCTGTCCTGGGACCAGTGCTTTTCAACCTCTTCATAAATGACCTGGAGACAGGGTTGAGCAGTGAAGTGGCTAAGTTTGCGGATGACACCAAACTTTTCCGAGTGGTGAAGACCAGAAGTGATTGTGAGGAGCTCCAGAAGGATCTCTCCAGACTGGCAGAATGGGCAGCAAAATGGCAGATGCACTTCAATGTCAGTAAGTGTAAAGTCATGCACATTGGGGCAAAAAATCAAAACTTTAGATATAGGCTGATGGGTTCTGAGCTGTCTGTGACAGATCAGGAAAGAGATCTTGAGGTGGTGGTGGACAGGTCGATGAAAGTGTCGACCCAATGTGCGGCAGCAGTGAAGAAGGCCAATTCTATGCTTGGGATCATTAGGAAGGGTATTGAGAACAAAACGGCTAGTATTATAATGCCGTTGTACAAATCTATGGTAAGGCCACACCTGGAGTACTGTGTCCAGTTCTGGTCGCCGCATCTCAAAAAAGACATAGTGGAAATGGAAAAGGTGCAAAAGAGAGCGACTAAGTTGATTACGGGGCTGGGGCACCTTCCTTATGAGGAAAGGCTACGGCGTTTGGGCCTCTTCAGCCTAGAAAAGAGACGCCTGAGGGGGGACATGATTGAGACATACAAAATTATGCAGGGGATGGACAGAGTGGATAGGGAGATGCTCTTTACACTCTCACATAATACCAGAACCAGGGGACATCCACTAAAATTGAGTGTTGGGCGGGTTAGGACAGACAAAAGAAAATATTTCTTTACTCAGTGTGTGGTCGGTCTGTGGAACTCCTTGCCACAGGATGTGGTGATGGGCGTCTAGCCTAGACGCCTTTAAAAGGGGATTGGACAAGTTTCTGGAGGAAAAATCCATTATGGGGTACAAGCCATGATGTGTATGCGCAACCTCCTGATTTTAGAAATGGGTTCTGTCAGAATGCCAGATGCAAGGGAGGGCACCAGGATGAGGTCTCTTGTTATCTGGTGTGCTCCCTGGGGCATTTGGTGGGCCGCTGTGAGATACAGGAAGCTGGACTAGATGGGCCTATGGCCTGATCCAGTGGGGCTGTTCTTATGTTCTTATCACTGTTGCAACACCTTCTCTTCTGAATGCTTTCCTGCTTTTAGTGTTGCAGTAAGAACTGTTTGGGCTTATTGGCCATGGGCTATGAAGAGTTTCATTTCCTAACGTTTTGCCTACAAACTTTCCTGCTTTCTTTTCAAAATCATCTACTGTGGGTAGATGCCTCAAGGACACCACACACACACACACACACACACACACACACACACATAGCACAAGGATGCCACAGTATCCCCTCCTCCTACAGGAGGCATCAGCAGCAAAGGGGCAAAGGCAAAGAACAGCAAGGAGCCCCTTCACCCAGAGTTCAGGTCCTCTCATGCCACTCACACAAACACCCGCATCCAAGGAAGATGCTTTTGAGCAAAGCAAGGGTGGAAAGAGAGCTCCCTTGGAAGAGTGCAGTCACTTGAAACAAACACACAAGACTTTCTGTGATATTTGAGTTCATGTAGGGACATCCACCAGTTGGAAGGCAGAATTTATTTTACATCATTTTTGGAAAAGCTTATCCTGCTAAATTCCTACCTGTGAAGCAGCTACACAGTTAAACACACAGGAGCCCTGGCATGAAAAAAGGCAACTGTAGTTATCATTGATTTGACTAACTAAAAGTTAATGTTCTGCAATAGCTTTAATCTGTTTGAAAACTCTGCACACTCCCTTTTGCCAATTTGGTCTATGTAAGCAAGTGAAATCAGGAAGAGTTTTGTCTATATGTAAACAGGAGAGGTCTGCTAATAATAACATAGGGAGGTAAAAAAAGTTATGCCACTTTGGGGTCAGGTTATTCAATTAATTAAAACTTTATTGTTATTTTTAATTTTAAAAATATTTTTAAAAGCTTTATTTTTAAGCCTTATTGTTATTGTTAATTAATTAAAGCTTTATTGTCAAATATTGCATATTTGAATGGAAACCATTCTGGAGTGGTTCACATACACGCTTGGCATCTCCTCGCTTGATACATTAACACTTGATGATTTGCATCTGAAAAGCATGTGAGGTTATGTGACGTGAAATAAAAGTTATGCCTGTAGCTTTTGATTTGTGACAGTCCCTTTAGTCAAGTAAGTTATCTCTTGGTTCTGTAGTCATCAAGTAACAAGTATGAATTTGTGGGTGGGAACTGGCATTAGGCATGTCTCGTATCAAACACATGTGTTCATTTTTAAAAACTGTTACGTCAGGAAAGAGAGATGACCGAGGACATCCAGAACACTTGGTTCTGCTGAAGAAACCTGACACTGGGTTGCTGTCAGAACCCCTGAAGAAAGTCAGACATGGGTAAATGCAATCAAGCAGGTTAAAAAAAGCACTCAGTTCTGGTGCCCTAATATCTATATATCATAATTTTCTAATTAGGATGTCTGTTGTTGTTATTATTATTGTTATTAATAACAGTATTTATATACTGCTTTTCAAAAAAAAGTTCACAAAGCGGTTTACAGGAGAAAAATCAAATAACGAAATGGCTCCCTGTCCCAAAAGGGCTCACAATCTAAAAAGATGCAAATGAATACCAGCAGACAGCCACTAGAAAAGACACTGCTGGGGTGAGGTGGGCCAGTTACTCTCCCCCTGCTAAATAAAAGAGGAGCACCCACTTGAAAAAGTGCCTCTTAACCAGTTAGCAGGGGCCAACTCTCTATGATTTTGCCAGGGGAAAGATCCAGGTTCAAATTCCCAGACAGCCATGAGGTGCACCTGTACATTGCCTTTGCTGCCAGAATGGCTCTGATGGCAAGTGTGAGGGACAGCTTACACAGCTCATTGCGGTGCCTACAGTACTTATCATGTCACCCCCCCATAACTACACCACTGGCCTGACTTCATTGGTGTCACTTCTCTGCTTGCCTTTATTTGTAGTAGACCTCTCCTCTTTGCACTGTCAGAAACCTTCCTGACAACTCTTTTTTTAAAAACTCTTTCACCACCATGACTGTGAATACAACAGAGTGGTTGAAAAGTATTAAGGGGTAGTTGTTTCTAGTTCAGATTAAGTAATCTTGGGAACATATTCTTGGTCACGAAAGGAGAGCTTCCATGTGTCCCCAAGACATCTGGTCTTCCTTGTTTGAAGTCCCTGGATATTTTGGTTAGAACTCAACCAACTCCATTATGCAATATCCCTTCCTAGCAGAAGATCTTATTTTTTTAAAACGACTTGTGTGGCAGGCTTACTCTTTCAACAAGCCAAGCTGCTTCTTCAACATATGGACTATGTCATGTCATGCCCGTGTCCATTTCCAGTTCCTATTTATTTTTCTTCTGGTGAATCATGTTTGTAAACTGCTCAGATATTGGGCAAGATTCTGTGCAGCTCTTCATAATGCTGAGAGCAGGAACTGATTAAGGTTTAAAATATCTGGGAAAAGCCCAATGATCTTTGTGCGTTGCACATATGTTTAGCTTTAAGCGATGGATTGGAAATATTGTTTACAGATTCGTCAGGAATTAGTAAGTGAACTAATCTATGCTGTCTAGGCCAGCACATCCACACTACAAATGGTTTGGTAGTCATTCCCTTTTCTCAAGGATTCCTGCAAATAATAATATCTGGGTAGGGATATTTGAGAGAAAATTCTAAGAAATCAGAGGTAGCCATGTTGGTCAATTCAAGGGAAAAAATTAAAAGACACTGCAAAGCAATGTGCTTATCAAACCAATATTTATTCAGTCCTAGTGTTGCATCATGGTTAGAACCTTGGGCTAGGACTGGACAGACCAAGGTTCAAGTCTGCACTCAACCACAATTCTTGCTGGCTAACACTGGGTGAGTCACTGCCTCTAGTCTGACTTACTGATGACTCATAACTCACAATATTGTCATGAGGATAAAAATTGGAGATGGGGATGACCCTTGTATACTTTTCTGAGCTTTTGAAGGAAGGGCAGGATGAAGATGTAATTAATAGTAATGACTATCACTGTGAAGATGCTTCTGAGTTATCCAGTACTCATTTTCAGGATGAATGTTGAGCAAAACTACCAGGGACATATTTTTAGAGCAGTGTTTCTCAAACTGTGGGTCAGGGCCCACTAGGTGGGTCGCAAGCCAATTTCAGGTGTGTCCCCATTCATTTCAATATTTTATTTTTAATATTTTAGACTTGATGCTACCATGGTATGCATTTGGGGAAATGTGACTGACCTGTACTTTTAACAAGCTACTATGTACAGTATATTCTTTTAACAAGGATTGTCAATGGGACTCCTGGGTAAGTGTGGGTAGGATTGCAGCCTAGGATTGTTTAAAAATTTCTGCTTGATGATGTCACTTCCGGCCATGACATCACTTCCAGTGGATCCTGACAGATTCTCATTCTAAAAAGTGGGTCCCGGTGCTAAATGTGTGAGAACCACTGAACTAGAGGATAAAAACCCCCAGGATTCGGGGGGGGGGAGCCGTGACAGTTAGTGGTATATAACCAAGAGTTGTTGGTATTATAGAATGTATGATCTGGTCAGCAAAGTAGGTTCTAAAGCCATCCCAGAACAGAGGATCTTCACAAAACAGCTGCTCAAAAGCGGCATCGTTATTGCATTAATCACTTTTATCTGCAAGTCTGTTGCAAGGGCTTGGGAACCATTGGTGCACTAAGCAGAGTAGATCAGGTTTGTACACAAAGGGATTAATTTTCATATTATATGGTAAAACATTTGGGAACAAATCTGCCAGAAATGGATAGGGAACTTATTAGAAGCCAGGCACTTCCCTATAAAGTTGGGAGACAGAGATATCTTGACCAGGGTTGAGAACTCAACTTGGATGACTCGGATTCGAGTTGCAAAAATGTGTGTTTTTCACTGACTCGTGGTCTCGTGAGTTGCGCACATGGAACATAAGAACATAAGAACATAAGAACAGCCCCACTGGATCAGGCCATAGGCCCATCTAGTCCAGCTTCCTGTATCTCACAGCGGCCCACCAAATGCCCCAGGGAGCACACCAGATAACAAGAGACCTCATTCTGGTGCTCTCCCCTACATCTGGCATTCTGACTTAACCCATTCCTAAAATCAGGAGGTTGCGCATACACATCATGGCTTGTACCCCATAATGGATTTTTCCTCCAGAAACTTGTCCAATCCCCTTTTAAAGGCGTCCAAGCTAGACGCCAGCACCACATCCTGTGGCAAGGAGTTCCACAGACCGACCACGCGCTGAGTAAAGAAATATTTTCTTTTGTCTGTCCTAACCCGCCCAACACTCAATTTTAGTGGATGTCCCCTGGTTCTGGTATTATGTGAGAGTGTAAAGAGCATCTCCCTATCCACTCTGTCCATCCCCTGCATAATTTTGTATGTCTCAATCATGTCCCCCCTCAAGCATCTCTTTTCTAGGCTGAAGAGGCCCAAACGCCGTAGCCTTTCCTCATAAGGAAGGTGCCCCAGCCCCGTAATCATCTTAGTCGCTCTCTTTTGCACCTTTTCCATTTCCACTATGTCTTTTTTGAGATGCGGCGACCAGAACTGGACACAATACTCCAGGTGTGGCCTTACCATCGATTTGTACAACGGCATTATAATACTAGCCATTTTGTTCTCAATACCCTTCCTAATGATCCCAAGCATAGAATTGGCCTTCTTCACTGCCGCCGCACATTGGGCCGACACTTTCATCACTTTCATCGGAAGGCTTGGAAAAACATTGGAGTCAGGGCCCCTTGATGCATGCAGCGTTGAGTCTGTCTGTGTCTGGGTGTGCTCGATTACTGTTTTCTGTGTGCTTGATTACTGTTTTTCCGCAGCGTGAAGAACCTCCTGGGGTCATCCTTCAGATCGACTGAGCAGCAGGGAAGTTCTGGCCAGGAGGCAGGGAATGGTTAATGTTTTCCTTTTGCATGGAGCGGGAGGGGTAGAGGGAGGAGTGGGCTCTTTTTCCCTCTGATAGGAAGGAAGGAACCTATGATCGTTGGATGCAGCATGGGAGGTTTGATATTTTCTTTGGCTGAGGGAGGGCAGAGGAGGAGCCAAAAGGGTTCTTGCCTTACGATTGGCTGGAGAAGCACAGGAAAGGGGGGAGACAGTGCATAGTGATCATGCTTTCCACCGCAAGGCATGGCTCCATTGTTACTGTTGGAGTTGGTGCAACTCCGCCTGCAGTCCAGAGGGGGCAGGATGCTGTCTAAAAAGGGGTCAAACTATGGTACGGTGACCCTGAACTTTCTATCTGTTCTCTCTGTGATCCGTGTGGGGTGTGGCCCTAACCCTTTATCCTTCCCTTCTCCTCTGAGCACCTCCTCTTTGTCCTCTGATCACCAACTTGTTAAGATGTGCACACCAGGGCTCTGACGCCCATGCCATCTTGAACACAAGGCATGCAGGGCGAGGCAGCTCTAGGACTTGCTATCCCTAAGTATTAGCTGAACCTCTGATCCTAATCAGATGCTTTAAATATATACTCAATGAAACTGTAAGTAAATAACTTCTTTGCAACTTTAACAAGCCATTGCCTCTGTGTCTTTTTATTGATTAGCAGTCAGCTGGGTGAGGGAGATACGCTAGGGTGATACTAAAAAGGGGGGGGTGTCTGCTGCTTCAGCTACTCTGCTTCTCCCCAAAGAGGAAACTATTTTAATTTCCTCCAACAGTTACTTGGGGGAAGGAACCCTCATTGAATGACTGGCTACAGCTTCTGAACAGAGCTACAAAGGATTGGGTCATCCTGGTAAGCCTTGCAGCTGCTGTGTGTGACACACACACACACACACACACACACACACACACATGGCACCATCCCTGTTTTTTCCATGGCTGGGTTTTTAAAGGGGGTGACTTGACTCAAGTCTTTTCGAGTTGCTAAAGGGTGACTCAGTGACTTGGAAAGTGCCCCCGTTATGACTAGTTTTTGAGTTGAGTCGTGGGGGGCGATGACTTTAGACTTGACTCAAACTGCACTGGACTTTCCCATCCTTCATTGTTACCACTGAATAGACTCCATTAAAGAGGCAAAACAGACTGAGGCTCAGTCCAAATGTGCAAAAGCCACATAAAAATGGACATTTCCCGCAGAATAACTGCTGCACATTATGTACAAAGCCCACGTGGGTTTCCTTATCTGTGTTTTCTCACAGAATAAGCCAGGTTCTTCTTTCAGTTTTTATTCTGTGAGTTCCATGTGAGTTTTGAACATATGAAAACTCTTGGTTTTTTATACCCTTGAGTTTTGAGTCCTTGGAGGTGGTGAGATGGCACTTAAACTGGGTCCCAGTGGAGCCCTCTTTCTCCTGAGCTTGTCCTTCCGTCTCCTCCCCCATGTTTGTTATGGATGTGAAACTTTCCGGCAGTGTGACAAGAAAGGTATATCTTATTGTTAATAAGAGTCTTGTGCTCTTTGGCCAAGCTCAGTCTGGCAGGCTTCTGGTCTGCTCAGAAGCTTATTCCCCCGAAAGTATGCAAAGGGTTACATCCTAAACCTTCTAGAAGAACAGTCGTGATAGAAGTGTTTTTCAAGAATTCTGCATTTCATAGGTAGAAGTGAAGGACAAAATTAATACTGACAAACAGGAACATGGCCCCAAAGGACTCTGGTAATTATACTATGACACAGAATAGGCCCAGGCCCTTTACCATAGAAGCTGTTGTTATTGGACGAAGAGTTAGGTGGAGGATATAGGATCTGAGGGTTGAATATTGGGAGAAATTTCTTAATGGTAAAAGCGGGTTGGCAATCAAACTAATTAACAAAGGAAGTGGTGGATTCATCTTCGCTGGAGGTCTTCAAGCACTGACTCCACAGGCACAATTTGGAGATGCTCTAGAGAAGATTTTCTTACTTCAAGCTGGGAGTTGGACGAGATGGCCTTGAACTGTATGATTCTATGACATTTCAACATGATTGGTGTCATGTGAGGCAGTATGGCACATGGCACAATCATAGAGTCTTCTGTGTTTGTGCAGCCATGTAATGGTGGTATATCTACATAGACTCTTTTTGTGTAGAGTTCAGTATGAGATAATAAATGCTTCAGACTAGTCAAATACCATAGATATTCAAGTATAAGTCAATCTCACAGATAAGTTGAGGGCAGGTTTTGAGCCAAAAATCATAGAATTTTCTATGACCCTTGGATAAGTCAGGCGGTGTTTTGCCAAATCCCAATCCACTGGGCCTTGTAAACCAGTCCAATCAGTCAGAGTTGCCAATAAGCCAAGTTACAGTCCAAAGTCAGGTTCCAGGTAGGTCAGTCCAATCCGTCAGGGTATCCAAATCAAAGTCCAAAGCCAAAGTCCAGTCACAATCCACAGTCTGATTCCCAATTCAATAAGCCAAGTTAGTCTCCTCTCCAACCTGCACTCCTTCTATCACCCACCAAACCCTTTCTGCCTCAGGTGCTCCCTATATACCTGAGGATCTCCTTATGCTCTAGTGACTGCAGCTGTGCAGCACACCTCCAGCTACCACCTGGGCTTTAATCCTGCATTTACTCAGAGCAAGGGGCACTGTGGACACCATACCCTATCTCCTCGGTAATATCTTCCGCAATTCCAATACAGGGGGTTAAAGGGGGGGGGGTCTGACTATAATTTTGTCTGATTTTACCTGAGGCCAGGCCCTGAAAAATAACCTACCAGTAATTGTTACCTGAAAACTGTACAGTAATAAAATTTTAATTTTATTAAAAATTTAATAAAAGATCATAAGATACATTTTTATCCATTAACTTTTTAAATTCTGGTCTTCACAAACTATTTGTAAACACTGTCAGAGTAAGTGCACTGTAAACAACATACCAGTAGAACTATTAATCAAATCCTTCTTTAAGGTGCCCAGTGTGTTAAACCAGAGGCTCTACATATAACATACAACATATAACATATAACTGGGTGTATGCAATTCCACAGCAGAGGGAGAAGCAATGAGGACTGAGCATGAGCAAGCACAGCTACACTTAGTTGCAACCTGATTTACTGAGAAGTAGATCCATTGCTTTCCATGGGTGTTTTTCATAAGTAATGGTGCACTGAATTGTAGCCTGGGACTTTGTTTTAGATGGAAATGTGGATTACATCCTGGTGTTTTAAAAACCTCTGCCAAACATTGCAAAATAGAAGGAGGGTGCAAAGGTCAGGTGTGATCCTGCGAGTATGTAGGTAGTTACTTGCAGTAATATACTAAGTATAAGATGATGAAGAGTGAAAGGATATAGTAATCCTCTTAATTTTTTGTTCTTTCTCTCATCAAATCCCATTTTCCCAGCTGCATGCGTTTTTTTGGGTTCCCTCTGCACCATTTTTTCCTAGCTGCGCATTAGAGTAAGCCTTGAGTCACTGTGATGGTTTGAGGATTGCACCTCTTCCCTGGGCTTTTCCCTGTGAAGCACTCAGTAGTCTCATGAATCCCCATTCTCCACTTTAAAATGTATTTAAAATAAACAAGCAATTCCAGGCTGAGAACAAACATACATACTGCCAAATGCAAAATGTTGAAATGCTTCTCCTTCTGCGCATATGTGTCATGTTCAGTGTGGAAATGACACATATCTGGATTGGTCAGTGAAACACACAGCTGAGGTGCTCTGTAAATAGTCACATAAGGGTCACCAAGTTAGATGTGTTAAAGCATATCTAAGGAATTCAGCATGACAAGTTTGGTGTCATCAGTTCTTCCTCTTCAGCAATGCCTCTCATGAGCATAGAGGCTCCTAGCAGACTTGGCAAAAAAGGGAAGGAAGAAAGCCAGATGGGGAAAGATAAATGATGCAGCCTGAGATCAACAGGTGTTTGCACAATCTGCTAGCGGTATTCTATTCTACATAAAATGTTGTCCATTTGTTTAAAAAACTTATTCCACCTTTTAATAGCGTATGATCAAGGTATCTTAAAGTGTGGAATCTTGCTGTAACTGCTGATTTATATTCACTGAAAAAATGTAAACAGCAGATTTATAGTGGCTAAATTTCTTCAAGAAGAACCAAAACCAACTAAAACATAAGCAGAATGCTCCTGTTCATGGAGGGAGCTCCCAACTGAAGCTAGTAAAAGGAAGATATTCTGTAGCTGAGATTCCAAACAAAAGAGATCCTCTCAGTGATAGCCACTCAGTCCAGAAGATTCAGGCATTCAGATTTCTGATGGAGATCTTACTAAGAGCCTGAGCCTGCTGTCGGACAGTGCTGGCCTCTTATGTGCTGCCCTGGCAATGGCTGTCACAAACGTTGTGGTGGCTTGGAAAGGAAAGACACAGGTGGGGAGATCCAAGAAGACCCACAGGGGATGCCGGAGCCTGACATGTGGTAAGGGAACTGAAGTTCATTTACCCCAAGGAGACCGCCAGCTGCCTCCCTGACCCCACAGGATACAGTAGTGGCTGTTTTGGTACTGCTGTACCATGGGGCAGCAACCTGAATAGGATCGAGCTGCCCCGGGCATGTTTTTCATGGGAGTAGGCAGTCCTACTCTGGTCCCAGTCCAGTTAAGGCATTGAAAGTTAAAAGCAGCACTTTGAACGTGCTGAGCAACAAACTCCTACACATTTCAAATGCCCCAAGTTCCATTTTTTCTGACTTGTACACAGAGTAATACCTGACCCTAGTTTATCTTTAAACAAAATAACTGAGGAGACCCATGTATGACTCCAAGGCCTGGGAGGGGGAATAGGATGCAGTGGCAGCTTCTGCTGCCATCCCCGCCCCCTCCCAGGCCTGAACTTCCTCAGTCCCCTTCCCCCACCCAGAAACACCCCCTCTCTGCTACCATCCCCACGCCCTGGAACGCCTCCCTGCCACTCAGTAGGGCTCAGCGGTGTACTTACTACTTATAGGTCCCATTGAGCATCCGACCAGCATGGTGGCCCAGTTCTGACTGGCGCTGGCCTCCTGTTGGCAACTTTTCCAACTGCCATGATGTGACTTATGGCACATTTATTACGGCCATTGCCTTGGCAGCACACAGGCGACCAGCACTACTGGCAGCAGGATCAGACTCTCAGAGTAAATCTATTCAGCTTATAGAAGGTGCCTTCTGGAAGAGTGTATATGGAGGAAAAGCCATGACTCTTCATGTGCTACATGTTCACAAGAATCCCTTTTTCACTTATGAAATGTTAGAAGGTATGGGTCGTGAAGAGAGGGTCCCATCACCATTTGTCCTACATGTTCATGCAACAGGGCATACTTTGAGAAAGAAGCACAAATGTTTACAAACTTGGCCAGGGCAGAAGTCTCTCTCTTAGGATGACAATGCTACATGCTATTGAATGCTGCCCCCTCCCTTGCAAGATGCTCCTCAGACACTGCATTGGTGTTATGAGATAAGCTGAGCATTGGTGACTCCAGGTTTAACTCATAATGTGCAGTTTTCTCCTCAGTCAATATAAGATAACCTGGTTAAATATCACTTGGCATAAGGGAAACCCAAGATATGATTTAAGGATCGGTCCTTCCTCTGGAGTTTGCTAGATGGTGCTAGAGCACAATTATGTGTAGCAGAATTAAGCCAGAGTACATTCTTCTTTTTGTCTGGTCAGAGTTTTCTTGAATAAAACAACTAAGCAAAGGGCCAGGGTCAATCCACACCATTGGGGGTTTTGCTCAAGCTGTTCAGCAGATGTTTTTGTGTTCTCCAACGATTGGATGTGTGAAGTGGCCACCATGAACCCAAGCTTACATGCCTCCCACAAAGGTCCATGTTCCAGTCACCATCACCACCACAGCCCACTTATCTCAGAGAAGCGTTCTCTCATCCCACCACCTCTCTCTTTCTTTGAGAGCAGAAGGACCTTATGCTTTTAGGTTAGGGTCCTAGGGGAAGAACACATTTCCTTAGCAAAGATGTTTCCCAAACAGTTGATTGGTTGCTTAATGGTCATGTGGCCAGGGATTTGCAAGAGAGAACTGGTGAGTAGCAAGGGGTGTGCTTAATGCTTCCCTTGGAAGTGGTGTCAGAAATCAATGACCTGTCCAGGCCAATTCTTCAAACCTCAGTATTGGTGGTAATTGCAGCGTCCATTGTACCATCCAAATGAGGGGGGAGAGAGAGTGCAAGTGCACAGTAGCATAGCTGTAGGGAATGGCAAGGCAACTATTGCAGGTGCCATAACATGCCAAGTAAGCAGTGCCTCCTACTTGCTGTTGGAGCCATTCTAGGTTGATGCTCAGAATGGCTCCAATAGCAAATGAGAGGTGCCACTTACACAGTGCATTGTGGTGCTTGCAATACTTGCCATGCTGCCACCTTGTGGCTAAGCTACTGCACCCCCATGTGTACATGTGTGCGTGTACACACACACACACACACACACACTTGGGGGCCCACTGTGGGGCCCTCTCTCAGGATCCCTAGCAACCTGGCACTGCTTCCCTCCAACATCAGTTCCCCCCTGCAAGTCCTCTCCCAAGCCCCGTGTTCTTAGTGTGGCATTTTGTGTCCATTTTCAGAGAAAGATGCAACTTACCATTAGGTTTACCTGTATTATCACCTATATTATCTTTATAGAGTGTTGTTATTTCATTTCCTCAGAGACTGCTGTCATCCTAAAATGGTACAATCACTGATTGTGCTCCAGAACTTGGCGGTGATGTCATCACCACCAAATTAGAGGGAACATTGGCCACATGCCCAGACATGTTACACGTATTCTCTGTCTTCCTACTTGGAGTTCCCCAGGACCATGTCCTGTTGAACATGTCATGAGCCCACCAGTTGGGCAGCCAACTCCACGTAGGGCCCAATCCTAACCAGGCCTAGTGCAGGCACTGAGTTCTGTCACTGTGTGTCACAAACATGCTATAACGTACATCTGCGGCATCCGGGGAAGAGGGGCCATTGGCATTGGGCCAGTCAGCGCTGAGCCTCAGCACTGTGTGGACAGACAGCTGGCACTCCTCCAGCACTGGCCGGTGGGGGAGGGGGGCTGAGGAAGGACAGAGGGAGGGGAGGATTGGGCCTGGGAGGGGGTGGAGACAGCACATATCCTACTCTTCCTCCTGTCCCAGGCAGCCTGACATGGGTGCAAATCCGAGGAGATCCACTGGCACCATGACTGTGTTACCTGGGGCAAGGGAGCAAATGCTCCCTTACCCCGAAGAGACTCCTGGTGCTAGCCCAGCACCCATAGGATCCAGTTGAAGTCATTTGGCACTGCTGGGCGCAACCAGGCTTAGGATTGGGCTGTTGGCTAGTTAAAGAGAGTGGGATGGAATGCCCAGTGGTCCTAGTTCAGCCAATCAGATGACCCTAGGACACCAGCAATCGAGATACTTTTGCGTTCATACTCAGAGATGCCCTTGATTGTTGCCTCATTTTGTAAGCCACCTGGAGTCTCTCCAGGAAGGAAGGTGAATTTAAAAAAAACTGAAAGAATAATAATGGAGAAAGGGGAATTTTAAGAATTGTATGCAAATAGTGGAGTGCCTGTTATGCAGAAAAGGCCTTCATCATCCCACCCTGCCCTTGCTTCCAGAATATGAACAATCAATTGCAGTGACAGATTTTTAACCACTAGGTGGTTCTAGTGGCCAGAGGAGCTGCGCTACATGGCTGCGGCCCCACCCCATCCTCCCCTACTTGAGTCTCAGGCTTGGGGTCAAACTGCATAAGTTATCAGAGTGATTCATGTTTCTGTAAGATGGCTTTTTTCAGTTTTGTGCAAGGCCCATAGCCAGGGAGACAGACCAGGGACAGACTGCACTTGCTCCAGGTGTGGAAGGGATTGTCACTCCCGGATTGGCCTTTTCAGCCACACTAGACGCTGTGCCAGAACCACCTTTCAGAGCGCGATACCAGAGTCTTTCGAGACTGAAGGTTGCCAATACTATGCAAGGCCCCATGGAAGAGCAGAGGAGCTGCTCCTTCTGCAACTGCCATCCCTTTGCTACCGAGGAAGGCGCGTTCCTGTGGCCTTCCAAGCAAACTGCGGTTCTTATTTCACCTGAAACAAACTGAGGGCGATTTGTATTATTGTGCCAAGGGATGATCTCCTTCGGCTCACAGAATTGCTGACAATGAATGCTACATGCAGGCTCAACAGTGGATATGGGAGGGACTTGGCTAACTCTTGTGCATTTTTTTACCAAGAAGCTCCCAAGCTTCCTTGAAACTTAGTTGCACTTTATTCATTGGAGTTTCCTGCCAGGTAAGTGGATATGGGATGGATTGTAGCCTTAATGTGGCTCTTGCTTCAATCAATTTGCAATACTTTAAAACGGCCAAAATGCTGGCTCACATTACAAATGCCCCTCTTCCATAATGAACAAATGTGCAGACCAGACCAGTTTATATGTTTGTGGCAGGGATGTGCAGTGGGTGGAGAGGCAGGTAAAGCAGAGCCTCCCCACCGGAGTCCTTCAAAAAGTGCCGCTGCTGTGTGGTGCTTTTTGCAGGACTCGGGTGGGGAGGCTTGGCCTCACCTACCTCCCCACTCACCACGCATGGCGCAGGAGCTACTGGAACAGCTTCTTCTCTTGCCACTGGAGTAATGTGAGATGCTCCAACCCACATGAAAGGAACTATGCCTGTTATTTTTTAGGCCTACCTTAGACCCTCATTGCTTCAGCTAAGAGTAGGATTAGGAAGTGGAAGGGCCAGCCTAATTTGATAAGGGCTCTGTTCTTTCCACAGGGTTTTTCAGCCCCTTAAGAATTCATCACCTTACATGCAGCCAACAGCAGGATCTGCTCAGTCCCATATATTTTGCAAACCAATGAGCTTTGATAGTGGAATTAAGGCTGTCTTTTGTACTTCTCTAGACTGGAGCTGTGACATTTGTATTTCAGTCAGTTGAAACAACCTCAATAGCGAACCAACCTCAATGGCTCCGGGTAATGCCTTTTATTGGGCACCGGTATGATTCATGCTGAAAGTTTCACAACGCTCTGGACAAAGCAGAAAGGAACCAGTGTTCCGGTTCCAAGGAAGTGAGGGACTGAGCAGACTTTGTGATCCCATTTATCTTCATTTCCTGAGGAAATGGTAGGGACTTGGGAGCAGTTAGTCGTCAAAACCCTTTTCATATTTAAGCCCTTCCATAGGAAATGGTATTTGGGATTCCCTGGCATTTCCCTAGGGAATTCTTTTCCAGAATTGAATTTGGAGTCAACTGCAATGGACCATTGCTGCTTTGGACATGCATTTCAGGAAAACTGAGATCCTCCGGGGTGGGGGGTATCCGGGTCTGAATCTGTTGCCTACAAATGACTTGAGTCAGGCAAGATTTATAGGCTTGAAGATTATTTTTAGAGGAAAGTCTCGTGTCTGAAAATATGACACCTCCATAAAACAGTGTGGAACTAACTCTTAGGCCTGGTTCCCTCTGTTTTGTTCTCTGCGTCAGTGGCATAGCTAGAGGGGGTGCAAAACACTAAGTTTTGCAGGGAGCCTCACCGCAATGTGCAAGTGGCCCCTCCCCCTCCCCTTTGGAGCCAGTTTTGCGCCCACTGCCTGGAATGGCTCCAAAGGGGAGGGGGAGGGGCCGCTTGCACATTGTGGTGAGGCTCCCTGCAAAACTTAGTGCTATGCACCCACTCTAGCTGCACCACTACTCTGCATTATTTTGAATGATGGAAAATTATAGGGCATCTTTTTGCTGTTTGATTTGAAGAGGGCATTGGAAGCTTCTGTAGCAAACCATAGATTTAGAAGTATACATGGTGAGTGGGAAGTGACAGCTAAGCAGGGTGTTAGTTTCAAAGCAGTGTCCCAAGGCAACAGCAGAATCCCTGGAGCTTCAGGGGATTGTTTCTGCCAGCCAGCTCCAAATTCTTACCATTGCCTTCTTAGATCTGCTTTCATTAGTTTTACTCAAAATCCTGTTGAATGGGTATTTCAGGGTGGACACAGCAGTGGTGTCATCTGCATCACCCAGTGTGAGAGGCCAGCACGTCATCCCCTTGACGGACCTCCTCCCATGCAGTGGGTGTGGCAGTGCCCCAGGTTGTGGGCATGGTTACATATCATCACCCCGCCCCCATTGGTTTCTTGGGTATAACTTTGGGCAGAGTAGAGTTATTTTAACATGGTTTGTTTCATTGTACTCTGCATGTGGTTCTGCATCAAATGATGTGTAACATGTTGGTATTATTTGAAAAAACCAACATTAAAATTTTTTTGCCCAGCAGAGGTGTCATTCTTTCTGTGGCCCGCACCCCCCTAGTGACACCACTGCACAGCAGCAAGCACACAGATAGAGCCAGCTGCCTGTGACATTCATGCCACCACATTTTAACAGTGCTGGGACCCCACGAACAGTGAACAGGGAACAATGCTGGGCAGGCATTGTGTTTTTCTAGGGAAAAAATGTGTTGTGTACACAGGCCATCTCAAGAACCGGTCTGGCAGTTCTACATCTTAGGGCTACTCTGCTCTCGAGCCCACCTCTCGCTCAACTTTGATTGGTGGGTAGGACGGACAGAGTCTTCTCAGTGGTAATACTACAGCTGTGAATTAGCCTCTCCAACGGTTTTCCTAGGATGAAGGGGCCCCTATTCACCACACGTAGAGAAGTAGTCTTGTGTGTCATGGATATTTTCCCCGCACATGGAGAAAAATGAGCGAGGTTACACTGTGCAGTGCAGGCCTAGCACGCAAATGCGAACCCCTGCATATGCGTCGGAAGGGAATGTCCTCCCACAAATTCCATGGGATGGCCACAAGCCTCAACTCGCTTTGCTGCAGTATTTATACTAGTTGTTCATAAATAGCATTCCAGGAGACAGAGCTCAGGCTTTGCTTATAGGATCAACTTGTTTATATTTTGTTTCCTAGCTGTCCAATTAAAAACTGAGTTGCGTAAACTGGCACGGTTTTGTGCTGCTGCCAGCCATGGAGCTGCCAGCATATCTCCACACAAACAAGAAGGCGGGAGAACACCCTCCTTTTAAGGTCTCCCACAAAGATGCCTATGAAATCGAAATGGACATGTGCTGATTTGCCTTTCTGGTGGTCTTACAGCACAATCCTATGCATGCCTACTCAAAGTAGGTCCTAGTGTGTTCAGTGAGACTTACTCCCAGGAAAATGTGTATAAGATTGTAGCCTTAGCCATAGCTCCCAGAAGCACATGGCTGACTACCGGTTTTTGCGCTAATCAGCAGGATAGAGGGAATTCCTGTGTGGATGGAAAGTGTGAGACGGGACATGCCAGCTGTGTGAGCTGGAGGATGAAGGTGAGCTGTTTTGGGATAGCTTCCCAGTCTGCCAGCGGTACCCGAGACTAGTCACTGCTGCCGCGTATAAGGGAGTCTGCAATGCTTCCCCACTTCCCCATGGTCCTTCACAACAACTTTGGAGAAGTGGGGAGTTGTCTTGAGCTTCATCCACCACATTTTGATAAGGCCACTAGGGCTCAATGCCATATTCTCTTCATGATCACCGATAATCACAGCCAGGCAAATTTCTCAATTCCCTCTGGGCTAACCGTAAACACAAAGGGAACCTTGGAATTTGCCTGGCTGCGTTCATTGCACCATGGAAGACACAAGGGGAATTTGGACACTGCCAGAGGAAGCTTGAGATCTGAACTTGGTTATTTCTATAAGTTTCCAGCCCTCGTGGCTGCTGTGCAATGCCTCAGTACACTTGAACTGCTCCTGTTAAATAGATGCACAATAAAAAGGATCTCAGAGCAGCTTTCAGTAATTTGGAAGTGTTACTTATCTTACCAAACTCCAAGTTTCTGTCCTTGCAATTCTGCCAGACAGAACTGAATCTGAAAGCTGATCTGAGAGCCTTTTTATTGTGCAACTATTTAGCAAGAGCAGCTCAAGTGTATTGAGGCATTGCATAGAGTAGCTCCACCCATAGAGTAGCTGGGGGTGGAATCGAAGGACTGCAGGCACTGCAACCTGCTGTGTAAGCGGCCCCTCCCACTCAAGGGGAGGAAGCATTTCAGGGCAGGGGGAGGGTGGGCGGTGGGTGTTCCCAGGGCGGGCAGTGAGTGGGAGGCAGTGCCAGGATCTGGCATAATTGACCCTGTTCTTGGGTGGCACAAAGTGGCCTCTGGCTGTTCTGTTCTGCTTGGATTTGCGCCACCTCCTGAGGTATCGCAGATCTGAGTAGTCCCATTGGGGCCAGTGCAGCATGACATGGGCCAAGGGGAAAGTTTTCCCCTTGCCTCAGGTTGCGCTGATTCTGGCCCCAAACTTGCACTGGATACAGCGCAGGCCTGCTGACCTGCCTGTTCCAGCACAAGTATGACTAGGTCGACTGTCATTGATGATGAGATCCAATTTCCCCCTTTCTCTTCGAGGGGTATTGATTTCAGTTTATGTTCATAAATTCTGCTGAAGTTGGGTAACATAGGCCTACAAAATTGAGGGTCAGAAAAGTTTTTCCCAAACTTTATGGTGGTTTGAAATGAATTTGGGGTGCTGATTCCAAAAATGGCATCTGTTTTGCCCTATCACATCTAGTTTGGAGATATAGTAAGCCATGGTGTAGGCTTCCTCGTGAGGAAGCTGCTTGAACCATTCATTATGAGGCTATGCTGTGTCTCTAAAACTAGACGCGATAGGGCAAAATGGATGCCATTTTTGGAATCAGCACCCCAAATATACAAAGGAATTGGCGTAACTTTTAAGGAAGCAAAATGTGTGTTGGCCTGTGCAATCATCAGAAATCAATCAATAATAAAGAGAAGTTAGATCATGAAAGCCTTACAAACGTTAGATTGTACAATGGAATAGAAATACTGGGTAATATAATAGAAACTGGGGTCTGAGTTACCTTCCATTCCTTGCCAGAGCAGAAGACTAGAAAAAGATGAGGCAAATCTGTTGCATGGAGTGCTGAACGAATTCCTTTAGCCACCTAGGCACTGTCCCAATGAGTGGCTTTTCGTGGAAAGCCATCCGGCAACAGCCAATGAATTCCTAAGGGCTGAGATCTGTTTCCTTCCACCCTATGTCAGGAAAGTGCAGGTGCCACAACAAGAGCAAAGTTCACTGGTGCAAAGTAGATGCTGCTAATGAAGTGCTTCTAGTAAAATGAAACTTCGGCTCCACCCTTCGGCTGGTGTCATTATCAGCAATAGAAAAGGCAGAAGCAGTGCGGTCTCCCCAGAAATGTTTGGCTGTGCAAACTTCAAAAGCACCTGGTGTGTACACAGCCAGCACACTTGCGACTAAATCCTGCCAGCTGAGATGGAAGATAAAAATGGGAAATGGAAAGTGACAAACTGAAGGCTTCTGGAGAGAAACTGCAAGTGGTCTTGGTGCACCTTAAAGGCTAACACATTTATTGCTGCAGGAGTGCAATATTTATTGCAATATTTATGGGGTCTTAGAGCAGTGGTACTCAAACTTTTCTGGCCAGTGGCTCCCTTGACCCCCGTGGGTGCTGGCCATGACTCTCCATCATGTTCCTGACGGCGGAAGTGACATCATTAAACAGGAAGTGGCCAGAAATATTAACTGTATTCATATTAATTATATTAATCATATCATTAATTAAATGCAGATCTTAAAAATATATTATTAATACACAGCAATATACATGCTTTATAAATGATCAGCTGCTGATCACTGTTGGAGACAGGATGCTGGAGTAGGTAGATTTTGTCTGGTCCAGGAAGACTCATTTTTTTTAACTTTGTAAGCATACCAATAGAATTGTTTTATCAATTGAACTTTGTGAACAACCAGTCTGACCAACATTACACACACACACCCCTGTGGACCCCAATCCAGCTAGTCATTTCTCCCATTCTCCTTGGATAGGATTGAACCCTTTATTAATTTAATGAAGTTAAATTTTTCCAGCAGGTGGTGGGGAAAACAAAAATAGACCATGAAAATATATCAGAGCTGATAAGGGCTTGGTTAGGAAGCTGATTTGTCTCCTATACTAGGAGATGCACAGCTCAAGCCTATGCATGTCTACTCAGAAGTAAGTCCCATTAGAGTCAATGGGGCTTACTCCCAGGAAAGTGTGGATAGGATTGGGCTGGCAATCACTTAATCAATGGCTGATAAGTATTCCCTTCAAACAGCAAAATTCATCACTTTAAAAATACAGCCTCTCCTCTTCAGTCAAACAACAAGATTAATAAATCACTTTAAAAACAGTACCCTTTTTCTGCTCCTGGCCAAGTAAAGTGTGTGCTTCTCTCTCTTCCCCCCCCCCCTTTGCCAACCACATGGAAACAACTTTAAGACCCCTGGGAAGTGTTTTATTTGGGGAAGGGGTGGAAAGCAGGAAGGTTTGGAGATTGAAAGGGGGGAGTGGAAGAGGGAGGGGGTTGAAAAGAGAGATTTCACTTGAGAAGTGATCCCAGGCTGGGAACTAGGAACCAACCAGACAAGGATCAGTGAGGGTTAAGGACTGCAAGCTGAGCATGCTTGGTACTTGCCAGATGGGGGTTGGAGCTTTGGAAACAACATGCAGCGAACACAGAAGGCAGCAGCTTCCGAGTGGAGGGAGAAGAGGGCGGGGTGGCAGCAGCCACTCTCGAAATCGCTCGGGGGGGGGGCAGCTGAGCAACTCCCTTTCTTCTGCTTTAAAAAAAGCAACACAGAAGGCTCGTATTCTGCCCAGGAGTGTGACTGTATCGCTGCGAGAGGTCATCCTGCGCCTCCCCTTTGAGTTCCTGGCGCCTCCCTAAAGAGCCGCACCTCACAGTTTGAATAACACTGTCTTAGAGGCTTGCACCCAGGGCATTTGCCCTATCAGACCTAATGGTAGGTCCGCAACTCACTCAGCAGGGTCACATTGGCTTCTGAAGAAGCCTGCCATCGATAGCAGGAGAAATATCAAGGTAGTGCTTTCAAAAATTTTTAAATGGTTTTAAAATTGGATAAACATTCATTTAACCATTCTTACCATTCTGTGGTTTCCCACAAATGTAGAACAAACGTATAAAGACCAAGCATATATTATCCAAATGGTCTGTGTGAAATGCTCTAGCTTTCCACCAGCTAGTCATGTCCTGACACTGTAGGGCAATAAAAGTGATAAATGCCAGCATGATGAGGTCATCGGTTCCCCCATACAACAGCCAGAAATGACAGAAAAGAAGCACTATTGTGATTAAAGGCAAGATAGCAGATTAATCAGCAATTCATTCCACCAGACTCTCAAAGTGGGAAGGTGACCTCACCGCTGGAGGCCTGCTACTGCTACATTCATTCTGCTACAGGAAAGGGAAGGGAATTAAGCAAGAGGAGAGGAAGCAGGTCATGTGCCTCCCAATGCAACTGGACTGTTGCATTTGAACACTGTGTCAGGTCAGGTGGCGCTTTAAGCCTGGGTATGCCATAGATTTCTTAAAGCAACTCCAAACAGCTTGGAATTGCAAACTAGAAGCACTGCAGTTCCAGTCCTCTGTGCGCACTAGATGAGCTGGGTTCTTCCTCCTGTACTGAGGGGGGTCTGTCTCATATGACTGACAGGGACAAGCCTGACACTAGCACTGGTTTCACACTTCACACAGCTGATTCCATGCAATGAGCATGTTGTTTCCCAGTCCTATCCCCTGCCAGCCACACTGTTGCAGCTAGGGCTTGTGCTACTTACAGCAGGGTGGCAACTCAAGGAAAAATGAGATGTTCAGGTCCAGCCTTGTTATAGATGGATTTTTTATACACGGATTTGACTCAACACGAATGGCCACTGCAAATGAGAAGGAATGTGCTGATCCCTGGAGAAGGGGAAAAATGCATCCCTTTAAAATCAGTTTAAAAAACTAAACAGTCCTTTAACAATAGCCTCCTTAATGAGAGAGAGGGGGCAGCTGGCTGACAATCCATCAATCCTCCTCTCTCCAGGGGAGCCCTCCCTTCCCCCTGAGCACGTGAAAGAAAGGTGATCACTTTGCATTGGTGAAGGGAGGGGCTAGCTTGGAGGATGACTGATGGATTATCTTCTTAATGACTCTTATCTTACATCACAAAGGTCAGCAAGGCTGTTTTTAAATCACAGAAACTTTGTTTTTTAAATTAATTTGCTATAGTGCGTTTTTTCCCATTCACATGAGTGCTTGGAATGGAACCCATGCGAATAATGAGGCTCAACCTGTATGTTTAAAACATTTCTACTTACCTCCTGTTCCCCTGGACCACCTATGTTCTTCTTGGACATACACCACCACTTTTGGTTGCATATGTCCGTGGAGAGCAAAGGGGTGGGGAGCTTCGAAAAAGAGGGGATAGAATCCAGTGTGTGCCAGTGCTGCCCTATCCACCCCCACATCCTCTTGATTTCTAGTTCCTCCTCTGCTCCCACCGTTTAAGAACATAAGAACAGCACCGCTGGATCAGGCCATAGGCCCATCAAGTCCAGTTTCCTGTATCTCACAGCGGCCCACCAAATGCCCCAGGGAGCACACCAGATAACAAGAGACCTGCATCCTTGTGCCCTCCCTTACACCTGACATAGCCCATTTCTAAAATCAGGAGGTTGCACATACACACCATGGCTTGTAACCCGTAATGGATTTTTCCTCCAGAAATTTGTCCAATCCCCTTTAAAAGGCATCTAGGCCAGATGCCATCACTACATCCTGTGGCAAGGAGTTCCACAGACCAACTACACCCTGAGTAAATAAATATTTTCTTTTGTCTGTCATGACTCTCCCAACACTCAATTTTAGTGGATGTCCCCTGGTTCTGGTGTTATGTGAGAGTGTAAACAGCATCTCTCTATCCACTTTATCCTGCCCCTGCATAATTTTGTATGTTTCAGTCATGTCCCCCCTCAGGCGTCTCTTTTCTAGGCTGAAGAGGCCCAAACGCCGTAGCGTTTCCTCATAAGGAAGGTGCCCCAGCCCAGTAATCATCTTAGTCACTCTCTTTTGCACCATTTCTATTTCCACTATGTCCTTTTTGAGATGTGGTGACCAGAACTGGACACAATATTCCAGGTGTGGCCTTACCATTGATTTGTACAACAGCATTATAGTATTAGCCGTTTTGTTCTCGATACCTTTTCTAATGATCCCAAGCATAGAATTACCTTTTTTTTTTATTGCCGCCGCACATTGGGTCGAGCTGTCCACCACCACCCCAAGATCCCTCTCCTGATCTGTCACAGACAGCTCAGAACCCATTAGCCTATATGTTTAGGCTCAGAACCTATTAGCCTATTGATTTTTTTGTCCCAATGTGCATTACTTTACACTTATTTACATTGAAGCGCTTCTGCCATTTTGCTGCCCATTCTGCCAGTTTGGAGAGATCCTTCTGGAGCGCCTCACAATCGCTTCTGGTCTTCACCACTCAGAAAAGTTTGGTGTCATCTGCAAACTTAGCCACCTCACTGCTCAACCCTGTCTCCAGGTCATTTATGAAGAGGTTGAGAGCACCGGTCCCAGGACAGATCCTTGGGGCACACCGTTTTTCACCTCTCTCCATTGTGAAAATCGCCCATTGACACCCACTCACTGTTTCCTGGTTCTGTTTAGTCCCCGGTCCTGCCCCTTCCTGCACATATCCTGCACCCACTGCTGGGTTCAGCGAGTCTGGCTACTGTAGTGCGCTGTGAATGCCATTAGCGGCCATTTTACAACAGTGGAAGTAACTTCTGCTGTCATAATGTGCTCTGCTGGAAAAAGATTCATGTTTTTTTGCTGGGATGCCAGTAGAGTACTAGACTGTGCAGCCAAAAGCACAGGAAATTGTCATCTGTGTGACATTTAGCCATGGTTAAAGTTGGAAATTCACCTACTTACCTTGCAAGAATGAATTTGGGGGGAGGTAATGAGAAATAGTGCAATGAGATAGCTGTAATTTTCTGTAAAAAAAACCAAACACACTTTTGAATGATTTTATGGATTTTAACTTTTTAAAAAATAGTATTGTAAAACTTACACCCGGAACAAAGAGTGCTATAACAAAACAATGTACTAGGAAGTATTATTAGCATATTTATGGCCTAATCTCTCCCGCTGCCACAAAGTGACTGGGAAGAAATTTTGTGTCCATCGCTATTGACTGTGCTCTATAATCCCTAATAAATGTGCCAGGGAGGGACTGACTCAAAATCTCCTGGTATCAGAGCCAGCGCACCAAATGCTGCCTCCCATTCCTGGTGATGTGCCAGCCTCTG
This sequence comes from Tiliqua scincoides, assembly GCF_035046505.1. Lineage (NCBI taxonomy): Eukaryota > Metazoa > Chordata > Lepidosauria > Squamata > Scincidae > Tiliqua > Tiliqua scincoides. Next base: position 14,085,506 of record NC_089821.1, read on the forward strand.
CTCCTCTCACTCCCTGAGAGGAAAAGAAAAGAGTGGTGCTATACAGCAGCAGAGAAACTCTAGCCCATCACTCTCCTCCACACTTCCTGTTCCATTCTGTTCCACTCTTTTCCAAGTCAGGGAGTGGGGAAAGGAAGAGAAGCGGTACAGGCAAATGGGTGGACTGAGGTGTGAGTCCCCACCAGCCTGCTGCCTGAGGCAATTGCCTAAGGGCCCAACCCTATCCAACTTTCCAGTGCCAGTGCAACCACAATGCAGCCCTGGGAACAGGGAACAGACATTCCCTTACCTAGAGGAGGTCTCTGTGACTGTTCCCCTACTGCATGATGCAGTGCATGCCTCATTGGCACAGCGGCGGCAGCGCTGGAAAATTGGATAGGATATGGCCCTCGTTTGGCTTCATGGATAGGCCAGCCCTATGCTAGGGTTACAATTTACAGCCCAGTCCTATCCCCCCCCTCTGCCAATGCAGCTATATCATAAATGCTTGTGCTGTACCCTTTGAGGAGGGGACAAGCAGTTCAAGAGGTCTTCTCTAGGTAAGGAGCAAGCTTCTGAGGCCAGGATGGATCTACTTGGACCTGTGCCTACAAAACTGGCACCAGTAAAATATCTCAGTTTGGTCTGGGAAGGAGGTTTGGATTTGGCAGACACTGCAGACAAACCTAAGTTGCCCAACCCCATCGCTCGCCTATTCCATTCACCCCTTCCCCTGCTGGCCTACCTGGGTTGTGGTCCTTCACCGATCTGTTGCCACCCATGGGGCTGCTTCAGCCTCTCCACCAATGTCCCGGCAACATGTAACTTCATCCACTGCTGGAGAAGCTTTTGCAAGTGCCATGAGACAGTCTCCATTGGCAGAGCGCATGTTCCACCAGCAGATCAGCCCAATAGGATTAGGAATAGCACCCCCCCCCCATCTATGCACTAAATACACAGGCCTACACAACTGAGGGTCAGAAAAGTTTTTCCCAAACTTTATGGTGGTTTGATATGAATTTGGGGTGCTGATTCCAAAAATGGCATCCGTTTTGCCCTATCATGTCTAATTTTGGAGATATACCCAGGAATTGGTGTAACGTTTAAGGAAGCAAAATGTGTGTTGGCCTGTGATATTGTCATACAAATGAAGAATATTTCCTAGTTTAGCTAAGTTGTGTGTGCACATTGGATAGAATGATGTGGTGTTTCCTTCTTCCATTTGCAAGAGATTCCATAGTACCAAGTGGCCCTTGGGTCAAGGAAGCCTTTGCATCTCCCAGCAGCAGGATTGCATTGTCAGTATCAGTGGTATAGCTAGACGGGATGTGAAGCACCAAGTCTTGCAGGGAGCAGCGTGCAAGGGGCCCTTCCCCCTCCCCTCTGGAGCCATTCCAGGAGGTGGGAGCAAAACAGAGGCGTACGCCTGGCTCTGAAGGGGAGTACACTGCGGTGAGGCTCTCTACAAGACTTAGTGCTTTGCACCCCTCTAGCTGTGATCAGTATTGCTATGTTTTCATGCTCAAAGTAAGCCCCCCAAGGTGAGACGAGAAATTGGAAATTGGCTTGGGAATTTCAGCTGATATGTGGGGACTAATGTGTGCAGGAAGAGAACTCTTCCAGTCAGGAAGGATATTTTTGTAAGCAGGAAGTCTACCTTCCTACCAGATTTAATTTGGCATATCATCTTGTTGTTTCATGGAAATGTGTGATTAAAAAGAAGAAGACAATAAATTAATTCTTCGTAAGGCTTTAAGAATAACAGTTCCATGGAAAATGTGCATTAGTGCAATCCTAAACTCGTACATGCTGGTTATTTTGCTGGAGAAGACACTTCATTCCTTGGTGGGATTTCTCTCTTGTTTTACTTTTATGACTTTCAGATCAGTGTCATATCATTAAATAGAGCTCCCTAAATAATTAGGGTAAGACTAAGGGGCTTAGTGGTGCTCCCTCTGCTTATATTTAGTAGAGGGAGAACAGCAGTCTGTATTGATTCCAGCACAGTTTCCTTCCCAATGGCTGGTGGTTGGCATCTTCCTTATGCAGTGGTGTAGCAAGAGGGGGTGCAGAGCACTAAGTTTTGCAGGGAGTTTTACCGTAGTGTGTGCGTGGACCCTTGCCTTCCCAGCCAGGTATACACCTCTGTTTTGCTCCTACCACCTGGAATGGCTCTGAAGGGGAGGGGGAGGGGCCCCTTGCATGCTGCAGTGGGACTCCCTGCAAGACTTAGTGCTTTGCACACCCTCTAGCGATGCCACTGTCCCTATGCTTCTGTTTAAGCTCTGAGCCCCTTTGGGCTAGGGATTCATCTTTTCACTTCTTTTGGCATGTATACTAAATATTCTTAATAATGCTAATAAAGAAAAAAAATGCAAATCTACAATGATTTCTCTGTTCAGTAAATAAACTGGAGGCGGGGGAGAGAGATGGTCAATTAGGACTGCAATCCTATGCACATTGACCTGAAAGTCCCATTGAACTCAATGGAGCTTACTTCTGAACAGACACGCATAGGCTTGCGCTGTAGTGCTCCTACAGATTTGTGGCTTAATGGTATTTTAAAGGGCTGCTGCACTCCATCAGCATTGGTCAAGCACGTTCTCTCCTCTCCCACCCCATCACAGTCTGTAGCAGTGACTTTTTGGGGAGCAACCAAAACCCAGGGGGTCAGGTTTCTGGGTGTAGGCGCAAGAGCAGAAGCAGTGAAAAGTCAGACAGGCAAAGACGAGACAGCAGGCATCTTGAGGGTTGAGAATGCAGAGAGAGAGACTGTTTTTACAAGCCTCTGAACTGCTGTTTGATTGTACTTTTGCAACATTAATTCAAGTTACATTCCGTTCCTAGATAGTGCCACACTGGAATCGCATACAGGGGCTTAGAACAATGGGTGCCTTTTTCCAAGTGCCGTATCAGCTATTTTCACACTGCGGCCTCGGGAACCTAGCACCCCCTTCGGCGTGCCGTTGGGGGGGGGGAGGTTTGCCTTGCCTGGCCATGTTACCAAAGCTGCAGTGCTCTTCTGCATAAGCACTAAAACACCACACAGTCACCAGCACTGAGCACTTTGACTTTGCTGCAGGAAAGTGCTGATCACTTCTGGTTTTATCTTGACTGAGATTTATCTGTAATATGCACAAATGATCAATTAGATAAATGTCCCGTTTCTTTGTTAGTCAGTACAAACGTGCATGCTCACAAGTCAAATATACAAATTACTGCCTTAATTATATCAGAAGTGTATTGTAAACATTTCTGCACAGGAAAAATAGAAACTGTGAAGGAGCAGCAACGATTATTTTTTCTGAATCTTGCTTTTCTAGTGACATGAGAGCAGGGAAACCTAGATGTTAATGGAATCAAAACAGCTGTAGAATCCTGTGGGCAGTGATGTTTCTAGAGGGGTGCAGGGGATGTGGACTGCACCAGGAGACACACTCCGGGGTGGGGAGTTGACACCACTACAGGCCAAAATTATGAAAATCTTGGTATTTTCGAATACTACTATTGTGTTATATATCAATCAATGCATAATTTAATGCAGAATGCAATGAAGCAAACCATGATGGAATATCTATATTCTATCAAAAGTTACAGCCAAATAACCAAAAAAGGAAAACACAACTGCCTTCTGGTTTTTCTTAACTTAAAACTGACCTATGAGATTAATTGTTCCAAGAGCCAATGAAGTGTTATTATGACACAGCAAGGAACCAATAAGGTGTTAGAATGAGTCGACTCTCATTCCCATGTATCAGAGCTAATACTTGAACTCTTATGCTATTGTAATTTATTCTGTACAGCCTGGTACGGGAGGAAGTCCACTACGGGAGTGACACAATAAGCTCACACTGTGTGATGCAAACCTTCGTGACACCTCTGCCTGTGGTTATACCATCGGTTTGCTGAGGTTCCAAATCTATCCTCCATCATTGAAGATTTTGCAGCCATGCTGCATCCATTGGGGGGGGATCAAGAGGCGTGCCAGAAATAAGAAAAAATATTTCTACTTACCTCTGCATAAGCTTCCTTTTGGCCTATGGGTCTCCTCAGACCAATGTGAGTTATATAGCTGGCGTAAGTCTGAGGAGAAAAATGTTGCAAGGCAACTTTGAAAAGAGGGGATAAGATCCTGGTGCATGCTACTACCATTAGGATTCACACTACCCCCCCCACGAACCCCCTCCTGCCCTTCTCCTTCTCCATGACATGCTACCACTGCCAACTTATCAAGCACAGTGAAGCCCCCAGGAGCTGCTGTTGCATGGGCCACTACACTGCCTATTTACAGCAGTGACCCAGAAGCATGTGATGGCAGCCTGGCTTTCATGCCCCCACAAAGGGCCTTGTTCTGACTGACAGAACATGAGTTCTGGCAGCACAAGGCCCAGATAGGATTGGGCCGTTGGTCATTTTTTCCAGCTAAAGAGCTTCTCTACCTTCCATCACCTGAGTACGTTGTAATTCCTGTCAATCATGACCATTTTCAGCAGATCAGAGGATATATCCTCTGTACATGTATCAAAAGTCAGAATATATCCTCTGATCTCCAAATGTGTCATATAATTCAGATAGCTTTAGCAAAGCAGCAAGTTTCAACCTGCTAGTGCTGTTCAGGTGAGAGAGAACACAAAACTTTGTTTTGTTTTATACCTACTTTCTAGGGGAAATGACACAATTTCTCATTTTGCTTTTGAAATGTGGGGTTATTTTACTGGAAGTTGGCTGCATGGAAATGCAAAATAGGGTGTTTGATAATCACTGTTCAACACCTCCTGAACTCAAATGAAGCAGTGGAGGTGATACTGCTAGGTGCTGTGGGGTGTCAGGAAGTTTTCCATGGCTAGAAGTACAATTTTTTTTTTTTAATGATAATGAAATTCAGGGCGCAATCCTAACCCCTTATGTCAGTGCTTTCCAGCACTGGCATAGCAGTGCCAATGGGACGTGTGCTGCATCCTGCAGTTGAGTGTCACTCACGGAGGCCTCCTCAAAGTAAGGGAATGTTTGTTCCCTTACCTCAGAGCTGCACTGCCCTTAAGTCAGTGGTGGAAAGCACTGACATAAGGGGTTAGGATTGCACCCAAAAACATATAACACCACTTTCTGCACTTCTCATTTTTGTAAAAATAATGAAACCTACCCCCCCCCATCTGTGAAAAAATAAACTGGGAAATTGGAGGAATAAATAAATAAATAGTGGATTGGACTGAGCTGGCATCGGCAATGGCTGCATCTGCTGACAGTATACCACCTATATCATCTTCCTGGTACACTTTTTAAAGCAATTATAATTTATAAAAATGAACCCTTGGAATAAAAACACACAACACTGCTTTCAGCATTTTTCCTCCTTGGGGTAAAAAAAGAATAGCGCAATCCTATCTTGCACTGGAACAGGCAGGCCAGGAGGCCTGCGCTGCATCCAGCGCAAGATTGGGGCCAAAAGTGGCTCAGCCGCAGGCAACGGGAAACTCTTCCCCTTACCCCCAGGTAAGCTACCATCGCCCCAATGGGTCTCCTTGGACTTGCGCCACCTCAGGGGGTGACATAAGTCCAAGGAGAACAGAGCGGCTTCAAGCCTTTCCATGCTGCTGGGGGAACAGGGTTGGGATCCGACATAACAGCCAGGTCCCAGCCCTGTCTCCTGCTCCCCACCCTCCCACCCCCAGGACCGCCCTCTGCCTTCCGCCTGTCCCAGAATGCCTCCATCCCGCCTTCTCCCTGCCTCCTCCCCGCCCTTGCCAGACCTCTGTGTCCGCTGAGCTTGGCGGATGCAACCCTCCCTCCCCAAATCAGCGCAGAGGCTGGATGCCGCCTCCAGAAGTCAGCACGTCCCTACACGAGCCCAGCCAACTCCCAAGGAGACACAAATGTACTTTACAGCACATTTGCGACCCTCCTGGGCCAGCACAAGGGATTTGCACCAGACTAAACAAAAGTCAGAATTGCACCCGAAATCTGTGTGCAAATAAAAATATTTAAGAATACTTCTGTCCACGGCATTCATTTCCAACCTTCAGTCAACCTCACCATCCTACAGAAGATGCAAAACTCATTTCTTGATTTAGTTGTTAGACAAGAACACTCTCAGACATCTCACTGACATCCAATGAGATGTCTGGTTTCAAATGTGTCTCAGAAAATCTCTCTGTTGTGCCAGATTCTCAGACGGTATAAATCAAACTCGCTCCGCTGACATAACTTTACTGCATCCAAGCAGCTGAACTCTGGGCAATGATGGTACTCTTTTTCCTGCCATTCAAAGAGATCATTTTGCATTTGTGGAATTCCTGGTCACTGTGGAAATGTAGTGTGACTTCTTGTTGCTAAGCGATTGTAACATGCTCCATCCTCCAGATTTTTTTTTGGGGGGGGGACACAAGAAATTGGTCTCATGGTGGTGGTGAAAACCTCAAAAGTTTTGGGGATGGGGACAGAGAAGCACATTTCCAAACATGGGCATGGCTGAGATGTAGGTACATCCCAGGGATGGAGAAAGCACAGGTGTAAAGTTGAAGATGGTGGAGCTTTGAGTTGAGCTTTTGGGTGCTCAAAGGCCTCTGTGGAAATGATATAGCACTGTAGAACAGTGTTGCAGGAAAGCCAAGGGAGGATCCCTGTCTGAACCATGGAGATTTACTGCCAGTCAGTGTGCACGATTCTGAGTCAGGTGGACCAAAGTTAGGTCCCGAGTGGACCTGAGTTAGGTCTGACTCAGTATACAGCAGCTTCCTAAGGAAGCACTGAGGTTAGTTATTACTCACACCAGAGCAGCCCAAAAAGATAGAAGTGGTTGGCTAAAGAAAGACTGTACCACATCAAGCTTGTCACTGTGTCATCAACATGAACAAGAAACTTCAAAGGAGCCTCATGACTCAGAAACCTGATCCAAGGACACCTCTTGAATTCAAGCAAAGCTGTGGAAGTGATGCTGCTAAGATGTTTGTGAGGTGTCAGGAAGTTTTCCATGGCATTCATTTCCTCCTGTTATGGTGATAAAAGATGCACTAAATAATCGGACAATTGGAAACCTTGGTTTATGGGACAGATCTATATATGGCCCGATTCCCACAAATACATAGGAAATACAGGAGACATTTCCATTTTGCACACCCACAGAGGGATCAAATTTCATCTCTTGGGCTTTCCTACAAGTGTTTACTTGCACATTAGATATATGGAGCACTTGTCCCTGGCACCAGCCTTACACAGAGAAAACTAAGCAGGCAGTAAAATATACTGGATAAGACACTAACATTCTATGAGGAACTGTTGGTCAGTAACATGATATATTCATAAGGAACAAGGAAGGTACTCTAAAAGTTGTAGTAGATATGACTATCAACATGGTGGGAAAACTATTGAATTTCCACAATAAGGGCCATAGTCTGTCAAGGCAAAGGAAACAGGAAGTGGCAAAGCATTGAATGCCCTCTGTTACAAAAGACTGTAGTCTTTTGTTCTCAGTAGTCAGATGTCCTTAGATAGGAAAACTACCATTTGGAAATTTACTTAACTGTGGGCACAATCCTAACCAGGTCTACTCAGAAGTAAGTCCTATTTTGTTTAATGGAGCTTACTCTCAGAAAAGTGTGGTTCAGATTGCAGCCTGAATCAAACAGTGCAGATGGATATCAGCGTGTAATTAATCTATGGAACCCCTTGCCACAGGATGCTATAATGGCACCTGGCTTAGATGTCTTTCAAAGGAGGAAAAGTCCTTCACGGTTTACAAGCTATGATGCCTGGGTTTCAGAGGTAGCCTGTCTCTGAATGACAGATGCAAGAGAGTTGCAACAGCAGGGCACCTACAGTATCTTGTTGCCTTGAGTGCTCCTCTGGCAACAGCTGGGCCATTGTGAGATACAGGAAGCTGGACTAGTTGGACCTGGGCCTGATCTAGCAGGGCTCTTCTTCATTGGTATCCTTCAGTCTCTGAAGACTGTGGTATCATGCTCTGAAAAGTTGTTCTGAAACAGTGTCTAGTGTGGCTGAAGAGGCCAATTCGGGAGTGACAATCCCTTCCACACTGGGACCAAGTGCAGTCTATCCCTGGAGTGTCTCCCTGGCTGTGGGCCTCCCTTCTTTGCCTCTTTGCTCTTCTTATGTTCTTCTGATAAAAATATTTTTGGAATCCTCTTGCACCTTGGCACGGGACCTGCCACCGGGCAGCTGTGACTTGCCTGGTGGCTGGATGCATGCCTCCACTCTCTCCAGGCTGTGGAGGTGGTGGTGGTGGCTGCAGGGGGGAAAACAGCAAATGGAGAAATGAAGACACAGCAAACGGGGGGAGGGGAGTGAAGAGAGGTGAGGGGGCGTCATATAAAGGAGGGGGTGACACTCCTCTATCTGACACCCCCTCTATCTGACCCTCCTCTGACTGAGGAGATATCCAATGCCCTTGCAATGCCTCTGAACACTGCCACTTGTTCTCAACCTTTTTCTCTGTAGAAGTAATTCTATTGGTTCCTTGCCAATTCCTGGAACTGGTTACTGTATATTTTGTGGCTTTAAGTCACCCCTTCCTGATCTCCAGATGCTGGTGGAGCTGCCACCTCTTGCTTTCCTCTGATGGAACACGCTTCTGCACATACAGGCCCAGGACAAAGCCAACAACCCTCCCAGAAAGACAATGGCGAAGGAGGTGGGGGAATGAGCCCCTGCTTGCAAAGGCAATCTGACACCTTGTGCATCCAGGGCGGCGGTTATGCTCCCTGCTCTGTTGCAGCACGTTTGAGAGCTCCAGAATTTGGCTTCTTTAAATAGCCAAGTTTCATAGGCATAACTTATATTGGGGGAGGGGTGAATGGACTTCTGTGTTTTAATTAGAATCCTGCAGAAATTGTGCCTAAGGGAAGCTCCTTGGGGAATTCATCTGGTTTATTGTATCTACCTGTGGTTGCCATCCTCCTGCAGTTCTGTGCCATCATGTCACTTCACCAGTGTACAAAATGCCTCAGAGGCAGAACCAGAGTCATGAGGTGGCACTTTTGGGTAGTTGCCAAGGTCCCCAGGCACTCAGAAAGGCTGTTCTTAACCCCTACCAGTGCCCTCCTTAAAGGGGTGATGAGTTGACTCTCTCATCTAAGAAAGTTGCTCCACCATCACTCCGTCCTGTAGAGGGGAAGGGAGAGGGCATCTTTGCTGCTGCCACCAGCAGGGAAATAATAACTCCTATTCACAATGCCAAGGTGAAGCCCACCAGGAAAGGAGTGGCCACCCACAGAGGAAAGGCCTGTGGAGGTCACACAGCTGGGGCATCAGAACCAGAGCTGGCTCTGGTGAGATCGGGAGGCTCATGTGGGAAGAACTATGCCAGAGACAGTTGTAGGCAGTATCGGTCGGTGTTGTTCTTCCGTGTTTTCCTGCTCTTCTGATGTGGTTTCTACATTCTTATGCTGCAGCAGCCACACTGCCCTGTGATTTAAAAATTGGGCTTAGTCTCCAGAGACTTTAACGGCTCAGTCTTATGCGTGCGGTCCACTGGCAACACCACCCATGCACTGATGGTGACTGCCATAAAGCAGTCAGTGGCAGCCGTAAAAGGAGCTCCAACAGCACACTAGTCAGCATGCTGCTGGGAGCACTGGCAGGAAGGCCCACATCTTTCCACTCACGTTGCTGCTTCTCCCACCACTCGCTGGAGCAGGTAAGTCAATGGGAGAGGTGGGAAGGAGTAAAGGAGAGTGGGATGGGGTGGGGAGGGCAGGGGGGTAGGCAGATCGGGTCTGGGAAAGGGAAGGTTCAGTGGCAGCAGCCTGGACTCAATCCTGTGGTATGGGTCCATGCAGTCCTGTGCCAGCTGCACAGATATGAGTAAACTCCCCTGCACCATGTAGGCTTATCCACAGGTAGGGGAATGCTTGTTCCTTTACTTAGAGAGGACCTCCTCAACTACCTACCACCACCACCATAGGGTACAGCAGTAGCCATTTTGGTGGCACTGCATAAGTGGGGGGTGGGAATAGAATAAAGTGGGCTGTGGCGGAAATGAAGCTGCACAGAATATTTGGGGAAAGAACCTACCTTTGCAATGGCTGCTTCTTTGTCATAGTTTATGTCTAACCCGAGACATTATCCCAAGACTGCTGTGAGAACCTCATGGTAGCTGAGGAATGATCAATGCTCCACTCGTGGATGCCTTAGGCCGGTGTTTCTCAAACTGTGGGTTGGGACCCACTAGGTGGGTCACAGGCCAATTTCAGGTGAGTCCCCATTCATTTCAGTATTTTGTTTTTAATATGTTAGACTTTATGCTCCCATGGTATGTGACTGCATTTGGGGAAATGTTACAGACCTGGACTTTGAACAGGCTACCATGTATGAGGGTCGCCCAGAAAGTAATGCACCACATTTTTTTTCTTCAACAATTATTTATTGAACACAATGAAACTTACACACAAGAAAGAATGATGTTTCTTCTACACTCCCTATTTTTCCACGTAATCTCCGTCCAGTTCTATGGCCTTCCTCCAGCGAGACACAAGGGCATGTATGCCCTGTTGGTACCACTCCTTGTTCTGGTCACGAAGCCATTTCTGCACTGTGCGAATCACCTCTTCGTCATCCTCAAAATGTCTTCCGCGAATGGCATCCTTTAATGGCCCAAACAAGTGGAAGTCTGAGGGAGCTAGGTCAGGGCTGTAGGGTGGATGGGGTAACACAGTCCAACCCTGTTTAGTGATGTGTTCCGAAGTCCTCAGACTTGTGTGAGGCCGAGCGTTATCATGTTGAATCAAACATTCACCTGGGTTGTTATGGCGCCAAAGTCGCTGGAAGCACTTCTTGAGTTTGGTTAATGTCTTCACATAAGCTTCAGAATTAATGGTGCTGCCTCTTGGCATCACATCAATGAGTATGACGCCCTCACAGTCCCAAAATACAGTGATCATGACCTTACCGGTGGAAGCAGTTGCTTTGAATTTTTTTTTCTGTGGAGATTGAGGGTGACGCCATTCCATCGACTGTCGTTTTATTTCGGGCTCAAAATGGTGAACCCAGGTTTCATCACCTGTCACAATCCTGGACAAGAACGCTTCCCCCTCATCTTCAAAACGTTTCAGCAACTCAGAAGAAATGTTTTTTCTGAGAGATTTGTGGTCCACCGTAAGACAGCGCGGAACCCATCGTGCACACACTTTTGAGTAATCAAGAGCACGGATGATTGCATCCACACTTCCTTTGCTGATTGACAGCTTCAGCGCCAACTGCCTAGTCATTATGCATCGGTCCTCGCGAATGAGCACATCATTGTGAATGTTCCCAACAGTTTCTTTCTCTGCAGTGAGAAATTCAATGACGACACGCTGCTTGTAATGTACATCAATTACAGACGCCATTTCGAAACACTGCTGCAGCTACGCTATCTGTCTGAAGAAACCAAAAATTTGTGTGCGCACTCCTGAAAATTCAAATAATGTATATCTAAAGTTTCGCATTCGTACCATTACTGTAGGCTGAGAAAAAAAATGTGGTGCATTACTTTCTGGGCAACCCTCGTATATATGCTTTTAATAACAATAGTAAATGGGACTTACTCCTGGGTAAGTGTGGGTAGGATTGCAGCCTAGGATTGTTAAAAATTGTCCTGCTTGATTATATCATGACATCAATTCTGGTGGGTCCCAACAGATTCATATTCTAAATAGTGTGTCCTGGTACTAAAAGTTTGAGAACCTCTGCCTTAGACAGTCATTCAAAAGTCCCTCAAATCCTTCATAGACACAGACAGGCACGCTTGCTTTATATAAGGGAGTTTGTCTTTCACTCATCACTCATTTTCATATTAAATAGGAGTAGATGAAAGCAAATTAAGCAAACAATAAAATAACTTTAAAACCTTGGTTGAAAGATACTCTTGTTCTTTGAAAGCCAGTTAAAATTCTCTGCCTGTGCTCTCCCCAGCTGTTAAAAGCTAGCTCATAAGCACTTATTTTAAGAACAGTTACAGTGTGTTTAGGTAACAGAAAGTGCTCCTCTGAGCAAGGAGAAATCCAGGGATAGCACTACATGGGTTACTTTCTTGAGGGGGAAGGGGGGATAGAGGAGATAGTACTGGAAATGTAAGTAGTATGTGCAATACAGTATATGGTTTATCTACACAGTAGAAGCAAATACTGTAGAGTGCTGCAGCAGGCAGCACAACTGTTAAACCTGCTTCTGATTCCTCCGCATGAAATCATCAGCCACCACATTCCCCCCCCCCATGGCTGCTTCCACATTAGCTAAGCTCACATTAGAACACTGGAGTGTGCACTACATCCTAGGAAAGGAAACATTGGCACAAGTCCCAGTAAGGAGGATCAAGGTTTGGAATAGGATATTGGCTGAGATGCCACCACCAATAATCCCATCCCTTCTCGAACTTGACACACGCCCTGCCTGCCCCAGTCTCTACCCTGTTCCTCTCCCTACCCTCCCTGTTCTGTCCACTCCATTCCTCCCACTACCCTCCCGATTCTGCCATCCTCCACCCACTCCCCACCCATCCCCTGTGCCAACGTACCTGTGCTGGAGCTTCTCCAAAGGTGCTGCCTCATGGACATGGCCTCTTGCTGCTTGTAGTACTGACCCAGCTGTGCAGAATAGTTGAGTCATGTTTTGCAGCCGCTGTAAAGCACACTACAGTTAAACCCTCAGGCTAATTATTTAGTTGGGTGATTGTAAGAGTAGGGGCTGCTGAGCACATGCAGAAGGTCCCGGGCTCAGCCCTGCCATCTCCAAGTAGGGTGGGGAAATAGCTTGGTGAGAAACACGGGAAGCCAAGCCAGTAGCAACAATGCTGAGTTAGGTGGACCAGAGGTCTGACTTGGTCTAAGGCACCTTCATGTGAGTTTCTTTGTGCAGGAATCCGGGCCTCACTCCTACAGTTCTGTGTGCTGTAGGTTTGGGTGCACTCTTTGGGTGCTTGGCAAGTCATCACATGCAGCCCTGCGTTGGGAAATACTTGGGAGCCATTGCGATGAACTCAAATGCTGGGCAATGCTTTGGAAGTCGTATATGGCACGTCCTACACCCCATCACACCTGAAAGTACAAATAACTAATTCCTAACTGAAAGGAATGCTAGTTTGTGAATGAGGCATGGATTGACATGTGCTAGCATTAAACCACAAAGGAAAAGACCTAAATGATAGAAAATACTGGGGGGGATTTTTAGGGTGCAAAAAGGATAATATTGGCTTCTCATGCATGGGATGAGGGAAGAAGAAATCTTACTGGAGGTGGGCTAGCTATGCTGAAGGATATCGCCTAGCTATGCCCACCAACAGAGATCCCATCTGGGTGAAATGAGTCTCAGTGCACATAATGCAGTGTACTCGAGTGGTCATTGCAGTACACACCGTCCACCTTCACACATATGTGCTTTTTGCATTAGAAAATAATCCGTGTTGAACAAGTCAGAAAATGGAGTATGCACATGAAAGGAGGTAGGCATTTCTCATAATCAGTAATAATAATAATAATAATAACTTTATTTTTATCCCGCCTTTCTCCCCAAAGGGACTCAAGGCGGCTTACAACATATAAAAACAAATAAAAACATATTAACACATCATAAAAAACAGCAGTCAGAGTAAAAAAATAGGTAAAAAGAGCATAGAGCAGCAGCAAGTCATAAAAGAATCAGGCCTGTAAAAATATTAAAAGATGTTAAAAAGATGTTAAAAGGCCGAGAACTCAGAAGGCCTGTTTAAACAGAAGGGTCTTCAGGCCTCGCCGAAAGGTCTCAAGAGAGGGAGCATTCTTAAGTCAGGGGGAAGGGAGTTCCATAGCGTTGGTGCCACAACTGAGAAGGCCCTATTTCTTGCAGCCACCCCACGTACCTCCCTAGGCGGCGGCACTTGTAAAAAGGCCTTCTCTGATGACCTAAGAGGACGAGCCGGATTGTACGGGAGCAGGCGATCTCTAAGATACCCTGGTCCAGAGCAGTATAGGGCTTTAAAGGTCAATACCAGCACCTTGAATTGGGCCCGGAAACGAATGGGCCCAGTAATGTCATGGACCGCAGCCAATAGACACGGATGACTCCCATGAAATGTATGTGAGTGACTGTAGTCCACACAGCACTTCAGTTGACTTACCACTGTGACCAGGGGTGGGTGGAAGGTTGCACTTTCCCAGCCAACAATATATTCTGCTTTGAATGTTGGGGAAATACAGTTTCCCCACAACAGGTGTGTGAGCTTGGGGAAACATGCCAGAGCCACAAATGTGCATTTATGTGAAATAAAGCACCCTCTTGGAAAGACCCTAAGATAAAAGGACAGAAATTATTATCTTGCATATCTCCACTATCACCTGGACAGAACCTAAGATAAAGGATAAAAATTATTCTCTTGCATATCTCCACTGTCATAAAGTGATTCATAGTCTGTGAGATTCACGGGCCCAAGGATATTTCCATGGGGAAGGAGATTGAAAAATAGAGAGGCATTTGAGTCTAGAACAATTTTCTTTCCTCTTGCAACGCAATAAGGAGATCTCAGAACATTAGATACTAATCAGAGGACAGTTTGGGAACTCCATGACTTCAGAAGCAAGAGGGGAGAGGTCAGAGGAAGTGACTCCCCCTCCTCCTCTGCACTGCCGAGGGTGGTTCACAGGGTGGAGTGTGGCCTGCTGAGTGGGAACTGCTATTGTTGTGTTAATACAAACAGTGGCAGAAATTCACTTTCTGGTGATGCCCTGAACTCTGCCCCAGATGGCAGCAGCCAAAACAAACAGGAGGGCCGGGCCACAGAAAGAGTACTTCCCGTGACATTGTGAGTGCTGCACGGAGCAGCCAGAGTCCCACCATAGCAGCCTGGCAAAGCGATCACGCAGAGGGCAGCGAAACAGAGAGCTGCACAAAGGGCTTCAGAGAGAGAGAGGCAAGTGGAAACGTGCAGGCCGGGAGATGGGAAGCCATTCGGCGCTTCGATGCATTCCAAGCCACCTTTCCGTTGCTGTGTGTTGACACTGGTTCTGGTTTCTGTTTGCACTGAGGCAGTGGATTGGGCTGTACTAGCACGCCCGTATTCCTCAAACTGCTATCAGAGCCAAGAGGCATCCTGAGGACAGGAGCATTAAAGATGACATGACTGAGAGGATGCCCCAGCTGGAAAAGGTCCATGTGGAAGCATCCGTCCTCAGCAGATTGCAATGGATGGATCTGATTTCTCCTCTAACGATGCTGAGAAAGAAAGCTGAGCTTGCACTGGCAGAAGGACGCCTGGACTCAGAAAGGCCTTTGCTTTTTGCTTTTATTTTTGGGAAAGGCGTAAGGCTTTTCTACATTTGCTGACACAGCACAATCTTCCTCAAAGAGGCAACCGGATCCCCAGGAAGTCAGCCTGATAGTTGGACATGGTGTGTTTCTTAGCAGCTGTGTATTTGGGATCAGTTCTTCTGAGCACTGTTGTATAAATTTGCATGATGTTGCAACTTGCTCAGTCACCTGCCAGTTCCCATACCTGACCAGGACTACCTTATGGCCAGTGTACATTTCCACAGTTCCCATAGCTGGCATCACAGTGCTCATGGTAGAGGTGTGCTTGGGCAAAAAGGAAGTGCTTGTTATCCTACACGTCCTGCTTACACTCATGGCTGAATGGTATTGCAGTCATTCAGAAGGATTCAGAAGAGCGAAAATGCTACGTGAACGGTCCAAAGATAACGATGACCTTCTAGCAGTATGAATAGCAGCATTGGGTTTATATCAGGTGGATCAGTTGATCTGTTCCTCAAGTTGCAGAGAACTATTCCTTAGTATATATGCTTACTGGATGTCCAAGAAGGTTTCAGGTTCGAGTGCCCATATAGCAGAAAAGCCAGGACTCATGAACCTCCAATCATTCTGCTGGAGTTGAAAATACAGGTTTTCTCACTCCTGTGGCATGATGACCAGTTGCCCCTGCTGAAACTGCTACTTCACTACAGAGGTCCTGGATGCTGTTGCCCTGTCCCTAGTCATACACGATCAAGCTCTTTTCAAGGGGAAAGGCAAGGGCGAGTAGAAGGGTAGACCAGCTGAGGCCACATGATGGGAATCAAGTCTCCTGGCTTCAAAGTCATGCACACGACTTCTGGCTGAGCTCTTCTGATTTCCAAATGTTTTCAGCATCAGCTCCAGTCTGGAAGTCTCCAAACGTGTCAGGCCTGCATTACGCAGTTTTGTTCTGATGCACTTATGCACTCATCATCTTTTCATATTATAGAAAAGAATATGGATGTAGTGGGCCAATTATAGAAAAGAATAGACACATTTTGTACGTTAATCTAAGAATTTTCACAAGAGGAGTAAAATGGTTGCATAATAATTGCAGCTGTGAGGCTGCTTGCTTGCTTGCTTGCTTGCTTGCTCTCTCTCTCTCTCTCTCTCTCTCTCTCTCTCTGATTGTTAGTGGAAGCAACCCAGACCAGCAGTTGCTTCATCCAGCAGAAGGAAGAAGGTGTACGGTGACCAGTGGGGATGGGGGGAGAAAAAGAGGAAAGAGTGGGAGGGTCATGTAATTATAATGCCACTGGCCCAGCAGGCTGATCACTATGTGTTGGTGGGATGGATATGCCCCCAGGGCATCATTTAGAGACTCCTGCTGTAACTCATCAGCTGATCAGCAGGTTGGATGCTGAAGCCCTGTCATAAGGGTCTGTATCATCTGCCTGCTTTGGCAGCCATTTCTAGGGCAGGGAAATGCTGCAACTCAGAAATTCAGTAGCCAGGGAAGTGAGGTGGGTGGGGAGGCAGAGAGATGTGCAAGCATTCACAACTCATGCACAGAGTGCTCTCTGCTCACACTCTGGGCATGAGTTGTGAGTGCTTGTGCCCCTCACATGGTGGCTGTGCTTTTTGAAGGACTCCTGTGGGGAGGCTCTGCCATGATCCTAGATAATTCTCCAAAACACTTTTCAATTTCTGTCACTGGCCTTCCTACATCCATTTCTCCAGAACAGGACACAGCCAAACTGAAATGAGGGAATCATTCTCAGAGTGAGAAGAGCTAGATTTATTTTATTTATTTTCTAAATTTGTACACTAAATTTATCTCCCTGAAGGGCATTCAAAGTGACTTTGAATTTTTATGACTGAGTTTTAATGCCCTAATCCTGAGGTATTCAATCTGTGCGTCCAGCCTCACTAGTGAGGTGTGGCTAGCCTCCAGGGGCATTGCCAGGCATCTGGGGAGAGAAGCTGCTCTGCTCTGCTGCACGTGCTGCACGCTGACTTGCTGCTTTTCTGCAGCTGTGAACGAGGTGTGTGGGGCAGTGTGAGGCTGGGAGGGCATGTGAAACATGGTGGGGGAGGTGGGAGAGAAGGCTGGCTGGGCAGGCAGGCAGAGGTGCCCCATCTCATCATGGAGCTCTCTCCATGTGCAACCTCGCCCCAAGGACTACATTTCCCAGTGTGCCCCTCGCCCTGGGCATCCAGGGATTGGTCAAGGCTGGAGGAGAGAAGAATGCAGAGGTGCTGCTTCTCATCAGCACAGGGCGCGCTCCTGGCAGGCTTTAAAGTAAGTACAGGCAGTGCAGCACTTTCCTCTGCTTGGGAAGGAAGCCTGCTCCTAGTGGGGGGGGGTGTCCAAATGTCCCAGCCTGCATCCCTCCGTCTTGCCTGGGAGAACAGGGGTGGCATCTGCATGTTGGGTGTGTGTGTGAGACCAGCCCTCATCAACTTTGGGGTGAGTTGTAATCTTGCTGGGTGTGGCTGCAATCCTTTCCACACTTTCCTGGGAGTAAGCCCCATTGACTCAAATGAGGCTTACTTCTGAGTAGACCTACATAGGCTTGGGGTCTGTGTCAGCTTAACCAAGGATCCTCACCTTTCTCTCTTTCCTCCCCCTTCAAAGAAGAAAAAAAAGCCACTCTAGATGGCTTTGTGTCCAAAAATTGATTAAAAATAAAAATCCCCATTCCTTTTTAGCCATTCCCCTTTTTCCTCCTGCCTCCTTTTGGGGGGGGGGGTACTCTGTTGGCTGCTATTGTAAGACAAAAGGCACAATCCTAGCTAGGTCTACTCAGAAGTAAGTCCTATTGTGTTCAATGGGACTTACTCCCAGGAAAGTGGGGTTAGGATTCCAGCCGAACAGTCTCTAGGTCTCAGTTTGCAATTAGCAGATACACACAAAACAGTCTTCCCCTCCCCCAGCAAATTCATCTCTTCCCCCCTCCCTTTCCAAAACCCTCCAGGTGTGCTGCTAACAAACTCAGGGCACAATCCTAACCAGGTCTACTCAGAAGTAAGTCCTATTTTGTTCAATGGGGCTTACTCTCAGGTAAGTGTGGTTAGGATTGCAGCCTCAGAGTGCTGGCAGCCTTGTTTCTAGTGTATAATTATAACACCTTCATTCCTATTTTGGGAGTAACTGAGGTGAGGTGTTGTAATGGGGAGCCGTGGCCAATGGCTGCAAGGATCAGGGGAGGGACAAGCTGGAAAAGTTTGAGAACCACTGCCCTAATCCTATTCCCACCATTAACTTTAACGCAGCCTGCACCCAACTTTAATGTGCTGCATCCAATGGGGGTGGGGGTGCATGTGATCAGACAGCAAGTAAGAGGCAAGGAAAAATATTTTTAATTACCCCCCTGGTTGGCTGAGTGATCACCTATGGCAGTGGTCCTCAAAATTACCTGGATCACAGTGTTCCCGCAGCCTCTTCTTCTCAGCTCAGCTGGGCATGCCATCTTGCGTATCATGAAATCTTACAAGGTACAAGATGGCAGCACCTGAGGGAGCAGGTAGGAGGGGCAATTAGGGATATTCTGCAGCGCCCTTGTGAGTGTACTACAGTGATGTGCGCTTTGAGAACTTCTGGCCTATGCGGATCCACCAACCTTTGTAGGGTGGCTTGGGAAAGAGGGCATAGGATCCTGGTTCAAGTCTCTGCCATCTCCCTGCCCTCCCCACCCACAACATGCCTCTGCCACCAACTTACCAGTGGAGGCTTTGGGAACTGCTGCTCCCAAAAGTGTTGCCCAATTGTGGCGTTGACCTGAAAGCATGTAACGGTGCTGTAAGGAGCCTTGCACTGCCAGAACGTGAGTTCTAGTGGAACGCTACTTAGATAGGACTGGGCCATTTGTGTACCACTGTAGTTCCACCCGTGCTCTACCCTTTTCCAATAAGTGCAAACCCCAGTTTAATCAAAACAGCTCATTTCAGGGTCAGGTAAAAAGACTATACAGCATTCTGGTCAAGGTTCTTAGAAACCTCACTTTGGTCCGTAATTCTGAACGTTGTGAATTTTAATGCACTTTATAATGTACCCCTAATGCTGGAATTGCTTTTATGTGTCTTCGTCAGAAATGAAAAGGCAGACTCCACCTGTGGAAAGAAGAGTAAAGTGCTGTGGGGGGGGGGGGAGGGGGAGACTCTGTGTGTGTGTGTGTGTGTGTGTGTGTGTGTGTGTGAGAGAGAGAGAGAGAGAGAGAGAGAGAGAGAGAGAATGTGCCTGATGGGTAGAATTTCAGTACTGTGTCGTGTTTTATCTTATTCGGCCTTTCTCTGTTGCACATCCATAATACAAAGGATTTGACACCAGGGCATTATCTGAAACTGGAGACACAAAAGGTTGGGGCATCTCAGGTTTCAGGCACGGCCCCAAACCTTTTGCACGTTACCCTGAGGTTTATGATTGTCTGCTTATGTTGCTGATGTGGTGAAATGACAATGCCATGCAGCAGGCCAAAAAAACCACAAGCGTTATGCGACTCTTAGACATGACAATTATGCCACATGGCCCTTAGTTATAATTATTGATGGATTTAAGGATATCCTTTAAGGATCTCCTTGGTCCATCTGGCTCCGTAAGCTGTCCATCCTCACCGGTAGCAGGTCTCAGGCAGTAGTCTTTCTTAACCCTTGTACTGAGGAGCATTTTAAATGTAAGTGCTTGCAGCTGCATCTGGGATGTCCTCCTTATAAAACATGTGTGCTTGACCTGAGTTCTGGCCCCTCCCAACATCTCTGCATTCTCTTCCTAGAGGAAATTGCCTGTACAAAGTCAGATTAGTGGTTATTAATCTGACAAAGTACAATCATTGATCTATCTCAGCAGTGCCCAAAGTTGCAACTGCTATCCATCGGAAATGGGGTCCCTGTTTGAACTGCAGCTTTTCATTTCGCCTCCACGTGGCTCCTCTGCTGAGTAGATCTGATTTCCGGGATGCTCTGGGCAGTCATGTCCGTTGCCTGGCGTCCTTGAAGGTTGCGCAACAGAATGTCAGAGCAGACACAACTGCCCAGAGTGCCCCAGAGACTGGATTAACCCAACAGAGGAGCCATGCGGAGGCAGAACGAAACACTCTGCTCACCGGGCAGACAGATCCACCTGAACCCGGACAGGGGTTCAAGCAGCCCTGATCTATCTATATAGCTCAGTATAATCTACACTGACTGGTAACGACTCTCCAATGGATTTTGGGGGGGAGGGGGAAGAGTCTTTCCCAGCCTGTGGAAAGAGTCTTTCCTTTCCCTGAGGTTCTAGGCTTCGGCTTATGGTTCATGCCATTTGAAAACACACATTTATCTCACACACACATTACTGAACCTTAAAAATACATAGAGGTGTTGAAGGTACCTCTGGGGTCCTGAGTGGACAAACAATAAGACAGGGTACAATTGTGCTCATTATGCAATGAATAAAGATTCTATATGTGGAAGTCAGGTGCAAGATTTTCCTAATCTTACCAGTAACAAAGCTGGGAGGGCGGCAAAATGCTAAGTACTGCAGGCATTGCAAAGCACTATGTAAGCCACTCACCCCTCCCATTGGCCATTGGAGCCATTCTGATGGCAATGTGCAGGTGCTTGCCAAATCAAATGGCTTACATGGCATGTTGCAGCACCTGCAGTACTAACCGTGTCCCCCCCCCCCCGCTACACTACTGCTTCTTAGGCATGGTTACTCACACAAGAGGATTGGGCAAGAAACCTGGGCCTTCAAATGTATTCAACCTCAACCTCTGGCAAGCAGCTCTTCTCCTAATTGTCCTCCATCTTCTGGCAAAATAAAATACTAATATGAAAAGAGTAGAATGTTTCTGAACACGAACCATGTCCCAGCTGTCTCATGTGCCTGGGACAAGGCTTATGAGTTTCCAAGTCATGTTGAATCAACAGTGGTTTTAACTTGGCGTTGTGCACAGTCTTCAGAAAGGCTCCCCCTTTCCCCCTTGCTGCAGAAGGCAGAAGATAAAACAAGAGAGCGCCAAACTGGGCCTCCTGCAAGGTCTCTGTAACTCATTAACATTTGATTAGCATAATGAATATTCAGCCCCATTATTATGTCATTGCTCCTCTTTGCATGAAACACTTTTTAAAATTTCAAACTTTGCTTCAGGATTTGATGATCAAAAGAACCAACTGATTAAGAACCAGGGGGGTGAAGGTGGGCAGGAGAAAAATAGAGAAATACAATTCCAAGCATGGTTTACAAATCTATGCATGTAACATAAGGAGATGGCTCTAAAAAAGGTAAGATGACTGATTTGTACATACATGTATTGCATATATATGTATGCTTGCACCAGTCGATTTCAATACAATGGTTCAGGGCATTTCTACGTTTATATTATAGGGCTTTTTGGAGGCAGCTGTCAGACAGCAACTTTTTGGCACAAAGCCAGCTGTGGATGCTTCAGCGTTGATTGGTAGGAGAATACGAACCTGTCTCCAGCCTCTTGATGTGCCCAAGAGACAGCGCTGGAAGAAGATATGGGGAATTGCTGTTGAAAGCCAGAGGCGTCCAGAATGACAGCAGAATGATGGCGTTACCTAAAAACACTTCGGTGCTGTCAGGCAGGCAGGAGTGCCTGAAGGGGGCCTGGGGCACACGTTGCTTTTTGCCAGAATGACACGTTCAGCAAGTCCTTAAGCTCACCGGAAGGAGAGAAAAGGATGGAAAAAGGGGCGATTCATAGTCGTGGCCTAAAAAGTCCCAACAATGCCTGCATTTGAGTATTCAAAGCATTTCACATGGATTAGGAATCAGGAATCCTAATGACCCTGTAAGGTAGGCCACTATTATTATCCCCTGATTGCAGGCGGAGGCACTGAGAGGTGGGAATTCGTGGCTTAGAAGGGATTTGAACAAAGGACTTTGTGGCTCACAGCCCGGGTAGTGCACTTAACTAGCTCTTAAGCTTTCATTTTAGTTAGTTTTGGTTTCTTGGCAGCAGCTCCAAACAATGGCATATTTCTTTTTCTTATAACTGGTATGTCCCAAATCTGCCAGAAAGCAAAAATCTGGGCCACAGTGTGTTGGACATGAGTCTTGTGCAATGCCTGCTGCATAACAATCACAATGTGAAGAGGAGTTTCTTGATGGCTTCGTGGGGGACTTTCAGGGAGAAAACAGCACACTGATAGAGAGTTAAATGCCCCCAAACTTCCACACTGCAGTTTTGATCTGAGCCGTGGGACTGCAACTCAAACAAATACTGTGCATGGCACATTAACTTCAGGTATAGTATGGCTGAAAGCCTGATGTTCAGAAACATCTGGGCGTGTAATGGGTTGGCAAAATGGGCTGACATTTGCACCATAGACTGGGTGCTTTGCGGATGGGACTGCCAGTGTCCATGCAATCATATGACAAGCCTTCAGCAAATAATGGCCAGCATTTTTCTCTTCCTTTTCCAATCTACGTTGTTGATATTTCCCAGAATTTCTTATGCCCAGAATTGCCAGGGTCTAAGATACAGCAGCATAGAGCCCCACCTCACTGTTGCATTGGTTCTGCCATGGTTTCCGCACATACTAGAGCAGGCAGTCATGTGAAAATGTCCTGTGGGCTGTATGAGCATTTCCAGAGTGGACGATTACTCAGCCCTGTTGCTTCTTACAAGAATAACACAGGCCTACAAAACTGAGGGTTAGTAAAGTTCTTCCTAAACTTTATGGTGGTTTGATATGAATTTGGGTGCTGATTCCAAAAATGGCATCTGTTTTGCCCTATCACATTTAGTTTTAGAGATATAGTATAACCTCATTAGTGAATGGTTCAAGCAACTTCCTCATGAGGAAGCCATGGTGTAGGAGTGCTTCCTGCATGGAAAGCTTCCTGCATGGTCTGGAGTGCAATTCGCGGACACAGTGCTCAAGGCATTTGCTCCCCTCCAGGCCCACCACTGGGCACTTGATCAATACCTAGTCATGCCATTTTGGATAGTCATAATTTGGGGGGGGGGGTGAAGCTGCCATACTGAGTCAGACCATTGTTCTATCTACCCTGGTGTTGTCTACACTGACTGGCAGCATCTTTCCAGGGCAGGAGACTTTCCCAGTCCTGCCCGGAGATACCAGAAACCAAATCTCAAACCTTCTGTATCAAAGGTATGTGTTCTTTCTCAGAGCTATAGCCCCAGCCTCCAAATTGTTCTTGTCATTCTTCTTTCTTTTCCCCTGAGGTTGCATCCTTTTTCAATCTAGTACTTGTGCATAAGGCAATTAAAATAAAGTCATCACTCACCTTTCTAGCTTCCATTTCAAGATTTTTCCCTGGACAGCAAAGCTAGCCTTACCTAATTCTGTGACATGGTTTGTCCCGTCCAAAAAATACTCCATCTCCCAATGCCCACTTTTTGGCTAATTAACACCCTCTCCAGGAACAGCAGCCACAGTATGCAAAAGAATGAACACAGAACTTAACAGTTTGAACAGTTAACAATTTATTGCTCTAAATACACTCCCTGCAATCCCTCTTGTCCAGAGGCTTTCCTCTCCCCAAAACTCCACTTAACTTAGTGGGTAAAGTCTGAAGCCTCCAGTCCAAGTCCAATTCAGTTTCAATCTCCCCAGTCCAGTCTCCAAAGCACTTCCCAGTAGCAGCCCACTGCAGCAGAGTTCTTCCTCTGAGAGAGCCTCCTCCAGCAGGGTCCTGGCAATCCCCTTCTCCTGGTGTGGGTGTAAGTCCATCCGTGACCTGGATGGGTCATCTAGGCCCTTGTGCCTTCTGAAGCTGCCTTTTACCCTATATGTCCTGTTATCCAAAATGCAACTCAGCTGTGAGCTACCTCATTAGTCCATTCAAAGTCCCATCAAGGTCAAATGAAGCTCAGGTGTCCATCCAGGTCTCCATTGGCCTTGATTGATTACAGCTGTGGAGCCAGCCCTGTCCTTCCCAGAGCTGTCAACCAGCTGTCAAAACATGGAATCGCTGTCAACACCACATCATCCACCTGATAATCTTCTGATCTTCCATTACATGGTTACAGAGCTCTTGCCACAGCTGGCTACAGGCAGTACTTAGTACTAGCCAAATGCAAAATGGGTTTCAACATTTCAAAGCACTGAAGTCCCAGCAGGTCTCACTGCTCTGGCTCTAGAAAAAGGGCTGGAGTGACACTCCCCCACAACCCACCTCAACTATGCCAGAACCAGGGGACATAGTCCAGGGGACATCCAGTAAAATTGAGTGTAGGGTGAGAAATAAAGAAAATATTTCTTTATCCAGTGTGTAATTAATCTGCAGAACACCTTGCCACAGGATGTGGTGATGGCAACTGACCTAGATGCCTTTAAAAGGGGATTGGACAGATTTCTGGAGTCCATCACAGGTTACAAGCCATGATGGGTATGTGCAACTTCCTAGTTTTAGAGGTAATCTGTCTTGGAATGCCAGGTGCAAGGGAGTGGCAACAGGATGCGGGTCTCTTGTTGTCTTGTGTGCTTCCTGAGGCACCTGGTAGGCCACTGTGAGATGCAGGAAGCTGAACTAGATGGGCCTGTGGGCTGATTCAGCAGAGTTCTTCTTATGCTGCTGGAGTTGCCAGCAGAGGCAGTCGTGCTCAGCCTGAGGATATAATCTGTCATCCACTGAAGATGCCATAGCTGGGCTGCATTTTAAGCACTGAACCTACAAGATTAGACCAGCCCTTGTGTGAGTGACAGACGACATTCCCCATCCTCTCTGTCTCTGGGTGGATCTATTGTGCCCTGCTGCAGTTGTGTCTTGCCACTCCCTCCAAGGACTGCCAGCAGGCTGACCCCACTCTCCTCCTGGAAAAAACCCGGAAATGGAGGCTGTGGCTTATTTGCTGGGAAAGTCTGTGAGTGATTTTCTCTTCAGATCAATGAGTAAGCTGGAAAAAGGAGCGGGCACACCAGCCAATGACGGCCCAAGCAGGAGGGCCGCTGGGACCCATTGCTAATGTAAACAAGGAAGCCACCTGATGTGACTGGGTCAGATAAGACAGTCGTCACTTGAAAAGCAGGTGCTTCCTGAGCAGAGGCCGGAGTCCTTTCCAAGTTCCATCTACAAGTAAAAACAAACCAAACAAACGCTCCGGGCTAGAAGCCCGGCCTACGTGGGCCTGGAGTTTACACTGCTGGGAGGAAGCGTCTTCAGGGCGGTCCTTTCTGGACTGCCCAGGAGTTACACTTCGGTATTTTCATTTGCAGACAGCTGCAGCTTCTGGAGAGGCTTCCTTTCATCTCGGCATCTAAGTGGCCTGCGTTGTGACAAGCGTGCATTTAGGCACACAAACATGATGTGGTGTAAAAGGAACAAGGACCTGTGGAATGCTCCCGGCCGCACATAAGGACTTCCATAGGTCACAGCTATTTTAAAACACCGAGGGATGAGAGCAGGAAGCCCACAGGAACCAGTTTTTTCTTGGATCTGTCAAAAAGCCAGGGCGGTTAAAAAAAAAAAAAAAAGAGTTTGTTGTGATATGTTGGATGCCCCTGAGGTACAGGATGGAGCAATGATGAACAAGCTCAGGTGTAAAGAATAAGCTGGTTTCTTCAGGGAAAAAGGAGACTCTTCTCTTGGCTTCTGATGCTGTATGAATACTGAGGAACTTCTTCCGGGGGATGGGGGTGGGCGGGTTGTGGCTCAATGGAAGAGCAACTGCTCTGCATGCTGAAGATCCCATGTTTGGCCTCCTCCACTGGATCCTATCATCCGTGTTGGGCTGAAAAGTTCAATAGTGCCGGCAAAGTAGCCGGCACAGACTTGAGAAGCCCCATTGTGAGGCCTGTGCCCTTATTTACAAATGCCCTCTTCCCCCTAAGGAGACCTCCGGTGTCTTCCCCACACCCACAGGATACAGCAATCACCATTTTGGTGCCGCTGTTCCTCCAGGCACTGTGAAGTTTAGGATTGGACTGTTATTCCTGAGAAACTGCATATAGGATTGCAGTCTTGCAGCCTAACAGCCTAACTCAGTGCAACTCCCCAAGTGCTGATGCAAGACATGCACCATGCAGGAGTTTCAAGCCACAAAGGCCTTCTTTTGGTAAGAGAATATTTGTTCCCTTGCCCTGGGATAAGCCTTCACTGCCCCATGGGGTCTACTCAGACTTGTGCCAGCTATTTCTAGTGTAAGTCCAAGAGGACCTGAGTAGGTGGACCAAGACTGGGAAGGGGGACAGAATATCAGCAGAGCTGCTGCCACTGATTCCACCCCTTTCCCTGCCCTGGTCTCTGCTCCTTTCCTCCCCCTCCCCTTCCCCTCCCCTCCCCATTCCTCCCAGTCCCCACCTACCCCCTGCTCTGTTGCTTCTCCGGAGGCTGCGGGTGTTTGCTGCGGGTGTTTGCTGCTGTTTGCTGCTTGCAGTGGTGACCCGGCTTCATAGAATGGCAGGTTGCATTTTGCGATTGCCATAAAGCACAGTGCACCACCAGAATGACCATCCCAGTGGCATAGTAGCTCAGTGAGATTGGGCCCTAGAAGCCCAAACTCTGACCTAACATCTAACAGGATATGAAGTTTAACATCTAAAGTTTAGCAGATAATGTTTATTAAAAATGTTTGTTTATTTAAAAAAAAAAAAACATGTTATGCAAGATCATTAAAAAGCAAAGTCACTTTTTCTAAAAGTAGATGTTCATAGGAAACTGCTTTATACTGAGTCAGATCCGTCTCAGACAAGAAAACCTCTGTCCTACGTGGACATGTAGGGGACTTAATATGGGACCTTCTGCATGCAAGCAGCTGCTCCCTCCCCCATAGCACATTTCTCTCCCTGTACAACCTTCATCCTTGTAATGCCTCTTCTATGTTGATTCTGTAGCCAAAAGCTAGAAACATTAAAATGATTGGTTTTAAGTGTAGTGGCCCTCAGTAAATAATGAAACTGAATCATCACATAAGTTCTAAAGGGTGGGTAGCAGCTGCTTATGAAGAAGTTCATATTGCAGAGAGCTGCAGTATATAAACAAATACTTTAAATCAATAAACAGTGCTAGCTTTTAATTAATCTTGCTGTAAGCCCACATTATGAACTTTCAAAAATGTTTTTTATGTAGTTTCCTGGCCTTCTGCATATTAAGAAAAATGTATTGTTTCTGATAATCCAATTTTAAATCTGCAGAACAGGACCTCATCCGTCCTCCTCTCCATCTCAGAAATGATTTGAAAATCTGATTTCAGCTGTCCTGGTGTCTTATCTCTACTGACTTTACTTGCGGATTCCTGCTAATAAAGTGGCATCCAATGGTGTAGCTAGTGGGGATGCAAAGCACTAAGTTTTGCAAGTGCCTGAATGCGGTGTGCAAGCAGCCCTTCCCCCAGAGCCATTCCAGGCAGTGAGAGTAAAACAGAGGCAGAACTGGTGGCATCATTATCCTTCACAATCAGAGAAAGCGTCCTAGCTCTTTATGAGCCTGGCTGATTACTGTAAGCAGAGTCTCCATATACACAACTGTGTGTTTCCAGCACTGCAAGAAGAAAAGAACAAACAGAGACAACTTCATTAGGAAGCTCAGGAAGATTCCTTCCACTGGACGGTGTTCTGCCAATCAGTCTAACACGTGAGCTCAGCACAGAGATCACAAAAACATAAATGGAGGGAGGGAGTGAGCATGGGGAGGCATATGCAAAAATAGTCAAATCTTCAGGATACTCACTTTTTCCAGGGTGCAGAGAGACATACTTCATTCAGCAGAGTAAACGGGAACCCCCCAGTATGATTCAGCATTTTTTCTGCTGAGTCATCAATTTTGAGCAATACTGACAAATTAAGAAATTCAGACTAAAAGAGGTACTGGAACTGTAACCACTAATAACTGAAGCAGGATGAATAAAGTTGAATTTGGTTGTGAAATCAGCATAAACATTGCAGTCTTGATTAGAACAATGAAGGAAGCTTTTTATTTCTCAGTATAGCATGGCTTTCCAGTGCAATGTTGTGTAGTCTGGAGAGATCTAGCTCTTCATGCAGGGAGACTTCATTCATTGACACTTTTATTTGTAACAAACTTCCTTTGTTAATTTCATGTTAATTTCATGACCGGATAGCAAATGTCACACTGATCTTTAGAAAGGGAAGGAGAGGGGACCTGGGAAACTATAGGCCGGTCAGCCTAACATCTATTCCAGGTAAGATGGTGGAATGCCTCATCAAAGATAGAATCTCAAAACACAGAGACGAACAGGGAGAATCAGCATGGCTTCTGTAAGGGTCAGTCTTGCCTCACGAACCTTTTAGAATTCTTTGAAAAGGTCAACAGGCATGTGGATGCGGGACAACCCGTGGACATTATATATCTGGACTTTCAGAAGGTGTTCGACACGGTCCCTCACCAAAGGTTACTAAAAAAACTCCACAGTCAGGGAATTAGAGGGCTGGTCCTGGAAGTGGGCTCCAATTGCTGATCGGCTCACAGAGGAGGATCACAGAGGGGGCTGCAAGTCTCTCAGCCCCTCTTGGAGGTCAGTGCAACCCCCCAGATATGTAAAAAAAAGAACCTGAATCTCCATAGTGCCTTGATTTTTGTGGCACCATTGGAGCATCCATTCCTGGGCACCCATTTCTGGTTCCTCTGGTGGGTCATGAGCCACCGGCTTGGGAACCATGGATCTATAACACCATATAGTCTAGAAGTGACTGAATTAATGTTTCTGACTTGCTGTAAGTCAAGCTGCAGTCCTATGCATGCTTTCCTGGGAGTAAGCCCCATTAAATACAATAGAATTCACTTCTGAGTAGATATGCATAGGATTGTGCTGTCTGACTGCAATCTCAAATACATCAGGGAGTAAGCCCTATTGAAATCAGTGGGAATTACTTCTGAGTAGACACATGTAGGCCTGCACAGTTAGAATTTGATAAGATCAAGCAGAGTAGACATTCTTTAAGTAAATCAATGCAATAAATAAAAAGGACGTTTGAGATCTTGCATAATTACCATGCCTGTGGAAGTAGAGCGTTAGAGTGTTTTAATGAGGCGCTATTAAGAGAGACAGGATGCCTTGCAGGCATTTTCACTTTTGCTTATGAGCAAGCAAATCAGGACAGTCAGCTGCAATGACCATGATCTCTGTACAGCGTGAAGTGTCAGGATTGCTGAAAACAAACAGAGAGGTCATTGAATTCCAAACAGTGTCCAAGCAAAATTGCACTTTCAGAGAACTGCGTGTTTTACTCATAATTTCCTCAGCTACTCATAAGAGTGGCCAGAGGCAACAGAGGACAGGGATCATGCACAGTTGCAGAGAGGAGAGAATTTCATCGGGTGCAGCTTTATGCACCCCCGTGTGACAAGCTGTACTCCCAATGCCCTCTTCTTCTCAATGAATCATGATTAATAATTATTAACTAATGGTGCAGGAGCCCTATTTTCCTTCATATCTGCTTACCCTGGCTACAGCAGATATTTGACAATGTGGTGAAAATCCCTGATTTCCCCTCCTTTTCCATCTATTTTTTGATCTTCAAAGGCTCTTAAGAACCCAATCCTGAGCTCTTAGCACCAGCCCTGTGCCGGCACTGAGTACTGCAAACATGTGGTATGGCATACCCATGACACTCGAGCTCTCTGTAGCATGGAGCTTCAAAACCTGGAAGTTTGGTGATAATGCATGACATCATCACTGAGCATCTGGGCACAGTGTTGCAATACTGCACAGAAAAAGAAGGGGTCCGCATGCTGGCACAGACCCCTTAGAGCAGCCATTTTCAACCTTTTCAGCTCACAGCACACTGTCAAGGCACTCAGTGTCAGTCCACACTCAGCCAGCATCATCGGAAGCCCACCGCACACTGCCCGGAGCAAGGGGCAAGCTCTGGATGGTAGAGAAGTGAGTCAGGTGGGGGGGGGAGGTGTTCTGGAGTGGGAGAGGGTGAGGGAAGACAAGGCAGTGCAGGGAGTGGGGCAAGAGGGGGCGAGACCAGCAGAGTCTCTCATCTGTGTGCCAGCAAAATAGCTGGTGCAGACTTGAGTAGTCCCATTGCAGGGCTTGCATCCTTACCCAGGGGAAGGGGATGAATGTTGCTTGGTGTGCGTAGGCTGCAGTGGTTGCCATTTTGTCTCTGCTGCTCCTCTGGGCGCTGGGCAGCTTAGGACTGGACTACCCATCCAGTATCCTAAAGGAGGTCTTGAGTCAGTTCAGGGTAGCAGCCATTGCTGCTTGTTGTTCTCCTTTTTCTTCTCCAACTGACCAGTCAAGGAAGATCTTGGTTCTGAGTCAGCTCTTTGAACCGTGAAGCCCACTGGATTCCCCAAAGCGGGAACATCAAGGGTTTGAGCACCCCCATCCAATCTCACAGGAAAGATCTGGTTAACACTCACAGATAATTAAAAAATTATCCACCACCCCCTTTGCCCATTTGCTCTGATCTCTCATCCAAACACAGGATGCATAAATGGAGGTGCTTGCCTAGACGTGGGTGTGAGGAACAGATCTTGAACTAGTGTGAGTACTTTCACTAGTGTGAGTACTAGTGTAAATACTTGTGTTTTGTTTCAGCTACACCATGAACACCCCTCTTGAAAAATCAGAGTTGCCAACTTTATCAGTACGGTTGGCTGCGCTACCAGAACCTACCACGTGATTCTGACTCTTAGTCTCCACGGTGGTGGTGTGATGGCACTGCTGTGAAAGTACTAACAGCCCTAATTCTCAAGTAGTCTTCAGTTTTGATCATATCCTCCGGCCCATTTTCTTTGGCTGAAGGTTTTTATTGAACGTGAATGAGATTTTCATTGCTTATACATCTGCTTTTCATAAAATTGATGGTTGGTAATTCACACGTTTGCCTTGTCAGGCTTAAATCATAATCTATCTCTATCCAGGAAGTTTGGTTCAGGAGGGTATAACTGCATATGACAAACTGCTCAGTTTGGAAAAGGGAAGTTGTACATGGCACATTTATCAACCTGTGATTGCAGATTCCTGGTTTCCAGCACCTTGAAATTGCAAGTATTTACCTAACTGATCCTAAATGATGGTTCCTTGGTTTCACAGCCAGGTTCATCTTTCCACAGTAACCTGTCCTCCAAGGAACTGCTACTGTCAAGTATCTACAGTTGCTTCCTTTCTACTCTGTTCCTAAATGGTAGCTCTATTCTTGGAACATCTGAATGTCCGGCTACAGCTCCTGTATTGACCTCAAAATTACTCAACATTTGTTGTCAGGAAGGGCTTCATTTGCATCTGAATAGAAGGGCCATTTAGTGCCTCAGGAATAAGATGGTGTTGGGGACAATGTCTGGAAAGGTTCTCCAAAGCAAATCTGGGAATGGACACCGTTCTGCTTTAAACAGTTCATGTACAAGTGTGGGAAAAGTGTGCATGGGGCAGAAGTGACCAGAGAACCAACCATGGTCTTTTCTTCCCCTCAGCTTGCTTGCTTGCTTCTTTATTTATTTGTTGAATACATGTGTGCCCCACCTCTCCCCCCCCCACACACTGTGTACATAGTGTACACACAGCACTGCTCCAGCTTCCTGCTTGGAAGGAAGGAACTAGCCAACTATAAAACTGAACAGGCTACTCTCAAAAGTACATCTGTACAAGTTGAGATTGAAGTGTGTATGTTTCACAGGCTGGGTGGGAAAGAGCCCGGTGACTTTGAGCTATTTTCTTGGTAGAGTGGCAACATTCCTTCTGTGGCTGACAGAGGAAAAAAAAAAAAAAAGCCAGCCTGAACAAGATTTGGCTCTCCTAGGTATTCAACACAAAAAGTTTCACAACCAAGGATGAAGGGGGCAGATTCAGGGCAGCAGTTTATACTATGTACCTTGAAATCACTCTTTTTATACTGCCAAAGTTGTCGCAGTTCTTACCTTCCAAGGTGGGTAAATAATAATCCAATCCTATTCCTCCCCATTTATAACATTCAGGTGCATCAAGGGAGCATGAGCTGCATGCTGGGGGACGGATGGACAAGAAGTCCAATGAGAGATAAGTAAAACTTTTTGACTTATCTCTTGGTAGACCATCTGGTAATCTCTGGGTCTCTTCAGACCCACACCAGCTATTTTGCTAGCATAAGTCAAAGAAGAGAAAGGGGCGAGTCTGGCTAGAAAAGGGGGATAGGCTTTGGCATGTGCTGTGCCACAGGTTCAGCCCACTCCTGGCTCCAGACTGCCCACAAACAAGCCTACGACCTGCCCCAGCCACAACTGTACCTGCTCCAGTGCAGCTTAAACTGTTGGTAGCTCCTTTCTGCTGGTGGCTCTTTGACACCTGGCCGTGGTGTGACATGTATTTAAGGCAAGTTCCACGGTTGTAAATAGATGAATAGATTGGACCATGAAGCACCGTATGGAGACCTTCATTACAAACTTTAATAATCAACTTTTTAGATCTTAAAAGACACTTGATGAACACCCTATTCAAGTTGGCAGATTTTTGCCATCTAAGCATTTGAGGGAAATAATTCTCACAAGACTCCTCTTTTTCAATCTGAAAATCAAAACCCTGCTCCACCCCCCTTGCCTCCAGGGGGTCAGGGGAGGTGTCCCAAGTATCCGTGGATTCATATATCTGTGGGGGTTCAGGAATGGAACCCCACACGGATACAGGGACACATCTGTACCCACATAGGATAGTTTTTGTTTCCTATTTGACTTCTAAACTTCTTCAGATTCAGAGTATGTAGGCAGAATGTGACATGGACATGTTGCCCTTGCAGAAACACCGACCTTTTGAAAACAGCTCACTTTTCAGTGTAGCTTCAACCCTTCCTTTCCCCACTTTCCAACCTTCAAGTTCCCTCAACAATGCAATTAGGGTGGTGAACTGTGCGAAGGTCTTGTTTGGTATCATGTTGTTCCCAGGACGAACATGAAACACAGAGACTGGCTCCTGTGTTTGTACTGAACCGTGGCTCTGTTTACTAGTAAATATTAATTTAATTCCAATTCTGTGTACTGTATTGCTTGGGCAGCCGTACAGGCTAGATTCACCTTGCTGGTCTCCCCCTCTGCACATTCTATTCTCATGCTCTATATGCTCATTTTCTACTCTCATTCAAACACATCTTTTTCTTTTCATGCACCTCTTTTTCCTATATCCCCTGTGTCTGAAAAAACTGCAGTAAAGAACTGTGATTTTCTTCACTGGGAAAGTACAATGAAGTTAACTGTTCTGGATTTAACTAGCCTGCATATTCTATTCCAAAACATTTTTTCCCTATGAAAGTCACCTTCTTCTGTCATGTTGTTCTCTCCAGTATTGACACTGTTCACTCACTCATTTATTCCTAAGAATCCTGATGATATTTATCTCAGACAATTGCAGTCCTGCACTTTTTCCATTGTTTTCTTGTTCTTTCAAGTGCTGATTTTTTACTTTTTTTTTTAAACTTCCACTGCAACTGCAGCACAATACCTTCAGGTGTGACCATAGTCCCACCAGGGAAAAGACAGAGGTGGCTGATGGCAATGCTGGTGACCATGTGTAATCCCACCTCTTCAGCTCCAGCTGCAGCTGTCAGTTCCCATCTGTCAGTGGCGTAGCTGAGGGAGGGCTGAGGGGCAATTGCCCCGGGCTCCATGCCTGGGAGGGCATCTGGGAGGTGCCTTTCCGAGGCCCAGGGAGGCTGTGCATGACCTCCCCAACCCTCAGAAGGTCTTACAAGGCCTGCTGAAGGCCTTAGAAACATACTTCCGGTTTTTGCAAAAACCGGAAGTGCATTTCTAAGGCCTTCAGCAGGCCTTGTATTTTTTATTTGTTAAATTTTGCTCTAGGTGCCAGATGGCATAGCTATTATTTAAAGGAAATAAAGTGATGCTGCCAATATTTAAAGGAAAATGCAATTTGTGAAAAGGGGCAAAAATCCTCAGTGGCAATTCTCTAGAAGTCCAATGAAACTGGCAATCTTTGTCATTGTCACAGAAGTATTCTCTGGAAAGGGGAGGGGGGCCTTGTCCATTTCACCATATGTGCACATCAGCAAGCGTCATCTTTGTAGCAAGGCTGAGAAGCCTGATGGAACTCTAGTACAGGGAAATGCTTGTCAATTTCATTCGAATCAATTTGAATCAAAGGAATAATAGCAATAGTAGGGGACCTGCAGGTGCTTCTGGGGTTGTAGTGGGCTTCCCAAAGGGATTGTTTTTCTTTTTGGATGAAGATAAGGTAATGCACAACTTCATGAAGACTGACTGCACAGTCCTATGCAGTGTTGTTGCCACCGGAACAAGAGTTCTGGTGGCGGAACACACTTTACAGCGCCTTGAACACTGATCCAGAAGCATAGCTGCCACTTCTGGACCACCACTGCATACACTGCAGAAGCTCTGTGTGTAGGGGCAGGGAGGAGAAGGCCCATTGACCTTGGTGGGTTAATGGGGCAGGGGGCAGGGCAGATTGGGGCAGAATAGGGGAGGGTCTCAAGGGCATGTCAGAGGTGTAAAGGGACGGCAGGCACCATGAGTGACTTGCACCACATGCTATCCCCTCTGGAGCAAGCTGGCACACACCCTTTGTCTCCTTGAACTGGCACCAGGTACATAAGAACATAAGAACATAAGAACATAAGAACATAAGAACAGCCCCACTGGATCAGGCCATAGGCCCATCTAGTCCAGCTTCCTGTATCTCACAGCGGCCCACCAAATGCCCCAGGGAGCACACCAGGTAACAAGAGACCTCATCCTGGTGCTCTCCCCTACATCTGGCATTCTGACTTAACCCATTCCTAAAATCAGGAGGTTGCGCATACACATCATCGCTTGTACCCCATAATGGATTTTTCCTCCAGAAACTCGTCCAATCCCCTTTTAAAGGCGTCTAGGCTAGATGCCAGCACCACATCCTGTGGCAAGGAGTTCCACAGACCGACCACGCACTGAGTAAAGAAATATTTTCTTTTGTCTGTCCTAACCCGCCAGGTAAAGAGCTGGTGCCAGTCTGAGGACACACATTTGCCGTCAAGGGGCTTACAGGAAGATAAGGGAAAATATTTTCCTTTGCCTCCCCCAAGCCTCCCGAACCACCTCCCCCCTAAGATGCAGTGCAACCTGTTTTGGAATAGCCCCATACCATGGCAGTGAAAAGCATAGGTTTGGGCCCTAAATAATCCACAATCACCACTGAACAATTCCAGAGCTAGTATAGCATTAGTTTTTCTTCTTCTTTTTCTTCTTCTTTTTTTAAACTGTTATCCGAAAACACCAAAGTGTTGGAAAAGGGATTCTACCCTGGTTTGCAGAGCTCTGTTTTAGGATTACTGTGCAAAAGTCACCACAAAGGCCACCTGAGTTAAATCTGTCCATCCGTGTCTTCAGTTTAAGGTACAGAGTATCAGACATAACACTTATGTAATAAAAGGCTGCTGTGACTCTTTGGGTTTGGAAACCAGAAGGTGGAGCCAATTTGCAGCTTTCCAGGTGAGCACAGTAGCTAGAGAATTCATTCATCATAGTATTACATACACATGTTCTTTTTTAGGAATTATGAGTCATATTATGTGCCTTCTATAGAATGGACTAAATGGCTAATAAATCCAAAGAATATCAGTGGTCTTGAAGCAAACTGACACAAAATGGGCACAGCAGGGTTGGGGCCAGAGGTCAGAGACTCAAATGTTCATGGATCAGTCCAATCAGGTACTAGAGAGCAGGTAAGGCATTTGATCAAAGTATCATCAAGGATTCAACATGACAAGAGGATGCCATCTGTGAAAGGATGGAAGATGCCTATGATCAGGAGCAGTTCAGAGATGGCTTAGAAATCGTAACCAGATTTACAGCCCAGTTCTAAGCCCCGGCAGTGCCCAGAGGAGCAGTGGTGCCAAAATGGTCACCACTACCTCCTATGGGGCCAGGGCAGCTGCTGGAGTCTCCTTGGGTATGGGAACATTTGCTCCCTTACCCCAGGTAGAACTTGGAGCTGTGCCAGCTATTTAGCTAGTGCAGAACCAAGGAGGCCTGTGTCAGTTTTTCCAGCTGGGGGGGGGGGCATCGAATTCAGTGGCAGAATCTGCTGCTGTCCCTGCTCGCCTCCCGGGCCTGATCCTCCACCTGGCATGCCCTCTCCCAACTAGTTCAGCCCCCTCCCCACCTCCCCCTGCCCCCTCCCCACACCCAAAATCCTCACTGCTGTGCTTACAACTGGAGCATCCTCTTCTCAGCATTGAGGCCAAGTGCTGACTGGTGCTGACCTCAGCACTGGCCCAGCAGGCTTACTGCTGGTGCAGGAGTCCCTTACCGCACTTTTGTGACGGTGATTGCTGGGTAACCCCATTTGGGGTCTTCCTGCATGATCAATGTGATTCCCATTTAACTTTCCAACTAAAAAAAAGATTCTAGACATAGGGGAGACAACACAAGAAGGGGAAGGAAGAGGTAGCTCAGCAAACAGGGAAACACTAACAAGAAATGGCATGCACTCTTGAGAGAAAGAGTAAGTTACATTTCCCAGTTACAGCAAAATGTCACAGTTTGACTGTGATCTGTATATCCCCATGAAGCATAACCCTGAGGGGGTGATCTCTGCACAATAGATTTGCCTCTATTGCACAATAAACCAGTTGTACGGAAACTAAAACCCCGACTGCTATAGGAGACAGGGAGTAGTAACAGGGTCCAACCACATGATGGGGCCTTCATTCATGTGTCTTACATGTAAAATGAGGGGGGTGGATGGAGGATCTGATTTCCACAGTAAATCGAGCACATGGAGAAAGGGCCCTGAACTGAACTGTCCTGTGCTTTATCGTCCCACATTTGGTTGTCCTAGGGGACAATCCTAACCAGGTCTACTCAGAAGTAGGTCCTATTGTGTTCAGTGGGACTTACTCCCAAGAAAGTGAGGTTAGGATTGCAGCCTTAGAAATTTTTCTCTCTTACCACCTCTAATACCTAGCAGTGAGCTAGGAACAGAGAAAACAGCCTGGAGCAAGTGAAGGGAAGGCATGAGAGGTGGATATGTTCAAAGTCCCTTTCCAGGTTTACTCTTTTTGC
This sequence comes from Tiliqua scincoides, assembly GCF_035046505.1. NCBI lineage: Eukaryota > Metazoa > Chordata > Lepidosauria > Squamata > Scincidae > Tiliqua > Tiliqua scincoides. Next base: position 14,122,608 of record NC_089821.1, read on the forward strand.
TGTTTAATTAAGACCACCTTGACTGGGACGAGCAAGTGAAAAGCAACAAGCATTCATGACCATCATGTCTAATGTAGCCTAAAGTTAAGCAATTTTTAGTTCTTTTCAAGGAGAAAAGTTTAAGCATGTTTTGTGTCCCGCCCTTCTCCAAGGACCTCAAGATAGCATGCATGATTCTTCCCCCTTTTATTCTCACAACAACCTGGTGAGGTAGGCTTGATTGACAGACAATGACTGGCCCAAGGTCATTCAAGAAGCTGCATAGCTGTGGGAATTGGAACCTGAGTTTCTTCACATCTAGTCCAAAACAGGATTAAACGAAAAGGACTTCAAAATACTTAACTGTAGCTAGCGTACCCATCGTGAGAAAGAAATCAGGGAGGCATCTAAAGGAGAAAGTGTTGTAGTAATGGGTGATTTCAATTACCGTCATATAGACCCAGTAAATTCATTATAATGATGAACAGATTACCCCTGCTAATTGGGTAAGAGGCACTTTTTCAAGTGGGTGCTCCTTTTTTAGCAGGGGGAGAGTAACTGGCCCATCTCACTCCAGCAGTGTCTGTTCTGGTGGCTGTCTGCTGGTATTCTTTTGCATCTTTTTAGATTGTGAGCCCTTTTGGGACAGGGAGCCATTTAGTTATTTGATTTTTCTCTGTAAACCGCTTTGTGAACTTTTAGTTGAAAAGCGGTATATAAATACTGTTAATAACAACAACAACAACAACAACAACAACAACAACAACAACAACAACAGATAACATTTCCAGATACACTATGCCAAGCAATCTTGGGCTAATGGTGGTGGATCTCATGATCCACTGCCGAAAGTCCCAGGGCAGTGTCGCAAAAGATGGGCCACTGTTGTGCACTGCAGGACCACCAATGCAAATGGCAGAAAGCCCCCACGTGCCATTGTCTCACCGAGGCTGCACCAGAGTAAAGTAGGGTTGGATGGGTAATGGGGCAAACGGGGTGGTTTAAGCAAAAGAGGGGCAGATCTTTGCAGCGATTACACATGCTGGAATCCTGTCCCCCTTTTCCTGGCCCTACATGCCCCTGAGGCTCCCTGAACTAACATGAGCCAAATAGCTAGCATGATGATTATCACTGTTCCCTAATATACATAGTTCAAGCCTGGCAGCCACATAGGATTAAGGAGTTCCAACAGTGGCTTATAGGGAGGTAAGTAATATTTACTTCTCCTGGGCCATCTGCTTAACCCCACCACAGGACACAGTGCATCATGTATGCTGATGGCAGATAGGATATGGGCATAAATTACTGTACCAAGAAAAGTTAGTAAGCAACCAGAGGGTAGGTGACCAAGGCTTAATCCTATGTGGCTGCCAGGCTTGAACTAGGTATTTTAAGGAGCAGTGATCAGCATTCAGCATGTATATAACTGGAAAGTTCCCAAGGAATGTTCGACTGCACTTTTCAAATATGAGAGACTCATGAAAAAGAAGCTGAAAGGGAAAGTCAAGACAGTCAAATCTCTTCCGAGCGCATGAAGGTTATTTAAAACCACAGTAAGAGAACATCAACTAGAATGTACACCACTCAGGAGGAAAGGCACCCCCAGGTCCAGGGGATGCCAGCTGGCTCACAAGTGAAGTCAAGGAAACTGTAAAAAGTCAGAGAACTTCCTTCAGAACGTGGAAGTCTTGCACAAATGAGAAGAACAAAAAGGAACACCAGGCCTGACAAAAGAGAGTAAGCTGACAATAAGGGATGCAGGGAGGGGGGGAGAGTAGGGGGAGTGTATGGCTAAAAACATTAAGATAAACAATAAAAACATTTAAATGCATCAAAAGCAGGAAACCTGCCAAGGAGACAGTTGAACTGTGAATAACAAGGGAATACAAGGGACGGCTAAAGAGGATATGGTTATTGCAGGGAAGCCAAATTAATTCTTTGCATTTCTCTTCACAACAGAAGATTTAAGTCAGGTACTTGTCCTTGAACTGATTTTCTCAGGGAGGCAGTCTGGAGAACGGACAGATGTGACCAGCTGTAAGCAGAAACTTAGCCAGAGGGGAGCTGATGGGCTAAGTATGGCAGGTGCCGTAACATGGCATGTAAGTGGTCCCTACCCCTCGATCTCTCAGTCGCAGCCATTGGGGCTGTGATGGCAATATTGCACATTGCCCTTATTGCTCCAATGGCTCTGAGGGTGAGGGACCACTTACAGGGCACATTGCGGTGCCTGCCATACTTCCCCTGCCAGCCCCCCTCCGGCTATGCTTCTGGCCATGAGATTCTAGAGCGTGTTGACAAACTGAAAAGCAGCAAATCTCTGGGTCCAGATGGCACCCACCTGGAGGTTTTAAGAAATACAAATGTGAAATTGCTGATCTTTTAAGGACAAAATACGTACCTTGACCTTTAAATCATCCTCCTCACCAGAGGACTAGAAAGTAGCCAATATCACACCAATATTTAAAGAGGGATCCCAGGAGGTTTCAGTAAAATTATAGACTATCAGCTTGAAATCTGCCTCTGGTAAACTAATTAAAGATAATACTATTATGCATTTAGAAGAATGGACCTTACTGATGAAGAATCACTGGATGGGAGGACAGCCATGGTGTTAGGAGGGGGTTGTCAGTGGCACAAGTCTGCGTGGACCCAGGTGGGCGGGTCAAGGCCAGGAAGGCGGATTGGATATTGGTGTGCACTGCTGCTGCCAATTCCACTTCCCGGCCCTGATCTGCCCTCCTTCTTGCCCCATCTCCTCATCCTCATCCTCATCCTCATCCTCCCCACCACATTCCGCCCCCTCCCCATCTCCCTCTGACCCCCTGTGCTAATGTGCAGGCACTGGTGGGCATCCACAGCCTGCTGGTGCACAGACCTGGCCATTGGTGCCAGACGTGAAACCCTCCCCCCCCACTTTTTCTTTTTATTTGAATCATTTCTATGTGTTGAATTATGTTTTAAAGTCTGAATAACAGCCGTTCTAAATGGGGGGGGGGGAGGACCGAATTCTAACACCATAGCAGTGGCGTAGCTAGAGAGGTGTAAAGCACTAAGTTTTGCAGGTGTGCGAATGCGCCATGCAAGCCGCCCCTCCCCCTCCCCTTTGGAGCCATTCCAGGCAGTGGGAGCAAAACGGGGGCGAAAGCAGGATGGAGCACATGGGCAGTCAAGGCGAATGCCTCCATTTTGCTTCCCCCACCCGGAATGCTCCAAAGGGGAGGGGTCGCTTGCACGGCGTGTTCAGGTGCCTGCAAAACTTAGTTCTTTGCACCCCCTCTAGCTATGCCACTGCCCCACAGGGATCCAAAGCAGAGGCAAACTTGTCTTCTGCCTTGGATGTGTATACGGCTTAGAGAGCACAGATAGAAATTCTATAGGAGGAAGGAGTGAGTCATGAAACACAAAAGAACGTTGTGTTTCCCAGGCATCTCCCTGATCTATCATTTTTAAAAAGAAGCTTTTCAAAACTGGCCCTTGTGAACGAAAATCCATGCCACCAACACCCTTGGGCTGCAGATAAGATGTTATTTCATATACATACATCTATATCTTGCTCTACCTTTGTCAAGCCTCTGCTCCTTCCTGCTCCTAATCTGGTCCCTTCCTGCACCATCGCTGTGTCAAAGAGCTCTCCCTGTTTTTTTTTACTTGCCTCTGAGCTGGCCACATCATTTATAATTCCCCGTCACACATGCTGCCACTTTCACACAGAGATATTTCCAAAGGTCAGAGGAGGGAAATGGTTAATTCCTTTTCTTCAATGCCAAGCTGCCCTCCCCCACTTCCCACCCCCACCCTGTGTGAACAGGAAGTTTAAAAAGGAAAGGCTTTCTGAATCCAGCAGCTGGGAATAAAGGAATCCTGGAACTTTATGTTGCTGCAGAACCAGAGACTAAATAACAAAGGTTTCCCCCTTCTCTAATTAGTGAGGTTCTGTTGTTTTTTAATGTATCTGCAAGTAACAAAGAGGCAGGGGAAATCCAGAGGACAGCGAGAGCAGATTCAATGAGGGACTCTAGTACAGTGTTTCTCAGCTTTAGTCCCTGCTGTACCACTTTTCATGGTTCACCTATTGGAAGTACCACTGGAAGTAACTGGTGATGATGTCCTCACCAGTTACTTCCAGATTAGAAGGCCAGATGCGGTGTGACAAACACTGGGAAACTCAGGGTGGACGGGAGGGCTTTACTGAGCATGTGAAAAGTGCACACTGGAGTTCTGCCCGCCAAGCTGAGTCTCCTACTGCTGCATTTTGCATTGTGTTGCTGGTTTCGCTGCCAGGCAGCAGGGAACTGGGTGCCCTGTGAGTACCACCAGACACCACCTCAAATACCACCATTGGTACGAGTACCACTGCTTGAGAAACACTGCTGTAGCATATATCTGCTAGTTCCTTTGAACCAATGCATTTACTCGTTTTGCTGCAGTACGCTACAGCACGTCTGGAACTACACTGAAGTAATTTCTATTGAAATTTGTAGATCATGCTCCCAAAACTGCATACCTTGGATCTGGGTATGGTAGAACTCATTAATCTCATTGCACTAAATGAGAAGCTTTATACAGTACACACGTATTGGTCAGTGATTCATAAGGTTGATGATATCCACATATCAGTGTTGGATTAACTGTTGAAAATATCTGATTCAATCACCATTTTGGAGAACCACTTGAGAGATTCATAGGATAGAATGTTGAAATTACTTTTTGAAATTTTGAATTAATTGGCTTTCTGGGTTACCATCTCATGGATCATAAATATTTGAGGAACGTAGAACTGATTAGGAAAAATGTAAATAGAATGTAGGTTATGGGCTAGATCAGCAATTTTCAACCTTTTCCATCTCACGGCACACTGATAAGGTACCAAAATTGTCAAGGCACCCCATCGGGTTTTTGACAATCAACATAGCACAATCCATGGCCAGCTGGGGACTTGCATCCCCCAATGGCCCAACTAATAGATGACCCTCCCCCAAACTCTCATGGCACATCTTCAAATCATTCACGGCACACCAGTGTTCCAGAGTGGTTGAAAATTGCTGGGCTAGAAGGCAAGAAAATAAGCTTGTCCTGGGCCCAAAAAGTCAAGCTACCATCATGAGATGTAAGCTATCCAAAGGTTAAGACCTGGCGGAGACTGGTCCCTCAGTGAAGACTGTAGCAAGTCAAGATTGCAGTGTCAGGTGAAGCTTTAAGTTTGGCTCGCGATGTGCGTGCTTTTGTGCAAAAACAGGATAGATGACGACTGTCTCACTAATTTCTGCTCCAGTAACAGCATGTGCAGCTTTCGAACAAGCGCAGTTAGTCTGGCACTCTCCTCAGTTCTGCTCAACTTCCAGTGTTTATAAATGCTTTGAAGACATGTAGAGTGTTTCCTGTTTGTAGTTTGGAATTTGGGATGCCAGCTCTCCTCCTTCCCCTGCTATTGTTTCAGAGAGAGCTGTGCTCTTGTAACAATGGAGTGAAGTCCTCGGTGAGCTTATAAAACTGGCCTTCATCAGTCTTGGAAAGGAGTGAGATGCCAAGGGTTAGCATCTTTCAGCCACAATCCTATATACACTTACCTGGGAGTAAGTCCCATTTAATTCAATTGGGCTTGATGTGCCTAGCATTTGCTGTTAGGTGGCTGTTGTTCACAGCCAGTGATTGTAGAAGGTCATCTTCCCCTACCAAATTGTTGACTGACAGCCCAATCCTGGGCTCAGCACACCGGCTTACTGCCAGCGTGCACATCACAAACATGCCACAAAGCACTGGAGCTGGCCCAGTGCAAACCTGCACTGGGACAGTGCCAGTCAGATGCCTGTGATTTGATGCCCAATGGAGAGGTGAGTTGGGGTATGGGGGGAGGTAGGGAAGAGGCATTCCAGGGTAGGGGAGATGGGGGAGGGCAGGGAGGAGGCATGGCAAGGGGGAGGGAGTGGGATGGGAGGGAGCGGGACTAGTGGAGCTCAGCTTCACTGGATCCAGAGCCCCGCATCAAGCCTCTTGGTCCAATAGTGGACACAGAGTTGAGTAGCCCCATTTTGGCAACATGGCAGCCCCCCCCCCCACGCTGGGCTGTTCAGGATTGGGTTGCCCATTATTTGTTATGGATGGAAGTGTTTGTTTCTGGTAAGATAGGATTACAAAGTCTTACTGGACACAGTGTGCTTTCTTCTGAGTAAAATCAATAACAATTTTCAAACACCTCTAGTTAATGGAAGCCTGGTATTAGGATGTCTTGTGCCAGCCCTTGAAGATGGTCCAGAGCTGTGATCAGTGCAGAATGCAGCAGCTCATGTGGTCGCTGCGGTTTGGGCAGCTCAGCTCTATCAGGGTGCTGCTCTAGCAACAGCACTGGCTGCCAATTCATTTCCAGACCCGTTTAAGGTATTCAACCTTTAAAGTCCTTTCCAACCTGGGATTGGGGCATCTCCAGGACCATCTACTTCCTTGTAGTTTGGTCCACCCCCTGAGATCATCAGATAGGGCCCTGCTGTGAGTTTCACCACCAATAGACGTTGGGCATTTGAGCGCCTCCTTGAAATGTCACGTAAAGATAAATGGTGTTATTGACAGTATATGAATTTCTTGCTTAAAAGATTGCTTCCCATTGTTCTCCAGATTTGTTTTTCACGTATCTGTGTTGTTTATAATGTTCTGGTTTAACGTTCAACAATAAAGTTTCCTTCCCTAGTCCTTTTCCATTTGGCAAACTTTGCATTTTTCCTTTCTGCTTTTATGGAGCCAAAGTCCCCCCATGAGTTCCTTTTGTTTACTTCCTCATGTGTGCCTGAGCATCACTTGTGAAGGAGTGGGCCTGGGCTCTGGGATTGACACTACTAAAATAGGTTATAAAATAAACCTGCTTCAGACATCCATTCCCTTTGCTGGTCTCATCTGGAGGGATGTAGGATTTCCACATTTCCGCAAGCATTAGCACTTCCTGATTTCATCCAGCACCAGAAGTGGAAGTACAAAAATACTATGAGAAAGTAATGACATTTGTGCAGTAATTATTTGAGCTATGGTAAAGGTAATTCTTAAAAAAATTGTGTTTTTTGGCTCATCTAATTTTGTGGGAAGGAATTCTCCACAACCTCATCCAATATAATCTGGTACTAAAATATACCTAGAAACAAGTATGCCCATAGAAGAGAAGAAAACAAGGACACGTGACATGTGAAAAATCCAAGAGAAGTGAAAGGTCACCAAAAATAAAAGACTTGCCCAGCAGTAATAATCAACACAAAAGATGGAGCTTACAGCTTCTTGGACCACACTGACTGGGGAAGCATAGTAACCAGCCAGCTATCTATGTGTCTAAGATGATATGTCACAAAACGAGTTCAACGGCACTTAAATCCCAGTAAATGTGTATAGGATTTCAACTGTAGTCTGACTACCCCAGACCATTCAGATGACTGAGAGTCAGGACTTGAGCCTGCAGTATGACTTGAAAGGTGACTTAGGTGATGGATTCACCCTGTGCCATCAGCCTCCCATCAGTGAGGGAATTATGGCGCAGACAGTCACACCAGCCCATGAAGTTCTCTTGCACCCAGAGGCCAGAACCAGTCAGGTGATTCTCTCTAACCCCTGTAAAAGCTTCCAAGTCAGGCTTGCGCCTGATCTGAGCAATGTCCTAGCAAGGAGCCCCCATCTACAGCAGCGTAGTGTACACAGTTTACCACCTCACTGATAATGCTAGAACTTGGGCTTATCCAATGAGCCCAATGACTGGCAATAAATGCAGGAGAGACAAAGGAAAGTATTGCAATTAATTCATTTTTATTTAGGTACAGGATAGGGTGATGGCCACTGGCTTTAAAGGGCTATTAGACAAATCCTACCAACCTAACCAAATCCTAACCAATTTTCCAGCACTGGCATAGCTGTGCCAATGGGACGTGTGCTGCATCCTGCAGTTGGGTGGCACCCATGGAGGCCTCCTCAAAGTAAGGGAATGTTTGTTCCCTTACCTTGGAGCTGCATTCCCCTTATGTCAGAGCTGGAAAGTGGATTAGGATTGTGCCCTTAACAAAAGAGTGGTGTATCAGTGGGCACTTGTCACAATGGCTATATGAAGCATGAGTAGAATGCTGTTTCTGTGGTGCAACGGGAGTGCACCACATGCCTTCATGCCTTGCTTGTGGGGTTCCCAGAGGCAGGTAGCAGGCCATTCTGGGCAGCAGGACCTTTGATCTGATCCAGCAGGGCTCTTTTCAGGTTCTCATATTATGTTCTTAGTGATAACTAGGCCTAGCGGACCTCTTCTTGCTAAACTTCAGATCACCGTAGCTGCCACCTCAATCCTCCTTCACCTGTGCTTCATCCTGCCTTTGACTGCACAGGTTTGAAAACCGGGCTGAATTGCCCACTGGCCTAGCATCCTAAACTTTCCTAGTGCCTGCTACAAAAGACCATGAATTATGGGCCAGATGGAAAGAATCAACAATGGTGGTGGCTCAGATCACATGTTGTCAGAACGCCAAAGGTGCTTTTCAGATACGGAAGCAATGGAACAGACCAGTGGAAGAAAGTCAAAAATTTGATTTATTAGTGTTGCACAAGCAACACTCTCCCAGATAAACAAAATGAAGATTTTACATCCCTCAAAATAGAAGTGTTCCATTTTTAGCTGTCCCCACTAGTACCAGATACTTGACTTGTTGCATTTCCAAACTCCTTTTATACAACTTGGGGGGGGGGGGGGGAGAGTGTATGATGCAATCCCTGGAGATATGGCTGCATCCAGGCACATGACCTTGGCTTGGTGCCCAGAACATCTCCAGCTATGATAATGCAAGGAAGATATCCTTACTAACAGGTGTGAAACCAGAAAGCTAATTTCAGAAAATCAGAAAGCTGGGAAAGTTGACTAGGCATGACTCAGCAATTTTAGAATGATTAACCCAATCTTGATCAAAGAGACTGACCACTAGGATGAATACATGCAGACCACTACCTCCTTGAGATACTTAGGTCTTCCAGGGCACAATTCTAACCAAGTCTACTCAGAAGTCAGTCCTATTATGTTCAATGGGACTTACTCTCAGGAAAGTGTGGTTAGGATTGCAGCCCCACAGTCTGTCAATCCAGATCATTCTGAATTATTTATTGGGAGGCACTTGAGAAAGTTATCAATCAATCAACAGGTGTGTCCAGGAAGAGTTCTCAGTAAAATGGTTATTTACAGTGTACATTAGATACTCTTTGTCTAGTATGCCTCAATCTTGTCAATAAGTGTGGTGGCTGCAGCCTTTCATCTCCTCCTGTGCCAGCCTGGGTTATTCCTCCTCCCTATTACCACCTGCTGCTGCCTGGCTTGCTGATCTTCTATGACCACTGATGCTGTGCTCAGTCTTTCCATTCCTATCTCTGCTGCTGCCATTTCTTGGCAGGGAATCACAGAGCAGCTCTGTCAGTGCTGCAAATAAAACCTTTCTCTCTCTCTTCACTCCAGGCTTCAAAGGGGTTTTGGCAGCACTGACAAGTTGAGAGAACAATAAGGAGAAGCCAGTGGGCCAGTGAAATTACCCCAGTCATCACTGTGAGTGCCCAGGAGGCAGGTGCTCCAGTCACTTCCCAATTTGGGAAGTGACTGCAGCACACACACACACACACTCACAGCAGTGGCTGGCACCCCCCCTTCAAATGGCATCCATGGCACATGCCCTGATTTGGCATACCCTAGATATGCCACTGTATCTTCAAAGCCTGCCCTTATGAAGCATTTGGCCAAATCCATTCATCCCCACAAGGAACCTGCAGTTGCTCATGCTCACCCCTTGCCACTGAGGGCACCTTCATTAAATACATACGCCAATGACTTCCTCCAATTTTAGCCAAATGGTGCCCCCCCATAGCCTTTTTAAAACAGTAGAGAAGAGCCTGATATAAACACTGAGAGAACCAAACAGGCCACCTCAATCTTCCAGCACTTCAAGCGATGCTTCTGCTTTCATCCGTTCTGTCCTCTCTAACTCTCCCTTCCTCCCCCCTCCCTCTGTTGTCACCTACCAGCCCCACAAACATGCTGTCTAAATTTAGACTATCAAATCTTTATGGCAGGGATCTGCCATTTGCTTTTATAAAGCTCTGCACGGTACAATGTAAATCATCACACAAGAATTAATTTGTTAGAAGCCATGGCAATGCATAAACAAGGGCGAACAGAGGGAGTTGTGAAGAACCCAGGTATCATCCTTCCTATGAAATCTATCTGAGGATTTTTTTTGTCACAACTGGGTAGACAAGCCTGTTTATCACAGGCTATCCTTGCCATGTCATCCATGCCCTCGGACCATGCGGCTTGATTTTGATTTTTCTAAAAATATGCCCTGGAGAAATATGTTCTCCATCATTTGTAGTTGTTCAGAATGCCATGGTCAGTCCTCTGCAGACCTTTCACAAGTTTATCTAAATGGTAAATTAAAAAAAAGAAAAGAATCCCCCCCCCCTTTTTAACCAACTAAGAAATTGGGCCTGGGATAATGATCTGTGCTCATTTCTATGTATTTTGTGCTAGTCTGATCAATATCCCCAACAATGAAATCCTGTGAGGAATTTTCAGCGATAAAGCAGTCAGACACAGAGAGAGCAAGATTTAGCATCCCCCTTTATTAATCTTCCCCTGAATTTTATTGGTGGAAGGGACACGGTGATAACCTGGGCAGTTATTCAGGCTTCTGTTTGTTTTGCTGTCCAGTTAATCCTTGCATTATCTGAGGCAAGCAAAGCTTCAGTGTTAGATTAATGAGTCAAACTAAAACAAACCCAGAGGGCTCCAAGAACGTGATCCCCAATTTAACTGTGAGATCCGTCAACAAGAACAGGCGCCACTTTGCACCCTTGGACCACAGTGGAAGCTTTGCTAGTACTCATTAGAGAATAGCTATTTTTCAGGCTTTCCATTCAAAATAACTTACATATTTGGTGGAAGATAGTTGGGCAGAACCCCATGGACAGAAGCTATCTATCAGAGCCCAATGCCACTGCAAGCTACTACACAAACCATCCTGCCAGGTATCAGAAACTCAAGGCAGCCCCATTCCCACTTCTCATTTAGGAACTGGAACTTCTGTCTAAGGTTGCGATCTTAGTCTACCCACTGGAACGTACTTCTGAGTAGACAGGCATATGATTTTGTTCTCAGAGTGTTGGATCCTTGCAGTCCAGAATGCTGGGTTCCCTCATCACTCTACAGTTGGCAGGGCCTGGGGTTGAACCCAATGGTTCCATTCTCACATGGAATGTATGCATATTCTAGAAAGGCACCTTCCTTTCCCCAGCAGATTTCCTACAGTCCAAACAAGACTGACAGATGCAAACAAGATGGGACAGGTGCATTACCCAGTTGACCTGGGGGCACCCAAATAATAATACTGTACTTCATGGGAGAAGTAAACCTTTGTGTACTGTACCTTTGATGTTATTTTCTTCAACACAGGGGTTGTCACAGTGCTCTCCTTCCTTCTAACCAGGGAATACATTAGGGTACATCTAGATCAGCACTTTTGGGGCACTTGATTACTGCATCATCCATTGCAGTCTTGGCAAAAAGCAGTAGCAGACCCCCCCAGCCCCGTGTCCTGGGGCAAAGGTCCGCGATGGCGCCCCTGTTGGATGCCACAACCCCCCGCGCACAAATCTACCCCCCCCCACTTACTTGGAGAGCATGGAGCCTTGAGCAGGACATGTTGAGGAAACCTCCTGAAGGTACCCTGATGCTTTAAAGCAGGGGTGCTCAAACTTTCAACTTTAGGGATGCTGGACCTTTAACAAGTGTATAAAGGGTCCGTGGGGTCCTAAAGGTGCATGAGGCTACGCACCCGTGGCATTTACACCATCAAGTGAATGGCAGTCTTGCCACTGGCAACAAGGATGTAATTCAAGAGATGCACCTCCTCCTTCCAAACCATCAGGTTCACATTTTGATTTTTTTTTTTAAAAAAAAACAGGCACAATTTCACTTGTATATAAAATAAGTTCAGTGTCCAAAGAGGGGAGACTCATTAGAGCGTGCTACTGTTATTTGCATTTGCAATCCAGATGCTTACAAGGAATTCAGGATGGTGGACATGACGGCTGCCCATTTCATCTTGCAATTACTTTGTGAGATAGTTTAGGTTGAAATATGGTAAGTGATCCAGAGATACCCACAGAGCAGCACAGCCATTTGCAGCATGGTCCAAATCTAATGCTGTATCCCTTGTACCACTCTGGCTCTACTGATGTGTATATGTGTGGTTTACAGCATATGAAGGACACCTCCTAGATAAAACACTATCTATCTATCTATCTATCTATCTATCTATCTATCTATCTATCTATCTATCTATCTATCTATCTATCTATCTATCTATCTATCTACCAACCCCCATTGCTTTCTCCCAAATGCTTACATGCTGGACAAGGTTCTTTCCTTCTCCCATTTTATCCTCACAGCAACCCTGGGAGAGACTGTGATTGGCTCAAAGTCATCCAGTAAGTTTCATGGCTAAGTGGGAATTTCAACTGAAGGTCTATCTGTTTCAAAAACAGCATCTGTTTTCTCACAGTGATCAACAAGATGCTTCTGGAAAGCCCACAAAGCAGGAAATTGTGAAGTAGCCCAAGCTGATGACTGCTCAAGGAAATTAGGAATTATCCATGCTGAAATCAGTGCTCTGGTGCAAATTGATCCTGAAGATGTTTTCATTCTTAGAAAGGCATCAAAAACAAAGGAAAGAGCGCAGTGCAGGATAACGACCAGGAAAAAGGAGCAAGACAGTAGCATAGCTAAGGTATCTGGAACCTGGGAGCACAAAACTTTTAACACCCCAATCCCCATCCCCCATAACACCCCCCCCCCATTTTAATACCTCCTCAAACAATATCTTAGAGGCCTCTGAAAGGCACTTCCAGTTTTCAGCAAAAACCTTTTGGAGGCCTCTAAGTCATCCCCTCAAGGTGTGGTACTCAGGACAAGGAACTCTCTCTGCCCCCCCTTAGCTACGCCACTGCAGCAAGACACATCTGTCACCTCTTAAATGAGATATATGTGTTTACACAAAGAAATAGGCACTGGAGAAGAAGCTGGAGAAGATAATGGAGGATGAGGTAATGGAATTTAGCATAAACCATACCACCTCACGTGGTTTAATCTCTCTCTCTCTCTCTCTCTCTCTCTCTCTCTCTCTCTTTCTTTCTTAGCAGACAATATGAACAAGCCACCAGTCTACAGCAGATATACTCTACCTCTAACAATTCTGACTAACACATCTCTAAGGTTTCCATGCTCACTAATTCACTGGCTTGTACAGAGTGCCAATAAGAGGGTACAAAGTGCCATCTGTTATTTGTGATTATTTGTGTCCAGGAGCAACTGGACTGGGGCCACCAAGTAATTTCCCCCAAGCGGATGAACAGCCATCCGATAGGACAATCACTGAGTCACTAGAGGCCTGAAATAAAGCAAACCTGGTGCCTATTAATAGCCAGAATCTTACCACCTGCAGGATCACAGTTTTATATCCTTCCGCAAGAATGGACCGGCACAGTCAACAGTCCTGCAGTTCCTTCCACTGCCTAGCCCTAAGGTGCAATCTGCACCACTAGGTTCCCCTCACCCACCCATGCAAGTTTACTATACTAGAATGGACTTGATGTGGGGCTCCTATTGAGGATGCCCTATAAGCTTTACCTAATGCAAAATGTCAGATGTGGGCAGATGGGAATCAATCATGACTTGGCAATGACACTGGTTTCTGATTCCAAGTTCATTTCAAGGTCCTTTTTAAAAATCTTCAAGCAGTATGTAAACTGTGCAGCCCAAACAGTGCCTGCGCCAGGGTGCTGGTGGCCTGAGGTCAATGCATCACACTGGGGGACCCCTGTGCTTCCACTACTACCAGTCATTATGGGTTCAGAGGTTGGGTCAACCAGATAGACCCTCTGATGGCATGGGCCCTTGGCTAGAGCCTGACCTGGCCAATCCCAAGCAGAGCACTTAATGCCACCTATATAATGCCACCTATATGCCACCAGCTCATGTGCCTTTAACAGTAAGTTGGACACAAAGGAGTTAAAGGCACATGAGCAGGTGTCAATCTCATATAGGTGGCATTAAGGGCTCAGTCAGGAATAGGCCAGGTCAGGCACAAGGGTTTTGACTGTGGTTGGCAACCTTCAGTCTCTAAAGACTGTGGTATAAGCATACAGCAACCGGTATTCCCAGTCGGTCTCCCATCCAAGTACTAACCAGGCCTGACGCTGCTTAGCTTCCAAGATCAGACAAGATTGGGCATGTGCAGGGTAACAGTTGCTGCCAGTCAAAGTGGAGTTTTTCTCAGCAAGGAGACCAACACAATGGTGAAAGTCTCCTGTTTGTTTGTTTGCTTCGTTTTGCATCAGCTGCTGTTAAAGGGACATGAGCTGGGCCAGGGGAAAAAAGGTTAAGTCTCCATTCAAGTCCATCTCCAAATGCTTACTGTTTTCACTGTGGACACTGGAGGTCAGTCACTGGATAAATCTCTTTTAACCCAGCAGCACCAAGTGGCAGACAAGCTCTCCAAAAGGCTTAAGTACTCATGGAACAACTTAACCTCATGCTGAATCTTGGAGCCCTGTTCCTACTTCTCCACCCCCACCACTCAAGCACACAATCAAATAAAAGAAATCCAACCCACACTGTCTTTTGAAACCACAACACACCTGCCTTAAACAAAATAGAATGTCAAGCTCAGCATCATGCACTCCTGGTACATTGGGAGAAGGTTGCTGGGCAACAGCAAGGTGGGGAGGGCACAGGTGGAGGAGAGAGATCATTAGGATGCTCTCTTGACCCTCTCCAGATTTATTTGAAGAGGGCTTCGATATTCATTCAGAGGATGCTGCACTGGCAAAGCCTTAATTATAAGCAGCAGGCACTAAATGAGGGGCAGAGGCAAAGTGCCAACAATGGACAACATGAGGATTAGCAGAGGGCCTCTACTAGCCACGCCACTGGCAGAGGCACAGAGGGAAAAGCATCTCTATGGCCCTCGCTTCTGGAAGAAGGCTGAATGTAAAAGGGAAACTACCTCCACAGCCACACACAGAGCGCAATCCTAACAGGGTGCTTGGCCAACACAAGTCCCTTGCACCGGCCTGAGAGGGTTGCAATCATGTCATAAAGCATGTTTGCGCCTACTCCTGAATCAGTTGGGCTGGTATAAGGACACATACTAGCCTGCTGAGGTTGTATCCAGCCTCCACTGCTCCAACAGAGGGTAAGTTTGCACCAGCCAAGCTCGGCGGGTGCAGGGATATGAGGGACCGTGGGGAGGATGGGGAGGAGGTAGGGAGAATGCCTTTCGGACCAGGGGAGGACAGATGGTGGGAGGGCCTGTGGGCAAGTGGTGGGAGAATAGGGGTGGGTCCAGGACCCAGCACTTGTGCCAGATCATGACCCCATCCCCAGGCAGCGTGGCGCGGCTTTGGGTTGCTCAGATCTGTGCTACCTCTTGAGGTGGTGCAGATCCAAGTAGATTCATTGGGCTGCAGCAGCTTTCCCCGGGGTAAGGGGAAGCATTTCCCCCCACCCCAGGCTGAGCCATTTGCAGCCCAAAACTTGCACTGGATGCAGGGCAGGCGTGCTGGCCTCCCTATTCCAGTGCAAGTTAGGATTGTGCTGCTGGTCAATGTACATCTGGGAAATTTTCTGGATAGAAAATTCTGTATGTATCTGGCAGCTAAGGGGGACGAGTCCATCCTGTAAGTTTTCTCTGGTCACTGTCAAGCCTTAATCTATGATATCTATGCTCAGCCAGGGCTGCCGCCTTCTTTCCAGGCAGAAAATCTGTGTCTTTGGCAAAAAGCTACAGCAGAAATGTAATGGCTGTAGCTCTTCTGGACACCATATTAACATGGAGAGGGAAAGCTCTGCTCTTACAATTACTGTAATGCAGTCCTGATTAAGTTTCTGCAACAGGCTCAGTAGGCCCTGCCTGTGCAGAGATGCTTTGTCCTTTTCCAGAGGGCTTTCAGGTGAAGAGTCAGATCTGATGACACTTCAGCATTCGTTTGATTTTCAGGATTTACCAGTATACCCCCCTTCCCAAAACGTGGAAGGTGGCTCACAGTTCATTTTGTCCCCATAAAATCAATAATACTGGAAACCAGAAGAGCCACAAAACAAATTGTTGGCAGAATGGGCAACAAAATGGCAGATGCGCTTCAATGTCAGTAAGTGTAAAGTCATGCACATTGGGGCAAAAAATCAAAACTTTAGATATAGGCTGATGGGTTCTGAGCTGTCTGTGACAGATCAGGAGAGAGATCTTGGGGTGGTGGTGGACAGGTCGATGAAAGTGTTGGCCCAATGTGTGGTGGCAGTGAAGAAGGCCAATTCTATGCTTGGGATCATTAGGAAAGGTATTGAGAACAAAACGGCTAGTATTATAATGCCGTTGTACAAATCTATGGTAAGGCCACACCTGGAGTACTGTGTCCAGTTCTGGTCACCGCATCTCAAAAAAGACATAGTGGAAATGGAAAAGGTGCAAAAGAGAGCGACTAAGATGATTACAGGGCTGGGGCATCTTCCTTACGAGGAAAGGCTATGGTGTTTGGGCCTCTTCAGCCTAGAAAAGAGACGCCTGAGGGGGGACATGATTGAGACATACAAAATTATGCAGGGAATGGACAGAGTGGATAGGGAGGTGCTCTTTACACTCTCACATAACACCAGAACCAGGGGACATCCACTAAAATTGAGTGTTGGGAGAGTTAGAACAGACAAGAGAAAATATTTCTTTACTCAGCGTGTGGTTGGTCTGTGGAACTCCTTGCCACTGGATGTGGTGACGGCATCTGGCCTGGATGCCTTTAAGAGGGGATTGGACAAGTTTCTGGAGGAAAAATCCATTACGGGGTACAAGCCATGATGTGTATGCGCAACCTCCTGATTTTAGAAATGGGCTATGTCAGAAGGCCAGATGCAAGGGAGGGCACCAGAATGAGGTCTCTTGTTATCTGGTGTGCTCCCTGGGGGCATTTGGTGGGCCGCTGTGAGATACAGAAAGCTGGACTAGATGGGCCTATGGCCTGATCCAGTGGGGCTGTTCTTATGTTCTTATGTTAACGCTTTCCACGGTAAAACATCCGCTTACTGTAACTTTAATCGAAGCACTTCATGGTTCAGCTGCATCAAATTTTACCATATCAAGTGATGTGTGGATCAGCCCTTGCTATATTAGAACATGAGCTCCAATAGCTAAACCAGTGCAAACATCACACACATGGTTTTGGGGGTACTGCTGTGATGTCAGACACAGAAGCCTCAGTGTTGAGAAGAAACATTTAACTTAGGGCCACTTCTCGGCTGACATTTTGAGCCCTGGGATGCATATTTTCAGTTTATCACGAGTAACAGAAATAAGACAGGAGGCTCAGGAGAATGGGGGGGGGGGAGAGAGAGAGCATTTTGAAAAAGGAACTGAAAGCCTGGGACAGGAGGGCTTTGGTGAAGCCCCTTCCTCATCACTGCTTGGTGAAGGCAGACCTGCAAAAGCAGAGATGGAACGCAATAAAAGATCTTACCTCCAGCCTAATGTCTGCAAGTGTTTTATGCTAATGATACATTCAGAAGCTTTGCTTTGGTGAATTCATCTCAATCAAAAAGTAGAAAATAATAATTAACAACCCAAAAGAAAGCAGCCTCTGTGGTAAAATCAAGAGCGCTGAATGCACAGAGACACTGCCGTATGGTGTGAGCATTCCCTTCTCCCTCTCTGCTGTTTGCTCAGTCTTCAGGGACAACACTGGCAGGTCATGCTGGAAGCGGTGCCTGAGGCTCTAGGATGCACCTGCCTAGAACATGGAGTTATGAGAACATTACAGACGTGGTGCTTTCCACAGGCACTTTTGTCTTCCATATCTAATTCACACACCAGGAATCAGTATAATTCACGCACCGGTTGTCTTCCACATCTAATTCAAACACTCAGTTCACTGAGGCAATTCAAGTCACCGCTGAGCAGTGGTTCCCAAACTGTGGGAGTGGCCCAGTGGTGGGTCACGACCTGATTTTTGGTGGGTCACCAGAGGGTGATGGGAAGATCAGATAACTAATTGCCTCAAGCTCTGAAGCTATTCAAAAATCCGATACTATAGCTGCTTATCAATGGCGTAGCTAATGATTGTGTAGCCCAGTGCCAAGTTCAAAATGTTGCCCCGGAAGTTATGTTGCAAGTGACATCACACCCAGGTTTTTAAAACGCGAAAAGTGGGAGGAGCCACCTCCTCCCCCCAGCAGCTCACCAACCACTTGCTCTGCTGCCTCTCCCCAGTCAGTGGCATAGCTAAGGCACATATCAGATACCTGGGGTCAAAGAAGATTTTGTAGTTCCCCCCACATGACAAAATCAAATTAAATTAAGTAAATAAACAAAAAGTTATTGGTTCCATGCTGTATCATAACATCTTGTTTGCACTCAGAACAATCAGTCTCATCGGTCAGTTTGGAGTTAAGCAAATCCACTTTTTGTTCCACAAGGCAGTTGTGTTTTCATTTTCTGGTTAATTGGCCATAACTTTTGATAGAATACAGATATTCCAGTGCAGTTTGTTGCATTGCATTCTGCATTAAATTAACTTTCCAATGGTATATAACATGACGGTATTATTCATACATACCAAGATTTTCACAATTTTGGTCACTAGTGTCAAGCCCAGCTTGTTGCCCCCCTAAAGCTTGATACCCAGTGCGACTGCTACCCCCTGCACCTCCTTAGCTATGCCACTGCCGCTTAGTACCCTGCAATGAGCTCAGGTGCTGCAGTTTGCAAGCATGTCTAAATATAGGGAAATAAATGTTTGAGGGTCCTTTTTCTGGTTAAATAAATAAAATATTATTTCTTTCTAGATCTCCTTTTTAAAAAGTCTGGTAAACCTAGGTGGGTCTGACAGAGTGTCATTTTAAAAAGTGGGTCCTGGTGCTAGAAGATTTGGAAACCACTGCCTTAGAGCATACCTCACCACTGAAAGTGCACTTCTCCTAGCCTTTGTTACTGCATAGTACAAAGGGATTCAGTAGTATAGTACAAGGGAGGTGGCGTAGTAAGTATTGTAGGTGCCACAACACATCATGTAAGTGGCTCCTCCCACTCACCATTGGAGCCATTCTGGGCAACAATGGCAACGCTCAGAATGGCTCATACCTAGAATGGCCAGGACAGCCAGCAGGAGGGACCACTTACACGGCGCATTGTGGCACCTGCAATACTTACAACACTGTCCCCCTGTAGCTACCCTACTGCAGAGGTCTCCAGCATGATTAAACAGTATTACTACAATCTTGCTGTAGTGCAACCTACAGTAATCCTTAAAGCTGAAGCCGACTAAAAACGGAAGAGCCCTGGCTAAGGACTATGGGAATGAGGTGACTCGGCTATGCTACAAAACCTCTGCTAGGCCTAGTAAAATGGTAGTTTGTCCAATTAGTATAAGGTGACCCTTTGTTCTTTATGCAGCACCCTACATTTTCCATTCTGTGACTAAGAGCCCAATCCTATGCATGTCTTTCCATTGGACCATTTCAGCGACGTGGAGAGGGGGGATTTGCTGCATGGGAAACAGTCTATCCTCCATATCTACTTTACCCAGGCTTCGCACACTGGAGAGGACACTCTGTTCCAGAACCACCATTCAGAGCACGATACCATAGTCTTCCGAGACTGAAGGATGCCAACAACATGGACATGGATTCACTGGCACTGGGGCAGGTTAAACTGCATCCCACAGATTATTTTTGGCTGCTGAAGGTCTCCTCAGGGTAAGACACAATGGGTCAACTCGGACCTGCACCATCTATATCACTGGTGCAAGTCACAGCTGATTCATGCAGGCAGATCAGGCCAAGGAAGGAGGACTACATGTGTGCTGCCAAATTGACCCCCTTCCCTAGCCCAATCCACCCACTTCTGCCCCATCTCCTCCCTACTCCACCCTCCCCCGCTCTATTCAACCGCCTCCCCACCCTTCCCCCAACACATCCCAATGGAGGCTGATGATTCCAGTGGGCCACTGTTGCTCTACCAGCACATGTGGGAAGGCTCCAGACTTCCTGCCAGCATGCTTGCTCCCTGCACTTTTAGCAAAGCACTTTATGGCACTTTTGTGGCAGCCTGTGTTGTTTGTGTGGCAGCCTGCGTTGGTGGAACACGCATTCGGCCAACATAGATGTTCAGTAGGATTGGGCCATATATTAGCCATATAGTAGCTGTTTTCTATTCCACTCCAGTACATAAACATCTCTACATCTAAGGCAATGTTCTTTATTTTCATTCTTCAGAAGGGCAGCTGTGTTATTGTTATTGCCACACTTGTATGATTCTATATATTGCAATCTAAGAGTGTAATCTCTGTGTCTACTCTGTTGAAAGCTGGTCAATTGGGAGCTGGGGGAGGATGAACACAACAGTTTTGTAAACAGACTTTTCAGTGACAGACCAGATGTAGCTTCTTCATTTTGGGGTATGTCAAAAGAAGAGGCTGAACATGTTGCTAAACTTCATTTAAATTGTCTGTCCATCCACCCACCCACTCAGTCTGCTCAAATTGTGCCTTAAGGCCCAATCCTATCCCAGGTGAGATGCATCCACAGTATCCTGCATGCTGACAAGAGGCCAGGCCAGCCAGGAGAGGTAAGTAAACATTTTCATACCTCCTTTTTAGTTACCTCCTCAGTTGCTGCCTGGTTCCCTATGAGACTCCTAATGATGCCAGCTCTTTTGCTGGTGTAGTTCTGAGAAGCTTTGCAGGGGTGCGTCTGGGTCAGGCAGGGGGTCCTGGATACAGCAGATGCCACCTTGATCCATCCCCATCCCACCCCCATACCAGCTCCTCCTCTAGCAGAACCTTACCTGATCTATATGGTGTCTCTGATTGTGCACCAGTGGCAGCATTCTGCAAACTGGTGGAGTGGCTGCCCTGATGGTAGACCTCACAGTACACCAGCAGACTCGAGGATAACCAAGCAGAGATTTTGGGGACTTTGGTTTACAAACAGATAAAGATCTGGAACACAATATGCCACATATAACAGTCTGAGAGCCCAATCCTGTGGTCCACACCACGCCTCTGCGGCGCGGACCACAGTTGCAAACGTGCTATAAGGCACTGCTTCTCTTACTCGGGGGAAGGGGACAAATGTCCCCTTCTCCTGAGGAGCCTCCTGTGGTAGCGTGGGAAGCTCTGGATCCGGCAGGAGCCCTTTGTGGAGCTGCCGGATCCCGCAGCTCCGGGCAGCTCAGGATTGGGCTGTGAATCATTTATATTGCAATCCCAGGAGACAGTAGAATTGACGATAAAGAACATGGAAAGATCACAAGAGATCAAGACCTGCAAGCAGAACTTGGGACTCCTCTAGGAGAAGGTCAATATTGTGCCAATTGTCATTGTAGTTCTTGGAGCAATGCCTAGAAATCTGAAGAAACACTGCGACATTCTTGGCCTTGAGCAAATTACCGCTCCCGCTCCTGGACAAGGCAACTGTACATGGGCTTCTCGCATGTGCACCAGCTAAACAGCAGGTTAGGATTCTGCTGATAGATAAATAAATAAATAAATAAATAAATAAATAAATAAATATCTCTGTGATTCCCAGGATCTTGGCTAGGTTCCGAATTGTAGAGTACAACCAGCTCAGCACAGGCTGCGATGTAGTATAATAATAAAATTATTTGTGGAGTGGTGTGGAGACCCCAGGGATAGTGGGTGACAGTAATCCTGTTAGGACTTGCAAGCCCCAAATCTATGAGAGTAAATTGCAACCAATCCTATGGGGCCCCTCTCATGATCCACCATCATTAAGTACTACTGCTGCATTGCAAATGCCACAATGCCATGTGCTTGGAGAGCACCGGTGCAAATGGCCAGAGGCAGTTCAAGGGTGGGAAGGGATGGATCTTGGTGGCACAAACACATACCAGATCCTATCCCCCTTTTCCTAGCCCAACACATCCCCTGCCTCTCAGATTTATGCTAGCTAAATAATGGCATAGGTTCAAAGAGACCCAGTGATGGTCAGACCTCCTAAGGAATAAGTAAAAAATATTTTTACTTACTTCTCCCAGGACGTCTGGTCATCGTCATCCCCTCCACCACTGCATGCAGCATCCCCTTCTTCAGCATCTCTGCCTTGTGTAGGATGGTGGGGGATAGGATTGGGCCACAAGTTATGTCTGGTCTCCAGAGTGAATAGAGGAACTGGTACTGAACTTAACTCACCCAAATCAGCCAGTCAAAAAAGGGATGGAACTGAAATTAAGAGATCTAAGGACACTAATCATTCCCCCCACAAATGTTAAAGTCTTTTGTGTGAGGGAGTGGGGCCCATGTTAGAAGTTTATCCCAGGACCAGAGAAATAATAGTTGGGTAATACATGCGCAGAACTGAAGCCCAGTTCACACAAAGTTTCCCCAACTCTCTCCTCCTGCACAGGAGAACTTGTGAGGGGATTGTTCCAGCAATGGCTCGTGTGATAGAAGGAGCACTTGGAATTTCCACACCAGGCAGCAATGCTTGAGACATCGTCTTTCTTCTCAGTACTGTGCCCACACTCCGTGTCTCTCAGCTCTCTCCAGTAAACCCATTCGGGGCTACCTCATCACAGGGCTGTGCGGTGAGGGCAGGTGAGGCAGAGCCACCCCACTGGAGTCCTTCGAAAAGCACCGCCACAGATGTGTGAGGTGTGCGAGCATTTGCACGGCGGGGGCAGCGACTGTACTTTTTGAAGGACTCTGGTGGGGCGGCTGTGCCTCACCGGCCACCCCCACACTGCATGTCCCTGCCTCATCCATGAGACTGACGGAGGCAGTTGCCTTAGACATGAAAATGGCCGGGTGAGCCCACCTCTGCCTGTGCAGTTGTCCTCACTGCTTCTTGTCCTCCTTCCACTCTCTAGATTGGAAAAAGAAGAGGGGAAAGAAAGCAGAAGACCCAGTATGGAGAAGAGTGGGAGAGGAGGGTGTCAGAGGCCAGCACACCATCAGGCAAGGAGGGCAGCATTTGTCACACCACCTCAGGTGTTGGGGGTCTTGGCCCAGCTCTGATCCCATTCAATAAAGGGTGTTTTTCCTTTGCACTATATTCTTCCTGGCAAATGGTGAGGCTGACAAAATGCTCTTCAGCACTGTCAGACAAATATTCTTTCAGGAACTTAAAGATAGAATGACCTGCAGAAAAAAAGATTTATCGTGGAGCTGGGTATGAGTTGACAGAAGACGGAGATGACAGCAATATATTTTCCCCCAGCATGGAAGTGCTGGGTTCCCTGCTAAAGATAAACCAGTTCCCACAAGCCTTTCCCACGAATTAATCTTTGTGGCTATTTTCATTGGGGAAATCATTACAAGAGAAACTGTTTGACACATTCCACAATACCTTTTCAAACATCCATGTTCCCGAAATCATTCTTTCATTTAATAAAAGCAGAAAAGCTGTGTGTGTGGAATCAGCTTCATTCACCTTTTCAATGCCATTTTCTTTTATGATTCCTGTTAAGTCACAAACAAACAAATTGTGATGTCTGTGGAATCGTTGAATAACCAATGCTTGGATGTGCTGTGTTTTGATTTTTTTATTTTTAAATCGGAACAACTCTTGTAATATTCCACCCAGCAGCATTTCACAAACTGCAGGTCAGGACCTATTTGGTGGGTTGGGACCCAATTTTTTTGTGAGTCACACAGAGCCTCCAATGAAAGTAGGGGTGATGGAAAGATCAGGTCATTAATTGCCTCAAGCCCTGAGGCTATTCAAAAATCAGAGAGCTGCTAACTGCCCTGCAAAGAGCTGAGCTCTTGTAGTTCAGAAGATAGCTGCTAATTTCCAGGGATGGGATCTTGACTCGGACTTGAGTTGCAAAAATGTGCATTTTGTGCAAAATGTGTGAGTCATGCATATGGAAGACTCGAAAAAACGCTCGAGTCAGGGACCTCGTGACTCGGTACTTGTCCTCACAATGCTGACTGAAGTCTGCCTGTGTCTGGGTATGCTTGCTTACTTTTTTTGTGGCGTGAAAGACCTCATGGGGCCATCATTCAGACCAGGCGAACAGCAGGGAGTTCCAGCCTTAAGGCAGGGAAGGACTGATGTTTTCCTCTTGCAATGAATAGGAGCAGGCTTTTTGCCCATCTGTGATCAGAAGGAAGGAAGGAACAAATGATCACTGGACGCAGGAGGAGGAACCCAAGGAGGTTCTTGCCTTTTGATTGGCTGCAGAAGCCCAGGGAGGGGGAGAGAGGTTTTTTCCCTGGACAACTGAGGGGAGAAGGGGAGGGGGAGGTGGCTCCTAGCCATCCTGGAGAAATCACAGAGAGAGAGAGAGAGAGAGAGAGAGAGAGAGAGAGAGAGAGCCTGGCAGCAGCCCCATTTTTTTCTGCGGCGGGCTTTTTAAAGGGGAGGGGTGACTTGACTGAAGTCCTTTAGAGTTGTGAAGGGACGACTTGGCAACTCAGAAAGTGCCCCCGTTATGACTCTTTTTTTGAGTTGAGTCCAGGGGGTGGTGACTCTAGATGCGACTCGAGTCAAGACCCCTGGATTTTCCCATCCCTGCTAATTTCCCTGCAAAGAGCTGAGCACCTGCAGTTTGCAAGTTATGAAAATAGGGAGATCCATGTTTCAGCGTCTTTTTTTCTGGTCTGTTTTTCCCCCAAGTCCACTGTCCCCCAAGTGACAGGCGGTGGGGGCAAGTGAAGGCTGGGTCACAAAACTAAGCCCCTCAGGTCATTAGGGTTGCCTCATTATGAGAAATGGATTAAATTTTTTTGCAAATAAATAAATAAATAAATATTACTTGTGAATAAATAAAAAAATTATTTCGTTCTAGATATCTTTTTTTAAAGTCTTGTAAAGTTAGGTGGGACCCAATAGATTGTCATTTTAAGAAGTGGGTCCTGGTGCTAAAACATCTGAGAGCCACTGCCATACAGTAATTCTGACCGGAGGAGCCTCACTCCCTGTTGCGTTAAACTCAATGATCTTGAATTCCCTTGCAAGTCCCTCCACACTTTCAGTACCCATCACATGTTGAAACGAACATGTTCCAAATTATTGAGGAAATGCACCACTATCAGCTTCTTTCTCACTTTCACGTGAGTCAGAACACATTTTGCAAAGTCCCATAATTTGCAAGCACCAGTAATTTGCCCCATAAGACTTTCCCTTCAACAAATCTAATGTTGTACAATTCAGGATTTCTTGACTTCTTTCTCGTCTAGTTCCTTTGGATGAAAGTTCTTCCCCTTGGGTCCCGCTATTTTGAGAAATCAGGTCAGCATTCTTAGCTGGGAGTTATAAATAGCATTTATTCTGTCAAATGCTTTTCCCAAAACTTTTTTCATACCAAAAAATTCAACCATTGTTTTATTTTCAATTTGAGACGTTGTTGTTGTTTTAATGTTTATTGTGAAACAGCACATTTTCCATTCTTGCAACTTTATCCTCCTTGTAATCTTTGATTTTCCTCCTTGTGCAAGAACATGAGTACTTTGTTTAAAACTATAGAAGGAAATTAGGAATGTGGCGGCTGGGGGGGGGGGTGTTAAGTACAGACTTAAGGGAGGCAGGAGGCAGAATTGCCTCACTTCTGTCCAAGCCATGAAAACATCAGGGAGCTATTTTGAATTTATTTCCAGTTCCAGAGAGAGATAACACACAAATGAATTAGATTTTGCAAGGTAGGTTTCTGTGCACTCTCCCTCTCCCTCTATATGTGGGGTGTGTGGTGCCTCCCCAGCCTTGGCCCTCACTGCACGTCACTGTTGCCTCTTACAGTAATGTCCTCCTTCAATATTAGATTCAAAACATCACAGTTTGTGGGAAGGAATCATAATTACACCATACATGTACAGCACAACTTGTATTTGGTTCATTTTGACCAAATGTTTGAGAAGAAACTCCAAAGCACAACCTTACACCTTCCAATCTGCTTTCCTTTAACTTTAGCATTCATATCTTTCTGCATTTATTTCCTAAGCATTTTTGGCTCCAGTGAAAGGTTCTCACCTGCATTACAATCTGGGATGAGGCACCGTGCAATACAGCACATTTAAAGCATTCAAAGCATTTCACGCACATTGTCTCTGCAATCCTTATAATAAGTTAGAGGGGAACATTATTGTGATCTCCGAAGCTAAGCAGGGTCAGGCCTGGTTAGTACTTGGATGGGAGACCGCCAGGGAATACCGGGTGCTGTAGGCTTATACCATGTTCTGGGAAGCTAAGCAGGGTCAGGCCTGGTTAGTACTTGGATGGGAGACCGCCTGGGAATACCAGATGCTGTAGGCTTATGCCATGATCTGGGAAGCTAAGCAGGGTCAGGCCTGGTTAGTACTTGGATGGGAGACCGCCAGGGAATACCAGGTGCTGTAGGCTTCTACCATAGTCTTTTGAGACTGAAGGTTGCCAACCAGAATTACAGGTGGAGGATGGAGGCAGAGAGAGGGCGACATGCTTTGGGCAATTAGGCTCCAACCCTATCTGGGCCTTGTGCTGCCAGAACTTTTGTTCCAGCTACACAAGACTCATTACGGCGGTATGAAAGCTGGATCACTGCCAGGCACTTCTGGGCTGCTGCCTCAAAGGCAAAAGGCATGGCGCATGTTGCAGAAGCTCCCAGAGGCTCCACTGGTGATGGTGAGTTGGTGGCCAAGGCATGTTGTGAGCAGGGAGAGGAACGGCAGGTGGAGTTTCAGGGCAGTTTTGCAGGTGTCTGAATGCGGCTTGCAAGCAGCCCCTCCCCCTCCCCTTTGCAGCCATTCCAGGCAAGGGCAGAACACCTCCATTTTTCTCCCCCCACCTGGAATGACTCCAAAAGGGAGGAAGAGGGGCTGCTTGCATGCTGCGGTGAGGCTCCCTGCAAAACGTAGTGCTTTGCACCCCCTCTAGCTACGCCATTGCCACTAGGGCCCTGCAGCTCCTAAAACTGGCCCTGCCTAAATCCAGGAATTGCCATGTAGCATGCTGTGTGCAGACTAACCAATCTCACTCTTTTCTCCTCCTGCTGGAGAAGAGCAAATATTATTGAGGTATTTATTTCCATGCGTCCTTAATTAAAGATGAGCTTCTAGCATAACAACAAGCATCTAAAATGTTTGTGTCTTCCGGCAGTGAAGAAAACACCTGCTGTTCCGGGATTCTGCTCCAGCAGCTGCAGACTCCAGTGCCCCAGAATGTCAGGGCAAGAGGAGCCAGGAGGATACAACAATGATAAATCCTTCCAAAGGACAAAAGCAGGCCGCACGCGTCACGCTCTCCTGCCAGATGCAGGCAGGCAAACCCTCTTCCACGAGGCTTCCCCTCAGTCTGGAGCCTGCTGGCCAGAGGGACTGCGTCATCCCCTGAGCCCAGGCCTGTGGATATTAATCCCGCAACATATGGAATGTGAGATCAGGCTGGGTACCCCGACAGACTTCCAGGCTTCCCTGCTCCTCATGTGCCTGCACTCAGCTAGACCCATCATTGTCTACAAGGGGATGTTTACAAAAGCGAGGCTGCATCCTTCCAGAGGCCTTGGGTCAGCGTCGCCATTCGAGCAGAGGGCTGTCATTAGGATGCTTGGAGATGGCTGAGAGATGCTTTCAAGGGCAAGGTATTTGCACCCCTCCCCTCCCCTCCCCTTCATCTCTCAGCACTGTGCATTGTCACTATGATAAATGAGAGATGGGGGGAAGCTCTTTACCAAGCGTGGTTCCCGTCCCTGGGGGGAAATCACAAAATACTGCAAAGCGGCAGCTGATAAAATGGCAACAAATTCAATTAGGGAAATTACATTTTAGACAAAAAGCGGGTGGTGGGTTGGCCAAGGCCATATGGGAAAGCAGTGATGTTTCCATTTAGTGGGGGGGGGGGAGCCTTAATTCAGACATGAACTAATGGGTCTTCTTAATTCTGTAGGTATCCAGGAAGTCATGAAAGTGGTTCTGAATCAGAACCACTTCTGTGACTTCCTGGATACCTACAGGATTATAAAGACTCATGAATTCAGTTTGAATTAAGTTTTCCCCTCCCCCAACAACAACTATATGGCAAAACCGTAGCAAAACCTGGGCTAATGGCAGTGGAGAGGGTGTGAGTCAATGGCAAAAACAGATATAAATGTGAGCTACTAAGCTTAATGTGAAAAAAACTGTTTTAATATTGGTTCTGTTATTCTATCAATAGGGGCTATAGTCTTTTTCTTGTCTAAGTAACAACATAATTGTCTTTCTAAGGCCTTCAGGAGCTTGCTAGTTGGAAGTGAAATATAGGTGCTAATGGCCACTAATGGCCATCAGGCTAGCCTTGATCTGGAAATCCACTGTGGAAGATACATATCTGCAGGGTAGGGGCTGAACTGTTTGCCTTTGTTTGAACTGAACTGTTTGAGCTTTGAAGCAGGCGGAAAAATTTTTGCTAAGATGTTTCTGTCTGGCTTTTTAGGAACTTGGCGAGCTGGATTTATGTTGTTTTGGGATAGCTCTGCCAATTTGCTTGACAGCTTAGAATCACAAGTCTTGGAGAGTTGAAAGCAACCTACAAGTTCATAGAGTCCAGCGCATAGAGTCCAATGCAGGCCAACTACAACATTGCCAATAGATGGCTATCCTTCTAGCTTCCTCCCCACCTGCTCTGACTATGAGTTTGTGAACAATAAATGAGTAATATAAAGGCATCACTTGTCTCCAGCACTGTCATGTTAGAAGGCAACTAATTTTGTAAGACAGCCCTAGAACTTCCTGCTGCTCAGGGTTGTTGTTCACTTCATCTGCAATTAGTCAAAGGGTGGATAGAGAGATGCTCTTTACACTCTCACATAACTCCAGAACCAGGGGACATCCGCTAAAATTGAGTGTTGGGGAAGTTAGAACAGACAAAAGAAAATATTTCTTTACTCAGTGTGTGGTTGGTCTATGGAACTCCTTGCCACAGGATGTGGTGATGGCGTCTGGCCTGGACGCCTTTAAAAGGGGATTGGACAAGTTTCTGGAGGAAAAATCCATTACGGGTTACAAGCCATGATATCTATGTGCAACCTCCTGATTTTAGAAATGGGCTATGTCAGATGCAAGGGAGGGCACCAGGATGCAGGTCTCTTGTTATCTGGTGTGCTCCCTGGGGCATTTGGTGGGCTGCTGTGAGACACAGGAAGCTGGACTAGATGGTCCTATGGCCTGATCCAGTGGGGCTGTTCTTATGTTCTTAAACACATTTGGCAGGTTTTCATGATGCTCCCAAAACCTGCAAAACCTAGTTGACCAATCTCAAAAGCAGGACAAAAGAAAAGCATGTGTGTACCACAGACAACACTGGCTCTGTCATACCACTTTGCACTTGCCTACTTTCCACTCTGCATCCAAACCAACCATCCTTTAACATTTTAATTACTACATTACTCTCATGTTAGAAATACAACACAAACTGCTAATCAGTTTCCATTCAACTTACACCGTCATCACGTTAACGAAACGTGACCATACACAGGTCTTAGCAGGTTTTATCTTCCCGTGCCTCCCTCGTTGACAATTATCTGAGTCAATTAGTGGACACTTCCCTTCATGTGTCTGCTTCTGGGGTTAATATATCAAGAATGAGCTTTATTGCAGTAGCTTTGACTATTGTTAAATCTTTTTCCCATGAAAGATAGGAAGGGCATCCATACTGAGAGGAAGTCCCCCACCTCACTCTGCCAGCTGCCTCTTTTAGCTGGTATGGCAGTCTTTCCACTAGCAGTGTTATTTTGTTGTACCATTCTTTTATGGTTTGAGTCTGATCCAATTCCTATATTGTGACTACTGCCTTTTACTTTTTTGCCATGGCTATAAAATTGTTAATTTGTTTAAGTCCGGGCAGCACCACTTTTGTGCACGCTGTCCAGGCAGTGGCAGTCGTGAAAGGACCACAGCGCATTTCGTGGCAGCCAAGAGATGAAAGGCGCCAGCAAAGAGGTCAGCTCCAGTTGGTGCTGGGCTTCTGTGCTGGTAGGACAAACAGTGGGGGCCTGTGGCAGTGAATAGGCCACCCAAGTGGCAGGGAGTCATTCCAGGCCTGGGAGGAGCAGGGATGGCAGCAGAGGCTGCCACCAAATCCTATCCCCTCCCTCCCAGATCTTAAAGTCCTACACGGGCTACTCAGATCTGAACCAGTGATGCAGCTGATGCAAATCAGAGTAGCATCATTGGGGCTGCCTGGTCCAAACATGGGGGAAGGGAACCAATGTTTCCTCACCCTGAGGAGACTTCTGACTGCCACCCTGGCCCCACAAGATACATTTTGATGCCACTGTACCTTGGCGCTGATAGCCAGGATAGGATTGGGCTGCTCATACATTACATTTACATTCCATCTGACAATACTGAGAGGATGAAAAACGGGATGCCATCATGTGCTTCTGAGCCACTGTCACAAAGGGCAATGGTACAGTACTTGCAGTCGCTCCAGAGCCACCCATTGACACCCATGGGGGGTGGGGTGGGGAAGCTTTGGGGAGCTTTGGATTGTCAGTCCAAAGTCTTGGCAGGCCTTGCTAAAATGATCCATGAGCTGCTGAAGATCTTTGGCAGAGTGGGTAGTGACAGCTGCATCGTCGGCAAAGAGGAAGTCACGCAGACATTTCAGCAAGACTTTGGACTTTGCTCTCAGTCTGGAGAGGTTGAAGAGCTTTCTGTCTGATCTGGTCCGGAGATAGATGCCTTCTGTTGCAGTTCCAAAGGCATGCTTCAGCAGGACAGCGAAGAAAATCCCAAACAAGGTTGGTGCGAGAACACAGCCCTGCTTCACTCCGCTTCGGATGTCAAAGGAGTCTGATGTGGAGCCATCGAAGACAACAGTGCCCTTCATGTCCTTGTGGAAGGATCTGATGATGCCGAGGAGCCTGGGTGGACATCCGATCTTGGGGAGAATCTTGAAGAGGCCGTACCTGCTGACCAGGTCGAAAGCCTTTGTGAGATCTATGAAGGCTATAAAGAGTGGCTGTCGTTGTTCCCTGCATTTCTCCTGCAGTTGTCTAAGGGAGAATACCATATCAGTGGTGGACCTGTTGGCTCGGAATCCGCACTGCGATTCTGGATAGATGCTCTCTGCAAGTACCTGGAGCCTCTTTAGTGCAACTCAGGCAAACAGCCGAGTAATGAATGGATTTGCTACCCATGTACAAGGGATAACATAAAGAACGAAGAAATGAGGGGTATCACTAAATCCTGCCTCACTGCAACTTGGTAGGTGATGTAATTCCTTGCCATCCAACCAGCCTCTTCTTCCACTGGCACTGGTTTATCAAGAAAACATGCTAAGTACTGAGGACGGTGATACAATAACAACAAAGCTGGCTTATAAAACAGATCAAATGAACATCAGGAAAGAAAAATGGCAAGGCAAAGCACTCCATGGACAATACACAAAAGACATTGCAGGAAAGGCTGATAACAACAAAACCTGGCACTGGCTAAAAACAGGCAGATTAAAGAAGACAGAGGGATTAATTTTGGCTGCCCAAGACCAGGCACTAAAGATGAATGTATACAGAGCCAAAATTGAGAAAATATCTATGGACAGCAAATGTCGCTTGTGTAAAGAAGCTGATGAAACTGGACCATCTAGTCAGCTGCTGCAAGAAGGTCATGCAGACTGACTACAAAGAAAGGCACAACAAAGTTTCAACAATAATTCACTGGAAATTGTGTAAAAGTATAAACTGCCTGCAAGTATCAACTGGTGGAATCACAAAACTGAAAAAGTGGTAGAGAATCAAGAAGTCAAAGTGCTCTGGGATTTTAGAAAACAAACCGACAAACATCTGCCACACAACACACCAGACATAATCATCATCAACAGGAAGGATAAGAAAGCCTGGATAGTAAGCATTACAGTACCTGGTGACTGTGGAATAGAAGGTAAAGAACTGGAAAAAGACCTACAAATAGAAATTGAAAGACTGTGGCACACAAAAGCTAGAGTAATCCCATTAGTCATGGGGGCCTTGGATACTATCCCGAAATACCTGGAAAAGCACTTGGACACCATCGGGATGAGCACAAGCACTATCAGTCAATTACAAAAGGCCACCTTATTAGAAACAGCACATATACTATGGCAATATTTGTAATGTAACAACATTAAAACAAAAATAGCTGCCTATCCTTGGCCCTTGAAAATGACTCAATAGGTGGATATATACAAAATCCAGTCAAAAACAACATGACTGTGCAAAAATTAATAATAATAGTAATAATAATAATAATAATAATAATAATAATAATAATAATAATAATACACAGCCAGGGAATGCTGTCTGAATGACTGAGAAATTGAGAGGTAAATCAGAGATAAAAATGGTCTTTCCCCCTGTCCTGTGATCAGTCGGTTCCAGTTAAATACACCAAGCAGAGTTTCATGTTCCATTTCTGTCTCAGCTTTAAAGTTTGTGGTACTTCATGCCAGTAAAGTCTGCTTCTATGAATGCTCCCAGGAAAGGGCAAATGAACCACTGAGGAGAAAAAAATGAAAGTGAATCTTTGCTGGATTTTATGCAAATTAATTCTACCTAGAAGAACAGAAACTCAAGGCCAGTATTGGGTATTGAAAACCTCTTTTTTCCTTGAGGTTTTGTGGTGTGAATTGTTTTCCCCTCTCCAAAAAGGAGGGGGTATTTTTAACTAGTCTTGACAAACTATGGGTTTTCGAAAGTAAGGGATTTGATAATGCCTCTGATCTCCCAAGTAGCAGCTTGCTAGACAAAAGCAACTGCCTCAATCCAACTAAAGTCAAGCCTGCCTAATTATGAAAGTTATTATTGCAGAAGAACTTTTCCCATGTATTTTTATGCAGTGGTGCAGCTAGAGGGGGTGCAAAGCACTGAGTTTTGCAGGCACCCAAATGCACCATGCAAGCGGTCTCTCCCGTCCCCTCCCCTTTGGAGCCATTCTGGGTGATGGGAGCAAAACAAAGGCGAATGAGTATTTTTAGAAAAATTTTATGCATACACAGTTTTAAAAATCAATAGTACAACAATAAATAATAATAAATGAATTTATGTATGTATGTATGTATGTATTTATTTATACACTTTGGCTGTACTTGTCGTAAGAAGCGACTGAACAGCCACCGGGTAGATAGGACTCATCAGCCTGGGAAGGCAGCTCATCTGAGAGAAGGAAAACTCTGTTCCCAAACCTTCACTGCCTTGTGGCTACATCCAGTTATGGAAAAGGCTTCAGGAGTCAACCTCGAGGCAAAATCCGGAGCCCAAGTCCCTGAGGCAGTTCATGGCTGAACACAGTCACGTTCTGACAACTCCTGCAACGCCGCTGGAACCAATCATATTGGCTTCTCCCTTTCCACTGGACCATTCCAGCGACGTGGAGAGGGGGGATTTGCTGCATGGGTAACAGTCTATCCTCCATATCTACTTTACCCAGGCTTCGCGCACTGGAGAGGACACTCTGTTCCATAACACTATTCAGAGCGCGATACCATTGTCTTCCGAGACTGAAGGATGCCAACATACATTTATTTGATATTGTTCAAATATCAACTGCTTTTATACTGCTCATTTTATTGCTGCTGGCCTTGCTGTTTTATTACTTATTTTATTATTGTATTTTATAATTTTATGTTTTTATGTATTCTATGTCTTTTTAATTGTTGTTAGCTGCCTTGGGTGCCCTTTGGGAGGGAAAGGCGGATTACAAGTCCAATAAATAAATAAATAAATAAATAAATAATACATAAATATTCGGTATCTTATTTACCTGTATTGTATCCTGATGTGTCATTTTGTGAAGTCCATGCAAGGTGGCAATTTTCACCCGCAGACATTTGGGACCCGCAGACATGCCGCAGGCAATTTGGGACCCGCAGACATGCCGGATTGTAGCCCCCGTTCCCGAGCAGTGCAGAGTAGCTGCAAGCCGCTCTGCTGTCCTTGGACTTATGCCACCTCTGGAGGTGGCACAAGTCCAAGGAGACCCATTAGGGCTACAGTGGTTTATCCGGGGGTAAGGAAAAGAGTTTCCCCTTACATCAGGCTGAGCCACTTTGGGGCCTATCTTGCACTGGATACAGCACAGACTTCCTGACCTGCATGTTCCAGAGTAAGATAGGATTGCGCTGTTATAGTTATAAAACACCTTTATTTTTGAAATTCCTTCAGGAAAAAATAACTTTGTGGTTATGAGCTCGCTAGCCCCTAACCTCCCTTTTCCCCATTGATTCAAATGTTTTTATAAGGAGTTTTTTTGATAATGTGAGGTTTCTTAGGAACACAGCTATCATGTTATAGCAGAACAGACTGTAGTGACACCAGTTCAATAAACAGAATCGGCTCTATTACATGTTTGAAATAATTTTAATTAAGCCATTTCTGCCCAATGTTGCACGTACGCAAAAGGGACCAAATGTGTACACCTGTGGGCCGGGTAAGAATGGGTTATGGCACAGTTCATTGTGTTTTCTTGTTTCAGCCTTATCTGAAAAGGTTCAGGTCTCTTTTCAAAACGTCTTTATGACCACTGATCCAGGAATCCTGGAAACTATTTGTCATGACCCACAGTTTGGGAATAGTAGAGTCAATTTTTGGTGGGTTGCGAGGCCTCAGGATCCTATGGGAGACCCACACCAGCTGCGCCCACACCTGTTGCACTGCAAGGCATTCTGGGACACTGCCTAGCCTACATAGCAGTCAAATGGAACCTGTTTCTTTAACATGCTCAGGTTGGACAACTGACTTGGCATGACGTTGTTTGTTTGTTTTTGTTTACTTCCCACTCCTTGGGTGCAGAGCTGTTCGTTCAGGTATGTCACTTCCTTTTCTGTGGCTTTTACTGTTGCAGACGATGGGGGCTGATCAAAGGAAAACATCCTGGAAGTGAGCAGAAGAGCTTGCCTGAGTACACAGTTTGTTTCTGGGAAAGGATCTGGAGACCTGTGTTCCTTCTTGGCTTATAAAAACCGTTTCTTCTCCAACTTCTCCTCCAGCCAACAAATATTTATTCTTAAGTACCACAAAACCCACAGATTCCGTCTTCTAAATGAGAGCCAGTTGCAGCCATAGTTTATATGACCGAAGCATCTTATCTGACATGCCACCGCTTATTAGTCATTATCCTCTCATGAAAAGGCTTGGCCCACTCGGAGGGGGTTTTGTGCAGTACACAAATTTAGAGAAGTGACTCTTCTAATGACGTAAATTAGTACTAAACGTTAGCCTAAGCCTGGCCTTACCTCTGCAGTGTCAAACATTTCCAGTAATTTTTCACTCTTTGCTCATTTGTTGAACATAAGTGGACACAATTAAGTAATACTCTCTCATTCCCAGCTTAAGTCCCTTTTTTCACCACCTTCTCTCTTCCATGCTAGAACTAGCTGATCCCCATCAGCAAAGCCCAGGCATGGAATAACACACGTAGCACTCTGGACTATTGAGTGATGAGGAAGGCATAATAATTAAGAAACCACGTTACAACTGACCACTGTGACTGATAACTTTATACCCATGATTATATCCTCACAGCTATGTCCAAAGTATCAGAAAAGCTAATGTCTTTGCTTTCAAAGAGGAGAGATTATTTTTCAAAGTTTTGAGAGCTGCTACAGGCAAGCAGAATAACACAAAACTTTCTTTTTCTGTATGCTGTCCATAGTACTGATGTCCAGTCAGGGTCCCTGCATCCTTCAACTTTTGGATGTCATGATAGTCAACCATGAGATTTCATTTGCCTTTAAGCAGACAGTTCATCAGTATGTATTGATACAATCTACAACTTTAAAAACGATGGTGGTGTCATATTGAACAGCTTGGAGAGTTGGTTACTATTCTCTGTAGCAGAATTTTGGTCACAGAGCAGGAAGGAAGTTTGGAAGGTACAAAGTTCAGATTGTAGAGCCCTGAGTGACAGAAGTTTCCTCTTCAAGATAAGGTAAGGGGTATAGATTTTATGTGCACAAATATAATTTTGCTCTTTTCAGATCCTTAATTAAATGGAGTTAGTAATGTATGAACACCCCAAACTTATTTATTAATTTATAAGATAAAATGTAAAATATAATTTATAAAAATTTATAAAATTCTTTCAAGAACTAAGGGTGGTGGGCAACAAGGAGTAAAGCACACAAAAGACCCAATATATATAAATGTTTTATATTCATCATACATACTTCTGGTTCACTGCATTATATATCAGAATGGGAAGTTCAGAGCCCCAGATTACTAAATTTACTATGATTCCATAGCCCAGCATACAACTTCAAGTGATCAAGTTTTCTTTCTCATTGGTTTCTTCTTCTGTTCCTTCTGAGCCAATAGTACAATTTTGAAAGTGGAGCTAAAGAGCCATTCCTCTGTGCATTTGAGGAAAGATTCAGAGAACTGTGTAGTGTGTTGCCTTTCGGGCCATGTCCCTAAGGAAAGCAGTAGAGCTGCCCTTCTTTGTCAGCAGAAGTTTTCATGCACTTTAAGCAAAACTGGCTGGGAAGTAGCTGTCCATCCTTTCCAGTGTGACAAGATCCCAGTAGCATTCAGTAACAAACACAAGTGAACATTCTGCCTTCTAGATTATCTTCTAGATTTTCATTCACTATCCCACAGCATATTGGTGTGTTGTAAATGGTCTTCAGGTGTGCCACAGGAGTTTGAGGGAGGGTCATTTATTAGGGCAGGAGGTCTGGAGGGCAGGAGGTCTGGTCTAGAGGGCTGAGCCTCCATTTGCCTGAAGATAACATCTGGAGGTCGCCAGTTCGAGGCCACCGGCACTGTGCGACCTTGAAGCAGCTGACAAGCTGAGCCGAGCTATTGCATCTGCTCCGAGCGTGGGAGGATGGAGGCCAGAATATGCGGCCAGATCAAGAAAGAAACACCTGAATGTTGTGGTTTCTTGAAAGATAGAAACCTTCTTTCAAATTGTAAAAATCCCTACGGGGATTTAAAAATTGCCTGCCTATGTAAACCGCCTTGAATAAAGTCTAAGGAGAAATCTGAGGACCAAGGAAGGCGGTATAGAAATACCTGTATTATTATTAGTAGTAGTAGTAGTAGTAATAGTAGTAGGGCTGTTGAGGGATATGAGCCCCCAGCTGGCTGTGTGGTGTGCCTTGCCAACTGTCAAAAAACTGATGATATGCCTTAACAATTATCACCTTCTCAGTGTGCTGTGAAATGGAAAAGGTTGAAAATCGCTGTTCTAGATACTCAAAGGCTAAAACTAATCATGTAATAAAGGGTCCTAGTGAAGCAATAGCACAATCCTCGGCATGCCTACTGAGAAGTAAATTCAATTAAGTTCAAAGGGGCTTACTCCTAAGTAAGTGTATATAGAGTTGCAGCCTTCAAATTGCAGCCTTTGATGGAAACATAAGGAACTGTTCTGCCACTGCCAGATTGTGACCTTCTAACCTTTCTTCCAGGGATATTCATTAGTTCAGTGGGATTCTGCAGCATAAATAAAACTGAAACATCAGTGAATGTGCCAATGGATAAAACCAACCAGAGCTATCTTGCTGAGCCAAGCCCTGCTTTCAATCCACCGTGTCGCTCTTTAATCTTACCAGCATTCATTTTCTTTCAAGATTTGCTCATAAGTTCACATAGCTTTGCAATAAGTCACTTCCTCATTTCCTTTGTTTACTGTAGGTGATTTCCATGTACATGTGATGCGGTTTGTCATAGAAAAGCAATACATACAACAGTTTCTTTAGGAAGGTTACTGTAGTCCAGTTATGCGGAAGACTGACCTGAATATCTAGGATGTTTCAACCAAGACAGTGCACTATCTTGTGAGACCAAATGGAATAGTTCACTTAGAGTTCTGTAATTGATTTCTTATCAAATGAATGAATGAATAAATAAATAAATCCTGGGAAGATGTTGATTGAGAAAGCAGCTGGGGGAATGTTGAAATCTCCTACGTGATTTTTGTTTTCAAAATTATGCCTTCTCAAAGTTGCTGTATATAAGAACATAAGAAGAGTCCCGCTGGATCAGGCCAAAGGCCCAACTAGTCGAGCTTCCTGTATCTCACAGTGGCCCACCAGATGCCTCAGGGAGTACACAAGACAACAAGACACCTGCATCCTGGTGCTCTTCCTTGCATATAGCATTCTGAGGTAACCTACTTCAAAAATCAGGAGGTTGCACATACCCATCATGGCTTGTAAACTGTGATGGACTTTTCCTCCAGAAATCTGCCCAATTCCCTTTTAAAGGCATCCAGGCCAGATGCCATCACCACACACTGTGGCAAGGAGTTCCACAGTTTAATTAACCGCTTTGTGAACTTTTAGTTGAAAAGCAGTATATAAATACTGTTAATAATAATAATAATAATAATAATAATAATAATAATAATAATAATAATAATTACATGCTGGGTAAAGAAATATTTTCTTTTGTCTGTCCTAACTCTCCCAACACTCAATTTTAGTGGATGTCCCTCAGTTCTGGTGATCTGGTGTTCTGTTCTGGTGCTGAGTGAGAGGGAAAAGAGCATCCCCCTACCCACTCTATCCCCTGCATAATTTTGTTTTAGCCATGGGCATGATAATGTGCCTGCGTTTTTCTTCTATGAAACAAAGAGCAACTTGAAAAGGGCAGTTTAGAACTGGAAAACAGCTTGTTGGGGGGGGGGGGTGGAATGAAGCTTCCCCATAGCTGTTTTCCTGATCCTGATTCGAAAGTTCTACTTAGTTAAAAAGATAAATAAATAAACTAATAAACTAAGTAGAGGGAGATTAATCATAGATAACTCCATATAATGTGTGGCTTGACCCTCAAGTAATCCTTTGGACACAGGAGTTTGATAACATCTACAAACTTCACCTGACAAGAAACTTGAAGTACTAGATGATGTTTACCTGTGAAGTTTCCTTATGTTAAGTAGGCTGTTGGTCGATCTATCCTAGTACTAGCTGCCCTTCCCGACAGTTACTCTCTAGGATATCACAATAGGATCTTTCCCAGCTCTCAGGGCTTGTCTTAGCTGGTGGGAAAAGAGCCTAGAACCTTCTCCATGCAAAGCATGCTGTCCATGGAGCTATGGATCATCCCCCAAAGTCTTTTCATAAGATATAGCCCTCTTTCCCAAGGTGCACAGGCTGGTCTAAAATCTGAACGTGGACCCTCTCAGTCCATTCCATTGGCAACCTTCAGTCTCGAAAGACTATGGTATCGCGCTCTGAAAGGTGGTTCTGGCACAGCGTCTAGTGTGGCTGAAAAGGCCAATCCGGGAGTGACAATCCCTTCCACACCGGGAGCAAGTGCAGTCTGTCCCTGGTCTGTCTCCCTGGCTATGGGCCTTCCTTCTTTGCCTCTTAGCCTCAGACTGCTGGCAAAGTGTCTCTTCAAACTGGGAAAGGCCATGCTGCACAGCCTGCCTCCAAGCGGACCGCTCAGAGGCCAGGGTTTCCCACTTGTTGAGGTCCTTCCCTAAGACCTTCAGATCCCTCTTGCAGATGTCCTTGTATCGCAGCTGTGGTCTACCTGTAGGGCGCTTTCCTTGCACGAGTTCTCCATAGAGGAGATCCTTTGGGATCTGGCAATCATCCATTCTCACGACATGACCGAGCCAACGCAGGCGTCTCTGTTTCAGCAATGCATACATGCTAGGGATTCCAGCACGTTCCAGGACTGTGTTGTTAGGAACTTTGTCCTGCCAGGTGATGCCGAGAATGCGCCGGAGGCAGCGCATGTGGAAAGCGTTCAGTTTCCTCTCCTGTTGTGAGTGAAGAGTCCATGACTTGCTGCAGTACAGAAGTGTACTCAGGACGCAAGCTCTGTAGACCTGGATCTTGGTATGTTCCGTCAGCTTCTTGTTGGACCAGACTCTCTTTGTGAGTCTGGAAAACGTGGTAGCTGCTTTACCGATGCGTTTGTTTAGCTCGGTATCGAGAGAAAGAGTGTCAGAGATCGTTGAGCCAAGGTACACAAAGTCATGGACAACCTCCAGTTCATGCGCAGAGATTGTAATGCAGGGAGTTGAGTCCACATCCTGAACCATGACCTGTGTTTTCTTTAGGCTGATCTTTTTGCATCTTTTTAGATTGTGAGCCCTTTTGAGACAGGGAGCCATTAGTTGTTTGATTTTTCTCTGTAAACCGCTTTGTGAACTTTTAGTTGAAAAGCGGTATATAAATACTGTTAATAATAATAATAATAATAATAATAATAATAATAATAATAATAATAATAATCGTCAGTCCAAAATCTTGGCAGGCCTTGCTAAAACGATCCATGAGCTGCTGGAGATCTTTGGCAGAGTGGGTAGTGACAGCTGCATCGTCGGCAAAGAGGAAGTCACGCAGACATTTCAGCTGGACTTTGGACTTTGCTCTTAGTCTGGAGTGGTTGAAGAGCTTTCTGTCTGATCTGGTCCGGAGATAGATGCCTTCTGTTGCAGTTCCAAAGGCCTGCTTCAGCAGGACGGTGAAGAAAATCCCAAACAAGGTTGGTGCAAGAACACAGCCCTGCTTCACTCCGTTTCGGATGTCAAAGGGGTCTGATGTGGAGCCATCGAAGACAACAGTGCCCTTCATGTCCTTGTGGAAGGATCTGATGATGCTGAGGAGCCTGGGTGGACATCCGATCTTGGGGGGAATCTTGAAGAGGCCATCCCTGCTGACCAGGTCAAAAGCCTTTGTGAGATCTATGAAGGCTATAAAGAGTGGCTGTTGTTGTTCCCTGCATTTCTCCTGCAGTTGTCTAAGGGAGAATACCATATCAGTGGTGGACCTGCTGGCTCGGAATCCGCACTGTGATTCTGGATAAACGCTCTCTGCAAGTACCTGGAGCCTCTTTAGTGCAACTCGGGCAAACAACTTTCCTACAACGCTAAGAAGAGAGATGCCACGGTAGTTGTTGCAGTCACCCCTGTCACCTTTGTTCTTGTACAGCGTGATGATGTTTGCATCCCTCATGTCTTGAGGTACTTCACCTTCTTTCCAGCAGAGATAGAGGATTTCATGCAGCTCAGTAGTGATGATCTCTTTGCACCACTTTAGGACTTCAGCAGGGATGCTGTCTTTTCCAGGTGCCTTGCCAAAGGCAAGGGAGTCCAGGGCCACGTGAAGTGGCCCTCTCAGTGAGAGGACCTTCTCACACCTGAAACAAGAATCATGCTACGACCTAGACATTCAAGTTCTATGTTTGATATATTTATACTCACAATGTTTTGTCAAATCAAAAGCAGCCTAAACTGGGCCTCTTTGGGTCCTGAATCAAAGCTATAAATCTATTCTGGATCGCCCAATATACTTACTTGCCACTACTGTCTGCTATTGCTGCTTGGACATGATCGCCATTTTATTGGTGGGAACATCATGTCAATGTATCTTGTGGAGTTTCCAGTAGAAGAGACAGCTGACTATTACAGACATTACAGACAATCCAAGCTTTATATTTTTGTAAGCTGCTTCGGTTGAAAAGCAGGGCATAAACTGAATGAATGAATGAATGAATGAATGAATGAATGAATGAGAACATAAGAAAAGCCCTGCTGGATCCGGCCAAGGGCCCATCTAGTCCAGCCTCCTGTATTTCACAATGGCCAACCAGATGCTTCTGGGAGCAGACCACAAGATACCTGTATCTTCTTGCCCCTCCTTCGCACTTGGCATTCAGAGATAGGCTACTAAGAGGCTGCATGCAGTCAGTTTGTGTTGGACCTTTCCTACATAAATCGGTCTAATTCCCTTTAAATGCTTTTAGATGAAGTGCCATCACAACGTCCTCTGACAAGGAGTTCCATGGATCAATTCCATGCTGGGTAAATAAATATTTCCTTTAGTTTGTTCTAACTGTCTTGCCAGTCAGTTTTAGTGGTACTGGTGTTCTAGTGTTGTGTGAAAGGGAAAGAACTTCCTTCTATACATCCCATGCATAATTTTATGTCTCTATCATGCCTCCCAGGCCTTCTTTTAGTCTAAAGATATGTAGCATTTCCTCATAAGTGAAATAATGCATAGTCTTTCCTCGTAAGGGAGGTGCCTCAACCCACTAATCATTCTGGTCACTCTCTTCTGCACTATTTCACTAAACCCTTTTTGACATGTGGAGACCAGAACCGAACACAATACTCCAAATGTGACTTTACCACCCATATGTACAATGGCGTCATAATAATGGCACCAAGATCTCTCTCTTGATCCTGTTGAAAAGTAGTATACAAATACTGTTGTTGTTGTTGATGATGATAATGATGATAAATATAGTATCATGATACTTCAAGGGGCATTGTGGGGGGGTGGAATATGAGCCATGGCTATGGGCTCCTGTTGCTGCTGCTGACCCACTGAAAATGAAAGAAGCCCTTGTCTCTGCCACAGTAAAGTGAAGGGGCTCACCAAGGTAAGAGGATGCCACTGGAGGTCACCTTGCCTGGAACCCCGTCAACCCTGGAGCTGCCTCTGTGACTATCCCTTCCAGCAACTGCCAGACCCATGAGTGTGCCCAGGATCACAAGCTCAAGGCCTCATCTTTGCTCCTGTATTTCCAGCCATGTCACCCTCTGCCCTTGTTTCATATCCAGCTCAGAAGAGCCACCACCCTGCATCTTATTAGCACCTCAAGTCTTTAAAGCAGGCAGTCGAATCCTTGTATTATTCCGGTGCCTTTTTTTCTCTTGTGCCGCATGCGAGGCAGCTTGAAATTGCCTTCCCAGTGTGAGTTGTGCGGGTAGTAATGAGGCTCTTGTGCCAGCCGGGCTCTTTTCTTCCTCGGGGCCTGGTCAGTGCCAATCCCCCAAAGGCATCCATTGCAGCAGGTTCAATGTTTCCATGGAGACTTCGGCTGCTCCGGGCCTCCCCCTTCTGCTCCCCTCCCCTTTTATCCTGGTTCTGTTTATTGTAAACAGGACCATGATCTCAGCACACACTGGCAGAGCTTCTGCCGGGACCGGGTCACCTGCTCGCTCCAGTCGCCTTGCGGTCCTGCTGTTGCCTGGGAAAGCAGCAGTGCCACCCTTTCAGCACAGCCCACACATGACAGGGTGGTGGTTGGCGCGCATGTGTGTGTGTTTCATTATCATTCCCTATTCTTCCATTGATTGTGCCTGGGTTTGTCACAGCAGCTGCAGGAGCCAGTCTGCCAACAAGGAGAGATGCCAGGGGAGTCTTTTGCAAGAAGGCTGGTGCTGTGGACAGAGGCCTTGAGGTCTGGCACATTTGCATACCTTTTGGGGGATACAAAGACCTGAGTGGTTTATCTCACCTCCTATCTCCTG
The DNA here is from genome assembly GCF_035046505.1 of Tiliqua scincoides. Taxonomy (NCBI): domain Eukaryota; kingdom Metazoa; phylum Chordata; class Lepidosauria; order Squamata; family Scincidae; genus Tiliqua; species Tiliqua scincoides. The sequence continues at coordinate 14,165,787 of NC_089821.1, forward strand.
TGGCTAAGCTGCCCTGGCCTCTACCAGGGACATGCAACAGGAACACAGCAAGGCCTTCTGAGGTTTTCGGCAGGTGTTTTCTTCTTTTATGTATATTTTTCCAGCGCGGCAGCAGGGGTGGGGGAGGGTTTACATTGGTGTTTTCAGTTGTGTCTTGTTCTAAAGCATCCTTTATCCATTTGTGTTGGCAGACTCCAAATCCAGGAATACAGGAGTGATCTAGGCGTGCATATTGGGCAGAGGTTAATTGTAGTGGAGCATTTGTTCAACTCCTTCTTTCTGAACAGCTTTTTACATTTTTCCCCGCATTACAATATTGTGACATTGTGTTAACGAAAGGACCACCCTTCTGTGGCACACAGCATGCAAAGGGACCCTGGTTCTGCCCATAACCTTCTGTTAAAAGGGATCGCATGTAACTGGGCTGGGCAGAACCTTGGACTGAGACCCTGGAGAACTGCTACCAGTCAGAATCAACAGTGCCCTGTCGTCTGACTCAGCACAATACAGCTTTCCAAATCACATGCCGTGAAGAAAGTCCCCTGTTTTTGCTAATTCTTTCACCTATTTTCAATCAGTCCAGCTCCTCAGAAACGTCTTCTCTGATGCCTCAACAGCCTGATGCAAAACGCTGTAATCCTTTGTTTAGGATAGTTTGTTATCCTCTTCTTCCCAAGAGCATCTTCCCCTTGACTGAGAAACAAAGGACTTGACATTGAATCAGGGCATTAGTCCAGAAAGCCTCCCTGACTTTGGAAAATTCAGACTCGCAGGTGACACCTTGATATCCAGTCCCTCAGAGGGTACCAAAAGTGCTAAGCTATTTGGGAATGGAAACAGATTTCAGGGGATTCATCATGAGTTTGGAGGCTTCCACATGAGTTTTTGAATGTATGGTCACAAAACCCATGTGGTTCTCAATATCCATGAGTTTTGAGTCCTCAGAGGAGGTGAGATGGCACCCTAGATTGGCTCCTGGAGCCCTCCTTCCCAACAGCTTCCCTTCTTCTAGTTTTTTTACTTTAAAGAATAGCTATCTCTTGCAAATAGGAGAGACAGCAGCGAAAGCAGCTTTTGTTTGATCTTTTGCTCTGTTTCTTTCAAATGGGGAAGGGAGAGAAGAAGGAGGGGAAGCCAACAGCTTTAGGTCCTCTTCCCACTGCAAAGAGAAGGAGGGAGGTACTATCTGTTTATATTACCCTATGTATGCCTACTCAGAAGTCTCATTGTGTTCCATGGGGCTTACCCTTGGGAAAGAGTTATAGGAGGGCAGCCCAGGCAAAGGAAGGAGGAGGTGATGGTGGTTTTCCTGTCCACAGTGGCGTTACTAGGGGTATGCAAAGGATTTGGGTTGTACCAGGTGACAAGCACAAGGGAGGTGACATTACTACTGGCCAAAAATTTTTAAACCTTGGTATTTTTGAATAATACCAACATATTACATATCAATTGATGTGTAATTTCATGCAGAAGGCAATGAAACAAACCGTGTTGAAATATCTCTATTCTATCAAAAGTTATAGCCAAAAAACCAGCAGGGGTGACCCCACCCCGCCCCAGATAGGTGTGACATGCTGGCCTCCCACACCAGGTGACACAAACCCTAGTGATGCCACTGCCTGTCCCCCCTTCTCCATTTGCTTTTTGCTGTGCGTATGCGCAATCTCACATACGTGCACTCTCCCTCACCTGGTGCTTTGGTTTATCCTTCCAATAGATCATGTGATCAGCATGCCATACAAATATCTGTTGTCTTCTTGGAATACACCTGCTGAATTCCCCAGGGTGAGAGAGAGAGCCTTTTGGAAGATCACAATAATAGTTTTGCAAAGATGTGTGCCCTGTGCTCCTTGAACTGACATAGGAAGTAACCCATGAAAGGCAGGTACTTTTTCCATGGAAGTGAGCAAAGGTAAGCTGGCTACGTGAATCACACAGTTCTTGCAGGTTCCCGTCAGCTGGGTGGACTGATGGGGCCCTAGTGCCGACTGGGGAACTGCACATGTCTAGACTAGGATGGTCATCAGAAGCTCAGCCAATGTATGTGATCTAGAACTAAAATGAATTGAGGGAGAAAAATTGTCATAATTGGAATATGCGTATTCTTCTGACCTCTTGTTATTTTTCCAATATTCCTAGTTAAGTATGGTTTTAGATTTAAGAGTTTTCAGAGGGGGGGGGGGGAATGAAAAGGAAATAGCATTGCTGTTTATAAATTAATCAACAAGATTTACAATTTAATTTTTAAAGTATTCCCCAATGTTGAATTTCAAAAGAAATTTGAAAATGTTTGGAAAATTGAAATATCAAATTCTTAATTTTTGCCAAGTGTCAACTTTATATTCTCAGTTGACCCCCAAAAATGCAGTCTTCTGGATGGGTCCAGAGGGAGGAAGGAAAATGTCATCTCCTCTTTAGAGGAAGATTTTTACTATTTTTTTTTCCTGATACCAAGTACATCCCTCAGTTTTGAAGTTTATCATTTTCAATTATAAAAACTTCCCAAAAGGAATGAGTCAGGTGAGAACACCTGATTTCAAGGAACTCATGACCAAATGACTAGTAGAAAATTATAAGAAGCCTGAAATGTCAGTGTGCATAAAGTAGTATGAATTGCAGGGCCAGTCCATCAATGAGTCCAACTGTGGGGGCCACCTCTATCCACCCACTCACCTCCACTGCTCCTCCTACCACTTCCTGGATTGGAAAAGGAAGGGGAGGATAGAGTGAAAGAGAAAGTATGGAAGAGAGTGTTGGGGTAGGGCATCTCTGACACTCTAGTTCACCTCTCTTGTAACCTCCACTCTTTATCTTCTATATGCTATTCCTTCTTTCCTTTCCCAGTCTAGGAAGCTGGAGGATCAGAAGGCATCCAGGCTGAAACAAGAGGCCAGAGTACACTGATCCCCATAAGTTTGGGTACCTTTGCTGCAACCCATAATCATTGCACGTATGGTCTCAAGCCATGATTTGAAGACAATATACTACAGCAACCTTGAAGCTATGGTCAGCACCTCCCTGCGGAACCACCTTCTATATTATCCTGAATTCCATGGAAGAAAAGTGGGATATAAATATGTGAAATTAAAATGATGTTCAAAAACTCATCTGACTTCTTTGGATATCTGGAATACTAAACTCTCCTTTTTCAGTTTTGTTCTCCCAGTCTAAGGCACAGAATAGAATACTGTACAGCAGTGTTTCTCAAACTGTGGGTTGGGACCCACTAGGTGGGTTGCGAGCCAACTTCAGGTGGGTCCCCATTCATTTCAATATTTTATTTTTAATTTATTAGACTTGATGCTACAAGTCACATACTTGATGGTATGTGACTGCATTTGGGGAAATGTTACAGTACTTTTAACAAGCTACTATGTATATTCTTTTAACAGTGGGACTTACTCCGGGATAAGGGTGGATAGGAATGCAGCCTAGGATTGTTAAAATTTCCCTGCTTGATTATGTCACTTCTGGTCCTGATGTCACTTCCAGTGGGTCCTGATAGATTCTCATTCTAAAAAGAGTGTCCCGGTGCTAAAAGTGTGAGAACCACTGCTGTGTAGAATAGTGATTGCATTGTGCATCCTATGTGTACAGTGGCTTAATAATGACCCCAAAGCATCGTTTACACTCAGACATAAGCAAGAATTCCCATTGCTCTTGCCACACTGTGTGTTTCCTGGAATGTCATAGGATGGAAAAGAAATTTAGATTCACATAAATACCATATTTTTGAGGAAAACAAGAAACTACAAGCCGAGCTGTCCCAGAAGACCCAATGATGCAGACTTGTCTTCAGAAGAGGAAGCATGTGCTATATTCATTGGTGAAACTGTTGAGAGAGAGCAGGTGGCATGTGCAAATCTCTTAGTTCCGAGAACTGGTGCCAAGAACAACATCTTGATGTAGTTTCATCCATAGTGTTGGTGGGGTAGGACAACTCCAGCCATTTCCTTTCATCTGGTTAGTAAGCAGACAAGTGGGAAAGTTTGTTATACTTAGATCCTGTCACATACCCAGCTCTGCTTAGATGTTGACCCAACATCACATGCTAGAACAGGATTCTCAAATAGGGTAACTGACTTCAGGGAGGGCGGGAAGGCTGGATAGGAGAAATGTAGAACATTAGCAGGCGTTTCACACTAGGGGTGGGAAGTTTAAAAGTTGCCTGGTTTATTCACCGCAGCATAAGGCTATGTAAGCTGCCAAGCGGGGTTGAGAAGTAAAATGTCTCCAGCACAGGCCCCCAGCAATCAGGACTCAGTTCTTTACCTCCAGCACCTCCACTGTGGACGTGGTTATCTGAACATTGCAGCACAAGTAGTGCTGCGTCTCTGGGATCTCAGTGTCTCCTATCATTACAATGCTTGTCCCTCCCTAATGTTGCTAGTTGACTTCTCCTGCCAGCAGATATTAAAGAATTCTGGGACATTAACAGCCCAATCCTATGCTTCCCTAGCGCCGAGTGCACCAAAACAGCAACTGCTGTATCCTATGGAGCAGGGAAGCAGTGCCAAGTCTCCTCAGGGTAAGGAAACAAACATTCCCTTACCCCCATGTAATACCCAGGCAGCCCCAACAGGTCTCCTCAGATCTGTGTCCGCTATTGAACAGGTGCAGAATAGAGGAGAACTGTGTCTGGTTTCCTAGCCTAGGAGGGGGGTTAGGATACAGTGGCAGAACCTGCCACCATCTCTGCCCCTCCCAGGCCCACTTCTCCCCTCTCCCCACCTTCCCCTCACCCTGAAAAGCCCTGCTACCAGCCGGTGGCTATACTCACTGCCAGGAGCTCTCAGCATCAGTCTTTGGGCGCTGAGGCCAAGCGCCGGCTGACACTGGGCTCAGCGCCTGTGGCACACTGTCTGGGTCAGTGGCGCCAGTGGAGCGCCGGTGCTGCAGCCCATAGGATTGGGCCCTAAATTCATTAAAGAGCATCTCAGAGAGTTAGGCACAATTTGCATAGAACTGCACTTTTAAGGGCTTAAGATGGCAGCAAACCCTTTGTAAGACATGAATTATAACCCAAACCTAACCTGCCTTGGAGCAGCCAGGCCATCTTCTGTGCGCTGCATCCACAGCAGGGTTGGAGCTGACTGCAGCGCAACTCAGGGCAAGGGGAATTATTTCCCCTTACCCCAGGTAACACAGCAGCAGCCCCAATGGGGCTACTTGGACCTGTACCACCTAAAAAGATGGCACAGATGTGAGCAACCCGGGCATATGCTGGGTCGTCTGGGAGGGGGGTTAGGATCTGGCATAAGTTCTGGATCCTGGCACCACCACCCCCAGCTGGGCCTGGTCCACTCATAGAGCATTTGACCATGGCAAAGGAGTGAGCTTAATCAACTCCACAACCAAATTGTCATCCTCCAGTACAGAAGTAAACACCACATACAAGATGTGAGCTGTACTGTATCCAGGAGCTGATATTAGTTGAGACAGGTCCATGTTTGCCATGGTGGCCATAAAATCCTGAACCATACTAGGGCCAGGGGCTTGGCCTGCATGTTAAAGCCCCCCCAGCACTAATGTCCTAGGGGATGACAACACTGCACCACAGACCACCCCCAGTGGCTCAGGTAGGGAGGGGGTTTGGCAACTGGGTAGAAAGTACACCAATAAAATCCTAATCCTATCTCACCTAGCTTCAGGCCCTAGCAATTGCTAACCTGAGTACCTGGACAAGGTGGTGGATTCCAGTGACATACAGTCAGGGGAGGCAACAAGACCCAACAAGTAAAAAGACCCAATAAGTAAAAAAAAAAAAAAAAACAAAGTCCAAGAACCCAACAAGTAAAAAGAAAAAGTTCCTTGATTTTCTGCTCTGTTCCTTTCTTCTAAAGCAAGGTCAGTGAGCAAGATTGAGCGAGGTCAGCAGCCGATTCTTCCAATGAAAAAAAGTCACAGGGTGCCTGTGACTGTCAGCTCTGGGGTGGGGGGCAGCAGGAAGATTTGCCCCACCAGGTTAGGCTATAATCATGCTGACTTCCATTTAAAAAAAAACAAGGCAGGGTGACTGGCTTCCAATCAAAAAGAAAGGACACCTACATCAGTAAACTCTAGGGAGGCAGCAGGAAAAAGCATGAAAAAAGAGGGGAGCATGTGCAGAGAACCAAAACCCTCTCTAGTTCTGAATGGAGGAAGAATAGGTAAGTTATTTTTTATTTATTTGGGGGAGGAGAGAGAACCTGCAGTTTTTTTTTTTTTTCAAGGAAGGTACTGAGAGAGATCGAGTTTCAGGAGGGGGAGGAAGGAGAGTGAATGTTTGTTCATATGGCTATGATGGCCGGATCCCAAAGGATCTCCTCTATGGAGAACTCGTGCAAGGAAAGCGCCCTACGGGTAGACCACAGCTGCAATACAAGGACATCTGCAAGAGGGATCTGAAGGCCTTAGGAGTGGACCTCAACAGGTGGGAAACCCTGGCCTCTGAGCGGCCCGCTTGGAGGCAGGCTGTGCAGCATGGCCTTTCCCAGTTTGAAGAGACACTTGGCCAACAGTCTGAGGCTAAGAGGCAAAGAAGGAAGGCCCATAGCCAGGGAGACAGACTAGGGACAGACTGCACTTGCTCCCGGTGTGGAAGGGATTGTCACTCCCGAATCGGCCTTTTCAGCCACACTAGACGCTGTGCCAGAACCACCTTTCAGAGCACAATACCAGAGTCTTTCGAGACTGAAGGTTGCCAACACACATGGCTGTGCCTTTCTGGGCCTGGACCTCACCGCACATCACTGGGTGGGTTCATGATAGACTATTGCAAATCTGCCTTTCTGCCCCTGCAGAAAAAGCTGCTACAGCATCCCAAAACCTGGCAGACAGAACTGGGGGAGAGCAATTCCTCTCACTCTGTCTGGCCTGGTCTCAATGATATGATCAGCAGCACAGTCATCCAGGATAAGATCTTGAATGGCCAAGATTTCATTATTAACCAATCTGGCATTAAGCAGGGGCACCTTTCACCAGCAAGGACTGCCATTACAGCTACCAAGGTTTGTGTGGCTGAGAAAGGAACTGGACATTGCTTGTTCAGTTAGATACCAACAAATAAGTTTGCATAAACATCCTCAAGTATGAATTGGGACTTAGCTTTCATATTTCCAAACACAGTGGTCTGTGGTCATCAAGTTATTGTTTTGTCTAACCCAACCCTGATGCTTCTGGAATGTAAAAAACATGAGTTTTTGCTATTCGTATTATTATTTAGGCATCAGCACCTCTCACACTGAGAATTTTTAAACCTAACCTAGCAGCCCAGCTGTTTAGAAAGTAAGGCAAAGAAAGATCTTTCATCCTTAAAAGTATCCTTCTGATCATGATTTGTGTGAAAATGAAATGCTTTTAAGAGGGGCTGCACAAGTTGAATTTCCCTCAAAAGCATCCTTCGGGGGAAGCTCTTCGGAGGCATGTTGAATGGTGTGGACAAAAAACCACAGCAGAGGGCCTGGGGGACCTGCGTGTTTCTAGGAAGAGCTCTTCACTGATGCAGTGAGCTGCCTACTGCTTGGTCTCCAGACCACAAACTCTGTTACACTGGATGTTTCAGATGCTTGGACTGAAGCCTGTTTTGAATAAACTGTATGTCCTTTGTACATAGTTATGAAAATGAAAATTACTGAAGCCCTTCTATTGGTTCAATAGCTTTGACTGCCCGTGTTTAGAGTGCAAGATCCTTCTCTGGTGTCTAGTGCTTTCTTGAGCAGACATTGGGTCTTAGCTACTAAGTAGCAGTACCCAGTGCTGCACCTTCATAAAAACAATAAGCAGGAAGATCAACTTTTACCACCTACAAATGACATAGGTACACATGATAACTGATCAGCTGTATACTTCAAAGTATCCCCCCAGCATATCAGCTTTGAGCTAGAATTGTACACTTATCAGCAAGCTGTTGTATCAATCCTGATCTAGACTTTTACACATAATTTTATAGTGCAGTAAAGCATTTTCCTTAAGCTGCAACTGGTGATGATGACCTCAGATATTTGCCTGAAGACACAAGGAGAATTCTATCCGAGATCTTGTTCCATTTTATAAAAGAATCTGCCTGATTCCCATTCATCCTGTTGAATCCACAGTGGCACAATTATTATTTATAATTTAAGAGCATTTTAAATAAAAGTAGAGGCAGGACACTGGATCAGAGCTGTTTTCAGTGCTCCTCAATGTGAGGCTTGGACACATCATGTCCTTGCGCAACTGTTTAGTTCAGTTTTTTATTCCAAATGAGACCATTGTCCCATTATCACAACTTAACAGGGAGGTTTTTTTCACCAATCCTATTGTTCCTTCTTTTTCTGAAACCACCGATACATGCTGTCACACAAATTTATCACATGCTCTTTTTCTTTTCTCCCTCCATGGAATTCTACTAGATAAGAAACCACAATTGAGTCCAAAACAAGGGGGGACAATTCAGTTCATGTTTTGCACTAGGATGGACATCTTGATACAATAAATCAAGGTGGTGGTGTTTTTTGTTTTGGTTCCCCCCCCCCCCCATTCTTAAAAATAAACAGAGCAATGAAAGTGAACCATGTTGCCATTCATACACTTTAAAAACATCTTTAATCTGCTTGGGAAAATCTTTTTCTCCCCTAACAGGAAAAAATATTAGTTGTCCCGATAACGAGCAAAACAAAATCAAGCAAAGGGCATCAAGAGACTTCCTGAAATTGAAAGAGGAAAAAAAAAAACCAGACCAACAATGTTTCATGTAGCTAGCTTAAAAAAAAAAAGAAAAAGCAAAAGGCATGCAGAGCAAGCCAAAGGGATCCTTCCAGTTTTCTCCAGGTTGCTTCTGGTTTCTGAAACATGAGGAGGAAGCAACATGTGAGCTTGCGAATGGGTGGGCAGGGGTGGGGGGAAGAAGCAGGCCGGCTGTTTTGTTTTTAACCTTGAAAGGTTTTATAACTCTCATTTCCTCCAACTTAAAAGATCGTGGGACTGTTTGTGTTTTGAGAAGACCCCCATCATGCTATTAACAATTTCAGGGGATACAATTGCTTAATTGGTAGCATCCAGCCAAATATACAAGAAAAACCAGATTCTTTCCTATGCTGAAGGCCCCTTGAGCCTTCATCTCACTATTTCAAGGAGATAGCCTGGCCTGTGCAAACTGGTATTGTGGGGCATTGAACAGTTGACACTTCACAACACATCACTGTTAGTATCCTGACATTTTGCATATACTTGTGTCTGTCTCCCTTTTGCTCCAACTGCCCAGAATGGCTTTGAAGGGGAGGAGGAGGGGCCACTTGCATGCCGTGGTGAGAACATAAGAACAGCCCCACTGGATCAGGCCATGGGTCCATCTAGTCCAGCTTCCTGTATCTCACAGCGGCCCACCAAATGCCCCAGGGAGCACACCTGATCACAAGAGACCTGCATCCTGGTACCCTCCCTTGCATGTGACACAGCCCATTTCTAAAATCAGGAGGTTGCACATACACATCATGGCTTGTAACCCGTAATGGAGTCTTCCTCCAAAAACCTGTCCAATCCCTTTTTAAAGGCATCCAGGCCAGATGCTGTCACCACATCCTGTGGCAAGGAGTTCCACCGACAAACCACACGCTGAGTAAAGAAATATTTTCTTTTGTCTATCCTAACTTCCTGCTAAACTTAGAACTTTGCACCCCCTCTAGCAATGCCACTGAGTACACCACAATTTAGCTGGCCAGGTACTCTAGTTCAATCCCACTGACATCAACAGGTGCAAAACAGCAAATGTCACAATTTTCTGCGACACAAAACAGTCTGTGAAATGTTCCAAATTCTGCTTTTGTGTCCTGCAAGGTCAGTACTATCCCAAGGTATCAAAATGTGTTTACCAAAAACTAGCACAGCATCCTGGGAGGATACGTGACAATCCACAGCCTGTAAATAATCGTGCTTCACAATCACATATTATTTGTTATTACTGGGGATGCGCAAAAGAATTTCTCAGCAAAAAAATATACAACCATTTTCGTCTCTTTATCTCCCCAGGGGATATCCGTGAACAGATAACTTTTCCTCATTAAAGGGCTGTTGTTGCTTTTCTTTTACTGAATGGGTGTTTGTTGATCTCGGTGCATTTTGCCATGATATACAAACATGCTCTGTGAATCATTTGCAACTTATTTCTGCTCGCTAGTTCATTTATGATGGTGCTGCATCGTCATCTTCTTGTTCTAGTTTTAAACTGGCCTTGTTTCCGTGCTTTTAGCAATGGCTTGACATGCAGGATATTCTCAAGTGAAGCTTTCCCTGGCATAAAGATGGTGTCCAGCATAATTGCTCAGAGGCCAGGACTCATTTGCAGCAGGCCCCTTTCCCTCTCCCCACCATGAAAGGCCTCATCTGTTGGAAAAAGTGAAAGATGGATTGGTGTCCTTTCACTTCTTCACATCCCTTTGTTTAAGCTTCCTACATTTCTGGCTGCCTGGCTTATATTTATAGCCAGATATGGGCAAAATATAGCATTCAAGGCCAACTCCAGGGTTGAGGCCCTAAATATACCCCCACGAAGCTTGATGTTGTCACAGGTGCAGTGATGCCGGGGCCTCTGGGGGAAGAACACACCTGCAGATGGGATGCGTGAGAGATGCTGTGGCCTTTGTGGCAGCTCTGTTACCTCCTCCTCCTCCAAGTGTCCCCCCCACCCTCAAATAAGAGCATTTCCCCCCAAAACCTCTTGCATCTTGACCCAAGATGGGAGAGGAGACAATGCCAACTGTGAGGCATGTGTATATATATAAGTAGTCTCCAGAGTGGATGATATAGATGATGATTATATATTAATTGATATATATTAATTGATAACTGATACTCTTTCTCTCGATACCGAGCTAAACAAACGCATTGGTATAGCAGCTACCACATTTTCCAGACTCACAAAGAGAGTAGGTCCAATGAGAAGCTGACGGAACATACCAAGATCCAGGTCTACAGAGCTTGCGTCTTGAGTACACTTCTGTACTGCAGCGAGTCATGGACTCTTCGCTCACAACAGGAGAGGAAACTGAACACTTTCCACATGCGCTGCCTCCGACGCATCCTCGGTATCACCTGGCAGAACAAAGTTCCAAACAACACAGTCCTGGAATGAGCTGAGATCCTCAGTGTGTATATACTGCTGAAACAGAGACGCCTGCGTTGGCTCAGTCATGTCGTGAGAATGGACAATGGCCAGATCCCAAAGGATCTCCTCTATGGACAACTCGTGCAGGGAAAGCGCCCTACAGGTAGGCCACAGCTGCGATACAAGGACATCTGCAAGAGGGATCTGAAGGCCTTAGGAGTGGACCTCAACAGATGGGAAAACCTTGGCCTCTGAGCATCCTGCTTGGAGGCAGGCTGTGCAGCATGGCCTCTCCCAGTTTGAAGAGGCACTTGCCCAAACGACTGAGGCAAAGAGGCAAAGAAGGAAGGCCCATAGCCAGGGAGACAGACCAGGGACAGACTACACTTGCTCCCAGTGTGGAAGAGATTGTCACTCCCGCATCGGCCTTTTCAGCCACACTAGATGCTCTTCCAGAACCACCATTCAGAGTGTGATACCTTAGTCTTCCGAGAATGAAGGTTGCCAACAACATTAATGATATATACATTAATTATAGACAAGTAGCCAACGACCTTTAAACATTATTCCCTGATCTAGTGTCAGTTCTTCATTCACTCTAGAGACCACTTGTTTTCTATAACACATCCTGGAGGCAATAAATCATATTAACAGTAGAGGGTCACATTGGTCATGGGATCACAATGTCCCTGATTACACAGGCCAACACACATTTTGCTTCCTTAAACATTACACCAATTGCTGGGTATGTTTGGGGTGCTGATTCCAAAAATGGCATCCGTTTTGCCCTATCACGTCTAGTTTTGGAGATATAGTATAGCCTCATTAGTGAATGGTTCAAGCAGCTTCCTCATGAGGAAGCCTACACTTATTTTTCCACATGATAAGGGTTTACAGCCCAGGTCAAGTCCTGCAGACTTCAAAATCTCAAGTAAGAGCCCAGTCCTGTGCTCAGGGGCATGGCTGCGTGCCGCCGAGCACTGTCACAAACGTGTCGTAAGGCAAGGCACGTTTACGAGCCCCACCGCCGGGCTCCTGGCTGTGCTAGCCCAGTGCCAGTCGGTGCTGGCTAGTGCTGGGCAGTCAGCCAGCTTCCGTGGCTCGACAGTCTCCTGGACCTCCAAGCCGCGGCACAGTAGGTGGGGGCGGGGGTGGGGGCAAGGAGGGAGGGGGGAGGCCCGTTGGGGGGCAGAGAGAGGACAGGGGGAGGCGTGCCAGGGGGAGGGAGGGAGGCGTGCCGGGGGGAGGGAGGGAGGCGGGTCCATGGAGATCTGCTCTGCAGGATCCAAGGCGCTCAGGTAGGGCTCCGTGCCCTACATGAGCACCTTTACTTTACCGCCGACCTTTTGGTCAGTAGTAAAGTGAGTAGCCCCATTGCAGGGCTGCTTACCTTACCCAGGAGAAGGGGAGAAGGGGACGAGGCGCTTCCCGCGGTAGCCCGGGAGGTGCAGGATCCAGCGGCAGCTGTTCCCGGTGCCGCTGAGATTGGGCGCCCCAGGCAGCTCAGGATTGGGCTGTACATGTCCCCGTTATCCCTGACCCAAACCACCCCATGTGGTCCCTAGGGATAGTTGATGGGTAAAACCACTCATTTAATTTCAAGATGCTATGTTGTTGTAAAAGTCATAGGAACAAGGCCAGTTAAAAATAATTAATGACGATACACCACATCAGGTGAATTTGGACTTCAAAGCTCTGAATTAGCTCACTAAGAAGGTTCCAGGATGCCAATTGCTCCTGCTGCCTTCTGCTATTTGCCCCATTTTTAACCTCTGCCATTGGCGTTAAAACAGGTGTGCAATGTGCACGTCTACACATGGTAGACATGACAACTTCTCAACTGGCCACCATGACTGTGCTTTAACAGCAGCAGGATGTGCAGACTTGCAGATGATAATGTTTTATCTCCATTGCCTGGAAAAAGCTTCAGCAGGTGTCTCTGCACCCCAATTGGCTGTTAAAGGCACAAGAGCAGGCCAGGTCATTTTTCTGGACAGTTGGCAACCCTAATATAAATTAGGATTGGATTGATTGACTGATTGATTGATTTTACCATATTTATTTATTACTGTATTTTTACCGCACATTTCATATAAACTCACAGGGGTTTACATAGGCAGGCTGAACATAAACCTCATCTTTCAATGAGTTTTTTTACAAGTACTATTTTATGAGAAAATCTCATAAAATCCTCCATTACTTCAGATGTTTCCCTTCACAGTGCGTGGCTGCCAACTCTTGCGTCCTCCAAGCTCTTGCAGGCAGCTACAAACCAAGCTTCAGACAGGTTCTCAAGACATTATCTGCTTTGTTTCTTTTTGCCATCTGACTCATCCACACTATTCCAGATACACCAGTAGCCTTTCACAGTCTCTCGGACTCCTTCCCAGGCAGCTGACCCTTGATCAGCACCCGTCCCTGCACCGGCCCAGCCAACTCCCAAAGAGGGGCAAACGTGCTTTACAGCATGTTTGTGACCCTCCTGGGCGAGTGCAATGGACTTGCGCTGGCCCAAGGGCGCCTTAGTATTGCACCCGAACAGGCAGATTGAGCAGCAGGATATACAGTGACCTCTTCCAAATCTCCAGATCCTCACAGACTGATGAGATTGGGCTACCAGCTTTTCAACCAGCCTTTGCGCTGTATCTTTTACTGAAGTTTGACATGCAACAAATAGAAACTAGAACTTCTCATGGCATGGAGAGAAAAGCAGAGTCACCTATGCTTGCGGCTGACCAAACTGCAGTCAGAGGCATAGCTACAGACACCGAGCACAGCCAAATGTGAGTCCCTATGCATGACTGTAATTCAGATGCTGCTGCTTGGTTTTGATTTCCCAGACAAGTGTAGATAATTGCACTGCCTTTAGCATTAATCAGTGGAACTCAGCTAGTTGGAATTCAAGCCCTCCAGTTCAGCTGGCTTGTGGACTGCAGACTTGGGCACACATGCATATTTAAGCTTGAAAGGAGCAAACAGAACCATGCGCATCTCACAAAATAAACCTGTAACTGTTTAAAGGCATACAAATGCAAATTGAACCCTATCTAAATATTTCAGCTGAATAGTTACTAGGTTAGTAGCATAACTGGATGCAAAGGACAGAGCTTCGACACTTTTCATAGTTGTGTTGAAGTTTCAGCAGATCCACCCTTCTGCATCAAAAGCTGCAAAATCCCTTCTTTTACACAACTATTAACAGTGCAGGATTCCTGCCATCATTTGCCTCTGGTTAACCCACCAGATAATGCTGTCTGCATTGGCAACCCAATTTACTTGAGCCTAATTAAATGTAATTGATATCAATGACTGGTGTCCTCTCTTCTGGACGTCCTGGCAAAATGCAGCATCGTTTGCTAATTACTTTTAACATGATTTTGCCAAGATGAACCTGGACACCGCAGACAAAGCTGCCTTTTCAAGTACCCAAGTCCTCTACCTCATTATTCATTAAATCCCATGCTGGTAACATCTAACAGCCTCTAAAGGCAGCTATTTTATTGCTAAGCATGTAATAAGTCCACTCAGTCTGAGTTCTTGTGATCATGGCAGAAACATTCATTTTTTTAAAAATCATTTCGTTAACCTAATGAGCATTTCTGTCCCAAGTTACATGGTTGCCTTCAATTCACTCACCACCTGCTTTTCCTTGTTTTCATTCCTAGCCACTAATTACTGAGCAGAGTCAATTCCTAATGAGGTTGCTTGATTTCCTGTTTTTCCGTACTTCTTGAGCCGCTTAAAGCACCAGTTCAACATAAAAGGAACCTTCTCTGAACAGATTTGAAATTAATTACTGTAACCTTGGTGGTAGCAGCAGTGGTTGCTATGCAGAGGTTTTTCATGACTACACTTCTCATTTAATGTTCCTGCATGAAACAAGCTCTCCATCCCCTTCTTTTACCCACCAGCATCACTGTCGTGAGTTCAAAAATTTTGTTCAGGAAATGGTTAGCTCCAGAAACACTGTGTCTCAGGCCGAGAAGGAAAGGCTGATGATGTCACAGATGACTGGACTGTGAGAAAACGATGGAGCACAAATAAGGAGGGAAACATCCTGACATCCGTCATAAAAGATGTCAGAGAAACACTTGTGAAAGTGCATGCCAGGTTCCAAAGAGCCAGCTTGTTGGAGAATAAGAACAGCATTAAAGCCCAGCTAAAACACGGATGTCCTATAATGACTTCATTCATCCATCCATCTCCCATTCCTTCAAGTCCCTAGCAGCAAATGCAAACAATGAGAATGATTACACTTCTGTAAGCCCCAGGAGTTCCATAGAGAAGATGTTTATCATTTCCTGGACCAGACCACTTAGGGCTTCAGTGGTTAAAACCAGCAGACTGATTTTAGCCCAGAAATTAATGGAACTCAACTCAGTGAAGCTCTCACAGAACCACAGTAATATGCTTGCAGAATGTGGATCCTGAAAAAGTCATGCTACCCAAGGCCAGCCTATTCATGAGGCTTATGGAGGTAGTCACCTCAGACAGCAGATTGGCAAGAGGTGCCCACCTCCATTGCCTCCACTGCTTCTCTTTCTCCTCCCAGTCCATGGGGTAGAAAGGAAAATGATGGGCTAGAGTTTTCATTTATTATGAGTGTAATCTACCTGAGAGTCACCCCCCCCAGCCCTACTGATATTAATGATATCTCTGTACGCAAAAACATTACAAAAGTGCTCTCATGAACCTCACTTTCATTTATAGATGGTTTGCTTGGATTGTGGCCTACATTTTTGGATTCCATCACTGTGTTTTATATTTTTGCTTTTGCAGTTTCTACATTTTTGGATGTTTTAAATGCATTATCGCCCTTATGCCTTTAGAACAGGGTGGGTCAAAAAAGAGAAACAAATAATGAAATAATAGATGTGCATCACAGTCAACAGTTGCATGTTTGGATAGAAATGCTTCACATATGCATAACACTTTCACGTGAATTAGATTACTGTTACAGTCCTGCAAGGTGAGTACTAATATCTCCATAATGTAGAGCAAAGGTTCCCAACTCGTGGTCTGTCAATTACATTCGATCTGTGAGACCCTGAGAAGTGGTCTGTGAGGCCTCACGAAAAAGGTCGTCTTTGATCACTTCCAGCCTCTCACCAAGTGGGCGCTTCCCCACCAACCACCAGAGAAGGCCAAGAATAGACTACCTACCGCCACAGCTGGCAACAAAAGCAGCAACCCACAAATCTTCTCTATAAGTATCCAATTCATTTCTAGTAAATCTCTAATAAATCTTCTCTAATTATTACAAAGTCAATTGTATTTTTTGTGTACAGGGGAGTGGGGGTTGTATGTGATCCAAGGATTCCAATTTTTGCCTCAGTGGCCCACAGGCTCCTAAAGGTTAAGAACCACCAATGTAGAGGGAGTCACTTGCTTAAGGCCACCTAAGGCCTCCTGATTTGTCTCCAAGCCACTATGCTCCCCCACTCTTCAAAGGATTTCTGCCTGTGACGACGTCCTTTAAACAAAGTGCATGAACTTCTGAAGCAAGTACAAATGCTCTCATCTCATAGTAAGCTATGCCTTCCGTTCCCATGTCTGCTTCTACTGTTTTATAAAAGGGCATGATGCAGGAGGAAGTTTTGATCACCAAACAAATTTGCTAGTGGTTAGGTTACACCTGTAGTCCAGGCATATTGCACTGTATGTAGAACAAGCTAAACATCCCCCAATAATGCCTCTGTGCCCCACCTCTCCCACCATACACAGATATACAAATTATCCATGTTCTGATTACCTGAAACTGACAGTTTCCTTGTCATTATCAATGATCTCATATGGGTATAACACAGAGAAGCTCCTAGTTCCAGAAAGTTTGCATTTACCAGGGAGAGATTTTCCAAGATGTGCACATTAATGCTTTCAGCATGCAGTCTCTAGTTCCCCACTTCAGCAGTGCGTCGGCCAGTGAGCACAGCACATTCCAGCCCCACCCAAATCATAAAGCTGAGAAAACTTCAATGGGCTCTGGGTTATTATTATGACAGGGTTTTCCTCTCAGGATCCAGCCTCTTTCTAAATGGTGGGAAAAGCTGCTTTCAGCAACCTCCAGTCTCCGCATGACAAAGTGGCTGACCATTCCTACAGCCCTGTGAACAGAATAGACGGAATAAGCTATTGTCTGCCCTCAGGACTCAGCTACCACCACGACACTTGATTGGTCCAGGATGTCATCGAACAAAAAGGTCATTGAATAAATGAGGAACAATACTTTTTTATGAAACAAATGAGTGCAGGCTAATTTATACCATGTTTGGTTTGGGCATTGCATACATCGTAAATGATGCAATTGGTAAATGGTATTTTCCGAAGAAAGTGAGATCAGCAAACTCCCTAATTATGGGAATTTCCTGTCACTGGGCCATAGCAACCGAACTGTAGGGACCTTGTAGAGATAGTGCATTTCATGGGGGCAGAGGCCATTTTTTCTGGCATCATGTCTATCTGAATCCTGAAGCCACCGGCTAGCAAAAGGGTGAGGTTTGTTCCTAGATAGCACAAGATCTCATGCCACCGTCAATCATTGTTCATGAGACAAAATTCAGATGATTTAAAGTCTGAGCCATTCTAAGATGATTGCTTCTGTTGTTTTGGTTAAGTATCCATCCATACCTACACCTAATTTGTTTATGCTGCCATATCGCCGATGAGCTCACAGCAGCTCTGTATGGCAGAGCTCAGCAATTAGAGATTCCTAACCATTTACTAGAGTTACAGTTCCCAGACTTCCTTGTGTGGAAGCCATGGCAGATACACAGTTTGAATCAAGGTTCATTGTGTGATGCCACATGGTTCCCACATTTCACATGGGAGTACAACCTCTATTTAAATCAAGAAGGTAACCAACCAACCAATTGCACCATTACCAATACAGGGCAAAGTTGGTTTAAAGGTTGAGCTGTATTCATGGCTTTTGAATATGACCTGGTGTTGACAAAACTGTTTCGCTGCGTTACCCCCAAAATCTTTGGCCCACCTTTTATACCACAAGTCTGAGTACAAGCAAACAGTAATATATTTTCCTTCTTGTGACTAAATAGCAAAATATTGCCTTGACTTTGCCAAAGAGAGTTGATCGGGTCTTGTGAGTGCTTTGCTTCAGCACAGGAATATAAATATATCTGCCTCTTCTGTCCTGATGCTGGTGACATGTAGGCTTTAAAAACACCTGTTTCGACACTAACCTAATTTCATGCTCTTTGGGAAGCAGAAAGTTGGGCTAAATGTGCAATCACATTCTGCCATCACCCCCTTCCCCTTTTCCCCAAATGAGAAAGATCTTGTAGTACAATTCCCAGAGTGAAATGCAGGAAGCCAAGATGTAAAACTACAAACCCCAAGGTGCACTGAGGTTCCTGTATAATTTTGCATTTGTTTAATTTCATTCATGCTTGGATTTCCTTCCTGCCCCAGTTACCACTGTCTCTCTCCATCTCCTTTTCCGAACTTTTTAACATGTTCCCTGAACCTTCCTTTTCTGAATGAATCCTTGTGATGCTCTTCCCTTTTCATTTTTGTCTAATGTTCCACCATCACCATGTCATTGTGACTCCCTTGCCAATGGTGCAGCTAGAGGGGGTGCAAGGCACAAAGTTTTGCAGCCACCTGAACATGTCATGCAACCAGCCCCACCACCCAGAATGGCTTTGAAGGGAGGCCCTTTGCACAGCGCGTTAAGGCGCCTGCAAAACTTTGTGCTTTGCACCCCCTCTAGCTATGCCACTGCTCCTTGCATAGGGTTCTGTTGCGGACAGCACCTTTTGCACCTGTATTGAAAAAAGACACACAGCTTTTGATTTTCCTTAGGCAGGCTCATGTGTTTTTACTGTGCTCTTGGCTAGAGGCTCTCATGGCTACATAAAATGAGGTTATCTTTTCTCTAGGCCTTTATTTACATGTTTCTTTAATAGGCACAGATGACTGGGACATGCTTGTTTAAATGAGCACTGATACTGTTCACTGGCTAGTGGCTACTAGATAGTGATCACACCGCACTTGCTTGGGGTTTCCAGAGAGAAACAGTTCATCAGCTGGAATGGCAATCTGTAGCAGCAGCCAGCAAAGGAGACAAAAATTGAAGCTTTGCCAGCTAGTTAGCAAGAAAGAACTAGGGGCTCCAGGCAAGCACAGGCAATTTTGACATTGGCCTGTAACCTCCTGTTGAACAGGTATAAATAAACAGATATTATAAAGCACCATATGTCTCTAGAAGTCTCCTTCTGTAAAGTAATTCCAGCCAATTTCTGCATCTCCACACATTTTTATATTCATCAATTAGCCCATTTCCACAAAGTGGAATTGGAAACTTTATGGAATATCAGCTGCTGAACATACCCCCATTTATTGATGGATACCTAGCCTGTAGTTCAGGCGTCTCCAAACTTTTATGTTTGAGGGCTACATCATAGCCACTTTGTATATTCGGTACATTTTTGGGGCCCGAAAATATCAATTTTATTTCTGAATGAATGAAATTTAAATGAATGAAAGTTTTACTTGGATCCTGTTTTGTAATCAGCATGATATGATACAGAACAAAAGAGAAATGTGACCATTACAACAAAATAATGCCATGCTTAAACGGAGAAATGATATATATATAATGAATAAAAATGTCAGACAATAGGAAATGTTCTGAGTAAAAAGTCAAGTTGCTTTGGGCCAGATAAAATTTTGCGGTGGGACAGATATGGCCCCCAGCCACAGTTTGGTGACGCCTGCTATAGTTAAACAATCACTGGTGTTGAGCTCTGCCATGGCTTCAGCTCTGTGACTCCTTATGGTCACCGTGAGCCAGACTTGCTATAAATCTGTTCCTTCATGCACAGAAAATAACCTTGTGTACATTATACTGTCTGGCTTGAAGCGTGCTTTGTTTCCATGTGAAATAAAAATGTGTAGTTCAATCCTATACCCATTCTTAGAAGTGCATTCCCCTGAGTTTAGTGGGTATGGTTTATAAGTAAACGCATATCAGGCTGTATCTGAAAACAAGCCTTATCTATTGAATTTCTACATTACACAACTATTCTTGGCGTAGAAACTATGCTAGAAAAGAGAAGCTGATGTTAGCTACTCCTCTGGTCAGAATCTTCAGCTCTAGGCAGAGGGCTACTTTACTAGGTGTAAAGGAGGAGAGATCTGTATCTTTTGCAGTTGTATAAAACTGGGATTCCAACAAGCATAGCCTTTCTTATGACAGATGGCAAACTACATTTGCAAAACTCTTTCTTCATACATGTCAGGTAAGGAGCCAGGAATTCAGTCCTCCTTTGCATGCATTTTACTGAACCCCTTGGAGAGACAAATTCCAAAAATTTTCCCTACCTCATCTACTCATTATCCCTGTATGCACCAATTCTCAAATTTTTATATACCACTTTTCAACAGAAAAGGTTCACAAATCACAAAAGTTTCACAAAGGTTTACACTGGAAAACAAATGGTTTGTTGTGAAAGTTAGCATATGATGTACTTCATTTTTCCTGAGTCCGGGGACCCATCACTTAGCGCCATCGGCCCTTCAGTGTTTTTATTCACAAAAATAAAGCAAGACTGAGACCCTCTCAAGAATGCAGTGGTGTCACATCAAGGTTGCTCATTAAATAGACTTCCTCTCTAGCTGCTTACAGATGTGGGAAATGCTGAAATTAGTCTACGTGAAACATGGAATATTTGGCAGCAATTAGATGCCTCTTTTTTTTTTTTAAGACAGCAAATGACAAGCAAAGGAAAACAAGTGGTGTGAATTAAATGGTGCTCAATGAAGTATCTTTCCTCTCTGAGCTAAAGGAAAATACAAGGGTATTTCCTGAGAAGGAAGAAAATCACATTTAAAAATGTCCTTCCTTAACACAGCAAAAAAAAAAAAGCAGATGCAAAACTCCCTAAAAGTTGAAAATTTCCAGCTTTGCAGGGATCTATTATTGACAAAAGGAAGACAAAGGCTACAGGCTTTAGAGCATGTAAGACAGTTGATGCAGAGATGCTGCAGGCACATGAGAAACTTAGATTTGGGATGAGACTAAACTACCGGTTTTTGCAAATGTAAGTGATAGATGTTTTTCATTGTAGGCTGTCTTGAAGGTTTTTATTTTTAAAATAGTATATAAATGATTTATGATTTATTATAATTATTTGATTTGCTCTGTAAAATCAAGACTTTTGAGACTGAAGGATGCCAACAACCTCTGTAACCCACTTTTTGAACATTTTTATTGAAAAGCAATATATCAGTATTTCTTAATCAATTTCCTCCTCCCCCAGTCTGGCATTATCCCATTCCATTTCTTCATCATCTGTCTTCCCTTTTCTTTCCACTGAGTTGTGAGACCAGAGAAAAGCCCAACAGAAGGTGAAAATTGCCTGCAGAAAGGTGGTGTAGGAAGAAAAATAGCAAGTGACTAAAGGGTTAACCTCCCCTCCTGCCCCTAATTTTTTTTCCTGCAGATCCCCTTCTGCTCTCACATTCATGTTATTTATGAAACATGATGCTGGGAACTTGTATCTGCTGGAAGAAAGTGCAGTTCCATTCTTAGTTCAAGTCAATTTGATAGACCACTTGAACTTCCTGATTTGATCTTTGAGATGAATAAATACTGTTTAAACATGTCGCATTTTGCTACAAAATTGTAGCATTTATTTAGTTAGTTATTGAGGGTGCAATCCTAAGGCACCCTTGGGCTGACGCAAGTCCTTTGAGCCATCCCAGGAGGGTCACAAACGTGCCATAAAGCATGATTATGCCTTCTCAAAAGTCAGCTGGGCCAGCACAGGAATGCGTGCCAGCCCGCAGAGGCTGAATTCAGCCTCCGAACCAACATGATCAAGGAGGCTTGTGTTGGCTGAGCTCAGCTGATGCAAGGGTCTGGGGTGGTGGGGGAGAAGGTGGGGAGGAGGCAGGAGGAAGGCATTCTGGGGCTGGGAAAGGTGGTCCGGGGGGTGGGCGTGTAGGGTGCGGGAGGCAGGGCTGGGACCCAGCAGATATGCCAGATTCTGGCCCCCGTTCCCGAGCGGTGCGGGGCGGCTGCAAGTCACTCCACTCTCCTCAGACTTAGACCACCTCTTGAAGTTGCACAATTTTGAAGAGATGCATTGGCTGAGCCACTTTGGGCCCAATCTTGCGTTGGATACAGTGTAGGCCTCCTGGCCTGCCTCTTCCAGCGCAAGATAGGTTTGCACTGTTAGTT
Organism: Tiliqua scincoides; assembly: GCF_035046505.1. Classification (NCBI taxonomy): domain Eukaryota; kingdom Metazoa; phylum Chordata; class Lepidosauria; order Squamata; family Scincidae; genus Tiliqua; species Tiliqua scincoides. Next base: position 14,188,052 of record NC_089821.1, read on the forward strand.
AATTAGTTAGTTCGTACCATGCAAAGGATTTTCTAATCTTTTCCTTAGCTGCAAGGAGCTGCCATATCTCATCTGACACTCCAGTGACCAGCAACGTCTCTGTGGCACAAGCCTATCCTCTCCCTCCGCTTGTGCAGCTGTACCAAAAAGGCATGTACTGTATCCAGTGGGGGGGGGGGGGGTGAAACAGAAGACCTGGGAAGGGAAAGGAATTTAAATCCCACTCCACAATGAGATTCCTTTAGATCTTTAGCTGGCAGAAGTCTGAATAGATAAAAGTGGCAAGGCAGCCTTCCCATTCCTCCCCCCTCCCCACCCAGTTTCACCCCTCCCCCACCCCACCTCCTGTGCTGGTTTACCTGTTCCATCACACAGAGTGGGAAATCTCTGGCCTCCAGAACACTAGTCCTGCCAGCCGGGCAGCCCAATAGGATTTAACAGATTCTAAAAACAAAATACATTTTTTGCTTTATTTAAAAAAAAACAAACCAGTCATAACAGTTTTGCACATGTGCACCTCCACTGACTGCACGGCACTCAGGTTTAATGAACTTTTGGCATTAACAGACCCCTGCCTTATCCCACTAAATTGTGAGTTCACTATATGATGAATCTCAGCACACGCTGCAAAAAGACATGCCTCTGTTTTTCCTTTCTTAATTACTGGCTCAAAAATAATATTTAGCATTAGTACAGCACATATGAATTTTCAAAGAGTTTTGTGTGCATTATCTAGTTGTAATCCGTCCAAGAATGTTATAGGGTAAATAGTATTTTCCTCCTCTTGCGGCTGAGATTGAGGGGGAGTGATTTGCCTTAGGCTGCCTGGTGAATTCATAGCAGAAGGGGAATTCAACTCAGAGAAGTTCCAATTCATAAACTCTCGGCTACTGTGCTATACCAGCCCCAATTCTACACTATACATAAATGTCATACAAATTCAGATTTGTTTTACAGGTGTAAACACATCTGTGTTTCAAAAACTCAGTTGAATCCAACTGCTCTCAGTCTCAGGTGAGGTGGGTTTCCATGTGTAGATTTTCTACAACAGAACCAAATCAACAGATTCCTGCATTCTAAACCTGATGTCTGCTCTGAAGGGCGATCCCAGAGGGTCAGCGCCCTTTGATATTGCCTCCACAGTACCAGCAAGTTCTTGGTTTTAGAGGCAGGCTGCCTCTGATTGCCAAATGCAGGGGAGGGCACCGGGATGTAGATTGTGTCTGCTGTCTTGTGTGCCCCCTGGGGCATTTGGTGGGCCACTGTGAGATACAGGAAGCTGGACTAGATGGGTCTTTGGCCTGAACCAGCAGGGCTCTTCTTATGTTCAAGGCAAAGAGCAAGCCCTTTCCAAACAGCAACAGTGGAACAGAGAAAAGAGTGGACAGATAACAACATCCAGGTCAGGATGTATGGACTACCCCGGTACAAAATCCTTCCACAGACAGCTGACTTGATGGCAGTTAAAATCCTCATGAGAAGCTCTGTGATGAAACTGTCTTCTCTCCTGACCAAGACCAATGACCGTTCTGGCTGTCTCGGTCTCAAAAGTGAGGCAAAGAGCAGGCCCTTGCTGGAAACACCTCCTCCCCACAAACCAGTTCAGAAGCAAAAGAGTTGGAAATGTACAGGTTTCAAATCTGTACTGCTATGCAGTATATATGCCTGATATAACCCAAGATCACACCATTACGTCCCAATCCTAATGGGTGACACACCACACTGTGGGGTCTGGCCACAGCTGCAAGCAGCAAGTAGCTGGGTCCTTGCGTCAGCTGCCACCCAACAAGTCCTGGCACAAGTAAGTCAGCACAGGGGGGAGGCAAGAGGCAGGGGGTGGAAGGAAAAGGGAGGGGACTGGGATGGGGAGGGGGTGAATCAAGGTCACGAAGGGGGCAGTATCAGCGGCAGTGGCACCACTGATACCCCATCCCCCTTCCCGGCCTTGATCCCCCAACTTGGGTCCACTCAGACTTGCACCAGCAAAGTAGCTGGTGCAGGTTCAGAGGACTACAAGGCCTTACCCAAGGGCAAGGGAACAGAAGTTCCTTTACTTTGAGGAGGACTTCACAGTTTGGAACTCCCCAGAGGGATGTGGTGCAGAGCCCATTGGCATGGCTGGTGGCAGCACACAGGGAGTTAGGTAAGATTGGGTTGCCCATTTGTAGTGGTAGGCCTCTGAACGATCCCAGTGACGAAAATGGCTGAAAATGGTAGCCAGCATACTTTAGTGGCATACTGTCAGCACATACTGTCAGACCATACTGGACCTGCTGTCAACACAAGGTGGATCCCAATACTACTGTTTTCACAGATTTCCCCCCCCCCTCTATACTAGCTTCATAGGTGGGCAATGCTAACCAATACCTTTGCACTGTTAGAAGTGCGTGCATCAAACGTATCTGTGATTTACTCAGAAATTCCATACTAAGAATTATATGACTGTGAACTTATAGCTAGTGTGAATGCATAGATTGTGGCATGCAGTGGCATATAGATTTCAATATTTATTATTAATGAACAAGAATGAATAATGAATAGTAATCCAGTGTCAGGCACTGCAACCAGATGGCAAGCTAACCATCAGAGTTTGACAGTATCTAGTAGATTTCTGTTCACTTTTGCTAGTTCTTGACCTATACTTCCAGGCTTCCCAGTTTTAGAATAAAGTCTCCACAACCATTAAAGCCTCCATAAATCAAAGCAACCCATTCACTATTTCTCTCCATGTTCAGGATCAACAGATAAAAGTAAAAAAATAACCTGCTCAAGTATCATTTCAATTATTTTTCCCCTGCTTCCAAACTGTCCTTTTAAAACTATTTGTATTTCATTGTATTTCCATTGATGCTGGAATCTAATCAAGAAACTTCCAGGATAGTAAACAAATTCAACCAATATGATGCCTGGATTTTATTCAGCAGTTAATATCTAAAAACAGGAATTGCATGATCAGAGCCTGCCTGGGAGTCATAATTATTATTATACCATCCATAAGGGCGGTGCAGGGAGGCAACAGAGGAAGGGAAGGGAAATGGAGGCAGCTTTAATCAAGGTTTTAACAAGAATAGCACACAGTATATATTCAAAGGTAGACTATTCCTTAGGCTTATATGTTTCCAGAGCCCCTGACTCACATTAAATTCTTGTTATATATAGTGATGAGAACAATCATGTCCATGTTCACACAATGTGGTGGTTGCTGATAATACGTACAATCCAATAGGGGTTGCTCCAGGACAGGATCCATTCATCTGAGATTGTTCTGCTTTCTCCCAAAGCAACCCTACAGTGCTCTATGCTTGTTAAGTGTCTGCAGCTGGGCAAGGATTTCACAACAGAGCTCCTGGGCCATAATGAATTCTGGGAACTATGATGAAAACAAGAAAAACTGTAGGAATAATATAGGTCTAGCAGCATGCACAGAACAGCTCCTTCCTTATAAAATATCATCAGCAATGATGAGTAAATGCAACAGGTGTGTAAGAACCAAATTTACTTCCTTACTCCACCAAATTTACTTCCTTGCTCCTCCAAATTTACTTCCTTTCCACTTTTTCTCCAGCCCCAGGTTCTTTGCTGGCAGCAGTGGCAAGCCATACAGAAATATACAAAGACATCTGGAAACACCTGCAGAGTTTCTTCTGACAAAGAACAACAAACCCGCCTAGGGTCCAACTTCTCCACTGGCATAGAAGCATGTGTGACTCCACAGGTTTCTAAAGGACTGCTGTGCTTATGCTGGCTGTACATTTTCCCTCTATACCTTGGCATGAAGCAAGCCCATGTAGCCCTGCAGCTGCTGCTGCCCCGATGGTGATTACCAGCCATAAAAAGGGGTGCAATACAAACCATATAACCACACCCAGCAATGTGACAACACCATAGAGAAATATTACTCGCTCTGTTCTCAAAGAAGCCAGTCTCTGGGTCAACCTGTGACACTGATAGGCAGTATGTTCCAGGATGAACAAAAGGAACTACAGCTTCCCACAGCTGATAGTCACTAGAAATGAAACTTCAACATGCAGAGCCTGTATACCTCTGTAGCCTGATTACCAGATGCTGCAGGCAAATAATGGAAAATGGTTATCCATGAATCATGCTGTCCTTATGTGCTTCTCTGAGGCACCTTGCTGAGCACTGGATGTTGCCTGAGGGCCCAATCCTATCCAACTTTCCAGCACCGGTGCAGCCACAATGCAGTCCTGAGGTAAGGGAACAAAAGTTCCCATACCTTGAGGAGGCCTCTGTGACTGCCTCCTCACCACAGGATGCAGTGCACGCCCGATTGGCACAGCTGCACTGGAAGATTAGATCGGATTTGGCCCTGAGTCAGCTGATAGATCCATGAGGCCCAGTATTGTCTACAACAGTGGTTCTCAAACTTTAAGCAGCGGGACCCACTTTTTAGAATGAGAATCTGTCAAGACCCACTGGAAGTGATGCCATGACCAGAAGTGACATCATCAAGCAGGAAAATTTTTAACAATCCTAGACTGCAATCCTACCCACACTTACCCAGGAGTAAGTCCCATTGACTATCATTGTTAAAAGCATATACATAGTAGCCTGTTAAAAGTACAGATGTATAACATTTCCCCAAATGCAGTCACATACCATGGTAGCACCATGTCTAATATATTAAAAATAAAATATTGAAATGAATGGGAATCCACCTGAAATAGGCTCGCGACCCATCTAGGGGTCCCAACCCACAGTTTGAGAAACACTGGTCTACAGTGTCTACCAGCAGCTCTCCAAGCATTCAGACAAGAGACTTTCCAAATCCTCTACCGGAAATAACTTTCCTTTGAGATGCCAGCACTGCTGGCCTATCTGTGAGGCCAACTGAGGCTGTCAATTCAGGCAGCAAACTGGTGGGAACTGCCCATCTTCATCTGTCCACTTGCCTAAATTGCTCCTCCTTCCACTTCCTGGAGACACTCAAGCCCCCCACAAAGTCCTCTTCACCATATGTCCTCTTTGTCCTCCTCTCCATTTTCCAGATGGGAGGAAAAAAGGTAGCATTTGGCAGACCTTGGGCAGGTCCTGGGTACAGGAAATCAAACCTGGGATTTTGTACATGCCAATTATGTACTCTGTCACTCAGTAGCATAGCTATGGCATATGCTATGCTATAGCATAGCTATAGTCTTGCAGGGCATCTCCTGAACTGTGTAAGTTGTCCCTCCCACTGACAATTGGAGCTATTCCCAGTGTCAAGAACTAAGCAGAGGCATCTCTTCTGCAAAACTTGGTGCTGTGACCCCCCTGTAACTACACTACTGCTGTCACTGAATTACAATCCCGGCCTCTGCTTATTGGAGTATATACAAAACAGTGGTGTATGCAGAAACCTTTGGTCTTGTGCAGCATGGCAATGTTTACTCACTAGCTTTGGAGATCCTGGTGAATAGGTAACACATGTCTGGACAAATGCACTTTGGCAGCCTGCTGGGAACCTTCATAAGGCATGAATTTACTGGCACGGCCCCTTCCAGCACAGGGGTGAATACTTGTTCTAGGTTCTTTTCACAAGGCAGCATTCCTGTTCAGGCTTTGCACACAATCATGTCCATAGGCCACAGAGTGAAGTCATGGTAGTTGATCGTGGTGAGTCAGCGCAGGGCAAATCAACACTACAGATGAAGTTATTTCAGTTCCCAAAGTAACAGAACTGTGATTGTATAGTGATGCTGGAGGTCTTTTTCATTGATGGACTGCTCAGTATTGCCTGCAAACTACAATTCCCAGGATTCTTTGGGGAAGCAGAGCTAGTTAAACTAGTATAAAACCAATATATTTGCATGGAGCTTTGTATATCTGAATCAAAAGGATGTCAGTTCCTTTGCTTGGCGTTTGACATGCCATAATGGCAGTGCACATCAATCCTCAGTGCACACAACTGACAGCAGGTCCGCAATAGCAAGAAGTTTTCCCAGGTGATACATTGGGGATCCTCTTGGGGATTACTGGTTTCATTCACATGACCTGCTTATGGCCACCTCACAGCATACAGCTTCTGCCAATCATGTTTTTGAACATAATCAGAAGCCAAACTCTACTTGGTCATTTGTGGTGTCATGCAAAAGCTTAATCCCGGGGAGAGAAGAACATTGGTCGGGACCTACAAGGAGATTACTGGATGATTTGTCGTAGATTCTGGTGTATAGTAACACAGATGTAGATTTGGACTTGTATTCGCATGTCATCTCAGTGTATTGGCTCACGTTGTGCAGCAGAGAATTGTCTCCACCCCAAGCCAATATTTTACATTTGTCTCTTCCCCACCCCACTATTCTGCATATGGCTCGCATTGCAGAACTTCAGGGCCACTAAAAACCAAATATCTTGTAAACCTGAAGCCTGCTCAAACATAATCCACCTGACCATAGACACATTGCAATGTGCACAGCAATCCAAGAAAACTAAGTTTTGCAGGGAGCCTTTCCGTTTTGCTCCCCCCCCCCCCCATGTCCAGAATGACTCCAGAAGGGCGGCTTGCAAGGTGCATTCAGCCATCTGAAAAATTTAGGGTGCAATCCTAACCCCTTATGTCAGTGCTTTCCAGCACTGACATAAGGGCAATGCAGCTCTGCAGTAAGGGAACAAACATTCCCTTGCTTTGAGGAGGCCTCTGTGAGTGACACTCAACTGCAGGATGCAGCACAAGTCCCATTGGCACCACTATGCCAGTGCTGGAAAGTACTGACATAAGGGGTTAGGATTGCACCCTTAGTGCTTTGCACCCCCTCTAGCTAGGCAACTGCTTGAGACTCTATGTGATGGTGTCCAACCCATGAGCTATTAGAGAGCATTTCCTGGTGCATGTGGTGGAGCATTACCTGGACAGATAGCGGGGGAGCGCAGCCAGCAGCCCTTCTGCCACAAGGATGTGCCAGGGGTGGGGAGGCAGGTGAGGAAGAGCCTCCCCACCTAAGTCCTTTGAAAAGTGTTACTGCTGTGTGAGGCACCCAAGTGCTCACAATCTGGACATAGGGTAGGTGGGGAGGCAAGTGAGGCAGAGCCTCCCCACTAGAGTCCTTCAAAAAGCTTTGCTGCTGTGTAGTAGTAGTAGTAACTTTATTGTCATTGTGCTACAGCACAACCAAATTTATGCACCTTTGAGATACAAGCATAAATATATACTACTATTCCAACAATCACACTCTACACACTCACCCACACATTCTATACAACACGCATCATAATATAAAAACATTATAACAGACCATAATGCCCAGGAGCATGGTAACAACTATATCGCCTTATTCAATGTAATTATGGCTGTGGGATAAAAACTGTGTGAGCAGGGGCGTAGCTAGTGGGGGGTGGGAGGCAGCCCGCCCCGGGTACCACCCTTGGGGGGTGACATACCACAAATGCCCCAACATCACTAACATCGCGAAGCTTTGAAGCTCCTTGGCCAATCCGCTCCGGGCTTCCGAAGGGAGCGCCACTGCTCAGATGCGGCTGCAGGGAGAGCTGCAGGCTGGGCTCGGCGCAGCGAAGACTCCTCTTGCTGCGAGTCCCAACAGCCTCCCGAAGAGTAGCGTCCAACACGCCGCCTGTTCGCGTGGCAGATGCAAGCGCAGCGGAGGGAGGCAAGCGGAGGTGCGCCGCTTGCAGGATCCCTGGAGGGGCCTTGGAGGGGAGAGAACCGCGAGCCAAGAGAGGCACCGCTTGTGGCTCCCCCAAGACCCACCCGCATTTGTGCAGCCAGGTCTCCGATGGGACGTGCCATGCGGGCAAAGGTGCCCCCTCCCTCCTCGGATGTGATCCGGTCCCTAAGGCAGGTGGGAGGCAGTGGCGTAGCGAGAGGGGCTGCAAAGCACTAAGTTTTGCGGGAAGCCTTCATTTTGCTTCCCCGCTATTCAGAGAATGGCTCTGAAGGGAAGGGGGAGGAGCCCTTTACACGCTGCGGGGAAGCTCCCTGCAAAACTTAATGCTTTGCATCCCCTCTCGCTACGCTACAGAGAGGGGGCTTAAAAGAAGGACCATGGGGAGCCCTGATGGCCCAGCAGCCGCCTCTCTACCCGCTGGAGGCCCCTGCACTGTGAACGCGGGCCAAGACGATCCTCCTGCTCCCCAGGGCCAAAAACACGGGGGCGTGAGAATCGGGGTTCGCCCGCTTGTGTGCATGACCCATGCGTGGGGGCGTCTCATCTCAGCAGCTGCCAGAGTGCTTCAGAAAGTGCCAGGCAGCCTAGAGAATTCTCCTTTGCCCACCCTGCAGGGGCGTGCGGTGGGTGGGGAGGCAGGTGAGGCAGAGCCTCCCCACTTGAGTCCTTTGAAAAGCGCCTCCGCAGTGTGAGGCCCCCATGCACCCACAACTCCTGGGATCCCGGGTCGCTCTGTGCGTGGCTTGAGAGTGCTTGGGTGCTTCACACAGCAGCGGTGCTTTTCGAAAAACTCAGGTGGAGAGGCTCTGTCCTCACCTGCCTCACCTGCTCTGGTGGGGAAGGCTCTGTCCCCACCTGCCCTAACCAGAGCGCATGCGTTGTGGTTGCTTGGGTCCCTCACACGGTGGAGGACTCCAGTGGGGAGGCTCTGCTTCACCTGCCTCCCCACCCACCACAGATCCCTGTGCTGCGTCAGAGCAGGTTTCCTTCCTGGGGTCTGTTTTTTCAGGCCCCCTGGTCAGCTCCAGACGTTTCAAGAAGCTTCCAAAGAGTCTCCGTCGCTTCCCTGCCTCTGGAACCCGGGCTGCCTCATCCCCCTGGGATCATCCCAGTGCAAACACGTAAAATGGGAAGTATGTGATAAACTTAGTGAAAGTTCTTTTTCTTTTCCTGAAGTCTTTGTGCAGCTTTTCTTCCATAAATCCTTTTTACGGCCTTACTACAATGGTGTGTAAAGTATTGAGATCACAATTGTTCCCATTTTGCAGGTGGGTAAGTGAGGCTCAAGGTCAGGGACTGGCCCAAGCCATCCTGTGAATTCCAACTGAGCCTCCCACCCCCAGGTCCGCATTGTGCACGAACAGCCAGGGTTTCATCCTTGGACACATGCCCGGAATAGTCTTCTCTATGATAGCTGCTGGTCTCTCTTTCCTTCCCAGTCTCCTTCCCACGAAGGTTGCTGCCCAGACGAGTCTTAGCCCACCATGTCCTGATCCAAAGTGGATAAAAAATGCAAAATATGTCAGTCTTTCTCACCCTACAAAGAGTGACGTCTCCCCCTACTCAGGCTGATCTGTCCCCATTTAGTTCCATAGACTATAATGGGACTTACATCTGAGTAGAAAGGCATAGGATCAGGCTCTGAGGCTGCAATCCTATGCACACTTTCCTAGGAGTAAGTTCCCATTGAACACAATGGAACTTACTTTTGAGTAGACGTGCATAGGATTGGCCAGCCTGTCTACTCATTTCGGAGAAGAGTAGCGGAGGCCGAGAGCCGAACCCAAGCCGCCTTCTGCCCTCGCTGAAATTCCCTCCCAAGGAGTGCCAAGGGGCAGAGTGAAGCGTTTGGGTAGGTGGGCCCGGGCAGGCTCACTGGCGCGGAGGGAGGGAGCGGGGCAGAGCTGGCCCTGTTGTGGCATCTGGCCTGGAGAGCAGGGACGGAGCGCCCCGCGAAGCTGTTGCATTAAGTTGGGCGATCGATCTATTGAATGGCAGGTGTTGGCCACCCAACAGATGGAGAGCTCCGAGGCCTCCGCCGGGCATTTGCATGGAAAAGCGGCCATCGATCGGGAGCCCAGGAGACCCGCGCGATCGCTGCGCCGCTGCGGCCAGGAGGGCTCGTTTCGTGGGTTCAGCTCTGAATAACGAGGGGGGTTGTGCGTGGGACTGACAGCCAGCCCGGGTCGGACTGAGCCAGCCAGAGAGAGCGAGCTGGGGGTTGAACTTGCTAGCATTTGCCAGTCAGATTTTGATTTGGAAGTGTGTGGGGAGGGTTTGGGGGGGGGGAGCCCATAACTGCCCCATGCAGCCGATGAGTCCTCTGGGCAGGAACCGTTCTATGCCCAGCGCGTAGCAGGCGACCCATGAAGAGGAAGGGGGTCGGGTGCAACGAGCAGTCCGTGGTCCTGAACGTTCTCTTGGAAGCGAGCCCCATTGAAGCAGGGACGTACGGTGGGGGGGGGGCAGGTGAGGCAGAGCCTTCCCGCCAGAGTCCTTGGAAAAGCTCCACGCGTGGGAGGTGTGCAAGGACGTAGAGGTGTGTGAGGTGTGCTTGCGGCAAGGACTTCCGTGGGGAGGCTCTGCCTCACCTGCCCGCCCACCCATCCACCCACCGCGCGTCCCTGCATTGAAGCCCATGGACTCTCCTTGGAGGCGAAGGCTCCTGGGCTCGGGGAAGCCGAACCTCCGCCTCGAGGGTCTCAAAGCCCACCTTTGCGCTGGCAGTGCGGGGCCCGGCGCCGAGGAGAGGGCACAGCGACAGTCAAGCGCCCCGAGAGCTCACCGGGAACGCGGCGGGCAGAGAGGCGGGCCGGGCCGGCCGGGGCTGCTCCTGCAGTGGCCGCTTCTGCGCCTCCTTCTCCCAGCCCAGCAGCGCCGCGGCACGTGCTCCGGCGAGCCGGCTCCTTCGCATGCTCGCGGGGCTGCAGGTGTCCTTTGTGCACTCGGGTGCCTGGAGCCTGCCGGCCCTTGTGGCGGCCCCAGTTGGCACGTGGCGTGCCCGGCCGGCTCGTGGCGGCTCTCGGAGCAGATGAGACACGCGCCGGCCTCATTTCAATGAGAATGGAGCCAGGTGGCAGCAACAGTTTGCAAATCCCCCTCCTTCTGTGCCGAGCGGGAAACCCGCATCGACCGCATCCACACCCCTGGCCCCTCTCCGGAGAGATGTTCCCGGGAGGGGGGCCTGGGGGCTGGAAACCAAACGGGGGTCGCTGCTTTTCTTTTCTTTGCTCCAGTTCTTCCGCAGCACATGGCTGGGTCAGGTGGCAAACTCTGGACCAGGAGCCTTTGAAAGCAGGGACGTCTGGTGGGTGGGGAGGCAGGAGAGGCAGAGCCTCCCTACCGCAGTCCTTCGAAAAGTGCCGCTGTTCTTTGAGGTGCCCAAGCATTCACAACCTACTCGCACAACCCATGGCGGGGAGGCAGGGTTATGAGTGCATGGGCACCTCACAAGGCGGCAGCACTTTTCTAAGGACTGCGGTGGGGAGGCTCTGCCTCATTGCCTCCCCACCTACCACACATCCCTGCTTTCAAAGACTCCTGGTCCAAAGTTTTTCGAAAGACTGCGGTGAGGAGGCTCTGCCTCACCTTCCTCCCCAACCCATTGCACGTCCCTGTTTGAAAGAGCTGTCAGGAAAACCCACCAGAACAGACTGGGGAGTGGGAGGAGGGCAGCTGTTCCACACGGTGAAACTGGAAACAAACCAGGCGGGATCATAACTTCTAGTTTTCTTGGGATTACTCCAGAGTAAGCGATGTGAAGGTCGCAGTGCTGAATCTCGGCACGTGAGAAAGGAGGGGAGGGGAGGGCGGACCGGAGAGGGAGAGTGGTCTGTAGGGGAAACGTGAAAAAAGTTCCTGCACGGGACCAGGACAGCACTTTCCTGAGAGTAAGCGCCATGGGATTTACTTCTAAGTAGACATGTCTAGGATTCGGCTCTGAGGCCAGTGTGTTTGCAGGCCACAAGGAGCCCTGGCTGCTTTCATCAGCTGCTGCTTCTATCTCCACTGCTCTAGAGATGCGTTTCTTTGCAAAGCGAGTAAGCGACTGCTTCGCTTTGTCTTCACCACAACCGCAAGATCTCTCCCATTCGCATTTGACAGACTAAGACCTGGAGAGGGTAACTTGCCCAAGGGCATTCAAATGAGTCCGTGGCAGAGATGAGACAGAGGGCACAATCCTAGGCATGTCTACTCAGAAGTAAGGAGCATTATATTCAATGGAATTTATTCCCAGGGAAAGGCACCTCACATGGTGGCGGAACTTTTCGAAGGACTGCGATGGGGAGGCTCTGCCTCACTTTCTCCCCACCCACCGCAGTTCCGTTTGAAAGAGCTATACTGTAGGATTGCAACCTTAAGCTTGGGTTCCTAGATTCTGATCTGCACCCACCCAGTGGCGTAGCTAGAGGGGGTGCAAAACACTAAGTTTTGCAGGTGCCTTAACGTTATGTGCAAGTGCCCCCCCCCCAGTCATTCCGGGCGGTGGGAGCAAAACGAAGGCCTACGCCCGGAAGTTCTCCTTGGAACATAGTCCGGAATGGCTCCTAAGGGGAGGGGCCGCTTGCACAGCGTGTTCAGGCACCTGCAGAACTTAGTGCTTTGCACCCTCTCTAGCTACACCACTGCACCCACAGGAACATGCGGGTTGTTTACATGGCCCTTGAAAACCTTTTAGTCCTTTCTTGAACTGAAGACAGAATTTTCAAAGCACATATGCGCTGCCATACATACATACATGCAATTTTGATGGGAAATGGCCACGATCCGCGTGGTCGTGTCTAGCTAGTTCCCAGAGGAGTCTTCCCTTGGAGACTGAACTTTCTGTACCCGTAGGCTACCTGCGCGCTGCCTCCTTCCACCAGTGTAACCTCATGCACCACCAGTCCCCTTATCACGCTTCAGCCGCCTGCCAAAAGACCCGCAGGAAACTGATAGCGGGCAAGAAGGTAGAGCAGGCAGAGACAACCGTCCTGATACTGAGCCCACGAACACAGCAGCGGTTCCTTCCAAGCGCGACTGCTTCGTGGAGCACTACTCTCGTTTTCTGCTGCGCCGAGCTGGAGAGGTTGCAGGCGGAAAGAAAAGGCACTCAGGTAGCAGGGACGTGCGGTGGGTGTTGGAGTTGGGACAACTCCGTCTGCTTCCAAGAGGTGGCAGGGTACTGTCCTAAAAAGGGTTAAGCCATAGCCCAGTGACCCTACACTTTACCTGTCCCCTTTGGATGACCTATGTGGGGGCGTGGCCCAGACACAATAACTAACCCTTCTTCTCCAAGCATGCCCTCTCTTCCTCACTGGTGACGCCATCTTGACCACATGGCATGCAGGATGAGGCAGCTTCAGGGCCTTGTTATCTTTTAAGTTAGAGTAACCTCTGATCTCAGTCAGATGCTGTAACCATACTTCTAATGAACCTTGAGTAAATGAATCTCCTTTGCAACTTCAACCAGCCAATGTTGTTTGTCTTTCTTGATTAGCAGTCAGCGGGGTGTGGGAGGCTCCCTGAGTTGATTCCCAGCAAGAGGGGGGGTCTGCTGCTGAAGCTACACTGCTTCCCCCCTAAAGAGGAAACCAGTTTTAAGAGATTCCTCCAACAGTGGGTGGGGAGGCAGGTGAGGCAGAGCCTCTTACTGAAGGCAGCACCGCCGCCATGTGAGGTACGCAAGTACTCCCCACCCATGCGGCCGAGACGAAAGGACTAGGTAGGGAAGCTCTGCCTCACCTGCCTTCTCATCCACTGCACGTCCCTACCAGGTAGCCAGGTGATGGACAGGTGTTGCTCCAGTGGTGCTAGGCTTACTTCCAGATATAAATCGCCTCTGGAGTTTCTCTGCTTGGTCTGGATGAGGAAGTGGGCTGAGTGTTCTCTTTCATCCTGGGAGATCTCGTTTCCAGAGGGTCTCTCCTGAACCCCTGGCCTCCAACAGTGATGCCATCTGGTTGAAGCTGATGGGTTTTCAAACCGATTTCAACCCCATCCTCCAGCTTCACAAGGCTGTGCAGAAAAGAGAAGAAACAGCTTGTCCCTTCTCAAAAGAGTCCTGAACCAGGAGCACCAAACACTGCTGCAGACGGTGTTTTGACTGTGACTGTGACTGTACCAGGAAGGGCCTACCAGCCTTGAAGATACAACAGCTGCAGGTCTGGAGTGGACTTGACCTGGAGAGAAAACCAGTTGGTCCACAAAGCCCAGAATAGCTCTCCAAGGTCTCAGGAAGAGAGAGGCCTTTCCTCTGAAGTGGAGATGCCAGCCATTGAACCTGGAACCTTGTGCATGGAAAGGACAGGCTCTCCCTTAGGGAGATGAGCTGGAGCTGGAGAATGAAAAGAAAGTCCTCAGTGATCAAATATTCCCCAACAGATTAACCCCTATCTACACACTGCACAACAGCTAGCAAAGAGCAGGCTCAGACAAGGATTGGGTCTCTTTCTTCCTTTATCTTTTCCAGATCAGCCAGTCCAACAGCAAAAGGCTTTTATTATTAGTTCACAGGTTAATGGCTGGGTATGATTAAACCAAATCTCTTCCTCACATTCCAGCCATGTCCCATTGTTCAAACCCTTCCTGCACCATTTTTCTGATGTCAACTCTCTGTTGTCCAAAGTGCTGCACAACTACATCCAATGAAGCTCTTAACTTGATTTTCTTTTACTGCAGCTTCTCTTTCCATACGGCAACTAGAAACTTTTCAGAATGCAGCCCCTTTGAATGCCTGTAAGGGAGATAAAGTAGGGTATAAATGTGTAAATAATTAAAATACAATAAAATAAAATCTGTTTTTGATGTCACATGGTGATCTATTCCAGCAGGTGGGGGAAAGGAGTCAAAAATTCCATAGGGCTCACACATACCCATGGGCCTGTCCTGAGTATCCCTCTGATCTGTGATCAAAGTTTCTTCACTAAGGTGGCAATCCTATGCACACTTTCTTGAAAATAAACTCCACTGAAGACAATGGGACTTACTTCTGATTGACAAGCATAGGATTGTGCTCTAAGTGTGGTCAAGCATTAACATAGCAATAGTTCCTGTTTTCATGATCAACAAAAAAATTCTGAAAGATGTGTAGCCGCACAGAGCCACAGGAGCACAGGTCATCCAAATCCACCCAAGAAACTTTATCCCCCTCCAGACCGCACCCTATTTATTGTGGGCACTCTACTATATTTTGTTATAGTGCTGTGATTAAGAATGATTTGAATCTTGCCTCTGCCATGAACTTACTTAGGCAAGCCACTAAGCCCTTAGTAAACTCCTTTACTAAGCTCCACTGAACTCCATGCGTTTTACCTCTGAATGACAATAGTTAGAGCAACCTAGGCAGCAATTATTGAGGAGTAAATCTCCTTAATTCAGTGGGACTTCTTGGGGAAAAAAAAACAGGAACAAAACCAGACTGCACAAGATACTAAACAGAGACATACCACACATTGCCATAAGAACACAAGAACAGCCCCACTGGATCAGGCCATAGGCCCATCTAGTCCAGCTTCCTGTATCTCACAGTGGCCCACCAAATGCCCCAGGGAGCACACCAGATAACAAGAGACTTGCATCCTGGTGCCCTCCCTTGCATCGGCCCATTTCTAAAATCAAATTTCAAATGACATAGCCTATTTCTAAAATCAGGAGGTTGCACATACACATCATGGCTTGTAACACATAATGGATTTTTCCTCCAGAAACTTGTTCAATCCCCTTTTAAAGGCATCCAGGCCAGATGCCATCACCACATCCTGTGGCAAGGAGTTCCACAGACCGACCACACGCTGAGTAAAGAAATATTTTCTTTTATCTGTCCTAACCCTCCCAACACTCAATTTTAGTGGATATCCCCTGGTTCTGGTGTTATGTGAGAGTGTACAGAGCATCTCTCTATCCACTTTATCGTTCCCATGCATAAGTTTGTATGTCTCAATCATGTCGCCCCTCAGGCATCTCTTTTCTAGGCTGTAGAGGCCCAAACGCCTTAGCCTTTCCTCATAAGGAAGGTGCCCCAGCCCAGTAATCATCTTAGTCACTCTCTTTTGCACCTTTTCCATTTCCACTATATCCTTTTTGAGATGTTGTGACCAGAACTGGACACAATACTCCAGGTGTGGCCTTACCATCGATTTGTACAAATTAACCGTTTTGTTCTCAATACCTTTTCTAATGATCCCAAGCATAGAATTGGCCTTCTTTACTGCCACCGCACAGTGGGTCCACACTTTCATCGACCTGTCCACCAGCACCCCAAGATCTCCCTCCTGATCTGTCACAGACAGCTCAGAACCCATTAGCCTATGTGTGAAGTTTTGATTTTTTGCCCCAATGTGCATGACTTTACACTTACTTACATTGGAACGCATCTGCCATTTTGCTGCCCATTCTGGAAAGATCCTTCTGGAGCTTCTCACAATCACTTCTGTTCTTCACCACTCAGAAAAGTTTGGTGTCCTCTTGTAAACTTTGCCTACCTCACTGCTCACCCATCTCCAGGTCATTTATGAAGAGGTTGAAAAGCACTGGTCCCAGGACAGATCCTTGGGACACAGCTTTTCACCTTTCTCCATTGTGCCATTTCCTCCTCCACAGTAATGTGAAGCCCTGAAGTCTTGGAGGGCAGTTACCATCAACATAGACAACAATAGGCTTGGTCAACCAATCCGAGTCAGGATATGAGAGTTTCAGATGTTTAAGTAACTGTGGATCATTAAGGCTGTATCCTTTAAATCCCCTTTAAATCCCATAAGATCTCCATCCAGAGAAAGTTGTGAGTGCTCCACTGGTGTGAAGGTACATTTTAAAATGCAGAAGCCACATGACCCCCCAAAAGCCACACCCCATTAAGACTATAATAACAACAAAAACCCTTTAAATTTCTTCCTTACTGTTCTTCTGTTCCCCAACCACTTATTCCTACTTTGAAAATTATTCTTTATTAATATTATAAATAAAGTTTATTTAAAGATCTCTCTCATTTCATCCCAGACTCTTGGAGTGGTTTGCAGTAACATAGCAACAAATGTATACAAACTGAAAAATGGGATTTTTAAAAATCCCAAATACATAAAAATATTAGAGTGTCAGCCTCTTCATGTTATTCAGAACTAAGAGGCCAATCCTATACATACCTACTCAGAAGTAAGTCTCATTATAGTGAATAAGACTTACTCCCAGAAAAATGTAGCTAGGATTGCAGCCTAAGTCCCACTGTGTTAAATAAGACTTACTCCCAAGTAAATTTGCATGGGAGGGTAGGCAAACAGAGTGAGTGTTGTTGGAGTTTGGAGCAACTCCATCTGCTGTCCAGAGGTGGCAGGATACTGTCCTGAAAGGGTTAAGCCATGGCCCAGTGACCCAACACTTTACCTGTCCCCTTTTGGTGACCTATGTGGGGGTGTGGCCCAGACCCTATAACCTTCCCTTCTGCTCCAAGCATTCTCTTGCCTCTCTTCCTCACTTCCTTGCATTCTCTTGCCTCTCTTCCTCACAAGAGAGGCTGCTTCTCTTGCCTCTCTTCCTCACTGACCACTGAACTGACAAGATGGCACCCAGCAGGGCTCTGCTGGCGCCGCCATCTTGACCACATGGCACGCAGGGCGAGGCAGCTTTAGGGCCTTGTTATCTCAAGTTAGTGAACCTCTGATCATAATCAGATGCTGTAAACATGCTTCTATGGAACCGTGAGTAAATCATTTGACTTCTTTTGCAACTTCAACCAGCAATTGTCGTTTGTCTTTCTTGATTAGCTGTCATTGGGGTGTGGGAGCTTCCCTGGGTTGATACCCAGCAAAGGGGGGGTTCTGCTGCTGAAGCTACTCTGCTTCCCCCCAAAGAGGAAACGACTTTTTTAAGATTCCTCCAACAAGTGTGTGCATTTTCATTGAGTAATCCATCTCAACTCTAAAGTTTCCTTCCTGGTTCATCACTGACAGCTCACACCCCATCTGTGTATATGTGAAGCTGGGATTTATATATGTATTCAGGATGTATTACAGACAGTTAATTGAAAAAAATTAAGTAAAACCATTACATTCACGGGGACTGAGATTTCCATAGAAATCAGCACACAGTAAAGGATGCAGAAACTGTTACTAGATTATTAAATTAAAGGTTGAGGATTAAGACAAATTGAGAACCTCCAATCAAGTATTTGGACCCTATGAGTGGACATTGGCCTATGGAATGTAAACCCACCAAATGTCTATCCACCTTTACCAAATATCTGAATAAAAGTCAAAATCTGACCAACTGTCCAGACTGAAGACCTCTCAGATAAGGGTTTCTAGGAAAACTTATGCACTTACTTGTAAAAGATTTGTTACTCAGTGCCAACTTTTAACTATCCTGTCCAAATAAAAATGGTTGAAGAATAATAACTCTCTTTATTCTTTCATTGATAGTTCAATTAAGGGCAATTGAAAAGTTTCAATTAAGGGGTGTAGAGTTTAGTCAATTAACCAGTCAGATTGATTGATTTTAAAACTTCAGATTTCATTTCATTTCTGTTGGAGGAATTTCTTGAGACTGGTTTCCTCTTTAGGGGGGAAGCAGAATAGCTTCAGCAGCAGACCCCCCCAACCCCTTTCTTGCTGGGAATCAACCCATGGAGCCTCCCACACCCGGCTGACTGCTAATCAATAAAGACAAAAACGGCAATGGCTGGTTGAAGTTGCAAAAGAAGTCATTTACTCATGGTTCCAATAGAAGTATGGTTACAGCATCTGATTATGTTCAGAGGTACACTAACTTAAAAGATAACAAGGCCCTGAAGCTGCCTCGTCCTGCGTGCCATGTGGTCAAGATGGCATCACCAGCAGAGCCCTGCTGGGAGCTGCGATCTTGTCTGGTCAGTGGTCCTGAGGAAGAGAGCAAGAGAGCGTGCTCAGAGTGAAGGGAAGGTTAAGTAGGGTCTGGGGCCATGCCCCCCACATAGGTCATCCAAAGGGGACAGGTAGGGTCACTGGGCTATGGCTTAACCCTTTCAATGGACAGTATCCTGCCACCTGTGGAAGCAGACGGAGTTGTACCAACTCCAACAATTTCATCATTTCAGACCAGGATGCTTTGCTTCCAAATAATTTTCTTTATATGTAAATGAATGCAGATTAAATGAACTAATTAATTGATTAACACCCCTGCACTGATTAATCAGCTATGATGTCTTTAATTGGGTGGTATAACCCTGATTCTATTTCTGTGACTGATTGTGACTGCAGAAAGATAGGAGGGACATGTGATTATTCTGAAATCATTGACGTGGCTTATAGAGTGTGATCCTGGATAAGCGGCAAACAAAATCCAACACCCAGTACTAACTGAGGTCCCACACAGATGCTGGGGGAGCTGCTCCCTGATGATTGGTAAGATGTAGGTTGAGAGTCAATAGCGATATGTTTCTGTCCTTTGAGCTTGCCCTCTGCAAACTTTTGCATTCAGCTGCCTGATGTTGCTTATTGCAACTTTTTATCTTCATTTTTTGTCAACACTAAACAGATGGCCAGTTAGGTTTAATGTTTATTATTTTACTACGGTCACTTTAATAGCTACAATCACAACAATATAACACTAGTATCACTCTCCACTTTGAGAAGATTTCACATCTGTTTGCTACTACCAGGAAGAGGAGTGCGATTGAGTAGTCATTCTCGGGGGGGGGGGGGGGAGAGATCAAGCTGGAAGTAGTGGGGACATTCACGCAGAAGAGGGGCTAGGTTTCAGTGGGGCTGAATGTTCACCGCCCACATCATAATATTTGGATCAAGGAAGGGAAGTCGGTGCCCAAAGCGTGCAGATTAAGCGTGAAACTCTATCCGGGAAGGGGCAGGCTGGGAGGATGGCAGTGAGGCTTGGCAGAGTTGTGAAAAGAAGGGGACCCGCTTGTCTTGCTCTAACCTACATTACCCCGGAAGAATAGAGAGAGTCCATCTGGTGCTGCCTGTGGATCCCCAGCACCAATGCGATGCCCTGCTCCTGCACGCCGGCTTGTGCCAGATGGTGCCTGGGCCAAGTGGCCATGCGTGGGGTGGCTCTGGGTAGCCTCATAAACCTCCAACACGAGTCAAAAATCAAAACACACACATACTAACATCTGCTAGAGCCCGCAGTAGCGGCTAGTCTTTCAGGGGCGAATTAAAGAGCCCCACCGCCTTCTGTTCCCCGGGTTAGGCGCTCATTACCATTGACCAAGCACTGATGTTATCTGGTCCCCCGTTTCATTTCGTGCTGAAGCTGTTAGCATCAGATTGGAGTCTGGCAGTTGACGCTGTTGCTGCTGAAGGGAGCCACGGGATCCTGCCGGGTGGACATTCCTGCCACTTGTTTACTGAGCAGTGCCACTCACGGCCGGCGGGCATCCTCTGAGCCCCGCTGCGAGAGACGTCCCCCGAGATCATAGTCAGTCGTCCAAGAAAATGGCTGCCCATGCCCATGGCAGACGTCCATGCCCATGGTTGGGCATGCTTCTCTAGGACGCTCCTTTTAAATGTTCGCAGAGCATCTCTCCTCGGGACGGCTCAGGCCTGACTTTCCGCAGAGTTTGCTCCACACCTTAACATGTAGGTCAGGGATGTGTGGTGGGTGGGGAGCCAGGTGAGGCAGAGCCTTGGAGTCCTAAGCGACTAAGATGATTACGGGGCTGGGGCACCTTCCTTATGAGGAAAGGCTACGGCGTTTGGGCCTCTTCAGCCTAGAAAAGAGACGCTTGAGGGGGGACATGATTGAGACATACAAAATTATGCAGGGGATGGACAGAGTGGATAGGGAGATGCTCTTTACACTCTCACATAATACCAGAACCAGGGGACATCCACTAAAATTGAGTGTTGGGCGGGTTAGGACAGACAAAAGAAAATATTTCTTTACTCAGCGTGTGGTTGGTCTGTGGAACTCCTTGCCACAGGATGTGGTGCTGGCGTCTAGCCTAGACGCCTTTAAAAGGGGATTGGACGAGTTTCTGGAGGAAAAATCCATTATGGGGTACAAGCCATGATGTGTATGCGCAACCTCCTGATTTTAGGAATGGGTTAAGTCAGAATGCCAGATGTAGGGGAGGGCACCAGGATGAGGTCTCTTGTTATCTGGTGTGCTCCCTGGGGCATTTGGTGGGCCGCTGTGAGATACAGGAAGCTGGACTAGATGGGCCTATGGCCTGATCCAGTGGGGCTGTTCTTATGTTCTTATGTTCCTTGGAAAAGTGCTGATGCGTCTGTGTGCAAGCACTCACAACCCACCGCGCTGCGTGTGTGTGTGTGTGTGAGCGTGCGTGCGTGCTTGCACACCTCATAGGCAACAGCGCTTTTCCAAGGACTCTGGTGGGGAGGCTCTGCCTCACCTGCCTCCCCACCCACCGCACGTCCCTGGAGGTATCACTGAACAGGACGAAATGTCCTGAAAAAACTCGCAACAGGTCCAGGATCTCCAGGAAGCGATCACAAGGGAAAGCTTCCTCGCGAGGTGGAGAGAAGTGCGTCCTCCTTTTACTGCGTGGGCTTTAACGATTCACAGCCCAATCTTATCCACACTTTCCTGGAAGTAAGCCCCATTGACTAATGGAACTTACTTCTGAGTAGACAAGCATAAGATTGGGTTCTCAGTCGGCAGAAGCCTGCAATTCAGAGGAGGGATCTTTAAAGAAAGAAAAAGGGGGAAAAAGGCAAAGCCCCCACAAGCCCCAACTTTCTAGAGCCAAACCAACTGGGCAGAAGTTCGCCTTCATTTCAAGGCCAGGGCTGCTCACCCCACCCCCACAAGCAGCCATCTGGCACGCACGAAGTTTAACTCGCCACTGTTGGTACATCGCATCTCGCAGCCACATTTTGCTCCTGGTGCTTCTTAGCTCTGCACAACATGCCAGCCTGCAGAGCCCTGCCCAAGCCGCCCTTCTTCTCTTTCCTGACAGGCTGGGAGGCAGGCCGGACTGCTCCGCAAAACTGACACTTCTGCTTTCCTGAATCTAAAGCAGGTTGTCTTCTAAAGCCTGCTTGGGAACTCGTTGCCTACTCCAAAATAAAGCCCACTCTTAAAACGAACGTGCAAGGTGTCCCGTTGGCAAAAGAAGGCGCCCACCGGTTGTCTGGCTGGTGTTACAGGTGAAAGGCAGCAGCATAAACCTTCTGGACAGGGGCTGGCACGAAAGTGGCAAGACTCATTACCATACAGCTGAAGGTTTATCTTCTCCCAGCGCCGTCTCTCTCCCTCCCCCATCCCTCCTTTTTAACAAGCTGAAATAAAAGCCACATGAAAGGCCTGCTCTGTGCCTGGCCTTAATGAGGGACACGCGACCCAACAATAAGCACACGTTGCAATCAGGCCAGGGGGTTTACTGGCACACACCAGCCGCAGCCGGGCTACAATCCCAGGCCAAGAATAGCTTCCCAGGTCTGTTTGGCACCATGCAGGAGGGAGGAGGGCTCCGCGGGGAAAAAATGCTCTGGGCCAAGTCAGTTGGCATCCTTCAGTCTCGGAAGACTATGGTATCGCGGAACAGTGTCCTCTCCAGTGCGCGAAGCCTGGGTAAGATAGATATGGAGGATACCCATGCAGCAAATCCCCCCTCTCCACGTCGCTGAAATGGTCCAATGGAAAGGCAGAAGCCAATACGGTTGGTTCCAGCTGCGTCACAGGAGTTGCCAGAACGTGACTGTGTTCAGCCATGAACTGCCTCAGGGACTCTGGCTCTGGATTTTGCCTCGAGGTTGACTCCTGAAGCCTTTTCCATAACTGGATGTAGCCACAAGGCAGTGGAGGTTTGGGATCAGAGTTTTCCTTCTCTCAGATGAGCTGCCTTCCCAGGCTAAGGAGTCCCATCTACCCGGTGGCTGTTTAGTCGCCTCTTAACGACAAGTACAGCCAAACTGAGGGCCTATTCTTATCCCCAGCCCCCAGGGGAAAGGCTCTGGACCAAGACTGCACCCAACTGAGTCCTCCTTCTCCTTTCTCGAGGCACCCAGTCCTGTGACTGGGATGGAACTTCCCCTGTTTCTGGCTGTCCTCACCTGAGGACTGAGCTCTCGTTGTCGGTTCCTGCGGGCTGGTGTGAGGTGCTAAAGGACCACATTTCTGGTGCGAAGTGAACGTTTACAACCAGTCCTCAAACACTTCGAGCAGCGAGAGCAGCATGGCTCAACTTTCAGCAGAGTCGACTCCATTGAACAAACTCCTCTGGACGGGGAGCAAATGCGAAGTCATCATAAGAACATAAGAGCAGCCTCGCTGTCTCAGGGAGCACACAAAACAAGCACAACCTGCGTCCTGGTGCTCTCCCTTGCATCTGGCAATCAGAGGCAACCTACCTCTAAAACCAGGAGCTTGAAACCAGGAACTTGGGGTGCATCGTCCTCCCCTCTTTGCCCCCACACTTCGATGGGGCTTTTCTCATCAAAGTTGGAAAGTAACCACAAAAGGGACTGAGAAGTGAAGGGGCTTCTCTTCTCTTCACGTGTGCCCGGCTGTTAAGGCGTGTCAAACGGAGTGACTTGCCAAACAACCTGGTTGCAGGAACGTGCGGTGGGTGGGGAGGCAGAGCCTCCCCACCAGAGTCCTTCAAAAAGCGCGGCCACCCTGCGAAGTGCCCAAGCACCCACAACCCACACGAGCGGCGCAGGTGCTTTTCGAAGGACTCTGGTGGGGAGGCTCTGCCTCAACTGCCTCCCTCCCACCGAACCTCCCTGCAACCAGGTTCAGAGCGTCATTGCAGAGTAATCCACTGGGTCTTTCGCTTTCTCGAAGTCCAGTTTCATTTCTGGGTTCTACCTGCTATCAACTGGGCAGCTGCCTTACTCATACATGTACACTTTGGGGTGGTGCAGTCTTTAGAAGACCTTCGTCTCTTTGGAGCGGGAAGAGAACTGCGTGGTCTTACTTTCGAGCGTCTCACTTGACTTTTCAGTGACCCCTTGATGTTATTTAATTCTGGCCAGATCTTCGTGCCCTCTTCGCGGCAGGAGCGCTGAATTTTCGAGGGGGCCTTGGCCAAGTCTCAGTTGTGCGTGTGGTACGAAATATCTCAACAGATGCTTGGCTTGTTAATAACCACCAGCTAGGCTCCTTGATGGTCAGTGCAGCAGGAGGAGGGCATTCATTCTGGATGGAGGGCTCTCCCTGCAACATTTGGTTTTCTTTTCCAGATCAGGGGGAGGGATCGCCTGAGTCTGACTGACAGTTTATATAATGAGCTCCCGAGTACTGGAGGCAACTATATAAACAGCTCGAAGGGAAGCGAGTTTTCCATTCACCGAGCGGCGCTGCGAGCCCCGGTCAAGGAGGAGCGCTGAGTTCAGCACCACGCACACGCCCTGGCTTGGGAGTTTATCAAGGCGACCTTGGCAAGCCATCAGTTTCCTCGTCTGCTGCAGGATTAACCCCCCCACCAAAAAAAAAAAAAAAACCACGCACGCACCACACACGCTCGTGGGTGGTCTGAACCCCCTGGATTATCTCTTTTCTTTCCGACTGGGGAGCACTTGGAAGGACTGGGCGTCGCAGGGACCTGCTGGAGCCGGAGACAGGAGCGCATCCTTGGACCACCTGAGGAATACAAGCCGGTCCGCCTCGGCAAGCGGAGCAGGATGACGACTCGGCGCTTCTTGGGCTTGGCGCTTGCCTTCACGCTTGTGCTGCAGCAGGTAATGGCCCGCCCGCCCCGGGGCTCTTCCGGAGAGGCTGCGGGGCCGAGCCCGGGTAAGCTGCGGGCCTGACGCGGCTCTTTTGTGTGTGTCTCCCTTGTGTAGCAGAGGGTCTGCGGCTCGGGCGTCTTCCAGTTGGAGCTGCGCGAGTTCGTCAATGGCCCGGGCGCGCTGGCTAGCGGGGAGCTCTGCGCAGAGGGCTGCAGGACCTTCTTTCGCGTGTGCTTGAAGCACTTCCAGGCGGTCATCTCGCCGGGCGCCTGCACCTTCGGGAGTATCGTCACCCCGGTCCTGGGCACCAACAACTTCACTGTCCGGGCCACCGAGGGATTCGGCAGCCCCATCAAGCTGCCTTTCAACTTCACTTGGCCGGTGAGAGCTCACCTCTAGCAAGCAGGCTTCGTGCAAGGGGAGGGAGGTGAGGGCTGCGATCCTATTCACACTTTCCTGGGAGTAAGCCCCACTGAACACAGTGGGATTTACTTCTGAGTAAACATGCATAGGATTGGGCTCTGAGCCCAAGCCTATGCATATCTACTCAGAAGTAAGTCCCATTGTGTTCAATGAGACTTACTCCCAGGAAAGTATAGATAGGATTGCAGCCTAAGACAGGGAGTCCTGTTGGCTACGTCAGACAGGAGCTTCCACCTTCATTTAAAAAGCCACTGCAACAGCAACACTCAGGCACATGCCCTTCTTTTGCTACCCTGGTACTAGACATGCCAAGCGTTGCAAAAGAAGGGGCCATGCGCCTATCGCATCGTGTGCGGAGGAAGAAGTCTTCCACCCAAAGAGGGAGAGAATTCCCTCCAATTCCCAGGAGATGAGAGCAGTCCTGGGGAAGCTCCATTTCACTGACACAGGCCAAGTAATGCTACCTGCAATTAGATTAATTGAAATGTATATCTGCGACCTGGCAACGCGGCCAGCGAGAGGTTTTCTGGTTTCACCTGATTGTTTTCGACGGTCCGGCCAGCCACCTCCCTTCCGATCACTTTTCACTGGAGTCCTCCGCGGGCGCGAGGCTTCTGCTGTCCTTTCTTCTCACTTCCATTTCTCATCCACAGGGAACTTTCTCATTGATCATCGAAGCCTGGCACGCTCCTGAAGGTTATCGTCCAGCAGGTGAATATGGCTCTTGGCAGCCACTAGGGGGCAACCGCTTTCCCAATGTTCTGCTTTAAACACGGAGCATAACATAAAATCCTTAAGTGGGTTGACATCTTTCTAAAATAACTTTCACCTAAACAAAATAAATGTTATTTTATGTAGGTGTTTGGAAATATTGGGGGGGGGAGTTGCTTTAGTTTGTGAGCCAGAGCCCATTCCCTACCTCTCAATCTGCTTTGCTTTGATTTTGTCCCCTACTTAATCTCCACACAATTGCGTTTCCTCCTGTTTATTTTTGGCGTGGGAAAGAAAGGAGTTCTTTGGTGAGAAAACTACAAGGCTGCCAAAAAGTCCTGACTGCCTTTTCCTGTATTTTACACCTTTTGCAAATTCCGCCCTTTGGAAAAGAAATAATGGCTTTGGGATGTTTTTCTGACATAGAGGAAAAGGATATTTCAACAGCACAACAGTTCTTACTTTGAAAGCCTTTCTGCAAAGTTTCTCAGGTCCAGGGTGAACAATAATTGATACTAAAGACAGCAGCAAACAGTCCTTTGACATCAGTACTGTGATTTTTCTCCTAATTATCGGCAAACAAAGACTGAGTGTACAGGCAACAAAGGCCTCCATATACTCCTGGCTAGTTAACTTTTTAATCAACATTATTTGGGTTGAATAATACAGGAGTCTTCGGCAACTGAATATCAATAGCAAGCCATTGTCACAGGCAGCAAAGTGGATTCCCTTTGCTTGGAAATCAATCATTGACTATGTATTTTTCAAACTTCTTAGCATCTTGAATTATATTCAACAGAATGAAATCGCCCTTTTAAGGAAGGTACTGGCTGATTTGTTTGCATAGTTGGGGGCTAGAGGATTGATGCTAGATGCTATTGCACTTCACAGCACTCCCATGGAGAGATGGAATGTAATGTGAGAATGGTTTTAATTAGGGCATAGTGCATAATACCACAAAGTACCATAGTGGGAAATGGCATGATATGGAGATTACACCATGAACAGCAACGGGCATGTGTAGGGAGGTATACACTGCAAATGTGATAAAAGATGACCCATGACACTTGTCTCTAGAAAGACCCCTGTTCTTTTAACAACTCATAACAGGCAAAAATTCAGCAAGTGAAGCATCTTTCAGCAAAAAGAAGGCATGAATGAAAAAATGTTTCACTGGGTGAGCTTCTGCCTCTTAGGTGTTACAGAAGGGTTGCCAGGCCACCCCCCCCCCCTCAAAAAAAATGTGGCAACCATGAGGATGCAAGGGCCACTGTGGGAAAACAACCAGACTGAAAGATGGAGTTGCAAAAGTAGGAGTCATAATGGTGCTTTGGAGACAGGTATGAGAGGAGTGCAGTGGTAGTGTGGAAAGGTAGTGACTGTTGTGCATGGTGGCAGTTTACCAGGGGCCTTCCTTGAAAAGCGCAATTGTTTTACTCAGTGTTTCTCAACCAGTGGTATGGGTACCACCAATGGTACTTGAGGTGCTGTCTGGTGGTACTCATGGAATCCCTGGACACCTGTTGCCTGGCAGCAAGACCAGGAACACAACACAACAAACAGTGATTGGAGGCTTGGCTTGGTGGGCAGAACTTCAAAGCATGCTTTTCTGTGCTCAAAAAAGCCCTCCTATCCACCCTGAACCTCTTACTGATATCTGTTGTTTCGCAACTGGCCTCCCAACCCAGAAGTAACTGGCAATGACATTATTGCCAGTTACCTCTGGTAGTACTTTGAATAGGTGGATCATGTGAAGTGGTATGGCAGAAGACAAACATTGAGAAACACTGGTTTAACTGCTAAGCCCAAGAGGGTGCTCTGGATCTCCAGCCTGCCTGGTAGTCTTCTCACCGGCCTTGAGGCCTTGGTTTTTTCCTTAAGCACTGCAGAGGATAGGCTGTTGGTACTCAGTGGTGCTCTACACATGCTCAGAAGCACTCGCCTTTCTTACTGCTTCACATAGTCCGGGTTTCATGACCAGGGGCTGAGTCTGCACAGATAAGAACATAAGATAAGAGCCCTGCTGGATCAGGTCAAAGTCCCATCTAGTCCAGCTTCCTGTATCTCACAGTGGCCCACCAGATGCCTCAGGGAGCATACAGGACAACAAGAGACTTGCATCCTAGTGCCCTCCCTTGCATCTGGCCTTCAGAGGTAGCCTACTTCTAAAACCAGGAGGTTGTACAGACCCATCATGGCTTGTAACCAGTGATGGACTTTTCCTCCAGAAATCTGTCCAATCTCCTTTTAAAGGCATCCAGGCCAGGTGCCATCACAATATCCTGCGGCAGAGTTCCACAGACTAATCATATGCTGGAAAAAGAAATAGTTTCTTTTGTCTGTCCTAACTCTCCCAACACCCAACTTTAGTGGATGTCCCCTGGTTCTGGTGTTATGTGAGAGGGAAAAGAGCATCTCTCTATCCACTCTATCAATCCCCTGCATAATTTTGTATGTCTCAGTCATGTATGCCTCTTTTCTAGACTGATTAAGGCCTTATGGGTGGCATCGTGAGTGGAGAGCTCTGTGGGTGGCGGGAGCCAAGAGGCATGTGGGAAGCAGCATTCAGTTCACGTGTGAGGGGTCGGCGGCGTCCACAGAGCAGGGGGAGAGGGGAAGGCTTCCTCCAGCCCTCACCCAGTGTGTCTCTCCCTGCCTCAGGTGCGCAGCCCCCAGCCCAGAAGTGGCTCATCAGTGAGATGGCGATCCGGCGCTCACTGGCAGTGGGTGAGGACTGGTTCCAGGATGAGCAGACCAGCAAGCATGCCAAGCTGCGCTACTCCTACCGGGTGGTCTGCAACGAGCACTACTACGGGGACAACTGCTCCCGTCTCTGCCGGGGTCGCGACGACCACTTTGGCCACTATGTCTGCGAGGCTGATGGCAGTGTTTCCTGCATGAACGGCTGGACAGGGAACTACTGTACTGAGGGTAAGTGACTGACACTGACTGACTGACTGACTGACTGGTTGGTTGGGGACTACTGTACTGAGGGTGACTGACTGACTGGGAACTATTGTACTGTGAGTGAGTGAGTGAGTGACAACTACTGTACTGAGGGTGACTGACTGAGAACTACTGTACTGTGAGTGAGTGAGTGAGTGACAGCTACTGCACTGAGGGTGACTGACTGACTGGGAACTACTGTACTGTCAGTGAGTGAGTGCTGTACTTTAAGGTGAGTGACTGACTGACCACCTCCTCACACCCTCTCGGTGAGGGGGCAGCTGCTGACTGAGGGCCAGGGAGCAGAAGGCGGGAAACGCCACGCCGCGGAGAAGCTAAACAGCTCCCCCTGCTGCCCGCCAATGCTCACCACACGCCCAGCGCACGCGAGCTGTGGGGGTCATCCGTTAAAAACCGTTGGCACTCTTCCCACTCAGACACTGGGCTGCAACTGCGCATGCGCGAGGCTTAAGGTGCGGGGGGGTGGAGTTCGTGAGAGAGTTAAAACCCTCAGGCAGAGAGAGAGAAAGAGAATTGGTCATGTGGTGCGAGGGAGCTGTTGAGGTTCGAGCCTCAGAGAGTTAGGGGAAAGAGCTATATGACGCGCAACCGCCGACCTCCGGTATCCCTGTGAACACAGTGCCATATGCGGGGCTGGTGCCACGCACGCTCAAATGAGAACCAGAAGTGTTGATGTGTCCCTTTGGTTCTCTTCAGGTCAAAAGGGAGGGACGCTTGAACTCTAAGGAAACGCACTTGCAGCTGAGGGGAGAAGGTCATTCTCCAAACCTCTTAAACTGTTAACCTCAGTCAGAACCATGCCTGCCCCTCTTTTAAGGGCTGAAAAGCAGGGACATGGAGAGGCAGGTGAGGAACCTCCCTACCAGAGCAGGTGAGGCAGAGCCTCCCCACTGGAGTCCTTCGAAAAGCACAGCTGTGAGGCGTGCAAGCGCTCACCACCCGCGCGTGTGTGTACAGCATTCAGGTGGGGAGGCTCTGCCTCACGTGCCTCCCCACCCACTACACGTCCCTGCTTTTTGGCCCTCTTGTGGTCCCCCCAAAGTACCAGTGAAAGTACCAGTTTCCCTAAGACAGAATTCCTGTGGTCTAGACTCCAGGCGCAAGGACTGGAAGGCTATTTTTCACTAGTCCCCAGAGAGCTGTTGAGTGAGGGCTTTGCACATGGGTTGTGAGTGCCTGAGCACCTCACACGGTGGCAGTGCTTTTCGAAGGACTCCGATGGAGAGGCTCTGCCTCACCTGCTCTGGTAGGGAGGTTCTGCCCTCACCTGCCTCACCTATGCTCACCAGAACATGTGGGTTGTGAGTGCTTGAGCTCCTCATGCAGAGGTGGTGCTTTTCAAAGAACTCCAGTAGGGAGGCTCTGCCCTCAGCTGCCTCCCCACCCACTGCACGTCCCTGCTGAAAATAATGAGTATTTTTGTAGCCTCGCAAAAAATGCCAGTGCCCTCAAGGGGAAGACTCTTTCTTCCTCCTGCCTCTCCGAAGTGTGGGTGTTCAAGTGCATACCAAAAATATGTGACCTCCCTTCAGGAGGGAGCAGAGGCATAACTAGAAGCCCTGGCACCGAGGCAGTGACATCACAATGTTACATAATATTGTGATGTCACTTCTGGGTTCTCCATGGAGGAGGAGGTACTGCCGGCTTTGCACACCCCATTTCTTTTTCTGTGGAGGCCTCCTGTGGGGGACACATTGTGAGCTCTCTGTTGTAGCAGGTGCCCCTCAGGCTCCACCCTAGTTACACTTCTGGAGGGGAGTAAAGTGGAGTGCCAAGCACTGCACTGATCCCTCCCAAGAAGAAGTGTGCCAAACACACCTCAGAGAGCTGATTCAGTCGTGGATTCCCGTTGGAGGCAAGCTGGTATTTGCTGATATAAACTCATAAAAGAAGAAGGGCAGCAGACGCTTATCTCCACACTTGCGGTAAACACACAAGGAGAGGCTACCGCCAGCCCACTGCATGTCCCTCCCTGAGCCTTTGTGGAATGGACTGCATCCTCTTCACAAGTTACCAGTTTAGGACAGCAAACGCCACTGCACTGGCAGTGCCAACATAAAACAGCAGCAGGCTTATATTTTCTGTTCTGTGTATGTGCAGAGACATTCTTTGCTTAGCTCCAGATCCTTAGCACATGTCTCTGTAAAGTTTTATGCAGCCAGAAAAGTGTTTGTTAGGCATATATGCCTTTAAGCAGTATGAGATGTCTCATTCTGGATGGGAATAGCACTTGCACTGTGTGTCAGAAAGTTAAGGCCCAATGGGATGTGTGCTGAATCCTGCAGTTGGGTGACACTCATGGAGTCCTCCTAGAAGTAACAGAATGTTTGTTCCCTTCTCTCAAGCTGCATTGCCCTTATATCAGTGCCAGAATGTGGGTTAGGATTGCGCCCTAACAGTATTAGTGTACTTGTGGTTTTTGTGTGTTTTATCATAAGTATTGGTACTTGTAGCAGAAAGAACAGATGTTGAAAAGATGTTGAAAAGGCTGAGAACTCAGAAGCCTTGTTTAAACAGAAGGGTCTTCAGGCCTTGCCGAAAAGTCTCAAGAGAGGGAACCATTCTTAAGTCAAGGGGGAATTCCATAGCGTTGGTGCCACTACTGAGAAGGCCCTATTTCTTGCCGTACCTCCCTAGGCAGCGGCACTTGTAAAAAGGCCTTCTCTGGTGACCTAAGAGGATGAGCTGGATTGTACGGGAGTAGGCGATCTCTAAGATACCTACTTAGAGATCATCCTCAAATTATTAGTGGCAGGTTTTTATAATCCATCCTGCACCAGCTATCATTCCAAGATAACTTTGAAAAGAAAGGTATATTCAGAAAGATATATCAGTGGTTCTCAAATATTTCTGCCCCGTGACCCATCTTCAGCATGGAGCTCAGCCCCAGAAGTGTCATCACATCACCACCAACACTTCCAGGTTGTCAAGCTTTTACAATTTTTAAGTGCAAAAAGTCCACTTCCTGAGCATGTTCTTGCTGACAAGTGTGTTTACATTAGCAGGAACATGACATGATTTGGCTGGAGTGGGTTAAAGACTGCCTTGGCACTCTGCTCAGTGGTCTTTGGCCTGCTACAAGTCAAGTCATGTCATGTTCTTGCTAGCATCAGCGGGAATAGGTAGGTAGCTTTGCTACGTAGCTTTGTTCATTAAAAAAATGCAAAAGCTTGGCAACCCCAAAGTGTTGGTGGTTCCAGGTGGCATTCCATGATCCATCAGAAATCAGGTCGTGCCCCACAGTTTGAGAAATGCTGTATTAGATCATTCAAATCTAATAAGATCTAATCAACATTACTTATACTTCCAAACATCAGAGCACCTGCTTAGAAGTATTGATGAACCACGTAAAATATGAAATACAATAGTATTCTTACACTGGCATTTTAACAGTACATCTGTTAAAGTTTGGAGCTGTTTTGTTGCTAAAAGTTGTGTGTGTGTTGTAGCATTACTACCACCAAACCTGATGAAACTGCTGGCAGTGCAGCTATAAGAGTTTTAAAAATACAGCCACATTCTTTTTTTTCCCCTTCCTCTTGGGAAACCAAGCTATATTTGTTGTGAAAACAAATTCAAGCCTGGCTGAAAGGAAATCTGTATTTACATACAATGCTGGTGCTGTATATTCTCCCTCTAGCTTTCTGTGCCCTTTAACAAAATTCAGATCCTGGATTTGCAATCAAGCATGCAAATAGTGTGGCTTTAGGTAAAACAAGTACATTGGATTCCCAAGTTATTGATGTCTAAGTTATAGACTGCCAAACTGGTTCATTCATTATGGTGCTTTCAAGGAGGCACAAAAGTGCTAGGTGGGCAAGAGCCAGCTGTTTCAATTTATGAATGTTCCAACATTTGTTCCCTCTCCTGTCCCTGTCCAGACAAACCTCTCAAATGGAACTGGAGACTTGCACCCTTATCTTGGAGACTAAGGGTGCAATCCTATCCAATTTTCCAGCACCAATGCAGTCATAACGCAGCCCCAAGATAAGGGAACAAATGTTACCTTGAGGAGACCTCTGTGACTGCCTCCTGCCACAGGATGCAGTGCACACCCCTTTGGCACAGCTACATCCGTGCCGGAAAGTTGGATAGGATTGGACCCTTAGTGCACACTGTACATTGATTTGCATAATTCTGTGCATGGCGTATATCATTGGAAATTGGATTTGTTTTTTTTTGGTGCAAAATTAAAACTCCTGGATATGTCACTCTGGACCAATCACACTTTTCCAAAAGTTAGCCCTTTCTCTTATCCTACTCCATCTCATATGGTGGTTGAAAAAAAAGATGAAAAATGTGTATTAAGCATGTTGGAAGAAGGGGCAGATATAAACGTGTTATGTGTTTTGGAAAGCATTCACATCACTTTGAAAAAGAAAAGTTTAAAACTTTTAACTAAACTTTTTTGTTTACTTTCTTTTCTACAGCTATCTGCCTACCTGGATGTTCAGAGAAAAGTGGATTTTGCAGAAATCCTGGAGAGTGCATGTGAGTAGCTGCTGTACTGAATCATTGTGTAGATAATCCCACCTTTTAGCAGATGCCTAAATCCCCCATTTCCATTGCCATTATTTGCCTTCAGTAGCTCCTAGGTCTTATGAAAGAACTCAGCATTTCCAATAATGTATTTCCAGTTGTCGTAGTGGTTGGCGAGGCCACTATTGTGATGAATGCATTCCTCATGTGGGCTGCCGCCATGGAACCTGTGAGAAACCAGGGAAGTGCATATGTGATGAAGGCTGGGGAGGCCTCTTCTGTGATCAAGGTTAGTTGTGTGGTTACGACATGTGCACTCATTTTAATGTGGCTTCTTTATAATTAATGTGCTCTCTTTATAAATTACTGAGTGGCAGGATCTTAATGTAGAGATGTAACTGCTAAGAAATCTAATCCATATAGTACAGTAGTTTGAATCAGATTCTTTTGGCTTACAGTTCCATTTATAGCCAAATTTCAAAGCTTCTCTTAAATTTTTCTTTTTCCGTGTTAGCGATGATTAAATGAAAGTTTGACGGAATATTCTAAAGTATTTGTACTTTTTTCTTTACAACTGGTTGACAGAGCTCTACATTCAGCTATGTACTGTATATTTACAGATGTGGTTTTCTAAAAATTTCCCATCAAAATTAAATAGACTTTAGCCCTTCCTTATTTCTGCTCATGTAGCCTTATGTGAGAAATGAAAAGCATAAAATAAACAATATCTCAAAGGTTTGGTTTAAGTACTCCTTTCACCAGTTACTGGAAATTACAGCACAAGCCTATGTGGGTCTACTCAGAAGTAAGTTTCACTAAATTCAATGGGACTTACTCCCAGGTTACTGTGTGTAGGATTTCAGCCTTACTCAGCTTCTGAAGTCATCTGACTATAAATTTCCAAAGTCATTTATATATAATTAAACTGGGGTTACAAGTTGTTTCTATATCATGTAATCCTTATGGAGCTTTCAAGACTGAATGAAGAATCATGTATTGGCATAAGCAGGAAAAGTAAAGTTGGGATTTTCCCCCTGCATTTGAGATT
Source organism: Tiliqua scincoides (assembly GCF_035046505.1). Taxonomy (NCBI): domain Eukaryota; kingdom Metazoa; phylum Chordata; class Lepidosauria; order Squamata; family Scincidae; genus Tiliqua; species Tiliqua scincoides. The sequence goes on from NC_089821.1 coordinate 14,221,909, forward strand.
TTTTTTAACTTATGTACACAACTCAGCTACTTTAGCACAGTTTTACTACCTATAGCAGCCATTTTCAACCACTGTGCCATGGCACTGGTGTGCTTTGAATGGTCTTCAGGTGTGCAGTGTGAGTTTGGGGGAGGGCCATTGGGGGATTTGAGCCCTCCTCCAACAGCACAGTGTGCCTTGTCAGTTGTCAAAAAACTGATGGTGTGCTTTGACAATTTTAGTACCTTGTCAGTGTGCCATGTAACAAAAAAGGTTGAAAATCACTGACCTATAGGGTGTTCATATTTTGGCCAAGGGAGGTAGTGGATTCTCTCTCACTGGAAATCTTCAAGCAGAGGCTTGACAAGCACCTGCTGGAGATGCTCTAGGAGAACTTCCTGCTATTGGAATGGGGTTGGACTAGATGACCTTTTAGGTTCCTGCCAACTCTATGTTTCTATGATTTGATGATATTTACTCTGTAGACCCATGTGATTAAGTATAATCTTTCAAAGAACAATATCCCCAAATCTTCAGCATTTTACACCAGTGATACAAGGATATCAATTAAATAACTGAAGTGGGCATTATAAGAAGCTGCTTTGCTTTCTGGAACTCTAGCTATATCATTTTTCTGGTATACAGTAAGAGGCAGTTGGGTAGATACTTTTAGCAGAAAAACTGTGTGAGCGGAAAGACATTCTCACCCTGCCAGTCTTCCACTTTAGTCTGCAGCTTCTGGAATTGCATTGTGTAAAACAAGAAAAAATAAGAGAAGCCCTGTATGGTACAGCTGTTTGTCTCCACAGGGAGATGACTACATAAAGGGGTAGGGGATAGATGAGAACATGATGGCAAGCCCTGCCAATGTGCCAACCCCCCCCCCCCAAACCCTGCCCCTTCCTATGTATACAACATTTGTCTACTGGTAGCATTCTTGATTATGGGGAGGATCTCTCCCTAGGTACACCATTTGTCTACACAGACATACATTGTATGCATGTGAGCACTTTGGCTGGCCCAAATGCTCTTGTTCCCACCACCACCATGTGTTTGTCTCCTTATGTAGACCAACAGTTCTATATGGCTATAATTTATCCTGAAAGTGTAGACTGCTTTAGCTGTTTTAGAGTATAAGTGGAGCACCTGTGCCCCAAACAAAGTCAGTTGTATTGATAATGTCAAGGTATATGCTAGTTTGTGTTATACATGGAACATACGCTGTACAGATTAATTGGTGTACTTTTCAGCTTGGTAAATTCATATTTAAATCTTGTTATAGCTAAGTGGTTTATACACATACAAAGGAGAGTGTGGGTTTCTAATGCATTAATATGGTTAATAGCTTGTCAGGCCCTTAGAATTCAGAGCTTAGTCATGATAGGGTCTGGAGCCATAAACCTTCCCAGGGATATAATGGGTGCTGCTCTTTTATTTAGCAGGGGGAGAGTAACTGGCCCTCCTCACCCCAGTAGATTTTTTTCTTCTTCTTCTAGTGGCTGTCTGCTGGTGTTTTGCATCTTTTAGATTGTGAGCCCTTTTGGGACAGGGAGCCATTAGTTATTTGATTTTTCTCTGTAAACCGCTTTGTGAACTTTGTTAAAAAGCTGTATATAAATACTACTAATACTAATACTAATACTAATAATATACAGACAGTTACTGTGAGATATGTAATTTCTACCAATCTCTTCCAGTTTTTGTGATTTTTTTAATTGTGCTAGGAGGTAAAATACTTACTGATCCTCTACCAGCAGTGCAGCATGTCAACACATGTTGATGGCACTAAAACTCATCTCAATTTAATTTGGTCATCTGAGGTCTTTATAGGATCCAATAGTCTCCAGCAGCAACTGTTACCCTGCAGATGCCTGATCTTGGAAGCTAAACCAGGGTCAGGCCTGGTTAGTACTTGGATGGGAGACCGCCTGGGAATACCGGGTGCTGTAGGCTTATACCATAGTCTTTCGAGAGTGAAGGTTGCCAACCATAAAGGATCCACAAACCCATGAAACTATTTTCTGCTGTCCCTCTGATATGCTAGCCTCTGGGCTTTGAACAAAAATGAGAACCATCAGCTGAGCTATCTGTGCTGTGTCTTAATCAAACAATGAAAGGCTTTAAACTGTTAGTTCTGCCAAAACGTGAGAAACTAACAAACTTATCTTACACACCCTTGAACAAGTCTGTTTACTTTAGGTATGCTGACTAGTCCTCTGATCAAGGAGGCTACTCAGAATGCAGAAGATCTCATAGTTGAGCAATTTTCATTGTTTCTATTGACAATAAGTTGAAGGTGCTTTGGCCAAAGTCTATATGTTTTGCTGTTTGTAGTGCTTCCTTTGTGCTGTTATTTGTTAAAACATAAATATCTCATTGACCGAAAGTTTTCTCTCTTCTGCTATGCCTGTATGTCCTTGCAGATCTAAACTACTGCACCCATCACAGGCCCTGCAAAAATGGAGCCACCTGCATGAACACTGGCCAGGGAAGTTACACATGTGCTTGTAAAGAGGGTTTCACTGGCACCGATTGCGAACGGAATATCAGTGAATGTGACAGTAATCCCTGCAAGAATGGAGGCAGCTGCACGGTAAGGACTAATTTTAAATTGGAAGATGAGTGTAAAAACAGAAATCACTTTCCAAAACTGTTTGTTCATTAGATTTATATCCTGCCCCTCCTCCAAGGAATTAAGGGAAGCTTGCAAGAGGTTCTCCCACTTCACAACAACCCTTGTTGCCTTGTCTATGTCACTTGGAGAGTGTGTACCTGATTACCTGTACTACAGCATAGTAGTTAAGTATTCCAATTTGTCTCTAATGACACTTGTTTGGAGACAGATCATCACTATCCTGTAATGATGGAAGGAATCTGGAAGTTCCTGCTTTTGAAGAGACCATAATATCAAACACTTTCTGTTTGACAAGACAGTTGTAGTTATTCTGAATATTCAAACAGTCTCCCTTTGGTGCTGAATCCCAAGGATATTCAATAGTACTATAGTGCAGTGGTTCTCAAACTTTTAGCGCCAGGACCAACTTTTTAGAATGAGAATCTGTCAGGACCCTCTGGAAGTGATGTCATGATCTGAAGTGACATCATTAAGCAGGAAAATTTTTAACAATCCTAGGCTGCAATCCTACCCACACTTACCCAGGAGTAAGTCCCATTGACTATCATTGTTAAAAGAATATACATAGTAGCTTGTTTAAAGTACAGGTCTGTAACATTTCCCCAAATGCAGTCACATTCCATGGGAGCATCAAGTCTTCTAATATATTAAAAATAAAATATTGAAATGAATGCGGACCCATCTGAAATTGCATCATGACCCACTAGTGGGTCCCAGTTCACAGTTTGAGAAACACTGCTTTAGTCTGTATCTATACTGTGAGTGGTCAAGCATAATTCATTATAGGAACACTTTCAGTTCTTTCTCCAGTTCTAGAAGTAGACTGCACTCATCATCTTTCTTAATCCTATGCTATATGTTTACTTTTTTCACCAGTAAGACCTTTAATAACTATATTTAGCAGAAAATTTCACTATATAGAATGAGTAGCCCTAATTTAATATAATGGAATTTGCTCTTAACATAAATGGTATCGAAGGAGAAGATAAACAGGCAACATAGGATTACATATGCTGTAACACAGCAGGACAGTAATTAGCTGGTTCCTAGGTCCCCTTCATTGCAACAGTTTTATGTGTGTTTGGGATGATTTGTTATTTAATTAAAAATATATATAAAACTAAACATAGTGTGTGTTTTAGTTCTGCTTGTATTCTGCATGTGCTTGTGAGGTAGCTTAATTTGTCTCCATGTAATCTGAATGTGTTTCAACTTGCAGAAACCAGTACAAATGCCCGCCACAATAGTTGCCTGAAAGCAAATACAGTTCTATGGAGCTAGATTTGAAATGCCTTATATGCCTTTGTTTACTTCTGCAGATCTTGGGGAAAGGTTACAAATGCACATGTCCCCCAGGATATGATGGTGTAAACTGTGAGCACAGTGCCTTGACTTGTGTCGACTCTCCCTGTTTTAATGGTGGTACATGCCTGGAAAAGGAAAAAGGAGCCAGCTACAGCTGCCTTTGCCCAATGGGCTTTACAGGATCTAACTGTGAAAAGAAAGAAGACAGGTGCACTAACAATCCCTGTGCTAATGGTAAGTTCTCTCTGTTGGTTTTAATTCTGTGTATTTTGTTTTGTTGTTTGTGACTAGCTGGTCGGATGACCGTAAATAATGTGTGTGTGTGTGTGTGTGTGTGTGTGTGTGTGTGTGTGTTGTGTGTGTGTGTCTATCTATCTATCTATCTATCTATGTTCTTTCACAAAGGATTTCACATTTTGAAAATAACAATGCAGTAATTTTAATCTGATTGTGAGGTTCTTCCACTGATCTGCCAATTTCATTCTCCTATTGTAATACATGCAATCATCTTCTACTGAGCTCTGAGGCTCATACTACATGACACATAGAGTTTCATATTTTTTTCCTCTATCAGACTTGGACAGATCAGAGGAAGGGTGGATGGAGAGAGGCTGTCTAATCCTTTCCCCTTCACTTATTTTTTTCAGCTCAAAATCACCTTTCTAAAGCTGCTTTAGGAGGAAGGGGAAGGAGGGAGTGTAATAATTATAACTTGCAATTATTCTTGAATACATGTATGATAATTAAATAAAACTGTAATAGGCAGTCAAGGCAACAATTTTCAGCCACTGTGCCATGGTACATTGGTGTACTGTGGATAGTCTACAGGTATGCCATAGGAGTTTGGGAAGGGTCATTTATTAGTAGGGCAATTAGGGGGTGTAAGCCCCCTACCAGCAACATTGTGTGCCTTGACAATGGTCAAAAAACTGATGGTGTGCTTTGACAAGTTTAGTGCCTTGTCAGTGTGCCATGAGAGGAAAAAGAGGCCTGGCTGCCTGACCTCCAGCTCTACTTGGGAGCTCCCTGGAGGTCTCCTCAGGGCAAGGGAATATTTTTCCTCTATTGGGCTACTTGGATCTTTGCCAGCTATTTAGGTGGTGGAAGTCCAAGCAGCTCAATGTAAGGCTGTCAGGCCCAGGAAGGGGGTTTAGGAAACAGTGGAGGTGGCCTAAGGCAATCCCGACCCCTCCTTGGCATGATCTTCCCCCACCGAGAAACACCCCCTCTCCCAGCCACCCTCCCTGCACCCTTACCTACTTGTGCCGACAGCTCTGAATGCCGTGCTGGCAGGGCAGCACAGGCCACACCACTAACACTGCTTACTCACTCAGTGTCACAATGTACCTTACAGCACATTTGTGACCCTTTTTGTAGGCGCTGCAACAGCTGCACCAGCCCAGTGCAAAGTTTGAATTGCACTCTTCATCTGTGATTATACCTATTTTTCCCCCTTGGCATATTTGCACTGTTGCACCGTTCCCTTCTGCGTATTCCTTCTACTGCATTGTTCCCTGCATCTGGAATAATCTCCCCTCCTGGGCATTGACCCAACATTTTGCTTGCTTAAACTCTCCCATTTCTTCCACAATGTTTTCCTTTCCATAAACTAGTCGCACGCAGTACAGAATATGCTCCCCTGCTTTATGCTTGCTAATTCTTTATCTGGTTTTAAGCTTTTTTCCTTTTTGTTGTATTTATGTATGGCAAGTTCCCTGTGCAGGAGCGCATGGTAGGTACTAAACAGCTATTTTTTTAAAAATCACAACATTGCTGATTGAATATTTTACTATGTTTTTTATCAACAGGTGGACAATGCTTTGTTCTGGGCCAGCTGCGTGTGTGTCGCTGTCGTCCTGGCTTCTCGGGTCAGAAATGTGAGATAAACATCAACAAGTGTTCCAGAAATCCATGTTCCAATGGAGGCTCTTGTCATGACATTGTTGCTACACATGATTACAGATGTACTTGCTTGCCAGGCTACACTGGCAGAAACTGTGATGTTAGAACTAGAGATGGGTGTGCATCTGGCCCATGTCAGAATGGGGGAACATGTTATGTTCTGCACTATGCTACCAATTTTGCCTGCCACTGTCCTCTTGGCTTTATGGGCAACCATTGTGAATTTCCAGCGACTGTTCCAGTGGGTGGAGTTCCATGGGAGGCCACTAAACCCGTTCCATGGGTGGCCATCTCCATGGGCATTGGACTAGTGGCTCTTCTCATATTGTGCTGCATGATAGCTATTGTTATCCGACAGATGCAGAGGCACCCAGAGCAGAATTCAGAAACAATGAACAACCTGTCTGACTTCCAGAAGGAAAATCTTATTCCAGCTTCTCAACTTAAAAACACCAATAAAAACAAAGACCTTGAAGTGGACTGTGGGTTTGAAAAATCAAACTACAAACCTAAGAACCGCACACTGGATTATAACCTGGTGAAGGAACTGACAATTAGAGGAACTCAGGAAGATAAATACCATAAAAGTGAAAAGTGTATAGGAGACAAATCACCCTTCTGGTTACACAGGTATGACCCTAGTTCCTTAAGAACTCTTATTTCTCTGTATAATTGCAAAAGGTGAGAAAAGAAGCTTATATACAAGTGCAAATAACTTGAGCAGGGGGCAAATCAGAAACGTGTTTGATTACACAAGCCAACACACATTTTGCTTCCTTAAACGTTACACCAATTCCTGGGTATATTTGGGGTGCTGATTCCAAAAATGGCATCCGTTTTGCCCTATCATGTCTAGTTTTGGAGACATGGCATAACCTCTTTAGTGAATGGTTCAAGCAGCTTTCTCATGAGGAAGCCTACACCATGGCTTCCTCATGAGGAAGCTGCTTGAACCATTCACTAATGAGGCTATACTATATCTCCAAAACTAGACGTGATAGGGCAAAATGGATGCCATTTTTGGAATCAGCACCACAAATTCATATCAAACCACCATAAAGTTTGGGGAAAACTTTTCTGACCCTCAATTTTGTAGGTCTGTGTTATTAGAGTGTGTCAGTTGGAGGGAGTATATCTTAGAAGGTTTTACTTATTTGAAATTCTCTCATGAGTAATAGAGGAGGGTTGGCAGTCAGTCAAGTTCTGGAAGTGCTTTATCTTCCTGATTAGAACAATAAAAAATAAATGATTCTGAGCATTAAAAATCAAGCAAAGTTAAGTTAATGAACTAAGAGCAACCTGTTTGTCACAGACAGATAAGAACAATATTTCACATGACTAGAGAGAAGGAAGATGAATGGCCCTTGTTTCTAGTCATATGCTGTATTTTCATATCATTCTTCTTCAATGTTTTCAGACTGGGACCCATCCTTAGCTCAAATTTGCAATGACATGCTCCCAATCCAGATTGTGGCACTTCAGCAGCTATTTGCTATAAGTGACAATGGGGGGTTTAAACCGCTTCCCCCATGCTGCCACTCTGATCCAGGGGACATGGCTGAACAGGCTGCTATTTAACATTGAAAAAACAAGCACATGCTTATAACAACAAATAGTTTGGCCCAACAGAACTTGAATTGCACATACTTTAACTTGGTCTTGAGAGTCTAACTTGTGGGGACACAATAAAAGCACAAGAAAAACGCTTAGCATGTCTAGTTCTGACTTTTAGTTCAGCCTTCTAAAAACATTTGAAAGAAAAGCAGCCATCAGCTTTGTATGTCTACAGCATTCAAGACTTTGTATTAGGTCCTGGGGGAAAAATATCCCCAACCCATCTCATTTTCCCCTTTCGGAAAGAGGAATAATATCACCAATCCTTCAAGGTTGTTGCAAGGAATAAACAGGATAGATGTTTTCAAATCCATTTCATGTTAGAAGTTCTGTACAGCTGGTATATATTAATATAGTTAAATGTCCACTGTTTGAAGGATGTGTGTAAACTGAAGGTCTCTGTCTGGCTCGAACTTCTTGGTGGGATACAATGTATTTCTTGTATTCTATTCTCTGATAAACACTGTATCTTCTTAATGGGTTCTGGTGAGGGCAGCATCAAGGTCAGGTATGGTCCAATTGGGTCTGCAGCCACCCACTCCTGGCTTGCTGCTGCCATCACTGCTGCAGAATGCGCACACCATTAAAAAAAAATTTTTTTAAGGCCATTACCTCCTCACCTTGCTCCTTCCTCATGCAGCTTTTTTCAAAAAGAGGCTGGACTTCCTGTTTTATTTAAAGGGACAATGCAAGAAAGGAGCGAGATGAGGGGGTAGGGAAGTAATCCTTTCTCATGCTGAGTTTAAAAGTTAATGGATCTGTGTCCCTTTAGCCAAGACAAGGAAGGAACTTAGTAAGGTCCCCTCTGGGGGAGAAAGGCGGGACAGAAATAATTAAATAAATAAATGAACACACTAGATGATCTGCTTCATACTTAATAGGTGGATCAATGTAGATTTATCCACAGTGGGCTGGAGGAGGCAATGGCAGATTCAGGGTAAAGGGTACCCCAGATATGCTACTTCCTCTGCCATCTGCTCTTGTCACAAACCATATCATCTGCTTTATGGATGGGCTAGCCCTGGCTAAGGTAGTGAATGTACCCTGTCAGGGTAGTGAATGGGTTTTCTTCTATTATAATGTTGCCCCAAGTGCAGTGCTTTACTTTAATAAGAGCTAATAGCACCCATTTACTCTTATTGGTGAAAGATGTGCATTCAAGGACTGTCATGGGGTTTGGTGGGTTAAAACTGTACCTGGTGACTCTTATGTTTTGAGGTGAGAATTATGTTTTGCCCTCTCAAGTGTATCCCAGATTGCAGCTGGTTTACTTTGTCCTATAGAAACTAATGGGTGCTATCAGAAACCAAGCCACCCTTATCTGCATAGCCCCCCATGATTTTATTACTTGGTCTTGGTATGGTGTGTGAAACTAGAATGTGATGGAACCTGAGAAATAGCACTTTTCGATGTCTATTACCTTGTTTTACTTCAACCACAACTATTGTGGAAGATCCTTTCTTCACGTCATAACATGTGAAACCAGGATATTTTGATCAGAATTTTTATAATATTATTTTGGTGTTTCTTACAGTGAGAAGCCAGAATGTAGAATATCAACTATATGCTCTCCAAGAGATTCTGTGTATCAGTCTGTCTTTGTGATAACAGAGGAGCGAAATGAATGTGTTATAGCCACAGAGGTATGTATGCTGCCTACAATTATGTCACTGTGCAGTCATTAGTACATAGAGAGGCAGCATTTTGTCTTTCGTAAAAGAAGTCTAAGAAGATTGCAGTGTGGTTCCTGGCCTTCAAGAATTGTAGGCATTCATCTGTCATATGTGATTAAAATAATTACTGAGTGTTACACAGAACTCTTTCTAGTGCTGCTTCAGACAATCAGACAAACTTAGAAAGGAAAATAGATGAGTTAGGTAAATTTTGGTTTTCTTCAGGATCTGAATACCAAAGTAAAGATATTTGCTTGGCTTCTTACTTTCACGAGCAGAAGTTCATTTATGGAATGGACCTTTCTTACCTCCCCTCTTTAAACTGCAACCCCCATAAAAGCAACTCCTGAGATTAGGAGACACTCTAGAATGGCATGGATTTCATGCAAGGGCTGCAGAAGGAAGGGAAAACTGATGAAAATTTGCATTGCTTGTGCAAGTGTCTTTCACTCATGCAGTAGTACCTCTGGATCCAAGCCAAAGAGGATCCAAGAAGATGCTGGGCACAGAAAAATAAATTAAATGTCAGTGAATTCAGATAATTATTATTTAGAATATTTCTATACAAAAGTTCTCAAAGCAGTTTACAAAGCTGATGATGAATAAGATGAGGGTTTCCTGTCCCAAAAGGGTTCATAATCTCAGAAAAGACATACAGAAACCCCAGCAAGCAGCCTGTGGAAAAACATTGTACTGAATTGAATAGGGACAGTTGTTCTCACTCTGCTAAATATAAGAGAGTCACCACTTCAAAAGATGCCTCTTTGCCCACTTAGCAGCAGTAAATGATTTAGGGCCCAATCCTACCCAACTTTCCAGCTCCAGTGTAACCACAATGCAGCTCTGAGGTAAGGGAACAAATGTTCCTTTCCCTTGAAAAGACTGCCCCCCCCCCCACTGTTGGCACAACCACATTAGTGTGGGAACGTTGGATAGGATTGGGACTCAGAAGATCTACTTTAAATAAAGAGATACAGACACTGGTGAAATATCAGCAAGACCCTACTGCATTCTCAAGGGTGCATAAAGACTAACTTGTTAAGTTATTTGTAGGTACTTAGTTTGTACTGTACTGTATTGACTTTTTCATTTTAGAAGTTTACTGGACCACACATTATGCCTGTTTCTCATTTCTCTTTTGATTTTGTTTATGAACAGGTATAAGAGTGAAGGCTGCTCTGTTTGCACCTCAGATTCGGAGATGCCACCAGGTGGACATTCCCGCTACATTGTTTACAATTCAGAATTGGATTGGACTTGGATTTTTTAATTATATGCAATTTGCTGCTCTCAGGAGGAGGCGGAGGAGAGGATGGACATGGGTGAACTGGACAGACTGTGAATTTAAAAGATGCAATAGACCTTTTTGCTCCCTATTCCCTTATTTTGAAGTCTGATAGGAGGAATGTAACTGACTACAGGGAGGGGAAAAATAAAAGTGACGTCTTTTACTAGCCTTTGAAATTACATTGCTGCCAGTTGCTCGAGGACAATGGTGCGACTTTCCAGAGCTTCAGTCTTTGGGAAGTACCAGTAGATGCAAAAGGCACTCAGTCATCACAGATGTATACCAACTATACTGTGAGAAGAATGAATGAAGAAGATATTTTGCTATGCAGTTAATGGATACAGAATAAATGAAGTCACCATTTTTTCTGGATTTAAAAGTGCCTAAAGCATGACTGAGAATCTAGAGAGCCCAAATCAAGACATGACTGCCCTTTTCCCCCTGCGGTATCCAAACAGTATTGGCCAGAAGTGGTTGACAATACCTACTATATTACATCCCTTTTTTCCCTTCATGTATTCCATATCATGTGAGGAGAGATAGGATAAAGGGAAGATGGCTTTTGAATTGGCATTTCATCTCCTACGATGATGCTTTGGTAAACTGAGCAGTCAGTTGGGATTTGGTCCTATTTCTGAACCACATGGACAGCCATGGACTTAAACTGAAGTGACGGATAATGCTGTCTCCTTTCCCGAATTAGAGGAAGCTTAATCCCAGTGCTCCCTGGAAGCCTTACAAGTGCGTTTAAAATCAATCAGCTGTTTTCATGTCCTTTGCACTACTAGTCACCCTGAATAGAAGTGTGTTTCTTCTTCTTTATGTACATTAGAAAAGACTTGGAATTTTGTGTTAGATATCTGAATCTGGTGCCACCACTTCAACTGCAAATAATTCAAAGTCTGAACTATTATTTTTTTTACAGCCAGGGAAGTGTTTGAGTCCTGTCTTCATATTCCCTATTGCAGAACCACCATCACTACTAAATCCATTTTCCAAACGTCTAGCAGAGACAAAGCTACTAAGGGGACTTCTTGAGGGATAGACTGTTGAAGAGATCTTAAATCTCTTGGTTTGCCCAACTTTTTCATTCCTTCACATTGCTGAAAATAGAGGGGCAACTCTTTGAGTCCAAAGGAGCAGTTCTGAACTGGAAAACTCAGTGCACACAGACTCTTATACATTTACAGCAATAATAATAGACATTTCAGATAGGAAGTGCTGTGATGTTTGTAGTGATAAACAAGTATGTGGGAAAGAGAATATGGCGGAAGCAGAGAGAGGAAGCGAATTCTCATTCAAGGAAGCTGGGATTGTGCTTTCTGTGGCGGAAGAGCAGTGTTCCTGACCTTGTAAATCCCAGTGTTGGATTAGTCCACCCACAGCCTTGAATTGTGCAAGCAAGATTTTGCTTGGAATGCTCACTACTGACCTTCTGTTCTGACCATTCAAGACCATTTTGAAGATGACCTTCAGAAATCAATAATATGGTTTATACTCGTGTCTGTTTGTAGTTTATTTTGAAGTCTAGTATTTCAATAATTTAAAAAGAAATTGGAAGCACTGAACTTTCTACATTTTGTAACATTATTTTGTATATAATGTATATTTATAATCAAAAACAGAAGTGTAAATATGTTTATTACTTATCATGTAATGTTTTTATGTGATGACAAAGTTTGAATTTTATTTTTTTTCCAAATAATGAAAATACCTTCCTGTTACTACAAAGTTTAATATTGTTTCTCATTTTATCATGATCTTGCAATATTTACAGGATATCTCCTAGTTGTAGAGGCTAAGCAGTCTAATAGCTGGAATGCTAGAAAAAATTCTTTTGAGCATATAATGTACAAAGGTCAGATGAATGTCCTCGGTGAATGAATTATATGTTCTTTTTGAGGCATTCAATTTATTTTGTGATATAAACATATTTAAATTTTAATCCTTAAAAACCAGGCTTTAAAAAAATTTATTCTTACACTAGAAATAGAATCATATCCCAAATGAATTGCTCTTGCTAGAAAAAAAACAACAAAGAGTAACAGAATTTACATCTGTTCCCCATTCTGCAAAAGATGATTACATTTCCTTCCAGAAGAGTAACGAACTCACTTCTCAACCACACTTTGTTAGCAATATATAAAGTTACTTTTTAAATGCTGTTCACTCTTCATTCTAAGACAGGGGTGTCCAAAGTTTTTGGCAGGAGGGCCACATCATCTCTCCGACACTGTGTTGGGGGCCAGGGGGAAAAAAAGAATTAATTTACATTTCAAATTTGAATAAATTTACATAAATTAATATACTAGAAGTGGAACTTATATAAATGAATGAAGGTCTTGCAATAGCTCAAGGCCTATAAAAGGCCTTGAACAAAGCAAGGCTGGCCTTTCCTTTGCTGCTGCTGCTGCATCACAGATGTGAAACAGCAAGCAGTGGAGGGAGCCCTCACCCCACAGCTCATGCGAGCAGTCGAACAGTTGGCCATCACGCTGAAAGTAGTTACGTTGTGCCAGTGTGGGCTCCAGAAAGTTTCTGGAGGGCCAGAGGCTCATTGGAGACTGGGGTCTCCCTGAGGGCCACATTGGAAATCCTCGAGGGCAGCAAGTGGCCCCAGGGCTGGGGTTTGGGCACTCCTGTTCTAAGAATTCATGATCTGTCAGAGTGACGGTGCATTTCCATGACTTGTAAAAGGGGCAAAAAGCGATAGTAAGGAAACATATGTTCAGGATAATGCTGATGAGGTCTACTTTTTAAAAACTGCAAGTCTGGTAACAAAATTTATTGAATTTCAGCATCAGGATGATGCATTTTATTCTTGTGTACCTCAAGGTGTTTTGAGATGGCTGCTTCCCTCACCAATGCAGAAGCAGCAGAGAAGCATACCTAGATAGAACCCAGAGTGTTGCCACTGCTGATTTTACACCAGGTTCAGGGCCACCCATACTGATCCTGTTAGAGTATTTGGACTAGCAGCAATCAGCATGGGGTTAGAACAGTCTTGTGTGGATTTCAAATGACAAAACAAATTATTAGGCCAACCTGTCACTCAAAACAGACTCTACCTAAAGGTTCCCTAATTTAAGATAGGCTTGCTAATGTTACTGTCCCATTTTAATTTTATTCCTTTTTTAGTAAAACAAATGCAAAAGACTAACAACTTGAAAAACAGTCTGGTTATGCCTGAGCACTTGGACTTATGCCCAGAAAGTCAATGAAACAAAAATCTACTTAACACCAAGTATACCATTGGTATGCAGATTAGTGTTCATTTCTCCTCTAAAACAAAATATTTTTCAAAATAATTTGAAATTACAAATTCACGTAACACAGAATTTTCAGCCACATGATTAAACAACAATCATAACAATAAAAAATTCTCATGCTTGTAATAAGCAATTTTGTTTACTTAAGAAAAAAACTGGGCATGTATGTCTCACTCTTTCATGCAATTTTTTGTAAAATCAGTTGAAAATCCTGATCAGTCTCCTTGACTACTGGTTGAGGCAAACAATCAAGATGGAACACAAATAAAACACTCACCCTGTGGAGCAAGTTATGAAAAACAAGTCATTGACAAAAAGCTGAGCAGATGCTGCTGATTTGCAGTCCTTCCTTGGCAGTATGAAAGAAATCCAGCAGATGCTTCTCTTAATTGAATGCACAGATTACACACACAGAGAGAGAGAGAGAGAGAGAGCGCCCTGCTTAAAAAAAAAAATCCAAGTTAAACAGGACAATAGTCAGGAGCTCTTCCTATGGCTTAACCAAGTAGTACTGAGACCCAAGCATGGCTTTTAGGTTTCAAGAAGAAACAGGAAATCCTAATTAGGGACAGGACTGAGAGACATCCATTGAAGCCCATGAAAACAGAAATCTGCCATAAAATTCCATCTGCACTGTGCAGTACATCAATTTCTTTCTAGGCCACAGCCTCTAAAAATAATTGGCATCGCAAGATTTTGAAATGACAGCTTCAGGTGTTGTTGCACCAATTTAAAGAAAAGGAACAAAGGATTATTTGGAGTAACCGTTCAGGTGAGTGATGCATGTTGTAGGAAGGGATGAATGTAAGTAGGTTCATTCTTCTTATTGTAAGCAAAATGATAAAAGGAAGTAGGTTGAATATAGCTTGCCGTATGTACACAATGGCATACACCCACTGGGAGAGCCACTGTATTGATAAGGACTTCACCAATTGCTCTTGCATAGTAGAGAGAATGCTGTGCATGAGTCTGTTGATTGTGCCCCTGGAAGGCCTCCCAAACCGCAATCAAAATACTGTAGAAATCTTGCTCACAATTTCATTTGTAAGGAAAAGAAAATTGTTTTCAACAGTTGCGAGAGACAAGGCAATTCAATGTCTCGTCAACACTATGCTGGTCTTTCACAAATGATGCATCAGCAGCTTGCAGGTGCATTTTCACCTTAATTATGAAACTGTTAATGACAGACAGTGCTAACATTATTTTAAAACCTGACCTCCTGTGTGATGGTCATGTGAGATGTCAAAATACGTTCCTGGCCCCTGAAACCATCAGGTAGAAAATGCAACAGACTCTGAGAATATAGTTTGCTCTTCCCTCACCTCCAGAAAGACACAGCTCTCCCTGTAAAAGTGCCTGTTCTCAAAACAGCACTACCACAATGACTAGACAATAATAATTGGTTTCTTACTTGGTACAATTGTATAAAGTACAATTTTCTTCTTAAACTATGAGGTGGAAAGCAAGCAAGCAGTGAAACTCCAGTAGTGCTATGGTTAAATTCACAAAGTTTATAGGGTGTCTTCTCTATCCTATTCTTATATCCAACCTCCTTGATCCATATATATTGTTCATATACTGGATATAAGATAGTGTGTTTTGCTTACTCCTAATCTTAACTCTAGCCCAAAAGATGTGATATAACCAGTGGCGTAGCTAGAGGGGGCGCAAAGTACTAAGTTTTGCAGGGAGCCTCAGCACGGCATGCAAGCAGCCCCTCCCCCGCTTTGGTCCCACCACCCAGAATGGCCCCAAAGGGGAGGGGGAGGGGCTACTAGCACGCCACTGTGAGGCTTCCTGCAAAACTTAGTGCTTTGCACCCCCTCTAGCTGTGCCACTGGATATAACTTGATGGCTCATTGCCACATTCTCTCTTCTCATAGAGGCAATTTTTAAGACACTTTCCGGAGAAAAGTAAAAGGACCCTGGTATAAAAGCCTGTTTTTCCCCCTGTCCTGAAGATTGCTGCTTTATCAAGGGGTGGAACAAAACTGGATTACATGTTCTACTTCTGCCAACACTCTGCACTCTCTTCATGTTCTCCCTATGTTTGGAATGATATTTCTGTGTGACCAGAGTTCAGTGCCTACAGGAACGCTCTGTGTCCTTCCATCACTCCCATGTTGACCTTCTTAGCTATGCTGTTCTCTTCCCTACCTCCACTTACACAGCCACTTTTTGTTTTGGTTTTTGCTCTTTCAGTGTAAACTCTACGGGGTGTGGATCAGGGTTTGTTTTCTAAAACATCAATCTATTTCTGCTTCTGGCTATCTCCGGCTGCAATCCTGTACTCACTTTCCTGGAAGCAAACCCCACTGAGCACAATAAGACTTACCGTACTTCTGAGTTGACATGTATAGGATTGTGCTGTCAGTTGCATATACGATCAGACACAAAGCATAATTGGATTAAAATGTACTGGCATTGAGGAAGAAAAACACTGCAAGGTGCTCTGAGGCTATAGGAGAGGGCTGGATAAACATGCATAGTATATCTGATCTACAAGTCCCTCCCTAAGCAATCTTACATCAACTAATTAGTAGGCTACTACTTCTATATGGTCACATCCTACACCACTCAGACTGCAATGTTCTATGTACTTACCTGGGAGTATGTCCCATTGAAGTCAATCAAGCCTGTTTCTGAGTAGACACACAGAGACTTGTGCTGCCACTGTTTGATATGGGGAGATTGTACCCATCAGTCAGCAATTCTAGTAATCAAAGATTTTGAAAACTTTTGGCCAACAATGGAGCACCCAATGAATGTATGAAAAGAAAAGGCATGCAGGTCAGAAGTTTGGGAACTGGAAGTGCAAAGAGACTGAGAAGAGATACTATGAGAATGAGACTGTGAGTTATGCAGGGCCAGTAGCATAGCTACGGGGGGGAACACTGCACTAAGTTTTGCAGGGTGCCTCAATGCACTATGTATGCTGCCCCTCCCCTCCCTCCCCAGAGCAAGCTGCACATTAAGAACATACCTGCACATTAAGGAGAATTCCAGAAGCAAGACCCTTTGGGGACATGCCTGCATATATCTGAAGTCACAGCTGTAGAGACAGCCTGTTAGAAAAACGTAAAGCAGCATCCCTCAAAATAAGTCAGGAGTTTGAATAGAAGAGATTGAATAGAAAAGATAGATTTAAGAGAGATCTAATATTAAGTTTAATCTTTATTGTATTAAATAATATAAAGATAGATATTATTATGTATGTTTGTAAGCCTGTAGAAGAGATAAGTGGAAGTCTTTTAAAATTTTGTTAGGTGTTGTCCTGAGTTCAACATTGTGATTAAAGATTTAAAAAAAAATGAACCAAAAAAAAAAATGTCAGGAGCAGAATATGTCTCTATAGCCAAGTGAGTCAAACAATGAAACAGGACTCCTTTGTACGAAAGAACCCCCTTTCTAGATGAAGTGGGGAAGGCACCACATTATAGGCCTGCACTTCCTAACCATTTTTTCCCACTTTGTTCCCTTCGCTGGAGGAGAAATGGACAGGTGACATGGCTGAGACCCCTAGATAGGACCCACCCCTATATATGACAGCAAATTCATTCTGGTAAATCCCGAGATAAGATCTCTGGTAAGACCTAGAGGAGGTCCTAGAACTCATCAAACCTTTTATAAACATTTGTGTAAAGGGGGGGGGAGTTGCTCTGTCATGATACATGCATGCATTTTAGGGCATCATAAGGGCATTTTGCTGCATCTAGTGTACTGTGGATTGTCCCTAAGTAAGAGGTTTCTGAAGGGAGCAGGGCATTGTGCTGGGTGCATTTGTCAAGATTGCCTCCATATGTATGAGTTTCTCAGCTGCTTTGCAGGCCAGACTGCCACTCCAGGGTACAGCAGGTGCCTCTTTTTCTCAGGCAAGGAATTCTCTACAAGGCTGCACAGCACAGAGAGGCTGGCCGAGGGTGGGGAAGGCTCTCAGATTGCACTGCACACCCATATAGTCTTCTGACAACACACATGCTCAGCCATACCCAGGTGCCAGAATGTGTGCACACAAAAGGTGGCAACCCTAAACTGAGAACTTCCAGTGTGAGTGTGGCAGTTGCCATCTGGACTTTCCCTTTGGCAATCGGAGGGCCTTCTCTGCTGCTTTCTCTTTCATTCTTTGGTCTGCCATTCGTTGCTCACTGGCATCCCTTTTCCCACACGAAATTCAAACTCTGTTTGGAAATCAATCTTCCAACTTGATACACTTCTGATGTTTATCAATTACACCAGGGGTGGGTAATCATTTTGGCAGGAGGGCCACCTCATCTCCCTGACACTGTGTCAGGGGCTGGGGGGGAAAAAAGAATTAATTAACATTTCAAATTTGAATAAATTTACATAAATGAATACATTAGAGGCGAAACTTATATGAATGAATTTTACTGAGCTTATTTATAATACACATGAAAACTATAATACACACATGTAGAACCACATGAAAACTATGAACTGTGTGCCACACACCTCTTGTACAGTGAAAACATACAGACCAAGCCAGAAAATGGGGAGGCATAAGTTGTTCAGATGCAATTGGGGGGAGGGGCTTAAAATAATGCCCAGGGAAAAGCAGAAAATACATGGAGACTATAAAAGATTTTGCTCTAACTCGGTCCGCAGCTCATGTCTGGTGGTCATGACTGGCAGTCATGGGCCAGTGATAGGCCAGAGGCTCATCTGAAACTGGGGGCTCCCTGAAGGTTGGATTGGGGGACCCTGAGGGCCACAAATGGCCCCTGGGCCAGGGTTTGCCCACCCCTGAATTACACAATTTCTCATGATTTTGTATTGAAATATTACTGCCCCATTCACATTCCAACTCTTGCACTTGTGATTTTCAAAATAGGGCCAATAAAATTAGCTATGTTGTTCCCAGTGGAATTCAGAGCATTCATTCATAATTTCTGCTCTTGAAAAATCTTCCCCTTAATTAGGGTGAAATCTCTTTCCCTGTTCATAACAGGGAGCAAATAGGGAGTTTAGAGTAAGCTGTTACAAACATCTATTAATCTTGATTTATAGATGATTTTCTTTTTTTTTTTTTAAAGTTACAAAAGACAGATAAGCTCTTATCGCTTATGCAGTACTACAGTGTACAATCTGCTTGCACAAAATAAAATACTCAGGCTGACATAATTGGAACCAAAACTGCTCCCTTCTCCTGCACTGATGGTAGGGAAGGAGTTTTTTTCCCCTTAAGTTTCTACCCAAAGCAAGGAGATCTCATTGTGTTATAATCATTGCTTCCTGTTTGTTACTTCATGACATCATTTCCTGTTTCCTGTCTGATTATATCCTTGCCAACTGTTTTTCTCAAGTATTAACTAACTTCCCACTCTCCCACCCCCTTTCTTGTTAAACAAAAATACCATAATAAATATCTCTGTAACTGGAGGTCCTGACAGAAGAGAATGTAGCTCTCTCAGTTAACCATTCAATAGCCAGATTGCAATCATAAACTACAGGACAAATCACTCACTTTTATCTATGAGTGAAAAGACCATTGAAACTTTTTGAGACAACTTTTTGGGACATAGCCCATCTTGGTTGTTGTGGGGACCCTAACTATCACTATTGTAAAAACAGTTTCTGGAAATCAAATTGACACTTTATAATTTAAAGCAGTGATATTCAGTCAGGATGACCTCTTTTTCCAGGACATGTCCCCTTTTTTAGCCTCGTGTTCTGAAAAAGAACTTAAATGTCCTCTTTTCCCTGTAAGCGGGCCCTGCATAGCCTTCTTGTATAATCTAGATTTTTAATTAACCACATGAAATCAATATACAAGTGTTTTTTGCTTTTATTTTGTCGTGTCCTATATTTTTCCTGGATGTCCTACATTTTGAGGTGCCTTGTCCTCTCTTGCTGTAATGTCATCTGGTCACCCTGTCTTCAGTGTTTTTCTCCTCACAGCACACTGACCTCTATGGTCTTCACCTCTTGTGATGTCACTTATGGTCTCCAACATTCTCGTTTGGGTTCTGACGCTCTGTTTCTAGGATAAATGTCTGTAGTAACAAATTATTTGTTCCTCTTTGACAAATTTGATGCTACGGACTGTTGTCCTAGGAACAGAGCTGGAGAACCTGGAAGAGTTTTCCAGCTATTTTCAACCGCTGTACTCCAAACTCCTGTGGACCTTTTATGGCACACCAATGAGCCATGGCACACTAGTTGAAAATGGCTGATTTAAAGATAACAAATAACATGCACAGTCATATGGGTGGGCAGAATCAGAGGTCGGTCAGGTTGGGCATTGGCTGAGGGCCCCCATAACTGACCCACTTTTATAGTGGCCAGCAGCAGCTCAGGGCACTCATTGCAGTGTGTCCCTGCTGTGCATGATTGGCCAGAGGGTGGGAAAAGCAGGAAGAGCCAGTACAACTCTCCCATGACCTCATCCTGCTTCTCCCCAACCCAACTGGGCCATTGGACCTTCTGGACACAGAGGACCTGGGAGGAATCAGTCTGATTGGCCAGAGGATGGGGAAAGGGATCTCAGGGAACAAGAGATCTAACCTGCTGGCTTGTTAGCTTGCCTGGTTGGCTGAAAATCAGGCAGGTATCAAGCCTAAGCAGAGATCTGAACCAAGTCCACCCAATTCAAATCAAAAGCAACACTACGCAAGCTCTTGTACAAGCTGGCAAATATGCACACAGACCCCATAATTTCAGATGTAGAAAAGGAACTTAAAGTTAAAAGCTGAAAGAGAAATGAAATCCTGACATTGTGTAAAAAATTCAAGAAATGTGCCCGTGATTTAAAAACAAAGTACAGTAACAGGGTTTCACCTAAGATTGCCATAGAAAACTACTTATACACAGAAAATCTTTACTTTTGATATAGATTGTAACTAGACCAAAAGACATCTTTTCTTTTCCTTTTTGATAATTGTTTTTATGAAGAGTTTTTAATTCATTGTACATTTGTTGTTGTCGTTGTGGTTGTTATACTTTGTGGTAAAAACAAATAAGCTTTTAAGTAAAACTCCATGATATCAAAGGAAAACATCTAGAAATGTTACCAATAAATTACTACAAAAGAAGCAACCTAGTGACCAATATTCATTCTACGTAAAGACTGGCTTGTGAATTGGTCCTTATTCTCTGGTACCATCATAGCAACATGCTTGCACTGAGCAACACACTAAGGGTCGAAGTACATGTTCTGTTGACCCTGTGTGTTGATTTTTAATAGTAAATAGTAGCGGGGGGGGGGAGGAGTGTGGAAATTAGGAAGGTCAATGGCAGCCAACAGCTGATTCCCTCTCAAGGTAAATGCAACTTTGAAGTGCCGTTTTTTTCTGGGACCACAGCATGAGGAGAAAGAGTTAGTTCCTGAGTTTGGATGTTGGTCCACATTTGGTTCCAGGTCTGGCCCCAATACTAAGGAATATTTCTGAAATGTTTCCCCAGCTGAAGGCATAACCAGACATTCATAGGAGATCTGTGAGCTGGCTCTCCAGTTGCACAAGAGTGCATTGGGGGGGGAGGGGATATCTGTTCCTCTCCATGCTGTTTTCTTGATTGAAATTATCCCTTTCTCATTAAAAGTGATGAAAATCAGATACAGTTGAAAGCAAATAGACAAGGAAATTTTCTAGGACCTATAAGAATCTTTCTTAACAGTCACCCTCTTAAGGGGATCCATGGCCCATAATGTTGGTTTTATCTTTAGAAGATCCAATGTGGCAGCATATCTGGAAACAAAGATTAGCTTTTTTCAGTATTATTTTTAAATAATACTTAATTCCTTGGGAGTTTTTAAAAACAGCTGGTACAGGAACATGCCAGTTTCAGAAGTGATGTAGTTTAAGAGGAATGGATGTTCACATGTGGTACGGATGTTCCCAGTAAGAAATATTACATTCTGAATAATCGGCCTGAATCTATCAACCACCCCAGAAGTATTAGTTTTGGAGTATATTCAGACAATTGTTTGGGTAGATAATTTTTTTTAAAAAACTGGAGCATAACATCAATTGCAAGAAAGGTCTGTTTGGCTTGGGTTTGGAAAGAACCAGAATTGACACTAAGGCTAGTTAAAAGATGGGATATTACTATAATGGAAAAACTAACCTATGCTACCAAAATGAGCCAAATTTATTACAAAACAGATGGACTTCATTTGTTCATTTCTGGAAAACATATGGTTGAGATGATAGGAAAAAGCTGTACAAGATGTTCACAATGTGTTTCAAACATGGCTTGTGGGTGAATTTGGGAAAAAAATATTTAATTAAAAAAGAGACACAGACCCTGACATGCTCCACCCCACCAAGTTGATGTGATTGACCATTTTTCTGTAAAGGACAAACAGCAGCTTCAGGGATGGGAGAGAATTTAATCAGGAAAATGATTTAGAGGCAATGGTTAACTTTCTGTTTCCCATAAATTTGCAAGCCCCCTCTCACTAGTAATTTTTTTTAAATGCAGGAAATCCTGATCATGGATCTCCTGCATTGTGTCTACTTTGGTCCCAAGGGAAAGCTTTGTTGCTCCCTGCTAGTTTATGTCTGGTTTTATAATATTTATTTTGTTATATTGGTTGTGTTATATTGGTTTATTGAATATATTTCTTACGCCAACGCAGTCTTCATAAATGGGGGGGAGGCTGGGCTGGGCTGCAAGGATGCGAGACAGCTTTGGACTTCCTGTTGATTTGGCTTCTCTGCGTTTCAGCAAAGCCAAACAACAACATCTGATTTTGGAGAATCTTCGGTCCAGAATTTATTGTGAACATAAGAACAGCCCCACTGAATCAGGCCATAGGCCCATCTAACCCACCTTCCTGTTATCTCACAGCGGCCCCACCAAATGCCCCAGGGAGCATACCAGATAACAAGAGACCTGCACCCTGGTGCCCTCCTTTGCATCTGGCATTGTGACATAGCCCATTTCTAAAATCAGGAGGTTTGCGCATACACATCATGGCTTGTACCCCATAATGGATTTTTCCTCCAGAAACTTGTCCAATCCCCTTTTAAAGGCATCCAGGCCAGATGCCGTTACCACATCCTGTGGCAAGGAGTTCCATAGACCAACCACACGCTGAGTAAATAAATATTTTCTTTTGTCTGTCCTAACTCTCCCAACACTCAATTTTAGTGGATGTCCCCTGGTTCTGGTGTTATGTGAGAATGTAAGGAGCATCTCTCTATCCACTTTATCCTTCCCATGCATAATTTTGTAAGTCTCAATCACGTCCCCCCTCAGGCACCTCTTTTCTAGGCTGAAGAGACCCAAACACCATAGCCTTTCCTCATAAGGAAGGTGCCCCAGCCCAGTAATCATCTTAGTCACTCTCTTTTGCACCTTTTCCATTTCCACTATGTCATTTTTGAGATGTGGCGACCGGAACTGGACACAATACTCCAGGTGTGGCCTCACCATTGATTTGTACAATAGCATTATAATATTAGCCATTTTGTTCTCAATACCTTTTCTAATGGTCCCAAGCATAGAATTGGCCTTCTTTACTGCCACCGCACATTGGGTCCACACTTTCATCGACCTGTCCACCAGCACCCCAAGATCTCTCTCCTGATCTGTCACAGACAGCTCAGAACCCATTAGCCTATATGTGAAGTTTTTGTGCCAACATAAATCAACAGAGGGCGCTCTTGGCACACCTGTGGACTTCAAGCCAGCTGCAACAAACATATGCAACCTTTGTACACTCCAGGGAAAGACAAAGTAAGCCCATATTGCTGCTTCCATGTATTTCCTGAAAGATAAAAGACTAGATTGCTTTTTGCCTGTTGCTTGATGGCTGGTGCAAGAGTGATAGATCCTCACAGCCACATCAGTTACACCTTCCAGACCCAAGGCCTTCTTCCGAGACCTTGTCCAGGAGGCTAACCTTCCCGCTCAGAACCACAAGTGCAGTGAACCTCCAATGAGCCACAAGGCTTGTATCCAATCCAGTCTCAACCTGCTCTCTGAAGCTGCAATCCTATGCACACTTTCCTAGGAATCAGCCCCATTGAATACAGTGCAACTTCTGAATAGACATGCATAGGAGTGTGCTGTAACAGCGCCCCCCCACCATTCCTTCCATGCCCAGAGTTTCCAATTCAGCCCAGTCTGAGAGAAGGTAGATAGTTCTAGAGTCCCTGGGAGCCTTTCTTGTTCATTTGTGTCTTCGGTGTCTTCATTTGTGTCTTCATTTGTGTCTTCGGTGTCATGTATTGCAAACACAACTTACTGACAGATAAGCATTTCATAAAGCTCAGAAATGAATCTAACTTAATGGTTTGTGTATTTATAAACACACAAGTATTTATATCCTGCCTTACCATTTTATCTAAAATCTGAGGGCTGCTAATAGCATAAAAAGTTTTAAAATTCAGAAAAATCTAACAATCCAATAATACATAAAACTGTAAGAAAACACCTGTGTTAGGAGAGCTCACAAACCTCCATTTTCAAAACCTCAATTTTCAATGCCGGAGCAAAACCCTGGAATGTATTAGTATGAATCAGTTCAAGTGTTCCTGAGCAGGTGTGGAGTGCGTTCTTGTACCTACTGAACAGACACAGAAAGTCCTTGTACATCAGAGATTCAAGAACAGGGCTCCCAGATTTTGCCTGCAGTTTTCAAACTTCAGTCCTGGCCTTACAGGACTTTTTAGGAAATTGTGTAGCTGTATAAAATTGTTGTAAATGGCACAGGTTTTATGTTACTAATGGCTCCGGTATCACCATATGGAAGTTAGATATGTTACGTGTGGCCTCTTTTCCTTTCCTTTCTCTGAACTGTTCAACCATCGCAGCTTGATGAGAACCTCATCAGGAGTGCTACTCTGTTCAGTTTAGGTTCAGGGCTGTGTAGCACTGCAAACTCCAGGCAGGTGTCCAAGAGTGGGCATCCGCCCAAGACAACAGAGTACAATCCATAGCAATGAGTAATAGTAGTACAGCAATAGGGTGTGGTTACAGCCCAGTCCTAACTCCCCACACAGATGCAGCAGTGCCAATGTGGTACCCGCAGCTTTGGCTTCTGGAGGCCTCCTTCGGGTAAGGGAACATTTATTCCCTTGCCCCTGTTTAAGCCCATGCTGGGTCACCAGGTCTACTCAGACCTGTGCCAGCAATATACACAAGTTCATGTAGATCAGGGTTAGGGGATTGAAGCCAGGAAGGGGGTTAGAATTTGACAGGTGCCACTGCCAGAAAACAACATTCTCCCCAGTCCAGTTCCATGCACCCTCGGCGTCCCTCCCAGCCCCTGCACACACTTACCTGCTCCAACAGGCATCTGAAGATCATTGGCAAGCAGAGCTGACCACTTGTGACTTGCAACTGCTGTGTCACGCACTCTGGCCTGTTTCCTTTTGTGACAGCCAGAAAGCGCCTGATGCTGCCAAAACAATTGTAGTTGAGATGCTCAGAATTTAGCTCATCTTGTAGAGGGAGATATACACACATCCCAAGCTCCCTTGCTCCATTTATGCATTGGTCAAGGATCTGTGTGGTCGGATTCCAGCCTTTTATTTCTCTGAATATGGATGGGTGAAAAGTCCTCTGCTTCTCTGACCGAAGAGTCAGTCCCATTGAACTCAGTGGAACTTAATTCTGGGCAAACATGCTTAGGATCTCGTGAGACTTCTGCTTCATGAGGGAGATCCCATCTTGTATTCAAGATTGCATTGCAATTTCTGCATCTATTTTCTTAAAAAAAAATAAAAATCTTTGATTGCCTTTTAAGCTTTATTTGTGCATTTCTGTGTCAGTTTACTGAGAGACAGCTCAGTACCAAGGGTGGCCTGGCCATGAGGTGCCTTGGCCATGTGGAGCAGCATCGGTGGAGGGGTGGTGAATGAACAGGGAGTAGCCTGTCTGTCCACTGCCCCCCTCCAGCCCACCACTCCACTGAGCACTCCAATTGCAGGATTGCAGCAGCGGATTACAGCAGCAACAACCAAGGGAGAAGAAACATAAAAGTCAACTGCCACAGCTCCAAATCACTTCTCCCCACCCACTTACTTATGAAGCTTACAAAGCACCAAGTAGGCAGGAATGGGCAAGTTGGAGCCCACCCCCTTCCCTTTACTTATAAAGACTGCATGCACTGTGCAGCTTCCCCCACTTCACGCCTCTTCTATTTGCAGTGAGCATGTGCAGAGAACGCGGCATCTCCTGCTCCCATTCATTTCAATAAGGAGAGACACATGGCAGGGAGGAGATGCAGTATGCCCACTTGCTTGCCTGCTTGCTTGTCCTCCTGCCCTCCATGGGAGGGGTCCACACATGCCCAGCAGTGGGTAGGGATTCAGGAGTTGTGGGGGCACGAGCTGCCCCTGTACAGTATCGTCAAAGTAATTCAGTAACTGTTGACAGTATTGTAGCCTAAACTCAGGAAAGGATTATTTGAGTTACCATCATTGGGGTTTGCCTTTGTTTAGGTTTTTGGCTCCTGTTAACAACACTGCACAGGCGATGCATTATTAAGAGGTGACTGGTAACAGGCTCTCTTTCTGAACATACAAAAGTGGTCTGGATGAGATAGATGCCTACTGGCATATGAAGTATTTGATATCTTCAGGGAATTCTAACAGGCTCACAATACGCCTGCTGCCCAGTTCCAAAAATATATCATGATGGGAAGAATTCATTTCTCAGGAAATCAGCACATGCCCCAAAGCAAGAAAGCTGGTGTTCTTTGAGACTTTCTGACCTAGTTGTTTAGACACATCTACTTCTACTTAATCCTGTTAAGCGACTTGACCCAGAAATATCCCGTGGCAATGCATTCCACAGGCTTGCTCAGGCCTGATGAACAACAACATCCTTTCATGTGTACCAGTTCTTTGGCCTTTTCTTCCGTTGAATGGTGTTATATTCTTTCAAGGGTTGGCGAATAGTTTGTCTAACGCAACAGCAGTAGCTAGGAACTGAAAGGCACTAATTACTCTGCATTAATAATGGGGATCACTAGCCACTCCCAGTCTTGGCCTGGGCAAGCATGGTTTGCATACCCTACACAGCACAGGCCTTGGACTTTTGGCCAGCACAGGAGCTTCTGTCTCAGTTTAAGAAGACAGTTTGTTGGGAACCAGAATAATATACAGAGAGTGCTTCTGCATGTTACAAAACTGGAGAGGGAGGGAAAGAAGGTCCAACACTGGTCAGCTGCTTCCATATCTATATCTCAAGTACCTGGAATATCTCTGTGAAAATGTCCCCCATATTCTTCACTATGCAAAGGAGTCCCACCTAAAGCTGTGTGCTCTCTGCAAACTGAGCATGTGGGAAAGGACTTGGCATTTTGAGCGGTTTACCTTTTAAAAATGACTTTAGCCATCAAGGTAGAAATGACAGGGTGCATCTTCTGAAGTCCACAATGACTTGCCTGGTTGTTGCCCCTGAGAGTCCTTCCACGAGAGACTTCTCTGACAAACAATGAAGGAACCGGTCCTCAGTACTAAGCTTTTGGGGGTTGGAGGTGAACCACCCATGCATCTGCATCTGTGCCCTCTCTTGTCAACTCTCTGACAAACAATGAAGGAACCTCATTGCCCTCTCTTGTCAACTTCTCTGACAAACAATGAAGGAACCGGCCCTCAGTACTAAGCTTTTGGGGGTTGGAGGTGAACCATCCATGTATCTGCATCTGTGCCCTCTCTTGTCAACTCATCTCCATGCTAGGGGCAAAACCTGGCACTATACCCTCCTAGAACTCATCAAGGGAATGTCTCAGGTTACTGGTCCATCTGAGCCTAGAATCATTTAGCAGTGGCATACCTGAGAGGAGGGCAAGGGGTTCAAATGCCCCGGGCACCAAACTTGGGCGGCACCACACCACCATCCACTCCCCCTTGCAGCACCCCCCGCGGCACTCAGTGGGCATGCTGATATTGGTGCACCAATCTAAGGGCCGCCCCCCAGAGGTGTTCTCAGGGCCATGCATGGCCTTCCCAGCCCTCAGAATGCCTGGGGGAGAGGCAGCAGGTACAGGGGTGGCACATCTAGGTGGGGGTGGCACCACTGGGGGTGTGCCCTGGAGGGGCAGTGGCCAGGAATGCCACTGTCATTTAGATCAGCTATTTTCAACTAATGTGCCACAGAACATTGGTTTGCCATGAAAGGTCCATAAAAGTGCTGTGGGGATTTGGAGCACAGTGGCTAAAACTAGCTGAGAAATGCTTCTGGATTCTGTGGTTCTGTCCCTCTTCCTCCGCTCCACAGTGCCAGCAGAAGAGGGACAGATAATTTGTTACTACAGATGGTTGCCCAAGAAGCAGAACTGCAGAACCCAGAAGAGTCTCCTGGAAGCCAGAAGTGCTGTTACAAGAAGCAAAGACCACCAAGAAGACCATAGAGGTTAGTGTACGATGAGAAGAAAAACATTGAAAATCACTGGTTTAGATGCTGGTTTAGTGTCTCACATGGGCTGCCTCATCCTGCAGCTGTCTCCCTCACTGCTGAAATACAGACTCTTGGTTTACTGGATGAATGCAGGCTTTCTGCCCACCTGGTAAGGACTGGATCCCTTTCTTCAAACCAGAGCATAATCTGCTTGCAAATGTCCCATTGATTTCAAAGGAATCTGCTCTCAGCTAACTACTTCTAGAGGTGTAGCTGTGTTCATTTATAGCAGCAGAAGTAACAAAGAACCTTGTAGCGCCTTAAGGGTAACACATTTATTGTAGAGTAATGTGTACAGACTACAGTCTGCTACTCCATCAGATGCAAGAAATGTTAATTGGTAGATATATACCAATCAAATGAAGATAATTTGATAATCAGGCATTTGATGAAGTGGACCATACTCCATGAAAACTTTTGCTACAATAAATTGGTAAGTCTATAAGGTGTCACAAGACTCTTAATTTTCTAGTAATCTGCCTCGTATAGCCATCTTACAGCACAAGCCTTTGCATATCTACTCAGAAGTAAATCCTACTGTGTTCAATTCCACTTACTCCCAGGAAAGGGTGTATGGAATTTCGGCCTTAAATTCGCTGCAACCCCTCCAAATCTGGGCTCACTTGGCAGGACCTGGTGCCACAAGAAGGCGAGGTTGAATTTGCTACTTTAAATGAACTCTTCTTTGTAGGTAAGGAAATGCAAAGCAGAATGATGACTCAATGAAATGAAATGCTGGTGAAATGAAATGCTGTGCCCAAGTCAAGGGTAGGACTCCCCCAGTTGCTCACGCAACAAAGGGTGATGCTGTATTTGTGTCATGACAGTCATTTTTCTGAAGGCTGTTATGACTTATTGGCACCACTTGGGGACTTTCATTTCCTCCAGTGCTCATTTCAGTAATTTAATCGTGACATAACTACATAGTAGAGGGATTGCTTGTCCCACTTGTGACTTCAGGATTCCAATTAGGCAAGAATTGCCCAATCATTTCTAGCCAAAAGGAACAGGGGGGTTGCAGCATCAGCCAGTGCTACACAGAGTCTTTACCTTGACCTGAATGGTTGGTTAGCAACCTTCAGTCCTGAAAGACTATGGTATAAGCCAGGGGTGCCCAAACCCCGGCCCTGGGGCCACTTGTGGCCCCTGAGGCCTCTCAATGCGGCCCTCAAGGAGTCCACAGTCTCCAATGAGTCTCTGGCCCTCCAGAGATTTGTTGGAGCCTGGACTGGCCCGACGCAACTACTCTCAGCATGAGGGTGACTGTTTGACCTCTTGTGTGAGCTGTGGGATGAAGGATCCCTCCACTGCTTGTTGTTTCACATCTGTGATGCAGTAGCAGCAGCAAAGGAAAGGCCAGTCTTGCTTTGTGCAAGGCCTTTTATAGGCCTTGAGCTATCACAAGACCTTCATTCATTCATACAAGTTCATCTTTAATATATTCATTTATGTAAACGTATGTAAATTTATTCAAATTTTAAATGTAAATTAATTCTTTTTTTCCCCGGCCCCCGATACAATGTCAGAGAGATGATGCGGCCCTCCTGCTAAAAACTTTGGACACCCCTGGTATAAGCCTACAGCACCCAGTATTCCCAGGCGGTCTCCCATCCAAGTACTAACCAGGCCTGACCCTGCTTAGCAGCTAAGATCAGACAAGATTGGGCATGCGCAGGGAATATTGATGTCAATATTAGAAGCTTGCTTTTCTAGCTGGCCTAATCAAAGGAGCAGCACCTTCAGCTTCCTGTTTTTCTTAGTTGAAGCACACATTCTCTAGGTCCAGCTGGCTGGTCATGACAGGACCTCCCTCTCTCCCAGTGGTGTTGAATTGTCAAGTGACTTTCCTGAGGACGTGCAGTAGGTGGGGAGGCTGGTGAGGCAGAGCCTCCCTACTAGAGTCCTTCAAAAAGTGTCACTACTGTAGAGTGAGGCGTGCAAGCACTCACAACCCACACGCTGCGCACATAGGTTGTGTGTGCTTGCTTGCACACCTCTCATGCGGCAGCGCTTTTCGAAGGACTTGGGTGGAGAGGCTGTGCTCAGCCTGTCTTCCCACCCACCGCAAGTCCCTGGACTTTCCACAGCAGATCACTGAATTTTGATGCAACCGCTCTGAGTAAATCCTTTCACTGAGTGTCTCCTAACCTGTAAAGCTGGACTGCTCACTCATCTGCCTCACGCAAGGTGGTGTTAAAGTTTATGGAAAGTTTTGAGCAGTACTAGAATTACCAGCGATTAATGCATCCATCACAGAGAGTAATAATATGATTCAAACTAAGTAGGGAGATTGGCTTCTCTCAGACCTCTTTAGTATTCCTGCGCTGCAGTTCTGTAGAGCCTCAGATCCTCTGTAAGCCAGTCCATTCAGGGGTACCTGATGATGACAATAATAATAATAATAATAATAATAATAATAATAATAATAATAATAATAATAATAATACAGGTATTTCTATACCGCCTTTCTTGGTCCTCAGATTTCTCCTTAGACTTTATTCAAGGCGGTTTACATAGGCAGGCAATTTTTAAATCCCCATAGGGATTTTTACAATTTGAAAGAAGGTTTCTATCTTTCAAGAAACCACAACATTCAGATGTTTCTTTCTTGATCTGGTCACACATTCTGGCCTCCATCCTCCCAAGCTCAGAGCAGATGGAATAGCTCGGCTCAGCTTGTCAGCTGCTTCAAGGTCGCACGGTGCCGGTGGCCTCGAACTGGCGACCTCTGGATGTTATCTTCAGGCAAATGGAGGCTCAACCCTCTAGACCAGACCCTCCTGATATGGTAACCTGCCACTGGGCGTGACCTAACTTTTTTTTTTTTTAATGAATTTCAAGAGGTCCATTTTCTGTTGATCATAGACATATAACTATGAAGAGCTCCTATGAAGAGTTACTATGCCTTCCTGCCACTTCAGGTTCTTTCTGAAAGAAGGCGAGGGGTCTCACAGCAAAAGCTCAGTATGGATGAGCTTGCAATGAAGGCTCTTAGCATGCATGATCAAGCCAGGGCAGTATGACTGGGAACACCCCCTAAAGCTGCCTTGAGTCTGCCATTACCTCCTCTGCTGCAGCACATTGAAAGCAAAGTAGCTTACCATGCTGCACTGTGCAGTTTTCACAAACCTGGAGGTGCATTACTTCCAGTTTTATTTAAAGGGACTTCATGAACAAAGGAGCTTGGTTTCGTTCATGCAGTCCTTTTAAATAAAACTGGTTGTCCTGCCAGTTTTTGGGAAAACCATGTGATGGTCCATGATATGGTTTGGAACACATAAGTCATCTCATATTCACAGCTAGCTGGGGGAAGGCAGCAGCAGTCTCAGCATGAAGGGCATCACAAATCTGCCCAACCATCCCATGCCATGATGCGAGCCACCTTAAATCACTTCAGGATAAATGGCATTGCTAGGGGGTGCGGGCCACACTACCTGATGCGCACGGAGGGGGGGGTGACACCACTACTTGCCAAAAAAATTTTAAATCTCAGTATCTTAGAATAATATATGAAATTTTATACAGAATGCAATGAAACAAACTACAACGAAATATCTCTATTCTATCAAAAGTTATAGCCAAAAAAAACTGCAGGGGCAGGGTGATGGTACAACATGACGCCCACTGCCTGGGGCACTGCCCTGCCCACTGCATGGGATGAG
Source organism: Tiliqua scincoides (assembly GCF_035046505.1). Lineage (NCBI taxonomy): Eukaryota > Metazoa > Chordata > Lepidosauria > Squamata > Scincidae > Tiliqua > Tiliqua scincoides. Next base: position 14,253,609 of record NC_089821.1, read on the forward strand.
GTCTGTCATAGGGGTGACGCGCTGGCCGCCTGTACCAGGTGATGCAAATTCTAGGTGCAAAAGAGAGCGACTAAGATGATTACTGGGCTGGGGCACCTTCCTTATGAGGAAAGGCTACGGCCTTTGGCCTCTTGAGCCTGGAAAAGAGACGCCTGAGGGGGGACATGATTGAGACATACAAAACTATGCAGGGGAAGGATAAAGTGGATAGAGAGATGCTCTTTACACTCTCACATAACACCAGAACCAGGGGACGTCCACTAAAATTGAGTGTTAGGAGAGTTAGGACAGACAAAATAAAATATTTCTTTACTCAGCGTGTGGTTGGTCTGTGGAACTCCTTGCCACAGGATGTGGTGATGGCATCTGGCCTGGATGCCTTTAAAAGGAGATTGGACAAGTTTCTGGAGGAAAAATCCATTACGGGGTACAAGCCATGATGTGTATGTGCAACCTTCTGATTTTAGAAATGGGCTATGTCAGAATGCCAGATGCAAGGGAGGGCACCAGGATGCAGGTCTCTTGTTGTCTTGTGTGCTCCCTGGGGCATTTGGAGGGCTGCTGTGAGATACAGGAAGCTGGACTAGATGGGCCTATGGCCTGATCCAGTGGGGCTGTTCTTATGTTCTTAGTGACGCCACTGGCCATAGTTCAAGTACAATGCAAACTAGCATTTAGATTCAGAACGAAAGAGAGATTCTCAAAACATCTTACAAAATGGAAGGCTTGCTGAGAATCATGCAACTCGTGGGCATTCTCTCACGTGTCCACTGCATATGCTGCTTCCCGCTCAATGCTCACAGCGCTTATTCAGGGCGGTGGCACAGGACCAAGATGCAGGAGATGGGGAGACCAAACAGCAGGCCTCTGGCTCGCCTATGAAAACCGCTGCTTCTGCCCCACAGCTGCCTGACAACTTTATCCGATCTGTGATTGGCACAGGCATCCTTCCCAATTAATCACAGCAGACTCCTGCAGAGTGTCGTTTTGTGTCACTGCTGATGCTGAATTTCCAAGGTCACCGAATCAGATATCCACTGTCCAGTCCTCCAGCTGCATTTGTCTGAATATGAAATTTGTTGTTATGTGAGAGCAGGTGTCCCCTGAAAGCAAGCTAGGAATCAGGCCAGCAGTGCATTTCACTGCCCAAGGGACCTTGTTCTTGGTTGCTCTCTCACCTGAAAGGATCCTGTTGCTATTTATGTCACTGGAACTATTTCTGAGGTAAACACTGACTCATAAAAAGGTAATCTTCCCCCCCTCAGGGCTTATTCTTCCCTTTCTTTCTGAGTGAGATGCATCCCACACGGAACATTATGTCATAATTAAGCAGGGCAATTTCAGGCTCATTAAAGCACTCCTGTTTCCCAAACAAGCACCTTGGTTCATTTGCTCCTGACACCCTAGTAACACATTTTTTCTGCATTTGTCCACAGAACTGGTCTTGACTAATCTGAGTTTCCATGATGGCAAAATGGCTACACACAGATCAGTGGTATAGCTAGAGGGGGTGCAAAGCACCAAATTTTGCAGGGAGCCTCACTGCGGCATGCAGGCAGCCCCTCCCCCTCCCCCTCCCCTTTGGAGCCATTCAGGGTGGGGGAAGCAAACCAGAGGCAAATGAGCCAACTTTACAGCTGGCACAGGCCAAAGGAGCACAATAGGGTTATATTTTCCCTTGCCTCTCCCAGGCCTCCCAATTGTCTCCCTTCCATAGCATGCAGCTGTTTTGGCACACCTTCCTGCTATAGTGGAGGTGGGGAAGGATAGAATTGGGCTCTTAGTGAACCACTGGTCTACATCAGTGTAAGCCTGCTTCATATTTTCATCAGAGACATGCAGGTGGGTGGGGAGGCAGGTAAGACAGAGCCTCCCCACCCGAGTCCTTCGAAAAGCACTGTTGCGTGTGAGGTGTGCAAGCACTGCACATGTGGGTTGTGTGTGTTTGTACACTTCACACATGGTGGCACTTTTCAAAAGACGCCTGTGGGGAGGCTCTGCCCCACCTGCCACCCCAGCTATCACATGTCTCTGATGTTTATACAATGTATGTTCAGCTAATAAGGATCTCCCACACCTTATTCTGGGGAAGAGATTCTGAAAATTTCAGGTGACTGTTATGAATGACAGCCACAACCCCATCTTCCATGCACAGAAAGCAAGGCATGAAGCTTCTTGCAGCACTTGAGCAGCTATTTTTCTCCCCCCCCCATACAAGGGTTTGTTGTTTGACCCCCATACTGGGGTCCTCTATTTCTACTGGAAAATCCCCCAACCTGCACAGGCTACAAGCATGTGAGAAATTTGTGGGCATAGCTCATCCCATGCTTTGTGTGGTGAAGAGGAAACTTTGGCTCATGCCAAATTGCAGAAGGGCTGAATGGGGAAGGGGAACTGTCAATGCCAAAGCACCCCTGGGGAGCAAAGCACCAAGCCAGAGTCATATCCACCTGGCTCTGATTTAGAATGAATGGACCGTTTTTGCACACGGCACTTCAGTCTAGTGCATGGCTGACAGCGACACCTGTAGGACCAGAGCAGTCGTCGTGTGCCTCTGCATGGCAGGTAGGCTGCATGTGATGAATACTGGGGAAAGGTACCTGCCTTTGCTGGGTCAGTGCTCAGTTGCAGAAGCAGCGACACTGGCAATGTACACGTCTCAAACTCACCCCTCCCCAGAACACACACAAACACACAAGCAAATCCTAGTTAGATGGAAAGGATACAGCTATTTAACCAAGCATCAGGAAGCACAAATATTAATTGATGTAACAAAGGGCCCAATCCCATCCAATTTTTCAATACCAATGTAGTTGCAGTGCAGTCCCAAGGTAAGGGAACAAACATTTCCTTACCTTGAGAAGGTAAGGCCTTTGTGATTGCACCCCCACTGTAGGATGCAGTGAGTGCCCTGTCTGCACAGCTGCATCAGTGCTGGAAAGTTGGATAGGATTGCACCCAAAGCCATACAAGCTAAGAGACACAGAATGCTCCAAATCATCTATTAGAAGGCAGCTGGGAAAATGTGTCTATAGCAGTGAAGCAGAGAGTGAGCAGAAAGTTGACTCAGCTGAATTCAGGGCCTGGCACCAGGCCAGGGTTCTTGCTGTCCCTAGAACCTGCAGTGTTCCCAACATGACGCCATCATGTCACCTGTCCCGAATGAGCAGCCTTCAGCTTCGACAACACATTCCAGGGTGACTGTTATGTAATGCTGGGAACGCTGCCTCTTGACGCTGTGACTCTGATTCCATTATGAGCTGTACAGTCACTTAAACCATAAGCTTCCAGCACGTGAGTCGAGAGAGGAGGTAGATTTGCCAGCCAGCCAGAGAAAAACCAGTCTGTCCTGTTCCTCTTTCTTTAATAGAGGCTTAACACACAGAAATAGCTGGTGAAACCTGGAAGCTTTCCCTGGCCTGGAGCCAAAGTTATCACTTCCTAATAGCTGGAGATCAAACTGCTGTTAAAGGGAGAGCTGCAGGGATTGGTTTGAAAGTTGGCCACACTAAGCAGAGGGAGAAATGGTTGAATTTACTGTATAGGTAGAGGCATGACTTTCAGTGTGATTTTCGATGATGGCAAAATAAAAACACATAACACCGCTTTCTGCACTTCCAATGCTTGTAAAAGATTTTATTTTTTCATGGATTTTGGTGTTTTCCAAAGTTAGAAGTGCAGAAAGTGGTGTTATGAGTTTTTAATCCAAGGGTGCATTTTAATAAATTATAATTATAAATTATAATCACTTTTAAAGTAGGTGGTTATAAATTATAATAACTTTTAAAGTACTAGGTAGGTGGTATCGTGTCAGCAGATGCAGCCACATGCATGCAGAGGTGTTAGGGAATGGTTTTATTTTTTTGCAGATTTCACAGATTTTGGTGTTTGGGCTTCTTTTACAAAAATGAGAAGTGCAGAAAGCAGTTTTATGCATTTTATTTCATTATCACTAAAAAAAACACCCATCTCTCTACACATAGGTAACCTTTCACTAGTGCAACTGACAGCACAGTCCTATGCATGTATACTCAGAAGTAAGTTCCATTAAGTCCAATGAGTTTTAGTCCCAGGTAAGTGAGTATAGCAGAGGTTCTCAAACTTTGAGGGAACTTTACTCCCTCAGTAAGTTCTTGGGAGGGAGGGGCTAGGGCAGCAATGTGATCCCCAGGATCGCTTTGCACTCGTGTTATGTAGGCAGGGCGACCCACCAGTTTGAGAACCACTGGTGTATATGATTGTAACCTACATCTACAAACCTATCCACACACACCAGGAAGTAAGCTCCATTGACTATAATGGAACTTACTTCTGAGTAGGCATGCATACATTGGCACACAGTTCTTTGCCACATTTTGTCCATCCAGCTCTGTTGTTCCATCTGCACAAGGCACCTGGCCACGACTGAGTGCAAATATCAGAGGAGGACGGGAGTGGCAATGCTTGCATTCAATCCTGGATTTTGTTTGTTTTGAGCTTTCTATTCCACCTGTCTGCCAAAAAAGGAACCCAAGGCAATGCACAGAAAAGAGTTAAATACAAAAAAATTAACTTTTAACTTTAGAAAACAAAACAGCAAGCGATCAAAGCAACCATCATAGCAGCACCAATTCAGAAATTATACAAGTCCCCAGGTCATGCCAGGAGCCCAACAGAAAAGCCAGGTTTTAACAATCTATCTAAAGACAGAGATCAAACAGACCATTAAGAGGGAGGTTCACAACCTGGGCGTGACTGGCAACCAACCAGATGCCAACCTCAGCACACACTTGCCTCACTAACTCATATTACTGCACTTAATTAGCATCTTCCTTGGGTTTGAGAACATCAGTGTTCATTCAAAATACAGGCCATGTGCAGCTTAGGAGAGTAAGCACCTCCCAAACTGTGTACAAATTTCAAGAATGGGAAAATCCGTCAGAGTTACACACTGATTATATTGACTGAGGAGCTTAAGGGTCATTTGGGTTCACTCTCTAGTTTCTTAGAAGCTATTTAATCTAGAGGGTCACACCTGGACACTAGTGCCCTGTGCTCCTTCTCTTACACTTTCAACCAGAAGTTCAGGTGGTGACATCCAAGGAAAAGGAAGACTCCTACTATTTCAGGACCCTACAACACCACAATTTTCAGGCCTAGTAGCCCATCACGTACAGTAGACTGCAGTTGTCCCTGCCACAGTGTGTAGGAGGTTGAGCGTGAGGCCACCACAGGTCTTGTGTAGAAGTAGGATATCCAGTCTCCAGTTCCCAGTTTCTGTGGGCTCCAGGCAAAATGCCTGGGTCCCACCTCCAAACAAGATGTCTGCTTCTCCCCAAGGTCACTCATTTCTCATTTCCATTGTTCTCAATCCACCTTTCTCACTGATCTTCCATATGCCTAGAAAGCAGTGAGAAGGGTGGTTTAGGGATTGGTTATGTCAGTGGCATCTTCTCTCATGTGTCAGGAACTTCTGCCTGGATGCAGTGTAAGGCTGTATCTGAGCAGCAGATTCCTCTTCAAGTACAACTGCCCTGCTCTTAGAACATGTCCACAAGAAAATTGCCAGGACAGCAGCAGGAAGGCAGGATGGATGGTGCCGGCATCAGTACTTCTTGGCCTTCAGAGATCCATGAGGTGCTGCCAGACCTTGCCAGGTGCTGCAAACAGCTATGCTGATCCTGGAAGCAGGACGCAGGGGCACTCTTTAAAATAGTCCCAGAAATGAAATGTCCAGGTTGTTCTTGCATCTCCATTTGCTCAGTTCACCCATCATTCTAGATGGACAGGTGTCATGAATATGTACAGTTTAGGCCTAGTAGCATTGCAAGGCCTGAACCAAGCTAAAACAGTAACACAGAAGTGGCTTGCATTTCCTAGCTGCTAGGATTTACAACTCAATGGAAGGTGATTATGTAGCACCTAGGCAGCCAGAAAGACGCCCATCAAGGATGGAATGCAGGCAGATCTCCAGGGGGGGAGGGAAGAGCTGAGAGGGTGAGCTTCCAGCCCCACTTCAGGACAGGGTCTTTGTTCCTTGTCTCTTGGTGAGAGAGGTGGCGGGTGCACATCCTGCCCCACCAGGACCATGTGGCCTCTTAGGTATCTGAGGATCTACAAAAGAAGCTGACCCAGGTGAGAGTCAGGGATTAATAGAATTAGCCAGTTAGCTTTGTTGTTTTATGCTGATATGTTTCCTAGAAGTTTTTTATGCCTCTAGTATTTGCTGCCTTTGTAACCTTTTTGTAACCCTATGTATTTAATAAAGTAAAAAATCCTTTTACCATGTTGGTTCATTGTCTGTTGGGGACAAAGGTTCAGAATCCTGCCTAGCCGTTCAGCAAGCTACCAAAAATCCTCATTGTGGACTAGAAACTTGAGGACTGAGACTAAGTAAAGAAAGTGCTCAGTGCCTACAAGGGATATAGTTAAGCCTAGAGGGTCTCGGTTTCCCTGGATTGAGGCACTGGCTCTTACAGGGTGGTGGCAGTACTACCGAACAGGGATCTTTGAGGGCTCTAGGGTTCAGAACCAACAACTCTGAGCACCCCAAAACCCTGGGAGTGAGACCAAGTGTACGACAACAGGGAACAAGCTCTACTGCTTATCATTGATTTAGATGCCCCTTTCCAGAGTTTGATTCATTTGGGAAAGCACAGAATGCTAAGAGCCCAGAGCCCTGCCTTGGAGGGCTGGAGGTCCTGAACCAGCCGCAGAGACATTGAGGGGTCATGTTCATGGCAGATAAATACAATGTCATTCCGATTCAAATATCGGAACTGCTTGTGCTTTTGTTATTGTTGCTGTTGTTATGATTGTCCTTCCACCAAAGAGTTCAGGGTTGTAGTGTCACCTTAGGAGTGCCTGACTCTGCATAGAGTCATGTTGTTTATCTCCCAGCAAGCAGCTGATGTCAGCCAGCTGGGAGCAGAATGACTGGCCCAAGGCCCTGTCCGTGGCTGAGTTAGATTTGCACCAAGGTCTCTTTAACCAGCACTCTACTCACTATACCAGGTCACTTCCCTGAGACATAATTGCAACGGCAACAAAATAGAACCCAACTAATCATTTCAAAGTGTGTACTAACATCCTAGAATTCATGTTTTCAGAATTGATGTCACCAAGCTGCACTTTTTGTATGGTCAGAGCATACCTCACTCCCCATAAACAAAATTACAACATTCAGTTTACATTGTACATCCAGTTCAGAAGTAAGACAGCAATACTATACCGTCCCAAACTCATATAGTTGACACTATGTGTGATGGTCTTTCAATCTAGGCTTGGCTGCATCACATGTGAATCAGGGGCAGGGATGCAAAACAGTACAAAATGCACAGGTGGGGTTGTCAATCTTTTTGCTAGCTGCTTTTCTTGCCACATCTTATTCTCCCCCCCTCCCCCCCCAACAATGTAATTTTTTCTCCAGGTGCTCTGATGTCAGAAGCAAGTCCAGCTGAAAGAAAGCAGCTGGGGGAGAGGGGCTGGAGGGAGAAAAGCAGGAGTAGGAGGTTCAGGACTTGTGGTACTAAAGTAAAAACAAAAGATTTCACTAGTAGTCAGTAAGAAATAGGGTAGGATTTTTTTTTGCTGTTATCTGGGGGAAGGTTATAATAAATCTAAACTAAATGACTTATAGCACAATCCAATGCATGTTTTCTTGACTTCCACTGTGTTCAGTGGTGCTTACTTCCTAGTAACAAATTTCAAAGTATGAACCAGTGGTGTAGCGAGAGGGGGTGCAAAGCAGTAAGTTTTGCAGGGAGCCTCACTGCAGTGTGCGACTCCTTCTCCTCCCCTCTGTTTTGCACCCACTACCTGGACTAGCTCCAAAGATGAGGGGGAAGGGCCACTTGCATGCTGCAGTGAGTTCCTGCAAAACTTGGTGCTTTGCATCCCCCTCTAGCTACACCACTGATCTGAACACTGTTATGATTTTAAGGCTCCTTTTCTTCCCTGCTTCAGAATTTTGTAATGAACAGCCATGTTTTATGAGTTCACTGAGTTCCAAGTAGCTTGTGCTAGTAACCTGCTGTATCCCTAGACCTTCACACACAACATAATGAGCACTACTCTGCTGTTCATGCGGGTGTGGGTATCATGACTCCAAGAACAGAGGCCACACAACTGAGGGATGAGGCTGAGGAGGAGACAGAGTGAGGAACCCCTGGAAGAGTCAAGAATCCCCTGAATTCTTGGACACCCCTTTTTTGGGAAACACTGGATCAGGCAATGGACTCAGCAACCCCTCCGAGGACACAGCATGCCCCAGTGTCCTTTAGAGGACACTGCAGAGAAACCCACAAAGAATCCACCATTTCCCTATGCCACAGGAATTAACCTTTTAAAAATCAGGCAGGGGCACATTAATCCACAATAGGCATCCCAGGGACAGAGCAAGTTGCCTCAAACTTTTCAGCAGCCATATAAACCCTCAGCTAAGCCCATGTCTCTGCTGGAACAACATCTGAGTCTGCGTTGAATACTGTAGTTGGTCTGTGGGTTTCCCATAAAGCTACCTGTGGTGCTGACTTTTGCTTCCTACAGAAATTCTTGAATTCTTAAAACAATGGTTCCCAAACTTACCATGGATAAGGCACCCTTCTTTCACTGTAGCCTCTTCTTCCTGGCTCTCCCAGGTGCTGCCATCTTGGATTGCTTGAGATCCCATGCAATTCTGGTGAAATCTTGCACAATCCAAGATGCAACACCTGGGAGAGCTGGGAAGAAGAGATCACCAGGGACAGCCTACAGCACACCTGTCAGTTCGCCACTACAACCTGAGGCTCTGCAAAACACTGTTTGGGAACCACTGCCTTAGAGGTTTGACTCACTTGACTGAGCTCACACTGTCTCTTTGGTCCCCTTGTGCTGCCAGATCATTCTCAGCTGGGTCTAAAGCAGGATAAAGAATTGCTTCTTTGTGTTGTTTGTAGCACAAGAGCAGGGAAGGGGCAAAGAACTGTAAAACTTGTAGGCACTACAATCACCACTTTAAAAAAAATCCAACTTCTGTGATCACCACCATAAACCTAAACCAACAATTTCCATTACATCTTGCTAGAATAAAGATTTTTGAAAAGACACAAGATACTCTGGTGTATCTCCACATACACCAGCACAAGGATAACCATGCCAGTGTGGAAGCCCACCTGCCCCAACAGACGTACTGTGGATGCCAGCACCACTCTGGAAAGATGCCACAGCAATGTAGCCTGTACATCACAGATACCAGCACAACTCTGCCAGTGGGGAGGACAGAACAGAGAGAAGATAGGGATGTGACATGGGAGGAACAAGGAAGCATCAGTGTACACAATATCCTAACTCCCCTTTCAGACAATGATCATGTCGCTGATGCTGTAAAGCTGTGTAAATGACAGAGCTGGCATAGGTAGGAATAACCCAACAAAGAACAGCAGAAAACTGCACCTCCTGCCACCCGCATGCCCCATCCACTCTCCCACAGTGGAACATAGGATACAGGTTACATTTGGCAGCCAATCACAGCACAGCACTTCCAATAATAATAATAATAATAATAATAATAATAATAATAATAATAATAATAATAATAATAATAATAATAATACAGGTATTTATATACTGCCTTTCAGATTTCTCCTCAGACTTTATTCAAGGCTATACATAGGTTATAAGGTGCATATAGGTTAAAAGGTGTATATATTGTATACAAGGCTATACATAGGTTTACATAGGCAGGCTATTTAAATACCTGTAGGGATTTTTACAATTGAAAGAAGGCTCTATCTTTCAAGAGCCACAACAATTCAGATGTTTCTTTCTGATCTGGCTTCCATCCTGGCCTCCATCCTCCCACACTCAGAGCAGATGGAATAACTCCACTCAGCTTGTCAGCTGCTTCAAGGTCGCACGGTGCCGGTGGCCTCGAACTGGCGACCTGTGGATGTTATCTTCAGGCAAATGGAGGCTCTACCCTCTAGACCAGACCTCCTGCCCAGTGCAGTACCAAAGTCCCTGATGTGGTGACAACAGCTTTCTCTCACACAAGAAGAGACTCAAGCAAAAGTTCCTTAACCTATCAAGAGAGGCCTGGCAGAGCTCTCACCACCCATCTCAGCTACTGTCTGGGGAGCAATGTGTGGCTTGCTTGTCTTGCAAGTCTGCTTCCCACACTACTCTCCAGCATTGTACTGGTGATGTGTTAAAGCACCAATCACAAAGGTGACGGAGCTCCATTTCCCTTGCCAATGCCACACTTCCAGTGAGGCCACTTCCATTCAGGCTTGTTCGGTAAGATTAATCCATTTACATATGATGTTGCAATTTGGGAGCTGACAGTGGATCACTGAGGTGATGACCTCTCTGGCACACCTCTCTCTGAGACACTGACAAAGGGCTCCCTAATCTCCCCCTCACCTCACAGTATGAACAGCAACTTGTTAGAGTCCTCTCTTTGTTTATCTCATGGCACAATCCGACTGAGCCTCTGAGCTGGTGGAGCGAGCGCTACACCAGTGCAAGCTATCACAAACATGACATAAAGCACACTGTGACAGTGGTGGAGTGATTAGTCCCAGGGCAAAGGCCTGTGCTGTCCCGCCAGCACCAGTGCAGGACTCAGCGCATGCTGGGGCAGGTAAGCTCCACACTGAGCAATGGAGGGGCAGTGGGACGGTGGGGAGGGGGTGGAATGGAGGATGGTGAGGAGGGGGCAAGGGGTGGGTGTATCAGGTCCCAAGAGGGGGGCAAGATCAGCTGTACTGCATGGGTAGTATCCAAACCCCCTTCCTGGGCCAGATGCACCAACATGGATCCACTTGGATTTGCACCAGCAATTTAGCAGATGCAGGCCTGAGTAGACCCACTGCCACAGCTGGGGTTTTCCCTGGAACAAGAGAAAAAATGTCCCCTAACCTTGAGGAGACCTCAAAACTGTGAAATCACCCTATCGCAGGATACACAAGCCATGCCGTCCTGCTGCATTGGCATGGGGGAATTTCACTAGGATTGGTCTGCTCGTGACTGACTCCCATGCACAGGTCAAGACTGAGGCAAGTCTCAGTGAGAAGCAGAATAAGCAGCGTTTCTGTTCACACTGAGGAGGAAGAGGTTAAAGAGCCCTTTGCCTCCTCTCAGCTCACACAGAACTCTGTCAGTGGGTGAAGCTACATTTGATAGTCCTTCAGCTCTTGCTCATGTATTGGCAACCTTCAGTCTTGAAAGACTCTGGTATCACACTCTGAAAGGTGGTTCTGGCACAGCGTCTAGTGTGGCTGAAAAGGCCAATCCGGGAGTGACAATCCCTTCCACACCGGGAGCAAGTGCAGTCTGTCCCTGGTCTGTCTCCCTGGCTATGGGCCTTCCTTCTTTGCCTTTTTGCCTCAGACTGTTGGCCAAGTGTCTCTTCAAACTGGGAAAGGCCATGCTGCACAGCCTGCCTCCAAGCGGGTCGCTCAGAGGCCAGGGTTTCCCACTTGTTGAGGTCCACACCTAAGGCCTTCAGATCCCTCTTGCAGATGTCCTTGTATCGCAGCTGTGGTCTACCTGTAGGGCGCTTTCCTTGCACGAGTTCTCCATAGAGGAGATCCTTTGGGATCCGGCCATCATCCATTCTCACGACATGACCGAGCCAACGCAGGCGTCTCTGTTTCAGCAGTGAATACATGCTAGGGATTCCAGCAAGTTCCAGGACTGTGTTGTTTGGAACTTTGTCCTGCCAGGTGATGCCAAGGATGCGTCGGAGGCAGCGCATGTGGAAAGCGCTCAGTTTCCTCTCCTGTTGTGAGCGAAGAGTCCATGACTCGCTGCAGTACAGAAGTGTACTCAGGACGCAAGCTCTGTAGACCTGGATCTTGGTATGTTCCGTCAGCTTCTTGTTGGACCAGACTCTCTTTGTGAGTCTGGAAAACGTGGTAGCTGCTTTACCGATGCGCTTGTTTAGCTCGGTATCGAGAGAAAGAGTGTCGGAGATCGTTGAGCCAAGGTACACAAAGTCATGGACAACCTCCAGTTCATGCTCAGAGATTGTAATGCAGGGAGGTGAGTTCACATCCTGAACCATGACCTGTGTTTTCTTCAGGCTGATTTCTTCCCAGCATCAAGATCACACGCAGTTATCATGGTGCTGCCTGCGACACTGACCACTCCCTGGTGTGCAGCAGAGTGAAACTGCAAACAAAGCGACTGTATCACACGAAAAAGGAAGGAAGACCTTGCATTGATACCAGCAAGACCCGGGATCAGAGAAAAGTGGAGGAATTTGCACAAGCGCTTGAGGAATCTCTTCCAGGCCCGGCCGACGCAAACGCATCCAACAGATGGGAACATTTCAAGAATACCGTTTACAACACCGCCTTGTCCATATTCGGCAAGAAGACCAACAAGACGGCCGACTGGTTTGAAGCCCACTCTGAGGAGCTGACACCAGTCATTGAGGAAAAGAGGAGAGCTCAAGCAGCATACAAGGCCTGTCCCAGTGAGCGCAACCTGCAGGTCCTCCAAACTGCTCGCAGCTAAGTCCAACAGACTGCCAGGAGATGTGCTAACGACTACTGGCTCCAGCTCTGTTCCGAGATACAGATAGCAGCTGACACGGGCAACATCAAGGGGATGTATGATGGTATCAAGCAGGCCCTAGGTCCAACACAGAGGAAAATTGCCCCTCTGAAGTCTGCCACAGGCGAGGTCATCCAGGATTGGGCGCAGCAGATGGAACGCTGGGTGCAGCACTACTCTGAGCTATATTCCAGAGAAAATGTAGTCACCGAAGAAGCGCTGAACAACATTGAGTGCCTGCCTGTGCTGGAAGAGCTTGACAGTGAACCAACCCTAGAAGAACTTCACGTGGCCCTGGACTCCCTTGCCTTTGGCAAGGCACCTGGAAAAGACAGCATCCCTGCTGAAGACCTAAAGTGCTGCAAAGAGATCATCATCACTGAGCTGCATGAAATCCTCTGTCTCTGCTGGAGAGAAGGTGGAGTACCTCAAGACATGAGGGATGCAAACATCATCACGCTGTACAAGAACAAAGGTGATAGGGGTGACTGCAACAACTACCGCGGCATCTCTCTCCTTAGCGTTGTAGGAAAGCTGTTTGCCAGAGTTGCACTAAAGAGGCTCCAGGTACTTGCAGAGAGCATCTATCCAGAATCGCAGTGTGGATTCTGAGCCAACAGGTCCACCACTGATATGGTATTCTCCCTTAGACAACTGCAGGAGAAATGCAGGGAACAACGACAGCCACTCTTTATAGCCTTCATAGATCTCACAAAGGCTTTCGACCTGGTCAGCAGAGACGGCCTCTTCAAGATTCTCCCCAAGATCGGATGTCCACCCAGGCTCCTCAGCATCATCAGATCTTTCCACAAGGACATGAAGGGCACTGTTGTCTTCGATGGCTCCACATCAGACCCTTTTGACATCCGAAGCGGAGTGAAGCAGGGCTGTGTTCTTGCGCCAACCTTGTTTGGGATTTTCTTCGCTGTCCTGCTGAAGCAGGCCTTTGGAACTGCAACAGAAGGCATCTATCTCAGGACCAGATCAGACAGAAAGCTCTTCAACCTCTCCAGACTGAGAGCAAAATCCAAAGTCCAGCTGAAATGTCTGCGTGACTTCCTCTTTGCCGATGATGCAGCTGTCACTACCCACTCTGCAAAGATCTCCAGCAGCTCATGGATCGTTTTAGCAAGGCCTGCCAAGATTTTGGACTGACAATCAGCCTGAAGAAAACACAGGTCTTGCTCATATGTTTTAAATAACAGGGCAGCTATTTAACATTATTTGCCCACCAATGGTATCACAGTGTGGTGTGCTTTAGAGGAGAGGTCATGATTAGCAGAAAATTAATTCTTTCAGGTCAGTGTGCCTGAAACTGAGGCTAAACTCTCCCTTGCTCTATAGCAAGTCAGGCCACTGTTTTGCAGACTGATGCAATACTCACAGCTGTTATTGTCACTGATGCCATTTTCTAATGAGCAATATGGCATGCCCCAATAACCCCAACATTCCCATCCCATTAAGCAGCTAGTTGTGTTCTCTTTGGGCTATAGAAGAATACAGTACCCACAATTAAGCCATGAAGACAAAAGACGTCAGGTCCTTGCCACACCAGCCTTTTCTTGCTACTGGCTGTAGGCCTCACCCTTAGAGACTTTCAGTTTACTGGGGAAAAAAATCTGTGTTCACAAACTAGAAATAAGAGCTCGTGTTTTTTTGTTTCTCAAACTTGTAGTCCCTGGAGCTTTCTGCATGAGGCCAACTTGATTTCAGCATTATTCAGCATTCAGTCGGCAGCTTCAACATTCATATCCATCAAACATCACAAGACTGGCTTTTACTAGGCTTCTAACAGCTGCAGTGCTTGGCAGCGGGATGGAAGATTTCACATTGCAGGCACCAACACGCCAGATGCGCAAACCAATTAAGGATCTGAATAAGGGGATACCACCTGGAGAGCTTGGTTCATCCTAGTGATCACAGCTGTGTCTGAAGATGGTTGGCAGGCACTAGTAAGCAGAAAAAAGGTCTAACAGTATGGCTATTAAAAAACACATATACCAATACTGTATGACAAAACCAGGTATATTTGTATGGTGGGTAACCTCCCAATGCAAGGCTGCTATTCTATACTTGAAACTAAACAAGTTAGTTTGCATTCCCATACACTCTTTCTTGGGAGTAAGTGCTACTGAACACAGTGGGGTTACTTCTGAGTAGACATGCATAGGATTGCATAGGAACATAAGAAGAGCCCTGCTGGATCAGGCCAAAGGCCCATCTAGTCCAGCTTCCTGTATCTCACAGTGGCCCACCAAATGCTTCAGGGAGCACACAAGACAACAGACACAATCTTCATTCTGGTGCCCTCCCCTGCATCTGGCAATCAGAGGCAGTCTGCCTCTAAAACCAAGTACTTGCACATATCTAGTATGACTTGTAACCCATAATGAACTTTTGTTCCAGAAATTTGTCCAATCCCCTCTTAAAGGCATCTAGGCACGATGCTATTACTACTTCCTGTGGCAAAGAGTTCCACAGACTAATTACACCCTGGGTAAAGAAATATTTTCTTCTGTTTGTCCTAACTCTCCCAACTCTCAACTTATGAAAAGAATGACACTTTCTGATGCCTCTGATTAAGGGCTGTGAACCCTCCCTAAGGCACTGTTGGCAGCTGCCAAGTGAGATGCAAATTCCTCCTTGAGCGCTGCCCTGAGGCCAATGATTCTTCCCATTCTAGCGGTTTCTTGCAGGCACAGGCACATCACAAAGGTGGTGCCATTTAGGAAAAGGGGGGTGTAGCCTATTTTTTGGTGTATCTCTTACTTTGGTCCACTTACTGTTTAAACACCCTTTGGTATAAACAGAAAGGGCACCGTCCTAACCAACTTACTAGCGCTGACCTAAGGGCAATGCAGCTCAGAGGTAAGGGAACAAACATTCCCTTACCTTGAGGAGGTCTCCATGACTGCCCTCCAACTGCAGGATGCAGCACATGCCCCATTGGCAGAGCTATATCAGAGCTGGAAAGTTAGCTAGGATTTAGGCCTAAGTGACCTTACTTGGGGCCGCTGGCCTAAGACTTTCTCCTGCTCCCTGGACTGGAAAAGGAACAGGAAGATGGAGCGGAAGAGAAAGGGTGGAGAGTGGTGAGCCAGAGTGTTAGCTCTCTTCTCTTCCACCCTTTCTCTTCTGATCTGTCCCCATTCTTTTTCCAATCCTGAGAGTGGAAGGAGGAGGAACAATGAAGTTGGTGGACAGAGGTGGGCATTCCCAGCTCATCTGCTGTCTGAGACAACTGCCTCAATTTGCCTAGTGAACAGGTCAGCCCAGGCCTCAGGGACCATTGGGACAGACCAGTAAACTAGACATGCACATGCCAAAGGTATAAATACTTTTTCATTAAAAATTTGCTGATTTTTTTTACTGTAACCACTGTGATAAATAAAACAGAAAATAATCATAATAAACACTCTTAAAACAGGCTTCTTCATTACAATTTGATCTTAAACATACCCAGGAGAAATCTTATCCTTTGCTGAATCTTACCTTCGTGACTGAGAATCTGACCTCACTAAAGATCTACCCCATTTCAGTTTCCTCTCCCTAAAAACTACACTGGCATCACTCGCACCAACAATATGGGTCAAAAGCTCAAATATTGGCAAAAGTTTTGTAATTCATTTAAGTGGTTCTGCATCAGGTTTTGGTTTTGTTGCTTCTAGATAGGACAACGAGGTGCAGCTGCACCTTCCAATCGCTGCAAGGTGGGTGGCTGGGTTAGCTGTGCACTTCTCCACCGTTTAAATTCTTTGAGGGAGAATCCAATGAAGTGTTTAGGAACTAATCTGAGCCAGGGCTTTCTCTGAGAACCTCTTATAATGCCAGACATTATCCCTAGAACACATGAAGAAGGAGAAAGTGCCTCTTGGGATTCGCATGCTTTCCCTCTTCACTGGGTAATCACCACTAGCCCCTACATAATCTTATAATCTGGGATTATGAAGCCTCTTCCAGATCAGAAGGTGCGACTTCCTGGTAGAATTGAGACCTGGTACAAAGAAATCCTGGGAATGACTCTCGTGCTTCCTTATTTTTGTCATCTTTTGATGATCCCATTTTTGTACATTATGAAACAACAGATTTGCATGGCCTTGATAAAAGAGTTCACCCAATAGTCCCTTAAAATCACCCCGTAAATATGCCCTGTTCTGGACACAAATGGATTTTTAAGCCATTTCTGCCCAAGGTTGCATTTACGCAAAAGGGATCAAATGTGTACATCCAATACGCTCAAGTGATGAAC
The DNA here is from genome assembly GCF_035046505.1 of Tiliqua scincoides. Classification (NCBI taxonomy): domain Eukaryota; kingdom Metazoa; phylum Chordata; class Lepidosauria; order Squamata; family Scincidae; genus Tiliqua; species Tiliqua scincoides. Next base: position 14,270,377 of record NC_089821.1, read on the forward strand.
ATTGCTGCAAATCAGATAGTGAGTTAAGTTTGGCTTCATAAAGAAGATCAGATTTGATGTAGATGGCAGCAGAGGCAGCTCACCCAGGCAGAATCTCTCTTTTCCAGTAGCAGGGTGGGGAATGCAGCTAACGGACACAGGGGACTCACATCTGCCCAACTTCTGCTGCACTAGCCGTGATCCCTCTCTTCTCATTTGCTCTCCGCCTAGAACAGCGGTGTCCAAAGTTTTTGGCAGGAGGGCCACATCAACACTCTGACACTATGTCGGGGGCCGGGGGAAAAAAGAATTAATTTACATTTTAAATTTGAATAAATTTACATAAGTTTACATAAATGAATATATTAAAGATAAACTTATATGAATGAATGAAGGTCTTGCAATAGCTCAAGGCCTATAAAAGGCCTGGCACAAAGCAAGGCTGGCCTTTCCTTTGCTGCCGCTACTGCATCACAGACATGAAACAGCAAGCAGTGGAGGGAGCCCTCATCCCACAGCTCACACGAGAGGTCAAACAGTTGCCCTCACACTGAGAGCAGTTGCGTCGGGCCACTGCGGGCTCCAACAAATCTCCAGAGGCTCATTGGAGACTGGGGGCTCCCTGAGGGTCGCATTGAGAGGCCTTGAGGGCCGCAAGTGGCCCCAGGGCCGGGGTTTGGGCACCCCTGTCCTAGAATGATCAAGAAGAGGGAGTGGCCTATCTCCTTCACCAGCTCCACCACCGAGGAATGTAGCAGTGGATGTGGTTGGGGTGACCACAGCAATCCTGTTCCAGACCATTCTCCAGCAGTCAGAACTGGCTTTACTGCCTCCCTCCACCTCCTTCCCTTCTCCTCCATGCTGTCACTGGCTGGGCAGGGAAGATCTTGGAAGTGAAACTGTCAAAATCTTCCTCATCCAGCCAGTTCTGAAGTCATGGCAGGTGGCAGAAAAGGAACAGGGAGTGGCAGCAGTGAATGCTCATGTTCACCAAAAAAGGAGGGCAGAATTTGGGTGTTACTTCAGGATCCACTTTGGCTTGGGTGAGGCCTGGATAGCCCCATAGAATCTGATACAGTTCCACCAAGTGTTACTTTATTTTCCAAGAAACTGGTTGGCAACCTTCAGTCTCAAAAGACTATGGTATAAGCCTACAGCACCCGGTATTCCCAGGCGGTCTCCCATCCAAGTACTAACCAGGCCTGACCCTGCCTAGCTTCCGAGATTAGACGAGATCAGGCTGGATTTTTCTGCCCAGTGTTGCATATACGCAACAGGGATCAAATGTGTACACCTGTGGGCTGGGCAGAAATGGGTTAATTAGAACCTTAGGAAAAGGAAGTGGTTTTCAGTCATGTACTTATCTGGACAGATCCCTAGAATGAACGTCAGTCAGCCCAAGTGCTGATGTAAAACAAACCCAATGGAGCTGAGTTAGCATTGTCCCTGTCTCAGAAGTCCCAGTTGTTATCTGGCTGGCAGTATCCTCTGTACAATACAGTCCCTTCAGAGGTTCTGGTTTGTTTGTGTAATACTGCCCCGTCGCAAATCACAAGCCTGCATCCTTCAACACAAGAGCAACCTCAGCTTGCTTATTTATGTAAGACAGAAGTCAAAACGAAGCCAACTGCTTTTGTTACAGTCTGTTTCCATGCGTCACCCCAGCTCTGCCAGTGGCCCTCTTGCTGGCCTGTGATTCACCATTACCTGAAAGAAGCCTAACACATACCTGCACATATGCATCAGGCCCCTGGGGCTAACACGTAGCATGTTCACCCTGGAGGGATAATTTATTAAGGGTAAACCATGGTTTTCCTCCACATGCCTTGAAAAAACAAGTTTCTGGCTGCAAAACTTCACTTAGTCCATTTTCCTTCCATTTTTTAAAAACAGCTTTTAAATTTTTGTCATTCTAAAAATGTATAAAAATAAAATCAATACTATAAATTAGGCCAGAGTAAAAACTTCTAGGAAGTTCTAAAGAATAGTAAATTTTTTCACTTAAAAAACTCATTTAAGTTATACATTATGAGGCAGTGATGGCTGACCCAAGACCTCCTAGTGCATGAGAGGGCACACTTAATGCCACCTCTTCATATAGCAGCATGCTGGCTTCCCCAGATTTAAAAAAGCAGGGATTGGGATGGTAGAGGAAACATGGAGGAGAAAAGCACAGTGGGATAGAGCACCCCTCCCCATTTCTTTTTGAATAGGGAACAGGAGAAGGGGAAGTGGTGAAGGTAGGCAGTAAAGGTAGCCAGCTTGCCTCCCTACCCCACAATCTGCCACCTGAGGTGATCACCTCAGTTGGCCACATGGATGGGCTAGTTTTAATATAAATTTTGGACTAGAAATGGTCCTTGTTTCTATCCCTTCACAGGGATTAGGTGCCTTCTTAGGACCCAATCCTATCCAACTTTCTAGCACCAGTGCAGCTGCAATGCAGCCCCAAGGTAAGGGAACAAGCATTTCCTTACATTGAGGAGGCCTCTGTGATTGCCTCCCCACCACAGGATGCAGTACATGCCCCATTGGCACAGCTGCATCCGCACTGGAAAATTGGATAGGATTGGGCATCAGAGATCCAGAACTCTCCTTACTTACTGCTTACTGCTGAATTAAAACCAGGACTATCTTGTTTGCAAAAAGTAAAAAGTGGAAGATAGATAATGTCAACACAGCAAGGACAAAGGACTTTTTTTTAATTCTTAAGAACATTTCAGTTCCTAGGAATTCATTTCAACTAGTGTCATTCTTGGGACGAGACTCTAAGGGCACAATCCTAACCAACTTTCCAGCGCCAAGGTAAGGAAACAAACATTCCCATACCTTGAGGAGGCCTCTGTGATTGCCACCCAACTGCAAGATGCAGCACACACCCACTGGTACAGCTATGTCAATGCTGGAAAGTTCATTAGGATTTGGACTGAAACCTTTCAAACTGCTAATGTGATTTTAAATTTTGCTTGATCTAGGGGAGGCAGTTTTGTCCCACATGCATGTAAGATTTTCATAGGAAATGTTGTTCTTCATCTGGTCTTCAGCACAGGGGTATGACAGAAACTACTAAATTGGAGACTGTCCAAAATTACCTTTTGAGATTACTATTATAGTTTCAGGTTGCACCCTTTTGGTGAAGCTAAGAACTAAGATGAGTTTTCTTATTCATGTGGTTCTTCTCTAGAGTACAGGTAGCCCACATGCACAGCACACCTGCTTTGGTACTGGTTAAGTTTCAAAGCATCCAGGATAGTAGGCTCACTTCCCCAAAGGAAAAGGCATGTTTCAACGGAACAATTTAGTAAAAATCATCTACTAAATTGAATTAGAAAACGTGAGGTTCCCATGGGGGCTGGGGATAAGAATAGGCCCTCAGTTTGGCTGTACTTGTCCTAAGATGGGACTCAGTCTGGGAAGGCAGCTCATCTGAGAGAAGGAAAACTCTGATCCCAAACCTCCACTGCCTTGTGGCTACATCCAGTTATAGAAAAGGCTTCAGGAGTCAACCTTGAGGCCAAATCCGGAGCCGGAGTCCCTGAGGCAGTTCATGGCTGAACACAGTCATGTTCTGGCAATTCCTGCGACGCCACTGGAACCAACCGTATTGGCCTCTGCCTTTCCATTGGACCATTTCAGCGACGTGGAGATGGGGGATTTGCTGCATGGGTAACAGTCTATCCTCCATATCTACTTTACCCAGGCTTCACGCACTGGAGAGGACACTCTGTTCCAGAACACTGTTCAGAGCATGATACCATAGTCTTCCGAGACTGAAGGATGCCAACAAGAAGAGGTTCCCATCACAAAATACAGGTTTAATGTTAATGTCTGAGATCTGCTACAGATAAGGCAACATGACAGATGAGGCAATGTCTTAAAAATACACCAAGATGGTGTAGTCAGTGGAGTTGAACTTAGACTTGGAAGATTACGGTCTACCTTAACAGAGGTAACCTGTTAACAGAGGTAACAGATTAAAACCTACCTCACAGAGTTTTTGTGAGAGCAAAAGGAGAGAATGAATTATGTACACCATCCTGAACTCCTTGGAGGAAGAGCGCATCAAAATGTGAAAAATAAATAAAGAATTGGATTGCTAAACAGCTGTAGCCCTTTTACTACAATCCCTCCCATGTGTCCAGCAGTAGGTTGGGAGGCAGGTGAAGGAGATGCTCCCCAATGGAGTCCTTCAAAAAGCATCACCCCATAGGAGATGTGGGTTGTGTGTGTTTGCACACTGCACACACAGCAGTGCTTTTCAGAGGACTCTGGTGCAGAGACTCTGCCTCATATGCCTCCCCACCCACCACAAGCCCCTGGTGTTTAGCCAGCACATATTCAGCATACATTTGCATACACACAACTGTATGCATGGAAGTCTCTGCCACATGATTTGGAACAATGCAGCGCCCAACCAGAGCAGTATACCATGGGGAGGTGAGTTAAATCCCCATATTGCACTGCCAGCCATGAACCACATGACTATAACAGCACTGCAGTGCATGGGGGTTTGAGGAGTTTCAGTGTGACTGGAAACTGCATGCAGACCTAATCCTCCCAGCCCTTACCGGTCTTTCTTTTATGAATGTGTAGTCCTGCAAAGCTGAATATTACTTCTTTACTTCTCAGCTACAGCTTTCAAATTCACCAATAAAGCCACCAAAGGAGTAAATGAAAACAGGATACCTAGAATGAGCTCCCAACCGTAAAGAACATTTCCACATCTCTTCTACTTCCATTGAAAGGGAGGGAGAGAGACCACCTGCATGGCACATTCAGGTGCCTGTAAAACTTAATGCTTTGCACAGCCTCTAAGCTACGCCGCTGCTTTCCACAATTTCTGTCACGGAAAAGGATTCAGTCCCATTTTGTCCTGGCGTGCAAAGCCAGCTTCTTGAGTAAACTATAGTCTGCCTCCTTCTCTCACACATGTCCAGCTTCAGCTGTTGTTTCATTGAGCTGAGTGTGAGCAGGCTAGCTTTGACTGAGACTGTCTCTCCACCCTTTTTCCTGTCCTCATAAAATACTCCTGCCTGGTGGCTATTTCCAAACAGTACTGTGATTAAGAAACAAACAACCTTTCATGCATTCCATCCTAGTCTCCTAACATCTACTGAAGTTTTCATAGTTCTTCTTACCTGAGGCAATCACTCCTCACCCATTTTAATATTAGAATCTTTTGTTTTACTGAGCAGTTAGCATTAACAGCTGAAGGAAACAACAATGTTAAACCAACCAGGGTATGAAAAGATTGAGGCAGAAGACTTTGCAGCAGCAGCAGCAACAACATGCTTGGGACTGGCTTGTTTTTCTTGCTAAGAAATTAATGATGTGATCTGGTCTGTCCTAAGACAGTGAACAAATTTATACCACACAGAGCCCAATCCAGTGCATGTCTACTCAAAAGTCCCATTATAGCCAAAGGGGTTTACTCCCAGGAAAGTGTGGATAGCATTGGAGCCACAGGGCCCAATCCTATCAAATTTTCTAGTGCTGGTGCAGCTGTGCCCATGGAGCATGCACTGTATCTTGTGGTGGGGAGGCAGTCACAGAGGCCTCCTCAAGGGTATGGGAACATTTGCTCCTGTGCCTCAAGACTGCATTGCGGCTGCTCCGGTGCTGGAAAGTTGGATAGGATTGGGCCCACAGCCATTTCATCTCCCTATGGCAGTGTTTCTCACACATTTAGCACCTAGACCCACTTTTTAGACTAAGACTCTATCAGGACCCACAGGAAGTGACATCATCAAGCAGGAAAAATTTTAACAATCCTAGGCTGCAATCCTACCCACATTTATCCAAGAGTAAGTCCCATTTACTATCATTGTTAAAAAAAATCTACATAGTAACCTGTACAGGTCTGTTACATTTCCCCAAATGTAGTCACATACCATGGGAGCATCAAGCCTAATATATTAAAAATAAAATATTGAAATGAAGGGGGACCCACCTGAAATTGCGGATCCACAGTTTGAGAAACACTGCCCTAGGGAATTACAAGTACTTCAGTGTATATTGTGTGTACATTGCCCATTCATACCACAGCCCATGGATCAGTCTACCTGTTTCAAATATTCACACTGTACTGTGCCAGCTATTTATTTATTTATTTAGCTCGTATATGCTAAATCAGAACCATAGTTGATTTAAAAACCATGAAAGGCAGTGCCTTCCTTCCTTCAATGCATTAGTCTTCCCACTGTAAAAATTACATGCTCCAAAAGTTTCTATCTTAATTTTGATGGTTTCAGGATTGTTGTTCACCATTTTTCCACATCCACGTCTGCTTTTGTCTTGGCAAGGACCCTGTGAGGTAGGTTATTAAGCTGAAAAAAATTGATTTATCCCAAGTTCCTTAGTAAATGTCATGACTGAGATGTTCATCTGAATGTTTGAATGCACTTCTACAGTTTCCAGTTTGTACACTCTGAACTGGACTGTGATTCTGGAAGCTGTGTTAAAGAACTGTTAGATCAATAGGGTGCAATCCTAACCCACTTTCCAGCAACTGACAAAAGGGCAATGCAGCTCCTAGGTAAGGAAACAAACATTCCCTAACTTTGAGAGGCCTCAGTGAGTGCCGCAACTACAGGATGCAGCAAATGTCCTATTGGCACAGCTATGTCAGTGCTGGAAAGTGGGTTAGGATTTGGGCCATAGTTACAAGAATATCTCATTATGTATCACCTTAAAAAATGATTCTGACAGCACATTTGAAAACACATAAACCTCTGCAAAGCTTGAGAAATACTCTGAATGATTTGAAGGGCTCCAGTCCTGTGTCTTTGATCCTGGATGTGTTACAGAGCACAACAGCAGTAGTAACTTCACTGCCTCGTTGTTGGACCTAGTAGATTTGGGAAAGTCTAGGGAGTAGTTCCACCACTGCTTACTCCTTTCATATCATTTCATCTCACATCCTCTTCCTGACTAACCTAATGGAAACTCCAGGACCACACCCCATAGTCCCATGCAGAGCCCATTCCCTTCACATCTGCAGAGACTCTGTCTAGTCCATCACCTATTTAGGACTTTGATTTGTAGCTGGTCTTCTGCAGAAGTGCACTACTTCTGCACTACTACAACCATCCATTAAAGCTGCTATAGATATTTCAGAACAGTTCTACCTTGAGTCAGTGCCTGAAATACAGTGCAGAGAGAGACTGCATGGGGACTGACTTGTTGGCATCCTTCAGTCTCAGAAGACTATGGTGTCACGCTCTGAATGGTGGTTCTGGAACAGAGTGTCCTCTCCAGTGCGCGAAGCCTGGGTAAAGTAGATATGGAGGATAGGCTGTTACCCATGCAGCAAATCCCCCCTCTCCACGTCGCTGAAATGGTCCAATGGAAAGGCAGAGGCCAATATGGTTGGTTCCAGCGGCATCGCAGGAGTTGCCAGAACGTGACTGTGTTCAGCCATGAACTGCCTCAGGGACTCCAGCTCCGGATTTTGCCTCGAGGTTGACTCCTGAAGCCTTTTCCATAACTGGATGTAGCCACAAGGCAGTGGAGGTTTGGGCAGTGAGGTTTGGTCTCCCCTGGGGGCTGGGGATAAGAATAGGCCCTCAGTTTGGCTGTGCTTGTGGTAAGAGGCAACTAAACAGCCACAGGGTAGATGGGACTCCTCAGCCTGGGAAGGGGACTGACTATATTTAGCTAAAGCTGAAAGCAGGGGTGGGGCTTTTCACTAATGACCCCCTCCCTTTCCCTTTATAATTAAAGCATTGTGACAAGGGGTGTGCTCATCAATACCTTGAGGCCATTGCTACAGTAGTTTGCAAGCAGGTCAGGTGACTGATCTAATCATGCACACACAGCATTGTCATACATACATCTAGTGTCCTTTGCAGACAGGGCCAATGCCAGGCTATTTTGCACCCTAGGAAAGGCTATCTACTTGTACACACAGCCCCCCCCCCCCAAAAAAAAAAAAACTTTGCCAACTTCAATTTTCAAAAGCATATGTCCTGTTGAAAAAATGAAAAGCACAGAAGATGAAATTGCTAAATTTATTTTAAAATGCAATAATAAGTAATACAACAATCTTTGATTATCTTTCTGTCTATCTTTGATTATCTAGTTCAGCATCTCTCAAAGTGTGCTTCAAGGAGCCCTTGTGCTGCCTGAGACACCTTCTGGGGCTCCACAAACGCACCATAAGTGGCCACCTTCTGCCCCCTGCCCGGTTTGCACCAGAGTTCTGGGGTGCCTTGTGACTCCATGCCTGTGTCAACAGGGGTCCCTGAAACTACGAATGTAAAGGGCTCCAGAAAACAAAAAGTTTAAGAACTGCTTATCTAGCTTACATGGAAAAATGAATACAATTTCTAAATAAGATTAAGATGTAACTGTAAGATTAAAAGATTAATGGCACAATCCAGAACGGCCCTTGGGCTGGTCCAGAGGTGTCGCGAAAAGTGCCATAAGGCCCTTTCACACCACCGAGAGAGTAGGGAGGCTAACCTGGACCTGCGCAGCCAGTGCAATGGTAAGTCTGCGCTAGCCAAGTCAGTCTGGCACTGGGGCTTGGGGAGGGCAGGGGAGGGCGGAATGGAGGCATTCCAGGGTGGGGAAAGGGCAGGCTGGGGCAGAACAGGGAGTGGAACTGGCAGAGCAGCCAGGAACTGGCACTTGGGAGCCTGACCCCACTCCCAGGCAACCCAGCACAGCTCCAGGCTCCTCGGATCTGTGCCATTTCTTTAGGTGGTGCAAATCTAAGTAGCCCCATTGGGGTTGCTGCAGTGTTACCCAGGTTGGAGTCTGCAAGCCGGCCGGCCGGCCGGCCTGCCTGCCTGCCTGCCTGCCTAATTGCTCTCCTCTCTCCCCAGGTATTTTACATCTTGCTGGGCTTGCCAGAGGCTGCTTCTCCAGAGGCAGTTACTCTGGAAGAGCCCAGCTGGGGAGACTGACCAGCTGAGGGGTGGAGTCTGCCTGCCTGCCTAATTGCTCTCCTCTCTCCCCAGGTATTTTACATCTTGCTGGGCTTGCCAGAGGCGCGAGCCTTTGGCGCGAGCCGAAGGGCTCTTGGCCCGTGGCTCTTAGCCTGGGGCTCGTGCCCGGAAGATCTGGTGCCCTCTTGAACAGTGGACCAATCAACAGCAGTCAGATATCCTCCCCTTCTGTTGAGGTAGGGGAGAGAGGAGCAACAATTGGCTTACAGCAGAGGATTCGCCTGCAGGCCAGTCTCAGAAGGTGGGCCTCGCCACATGTCTGTTTTCTTGGGAGGGAGCTCAGGGGAAGGGAAGGGTGCCACTATCAAGAGAGTGATGGGCCAGGGGAGATATGGCGGTGGGGGTCGGACAGGCCGTTACAGGAGAAGGAGAGTTTATCGTAGGCAGATCATCTCCCCTTCTGGTCCCTCCCCCAGTTCTCGGATGCCTGGTGGTCTTGGCGGTGAGTACCTGGATCTGAAGCTGCTGCTTTTGAATGCCAGGTCAGTGAATAATAAGACCTGTATCATCCGGGATTTGATCCTGGATGAGAAAGCCGAGCTGGCATGCATTACGGAGACCTGGCTGGACGTGGAGGGAGGCGTTAGTCTCTCTGAACTTTGTCCACCAGGCTTCCAGGTGTTGCAGCAGCCAAGATTGGAGGGACGGGAAGGGGGAGTTGCAATGGTCTATCGTGAGTCCATCTCCCTTGCCAGGTGCCCTGTCCAGCAGTCTGCTGGGTTCGAGTGCCTGCATGTTGTGTTGAGAGGGCCGGACAGGATTGGGATTCTGTTGGTGTACCGCCCGCCCTGCTGCCCAACAGTCTCCCTACCTGAGCTAACTGGAGTAATCTCGGGGGTGGCATTGAAGGCCCCCCACCTGTTAGTGCTGGGGGACTTCAATGTTCATGCCGAGGCCCCTGTGGCAGGTGCAGCTCAGGATTTCATGGCTCCCATGACAACCATGGGCCTGTCCCAGAAGATCTTGGCCCCAACACATACTGCAGGACACATGTTGGACCTGGTGTTCACAGCTGGGCATGGGGGTGGTGATCTGGATGTAGAGGAGATCAAGACCACTCCGTTGTCATGGACAGATCACTTCCTGGTAAGGTTTAGGCTGGTTGCAGCTTCCTACCTCCGCAGAGGCAGGGGACCATTTTTTATGGTCCGCCCCCGGAGGCTAATGGATCCTGAAGGTTTCCTGTGGGTCTGGGGGATTTTCCCACTGCCAAGACTGGTGCCTCAACTGAGGCCCTGGTTGATCCCTGGAACGGGGAAATGGCCAGGGCAGTGGATGAGATTGCTCCAGAGCAACCTCTGCCACGTCGCAGACTCGGAGCGTCTCCTTGGTTTACTGAGGAGCTGCGAATGATGAAGCGGCAGGGCAGATGTCTAGAGCGACGGTGGCAGAAAACTCGTGATGAATCCGATCGGACACGGAGTAGAGCTCATTACAGAGCCTACTCCGTGGCGGTGGTAGCAGCAAAGAGGTCATTCTTCTCTGCTACCATTGCGTCTGCTGATAGCCATCCAGCAGAGCTGTTCCGTGTGGTGCGGGGCCTCCTCCATCAGGCCCCTCCAGTAGATCAAGAGGAATACACGGGCAGCCGCTGTGACGTGTTTGCGCAACATTTTGCAGATAAAATCGATCGTATTCGTCACGACTTGGATGCCACATTGACAATGTCTGACGATGTCCCCTTGGCAACAGCTTGTCCAGTGTTGTGGGATTCTTTTCAGCTTGTGCAGCCTGAGGATGTGGACAGACTCCTTTGGAGTGTGAGGCCGTCTGCCTGCCTGTTTGATTCTTGCCCGGCTTGGCTGATAAGAGCGGCCCGGGGTGGACTGGCTGAGTGGACGGGGAGGGTGGTCAACTCTTCCTTGGTGGAGGGGACATTGCCGCTCGCTTTGAAGCGGGCGGTGGTTCGCCCCCTCCTGAAGAAGCCCTCCCTGGATAACTGAATAACTCCCTGTGCTGAATAACTACCGGCCAGTCTCCAACATCCCGTTTCTGGGCAAGGTAATTGAGCGGGTGGTCGCGGCCCAACTCCAGAGGGTCTTGGATGAAGCGGATTATCTGGACCCTTTTCAATCTGGTTTGAGGCCGGGCTTTGGGACGGAAACTGCCTTGGTCGCCTTGGTGGATGACCTACGCCGGGGACTGAACAGGGGGAGTGCGTCCCTGTTGGTCCTGCTGGACCTCTCGGCGGCTTTCGATACCATCGACCATACCTTCTGGGCCGATTGGCCGAGTTGGGAGTTGGAGGCACCGTTTTGTGGTGGTTCCGCTCCTACTTGGAGGGTCGGTCCCAAATGGTGGTGCTGGGGGATGCCTGTTCGACACCCTGGCCCTTGAAGTGCGGGGTGCCACAGGGTTCAATTCTGTCCCCCATGCTATTTAATATCTACATGAAACCGCTGGGAGAGGTCATCCGGGGGTTTGGAGTGGGGTGTCATCAATATGCTGATGACACCCAGCTCTATCTCTCCTTTCCTCCAGACTCCAGGGTGGCGGTTGAGGGCCTGGAGCGCTGTCTGGAAGCAGTGAGGATCTGGATGGGGGCTAACAAGCTGAAATTAAATCCGGATAAGACAGAGGCTCTCCTGGTTCGGAAATCCTCGATGCAGGTGCTGGATTATCGGCTTGCTCTGAATGGGGTTGCACTCCCTCTGAAAGAGCAGGACCACAGCTTGGGGGGTCCACCTGGACTCACAGCTGCTCCTGGACTCCCAGGTGGCGGCTGTGGCTAGGGGGGCCTTCGCGCAGCTTTGGCTGGTGCGCCAGCTGCGGCCGTACTTGGATCGTGCAGACCTGGCCACGGTGATCCATGCTACGGTGACATCGAGGTTAGATTATTGTAACGCGCTTTATGTGTGGCTGCCCCTGAAGACTGTTCGGAAACTGCAATTAGTGCAGAATGCAGCGGCCCATGTGGTCACTGGAGCTAGGCGGTTTGACACTGTCAGTCCGCTTCTCTGGGGGCTACATTGGCTGCCCATTCGTTTCCGGGCCCAATTCAAGGTGCTGGTCTTGACCTTTAAAGCCCTATACTGCTCTGGGCCAGGATATCTTAGAGACCGCCTACTCCCGTACAATCCGGCTCGTCCTCTCAGGTCATCAGAGAAGGCCTTTTTGCATGTGCCGCTGCCTAAAGAGGTACGTGGGGAGGCGGCAAGAAATAGGGCCTTCTCAGTAGTGGCACCAATGTTATGGAACTCCCTTTCCCTTGACTTGAGAATGGCTCCCTCCCTCGAGACCTTTCGGCGAGGCCTGAAGACCTTGTTGTTTACACAAGCCTTCTGACTCTATGTCCTTTTTAACATCTTTTATACATCTTTTAGTTTTTTACAGGCGTGATTCCTCCTTGAACTGCTGTTTTATGCTCTTTTTATTCTAACTTTTATCTGATTACTGTTTTTATGGTTTCTCTTAATGTGTTTTTAATAAGTTTTAATCTGTTAAATTATGTTTTAATCTGTTTTTGTTTTTTTAATATGTTGTAAGCCGCCCTGTGTCCCTTTGGGGAGCAGGGCGGGATAAAAATAAAGTTTTTTATTATTATTATTATAGGTTAAGGAGAATGCATTTCCCTTGCCCCAGGCTGAGCCACAGCCCAACTATATGCAAGTATGTGCATATGTGCAATACTTGTATATGTATACAATGTGCAAGTATGTGTGTGCATTGCACATGTGCATTGCACATGTGTCACATATGTGACAATCTTGTGTCTACTTCCTACTTGTGTCTTGTGCTCTGAATACGGGAAAACTGGCCTTCCTGTTCTAGCGCAGGTTAGTATTGGGCTGCCCATGCATTTTCACTTTATATGTATGTTGAGGTATTTATCTTAAAATAAAAAATATATATGTGTCAGTTGCATTTTTTTACACAGGTTATAAAACTAATCTGAATAAAACTGTGCCTCTCAAAGGTCAGTATTATGCCCCTCTGTGGTTTGCACCCTGGGTGGCTGCCTAGTTGGCCTAATGGTGGCACCGACCCTGTTTGCAGAAAAATTTGAGTGATGGTGTCATCATGTCCTCACAGTCATTCAGTATAGCCCGCCTTCTCTTCCCCCATGCCATGACCTAGTTAGGGGCTCTCTGCAGCACTGTGCACAGTGCACTCTTTCAAGCTGCCACTAGGGCCAAATACATGCTGCCATTGAAACATAATGGATCTACTTTATACTGGGTCAGACCATCTTGCCCAGTATTGTCTCCACTGTCTGGTAGTAGCTCCCCAGTGGTCTTTCTGAGCCCTAACTGAAGAAGCTAGAGCCTGAAACTGAGACCTTCTAAATGCAACAAGGGTGCTCTACCACTGAAAGACAGGCTCTCCCCAACACAATTCTGTCTTGTGCTATCTCTAGCAATTATGCAATATTATACTAGGGATGATGACACAGAACTGGCAACAGATGGTGATGCTCTCCAGACCCAGGGCTGGTTTGCAGTTGTGAGGTGTGTTTGGCACTACATCTTGGAGGGCTCCTTGAACTCAGCAGCAGCTGGTCAGGGTCAGCACCGGTGGCCCCATCCTACCACTGTTGGCATCCTTCAGTCTCGGAAGACTATGGAATCGCACTCTGAATGGTGGTTCTGGAACAGAGTGTCCTCTCCAGTGTGTGAAGCCTGGGTAAAGTAGATGTGAAGGATAGACTGTTTCCCATGCAGCAAATCCCCCCTCTCCACGTTGCTGAAATGGTCCAATGGAAAGGCAGAGGCCAATACGGTTGGTTCCAGCGGGAATTGCCAGAACATGACTGTGTTCAGCCATGAACTGCCTCAGGGACTCCGGCTCCGGATTTTGCCTCAAGGTTGACTCCTGAAACCTTTTCCATAACTGGATGTAGCCACAAGGCAGTGAAGGTTTGGGATCAGAGCTTTCCTTCTCTCAGATGAGCTGCCTTCCCAGGCTAAGGAGTCCCATCTACCCAGTGGCTGTTTAGTCGCCTCTTATGACAAATACAGCCAAACTGAGGACCTATTCTTATCCCCAGCCCCCAGGGGAAGGTCACATCCTAAGGGCCCCAAGAAGTGCCCAACAGCACAAACCTCAGCACTCACCTTGTCCTGACCTCTTGTGCTAAATCTAAGCAGCAACAGGAACACCTGCATTCTGCTGCTTGGGGACTAGCACTGTATTTGGGAATTTTCTCAGCAGGAGATTGTGGACTATCACATTTGGAGGATGGATAGCGAAGGGGGCTGGAGGGAAAGATTCCTCCTGAAAGCACAAGTAGCATAAGATGGAACACCCTTTTCCATTGCAATGGCTGCTCTCCCAAGCTTAGTCCAAGACCTGGGGTTGGAGGCTGGAGTGGCCAAGTAGCATCGCTGATCAAGTGACGCATGAGTCTCTGCTCCTCTCACATCCTGGACTCAGTGGACTGGAAAAGGAAGTGTGGAGGTGGGCGAGAGTGGCACTCCCTCTGCTTTGCCCCCCTCTCCCTTTTCCAATCTGGGGAGTCAGGGGAGGAGCAGCAGAGGTCAGTGGACTGGCTAGGTGGGGGGGCAGTCCCCACTAACCTCCTATTGGAGGCGAGGGTGTGACTGACTTAATGGTGCTGGCTTGTGTATGGGCCAATGCAACCCTTAGCCAAGCTGGTCCTGATAGAGGAAGGGTGTAGGGCAGCAATTTTCAACCGCTGTGCCACTGCACATTAGGGTGCCAGGTCTGCAAGTGTGCCACAGGAGTTTGGGGAAGGGTCATATATTAGTAGAGCCATTGGGGGATGTGAGCCCCTGGCCAGCAGCGCAGTGTGCCGTGTCAATTGTCAAAGAAAAACCAGATGCTGTGCCCTGACAATTTCAGTGGCTTCTAAGTGTGATGTGAGATGAAGAAGGTTGAAAATTACTGGTGGAGGGCGACTCTCATTTCGCCCACTATTGCTGGTCTCTGTTCTGATATTAGGAACCTCCACTATACATGGGAACACAATATGTGAGGTACGTGTGTGCGCGTGCATGCATGCATGTGTGTGCTTGTGAGACATGTATAACATTCTATATGTCCGCTCTGTGTGTGTGCGGGGGGGGGCACATATATAATACTATATATGTCCACTGTGTGTATGGGGCATATTTAACAGTATATGTTCACTCTGTGTGTGCAGGGAGTCATATATGACCCTAAATATGTCCCCAATATGTTGGGGGGACATATGTAACACTATATGCTCACTGTGTGTGTGTGTGGGGGGGGGGGGACATATATGACACTAAGTGTGGGGGGTTCATATATGACCCCATAAATGTCCACACTCTCCATCGCTGCTGCCCTGCCCTCCTCGGACCAGCATCCTGCGAGCAGCGCAGCCCAGCCCAGTCTCCCAGCGCCTCCAGCCCGCAACCACCGCGGGGCGAGCGCGCAGCCTGACGCAACCGCAGCGCTCGAAAGCTCTCAGGCAGGTTGCATCAGCCCCGCTGCAGGAGAGCGGCTGCTTCTGCCCGAGACTGACGGGCCCGCCCGGCCAATGCGGAGGCGGCGTGCGGCCGGCCGGGCGGGCAGCTTCCTCTCGGAGGCGCCGATTGGAGGGCCCGGCGACGGGGGCGGGGCCGGCCGGCAGGTTTGCTACTTAAGGGCTGGCGCGGGCTTCGTGGTCCAGAAGCGGTTCTGCTGCCCACCTGGCGCGTCCAGAGCATCCTTCGCGGCCTCCTGCGCCCGCCCCGTCCCTCCCCAGCAGGGCGACGCGGTCCTCCCACGGCCATGAAGCTCCAGCCGCAGCATCCCTCCGGCGCGGCCGCCGAGCATCCTATCCCCGCGCGCCCCGAGCCGGAGCGGTCCGCGTCCGCCGAGGGCGCGCCGCCCGAGTCCCCGCTGTGGGTCTTCGGCTACGGCTCGCTCGTCTGGAGGCCCGACTTCGAGTTCACCTCCCGCAGGGTGGGCTACATCCGCGGCTACAGCCGCCGCTTCTGGCAGGGCGACACCTTCCACCGGGGCAGCGCCAAGATGGTGAGTCTCGTGGGCGCCGCTGCCTCTGGAGCCGGTCTCGGGCACCAGGTGGGGCAGGGCGGGGGGTTCCCTGAGGCTGCAGTCCCGCGCACGCCTTCCTGGGAGTAAGCCCCTTGACTCTGATCGGGCTTGCTTCTGAGTAGACAGGCATAGGATGGGGCTCTGAGCTGCAAACCTCTTCATGCTTACCTGGGAGTAAGCCCCACTGACTAGAATAGGACTTGGCTTTGAATAAACAGGAATAGGATGGGGCACTGAGGTTGCAGTCTTATACACACTTTCCTGGGAGTAAGCCCTGTTAACTCTAATGGAACTTACTTCAGCGTAGACATGCATAGGATTGGGCTGAAAGAGGTGGTGGGGATGAAAGTGGGCAAGCCAGGGCTCCCCAGGATTCAAGAAGTGCTTGGGGGATTCAGGGATGTGGCCAGCAGAACCTTTTTCTGGACCACACAGCCATTCTCCAGTCCTTTACATAGCAGCCTACCAGCAAACCCTACCAGAGATCCAGGGCTTCCCACTATCAAGTAAGGCTCAAGTGGGCGAGCCAGAGATCCAGGGCTCGCCACAGTTCAAATAAGCATCATGAATTTGGCTTCCCCGCTCCAGTCTTTGCAAGGGCTGCCTGTGCCTTCTAAATGGGCCCACACAGTGATGATACACCCTGCCTCTGTCTCCTTGGCGGCATCGATCAGTCATCCTTGGGATGCTCTGTGCTTTCTGGCGTGATAACTGATCTGGTCTTGACTCAAAGCCCTCTCTCTCTTCGCTCCTGTTTAGCCTGGAAGAGTGGTCACCCTCCTGGAAGATTATGATGTAAGTATCTGGCACTGCAACCTTATTCTTCCTTTAGCTTCCTTTCACCTTTATAGTAAGGCTTAGTCTGGGTTCTTGACAGGGGGAAATGGGAATAAACCAGAACAACTATCACAGTACCTTGGTTTCAAGGTGCCAAGGTGGGGTTCATTGTATTTCTCTAGCCGGAGCTTCTTTAATCCCTTTAGCTCTAGTTTATACAGCCTGGGGGGGGGGGTGCCCAAAACAGCTGGATAACCAGGCAGGTCAGAGAAAAGTGGAGTGCAGTTTACATAACAGGGTTTTATTATGTGATTAGCTTAGAAAAGGAGGTTTTGATAACATGGTGCCCCACAATAGGAAGACAGTAACTGGGGAAAGATGTGGTATGCAGTTGAGTCAATGCCCAGGCCTTTCAAGAACCTTTGCAAAAGCTGCTTGTATTAATCACTCAATCAGCAGGGTGGAGATTAAACTGGAGTGGCAGGCATGATCTGGGTTTTCATTTAGTTTCCAAGTACCAACCTGACCTTTCCCCTCTTCAGCCCACCTTAAAAGGCTCTGGAATTTGATGGGCCATGGCAGCAGGCCACACTCTTGGCCCCACCATAAGATGAAATGTATGCAGAAAGTGCTTCTTTCTGAAAATCTTCCACTGATAAGGACTGCGAAGATGGCACTGCGAGGGGTCATTTCTGGTGTTGCTTGTTTTGCTTGCTTTATCCAGATGTGCCATGAAGTTGACAAGGCTGAAACTGTGTGTCTAGTGTACAAATTGTACAGCTGAGAGGTGGGGAGTGGTAAAAACCTTCAGCCTTGTCAGATGCATCCTGCACAACTTGCATATTCCAGAAATGCTTGTTTTTAGCTTCTCCAAAGGTTGCCTATTACGTATGTAATAGACACAATTACACAAGGAGATACAAATGGAGGAGCAGCTTCCAAAATTGGTTTAAAAAAAAACTTTTTCTTTCCTACTACAAAAGAATGTGTTTCCATAAGTGCAGGGATGCTTCCTGGAAGAAGATTGTCTCCCCACCCAAGATGGTTCTCAGGGCCCTTTTCTCCTGTGGTTTAGCAGTTTCACATCAAAACAGCAGCCTGCGTTTTTAGAATACAGTTATGCTTGTGATTGTTTGTGCTCCTGTGGTCAGCAAATAATCCTTGTCCTTTGACTTCACATTTCAGGGGTGTACTTGGGGTGTTGCCTATGAACTTCATGGAGATCAAATTCCTGCCTCGCTCAAATATTTGAACACACGGGAAGCGGTGCTCGGAGGCTATGACACAAAACTAGTGAAGTTCCATCCGCAAGATAAAGAGACTGAAGAGCCCATCTTGGCCCTGGTTTACATTGCCACCCCCCAGAACCCCTCCTACCTTGGCCCAGCATCTGAAGAGGATATTGCAGCTCAGATAATAGTTTCCAGTGGCTGTGCTGGCCACAACATAGAGTACCTGCTGCGGCTAGCGGACTTCATGCGCTATTGCTGCCCTCATGTAGAGGATGAGCACTTGTTCTCAATTGAGGAGGCTTTGATCTCTATCTTGCCCTGCCTTTATCAAGCAGAAGAGTCTTTAATGGAAGAATAATGGCTAGCCAGAGGGGTTAGCCAGATTATTTTTAACCAAGGGCAGAAGGTGAACACAAGACATTCTTTTTATCCCCCAGTACAACTGAAGCCAGGTTAATAGGGGCATGGGGTGAAATAACTGGAGAGAAGAATGGAAGAGCACTGGTTTCATACCTGCTTCTTCAGTGACATCTGACTGGTGACACACTTGTATTCTGCATGGAAATTGAACATTCCATGCCCACTGCCTCCCAGCTAGACTGGGGGCCCATAGTCTATTGAAATCTTTAAACTGCTGTGTTAGGAAGTCAACATTAAGTAGTGTTCTCTTTTATCCTTACAGGGGGGCAAGTCTAAAGAGATGATATGCTTTCTTTGTAGCATTTCTCCACCTCTACCCTGCACATACACTACAAGTAGGCTTCAGTGTTCAGACATGATGAGCGTGGCTCTACCTCAAACTGGCAAAACCACTAGTGTGGCAGGGGAGAGACTGGAGTGTGTTTCAGCTCAAAAGAAGTTGGCCTTTCTCCCTCCAATCTCTGTTACAGTGACTTGACCTTAACACACATGCCGGGGTTCCAGTGCAATATGAACTTGGCTTGCCTTCTGTAGGCTCTGATGATGGGGCCAAATTTCCATAGAGTAGTCTTAAAAGAGCAGTTTAATGCACTACTTTTTTATAACTTGAAGATGTATTTATTGCAATGAATATATATATATATTTCATTACAGGAAAGTGTCAAAGTTGTTTGTGTTCAAGCAGTTGCCCAGCATGGCAGGGCATATTGAAAGTGTGTGTGTGTTGCTACAAGCCTGTTCTCTTGATGCAGCTTTCTACAAATAGCATTTCTGTGTACCAGTAGCATAGCTTGGGGGGGTGGCCTGGTAAGTATTGCAGGCACTGCAATACACTGTGTAAGCGGCCCCTCCCACCCACCATTGGGGCAATGACAGCAATGTGCAGTATGTTGCTGCTCCGATGGTGGATGGGAGGGATTGCTAACATAGTGTGTAGCACCAGCAGTGCTTACCAGGCCACCCCTCTCTGCCTATACTACTGCTGTGTACTGTCTGATGCCTGTGCAAGGTACAAACACTGTGTTGAGACCAGAGTTCTGTCATGCATCACTACTCCATTCTAGTGACAGTCACATTAAAGAAACAGCCCTTTGATCAATGTGCAGCCTTCCTCAAAGCACAATATATGAAGGTAGCTGGAAAATATGCAGTTTCTGCATGGAGGAAACACCTGTGCAAAGACATTCGACTGAGTAATGGGCTAGGAAAGAGTCTGGTTCTCTGCTTTTATTATAGTGCTTCAGAGAGTGCATTTGCACTAGAGCAAAGTTTCCTAAGTGAAAAAGCTCCTACAGCTGGACATGTTACTGCTGTCTGTCTGCGTAAGGAGGAACCTATGTAGAAATAATCCGAAGCGAATAAACCCAACTCACATAATACACTTTTTGTCAGAGAAGGAAAGCTTTCTTAAATGTTGTAATGAGGGGGGGCATTTTCACCACTTTCCAGAGAGTTTCTGGTAAACATGCGAAGAAGACGCTGTAACCAATACATCACAAATGTTGCAACACACTCATGATGAATAATGGACAGTGCTGGCACAAGAGCCTCCAAACTTATTGGAAGGAGACACACCATTTTGAGTTTGTACCTTTTTTTCCCCTGGGAGCATGCAGCTGGCTTGCTTAACCCATTTCTACCAGCCCATAGGTGTACACATTTGATCCCTGCTGCATATATGTAATGGGCAGAAATGGCTTAACCCTCTTGAAAGGGTCTGCTCAGTAAGAAATTTCTTCTGCTTTGAATGCCATCCTATGGGCTTGTATGGATGCATGGAGGATTCGTGGCCTTCTAGGTACCCTGCTAAATTTTGCCTGGTGCAGGATGCATGTGTTGCTACCAACCTCCGTATTTAAAAAATAATGCCCCAGTAAGTCCATGATGCAGCATGGTTCGCCACACCCACAGCTGAGCAAGTCTCTCATCCATAAGGTATGCATAAAGTCCACTACTTGGGTGGTTAGTCAGAAATTTCCTTTTCCACACTCTTAAGGGGGCTGAAGGCCTGTGGTAATTCTAAAGGCTCTTATTCAGTACTCTGTTCCTACTCAGCACCAATTGTAGCAGGCAGCAACCACAGTTATAAGCCTTTCTATTTTCTCTGGATTGAAAAAGCAGATAATGAAGACAATGTTAGCAACGTACAGCAATTGTTTCCTTCCACCACAGGGAAGCATTCAGTCCCTGCTCCTAAGTAGAGCTGACCTGAATTTTATCTCCCAAGTATAAAATGGCAAGGACCAGGCCTGGCTGGAAGTTAACACTGCCTGAAAGAGAAAGCTTTATTTTTGCTGAGACACATGCTAGTTGTGGTTAGAAATAGTCTTGCCACAATTAATATTCAGTTGTGGAAAATCTGGAAATCTTCCCTCAAGGGAACACTTCTCTTGTAGGGAAATCTAATTTTCCCACTAATCAAAATGCAATATATATTTTGTCCTGGAGAAGCAGAGTGGTGTTCTACTGTTATGCCTGCAGTGATACCTGATGCAAGCTGACCTGCTGAGGCACAAGTGGTATGAACATATACTGCTCACAGGTCCATCTCTGGTGATGAAGCAACTCACAAGCAGACAGTCCTGACCCAGCCATATTTTGTGACTTTTTTTAAAAAAAAACCACAAATATTTCAAACATTCCTTGATAAGTGATGCACTTCCCTGTTGCACCATAGCAGTACTCAAAAACCCTTTGAGCAAAACAAAAGAACCATACATGAGCAGCAGAGGTCCAAGCCTCCCACTAGCAAGGACTTTTCTATGGTGTTGAGAGCCTTGCAGGCCTGTAGTCAGGATTCTAGAAGAGGGCAGGTGACTGTTTTTTCAGGGTGGGCAATTATGCCAAGTATCTATACTGGTGTGCAAAATTAAAGGTTAAGTATGGAGAAACATCAAAGATCCATTAACTCACCCAAATTTCATGAACAGAAAATATTTTGGGGGTTTTTCTGAAAGATGCATTCATCATCTGCAAAGCAATGTAACTATTTGCATAGACTAAATCAGGGGCGAATCCAGTGTTTGTATTTGAGGGGCTATGTGCACTACCTTAACTCCAGAGTCCAGGTCAACCAAGTGGGCAGACCTGAGCTCCTATGTGAACTTCCATCGCTACCTGGAATGGCTCTGATGACAAGTGGGATGGGGCACTTACACAGCAGGTTGCAGCACCTGCAGGACTTACCACACTGCCCCCCTCCCACATAGCTACGCCGCTGGCTCAAAATCATAGTAGGGAAAACCTCTGCACCTTCAGCCAAGTATAGTCTTACCGCTACAGTCATGCTGACCCCCAGAGATGCTCTTGCCTCCAAAGCTCAGTTGAATGCTGGGTGGAAACCTCTCTCCTCTCCCTTGGGGAAGGAACAGGATCAACAGTGAACACAATTCTGATGTAGCTAAGAAGGCCAATCCCCCCCAAAGTGCAGATCCCTATGGAGCAGGACTAATGCAGCCAACAGGGCCATTCCATTTGCCAATCCTTTTATATATTTTCCTGGTTGTTTTTTTTTAATGTTCTTGAGAGGCTGTGCATTTCTGATCTTCAGTGTACAGAATTATTTATTTTCCCCTGTTCCGAGGCTTTGAATTTGTGCCCAAATGAAGCCCCTGGAGAATGACCTTAGACAGCTGCAGTTGTTGGATTGGCACAAAACTGATATAAAGAAGGAATCCAGTTGCACTTTTCCTTCCACCCAGGTCCCTGGGGGCAAGGGTGGCATCTGAGACCATCTTTCTGAGGACAGTAGTGGAGTGCAGAAACATAATTCTCTCCATGCAAGGCTGCCAAGAAAGGCTGAAAGAAGAGCAAGTGAACTGGGGCTGCCTTCTCACTTCCAGGAAAGACTTATGAAAGGAAAGGAGAAGCAGCTTTGCCAGGCATCTCCTGCTTGCACTGAGTGGAAAATAATATGTACCCTCAAGAACTACAAGAGCAGCAGACCCAAAAAGTCAAGTTAGGATAATCAGCTCATAAAGTGCTTATTTTTAAACACATTATATCCTACCTTATAGCCCCAAAAAGTGTTCCCAAAACAGCTTATAGAAGAGTTTAAAAGTGCACTTTTAAACAGCCACTTCATCAAAAACCAGTCCATAACAGCATTATTGCCAAGACAACCATCCAGGACAGCAAATACCCACCAAAATGAGGGGGGGAGAAGTCTAGATTGCAAGAACTGCCTCTGTCTGCTGCTGTCAGCAGGTGCTTATGTACTCCTTGCAACATTCATGTTTTCAGTTGTTAACATTGCCTTGGCAAGTTCGCACCACAAAGAAGGTGTGTGTGCATGCATGGGGGAGAAAAATGTTTAAATAATTTAAATACCCATGATTCCACTTGGAAAACATTGGCACTGGGGGGCGGGGGTGGGCTTCACAGTCCCAGCACATTACAAGTTTGTTTGGCTATAATTCTGGCATTAATACAGAATTGGAAATACTTGCTCAGCAGCAGCTATATTACATAATTTGTGACAGCAGGGGTAAAATCTTCCATTTATTGTCTAGTCACCTCTGAGCATATTTTTCTATCCCTTCCCCCAGCAGTAGCCCCAATGCTGTAGCCTGCTGCTTTCAGTCTAGACTGTCTCAGCAGAGCATGTCTACCCATCTTGTGATAGTGTGTTGGCAACCTTCAGTCTCGGAACACTATGGTATCGCACTCTGGATGGTGGTTCTGGAACAGCGTCTAGTGTGGCTGAAAAGGCCGATTAGGGAGTGACAATCCCCTCCACACTGGGAGCAAGTGTAGTGTGTCCCTGGTCTGTCTCCCTGGCTGTGGGCCTTCCTTCTTTGCCTCAGACTGTTGGCCAAGTGTCTCTTCAAACTGGGAAAGGCCATGCTGCACAGCCTGCCGCCAAGCGGGCCGCTCAGAGGCCAGGGTTTCCCACCTGTTGAGGTCCACTCCTAAGGCCTTCAGATCCCTCTTGCAGATGTCCTTGTATCGCAGCTGTGGTCTACCTGTAGGGCACTTTCCTTGCACAAGTTCTCCATAGAGGAGATCCTTTGGGATCCGGCCATCATCCTTGGCTCAATTATCTCCGACACTCTTTCTCTCGATACCGAGCCAAACAAACGCATCGGTAAAGCGGCTACCACGTTTTCCAGACTCACAAAGAGAGTCTGGTCAAACAAGAAGCTGACGGAACATACCAAGATCCAGGTCTACAGAGCTTGCGTCCTGAGTACACTTCTGTACTGCAGCGAGTCATGGACTCTTCACTCACAACAGGAGAGGAAGCTGAACGCATTCCACATGTGCTGCCTCCGATGCATCCTTGGCATCACCTGGCAGGACAAAGTTCCAAACAACACAGTCCTGGAACGAGCTGGAATCCCTAGCATGTATGCACTGCTGAAACAGACGCCTGTGTTAGCTTGGTCATCTTGTGATAACAGCCTGTTTTCCTTGCAACAAGACTCCAGGTTTGGTAGAGTTTTGTTTTTTCCATGCTTGCATCCACTTAAAAATTGCATGGGGCACATGCAAAGTACAGTGTTATACTTTAGCTGTTTTCTCTGAAATTCCTCTCATTTGTAACAGAGAAAAAGATTAATTGCCCTACCCTCATGCCAAGGCTTGGTCTGGCCTGCACAGGCCACAGAACATGCAGACAGAGTGCAGTGCAGTTAGAGAGGGTGCAAAGCACTAAGTCTTGCAGGGAGCCTCATGGCAGTGTGCTGGGTCCTCCCCTCTCCCTTGGAGCCATTCCATGCGGTGATGGCTCTGGCTCCTGGACCTCCTTGGAATGGCTCCAAAGGGGAGGGGCCCCTTGTACACTGTGGTGAGGCTCCCTGCAAAACTTAGTGCTTTGCACCCCGTCCAGCTATGCTACTGGCTACTGGCAGATTGGGTTGTACAGCTTCAAAATGCAAGGGGAAAATGCAATTTTTGGAAACTTTACCCATGTAAGAACCCAAAGCCTCTCTCCAATCAAAAGGTTTCAAGCCCAACCCACTCTCTCCTGTGCTCATTTTCTACTTTCAGCCAGGGTTGGTTGTGCATGCTTCAGTGTTGGGGTATGAGAGCCTTCCTCTTCTCTCTCTCTCTCTCTCCCCCCCCCCCCCCGTCCAAAGTAGTACAGGTGTATACCACTTAACTACAGGGATACATTCTCCATTCCCCGTTACTATGCGATTATGTCATTAAGCAAACATTCAGACCAATCTAGTGCCTTTATTATGTAAACAAACACTCCCTGCCAAACACTAGCTGGCTGCACAGAATACTGTAGATAGATTGCCTCTTCTTTGCATTAAGAGCCTCTTTGTTGTGTTATCACATACTCTACTGCAGGCTATGGGAGACCTGACTGCTTCATTAAGAGCCTCTTGGTTGTGCTTTGACCACCATCATATATGCGGTCCATCATTAAGCGGCACACACCTGTACATGCCCAGAGTGACCAGATAAAATGAAGGACAGAGGTGCCTATACCTTTAACCAGTGTATAGAAGAGGGAATCTTGGCAGCTGCAGCTTTTTAAACCCTTCCATGTTGAGCTGCACCTGCCAAAATTCCCTGTTCTATACACTGGTTAAAGGTATAAGCACTCTGTATTGTACCTGGTCACCCTATACATGCCCATTATTCCATTTCAAAAATGCTGCTCTCTGCATGGATAGACCAGGCCCTTGCTAATCTTGTAAGAAGGGGCTGTGGAAGCATTTCCACAGTGAATAGGCAATTTGTGATTATTGGAATGTGCATCATAGTACTATGAGATCATATTAAGAAAATTCTTCAGGTTTGTGTGCTTTGCTCAGCTCAAACTTGCAGTGCAGTGAGTCAGGAAAGCATGTATCTGTTAGGGAAAATACATCAGATACAATATTTGTATAAATGACAGAAACAGCGGTGATAAATGCAGGGAACCATGCAGTTTCTAAGAGTCAGAAAAAGTCAGTGAGATCATGGATTGCCTTATGTCATTGTGATCATGGATTGCCTTATGCCATTGTGTCAATTTACTGATGAATTGTGGCCATGATGATTCACTGATGAACTGTGAATACTTGTGGGGGGAGAGGAATATATTTTCTTAGGTCAACATTTTTAATATTACTTGTAAACAGAAACATGGTATCTTTACCTTCAATATGCTCAACATATAGTGTTTCAGGGATGTATTCAATTATGGAGGGGTGTGAGTTGAGTTTCCCTATCATAAACCTGAGGCAATTTCAGCTTAGGAGAAGGGAGATTTGCAGAGGCATTCAGAAATACAAGTCTGAAAATGAGACAAACTACATTTGGGACAGAGTGAGTGGGTGCAACTAGGATTCTGGGAATCCCAAATGTAAGTACTTGGAGATTTGTTGTTGGGTTGGAAGATTTCTACTGCAGCCATGAAGCATGTCTCTGATTGCAGAACACCAGCTGTATTACTTGGTTTAAATAGAGGGGCACTTCTTCTATGTCCTCTTCATCCCATAGAACATACATATTAATTGTGCTTCTCAGAGTCGCTGATATCTCTGGTGGAGCAATCTTAAAACTGGTTTCCTCTTTAGGGGGAAGCAGAGTAGCTTCAGCAGCAGACCCCCCCCCCCCTGCTGGGAATCAACCCCAGGAAGCCTCCCACACCCGGCTGACTGCTAATCAAGAAAGACAAACGACAATGGCTGGTTGAGGTTGCAAAACAAAGTCATTTACTCACGGTTCCATAGAAGCATATGTTACAGCATCTGATTATGATCAGAGGTTACACTAACCTCTGATTACACAACTGATTTGTTGTTGGATTGGAAGATTTCTACTGCAGCCATGAAGCATGTCTCTGATTGCAGAACACCAGCTGTATTGCTTGGTTTAGATAGAGGGGCACTTCTATGTCCTCTTCATCCCATAGAACATACATATTAATTGTGCTTCTCAGAGTCACTGATATCTCTGTTGGAGGAATCTTAAAATTGGTTTCCTCTTTAGGGGGGAAGCAGAGTAGCTTCAGCAGCAGACCCCCCCCCCCCTTTGCTGGGAATCAACCCCAGGAAGCCTCCCACACCCGGCTGACTGCTAATCAAGAAAGACAAATGACAATGGTTGGTTGAAGTTGCAAAACAAAGTCATTTGCTCACGGTTCCATAGAAGCATATGTTACAGCATCTGATTATGATCAGAGGTTACACTAAACTTGAGATAACAAGGCCCTGGAGCTGCCTTGTCCTGCGTGTGCCATGTGGTCAAGATGGCGGTGCCAGCAGAGCCCTGCTGTGAGCCATCTCCTCAGGTCAGTGTGGAAGAGGGGGCGTGCTCGGAGGGAAGGGAAGGATATAGAGTCTGGGCCACATCCCCACAAAGATCATCCAAAGCGGACAGGTAAAGTGTAGGGTTACTGGGCCATGGCTTAACCCTTTCAGGACAGTATCCTGCCACCTCTGGACAGCAGACAGAGTTGCACCAAACTCCAACAATCTCAAAGCTGGCTGGCTTCCTTGCTCCAGTGTCTTCAGAGGCCTATCAAAGCTTCCTTTGCCAAACAGTGAGAGAACAATCCATGGGCAGCCCAATTCTAAGCTCCACTAGCCTAGCCAGGCTGCATGGCCTGCGCTGCATCCAGTGCAACTTAGGGGCCAGCTAGAGTTCTCCTTGGGATAAGGAGATATTTTTCCCCTTACCCCATGTTGAGCCCTAGCCACTCCTATGGGGCTTCTTGGATCCATGCCATACAGCTGGCAGAAATCCAGAAAGTCCATGTAGGCCTGTCCTGTCCAGGAGCGGTTGTAAGTATACAGCATGCACTGCCATTGCGATCCCACCCCTTTCCACAGCCCGATCTGCCTCCTGTTCTGCCCTACCCTTCTCCCACCCAAAAACATTCCCTCCCCACCTTCAAAATGCCCTCCTGCCACCCTCCCCATGCCACCCAGTGTAAACTTACCTGTGCCAGCTGGCACAGAGTCTGGATGTGGCACTGCCAAGCTGGTGCAGGCCTTTGCACCAGCCCTGCCAGCTCACAAGTAATTGCAAAGGTGCCTTATAGTACATTTGTGACACACACAGACACCCACCCACATCCACTCCCAAAATGCTGATCCCACCTGAAATCATTTGGGCTGCATGACTCCACCATTGATTGTGACAACCAGGCAGCAGAGGCCTTTCACAGGTTAGGCAATTAGCAGGGCAATAACTCAATCACCCTCTAACTGACCCATCAGCTTCTGCCCCTTGATACTTTGCTCTCTCAACCTGAGGAGCCCACAGATAATACAACAGGTCATTTTGCCCTTCCAAGCCTTGGTTTCCCATTCAGAGTCCCCACTCGGCTTTTCAACAGGATGCCGGGCGCAGTTACTGGGCATTAGGGTAGCTGTTATATAGTGGGTCCATGCAAATAAAGGAAGGCATAGAGATAACAGCTCAATATGTTTATTCTATCTTCAGAACAGAATCTGGCAATGAATCTGACACAAGGCAAACACCCCTGGCTTTTATATCCTTTAGTTCCACCCAGACTCCCCATGATTGGTGCAGCTGAAACATTAAATAGAGGGCCAAACAGAAGGTAGGATTTTGATCCACCACCCAATTGGTCAGCCAGAAGTCTGGGCCAATCAGTTATGCAGGATTTCGATCTTGCACAGGAGCTAGGTGAGGGCAATAAAAATATATACGTGAGTGAGTACATAGGTCTACTCTGAGAAGGAGCAGAGTCCTACTCGTGAGTAAGGGTCCAAGGTACAGGCACTTGGAAAAGTAAATAAAACCTAGGAGGATAAAGTAGAAAGCAAGCTTTTCTACTTTGTTTAAATTAACCCTATACTTAACCCAAGTTAAACTTAATCCAAGTTAGAACATAATCTAAAGGTTCAGTAAATTGGGACACAGGATCTAGGTGAGAGCAATAAATAAATAATTTAAATAAAGGTGCAAACTTAATAAAAGCAGGAGGTAAAATTTAGATAGGAAGCTAGAGCCCAAACTAAACAAAGAAGAGGGTAATGGGGGAGAAAGTACACTTGGTGTCTATTTTATAAACAGGGCAAAACAGGATTTAAACCTTTAGTGTGTAAATTCTGCCAAGCCCAAAAAACTCTTAAGCCAATGCAGTTTAAACTCAAATAAAAAGCAGCTTGAGGTTAAAAAACAGTCCAGCCTAAGAGAACTGAATTAGGAGGGTAAGAACCTTGAAAGGGCCCGTAGCCAGCCAGCCAGCCAGGGCAATTTAGCTTAGCATATTCATAAATTTAGCAAATTAGCATAGTCATTGTCCTTTAGGAGGTGATAAGAGCCCCATTAGGCAAATACAAGCACCCCATTCAGGACCCTACAGAGTAGATTAGGCCCATCAGCAGCCTTTTCTCTTCCTAATCTTTTGTAATCTCACCTGGGAAGACCAGCCCCCTTTCAGTCAGCAAGGAGGGAGGGAGGAAGAGCTAGCTAGGGGTATAAAGCTAGTGCCTGCCATCGCGTGAGTCTCTCTGCAGAAGCGCGTGTGGCCTCTGGGACACCCAGTGCCTTGGGAACAAAGTGCCAGGTAAGGCACCGAGAGTTTAGCCTCAATGCAAGTTCAGCAGTAGGGCGAGGAGGCCAGGCCCCAGACGCTGTCCTTCTCTTCCCTTGAGAAGAGGGCAGCAAACCAGTTAAGGGTTTTTAAGTACCCCTAAACAAACAAACAAACTATGCAGTCAGACAGCCAGCAGCAGGGTGGGGGCTATCCAGTGTTTCGCATCGAGTGCCACATGTATGACTATATGCCTCTGGGGCATAAGTCATGGGTGTGTCCTCGGTGCAAAAAGCTCCAGGGACTCAGGGAACGTGTCCGCTCCCTTGAAACCTTGGTGGCCGACCTGGAGAAGCAGAGGCAGGCAGAGAAGAACCATGGGGAGACTTCCGGGGACGATCAGGCTTCATCCCAACCTCAGGCATGCAGCTTCTCAGCTGCCCGGGTGGGAAGTCTTGGGGCTGGAGGACGTCATCCTGAAGAGGAGGGAAACAATCCCTTAGGGGGGACCCCTTCTCCAGGGGAAGGGCCCATATCCAAACGCACTCAGGATACTCCTTGGCGGGAGGGGGGGTCGGGGGCTTCTTGTAGTGGGGGATTTGATTATTAGAAACAGAGAGGGGGGGTTTGCAACGGACTTGAGGACCGCATGGTGACTTGCCTGCCTGGTGCAAAGGTTGCGGACATCACTTCTCATCTAGACAGGCTGGTAGACAGTGCTGGGGAGGAGGTAGTGGTTGTGGTGCATGTCGGCACCAATGACATGGGCAAGTGTAGCCAGGAGGTCCTGGAGGCCAAATTTAGACTATTAGGTAGGAAGCTGAAAACCAGGATCTCAAAGGTAGCGTTCTCGGAAGTGCTACCTGTTCCACGTGCAGGACCAGCTAGGCAGGCGGAGATCAGGGGTCTCAATGTGTGGATGAGACGGTGGTGTAGGGAGGAGGGGTATAGATTCGTTAGGCACTGGGGAACATTTTGGGACAAGTGGGGCCTGTACAAGAGGGACGGGCTTCAGTTGAACCAGAATGGAACCAGACTGCTGGCACATAACATCAAAAAGGTGGCAGAGCAGCTTTTAAACTGATCCCTGGGGGAAGAGCTGACAGGAGCCCAGGGGCATCCGGTTCGGAACTCCTCATCCCTATGGGACGAGGATGGGGAGGTTAGAGAACAACAAGACAAAGGCAGAGTAGGAGAAAAAATTGGGAATGGTAGCATGATGGGATGTGATAGACAGTTTGGCACAGTGAGAGGATGCAGGGACAAAGGAGCTAATAAGCAGGCCATCCTGGGCATTCCATGTACAAATGCTTTTATGCAAATGCCCGAAGTCTCCGAGCAAAGATGGGAAAACTGGAATGTCTGGTGACTAGGGAAAATATTGACATAGTGGGCATAACGGAAACCTGATGGAATGCGGAAAATCAGTGGGATACCGCAATCCTGGGCTATAAACTCTACAGGAGGGACAGGGAGGGGTGTGTTGGAGGTGGGGTGGCCATTTATGTTAAGGAAGGAATAGAATCCAGCAGAGATTGAAGATGGGTCTGACTCCACCATAGAATCTCTGTCGGTTAAATTACCAGGCCTCAGGAGCGAGGTAATACAGGGGGCGGGGGCGGCGTACTATCGTCCTCCAGACCAGAAACTGGAAGTGGACCTTGAAATGAGGAAACAGATCAGGGAGGTGACAAGGAGGGACAGGGTTGTAATCATGGGGGACTTCAATTATCCTCATATAGACTGGGTCAATTTGTGTTCTGGTCACGAAAAGGAGACCAGATACCTTGACATGTTAAATGACTTAGACTGTGGCTTAGAGCAGCTAGTCATGAAGCCCACCAGAGGACAGGTGACTCTGGATTTAATATTGTTCGGTACTCAGGGCCTGGTTAGAGATGTAAATATTACTGAGCTGTTGGGGAACAGTGATCATGCTGTGATCCATTTCAACATGCATGTTGGGGAAGAATACTGTGCAAATCTCTCACAAAAACCCTTGACTTCCAATGAGCAGACTTCCTTCAAATGAGGAGTCTGGTTAGAAGGAGGTTGAAAGGGAGGGTAAAAAGAGTCCAATCTCTCCAGAGTGCATGGAGGCTGCTTAAAACAACAGTAATAGAGGCCCAGCAGAGGTGTATACCGCAAAGAAAGAAGGGTTCCACTAAATCCAGGAGGGTGCCCGCATGGCTAACCAGCCAAGTTAGAGAGGCTGTGAAGGGCAAGGAAGCTTCCTTCCATAAATGGAAGTCTTGCCCTAATGAGGAGAATAAAAAGGAACATAAACTGTGGCAAAAGAAATGTAAGAAGGTGATACTGGAGGCCAAGCGAGACTATGAGGAACGCATGGCCAGCAACATTAAGGGGAATAATAAAAGCTTCTTCAAATATGTTAGAAGCGGGAAACCCACCAGAGAAGCGGTTGGCCCTCTGGATGGTGAGGGAGGGAAAGAAGAAATAAAAGGAGACTTGGAGATGGCAGAGAAATTAAGTGCATTCTTTGCATCTGTCTTCACAGCAGAAGACCTCAGGCAAATACTGCTGCCCAAACGGCCCCTCCTGACCAAGGAATTAAGTCAGATAGAGGTTAAAAGAGAAAATGTTTCAGACCTCATTGATAAATTAAAGATCAATAAGTCACCGGGCCCTGATGGCATCCACCCAAGTGTTATTAAGGAATTGAAGAATGAAGTTGCTTATCTCTTAACTAAAATATGCAACTTGTCCCTCAAAACGGCCACGGTGCCAGAGGATTGGAGGATAGCAAATGTCATACCAATTTTTAAAAAGGGAAAGAGGGGGGGCCCGGGAAACTATAGGCTGGTCAGCCTAACATCTATACCGGGTAAGATGGTGGAATGCCTCATCAAAGAATCTCAAAGCACATAGATGAATAGGCCTTGCTGAGGGAGAATCAGCATGGCTTCTGTAAGGGTACGTCTTGCCTCACAAAACTTTTAGAATTCTTTGGAAAGGTCAACAGGCATGTGGATGCGTGAGAACCCATGGACATGATATATCTGGACTTTCAGAAGGTGTTCGACACAGTCCCTCACCAAAGGCTACTGAAAAAACTCCACAGTCAGGGAACTAGAGGGCAGGTCCTCTTCTGGATTGAGACCTGGTTGAAGACCAGGAAACAGAGTGGGTGTCAATTTTTACAATGGAGAGAGGTGAAAAGCAGTGTGCCCCAAGGATCTGTCCTGGGACCAGTGGTTTTCAACCTCTTCATAAATGACCTGGAAACAGCGGTGAGTGATGAGAGATCTTGGGGTGAGAGATCGCGGGGTGGTGATGGACAAGTTGATGAAAGTGTTGACCCAATGTGCGGTGGCAGTAAAGAAGGCCAATTTTATGCTTGGGATCATTAGAAAAGGTACTGAGAACAAAACGGCTAATATTATAATGCCATTGTACAAATCGATGGTAAGGCCACACCTGGAGTATTGTGTCCAGTTCTGGTCGCCACATCTCAAAAAGGATATAGTGGAAATGGAAAAGGTGCAAAAGAGGGCAGCTAAGATGATTGCTGGGCTGGGGCACCTTCCTTATGAGGAAAGGCTAAGGCATTTGGGCCTCTTCAGCCTAGAAAAGAGGCGCCTGAGGGGGGACATGATTGAGACATACAAAATTATGCATGGGAAGGATAAAGTGGATAGAGAGCTTTACACTCTTATATAACACCAGAACCAGGGGACATCCACTAAAATTGAGTGTTGGGAGGGTTAGGACAGACAAAAGAAAATATTTCTTTACTCAGCATGTGGACGGTCTTTGGAACTGGCATCTGGCCTGGATGCCTTTAAAAGGGGATTGGACAAGTTTCTGGAGGAAAAATCCATTATGGGGTACAAGACATGATATGTATGTGCAACCTCCTGATTTTAGAAATGGGCTATGTCAGAAGGCCAGATGCAAGGGAGGGCACCAGAATGAGGTCTCTTGTTATGTGGTGTGCTCCCTGGGGCATTTGGTAGGCTGCTGTGAGATACAGGAAGCTGGACTAGATGGGCCTATGGCCTGATCCAGTGGGGCTGTTCTTATGTTCTTATGCATACATAACAGTAGCATAAGACCAAATCACTGGAAACCAGTCCCATTTATCACCAGAGTCCCCCTTCTATAGTTCCAATAATCCACACAGCTGTAAATAGATAGGATTCATTAAAAGATAGAAACAACAGGCAGGCACTTTGCTTAAGCATGATTTTAGGAATTTAGAGAAGAGAGCATACAATACCAATAATTAAAATAACAAAAGCTAACTCTAAAACTATCACTCACCAAAGTCTTACATCAAGAAATCTCATTCCATCAGTTGGCCCTGCTACAGTCAGGGTCTTTCAGTCTTTAAACAGAGTGGTCAAAGCTCAGGTCTCACAGGCCAGAGAAGAACAAAGACGAAGGTTGTTCTTAACAGGTGACTCTTATACTGGCTTGAGCTCAGCAACCAATAAGAAATCGGAACCAGTCGAACTTTCTAGAGACAGACTTGCACTCGAGCTAGTTGCTCATGGTGGATCACCCCTGTCCACCCTGAAACCTGCAGCTGGAACAAATTTCCAATCAAGGTGTCCTTGGCCAATCAAGCCACTCTGGGAACTGCTATTTCTTAGAGATGAGGGCCGGCCACTCCCACATCCTCCTAAGAAGCTTGCTGCTATGGAATGCTCTTAATTAACAATTTTCTCACAGCTGCATCTAACTAGCATGGTTTCACACATTTAACATGGCTTCAGGCAGAGGCCTATACTTTTGCCTTTAACCAATTTTTGCTTTTCCCATGTCACTGGGCCTGCTTTAGCTCTGCCTCTGAGGGCTCCAGTCTTCAGCTCCAGCCTCTGCTCAAGTACCAGCTGGCAGCCGTGGTGATGGAGAAACTGAGCTACCACTATGGCAAAGCTCCGTCTACCACAGTTTCAGCATGTCTTGGCAGTGAATAAGGACACATGACCCCAAACTGTTGTAGCACCAAGTGAAAATTAAGAAAATTATGTAAGATTGCCCCACTTACGTAGTTGGAAACACACAGATTTTCCAAAACGCATTGTGTACCAGAAGAACACATTTGAAAACTGACTGTGTTTGTTTTTCTAAAAAGTTCCTGGAGCCACAGCCTTTGCTATAGAACTGTCCACTCTTGCAGAACGCACATTCATATCCCAGTAAACATACTCCTTTTTCCCATTATTGTTCAGAAACAGAACACTCCTTGGCATTTATGCAGCATTTTTGAGTATTCAATAGCCACTGATTGCATGTGAGCACCCCTCTTTGAGGTTGCTAATTTCAGCTCTCCACACATTTACTTGCCTCATGCCGTATCCAGAAACTGATCCAGATCTAGAACTGCTTTAACCAGCTCTCTCTTAACTGAGAACCCAACAGGTTCTTCCATATACTGATTCTTCATAAATCTCTTCGCAGCCTAGCTCGCTTAAGCAAGCAAAAAAAAAAAAAAAAAAGCAAGTAAAGTTGGTTGGCACTAGTAGTGTGTTGTTTTGCAGCTGGATATATATCTGGCACTTTGATAATTTTTTTTTTGGCACTTCTAAGCCTGCCAGTTGGAAAACAGATACTGGTTTTGGCTTGGTTACCTAGCAGCATTTATTAGATGTGGGAGGGAAGTGTTCAGTCTGCTACCATGTCAGCCCACCTCAACCTGTAAAGTCATGCTGACAAAATCATTTACCTACTCAACCGTTTTCCTCTTATGTATTTAACAGTGTGTTGCTGCACACTCAGTTGTACAGACAGGAACGTAACTGTGGTGGGGCGGGTAGGGCATGTGCTCCAGGAGCAAACATCGCAGGGGTGCAAAAATGTCGAAGGGTGAGACAAGGTGTTAATCTGAGGCCCAGAGAGTTATGGAAATTTTCAAATTTTTTTTACAATAACATCTATCTATCTATCTATCTATCTATCTATCTATCTATCTATCTATCTATCTATCTCCTCAATGAGTGGTGAATAGCAGTCCCAATTAGCATCCAAACCAAGCAGTTCAAGTCCGCGTATATTAAACTCTGCCTGCCTCTTGAAACAGGGAGGTTTCAGTTTTCATTGCACAGAGTGTCATTTGCAGGCACCAGTGGCATAGCTTGAAAGGGTGTAAAGCACTAAGTTTTTCAGGGAGCCTCATCGCAGCATGCAAGCCCTTTGGAGTCATTCCTGGTGGTGGGTGCAAAAAGAAGGTGTACGCCTCAACTCCAAAGGGGAGGGGGAGGGGAGGGGCTGCTTGCACACTGTGGTGAGGCTCCCTGCAAAGTGTTTTTCACTCCCTCTAGCTATACCACTGGTAGGCACTGAACTAATACTGTAGGCACCACGTATTGGAATCGCTCTGCACTCACTTTAGATACCACAGCAGTAAATGATATAAATCATTAAAAGATTATTTCCCCAACAACAAAATAGCAAATGACAAATATTGCTATAAAAATTGAAATACCAAATGGATTCTAAATACACGATGGAATGCCTACATTCCAAAATTTGTGCCATTTCAAATGAAAAGGAGAAGTGGCCTCACATGTAAAAGGTATTTTAATTCTGTCAATTATGAGAGTAAGGGGATGCTCATTTTGCCTTGCTTCCGACACTATTTTCCCTTCTTATAGCACTGGGTGCAGATCCTGTAGATCCAACATCTATTTTGGGCATCATTTCTCCATTCTAGGTTATATTAAAAGAGCCCTGTCTCTCCACCACCCCCAACCCCCGCAGCATTAAGGCATATTAAAAGTCAACCTTTGGCTTTGTGGGATCCTAAGTGCTCCTCCTCCCCAGACTTCCCTTTTCCTTTTCTCTGCAATTAGCTATGGATCAGTAGCTGTCTCCAGGCTATCCTGGGATCGCAGCAATGTACACATGTTGGTTTTTGGCAAAGATACAAGAAATTCTACAGTAGACAAGTACACACCTTCCTACACACTTGGCTTGTTGCTTCAGGGCAGGGCCTATGATAGGGAGATAAAGGGGTAATTTGTACCTGGGTCTAGAGTCATAAAGGCAGCCCAGGAGCCAAAGGAGGGAGATCAGAAATTTCCTGGGATCTTACATTTTCTGAACTCATCGACTGCGCGAGATGCTGGGTGATCAGTGCAGCTACTGCAGCAAACAATATCTGCTGGGCCGAGGAATGCATACATGACATTCCTTAGCGCAGTGTCATATCTGGAAGGAAACTGGTCTGCTGCTGGCGCTCTTTGGCTTGTGGATCTGCTTGCCATGTATAGGAGCTCAGGGACACAGCTGCAGGGCTACAGCTGCTGGAAGTACAGAAGTACAGTTTGGTGCACACAGGACACTTTCCATTCTAGTCTGAGCCTAAATACGTTGATGTTCCTTTTCTGCAATGATCTTTATATTGAAAAGTTTTTAGAGAGATTTAGGAGTCTGTTTGATTTTCCATATTACTGTATCTAGCAGCTACCCATCTCAGCTCAGATGGTGTAGGACCCATAAAATGGCCACTGAATAGAATCTCGACATCTCGGCAGGCTGGTGCACAAGGAGATGGCAGCTGGTTCCAAACTGATTAGGGTCCCGCTCTTCCTCTTTCTCCACTTTTATCAAGGCGTTTACAATCTTCCTAACTACTCACAGAGTGGTAAAAATGGAAAAGCCAGGGCCACTGTTTTCATGTGAAGGAGAAGATTCTAGTTACCTCAAGAAGAAACACACACAGGCCCACATGCGCCTGTCCCCCACCTCCGATCTTATTGATTCATGTGACTGTAATTTATTACAGTAGGAGCACAGTTCTTCTCAAATGAACCCCTGCTGAGCTAGATCTGCTCGCTGACAAAAATCATTCAGCTGAAAAAGACTGTGTTTAATATCACCTCAGGGGTGGTTTGGCGGAGGTACTCACTTTAATACATGGTTTTAACATTGGAGGTGATTGATAAAGGGGTGAAGGAAGCACTATTAGGACACAAATGAATCAGGTGGTGGCAGTAAGGGATGCAAAACCAATGAAGGAGTCCTTTGGTAGGGTTCCACCCCTGCAGATTTTATCTCTCCTGGGGTATATGAGAATGATTTGCCTCTGAGCTGTAAGTTATCAAACCTAGATTACTTAAAAAAAAAAAATTTAAGAACCCTGCAGAATCAGGCCAAAAGTCCACCTTCTCCAGCTTTCTTGTTCCAACAGTCCCTAATGCTGGGGGGGGGGGGGGGCAGGTCCAGTCCAGGATCCCAGTGACTGAAGCAATGAAGCCAGGTGCCACTCCCCCCCCAACCCATGGCATTCAATTGTTCCCCCTACCCTCACTAAATAATGCCCCTGATGCAGAATGTGCTAATATCACCAACACCATCCTGCAGCCCTGCTGATCTTTCCTACCCCAGCAGCTCCCAACCTGCTAATTTCCCCACCTGTTCCCCTCAGCAATTCTCCTCTGGTCCACCATCTCTGCTGGTCACATTTCCTGGTTGTTGAAATGGCAGAAGCCAGGAACCCGGAGCACTGTGATGAGATGAGGTGATGTGGCCAGCAATGATGGTGAGCTGCTTCAGGTGGCAGCCGGTGGCACTCCGCCAGTTTAAAGCAACTCTAGTGATCTCTTCTATGGAGAACTGGTGCAAGGAAAGCG
This sequence comes from Tiliqua scincoides, assembly GCF_035046505.1. Lineage (NCBI taxonomy): Eukaryota > Metazoa > Chordata > Lepidosauria > Squamata > Scincidae > Tiliqua > Tiliqua scincoides. Next base: position 14,307,749 of record NC_089821.1, read on the forward strand.
CCCTACAGGTAGACCACAGCTGCGATACAAGGACATCTGCAAGAGGGATCTGAAGGCCTTAGAAGTGGACCTCATCAAGTGGGAAACCCTGGCCTCTGAGCGGCCCGCTTGGAGGCAGGCTGTGCAGCATGGCCTTTCCCAGTTTGAAGAGACACTTGGCCAACAGACTGAGGCAAAGAAGGAAGGCCCATAGCCAGGGAGACAGACCAGGGACAGACTGCACTTGCTCCCAGTGAGGAAGGGATTGTCACTCCCTAATCGGCCTTTTCAGCCACACTAGACGCTGTTCCAGAACCACCTTTCAGAGCACGATACCAGAGTCTTTCGAGACTGAAGGTTGCCTTCAACAACATAGTGAAGAGGTGGAAGAGTGGCTGTTAGAGGGACAGAGGAAGCCTTTTAAGGCTCACTAGGCATGACTTCTTCACCCCTTTGGGAGGACTAAACAAAGGCTGATGGACAGATGACACAAAGCTTCGAAACTATTACCTTATTTTAATAATACCTAATACTCATACAATATGGGGGAGATGTCCCCTGTGAAAGTTGGAATGGGGAACCATATAAAATGGGCACACCAGTTCATTTCCTGCCCTCAGAGGGGCAAAGCCTTAGAGCAGCATTGCTCAATGTTTATCTCCAACTGTACCACTTTGCATGATCCACCTACTGGAAATACCACTGGAAGTAACTGGTGATGACATCATCACCAGTTACTTCTGGGTCACGAAGCCAGGTGCGATGTGACAAACAACAGTAAGAAGCGCAGGGTGGACAGGAGGGCTTTTACCATACATGAAAAGAATACTTTGGAGCACTGCCCACCAAGCCAAGTTGCCTACCGATGTTTGTCACATCACGTTGCTCATCTCTGTCACGGGTTGATCCCCAGTCCTGACAGGTAATTTACTGGCTGCATAGTGGCAGGCCTGAAGCCTTGGCCAGAGCCAGCCAGCACAGCACCCTGGGAACTTGGAGCTGATGCAACATCGGGTGATGTGCATCAGGTGACAGTATGTGAGTGTGTGTGCGTGTGACAGCACCTACATAGTCAGCATGACTGTGCAGTATTTCCTACACTCTCATTGGTTGCAAGAAGTATAAGTTCCAGCAGGGGCAAGCAAAAGGTGTGGGAGAAGCAGAGCATTGTGAGCCGGAGGCTACGTTAGTTGGATCAGTGAATCGTGTACCGTTTGTATTATCTGGACTGTAAATATCTGTACATAGTAAAGGAGGAGTGTGGTGGAGAACTTCTGCCTTTGAGTCTTCTTTGTCGCCGGGGGTGAGGGCAGTCCGACCTTGAGGCACAGGAACAATAACAGCCGTGCAGCTTTCTGCGTGCCAAGCCGTTGGCGGAGCTCCAGCAGCAGAGCGGAGCCGTCCTGGAGCGGCCTGAGCACAACGCAGCTCGCAACAATCTCACTGCTGAGTAGCAGGTGTCCAGGGGTCCCTCAGGCCCCACCTCACATACGACTGGTGATACTCGTACCACTGGTTGAGAAACACTGCCTTAGAGGAAAGCTCCCACATAATTCACTATAAGGGCTCCTGGGATTTCTACAGAGTCAGGAAGTCTGCCCGAAGTTGACTGGCAGTGCAGGAAAAGGGACAAACATGGCTTCCGCTATGACAGAAGCCCTGGAGTTTTCTTCTCTTGATTGCTTCCTTGTCCCTTGCCAGGGGTTCCCTAGCTGAAAGTGCGCTGTGATTGCCACAGCTGAGGAAAGATGTGCACAGGTGTGACCAGGGTCAGTGCTAACATTAGGACAACTAGGCAGTTGCTGAGGGCGCAGTCCTCAGGGGCGTAGTACGGATCTTTGAGGGGCACAGTTTTATACAGATTAGTTTTTTAATTGATGTAAAAAAAATGCAACTGCAATAAGTGCAATAAAAGTAATTATTTTTTAATCTTAAGATCAATACTACAACATACATAAAACATGCCATGTGTGTGAATTCACTAGAGAAGTCAGTTATGTTTGGAATTGTTAGTAGAACAAGAAGAAGGGGCAGACAAAGAATGTGCTGGCTTTATACCATGAAAACAGATACAAAGATGAACACCCAACAATTGAAAGAAGCTGTGCTTGACAGGGCGGCATGGAGAGCTCTCTCCTAGAAAGTCACCAAGAGTCAGACATGACTGAATGGATAGAACACACGCAAAGTATACAGGCGGGTCTCTGAATCTGCGCATCAGGTTTCCACAGATTCAGTTATCTGTGGAGCGGGGGGGGGAGGGGCCTGCACCGATTCCATTACCTAAGTTTTTGTGTACTAGCACTGGAAGCACTGGTGCTTCTTTCTTAAACAAAGCAAAACTGTTGCTGAAATGAAGAGCGACTGAACCAGCCTGGATGGCGCCTAACTGAATGTTAACAGGAAGTGCTTCCTGTTAACATTGAGTTAATCTCCTGCAGGAGCATATCGCACTATCCCGGCACCCAGGGCAGTGACATTTTTATGTCACTTGATATCGTGTCATGTGGCATCACTTTTGGGTTATCCCTGAGGTTGGCACTCGCTGCAGTGGCTTTCCGCCCCGTTCTTTCTCCTGTGGAGACTCCCCTTGAAGAAGAGTCTCCACAGGAGAAGGAATGGGGGCACGAAGCCACTAATGCCTTCTCCTCCGAGAAGAACCCAGAAGTAACTGCCAAAGCAGGCAATTCTGGGTTCTCTCTGAAGGAGGGGCACTCACTGTGGCTGCTTTTCGCCCTTGTTCCTTCTCCTGCAGAGGCTCCCCTTGAAGGGTAGTCTCCAGAGGAGAAGGAACTGGGGATGCGAAGCCACCAGCTCCTCCTCCTCTGGGGAGAACCCAGAAGTGACTGCCTTGTGTCACTTGTGGTGCAAGGCAGTCACTCCTGGGTTCTCCCTAGAGGAGGGGCACTTGCTGCAGCTGCTTCTCACCCTTGTTCCTTCTCTTGTGCAGGCTCCCCTTCAAGGGGAAAGGAACAGGGGGAGCAAAGGGCCTCCTTCTCTGCAGAGAATCCAGATATGATGCCTTGTGATGCCAATTCTCCCCAGAGGAGATTCTCCCTAGAGGAGGGGCTCTGAGATTCTCTCCAGAGAAGTGGCACTTGCTATAGTGGCTTTTCATGTTCTTTCCTTCTCCATAGGAAAATGAACAGGGGTGCAAAGCTGTTAGCACCTCCTCCATAACTAGGGCAGAGCCTGAGGGGCAGTCTTATGCCTTCCCTTGGCATAGCGGCCAGGGCAGGTGCCCATCGGTTTGCATCCTGGTTATGCCTCTAGTCTCCTGTCTGTAGTGTGCAGGCTTGTTGACTAATATCAGTGACATCACTAGGGTTCACGTCATTCGGTGCGGGATGCCAGCGCGTCACTCCTCATGCAGTGGGTGGGGCAATACCCCAGGTGGTGGGTGTGGTGATGTACCATTTTGATAGATGGTATCATGTGTTAGATGCAGAATGTGTTCTATCAAAAGGTACAGTTTTTTGGCTGTACCTTTTGATAGAACAAAGATAGAACACATTCTGCATGAAATTACGCATTGATTGATAAATAACATGACGGTATTCTTCCAAATTTTGATTTTGGTCACTAGTGGTGTCACACACACACCCCCCAGGTGTCAACTTACTAACACCTTATTGCAGCAGTTCTCAGACTTTTAGCACTGGGACCCACTTTTTAGAATGACAATCTGTCCAACCCACCAGAAGTGATGTCATGACATCATCAGGCAAATTAAAATAAATAAGTATAAATAATTAAAGTAAAACAAATAATTAAATAAGCAGAAGCCAGTCCTGTCCCACCAACTGAATTTCCTCTGTAGCCTGCCTGCAATAACACCCCCCTCCAAAACCGGTAAGGTTTTCAGCCCTACCCAGTGTCCAGTTCAATTGAAGAACTTCTGTTTAAACCAGATCACTGTCAGGATTCACCTGGCTTTGCAAGTCTCAAAAAAGTTCACCTTATCAGCTGAAGCTTCTGTTTTGATCCTTTTCAGTGGGGGGAGAGGCTGCCTTCTGGAACACTTGTTTAGCTCCAGGTGCATAGGATCAGGACCATTCTGGTAGCCTTGCACTCTCCTTCACCTGATCTTCCATACCAGCCAAGGCATGTTTGCTTACTTGCAAGTAAACACGACCATGAGGCTTAGTTTCACTTTCCATAGGGCATCTGCTTGGAGGGAGGGACTTCCTTCTCAGGTGTTTTTGGGGGCTGCATTCATTGGATCAGGACAATTCCGATGTCTTTGGATTCCTCTCAGCCTGCCCTTTCTAATGGACTAAGGCAAGTTTGCCTACTCACGAGTAAACACGCGATATGGTTCACTTTCACTTTCCATAGGAATCCATGCATTTTTTGTTCTCCAGTTTTTTGGCCATAACTTTTGATAGAAAGGAGATATTTCACTCTGGTTTTTTGCATTGCATTCTACTTGAATTTCTGGATCCAACAGTATATAACATGATGGGGTTACTCCTAACCACTGCGATTTTAGCTTGTCACCCCCGTGCATGTCAGCCCCCCATGCACGTCACCTGGTGCGGCCTGCACCCCCACACCCCCCTAGTGATGCACTGACTAATATGCCACTGTTTAGTTCAGCAAGAATTTCACTTTGCTTAAGGAAGAAATACAAAAACAAAGGTAATGGAATGGGAGGGGGGGCTGCTTCAGTATTTTAATAGTGTTCCCTGTATCCATGGTTTCCATATCCATGGGGTGTGTGTGTGTGGAAGTAGTTAGCCTTGGATAGGGCATAAAATAGCCTGGCACAGGCCCTGGGTGTGCCTCAGTGATGCCTGGATGCAGGACAGATGGCAGATCTGCTCTTCCCAGGAACACAAGCCTCTGAAATGTTGCTTTCTAATATTAAATTTGTGGTGTGTCATGACCTCATGGTGAATCCTCTTTAGCCCAGTTCCAGGGGGTCTGGGAAGGTGCTTCAGATGTCCAGCTGCATCTTCCGTTGGAGCATCAGGTGATGGAGATGGTGGGGTTCCTGATAGTCTTGGGATTTCATCACCTACCAAAGACAAAGTGCTGCACAAAGAGCAGACTGAGTCCAAGGATGTTTTTGACAAATGAGATTGGCACCTGGTGGACACAAATATATACCAGGCATTAGAACTCCAACTCACTGATGAGCAGAAATGAAGCAGAGCTGAGCACTGCAGAGAGGTTTCTTTCATAGCACAGGCCAAACACATTTTGCTTCCTTAAACGTTACACCAATTCCTGGGTATATTTGGGGTGCGGATTCCAAAAATGGCATCTGTGTAGGAAGCCTACACCATGGCTTCCTCATAAGGAAACTGCTTGAACCATTCACTAATGAGGCTATGCCGTGTCTCCAAAACTAGACATGATAGGGCAAAACGGATGCCATTTTTGAAATCAGCACCCAAATTCATATCAAACCACCATAAAATTTGGGAAAAACTCTTCTGACCCTCAATTTTGTAGGCCTGTGTAATCTATGGTGTGATATGGGGTTCATCCCTCCAGATATAGGAAGTGATGTCAGGGCTGATGTAGCCACAGAAGGGACCAAAACATGGCAGGCACAATGCTTGTATGATGTAATATCCCCCACACCTACAAGGAAAGCTATCTAAGGTTGATGCTATGGGGTAGTGGCTCTCTCTAACGCTGCAAAGATGAGACGAAGGACCATGCGAACTGATTCTAGAAAGTGAAGAAACCGGAGGACCCTGTAAGGTTCCTAAGAGAGAGGCTGCTCACCAGTCCATATCTCTTTAATCTTTGTGCACCTGGTTGTGGGGCCACAAGCCTGTGTCACAAACGGGAAAATAATAAAACACTGAGGATGTGTGGGGGACATGATATCTGGCCTTGTTTCTTTTGAATTCATATGTCATTTTTGAGTTACAGACTGCCACACACGTTCCGCTGCTGCTTGGTTCACAGGGAATTCCCCAGATTTGGATGCTACTTTTCATTTGGGAGATTCCTCAAGGAAACTTCCTTCCACGTAGGCTCTTTAAGTTTGCGTGGTGGCAACGTGACCTACTTTTTCCCTGTTCACTCCCAGTTAAGAGTGTGAAACAGGGAGGTAGGTGTTAGTCATTGACTGCTAGGTGCTCCACCCACCAGGCTTGATGATGTCACTTCCCATCATGACATCACTTCCAGTAGGCCCTGACAGAAGTTGTATTTGTATTAGATGGAGAGCAGGGCCCATGGGCCCATGAGAGGAGGTGCAGGGGATTCATTGTTCCTGGGCTTGGTGTAAAGGAGCCTGGGAGCCAATAGAAGAAATTTCCTGGGACCTGAAAAAATGTTTGCATATATTGTGTGAAGACTGGCATTCACATTTTGGGTCCGCCCACATAGTTTTATATCTTGTGATTTGTAGAAACTATGATTCATTGATCATATGAAATAATGAACCAATGGAGAAGGGAAGGGGCCCAAAAGAATCTTGTACCCCCAAAAGGAGCCCCAAAAACCTTTATGCCTCCTGATAAAATTCCTCTTGGAGGCCTTGCCTCAGGGAACACTCTTGAGATGACAGAATTCTAAACAGTTTGTCAAAATGTTGCCTTTATGTGCTAACCTCACTTATCTTACCTGGTGAAGTAAGAGAGATGGTTTGCACTGGATCTTGGTTCATTTCCCCCATACCGCCTGCATCATGGACAATGGTAATGCTGACTGGGTGGCTGCAGGCCCATAGTCAGGATTATAGAGGTGGGGGGGGCAACTACTTTTTCAGGGTGGGCAATTATGTCTGATATATATACTGGTGTGCAAAATTAAAGGATAAGTGTGGAGAAACATCAAAGACATGTAACACACCCAAATTTTATGAAGAGAAGATATTTTGGGGCTTTTTTTTCAAAGATGCATTCATCATCTGTAAAGCAATGTAACAATAATTTGCATACAATATATTGGGGTGGATCAAATTGGTTCAAATTGGGGTGGATCAAAGTGGGCAAACTGTTTGTGTTGGGGGGGGCCATTAGCACTACCTTAACTCCAGAGCCCAGGTCAACCAGAAGGGTAGACCTAGGCTCCAGGTTAAACTTTGGCCTCTGTGGCAGAGGCTTGCTGGGTAGATAAGAGCTGGGATCCTGCCTGGACTTGGAGCCCAGATCTACCTGCTGGTGGAGCTGCCTCTTCCAGGTGGGTAGACCTGAGCTCCCGGCCATGCTTGGGCTGCTCCCCATCCCAGCGGGCACCCTTCCCTACTAGCGCAACAGTTTAGAGGGCCATGCACCCATGGCCCCCTCTTGGATCCACCCCTGGAATAAATGCATCTCCATATGCAGTGTAAAATGTAATTGTCTACATAGAAATAACATTTCTATGTAGACAATTACATTTTACACTGCATATGGAGATGCATATGCAATGTACACCAGTGTAATACATAGGCTCCCATCCCTGCAAAAGTAAAACATATCACTGTGACACATGTAGTATTTACTTCTGTTGACAGCGCCAATGACACATCCCTCCCTGGCCAGAATTCCTTTTTCAAAAATGCAAGGGTGGGCAAACTGCTAGCCCCCCTCTAGCTACAGCCCTGGGTGGTTGTAAAAAGTACAAGAGAATACATGCAAAGTCCTTTGAACACTTGAAAGTACTGCTCAGATGCTAAGTAGTACCATCATTCTCTGCCTTGTTCAAGCATGAACTCACTGAGCAATCCCAGACAAATCCCTATGTAAATTCATAGGTCTTGGAATTGTATTGTGATTATGCCATTATCGCCCACAGATGTTGTGAGGACAAACGGCTAAGGATTTTGAAAGGAACATGCACATTGAAAGCAATGCAAAATAATAATCTTCACCTAGCTCTGGGCAGATTAGGCATGGCCTATATTGTTGGCTGGAAAGGTTAGAAGTGCCATTTCAAGTTATGCATCAGTTTTTGCTATCTAAAAAGGTTTTATTTGGTAACCAACTTGTCATATAAAGTACTTGAGATCTGCAAATTAGTGGCAAAAAATGGGATGTACAATGGCTCCCCAGCATCCAGATTTAATTCACCTCCGATGCCAGCAGATACTGGGGAGGGGGGGTGGCAAGTTTAAAGGGCTTTAACCAAAAAAGCATATGCCAAAACGGTTTCTTACTTTCGCATGTTTGCACCATTTCCAGACCTCTATTTTTTAGAGCTGAAAGATCCACTTCCAGGTTGTGAGGAGGTTTCTGGGTCCTCCCAGCCTTACCCCAGAATGCATCTAAAATTTCCGCTTTCCACATGCGCTGCCTCCAACGCATCCTCGATATCACCTGGGAGGACGAAGTTTCAAACAACACAGTCCTGGAACAAGCTGGAAACCCTAGCATGTATGCACTGCTGAAATAGAAACGCCTGCGTTGGCTTGGTCATGATGTGAGAATGGGCGATGGCCGGATCCCAAAGGCTCTCCTCTATGGAGAACTCATGCAGAGAAAGCGCCCTACAAGTAGACCATAGCTGCGATACAAAGATATCTGCAAGAGGGATCTGAAGGCCTTGGGAATGGACCTCAACAGGTGGGAAATCTTGGCAGAGGCACTCAGTCCTGCTTGGAGGCAGGCTGTGCAGCATGGCCTCTCCCAGTTTGAAGAGACACTTGGCCAAAAGACTGAGGCAAAGGGCTAAAGAAGGAAGGCCCATAGCCAGGGAGACAGACCAGGGACAGACTGCACTTGCTCCCAGTGTGGAAGGGATTGTCACTCCCGAATTGGTCTTTTCAGCCACACTAGACGCTGATCCAGAACCACTTTTCAGAGCGCGATACCATAGTCTTCCAAGACTGAAGGATGCCAATGTCGCTTGGATATCAAAGTTGTAGAAATGAGTATCTTCTGGTCAAAATTCAGTAACTAAAGGTTCACATAAGAAAGTGATATTATTTGTTTCGATTTTGATGGCATAACATTGACTACTAAAATGTAGAAAACAGATTCTACACTGCAACAGGCACTCAAGCTTATTTGTCCTTTGGCTAGGCTTCCAAGTGAAACCTCCATCATGTAAAAGAACCAATCCTGTCCATTACACATTCCAAGACAACTGGAAGGAAGCCAATACATTTGCATTTGATGCCGTGAATCAGGGCAAGCTATGCAGAAGCTGCTTTATTTTCCACCAGGAACTTTTACAAACTTGGTAACACACAAAAATAGATTTGCTTCTATTAACTAGATACAATTCTGTGTATATTCATAGTAAAAAAATTTAAAGGTCTCAACTCTACTACATAACAGTTCATAAAATGTAAGTTGTAAAGCCATGACTGATCAAGTTTATGGTCACTGTACATATAATTTCTATCAGCCTTGACTGTGTGGATGCCCCTTTGACGCACTTAACCCTGGGAAGTAACTCAGAAGAAGCATCAGACTCAGCAAGAGTCAAACTGAGAAATAAGGCTAGGGACATATGTTAATGTCTAGGCCAGGCATGTCCAAACTTTTAGGCAGGAGGGCCACATCATCTCTCTGACACTGTGCTGGGGCCAGGAAAAAAAAATTAATTTACATTTCAAATTTGAATAAATTTATATAAATGTACACAAATATATTAGAGATGGAACTTATATGAATGAATCAAGGTCTCACAATAGCTCAAGGCCTATGAAAGGACTTGCACAAAACAAGGCCGACCTTTCCTTCGCTGCCACTGCTGCATCACAGATGTGAACCAGCAAGCAGCAGAGGGAACCACAGCCGACACAAGAGGTCAAACAGTCTCCCTCACACTGACAGCAGTTGCGTTGGGCCAGCATGTGCTCCAGCAAGTCTCCAAAGGGCCAGAGGATCATTGGAGACAGGGTCTCCCTGCAGGTCTGATTGGGAGTCCCTGAGGGCCGCGAATGCCCCCCGGGCTGGGGTTTGGGCACTCCCTGGTCTAGGCCATCATCCTTCCCAAGTGGTATCTGATTGCATGAGTATGCGGCTCATATTACATTAAGGCTACAATGTATGTGAGAGTACGTTCTATTGAATACAGTGGGGCTTTCTTCTGAGTAAACATGCATTGACTAGCACGCTAATATAGCATTTATATTTATGTGGTATATTTAATTCTATTTTTCAATTTTTATGCATTTCTTTTTAACTGAGGCAATCCACTCCAAGAGTTTTGGATGAAAGGAACTACATCTTTAAGTGAAGCATAAGAAAATTTAAAGCAGGAGTAAGTGGCAAGAGAAGAAAATACTTCAATGAAGAAATTTAAAGTTGATTTTTAATAGGATAGTCATAATAGGGCATGGCTATGGTGTGTTTGTGTGTGGGAGCGGGGGTCACGACGGCTCCTGCACTTCAAAGTTTACCACCACACCACTGCTTGGAATGGTGTAGTGTCTTGTGTACTGAGATATAACAGCCTTTCAATTTGCCTCTTATTCTTTATACAGCAGAAAAAGGCAATATAATTACAAAGAATCTTGTTGAAATGATAAGAGAGGTTTACTACAGACTTCCCTTCTCACATCTTAAAATGGCTATTTTAAGGGAGAGGCTATTCCTGGGGAAGTACAAGCTGATCTGCTGTTTGAAAGAGCAGTGGATCTGCCACCTACCTACCCCAATTCCAGCACCCCCCTGTCAGCACATGCTCCAGCACCTCCCATGCCAACCAGACAGCATGCGCACACCCCACATGAGCTTTCAATTCATCATCTCCTCCTCCTCCACATCTTCTTGAAAAGTACCAGACTAGGAGGATCTTGTTCCTCTCCACCTACCTGACCATTTTACAGGAAACCGGGGGCGGGAGGAAGGCAGTGCCTTTTCCCCAAATGCTCATGAGTGCACTTGGGAAAAGGATCACAATGACAGAACAGGAAAATGTAAGCACACCCTCCTCATCTTGCAACACATAGAGCATGCAAAGAGAGGCAGTTGGGTGAGCAGTGAGGCAAGTGGTGGTCTGTGGAAGGTGGCAGGCAAGCACTTGTTGTGACACACCGTAGCCAGCTTGACTCCTCCTTCAAACCACCATCTGAAGCAAGTTCTTCAACCAGCCTCATAACTGTGCCAACCCAGCTAATCCACCTCTATAAAAATAATGTGGTTTAACTAAGCTCTGCACTTGAATACCCCACAAGTTGCTACAGATTTTAAGAGAATCAATTTTCAATTTAAAAATGAAGTTAATCACATTTTAATAGCTCCATATTTACTCAAACACGGAGTAATTTACTCTGTGAATGCCAGTTTTACTTGCAATCATCCTGTACGTACCTACTCAAAAGTAAGCTCCACTGAATTTAATTTACTTATGGTATGTATAGGTTTGCAGCCTTAGAACGGCACACATAACCCACATGTTAGTTTGTGCTCAAGAGGACAAGATTTTGGACATAAACCTCAAAACCATGTGTTATCAAGAAAGAAATGAATTCAATTGTCCAGCATATAAATCTTGAACATGTTGGTTTCTTCTCTGTCCATTATTTTGTTGTCTTAAAGGACTTGATGACAGCATTCCAAAGCAAAAGATTTACAGCCAAATATTTTCCACCTGATGCATCAATGCAGGGCTGTGCCAGTTTCTAGCAGTTGGCAGAGCCTTACGAGAAGCCCAGACTCAAATAGGATTTTGCACAGAAAATTCCACAAACTCTGCCCTGCTCACTCCCCATTATTGTACACTTAAAAAAAAAAAATGCTTTCTTCAACTCCCTTTTCATCCCATGCACTTGCTGGTCCATCCTGTCAGATGAATGGTAGTGTGTTTATGCTCTTTTAAAGTACTGCCAGTAACTTGAACTCTGGAGAACTGAAATAAAGGTCAGGAGAACAACAGGGAGATGTTTATTGACAGTCTGGGATTCTAGCCTCTTTCCGAGGACACCAGCACAAGACATTCTCTTTCTCCTCCTGTTTATTCAGATTCTTGTCTAAAGAGTTCCAATACTTCCCATGAGCACAGTGAAACTCTTCCATGCTGATCACTAGTACTGTTACAGGCAAAAACACCCACCCACACACACAGAGCTGATGTTTAAAGCATGGATAGCATAATCTCATCTCAAGTGCTCTTTATAAAGTGGCCTGCAGAAATCTAACTCTTAGGGGGCTATATACATTTTTGGGAAGGGAGGGAGTCGTCATCATCATTTAACCTCTTTCTATAAGTGAGCATGAGAGATGATTAAAAAGATTCAAAACAATAATTTCCTTGAAGGTAATGTTAGTTTTAACCATTGTTTTCTGAAAACAAATAGAACAAGGTGAAAGATGCAGACATTCACCAAGAACAAACCCGCAAGAACATGGGGCAGCTGTTTAATGTCTAGTCTAGTTCCCACTGGTCACAAAGACCTGGAACTCACTGCCGACCAAGTTCTTGTCACCACCCAAGCCTCGGCTCAGCTGTCTTTGCCCTGCTCCAGGCCTAGTCAAGCTGAGTTTTCATAGCTCCAGCTGGCACTAGGCTTGGGACTTATAACTGGCTCCTACTCTGGCTATCTGGCAATGAAAACATAACACGATGAGGCCTGAAGCAGGCCAAAGACAGCTGAGCAGAGGCTTGGGTGGTGACAAGAGTGGCAGCTGACAGTGAGTCCTGGGTCTTGCACCAGCTGTGATACATGGGTTGTGATAATCAGCAATTTTCAACCAGTGTGCTGTGGCACATTGGCGTGCCATAAGAGGTCCACATGGAAGTTTGGGGCTGGATAATTTATTAGTAGGGCCAGTGGGAATGTGAGATATGACCAGGGTTATGCTCTGGTTGCATCTGGAGGGCTTTCTGAGGCCTTCAGAGGGCTGAAAAGCATGACTTCTGGTTTTTGAAAACTGGAAGTTGTACTTTTTGGCCCTCTGAAGGCCTTAGAAGGCCCTCTGGATGCAACCGGAGCATGGCTCTGGTCACATTTGGAGGGCAACAGGACGCCTGACCTGTGGGTTTGAACATCCATGGGTTTTGAAATCCATGGGGGAGGTCCAAGAACAGATTCCCCAGAGATATCAGGGGTTGCCCTGTAGGGTGTTTATAGCATGGCATGTGGTATATTGTATTAGATATTATAGAGTGAGATGGGAGGTATTTTATATGTATAAAATACATATATTTTATATGTAACTAGTTAAGGAACCTGGCCTGTGTGTTTTTGTAACATGCCGTTTTGGCCTAAGGAAATGGCTTGCCAAGTCCCAAATCACATGTATGTGTGGCTTTTTGTTAATCTCAAGATGCTATCGGATACTCTGCCTAGACAGCTTTAGCCCCAATGACCCTGTCTCTGGACTGAGATGTGATGTCATAAACTCATTGCACTCTTTTCTCTGTACCACACAAGAAGTGTCACTCACACTTCCTTTATAAATGCAGCTATGTTATCCCAGTACATTTTAAAGTACCATCATCACAGTCACCCTTATAATTAATATTAATTTTGTCTATACGTAAGGCAATTATTTTCACCCTGGTGGCTGACAATTGCCTGATAAATCTATAATGCATTATATGAAGGGCTGGTTTACACAGGCATGCACAACATTTCATTTCTGACAATCGGATTACTCAGGTCTTCAAGACTGGCAGCCAAACATGAGAATATTGTGTTTGAGGTGCTCCTGAATGATATGAAAGCACAATCTGTGGACAGAGACCTGTGATAGTTCAGTCACACATTGCTACAGTTATCAAGTGCACATGTGGGAAACTTCTCTCTTTTTAAAAACAAAACTATTTTTATTTCAGAGTTTTCTTTTTTATTTATGCCATCAAAATGAAAATGAAACAAGATATTATTAAATGTATAATTACAGGACTCAATTACATCACATTGCAGCCCACAACCCACTGAGAAATTTGGCCAAGCCACATTGTTTTAGGACCCAATCCTATCCAACTTTCCAGCACCAGTGCAGCTGCAATGCAGCCCCGAGGTAAAGGGAAAATGTTCCCATACCTTGAGGAGGCCTCTGTGACTGCCCCTCCAACACAGCCGTGCATATTCCATTGGCACAGCAGTACTGGCACTGGAAAATTAGATAGGATTGGGCCCTTAGTAGCTACCTGCACCTCAGATCTTGGCTGGTTAAGCAATGTGAAATACAAATGTTACGAATCTCCAGCCTATTTTCCCTTATCTCAATAAAATCCGATGGTTTATGAAGTTCCTACGGAAGTGTGGATCAGGCAAGGCACCTGTAAAAAGGAGCACTGCACCCTTCCCGAGAAGACCGTTTTCCCTATCTTACTTTCAATCATGTTTGGATGTGTTTATACTGCCTCATCTCACTCCCATAAATTAATGTCTTACCAGTGGCCATGGTGCTCATGTTTACAGTTTCTAATTCTTAATGCTAGCCAAGAGCCAGTGCAAGTATTTTGGGAATGGCAGTTGAAACTATGCTGAAGGTCAGTTCAGCTCAAGCAGGAACTGTTTACTGGGAGTGGAGGACAGCACCTTTCCAGGTCACAGAGGCAAGGACTGGGCTCCCTGAAACTGGGGTGAACTGAGCTGAGAACTCTGCTGGTTCAGTGGTAATTACTTGCCCAGCTAATTGGTCCAAAGACACATACATGTTACAGCACGCCCTCTCAGGAGCCAGTCACTCTCTTTAGGTGCCTTTTCTGCCATTTTCAGCACCTCTTCTCGTGTACACAAAGCTTCTTCTACAGAGTAAGGAAGGGCTGGACCTCGACTAAGCAGGAAGAAGGCACTGGCTAAGAATCCTGTGCAAGGGATAGATGACAACCTGGACAGGCCAGTGGAACAGGCCAGCAGGACACACAGGGTGCAAGGCTGAGCCAACTGCTACTAACATTCTGGAGCATACGCAAAGGTCATGTGTCTGCATCATGGAGGCTAATAGTTTATACTGTACACTTGTGTTTCTCAAACTGTGGGTCATGACCCACTAGGTGGGTAGTGAGCCAATTTCAGGTGAGTCCCCATTCATTTCAATGTGTATTAAAAAAAATTTTTTAATGTGAATAGGATTGCCTTTGGGGTGTTTTTAAATTTTAAAAAAACGGGTCAGCAACTGACTGAGTGGGTTAGGAGGTTTCTTTTTTTTTTATAATAAATTTTTAAACTTGCACTTATTTGAACTATTACTTAGGGCGCAATCCTAGGGGCTCCCTTGGCCATGCAAATCCCTTGTGCTGGCTGAAGAATGTTGTGAAAGTGCCATAAAGCACTTTCACGGCGACTCTGGAGGAGGGAGGCTGGTACAGATGTGTGCCAGCCTCTGGTGGCCAATGCAAGCCCTGCTCAGGCCAGCAAGAGAGGTCAGCATGCGCTGGCCAAGTCAGACCAGCGTGGGGCCTTGGGGGGTGGTGGTGGATGGAGGGTGGGAAGGAGGTGTTTTGAGTGGAGGGAGGGTGGGCAGGCCCATGGGTGGACGGCTGGTGAGCAGAGGGGTGGGGCCAGGATCCAACGCTTATGCCGGATCCTATCTCCAGCCCCAGGCATCCTGGAGCAACTTGGGGCTGCTCAGATCTGTGCCACCTCTTTAGGTAAGGGGAAGGAATTACCCCTGCCCTGGGCTGAGCTGCACTGGCCCCAGCCCTGCTCTGGAAGAGGAAAAGGCTGCCTGCTCCAGAGTAGCTTAGGATCGAGCCGTTACTTATTTAATTGATTTGATTTTGTTGTAGGGGGAGGTGCCAAAAATTTTCCAGTTTGATAATGTCACTTCCAGTCTTGACATCACTTATGGCAGGTTCCGATAGATTTTCTAAAATGTGGGTCCCAGTCCTAAAAAGTTGAGAACCACTGCTGTACACATTTTAGACAAATCCTGATTCTTGGACAGAAATTAATATGCCCAGAACAATTATTTATTTAACTGAGCCATCAGTATACTTGGAACTTTAGATAGCAAACTGATGGGCTCCTAAGCAAAGGGAGTCTACAAGTCATATATCAACAGAGGCCAGACACAGAAGGGTAACATGAGATGAATGTGAGCAGGCTGTTGGATTTTATTTTGGTTGTGGATGAGGAACAGGTTAAGCAGGCTACTGAAGGGATTCTAGGAAAATCCTTTCTGCTTTGGCATTTATAACATTGCAAATATGCTGAATGGATGTGATGCATTTCTGAATTTTCCTGGAGCAAACTGCAGTGAGCACAAAAAGGCAGCTTTAAACACACCCATGTTTACAGTTTAATTTTTCAATGCTAGCCAGCAGCCAGTGCAAGTATCTTGGGAATTGCAGTTGAAACTATGCTAGAGGTCAGTTCAGATCATGCAGGGGCGGTTTACTGGGAGCCAAGGGCAATATCTTTCCAGGTCACAGAGGCAAGGACTGAGCTCCCTGAAACTGGGGTGACTGAGGTGACAACTCTGCTGGTTTAATGGTAACGTCATGCCCAGCTAATTGGTTCAAAGACAGATCTGTTACAGCTAGAGGTATTTGTTGTTTGTATTTAAGAAATAAAACAAATACAGTAAAGGATTTTTAGTACCAAAAAAATGGAAATAAAGTGATTTTTTGTATAGCACTAAACATCACCAATTTTACCCCATGCCAAGCCACTTGGCCATTCTTCGGCCTTTTCCATGAGTTATGCCATGCCTTGCACTGCTCGGGTGGTGTTAGGAAGTGGCTTTGCAGGTGTGCGGAGGCCACAGGAGCAGCTTCCGACCTTGACCTGAGCTGGAAGGCCATGGACAGGCCTTCCTCACCCTGCCACTACGCACACCAGTGAGAGCCACAGAAAGTGTGAGAGTATGAAGGCCACAGAAAGGCCAACAAGTTTAGGCGTGACTCTGCAGGCATCACCAATTTTTTTTTAATGTTTAAAATTAAAATTTAAGTTGTATTTGAATAAGACACCATTTTGCATTTTTGACAATTTTTTAAAATCCATTTTCAAACAACCCTAGTTATAGCAAATCATTATGACTTAGCTGCTGGTTTGCCAACCATTTCTTTACTTCTTGGAACCAGTTCCTCACTCTAGGTGCCTTTTCTGCACCTTTCAGCACCTCTTCTCATGTACACAAAGCTTCTTCTACAGAGTAAGGAAGGGCTGGGCCTCGACTAAGCAGGAAGACAACACCAGCTAAGAAACCTGTGCAAGAGATGGATGACAACCTGGACTGGCCGGTGGAACAGGGCAACAGCCACCCTTCCTGCCTCTTCCCCCCTCAGGAACAAACCAAAACTTGATAGTGGCAGACATGTTGGCTGAACCCCAGGTCATGTATAAGCATGTATAAGATGGTGAGCCCCTGATTTTTAGAACAGAAGGAGTGCACAGGGAGCTTAACCTTACCCACCACCTGTGTGGTCTTTCTCTTCAACCAATTTCCTTCCAGTGGAGCTCCAGTAATCAAAACTTATCCTGAGGAAAAAGGTGCTTAGGACAGATGAAGGGGTCATAAGCCACAGGCAGAGATAGGAGATTTGCAGCCCCTTTGCTTTAAATTAAAATCATCTCCCCACCTCCTGCTTTTTATGTGATTGGAGCAGACCTGAATTTAAACAAATGGGCTTGCTCCCATCATATCTAATTTGGTCCTCATTCATGGTTTGTGGCCAAGCTTCACCCTCATGAGCACAATACAGTGCAGGATTTTCTGCAATTGCCTTGCACTGCTGCCCAGGGTTTGACATTTATCCACCACCACACAACACACTTAGTTTGCAAAAGGTTCTGCAGTTCTGAGCCTCGCAATGGAAGAATAATGTCACGCAAGCCAGGGTTTCAAGAGGAGAGAAACAAAAATAACAACACGACTAAAGGGATTAAAAGAATTAAAATGTTTACAGCGGGTAATGGCAGCTAAATATAGCTGCAGCAATTGTCTGCAAACTGTCAATGCCGGAAGCAGCCCAGATTTAAGAGCAGTTCAATAGGCCCAAGTATTATTTACCTACTGGTTGTCTATAATAGCTTATTGTGCAGGGCTATTGGGAGCTTGAATTATTGATGGAAAAAACACTTTAAAAAACAAAGTTTTTGCAAGGTCACATTGATGAATATAACCCCATGGAATACACTAAACCAGTGTTTGTCAACCAGGATACAGGTACCACCAGTGGTATTTGAGGAGGTGTCTGGTGGTACTCGTGGGACCCCTGCCACCCAGCAGCGAGACCAGGAACACTACACAACAAACAGTGGTAGGAGGCTTGGTGGACAAAGCTCCAAAGCATGCTTTTTTGCAGTCGAGAAAGCCCTCCTGTTCACCCTGAGCCTCTTACTGGTGTTTGACACGTCACATCTGGCCTCCCAACCCTGAGGTAACTGGTGATGATGTTATCACCAGTTACTTCCGGTGGTACTTCAAGTAGGTGGAAGCATGAAGTGGTACAGTGGAGGACAAACACTGCACCAAATCTCTCAGATCTCAACATGTGCAGTAGTCTGCTCAGCCACAGCAGCCCCCAAAGGGAAGAAATGAAAGCAAATTACTTCAGTCCTGCCGCAATGTCATCAGAACCCACACACACTGCAGCCTATTCACATATTATGCTTCAGGCGTACACTTAAAAATGTAAAGAGTGAATGATGCAAAAAGGAGCTCAGGAACATGTGCATCTCATTTGCCTGCATTGGCAGCAGCTTCCTGGTGCTTGCATCAAGAGTTGTTGCCACACAGTGAGGAACAAACCACAGATGCCGTCAGATACTGAGCATTTTCCAACCCTCAGTTGCAAAGGCTTGCCTTTCTACACAGTCCATTCTACCCAGAAACATTTTTTATGGCCAAGGTTTCAGGTCTAGATCTGGCTAACACCTGGATAGGTGACAGTCTGGGAATTCCAAGGATCAAGTTTCACAATTTAAGAAACATAGAACAGAAATGAAATAAATCGATATAGTAATTTGGGTATAAGTGCCATGCTTTTGAGTCTTGGTACCAGCACTAGTGGTCATGTTTGACTTACGGTGCCAAATGTGACCTATTCTTTTCAGCCACAACTATCCTGGTGGCAGTGTGACTGGCAAGTACAGTGGAGCCCGGAGCTCCTTCTACTTAGGACACAGATGGTGGTAACTAGGAAACGCACGGTTCTGTGCGCAATGCTTTGGGCTATTTATCTTCTCTGCCCAGAGAGAAGCCAGTCACAGGTAACAGCGTGAGGAATGGAGGGAGTGCCTTGTCTGCAGGCATTCCATTTCATTTACTACTCCACACCAGTCATCAACCAACAAGTGGATAATTGCAATCATGTGGCAGTTTGGCATAATTTTAAAGTAATTACGAATGGGGATATCTAAACAGTCATGGCATCAGCACTCAATGGTCCCTTCTAAAGACATAATCTAAAGATATTCTGAGCCACGCCAAGTGACGGCTTCTAATTTAGGAGATAATTAGGCCCATATTGCACACTTTAAACATAAATGGGATTAACTGAATAAAAAGATGTGCATGTGATAAACTGAAGAATAACCAGGAAACATGTAGGCAGCCCTTCATTCTGTTTTTTTCTTCAAAGAAAGATCAGAACACCACCACTCAGGATGGTCTATAGGGAATACAAATAGTAACGCCCTGTATCATTTCCATCTTCCTCAACCAAAATCCTAACAGGCAGATGGGGCATCCAAGCAAGTGTTTTTTTCACTACCCTGCAATTGCCAACATCTGCTGCCATTTCCAAAATGACTGATGGTCAAACTACGTGTTGTGTCTAGGCTCTGTAATTGGAAACGCCAATGGAATTTTCTTGGAAAAGCATGCTGTGAGCGGGGGTGGAGAGAAGCGATTTGGGATCAGGGCCATGGTGTGGATGTACATAGTGTTGGGTGCATGCCCAGTGAGCATGACCCAGGCCAGTCTGGTTGCAGTTTGCTTGGGCTGAGAGCAAGGAAGTCTAAAGTCCCACCAGCCATAGGAAAAGACCAAACTTTGGTTCTTCAGACCAATCCCTACCTCCCAGCTGGTTGCCTGGGAAGAAGCCTTGCTTTTCTTTTGTTTTTGAAAATTCCATGAATGGCCACATCATGCTTAGTCAGCAGATTTAAACCTGTAAACAAACTGCATCCTGGGAGTTTCCTCTTGGGAGTAAACAAAACTATTAGGGATCACAATAGATTTGACCCCGTTTAGCTGTCCTCACCAACCTCGTTGTAGATTCAACCAAAAGTTGTACAATTATTAAGCTACAGATCCCCTGAGCAATCAAGGAATCCTTTGCCAGGTGCAGAAGACTAAGCACCCATCTCATGCTGGGCATGGAACATCAAGACACAAAAGAAAGGTCCTCAATGAGTTCACTGCACAGGAGCATCTGTTTGGATTTTGGTTATAAAAAGCAGGATCACAGACACTTCTGTCTTCCTTCTTTCCCCTACCCTGTGCTGCCGCTGATTGATTGCTTGGAGACCTATTGGTGCTACATGAAGCACCCTAATGCCCTCTGCTACCCAAGCACTGCTGTGCCAGTCAGCACAAAGTACAAAAATCAGACAGCTAACATTTTCCAGTCTTTCCCTTCTCTTGCACGCTTCACTTGAGTGCAACCACCAACTGCAGCTCCAGCACCCACTGAGCAGCCTCTCCTAGTATCCTGCCCTTAGGAAAGCAAATCAATCTCAGCTCCCTTGCCTTGCTTCCCAAGCTGGAACCAGCTAAGGCTACTGCTTAGTCCTTTCTGACCTTGCTTTTCAAGCCCTTTTCTGCCTCTCCCCTCCCTGTAGGCAACATTTAGAATGAGAAAAATATTTGTTGGAAAATAAAAGTACTACAACCCTCACCCCCCTCCCCCAATATTAGAACAACAAAAGGATGGCCATGGCTCACTTTTCTATCAACCATGAAGATAAAAACTGGGAACATTATTGCTGAAGGCAGATAATCAAAGAGGAGAAAGTCCACTGTAAGTAAGCCACATCAGAAAATAAGCAGGCCAGACAGAGTATTAAACACAGCCTGAGTAGCACAGCAGGTGCCCAGTGAAGTTAAGGATAGAGATTAGTAAGTAGTAGAGTGAAATCCCTTTACAAACCTACTTTAATGCTTAGCAAAATGAGAGATGATGAGTTTTAAACCCTTGAATAGCTGCTGGAAAGGAGAATGGAAAAAGATCTAGGGTTGTGAAGTAGTCGAAGGAAAGGTGTGAAAAGTCTAATGCCTTGATTTAGGATCTCCGACATGCAGGTCAAGACTCAGATGCTCCCACTGAACTCCTGTGCCTGAAGTTTCCTCATTCACTTCAGTGGAACCGACTCCCCACCTTGTGCATCTTCATGCACAAATTGGAAGCCTATAGAGAGTTAGAGCCCAATCCTGTGCTCTGTGGCGCGGCTCTGTGCCACCAAGCACAGTTGCAAACATGCCATAAGGCACGTTTGTGGAGCTCACTGCCAGGCTCCTGCCCGTGCTAGCCCAGCGCTGGCCGGTGCTGGGCTAGTTTGGGGCGGTCACCCCGCTCTGCAGCTCAGAAGTTTCCTGGAGTGCTGAGCTACGGAACAGTGGGCGGGGGGGAGGTGTTCCAGGGAGGCGGGAGGCCGGTGGGGGGTAGAGAGAGGGCGGAGAGAGGGCAGACGGGAGCCGTGCCAGAGGAGGGAGGGAGAAGGATCCGCAGAGCTCTGCTCCGCAGGATCCAGGGCGCTCGTGTAGGGCTACACAACCTACACAAGTGCCTTTTCCTTGTGCGTAGCCACATTGTGGGGCTGCTTACCTTACTTGGGGGAAGGGGAGAAACGTCCCCTTCTCCCGAGGCGCCTCCTGTGGTAGCACGGGAGGCGCTGGATTTGGCGGTGGCCCTTCTCAGTGCCGCCGAGTCTGGGCGCCCTGGGCAGCTCAGGATTGGGCTGCCCGACAGGCATAAAAGTGTATGATATCCAGAAAGCTTAGTTAAAGGAGAGACTGAATCTTGGATTTTAAAATATGAATTAAATCGATCTACTTAGCAGCTGTTCATGCTGAACGAAATACTACTCTGAAGCTCCTCCTTGGGATTCCCACTGGCTGCAATGCATGTCAATCAATCAGGATGAAGAACACCATAGCAAATAAGAGCTAAAGAAATCAGCTTTATGGGAGGTATTACTGTAACCATTTTGTATTTTAAAAAGAGGCAGAGACCTAGGAATTAGCAAGACAGTGAAGATATTCACAGGGAACACACTAGTGTTAGGGTAGTCAAGAACATGTTAATCTGCAAATGTTAATTGAAGGCTTCCACACACCTAGGCACATGTTCAGAAAGAAGAGTTTCAGACACACACCTGGTTTCCCGCTCTTCCCTGGAAACAATACACCACAGAGACTTAATTTACATAAAATTATCTCACTCCATTTTATTTAAGATTCTTTTCTCCAGTTAGTAAAAGAAAGATGTGTCTCTTTGTATACATATATACAAGTTCAGTTATAAAAATAGACAGCACATTCAAAGAGGGAAAAAAGGCTTGGCATTTTTCCAATTCCCTCTCAACACTGTATATACAGACATGTGAATCTGAGGGGGGCCGGCGGGGTAAAATCTTCATGATTTAACTTAAATATCCCCTCCCCACCCAATTATCCCCTTCAAATATGTTTCCTTTTTAAAAAAAAGTCAATCTAACTGAACTCATTTCTGCTATTTTCAGGTGTGCAAATTAAGAGGCAGAGTCAACAGGAAGCACTTGCTCTACACTGTGGGATCTGCCAGGCAAGGTGCATGAGACTGAAAAACCCTTTGCTGCCTTAGCTGAGATCTTCACCTCGTAACCTGGTTCTCCCTGCAGGATGAAAATGCCCAGAAAGAACACCCACACCTCATATCAATGTGAAGGCAGGGGAACTGCCTCCCTCCTTCATTTCAGTGCAATGCAGGTAGTATACATACCATGCCAAAGTAGAGGGTTCATATGTGTTCAGAATGGAGTACCAGTTCCAACAATTATGCTGCTACAATCTAGGAACTTTCACAGAGCTTTGCTATAATGTCAGATCCTAAAAGTGGAGAAATTCTAACCTGCTAGGTGTAGAAATTGCTGACAAATGAGATTTGCTGAGGAAAAATAGAACAGTTGAGTGGACAGCTTGGAATGAGAGACGCTGTTTTATCTAGAGATTGCGCAGAGACAGTGTGGCAAGGAGCAGTGCCTAATAAAGCTCTTCCATGGCACAAAGAGAGGAAAAGCAAGGGCTTTTCATTCTGCTCAAATTCTGTCTTATTAAAAATTACATACAAAATGGCTGACTTTTTACTCTAAAACCTTTAAGGTTTCCACATGAGCCAAATGCAAGAAATTGTGTTTAAAAACTCAATGCTATGAAAGTAGATGTATCTAAACCCAGATATTGTAATGTAAAGTGATGAATTACAGTTTCTTCCACTCTGTGATGGAGAGATTGCAGCGTCATTCTCAAAAACTCTCATTTGTCCTGCTGTCGTTTTAACTAATCAGTATTCTAGATGTTCAGAAGTACGAGCTGACAAAATAACTCTTTCTAGGACACAGTGCAAAATGTCT
The DNA here is from genome assembly GCF_035046505.1 of Tiliqua scincoides. Classification (NCBI taxonomy): domain Eukaryota; kingdom Metazoa; phylum Chordata; class Lepidosauria; order Squamata; family Scincidae; genus Tiliqua; species Tiliqua scincoides. The sequence goes on from NC_089821.1 coordinate 14,331,084, forward strand.
CTCTCCTTTCCCTTGAAATCTATTCTTCATGGCACCCACCATTCATATACATTAGAACCACCATAATATTTCTCCATAGCTCCCTTAGACAGGTGCACTAACCAGAAGGCTTCTCTGACTCTGCAGGGCACCATTACAAGAATGAAGCTGAATTCCATATGAAACCTGAAAGATGAGAGCAGAGGACGCTGGTGTGAGTACAGATGAAGGGGGAGATCTTGCAGCCAGTCTTGCACGGAAGCTGGATCCTTCCCCACATGATTTGTAGGATGCCAAAAAAATTTAATGGAAATGTTAAGCTCAAGCACCCCAAGTCTCTGTTGTTCCTCCTCACAAACCTGCAAAGGTAGTACATCTGGGCTGCACGTGAAAGTGCACACAGAACACCTCTTTCCCCAGTAGTGCAGTAATCTTCTTCACACCCACAACATGGGATGGAAACAAGGCATCATCTGTATACCCTTTTGCTGGTAGGCGTGGGTTGCTTAGAAAGCAGATATGGACACAGGTATGTTCCAGGAATCCCAAATTACTACCGCCCACCTGAGGTGTGGGCTCCTTTGTACTGTTTTCGTAGTGGGGCTTCTTGTGCCATGGAACCTGTCAGGTTCAAGGTTTTGGAGGTTCCACAAATGTTGTTTCCTTTGCTCAAGGGAGAAGAGGCGCTTGATGGTCCAAAATCTGCAAGTCCAGCAGGTCGGATAAGTGGTGTCTGAAGAGGGCTGCCTGAAGACATACCTAGCGACAACAAGAAAAAACCAGATACAGGTTGAGTCTCATTATTCCTGAGGGTTCCGTTCCCAGAACTCACGTTTGGCAAAAATTGGCACTATAATCGCACTATAGCAAATCACACTATAAAAAAATCAAAAATCAAAGCCTCTTTGCTCAGGTGATTTAAAAACAGCCTTGCTGACCTATGAGATGTTAAGAGAGAGTCATTAAGAGGACAATCCAACAATCAGTCTCTCTCCAAGCCCTTAGAAAGGATTATCTTTTTTCACATGTTCAGGAGGAAGGGAGGGGGTTGCTTGGAGAGAGAATGACTGATGGATTTTCAGCTGGCTGCCCTCTAACTACTGTAAAGGTCTGTTTTCCTTTAATTTAAAGGGCCCTTGTCATCCTGTTAAAATAAAAATCTCTACAACAGTAAGAAAAGCATTTTAAAGGGGTGCATTTTTCCCCTTCTCTAGGGATCAGCACATTCCTTCTCATTTGCAGTGGCCATTCAAGTCAAATCCATGTATAAAAAATCAGTGTATAACAAGGTTGGACCTGTACTTAGTCAATATGAGATGCCCACGTGCTACAATTTTTAAAGTTGCACATAAAATTAATACCAACAGATTAAAATTGACTATAAATTTCATGACTTAATGCCTTCAGTATTTTATTGGAAAAATATTTTTCAAAAAAATATTTTTATTTATATTTCTAGTCTGCCGTCTAAGCCTTAGAGTACTCAAAAAAATAAGTATCTGAGCCTATTCAATATGGTGGAAAGTTTTAAAGCACCAAATTACAAGTGCTGGGGTTTCTGTGTTTTGTATTAAGGATTATTTTGACCAACTATCCTCTAATTTTGGTGTGAGAAAAACAAAGTACAAGCTTTGTTAACTAGCAAACTTGGTTAACTGGCCTCCCTGCCCAAAAGTATAATTTTATTGCCAGCATCACTGCCAACGTACTATCAGTAAAGCCTAGACCCTCTTTGGGTAGGCAAGGTTATGAGGATGGCCAAAGACCTGGAATCAAAGCCTGTGATTACCCATGTGCCCATACCTTTAGAGACGTTGTACCCATATGCTGCGTATGCTGCTGCAGAAGCAGCTGCTGCCCCTGCTTTAGCCCCTGCCATGGCTGCCGCACTGCCTGCTGTTGATTTCCGGCTCCGGCCCTTCCCGGTGCTTTTCGACCCACTGTTGGAACCTTTGGGGCGACCTCGGCTTCTACCTGAATGACCTCTCCCTGGGACTGGCATATCCTGTATTGAAATTCCTTAAGAAAATATGTGAAGGAAGAACACACAGAAACAATGAGTGATGCATCAGACAGGCAATTCTACAGCTAGACACAGTTTTAGTAAAGAACACAGTTTGGTCTGTCTTTACAGCCTCTGCTATCGAACAGGTGCCTCACTTGTAAGACAGTCACATTTCTAAGACAGATAGGAAAAAAGAGATATCCTGAGCTGCTCACAGTCACTAGAATAATTCAGACACAATGGCAAATCCCAGTTTGTTTTAGCCAGGTTCAGTTGTTCTTCCCCCTGCCCCCATGTGCAAAGAAAAGTAGCAGCATGTGAGCCCAAGACTCATGACAGTAAGGTTAAATCAGGGTCACAACATGGTTTAGCATGATGTCTAACACCAGCCTCAACACTTCACACAAATTATATCAGTAATCTTCATTAGGTAACTATACTGATCATCACTGGTATCCTTCAGTCTTGGGAGACTATGGTATCGCATTCTGAATGGTGGTTCTGGAACAGTGTCTAGTGTGGCTGAAAAGACCAGTTCAGGAGTGACAATCCCTTCCACACTGGGAGCAAATGTAGTCTGTCCCTGGTGTGTCTCCCTGGCTGTGGGCCTTCCTTTTTTGCCTCAGCCTGTTGGGTAAGTGCCTCTTCAAACTGGGAGAGGCCATGCTGCACAGCTTGCCTCCAAGCAGGACGCTCAAAGGCCAAGATTTCCCATCTGTTGAGGTCAATCCCTAAGGCCTTCAGATCCCTCTTGCAGATGTATTGCAGCTGTGGTCTACCTGTAGGGCACTTTCCCTGCACAAGTTCTCCATAGAGGAGATCCTTTGGGATCCAGCCATTGTCCATTCTCACAACATGGCCAAGCCAACGCAGGCGTCTCTGTTTCATCAGTGTATATACACTGGAGATTCCAGCTCGTTCCAGGACTGTGTTGTTTGAAACTTTGTCCTCCCAGATGATATCGAGGATGCATCGGAGGCAGCGCATGTGGAAAGCATTCAGATTCCTCTCCTGTTGTGAGCGAAGAGTCCATGACTCACTGCCATACAGAAGTGTACTCAAGACGCAAGCTCTGTAGACCTGGATCTTGGTATGTTCCGTCAGCTTCTTGTTGGACCAGACTCTCTTTGTGAGTCTGGAAGACGTGGTAGCTGCTTTACCAATGTGTTTGTTTAGCTCGGTATCGAGAGAAAGAGTGTCAGAGATTGTTGAGCCAAGGTACACAAAGTCATGGACAACCTCCAGTTCATGTGCAGAGATTGTAATGCAGGGAGGTGAGTCCACATCCTGAACCATGACCTGCGTTTTCTTCAAACTGATTGTTCAGTCCAAAGTCTTGGCAAGCCTTGCTAAAACGATCCATGAGCTGCTGGAGATCTTTGGCAGAGTGGGCAGTGACAGCTGCATCGTCAGCAAAGAGGAAGTGACACAGATATTTCAGCTGGACTTTGGACTTTGCTCTCAGTCTGGAGAGGTTGAAGAGCTTTCCGTCTGATCTGGTCCAGAGATAGATGCCTTCTGTTGCAGTTCCAAAGGCCTGCTTCAGCAGGACAGTGAAGAAAATCCTAAACAAGGTTGGCGCAAGAACACAGCCCTGCTTCATTCTGCTTCGGATGTCAAAGGGGTCTGATGTGGAGCCATCAAAGACTATAGTGCCTTTCATGACCTTGTCAAAAGACCTGATGATGCTGAGGTGGACATCCAATTTTGGTGAGAATCTTGGATCTTGAAACTATACTGATAGGTGAGTATTATCCACATAATGCAGATGTATAAAATAGATAGAGTTGTCCAAGCTACATTTTGAAAGACCTGCTTAATTAAATAAAGGTCAATCAAGTCTAGAGTCCTATTTCCTATCATGAAGTACCAGAGGCCTCTGGGAAGCTCACAATCAGGAGAGAAAGGCATACCTCTCTCCTGTCACCACTTCCCTACAACTGGTAAATCAGAGGCCTCTGAAACTGGAGGCAGTATAAAGCTACCATGACTCACAGCCCTGGACAGACCTGTCCTCCTTGAATTTGTCCAATCCCCTTTTAAAGCCATCCAAGCTAGTGGCCATAACTGTTAGCTCTTTGCTCCGGCACAGTCAGGCCTGGTTTGCGAACAGTTGGTTCAGGGCAAGTTGTAAACAGCTGTCATAGCATGACTACCTGAACACCTGCGCAGCCAGGCCCTAATTAACCGGGCAAAACCAGATTGGGTGCTGAATCCCATTTGAGCCTCTCCATGCAGCTCCACCGGTGGTGTGTGAAAAGAGAAGCTACTGCAGGAGGCCTTGTCAGAACAAACACTGCAAATGACCATGGACTGACTTTGACTTTGCCTTAAGGAAAATGGACTGTAACTAGGTAACTCTGAACTGCTGTATTACATGTGTATGACCTGGATTGCTCTACCAATTCTGTATATGGCTCTGTACTCAAATACAATTGCACCTGAAGATTCTGCAGTGTCTGCATGTTTGACTGCACCCTGCTCTGAAGTAGGACGTACCCTGGTTCTTACCTAACAATAACCACATCTTGTGGCAATGAATTCTTTAAAATAATTATGTACAGTGTAAAAAGGTATTTGTTATGTCATGGGTCTTGTAACCCAGGAATGTCTATGGCTTGACTGAACGAGATTGAATGAGACACCTCTGAGATCACATACTTAGTCGCTACATGACACTATCCTCTAGTGCAGAAACATTAAACGTGGATGTAATTAAAACTCATCAGCTTTCATTCAGCAACAACATCTGAAAATGGACATCTTTTCTAGACTGTCTCTTACCCTGTTCCTGGGCCAGGGTTGGACAAAGCAAGGTCCAGAGACCAGATTAAAGCCTCCAGTCCATGCCTCCGACTGCCCCCTGCTCATATATTGTGTATACTTTTATGCTTATGGGCTGTAGCTAATTGGAAGAGAATCTGTTTGGCACACGTAGAAGGTCCAAGGTTCAAACCCCAGCATCTCCAGGTAGGGCAGGAAAAATTTCCTGCCTTGGGGAGCCACTGCAAGTCAGGGCCGACAACGCTGTACACAGATGGACCAAAGGTCTACCTCAGCAGAACTCCATTTCTTATGTTCCATGGTGTATGCAAACATGAAGAAGGGCACTGATACTTGCTGATCAGTGCAAGCAGACGATAATTGTAACCAGTATGCATTACAGCCCTTCATACAATTTCCATGCCTCTGGCAAATGCCAGTCAATCCAAAGTGCAGAACTTTGACTAGGGATTGACATTTATAGACCAAATACTAACCATTCATGTTGTCAGAGACTGAGCCGGTTATTGAAGCAGGAGAGTTAGTGGCTCTTGATTGAGGTGCTGAAGATGCTGGATCATCTACAATCACCAACATGTCATTGCTGCTCTCATCAGGTGGGATGGATCCCATGTGCAATTCACTGCTGATGGAGATCTAGACCATTAAAAAAAACCTAATTTGTTTACATTATACTATGTAGCTCACATTCTGCTAGCAGAAACACATGCAACTTGCCGCAACTGGAACTCTTCCCCCCTTCCCCACCACCTCAAATCTAAACCCCAAAGGGCAGCAGAACTGTCACAACTCAGGGTTCTGTCTCAGGTGTGGCTTGGCTTCTTTTGGGCTGGGAATGCTAACAGCAGGTAACATTTATGCTCTACATGACAGGTAAGTATGATCAGTCTTACCGTGCTTTAAATTTTTTGAAAACAGAGGAATAATGTGCCAGGTGGATGTGCAATTTAAATGATCAGTACTAAAAGGTGTAAAGATAATGAACCTAGCTACAAGACATAAGGTGCTCAGGAAGCCAGAAAAACTTCCTCACAGAGATAGTTTCCATAGAGAAGGAAAGAAAGATACACTGTCAAGTATAAAGTGCTGTCTAACAGTTCATAGCCCCACATCAAAATAAACTCCAGATATAAATGCTTTTTCATCACACTGATCTCCAGATGGAAAAAGTCATATATCAGGGGTGGCTAATCCATGGCTCACGAGTCACATGTGGCTCTTTGACATAATGTGCAGCACACAGAAATATGTTGGCTGAGCTCCTTTTTGCATCACAATTAATATAGAAGGTAAATAAAATTCTTTCACATTTTATAAGTATTTATCAGGTGCAAACTGTTTAAATGTTCATGGTAAGCAAACATATTTAATACTCTAAATGCTTCTTAAAAATTGCAGCTCTCAAACGTCTGAAGTTTATCTAATGTGCCTCTTTTGTAAGCATGTTTGGCCACCCTGTCATATATGGAAAAGCCCTATGATGATGTAAAGAGATCTTTACCTCGCTAAAAGGGCTTGGCATGGCAGAGTCTACACTAACAAATGACTCATCTCCATCAGCTGAGAGGTTGGAGTTATCTGCAGACGGAACAAATGGGATCACCAGATTCATGCCCTCTTTCCTTTTCCTCCCATCTAACTCATCTTCCTTCTTTTTCTGTAATCAAACAAAAGAAGCAAGCATTGAAAGGCCTGGAGACATAGGAAAGATTAACAGTTTTATCATTTGCACTTTATTATCATTGTATTTTAATACTGGTGTGAGCTGCTCTGAGCGTCTTTGGGAGAAAAGCAGGCTAAAAATCAAGTAAGACAGACAATGTGCAGGTCTACCACATTATGCAATGTCATTAGCTGAATCTTATGAGAAGATTACAGGTGGCTCATCTACAACTTCAGCAGTAGTGTCCAGGAGAACATAAGCGGAGATGTATTAAACCAGTCCAGAAGATCCATCTAGTCCAGTGTTTATCAACCAGTGGTACTTGTATCACCAGTGGTACAGTGATCTAGTGGTATGCGTGGGACACCCAGGCCTCCACCGCATGGCAGTGAGACCAGCAATGCAATATGACAAGAAGCAGTAGGAGGCTCGACTTGGTGGGAAGTACAGCACGCACTTTTCATGCACTTGAAAAAGCCCTCATGTCCGACCTGAGTCTCTTACCAGTGTTTGTCATGCTGCATCTGGTCTCCCAATCTGGAAGTAACTTGCGATGACATCATCGCCGGTTACTCTGGTACTTTCAATAGTTGGACCATGCAAAGTGGTACGGGGACAAATGTTGAGAAATGCTGACCTAGACCAGCATTCCTGTTTCCAGAGTGGACAATTAGATGCCTCTGGGAAGCTTACAAGCAGGGAACAAAGGCAACTGCCCTCCCCTGCTCCCCTGGTTTCCAGAAAAGTGATACTGCTTCTGAACAGAGAATTTCCATTTACGTATCACAGTTAATAGCTGCTAATGGAGTTATCTTCTATAAATTTGTTTTTAACAATTGTTTCAATTCTGATTCCAAACTGGCACACTGAAATTCTCAATCAAATTAAAATGGCTAAATTCCCACCCCCCAACCTTTTCAAAGAGTTCCCACCCAGTTTACAGACATAAGTATAGTTGAGGAGCTTTCTCAATAATCATTCAACCCTTAAGTAATCCTGCAGGGGAGAAAAAGTCCAATTCAGTACAAAAAACGAAAACAAAACAAAAACAGCATACATAAGAGCATTAGAAGAGCCCCACTGGATCAGGCCAAGGGCCCATCTAGTCCAGCTTTCTGTATCTCACACTGGCCCACCAAATGCACGAGAGAGCACAAGACAACAGACACAACCTGCATCCTAGTGCCCTCCCCTGCAGCTGGCAATCAGAGGCAGCTTGTCTCTAAAACCAAGAGCTTACACATACGTAGTATGACTTGTAACCCATAATGCACTTTTCCTCCAGAAATTGGTCCAATCCCCTCTTAAAGGCATCTAGGCAAGATGCCATCACTACTTCCTGTGGCAAGGAGTTCCACAAACTAATTACATGCTGGGTAAAGAAATATTTTCTTCTATCTGTCCTAACTCTCCCAATACCCAACTTTCGTGGATGTCCCCTGGTTCTGGTGTTATGTAAGAGGGAAAAGAGCATCTCTCTATCCACTCTGTCCATCCCCTGCATGATTTTGTATGTCTCAATCATGTCCTCCCTCAGGCGCCTCTTTTCTAGACTGAAGTGGCCCAAATGCTGTAGCCTTTCCTCACAGGGAAGGTGCCCTAGCCCAGTAATCATTTTGGTTGCTCTCTTTCGCACCTTTTCCATCTCCACTATATCATTTTTGAGATGCAGCAACCAAACTGGACACAATACTCCAGGTGTGGCCTTATCATTGATTTGTACAATGACATTACAATATTAGCTGTCTTATTCTCAATGCCTTTTCTAACAACACTTAGAGATTTTGCCTCAAATTCCCTTGATTCCCTAACCAGACTGAATCCCTTGTTGAAGGGATCTGAAATTAACCTGAATAGGACAGACTTCCCTGTTGCTCCTGAAGACAATGAAAATTCACATTTAGCGCTAAGATGAAGAAAACAAACAGGAGTTTGTTAAAAATACAGGTTGAGACTCATTATTTGTGTTCCAAGCACTCAAATGGATGGCAAAAAACACACTATAGCAAGTAAATTTAAAAAACAAAGTTTCTTTGCTCCTGTCATTTAAAAACAGCCTTGCTGACCTTTTGACTCTAAGGTAAGAGTCATTAAGAAGACAATCCATCAATCAGTCCTCCTCCAAGCGCTTCACTCAGTCCCTCCCTTCACCAATACAAAGCTATCACTTTTCTTTCAGTCCTCAGGGGGAAAGGAGGGGTCTGCTGGAGACAGAAGGATTGATGGATTGTCAGCCAGCTGCCCTCTCTCTCTCTCTCATTAAGGAGGTTATTGTTAAAGGACTGTTCAGTTTTTTAAACTGATTTTAAAGGGGTGCATTTTTCCCCTTCTCCAGGGATCAGCAAATTCCTTCTCATCTGCAGTGGCCATTCCTGTTGAGTCAAATCTGTGTATAAAAAATCTGTGTATAAATAGGCTGGACCTGTACCTTTTCAGCATATTTCTCCCGTTTTCGTTTACGCTCTTTCACACGATTTGTCTCCTCCTGCTGCCGCTTCTCCTCCTGACGCTGACGCACTGCCAGTTAAGAAATATAGTCAGAAATCTCTAGCAGGGAAGGTGCACATATTCTTGCAAAACTTGAGAGCTCAGTTATGTTTCCTAAGAACAGGGCTTGAGGTGCCCCTTTGACATAGCCTCTATCCCACCCATTTAGCACCACTCCCTTCTACTGTGTTCCACCACTTCCTCAAAGAAAGATTGTTAGATAATACAATGCATTAAAAGGCAGTGAAATATAATAGAACATATGGTCTGCAATCTAAGTACAGATGCTGCAGCCAACTTTAAAACTTTTAACAATCACACAGTAAATTCCTTTATCGCCTTACATGATAATTGTTGATGAAAAAAGCCAGCACACAGAGACAAATGCATAGGTGTGGACAAAAATATATCAAGAACTAGTGAAGTACATGATGGCAGCATGAATGCGGTCTTACACATACATTTCTTTTCAAGCTCTTCATCATCCAGTAGCAGACTAACCACCTCCTTGGGTTTCAGGGTGTCTGGTTTGAAATTGCCTCCTGAGATCACCATCCTTTGAATCTAGAAGAAAGAAGTAACCATCAGCAGCTCTTTATAGATAATTTAATTTCAGAGATAACCAAGGAAAAGAAATCTGCTTCGATATGGTGACCACAGATACAATGAGGTACATCCCATCTTCTAAAGCTGGCCCTGTCTACATGTTCAAACACTTAAGGTTTCAAAAATTAAAATATGCATGTTATTTTGTGTATTTAAATATTAATGCGCTACGGCTTGTCTCACATATGCTACGAACTATGTTCACATGAACTATGTTCATAATGCTGTAGTGCATTAATATGTAACTAACACGTAACGCTCCAGGCATTTCTCGTTCTGGTCCCAATGTTGCTTGACATGTTTTCTCTTAATTGATGCATAACATGTTTGCCTACATGGGTTCACTGGGCTGGGTAAATACCAGGAAAACACAACACAAAGCCAGTTTCATGGTATTTTGAATTGGGCTGATGGCAGGAGGCCTTGGATCCCATAGTAGACCACAGTTTGGTTCGTCAGAGCAATTCCATTATTCCCTGCCCCAGGTGGCTGGCTTAGGAGAAAGCATTTTCTTTCCTTCTGCTGGAAAATTTCAAGACTGATCACACTTTGTTAGAGTAGCAGATTTGAACCTGTAAAAAAGTAACATTCTAGGAGTGTCTTGACATGGAATAAACAAAGTCATTAGCAGCACAAGAGAAATGACTCCAACCTTTGCTTTCTTCACCAACTTCATGGTAGAAATCAATCAAGAGTAGTATGTTTATTGAGATACTGGCCTTAGTGGTGTGAGTGACTGTTATACATTGCCTAGCCTTTTATTTTTTATTCCCTTTCTCTGTTATGCTTCAGTATTCCCCAAATATCTACTGTTGCACCTTTAACCTTGCCTCCCTCTTCCTTTCATGTCATTCCACTAAGCCAGTGGTTCTCAAACTTTGAGTGTTACTCCCTCAGTAAGTTCCTGCGGGGGAAGGGCTAGGCTGCAGCAGGCTGCAGGAGATGCAGGGAGCCCTGCGCAGCCCTCCGCAGTGCTCCCTGACGCTTGGAACCTGCAACAGAAGCGGGTGCAAAGTACCTCCTACAAAACGGAAGTGCTTTGCACCCGCTTCTATTGCAGGTTCCAAGCGACTGGAAGCACTGCGCAGGGCTCCCTGAACCTCCTGAAGCCCTACATTGTAAAAAGTAAGTGCAAAGCACCCCCCCCTCGCCCTCCTTAGTAACACGATCCTGGGGATCACGCTGCCGCCTTCCTCCCCTTCCCCAACCCCTTAAAGGGACAGGGGAAGTGGTACACAAACTGGTGGGTCCTGACCCACCAGTCTGAGAACCACTGCACTAAGCTGTGCCAGTGGACACTGCTCCTGGCCCCTGTACATGCTTGAACCCTGTACAGATTTCCCCTACATGCAAATATTACACATTTTTCAAAAGCAGGAGGCACTCCACTGCAAAGGACAAGTATGAGGGTCGCCCACAAAGTAATGCACCACATTTTTTTTCTCAGCCTACAGTAATGGTACGAATGCGAAACTTTAGATATACATTATTTGAATTTTCAGAAGTGCGCACACTAATTTTTGGTTTCTTCAGACAGATAGCGTAGCTGCAGCAGTGTTTCGAAATGGCGTCTGTAAGTGATGTACATTACAAGCAGCGTGTCGTCATTGAATTTCTCACTGCGGAGAAAGAAACTGTTGGGAACATTCACAAATGTTTGTGTACAGTTTATGGAGAATCTGCAGTCGACAGAAGTACGGTTAGTCGCTGGGCACAGAGGGTGAGGCCATTAGAAGGCGGTTTGGCAGAGCTCCAAGATTTGCAGCGTTCGGGGCGGCCATCCATGGCTGTCACACCTGACAAGACGCAGCTTGCTGATGTGCTCATTCACGAGGACCGACACATAACAACTAGGCAGTTGGCGCTGAAGCTGTCAATCAGCAAAGGAAGTGTGGATGCAATCATCCGTGCTCTTGATTACTCAAAAGTGTGTGCCCGATGGGTTCCGCGTTGTCTGACGGTGGACCACAAATCTCTCAGAAAAAACATTTCTTCTGAGTTGCTGAAACGTTTTGAAGATGAGGGGGAAGCGTTCTTGTGACAGGTGATGAAACCTGGGTTCACCATTTTGAGCCCGAAACAAAACGACAGTCGATGGAATGGCGTCATCCTCAATCTCCACAGAAGAAAAAATTCAAAGCAACTGCTTCCGCCGGTAAGGTCATGATCACTGTGTTTTGGGACTGTGAGGGCGTCATACTCATTGATGTGATGCCAAGAGGCAGCACCATTAATTCTGAAGCTTATGTGAAGACATTAACCAAACTCAAGAAACGCTTCCAGCGACTTCGGCGCCATAACAACCCAGGTGAATGTTTGATTCAACATGATAACGCTCGGCCTCACACAAGTTTGAGGACTTCGGAACACATCACTAAACAGGGTTGGACTGTGTTATCCCATCCACCCTACAGCCCTGACCTAGCTCCCTCAGACTTCCACTTGTTTGGGCCATTAAAGGATGACATTCGCGGATGACATTTGGAGGACGACGAAGAGGTGATTCGCACAGTGCAGAAATGGCTTCGTGACCAGAACAAGGAGTGGTACTGACAGGGCATACATGCCCTTGTGTCTCGCTGGAGGAAGGCCACAGAACTGGACGGAGATTACGTGGAAAAACAGGGAGTGTAGAAGAAACTTTCTTGTGTGTAAGTTTCATTGTGTTCAATAAATAATTGTTGAAGAAAAAAATGTGGTGCATTACTTTCTGGGCGACCCTCGTATATTGGGCACACTTAGCTCATAAGAACTCTGATGCTCTGCTCAATCTAACTGTTCTTTCAGAGACCTATTCTTCATACTAGGCACATCCAGCCCACAGGAACTCTTCCTGGGGGTATTTGAAGCAGGGTATTAAGTGAGCTATCTGCTGAAAGATGGTTGGCCAATTCTGGCACCATGAACACAATTTGCTTTACAATGTAATAACACTCCATTAAATTTTGTTCCCCTTTTTGGAGATGATGCCTGGTGTCATAACTGTCACAGTTCAACTTTCCTGCCATCCTACCTACCCTTCATTATTCCATGTGCTTTCCTTACCTCACTTTTCTCCTTAGCCCTCTGCAAGATGCGCTCCTCAATGGTGCCTTTACAAATCAACCGATACACAGTGACCTGTTTCGTCTGACCCAATCTGTGAGCTCGATCCATGGCCTGTTGATCCACTGTTGGATTCCAGTCACTGTCATAGAAAATCACCTGCCAGGACATTTTTTGTAAAGTTACAAACAAAAGAAATTCTACCAACCCCCTCCACTAGTTTACAGTACATAATACTAAATTTATAGTAAAGAGTCTTTGCATTTGTCCTCAGAAGAGCCTAGTGAGGTAGACCCCTAGAATCCAATTTTTCCAAGAAATACAGGGTAGGATCCAGAGAGCTGTGAGCCAGTGGCAGCCTCCTACTTAATCTTAAATAGCTTGAAGTGCAATCCTACGTGTGCCCATTCAGAAGTAAGACTCACTGAGTTCAGTGGGACTTTTTCAGGTTAGCGCATATAGAACTGCAGCCCTAATCAAGCCTTGCCACAGCAGAGGGATGGGGTAATACTGGGAGAGTTGTATGAAGGTGGATGGATAAGGGAGCTAGTTATTTGCATGGCTAGTTTAACTAAAGACTCTCCCTACCCAAAAAAATAAATGTTCTCCAGGTGGCAATTTCATGACACCACAAAATAACTTGTTGACTATATTCTAAAATCTCTACATATTTTCATAGCTATAGATCAGGGGTGCCCAGACCCCGGCCCTGGGGCCACTTGCGGCCCTCGCGGGCTCCCAATCCGGCCCTCAGGAAAGTCCCAGTCTCCAATGAGCCTCTGGCCTTCCAGAGACTTGCTGGAGCCCATGCTAGCCTGATGCAACTACTCTCAGCGTGATAGCCAACTGTTCAACCTCTCGCATGAGCTGTGGGACGAGGGCTCCCTCCACTGCTTGCTGTTTCACGTCTGTGATGCAGCAGTAGCAGCAAAGGAAAGGCTGGCCTTGCTTTGTGCAAGGCCTTTTATAGAAGCCCTTTTATAGGAATGAAGACCTTCATTCATTCATAAGTTCCATCTCTAATATATTCATTTATGTAAATTTATTCAAATTTGAAATGTAAATTAATTCTTTTTTCCCCAGCCCCCAACACAGTGTCAGAGAGATGATGTGGCCCTCCTGCCAAAACGTCTGCCCACTCTTGCTATAGATTAATATAAATTTGCAAAACCCACTTTAGACATTGGATAATGTACACAAACTGCTCAATACCTTTAGCATTTTTTGCACCTATATCTGGAGGTAAAACAATGCACACCACATTAAGGTATCATATCAGTGCTACCTGGCAAAGGAGCAGTGACTGCAATTAAGAACACACTAGGTGAGTTAGTGGTCCTTGCATTGCTCTTAGTACAGGTGTGCCCCATATCTGCAAGGGAACAGTTCCAAGGACCCCATCTGGATACACAAACCACAGATACAGGGGTGCCTGTATTAATGATGGCCCCACAAGCACTGTTTAAAAGTTTACTGGGGTGAAGTGTTTCTTGTTTTAACAGGTTGCTTTAAGCATTTATGCTTCTAATGCAATGTGAACGGGCTGCTGGCAGCCTGAATGCTTGATGGAACTAAGTCTAACACTAAACAGGAATCAGGAGTAAGTTAACTACTTCTTGTTTAGTGTTAGATCTAGTTTCATCAAGCATTCAGGATGCCAGCAGCCTGTTCACATCGCGCTATAAGCTTAAATGTTAATAGCAACCTGTTAAAACAAGAAACACATCTTGTAAGATTTTCAACAACGTAGTAAGATTTTCAACAACAGTTGTAAGATCATTGTAAGATTTTCAACAATGTTAAAGTGTGGAGGCCTGCCCCTCCCCAATCCACAGATAACTGAATCTGCAGATACAGGAGCCTGTCTGCATATTTTGAATAAAACTGTAACTATTTAAGGGCTGATATTAACAGAGAAAGATGTAGATGTATATGTGGGAAGAACAATATATACAGTTCATATTTTCTGCAAATGGTTTATTGTTCCACATGTAGATATACAGGCTGTAAACTATGGCTACCCAATTAGAGTATCTGTAGTGAACTGAACAGGAGCATCGCATTTCATATATATTGATATGTGCACTTTTTGCAACATGGCAAATAGAAAACACGACACAAGAAGCAGCCATCATGTTCTGAAACAGTAAAGACAAAAAAAGTGAGCCTTCAAATTTGGGATGAGCAATTGAATCTCAGCTTTTACTTGTAAGATCAGTGCTTGTTGTGTTTATTTAGGAGGCTTCAGTAGCTTTATTTAGGAGACTTCAGAACCAACCGCATTGGCCTCTGCCTTTCCACTGGACCATTTCAGCGACGTGGAGAGGGGGGATTTGCTGCATGGGTAACAGCCTATCCTCCATACCTACTTTACCCAGGCTTCGCGCACTGGAGAGGACACTGTTCCAGAACCACCATTCAGAGCGTGACACCATAGTCTTCCGAGACTGAAGGATGCCAACAAGATCAGTAGCTTTATGCTTTAGTTCACATAGCATACATCCTGTTCAGCTCAGTGCAGACTATCCTCGAATAGCTTATGGCACTAAGATAACATTCAAACCAAGCTATTTACTTACCGTATCAGCAGCTGTAAGGTTGATACCTAAGCCACCAGCTCTTGTACTCAATAAGAAGACAAAGATATCATTCCTATAGAGGGAAAGAAGAAAAAAATATTTATTGCACTTGGTACTGAAACACTCCACACGAACACTGCATGAAAACTGAAAGTGTTTTCAAGACAAACACCTTTAAACATCAAAGTAGTCATCTGGGTTGACTTTAAATTGTGAACATCTTATTGCCAGGCAAGTTCCAGCTCTTACTTGAAAAATAATCATATTTTAATATTTCACTAGGGAATGTTTATAAAACGCCATATAAAATCTGTTAATAAAGGGACTAAGAACAAATATTTCTCTTTGAGTTGGTTAAGGTTTAGAAGGGAGGTTGTGGGGGAGGGGAATGCCACAGAGAAGCAAAGAAGAAAATATTCTACCAAACACTTTATTTAAATTATTATGCTTGCATAGCAAAGAATTCAGTGAATGTTCTGGCAAAACATTTTTATAGTGAAGCTGTTAAAATGTCTTTCTTCCAGGAAACACACCTAAAATAAGTGCATTCAGATTCCATGTTTACACTGACTGCATAGCCATTTGATTTATAGCTAAAGAAAACATACTTTTCTCCATTAGCTGTACCATGTAAATCAACACTACGTTACAGAATATCTTACAACATGGTCTGTTAAAATTTAGCATAAAGAAATTATTTTTGCTTATAAGTGTCAATTCAATTTTAACACATTATTTTCATTCCCTATTTGGGAGATATTCAATATTTTTTCCTAAAAGATCCTTGGTCAGAAAGTTTGCCTAAATGGTACACAACAGCTCTTAGGCCTTGATCTCATTATGCACCGCATCCAAAGTTTGAGCTCCATTCACAGAATGAGTTCCTCTTACGGAAGGGGTTTGTCTGTGAATGGAAGCTCCTCTTCCTCATGAAGTAAAAAATGGAAGTTCATGTACCATTTTTGCAGCTATGCCCACAACTGAAGCTGTGATTTCTGGTACCTCGCTGATTGCAGAAATTGCTGCAAACTACATAACTGCATTTCCTGTTCACACAGTACTTTCTCTAGATCAGTGGTTCCCAAACTGGTGGGTTGTACTCAACAACCTGGGAAGCACTGGTCAATGCCCCTTTAATGAGCGGGGGGGGGGGGAGGCAGTAGCATGATTCCCAAGATCATGCTGCTGCTGGGATGGGAGGGGGTTTTCTACTTATTTGCAGTCAGCACTGCAATACAGAATCCGGAATCTGGAATCAATACAGAGGAATCCGGGGGAGGGGGTTCAGGGAGCCCTCCGCAGCGCTCCCTGCAAAACTATTTAAAAAAGGGGGGACAGCAATTCCGGTTTTTGCAATGAAACTGGAAGTGCCTATTTTTTTTCTTTTTTTTTACAATCTGGAAAGCATGAGGAGCCCTGTGTCCCAGGTCTGCAGTGCTGGTTGCAAGTACAAAACCCCCCTCCCTGCCCCAGAAGCAATGCAATCCTGGGGATCACGTTGCTGCCTTCCACCCTCCCCTTACAGTGCTCCCAATTCCCTTGTAGGAGTTTGGGAAGCACTGCTCTAGATGACTGCTCACACAAGAATGATAAGGGAGGAAAAAATGTGACAGAAAGTGACTGCATGAACTGACTCTTCTGTAAAGCAACTGTTTGGAAGACTTAGAACTGAAGCATATTTGCACAGGTGTTAAGTGACATGCTAATGATAGCTTAAAATCCCAGAAAACACACATGACAATGTAAGCAGTCCACACTTTGACAACAGGAAAACCCTGCTGAATTAAATCCTAGATGATGTCCTAAGTATTACACAGCACATTATAACAAACTCGACAGTACGTTTTGTTCCATAATAACGGAAGCATAAGATATGTTCCAGAGGAAGTTAAAACTGCTAAGCAATCTGCAGCCCTTCAACAGTTGCCTACGACTTTTCATCCTTATTAGGGAGCCTGGATATTCATATTACAGTGGAACACAGATAATTCTATCACGGCACTGACAGAAACACTGCAGGTCTATTTCATTCCTGGCTTTACATTGCTCTTATGGGACTGATTCAGGAATCAAAACCTTAGCATTACAACCTTTAAAAAAATCCAAACCCAATAATTTATTTTTCTGATAAGCATAGCTATTTAATACATGTATGTGTTCCACTCATATCTGTGGATATGGTATCCACGGATTCAACGACCCACATTCTCTGTTGTTTCCCCCCCCTGGCACCAATTACCTTTGTTAAGCCATTTCTGCCCAACATTGCATATACTCAACAGGGATCAAATGTGTACACCTGTGAGCTGGGCAGAAATGGTCAATCTTCATTACTCTGGCACCAAGAAACCATGTTTCTTCTTTTTACAGAATGCTAAAACAGGAACTGGACAAGCAGGTAGGTAGACAGCCTGAATACTAGAGGAACACAGCCAGAACAGGGAGCAAGAAATTTCCTACTTCCTGTTAACGTCTGTTTAGTCTCTTCCCTCTAGCATCCAGGTTGCTTGCTTGGTGTTCGTGTTCCTGTTTGAGCGTTCAGTAAAAAAAAAGCAGCATGCTTGCTTGAATCTGGGCTAAAGAAGATAAACAAAGATAATGGGCGCCAGGGGTGTAGAGGGAAGTACTGCACTTCTCTGTATAGGGTTCCCTCTTGTCTGTGGTTTTGTATCCTTGGGTGGGGGCCTCAGGAATGTATCCCTGGCAGATATGGGGAGGGGATGCCTGTATCCAAAACACTAGACAGTTACAGAAGAATTCCAATGAAGACCAAGTGTTGCTGTCGGATGTTTGTTTAGCTGAAATTCTAGGAACTACTTCAGCACATATAATTTTCAAAAACAGATACCTGTTCTGAAAGTCAGCTACCATATCCCTCCTTTCGGAAATTTTTGAAGAGCCATCTAGCCGCATGTACGTATGTTTCCTGTAAACCATGTACTCCTAAATCAGAAGACAAGAAACCAGAAACAAAATGAATACATATAATCTTAGGCTTTCATGGCCAGTACTATTAGTGTTGCAGTAAGAACTGTTCAGGCTTATTGGTCATGGTCTATGAAGATTTTCATTTCCTAACATCTGGCCCACAAATATAGTGGGCGTTTTCAAAGGACTAGAACCATAAACAGTTCGTTTCACCCCAGAGCAACTGATAGTAACTGTCCACTGATCTTGTTCTCTGTGTGTTCCTTGATACTGAAAATGTACTAAGCAAAATGCAGACATACCATGTTACCTTGCCTTATAATTCAGTTCCACTGGCTGCAAATGACCTGCAATCCACCAGATGATTGGTGAGCCCCTGAAATTTGACATTTTGACAGTACTCTTACATCCAGTGGCTGTCCTGGCCCCTGTGCTGTCCTGGGGTGTGCCTGGAAATGCTGCCTCCGATCAGAAATAATTGCAGGCCCTGACTGGACACAACACAGTGAGCAGCCCTCCGAGTGTGCAAAACTGGGCAGCACAACTAGGGGAGTGTCACTACCCTTTCCGGTGGGCTGGCTGGGAGCACTTGTACCCACTGAGCCCTCCCCCCCAGGTATGCAAATACTTACACTGCATAGAAAATGATCAATGAATCATATAAAAAGCTACTTTTTAATTTTCTTTTTGTAGCAAAACATTGTTTTAGTGTGATGGTGGAAAATTAGTTGCTGTGCCTACTTTGAAAGTTTGGATATTATGCTTGAAATTGCACAAGTGGATGAATTGCCAGAACTTGTTTGCTGAAGTACTGGACGTACCATATTTAACAAGCTTTTCTCAAAATGTATTCTATTTATTGTATACAGGAATTGGTATGATAACCAGAATGTCTGGATCCTTTCATTCTTATGAGCTGAAAATAATCCTGTTTTTTTCCCTAAAAGCATGTGAAGAGCATCAGGTGAACAACTGATAGGATTAATTGTAGCCAGAGTAGTCAGATGACAGAATTTCTTTACTGCTTCTAATTCTAGCAGAACATGCATTATGCAAAGTTTGTACAGTGGGTACAAAATGAAGCTGTGTTAATGGGGTATGATACTACACAATGTTATGTACCTGCTGTTCTAGCTACATATCTATTCACTTCAGACATTTCCAGATTCTGTCTAGTTCTTGGCTTCTGCTGGAGGGGCTAGGCTATGCCTAGAGAGGCTGCAATGCGACAGGCAGCAGGAGGAGGCTCGGTAGTCAGAGTTCCAGTGTGCTCTTTTCACATGCTTGAAAAAGACCTCCCATCTGCCCTGAGCCTCTTACTGGTGTTTGTCACATTATATCTGGTTCCCAATTTGAAAGTAACTGGTGGTGACACCATCACCAGTTATTTCTGGTGGTACTTCCAATAGTTATGAAGTACCATGTGAAATGTTACGGCAAGGAACAAACATAGAGAAACGCTGATATATACTGAAGAGGATCCATGGGAACCTAACTCAATTTTCCCCATAGGATCAATAATTCAGTAACTGCAGTTTCTGTAACCACAGGGTTTTCCAAGGACCTGTCCCTAGCAATTAACAAGAATTGACTGTATTTTAAAATGCAGCCTCAAGTCTCTTAGAATATGAAGTGGAATCTTTCAGAATGAATAAATGCAGGTTCATACAAATTTGCTTAGCTTGCATATGTTATAAACAACATATATAGATCTCAAAACTACTATTCTTGGTGAGAATTATTTTTATGTTTAAAGTACAGTGTTGATAATGGATTGATTTATGGAAACAGCTGGATAGTTTATTATTTATTTGCAGGATTTTTATTTGCCTTCTCCCCCCCCCCCCCCCACTGAAGGGGATTCAAGGTGGTTAACAGCACAAACACAAAACCAGCACAATTTACTTAAAACAACATTAAAAATAAAGTTTAAAAACGATTAAAACATTAAAAACATAGCAAACAACCAGAATCATGGCTATTAAAATATATCTCATTAAAAACACCAGCCCACAGTATTAGTTAAGTCTTCCTAAATGAAAAGGTCTTGAGTTCTGCTCCCACCACTAGTTACAAGTACTATGAACAGTTTTCACTGGCACCAGAGAAGCTGGGTGACTAGCGCAGTCAACCACAGGTACTCTTGCTTCTCGATACTCCAGATTACCTTCTTTCTACATATTCTAATCCCACCTGGTACCAAGCACACTTTCCCACTCCATAAAATTAGATAGGAATTTGGGAATTGAAATTAGGCTGCAGAGGATAAACTGAGTAAGGAAATTAGTTTTCTGTTTTATATTGTTTAAATGAAATATGACAGAAGTAGAACATGCTGTATTAATGTCCTGGTTTCTTGGTTAAACTATGTACCGACTTTCCATTTGGGTTCTTCCAAAGCATCTGGTTAAATTATTAAAAACAAGATTATGAAATGCTAACAATATTCTTCTAGTCTTGAACCTAAACTATGCATAAACAAAAAATAATGAATTCCCATGCTCCTATTCAGAGATCAAAAAGACAACTGGACTGGAGGTCACGCTTAGCTCCCAAAAGTCCATCACATCAGAAACTACTCATTATGCATCATTAGTTTTCCCTACAAAGAGAACAGAGAAATGCAAGAGAATATACAAGAATCAATAGAAACTGAGAATGTACTTTCTATCTCAGCAAAATCCTGACGGGTTGCTTTTCAAAAACACCATCTCTGACCATAATTAAATATAGACATATTCCGTTCAAAAAAAAGGGTAGTCAACATATTCATAGCAATTTAGTAATACAATGGAAGGCTCAAAAGTCCTCAGGAAGACTTTCAGATCTTTAACAACAAAGGCTACAGAATAAATTAAAGAAGCTGCTGACTAATACCTAAAAGAAAAGTGTGAAGAAAATCTCCTTTTTTTGGCCTGTTTTTCACCTGTTCTGGATCTTGGCGTAGAAGGTTCCCTTTATGGGATTGGCATTCAGAAGGGGATTCTGAGTCATTCAGATACAGTAGTCATGTTTGTTCTAGTGTTGTTTTCTGTTGCCAGTGCTGTCTTCTAAGCAGGTTGGGAGCTGCATGCAACCTCTGGAGGGCCAGGTATGTTGTTGTGCCTGCCTCCCCCCCCGGACTGGGACTGGACAACTCTGTCTCTTTTACCAAAGACAAAATAGAACAGTAGCAGCATTGCTACATACCAGTACTATAGCTTCAGAGGCCTTGGCTGCCACTCTGGGAGAAAGTACAAACTAATAAAAAGTTGTTGGCCCCATTTCAATTACCATTAACCCCTATGTGATAATAAATTCTTTAGAACTCCCACAGAAAATGTTATTTTAAATAACGATTCCCTTAGTCATTACTTTCTCTCTTTCATATAGGTTGCATGTTTCCTACCTCCAGTAAGTCAATCATCCGTGTCATCTGAGAGTAGATAAGGACCCTGTGTCCTTGAGATTTCAATCTGGTTAATAGAACATCAAGGGCATAAAGCTTTCCACTGTCTGTGATCAAAGTTTCTTTGTCTAAAAAAGTAAAAAAGATCATTAAAAGCCCATTACATGGATCTACTATAGCACATGGTGATTCATTTAAACATAAATACAGTTGATTAGTATAACATTTCCTAAAGTGACTACAGGGACATCTTTTCTAGAAAAAGAATTTCTCTTAGCACTAAGTACAGTACTGGTTTTTTTCCCTCATACATTCCAGTTCTAACCTTTCATGAGTAAGTTTACTGATGTTGAAATAAATAAGTTATTACTTTCCTATGAAAGGTTAGAATTGGAATGTATGAGAAAAAACAGCACTGTACTTTCATCTTCTCTCACAGTTATCATGTTTATATGTGAGAGATGTGAGAGTGACTACCTTCAGGCCTAAAAATGCATCTCATTTTCAAGTCTTTACTCTCTGAAACTCTGGAGTGTTCTCCAAACTCAACACCTCCATTTACAAAAATAGCCACTCACACTGTGCTTTCTAGACATTTCTAAATGAAGGGGATGGGTCATAGCTCAGCGACAGAGCACCTGCTTTGCATGCAGGAGTACATAGGTTCAACCTCTTGCATCTCCGGGCGGGGCTGGTAAAATCACACATGAAAACCTGGAGAGCTGTTGGAGAGTCAATGTAGACAATAACTGGCTAAGCACACCAAACTTGCAACAGTCAGTAATTCCCCTAAGGGGTCTGCACCGCTATGCAGACCTCATCGCCGACTGCGCAGCAGCCTGGTGATGCTTTTGGATGCATGGTGATGATATCATATATCACTGCTGAACTTCCAGGAATACTGAGCTTAGCTTGACTGGGCTTAAGCTACACAGCTGCACAACTTAAAAGGAAAGTACTGACAGCATAAGGCAGCTGCTTACTATGTCAATTGTAAGTTTTACCCATTGTTTCTTAATATGAGCTTTAAATATAAAAGTAAAGTAGATCTATGTGCACACAGGTAGATCTGCGCATGTGCTTCATGACAGGTGACTAAACAGACTATGAAGTAGAAATTTAGAAGTTGTTTCCAGGAATTGCAAAACTTATTTTATTTATTTATTTATTTATTTGAAAGATTTCTACCCGCCTTTCCTCTGCTGAAAGCAGAGATTATATATGCTTATAATATAACAGGGATAGTCAAACTGTGGCTCATGAGCCACATGTGGCTCTTTGACATATAATGTGCAGCTTGTAGAAATATGTTTGCTGAGTTCCTTTAATATAAAAGGTAAATTTTTTAATAATTATTTACCAGGTACAACCTGAGAGTCAACTGGATTCACACATAACTTTAATGTTTATGGTGAGTCAAAACATTTAAGAATTTAAATGTTTCTTAAATATTGTGGCTCTCAAACATCTGAAGTTTATCGTATGTGGCTCTTTTACTAAGTATGTTTGACCACCGCTGTAATATATAATACATTTATATATTGGTACAATATTTATATACCATACTGAAGCTACTGATCTACATTTTTGTATCTTTTTAATGACCTATGATTTGAATAAAAAACTAACTAACCAACCTATTTGATTCCCTGTTGACATGAACATTATTCTCACTACCTCAATAAACTTGTATATTTGAACCAAAAACAATTCTTCCAACTGTCTATCAGTTAAAGGTCTGCTCTGTCTTAAATACACTAACATGACTACTGTCGCAAACATTCCAAATAATTTTGTCCCAAAAATCTTTCAAGTCAGCACAGGTACCCAATAGTATCCCCAAAGGTGGGCAAATTGCTCAACACATGAAATAACTTTGTTGTGTTTGACTATGACTCAAGGTCCAATCTATCCAACTTTCTGGTGCTGATACAGCCATGCCAATGGGGCATGCACTGCATCCAATGGTGGTGGGTGGCAGTCATGGAGGCCTCCTCAAGGCAGGGGTGGGGGAACCTCCCACCTACTCAAGGTAGGGGAACATTTGTTTCCTTACCAGGGCTCCACTGCAGCTTCATTGGTGCTGGAAGGTTGGATAGGATTGGGCCCTCAAGCCTACCAGTACCCTGAAAACATAGGAATGTCAGGGTTTAATCCTATCCAGCATTTTAGCACTGATGCTGCTGCAATGAAACCCCTATATAGGGGAACAAACATTCGCTCACCTTGGGTAGGCCTTCATGACTGCCCCACCACCACTGGATGCAGCGAATGCCCCATTGGCAAGGAATGCTGAATAGGACCGGGCCCTCAGTCTCCTAATGCTCATTTGACCTGACTATGGAACTCAGAAATCAGCCTTGATAGATGAGTGGCAGCACATGCATTTAAAAACACACCTGATTCATAAGGAAAAATTTCTCATCACTGTCATCACTTTAAACACACCAAATCAAAACATAAGGTTATTCATTTCATCATAGGATAATATCCAGAGCACTATTCCCTGTAAGGGGTCCACGCTGGTGTGCACAGACTTTCTCTTTCTATGTGGTGTTGTGATGCTGTGTCCACACGTCACAACTCATCATGAAAACATGATGTGTTTTTTACTCAAAGGAACAATTACTTTTAGTCAGACTAACTGAGGTTAGGTAGAAGATGAAGGGTAACATGCATGCTGCTCTTGTGGAAGACACACGCATAAGCCAAAATAAAAGCTCTAAGAAACTCTGTAAGGAGGTTTTCTTAAAGAACATGATTTAACTTTAGTTTCTCCAAGGAATTAGAACACGCCTCTCGAGCAATGTAAAACAGAGAGGAAGAATCGCTCAACTCCCCCCCTCACTAGTCTGCCGGGTATAATGAGGTGAGTGAGGAGTTAGCTAGCTCTCGCAGTAAATAGCCAGTAAAGCTGGTGCTTTTATCGATTCAAAAAAGACTCAGACACTTCCTGCCATTTAATTCAAGACCATTTTTCTTTCAAAGAACAGGAAAAGCCTTAAGAGATTCCCACAGTGATCACAAGCAGGAACACCGAGTCAGAAAGAGAAGGGCAGAATTAACTGCAGTAGCAGCTGCTTCAGTGCTCATTTTCAAGTTCCATCACAGTGCAATTTTGCAACCTGAACTATAAATTTACAGTGCATTGCTTCCTGAGTTCTTATTCACTTTCTAAAACAGGCTAGATCTTATCTATCACCACATTCAGGTTTCCTTATTCATCCCTCAAATAAATTAAAACATAAAACCTGTTGTAGACTTCTTTCCTCAATGCTTACCTGTCCTAATCTGAATCAATATCCATTAATACCTTCGACACCTACCTAATTGTACCCTAGTTCTGTATCCAGGCCCCCACCTAGTCAACTTACTTCTCCCTGGAGTCCATATACTTAGCTTTGATTTATAATTATATATGACTGCAGACATATTGTATAAAAATAAGGACAGATTAGGCCACAGAACTGTCTTAATGGTTTCATTTCAATTTGAATACATGGTTGCAGGCTGCATTACTGTGCTCATAAACATACTTTGTAGGTCACTCCCCTCCCCTTTTGACAACTCAGAATTCTTGCTTTTACTTCTTTACTTATAATAGCGTCACACTGATTTTCTGTTATTTTCTTTTAGAAGCAGTTACTAATCCTTTGCTATGTATACTCAGGAGGGTGTAGAAGTGATAAAGAAACATAGGTAAGTACAAGACAGCGAACAAATGTATATATTTCTCTCTCTCTCTCTCTCTCTCTCTCTCTCATGCACATACACTCTTACCCCTGAGACTATCCAGGTTCTTGTAGAAGTCTTCCAGAAAAGAAGCAATATTTATCATTCAACTTACCACCATATAATGCAATGCATGGATAGAAATTTGAATATTTACAGCAAAATGAAACAAAAAAATGTAACACAAATTTATGTAAACAAGTCAAACATTTGGTCCACTGCTTTTATACCTGTGATTAGATTATTCAATCACAGGACAGTTACCCACCTGGTATCCTGATGAAAGACCAGCCATTCTGAGGTCTGACCCCTAACAAACCTCCCGGATATTCTGGGAAGAACTGAGAGCTCCTTTTCAACCAGTCAGCTGCTCGTTCAGGTGCTCCATGCAATACGCATTGCTTTGCTTCAAGGCTTCCTCCTTCTTTAAGTGCCCTACGCTCATATTCTGCACTCCGATCATTGCAGTAGAAATCCAGAGGCACTGCTGTCACCTATGGAATAAGAGAGCAAAGTTTTGCTGGAGATGATGGTGAAAATATTGGTCAAAATAATTTGTCCCTTTTAGAAATATGACGCTGAAGAAAAATAGTCTGGAAACTACAGGCAAGACAGGCAATATCAAACTGTTTCTATGGCTGTGATCCGTCAGTGATAGTCTGTCATTTATTGCTTTATTTTTTACTACAAAGTTTTTAAAAAGGCAGAAAGAGAGAAGAGGAAGGCAGGGAAAAAGGAGGAGAGAGGAAAAAGGCAGGGCATAAATTCATTAAATAAATAAAAATAAATATTTTCAGTTCTATGAAAACTACTAGTTCTATTTGATTATCATGAAGCCCTAATGCTAAACTTGTTGAACAACAAAATTCAGAATTACATGGTTATTTCCCAGAGGGCTCCAAATCTGTTCAAAGACAGCAAAAAGGGTTTGACAGAGAAAAATTGGGAGTAAAGAGGAAAAAAGTTAACTTGCAAATGACACTATAGAAAAGATGGATTAAAAAACAGTTTGATGAAAGAAAGGACTTCATGGATAGGGATGTTAAGGATGAGGGAGAAGCATGCCACAAAGCTTGAGAAGGATACAGATGGCACTAAACAACAACTGCTGTGATTATTCTCGCTTTTCTGGTGTATTCTCATAAGAACAGCCCCACTGGATCAGGCCATAGGCCCATCTAGTCCAGCTTCCTGTATCTCACAGCGGCCCACCAAATGCCCCAGGGAGCACACCAGATAACAAGAGACCTCATCCTGGTGCCCTCCCTTGCATCTGGCATTCTGACATAGCCCATTTCTAAAATCAGGAGGTTGTACATACACATCATGGCTTGTAACCCGTAATGGATTTTTCCTCCAGAAACTTGTCCAATACCCTTTTAAAAGTGTCCAGGCCAGACGCCATCACAACATCCTGTGGCAAGGAGTTCCACAGACCAACCACATGCTGAGTAAGGAAATATTTTCTTTCAGGGCCCAATCCTATCTAACTTTCCAGCACTGAAGCAGCTGTGTCAACAGGCCATGTGCTGCATCCTGTAGTGGGAGGGGCAGTCATGAAGGCCTCAAGGTAATGCTTGTTCCCTTACCTCAGGGTTGCACTGCAGCTGCATCAATGCTGGAAAGTTGGATAGGACTGGGCCCTCAATAATAAACCTTAGATGTAACCAACATACATAATTTTGACTATCCTATTCTATTCCGACTGTTCTTTAACAGTTATGTGACAGATTTAGGATTCTGCTTATAGGCAGCATGCTCAATGAAATCACATGCCAGAATCAATATTCACAATTATGTTCTCTGATTCAATTTATGACAACACACATTATGTAAATTTCATCAGCCAGCGTGGGAGACAACTGGGGGCCAGAAGTGAGACCAGACTATGAAAGATCCATCTGAAATGCTGTTCGGTTCTTGAAAGACAGAACCTTTCTGTGATTGTAAAAATCCCCTCGGGGGTTTAGAGACAGCCTGCCTATGTGAACTGCCTTGAATAAAGTCAGAGGAGTAATCCAATGACCAGAAAGGCAGTATATAAATACCATTATTGTTGTTGTTATTATTATTATTATTATTATTATTATTATTATTATTATTATTAATTCATAACAAAAAGGAATCATAGAGAATTATCTTTGAAATTAACAGATTGTACACCATTAGCAATAAATATGCAATGAATTAATGCTTTGGTAATGGTGAGCTTTCTATTTTAACAGCATAATAAATAAGCCCAAGTCTATATATTTAAAACTTTGCAAGAAACATGGTTATTATTGCAAGAAACATGGTTATTATAAACATGGGCAGGAGGTCTGATCTAGAGGGTTTAGCCTCTATTTGCCTGAAGATAACATCCAAAGGTCGCCAGTTCGAGGCCACTGGCACTGTGAATGGCGAGACCTTGAAGCAGCTGACGAGCTGAGCCGAGCTATTCCATCTGCTCTGAGCGTGGGAGGATGGAGGTCAGAATGTGTGACCAGATCAAGAAAGAAACATCTGAATGTTGTGGTTTCTTGAAAGATAGAACCTTTCAAATTGTAAAAATCCCTACGGGGATTTAAATTGCCTGCCTATGTAAACCGCCTTGAATAAAGTCCGAGGAGAAATCTGAGGACCAAGGAAGGCGGTATAGAAATACCTGTATTATTATTATTACAGAATATTTATTCAGTGTCAACTGTTCCTTTTGTAGTCTGGAGTCTACATGGACCCAGCGCATCTCCCATCAATGCCAATTCTAAGCAAAAGTTGCCTGCGAAGTGTTGCAAGGGAAGGAGAATTCTTCGAAGGCTAGAGGCACCCGAGTCCCTCAGCACCGACTGTAGTGAGGTAGGTGTGTGTGTGTGTGTGTGTGTGTGTGTGTCTGACACACACACACACGGTAATGGGCCCTCAAACCACCTAAGACGTGAACAGGCCTCAGAAGGTCCCCACAACTGCATTATCATTTGTATGCTTGTATTCTAAAAGCTATATTGTATATATTTTGTACCCTTTTTCGTCACAACACTTTCAAATTGTTAAGTAACTTGTAAACAGTTCTAGGTTATCTTAATGCAAAATTAAATTTCTGCATTTAGATACCAAAGTTTCAATTTATCTTACTTTGCATGCCACTTTCCCTACTGTCAGTTTCAATATGAATTACTCAGCCAAACACTGTTGCTAACACAGGAATCTAGGCTTTATACCAAAGCCAACTTGGACCTACCTGGACCATCCATCATTTAAAAAAAAAAAAAAAAAGCTTGCTGCTATCTGTATGGAGTAGAATTTTAGCAAAACAACGGTATCTTCAAATGGCTGAATAGTATCTTAATAAGGAATCTGTTTCAGCAGACAAGATTGCCTTTTGTTTAAAAAAATCTATAGTACCCTACTCTCTTCTTATCTCTTTTCAACAGGCTAAAAGGCATGGTGCCATCCTGAGCAGCAAGTAACTGCTCTGAAACACATAAACATTCATTGCTAAACAGCAAAAGCCAAAGAAACAGCAAGGTGGATGCCAGATGTAGAGAGAAAGATACAAAATCGTGGTGTTCTCTGTTTACATAGCAGGTGCAGGGCATATCTTCCATCTGGAAAATTAATATTTATCGAAGTGAAATGATAGTGGAGAAAAAAACTCTTCTATACATGTCAGAACGGGAGGTGTACTATTACAGAATGTACTACAATCTTTCTAGAAGTGAAATAAAATGAACCAAATTTGAATTAAATAAAAATTCACTCATTCTGTACACATCCAGAATTAAAACACGTTGTCACTCAACATACAGTTCTTCAAACAAGGAGTTTCAGAGCCTCTACAATTTCCATTATATGAAAAGTACTGTAATTACTTGAGTATAAGTCAATCCCACAGGTAAATCGTGTGCAGGTTTTGAGTCAAAAATCATTGAATTTACCTTGACCCTCAGAAAAGAGAGGGGGTTAAACTTAGGGGGGTGTTGGACTATACTTCTGTCTGATTTTACTCAAGGCAAGATTCTGAAAAATAACCTACCAGTTATTGTTACCTAAGGACTGTAAAGTCTCTAGTTTATTAAAAATATAGTAAAAGATCATATGTTTTTATTCATTAACTTTTTAAATTCTGGTCGTCATAACCTTTTTGTAAACACTATCAGAGTAAGTGCACTGAAACAACATAACAGTACAACCATTAATCAAATTCTTCTTTAAGGTGTCTGGTATGTTAAGCCAGAGGCTCTACATATAACACATAACTGGGAATTCAATTCACAGTGGAGAGACAAGCAACAAGGAAGGAGTGTGAGCAAACACAGTTATACATAGGAGCCTGCCACCATAGCCCTGGAGCCTGTCACCATGGAGACTGATTACTCTGTAATTATCTCTGCATTATCCTTTTGCTCTCCTCTGGGCTTCTCCTGGCTACCTGAACTGCCCTGACTGACCTGCAGATAAGGCCAGGAGATGATTTACATTTAATTTATTGGCAGAAATTTCTCACCATATAGGCGAGTTTCTACAGCTGGGATGCCCAAAACCCAGCCCGGGTGCCACTTGTAGCCCTCGGGAACCTCCAATCTGGCCCATGTGGAGTCCCCCATCTCCAATGATCCTTAGGTCTTCCGGAGACTTGCTGGAGCCAACAATGGCCCAACACAACTACTCTCAGCGCGAAGGCTGACTGGTTGACCTCTCACGTGAGCTGTGGACCAAGGACTCCCTATACTGGTTTCTGTTTCACGTCTGTGAAGCAGCAGTCGCAGCAAAGGAAAGGCCAGCCTTGCTTTGCACAAGGTCTTTTATAGGGCTTCAGCTATTGCAAGATCTTCATTCATTCATATGCCCCAGATCTTATATAATCATTTATGTAAATTTATTCACATTTTAAATGTAAATTAATTCTTTTTTTCCTGGACCCCAACACAGTGTCAGAGAGACGATGTGGCCCTCCTGCCAAAAAGTTTAGACACCCCTGATCTACAGTATAACGAAGTCCACTATATGAAAGGAGACAGAGATTATTTGCTTGAGCAATGAGGAGAGCAAATGTTGAGAAGATATGAAAATAAACAGCCTAGATCAAGCAAGCAGAATATCCCTTTGTTGCTCTTCACACACAAAACTAACTATGCAATCCTATGTATTAGAAGTAAGGCTCAAGGAGTTTAATGGAACTTACTCCCTAGTATGTTTATATTCCAAATGTGCTGCATAGTATTGCAGTCTAACAGCCCAATCCTATGCATTTCTATTCAGAAGTAAGTCCTGGTCAATATGGTTTACTCCTAGGTAAATTTGAATAAGAGATTGCCTTGCATTCATAGACACAAAGTTAAAACAGCTCACACAGGCAAGTAAGGGAGAGGACTAACTAGAAACAGTGAGACATAGACTTTAAATATGACTCCACACTCCATTATTCATTCCTGTTCCCTATATGCCCCAGTTGTGTGCATAACATTCTAAACCATCCAATGCCAACTACTTCTCCCTTTGTATAGAATAAGAAATTGTACTAGGAAAGTAGTACTAGGAGTAAGGAGTACAGGAGTACTCCTGTACTAGGAGTAAGGAAAGAAACCTTTCCTTACTCAACAGACAGTAGCACTGTCTCCCCTAAGGAGGACAAAAGGGAAAAAATGCAGTTGACAGTAAGCAAGCTCTTTAGACAACAAACCCTCAAATGCAAACAAGCTCTCAAACCAAGCCACTGGGAAATGCTCTGGGGAGCACAGCTGCTTTTGCTGATGAACATCAAGCATTCCACTGCCTCACTCTCCCTGGTTCTCTCCACAGGCAACCAAGAAGCCTTTCCAACACTAACATAGGCCAAAATGTCCTTGTTCACAGTCATGTCCTTGTTCACAGTCATGTAGACCAAAAGCAGGTCTGCAACAGTGGCAGCAAACACGAGACACCATGAGCCCAGTGCTGATGCATGTGCAGTGCAGCTCAGAGGTGAGGGAACAAATGTTCCCTTATCATGAGGAGGCTTCTGTGAGTGCATGTGTCCCCCCACCACAGGATGCAGCGCATGCACTGTTGGCTGGCTGTATTGGTCCTGGAAAGCTGAATAGGATTGGGACGTAAATAATCTTTGCTGTTACTCCTAGGACTCCTAGACCACTCCAAAGAATATGACAGAAAAATCTCCAGTATGGTGATACAGCGTTGGGAAATGCTGCACTTATTATTTGGTTATCTGTTATTCAGTTTTCAAAAGGCACAGGAAACCTACAAGAACGAAAGGTTGGCACTTCACATTTCTATGATGCTGCCAGAAGTCCCTCTAGTGATACAGTTTGATAAAAGTCGTGACAGTTTCTGTTTACCTGTTCTTTAAGGAACGTTCTCCCACCCCACTTTCAAATCATAAACCTGACTTTGGACCTCTTGTATGTTTGTATATTTTGGTGTTACAGTGCCATATGACTGGTCCTGGACTTTAGAGATGGGAGCTATGACTCTCATGAATGGGACTGGAGAGGTTAATGTTATAGGGCTAAGCTCTTGGTAGACATTAAAGATCCCATCATGAGCTGTCCTTGAGTGTGTCAATTTCTGGAGTAGGAGGCTTGGGTTCTGATCCTACCACCTCTCCCTTTCCCTCCAGTAATTATTGATGCTGTTATGACACCCTAGAGATATGTTTTGCTTCATGGAAGCAACAATTATATCTTGTACCATTAGGAAACAAACCCATGCCTCCTGCTTTCATTGCACTATCAATCTTGTCACACTGTTACCTCCTGAGATTTTGCTGTTATGTCCTTGTGGCCAAAGGTCTTCTTCCCTGCAAAATGCAAGCATCACACAGATACTAGAACAGATTTTGCAATTCTTCCTTTCCTATCTGGCCTGGGCTCTTTTTTCTGGCAAAAAGGTGGTTTGTAGTTTGCTGCTGTGTTTAGGCTGCAGGAGATTCAAATCCCTGTTGGGAATATTACTGTCCATCACCCCCAACTGAGACTTAGGCTCATCTTGGCTCTTACAGTCTGTATTTCTATATTACACTTTAAACAGGATCAAAAGTCTCAAATCAATATTAGTATGTGACCATCTTTTCTAGAGACAACATTAGGTCATAAGAGCAAACAACACTGACAAATCTATAAACGTCACATATAGTTGATGTCTGAATTGTTCAGTGTATTTTAAGATCAGATGACTCAGAACAAAAATATGGGTCACAAGTACTTTCCTGTCTGAAACCCCATCCGCTCTTCAGCAATAACATGATTTTGCTCAACCCACAGCCTGATCCTAGCCCACATTGGAACAGGCAGGCTACCTGGTCTGCTCTGTATCTAGTGCGGAGCTGGCTGTCACGCAACTCCAAGAAAGGGGAATTAATTCCCCTTACCTCGTATCATGCAGCGGCCAGGCTGCTCGGTAATAGTCTTACCTAAGTGCCAGATCCTGGTACCACCCCCTCTCCTTGGCTTGGTCCACCCACTGGATTGCCCACAACTCTCCATTCCCTCGCCCCAGAACATCTGCATTCTGCCCTCCCCCCACCCTCCCCAAACCCCTGTGTTGGTCTAGGGAGGCCAGTGTGAACTCACCGCGTTCTGTGTAGGCCAGATCTAGTCTCTGCACATCCTTGCGCTGGCCCAGCCAATTCACAAATCAATGCAGACAAGCTTCACAGCACATTCACAACAGTACTGAGCCAGTGCAAGGGACTTGTGCCAGTCCAGAACGCACTCAGGATTGACTCCCAGTCTTCAAGTTTTTTTAAGTAGTTTCTAGTTATAGATTTTGGAAACCGTATCCAAAAAGCTGATTAGTCTACTGTTTTAAGAGTCTTTTCTCCTTTTTTAAATTAATGGGAACCATGAAACTGGATTGTCATTTTCTAGGACTAGGTAGTTTATTAGTATTAACTACATAGGTAAACAATTTAGCCCAAACCAGGATCCACTTCTGAATGTTTGATTTAAATAGTTCAGTCAGTAAAATATCTTATCTTGATGCCTTGCTGTTTAACTGTTGCCCAGTTAAAATCTGCATTATCTTCATATAGCGGAGGGCTGTGAAGAAATGCTGCTTTAAACCAGACGAATACCTCAAATATCATTAAAGTACACCAAAACAATATTTCTCCTATTGTTGTGCCTTTATCTGAGCCCGAGTGAACTCTTGACACAAAATGAATTCTTCCAGTTCTCAGAATGTGGCCTCATTGCCTTCTATCACTGCAAGACTGAAGTCAGATCATGACTTATTATGGTATTCACTTTCTTCTCAAATTGAGAAATTTTTATAAGTTCTACCTCCTGAAAAAAGCTTTATAGTGTTTCCAAAATCCTATTAAATCTCAAAAGCCTGATCAATTTTGACAGCAATCTTCACTGAACCATTCATTTTTTAAACTACCACAATGTTTTTATGAGTTTGCCTTGTGAGAAAAGGATGCTTCTTTTGAATTATATTGTGGAAAAACATCACTTTGCCATGAAAGTCTCTCTGAGGGCTGCCAATTTAAGATTACCTACAATTTCTTGTAGAGGAGCATTTCATTTGACCATTGGATAACAAAATCTAATTGGTTTAATATGCTGGGAGAAAGCAGAAGATTTAAACTGCATTAAAATTAAAGGAAAATGATTACTGTCAGGTCTACAATTGTTCATATTTCCTTTTTTGGGCAAAATAAAAATAGAATTGCCCCTCTGGATGGCCACTACTCTTCCATCACAGATTTTAAATGGAGACTTGAAAACAAATTCAAAAAGTCAATGGCTTAACTTTATTATTATTATTATTATTATTATTATTATTATTATTATTCAGTATTTATTTATTTATTTATTTATTTATTTATTTATTTATTTATTTATTTATTTATTTATTTGACTTATTTATATGGTTGTCCATTGATTTTCCGAATGTGCTAAAGATTACTTACCAGAATACACTGTATTATGTAAATCTCAGAATCAGTTAAGGCCTGGTATAGCATTAAAATCAGTCATTTGCAGATCCAGTTTAACTGTATAAATGACCTCCAAGACTGGCCAGTTCACCCCACATGTTTGGCAAAATTTTTAGAGATCCAGTAGGTAAGAGACATATCAGCACAAACGAGCACTCGTCACTGATTCTACGCTAATTAAAAAAAATTGAAAGCGATTCAGTTCTACTGAACCCTGAACCATCAACACCCCTCCACACTGCCTGATATCCAGTGCAAAACGGAAGTCTCTTAAAGATAAAAAATTTGGAACTGGAGCAAGCCATCTCTGAATTCCCACCTGCTATTCATTTTAGCCATTTCTATATTCTATGAGAGTAGATAATTTACTATAGATGCGGCATATTTTGCACATCCTGACTTTTTCCGGAAATCATTAATATTTAAAAAGACCGTTGACAACTGTCAGCGGGCAGAGGGCAAGGCAAAAGCAAGTGCAGTCCTTATGGCTGGTGACTGGTGGAATTTTGATGTTTGAGCTCCCTGGAAAAGCACTGTGAAATTTAACTATATGAACAACTCTACATTAATAGGAAGTACAGCCCAAGAGTGTCAGAGAGAAACAAAACAAAGAAAATTCAGTTAGACTTGATAAACAAAACAAAGATAGCCACTGCTAGAACATACTTTACACAAGTCTTTGAAAATTGGGGGGGGGGTTGTCTTTGAGGATAAGTCTTTTGAGGATGTGGAAAATTGTTATTTGTTATTACTCAATTGAGTAATTATTATTACTCAAACAGCTGTAATATTTGGCTTTGTGCATCAGACCTGACCTGAATTAAGTGATATTATGTCTAAAATAGCATCTTGAATTATGTGTGATGCAAAATCATGAAGGAAAACAGTATGGCAAGTCATACACTGCAACACATCTGAGATTCTAAGAAGTCACTGAAAATGAAGGCGTGCTGCACTTCAGAGACTTATTTAGGGGCATTGAGCTGAGAAAAACAGGCTAACTGATGCTTGTTAAAGGAACTGAAGGAGTAAAAAGGGAGAGGAATTTAAAAATCAGTTGTAATGAACAGGAATAGAATTAAAAAAAAAATTTCTCCCAGCAGCTGACTAGTTCACAGTTGAAACACCTGGTGTGGAAATTCAGAATCAAAGATAAAGTAAAGCACACACACTAATCAGATGTGCTACACTGTACTGCCATCTGCAGTCAAGAGATAGGTAGTGAAAAACAAGTTTCACTTGGTGAACCTTTCTCTGACTGAACACGACTAATCCTCATTCATAATGGAAAAATATGTCAGAAACCCTACTAACTGCTTTAAAAAAAGTTGTTCAGACCCACAGTTTTCTCTATATTCTCCACTAGACATGTTTGAGCAGAGAAGATCATGTCTAAAATAGTGCTATTCAAACTCTCCCTCAGGGTATCTTGCATGTTACAAGATTGACAAACGTTGCATGTTACAAGATATGACAAACGTTGATTCATTAACAAACCTATACAAACTCTAGATCACATGCTGCAAACTATGTTCATTTAACAAATGCAACAATATAGCCAGAAATGTTGTGTGGTTCTAGCTTTTAAGTAACTAGGGCATAAAGTTCTACAGAAGAGTTTAAGGATTTTCTGAATAAATACCATTGCGAGAACCACAAACAGAATGAAGACAAAAGAGATCAGTCTTTCAATCATCAGCATGACCAGAACTGGGATGCTCATGTCTGTAGTGAACTAAGTTGATGTTAAATACAACTTTACTATAGATGTTGGATGCTCCTGTGTGTTGAGGAAAATCCCTATTCAATGGGTTGGGGGGGGGGCAGGCTCCACAGTAGTCAGCATTAGGATTTTTGCCTAATTTAGGCAAAATCAATCAGAACTTACTACAGTTTTCCACAGACCGTTTACATTGTGCTTGGACTACTGTACCGTGCTCTATTCTATGTGGGATTACCTGTGAAGACTATTTGGAAATTTTTATCAGCTACACTGGCTGCCAGTCTGTTTCTCAGTGCAATTCAAGCTCCTGGTTTTGACCTTTAAATGGTTTGGCAAGAGACAAATGAGAGGTCCTTTCTGTGCACCCCACCACAGGCAGAGGTGCTATGGTGGCAGCATGTGAAAGGGAGTTCACATGTTTGCAGTTGCACCCAAATTATGGAACTTCTAGTGCCTGAAATCATCACTTTCACTGCTTTGAAGGCAAATGAAAATGTTTTTGTTCCATTTAGCCATTGAGGTCTAAGGTTACGTTGATTGTTCTGGCTCCTTTTAGTTATGCTGTTTTAATACTGCAAAGGAGGTAGACCTATACAGCTCTGACCAAGCTGGAATGCGACAAAACCCCACCAGTTACTATATCTAAAGCCCTGGATAGGACTGGGTTGCCCACTACATTAATTGCAAGGATAGGCATGCATCATGGTGCTTACTAGATTTCTAGTCACCGTTTCACATTTCCATTCATGAAAAAAAATTTATAATCCAGTTCTGAATTCTCACATGTGAATGCATAGTAACCAGGTTCTATTATTGAATCAACATTCAAGTGTATTAACTTAGCATTCTATCTTTAACATGGCAATTATTGAGCATCAGATCAGAATTAATTTAAGATTTTTGAAAAGTTTTTCAAATGAACACAAACATTTAATTTGGGCCTCTCATCAGAACGCTTAACTCCAAGTACCACTGTTGCTCTACAGATGCTATAGCTCAGTTTAATTAACCTAAAATGAAGCACAAATTCTGAAGAAAGTTCATCAGTCTGCCACAAAAATAAGAGGGCAAAAGTATATCAGAATGTCAAGCTTATTGGAAAAAAGGTGAACCTCAACTTTCAGAGATGCAAGTTCCAACTAGACACCTTAGCTGCAACTTATCACTTTGGTATAATCACTTGCAAGTAGATGGGAGGCACACTCTCCTCCTTAGCAATAAACTTAAACCACTCTGATCCTTAATGGAACAGTTTATCCACACAACTATCCTTCCAATGTCTTCTTTCTCAACACCACAAGCAACCACGTTATCTGTACTGATTTTTCATTCTTGAGCAAATTGTACATTAAAGCTCTTTAGACTGCATTTACCCAAGAAAATAAAGGCTTGTCCCCTTTGAATTTTAACTAAAGGCTTCTTTAAGTACAAGGATTCTGTTAACAACTCCGTCCTTGATGGAGTAAGGTAGAAGATCCTTTAGGAAGAGCCCATTATATCAGGGGTGTCAAATATAAGGCCCAGGGCCCGGATGCAGCCTGCTGAAGCTTTTTATCCGGCCCTCAGGCTCTAGGCTGCTAAGCAGTGCTGGGGTGTTACCGCTGAAAGGGCAGCCCACAAGAAAATTGGGCTCTCCTGTATCTTGAAATATGATCAAGATTTGCGTATTTTCTCTTCTATCATTTGCAGCTAATGATAGCTTATTTTTGTTTATGATCTGTTTCTGCCTAATGACATCACTTCCTGCCTAATGACATCACTTTTGACTCTCAGTAGGCATCATGAATGCTATTCGGCCCTCATTATGAAATGAGTTTGATGCTCCTGCATTAGATCATCAAAACTGAAGAAACTAATACTGATTTGCTTAAAACAATCCTAGGTTGTTCTACTAAGTCATTAAAGGAGCTATTATAGTCTACATTATTGTTCTGTTAAGTCATTCTAGAACAATACATTCCCTTTAATACTGTCAGTTCCCCCCTTAATGTCAGAATGGAATTTGTCCTAATCAAGTTCTAAATCTGATAATCAACGTTTACCAGGCTAATAAAAGTACAAGCAAGTGGAGGAAAACAACAGAGAAGGAGATCAGCAAGCTGACTACTATATTACTTTCCTCATATGCATGGAGGTACCATACCTCAGTTCAGACAATGCCCACAGATGTGCTGTTACTAAAACAAACACAGATCAGGAATGAACATGTGGGTGACTTGGTGATAAGAACTTTCTGCTCTTTGCCTGCTTCTCTACGATTATTGCTCTTATTGCTTCTCTATACATAGTGAGTATTTATTGCTCTGCTATCACTTTCAAATAAATTGTAGCTTATACTCCTTAGTATGAAGGCTAACTTAAACCAGATGTCCTTACTAGTGGCACTTCACTGATAACCCTCAAGCACATTTAGGGTGGAGAAGATTTTCCTATAGCAGATGGTTGACTGTACTTCTGG
The DNA here is from genome assembly GCF_035046505.1 of Tiliqua scincoides. NCBI lineage: Eukaryota > Metazoa > Chordata > Lepidosauria > Squamata > Scincidae > Tiliqua > Tiliqua scincoides. The sequence goes on from NC_089821.1 coordinate 14,369,384, forward strand.
AGTCCCAATGCAGCTGGTAAAGGCTTTTCGTATTATGTTAGCAAACAAACAACTATGGCTTGCAAGAAACCAGAAGGCTTTCACATTTTATTGAACTATAAAAATAAAAGTTAATACACAAGGCATGCCTTGTCTTCCTGATATTTCAATTCATTGAAATTGCTTCTCATTTGCTCCTATTCTCTGAGTTTACCACACCATGGAGTCTGTCTGGGGTGCTGGGAACTAAAAATCTGGTGACTATAAAATATTAAAGTGCCCAATTCTGTGGTATGAAATAATTTTCTGCACAGAGATGTACATGCCAAATTCCTATTAATGTTTAAAAATTCTGAAGGTTTCTCAGTGTCTTACTGCATGAGATACAACACTCTGTTTTTGGAAGCTCTTTCCATGAATCAAAGGAGTAGACCACCAAGGCAAGCAATCTTTCTGCTCATTCAAGGACCTTTGCACAAGTTAAATACTATTTGTGTTCATAGAGGGAGCTTCTGATGATAGAGCACTAATCTGAATGCTACCCAAGAAATCTGAGGACAAATTCACAACTTTGACACTAAGGATATTTAAGTACAGAGGCAACAAGATGGGAGAGAGAGGAGACAGAGGTCAGGACAGGTCAGCAGGTAAGACCCTGATCTTGTCTGATCCCTGCTATCATACAGGTGAGTGCCGCTTTGTGACTCTCCAACCAGCAAAGGGTTGCATTTGCGATGCTGCCGCTGGTCCCTGCAAACACCCCTGAAGCCTCAGAAGTTGAGGGGTGTTCTGCTCCCCTTGCCTCCCTTTTCCAAGCCTCCCTTTTCCAAGCCTCACAGAGGCTCCTGTGTCTCATACAGCTAAAAAAAATAAAAAAAATTGTTTGCTTATAACATACCAACTTGCAATTAACTCCCAAAATTCAGAGACTTCAAAGAAATGGGGGCACGCTTCAGATTAGACGCCACAATTTGCGAGATAAATGTGGCTATCTGGGAAATGGTGTTAGGGTCAGTGGAAGCTAATAAGGCTTGCAATATAGCAGAATCCTCCAAGAAAAAATTGAGATAGGGTTGGAGAGCTGGACATTTCCTCCTGGCCTCATAATGAAGCGGACAATGGAAAAGAAGATGGACTAACGTCTGCTGTCCTCTGGGGCAGATTCAATGGTACTCCTCCACATGAGAGAATTTGTCCATGTTCTCAGCGTGCTCCTGTGTCTCTATAACAGTTTACCACACCATGGAGCCTCAGAGACACAGAATGCCCAAATCACATGAGTGACGCAACTTCCGGTTACCTTGGGAAACCAGAACTCGCGTCTCTTGTGCAATTCGGGCATTAATTGCACGCTGCCTCTGTGAGGCTCAGAAAGCCTCCGGAAGTGAGGGGAGCGCAGCTTCAGAGGCTTCATATAGCATCAAGCGGCACTTGATGATGGGGGTTCCAGTTCGCATCCCAGTCGCTAAGCAGAGTACGACTGTGCTATTATGCTCTTTATTCACTTTTTCCTCTCTTTTCCAACCCAACACAATACAGTGTGAAACGTTGGCAACCTTCAGTCTCGAAAGACTATGGTATCGCGCTCTGGATGGTGGTTCTGGCACAGCGTCTAGTGTGGCTGAAAAGGCCGATTCGGGAGTGACAATCCCTTCCACACTGGGAGCAAGTGTAGTGTGTCCCTGGTCTGTCTCCCTGGCTATGGGCCTTCCTTCTTTGCCTCAGTCTGTTAGCCAAGTGTCTCTTCAAACTGGGAAAGGCCATGCTGCACAGCCTGCCTCCAAGCGGGCCGCTCAGAGGCCAGGGTTTCCCACCTGTTGAGGTCCACTCCTAAGGCCTTCAGATCCCTCTTGCAGATGTCCTTGTATCGCAGCTGTGGTCTGCCTGTAGGGCGCTTTCCTTGCACGAGTTCTCCATAGAGGAGATCCTTTGGGATCCGGCCATCATCCATTCTCACAACATGGCCAAGCCAACGCAGGCGACTCTGTTTCAGCAGTGCATGCATGCTAGGGATTCCAGCTCGTTCCAGGACTGTGTTGTTTGGAACTTTGTCCTGCCAGGTGATGCCGAGGATGCGTCGGAGGCAGCGCATGTGGAAAGCGTTCAGTTTCCTCTCCTGTTGTGAGCGAAGAGTCAATGACTCGCTGCAGTACAGAAGTGTACTCAGGACGCAAGCTCTGTAGACCTGGATCTTAGTATGTTCCGTCAGCTTCTTGTTGGACCAGACTCTCTTTGTGAGTCTGGAAAACGTGGTAGCTGCTTTACCGATGCGTTTGTTTAGCTCGGTATCGAGAGAAAGAGTGTCGGAGATCGTTGAGCCAAGGTACATAAAGTCATGGACAACCTCCAGTTCATGCGCAGAGATTGTAATGCAGGGAGGTGAGTCCACATCCTGAACCATGACCTGTGTTTTCTTAAGGCTGATCGTCAGTCCAAAATCTTGGCAGGCCTTGTTAAAACGATCCATGAGCTGCTGGAGATCTTTGGCAGAGTGGGTAGGGACAGCTGCATCGTCGGCAAAGAGGAAGTCACAATACACAATACAGTGTACCTTTACAAATATGGGGTCTCATGCACCAATGCCCAATGTGAAGATTACATTTGATGAAGAGGGGGGACTAATTTCCCTACTGGGCTTGAATGGCACTTGAGATCACCATATTTTTTACTCCGCTTGGCAGCTGGGGTCTTCCCTTAACTCCTAGACCTTGGATTCTAGTATGAGAAGATACCAGAAAGTCAGGCTGACAAAAACAGCCGACATCAGACATATCAAGATCACCATTCAGTCCTTCTCCCCTGCTTGCAGTCATTCTTTGCAGGAGAGACACAGGCCCAAATCCTAACCAACTTTGGCATAGCTATGATAATGGGACATGTTCTGCATCCTGCAGTTGGGTGGCATTCACAGAGACCTGCTCAAAGTAAGGGAATGTTTGTTCCCTTACCTCAGAGCTTCATTGCCATTAAGTTGGTGCTGAAAAGTAGGTTAGGACTGCAGCCTGAGTAGACTAGCAGCAGTGAACTAGCAGCTACATCAGCCATCTGTTACACAGGAAGCAGTGGTTTTTGTGTTGAGTTATTGAGAGTGAGTGAGAGAGAGAGAGAATGTGTTTTGTTTTTTTCCTTGTGTGGGTGGGTAGGTGTGAGCCCATGTTGAGATAATGTGTTGGGATGATCAACCCAAATGTTTTTATTCATTTGCTTTATTTAGTATTTTATTTTGTAAGCTCCATTGTTATTTTATGAAACTTATAAGCTGCCTTGGGTATTTGCGTTGATTGAGGAAAAGCAGGATATAAAATTCTTAAATTTGTTTGCTTGCATAAAGACTTACAGGCATAGACATGATCTGCTCAATTTGTACACCACAACATTAGAGAAACCAGATTGCGTAGATCAGATCTATATGTATAGGGTCCATTGCAAATATGATGTTCAACAAAGAAAGGACGGAGGAACTGTAACTGTTCTCTCCATCAAATATGACACCTGCATCAAGTTTCATTTTCTAACAGTTAAGTACAGAACAATCTTTGGGGAAAAAGACCACCAAAAGAAAGAGAAAATGAAATACAAATGCAATATAACACAAACTAAGTACGCTGGAAAGAGACGAAATGTATATGTGGCCCCCCATATCCACTGATCCAGTATTCACATATCTGGGGGCCCCTGTGCCCATTACCTTTTATTTTTGCAACTGTGTTTGTAGCATGAGTGTTTCTTCCTTTACATTCTTGCTAAAAAACTGAACATGCAGGCAAACAGCCTGCACATTAGAGAGCAATTAACTGAACGTTAACAGGAAACAGGAACTCCTGCCTCTTGTTCAGTTTCCCCTCTGTAGTGTGCAGACTATCAAGGAAGAAACACTTGCACTGCAAGCGCAACTATGAAAATTAAAAAGTACTAGTAATGGACATGTGGGAGTCTGCTATTTATATAGCATTGACCCATTTCCCTGTGGTTTGTGGTATCCCCATATGCCCCATGATTTCTGATGTCTGCGGGAGGGGGCAGCATTCCCCATAGATACCGGGACTCATCTGTATCGGGCTTATGCTAGCCACAATACATTTTAAAACATATTCAGAAGAGAGCAAATTAAAAGACAAAAGCAAAACCAAAAAACCCTTACCCTTGGGCTCACTACGGTCAAGAAGGATGGCAGCTCTGTAATTTGACAACATTGTTTCCATGAGGTAGCTGATCGCTGATGAATGACGTAATCAGAGTAGCCGATTACTGCTTTACAGTGGCTCGTGAACACAAGGTTCTAGAATGGATACAATTGAAAATGTTTGCAGTTTTGTAAAAGTATTTTTCATAATAATTCTATGTCATGTCAGAAAGAATACTGATGAACAATTACCAAAATATATTTCTTTGAAATGCAGACCTTCTCTTCTGCAATTACATTCTGAAGCTACCACCATTATCTGACTATCTTTCCAGATTTTATATTGATGTACAGCAACATTGGAGGAAGGATAAGGTTAATAAATATTTTATATTATAAATGACCCCTTTACTACAAAGATTAGCTCTGAAGTGCTAATTCTTGGATAGAGGTTAAGCACAAGTACCATGAAAAACATTATCAGTATATATTGAAGACTAAATTCAGTTCAATTTCATTTCTATAATGGCCATGGGTTAGCACAGAAATCCAAAACACAGTACAAAAATAGAAGGCATATATTTAAAAATTATTCCAGTGAATGAAATAGAAATGAAAATGTTAGTTTTCATAACAGACATTATGACAATTCATAACATGAGACCTACAGGTAATAAACACAACACAAGATTTTGATAATGCTAAAGCATAAACTCATGACTTAAATAGTGCTTTTGGACATATATTAATTAGCAAGAAACAAAACTTTTGAGAAAAAAAACACACTACACAAAAACATTAGGGCCCTATCCAGACACTGCTTGGCTCCCAAATACTCACCTACAGAAACATGCCCAGTTATCATCATGCAAGATTGCATCAAGGTGCTGGTTGTATGAACTGGGATGCAGGGGGTAGAGGATTTTTATTATAAATTTGGAACAGGACTAACATGATTCCACAAACAGTAGCAATGCCATGTTCATCTCCAGTGTGAAGGCACTGTTTTGTACAAGTGATATCTCCAGTGACTGCAGCTGAGTTGTGAACTCATCAGTTGGCCGGCACACTATTATGGGGGCCAAGGAGCATCTGAACTGGCCAAAGGAGTACAACCAAAAGCATCTTTTATTCACATGCATTCCTTCACAGCTTTATCTTTTTGGTGACTATGGCAACTAATATTCCCAATATTGTCAAGTTAACAAGTTACAAGAATGAATAATTCTTCTTTGAAAGTCAATTTTTGTGCAAACAAAATGAAACCTATTCTTTTGAAAAAGCCTGAGACAGGCAAAAAAGAAATATGGTGTGAAAAGTACACAGTTATACAAAGTGCAAAGTAAAACCTGAAGTTATCCAACCTTAGATTTTAGTGCACTGATGATTAAAAATAAAAGTCTTTAGTTCCAACAGCACTTGCTTTGTTTGTCTGGATTCTTCAGAGATAGGACTTTTATAAATGTGTTGTATGGATTCGTAAGGATACAGTGTAAACCACCTGATTAGATAAAAGAGACTAAACCATAAAGCATGACTAGTATAGAGAATATTCCAGATGACAGGGAGTTGAAATAAATGCATTTGTACAGTATCAACATACAAAATGTTAATAATGACAAGCTAAGAGAGAAAAATTAGCTGTCACATAACCATAGCAAAAAGCTGACGGAATACTTTTCCTGAGCTTTTCAAAAACTGAAAAGCAGTCAACTCTCTTTTCTAACTATGCCAAGAACAGAATTAAGCACTCTAATTGGCAATGGGCATTTGAAGTTAATAAATTCAGAAACACTATTCAAGGATTTTGTGAAATTGCATTCTCTACTCCTCAGGTTCACGATAAAGCTGTACTGGGGATAGTGTTCCTCAAACCTGTGGAATTCAAGACAGTGATATGCCCTGGGTTCCACAACTGTAGCCCACAGAAGAATGCTTCCCCAGGAAAGAATAAGTAGCAGTAGTACACAGCAGATGGGAAAGGCAATTGATGACCCAATCCTGTGTCGTGCGACTGTTGCCAGAACTCGTGTTCCAGCGGCAGAATGCACTTTACAACATCATGAACACCATTCTGGAAGCGCATATAGCTGTGCGCTTCTGGGCCACCACCACAGATGGCGGGGAGGACCCTGGTGCATGGCAGTCACGAGGAGAGGCCCTGCTGACATTGTTAATTGTTGAGGTGGGCAGAATGGGGCAGGGGAGTAGGAGGATCAGGGCAGATTTGTACCAGTGAAAGAACTGACGCAGGTCCAAGGAGACCCAGTGGTGATCAAGGGACTTATGGAGGTATAAGGGAAAATATTTTCCCATACCTCTCCAAGTCTCCTGATTGAAACCCCCCTTCTATAGCATGCAGTGCAGCCTGTGTTGACGCAACTGCATGATATGGTGGGGTAAAGGATAGGATTAGGCTGTGAGAATAGTAAATCTCATGATATTTTCCTACTTAGCCAGCCTCAATATAACATATTAATTGTAAGGGGCAGCTATTTCCATTTGAAGCTTTTCGCTTTTAATTCTGGAACCCTGTCCAAGCTTCCTTATTTACACATTATTAATTCTAGTTACTGAATATAGACAGCTGAAGAGTTAAAAAGTTGCACATAAACTATGGCAGGACTCTCCTGCATCAAGAGCACCAACCTACCAACCTCTAGTTTAAAGCCTTGATTTTTCCAACACCATACACAGAGCACAACAATTTTTCAAAGTGGAATTGCAGAAATCTCAAAAAGCAGGGACTAATTGGCTAACAATAGTTGCTAAAATGTGGATCGTAATTCACAATCTTTCTTCATGGGTACTACCAGGGCTTTTTTTCTAATGGAACGCGGGGGGACGGAGTTCCGGCACCTTTTTGCAGGGGCCCCTCCCCTTTGGAGGCATTCCAGGAGGGGGGAGCAAAACAGAGGCAGAGTAGACAGGCACAGGATTGGACTCTAAGGCTGCCATCCTATCCACAGTAAGCCCCATTCACTAAAGTGGACTTCTGAGTAGACATGCATAGGATTGGGCTCTTAGGCTGCAATCCTAGGCACTTTCCTGGGGGTAAGCTCCATTCACTAGAACGAGACTTACTTCAGAGTAGACATACCTAGGATTGGGCTCTTAATCCTGGCAGAGATATATATCTGCACCCGTTTTCACATGCTAAGGGCAGGTGAAAAGGGATTCTACGTGTGTACAACATGCTGTCCAGCCTTGCCAGAGATCTTCCTCATCCTTCCCCCACAAGCATGCCCTCCGCCAGCCAGCGTTTGCAGCTCCTCTCCAGCAATGCAAAGCAGCTGCTCAGGGCAGTAGAGAACATACAATTGCATGCCAAGCGCCTTCCCAAAGATACAGAATATTCTGATACCTGAATTAAACCATATTTAATCACTTGTTTGCAAAAGTAGCTGTTTCTATGTGCACCTAAGGACCCCTCTCGTGTAAGAATTTCTTTTTTGTTCTTACTCCCACAGTTCCTTAGAGTAATTTTACTACATGGAACTCATGTAAGCCATTTTTCGGGATCCATTCACTGTTTCCTCTCCTCGAAGTAGTGCCACACTACACGCTACAAGTGCACCTGTACAGTATTTTTCCCCATGTGTAGAAAAAATAGCTAGAGGGAAGGGGATGTGGAGATTGACAGCCCAATCCTATGCATGTCTACTCAGAGGTAAGTTCATCTTTAGGGGGAAGCACATAAAAAATATTTTATTTCTCCAATAAAAAAATGGTTTATAAATAAATAAACAAACAAACAAACAAACAAACAAAAAAATAAAAGATTAACAAGTTGTGAGTTCCTGCACCTTTTTTTCCACAAAAAAAGCACTGGGTACTACTATATAGGAAGGCAACAGGAGACCGACTATAAGCTGTTACAAATCTGGGACAAAGAAGTTGGCTAATGACTCCTTTTCCTACCCATAAATGCTGGAACTGGGAAAGGCACTTACTATTCCTATCACCTATTTGACACAGAGCACAATTTTTATTCATGCCTGTGCACAGGTCACTTTCCTTTATGGGTGGTATTAAGTGTTGAATTGCTAGGACCCATTTCATTACTAGTCTAGGTAGGGGAGCTACATTCCACTTCCATCCAACAAATTTTTTTCAGTTAGTTTGTAGCTTGATTTCTTATTCATGAGAAGATCTGCTGGAAGGTGCATGAGCAATAAATCCTGCTTAAATCTCAGGAGCCAGAGGAGTGCCTAAGATTTTCAGCAGCTGGGAGGGGCCTTCAGTGCCTCTGCTCCTCCTATGACCAGCAAAACAAGAAACAACTATGCAAAATTTAAAAAAATTAAATTATGCAAGCTAAGAAAATTGTGTAACACACGCATGCTGCAGAATGTGGGTTTTATTGGCATGTGTGCATAAACCAGTGGTATCCAAACTGTGATCTGTGGCTCCCTGGGGAAAGGAAGAAACCAGCCGGGGAGGAGTGAAATCCTTGCAAAGAATACACTGCCCTATACAATGTATAGGTCAATAGGTCAAAGGAGCTGCCAGTCAAAAAAGATTGGGAGCTACTGACATAAACCTGACATCAATTCTGACATCATCATCATACTGACATCAATTCTGAAATTACTGAACGTTGATTGGTTAGTATGGTTTCCTATCACAGTTCGTGTAGTTTCCTATCAAGATGAACCCCACCACAACCTGTTCAATTCAAGACACTTCCACACGCACTTAACTGAAAATATGGCTTACCTGCAGCAAAGTACAACTGTGCAAGTTGGGAGGGGAGAGTGTAAAATTGACATCCAGCAAAAAATCTTTGTTCTTCAGACACTGAGACTTATGCTGGTGATCTTCTGGATCTGCCCAGAAGCGCAAGTGGTGGAGCCTGTAGGTGGCTTTCAGAGACAGGAAAAGAGCTAACCATCTGAAAACAAATCACAACAGACATTCTTATTCACAGTTCTGTGAACCTCAAATAAAGAGGAAAATTTTTCTAGAAGTCCTTTTCTTTTACAACATATGCTTGGAACTACCGTATGTTTAAGAGCAATGGGGAAAAAAGAACCACTTACTTTAAAAAAGTGTTGTACAGTGGCAGTTCTTCAGCAACTACATGACAACTCATCCTGGGATCACCTCATTACGTCAACTCAATCACCTCTTTCTTTTATATCTAATTTCCTCCAAAATGTTCTGTGTATGTATTGCACAACACAGCTGCCCATGTGGCTGCTGGGGCTCATCAGTTCGACTCAGTTGGGCCACTGCTTCGGTGGCTACACTGGCTGTCAGTTGGTTTCCAGGTTGAATTCAAGTGCTAGTTTTGGTTTTTAAAGCACTACCCCGTAGTTCTCAAACTTTTAGCACTGGAACCCACTTTTTAGAATGAGAATCTGTCAGGACCCACCAGAAGTGATGTCATGACCAGAAGTGACATCATCAAGCAGGAAAAGTTTTAACTGTCTTAGGCTGCGACCCTACCCACACTTCCCCAGGAGTAAGTCCTATTTACTATCATTGTTAAAAGCATTTACTTAGTACCTTTTTAAAAGTACAGGTCTGTAACACTTCCCCAGATGCAGTCACATACCATGGTAGCATCAAGTCTAATATATTAAAAATAAAATATTGAAATGAATGGGGACCCACCTGAAATCAGCTCATGACCCACCTAGTGGGTCCCAATCCATAGTTTAAGAAACACTGCCCTATACAATTCGGGTCCAGGGTATTTAAGGGACTGCCTTTGTCCATATAATGCTACCCGTCCTCTTAGGTCATCTGAGGGGGCTCTTCTGACTGTGCCGCCACCACTAGAGGTGAGGGAGTGGCAACTAGGAATAGGGTCTTCTCAGTGGTGGCACCCCATTTATGGAATTCCCTTCCCCTGGAATTAAGAACAGCTCCTTCTCTGGAGACCCTTCAGTGGAACCTCAAGACCTTCTTATTTATGAAGACTTCTAGCTGACACTGGGGGCTGGTGCTTTTTAAATGGCATATATTTTAATTGTTTTTAATATATATTGTTTTACTTTATGTTGATATTGTTAGCAACCGTGTCCCCTTTGGTGTGGGAACAAGGTGAAATAAAAATCCTATAAATAAACAAAAAGAAATATTATAAAAAGAAACGCTTTTCTCAGATCAGGAGATACTAGATGTTCAATACACAATCACTGCAGGAGAAGAACAAGGCTTCACGTAGCAGAACTCCAAACCAGGTTTGTGTAGCCAATTAAGTAGACAGAATAGTTAGGTATGACACAAGTCTCAAAACTATCAGTGAGTGATAGTTAACCTGCTGCCCCCCCCTCTCTCATTAAGGAGGCTGTTAAGACTGTACAGTTTTAAAAACTGATTTTAAAGGGATGCATTTTTCCCCTTCTCCAGGGTCAGCACATTCTTTCTCATTTGCAGGGGCCATTCATGTTGAGTCAAATCCGTGTATAAAAAATCAGTGTGTAAATAGGCTGGACCTGTATATCATAAACTCCCTAGATGGATAAGATCACTAGTAATTGCAACTAACCCAAATTGAATTTAAAAAAGATCAAAATAGACATATAGCGAATTGTTAAATATTAAAGGAGAGCTTCTAAGCAAAGACGAGCTGGAAGAGAGAGGAATACGTCTGGACTGGTGGAATGAATTACAAATAAGATCAAGAATACAGGAAGACTTTAAAAGTCGATTGTAAAGCCTGGACAGGTTTCATTGGGGGAAACATGTTTATAAGGGATTGTTTTGTATAGTCAAACTAGCTTGTTCACCTTAAGAACAGGGAGTCATTAATCTATTAATTTTTCTCTATTAGGAATATCTGTAGATTTCCATAATTGTGTATACAATATTCTTGCTGCTGTATTTATCTGTACAATAAGGTATTTCTTTTGTAAAAATCTTTAATTTCTGACACTATATTCAGGAGGAATATTTCCAGTTTGAATGGTATTACAATATCAAGGGTCTCTTGAAACATGTTTTGTATCATTTTCCTGTATATCTTGGCTTTTTCACAAGTCAACCACATATGATAAATGTACCCTCAATCTGGTTACATTTCCAACACTTTTTTGATAAACCTGGGTACGTTTTTGCTATTTTATCTGGGGTCCGATGCCATCTATAAAATATTTTATATAAATTCTCTTTAAAAGAAACCGCTTTTGTTAATATCCTGTTGTGTCGACTAATCTATGTAACCTGTGCTCTTTTAAGAGGGCAATAAAGACTTTTATTTCATCCGATTTCTAATGTAGAATTTTAATTCCTGCAGGTTGGTTACTATAGCTAGTTTTGTTTGTTTTATTGCTATTTTAAATTTTGTTTTATGCCACCTTTTAAGTTTTTAAACCTGAAAGGCAAAAATTCTGCACTAATTAAGATAAGCAACCTGCAACAGTATAAATACATATGCTGATTTTTACAGCCTGCCCAAATGAAAATCTGTTTTAGGATTCCAACTGGTTTTTCTCACCTGGCTAGATGCCCTTGGTGCATGAGGTTTGCCATCTCGGCTGGAGAAACATCAATAAACCGTAGAAAAGAGAAACAACTCTCTTCCTCAGTGCCTAGAATTAAAAAAAAAAGTTACGAATACACGCCACCTACAGGGTGAAACAGGCTTACAATAAAGGAAAATACTAATCCTGCTCTTTCCAATGCTAAGTTGCAAAGGTTACAGAGCAAAATAAGATTATTACTATTTAATTTAGATACCAGAAGAAACAAAGTAATTTGTTTTCGTAGTCAGCACCTACCATATTTCACTCAAAATAATGCAATTATTTTTCAAAGGAACAGTCACTATCAACCTATCCCTACCCAAAATGTCACAATATAGCCAGGGCAATTTATTTAAAAAATTTGTTTCCTGTCTTTTCTCTCCCATAAGGGAGGTGCTCAAGGTAACTTAACATGCAATAAAAATAAAATCAAGAATAAAAAACACGTTAAACACTATAGCACACTGTAGCATGCCAGAGCACAATATTAAAATAGCACAGCTAAGAAAAGACAGAACACATCAACATCAATGTAGGCATCAAAGGTTAAAAAGAATAGAAACATTTTCAGTTGCTGTTGGAACAGTGGATGTAAATGGAACTAGCTTGTCATTAAGATAAAAAGAATGCTATCATCTGGGTGCCACTGCAATAAGCACTTGGTTCTCACATAGAAACTCATTAGTTGCAAATGACAGAAGAGAAAATGCGCAAATCTTGTTCATAATTTCAAGACAGGTAAGAGCCCAATTACAATGGGGGCTAGATAAATGGTTTCAGGGGCGGTGCATCTGGCCCATGGGCCTTATGTTTGACATCCTTGGCCTACACAGTGGTTTCTGAAATACACAAAAAATGATTGCCTTTAAGCACTGTGACCACGCAGACTGATAAAGAAGTAAAGTGGAAGAGAATGAGCAGAGGATGGCTGCAGCAGAAACAGCTGCAAGAAACAGCTGAAGAACCTCTGGAGGAGGGGTGTAACACATGCATTCTTCCCCCTGCCTTGTCACAACAGAGTGCGAGGGCCACGCTAGTTCATCTGCCGAATGATTGCAGAATGTAACTTTTCCCTTTCCCATACAAGTCAGTGGAACAAAATATAAGATGGGTAATCAGGACAGTCACTGATTTTGTGATGGGGGAAAAGAACCGAAGATGAATTTGAGATCCACTGTATTAGCAGAAGCACTGCTGTGAAGGATTTATGGGTTATAGCAGGTAAGAAGAATCAACCACGTGATGGCTATAAAAATGGGTGCAATTTTAGTATACTTAATAACATCCAAAAAGTAAAATTTGTTAAGTCTAAGAATAATCTTTATAGTTGGAAAGAATACATAGCTATGAAAAAAACAAAGGATGCTGAAGACAAGTCAGTATGGTGGAACACTAAAGACAAGATAGCAGGCAGTGGGGGTATACACCCACAAATAACATAAATCATTTAAAAAGGGTTTGAGAATAAAATGACCAATATTATTATGCGTCATTTAAAAAGGGTTTGAGAATAAAATGGTCAATATTATTATGCAATTGCACAAATTAATGGCAATACCACATTTGGAGGATCATGTCCAGTTCTGATCACAAAAAGGATATAGTGCAACTGGAAAAGGTGTAGAAGAGAGTGAGCAAAATGATTACTGACTGGGGCATCTCCTTTACAAGGAAAGGCTATAGCATCTGGGGCTCTCTGGTCTAGAAAGAGCCTGAAGGAACTTGAAGGGGTAACATGACTGAGGGCGCAATCCTAACCCACTTTCCAGCATTGACATAAGGGCAGTGTAGCTCTGAGGTAAGGGAACAAACATTTCCCTACTTTGAGGAGGTCTCCATGAGTGCCACCCAACTGTGGGATGCAGCACACATTCCATTGGCATAGCTATGCCAGTGCTGGAAAGCTGGTTAGGATTTGGGCCTAAGACATATAAAATCATGCATAGATAGAGTGGACAGGGAGACGTTCTATTCCCTCTCGCACCAGAACTAGGAGACATCCACTAAAATTGACTTGTGGAAAAGCTGACTAGGCAAAAGGATTTCCTTACCCAGTGTGTAATTTATCTGTGGAACTCCTTGCAACAGGATGTTGTGAAGGCTACCTGGTCGAGGAAAAGTCCCTCATAGTTTACAAGCCATGATGACTATATGCAACCTCTGGGTTTTAAGGTAGCCTATCTCAGAATATCAGATGCAAGGGAAAGGCAACAGGAAATAGGTATCTTGTTGTCTTGAGTGCTTCCTGAGGCATCTGGTGGGCCACTGTGAGATACAGGAAGCTGGATTAGATGAGCCCTTGGCCTGGTCCTACAGGCCTCTTCCAAGGTTTTTATGTTCTTCACAAATACTTAACAGGATATCATACAGATGAGTGGAAATAGTTTACTCCATCCACAGAGCACGGAGTGAGAAACAAAGTTAAGTTCAACTATGAGACGGTAATTTAAGTTAAGCATTATGAACATTTCAAGTACAAGACAGTTCAGCAAAGGAATAAAGTAACTGGAATTGTCATGGCATTTCCTTTCATGAAGTTTAATCTCAGCTAAAGAAAAAAGATAACTGAATCCATTATCTTATTTATCTTCAATAAATAGTATATTGAACATGACCTAATCTTATCCTAATGTTTTTCAAGGACTTTAACCTACCCCTCCTATGAAAGAGTGATTGCTGGATGTGGTCCGGTGCAAAGGGAGAAAGTAAAGTCTGCAACCACCTAAAAATTAACAGAAGAAAGAATCAAAATGTGACAATTTAGACAAGAAGTGGCTAATTCTAGCTCAAACTGTTAATTCTTAACTTTGTATCACACTTTCATCCAAGGAATTCAGAGCACTGTTTTTACCAAATCACCATCCTGTGAGGTAGTTTAGACTAAATAACTTACAAGCAATGTGGCTTTCTTAATGTCACCCAGAGAGCATGGCCCTGGGTTTCAGGTCCAAGTCCAAAATTTATACTTATTATGGAGCTGTACTGAAGGCCGATAGTAAGTTTGCCTAAACATTTCTTAGAGAAATCTCTCCTAGTCACAGATGAGCCAAAAAATCAGATCCATGCAATGGGGACTGATTAATTAGAACTGGAAAAGAATGCCAACAATCTTACCTGTCCCGTGAGTGGTTAAACACCCTGATCTGACCATGACGGTAGAGGAATTTTGAAATCTGGTATGGCTTTAGTGAAATGTGAAATGGAGACCAAGTTTCTTGTCGCTCAAATAGTTCTGGGTGATTGCACACCTATAAGGAAATTTAAGGCATCAGAAACTGATGTGACACATATATTTTGCTTTCTGTATTAGATCAGCTAAGCCTACGTGAAGTAATCTTATATTTCTCATTTGCCCTGCTTCCTCTCTCCTTCCTCGGTTGTATTTGTGTCTGTTTTTAGATTATGAACCTGCTGGGAGAGAAATCTGTCTTTCATTTATTGTAAGTGCCATGTATGTGGACTGTGTTATATAAATAATTTAAATCTATTTGCTTTTCAGTTCACATTTTTTTGGAAAAGCTGCATAATGACAAGGGAGAAAGTCAACTCCTTCAGGCTGGGCGTATGAAGTTGAAAGCAGTATCATTTTCCATACATACTATATAGTTTTGCCTCCTTCATTCCTCTCCTGTCTCCTTTCCAAAATGAACACACACTTCCCAACACAACTTATACCTTACTGTACAAAGTACAATAAGTACAAAGTACAATAAGGACTTTGTACAACTTATACCTTATTGTACAAAGTACAATAAGGACTCACTTTTTAAATGATAGCATACAGTTGCAACTGAGCAACTGCAATAAGGTATGTCAACTTTTTCTTTCACGATCATCAGATCAGCATTGTTAAGAGTTGTTGTTCATACATCTCACCTTCCTGAACTGCATAACCAGGTTCATGAGGCTACTGGTAGTGTTCTGTGCTTGCTGGGTAGTGCCCATGGAGGACTGCAAAAGGTCATCAATAGAAATTTTGTTCTTCAGAGCCTGGTACAATAATTTTTGTCGACTTGTCTGCTGGCAATACATTAGAATCTCAATCTAAACAAAAAAGAGAAAATGTGTAAAATGGATTATCAACAGAAAATAATATTAGAGCCAGGTTCAGGATGCACACACACTCCATGAACAATCATGTCAGATAGAGCTCTCTCCCAGACATGTTTAGGGGTATGTTCATTAGTGCATTCAGGGATCCATGATGAAATCTGTAAAAAGTTTCTTCCTAGCTATTTAAGATAAAAAGCATTCCAGTACTATAAATTGCATAGAAAAATATTTGTTACAATAGAATAGTGAGAAACATATTCCAGGAAAAAGTTTCAGCATGTTAGAAGCTTATTTCTACATTTGATAAAAGAATAGATAAACACTGCATATATATCCTGCTCATGGAGTCCTTCTGTAATTTAGGGCCCAATCCTATCCACCTTTTCAGAACTGATGCAACTCTGCCACAAAGCATCGTGCAAAGGGGTGCAGTTATGGAGGCTCCATCAAAGCAAGGGAACTTTTATTCCCTAATGCTGCATTGTGGCTGCACTGGTCCTGAAAAGTTGGACAGGATTGGGCCCTTAGATTTCCAAGCTGCAATTACTGCATCGTACTCATTCTCACTAATGGCAGAGCTGTTTTCTGAATGAGAGTTAACAGATTTGGAAAAGTATAAGATCACAAGTCCTTCATGCCAAGAACACAAATTGCATAAACGCTAAGTAACCACAGGGAATCAGAATTGTGCTAGTACACAGTATACCCATCTGACAGACCCATCTGAGATTCATATGCTGAACTCCACATCTGCACAGGATTCCACGTGCACAGAATCCAACAGCTGCTAAGACCACACCTGTGCAATCAGTACACATTGTTAAGGCATACAGATTGTAAGAATAAGCCTATAGAAGCTGAAGCCTCTGTGTAGACCCACGTACAAAGATGAAGTTCAACATGTCCACCAAGTGCACTGTAAAATGAGTTGTGAGGTGTGCTCACATATCGTGTCTCCTCCTAGTTTAAATGTCTTCCCTCCCAATGCAGCCCACTCCACCATATCCTCAGCAATAGCTCAAGATCAGCTTTGGGACAGGCTCAGTGGGTCAATTCCTGCCAACTGTGCAAAGTGATGATTATCTTATGCTTACCAGGGAGCAAGCAATTAGGTCCATTCATCCCAGTTGCTGCTGACGCCCTTGTGTTTCTTTTTAGATTGGGAGACCTTTTCGGACAGGGGACGACTTCCTTTATGTGTAAAACACTGAGAACGTTGTTGTTGTTGAAAGTGGTACATAGTTTTAAATAAAGGGTTATGAGCTCCACTCAAGGAAGATTCCATCCCCCTGGTTTCCAGGGTCTGGACCTCAATGCAGTTCCCTTATACCACATCTCATGCTGGTCCTAACAGTCATGCAACCTTCAGGCGTAGCTGGGGTGAGGGATCTCAGGGGCTATGGCAGGGAGAAAGGGACAGGAAACATCCCTTTTGCAAATTTTGTTTTGCTCACACAAGCTTGGAAGCAACTCAACAGTAGCAAAGTAACACATGCAAAAAGCCTGAAGAGAAAGGGGGAAAACCACAGAATTCAAACTTTTAGGAAGTTTTTTTTTTTGCACCTTGTCCGACAGTTCATTTTCCACATCTTTCTTGATTCTCCTCAGCATGAAAGGCTTCAGAATCATATGCAAGCGAGATAGCTGATCTGAAATTAGACAGAAGGTGTACAATTATTATGTTAAAGGTGAAAAGTTATGTTCTACTACTATTTTTTTCCATTTTGACAATCTCATAAGCACACCAATGGACACAAACACAGACATGATGCAATCCATATCTAGATATTTTGCACACTTCATTCATCTGCTTGAATTGTCCTGGATTCATGAGTAACAGCAAAGGAGTTTCTGCTACTACTTAATCCTCAAATACTTCCACAGTCTTGAAGAAGCTCTCAGTTTCCACAAAAATAACCCTTACCACCATAGAAAAAAGTCAAAACCTGGATCTAGAATTTTACAACAATCAAAAATGAAAAATGCATTTCAGTCTTGTGGTGAGTTCTCCTAACGTAATTGAATTCCCATTAAGAAAACATAGGCTCCTCCACAATACTCACTCTCATCAATGGCAGACTTATTCTCTGCATGGCTTTCAATATCTTTAGAAAACCACTCGTTGAATTCTTCATGCGAGTCAAACAATGTTGGCATAATGAAATGAAGCAAAGCCCAGAGCTGCGACACAAGAGCAAAAGAGGGCATGAGAAGTTACACCACTACACCATTAACTTATAACTTTTTTACTGAGCACACAAAATGGACTTGAAATAAGGTTGTTTTCCTGTAAATTATATTCTTCAAAAAGATCCACATGAACACATACAAGCATCTGGCTAGGTTGGTCACACACAAGGACATCTATCAAGTGTCTACCATACATGCAAACGGGTCAAAGGTAGGACAGCAGAAATCCTTCATTTTCTCATCACAGGAAGTCAGCATATAAGGCAAGGGTTTCCAAACATCTTGGGAAACCATGAGGCACTCTGCAGGGTGTTGCAGGCTATTGGCTGGCCGGCAGTGAAACCGTGACACAAGGCTGCAAAGGACAGTAAGAAGCCTGGCTTGGCTGGGCCCCCATACACGGGTTTTGCACACTGGGACAGGTCCCCCCACCCAACCGGAGCCTCTTACCATCCTTTGTGGCCCCATGTTGCAGTCTCTGAACCCGGAAGCAACTGGAGATGATGTCATCGGCAGTCACTTCTGGGAGTCGGGCACTGTGTTTGCAGTATTGCGGGGATGTTGCAGGGCCCAGAATATTGGGAAGTACTGATAAAAGGGGTTGCAAAAATGCAGAATTCATATACTGATTCCATAAGACATCAATAACTGGTTTATCATGCATTCTTAACAAACCTTTAAGCCCAGTGAATGGGATTTGATTCCAGCTTCGATTCCTGGTTATTACTCATTGCAGAAAACCTTTGTATACACAATGGTGAGGAGGCACAGAAACAGCAGGTGCTTACAAGAGGAAATATGTGCATAGCCAGAGCTTTGTTTGCTGTTTCTGCTGATGATCCTACTGCCAAAGAATCAAGCCACTTTATAAACTGGGAATGAGCACAACCTTTGCAGCCAAAGCAACAAACAATGGTTCAACAGAGTGTGTGGTTCACCCCAAGGAAACTCCTGGGAAAAAACTCCTTCTTAAAAAAAAGATATCTAGAGCATTGCAAAGCAGGGAGGGAAGGGCAAGGGCAAACTAAGCATGCATACCTCAGCCATGGTGTTTTGAATCGGTGTGCCAGTCAGCAAGAGTCTATTTCGACACTGGAACTGAAGCAAAATTTTCCAACGAACACTGAAAAACCAACATGTCTCCATTGTTAAAAACTATGCAAAAGTGGCATAAAGGAAATCAAGACTCTTCACATTTTTAGACCTCGTCTAAGGAACAAAGATTACATATATTTTCCTATCATTTTATTCCTTCACTTTTCCCCTATTTTAAAATACTGCCCTTCCTCCAAGGAGCTGAGGGTGGTGCACATGGTTCTTTCCTTCCTTTTGTCTTAAAACAACTTTAGGTGGTAAGTTAGGCTGAGAGAGAGTGACTGGTCCAAGGTCACCAAAGAAGCTTTGTGGCTGAGCAGATCCAGCATCTGCAGATTTGACTCGCCATGGATGCCAGCAGATACTGGGGTCCACATTTAAAAGCACCAAAAATCATGTTTCCTATCTTTGCGTGGTCAAACAGCTCAATTTCCTAGCCTCTACAGCTATTTTTAGCCCTGAAAGACCCGTTATGCTGAGGTTCCTTTCTCCTCCCAGAGTTGCCCCAGAATGCGTGCGTGGAGTAAGACCTAAGCCAGTGATTTTTCCTTTGTTCTTCACACAGAGCATGCAACAAGGCAATTCAGGTGACCGTTCCCCCCACCCCACACCAAACAATTAAGGGAACTCTTTGACTGAGCTGGATCTGAGGGCAGGGGCCAAGTCACACACATATCAGATAGGACCTATTAGATAGGGAGAGCACTTTTCAAAGCAGTCCAGGGTTGGGAACTTTTACTGTCCTACACTGCACCCTAGCTTCCTTTCTATCAATGGCCAAAAGATTCATGTTTCTTGTCTCATGCATAAATTACCTAGAGCTACTCTTGAGTGCCTGTGCCTCATCCAGCACCATATATTGCCACTTAACCCGTTGAAAATATTTAACATCTTGAACTACAAGTTGATAACTGGTGATAACCACATGGAAAGGAGCATCCTGAGTATACAAAGTCTTCTGCAATCAAAAAGAGAAATATTTGAGTTATAAAAACTGAATTGACATATCACTGGTATAAAGGCAAAGCACTGAATGCACATATTTTTAAATCTTTTCAATTCCATCTAAATTGCTGGATTTAATGAATACAGTAAAAAGATACTATTTTTATCATTGATTTGTAGGTAACCTTTTCCAATTTAGAGAAAAGTTTCCCTCTAATACTTCAAGAAGTTCTTATTTTTCACTTTTAAAGTCCTACGCTTTAATTTTAAGGTATAAATGAACAAACTGTACATGGAAGACAAAGAACGTAGCATTCGCCTCAAATGCAGGAGAGAAAAATCTAACATCATTCTACTGCAGGATACAGTTTCTGAGAGCAGTGGTTCTCAAACATTTTAGCACTGGGACCCACTTTTTAGAATGACAATCTGTCAGGATCCACCGCAAGTGATGTCACTACTGTCATGACAGTAGTGATGTCATGGTGAGAAGTGATATCATCAAGCAGGAAAATTTTTAGAATGACAGTCTGTCAGGACCCATGCGGAGTGTGTCATTAGCCTGGTAGTGATGTCATGGCCAGAGGTGACATCAAGCAGGAAAGTTTTTAACACCTCCCATAAAAAAATTAAATCCAATTAATTGAGTAAATTACAAGTTTACAATAAGTACAAGTTTAAAAATTTATTTAAAATAGAGAGCCCAATCCTATGCAAGACTACTCAAAAGTAAGTCCCATTATAATCCATGGGGCTTAGTCCCAGATAAATGTGAATCGAGTTGCAGCCGCACCCTCCTAACCCACCCAAGCAGTTGCTGACCTGTTTAAAAAATATATTAAAAATAAAATGCATATTGAAATGAAATGAATGAAGACCCACCTGAAATTGGCTCGCGACCCACCTAGTAGGTCCCAACCCACAGTTTGAAAAATACTGCTAGAGAATACTTCTGTTTTACTAACCGGGAGGGTCCTGCATCAAAATGGTTGTATCACAACACATAGTTCTAATGACTCAAGAAGAGATCTTCCAACTACCACCTACTGAGACTGCTCTGAGACAAATTGAAAATATGGCTGCAGAAGTGTTGCTGTAGTCTCCTCTTGTAAGAAATGCTCAAATGTTGGGGCAAGGAAGGCAAGCTTCCCAAAGTTTAACAACTGGACACATGAAGCTGCCTATACCAAGTCATACCATAGGTCCAATCTAACTCAGGTGTTGTCTACACTGCCTTGTAATGGCTTAGACAGAGGTCTTTTTCCAGCCCAAGCTGGAAATGTCAAGAATCAACCTATAACTGAGCTAAGTTCAGCGAGACAAACAGCTGCAGATGCTAACTCTGAGTAGGAACTGTGCTGCTTGGAAGAAGGCATCCTGAATCAGGATGTACAATAGGGACTGGTGAGATATGGGTTTAAATGGAACTTTCCAGATGGAAGGCCATTAAAATCTGGCATCAAAATGCAGGGGCAGGTGTTGGAGTGAGAATCAATATTAAAACAAGTCTGAGAAGGACAGCAAGACAATGTGTTTATTCATCACTTGTATTTTTAGAATACATCCTCAGTTTCTATTCTAAAAGGGACAGTAAGTTGCACAAGTAAGGAAAGGGGGGTTTATAGTACCTGACTCCAGAATTTCCTGATCACTTTTCGGTCATGGGGATTTCCCCAGTAAGGCAGCACCTAGAACACACATACAAAATACAAACTTTCATATTCCTGCCATTAGCAAAAATCCCAGAAAGCACTGTTGCTGATCAAGTCAAGGTCACATCAAAGAATTATTTCTAACTTGAAAGAAAAATACAAAAGCATGGATCAGAGGAAACTTGTTCCTAGAAAATACACACATGCACACGCACACACACAGAGCCATAGAGATAAAGCAACAAGTTTAGAATTTTAGTGGTCCATAGTGTAAATTGAATACATTCAAAGTAACTATTAAAACAGATAACACATCCACTTTCCCACACTTAACCCATTTTTGCCCAGACCACATGTGTACCACATTTGATCCCTGTTGCGTATATGCAACGTTGGGCAGGAATGGTTTAATTAGCATATGCCCTGCACAGATATAAATACAATATAGTTGCTATAACAATTTAAACATATTGGTTTGCACTAATTTATATCTTCTCAGACACAAGGGCACAGTAGAGAAATCAATGGATTTCTCGGAATACAAGCACAAAATCAGATGACCAAGTTCAGATGCAATGCTAAATCCTGATTAAAAACCATGGTTTAATATCACTAGCATGAACCTCAAGCCTGCATGTGAGGAGAGAAAAATCAGCAGCTTCCTTTGCAGTGTCAAACAAGCTGTGCTTTGTTGTGGCGTTCAAATTAGTGCAAAAATGTAGTTTGTTCTAGTTACAGTTTCTTAAATGAATGATTCTGCCTTGTTAATCAACTTTAAAGATTTCTAAGGAACTATAGCTGATGTAGAACAGACCTGGAAAAAATCAGGTAGCCAATGCAACATAGGCTGATGTACATAAGGAGAAAACAACATATTCAACCTGCCCTACATTAGCTACACTGGCTAGCGCTTTTCTTCTAGTCTAATTCAAACCACTGATGCTTCCCTATAAGGACCTTTATGGTCCAAAATTAGAGACAACCTCTCCTTGTATGAGCCTTTTCATCAGTTATTCTGATTGGAGCCTGCTTCTTGTGGGAATCAATTAAAAGCTAGGAGCACGGCCTTTACTTGTCCCTACACTCTACAATGATCCCTTATGGAGATCGATGAGTCTTCTCTTACAGGATTCTGAAATGGCTACATTAATTTTGTTGGAGGCTGAGGAATCAACATTGATTTTTGACTGCTGAGTGCTTTGTGGTTTATTTTAGAATTTTACATTGAATAATGGGTAAATGCTGATTCATTGTATTGTGTTGGAAATAATTATGATTCAAGCAAAGCCCATCTATAAACATTTTAAATGAAGAAATGCTGTCTAGACAACATAATTTAGGAAAATAGTCCTGGTGGTAAGGCAATTTGTTTAGCTTCAGCATGATTCAGTAACTTATTAAAGATGTGACAGTTCACAATTATTTACTTCATCATTTCACTGTCTTTCCCATTCTACTTCAGACTTTCTGTACTTTAGAATTCTGCTGCAGAAATAAGATTCCATTACTGCAAAGACAAAGCAGAAACAGCAGAAATTCACTGTTCTTTAGAGCCCTAGTTAATTAGTCCTAAAAGTGTTCCTTTTCAATTAAATATTGTTAATGTTATACTGCCATCTGCTGATAGAGGCAGGAAGTGCACAAAATCAATGAGTGCAGAGTTTCACTAGGCCTGTGGCTAGCAACAGAAGAGACTTTATATTTTAACATCATAGCCACACTGCAGGAATGGGGTTGTCCACGTATGGTATTGACTGAGGGCCTTTGCTCATGATGGCCACCCACCAAACTTCTGAACCCTCACTGTACAAGTGGTAGTGCATAATGAGCCATCAGGGAGCAAGCGCTAATGCTGACAGTGTCTCCAGAGATAAACATGCAAAGTTTATAGACGCATAGATGACATGTATCAGAGATAATGTTCTCCAGCATTTTTAGTGGCATGTATCTTCCTATGTTTACTGTGGGAAACACAAGTGGAGTCACGTAAAATATTAAGCTGCTTTAAACAGCCTCCAGATAAACTTATAGGTAAAATGTTGGGAGGGAGGAGGGGGATGAGACAATTCTCTCCTATGAACAAACACTTCTTAGATTATCTACCAGAAAACTCAGAATCTATTAGAAGACCAAAAGCAAAAGTGGCAGAAATAACAGACAAGGAACTATGTCAGAACTCAATTGGGCTTTTCACATCATTTCAGCCATCAAGATAAGCAGATCATGACTAAAACAAAAAGTTGAAATAATTGAAGGAGTTTTTCAGAAACAACTTTTAAAAATCATCCAAGAATCATCTCAAGTACACTTGTTACCTTAAATCTAGGAACAAATCTGGCAAATTCCTGATGCCAGTTGTTTAGTGTGGAAGCCGGTGAAATAATTAAAAAGGGTCCCCAGATATTTTCTCTCTGAAAGAGGAAAAAACTTTAAATGAAGAGAAACAACATTTCATATAATAACATAATAGAAAACATAATAGAAGTTCAGTAGATAAAATGTTTATCTAAATTTTTAAAATATACATAGTATTTCTTTACAAAAGAGATATGAGAAGTGCGCCTATAACTTCAGGGGAAAGTACAGCTAGGAGTCACAATAGCTTCTTTGTTGCATATCACTACAAACTTCTACTTTTTATCAAGTATAAAACAGATTTCAGTGAAGTCACATTGCAATTCTAAAATCTATACAAGCATGGTTAACAACTGATTAATTTATTTCACTGTCATAGGTGGACTTGAAGTTTAAGACAGACTGAAAGGGCATATATGGATAATAGCATAGTTGGTGACTAAGAGCCTAATCCTGAGCTCTGCGCGCTGGCTTACTGCCGGCGTGTACTGTCAAAACCCTGCATTAAGCCCTAATAAGCCCTAATGCCGGATGAGCAGCTGTGCCAGTCCAGCACTGGCCGGCACTGAGCTAGTGTCAGAGTGATACCCAGTGGTATCATGGACCACTGAGCAGCAGAGAGGAAAGTGGGGGGAGGTGGGGAGGAGGCGTTCTGGGGAGAGGAGGGAAAGGGTGGGAGGAGGCGTACTGGTGGGGAAGGGAGGTGGGACTGGTGGAGCAAAGCCTCCGCGTCAGGATCACTGCCTGACACAGAGGCTTTTACCTCACTGTTACCCTTTTACGGGCTGTTACCCCACTGCGGGGCTACTCCCTTTACCCGGGGAAAGGGGACAAAAGTCCCCATCTCCTGAGGTGCTGCCCGCAGCTACCTTGAGCATGCAGGATGCCGTGGTAGCCATTTTCAGTGCCGCCACAGCCGTGCGCCCAGGCAGCACAGGATTGGGCTCTTAGGTGGGTTAACTAGTATCAGGAACCCTAGAAAAGGTGGAATTATACAAGTTGCGAAAAGGCTCTGAAGAACAAAACATTGCAGGCTAATTTTGATAATGTATACTGAAAGGAAATCTTCATGTACAAATGTAAAACCTGGGTCCCGCTTGAAGCATATGAAGCACTTCTGTCAGGTGTGCAACAGAGAATCTACGTACCTCAGCCAGATGCGCTAGCAAGGCAATGCTCTGCACTGTTTTACCCAGACCCATTTCATCTGCCAGGATCCCATTGATGCCCTAAAACAAAATTACACTACAATAAGTATCTCCACCAATTTTTTGTTGCACATATGCTGTCAGAACATACCACAACAGGAATAGCATCCTCCATTACACTGTAATTTTCACATAGTATGTGTTCATCCATTTAGGCTTAGTATCCTCACAGAACATTCTTAAGTTTTCAATTCAGGCTGGGTAAGACAAAAACATTATGTATAAAGGGATAGCTAATACAATGTTGAAACTTATGTATTTCATCAAACAATGCAAGATGCTATTTGGGAATTCCATAGTAATTCCTGTCCCTGAAAAACAGATTCTCAGGCTATTCTTGAAAAATATAGCTTGATTTGCTCATGTAAAGTGCAAATCTTAAAAGACTCAGAAGCCATTTATTACGATTATTATTATTTATTCTTATTTAGATACTGTGTTTAAACAAATATGTTCTCAAAGTAGTTGATCAAAGGAATAAGAAGATTCTCTGTCCCTAAGGGGGAAGTTATAAATCTATAAAAAACACAAAGGAGACACCAGCAAACAGCTGCAGTGAGGGACAATATGCCAGGATGACGAGGGACACTTGCTCTTCCTCTGTTAAGTATAATACAACAAGGAAATTCATCCCTTTTGCTAGAGACGTATAAAGAAGGAACTTGTCTCTGAGAACTAGCTTCAAGAAAGGCTAGTGCATACCTGCTCATAAAGGTTAGCCAACCAGTTCATGCCTTTCAACTGGTAGCCTTTCAGTTTACCACTGAAAATGGTAGGCTGTGGAATGTCCTCTCCAGCCCGAATGGATGGGTTTGCAAGGCTGTAGCTCTCTCCAAAGCCAGTGCCAGATTTGTTGGCAGCTCGAAGTGCTGCTGCCCGACTCTCTTTGGCATCTTCATCAAATGACCTGGTCTAAGTGAGAGGAGGAAGGAAAGATTAAGGCTGCAATCCTTCCACTAAGGGTCAGAACCATTGGATTTACTGCAGGGTAAACAAATCTAGGTTTGCACTTAAACCTCTCTTCACAGATTTGATAGGGATATATAACCAAGTTAACAAAAACCTGATACGCTGTACAAAATTATAAAGTTTAAATATTCCATTCCAATTCTAGAGATCCTATAATTTATTACACTTCCTAATTTAGTTTAGAACACTGCCTTAATGCTTACCTGGGCTTGATGAATCCGGTAGGCATCTTCTGCATTCTTCAGAGCCTGCACTTTGTAGTAATTACTGTCTGAAAATATCACCAAATTTTAAAAAGGCATATAGATTAATCACAAAACTCAACAGAAGGATTACTCACACACTTATGAAATCTCAGGGTCTAAGCGCTACACATGTCTGAAGTATGGTGACCAAAGCCACATCTTTCCTAACTTCTATTCAAGTTGAGTTCTAATTCTCACCATAATCCTCCTGGGTGATGTTGACCACAACCCCTCCACCAATATCAATTTGTCTCTGGATAGAGCTGTCTTCAAGTTTTCGTAAGATTTCCTCCTGGATTCCATCATGTCCTATATCTCGCTTGCGGCTCATGAAGTGGGCATACAACTCTGTTTGGGTAATCAGGAAGTTGAGCTTTCTTTGCTGCCTCTTAGCCTAAAATAATTTACAAGACAATACAATAACCACAAATTTCACATCTAAACAACCACAAAAGCAGTAAAAATACCATACTGAATTTTCACAGACATGTGAAAAACAAGTGATGAAGTTATATTCTTGTACCTTATCCACATCAGAATATTAGCTGTCCACGAAGACAGTTATCTAAATAGAAAACAGTTATCTAATAGCTATTGGTCTTTTTTTTCTTGCTAGCCAGGAGATGAGGCTTATGAAAATGGATCATATGGTTATAAAATAAAGTAGGCCTGACTTTAGAGAAATAACATAAAATAGAGCTCAAGGAAGAAACAGCACAAGCCATACCCAGATAAAGAGAAACACAGGAAGGTCTCTTTTAAATAGCTAGTATGCCATCATCTGTAAGGACTTTCAGAAGTGTGTAAAGAAAGATCTTCCTCAACCAGAAGGAAGACTGGAGTTACAAGTACAGCAAAGATACAGGCCCTAGCTGCCTAGCATACAACATTATAGTATAGAGGCTAATACAGCAAAGTTTAAGTAGCATTAAGACATGGTTCACTATATCAAGAGAATTTAGAACCTAGTCAAAGAGAAAAAAATACTCCTGTAACAAATTTGATCACCCTAACAGCCAGAATGTTGCAATGGCTGGGCCCATGGACTGGTTTCAGATACAGGTGGATGAAAAGTCATGTGATTTAAGTCTTACCTCCCTCATCTCCTCATCCAGTTTGCGCTGCTCCAGGGCTTCTTTTTCGGCTCGTTTGCGGTGTTCCTTTTCCACCTTCTCATATTTCTTCCAGTAAAGAAGCATCTCCTTTGTTAGGCGCCGTGCCCGTGGCAGAGTCTCCTTGCAGTTCTTCTGGGCTTGGATAGCTGCTCGACGCACCTCTCTCATACACTGATGAGCCAACTACCAAAGGAGGGGTAGAAAATATGGCATTTTAAAAAAAAAAACAAGCATGAAGAGGCAGTTGAGGAAGTGAAGGTGAGATCCTTCAAGTCTTGCACAGAACACACTTGATCTTGAATCTTATTTGGGGGAAGAGTTGATTTACAGTGGGCCCTCATTATCCATAGGGATTTCATTCTGGAAACCCCCATGGATACAAATTCTGTGGCTGCTGGAGTCCTGATGGAATCAGGATCAAGGCGCTGCAATGACCTACCTGGAGGTTGCACTGGGCCCGTGGCCCATTCCATTAGCCTCCTCACCTCCACAGAAGGCTTCCCGGTCTGCGTATGCAACTTCGAGTTGTGTCTGGAAGGTGTTTTGAGGCCCTCGGGGCCCTCCACATATCATAGTACCTTCCAGATGCAACTAGAAGTCATGTATGCATACCAGGAGTCACTTCTTTTCATGTCCTGGAGGCCCTCTGAGATTTGGGGAGGCATCTGTGGATGGTAAAATCTGCAAATGCCAAGTCAGTGGATAAGGATGGCCCACTATATAGACACTTCCTTAAATTTCAGAGTTCCCAATTTATTTTAAATATATCTAAGGAGTGCAACTTGAAAGCAAAGATGTAACTAAATGCAAACAGAAAAGTATTTATATTTCAAGAAGAATTAAAAGACCATCTGTTTCCAGCTTTGTACTCATAGCAATAGTTATGAAAAATAAGACAATGAGTATCCTAAGAATTTCTTGTGTTTAAAAAGCTTTACTGTGCAAAGAATAGAATTAATTTTCACAAATTCTCCCTCCCCTCTGAAGCCTTCTACATTATCTGAAAGCCTGTTCCTGAGTTGTGAGAGAACCTCAGAAGCAGATTTTCATAGAGCTCAGAGGGAAGAGAAAAACATTCCCCCATTGAGCAAATGGACCTTCTTCCACAAACAAAGACGTTCTTAGGATACAATTATTTTTATTATTAAATTACTTACAGTATGTACGGCTTTTAACAATAAAAATCTTTAAAATGGCTCTCTGTTTATCCTCTCTGGTTGTAACACAGAAACTGATCTGACTGAATACTGAAGACTCAATGTAATTTTATTTCATTAAACATTTTTTTTTAATTAGAGAATGCTAAATGTGTTGTACCTTTCTACTGTTGCTTAAGAAGAGGTTTCGCGCTGAGACTTTTTGTTTGTATGCCTAAAAAAATAAGAACATTCTTTAAAAGTCGTTTTACAGGTCTAAAGTCTAAACTAAGAAACACAATTCTGTTGACAGCATCCTCCAATCTTCTCCAATTCCGCCCCCCATGCACACTCTGTGCCCCTTCCCATCCCATTCCAGGGGATTCCCCAACCCTCAGGAGCAGCTGTTTAGGGAATACAAGAGAAAGGAGTGACTAGGAAAGCCTTCCAATGCAAACAGAATTCTGCTCAAGCTTCTCTAAATCAACTCACTATTTTCAAAAAGATCAAGTGAAAACCTGAATTACAACAGCAAAGTACAGGCAACTTGATAATTGTACTGCAAATGCATGCTATTAGTTCTCAGAATATTTTAGGTATACGAGAGAATTAAGCTACGGTCTATGGCAGTGGTTCTCACACATTTAGCATCAGGACCCACTTTTAGAAAAAGAATCTTGTTGGGACCCACCAGAAGTGATGTCATGACCGGAAGTAACATCATCGAGCAGGGAAATTTTTAACAATCCTAGACTACAATCCTACCTACACTTGCCCAGGAGTAAGTCCTATTTACTATCATTGTAAAAAGCATATACATAGTAGTTTGTTAAAAGTACAGGCCTATAACATTTCCCCAAATGCAGTCACATGCCATGGTAGAATCAAGTCTAATATATTAAAAATAAAATACTGAAATGAATGGGGACCCACCTGAAATTGGCTCGCAACCCACCTAGTGGGTCCCGACCCACAGTTTGAGAAACACTGGTCTATGGCATAACTAAATCAAGCATTAGTAAGATTAATTATACCTGAAAAATATCACCCAAATTAGCAAGGGTGACAGATACTGTGCTACCTTCCATTTTTGTAAACAGGGTTTCCTCTTTAGGTAGACTACTAAGCACTCCTCTACACAAGTTTTCCTTTTAACTACAGGAACAGTTATTTGTTCTCTGAATGAACCCATAACTCTCCCAGTTCAAAGTTATTCTGTAGAAGGAGGGAGAGTGGGGGGGACGGGCAGACTGGACAGCAGATCTTAAGGACGCACCTCCTCTGTGGAGGCTGAAAACAGGCAGGCTTTGCTTGGAAAAGCAGCAGCAGAAGCCCCCAAAACTGCTTGAAGATGCAAGAAGTTTGCAAACAGGAAACCCGCACAAGCCGGATCCACAGCCATCAGCTGACCCTGCCCTGTGCCTGCTGGGTTGACAGGAGGCTTACTTACTTGCTCACTCAGTGTAATGGGGCTTACTTCTGAATAAGCTTTGCAATCATATTGGGTGTTTAAACAGATGTGCTGCTCATCAAGAGGTCACAAGGGAACAGATGAAGTATCTGAGCAGACTGGAAGCTGCCTGTATGCAGGGAGAAGAGAGCGCTCTCCCTCAGTTAAGCAAGGAAAACATCCAACAGATTTTTGCAAGGTGCATGGGGGCAGTTTGCACTAAAGCCTATTAGGCTTTGATCTTGGGTGACGACCATCGTATATGCAGTCATTGTTAGGTGGAATGTCTCTAAGCGGCGCACACCAGCATTTAACCAAATTCAGAAAAATAATTATGAAAGAACAAATAAATTTAAAAGTAAACTAGACCAAGAATGACCACACAGCAGTTGGGCAACAAAAGACTATTAACCTAGCAGCCTATCTCATCTTACTCAGCATTCCTGTGCTTGCTGGTTCTTTTCCCCAATATATTCCATGCTGTTCTGACATGCTGACAAAGCTCACCTTTGGCAACTCCTTCTTAGCAATGCTCAGCCATACTTTGCGCCGGCGAGCATTCAGTTGTTCAATGGATAAATGCTTTTTCTTGGACCCCGGTGGAGGTGTATCATGTGAGAACTTGGCAAAAACTTTGGTCTGGTGGTGATGGCGTCGTGGAGACTCCTCAGAAGAAAGCTCTTCATCCCGTCTCTTCTTTTTTTTCACCTTTTTCAACTTGGCTGCAAAAACAATAGAAGGAGGTACATCAGTTTCCTCCCCAACCATTTGATGCCTTTTGCATGAGCTTTTGCTTTTCACTTTATCCCCCACAGGTGCAACTTTATGTTCCACATATCACATAACAGAGTGCAACATGTTGTCTGCACTCTGGAGAGTTGAAATTACAAGTGAACTCACTGCAAGGACAGCATTACTTAAACAAAATTGTTTTACTTTTGCTGCTCAGGAACACAACAAAAAAATCCAGCATCAGAAAAATCTCAAGTTAGATCATCAATATAAGGTTACCTTTTAATTTTTTCTCCTCTTTGAACTTCTTTTTCTTGGGTCCTATGAGATGGCGCTGCTGTTCATAGTAAGGATCATGTGTAGAGAGCAAACCTGCACTGTAATACTGGTACTGCTGTAACTGCAACAAAATACATAAAAGACTTAGGGTCCAATCCTATCCAACTTTCCAGCACCGGTGCGGCTGCAGTTCAGCTCCAGGGTAAGGGAACAAATGTTCCCATACCTTGAGGGGGCCTCAGTGACTGCCTCCCCGCACAGGATGCAGCACATGCCTCATTGGCTCGATTGCACTGGCACTGGAAAATTGGACAGGATTGGGCCCTTAATAAGTAAGAAAGACAGCTTAGGAATATAGTAAACTGTATATATGGAGATATAACATATACATGGGTGGAAATTTAGATTATTAAGATATAAAACCTGTAAGTAATTAGAATATGTTACTTTGCCCATGCTGCACTATTAGAGATTTTTTTTCTACCTTTTTTCTATTTTTAATGTTGTTTGTTTTATTTTCATTTTATTGTGTGTTTTATGTTTCTTTTTTATTTTCCTTTTTTATAACAGATAGATTAAATAATAGGAATGCAGTAAACTCGGGTGTCTGGTCAGACAATACAGAATACTATAAGAATCCATGTGGTCAAACAATATTCCCCAAACAAACCTGCAGCATTTAAATTGGTCCCTACAGAACTATCAAAGGAACTTTAAACTAGTTTTCCAATACACTCTTGAAAACATCATCAAAACACACACCCAACAACAAAGCTGACAAAAGCTGTCTCCTGTCTTTGGGTACTAGCTGACCTTATAGTTAAGAACAAGAGGAACACAACAGTGGTAAGCAATTCCACAGAATGAGAACAAGCAAAGAGATCACAACACTGTACACCACCTGTTCCACTGTTAAACTTCATTGGCTACACTCCAAAGCTAACAAGGAAAAAAGTTAAAAGTCAGGAGTAGCCATGCCTCATCAAATAAGGGGATGCATAATAACAAGCATTATTCTGCCATTGCTCTAAAAATAGAAAAAACAACATGGAAGTCTATTTTTAGTTCTGAAAAGGATGGGTTAGTGTCATATATAGACTTAAATATATGAAGTCAGTCAAATCTAAAAATAAAAGGCAAACATCTTGTAATAAACAAATTATACTCTAAATTTTACCTCTTTGTCTTTATTGTATTTACTTTGATGCAGTTTCTTGTACTTGTGCAATCGTAGCATGTTGTGAAGTTCTTCCCTAGAAAGAGTAAACTCCTCACCTTCTTCCTCATCCTCATCTGTTGCTGACTCACTGTCACTAGAGTCATCACTCAGGAGAATGCTCTGCCAAGAATGATATTTCTGTTCAATAACAGTGGATAAAATGACCAAACCAATGAGAGTTCCTGAAATGCATTTGCTGGGCTAGGACTACAGGGGCTGGGGGAAAAGGAGAATACTTTACACAGACAGCAAGTTTGTAGTCCCTAATAATTCTGCCTGCCATCCATGTTTGTGTACCTGACAGAGAGAAATTTTTATAAGACAAACTAAAATAGACCCTGCGTGTGTGCAAAGTATTTGGAAGCCTTGTGAGAATTTCCTCTTGCAGCTCCTTCAGAGTTTCCATGCCTCTCTAATCACTTGGGATAACTGACCATGTAAATCATGCTACAATTCCTAGTGAACAACTCCCTAGACCAGCCATTTTCAACCACTGTGCCATGGCACACTAGTGTGCCACGAATGGTCTGCAGGTGTGCCATGAGAGTTTGGGGGAGAGTCATTTGTTAGTAGGGCCAATGGAGATGTGATCCCCCCACCAATAGCATGGTGTGCCTTGTCAATTGTAAAAAAACTGATGGCGTGCCTTGACCATTTTAGTACCTTGTCAGTGTGCCGTGAGACAAAAAATCACTGCCCTAGACGAAGATCAGCACTTGTGAAGGATTAAAAAAAAAAATCAAAACAACCCCAACAACGTTGTTCCCCCTCAGTTTCATAAAGCCATAACATGTTGATTGGTTTTGCTAGCTGCTTGCATGTTTTTGATAAATTATTCAGAATTCTGTAAATATATCAGAGGAAGATGAAACAGAAGCACCAATGTGAACATGCTGAGATTTCAGAAAAATTTAAAAAGCACACCTCTTACCTTCAGCCATTTTCTACTTTTCTTCAATTTTGAAAAATTATAAAGACTCCCTTTTTCTGTTTTTGGCTCTGTTTAAAGAATATACAAAGACAACATGCCATTATTATGTAAACAACAATTCAACTGAAATATGCTCTTAAACATCTAGCCCAAAGTATAAAAACAGAGTACCTGCTGAGGTCTTTTTTTTGTATCAGTTTTATCAGTCTACATATGCCTGCAAGTGAGGAACTCAAATTGCAGGGCTAATAAAATACTATTCTAAAAAGAATATTTGGCTATCTGTAAGGCTGGATGATTCTATTATCTTCAAATAAAAATAAAAATTAATTCTGAAGCATGCCTACCAGATTGCAACACTCCATTAAGTGAATGTGTGTTTAACATTCCAGAACTTCCTGCTCCAGAAGACTCCCCAAGCAATGAACTTGTAGGCTCTTCTTTAACTTGCATCAAGGGACCCCCAGGCTGAGGGAACAAAGGATTGCCATCCAGTCCATCTTCACTTTCATCACTATATATGGACAAGGCAAAAGAGAGGCATGAATGAATAAAAGAACAGCTAAAGTAAATGCTCATTTAGTGCTAGAACTGGACCAATTAAGGTAGCATAAGGCTGGACAAACTTTAGTCTTGTGGAAAGGTTGGCATCATATCCATGTGGCGCCATTGCCTATGGTAAAAAAATCTCAAGCATATAGTACTGAAGTGAGGTAGCCTTCTTAGGGAGGGAACGCCATTGGATTCTTGCTCTTAGTAGACACCTGCCAAACTTCAGTCAGTGGGACATACAGAGCAGAACTTCAGATACTGAATGAAATGCACAAGAGACACATACAGGACAAAGTGATTCTTAAAGTACCCAGCTCCCAAGGTTATGGTTTTAAAAGGTGCTGAGGAGCACCTTGAAATGAGCCTAACCACCAGGGCAGAGGAAACAAAATTGGAGTAATGTGTCCCATGTAGCTAGTTCCTGTCAACTATTTGGCACTGGCATTTTACACCAGTATTATAATGCCGTTGTACAAATCTATGGTAAGGCCACACCTGGAGTATTGTGTCCAGTTCTGGTCGCCGCATCTCAAAAAAACATAGTGGAAATGGAAAAGGTGCAAAAGAGAGTGACTAAGATGATTACGGGGCTGGGGCACCTTCCTTATGAGGAAAGGCTACGGCGTTTGGGCCTCTTCAGCCTAGAAAAGAGACGCCTGAGGGGGGACATGATTGAGACATACAAAATTATGCAGGGGATGGACAGAGTGGATAGGGAGATGCTCTTTACATTCTCACATAATACCAGAACCAGGGGACATCCACTAAAATTGAGTGTTGGGCAGGTTAGGACAGACAAAAGAAAATGTTTCTTTACTCAGCGTGTGGTCGGTCTGTGGAACTCCTTGCCACAGGATGTGGTGCTGGCGTCTAGCCTAGACGCCTTTAAAAGGGAATTGGACAAGTTTCTGGAGGAAAAATCCATTATGGGGTACAAGCCATGATGTGTATGCGCAACCTCCTGATTTTAGAAATGGGTTATGTCAGAATGCCAGATGCAAAGGAGGGCACCAGGATGAGGTCTCTTGTGATCTGGTGTGCTCCCTGGGGCATTTGGTGGGCCGCTGTGAGATACAGGAAGCTGGACTAGATGGGCCTATGGCCTGATCCAGTGGGGCTGTTCTTATCATCTGAAGTTTCCAGGAGCTTTTTAAGGACACCCTATATAGAGTCCATTTCAGTAATAAAGTCTAGAGGTTACCAGAACTGAAAAGCTGGAATATCAGTTGAACAGGTAATATGTGTGACTAGTCATTCCCTTCACTTGAGCTTCTAAAAGGAGCACAGGGTCAAGGATCACCCCCAAATAGTCATGGAACTTCCTGTATTGATTTTTACGATGCAATTTTGTTAAGTCTTCTTGAGGCTTAGGTGAAAGGAGGGGTTAAATCATCACAATAAATAAAATATATGTTTAAGATCATTATTTTTCTCTAGCCATTGCAATACTTGCAGCCTGCTGCTATCCTTGATTACCCACAAGCAAATCTCACTGAGTTTAATGGGGTTTGCTCCTAATCAACTCCACTTTGGACTAGAGCCTTAATAATAACAATATTTCAAATATATTGCTACTCCTTAATTACATTACAGTAACATTTATTTTCTTAGCTTATGCTCTAAAAAACAAGTTCCTTCAGTGAATAATAATAGAAAAGTCCATATTCTAAGAGCAGGAAAACTCTTGTTTGCCATGACGTTGATAGTTTTAAGTTACAGATTTTCTTTTAATTCATTTCTTAGTTTCCCAAGTGGCAAAAACTAAAATATACCTTGGCTACAATTCATCTAGGAATAATTCTCATTAAATACAATGGGACTTATTTCGGAGTAAACATGCATAGAAAGAATTCTGCTGTCGGAATGTAGCAGAACCATCTCTAATACCCGGGGCTCAATCCTACCCAACTTTCTAGAGCTAATGCAGCATTCCAGTGGGCTGCGCGCTGCAACCCGTGGGGGGGGGGGCAGTCACAGAGACCTCTTCAAGGTAAGGGAATGTTTGTTCCTTTACCTTGGGGCTGCACTGCAGCTGCATCAGTACTGGAAAGTTGTTCTACACACACAACAATCCCTCACACAAGCAGAATGCTTCTTCTGGAAAGAAAAGACGACTTCAATGATGGACCAGTGCTCTGTGAATTTTTTTCATACAAGCTAGTGCAATTTAAAATGCTAGCTAAGTTATACAAGATACTTGCCATGCTCTTAAAGTAGAATTCTACACTGAGTTCAATAAGAAAATAAATACTGCAAATGCTAAGTTTTTCCCCCAAACTATCTACGTCTTTTCCAGGGAAAAAGATGGTTAAAAACTCTATTTCCTTCCCACCCCCAATGGCTGGAAATTGTGCACC
Organism: Tiliqua scincoides; assembly: GCF_035046505.1. Lineage (NCBI taxonomy): Eukaryota > Metazoa > Chordata > Lepidosauria > Squamata > Scincidae > Tiliqua > Tiliqua scincoides. Next base: position 14,405,444 of record NC_089821.1, read on the forward strand.
TCTAGACTAAGTTCTACGCAGCGATTCTCACACTTTTAGCACTGGGACCCACTTTTTAGAATGAGAATCTGTCAGGACCCACCGGAAGTGATGTCATGACTGGAAGTGACATCATCAACCAGGGTCATTTTTAGCAATCCTATTCTGCAATTCTACCCACACTTACCCAGGAGTAAGTCCCATTTAGTATCATTGTTAAAATAAAATACATAGTAGCTTGTTAAAAGTACAGGTCTATTACGTTGCCCCAAGTGCAGTCACAAATCATGGCAGCATCAAGTAATATATTAAAAATAAAATATTGAAATGAATGGGGACCCACCTGAAATTGGCTCACGACCCACCTTATGGGTCCCGACCCACAGTTAGAGAAACACTGTTCTACAGTATTTTCAACAAGAAACTCAACCACCAGCAGTAACTAAGCAGCCTATCAGAAATTGTCCTTGGTTCACTGGTGGACCATGATTTACCTTCTGACCACCCCCAGCTGCACACATACAGAAGTGACAAAGTCCCTGCCCAGCAGTCTTACAACTAAAGAAGAACCCCTACAGCAGGGATGGCCAACCTTTCAACTTTAGGGCTCCTGGACCTTTTACAATTGTGAAGAAAAGAAAATTTCAGTAGGTGCAGCCTGTCATCTGCAAGGTAACAAACTGCACCTGCTGAAATTCCCTCTTCCACACAAGTGTTAAAGGTCCAGGAGCCCTAAAGTTGAAAGGTTGACCACCCCTGGTCTAGAGCAAGGATCAAAAACCTTTTTCTTTAAAGGGGCTGGATGTTTGGCAGTGATGAAATCACAACACCACCAAACTTCTAGGCTGCCAAGTACCAGGGGCGGGGAAAGCAGCGATGTGATTGTGTTGCTCAAGGGGGGGTGAAGGGGGCTGCTTTTACTTACTGAGGACTGCTGCACCATCCAGGAGTTGCGGCAAGTCCTGTACAGCCCTCCGCAGGGCTCACCGAGTGTTAGAATGAAAAGGGACCTGAAACCACTTCTGGTTTTGCTATCACAACCAGGAAGTGGTTTCTGATTGCTTTTTTTAAACATTCTCAGGGAGCCCTGTGGAGCCCTAACTCTCAGGGAGCACTACTTCCCGCAACTCCAGGATGGTGTAGCAGCCCTCAGTAAGTAAAAATAGCCCCCTTCACCCCTCTTTAGTGATGCAAACCTGGGGATCACATTGTAGCCTTTGCTCCGTTCCCCGCAAAGACTTATCTCAAAAAGTTTACTCTCAAGAAGTTCGAGAACCTCTGGTATAGGGGTTACACCAAAGGGTAATGTTTCCTGTATATTTTAATATATAATTAGTCAAGAAACTAAGTGCTGAAGACTGGAGTTTTCCAGCAAACAGAGGGCACCTTAAAAAAATATGTACATACCCAATGCAACTCTCTAGGTTTTCCAAGTACTGAGCCAGTGAGGTAGGCACTCTCCTCATGATCTATTATAAACCGGAGCAGGCATAATGATGCAGACTACACATTTTTCATGGTCTGGTTCCCAGTTAATAATTTGAATAGACAATAATTCAGGTTAGGATGCAGGCACATCCCTTGCATGCTCAAAAGACATACTAAAACAACTCAAAACATCTGAGAGGAACAATTGAAAACATGCCTGGAACCATCACAGCACACATGTTGGTGGATGCCAGCAGATCCCTTAGTCAGTGATACAACAGTGCAAAGAGACTAATTAGTTAATTAACTGGGTTAAGCAACTGCCTCCATAGACAATAAATACATGCATGAATTATTGTTTAATCAATTTAACAATATAAAATGTGTGTACATTTTTTTGGGATGCCCTTTAACAAGTTGTGCATAGTCAAGTTGTATAGTGTATAGACTATAACAAAAATAACATCTGAATGAATACGGTTCTTAGTATTCAACATACCTAACATCAAAATGCCTCTTTTCTAGGTGTTCCAAAATCTAAGTAAGGTAAGGGTTTGATACCTGGACACACTCCTATTGAAGATGGCGGAGGTCTGCCGTAGAAAGTGATCCAATCGCAGAGCTTTCTCCAGATATCGCAGATAGAGGGGCGTTGCCAGCTCTGTGCAGTTGCCATCCTCTCTTGCACCCAGCTCCGAGGCCATAGAATAAGCCTCTCCTCATGCACAGATACCTCTTAACGCACAGCTGTTTAAAAAAAATGCAACAATTTAGCAGCATCACATCTTTTTACAGTTTTTTTTCCTGTTAATGACAGTTAATGTAGTCATAGCTAAACATGCCAAACATGTTTCACTCTTATGCCAGGTTTAAAGACAGCTTCAGTGAAAACTAGTGGAAGGAAGACACATTTATTTTATTTTTTAAAAGAATGATATTTAAATGCCAAAGACAGACAGTAACACTGGGCTATATTCTAACTTCCACCGGAAAAAGGAAGTTTGTGCAAGCAAACTTTCCTGCCCCTTCCTCCACAGCAGTTCCGCTCTTCCCCAAAGGCACTATTTCTACTTCCTCCTACAACTCCTTGTGTCATCCCAACTCATTCCTGGGGATTCCTCAACCCAACTTTCCTTTAAAGCAATAGTGTTTAATTTCATAGAGACTATATTTGAAGTTATAGCATGAAGTAAACTTTTGTCTTCCATCACCCTGCAGAGAGTCCTGGGCCAGTCTCTAATGGGTTTCCCATTAACTTAAGTGCTTGAAGTATCAAGTTGCTCACGTTTCCATTCTAGTTTAAATATTGTAAAGTAGACATTATGACATATATGCTTCTGAAATAAATTTTCCAAGTGTACTCTTGTAACCTTCTAACTAAGTAATAAACTATAATTAAACACCACTTGATCAAAGCGTCAAATGGTTAGACAACATCATTCTCAGTAACAATTATAACCAGGAGTAGAACAAAGGTTTTTCATTTACTACACCTTGCGGCTAGTCCCTGGCACTTGCAATTACAATATTGCAAAAGGGCTGAGAAAGACCTCTGCTTGAGGCTCTGAAGAGATACTATTCACAAATTACATCAGTCATTTTCAAACTGGGCTCTCGGGAACCTTCAAGTTCTTTGGAATCTTATCTGGATTCTTCAAAAAGTAGATCACTAACAAAAGGAAGCTTGCACACCCTAACAATCTTGCCCTGTAATGTGCAGCCCTGGGAGAGCTTATTCTACAGTGCACACTCAGCTCATCGCATAGCAGATAAGCATAAAAAAAGCCCTTCTTGATAAGGCCAAAGGCTAATCAATACAGCAACCTGTTTCCCACAGTGGCTCACCAGCTATTATTGCAAAGCCAACAAAGAGGAGAAAAAGGTATCTCTCTCTCTCCCATCATTGCTCCTCTGTGACTGGTATTCAGAGGCACATTGCAGTGGAATCTAGAGGTAGCACAGAGTAATCATGACTAGTAGCCTTTCATGAACCTGTTCTCTATGAATCTGCACAATTGACCTAGCCATTCAAGTTAGTTGCTAGCACCACATCTTACGGCAACAAATCCTATCATTGTACAATACACATACAGAAGAACCTCCAAAGTTGAACACCTCCCTATATTGACCACCTCCTTAAGTTGACCTAATTTTCACAGTATGGACAGACACTGCATATACACCAGGGGTGCCCAAACCCCGGCCCTGGGGCCACTTGCGGCCCTCAAGGACTCCCAACGCAGCCCTCAGGGAGCCCCCAGTCTCCAATGAGCCTCTGGCCCTCTGGAGATGTGCTGGTGCCCACACTGGCCCGACGCAACTGCTCTCAGCATGAGAGTGACTGTTTGACCTCTTGCATGAGCTGTGGGATGAGGGCTCCCTCCACTTGTGAGTATCATTTGTGATACAGTATCATTTGTGATACAGTAGCGGCAGCGAAGGAAAGGCCACTCTTGCTTTGTGCAAGCCTTTTATAGGCCTTGAGCTATTGTAAGACCTTCAAGCATTCATTGTTCATCTTTAATATACACATTTATGTAAACATATGTAAATTTATTCAAATTTTAAATATAAATTAATTCTTTATTTCCCCACCCCCAACCCAGTATCAGAGAGATGATGTGGCCCTCCTGCCAAAAACTTTGGACACCCCTGATATACACTATGGGAGACAAACTCTCTATATTGACCACCTCCGTAAGTTGTATCTTGACCACTTCGACCATTGCACAGAGTATTAATTTACCCTCAGTAAAGCTGCCCACTGAACGTGATACTGGGGGCCTGTGTTTTGTCTGGTGTGTGCCATGTGCCTGAACATGTACCTGGACATGTATCAGTCGTGAGAGACATGAGGTTGCTTGTGCATAGTGAAGCCACTGTCCTTTCACTTTGGTTCTCATCACCAGTGCATTACTTTACACTTATATTGAAACACAACTGCTATTTTGCTGCCTATTCTCCCAGTTTGGAGAGATCCTTCTGGAGCAATTCACAATCCCTTCTTGTCTTCACCACTCAGAAAAGTTTAGTGTCATCCACAAACTTGTCCACCTCGCTGCTTATCCCTGTTTCCAGGTCATTTATGAAGATGTTGAAAAGCACCAGTCCCAGGACAGATCCTTGAGGCACTCTACTTTCCACCTCTTTCCACTTTTTTGTCAATTGCCCATTGACACCCACTCTCTGTTTTCCGATCCTCAACCAGTTCCCAATCCATGAGAAGACCTGTCCTTTTATTCCCTGACTGTGGAGTTTTCTCAACAGCTTTTAGTGAGGGACCGTATCAAACACCTTCTGGCGTTTAGTGAATCTGAGGAGACCCTGTGGAGGCCAGGCAGCCTAAGTAAAAAAAGTGTTTGCTTTTTTTTAGCTGTTGGGGCTATGCAACATGCTACATGCTATGGGCTGGCAAGGGATAGCATTGGTCTGCCTGTCTGCTATGAAACCAAGTATTTTTTATTAACTTACAATTTTTTTTAAGCTTATGAATTTTCAGGGGTCTTTTTAAACATTGATTGTGGGTTGTTTATTCTCTGTCTCTTGATAGAGATACAGATGATATAAATAGTAAGCATCACAAGACGATCAATTCTCATTTATATTTGCAATAAAACTTTTTAAAAATCCAATCTAAATAATTACTTGGCCTTGCATTTGTTGTCCTGGGAGCTAAACATGATAATATTTAAATACCTTTTTTCTGTATGTTGACCACCTCCCTATGTTGACCAATTTCCTCCAGTCCCTTGGGTGGTCAACTTAAAGAGGTTCTACTATACTCACAATGTATGCATATGTTTATATACACAGCAATAATTATAGGACACTTTGCAGGGAACAGTAGCACGATCAGTTTCCTGAAGCTATCACAGCTGACCCACAAACTCTGTCACCTACCTGCAAGGCTTTAGCCAGAAGTCAATGTTGTCATTTAATATGTATATAGCAATCTATGAATAGAATTTACTTTAAGACTTTGCAAAAAAAGATTCAAGAAATGCAAAATTATTACCAATTGTAAAAAAAAATCAAATTTTTTAATACTAGGTCAGAACATTCAAGGGTTTTTAAGAAAATGAACCTCAATACCACCCAGTAGGGCACGTTCAATGGCCCTAGGTCAGCATTTCTCAAACTGGTGGATCATGACCCACCAGCCTGGGGAGCACTGGCCTCTGTCCCTTTAATGGGTGGGGAGGGGGAAAAGGCAGTGACACAATCCCCAGGATCGCGCCACTGCTGGGGCAGAAGTGGGATTTCTTATCGGCAGGTTGTGCTGGCATCTAGGGGGTGCAGGGAGCCCTTCAGAGCTCTGCAAGCCACCAATTCACTAAAAACAGTGATAGGAAAACACTTTCGGTGTTGCGATCAAAAACCTGAGGGCTTCCCTGGGCCTCTTAATGCCTTATAAGGCATTAAAAATGTCACTTCCGGTTTTTCTAAAAAAACCAGAAGTCACTTTTTTTTACTATAATCATCATTCTGAGCCTAACAGAGGCTGTGGGCAGACACATGGGGCTTCTGTCAGGCTCAAAAGATCCTATGAAGGCAAGGGGAGCAGGGCTCCCCTCACCTCCAGAGGATAGAGGGAGCGTTCCCCTAGTATCTGCGGTTTCACTTAACTGCAGGGGGTTCTGAAATGGAACCACGCAGATACCGGGACACGCCTGTAGTTCCAAGTATTTTGCTATTACATTGACTGCAGTACTTGGATTTGCAATCCAGTAATTTGTCTTCTCAGACACAGAATTCATCCAGGCTTGAATAGTTAACCTAGGGGTGCCCAAAGTTTTTGGCAGGAAGGCATCATCATCTCTCTGACACTATGTCAGGGGCTGGGGGAAAAAAGATTTAATTTTACTGAATCTGACGAGACCCTTTAAAAAGATTTAAAATTTGAATAAATTTACATAAGTTTACATTATTATTATTAACAGTATTTATATACCGCTTTTCACTAAAAGTTCACAAAGCGGTTTACAAAGAAAAATCAAATAACTAAATGGCTCCCTGTCCCAAAAGGGCTCACAATCTAAAAAGATGCAAAAGAATACCAGCAGACAGCCACTAGAACAGACAGTGCTGGGGTGAGGTGGGCCAGTTACTCTCCCCCTGCTAAAAAAAAGGAGCACCCACTTGAAAAAGTGCCTCTTACCCAATTAGCAGGGGTCAAACATAAATGAATATATTAAAGATGAACGTATATGAATGAATGTCTTGCAATAGCTTAAGGCCTATAAATGGCCTATAAATGGCACAAAGCAAGGCTGGTCTTTCCTTTGCTGCTGCTACTGCATCACAGATGTGAAACAGCAAGCAGTGGAGAGAGCCCTCATTCCACAGCTCACACGAGAGGTCAAACAGTTGGCCTCACACTGAGAGAAGTTGCGTCGGGAAAGTGTGGGCTCCAACAAATCTCCGGAGGGCCAGAGGTTTATTGGAGATTAGGGACTCCCTGAGGGCCGCACTGAGAGGCCTCGAGGGCCGCAAGTGGCCCCAGGGCCGGGGTTTGGGCACCCCTGCCTAGGGGATGCTAAAGATATGATTTTTGAATTATGATTTTTTTTAACAACCCACACCAACCCAAAGGCTCAAAGCAGGTATAAGTGCATCTTTATATAAAGGTGATGTAAAATTCCAGAGAGAATTAAATGGAAATAAAAACACAATATATTTTTTAAAGATAATATTGTTTGACAAGTATGGTTCTCAAACAAGATAAAGCAAATATGTAATATTTAAAGGAAGAGTAACATTGTGGATTAAGTGATATTGCTGAACTGGTACATAACAGATATTGACAGTGAGAACCTATTCTCACCACACTTCAGTTAAATGACATTACGACTTATAAGGTCCCCTTTGAGCAAGTAAATCCTGAAGAAACACTACGATTTGAGCACTATTGTTGGGATCACTTAACTGCAATGCCAGCACAACTCTGCCAACATGGGGTCAAATATGGCTCTACTGGGGAAATAGCAGGACTGAGCTGGAATCCTGTGCTTGCTCAGAATTTGATTCGGAAGCAGTATACTGTTTCATCAGCAAAAGAAATGGTGCAAGTTCAAACAGCCCTAGGGAATTTAGAGAGCCTCAAACTTTAGCCCCTACCTTTCTCCTCAGCAACAGTGGATAAGATCCTGACTAACCCCACAGATAATTACAATACCTTAGCGCTGGTATAAAAAACCAAGACAGGGCAATATTGCAGACAACCAGATAGACAACATGTAGCTACTGTATATCAGTCTGTTTCTGGAGAACTTAAAGCACACAAGCAAAAGCTTTTGTGAAAGGGCACTTGGCACAATCAACAAACAACTGACCTAATATCAACATGCTCTTCCAATATTTGTTAGCATTTGTCTTCTCAGAACCTTAATTCAGAACTCCAGAAACAAACACCAAACAGGAACTTCAACCACATAACTGCAGTTGGGATGCAGTGATAAGGCACTCTGGCCAGAGGGAAGACAGACTACTGTATGTGCCTCTCACGTCCTGTCCCACTCCATCTGACAACCTGCAAGACAGGCATACTGGGTACTGGCTGTACAATCCTCCTTCCCTTGTCAGACTGCACTGTTGTCTCCCACTCAAGAGGCACATACAAACATTGTATAATTTCCAGCAAGGGCTGAAAACTCTCCTTTTCCACCTGGCCTTCACTTCTTGGTTAGTTCTGCAATTTTATGTTCTGAAAGTTAGCTACGGTTCCTTCCTTCTTGGCTTGCTGCAGGCAAGCAGGCAGCCATCCAACAAGTGCAGAGGCAAGGACACCCCTATTCCCAGTACAAACCAGCTCACAAGCAAAGTCTATGGCACAACCAGCAAGAACAGACAGTATGACTCCATTTGTTTCTGTCTCTGGTTTCCACTTTGTCCCTTAGAAAGCTGCCTGACAGACTGTTCTATAAGAACTGAAGCCATACTAACACAGGATACAGCAATGCAGCAAGTTGCACTTGTTACTCTGCTGTCTATACTGCAGTCTTCTAAGTCATAGCTAGAAAGGTTGGTAACCCTATTTATCTGTCCATCTTTCAAAACTCGCTTCAGTACTGATGCATTTCAAGAAAAGCTTTAACTGATTCTGTATGATAAACAGAACGTTTGGGCTTTATAATGAAAAACCAAGCTGCCTTAGTTCGAAGGCAGTGGTTCTCACACATTTAGTACAGGAACCCACTTTTTAGAAAGAGAATCTGTCAGGACCCATCAAAAGAGATGTCACGTCCAGAAGCAACATCATCAAGCAGGAAAATTTTTTGCAATCCTAAGCTGCAATCCTACCCACACTTACCCAGGAGTAAGTCCCATTTACTATCATTGTTAAAAGAATATACATAGTAGCTTGTTAAAAGTACAGGTCTGTACCATTTCCCCAAATGGAGTCACAAACCATGGTAGCACCAACTCTATTAAAAATAAAATATTGAAATGAATGGGGACCCACCTCCAATTGGCTCACAACCAGGGAAGTGAGGTGGGTGGGGAGGCAGGGGAAGCAGAGCCTCCCCACCGAAGTCACTTGAAAAGCTCTGCCACCGTGGGAGCCTCCCATGGGTGGAGCGCGTGGGTTGTGTGTGCTTGGGTGTTTGAGAAACACTACTGTAAGGTATGGCTATGCCCTGATAAAAAGAATTAGCATCTCCCTGACTTATTATTCATCTCAGTGGTCTTCAGAGTTGGACCATCAAGGTGGGGGGGGGGGTATCCCATCTGGACTAAGAATTTGCAAATTATCCACCTTCTAGCACTTAAGAACAAGCAAGGGGCCTAACAGCAACCAGGGTCCCTGGTTACCCCTAGTGTGGTAAGCCATCCAGTTGCTACATGAAGGGGGGCAGCGATAGATAGCACTAGAAAAAAATCAGCATCAGCCCATGAGCCGTAGGGACGGTGTAGTCGAACACGAAGAAACTGATGGGGTAAAATTAAAGGCAACGTGAGACACACAATGGGCCCACTGGTTTACATGCCACTCTCTCTAATTGGCTATAGCACTATGTTATCTCAAATGTAGAGATAACTTCATAGGGAGCCAGAATTCATGAACCTAGGACTTTGTGTGTTGACTGGAATTGGTTGACAGGACTATCTTTCATCTCTCTCCCTCCTCCCCATGTTTTCCTCCTGTGGTTGTTTGCCTAGGGCAGTGGTTCTCAAACATATAACACCAGACCCACTTTTTAGAATGAAAATCTGTGAAGACCCACCAGAAGTGATGTCATGACCAGAAGTGACATCATCAAGCAGGAACATTTTTAACAATCCTAGGCTGCAATCCTATCCACGCTTACCCAGAAGTTCCATTGTTAAAAGAATATACATAGTAGCTTGTTAGAAGTACAGTGATGCCTCGCAAGACGAAATTAATTCGTTCCGCGAGTCGTTTCGTATTGCGAAAATTTCGTCTTGCGAGGCATCACTGCAAACTGCAAACAAACCAAAAAAAATGCAAAAAAATTCGTCTTGCGAAGCACGGCCATAGAAAAATTCATCTTGCGAGTCACCAAAAAAATCGCAAAGTGCTTTCGTCTTGCGAGTTTTTCATTGCGCGAGGCATTCGTCTTGCGAGGCATCACTGTACTGTGACATTTCCCCAAATGCAGTCACATACCATGGCAGGCAGCATCAAGTCTAATATATTAAAAATAAAAAAATATTGAAATGCATGGGGACCCACCTGAAATTGCCTTGCGACCCACCTAGTGAGTCCTGACCCACAGTTTGAGAAACACTGGCCTAGGGAATTGCTCTGTCAGGTGGAGCTTCCTTCATCTTTTTTTTTTTTTAATTTTTTGGGTCGATTGTTGTTGAACAGGCAGTTTTACATTAGCTAGTCAATTCAAAGTTTCACCAGGGGAGGACCTCAACTGTTCATTTCCTATTTCTCATATCAAGTGTTTTTTCCACTGAGCCACCATGCAGCTCATAAGAGTTCCCTATGAACTTCCTGTGGCTTTCATCATTGTTTGCCATAACAGTCTCCTTCCTCCTCCAGTCCCAGGAAAAACCTTGTTCCTCTAACCTGGGTGCTGTTCCCTCTGTGGAATCCTTCTGGAGAAGCCACGGATTCTCCATGCAAGTAAGCAAGCTATGGAACTGACTGAATGTTGCAACTGAGTTGTCAATCTTGAGTGTGTGCCTGTTTTTCTTACCTGTTAAAAACTGTAGTACAATTTCAACCCCTTGTTGAAATTGGGATTGACTTAGGATTCCGGTTTCTTATCATGATGAAGTTAGCTGCAGTTTGACTAGGTGCTATTAGTTGATACAACAACATTGCAAAATTCCCACAACATCTAGGCAACACCTTCACACCCACCAATAATCAGCACTGCTTCAATTGGTGGGTGTGAAGGTGTTGCCTAGATGTTGTGGGAATTTTGCAATGTTGTTGTATGAACTAACTGCACTGTTAGTCAAACTGCAACTAACTTCAGTTCCAGCATAATGACAAGGAGCCCCAATCCTAAGTCTTACTTAGAAAAAAGAAGGTATGCAAATCTCACACAGGTAATCAGTTCTGGGTTGTAGTATGCCTAGAATCTATACAAATTTTTAATTAAGCACTTGTACAGAAATTCTACAGGAGAACTATTTGGAAACTTGTGATCTTTTTGTGGAGTTCTGCAACATTGGGACACCTGTATAGTACAGGCTTAGGACAGCAAAGCAGCAATCCTGAAATAACAGCATGTTCCTACCTCAACAGAACGCTATCAGAATTTTACTAATTTGGTATATGTGGAAAATTTTATAGGTTAATTTATTATGTATATTTTATGTTAGCTGCCTTGAAAAACCCATATTAGAGGGGGAAAGGATAAAAATACAGGGGGACTCCCATATCCACGGTTTCACTTAACCTCAGATGTGAGAGTAACCCCCATACCCTCCAGAGGTAGGAAGCTGCGCTCTCCTCACCTCTGTAGAGTTTTCTGACCCCTGGAAAGGCTGCACATATCCGTTTGCAGCCTCTTCAGTCCTCAGAATGCCCATTTAGGCAAAAAAAAAAAAATGCCAATTCTGATTTCTTCATAAAAGTGGAAGTGACTTTTTTTGGCCTACATGGCCATTCTGAGGCCTGCAGAGGCTGCATGCGGATGCACATAACCTCTCTGGGATTCAGAAGACCCTCCAGAGCATGGGGAGGTGTCCCCAGTATCTGCAGATTCAGCTATCCACAGAAGATTCTGAAACAGACACCCCACAGATACTGGAGCATGCCTGCATAATTTAAAAAAAAAGAATACTGAAGTTCATGAAAAATGAAAGAATGCTTCTAAAACAATGATTAAACTCGAACTACAACATGAATACATTAATTACACGGGCCTACAAAACTGAGGGTGAAAAAAGTTTTTCCAAAACTTTATGGTGGTTTGATATGAATTTGGGGTGCTGATTCCAAAAATGGCATCTGTTTTGCCCTATCACGTCTAGTTTTGGAGATATAGTATAGCCTCATTAGTGAATGGTTCAAGCAGCTTCCTCATGAGGAAGCTGCTTGAACCATTCACTAAAGAGGTCATGCCATGTCTCCCAAACTAGATGTGATAGGGCAAAACGGAGGCCATTTTTGGAATTGGGACCCCAAATATACCCAGGAACTGGTGTAACACTTAAGGAAGCAAAATGTGTGTTGGCCTGTATTATCTATTTAAAATACAGAATACACTTCCTATTGAACGTATACTCAGTGGCAACCCTGATTTTTTGGTGTTGTTTAATGTACAAAACAGGCATAGAGCAGCTTTGGGGGGATGCATTTGTATTTGTTGCATTTTACAATTTGTATTCTGCATTTTACAAGTTATAAGAATCTGTATTCATTGAACAGAAACACAAGTACAGCTCTATTAAGTACTGTACTGGTTCTACCCACCACATCTGCATCTCCAAAACACATGGTCTCTTCCTCCCCAAAGTATAGCACTATCAAACACTCATGAAAATGTTGGAGCAGATGGATAGCAACTGTGTGGAAGCATGATGCAGCTAAGTTAAGCCTTAAGTCAGGAACTACCTATAGTCAGTTAAAGGTATTTCTGCACTTTATTTCTTCTTCAGGTATTGCAACTGCTCCACTAAACAAAAGATGATTATATGTTGTATTTCAATTTGTAATTGTAAATAACTGATTTCAAAATAATCAAGTAAAAACAAGAGAGAATTTAAATGAAGTCCAGCAAACAGAGATGGTTTTGGATCAGACAGACATGGGTTCAAATACCATCTTTTTGGGTCCCTTTACCCAAATACCGCCCTGGGTTCAAATACCGCCCTGGGTCCCTTTAGGGAGAAGGGCGGGATATAAATAAAGTTTATTATTATTATTATTATCATTATTATCTTTTCCAAACACTTACTACAGGGTCTCAGAAAACCATCCTCGGCTGCAATCCTATACATCAGAGGTTTTCAGACCAGGGTGTCGTGATGCCCCAGCCTGTGGGTCCTGGCCACTTTGCCCTTAAAGGGCGGGTGAAGCCAGAAGGTAGCAGCGCAATCCCCAGGATCACACCGCTCAGGGGGCTTTACGGGCTTGGCTGTACTTACCACAGCCTCCTGCAGCCTCCCTGGGGTGCAGGGTGTCCTGTGCAACTGTTCGCAGGGCTCCCCAATGCTTCCAAAGTGAATGTGGCCTCCTGCTGCCTTCCTCCCCTCCCTTGCAAGAACTTACTGCGGGTTTCAAACTCCTGGAAAGTATGAAAACCGCAGCTATACACGTTTAGTTGAAAACAAGTTCTCTTGAACTCAGTGGGATTTACTTCTAGATAAAGATGGACAGGATCCTCCAGCTGCCTCCATTCCCCATTTGCAAAGTGGCAATACTAGCAGCTATTTCAGAATTGTTTTTAGAACAAACACTATAAAGGCTGCACTGCACTTTAAAGCTCTTTATAATGATTAGTGGTAGTAATGCACAGCAAACAAGTTTAGGCTGCTTACACACATTCTTTGCCATTCTACTAATTTTAGTAGTAGTAATGCAAGATATTCTAGTTTAACATTTTTCCATTATAATTAAGATTATAACAATCCAGAGTTCCAGTTCTGAAAAATTAAACAAAACAAAGAAGCAATGTATAGTAGTTCAAAACAACCACACAGTATTTTGTAACAGTCATAATCTTACATTCAAAATGTAAGATTCCATCCTTTTAAATTCCAGAATTTAAGCATTCCATGCTTGCTGAACCGCACCAATTCAGTTTAGGGGACAGAATCAACTTCTGCTTAAACTGTATTCAGAAAGACTTGGAATTAAAAAAAAAAAGAAACACTCAACTTGAGTAGGCAGCATATATGAGAGGTTGATGAACTGCCTGTCGGGAAATACATTTATGAGAGATTATCAATGAAGTGTACCGGCAACAGGTAGGCTATGGTAGTGACCACACTACCTTGTGCTGCAAGCTGCAGCCAGGCCCTGTTATGCAATTTCAGCAAGAAGCACAGTATGATCATTAATTTGCAGATAAGCCAGTAACCAGGCCCTTTCTATTGAAATCAGGATGCCCTGGATCGCATATTTCGGCCCAGACCACCAAACACCACTTGAAATTGCATGAGTAAGACATTTATCTTCCAGATATTCGGCCTGTGCACTGCATAACCTACCAGGGTAAGGTGAGGTGGGAAAACCTAAGTGCTAGACAGAGACATGTGGTGAATGGGGAGGCAGAGCCTCCATGAAAAGCACCACCAGGAAGCAATCAAGCAAGGCAATCAAGCACTCACAAAGAGGTGGTGTTTTTCAAAGGACTCTGGCCAAGAAGCTGTGTCTCCCCACTCACCACACATCCTTAGCCACTTTCCCAGAGATGGACAGTTATCAGGGAAAGTGTTAGAAATCACCTTTTTTGACGCATACCTTAGATACATGGAGTTGGAGGTGACAGGGTATGCGCGCGTGGGTTGCGTGTGCCTGTGTGCCTCACATGGCAGTGGTGCTTTTCAAAGGACTCCTGCAGGGAGGCCCTGCCTCCTGACCCACCACACATCTCTGGTGCTAGACAGTATGTTGAATATCATCCCATGATAGCTGCTCTTTGTTCTGGTGTTATAGTCGACACTCCGGTGTACACAGTCCTGACCTTTCTCAAATAAATGACAGCGTTGTGATATGTACATACATACAGGGTGTGTATGTGTAATATACGAAGAGGCCGAGAGCCCAATCCTGTGCATGTCTACTCAGAAGTAAGTCCCATTATATTGAATGGGGCTTACTCCCAGGAAAGTGTGGATAGGATTGCAGTCTGAGGTGGCTGCTCTTCAATCTGGTGCTATAGTAGACACTCAGGTGTACACACAATCCTGACCTTACCCAAATAAATGACAGCTCTGACTATAGATAGATATAGGTATGAATAAAGATACACATATAGATAGATACAGATATATATGTATGTAGAAAGATATATATATTTAGACATAGAGAAAAATGTATAAATATATGAATATAGACAGATAGCTATAGATATCCATATGCACAGATAGATACACATTTATATATATGCATAAGCGTATAGATAGGTACAGAAATGTATATATAGCTATCAATAAGGATATATATGCATATATAGATATATAGATACATATATAGCTATAAAGACATATATACATAAATAGATGTATAAATACAGATGTATAAATATTTATATATATATATGCATAGATAAATGTATAGATACAGTTGCATATATAGCTATCGATAAAGATATATATGTGTAGATAGCCATATAAATATACAAATATTATATACAAATATAGCTTTCGCTAAAGATATATATGCACAAATAGATGTATAGATACAAACATATACATAACTATGAATAAAGACACATATGCACAAAGACGTATAGATAATACAGAAACAAATACAGCTCCAGAGACAGCTGTACGCAGACACAGCCAGGCACACAGATAGAGAAGGATGTGCACAGCCAGGCCTCAGGGCCAAGGACGGGGCGCTGCCCGGCCTGAGGCGGCCAAAGGGGCCGGAGCCGCCCGGCCGCCCCCCGCGTGCAGCTTGGGCCGCACGTGTCCTTGGGGCCGCCGGGCCGGGGCGGTTCCGGCCCGCACCCGCGCGCCCCGCAGGCCTGTCCCCTTAAGAGCGGCCCGGCCCGGCCGGACGGCTCCTGCGCGGTGTCCCGGCGCGCGGCCTCACCTGGTGGCGGCCCGGGCCCGGCGCTCCCGCGGCGCTGACTGCGGCCGGCCGGCGCGCTCCCTGCCGTGCGGGCCTGCGGCGCCCTGCCTGCTGCTCGTCAAGATGGCGGCGGCGGCGCTGCTGAGGAGGCGGCGGCTGCGGGCGCGGGGACGGCGGCGGCGGCCACTTTCGCTCACTGAGAGGAGAGGAGCGGGGACGCGGGGAGCCATGGCGGGGGGGAGGAGAGGCGCCATGGCCAGGCCGGAACAATCGAGCCCCGCACCCCGAGTGCGCCCCCCGGGCCCCGGCCCGCAAGCGTCCCCCGGCCGGCCTCGCGGGCGCCGCCGCCGAGCTCCCGCGCCCGCGCCCCGCGCACGCCCCCCGCGCGGAACCCACCAAGACCCCTCCTGCATCGACCCGCTCCGCGATCGACTGCTCTGGTCTGGCGCTCACGGAAACTGCCGAGCGCCTTCGGCCGAGGAGAGGCGCTGGCGTGAATTCGCAGTTATCGCGCGAAGCGCTGCGAAGCCTCGCGAGAGCGCAGTCCTGCGAGAGCTCCGTGGAAGTGACGTAGCCTTTGACTAGCCTGACCCCTGCCGAAGGGGGTGGGGCTGGCCGGGCCTGGACAGGCCTTGGGTCGCCCTGCCAGGCTGCAGGGTAGCAGTCCTGTGCTCGCTTTCCTGGGAGTAAGCCCCATTGACTACCATGGGACTTACTTCTGAGTAGGCAGGCATAGGAGGGGGCTCCAAGGCTGCCATCTTCTCCACACTTTCCTGGGACTAAGCCCCGTTGACTATAATGGGCTTACTTCTGAGTAGACAGGCCTAGGAGGGGGCTCTGAGGCTGCCATCCTCTCCACACTTTCCTGGGAGTTTGTTTCTGCCCAGCCCTTCTGTTTCTGCCCATGCAAAGTCCTCTTTGTTCAGAGGATAGGGATGCTCTGGGAAGCCACATCTGCCCAGACATCCTGTTGCACAGCCATCAGGGACACAGGGCAGCAGATGTAACTGTCCAGAGCATCCCTGTCCTCCAAGTGAGTAGGATTTTGCACAGCGTGTGGATGGAATGCTCAGTTGCAATTCAGAGGGGGACCGCATTCCAGGCGCACAGCCATCACAGCTTTGAGTGCAACTGCACTAGGGCAGGGGTCTCTAAATTTTTTGACCAGAGGGCTACATCAAATATTGGTCATAGTGTTGAGAGCCAAAAAAAATTAAAAATATAACGTTTAAATAAATACATTAGAAATGGAACTTAGATGAATGAATAAATGGGCTCAAATTTCCAGGATTTCTCCAAGCACCAACATACTAAATATAATAAAGCACATACTCAAATGGTCATGCAAATGGAGACTTCTTCAATCCTCAGAAAGCTTTCCAAGGCCTTCAGTGGGCACAAAAAGTTACTTCCAGTTTCTTGGGAAAACCAGGAAGTTATTTTTTTAAGGCTTTTAGAAGGTGTTCCGAATGCAGGGAGGATGGTCCTCAGAATACCCTCTGGATGCAACCAGAGCACAGCTCCTTCTGTGTTCGATCAAGTGGGCCAGAGGCTCTCAGGAGACCAAAGGCTGGCCACAGGTAGGAAAGAGGCTTGCCACAGGCTGCATCTGGCCCCAGGGCCAGGGTTTCAAGATCCCTGCCCTAGAGTGAAAAATCAACAAAGGATGTGAAACTGGACATGATCAACTGACTTCTCTGATCAGGAACATATATCCAATGTTGACCTCTCTTTTGTGAGAGCATTTCATTTGAGACAGTGCTGAAGACAAGAAAAATTCTCACTTGGAGACATTGCAAATGCAAAGATGACTTCTTATGCTCAGAGCTCCATAACAGGATGCATGAAATAGATGCAGAGTATGTGGATTAAGATCGAACTCAGCTTGACAGACCAAGCAGCATGTTTGTAGCCCAGGACAAAGTATGCACAATCTTGCAAAGGAAGTAAGAAGGTGCAGTGAAGCCATTCACTACCAGTTCTATTTGGGTCACTAACTTTTTGGATGAGATTGTCAGCAGGAACATGTATATCTTGTTCGGAGAAAGTGGATTGCTACACTTTACTGTTTGCAAACTGAAACCAGCACTTGCCTCATTCTGCAGACCCCCCTGCTCTCAAAGGCGATGTGAAAAATCTTTTCCCATTCATTTCTTTGCAAGCTTCAAGGGGTGGGAAATGATTGGAAGCACAATCCTATGCATGTCTATTCAGAAGTAAGTCCCACTAGAGTCAATGACACTTACTCCCAGGAAAGTGTGGATAGGATTGGGCTGTAAGACCACTATACTTTGGAAATAAATTCACTGAAGTGTATTTATGGTAACAGAATTAAGGCAGTGAATGTTCTGTTTGACTGAAGGTTTTTTCCCACCACCCATGTCTTTTTTAAAAAAATACAAATTACATTTTAAAGTTTGAACATATTTACTACATTCCTCTTAGTGTGGCACACATGCATTTATCCTCCTTGCTGCAGGATGTGGTGATGGCATCTGGCCTGGACGCCTTTAAAAGGGGATTGGACAAGTTTTTGGAGGAAAAATCCATTATGGGTTACAAGCCATGATGTGTATGTGCAACCTCCTGATTTTAGAAATGGGTTATGTCAGAATGCCAATGCAAGGGAGGGCACCAGGATGCAGGTCTCTTGTTATCTGGTGTGCTCCCTGGGACATTTGGTGGGCTGCTGTGAGATACAGGAAGCTGGTCTAGATGGGCCTATGGCCTGATCCAGCAGGGCTGTTCTTATGTTCTTACATAACAAACATGAAATAGGTGAAGCTAAAGCACAGTACCAGGCTTATACTTAACTAGGAGGCTGCACAGATAAGCAAGGATTTAAACCTAAGGTTCTCCATGTATTATTCTACATAATTAATGTTGCAATCCTAAGCATACATACTTGGATGTATCTCCAATTGAAATCTGTGGAACTTCTTTTGGAGTACACATTAAGGATCAGGCTGTAGATGTTTCACTAGAAAAAGTAGCTTGCCCTTCCCTTTATAAAAGACATGTTGCTTAAATAATGTTGAAATCCCTGGATACTTTGGGTGGTATGGTAAATACCATTGTAAGTAACTTAATATTGCTTTACAGGCAATTTCACAATGCAGAATGGAAGACACAGACATTCTTGTTCAAGACACTACGTTAACCAAGTTCGGCTAATATAAATTGGCTAGTGCTGCAAATGCTTTGGACAAATTATTTTATTAACAAAAATTATATGTAACCCATGCTACACCTTTGAACAAGGATCAAACACCTTTTTTCCTGTCATACAATTACTGTAATACTGAAACATACATGAAAGTTAGTCTTAGACAACATGAAATACTGACATATAACGAAGATCAGAGGTTCCTTGGAACAAACTGAATATGATAAACCTCAATCTATAATAATTCTAGCAACATAAAGAAGAATTTCTACACTATTAACATCGAACTGAGCCCCAACCACAATTCCTGAGATTATTGTTCCAAATAAAAGAAATCTTCTGAACAAAGAAATGGTAATAAGAATCATTCCTGCTATTTGTTTCCAAGCTTCTGAAGGCAAGACAAAGCTTATTGCCAAATCTGTTCAGTCTTTCAACAATGTTGAACCCAAGGAGAAAATAGCCTTGGGTTGTTAAAAGGAATGGGATTTTGATATGATGTAATATGCGAGGTGGGACAAGGTGGCACTATAGAAGGTGAGGGCAGTCTTACAGCTTGGAATGCCACTGGAGGAGAATTGTTCATTTTGGAGGTGAAGGGCCAGACATAGCAGAGACTTGTATGTCTTCTGCCAATAACTGTCTGATCTCCTCTTTTAAAGCCAGAGAAACTTTCGTTTGTGGTTTGGATTTTGAAGACTGTTCCTCTTCGCTTGCTTCAGTCTCTTCTGATTTACAGCAGACAGTTTCTCTCATTTCCATTTCAGATTCTACATTACTACCACCAACTGTATCCCGCTGATAATTCCAATTATTTATTTTCCACTCTTTCAGATATATCCTGAACTAGATCCCAAAGACTGACAAAATTAGCGTAAGATTTTTTGGGAAATGCTGCCTTATTGGGAGGAATGGAGCCAATGCTATTTCCTTCTTTCTCTGCTGTTTTTTTCCCCAGATGCTCCGTCGGTATTCTGATTAGGAGACCTTCCTCATTCAGGTGGAATTTCTGCAATGCCCTCTCTCTTCGGTCCTTGTATACATCTGTCAGCTGTCGTAGCTCTTGAGGCAATTCCATGCAAGAAATCTGAATTTAAAAATACACAAATAATGATCAGAGCTGTAGATGGAGCTATACAATCTGCAAAACTGTCCCCTATGTATGTTGTGAGGACAAAAGGAGGGGAGCAGCTGTGTACACTGTCCTGAGGTCTTTGGAGGAAGGGTGGTATAAAAAATGTGATAAATAAAATAAATAAATGTACAGGTTAGGTCCTGAAGGTTGAAATGTATGTTGTTGAAACATCTAGTTCTTTCTGGCCCAGCACTATTGCATTTACACAAAAGCCATACCATGCCTATGCAAAAGTACCAATACAGCTGTCTATAACTTGGACATCCATAACTTGGAGAGCCAGTGTCTTTTGTCTTAAACTGAAGTGGGAAAAGACAAGCTTTTTTGTTATGATACATAAAATTGTACATGTAAGCATGCAGATTAGCAAGCTCGGCAGATTTTACATTTTAATAAACCAGAAACCATTCTAATTTTTCCCTTTCCTGGGAATGATAAGGAAAGACAGTCACTTGCGAGCTTTATTATGCTCACCTCCTCCAAATAGGAACTTAAATTAATATAATCTTAAGAGTGTCATTCCTTAACATTCTCAACTGATATAAATACTTGGATTGTTAACTACAGTGAGTCCTCTGTATCTGTGAGAATGTATTCCAGGATCCCTCTCAGATACCAAAATCTGGATGCAGGAATTTTTTATTTTTTTTTGGGGGGGGGGGTGCCTCAGTAACTTTGTTGAAGGCTGCACCTTGCTCTCTGAAGATCACACTAGCTTCCCAGCCTCCTCAGAAGGCTTCACAGACACAACAAGAAGTCACTTCGTCATGTCCAGGAGGCCCTCTGAAGCATGAGCTCAGCTTCCATCGATTCTCAAAACCACAGATATAACTGTATCTGTGGTTTCAGCTATAACTGTAGTTATATAGTTAAGCACACACTGCATATTTATAACAACTACAGATTCTGCAGGGAAGAGAATGAAGGTGAGAATCCTGCATTACCATTGCACAGATTCAGTTGCCATAACTAAGGTACCTTTGACCACCTCAAATGAGATAACATAGTTGCTGACTGAATCAGGGCTACAACACTAAGGACACATTAGGTATGCCTGCACATGTAATGTGACCTTGGTGGGTTGTTTGTTTTTTTAAAATAGCAGCTGGGGTTGGGCCTGGAAGGAAACAGAACCACAGTGTGGGTAAGGAGTTTAGGATTCCACCCCAACACAGTTTTACTCCATTATGCCTCCCCCATGCTATTTTAAACAGAAAAAACCTATTAGTTTTCAATTGAAGCTTTTCTCAGTTAAAATAGTGTCAGTAAATAAAATATTAAAGCAGTGCAAAATAGGAAGAGAGGCACTCTTTTTTGTTGAAGGAGATCTAAATATAATTGTGATTGTCTCCATAAACCACAGAAAGGATACTGAAGGAATCAATCACCAATCACTGGCATCTATTCTTATGATATGCATAGAGGAATTGAATTATGAATGCACAGAATTTTCAACCACTAAGTTGTTAGCAATTCTGAACTAAGAGGACAAAATTGGCAGCAACAAGGAATTAGGTTATCCCAGTCATTAGAGATGTTACTGAGATAGTACGTACCTCTGTACTACCCAATGGGTCTGCAGACCCTTCCCGAAACGCATTTAGGTATCCATCCACCAAAGTTGTTAAATCGGACATAATTCCATCCAGTAGTAGCGTGCGAAGAGGGAGAAGATACACTGTTTCCAAAGCCAACACATTCAGCAGTACAGGTGGAAGGGGTCTCACAAACCACACCTCAGCATTCTTCTGCATGTCCCAAATATACATACAATCATTAAAATATTTAAATTCTTTAATTTATTTAAATTAAATTATTATTTTTCCAAAACTGGAATTGAGAATGCAATTGCTGATATAGCATTGTGTTTAAGATAATGGGTGGTGGCAGGGGAGAGGTAGAAGCCATGTACGCCACCTGGAGCACAATCGAGGATGAATGAGTTAAAATAATAAATAAATTTTAAGTTTCCATAAGAGACTTCAGAAGTTTTGTCATGGAGCTTTCCATTTTGCCATGGAGTACCTGATCTTTCGCCCCAATTTTCTTCCAAAGTTGCACAGGGCAGCTACTTCTGCAGCCCACTGTCCCAGCAGGCTCTGCATCCCAAGTTCAGGACAGAAGCAGCAGGCTAGCATGACTGGAAGATCAGGGCTAAAGATAAGGAGTTCTGCAGCAGAATGGTAAGCTCCATTCATACCAGGGACAGCTTTGCAGACACGCAGTGGTTCTGAGTTTGGAGATCACTAGTCTAAGGCAGGCATCTCCAAAGCCTGGCCCGGGGGCCAGATGCGGCCCGTGGCAAGCCTCTATCCTGCCCGCGGCCAGCCTCTTGTCCCCTGAAAGCCCCTGGCCCACTTTGCCAAACATGACTGGAACTATGCTCTGGTTGCATCTGGAGGATGTTCTAAGGCCCAGAGAGGTTGAATGAAAGAGCCCATTCATTCATTTATTCACACATCTTCCATCTCTAATTTATTTATATAAATTTTATATTTAAATTTCTTTTCCAGCCCTCAAAACCTTGCCAGACATTTGATGTCAAAAAGCCCTCTGGCCAAAAAGTTTGGAGACCCCTGGTCTAAGGGAAGGGAAACTCTCAATACAATCTAATATAAAGCATACAAAAGCATCTCTTGAAAAATTTTGTACATGTTTGGCAAGATCACCAAAGTGGCTTGTCAAGACCCCCAACAAACAGATTGATAATCCCAACAGATATATTTAAAGCTGTCATACTTAAATCTGATTTTTCTTCAAAGAATAGAATAGTGCCATCTCACATACCTCAACTGCACACCGCCTTTGTTCTAGGAAAGAGATGAATTTATAGGGCATCCTGAAGTGTCGCATCAAGCACTCTTGTAAAGTGCTGATGCAGTGTGGAAGGAAGCCACCTGTTTCCATTGAGAAGTGTAAAACATCAGCAACCTATGGATAGAAAACAAGGAGGTCTGTATGTCATGGCCACGGGCTGATGAAAAACATACTAATTACAGAACATAGAGGGTTACTGCTCTAAATCACCCCGTCAGGCAACATTTAATTAATCTTTAAGAATGAACATTTGTCAGGTATCAGATTTTATGAGTCATTAAATGCAAGTTAAATAAAGGACATATGCTCCTAAATGCAAAGTATTTCTTAGTGAAGCAGCTTAATCAAATTTTAAAATAGCCCAAAAACCACCCAGGCAAACTACCTGTGTATCAAAGACATTGGAGAGCACAATTCCATACTGATGAGAAAGACAATCAGAAAGCCAGCGGCAGTCATGGATAACCTAAACAGAATGAAAGGAACAGGCAGTGTAGTGGATAAAAAAGTGGGATCACATAACATTAAAAAAAGATTATTCTTGCTACATTTACTCTATTCCAGTGCTTCAATAAGTGTGGGTCACAACCCACTGGTAGGTTGTAAGCCCAAGCACAGTGGCTCACAATCTAGGCTCTCCCACCTGCCTTGCACTGTTTTGGCTTCAAATAAGAGCTATTCCAGAAGTCTCATTACTTACCAAGGTCTCTCCTGGTCTGGCAACCCATTCTACAGGCCTCTGCAGCTCTCAGAAGCCTCTATAAACCACTTTCAGTTTTCATAAGCTACTTCTTGTTTGCTTCCAGAAATCAGATGTGGATGACAAAGGTTTAGGAGGGCCATTCTGAGGCCTGAAGAAGCCTGTAGAGGCCACCAGCACAACCAGGATTCTCATGACCCTCCACAGTCGTAGGTTGCTTCACTGCCAAGTTTGGGAACTCCTGTTCTAGTTCATGTTCTTCCCACATATACGTTCTTGAGTATTCCTTGATAAATAATACATACTTTCAAAATGTTCCTATCTTCCAATACCATTTGGAGGCCATTCTTGAACACTCGCACTCCCAGAAGAAAGATGTCAAACAAAAAAATGTGGCTCGTTGTTGCTACCTATGGTAAATATGCAGGACAAAGACAAAAATTAAGCAAGTCTGCTATTATTAAAATATGCCATTATTAAAATCAGCTAAAATAATTTCATGGAAGAATCTTTGACAATTGCAAGTTTGATTGGCTGAATAAGTTTCAGAACTGTAACTGTGTTTATTATCTTTTAAACATTTACTGAAGCTTTAGCGGACAGTAGTTTGCTTTAGTGGACAACAGGATTTTAAGAAACATAAAATTCTATTAAGAATTTAATTTCATATGTTTGATGACATGGACTGCAATCTATGAAAGCTGGTTGAAAAAAAAGGTACAGAAAAATGAAAGCCAAGGAGAGGAAAGAGGGATTAGGCTGCATTCAAGGGATAAAGTAATACACAACACATACAGAAGACCCCCCACCCATCCCTTTTCCTGTTGCAACAGGGAATCCATACAATGAAGAGACACTTAGAGACAAAAATCACTATCAGTACATGAAATGGGATCACCTACAGAAAAGTTAGTGATTGCAAACATATTTACTTCTGGGAGGGGGGGGGTCCATTTATAGAAAAAGGAACACACATAAAAATAACCCAATGAAGACTTAACATGCTTAGAAGCCCCTCCACAGCCACGGACTGTAGAGGTGTCCATTGGGAAAAAAACCAACAAAATACAGGTATGGGGAAGGATAGCGAATGGCTTTCTGAGCCAATGGGGCACAAGGGTTTCTGAGATGCAGCATTCTGTCACAGGCTCCATTTACTATATTGAAAAAGAAGTTTCTCCTGTTCCTCTTAAATAGCTATCGATAATAAGGGAAAACATTTCCTAAAATGTGGAATTAAAATAGGAGTTACAAACATGTTGATAAAATGCCTTCTTACCTGCAGCCAAGACAGTTTTCCATGACGACATAAATTAACACCCTCTGCTGCTATACCACAAACGTTTTGCTTTTTGATGTGCATCATCTAATGTCAAGTGGGAAAAATAAAAAAGTTACTAGAATAGGAGGACATGGGGCACGTTTCACACAGAACCTTATTTAACATGGAAATTTTCCTTTGTTAAATATGAAGCTTAAAACCAGCACAGATCAAATGTAGCAGGATATTAAATGTAGCAGGGTTATTAAAGCATAAGGAACCAATTTGGGTTTCAGCTTCTTGAACATTTGCAGTTATTTATAAGCAACATTAAAATACATGACATTTTGCAGCATGGGCAAAAATGGCAGGTATTTGCATCAAAATTCAAGTTTGGTGCTAGAGAGAAAACAAGAGATATACAAGGGTATAAAAGGGGTAAATGTCATTAAATGGAGGGCATGCATCTATGCACACTATTCTAAGGCTGCAATTCTATATGAGAGTAAAATCCCAGGGAACGCAGTGGAATTTACTTCTTAGTAAACTTGCATAGGATTGTGCTGTAACTCACCAATTTTAACTGCATCCTAAGAAAGTATATGAAAGAATGAGCTGTGTATAAATAGTTTCTCATCCTTAAAGGATATATTTTTGTAGTGTGCATACCACTGGCTGAAGGTTTTTCCTTTTCTATTTGCCATACTCAGATTACTAAAAGAACATAAGAACAGCCCCACTGGATCAGGCCATAGGCCCATCTAGTCCAGCTTCTTGTATCTCACAGCAGCCCACCAAATGCCCCAGGGAGCACACCAGATAACAAGAGACCTCAACCTGGTGCCCTCCCTTGCATCTGGCATTCTGACATAGCCCATTTCTAAAATCAGGAGGTTGCACATACACATCATGGCTTGTAACCCGTAATGGATTTTTCCTCCAGAAACTTGTCCAATTCCCTTTTAAAGGCGTCCAGGCCAGATGCCATCACCACATCCTGTGGCAAGCAGTTCCACAGACCAACCACGCGATGAGTAAAGAAATATTTTCTTTTGTCTGTTCTAACTCTCCCAACACTCAATTTTAGTGGATGTCCCCTGGTTCTGGTGTTATGTGAGAGTGGAAAGAGCATCTCTCTATCTGTCCATCCCCTGCATAATTAAAAAGACACACTTCCAATTATGCAGTAAAGCACATTATTCTCTATCCCTATCCCCCCCCTTTCAACTATAGGGTGCTGAGGAGAAAACAGAATACAATGAGCCAGGGCAGAAGGTAGATAAGGGAACCACAATGGCAGGTTGTGGGGAGTAGTGACAACTGCTGCTTCCCTGCCTAAAGTTACTGCCTTGGTTCACCTCATTATAAGGCCAGCCCTATTACAGGCAATACTAAACAACAAACATTTTGTACCACTTTAATTGTCACAGCTTCCTCCACGGAATTCTGGGAATTGTAGTCTGGCAAAAACACCAAGCATACTATTAGAAATCCTTAGCCCCTCTCCACACTATACAGGATTCCCAGGAAAAAAGAAAAGATCATTTCTTTTAGAAATTAATTTTCTATCCTCATTTATTTCAGTGGTGCTTAATCATGACTAACTTTCTTTGCACAGAGCCCAATATAAGCTAGGAAACAATAGCTGAAACTTTGCATACTGAAATCTTGGGATTTTAAAAGTAAACAGGACTGCAGGTGACAATCTTCAGGCAGTGGGTTGCATATAAAATCTCACACCCAAGATCTAATATACAATTTACAGCCATAAGGAAAGCACTGCAACATCCAAAATGAGACATAAAACATAAGTAAAAGTGATAGTACTATACTCACAGCAGAACCAAAGTTCTTCTGGAATTGATCGATGACAACATATTTTATATCCTGTTCTTGGTCTCTCTCTGCAATAAAAATGCCATACTAAAAATGTTCTGTTTCCCTCATTTTTCCAAAAATACACTGCACTTCCTCCTTTGCAAAGAACGAAAACTATGAAGAGGCAATTGGAAGTATTTACAGCAGTGTTTCTCAAACTGTGGGTTGGGACCCACTAGGTGGGTCGTAAGCCAATTTCAGGTGGGTCCCCATTCATTTCAATATTTTAATTTTAATATATTAGACTTGATGCTACCTTGGTATGTGACCGCATTTGGGGAAATAATTACAGACCTGTACTTTTATCAAGCTACTATGTATAACAATGATAGTCAATGGGACTTACTCCTGGGTAAGTGTGGGTAGGATTGCAGCCGAGGATTGTTAAAACCTTCTCTATTTGATTATGTCACTTCCGGACTTGATATCACTTCTGGTGGGTCCTGACAGATTCTCATTCTAAAAAGTGCGTCCCGGTGCTAAACATGTGAGAGCCACTGATTTACAGAACAAATACAGTTAAGAAACTGCTTAAGGGCAAATGGCATTTAGTGATGATGCAGTTTGCTCAAATGCATCTTTTATAGGCACAATTGCTGCTGGATCCTCACTGGCCAAGATGCAACTGTAAACAAAATATTTTTTGCTTGCCATTGGAAAAAAGTGAGTCAAAAGCAAACAAGTTCCAGATCAAGTTTTTAAAGGACAAGAAATAAAAGTTAAAATTGGCTATATATGAGTGCTATGCAATTTAAACACTGTTTTACAATTCAGAGCCGAGTCATTAAAACCACACAACCAGTTTAAAAGGCGGTGCAAATCCTTATTTCAAGTTGATGTAACAGTATTGCACAAGTATTGCAGTTTGGACTATCTTCCCATTCACAACACTATGAAATAAAAATAAATGGTAAAGCAGGTGTTCATTTTGATTGAGGCCGATGTCTGGCACCCTGTCATGTCCCGTTCAGTTATGGAGGATGATTGCCATCTCTAACACCACCTGCTCTGGATTCTTCTCTCAACAACAACAACACTTAAAAAGCTTTTTAAAGTCACTGGATTTACATACAAGGTATTGTACACCCACATAATACACACCCACATTTCAATGAAAGTTTTTAAAGAACAATATAGAGTATGCAAGATCAGAGACAGGGCAGGGACCTATTGCTGGAGTCCTCCTAATCCACTACCATAGTTTCAAGCCATTCTGCCTCACCTCATTGGTTCAAAGAAAATGAATTAAAAAGGCCAAACTGTCACATTTTTTGTAATGTATAGCCTGTCCCTTATTTTGATCTGGTATATGCTCAGTTCCCAGAACCCTGAGAACAAGTGGTGCGCTTTTAAGAACATAAAAAGAGCCCTGCTGGATTAGGCCAAAGGCCCATCTAGTCCAGCTTCCTCTAACTTACAGCGGCCCACCAAATGCCTTAGGGAGCACACAAGGCAACAACACACAACCTGTGTCCTAGTGCCCTCCTCTGCATCTGGCAATCTGAGGTAGCCTACCTCTAAAACCAGGAGCCTGCACATACCTTCCATGACTTGTAACCTGGGATGAACTTTTCCTCCAGAAATTTGTCCAATCCCCTCTTAAAGGCATCTAGGCAAGATGCTATCAGTACTTCCTGTGACAAGAAGTTCCACAGACTAATTACACACTGGGTAAAGAAGCTTTTTTTCCGTCTGTCCTAACTCTCCCAACACTCAGTTTTAGTGGCTGTCCCTAGTTCTGATGTTATGTGAGAAGAAAATCAGCGTCTCTCTATCCAGTGTCTATCTTAGATTGTGAGCCCTTTAGAAAGGTATTGGGAGGATCCCTGAAAAGGAGTTGGAACCTCTTAACAATGCTTACAGTATCTATTATACTTATTAAAATTCACAACTAAATACAGGTTGTTTTGAAAGTGTTCATTTGCACAGGTGCATATTATAACACTGTGCCAGTCTGGAATATGCCCTTTAGCTAATAGGCCAATGGTAGTCCAATATGTCCTTCAGCCACACGTGTACAGAAAAAAACAAATGGATTACCCATAAGTTGCAATCATTTTTGGGGGGAATTGTTCGGATATACCTAATGTCAGGAACGGGAACAAGATTGCACATGCCTGATTGTCACACATTCAGCATACTGTTTGCTGGAGTTCTTCTGCACCTGTTTAGACTGTGAGCCCTTTTTGACAGGGAGCCTTCTAACTATTTGATTGCCTGTAAACCAATTTGTGAACTTTTTTTGTTGAAAAGCAGCATATAGAATTCTTAATAATAATAATAATGTCCTAAAAAAGTTCCCGTGCATACAGTTGAAGGGTCCCTGATCATACAGAGAGCTATATACACGTATTCAGTTGTATAGGGGTTTTTTCCACACATTAGAGAACACACAGGAAAATTGGGCATGTACAATTCCCCCCCCCCCCAAAAAAAAAAAAATGTGTTCAGAAAAACACTAAAGTCCTATCCATTTGTGTGCTGAGTACCTGAAATCAAAAGCAAACAAAAAACCCTAGGTCTCCAAAATTACCTAAGATGACAGCACTGGAATATATTGAACATGGGGGTTAATTTCTGGTAGTTACCTGGAAAAAAACATTTGATGTTATCCAAACTGAGCTGCTGCCTCTCTTGGGAAACAGCATTAAGACCTTCAATGTTCTGTTTCAGTGGTTCCCCTCTGCCTATTACAGATGGTACGGCAGTTGGAACTTCCCTGTAAAAGACATTAGTATCAGTATCGATATTATAATGATAAGTGTAAAATTACAAATAGGATATTGGTTATACTTTAGCAAACACTAGTTTAAAAGTATGCAATGTTCTGTTCTACAAGCAGTAATTACTTTCTAGTAAAACATTCACATCTTTCTTGGCAGCAGATCTGGCAGTTCTCAAGAGCTTTACCTATTGGTCAATTATTCAAAAGTCCACATAATAAAGAAGAAAAGTCTATAGCCAAAAAGAAAACCAAACAGTAAGATCAATGGCAAAGATGACAGAGGAAGAAAGAGCTTGAGGTGGCAGAGTGGAAAGACAGGGAAAGACAGGGAACACCCGAGACACAGCAGCAGACTTTATTGTCGAGAAAGTCTAGATTTAAGGAATATAGCTTGCTGTCTTCCTTATCCTAAGGAAAAGAAACACAAAATGAATAAAGTAGCCTATTATTTTTGGAACAACATTTTACTGTGGCAAGAGCCTGAAAGCTTCTGGGTTGTAGAAGAAGCATCAAGAAAATTAGTAAGTTGTGGTATTACCAGGGGAAAAATTGTTTAGAGAGTTAAATAGCCCCCTGATTTACTCACATATTATATTGACCAGCATGGAATCATAAGCAGATCAAGACCAGACCATTAACTATGGATACCCAAGTCCCCCTCATGGCCCTAATGAAAAATCATGGACCCATATCAGATAGCAATTGACCCTATATATTTGGTGGAGCATTTTCTCCATTTGTTTTCTGTACTTGACAGAAGGGGTGATCTGTGAGTGGGATGGCCTATAGTTCAGATAAATCACAGCCTGGTAAGGTTTAGGCTTCCATCACCATTAACAACCTATTGCAGGGATGGAAGACTTGGTCAGATAGTCTGCCTTTGACATAAGTGGCTTTTGGATGGCTCTAAGGATATTTTCTGCTCATGGAAAAAGTTTCCTAGCTGGTCTCTGGAATTGGGAAAAACACAACATGGATGGTTGAAACAATTGCTCCTAGATGCCTTTTCACACTTAGTAGGCTTTGATACCTATCTTGGTTTTCTGAAGAGCTGAGAGCAATAAAACAAATGTGGTACATGCCTGTTGCACATGGATCTGCCCTGGGTGTCAAATACACTAAATATGCTACTGGATCCAAGGCAACGTTTTAAGGCAACATTTTTGTAAAAAAACAGCATGATACTTTAAAACATATGCTTTAAAACATAGTTTTATTCTTTCCACAATTCTATTGCTAAGAACAAGATAATGAGAAGCTGAACATGGAAACATAGAGCATTTTAAAATTGCAACTGCAAAACCAAGGAACAGTGTTTGCTTGCCATTCTGTGGAAATTATAGGGGAATGGCTTATGTAGTCCATGTTGGAAGTAGCGCACAATCCAATTATTTTCTTCCATGGACTGGAAATAGCATTGGTTTGAGTATACAGATTCAGTTTTCCATCCAGAGCTCAACACTCCCCAACTCCTAGAAACTATCAACAAAAGTCTTCATAAGTACCTGGTGGGAATTGCCTTTTCTTCTGCAGCATGTTGTTTTAGGTCATCAAGTAATTCCACTGAAACATAAAATCAACAGCTTCTATTACAGAACTAGCCTTCAGCCAAGAACTACATAATCCTTCCAAAGTTGAAGACAAGCCAAAATCTCTGCTGGCAATTGAAGAATTCAATCATGATGGCAACAGGTAAACAAGCAAACTACTAAGGGTCAGAAGAACATGATGAAAAATAAGCATTCACTCTACAGGGCAATAGAAGGGGGTTATGTGAATCATAGATGTGTTAAATACAAAACTTTTACAGAAGTGGAATACACTGGTCTGTTCTCCAGAAGTTTTCCTAAAACAGCTTATTTTTATTACAGAGAAAGCTAGAATTACTCTATTATGATCTCAGCAACAGAGTACCTATTTAGGATATGGGAATCAGGTCAGGAAAAAGAGGGCAGAATGGAAGGTATTCAGGAGTTTGAAAATAGATTAGGGTAAAAGAGAAAGCACAGAAAATTCAGAGAACAGAGAAAGGAGTTTCAAATGACCTATTCCTAGATAATTCTCTGCACCTCATGGACTCAAAACAACTCTAAATCATTGTTCTACTCTCCCATCACAATTGTTCTAACCTACAAAGAGAATGACATAGATTTCCCTCAGTGAGGACTACAACACTATGCAGTTACTTGGGATTAAGTTTCCTTAAATTCGGTGGGTTTTATTTTCATGCATAGGATTATACTGCAGTTTGCCCAAGTGGCCAAGTCCAGGAGACTTGGCATCAACCTCATTTACTTAAGAACTCTGGGGTATGTTTTGGGTAAGTCAATTTTCCTCAGCCTCAGTTATGCACATGTAGAACTTACCAAGATTCTATGATGATGTACAAATAACTCAAGTATTGTAAAGTCTATACTACAGTTATCAATCACGGTGAGGCTGGTGAATATTTCAAAAGAAGTTGCCAAAAGTTTGGAACCTCCTATCTACGTGTTCACAGTATGATCTTCAGCCTTCGTCCTAATGAAACATGTCAGTGACATAAATCAGTACCCTTTTATAAAAATGTTTATATAGGGCCTTTTTCGGAGTGATAAATTCTCTTCAACATGCAATAATCCTTACTGTACTCGTCTTGCAGGGGGTTTTGTAATACCAATCTATTTTGAAGTTGGGGGTGCTGAAGCTGAGAGAGGCTTACTTAAGGCCATTTGCAGAGTTCACTGCAGAGGCAATATTTGTAAAAGATTTCCTGGTTCATAGCTAAGTCTCTTAGCCACTGTTATATATTAAACCAACTTATTATAGTCACACTGAGCCTAAAGAACATGTCATTGGCACAAGACACCAGAATCACTCCAATAACTGTTTTTATGATCATGGGTGAACATATCATTGCCTTAAGGATCCACAAAAAATACAGAAAGATTAATGTATATTTCAACTTTGCAGCAACAAAATGGCCTCCCCGCTCTCTTCTGGAATTTTGTTGACCATGGATCTTTACAGAATGTTGGAATTGATTCTTATAGACCAACATATCCAGACTTTCCAATGTGATTTATTAATCCTATAAAGATTTAGATATTAATAGCTCATTTATTGATTTTTTTTTAAAAACCTCCATGTCTAAATTTAGAGTAGGATTAATATTAAAAATATTTAAATGTTTTCAACTCCAACAAAAAGTTTATAAAGTAGCAAAATTAATGGACTTGGTCAATTCATAAATGACTCAGGGCCCAATCCTATCCAACTTTCCAGCATTGGTGCTGCCATCATGCAGCCCCAATGTAAGGGAAAAAATGTTCCCTTACCTTGAGGAGGTCTCTATGTCTGCTCCTCCACCCCAGGATGCCTTGCATGCCCCATTGGTACAGCAGCACCAGCATTGGAAAATTGGATAGGATTGCACTGCAATTCAGCTTGCATGCATTCATGCCAGTTCAGACCAACGATTCTCTTTATGATTGAAGGCAAATTCAATTGCATTGCTTACAGTAATAAAATTACAGATATTTGGAATGCTAAAGGATTTCTGTTGTAGTCAATTTTAATTTACTTCTAACGAAAAAGGAAAAGGCTTATGCAAATTGTGTGTGTGTTTGCGCGCGCGCGCATGCGTGTGTTTTTTGTTACAACTATACAACACTTCTGAAAATATTCTTGGGAGTTAAAGTTTTTCTGCACTTTAATTAACATTGAGTATAATGAACTAAACATTTCCCAACGGGAGAATTAGAAGTTGACATTCCAGAGTAAGAAACCTTACTAGAAAGTGGGAAGAAAATTCCAAATGGCATAACACAAAAGCAGCAGATAATTTCTAAGTATAAATATTCTCACCATTAACAATTTCATGGCCAAAAAACATCTTTACTCCTGGTACATGTGTGCCAATTTCCAAGTTCTTGACTGAAGGAAACAAATGCAGTAAGGAAAATGTTAACTCTTTCTACTGGAGCAAAAAAGTTAGCATTTGATTTTAAAATGACAGTAATTGCTTCACATGTAACAATCCCTAGGAGGACCCTGTATGATAAGGATTGAAGTTGAGTTATAAAATACTATCCCTGCCTAAGCATTCCTGCAACTTTTGAAGAGTTCAACTTCATTTTGCTTTTTTTGTACAATTTGCTTATTTATAGTGAGGATTTCCTATAGTCTTATTACCTGTAAGAATTTTGAATACATACAGTACATTCAAGTTAATTTTTGATTGTATGTATCTAGGTAATTCCCCCCTCTTCTTTTCACAAGTTGCTTAATGGCACACTGGTCAAAAGTGTGGGCACTTATTATGCAATTTTAACTCTAATCTCAGTCACTTCCAATGTTAAATGGAAGATTTAACAGATGATTACAACAGCAGCCTTTAGCTAAGTGAAAGTTCTAAGCGGGAGTTATTTTACAGCAAGTACATGATTTCATCTGAAAAGGATTGCATAACATAGTAGATACATTCTTTGGAACAGCAAATTTCACCATTACTACCAGATTGCTAATTTTCTCTGACATTGAGGAAATTCAGTTCTCTTTCTGAAAGCTCATCATTCGTTACTTTGTTCCCCTCTTGCACTTTCACCTACCACCATTTCATGCCCAATGCCAAGAACAACTGCTTACTCATTCCCTTCTCCCCCATCATCCACTTCCTGCATAAGCCTTTCAACCCACTTCTTTTTAAAGCCTCTTCTATACCATCACAGCTCCAATTCCTTCTACTACCAGTTAAACATTAACTACATCCTAATGTTATCCCACATCAACACTGTTTCCTTCATTTGGTGCCATATTTCTTTAACTGTAATTCTAAATGTTTACTTTAGACAAGCTCTCATTTACATTAAAGGGCTTCTAAGTCAAGATCAAGCTGTGAGTACAGGTTGTGCCAACCTGTACTCTGGAACCCCCAGTGGATGCCATTCTGGAACCCCCAGTGGATAAAAAAATCTGGGTACCAAAGCAGTGGAAGAATAGCTTTAAAGACCCACTTCCAGGTTCCTTGCTCCTCCAGTGTCACTCACAGAATGCATTGGTATAGACACTATACTGCATTCAGTCACTAAATGGGGTGAATAATAGAATCTTGTGGAATGAAATAATTATTTAACAGCACAAAGGTAGGAAACTGGATTTTGGTGCTTTTTCCCTTGTTACAAAGCATTTAAAGGAGGACCTCAGTATCAGTGGTGAGTCAAATCAGTGGATACTGAGGTTCCACAAGTATCAGCCTACCTAAAGTAGTATTATCACTTCTATGCTATACACAGCACCTAGTGTTGATCCTTCATAAAGTGTAGATGTTCTAAATAAATGTTAAATTACAGTAGAAGAATTAATTCTGGAACATTTCTACAAGAATGAAAGTACTGCTAGACTCAAATTTTAGGATTGTGTGTATGTATGTATTGTTTATTGTTTACATTTATTGTCACCTTACTGAAATTGGCGGAGCTTCACACCAAAAGTGAATAATGCAGTTTCAGGTTGCAACCCACATACCAGGTGAGCTTGAATACTTGATCTTAAACATCAATTGGATTATACTTGTTTAAATCCAAGAACCCCATCTCACTGTTTCAAGAAACATGCTGCTGCTATGTTAAGAATGAAATTCTAACACTATTTGTCCTTTCTGTCATAGCTAACTCAGAGCCCAATCCTATCCAACTTTCCAGCACCGGGGCAGTGGTAATGCAGCCCCAAAGTAAGGGAACAAATGTTCCCATACCTTGAAGTGGCCTCCAAGACTGCCTCCCCAACACAAGAAGCATGCATATCCCATAGGCTCAGCAGCACCGGCACTGGAAAATTGGATAGTATTGGACCCTCAGATACCACATAAAACAGACAAGACAGCTGTGATTGGTATGCACAGAGTTCAACAGGAGACAGAGTTGGAGGAGATTCCTACATGCATGATTGAGTGAGTCAGTTCCACCATATAAATGCCTCAAAATATTAGAATTTATCAGTAAATGCCAATTATTGAGTAACTCAGTCAGCACAAAGATTAGTTTCTTGTCCAGTTGAATAAAATTCTGATATATTTCCATTCTTCAGTACCAATGATGTTGAAATTCACTCTTGCTTAAGATCGAACACTCAAGATCTGATCACATTTAATCTAAACCAGTGGTTCTCAAACTTTGAGGGAGCTTTACTCCCTCAGCAAGTTCTTACGGGGGAGGGGCTAGGATGGTGACACGATCCACAGGATTGCGTCGCTAAGGGGGGTGATGGAGGCGCTTTGCACTTTCAGAAGGCAGGGCTGCAGCAGGCTGCAGGTGGTGTGGGGAGCCCTGCGCAGCCATGCACAGGGAACGTTCGCTAAAAGTGGGTGCAAAGCACCTCCTGCAAAATGGAAGTACTTTGTGCCCACTTCTAGTTAAAGTTCCAAGGCTCGGGGAGCGCTGTACAGGGTTGCACAGGGCTCCCCACACCACCTGCAGCCTGCTGCAGCCCTGCCTTCTGAAAGTAAGTGCAAAACGCCGCCCTTTACCTACTGTAGATTGCATCGCTGCCTCCCTCCCCTTCCCCTGCCCCTTAAAGCGACAGGGGAAGTGTTACACGAACTGGTGGGTCATGACCCACCAGTTTGAGAACCACTAATCTAGACAAACAAATCTCAAGCCATTAACAGTCCAATTTGCAGACTTCCAATGACAAAGTTCAAGAGGACAAAGCAAGAATGTATGACTTGAGGGTAACTGCTCAGTAATTTTTAAGCAATTAGTTAAATTTTGTTATTATGAATAATGTTCAGTATTAGGAAAGACTATTCTGTATTCAGTCTGCAAAAACAAGAAGGCTTAAAAAACCCATTGTTTTACTATATACAGTAGTCCTGTGACCGATCTCTGAATTTTGTTTTCTTTGGTTGTTTTGGCTACAGCTTACAAACATGATAACTTTCAGCATTTCCAGTGCTTAGGGTTGTCTAATTTTGACCAAGATAAGAAATGCGAGACTGTGTTCTGACCCATACAGCCTCCCTTCTGTTCACCCAGGATCACCACTCCTCATAATGGGAAGTGACAGCACATAGAATCATTGGAAGAAATGAATCCTGCTCCACCTGGAACAGGCACATTAAATACTAATTTCCTTCCCCAATTCCAGAACTCTCTGGAATTTGGGATATTTAAGGACTGAATCCTATGCACACTTAGCTAGAAGTAAATCCCACTGAATTAAATGGGACTTACTTCCAAGAAAACATGCATAAGATTAGGTTGCTAATCACATAAAAACCACCACTAGTGAAAAATGCTAGTATTCCTGCTTCTTTCTTTGAGCCTTTCCATACACACCTAAATATCAAAACAGTATTGCTTAACAAAAAGCAAAAACCAGCATTTCAGCCAAGCAGGCAAATCAATACACAGTTGCTTTATCTTTTTAAAAGGGAATACTATATTGAATTTAAGAAGTACTTAACTTTACAATCTGAATACAACACCCAACTCTCCAATACTTTATAACATTTATTTTACACACTGATATTCCACCTTTCAAGATGTATCATCATCATAAGATGACTACCAAAACCGTAATAAAAACAATTATAAGCCAGTAATTAAAAAAAAATTAAAAATGAAAGGACAGCAATAAAATATATTAGTGAGCAAGATCAGAGGCCTCCAGAACCACCTTTCAGAGCGCGATACCATAGTCTTTCGAGACTGAAGGTTGCCAACATTATCTTTTGATCAGGGATAGCCAAGAAGTGCTCACTGGGCTGGACTGAAATGATTTGTGCAAACAGCTCCACTTATATAGAAAAGAATGTGAGATCACAAGTTCTAAGAGCTAGTTTTCACATTAATGTTACACATCTGTGTATTTTGTATAAAAGAACCCATACGATAGCTATTCAAAGACTATTATGGAGCCATTTGACAACCTATACACCAAGTATACACCAAATTTCCAGTGCAGATTACTGCAAGAGAACAGAGTGGGCTCTGAAAATTCAGAAGTTGGCAATTCATTATATTATAGAAGACTCCATGGGAATCTTTAATAGTCAAATAATGATTTTCAGTAGATACAGGTTTAGTTCCAAGTGACAGCAGAACCTCTGTTCAGAAAGATACTTCGGCTGGAATCCACATGCTGCAGTACTCCCTGGAATGTGGCACATTTCAATGTGACTTTCACAGTTTTTCCCAGAATGCCATTGAGGAAGTGGTAATCACTGATAGGATCCATTATACTTTTCATTTGCCAAGGTATTCAACTTTTAGCCTAGAGAAGAAATTAAAATAGAGAAATCTTCAGTTATCTCTTGAAATGTGCAAAAAAAAAAAAAAAAGACACATTGTAAAGTTGAAAAAATCACTCTAAGGGGTAACAAAAAATCTAACTAAATTTCATATAGGGAATAAGTAGTACAACAACAAAAACAATGATATCAATGGGCTTGGTCTTTGGAAAAGTTGTTCTATGAAATTATAGAATCACAGGCATATAGATGTAAAAGTGCGCTAAAGGTCAGCATCCCTTGCAGCAAGAAATGTTTAGTGAAAATGAACACAGAGGCTCAAGCAAATGGTCAGCCCCAAGGTACTACAGAAAAATCCAGGGCTACTGATGTGACCTGGAAGAAAACATAAAAAGGTAATTAACTTTTAGATATTTATGAATTATAGTAGCAATGGATCTGGATTAAAATTTCAGGAACCAAAGTTGATGAGATGACTACCTTTAATTTAAAGAGGAGACAGGAAATAAGAATAAATTGGTTAATGGTCTATCAATTAAAAAAAGGCATTCAGTCAATTCCGGACGGGATTACACTATCCCTTCTTATTTTGTACTATTTTTAAGCTTTATTCTAAATGAGCTTGAGGCCACCTGGCATTAAGTGGGGTATAAGCATCTTAAACTACACTTGAGTCATCTGCAAATTGATTTATTTCTAAGCTTAATGCTCTGTTTTGAAAAGCTACAGGTACATGACAATGTGTAAAAGCTATGATACAATACATCTCTTATCAAAGTTTTAAATGTTACCATTTGATTCAGATTTTATAAAAAATGAAACTTCATACAAGCTGAAATCACTTTAAAAAGTGTCTCTAAAGAGGAGAAAATTTTATTTTGCCAAACAAAATTGCAGTCTATTTTTGAAGTGGGAAGAGGACATCTCTACACTTAGCTAGCTCTATAACACAGGGGTGTCAAACTCGTTTCACACAGAGGGCCAAATAGCATTCATGATGCCTGCTGAGGGCCAGAAGTCATGAACCTCTGTTCAGACTTCATTAGGCAGGAAGTGATGTCATCAAACAGGGCATGACCAAAAATAAGCACTTTTTCTAATTTAGGAACTCATTAGCTGCAAATGACAGAAGAGAAAATATACAAATCTTGATCATACTTCAAGATATGGGAGAGCTCAATTTTCAAGTGGGCTGCCCTTTTAGCAGTAACACCTCAGCAAGGCTCACCAGCTGAGAGCTTGAGGGCCAGATAAAAAGCTTCTGGTGGCCACATCCAGCCCCCATGGTGTCAAACAGGGACTTATGTTTGACACCCCTGCTATAACATGTGCTATATTATCATGTGCTATAACATGTGCTATATTATCATGTGCTATAACATGTGCTATATTATCTACTAGCAAGATCAACTGCTTCAACTAGCAAGTCTCCTCAAGCAACAGAGCCAACCTTTGGACAAAGTTTTCTCAGTAAATTCCATTATTTTGAGAACTTGCACCAATTGCTATCACAATCACTAAAATTTTGTGCACATATATTCACAGGTCTTGCCTAGTTGAGATCTTTAAGCCAGAAACTGAAAACAATCTCAATAACATTACAAGTCACATAAACCCTCAAGCAAGCCTGCAAGTTATTACTGACTTTGAGGAACTTCTTATTTGAAAGGCTTGACATTCCACAAAACTGGTTCTACAAGTCATGAGATGCCTTCTTTCAGAGCAATACAAAGCTACTGAATGTAGCTAACAATCACATCACCTGGGGCATCACATCACTTGGGGTTTACTGTTTTCCTCTGGATCTGACAAACCTCTACAAATGCAAATCAGACAAGAGTTCTATTTTGATACCAGCAAATGGGCTCCACCATACAACTGGGAGAAATGGAACTTAGAAGTAGGATTGAGGCAGGGTGACCAGATGCAATGGAGAACAGAGTGCCTGTACCTTTAACCATTGTATATAGAAGAAGAAATTTTGGCAGGTGCAGCTCAACATGAAGGGTTTAAAAATCTGCACCTGCCAAAATTCCCTCTTCTATACAGTGGTTAAAGGTACAGGCGCTCTACCTTCCATTGCATCTGGTCACCTTGGACTGAAGTAAAACTGTGGAACTTATAGCCATGCCTACAAACCTATGTAGTTTTAAAATGGTTTAAACCTTGTTTAGTTGAACTAATCTACTTAAGGCATACTCATTTCAGCTCAAAGCTGACTTGGTTTTAGGGCCAAGGCAAGTAACATATCTGTCACAGATCTTCATTTTTAAAATGAATTTAAGATAGCTGCTATCTGTGTAAACACAGTTACTGTGTTTAGACAGGTAACTGTTGGCCCTTTGAGTCTTCTTTTCTCCACTGCCATAAGAACAAGAATTCTTACAGCCCAACCCATCCAACTGTCAAGCACCAATGCAAATGCAGTGCAGCCCTTACCTGGAGGAAGCCTCTGTGATTGCCTCCTCCCAAGATGAGGTGCATAACCCATTGGTACAATCGCACTGGCACTGGAAAGCTGGATAGGATTGGGCCCTCACACTATGTTTCTGTAAGCTACAACTAGAAAAAAACACAACACACATTCTGCACATACCACTACAGTTATAGTCAAATTGCTACAAGAGAAGATATACCATAACATTCATGACTTAAATCTAGGCAGAGGCAAATTTTTAAAAAATGCAGAGCAATGCCACAAACAGGCTGAATTTCAGGGAGAAATTTAAGCTTATCAAAACAAGGTTTTACTTGCCCTTGCACCAATGTTTGACACATTTTGGGGGGGGGGGCTGAGATCACTGCCCCATCAAACCAGGCCCACCTCACTCTTTGAGAAAACTCAGCAGGAAAGATTTGCCTCTTAGATCAAAATACTATAAACGCAAAACAAAAAGTTTGCACCTTCCCTCTCCAAAATAAGAACTGCCCTTATCAATTAAGTTTTGGTTTGAAAACAGTATACCCTCAAAACACCATCCTATAAGAGAGCAAGCACAAACTATACAACCACAGTTCACATTTCCTTCCTCGAGTCCAGAGGAAGCATCTACCTCATGGTTGACTCTGGAAGCCATTTTAGACTATTCAACCACATAAAAGGATTTAGAGCCACACCACACCCTCAGTCCTATAACAAGCAGGGACTCCAGACAGAGTAACCAGATGTCATAACCACAAAAGGGGACAAGGCACCCCAAAACCTAAGGATATAAAAATGACAAAGTAAAACCTGAAAACACTTGTATATTGATTTCATGTGGTTAATTTAAATACTATATTACTTATTAAAATTAAAACTATATTACATAGAACAGCTGTTTCCAACTTTCTTTTCACTTGTGTAGCCCTTGACAGCCCATTTCCATAAATTGTACCCCTCACTTTAGCCCTACAAGACATTCTAATACAGACCTGCCTTTTCCCACCATTATTCAATTCTTTTTCAAGTACCCATAAAGGTCCCCTATAATACCTCTAAAAGGGTACACATACCCCAGGTTGGGAACCACTGACATATAAGGACCCAATCCTATCCAACTTTCCTGCTTTGGTGTAGCCACAATGCAACCCTGTGGTAACGGAACACATGTTCCCATACCTTAAGAAGGCCCTAGTGACTGCCCGTCCACAATAGGATGCACCACATGCCCCAGTGGCACAACTGCACCAGCACTGGAAAATTGGATAGGATTGGGTCCTAATTTGACAGGGACAGGCAAAAAGATGATATTTAAAAGCCCAATCCTATCCACACTTTCCTGGGAGTAAGCCCCATTGACACTAATGCCTTCTGAGTAGACATGCATAGGCTTGGGCTCCAAGAGCACAGTCCTATACACACCTACTCTAAAATAAACCCCATTGAGTTCAATAGGACTGACTCACTCCTGGCTGAGTGTGTAGTTGGCAACCTTCAGTCTCGAAAGACTCTGGTATCGCGCTCTGAAAGGTGGTTCTGGAACAGCGTCTAATGTGGCTGAAAAGGCTGAGTGTGTACAGGATTACATTTTAAGGCTGCAATCCTATCCATACTTTCCTGGGAGTAAGCCCCATTGACTATAATGGGATTTACTTCTGAGTAGACCTCACAGGTTAGGGCTCTTACAGCCCAATCCTATCCTCATTTTTCTGGGAGTAAGCCCCATTAACTATAATGGGATTTACTTCTGAGTAGACCTGCACAGGCTACGGCTCTAAGATGCCTAAACTCCCCCTAGTACAAACCCTCACAGTCCACTATAATGAGAAAAAGGGAACCAAAAAAGAGTTTAAGAGGATTTCAGAACTAACTTGTATTCTGGGCCCAGACCATGTCACTAAGCAACCACCAATGCCCCGGATGTAAGACCACCAGGGTGACCTTGCCTGCTGGGATTTGTAGTTTTCGGGGCGTAGTTTCGGAACCGCCCTGAGTGACGTCAGAATCAGAAGGGGGAGGAACGCAGCAGGAGGACGCGGGTTGGGTCGCGCTGTGCCCGGGCGCGCGGTGGGCGTGACCGGACGCTGTGGGCGGGGCTCCTGCGCGAAGCGAGTGGGCGGGGCGCATGAGGTGATAAGAAGGGGCGCCGGGCGGCGTTCACGGTCACTGCCAGTGTCGGCTCCTGCGCCGCTGATTGGCTCCTGCGCCGCCGCGGCTTGGCCTGGGCGAGGACTGTTGGCCGGCCGGTTGGCTCTAGGCCGAGCGAGGAGAGTCGCCGAGAGGCTGCGCGATGGGTTCGCGGGCGTCCACGCTGCTCCGCGACGAGGAGATCGAGGAGATCAAGAAGGAGACGGGCTGTGAGTACCGCGGAGGGGAGAGGGAAGAGGCGTCGCGCCGGCTCGACCCCCAGCTCCAGGCGTCCGCGCTGGAGGCCCGTCCCGCTCGGCTGCTCGCTGAGAGCTGCCAGAGCACTGTGCCTTCTGCCTTGTCTCTGCCGCCCGGCAGGGCTGACTGGCAGCGAGGTGTGCCTGCGATGGGCAGGCCCTGGAGTGCAGCGGGGCGTGCGGTGGGTGGGGAGGCGGGTGAGGCAGAGCCTCCCCCTGGAGTCCTTCAGAAAGTGCCACCGCCGTGTGAGGCACCCACAACCCACACGCTGTGGTGAGCACAGGTGAAGCAGGCGAGGGCAGAGCCTCCTCTCCAGAGAGGGCAGGGCCTTCCCACTGTAGTCCTTTGGAAAGCACCGCTGCCCTGTGAGGCACCCACAACCTGTGAGCACAGGTGAGGGCAGAGCCC
The DNA here is from genome assembly GCF_035046505.1 of Tiliqua scincoides. NCBI lineage: Eukaryota > Metazoa > Chordata > Lepidosauria > Squamata > Scincidae > Tiliqua > Tiliqua scincoides. The sequence goes on from NC_089821.1 coordinate 14,448,148, forward strand.
CCCCAACAGAGCACTTGAGCTAGGTGAGGGCAGAGCCTCCCCACCAGAGCAGGTATGGACAGAGCCTTCTCTCTGTAGTCCTTCAAAAAGCTAAGCCATCCTGTGAGGCAGCCAAACGCCAACAGCCTATGCACTCTGGTGGGCACAGGTGAGGGCAGAGCCTCCCCACAAGAGCACTTGAGGTAGGTGAAGGGAGAGCCTTCTCTCTGGAGTCCTTCGAAAAGCACTGCCACCATAGGAGGTGCCCAAGCACCCATAACTCATACACAGGGTGTGGGGAGCACAGAACGTGTGGGTGGTTGGGTGCAGGGCCTAGGAGAGGTGAGTAAAGGGGGTAATTTGTACCCGGGCCCAGGGTCAGAAAGGTGGCCCAGGAGCCAAAGGAGGGGGCCCAGAACGTTCCTGGGGTCTGACATTTTCCTATCTCGCCTGAACTTGCTGCCTATCTCACCTGACCACATGATGCCAGGACACAATCACCTGCATGCAGTGTTAACTTCTGCTGCAAGCCATGCAGCCCAGGAATGCATCCATGACACTCCTTAACAGTGTCAAATCTGGAGGAAACTGGCCTACCACAGTAGGTCTTTGGCTTGTGGATCCCATAACCATGAAGGAGTGTATAGAAGCTCAGGGATTCAGCTGTGGGCTGCAGCTGCTGCAGAAGTTCATTTTATATAATAATAATAATCCTTCGTCAGGCAGATGTCCATGTGGATGAGGATTTACCAGCTGATAAATGTTGTGTTTTTTGTGTGTATACAATCATTATCAGCTGTGTTGTCATTTTGATGTGAATAAAATAAACATTATTAATAATAATAATAATAATAATAATAATAATAATAATAATAATAATAATAATAATAATTTTGGTCTATTCTAGTGTGAGCCTAAATACAATGATGCTATTTTTCTGCAATGGATTTTCTATATTTCAAAGATTTTAGAGAGACTTAGGAGTGTGTTTGGTTTTCAGTATTTATCTAGCTGCCAATGTCGCATGGTCAGGTAGACCTGGGCTCTGCATCAAGAAGCCTAGTAGACTTGGGCTCCAAACACTATTGTGGCTGTCAGCACCCTCCCCTCCCCTATTTTGCCCCCTGGTCTGCCTGCTCCCGTTGCCCTCATCCCCATTTGGGAAGGGGCCCACAAGAAACTTTGTACCCTCTCATAAAATCCCTCTCATAGGCCCTGGTTGGGCACGTCTCATGGTGGTGGCGTTTTTTGAAGGACTCCGATGGGGAGGCTCTGTCTCCCCTGCATCCCCACCCACCACACATCCCTGCTATGCAGGGCCTCTGAGAGGAATTTTATTAGGGGGTACAGAGTTTCTTCTCGGCCCCTCCCAAGGGGAAGGGATGTGGGGGAGGGGAAGGACGGGGATTGGCAGAACAGGGGCAGGGAGGGGGAAAAACAGGGCAGAGGATTTAGGGTCTGCCAGAAAAGTCTTGGGAGCTCAGGTCTACCAGGCTTCCCTATGCAGAGCCCAGGTCTTCCTACCCATATGGCATCAGCAGCTAGATACGGCAATATGGAAAACCAAACACACTCCTAAGCCTCTAAAATCTTTTAAATATGGAAAATCATTGCAGAAAAAATAGCGTCATCCTATTTAGGCTCACACTCTAATGGAAAGTGTCCTGTGTGCACCAAAACATACTTCTGCAGCTGTGGTCCCTCAGTTGTGTCCCCGACCTCCTAGACACTCCTTCACCAGCCAAAGAGATATTGTAGCAGGTCGGTTTCCTCCTAGATTTGACACTGTGTGTGTCATGTATGCATTCCTCAACCCGGTGCTTATGGTTTGCAGCATTCCATGTAGGAAGCAAGTCTGAATGAGACTGGAAAATGTAAGATCCCAGGCAATTTCTGGGCCCCTAAGTTTGGCTCCTGGGCCCCCTTTTTGAGCCTGGGTGCAAATTACTCCCTTCACCCCCTCTCATGGGCCCTGGAGTCAGTGTAACCGAAGAGTGGGTTCTTGGAGTGCGTAGGAAGGGAACTTGGGCAGGACAAAGTGAGAAGCAGCACCTGCCCAGTTTCCCTCTTAAAGGACCTCTTAAAGCACCTCTTAAAGGTGCTCTGTTGCATCTGGTCACCCTGGCTGCCATGAGAGGCCAAAGGTCATGTTCCCATTCACAGCCCCAAGGTGTGTGTCTTTCTTCTCAACCCAGAGAGGCACTCCTCTGTTTCAGGTTCCTTGATTGCCAGGCTCTTAAATGAAACCATGTTGTCCCACAACACGTGCTTGAAGCTCAGGTGCTGGTGACCTGAGAGGTTTGGCATTATAAGGCAGATGACTGAATTCATGTGTTTTCTTATTGGCTTTTTATTTAAACATTGGCTTAAAAGTTTTATGAGTAACAGCTTCTACTGATAAATTGCCAAAATTCGAATATCTCTTGGAATTATAAATGGATTTTTACTAGGGGTTGTACGAGGATTTTAATTAGGTTATTTTATCCTATCTTAGTGGAGATTTATGCTGCTCAGAGTATGTTTCCCAAAATTTTGTATGCAAAGAGCCACAAATATAGGGGAGCAATCTCCCCTAATCTTGAGGTACTATTTTATAAAATGTTTTTGCACTGCTCTTCTACAACAACAAAGTTCACAGAACTGTGTCCATACATGTGAGATGGCTGCTTGTGGTAACAAAGTCAAGAGGGGAAATACACTTACACAGAAATTCCCTTAAATCACAAATTTTCAGCCATTGTTCTGCAGCAAGTTGGTGTCCAAGCAAATGATCCGCAAATGTGCTGCAGGAGTTTGGGGAAGGGTCATTTATTAGTAGGGCATTGTGGGATCTGAGCCCCATCCCTGGCAGTGTGGTGTCTTGTCAATTTTCAAAAAATGGATGATGTACCTTGACTCTTTAGTGCCTTACTAGTACCCAACATCTTTAGTGCCTTATTAGTGTTCCGTGAGCTGGAAAAAGATGAAATTGCTGTCTTAAATACTAGTACTACATTTCTTCTAGGCATCCAGAACAGAGTCTAGTCCAAATTGAGACTTGCTGTAATATGATTGTTCCAACTGATATCAGAAGCAATACTTGTCAAATTCTGGGGGGAAAAAAATGTTAATCTCTTGATTGAGTCAGGACACAGCTGCAGATTTGCATCAAAGCTCCAAGGTGCCTTCCTGCATCAGTTGTTGTGTGAGTGACTCTGAGAACTGATCAGCACAACTCTTACTGCACTTTTAAAATGAAGCATTTTGCAATTGCTTTGTCATGAACAGGAGTAATCCATCTAGTTTAGTGGTGCTTGGAGTGCCAACTGCTGCGCACTGGGAATGCGTTCGCTGGTGCAACTGGCACTTTTGAGTTCTAGAGCAGGGGTGCCCAAACCCCGGCCCTGGGGCTGCTTGCAGCCTTCGAGGCCTCTCAATGCGGCCCTCAGGGAGCCCCCAGTATCCAATGAGCCTCTGGCCCTCTGGAGATTTGCTGGAGCCCATGCTGGCCCAACACAACTGCTCTCAGCGTGAGGGCAACTGTTTGACCTCTCCTGTGAGATGAGGACTCCCTCCACTCCTTGTTGTTTCATGTCTGTGATGCAGTAGCGGCAGCAAAGGAAAGGCCAGCCTTGCTTTGTGCCAGGCCTTTTATAGGCATTGAGCTATTGCAAGACCATCATTCATTCATATAAGTTCATCTTTAATATATTCATTTATGTACATCTATGTAAATTTATTCAAATTTAAAATATAAATTAATTCTTTTTTTCCCTGGCCCCCGACACAATGTCAGAGAGATGATGTGGCCCTCCTGCCAAAAACTTTGGACACCCCTGTTCTAGAGTGTCACAGTTCACCATGTCCCCAGATTGGGATGATGCTTCAGCCAGTTCCGTCTATGGTACAATGCCCCAGTGGGTATTGCACCTGGATTTGCACAAAGACACAGCTGGTTGGAGTGTCACATCTTCCTGATCTGGGGACAAGTTGAGCTGCGGCGCTCTGGAACCAAATGTACCTGTCATGGGAGGGAAGAATTCAGGTGAAACCTGGATCCAGCTCTCAGGCTGGGGTTTGACCAGCCCTAGTTCACCATAATCCCTATTTTGTAGCTGGGGAGTTGGCTACCTACCGAAAGCTACCAGGTTTACTGTATGTGGCTAAGCAAGGGGCTCTAATGTGTATCTTTTATAGATAAATTCAATGCCTTTCATTCAACAATGTTGCGTTGCAACAGAACAAATTCAGTACTAAATATTTTCAAGATCCAGTCCAGATATCCATTAGTTCCGCCTCAGTTCTGAGTTGGAGAAGCTCAGTTGTGACTCTGACTCAACACAAATTATTGCACATTAACTATCTTCAGTAGACGCTATGCTGTGATTCAGGTAAAGACAAATGAATTCCTTGTGTTTGTTATGGGTCTGATTTGCCTGCAGTCTTACAGTGTTCTACTGGTAGTCTGTCCTCTAAATTAGCAACCTGCAGGTCCTGATTATGCTAGTGGTGGTCTTAAGACTGCTGGTTTCTCACATGGTAAGTCTCACCTTTTCCCAATTGCTTAACTGCATTGAAAGAAGCTAAAAATACACTAAATGACTTCCTGGAATTATTTTGTGTGTAAGCAACTGCTGTAGTTGCCATAGGGATAATATGTCAGTGCAGATAGGAGGTTGACAAGGAGGGGCAATTCAAGAAAGTAGCTAAAGCTCCGAATTATGAAATATTGCTCTCAGCATACACATTGTAAATCTCTGTATCCTGTGAGAATGAACCATTGTCTAGTAGTTGAATGTCTGTTTCCATAGAGATGATACTTCAAAGTGGGCCTGTATATATAAAGAGCACACTAAAGCTCTTTTTTGTATCTGCTTAAACTGCACGATCTCTACATTTACTTTGCATAAAACCTTCTGCCAACTATAGAGGCCTACGCAGAGCAATGAAATCCTGCCTCTAACCCGTTAGAAGCATTCTTAACCTCATTTGGTTTCTGAGATTTCGCCAGACTCTGCTTACCCAACTTTAATTTTATCTTTGCTGATAAATGGTAGAAATGTTTTTAAAGAAAGCTGAAATTCTTTCATCCATGACTGTATGAATTAATATATTTGTAACTACATACTATAGACATACTCAAGATCTATCTCTTGGGACCGTGACTTGTTGTGTATGCTCTATACCAGGGGTGTCCAAAGTTTTTGGCAGGAGGGCCACATCATCTCTCTGACACTGTGTCGGGTGGCCGGGGGAAAAAAAGGAAGTAATTTACATTTTAAATTTGAATACATTTACATAAGTAAACATAAATGAATATATTAAAGATGAACTTATATGAATGAATGAAGGTCTTGCAATAGCTCAAGGTCTATAAAAGACCTTGCACAAAGCAAGGCTGGCCTTTCCTTTGCTGCTGCTACTGCATCACAGATGTGAAACAGCAAGCTGTGGAGGAAGCCCACAGCTCACACGAGAGGTCAAACAGTTGCCCTCACGCTGACAGCAGTTGCATCAGGCCAGTGCGGGCTTCAACAAATCTCCAGAGGGCCAGAGGCTCATTGGAGACTGGGGGCTCCCTGAGGGCTGCATTGAGAGGCCTTGAGGGCCGCATGTGGCCCCAGGGCCGGGTTTTGGGCACCCCTGCTCTATACAAAGATCGAGAGTAGAGATGCAAAACTGTGGCTAGCAGGTCACATGTGGCTCTCAGAAATATGTTAACTGCGCTCCTTTTTGCATCACAGTTAATATAAAGGTAAATTATAAATTTTCAAGATTTACAATTTTTTACTGTGTATGAACTGAGAGTCCACTGGATTAAAACAAGTTTCATGTTCGCTGTGGGCAAATATATTTAAGTTTTTAAATGCTTTTTGAAATATTGTGACTGTCAAACATCTGAAGTCTATTGTGTGTGGCTTTTAATGTTAAGAGGTTTGGCCACCCCATTTATAGTTTTAATGAGTGTAGAGAAAAAATTGAGAGAGATGTCTGTCAATTTCTCAAATGTAAAATGTTTAGGAGCAGGTGAGTAGTTTTGGAAATTGGATATGCTATAGCTGCTTGACATCATTGTGACTAATTAGGATGGCTGTAGTCTTAACTACTGAAAACTGGTGTTCTCCAACTTTTACTAGGTTTCTTCCCTGGATCTTAAAGGTGGTAATTTTTTTGTAATCTAGAATTTCAACGCTTTCAACCTTTCTCCTCAAATTAACATAAACTGGAATAGAAGTCCATGCTGCTTTAGTTGGTTTTCTTGTCCCTGGTGTAAGCTTCCTGTTCAGTTTCAATCTGTTCTTGAGAAGTAATACAATTGAACCTCATTATCTGCTGGGGATTTGTTCCCAAGACCCCCTCCACCCAGATAAGCAAATCTGCTGGTCTGGTCCAGAGGACCTCCAGGCATGACCAGAGGTATTCCAGAGGTATTCTGAGGCTGTGTCTGACTTCTGTCAGCCTCAGAAATGCCTCTGGCTGTGCCAGAAAACCTCTGGTTTTCATAAAAATCAGAAGTGCCTTTTTGGCACCTTCTAAGGTCTTTCTGAGGCCTGAGCCTTTCAGGAACTCAGGTCTGGCCCTGCAGCATGATTCAGAATCTGCAGTGATTTGAATCCGCAGGTCCTGAATCCATGGATAAAAAGGCTGGACCTATATATAACCAGTATCTAAAAGATATTTTAGCCCTAGGATAGTGGCTCCCAGACAGTGAGCTGTGGCTCTTCGGAGAGTCATGGAAACATAGCCCCTCCACTTCCTGACTCCCATTCCTGAGCTTAATACTCCCCATGAGGCAGACCCCCTCTCTCCAACCCAACCACACTCAGTAAAGAGCAATAGGAGGTAATTGCTTGTGGCAGCTGCAGCAGAATTTTTCCCTCTTTCATAGCTCAAAGCCCAGTTGTCCAGGAGCCAGCACACCTTCTCACCAGCTGTCCCCTCCTCCTGACTCCACTTCCAAGCTATATTGGAAGCTATATAGTTTCCCATTTGGCATTCCCCCCTCTCACTCAGACACACATGCACATTCACCCTCCCAGTTCCTTCACTCACTCACTTGCCCTCCCCCCCCAATAAAGACTTCAAGGAAATCAAGTGCGCGGGCAGCTGCTACTACCATGTTTTTCCCCTTGTCCAAGCTCAGAATTGTCCAGTGGTCCAGGAGGCAGTGAGCCGTGCCAGGTACATGCTCCTCGTGCTGCAACGTGGCAGGGAGTCCCTGACTGCTGGGCAGTCCTGGTCTCAGTGTAGACAACCTGAGTGCAATTGTAGAGAACCTGAGTGCTGGCATCCTTATCATTCCAGTGGAACTGGCAACAGGGCAACACAAGGGCAGGATAAAATCCTCCCACAGACTGTTTGGAGGCCCCTGCCTTATACAATATATAGCAGTGGTTCTCACACATTTGGCACTGGGACCCACTTTTTAGAATGAGAATCTGGTGACCCACCAGAAGTGATGTCAAGACTGGAAGTGACATCATCAAATAGGAAAGGTTTTACCAATCCTAGGCTGCAGTCCTACCCACACTTACCCAGGAGTAAGTCACATTGACTATCATTGTTATACATAGTAGCTTGTTAAAAGTACAGGTCTGTAACATTTCCCCAAATGCAGGGAATGTTTCCCCAAATACAGGTCACATACCAAGGTAGCATCAAGTCTAATATATTAAAATTAAAATATTGAAATTAATGGGAACCCACCTGAAATTGGCTTACGACCCACCTAGTGGGTCCCAACCCACAGTTTGGGAAACACTGATATATATAAGGTTGTAGCCCTAATGGGGAGCTGCGGCCAATGGCCCAGTAGGTCAAGGGAGCCACCATTCAAAGAAGTTTGGGGGTAACTCAGGGGAACACTGTTGGTATTTCATTCTTTCTACTGGTATGCGCACATTCACAAAGTGAACTTAATCAGGCTAAAACTTGTTGAGCGCTTCAAAATGTGTATCATTAAATAAACACATCTTCCAGCGTATAGAGCGGAATTACCAAGACTACATTAACATAAGAACATAAGAACAGCCCCACTGGATCAGTCAGTCCATAGGCCCATCTAGTCCAGCTTCCTGTATCTCACAGTGGCCCACCAAATGCCCCAGGGAGCACAACAGATAACAAGAGACCTCATCCTGGTGCCCTCCCTTGCATCTGGCATTCTGACATAACCCATTTCTAAAATCAGGAGGTTGTACATGCACATCATGGCTTGTAACCCGTAATGGATTTTTCCTCCAGAAACTTGTCCAGTCCCCCTTTAAAGGCATCCAGGCCAGATGCCATCACCACATCCTGTGGCAAGCAGTTCCACAGACCAACCACACGCTGAGTAAAGAAATATTTTCTTTTGTCTGTTCTAACTCTCCCAACACTCAATTTTAGTGGATGTCCCCTGGTTCTGGTGTTATGTGAGAGTGTGAACAGCATCTCTCTATCCACTCTGTCCTTCCCCTGTATAATTTTGTATGTCTCAATCATGTCCCCCCCAGGCACCTCTTTTCTAGACTGAAGAGGCCCAAATGCCGTAGCCTTTCCTCATGAGGAAGGTGCCCCAGCCCCGCAATCATCTTAGTTGCTCTCTTTTGCACCTTTTCCATTTCCACTATGTCTTTTTTGAGATGCGGGGACCAGAACTGGACACAATACTCCAGGTGTGGCCTTACCATCGATTTGTACAACAGCATTATAATATTAGCCGTCTCGTTCTCAATACCTTTTCTAATGATCCCAAGCATAGAATTGGCCTTTATTGCTGCTGCACATTGAGTCGACACTTTCATCAACCTGTCCACCACCATCCCAAGATCTCTCTCCTGATCTGTCGCAGACAGCTCAGAACCCATCAGCCTATATGTGAAGTTTTGATTTTTTGCCCCAATGTGCATGACCTTATACTTACTGACATTGAAGCACATCTGCCATTTTGTTGCCCATTCTGCCAGTCTGGAGAGATCCTTCTGGAGCTCCTCACAATCACTTCTGCTCTTCACCACTCGGAAAAGTTTGGTATCATCTGCAAACTTGGCCACCTCACTGCTCAACCCTGTCTCCAGGTCATTTATGAAGAGGTTGTAAAGCACCGGTCCCAGGACAGATCCTTGGGGCACACCGCTTTTCACCTCTCTCCATTGTGAAAATTGCCCATTGACACCCACTCTCTGTTTCCTGGCCTTCAACCAGTTCTCAATCCAGGAGAGGACCTGTCCTCTAATTCCCTGACTGTGGAGTTTTTTCAGTAGCCTTTGGTGAGGGACCGTGTCAAACGCCTTCTGAAAGTCCAGATATATAATGTCCATGGGTTCTCCCATATCTGCATGCCTGTTGACCTTCTCAAAGAATTCTATAAGGTTTGTGAGGCAAGACTTACCCTTACAGAAGCCATGCTGATTCTCCCTCAGCAAGGCCTGTTCGTCTATGTGTTTTGAGATCCTGTCTTTGATGAGGCATTCCACCATCTTACCCGATACAGATGTTAGGCTGACCGGCCTATAGTTTCCCGGGTCCTCCCTCTTTCCGTTTTTAAAGATAGGCGTGACATTTGCTGTCCTCCAATCTTCTAGGGTTATTCTATTCTAGAACTTATTGTTTAAGGTGTGAAATACTTCAGTGTTGTGTAAGGTAATGAATGAGGTTGTAGTAGGTGTGGTAGAGCTGATGTCAAAGTTTTCATCACATCTTACTTTGGTATTTCAGTCTTCCAAAGAATTCAGACCAGCTTACATGGAGTGCCTCCCAGGCAATTTACTGTTCAGGTCATAGAATTGCTAGCTATGGAGGTAAAACTATATCTCCCTGAGTCAGTAATGCTTCTGTAATCAGGTGGCTATTGTAAGTCTTCACAATCATTCAAACGTCTTCCTGAATGTCACAATTTTGTGTTAGATCACCAAGTGTTAGGGATGCTATATTTCCTGTTGGTTCAGTATTCTGGTCTATGTAGTTCAGGTTTACCTGCATTACAAGTTGAACAATGCAAATTAGATGATAGTCCATCCTAGATTGCCCTGCCTACTGCATATTTGTTTCTCCTTTAGATATTTGTGCACGACTCCTCTCCCCCCCTCAGGTATGTTGCTTCTGATAAGGGAAAGGTTAGCACACCCCACTTCAGCACATTGATAACAGATAATTGATTAGAAGGAAGCATGAGTTGAAGGACTGCATGGGAGTATTCTGCAAACTGTTGTGCAAGTATTAAGCAAGCTTTAATGGCGGGTGTGGAAAACAGTAAGTTTTCTAATGGTGAACTTTTGCACTCCAACCATTAGTACTAGCTTTGCTCATGATTTAAGATTGGGTGGGCAGATTATTATTATTAATAATAAGCTTTTGTGTAGTGCTTTGAGTGTCAAAAGTGCTTTGCATACAAGGACAATATCAAGACAATATAACATTGTAAGGCAAGCAGATATGATCCCCATATTGCAACTGGGGAGCTGAAGTTGAGAGAGAAGAGCTTGCTTTAGGTTGCCTAGTGAGTTCATGACAAATGAGCTATCTGAACCAGGGAAATTCTGATTCAGAGTTCAGTCTCTGAGCTTCTACACTATACCAAACTTAAGACTTGCTGGATCTACTTTTTCAACCAGTTGGGTTCAAAATCGTAATTCAGGAGCAGGACCAAATGTAAAATGGTGACTCAGAGCCTGATCCTGAGCTGTGTACGTCGGCTTACCGCAGGTGCAAACTATCACAAACTGCTATATGGTCCCCTTCTTCTGAGAAGGCAACAGTAGTTGCTCAGGGCACGCAGGATACCATGGCAACTGTTTTTTGTGCTGCGGCAGCCCTGCGTTCCGGGTAGCTCAAGATTGGGCTGCCTGGCAATTACCTACAGCATTCCATGAGTTATATATACTGGGATAAACTGCAGATCAACATATACATTTGTTAGGGATTCTACAGAAGAGCTCTAAAGTTGTGCAACTGCTAGCCAAAAACCTAATCAAAGGTTATCAAATTCTGGTATTTTACTAATGAAGAATGCTGAGGCTGAGAGTAGCAAGTAGCACCAGGCCACCAACACACCAATTGTTTTTTTCTTGTACAGTAATTTTGAAATTCTTGGGAATCTAGAAACATTGCTGATGTTTCTCTGATGGCCAAATCCTAGGCTTCCCTGGTGCTCAGGAAGGTAGCAGTGCTGAAATGGTCGCTGCTGTATCCTGTGCAGCCAGGGAAGCTACCATAGGTGGTCTCAGGATTCCCTTACAGGGAACAGCAGTTTCCTTACCCTGTGTTGAGCCCTAGCAGCACCAATGGCTACTTAGCAGGCACAGAACCAAGGAGACCCATGTCTGTCTCTGCAGCTCAAGAGAAGTATAGGATGCGGTGGCAGTCCCTGCTGCTATCTATGCCCCTGGGCATAATCCACCCCTCATTCTGCCATCCCTCTGCCCTGTGTCTCCCCCTTTCTGCCTTCCCCCCCACCCTGAAAAGCCTCACTGCCGTCTGGCAGGGAAACTTACCGCTCTACCCTCCTCATGGGTGTCTGGGCAGCGCAGAGGCATATTGCTGACTGGTGCTGGTCTCTCTACCACTGGCAGCATTTTTGTGACAGCTGTTGCCCAGGCAGCACAGGTGTGAGCAGTGCTGACTGGCTTCAGGGTTGAGCTGTAAGTCACCAAGTAATCTACCATATATTTCAGTATAATTTCTCATGTATGCAGAACATAATCCCTGAATCTCACTTTTCTTATTTACTTTTCCATTAGTGGAATCCAGGGCATTTGGATCCAGACCAGTAGTAGTAATTTAGTAATAGACAATAGTAATATTTTTGGACATCATATAGTATATTCCTACATCAACATATTGATCTGAAATGTAAAGCCTTCTAAAAATATGGATGAAAATAGTCCATGTACTGACAAGTAGGAAGATGTTTCTGAAGAGTATTGATTATGCATTCTACAGCCAATCTGTTCAGTAAAGGACTGGATTACAAAACATTGTAAAAATCGGTCAAGGGTGTTGAGAGTTTAGACATCAGCTGAATAATGTGAAACTGCAGCAATCTATAAAAATTGGAAGATACTGTATGTCTCCCAGAACAGAGCCTTTCTGGCAATAGTAGCTGAATACATAATCATAAAATTATCTTGGTGACATGTTGAAATAGAATATCATACAAGAATTTTCATTTTAGGTATTAAGGCTGAAAGATACTTCATGCCTCGGTATGCTGTGCTTCTCTCATATTAATTATCCAACTCGTAGTCAGTATGCTCATGCTGCCAGGGCAATTGTACAAGATATTCTCATGTTTTACATTCTGCTCCACCTGCAGGTACTGTTGCCAACACCTTTGTGCACTTGGTACCTGTAGGGAGAAATAATTTGACATTCCTGCTGTCATTACTGTACACTGGTTTTGTGCTACTTATCAAAGCCAAGCAGTTGGCACCAACTGAATTGGATACAAGATCAACAGCAATACATTTATGAGATTTTGAAGATGTAAAGGAGATCTTTGCAAGACTGCATATAAGTATGTTATAAATTTAGTAACCTTAGGAAGAAACTGCTGAATATACTTATTGTAAAAAGTTCAATCAAGCACATCTTTTTTTACGCTACCATAGTTCTGCCAGAGTTCTTACAAACTCAGCTAAATGCCAGAAACTCTTACTAGTACAGTAAGTATGTTTGGTACAGTATTTGTTTCACTTTAGAAATGTTGTTCTTTTTTTAAGCGAACTCAAAAGGTGAAAATAATGCAGTAATAAAAAGAGTGAAGGTGCAATCCTAATCCTAAAGTGCAACTTTCCAGCACTAACATAGCTGTGCCAATGTGGTGTGCACTGCATCTTGCACTGGGGAGGTAGTCAAGGAGGCTTCCTCAAGCTAAGGACATATTGGTTGCCTTACCTTGGGGGCTGCATTGCAGCAAGTCAGTGCTGGAAAGTTGGTTAGGACTGTGCCCTGAATGGCACATCTGTAGTAAAAACAAATAACGTTACAGCAATAAATAATAGATCAAACAGTATAAAAAAGCCAGTTTGCCTCAATCTGAAGTGACCAAAATAAATCTAGTCACTGTAGCTAAAGCCTCACCTAAAAAGACATGTTGTTTTAATGAGGTGACAAAGAAAATGTAAAGATGGAGCCTGGCAGGATTCTTTGGGGAAAGTGTTTCATGGTGTTTCATGAAGCTGTTTCATGGTGCCACCACTGAAAAGGTCCTTCAAGCTTCAGCTTGCAGGGAACCTGGAGCAGGATGTCAGATCTTAAACAGTGAGTTCAATCTCAAGCGGGTGTGGGGAGAGGGGATGAAAACAAGAGGTGGTCTTTAAGTTTCTCAGCTCCCAAATAATTTTGGATTTTAAAGGTGTAATCTGCACTTCAAATTGAGCTGAAAACAAGTGAAGAATACAGAGGACTGGAGGGATGTGGTTTGTCCACCTGCTGTTTGAAGTTTGCTGCAGCATTTTGGACCATCTGGACCTTCTTGAACTGCCCTCTTTCACATGCACCCATCAGTTTAGGGTATTCTGGATCATAAACTAAATTGATTAAGTTCTTCTAAAATGACAAAACCTTAAAACATGTGCTGCTGTCCTGTTCTTGACAATGCAGCCCAAAGCTTAAGCCCATTTAATAGAGGGAATATGAATCAAATGGCTTGACACCCTTTCCTGAAGAATAGAAAATATCAAAACTGTAACCAAATGACATGGTGAAAGAATCAAATTTGACTGCTTTTTGGTCTATCCTCTTAAAATAGGATATTTACTATATTGCCAACTTCTAAATGAACCTCTAGAACTAATAAAAGCTTTCTTTGCTGGAAATAACTGAAGCTGGGCTGGGAGGGGAATAATACTGCAATGTCTTGTTTTAAATTTGGGCCTCTTGTTTGGGCCTCTTCAGCCTAGAAAAGAGACGCTTGAGGGGGGACATGATTGAGACATACAAAATTATGCAGGGGATGGACAGAGTGGATAGGGAGATGCTCTTTACACTCTCACATAATACCAGAACCAGGGGACATCCACTAAAATTGAGTGTTGGGCGGGTTAGGACAGACAAAAGAAAATATTTCTTTACTCAGCGTGTGGTCGGTCTGTGGAACTCCTTGCCACAGGATGTGGTGCTGGCGTCTAGCCTAGACGCCTTTAAAAGGGGATTGGATGAGTTTCTGGAGGAAAAATCCATTATGGGGTACAAGCCATGATGTGTATGCGCAACCTCCTGATTTTAGGAATGGGTTAAGTCAGAATGCCAGATGTAGGGGAGAGCACCAGGATGAGGTCTCTTGTTATCTGGTGTGCTCCCTGGGGCATTTGGTGGGCCGCTGTGAGATACAGGAAGCTGGACTAGATGGGCCTATGGCCTGATCCAGTGGGGCTGTTCTTATGTTCTTATGTTCTTAAATGATTAAAGGATAATTCTTTTTACATGTAGTAATACAGTCTTAAATTTGCCCTCTCGGTGAAAAAACAAAATTCCATCAATTGTGTTGTGTGTGGATGCAGCCGATGTGAATAAACATGAGGTATCAGGCTGCCCTGATACCTAGTTTGGCCTTTAGATGCAGGATTTATGCAGCTTAGACACTGGCAATATTAAAAGCCTGACTGCTTTGTTTCAGCCTTTGTAAAATCGGAAAACAGTAAGGCAGTTGGCAGCTCTAACCAGGGTGCAAGTATTTAGTGGATTTGGATTATCCAGGTAACTTTTCATATTTGCAAGAATTAATTATATATGTTCAAGGATCAGGAAAGAAGCATGTTCAGAGCCATGATATTTTTTGCGTATTACTCGAGTTTCATCTCTGAGATTGGTACGAACAAATAATACCAGATCTGCCTGGTTTTTTCACCTAAATCCAGATGACTTCCAGGTTGCCAATTTTACGAGAACCAGAGAAAGATAAGATCTTATAAGATAAGATAAAATAGATTGCAAATAGTGTTCAAATAGCGCATGTAAAGCTTGTAAGTGCCTTGAGATAAGCTAGCCAGTAGCTTTGCAAGAGGTCATAACTGGAAATTACCATCTTCAGTACTCACTATGTGAGGCGAGTCTGCACCAGCTGGCTTATACCCCAAAGCATGTGGAAACTACTAGTCGGGTGCTCGTGCTCAGGCACCTGCTGAGCTCCATTAACTGTCAGGGGGTCCCAGTACTGGAGATGCTGAGCATGTTGCTGAGTGTGACCATCTTGGCCCAGCTTGCAGAACGCTCAGGGTGTGGCTGCCCACCAGCTTTGGGCTCCAATGTTACCCAGTCAGTAGAGAGCTATGAGATGGTGGCCTTTTTAAGTGTAGGTTGAACAGTGCTATTTTATCTTTTAAAGCTCAGCCAGTAAGTTGCTGTCATCAGACAGTGGTGCCATGTCCAGTGCTAGGAGAGGAGCGAATCAACCAAGATGGCTTGCTGATGAGGAAGCATAGCAATGAACAGGTCACCTGCAGCTCTGATTATGGCTTTTACTTTAATTTTGCCCCATAATGGGGAGGAGGATAGTGTTGGGGTTGCTGCAGCCTGCGTCCCTGCTGTTGCTTCATAGCTTTATAATGGAGCATGCAAGATCTCTAGCCTGACAACCTTAATAGCTAAAAGTTTTTTATCTGTCTCAACTTTTTTCTAATTTTAATAAACTAGGTTGGCAAGTAGCTACTTGCCTCTAGTATGTAAGAAGTGCTTCTAGAAAACCAGCTAAGGAAGAGGTTGGATCGCTGGAAGAGAGTTGGTACTTTTGAGTCATTGCTCTGCTGTGACTGACTGACATAGGTATTGGTGGGTAGGCCAACTAGTAAACCTTTTGTGAACTTATTTGCAAGATTTTGCTATGTTTGTTACACTTGTTCTTTGAACCAGATGCATGTCTGTTAGCATAATCTCAAGTGTATTAGAAACAGAATGTTTTGCCTGCAGGGAATAATGTTTTAACTAACTGCCATTCAGGCATAAAATACATAAGGGTCTTGTAAAATCAAACCTCTGCTTCTTGAATTACATTTAGATTGCTTCTACTCTGTTCTCAGTGGAGTGAACTATGTTAAAATGTCACCACTAAACTTGTCTATTTTCTCCAGTTTCTCACAGTCAGATTACTCGTCTATACAGTCGGTTCACCAGCTTGGACAAAGGAGAGAATGGCACTCTTAGGTAGGTACTCTTAACACACCTAGTGTGTTGACCAGTTAGACTTCTGAAGTCTTCATTTCTAATGTAACAGAGGTGTTTGAAAACACAGAGGTGTTTTATTTTACTAAGAAGTAAACCCATTGTGTTCAGTAAGACTTAGGCTGTAATTCTATTTCCCTCACTGGAAACACCTTTAAGTATTAGTAATGAGCTGCTTTTGCAAATCAGGAGTTTATTATCTAACTTCTAGGCTCAAAAAAAACTTCAACTATGTAATTGGCAAGACCAACAGGATGTTGAGTCTGAGGATATCTGAAGCTCCAGGTTGAGTGATTAGCCTAACCTGAACTTTCTCTAAGGTCACTCTGGACAGAAGTCTCATGTTTCCTGACTATTGGTAAAGTGTTCTTCAAAATAAGCTTGCTTTGCAGTTGCAAACTGAACTGCATGTGGTACAACAGGATAGTCCAGTTTTTCCCCTGAAAGAGTCAGCAGAGAAATCAAACACAAAACAGAATTAGATTTGGGCTTCTAGCAAACATCTTCTATTCATGGTCACAGCCTCTAAAGCAGATTGGAATCCACACTTCACTCCAGCCATTCCTGGAGTAAGCGTGAGAAAAGCCACACTGAACCAGCAGTCTAAATAAAGTCCTCGTGATATGCATTCTTTGGGAGCAGAATTGGAGGGGGTCTTAAAACAATTTTTCCACAAGATAAGTTTCTCCAAGCAAAAATGCAGACTCAAGGTCACTTAAAGCTGTCAAGAACACCCATATTTTTCAGGTGAAGCTGCTTTTGGAAGGGACAGTTGAGAGCAGAGAAGCAGTGGGATGTGGGTACTTTCTTCTATCACCCTCTATTTCCCTCCTCCAAATTGATCCCAAGCATCTCTGTTTGCAGTTTCTCTGCTCTCAATCAGTTTTCCAAAACAATTCTGTTAGAGAAAACAAAACTGCACTAGGTCTCCTACATACCCGTAAGTAGTTAGCTCTGAGTTGTCTGATGGAAATGCTCATAAATCCATAGATATGGATGTGCACAATGAACAATAAAACCATTGTAGTGCTAATGTTGTATTTGAATGTGTGTGATGAATGCCTTGTATTTTCCATCTTATTGTTTCCTTTGTTTACTTTTGAACACTGCTTAGATCCCTGAGGGACTTTGGAATGCTGTAGTCTTCTAAGACGCTGCCTGCATCATAGATGCAGGAGCCATTACCCTGGAATGCTCCTCTGAGGTTCATTATTTGAAACATAATTTCCCAAAAGCAAGATGTGCACAATGTAGATTGCTCTGCCTTGTCTTAGATCAGCTGAAAACCATAGGTTCTAGTCATCTCTCCTGCTGGCATGGTCATCTTACTATCTAATGGGCACCCCCTCCCACTTGAACAGCTCCGAGAGCATCTTGGGAAGACCCAGGTGATTGTAAGTTGTCCAGTCTGGTAACTCCATGATAGTATAAGACCTAGGTGATAAAAGTTCCTGCATGCAGCTGCAGATGTGTGTTTTCTGAAGTCTGACATTGAAACTAGCTGCTGGGTCTCAATACACCCACTTAACTTCCTACTAAATGTAGAAGGCCTTTATTACTGGGACAACATAAGTAGGTAGCAGAAGGGACTATATTTCTAGCTAGATGTGTGCAGGGAATTTTCTTTGCTTTCCTCTTCAAGGCCAGTCTGCCACACTTTAATGTAGCAAGGTTTTGCAGTTTTTTTTATCAAGTAGCTACCCCACTCCCTCTATTGGGCATTACTAGTTACTGCACCCTATCTCTTTGTGACCCTCCAGACATTTTTCACCAGTCTGCTGCTGCTTCTCTCTACTCCGTCCCCAATTTCTAATTTCTAATTCCTTTTTGGTTTTAATAACCTGGTTATTTTTTGGTTTCTTGCCTACCTAGTACATGTCCTGAGTGTTTTTCCATTCCTAGACCTTATTGGGTAAGCTAAATTTTGGTTTTAAACAAGAACCGCTTGGTTCTGTTTTCACCTGTGAAGGAAAGTTTCTTATTCAGCTTCTCAAATGTTTGGTTTCCCTGACTTGTGACATTTACAAGTTCTCTCCCCCCATCACCCATTCAGCCATTGACTAAGTAAATCAGTGAAGCATATGGTAATCAGTGCACTCCTTCCAGCTAACCACTAGGTGTTTTTTCCCCTTGGTCAGCCTCTGACTTTCCCAATAGGGGTAATTGAGATCCAGATGTCTTCTGGGAAAGCCACCATTTTTCTCATTTCATGTGAAAAGGAAAAAATTATTGTATGGGGAGGATTTAAAAGTAGTTTGTTGGAAAATCTAGAAACCTTAAACCAGTGATTTTCAATCTTTTTCATCTCGCGGCACACTGGCAAGGCACTAAAATGGTCAAGGCAACCATCAGCTTTTTGACAATTGACAAGGCACACTGGGCTGTCAATGGGGGCTCACACACCCCAGTGGTCCCAATGGTTGATAAATGATCCTCTCCCAAATTCCTGCGGCACACCTGGGGACCATTGCGGCACACCAGTGTGCTACGGCACAGTGGTTGAAAATGGCTGCCTTAAACCATGGTGGTAAATATTTGCAAGTTGTTTGAGATGAAGATAATAGCACTGTATGCTATGTAAACTAACTTAGAGTGAAATATGTTTCCTTCACTTTTGTTCCAGTTCCCTTTCAGAGTCCTAGCATTAAATCCTAACAAGAAATGTGAACAGTGACTATGCAGTGTTGCTGTTAGCAAAGGGAATCAAACCAGTGACCTGAATGGACCCTAGTAACCTGAGTAGATGTGTGCTTTGTTTGATCAAATTCTTGTACAGCACACGGAAGTGTTTGGTTGGTTTGTTATAAGATTTATATCCTGAATGTTCCAATCCCATCAGGTTAGGCCAGTACTATTCAAACTGGGGCGTTGTGGCGCCCCAGCCTGAGGGCCGGGGGCAGACTATAGGCGGGGAAAAGCAGAGGTGCGATCCCCAGGATGGGACTGCAGGGGCTTGGGTGCACTTACCCAAGCCTCCTCCAGCCTCCCTGGGCTGCGGGAAGCCCGGTGCAGCGTCTGACAGGGCTCCCTGCAGCAGGGAAAGTGGATGCGGAGCGATTGCGCTCCACTTCTGCTTTAGCGGGGGCAGGGCATGATTGCTCTGCATCCACTTTCCCTCCTGCGGGGAGCCCTGCCAGAAGTCGCACCGGGCTCCCCGCAGCCCAGGGAGCCTGGAGGAGACTTGGGTAAGTGCACCCAAGCCCCTGCAGCCCCCTGAGTGGTGCAGTCCTGGGGATCGTGCCACTGCCTTCCCCCCGCCCCCGCTGCCTCCTCCCCTCGCCCCTGCAAGGACTTACTGGCTCTCAAACTCTCCCAGAGAGTTTGAGAACCACTGGGTTAGACACTCAGGGCACCTTCCAATCCAACCAAATATTGAGGTAAACTGTTGTAATGTCAAAATAGCATAGCACAAACCATAGCAGCAAGCAGAACATTACAAACAAAATGGAAACCCAGCCATTGAAAAGACAGTATCAAGTCAAAGGCCAAGTGAAACAAGGTGCTATGTTCTGACAGCTTTGTGATAAAAATGGTGATAAACGTGCCTCCTGGGGAGGGGGTAGTTTCACAACTCAGGTGCTTCCACAGAGAAGGCCCTCTCTTATGTCATGCCATGCATATTTTTGGCAGCAGTGAAATGCACAAAAGAATCCTTTCAGATAATGTCAGAGTGTGAGCAGTTTCTCGGGGAGGAAGGTGGTTCTTCAGAAGTGTTGTCACCACTTGTGATTTAAAGCAATAGCTTTTTGGTTAGTTTTCTTACTCCCTTTTGTCATGGGGATGCCCCCATGATGATCAGTTTTTTTGTATGGTAGAGATCTTGAACTTGAGAACTTCTGATGTATCTGCTGCATCCAAATAGATGGTGACCACTGAACTTTAAGATTGCAAGAGATTGACCTAACTTACCTTTACTTTAGAAAATAAAATTTTTGAGTTGCTGGTGAAGCTTTCTATAAAATTAAGACTTGAAAAGGAAGAGAAAAGAAATGTGATAATGCCAATCATGTTACTGACTCTGGAGTATGTTGTTTGGGCATGATGAGTTAATGACAGGGAAAGTACCGCCTGTGTCATCTGTGTATCTGTTTCTTTGATGTTTTCTTTTTCATGTAGTTCTAATTCAGTGGATGTCTGCAGCAGTTTTTTGTGCACACTGTCACTGAAAATTGTGAAAAGAACTGGGATAGTCTCGCATTTCATCCCATTTCCTATTAATCTGTGATTAATCCTATTCTGTGACTATCTAGACACATCTCTTTTTTGTAGTTTTTAAAAAAAGTGAAATGGTTTTGTGCAATTCCATCAGCTTGCTGTTGGCACTTTGCGAATTTCTTTTTTGAGAGAGGGCCAGGATGGAATGTATCTCACCATGCACAACCCTGGGTACTATGTTATCATAGTACTTCATCTTGCTTTCCCTCTTCCTCCTGTCACACCTGTTTTGCACACCATTAAATATGTTTGTGTATTGGAAAGTGACTGTAACTGTATGTTCACTTTAAACTAAATCTCTCACAACCTTGTGAAGAGGCAACATGTATATAAGAAAAATGTCTAGAAAATGAGTTTATCTGAAGCAAAAATGCAACAGAGAACACACTGTGCAGGCATAACAAATTCTCTGGTATGTTTCTGTGACTTTGGAGATGTTACACAAGAGTGACCTGTTGCTAAAGAGATACCCCACTGCATATAAGTTTACTTCCATATGGAGAAAATGCATACTTTGGCTTGTTCAGTATAAAATGAGTCCACCTTGCAGAATAATTAGCATCTAAAACATGCAAGTATACCTCAAATAACATTAGTTTCTGAGTAGATCCAACTGGGGAATGTTGCGGTGGTGTGAAAACAGAGGAGAAGCAAACATTTCCTGTAAGTTCCAGCCTGAACTAGGTGAAGTGGGTTTTCTAATTGAAGTTGGAGTACATAAGAAAGGACTGCTTGCTTTTATTCATTTACTTTTGACCTGGGTAGATTTTCCAGTTAGTATACTTAGCAGATAATGTCCTCTCATGAGCAAAATAGCAGGTTTAAATTGTAGCAACAATACACCTTTCACATCTGTTTCGGGCATAGTTACATGTAGTTAATTTTTAACCTGAAGCCTGGCTATAAAACATGGAGGTTAATGTCTTACACTTAAATGTCAGAAGCTGAATCTTTCCAAACAGATATGAAGTGGTGTTGGAACATTTGTAGAGATGTTGGAATTTTTAATTTGCAGTATGAGATGAGATTTTTTTTATGGAGCAGCCATACTGGTTGAAACCAGAGATTACACAGAATTCTAATTTAGACTGCAATGTGGGAGGTTGGGCAGCTTCTTTTTCCTGTGTAATTTGCCTGGTTTTAAACCACTCTGAAAGCTGATGTGTTCACCATGGAGCAGATGGCAGGGAATATACCCCTTGTGGTTCTTAATTCTAAGTAGACATACATAGGAATGTCCTGTGAATTTGTCACTTAACCTAGATAAGAATTCTGAACTTTGCCCACTGTATCTCCATAAGGCTGCCGACTTTTGAAATCAAACAGTCCCTAGGAGAAGTCTGAGCTACTGTGGGCAGAGCAAAATGAACAGCTCAAAAAAGACCAAGATAGGTAAAAATGTCTGTCCTGTCCTTGTTTTGTTTAGCAGCAACTGACCTGAAAACAAAAACATAGGCAGTTGTCTCTTCTGATGCCTACATTGGTGGGCCACTCTATCCCTTGGATCAGTAGTTCTCACACATTTAGCACCAGGACCAACTTTTTAGAATGATAATTTGTCAGAACCCACCGGAAGTGACATCATCACGCAGGAAAATTAACAGTCCTGGACTACAATTCTACCCACACTTACCCAGGAGTGAGTAAGTCCCATTGACTATCATTGTTATACATAGTAAATATACATAGTAGCTTGTTAAAAGTACAGGTCTGTAACATTTTCCCAAATGCAGTTACAAGCCATGGGAGCATCAAGTCTAATATATTAAAAATAAACTATTGAAATGAATGGGGACCCACCTGAAATTGGCTCATGACCCACCTGGTGGGTCCCCACCCACAGTTTGAAAAACACTGCCTTGATAAAGACAATTGGGCAGGTGTGTTAGTTTCTTAGAAGTGCTTTCTGGTTCCAGTCCTATTACTGGAAGAAAGTTCACAGTTTGTTTTTGTTATATTGGGGTACTCTGGAAAAAAGTTACTAAATATTGGGGCATGCAGAGGTATAGGGATACTGTGGGTGGCAGGGCAGTGGCAATAGGAAACTGTTAAAAGTAGAATAATCATCTAGCCACCTCTTGCCAACTGGGAGCTCTGCTCAGACCCCTGTGTATGCTTACCCCAGCATTAGCAGAAGATGTTCACAGAAAGTCCATTGATCACAGCTATTAATTAAAAACTTGCCTGTATTTTCTTAAAATCTTAGACAGGTTTCTATGGAAGGTTCCAGCTAAACAAGTTATATACCATAATTTGCTGCATAATCACAACAATGTACATACGTTGGTTTTATTCTGAGTTTTTGTATTTTCATGCCTAATGAATAATTTGAAACACCATGAGTTTGGCATTATTTTCATTTCTCCTTAATGCCTTTAAAAAAGTTTTATCATTCAGACATTACATAATAACTTCAGCCTTGGTATACAAAATGAACATTGAACATAGGTGTTCAGAGACTTTTCTCCTTCTACTTAAGCACTGATGTTGATTTCTTTGAAATTGTAGCTGTGAAGATTTCCAGCGCATTCCAGAACTTGCCATCAATCCACTAGGGGACCGGATTATCAATGCCTTCTTTCCAGAAGCGTAAGTTTCTGTAATGCATTTTCTAAATCGCATTTGTTCTAGAAGCATTACACATCAACACAGTGTAAAATGAAGTCATAAATTGGATTCTTGTCAAAAATTGGTTGGACTTCAGTCGCAATGTTAATGTATAAGGCAGTAGCTGAAACTTTCTTTGTGGTGTTCAGGAATGTTTATTGAAAAAGTATGGCCTGTGGTGTGTGTGCTCCTTACATTGCTGCTCCTTGAATCTTTAAGCAATATGCTGACAGCCACAAGTGCATGCATACCTGGTATCCATGGGGATTCCGTTCCAGACCCCTTATGGATACTGCAAATCCCTGAATACTTGGGACATCCTTTATAAAGGTAGGTAAAGGAAAAAGCCACAAATAGCTCTGCCTACCTTTGCACAGCAAAATCACTATGTTTTGAGGGCTGCAGGCAGTCGTCTGAGCTGCCTGCGGCCTCTTCTTGGTTATGCTGAGGCTCGCAATGCATTCTGGGGTGACATGGAGGAGCCAGGAAGAGACTGCAGGCAGTCTAGACTCAAAACGCAGCTCTTTCACTGCACAAGTGAGGCAGAGCTATTTTTGGCAAAGCTATTTTTGGCTTTTTCCTTTACTTCCCCAACCTTTTTAAAGGGCAGCCGTAGGACCGCAGATGCTGGATTCGTGGATACCAGGGTAGCCTGTATTCTGGCTATAGGATGTTCGGATAGAGGACCTTTTTAAAGACCGGTTACAGTAATAATGATGAGTCCTTAAATTGACTTGCTGTTAACAGTTAAGATCAGAGTCTTGTGCATGGAATAATTACAAGGAAACAGCAAAGCTATCAACTAACTTGTTTGGATATTTTGCTTGAAGTATCTTGCTAAGTGAACCTATAATAATTTTGTGAACTATGTTCCCTGTGCAGAGAGGACCAGGTGAATTTCCGAGGCTTCATGAGGACTTTGGCCCACTTTCGGCCTATCGAGGATAATGAAAAAAGCAAAGACCAGAATGGGCCAGAACCCCTTAATAGCCGGAATAACAAATTGCACTGTAAGATTTTTTTATTATACATCTATTTAGATTAATTGCACTGCTCTGTATCTGCTTAGTAATCTTGCTCTTTAGGATCTGCCCTTTCAACTATAGCTGAGGAAATAAAGGCTTGTTTGCTCTCTTATAGTGATAACAGTAGAAAAATTCTAATGGGCTGTGAAACTGAAACTTTTTTCCACTTGCCAAAGTAAAACCTGAATTTTTCCATTTGTTGTTTCGCGTTTGCCTGCTCTTACAGGGTTCATTATTTACATTCATCAGGCTCCGGTATCAAATAAATAATAAAAATACTGGATACATTACTATTTGATAAAACACTTATTCCAACTTATGCCAACCATCCAGGTCCAGGAAATATTTACTGTTGAATAATTTTGGGTTATGCATATCTCAGGTTAAATCAGATTCCTTCCTGCTGCTTTGGTCCTTTCTTGCCCATCATGGCACGCTAGAAACTTCAGAGTCCAGGAGTAAATGCAAGGTACTCACAAAGTTGCTCTGGCTGCAGTATGATCACTAATCTGATTTTGCACCTGTATCTACTGTGAATGCCTTCCATAACCCAGCAGTTAGGGTCTTTAAATCTTGACTTCTTAGGAGTCTTCACAGACTGTTGTTTCATTAACCCAGTGCTCATGCACAGCAGACAGTAGTTTAACATTCAAATAATATTAAATATTTGTCAAATCAATATACTTTCCATTTACAACAATCTTCAATTTATAGCTATTCCCAAATTTTAAAAGGTAAAACCAACATTTTTAAATTAACATCATACATTTGGCAAATATTAGGTATCCAACAAACATTGCTTTTCCCTCGCCCTTGCTAATCCAGAATCTTTTCTTATTCAGAATGTGTCTTAGGGCCCAATTCTATTGGACCTCTGTGTCACTGGAACATATGTTCTGGCAGTGCACTTTGCTTTATGGTTGCTGCAGAACATGACCTGTCACTCTGTGCAGCGGGCCCACCACTGCAAGCGGCCATGCGCCAATGGCCACTGGAGAAGCCCCAGTGTCAGTAAGTCAGTGTGGGGGATAGGCAGACCAGGGAGCGGGAGGAACAGGGCAGAGACTGGTACAGGGAAGGGGATGTATCAAGGGCAGGAAGGGGTATGCAGCAGCAGTTCCACTAATATCCTATCCCCCGATATCCTACCCCCCCTTCCCAACCTCAGTTCACTTCCCTGGGTCTACTTAGCCTTGTGCCTGCAAAATAGTTGGTGTAGATCTGACCCATTGGGCCAGCAGTGGCTTGATCTGGGCAAGGGAAAAATTATTCCCTTACCTCAAGGAGGCCTCTGGAACCTGAAAATCCTCCCTCAGGATGCCCCCAATTGGTGCTGCTGTATTGGCACTGGGGGAGTTAGGTAGGCTTGGGGCTGCCCATCCTCTATTTATTCATGTTTGACAGATTCTATTTTGTATAAGCATTCTAGATATTCCTGTCTATGGTACAAACAAAAAAATCTCCTTTACAGTCAGCATATATAAATGTATACTTGATGTAAAAATTCACTTAGCCTTGTGCCAGCAAAAAGAAGAAGCATTAGTTTCTGAGCGTCTTTTTATGCCTAATAGTAGTAACAGGGGAATGTACTTCTATTTATGGGATCACACAGTGCTCTGGGTTTTCAGTTTGTGATGCACTCTCTATATGAAGTTGGAAAAGATGGCTAACATGGACGCTTATTCATTCCATCTAGTTGCTTTTCAACTATATGATCTGGATAAAGATGACAAGATTTCCCGAGATGAGTTGCTTCAGGTAAATTAAACTTGCACAGTCCATAGACCAATTGTGCATGACTTCATATGGCTGTTTTATTTTTTATTTTAAGCCTAAGCCCTTGGATGTACCTCAAAGGAGTGAAATGTATGATAATATTAAATGTAAAATACTTGGCATTTGGGCATTGGTGTATATTTTATAGTTTTGAAACAGTTCAATTATAGCAGATTTAAGGCAGCCTATTATAGGTTTCATCTGGATCCATTTGGTTTAGTGTGGTCTCAAGGTTGGACCTTGTTATCTGTGGGGGTCTTTTCAGACTCTGTGGATAATAAAATCCATGGGTTGGCCCTCCCGGACACAACCAGAAGTTTTCTAGTAGCTTCCAGGAGGCCTTCTGAGGCCTGGAAAGGCTGCGCAAGGCCTCACTGGGGCTCTGGAAGGCCTCTGAAAGACACTGCCAGTTTTGACTGAAAACTGAAAGTGCCTTCTGGAGGCCTCTGGCAGGCCTTCTGAGGCCCAGGAAGGTCTTGTGCAGCCTTCCGGGGTCTCTCTCTTCCAGTTACGTCCAGAAGGAACAGGGAGGCCCTCCTGCCCTGCAATGGGTTAAATCTGTGGGTCTTGAACCAGTGAATAAGGAGGGCTGTATATGACTGGCAAAACTGACTTATACAGGAAGTCAGTGGATTTTGAAAAAGAATTGAAAAAGCATGGGTGATACAGAGGTTCTCAAAGTGTGTCCTGCACCGTATCACTTCACATGGTCCACCTTTTCAATGTACCACAGGAAGTAACTGGTGATGACATCATTGCCAGGTACTTCTGGTTTGGGAGGCCAGATGCAAGGTGATCAACACCAGTGAAAGGCTCTGAGTGGACAGGAGGGCTTTTTCAAGTGAGGAAAAGCAAAGGTTGGAGCTCTACCCAACGAGCCAAGCCTCCTACGGCTGTTTGTTGTGTCATGTTCCTGGTCTTGCTGCTGGGCAGCAGGTGTCCTAAGTGCCACCAGACACCACCTCAAGTTGAGAAACACTGGTATACACTGCATTCAGACTTTAGAGGTGCAGAATGGAATAATTTTATTCCATTCCATTGCATTATTTTCAGCACCTCTGGTGGCTGAATGCAGTATATACCCATGATGGGAGACCCGAAGTGCATCTTTTGTGCTATATTTAGAACAGAAGGCTGGGTCACAATGCAAGCTGGATAAAATCCTCCGTAGGGCAGGATGTGGCCTGCAGGCTGGAGTGGAGACTTCTGCTCTAAGATATGTCTTTAGAGTGCCAGATACTGGCAAAGGAGTTTAACCTGTCCGACTTCTAGTAGTCTTCCCATGTTTCACTTTAAAATTACTTGCCTGGCATCCAGCAGAACAGTTTCGATTTAGCATAAATTGACTTGGTGGCGCTGCTGGTTAGGAATACCGGTTTTTGTAAAGGTGTTTGTGATATGTATTATTGCTCAAACCGCCTTCGGCACTTCTGTTTATAGAGGAAAGGTGAGGTTAAAATGTTTAAAATAACATTTGGAGAAAAAGTAAACCCCCAATTCTCTTTGGATTTCTGCACACTGCAGGTGTTACGGATGATGGTTGGGGTCAACATCTCTGATGAACAACTGGGCAGCATTGCTGACAGAACAATCCAGGAGGCTGATCAAGATGGCGATAATGCAATCTCCTTTGCAGAGTTTGTGAAGGTTAGGAAACAGTTTTCACTATGGCAAACCTCTTTAAGCACTAGGATTTTCTCACAAGATTTCCAAACATATAAAGAAGTGTTCTATGACCATATTGCTCCTTTACTCATAATTAATTAATTAATTTTGCTACTTATCAATGTCAGCACCAATAGTCAGAGGTGTGATCTTCAATATTCTCGCAATAGCCAGCAGATGCCCTAAATTCTAGTTAAAGGGATCTTTTTTAAATATTCTCATTCTTGAATACTCACCTCACGTGTTTTAAGGGGAGAAGAATTGGTCATTTCACAGTTACAGTGGCAATATTAACATGTTGCAGATTTGAAGGCCAGGGCCTAGGAGAGGGGGGTAAAGGGGGTAATTCGTAGCCGGGCCCAGAGTCAGAAAGGGGGCCCAGAGTCAAAGGAGGCAGCCCAGAAAGTTCCTGGAATCTGACATTTTCATATCTCACCTGAACTTGCTGCCTGTGCATGATGCTGGGGGCACAACCACATGCATTCAGTGGCAACTGCAGCTGCAAGCCATACACACCAGGCCCAGGAATGCATCCATCACCTTCCTGAACACAGTGTCAAATCTGGGAGGAAGCTGGACTGCTACGGTAGCTCTTTGGCATGTGGATCCACTAACCACGAAGGAGTGTAGAGTTGCTCGGGGACACAGCTGTGGCACTGCAGCTGCTACAGAAGTCAGTTTTGGTGTATACAGGACACTTTCCATTCTGGTATGAGCCTAAATACAATGATACTAATCTCCTGCAGTGATTTTCTATATTTGAAATGTTTTAGAGAGACTTAGTGTGTGTTTGGTTTTTCCATATTACTATAGCTAGCTACCAGTGCCACATGGCTGGGTAGACCTGTGCTCCACATCAAGAAGCCTGGTAGACCTGGGCTCCAAAGACAGAAGACTGTCAGCACCTGCCCTCTGCCCTATATTGCCTCCTGTTCTGCCTGTCTCCATTGCCCCCTCCACTTTTGGCAAGAGGCCTAAAAGGAACTTTGTACCCCCTGATAAAATTCCTCTCAGAGTCCATGTTGAAAGCACATGATACAGTAATCTTGCTAAAGCCAAGCTTGTGTGGGTCTAATTGGTGTCTGGATAGGAGACTGCCTGGGAATCCTTCATATTTTGCCTTCATTTTTCATAGTGGAAGAAAATTGAATATAATACAATTAAATACCTTTTCAGAGTCCCAAAATAGAAATTTAATTCTCTGTATAGATAATAACTAGGCGACTAAGATCTACAAAAAATAATTCTGAAGCTCCAGGGAACTTTTCCAGTTATGAGACTGCCAGAATGACTGTCTGGAACAGGTCTTTTAAAAAATATAAAACTAAGTGAATGGGAATTGTATAGCTCAGTGCTTCCCAAATTCCTACAAGGGAGCTGGTAACACTGTAAATGTGTGCAAGGGAGGGACTACGGCAGCAATGCAATCCCCAGAATCGCACTGCTGCTGGGGATGTGAGGAGGGTTTTCACTTACTGGCAGACAGTGCCAGAGTCCTGAGCGGTCCAGGAAGCCCTCTGCAGCACACCTCCAAACACGTAGAAAAGGAAAAAATAGACACTTCAGGTTTCACGACAACAACCGGAAGTGCCTTTTTCTTACATGTTTGGAGGCGCAGGGAGCCCAGTAGAGGAGTCTCAGGATTCTGGTACTGGCTGTGGTCAGTGAAAACCCCCCTCCCATCCCGGCAGCAGTGTGATCCTGGGGATCATGTTGCTGGCTTTCTTCTCTTCCTGCCACTTAAAGGGGCAGGGACAAGTGCTTCCCTGGCTGGTGGTCTGGAACCCACCAGCTTGGGAACCACTGCTGTAGCTAATGGTTGTAATTCTGCTTTTCTGCAGGTTTTGGAGAAAGTGGATGTAGAGCAAAAAATGAGCATTCGATTTCTTCACTGATGGATCAAAGCCCATTCTTTGTTATTCTGATACTGAAGAAATAGCTTGTACTACCCATCTCTCTCCTGAGCATTGCTCCTGGTGCATGTGAGGTACATCTCCAAACCCTCCTCAGTTTGTTCCATCAACGTGAACATTCCTTCTGCATCAGAACAAAGGAACGTGGCTGCAGTGCAGCTTGGAGTGGAGCATTGAAGTGACCTTTTCCACACTGTTCTTTTTGAATTGCTTTCTGATCATAAAGGTGTTCTTCCCATGTCCTGTAGCATTCTACCATCTTATGAACTTTGAACTGGAAATAGGAGGGCAAATTCCACTGAAGAAGCTGGCTAGGAGCTGTTTGAAATAATCTACAACATAAATCTGATTGATTCAGTTGTATTTGTGTACTCCATTCTGTTAATCTTGCCAGCAGAACAGAAACTGCCTTTTCCTTACTCCTAGACTTTGTTTAAATGTTGTTGTCCGTCAGGTTGCCTATTCAAAGAAATAATGCAAGGCCAGTGGTATTACTTTCAGGGCCTTTTGAGTTTGTCTAATGTGAATTTGTCCGTAGTATGTGTGATGCCTGCTAAGATATAACTTGCAATTTTGAGAGCACAATAACTGGGCATCTATATGAAGCAATTTCATAGTCTGGGCTCTTTCTGAACAGTAGAGGATCAAAGCCTCCTAAAACCCTACTATCCCTTTCTCCTAGCTGACTATTGTAGAATTATTTGGTCTGAACTATTCATCAATTTTCTGCTTGTGATTTTATTGATTTATTTTTCAATGAATATTTGCAGCATGTTTTTGATTGTTGGCACAGTTGTAATGTGAGTTGTTTTCTTACTAATCATGCCACGCTAAGCCACTTGGATGCTTAGTCTCCAGCAAGCACGTCTGATTCAGGCTGGAGGTTAGAAAGGAGTTCTATGTGCACTATAAGTTATGTGGGAACACTAATGTTTTTAGGAAAATACCTAGCTTATGACTTAGGGTGATATTCAGTATATTTTACTCCAGGCAAGAGACAAGGATTAATTAACATTGCTAAAATTAAAATTTGTAGCAACTTCAGAGCAGTACAAAACTGAGAGATCAGAAGCAGCCATGCATTGTATTCTCTAGGCTGGATTGCCTTGCTGTTGGTAGACAATTATGTTGCATTAATCAAGGAAACTTTGCAACCATTTTTGGTGGTGTAACCTGAGTTGGCAGTGTTGACCTCCCAAATGTACAAAATATTTCTAGTAAGAATCAGTGTTCTACTGCTCCCCTTTCCCTCTCCTCCACTTATGCTACTTTCACATGTCAGCATGTCTTTAAGTATTGAATACTTTTTTAATCCTGTTTACTTATTTCTGCACAGTTCTGTGAGTTGCATACTATTTTACACAAACTGCTAAAAGAAAAGCTTTTCAGACCAAAAATAAATCTGGAATGATCTGGTCACAAGAGTCAAATGTAAAAATGAATACATTTTTAGGATTTTGATCATGATACAACATAGGAATTTTATAAAGAGGAGGAAAGTGACAGTATCGCCAAGATGTTAGATTTTATAGGTTGAAATGTGCTTATTTGAAAATAAGCTATCTCCTTGGCTCTGTAGCTGTAATCCACAGTTGTGCCTTGTCAGATCTATTGTATTCATCAACAATCCATGAATAAAATCCTTCAGTGTAATCTCTGCCTTCTTACCTCAAATGGAGCTTTAATAACAAGCTCCTGTTTGAACACTGCAGCTGTAACATTTGACTTTCTCATATTTTAACTTTTCAGATGGTTTGTATTCATTACTCAGAAGCTTTGAACAACATTGTCATTTAGAAAGAACTTGACAGATCCATTCCCCTGTCTATTACTAATCAGCCTCTTGATGAAAACATGGATGGGGGAGGAAGCTTTTGGATTTTCTTGTCCTTTTGGGCTAAAGTCATAAAAATGTTAAAAGAAAATAAAATATCTTTATTTCCTTTCAAATAAAGGAAGAAATAGAGTGGTGGGAGGGAAGGCTGAAATAAGTGTTGGAAATGTGAACTGCATCTTCATCTTCAAACCTGTACAAAGAGTAGAAGTGAAAATTTTAACAGAGTTCATGTGGGAAAGACAACACATATTGTAATGGTGAATACTATTCACAGTTTCAAGTTTTCAAATTGTTTTGTGGAGGAGGCTTTGAGAAGGAGACGTAGCGTAACTAAATTCCAGGTATGTATAAATTATTGTGAGAATAATCCAGTGTTGGTATAGGGATGTGGGTATAGCTCCTTATTTTTTAGGGCCCAATCCTATTCAACTTTCCAGCACCAGTGCAACCACAGTGCAGCCTTGAGGTTAGGAAACAAATGTTTCCATTCCTTGAGGAGGCCTGTGTGACTGCCCTAGCACCACATGATGCAGCATACACCCCATTGGCATGGCTGCACCAGCACTGGAAAATTGGATAGAATTGGGCCTTAAATCTGCATACAAAAAGCATATGAGCCTTGAATCTGTCCCAAATGGTGACTTTAGTCTGCTTTGTTTCCTTAGCTATTTTCAATCTAAAAGGATAATTCCTCTTTGCAACATGGTTGATTTCATGCTTGACTTTTCTGAATTTATTCAAAACTACTTGAATTTAAATGGCAAGATAATGTGTAGTGCTGTCAATTCTGAGTGTAGCACAAACAATTAAATGACTGGCTTTACTTGCAGTAAACACCAAAGTGGCAATCAAATGGATTGGACCCCTGCTTCCATGTTTACTGCAGGGAAACCCAGCCACTTACTTGCCATTCACAGTTGGCAGCGTTGCATGAATATTTTTACATTTAAACATGGGTACTTCAGATATAGCAACATCAGACTAAGGAACCTGAAGTACCTTATAAAACATTCTGTTTCTCCTGTTTTCTACACCAGGAAGAAGAGCAAATATGATGTCTGAGTACTAGTGTTTCAGTTCACTCTCAACTGCTACATAATGGGGCTCTCATTATCTTTTTCTAAGAATTCTTGTTAGAATTCTTGTTGGGAATTCTTGTTCGTTATCCTTGATTGGTTGTGTCAGCCTTTAGAAAGCTTAAAGTCAAGGAGCTGTCTTCGGTCTTGTGCACTTTTACCTGCCTTTGTGGGACAGGTATTGCAGTGTTCAGTGTTTTCCTCTTTCATGAATCACCTTCATTCATTGTTAATTGAAGTATGTTGTGTAAGATACTTTACCCAAGCTGAATCTCAGTGAGGTGATTAATTTGTGTCTCAACTGAACCACTACAGATGGGGGCTTGTGCACAGAAAATACTCCTCCCTCCCAAGCAATGTGTGCACAGAAAAGCCATATGTTAGGAAGAAAACATTTACCAGTACTTTTTCCGTGAGCCCATAACTTAGAAGGCTTGACTTTTGTTACGATTTGGTTAATACTAGTGCGTAGCAGCTCCCACCCTGTGATAGTATAGCTTCATCATATGTTGTAGCAATCCTTTCCAAAACAAAGCAGATCTGATTTGAGTCCTTGGGTGGGAGACCAAACACACATGGCCTTGAGTTCAATCATGAAAGAAAGATAGGACACAACTGTACTAAGATGAAAGAATGAGCAGGCTTTACAAAATCTTGATGGGATACTTGTAGTTCAAATGTGCAAATACATTTTTTTATATTTTAAAAGTAGTGCTATAGTCAGAAGTCTTAGGCTGAGGAAAACAAAACTGCCTTCATGTGCCAGTTTAGGTTACTCTGGTAGTGTCTCAAAATTGGGTATCTTAAAGTAAAGGTATGCTTGCCAAATATTATATATTCTTGCTTGCTGCAATCTACATATGAGTAGAAAGGATTCACTGCCCAATAAGGTATCAATAATGCTTCTAGTATTTTACTACATTTGTATCCTGTTCTTCCTCTGAGGAGCTCAGAGCAGTATACATCAGAACTTTGCTTTAAGGGAGGGGTGCCCAAACCCCAGCCCTGGGGCCACTTGCAGCCCTTGAGGACTCCCAACCCAGCACTCAGGGTTGCTGGAGCCCTCCAGAGACTTGCTGGAGCCCACGCAGGCCTGATGCAACTGCTCTCAGTGTGAGGGCCAACTGTTCGACCTCTCCAGAGCTGTGGGACAAGGGCTTCCTCCACTGCTTGCTGTTCTACATCTGTGATGCAGCAGTGGCAGCAAAAGAAAGACTGAACTTGCTTTGTGAAAGCCCTTTTATAGGCCTTGAGCTATTGCAAGACCTTCATTCATTCATATAAGTTCCATCTCTAATACGTATATTCATTTATCTAAATTTATTCAAATTTGAAATGCAAATTAATTCTCCCCCCCCCCCCCCCGGCCCCTGACACAGTGTCAGAGACATGATGTGGCCCTCCTACCAAAAAGTTTTGATGCCCCTATTTTAAGGTGTGCTAAGCTAGGAGACGAACTTAGTGGCTGGAGGTTACTCAGTCAACTTCACTGCTGAAAGTGAGAGATAGTTGAACCTGGGTCTCCTCTTGTAAATTGATTAACTGATTTTTACCACTGCACCTGGTATGCAATATTTTAACAAAATTGTACCTAATTGCAGTAAGGATGAGTTGCTAGAGCAAAACAGTAGTTTTGTGCTCTTCTAACTTAACCCATTTTTGCCCTGTCCACAGGTATACACACTGTTGCGTATATGTTGCGTATATGTTGCATATATGCTGCATATATGCAATGCTGGGCAGAAATGACTTAAGACCCCTGCTAATTTTGTAGAAAACTAGCAGCTGACAGCTACTTTTCTTGCCCCTTTAAGAATGAATTCCCTTTTAAGCGCCCACGATCTTGTAAATACAATTGTATGGGTACTTTCTCTGTAGGAACTCCTGTGTATAGTGACATTTTGTCACCAAATGTGTCTAGGACTAATTAAACACAAGATTGGTAACAGCAAGGCATTTACGGAACAATTATTGTGCTATTGCTAGTTACAATATATTTTGCATTACAACTGTTAGCATGTTTATTCTGAAGTCCTACAATATTCAGTAGTGTTTGGTGTTGCATGTAAGCATTCAGTAACAGTCAGAAGAGGAAAGCCCTCACCACGTATCTTGCTGGGGTTGATGGAGGGGAGAGCAATGAGGAATATTTGACAGGAGAGCCAGGAGTTTCCTGACAACTTTTCAACACCTTGCTGCTTCCTTTGGTGGAGTAGCTGCTGTGCAGGGCTGTTTTAATCAGGCACCCATCATCAGGGATGCAGTGCTATCTAACAAGATCATACACTCACCTGCCTCTTTGGTCATTTTTCTAGTTCACTGTTAAGCTTCATGCTAGTTTGTAAGGAAATCTTTCTTTCCTTCCCCTCCCTAAATGTCCTGCTATACATATTGAAGCCCCAGTTCCTTTGTTTCTGCAAGGAGCCAGTTCCCTACTTGAGAAGGTTTGGAAGATGAAAGGAGAAAGGTAGCAGCTTTCTCCATCTATATTCCCCTAGCTGTGAAGGACATGCCCTTGGGAACATGTTCAGAATTGAAAGCCTACGTTCAACCTACAAAAGTTCAGTACGAAAGCCTGTGTTCAGTATTGAAAGCCTACATCTCTGTCTCTCTATCTATGAGACAGGTAAGAGTGGCTACAGGGGGAGACTTACAGCAGGAACAACCAGCTCCATCTCCCTGCTCAGCTAAGAAGGTCAGAAGGAACTTGTAGGTAACGCCTTCCCCACTTAAGCCATTTCTGCCCAATGTCGCATATAAGCAACAGGGATCAAATGTGTGCACCTGTGGACTGGGCAGAAATAGGTTAATTATACCTTACACCCTACACTCTTAGGCTCCTTGTGAGAATTTAAAAATAAAAACTACGCACATCCCTGAATACTTTCCTGGTCACCATGCATAAATGAGAGAAAAGATGAGCCCCATTGGAACAGGCCAAAGGACCATCTAACCCAGCTTCCTGGATCTCACAGTGGCCCACCAGATGCCTCAGCATCCAAGACAATAAGAGACCTGCATCCTGGTGCCTTCCCTTGCTTGTGGCCTTCTGAGGTAGACTACTTCTAAAACCAGGTTTCACGCACCCATCACGGCTTGTAACTGGCGGTGGACTTTTCCTCCAGAAATCTGTCCAGTGCCCGTTTAAAGGCATCCAGGCCGGAGGCCGTCCCCACATCCTGTGGCAAGGAGTTCCACAGCCTTAGAATTGTATTCCACAGCCTCAGGAGTTGAATCATGGAACTCCTCAGTTAGGACGGACCCAAGAAGTTGTCTCTTGACCCAGTGTGTCATTAGGCTGTGGAACTCCTTGCCACAGAATGTGGTGACAGAATCTTCGAGAAGCACTGCTACTGTGTGAGGTGCCCAAGCACCCACAACCCATGCTCCCAGTGGAGTGCATGGGGTGTGGGTGCTTGGGTGCCTTACACGGTGGTGGTGCTTCTTGGGTATGTGGTGACTTCTCCCCCCACTCAGTGGTAGAGAGGAGTAATAGTATATTAAAGAGGCAGGCTGGCTACAGCCCTGCTGTCTGCGCTGTAGGAACCCCGCCCTCTTCCCTCCACAGCCTGCCAGAGTGACTGCTGACACACTTTTCAGCTCTGAGGCGGGGTTACAGCGAGGGGGCGTGTCTCCCGCCAAGCTGAGCCAATTGCATCTCGCCTTTGGGTTCCACCCCTTGTCAATCAAGCCGCGAACTCAGAGGGCCGCCCTCCCAGCGCCGCTGAAAGCGGAGCCATGAGTGACAGGCGCGCGACCCAATCGGGGGGCGGGGAGGTGCTTGGCGGCGCCTGGCGCGCTCCCCCATTGGGCGGCCGAAGTGAAAGGAGGGGAAGATGGCGGAGTGAGAGAGAGCCGCGGGCTGCGGCCCGGTGGCCTCGGCTGAGGTGAGAGGGCTCGAGGGCTGGCGTGCTGCTCCGCCTGCGCCCGCGGAGTGGGTTCGTTCGGGGGTCAGGAGCTTCGGAAGCCCGGCCTGCTGGCTAGCCGGCCGTTGAAGGACCCCTGCCTAGTCCCCGGCCTTCCGTCCCGCTGCTGCGGTCTGGCTGGGCGTCCAGACCGGGGACGAGCGGTGGTGGGAGGCAGGAGACGGCAGGGCTTCCCCGCAGAGCTCCTCTGCCTCACCTGCGCTCACCAGAGCACACGGGTGTTGGGTGCTGGGCGCCTCCCAAGGCGGTGGCGCTTGTCGAAAGACTCCCTTGGTGAGCCTCTGCCCTCACCTGCCTCAGGTTCTCTGTGGGGAGGCTCTACCCTGACCTGCCTCACCTGCCCTCCCCTGAGCGTGCAGGTTGTGGGTGCCTGGGCACCTCCCAAGGCGGTGGCACTTTTCGTAGTACTCCAGTGGGGAGGCTCTGCCCTCACCTGCCCCAGGTTCTCTGTGGGGAGGCTCTACCCTCACCTGCCCTCCCCTGAGCGTGTGAGTTGTGGGTGCCTGGGCATCTCACACGGCAGTGGCGCTTTTCGAAGGACTCCAGTGGGGAGGCTCTGCCCTCACCTGCCTCAAGTTCTCTGGTGGGGGAGGCTCTGCCCTCGCCTGCACTCACCAGAGCGCAGGGGTTGTGGGTGCCACACATGGCAGTGGTGCTTTCTGAAGAACTCCGGTGGGCAGGCTCTGTCCTCACCTGCTTGTCCACCCATCACATGTCCCTGATCTAGTGTTGTCTCTTTCCTGGGTACTGCACAACCTGCACAGCACTGGGCCTAGGAGTCTCTTTTTCTTCTTAACTCTGTAGCTGGTAGGATTACACTCACTTCTTTCTGGAGCTGTACTTGTGGTTCACTCTTCTTCGACCTTCTCTTACTTATTGTACTTACAGCCTCCATAACCATTATTCAGAATTGTACGATTTATATATCAGGACGTTTTTAGCCTCAGGACTCACTTTTAGAAATGGCAATTTGTCATAACCCACTACACCATAGATTTTTCAACCAGTGCAACTTGGCACATTGTTGTGCCATGAATGTTTCACAGGGTGTGCCATGGAATTTGGGGGAAGGATCAGTTATTAATAGGGTCATTGGGGGATGTGAGTCCCTTTCTGGCAGTGTGTGCCTTGTCAGTTGTCCAAAAACAGATGGTGTGCCTTGACAATTTTATCATATTGTCATTGTGCCATGAGATGAAAAAGATTGAAAAACACCGCAGAAAAAGGGATATAGAGATGTAGAATAAATATTTCATGTATTAGTAACAATTAATAAAAGAGATATAGAAAAAATATTTCGAGGCTGCTAGAGACCTTATGTATAGTATGTGTAGAGTAGACATAGACTAGACCAGTGGGTCTCTTGACCTACTGGACCATTGGCCTTGGCAGTCCATTAGGGCTACAATCCTATTCATTGTATAGGGCAAGCGTTTTTCATGAGGAATCCATGGCTCCCCTGACTGGTTTCTGGGAGCTACGGCTCACAGTTTGGGAACCACTGAGCTAGACTCCTCCTAGAAATGTTCCCCCAAACTTTTACAGTTCCAGGAAACTCAAAAGGCTGAACTGGAAATGAGGATGTGCAGTTAAGGACTTCCAACCCAGACACAAGGCTGTAATTGGGTTCACACATGATCTGTGGCATGCCAATTACTGGAGGAAATTGGAAAATGTGATATTTTGCAAGTTTGCAGGTATGAAGGTTACCTTGTACTACGGGTTAACATTCCAGCTAATAATTTTTTTTTTTGCAAACTGGACAAGGGTGCTTGCAAAAAAATTTTTTTTAATGTTTCAAAAGCTTTTCACAAATCACCAAAAATTGGCTTACAACCCACTGCTAGGTCCTGACCCATAGTTTGGGAAACACTATATAAGGAGGATTTTAGCTGCCCTGTCAATGCACCCTCACACATAGTTTCTTAAGTAACTCCTTAGCTGCATATACAGATGTACTTAAATAACTCTTAAATCTCTCTCTCTCTCTCTCTCACCCAGTTTTCTTTTGCATTTACAGTGCTCTTTCTAACTTCCTAATTAGAAGTTAGATAAGAATATTAGGCTAGGAAGAATTATTCCACCTATAACGAAGTAAATTTATAGTTTAACTTTAGAGGGGGGGAAAACATTGATGATGTGTGTAGTGGAAAGGAGTTTGCTGATCTAATATAGATTTGTTAGGTAGCTATAGCAGATGGTTGGAGAACACATTTTGAATGTGTTAATTCAAAAGTACTGTATTTATTGTTATATACTCAGAGAGCAGCTGCTGCCTCTATTGAAGTGGATGTTGCAGAAATATATTAAAACTGCCTCTGAATTTTGTTTGTTCATCTGCTAAAATGACTTTGAATACAAAAGAACAGATGTGAAGAGACATCAGAGGTCTGGGACTTAAGTGCCTGAAGTCAGCTGAAAGTGTAGTTAAGCATCTTTTCCTTTCATTGTCTGACCTTGGAAGCTATATTTTTTTAGTCATTTTTACAAATGTGTGTTTTATGAGAATATGCAATACAAGCAGCTTTTGGGGTGGGGGACTCTTCTCCCCCTCTCCATTTAATCCTGCTGAAAATATTCCCTAGAAAATATCCAGACATGGGAACAGATAGTACACATGTCTGGACTGATTAGACTTCTCTTGAAGAATTTTGAGGTTATTAGAGCCTATGTAAGTCAACCAGTCATTGAGGAAAAGAGGAGGGCTCAAGTAGCATACAAGGCCTGTCAACCAACCTTGGAAATATGTTGGGTCATTGAACTCTGTGCCTGTGAGCAGCAGAATGCTAGGAAGAAGAATCTTATCTAGGAATGTGTTTGCGGTGAAGCTAGAACTAGCTAGTAGACAGCCGGTATGAAAAGTAGCATCCTTGTGGAAATTTCCCAACTACGTAATCTTATATCATGTGTTTTGAGACTTAATAAAGGGCTGGGTCAGGAGCTGGGAGAGAGCACTTGACTTCTCCCTTGATTTCATTCTTGCTCCTGCTTCCAGCACTTTCAACCTCTCTGAAACCGTGTTTGTTTAATTCTTGCCATGGCTTTTCTGCCACACCAACGCAGCATCTCAGGCTGCTCCTCATGTAGCACCAAAATGCTACAGAGCCAGAAGTTTTTGCCAGACTTCAGGTGGATTTTCTGTTGGGTGATTAACTTTTTTGATAGCTTCTTTCTCTCTCTCTTTTTTTAAAGCATACTACAGTATATGCCTGTTGTTAAATCTTGCTCTCTTTGTCTTTTTAACTACTTGCTGCTAATCTAAGAACAAAGGAATACAGGTTGTGTGCTGTCTGTGTTATCCTCTCCCCTATCCTGACTCCAACTAGGTAGCACAGTAAGAAATGGCTTTTAAAAACCCTTCTCTGGGCACACTCACTAACATTTTGTGCTATAAAAAAAGCACATCTCTCTGTGTACCTTGTTGTTTTAGGTAGCTTCAGTTATTAAGAAAGGCATTTTGTGTTGAAGAAATAAAATTGGATGCTCTTGGATTGTAGGCAAAACACAATTCGTCATGTTCGGTACAATACCATGGATTCAAAGTTCATATGTTCTAAGATAACTTGTTTCTAAAGTAGGTGTAAAATTTGTTGTTTGAATGCCCTTCAAATTTAAAGGGGAGAAAAAGATTTAACTTTTTCTAAAAATACTGTTTCACAAATTCATTGGTACCTTCCAAACTAAACAGCCACTGGGTAGATGGGACGTTAGCCTGGGAAGGCAGCTCATCTGAGAGAAGGAAAACTCTGATCCCAAACCTCCACTGCCTTGTGGCTACATCCAGTTATGGAAAAGGCTTCAGGAGTCAACCTCGAGGCAAAATCCGGAGCCGGAGTCCCTAAGGCAGTTCATGGCTGAACACAGTCACATTCTAACAACTCCTGCGACGCCGCTGGAACCAACCATATTGGCTTCTGCCTTTCCATTGGACCATTTCAGCGACGTGGAGAGGGCGGATTTGCTGTATGGGTAACAGTCTATCCTCCATATCTACTTTACCCAGGCTTCGGAGACTGAAGGATGCGAACAAGCAGTACCTTCCATTTGGGATACACAACTTAAGATAATATGTGCTGCTGCATCTGTATCTGCATCTGCTGCATCTGCATCTGCTGTATAGAGTCAAATAATGTGGTGTGTTTAGTGCTGCAATGTGAGAGATTCATGATAAAGCTGAGAACCAGAACTGGCTCACTGTGCTCTTCTTGGCAGACACATAGAGGTTGTTAGTACAGGGCTCCTTTGGCCTTTGTTGTTCTGATAGACTGAATACTCTATAAATTGCCTTTCTGTGGTTCCTCTTTCTCACTCCTTTTTTTGGTCAACTTTGGTAGTGTGACACACATACCTTTTTGCAGAGCTGATGGTTACTGTGTTGAGGTTGGTCCTAGTTCAAGCATTGCAACCCTAGCATCTGAGGTTTTATGATGATGAACCACAATGGTGCCTTATAGGATTGTGTGGCAAATAAAATACATGAAGCATGGAAATTTAACTTTAAATGGAACCTTCTGCCATTAAATTTCAAGTTTTTAGTGCTATATCTGTAACTAATGAGAATAATTGTAGAAATGTTTTCTGCTATGCTTTCAGTGGCAGTCTTACTTAAGTTGCTTTTATGTGCTTTCCAGAAATAGTGGAACTGCCTGGTGTGAGAGTTGCTATAAACTGTGTTGTGTGTGTTTTTTCTCTCCAGGACAAAATGCAGTTTTAGTCATTGTGTCCAGTTTTGTCATGTCGTATAGGGAGGCAGAAATTCAGTCGTTCATCAGTCTACTTGTCTGAGTACTTGTTTTAAAAACAGCAACTTCTAAATGAGGAACAGTTGTTCTGGAAACAGATTTGCGTCACAAAGTAGTCCTTACCTCCCCCCTTCCATAAATAACTGCATAAGCATCAACAATGAATGAATGTTATCTGGCTCTGAATGATGATTGGGTGAAGAGAGAGAAGGGAATCCTGTGCTATAAATCTGGAGAATAAGCAGCCTGTTCTTTGAGTGTAACAATGAGTTCAGAAAGGGAAACCATTGTTTAGGTATTTAAGATCTTGGATTTCCAGTTCTGTACCTTGGTTTGCAAATTGCTGTGCATCTCTATCTTCCATGAGTGTTGTCCACATGAGTTATAGGTCCTTAATATTGTTGAAAATCAGAATTTTTTATTAGAAAACTGCCTCGTACAGATGTGATTGAAACTGTATCGGCAGAATTGGATTTTTCTCTTCCCCTTTCTGCTCTTTTATATAATATCTAAAACCTCAAATTACCGTCACCTTCTCATGGGAATTGTAAATTAAAATACCATGTTCACATGCCTTTAAGATTGAGTAGTATGATTATTACAATTTGTTCTGAAAATGTAAAGGAGATTGTAGGATAGCATTAAAATGTATGGATGATCTTAACAACACACAGCTAGAAAATACAGTAAATCTGACAGGCTGCTTTTTGCTGAAGGTGCTGATTTTTTTGTCTTGCTTTTGAAAATCTTCCGCAATGCAGGAGGAGGATAATAAGGACCAGAATGCTTTGGTTTGTGTATACTAAGGGGTGTAATGTTTACTTGTGCAAGCTTGCTGTATAATGAACCAGCTCTGCTTATTGGTGATCCATCATTCTACTGCTAGGCTTGTCAATTTCACATTCTTAAGACCTGGCTCAAGTCCTCCCCTTCAGTGAAGTTCAAGCAGAAACTGCATATTTGTTAACAACTTTAAAAAACGAGAACTTATTCACCAGTTGTGGAAGAAATGTATTATATGCATTCATTTGATTACTGCATTTTTATTGTCCTCGATAAGGGCTGAATTTGTTTGATTTTGCTTGCAGATAATTGCTGCTTTCCACTTTTCATGGCACCCTGAATGTACTTGGGGGTGTCTTGGAGTGTTCAACCAGTGTTTACTGCAACAGACACACAGTGTGTTAAGGAAACAGCATAAAACACACAGTAGCAATGTGTTAGGGAAATGAGACCAGTCACAACTTCCCTTCAGGTGTCCTCAAATGTTTGGGAATGTTTATCTCCCTTTTAGACTTTATTCAAGTTACTGACGTGAGTCCTTCTAGTTTCATTAAAATTAACTTCACAGAAGTTTTCTTCGCTCATGTGTGAATGATACTTTATATAGGGCTTTCTCAGTATGCAAAGCACTTAACATGTATGATCTTGATGTTATCCTCCTGTAATACGTGATGTTGTCTCCATATTACAGCTGGGAAGTTGAAGCTGAAATGTTACCAAAAGGGCTGTTTTGTTTAGGGGAATAATTGTACTGCCCTTATTGGAACCTTA
Source organism: Tiliqua scincoides (assembly GCF_035046505.1). Lineage (NCBI taxonomy): Eukaryota > Metazoa > Chordata > Lepidosauria > Squamata > Scincidae > Tiliqua > Tiliqua scincoides. The sequence continues at coordinate 14,490,582 of NC_089821.1, forward strand.
GGGTTGTAGGCTGGATAACAAGACGGTGTAATGCAGAGAAGTTCCTTTTTGCTTAAAGAGGAGACTGAGAGAAAGATAATTTTTAATAAAAGATTATAGTTTTATTACAAAAGCACAAAGGTAAACATAATGCATATGGAGAAATGATAAGTGTATGTTTCTTGGTCTCAATACTTGAATCCAGTGTACCTAGCTTTCATGGTGGTTGCATGTAACGATATTTGGTGCATCCACAGAAATTAGAAAAAGGAAAGGTTGTAGGGAAGGATTTTAAGGGTCCCTGATCTGCCAACCCCAGTTGCTAACTAAAGATGGGGAGAGAAGGGGGAGAAAAAGGGGGGGAGAAGGGAAAGAGTTCCAGGCGCAAGATAGTTACCTGTCCTGTAGAGCAGTTGGAGGGGTGGGGGAGAGTCCTGTGAAGAGGACCCTCTGACACAACACAGATGTGTTGGTCCTTGGAGAGAGAGTGAGAGGAAGCCCTCACTTAAAAGGGGTTTGCAGACAGTGCTGAGCTGGATGGTAGCTTGATTACTACCACACAGCAGGGTGCTTGGAGTGTGTAAAACATTGAAAGGATTAGGATATCAGGATCAGGATGGGCAGGAGGTCTGGTCTAGAGGGTAGAGCCTTCATTTGCCTGAAGATTAACATCCAGTTCGAGGCCACCTGCACCGTGCGACCTTGAAGCAGCTGACAAGCTGCAGCTGAGCTGTTCCATCTGCTCGGAGCGTGGGAGGATGGAGGCCAGAATGTTAAACCAGATCGGAGTTTAACACCTTGAATGTAGTGGTTCTTGAAAGAAAGAACCTTCTTTCAATTTGTAAAAATCCCTGCGTGGATTTAATAAGCCTGCCTATGTAAACCGCCTTGAATAAAGTCTTGAATAAAGACCAAGAAAGGCGGTATATAAATACTGTATATTATTATTATTATATTATATTATCAGCAAAATTCAATGGGGTCTATGGCTGGCTTCCTAGATGGGGGAACTTAAACAATACAATGAATCAGCAACACAAGAAGGCAGTTCAAGTTTGCATACAGTACTTAAACAGTGATTGGGTTAGGAGACACTTTTGCATACAGTTCTTAAACAGTGATTGGGTTAAAACAATACAATGAATACAGTTAATGTAGGAGACACTTAATCAATGATTTAAGATGCCAGATTTCCTCCCATAATGTGTGACCATGGGGAGGTGGTGGTTGTGTAACCATGAGCTTGTGACTTTACCAGAGTTTTGGAATTGTGGCCTGTGTAGTTTAGCCTGCATGATATTTTAGTCCATAGTAACATAACCAGATATAGAGAGAAAATCACAACTAAAAGGAAAAGGGATTTTCACGTAACAGAAAGTGAGTGGCTTGTGTTCTGACCTGCTATGATCTGAGGCATACTTTCTTGCCAGTATGAATTAAGCTTATGTAGAAAGCTTGTGGAGTGTAAGAAAATAGACTGCTGTCTTCTAATGCAGTGGTCTCCAAACCACGGGCAGCTGTGTAAACAAAAAGCTTTTCCCATTGTGGGAAGAGCATACTGTTCTACATTGCCCTGTCTTATCTTGCCAGCTGATATTCTCACAAAGTTGCTCCAGGCAGCCACTTCCACGCAAAAATCCAGACGCAAGTAGCAGAAGTGGCTGTCCTGCACAACTTTGTGAGAAGATCATCTGGCAAGATGTGAAAGTGCAGAATGGTAAGCTCCGCTCACAATGGGGAAGTTTTTCTGCAGGTGCCAGATTCAGCCGTGGACTGGGGTTTGGCACCTGCTGTTCTAACTGAATAATCAATATAATAATCTGCCATAACCCCTATGTCAAGGAGTATGGCTCAGATGTGTGGATGGTTCCTTGCAAGAGGAGAAAACAGGGAAATGTTATTGTGCACTGTGTGTCCCTCAGCTGAGTGGCACTACAATGAATTAAGTGGGAATAATAGCAAGGGAAGTGGATTTTTGCCTCCTTTCCCCTTCCCCCCTTTGTATATAGGATTGTGGTGGTATTTACTTTAAATCCTTTTCATATTCTTTCCTGGGGTACTCTCATCTGTGGTGCCTTTAGCTAAATCTCACAACTTTCTTCTTAAAAATGGTGTGTGTGCGTGCGTGCGTGCGCCTTTTTCTGGTACCCCAGTTTTAGGATGCAGTGGTGGGTAAGCTATATGCAGCTACTTTCAAGGAGCGATGCACTTAACTTATTAAAACAAAGTCTGACTGCAAAATGCATTTTAGTATAAATAGTCACCATAAAGGGATGGAGATGTTAGTTAACATTTTGTCAAGCTGAAACCTGTCCGGTCAAGTAGCAGGTTTCAAAGTCATCATTGATACTTGTTTAAACTGTAAAGTTATAGTTTTGGTTTGATACTAGGAAAATGCTATTTTTGGCATATTCTTTAGTAGTTGCAAGGAAGGAAAGAGCAAAAGGTAAACTTCTTCTGAATGACCTGGTTCTAAGGTGTGCTTTTCTCCCTGTTGTATCCATCAGGTCTGTGCAAGCACCATCTTGATTTGCAGTGAGAACAAGAACGTTTGCATTATCAAAATACTGAAGGCAAGGATTCTTGGTTATAAATTATTGGTGCAACCATCAAGCAAAAGGTAAGTCTCTTGTCTGTGCAGCTGATCAGCCTGTCTCTTTGTAATTTGGAAACAATTTACTGGCTGTCTGATTCTTCTAAAAATGAGACTTGTATTAATACTGTTGACAAGAGTTATTATGGTGTTGTTGACAAGTGGTTGATTTGTACTGGGGGATGGTGTTCAACCTATTGTAGGTAGGGCTGACCCAAGGCTCAGATTTTTTTTATCTTGGGGTGCTATTATATCCAGCACTGTCTTTGTTGCTCCAAGTGTTCTCTGGCACGAAGCACTTTCTGCCAGGTGTAGCTTCTCCTAGTTAGAGATGGTGTAGCTACAGTTGTCCATGCTCTGGTAACTTGTTTGGACAATTGCAATGCATTATATGCACGGCTACCTTTTGAAGACTGTCTGGAAACCATAGCTAGTACTGAAGGTCCCTAACTTAAGTGTTCATGTTACAAACATCCAACTTAATGAATGTGCTGCTTTGCAGTTTTGAAGCAGTCCAGCTATGTAGACACCCACAAAACAAACAACCTAAGCAGTTAAATAACTTAGAAAATAAAGACCTATTGCTGTGGCAGTAGTGAAAAACAAGAGCTCAAAAACATTGAAGATCTGGGTGTTCCTGAGGTCAAGAGGGAGAAGATTCAAGTAGCAGTCCAACACCCTGTCCAAGGCTGACTAGGCACAAGGAAAGCTGACATACTGTCAGCTCTCCTGGCACAGGGGAGCATTAATACCTTATAATTACAATACAAAACAATAATACAATGCAATAATAATTAATACAGCATTAATACTGTGTGAGAAAAGGTGAGCCCTGAATGGAGCAACTCCAACAACAGTGTAACAAAATACAGACATATTTTGCCATTACCAAGTAGAGAAGAAGCTAGGGGAAGATTAAAGCAGAATTTGATCAAGGCTTCCTTGTTGGCATCCTTCAGTCTCCGAAGACTATGGTATCATAAGAACATAAGAACAGCCCCACTGGATCAGGCCATAGGCCCATCTAGTCCAGCTTCCTGTATCTCACAGCGGCCCACCAAATGCCCCAGGGAGCACACCAGATAACAAGAGACCTCATCCTGGTGCCCTCCCTTGCATCTGGCATTCTGACTTAACCCATTCCTAAAATCAGGAGGTTGCGCATACACATCATGGCTTGTACCCCATAATGGATTTTTCCTCCAGAAACTTGTCCAATCCCCTTTTAAAGGCGTCCAAGCTAGACGCCAGCACCACATCCTGTGGCAAGGAGTTCCACAGACCGACCACGCGCTGAGTAAAGAAATATTTTCTTTTGTCTGTCCTAACCCGCCCAACACTCAATTTTAGTGGATGTCCCCTGGTTCTGGTATTATGTGAGAGTGTAAAGAGCATCTCCCTATCCACTCTGTCCATCCCCTGCATAATTTTGTATGTCTCAATCATGTCCCCCCTCAAGCATCTCTTTTCTAGGTTGAAGAGGCCCAAACGCCGTAGCCTTTCCTCATAAGGAAGGTGCCCCAGCCCCGTAATCATCTTAGTCGCTCTCTTTTGCACCTTTTCCATTTCCACTATGTCTTTTTTGAGATGCGGCGACCAGAACTGGACACAATACTCCAGGTGTGACCTTACCATAGATTTGTACAACGGCATTATAATACTAGCCGTTTTGTTCTCAATACCCTTCCTAATGATCCCAAGCATAGAATTGGCCTTCTTCACTGTCGCCGCACATTGGGTCGACACTTTCATCGACCTGTCCACCACCACCCCAAGATCTCTCTCCTGATCTGTCACAGACAGCTCAGAACCCATCAGCCTATATCTAAAGTTTTGATTTTTTGCCCCAATGTGCATGACTTTACACTTACTGTCATTGAAGCGCATCTGCCATTTTGCTGCCCATTCTGCCAGTCTGGAGAGATCTGGAGCTCCTCACAATCACTTCTGGTCTTTACCACTCGGAAAAGTTTGGTGTCGTCTGCAAACTTAGCCACTTCACTGCTCAACCCTGTCTCCAGGTCATTTATGAAGAGGTTGAAAAGCACCGGTCCCAGGACAGATCCTTGGGGCACACCGCTTTTCACCTCTCTCCATTGTGAAAATTGCCCATTGACACCCACTCTCTGCTTCCTGGCCTCCAACCAGTTCTCAATCCACGAGAGGACCTGTCCTCTAATTCCCTGACTGTGGAGTTTTTTCAGTAGCCTTTGGTGAGGGACCGTGTCAAACGCCTTCTGAAAGTCCAGATATATAATGTCCACGGGTTCTCCCGCATCCACATGCCTGTTGACCTTTTCAAAGAATTCTATAAGGTTCGTGAGGCAAGACTTACCCTTACAGAAGCCATGCTGACTCTCCCTCAGCAAGGCCTGTTCGTCTATGTGTTTTGAGATCCTATCTTTGATGAGGCATTCCACCATCTTACCCGGTATGGATGTTAGGCTGACCGGCCTATAGTTTCCCGGGTCCCCCCTCTTTCCCTTTTTAAAAATAGGCGTGACATTTGCTATCCTCCAATCTTCTGGCACCGTGGCCGTTTTGAGGGTCAAGTTGCATACCTTAATCAAGAGATCTGCAACTTCATTCTTCAATTCCTTAATAACCCTTGGGTGGATGCCATCAGGGCCCGGTGACTTATTGATCTTTAATTTATCAATGAGGTCTGAAACATCTTCTCTTTTAACCTCTATCTGACTTAACTCCTCGGTTAGGAGGGGCCGTTCGGGCAGCGGTATCTGCCCGAGGTCTTCTGCCGTGAAGACAGATGCAAAGAACTCATTTAATTTCTCTGCCATCTCTAAGTCTCCTTTTATCTCCCCTTTCCCTCCCTCACCATCCAGAGGGCCAACCGCTTCTCTGGCGGGTTTCCTGCTTCTAACATATTTGAAGAAGCTTTTATTATTCCCCTTAATGTTGCTGGCCATGCGTTCCTCATAGTCTCGCTTGGCCTCCCATATCACCTTCTTACATTTCTTTTGCCACAGTTTATGTTCCTTTTTATTCTCCTCATTAGGGCAAGACTTCCATTTACGGAAGGAAGCTTCCTTGCCCTTCACAGCCTCTCTAACTTGGCTGGTTAGCCATGCGGGCACCCTCCTGGATTTAGTGGAACCCTTCTTTCTTTGCGGTATACACCTCTGCTGGGCCTCTATTACTGTTGTTTTAAGCAGCCTCCATGCACTCTGGAGAGATTGGACTCTTTTTACCCTCCCTTTCAACCTCCTTCTAACCAGCCTCCTCATTTGGGGGAAGTCCGCCCGTCGGAAGTCAAGGGTTTTTGTTAGAGATTTGCCTGGTATTCTTCCCCCAACGTGCACGTCAAAACGGATCGCAGCATGATCACTGTTCCCCAATGGCTCAGTAACGTTTACATCTCTAACCAGGTCCTGCGTACCGCACAAAATTAAATCCAGAGTCACCTGTCCTCTGGTGGGCTCCGTGACTAGCTGATCTAAGCCACAGTCATTTAGCACGTCAAGAAATCCGGTTTCCTTATCGTGACCAGAACACAAATTGACCCAGTCAATATGAGGATAATTGAAGTCCCCCATGATTACAACCCTGTCCCTCCTTGTCACCTCCCTGATCTGTTTCCTCATTTCAAGGTCCCCATCCGATTTCTGGTCTGGAGGACGATAGCACGCCCCCAGTATTACATCAAGTATTACATCAAGCCTGGTAATTTAACCTGGTATTGCACAAGCCTGGTAATTTAACCCACAGAGATTCTACGGTGGAGTCGGACCCACCTTCAATCTCTACTTTGCTGGATTCTATCCCTTCCTTAACATAAAGGGCCACCCCACCTCCAACACGCCCCTGCCTGTCCCTCCTGTAGAGTTTATAGCCCGGGATTGCGGTATCCCACTGATTCTCCGCATTCCACCAGGTTTCCATTATGCCCACTATGTCAATGTTTTCCCTTGTCACCAGACATTCCAGTTCTCCCACCTTTGCTCGTAGACTTCGGGCATTCGCATAAAAGCATTTATACACGGAATGCCCCAGGATGGGCTGCTTATTCGCTCCTTTGTCCCCGCATCCTCTCATTGTGCCAAACCGTCTATCACATCCCATCACCCTACCTTTCCCAATTTCTTCTCCTACCCTGCCTTTGTCTTGTTGTTATCTAACCTCCCCATCCTCATCCCATAGGGATGAGGAGTCCCGAACCGGATGCCCCTCGGCTCCTGTCGGCCTTCCCCCAGGGATCAGTTTAAAAGCTGCTCTGCCACCTTTTTAATGTTATGCGCCAGCAGTCTGGTTCCATTCTGGTTCAAATGGAGCCCGTCCCTCTTGTACAGGCCCCGCTTGTCCCAAAACGTTCCCCAGTGCCTAACGAATCTAAACCCCTCCTCCCTACACCACCGTCTCATCCACGTGTTGAGACCCTTGATCTCCGCCTGCCTAGCTGGCCCTGCGCGTGGAACAGGTAGCACTTCAGAGAACGCTACCTTTGAGGTCCTGGCTTTCAGCTTCCTGCCTAAAAGCCTAAATTTGGCCTCCAGGACCTCCCAGCTACACTTGCCCACGTTGTTGGTGCTGACATGCACCACAGCCGCTACCTCTCCCCCAGCACTGTCTACTAGCCTGTCTAGACAAGAAGTGATCTAGACAAATGCCCCAGGGAGCACACCAGATAACAAGAGACTTCATCCTGGTGCCCTCCCTTGCATCTGGCATTCTGACATAACCCATTTCTAAAATCAGGAGGTTGCGCATACACATCATGGCTTGTACCCCGTAATGGATTTTTCCTCCAGAAACTTGTCCAATCCCCTTTTGGAACAGAGTGTCCTCTCCAGTGCACGAAGCCTGGGTAAAGTAGATATGGAGGATAGACTGTTACCCATGCAGCAAATCCCCCCTCTCCACATCACTGGAATGGTCCAGTGGAAAGGCAGAAGCCAATATGATTGGTTCCAGCGGCGTTGCAGGAGTTGTCAGAACGTGACTGTGTTCAGCCATGAACTGCCTCAGGGACTTGGGCTCCGGATTTTGCCTCGAGGTTGACTCCTGAAGCCTTTTCCATAACTGGATGTAGCCACAAGGCAGTGGAGGTTTGGGATCAGAGTTTTCCTTCTCTCAGATGAGCTGCCGTCCCAGGCTAACAAGTCCCATCTACCTGGTGGCTGTTTAGTCGCCTCTTACGACAAGTACAGCCAAACTGAGGGCCTGTTCTTATCCCCCTGCCCCCAGTGGTCTCTACAGCCCCTACTGTAGGCTCCCTACAGCCCTTTTTATCTAAAACAATCCTTTCTTCCATATCTACCTATTTTCACATTCAGGGCTTAAGAATAATTTTTTTTAAATATTGAAACCATTTCTTAAACTACGTCTGTCTTGCAAAGATTAAAACCTTCATCCAAAGATCCAATGGCAAACATAACTGCTGGCCACACAAGCTTGGCATAAAGTTTTTGCCTTAACTAAATTCCATGCATTGGCAATGATAAAATTGCATCCATGGTATGGTGTCTTGAATCTGAATTGTGACTTCATGATTCACAAGCTTGTGAAGGAAATCTTGTTGGTAGTAACACTTCATGTTCTGTATGATTCCTTGGTTCATCAGTTGGATAAGGGATGTTGTGTTAGGAGGAAAGGTAAGTAACAAAAATTGCTGATAGCAATTCAAATTCATGAGGGTGTGTTTTGCAATTATCAAGAAAGAGAATGGACTTGCTGTCTTCAGCCAACCATACAGAAATGTTTTACTGAAGGAACAAACACATGGAAACAGTGCTTAAACATTATCCATGAGGGAATTGGATTGCTCTATGTACTATACAGGTAAATGCTGAACACTTTTAAATGCTTGTGGATGCCGGTGTTTTCCAACAGCTCGCAGTTTTAAATACCAGTGGCATTTGTGCAACATAACACCATAAATCACTTCTTGTTTAGCTTGAATCCAGGTGCAGCTTTTTATTACCACCTACAATGGTCTTGTTAGGCAAATAAAACCATAATAAACCTGTTTCATCAGTATTCTAGCTAAACTCTGTCTGCTCTCTCTTTGAACTTCAGAAATTTTTTCCTTATCTACTGACTCTACTAAATGCTTATTTAGACTTCAGTCGATCTTGTGTTGATACTATAATGTCTTGTTCTCTGGTCTTGCTGACTCTATCCGTTACTTTGCTTGTTTCCTTCACACTTTCATCATGTTACATGTCCATATGTTTCTCTTCATTAGTTTCCACTATTGTTTTGTATCAGGTCTTCTCGAAGCCTTTTCGTCAAGATCTTGTTCCTCATCTATCTTCATTGCTTTTTCTCTGTTCTCCTTGATTCCTCCAGCCATCAAATACTACTTTTTTATTACGTCTCTGCTTCTTTCTGCTATGATGTGGAAACTTGGTGCAAAGTTTTCCCTTCCAACTGTTCTCAGTATCTCATGGTTTTTCAGTCATGAGCCTATGGACAGGAACTTGTGTTTATGTCCATAGCTACTCACAGTGCCTAGTGTGTATTTGGTGCTTTATCAGTAATAGACAGCGATGGTCGTCTCCTCCCATATGAACTTTGCTTCTTGTCCCTGGTGATAAGGAGTGCCTTTTTCTCAGTGTCAACTGAATTGCTACCTGCACCCTTTTCCAGAGAGGTCTTATTTAGCTATGGTAATTCGTGCTCTGGTCACAACCTACCTGAGCTGTTGCAGTGCATGCTACCATGAAAAAATGTTCAGATACTTCAGTTAGCACAAAACATGGCAACCATTGGGGCTGCTTAATGGGATTACATCACCCCAATTTTTTGTGCTTTGCTTACCAGTTTGCTTTGCTTTGCTCACCACCTGACACAAATGCTCTTGATTCATTGCCAACCTTTTTGTTGGCAGTGAATCGAGTAACCCCATTGTGGAGCTACTCTGTTTACCCAGGGAAAGGGAACTTTAGTCCCCTTCTCCTGAGGAGCTGCCAATGGCTGCCTGGAGCACGTAGGATGTGGTGGCAACCACTTTTGGCGCTGCTGCAGCCTTGCGTCCCGGGCAGCTCAGGATTGGGCTGATACTCCCTTCAAGCTGCCTTAAAGGCAACAAAATAGAAGTATTTTAAAATATAAACTTTTATAAAGATTTTAAGGATTTTTTTCAGTTCAGTCCCGCCATGAAAAGTGAAGTGGGTGGTGACCAGGCATTAGGTCTTCTTGGTGGTGGCTCCCCTTCTGTGCAACTCCATCCTAGACAGACTTGCCTGTTACCAAGTTCTGGTGGGTTTTTTTTTTTTTTTTTGTGGGGGAGAGGTACCCAGTAAATATCTTTATTTGCCCAAGCCTTTCATATTTTTAAAAGTTTTTATTTTAATTCTGGTGTGTTCACTCTCCTGTTTAAAATTTGTTTTGGGTGATCTTAATTGTGAATTGAGCTTTGTTGGCTTAAGAGCAGAACACTAAGTATTCCCCGTGTGTGTGTGTGTGTGTGTGTGGTTCCATTTTCTAGAAGCAGTACCTATAGACTTCTCAATTTTTCTTCTTATGATTTTGCACACTGTTTCTGAGCCCTTAATTTTGTTTTATGCAGGAAAAGTGTCTTGTGGCTTGAGTGAAAGATGACAGCCAAGAAACTGCAGTAGTCTAAATGCAAAAATAAGTAAGTATTCTAATAATGTACTTTTCTAATACATTAAGCTTTATGCTTGAATGACCAAGTTCTTTAATGTTTTACAAATAGTTTGAGGTCTTTGGGTAGAAATTTGTAAATGTTGAAAGATAGAAAATGGTGGTGTTTGTATAAGGTGTATGTATTTTCAGCAGAGGAAATTCCATTGCGTACTTGAAAGTTTAGTGTCATGAGGGGATTGCTATGTATGTTTGTGATGTTGGTAGATACTTAGTCATTTCAATATTGTTAGAATGCTTCTGATCAACAGATTCGATAAATTACTTTCTCTTGTATGATAATCCTTTTAATTCCATTACAATATTTGGATTAACTAGCATTGATCACTGAATTGAGATGCTTGTATAATGTGACATAGCAGATGAGCTCCTATCCACCCTTTTATATTGCTACATATGTCGAGTTATTTTTGTCTAATTTTTTTTTTGCGTGTTAATCGCTTCTTCGTATGCAACCAAATACGGATTTTTCTTCCGTGCTCAAATTTGTACCCCCTTTAATAGTGATTTCAGCTACTCATACAGCATAAGACTAGCTAAGTCTGGTATATGAAGTACTGCTTCCAATAGTCGACATCTGTGTTATGGTGTGAAGGATCCTATAATATGTAGGAACTTAGCCACACATTTTTTTTAGATAAAGGCATTTGACATTATCCTGACATTGCTGCAAATCCTTTCCACAAAAATATTAAATATCTATAAATGTTGTTTATGTAGCGTTGAGCAAGATTTGTTTCCATGTGGTTTATGTTGATCCTTTTCTGTTTCCAGATCCTGTCCCATTGACCCAGCAAAGGGTATCTCTGAAGCTTCAGCTGTTCATGGGTGCCCTTCCAGTGAAAGAAACTCCTTTATCTCCACAGAGAATGATGGAGAAATGTTGCTCTATTTCTGACACAACTCCTTAGCCTGAAATTTGACATGTGAAGCCTGAAGTACATCAAAACCATATTATCCACTTTTGCAGGGCAGCTGAAATGAGTCCTTGACATTTCATAGAAATTGCCAGCTCTTTGCTTAGCATTTTTTCACTCTAACAGATGGTGCATACAGATATTGGCACAAGCTCATTCTGACTGACATTTTGTCCCTTTTCAAAATACCTTACTGAGGTAACTGCCCGTTCCCTACATAGCCTTTTGAGAACTTATCAGATTGATATGACTTTTGAATGTGTCATGCAAACCTTCTTGTATGAAAAAATTGTGGCAAGATAACCAGGATGGATTTTATATTTATATATATGTGTATTCTAAAATGAAGAATATCATTTAAAAGAAAAAATAACCATCCTGGAAAATCTTCCTAACTTGGGTTTTCCTCTCCCAAAAAGAGCCAATTTTATAAAAAACCATCCTAAAACCACTGTGTAAAGCAGCTGATGCACACCAACAAAGAGTCACTTTGTCCACTGTGTTTATGACCGGGTGTGTTCTCACCTTTCTGAAACAAAATTAGTCTGCACATGTAAATCTATGTAATTGCTGGAATAGGGAGCTTTTGCTAAGTGATACTGCTTAAACTTAAAAGTACAGAAAGCAAGCTTGGGTGCAGTGGGGGTTACCCTCAGTGTTTCCTAGGATATTTTGCAAAAGCTTTCTCCAAGTCAAGCTTTTACCCAAAGGGAACAACAGCGAATAGCATAAAGGTATAAATAAAAATTTCCACCACTTAGACTAGATGTGCTCAGGAAGGGCTTTTTCACTAGTTCCTCCGGTGTCTCCACCTGCAGTAAAGGTGGAAATTGTGATTCTAACATGTTTACACAAGATTATTTGTCTCTATTGTGTGTGATTGATATGGGACATTTTCTTTCAGCATAAGATAATAGCTCATCTTTAGCTATAGCTTGTCAGAGTAGGTGGCTTCCTGGTTTTAAAAAAAGTCTTTTCTACTTATGCTGAACCAGGGAGCCCTGATTAGTGCACCTTATTTCAGTCTTATTAAAATGTGAATTTCAAACAGGTTTGCCAACTGTCTAAAAATGTCCTCAATTTGGAATAGAAATGGGGGTACGTTTTCTAGTGGTCATCTGTGCTAACAAAATTCTCACCTTAAGCCCAGTGATAAGTTGCATTATTTTCTGTGATTGGAAGCAGTGGCAGACAAAACTGGAGAACCTATTTCCCATTGTGTGTTTTTGGCTTTTAATGAATTGTATCAGAAGAGCATGCCAAGCCAAGGACTTCTTTTGGCCCATTGCTTGGCATTCTGTGTGGCTTCCATATGATAAAAGATGTAAGGTGTACTTTCGAAGGTGTACTTGGCTACTTTAGTGCAAATCAGATTGGATAAAACATGGAATACTGAATAGAACATTGTAAAACAGCTAAAGATTTGTAGTTACAGAATGTAACTAGATCGATGGCTGTCTGGCCCACTTAAAAAAAATGGTAGTTGTTACTCATCCTTTCATTCAGTTAGCTTCTCTGAAGTACCCTGAAATTTCAAGTCACTCCTGACATTTCTGATGATTGGATATCCTTTTAGGATATATTCTGAACAGAAATTTCTGTTGAGTTCAGTGAGATTTTTAGATGTAGAGTCTAAAAATCTGAAAAGGCCTCTGGCATGATGACAGTTTGAGCAGTCTGCAGACTTCACATTATTTTAGCTAATTTTGTTTCAGAAGAAATATTTTTAATAGTATACTGGCACAGGGTGGGAATATAGTGAATTTTTCCTAGATTCTCAGAATGAACATGAGAGAGAGAAGGTGGTCATGTCTGTCTCAAAACTGCAGCTAAGGAATCCTTTCCCACCCCTCTATCCCAAACCCATGCTAACCTCATACACATTTGTGCTGAATAAGAGTGAAGTCTCAGAGAAACAAGTCTGCTGTGCATGTCCAGGAAACTCCATTGCAGTACTTGTCCTGTAGCATCTTCTTAACAGTACTGTGCAAAGGCAACACTGCCTTAATCTTTTGGTTTTACATTTTGATCTGCATCTGTTTCTCCATGTCGGCAGGAAACTTTCCCATGAGAAAGACAAAACAAATACGGGGCATGTGCAATAGTATAATATATATACATATAAATATATTTTAATACTTGTTGACAAAATGTTACAAGTTGTTTGAGAACAACAAAATCACCAATGTCTTCCATTTTGAGATGTGTATAGTTCCATAAGCATTAGTGCTTTGTAGCAAAACTGTAGTGCCATGTTAGGATCAGTGCATGAGCCTAGTAGTACTTTTTTTACAATTTCAGAGTGACAAATTAACAATACTGCTGATGTGATATCTAATAAGAAACTGACTAGATTGGTGTAATGGTCTACAGGTGCAGTGTCCTTTCTAAGCAACGGTAGCAGAAACTGCTGTATCAAATCTGTAATGTGAATTGGGGATTGTATAGACATTGAAACTTTAAACAGCTAGGCACATTATTAAGTGCCTTTAAAAGAAACAGTAAGTAAAATCTAGATTTAGTGGCACAATTCTCAACATGAGCCCTTTCTTTGTGAGCAAGTGTTCTTTCATTTTAATTAATCACTCGCATTACAGATTGCAAAGTGAGACCCACTGTGTTCAACAGGGTTATTCCTAGGAATATGTGAATAGCATTGCAGCCTGAAATAAGAGGATGTGTAACTTTTTTAGTTATTTGTTTTTCTAAAATGCCACGTATAAATATTGCATTTTCCATTTAGAAGACCCTGTGTGTTGAATCACTTATCCACTGGCTTAATATGTACTCTATCCTTGCCTGTAGTGGTTTTCAGTGGGGCGATGCCCCAGCCTGACGGCCCTGGCCACTGCCCCCTTAAGGGGCGGGGGCAGCGCAGAGGCAGGGAGGAGGCGGCGATCCCCAGGATTGCGTCACTCGGAGCTGCAGGAACTGGGATGCACTCCCTGCAGCAGCCATCCTGGGGTGCAAGGAGCCCTGCGCGAGTGTCTGTAGGGTTCCCTAGCCTGCAGAAAGTGAAAGTGGAATGATCACGCTCCACTTCTGGTTTTGCGGAGGCAGGATGCGATTGCTCCACTTTCACTTTTGATGAGCTGGGGTCCCTGCACCCCCAGGACAGCTGCTGCAGCGACTGGTGAGTGCATCCCAGTTCCTGCAGCCCCCTGAGTGACACGAGTTGCTGCTCTCCCCCGCCCCCGCTGCCTCCCTCCCCTCCCCTCCCCTGCAAGGACTTACTCCCTGAGAGTTTGAAAACAGCAGCATTAGGGTATCACTGTAGGTCCTAACTGAGGGTAGCACTTGAAAAATTAATTTAAAAATGGAATTACTTTTACTTCCACTACTATTTGCTATTCATTTAGTGTGATTATTGTAATACCATTCATCCTTAAAAACAAATGACTTCAAGTTTCTGCTTTCCAAGATGTGAAGGAGAAGCACTTGTCGGTTCTTGCTAATAAACCTAGGTATTGGACCACTTTTACTACTTTTATTCCAAGCATCTTTATTTGCTCAACTATTTTTTCTGGTTTCATAATACCCCCCTTTTTCTTTTCTGGGAATGCAATTTCCAGTAAGACTTTATGTACTTATCCTCTTGCAGTTTGTTCAGATGAGTGAGTTGGGTCAGTCTGTTTTAAGTTATGCAAGTGGCCAAGTGGTTCTTCTCTATAGATTGAGCTGCTTTATTTTTCTCTTGGGGTCTTAAAAAAAAACTTCTGCTCTGAGCTTAAAAAGGATACTGCATCTGTATCTTGATCTTGTCTGTAAATGGCCACCAGATGGGGAGGAGAACAAGTTTCTGGTTTTGAGTTGATTATTGCCTAAAACTTCATAAGAAACATAATTAACTGCAAGCAAGGGATCCTTGCAGAGTTAATTTTATGTTTCAAAGTCTCTGCCTATTCTCATCATGAATATCACGAAGGTGGATTGTTTACAGTTAAGTTGTGAGGGCCTGTGCTTAGTCAAGGTTCTGTTGTGAACAAATGTATCTATTCCACTGAAGTAGTTTTAGTGCTTGGCAGAATCAATTGATGGAAAAATACCTCTGAAACTGGAATGCAAATAGCACAGTATGTAGGGGGAAGAATCCCTAATGCAAATAAAGCCATAAGATGACTTAATAAATAGAACTTTAGTAGCAATAACTGTTTGCATGTAATAGGAACCAACTTGCATTAGCAAGGATTGTATAGTAGAATAAATGGTACTAACCAAATAGGTTTGTGGTGCTCTGTGTTGCAGGGAGCTGTTTGACAAGATGACATTTTCTCTTTAAAATTTCCTCTCCTCAAAGAAACTTGACACTTGAATGCTCTACTGAGGAACCTGGTGTAATCTTCTTAGTTGCTATTTTATTTTTAAGATCTGGTGCAACTAAGGAGTCACTGAAGGTACATGAACAATGAACCCCTGTCCTGCTTATCTGTAGATAGCATGTAGCTGATGCCCCCCTCTTGAATGAAAGAGAACCCTTTTGAAGACTGTGAACAGGGCTGGGTTCTACCCAGATGCTTAATTCAAGACACTTAACTGTGGAAGTTTGTTGCCATTATTTGGAACTGGTTAAATCTGACAATATTTTTGAATTTGGACAAAATATAAACCATGCAGGGAGCGCTACAGAGACAGTTTGTGACTATCTCTTTAAAATGTGTTATTTTCACTTGCAAACCTGTTTACATTGTTTTACTTTTTTTTTAGTTTTACAAAGATACTTTTGGGCTGGGGGAACAAACTATTGTTATTGTTTGTTATGCCCGGCAATGTTTTATTCTCTGTCGTTCTAGAGCACTGGTTCTCAACCTTGGTTTAGGATGCTACCCCAATAAGGAGGGTGGCAACCAGACTCGGGACCCAAGTACCATACTAATAGCACCTACCAGGTTTTGCAGCCACTGAATGCATGTAAGTTTTAAAAAAACACACACACCCCCTTTTTTACTTGCATTCAGTAGTGGTGGTAGTGAAACCAGGAAGTGCCATACTAATGGCACCCTTGGGTCCCTGGTTAGGTCACTACCCTCCTTAAGGGAATAGGTTAGGAATGCTTGCCCCAAGGGGGTGTTGCAGCCTCCCGTCTGAAAAGCACTGCTCTAGAGAATGCAGTTCATACCTCTTTAAAATGCAACCTGCAGTAACCTAGTATATGCACATACTGAAGACAAAGGAACCTGTAAGCCCAATTTGGAACATTTGCCTTAAACAGGATTTAGCTGAGGTATACAGGCCAGATTCTGTGAGGTTGGGATTTATACTTGAAGAAAGGGGCTTTATCTCCCCACACCCCATTTCATTAAAAGGAACCAATTGTCATTAGTTTTATGTCCAGTTGTCTTAATTTTTCTCTTTAGGTTAGTTGGAGGAAGCTCCTGTTTTAGAGTAGAATACACAGAGATTCTCTATGAAACTTTATCCCTACACTTTTATACTAGAATATAAAAGGTTGTAAAATAGCATTTGGGAACTAAAGCTGAATCAAGCAACACTTGCCTTCTCTGCGAGGTATAAACTACATAACTAACTTACTCATGACCTACAATTATATAAGAAGCTTTTGCCATTAATCTTGTGAACAAAGCTTTCCCAGGGATAGGTTAGCTAAGAAATTAACATATAGTTCTTCTGAACACACCTCTTGGAAGAATCCTAAAGGCATTTCAAGGCAGTACTGATAGCACTTGCATTGTCCTAAGTCTTCGGAGCAACTATTTTGCAAATCCTTTGCACTGGCAGCAAAAGTGGTGCTAGATTGACATCCCAGTGCTGCTGCTCAGTTTCATAAGTAATGAAAATTTAGCTTGGTACCAGGTTTTACAAGTTTGGATCTCATAAATGGAAAGTTGCTGCCTTTGCTATTGTTGACATTCAGGAAAGTCTGGTTAGGAAGGGAATTGCTTGAAGATGCTTGTCTGTTTAGTATGTTTCACCATGAAGAGTTTGCAGCCTATATATGTAGGTATGAGGGACTGTTATACTACCGTTCAGAGTTTCAAGTACTCAAGCAGCTTAAACCACAGTAATTGGTTAAACACAGTGGAGTTTTAAACTCCCTGAAGAGCTAGTGATGAAATTTCCATAAGCAGATAATGGGAGAAGAGATCCTTTTAACAAATTGTTTTGGGAGGTATTTAAGCATCCCATGGTTTTATTTTGTGTTTTCTTTTTTACATTATACTGATAGTTTTTTGTCTGTCTTTGACTGATGGTTGGGACTACAGTGTATTCAAACCACATTACTGCCATTCTTGATAAGTGACTGCATGAGTTTCAGTTGCTCTGCATCTGTGTCTCAACTCTTCCAGTGGCTCACTTACTCCATTCTTGCTGTGTTCTGTGATGAAACTTCCCTTAATGGATGGCTTCCTTTTCTTCCTCTCTTGCTTTGCTTTTGAAGAACAGTAAGAATAGAAGAAGGAATCCAAGCACAATATTGACAAAGAATACAAGATTGCTAGTAAATGTTTTCATAAACAGACTTCCAGTATGCATATAACGAAAGTTTGGGGATTTTGCAAGCAGGGTGTGGAAGAACTAGGCTAAACTGAGTTATTTAAATCCTACTATTAATACTTCAGGGGGGAGTGAGGTCTGTGTCCCCTCTCTAAAACAAGGCTCTTCAACTTTTTTGCAAGTGCCACTTTTCCAGGTGGTAATCCAATCAGAGATAGCTGCTATGCACAGAAGCATGTAGCCTGCCCCACAAATGTGATTGCTGCCTCATATCTCTCTCCCATCTGCCTGCTTCTCACTCAAATCGGGACCAGACTGCCACACAGTTGCACCTCGTTATTAGTGCTCCGTCATCCAGCCCTGTTCATTTTTGGCAGTGCAAGGCCTAGCAGAGCATTGTCAACCAGTCCACATGGTGGTGTAGGATCACCTCTGAATACTGTGCAGCAGCACCCTATAATACCTGTGCTATTGGCTGAAATGTGCTGCTCAGTGTGGGTAAAGAAATTCTTCCTTCACTGAAAGGCAAGGAACTAGGGACAGAAATTCAGGGTTTTACCCCATCCAAAGTAAACAGCAGGAATAAAAGCTCATTAGAGTCTCTGCTAACTAAAATGATTTCTTAGGAGAATGAGGTACCTTGCATGAGATGACTACTTTGAAAACTAGAAAATAAAGGACTGGAGAATGAAATCACATGATTTACTCTAGGGCGAGATGGTTCCTCAGGATGAAGGTTTTTTTGTTTACCAAAAGGGAGCATGTAAAGTGGAACAGGAATTGACTTCATTCTATCTTAGATGGGGGAAGGAAACAGGTAGCATGGAGGCCTTGAGTTTGAGCACCTGCTAGTTGGTTTTTTGGTAGAATTGTCAAACTTTTCAAGTTACAGCACAATAAATATTAGCATTTAAGTACTAACCAATGTTGCAATGTATCTGTTGTACTTCATGCAAAATAGGTGTTTGTAGAACATGATGGAAGGCAGTTTGGTTTGTGAAGTCTTCCGGATGGAAAACTTGGATAGGAGAATGAACAGTGGCACAAGCACACAGGCTCACAAACCAAGTCTTTTATAGAGCTAGTATTCTAATTATGCATGATTAAGACGTCTAGTGTAATAGTATTACCAGTAAATTGATATATGCATTTATTCATAATGAAGCAATAGGAACTAATATACCAATAGCTTGAATTTACTGCTTGGATTCTCAGATCTTGTTTTTTCGTCCCTCTTGAAAAAGAGGCAGAGTGTACAAATAAGGGAAGAAGCATGACACCAAAACTGTGTATTAAAAAGAATAAGCAGAAGGAGGCCTTTTGACCCCTGACTAGGTTCATGGTAGCCCCCTGGGCTACATTGGTGATTGGTTTCTTGGCTGCTGCAATTGTACAAATAAAAGGTGCAGAGTTTCAGTGTGGGGAAGGCAATAGTGAAATCAAAAAAGGGCAATAGAAGATTGGGCTAAGTAGTACAGGACTTTTAGATAACAAAAGGTAAGGAGTCTTGGTCAGAGCCTGTTGCAGCAAAGAAGTAGGATGCAAATAAATCGGTAAGCAGTCTGTACTCTTCAGGTGTTGAATAGTTTATAAGGAGAAGTGGTTCCCCCCCCCCCCAGTTTCTTTTGCCACTTAGGCAGCTGTACCAAGGTAAACTGGTTTCAGACTTGCAGGAATTAATCTTAAAATTGGAAACTAGTATGGCTCATGTTCTGGCACACATTTGAGAACCTAAAGCTTACTAAATAGGGGAGGAGTTCTTGACCTGCCAGCCAGAAAATAGTATATACGTTCTGTTTTTCCCTAGATTTGTTTCAGTTACAAAGTGAATGCTAGTTCCCTAAACTCTGAAAATTTGGCATATTTCATGGTTAGGAAATTTGTATTCTGCCAGTGATAAATGCTGAGTTTTGTAGTGGATGAGCAGGTGCTAGAAACATTAGTAGCCTTTGTAGCAAAAGTCTAGCTTGATAAAGGTTTTTTTTTCTCATTCGAAGGTGCTGGTAAAGAAACCTGAACTCAACATTCCTTTGCTAGATTATGACTATTCTAGTTTCAAAAGGATAACTTTAACTACTATGAACACTTCTTTATATCAAAGCTTGCCCATTTTCCTAAATATGAAAATAGGATTCATGATCAGGCCTGTCTGTATATTTAGTTCTATGTTATTTTCCAGGTACATACTTTCAGGCTTGTTACAGAGGCCATATATAATGTTTTTTAAATGCTGCCATTGTCATTAAATCGTAGCTGCCAAATAGGTGTATTAGTATTGGGAGTTGTAAGTAAGAGGAATTGTAGTGTCAGCATGACTGCCCCTCTGATTCTGAGGGTGTGGTCCATTCTATGGCAAAATTCCTCCTCCCCTAAAACTCTGCTCCTTTTGTTGGTTGTAATGTTTGCAGGTTGTACAACCAAAGGGCGGGAGTTCTGTCTGTGCTACTTAATTTTCTCTTTCAAAACAACATAAATTTCTGTAGGGTGTCTGTGGAAAATGTATGTGGGAGAAATGTGCACTAGTGGTTGAAGACTTAGACCCTTGCTAAAACCTCCTAGAAAAGCATCCAACTTCTGACTGAAATTTAGAAATATGCATACACTTTAACGGAACAAGTAGAGAGAAGGAACGTGTAGGCCATACTGCAAACCATTTGCTCCCTTGCACAGATAATGTGACAATAGAAAACCTACCCATGTATATATATCTGAAGTTTTCCAAAAGGCAGCTTGCTTTTATATCTATGCATTTTGGGGAGGGGAGGTAAGGAAAGAGTGTTTAAATTTCTTTTGACACTGTAAACAATAACTGTTCAAAAATGAACTTGGAAACTCTGCACCTGTATACAATTTTTTAGCAATAAAGCAGCATGGGCTGAGAATGCACTACAATGTCACTGTGTCATTTCTTCTAGGAAAGATAGGCTGGACAGTAGATTAAAGGTGCTGCAGGCCACAGATATATTTATTCTTCAATTTGCAGGGGAGGGTGTTTTAGCTCATGCACTCATCTAAACAGAAGAAATCACACTGAAGGCATCTTGATTACTCCTTTGCAGTTTTGGCTTAATTGGCTGTCTCCCATAATTTCTGATCTGTATCACTAGGAAACACAAAGAAACCTTGATGCCATGGTGACACGTAAAGGCGGATTCATCTGTCAGAGACATAACAAACACCAGGCTACTAGAAATTTTACATTAGGAATGTAGGGCTAAATGCAGAATGTTGAGATCTTATAACATTTTCAGGAACCACATTAACTAAAATATAATTGATTAAAAATCCTCCAGATCTGTGTAGGTGGGTATATTAGTAATCAATATAGCTCCATGTCCTAGACCTCGTTTTAGGTTCTTGCTGTTGTCCAAATGTTCCATAACAGCTTTATTTTGTACCCACTGAAGCCCTGTAAATGCTCCTTGCGAAAGCCAGAGCAATCCATGAGCACTGGTGATCTGAACTCAAAAGGGAATTCTAAAGTTTAAGCACCCCTAAAGAGAAGGCCTACCCCTTATGGCTATCAGCATGGCCTCAGCCACAAATGGCACACTCAAACACAGCCCCCTCTGATAACATTGGAGGACAACCTGGTTGCTATGGAAGATGACAGTACTTTAGAACCCTAATTCCAAAACCATATAGGGCAGGGGTGTCAAACATAAGGCCCAGGGACTGGATGCGGCCAGCAGAAGCTTTTTATCTGGCCCTCATCTGCTGAGTAGTGCTGAAGTGTTACTTCTGAAAGGGCAGCCCACATGAAAAATTGGGCTCTCCCATATCTTGAAATATGATCAAGATTTGCACATTTTCTCTTGTCATTTGCAGCTAATGAGTGCCTAAGTGAGAAAAAGTGCTTATTTTTGGTTATGACCTGTTTAATGACATTATTTCCTGCCTAATGACATCACTTCCAAACCTCAGCAGGCATCATGAATGCTATTCGGCCCTTGGTTTGAAATGAGTTTGACACCGGATAGAGGGCTTTAAAGAAGACCAGCACCTTGAATGAACCAGCAACCAGTGCAGCTGCCAGAGCAGTGGCTCACTCAGATTGTTGAGTCCCAGCCATCACAGGGGCCACTGTGTTCAGCACCAATTGCAGTTTCCAAACAATCTTCAGGAGCAGCCCCATGTAAAGCATGTTTTTTTAAAAAAATTTATTAGCATAAAAAATAAACATATACAAAAGTAAAAATACTATGCAAATGGATAATGACCAAAAAAGATGAATAGGCTATCAAGCATTAGAATTACTAAAATTGTACACCTCAGTCTGAGTAACGGCATCCAGACACAAATACATCCATTTGTAATTGATCTTGATATGCCATTTACTTAAAATTGATAAATTCAGTCATCCATCCATCCATTGGGTTAAGGTTGGTGGGCTTTTAGTCCTTCCAGTTTTGCCATATATTTCATATCATCCAGCCCCATGTAAAGCGCACTATAGTAGACAAGTCTTGGAAGTCATCAAGCCATAGACCATTGGGCTTCGCTCTGACTGACTCAAGAATGGTTGCAGCTGGTCCACCAGCGTGAACTGGGCAAAGGTCTCCCTGGTCACAGCAGTCACTGAGGAGGAGCAGTGAGTCCAAAAGTTGGCAAGCTGCTCCTGCAGAGGGAGTGCAACCCCCTTGAGGGCCGGTTGAGTCCAATACCTGCATCATTGGTTTCTGAACCGAGACATTCTGTTTTTCTTTGATTTGTTTGTGTATCCTCATCAGCTCCGGGACTTCTACAGCCACCCTGGGATTAGCTGACATATAGAGACAGAGTTGGGTGTCATCTGCATCCTAATTAGATCCTGCTCCAAAGCTCCAAATGATGTTCCCCAGTTAAACAGCATGGGGGACAAAACTGAACTTGCATCCTCCATGCCAAAAGCCAGGGTGTTGGATGTGTCCCCTCCCCCCTCTAACAGCTTGCAGAATCTGTCAACCAGGAAGAACTAGAACTATTGCAAAACACTGCTCTCGAGCTACAACCCAGAAGAGCACCTTGGTTGATACCAAAAACAAGAGAAGTTCAGTAAAATCAACAGCAACATACACTCACTACACTCCTATTTAGTCCTTGCTGAAGATCATTCCACCAGGACAACCATAGTTTCCATCCTAAAGCCTGGTCTGAATTAGATTGAAAGGGATCCTGATAACCAGTTTCATTGAGGACCCTTTGAGGGTGAGACACCTTGGCCAGAAATAGGTTTGGGACTAGCTAGTAATTATCCAATATGATGGAGTTCAGGGCGGGCTTCTTTAGGAAGTGGATACACTGCTGCCAGCTTAAATTTTGGCAACAACCCCCCCTTGTCCCTTTCCCCCTTGGATTATCCTTGTTCACTCTGCTACCCCCCTCCCCTAATGTGCAAAGCTCTAGTGGGCGTGAGTCACACTGCAAAGGAGAGACCCAAATAACAGGATCAAATACCTGGGCAACCCTAGCTAGATCACCGAATGTGGAGCCATGTTAATGATTTCATCTGTTAAATGTGTAGCAAATTGGTTACAGCAAA
This sequence comes from Tiliqua scincoides, assembly GCF_035046505.1. NCBI lineage: Eukaryota > Metazoa > Chordata > Lepidosauria > Squamata > Scincidae > Tiliqua > Tiliqua scincoides. The sequence continues at coordinate 14,513,671 of NC_089821.1, forward strand.
CAACCAGAGTCACTAATGTCCCTGGGAGGAGCCAGGTGGTGCAAGTCATGAACAACCTGGCATAGCACAGCTGGATAACTTTTGGCACATTCAGTGGTTGCAGAGAAAAAAGCCTCCTTCACTGCTGTCACCACCAAAGTAGGCTGCAATGTGACCTCTTACCACGTTTATCACAAGTCAGATTTATCACGATGTTTTTCCCCCACTGCTGCTCAAGGCATATGCCTAGCTGTTTCATTACCCAAAGCTCCTCAGTAAACCACCTGGGCTCGGTAACAAAGCAGAGGCCATGCAGGAGCCAGCTGATCCACAGCCCTGGCCATCTCATTCCAGGGGTTGACCAGGGCTTCAGCAGAGTTACTAGCCTTGGCAATAGGAAAATCCCCCAAATTCATTGGGGATTCATCAGCCTAAGGGTGTGGACCATAAAATTCACCCCTCCCACCAGAAAATGACAAAGATCTTATTAGACTCTACCTGCAGATCACCATCCACCTGCCCAGCATTAAACACTAGGACTAACATGTGCTCTGCCACCTAAATCAGGGCAACAAATAAACTGAGACAGATCCACGGTTGCCATGAAAAATGATCCAGGAAAGGATAGGTACAAAAGATGAGTAAATCTTTTGGAGAAATAAACAAGTTCCTATTATCTCATATAGTTCCCCTAACCTGAAGATACAAAGCCAAATCAGAAGTGCACATTCTACTAGTTGCTTTCTTTAACCCATTTCTGCCCAGCCCACAGGTGCATACATTAGAGCCCTGTTGCATATATGCTACACTGGGCAAAATGGCTTAAGTTCAGGTAAGCATTCTTCTCCATCTCATTTCCCCTGGCTCTGTATGGCTAATACTGTATTCAGCTAAGTGAGCAATATCTGGTCCTTCACCCAGATCCCTTCCTGAGCTTTTTTTCCAATCCTTGTTTTCTTTGTACAGCAGTATCTCTCTTATTTCTCAAGCTGTGACTGCTGTGTTGGCAAACACACAAGCATTCTCATTGTTTTTGCCCCCTTTCCCTCAATAAGCCATTTCAGTGAAAGTATTTTGAGTGATTATAGCATCAATGATTTTTCCCCCCACCATCGCCTTAGTTTAGGACTCAGCTTATCCCTATAGACAACGTACAGCTGAATTCTAACCAGATTAACTTGTGAGTCGCCTTGATTTCAATAAGACCAACTTCCTTAAGACTGACCCCAGATCTTGCACTGGGGCTTATGGGAGGTAAGGATGCACCTATACAGGCACAAGGGAGCTTTCAAGCATTGAGTATAAAGGTACATGGAAGTTCCACAATTGTGATGACAGGCTAGACATGTTGACAAGCAAAGATCAATTACATGGATCAAAGTTTCCTTCAAATACTTATTTATAACCTCCAGCACTTGCTTACACAATACTTGTACAATAAGGGCAGTGTAGAACAGTGAACTCCCATACTTACACATCTTGGAAGCATTTAAAGATATTTTTAACTGAAATAGCACCTTGAGTCTGCAGCTATTTTTAAAAGGCTATTAACGTGCTGTTTCTGTTTTAACATCATGTCTGAAGATGACATCAGATCCCAAAAAATATATCTACGTGTTATACATTTTCTTGAGAGAATCCCATCCAATTATGTTTACAAATCATATACAAATATGGGACATTATTATAACCATGACTAACTGTTATGCCACACTTTCACAGAAACATTGGTACACATCTGTAAAATATCATAGCAGTTGATATTCAAACAGTGACTGCACTTCCTTGAGGCCTCTGAAAGAGTTTGTGTAGTCCATTTGCCATGTCAAGAGTTCAGCGGCTATTTTGAAGTACAACCAAACCAGCCTTTGACTGAAGACCGTTTCAAGTTTTTTCTATAATCAAGATATGCAACTGCAGAAGTTCTGCCAGTCAATTCTTCAGCTTCATCTTCACACACCTGGACACTTGGCCATGGGGGCTTGCTTTGTATCCCTGCTTCTCAGTCATAGTTCTCTGCTGGTTTAGTTCTTCTAGTTTCTTAAGCAGCAATTCTATGCGCATGTGCACTTTTACTAGGTTCTCTTTCAACTTCCAAAAAAAGAAAGAAAAAGTTTTAAACCACAGAGTTTAGGTAAAAATCCACTGCCTTAACTGTTAATCTGACCTTTTAGGAATTGAGGGAGAAATGGCCAAATATTCCACAATACCCCTGTAACCGCCAACATTTGAGAGGTCTCTATTAAAGCTATGCGCACAACTTGCAAGTTCATATTGGACAATCACATATCATGTGTTAGAACTTAGGTAATTACAGGTGGAGCCTACTTATCTGCTCCAGTCACATTCAGAGCTTGGTGCTTAAAATGCAATGTAACTTGGTTTCATGTGGAATTCAGTATCCACAAGGGGTCCAGGAATGGAACCATCATGGATAACAAGGGTCCACCTGTATCTCTGGGAAGGAGAGGGATGGGGAACCAAATGGGTTGATAGCCAAATTAGCCATCGCACCTAGTGGTTACCAACCGGTACCCTGCACTCTACTCACTCTTCTACTGGGAAGCAAACAGTACCCTCTTTGCTGCCACCGCCCAAGCTTAGGAAGTCCAGACAGAAAAAGGCCACTCTCCCAGCTTAACAGAGTGCCCCCAAATTCACGGGATTACTTTACAAAACTTAATAGCGGAACACAGCAATCTGGTACGTGTGGTAATCTACTTCCTGAACTTAATCCAGACAGGTAAAATCAGTAAAGTATAAAATGTTTATATTAATCCATTTCTGCCCAGCCCACAGGTGTACACACTTGATCCCTGTTGTGTATATGCAATGTAGGACAGAAATGGCTTAAAGTGCAAGAAAAACAGATGGATAAAGGCAAGGGATAAAAACAAAGCATGGATCAAATAAACAGGTTGTTGGCAAAGGCTGACTCAGAGGTTAAAGGACAAGCTGAAAATAAAGCCAAATCACTAACACAGCTGAGTACTTGCTTTTTCTGTTTACTCACCAGGTTCCAAGACTCTAGTCCCTGCATCTATAAGAATATATCTGAAGTGGGTCTGAAAGCTGATTTTGCCAGCAATTTTTGTTTCCTTTATTTCAGACACTCAAAAGACACTCAAAGTGATCAGCTGAGCTTGAGCCCGCCATTTAAAAGAACATATTTACAAATACATTCAAGTGTCTGATACCTGATCAAGGTTTCAAAGGCTGATGAGGAGCCTCATCTAACTATTCCTTTTGTATGTCAAGCACTAGTTTGTGGTAGATCAGCCAGAGTGAGAGACAACTACAAACTCTATTCTATCGAAGCCCAGAGACTCTGTTTCAGGAGTTACGAATATGGCAACGCACTGAGCATGCTTGGTAATTTACATATTTTTGTATTATTTTAATTATACTGTCATCTGAGGGCCCAATTCTATTCGACCTTTCCATCACTGGTGCTGCCATAATGCAGCCCCAAGGTAAGGGAACAAATGTTCCCTTACCTTGAGGCGGCCTCTGTGACTGCCTCCCCAGAACAGGATGCAGCGCATGCCCCATTGGCAAGGCTGCATCGGCACTGGAAAATTGGTTGGGATTGGGCCCCCAGTCGCCTGTGACAGTGCAAAATATACATTTAAACATACAGTGTGTCTAAAAAAGTTCACTCACATTTTAATGAGCTCTAATTCGTACATACTTCATTGTAGAAAACTTGCAACATTTGAACACCTCAGGGAAGCAATTTAAAAGAGGTGTGGAACTATCCCAGCAAACATGGTGGATGTCTGCAGATCTCTTAATCAATGGCTCCATATCTTCTGCAGTTTCTCAAAACATGAAAAGGGGCACCAGTGCAAAATACTCAACATCTCCCCCCGCCCCATGTTTTAGGAAGATTTCATTTGCATATCAAGAGAAGACATATCAAAGAGCTGCTCCTTCCTTTCCCAAGACCTGATTTATGACTCTGGAAGAGGTGAGAATCCCAGCCAGGAACTACAGGAAGAAAGGAATTTAAGCATACAGGGGCTCAATGGCCACAGAAAGATACAAATTCTAACACATTTCAATGCTCTATTGTCTCATAAGCCAAAAATCAAAATTCCCACAATGTGTGAGTTATAGTATAAGTGTGCATTAAAGCATACTAAATTTGACACTATAAAGTGTGTGTACATTTTCTTGAGACACCCTGTAAACAGATATACAAACAAACAAAATTTACTTTTTGTACATGTTCCTTCAGGCTCACAATAGGAAAAATCATCTTTGAAGCTTCAATTGTGGTTTTAGTTTGTAACAAATAACTGAAAAACAAGAGAAAATATTTATGACACACTTACAATTTCTTAGGCACTGTACACAGATCAAAACATTTTGAAAGTTTGTCTAATCCCAATTAGCACTTCTGCCACCTAATGTACCTAATGTCTATGTGTCCATCCCAGATAGATCAATGTTTTGTGGTCATGGATTTTTATTTTACCTTTATTTATCCATCCAACAACTTAATACTCTTCCTTCCAGCCTCCAAATAGGGTCCCTGGGTGGTTTAGTTGAAAGCTACAAAACAAGCAGCTCTTGATTTATACCACACTGATTTTTACTACTTTTTTAACCTACTTCACTTTCAGCCTAACCATATCTGGGTCAGCTGTTGTCATAAAGCAGCAACAGTCATAAAAGGCACCCCAGCTACTGAGTAGCACACTTGCGGGGACACAGGGGGAAAGGACTGAGCCCCCTTGCACATCCTTCAGCTTTCCTGCTGGAGCAGGTTAATCAGCAAGAGAGGTATGGGAATGGGGAGACTGTGTCAGTTCAACAAGGGCAGAGGTCTTTCTGAAAAGTTTCTCATAACCCTCGATTTTTGTTTTTCTCAAAGCTTTCCTTCCAGTACATAAACATATGCACAAATCAACTTTTCTTTTACTGCAGTTTATCAAGAGTTAACTGTCTGAACTAAGCAATATGCATCAGGAAGGTGTCATGAATATGTACGTTAGGCCTTGGTTAGCATGTGGAGCCTGAACCAAACTAAGTCAGTAATGGAGAAGTTGCTGCCAGGTCCTAGCTGTAAGAATGTGAGTAAACAAACACAAAGATTGTTGTCTCTCTTCTGCTAGCCAGAAAGGACAGACAACAAGAATTACAACCCATTGGAATGTAGCACCTTTGCAGACAGAACTGGGCCTTATCAAGCTGATGAAATGCAGCTGTGGATCTCCAGTTGGGAGGGGTAAGAACTAAGAGGGCTAGCAACCAGGCCCACTTCGAGAAGGTTCTGTCCTCAAAAGTTTCTGATTGGTCAGTCTAAATAAGTATGAAGTCAACTCAGTACTATTAGCATAAGTAGTATAATAATGAGGGCGCAAGGGGGTGTCCAGGTCCTTCTTGGACAGAGGTTTTGGGTGCAACATCCTGCATGCTGTGAACTCCATTGTCCACCATGGGCATCTGGTCTCACAGGTAGCCTGGAGCTAAAAGATCTACAAGAAGCTGACCCAGGTGAGAGATAGGGATTAATAGAGATAGCCAGCTAGCTTTATTATTTTATTGCTGATATGTTTCCTAGATGTTTATGCCTCTAGCATTTGCTGCCTTTTGTAACCTTATGTATTTAATAAACCAAAAATCTCTTTTACTGTTGTTTCATTGTCTGTTGGGTACAAAGGTTCAGAATCCTGCCTAGCCGTTCAGCAAGCTACCAAGTGCTCATTGAGGTCTAGTAACTTGAGAACTGAAGCTTTAATTTGAGAAAGCGCTCAGTGCCTGCAAGAGGTAGAATTAAGCCTAGTGGGTCTCAGTGTCCCTGGACTGAGACACTGGCACGTACAGGGTGGTGGCAGTACTACTGAACAGGGGGCCTTGTGGGCTTTAGGGTTCGAGAACCAAGAACTCTGAGCACCCCAAACCACTAACCATATGATGTTATCCTTGAAGAGACAGAAGAAGCCTCGCAGGTATGCCAGGGATTTTGAACAATAGAGTCTGAAACCTACTTCCACCTTACATGACCGGCAGTACAACATGTTGTAGGTGCTGGAAGAAAAAGAAGGAGTGTGAAAGGAGTTAAAAATTCTAAATTGTGTTCCATAATCTGTCTATTGACCTTGTACTTGAAGCTTCAACACTGTTAGCATTCGTTCTGGAATTCTGTGCTAGAAAATTCAGAATTCTACCGTGAAAAATTCAAATTCAGCAGTTAGAATTTTTGTTTCTCCACATTCATGAAGACACTGCACAAATTTTCTTTATGCAGTTTGCATATTGCCTCCAGTGGCATAGCTAGAGGAGGTGCAAAGTACTAAGCTTTGCAGGGAGGCTCACCGTAGAATGCAAGCAGCCCCTACGGCCCCTTTGGAGCCATTTCCAGGAGAGGGAGCAAAATGGAGGCCTTCACCTCGCTGTATTTGCCTCCGTTTTGCTATCACCACCCATAATGCATCCATTTTGCTCCCACCACCTGGAACAGCTCCAAAGGGGAGGGGGAAGGGGCCACTTCCACGGTGCATTCAGACGCCTGCAAAACTTAATGCTTTGCACTCTCTCTAGCTACAACACTGATTGCCTCCTAGTGTATTTGTGGGGAAAAATTACGCAAACTCCCTTACAAACTTTCTAATAAATCCTTATTATAATTTAATCAAATCCATGTTTCCCTACACAACAGAAAAATTTAAGACTAAAAGTTCAGCAAGGGGTTTTTAAATAGCTATACATAGTAACTGGAGGTTCAATAATCCTATGATGACTAATCAGTATGGTTTCCTTACCACAGGATATGCATCAATAAATAAAACTTTGTGAAGTTGCTGCATTAATTCAAAAATTATTTAAACAAACTTTTTTTAAACTATCCATTATTTCGGTAGGTACAGGAGAACAAGTTCTATTAAGACTGCTTATGTAGTAGGCTTTAAGCATTCAGCTTTCAGTAGACAAAATGTCTGGACAGGAAAAGGAATTCTGTTTTTGATGTTATGGAACCATGGTTTAATACTGGTTCCATGTCACATCCCCTAACCTCAAGCATGCATGCTCTGTAACCTTGGTTTCCGATCCTGGCTTGTTTGTAAACTCCATTTAGAACAAACCAGGATTAGGCAGTTTGAACATCATGGCAAATCCTGCATTGTTCTGTGGTTGGAAGCAGACTTCCTTCCCTTGCATGCAAAATGGAGAAGGATGTGTCTGTACTTGAGGCTCGGGAAGTATACAAGAAACCAGCACTAAGTATTGGTTCCATGTGATGTCTGAACCAAGACATATTCATTTGATAAGGGATTTTATTTGGAAAAAGCAGATTCACTAAAAAGAAATTCACCTAATCCAGTATTAGTACCTTCTGCAGGGCATATGCAGGCCAATAAAAAATAAAATATTTACATAGTTTCCAAACAGAGTAGTCGGTAATTTGGTTCTTCTCAACTTCAAGTAGAAGGTAAGCATCAGCAGTAATAAAAAGCTTTAAAAAATACCTACCATCCAATGAGTTCTCCCTCAACACAGACCATCAAGTTATCATCCACAACAACATCGCCTGTGACCTCTGGAAAAAAAACAAGATGACCTTCTTGTCATCACATGGTGCTGAGCATCCAACATAAAATAAAAAAACTCTTACATTTGATACTATGTACTTCACCTTCTTATGTACAGGTAAAGCCAAAGCCGAATAGCTGGTAAACCCTCGTAAGATCCTTTCAACAAATGTTTCTCTCAAAATAAAAATATTCCCAGCTTCACAGCTGCAAGTAAAAGGCATCCACTGCCAGAAATGCTGCAACATGCAACATAATAAATGCTTTCTTTCCTTAAAAGCCTATGTACTTTCTTTCCACAGCCCAGTTCTTTTCCTGTTCCAAATTCCTGGATCCTCACAGTTCTAAGGGCTGGTAGCCAAGCACTGCTGATGCTACAGATTGACAAATCAGCAGTGGCTGAACAAGTGGCAGAGACAGGCCATAGGATGGATTTCAAATGTGCACAAGTATTGTCTACGGTTACCCAATCACACACTTGAATTTACAGGGAAGCAATAGAGATGCAAAAACACCATAACAATATGAACAGGAAGGAGGAGACCTTTTAGTATCAGCAATGCTTGGCTACCAGCCCTTAGAAAGGCTAGGATTCAGGAATTTGCAACAGAACTGGGTTGTGGAAAGTAAGTGCATAGTTCTTTAAGGAACACACGGAGAACAAGATTAATGGACAGTTATTGTCAAGTGCTTTGGGGTGAGAACAGCCTGTGGTTCTCACCTCTATCCCTTGGAAATGCCCACCATAGTTGTGGATGAAATGTTAGGAAATGAAAATCTTCAAAAACCATGGCCCATAAGCCTGAACACCTATTACTAAAACACTAATGGTATTGACCAAGAAAGCTTTAGATCAGTGTTTCTCAAACTGTGGGTCGCAAGCCAATTTCAACTGGGTCCCCATTCATTTCAATGTGTATTTTATTTTTATTCTATTAGACTTGATGCTATCATGGTACATAACTGCATTTGGGAAAATGTTACTGATCTGTTCTTTTAACAGGCTACTGTGCATATGCTTTTAACAACAGTCAATGGGGCTTACTGCTATGTGGATCAGATTGCAGCCTTTGGGATGTTTGGGGAATTTTTTTTAAAACAGATCAGCACTTGCTTGGGAGGGTTTGTCTTTATTTTAAAAATTTTTTTAAACTTATTGTAAACTTTTAATTGATTGATTTTTGTCGTACGGGGGTGTTAAAATGTTCCTGCTTGATGATATCACTTTTGGCCGTTACATCACTTCCAGGTTAATGACATCACTTCAGGTGGGTCCCAGACAGATTGTCATTCTAAAAAGTGGGTCCCAGTGGTAAAAGTTTAAGAACCACTGCCTTAGATTAGATTGAGAACGACTGCCTTAGAGAACAGTGACCTATTCCTTTATCCTGCCAAAATCAAACCAGGTTTGATCTACAATTACGTACTTTTTCTCCATTACAAGAGTGGCTCAAGGAGGAAGCTCCATGCTGAGGTTGTTTATTAATGTATATGGAAACCAGTCTTACATGGCTAAACACACAGACCTGGTTAAGATCTGCCAGATTTTGGATGGGCATCTTCTTTATTTCGGATGGGCATCTTCTTTTAAATCAACTTTTATTGGGACAGGTTCTGCCCTGCGAGGTTTCTGAATTTTATACCAAGTTAAAATCAGTGGGTTTAGATTCTGCAGGGTTAGGCAAGCTAGGGTATGCCACGGCACTTAGTGTTATTAGAGACAGATCTTCAGACATCAAACACCAGGAATTTTTTAGCAAGGCAAACACAACGTGCTCCACACTGTTCTTTCATCCACCTATTAGCTTCCCAGCAATGGCATCTTATTTATACCAACTATATGAATAACAGACAAGGATGGCCTTTTTGTCAGCAAGGTACAATGCCATCCCTTCAGCCCTGCTGATAGGCCAGTATAATGGTATACTGAGACTAGAAAGACACAGTCCCTGCAGAATGAAGCATATGGAAACGCTTGAACGTGTGGTTCTGCCCTCAACATCAGGGATCTCCAAACTTTTTGGCCAGAGGGCCACATCAAATATCTGGGACAGTGTTGAGGGCCGGAAAAAAAGTTAAAATATAAAATGTATATAAATAAATCAGAGATGGAACTTAGATGAGAGAATAAATGAATGGAATGGGCTCATTCATTCAACCTCTCTGGCCCTTCAGACCATACGCAACCCTCCAGACGCAACCAGAGCACAGTTCCAGTCATGTTCAGCCAAATGGGCCAGAGGCTTTCAGGGGACAAGAAGCTGGCTGTGGACCGGATACAGCCTCGCCGCAGGCTGCATCTGGCCCTCGGGCCGGGGTTTGGAGATCCCTGCTCTACATCAAGGCCCACGCTGAACGCTTCCATGATGATCAACTTCAGGAGATGGGCTGATGCAGCCTCTCTCCGCGTCCTCCTATTGATAGAGGACGAGAAACTTGAAAATGTAGCCTTGTTTATCCTTACAGTGTTCAGCTCAGTTCAGTGTTCAGCGCTCAGTTCAGTGTTCAGTTGAGCAAAGCTCAACTTTTGTCCTCCACTGTACCACCAGGTGGTTCACCTTTTCAAAGTACCACTGGAAGTAACTGGCAATGATGTCATTAGGCCAGTGGTTATCACACATTTAGAATGAGAATCTGTCAGGACCCACCAGAAGTGATGTCATGACCAGAAGTGACATCATCAAGCAGGAAAATTTTAACAATCCTAGGCTGAAATCCTATCCACACTTACTCAGGAGTAAGTCCCATTGACAATCATTGTTAAAAGAATATACATAGTAGCTTGTTAAAAGTACAGACCTGTAACATTTCCCCAAATGCAGTCACATGCCATGGTAGCATCAAGTCTAATATAATAAAAATAAAACATTAAAATGAATAGGGACACACCTGAAATTGAGTTTGAGAAACACTGCATTAGAAGTTACTTCTGGATTGGGAGGCCAGATGCAACATGACAACCACCAGTAAGAGGCTCAGGGTGGACAGGAGGGCTATTTCGAGCTTGGAATAGTATGCTTCTACCGCTGTTTGCTGTGTCATGTTCCTGATCTTGCTGCTGGACAGCAGGTGTCCCATGAGTACCATCAGACACCACCTCAACTAGCACTGGTAGTACCCATACCACTGGCTGAGAAATACTGCTGCAGAAACACGGGTTCAAAATATAATTATGCTGAATGTGTTGTAGATGAGTAGCCTGGGAATGTTTGTATGTCTGATCCAACTGTTCGCTATTGTGTAACTGCTAAGGTTGGTGGAATGTTTTTGTCTGCACCTTTGGCCAGGGCTGTTGATGCTGTTTAATGCCAAAAATGGTTCCACACTTATTAATGTGCAAGAAGCTTTGCAGGTCACTTTTCTGTTCTCAGAGATGCCTTCAGGGTCATTGACAGCTGCAGACAAACATGCCTTGCCTGTCTGGACTCTGTCCAATTAGGACTGCTATCCTATCCACACTTTCCTGGGAGTAAGTTCTATTGACTCTCATGTGACTGTAGACATGCAGAAGACTGGGCTCTGAGGCTCCAATCCTATCCACCCTTTTCGAGAGTGAGCCCCACTGACCATAATTGCACTAAGCAACACATAGACATGCAGAGGACTGGGCTACAACCCTATGCACACTTTCTTGGGAGTAAACACCACTGACTCTAATGGGGCTTACTTCCGAGTAGACGTGCAGAGGACTGTGCCCCAAAGCTGCCGCCCTCTGCTCCTTCCCGAGAGCAAGCCCACTGGCTGCAGCGGGGCTTCCTTCCGAGGGGACGCGAGAGGAGAGGCCCGCGCTCCAGGCAGCCCACCGACCCGCGGGGCCACTCACTGAGGCAGGCGAGCAGGCGGCGCTCCTCCTCCTGGGCGCAGAGCTGCAGCGAGTCGCCCAGCACCGCCCGGCAGCGCCGGCACTGGAAGAGCGCGCAGTGCTCCAGGCGCAGCGCCGGCCGGCCCGACACCAGGACGCCCCGCGGCGCATGCTGCTGCTGGCGACAGCTGCGCCTGCCAGCCTCGCTGCCCGCCCGCTCCACCGTGATGCCGCCGCCCAGGCGGGGCTCCTGGAAGTGAAGCCGCAGCTGCCTCCGCACCGCCATTCCAGCCGCCCAACTTTCGAACCCGCCCCGCCTCCCTCTGCGGCGCTGCCCATCCATTGGACGGCCTCCCCGTCGATCATCTCACCTCGTCCAATCACGCAGCGAAGGGACGGTGCTCTTCTGTCGAGGGACCCAATGAGAGGCACTTTGGCATTTTGAAAACAAACAAGCGCTGCGCTTCCACCGAGAGCTCTTATTGGGCGGGTCGCGAGCCCCGCCCCGCGGGAGAGGCAGTGAGAAGCCGTTTGGAGCGGGTGGATTTGAACGGCGGCGGTTACGCGGCGAGGCAGAGTCATGGAGGAGCCCCCTGCGCAGCCCCTGGAGGTCCTCAGGTACAGCCAACTGCAGCACCTGGCCAAGGCGGTGGGCCTCAAGGCCAACCTGAAGGTATGGCGGGGGTGCGCCGCCTCGGGCTGGGCTGGGCTGCACAGGGGCTGTTACTGGTGGCGTAGCTGGAGGGGGGCAGAGCTCTAAGTCCTGCAGGGAGCCTGGGGGGAACATAAGAACAGCCCCACTGGATCAGGCCATAGGCCCATCTAGTCCAGCTTCCTGTATCTCACAGCGGCCCACCAAATGCCCCAGGGAGCACACCAGATAACAAGAGACCTCATCCTGGTGCCCTCCCTTGCATCTGGCATTCTGACATAACCCATTTCTAAAATCAGGAGGTTGCACATACACATCATGGCTTGTACCCCATAATGGATTTTTCCTCCAGAAACTTGTCCAATCCCCTTTTAAAGGTGTCTAGGCTAGACGCCATCACCACATCCTGTGGCAAGGAGTTCCACAGACCAACCACATGCTCTGTAAAGAAATATTTTCTTTTGTCTGTCCTAACCCGCCCAACACTCAATTATAGTGGATGTCCCCTGGTTCTGGTATTATGTGAGAGTGTAAAGAGCATCTCCCTATCCACTCTGTCCATCCCCTGCATAATTTTGTATGTCTCAGTCATGTCCCCCCTCAGGCGTCTCTTTTCTAGGCTGAAGAGGCCCAAACGCCGTAGCCTTTCCTCATAAGGAAGGTGCCCCAGCCCCGTAATCATCTTAGTCGCTCTCTTTTGCACCTTTTCCATTTCCACTATGTCTTTTTTGAGATGCGGCGACCAGAACTGGACACAATACTCCAGGTGTGGCCTTACCATCGATTTGTACAACGGCATTATAATACTAGCCGTTTTGTTCTCAATACCCTTCTTAATGAGCCCAAGCATAGAATTGGCCTTCTTCACTGCCGCCGCACATTGGGTCGACACTTTCATCGACCTGTCCACCACCACCCCAAGATCTCTCTCCTGATCTGTCACAGACAGCTCAGAACCCATCAGCCTATATCTAAAGTTTTGATTTTTTGCCCCAATGTGCATGACTTTACACTTACTGACATTGAAGCGCATCTGCCATTTTGCTGCCCATTCTGCCAGTCTGGAGAGATCCTTCTGGAGCTCCTCACAATCACTTCGGGTCTTCACCACTCGGAAAAGTTTGGTGTCGTCTGCAAACTTAGCCACTTCACTGCTCAACCCTGTCTCCAGGTCATTTATGAAGAGGTTGAAAAGCACGGTCCCAGGACAGATCCTTGGGGCACACCACTTTTCACCTCTCTACATTGTGAAAATTGCCCATTGACACCCACTCTCTGCTTCCTGGCCTCCAACCAGTTCTCAATCCAGGAGAGGACCTGTCCTCTAATTCCCTGACTGTGGAGTTTTTTCAGTAGCCTTTGGTGAGGGACCGTGTCAAACGCCTTCTGAAAGTCCAGATATATAATGTCCACGGGTTCTCCCGCATCCACATGCCTGTTGACCTTCTCAAAGAATTCTATAAGATTTGTGAGGCAAGACTTACCCTTACAGAAGCCATGCTGACTCTCCCTCAGCAAGGCCTGTTCGTCTTCGGGGAGCGAGACCAGTGGCATAGCTGGAGGGGGCAGAGCTCTAAGTCCTGCAGGGAGCCTGGGGGGAGCGAGACCAGTGGCATAGCTGGAGGGGGGAGAGCTCTAAGTCCTGCAGGGAGCCTGGGGGGAGCGAGACCAGTGGCATAGCTGGAGGGGGCAGAGCTCTTAAGTCCTGCAGGGAGCCTGGGGGGAGCGAGACCAGTGGCATAGCTGGAGGGGGCAGAGCTCTAAGTCCTACAGGGAGCCTGGGGGGAGCGAGACCAGTGGCATAGCTGGAGGGGGCAGAGCTCTAAGTCCTACAGGGAGCCTGGGGGGAGCGAGACCAGTGGCATAACTGGAGGGGGGTAGAGCTCTAAGTCCTGCAGGGAGCCTGGGGGGAGCGAGACCAGTGGCATAGCTGGAGGGGGCAGAGCTCTAAGTCCTACAGGGAGCCTGGGGGGGAGCGAGACCAGTGGCATAACTGGAGGGGGCAGAGCTCTAAGTCCTACAGGGAGCCTGGGGGGAGCGAGACCAGTGGCATAGCTGGAGGGGGCAGAGCTCTAAGTCCTACAGGGAGCCTGGGGGGAGCGAGACCAGTGGCATAACTGGAGGGGGGTAGAGCTCTAAGTCCTGCAGGGAGCCTGGGGGGAGCGAGACCAGTGGCATAGCTGGAGGGGGCAGAGCTCTAAGTCCTACAGGGAGCCTGGGGGGGAGCGAGACCAGTGGCATAGCTGGAGGGGGCAGAGCTCTAAGTCCTACAGGGAGCCTGGGGGGAGCGAGACCAGTGGCATAACTGGAGGGGGCAGAGCTCTAAGTCCTACAGGGAGCCTGGGGGGAGCGAGACCAGTGGCATAACTGGAGGGGGGTAGAGCTCTAAGTCCTACAGGGAGCCTGGGGGGAGCGAGACCAGTGGCATAGCTGGAGGGGGCAGAGCTCTAAGTCCTACAGGGAGCCTGGGGGGAGCGAGACCAGTGGCATAGCTGGAGGGGGCAGAGCTCTAAGTCCTACAGGGAGCCTGGGGGGAGCGAGACCAGTGGCATAGCTGGAGGGGGCAGAGCTCTAAGTCCTGCAGGGAGCCTGGGGGGAGCGAGACCAGTGGCATAGCTGGAGGGGGCAGAGCTCTAAGTCCTACAGGGAGCCTGGGGGGAGCGAGACCAGTGGCATAACTGGAGGGGGGTAGAGCTCTAAGTCCTGCAGGGAGCCTGGGGGGAGCAAGACCAGTGGCATAGCTCTTGGGGATCAGAGCTCTAAGTCCTACAGGGGGCTTCAGGAGCAAGCAAGACCAGTGGTGTAGGTGTAGGGGGGTAAAGTACTATGTTCTGCAAGGAACTGGTGGCATAGCTACGGGGGAGATCAAAGCACTAAGTTTGGCAGGGGGCCTCACTTTTTATTTGTTTGCTAAAACGAATAAAAACCCTTGTAATCTTAAATCACAGTCTTTTTATAAACACTATTTTGCAGGCAGACAAGCTGTTAAATGCACTGAAGCAGCACTTCAAAGAGGCAAAACAAGAAGATGAAAATACAGTAAGTGCAGAAACGTTTTTGCAATCTCTGATGCCTGTCTGTGATGAATCCTAAGAACACCTACAGCAAATGGAAGAAGTTCCATTAAGTAAGAGGGTGATCTTTGCCAGTCCCCCTTC
Organism: Tiliqua scincoides; assembly: GCF_035046505.1. Classification (NCBI taxonomy): domain Eukaryota; kingdom Metazoa; phylum Chordata; class Lepidosauria; order Squamata; family Scincidae; genus Tiliqua; species Tiliqua scincoides. The sequence goes on from NC_089821.1 coordinate 14,528,800, forward strand.
CCTCTGCTGCTTTGTGAAAACCTGCTGCTTAGATCCTGAGAGGGAAGAGGTAAACTTCAGGGGTTGCAACCGAAGTACCATGTGAGGAGGAGAGTTCTCCATAAGGAAACTCTTCCTGTTCTTAATGCCCCCAACCTTTACAGAGGCTTTTCAGGAGGCAGCTGTGGGGAGGAGTGGGGCAATTCTCTTGGACCTTCCAAGCGTGGTCGCTAGGCTCCAACATGAATCTTGAAAAATCAGCACACTGGAATAATATCCTATTTCTTTTGTACAGATCAATAAAAGAAGCTCCTCCTCTACTACAGATACAGAGGAGCTTAATAGCAGTCAGCTACCTGTCAACTTGCCTTTGGTCACAAAAAGGCGGAGAAAACAGAAGGGAAAGGAAGAACAAAGAAATCTAGAAAATGAAGAGAAACCAAAACTTTTGCCCGAGCAAGAGGTGACGTTATGTCAGACATTCTAATTGAAGAGATTATCTACGTGTTGTTGGTTATTTATGCTATTGGTTGCATAAACAGCTTTTCCCCTCTGCTGGTCTGAAACTGCTAACACTTCTCTGTTGTAGTCCATTTGCATAACGTTGTCTATTAAAACTATCAAAAGTGGTGTACGTGAATTATAATGCTAAAACAGTAACTATCAAATCCTTAAAGTTTCAACAAGGGTTGTGTGAATGTAATTTTAAAAATTCAATTGAGCAGGATTGCATAATTGACACAGATTGCATATTGATTTACTTCGGAGTGCAAGGAAGTGGCAACAGGATGCAGGTGTCTTGTCAGATGTGCCCTGAGGCATCTGGTGGGCCACTGTGAGATACAGGAAGTTGGACTAGATGAGCCTCTGGCCTGATCCATGATCCTTTAGTTCATGTCACTAGCTCTGCTAATCATGGGAAAGTAACAAGTAAAACAGGGCTTTTCAAAGTGTGGTTCACAGGCTGATTGCCAGTCTGCAAGTCATTGGCTACTGCTCTGCAGCATGTCTCCTGGAGCTTCCTTCTTCTGGCTTTGCAGTCTCCTGACGTTTGCCATGCAACTTGGACATATGCCAAACCTCACAAGAGGCTCTGAGAAGAAGGAAGCAGGAAAGATCAGATATGCCTATGTGCTGTGGACCAACACTATATATACAGTATGGAGATATGGATAGTCCGCAACAGCAGGCCCTTTGAAATAACACTGGAGTAAAAGAACTGTGCAGGCTGCTGAATCCCTTGCTCTGACCACTGAAATCCATGATCACCTTGGTCTTCTGACACTCCCTTAAGCATTGCTTCCACATTCATAGGTCTGCTTCAGTTTGTTAGCAATTTGCGTTTTAGAAAAAAATCAAAATGGCAGTTGAGGTTCTTGGGGAGTATTAATGACTGCAGTCCTGAGTAGACATGCAGAAGATTGTAAGAAATATTTGTCTTACAACATCACTCTTCAGTTCACTATTGTTTACATTCAAAGCAGCGAGAATGGGAGTTTTGAAAAAATATCCACTTTATTTTATTGATTTTCAACAACAACAAGGTCCTAGGTTTATACAACACAAAGAATAAGAGAATATTTCTTTTTCCCAAGAAGGTTCACAGTTTAAAAAGAAGCACATGAGGCATTGGGAACAGCTACTGGAGAGTGCCACTCTGGATAGACAGTCACTTTCCGCCTGCTAAATATAACAGCTAGCATTTTAAAATGCATGACTTTACCCTATATCGTTAGCACATGCTGGTACATTCTTTTAGATTTGTATTAAAGCCAAAAAGCACACTATACCTGTTGAGCTGAGCAACAATAATGCCCTGCATACTTCTCAACATAAACAGCCTTGTCTTGCAAACCTATTAAAGAAATCTTCAAGAAACGGCAGTAAGAAGAACCTTTTTTGTACAGTTTTCTGAAACAGAAAAGCAGACCCAGAACAAATTCTTCCCAACTTCATATTTTTACTACTGCAAGTCTAAAAGTGGGGATACGTATAAGATTGCATTTCAAAGTGCTTGAATATTTAAGTCTGCTTTGTGTGTTAGTTGTATTTCCCTTGTGTATTAATACTGAACATGTGTAAATGTATGAAAACAAATGCCGCAAAAGGAGCAAGGGACCTTTCATAAGGACATGAAATGCTATATCTACAGATACATATCTGACTCGGACATTTCAACTGCAGATTGTGCTGGAAGAAAGCCAGGGGTCCAAGGATGATGGAGCTGGAAAGACATTGAACCAAAATGTGTGTTTAGCAAACAGTGGAGCTGCAGGAAACGTGGCTGAGAGCTCAGCTACTCCAAGTCAACAGAATGAGACAAATTCTATTAAGCGAAGAAGAGTTGAAGGTAAGTTGAATGTTTCTTTGATGTCTTAATAACCCAGTGGTTATGCTGAGGTGGGCAACTTGTTTAGTGTGGAGATTCTCTGTTAACCATTGCCATTCATAGAGTTGTATCTTAAGGTCTTTCACTCACGGAATTCCATCTTGTGTTGTGGGGGAAACTGCTTTTGCTGATTTCCCCCTCCCTCTGCACTCCTGGAAGGCTTGTTCTGAGAGCTGGGCGACCCTTGAGGAGAAATTAGGTGAGATGCAGAGAGACAGGAAGATGAATGGCTTCCGTTCCCCCCACCTATGTTGCATCTTCCTTGAGTGTAAAGTGACCAAGGTACAACTCATATTTCCATTTTTTAGAAAGTGTTTGGGGAAATTCAAACACAAGGAAAAAAATGGGGCAGAAAGTTGCCCACTACTGCTTTGGCTGCAACACTCATGATGGGTTTAGTGTGATATACTAGGCTTATAATGTGTGTGCTGGCTTCTGTTGACCTTTTCTTTAGAGGTGCGGTAATTTGCCGCACAAGCTTATACAAGCTACTTGGAAGTAAGACCCATTGTGTTCAATGGGACCTGTTCCAGAGAAGTGTGCATAGGGCGGCAGCCGTAATTTGCGTATCATTCAAAGTGTGCATTGTTCTTTATTTCTCATATTATTTTATTTTGAACAACTTGGAGAGAATTTTAAGTAGGCCAGTGCTGTCTTTTTGAGAAGTGTAATGAAGAATTTTTTCTTTAAGACATGGAAGATAGAATCCTTTAATGACAATTTAAACTCTTTAGAACAGGAACCCCTTTTTTCCATAACTCCTGCCTTTCCACTGGCATATTCAAAGTGGTTAACAATATTGCCACTTTACAATGCAGTTAAAACAATTAGTAGAAATTTGCAGCAACAGTAGAATGGCCATATGAAAGATGTTTTTCAATAAAATTTGACTTGGCTAGCTTAACTTTGAAGACTTGAAAATTCAATAGTTAGAGATTATGAAGCATTATTGTACTTCTCAGGATTCTAAAATAGCATTATTCCCATCAGATTTCATTCCTGTGGATTCATTCTCTGGAAAGAAATGTCGATACACTGGGAAAACAGGAATGGTGTCCACCACACCAAGTAAGTTACGGGCTAGTTGTATTAACACTATCAATTTTGAGTTCAGTGAGAGCATCATAAATACAATCTCCTTTGAGACTTTTGTGTAGAACATATCCTAAACTGAAAATTGCTATGTAAAAAATAAAATAGGGAATATACAAGTATTAATTTCTTCACCATTAAAAATATACCAGAGGTACTATGCAATAAAGGGCACAATCCTAACCAGGTCTACTCAGAAGTAAGTCCTATTTTGTTCAATGGGGCTTACTGTCAGGAAAGTGTGGTTAGGATTGCAGCCAAAACCTATAAACATTTAAGATGCATGTACTGAGGTTCCAACCTTTTGTGGCTACCTTTTCTACAGACTAATTGACTGCTTACTGACAATGCATTTCTACTCTGTAGTCTGCCATAAGTTCAGTGGAACTTCCTCCCCATTGTGTAGGACTGCAGTCCAAGTATATGATCTTGTCTGTTCTTTTCAATAGGTTTACATGGCTACACTGTAATATTGTCTGTCTCTTCCTCCCAGGTCAAAATAGTTTTTCAGTAGTCTTGTTGTGGTTTGGTGAGGAGTAACTCCACAGGACTAGAACCATGGAAAGCTGGGTGGGGAAGCCCAACCCAGGCAGTTCCCTTCTCTCCTCATGTCAATGGTTTTCAAACAGAAGCCTTCTTTTTTGCATGTTTCTCGTGACTTTATCAAGTAATTGAATGTTTTTAGATGAAACCCTCATAAGAACAGCCCCACTGGATCAGGCCATAGGCCCATCTAGTCCAGCTTCCTGTATCTCACAGTGGCCCACCAAATGCCTCAGGGAGCACACAAGACAGCAAGAGACCTCATCCTGGTGCCCTCCCTTGCATCTGGCATTCTGACATAGCCCATTTCTAAAATCAGGAGGTTGCACATACACATCATGGCCTGTAACCCATAATGGATTTTTCCTTCAGAAACTTGTCCAATCCCCTTTTAAAGGCGTCCAGGCCAGACACCATCACCACATCCTGTGGCAAGGAGTTCCACAGACCGACCACATGCTGATTAAAGAAATATTTTCTTTTGTCTGTTCTAACTCTCCCAACACTCAATTTTAGTGGGTGTCCCCTGGTTCTGGTGTTATGTGAGAGTGTAAAGAGCATCTCCCTATCCACTCTGTCCATCCCCTGCATAATTTTGTATGTCTCAATCATGTCCCCCCTCAGGCGTCTCTTTTCTAGGCTGAAGAGGCCCAAACGCCATAGCCTTTCCTCATAAGGAAGGTGCCACAGCCCAGTAATCATCTTAGTTGCTCTCTTTTGCACCTTTTCCATTTCCACTATGTCTTTTTTGAGATGCGGTGACCAGAACTGGACACAATACTCCAGGTGTGGCCTTACCATCGATTTGTACAATCGATGGTACCTACCTACAGTATGGTTTTATTCTTTTACTCCAAAGGATTCAGTTGTTGTGTTGCATTTGCAAGTGATACCTTTTTAAGGGTAGTTAATATCCTTGCAGGGTAGTGTGCAGAAGTTGGAAAGTAATACATAAGTAAAAATGCAGTAATGCATAGTGAAAGTGATTACAAAGTAATACATAAATAAAAATACTAGCATTGCATTTCTTTTTCTGTAGATTTCAAGAAACTTCATGAGGCTCAGTTCAAGAAAATGCAGTCCATTGATGAGTACATTGAAAGGAAAAATAAAATGATAAAAAACTTCAACATTTCTGTTAATGAGGTTAAGGTAAGTAACCCCTCCCCCCCAGCAACTATATGTAGCATCCTTGGAATGAAACTATAGTTTTCATTCATCATGGTAACAATCGGAATGGAGTGGGGAACAGAATGACCCTGAGAAAATCCTTGTGAATTTAGCCCTTACCACCAGCAGTGTTGTCCTTTCCCTAAGACGTTTGAGAGGTTCTTTCATGCAAAATATTCTGACAGTGTAGTAGCCAAGCCAGTGACCTTGTTTCATCAGCAGAATGGAAACTGGGATTCTACTGGCAGAACAGTTCTTATTTGTCTTCTCTGCAGCCCTGCTGGTGCTACATTAACTACCAATGACAGACAGCATGTGCTTATTGCCCATTTTTTGGAACTTTTTGTTGTTAAAGGTTCCAGTTCTCTTTGGGTGAAATGAAACTATTAATTTTTTGAAAATGCCTAGGTTCTGTACTTTGAAAACCTTGTTCATCTCTTTAGTCATACTAAAAAGAACTAGAATAGCATTCTCAGGGGGAACCCTGAGATCTTTGATACAAACACTTCACAATTTTTTCTACAATTTTGGCAGATACTGGCTAAAAAAGGTAACTACCAGAAGACATCCCCAAAAGAAACTCTAAACAGTAATTCTAAGGTGAGGAGAAATCCTTGGTTAAAATCTTATGAGTAAAAGGAGGGTTTCTTAAGATACTTTACTCCAAATTGGGAAGGGCGGATACTAAAATGAGCATATATTCCCTTTTGCAGACACGGTCCAGTTTCAGAGGGTTTATATTCAGCCCCCATTCTCAAAGAAAGAATCTCTCTACTATCCGTACTCCTGTGAACGTGCAGTGTTCACCACACAATTCTCTGGGGACTGTAAATAAAAGTGTCTTAACTCGGAAGTCAGCATTCAACTCAGCCAGCCTCTCAACATCCAAAATGAATGTCAGGTAAAGAGTTCAATCAAAGGCATCAACTACTAATAAAATAAGTAGAAATATTAATTTGGTGATTTGCAATAAATTGAGTCTCACAAATTTATATAATGCTGTGGAATAGAAATGTAAAAACTTATGCTGGGACTTGGGATATTTCAGATTCCATTACATGGTTTCAATAATAATGAGAGTCAGGATGTCGTGGTTCAGGAGTTAGTCTTAAACCTGGAAGATCCCTACTCAGCCATAAAGCTTCCTGGATGACCTTGGGCCAGTCACCATCTCTCAGCTTCGCCCACCTCACAGGGTTGTTGTGAGGACGGAAGGAACCATATACAAAACCCTTTGGAGGACCCTTGAACTCCTGAGAGGAAGGGCGGTATAAAAATGTGAAAAATGTTTAAAAAGCCTATGTATTGATGCAGTGTATATTGTTTGGGTGAAATTGAGCCATTAGACTATTATATAACTGCTTTATTTAGATTCTCTGAATCCACAAGGGATAATGAGCACAAGCGTTCTCTGACCAAGACGCCATCTAGAAAATCTCCATTCCTGAAATCCTTCACCCCAGAGAGCCAGCAGAGCAGTACATCTATAACAAACATCAAGGGAAGTGCAACAAAATGTCAGCCAACAGAAAGTATGTCCAACTCTGGTAAGTAAGAAATTCTACATTGTAGACAACCACCAATGTACTGGTAATTCTTGACTGTGGGCTTTTCATTTGCTTGTTTTTGAAAAACTAATGCTGGAAGTGTGATTTGCGTGGCTTTCTTTGAAATAACATGTTCGGTTGTGTTGACTTAGCAGGCTGAATTGTTAACTGCCATTGTGTGGGACAGCTCTAGTGTAGATAGCAAAGTGGGTTTATTATTGTGCTTGTGATCATCCCTCTCCTGAATCATTCACTCAAGCCCTCTTTAATGCAGAGGCCACTGATGCAAAGCCTGCTGCTCCTCCCTCGGAAAAGGAGATGGGGGAGTACCTTAAAAGTTACTCTTAGCCTGCTGTTAACTTCCTTCTGCACTGTGAGAATTGAATGAGTGGTAGGGCTTTTTTTTGTGAATGCTGGGTGTGCCTATTGAGGCAAGGGGCATAATTAGAGACTCCAGGTGGTTAACCAGTGCCCATGTGAGCCTGCATGAGATAACATTCCCATTGTTGTATGTCAGAGCAACTAGATTGATTTGCAACTAATCCCTATTCATAAGAGGTTTCCTGTAATTCTAGCCAGAGTACTTTTATCCTACTCCCTCTGTAATTGCCATTCATTAAAGTGAATATTTAGACTTCCCCAAACCAGGCTGGTTCCATTATTTCCTATGGGAAGCTGTTTTCTTACGCGTTTTTGATATGAACACCACCTTGTAGGACCATAACGAGAGCTGCCTCTATTTACTGTACTTCATTGCCTAGGCCAGTGGTTCCTAAACTGTGAGGTGTTGCTCCCTGGGAAGCTGCAGAATTCTTGTGACCTCCCCCATGCCTCGGAAGCCTTCCCGGAGGCTTCTAAAAGGCACTTCCAATTTGCAAGCTACCTCCCCGCCCCCCCCCCCCCCATGGATATCACTATCCATGGAATTTGGTATCAGTACAGGGTCCTGAAACAGATCCTCTGTGAATACTGAGGGCCCACTTTCTCTCAAAAACATGTCTGCCTGAGAGACTCGCATACAGGTCCAGCCTTGTTATACATAAACTTGACTCAACACAAATGGCCCCTGCAAATGAGAAGGAATGTGCTGATCCCTGGAGAAGGGGAAAAAATGCACCCCTTTAAAATCACAGTTTAAAAAACTGCTTTTTACTGTTGCAGAGGGACAGTCATACAAGTGATTACAGGTATAACCTAAGTATCCACAGGTTTTTCCATCTCAAAGCTGATGAGAAGAGCCCTTTAAATTAAAGGAAAACAGTCATTTAATAATGCCAGAAAGGACAGCTGACAATCCATCAATCATTCTCTCTGCAGGCTTCATTCCTCCTTTCACCCAGAGCAAGTGAAAGACTAGATGGCAGCAATTATCACCTTCTCCATTCTTTCCCCCTCGCTGGGGCTCCTGGTGAAGGGAGGGACTGCTGCCACTAGTGAAGCCTAAGCTCCTGGGGAGAGACTGATGGCCTCTGTGTGCATTTCAAAAGGTCAGCAAGGCTGTTTTAAATCACCAGAGCAAAGAAACTTTGTTTTTTAAATTGATTTGCTATAGTGCGTTTTTTTGCTATCCACTTGAGTTTTCCTTGCAAATAATGAGTCTGGACCTGTATTTGAAACTAACTGCCTTTCAATAGCTGTCTCTTTGTCCAGTAAATGTCCATGTCTAGAAAAACACAAGCAAGCTTCAGGAGAGATAAGCATGCTTGTCCTTGTGTCTTAAACTTTTGTTGTAGGGGAGTACAGTATTGAAAGTCTATTTATTTGGTAATCATACTAAATATAATTGTTAATACTAATTGAAAAGCAACCCTGCTTCTGAAACTGGCATCTTCAAACTGGATGGTGAATCTACTTTGTGGGGTTCCCCCAAGTTTATCTGCCTGTGGCTTGCTGATAACTGTTTGCTTTCTCTCCACAACCCCAGCTTTTACCCCCTTTAAGTTTTCCGGTCAGACTACAGAACCCACAAGTACCAAGAAGCCAGTATTTGATCTCCAAGCTAGTTTGTCAAGACCGCTCAGTTATCGGCCCCACAGAGGTAAGGAAATTGGGGGGGGGCATATCTGCAGATCCCATATTCTTGGATTCACTTACCCACACACCCCCACCCTCCAAGGGTGAGGGGAGCTATGCTCCCCTTGTCTTGGAGGGTATTCTGAGGCCTGCAGAGACCATGGGTGGATGCGTGCAGCCTCTGTGGGGCTCAGAATACCTTGGGGAGGAAAGGAAAGCAGAGCTTCCTTCGTCTCCAAAGAGTGAGGAAGATATCCCCCCTTATCCCCAGATTCACATATCCATGGGGGGAAGGATCCAGAATTGAACCTCCATGGATACGGAGGCAACCTGCAGTTTGCCTCAGAGTTCATTCTAAAACAGAGGTCTGTAAACTTTTTGACCAGAGAGCCACATCTGGCATAGTGCTGAGATAATTAAAAAAAAAAATTAAATATAAAATTTAAATAAATACATTAGAGATGGAACTTGGATGAATGAATAAATGGGCTCGAATTTCCAGAATTTCTCCAAGCACCAACATACTAAATATAATAAAGCACATACTCAAATGGACGCCTCTTCCATCCTCAAATCCTTCCAAGGCCTTCAGAGGGCACAAAAAGTCACTTTCTGCTTCTTGGGAAAATCAGGAAGTGATTTTTTTTTTAGGCTTTTAGAAGGTGTGCAGTGCCAGGGTTGGAATATCCTCTGGATGCAACCAAAGCACAGCTCCTATCGTGTTTGATCAAGTGAGTCAGAGGCTCTCAGGAGACCAGAGGCTGGCTGTTGGCCGCATCTGGCCCCCAGGTCGGGATTTGGAGACCCCTGTCCTATAAGATCTATGAGAAGATGGGTAACGGCAATCAAGTCAGTGGCCGAATTCAGATGTAATGAACCCTTGGGCCTCATTCCCTCTGCCTTCTGCCTCCTTCAACTCCCCCTTTTGTGGATAAAGGGAAGAAATGTAAAGCTGTAACAGTAAAGGAGGCTATTCTTGCATGGTTGTCCATTCTACCTGCTCCTTGGGGAAGATCATGTGAGAGTGCTACCTTGCAGAACTGGGGTGTTCACTCAAGGGGATAGGGAGAAGATACTGGATTTACTTGGCCCTGTCTCAAGCAGCAAGGAAGGTCGTCAACCCTCACAAGGATACATTCCTGTTTAGTAGCTCATGGATAATACTTCAGAAAGTCTGACTTTGATTCTAGTCACTGCTTATTATGGCAAATCATTACTTCCTGTTTATTTAAATATGAGAAATTGGTTTGATAAGCTGCATGTAATAAACTCTGACTTAAATTTCTTCCCCCATTTGTAAAGTTTTGAGGAGCATGCAAACCCAAAGCTTGCCATAGTGAGGTGTTATGCCAACCAAACCATGTCTGTTCTTATACTGCATAGTATAATGGGCAACCTTCCCTCCCCCACAATTATTCAAACTCTCAAGGCACTTTCCGGAACAATTTTTGTAACCTGTACCATCTTTTAGAAGTTCGATTTAATTTGCTTAAGGGACTTGTGTCTTTAAAATTGAGTGTTGGGCGGGTTAGAACAGACAAAAGAAAGTATTTCTTTACTCAGCATGTGGTCGGTCTGTGGAACTCCTTGCCACAGGATGTGGTGCTGGCGTCTAGCCTGGACGCCTTTAAAAGGGGATTGGACAAGTTTTTGGAGGAAAAATCCATTACTGGGTACAAGCCATGATGTGTATGCACAACCTCCTGATTTTAGAAATGGGTTATGTCAGAATGGCAGATGCAAGGGAGGGCACCAGGATGAGGTCTCTTGTTATCTGGTGCGCTCCCTGGGGCATTTGGTGGGCCGCTGTGAGATACAGGAAGCTGGACTAGATGGGCCTGTGGCCTGATCCAGTGGGGCTGTTCTTATGTTCTTATGTAAAACACACTTACTAGGAGGTTCTAATGTGTGGATTGAAATGGGCTATATCAGTTGATTTTCTAAATTCACTTGAGCAGTTTGTGCCATATGATAGAACAGACTACTCAAAATACACCTTCTAAATCTTGGCATGTTTCCTTTTTCTGTAAATATTAGGAAAGCTGAAACCTTGGGGTAAATCAAAGGAGAACATTTCACATGCATGTTCCCTGAAGAAAAATTATAAGCAGCCGCTTCTTCATACCAGGTGAGTATGTAACTTTTAGAGATCTTGTGTATTCAAAGTACTGATCAGTTTGAAATGGATTGAGAACTTCCAAAAATCAGAAGAGTTTTCTGTGTACTCCAGGAACTTGCTGCACCCACATCACACATTCAGATTGTTTCCCCTTTCACCAACAGACTTTTTTGTTATAATTGATATCAATAGCTTCAGTATCTCACTTGCAATGACAAAGCTAATACAAGAACATGGAGAAGTTGTCTTATTGCCTCTGTCCATGAATAATCTGCCATGATGTTTTTCACTTACAGAGAAGAGAGGCGGGACAGGCACCAGCAGGAGAGAAAACAAAGAAAAGAGCAGGTGCTTGGAACTCGTAGAGGAGTGACTGTAGCTTAAAGCTAAATCCACAATTGCTTTGTAAATAGCATTCTACATGCTAAATTCTTATTCTTGTAAATATTTTTGCTTTTATTCTGTGCTTGGTGACATGTTTAAGTCAGCCTGTTATCTGAACAGAGCTGACCTAATGAGGATAATAGGCAATTAGTACCATTTACCAACTGAGGCTATATTCATGAAAGATTGTAAAACAGCTGCGAAAATCTTGTCTTGATCTTTAGTAAATCCCAATTTAAGATATCTTCACTGAACATGTTTGAGAATGACTGGAAATTTTCCAATAAGTTTTTATTGTAGGGACAAAATAGCAATTTCTGTTTTTATACAATTGTCAACTTTATGAACCAATTAAAATACATATTTGAAAGTCTTCTGATGGTTTGATGTAGATTATTTAATTTCAATCTGTTAAAGCAGTAATTCTCAGCCAGTCATACTTGAGCTGGTGTCCAGTGGTATGCACACGGCAGCAAAACCAGCAAAGCAATGTGACAAGCAGCAGCAGTAGGAGGCTTGGCTTTGCAGGCAGAGCCCCAGCATTTGCTGTGTGTGTGTGTCAAAAGGTCTCCCATCCACCCTGAGCTTCTTACCCATCTGTTACTAACTGGCAATGACACCGCCAGTTACTTCCAGTGGTACTTTGCATAAGTGGGCCAGGCAAAGTGGTTCAGCAGGGAACAAACATTGAGAAATGCTGAGTTAAAGCATTACAGTTGCATTGCATCATGTGTGCATTTTACTTGGACCAATTCACACATATGCACCCAAAAGTGGGAAAAAGTTTAAATTGTGTGGGTGATTCTGTGAATGTGCCCAGAATGAATATGAGATGGGAGAATGAATCAGCTGTTACCTCAGTCATGTTCGTTCCTATGTGTATCTCCTAGTGTGGTTTTAGTTTTAAAGAGACAATATTTTTGAATTTAATAACTTTAATTATCGTAGGTACTTACATATAGTAAGTGAAATATTTGCCAAGTAATCAAGCTCCAATTATCACTTAGTCTTATCTCCAGCTCAGTCAGAGGGCAGAGCCTTCCAATTCTGAACAGTTTGTTGCTCAGCTCAGGCAGGCACCTCCTTAGTTGCTATAGTAACTTTCAGGGACATTCCAGCCAAAGTTAACCTTTTATTCTCCTTCCTTCTGCTGCAGCCTGGTTCTGCTTTGCTTGCAAAGCAGGTCTGTTTTTTGAAACACCAGGATGGGATCCTCCATCCCAGGCTACAATTCAGTGCTCCATTACTTAAGAATAACACCCATGGAAAGCAGTGGGTCAACTTCTGAGTAAAAAGGGTTGCAAATATCACAGATGTCTGCTGTGAATTGCACACATTCAGTTATGTGCTATGGGTTGTATGTTGTATGTAGAGCTTCTGGCTTAACACACCAGACACCTTAAAGGTGTCTTTGATTCATTGTTCTCCTCATGTCCACCTTAAAGGTGGATTTGATTTATGGATCTCCTGGCAGCCTATTTCCATAAATTGTACCCTTCATATTAGCAAAATGTTTGTAATTAATACAAACCTTCATCTCCTCCATATGAAAGCCCAGACTTCATGTAGTCATCACATATTTTTTCTTTTCATCTGTTTGAAGAACAGAAGACTCTGCCTTTGCACTGCTTTACACCAGAAGTGTGCTGAGAAATTCTGGGTGATTGATCACTTTCCATATTATGTTCCAGCTTTTTTACTGTGCTGGTTTTTAATCGCTGATTCACAGATGAATTGATGACCAAAAACTAGCTATTGGTGGGGCTTTCACAGCCACTAGTTAACTCCCTTCCTGCCTTGCTGGTCCTTGTAAGGCATTCCTGTCTTGCAAGGCATTCTGGAGTACGGCCTGCCCTTTTCTACCATTATTCCATTCTTTTTCAAGTACCCCTAAAGGTCCTGTTGAGTGTCCCTGGGAGTACATGAATACCAGGTTGGGAACCACTGGTATGTAGTTTACAGTGCACTTACTCTGATAGTGTTTACAAAAAGGTGGTGAAGACCACCTTTAAGAATTTAAAAAGAATAAAAATGTATCTTTTGACCTTTTACTATGTATTTAATAATTAGAGACTACAGTTCTTAGGTAACAATTAGTGGCAGGTTATTTTTCAGGATCTGGCCTCGGCTAAAATCAGACAAAACTAAAGTCAGACACCCCCTAAGTTTAACCCCCAACTTATCCAAGGATCATAGAAAATTCCATGATTGTTGGTTCAAAGCCTGCCCACAACTTATCTGTGGGGTCAACTTATAGGTGAGTGTCTGTGGTATATGTGAATCTGCCTTATGTACTATCTTCAGAACACAATCCTTCCTAAGATGCAACCTGATTGTATTATGTAGTTTGGCCCTAGCTACATTGGTGCCCAGAACTGGCTACCACTACAACAGTTCAGCAAGAACAGTGGTTTCCTGTTCACCTGGAACTCTCCACTGTAAAAAATGGAAGGGAATATTTTGCATTATAACATGCCACTTCAACATTCAGAGTACTTACAACTAATTCTGTAGGAGATCAGCATTATCTCCATATTGCACACGGCTGGTGTGTACATGCTATAATGTATAGTTTTGTTTAAGGCCACCTTGTAGAACTGACAGCAAAGGTTTGATTGCTTCCTGGTTACAGCTATGACACTAGCTAGCATCTAGTGCAGAAAGGGGCTGCCTATGCTTCAGGTGAAGATGTAAGCTTTTGTAATACAGCAATTTCTCTCCAATTCTATTTTGCAACTTTCCAGAGATGGGGGGGGGGGAAGAGGGGAGAGAAGACCAGCAGGCAGTGTCAACTGTTCAAGTATCAAGTTTGTCCTTTTTCTAGACTTTATTGTGGTTTAGAGCTGGAAGATGGGCTGGAGAGAAGGTTTGCCCCTTTAATGTTACTAACTCTTGGTGGTACATCTTATAACTCAAAGAGCAAGCTCCCACATGCATAAATTATACCTTCATTTTAAACAGTGCTCCTTGAACTCAGTTATGAGGCCTGCTGACAACACCAAATTCAAGGATTGCACATGTAGTTACAGAGTTTTCTGGTGGAGGTAAATGAAGGTCAGAACAAGTACCCTCTTCCAAAAATTTAGTGACCAGAACACAAAATGCATCTTATTAACAGAGTAAACCAGCATTTTGCTGGTTTCAAGCCTGAATTGGATCCTATGTTCCACAACAAAATGGCTAGTTGTCAGTTCTCCATATTCACTTTTAAACAGCCACAATGCAGTTTGCATTTAATAGCATCATACCTCTGCAAGCACAGGTGTTCACTTTATCAACTGCAATCTAATTTGGTATCCTACTGCACCAACACCATTCACAGCTGAGTTGATTCAGTTCCTAGGCAGCCCAATCCTATCTGGTGTCCCACCAGCACTGCCTACTGAAAGGCATCCTTGGAGCCTGGCAGCACATGCTTCAGGAAGGCCAGAGACTTCCCATTTACATAGGAGTGGTGGCCACTTGCTGCAGCAGGTAAATCAACGGGAGGGGGTGGGTCCAGTGATGATGGTATCTACCAGATTCTATCCTCTCCAGCAGAAGCCTCCCTGCCCCCTTTCAGACTTGCACTAGCAAAATCATTGGTCCAGGTCCAAGGCAACCAATTGTGGGGTGGGAGGCTTACGGATTTAAATCCCCTTTCTGAAGCCACCTACTCCACCCTCCTCACTGGATACTGTATGCACCTTTTCAGCACAGCTGCACCAGCAAGCGGGAGGATAGGATCAAGCCAGGAACTTACAGCTACAGTTATGTTTTGAAAACTGATATTTTAATGCAACTATTCTTTACTTTTGATTGCCGGATAACCAGTCTGTTAAAACCACATTCTGTCTTAGTAGAAAAAATGTGATGTAATTGACCAAGTTCAAACCATAATCCATCTATTACAATAGTCAACTTTTCATACAATTATTTCCTTTCAGCGAACAGGAAGCAGGTGAGATCCAACTTTGTCTTCATCTGCTGGACTGTGCTCTGAACTGGTGATACTAAATCATACCAGTGGGCTGGGTTCTTGTGTTTTTTTTTTCTTTGCCCAACTACTGCTGTTTGCTTCTAACTGATTCATCTCCATTTTGAAAAGATGACTTGCATAGGAGAAACACAGGTATGGTAATTACAGATGTATTGTAATAATGTCAGCCACCAGTAGGAGACTCAAGTTGGAACATTTCTGCTCCAAATGAACAGCTCAAATGTTCTTCTGCTGCTTAGGATTTCTTTCATACAGCTCATAGGCACATTCCTCTGTGTGTGCTCTGTCTTGGATCAGTCCAATGTAGTCAATCTCCAGCTGGAATGGACCATCAACTTTGTCACCCAGTGTGAGCCCTATAGTACTGATCTGTTTAAAAAAAACAGCAAAATTTGTTTTAGTCTCTTTTGAAAGAATACTTTTCAATGAACCCTGCAGCTGTAATTAGTTATGACTACTAACTGTAAATTCTTGGAGCAATGTAAATATTGCTCTGTACTAACTAAATTCTTGATGTGTGTGCGCAACCTCCTGATTTTAGAAATGCGTTGTGTCAGAATGCCAGATGCAAGGGAGGGCACCAGGATGAGGTCTCTTGTTATCTGGTGTGCTCCCTGGGGCATTTGGTGGGCCGCTGTGAGATACAGGAAGCTGGACTAGATGGGCCTATGGCCTGATCCAGTGGGGCTGTTCTTATGTTCTTATGAGCACATTACTACAAAATGCAGTCATACCTCCCATAATACTGGCTTCCTTTAGCAATGGTTTTCATATAGTGCTCTTCTGTCCTGGGTACATTGACAGTTATTGTAGCTAGTGTTGCACTCTAGGTAGCCTAGGACCAATCAGCACCAGTTTCCAACATCATCAGTAATATTATCAGTAATATCCATAGCACTGTTTTACACAGCACTCAACTTTCAGGGGCATATCCCCACTGCTACCGGGGATATTGCTATAGCTTAATTTAGGATAGAAGGCACTAGCCAAAAGAGTTGTCTTATGTTCAAAAAAAAGATAGGACACAATATTTATGCAAGCGGGGGTGGACTTCCTCTACTCTTAACCCTGCAGCCTCTGCATTCTAAACAGGTCCTATTTCCAGGCATAACCTAATCCCCATGAAGCAGATTTGCAGGGGCCTGTCATATTGAAGAGGTGCTGCTTAAGGCACTACCCTTAGTTTAATTACTGGCTTAAACCATAAGTGGCCTGCATGCATGTAGAAAACACCTGCCAAAGCTGCAGGCAGGTTAGAACCCAGGACTACCTGATTTGTAGCTCACTCTTAGCTGCCACTATACCAGAAACAGACAGATTTTAGCTTAAGTCACACGTGCATGCAGAAGACTAGTTTGTATCTTGTTTCTTATGCCTTGCACTGTGGAAGACTCTCCTCAGAGTTCTCTGCAGTTCAAACAACGCAGGAGACAGGAGGTGATTTTGGGGGCTGAACATGCACAGTAGAGGCGAGAAAGTAACCACTGATATATGGTGAATTCATTTCCACATTTAGTTTCAACCATGTAATTTAAATCTTGCATTTTCAACTAGCAGACCGAATTACAGGACAACACTTACCTTATCTAACCAGAGCGCATGTTGGTTATCCTGGATTCTCCCCCGGCTTGAAAAAAAGAACTTAGAAAATGGGATCTGTCAAAGAGTTACAAATGAAAGACAAGCAAGCACAGATAGCGAACATCTTCACGTGGTTCAAAGTTTTATCTTCTAGTTTTCAGAGTGGCACCAGTTTTGAATACAAAACTTATGCATATCAGTAAGTTGGCTATGTAACTTACAATGCAATTCTATACCTTTGAGTAGTCATTTCCACTATAGTCAACGCTCTTAAATAAATACACAGAAGTGCAGCCTTGGTTTCTCTACCATTATTACTATGCCAGCGCAGTATTCCCTCACTGATTACAAATGAAGCTACTATCATTTGGTAAGACATGATTGTTCTCTAGCAGAACAAACGACTTACAAGTCCATAACTCATGAAGCAGCAAAAATGGCAGTTCTAGCATGCTGCTTGCTGAGAAGGAATTGTTACCAACCCTGGACAAATGACATTCTGCAAGACTGGGCCACACATTAGTATTCAATACAGATTCTGAAGCCATGGAATGAATTTCATTTACATTTTATTCATTTCAGGGTGACTACCATTCACTACCATACAGCTGTTAATATCCTGTTTCTTGTGCACAGTCAAAGCAAAAAATCCTGAGAGAGTTGCTGCATCCCCACATTAAGAGATGTTTGGAAAATACAGTCAGAGCAGCTCTGAGTAACTGCAAATAACTCCTTTAGCAAAGTACTCTTCTCCTAACTCAGTTTACACAGTCAGTTGTTTTTAAGGCTCTAATAAGAAGATGCAGTAAACAGATGTACATGCTCTCAGCTTATCATAAAGCAGCAGCCTCCCACTTCTCTGATCTTTTAATTATCAAATTTTTAAGGCTTATAAGAACTTTGGGGGAGGGGAGACACCCATGAAATAGTCCTACAGCCCAATCCTATTCAAATTTCCAGCACCAATGCAGCCTCGCCAATAGGGTACATGCTGCATCTTTTTTGGGGGGGAAGTCACGGAGGCCTCTTCAAGGTTAGGGAACATTTGTTCCCTTACCTCAGGGCTATACTGCAGCTGCATCAATGCTGGAAAGTTGGTTAGGACTGGGCAGTTACTGAAGTATCTAGTTCCTTGTGAGCAAGATACTTTTAGGTATTAAAGTCTGAAGAGTTTGGCAGAAGCTAAACATCAAGCTTGAATCCTCTTTGCCATACACTATATATGATTTCATTTAAACAAAATATTGCAACTTACACTGTCAAAAAGTCAATACTCATAAATAACTCGTTCTGGCAAACAAGGAACACCTGAGTTAGTTTAATTCTACAACACTGAAGGGCTGCATGTTTTCTAGTCTTGTAGAAATACTAATTACATTACCTTGATTTCTTCCCAGTATGGACCTCCACGGGTGAACAAGAAATAGTTATAGAGGTCTTCTTTCTGATGCGAGAAGTATGGTTCTGTATAGATGTTTATCATCCAGGGTCTACCATCCCCACGAATACGAAGGTGCAGACTATTGAAATTTGACCAATCGTAAGGCTTCTTTCGATCAAAAGCAACCTACCAAAATACATGATATTGCCTAAACATTTAACCAATTATTATAGCCAATCAAATGCATCTTTACTCTTATCTCCATTGTAAACTGAATTCTAAGGAACTTAATAAGGTCTTTGGAAATGCTGTACACAGCACATTTCACAACCATTTTGAGAACTTTATTGAGAAGAGGTATTTCCATTCCATAACAATAGGACTTCTTTTGAAAAGCAGATACTTTTAGACAAAATAGTTAAAAATATTCATCCACGCTAGCTCCTTTGTATAAATCCTATTGCCATGACTATCTCGTAAATACTTCTACTTGGATAGCCCTGCTCCAGTTGGAAAGAGTAGCTTCGGCCCCAAAACAGGAACTCCATTTCTTAGTTAGGAGTAGTTTACATTTGGTCCAACCAATACAAAAACTTGGCAGGAACAGTTCTATGACTGCAACTTCCAGTTTCCAGAAACACTGGGGAACAGATGTC
This sequence comes from Tiliqua scincoides, assembly GCF_035046505.1. Taxonomy (NCBI): domain Eukaryota; kingdom Metazoa; phylum Chordata; class Lepidosauria; order Squamata; family Scincidae; genus Tiliqua; species Tiliqua scincoides. The sequence goes on from NC_089821.1 coordinate 14,547,633, forward strand.
TATGCTGCAGGGAGGGAGTGTAGAATACTACAGCAACCACAGGAAAAAGTTGTTTTGGGAACTATGACTGCAGTCCACAGCCTGAAATGATCTATGTGGTTTATTTCACTATACAGTATGGATTCAAACAATATTCCTCTTTTCAGAAATAATATGTCTTAAAATGTCTGTGGACACACTGCCCCCACCTCCCGGGGGCAGTCCACATCATAGGCGTAGGGATAAGGCCTACTTTCTTAGGTAGGGGTTAAAAGTATGGGTTGAAGTGCCATTCAGAATGCTCAAGAGCATACTTTATTTTAAATAAAGGGGTGAGTAGATAACACAAAAGGAGTAACAGGTTTGCCTTTCCTGGTTGTTATCTCATGCCAGGTTCTTGAAGGACATTTAATATGGAAGCCCTCCTTCCCCACCATTTTGGGATGACCACTTGTCTTAACACATCTCCTCAATCTATCCAGAGTGGGGTCTCTATCCTTGGGGGCTAGTTCCAGAGCCTGCCATTTTTCCTCTAGCTCCTGTCTTCTCTTCAAACTCCCCCACCACACTTCTTCAGCTGCTGCAATCCCTTTTCTTTCTCCGTCTTCACCCCTTCATATCTACTGCCTAGCTCCCTCTCCCCCCATTTTCATCTTTCACCTCATGCTGCATCTTACCTATAATATGTCTTTCTTAGTCCTGGTCTTTGCTCCTTCCTGGTGGTGACCGTTTTCTCCCCTTCTACTCTTTTTCTTTTTTCTTGTGTATATTCCCACCTCTCTCACTATCATCCTGCTTTTTGCTCCCGCTGTTGTCTCCACCCACTTTACTTCCTCTCTTTCCACACTATCTGGTGTTTTGCTCTTCCTTTTTGCCCTCTCTACACTCTGTCCTTTCTCCCTTGTGTTTTAAACCCTCCCACCTCCACAGCCCTTCTCCCCAGCTGGGAGAGCCTCTAGGTGTCAAGCTGTTGGCACTTTGGCATCTGGGGTCATCTGGTGTTAATATCTCCAGGCAAAAGTCTGTGAAGTACTGACCCCAGTCAAATCCCCATGGCAGCAGTTGGGTTGGGCAGCCACAAGATGCAGAGATTCATGGCATGGATTGAAAAAAAAAACTAATCATCCAAAGAAGAAAAAAAATGTGATGCACAAAGGCAGTATCAGAAGAGATGACATCACTAAAATGATGTCTTAATTAAGCCTAGCTTAATTAGACCTGGCTTAATTAGTAGAACTTCCAATTTTGTACTCAATAAATATTACTAAAATTCATTGTACTCACTAATTGTGGTTTTGATCTCATGGAGCAGTATCCACTATATCTTGTCTCCCCATCATGTGGTACTGAAGTATTGAGGGTTCCATACAGCACAGCAGATTGGTTATTCTTGCCCATTTCTAGGTATACTTCGCTTTTCCCTCCAATTTCAGCATCAGAAGAAATCACCCATTTATTCAAGTCATCTTCACTACGAAACTCCCAAGTCACTCTTGTCTGTTCCATCACATATTGCTTTAACGGACGTCCCTCAGGTCCTTTCACGTGGTCAGCTATTTCTTTTGCTAAGCGCCCAAAATGTGTCTTGATCCCATCTAGTCCCTTCTGAAAGCTAAAATCAATTTTCTTCCATGGTGGAGTATTGTCAGGGGGTGTTCCTGGTCTCTTATAACTACCGTGCCATCTTGGGTTACAACCATCTACATGCAGTCTAAACAAGGGACAGAAGCCACTATACCGATGACATTTACTATGACGACCAACACTATCCAGGACCTTGAGGGTTAAAGCCATAACAATATCCACATAATTTTTTTCCAAAACGTTCTTTCTCAAGAAACTCTTTGTATCAAAAAAAACCAACACTGAAGTCTATTTCTGGTTCGTGTTGCTTGATGGTATCTGTAAACACAGAACAACAGACATATTATGAAGCATATCTGTTGGTATAAATCAGGGGTCTCCAAACCCCAGCTCAGGGGCCAGATGCGGCCTGCAGCAAGGACTCTTTCCAGCTCGCAGCCAACCTCATGTCTCCTGAAAACCTCTGGCCCACTCAGCTGAACATGACCAGAACTGTGCTCTGATTGTGTCTGGAGGGTGTTCTGAGAGCCAGAGAGGTTGAATGAATGAGCCCATTCATTCATTTATTCACTCATCTAAGTTCCATCTCTAATTTATTTATTTAAATTTTTTTTCTGGCCCTCCACACCACACCAAATATTTGATGGGGCCCTCCGGCTGAAAAGTTTGGAGACCCCTGGTTTAAATTATTTCCTAAAGCCTAAGATGTGCATATCTGCCTAATTTCATTACCTAATTTCATAACTTTACTGGCATTACAGCATGTCAGAAACCTCTAATAAATATTCTTTATTTTTAACAATATTGTGCTAGGACAACATACCTGTTCCCTTGCATAATATTGTAAAAAATTAGGAATATAAGCCATTAAACTCAACATGTTCAACTGTGCTTCATTTATCACTACAAGAATTGGGTTTTAATTGGAGGCAGACTATTCAAATTGAGAAAAAAACTACAGGCAGGGCAGGTGATCCAAGCTGGAAGGATGGCAAAAAGCAAGGGTTCAGGTGACACTGGCAGTCTGGTCTCTGTTCTGTGATAAAAGGGTTCTTATATCCCAAACTCAAATTCAGGGCACTGAATTTCTGAAAAAACAGGCACGTTTAAGAGTTAAGATCAGACTATTTTTTTTCTTCTGTTTACTCTGAGCCACCGCTCAGCTCCGTTTTGCCCCCCCCAATGGCTAAGAAGGGAATGGCTCCACTGCTATACATGTTTGCTCAGAGGCAAGTCCCATCACAGTCAATGGGCTTCCTCCCAGGCGGTGGCGTAGCTGGAGGGGGGCGGAGCGCTGAGCGGGGGGGTGAGCGGCCCCTCCCTTCGGAGCCATTCCCGGCGGGGGGGGGCAAAACAGAGCCGCTCCGTTTTCCCCCCCCCGGGAATGGCTCCGAAGGGAGGGGCCGCTCACCCCCCCCCGTCCGGCTACGCCACCGCTCCCAGGAAAGTGTGTTCAGGAGCAGCCACGGACCTCAGCTGTGCCAACCGGGAAAGGGAGGGGCCCCCGACTGAGGGAGGGTCGCGACCCACCCGGGGCGCTGCTGCAGCCCTCCCTCCACACGCCCTCACCTGCCTCCCTCGCGCCCTCCAGCAGCACGTCCGCCCTGAAAGCCGTCCGGGCAGCCGCCGCGTCCGCCCTTTTCACGCTCCGCCCCCTCAGGAAACAAGAGCCGCTGCCGGAGGTTCCGTGCTCTCCGAGGGCCGCCGTCTCCGAGGGACGCTCTTCTCCGCGACGGAGGCTCCTGAGGTGGGAGAAGCGAAGGCCGAGGCGGCGCCGGCTGCCTCTATCCTGGCCGCGGGGCCTCCGAGGAGCGCCGCCAGCCGTCTCCGCAGCCCCTCGCGACCGCTCCCTCGCCCAACCGACCACAGGCGCCGACCCCGCCCACCGCGCGGGCCCCGCCCCCGGCAGGCGGGGCGGCTCATGGCGCATGCTCGGTGCCCTTTGTGTCCCGGGCTGGCTGGCTGGCGGGCGCAGGCCCGGCCGCTCCGAGTACCGCACCGCGCGGGCCCGCTGTGAGGAGCGGCGAGCTCCGCCATGGTGAAGAAGCGGAAAGGCCGCGTCCTCATCGACTCCGACACCGAGGACAGCGGCAGCGAGGAGAACCTCGACCAGGTGGGCTGCGCGCGCCGGCCCGGGCCCGCCCCCGCCGGCTCCCGAGGGGCCCGGCTCCCCCCTGAGGCGCTGCGGGCGGGCTCTGAGGCGCAGAGCGGCTGCCTCGGGGAGCGCGGGGCTCGGCTCCCGGGCGCCCTCCTGGAGCAGGTGGCGGGAGGGAGGAGGCTGGCTGGGCCTCCGGGGCACGGGCGGAGGCTCGCGTGGCGGGGGAGGCTCCTTTCCCTCCCACGCCAGAACCTGTTGGGGGGCAGCCACTGAGTGTGGTTGGTCTGTGGAACTCCCTGCCACAGGATGTGGCGGTGGCGATGGTTTCCCTCCTACACGGCACAGAACCAGGGGGCACCCCATAACACTGACTGTGGGGGAGTTAGAACAAAGGTCTCTTCATCCAGCGTGTGGTTACTCTGTGGAACTCCCTGCCACAGGATGTGGTGATGGGCAGAGGGGCACTCTTTTTCCTCTCCGCAGCCCAGAACCAGGGGGCACCCCCTTACATGAAGTGTGGGAGACTTAGGACAAAGGTCTCTTCGCCAGCGTGTGGTTAGTCTGTGGAATTCCTTGCCACAGGATGCAGTGATGTATAGAGGGATGCTCTTTTCCTTCCCGCTCAACACCGGAACCAGGGGACATCCTCTAACGTTGAGTGTTGAAAGTGTTCCAACAAAAGAAAATTTACCCAGCATGTCATTAGTCTGTGGAACTGCTTGACAAGGATGTGGTGATAGAATCGAAGACTAGGATTCTAGATTGTGGAACTCCTTGCCGCAGGATGACATTTGGCTTAGATGCCTTTTAAAAAGAGGATTGGACAGATTTCTGGAGGAAAAGTTCCTCATGAGTTACAAGCCATGATGGGTCTGTGCAACCTCCTAGTTCTAGAAATAGGCTCCCTCAGAATGCCAGATGCAAGAGTTACAGGTCTCTAGTGAATTTGTATGTGCTGGTGGGCCACTGAGAGACAAGAAGCTGGACTAGATGGGCCTTTGGCTTGATCCAGCAGGGCTCTTAGGTTCTTATGACATGCCAATTGCAAAGGAGGCACCAGGATGTAGGTGTCTTGTGTGCTTCCTGAGGCATCTGGTGGGCCACTGTGGGCCACTGTGAGATTCAGGAAGCAGGTCTAGATGGGCCCCCTTTGACAAGGACTCAGGTTCTTCAGTCTGGGTGGGTGTAGAGCACTGGTTTCCAACCCATGGTCCAGGGACCACAGGTAGTCCACGAGACGCTGAGCAGTGGTCCGTGAGGTCTCAGGCAAAAAAAATCACTTTTGAACATTTCCTGTGTCTCTCTGCACAAGCAGTCCCCCATGGACCACCAGAGATGGCAGAGAACGACCCACCTGTAGTTAGCAGCAAAAGCAGAAAACCACGAATCTTCTCTATAAATAATAAATCTCTAATAAACCTTTTATAATTACAGACAGCAGGTTTGGTACCTGCAGATTTCTTCAACTGCGGGTCCCCAAAGTCCTGATGCAGGCCAACCGCAAACCTCTGGAGGTGAGGGAAGCTTTTCTGAAGCCCACGGAGGCTGTGCATGTGTGCCTTCAACATCTGTGGGCTTCAGAAGAATCTCTGGACCAACTGGAGCTCAGATCCTGTGGGGTTCGGGGAGGGGGGAACTGCAGGTTTTGAATACCCGCAGTTTTCCTTATCCACAGAGGTTCTGGGAATTGAGTCCCCATGGATCAGGGGTGCCCAAACCCCAGCCCTGGGGCCACTTGCGGCCCTTGAGAACTCTTAGTGCGGCCCTCAGGGAGCCCCCAGTCTCCAATGAGCCTCTGGCCTCCGGACACTTGCGGGAGCCTGCACTGGCCCGGCGCAACTGCTCTCAGCATGAGGGCAATTGTTTGACCCTTTGTGTGAGCTGTGGGATGAGGGCTCCCTCCACTGCTTGCTGTTTCACGTCTGTGATGCGGTAGCAGCAGCAAAGGAAAGGCCAGCCTTGCTTTGTACCAGGCCTTTTATAGGCCTTGAGCTATTGCAAGACCTTCATTCGTTCATATAAGTTCATCTTTAATATATTCATTTATGTAAACTTATGTAAATTTATTCACAGTGTCAGAGATGATGTGGTCCTTCTGCCAAAAACTTTGGACACCCCTGCCATGGATAATGAGGGCTGCTTGTATTACAAATTTAAATGTATTTTTTGTGTGCAAGGGTGGGGGGTTGCATGTGGTCCACGACAATTCCAGTCTTTGCCTCAGTGGTCTATGGTGTCCTAAAGGTTGGGAACCACTGGTGTAGAGGATCCCACTAGGAAGTTTATTGCTGCAGCATATGGTGATGATGTCTGGTCTAGATGCCTAGAAGGGGCTCGGACAGATTTCTGGAGGGAAAGTCCATCACAAGTTAAAAGCCATGATGGGTTTTGACGTGCACGTTGGGGGAAGAATACCAGGCAAATCTCTAACAAAAACCCTTGACTTCCGACAGGCAGACTTCCCCCAAATGAGGAGGCTGGTTAGAAGGAGGTTGAAAGGGAGGGTAAAAAGAGTCCAATCTCTCCAGAGTGCATGGAGGCTGCTTAAAACAACAGTAATAGAGGCCCAGCAGAGGTGTATACCGCAAAGAAAGAAGGGTTCCACTAAATCCAGGAGGGTGCCCGCATGGCTAACCAGCCAAGTTAGAGAGGCTGTGAAGGGCAAGGAAGCTTCCTTCCGTAAATGGAAGTCTTGCCCTAATGAGGAGAATAAAAAGGAACATAAACTGTGGCAAAAGAAATGTAAGAAGGTGATACGGGAGGCCAAGCGAGACTATGAGGAACGCATGGCCAGTAACATTAAGGGGAATAATAAAAGCTTCTTCAAATATGTTAGAAGCAGGAAACCCGCCAGAGAAGCGGTTGGCCCTCTGGATGGTGAGGGAGGGAGATAAAAGGAGACTTAGAGATGGCAGAGAAATTAAATGAGTTCTTTGCATCTGTCTTCACGGCAGAAGACCTCGGGCAGATACCGCTGCCCGAACGGCCCCTCCTCACCGAGCAGTTAAGTCAGATAGAGGTTAAAAGAGAAGATGTTTCAGACCTCATTGATAAATTAAAGATCAATAAGTCACTGGGCCCTGATGGCATCCACCCAAGAGTTATTAAGGAATTGAAGAATGAAGTTGCAGATCTCTTGACTAAGATATGCAACTTGTCCCTCAAAACGGCCACGGTGCCAGAAGATGGGAGGATAGCAAATGTCACGCCTATTTTTAAAAAGGGAAAGAGGGGGGACCCGGGAAACTATAGGCTCGTCAGCCTAACATCCATACCGGGTAAGATGGTGGAATGCCTCATCAAAGATAGGATCTCAAAACATATAGATGAAAAGGCCTTGCTGAGGGAGAGTCAGCATGGCTTCTGTAAGGGTAAGTCTTGCCTCACGAACCTTATAGAATTCTTTGAAAAGGTCAACAGGCATGTGGATGCGGGAGAACCCATGGACATTATATATCTGGACTTTCAGAAGGCGTTTGACACGGTCCCTCGACAAAGGCTACTGAAAAAACTCCACAGTCAGGGAATTAGAGGACAGGTCCTCTCCTGGATTGAGAACTGGTTGAAGTCCAGGAAACAGAGTGGGTGTCAATGGGCAATTTTCACAATGGAGAGAGGTGAAAAGCGGTGTGCCCCAAGGATCTGTCCTGGGACCGGTGCTTTTCAACCTCTTCATAAATGACCTGGAGACAGTGAAGTGTCATAAGAACATAAATTGAAATAAATACAAAATGTCAATACAAAATACTTTTTGCTCAAATTCATTGAGCAGTGAAGTGGCTAAGTTTGCAGAGAACACCAAACTTTTCCGAGTGGTGAAGACCAGAAGTGATTGTGAGGAGCTCCAGAAGGATCTCTCCAAACTGGCAGAATGGGCAGCAAAATGGCAGATGCGCTTCAATGTCAGTAAGTGTAAAGTCATGCACATTGGGGCAAAAAATCAAAACTTTAGATATAGGCTGATGGGTTCTGAGCTGTCTGTGACAGATCAGGAGAGAGATCTTGGGGTGGTGGTGGACAGGTCGATGAAAGTGTTGACCCAATGTGCGGCGGCAGTGAAGAAGGCCAATTCTATGCTTGGGATCATTAGGAAGGGTATTGAGAACAAAACGGTTAGTATTATAATGCCGTTGTACAAATCTATGGTAAGGCCACACCTGGAGTATTGTGTCCAGTTCTGGTCGCCGCATCTCAAAAAAAAAAAAAGTGGAAATGGAAAAGGTGCAAAAGAGAGCGACTAAGATGATTACGGGGCTGGGGCACCTTCCTTATGAGGAAAGGCTACGGCGTTTGGGCCTCTTCAGCCTAGAAAAGAGACGCCTCAGGGGGGACATGATTGAGACATACAAAATTATGCAGGGGATGGACAGAGTGGATAGGGAGATGCTCTTTACACTCTCACATAATACCAGAACCAGGGGACATCCACTAAAATTGAGTGTTGGGAGAGTTAGGACAGACAAAAGAAAATATTTCTTTACTCAGCGTGTGGTCGGTCTGTGGAACTCCTTGCCACAGGATGTGGTGATGGCACTCTGGCCTGGATGCCTTTAAAAGGGGATTGAACAAGTTTCTGGAGGAAATATCCATTACGGGTTACAAGCCATGATGTGTACGTATGTGCAACCTCCTGATTTTAGAAATGGGCTTTGTCAGAATGCCAGATGCAAGGGAGGGCACCAGGATGATGTCTCTTGTTATCTGGTGTGCTCCCTGGGGCATTTGGTGGGCCGCTGTGAGATACAGGAAGCTGGACTAGATGGGCCTTTGGCCTGATCCAGTGGGGCTGTTCTTATGTTCTTATGTTTGTGCAAGTAGTTTTAGATGTAGGCTCTGACAGAATGCCAGATGCAAGGGAGGGCGCCAGGATGCAGGTTGTTGTTTTGGGTACTCCCTGAGGCATCTGATGCATCACTTTGAGATGCAGGAAGCTGGACTGGATGGACCCCCTTTGGCTTGATCCCCCAATTCTCTTATGCTGCATCTGTTCCAGGTGCTGCCGTGTTAGTTCTAGTTATTCTTTTAAGCTTTCTGCTTAGGCTCCTAGTAGCCAATCTTCATAAAGAGTCGGCCCACTCTTTGTTTATGCTGTATTTTACTGTGTGACACCTTTATATTTTTGCATCTCTTAGTTCTACTAGTGGAGAACTTGCACATTTCCTTTTCTTGCAAGGTGCAACTTTGAGGTCCGCAGTCTCTCTCCAGAGGCTTCTCTGGGACATGCCTTATTATATTCTCCAGTTACCTCCAGAGGTGTAACTAGGGTGGATCCTGAGAAACACATGCCCCAAGTGCTACACTGGAGGGTGTGCAATGTGTAAGGCTGTCATTTTTGGGTTCTCCCTGTAGGAGGAGATGCTGGTGTCTTCACACTCTCCCATTCACCTTTGGGAGCCTCCACAGGATAAGGAATGAGGGCTATGAAGCCACCAGAGCCGTCTCCTCCAGGGAAAACTCGGAAGTGACATCACGATGCCACTGCCCCAGGTGCTGGGTCTTTTAGTTACATCTCTGTTCTCTGGCACCTGCCTTACCTTCTCCAGTTACCTCAGTGCAGCAAGTTGCATGGATTGAGAAGGGAAACTGAGCCAGTGTTAGTTTTCTTGCCCATTCACAAGAATAGTACAACATAAGTTTATTGCTGTAGCTGGAAAATGAACACAGGCGCTTAGCAATATTGTTGCTAGAAATGGATTCAAAGTATATGCCACTATTGTGCAACAGAGGCAATTGGGACTAAAACTATGTTGTATGTATAGGGCTATATACAGAGTAGCACAAAGAGTGCTCCTCATGCAAAGGGCTTTGCAGTCATCAGCACCTTTTGAAAATCTGTGGTTGAAATAGACCCTGATTGGTAGTCTCTTAGTGTAGAATGAGGGGGGGTGCTTCAGTGTAAGAGGGGCCAATCAGGAATTCAAGGGGTGAGTTATGTGAAAGAAGTCAGTTGATGCTTCATAAAGTATTTTTGGATAGAACATAAATACCTGAATGTCTCACTGACTTCAGTGGAACTCTTCCCTAAACTGAGGTCCTCACCAGATGTATTTTGTCACAGTTGGCAACCTTCAGTCTCGAAAGACTATGGTATCGCGCTCTGAAAGGTGGTTCTGGAACAGCGTCTAGTGTGGCTGAAAAGACAACTGCACATTTATGAGCATCAATACATATAGGACTTAAAACCACACACTTGCTCCAGTTCAGAGTTTCTTTGTGGCAAAAAAGTTCTAGTTCCCCCTCCAGTGCTGTTGGTTATCCTTTGGCAAACTTCCTGGGTTTGCATGTATCCCAGCAGCACTTGCCTATTGAAAGGGATCCCTAAGGAATTCATCCCTAAGGAGTTGGTCCTTCTGAAGACAGAAAACTTCCTGGTTCAGGCATACTAATCATACTACATCAGGGGTTCTCAACAGGTGGTATTTGTACTACCGGTGGTGTGCTGGGCGATGTTGGGTGGGTCTGTGCAGCACCTGCTGCTCGGCAGTGAGATCGCAATGGGAGCTTCCAATGGCAGTAGAAACCTTGAACCGATGGACAGAGCACTAGTGCAGTTTTCAAACACAAGAAAAAGCTTGCCCACCTGCCCTGAGCCTCTTACTGACCTTGGAAGCTCCTGTTGCATTCTCCCAATCTGGATGACATCATTGCCTGTTGTTTCCAGTGGAGGAAAGTGGAGGGGAATGCCCCACACTCCATAAATTTGAGATTTTCAAAAATAAACTTTTGAAAGAAAAAGCTATATCCCCAAGATGCCCTGCCCAAAAAAAAAAAGTGAGAGAGGAGAGAAAAGAAGAGAGAGAAAAGAGGAGAGAGGAGAGAAAAGAAGTTGGGCAATGAGATACTTTAACCTCCAAATGGGTAATGTTCTTCCCAGAGTAACTGGTACGTCTGTGGGTAGAAAGTAACTATTATTTCCTGGCTTCAGTTTGGCAAATCTGATGTCACATGCAGCACTACAGAGAGTAGAGCACAATTGGCTAGTACAGCATTAGTAGGGAGGTTCTTTTCGCATTCTATTTTCTGACCAAGAAGGTGGTGGTTCTCCCCAGCTCAGTTGATTGTGGGTCACACAGGAAGAGCAGCCCAAGTGGAATCAGGGAAGAGCGCCAGTGGGTTAACAGGCAGGATGGGTGGCACTGGTGGATCCCCATGATTTCAGCTGAAAAACTCAAGAGATGTTCTCTGCAGCTGCTTCAGTGGTGAGGGGCTGGATACATTTGTGCAGTGATTCCCAAACTGTGGGTCGGAAACCCCCAGTGAGTAATGAGGAGTTCTTAAAACATCAAAAAAACTTTGTAAGCATCCTTGTTCAGTTCTTCTTGCATTAGAAAATGGTTAGTTGGAATGCTATCCTGTAGTATGAAGTAATCATTGTACTCCCAAATTAAAACGTCATAATTTACAATTTTCTCTGTAGATCACGTGTGAACCCAATTTCAGCTTTTTGTGCAGTTAGGGACTTCCAGGCTAGACATCTTGCTCTCAAGTTCAGCCTTCTGAGTACTGTAAAGGTGTGGGGGGAACAGTCCTAGAAGTCCATTTCTAGGGAAAGTCTAGCAAACCTCAAAACACAAGTACTGTATGAAAGGCCTCTAGCGCCTTTGGAGCTCAGGACCCCAATTTTTAATTAATTTTTTTATTATTGATAAATTAAAATATATCTTTTTCGTGTAGTGGGTCATGATTGATTGCCATTTTAAAAAGGGGGTCCTGGTACTAAAACGTTTGGGAAGCACTGCGTTAGTGTTTCAAATAAAGAGATGGGTGTTTTTGTTGAACAAGTGGAGGTTTATTTTTAAAATGCTTCATTTGTCCATAAACATTCTGAAATAAATTTGGAACAGCTTGGTCACCACTTTCCAATTCAGCAGCAGGTTATTACAAGTGCTGCATTCCTGTTCAGTGGCAACTATTTACAAATACAGGTGCAACCTATTTATCCGCGGATTTTTTATCTGCGGATTTGTCTCAACAGGAATGGGGTGGTGGGAACTAAAAGTCGCACACACCTTTGCCTCCTTTGCCCTGAACTGGCATCTTGCTCCTTTTCAAGGCAACCCAAGACTGCAAAAAGGCTCTGCCTCACCCAGGCAGGGAATAGCCCTGGAGCCATGGAAGAAGTTCCCCTTGCCAAGGAACAATAACACTCCTGGAGCCCTGAGCCAGCAGAGGCTGAAGAGGGGGAGGGGGGGTGAAAACCTCTGTAGCCAGAGCATGTGCATCAAGGTGGAACTCACACTCACACAGCGTGGCAAGTGCGGTAGCAACAGAGGGGATTGGTTTAAAAAAAACCAGGGAGTCTTTACCAAATTCCCCCCCCCCCTTTAGACTGAGATGATGCAGGTTCCCTGTGCTCCAGCCTACACAAACAAAACAGCCCAGCAAGCAAGTCTTCCCAGCAAGCCAAAGCATGAGATTGAGGCTACAATCCAATCCACACTTTCGTAGGAGTAAGCCCCATTGACTAGAATGGGACAGTTCTGAGTAGGCAGGCATAGGACTGGGCTTTCAGGCTACAATCCAATCCACACTTTCCTGGGAGTAAGCCCTACTGACTACAATGGGGCTTACTTCTGAGTAGCAACACATAGGACTGAACTCTTAAAAGCTCAGCGTCCCACCTGTGAAAGAAGCGGAGACAGCTGGCAAAGGGGAGGACTGAGTATTGGCAGCTAGGAGGAGCAGAGATTGAGAACAGCTGCCTTAGTTTCCTTCCATCCCCAAGTGTCAGGCTGCAGATCTATGCAATTTAGCACAATGCATTTTTTCTTAATCACTCTGTGTCAGGGAATGGAACTCACATGCATAAATAGGCTCCACCTGTACACACCAAATAGGTGTTGCATTTCTATGTAACATCAAGTAATTACAAAATCTATTTACAAATGTCCACAAGACAACTGCTGGCAAATGGGTTGACAGAAGGGGGGGGGCGTCGCTGGCTCCATCAGTGACCTCCTAGTGCTTCTCCTCCCCTCAGCTTGTGAAGGGTAATACTTGGAGAGGTAAGCCTCCATCACAGCATTCTACCTCTCCATGAAAGCTCTCATTATGTGCTGAGTTCCCCAACCAGCTTCCTAATGTCCTGGAGCCATTGCTGCATCAACACCTGAAGTTTTGGTCATATTGTCCAAGGCTCACCCTGGCTGGCTGCTGCTCTCGCCACACACTCATCCCATGCTTTGCTCTTACCTCCTGATTTGCATGCAATAGCTCGCTAGAGAACTCATGACAGTGCTGCTTCTGCGGGATGCTGCCCTGGTCATCCTCTTTCCCTGGTCATCTGAGGTCTCCGTTGTACAGTTTCTGTAAAGGAGAACACATTTTTAATTAGTACAGTACCTTTCCAATTCTTACTGTGGTCAGTGCTAAAGACATGGCAGATGAAACCACCAATTTCTGCCCTCCCCACTCCTGTTGATTGACCCTCCTCCCCAAGTTTCTAAATCATTGGTTTTAAATACAGTGGTGCCTCGCAAGACGAATGCCTCACGCAACGAAAAACTCGCAAGACGAAAGCGTTTTGCGATTTTTTTGGTGATTCGCAAGACAAATTTTTCTATGGCCGTGCTTCGCAAGACGAATTTTTTTTGCTTTTTTTTTTTGTTTGTTTGCAGTTTGCAGTGATGCCTCGCAAGACAAAAATTTCGCAATACGAAACGACTCACAGAACAAATTAATTTCGTCTTGCGAGGCACCATTGTAGTTCAGAACTTGTCCTGTCCTTACTGCAATCAATGCCAAAGATAGGAAAGACATCACTAACTGTCGGGTTCTCCCTTTACTTGCTGGCTGACCAATCTCTCCAACTTTCCAAAGTGTTCTCCACAAGAGATGGGGAGGAATTTCTTGTTTCAGAAGATGTCTGTTGCAGTGGTTCAAACAGCAGGGGGTTGTTTGCAACACCTGCAGCCTGGGATGGCTTGTCCAGTGCAAAAGGTTCTTGTTATCGGAAGACTCATCTTTGTTGGTGGGAAGCATCTTCAAGATAGTTTATTCCTTGCTGTCATTGTTTTCTTCCACATACCTCAGCAGCACCTCCTTTGCTGTACCATGCCTGAGATGCTCATGGGGGACTTGACTGCCTCGCGATCCATACAGAAGAACTGATCAACGAAGGGTGTGCATGACCCAGAATGCCAGAACAGCTACTGCCCTCCTTCTCAATTTTGAAGTTCCTCCTCAGTTCCTTGGCTTTGCTCCTGCATCAGTAGCTCATGTCCTTGAGCTTCTCAGGAACACCGCAGAGCTGCCTCATGTTATAGTAATTTTTGGCAAGAGCTCCCTGGGCTCCCACCACAAGTCAGTGAAGACTCTTGACTCCTCCTCACTCCATGATGGATTTCTCAAACAGCAAGGAAGCCGCTCACTGCTGACAGGAGCAGCTGGAATACCGCTTTCCTCCATTATGAACCAATCCAAAGAATCAGCGACTGTCAGACACACCACTTTTGTGCCTTTCTTCTCCTACTCGCCACAAACTAGGGAAAGAAGACAGCTGCCTTTTAAAAGCCAGAAATCAAGAAAATGATGAGCTGTGGTGAAGCTTTGCTGGTCATTGGTCTAGGGCACCGTCTTGCCTCCTCCAAGGATTTGGAATTCACAAGAACCATGTGAGTTTTCACCTCTGTGTTCAAAACCCATGTGGAAGACTTGCAACTTGCTGGAAAAAAAATAAAATAGGTACTTGGCTTATTCTATGGGAAAACACTCGTGGATAAGGAAAATCACATGGGTTTTACATCCAAATGTGCAGTTATTCTTGGGAAATGCTAACTTTCTCATTGGTTTTTGCACATTTGGTCTGGGCTAGAGAGTCTCATCTTAAACCTAAGTGGTTTGTTTTAATATTAGGTTTGTAGCTTGCACAAGAAACTGGAAGAGCAAAATTTGATGCACCTCTATTCTTGACACAAGGGAGTAAAGCTTCGATCTTGAATTATAGTGCTAGGTTTTGCAGTCTGAAGGTGAAAAATAGATGTGCCAAATTAATACCTGTGATTCAGTATTGGCTATAATGAGTAAATTTGGAAATACTTCTGGGGTCCTACACTCATTTCAAGGCCAGATGATGATCTTGTGAAATCCTTTCACCTATTTAGGTATAGAAAGCGACAGTTGTGTGCTGAGGGGAGAAAGAGGAGGAGTGTTGACAGAATGTAGGGAAGAAGAACTTAATGGACTGAAAAGAATATTTTTTGTGTCAGCTGACTTGAACATTCACAAGAAGCTGTAGCTAGGGCTAACATATTTGATAGTACTCAAGTTATCAATACTTTGTATTTAGGCTCAGAACTGTTGAATTTATTTTATATATATAATGTTTATAGACATTGCATAATGGTTTGTACTGTATTAGTTCATGTATAAAATAGTTTTCTGCACTTCAGAGAGCTTGTTAACACGCCTCTCCTCGCATTCATAATCCAGAGATTTAAATGCCTAAGTGTGCAGTCACAGTTATAATAGAGTAGCAGTCCATTTACATATTTCTTTGATACATTTCCAGATCATTATGCGTTCATAGGGAATGCTTGTTCTCTTAATTTCATTAGAGACCTTTGAGCTTCTTCCATTTCTGCAACAGAACCACCTTGATTATAGGCCAGGGATGTGTGGTGGGTGGGGAGGCAGGTGAGGACAGAGCCTCCCCACCGAGGTCCTTCGAAAAGCGCCACCACCATGTGAGGCACACAAGCACCCATTACTCACGCGCTTTGCACAATCCACACAAGGTGGCAGCGCTTTTCAAAGGACCCAGTGGGAAGGCTCTACCCTCACCTGCCTCCCAACCCACCGCATGGCACTGCTATAGGCCTGATATTGTGAAATCCCTCCCCAGGCAAAACCCATCATTATTTTCGCTTCCAAATTTCTAAAAGGCAGCACAAGACTCTATTTATACTTGCTTTGGAAGGCTGACAGTGATAAATAGAATTGGTTTTTGTATATTTTATTTGGCCATTTGGTATATAGCGCAGGCTATAAATCTTCATACCCATGTATAGTACCTATTCAGAGTTTATCATTTTCTTTTCAGTGCACACTTTATTGTTTTGTCACAACTTCATCTCTAACAGTGAACTGTATCACCAGTTGACTGAGTGGGTCTGTGCAAGTGTGAGCTACACAGTCAACAACTGCAGTAGTATAGTGTTTGTCAGCCCTTCTTTCTTCTAGGACTGGGGTCGGCAACCTGCCATTCTGGAGCCGCAAGTGGCTCTTTGAGCCTTCGGCTGCGGCTCTGTGCGGGGCCAACCCGTCCCGGGGGAGGGGCTCACCCCTCCCGTGACACAGCCGCCACTCACCAGCCCAAGCATACGGGCTGCGGCTACGCCCCTTAGGAGAGGGCGCGAATGGCTGGCGGAGCAGCTCCTCCGCCGAGAGCGAGCCCTCCCGCAGGTTCCGAGCCACAGCCCAAGCACACGGACTGCAGCTGCGCCCCATTGGAGAGGGCGCAAACGACTGGCGGAGCGAGCCCCCACCCCGCTGCCGCACGTTCCCTCCTGCCGGAGCCGCAGTCCGAGCCTGTGCGTGTCTCCTCAGAAGTAAGTCCCATTGAACACCCTGATGATCCCCCCTTCCCACAAGCAGCCCTGACCCCAGGGATCCAAGGCAAAAGCAAGCAATTGAATGCAGCTGCTCTCTTCTCCTTCCAAGCTCAGAGCACAATCCTGTGCATGTCTCCTCAGAAGTAAGTCCCATTGTGCTTGCTCCCAGGAAAGTGTACACAGGATTACAGCCTTCAGACTCCCCACTCAGCACCCCCCCCCCGTCACTCACTCACACTCTCACTGCTCCATTTCCTTCACTTGGAAACTTGAAAGGGGTTTGGAGACCCCTGCACCAGATGGTATTCTGTATATGTTTGTATACTGTATGTGTAACATACTGTATATGTAGCACCAAAGCATATTTCATGGTTGTGAAGTAATCACTGTTAGTATGCCTTTTATTTTATGCAGTTTTGAACTCTTAGCTTGTTTGTTCAGGAGCACTTTTGTGAACAGTGTTAAGTAGTACTAAGTGGTCTTGTTCAGAGGTAGTATTGTGTGGAAAGGCATTTACAGAAGTACAGAAGTAAATGACAGTAAAGAATGACAGTATCCTTCACAAGCAGTTCACCTGTGCACAATCTAAAACAGTTGTTCTCCAACTGTGGGTCTGGACCTGATTTTTAGTGGAACCTCTAAGAGGGGAGTATATTATATAACTGGGACCTATAAGAGGGGAGCGCAAACTATATATGCAGTGTTATCTTCATTTTAGATGTCAAAAGGGTTTTGTGGCTCCCAAGGTTTGCTTTTTTTCCGGAAAACGGGTCCAAATGGCTCTTTGCCTGTCTAAGGTTGCCGACCCCTGTTCTAGGAAATTCAGTATTCACTCATCTGCAAAGGAGCCTGAACATGTTGTACAATTGTTACTAGAGCATATTTGTGTGCCAATATGGTTAGCTACAAAAAGAATCTCAGACTTGCGTAGAGACTAGAAGTGACACATAACATGTGCACCATTTTGCCATCAATGGAAACTTGTCTTCTTCTGATTAACCAGGTATACAGCAGCCTCATAAGACTTGATATAAAAGGGAAAATGGGACAAAAATACAAAACAAAAGTAGGATGCTTTCTAATTTATAACCTAAGATATGTTTACTCCTATCTCCTCACCTCTCTGACTTACTCTGCAAGAAGCTTGGAATCTGTTATCTCAAAACACCAGTGTGCACTATCGCATACTGCTGGATGTAGCTATTTCCAAGGAAAGAAAGCAAATCCTTTTTTGTCAGTGGGAAGCTCTCTTCTACCTGCCTAAACAATTGTTTTCTGCAGCATTTGTCAATATGTATGTACTTCATGTTGATGACTGAGATTAATCTTCCAAATGCTAAACTAATATATTTGTGACTGTTGCATTTGAGGGCTGCTTAGCTTAAGTTCAGAATTTTAAAAGTAAAAAGAATCTAGTTTTTACTACCACACATGGAGATAGATATATCTAATTTATTTTTAACCCTTCTTCTGAAGAGCTCAGGGCAACCTATGGAACTCTTCTCCTATTTTATGAATGGGGTTCTGAATGGGGTTGCACTCCCTCTGAAGGAGCAGGTCCGCAGCTTGGGGGTTCTCCTGGATCCACAGCTGCTCCTGGAGTCCCAGGTGGTGGCGGTGGCCAGGGGAGCCTTTGCTCAGCTTCGGCTGATTCGCCAGCTGCGACCGTACCTGAGCTGCGCGGACCTGGCCACAGTAACCCATGCCCTAATGACATCTAGATTAGATTATTGCAATGCGCTCTACATGGGGCTGCCTTTGAAGACGGTCCAGAAATTACAACTAGTACAGAACGCGGCTGCTCATGTGGTTGCCGGGGCACGTCGGTTTGACTCTCGAGCCGTTGCTCCGGCGGCTACACTGGTTGCCGGTTCTGTTCCGGGCCCAATTCAAGGTGCTAGTTTTGACTTTTAAAGCCCTTTACGGCTCGGGTCCGGGGTATTTGAGGGACAGCCTCCTTCCCTACAATCCGGCCCATGCTCTTAGATCTTCTGGGGGGGCCCTTTTGACTGTGCCGCCACTAAGAGATGTGAGAGGGGTGGTGGCCAGGAAGAGGGCCTTCTCGGTGGTGGCCCCCGAACTGTGGAATACCCTCCCCTTAAAACTGAGAACTGCTCCCTCGTTGCTAATGTTTCAGTGTGGACTGAAGACCTTTTTATTTCAAAAAGCTTTTAATTGTTGACAGGCTGGCTGGCGTTCTTGCTTTTATATGAAAATCCACGGGGTTTGTTTTGTTTTTAACTGTTTCTTATGTTGTATTTTTAAATTGTTTGTTAGCCGCCTTGTGTGCCCGTTGGGCAAAAAGGCGGGGTACAAATTAATAAAATAAAATAATAAAAAAATAAAATTTATGGGAGGTTAGGCTGAAATAATGACTGACTCGAGGTCACTCAGTAAGCTAAACTTCATGGCTGAGACTTGAACTCAAGTCTTCCTGATCAAGTCTTAATGTATGCCTGGTAATTTTATTTGTTCTATTCTCTAGTGGCAGAAACTGTGTATGGTGTACAGGTGTGCGTCACTTAGCAACATTCTGACCTACCAGCAGACTGCACATGTGATGGTCCCATGGTGGTCTGCCCGAGAGTGAGTTCACTCAAGTAAGCCAACTGAGCCACAATAACCTGTGGACATTATATATCTGGACTTTCAGAAGGCGTTCGACACAGTCCCTCGCCAAAGGCTGCTGAGAAAACTCCGCAGACAAGAAATTAGAGGGCAGGTCCTCTCATGGATTGAGAACTGGTTGAAGACCAGGAAACAGAGAGTGGGTGTCAATGGGCAATTTTCACAATGGAGAGAGGTGAAAAGCGGTGTGCCCCAAGGATCTGTCCTGGGACCGGTGCTTTTCAACCTCTTCATAAATGACCTGGAGACAGGGTTGAGCAATGAGATGGCTAAGTTTCCAGACGACACCAAACTTTTCCGAGTGATGAAGACCAGAAGAGATTGTGAGAAGCTCCAGAAGGATCTCTCCAAACTGGCAGAATGGGCAGCAAAATGGCAGATGCGTTTCAATGTCAGTAAGTGTAAAGTCATGCACATTGGGGCAAAAAATCAAAACATCACGTATAGGCGAATGGGTTCTGAGCTGTCTGAGACAGATCAGAAGAGAGATCTTGGGGGGGGGGTGGACAGGTCGATGAAAGTATCGACCCAATGTGCGGCGGCAGTAAAGAAGGACAGTTCTATGCTTGGGATCATTAGAAAAGGTATTGAGAACAAAACAGCTAATATTATAATGCCGTTGTACAAATCGATGGTGAGGCCACACCTGGAGTATTGTGTCCAGTTCTGGTCGCCACATCTCAAAAAGGATATAGTGGAAATGGAAAAGGTGCAAAAGAGAGCAACTAAGATGATTACGGGGCTGGGGCACCTTCCTCATGAGGAAAGGCTATGGCATTTGGGCCTCTTCAGCCTAGAAAAGAGATGCCTAGAAAAGAAGGCGGACATGATTGAGACATACAGAATTATGGATGGGAAGGATAAAGTGGATAGATGCTCTTTATTATTATTATTATTATTATTATTATTATTATTATTATTAATAACAACAGTATTTATACACCGCTTTTCAACTAAAAGTTCACAGAGCGGTTTACAGAGAAAAATCAAATAACTAAATGGCTCCCTGTCCCAAAAGGGCTCGCAGTCTAAAAAGATGCAATTGAATACCAGAAGACAGCCACTAGAACAGACAGTACTGGGGTGAGGTGGGCCAGTTACTCCCCCTGCTAACAAAAAGGAGCACCCACTTGAAAAAGTGCCTCTTACCCAATTAGCAGGGGTTACACTCTCACATAACACCAGAACCAGGGGACATCCACTAAAATTGAGTGTTGGGAGAGAGGACAGACAAAAGAAAATATTTCTTTACTCAGCGTGTGGTCAGTCTGTGGAACTCCTTACCACAGGATGTGGTGACGGCATCTAGCCTGGATACCTTTAAAAGGGAATTGGACAAGTTTCTGGAGGAAAAATCCATTGCGGGTTACAAGCCATGATGCGTATGTGCAACCTCCTGATTTTAGAAATGGGCTATGTCAGAATGCCAGATGCAAGGGAGGGCACCAGGATGAGGTCTCTTGTTATCTAGTGTGCTCCCTGGGGCATTTGGTGGGCCGCTGTGAGGTGCAGGAAGCTGGACTAGATGAGCCTATGGTCTGATTTAGTGGGGTTGTTCTTATGCTCTTATGAGAGTGCTCCAAAACCGACCTGCCGCTTGCGCATCTGAAAGTGCTCTGAAAACCCACCTGAAATTGCTCTGAAACTGCCCTGCCAACATGCATCTGAAATGGTTTTCCTGCTGCTTACTGGCTGCCCTGAAAGCTCTGGCTGCTCCGCCAGCCAGAAATCACCCCAGCTGGCATCACTCAGACTAAGTCTTGGCTAAGAGTTGCAACATTTTCCCCCTTCTTGCAAATTGGAGGATGAAGGAACTTGCAATTAGATGTATTTTATCAGACAGTTAAAATACATATTGTCTGATTTGCCAAACTCTCATTTGACAATTGAGAGCACCTCACAGGTTTGTAGGGTCCTCTTCTTCCTACTTACTACTTATGCAAATTCCTCTTTCTATTTGCTATTTAGTAATAAACTTTGGCAATGGTTTTCAACCTTTTTCATGCCACAGCCCGTGTGTGTGTGTGTATATATATATATATATATAAAGTAAAACATGAGCTATCTGTCCAGCACCACCTTCCAGGACCCTCTCTGCCACCTTGCCCCTCTTGCCATCCACTCCCTGCCCTCATATTGCCCTTCCTGCACTGTTCAAAATATAATTATTAGAAAGAATGGAAAAAGTTACCATGAAGCCTGGTACTAGTGCAAGCAATTTTAGCACATTTGCTAAGAACCTGAGCAGGACTGGGACATAGTCTTCTGATACCTTAAGGGGTACACCAGATGCCTCTCCCTTGACCAGGTGGTGCTGTAGACCAGTGGTCTTCAACCTTTTTCATCCCCATAAGTTTCCGTGACCCCACAGCAGAGGCTTCGCAGCCCCTTGGGGGTCCTGCCCCCAAGGTTGAAGAACACTAAACTATGGCTGACCGTGATGGTTGAGCCAGTGTAATCATAGTTGCTGACTGCACTCAAATCAGAATGATATCCTGGTTTTAAACTCTGGTGTGAGAGCTACCTATGTTTAGGAGTAACTGTGGTTATACTAGTTCAGATGTCCCAATAAACCACAGTTTGCTAATCAGGAAGGGGGCGGAAGGAATTCATGAGGAGTATACAAGCTTGGTGATCAGTCAGCATGACTTCTGAACTTAGTTCACATGATCATAATCTTTGTCACTTTAAACAATTTGGGCTGCCTCTTGGATAGCAGGTTCAATTTCTGTTTTTTAGAGTGTTTATTGACATGTAGAAATAACTTTAAATCCTTTCCTGTGGTAAGGTTTTTTTTAGGGGGTTGCCCCATAAGACATTCCATAGCTGCAAACATACTAGATGTGGGTGCAGTGGTAGTTTGTAACCATAAATGCATGACAGTTGCAGGTATGCATAGAAATCTGTGTGGTCTTTGTCTTTTTAAAAGGCACATCTATAAATCTCTTCCATGGAGTGATATTACTTGCGGGAATACTCCTTGAGCATAAATTCTAATATGATGAGTATCCTGCATCTTTCATCCAGTCCCATTCAGTAATATTATAGGGTAAACAAGACAGAGAATATCTACGGATTTTGACTTATGTGTAATATTTATTTTGTAATGTGTAATATTTATTGAACATAAGAACATTGTTAATACTTATTTTGTATTTCAGCTGTTTGCAGTTCATTTTATACTGATATTTGTACCTGAATTGAGTAGATTACAAAATACAGTAACAGCAAAGAAACACAGTTAAATTAGTTTTTAAAAACCTGAGCCATGTAAAAATCAAACATAATGTAAGAAGTAAAGGATGTTGCTAAAACATTTGGAAATAAAAGTTTTGGAGCATTTTCACTAATAAACTCACAATCCTGTAAATATTTTTTAAGAATTCCAGAGGGCCAGAGGGTCAGGGAAATCAGAAAAAGCCCTGTTTGTATGCGACTAGTGCATTTCTTTTTTAAATTTTGTACAGAATACTATACTATGCCATATCATTAATTTATAAGAAAAACTCGGTTTAAAAACTGAAGGGTTTTTTTGTGAGAGGAACAAATGCAGTAATGAAAATTGTTAGTTAGAGTTGGAGGAGTTTTTCATCACTGAGTAAACTCTGTACTTCTTGTATCAGGAGCTCCTGTCATTGGCCAAACGGAAACGTGGTGACTCTGAAGAAAAGGAAGCACCTGCTAGTAAGCCAACAGCATCTTCAGACTCTGAGACTTCAGATAGTGATGATGAGGTAAGTTAGACACACTGGTAAATGAACTGTAACATGCTAGAGTAGTGGTTCCCAAACTGAGGGTTGGGAGGTCATAACCTGATTTTTGGTGGTTTTGCAAAACTGTCAAACTGATAGCTGACAAAGGAAATGTCTTGAGCCATATGGAAAGCTAAACTGATCCACACGTGTGTGTGTTTGCTCACGAGTAGGTGACTATGCTTCAGTCCCACTGCAAAGAAGAATGCAAGGCAACCAGAATGGTCCTGTTCCAAAGAATGTGGAACTCAGTAATGTTCCAGAAGGTGGTCCTCCCCCCCCCCCCACCATAGTAAAAAGAATAAAAATAGAGTCTTGAGTAGCTGGTAAAGTGAAACTTTTTTTTACTCTCCTAAAGCTATGTGGGTTCCAATAAAGTGTCATTTTAAAAAGTGGGTCCCTGTGCTAAAAAGTTTGGGAACCACTGTACTAGAGTGAACTATTACAGCGTTAGCAATGAGAATGTTATGGACTGCTTCTCCTTCCACATGAAGGGAGAACTTGGTGCATTTGGTATCGCTCTTGTGAATAGGCAAGGGTCCGCAAATTTCAATTTGGGGTACTGGCCAAGCATCGATGTGTCTTCCAACACTCACGGCCACCAGTCTCAAAACAGAAACATGTACCAGTCAGCCCTAGAAAGACATGCTGCACCCCTCACTCCAAAATGCAGATGCATAACATAGCCTCTTCTGCTCCCTAGCTAGTACATGATGGCTTCTAGGACCTGCCCTTTTTTCTGTTCTTTGTGGAAATTATTTCTTATTCATTTTGCAGAAAGTAACTACAAAGCATGGCTGGTACTTTCTGCAAACCCTAATTTGTAAGAAAGAGACTGCCTCTTCTTTCTTCCCTACTCTCCATGAAGGAAAAGGGTGGCAGTTTTTCTCATGCAGCATGGACTTTCTTTTTAAAGTGCTCCAGCCTTGCCTCACATCTTCTGCAAAAATGGAACTTGAAGGGAACTAGAAGATCCATCCTTCATGGAGAAGAAAAAAAAACTGGGGTTTATCTCCCTGTCAGAGGCATGGTGCATCTCCCAACTCATGGGAGAGAAGCAAACTCTTTTTTTCCCCCAGAGAACAGGAGAAGAAAAAAAAGAGGTCTCTGCCCCCCTCTCCAGATCAGGACTTTGTTGGAAGTCCAAGGGCACTTGCCAGTGGGAGGGTGCCCCCACAACTACCATGTAGGATATTGGATTTGTTGCAGCTTGGGAATAGGCCTTGATATGGAAAATTGCTTGGGAATAGACCTTGATATGGAAAATTGCTTGTATTCCCCTGCCTTCCATAGTTGAGATCAATTTTCACAGCATACAGAAAACTTCATTTATATCCACAAAGAGAAACTGAGAAAGCAGGGGGAACAGAGACTTTGCTTGCCAGTTTCTTGTCCAAAGAACAGCAGATCCCTGCTGGATCAAAGCAAAGGTCCTTCAAGTTAGGCATTATGTTTCCTGCAATAGGCAACCAGAAGCCCAGAAATGGAACGTGTAGTCAGTTGTCTTCTCCTGCTGTTGGTTCCTTGAAAGTGGTAAGCAGTTGGTGTACTGCTTCTCTATGTAGGCTGTCCTGATTAATAGCCATTGAAAGATGTGTCTTCCATGAATCTGTCTAATCCCATTCTAAAGCTATACCACATCCTGTTGCTGTGAAATCCATACATTAATTATGCATTGTGTGAAGTGCTTTCTCTTGTCTTTCCTGAGTCTCCTGCCCACTGAACAGCTTTTTAAAAACTCTGTATTTGTTTTCTCTGCACAAGGCGCAATTTTATACACTTGTATACGTTAAGAACATAAGAACAGCCCCACTGGATCAGGCCATAGGCCCATCTAGTCCAGCTTCCTGTATCTCACAGCGGCCCACCAAATGCCCCAAGGACCACACCAGATAACAAGAGACCTGCATCCTGGTGCCCTGCCTTGCATCTGGCATTCTGCCGTAACCCATTTCTAAAATCAGGAGGTTGCACATACACATCATGGCTTGTACCCCGTAATGGATTTTTCCTCCAGAAACTTGTCCAATCCCCTTTTAAAGGCGTCCAGGCCAGTCGCCATCACCACATTCTGTGGCAAAGAGTTCCACAGACCAACCACATGCTGAGTAAAGAAATATTTTCTTTTGTCTGTTCTAACTCTCCCAACACTCAATTTTAGTGGATGTCCCCTGGTTCTGGTGTTATGTGAGAGTGTAAAGAGCATCTCCCTATCCACTCTGTCCATCCCCTGCATAATTTTGTATGTCTCAATCATGTCCCCCCTCAAGTGTCTCTTTTCTAGGCTGAAGAGGCCTAGATGATGTCCCTATTTAGATGTTGATGTCCCTGCTTAGTCACCCATTTTCCTAAAAGTGCCAAACATAGTAGCCTTTCATTGTAGAGAGAACTGATCCTGCTCCATTCATCTTGATTGCCCTTTTCTGTACCTTTTCCTGCTCTGTGATATTCTGTCTTGAGCTGGGACAAGAAAAACTGTACAAAGGTTTTATTGGAGTTATTTAGGCTGCAGTCCAGTATGCATCTTTTTGGGAGTAAGCCTTATTGAACTCAGTGGAGCTTACCTCTGAGTACACCTGCAAAGGATTGTATTGTTAGTCTAGTTATTGGATTAGATCAGATATTGTGAAGGTAAAATATTTAGGAAGTCAGGCAGAAAATTTTCATGTTAATGTCTGAGTTGGTGAAGCTTGTTAGAATCCTCTTTAGGGGAGGTATATGAATAAGCACCTGTTTTCCATTTTGCCAGTCATATTTCAAAGATAAGGTATGTCTAATCTTTGAAGTGATGCATTAGAAAATGCAATATGCAAGAGCCCTAGCAGTGACTGAAAGGAGGCTCTGCTGAGCAAATGCAAGCAACAGCTTGCATTACAAGATATAAGAAGGAAAGTATATGGGGGAAAAATCGGGATGTTGAGCATGATTCAAACTTAGCAACTGTATGTTACAGCATGAGTGTATTTCTTATCTTTGTGTTTCAGTTATTGTTACCCTTTAGCTATTAACAAAGCAGATTAGACAGTGCTCTTCTGCAGTTTTCTTCCTCACCCTTTCTTTAGTACTATATCAAGGGTCAGTGGTGATAGATCCCAAAGTTGGTAGAGTATTGGCAATCCAAAGTGCCCTAGAACAGCATGGTTTAAATTGTGGAAGGAAACTTTGAACAGAGCTGCTAGGAAGCTGAGCAAACCAAAAACTATTTCACACTGTGTTGTACAAAGCAGTCCTTAACTCTTCCTGTTTGTTCAGCTAGCAGAAGGTTGAAGTTGCATTTCAGTTAAGAACATTGCTTTCTGTTGCTGTCATTAACTATTTTTCTAAATTACACAGACACAATTTAGCTTGTGTTTGATGTGCTAGGCTTTCTAGAATTTAACATTCTTCTGATCCTTAATGTACTTGCTGGAGAAGATTAATTTCTGAGGAAAAGAGTCCTCAATACCCAAACTAACTTTGAAATGTGCTGTTTTGTTTGTGTTTTAAAATATGAAACAAGAACTTGGGAGTTCTTCCTAGCATTTGAACATGAATTCTTTTATCTCTGTAGTCTCAGCCACCTGATGCAATTGTACGCATGGACTCTGCAGCAGAAATCTGGGTTGCAGTCTGGGCTAAGTTCTTGATCCGTGGTGTGCCCCTCTTCTCCTGGAAATTTAACTTGTCTTGATGTTTAAATGTGTGATATGTTTGGAGAGAGGCTTCAGCTTTTCCACATGATTCCCTTCATTCCTCTTATACTACAGTGGACGGTCGGTGGTTCTAAAAACAAAAAGAAAGGGAAAGCAGGGAAAGTAGAGAAGAAAGGAGCCATGAAGAAACAGATGAACAAAGCAGCCTCATCAGGCAGCTCTGATAAAGACAGCTCCGCAGAGAGCTCAGCACCTGAAGAAGGTAAGCAAATACCCTGTAGTAGAAATGGGTACTCTGTTTTCTGTTGGGTTTTGATCATGGATGCTTCCTCAGTTCAGATTATTGTGATACTTGTGATGGGCCAAGCTGGTGTACTGGACACATTTCTCAACTAGTAATGTCATTATTTTTCCCCCTATTTTAAAATCTTTTTCACTCTATATGTTTAGAAAAAATGGGCAAGAAAAGGAGAAGGGCTAAATACTTATTGAAATGCCAATCATATTGTTTTTGTCTGCACTGTACTTTTTCTCTTCCTTCGTGCATCCACTGTCTTGGAACTATGCCATGGCAATATGTAAATAGTCATCATCCTGTTGCTATTTCAGATGTATGTTGTTGATACAGCTGACAGAATAGAGGCCTTCTCTTCACAAATTGCTAATGAAACTAAAAGAAAAAAGTCTGTTGGCTTACCCTTGTGCTTGTGTCTAACATGTCTACTATAAACATGGTACTGAAAAGGATTTAAGAAGATATCCTGCCTGTCATAACCAGTGGTCTGTATTGTTCAACTCTAGCTCAGGGCTTCAGAACTGATACTGAAAAGTATGTGATAAATTCCGGTATCTTATTATTTATACCCCCTCTTCCGTCCACAGAGGGACCATCAAAGCATTTGATAACACTTTAAAATACAACAACAGAAACACAATGAAAAACATAAAAGTAGGAGACAAAGTATAACAATAACCAGGAAACACTCAAAGTCAGTAGCATTGGCAGAGTCAACTAACATTCACTGCCCACCTGAAAAAATCTCCATTGACTGAGCAAGCAAGCCCTCCCAGGGAAGGGTATTCACAACTAAGATGACCCTATCTCACGTTCCAGTCAACCAAGCTTCCCCAAGTGTTGAGACATGGAGCACGGCCTCTGATGAAGAACAGGAAGTACAGGCAGGTTCATGTGTGAGAAAGTGGGCTTTCAAGTTTTCACATCCCAAGTCATGTAGGACTTGAAAGGTCTCATAAACAACACCTTGAATTAGAGTTTTGCATTCTAAGAACAATTTTCTTCACCCAAAACCATTAGAACTGAGACTGTGTCCTGAAGTATGAACTGTTCAGATGGTAACATATGAGTGGAAATCTCTGCCTAGCTGAAAGGAGTTCGGTATTGGGTTGTATGATAAGTTTAGTGATGACTAAAGTTAGGATACAACCCATTGTATCCTATTGAAAAATATTGGTTGAGGGATATTGACTGGAAAATGGAAATTCATAAAGAAAGATATTAAGAATATTTATGTACCTCTTTTCAACAAGGTTGTTCACAAAGCAGTTTACATAGCTAAATGAAGAAATGTTTCCATGCCCCCAAAGGGCTTGCAGTCATAAAGGAAGAACATGCCAGCAACAGCCAGTGAAAAAGATGTCATTCTGCAGTAAAGGACTGTTGCTCTCCTCCAGTAATAAGAGAAGACCTCTGCAGAAGATGCATCTGCCATGTTAGCACGGCTAACACAAGAATCAAAGTAGTTGGAGTGTGTTAGATTTCTCAGTCATTTATTTTCAATATGTTGACATTTATCTTCTGAAGCAAAGATGCATCTTATCATCATAGCTTGCTGTAATCTGCCTTGAGCCCTCAGGATATACTAAATGATAAATGTAAATTTAGGCATTCTTGTTTTTGTATTCTTTTTTGATATTGTCGTACTTCTTGGCATTCTGGGCCAGTACAGTTGGCATAAAAGTTTCACCTGTTTCAGGTGAAGTATCTGACTCAGAAAGCAACAGCTCCTGTTCCAGCTCAGACTCAGATTCCTCCTCTGAAGATGAGTTCACTGATGGCTATGGGGAAGACCTCATGGGTGATGAAGAGGATAGAGCTCGGCTTGAACAGATGACAGAGAAGGAGAGGGAACAAGAGTTGTTTAATCGGATAGAGAAGAGAGAGGTGTTGAAGAGAAGGTGAGATTGTAAATAGTTTAATTTACACAACCATTTCAGAGTGTGTCATGTATGAACGAACACACCGCCTGCTCTGTTTCAGCCCTTCTAATACAGTTACCATCCTTTCTATGTTTATGTATTCCAAGGAAAGTGTAGTGTACTTCAAAACAGTCCTTATTGACCATTTAGAGTGTTGGTTTGTGTGTGTGTTTCAAGGCAAGCTTAAAGTTGAGTAGATGTACATAGGAATATCAAATGACTCTTTTTCTGGACACAAACAATTATCATATGTTAACTAATTTTCTTTTCACTGCTCCAGAGTTGGCACTACTAAGCAACACACTTTGCTGAACCTGGCATATTCTGTAACTGGGTTTGTTCAAGGGATTATTGTGATTTGGATAAATCATATTAAATACTGCACTCCTCCAACCAGAAGTAAATACAATGAAATGGTCAAAGAAATTGCATTCTTTCCATCAGTGGCTAAATTACCAACTGTCAATTATTGAAATATCTTTAAAAACGTTTAAAGCAGCAATTTTCAGTCTTTTTCATCTCATAGCACACTGACAAGGTACTAAAATTGACAAGGCACACCATCAGGTTTTCGACAATTGACAAAAGCACACCATGCTTCCAGTAGGGGCTCACATCCCCATTGGCTCTACTAATAAATGATTTTCCTCCAAATTTCTGTGGCATTCCTGTGGACCGCTCACGGCACACTAGTGTGCCACAACGCAGTGGTTGAAAATGTCTGGTTTAGAGATACTGTAGTATCTGATTTTGTTGAAAGAAGTAGAACTTGCATTCTTCTACCATTGTCCTATCTTCTGACTCTGGATCTCCTATAACGATTAGTTAGTTGCTTTTCATCTGCAATTTATATAGCATAGGTCCCTTCTTACAACCCTTCTAGTCTGAAGTAGAATTGTTTGGTTTGAAGCATACACTGCGAATTGTAGAATTTAAACCACTTTTTTTTTTTTACTTGGAACTTTCTAAAAAGGAATTGACCAGATAAAGCTGTCAGTTTCCTCATACAACCAGTTGACCATGTGTGCTGTTCATTCTGATAGTGCCAAATCTGGGGTTTTAGTGTATAAAATACAAACTCAGTAGATGCTGAACTTAATTTGGCACCTGAATATTTTCCAGTTTCTTTCATCATAATCTGAATTGTTTGCTACAAAAACTGACTGCATTTTTTAAGATAACCATCAACTACTGTTTTCACCTCTCAAATTCTGGATCATGGTCTTCCACTTTAAAACTGGTCAGTTTCCTAACATCCATGTAACTTACAAAGTTACTCCACTTCCTACTTCAAATTTCTTTGCTTTGAAATTTCTAATCCACTATGCTATTTTAACAGTCCTGTCCTAATGCTTTCTGAAACTGTTGCAGTCTCTTAATCTTTTAATGTTATTTTGGAATCAGGTTTGAAATAAAAAAGAAATTAAAGACGGCAAAAAAGAAAGAAAAGAAGGAGAAAAAGAAAAAGCAAGAAGAAGAACAGGAGAAGAAAAAACTCACCCAGATCCAGGAATCCCAGGTAGAAAATGGCACAAGCTCATTTTCTAGAGCTCATTGTCTAGAAATTCCCTGTACTTCGTTTTGGTAATGATAAATCACTTAAGTTTCAACCTTAATTCAGACTGAAGGATTTTTGAGTAGATTACAGAATTGTCTCAGTGAAACTCTGACAGTTTCACCTCTGACAGGAGGTGTTTTGTTTGTTTGTTTGTTTTGT
The DNA here is from genome assembly GCF_035046505.1 of Tiliqua scincoides. NCBI lineage: Eukaryota > Metazoa > Chordata > Lepidosauria > Squamata > Scincidae > Tiliqua > Tiliqua scincoides. Next base: position 14,577,791 of record NC_089821.1, read on the forward strand.
AAAGCTAAGTATTTTGTTTCCATCTTCTAGGAAGTCTCTGGTAAACTGTGTTGACCACATTTTGTTTTTGAGTCACAGACAGTAGAGCAGGAATAGGTTGTATTGATGCATCTGCATTTGGCTATTGGCGGCAAGCGAGCATCATTGACTTTTGAAGAAAATGGCCTGTCATTTCCCTATCAGTGTAATTTTTACAAAACATTTTTGGTGGGGTAGTGATGCATGTGGTGTGACCATAGCTTTGCAGACTTCTAAAGAATTCACCCAATGCCAAAGACAGTTCTCATGCATATAAATACTTTGTCCCAGAAGATTATTCATATTCAGAAAAAAAATTCAAGGGAATTTCTAGGCTTCTATGAAACAGTGGTTTAACATGCAGGGGAGATGCGTACAGGGTAGGAAGGGTCTTGAAATTATGCATCCTAGGATGCATATTGATGCTATATGAAGCAACAGTCATGCTGCACTGCAAAGTATTGGTGGTTATAGGTTGTATCCAAACAAGGGTGAGTGTAAGGGAGCTCATAGAAAGGAACTTTTCCAGTTCCTTGGGGGCGGGGGCGGGGAATTTAATTTCAGCAAATTCCCCTCTTCAATACTACCAAATGCCATCCCATTTCTAAAGGTCCCCCAACCCTTAGGAACACCTTTTGGAAGGAATTCAGTGGCCTCCTTGAGCAGGATGGAGCCGAAAGCTACCTTTACACAAACTTTCTTCCTCTCACATTGCTTTGGGTACAACCCTATAGCATGATGTCTAGATGTATTTACAGTTAAGATATCCTGTGCTCAGCTTTGTAAGCTAATGAAGGCAAAATAGTTGCTGCTCCCTGAGATTATTCAGTGCAGTTCTGTTCCTCATCCCAAATCTGTGTTGGCATAATCTTGATATCATGTTAAAGGCTACGTAGCTATAAGCATGTGTATCTGTAACTGTTTTAGACCTGAAATGCAACTAGATCTTGAAGAGCTTGTTATGTTATCAGGTAATGTCGCACAATAAAGAGCGGCGGTCAAAGCGGGATGAAAAATTGGATAAGAAATCGCAAGCCATGGAAGAACTGAAAGCAGAAAGAGAGAAAAGGAAGAACAGAACAGGTAAGTTCAAGCGGAAAACTATCTGAAATGGAGTGCATTTCCAGTTCATGTAATATGATTGTCATTTGATGTCCAAACGTTCACCTTTACATATCATTATAAGACACTTCACTGTCTTACTAATTGTGCAGGGCAACCATTTTCAACCACTGTGCCGTGGTACACAGAATGGTCCCCAGGTGTGCCACGAGAATTTGGGAGAGGGCCATTTATTAGTAGGGCCAATGCGGGATGTGAGCCACCATAAACAGCATGGTATGCCTTGTCAGTTGTTAAAAAACTAATGGTGTGCTAAAGACCAGAAGTGATTGTGAGGAGCTCCAGAAGGATCTCTCCAGACTGGCAGAATGGGCAGCAAAATGGCAGATGCGCTTCAATGTCAGTAAGTGTAAAGTCATGCACATTGGGGCAAAAAATCAAAACTTTAGATATAGGCTGATGGGTTCTGAGCTGTCTGTGACAGATCAGGAGAGAGATCTTGGGGTGGTGGTGGACAGGTCGATGAAAGTGTTGACCCAATGTGCGGTGGCAGTGAAGAAGGCCAATTCTATGCTTGGGATCATTAGGAAGGGTATTGAGAACAAAACGGTTAGTATTATAATGCCGTTGTACAAATCGATGGTAAGGCCACACCTGGAGTATTGTGTCCAGTTCTGGTCGCCGCATCTCAAAAAAGACATAGTGGAAATGGAAAAGGTGCAAAAGAGAGCGACTAAGATGATTACGGGGCTGGGGCACCTTCCTTATGAGGAAAGGCTACGGCGTTTGGGCCCCTTCAGCCTAGAAAAGAGACGCTTGAGTGGGGACATGATTGAGACATACAAAATTATGCAGGGGATGGACAGAGTGGATAGGGAGATGCTCTTTACACTCTCACATAATACCAGAACCAGGGGACATCCACTAAAATTGAGTGTTGGGCGGGTTAGGACAGACAAAAGAAAATATTTCTTTACTCAGCGTGTGGTCGGTCTGTGGAACTCCTTGCCACAGGATGTGGTGCTGGCGTCTAGCCTAGACACCTTTAAAAGGGAATTGGACGAGTTTCTGGAGGAAAAATCCATTATGGGGTACAAGCCATGATGTGTATGCGCAACCTCCTGATTTTAGGAATGGGTTAAGTCAAAATGCCAGATGTAGGGGAAAGCACCAGGATGAGGTCTCTTGTTATCTGGTGTGCTCCCTGGGGCATTTGGTGGGCCGCTGTGAGATACAGGAAGCTGGACTAGATGGGCCTATGGCCTGATCCAGTGGGGCTGTTCTTATGTTCTTATGACCATTTTAGTGCCTTGACAGTGTGCCATGAGATGAAAAAGGTTGAAAATCACCAGTGTAGGGGAACACAGTTCAGTCTCGCCAAATCTTTTTCCTCTTTCTTGATTTCATTCTATTCAGCTGCCTCAAGTAGCTTTCAATAATTGTGATCACAGGTGGACATTAAAACATGTAACATGCACACATGGGGAAATTAACTATGTGTGCAAGAACTGAGTGTAGTGGTTATGATACAACTCAGTGGACTGGCGTGAAATGAGGACATAGGAAAAGGCAAAATATAGATCAACAATATATAGTTATATTGTGAGAATAAAGGTATTATAACTAGGAAGGGAAATCAAAATACAATCCAACGGTCACACTCAAACTTGAACAGCTAGGCCCCAAATATTAGCAGCTTCTATGCGTTAGAAAAGGTTATCCTTACAAAGAAAAGGGGTGTGTTATGCCACAGAAGAGAGTTTGGGTAAGCAAGATGATGGTGTCTTAGGGAAATCAAAGACATCTGGGGGGAAACGGGGACATTAAGTATGTTGTCAGTTTGATTGCACATGAGACACAGAAGACAGGGACGTTTGGAGGGCCTGATGATTGGGTACCAAAGGGCAAGGTTATCTGCTGAGATGAGGATAGTGGTATTACAGGGATCATTGCTGAGACATAGTGATCTCCAGATTCAAAGGTGGAGGAAAAGGCACAACCAGAAGTCTAAGCTAATTCCAGGAAGGAAAGCAAGACAAGGAAGCTGAGATAGCTTTCCCAGGGGGAGGCTTCTTGAAAAGTGACTCAGGGGCTTCTTAAGTTGTGCTTCCAGTAGCACCTGGAAGTAGGGTGTAAAGACAAAGGGGAAAGAGTAAGGAAAGAAGATAATGGTCTTTCTGGATGTAGCAAACTTGTAAACAGGTTTGAATTTGGTGGCCAAGCACGGTGCAACTACTCATGGAATTTTCCAAAGGTATAGCTTCTCCAAAGACAACCACTAAGATGGGGGCACCCTCCAAAGAACCAAAGCTTGACCTTCTCCCTAAAGACCTGTAGGCAGTGTTCCCTGTAAGCTGTGCAGCTGCACATCTCTGAGTCGAGCTCTCTGTAGCATGGAGCTTCAAAACCTGGAAGTTTGGTGATAATGCATGACATCATCACCGAGCATCTGGGCACAGTGTTGCAATACTGCACAGAAAAAGAAGGGGTCCACATGCTGGCACAGACCCCTTAGAGCAGCCATTTTCAACCTTTTCAGCTCACAACACACTGTCAAGGCACTAAAATTGTCAAGGCACACTCCCAGTTTTTTGCTTACATTAAATTACTATATTACAATTAATTTTTAATTAATATAATTAATACAATTAAATACATGAAAAAGGGCACAATCCTAACCAGGTCTACTCAGAAGTAAGTATTATTTTGTTCAGTGGGGCTTACTCTCAGGAAAATGTGCTTAGGATTGCAGCCAAAGACTGGGGGGGGGCATGGGGGAGGAATGTGCCTGTGGGACTTACTTCTGAGTAGACCTGGTTAGGATTGGGCTTTTGGTTGCACTCTTTTTTCTCAAATACACAAGCAGGCAATTGGCACTTCTCTCTCCTCCTCTCCCCCACCCACCCTGTCATCTCATAATTGCAGTTAGCACCTTGCCTCGCATTCTCTCCCCCCAACTGGCTGCTCCTGTATTTCAGAAAAAAGTGTGACCAAAAGCCCAATCCTAGACATGTCTACTCAGAAGTAAGTCCCATTATAGTCAATGGGGCTTACTCCCAGGAAAGTGTGGATAGGATTGTGGCCCAATGCCCCTCCTCTGAAAGGCAAAAGCAAGGCAGGGAGGTTCGCTTTGGAGAGCTGCAGGCAACTGTGGCTAGGAAAAGGGACTCTCGTGGACCCTTAGCCAGCCCATTCTTAGGCTAGTGGCCTCAGCAGACTCGCTGGCTTCCTACCTGCTTGCCTGCCCTTGGCTCCCTCCTTCTCACTCCGCCCAGACCTCCTCCAGGCTTTTCTGGTTGCCCAATCAGCATGCAGGGCAGATAAGGGACTTGATACCTAATCCTAGGCATGTCTACTCAGAAATAAGCCCCATAATAGTCAACAGGGCTTACTTCCAGGTAAATGAGGATCGGGTTGCAGCCTTCCTCTTGCTCAGCAGCAGGAGATGCAAAGCAGCCATGGCTGCTCCTTTTTCGCTGCTGCCGAGTGAGGGTCAAAGCAGCCACTTCTCCCGCGTGCGGCTGCTGCCTACATCCTCTGGCCCCATGGCACACCTGAGGCTACCTTGCGGCATACAAGTGTGTCACGGCAGAGCAGTTGAAAACCACTGCCTTAGAGGGAATATAGCTTGTGGGACCTGATCATTCTTTGCCATTGACCTAAACAAAACAAAACTGGCAGAATGTCAGCACATACCTAAACATGTCAGGTAACAAAAGTTATTGTGGAGAAAGTTTATTTTGCTTGAGTGTTCTTTTAATTGTCACAGCCAAGAAACTTGTTTTCTTTCCTTTGATATTCTCAGTGGAACTAAACTGATTTCAACAGATGGCAGTTAAGCTGGCATTCTTTTACTTTGTGTTTCTTTGCTAAAACCTGCAGTCAGAGCTGCTTTTGGTGTGAATGTGGTGGGGGACTCCTTTCTTTTTGTGGTGAACAACTATGCAGTATCATAAATAGCTTTTCAAAGTAATTTGCCGCACAAGCCCAAAGCCCCCTTGCAGTGGCGTCGCTAGGGGGTGCGGGGGGTGTGGTCTGCACCGGGTGATGTGCACTGGGGCAGTGCGCTAAAATCGCGGTGGTTAGGAGTAACCCCATCATATTATATACCGTTGGATGCAGAATTTCGAGCAGAAGGCAATGCAGAAAACCAGAGTGAAATATCTCCTTCCTATCAAAAGTTATGGCCAAAAAAACCGAGAACAAAAAATGCATGGATCTCTATGGAAAGTGAAAGTGAAATGTATTGCGCATTTACTCACGAGTAGGTGAACTTGCCTTAGTCCGTCGGAAAGGGCAGGCTGAGAGGAATCCAAAGAATGTAGCCCCCAAAAACACCTGATAAGAAAGTCCCTCGCTTCAGGCAGATGAATGTATTGAGACTTACGGAAAGAGAAACTAAGCCTCATGGTCAAGTTTACTCGTGAGTAAGCAAACATGCCTTGGCTGGTGTGGAGGATCAGGTGAAGGAGAGTGCAAGGCTACCAGAATAGTCCTGATCCTATGCACCTGGAGCTAAACAAGGGCTCTGTTAAGGCAGCCTCGCCCTGCCCTGCCCCCCCCAAAAGAGATCAAAAGAGGCTTCAGCTGATAAGGTAAACCTTTTTGAGACTTGCAAAGCCAGGTGGATCCTGACAGTGATCTGGTTTAAACAGAAGTTCTTAAATTGAACTGGGCACTGGGTAAGGCTGAAAACCTTACTGATTTTGGAGTGGGGGTGTTATTGCAGGCAGGCTACAGAGGAAATTCACTTGGTAGACCAGGACTGGCTTCTGCTTATTTAATTATTTGTTTACTTTAATATTTATACTTATTTATTTTAATTTGCCTGATGATGTCACTTCCACCATGACATCATTTCTGGTGGGTCTTGGACAGATTGTCATTCTAAAAAGTAGGTTCCAGTGCTAGAAGATTGAGAACTGCTGCAATAAGGTGTTAGTAAGTTGACACCCTGGGAGGGTGTGACACCACTAGTGACCAAAATCACTAAAATCATAATTTGGAAGAATACCTTCGTGTTATATATCAATCAATGCGTCATCTTTGTTCTATCAAAAGGTACAGCCAAAAAACTGGGCAGAGTGATGGTACAGCACCACACCCACCACCTAGGGTGTTGCCCCGCCCACTGCATGGGGGGTGACGCGCTGGCATCCTGCATCAGGTGACATGAACCCTAGTGATGCCACTGCCCTCTTGTGCATACGAAACTACTTGCACAGCTCTACAGATTCTGGTGTGTGCCTTGACTGCTAGCAGTTAGGAAAATTACAGTTACTCTTAAAACTTCATTCATGAAGCAAACTTGATGTAAATTCAGTTATAGATGCATTCTGATTTCCAGCTTCAGTTAGGATCTCTTTTCCATTCGCTTGCACTTATTAAACTAAAGGAATCTCTAGGCAGAGAAACGAAGTTGTTTCCTTTATCCTTGTAGCTGAGTTGCTTGCAAAGAAACAGCCTTTAAAAACCAGTGAAGTATATTCAGATGATGAAGAGGAAGAAGAAGACGATAAATCTAGTGAGAAAACTGATCGTTCATCAAGGTCATCTTCTTCTGATGAGGAGGAAGAGTGAGTACTGAATGTATCTTGATGTTTGGGGAAAGAGAATCAGGTTTAAAACTTAAATGTGTTTTCTGTTTGCATTGCCAGCTTCTGTGTGTCAGCCAAGGAGTGCTTGCTTGTCTTTGGGTTATGTAATGGTTTCTGCAATCTTGGTGTGCAATGTACTAATGTACTCATTTTATCTTATACCTAGCACCAAGTATTAAAATGCAAATGGTAGAAGTACATTCAAAATATGGTTGTCTTTAGTGGTTTGGAACCTGTTCAGTTTGAGTAGCAAAAAACCATTGGCTGACTCTAAACTTACCACTGAACTTGTAGAAGCTACTTAGGTTTCTAGAAGAACCTCTTCCATAAATAACAAGAACTTTGGAGAACTCAGCTGGTTGGTTATCAAATACAGAAATTGGCTACCAAGAGTATGTGAATGTGGGATTCTGGCATTTGAACATAAAGCACTGTTGACTCTCTTCCTGTTGGAAGATATGCATAGTTTTTCCTCTTTGTCACATTAGAAAAGAAGAAATTCCTCCAAAATCACAGCCAGTGTCCTTGCCTGAAGAACTGAATCGAGTTCGATTATCTCGGCACAAACTGGAGCGCTGGTGTCACATGCCTTTCTTTGCCAAGACTGTCACAGGCTGCTTTGTGCGCATTGGCATAGGAAACCACAATAGCAAGCCAGTCTATAGGGTGAGTTTTCTTGGGGGGGACCCAACCAGACTTTCTTCTTCTTGGCTGTATGAACAGCAAAGCCTTCCCATCTTTTGTGAGCTGTTAGAGGTGCAAGAACTTGCCTTTCCAAAATATGGTGTAAATGACTAATGCATAATATTGACTATGAATTCTTTTTTATTTTTCTGTCCACTACCCTGTTTTTATTAATTAGCGTCAAAAAATATTCTTCAAATGTCCTTCACAGAAAACCTTTAACTTTAAAACTAATGCATTTAGATTGTGTGTTTTAAAGATAAGGCCTTCCTGTTTCAAATTGAATAGTTAAATCCATAGTGATTATCAGTAGACATGAACATTTGCTCCAGCTTCTTTTGTAATTGCTCTTTATTGCTTCTGCTGTCTCAAATCTTTTTTTTTCGTTGCTGGAAAAAGTATGAGTTTAAGAGCTTGTCTTATTTGTCTCTTTCTCTTCATATGCATAGGTGGCAGAAATAACTGGTGTTGTAGAAACTGCAAAAGTTTATCAGCTTGGGGGTACCAGGACAAACAAAGGGCTGCAGTTAAGGTAAGATATCGGGAATTAATATTTAATCACTTTGGTGTGACTATCCCCTGCATAAAGGGAATGTGGTAATCAAATGTCAGAATTTTTCCTCTCCTTAAGCAATAGAAAGTCAAATAATTGTTGGTATTTTCTCTGAGACGTAAATAGTATGAGGTACCTGAACAAACATACAAATTGGATAAGGCAGTGATTTTCAACCATTTTCATCTCATGGCACACTGACAAGGCACTAAATGGTCAAGGCACACCATCAGGCTTTTGACAATTGACAAGGCACACCGTGCTGCCAGTGGGGGCTCACATCTCCCATTGGCTCTATTAACAAATTACCTTCCCCCAAATTCCTGTGGCACACCTGTGAACCACTCGCGGCACACCAGTGTGCCACAGCACAGTGGTTGAAAATGGCTGGGATAAGGTGAGTGTAGTACAAATATTACCTCTACTATCTCATTTGGAATGAGAACTTTCTGCGTCTAAGGTAGCATTGGGGCAGGTATAATATAGCAGAGGAAGCCAAACGGCAGCTTGCAAGCCACATGTGGCTATTTGACATTTAATGTGCAGCTCATGGAAATACTGTATGTTGACTGAGCTCCTTTTTGTATCACAATTAATATAAAAGTTAATTAAGAAATTTTCAAGCTTTATAATTATTGACCGGGTATAAACTGAGTTCACTGGGTTAAAACAGAAGTTTAATGTTCATAGTGAGTATATATTTAAGAATTTAAATGCTTCTTAAATATTTCAGCTTTCAAGCATCTGAAGTTTAACGTATGTGGCTCTTACATTAAGCAAGTTGTTACATTAACCCCTGTAATATAGTATGATGGATAATTCTGTAGCCAAGTTTAGAATGCGCACTCCTTGGTGTGTGTATCTAACACTGCCCCTTCTCTTATTGGGAGGTAACAGAAGTGGTTATCATAAACTGGTTCATAAGAAATTTTTCTCTTCACAGGCATGGTAGTGATCAGCGTGTGTTTCGTTTAGAGTTTGTCTCCAATCAAGAATTCACGGAGAGTGAGTTCATGAAATGGAAGGAAGCTGTAAGTTTGCTATAATGTTTCAATTTTCCCAAATAGCTTTTGCCAAGTTCAGTGAATGAAGTCTTTTGAGGCTTACTCTCTTTTTACTAGATGTTTTCTGCTGGGATGCAGTTACCCACACTAGATGAGATAAACAAGAAGGAAGTGTCCATCAAAGAAGCCCTCAACTATAAATTTAATGACCAGGATATTGAGGAGGTAAATGAAGAAAATGTACTTTTGAGCTGGAACCATGCAATTGAAGGTTCGTAATGGAAAGGTAGGTGAGGTCTTAAAGAACAGAGATGTTCTCGGATGCCAAATTCTGGTTCTATAAAGATAAGATGGTGTAGGGACTTTATAACTGAATGATTCAAGGCTCTGCTTTGGTTCTCTTGCCATCATCTTTGTTCTGCCTGCTTTAAGGTGTTATGAAGGATTAAGGGCCCAGTCCTGTTCCACTTTCCAGTGCCGATGTAGCCACAATGCAGCTCTGTGGTGAAGGAACAAATTTCCCTTACCTTGAAGAAGACCCCGTGACTGCTTACCCACTGCAGGATGCAGCGCATGCTCCATGGGCACGACTGCATCAGTACTAGAGAGAGTTGGATTGAATTGGGCCCTAAGATTACTGTTAATAATAATAAGATTTTTTACAGCATCTACCCATAAACTAGACTAGCTCTGCTCTGCTTCAGTTATGGTCTGTAATCACTTTACAATGGAGGTGGACTGCAGTTTCTCTTGATAGATTGTGGCTTACCACTAGAATTGCAGCTAGCATGCAACAGCTGATGATGAGACAAATTATTAAGTGCACCTTCCAGCAGTGTATAAATATTGGTCAGGAACAGAATTTCAAGCAGGCTACAAAGTGAGTGAAACAGGAACTAGATGGCTTGTAAAGGCTTGAAGCAAGTGAGCCACAGCAGTGTAAAACAAAACCTACCTTGTACTAGCTAATGGAGTCAGTTGTCTTATTTGCAAGTTCCAGGCATTCCTCTAAGAACCAATTTTTCTGACGTCCATTTGTAGATTGTAAAAGAGAAAGAGAGGTTCCGGAAAGCACCACCAAATTATGCCATGAAGAAAACGCAGTTACTAAAAGAAAAGGTAAAAGATGGTAGAACTGGGAATTGTGCATGAAGATAACCTCTTGCTGGAAGGCTAAATCTGCTAGATGCCTGTCTGTCTAAATGCCTTTCCTTAATACCACTCAATTTTTTTGGGGGGGAGGGGGGATTTGCTTCTTGTAATTGCGAGTATTTTTCTCCCAAAATTTTTGTTAGTGACAGTCTTGTTCATGAACCTTTCAGTTTTGATTGTGCATCATTTGAATTGTCTACCTTATAATTATATACCCTAGTTTCAGTGTGTGAATTTCCAGGGTGGATTCAGTTCATGTTGTTAGCTTTATGAAGTTCAGTTTTGTCCCAAGTGAAGACAGATTATTCATTTTTGATAGACTAAACCTTAAACTCCTATCACTGCCAGTAGGTGACACCCTAGATCCATCTTATGATCGGATCTTACACTATGAAGCAATAGCTAAAATAATTATATAAAATGACACCACTGAACTTATAATTGTTTTTCCTGACCTATGGGTCCGATTGTAGTTGTTCCTGAAATATGCAGGAAAGAAAATGAGAAGCTACCTCTTTAATATAATATGTTGGTATGATTTTTTAATAAAACTCTGATCTGTATAACGGGTGCTGCTATGATGATCCAGGACAAAGCAAATCTCTCCTTTTTTTTTTTTTTTTGGTTGAAGGCCATGGCAGAAGACATGGGAGACCAGGACAGGGCAAAACAGATTCAAGATCAGCTTAATGAGTTGGAGGAGAGAGCAGAAGCCTTGGATCGTCAGAGGACAAAAAATATTTCAGCCATCAGGTAGGCTCAAACTTTGAATAACAACAACAACAACAACAACAACAGTATTTATATACTGCTTTTCAACTAAAGTTCACAAAGCGGTTTACAGAGAAAAAAATCAAATAACTAATGGCTCCCTGTCCCAAAAGGGCTCACAATCTAAAAAGATGCAAAAGAACACCAGCAGGCAGCCACTAGAAAAGACACTGCTGGGGTGAGGTGGGCCAGTTACTCTTCCCCTGCTAAAAAGAGGAGCACCCACTTGAAAGAGTGACTCTTACCCAGTTAGCAGGGGTTAAGAAACAGAAACAGAATGTTGTCATACTGGAGTTATCAGGAAGTTTCAGTAGCCCTCTTAACATCAGTGTGTTTATGATATCAATTCTGGAATCTTATTGTAGACTGATCTGCTAGTTTGCTTCACCAGGACAGAAATAGCCATTTTGCCAATTTTCAGAGATAATCCCTAATTTAATTCGTCACCAAAAGAAATGTGTTAGTCAGGAAGTGACATTTTTTTAACCTAAACAACCTTTTTAATAAAATGGAAATTTCTTGCTTCAATAAGTGGTAACTGGGACTTTTTCTGTTTGCAGTTATATCAATCAGAGGAATAGAGAATGGAACATTGTGGAGTCTGAAAAGGCTTTAGTGGTGAGTGGTGATGATAATGGGGCAGGGCAAAGAATGCAGAATATACTGTCACTTGAAAAGGTGGTTTTCTGAGCTAAATATTTGGATTTTTTCCTCGTATTTGTGAGAAGGAATTTTTTACAACTGTACTCCATCTTCTGGGCAACTGCACAGTGTCAAACAATTACTGCAGATTTGTCAAGTAGCATCCCTTTCTAATGATTGAGTATGCACTGGTTGCAATTTTTTTTAGTGTGCATATTTTTTTGTGTGCATTTCTGTTACTTTAGAATTGCAATAGTGGTACACTTGAAGCCCACCTGCTATGGAGCAAACCTGCAAATGCAGGAACATAAGAATAAAATGAGAATTGCTGGAGGCTGCCTTCTCTTCTCCTGCACTAATGGAAGCAGGAAAACTGTTGGAGAACCTATTTGTTCTTGCACTCAGAACAGTGATCTAGCTTCTACTCACAGTTCTTTGTACTCAATCCACCAGCAGAATATAATAATAATAATAACAGGTATTTATATGCCGCCTTTCTTGGTCTTTATTCAAGACTTTATTCAAGGCGGTTTACATAGGCAGGCTTTATTTAAATCCCTTATTAAATAGGGATTTTTACAATTTGAAAGAAGGTTCTTTCTTTCAAGAACCACTACATTCAGGTGTTTCATTCCGATCTGGCTTCACATTCTGGCCTCCATCCTCCCACGCTCAGAGCAGATGGAATAGCTCGGCTTCAGCTTGTCTGCTGCTTCAAGGTCGCACGGTGCTGGTGGCCTCGAACTGGCGACCTTGTGGATGTTATCTTCAGGCAGACGGAGGCTCTACCCTCTAGACCAGAAGGAACTGTGCATGCGTGTGTGTAGGAAGTGCATGCATGTGTTGGGGGAGAGTGTGTGTGTGAGAGATAAAGAAAGTATGAATGAATATCCTTGGAATTTAAGAAGTACTAATTGTACATTAGAATTGTGTATGAGCCTACTCTTTGACTTGCGAAGATATTGGCAATTGAGCCTTCCAGTATCATGTGGAATGACCTTTCTTGCTACAGTGCTTTGTAAGATTGAACTGAAAAAGGTGAAAGAAGATGACTGCAGAGTTCTTATTTCTTTTTGCAGGCTGAAAGTCACAATATGAAAAACCAGCAGATGGACCCCTTTACTAGGCGACAGTGCAAACCCACAATAGTCTCTAACGTAAGTAAAATGTAGAGATTGAGAGCAGGGTAGATGGTTCACATGTGGAGATGGTGAAGGTGTGACCAGTAGGAATAGAGCTATCCAGGCATGTGACACTAATTCTAGATATGAACTACGATCACAGAATGCTGTAGTCTATAGTTCACTGCACACAAGAACCTTATTCATGTTTTGCTTCAGCAGAATGACATACTTACTGATAAGCACATCCAGCTGTGCATAGATAAAGCAGAATACTAATTGCCTTTTAACCATCACTAAAAATCTTAATTACATTTGGAATGACAACAGCTATAGTTGTACTCCACAGATCAGCATGTAGTTACAGTTGTGTGTACATCTTCATTGTGATAGAATTTTAAAGCTAGAAGATCTGCAGTGATTGAGTTGATGTTGAATTTCTTCCCTTTGTTACAGTCCAGAGATCCTGCTGTCCAAGCTGCTATCCTTGCCCAACTGAATGCAAAATATGGATCTGGTGTATTGCCTGATGCTCCAAAGGATATGAACAAGGCAAGTATCCTCGGCCTTTTGCTGTTCTATTTGCGTTTATCTTGTTGTCATACAACTCATTGCAACCTGCAGAAATATAACCAGTTGCATTTTAAACATAGACCTCACTCTGTAGAGCTTATCTGCCCAAAAATATTGGAGTCTGTTTAGTATGTGAAGGAAACTAAATGGAGTTTCCTAAATGGAGGTCCATTCCATAGCCATCCAGGCAACTAATAAGTTGGTCCTCTCTTGGTTTAGACTCTGCGGCCTACTTTTTGTGTGCTATTTGATGTTGAAAGTTTTCTTTTTTTTTCTTTATTTCAGAGTCAGGGAAAAGACAAAGATATGAATTCAAAATCAGCCAGTGACCTCTCAGAGGATCTTTTCAAAGTGCACGATTTTGATGTGAAGATTGATCTCCAGGTTCCAAGCTCAGGTAAGTAGTGCTTCTGGAGGACGGAAAGGTGGCGATAATCAGCTTCCTGCACTAACTGACAAATTTAACCAAAATGCGAAGTCTGTGAATGGAAGATGGAACTAATTTTATGTACATTGATTTTATCACTGCTGTAACTTCTAGTTCTACTTGAAATAATGAGCTCCTGCTAACAGGACTGCGCTCTTGGTTATTACTGTGGGTTAAGAAAGCTCAAAATGCAATAAATACAGTGGCTGGTCAGATATGGAAATTATTTCCTCATGGAGAAAAAGTGCTGTTGGTTTTCCCTGAAGTGGTGCTGATTTTACCAGTGCCCTTTGCAGCTCCTGCCTGCCAGCTCAAGGGTCTTATAGCCTGCTTTTGCAGCTGCTTCAGAGGAAGGGTCAGCAGTACTAGGAGCTTGTGTCCTCAGCCTGTATGGGGCAGGAACCTGTCACTATTTGTTACTCTGTAGAGTACCCATAGCTGATGGTGCCGTAGTAATCATTATGAAGATGATGAAAGAAGTAATGGGAGTTCCTTAAAGCTTGGTGATTTGTCTAGGACAACCCCTGGGGGCAGGGGATTAAGAATAGGCCCTCCATTTGGCTGTACTTGTCATAAGAGGCGACTAAACAGCCACCAGGTAGATGGGACTCGTTAGCCTGGGAAGGCAGCTCATCTGAGAGAAGGAAAACTCTGATCCCAAACCTCCACTGCCTCGGCTACATCCAGTTATGGAAAAGGCTTCAGGAGTCAACCTCGAAGCAAAATCCAGAGCCGGAGTCCCTGAGGCAGTTCATGGCTGAACACTGTCATGTTCTGGCAACTCCTGAGACGCCGCTGGAACCAGCAGTATTGGCCTCTGCCTTTCCATTGGGCCATTTCAGTGACATGGAGAGGGGGGGTTTGCTGCATGGGTAACAGTCTATCTTCCATATCTACCTTACCCAAGCTTCGCGCACTGAAGAGGACACTTTGTTCCAGAACCACTATTCAGAGCGTGATACCATAGTCTTCTGAGACTGAAGGATGCCAATGAACAATGTCTAGGACAGAGCAACTGATGAATTGCAGCTGGGTCCATAGCCAGACGTTTTGTGGGAAAGGGCCTAACAAGTTTACTTGTAGAATGTAGTTCTATACAACTTCAACATAAGTGAGAAGTATTTTTTAGTCATTCCTGTGTCCTTGCAGTCATTGACCTGACAGTACTAGAAACCAGGAGCAGATTTACTGACCAAACACTCTTCACTAAGTGAGAATATAAGTCCTACTGATAAGTTCAGTGAAACTTACACTTAAGTACATATGCATTGGAGTTGTTGGCATCCTTCAGTCTCAGAAGACTATGGTATCGCGCTCTGAATGGTGGTTCTGGAACAGAGTGTCCTCTCCAGTGTGCAAAGCCTGGGTAAAGTAGATATGGAGGATAGACTGTTTCCCATGCAGCAAATCCCCCCTCTCCACGTTGCTGAAATGGTCCAATGGAAAGGCAGAAGCCAATACGGTTGGTTCCAGCTGCGTCACAGGAGTTGCCAGAACGTGACTGTGTTCAGCCATTTTGCCTCAAGGTTGACTCCTGAAGCCTTTTCCATAACTGGATGTAGCCACAAGGCAGTGGAGGTTTGGGATCAGTTTTCCTTCTCTCAGATGAGCTGCCTTCCCAGGCTAACGCGTCCCATCTACCTGGTGGCTGTTTAGTCAGCTCTTAGGACAAGTACAGCCAAACAGAGGGCCTATTCTTATCCCCCAGCCCCAGGAGTTCTTTTCCCCCAGCCTCCAGCCTATTCTTATCCCCCAGCCCCCACGCATTGGAGTGACCTCTTCATATCTGCTGCAAAACTACAGAAGCTTGTCTGTTAGCAGAGGTGACTTATTGCTGAAAGTGTGTGGTACAGTAGAGGATGGTGCAGTAACTGAGGCTTGTCTCTTCTGGAAAATTAACAGCAATTTTTCTTTGTAAAATTCCCCCTTCTGTCCTCCAGATACAGTCTGACACAAGTCACCTAATACTGCTACATATGATACTGTGTTTCTTAACAAGAAACACTGGTGAAATTGCTGTGGTTTTTTTTTTCATAGATGGGCATATCACCTTGTGCACTGAAACTTAATTAGAACACCTTTTCTCAGAAATAGCTGTGGGCCAATAATGCACTCTACTGATAATGTGGGATGGATGCCCAGCACTGAATCTCTGCTGAAGTTGTCATCAAGAATCGAGTGCTTTGTTAAGAAAAACCTTAACAAAGCAAACATTGGTTTGATCACTTTTATGTGAGGCCAGTGTAGGAACAAACTAGGCGTGGGCCAAGAGCATGTGAACTTTATATGTCTCCTTCTGTATGTGTTTGTTTTCCAACAGAGTCGAAAACACTGGCCATCACCTCCAAGGCTCCCCCAGCAAAAGATGGTGCCCCTCGGCGATCACTGAACCTGGAGGACTACAAGAAAAGGCGGGGGCTTATTTGAGCATACCCACTCTGCTGCTTCTGATCCTGCATGCTACATGATGCCCCCCACCTTTATTTTCTTCCCTCCCTCTTCAGTTTGCCCTTCTGGGTTTGGAGCAGCACAAGAGCTGGGAAGAGACTCCTTGAAATTGCCAGCCATCTGTAATATAAATCATTGACTCTTTACTGTATAGACCTCCCTTCTTGCCCTTTTCTCCTGCCACCCACAAATATGGATCCATGGTAATTTTAGGTTTTTTTTAAACACAGCAGGTTTGGCTGTGAGTATTCAGTGTTAACCTGGAGTCTGGATTTCTGCTGGAATCTTTGGTGGTGAAAGCAGTGTTTAGCACTTGGCTGTCTCACCACCACAGGCAAGGAAAGTTGAATGGTGGCACAAGACCTCTTGAGGCTTGAAGGTCACTTGCACTTTTTTCTTCTTCTTCCCCCTGGCTCCTAGCTTTGGAGAAGGGCATCTCTACAAACTGGCTTAGGTTGACAGTGTACATTTTTGTGGGGGTGGGTGGGTTGTGTGAATTTTTTCCTGATAGTTTTTTTATCATTTTTAATCTGCAGTACTATTTGTATCTGTCTGTCACAGTTCTTTACAGCTGTCTTGAATTTCTACCAGCTATGTTTGAGCATCCGAAACAGCAGAGGCAATTTAGTAAATGTGATTTTTTTTTAACTAAACAAAAAGTCTGGCTGACAATAGTTGTGTAACTTCCCATCTTTCTTCAGACTTACAACAATCCCTTCCCCACTTCTCTCTAAGTGTCTTGCTTTCTAATGCAGTAGTACATGTCCCTTGAATTCTCTGTTGCAGGTGGATGCAGGCACTTCACCATCCTTGGCTGCTACTTGGGTGTGTCCCTTCCCCCCCCCCCCAGCAATATAATCATTCAGTCTTCATTTTGCCTCATTTTCCAAGCCAGATATCTTTATTTGCCTCTTGTTAAATTTTTTATCTTGTTTTGCAGAATGGGAAAGATACAGTAGAAATGAGACTAGAAAAAAACAAGAGGGCAGTTGTTTGACCTATATGTAACTGGTACAACATGTGCAGTGAAATTCTAGCACAAAGATTGTATGTATGGAATGTCTGAATAGGAACAAGATGACTGCTTGATAATCACTCAGGTGTAAAGATCGAAGTGTAAATAAATGATTTATCAAAGAGTTCTTCAAAATGAATTACAGTGAGTTATCCTGAACTGAGAACTATGTACCTTGCTACATGCCAGTGATCTGACAGGTCACACAAGCATCAGTGCTGGAAAGTCCTCTTTACATTAGGATGTTTTCCTGACTTTCGGATAAAAGAAATCCTAACATGTGAAATATTTTTAAGCAAGTCCAGCGAATGTTTACCTACATCTGAATAGAAATTTGAATCTTGTCGCTGTGATCTGTGGGATCCTTATCGATGCTTTAATCTGTTTCTTCTTAATTCTTTATTTAAGACTAGGGAGACACGTAACTGTGTAAATCCTGATGAAAAGAGGGGGGGAAACACAATCCTCTCCCAAAGCAGTTTTTGTCAAGTCATGTAAACTTTGTGGCTTTATTTACTAGATGGTCCATAGCTTTGCGGGCTATTGTGTAAATATGTAATCATTCTGGTTTTATTTCTGCCTTTTTTTTCTAGCAACTTTTCTTGAGCTCTTGTGTGGATTCTTATTTACATATTTGCTTCTAACTTTTTTTAAGTGGTTTTCTAGAATCTGCCAGTGTATAGCTGTTTGGGAGCCATCATGATACACTATGTAGATATGCATCTATACCACTTGATTTTGCCAGCAACATCATCTGTAGTAGCCAGTCTCCCCCGCACCAACACTTCTGATGTAGAAAAATAGAACTGCAAAACTACTGCGAGGTTTTGATTGCCCACTAATTTCTACAAAGCTATGACATAGGAGCAAGAGGAGCAAGCAAAGGTGGAACTATTTTCTTATGACTCCACCTAATTATATATCATGGCAGTCCACAACAGACCCTTGTAGCAGAGGTACACCTCCTGACATTGGGGCTTCGTAATCAAAATACTGAGGACATCCCTAAGTTGTCAATAATGCATCGGTTTTTCCTTTCCAATTGGGTTAAAGGAGTTGATCACATCAAACAGGGAAGGAAGGATTGTATTAAGAATGCAAAAGTGAACGAGGCAATTGTCCTCACGTGTCCCTTTACGAAATTCTGCTTTTTACCGAAGTACTGGATGCCGAGTTCTTGTACACCGTCTGTTTTTCCCACAGAATAATGCATTGAGGGCGTAACTTTTCTCAAATAACTATGGAACTAATTGTGTATGAAGGTGTTATGTTTTCTCCTCTTTAAGTGCATGTGACAGTGAGTGACGACAACACAGGCTCATTGGGAGGGATGGGTTTATTTGCTTTAATTCATTGATGTCTCGGCAGCATTCGTTACAAATGTATAGACTTCTATAAATAAACTTTGGTTGGTTTTAATAAAGCTGCTCCTGTTCACTCCTTTTCTTTTTTAAGGTGCTCTGGAAACAACAGTCTTTCCATGGGTATTTGTCTCTTGAGCAATACAACAGTCTACATTTAGGACACTTCTGGTTACGTCAAAGTTGTAAAAATCCATTTTGGCTTCAGTTGAGTTTAAATTCATTTTAAACCATTTCTGTCCAACATTTCAAATATGCAACAAGGACCAAATGTGTATACTTGTGGACCAGGCAAAAATGGATTAAGGATTGTGGTATTTCTAAGTTCCCAGCAGTTCTCAGCATGTTAAGATTAGATGGCAAAGTATGTTTGGAGCCAGGGAGTTGCCAAAGTTATAGCACCAAGGCTCACATCGAGTTCCGAGTCTTCACCAGCCTTGACTCAAGTCTCCCATGAGTCATAACAGGCAGTTGTTGCGACTCATCCAGAGCTGTTTTTCAAGTCATTTTTACTCAGGTTCAAGTCTTTTTGAGAAACAAGTCAAATCACAGAAGCAGTGGGGGAGAAAAACAAGCACACACAAGCAAGCACCCACAAGTGAGTCTTAAATCGAGTCCATTATTTCTTTTTTAGGGTAAACCCTCCCAAGTCAGTGCCAAGTTTTTGACACGCCCAAGTTTTTACAGTGCCCTAGTTTTTGACTCAATTCTGGCTTCAGTTACAAGTGGGAAAAAGTGTTTTCAGGACTTGAACCTGAGTCATGGCCTGTCCCTGCTTTTAGAGATCAGGTATGTTTCAAAAACACAATGGGAAATGATCAAATTCTGCCTTTCAGTATAAAACTTTCAAGGTAGCAAACATATTATGAAAAGTTTGAAGACAGATAAGATGAAGACAAAAAAATTACAATCGTTTGGCTCTTCATAAGGGGAACTTCTGCCTCAGTTTGAAGATGAAAAGTAGATGCTTCGTTCAGTCAAGCTGAGATAGTTTTTTGTATTACCAAAGTACCAGGAACAATGCAATATATGACTGGTAAGAACGATATTGCTATGCCAATATTTGTTCTTTTACTTATTTCCATTCCATGTTTGTTATGTCATGGAGTTGATCAGAAATCCCCTATTCGCTTCAAACATTAAAAATGTAAAGACTCACTTTTAAAAAGTATAAACATTCTACAATGCATATGCCCATTAAAAGCATTGTCTTATATGTATCCAAATGCACAACCTCTGTTGAGATGAGAAAGCAAACATTTATGTGCATGGTTTGCCTGCTTGAATGAGGTTGTTCCGAAAAATTGAATAAATTCAAAGGCTCCGAGAATCCAAAGTGTAATGAAAGTGACTCTCCAAGTTGTAACCCAATGGCTAAGGTATGATAAATGAAGAAAATAAGTTCTATTCTTAGCTTGGCCTGTATAAACTGAAGCAATTGTGTACAAACCTGACCCTGACTTCCTGATTGTCACCTGGGCCAAACTTAATAATAATAATAACTTTATTTATACCCCGCCCTTCCCCCCAAAGGGACCCAGGGCGGCTTACAACAGTTAAAAACAGATTAAAACATGAATTAGCAAACAGATAAAAACATAATAACACATTAACAGATATAATAAAAACAGTAGTCAGATAAAAAGTCAGGTAAAAAAGAGCATATAGCAGCAAATCGTAAGGAATCAGGCCATTTAAAAAGGCCATGAACTCAGAAGGCTTGTTTAAACAGAAGGATCTTCAGGCCTTGCTGAAAAATCTCAAGAGAGGGAGCCATTCTCAAGTCAAGGGGAAGGGAGTTCCATAACTTAGTTCTTACTTCTGATCAAGTAAATAAAACCAAAGCAATAAAACCCAGGGAATTGTAGATGTAATTTGAAAATGACAACCACTCATTAACTAAGTACTCTTATTCAAAGGATTGTCTTATTTAAGAAGAAAAAACATGTCCAACCCCTAGCTTAAATTAGTACCAGGAAGTTAAAATGTACCCAGTTTTTAAGCTTGACAGTAGTTGTCTATCTAGTCTGCAATAATCCTCTTAAAGGTTGCGTGTGTGTGTTTAGGTGTGGATAAATGCAAACTTCTTAGTGGTGTACCTATCTCAAGAAGCAAGTCCACTAAAAAGTAGAGAAGAGTCACGTTCTTAAACTTGGGGGTATGGAAGTATTGCAGAGCCTCCCCATGGATAGTTGAAGTCATTCTTGGACATGTTTTTATTATGAGGATTATGGGCCTATTATAAGCATTTCAAATGCAAACTTTATTTAGGTGCTGCTCTTTGAGGAGAAATGGCTTGTGCGGGTGCCTTCTGGCAGGGACCAACTCCACACAGCATTGCCCCAGAGCAGTGTGGGTAAAAAGAAATGGCACCAAAAACTTAAGGTATGACTTCCTTTAATTTAAAAAAGAAAAAAAAATGGGATTCCTATCTCTACTCATTTTGTTTCATAACAAGGGCGAAATGCACCAAATGCATGTGATATGCTAGGCCAGGGGTGCTCAATAGGTGGATCACGATCTACCGGTAGATCGCGAGGCAAAATGAGTAGATCGCGGAGTGCCGACCCCCCCCCTTCAGGTGCCTCTGGGAGGAAACGCCGGGAGTAAGGCCCATTGTACTCAATGGGGCTTACTCCCAGGTAAGTGTGGCTAGGATTGCAGCCTCACAGCCTAATCCTAGGCATGTCTACTCAGGAGTAAGTCCTGTTATACTCAGTGGGGCTCAAGGTACACCAACGTACATTGTACACATAAATGTTATATGTTATGATGGCGTGAA
Source organism: Tiliqua scincoides (assembly GCF_035046505.1). NCBI lineage: Eukaryota > Metazoa > Chordata > Lepidosauria > Squamata > Scincidae > Tiliqua > Tiliqua scincoides. The sequence continues at coordinate 14,599,001 of NC_089821.1, forward strand.
CTTTGTAAAAAAAAACTCTGGTAGATCTCCGGGCCTTGCTGGGTTTCAAAGTAGCTCTCGAGCCAAAAAAGTGTGAGCACCCCTGTGCTAGGCACACTGCTGTGCAAAAGTATTTGTTACAACATGTTTGCATAGCCCTCGTAGGGATGAGGCAAGTCCTTTACTGATCACCCTTTCAATAAGGCAATACTGCCACTTATTCCTGTCATGACAAATTAAGTGCCTCCTTTGTTCAGTGCTGAATGATAGAACTGGGTCCCATGCCTTATGTTTCCATTTTCCATTTATTATCTTGAAATTGTGCCAAAGATGGAAGTTGGCTTGGTCACCAAGTCAGTTGTCAGAAGTTGTTAACTAAATAATCTCTCCTTTATTTACAAGGAACTTTGAGCAGTTTGGGGGGGTTTTTGGACTGAAGAGGTTCTCTAATGAAATTTGATTGATGCTGTGGATTGTGAAAGACCAGAAGGAAATTTAAATGCCTGACCCTCATGCCTACTGAAGCTCATAACACAGGGATTGAGTCAGCTGTTAAGTGACGACTACTCTGCAGTCCTGGCTCCCACAGAAGATCATCTATGATCACCCCTTCTAACTAATCCTTAAGACCCAGAAATACTTAGCATTTACTAAACATTCCATATGAATTCTCTTATTGAGTGGTTGTTTAGGATAAGTACCCTGCTGTCCATATTGCAGCTAGGAAGTTAAAAGCACAATCCTCTACATGTCCACTCAGAAGTAAGTTCCATGGTGTGAAATGAGCTTTACTCCCAGGAGCAATTTCTCTTTACTTTGAAAATGTTCACTCCGGCAAAGCCTGATACAAAAAGTTGACAAAGTTGTCCATGCCCTTGCATTTTTCTTCTTTCAAAATACACTGACTGGAAAAATACTCGGGGTCAAATTTATAGCACACTCTGAGTTTAAAAAAAAAACAAAAGAGACCCTCCTCCCGGCAAATCAATTCAGCAACGTTTCAATTGCCCTTTATCTTGTTTTAAACTGAACAATAGTTCATCCTGGCATGCCTCATCTCTCTCAGGTACCATGAGATGTGAAAACTTGGGAAATGAAAGATGTATTAAGCTCCATAAAGCGTGTCTTGGCATTACAGTGACCAATACCATCTGGAGTTAGCTAACCTGTTCTTTTCCTCTGGTGGATATCTGGAGTGGTTTCCACGATGCTACACAGAATGTGTGACATTTGCGTGTCAATGCAAAAGTCCGTGCATTTTAATAAAGGAGTTGGTCTCGCATAACACAGTAGCTGGACATAAATACGGTTCTTTCACCATTAATTTGAACTGTGTAGGCTAGTCAGGATAGAAAGGGAGCAAGCATAGAGTTCCAAACTGTAGTCTCTGCTCTCCTTGGTCCTCACCACATTCCCCATTAAATGGTCGGCCTACCTCTCAACCCACATTCTCTTCCTACTCCCAATTGTTTTCTGTCCTCCCATTTAAACTGTGCTCTGTAGAATTATGTGTGTTGTCTAGCACAGTGTTTCTCATCCTGCGGTAAGGGTACTACCAGTGATAGTTGAGGTTGTGTCTGGTGGTACTCACAGGACTCCTGGACCCATCACCCAGCAGCAAGACCAGGAATGCGACACAACAAACAGGTAGGGGGGCTTGACTTGGCGGGCAGAGCTCCAAAGCATACTTTTCCATGCTCAAAAAAGCCCTCTTGTCCACCCTGAGCCTGCTACTGGTGTATGTCACATTGTATCTAGTCTCCCAATCCAGAAGTAACTGGTGATGACATCATTTCTTAGAATAGGCGGACCTTTGAATAGGTGGTACTTTCAGTAGGTGGACCATGTGAAATGGTACGGCAGAAGACAAATGTTGAGAAACACTGGTGGTGTGGATTTTTTTTAATGAAATAAGCATAATGTCTTGGAACAGATGCCAAACTGTTATCTCTGGTGGTATCAAATCATAGTACAACTCTGCAGTTTCCAGAGTTGCTTATTGGTGTGTGTGCTGATGACACACAGCACTGTAAGAGGACTTACAGTGCAATCCTAAGCACGTTTATTAAGAAGTAAGTTCCATTGAGTTCAGGGGCGTCCACTCCCTGGTAAATACATTTAGGATTTGTAGCCTAAGATGTTGGCTTCTCTGACAACAAAGAAGGAAAACCAAATGGAAAATTGATGCACCATTACAATATTAAATGTATTATTGGCTCCTTTGTAGCAAATTAGAGCTGCAACCTATACACACTTTCCTGGAAGTAAGCTCCATTGAACACAGTGGAACTCCTGAGTAAACATGTAGAGCAGGGGTACTCACACTTTTTTGGCTTGAGAGCTACTTTGAAACCCAGCAAGGCCCGGAGATCTACCAGAGTTTTTTTACAATGTTCGCGCCATCATAACATATAACATTTATTTGTACAATGTATGTTGGTGTACCTTGCATAACTGCATGAGCCAATATCACACAACACAATTAACTATAAACATTTTTTGTAATTACTTGAGTTTACTTTGATGACTTGCACTGAAGTGAATCAGCCAAGGATGCATAGTCCAGACAGTAGCTGCTGACAGCCAGCCTCAAGCACACTTCCAAATGTTCATCAGTCATGGTGGAACTTAATGATCTTCATGTAGGAAAAGGCTGACTCACATAAATAAGTGGAGCCCTTCCTGCCTCAGGTGCTCTTATATCCCTGAGGGCCCTATTGCCTTCAAGTGGCTGCAGCTGTGCAGCACACTCTGCTGGATGCCCATGCCTTACCCTTAAAGGGGCCACTGCTGACACTACATCTACCTCCTCACCAGATCTTCCTTGATTCCAATACAAGTGGGGGGGGGGGAGCAGATCTCTATACAGACCAGTGCAAAAACAGGGGAAAGGTGTGGGGGAGGGAAGATCTCTATATAGACATCACAGCAAGACCAGTGCAAAACCCCTTGCACACAGAACCAACAGATGGAAGTTGGGGGGGGGGCAGATCTCCATACATACCAGTGCAAAAACAAGGGAAAGGTAAGTCATCCCCAGGAGAGTCAACGGGGCTCACTCCCAGGGTTGCGTGGACAGGAGAGAAGCCTGCTAGCGGCTCCTCTCCAGGTCTACTCATGAGTCAGCCCCAGTAGAGTCAACGGGGCTCACTCCCAGGGATGCATGGACAGGAGCTCACTCGCAGGGATGCGTCACTCCCAGGGCGGGGCTCACTCCCAGGGATGCGTGGACGGATAGAAGCCTGCCTCGCAATCGACTCATTTTGCCTCGCGATCGACTGGTAGATCGTGATTGACTTATTGAGCACCCCTGATGTAGAGGCTTGTGCTGTGAGCCTTAACACAATGGGCTCTTATTTCAAAGTTGATATGCATTGGATTGCACTGTAGATTTAAGTGCTTCTATGCCCTTCCAAGCCTCCATACTTCTCCAAGAGATGAGATGTTCTAAGGGTAATGCTTTTCAGGTTTTGGTTTCCTTTGGAGGGGAGAGCATTGGAGAGGTGTTTTAGTAAAATGTGCTTTATTTACAAAAACAGTAGAGCAAACTGGAGGTAAATGGCATGTACATATCAACTAAATCAATTACCTTAGATCCCCAGGAAGAGTCAGAGACCCTGCACACCACAAGGTGCTTTCAGTCTTCAACCAACTGGCAACAATTTTTCTACCTCTGTTTGTGCATGTGTGTCTCTCTGTGTTCCAAAAGGGCTTCTTTGGTTCCTTCACGCCAGGCATGGCCCACCTAGGAGGCCAACTGAGGTGGTCACCTCAGGTAGCAGATTGGCAGAAGATGCCCGCTTCCTTCCACCCACTTGCCTCCTTTGCTGCTGCTGCTCGCTGTCCCCTTTCCACTGCCTGGTTTGGAAAAGTAAGAGGGGGACAGAGAGGAAGAGGAAATATGGAGGGAGAATCCGAAGCATTGGAGAGTGGGAAAGGCAGAGACTGGCACATCACTGGGTAAGGTGAGAAGCATCTGGCATGCCTTCACAGGCGTCAGAACGCCTTGGGCCAGTTCACAGCAATATTTTCTCAACGACCATTCAAAGTTAGATTCACATCTCATCCCTAGAGCTTAATGCTATTCGTCACTTTTAAGTAAATAGTGGCACACCTAACTTTATACCCTCTGCCTGGCAAGTGGTGCAAATCCTTCCTGTGTGCACATCATTCAGCATACCAAATAGAGCTGTGATGAGTCTGTGCTTCCCATTCAGCTCCGGAGGACAGCCAGACAGCCTGTGATAGACTGTAAGTGTTTGTCGATATGTTCGCTTTATCAGCTCTACATGGTGTTCAAGAGGACTGCAGTGTTCCTTTGAGTGTATGATGTGTGTGTTTTATCATTTAAAATCTCTTGAGAAAGGTGTGGAACTGAAGTAGGCTGTTAAGGCAGCTTTGGCTCACAATGGTATGACAGTGACCACCATCTGAGGTGTCCTGCGGGAGGGACTAGGTTTCCTGGTGCCGGTCGTGTATACCTGATACTATGCTAGCTTGGGCTTGTGTGTACGTTAAGTGGGACAATTGAAATTTGTGTCGTTTGAGGCTGTATGTTCCCTTACCTTGAAGGGAGGCCTCTGTGACTGCCCCACTACCTCAGAATGCAGCGGACGTCTCATTGGCATGGCTACATCAGTGCTGCAAAGTTGGTGAGGATTTGGCCCCTTAGTAAGGGAAAGTGGTTCCCTTCATACAAATTTCTGTTCAGGATACCCTCACTTGTTTCTGAAGTCTTGTATATAATTACACCATAATTATACCTTACATTCTTACAAATACATTGTTAGTAACAGTAATATTTATAATATTTATATTATAAGTATAAGTAAAATATTAAAATAATATTTATATAATATTTATATTCAGCAAGAGTAGTTCACAAAGCAGTTTACATAATAAATAAATCAAATGGCTCCCTGTCCTCCAAAGAGCTCCCAATTATAAAATACTGGTATAGGTATTTTACCATGTTTAAATTATATTGTTAATTTATATATTGTTGAATTTATAAATTGTATCATTTAAACTATATATTGTGTATTTTTATATGTATTTTGGGGTACAATCTCATAGCACCCTTGGGCCAGGGCAAGTCCCTTGCACTGGCCCATGACTGTCACAAGTGTGCTGAAAGGCACATTTGTGCTGACTTGCGAGTCAGGGAGGCTGTTGCAAAGACACGCACCAGCCTCCCTGCACCAACGTGGGTCCTGGGCCCGGTAAGTTTGTGCCAACCTTTCCAGGCTGGCGCAGGGGTCGGGGGCGGCATGGGGAGGGCAGGGAGAAGGTGTTTTAGGGCAGGGCAGTTATGGCAGATCCTAGACCCATTCCTGGGCAGCCTGGGGCAGCTCTGAGCAGCTTGGATTTTTGCCACCAATTTGAGTGCCGCAGATCCAAGTAGACCCATTGGGGCTGTTGCAGTAAGGGGAATTATTTCCCCTTGTCTTGGGCTGAGCCACAGCTAGCCTGAAACTTGCGCTAGATACAGCGTAGGCCCACAGGCCTGCCTGTTCCAGCGCAAGTTAGGATTGCGCTGCCCATTTTTTAACGTTTATTCTGTGAGTTGTTTTTGGTTGCCCATCAGGGATTAAAAAACTGGGATATAAATACTTCAAATAAATAAACAAAATTTTAAAGTATTTCTCTAAGTGCACAAAGTGCTCCCTTTGTGTGCAAAGTGCCCTTTCTCCATAGTTCCCATCACCACAGTTTCCAGTTATGTGTGACCTAAGTCTGCACCACATGCAGCCAGAAAGGTATGACTCTGTTACACTCCCAATCATCTGAATTATGGTCTCCCTGGCAGTCATGTTCTCCCATTTTTGCCTGGCCCACAGGTGTACACATTTGGTCCCTGTTGTGTGTATGCAACACTGGGCAGAAATGGCTTAATCTGGAGGAGTAACTGAAATACAGTCTAGTCAAAATAGAGGCACTCTTGCCCTTGAGACAGGTGTGGACTGTCAGCCTGTTCGGAATGGTCCAGCTGCTGGTGCAGACAAACAAGTGCTGCCCCTGTCCCCAGTGAGAGGGGTGGCAGCTTGGGAGCAAGCCTTGCGCATTGTCACGCACAGTGGGGCAAAAACAATCAAAACTTCACATATAGGCTAATGGGTTCTGAGCTGTCTGTGACAGATCAGGAGAGATCTTGGGGTGCTGGTGGACAGGTCGATGAAAGTGTCGACCCAATGTGTGGTGGCAGTAAAGAAGGCCAATTCTATGTTTGGGATCTTTAGAAAAGGTATTGAGAACAAAATGGCTAATATTATAATGCCATTGTACAAATCGATGGTGAGGCCACACCTGGAGCATTGTGTCCAGTTCTGGTCGCCACATCTCAAAAAGGACATAGAGGATATGGAAAAGATGCAAAAGAGAGTGACTAAAATGATTACTGGGCTGAGGCACCTTCCTTATGAGGAAAGGCTATGGCATTTGGGCCTCTTCAGCCTAGAAAAGAGACGCCTGAGGGGGGACATGATTGAGACATACAAAATTTTGCAGGGGATGGACAAAGTGGATAGAGAAATGCTCTTTACCCTCTCACACAACACCTGAACCAAAGGACAGCCACGAAAGTTGAGTGTTGGGAGAGTTAGGACAGAGAAAAGAAAATATTTCTTTACTCAGCGTGTAGTAGGTCTGTGGAACTCCTTGCCACAGGATGTAGTGATGGCATCTCGCCTAGATGCCTTTAAGAGAGGAATGGACAAGTTTCTGGAGGAAAAATCCATTACGGGTTACAAGCCATAACGGGTATGTGTAACCTCCTGATTTTAGAAATGGTCAGAATGCCAGATGCAAGGGAGGGCACCAGAATGCAGGTCTCTCGTTGTCTTATGTGCACCCTGAGGCATTTGGTGGGTCACTGTGAGGTACAGGAAGCTGGACTAGATGGGCCTATGGCCTGATCCAGCAGGGCTGTTCTTATGTCCTTAAGCCTTCTCTGTAGTGGCATCACAACTATGGAATTCCCTTCCCAGGGGAACTGAAAACTACTCTCTCATGGCTTTTCTGCAAAGGCTCAAATCATACCTGTTGCACCTGGCATTCGGTTTCTGAGTGGATATTTGCCCTCTGTGCATCTGAAATATGGCTGCGACTTGACTGCTTCCCTGGAATAATTTGCTCCCCATTGGCCCAATATTTGTTAGATTTTGCTCTGTTTTGGTTTACATTTTGCGATGTAATGTTAAAATTAATGTTTTAATGTATTGTTTGATGTTATTCTTTTTACCTGTTGTGATACTTTATACTTTATTATAAAGCTTTGTAAGCTGCCTTGGGTATTTGCTTCAGCATACTCAGTGTGTAGTCGGCCTGTGGAACTCCTTGCCGCAGGATGTGGTGATGGCATCTGGCCTGGATGCCTTTAAAAGGGGATTGGACAAGTTTCTGGAGGAAAAATCCATTATGGGTTACAAGCCATGATGTGTATGTGCAACCTCCTGATTTTAGAAATGGGCTATGCCAGATGCAAGGGAGGGCACCAGGATGCAGGTCTCTTGTTATCTGGTGTGCTCCCTGGGGCATTTGGTGGGCCGCTGTGAGATTCAGGAAGCTGGACTAGATGGGCCTATGGCCTGATCCAGTGGGGCTGTTCTTATGTTCTTAAGGCAGGATATAAATTTCTTAAATAAAATAAATAAAGTAATACAGTTTGGCGTTCCTCCTTCTGTATTCTGGGCTGATCCTGGGTTGCAGTGCAGGCAGTGACCAAAAGGGCAAGGTGTGGCTACACCCAGTTATGGAAAAGGCTTCAGGAGTCAACCTTGAGGCAAAATCTGGAGCCGGAGTCCCTGAGGCAGTTCATGGCTGAACACAGTCATGTTCTGGCAACTCCTGCGACGCCGCTGGAACCAACCGTATTGGCCTCTGCCTTTCCATTGGACCATTTCAGCGACGTGGAGAGGGGGGATTTGCTGCATGGGTAACAGCCTATCCTCCAAACCTACTTTACCCAGGCTTCGCGCACTGGAGAGGACACTCTGTTCCAGAACCACCATTCAGAGCGTGACACCATAGTCTTCCGAGACTGAAGGATGCCAACAAGACTCTAATAAATTAATTGCATAAGTAGGAAATTGAACTGGGTTTTGTTTGAGCTTAAAGGCATTAACGTAAGGCTTTAAATAAGCAAACTGAAGGATTAAGTCAACAACGAATAAAAGAAAAAGCATTTTCTCAGGCCTCTAGCGAGAAATATCTTTCTCTAGGTATCAGGGTCCTTTCCAGAGATGAAGTGGGAAAAATGTAGTTCTGCTAGCAAAAGTGAACTGCGCACAGGAATAATTGGTGCTCACACACACGGAGATTTGCAACATTTAAACGCTTGATTCTTTTTTTTCTTCAAAAATAAAATGACAAATGAACTCTGCTTGATTCCTCTGATCCTAATAAATAGCTCTCTGGGGTGAATTGGGATGGGGGGGAGGCCCTGGGGGTCAATGCTTCTTTCCCTAGATCTGCCTGGGCCAAAATAAGCAGACTTGAAGATACCATGAAGACATATAGAGAGAGATTATCCCTGAAAGCCTCTCTCCCAATTATGCAGTCAATTTTCCACAAAACTAGACTGTAGCACGGAGCCCAAGAGTTATAGGACAGTAGATCCCAAACCACAGGTTGTGACCCAAATGAGAGTTGCATGAATGTTCCTGAGGTTGTGGGAAGTGGCGTTCCTATAAACTGTGCGGCTGTACAGCTGAAATTGAAGCAGGTAAAAAGTTAAAACAGAGAGTTTATTACAAGTACAAAGGGGTGGGGTTGAGTAATACAAAGAAGAAAGAATAAAACAAACAAGCTTTGAAGTGTTGGGCATCGGCAGCACCCAGGTATCCATCTTAGAAGTAACCCAAGCAAGGGATTACAGGCAGACTGAAAGTAAAACAAAGCCACAAAGGCATCCACATTTCATACTTCCTCCAAGGTCAGCCTGAAGAGTTCATCATACCTCTCTGAACCAAGTGTGAGCTTGGTCACACACCAATGTGCCCAGGGAGAAGCCCCTCCACCCCGAACAAAAAGCTGGGCACGTAGGGTGGGGTTTGGGGAGCAGGTCAACACAGGGTTGGCAGTGCGCCCTCAATTCCCCAACCACATGATGATTTGTAGCATCTTCAGCTGGTTTGTATCCCTCTGCACAGGACTCTGTTATGGGGCAACCGCCTAGCAGCACTGACAGCTGAGACTTTGGACTTGGTGAGCAGGAAGCTACTCTTCTAGCCCTGAACCTGTGGAACAGTGTGGAGGGTGAATATTCAAAACTGTTCTGTCACCACCCAGTCATTGGGGTTGGGAAGTGAGTGGGCTCCTTTCAACCCAAATTCAGAATATTTTCCATTGCAGAATATTTGAAGCTGTTAGGTGCTTTGCCACTGCTGCATCTGAACGCATTTCTGCCCAGCCCACAGGTATTCACGTTTGATCCTTGTTGCATATATGCAACGTTGAGCAGAAATGGCTTAAAAGAGTGTGGAAGATGTGATGATTGAGCTCTTCTCTTCCTTCTGTTGCTTCCCTTAAGGATGATGTCAGTGGAAAGTTTCATAGGAAAGAGGCTTCTCTGAGACATTGGGCCCAATCCAAAGGAGCCCAGCGCTGGCAGTACGCTTGTGCTGCTGGCACCAGGTGTCATAAAAGTGCCTTATGCCAGATCTACACCCGTAGCGCCGGCACTAGCCTCAGCCGCCAAGAAGACTTGCCGGGGAGCAGCTGGCAGTAAGTTTCTCTGCTGGCCAGTGAAGTAACTTTTTTTTGGGGGGGGGGGGGAGGTAGGGGAAGATGGAACTGGGTGGAGGGAAGGCAGGGGGAGGCAGAATCGGGCATGGGAAGGGTGGAGATGGTGGTAGACCCTGCTGCTGAATCCTATACCCCCTCCCAGGCTATAGAGCCCTATATGCGCTAGCTCTGTTCTGCGCTAGCAAAATAGCTGGCTTAGCTCCAAGGAGACCCATTGGGGCTGCCAGGGGCTTTACTCGTGGAAGGGAACAAATGTTCCCTTACCCCAAGGAGATTCTGGTGACTGCCCCAGCCCCACTGGATTCAGCAGCCGCCATTTTGGCACCACTGCTTTACTGGGCACCGGGGCAGTTTAGGATTAGGCTATGCAAAATCAGTACTCTTGTGGAAAGATTGCATGATCAAGTAGACAGGTTGTTTTATGGATTTGTTGTCTTCTTTGTCCAGATCCACTCAAGGTAATAGCCTTAGCCAGCTCACCTGACCAGGTCAGAGGGCAGGTAGGAATGCCGAGGTAGCCATAAACTACCCAATCAGATGGACCAGTGAGCTCATCGGCCCTAGGTTTCTTAAGTATTCTTGTGTGTGTTCTGGCTTGGCTCCCTCCCAAACCAACTGATGATCCTACACATCATCATGTGGTTGGGGAATTGAGGGCAGACTGCCAACTCTGTGCTGAACTGCTCCCAAAACGCCACCCCACAAGTCCAGCATTTTGTTCAGGGTGGAGGGGCTTCTCCCTGGGCACAGAGTTTGTGAGTGCTGACAAATGCTGTACATTGGTGGGACTTAGCTGCCCCACTGCCCACTCTTGGGGCACTCTTAGCTTCCCACTCTTGGGCCATGCCAGGGATGGGAACTTGATTTAAGGGTGCAATCCTAACTTGCCATAAAGCACATTTGCACCTCCTCGAGGGGAAGCCAGGCCGGCGCTCTGAGAAGCGCCGGCCTGCGAAGGCTGACATAAGCCTCCGTGCCAGCTTCCCCTCAGCCTCTTGTGTTGCCCCACCTGCACTGACACAAGCCGAAAACGTAGGCATAGGGGAGGCAGGGAGGAGGATAGAGGGAGGCGTTCCTGGGAGGGGGGAGGGGGGAGGGGGCGGTGGGCGGCCCTGGGAGCGGGTGGGGAGTGGGAGGCGGGGCTGGAATCCGGCAGTTATGTCGGATCCCAAACCCCATTTCCTGGGGAGAATAGAGCGGCTTCAAGCCGCTCCGCTCTCCTCGGACTTGTGCCACCTTCGGAGGTGGTGCAAGTCCGAGGAGATCCATAGTGACCAGCAGCCCTTACTGAGGGGTAAGGGGAAACATTTCCCCTTACTTCTGGCTGAGCCATTTCTGGCCATAACAGGCTTGCCTATTCCAGTGTAAGTTAGGATTGCACCCAAAGTGACTTGAGTCAGAGTCGCAAAAACACGTTTTTTGCTGACTCATGCAGACTCCGCGTAGGCAAACACTTGAGTCTGGGGCTACTGACTCAGAAAGTGCCATGGATTTGGATGACTTGAGTCACCCAGACATGAGTTTGGGGGTGCTGCTTGCATGCTCTGATGCTGTGCCACTCCCATGTTGCCCAAAAGAGCTCATGCAGTGATCCGGAAGCCAGGCATTCAGATCTGCAGAAGCAGCAGCAATCAGCAGCAGGGTAGATTGTGTTCAGTCAGGAGGCAGAGACAGGCTGGGGGTTGGGGAAAATGGTTAATATTTTTTAGTTTGGTTTTAAGGGTATCAGGTTGTAGAAGTAACTAGTTGCAGAAGTTAACTAACTGGGTGCTGCACATGTGCAGAACACGAGGGAGAGAGGTACTTCTTCATGTCCCCTGGACTATCCATTTGATGGAGGATGTGTCCCTCCCTCTTTGTAGGTCCACCTGTACCCATGATGTTAAAGGGGGGGTGAGTTTCGTCATGGCTGGGGATCATACAGAAGGAACTGGTCAGTGCACTTTACACTACTGCCTTTACTTGAAAAACAGCATGGGTTTTGTTTACTGACAGGATGGGTAGGAACATCAGGGGAGTGTTTAAAGAGAACTCTGGCACACAAACACACCTTTGTAGCAGCTCTTTTTTTCTCTACAGAGCCACAGCAGACTTTTTTTTTTTTTTTTTTTACAAAAAAGACTTGGGACTTGATTGTTTTCAAGTCACCAAAACACTCTGGGCAACTTGGAAAGTCTACCTATTAGAACTTGTTTTCAGCCAAGTTAAAGGGGGTGGAGACTCATGACTCAACCTGAGTCAAGCCATACTGGATTTGCCCATCTCTGGGCCATGCTGAGTCTTCACTTGCTAGTTACACATCTTGCACAGGGCCACTTACTGCTGAGGTTCTGGCCTAAGCAAATTGGTGCTACTCATCTACTTCCAGCTTTCAAAGTTCTCACAATACTGTGCAAGGCAGAGAAAAATTCCCAATTATTTATCCCTCTGCTATACTCCTCATAAGCCCTCAACTTATTTCCTCTAATTTTGAAGTCAGTTAATGTGACTGAGTAGCACAACTGTGCAATAAAAGAAAGGCTCAGCAAGAGGTGAGGCTTTGGGGCTTTCCTAAACACACACCACTGGGTGTGTTCAAGCGCATGTGGAAAGATGCAGCATTTTCAGGAAGCAACAGTCAGCTCAGCTCCTTCTATCATGGTCTCCTTTTCCCATGACTGAAAGCAGCAGAACATCTTTTTGGAGCATGATTGGTACTAATGAAGAAGCAAAACCTTGCGACACATTATTTTGTTGGCTGTGTGCAGTTAGCCAATGATTAGTTGTGCTTCTTCTGATATGCAGTGGAAGAGGAAACTTCATTTCCATCTTCATTCACTGTGATCTGCTTGTGCGAATGAAACAGATACTCATTCTGTTGGATCAATATCCTCGGAAGCTGACTGAATGCCTGGGGAGTGGAAGGAGCCTGTGGTGGTCTGAGCCAAGTAAGTGGTGACCCAAATAGTGTCTCACAACCTACATTACCTTGTGTTGACTTTGCAGTTTTTTGTACATATATAGATTTATTATTAACCTTTCTCTTTCATTGTAAATTGAGGACACTGGGGCTGCAATCCTATGTACACCTACCAGAGAGGAAGTATCACTGAGCTGTGTGGTCTCCCTCCAAGTGTATCATGTATAGCAGTGGTTCCCAAACTGTGGGTCAGGACCCACCAGTGGGTTGGGACCTGATTTTTGGTGGGTCACGAAGCTGTCCAACTGATAGCTGCCAAGGAAAATGTGTTGAACCCAATGGAAAGCTAAACTGATTCACACATGCGCATTTGCTCACAAGTAGGGGACTGTGCCTCAATCTCACTGCAAAGAGGAATGCAAAGCCACCAGAATTGTCCCATTCCAATGAAAAGGATAAAAATTGAGCAAGCTAGGAGACTTGAGCAAGCTAGGTGGGTCCCAAAAGAGTGCCATTTTGAAAAGTAGGTCTTGTGCTAAAAAGTTTGGGAACCACTGGTGTATAGGATTGCACTATAAATTAAACAGAATATCATGTGGAAATTATAAAACAATATGAATGGGTGCTAATTATATGTTACTTCCTTTTATAATTAGTTGCTGGAAGTCCAGTCCAATGAAACTTTCCAGCACATATGCAGCCAAGCCAAAGGGTGTGCACTGCATCCTGTGATGGTAGGGCAGTCACAGAGGCCTCCTTAATGAAAGGGAATGTTCTGGTACTGATGCAGCCATGATGTAGCCCTGAGGTAAGGGAAAAAATAGTCCCTTACTCAGTTCCTTGAGATGTATCCAGGTGATATTCAAGTTGGTCATTTTCTCAGAGTCGTGTTCCAATTCACTTGTCCAAATTGTTTCCCTGTGAAAACAGTTTGCAAAGTCTTCAAAAGTCACTTTCTCTGTGGAAGTTTTGTTCCTCTTGAACAAACCTTGATGTCATTTGCCACAGTGATGCTATGATAGGTGTCTGAGTGTATGACCTTTAGATCATGAATTTGAGAACAGTGGTGCCGTACACTGCCTGCTGAACTGGGAAGCAACATGGACTGCAGCAGCAACAGATTTCAAGGGGTTAAATGGGGTGGCGAATTCAGGATGTACTTCTCCCAAGTCTGCAGCCACATCCCTCCAGCCCATCACTGATGCAAGCCCCAGTGATTAACTTCCTGCTTGCCCAAGTTACAAGTGGTTCATCCCCCCCCCCCCCCACATTGCTCCTTGGGCAGTTTCCTTAAAGCTGGAAGCTCAGAACTTCTGCACTGCCACTTTAAATAAAACTGGAAGTCTTGCACTTCCAGGTTTGACAAAACCACCTGAGAAGCAGGCAAGGAACGCTGTCTTTTCTACCGTATTGTGGTAGCGGTGGCAGCTGCAGTGTTGGTGTATAGTTATACCGCCCCTCATGCTAAATACACAGTATATAAAGAAATAACAGAAGCAATCTATTTCCATTTTGCATGTGTTGTGCAAGTGGTCAGAGGAAAACCAGAGGAATGTGATGGGTGACCCTAAATGCTATGAGTGCAGGAGTGAAAGTGTCTGGGGACTGAAGGACACTTAAGCTCAGTCTTCCTAGTTCGGAACAGAATAGGCCTTTCCACTCAGACATCAGTGAAATGATCACAATGACACTTCCCCTCCCCAAACTCTATTGAACATGGCTTCAAACTTCAGCACATTGTCAAACTTTAGGCAACTTCCCTGTTCATTCGCCCTCTCAATGCCAAATGCTATTTTTCCAGTGAAACGGTTTTTATCTACCTTTCAAGAGAAGGTGCCACTAACTGTTCTTTGAAGTCCATTAGACACTGTAGATCTGGATGAATGATCTTAGAAGCAGGTATTTGTTTCTCAACTACATCCATTTCCATCAAATCTTCTGGAGGGGCAGCCTGCTTCTGGTGTAGAGTAGAAACTGATGTATCTTGTATGTTTTCAAAGTCTTGCACCAGTTCCTTCAAAGCTGAGATCAAACGCTCCTGTTCTAACAGAGCTAGCTCTGAAAATGACTCTTTCAGCTGAAGTTCAAATGTGGGGTCCAAAAGTTGAGAGTCCATATGCTCAGAGGTTCTTGGCCTGGTAAGGGAAACCTCTGCCCTAACTGTATCGGGATGTCCAACTCCCCGAGATTGGGTAAAAGCAATAATGGGAGGTTCATGATAGACTTTCTTAGGTCGTATTCCAAAACGATATAAAAGAGAAGATAACTTAAAAAGCATTTGAGGTATTATATCCTGGCGAAAAGACAGCAGAATATTTTGCCAATTGGGAGAAGAACTTAACCTAGTCACATTCAGCAGGTCCACTTCATGCAAATCACAGCGTAAAAGACTGCTCAGAGAGGATTTTGCTCTGAATTTTGTATGCCACCTGCCATAATTTAACTGGCTTTGAAAAATGGAGAGGGAGATCTTGCAAGGTTGCAGTCTTCTTCTCATCCTCACTTCAGATGTTGAGGAAACAGCAGGAATGTCACCCCCACAGGGAAACCTGTCCCTCACTGTGAGTGCTTTCAACTGCCTACACAAAGCCTCTAACTTGCAGGCCATAGACTGCTGGCCTCTAAAGATAGTATGCAGAGTTTGTGAAAAAGAGCACATCGTTTACCAAACAAGGCTTTCAGTTCCTTGAGACCTATCAATTCCAAATTGTCTGTATTAGTAGCTACATTGCACGCTGAATTGGATTTCACTGCCCCCTTAAGTACACAGGGGGATAATGGCGTCTCACTCCTTTCTCCAGGATGACTCGATGTTTGACTCCCTTCTTCTATCTCCTCGACCCCCTCTGAAGTTAATTCCACAGTCTTACTCACTTTTACATGATTAAGTGGGCATTCAGATAGCAGCAGCTGTTTAGAAACCTTGAGGCTGCGTTTCTTTTTCAGGACGGTTTCCCCGGAGGCAGCTGGGCTGGTTCTCTGTCGCTTGCTTCGTTTCTTCATACCAACAGATAAACACTGATTTCTTATCCCCACCAAGGACATTTGCAAACCAAAGCACTTGGCTTTTGATTTCTGCAGGACTAGAAATGCAAGTACTGTACAGTAATCTATCTGTTCCACTCCTGTTCTGCTAGACTTCCTGCTTATATGTCCTACATCCCAACCTTTTTGGGATCTGCAAATTTATAGATTCCTTATACCTGCCAGCTGTGAGTAGAATAATTACGAGTTCCTGATCATTCAAGAACACAAGGTTTTATTCACCCAGAAAATGTTGTTAAGGTTTCAGATGAGAGTTGGTATCCCAAATGTCTGCAATAGTCCCAGTTATAACTGGAGTCCTGAATGATATCATCTTAGAACAGCCAGCTTCATTTTTCCAGAGAGGCATTCCTACATCTTAAGATGCTACAGCTCTAATTAACCCAGTCCCTCCTATCTTCCATTCCATTCTCTTTCTGTCCTTTATAATTCAGAAGTTTCTAGTGGTCTCTGCCTGCCTGTAGCCTCCTCAATTGTTCTCTTTACACCAATGGCACAAGATGTTGTGTGAATCACTTAACACCTCACCCAGTGGCATCACTCCCTTGATGGATCTCCTTCTATGCAGAGAGCGGGGCAATGACCCATGTGGTGGGTGTGGTGATGTGCCATTGCCCTACCTTGATGGTTTTTTTGGCTATACCTTTTGCTAGAACATAAATATTTCAATGTGGGTTTTTTTTCACTGCATTCTTCTGTAAATTCTGCATCAAATGGTATTATGCCTAATAACTGCAGTTTTAGTTATTTTGATCACTAGTACACGTCATCTCCCTGTGTGCATTAGCCGGTGTGGCCCACACCCCCTTAGCAACGCCACAAACCTCACGCCCCATCAGGTCAAGGTTACATGAGGCCTAATGCAAGTTTGATGGCTTCATCTATGTTGGATATGTTAGAGCAGAGGTTCACAACTGGGTGTGACAATGCCCTGGGCCATGGTGACAGGCCCCTCGGCCTGGGCCCTGGTCTCCCAGGGCATCAAGAACTGTGGGCCAGCCTAGTTGTTCAGCAGCATGAGTGCGGCAGATCACAGAGCAGAGGCTCTGCTCCATGAGCTGAGGGCCACATGTGCTTCATTTGGGGCCACCCACCATCGGTGGAGGGGGGTATTATGGCAATTTTAAATGCGTTTGTTCAAGTGTGAACCTGGAAGTAAGTGCTGATGGGTCATTGGCACTTTCTTTCATGTTTGGCAATTGGCAGTTGCAGTAGCAGGAGGTTGACAGTCCAGTACAGGAAGAGCTATGTTAGAGCCTATTATAGTCCTTTAATCAAATTGCAGGCATGCTGATTAGCCTTTGCCGTAGAGCAGGGGTGCCCAAAGCTTTTGGCAGGAGGGCCACATCAGCTCTCTGACACTGTGTTGGGGGCCAGTTAATTAAAATTAACTAATTAAATAATAATAATTTAAAAAGAATTAATTTACATTTAAAATTTGAAGAAATTTACATAAGTTTACATAAATGAATATATTAAAGATGAACTTATATGAATGAATGAAGGTCTTGCAATAGCTCAAGGCCTATAAAAGGTCTTGCACAAAGCAAGGCTGGCCTTTCCTTTGCTGCTGCTACTGTATCACAGAAATGAAACAGCAAGCACTTGAGGGAGTCCTCATCCCACAGCTCACGCAAGAGGTCAAACAGTCGCCCTCACGCTGAGAGCAGTTGCGTCAGGCCAGTGTGGGCTCCAACAAATCTCCAGAGGGCCAGAGGCTCATTGGAAACTGGGGGCTCCCTGAGGGCCGCATTGAGCAGCCTCAAGGGCCACATGTGGCCCCAGGGCCGGGGTTTGGGCACCCCTGCCTTAGAGCAGAGCTCATTCCCAGTATCAGAGTCCAAGTTTGTCACAATACTTAAGAAGAGTAAAATCATTGTGGCTCCCTAGAACACACTTGTCATTTTCATTCCCGATCCTCTGAAATTCTTCTAATCTGTCTTGGTGTGATACTTTTGCAACTCTGAGTATAAAATACCTTACTCTGTTTTTGTTTTTTGGTCTTAAGGTGATAACATTTAGCTTGTTGTGAAGACATTATGAAAAGCCTGTGTCAAAAGCTGTTCGTTTTGCTTTCTGTTGGTGGTTTGCTTTGGATTTGTCTTCAGATATCATCCAACTGGCAGGTGAAAATGATAGGTAAGACAGAAAGACAATATCTTATGGGCAAAAGCTAATATGATTAAAATGCTATGGAGATGAGAGAAAACAATCTCATTCATTCATTCATCATTTGACTTGTGATTGCCTTTCTCCCCAAAGGGCGCCTAAGGTGGTTAACAATAATCAAATGTATAATACAAAAAATGATAAAATACAGATGAAACTGTAAAAACTATAAAATAGACCAGGGGTGCCCAAACCCCGGCCCTGGGGCCACTTGCGGCCCTTGAGGACTCCCAATGTGGCCGTCAGGGAGCCCCCAGTCTCCAATGAGCCTCTGGCCCTCTGGAGATTTGTTGGAGCCCGCACTGACACGACACAACTGCTCTCAGCGTGAGGGCAACTGTTTGACCTCTTGTGTGAGCTGGGGGATGAGGGCTCCCTCCACTGCTTGCTGTTTCACGTCTGTGATGTAGTAGCGGCAGCAGCAGCAAAGGAAAGGTCAGCCTTGCTTTGTGCCAGGCCTTTTATAGGTCTTGAGCTATTGCAAGACCTTCATTCATTCAAATAAGTTCATCTGCATTATATTCATTTATGTAAACTTATGTAAATTTCTTCAAATTTTAAATGTAAATTAATTCTTTTTTCCCCCAGCTCCTGAAACAGTGTCAGAGAGATGATGTGGTCCTCTTGCCAAAAACTTTGGACACCCCTGAAATAGGCAGTAAAAAACAGACAATATAAAACAAAGCAGCTAGCAGGAAAAACCATGAATGTCAATAAAAAACATTAAATAAACTCTTAAAAGCAGCTATTATAGGGCCTCAAGGGCTTTCCTAAATGAAAATGTCTTCAGGACTCATTGGAAAGTTAACAAAGAGGAAGCTGTCTTCAGCTCAAAGGGGAAGGAATTCCATAACTCAGGTGCTTGGATTTAGCAGCAGTGGAGGAAAGCAGTTTTAGTTTTTCACAGATTTCTGTGTTTACCAAAAGTTAGAAATGCAGAAAATGGTGTTACAGGTTTTTATTCAAAATGTGCATTATAATTATATAATTGCTTTAAAAGTGTAGTGGGTAGGTGATGTAGATGGTTGTAGTGTCAGCAGATGCAGCCACAGTCCTTACCCATGCACCCCCCTTAAATAATAAAAAAAACCCTATAAAGATTTTTTTACAAAAATAAGATGTGCACAAAGTGGTGTTACGTGCTTTTATTTTGTTATCATTGTTTTCTCTCACCTCTAGAAGTTTGCTGTTGAAGACATAAAACTGAACCTTAATTGCATTCCCTCACAGCCTAATCTTCCTGTGTGGCAATGCAGTGACACCAGCATGGCGTCTGCTGTATCCCCCAGGAGTTTCAGTCTCTTGCTGCCTTCTCAGGGTAGGGAAACATTTGTTCCCTTCCCTTGGGATAAGCTCATTGCAGGCCACCAGGTCTGTTTGGACCTGCTGGCACAAGTCTGCCTCTACCCATAAAGGCAGGTTGATCCAGAAAGTGGGTGAGGATTCAATGCCACTACTGCTGAACCCACCCCCTTACCAGCTCCAATTTGCCCCCCCCCCCACTCTGCCCACTCCCCATCCCATTCCACCCACTTCCCACCTTCCTCCCACCTCCAGCATAGTCTTACCTGTGACAGCAGGCGTCTCTGGTCCATTCCCATTCGGATCCAACTGCTTGCTGCTTCTGGTGGCAGCCGTCCTTACTCTCTGGTGTGATGCATTTGCTGGAAAGCATGTTACACCATCAGAACATGCCATTTTCCTTCAGGTTTCACCCAGAACATTTTTCTTGTTGCCTTTCATTTCATTTGTTTTGTATTCTGCTGTTGGCACACATCTCCTGGACATGCCGGTTTTCTCCTCTTGGATGCCCATTTTTCTAAAACAGGGCTGAGTTTGCACAACTGCAGCTCTGTGCTCAAGGCATATGGCAATCACTTTGATACAGTGCTCTGGAAGAGCCTGTGGGGAAAGCTTCAGAAAAAATAATGAATTAGCTAAGTCAGGGCAGTCCAACTTTGGACAGGTGGGGGGCACATGACCTTTTCAATACCCCTGCCTGGGCTGACCCAGAAGTAATTGGCGGTGACATGATTACTTTGTTTGGCAGGCTCATTTGGAATCATTTAGCAGGCACAGAACAGAGGCAGGGCTGAGGCAGGGCTTTTCTATCTCCCCCTCTGCACTGTTCCAGCTTCTCCTTCTCCAAAGGAGAAGTTGGAACATCACAGCAAGGAGACCAAAAAGCCACCAGCATGTTGCCTTTGCACTCATCAGCTGGAGTAGAGTGAGGCATGCTGGGGGAGCTCTTGTGAGGCCAGCTGACTAGCCTTGCAAGAGCTGTCTTCCCCAGAATGTCCCTACACCATTCCAGCTGACGAGTGAAGGCTCTCCACAGCCTTCCAAGCAGTGCAGCCTGGACCTGGGGGAATGGGGAGGGGAATGCTGCCACCTGACAGACGCCAGAAGTGGGCTGCATGCAGCCTGCGGGCCACATGTTGGACCACCATGAGCTAGATTCTAGCACCGAGGGACACCTCTGTACTTTCCACTAAAAGAAACTAAAAAAGAAATGACTAAGTGTCTACGGCGGACTGGTACAGGACTGGCCCAAGACCTCCTGCCACCTGAATTGGCTGGGCAAATTTCAGCCTCCTGACTTGGTGGCCACAGTTCTCACTCCTTGAATTTGAATACGAAGAAAGGAATGCTGCCATTGCTCTAGCCCAGTGTTCTTCAACCTTAGGGCTGGGACACCAGTGGGGTCTTGAATCCTCCATTGTGGGGTTGTAGCAAAGGTTGAAGACCACTGGACTAGAGCACCACCAGGTAAAGGGGGAGTCATCTGGTGTCAGTGCTGCCATTAGGCCTCTGTATTTCATACAGAATACAATGAAACAAACCGCATTGTAATATCTCTATTCTATCAAAAGCTATAGCCAAAAAACCAGCAGGGTGGGGCAATTGTGCAACACCATGCCCACCACCTGGGGCATTGCCCTGCCCACTGCATTCCATCATGGGAATGACATGCTCTCGTACCAGGTGACACAAAACCTAGTGATGCCACTGCAGGTAACAAAGTACAATGGTCCCCTGGTATCTACAGGGAATCCATTCCAGGACCCTCTCCCTTCCCATGTGAATACTGAAATCCGTGGACGCTGTAGTCCACAGGGGCAGGGTCATGATACCACAATTACTCACATTAGGGCTGCATCAGGCCCTCTGGAGGCTGCACCAGACCTGTGGCCCACTCCATAGATCTCTTCGCTTCCTCAGGAGGCCTTGAGAACATGACTGGAAGCCACTTTCGGTTTGTGTCCTCAAATTCCTGTCGCATTTGAAGGGTGTTCTGAGGCATAGGAGGCCCGTGGAGTGGGCCACAGGCCTCCTCACACCTCAGAACACCTCCTAAATGGGACTGGAAGTGGCTTCCAGTTGCATCCTGGAGGCCCTCTGAGGCATGAGCAACCATGGGTGGTGGAATCCGTGGATGCCAAGCCTGCGAATATGAGGGCCAATTGTACATGTTTGTGAACTGTGGGCAAAGTATTTTTCCTTTAAAACCATTTTTTTCCTGCCTCTGCTCCTGGTTTATTCTCTCTGCAGCAATCAAGTGGGGGATGGGGGGTTTCTTCAGAAAAAAGGGCCTTCTGCTTTATAATGCTGCTTGACTTAAACACCAAGGGCCCCCCTTTCCATCACTGTTTGTCTCTGGGTGGCCCTGACTACATTCATAGCATGCAAGTGCTGAGTTACTGTTATAGAGATAGATGATGGTGATGGTCAAGTCATTTTCTTGTACTCCAAATTTATCGTTCAGATCCTGAAAAAGACTGGCAATTATTATCGACATTAATCCAGCACCTACAAATTACTGAATCTAAAACAAAAGCCAAAAGGCTCATCATGTCATCCAAACTGTAACTATCCCATGCTCCATATTTTTCTTGCAGATCCTGAAAGAGACTGGTTGGAAAGGCAAAGTGTCCGTAGAAGGACCTTAAATGCTACCTGCCTGAATGACAGTCTTTCACATTCAGTGTGGAAACTGGAGGAGGAGGTTGCCAGGCAGCTATTTGTAGTGAAGAGTCACAGGTTGATCTACTGTGAAGTGCCCAAGGTGGGCTGCTCCAACTGGAAGAGGATCATTCTCCTCCTCATGCTCAACCTGAGCAGGGACGCTTCTGAAGTGGACGGAAACATTGTCCACCGTTCAAATCATCTGAAGAAATTGAGTTCATACCCTTTGGAACAGCAAGCTGAACTTCTGAACAGTTACACCAAGGTGATGTTCACCAGGCACCCTCTAGAACGACTGGTCTCTGCATACAGGGACAAGCTCCTGCACTCTGAACCCTATTACAGTGGCACAGTCGCAAATGAGATCAGGCACTTGTTCAGGAGGAACAAAACTTCCACTGAGAAAGTGACTTTCCAAGAGTTTGTAAGCTTTGTTGTGTCAAGGCAAAACAAGTATACGGACATTCACTGGAAGCCACAGTTTGCGCTCTGCGATCCCTGCAATATTCACTATGACATCCTGGGGAAGTACGAGACGCTAGAGCAAGATGCGGAACGTGTTCTCAGGCAAATTGGAGCTCCAGGTGGCCTCCATTATCCAAATATAAAGACACACAGTTCTGAGAAACGGACCAACTCGAATATCACCTGGACGTACCTCAGGAAACTGAACCGGGGCCAAATGCAGAAGCTCAAGGAGCGCTACCAGATGGATTTCTCTTTGTTCAACTATTCCGTCGACTTTAAAAATGAAGTTTTATCTTAAGGTTCCATCATATTTCCCTTCCACGTCTTATGTACACCCTCTTTTCCAAACACGTGTGCAGTTCAAACTCACTTCATTTTGGGGGCAGAGTTAACACTCAGTAAAGTAGTAGGGAACCTTGGAGGGCTGGGGGGGGGGATGACGGACGACGACGACTGCTAAATAGATGTGTTTTCCAAGGACCTCAACAATGAGGTACTCTTTGTTACCAAGAAGAAGGAATGAAGGCAGAGAGCTTGAATGGGTCAGTCTCTTGAAACAGCAGTTTCAGAAATATTTCCCCGATTGCTCTGAGCTGAATCACATCATATCCTGGACGCCATTTTTGGAGACGATTCGGACAGCTGAGGACTCCCCCCCCCCAAGGCCTAGATAAAACATGAAAGCGAACAAAGCCTTTAACTGTGAGTAACCAGTTCATTAAAAGGCTATAAAAAGAACTGCAATCAAGAGGTTGGAAGGAGGGAAAGACAACTTTAAGATTATTTACGTTGGCTTGCAGCCACTCAGAGGGGGAAAAGAACGAATGTGGATTTAAAAAGCCCCTGCTGGAGCAGTTTTTTCCCCTTCTTATTTGTAACAAAAAAAAAAGGGTGCAGGAACTCACAGCTTGTTAATCTTTTATTTATTTATCCCGTGCATGTCTACTCAGAAGTAAGCCCCATTATAGCCAATGGGGCTTACTCGCAGGAAAGTGTGGATAGGATTGTAGCCTGAGAGCCCAAGCCTATGCATGCCTACTCAGAAGGAAGTCCCATTATATTAAATGGGGCTTACTCCCAAGGAAGTGTGGACAGGATTGTAGCCTGAGTTCCCTTGGAATTAGACTGCCAACTTTTTCTACCAGCTCTTACTCCAGTGGTGTTTATCAGCAGGGTAAGCTTCAGCAGCTGGATTTCTGCATATCAACCTGCTGCTAAAGCTTTGCACACTAGCAGCAGGTTGGTTTTGCTGGCTAGTTCACAGTGGCAACTGGTTGACCAGTAAGTGTGGGGCACTGGGGCTTCAGGCTGTGATCCTACCCACACTTTCCTGGGAGTAAGCCCCATTGACTCTAATGGGACTTACTTCTGAGTAGACACGCCTAGGATGGGGCTCTAAGGCTGCAATCCTATCCTCACTTTCCTGGGAGTAAGCCCCATTGACTATAATAGGCCTTACTTCTGAGTAGACATGCATAGGGTTGGGCTCTGAGGCTGCAATCCTACCCATACTTTCCTGGGAGTAAGCCCCATTGACTATAATGGGCCTTACTTCTGAGTAGACATGCATAGGGTTGGGCTCTGAGGCTGTAATCCTACCCACACTTTCCTGGGAGTAAGCCCCATTGATTAATGGGACTTACTTCTGAGTAGACATGCCTAGGACTTGGCTGGCAACTGATGCAGGAGGCAGAGACACTTATGGGAGAGGCTGAGCTGGCAGGATGAGTCCCTCTGAAGCCTACCCTCCTCTCACCTGCTCGCTGCTCATGGCTGCACGGAGGCTGAGTCCCTATGCTGAGTATAATGGAAAGGGGGGTGAAAGTGGCACGGGGTGGGTGAGCGGGATCCACTGCGGGACTGTCTCAGGAGCAGCTGTGTTGAGGGAAGTCCCGTTGCCCAGCAACCGTTTCTGACTCATAAAGTGCCGTGATTGGCTCACCCTGCCTTGCCTCCCTCAACCCAGAGCCTAATCTCAACCACCCAGCTGCCAGCAAGCCCCAGGGCTCTGATTGGCTGAGAGAAGAAATGCGCTTGTCCATGAGAAGCACCGCCCTCCATGGAATTGTGAGTACCTTGTGGGGGGAGCATTGCAGGGCAGACTACAAACCTCCTCTTTCTCCTTGTAGTCCTGCTTGGTCTTGATTGCTGCAGGCAGTAGATTGTAGTCCTGTCTAAAAGGTGCCAGAATGCTGTTCCAGTGTGTTCTATTAGCAAAAAAGCCCTGATTAAAAGTATACTAACTTAATTTGCCAGTGTTATTAACTTGAAGTGGATTACTGACCCACCCCTTTTGGATATGAAAACTTAAAGACTATCTTTGACAAGAAGGGATGCAAGACAATAAGAATTGGATGACTCTTTAACTGTGGGAATCAGCTTGATTTGATACTGATAAGAATGATATCAAAAAATTTAAAGGATGTTAGCAAAAGCCAGACCTCATTAATGGAGATGTTGCAAGAATTCAGAAACGAACTGAAGCAAGAGGTTGGAAAACTATCTGAACAAATGAGGCAAATAAACTCCTCCCTGACAAACAGACAAACAAAGAAAAATATGAAGGGGATGGATAAAAGAATGGACCAAATGTCAGATGAAACTAAAGAATTGGAGATTTTTGTAATGAAACAGGAGATGGAAAAAGCAGCATTTATTATTAGAACTCAGAATTTTCAGGGAGAAAAAAGAGGGAACTCTCAGAGAAAGAGAGCATGTCCTTTCATGAAGAAGAAGAATCTTTGGATTAAATTCAAAAATAATAAAATGGAGAAAACGGAAGAAGAAAAGAGAGGGATCAAGAAATATAAGGGAATTAAGAGGAAGAAGAAGGAGTGGAAGGAGCAGTGGGAGGAAAAGAAGGAAAATATCAACAAGACAGAGAACAAAGAAAATACTAAGACAGGAAGGGAAAATGGCTGAATAACAAGTGGAAATTTTTTGTAGATATTAATGGATTGAATTCTCCTCAGAAGTGAGGAGTATTCCATTAATTATGTCAAATTAAGTAGATGTAAATGAAAACAAAGTTGGAACACAAATATTAAGATAATTAAAGTGATATCTTCTAAAGAGAATTTATATAAATAGTTTTATAGATGGTATTTAATACCAGAGGAAGTAGCAAACATGTACCCTGGATCATCAAATAACTGTTAGATATGCAAAGAGAATGAGGGAATTCTTTATTATATGTGGTAGTTATGTGGAAAGTAAAGAAATATTGGAAAATGATATATATTGTTACAAGAGATATTGAATTGTGTAGTACCATTCAAACCGGAAATATTCCTTTTAAATGTGATATCAGAAATTGAAGACCACTATAAGAAACATTTTATTGTACATATCGGTATAGCAGCAAGAATATTCTATGTGCAAAATTTGAAGCCTTTTTATGATTGGATAAATAATTTTAGTTAAACAATAGTGATTGTTTAGTTAAATCATTAATTAGTATAATGACAAATAGGATAATTTTTGTATCAATGATTATTTTTTTTCAGTTGTTGTTGATTTCTTTTTTGGATTAAGACATGTTGTAATCTATGGCCAATATCCTCATGTGTAATCTATGTAGTCCCAGGTTTAACTCATTTTCCTTACCTGTATCTGTAATAAATAAATTTTGTGCAGAAAAAAAACAACTCACTTCATCTTGGTTTCAGAGCCAAGCAGGTTGTGCAAAAGGGGTGAGGTCCTGCTGACTCCCAGGAAGGAAAGGCTTCTCTGTGGTTGATTACATTGGGGTGCTAAAGTTCAGATAAGGATAACCAGCAGGAACAAAGCCCGACCTGAATTTAAATTACAATTGCCCAACTGGATTCAGACTCTGGGCCAAGAAGTCTCCCAACCTGAGCCTGAGGTGACACACCTCCCAATACTGCCATGTTCAGAAGAACCCAATCAGGCCCAGGAAGCTAAAGGAAGCTCAGGCTGCATAACTAAAGGAAAGATCCAAACTGCTTTGTTTTGCCAAAAGTTTCTTTGTTTCCTTTGTAAAAAAAAATCCTATAATTTCTCAGGAGGGAGGTGTGTGGGGGGGAGGGGGGAGGGAGGAGGATCCGCGGCGTTGGTGTGCAAGGCTGCGCACCCTACATGAATGCCTTTCTCTTACCACCGACCTTTTGGTCGGTGGTAAAGTGAGTAGCCCCATTGCGGGGCTGCTTACCTTACTAGGGGGAAGGGGTTGAATGTCCCCTTCTCCTGAGGCACCGCCTGCGGTAGTGTGGGAGGCGCTGGATTCAGCGGCAGCTCTCCTCGGTGCCGCCAATCCTGGGTGTCTCGGGCAGCTTAGGATTGGGCTGTAAGGGTGCAATCCTAACCAACTTTCCAGCAGTGACCTAGCTGCAATGCAGCCCGGAGGTAACAAACATGCCCTTACCTTTGAGAGGCCTCCTTGACTGCCTCCACTGCATTGGCACGGCTATGTCAGTGCTGGAAAGTTGGTTAGGATTGCACCCTAAGTATCATATCTTAAACAGTCTATTGGTTGTTTCTAAAATACTTTCTCAAATTACTCTAGGAAAAAAAAGTTTTTTTTTCTTTTCCTCTAAGTATCAATTATTTATCAATCCTTTATTTTCAACGAAGATTTTATCTCGGTATCAGTTATCTACTCATTGAATCCATAATTCATTAGAACCAGGGCTTTTTTTCTAATGGAACTGGGGGGGGGGGGAGAGGCGTTCCTGCACCTTTTTGCAGGAGCCCCTCCACTTCGGAGGCATTCCAGGAGGGGGGGCGAAACAGAGGCATTTGCTGGGTGGCTGCAGGGGGGGTGCAGGGTGGGTGGTTGCCTGGCCCCTGCCTGACTGCACAACAACCCCCTCCTGCCCCCATCTCCAAGCTCTCGCCTGAGCCCAGCCCGCCTCCCCTCCCCTCCCCCTGCACTCTGCTTCCCCCGTGCAGCTTCCAAGCCAGTGGAGGGCAGGGGGGGGACATGTGCCGATGCCGAGGAGGAGGATGGACAGCCAGTCAGCCAGCCAGGGAGATGGGCTGCGGCACCCACGGAATGCCCAGGTACTGGCTTGGTGGAGGAGGAGGGGAAGGAAACTGGCTGGTGCAGCTCCCATGCCAATCTGCAGCAGGAGCCTAGGCGTGTCTACTCAGAAGTAAGTCTCATTGTGCTCAATGGGGCTTGCTCCTGGGAAAGTGTCATAGCCTTGCAGCCTGAGTAGACAGGCAGAGGAAGAGCTCTGAGGCTGCAGTCCTCTCCACACTTTCCTAGGAGGAAGCCCCACTGCCTCTAGTGGGACTGACTTCTGAGTAGACAGCCATAGGCTTTGGCTATGATGCTGCAGTCCTCTCCACACTTTCCTGGGAGGAAGCCCCATTGACTCTAATGGGACTGACTTCTGAGTAGACAGGCACAGGATTGGGCCCTGAGGCTGCCATCCTTTCCACAGTAAGCCCCATTCACTAAAGTGGACTTCTGAGTAGACATGCATAGGATTGGGCTCTTAGGCTGCAATCCTAGGCACTTTCCTGGGAGTAAGCTCCATTGACTAGAATGACACTTACTTCAGAGTAGACATACCTAGGATTGGGCTCTCAATCCTGGTAGAG
Source organism: Tiliqua scincoides (assembly GCF_035046505.1). Lineage (NCBI taxonomy): Eukaryota > Metazoa > Chordata > Lepidosauria > Squamata > Scincidae > Tiliqua > Tiliqua scincoides. The sequence continues at coordinate 14,626,839 of NC_089821.1, forward strand.
ATATATATCTGCACCCGTTTTCACATGCTAAGGGCAGGTGAAAAGGGATTCTATGTGTATACAACGTGCTGTCCAGCCTTGCCAGAGATCTTCCTCATCCTTCCCCCACAAGCATGCCCTCTGCCAGCCAGCGTTTGCAGCTCCTCTCCAGCAATGCACAGCAGCTGCTCAGGGCAGCAAAGAACATACAATTGCATGCCAAGCGCCTTCCCAAAGACACAGAGTATTCTGATACCTGAATTAAACCATATTTAATAGCTTGTTTGCAAATGTAGCTGTTTCTATGTGCACCTAAGGACCCCCCTCATGTAAAAATTCCTTTTTTGTTCTTACTCCCACAGTTGCTTACTCCCATAGAACTCATGTAAGCCATTTTTTGTAATCCATTCACTGCTTCCAATCCTCGAAGTAGTGCCACACTACATACTACACGCTACAAGTGCACCTGTACAGTATTTTTTCCCCACGTGTAGAAAAAGTAGCTAGGGGGAAGGGGATGTGGAGATTGACAGCCCAATCCTATGCATGTCTACTCAGAAGTAAGTTCATCTTTAAGGGGGAAGCACATAAAAAATATTTTATTTCTCCAATAAAAAATGGTTTAAAAATAAATAAATAAAAGATTAACAAGTTGTGAGTTCCTACACTTTTTTTTTTTTTTTAACAAAAAAAGCTCTGATTAGAACAATATTCCTCTCCACACATTCATGGAAGTCCATGAATGGTTTCTAACTGTCCATAAAAGTCTTTACTGACTTCTCTTAAAGAAAAATCATAAGTTTATCCATTTCAGCTAAGTTCAATATCTTTACCCACCATTCTTCAATTGAAGGTATCTCTGGAACCTTCCAATACTTAGCATACAGTATTCTTGCTGCAGTTGTTATATATAAAATGTATCAATCTTTCTGAATCCAATTGTCGAATATTCCCAATAGAAAAACTTCTGGTTTCATTTGCAGATTTACTTGGAATATCAATTGCATTTGCTGGTGTATAAAAGTCCAATGTTTGTTCAATTTGGTACATGTCCACAACATATGATGAAACAATCCTTGTTTTTTACATTTCCAGTCTCTATTAGGTGTATTGTCATACATTTTTGCTGATTTAGCAGGTGTCAGATACCAGTTTGTATCAGTTGTACATTTTTGCTGATTTAGCAGGTGTCATATACCAGTTTGTATACCAGTACATCAGTTTGTAAAAATTCTCTTTAAGATTTAATGTAAATTTCAATCTTTTTGACCACAAACTTTCCCACTGCTGCCTTAATATCTCATGACCAACATTTCTAGCCCATTGTATCATACATTCCTTAACCCAGTGGTTCTCACTCTTTTAGCACCAGTACCCACTTTTTGAATGAGAATATGTCAGGATGTGATATCATGACCAGAAGTGACATCATCAAGCAGGGAAAGTTTTTACAATTCTAGGCAGCAATCCTACCCACACGTACCCAAGAGTAAGTCCCATTTACTATCATTGTTAAAAGCATATACAGAGTTGCCTGTTGAAAGTACAGATCTGTAAAACTTTCCCCAATATAGTCACTTGCCATGGTAGCATTGTAGTGGAATCACAGAAGATCTGGCGAGGAGGTAGATGTGGTATCAGCAGTGGCCCCTTTAAGGGTAAGGCCTGGGCATCCAGCAGAGTGTGCTGCACAGCTGCAGCCACTTGAAGGCAATAGGGCCCTCAGAGATATAAGAGCACCTGAGGCAGGCAGGATTTGTGGGTTGCAGAAGGAGCAAAGCTTGAGGAAGGGCAGACTGGATTAATGGACTGAGGAATTGATGGCTAATGGACTGATGTGTGAATGGAAGCTGCTAGAGCAGAAGCTATCAGAGACACTAAGACTGGTGTTTGGCTGCTGTGCCCAAGACCTGCTGAGGACCAAGGGGCTACTGTGGTGGTGGGAGGCTGCTGGCAGGAAGGAGGACCGATGTAGGTTAAACAGGTGAGCTACCCTGGTGGTGGGGTCCAGCAGTACTGCAGGGCAGAACCAGGGTCATTTTTGAGGAAAGAAGGGGAGTTAATTAACTAAAAGTGGACATAATTCTCCAGGTGGAGTGTGGACTGGGAATCTGGCAGAACAAACATCAAGTCTAATGTATTAAAAATTAAATACTAAAATGAATGGGGACCCTCCTGAAATCAGCTCATGACCCACCTAGTGGGTCCCAACCCACAGTTTGAGAACACTGCCTTAACCTGTTCCTCTTCTGTCTCATATTTTAACAATTACTTATACACTTTAGTAATAGCTCATTTTTCTTCTAAACACTTGCTAATAGAGATATACAGTCTTCAAAGCCATATATTTTCTTGCCCTTTTTGTATCTCTCCAAAAGCTGTATACACTGAAAACACTGGCAACTAGTGCTGCAATCCTATCTACACTTACCTGGGAGTAAGCCCCATTGATTTTTTTTTGGACCTAGGTCTGAGTAGACATGCATAGGATTAGACTCTAAATCACCGTATTGGGTGACACAAACCCTAGTGATGCCACTGCCTGGAAATCATTACACTTGCTCTCCTAATTAACCTTACACTGTCACTTTTCATTTTTGTTCCAAACATATGATCTTCCAAACATTCAGCTGCCTTTGGACCTGCAATTCTAAATATTGACTGAAATGAATGCAGATTACTTGTGGGATTTTAATTAGGACTGGGAAGTAAGGTGGCTGCCTGAGCAGAGTTTTCTTTATTTTTCACATTTTATACCACCCTGGCTTCACAACATCAATGTTATCTTCTATTTGTGCATTCATGCACTTGAATTAGCACATTCTGTATGTGTATTTCCTTGCAGATTGGCAAATTGAATCAAATATACCCCTGAAGTGGTTTTGTTTTCTCCAAAATCTGGTTCTTCATGTTGCCACACAATGTAAGAAAGGGGGGAAAGGGTTTGGAAGTTTCCTACTATCTGCTTCAAATTAGGAGCAGAAACTTCTTTTGCCAAGATTTTCTGCAAAAGCCATTTAAGGGGCAGGATAGCTTGGCATATAACATCTTACTGCCTTATGCTCCTGGCAGAGCATTTCATTTAATTTTTTTTGCTTTTTGTCAGTCAATGGATGAGGGATCCATTGAATGTTTCTAGGTAAGAATTTCCATACCAGTGGGGCTACAGCCAAGAAGGCTCTGTCCCTGGCACCTGTTAAATGGATAATTGCAGGCCAGAGAGCAGGACCACACTGGCAGACCTCAGTGATCACCAGACCAGTAGATATGGAAGTAGGTGGTCTTTAAGTTGCTTGATCCTAGGTTATAAACAACTGGAAGAGTTAAAACCAGCACTTTGAATGGAGTTCAGAATCTGAGAGGTGGAGTAGATGCAACAGGGCCACACTGCCTGTATCTCTCCTGCCAGAGGTAATCCAGTAAGGCAAAACATAGCCAGTCTTGAATGGATTATATTGATTGAAATGGATCTAAGTAATAGGTCTCATCCTGGCTTACCTGGAATTGGGTGGCCACTACCAGTTGCAGGATCTAACTTGCAAACAAAGTTAGAGACTATGATATGTTACTTTCTGTTCTTAATGTCAGTCACTAGAGGGCAATCTTAGATAGTCTCTAAGTGATTTTTGTCTAAAAGAGTGAGGGCAGTGTGCATAAAATAATTTTTGAAAATTGGGACTGGATGAGCGAAGGGCCAACTGCCACAAGAGGGCGCACTCAGCCAGGCCGCCCCCTCATCCCCAGTAGCTGTGGCACAGGTTGACCAGAGATTCCTGCTGCCCCTGTTTTGCCCAGCCCCACAGTATCTCCCAGAGACCCTCTCTAGGGAAACACTCATCTCTAGGAAACACTCAACTACTTTTCCTCCTGCTGTCCAAGGGAGAGAATCTTCCACCAAAGCTTCTTCCCCCACTTGCAGATGAGAAAAGTGAGAGGAGCTGCTGTTTGCCACTTGCTGGTATACCTGGAAAAGGAGGGGGGAACAGGGGTCCATGGGAAGCCCAGTCTAAAGTTTTGCCTCAGGGTCACCTGAAGTCTGGTTCTGACATTGAACAATGGCCTGGACCCAAAAAGCAGGAGCAGAAGCTGAAGAAAATGATCATGTGGTTCTGTGAACTATGACACAAGCACTCATGGAAGGCACCTAGCAGGGTCCAGCCACAATGTATGGAGGGAGGATGATGATGACAACACACTGTTGCATGAGCTACATAGGATATAAGGAAGCTTGCTTTGTTGGAGGAGGAGGATTGATGTGTTTTGCAGAGACAACAATAGTGTTCTGCTACTGGCTCCTCCAGGCACCTGTCTATTGCAAATGGGGAACTCTCCCCAGAGACCCTTGTGATGATACAGGAGGCATCTGGGGGAAAGCATCCATTTGCAGATGGGAGATAGGGGAGAGGAGGCAATGATGAAATGACTTTTGGCCCTGAGAGCTTTTCCATCATCACAAATGCTGTGGGTACAAAGGTTCAGGGTGGAGCCCTTCACAGCTGCCTGAGGGCCAAATCCTATCCAATTTTCCAATGCAGGTGGCCAATGGGGCGTGCACTGCATTCTGTGGTGGGGAGGCAGTCACAGAGGCTTACTTTAGGTCTGCATTGCGGCTACACTGTTGCTGGAAAGTTGGATAGGATTGGGCCCTGACAGTGCTAAACTCTGTCACTGGTCTTTAGCAGAGAGAGAACCATGTTTGTAAGGAACAATTTTTGTGGGTGACTCCCACATGCTTACTTCTTGAAAAGATGAACATGCTTACTTCTTGAAAAGCACTATATAAATATTTATAATATGAATACCATCTTCTCTCCCATTCATCTACTGTGATTTCTCAGCCCTTTGCACCAGTGTAAATATGGTGGCATGGGGTGGGATCTGAGTAGGTGGCCTTGCACAATGCACATCTTGAACTGTAGATTTTGCAGGATAAGGTAGGCACCATTGCAGCACCGAACTGCCATTTAAATGTTTAAGGAAGTAGGGGATAATTGGCAATATGAAACAGATAATCACAATTTAGAAGCAGAAAGACAGGCAAGTGATTTACCAAATGAACATCAGGTGGGACTAGGAAGTATTCAGCAGTAAAGTGATCTGAATGAAACTCAATTAAATATGAAAACTAATCAAGAGATGCATAGATTCAGCCACTTACTGAAAGTGCACCTGACCTGTCAGCACAGGACTAAGGAAATCACAGCCCTGATACGCTCTTTAATGGGGGGGGGGGAAATGCTACCTGCAATGTACAGCAGAGTTATGGAAGTCAAATGGTTTCTGTTCTAGCAACACTTCAGACAGCCTGATTAAGTGCTTCAACATTATAAGGCTCTTGCAATCATGCAGACAAAATAATGTAAATTTGGATCCTTCCCATGTCTGTACTGATTTCTACAAGCTGCAGGAGTTCCTGCCTGCCCAATTCAAGTAGACATTCAAGGGCAGCCCAATCCTGCCTAAGTTCCTCCATGCCGATGCAATGGTGCCTGTGCAGGCTACACTGTGCCCCATGGGGGAATGAGCAGGTGGGAGCTCTCCTTGGGGTAAGGGGAGACCCCCCCCACCCAGGATGACCAGACATCCTCCCCAGGACATGTCCTTTTTTTTAGCCTCGTCACCTGGAAAAGAAGTTAAATGTCCTCTTTTCCCTGTGAGCAGGCAGCGCAGAACCTTCTTTCAATTAATAAATTATATGTAATATAGATTTAAGTTTAATAATAAGTAATATAAAATTAATCACATGAAATCCATATACCTGAGTGTTTGTAGCTTTTTTTAATCTCAAGTCCTACATTTTTCTTGGATGTCCTACATTTTGGAGTATTTTGTCTTCTTTTGCAGTTATGACATCTGGTCACACTGCCCCCATCGCATGTTCCTGAAATCTATGCATGTCTGCTCAGAAGTCAGTCCCTTTATAATCAGTGGGGCTTACTCCCAGGTAAGTGTGGATAGGAATGCACTCTCAGAGCCCCATCCTATGCCTGTCTACTCAGAAGCTAGTACCATTATAGTCAGTGGGGTTTCCTCTCAGGTAAGTGCATAGGATTGCAGCCTTAGAGGCAAGCCTATGCCTGCCTACTCAGAAGCCAGTCCCTTTATAGTCAGTGGGGCTTACTCCCAGGTAAGTGTGCACTCTCGGAGCCCCATCCTATGCCTGCCTACTCAGAAGCCAGCCCCATTCTGGTCAGTGGGGCTTACTCCCAGGTCAGCGTGCATAGGACCGCAGCCTTAGAGGCAAGCCTGTGCCTGCCTACTCAGAAGCCAGTTCCTTTACAGTCAGTGCGGCTTGCTCCCAGGTAAAGCCCAGCAGGGGGCGTGGGCGGAGCGGGGCGGGGCGGGGCGGGGCGGACGCCTGCGACTCCTCCCGGGGGCGGCGCTGGGGGCAGCGTGGAGCAGCCAGCCAGCCAGCCAGGCGGAGGCGCTGGGCGAGGCGCGGCGCGGGATGAGTCAGAGGCGCGGGCCGGGGTCTGCCTGAGGCAGGGCTGGCCATGCGGCGGCGCGGTCGCAGGCAGCCCGCAGGCTCTCGCTCGGCGCCGGGGAGGGAGGCGGCGCGCAGCCCCGCTCCCCGCGGCCGCCCGCCCGCCAGCGCAGCGGCTCCATGGACGGCACTAGCGGCGGCGGCGGCGCGGAGCGCGGCCGGGGCCGGCGGCTGAGCGTGGGGGAACTGCGCTCGCTCTTCGAGGCGCGCTGCGCCGCCGCCGCGGCTGCCCCGCAGGCACCCGGGAAGAGCCGCCGGCCGCGGAACGGGGTGCTGCCGCCCGTCATCCCGCGCCTGACGGTCACCCCCGAGGAGGACGGCCCCGCCGAGCGCAGCCCGGTCGGGCGGCGGCAGCAGGAGGGCGCCTGGCTGAGCGCGGACGGCGCGCTGCCCCCGCGCCGCCTCTCCACCTCCTCGCTCTCGTCCACGGGCTCGTCCTCCCTCTTCGAGGACTCCGAGGACGACCTGCTCAGCGACTCCGAGGGCAGGAGCCAGGGCATCGTCCACCTCGAGCACGCCGAGGACTCGCACCAGGTACGCTCCGCCCAGGCGCGCGCGCGGTGGGGGCAGGTGAGCCGGGTGAGGCTGAGCCTCCCCAGCAGGGAACTTGTGGCAGGTGAGGGCAGAGCCTCTCCACCGGAGCGCATGGGTTGTGGGTGCCTCACAGGGCGGCCGGCGGTGCTTTTCGAAGGACTCCGGTGGGGAGGCTCTGCACTCCCCTGCTTCCCCACCCTCCGCACCTACCTGCCACCTGGAGGCAGGGGAAGAGTTAAAATCAACCCGCTGGTGCTCAGCTGTGCGTGTTTCTCACTTGGCTTCTGCAGCCAGAGTGGCCCCTTCCCAGCACAGGGGCAGATCCAGAGTTTGTGTGTGGTGGTCATCCATGAGCACTCCCTTCACTCCAGAGTCCAGGTCAATTAGGCAGCTAGACCTGGGCTCCAGCCCGGACTTGGAGCCCAGATCTACCTGCAGGGTAGACCTGGGCTCCCGGCTGAGCTTATGGCCTCTGTGACTGTTTGCTGGGCAGGTAAACCTGGGCTGTCACCTGGACATGAGGCACAGATCTACCTGCCAGGAAGACCTAGGCTCCTGTTCCAACTTGACTCTTACCTGGACATGGAACCTAGATGAACCTGCTGGGTAGACCTGGGCTCCCATTCCAACTTGGGTCCCGCCTGAACATGGAGCCCAGATCTACCTGCAACTTATGCAAGACCAGCAACTAACAGATATACCTACAAAGGTATCACTAGAGTGGAGCCTGAGGAGTATCTGCCCCAGGTGCTATGCCAGAGAGGGGTGCCACAATGTGCAAGGCAGTCACTTCTGGGTTTTCCATGGAGGAGGATGTGCTGGCACATTCACATCCACAGTTCGTTCTGCTGTGGAGGCTCCCTGAAAGGGGAGGGCAAAGCCACCAGCACCTCTTCCTCCAGGGAGAACCCAGAAGTGACTTCACAATGTTATGTGACATCACTGACCTGGGCACCAGGGCTTCTAGCTCCCAAAGGGAAACCTCCGCTGGAGAAGGAATAGAGCTGCGCGAAGCCGCCAGCACCTTCTTTTCTGGGGACAACCTGGAAGTGACATTACAATGTCATGTGACTTGTGGCATTACTTTCTTTGGCTCATGGGCTTCTAGTTACACCTCCCTATGCCTTTTAAGTAATGTTATATAGAGATTATGTTTGATTTTTCCACGTGGATTTTTCCTGTCTGAACATGGAGTTTCCCAGTACTGTATGTACCATTGCAGCCACTTTCCTGAATATGTCCACACAGGGAAAATCCTTGGAAGCCTAATGCAACTAAGTATGCAAAGGGTTCTAAGTTGATTCCTAGACAGAAATGCCTTCTGGGAAGGATTTTTTTGGTGAGTTATGAAGTGGCACTAATATGGCTTATTTCTCCGGCGTCTGCCTGAAGTGAGTATGGTCTGGTGTTGTGTGTTTAGAGACAGTTGACATAGTCTGAAAACACTCTGTGTGGTGAGGCAGTTGTGTGGGCAGCTCCTGCTGTTCATGCAGTGGAATGTGACAATATCTGTGTGTATGAATCAGTGTCTTGAATTTTTGCAGTCCCCCTTCTGCTCCCATTTTTTAAATGACCAGATCACTGTGTGCAGACTAAAAGTTAATCACTGGTCTCTGCTTTTTAACTTCAGCTGGAAGAAGAGCTTTGTGAGGCTCAGAAGTGTTTCTGTTCTGTTGTTTCACTATCAGAAATTGCTAACTTATTATGTTTCTTGTCTAGTTCAGGGGTAAGCCAATAATCTGTTCTTAATACTGATCAGGTAATAGATTGTCATTATTGATGTAGTGCTATCCAGGTATATGGCAGGTTACAAGGAATGACAGGGTGGGCCCCTGCTCCAAGCTGCTTACAATCTGCATACTGACACAAGGTGTAAACAGCTGAGGAAGGCAAGGGAATAGAGACAAGGGCTAACAGGGAATGCCAATTGTTTCACTTACATATACTTTAACTTAGTTACAGAAGGGAATGTAGAAAGCAACTCTAGTAGATCTTAGGTGCCTTACAAATAAGTTAAAAATAGTGTAGAAGAAACTGGTCAACCGTGGAGTGATTTATCACACTCACTGTATTACTTTCCAGCTGTCTGTGGTTTAGAGATGCTGTTAATCTAGAATTGTCAGTACTATGTATTATGCATTGTTTTACTTGCCAGTATTCATGTGAAAACTTAAGGAATGGTCTAGATCAGGGTTGTCCAAACATTTTGGCAGGAGGGCCACATCATCTCTCTGACACTGTGTTGGGGTCTGGGGGAAAAATAATTAATTTACATTTAAAATTTGAATAAATTTACATAAATGAATTTATTAGTGATGGAACTTATATGAACGAATGAAGGTGTTGCAGTAGCTCAAGACCTATAAAAGGCCTTGCACAAAGCAAGGCTAGCCTTTCCTTCTCTGCCACTGCTGCATCACAGATGTGAAACAGCAAGTAGTGGAGAGAGCCCTTGTCCCACAGCTCAGGTGAGAGGTTGAACAGTTGTCCTCTTGCTGATAGCAGATGTATCGGGTCAGCATGGGCTCCAGCAAGTCTCTGGAGGGCCAGAGGCTCATTGGAGACTGGGGGCTCCCTGAGGGCTTGTTTGGGAACCCCTGAGGGCTGCAAGTGGCCCCCAGACTGGGTTTTGGGCACCCTTGGTCTAGATCAGGGGTCGGCAACCTTAAACATTCAAAGAGCCATTTGGACCTGTTTTCTGGAGAAAAGAAAACCTCAGGAGCCACAAAACCCTTTTGACATCTAAAATGTAGATAACACTGCATATATAGTGTTTTTTTTTTACCTTTATGCTATGTATAAAAAAACTGTAGTGTGTAGCATTTTTGAAATGAATGAACTGCTACAGAGAAAACAATATGTAACATATTTTAATGTTACAAGATCACCATAATCTTAAATTTAGAATTTCATATAAAAAACGAAAGAGCTAAAATAAAATACATTTAAATTAAATACTAATTTATTTTCCCAGGGCCTGCCCTAGCCAATTTGGTGCTATAGGCAAGACTTGGGCTGGTGCCCTCCCTAGCAGAAAATCCTGACCAACAGTAAATAGTCATCTTTGTGTCTTTTCCACAGTAATGTAAAAGAGGTACAATGAAATAAAAAATCTAATGACTAGTATTTTTCAATACAATAAAGAGATTTATAGTTATTACTCCCCCTTGTAGGTCCCAATTTATAATGCACTCCCCTCTTGTATATGCAACTTTTATAATGCGCTCCCCTCTTACAGGTCCCATTTTTATAATGTAGCTCCTTCTTGTAGCTCCCTTGTAGGTGCTGGGGCACCTTCCTTATGAGGAAAGGCTATGGCGTTTGGGCCTCTTCAGCCTAGAAAAGAGGCGCCTGAGGGGGGACATGATTGAGACATACAAAATTATGCAGGGGATGGACAGAGTGGATAGGGAGATGCTCTTTACACTCTCACATAACACCAAAACCAGGGGACATCCTCTACCTGTCTCCTCAGAAGTCAGTCCCAGAAGAGTGAACGGGGCTTCCTCCCAGGGAAGTGTGGACAGGCTCCTCTGCCTGTCTACTCAGAAGTCAGCCCCAGTAGAGTGAACGGGGCTTCCTCCCAGGGAAGTGTGGACAGGAATGCAGCTCACCTGGCTCCTTCCTGCCCATTGCCTCAGCAGCGCTGCATCTCCCGTGCTTCTCTGACCAGCCTCTCCTCTTCCGTTCAGCCCCCTGCCCGCTGCAGGGCGAAGGAAGGAAGAGCGCAGGGAAGAGGTGCCCGGCTGTCCCCCCTGCACCTGATCGCAGTGGGGCGGGAAGAGCAGGTCCAGGAGAGCGCAGCTGCCCCTGCCTGCCTGCCGAGGAAGGGGCTGCTGTGCGCGGGGGGGGGGCGCTTTGCAGGGAAGGAGCTGCAGCTTTGCAGGGAGGAGCCGCGCCCCGCATTCACCAGCAGCCACCCGCAGCACATCGCTGGCTGGTTGGAGGCCAAGGGGAAGGGCGCCCCACTTCCAGCCCCCACTGGGGAGCCACATCAGAGGACTGAAAGAGCCGCATGCGGCTCTGAAAACACAGGTTGCCGACCCCAGGTCTAGATGGTCTCTTGAGTCCTGTAATGCTTAGGCAGGGTAGGTGTGCTGTGTGCAACCGTTGCGTAGTTGTACTGTTTAAGTGTGAAGTCTTGTGCTGAGTGCACAATTTGGAATCCTGAAAATGTCAACTTTCGTTTTCTTTTTAAAGGGCAACTTTCTAGCCTTTTAGGTCAAAAGAGGAAGAAAATTTGCATATATCTATACTATAATAGCTTACACTGTGTTATCAAAAATTGACCCCTGGTTGCAGGTGTCTGTCTCATTGCTCTTTGTTCTTTTTTTTAACCAAACTAAACAGCAAATGAAATAGGAATAGGCAAAAACAAACAAACAAAAAACTTCACAAACAGGCTTTCGGTTGTTTGGGTGAAATCTCAGAAAGCAGGATGGGAGGGAAGGTCTAACAGGATTCCTAGTGATCGAAAGTGGTCTGGCTTGTTATGTTTTTATTTCTCTCTGACCCCCTACTACAGGGCAGATACATTTTATAAGGGGGTACAAAGTGTTTGGGGGAGGCTGCTTCCCAAAGGGGGAAGGAATGAAGCAGCAAGGGAGGGTGATGACAAGAATGGGCAAAACAGGGGTTGCAAGGGGGTAAAACGAGGCAGGGGGAGAAATATTTGGAGGCCAGATCTACTGGGCTTCTCACTGCAGAGTCCAAGTCTACCTGCCCATGCAGTAATATGGAAAAACCAAATGCATTCCCAAGTCTCTCTAAAATCTCCTAAATATAGAAAATTAGCATCATTATATTTAGGCTCACAGAATGGAGAGTCTATGTATTTAGGCTAGAATGGAACCTGTTCTTTGCACCAAAACATACTTCTGCAGCAGCTATAGTCCTGCAGCTGTGTCCCCGAGCTCCTGTACACTCCTTCACAGCAAGCGGATCTACACATCTATACTTTCCTTCACAGCAAGCAGATCTAGAGCTACTGTAGTAGGCCAGTTTCTTCTAAATTTGATACTGTACTAAGGAGTGTCATGTCTGTATTCCTCACCCCATATGGTTTGCAGGACCAGGTGCTACCATGCCCACAGTAGTGCCCCCAGCATCCCACATGGGCAGTGAGTCTGGGTGAGATTGGAAAATGAAAGATCCCAGGAAATTACTGGTCCCCCTCCTTTGGATCTTGGGCCTCCTTTTTGACCCTGGGATTTGGTACAAATTACCACCTTAACCTCTCCTCATGGGCCCTGCCCTACTATGATTAGCAAAAGCAGGATGAAGTATGAGAAAAGCAGTTGGGTCAGTGACAATTTGTATAACATATTTGTCTTTCACAGAATCAGTCCTGTTTCTCTTGCGTGTGCAAATGCAGTATGAGAGCTAGACAATCATAGATAGTGTTGGCAGCAATTCCATTTATAAATACAAAACGCCTTTCAGCTGCTACAATCTCAGATTTGCTGGTGATTAGCAGTAATTACCCAATACGCACATTTTGTTTTGCTGTGCTAGTATACAGTACACCCAAGGAAGGTTGGGAGTGATCAAATGGGGGGGGGGGCTGTTGTGTGAATTGGCCTTTCATTCATGATCTTAAGCATACATTCTCAAAATTCTTCCTAATTCTCAATTCCGTTTATTTCAGTAATGCTTACTTCCAAATAAATTTGCTTATTTTTGAGACTGGTGCTCTGATCCTGAGCATTTTTAAAAAATAAGTTCCTCTGAGTTCAATAAAACTAGATTCATTAAGGTTCAGTAAGACTGCAGCCTTAGGCACATTTGGCTGGAGGCAAGCCCTGTAGGAATAAAAGGGTCTGCCCCCAAATAAATGTTCATGGGACTGTGGGCAAGGCTGAATCTCCAAAATCTATGAGCAGGGGTGTCAAGCTTGTTGCATACAGGGGGCCAAATAACATTCATGGTGCCTGCTGAGGGCTGTAAGTGATGTCATTAGGCAAGAAGTGATGTCATTTTACAAAAATAAGAACTTTTTTCCTCCCAGGAACTCATTAGATACAAATAACAGAAGAGAAAATATGCAAATCATGATGCTTTCAAGATATTTTCAAAATATTCTACCAAATGCATCACTTTGCAGTACAACAGCTGAGAGGTGTTCTGCAAAATGACATGGGGGGGAGGGTGTGCGGGTGGTGCTGCTGAAAATGGCAGCCTGCATGATAATTGGGTTCTCTTAGCACCACCCCTTCAGCAGCAGCCCTTCTGATAAGGTGTTACTTTGCAGCTCAGCAGCTGTGATGCTGGAAGAGCCTGATTATCACACTGGATAAAAAGAGCTGGCCGGCTTTATGTTTGACACCCAGTTGAGAATATTGTATTGCTTTTCTAGAAGGGGCAGCACCTCTGGTCAGTGGTCTAGCTAGAGGGGGTGCAGAGCACTAAATTTTGCAGGTAGCCTCACTGTAGCATGCAAGCAGCCCCTCCCCTTCGGAGCCATTCCAGGCGGTGGGAGCAAAACAGAGGCATTCATGTGGAAAGAAGAGTATGTTCAAACTTGAGGCTCACTGATGTAACCATGGAACTCAAGCTAGTGATGAGCAGTTTTGCATGGAAGTGTTTACTCTTCCACACATCCTGTGAATAAATAAGAGGGGAATAAGGCTGCAATCCTATCCACACTTACCTGGGAGTAAGCACAGTTAACTGTAATGGGGCTTACTTCTGAGTAGACATGTGCAGGATTGGACTGTTAGACCACAAATCTTTCCAGCATCAACATGCTTCTCAGGCAGAAGATTAGTGAAGTGAAGGGCTTAAATAAGAGTTAAGAAGTGACTTGGCCCTCTTACCTCCTAATGCAATCATGATAGTTGCTGGGGAGCAGTCTCCCCTGGTAGTTGTTAGTGTCCTTATAGTGACACAATCTCACATCATCATCATTTAGAGAGCATTGTTTCATTCTGATTTTAAACTTAGTTTTAAGACAATATGCTGGTGACAGTCTATCAAGCTGTTTTCTGCAGAGTTCCTGATTTCTAGCAGTATAAATTGATGAAGTAATACATGCCTATTAGTTTAGATTTAGATTTTAAAAAGTGGTTCCCAAACGTTTTAGCACTGGGTTCCACTTTTTAAAATGACACTCCATTTGGGACCCTCCTAGATTTAGGAGACTAAAAAAAAAATCAGCTTTACCAGCTGCTCAAGCCTCTGTTCTTATCCTTTTTATTATGCTGGAGGGTGGGTGGGTGGGTAAGAACCATCTTCTGGGATGTCTGAGCTCCACAATCATCAAATTGGGACGGTTTTGGTGGCATTGAGTTCCCCCTTCACCTGACACACTGTTGCCTACTCATGAGTAAACATGCATGTGTGGCTCAGTTTTGCTCTCCATAGGGCTCAATACATTTTCCTTGTCATCTTGGAGGGGAGGAGACTTCCTTCTTGAGAGTTTGGTGGCGCCTGCGTCCATCAAATCAGGACCATTCTGTTGGCGTTGTGTTCCCACTTGGCCTGCCCTTTGAAGTGGTGCTAGGCACATTTGCCTACTTGTGAGTAAATGTACATGTGCTGCTCCGTTTTGGTTCCCATAGGGCTCAATACATTTTCCCTGTCAGCTATCAGCTTGTCAGTTTTTTGACCCATCAAAAATTGAACCTTGACCCACTGTTGGGTCCCAACCTACAGTTTGGGAACTACTGGATTAAAAGATACCTTCTGTAGTAAGGTGCACACCTCCCTTTCTGTGTTAGAAATGCATTGACTCAATATCTGTTGATATCCATAAAGACTGCTTCATGTAAAAATCGACTGTGTATTTAGGAGAGCTGGGGTAATGGGACTCCAGGGTGTCTCACAATGTTCATAAAAATGGTAAAAACAGTTAAAGGTAATACAGAAGCCAACACATGACATCATAAAAATGTACATAAAACAAAAAGCATAAAATACAGCATAAGATGCAATAGCAGCAGCAAATAGTAATAAAAGGTTTTAAAAAAAATCTATTGCTGCAGTATCCAGACCAAATCATTAACCAGCAGGTATTTGAGTTCCACCCAGTTTCTGTCTCTCTGGATATCAGTTTTAAAACTACTTCTTGCTGTGATTGTGGCTGGTTGGTGATTGGGAGGTGTTTGGAATGAGTAGCAAGCATTCTTTTGTCCACTTTGGTGCTAATACTGTACATTCTTTCCATTAAATATGTCCTGCAGCTTAGCTGGCACTTGTAGACATAAAGTTGGTTTTTAATGAAGAAGCAAGCTGTTTTTCACGTCATGTCATGCTGCTGTTTTACTTGCTTGTTGTGATTTTCTGAGTGAACTCTGTTTTCCTTCGCAAGCTCTGTTTTCTACTGCATCAAGAGCACAGACAGACTGCACAGACAAGACAGTACTGCATAGACAAAGCAGTAATTTGATCTATTGGCATAGCATCTTTTCTAGGGAAAACATACTTTTGGAAAGTAGAGATGAGTTATAATATGCTGTGAGAGGAGGATACCATAAACTGGGATTATATAGGATTGCAGTAGTACAGCAGCAGTCAAGTGGAGAAGCCGAGCAGAAAGAGTTGCATGCTTTTGGTCTGTTTTTAGTTATTCAATCATATTTTCATAGACTAGCTTTATAGTTTTTATATGCTTTCTTAATTGGGTCTTTAAAATGAGCTTAAATTTTCTTCTTTTATGAGGCTGTTACAAAACCTGATTGTTTTATTTTTTATGTTTCAACAAAGCACTGGGAAGTCACATTTATTGATCATTAAAGTGTTTATTCTGCTTTTTGGTCCAAAGATGCTGCCCTCCCCCGAAGGCTACTAACAGCACAGTAATAAAAAGAATAATTAAAAAAGCAAGCAAAACCCCACCTCTTGTATAAAGTCACAAGAAACAGAACTGGCTCACACACAGCCCGGCTGCCTGCTGGAAGAGGTGTAGGAAGTAAAGCTATTATGGAAATCACTTTTGCATGTTATTTGTTTATATATGACCACAGAAAACCAGTGATTTTATGCCAGATTTCAAAAGTGTCTTGTAATGCTTTTGGCATAAGGGATGCAGGAAGGCTTCTTGGATCAATGTTTTAGAATTGCATTCTGCTTAATCTTTGTTTCAGCAGAACAGAGCTTTGAGCTTTCATTCAAACTGGCAAGGCCTGTTTGGCCCTGGTGGTCTGTTTGGGTAAATAAGGACAATGAGAGCCAAAATAGACATTTACACATTCTCCATCACTTTTTTGGTGAATATACAGAGGTGAAATGGGAATGTGCTTGCTCTCCATACCCCCTGGCCACACACTCCTAGCAACTGTGTGTCTGGTGTTTGTTTGCAAGGGACCTTATGTGTATGCAACTTATGACCCCTTACAAGCAAATGCCAAATGTGTGAGCATTGGGACATGTGATAAATTGACATGTTGCATTTGGGAAGAGTGGCCGGCAGGCACAGTCATTTCACATATCATACGATGGTAAATAGAGAGTGACTGAATAGGGCATGGGTATCTCTTTATAAGGTTAAAGGCAGTGGTGAGGACAAGCTGTTTTTTGTTGTTTTACTTTGTGGGTAAAATATGAGTTGTACATTGTTTTCCTGATGGGCAAATAGCCGTGGGTGGTGGTGATGGTGGTGACTTACATTGGAAAAATGGCATGTGGAAAGGGTTGTACTACCCTCCTTCCTGTGTTGCAGTATCAGTCAAAGTCATGGAACCACCTCCGATGCTAATGTCTTAAAGAATAGAAGCGGTCTTATGACATGGGAGCTCCATGTTGTATCACATTTAGCCTTGACAGAAGCAGAGTTCGTTCTTTAACGCTTTTAAACAAGGTAGATTTAGAAATTTAAGCGCAGTATCCTATGGGAATGAATTCAAGTGGCTGTTCTGGCCCACCTTCACACCCTTTGGAAATCTTCCCTTGTGATTAATCAATACTGAAATGTCATTTTGCTCTTCCATTTTGCGTTGACTCAATATCTAAGCTTCACGGGCAAATCTTCATTAACAGAAAGCAAGCCACTCCATCCTCTTCAGCCTTAACTAATATTTTATGAATGTGCAAAAACTGAACTGCTGTGTAACTTGCTGAGGCCTTGTTCTGTTGTAACATTTTGCCAGTGGGTCCCTCTTGGAGGGAATACGGTAGCAAGGGCCTAGTGAAGGTAGCATTTTCCCAGGGATCCTTATTGTGTCTTGTAGGCTTGTCATCCCGCATAGCCTTGGTTTAATCATCATTCCACTAGAGCGCTGCCGCTTGCTTTTCCTGAGTGTGCATTTGGGAGGCTGCCACAGACCCAAAGCTTTTCTTCTAGGCTCCATGGTCTGCATAATCTGGTTGGATAATGACCCTTCCATGCTGGCAATGTGAGGAAATGGAGAACCTTAGGGAGGGAAGCAGGCAGGCATCCCTGGAACTTACTCTGGTTTCATCACCTCCTTTTCTGCAGCCTTCTGCTCTTCTCAGTGAAGTTCTACCTATGGGAAAGCATTTTGTTGTTTGAGTGTTGTGGTGTGAGGCAGAATATAGGGATCAGATCATATAAAGTATTATTATTAACAGTATTTAGGAAGGGCACAATATATTGCTCTAGACAAGATTTGTGCGCTTACATTTGGACATTCATATTGTGAAGAGCTGGAAAAGGAAGGTAATGTGTAAACACTTGTGTTAGCAAAGGTTTCCAGTGTTCCTATACAATTATTCATAGATGGTGAATCAACTTGAGTTGACTTTATGTGCTTCAGTTCATCTCCAAAATCGTGACTACCCCTTTACGAACTCCACATATGTGGGATGATCAGGTCCGTGCCCTGACTTTCAGTATGGCAACTGAAACAATAGAATAGTGTGCGTGTCGCATGGAGGTGTTCATTTAGGTTGACTGTATTACAAATGAGCTGAAAACAATTGTATGAATTGGCTCTGTCATTTTCTTTGAAAATGTGACTGTAGGCTGGGATTCCTAGTTGTAGTTATTCTAGTGGTGAAGTTAAAAAAAGTCTCCTATAAATTATTTGACCTTTGATTTTTTAGCCTTTTGAAAGCATTAAACTGAAGTCTATGCTAGAACTTCTTTCTGTGAGCTTTATAGGGATAGGGTTGAGTAGTAACTAGACTTGTGCTCCTTCCAGTTACCCTTTAAAATGACTCAAAGTTCTAAATTGCAGAACTCAAAGTATATGACCTGACCACAAATTATACGATTGTCTTCAAATTCTGTTACATTGATAGTATTAATTAATGCTGAGAATGTGTCTAGGGAGGTCATACCCAAAGCTGGGCATAATTGCTAGCATTCTAGTAATGCTCTGCAAGGCAGAGAAACTGGCTTTTACAATTTTCATAGTCTTTGCCAGCCATTTTCAACCTGTTTCAGCTCATGGCACACTGTCAAGGCACTAGTTGTCAAGGCACACTCCCAGTTTTTTACTTGCATTTTGTTCAGTGGGGCTTTCTCTCAGGAAAGTGTAGTTAGGATTGCAGCCAAAGACTAACAAGAAGCTTGGATAGGAAAATATATGTGATTCTTTTAAGGAGGAAAATGTTTTGAAGTAGGGTGTTGCGCCAGAAAGTGCTGGCAGAGAGGTCAGATTGAACACATAGTGGAGAGATATGGGGTGAGGGGCAGTGAAGAGACATGACTGAAACAACTGCAGGATTCAGCTGGAGTGGGGAGGGAGACCTTGAGGCAAGTGATTCTGGACCTTTGGAAGGTGGGGACAGTAAGAGAGGTGCTAATTGCAATTATGAGATGGGGGGAATGTACCTGTGGGACTTACTTCTGAGTGAACACGCCTAGGATTAGGCTTTTGGTTGCACTCTTTTTTTCTCAAATACACGAGCAGGCAATTGGCACTTCTCTCTCCTCCTCTCCCCCACCCACCCCCTTCCACAGGCACATTTCCCCCATCTCATAATTGCAGTTAGCACCTCTCCTACTGCCCCTCCCTCACTCATCCGAACCTTCCAAAGGTCCAGAATCACTTGCCTCACATTCTCTCCCCCCCATTGCCTACTCCTGTATTTCAGAAAAAAGTGTGACCAAAAGCCCAATCCTAGGCATGTCTACTCAGAAGTAAGTCCCATTATAGTCAATTGGGCTTAGTCCCAGGAAAGTGGAGCTAGGAGAGGAGCCCAACGCCCTTCCTCTGAAAGGCAAAAGGCAACGCAGGGAGGGTCGCTTTGGGGAGCTACAGGCAACTGTGGCAAGGAAAAGGGACTTAGAAGGGCCCTGAGCTAGCCCATTCTTGGTCTGGTGGCCTCAACAGACTTGCTGGCTTCCTACCTGCTTGCCTACCCTTGGCTCCCTCCTTCTCACTCACTCCACCCAGACCTCCTCCAGGCTTCACTGGCTGCCCAATCAGCACACAGGGCAGACAACAATGAACTTGATACCCAATCCTAGGTGTGTCTACTTAGTAGTAAGCCCCATAATAGTCTATGGGGCTTACTTCCAGGTAAATGATGATCAGGTTGCAACTTTCCTCTTGCTCAGCAGCAGGAGATGCAAAGCAGCCGCAGCTGCTCCTTTTTTGCTGCTGCCGTGTGAGAGTCAAAGCAGCCGCTTCTCCCACGTGCGGCTGCTACCTGCTTCCTCTGGCCCTGCGGCACACCTGAGGCTGCCTCATGGCACAAACCGCTGGTCTATGCAGTGATTGAGAAAAACCATCTAGATTCTTTGTCTTTTTAGTATAAATAAGGCAGATTTACAAATTTGCATTTGTACTGGCGTGACATAATTTTATTGTTATTGGGGAAGGTATTGAAGAAATATTCAGGGTGCTGCAGCCCTGCTCCCTGACAAATCTTGCTCAGAGCACTGTTGTACCGGTTGGTTTTGTGGTTTTACCAGGTGTTGTCCGTGTACATTTGAGCCTACTGTCGCAGCCTTAGAATTATCTTTAAAATGAGCTTCATTTCCTAGGATACTGAATTCTGTACTCTGTATGTAATGCAGTTGCAGAATCACAGCCCGTGGGCATTGGGGAGAAGAACATCTTTGAGGTCCTTTGAATGGTCTTTCAGCATATAACAGGCACTATGCTGAATATGAATTACCAGATAGCAGTGATGTGCTGTCTTATTGCTTAGACTCGACTCGAGTCAGGTCCCGAGTCTCCGCCCCAGCTTGGTTTGAGTTGCCTAGAAGTCATAACCAGCTGTCGCGACTTGTCCAGAGCCATTTTTTGAATAATTTTTACTTGAATCAGGCACTAAGTACCCAGGAGAAAGAGACATCACCGCTACCTTTCTTAAGTGATAAACCTGATATTTTGGAATTGGAGAACACTCATTTAAACTAAGTGATGATTACTAGTCTTGGGTAGGTCATTACTGCCTCTTTTGTCTGTAAAGTCACCTTGATTATTTTTATAGAAATTCTAGAAATAAGTCTTAGCGACACCTGAAATGCGAACGTACATTACTATAGTTTAGTTTAATATGCATGAACATGGGCTTACATACATCCTCTTCCCTTCCTGCATACATGATGGAAGAAGATATAATGTTGGTGATTTGGAACAAACTGAATTTTTTTTTGTTTTGCTCAAATATAAGGAAAAATTCAGTCAATGGAAGCGTTAAATCTTGTCCTCTTGTACAGGAAGAAGGAAGGAAGGAAGGAGGGAGCAATGCTAAGCCAGGTTTTAGTGTTGTGTCTGAACCGGGCCTTTTCCTGTCTTGCTTTCTTCAGAAAGCTTCTTCCAAAGCCACTTTAGCATAAGGCCCCCACATTTCATTACTGTGAACTAAAACTACAACTCATTCCATCTGAGAAGCAGTTTACGTAATCTAATAGTGCAGAAGACGATTTTTATTTTTAAACTGAAATGTGATGGGTTTTTAAGTGGTGGTTTAACAACTGTCTAGATTTTCGTGGTGAACTGACAGTCGCATCCCCGCTCTTCTTTCTTTGTACCAATTTCTCATCTTGTTTTCCTGGTACGTCAACTGTTTATGGTGAGCTAGTTGATTCCTTTGGCTCTTTCAAGTCATTAATGTGTGCTTGAGATGCTGCTTCACACATCACGCTCTTCTGCGTGGGTCCAAAGTGACCCTGAGCTGCTAATTATGCTGATTCCAGTTCTGTGCATATTTTTTGTGTGTGAGCTGGTCCTGCAGGCATAAGAAAGAACCTCTTATTCTAAACAGAAAGATCATCATTTTGGAGCTTTGGGCCAAGTGGCACTTTGTAGCAGCTCACAAGCTTTTGTTAAATGCTAAGTTGCAACTTTCAGATAAAAAAGAAAAGATTTTTAGCCCTTGTTGTTGCAGAGATCAGGCTAAAAGTGCCAAACACTAAAGAATGTAAGTTGGAAAACAAAAGCTCCAAACAATTGTTTTATCAACTCAAAAATGCACATTGAGTTACTGAAATTATTACATTTAGGAGCACAATGCTTTTTAAGAATAAGAATCCTGTGGCAAAAGTTCAACATCTCTGCATTGGCTTACGTTGTATCAATGGCAGCTAACTATGAAAATCAATTGTAGCTTTTGATGCTTTTCTCATGTGGCCCTGAATGCTGGACTAGTTGTCCACCCCTTCCCTTGGCCTGTATGTTGACAGACTCTCCATTTGAGCCTCTCCATGTTTACCCATCAATCCCATTGAGCTTAATGCAGTGATTCCCAAATAAGTGAGCATGCTGATGTTTTTGTCTGAAATACATCATCGGGCAAGTCACAAGGATCACAACTGGAGACAGCAGCCAGACAGGTTTAACTGGGAGGAACCAGTACGGCTGTGTTAAGTAACTCTCACAAAGGTTGAATTAGATGCATCCTGTATCGTTTGGATGAGCATAATGCAGCAAAACCTGTTTGTAGGGTCTGTTTATCTGTTGAGTGAGAATGAAATGGGTTTATCTACATAACCTTAAGGAGTCCCTATGCTTGTCGGTGAATCCTACACATGTTTTGGAAGATTAGTTCTGTGCATTAACTAAAAACATTGTCTGCATTAAGGGTTTTCTATATGGCAGTGTTAAAGTATTGCCTGGTTTGAAGAAAAGCTATTTTTTTCCACTGAGTATTACTCAGTGCTTGTTCTCTGTCTGTATATGAATTGTTACCTGGTAAACTGGCGATCAGGAGAATGAGAATTGACTTGCTAGATCAGATGAAGATCTGTCAGGCCCAGTTTTTTGTTTCTAATTGTGACTAGTCATTTTCCCCTGGGGAGGCTCATAAGGAAGGCATCTGATGATGGCTCCTCCTGTTGCTTGCCCCGGTATTTAACACTTAGACTCTGAAGCTGGGTGTTCCATTTTGTAGTGTTGATAGATGAATTCTGTATTAACTTGCCTTGCAGTTGCATGTCGGTCAAATCTCCATAACTTTGTAATCTCCTCTTGCCTCTTTCCTACTCTTTTTTTCCCCCCTGCCACCCCAACTCATTCTTCCTGGTTCAAAAAGTGCTCTTTTGAGATATACGTTCCTGCACATTGCTATGTCTGCACTGTATCCATCTTTATGGTGGGATAAGATAGAAAACACCAAAAACGTTGATTTGGAAGAAGGCACGGTGTAAAGTTTCAAATGTGTAATTCTTAGAGTGTTTAAAAATTAATAGGAAGGGTTTTGACACAGATGAAGCCACATCCATTTGTGTACACCATTTGCTTTTGCCCCACTTGAGTACAATATACGATGTATATTATACGATGTATACAATATGTACACAGTGTGCATATGTAATGTGGGAGCACTAGAGAATATCAGATAACCCAGACAAATACCACACCAGATAGAAGGTGTGGACTTAGTAGCAGTGCACATCACAATTCATCATAAATTATTTTTTCCATAAGCCCTCCTAGAATAAGTGGTACCAGGCTCTTGCTGACCTTCCATTCATTTCATTGAGGCCTAGGGAGAAAGTCTCTTTGTTCAAAGGCAGGGATATTTGCCTGAAAACAAGGCAGCTTATGTATTTTTTATTTTGCTTGCAAGTATGATTGTGTTTGGGCCATTTCAGTCATAGTGCTTTCGGGGCACTTTAAACAATGAGTATGTATTTGCTTGTACTGCAGAACATATGGGCAACTACATGTTGTTTATGTTTGCATTGCATTGCATGGCAGCTCTCTGTGGCATGGTGTTGTGTTATATGCACGGATAACTTTTACTGTTGGGGTAATAGTGGGGAGGGGGAATAAAAATAAGTGCGATGTAATATACAGTTGCTCATACAACTAGGCCCTAAATGTAAGTAGTTTCTAAGTCAAAGAGGAGGAGGAAGTCCTTACAAGGAGAAGGAAGTATGTAATGGCACAGGCAAATGGGAGAAAGGAGGGTGAGCAGGACATTGGGAGATTGAGATGGTTAACCCAAAGGAGCTGAAGCTGGAAAACCAGGGGCTCTGTGGTAGTGGGAGGGGAGAGGAGAAGAAGTGGAGGAAGAGAAGGGAATGAAGCAGGGGAGTACTAAGGTTCCTGTTGCAGTAAAATACTGTGGCAGAGCTGCCATTCTTTGTAACTTGAGCCAAGGCTACAGACAAGGAGTGAGTCCCTCAATGGCCATGGAGTCATTTCATTCCTCTGTGGTGGGAGAGCCAGTCACTTCCAATCAATGAACTCTCAGACCAGCGCTGCAGTTGCTC
Organism: Tiliqua scincoides; assembly: GCF_035046505.1. Lineage (NCBI taxonomy): Eukaryota > Metazoa > Chordata > Lepidosauria > Squamata > Scincidae > Tiliqua > Tiliqua scincoides. Next base: position 14,650,409 of record NC_089821.1, read on the forward strand.
AGAAGGAGCCAACTTTGGGCATTCCAGTTGCTCAAGTAGCTGGAGTGATGGTAATGTATGCTAGAGGTATCCTGGGCTAATCTTCAGGCCTCCCCCTAAATTTGTGTGTAAGTTACCTTGGCTGCCTCTGAGGCAAGGTTAGGATATGGGGTCCCTCTGCTGGGCTGGTCCCAGCAGGTGACTGGACTGGTCCCAGCAGGCAACAGTCTTACCCGGGGACTTGGGTGTCAGCATTGGCTGCGGGCCCCCCATCTCTCTTGGTACGTCCACTCCAGACATTGTGAAAAAGTAGACTAAGGAGTCCCAAGTCCAGAAATGCACACTGCACTCTTACCGAGGAAGAAATAGAAACACGAAGTGTTGTCAGTTTGACTGCACAGGAGTCACAGAAGGTGGGGGCTGAGTGGGTTAATAGTCAAGCTTGGCAAAAGCCAAGGTCACCTGTCTGCATCTGAGAAGATGAGCTTTTGGCATTGCAGAAATCAGGGGGCTGAGGTGCCAAGAGACAGTGATCTCCTTGTTCAGAGGTGGGTAGAAAAAGACTTGGAAGCAGGGACATGCGGTGGGTGGGGAGGCAGGCAAGGCAGAGCCCTCCCACCATTGTCCATTGAAAAGTGCTGCCACCATGTGAAGCACCCAAGCACCCACAACCCATGTGCGGAGTGTGTGAGTTGTGGGTGCTTTTGCACTTCACATGGCGGTGCGCTTTTCGAAGGGCTTCGGTGGGGAGGCGCTGCCTCACCTGCCTTCTCACCCACCGCACGTCCCTGCTTGGAAGTCAGACCCAAATAGTAGCTGTAGCTAGCTCCAAGGAGGAAAGCAAGGCAAGAAAGCTGGAGTTGCTTTACTGAGGGGAGGAATGTAATGAGTGCACAAGTGGCCGCTTACAAAAGGATGGCTGTTCAGTGGGTGCTGGAGCAGTTCCTTTTTGGTGGCTCTCAGGGAAGGGAAGTGGGGAGAAAGGAGGGAAGTGGATTGATACCTGTCCTGAATGCTGACTGGCATGGCAGTCTCTGGGCAGTGGAGGGATTGGGGGCACACCATGTTATCACCAGTGTTTCCAGGAACAATGGCAATGACAGCAGGACAAATGGATAAACAAAGGACACAAGAAGCCAGTCTTCCCTGAAGTTCAGTAGGAAAGGTTAGGGGTTATTTCATGGTGGGATCATCACAGACCATCATGTGCCCCGATAGCCCTCAGTTGCTCATCCCCAGCTCGAAGTGGGTGCCTCTGATTTGTAATCTGTTGAGGATTAAGCAGTGCACTCTTGACTTGGCAGGGAGGCCAGGGCCTCAGTTAACATACAGCTCTTGAATAGATTTGGGCACGGAGTTGGTATGGACAGCAAGAGCTGGGGACCCTCCTTTTGTGTCGCCAACAACATTGTTTACGCCAAGGTAGGAAGCTCCCAGGCTGTGGCTTTGTTTACTGGTTCAGATTTGCTGTGTAGGCAAGGTGTGGTCAGTCATGGAATTTTACCGGGAAAGGAGCAAAAGGCTAGGCTGATCTCAAGCCAGCCTGCAAGAGTAGTGGGCAGGGGAGGTGATGGCTCTGGTGGATCTTGTCATCAGCTCAGTGAAAACGCCACAAGAAGTGCCTGGGCCGTGTTCTCCTGGCACGTGCCCAGCATTGCGTACACATGCAGTCACTTGGCAGCAACAAAATACCTGTAAAGTTTGTCAGGTGTAGATGTCTCATGTGTTGCAGGGTAGAGCAAGATACCCACGAGAATTTCAGGGTATACCGTATCTTTCTTGTAATATGTGATATGATTTGTAGTGATTTCTCTTTTTAAAATGATTTTTGGGGGAGGCTGATCAATGTTAATATTTATGAAGCCCTTAAAGTCTGTTTGAAAAAGAGATTCTGTGTAAATGCATCGTATTGTGTTTTTTTTTTTATGATGATAAATATACTGACTTCACACAGTCTAAGAAACAGAAGGAACCAAGTACTCGGGGAGTTTTTTTAGCTGCAGTGGAATAGGACCATCCGTAAGAATGAAAGAGAAGCCAGCCTCTTCCAGATCCCTTTGCTCCAACCAGCTTGGAACATCAACTGCTTCTTTAATGGGCAAGATTGAACTGTGAAATGGGGGCTCAGTAGAACAGTGACTGAAGGCAGCTTTGAGTTTCATAATGGAAGGGTTGGAATAGTGAGCGTATTCCCTGCCTAACCCATTACAAGCCCAGTCAAAACCTCCACTGAATTTTGGACTCGGGCCAGAGCAGGCTTGACTCGGCACCTCCCAAACATACCTTTGCAATGGTGGGAGGAGAGATGTTGCTTCCATTTTCAGTCATCCAAACCCACTGAGAAGCCTGGGATTTCAGTTTTCAGTTTCTTCTCATTGTTCCCAGGTTTACCTGCAGTGGTGGATGCTTCTGGATATGTGTAGGAACTTCTGTGGCTGCTCAGTAGTTAGAAATGGCTGAGTCCTGTTCTCTCCATGGGTTTCCTTCACACCCCAAGATTAGCTTGAGGGCAGGGTGGCAATGATAGAGGGCTGATAATGTCAGAGGACTGGTGGAGAGCACCTGTTGGTGGTTAATCTTTCCAAGCTTTCTCAAAGAACTCTTGAGGAAAGCTCAGGTGTGTCTTTTCTAGAGTAATCCAAGAAAACTTGGAAAGACTGAGCCAATTACGAATTGAATTGCGAGGAGCTTGTCTATCACTTGCAAAAACAGACTTGCTGAGCTGCAGCCCTGCAATGTTCATTTAGAACTCTTGACTATTCAGTCTTGATGTTTTGTTTTTTTTAAAAACCCTTCTACTGAAGGCCAGATGTTTCTCAGAAACCACCTGTCTACTTGCATACTAACTAATATGACATTTAAAGATAGCTAGGCAGTGTTTGCTTTTGGAGCATAAAACAATAACTTGTATTACGGCAGCACTTTGGTGCCCAGGCTCCATTGTCCTAGACTCTGTACAAACATATTTATATATATATATTAAGCAGTCCAGTTCCTGATCACACAAAAGCTGAACGTAAGAGTAGAAGCAGGAGGTAGACATGATAAATGGAGAACACTGTCATGTTTCAAAGTGTTTCCTAGGGAGAGCGATTTGTTTTATAGATGATGAAGGCTTAGATCTCAAGATTTTCTTATGCTAGCACAAGGTGCTTCCTCTCACATTTGGGGTGAGACGAGAAAGTAGCAGACCATAATCTGGGTGCAACCACAGAGAAGTTCCTTTTGTGTGTTTGCTCACCGGATGTACTCTCTTGATGGCAGAATATGTGAACGTGCTCTCCCTGAAAATCTTAAAGGATGGGCAGTTTCATGTGGGATGAGGTGGTCCTTCAAGTACTTCGGCCCTCAGTCACCTAGTGGTTAAAAGGTTAAAACCAGCACTTTGAATTGTACTCAGGAAGGTGTTGGCAGCCGGTGCAGTTGGGACAACACAGGTGTGATAGTTCTGCACACCTTGTGCCAGTCAGCAGTTTTGCAGAAGCATTCTACGCGAGCACAAATGGTCTTCCAGGGCAACCCCACATAGAGCACTTTAATTCAGCTGAGATATAAACCAAAGCATGTGCAGCTATGGTTAGGGTTGCTTGAGCTAGGAAAGGCCACAGCTTGCACACCAGATTGAATGGGGAAAAGCATCCTAGGCATCAGCCAACACCTGAAGTGTTCAGCAGCGTAATCTTACTCAGCAATCCATTGTCTACTCAGAAGTAAGTCCCATTGTGGTAATAAGGGCTGTCTCTTAGGAAAGTATATATATGATTGCAGCTCAGGCTAGAGCAGTGTTTCTCAAACTGTAGGTCAGGACCCACTAGGTGGGTCGCGAGCCAATCTCAGGTAGGTTTCCATTCATTTCAATATTTTATTTTAATATATTAGACTTGATGCTCCCATGGAATGTGACTTCATTTGGGGAAATGTTACAGACCTGTACTTTTAACAAGCTGCTATGTGTATTTTTTTTAACAATGATAGTCAATGGGACTTACTCCTGGGTAAGTGTGGGTAGGATTGCAGCTAGGATTGTTAAAAATTTTCCTGCTTCATGTTGTCACTTCTGGTCATGACATCACTTCCGGTGGGTCCTGGCAGATTCTCATTCTGAAAAGTGGGTCCTGATGCTAAATGCATGAGAACCACTGGGCTAGAGAATGCAAGCTGTGAACCTTTTCTCTTTTTTTTGGGGGGGGGGGGGATGCAGCATCTTCCAGGACAGGCTGATAAAGTATATCCAGGATCCCAGATTTCTGTACCAAGAGCACCTCGGTTTTATCCTGATTTAATTGTTTGCCCTCACCCAGTGCATTACTGACTTTATTGCCACCTAAATGATTCTGAATATCCACAGCCTTCTTATGTCAGATGGAAACGAAATATAGCAGTAGTTCCCAAACTTTGTAGTACTGGGACCCACTTTTTAAAATGACAGCCTGTCGGGTCCTACTAGCTTTATGAGGCAAAAAAAAAGTTTTATTTCACCAGCCAATCAATCCTCTATTTTAATCCTTTTTGCTATGGTGGGGTGTCCACCTTCTGGAGCGTTTGTTGAGCTCCACGTTCATTGGATCAGGACCATTCCAGTAGCCTTACTACCTGACCTTTGATAAGAGCCAAGGCATATTCACCGACTTGTCAGTTTCGCTTTCATAAGATTCAACAGGTTTTATCACCCATCAGCTTGTCAGTTTCACAACCCACCAAAAATTATGTCCCAGCCCACAGATTGGGAACCACTGAGATATAAAGTTGAGCTATCCGCATACTGATGTCACTTCATGTCTCCTCATGATCTTGCCCAGTAGTTTCATATAGATGTTATAGTGCATGGGAAACAAGGGTAAACACTGCAAAGTCGAACAGCCAAGGGGTTGCAGAGGAATCCCTCAGAACCCCCTTTGTGGAATCTGCTATCCAAGAAGCAAATCTGAGAACAGTGTTCTGTAGTCCTACCCCAAAAGGCACTTCAGGGCACCATGGTTGATACTGTAGCCACTGAGTTATGACAGACAGAAGAAAATATTTCTTTACCCAGCATGTAATTAGTTTGTGGAACTCCTTGCCACAGGATGTAGTAATGGCATCTTGCCTGGATGCCTTTAAGAGGGGATTGGACAAATTTCTGGAGGAAAGGTTCATTACAGGTTACAAGTCATAGTAGATATGTGTAAGCTCTTGGTTTTAGAGGCAAGCTGCCTCTGATTGCCAGATGCAGGGGAGGGCACCAGGATGCAGGTTGTGTCTGTTGTCTTGTATGCTCTTTCTGGCATTTGGTGGGCCACTGTGTGATACAGGAAACTGGACTAGATGGGCCCTTAGCTTGATCCAGCGGGGCTCTTCTTATGAAAGGTCTAGCAGGGACGCACTCCTCCCTATCTGGTTCCTGGTGAAGGTCATCAGTCAGGGTGACCAAGGCAATTTCCATTTCGAATCCCAGCCAAAAATCAGACTGAAATGAGTCCACATAACCAGTTGCATCTCGGAATTCTGGGTGTTGTCCACCGCTTTCTGCTTAATTGCTTGTCCAGAAAACGGAAGCTGGAAATTGATAATTCTCTAGTACAGTGGGGTCACGGGAGAGCTTTTTAGGAGAGGGCAATCACTGCCATTTTAAGGCAAGAAAGCGTCGCACCCTCTTCCAGCCAAGATGGGCAAGGGTCCTGCAGGCATGCAGAATGCTTCGTATCACCAAGAATCCTGTTTACATCCTCAGGCTGTACAATTTGAAAACAACCCATAATAACAGGATGAGCAGGAGCAGAGGCCAATATCCTGGTTGCTACTGAAATAATTGTTTCAGAGGTTAGAGTTTACATATATCTGTGGGGGAAATTATGAACCATCCCATTATCCTTGATGTAGCTTTGTAGTTTCCCTGCAGCTACAGCTATGTAGCTGTAATCTCCCAAGCCTTGATCCAATGCATGTTCAGTTGAAATTAGTGTGTGTTGTTGTGCTTGTTGAATTGTGGCCAAGAAAAACCATTCTGCATTCATCTTGTCCAGATTTTCTTGCCCGCATATTAACAGTCAGTAGTTCTCATCTTCATACAAAGGATTTTGCAGTTGCCATTAACTATCACGGAGTGCTGATGTATGTTTGATGTGTAATCTTTTGGATAGCTATTTATCAGTACCTGGACTGTCAGTAGTCAACTGTGTGGGATTGGGAAGAGTGCAGCTTGTGTGCTTGCTGTTGCAGATGGAAAAGAAAAGGGTATGTAAGTTAACTGTGCTCAGATTCCCCCCCCCCCCATACATCTGAAACATATTGGTAGTTCAGTGTACATGAATTTAACCTTCATGACTCCCCTTAAGGAATTCTGGACATTTTCCCAGTGATGCTGGGTGGTGATGCTATCATCAGAATTAGGTTTTTTGCTGCATTGTTGAAACATAGCAGTTATAGTAGACACAAATTTTCTTTTTATTTATTTTATATTTCTATACCACCTTTCCTTCTCAGGGTGCTCTTCAGATATTGCTCAAGGGGATTTACATAGGCAGGCTTTCTAGACCCAATAAGAGACTTTACAATGTTATTCTGTGTACAGGTTGAGTCTAGTTATTTGCGAGAGTTCCATTCCCAGAACTCACATGGTTGGCAAAAATCACATTAAAGTAAATCCATTTGAAAAAACAATATCCCTTTGCTGGGTGATTGAAAAACAGCCTTGCTGACCTTTGTGTTGTAAGACTGTCAGTAAGCAGACAATCCATCAATCAGTCTCTCTTCAGGTGCTTAGAAAGGCTTCACTCCGAGCCAGCCACCCCACAGGGGGAAGGGGGAGAGGGGTTGCTTGCCTTGGAGTGGAGCTGTTCTAAGTGCCTGGAGAGAGAATGATTGATGGATTGTCAGTCGGCTGCCCTCTGTCATATTAAAGAGGCTATTGTTAAACAACTTTTTTCTTTTAATTTAAAGGATCCTTCTCATTGCATTAAGATAAAACTATGGGTGAAAAATCCATGGATAATTAGGTTATACATGTATATGGAACCTTTCAAACTGCAGCTGCTATCCCTCAATGGTGTAGCCAGCTTCTTGTTAGTTGCAGGAATACCCCAAGCTTTTTGCAGGCAAGTCACATGGATCACACTGGTAGGAGATTTCCCAACTGTTATCCTTCTCGTCACTGACATTCCAACCGCAGTGACTCCTCTTCCATCAAGGGTCATGACAGCTTATCAGTTACTTTTCTCATCCCACCTCCAGACACGTTCCATGCTAAACCTGCTTAGCTTCCAGAAGTCTTCTTCCGGACTACACTTCCTGCCTTAGGACATGAGCTCGAGGTTTTGCATCACCTTTAAAAAAAATAAAAGTTATTTCCAGCCCTCTTCGTAGAGCTACAGTTCAGGTTTCCTTGGCTGTCACCAGCCAAAACTTGTGGTTGCTACCAACCCTGCTTCATAGAGCTACAATTCAGGTTTCCTTGGCTGTGACTAGCCAAAACTTGTGGTTGCTATCAACCCTGTCCTTTCCCTGATTTTTGGGATGGTGGTGGAGATGGATGGGATTCTCATATCTAGCATCCTACTTGGTGTCTGCCTGCTTTCAGAGTGGCTTCTGAAGCCCAGTTCAAGGGGCAACAGGAGCCTCAGTCTTTTCTTGAGCACGAAGGAGGCAGTTCATCTCTGAAGATCTGCCGAATTTCAGATGCGCTTGGAAAGAAACAAGATTTCTTACCTGTTTCTTGCCGGTTTACCTGTATCTTGCACTTGCCCCTGGTGCCCTGGCTTGACAATTAAACCAGTTTTAGTCAGTGTTACAGATAAACAGTTCCCACATCCTGTCTGCCCTGCCCTGTCTGTTTACAATTTACATTAGAAAAGATCAAAAGGGAGGAGGCAGAAAGGTTAGCAATTGGAAAACAAAGGTGTAGGTATGGGGAGGAGAGAATGAGGCAGGGATGGAGGAGCAGGTAAGATGATGGTGGTTCAGAACTTCACTAAGCACTGGGTATTGTGAGGAGACTTTCAGGAAGGGAGAGGTGGCTTGGTTATTATACTAGGGAAGCTCTTCCAGGTCTAAAGAAACCTTCACATAGCATGGAGATAGGAATGGAAATGGAAGGTGAAGGGCTGGTTCTGTAATTCATTTTCATCTCTGACCAGATGCATCTGAACTTAGACAAACCTAAGTTCCCCTAATAGTAAGTGCTATGTTTGACTTGCCTTTGTTATTTCATAGGAAATTTTTCTGTATCCTCCAAGTGTATGGATTTGATCAGTCTTTGCTCTTTTGTGAATATGCATTTGTGTTTAATTACTTTTCAGCATCAAACCAGTACCCTTTTATTTCAAACTCTTCAATCTGAGGGCCAGACCAGATATGATAGAGACAGTTCTGTGTTAAAACATATGGAACTTCTCTGATTAGGGAGGGAGGCAGAACTCTCTAGATTTTGGTTTTGCCTGTCATCTGGCAGCGAAAAATAGTGTCCTGAGCAATAGGCTTTGGGGACATCCTGGAATCTGTCAACCCATGGCTAGTCTATCCTTGATGCAAATGAGTCCGTTTGCATTGGGTGGCAGATTGGGGCCCACTTGGAGTGATGGCAAACAGAAGCCCAGCACCTCCTCTCCACCACTGCGTATGGACAGATTTCTGGAGGAAAAGTTCGTCCTGGGTTACAAGCCATGATGGGTCTGTGCAACCTCCTGATTTTAGAAGTAGGTTATCTCAGAATGCTGGATGCAAGGAGGGGATCAAGATGCAGGTCTCTTGTAGTCTTGTGTGCTCCCTGAGTCATCTGGGGGGCCACTATGAGATATAGGAAGCTGGACTAGATGGGCCTTTGGCCTGATCCAGTGGGGCTCTTCTTATGTTCTTATGTAACCAGCCTCCTTACTGACCCATTCTTCCACAAAGCTCTAAACACAGGGCAAACTTCAAGCATTCCCTGCATTACCTACTTTGTGTAAAGAGCCTGTGCGGAGGAAGGAGTGAGATTGCCACATTTTGGTGCCCAGAATGCAGCAATCTGGCTCCCTTGCCTTCTTCCACCAGGTACTTTAAAAGAGCCTGGTGGAAAGAAGGAGCAAGATTGTGCTTTCCTTCACACAGGCTCTAAACCAGGGGTGCCCAAACCCCGGCCTGGGGGCAACTTGCGGCCCTCGGGGACTCCCAAACAGGCCCTCGGAGAGCCCCCAGTCTCCAATGAGCCTCTGGCCCTCCAGATATTTTTTGGAGCCCATTCTGGCCCGACGCAACTGCTGTCAGCAAGAGGACGACTATTTGACTTCTCACCTGAGCTGTGGGACAAGGGTTCCCTTCACTACTTGCTGTTTCACGTCTGTGGTGCAGCAGTGGCAGCAAAGGAAAGGCTGGCCTTGCTTTGTGCAAGGCCTTTTATAGGCCTTGAGCTGCTGCAACACCTTCATTCATTCATATAAGTTCCATCTCTAATATATTCATCTATGTAAATTTATTCAAATTTTAAATAGTAAATTAATTCTTTTTTTCCTGGCCCCTGACACAGTGTCAGAGAGATGATGTGGCCCTCCTGCCAAAATGTTTGGACACCCCTGCTCTGAACAAAGGAGGAAATGTGAAGCACTTGGGGAGTGATCTCGGTGAACTTCACATTTCATACTTTGATTCAAGAGTCTTTGGGGAAGGAGGAGGTAGGTAAAGGGTGGTGGTGGAGATCAATGGCTTCTGCTGGGCCCTGCAGAACTCTCCTGAGAGATGAAACCAGTCTGGTAAGGAGAACTACAAGTGACGTTCTGAGCCATTCAAATTCAGCCGGAGGAAGAAAGTCAAGCAACCCAAAAGCGTTTTTATTCCTTGGGCTTAAAGTGTGTGGTGCTTGAATTATTTTGTAGTGTGGCTGTGTAAAATCTACTGTTATCTAGTCTACACATTGGAACTGCAGATCTCCATGAACAAGAATCGCATATTCCGATACTACAAGGCACCGGGAGTGTCTCAAAAAAGCTCAATGGGTGACAATGTATAGAATTTGGAGAGCTGACCAGGGAAGACGCTGGGATTCCTTGGGACTGCCGCCTCATAGCTAGAACTTGCTGCCTCTTTGCCTACTTTACTACCTGTTCAGCCTGTATATTGTAAATAAGATGTTTGTTACAAGACATCCCAAGTCCCCAAGTCTTCCACATCTGAAAACTCATCCTGTAAAGGGGCTGTTGTGCAACTCCCTACAATTTGGGGGCAATGTGGTTATGAAACAATATGGGGTGATGGGCTCTGAACCTTAGGAATGAGTAAAGGTGTGATTTCTCAGTTTTATTTTTTTCACAGGTTTTGGTTTTTGACAAAAATGAGAAGTACAGAAAGGTTTTTATTCCAAAAGCGTTTTTATTCCAAAAGTACATTTTTATAAATTATAATTGCTTTAAAAATATACTAGGTAGGTGATATTGTCAGCAGATGCAGCCACAGTCCTTACCCATGACCCTCCTGTCCAGCCCAACCAGCCCGCAGTAACGGTTACAAAGAGATGTTTGAAAACGATTTTATTTTATTTTTTGCAGATTTTGGCGTGTGTGCGTTTCGCAAAATGAAAGTGCAGAAAGCAGTGTTATATATGTTTTTATTTTGTTATCATCAAAAAAATCACACCTCCAGGGATGTGGTTAGCTATGAATCATAATTAAACACACACATTGAATGTGCTCCTTGTAAACTATTATAGATATAGCCAATCACTCCTGGAGGAATTTGAAGAATTTCTATGAACATCTGCAGTGCTCTGTCAAGTTTTTATTGTGTAGCCCACACATGGTAGAATACCAAAATATTATTTATGCTGTGTTGGCAACCTTCAGTCTCGAAAGACTATGGTATCGCGCTCTGAAAGGTGGTTTTGGAACAGCGTCTAGTGTGGCTGAAAAGGCCAATTCGGGAGTGACAATCCCTTCCACACTGGGAGCAAGTGCAGTCTGTCCCGGGTCTGTCTCCCTGGCTATGGGCCTTCCTTCTTTGCCTCTTTGCCTCAGACTGTTGGCCAAGTGTCTCTTCAAACTGGGAAAGGCCATGCTGCACAGCCTGCCTCCAAGCGGGCCGCTCAGAGGCCAGGGTTTCCCACCTGTTGAGGTCCACTCCTAAGGCCTTCGGATCCCTCTTGCAGATGTCCTTGTATCGCAGCTGTGGTCTACCTGTAGGGCGCTTTCCTTGCACAAGTTCTCCATAGAGGAGATCCTTTGGGATCCAGCCATCATCCATTCTCACGACGGGTTCTCAGAGGCGACTTGCTCTAGGCGTTCGGAACTCAGAGCAAACTATCTAACTAGATAGATATTACTGAATTACACCAAAAAGGGAAGAAAGGCAAACAATTCTGTAGAAGGATTTTTCCCTTGGTTAATTAAGGGGAAGGCTATAATTTACCCTGACTCATTCTGTACCTGCAGGCAAGTTGCCTAATAAAACGAGCCACGTAATAACAGTGTTTATTACTTACTTCAAGAGGGTGTTGTCAGTCTTAATTAATTAAGGAGCTTTGGGATGCTTGGACAAACAGTGCCTTACGGTCGGCGAGAAGACTAACGATGGCTGGGAGCCAGGATACAGAGTCCAGGCCCTCTGCGTTTTTAGACAGTGCATGTTTGGCTTCCAGATTTTTGTTTGGCTCCGTTTTTGTCGCAGTAGGAACCCCAAAGCAAGTTGGGAGGGAGAGGGCTTTGTATCTGTATCTATTCGGATTTGTATCTGTTCATATCGGCAACCTAAGCCCCTGTGAGTTTGTATAGCACCTCTATTGTGCAGAGGACATGAAAGTCCTCATTATTTCATTCATCCTCCATAGCAACCCCAGTGAGAGAGGCCATTGTTTTTTATTTTCCAGAGGAAGAACAGAGGAGGCTGAGATTGACTTGTCCAAAGCCATTGCAGTAATGCTGTGTGTTGAACTGGGCATTGATCCCAGTTACTGCACAGCGCTTTAGCCACTGGTTCACAATGGTTCACTCAGTCTGGTCAGGATTGTAGTCCGTGGACCAGGTTCATGAGAAGCAGTTGCCACAGAAAGCCTGCAGCAGCATCCCAGCACTTATGTGGCCTGCAACAGTTTGGATGGACTTTCAAAGCAGTGTATTGAATGCTTTTCTTGGAAACTTGCAGGCATAGATCTTGTCTCTTATTTCAGGTAAATACATAGTGACATGCCATCTTCCCCCACTTCCCCAGCCTGCTTTCTTGATGTATCCTCTGCCCTCTTACAGCGACTGCCTTCCATTGCCACACCTGCAACAGCTGGCTGGCCCTTTAGGTCTTGAGTGAAATTAACAGTACACCCTTTTCTAGAGCTCAGTCTTCCCTTAACTTTATGTGTCCCTGTTCCTCCTTTGCCTCTTCTCCACATAGTGCTGACTTGTCCTCTTTCCTTTCACCTGTTCTCAGATCCCTTCCCTGTCTCATGGTCCCTGCACCTCTTTGGGCCTTCAACCTTACTCTTCTTGCCTATCCCATAGTAGTAATAAAAATAACTTGTATTTGTATGGTACTTTTGAGTGGTCAGAGCACTTAATGCACTGGTTCCCAACCTGTGGTCTGTGAGGCCCCGAGAAGCGGTCCACGAGGTCTCGGGGGAAAAAATCACCTTTGATCACTTCCAGTGTCTCACTGAGCAAGCAGTCTCCCACAGACTGCCAGTGAGGGCAGAGAAAGGACTACCCACAGCCACAACCACTGAAGTGTCAGCTGTGGCTGTGACCAGTCCATTCTTCATCCTCTCTGATAGTCCATGGGGGAGTGCTTGGGGGACAGACCACCAGAGACAGCAGACCCCCCCCCCCACAGCCACATGTGGTCCACAACGGTTCCAATTTTTGCTGCATTGGTCCACGGGTTCCTAAAAGTTGAGAACCACTGACTTATTATATGGTATAATTTGTAAGTCTTGCTAACAACCTTGAAAGGTAGGTATTACTATCCCCATATTGCAGATGGAAGACTGAGGCTAAGAAAATAGTGGCTTGCCAAGGGGAGCCTAGTAAGTTCATGATAAGATTAGAACTGAGGACATCCTGATTGTGGCTATCTTCTCTGTCCTTGCCAAGAACAAGCCAGCCTTGTTCTTCTTTCACAGAAGGTGAAATGTTTGTGGTGATAATTCCATAGCACTGCAGTACTCAGCCAGCATTTGTGGGAGGAGGATGCAGCCAGTTTTTGTCCTATTAATCATGTAAAGATAGTACTTTCGTATGGAACAATTGTTATCAGTCAGTTCTGAATTTGCTTCTGGATGTGTTGCAGGGTGTAGATATATTCCTCAGCTTGGCTTCAGCCTTAGACCATTGCAAACCTTCTAGATACTTTCTAGAAAAATTTTTTTAACTCTCACTCAGGAATTGGGACTATAGAGAAAACTAAATGTTTATAGGCTCTGTGCAAAATGTGAGTGTGCCTCTTGGAGCCAAGCAGAAATTAAGTTTTATGACCTGTAAAATAAGCAGCTTTCTGACTAATATGAATTCCTGGCATAGTTGTTACGGGTTAGTGTTTTATTCCCCCCCTCCCAACAGTCCTTGAAGGGCACAGTTTGAGCAAAGCCCAAGAGGAACTTTGTGAATGTTTTGTGTTTTAAAGGCTGACTGGTTCTCTCCCAAATCCAGGTTCCAGCACAGGTATTTAAATATGTGCATCTTGGGCCAATTCTACAAAGGATTACAAAAGAGCAGCCCTCTTGGGGTGGTGTACACAAAGCACACAGACTAAGCCCTCCTCTGCTCCCGTAGCTCTCCTTGGCCTCCTGTTTTTCCTCTTTTTGTTTTGACTTCTACTGCTGCGCACTCCCCCCTTCAAGGGTCAAATGCAGCCTGGAATTACAGACAGATGAGAGACAAAATGACATATTTTATTGTGCTATGAGGGTGATTTTTTTCTAAATGGAAAGCCCTGCAACGTATTTATGAGTTATGCCTGGAAGGGAATGTATAATTTTATGGAATAAAAAGACCAGTGGCTTCAGTGAAGGGCCTTGGACTTTGGGTCATTCTGGTTTATATATGTCTGAAGTGGAAGATGTTGGATAACGCAACTATATACCCAAAGAAATTAGAAATGTCTGCATTGGCAAATAACACAACTGCAAAGAAAAAAAAAGAGCTGGTACAGTTTTTTTCCCTTACTGGTGAAAAAGTTTTTGGATGGTCATATTTTCCTCAATGAAACTGTTTTTGTTTCTGAAAACAAAAATGACATCAACTGTTTATAACAAACTTGGATTTGTAATGCTAGATGAGATGATAAAAGCCTTGGCTGTATAGAATTGGGACGGACACTAAAATCTGGCTCTTAGATTTGTGAACTTATGAGGATCACTTGGAAAGGACAAGCATTTGTGTGAGCAGAAAGCTTCCCGGCATGCAAATGAGCTGTTTTGCTTGCAGAAGTCCTTGTCTTTTTCCCCCTCTTAGATGTTGAGTGGGGTGAATAGCTGTACTTAGTTCTTTATTCACAAGGAGACGTTGCTTCCTGATCTAGTGCAACCTTGACTGTCTTTCCAAGTTGCGCAGTAATGGTGGAAGGCATCACTTTTTGCTATTACAATGATCCGATTCTGTTCAGGGGAGAGTTTGTCCTATTTGGGGAAGCCAGGAAACCACCCATCTTTTTGTTTCGCACAAAGCAACCGCTATGAGTGAGTTATGCTGCATTTGTAATTAATAGGGCTGATATTGTTAATTGTTTGGAGAAGTCCCTGATGGGGTTCTCTGCACTGCCAGAGGTCAGTTGACAAGTAGTCCCCATACAGCATTTGTCCACTTCCTCATAGTTCAAAAGGTGATATCTGTACCCACATTAATCCATTTTGCACCTGGTTCCTGTGGTTTGTTTTTTTTTAGTAATTTTTGCATATTTACTGGGGGGACTGATTGAAGCTACAAGAAATCTATTATATAAACTGAATGCAAGCATAGGCAGATTGCTTGCAATATGGCTTGGTATTACTATGCCAGAAGATCTAATTTGCTTATCCACAGTATTATCTAAATTTGCAGTTAAAAAGTTTTGCAATCAATTGGTTTCAATGTTGTAAATATTGCACACTCTCCTTTGCCCTATTTAACAATAAATTTTTTGTTTTAAACGGTCTCTGAAGATGACAGTTAAGTATCCTCATATATCCTGGGACAACCATTTTGATCTTAAAGACCTGAGCATCCCAGGAAAATAAGTGAGTTGCTGGCAGGAGATGAGACAAACTAATTTGTTTCCAGATTCAGGGAAGCTTTCGGATTTTTGTTTAGTCCCATCTTATAGCATTAACATACTGTTTATACGAGTATGAGAACAGAATGAAATAGAAAAGCCATTATTGATTTGAAAACTGAAAGGTGATGCATGCAACATGTTGCATACTTCAAGTAGCAAACAGTACACCAAAGAAAAGAAATACTTTAGATCAGTGGTTTTTAAAATTTTAGCACCAGGACCCACTTCTTAGAATGAGAATCTGTCAGGATCCACTGGAAGTGACATCATCAAGCAGGAAGAGTTTTAACAATCCTAGGCTACAATCCTATCCACACTTACCCAGGTGTAAGTCCCATTAACTATCATTGTTCAAAGCATATACATAGAAGCCTGTTAAAAGTACAGATCTGTAACATTTCTCCAAATACACATACCACGGAGTAGCATTGTCTAATATATTAAAATTAAAATATTGAAATGAGTGGGGACCCACCTGAAATTGGCTCGCAACCCACCTAGTGGGTCCCGACCCACAGTTTGAGAAACACTGCTGTAGATAGAATTGATAGTGTGGCTAGTTGTAGAACCATGTTATGGATGTAGAACCATGTTAAAGGAGGAGATATCAAAAGATTTTGCCAGACCCCTTCACCACAAAGCTTCACGGTCTCTTTGAATTCTTTCTTACCCTGGAATAGGGACAAGTGATGATGTGAAACTACACCATACACACCCACAGGCAGAGTTTTGACAGTCTGGACGATCTGCTGCTGCTGGGTTGTGTGACTTCACTTCAGTTTCTCCTAATCTCTCATTAGGTGTATAGCATTCAACTGATAATCAGATAGTACTTGTGCTGTATCTTGGCACTGCCTTAAACAGCCACAGCTTTCAGGAATTCTCTTCCTTGTCACCTGTTACATAACTCTTTGGTGTGGAGACTTCATAGTTCCACTCTGCTGGTCCCACAGGTGCTTCAGTATGCCCTCCCCACCCTTGCAAACTGGCCTGTGTTAGGCCTCATAACTTCTACCTTCCAGCTAGCAGGAGCTTGGGAGGCACAAGTTGTTCTGCTAGGACTGTATTTTGTCCACCAAACCAGAACTTATTAGGTTTCCTGCCTTCAGTCTTGGTTGATGGCCTTATCTTGTTGCTGTATACTTTCAAAGAACAGAAATAGAGAGAAGTTAGTATGGCATATGGTGCATAAGTGTGTACATAAGTCATGGTGCATATGTGTTTATGCAAGTATGCACCTTGCTGGCTTTCCTGTTCTTAACCCCAAAGTTAATATTTTTAATTCCTAAAGTTAAAAAAAACACACAACTGTTTTCCAATAGTAGCTTTTTAAAAACAACACTGTTTCCCAGTGTATCAAATCACTTGTGATGATTCCATCCAGCTTACCACTAATACACTCCTAATAAAAAGCAAAGCTGTGCTTTGTTTTACTGCCGAGATGGCTTTAGATTTGGATAGCACTTTAATCTGGACTAATTGTATAGTATAGCTAGCATACGTCACTATCAAAGGTAGCTTTCTTTTCTTCAGTGGCTTCAATAGCATTTCCCTAATGTTAAGACTACAGAAGCAACACACACCAGGGGCATATGAACATTGTGATGAACATTAATTTCCACAGGGCAGGGAAAGCCTGTGGAATGAGTGGCAGCTTCATCCTATGGATCAGCATAAGCTGTAGCAATGCATGATGTGACTTGCTTTGATGCAGCTCAAATGCAAAACTGGCCCTGAGAAATGGGGCAGGATCTGCCATTGCTTAGGGGTTCAGCTCAGCAACAGTTGGCCTCTGTTTTGCTCCCACCGCCTGGAATGGCTCCACAGGGGAGGGGCCGCTTGCATGGCACATTCAGGCGCCTGCAAAACTTAGTGCTTTGCACCCCCTCTAGCCATGCCACTGCTCAACAGTTCTAAGTATGCCCTAAACTCTCAATTCAACAGTGGTGTTACATTGGGTTAAAATATGCTGCCCGTGACCTTAATCTTCCAATCTGGCAGCTGCTTCAGAAGGGGAAAAAACTGATTTCTTTTTCACAGTCATTCTGTGCCAAAGTTTTATCTCTATCATTTGTAAGGGTGAAGAGTCATTATTTTCCGCAATGTAGGGATTGCATTTTATTCTATTTACAGTATTTATCTATCTTCTACTCATAGTATATATGTATCTCCAGGAAAGGTGCAGTAGGTATATGAGCCAAGGCTGTAGAAAACCTCTTGGTCACAGCTGCTACCTAACTTTTCCAGTCGCAGTGCTATGTACAGGAGTGACCCTGGACTTGTGCACCTGTTCCTCCAGACTAGTGCTGCTCCATCCAGGAGGAGACCTCTTTCCAAACCAGCTTTTCTGCAAACCACCAGCAACTCTGTCTTGCCTGTTTTTATCAGTACTGTGAGCGGCAAGATAAATCTTGTTGTTTGAATCTCTTGTTGTTTTCATAGGACTGAGAACAAACGATGCAAAGGAATATACTAGCTAGCTAAAGTGACATTGGAAGCGTGTTAAGATGGAGAAAATAGGTATTGGCAACCTTCAGTCTCGAAAGACTATGGTATCATGCTCTGAAAGGTGGTTTTGGCACAGCGTCTAGTGTGACTGAAAAAGGCCAATCCGGGAGTGACAATCCCTTCCACACCGGGAGCAAGAGTAGTCTGTCCCTGATCTGTCTCCCTGGCTATGGGCCTTCCTTCTTTGCCTCTTTGCCTCAGACTGTTGGCAAAGTGTCTCTTCAAACTGGGAAAGGCCATGCTGCACAGCCTGCCTCCAAGCAGGCCGCTCAGAGGCCAGGGTTTCCCACTTGTTGAGGTCCATTCCTAAGGCCTTCAGATCCCTCTTGCAGATGTCCTTGTATCGCAGCTGTGGTCTACCTGTAGGGCGCTTTCCTTGCACGAGTTCTCCATAGAGGAGATCCTTTGGGATCCGCCCATCATCCATTCTCATGACATGACCGAGCCAACGCAGGCGTCTCTGTTTCAGCAGTGCATACATGCTAGGGATTCCAGCACGTTCCAGGACTGTGTTGTTAGGAACTTTAAATCTGCATCATAAACCCCCCTCCCCAGCCTTGCAACTGTGGGTACTCGGACATTCCCCTTCTAGTCCTTACAGCTACAAGAAATCTCCTTCATTTCTTTCTTCTGCTTTGTTTTGCTTTGCTGTGAGTACCTTGCTTTACTTTTGGTTTTGTGCCTGAGTTGAGAACTGCTGACTGTGGTTGAAAATCCAAGTTCAAATATATCCTCAGCTATGAACAGTAGTGTAGTTGGCACGGTGAGTACAGCAGGTGCCGCAATGACTGTGTTAGCGACCCCTTTCACAAGCTTCAGAGCAATTTGGAGCAGCAGGGGCAACAGGCAGTCCCTGATCATGCTGTTGTGTGGCTTTTGAAAACCTAGAAGTGCAGGACTTCTGACTTTTCTACGGGGAGTGTGTGAATGAATTTGTCTGGTCTCTGTAAATAAAGCCAGAAGTCCTGCACTTCCAGGTCTTCAGAAACTCTGCAATGGAGTTGTGTAAGGGGCACCCCTCCTTTCTTAGCACACTATGGCATAGGCAGTATTTGGTGCAGACCCGGACACACCATCCTGATTACAGGATCGTTGTAAGGCTAAATCACTGATCTGGGTCCCAGAAGAAGGCTGGGATACAAATATAAGCTAAATGCATAAAGGGTGAAGGTGGAACATTGGTCACATTGTGCTTGAGAGATGGAGAGAGAATGCCTAGCCAAAGCAAAACTATTAGGCTTGATTTGCGGTGTATTCTGTGTGTTCTGTTTGCCCCATTGCATGTTTCACCCATCAACCTGCTGTCCTTTGCAATGTCCCTGGTTGTATTGTCATGGGTCATTTGAGGTGTCGCTGTCTGTGCTCTTTAAAGCACAATGGCAGCCGTTCTGCCAGGTTTTTAGAGGCCGGCTCGTGTCTTTCCGCAAGATGTATCTAGGTATGCACTCCTGCTGCCAGAGGTTCACGGCATGGTTGCAAAGTGTTTGTATGTGCTTAGGTTTTATTGAGAGGGTGTCGTATTATTGACTAGGCATTTAGTAATCTGTGAATATTTACCTTTTGAGTTTTTTTGCACATATTTACCTTAGCAAAAAAGGAGAGATTGTTATAATTTAGACTTTGTAGATCTTTATGAAATAGCAGTTGCCCTCGGGGTCTTGAACTACAGTATGATCATACTCTGAATCTCAGAAAAAAACAGCTTCTGACCTAATATAACTGGGTATAATGACGCTGTACTGGCTGAAGTTACTGCTGCTTATATTGGAACTTGAATGTTGTGTTAAACAAATTATCCTGGTTTAGTGAGACATGCCACTCCTAAGGAACGAAAGATGTGGTTTTCATGTCTCAGCCCCTACTGAAACTATGCCAAAGGCATTTATCTATGTTCTTCCTGTTATCCTTGCCTCCTCCTCTGACAAAATTTAGATTGCAAGTTCCTTGGGGCACAGACTCATCTAAACCCTAGTCGTTACTCTATAAAGAAAACAAAGTTGTTTGTTACTCTGCACACTGATAGAGCCTTGAAACTCATCATCATTTTGCTTTATTGGCATAAATCATCTTGGCCTTCTTTCCCTTTAGATCGGAGAGAACATTAATTTAGCTATGTCTGCCCCATCTCGCTTAACTCCTAAACATTACAATGACTTGGAGGTAGATTTCATGACTTACAGATTTAGTCTTTCTGCTCTTCCTGCTAAGAGTATAATTGCACAAAATATACCAGCTGCCTTTAGAAGTAAAGCACCTCATCTGTAAGTTTATCTTCTACGAATGTTCTTGGGACAAAGATCCCCAAGGGGGACCCAAAGTAGGCTAAAGTTGGTGTGAGCAGCCAGAAGTGACCACCACCACCCCTACTTCTTGCCCACCAGAAGGAAGCATAGCATCACCCCAAAGTGAATTTGCATAGTCGTAGGATTGATCCTGGATGTTCATCCTTCTTAATTGCCTTTTCTGCTTGAGAGGTTTTTCAGCTTTTATCTGCTTTATAACCAGTGATTATTGTATGACTACCCCCCACCTTTGATACAGTGGCCTGTAACAACCTTATGGTGACTATGTGAAAGTGGCGGGTTATTAAGCAAAGTAATTGCTGAAGGATGTGGCTTTCCTGTAGGTAAACACCACTCCCTATTAGATAACACACTACATGACATTATTGACTCTTGCATTCCTTTCCAAAGCCTGACTCTTATTTAGAAACTCGCTGTACTTACCATATGAAAGAGTAACTGTTGCAATCTTATGGAGAGTTGTGGGGCATGGAATGGAGATTTATGAAATGAAGTGAGATACTGAACTTTGGCTTTCCAAAGGTTAGGGTAGCAATTGGAAAACATGTTTCTGCCTGCATACCATTTCTTACATTTCAAATATACCTTGGTATTTTTAAGATTTAATACTGCTTTTCATAGTGTGATTTACAAGGATTAAACATTTTCTGTGTGTAGTAGAAGCTACGATGCAGAGCTTGAGTAAGTTATATGACTTTTCCCAAAATCACAGAGGCAAGTCAGGGGCACTTTTCTGAAGATGAGACTTTAGCTCTCACTTCCAGCACCTTGGCATTAGAATTTGTAGGCCTGTGTTGTGTGGGTGTGGGTATTTGGAAAGCATTCACATTTGGTGTGGAGCAAATTATTTCTACAAACAGATGATTAGTCCTTGAGAAAGGGAACTGGGCTTGTTTGTTGTAGTGTAAAAATACCTTCAAATGCAACCTCTACTATTGCAGCGACACAAAATTAAGGAAATATATATTTGACTTTGTAGTAGATATGTTTGGGTTAGCTACAGTGGTGACTAAACTGTGGCATTTATCTTCACGTTATTGGCAATCTGAGTTGGCTTATTTGCTTTAGTGAATATTTAATCCACTGCAATCTATATTGCCAGAGTTAGTTTCCAGGGTGGTTCAATTCTTGAGATGCACAAATTAGGAACTTTGACTGACTGTCTAGAATTGATTGCTAGAATCACATAAACTAAGTAATTGGGCCTGAACTGATGGTGCTAACGAGGAAAATGATATTGGTGGGTAGTTCAATAAAATGCAAAATTTCAGGGAAAAATATTTGGGATTGCTAAGAAAAGGATTGAAGACAAAATGGTCAGTATATCTACCTAAATCAATGGTGTAGCCTTGTTTGGAATACTAGATCATCCTGTCTCAAAAAATTTTTGAGTTGCTAGAAAAGGTACAGAAAAGAACAATCGACATGTTAAAAGTGCTGAGTTTCCCTAGGAAAAAAGGCTAATGCATTTTTGACCTTTTAGTGTAGAAAAAAGTCAACTGAGAAATGTAAACAATAAGGGCTTTGCTTTTTGTCACTGCAGCAGTGTACTCAGCTGTCACTTCCAGAAACATTTCTGTTAAGCCTGAGACTCTTTTTGGGGAGTTATGGACTCTGTCAGTGTACACCCACTGCCCAACAACAACAAAAAATGGTTCTGTTAGACCTATTCTTGCATATATTTGGAGTGCCGATCCAAAAATGGCATCGTTTTTGCTCCGTCAGCACTAGTTTTGGAGATATGCATACCCACTTTAGGTGCTGCTGTGCAGACAACCAGTTGAATCGGCTTATAAAGTGGTTGTGCTGTATCCCCTACACTAGAGCTGGTAGAGCAAAACTGATGCCATTTTTGGAATCAGCACCCTAACTATATCCAAGAATAGGTCTAACTTTTAAGGCACCAAAATGTGTGTTGGGCTTTGTGATCAGATCTCCCAATATTTGTAAAAATAACCCTTAAAAGGGGGGGGGGGCTGAACTGGAGGTGGCACAGAGAAATAACGATTTCAGGTTACAGATTTAGACCAGAAAAAATAGCAGTGGTGGAAGGCCCATGCCCCAGTGCTGCTGCTCTGATGCAGTTTGGGTTCTCCATAGCTATGTAAAGGGGTGTGTGTGTCTGTGTGTGGGACTTGCAGATTAAGGGCACAATCCTAACTGGGCCTACTCAGAAGTAAGTCCTGTTTTGTTCAGTGGGGCTTACTCTCAGGAAAGTGTGGTTAGGATTGCAGCCTAGGTTGTAGCTTGGCATTTAATCAGGACATTGCCTGGAGGCGAACTTCAGCCTTGTAAAGCACTTTTCTTGGTACTACGGTTATTTAGGGTGGAGAACAGGTCTCACCAATACCACCTTCCCTACTGTTTAAAGATGTATCACGTTTATCTGTTTTTTTCTCAGTCTGAAACTCACCCAGTTTGATAACAGAGCTAAAAAGATTCAGCTTTGTGTGTCTTGTGAGTAATATCTTGCTCGGCATCTCTAGTCCACTAACAACAAAAAATGCAACGCATGCAATGAAGCTTCCCCCCTCCATGTGCTTCTTAGACCATAACCAGCCTGTGGTGATTCTGGTTTCTGTACTCAAGATGTGGCTGAAGGTCACAGCTGCTGTTCATTGAACTTTCAGCAGGTGTATCCTCTTCAGGGTTCTCGTTTCCTGTTTGTCATCAGAGAGACTGAGTTGAGCCTTCTGAGAGATGAGAAATATTCATTGAAATAAGGGAAAGAGGGCAAGACACGAACCCCTTTGCCCCAGACTTTCCTTTGCACTTCATGACTTGCAGTGTTGGGTAGAGTGTGCAAGCGTAGCTAAACTGACGTTGCAGAACACACTCCCAGGAGGATCAGAAGAAGAGGCTAATGCAAGTTTCCATATGCAAATTTCTTGGAAGTAAGTCCTATTGAACGCAGTGGAGCTTACTTCTGAGTAAACATGCACAGGCTTGTGCTGAAAGGCAATAAGCAAAGACCCCACAAGCATCGCAACTCTGACTCTTCTGCACATAGAGACAGTTTCATTTGCCAATACTCTCTGCCTCACTGGGTTGAAGGAATCATAGTAGGCCATATCATGCTCATTCAGGCAATCTTCTTGCTTCCTAGATGGAGCAAACACTGTTTCTGAATAACTAGCTAAGCTGAGCCCCGTGAAACATTTGATGGTTGTATATCCATCTCCCACACTTGTTTGCAGGCCCGTAGCCAGGATTCTAGAGGCGGGGGGGGGGCAATTATGTTGGGTATCTATACTGGTGTGCAAAATGAAGGGATAAATATGGAGACGTATCAAAGACCTGTAACTCCCCCAAATTTCATAAAGAGAAAATATTTTTGGGCGGTTATTGAAACACGCATTCATTATCTGTAAAGCAATGTAACAATAATTTGCATAGAATAAATGCATCTCTGTATGCAATGTAAAATGTATTGCTCTACATAGAAATAACATGCAACATACCCTTTCATTTTACACACCAGTACAACACACAGGCTTGCATCCCTGCAAAAGTAAAACACGTCACTGTGATGCAGGTAGTATTTGCTTGTATTGAAAGTCTTTCATTAGCCGATGATACATTGCTGATGTGTCAATACATACTAAACTTATTTACTTGACATAAAAGCAAAAGGAAAGTTATGCAAGTCAAATACAGTAATGCCATTGGAACACTAGTTTTTTTTACATTACTCATTACTTTTAAAAAGCAAAGTACAGAAGATTTGAATGACTGAATCTACCCAGTAGAGCTGAATTCTCCTATCTTTCTGAGTTGAACTTCCTGAGAATCAGGGGTGGATCTAGTGTCTGTATGGGGGGGGGCACCATAAGCACTACCTTCAGAGCCAGGTCAACCAGGTGGGTAGATCTGGGCTCCCACCTGTACTTGGAGTCCAGGTCTACCTGCTGGGTAGATGTGGACTCCTGATTGGCCTTATAGCCTCTTTGGCTATTTGCTGGGTGAGTAAACCTGGGCTCCCTCCTGGACTTTGAACCCAGGTCTACCTGCTGTGTAGACCTTGGGTCCCACTTGCGCTTATTACCTCTGTGGACATTTGCTGGATGGGTAGACCTGGGCTCTCACCTAGACTTGGAGCCCAGGTCTACCTGCTGGGTATACCTGGGTTCCAGATTGAGCTTATAGCCTATGTGGTTATTTGCTGGGCAGGTACAGCTGGGCTCCCACTTGGACTTGGAGTCCAGGTCTACCTGCTTGGGTAGACCTGGGCTCCCAATTAAGTTTAGAGCCTACATTAAGAACATACAAAGAGCCCTGCTGGATCAGCCCAAAGGCCCATCCAGTCCAGCTTCCAGTATCTCACAGTGGCCCATCAAGTGCTTCAGGAAGCACAAAAGACAGCAAGACAAAACTGAGTCCTGGTGCCTTCCTGCACCTGGCATTCCAAGGTAGTCTGCTTCAAAAATCAGGAGCTTGCACATACCTATCATGACTTGTAACCCATGATGGACTTTTCCTCCAGAAATTTGTCCAATCCACTCTTAAAGGCATCTAGGTAAGATGCTATCACCACTTCCTATGGCATGGAGTTCCACAGATTAATTACCCACTGAGTAAAGAAACCTTTTCTTTTATCTGTCCTAACTCTCTCAACACTCAATTTTAGTGGATGCCCCCTGGTTCTGGTGTTACGTCACAGGGAAAAGAGTATTTCTCTCTATCCACTCCATCCATCCCCTGCATAATTTTGTATGTCTCAATCATGTCCTCCCTCAGGCCTCTGTGGCTATTTCCTGGACTTGAAGCCCAGGTCTACCTGCTTGGTAGACCTGGGCTCCTGATTGAGCTTAAAGGCTCTGTGGCTGTTTGCTTGGTGGGTAGACCTGGGATCCCATTCCAGCCAATCTCCTTGACACCTGCCCAGTGGGTGGTCCCTTGACACCTGATTTTGCTCTCCATCCTGGCGGATGTCCTTCCCTGCTGGCAGGACAGTTGGGGGGGGGGAGATATGCACCCATGGCCTCCCCTGGATCTGCCCATACTTAGAACCTTTTCTACACTTCAATTCTTGGTTCTCTTTAGCTCAAATGCTTTCCACGCTTTCTCCACCAGAAAAAGGGTCTCCCCAGTCCCCAAGCAGCAGCCAATAATTTTAAAAATATATATGGAAGGCAAAAACCCCACCATGATTTCTCCTAACAAAAACTTTTCTCCCTGCACCTTCACAGCAATACCTTGTAGTAATTAGCATGTTCTACAATAGAAGAAATAGCACCCTCCTCACCCACCCCTGCCAGTACAAGTAGAAATCTCTCCCTGACTTACATGTAGCTTCTCTTGACCAGCCCCATGTGCTCTGGATGGGGGCAGGGTGACCAGAGGTCATAACTTCCAAGGAGCCCTCCAAGACTCTGTTTTATTCACTCTACACACATACACACTCTCCCTCTCCCTCCCTCCCATCCCTGCCAGAAGCACCAAGCCCTCTTACCTCCTGTGCAGGAAAAAAGTTGCAAAAAGGGCTTCAAATCACCCCCAACTGACGCCAGGCTAGAAAAAAGAGGACAGGTTTGGAAAAAATTATAGGGGGGGCAAACTGCTTACTCGGGGGGGCAAAACTCCCCCGGCCCCCCCTCCAGCTACGGCCCTGCTCAGTTGGTACCAGTGCTTGAATTAAGGGAGAACCAGAAGGGACCTAAGCCTTTTATCTTTTGTGTTGGCCCCCTTAGTATCCTCTGCTGAGGATGAAATTGGTGTCCTTCAGCTCCAGTTCTCTCCTACCTGGATACTATAAGCCAAGGGTGTCAAGCATAAGTCCCGCATGCTGAATGTGGCCCCCGGAAGCAATTTATCTGGCTCTTGTTGTAATTGGGCTCTCCCAGCTTGATAATTGGGCTGTCTCATATCTTGAAAATATGAACAAGATTCGCACATTTTCTCTTCTGTCATTTGCAGCTAATGAGTTTCTATGTGAGAACAAAATACTTATTTCTGACCATTAACTGCTTAATGATGTCACTTCCGGCACTCATCAGGCACCATGAATGCCAGCTTCAGCCCTCTGTAGGAAACGTTCAACATCCTTGCTTTAAATCAGCGGTTTTAAACCAGTGTGCTGTGGCATATTAGTGTGCTGCGAATGGTCCACAGGTGTGCTGTGGGAATTTGGGGGAAGGTGATCACTTATTATTAGGGCCAGTGGGGGATGTGAACCTCCCACCAGCAGCTTGGTGTACCTTGTCAATTAAAAA
The DNA here is from genome assembly GCF_035046505.1 of Tiliqua scincoides. Taxonomy (NCBI): domain Eukaryota; kingdom Metazoa; phylum Chordata; class Lepidosauria; order Squamata; family Scincidae; genus Tiliqua; species Tiliqua scincoides. The sequence goes on from NC_089821.1 coordinate 14,676,588, forward strand.
AAAACAAAAACTTAGGGAGTGCCTTGACAATTTTAGTGCCTTATCTGTGCCATGAGACGAAATAGGTTGCAAATCACTGCTTTAAATGAGCTTTCAAGGTAACCTCTCTCTCAGAAGTGCTAATGTTTCAAAGGAGATTGGACCCGAAGCAACTTCAAAGGATTGTGGAGTGGGCAAGCATGAGCCGTGTGATTCTCCAGGTAGACGGGAAGCAAGGATCAGGCTGATTGTATTCCTTTCACCTAATGACCTCCCAGCATGCACCTTTCCTTGTGCTGCTGCAATTCTTTGGAAGCACACTGGTAATGTGCAGCCATTGATTTCTGATTTGGAGGTGGTTTTCCTTTGGTTAAAAATCAGTATTGTTCTGTGTGTCTGGGAGTTTTCTAGGTATGTGGAATACTGCAGAGCCACTCTCTTATTCTGGAGAGGCCTTGTTTTGCTGCATGGGGTTACGCATTAGAAATATTTGGTTGAAGGACCAAGTTTCCACAACTTCAACATCTCTGCTCAGAGGCTAGATCACAAGGTATGTGATGTATGTGTCCCAGTCTTGTCAAGGCTTGCTGTGGAAGCATTCCTGCTCATCTCAGCCTGATAAATCTTTCTGTCACGCTATGATTCATGTTTGATTTGGGTAAGGAGGGGGAGCGTATTTACCAGAATCTCAGTAGTTCCTGAGGAAGGTTTCCTGGAATACTTCCAGGTGTGGGGCCTGAAGCTGAAGAGATGTTTTCTCCCAGTGTAAATCGTCTGCTACCTTGAAACCAGAAATACCTGTTTGCATAGTTTGTGATTTAGGATTCTGATTTGGGTTTATATGGTTTGAGCTGTAGGCCAACATCTGTACCTGCTTTGCTCATGGAGATAGTATGTCCCTGTACCTGCCTTGCTAGCCCTGCAAGCCTTTTTCCACCGTTATTCAATCCTTTTTCAAGAAACCCCAAAGGTCCTGTCAAGTACCCCTGGGGTACACGTATCCCAGTTTGGAAACCACTCATCTGATGTAAAACAATCATCTGCAGGAGAGTAACAACCCAATCCTAGGCTTCCCAGCCTAGGATTCTGTACCTGCTTTGCTCATGGAGATAGACTTCAGCAGCACCTACTTGAGTATCTTCAAAGCAAAGGACAGTTCCTAACAACTGAGAAGCACTGGATCGACTTGAATTTACTTTAGCTGCTCTCTATGTATTTAAGCCAGGGTCAATGCAATAGTGACCTGCAAGAAATGCAAAATGACCTGCAAGATGCAATGCAATGCAAAAATGACAATGCAAAAATGACCTGCAAGAAATAGACGACGCACGCAAAACAGCTGTCATCGACATGGAGCTGAGCAGACTGCAGATGGACATCGTCGCCCTTCAAGAGACTAGGCTGCCAGATTCCGGATCTGTCAAGGAGAGAAATTTCTCATTTTTCTGGCAGGGAAAACCACCAAACGAAACCAGGGAACATGGCGTTGGCTTTGCGGTCAGAAATACCCTGCTGAAATCCATCATCCCACCTACTGTGGGAAGTGAAAGAATTTTGTCCCTGCAGCTCCAGTCATCAGCAGGACCTATCACTCTCATCAGTGCTTATGCACCGACTCTGTCGTCTCCAGCAGAAGCCAAAGACAAATTCTATGATGACCTGGCCACCACTGTCAAGAAAATCCCTGTAAAAGAGCCATTGTTCATCCTCGGCGATTTCAATGCTAGAGTTGGTGCTGATAACAGTTCATGGCCCACTTGCTTAGGTCAGTTTGGCACTGGGAGGATGAACGAAAATGGCCAACGCCTGCTAGAGTTTTGCTGTCATCACGGTCTCTGTGTCAGCAACACATTCTTCAACACAAAGCCCCAACATAGAGTCTCTTGGAGACATCCAAGATCAAAGCACTGGCACCAGCTCGACCTGATCCTCACCAGACGCTCCAGCCTTCCCAGCATCAAGATCACACGCAGTTATCATGGTGCTGCCTGCGACACTGACCACTCCCTGGTGTGCAGCAGAGTGAAACTGCAAACAAAGCGACTGTACCACACGAAAAAGGAAGGAAGACCTCGCATTGATACCAGCAAGACCCGGGATCAGAGAAAAGTGGAGGAATTTGCACAAGCGCTTGAGGAATCTCTTCCAGGCCCGGCCGACGCAAACGCATCCAACAGATGGGAACATTTCAAGAATACCGTTTACAACACCGCCTTGTCCATATTCGGCAAGAAGACCAACAAGGCGGCAGACTGGTTTGAAGCCCACTCTGAGGAGTTGACACCAGTCATTGAGGAAAAGAGGAGAGCTCAAGCAGCATACAAGGCCTGTCCCAGTGAGCGCAACCTGCAGGTCCTCCGAACTGCTCGCAGCAAAGTCCAACAGACTGCCAGGAGATGTGCTAACGACTACTGGCTCCAGCTCTGTTCCGAGATACAGATAGCAGCTGACACGGGCAACATCAAGGGGATGTATGATGGTATCAAGCAGGCCCTAGGTCCAACGCAGAAGAAAATTGCCCCTCTGAAGTCTGCCACAGGCGAGGTCATCCAGGATCGGGCGCAGCAGATGGAACGCTGGGTGCAGCACTACTCTGAGCTATATTCCAGAGAAAATGTAGTCACCGAAGAAGCACTGAACAACATTGAGTGCCTGCCTGTGCTGGAAGAGCTTGACAGTGAACCAACCCTAGAAGAACTTCACGTGGCCCTGGACTCCCTTGCCTTTGGCAAGGCACCTGGAAAAGACAGCATCCCTGCTGAAGTCCTAAAATGCTGCAAAGAGATCATCGTCACTGAGCTGCATGAAATCCTCTGTCTCTGCTGGAGAGAAGGTGGAGTACCTCAAGACATGAGGGATGCAAACATCATCACGCTGTACAAGAACAAAGGTGACAGGGGTGACTGCAACAACTACCGCGGCATCTCTCTCCTTAGCGTTGTAGGAAAGCTGTTTGCCCGAGTTGTACTAAAGAGGCTCCAGGTACTTGCAGAGAGCGTCTATCCAGAATCGCAGTGTGGATTCCGAGCCAACAGGTCCACCACTGATATGGTATTCTCCCTTAGACAACTGCAGGAGAAATGCAGGGAACAACGACAGCCACTCTTTATAGCCTTCATAGATCTCACAAAGGCTTTCGACCTGGTCAGCAGAGACGGCCTCTTCAAGATTCTCCCCAAGATTGGATGTCCACCCAGGCTCCTCAGCATCATCGGATCTTTCCACGAGGACATGAAGGGCACTGTTGTCTTCGATGGCTCCACATCAGACCCTTTTGACATCCGAAGCGGAGTGAAGCAGGGCTGTGTTCTTGCACCAACCTTGTTTGGGATTTTCTTCGCTGTCCTGCTGAAGCAGGCCTTTGGAACTGCAACAGAAGGCATCTATCTCCGGACCAGATCAGACGGAAAGCTCTTCAACCTCTCCAGACTGAGAGCAAAATCCAAAGTCCAGCTGAAATGTCTGCGTGACTTCCTCTTTGCCGACGATGCAGCTGTCACTACCCACTCTGCCAAAGATCTCCAGCAGCTCATGGATCGTTTTAGCAAGGCCTGCCAAGATTTTGGACTGACAATCAGCCTGAAGAAAACACAGGTCATGGTTCAGGATGTGGACTCACCTCCCTGCATTACAATCTCTGAGCATGAACTGGAGGTTGTCCATGACTTTGTGTACCTTGGCTCAACGATCTCCGACACACATTCTCTCGATACCGAGCTAAACAAGCGCATCGGTAAAGCAGCTACCACGTTTTCCAGACTCACAAAGAGAGTCTGGTCCAACAAGAGGCTGACGGAACATACCAAGATCCAGGTCTACAGAGCTTGCGTCCTGAGTACACTTCTGTACTGCAGCGAGTCATGGACTCTTCGCTCACAACAGGAGAGGAAACTGAGCGCTTTCCACATGCGCTGCCTCCGACGCATCCTCGGTATCACCTGGCAGGACAAAGTTCCAAACAACACAGTCCTGGAATGTGCTGGAATCCCTAGCATGTATTCACTGCTGAAACAGAGACGCCTGCGTTGGCTTGGTCATGTCGTGAGAATGGATGATGGCCGGATCCCAAAGGATCTCCTCTATGGAGAACTCGTGCAAGGAAAGCGCCCTACAGGTAGACCACAGCTGCGATACAAGGACATCTGCAAGAGGGATCTGAAGGCCTTAGGGATGGACCTCAACAAGTGGGAAACCCTGGCCTCTGAGCGGCCCGCTTGGAGGCAGGCTGTGCAGCATGGCCTTTTCCAGTTTGAAGAGACACTTTGCCAACAGTCTGAGGCTAAGAGGCAAAGAAGGAAGGCCCATAGCCAGGGAGACAGACCAGGGACAGACTGCACTTGCTCCCGGTGTGGAAGGGATTGTCACTCCCGGATTGGCCTTTTCAGCCACACTAGACGCTGTGCCAGAACCACCTTTCAGAGCGCGATACCATAGTCTTTCGAGACTGAAGGTTGCCAATACAATACAATGCAATAGTGTCTCTGGAGCCCCGAAATCTTTTGTTTATTTCAGGAAAATTGGCAGAAAGTTCATATTTGTGGCTAAAGTTTTGCATTTTCAGTATCTTTTGTGGTATTGAATAACCAGATAAAAATGGGAAAGAGCCCCTGCAGATGAATAAGAAAAATGAGCAAGATTATGGCAGAACAGAGTGACCAGAAGCAAACTGAAATGCAACCTAAGGTTCTTTGTAAGGTATGTGATAGCTTTGGGGCTCCTGGTTCATATCTGCAGATACCAGCTTTTACTATAGTACAATGATGATAATGAAACTTTCAGTGGATTGTTAAAATGGAAATAATTCTCCTGTGTCATATGGGCTTCAGAAATCTCAAAAACACCTGGGGAATTTTTCCTCATTGTTGGTGGATTTAAAAAAGAGAGAAACTCTAAATCTTGGAAATAACACACAGAATTAAAAACGGTTTCTAACTGCAAACTTCAGGAAGCCCCTTGGACATGTTCTGAAGTTGGCATTCAGGTATTCCTCTTCACCTTGCCCAAATAAAAGCCATATGTGCACACCACCTTCCTCTCCTGTTAACTCCTGTGAAAAGTGCCTTGTACATAACTTAAATTTAAAAATATTTCTTCAATGCCTTAGCAGGCAAGCATTTTTCTGTATTTTTACAGGTGGTGTATAATTTTTGTTTGGTTTTATAACAAAATGAACCTATGCTTTAACAGCACATACCAACATATGTCTACTTAGAAGGAAGTCCCACTGTGTTCAGTGGAGTGTGCTCCCTAGTAAACAGGCTTAGGATTGCAGCCTTTGTGTACTTCTGCTGCAGAATAGGATTGACTAGAAGGGCTAAAGAAATGGAGGGTTTTTCTCTTTGTTTGATATCAGGACAAATTTTCTTTAATACATTGATTAATATTCACATAAAGCATATCCTGTGTGCAGTCTAGTCTCAGTCTCTTAGGGCCCAATTATAATGCTCCTAGCACCAGTGCTGGATGCTGTAAACCTGTCATAAAGTTCATTAGTGCGCCTGGTGAGTAGGGAGCACTGGTGTTGGGCCCGCACGAGTCAGGCGCTGGGCCCAGCGTAGGCAGCAGGAGGGCATGCTGCCACTGGGGGTAAATGAAACCACCAGACAGCGGTGCAGTCTCTGGGAGGGGGGGGTGGAGGAAGGTCAGAACAAAGGTGGGGCAGGGGGAGAAACCAGGGCGGGAGTGGTTGGGACCTGCAGGACCCTATACCACCAGCTCCTGAACTCTGTGTCAGAGTTAAGCACAGACTTGAGAAGGCCCATTGTGGGACTTAGGGCTTTTCCTGGTGGAAGGGAACAAAAATCTCCTTCACCCGAGGAGACTTCCTGCTGGGAGTGGCTGCAGATGTAGTGTTAGCCACTTTGGTGCCACTGCGCCAGCGGGTGCTGGGAAGCCTAGGATTGGGTTGTTACTCTCCTGCAGATGATTGTTTTACATCAGATGAGTGGGTTCCAAACTGGGATACGTGTACCCCAGGGGTACTTGCCAGGACCTTTGGGGTTTCTTGAAAAAGAATTGAATAATGGTGGAAAAAGGCTTGCAGGGCTAGCAAGGCAGGGAGGAAGGCTGCGAAAGCCCCACCAACTGCTAGTTTGGGGTCATTAAATTGTATATTATCCGAAATGGATAAGTAGTTGAAAACATACATTTGAAATAACAGCAAATATATTAATACAAACACTTTGCTAGTAGGAGGGCTACAATTCATGAAAATGGGCTGTCAAAGTGAAAAAACTCTCAGAGCCACTGCATTAGGTCTTACAAAAAAGTGCATTGGCACTTTTAAATAAAATCATAAGAACTTAAGAACAGCCCCACTGGATCAGGCCATAGGCCCATCTAGTCCAGCTTCCTGTATCTCACAGCGGCCCACCAAATGCCCCAGGAAGCACACCAGATAACAAGAGACCTGCATCCTGGTGCCCTCGCTTGCATTGGCATTCTGACATAGCCCATTTCTAAAATCAGGAGGTTGCACATGCACATCATGGCTTGTAACTCATAATGGATTTTTCCTCCAGAAACTTGTCCAATCCCCTTTTAAAGGTATCCAGGCCAGATGCCGTCACCACATCCTGTGGCAAGGAGTTCCACAGACCAACCACACGCTCTGTAAAGAAATATTTTCTTTTGTCTGTCCTAACTCTTCCAACACTCAATTTTAGCGGATGTCCCCTGGTTCTGGTGTTATGTGAGACTGTAAAGAGCATCTCTCTAGCCACTCTGTCCATCCCCTGCATAATTTTGTATGTCTCAATCATGTCCCCCCTCAGGCGTCTCTTTTCTAGGTTGAAGAGGCCCAAATGCCATAGCCTTTCCTCATAAGGAAGGTGCCCCAGCCCCATAATCATCTTAGTCGCTCTCTTTTGCACCTTTTCCATTTCCACTATGTCTTTTTTGAGATGCAGCGACCAGAACTGGACACAATACTCCAGGTGTGGCCTTACCATCGACTTGTACAACAGCATTATAATATTAGCCGTTTTGTTCTCAATACCTTTTCTAATGATCCCAAGCATAGAATTGGCCTTCTTTACTGCTACCGCACATTGGGTCGACACTTTCATTGACCTGTCCACCACCACCCCAAGATCTCTCTCCTGATCTGTCACAGACAGCTCAGTACCCATTAGCCTATATGTGAAGTTTTGATTTTTTGCCCCAATGTATATGACTTTACACTTACTTAAATTGAAACGCATCTGCCATTTTGCTGTCCATTCTGCCAGTTTGGAGAGATCCTTCTGGAGCTTCTCACAATCATGTCTGGTCTTCACCACTCTGAAAAGTTTGGTGTCATCTGCAAACATAGCCACCTCACTGCTCACCCCTGTCTCCAGGTCATTTATGAAGAGGTTGAAGAGCACTGGTCCCAGGACAGATCCTTGGGGCACACCACTTTTCACCTCTCTCCATTGTGAAAATTGCCCATTGACACCCACTTTCTGTTTCCTGTTCTTCAACCAGGTCTCGGTTCAGGAGAGGACTGCCCTCTAATTCCCAGACTGTGGAGTTTTTTCAGTAGCCTTTGGTGAGGGACCGTGTCGAACGCCTTCTGAAAGTCCAGATATATAATGCCCACGGGTTCTCCCACATCCACATGCCTGTTGACCTTTTCAAAGAATTCTGAAAGGTTTGTGAGGCAAGACTTACCCTTACAGAAGCCAGGCTGATTCTCCCTTAGCAAGGCCTGTTTGTCTATATGTTTTGAGATTCCATCTTTGATGAGGCATTCCACCATCTTACCTGGTATAGATGTTAGGCTGACCGGCCTATAGTTTCCTGGGTCCCCCCTCTTTCCCTTTTTAAAGATAGGCGTGACATTTGCTATCCTCCAATCTTCTGGCACCGTGGCCGTTTTGAGGGACAAGTTGCATATTTTAGTCAAGAGATCAGCAACTTCATTCTTTAATTCCTTAATGATCCTGCTTGCAGATACCCTTGTAGCGCAGCTGTGGTCTACCCGTAGGGCGCTTTTCCTGCTCAAGTTCTCCATAGAGGAGATCCTTTGGGATCCGACCATCCCCCTTTCTCACGACATGACCAAGCCAACGCCAATAATCTTTGTTTGAGCTGCAACACATATGCTAAGATATGTTTTGGTCATGAATAGAACAGCTCTAATTTTGCATGGGAAGGGACCTCCAGAACCCCCTCATAATTTTCTTACATTTTGTTGTGGCATATTAGTATAAATATTATATATTAGTATATATATATTAGTATAAAAGTAGTATCTTATTTGATTTAACATCAATCCATTGATATTCAGTGACATATCAATTGAGACTTTTTTTCCAGAAGTAATTGGGATTACAGTAGGAGATGCTCCTTACCAGAAAAGAAAAAGCATCAGTAGTTATTAAAATGCTGGCAGCAGGGCATGTGGGGTGGGGGGGGAGTGAGAGTTGTATTTCACTGGGGAAGGAAAACCTCGCAGCCTGTCATTCCTCTTCCTTCCTGCTTCGAATGCCTGAATGAGGCAAACAAGACACACCCCACTGCTCAATGCAGCCTGGTTCCAGCAGGGCACACTCAGACCAGTCACTTAGAGCAGAGCTCAGGTGTGCTTTCCAGGAGTCATTGCAAGAGCGCCTTGTTGATGACACGGATTGCGTGGTGTCATAAAAAAAAAGAACTTGTTTTGTTCTACTCCCAAGTAGGCCCCCTACCCACGATTAGCCAAGTGGGGCTTTTGATTTTGCTTCTGAAAGCTGTAGTATTTTTAGGACTAACAAAGCAGAATTGTATGAAGTCGAGCATTTCCATTTCTATGGTGCCAGGCCTTATTTCATGGGAAAGCTAAACTGTTTTTAATGTGACTCCTTGCTGAGTAATAGATTCAGAACAAATGGTGCTTGTGGAGTTTGTACTTTGATTTGAAAAGCAATAGCAGTGGACTTAGTACAAAAAAAGGAATGAGTGAATACCGGGGGGGGGGGTGTTGGAAACCTTCAGTCTTGAGAGACTATGGTATCGCGCTCTGAATGGTGGTTCTGGCACAGCGTCTAGTGTGGCTGAAAAGGCCGACTCGGGAGTGACAATCCCTTCCACACCGGGAGCAAGTGCAGTCTGTCCCTGGTCTGTCTCCCTGGCTATGGGCCTTCCTTCTTCGCCTCTGTCTGTTGGCAAAGTGTCTCTTCAAACTGGGAAAGGCCAGGCTGCACAGCCTGCCTCCAAGCGGGCCGCTCAGAGGCCAGGGTTTCCCATCTGTTGAGGTTCATTCCTAAGGCTTTCAGATCCCTCTTGCAGATATACTTGTAGCGCAGCTGTGGTCTACCCGTAGGGCACTTTCCCTGCACAAGTTCTCCGTAGAGGAGATCCTTTGGGATCCGACCATCACCCATTCTCACGACTTGACCAAGCCAACGCAGGCATCTGTTTCAGCAGTGTATACACACTGGGGATTCCAGCTCGTTCCAGGACTGTGTTGTTTAGAACTTTGTCCTGCCAGGTGATACTGAGGATGCTTTGGAGGCAGCACATGTGGAAAGCGTTCAGTTTCCTCTCCTGTTATGAGCGAAGAGTCCATGACTCACTGCAGCACAGAAGTGTACTCAGGACGCAAGCTCTGTACACCTGGATCTTGATATGTTCCATCAGCTTCTTGTTGGACCAGACTCTCTTTGTGAGTCTGGAAAACGTGGTAGCTACTTTGCCGATGCGTCCGTTTACCTCGGTATCGAGAGAGTGTTGGAGAACATTGAGCCAAGGTACACAAAGTTATGGACAACGTCCAGTTTGTGCACAGAGATTGCAATGCAGGGAGGTGAGTCCACATCCTGAACCATGACCTGTGTTTTCTTCAGGCTGATTGTCAGTCCAAAGTCTTGGCAGGCCTTGCTAAAACAGTTCATGAGCTGCTGGAGATCTTTGGCAGAGTGGGCGGTGACAGCTGCATCGTGGGCAAAGAGGAAGTCACGCAGACATTTCAGCTGGACTTTGGACTTTGCTCTCAGTCTGGAGAGGTTGAAGAGCTTTCTGTCTGATCTGGTCCTGAGATAGATGCCTTCTGTTGCAGTTCCAAAGGCCTGCTTCAGCAGGACAGTGAAGAAAATCCCAAACAAGGTTGGTGTGAGAACACAGCCCTGTTTCACTCTGCTTCGGATGTCAAAGGGGTCTGATGTGGAGCCATCAAAGATTACAGTGCCCTTCATGTCCTCGTGGAAGGACCTGATGATGCTGAGGAGCCTGGGTGGACATCCAATCTTGGGGAGTATCTTGAAGGGGCCGTCCCTGCTGACCAGGTCAAAAGCCTTTGTGAGATCTATGAAGGCTATAAAGAGTGGCTGTCATTCTCTGCATTTCTCCTGCAGCTGTCTAAGGGAGAATACCATCTCGGTGGTGGACCTGTTGGCTCAGAATCCGCACTGCAATTTTGGATAGACGCTCTCTGCAAGTACCTGGAGCCTCTTCAGTGCAACTTGGGCAAACAGCTTTCCTACAATGCTAAGGAGAGAGATGCTGCGGTAGTTATTGCAGTCACCCCTGTCGCCTTTTGTTCTTGTACAGTGTGATGATGTTTGCATCCCTCATGTCCTGTGGTACTCCACCTTCTCTCCAGCAGAGGCAGAGGATTTCATGCAACTCAGTGGCGATGATCTCTTTGCAGCACTTTAGGACCTCAGCAGGGATGCTGTCTTTCCCAGGTGCCTTGGCAGAGGCAAGAGAGTCCAGGGCCACGTGAAGTTCTGCTAGGGTTGGTTCACTGTCAAGCTTCTCCAACACAGTCAGGCGCTCAATGTTGTTCAGTGCTTCCTCGGTTACTGCATTTTCTCAGGAATACAGTTCAGAGTAGTGCTGCACCCAGAGTTCCATCTGCTACGCCCAGTCCTGGATGACCTCGCCTGTGGCAGACTTCAGAGCGGCTGTTTTCTTCTGTGTTGGACCTAGGGCCAGCTTGATACCGTCATACATCCCCTTGATGTTGCCTGTGTCAGCTGCTATCTGTATCTGGGAACGGAGTTGGAGCCAGTAATTGTTAGCACATCTCCTGGCAGTCTGCTGGACTTTGCTGCGAGCAGCTCAGAGGACCTGCAGGTTGCGCTCACTGGGACAGGTTTTGTATGCTGCTAGAGCGCTCCTCTTTTCCTCAATGACTGGTGTCAGCTCCTCAGAATGGGATTCAAATTCTTGTTGGTCTTCTTGCCGAATATGGACACGGCGTTGTTGTAAACGGCATTTTTGAAAGGTTCCCATCTGTTGGATGCATCTGCATCGGCCGGGCCTGAAAGGGATTCCTCAAGTGCTCGTGCAAATTCCTCCACTTTTCCCTGGTCCCGGGTCTTGCTGGTGTCAATGCGAGGTCTTCCTTCCTTTTTCGTGTGATACAGTCGCTTAGTTTGCAGTTTCACTCTGCTGTACACCAGGGAGTGGTCAGTGTCGCAGGCAGCACCCTGATAGCTGCGTGTGATCTTGATGCTGGGAAGGCTGGAGCGTCTGGTGAGAATCAGGTCGAGCTGGTGCCAGTGCTTTGATCTTGGGTGTCTCCAAGAGACTCTGTGTTGGGGTTTCATGTTGAAGATGTTTCATGTTGGGGTTTCAAGTTGCTGATGCAGAGACCGTGGTGACAGCAAAGCTCTAGCAGGCGTTGGCCATTTTCGTTCAGGGTAAAAGCAAGATAATAGGGTGCATATAGCTGTAGGGCAGTGGTTCCCAACCTTTAGGGGACTGTGGACCATTGAGGCAAAAATTAGAATCACAGTGGGCCACATGCAACCACCCAACCCCTGCACACAAAAAATACAATTAAATTTGTAATAATTAGAGATTTATTATTTATAGAGATGATTTGTGGGTTGCTGCTTTCGTTGCTAGTTTCGTTGCTTTTGTGACTGCAGGTGGCCCATTCTACACCCTCTGGGCATCAGTGGAAGAGCGAGAAACTGAAAGTGATTAAAGGCAACCTTTTTTTCCTCCTCCTCCTCACTAGGACCACTTTTCAAGGGCTCACGGACCACATGTGGTCCATGGTCCACAGGTTGTGAACCATGTTACAAGGTTACAGAGTCTCAAGTTAATAATTAATCTCTTAAGACATCATTTTCCTCCTAACTGCTGTACTAAGTTGCTGTACTTAACCGTTATGAGCCTTTTATGCTGCTGTTTCTTATATCAGTAAGCTATTATTTTTTCTTTAGCATCCATAGGTTTTATTTAATCGTCTGGCATTTCGATGTGCATGCTGCTGCTTCTTGCTGGGAGGTCCTTGGGCAAATTGTCATGTTGCCCTGGGTGCACCATGAAGAGGCTAGTCTGCATCACACCCCGGCATCCATAGATGTAATTGTAGTACTCTGAAAGCCCACCAATCTCATCTGTCTTATTGTTACTCCACAGTGGCTTAGACAGGTGCCTTCCTTCCATGATGGTGGTGATGCTGACTTACCCCAAGTAGGCATCTTTTTTTGGCTTGCCCCAGGGTATTGGGATAGTTATTTTGTTAACACACACAAGTGCTTGTGTTTTTATTCAGGTTCTTGTGCAATACCAACATCAGAAGCAAAGGGGGAAAATCTATCAGTGTGTATTTGCTGTAATAAATCAGAATTGAGTCTCCCTGTTCAGAGACAGAATGTCTCATTATAGGATGCTAGTTTTAGTTGCAAAGGACAGCTGTCACCTTTTGCCTATCTTCTGAGTGACTAAGTGGCTCTTGTTGAAGTGCTTGATAAGATGGACTTGATCCAGCAAATCTAACTGTGTAAGTAGAGTTGTTTGGCGGCATGGCACATTCAACACAAATTGAGCTATAGCGTATAGCAGAGATTTGCAGTCAGTGAGCCGCAGCACATTGATGTCCTGCAAATGATTGGCAGGTGCGCCATAGGAATTTGGGGGAGGTCATCTATTGGTAGGGCCATTGGGGGGTTGTGGGCTCCCCGCTAGCAGCACAGTGTGCCTTGTCAAAAAACCGATGGTGTGCCTTGACAATTTTGGCACTTTTCTGCCTGCCCTGAGATGGAAAAGATTGAAAATGGCTGGTATTATCAACTGCACTCAGAGTACTTATAAAAGTGGAAGGAATAAAAGTGGAGAATGGCTGGCAATTAATTCAGACTGTAACGACAAATGTCTTTCCCCTTTTGTTTCTTGCTATCATAATAGCACTTTGTGGGCTTGTGTAGGCTTGTACTATTGTGCAAGAGAGCTCAGAGAGGGGGGGAAAATCCAGCATGATTGTGCTCAGTACACTAGCAGCAATTTTCTTTGAAAAAGACGCAGGGGTCATGGAAATTAACTAGAGTATGCTAGGCAGGAGGACGCCTCCCCCACTCCTAATAATGGTTTTTTTTAAATCTCGTCATTTTAGGATAGTCAGCTTCAGTCCATATTTTCTTACACATTTTTAACCTGTAATTAGTTTAAGTGAAAAAGTATGATTAGTAGCACTGAGAGATCTTGGCAGAAAATCATGTCTCTTTTCCCCCATTCCTTTGCACTGTCAAATATATTTTCTGAAAGCTTGCAGCGTGTAGTGCTTTTGGAATGGAAACAGAGCAGTACCCAGCAAGAGCAATCCCCAAACAGAATTGGGTTTTAGTGCAGGGACCAAGCGTACAAGGAAGTCTATAGGTTCCTGCAGGGTGTGGGATGAGGATAAGAAGAGCTCACTTAAAAATGGGGCAATCCATGTAGAACCTGCATGCATTTTTCTGTTGTGGGTCCTTAGGGTGGCAGCCTATACTTGAGCATTAACACAGACATAGCTTAATCAGTGCTAATCTTTGCTAATGGTCTTCACCCCTTGGTTCAGTGCTCTCTGAGCATGCAGAGCACTTCACATGTACTGTCTTCTCTTGGTGCTGTCCTTACAACAACTTTGTGAAGCGAGTAGTAGTATTCTCCTCTATCTTGCCACTGCAGCAGAGAGACTTGTCAGAGCCCACCTGGTGAGAGTTCCTGGCAGAGATGAGGTTCCAACAGGGGAAGTCCTGATTTTCAGCTCAGTCTCTTAGCTGGTGATGTGTGTGAGAGGCTGGAATTACTGTGGAGTGCTTTTTATCTTAGCAAAATATTTGTATAGTGTTTCTTATGCACATTTGTGTAGGCTTGTCAGATTGTTCCTTTCCAGTTATGGCTGCAGAACAGGGTTCCCTGAGAAGCATTGGGGCTAGTCAGTCATGGGGCGGGGGGAGGAATGCTTTGGTGTAACAGTACTTTATAACTAAAAATTTCCAATCAACCCAGTTTCTGTTTTAGAGAACAAGTGAGGTAGAGGGGTGTGTGTGTGTGTGTGTGTGTGTGTGTGTCTTTAAAGGTCAATTTGTTATGTTGACATGGCAGCTGTTCTGTTTCCCCTTCTGCCTACAGAAGTATATTCAGAGATGTCACAGCTGAACCAGAAAGGTGTTAGCAAGGTGACACTATAGTAGCACACCCTGTTTGTTTAGAATGTTAAGTGTGGTGGATGGAAAAGGAAATAATGACTCCTATCTAACACAAAACATACAGCTTTCTTCATTGTTCATTGAGAGTCAAATAGCACATTATGACAAACTGAGCAGTTCATATTTTTTACGAAGGCAGCTACAGGTAGCCCGAAGGTCCAAACCACAGTGCATGAGCTGTGGGTGGGTAGAGGATGTTACTTTTTCTTTATGGTGTTTTCTCACCAAAAAAATCTCTCCCAAACTATTACCATTGAATTGGTTGTTTGCAGCAAATGGACACTCTGTGTGTGTGTGTGTGTGTGTGTGTGTGTGTGTGAGAGAGAGAGAGAGAGAGAGAGAGAGAGATCTTTATTAAGCAAAAGAATAAAAAAATTAGGTTTCTGTATTTTTAATCTGGTCTTGGACATGTTACTCTGGATCTTTGAGATGCTGTAGTGTGCTGGGCCTGGAAATGTCCAAATAAAATCTAACTTTCTGGAGCACGCAGTTTCTTGGGTTTGATAAAAGTCTAACACACGTTAGCTTTTGACCAACATTCCTTTTAAACGAATTGCGTAATGCAGCGTTTTTCAAACTGTGGGTCGGGTGAGCCAATTTCAGCTGGGTTGCGTAGCACCTAGCTCAGCTGCCGTTGAAAATACGGAGCTGAAAATACAGGGTACAGAGCTGCTGGGCAGGGCGAGCTCCTGGTGGGAGAGAAGCGTTCTGCTTTGCTCTGAATAGGTGGGAAAATGGGGTGCTGGAAAGGGAGGGCTGCGTGTTTGGAGAAGGCTCTAAGTCTGTGTTCTGCTTTGACTTCCAAGCAGAAACATTTGAATTCCAAACTATGCAAAATGACAGCATGAGTGCTGTGTAATGGGAACTTGGCTGATTGTGGCTTAGGTCTGAAGCCTAAATTGATGATCTCATGTCCAGCCACGACATCACTTCCAGGTTAATAGTGTCACTTCCAGTAGATTGTCATTCTAAAAAGTGGGATCCAGTGCTAAAAAGTTTGAGAACCACTAGCATAATATTTGGATTATCAGTGTGGGGATTTGCAAATATTGGATTACTTGGTACAGTTGTATGCAGGGACACTAATGGTTTTTCCTTTCTGTATTGCAGAAAAAGGCATGGCAGACAATAAAAACAATTGTCAATTTGCCAGTCATCAGTCCCTTCAAGAAACGGTACTCCTGGGTGCAGCTGGCTGGTCACACAGGTGAGAAGAACCTTCTTGCTTTGCTTGGCATATTTATGAGCTGAAAATTTTGTAATTAAAAATTAACAAACATGGAAAGGGTCCTGGTGGTCATCTGATCCAGCCCACTGCACTCATAAAGAGACAGTCCTCTTGACCCCAGCACACTAAAGAGATGTTCTTTGGAGAATTAGCAAGAACACCAGAGGTCCTGTATTTTCTGCCAGACTTTAAATATGCCATCCTCTGGACCCTTGGAAATAGGTGTTGTGGTGTATTTAAATCAGCAAATTAATAAGAAGTTCTGTCTATCAGGTGACTGAATAAGTCAATTTGTCTTGTAGGCAGATGGTTGTGAGTTGCCTGTGACCCTGGGGGCATTTCAGTATGATTTGTGAGCTCCCTGGAGAGTTCTGAAAATACCAGTTTTCCTATCAAAGTGTGTTTCTGTCCTTCATTAATGCAAAGAAAAGATTGAATGTCTGCATTCACTATTTTGACAGATTCAGTAGCCTGAAAGTTTGGAATAATTGCTAGCATGTTGTTTAAAGACCTAACGTGCAGTGCTTGTCCCTTCTGTGATTTGCAGAAGATGCACCATGAATTTGAATGTATCAGTGGCAGTACTAAAAATGTTTTCCTGGCTGGGTAGAAAATTTGGCATCCAAATCAAGGCTCATCCACCATACCACGAGCCAGAGAGCTCCTATTTTCCGGCAAGTTTACTTAAGTATATGCAAATACGAACATCATCAGTGGTCTCCGAGCTTTAATGAGTACACACACAGCCTACTTTGATGAGTACACACACAGCCTACGTGTTCTTACATGGAAGTTCCTTTTATCCTGAAGCCTCATGAGGAAATTAGCCTAGAGACCATTGATGAGGCCATTGCTGGAATGTGATGAAAATGCAGGTCTCCCAAAGAACTTGGGGTTTGGCAGGGCAGGCAGTGAAGGGCTGCTTCAACTTGTTATGTTTAATTTAGTGGGTGTAGAGATGACTGGACTGTCCTGGTCAAGTGCCTATTACTGGCTTGCTGTGATTTATCAGGGCGGTTTAGTCCTTCTGTAATAACTGTCTGACTGAGATAAGAAAAAGGCATAAGTCAACAGTATTACATGCTGAGTTCAGAGGAGGAGGACGGCCGTCTCTTTTTTAAAACTATATGTGTGGCTACAGTTGGTTGTGCCCGAGAGAACGCCATAAATTCCAACACTGGCTGCAGAAAATTCTGAGGTTGCAGCTAATTTGTAGTGCATGGCTTCTGTGTAAGGTACAGGTGGACCCCCCCCCCCCCCAAATGGAACTATGTGGCATGACATAGTTTCAGGCAATATGGACAAATAGGTAACTTGGGTAGAAAAAATATTCCTTGGTGTTGCAGTCATCTTTACAATTCAGGAAGGGGCTTCTTCTGGGCATTTGTTTGCCTCCTGTCTCCCCTTGTTTGACATGTGACTTATTCTTGATGCCTGATTATTGAGACGTACAAAACTATGAGGGAGACGGATAGAGGGATGTTCTTTTCCTTCTCACACAACACCAAGCAGAAGCAGGGGGCATCCACTGTTGAGACTTCACTTTACCCAGCGTGTAATTAACCTGTGGAACTCATTGCCACAGGGTGTGGTGATAGCATCTGACTAGATGCCTTTAAAGGGGGTTTGGACAGATTTCTGGAAGAAAAGTCCATCACAGGTTACAAGCCATGATGGGTAAATGCAGCCTCCTGGTTTTAGAAGTAGGCTTCCTCAGAATGCCGGGTGCAAGGGAGTGGCAACAGGATGCAGGTCTCTTGTGTGCTCCCTGAGGCATCTGATGGGCCACTATGAGATACGGGAGGCTGGACTAGATGGGCCTTTGGCCTGATCCTGCAGGCCTCTTATGTTCTTGTGCCTTTTAAACTTCAGTTGGCATCCCTCAGTCTCAGAAGACTATGGTATCGCGCTCTGAATGGTGGTTCTGGAACAGAGTGTCCTCTCCAGTGCGCGAAGCCTGGGTAAAGTAGGTATGGAGGATAGGCTGTTACCCATGCAGCAAATCCCCCCTCTCCACGTCGCTGGAATGGTCCAATGGAAAGGCAGAAGCCAATACTGTTGGTTCCAGCGACGAACGTGACTTTGTTCAGCCATGAACTGTCTCAGGGACTCGGGCTCCGGATTTTGCCTCGAGGTTGACTCCTGAAGCCTTTTCCATAACTGGATGTAGCCACAAGGCAGTGGAGGTTTGGGATCAGAGTTTTCCTTCTCTCAGATGAGCTGCCGTCCCAGGCTAAGGAGTCCCATCTACCTGGTGGCTGTTTAGTCGCCTCTTACGACAAGTACAGCCAAACTGAGGGCCTATTCTTAGCCCCCAGGGTTAAAAGGTATGCCTTTTTAAACTGGGAGTAGTAAATCAGCAGAGCTGTGGAATTCTAAGGGTGTTGTAGTACCTGGAGAAGAAAGATCCTATGCATAGTCCAAATGTGTGACTTGGCTTCTCATCTTAGCTTGAGAGTTTATTATCGCTGACTGATCAGCAGGTACATAGAACAGAACATGGTGATAGCATTGTGTAGATTTAATCATATAATCCAGCCGCCCAAAGTAATGACATGGTTTGCCCTGTTGCTCCTAATTGCAAAGCCAGTTATCTAGTAATCTAGAATAAATAAATATTTGTTAAAATTATAAACCCCCTGTGTCCGCAGACCCCATGGCAATTAATAACTTTTCAGTAAAAACCATAATAAAACCTTTCACTCATTCCATAAAAAGTACACAGACCAAGATCCACATTAGTCTTGCCCATAAACATCAGGCCCAATGGATGGTCTGTTGTAAAAACAGTGGCCAGGGTGGAGGGAGTTTGGAACTGCAGTGGGAGGTTGGAGAGTTGTAAGTCTTTCCAGTGCTGCAGTTTCACTCTCAATCGTGCACCTCCACACACTGTTTTTAAACAGAAGAAATGCTTATATTAAAAGCCAAATGGAAGCCTTTTCTGTTTAAAATAGTGGGAGTGAAATTGCAGTAGTCCTAAAGCTTCCCAGTTCCCACCCCCACTTCATGCACTGTTTTGTATCTTGGGCCACTATTAAAAGAAACAAATAGTGCATCAGACCATGTGGGTTACAACCACAAACAACAAAACTAACATAAATATAAAATATATATATATATGCCAGCAGAACAGGCTTACTTATTGTTAGTGACAATATAGCAGGGCAAGCAGTTGCATTTGTGTTTATTTACTATAATTAGTAAATGTACTATTTACTGTCTGCCACAGGAAGCTTCAAGGCAGCCGATGGTGGGACAATTCTGAAGCGCTACTCTGAGAACGAGGAGAGGTGCTTTCAGCTGCTGATGAAAGATCCCTTGCGCTCCTGTGTCCCTGTCTTTCATGGGGTGGTGGAGAGAGACGGCGAGTCATATATGCAGCTTGATGACCTTCTGGCTAACTTTGAAGGGCCTTGTGTGATGGACTGTAAGATGGGAATCAGGTGGGAGACCTTTAACAACATCTACGCAATTGTTGCCTCTTCGTGGGCTGCTTGATTCGATGAAACAGGAGCCTGCTACTGCCTTTTTGGTATAATAAACAGGATAAGCCTGTAGGAAAAAACAAAATATAGCAGAGTTCCTGTTTCAGTGGTGTCTGGACACTTAGACAGTATCTGTGATATATCAACAGTTTGAGAATTTAAGTTGCACATGATCTGGGAAGTTTCCTGCCTGGTACTTGCCTGTCTCCCTAGTCAGCTCTCCATCAGCCCAGCACTCTCCGCTTGCTTACTTATAGAACCCTCATCACTGAAAGTTCAGAGCTAAAAGAACAAATAAGATTACTTTGTTTAACAGGACGGCCTGTGCCTCTTTTTGATGCATAGCTACGGCGGGGGGGGGGGAAGGTGGCATGGTAACTATTGCAGGAACCCCAATATGCCATTGCCCCTCCCACTCACCACCAGAACCATTCTGGACAGCAGGGGCGAGTGGGAAGGCTGTTGTGGCACCTGCAATACTTACCGCAGCCCCCCCCATAGCCATGCTACTGCAGTGAACACTTGATTTAATGGAATGGAAAGGGTGTCCATTAATATAGAAAATCCATTAAGTCTGAAAACTCCTCCATTAACCCTACCTTAGAAAGCTCAATTGTACCTCAGCCCTACTCTGCTCTAGGAATATCTTGGTGGAAAATGGAGCTTCTTTAGAAAGCAACAATGGAGCTTTCTAAAGGAAGTAATGGTTGGGGGGGAGGCAGGCAGGCTTACCTACCTTCCAGGGCTGGTGCTGGACCTGCTGTCCCCATTTCACCTTCAAGCATGGCACTCTAGGGATGGAGACGGTACCATGCCACTTCCTGCGGAACTCTGTATTCCTAGAGTGGCCTTAGGAATGCGTCTCCATTCTTAGAGCCCCCTGTTGTAGCACTTCTAGCAACAGCCCTGGCGGGTAGGTAAACCTGATCCCTGTACTTTCTGCCCCTTAACTACCTTTGGCATTGCTGAGGAAACACAGGGTTTAACAGGTTTCTGGGACCTTCAAAAAAGTCTGTCATTTCCAAAGTCAACTGAACTGAACTTCTGTAAATTGAGAGTTTGCTGTACCTGAAAATTACTGAAAAGTACTTAATGTTGGGTTATTTTTGCAGGACGTACCTGGAGGAGGAATTGATTAAAGCTCGGGAGAAGCCAAAGCTGCGCAAGGACATGTACAAGAAAATGATTGATGTGGATCCTCTGGCACCCACTGCTGAAGAAAACACGCAACACGCAGTGACCAAACCTCGGTATATGCAATGGAGGGAGACCATCAGCTCCAGTGCTACCTTGGGTTTCAGAATCGAGGGAATTAAGGTGGGGCATCTTCCACTCCTTAGAATTTCCTATTTGCAGTATCCCCGCATAGGTGTGGGAACCTTCCATTGTAACGAGACTTCCTTGTCTCACTTGAAAAATCCCTTCACACACATACATGTTTCGAGAGAGCAGCAGAAAAAACTGAGCAAGAGTGAAACTTGGCCACCCATCTTCTGACAGAGACTTGTATCAATGGAAACCTTTTAAAGGTTGGGGACAACACTGTGTTGGCATAGCCTCCACCAATCACTGACTAAGGAGTGATGCTTCTGAGGAAAGTGCCCCATATGTCTAAACCCTGGGGGTCACTTGGGTGTCTTCGTATTGATGTGGGAAAGCTCCTCTGTGATCTGCATCTGCTTGAAGGAGGCAGCGTCGCCAGGAGTGGTGATGGCGTCTGGCCTGGACGCCCTTAAAAGGGGATTGGACAAGTTTCTGGAGGAAAAATCCATTACTAGTTACAAGCCATGATGTGTATGCGCAACCTCCTGATTTTAGAAATGGGCTATGTCAGAATGCCAGACGCAAGGGAGAGCACCAGAATGAGGTCTCTTGTTATCTGGTGAGCTCCCTGGGGCATTTGGTGGGCCGCTATGAGATACAGGAAGCTGGACTAGATGGGCCTATGACCTGATCCAGTGGGGCTGTTCTTATGTTCTTATGAGGCAGCCAGCGTGCATGGCATTTATTCTGCTGCTGCATTTTTTTGTGGTACATGAACAGAATCACCTTCTAAAAAGGTTTTTTTTAATGCTGTAGGTAATGTCAGACATTGATGTTGGCCTGACACCAAATAAAATGCACAAAAATGAGCTGGATGCTTTCAGATGGAGCCTTTACATGAATCTTATGCTGGTGTCACACAGAACCAGTGTACCATCTGGCAGCAGACTGAAAGGCATGCTAGAGAACATCACTTCAGAGTTCTCCTAGATTTATCTGCCCACGATTTGTACTGCAGTTGCATAACTTTCTCATATCTTGTCAGACACGTACTTAGTAGCTGAGACTGGCCCACTCGTTTGATGCCAAGTGGTTGTTGCTGCAGGAGAGAAACCTGTAAAATGGGAGGGTGTTGGCTGTAGGCTTGTCAGGCAATTACTGTAGTTGATACTGGTTAAAGAAGGTGTATAGATGTGGACATGCCTGGGACCTTGGACAAACCAGAGCTGAATTTTATATAGCTTGAATTGGGCACTTTGCATCATGAAAAGGCAGAAGCATGATTTCACAACACTTCTATTAGGTCATTATAAATATATCCCACTCCCTCCTCACCCCCACCCATAAAATTCAAATCACTTTCAATGACAGATTCTTTCACCATGTACTTGTATGTGGGCCAAATGCCTCCATTCCTGCTCAAAGGGGCTAATTTAAATTGGAAAAACAGCACTGGGAGAGGCAGGGCTAAATCTTGCTACCCGTTTCATGATTGCTTTTAAGCGCTGCCCCCCCCAACCTGTAAGATATCCAGTTGCAAATCCTCTGACTTCTCATTATGTTGGACTGTGATTTAATTTGCCCAAACCTTTAACTAATTTTCTGCTCCTTGGTGTTAGGGGGTTTTGCTCACAGTACTGGGCTTCAGTTCTGGAATTTTAGACTGTCAGTTTGTGTGTAGTTTTCAAGTGTTCTCTGAATTTTTATGTTGCAAATTAAAATATGCAGAGTTCATGGACACAGACTCTTGACAGAGTGATATAAGAACAGCCCGGTTTTTCCAAACATTTCAAGCTTTAAAACAGATCTAGCTATTTAGTCTGCAGTTAGGCCTTGGCTAATGTGATAAAAGGGTACAAGGCTAATGTGACAAGGGTCAATTACCTCACCCACAGCTTTCCCCCCCAAAAGTGGGTCCTCGCAAGTTGCAAAATGTGCTGTGAGATGGCAAATATGGCTCTGTGACTTCCCACTGACATGTTCATGACCATCAGTTGTTGGTGAAACTAAGAGCCTAACCAGCCCTAGCACCAACACTAGGTGTTGCATAAGGCACATCTGTAGCGCCCAGGGAGGAGGGGCCGCTGGCACTGGGGCAGTGCCAGTTGCACTGGGCTTCAGTACTGTGTGGCTGGCCGGCACTCCTCTAGCACTGGCCAACAGTAAGATCCCTTAGGGCAGGGGGGATGGAACGAAGTGGAGGGAGGGGAGGATTTGGTCTGGTAGGGGGGCGGAGATGATGGCAGTCTTTGCCACAGAATCCTAACCTCCCTCCCAACCTGCGCAGCCCGACACAGGCCCCCTTGGGCCTCCTTGCTCAAAAGTGGCCGCAGATCTGAGGAGACCCATTGGTGCCAATAGCTGCCTTACCTGGGAAGGGAGCAAATGCTCTTGGCACTAGCCTGGCACCCCTGTCATCCATTGGCAACCATTTTGATGTTGCTGGACCCAAGGGTGCCACTGCGCTTAGGATTGGGCTACTCACCTGCCCTCCTGTATTCTTGCCATGATTTGGTAATTGCTTTTGTATCTGCCAAAAATAAAAAAGGGAATAAAGTATCCAGTGCTGCTGATGGGCCTCTCTCTGAGAATACTGCTGCTGTTGCTGCCATCTCTGTGTCATTACAGAGAAGCAGAGCTGGCCATAAATTCAGCCTAGCATGCTGAATGAAGAAGCTTCCAAAGTGAAACTCAAACTTTGATTTAGGCCCAGTATGTTTTGCGTAGGATGCCTTGTCTACAGAGGCAACTGAACCAGTTTCATTCAGATCAATGACCAATTATGTCTGCTATAATCAAGTGAAGCTGGGCTCTGTTTTCCTTGAAGTTAAATTGTCCACCTCCAGGTGTGCTGGGTCTTAATAAACCATATTCATCTTCCTGGCTTCCTCTTGCCTTCCTTTCCTCCTTTTCTCTACCTGTATAATGAGTGGATTCTCCTTCCTTTGTTTTTAAATACTTACAGAAGGCTGATGGGACTTGCAACACCAACTTCAAGACAACCAAGACACAGGAGCAAGTTTTTCAGGTTTTTGTGGAATTCATTAAGGGAGATACAGAGATACTGGTAAGCAGTGATTCTTGAAATCAAAACCTTTGCATTAGTCCTTCTGCATGTGCTTTCTTGTACTTTCTTAAGTCATATGTTGCGTGCCACTTCCTCACAAATGCAAGTATCCTTCTCTGTGCTGATTAAGACCAGGCTCTTGCCATGTGCCAGGATTTCATGCTAGCACCAAGTACTGTATGTCCAGGATCAGCAGTTTGAGTTCTTGTTGTTAAGTTATTTATAATCCCTTATTATGATTGTAAGATCAGGGCTTAAAAGCGTGCGGGCAAAGCCTGGTAGGGGCTCTGTAGGATTTCCGTTAACCAGAGGGTGGGATTTCAGTTCTCACTCTTCCCTACAGCAAGCAGAGGAATGATTTATGCAAGCTAAATGGTCAGGCAAATGTGCTTAATTTGCACAATTCATGTGTTGAAAAATGTTTGACCCAGAATTCACGTTAGCTTAGTTTATAATTTTTATTAGGGAAAAGTATACACAGCTTGATTGAAGAATGTTCCACCCATTACATGATAAACGTATTCCTTGGAAGACATGGGTATGTGGCAGGGAGCCCCAATTAAATGCTCTCTGATACAATTACATATCATTGTATGTGACTTTCAGTACACACTTATATCCTTCCCATGTTGTGGGTGTAGCATACGTACATGCTAAAAGGGTACTGTCTGAAGTAGCTCCAAGATTTCTTTATCTTAGTTACCAAGTCAGTACCATTTGTCGTTGCTAGCACTAATATACCTATACAGGTCGAGTGGCAGCTGGATGCCAGTTATAACTACAGCAAGCAGCTAGTATGGTGGGGGAGAACTTTAAAATGTGATGTGGGAAAGCCTTCTCCCTCATAGAAAAGAGAGCTCTGAAATCCCAAGGGGAAAATATCCTCCATGTGTAGGCTCTCTGTATGTTTAGAAGAGCAGGAAGATCTTCAATGAACAGGAATATCCAGAGGTGGGATTTATCTTGTGGCTCTGCAGTCCGAGTGTAATTGATCTTGTGATTTAGACCTTTCAAAGGAGGTGGATGCTGTTCTTTAATATGTCCCTGTGATGTGTAAATCATGCCTGAATCACTGATCAGCTCTGAGCATGGTTTTGGATTCCCATATCAGGATTCTTAGAAACCAGAAAACCCCTGTTGCTTCTCAGGCTTTGTCTGAAGAGAGAGAACCTTTGTGGCAGGTGCAGGATTCTGTCTTTTTTCCCCCACTCACAAAAGTTGTGTTAGGTTTGCTTCGATTGTGTCACGGCCATATGGAGACTTGCTTCATTCTATGCTCTGTTTCTCTTTCCTTCTCCAAACCGATCAGTTGAAATCTGCCTTCAGAGTGGAAATAACAAGTGCCAGTCTTCCGAAATGACAGGCTCTGGTACTGTGGGGCATTATATCTTTGCAAGATGTGCATTGCATTTTAAAGATATTAATAGGGCATAACGTGCCAGAATTTTGTTCTGTGAAACTCCATTTTGGTTTTTTCCTTCAGTTATTTCCCACTGGTTAATATGACAGTAACATATAATAATTCAGCCCTCCTTTTTTTAACAGAAAAAATATTTGAAGCGCCTGTATGAAATTCACGGTGTCCTGGAGTCTTCTGACTTCTTTAAACGCCATGAGGTGAGTTGAGGGTGATGGCTGTATAGTCAGAACAATACCAGATCATGCATCCTCATAAATTACCTCCAATAGGATTTAGAGAATATTACCAAAGTTATGGCAAATAAAGTGCAGGATGCTTGGGATGAACCCAGAGGTCATTTGGTCTCAACTCGCTTCTCAAAAGCAAGTTCTCGCTTGATGAATTTTCCCATATCGAAATTATGGGGTGTCCTCACCGGAGTTTAGGAGGGACATGCTGAGGTGCTCTGTGCGACAAGTCCTGCCATGTGAAACAGCCCTGTGAGTAAGCAGGAGATGAACTGTATGGGCGAGATCACAAGTGTTCATCACTGACATCATCAAGTGTTGAGTTTTATGTGTGAATGAACTGTCACAGATCAAAGCTTCACAACACCACTAATGCAGTGCTTTTTAGTGGAGTTGGTTTATGCATGCAGTTGCTACTCACTCAGCAAGTGTTAAGCAATCAGCTGATGTGCATGCATGTGACTCAACCTCCAAGTGAAAATGTTCCATTTTTCTGGGCTTGAGACTGAACCTAGTGAGTGCCTGACATCTATGGTGGGAGCATAATATGTAAATTTTTATATGCAAGAATTTGAATAGCTTCTCTGTCAACCCATAATCTCCTAGACCTAGTAAGCAAGGGCTTTTTTTAGCAGAGATTTAGATGCAGAAAATATGTGGATCGGTTCTAGGGCATCTGTCACACTGAGAGTGACCCTGAGACCTAGCATACTTGCATTACAAGGAACCACTGGCATGTTGGCTCCGAGTTTTGTGTGGGATGGAGCTTGAAGAAACAAGCCTTTACACTTGACAGCAGGTTTCAGGGTCTTTCCAAAACAGCCATTTGTCTCTCTCGTCTCTGCAGGTGATTGGAAGTTCGCTGCTGTTTGTGCATGATGATAGTGGCCGTGCTAATGTGTGGCTCATCGATTTTGGAAAGACTACCCTTCTCCCAGATGGGCAGACTCTGGATCATAGGATCCCTTGGCAAGAAGGCAATCGGGAGGACGGATACTTATTCGGACTGGACAATTTGATTGATATCTTAGACAGTATCTTGGAAAGATGAGAATAGACTGTCCCAAGGTGTCTATGGAATTATTCCATAATGTTTAATAACCTTTCCTGAATTAATCTCTCAGTTGGAGGGAAACCTTTTAAACTCTTGTAAGTCCCTGAGGACATTGGATAATATTGGGTTGCTTGTAAAAGAGATGGAAATTCAGAACCAGCCTGTGCCAGTCTTCTGGGAACCCAAGCAAACTGGGGTCAGCTGTCAGACTTCCTGGACATTTGGACATTGGATCAAGACAACTGTTTACTGGTAACCCAAGTAATTCTGCCTTGCACTTTAGTGAACCAGAGTAAAAGCTTCGCTGCTTGGGGCTTACAGGAAGGAAAAGATCTCCTGTAAAAGAAGCTGTCTTTAAAAATAACAAAACAGGCTTCCTCTCTAAGCCTACTGCTCACACTATAGCCAGGGCTATCCATAACCCATACTTTTGTGTCATGAAGTTTGGAATTTGCTGTGGAATTTATAGACTTTGAACTCTCTCTCTCTTTTTTTAACAAAATGTCTAGTTCTGCTAATGCAGAAAAAAGTAAAAAATATGCGTATAGTCCTACTGAAGCTTCAGCAATGGAAGGGCAACTTTTGCACCATTGACAACTCCTTGCTCCCTTCCCCTTCCAGTCTACAACTTCTCACCTTCCTTTGCAGCTTTTCTTACTCCCATCTTTGCCAAGATATTGTGCAGCCTTCCAGCAAAAGTCAAATAGTTCAAGTAAATCTAGGCTGTAGTTTTGTCCACCAGTTATGTATGGATAACTTACACATTTTTCAACTGACCACCACACATAACTATAGGCAAGATTGTAGTCAAAGGAAATATAATTTGATTCTGTGCATAGAGGTGGTCTGCGTGGACGTAGACCCACTTCTACACATTCATCTTGGTTCATTCTACCGTCATACCCTAGGAAATAGGGTTAAAAAATGAGAGAGTCTGGTTCACATCAGGTTTTTATATTAGGATTTTGTTTACTGTAACCTTCTTTATGATTGCTAGTTTTTACCTGAGAACACAGGTAGAGAGAAAACACACTTCAGTGTTGGTGGTGGTTCAGCCGTGCCCTCTTGCCACTTGGCACACACTTCTGAATGCCAATGAGGTCTCATTTTAGCACCTTAGTTTAGTAAATGAAGCAAATATACTAACTAATAATAAAGTCAACCTCAGCGTTTTTGACACTCAGGGATTAGAATCTGATCTTGCTGCTTGCTGATGAGGTGTTTGTCCTTTGATTGCCTTCAAATCTGTCACTTGCAAGTGAGTGCATCAGCAGATTGCTGCAGGAATTGAGATAATAGTCCTCCTCCCCACACAGACAGATGCATTGGGGACTTGACCCATAGAAAGTGTCCAGCACCTAGTGTTTCAAGTATTAGAGATCCAGTCAGTATTTCAGATAAAATGTGGTATGCCTGGTGCAACTTTTCATCTAAGCCAGGGGTGCCCAAACACTGGCCTGGTGGCCACTTGCACCCCTCAGGGACCGCCAATCTGGTCCATGGGGAGATTCCAGTCTCCAATGAGCAGCTGCCCCACAAGAGACTTGCTGGAGCCCGTGCTGGTCCGATGTGACTGCACTCAGTAGGAGGGCCAACTGCTCGACCTCTCATGCAAGCTGCAGGCTCCCTCCACTGCTTGCTGTTTCATGTCTGTGAAGCAGCAGTGGCAGCAAAGGAAAGGCTGGCCTTGCTTTGCACAAGGCCTTTTATATGCTTTGAGCTATCATGAGACCTTCATTCATTCATATAAGTTCCATCTCTAATATATTCATTTATATAAATGTATGTAAATTTATTCAAATTTTACATGTAAATTAACTTTTTTTTCCTGGCCGCCCAACACACTGTCAGAGAGATGATGTGGCCCTCCTGTCAAAAAGTTTGGACACCCCTGAGAGCCTGTGGTTCGGGGACCACAGGTGGTCTGTGAGACCTTGAGGAGTGATATGTGAAGTCTTGGGGGGGGGGGGAGGAAAAAATATGAAATTATCAGGAAAAAATTGTGATCTAATTTTCTGCAATGATTTTCTACATTTTAGAGACTTAGGAGTACGCTTGGTTTTCTGTATTACTGTATCTAGCTGTTGGCACAGTGTAGACAGGTAGACCTGGGCTTCACATTGGGAAGCACAGTAGGCCAGGGACCCAAAGACTCTTCCTGCTGTTGCAACCCTCTCCCTGCCCTCTCAGGCAGGTTTCATCCCAACCTGCTCCGGTTGCCACCCTCCCCAGCTCTGTTTCACCCCTTCTCTCCCCTTTGGAAAGGGGCCCAAAAGAAACATACCCCCCGATAAAATTCCACTTGGAGACCCTGGTTGCATGGGGTCCATGCCTTTTCCAATTTTTGTCCCAGTGGTCCATGGGCTCCTAAAGGTTGGGATCCACTGATCTAAGCAGGTAGCCTGGTTTTGACTGTGAACAGGAAAATACTGTTTTAAAAAAATCTTTTCTCCCGCAAGATGAGAGGCTCACTATGGATTTTCTTTCCCACAGGAAATACACTTTTCTGTGTTCACCAGTCTAGCCATGCAGTTCCAGTGAGCATCACTGGCTACAATCTACAGCTCTGTGCATGCATGTGTTGAGTGTTTATGGGTGATGTGACAATGCTGCACACGTTTCATAATGAGCAATGGGGGAATGAGGGCCGTTGTGTAATATGTGAGCAGTTTGACTCCGTGTTCACATGTCATGCCATCTCTTGATTAGACAACTGGGAAATTGAACATAATTCCGGCCTACCATGTTCTCTAGCACTGCAGGTAATGAGGATCCCTAGTGAGACAGCATTATTTCCACTTGTGTAAACAAGAAGTATTGCCACTCAGACCCAACACAATAATCGTTTGGTTTTCAGATATTTTGCTCATAAAGTGAAAAAAACTCACCCATTTAAAGTAAAATAGTTTCTCCTTCCTTCTACCTCGGTTGATCAGCAAAAAAGGCTGATGGGCACTGGGAACAAAAGTGGCCTTCTGTTCTTTTGCCACTGATCTGGTGTCAGCTCTAGCAGGCATCATAACAAGCAGCTTTGCTCCCTGCCTGCTGCCACTTGATGCTGGCCAGAAGGGCCTGCTGAGATTGGGTAATGGGCCCATGACTCTTCCTAGGTTGAACGTGGGAGGTGACCATTCCTTGGTGCCAAACCTTAGCAGGTTGTAACATGCAGCGGAGTGAGGCTGCAGCTGCCATCCTATTCTGTGCTTGCTCTGAGCAAAGGTCATGAAACCTGCATGCGTTTCTGACCAATAAGTTAAAAATTTACTAAAATGCACAGTCGTTACGGAATTCAGAGAAAGATTTGAACCAAGACACAAACTTTTCCATTTTCCTAGTAATCCTTGTGCATGCCAGGCTTCTTCTAAAACAAGTAACTCTGAATTAAGTTTGTGATTAAGTATCCATGGGTCAGAGTGTAAGAAATCGGGGATTAGGTAGAAAAATCCATCTATCAGAAAGGATTTTTTGAGGGGTTGACAATTGGAAGCATGACTGAAAATAACACAGTGATTTGTAAGGGCTTCAGTAGTTTGAGCAAGTCCTTCTAGATTTTCAATGGAAAACTATTCATTTGTACAAGGCAGCTTGTGGATAGGGAGGGAGACTGTGGGACATGGCCATTTCATACTGTACTGGCATCTGTAGCAAACATGGTTTATTTTGCTTGTTTGAGAATAGTAGTTTCCAAAATGGTGTGTTGCCACTTTGTGCATGGTGCAAGGGATCTGAAGCAAGTGGCTGGGAGAGCTTTTTGTTCATCAGTTTTTTTTCTGATGTAAGCCCAAAGATTCAAGGTGGATTACACTTTATTAACAAAATTAAGAAATACAGCAATACAACAGTATTGTTACCTGGCTTTTAAAACACTGAAACTAGTTAAACAAACTTTTAAAAATTCCAATAGAACTCCACCCCACCTGTTCACTGAACCACAGGAGACATCCACTAAAACTAAGTGTCGGGAGAGTTAGGACAGACAAAAGAAAGTGTTTCTTTATTCAGCATGTGGTTGGTTTGTTGAACTCCTTGCCGCAGGATGTGGTGATAGCAGCTGGCCTGGATTTCTTTAAAAAGGGATTGGACAAGTTTCTGGAGGAAAAATCCATTACGGGTTACAAGCCATGATGTGTTTGTGTAACCTCCTTGTTTTAGAAATGGGCTATGTCAGTTGCAAGGGAGGGCACCAGGATGCAGATCTCTTGTTATCTGGTGTGCTCCCTGGGGCATTTGGTGGGCCACTGTGAGATACAGGAAGCTGGACTAGATGGGCCTATGGCCTGATTCAGTGGGGCTGTTCTTATGTTCTCACTCAACAGTATTTATTGGGGCTGTCATGCAACTTTTGAGAGATCTGACCTTAGGCACGCCTGCTTTCTCTCCTTCCTTCTCATTTAATTCCTGGGCCTGGGGGCCTCTCTTCATCCATCATTGCCTTTAGGAAGCCTCTCTTCACAAACCATGCATGGCTTGCAAAGTTCCAGTGGTGTTCCCATTCCTTCTTCTCTCAGTGCATCCTGGCCAGCCACTCTGTTCTGGGGCTCCCAGCTCTTGTCCACAGGACCTGAGAAGTAGTTGTTGCTCAGGTACCCCACTATTTCATCCCAGGTCTCCCTGGTTGTCTTGCCTATTTTCTTCCCTTCCCATCCCTAGTGCTCATGGCATCAGACTCTGACCTTCACCCCAGCTGGTTCTGCAGGAGCACTTATCATCAACTGAGAAAGAAAACCCTTTCCATCTGTTTCTGCAGCAAATGTGAATATTGTTCCTTGCAAATTGCTGTAGAAACACTTGGGAACTAGGGAAAGAACAAACCCGGAATTAGTGACCACTGTTTCCCTTCGTGATTATAAAAGAGATGTACGTTGTGTGAAGGGGAAAACAGGGCTGTAGTGCAGCACCTGGATCTGGAGAATAAGAACTCCTCTTCCAAGCTTGCTGTTCTCATTTTTCCCACCACTTAAAAATCCGCAAACCTGGAATTGCTCACCTCACAGGGTTGTTGTGAGGATCCTAAGTTGTTTTAAACCATTTGCTTAGACTCATGGAAGAAAAGTGCAATATAGAGAAATGGAAAGAATTTGTATCTTGTGCTGGACATAAAATTGTGGAAACCTCAATCAAGAGATGACAGGTATACACTGATGTGAAGTGATAAAAAAATCACTAAAGGCCTGATCACCTCCTTATGTTGAATTCCATTAATAGACTTCATTGTTGGGGAATCATGTTTTTAAATGGTTGAGTTGACTTTGGTGACAATTACTACAAATCAGGCAGAAAAACTTGTCTACAGGGGCTCTTGCTCTGAACACTACAGTGCAAACATACTGATTTTGACATCCTAACTGTATAGGTTGAGAACTTTAGTTCTTTGAGATGTGTGATAACCAATAAATTTTAACTAAAAACAGATCTCTATTTTTACTTTTAGAGAGTCTTGTGTCATCTTTTTCTGCAATAACATCTAAGCCTTCCAGATTTGCATTACACTCCCCTATTTTTGCCATACAACTGGCCTGTTTGTCATAGATCACAGCAGTGCCTTACAGTGCTTGCTCAGTGCTAGTTTTCCTAATCATTTCTCGACATCTAAAAGAATGCCGAGAATGAGCTGCAAATCAAGCAGATTTCAAAAGGGTACTGCTCAGCAGTACAGCTTGAAGAATGTTTTTGAAGTAATGCACCGTTTGGGGTTTCCCCTGGCCAGCACTGACTGAACTCAGTGTGAGGTTTCTATTTTGAAAAGAAAGGTGGGGAGTATAAATGTTACAATAACAATAAATAAATGAATACCTCAGTGGTAGAAGAAGAAAACACTTTCTCAAATGAAAATATCCAAGTGTAAGTGGATATTCTAAATCCAAGTGTAATTAGTGATCACTCTAAATAGGTAAAGTGCTTTGTTCATTAAGACAACTCTGGGAGATATTCTGCTGCTTAATGGAAAGGTTGATATCATCTCAGTTGCCTTTGGGCACCTGTCAGAGGCAAAAATGAAGTTCCTGAACTGTTTCAGTGGTCTTGTTTCCATTCACTTTAAGCTGTGGTGCTAAGGCTGGTTTCTGCTTATAGATTCCCCCCTCCCTCGCCACTGAAAGCAGATTCTGCTCATTGCATATACTCTTCTGTATATACTACTCATTGTATATACCACCTCAGTTCTGTCACAAATCTGTCATATTTCAATTCTGGTTTTATAAAACAGCTTGTGTGAAGCTGGCTATTTTGACAGCGCAGACTTGAGACATGCCTTCTGGCCTGATTTGGTGTTAAGGATCCAGGGGAGCAGAGCTCTGCTGGTCCCACCCCCTCCCACCCGGTTCCTCCCCCACCCTGAGGTTCTCACTGTCACCCGGAGTTCTTACCTAGCACTGGTCGGCGTCTGGCTGGGGCAGCACCACCACTGACTCAGTGCAAGGTGTTGTGAGCTTACCTAATGGCATGTTTGCATCACCCAGTACCGCTGGCACTGAATAGCTCAGGCTTGGGCTCTCAGGGCTCAATCCTATCCAGTTTTCCAGTGCCAGTGTAGCTGTGCCACTGGGGTGTGCACTGCATTCTATGGTGGGCAGGCAGTCACAGAGGCCTCCTCAAGGAATGGGAGCATCTGTTACCTTGGGGCTGCATTGTGGTTGCACCCATGCTGAAAAATTGGATAGGCTTGGGCCCTTAGTCCTTATGTGAAATGTGCAATGTATTTTTCATTGTATATGCTTCTTTCCCCACCTGTTACTTTTTTCTCCCCCCTTTTTTTTCTTTGTAAAAGATGCTGCTGTTAAACTTCATTTTATGTCAGACATGGATCATATATGTGTTCCAACATACGAATTGAAGTCCAGGGATCTAGTTGAAAATTAACTTCCTTTTCCTCATTCACCTCTCATTAAGTCTAGGAACAGTTAGAGAAGAATGACTAGCTGTGTTAGGATGTCTTTATTTCTGTGTTGCAAATATAGAAGTATACATTTATCTGATTTGAAATTGCATAGAAGCAGGCTTGTTAACCAGGCATTTACAATGACCCCAAGGGATGGGACAGCAAGCAGTGTTGCCAGTCTCAGAGGTAATCGCAGATCAAAAGCAAATCATGCAAGTATGAAAAGTGTGAAGAGGAGGACATTTCTTTTATCTTCATCACAGAAAGCTCTTGTCTGGGTTATCTCTGCCAAAACACTTTTAATGAGAAAATGAGGTTGACCCAGTCAAATTCATAAGGGGGAGGCTGAATAAGGTGATGAAGTGAATGGTGTCTGGATAAGGTAATTGTGAGAGAGCATGTTACAAAATGTATCAAGAAAAAAAGGGAGTTATTAGAGGGGAAACCCCCCAGAACTTAAACCACACTTTTTTTTTTTACTTGTAACTGTATTACAAAGCCTTCTCAATATGTATGTAGAAAGCTGCCTTATGGAGTCAAGCACATGGTCTGCACTGACTGCAGCAATTCTCCAGTTTCAGTCAAGGGTCTTTCCCAATTCTAGCAGAAGATACCAGGGCTCTTTTACATGTAGCAAAGCATGTCCCCCTCTAAAATGTACCTTACACATTAAGCTCTGTAAGCACAGCTATGAAAACTTAGCACCCTACCAGCCAGGGTCTGATTTTTTCCAAAACACCTGCAATAATGAGAGAGTTTGGAGAGAAGGTTTTAAATAAAGGTGCTTAGCTTAAAGGGGTGGGAGGAATTGTAAAGCCAGCCTCCTAGCATGTTCACTGCTTTCTCAATGTTGATGTCTCCACCTCCTCCCCTCAAGCAGCACATGACCCAGGTAATTTAATGACTTTGATGTATTACTTCAATAAGAGAGTAACTGGGGAGAGTAACCGGCCCACCTCACCCCAGCACTGTCTGTTCTAGTGGCCGTCTGCTGGTGTTCTTTTTGCATCTTTTTAGATTGTGAGCCCTTTTGGGACAGGGAGCCATTTAGTTATTTGATTTTTCTCTGTAAATCGCTTTGTGAACTTTTAGTTGAAAAGCGGTATATAAATACTGTTAATAATAAATAATAATACTTGCTCCAGTTCTCAGAAACAGAGGGAAAGGGCCCATTAATGTTGATGAATGTATAAGGTCATTAGATCTAGGAGGAAAACGATACACAAATGTACATATGTATATTACTTGTACTTTCTATGAAATTATAAGCTGTTAAAATCTGAAAAATCTCAACTGAATGCAACAATGAAGACCCCCCAGAGAGAGAATGAACTGATACAGCATGAAGAACACTCTGCTGTTTGCCATGTCTCCTAAAACTACGAGGTGACTGTCTTTTTCTTTTTTTTTAAAGCAAGCATGTTGGCTTTCAAAGTTGCTACAAAATCCCAACATGTTTGTTAATAAAGGCTTTTTCTGATGAATAAGCTATCAACCAATTATGTAAATTTTAGTTGTTCGCTGCAGGAATTTGCATACGTTTGTACACAAGTAATCAATCTGAAGCAAAAAAAGATAAAGTACTTCATTTTTAGATGACGCACAGCTGAGTCATATCAGGTATCAACTGACAGCCCAATCCTAATCTGTGCTGGCACAGCCAGGCCACATGGGCTGCATTGTATCCAGTGCAGATTAGGAAGAGGGTGGAGATTTACTTGGGGATAACCTTATGGAACTTCTTGGATCTCTGCCAGCCATTTAGCTGGTAGAAGTCAGAGTGGCCCGGTGCAACACTGAGAGGCCCAGGATGGGGTTAGGATATGGTGGAGGAGGCCTCAGCCAATCCTGCCCCCCTCAGGCCTTGATCAGCTCTGGTCCCCCCCACCTCCAAACCACCTTCCTGCCGCCCCTGTGCCACTTGGTGTTTTAGTGGTCTGTGCTAGCAGCTGGGGGCTCAGAATGCAGCATTGGTGAGACTGTGGTACTAACTCACCAGGTCTCAAGATTTGGCCTATGGCATGTTTGCAACACTTTCTGCTGGTGCAGGGACTTCTGCACCGGTGGAGCTCCGAGTTAAGATTGCTCAGTGAGTCATACTTTAGGGCAAATAGGGATGCCTTCTTTAAGATGACGCTTTCCACCTCTGGTCTTTATTAACAGCTTAATATATATTGATAAACATCCACTGTCCAATTCATTGGCACATCTTTTCTGTTTATCAAAAAATGTTAAACCAATTGAACTTTGTAGCACTAACTGCTATTGCTTCAGTTCTTAACTTCCAGTTCTTTAATGCAAGTAATCATTCTGTACCTGCTGCTATTGATTAAGATGAACATTAAAACAGGTTTGTGGCTGCAGGGGAACCTGGCACTAGAAGCTCCAGTTTTTCTTGCCTGCTATGACTTCAAGAACCATCTCTTCAGAAATCTGGTTCTTTACTCTTCTACACACAGATTTAATCTTCTGGCACGGAAGAAATGGAGCATGGCTACTTTATTGCCAGTCACAGCTGTATCTGAGTTGGGCCTGAGATGAACCTACCTTTGCCCTGAAAGGATCATGCCAGAATTCTTTAATTCAGTCGAGAGGTACAGCAATACCTCAACTTTCATCACTTTGTCTTTGAGCCGTTCTCAATTATAACCACCTTCCAAAATTCATCCATGTGCTTTCCTCTGTTGTCCAATTTCATCTAACCTTCCACAACATTTCTCAGTGTTGTGTCTCTTTTTCATTTATTTCTGCTTATTTAGGTTTTGCATGCATTAACTTGTGTTATATAGTTATTTATTTTTTCCCCCCAGCCAAAATATATTTGCAAACTAAATAAGGTTATGCTTTGACATTCACCCATTTTTGACATGCATCAAAAATGAATGTCCCTAACCAGACAAAAGTACAAGGTATTGCTGTAAAGGTGAATTTTCTCTCTCAAAGTAGGGGTGTCAGTGAACTTAAGCACCTACATATGCCTTAAAACATGTTATTGTAAAGGATATTCTGAGTAAAAATGCCTGCACGTGAAATGGTGAGAGGCTGAAGCATGCAAGACCATGAAGCAAATGACAGCTCCAAACTGTGTAGTGTTTCATTGAGGGGCAAAGTGGAATTCTTTCTTTTGTAATCACATGAAATGGCCCTGATGTGTTTTGTGTGAGCATGGTAGACTTTGCCAGAAACAATGCTTGAATTGTGAGCCACAACAAGAATTTAAAGGAACCTTTTCAGTTCCCATTTTTCCATAGTTCACCTTGCCCTATAGGGCAGCTAGTGTAGATGTGCTGTAACCCATACAAATACATGCTCCCCACCCCACTTCAATCAAGGCTCTCCTTAAACTTTCTTGTTGGCCTTGCATCAAGTAACAATTCTTGTCATGTTTCACCTTAGAAGATCTTTCCTGTTATACAAAAATTGAATCCTAAATTGTCACTTTACAAAAGTACTACTACTGCTGTATGAGTTACTAAAGTCAAATAGAGTTCCTTGAAAATAAAGTTCCTTAACAGAGAGTTCATTTCTCTATATACAATGAAGGGATTCCTGAAAACCACCAGGGTTGAGAACCAAGATCATCTGAGTTAGACTCTATGGTGCAAAGTAATTTTCAGTAATCAAAAAAGATAATTCTGCTTTTGCATTAAAAATTTCATTTTCTGAATTTTAAATGTTCTTGGTGAACACCTAGTATTTTCTGCTCACACCTTAACACTGGTTCGTTTTCACTGTGAATGCTCTGATCGCTCAATGTTGTTGGGTATAGGCAATGTATGGTTTTGCCATTTCTTACCTATTTAGTTGATGGTAGAAACCATCTTTCACCAGATGCAACCACTACTCTGGACTAGTAGCACCCCATTCATTGTGAACAGGACCGTCATCACAGCCTGTAACCGCAAGCACTGGTTTAGTAGGCCAATTTTATCATTTTGACGAGCGGGAGCATAGCCCTGGAGTCCAGTGCAAGACAGTGTTGACCCAGCTGCTTTTAGAACATGGTGAGAAGGAAGAGGACAAAAAATTTAATTGCTGTCTCAGCCCCGCTCCCAAAGTGAAATGCTGACCTGTTGGAGAAGTGCCCCTTGCTATACCGGTGTAACATTCAAGTCATCAGATAAGGAGAGACCAGAGTCTCGCTCCCTTGCAGTTTCCTCTGGTTTAGTGAAGAGCTTGCCTTCTCTGTGCAGGCTTGCACTCCTCAACACTGTGGCTGGTTCTGCTGCCAAAGTTGAAGGCTGGCCAGTATTAAAACAGAGATCATCATAAGCATAATTCACATTGCCACAGGGGAAATTCTGAAGCTTGACTAGTTCTATTCCACCAATATCAATATGAGGAGAATGGCTCTGGCTTGGGGAGGCCGGTGATGCCCGAGAACTAGGGGAAGAGCTGCAGTTCCCATCAAAGCCTGAATCCTCCCGCTCTTGAGTTATTTGAGGCATGGAGTTGAGACTGGGCTGGCAAATGCTCTCTAGGACCCAGGACCCGTAAGTTGGGTTCCAAAGGTTTTTGGTTTTATTCTTCAGCTTGTGCGCTGGTTGGCTACTGAATTCCAATTTCCGGTTCAGGATTGGCTGAGCCAAAGCCTCACCGCTGGAATCATTGAAGCAAGGCATGTTTGGTTCTCTGCTGGTCCAGTTAGCAAGATTTTCTACCAGCAGCTCCTGTGGACACTGTTCAGATTTATGCCCTGAATTATGGTCTTCTGTTGTTCTGGGGCTCAGGTGAGGTGCAAGGGAAGGATTCCCTAGCAAAGGAACCATCCCGCTGGAACTATTTGGATGCAACATAGCACTTCCTTCATCCTCTGGTGTTGGGCTGCATTCAATGGGTAGTTCTGTGTTGATCACGTCAGGGTCCTGAAATACAAGCAAGCATGTTAGACCTTCCAGCTACTACAATAAGAACATAAGAAGAGCCCCACTGGATCAGACCAAAGGCCCATCTAGTCCAGGTTCCTGTATCCCATGGCCCACCAGATGCCTCGGGGAGCACAAAAGACAACAAGAGATCTGCGTCCTGGTGCCCTCCCTTGCATCTGGCATTCTGAGGTAGCCTATTTCTAAAATCAAGAGACTGAATATACCCATCAGAGTTTGTGACCTGTGATGGACTTTTCCTCCAGAAATTTGTCCAATCCTCCTTAGAAGGCACCGGGGCCAAACGCCATCATATCCTGTGGCAAGGAGTTCCACAGACTAATTACATGCTGGGTAAAGAAATATTTTCTCTTTCTGTCCTAACTCTCCCAACATTCAGTTTTAGTGGATGTCCCCTGAGAGGGAAAAGAACATCCCTCTATCCACTCTATATATCCCCTGCATAATTTTATGCAGACAAGAGACACTCATGCATTTTAACCCCTTCTCCGCTTGCTGTTTCTTGGTGG
Organism: Tiliqua scincoides; assembly: GCF_035046505.1. Lineage (NCBI taxonomy): Eukaryota > Metazoa > Chordata > Lepidosauria > Squamata > Scincidae > Tiliqua > Tiliqua scincoides. The sequence continues at coordinate 14,714,973 of NC_089821.1, forward strand.
GGGGAAGTTGAGAGAACTAGTTCTTCCCTTCTGGCTGCAGCCAGTTGTGCCACCCCCCCACTTTAGAGAAGCACCAAACCTTTGTAAACAGCTTCTCAGAGGCACAAAGGTGGGGACCAAAAAGGCCCAATAGGCCTTCAGAATGCTCTTGAATGCATGCCGTGGACCCTGGCTTAACATATCGCTCTCTCCACCCCACCAGTTTTGGGGCTGCTGCATTTTACAAGGCAGACCCTTACCTGTGTGCAGTACTTGATTCTTTCCAGAATGGTGGAGAAGTTGGGTCGGTACTCTGGACTGTGCTGCCAACACTGTGTCATGATTCGGTAACTTGGAAAAGAAAGTCAAGAAACATTCAACATCAGAATGGCTTTTAAAAAAAAAAAAAACAAAGCTCCTTGTATTGCTATTTTCTTGTTCTCTCAGCGGTTTGGTTCTGAGCCTCAGTAAATGTTTTGAGTATAAGTGTTTAGATCAGGAAGTGTCAGGAAAAGCAGTGATTCTGGTCACTGTTTTTAAGCAGGTATGTAAAGTCTCTCTGTTTAACTTTGTGCAGAGTGCAAAATTAAGATGCTCTTTTATGATGGGGAAAGAGGTGCAAGAAACTTTCATATCACCTATACCAAGGCTGTCAAACTCGTTTCATAAAGCAGGCTGAATAGCATTCGTGATGCCTACTGAGGGTCAGAGGTGATGTCATTAGGCAGGAATTGATGTCACTAAACAGGTCGTGACCAGGAATAAGCACTTTTTTCTCACTTAGGAACTTATTTGTTGCAAATAACAGAAGAGCAAATATGCAAATCTTAATTATATTTCAAGATATAAGAGAGCCCAATTATCATGTGGGTTGCCCTTTCAGCAGTGCCACCTCAACACTGCTCACCAGCTGAGAGCTTGAGGGTCAGATAAAAAACTTCAGTGGGCTGCATCCAGCCCCTAGGCCTCATGTTTGACACGCCTGACCTATACCATCAGTTCCCAAACTATGGGTCTGGGATCCAGTAGGGGGTCATTACTAATTTTTGGTGGTTCATGAAATTGACAGGGCAGATTATGCTATGTGCCAATGGCATAGCTAGAGGGGGTGCAAAGCACTAAGTTTTACAGGGACCCCCACCATGGCATACAAGCAGCCCCTCCCTTTGGAGCCTGCAGCTATTCTGGGTGGTGGGAGCAAAACAGCTGAATACCTCCGTTTTGCTCTCACTGTCGGGAAGGGCTCCGAAGGGGGGGGTGCTTGCATGCCACAGTGAGGCTCCCTGTAAAATTTAGCGCTTTGCACCCCTTCTAGCTATGCCAGTGCTATGTGCATCAAAGATTAAACAAGCTGAAACTTGGGGGGCACTGCTGACCCATCACCATTATAGCCACACCCCTCAGCATTTATAAATCAGGCAGCAGCCTCTAGGGCCTCTAAAATGTTTGAGAACGGCTGACTTGTACCATAAGAGAGTCTTCCGCTTTCTCCTCTCCCACTTCTTGGAATTCTCTTACGAAAGCATAAACCTGTCTTTTCTATTCTTGACAAAAGGATGCAGTTGAATGTGCTTTGCACTTTCTATACATAGCAGGCAGAATCAGTTGCCTGGGTTTTATTATATCATCGGTACACAATCCTGCTCCATTTGAAACATGAATATAAACAATTTACATTTCTCATTGATGCAGCGGTCACTCACACCAAACACCTTCTGGCCTTGAGACCTGGTGTTTTTCCTTTTGTTGCTTTAAGAAGGAAAATATACTTACACAGGCCCTGGGCAGTTCTTTGGTGGATCCATTCGGCCCCCACTGGTGACAAACTCTAGCACTTCCTGGTTGGTTTTGCAAGGGTAAGGCATGTAGCCCAAGGAGAAGATCTCCCAAAGCAGGACTCCAAAGGACCTAGCAGAAACCAATGAACACAAGCCATTATCCTCTTAAATCTGTTCCTTAACAGTTTTATTTCAGTACAGAAATCTGGTTCACTCTAGACAGAAATATTTACAAGGCTCTTGACTTTGTCTCATTTTATAGATGTGAGTGATAACTCTCATATAAATGTCCTTGTCTTAAGTATGACAGACACCCAATATCACCAAATGCTTATGTTGCATATGCTCTGAAATGTTTTATTCTTGTGGGGGAAGTCAGAAACATACTCAGGGTACCACTGAAAGCAGATGATATGAGGTTGGACAGTGCCCACCCTAAATGTCTCAGTCCTCAGATCAATAGCTGCAAACAAAGTGCTGCTAGGAAAGGACTCCTCTAAAACTCTAAGCTAGAGTTCACTGAAAGGCAGGCAGTTATATACTGTTTCCACAGCAACAACTTGGCACTTCCAAATAAGGCTGGCGTCACTTTGCATTTAGTGGCTGAGTTTTAAAATACACAACTAAGGGCAATGGAGACAACATGTGTAGTTGCTGCAATTGCAGTTACACCACAATCAGTAGCTACCTTTCTTTTCCCCGGAGAGCCAAGCTGCACTCATGCTGTATTGTAGACTGAAAAGCCAAATTTGTCTTGCATCTACCAACCTGCACAATTCTGAGCCATGAATCACACAAGCCAGCACTGTGTTGTGGCTGGTTTTAATGCAAACACATAAAAAGCAGCTTGGTTTTTGAAAGATGCTTGCTCTTGCCAAGCAAAACTGGAGATTCTGACCACATCACCCCACACTCATTCGGGGGCTGTTTCCTGTTAGCAGCAATAATGACACCAAACTGCTCCTTGCAGTGATCTGAGTTGCTTAACCTGGGTTTAAGCTTTCTTTTCCATGCTGGATTCACAGCAGCAACCTAACCACGCTTACCAGGTGTCAGTCTTAGAGGTGAAGATGCCTTCCAAGAAAGCCTCTGGGGGCATCCACTTCACCGGCAGCATGGCTCGCCCTCCTTTGCGGTAATAGCTGGCCCTGGCACAGCCAAGGAAAGAGAACTGTGAAGGCTTCAAGCAAGGCAGGCCCACTCCCCCCCACCTCCCAGCATTTCCCCCTGGAAGGCAGGCACATAAACAGCTTTCAGTGCCTGTTCACAAAAGCAGGAACATGTCCATTTCTTTCATCGACATAGACAAAGAACCTAATCCTATCCAATTTTCCACTGCCGATGCAGCTGCAATGCAGCCCTCAGCCCAGGGAAAAAAATGTTCCCTTACCTTGAGGAGGCCTTTTTGACTGTCCCACTCCCCACTATAGGATGCCTCATTGGCACAGCTGCAACAGTTCTGAAAAGTTGGACAGGATTTGGCCCAAAGCCAAGTTCTGGTTTGGGCATGCCACTCTCCCAGTCTACTATGCTCTCCTTTCCACTATGGATCACACTGGGGGTGCCTGCATGACCAAGCGACGGTGGAAGGGTTCTGTCAGCAGCCCTGCCACTAGGTAGGCAGGAGGTGTAGGGAAAACCAAGGGGGTGGGAACAAGAAAACTAAACTAGGTTGCACTTGCAGCTAAATGTTTTCAGACATGCCTAAATTCTCAGCACCTGCACAGATGGGCTGAATTTAATTAACCTCGGCCACCTCCAAAGGCAAAGCTGCTTTTATGTAGATACCAGATATTCACCTGTAGATATCTCGGGCCATGCCAAAGTCACCAATTTTGGCTACTCGCCCAGGCCCGGTGCATGTCAGAAGGCAGTTTCTTGCAGCTATATCCCTATAAAAGAAAATATATGCACAGACAGAAGGTGGAAGCCATTAATCTGGAGTCTTGACTTGGGACCACAGACATGTAATTGACAGTATGCAGTACTTAATCCTTTGAGCATTACATCAACTCTTATTCCTGAACTCCCCCAACTGTACTTTTAACAATTATTAACATGTTCTTATTCAAATACCATTTATGGTTAAAAGAGACATGATGCTGTGACTTTGTCGCCTGGAAACACTGTCGGAGAGCACAAGAGTAGCGCTCTTAGTTTAGAATGCTGGCCCTTCCCAGAACAGCCCAGCCCCGCCCCGCCCCAACATGTCCCTTGTTTGGTGTCCTTCCCAGCCTGGTGCTGATCGGGCAAGAAATACTCTTGGACTTTGCCCCACCCACATGTGCCTGGTATGCATATTGCAGCGGCATAGGACTGAACAACAGGAAAGGGGCTCCCGTGCTGCTGTGGGTACCTGTGAAGGAATAATTGAAAATAAGCTGAAAGAGGGTTTAAGGAAATCTTGAATGGTCACCTGTATGGTCACTTCACCTGGAGGGGCTGGTGAGTGAAACATAGTAAGCAACTACTGTACTGGTTTGCTGTTGACCTGGCATCGTGAATGAGGTGGCTAAGCTGCAAAGCAGGAGGCCCCCAGTTTGAATCTCACCTCTGCCACAGATTCACACTAGGTAGCATCAGACAAGTCACTCCCTCTCAGTTCCACCTCCCCAGCTGCAGTATGGAGACAGTAATACTTACCTTGCATGTAGAACTGGAATCCAAGAAAATGCTTAGGAATAACTAGCAGATATACCCTACTTATATACCCTAGCAGTTAATCTTTTGGCTATTTCACCAGGGGAGCCTGTTAAAATAAGACCAAGCCATGCAAAAACTGAAATGGTAGAGACAGAGGTGTAGCTAGAGGGGGTGCAAAGTTCTAAGTTTCGCAGGGAGCCTCACTGCGGCGTGCTAGTGGCCCCTTCCCTCCCATCCCCTTTGGAGTCATTCTGGGCCACAAAAGCAAAATGCATACACTCCACTTGCATGCCATGGTGAAGCTCCCTGCAAAACTCAGTGCTTTGCACTCCCTCTAGCTATGCCACAGGGTAGAGACACTTATTAAAAGCTAAAGTACAACTGTGAGAAACAGCCATCACAAACATTTTTTTGCCTGATCAGGCTTACTTCCAGCTCTGTCAAACACTTTCAAATGCAAACATTTTGCCTTGTTTGAATCAAGCAGCTCAATCCTCTGCATGCTTACACAAAAGCAAGTCTCACTGTGCTCAGGAAAAGTGTGCATAGAATTGCAGCCAACATCAGTTTGCCTTGAGAGCTTGGAGTATGTATTTGCAAACATACACAGTGTATAGGAATGCTGAAAATGAAAAAAAAAACACAACAAAAAACTAAAGCAAGCTTCTATGGTCACACAACACTACCATCTAGTGGGCAAGATGAAGAATCTCAGATCTGTAATTCATGCAGGTATCCAAGAAGAATGGCAAGGTGTTGAAACATAGGAAGTTGCATCACACTGAGACAAATCATTGGTTCACCTTGCCTAGAATTGTCTAATCCAACTGCCAGGGGCTCTACAAGGTCTATGGCAGATGTCATTCCCAGTAACTATTATGTGATCACTGTTAACTACTAATACTGTGATTAACTACTATTAATTACTACTACTATTGCTATTAAATATTATTTAACTGAAGATGATGGAGCCGGAAACTGGGACCAAATTTTTCGAAAGTATAACAAGGACTGGAGATCAGTGGAAGTTTTATCACCTATCTTTTCCAAGTGTCTCTTTGAAAATGTAACACACAGCATCACAAAGATTTCACTGCCTTTCTTACTGCTAGTAGAAGAAGAGCCACTGGCTTCTTAATAGAAATGAAAACCAGGTACCCTGCCTCTTTCTCCAGACATCTTTCATCAGCGGTTCTTTAAGGTAGTACAATTCCAATTCAAATCTGCTTGGCAAATGTATGCTTATATACTGAAGCACACATGCACGACTCCCTGAAAAGCAAATAGAGGATTGCAGCACTTTACTAAGAAACTTCTCTTACCTGTGGATGAAGTGGTTCTCCTCAAGATACTTGCAACCACAAGCAATGTCCCTGGCTATGTTGAGGAGGTCCTGCATTGTCAAAGTGGATGGCTGAGTCTGCATGGAAATAACAAGGAGAAAGGGGGGGAAAAAGAGATCAATATAAAAGGGAAGTTGGTTGCTTGGTAGGTAGGTAGGAAGGTAGGTAGAAAGAAACTGAATAGGCAAACTGGGGAGCTGCCTGAAGCACATGTTTATCAGACACAGCAAATTTGAACTCCACTGTGTACTCATCCTACACCCTTTGCCTGGATGTGAACTGATGTCTTTTAGAGCATGATCCACTGCCAGCCGTGATCTATCAATATTCCATAAGGACTAAGGCATGGTTAGAAAGCAGGTCAGGTGACAGATCACTGCCTAACTCTGTCTAACTTACCATACGGGTGGTACAGTAAGGACGATTCACCTGCAATTTGTATACAGCTTCTTCTGGAATTCCATAGACTGGCACTGAATTCAGGTGTCCTCAGTTCACCTGCTTTTTGCTTGTTACGTATGTGTTGTACAGATGCATAGAACTATGAATTGAGACAATCTGACCTGATCTTAACAATGCACACAATTGTTTTAATACAAGAATGTGCCATGAGGGAGTTGAGGTGGATTCCCATGGTGGAATGGGGGGGAAATCCTAAATTATCACAAATATCACACAGAATATCAACTTGCCACAAGGCAAGTGTGTTGTTGACACCGGCTTTTTGTCTGCCAAAGGTGGTACTGATGGCATAGCTGGAGGGGGGCGGAGCACTCACCCTGGCAGGAGGGTGAGCGAGCAGCCCTTCGGAGCCATTCCCGGCGGGGGGGGCAAAACGGAGCCATATGAAGGAAGGGGAAGCTTGCCCACCCCCCTGCCAGGCTGAGTGCTTCGTCCCCCTCCAGCTACGCCACCGGGTGGTACAATTCAACACAGAAACTGCAACTAGGGCTTGGCAAGATAACCCAGTTCTAAGCAAGGCAACAATGAACATCCACTAAACCTGGGACAGATTTTAAGTTGATGATGAGGAAGTGCCCTAACTTGGAGTGTTCTGGAGTACAGTCTGCACTTACGTGTAATGCAAGTGGCCCTATATCATTATCATCAACCTGATCTGCAATGTGTGGAGATCTCTATACTGCCTTGCATTTTGGGGGCCTGCGTTCCCTTTTTAAAAATGTATTCTGGGGCTATGACCTTCAAGTCAATGGGGTACACTGTGGGCAATTCTGTTACAGCTTTAGTTTAAACTGAGCAGTTCTAGTCTAGTTTCAGCTACGTAGCATGGGTTGCTTACTGCAGATGCCACAATGCACCATGTAAGCTGTTCCTCCCACTTGCTCCTGGAGCCACTTCAGGCAGCAACAGAACACATGCATTGCCATCACTGCCTGAAATGGCTCTGATAGAGAGTGGGAGGGGCCACTTACATGGTGTGTTGCAGCACCTGAAATACTTGCTGCACCCCCCTTTAGCTACGCCACTGGTTGGAGGGAGTTTTCAGGTTAAAATACTGATTTACCAATGGAGCTTATTCTTCTTTGCTATAATTCTCTCTTCGCTTTCTGACAGAAAAGAAGTCAATCATGTCCATAGTGAAGACCTATCTTTTAATGATCTCTTGGGGCATGGAAAGGTACTTATTTGGATGGCTGGAGCTGGGCATTGGCAATAGGCTCTCTTTCAAGAAAATATCAAATCACAGAGAGGAAAGAAGGGCTGGCTTACCACCCGTGGCCGATTCTGCCGAAGGAAGCTCTTCATATCTCCACCGGTCATAAGTTCCAACAGGATGAAGCGAGGCAAGGTCTGGAGGCTCACCCCAACGCACTGCACGATATTCTGGTGATTGAACTTGCTGTAAATTAACCACCACATAGCAGAGAGAAAGAACTGGGTATCAATTTTATCCATTGGTCAGAATCCTTGATTGAATTTCTTCCTAAGCTCTGGTGAGCCAAGAGCTTAGGATCATCCTTGAATCTCTATGCAGCCTAGAGATTTAAGACTCAAGAGTTGCTTCTTTAAAGTCCAGGGCAGCAGTACATCTCACTGAAAGTCAGAGGAAGGGGTATAGAAAAATGTGCCAAGCACTCATTATCACTTCTCAGAATGTTCTGCTGGCAAGTTCTAAAATCACAGGCCTTGCTAACTCTTAGCCAACTCTCTTTGTGCGTGTTTGTTGGGGGGAATGCTAAGTGGGAGCTGGATAGGCCCCAGAGCTACTGGTTGCTGACCAAAAGCATTAAAGAAAGAAAAATGACCTCTAAAGAATCACTTAATCCAGTGGTTCTCAAACTCTCTGGGAGAGCCACTAAGTTCTTGCGTGGGCGGGAGGGGGGAGGCAGCAGGGGCGGGGGAAGGCAGTGGCGCGATCCCCAGGATCGCGCCTCTCAGGGGGGCTGCAGGGGCTTGGGTACCCAAGCCCCTGCAGCCTCCCGGGGGTGCGGGGAGCCCGGCGCGACATGCAGCAGGACTCCCTGCAGCAGTGAAAGTAGATGTGGAGCGATCACGCTGGGAGTTATAACTCCCAACTCTTCCCACATGCAGGACTGCCCAAATGCCCTTGGCAAGTGTCCCATCTACCTGTAGCAGGGAACATGCAAGTATGTCAACAAAGGTAGTATGTAGTTCACATTAATAATACAATTTGCTCTTTGTAACGATTTGGAAAGGTCCTTCCTCATAGTGAAGTGGCTGTCAATGGATGCTTTTCTAATAATTTAGAAAGAGCAGATGGGGACATGCAATCACAGACCAGCACAGGCATTTCCTGCAACATGTGCTTTGGCACTAGGAGCGCTCAAACCTGGTCATAGTAAGCTTCCCTAAAGAGGAGAAAACATTTTGCCACAAAGAGTAAAATGCAACACAAAGTTGAAGTCTCTATAGCAGCTTTCATCATCCTAAAATTATGTTTCACAGTTGAAATTTGTATTTCATTAAACAAAACTGAATGTGCCCATTTGAACTGGGCACATCAGATCAGATCTCCAGCACTGGGTGGTGGTGGTGGTTTTACGCCAGGTTGTTGTGTTGGCTATAACATCAGCTCTGCCCCATCCAGCAAGAGGGCTGCACCAACCAGAATGAATAGTGCTATATGCAGTTGTTACAATTAAGTGCACAGAAGGAATTACAATTTAGTCAGCTATTAGAAGGAACAGCAAACTAGCTGAATTGCTTTAGAAGATATTAAAATCTTTGAATTTAAAATGTTGTTGAATTAATCTCAATTTCCTTAGCTTATGTCACTGTCATTATTGCCAGCTGATGTTGGACTTATGAACAAAATGACTGACAGATAGTGGCAATCCTAGCCCCTGTGCTGCGTGGGGCCAGGGCTGCAAAATGCCTCCCCATCAAGGAGAATTCTGCCCCCAGGGGTCATCTGAGAGCCTGAGGAGGTGTGTGTCTTCCTCCAGCCTTCTGAAGGCCTTCCGATAATCCCTGGAGACCTTAGAAGGCTTCCTGAGGGTCAGGAAGTCTGTACATGGCCTCCCTAGCCAGTGGCCTCTGTATGGAGGCAAGGAAAGTGGGAAGGGCGAGGAAGGGGGTGCTGCCCCTGTAGGTGTGGCTCCCCAGGCATTTCACCCCTTGACCCCCCAGGTATGCCAGTGCAGACAGACCCCTGGAACTTTATGTATTTCTAAGTAGGGTGGGTGTCTGTTATGCTGCTGGTACTGAACAGCATTGCAAGTCTTCTATAATAACTGGGATGCATGGGATGTTAACTTATGGTTCCCTGATGAGCAATTGAGTTGAATATATTTGAATTTTTTTCCCTTCTAACTCACATCTGCTCTCCTGTGCCTCAAATTGCCACTCAAAAGCTGCATGAACTTGTGAAGGAGGCAGATTCTTGTCATTGGATTAGTCCATAAACTTAAGCGAGAGGGAGAAAAAGGTCACCTCCCACAAATGTGTCCAAGGGTGTCTGTCTTCCAAACATGCAGGGAGAAGTGGAGAGCAATTAAGGTTGATCGATTAAACCATAAATAATGCAATCTCTCCCATTTACTCAGTAGTTTGATGTGTAAAAATGCACGAGGAACTTTACTAAGGTATGTCTTGCTTTTATAGTTCAGGGATAAAAAGACAAGCTGTCACACAACATGGCTTTGGGACTGTCTGTCAGGAGAAATCAACTGTGTTCTGCTCTTAGTTAAGCACACCTGCTGGGATACATCTTATATTAAGGGGAAGACAAGTTCCTATATGCCCAGCATATTATCTTCACAGTAATGCATAGAGAAGAGGTATGTGTCTAAAATAACATGTGCCCAGGAATCTTTGCCAATTGTAGCTTTTGAATACAAGCAGACCACATGTTTAGACTTGGGCTCTCTTCCTCACATTGTTGTGGCTGCAAAAGCATGAAAACAGGGAACATTTTTTAACCCTATAACACATGGCGTGCCTGCCCCTTTAACCCCAGTCTTCAGCAAAAGGAAATAGGAAGAAGCCACTGAAGGCCAGTTGGCCAACAACTTGTATTTGCAATTCTTCAGCAGGGCCTTCCTGTGTTCTGTAGCCTTGGTTGCTTCTCCTGCCTTCTAAGCAAGTCTCACTCTCACTCCGGTCCTGCCTATTTGCCTGCCATGTATATTTCTGGCCTGAAACCTGCCTCTTTGGTCCCTGATCCAGCTTTGTCGCTTATGTCTTGATAAATTCCTAATTTTATCTGACAGTATCTGGTTATCGAGTAATGCCCCAGTGAGAGGATCTCCAGTAATACTGCGGATACCCGCCCATAAGTCAACACCACAGATAAGTCAAGGGCAGGTTTTGAACAAACAATCATGGAATATTCTATGGCCCTAGGATAAGTCGGGGGGGGGGTGTTAAACTTAGGGGAGTATCTAACTATAATTTTGTCTGATTTTACTTGGGGCCAGATCCTGAAAAATAACCTACCACTAATTGTTACCTAAGAACTGTAGTCTCGAATTTATTAAAAACACAGTAAAAGATCATAAGGTATATCTTTATTCTTTTTAAAATTCTGGTCTTCACCACCTTTTTGTAAACACTATCAGAGTAAGTGCACTATAAACTACATAGCAGTAAAACAGTGGTTCCCAACCTGGTATTCACATACTCCCAGGGACACTCAACAGGACCTTTAGGGGTACTTGAAAAAGAATGGAATAATGGCAGAAAAAGGCAGGCCGTGCTCCAGAATGCCTTGCAAGGACCAACAAGGCAGGAAGGTAGCTAGTTGGCTGTGAAAGCCCCACCAATAGCTAGTTTTTGGTCATCAATTCATGTATGAACCAGTGATTGAAAACCAGCACAGTAAAAAAGCTGAACCATAATATGGAAAGTGATCAATCAACCAGAATTTCTCAGCACACTTCTGGTGCAAAACAGTGCAAAGGCAGAATCTTCTGTTCCTCAGACATAGAAAAAGAGAAAAGACTGTGATGAATACATGAAGTCTGGGCTTTCATATGGAGGAGATGAAGGTTTGTATTAATTACAAACATTTTGCTAATATAAAGGGTACAATTTATGGAAATGGGCTGCCAAGGGATATGCAAGTGAAAAAGGTTGGGAACCACTGCAGGAGATCCATGAATCAAATCCACCTTTAAGGTGGACATGAGGGGAACCATGAATCAAAGACACCTTTAAGGTGTCTGGTGTGTTAAGCCAGAAGCTCTACATACAACATACAACCCATAACACATAACTGAGAGTGTGCAATTCAATTCACAGCAGAGAGATAAGAGATTTGCAACCCTTTTTACTCAGAAGTAGACCCACTGCTTTCCATGGGTGTTATTCTTAAATAATGGTGCACTGAATTGTAGCCTGGGATGGAGGGTCCCAACCTGGTGTTTCAAAAAACAGACCTGCTTTGCAAGCATTTGCCAAGCAGAACCAGGCTGCAGCAGAAGGAAGGAGAATAAAAGGTTAACATTGGCTGGAATGTCCCTGGAAAGTAACTATAGCAACTAATGAGGTGCCTGCCTGAGCTGAGCTCAGCTGAGGAAGGAAACTTTACAGAGTTGAAAGGCTCTGCCCTCTGATTGACTAGGAGATAAGTCAAGTGTGTCTTGTATCAAGTGTGTATCAAGTGTGACAAGTATCAACTCGAAGTGATAATTGGAGCTTGATTACTTGGCAAAAATTTCACATACTATACCTGAGTATCTACAGTAGATTCTGAAGTACAGGTTCAGAAATTTTCTCTTAATTAAATTTGTACTTTTCTTTAAAAAACTGTTTCTCTGTAGGTGGAAGGAGTGTGACGGTATATAGTAGAATACCATACAATTTAAGTTTACAGTTGCCTAGAATTCCAAGAATGAGCCAAACATTTCACTTCCAACTGGCAAAGAAAATACGAAAGGCATTTGTTTGCTTGCAGGTGCTTTTGGCAAATACAGCTGATCTGATCAGAGGCAGTAAAGTTACTAACGGTGAAGCATTGGGGATACCTACCTTTGACATCTGGAGAGTTTTCAAAATTACCATGAAATAGATCAACAGCTATTAAAATAATGTTGTAAGTTTTGCAAAGTTTCCTTCTCAGTACAGAATAATCAAGACTGCAATCCTAACAGGCCCTAGTGCCAGTGGAACAAATGTATGCACAAATGTATGGCAAGCTCCTGACACCAGTACTAAGGCCTGCACCTGCCTGCTGGCACCAGATCCTAGCGAAGCATCCAATGGAGCAGATAAGCTCCCACCAGGGGGTGGGGAAAGGTGAAGCAGAAGCAGGGAGGGGGTGTAATGGGGCAGGAGAAGGGCAGATTGGGCCCAGGTGGGGGAGCAAGAAAAATGGCAGAGGCTACCGCCACACCCTAGTTCCCTTCCCAGGCCTGATTTCCCAACACAATTCCAACTTGGAATTGTGCTAGCCAGGGCTTTTTTTGTAATAGAACGCACCGGAACGCTGTTCCGGCACCTTTCCCCCCGACTAGCTCCACCCCTTTTCCCCCCACTAGCTCCATCCCTTTTTTTTTGCACTGCAGGCTAGGGCGGGATTTGAACCTCCGACCCCCACAGCCCAGCACTCTCTCCATTGGGCTATAGGATCTCCTGTAGTCAAAGTGCTCAGAACTAATATATAAGGTCTTAAACCCAGCTGGTGGCCATCAGCACCTCAAGTATTAGTTCCAAACACTTTGAGTCTAAGAGCTCCTATGGCTCAATTGCTAAAGTACTGGTCTGTCGAGCCAGAGGTTTGGGGTTCAAATCCCCATAAGGAATAATTTTTTCTTCTTCTTCTTTTTTTTAGGTAGGGAGGTAAATAAATAAATAAAAGATTAACAAGTGAGTTCCTGCACCTTTTTAAAAAAAAAAATACAAAAAAAGCACTGGTGCTAGCTATTTTGCTGATGCAAGCCCAAGAAGCCCCATAGTGGCTGCTAGGGCTTACTCCAGGGAAAGCGGACAAATGTCTCCTTCAGGGAGACCTCCAGCAACCTCTTTTCCCATATAGTGGAGGCCATTTTGGTGCCACTGTATTGCAGTGTGGAATGTTAGTAAGGATTGGGCTGTAAGTTTGTTTTTAAAACATACAAGTCTTGGAGGCACTGTGGGGAACAGAGGGAGGCCGAAGCAGAGGCATTTGTGATGATCTATAGTAGCCCAACAGCTTCTGAATAGGACAAGCCAGTCTTCCAGGGCCAGGAGAACTATAAAATTGAACAGCACAGCATTGAAAAGGCATAACCATTCTTAACATGCCCTGTTGCTGGATTCTTGGGAAGAGGGATGTAGAGCTGGGAGCAGGCCCTTTTAACTGATATTATCCCTGCTTTCTCCAAATTGCTGCTGGAATTGAAAAGCAAACCTAAAGAAGGCACCATGAGACAGATTTAGGGCCCAATCCTATCCAACTTTACAGCACCAAGGCAGCTGCAATGTAGCCCCAAGGGAAGGTTTGTTCCCTTATGTTGAGGAGCCTTCCGTGACTGCTTCCCCCCAACACAGGATGCAGCCCCACATCCCATTGGCACAGCTGCACTGGTGCTGGAAAGTTGGATAGAATTGAGCCCTTATTCTCCGGTCTTGTCTGGTGAGCCAAATGATCCGTTCAGCTAGGAAAGTTAAAAAAAAAATTACCTGATTATCAGAGCTTCCATGAGGAAATCCATCTCATCCTGCTCAGAACAGATTTCTGGCAGTGTCTGTTGACAGGAAGAGAAAAATCCATTTCAAAGAAACAAAATTACTGGCATGCAAATAAAGGAGGCGGTGCCGTTGAAGTCTTTAATAAAAATATTTCTTTGTGTTTTGTTTCATTTTATTCTGCTTTTTGGCCTGAAAAAGATAGTGTGTGCTCACAGATGCACATACAAACCACTCACCCTAGGGAGCAAACAGACCCAAAATAGAATAAAACACCCCCATTTAAAAACAAATCCTTAAAATAACATTCTTATAACTTTGATGCCTTCTGTATTCATTTGATACTTAAAACATTTAAATCCATCCTTGTTTTCTGTAGCAAACTATTTTCAAAGCCACAGTCATGCCAACTGTAAGAAATTATTGTGCAGTTTCTGAGTGGAAATGATGCAGGGTTAGGGAGGAAGAGAAAGAGGGTGGTGTGGGATACTGTATGTATATTACAGGGAATTTTCAAAGACAAATTATTCTCCCCCACACAAAGGGTGGGTACAATCTGTTTCTACATTGTTAAAATGGATTAATAGAAGATACACCCCCCCCCCCATTTGTTCTGCACCTCAGGGGTAGGCTGATTTTGGTTCTGCTGGTAACCTTTGTTACTGGAGTAGCCATGATGGACTTATGAGTTCTAAATGTACAATGCAAGAGCTCATAAGAGTTCAGGTATAAATAATCTATGCCAAGTGATCCTAAAGGTGATCTCTTGCTAGAAGCAAAAAGAAGCACAAGGTAGATCAGTTGAATATTATTCAATGTAATAATGAATGCATGGAGCTTTACACAGAATAAATCCCTGCCCTGAGGAGCTTACAATCTAGGGAGAGAACAGAGGGAGGGAAGGGGATAGCTGTATTTTTCAGGAATTCCCCCCATACTGTAACACTTCCATGCTGCCCATGGCACAGCTAAAAGGGGATGTGGTAAGAACTGCAGGTGACACAATATGTTGTATAAGTGGCCCCTCTCAATCACGGCTGGAGCCATTCTGGGCAGTGACGTGCTCCTATGCGTTGTCATCACTGCTTAGAATGGCTCTGAGGCGAGTGGGGCAGGGCGTTTACACATTGTGGCACCTGCAGTAGTTAGTGTGGCATCCCCCCCTCCCCACTGTAACTATGTTGCTTAAACAAACCAATCAATCATAATTTTAGTTCATTTGCTACAAGCACTAACCTTGACGGCCACTTGTAAAGGGCTGGGATCCCCTGTGATCCCTACCACTGTCCCCTTGTAAACTTCACCAAATGCCCCATGTCCAAGCGCACTGAAAAGAGGAGAGACAAAGCATGCATCACTTTGCTAGGTAAAGGTATGGGCTGTATACAAACATTTTATTATTTCATGTGATGGGACATTCTACATGCAGCTGCCACAGATTCAGATTCCTTGTGAAAAAACCATACTGGAGATTAATATTTTTGGTTTACATACAAATGGGCAAGTTATGTACAAGTGGGCAAGTGAAGGCAAGCATTCAGGCCGTGTTCATTTTCCAGCATCTGTTCCTTCCAAATAAAACAGCAGGCTTTTGGAGCAGCCAGCCAGTACAACCTTCAGATTCCCCTCCCCTTTCCTGGCTACATTCCAGCTCTTAAACTGTTCGTCTCCAAACCACACCTGAGCATGGGTGAGGAGAAGCTTGTCACAACTGCATTAAGTACTGGCCATTGGCTAGTATGCAAACTCCTTCAGCTACCTTTAAAAACATTGACTGCTTGCAAGCGATCGAATTACACGTCACTTCATTGGACACAATGCATTATTGTGGTGGTGGCGTATTTTGGAAAGGTTGACTGTAAACCTCTCCTGAACAAGTTTCAGTGCTCCTGACCACATGCAGGAGTGTTACTACAAGGGTGCATAGGAACTGTAGTTTTCTATGCCTCCTGGCCCAGAAAAATTACAAATCCCAGGCACGGTGGCAGAAAATGTTGGGCAGCTCAATTCTATTCTCTGTCTGGGCATAGCACACAGCACTGCCAACAGAGCATATGCTGCATGCTACGCTGGGGGAGTGACCAGACTGCCAGCAAGAGGTAAGTAGTTTTATACTTCCTAATAGGTCACCTGGTTGCTAATGCCATAAAAACAAGTAGCCTCAGGGGGTGGGTCTGGGCTAGAAAAAGGGGTTAGGATCCAGTGTGTTCGACTGCCACTGAGATCCATCCTTGAACCACCCGATTCAGCCCACCACCATTCTCCCCTGCAAACTGCTCATGAACCACCCTCACCACCTCCTTACATGCACCAATAGAGCATCTGGATCGTTCTAGTGCATGCATGGACCCTGTGGCAGTTCTTCTGGTGGCTCTGCAGTGTGCAATGGTGTTGTGACATCTGCACTGTCACAAGACAACTTGCAGCAGTGGATCACTAGATGTATGTATTTAATTATTTGTAGTGTAACTGCTCCAAGAACTATTTTTGTTGAATAACAGCATGTAAAAATTCTTAATGATAAGGCCTCTTGTGCCACCTGTTCTCCCTTCTTTGAATGTGACAGCTTGCCTGGAAGAGAAGGGGACTGGAAGGAGGAGAACCGCCCAAATATTTGCTCTCCTCAAGTTTTCTTTTTAAAAAATTCTCAGAAGACCAGAGTTTTTCTCAAGAATTCTCCTAGAAAGTTGAGAAAAAACAAGAGGCAAGCTGGGGGGTACATACCCATCACTTGTTACAATACTGTCCAGGAATGCAGGCTGCACTTTCTTACATAGGCAGAAGTGTTGGGGGAGTGACAATACCCTGTATATGGTCAGCAAGTGTGTAGATGTTGGTCTTAACCAGTAGGGGGAGTTAGTTTGTTTGCTGTCTGCATAGCAATGGCTGCTGCTCTATTTTCAAGTAAAGCTCTTAGCAAAAGTCTGCTATTGCTTCTTTAATCCCTCAGCTCTACTAACCAGATGGAATCATCACATTTATCATCACCTCTGGAGTTATACTATACAAACTAAAAATGTGTCCATTGTCGCATTTTTCACAGTACTAAAATTTGTGGAAATGGTTATACTACAAGAAAATGGCTTAACTGTCTGGTAATGCTTGGTTTCGCGCAAGCTCTGAATGAGGCTATTATTATAGAAATGAAAAGATGTTTGTATTATGATAAATTATTTCCATAAATCTAATGAAAAATGACAATTAAGTATCTAAGGAGCTCCACGGAAAAACTAGTCAACAAGAGGAGTTGGGGCTATCTGTGCTCAAAATGGAATGTTTTCTTGAAATGATGCTTTTATTACAGTTTTTACACAACAGAGCTCTGGAACACAGGGCAGAGTCCAAGAAGCAGAATAGCGTTAGTGATCCACCCACTGAAGACTTCTTATGAGATACCTGATTCTTCATTTTAAAAAGCAAGCTTTTACATACATGTATGCAGTTTTCAATTCAAAATGCAATGATCTATCATACCACTAGGCTGCCAAAACCTTATTGAAGTATCTAGTTCAGTGATTCTCAAACATTTTAGCACCAGGACCCACTTCTTAGAATGATAATCTGTTGGGACCCCTGGGGGCTTACCCCTGGGGGCTGGAGGATAAGAATAGGTCCTCAGTTTGGCTGTACTTGTCATAAGAGGTGACTAAACAGCCACCGGATAGATGGGACTCGTTAGCCTGGGAAGGCAGCTCATCTGAGAGAAGGAAAACTCTGATCCCAAACCTCTACTGCCTTGTGGCTTCATCCAGTTATGGAAAAGGCTTCAGGAGTCAACCTCGAGGCAAAATCCGGAGCCGGAGTCCCTGAGGCAGTTCATGGCTGAACACAGTCACATTCTGGCAACTCCTGCAACGCTGCTGGAACCAACCGTATTGGCTTCTGCCTTTCCATTGGACCATTCCAGCGACGTGGAGAGGGGGGATTTGCTGCATGGGTAACAGTCTATCCTCGATATCTACTTTACCCAGGCTTTGCGCACTGGAGAGGACACTCTGTTCCAGAACCACCATTCAGAGCGTGATACCATAGTCTTCCAAGACTGAAGGATGCCAACACAATCTGTTGGGACCCCTCAGAAGTGGTCATTAACCTGGAAGTGATGTCATGGCCATAAGTGACATCATCGATTTAGGCTTAAAACTAAGCCGCAATCAGCCAATGGTCCCACTACACAGTGTGCTCATGCTGTTATTTTGCAGTGCTTGGAACTGAAATATTTCAGCTCAGAAGTCAAAGGAGAATGCAGACTTGGGACACTGGAAAGGGTTGGAAAAGCAGCCATCTTCCCACCTATTCAGGGCAAAGTACCATGCCTCTTTTCTACCAGGAGCCCACCCTGACCTGCAGCTCTGTACCCTGTACTTTCATCTCTGTATTTTCAATGGCCGAGTTAGGCGCTACACAACCCACCTGAAATTGTCTTGTGACCCACCTAGTGGGTCCTGACCCACAGTTTGAGAAACGCTGATCTAGTTGAACGGAAAAGTTTTGGGCAGAGCTTGAAACAGTCAGTTGCTTACTACAAATCCGAGTTTCTTCCTGCATTTCAAATGTGTCTGTCTCTACTCCTCTAATTCCCATGTATGTTCTGGGTTCTAATCCTCGTCTTTAAGCTTGCACCAGGAAAAGGATAACTTATCCTGTCTTTGAAAACATCTCTAAAAATATTTATGCAGCCATAAGAACAGCCCCACTGGATCAGGCCATAGGCCCATCTAGTGCAGCTTCCTGCATCTCACCAGAGGCAGTATTTAATTTCTTAATGGATGCAAATATCTTAATTCATGGTGCAACTGAATCCAATAACACAACTGAGTTTTAGCCTAATCAAATAATTTAATATGTTTTTAGTGCCAAATCCAGTTAGCAGGAGGACATTACTCAAAATGAAACCATCGCTTTTGCTGGCAAGGATCCCTTCTTCAAGAATGCAGCAAAACTTTACCGAAGCAGGGAGATGTTCTTCCGTGGGATCTCCTTGAGTTCATTGAGAGTGGCGGCCTTTCCCGCAAAGCTGTAGTTGGGGTTGTAATCTGTCATTATGGTAGAAGTGCGGATTTTGCTCAGATTATATTCTGGGCTTTGCAGGCGTGTTCTGACACCTTCTAGCTGCTGCTTCTTACGATGATAAACTGAAGAAACAAATCACAGAACTAAGAGGGGAAATAACATCTGGATAGAGCAGCAGCAGGAGGAAAATCCTGCAGAAGAGTGAGGACAGCAGCATTCCAGAAGTGCCATCTAGACATTTATTTAATTACTAAGACACTATTGTTTTTAATTGGTTTTGTTTGATTTGTTAACGTTGTCAGCTATCTTATTGTAGAATCATAGAGATGGTAAGACAGGCCTATCTATTCATCAGCGTCCCAAAGATTGATCCCCACACCCTTCCTTAGAATGTATCCCAGGGAATGGCCATAGTGAAATGGCACAAGGCACAATCTTAAATTTCCAAAATATTTGTAACTGTGAAATTCTATTGCAAAAGTTTTTGCAAGCTGTAAGTTGGTAGCTGCTTATGAAACAATCCATAGAAAACACACAAAAAAGAAAGAAATATAAAGCCTTTCAATCAAATCCAAACTGTTCCGCATAAAAATACATACAGGTCAACCCCTGGTATCCATGAGGTTTTGGTTTCCCCTCCCCCCCCCACAGATACTGATATCCACTGATACTGGGATTTGCTTTTTAAAATGCTTACAAGTATTGAAATAAGTCAGAAAATAAGTTTTCCCACCTTCATGATGCAAAATTGCTCTGTTTTCAGAGCTGCCAAAGGAGGCAGTCATGTGAACTGGAAGTGGCTTCCAGGAGTGCAGAAGACTGCCCTGAAGCCCTGATAATGGAACAATTTTGCATCGTGAAGGTGGGGAAACTTATTTTCTGATTTATTTCAACATTTGTAAGCATTTTTAAAAGTAGATCCCAGTATCCATGGCATCCGAGGTTAGTCAAATCTGCAGATGCTGGGGCAGGCTGTATACATTATCTTTTTGCTCCTGTAAAATCGCTGATGAATTTTGGGTCTTATATGGACCTCTTTCAAGGGTGAACAAAATAATTTAGAAAGCTCAAAACATTTAGAGGCAAGATAGATTTGAGTTACTGCAAAACTTAGTGCTTTGCACCTCATGTAGTTATGCCACTGCTTTAAATCAATCATAGTTTGAACAAACCACAGTAAATTTGGATGTAACAAGAAACTCTGTTTAGCTCAGAAATTAAAGTAGAAGCTTTCAATCTGCTCTCATTCATGAAGAACATGAGAAGCATGCAACCACAAGGCTTATGCAGGTTTATTCACAATAATCTCTAGATCAGGGCCAGCCCAAGACCTCCTGATGCCTGAGACAGCATGCCAAAGGCAGCACCTCTTATCTGATGGCATGCTAGCCTCTGCTCCTCACACTCTCCCATGTTCTAGCTCAGTACTATCCTCCCCTTCATGTTTCCTTCCTTCCTTCCTTGAGAGCGGAAGGAAAAGAAGCAGCAGTGAAAGCAAGAATTTGGCAGGGATGAGTTCTCCCTGCCGCTGCCTGAAGCAACTGCTTCAGTTCATCTTATGAATGGGCTGGTCCTTGTTTAAATGATCATTTGAACTGGGCCACTATCTTCCAGTAATTCTGCAGTTTTCTAATATGCCTGGAACGTCCACAAAAGTAAGAAAATGATGGAAATACAGAAGCAGCTTCCCCGGGCCTCCCAATGCCTTTTAAGGCATTAAAAATGACACTTCGGATTTCATGGAGAAACCAAAAGTCACATGTTTTCAGCTCTAGGGCTCTGTTCGAGAAGCTGTAAAGGGATATCTGCGGCCTCTGCTGGGCTCAGAGGACCTTCCCGCGGCTAAGGGAGCAGAGTTTCCCTTGGCTCTGGAGTGTATGGGGGGGGGGTGGCATTCACCCATACCCATGGTTTGACACACGGCCTAGGAGAGGGGGGTAAAGGGGGTAATTTGTACCTGGGCCCAGGATCCAAAGGGGGGCCCAGGAGCCAAAGGAGGGGGCCCAGAAATTTTCTGGGATCTGACATTTTCCTATCTACTCAGAGCCCAATCCTGTGGTCTGCGCCGCACCTCCGCGGCATGGACCACAGTCACAAATGTGCCATAAGGCACATTTGCGGGGCTTACTGCCGGGCTCCCGCCAGAGGTGGCTCAGCTCTGGCTGGCGCTAAGCCATCGCCCAGTGGGCGCCCGCGTTCCACAGCTCAGCGGTGCCTGCGACTGCTGGGCTGCAGAACAGGGATTGGGGGCGTTTCTGGGGGCATGGGGGAGGCGTTCCGGGGAGGGGGAGGTGTGGTCGGGGTGTTCCCGGGGGCAGGGGAGAGGCGGGTCCGCGGAGCCGAGCTCTCCAGGATCCAGGGCGCTCAGGCAGGGCTGCTCACCCTACACGAGTGCCTTCACTTTAGCGGTGACCAAACAGTTGCCGCTAAAGTGAGTAGTCCCATTGCGGGACTGCTTCCCTTACTCGGGGGAAGGGGATGAACATCCCTTTTTCCCCGAGGAGCCTCCCACGGTAGCACAGGAGGCTCTGGATCCGGCGGGAGCCCTTTGTGGAGCTGCCGGGTCCCGCAGCTCCAGGCAGCTCAGGATTGGGCTGTCCGTCTTGTTGCCCATACGGGATGCTGGGGACACTACCATGACTGGGGATGCTGGGGACACTACTGATGCCACATGGGTGGGTAAACCTTTTCCAAAGACTTTTCCAAAGAGTTTTCCAGCTG
The DNA here is from genome assembly GCF_035046505.1 of Tiliqua scincoides. Lineage (NCBI taxonomy): Eukaryota > Metazoa > Chordata > Lepidosauria > Squamata > Scincidae > Tiliqua > Tiliqua scincoides. The sequence continues at coordinate 14,736,541 of NC_089821.1, forward strand.
ACTCTAGCCTACCCTCACCCTGCTTCACCCCTCCCTGCCCCTATTCTGCTTGCCTGTCACCACTCTCCCCTGCTCTGTTTCACCCCTCCCCCCTTGCAAAGGGGCCCAAAAGAAACTTTGTACCCCGATAAAATTTCTCTCAGAGGCCCTGGTTTCACATAACCACAGGGGTTTCCAGAACAGAACCCCCACAGATACAGGAGCAGGTAAGAACATAAGAACATAAGAAGAGCCCCGCTGGATCAGGCCAAAGGCCCAACTAGTCCAGCTTCCTGTATCTCACAGCGGCCCACCAAATGCTTCAGGGAACACAGCAGACAACAAACACAACCTGTGTCCTGGCGTCCTCCACTACATCTGGCAATCAGAGGCAGCCAACCTCTACCTTGCACATACCTACCATGACTTGTAACCCGTGATGAACTTTTCCTCCAGAAATTTGTCCAGTCCCTTCTTAAAGGCACCTAGGCAAAATGCCATCACTACTTCCTGTGGCAAGGAGTTCCACAGACTAATTACACGCTGGATAAAGAAATATTTTCTCTTTCATGTTTGTATGAACGGGTGAGATAAGCAAAAGCACAAAGTAGAGTAGATATTTCTTACCAATTGACAGGCTGCCACAAGTGAGAGCTGTTCCAAGCACCACAATAACAGCAACCACAGCCAAGAGGAGCGGGAGAGGTAGATGTCCTGAGATGGGTCCACGGAGAACTGAAAAAACATTTTTTTTAAATAGCACATGCCATTGCTCTATACCAGGGATCTCTAAACTTTTTGGTCAAAGGGCCGCATCAAATATCTGGTACAGTGTCAAGGGCCAGAAAAAAAACGTTAAATATAAAATTTAAATAAATACATTAGAGATGGAACTTAGATGAATGAATAAATGAATGGGCTCAAATGTCCAGGAGTTCCCCAAGCACGAACACAGCCCAAGAAATAAAGAACACACTTAAATGGATCCCCATTCCCCCACCCTACAAGCACAACTCTGGTTGGGTTTGGTCAACTGGGCCAGAGGCTCTCAGGGGATCAGAGGCTGGCCGCGGGCCGGATTGAGCCTGGCTGCAGGCCACATTTGGCCCCCGGGCCGGGGTTTGGAGACCCCTGCTCTATACAGTGCTGCAGAAGAACTGCTTGAACTGGAACAAACTGAGAGCCCAATCCAATCCAACTTTCTAGTGCTGGTGCAGCCATGTCAACAGGGTGTGTGCTGCATCCTGCAGTGGGGGGGGGGGCAGTCACGGAGGCCTCCTCCAAGGTAAGAGCATGTTTGTTCCCTTACCTGAGGGCTGCACTGCAGCTGCATTGGTGTTGGAAAGTTGGATAGGACTGGGCCCCGAAGGTCCATATAATCCAGCAGTGTTTCTAACAGTGACCAAAGAGATGCAATTACAGTTTGGAAAGTGTTGAAAATTTTCTGTTGCAGATTTGTTCACCAACGCCTCTTATCTACAGCTTTGATTTATTTGTTTAAAACTTTTACATCCTACCTCTCCAAGGCCTGGAATAGCTTACAACAATAACTAAAATTATTTCTAAAAATACAATTTTAAAAAATCACTTTCGTATCCCAACAAGCCCAATAAATTCAGAACAGCAATAAAGACATTCAGTACCCCAGCTTTCCATAGGAAATGATTATTAAACCAGCTTAACTCATCATCATCTTTCCTAATGAGACAAAGTAAGAAATGAAACAATTTCTTATTTGATGAGAACGTTCTATGTTTTACCTGTGCAGGAGACATTGTCACTGGCCAAGGTGGCTCCAACAACACAAATGCAGACTGGCAGGTTGGCGTCAGGACTCTGTTTGCAGATCCCCGACTGGCAGTGGTTGCAATTCAAAAAGACTTCAATCACCACTTCACCGTGACTCTCCATAACTAAACAATAAGGAAATCAGTGGATGGAAATGAGGGTTTAACTGGCTTTCTAACCAATCTCACATCTCAAATAGGGTCCAGTTGTAATTCACTAATGAAGAATGCACATCACCCATTCTTGGAAAATAATCATCTCACTTCTTGGAAGTGAGAAAATAAATGATGATTTCTTCCTTCATACCATCTCCACGATCCCTTGCCACTTGTAAGGTCCTACAGATTTCAACTGGCCACAATCATTGGAAGGATCAGTGGTGTAGCTAGAGGGGGTGCAAAGCACTAGGTTTTGCAGAAAGCTTCATCGCAGTGTGCCAGTGGCCCCTTTCCCCTTCAGATCCATTCTGGGTGGGGGGAGTAAAACAGAGGCATTCTTCTTCGTTTTGCTCCCCCGCCCCCATGCCGTCAGAATGGCTCTGAAGGGGAGGAGGAGGGGCCATCTGCACACCATGGTGAGACTCCCTGCAAAACTTAGTGCTTTGCACCCCCTCTAGCTATGCCACTGGAAGGATGTCTAAAACTTGAATATATACAGTCCCTGGGGCTATGTCATATAGCCCCACCATGTGAAACCTACTGAAAAACACCTCTGTATGGCGGACTTCAATGAAAGCGTGAAAAAGAGAGTTTTGTGAACTTATCCCTGGACAGTTATCTGCATGGGCTTTACCAACAACGCTGACTGCACTATCCACTATTTGGAACAACAGCAATCAGCATGATCAATGATATAGGTTCTCCTGAGGCTTGCACAGTTTGGCTAAATTAAATCAGCATGCCCATCACTTGAATACCTCTGTACATCAGCGCCCTTAAAAAAGCAACAAAAAAGTGGAATGCTGTACCTGGATATACAGGTAGGACACAAGAGTAAAAATGAAGTAGCCACCAGAAGGGGTGGGAGAGTGATGAGAGATAGAAATCTCCCTTACCTGCTAAAGGACTCAAGAAGATTTCCCCTATTGGATTCACAAAGGAAACGCCATACCGCCCATCTGCTGTGATGTCATCTGTTTCAGCGGCATGACCACCTGGGAGAAAAAAGAAAGGGTCACATTCCAAAGAAGAAGCCTAAAGGAATTCATTGGTTGTCAGGAGTGCCAGTTTCTCACAAGACTTTTCAAAGGTGGAATTAACAGATGAGTTTTCTCATAAGGCGATATAATTAGACTTTAGAGCTGCTGAGGCATTGCTCTTCTGGAAGCAGGTCTGTTTCTGTGCTTCCACACAGCACTTAACACAATATAGTATTCTATTCCCAATTCCAATCTCACAATCCCTGTTCCCAAGGCAATGACGTGAGCCATAATACGTCATAATCCTAATACATAACATAATCCTAATACAGTTTTCAAAAAACGTTTTCTGATGATTTTGTTGTAGTGGCTGCTGTTGCTCCAAGAAGGAAGTGGAAGGTTTTAAAAGATTATTTCCTATGGTCATCAGCTATTTTAAAACAATATTTTAAATTATAAAAATAAACTGGACAGATCGATTCATGGATGGAGGGGGACAGTGAAGAAAATGAGGGATTCACCAAACAAATCACCAACTAGCTCATGAACCAATCCTCCTGCTGGATGATCAGGAGTGTTTTGCTAGTCCTTGGCGCAATGATTGTACAGGAAGTTGAAAAAAAAAATCACACAAAGCAGCTCTTCAGAAAGTTGGGATGCAATGATTTCACCAGCAACATCATCACTCAGCAACACCACCTAACATCAAATTAAAATTATTGTTTTAATGATCACTAAATAAACAAATAATGATAATTTCAGAGAAAAGGACTTCTGTGGATGCAACCATGGCTAGCCACTTTCACAAATGATACAATGAGTTTTGCATTTCCCAGGTTTGTAAAGGAAGCAAACTATGCATTGTCCTTGATGCACACTGGATTTTAAAACAGTTCTCTCTCTATTTCCAACAGCATTATCAACATTCACAAGAAGTATGTTTCAAAGAAAGTGTTAGCATCACTTATAAAAGTGCCCTTAACTGATATGTCCTCCAAGAGGATAATGAAATCATCATAACTATCCAAGTCTGGTTATTGATCAACCAGCCCACAATTGTCTATTATGGCTGCCAGCAGCTCTCCAACATCTCAAGTAGAGGCCCTTCCCAGCCCTGGGACTATGTGCTTAGAAAAGCAGGTCCCAAGCTCTGGGGCTCCCATTTCCCTTTCCAGGTTCCACTTAGAATGGTCTCAGGGCTATAGAAGGCTGCCTGTCCATTGTGCAAGCCCATTATCCAAAATTTTTGGCAGAAGGGCCACATCATCTCTCTGACACTGTGTTGGGGACCAGGAAAAAAAGAATAAATTTAAATTTGAATAAATTTACATAAATGAATATATTAGCGATGGAACATATATGAATGAATGAAGGTCTTGCAATAGTTCAAGGCCTATAAAAGGACTTGCACAAAGCAAGGTCAGCCTTTCCATCACTGCTGCTGCAGCATCACAGACATGAAAAAACAGCAAGGAGGGAGCCCTCATCCCACAGCTCACACAAGAAGTTGAACAGTTGACCTCACGCTGAGAGCAGCTGCGTTGGGCCAGCACGGGCTCCAGCAGTCTCCAGAGGGCCAGAGGCTCATTGGAGACTGGGGTTTCCCTACAGGCTGGATTGGGAGTCCCTGAGGGCTACAAGTGGCCCCCGGGCCAGGGTTTGGACATCCCTGCTCTAGAGTCAATTGTTCTGCAGAAGTATCAGAATAATATCTGCATTACAGCTTCTTGATACATTGTTATCCATTTAGCTCCTTCATTGGCTACCACAATAATATTTGATTGAGTGAAATGAAGGTATAGCCTGACATACCTTTGTAACCTCCACCTCCTCCACCAGATGTACATGCTCCTCCACCACCACCAAAACCACCTGACGTGGCCCACTGAAGTTTCTCTAGTGCTTGGGGGCAAGCCTCACCACCTTCTCCACCCTCCAAAAGAGATTTCCCAGTCCAAGGAAACTGAGTGATATCATCCCAGCCACCACCTCCACCTGTACAAATGAACATAAGAGGACGTGAAAAAAAGAGGAGATCACCTTCACAGAAAGGTAGACATTGGAATTCAGAATAAGCATTTGAGAAATATAGCAATTCTACTCCACAAATAATTACCCAACATTTTGCTTACATATGAGAACCATCATGCAAGTTTCTTGCAAAATGTGTGATAATATAAGCTGATGTAAATCTCTTGGAAACAGGTTGAAAATTCAGTTAATGAAAAGGGAATCTCATACTGATGTATTGATTAACCTTCTGAAAGAAGAAAAATCACTATGGTTTGTGATCTTACACTGGCAAATCTTGACAAATGCCACTCTAGCATTTCTGTGCCTTCAATACTAGATCATAGGTCAGCAACCTTTTCAGGAAAAGGGGCCAGATGTTCAGTGATGATGTCATCGCAAACCTTCTACGTTGCCAAGCTGTGGAAATGGCTGTGGAACTCAGCTTGGGAGGCAGACTCACACCCAATTTAGCGCATGCCAGAAAGGCTCTGCCATGCCTTGTCTAATTTGTCCTGTCCAGCAAATTGGGTGGGAGGCTTTGCTTCCCGAGACAAGCCCTGCGCAGGCCAGATGCCTTTGGGTGTTGGGCCACATCCGGCCTGCAGCCTATAGGTTGCTGTCCCCTGCTCTAGATATAAAATGAATTCTACCACATGCTTACAAAATCATTTTGGAACAGTGTAGTCTCACTTCTAAGCACAGACATAGATTTGCTGTCCATCTTTGAAATCTAGCCTGTCCCATGTTGATATTAGAATATATTTGTAGTGATGTATTATTACCCACAAATTAAATATCTTTCTATTGGATCTTTCCTTTTACAAAGATGAACTTATTATTACTACAGTATTTTTTCCTGACTCACTTTCTCAATATCTCCATTCCTAATTCCATGTCCAAAGGTTCCATGGATCACTCTTGCTCTTCAAGTCAAGATGTTGGAGCCATTTTTTGCAAAGCAGTGCTTCTCAAACTGTGAGTTGGGAACCACTAGGTTCCAATTTCAGGTGGGTCCCCATTCATTTCAATATTTTATTTCTAAAATAGTATACTTGATGCTCCCATGGTATGTGACTGCATTTGTGGAAATGTTACAGACCTGTACTTTTAACAAGCTACTATGTATAATCTTTTAACAATTATAGTAAATGGGACTTATTCCTCAGTAAGTGTGGGTAGGATTGCAGCCTATGATTGCTAAAAATTTTCCTGCTTGATGATGTCATTTCTGGTCATGACATCACTTCTGGTGGGTCCTGATAGATTCTCATTCTAAAAAGTGGGTCCCAGCGCTAAATGTGTGAGAACCACTATTGTATTCCCATTAAACTTTGGAGAGCTACCCGAACAACTTTGTCACTTGTTCCTAAAATCTGCAGGTGTTGTTTGTTCAATGGCTAAATCTAATGCAGACTCTCACCTGCTGCTCCAGTCCTCCCACTGACTCCAGGCACTGCTGTGCTGTTCACATACTGTTCCAAGAACACATCCTCCGAGGAAGCATCCTGATATTTCAAGTAAGCCTTTCCTCCACCTCCTGCCGCAATGAGCAAAGGTTCAAAAGCTCCATTGTTCTTCTGCTCAAGAATACACATATGGACACACACAAAATACATTAAGAAAATTGAAAAAGTGCAGCAGGGTTTAAAATCGGACACCAATTTAAGAAAGACAACAGATACGTGGGCTCCGTATCCACAGATCCTGTATCTGTGGTTTCACTTAACCGCAGATTGGATCCGAAGCCCCCCCATGCTGCCTCTGGAGGCAAGGGAAACTGGGCTTCTCTCACCTCTGGAGGTTCTTCCCTGGGCCTCCCAAAGCCTTACAAGGCATTAAAAAGTCACTTCTGGTTTTATCGCAAAATTGGAAGTAGCTTTCTTTTTTTTTTGCCATTGGTCATTCTGAGCTCTGCAGCAGGCAGTTGCGAACGACCTCTGCGGGCCTCAGAAGAACCTCCAGAGGCGAAGGGAGCCCAGCTCTCCTTGCCTCTGGAGGGGGGGGGCATTCCCCGGTATCCACAGTTTCAATTAATAGCAAGTGTTCCAAAACAGAACCCCTGTGGATACCGGGGCCCTCATGTACGAATAGCTGAAAATAAAATTGACAACACACTTAGTGTTTCTATCCCCTCCTTCTTGGTTCTGTGGGATTGTTGTGAATGTGTGTGTTGAGAGTCTAGGACACCTTATCTTTTCTATTTCCTCCTTTCTTCCATTGTACATTTGAGCTGTCCTGAGCTGTCTGTGACATCTTCAGTTAATTGTTTTATTTTGATATGCACCTTACTTTGTGGCCTTCTACATCCCCTCCCCATTTCTTCTATTTTGCCTTGTTTATTCAGGACCTTTTAATAAATTCCTTTTTGTTGTTCTTTGTTACCTGCCTGGTCTCAGTTCACAGGATGTGAGTTGGTCACATTCTCCCATATTGCTTAGTTCTCATTTGCAGTTTGTTTCTGAGTGAGAATCTTCCAGATTTTGGGAACCCCTTTTTCCAATCAAGGATAAAGGCTTTCCAAGGTGGACTCTGTTTTTCTCTCTCTAGTCACTTAGGGTTGGCAGTGTAGGCCTATCAAATCCCTAAATAGTCCCAGCCCAACCACTGGGATAGGAAACAGGGAGAGCTAGGACAAGATGGCTGTTACTAACTGCTAGGCATTGCAGCTGGTCACCCTTCTCCCATGCTTCCTGCAAATGCCCTTTTCCATCACAAAAGCCATGCCAGTTAAACTGATACATAAAAGTTTGTAGTATAAATAATGGCCATGAAAAACAAAACCTCCAAACCTTCAGTGCAGAGGAAGCCAGAAAGAAATAGGGCAGCAGAAGTATCTGTAACATAAACTTAAAATTACAACTTCCATCTGGGGGCTGCTAAAAAAACTGGTGTCTTCAATTTGGAGCAGCAGGCAGCTACTTGCCATGTGGGTCAACCAGGTGGGAAGGATAGTCTGCACATCCCCACACTGAGATTCTCAACAAAACAGGTTGAGGCACGTAGCGAACGGCTTACACAGGCTGCAGGACTAGAATGTTGCTGTTTTTAAACAGTCTTCTTATGTGGACATAGAGATTGAACTGGCCCTTACTTAATCACTGGCTACCTTCAGGAGGAAACTGGCAAGAAGCAGGACACTTACCCTGAAGACATAAGTGGCCCCTCCGCCTCCACCCCCTCCGCCAGCCCATTCAGTCAGTCCTTTTTCTTTCTTGTGCTCTTCTTCAATTTCAGAGGATTCCCCCAGGCAGATCTGTTGTGTCTGAGAGTTCCCCTGAAAGGCAGCAAAAGGCAGCAAAAGACTAGATACTGTCAACCAGTTAAGGAGAATTCTGTCTGAAGAAATCACCCTGTATTGAGCTCACTGAAATGTTAACTGTTTGATCACATTGAAATACATGTGCATATTGCAAAACCTTAGCCAAGTTGCCTTTCTGAGATTCTTGAAGGAAGAATTAGGATGGCCGATCTGAAATGCAATGTAAAAATAATACACAAAACCAACCAATTATTTGAAGGCCAATTTTAAGACTTTATTTTTTTTCAAACTGGGTAAAATAGAAAATTCGCTCTTTCCAAAACAAACCGCAGTGAAAATAGCTCTGAAAATAAACAAGTGTAAGACTCATAACTATTGTGCAAGATTTAGCTTTAATGATGTTTGCTGAGAAATTTCAATTTCTGTTACCTGTAGGTCTAACTCTTAGAAGAGAAAGCATTGAAATCTAACCACAAATGGCAAAATACCTCCAAGCTTTGGACAGGACAAGGAGGAACAGCAATCCTTATGCTTCCGTTTGTGAGATTCTGGGACAATAGGTACACGCCATTTATGTCTCAGACTAGAGAACAAACTCCACATAGAAGCCTCTGAAGTGAGGCTTACTCATCAGCTGCTCTGGGCTTACATGCATTCATATGCAGTGGCGGAGAAAAATGGAAGTGCTGTTCTATTGGCTCCTATGGGTCCCTGGTCAGGTCGCTACCCTCCTTAAGGGTGCAGCATCCCAAATGAAGGTTGGGAACCACTGTTGTAAACAATAGATCTTGCCATGCTAATCCATGTTTTTGTATGGATAATATAGGATTAACCAACATAAAGTACATAAGAAAGGCTGTGTTGGATCAGACCATCTAGTCCAGCATTCCATTTACCACAATGGTCAACAAGATGATAGCAAACAGCCCTCTTCTCAGCAATAGATATGCAGATGCATGCTGCCACTGAACCAGGAGATTACATATAGCTACTGTAATGCACACTGCACATGGCCAACAATGAAAACAGTCTAAACGCTGTATCTGGTTCAAAATGTACCTGGGAGGGGAGGGGATGTTGAGCTGATTGCATAATTATATTAGTTGCTATTCTGCTTTCAGACTGTACTCCAGGTGCTGGTGCTCATTTTAAGGCTTTACATGGCTTGGATCCTAGAATACTAATTTTTCTTGTATAAGTCCCAGTCACAGCTGCACTCTGTGGATCTGGCTCTGCTCCAGGTGCCATTGTTTCAGGAGCAAAACTACACCTGCTGGAAAGAGCAGCAGAAATGCCTTGACAATAGTGTTCCTGAGGCTCTGAAACGCATCCTTTGCCAAGGTGGGTACTCCCTGCTCTTCTTGTATTGCTTTCTGAAGACTTGCAAGACTTGGCAAGACTTGACAAGGTCAGCAGACCCATTTCCTCTGAAAGAGACATTTGTTGGACTGGTGTTTATATTCTTTTTTTTTTTTTTATAAACAATTTATAGCTTGGGTTGAAAGTCAGCAAAATCCAGTTTGTGGAGAAATATGATCTGAATGAAGCAGATCACAGCTTGACACTGACTGTGGTTGCTCCAGTACAAGAAATGAAAAAGGAGGAGCCCTCCTTGTGAATCCAGTGGGGATTTGATCTTTCAACACTGGCACGTGGATAAAACCTGAACCTCCCTGGCAGAAGGAGCAATTAAATTCATCCTGTGGAATACGCTTTACATGAAAGCCCAGCATGTGGTGGCTTCATTCAAGCAAATGAAAGGAGGAAGCACGCTGGCAAGCCAGTTTTGAATTCCAGAATCAATATTTTAAAACGGAACTTGCTGTAGCTATTTTTCTCTTTTCCCCACTTTTCATACAAGCTTATTGTCCTTTGAAGCCCTCAGACTTGGTCATTCAACAGAATCAAGAGACACGACTTTCTCTGGACTGTACCACTTCAGACTGCAGGGAGTGGGTTTTCCCCCACCCCGACAGAAAGCCAGGCCAGACCCTTTCCCTTGATCTGTGTGTGCAAGGAATTATTTAGTGGAGTGTCATCTCCACTGCCTCCTTCCACAAGGGGAACTCCACTACCAGGGTGTTAGTGCCGTGACACTTACCACCTGGCGAGTCTGTGCTGAGCCAGTGCTGGGTGGAGAACAGGCAACTGCTGCCTGGAGCTCCAGGCGAACGCTGGGTGGCAGAGAGGTGAGTGGGGGCATGGGGGGAAGCGTTAAGGGACAGGGGGAGGGTGGGGAGAATGTGTTGTGGGGGAGTGGAGCAGGGCAGGAATGTCCCCTTCCCCCAAGGAGGTGTTGGGAGTGCCTGCAGCTGCCCAACATCCATAGGTTACAGTGGCAGCCATATCAGCACTGCTGCAGCCTTGGATGCTGGGCAGCTCAGGATTGGGTAGCCCATCAGTTGGTCCACCACACATACTATTAACACTTTCTTTATTACCTCACAAAAACAAATGAGAGAGGTCACCTCCTCCCTCCCCCTAGGATTTCTCTTCACTTTCCTCAAGGAGGCCTGGCCTGGACTCTCTCACAGGGAGGCCTGCCTCCTATAAGGCAGTCTTGGGTAGGACCTCAGCCCCCAAGCCACTTGCTGCCCCCCATCACAGTCCAGTCCATTGTGCAGATTTGATCTGGTTCCCCGAGGCCTCATCTCCTGGCTCTCCCTTCTCACTCTTCTCCCTTGCGGTACTGGTGATGGAGGCAAACTGTCTCTGCCTCCACTGCTATGTCCGAACTCCTGCCTTGGGCTCCCTCCTCATATAACCACCGCTGCTTCCTCATCCATCATCAAAGTCTGTCGCTTTCTCTGGCGCAAGTCTGCTCAGTGTTGCAAGTTTACGTCTCTTACCCCTGGGCAGGCATCTTCCCCCTGTTGCCCCACCAAGATGTAGAGGAGCTCATCTTTCTTCAGCTGGAAATTAGCTGAAATAAAGACTCCATGGGATTGCTTGTTGTGATTCTTGGCTCCTTTTCCTCCAGCTGCCCCATAGGCTGAAATCCTGGAAAAGAACAGCAGCAGTTAGGGGATAATAGCACTGGCCCACCTTACAAGTGTGTTATCGGCACTATTGAAGCAAATGAGTTTGCAATGCTGGGAACACTTAAAATTGCCATACATATATATATATGCTCAATATTAGTATGGTGACAAACCGCCATGATACTCACGTATACCGCTTTGATGCTGGCACTCGCCAAACTTGCACCCCTCGCAGCCGCCCCTCTTTCTCCACAGTCACAGAAACGTTGGTGTTGGTATAGGCACTATCACACTGCGCTTGGGTTGGCCCTCGAGGCCCACTGGCCCCACAAGAGCCGAACCACCAGACATTTTCAGGCACTTCCCCTGCAAGCAGAAAAACATCCAGAGTTGAGACTGAACGTTGAGCTCCTCTTCTTGCAGAGACAAATGCCATATTCACACAACTTGTCTGGCTAGCAAAGGAAATTCTTTTTCTTATCTTCATTATTCCTGCCAGTTTTAGTATGACCAGCAGAGGCATAACGTGCTGCCCCGTTCCTGGGGTAATGATGTCATGTGACATTGTGACATTGCTTTCGGGTTCTCCCTAGAGGAGGAAGTGCTCGCGGTGGCAGCTTTGCACTCCCCGTTCCTTCTCCTTTAAAGGGGAGCCTCCACAGGAGAAGGAATGGAGGGCACAAAGCCACCAGAAATGCCTCCTCTGGGGAGAACCTGGACGTGGCTGCCTTGTGCTAACAAAGCACATACCCCTCAGGCTCCACCCTAGTTACACCTCTGATGGCCAGTGAAGGAGACATAAGACCACCTTGACTGCAAACAGAAACTGATCAGCAACAAGATTGTTTGCAGAGGTTTTCAAACTGTATGCCATATAGGTACTTGCACATCACCTTCTTTGTAATGGAAGTAGACACAAGACAATAGGTTGGAAGTCAGAGCCCAAAGAAGGGCAGGAATTGGTTTCAATATATGAAACACTTATGACATCGGCTTTTGCATATGAATCTCCAGTTCTGTTAGGGATAGAGAGGGCAAGAGAATCAAGGAATACCCAGTCAAAAAGAATTCTGACTACATTTCTGGCCAATGCAGAATTTTTCAAGAATTCTATCCTTTTTTCCCTTGTGCCCCAGGTATGCCTGGACAGGACATAAGAACATAAGAACAGCCCCACTGGATCAGGCCATAGGTCCATCTAGTCCAGCTTCCTGTATCTCACAGCGGCAACCACCAAATGCCCCAGTGAGCACACCTGATAACAAGAGATCCACATCCTGGTGCCCTCCCTTGCATCTGACACAGCCCATTTCTAAAATCAGGAGGTGGCACAAACACATCATGGCTTGTAACCTGTAATGGATTTTTCCTCCAGAAAGTTGTCCAATTCCCTTTTAAAGGCATCCAGTCCAGATGCCGTCACCACATCCTGTGGCAAGGAGTTCCACAGACCAACCACACGCTGAGTAAAGAAATATTTTCTTTTGCCTAACTCTCCCAACACTCAATTTTAGTGGATGTCCCCTGGTTCCTGGTTCAGGAAAAGGAAGATGGAAACCGATCAAAAAAGGATGTGCTAAGGGAAGGAAACTTCCTCTCTTCTTTTCCCAATCCAGGAAATGAGAGTAAGAGAAGCAATGGGACCGAGGAAGGTATTTAAAATTGGTCGCCTTCACCAACCTGCTTCCAGAGGCAACTACATCAGTCATGGATAGGCAGGCCCTGGTTATAAGATAACCAGAAGTGAGCTAGTAATAAACAAACAGCATGGATACACAGTGGGGTACCTAATCACCTAGAGGAAGGGGCTCTTCCAATGGACTGAGGAGACGTTCACCCAGCATGTCTGTTTCCCGTGGGTGCTGTTGCCTTCCATCAGGGTGGCTTTGTCTTCTTCCTGCCAGAATGTGAGAATGAGTGACAAACAGGAAAGAAAAAGGGATTCAGGTGAATAACTTTTGCTGAAATAAATACATCATGTCCAGGGTATAAGCCACAGGAAACAAAGCCTTTTTGTTTAAAATATCAGAAATTACACCATCAAGAGGAGCAAAAGGAACACAGAACTCCGAGTGGGTAAGCAGCCCAATCCTATCCACATTTACCTGGGACTAAGCCCCATTGACTATAATGTGACTTACTTCTGAGGAGACATGCATAGGATTGGGCTGTAAGTACTGTACCACAATATACAAACATCTGGAGTTGGATAAGAAAATTAAGAGGGGAAATAAGAAACAAAGAGCATTTAAAAGTTTTCCCCCCAATATGGTTTTGGTTATTATGTTTAGTCAAACATATTTCAAACTCCCTCTACATACTCAAACCCACTATGCAGATATTGGGCGTGGACGCTTCCCACAGTTAAATCAGGATCAATGATAGGTCACTGATCACAAGACCAGCAGATTTGCTGCAAAACAAAAACAAAACTACCCCCAGACTAAACAATCCAATATTTCTACTGCATTGCTCCCCAAAGTAATAGGCTTTGAGACTTCTCTAGCCATGGGAAGAGCAGCAGTGATGTCATGGAAGGTTCATGATCATTCTAATTGCAAACAGAAACAGTGTGCTGATAGTAACAGCTATGAACTGGGAAGGGATGCAAAGGAAATACCATCATACTGTTGCAGTGGAGATCAGTTATTTAGTCGAGGGTGAACACAACAGCTTTAGAAAGATAATTTTTTTTAAGTCTGTGAATTTTCAGGGTTCTCTGCTTGTAATATAAAATATGCTGCTCTGAAGGTCAGAGTGACGGGAACAGAACTCTCAAAAAGGGGTTTAGGAATTGATGCGGGGTAAGGATAGAAGGCAGACATGACAAATCAGCAGTTGCGAGTTTCATCCTAGATGGTGTAGTTCACAAATGTCCACACCTGCAATGGAGGGGACTAGGGCAGTGTTTCTCAATCAGTGGTACTCATACCACTGGTGGTACTTGAGGTGGTGTCTGCTGATACACATGGGACCCCCACATTCCCACCACCTGGCAGTGAGACCAGCAATACCACCCAACAAGCAGCAGTAGTAGGTTCAGCTTGGAGAGCTTTTTACATACTCAAAAAAGCCCTCTCGTCTGCCCCAAGCATCATACTGGTGCTTGTCACATTGTGTCTGGCCTCCCAATCCAGAAGTAACTGGTGATAACATCACCATGAGAGGACCATGAGAAGTAGTACAATGGGGACAAATGGTGGAGAAATGCTACACTTGGGGATTAGCACACGCTAAAACAGGGGTCTCCAAACCCCGGCCCAGGGGCCAGATATGGCCCGCAGCAAGCCTCTTTCTGGCCCGCAGCCAACCTCATGTCCTCTGAAAGCCTCTGGCCCACTCAACTGAACATGACCAGAACTGTGCTCTGATTGTGTCTGGAGGGTGTTCTGAGGGCCAGAGAGGTTGAATGAATGAGCCCATTCATTCATTTATTCACTCATCTAAGTTCCATCTCTAATTTATTTATTTAAATTTTTTTTCTGGCCCTCCACACCACGCCAGATATTTGAGGCGGCCCTCTGGCCAAAAAGTATGGAGACCCCTGGGCTAAAGCATTAAAAAAATGTCAATTCAATATGCATCTAAGGGCGCAATCCTAACCAACTTTCCAGCACTGTGCTGGACATAGCTGTGCCCAGGGCCTAGAAGAGGGGGGGTAAAGGGGGTAATTTGTACCTAGGCCCAGGGCAAAAAGGGGGTCCCAGAAGTCAAAGGAGGGGGCCCAGAAATTTCCTGTGATTTGACATTTTCCTATCTACTCAGATTTGTTGCCTGTATGGGATGCTGGGGACATTACCATGACTGGGGGTGCTGCGGACACTACTGATTCCACATGGGTGGGTAGACCTGGGCTCCAAAGACTTTTCCAGCTGTCTCTACCCTCCCCTCACTATGCTTCGTCCCTCCCTGCCCTATTCTGCTCACCCATCACCACACTCCCCGGCTCTGTTTCACTCCTGCCCCTTTGCAAAGGGCCCCCCCCCAATTTTGTACCCCCTGATTAAATTTCTCTCAGAGGGCCTGGCTATGCCAATGTGGTGTGCACTGCATCCTTCAATGGGGAAGTAGTCAAGGGGGCCTCCTCAAGCTAAGGGCATGTATATTGCCCTATCTTGAGGGATGCATTGCATCTAAGGCAGTGCTGGAAAGTTGGTTAGGATTGCGCCCTAACACCCATAAAATTCTCCATGTACTGTAGAGTTGTTCACTACAAACTCATAGATATTTTCTACTGATAATACAGGGTAGTTTTACAGGACAGTTCACACAATGCACCCAACCCGTGGCCTGATTTTACCCCAAATCAGGCTAGCAGGTGGGACAACTGTAATAAAATTAGTGTAAAAGAAATTATCTGGATGAAAGGAAAACTGAATAAAGCTACTTTACGCTGAACACAAAGAGGTTCTTGATCTTCTTGGCCTTCAGTTTAATTTCATAGGAAGCGAAAGGTCATGAACTCCTTCCAGCTCAGCTGCTGATATCCAGAGATGCACAATAAACTCAGTCACATACACAGGATGTAAATCGCTCATGAGAACAGTCTGTATCTCTGGGTTGATCTTTAACGTAACAGGATCCTAACCGGCTGTCCTCAGGCAGTTCTTCATCAATTCCAAACAAACAGCCTTTCCTCCTTTTCCAAACAGTCTCAATACTTCACCAACTATGTCTCCATAATGCTTGCAAAAGAGACAAACTAATTTCTGACCCCCCACCAAGAATCAGGTTGCCCACATTCTTGGAATTTTATAATCTGATGTAATATGTAACAATAACTTTGAGGGACTGACCAGTGCCAGGAGCGGGGCAACACAATGATGCCAACACATCACCTCCCTGCATTATCACGGCACCCTTCATGTCAGGAAACTGTATCCGATTTGGAGCCAAACTGAGCCGGGGCGGCAGGGAGGGCCCTCAGTGCTCTGCTGATAACTCTTAGCACTCAGGTAGTGAGTGCTGGCCCTCCCCAAAGAGGGGCCAATCCACCCCAGATACTCCACCCACACTATGCTACTCATCAGTAATCAGATGCTAACTACAGTATATCATATGAATCAAGAGCCCTGGTCATCTCTACATTCTAAAAACAGCCTGTATTTAAGGCCAGTAACAGACTTGTCAAGCAAGTGGCCCACTTGCTTAGGCCAGTTCGGCACTGGGAGGATGAACGAAAATGGCCAACGCCTGCTAGAGCTTTGCTGTCATCACGGTCTCTGCGTCAGCAACACCTTCTTCAACATGAAGCCCCAACATAGAGTCTCTTGGAGACACCCAAGATCAAAGCACTGGCACCAGCTCGACCTGATTCTCACCAGACGCTCCAGCCTTCCCAGCATCAAGATCACACGCAGTTATCAGGGTGCTGCCTGCGACACTGACCACTCCCTGGTGTGCAGCAGAGTGAAACTGCAAACTAAGCGACTGTATCACACGAAAAAGGAAGGAAGACCTCGCATTAATACGAGCAAGACCCGGAATCAGAGAAAAGTGGAGGAATTTGCACGAGCGCTTGAGGAATCTCTTCCAGGCCCGGCCGATGCAGATGCATCCAACAGATGGAAACATTTCAAAAATGCCGTCTACAACACCGCCTTGTCCATATTCGGCAAGAAGACCAACAAGACGGCAGACTGGTTTGAAGCCCACTCTGAGGAGTTGACACCAGTAATTGAGGAAAAGAGGAGTGCTCTAGCAGCATATAAGCCTGTCCCAGTGAGTGCAACCTGCAGGTCCTCTGAGCTGCTCGCAGCAAAGTCCAGCAGACTGCCAGGAGATGTCCTAATGACTACTGGCTCCAACTCTGTTCCCAGATTGCAGCTGACATGCGCAACATCAAGGGGATGTATGACGGTATCAAGCTGGCCCTAGGTCCAACACAGAGGAAAACTGCCCCTCTGAAGTCTGCCACAGGCGAGGTCATCCAGGACCGGGCGCAGCAGATGGGACACTGGGTGCAACACTACTCTGAGCTATATTCCCGGGAAAATGCAGTAACCGAGGAAGCACTGAACAACATCGAGTGCCTGCCTGTGTTGGAGGAGCTTGACAGTGGACCAACCCTAGCAGAACTTCACATGGCCCTGGACTCCCTTGCCTCTGGCAAGGCACCTGGGAAAGACAGCATCCCTGCTGAGGTCCTAAAGTGCTGCAAAGAGATCATTGCCACTGAGCTGCATGAAATCCTCTGCTGGAGAGAAGGTAGAGTACCACAGGACATGAGGGATGCAAACATCGTCACGCTGTACAAGAACAAAGGCGACAGGGGTGACTGCAATAACTACCGCAGCATCTCTCTCCTTAGCACTGTAGGAAAGCTGTTTGCCCAAGTTGCACTGAAGAGGCTCCAGGTACTTGCAGAGAGCGTCTATCCAGAATCACAGTGCGGATTCCGAGCCAACAGGTCCATCACCGATATGGTATTCTCCCTTAGACAGCTGCAGGAAAAATGCAGGGAACAACAACAGCCACTCTTTATACCCTTCATAGATCTCACAAAGGCTTTTGACCTGGTCAGCAGAGACGGCCTCTTCAAGATTCTCCCCAAGATCAAATGTCCACCCAGGCTCCTCAGCATCATCAGATCTTTCCACGAGGACATGAAGGGCACCGTAGTCTTTGATGGCTCCACATCAGACCCCTTTGACATCCGAAGCGGAGTGAAGCAGGGCTGTGTTCTTGCGCCAATCTTGTTTGGGATTTTCTTCACTGTCCTGCTGAAGCAGGCCTTTGGAACTGCAACAGAAAGCATCTATCTCCGGACCAGATCAGACAGAAAGCTCTTCAACCTCTCCAGACTGAGAGCAAAGTCCAAAGTCCAGCTGAAATGTCTGCGTGACTTCCTCTTTGCCCACGATGCAGCTGTCACCATCCACTCTGCCAAAGATCTCCAGCAGCTCATGAACTGTTTTAGCAAGGCCTGCCAAGACTTTGGACTGACAATCAGCCTGAAGAAAACACAGGTCATGGTTCAGGATGTGGACTCACCTTCCTGCATTGCAATCTCTTCACATGAGCTGGAGGTTGTCCATGACTTTGTGTACCTTGGCTCAACGATCTCCGACACTCTTTCTCTCGATACCAAGCTAAACAAACGCATCGGTAAAGCAGCTACCACGTTTTCCAGACTCACAAAGAGAGTCTGGTCCAACAAGAAGCTGATGGAACATACCAAGATCCAGGTCTACAGAGCTTGCATCTTGAGTACACTTCTGTATTGCAGCGAGTCCTGGACTCTTCGCTCACAACAGGAGAAGAAGCTGAACGCTTTTCACGTGCGCTGCCTCCGATGCATCCTTGGTATCACCTAGCAGGACAAAGTTCCAAACAACACAGTCCTGGAACCAGCTGGAATCCCCAGTGTGTATACACTGCTGAAACAGAGACGCTTGCATTGGCTTGGTCAAGTCGTGAGAATGGGCGATGGTCGGACCCCAAAGGATCTCCTCTATGGAGAACTTGTGCAGGGAAAGTGCCCTATGGGTAGACCACAGCTGCGCTACAAGGATATCTGCAAGAGGGATCTGAAAGCCTTAGGAATGGACCTCAACAGATGGGAAACCTTGGCCTCTGAGCATCCCGCTTGGAGGCAGGCTGTGCAGCATGGCTTTTCCATGGGCAGGAGGGCAGGAGGTCTGGTCTAGAGAGTAGAGCCTCTGTTTGCCTGAGGATAACATCTGCAGGTCGCCAGTTCGAGACCACCTGCTCCGTGAATGGTGAGACCTTGAAGCAGCTGACAAGCCGAGCCAAGTTATTCTACCTGCTCTTTGGTGTGAGCGAAGAAGCTTCTTGGCTGCCCTCCATGTGAGAGATGAAGGAGCTGCTTGTCAGCTTGCGTGGGAGGAAACTGGAGGCCAGAATGTGATACCAGATCAGAAAGATCCATCTGAAATGTTGTGGTTCTTGAAAGATAGAACCTTTAAATTGTAAAAATCCCTACGGGGATTTAGAACAGCCTGCCTTGAATAAAGTCTGAGGAGAAATCTGACGACCAAGAAAGGCGGTATATAAATACCTGTATTATTATTATTATTATTATTATTATTATTATTATTATTATTATTATTATTATTATTATTATTTCCCAGTTTGAAGAGACACTTTGCCAACAGACTGAGGCAAAGAGGCAAAGAAGGAAGGCCCATAGCCAGGGAGACAGACCAGGGACACACTATACTTGCTCCCAGTGTGGAAGGGATTGTCACTCCCAAACCGGCCTTTTCAGCCACACTAGACACTGAGCCAGAACCACCATTCAGAGCGCGATACCAGAGCCTTTTGAGACTGAAGGTTGCCAGCAACACACTGATTCATTCCCACACATGCCAAGAGAGAAGCTCTTCAACTCCTTCTCTACCAATGAGGACAGCAACAGCGACAGTGGCAGATGCCTTTGTTAGGCACCTCAGCAACTCACTACCATTTTCATGTGTGCCCTAGTTTGCCCCACTGTGCAAACTACAGTGAGCAGCTGTAGTGCATAAGGGAACAACCACTACATTGCATTCTGAATAACATTTTTTGTGTATACACTGGGGCAGAAAGAGTTAAAAGAGCCCTCTGTATCTCAACTTGGGAGAAAGTAGTATACTACAGGATGTGAGAAACCGTGGGTGGGGTTCCTTGGAAACAGCAGCTGGGCAAAGGCTGTATGGCAAGTCTTTGGGGGTAGATTCAGCTTCAAGCCTCCAATTATCTACCCCTAATCGAAATACTCCAAAAGCTTGGATCTGAACTTAACTAAACATAGAGTTAGGAAAGGGTCACCTTGAAGATCACTAAATGGGGAGGTTATGAACATATCTGGACCATGTTTCAGCTGGAGCTGAGGTCTCCGTCAGCTGCTCCCTGGCCTGAAGAGTTCCTTTGCTAGTTTATTGCAATTCCAAACAGAGCGGCTGCTTAAACAGCCAACTAGAGTACCCTTAAAAGAAGTGCAGCCAGAAGCAGCCTTAGGTTTTTCGCTGCTTGAGACAAAAATGCTAAATGGTTTCTCTGTCCAACTCTGCTTTCTTCTCCCCATGTACCCCCCTCATGAGATATAGTGTTATTCTGCAGCAGGGGGGTGGGGTGGAGGAGGACTACAGTCAATGGGTCTCATTTGACCCACCAACACATTTTGATCAGCCTGCTGAAGTCAATGGCATTATAATTACATGTACCCCCCTCTAATTCCGCTTCTCCCCCAACTCCTTTCCATTACAATGTGCCTTCTCTCTCCTGCTGAATAAAACAATTGCTGGGCTGGATCACTCTTGCTGGGAGGGACAATAAGCAGCCCTTCAGCAGCAAACAGTTTTCTCCTATTGTGAATAATCTTAGTTATGTACAAAATATTTATTATTGTCTATAACTGACTCTCTACAGTCCACCACACTAGCAAGACTGAATGATGTGGCCCTGGCAGTGCACAATAGGCATCACTGGTACCAGCTTGGAAGTACAGGCTTAGTATCCCTTATCTGAAATGCTTGGGACCAGAAATGTAGAATTTTCCACTTGTGTTATCAAGTTGGCACTCAAAAAGTTTTGGATCATTTCAGATTTTTGAATCGGGGATGCTCAACCTGTACTTCCCATCCACTCAAACACCTTCATTACCCTTTGGCAACTTTTAATAACTCTCTCTCCTCCAGATGCAATGAAAGGATGAAAGTCCTGGGTATGGGTCAAATAGCCAAGCAGTTATGGGTGAAGATGGAAGAGAAAATGAGACAGCAAGAGAGAAAAAGTTTGCAGCTGGGAGAAGCGGTTTTCTCATCCAACTTCCTTTGTGTTCCTTTCCATGATTGAGACAGTAGCAACAGATTCCCAGAGAGGCCTGCCTTCTTGGTTTATGCCCCAGATGCATTCACAGCCTTCAACATGTGCCCTCTTCAAGAAGTGTTCTTGGTGCTTGCCAAGTGTTTATAGCACCAGTTAATGAAGTAAATTAAAAGCCTGATAGCAGCAGCTGCCTGCCGGTTGTACAAAATCCCTCCAGGAAAAATGCATCATTTTCAACAGCAGGTGTTAAGCGTGAGCTCAGAAAATAAGCCAGCGCTAAGGCAACCCTGAGGACACGGATACAAGGACAAATACGGTGACAAGCAAAGGCAAGAAGAGCTGCTGTGGTCCCAAATCATCAGATCCTGGTCTAGGATGCTAAACAGAAAAATGATCCAATGAACAAGAAGATGGCATCTGACCAATCAGAAACAACACAGGTACATAAAACTGTGCTTTCACAACCTACTGAACTGCCATGGCAATGAGGTTTCATTCAATGAGGTTTCATTCTCTGCCCCAGAATCCAAGGAACTACTACTCATGCCCAATGTAACTGTGGATCTTTACACCCCACCCCTTTAAACAAAAACCCACATACCCACATGACATTCAAAAGAGAAAGGCAGTGAAATGTACAGCCAGAACACATGAGGATATAAGCATTTCCATCTAAACAAGAACTAAATTGCACTTTCCTGCTGGCTCTCCTTCCTTCCTTCCTTCCTTCCTTCCTTCCTTCCTTCCTCCCCCCCCCCCCAAAGCTCCCAACATAATCTCTTTTCTATTAATTGGCTCCGTCAATGACATCTGAAACCTCTCCTGGCAAAGGGAGCAGTAATTTTATTACTAAGAGCAAAGCAGAGCTGCTGGGATTCTGCAAGATCAAATTGAATTAAAAGGATGAGATGATGAATGAAATGGCTTGTACTCAGAGGCAAAACAGTGCCAGTTTACAGGAATTCAAGAGATAGTTACGGACCTGAGTATTTCAAGAAGCAGTTACTTGTGGCTGCATTTCATGTTGAAAACTGTAATATACATTTCAGCTGTCCCAATTTCCCAGTAAGAGTCTCTGTTTTCTGATAAATTGTTATCTTAATCTTGTTCCGCTTTTGCCTTTGTGAAAGATGTTTCGGAGGACTTAACATTAGGTTTGAACTGAAACACCTCCTCCATTTCACTGTTCCATTTGCAGGTACAAAATGAGGGGAGCACTTTGGCAATTTTCAGAGAAGCGGGAACGGGGGGGGGGGCTTACCAGGGCACCTATATTCTTCCTGCTGGTTGGTAACTACCAATTTTTACCCATAATTCCAGTCTGCATCATCTAGGCTGTGTTAATTTTTCAACTAGAAAATAGCCAGAAGTGAAGTCGCTAGCATGCCTCTAGCATGCTAGAAGCATAATTCATTAAAAAAACGAAAGGAAAATGTCAAACGTACCTCAGGGTGCTTCTGCAACATTTAAACATTGTCTTATAGCAGTGGTTCTCAAACTGGGGGTTGCAACGCACCAGCCAGAGAGTCCTGGCCTTTGCCCCCTTAAGGGGCAGAGAGGGGGGGGGAGGCAGCAATGCAATCGCCAGAATTGTATAGCTTTGGAGGGGTGCAAGGGCTTGCGTGGACTCACCACAGCCTGCAGCAGCTTTCTGGGGGTACGGGGAGTCCTGCGCCAGACTCTGCAGGGCTCCCCAACATGCAGAGACAGTGCTGCTAACAAACATGACTCACTTCTGGTTTGCGACTGCGAAACCAGAAGTGTGTCGCAATCATTATTTTCACTGTTTCCGCATGTTGGGGAGCCCTGCGGAGGAATGCTGAGAACTGAAAGCTGAAAAACAAACGCAGCCATGGTGTCATTCTGAAGGAAACCGGTGCATTATGAACAACTCACCATTAGAAAGGCAATCTAGACCAAAAGTAATATTGTCTACAGCAATCTCGGCTTGAGAATTCCAGCCCCAGTTGGCCAGGAGTTGCAGGTGAAACCTTTGTAATAAAGCAGATATTATAGAGAGGGAGGCTGACAAAGAATATATTAATGATAAAACCAAGACACAGCAGAATTTGTAGTATAGCTCTGATAAACGAAACATAAACATCAATTTATTTCTTCACAAAAGAAGCTTTCATAAGCAATATTGCTTGAAAAATAAGAATGCTCTGTACTTTGTTGCAATTCCTAGGAAGAATAAGCTATAACTAAATTATATTACAGAAAACATGCTTGAATGCATACACAATAAAACTTTAAGGAGCCCTGATTTTGCTGTCATTAACAAAGTAATAGTCAATAGATATCAGATCACCAGTCAAGGATCTATCCCTGGAAAAAGAAGTTTAGCATGAGAGCTCTGGCTAGTTTACATTCAGCATAAGCAGTTGCATTACCCAACCACAGTTGGCAGAAGTAACCACTAAACATCAACTGTAATAGTTGTATCACAAGAGCTGTACATTCGTTTGGAGGTTTCCCCATTTACCCTCATCTTCATAAAGTTCCTTCCCTCTATGATCTCCCATGGGTAAAATATTATACTGTAAACTCTTGGGGGGAGGGGGTCATTTTATTGTACCTGTCATTTTATTGTACAGTTTTATTGTACCTTTTAAAGGCTATAACAGGCAGGCTTTGTCCTGGCAGGACAAAGTTCCAAACAACACAGTCCTGGAACGTGCTGGAATCCCTAGCATGTATGCACTGCTGAAACGGAGACGCCTGTGTTGGCTCGGTCATGTCGTGAGAATGGATGATGGCCGGATTCCAAAGGATCTCCTCTATGGAGAACTCGTGCAAGGAAAGCGCCCTACAGGTAGACCACAGCTGCGATACAAGGACATCTGCAAGAGGGATCTGAAGGCCTTAGGAGTGGAGAATGGATGATGGCCGGATTCCAAAGGATCTCCTCTATGGAGAACTCATGCAAGGAAAGTGCCCTACAGGTAGACCACAGCTGCGATACAAGGACATCTGCAAGAGGGATCTGAAGGCCTTAGGAGTGGACCTCAACAGGTGGGAAACCCTGGCCTCTGAGCAGCCTGCTTGGAGGCAGGCTGTGCAGCATGGCCTTTCCCAGTTTGAAGAGACACTTGGCCAACAGTCTGAGGCTAAGAGGCAAAGAAGGAAGGCCCATAGCCAGGGAGACAGACCAGGGACAGACTGCACTTGCTCCCAGTGTGGAAGGGATTGTCACTCCCAAATTGGCCTTTTCAGCCACACTAGACGCTGTTCCAGAACCACCTTTCAGAGCGCAATACCATAGTCTTTCGAGACTGAAGGTTGCCAACATATCAATTGTACCTTTTATTGCACCTCCCATTTTATTGTACCTTTACAAAGTGTCATGCAGACTGATGGTGCAATACAATATAGCCCTGTAATATACACTGCTGATTTCCTACTTACCAGTTCTGAAGCCTTGGCATTTCCAATGTTATGAGAAACCACTGGTCACTCCAGGTCCCTGTCCTTTCCCACACCAGTGGGGTGGCACTGGTGTCACCTGCCTCTTCGTGGACAGCAAGCGAGATGGTGCCATTGTATCGGCCAAACACATATACTGAGTACTGAACCTAAAGTGAAGAGGCATAAAGCAACTATCAGTGAAACTCTTTCTTGATGTATGTAGGCTCTACGCTGGACTATAGAAGTTTTTTTTTTTTCAGGATGAGAGCCATGGTCTAAATTAAATCCAAAAACTAGAATGAAAATAAGAACTAGAACTAAAAACTCTGGTAAAAACTGAAAATAAAAACTGATAAAAGTAGA
Source organism: Tiliqua scincoides (assembly GCF_035046505.1). NCBI lineage: Eukaryota > Metazoa > Chordata > Lepidosauria > Squamata > Scincidae > Tiliqua > Tiliqua scincoides. The sequence goes on from NC_089821.1 coordinate 14,761,241, forward strand.
AATTGAGAACTAAAACTGGAAACTAATACTATAGCCTCTGAGGAAGCCCACCAAAGTTGTGGGTGAAACGCAAGGTTTTCGTTTCTAGCGTGCAGTTCTTGCTTTTCATTGTCGATTTTAGTTTTTAGTTATTTCAGCCTCTAGTTTTAGTTTCCACTCCACTCAGATTATTAAGGATCGCAGTGCTGTGCTTAACACACTTTGGGCGCAATCCTAACCAACTTTCCAGCACTGACTTAGCTGTGCCAATGTGGCATGCACTGCATCCTGCAGTGGGAAGGCAGACAAGGGGACCTCCTCAAGGGAAGGGCATGTTTGTTACCTTAGCTTGAACCTGCATTGTGGCTAGGTCAGTGCTGGAAAGCTGGTTAGGATTGGGCCCTTTGTTCTTCTAGGGAATAACTCAGACAATTTCTCCCCTATGAGTAAAACATGATATGGAATGGGATACTGAAGTGGCCTCATGCAGCACACCTGTCTGAACTGGTCCTTATTCTCTGTAGCTTTATCACAGCGAAGGAATGAGGAAACACAATTTCCTCAAACTGTTCTCATGAAAAGAAAAACATGCAGAAACCACTATGTCCTGGATGGAGGTGATATCACCCTGGACCTGAACAGAAATGCTTACAGGGATTAACAGGAAAAAAGATTTTCCCCCTCCTTCTTTTGTGCTCTACTTTTCACTTTACCACACCACCTGTTCTGTGCGCAATGTGTGCAAGTGCTCTCCCATCCCAAAATCTTCACCAAAGTAGCGAACACCTTGTATAAAGAATAACTTAGGGCACAATCTTAACTGCGTCCTGGGCCAGTGCAAGTCCCTTGCACCGACCTGGGAGGGTCGCAAATGTGCTGTAAAGCACTTTTGCGACTCCATGGGAGTAACCTGTGCCAGCGCACAGAAGTGTGCTAGCCCAGGGAGGCCAGATCTAGCCTCTCTAGAGACAGCAGCACCTGAGTTTGCGTCGGCCAAGTTCAGCTGGTGCATGGGTCGGTGGGGGGGGGGAAATGGTAAGGGCAGGGAGGAGGCAGGAGGGAGGTGTTCCAGGGTGAGGGGAGGGTGGGGAGCGGGTAGGCGGGGAGCAGGAGACAGGGCCAGGACCCAGCAGTTATGCTGGATCCTAGCCCCATTCCTGAGCAGCGGGGCATAGCTCCAGTCTGCTCAGATCTGTGCCACCTCATTAAGTGGCGCAAATCCGAGTAGACCCATTGGGGCTGCTGCCACTTTACCCAGGGTAAGGGGGAAAGTTTCCCTTTGCCTCGGGCTGAGCAGCAGTCAGTCCCAACCTTGCGCTGGATACAGCGCAGGCCTCCTGGCCTGCCCGTTCCAGTGCAGGTTAGGATTGCACTGCCCATTCTGGTACCTGCCTGCATACAGTAGCCAAAACGGCATATATTTATTTCATAGAAATAATTTTGCTTCTGCTCAACCCACACCTCCTCCACACAGGTATCAGCCTGTGATATTTCACAAGGAATTGCCAATGCTCTTTCAAGTCTTAGAACAGAACACAATGTAGTAGAAGAATAGAATGGCTGAAATTCTCAGAAAGCTGAATTCTTCCTATGTCCATTACCAGTTTCTGTGCTTATACAGTACAGGAATACACACAGTACTGAAGGAAATGCAGGTTCTTGTATTAGAATGGAAAGGAGTGAAAGTGAAAATAAAAATCATTCCTCAGTGTTTATTATGTATTTGGCACTATAGCCATACTATACAGCAGGGGTGTCCAAGCTTTTTGGCAGGAAGGCCACATCATCTCTCTGACACTGCGTTGAGGGCCGGTAAAAAAAGAATTAATTTACATTTCAAATTTAAATAAATTTACATAAATGAATATATTAGAGATGGAACTTATATGAATGAATGAAGGTCTTTCAATAACTCAAGGCCTGTAAAAGGCCTTGCACAAAGCAAGACCAACCTTTCCCTCACTGCCGCTGCTGCATAACAGACGTGAAACAGCAAGCAGTGAAGGGCGCCCTTGTCCCACAGCTCACATTACAGGTCAAATAGTCGCCCTCACACTGAGACCAGTTGTGTCAGACCAGCATGGGTTCCAGTAAGTTTCTGGAGGGCCAGAGGCTTATTGGAAACTGGGAGCTCCCTGCAGGCCAGACTGGGAGTCCTTGAGGGCCACAAGTGGCCCCTGGCCCGGGGTTTGGGCACCCCTGCTATATAGAAAAGGTAGTAATATTCATTCGTGCTTGAGAATTCCTTTCCCAAATTAAGCAGGGACATCTGAATTCTCTATAGGGCATAACAAATGCTTCTCAAGTCAGAGATTTGTTTTATTTATTGTAAAAGATTATACCCCACTTCATAAAAAAAAAAAACCTTTAGGCAGCTTACAATTCAATTTAAAACACAATGAAAATACAATACAATAAAATAGTGTGAAAAAATAAACCAATGAAAACTTAAACCTAGCCAGGGAAGGCCTGGAGAAATATGGTTTTGAAGAGCACCAAAAGAAAAAGAAAAAAGTTCAGCAAACTTCTCATTAGAGCATGTTCTATAAAGAAGGGGGCTATCACCAAGAAGGTCCTCCTGTGAGTCTCCTCTGACCAAATCCTGGTCGGATGAGGGATGAAAAAGGGGGATGACTCTGAACTCCATGCTAAATTTAACTGCACAAAGATTTCTTGAGCTATTCTTTTCAAAAAGTCATTTTTTCATAATCTGAAAAGATCATTTTAATTTTGGGGTTTTCAAAACAGCTAACAGTCAGAACTACATGGAAAAAGAATGGGCTGTGACAGGTTTTAGAGTACAAGGATGAGAAGCAATGTACCTGGTAGGTTCCATTGGCAAGAGCAGCTGGTAGACTGGCACTATGTGCCTTGGCGATGCCATCTGTGTGATCGCTGTGTACGTATAGATATAGAAAGTGACCTGGAAAATAAGTTTAAATTGCATTTCAGCAGTTAATTTGGTTTGTACTTTGTTGGAGCTCCTGGAGAATTAGACTTGGAACATTCCAGAAACTGCCAGCTTCACAATCAGATTGTGGTAAATTTTCACTCTTCACCCAGCCACGAATGAGTGGAGGTCTCCAGTGTGTTCTGTCATCCACATCTCTGTGTCAAACACTAGAAGCTCCCCACGGATGCTCACAGAAGATCAACAATGGTCCAGATAGGTTCCCAGGTTAGTTTTGCTAAACTACTAGATGGAGCATCACTTGATTACCAGGTGCACTCACAGAGAGCTTAGCACTCAGAAATCACAGGCGGGTCACATTTCCCACTGCTGGTCCAAATGGCAGACCAGAATGACCTAGCAGAATCAGCATGGCAGTCCAAAAGACTAATGGCTGCACAAGCTCAGTTGCTAATTCCTGATGGGTAGCTGTGTTAGGGCTCAATCCTATCCAACTTTCCAGTGCTGATGCAGCCATGCCGACAAGGCGTGCATTGTAACCTGCAGTGGAGGGACAGTCATGGAGGCCTCCTCAACATAAGGCAGTGGTTCTCAAACTCTCTGGGAGAGTTTGAGAGCCACTAAGTCTTTGCAGGGGAGCAGGGAAGGCGGTGGGGGGGGGGGGAGGTAGCAACGCAAAGGGGGGGGAAGGGGCTGCAGGGTCTGGCATTTACTTACCAGTCCCTGCTGCAGCCTCCTAGGGGTGCAGGGAGCCCTGCACAACCCTCTGCAGGGCTCCACAGCCAGAAAAAAAAACCTCCACAAAACCAGAAGTGGAGCACGATCGCTCTGCTTTCACTTTCTGAAGCTCGGGCTCCTCACACCCCTAGGAGGCTGCAGCAGGGACTGCTGCCTCCCCCCTGCCCCCACCCCTTTTGTAGAAAGGGGGGGATCCAAACATTCTAGGTAACCTTAGTTTCACAAAACAATTGACACAGTTACACAAAAAGGCTTGGGATCATTTTGCTGAAGAACTATGGGCTACTTTAATAAAGTAGCGATAAAGAATAGTGAAGTGGTGATACAGGAAACGTGTGATTTATACTAACTCTTCTACCACTTCCAGTTTTTGTGTAAAAGAAAAAGATATGCTTGCCCACAGTGAAGAAACACACATTCTCCAATGTGGGGGCTGTGTGTGTCTGCCCTCTCAGGTATGACGTAGAAGCACAAAGAGAGGAACTGCAAGTCTCTCATGCTTCCTCCACATCAGAGTCTTAAAAATGTCCCAAATGGCATTGTGCTTTGGGCTAAACTGAAGATTGTAAATATGGAACATACCTCCAGCAGCATGTAAGGCAGATCCTCCAAATAGGTCTCCATTCCTTTTTGTAAAGCCCTTAACAGACCATGAAAAATTCATGTTGCCATCCAAAATCCAGCCACAGGAACCTTCCTCAAAAGAGCAATGTGCCTCCTCTGGGAGATTGTCTGGTAAGGACAGAGCACTGGCAGTCAGGAAAACATAGATCTCATTAATAAGCAAAACAAGATGAACATTATGAACTGAACTATGGCCTCCCTTGTTGAGTTCGATTAGGAAATACAGGGTCTTGTTTCATCCTCATCTATATATAGTGTCATGATAACTTGATCTTAATTACAATCATCACATTCCTTGTAGCACATTATTTCTTTACTTCTACCCCACACATCTGTCTTTTTACAAGACTCATAAGTCAGACATTAAATATGAAATTTAATGAAACCATGACAACATCACAACACGGCACAAACACCGTTGAAAGATCTTGACTAGTGCAGTTTGTGGGGCTGCCGGAAACTAGGAACCTGGTAGGGAATTGGTATGTGCACCTAGCACATAGATGCTTGTCAGACTTAGATCTGAGACCCAGGGGATCATGAGCCAACACTTGGACTTCCTGAAGGAGAGCAGCGGCGGTGCTGGATACAGAGGCTGCTTGTGGAGGGGAAGAGATTTAGCTAAAGACGCTGCAGGCTGTGGTTGCAAGTGTGGCATAGGGAGTTGGGAGTAAAGCAAAAGCTGCTTCACTCATACTGAGGTAATTTTCCCAGATTAGTCTTGGAGAGAAGGGCAAGATCAAAATGCTCATGCAACCAAGCTGACAAACCAGAACCCCCAACCAGACAGCATGAAGGAGATACAATTCACACTCACCGCAGATGGATTCATCTTTATCAGAGGGGCAATCCGTAACAAAATCACAAATTTGCAGGTGGCTGACACAACCCCCAGGTGGACAGGGGGTTGTGGAACTCTTGTCAGTGGGACCCTTGTCAGATTTAGAAAGATGGAGACCTTCTTCATCTAAAGTGAAAAACCAGAAAATCACAAAATGGAAGAATACTGTGGCATGGTCCATAACGAGATGTTTCCTCCTCAGGGCCAAACTACTTGTGGCAACAAAGATGTTTCAGAGACATAGTCAACACTCCTTGCTAGATAGAGTGCTCATGTTTTTCGGTGGGGCCACGGTCAGCCTACTAATGAGGTGCAGTGATTATGCCACATATTGGTGGCATAATTGATGATGACTGCCACATATTGGTGCACCATTCTTAATTCTTCTCCTTACCCAATTGGCACCTCTTAGTCCTTGCTACCCTTTCTGTTGCTGCTGCTCCCTGACTTTTGAAAACTTAGAGACTTTCTTCTGCTTCCCATTCTTTATCTTTTCAAAAGGCAAGGAGTGGGAGAAGCCACCAAACCGCTATCGACTTCAAATAAAAGACGAGGGGTGTGTTAAGCATAGTAAAGGATAAAAACAGATAGGGAAGAATGACTAGCAGTGCACTGTGTGCAGGGATAGGGAGCAGTAATAGCACACGGCATGCTCTACACACCATGGGACAGGGCAGGGGAATAGCACACTGCATACTTTTTATATTGTGGGGTGTGGAGGTACTGCTTTGCTGTCCTCAGGCATCAGAGAAGCCAGACCTGGGAGAGACTTCAGATACACAATAGGGAAATCAGCGATTTCCTTCAAACCCACAAAAACGTACATAACAGGCTATGTCAATAGGGTGGTGCAGCCCTGAAGCCTAGTTAGCTTAGCCTAGATGCCAAGCTAGCTGGTGCATGCAATCTTTCTGTTCCTCTCATGGAGGTTTGCTTTCCCCAACCCTTCCTTATTTAAGAGAATGGAAAGGGAGCAGTACAACTTTCCAGTTCAGGGAGGAGAGAGGTTCCTGTTCCCAATCTAAACAAGGTTATTCCTTGGAAGAAGGGAAGGCAGCCTGACCATTTCTGTACATGCATTTCTGTGGAGTGAAATGTTCTGTTCTTTTTGTGGGGAAAAGTCATGCATATGTTTGAGGGCTGTTCCCACATGTATAGGTGTGTTTTCATCCTTTATTATTCTTAAGTGCTCCTAAAATCCCCCCTTTTAGCCACCATGATTGCAAGTGCAGCAAGATACAGCCCTAAAAGAGAAATGGGTAACTATTCAAGATCACTTTATCTTTCCCCCCCCAACCCCATTAAGCCCCCTGCTCAACTCTCTATCATAATGATTTAGGGTGTTTTTGGGGATCACACTGGCTGAATGTACTGTAGATACTCACTTATAGTGAAATTTTTGCCAAGTAATCAAGCTCAAATTCTCACTTCGCCTTATCTCCAGGTCAATCAGAGGGCTGAGCCTTTCAACTCTGAACAGTTTCCTTTCTCAAGGGCAGGCAGGCGCCAAGTTTCTCAAGCAGCAGGCAGGCACAGCTCCATAGAAGCAATGTGATAACCTTTTATTCTCCTTCCTTCTGCTGCAGCCTGGTTTTGCTTTGCAAATGCTTGCAAAGCAGCTCTGTTTTTTGAAGCACCAGGATGGGACCCTCCATCCCAGGCTACAATTCAGTGCACCATTACTTAAGAATAACACCCATGGAAAGCAGTGGGTCTACTTCTGAGTAAAAAGGGCTGCAAATATATGCAGCTGCATCTCTCAGCTGTGAATTGAATTGCACACTTCCAGTTATGTGTTATATGCTGTACGTAGAGCTTCTGGCTTAACACACCAGACACCTTAAAGGTGGATTTGATTCTTGGTTCAAACTTTTTCACTTGCATATCCCTTGGCAGCCCATTTCCATAAATTGTACCCTTCATATTAGCGAAATGTTTGTAATTAGTAAGACAAGCCCTCATCTCCTCCATATGAAAGCCCAGACTTCATGTATTAATCACATATTTTCTCTTTTCATCTGTTTGAAGAACAGAAGACTCTGCCTTTGCACTGTTTTGCACCAGAAGTGTGCTGAGAAATTCTGGGTGATTAATCACTTTCCATATTATGTTTCAGCTTTTTTACTGTGCTGGTTTTCAATCACTGGTTCATACATTAATTGATGACCAAAAACTAGCTATTGGTGGGGCTTTCACAGCCAACTAGCTACCTTCCTGCCTTGTTGGTCCTTGCAAGGCATTCTGGAGCACGGCCTGCCTTTTTCTGCCATTATTCCATTCTTTTTCAAGTACCCCTAAAGGTCCTGTTGAGTGTCCCTGGGAGTACATGAATACCAGGTTGGGAACCACTGGTATGTTGTTTACAGTGCACTTACTCTGATAGTGTTTACAAAAAGGTGGTGAAGACCAGAATTTAAAAAAGAATAAAAATATATCTTATGATCTTTTACTGTGTTTTTAATAAATTAGAGACTACAGTTCTTAGGTAACAATCAGTGGTGTGTTATTTTTCAGGATCTGGCCTTGAGTAAAATCAGACAAAACTATAGTCAGACACCCCCCTAAGTTTAACCCCCGACTTATCCGAGGGTCATAGAAAATTCCATGATTGTTGGCTCAAAACCTGCCCTCGACTTATCGGTGGAGTCGACTTATAGGCGAGTGTCTGCAGTAGCTCTGCTATTTCTAAACATTTGCAAAAAGTAGCTCCATGGTCCCCTAATACAAAAAGAAACCTTGGTGTGTGGGTGTTAATCCTTCCCCCCTCTTGTTTTCAAAATGAAAACTGGCTTGCAAACCGACTGGAAAATACATATGCATGTATGTTTTTCTGATTTGGGAAGACTGCAGCTGGGGGAATAGGAATTTTCATCAGGAAAATCATGCAGACAAAAAGGGTTAAACTCCTCTGTAGATCTGATTCAGATCAACTGCTCTTGTGCTATTTGTTGAGTTTAAAGATAACAAAAATGCATTCATCTAGTCTGGCCTTCAGTCACACAGCAATGGAAGAAGATACTCATCACTGGGAATATGACAATGATATGGTGAATGAAACTTATAAGTGAGTTCTTGTAAGCAGCATGAACAGGTCTGGCAAGAGTTCTTTATTTTGTTTTAAATATTCCACCAAAATATTTCTACCAAGTTCAGTACTCCAAGGATGAATTCATTCACAAGCAGAGTTTGACTTTTACAGCTCCAGGGGTAAACTTCTGCAAGGTTAACAAGTGATCCTTCAAGAAAGAAACTCTCCTGACCTCTGGGCACGGGTTTGATGACACCAATTATACTTAATATTCAAGAATAGCAAATATTAGCCTGGTTTATACTTTTGTCACCCTTTGTCTCCAAGACACATGTGAAAGGATTGTCAGCCCAATCCTATGCATGTCTACTCAGAAGTAAATCCCATTAGAGTCAATGGAGCTTACTCCCAGGAAACTGTGGATAGGATTGGGCTGTGTGTCTGAGTTGACCCATACTTTATCTGCAATGATTCATTAGTGATGTCTGATTCACACATATGCAAACTATCCCGAAACAGTTCAAAATTCAGTGCTAGCAAGAGAGATGGTATTGGAAAGTTGCAGACACTTTTTCTCTCTGTTTTTTAAAGACTATCAGTTTCTGTATTTAAATTCATGTGCAGTACTTCTGAAATTCTTTCAGATGGACAACAAATTATTTAAAAGAAAAGTAAGTCAATCTTAGAAGTTCACTTCCTGAATAACTAAAAAGTGACCTTTGCAGTGGTGGATTACCACGACATTCCAGCATGAAATTCCCTTGGGGTGGTAGCTCCTTATCAAAGGAGCAAAATGTATTGCCTCTTTTTTCAATTCTCTCCTCATCCTGTCATCGTATTTCTTTGTGCTTACATTAGACTCCCATTCAAAGGCATGTTGATAAATAATCCAGGTTGACTTAAATCACTCCAGTTCCCTTCCACAGAAAGAATAAATTCCTTACTTGGGGTTACTGCTTTTTTAAAAAGAAAAATGGTAAGAAGGGTGACAAGGATAATATAGGAGAATGTATACAATCTAACAATGCCAGAACTTATTTATGAAATTCTAAAACCACAGTGCCTAGTGTAAATTCTACAAAACCACCACTAAAAGGATGTCCCTTGTCCCTACATGTATTGAGAACTGTTTATTCAGTTGCGGACCAGGCCCCTGTGCTGCCCCACAACACAGGACCATAACATGCTGCCTCCCCCCAAAGATACTGAACAAGCCATACAGAGCCTCACGCTATGTTCCCAAGCATTCTGAAAGCCTTCTGAGGCCTCTGGAGCACAGTTAAACAGTACTTCTGGTTTTCCAACAAACCGGAAATACTGTCTGAGAGCACTCCAGAGCCCTCAGAAAGCTTTTGGAGTGCCCTGGGACACTGAGCGGGGCTTCGTCTGTCTGCGGAACAGCTCTGGAGGGCAGGAGGAGGCAGCAGCAGAGGCACGGCGATGCCGTAGGGCCCAAAGGAGTGGCGCCTGGGGCTTTTCCCCCCAACCCCCCTCCCAGGACTGCCACTCTAATTTATAAATTCAGTAGAGTTTTGGATCCAAGATGCTCTCTATGCTGGACTGAATTTAAGAACATAAGAAGAGCCCGACTGGATCAGGCCAAAGGCTCACCTAGTCTAGCTTCCTGTATCTCACAGAGGCCCACCAGATGCCTCTGGGAGCACACAGACAACAAGTTACCTGCATCCTGTTGCCATCCCTTTGCACCTGGCATTCTGCGCTAGCTTACTTCTAAAACCAGGAGGTTGCATATACCCATCATAGCTTGTAAACTGTGATGGACTTTTCCTCCACAAATCTGTCTACTCCCCTTTTAAAAGTATCTAGGCCAGATGCCATCACCACATCCTGTGGCAAGGAGTTCCACAATTTAAAAAATATTTGTTTATACATTTATAAAGGTTTTTTCTCATTTTATACCAATATAACAAAAATTTTTTAAAAAACCAATTAAAAAAAGAAGGTAATCAAGGAGATTTTTTACAGGATGTTTCTTAAAAAAAATGTAGTATCATTCTTCAACACAGCATTTAAAGTTATTTACTCTATTTACATTGTTGAATGGTAAGCTGGATACATAGGCAGTCCTGAGGTTTTTCTTGTTCATTGATTATGCTGAACAAATCTCCCAAACTTTTAGGCCTGAATGGCAACATTAAGAAATACTTACCATGAAAGCAGTTCTTGAGCTGCAAAGCGCCCAGTGCCAACAGCCCAGAACTCTGGTCTTCACAACTTGAATACAGCAGAGTGATCTCAAAGGGCCTCTCCATTCGTCCAACTGAACCCACAAGCACTTTCCACTTCACCCTACAAAATTTATTTTATTGGTTTTAAAATACTCCTAAACCACTTTTTTTGGCCTCATTGAAAGGGCCACTAAGGACCCAATCTTACCCAACTTTTCTGCATTGATCAAATGGGCCAACAGGGCATGAGCTGCACAGAGGTCTCCTCAAAGTAAGGGAACATTTATTCCCTTAGTTCAGGGCTGCACCGGTGCTGAAAAATTGGATAGGATTGGGCCCCAAGACATCCCACAATGGTTAATGAAAACAGTATTAAAACAATTTAAAAGCAACCAACCACAAAATAATCAAAATAAAAGTGGAGAAGAAAACACAATAATTAAAAATCATGGAAAGTCAGGTTAAACAGACAGTGAAGAAGCCAGGGGAGGAGTTCCAGAAATTGAGGGTTGCCACTAAGAAGTTCATTGTGTGGCCCCACTAGCCACATTCCAGCTTACAGTGGAATGTGAAGTATCCAGGCCCCAAGCCATGTAGGGGTATTTTTCAGCACGTTGAACTGAGCCTAATGCAAATCAAACCATGTGGGTGTGATGCACTTAGATCAGTGGGTTCCCAAAAACACCCTAGCCTAGCTGATACATTCTGCATCAGCTGGAATTTCCAAAACAGTCTTCAAGGGCAGCCCCAAATAAGAACATTACAATAGTTCAAATAAGCCATGACTAAGGCATGAATCACCTTAGCTAGCCTTCTTAAAGAGAGGCTATGCAAAAGCTGGCATATCCAGAAGCAAAGTTAGGTCCAGGTGCACCCCCAAGCTGAGAATCCAATCCTTCAATAGGAATGCAACCCCATCCGGAACACCCCAGGATCAGCTTCCCTACTGTCTTGCCCAGAATAAGTTTAAATTTATTCCAGCATCCAGTACTTAACAGCTGCCAGGCAACAATTCAGGATATTCAGAGCTGCCCTGGAGCCAGATAAAAATGAGAGGCAGAGCTAAGGTCTATACCTCTATACACGGATGACACTGCACTCCAAACCCCTGGACAATCTCTCACGGTGGCTTCATACAAACACTGAATAGCATAGAGGACAAGATAGAGCCAATAGTCAAGGGGTCAAGCAGCTGTCTCCCAGCTCTATCTTCTGGAACCTGTCTGTTAGGTAAGAGTGGAATCACTGCAAAACAATAGAATTGCCCTGCTAGTGAGGAAACATTTGAACCTGGGACTTCCTGACTCATAGCTCGCACACTTTTATCTACCACTGTTCTGCTTAAATCATTATAACAGTATCATAAAAAGTACACTCAATTAAGACAGAAACTTTGCTCATTGTAATCCCCAATGTCTTCTGCTGGATGATCTGGAGGAGAAATGATTCAGCAAGCCACCCTTCTGCACTCCCATTCTAAGAATATATAATGACGCAGACTAGTCATGATTCTCTAACTCCGCGTTTCTCAAAGCATGTTCCTACAAGCCCTGGGGCTCCCTGAGATCTCTTCAGTGGCTCCACAAATACACAATAAGCAGCCACTATCCGTTCAGTGCTGTGTGCTTTATGGGCTCCCTTTGACTCTGCATTCACTGGTGGAGTTTCCCGGGACTCCATTTAGAAGCATAAAGGATTCTGGAGACTGAAAAGTTCAGGAATCACTGCTCTAACTTATATTTGTGATGTCGCCCATAGTGAACCATGCTGCACTTTGAAGTAGACCCATTACGTCAGTATACTAGATCCTGTAGTGCTTGAGCCACCACCTTCTTTCTTCTGTCCATCTTCCAGGACTGCCAGCTCAGCTTCTTCGCTTGACTCATAGTGCATCACACCAGCCAGGACCCCATAGCACTGAGTCACTCTGCATTAACACTCTTGCTAATTACATCAGAGCACCCAAGCAACCTCCAGAATTTAATCATGAATACATTATGCCAGATGTACGATCACAGCACAATATCCAGTCAGCCCCAGCAGTATCCATTAATGCATTTCTCTACAACGTAATCTTGACAGCAGAGCATCCAGAATATGGAAGGGAGAGAGAGAGGCAGCTTTGCATCTCCAAAAATAAATGTGTTAACAGCCTACCGCTATCATGCTGTAATGAGGCATTTCCTTGTGTCACTGGATTTTGGCAGACACCAAACTTCTAGACAAAATGGTCGCTGCATTTCACCAATGCCATCAATAAGGCTCTTTCTAGGATTGGTCCAAATAGGAATGATTTGGAGCCAATTTAATTTCCTAAATGGAACCCAGACCAAAGCTCTTTGTATACACAGCAGAAGACAGATTGTCACAGCAATAATTCAGCTCAGCTCAGCTCAGCCTGACAATAACTTTACAATTGATTTCATGTCAGGGCAACATATCTTGTGAAACTGCCTAATATTACTCTGCTGCTAAATACAGGCATTAATGCTGCGATGTGGGGTTCAACAGGTCTCGAAGAACGATGCATGTAGCAAAAGACTTCGGAGCAGCAAGCCAATTTCAAAATGAAGAACAATTAGGTAGGTATATTGTGGTGTCATGGTGCAGCAACAACTTGGTCATATTTCACAAACACTGGAATATGGTGTAAGAAGCTGTCACTGATGCCATAAATTCCAAGACACACAGTGAGACGCAGTAACTGGCTGTTTCTACTGTTCTTCACGGGTTGTTTCATAAGATCAGGAGCCTTGCATGCTTTTTCTCCTACATTTGAACAAAAACACATCACTAACTAAACCCAAGGCACTGAGTTTCTAAGCAGAAACTGTTACCGAATTTGAAGCAGGGACAATTGCCTTACCTAAGAGAGAACAATTTCTTCTTGCACTTGCAATAAGATGCTGTCAGGCAGGAAGAGGGACTGAGAATGAGCATGTCTGTGACCATGTCAATGTCAGGCTCTAGCATCTCACCTCCTGTGCTCTATTTCTGCTGCAACTCTCCACCTAGCCAGAGCTCTGTAGTTTGAGGAAAACTTCAAGGCTAGGAGTTCCCAAACTGTGGCTTGTGACCCACAGGTGGCTCATGAGCCCACACAAGGTAGGTCTGGTCCACCTTTGCTGCCCCTATTTGGAACCATTCCAGAAGCTGAACGACATATCGGGAGATTCTGGAGGGCTTCTCTGGGTTGCATCAGGCTGTGCAGTTACTCTGTCGGCCTTCGTGGGCCTCAGGATGGCCTGCAGAAGCCTCTGGAAGCCACTTCTGGTTTCAGGAAACCATTTCCAGTTTGGATTCTTCCACAGGCCATTCTGAGGCTTGCAGAGGCCAACAGAATGGATCTGCAGCCCAGCGTGACTGGGCTCCCTCCAGGGACAACCAGGAGTGTCGCAATCCAACGCAGAGGACTAGGTGGGTCATGGCACTAAAAAGTTTGGTAACTGCTGTTCTAGGCTGCAGTACCAGTCAGCTGACCTCCAAGGGCTGCGCGAAAGACCCTGTAAAGCCCTTCCTTGGTAAGTAACTTGTTTTTTTGTGTAAGTACATTACCTATCTAATTGGGTAAGAGGCACTTTTACCCCCTGCTAATTGGATGAGGCACTTTTTCAAGTGGGTGCTCCTTTTTTTAGCAGGGGGAGAGTAACTGGCCCACCTCACCCCAGCAGTGTCTGTTCTAGTGGCTGTCTGCTGGTATTCTTTTGCATCTTTTTAGATTGTGAGCCCTTTTGGGACAGGGAGCCATTTAGTTATTTGATTTTTCTCTGTAAACCGCTTTGTGAACTTTTAGTTGAAAAGCGGTATATAAATACTGTTGTTTAATAATAATAATAATAATAATAATAATAATAATAATAATAATAATAATAATAATAATAATAATATCTAAGGGCCCAATCCTATCCAATTTTCCAGTGCCAGTGCGACTGTTCCAATGAGGCATGTGCTGCATCCTGTGGTGGGGAGGAAGTCACAGAGGGGTCCTCAAGATAAGGGAACATTTGTACCCTTACCTTGGGGCTGCATTGCGGCTGCACCGGTGCTGGAAAATTGGATAGGATTGGGCCCTAAGTCCACCACTCCCTCTCCTTGATTGCTACTATTAGACCCCTGCTTGAGCCACATACTTGCTTCTCAACAATTTGGACTGGCACCCAGCACCCCCAGTCCCAGAATCAGATTGCCTGGGGCCTTACACTTGCTGAGCCCTGATGGAAGCAAGAGAATTGAATTGAATTAGCAACACAGGTAATGCATATCTCTGGTTTGGAAGAAGTCTGGCAAATGTTGAAAACACATAAACTTTTTAACATTATACTTTTCTATTACTTAAAGCAAAAATACAGGAATTTATAAAATGAAAACACTGTCCTAGGCAACCCCTGGGGGCTGGGGGCTAAGAATAGGCCCTCAGTTTGGCTGTACTTGTCGTAAGAGGCGACTAAACAGCCACCGGGTAGATGGGACTCGTCAGCCTAGGAAGGCAGCTCATCTAAGAGAAGGAAACTCTGACCTCAAACCTCCACTGCCTTGTGGCTACATCCAGTTGTGGAAAAGGCTTCAGGAGTCAACCTCGAGGCAAAATCAGGAGCCGGAGTCCCTTAGGCAGTTCATGGCTGAACACAGTCACGTTCTGGCAACTCCTGCGACGCCGCTGGAACCAACCGTATTGGCTTCTGCCTTTCCATTGGACCATTCCAGCGACGTGGAGAGGGGGGATTTGCTGCATGGGTAACAGCCTATCCTCCATACCTTCTTTACCCAGGCTTCGCGCACTGGAGAGGACACTCCAACTTCGCCATACGGCGTCGGCACAACACGGGAAGCAGCAGTTTACCGGTTATAAGTCTTTGCTCGATTGGCGTAGAGCATGACGCCAGGGGCTGCTTCCGACGGTGGGAGAGATCATTGCATCTCATTGGGCAGCTACCGCCTGCCTTAAGCTGGGCAGTCCCCAGCCAGTAAGGTGTTGCCTCGCCACGGTCCGTTAACCTCATGGGGTGCGTGGGGTTTAGGGTGAAAACCGACAAGCGGATCGACAACTCTGCACCATGCAACAGAAAACAGAAAACTACTGCCCTAAAGCTGGGCACCTGGAACGTTAGGACAATGACACCTGGCTTCTCTGATGACCTGCAAGAAATAGATGACGCACGCAAAACAGCTGTCATCGACATGGAGCTGAGCAGACTGCAGATGGACATCGTCGCCCTTCAAGAGACTAGGCTGCCAGATTCCGGATCTGTCAAGGAGAGAAATTTCTCATTTTTCTGGCAGGGAAAACCACCAAACGAAACCAGGGAACATGGCGTTGGCTTTGCGGTCAGAAATACCCTGCTGAAATCCATCATCCCACCTACTGTGGGAAGTGAAAGAATTTTGTCCCTGCAGCTCCAGTCATCAGCAGGACCTATCACTCTCATCAGTGCTTATGCACCGACTCTGTCGTCTCCAGCAGAAGCCAAAGACAAATTCTATGATGACCTGGCCACCACTGTCAAGAAAATCCCTGTAAAAGAGCCATTGTTCATCCTCGGCGATTTCAATGCTAGAGTTGGTGCTGATAACAGTTCATGGCCCACTTGCTTAGGTCAGTTTGGCACTGGGAGGATGAACGAAAATGGCCAACGCCTGCTAGAGTTTTGCTGTCATCACGGTCTCTGTGTCAGCAACACATTCTTCAACACAAAGCCCCAACATAGAGTCTCTTGGAGACATCCAAGATCAAAGCACTGGCACCAGCTCGACCTGATCCTCACCAGACGCTCCAGCCTTCCCAGCATCAAGATCACACGCAGTTATCATGGTGCTGCCTGCGACACTGACCACTCCCTGGTGTGCAGCAGAGTGAAACTGCAAACAAAGCGACTGTATCACACGAAAAAGGAAGGAAGACCTCGCATTGATACCAGCAAGACCCGGGATCAGAGAAAAGTGGAGGAATTTGCACGAGCGCTTGAGGAATCTCTTCCAGGCCCGGCCGACGCAAACGCATCCAACAGATGGGAACATTTCAAGAATACCGTTTACAACACCGCCTTGTCCATATTCGGCAAGAAGACCAACAAGGCGGCAGACTGGTTTGAAGCCCACTCTGAGGAGTTGACACCAGTCATTGAGGAAAAGAGGAGAGCTCAAGCAGCATACAAGGCCTGTCCCAGTGAGCGCAACCTGCAGGTCCTCCGAACTGCTCGCAGCAAAGTCCAACAGACTGCCAGGAGATGTGCTAACGACTACTGGCTCCAGCTCTGTTCCGAAATACAGATAGCAGCTGACACGGGCAACATCAAGGGGATGTATGATGGTATCAAGCAGGCCCTAGGTCCAACACAGAAGAAAATTGCCCCTCTGAAGTCTGCCACAGGCGAGGTCATCCAGGATCGGGCGCAGCAGATGGAACGCTGGGTGCAGCACTACTCTGAGCTATATTCCAGAGAAAATGTAGTCACCGAAGAAGCACTGAACAACATTGAGTGCCTGCCTGTGCTGGAAGAGCTTGACAGTGAACCAACCCTAGAAGAACTTCACGTGGCCCTGGACTCCCTTGCCTTTGGCAAGGCACCTGGAAAAGACAGCATCCCTGCTGAAGTCCTAAAATGCTGCAAAGAGATCATAGTCACTGAGCTGCATGAAATCCTCTGTCTCTGCTGGAGAGAAGGTGGAGTACCTCAAGACATGAGGGATGCAAACATCATCACGCTGTACAAGAACAAAGGTGACAGGGGTGACTGCAACAACTACCGCGGCATCTCTCTCCTTAGCGTTGTAGGAAAGCTGTTTGCCCGAGTTGTACTAAAGAGGCTCCAGGTACTTGCAGAGAGCGTCTATCCAGAATCGCAGTGTGGATTCCGAGCCAACAGGTCCACCACTGATATGGTATTCTCCCTTAGACAACTGCAGGAGAAATGCAGGGAACAACGACAGCCACTCTTTATAGCCTTCATAGATCTCACAAAGGCTTTCGACCTGGTCAGCAGAGACGGCCTCTTCAAGATTCTCCCCAAGATTGGATGTCCACCCAGGCTCCTCAGCATCATCAGATCTTTCCACAAGGACATGAAGGGCACTGTTGTCTTCGATGGCTCCACATCAGACCCTTTTGACATCCAAAGCGGAGTGAAGCAGGGCTGTGTTCTTGCACCAACCTTGTTTGGGATTTTCTTCGCTGTCCTGCTGAAGCAGGCCTTTGGAACTGCAACAGAAGGCATCTATCTCCGGACCAGATCAGACGGAAAGCTCTTCAACCTCTCCAGACTGAGAGCAAAATCCAAAGTCCAGCTGAAATGTCTGCGTGACTTCCTCTTTGCCGACGATGCAGCTGTCACTACCCACTCTGCCAAAGATCTCCAGCAGCTCATGGATCGTTTTAGCAAGGCCTGCCAAGATTTTGGACTGACAATCAGCCTGAAGAAAACACAGGTCATGGTTCAGGATGTGGCCTCACCTCCCTGCATTACAATCTCTGAACATGAACTGGAGGTTGTCCATGACTTTGTGTACCTTGGCTCAACGATCTCCGACACACATTCTCTCGATACCGAGCTAAACAAGCGCATCGGTAAAGCAGCTACCATGTTTTCCAGACTCACAAAGAGAGTCTGGTCCAACAAGAAGCTGACGGAACATACCAAGATCCAGGTCTACAGAGCTTGCGTCCTGAGTACACTTCTGTACTGCAGCGAGTCATGGACTCTTCGCTCACAACAGGAGAGGAAACTGAGCGCTTTCCACATGCGCTGCCTCCGACGCATCCTCGGCATCACCTGGCAGGACAAAGTTCCAAACAACACAGTCCTGGAACGTGCTGGAATCCCTAGCATGTATTCACTGCTGAAACAGAGACGCCTGCGTTGGCTTGGTCATGTCGTGAGAATGGATGATGGCCGGATCCCAAAGGATCTCCTCTATGGAGAACTCGTGCAAGGAAAGCGCCCTACAGGTAGACCACAGCTGCGATACAAGGACATCTGCAAGAGGGATCTGAAGGCCTTAGGGATGGACCTCAACAAGTGGGAAACCCTGGCCTCTGAGCGGCCCGCTTGGAGGCAGGCTGTGCAGCATGGCCTTTCCCAGTTTGAAGAGACACTTTGCCAACAGTCTGAGGCTAAGAGGCAAAGAAGGAAGGCCCATAGCCAGGGAGACAGACCAGGGACAGACTGCACTTGCTCCCGGTGTGGAAGGGATTGTCACTCCCGGATTGGCCTTTTCAGCCACACTAGACGCTGTGCCAGAACCACCTTTCAGAGCGCGATACCATAGTCTTTCGAGACTGAAGGTTGCCAATACTAATGTCCTAGGCACATTGTTTCTCTAGTAGCGTGTAGCTCCATGTAGCCATCATACCAAACTATGGTTAAGAGGCTTAACCATGGCTTTGCAGGATGTCTGAATGGACCAACCACAGGATGAAACAACATGTAAGAATCATGTGCCGAGCGTTTCCATGTTTACTTTTTTCACAACAAATAGCAGCCAGGTTGTGGCTCCCACAGATGGAGAGTGTGGTGGGTTTAGGGGGGCTTTAACCTACCATATGCAACCCATCATGGTCCTGATCTGGATTGCTGCCCCCAATGCCTGCTATTTGTCAAACTCTAACCACAGTTTGCCTGTGTGTTGGAATCTCAAATATGGGTACTAAACTAATTAATGTAAACCATAATATAGTGTGGTGTATGAGGTGGGTCTATATCAGGCACTCCTGGAATCTAATTCTGGCCTTCAGTGTTACTAGTTACCTTTATTAATTACACAAGCCCTTTGATGAGGATTTGCAACTTTGAAAAAGATACTTTAGAACATAAGAACATAAGAACAGCCCCACTGGATCAGGCCATAGGCCCATCTAGTCCAGCTTCCTGTATCTCACAGCGGCCCACCAAATGCCCCAGGGAGCACACCAGATAACAAGAGACCTCATCCTGGTGCTCTCCCCCACATCTGGCATTCTGACTTAACCCATTCCTAAAATCAGGAGGTTGCGCATACACATCATGGCTTGTACCCCATAATGGATTTTTCCTCCAGAAACTTGTCCAATCCCCTTTTAAAGGCGTCTAGGCTAGACGCCAGCACCACATCCTGTGGCAAGGAGTTCCACAGACCGACCACGCGCTGAGTAAAGAAATATTTTCTTTTGTCTGTCCTAACCCGCCCAACACTCAATTTTAGTGGATGTCCCCTGGTTCTGGTATTATGTGAGAGTGTAAAGAGCATCTCCCTATCCACTCTGTCCATCCCCTGCATAATTTTGTATGTCTCAATCATGTCCCCCCTCAAGCGTCTCTTTTCTAGACTGAAGAGGCCCAAACGCGGTAGCCTTTCCTCATAAGGAAGGTGCCCCAGCCCCGTAATCATCTTAGTCGCTCTCTTTTGCACCTTTTCCATTTCCACTATGTCTTTTTTGAGATGCGGCAACCAGAACTGGACACAATACTCCAGGTGTGGCCTTACCATCGATTTGTACAACGGCATTACAATACTAACCGTTTTGTTCTCAATACCCTTCCTAATGATCCCAAGCATAGAATTGGCCTTCTTCACTGCTGCCGCACATTGGGTCGATACTTTCATCGACCAGTCCACCACCACCCCAAGATCTCTCTCCTGATCTGTCACAGACAGCTCAGAACCCATCAGCCTATATCTAAAGTTTTGATTTTTTGCCCCAATGTGCATGACTTTACACTTACTGACATTGAAGCGCATCTGCCATTTTGCTGCCCATTCTGCCAGTTTGGAGAGATCCTTCTGGAGCTCCTCACAATCACTTCTGGTCTTTACCACTCGGAAAAGTTTGGTGTTGTCTGCAAACTTAGCCACTTCACTGCTCAACCCTGTCTCCAGGTCATTTATGAAGAGGTTGAAAAGCACCGGTCCCAGGACAGATCCTTGGGGCACACCGCTTTTCACCTCTCTCCATTGTGAAAATTGCCCATTGACACCCACTCTCTGCTTCCTGGCCTCCAACCAGTTCTCAATCCACGAGAGGACCTGTCCTCTAATTCCCTGACTGTGGAGTTTTTCAGTAGCCTTTGGTGAGGGACCGTGTCAAACGCCTTCTGAAAGTCCAGATATATAATGTCCACGGGTTCTCCCGCATCCACATGCCTGTTGACCTTTTCAAAGAATTCTATAAGGTTTGTGAGGCAAGACTTACCCTTACAGAAGCCATGCTGACTCTCCCTCAGCAAGGCCTGTTCGTCTATGTGTTTTGAGATCCTATCTTTGATGAGGCATTCCACCATCTTACCCGGTATAGATGTTAGGCTGACCGGCCTATAGTTTCCCAGGTCCCCCCTCTTTCCCTTTTTAAAAATAGGCGTGACATTTGCTATCCTCCAATCTTCTGGTACCGTGGCCGTTTTGAGGGACAAGTTGCATACCTTAGTCAAGAGATCTGCAACTTCATTCTTCAATTCCTTAATAACCCTTGGGTGTATGCCATCAGGGCCCGGTGACTTATTGATCTTTAATTTATCAATGAGGTCTGAAACATCTTCTCTTTTAACCTCTATCTGACTTAACTCTTCGGTTAGGAGGGGCCGTTCGGGCAGCGGTATCTGCCCGAGGTCTTCTGCCGTGAAAACAGATGCAAAGAACTCATTTAATTTCTCTGCCATCTCTAAGTCTCCTTTTATCTCCCCTTTCCCTCCCTCACCATCCAGAGGGCCAACCGCTTCTCTGGCGGGTTTCCTGCTTTTAACATATTTGAAGAAGCTTTTATTATTCCCCTTAATGTTGCTGGCCATGCGTTCCTCATAGTCTCGCTTGGCCTCCCCTATCACCTTCTTACATTTCTTTTGCCACAGTTTATGTTCCTTTTTATTCTCTTCATTAGGGCAAGACTTCCATTTACGGAAGGAAGCTTCCTTGCCCTTCACAGCCTCTCTAACTTGGCTGGTTAGCCATGCGGGCACTCTCCTGGATTTAGTGGAACCCTTCTTTCTTTGCGGTATACACCTCTGCTGGGCCTCTATTACTGTTGTTTTAAGCAGCCTCCATGCACTCTGGAGAGACTGGACTCTTTTTACCCTCCCTTTCAACCTCCTTCTAACCAGCCTCCTCATTTGAGGGAAGTCCGCCCGTCGGAAGTCAAGGGTTTTTGTTAGAGATTTGCCTGGTATTCTTCCCCCAACGTGCACGTCAAAACGGATCGCAGCATGATCACTGTTCCCCAATGGCTCAGTAACGTTTACATCTCTAACCAGGTCCTGCGTACCGCACAAAATTAAATCCAGAGTCACCTGTCCTCTGGTGGGCTCCGTGACTAGCTGATCTAAGCCACAGTCATTTAGCATGTCAAGAAATCCGGTTTCCTTATCGTGACCAGAACACAAATTGACCCAGTCAATATGAGGATAATTGAAGTCCCCCATGATTACAACCCTGTCCCTCCTTGTCACCTCCCTGATCTGTTTCCTCATTTCAAGGTCCCCATCAGATTTCTGGTCTGGAGGACGATAGCACACCCCCAGTATTACATCGCTGCACAAGCCTGGTAATTTAACCCACAGAGATTCTACGGTGGAGTCGGACCCACCTTCAATCTCTACTTTGCTGGATTCTATCCCTTCCTTAACATAAAGGGCCACCCCACCTCCAACACGCCCCTGCCTGTCCCTCCTGTAGAGTTTATAGCCCGGGATTGCGGTATCCCACTGATTCTCCGCATTCCACCAGGTTTCCGTTATGCCCACTATGTCAATATTTTCCCTTGTCACCAGACATTCCAGTTCTCCCACCTTTGCTCGTAGACTTCGGGCATTCGCATAAAAGCATTTATACACGGAATGCCCCAGGATGGGCTGCTTATTAGCTCCTTTGTCCCCGCATCCTCTCATTGTGCCAAACCGTCTATCACATCCCATCTCCCTACCTTTCCCAATTTCTTCTCCTACCCTGCCTTTGTCTTGTTGTTCTCTAACCTCCCCATCCTCATCCCATAGGGATGAGGAGTCCCGAACCGGATGCCCCTCGGCTCCTGTCGGCCTTCCCCCAGGGATCAGTTTAAAAGCTGCTCTGCCACCTTTTTAATGTTATGCGCCAGCAGTCTGGTTCCATTCTGGTTCAAATGGAGCCCGTCCCTCTTGTACAGGCCCCGCTTGTCCCAAAACGTTCCCCAGTGCCTAACGAATCTAAACCCCTCCTCCCTACACCACCGTCTCATCCACGCATTGAGACCCCTGATCTCCGTCTGCCTAGCTGGCCCTGCACGTGGAACAGGTAGCACTTCAGAGAACGCTACCTTTGAGGTCCTGGCTTTCAGCTTCCTGCCTAAAAGCCTAAATTTGGCCTCCAGGACCTCCCAGCTACACTTGCCCACGTCGTTGGTGCCGACATGCACCACAGCCGCTACCTCTCCCCCAGCACTGTCTACTAGCCTGTCTAGACGAGAAGTGATGTCCGCAACCTTCGCACCAGGCAGGCAAGTCACCATGCGGTCCTCACATCCGTCGCAAACCCCCCTCTCTATGTTTCTAATAATCGAATCCCCCACTACAAGAAGCCCCCGACCCCCCTCCCGCCGAGGAGTATCCCGAGTGCGCTCGGATACGGGCCCATCCCCTGGAGAAGGGATCCCCCCTAGGGGATTGTTTCCCTCCTCTCCAGGATGACGTCCTCCAGTCCCGAGACTTCCCACCCGGGCAGCCGAGGAGCTGCACGCCTGAGGTTGGGACGAAGCCTGATCGTCCCCGGAAGTCTCCCAAGATATACTTTCAGAAATATCTGTGAATTTCTCAAGAAATTAAATCTGTTAGCATACCAGCTGTATACTCATCGATGTCATTGAGTTCTCCCCAAGGGAACTCAAGGCGGCTTACAAAAGGGCAGGTACAAAAAAATAAAAACACAGTTAAAACAAATGTACTGCCCTAAAAATCCAAAAAAAATTTAAAACAGGGGTGTCAAACATAAGGCCTGGGGGCGAATGCAGGCTGTGGAAGCTTTTTATCTGGCCCTCAGGCTCTCAGTCGCTGAGCAGAGCTGAGGTGTTACCTGAAGAGGCAGCCCACATGAAAATGGTTACCTGAGGTGCCACATGAAAATTGGGCTCTCTTGTAACTTGAAATATGATCAAGATTTGTGTATTTTCTCTTCTGTCATTTGCAGCTAATGAGTTCCTCAGTGAGAAAAAGTGCTTATTTTTAGTTATGACCTGTTTAATGACATCAATTCCTGCCTAATGACATCAATCCCTGCCTAATGACATCACTTCCAGCCATCAGCAGGCATCACGAATGCTATTCGGCCCCCGGTATGAAAAAAGTTTGACACCCCTGCTTTAAAACATTACCCCTGCTTTAAAACATTACCCCTGCTAACTGAGTAAGAGGCACTTTTTCAAGTGGGTGCTCCTCTTTTATTTAGGGGGAGAGTAACTGGCCCTCCTCACCCCAGCAGTGTCTTTTCTAGTGGCTGCTTGCTGGTGTTCTTTTGCATCTTTTTAGATTGTGAGCCCTATTGGAACAGGGAGTAATTCGTTATTTGATTTTTCTCTGTAAACCGCTTTGTGAACTTTTGTTGAAAAGCAGTATATAAATGCTGTTATTAATAATAATAATAATAATAATAATAATAATAATAATAATAATAATAATAATAATAATAATAATAATAATAATAAACCATAAAACAAAATTTACATACAAAGACCAACAACAAGAAGAGATTTAAAACAGAGACTCTTACAATCTGCTTCCTTATGCATCTGTAGGAATTGTTTATATCACTGAATGCCAGAGGGCCAGTTCTAGTGTGGTACAGTGTCTCCCTGGAAAACTTTATCAATATGCTTACACCAAAGTTCTTGTCAGAATAAATAATCCATGTACTTTGCTCACAGCTGATTTACTCAATCACTGGTTTTTCAGAATCCAGGTCACAGATCAATTCAAGCATCCACTGCAAGAACAAATCTTACCAGACTTTCTGTTCTGGTCCTTCTTGCAGCACGATCATTGCACTCTGGTTAGTGTCCACATATTGCATTTGGACAGACAGCCCTTCAATAGTGGTGGCCCGTGAATAAACTGCCAGTTCCAGCAGACAGGAAGTGGAGCTCCATGGTAAGATAGGGCTACGGAGGCTGAATGTGCACCGGTCGGAGATCCTACTGGTGTTCAGAAGAAGAATGTCCCCTGTAGGATAGGAAGAGAAAAAGAAGAAGCAATTGGAGCAATAACAATATGCAAGCAAGGAAGACTGGATGGAAACTAGACGCCTGGGGTGAAAAGAAAGAATAAAATAAAAAATAAGGTAATAAAGTAGTGAGAGATGTATAATTTACAAAGACAATGAATACTAATAAAGAGGTCAAAATGAAACTAAAAAGACAGATAGGGTTTTTGCAGGAAAATAATTTAAGGAATAAATTTCATGAGCAAGAGCTCTGTGACAGAGGTTCTCAAATCCTATGACTACTCAATAATATGTTCTGCTAAGTACAATAAGACTTTCTTCCACGTAACTTCCTATGTGCATAGGATTGCAACCTTAGGATCAAGGTGCAGGCAAATATTAAAATGTTAAGAGGAACATTTTGAATCAGAAGCATCCCTCTTCTCATTAGAGAAACAGCCTGGGGAGTTCAGTCCTGATCTGAACAGCAGTGTGCAGATATGAGGGGGATTACTGTTTCCCCAAACTCCATTTTCTCCCAAGAAATCATCACTGCCACCATACCCAAAGCTGCTTCCCAAAGGGGCTATTTGCTGCAAACAGCCACTCTGGGGCAAATAGCAAAAACAGGAAAGGAGAAAGATGCAGGAAGCATATTCCAAAGTTGAGCATAAAAAAAGGAAACAGCCCCCTCCCTTCTCTCACATAAAGGAGGAGTGTGGGACAGTTTTCAATGATGTGCTGAGCTTTGCAGCAAACAGAAAACAGTGTGAGAGATGTGTGCTGCTTCTGGCTGCTCCAAAACCACAAATTACATGAGAGACCTTCCTTATCCCAAATCCTGGAAACATGCTGAGAATATGGAGGAAGGGAAGTGTTGGTAGTGAACACAAATAACGCTGGTTACTCAGCCAATACCAGCCATTCTTTGTGAAGTCCTGCAGAAATCACATTGGTGGGACAATGATGTTGCTTCTTCCCACCAAAATACTGACTGGTAAGAAAGAAGGGGGATGTTTGGGTGGTAATGTATTGTGTCAATCATTGATCTAGGCCAGGGGTGTCCAAAGTTTTTGGCAGGAGGGCCACATCATCTCTCTGACACTGTGCCGGGGGCTGGGAAAATTAAATTACATTTCATGCTATGGTTGGCAACCTTCAGTCTCAAAAGACTATGTTACAAGCCTACAGCACCCGGTATTCCCAGGCGGTCTCCCATCCAAGTACTAACCAGGCCTGACCCTGCTTAGCTTCCAAGATCAGATGAGATTGGGCATGTGCAGGGTAACAGTTGCTGTCAAATTACATTTGAAATTTGAATAAATTTACATAAATGAATATATTAGAGATGGGACTTATGAATGAATGAAGGTCATGCAACAGCTCAAGGCCTATAAAAAGCCTTGCACAAAGCAAGGCCAGCCTTTCCTTTGTTGCCGCTGCTGCATCCAGATGTGAAACAGCAAGCAGTAGAGGGAGCCCTCGTCCCACAGCTCACACAAGAGGTCGAACAGTTGGTTGAACAGTTGCATCAGGCCAGCGCGGGCTCCAGCTGAACAGGGTCAGAGGCTCATTGGAGACTAGGGGCTCCCTGAGGTCTAGATTGGGAGTCCTTGAGGGCCACAAGTGGCCCCAGACCCGGGGTTTGGGCACCCCTGGTCTAGGCCACACAGCTCCTGAATCCACATGTGACCAGACCAGCATATGAAGAAGTGACTAGGAAGTGACTCCCATGCTGCTCCTATAACATATGAATCAGATCTTGGTTTCAACTTCTTCATGAGTTTTACTTACTGAGAGAGAAATGTGCAGGACACAGAGGAAGAAAAGAACAGCCAGTTCTCTACAACTGCAGCACCATATAAAAACCATACAATACAACTATTGTATTCATTTTAATTATTTTATGACATAAAAAATTTAGCACATGATGCAGTGCAATGAATGGAGTGTTATTAGGAGGAAAATATTTTACATGTCTCCTAATTGCACGTCATCCAATAACTGATATCAGCTACTGCAGCAGAGAAGCGGGAGAACAGAATATCACCTGGCAGTCTGCTGCTTGAGGCAACTTCAGTCAGCCTCATGGATTGGCCAGTCCTGTTCGCTACAAATGTGCATATGGAGTAAATGGAGTACCTTCTAGGTTTCTGTTGGATGAGCTGTTCTCCATGTCCTGCTGTGGCTCCTGAGAAGTCAGAGCAATTACTGAAGATAGCAACCAGTCTGGTTTTCCAGAGGCATCAGTAGATGTACTCCAGGAGCAATTCCATCCAAAGTAACATGGCATTTCTATCATAAGAAACACACAAAAAGAATAATTAGGGTAATCATTGAAGGAGATTATTATAATTTAATACACACACACATGTACACACACACACACACACACACACACACAGAATTTTTTTTATCTTTTTACAATACTCAAAACAGCCATGCCCCCCCCAAAACACTACTGTTGTATATAGAAG
The DNA here is from genome assembly GCF_035046505.1 of Tiliqua scincoides. Lineage (NCBI taxonomy): Eukaryota > Metazoa > Chordata > Lepidosauria > Squamata > Scincidae > Tiliqua > Tiliqua scincoides. The sequence goes on from NC_089821.1 coordinate 14,788,152, forward strand.
CTATAGGCCTGGCAATGCATAAACATCAAACAGAAGACCCTCTCAGTTGAAAGTTCAATAAATGTTCACATTTTTAAAGCATCAGGACTGCTCTGAAAGCATCCTCACTGAGTTCAGTTTCAAATGCACCTTTCCTTTGTAAGGGCAAGCTCTGAAAATATAGGCATGCCCCCATGTCTGCAGGGGTTCCATTCTGGAACCCTCTGTGGATAGCTGAATCCACAGATATAAGGGAATGATTCCAGGAGCATAGCTCCCCTCGCCTCTAGAGGGTCTTCTGCCTGCGGCCACAGGGCATGCCCCCATATCTGCAGGGGTTCTGTTCAGGAATCCCCCATACATAGCTGAATCCATAGATACCCACCCTCCCACCCACACCTCCCATCCTCCAAAGCATAGCTTCCCTTGCCTCCAGAGGGTCTTCTGCCTGCAGCCTCTGCCAAGCTCAGAATGATTCAGAAGTGCAAAAAAAAAATCAACTTCTGGTGTTTCGAAAACTGGAAGTGACATTTTTAATGTCTTATAAGGCATTAGGAGGCCTGGGGAAGCCTTCAGTGATTCTTTTCACATGCCCTGTTCCAGTGATTATTTTGAAATCAAAATGCCAGGGATTCTTATGACAGTTACCACATCTCAGTGACACAGAGGCACAGTCTATGAAAATCTACCAAGGCCAACCTCCAATTTAACAAACCTCCCCCTTTTCCTTCACCCCACACACTCAATCTCTTGGGTGAATTACTCATAACAGCTGCACTGGGGTGCGGAAGGCACCAGGTTTTAATTCAGAAGTCTTCCAAGCATCATCTCAAACTTGAAACATTTCTCCACTAAAATGTTGTAGATTGCAAAGAACAAGCAAAGCACTGCACTTTTCCTCAGTGCAACAAAGCTTGAGAATTGCAGGTCTGGACATTTTGGTTAGGATATAAGAGACCATAGACTGGGTTTTGTTTGCTTGTACTTGGTAAAAAATTGCTGTTCAAAAGCAGCCATTAAAAGCTCATTTTGCTATGTTGCACATCACATATGCCTATTTCCTTGATTGCAGTCACCTGCAGAGCAGAACCACAAAGAATCCGAAAAAAGCGAGAATAACTTCACTGAAGCTTGGTTAGCCTCAGGGTAAAATTATTCATCCATAGCAGAACATACATGGTTCTCATTATTTAAGTATCTGGATATTTTTCAACTGTATAAAACATACAATATCTGTGGCTTTTCCTTCCAACCCAAACTGTGAAAGGATTGGGAAATACCATTGCTGATGCATAAAGACTTTGGAGAAGAGAGTGAAGTGACTTTGAACTGAAAATCAATCAATCACATTTCAACTTCCAAATCTGGGGTGTTTCTAAACTATTTTGTACTGTGGTGAAATGCAGGCATTAAACAGACTGCTGGCCTTCTTCTGAATTCCCATTATGTTATATATGAAGAATCCATGCCCCATAGACTCTAGTTTGAAACGAAAACAAACCAATTCTAATAACTTATTAAAAGAGTGCAATCTATTAAGACATAACATTCTTGTCCCTTTCAAATCAACCATATCAGGAACAAACTGGTGGTTAGAAATGATTGAATTGATCTGATTCTTTGTAGGAGTCAGCGAGTGACAAATATAAGGCAAAATAAAGATGTCCCCCAGTATCAACAGGAGATCTGTTCAGCCACCCATCGCGGATACGGAAACCGCAGACAGTGTTGGGAAAATCTAGTGTGGCTTGACTCAAGTCGAGTTGCCGAGTCACCGCCCCCTGTGACTCGACTCAAAAATGACTCATAAGGGGGACACGTTCCAATTCACCAAGTCACCCTCTAGTGACTCTAAAAGACTAGAGTTGAGTTACCCCCCACCTTTAAAAAGGGTGCTGTGGAAAAAAATACAGGGCTGCTGCCAGTGTGAGTGTGTGTGAGTGTGTGTGTGTGTGTGTGTGTGTGTGTGTGTGTGTGTGTGTGTGTGCGCGCATGCGCGCACGCATGTCGGAGTTTTCTTTACTCAGTCCCCTACTGTCCCCGCCCATCTGTAAACAAGGTGGGAAGGGTGGGAGGGACAGAGAGAGAGAGAGCGGGGGTGGAAGTGACAAGAAGGAGGAGGGTCGCAAGCAGCAGCTGCAAGGCTTACTAGGACAACCCGATCCTTGGCAGCTCTATGCAGAAGTAGTTCCATTGCAGCTACTGCATTCCATGCAGTAGGTCATTCAATGAAGCTTGCTTCTCCCCAAGTAACAACAGAGCTTACTGCAGCCATGCAGAGGAAAGCGTGATTGCTATGAACCTCCCCCCCTTTTTGCTGCCTCCCTGGGCTTCTCAAGCCAATTGTAAGGCAAGAAAGCTCTTGGCTCCTCCTTCTGCCCTCCCTCAGTTAATAAAAATATGAGAATGCCCATAGTTTGTCCCATGATCATTGGTTCTTTCCTTCCTATCAGATGGGGAAAAAGAGCTCACTTCTGTCTCCTCCCCTCCCGCCCAATTCATTAACCCTTCCCTGCCTCCTGAACTTCCCTGCTGTTCACCCAGTCAGAATGATGAACCCACGAGGTTTTCCACGTCGCGAAAGCAGTAAGGAAGCACACCCAGACACAGGGAGACTTGACGCAGCATGCGTGGTAACAAGTGCCAAGTCAGGGGGGCCCTGACTCGAGACTTTTCAGAGTCTTCCATGCGCGCAACTCATGAGTCACTGAGTCAGCAAAAATCACATACTTTTGCGACTCAAGTCCAAATCATTGACGAGTTCCCAACACTGACTGCAGATACAGGGGAACTCTATCTCTGTGCCCCCCCCCCCGATGCCCATCAGTGTTGTTCAGGTGCTTAATAGAGCAAAAATGTTTTACAGAGCTCTATAACTATGCAAGCTCGTTGCATGTGCCGGCAGGTTGCACAAATGTAACAAATGTAAACAGAAAGTAGTTTACTTTTACTGCTTTTATACATAAAATTAACCTCTAAAATGAATGAATGTTGCATGTGAAGAAAGATCCACAGTCTTGGAGAAGAGTTCCACTCCTGTCTTTGGATTGATGAGATGTTCCTAATGCACAAAATTTGTAGTACCTACCTGAATGGGAAGACTGATCAGATGAAACTATCCCATTTCTGCTTGGAGACAGCCTAGAAGGTATATGCAGAAATGAGGGGGCTTTTGCATGGGATTTGGTAGAGGCAGCAACAACTGCAACAAAAGAATCAAAAATAAAGTAGTGAAAACCAAGTAAAATAGAAAGAATACAAAAAAGAAGAAAAGGAAGGATGAGTTGAATCCATTTATTATACAGATTTTAGATATATTTCCTGGGGCTACCACTATCAATTCAAGTATTACGTATAGCCCAGTCCTATCCATTCTCTCCCCCCCCCCAACAATGCACTGGTACACAAAAAAGTTATTGTTGCTTTCTGTGGGGGATAGAGCAGTCATGGGGGTCTCCTCCGGGGAAGGGAAGGGAAGTGTGAAGGGTAGCCTCCACAGCACAGAGGGGTCTACCACGACATGCACTAGCAAATTTACTGGTTCAGGTTCATGAGGATCCATGCTCTGGGATCAGGTCCAGGATAGGGGCTATAGCAGCCACCATTTACACTGAACCCACCCCCTTTGCAAACCCAATCTGCCCTTCCCTAGTCTTGTCCCACCAACCCCCATCACCTGCAGAAGAAAGCAAGTAACACAAAAGAAAGAAAGCAATTTTCACTTTCCTCATTGTACAATAATAGGGCTACCCAAAGATGGCGATTTAAAGTGCAACTTATGCTATTCTATTCTTAGATGCCCGATAACTTTATTTCTACCACCCAGCAAGACTTTTTCTTGCACATACACCAATAAGCCAATTTCCAAGAGACAAAGTTTAATTAAAGACTTCTCAGTATCAAAGTCACTATATGTATACTCATATACTCTACGCACGTGTGTGAACATGCACTATTTTATTACAACAGCAAAAGCATTTCTCTGAAGATGCCAAGCGGGACAGGTACGACATCTATCTTCTGTATACCGGTACTTTGTGCCGTTGACAATAAACAAGGGTTAGGCAGAAGCCATTCTGAATGATTCCCAGTGTCACCCAGGCTATTTGGATAGTTTGTGCCATATCGTACTTACACAAAGATTGAATCTTTTTCTGAGAAACTCAGCTATTAAGGGTCTGACTTGTACAGATTATTGCAGTGGACGAGGCAGGTTAAGTTTTTCAACTTCCTGAAGGCTAGCAAAGTCTCACTACTGGCATCTGTGTTGCTACCAATCAAGTTTTTGTTAATTTATTATCCCGCTTTTCGGTCAAAATTGACTCCCAAACCAAATTAGCATTAAGATCTACAAGACTTACCAGTTAACCAGGACAGACTTCTGAAAAGCTAGTGAATTCCAGGTTCTTTCCTGCTCTGCCCATTACCCACCATATTTGCCAGGCTATACCCATAGCCAAGGCTGCAATCCTATACCTGGGAATAAGTTCCACTGAACTCAGTGAAGCTTACTTCTGAGTAGACATGCATAGGATTGGGCTGATAGCCAGGTTGTGCCCTGGCAATATTTCTGAGCTGCAAGAGTCTGCACTGGCTCCTTCTGTTATTCTCCTGGTTCTATTGCATCTTTAGCCCCAAGCCTGGTATTTCTCCAAGCTCTCTTCAGTTATGCCTCTGTCAAGATCTGCCTGGGCTCCATCTATCCTGGCTTGGTTCCCTTGCTCCACTCAAAAGGTCAGTATTTTTGAAATATTTTGAAATCAGAAGTTGACAGTCCTAGCTCTCAGCAGGGTTAAGACATGATGACTAGTTCCCTCTGTCAAAAATAGCACCTTGGTACAATTTGTGATCTCCCATAGGATGGAATTCAGAAAGCTACCTTCATACCATAGTCTTTCGAGACTGAAGGTTGCCAACAACCTTCTACCAAGCCTGACCATCCATCCTTTTAGCTTGGCACTGACGGGCATGCAGATGGGCATGAATGCAAGAGTGCAGAGGTGGCAATACTGGGGGCAGATTCAAGCAGTGCGGGGGCAGGGTCCTCCACTGATCTCAACCATAAATGGAAGAATAACCAGGAGACATTTCAATGTATGGAAGGAACAATATAAGCTAATTTATTTCATGGGCAATTATGGAGGAGAACCAAATGGTCACATGAGAGTTCATGGCAAGAAGAACCCAAGATGCATTAAAGTAACACAGAGGCTTGGTCAAAGAAGTAGCACTGAAATAGATATTAGAATGCTTATGATGTGCCAAAATGATGTTACTGTATGAATTTCCTTTTGGTTAAAGAGGATTCATTCCTCATACAATACAAAGGATTTTAAGCAACTGAGGTTTCTCCCTGCATTATGAAATTTTACAAGGTTTCTGAGATGCGGTGGGTGTTATAAAACTATAGGCATAGTGAAAGAAAAATGGAGAAAAGAGAATGTCAAGAACTTTTGTGACAGGAGATGAAAATTAATGCAGATTTGCATAACTGGACGATGCTAGCAACCGTGGGAAAAACAGCAATGGTGAAAGTAGGCAAGACTCTCAGCACCAGGGACCAATTGTGATCCTGCCCCATGTGCCCGCCCAGGACCAGGACCACAAAATGCCACCCCCATGCCATCCCACTCTCACCGGGCATGTGCGGCCAGACAGGCCACCTGTGGCATCCCTGGTCCCTACAAGGCCTTCTGAGGCCTCCAAAGGGTCTAAAAATGTCACTTCCATTTTTGCCTGGGTGCCAAAGGTGGCCTCCTTGGGCCTCAAGAGGCCTTGGAAAGGCCAGTAAAAAAATTTTTTTAAGGCAGTGGGGGGGTCATGGTGGCATCCCTTGATGGCACCCTGGGCATTTGCCCCCTAAACCCTTCCCCTGTACGCCACTGCCATGGACCATTTCAAAACTGCAGCTACACATTTTACCCACATTTATCATGAAGCCCTGAAAAAAGGTAGAATAGCAAGGGATTTCCAAAAACAAATATAATCCACTCTGATCACTGGAAAAAAATTGCAGCATAATTAACTCTCCAAAATGTTTGTGCAGGTCAAATTTTGAAAGCCAATTAGAACCGAAATTTCTTTATTAAATTTTTAAAAATTTATTTTGGAAAAAAGGGAAAAGATGGTATGTGCTGCGATTGTGGTAAGCGCTTGAACTGTAGATAGCTCTCTCAAACCAATCTTCGTATGTGGTCACATTGGGCGACAGCCCTGCTGCCCACTTCCTTTCAAGAGTGAAACAGAGAATTCGGATAATTCTCAGGACTGGGGGGAATCACTTTCACTTTCATTCACCAGAAGTTAGAAATCCTACACCTTCAGGGAGCTGATAACGAAGGAGGGCGCTTCATGGTTTAATAGAAGCTGAATTACAGCTGCAATGGATGAATGCATTCGGTAAGATAAGGGCCTGGTTTGCTTTAATTCATACGCTCTGTATGAATAGAGGTGTGAGCTTTGTCTGATAAGGCCACTTCAGGCTTTTTTTTTTTTTTTTAAAGAAGCAAAAGATACATGTTCACAATAGTACCTGTACTCTACTTTTTTACTACCTTGTTTCTTTTGGGTGGGAGAAAGCAAAGAGAAAATTCCAGGGACAAAAACTCTCCATTTTGCCTCAGCAATTTTACATTTTGGGTCACTGTTCTCTTACTGAAAAATCACACACACACACACACATATTACATGTATTGCAATGAGCTCTCGCAACAGGTGACACAACCTCTGCTACTTATCTGAGAGCTGTACCTAGTTACTATTTGTCTAGGCTTAGAACTACTCAGGTTCCGGAGGAGATTGCACTGACTCACAGCCCAGTCCTATCCATTTCCGCAATATAGCATGCTGCTGAACCAAAACAGGCTGATTGGAGGAGCTGATTGGGAGACTTATGAAATATGAAAAAATAATTTCCCTTACCTCCCTGTAAGCCACCCAACTACCTATAGGTATTCTCAGACCTGTGCCAGCTGTTTAGCTGGTGCAAGTCCAAGGAGAGAAAGGGGTCAAGAAAGCTGCCCATGGAGGTGATAGGATCTGGTATGTGCCAATATTTATCTCTTCTGTTTACTATGATATTAACTCAAGAGTATCACAGAACACTGCTGGCCTTCCAAGCCAGCAGCACCAGAATCCAAATGATGTTGTTAAATTATTGCAGTCCAGCAATATGCATGGCAATTTTGGGGTTTGGTATGAAATACAATTATAGCATCAGCATATACATGAGGCTAGGCAAAGTGCTAAAAAGACTTTTTCAGGGCTCTCTTAAATTAAGTATGTCCATTTGCTGGTTGTTCCCATTTTAAGGCTTCCTGTTGATCATGGCTTGAGGACAGTGGATAATTTCTTAATTAAAATTATTTTTCCTCTCTCATTTTTATAGTAGAACACCATTTTGCTATTTAAAAAAAATGGGAAAAACAAAAATAATGCAAAGATCAATAATTAAAGCCTTTTCCCTATTCAAAGGAAACAGACATTGCCACTGGGGCAATACTGAGAGGCTATTTGTGGTACAATTAAGAAGCTATGTATCACTAATCCCCAAACCAGAATCAACAGGAAGCAATAAAATGAGCAGAACCCCAGAACAGGACACTTTTAATTAACATTGTGAGTGTTTGCAAGACTGACTTATAAGTAAACAAGGCTGCAATTCCATCCACACTAACCTGAGAGTAAGCCCCATTGACTATAATGGAACTTACTTCAGAGTAGATATGCATTGGCTTGGGCTCTAAGGATCTTAATGCTATAATCCTTTACAGATGTGTGTTGTTTAAGATGCTTCCACTTAACGATGGACCACAAATATGACGGTGGTCAAAGCACAACAAAGAGGCTCTTTATGAGTCAAGTCTTCCATAGCCTGCAGCAGAGGGTATGATAACACCACAAAAGAGCTCTTAATGCAATGAATTGGCAATCCATCTCCAGTAGCTTGTGCAGTCAGCTGTTGTCTGGCAGGGAATGTCTACACAACAAAGGCACTAGATTGGGATGAATGTTCGCTTAATGACCTAATTGTGCAACAACAGGTATTGGAGACGCATCCCCCATCGTTAAGTGGCACACACCTGTACACACTTTCCTAAGAGTAAACCCCATTGGACACAATGGGACTTCTGAGTAGATATGCATCAGTTTGTGCTGTACATTGTTATTTGTAATATTTTTACCAAAGGATCTTGGCATGGAGAATATAGCATTACTTAAAGCACCAAGTGGAATCTCCATTAGTTCCACTCCATTATGGGAAAGTAATATCTCAGTTAATAGCCACTCTGTACACAACAATTCAGAAAAAAAAACTTCATACAGCTCTTAAGTGGTACAACAGTATATTGAATGGATGGAGTTGGGGCAAAATGCCTTTCCTCTTCTATTTCAGGATGGGGCGCATTATGGTTGATTTGGTGAGATGTCATTCTGCAGTGATAGTTTTAAATAGGTGTGCTTTGTATATATAATTGTATGCATCTTTCAGTGTATGCACCTCCAAGGACCATGTTATACTATACTCTAAAAAAGCAGTGCATCCTTGTGTGGGAGGCAGGGGAGAGCTTCCTACCAGTAGGAAGCAGGGGAAAGCTTCCTTCCCAAAGCAAATAGCATCTTTGAAGGGCAAAGGAGTTAAACCCACCCTGGCCTGCCACAGTTCCAATTCTGAGTGGGACCCTCTCTCACAGTTCGTATTTTGAAAGGAAAAAAAATCCACACACACAAGGTCAAATTATGAGCTTAAAGTAATGTGACTTTTGTTCTTGGTAGTCACTGTGTCCTAGTTCCTTCCAGAACTTCCACGTGTCTAAAAACTGATATTTCTCTAGATGTATCTTGTTAGATAGATGTTTTTACTCAGTATCCCCATGGTTCTGAAGTGCAGATTTGACCCATGTGGGATCATAGGAAGTCTTTTTGTAAAAAATAAAATCAAACAACGTAGCAGCCAAAAAGCATTTCCAATTGAATGAGAGACAAACACAATCTGTAAATCCTTAAAATCTGACATTATTTTGCTTAAACAACATCAAACCCACTAAAATCAACACATTAAACTGATCCATATTACAATTATGCTGCTTGCTTTCAGTAACTCTGTGAATAGCAGCTATAGTCTGCTGACCTAATGGCATTCTGCTGTCCACAGAATTGTGTCATTTGCTTCTAGCATCCAAAGATGTGGACACATCAACCACTTTTATAGTAACGTCTTTCCGTAATCGAAGAAATAATAGTAGCAGTGAGGACTCAGTTGAGATTGGTGAAGACTAGGATGCTGGTAATACACGTGATTGGTGAAGTTTTGCTAAATGGTAAGGGTTTTATTAGCAGAAAGAAAGAAATTCATGGTAAGGTTTAGGCTGATTGCAGCTTTTTATCTTCACAGAGGCAGGGGACCGCACTGAATGGTCTGCTCCTGGAGGCTAAAGGACCCTGAAGATTTCCTGAGGGTTCTGGGGGATTTTCCAGCTGCCAAGACTGGTGTCTCATCTGAGGCCCTGGTTGACCTCTGAAATGGGGAAATGGGCAGGGCAGTGGATGAGATTGCTCCTGAGCCACCTCTGCCACGTTGCAGACTCAGAGTGGCCCCTTGGTGACCTGAGGAGCTGCGAATGATGAAGCGGCAGGGTAGACGTCCAGCACAATGGTGAGAGAAAACTCATGATGAGTCCAACTGGACACGGATTAGAGCCTATTCTGTGGCAAGTAATAGCAGCGAAAAGATCTTTTTATGCTGCTGCGACTACATCTGGAGGGAGCAGTCCAGCAGAATTGTTCCATGTGGCAATGTCTAGTGATGTCCCTTGGCATCTGTTTGTCCAGTTTTGTGGGATTCTTTTCAGCTTGTGCAGCCTGAGGATGTGGACAGACTCCCTTAAAGTGTGTGGCCATCTACCTATTGCTTGACCCTTCCCCAGCTTGGCTAATTACAGCTGCCCAGGAAGGTTTGGCCAAGCAGCTGGAGAGGGTGGTCAGCTTCTCTTTGATGGAAGGGATGCTGTCGCTTGCTTTGAAACAGGCAGTGGTTCGGCCCCTCCTGAAAAAGCCCTCCCTGGACTCTACTATACTAAACAATTACCAGCCAGTCTCTAACCCATTTCTGGGCAAGGTGATTGAGTGGGTGGTGGTGTCTCAAATTCAGTGGGTCTTGGATGAAGTGGATTATCTGGATCCTTTTCAGGTCTGGTTTCAGACCAGGCTTTGGAACAGAAACTGTCTTGGTCACCTTGGTGGATGATCTACACCAGGGATAGGACAAGGGGAGTGTGTCCCTGTTAGACCTCTCAGCAGCTTTCGACACCATCAACCATAGTGTCCTTGTGGGTCAACTGGCCAAGTTGGGGGCACTGTTTTGCGGTGGTTACACTCCTACTTGAAGGATCAGTCCCAGATGGAGGTGCTGGGGGATGCCTGTTCGACACCCTGGCTCCTGAGGTGTGGGGTGCCACAGGGTTCAATCTTGTCTCCTATGCTATTTAATATCTACATGAAATCAGTGGGAGAGGTCATCCAGGGATTTGGAGTGGGGTGCCATCAATATGCTGATGATACCCAGCTCTTTCTCTCCTCCAGAGATGAGATCCTGGAGCACTGCCTGGAGGCAGTGGGGATCTGAATGAGGGCTAATAAACTGAAATTAAACCCAGACAAGACAGAGGTTTTTCTGGTTCAAAAATCCTCGATGCAAGTACTGGAGAATTGGCCTGCACTGAATGGTGTTGCACTTTCCCTGAATGAGCAGGTCTGTAGCTTGGGGGTTTGCCTGGACCCCTAATTCCCAGGTGGTGCCTGTGACCAGGAGTACTTTTGCTCAGCTTTGACTGGTGTGCCAGCTGCAGCCATACTTGGACCGTGTAGACCTGGCCACAATGATCCATGCCATTGTGACACTGAGTTTAGGTTATTGTAACTTATTCTCTATGGGGCTGCCCTTGAAGATGGTTCAGAAACTGCGATTAGTGCAGAATGTGGTGGCCCTGCAGGTAGGTCAGGTTGCTTCTCCAGGGGCTGCATTAGCTGCACAATTGTTTCCGGGTGCTTCAGGTGTTTCCAGGTACACTTCAGGGTGCTGATTTTGACCTTTAAAGCCCTATGGCCATATAGTTGGCAACCTTCAGTCTCAAAAGACTATGGTATCGCGCTCTGAAAGGTGGTTCTGGAACAGCGTCTAGTGTGGCTGAAAAGGCCGATTCGGGAGTGACAATCCCTTCCACACTGGGAGCAAGTACAGTCTGTCCCTGGTCTGTCTCCCTGGCTATGTGCCTTCCTTCTTTGCCTCTTAGCCTCAGACTGTTGGCCAAGTGTCTCTTCAAACTGGGAAAGGCCATGCTGCACAGCCTGCCTCCAAGCGGGCCGCTCAGAGGCCAGGGTTTCCCACCTGTTGAGCTCCACTCCTAAGGCCTTCAGATCCCTCTTGCAGATGTCAATGCAGATACCTATGCAGATACCTATGGCCAGGGTATCTGCAAACCACCTATTTCCATACAATCCAGCTTGTCTCCTTAGGTCAGCCATTTTCAACCACTGTGCTATGGCACACTGGTGTGCCGCAAGTGGTTCATAGGTGTGCCACAGGAATTTGGGGGAAGGTCATGTATTAATAGGGCCAATGGGAGATGTGAGCCCCCACTGGCAGCATGGTGTACCTTGTCAATTGTCAAAAACCTGGTGGTGTGCCTTGACCATTTTAGTGCCTTGTCAGTGTGCCGTGAGTTGAAAAAGGTTGAAAACCACTGCCTTAGGTCATCAGAAAAGGCCCCCTTACAAGTGCTGCCACCCAAGGAGGTATGTGGGGCAGCAGCAAGAAACAGGGACTTCTCAGTAGTGGCACCAACACTATGGAATTCCCTCCCCCTTGATTGATGAACTGCTCCCTCTCTTGAAATTTTCCAGCAAGGCCTGAAGACATTTCTTTTTAGACACACCTTCTGAGTTCTTGGCCTTTTTAACATCTTTTAACATCTGGTTCACAGGCTTGGGGCTTTTATAAAATTGCTGCTGTTGTCCTTTTTACTCTTTTAATGCCTGATTGTAGTTTTTAACATACTACATATTGTGATTTTTAAAATTTGTTTTAATTGTGTTTGTTTTTGCATTTTTTATTTAATGTAAGCCACCTTGGGTCCCTTTGGCGAGTAAGCCGGGAAACAAATGCAGTAAGTAAGTAATAAATAAATAATAAGGAATTGTTTATACCAGTGCCTCAGCTAACCTTCAGTGATACATTAACTCTGAGAAACCTATCTGCAGAAACAAGGATGCCAAAGAGTTTCCAATTACAAGTCTTACTGATTTCCTAAGTTATTCCAGGTCACTGAAGCAGCCAACACTGCTATTGTTTACACTATCACTTATCAGAATAATCACCCATCATACAATAGGGAGCATGCTGGATTAAAGTCTCGGTGACAGTGGTGGAATGTAAGTTCAAGCATCTTCACAGTCTGAGGAATATGGAATGATTAAACCATGCATGTGACTAGAGGAACAGAAAGTCACAACATCACAATCATACACAAAAGCAGCATGCAAAAATCCTGGGTGTGACACTTAGGGTGCAAACCAAACCTGCGCTGGAGCAGGCAAGCTAGGAGGCTTGCGCTGCATCCAACGCAGGTTCGTTGGGTGCAGCAGCTCAGCTAGGGGCAAGGGGAAGCTCTTCCCCTTACTCCTGTGTAAGGGCTGCTCACTCCAATGGGTCTCCTCGGACCTGTGCCACCTCTGGTGGTGGCACAAGTCCGAGGAGAGCGGAGTGGCTTGAAGAGATGGAGCCGCCCATCGCCCACCCGTCCCCTGCCCAGAAATGCCCCCCTCCCGCCTCTTCCCTGCCCCCCACGCAGGCGCGCCAACACAAGCGGCTGTGAGGGCGCTTCTGCCAGCCTCTGCCCGTCAGCGCATCTACATGCGGCTTCCTCCCATGGAGGTGCAAACGTGCTTTATGGCACATTTGCAACCCTCCTATGCTGGCCCAAGGGCCAGGCTGGCATAAGGCACATTTAGGATTGCGCCCTTACTGCCTTAAAGGTGAGGCTCATCTCCTGAAAAGAGTGACTCAGAGACCTTTCAAGGATGGATGATTTAAATCAGAGGTAACCCAACCAAGGGTCATGCAGATGTTCCTGAGGTTCACAGAAAACATTTCCTCTAAGCTGTGCAGCCATGCAGCTGGAATTGAAGCCCGAGAAGCTTCCCTCTTAGTGTTCTGGAGTCTTTTGTCATTACTATTACTAGCAGGGATGTGCCCAAATCTCTAAGTTTGAGTTGAGTCACAAGTCACCAACCCCATGACTCGACTTGTCAGTCATAGTATACTGCCGTTGCAACTCGATTTGAAAAAATTTTTGAGTCCCAAGTCTGAGTCAATTCAAGTCGTGAGTTGCAAGACCTTGAGCAAAAATGCACAGAAAAAAAGAAGGTGGTAGTGGGGTAAGTAAGCAAGAACATACATGCGCTAAAGAAATAAGGACTTGAGTCATTCCAAGTCCAGACTCTTTATTAGAGTCATTGGCCCCAAGTCATGAATCGAATTGGGGTCAATGACATCTATGACTCGAGTCGTCAAAAACAGCCGCTTAGCGTGACTCAAGTTGAATCAACCTGAGTGTCCGTCCCTGATTAATAGCATGTATCAACTCCATGGATTGCCTGATGGAGAGCATAACAACTGTATTTATAGTTCAAAAAAGTTTGGAAAACATGGATTTCTAATGGTTTTTAAAAAATTTTCTTCAAGCTAAGAAAGCTGAAGTTGTCACAAAGGAGGCTGCCTGTGTAGAAAACAAAAATCATGGTTTCTTCCTGAACAAAAGGGCTGCTAAGAAAGTGGTCTTCTCGTATCTTTGGATGAGGCAGCGGAGAATACAATGGTCCAGCTTGCACAAAAGGCACCCAGGAAAGAAAAGAAGGCACAGCTGATACCTCTAAAATGATCCTAAAAACAAAGGAAACTTCATTGGGGCAAGTTATGTCCCAATTAGGCCGTGTGCTGTGACTGGTCAATACAAACACGCACCATGAAATATGTAGAGTCTACATATGGGGGAGAGCCCACATAAAATGAAATGGGGTGTGAAACTGAGTGTATAAGGGTATAAGAAAAGTATACTGATAAATGAAAAAAGGGAGGATTGTTTTCCCATTTGGGGGTAATCTTTGTTTTTAAACCTGGCACTTTGTTGGTCCCTCTGAGACCATGCACATATTTTTATTTTCCTTTTAAATACATTCCTCATGTACTTTATTTGTAGATTTTTCCTTGTTCTAATTTTACATTATCAGGTTTTGCTTTTCTACAAAGAACCAGTTTTGTCATCAAGGTTGTGGACTAACTTTCATTTCTGGGTTGTTCCTGCAGATTAATCTAATTTCTGCATCTCTGGCAATCTTTCTGCATCTCTTGCTGCATCTCTACCAATCAGTCCTGAGAGATTCAGACATGCCTGGTAGGCTGTGAACTTGATTATTTCTCTTTAACGTAATGGGGTTGGCTTATTGAATTAGAGAACTTCTAATGCAGTCCTGTTCCAGATTGTTCAGGACTGAATCTCACTGTATTCAGTAGGGCTCATTTTCTGAGAAATGAGTTCGGGGACTGCAGTCTGCAAGTAATCTGACAGGCTTTTTGGCTTTAAGGAGTTTAGGAGGGCTTTTGCATAATACTGAAGTATTATTCAATTATGCTGTATTGTGCAATTTAATTTAAATTTGTTATTTGAATGATTATCAATCATTAATCTAATGCATTCCATTTTATTATTTTATAGTGGCTGTTCTGTCAGTTTCACTTTAATATGCTCCACAATCACATACGCCTCACTGTCTCCCCCATAACTTCAGAATGTGATGCATTCTGGGGCAAGCAAAACCAGGGCAAAGAGAGGGGCTTCCTTGTGATCCAGAAGAGACTGCAAAGCCCTCAAAAACACAGTGGGGAAGCTACTGGGGTTTTTTTTTTCTTTACTTTTCAGACATTTTTAAAGTAGGTCCTGGGTATCCACGGATTTGTGGCATCCGTATCGGGGTTCAAAACTGAACCCCTATAGATATGGTGACCCTCCTGTACCAATACATCTTTTTCCAGCACATAATGTGGTCTGGCTCTCCTTGGCTAGTCTGATAAAAGCAGAATTTGAGTAGACCAGCCTCTGAACTTGAAGACACACAGTACTATTAAAATCCCACAATTAGGAAAATCCCACAAATAGGAACTGGGGAAATATTTCTACCCTGTGTAATTATGAGGAGCTGAGATTGGGTAGGTGGGGAGTTGTGCACTTTTTCTCCTCATGCAACGAGCCTTTAGTTTTATATTATTGTCTGACCAGCCCATTACTTTTCATACAATCTCTGCATCTACCCCCTGAAAGGAGAAATGGAAGGGAGAGAACACAATTTAATCAAAAAATGAAATAAATGACTGGTTTTCTGTTCTTCCACATGAGAATCATGCTGAAACCAGTAATCATAATATCTAGGCCAATCTATAGCACTTACGATAGAAAGCAGATACACCAGAAATATACATGCATCTTGCTTTTCTTTTTATTAATATTTTTCTCTTCTTAAGATTTAGTAAGTATATCTGGAGCACTTCCTTTAAAAAAAAAAAAATACAATCATCCAGCCCAAATGCAGAATTCCAGAGAACTCAAAAGCTTGCTTAAGACTGCATGTCTTTTTGATCAGCTCTAATAAAAGTCTTACCAGAATCTGACTTCTGGATTATGGGTTTTCTGATAGACCATAATATAAATATAATATAAATATATATATTATATATATATAACAATATATAAATATTTTTTTGATTAATTTGATATCAGATTTTGTGGTCTAAACACATTTTCCTAAGATCTCAGTTAGGATGGAGCAGCAGATAAGAATAGCTTTTACTCAACTTTATGAAGTTCTGATTCTTGCTGATGGTCCAGGATGCTTACTTGATGTTTCCTTAGTGGGACCTAATCATTAGGAGGTGGTATCCTGATGCAGATATCTAGCTGGGATGTTTGGAATGGAAATGCCATCAGCATTTAGGAAAGGTGCAGGGTATGTGAATGGGGGGAGCATATGCACGGTCTCCCATGGGATCTGGTGTGTGATTCAAATGTGTCAACTAATAGGAGTGCTGCTTGCTTCTCCCTACATATTTGTGAATAAAATGTAAAAAGGTATTATAAAAATGCCACAAGTCTTCAGTGATTCCCTCATGCAAAGGAAACAAAAATCCAGCTAGCACTATTACTGGAATATCTTACCACTTGGGGAGGTAGGGAGTATGCAGCAATATGAAATATTTCTGTATGTTTGAAACAACCATTGGCTAACCAATGACATTTTTAGTACAAAGTTGCTGCCACCAGCACATTCTTTTAAAAATAAAGACATTAAACAATTTACCATGTATAAAAATTCAAACTTACTGACTACCATAGCAGAAGTAGTAGTTAATGAGTTTCACTGGGACAGTAATAATTCAGAAACAAGATTGCAGCTGGGAATCTGTATCCTGATATGTCAGTGAAACTCTGGTCTAGCGCACATTAGATCTGAAATGACCTGAAATTGCCAGAAAACCCTGCAGGTCAGTGTCCTAACAATAGAGGAGGATACCCGATAACAAGACAATGCTCTCATGGGCAGTAGGGTAGAGAAGCTAGGTTATCAGTAACTCTAGAATCATCATAGAAATCCTACCATCGACGGCATGAGCAAAAAGCCAAAATAAAAAAGATCAAAGAGGATCGCTTATTACCTGATTTGCAATGGACCCTACAAATACTTCATGCAGACCACATGCAGGAACAAGGCCCTCCAACTCTTTACTTATTGACAAAGACACAATCCACCAGAAGTCACGTATGGAGGTCCAATGGAAACGTGCTCTTGAGTAGTTCCTATTCATTTCCAGGAGATTTATAACACAGATCTTCTGGTTGGACTTCACTGCCCATAACTCTCCTGTTCTGAAAAGGTACTAGGGACAGGTGAAGAGTGCTCCTTGGCTTTATACCACCCCCCCCCCTCAAGTGCAATGAGATGAAACAGTGTGCCGCAGGGGTTTTGCTATTTTGGGGAGAAAGACATAGGACCAAGGCGGATACGTAACTACAGACTAGTCCTAAATATTGGGGGAATACTTATATGTTCAAGTGACCTCACATTTTGACTAACCTTGGTAGGAAGCCCAAATCTGTACTTCTTACCAGCTGTGCCCTTCCCCTTAGGGAGAAGGGGCAGAACAGGGGCTCTCATCTCACAATGAGCTCACAAGTGTGATGACTAGTTCTTGCCCTCTTCTTCAGTACTAGCTGAGGAGAAGGGAGGAAGCTTGTCCCACTTGCACTCAGCTTCACATTCAATGGAAGGGGGAAAGATATTCCCATGGTTTACCCCTGCTAATTGGGTAAGAGGCACTTTTTCAAGTGGGTGCTCCTTTTTTTTTTTTTAGCAGGGGGAGAGTAACTGGCCCACCTCACCCCAGCACTGTCTGTTCTAGTGGCTGTCTGCTGGTATTCATTTGCATATTTTTAGATTGTGAGCCCTTTTGGGACAGGGAGCCATTTAGTTATTTGATTTTTCTCTGTAAACCGCTTTGTGAACTTTTAGTTGAAAAGCGGTATATAAATACTGTTAATAATAATAATGGTGACTGTGGTGTACAAAATTTGTGGACATCTGTAGATGGATAAGGGACTCTTCTGGAACCCAGTTTTGACAAACCTGTAGGTGGTTTGTAACTCATCCATTGGTAAAATGTATTGTTCTGCCTATATACACAGAAGGAGCAAAATTGTTCCACTTATCTAAACCCCTCAGGTAAAAATCAAATTTGTTTTATTAAAGTATATATTTCTAAAGCCTCTCACTTCCCTACACTCTCAAGACAATGTAGGCTTTTCATTAGCAAGTTGCCTGTAAAACTGCTGGTATCATCCCTCACATGTCTGACAGATTAGTCAGGCCTTTTTTCCTCTTCATCCAGAGGGAAGCCTTTGTTCTTCCCACCTTCCCCAGAGGCATAACACTTTTGACTGACGGCACATTGCCCACCCTTCCATATGCATTTTTTTCCAAGATGAGGAAGTATCTAAGTTCTTCAAGTAGCTACTTTGTTTTTCCTTCTTAATAAAATATAAAACAAAACCAGTAAGAACCTCAGTTAAACCGACTTGCCCGTTTGGAGCATTTCTTTTGCAATGTGGAGGCAAGAAAAGAACTTACAAGGGTCATTGGTCCACAGACCTTCCCATTTAATTGCTATACCCTTGTCCAAAGGTCTGCTTCCCAGCTCATTCCATGGTACCGGTGGAGTCGTTTGTTTGGCTCCACAATGTAGGTACTACCTTCCTCCAAAAGGAACTCAATGGCTCCATCCCCTGAGAAGTCCACTATATAACTCAGAAGAGGGAATGATGGTTTGCATTTTTACTAGCTGAATGTCCTATTGGTCCACTTTTGGGGAGGAATCTACCATGTCAAGGTTTGTTTCAGGATTTTATGGAACCCAAAGCCAAAATCATGTCCCCACGACAATCAATACTGCATGAGCACACAGGTGACAGAATCTAGATGTTCCAGTAGCCCTTCTATCCCATCTAACAGATGACTACTCATTTCAGTACCTTAAGTTACTGAGGTCCCAATCCTATTCAACTTTGCAGCACCCATACAGCCATCCCAATGGGGTGCACACAGCATCCTGTGTTAGTGGTGGGTAGTAACATTTGTTCCCTGACCTTGGGGACTGCAAAGTAGCTGCATTGGTGTTGGAAAGTTGGATAGGATTGGGCCTTGAATCCCATTCTGACAGTGCTGGTTGCCTATTAGGAAAGGGATGCTCAAATTCAGTTGGGCACTGGAGCGGGGAGGGAATGGACAGAGAAGCATCCAGAGGTTCCTTTGATTTTGTACCTCTGCCAAACTCTGGCCATGCACACTGACCAATGGTTTTAAAGGTCTTCCTACAACAGTACTTCTGGTGAGCTACCTCCAGCAGGAATGAGTGCACAAAGCTGTAGATACCAGAGTGTTTATTCACAAAGTCCCTCACCAAAGTCTACTTTGTTTATTGTTTATTTATTTTATTGTTTTGTTTATTGTTTATTATTTGTTTACAGAGTGTTTATTCACAAAGTCCCTCACCAAAGTCTACTTTGTTTATTGTTTATTTGTTTATTGTTTATTTGTTTGTTTATTTTTATTGTTTTGTTTATTGTTTATTCTTTGTTTACAGAGTGTTTATTCACAAAGTCCCTCACCAAAGGCTACTGAAAAAACTCCACAGTCAGGGAATTAGAGGACAGGTCCTCTCATGGATTGAGAACTGGTTGGAGGCCAGGAAGCAGAGAGTGGGTGTCAATGGGCAATTTTCACAATGGAGAGAGGTGAAAAGCGGTGTGCCCCAAGGATCTGTCCTGGGGCTGGTGCTTTTCAACCTCTTCATAAATGACCTGGAGACAGGGTTGAGCAGTGAAGTGGCTAAGTTTGCAGATGACACCAAACTTTTCCGAGTAGTGAAGACCAGAAGTGATTGTGAGGAGCTCCAGAAGGATCTCTCCAGACTGGCAGAATGGGCAGCAAAATGGCAGATGCGCTTCAATGTCAGTAAGTGTAAAGTCATGCACATTGGGGCAAAAAATCAAAACTTCAGATATAGGCTGATGGGTTCTGAGCTGTCTGTGACAGATCAGGAGAGAGATCTTGGGGTGGTGGTGGACAGGTCGATGAAAGTATCGACCCAATGTGCGGCGGCAGTGAAGAAGGCCAATTCTATGCTTGGGATCATTAGGAAGGGTATTGAGAACAAAACGGTTAGTATTATAATGCCGTTGTACAAATCGATGGTAAGGCCACACCTGGAGTATTGTGTCCAGTTCTGGTCGCCGCATCTCCAAAAAGACATAGTGGAAATGGAAAAGGTGCAAAAGAGAGCGACTAAGATGATTATGGGGCTGGGGCACCTTCCTTATGAGGAAAGGCTACGGCGTTTGGGCCTCTTCAGCCTAGAAAAGAGACGCCTGAGGGGGGACATGATTGAGACATACAAAATTATGCAGGGAATGGACAGAGTGGATAGGGAGATGCTCTTTACACTCTCACATAATACCAGAACCAGGGGACATCCACTAAAATTGAGTGTTGGGCGGGTTAGGACAGACAAAAGAAAATATTTCTTTACTCAGCATGTGGTCGGTCTGTGGAACTCCTTGCCACAGGATGTGGTGATGGCGTCTAGCCTGGACGCCTTTAAAAGGGGATTGGACAGGTTTCTGGAGGAAAAATCCATTACGGCTTGCAAGCCATATTGGGTATGTGCAACCTCCTGATTTTAGAAATGGGTTATGTCAGAATGCCAGATGTAAGGGAGGGCACCAGGATGAGGTCTCTTGTTATCTGGTGTGCTCCCTGGAGCATTTGGTGGGCTGCTGTGAGATACAGGAAGCTGGACTAGATGGGTCTATGGCCTGATCCAGTGGGGCTGTTCTTATGTTCAAAGAGACCATCTTTAGCTCTTCAGCAGGTTTTCCAAAGTTCAAAAGCCTGCTGTCCCAACTACTTACTTCTAAACATTTATAAGACATTTATCCTTGTCTGTAACCTGGCGATGCTCATACAATAGACCAGTCCGCACACGAGGGATCTATCCCTCTCCTCTGGCTTGTTAATGCAAATTGGGGACTAAGAAAATGCTCTATCTGGCAGAGTCCTCAATGAGCAAATGGAGACCAAGCTAAGTAACTTTGTGCCCTGTCTTTTTTCAAGGTTCTCATGGCATTTCCGGTGAAAAACAGAGTCATGCAGACCCCTTTGTTTCATGCCTTCAGAACTGAGTGGCAAAGACTCAGGAACTATCCTGGGGGCATCCTGATCTCTTAACCTCATTAAGCCATTTGCTGTTAGAAGGATGGGAAATTTCATTAGTGGTGTCCGAATGAGAGTCCGATTCATCTTCCTCAAAGAAACCATTCTAGTTATCAAGTTAACAAGGAACAAGAAGGAAATGGATGATTCCTATTTTCTCACTGTTCAACTAGTTGGGCTAGCTGGCACCAGGACACACAGCTAAGCCTCATTTCCTCAGAGATGGCACTGGAATGCAAAGCAGATCTTTTGGAAAAATTTCAGAGCCTACTGAAAAGAAAAACAAATATCTGGTTCCGTTACAATGTCCCAGTTAATGGAAAGCATCCCCCCCCCCCGAACAAGGCTATTACATGTGTATAATAAGAGTATAAGATAATGTATTGTTTCCAATAATTCTCATTGGAAATAACAGGACAGTGACAAATAACTGGAAAAACTTAGTGCAGTATTTCTCAAACTGTGGGTTAGGACCCACTAGGAGGGTTGCGAACCAATTTCAGGTGGGTCCCCATTCATTTTAATATTTTATTTTGAATATATTAGACTTGATGCTACCAAGGTATGTGACTTCACAGGAGGAAATGTTACAGCTCTGTACATTTAACAGGTTACTACATATGTTTTTAACAATGATAGTAAATGGGACTTATTCATGGGTAAGTGTGGGTAGGATTGCTACTTAGGATTGTTAAAAATTTTCCTGCTTGATGATGTCACTTCCAATCATGATATCACTTCCAATGGGTTCTGACAAATTCTCATTCTAAAAAGTGGGTCTTAGTGCTAGAGGTTTGAGAACCACTGACTTAGTAGCTCAGGGAGGAACCAGATGTTGTAGAAGTCACTTATAGGTCTCTTATAACATCTAATTTGGCTCTTCATGCAGTATTAAGTATATAGTGTCCTGAACCTTTATTTCTGACTCAGGTCAGGATAATGAAAAATTAATATTCTCGTCATATGAGAAGGCTCTCCACTGTCATTCTCTCAGTTGGTTATTTTTACCTTCCTAGGCTTTCAAACAAATGCTGAATATGAAAAGGTATCAAACAGAAGACAAAACAGCTGAGATACTAACAGGGAGAACAAACTGGGAGATAAGGATGCCTGATGGCTGAATAGTTTATTCTGTTTTTTTCTTTATTTAATGATCTGTGAAATACTAATGAACTTAAGATCACACAAGCCTCTAGTATTCAAAAAGGGCTACTTGGGGATCAGTGATTGACCTGCTTGACACTGCTGCTACAGCCATTTCATAGTTTCCCAAATTCTATTTCAGAAGCTTGCAAAGTCAGTTTTAAAGGATATCATGCATGTTTAATGTTTCTGTATCACACACAGAAAGTATGTTTGTGAATTATGGTTGAACTTCTTTTCTTTTCCTGGAATTCTCAACTGAAATGTTGAACAGTTTGTAACTAAGCAGGAATGCGGTTCCCCATCTCAGGAGTATCTGAGAAAGGAAGAGCATCTCAAAAGAGCAAACCCATCTCAGACGATATCATTCACGCCTTGTCCAGTTCTAACTAGACCGAGATCCTGGACATAGGCATGATCTTGTTGCAAAAGTGAGCAAAGATTAACAGGCATATTACGCAACTGGACAAATCACCAGTACGCCTCTTGGAACAGGGTCATTGTACCATATGGGACAAGAGCCACTGGATTTGCACCTGCTCTATGATTAGCATGCTCTAGTGTTCAAAGGAAGATACCAAAACCTAAAGGCTTCCTTCCTCCTTTCAGCTTCATACATCCAAGGACTGAAACGGTTGCCAATGCAATTCTCCCTGGGTCACTTGCAAGAAACCAAAAACCATCTGTCTGATCCTCTATTAGGGAGTGTAGGTTCCCTCTAGAGCAGGGGTGCTCATTATGTCGATCGCGAGCTACCAGTCGATCTCCAGGCGAAATGAGTCGATCGCAGGCTTCTCTCCCATCCATGCATCCCTAGGAGTGAGCCCCTGGCAGGCTTGTGAGCCCAGGGAGAGAGCCCAGGGAGCCTAGGGAGTGAGCCCCTGGCAGGCTCCTCCCTGGGAGAAGAGCTGCTGGCAGGCTTTTCTCCCGTCCACGCATCCCTGGGAGTGAGCCCCATTGACTCTACTGGGGCTGACTTACATACCAGTGCAAAAACAGGGGAAAGGTATGGAGATCTACCCCCCCCCCACTTCCATCTGTTGGTGCTGTGTGCAAGGGGTTTTGCACTGGTCTTGCTGTGATGTCTATACAGAGATCTTCCCTCCCTCACACCTTTCCCCTGTTTTTGCACTGCTCTGTATAGAGATCTGCTCCTCCCCCCCTTGTATTGGAATCGAGGAAGATCTGGTGAGGAGGTAGATGTGGTATTAGCAGTGGCCCCTTTAAGGGCAAGGCCTGGGCATCCAGCAGAGTGTGCTGCACAGCTGCAGCCACTTGAAGGCAATAGGGCCCTCAGGGATATAAGAGCACCTGAGGCAGGAAGGGCTCCACTTATTTATGTGAGTCAGCCTTTTCCTACATGAAGATCATTAAGTCCAAGTACCATTCCACTATGACTGATGAACATTTGGAAGTGTGCTTGAGGCAGACTGTCAGCAGCTACTGTCCGGACTATGCATCCTTGGCTGATTCACTTCAGTGCAAGTCATCAAAGTAAACTCAAGTAATTACAAAAAATGTTTATAGTTAATTATGTTGTGTTGTACAATATTGGCTCATGCGGTTATGCAAGGTACACCAACATACATTGTACACATAAATGTTATATGTTATGATGGCGTGAACGTTGTAAAAAAAAAACTCTGGTAGATCTCCGGGCCTTGCTGGGTTTCAAAGTAGCTCTCCAGCCAAAAAAGTGTGAGCACCCCTGCTCTAGAGTCTAGAACCAAAGGCTGAGTTGGAACATCTACTGCCATTCTAATCACATCTGGAGACACATTTCAAGACGATTGAGACCAGGCTTGCTTCCTGGCAGTGGATTTGGTAATGAGGTTGGGCTACACACTACATTAAGCACGTTATTTGGACTGATGAATCGTTTTAGCAAGGCCTGCCAAGACTCTGGACTGACAATCAGCCTGAAGAAAACACAGGTTCAGGATGTGGACTCACCTCCCTGCATTACAATCTCTGTGCATGAATGGGAGGTTGTCCATGACTTTGTGTACCTTGGCTCAATGATCTCCGACACTCTTTCTCTCGACATCGAGTATTGGTAAAGCAGCTACCACGTTTTCCAGACTCACAAAGAGAGTATGGTCCAACAAAAAGCTGATGGAATATACCAAAATCCAGGTCTACAGAGCTTGCATCTTGAGTACACTTCTGTACTGCAGCAAGTCCTGGACTCTTCACTCATAACAGGAGAAGAAGCTGAATGCTTTCCACATGAACTGCCTCCGACGCATACTCAGTATCACCTGGCAGGACAAAGTTCCAAACAACACAGTCCTGGAACGTGCTGGAATCCCTAGCATGTATGCACTGCTGAAACTGAGACACCTGCGCTGGCTTGGTCATGTTGTGAGAATGGGCGATGGCCAGATCCCAAAGGATCTCCTCTATGGAAAACTCATGCAGGGAAAGTGCCCTAAAGGAAGAACACAGCTGCAATACAAGGACATCTGCAAGAGGGATCTGAAGGCCTTAGGAATTGACCTCAACAGATGGGAAACCTTGGCCTCTGAGCATCCCGCTTGGAGGCAGGCTGTGCAGCATGGCCTCTCCCAGTTTGAAGAGGCACTTGCCCAACAGACTGTGGCAAAGAGGCAAAGAAGGAAGGCCCACAGCCAGGGGGACATACCAGGGACAGACTACATTTGCTCCCAGAGTGGAAGGGATTGTCACTCCCGAATTGGCCTCTTCAGCCACACTAGATGCTGTTCCAGAACCACTTTTCAGAGAGCGATACCATAGTCTTTCGAGACTGAAGGATGCCAGTGAAGATGAACTGATGGTCTTCTGTTTTGCTCTGTAAATAGCAACTATTGGGATGGAGAAGGCAATCTGAGTTGGGTTCAGGAAGGAAGGAGCTTTAACCCTGTCTTTGCCCCAATTCCAGTCTGGATCCTTCCCCCAGTAGTTGCTAGTTCCTTCAAGAGGAAAGCTCCCACTGGCACTGCCCCAAAGGGAAGGAAGATTGTGGTCTTGCCCTCACACTGCACCTAAGTGCCCTCTGCATGTCAACACCACTGGTGATCAGTTGCTAGAACCAACAGATGCTGTTCGAGCAGATCGCATTCTGCTTACTCTGAAAATTAATCTTTCTTGCTTGCAATCAGTATCTTGGATGAAGTATTTTGTACTTTGCTTCCCATCTTACTTTTAGATGTGCAGATTTATTGCCCATAAAAATGTCATGCTGGGTTATATTTGAACTTCATGTAAAAAATAAAATGGCACAATATCCCACCAGTCAGCTGAGTTGCAGGCTATAATCTGTTGTGAATTCACTTAGAATCCCATGATTTACAAACATGTATTCATCAAGTACTCATGAATTGCGAACTGTTATTGGTAACATAATATTCTCTCCATGTTTGACATGCTGTTCAAAAGCTTTGTTCCAAAGAACAACCTTCAGCAAACAAAAGTTGTCCTTTCACAATTCATTTTGAGAAATATACATCAAAGACCAAGATTAGAAGGAATCTGTTGTGGTTTTAGTCATGCTTTTGCATTATGCTTTTAGCATCTAAATTCACATGGTTTTCTTATCATCGCCAGGAATTTTGACTTATAATTAGAATTTTGCATAGTTTGTGAATTTATTTTAATGAAACAAATGTTCATTTATCACCTGCTTTTCCACCCTCAAAGGACTATCAAGATAGCTCACAACAAATTTTTTAAAAGTAGCACAAAACAATGCTACCTAGACCAAAATAGTTTGCCTGCCAAAATTTTGCCAAGGCCTGCCAAGATTTTGGACTGACGATCAGCCTGAAGAAAACACAGGTCATGGTCCAGGATGTGGACTCACCTCCCTGCATTACAATCTCTGCACATGAACTGGAGGTTGTCCATGACTTTGTGTACCTTGGCTCAACTATCTCCGACACTCTTTCTCTCGATACCGAGCTAAACAAACGCATCAGTAAAGCAGCTACCACGTTTTCCAGACTCACAAAGAGAGTCTGGTCCAACAAGAGGCTGACGGAACATACCAAGATCCAGGTCTACAGAGCTTGTGTCCCGAGTACACTTCTGTACTGCAGCAAGTCGTGGATTCTTCGCTCACAACACTTTCCACATGCGCTGCCTCCGATGCATTCTCGGCATCACCTGGCAGGATAAAGTTCCAAACAACACAGTCCCGGAACGTGCTGGAATCCCTAGCATGTATGCACTGCTGAAACAGAGATGCCTGCATTGGCTCGGTCATGTCGTGAGAATGGATGATGGCCAGATCCCAAAGGATCTCCTCTATGGAGAATTTGTGCAAGGAAAGCGCCCTACAGGTTGACCACAGCTGCGATACAAGGACATCTGCAAGAGGGATCTGAAGGCCTTAGGAGTGGACCTCCACAGGTGGGAAACCCTGGCCTCTAAGCGGCCTGCTTGGAGGCAGGCTGTGCAGCATGGCCTTTCCCAGTTTGAAGAGACACTTGGCCAACAGTCTGAGGCAAAGAAGCAAAGAAGGAATGCCCATAGCCAGGGAGACAGACCAGGGACAGACTGCACTTGCTCCCAGTGTGGAAGGGATTGTCACTCCTGAACTGGCCTTTTCAGCCATACTAGACGCTGTTCCAGAACCACCTTTCAGAGCGTGATACCATAGTCTTTTGAGACTGAAGGTTGCCAACAAAAGACCAAAATAATTGCAAAATAGAGGCAGATCAAACAAACTGAAAAAAACTAGCACAAACATTAATATTCTATTTTATATTTCACATATTGTATTTCACTATAATTTTTCTATTATTCCATTAGCTGCCCTAAGCACCCCACATTTATGGGAGGAAAGGAGGGATAAGAATATTTTCAACAAGTAAGGGCACACTCCTAACCCCTTATGTCAGTGTTTTCCAGCACTGACATAAGGGCAATGCAGCTCTGAGGTAAGAGAACAAACATTCCCTTACTTTGAGGAGGCCTCCGTGACTAACACCCAACTGCAGGATGCAGCACATGTCCCATTGGTACTGCTATGCCAGTGCTGGAAAGCACTGACATAAGGGGTTAGGATTGCACCCCAAATAAAATACCAGGACCACTAAAAAGCTCCTGTCTCAATGTTTTGCCTTTTCAAACTTGGCTTAGAGAACTTATGCCCACTATAAGCTAATTAGTTCCCATTTTCACTCAAAATAGCCCTAGTTCTGCAGAAAGCACTGCTGGATACTGGCCCACCCCCAGGATGGCTCACCTGCTCAACCTGCAGAGGTCCACCTTCCTCCCCTCTCCTGCCAGCAGCTTCTCCAGCCACCACAGCAACACCTTGATGCCCAGCAACTCCTGGGCATGGCAGCCATAAACCAGTCTCCAGAATCTCCAGCTGTTTCTGTCCCAGCAGTCTTCACTAGGCTCCAGTCAGTCCTCTTTCCTCCAAGTATCTTCCTTCCAGTCTCTCCAACTTCCTCCAACTTTCTTCCCTCTACACCCATCCCTTCTCCAAGTGGTGCTCTTATACTTGAAGACCTTGTTGCCTCTAGTGGCTGCAGCTGTGCAGCACACCCACTGCTGAAAGCCAAATTTTTAACCCCATGTGTCCCAGACCTGTCAGAGCAAGGGGTCACTGCTGACACCACATAACACAAGGATCTTGTATGTTTTCATTACATTCAGTGAGCCACACTTCTTCAGGCAACAGAGCATTAAGCAAGGCCTCTAATGAAAACAGCTGTGAGCAGACAGGGAGGGGAAAAGGACCTGAGCTCCTTAGAGCAATGTTTCTCAAACTGTGGATCAGGACCAGAGCCAAAACTGTGGGTGGGTCCCGAGCCAATTTCAGGTGGGTCCCCATTTATTTCTAGTATATCAGACTTGATGCTACCATGGTATGTGACTGCATTTGGGAAAATGTCACAGGTTTGTACTTTTAACAAGCTATTATAAATATATGCTTTCAATAATTATAATCAATGGGACTTACTCCTGGGTAAGTGTGGGCAGGATTGCAGCCTAGGTTTGTGAAAAATGTTCCTGCTTGATAATGTCACTTCCAGTCATTACATCACTTCCAGTGGGTCCTGACAGATTTTCATTCTAAAAAGTGGGTCCTTGTGCTAAACGTTTGAGAGCCACTGCCTTAGAGGAAGGATTGCATATGATAACAAGACAGTGTCACTGAAAGCTAATGATGAGGCAAAAGTGAAGGAGGGAAAATAAATAAATAAATCCTTGTAACTATCCAGGCAGTGGAGTTGGTCATGCGGCCATTTTAGTGTTAAAAATATATGTACCACTTTTCAACAAAAATGTTCAGAGTCGTTTACACAGGTAAACACTCAAAACACATAAATGGTTCCTTCTCCCAAAAGGACATAATACCTAACAAAAGATGCAGGAGAAACACCAGCGAGGAGCCACTGGAAACATGCTATCCTGGGATATATAGGGGCAGTCACTCCCCCCCCTTTAAATACAAGGGGACCACCACTTTGAGGCGCCTGTTTGCCAGCTGCTCTGTCTGAAATAGTGGCCTCTTAATGATTTGAGGGCATCACAGAAGTATGTTTTTAACAGCAGATTTATGTATTTATTCAAAACTTTTCTCTTGGCAGGGCAAGAAGCTAATGGAACAATATATATCAACCCCAGTGCCAAAGCTAAAAAGAGTTCTGGACAAAGGCAGATCTCCACTTACTGTAAAGTGCAGTAAAGACCAAGATTTCCTGCCGAAGGCAAAATTTAGAAGGCATAAAAATACCATTTTATGCCCAAAACAGTAAAGCTAGATTCAAAATAGATGCTGTGATGAGATGCCTCTGATGGGAGCATTGGGGCAGTATTCTTGCAAGAAGGGGCTGACAAGGAGCTGCACCCTGTTGGCTACCTCAGCAAGAAGCTGACAGGGAGGGAGTCCAACTGGTGCATCTCAGAGAAGGAATGCTTTGCTGTTGTATATGCCATGGAGAAGCTAAGGCCCTACTTTGGGGGCAGAAGTTCACGCCTCACACTGACCATGCTCCACTCCAGTGGCTCCAGACCACCCAGGGCACAAACCGTAAGCTCTCCAGATGGAGTCTTGCTCTCCAAGTCTATGATGACGAGACTTGCCACATTGCTGGAAAGGACAATGTTGTTGCTGATGCCCTCTCCTGTGAGGGATCCTCAGCTTAACACCTCAGTCCTGAACTTTTGCTCCAAACATGGTTGTTATCCCAGGAAAACTAACTTGTTAAGTTATCCTTTATTATATAGATTCCATTTTTCTAAAGCCAGCTTAGATGCTTCCTTCTCAAACGAAATCTAGCAGGGGAATATGATGAAAGAGTTGTTGTTATTGGGGAGGATTTTCCCTCCAATTCTGAGGGGTGTCATTTTTCCCTCCAAGTCTGAGGGGCTCTGTTTTTCCCTCCAAGTCTGAGGGGCTTCAAAGTGGAGCTAGTCGATCAGAGAGCTGGGGAGGCAGGGCCAGAAGAAAGATCACCAGGCCTGCAGAGCTCTCGCTCTCTTCTGTGTGCTTCTGACAGGGCAAGATAGGGAGAGCCATTCACTGGGAATCAGAGTGGAAGGCTGGTTGGAAGATTCTCAGGGACAAAGACAGGGACCATGTATCAGCGAGGACAGAGCATTAGGTTCTGTTTGTGGGTCTTTATCCCTCTCCAGTGACGTGTGGCGAGTTCCTGTGTCAGTGAGGCACAGCACCGTGGAGCTCGCTGAACCAGAAGTGACTTGTGTGACATCACGGTCACAGTGTGACCTGTGAGCCTAAATTTGGAGACCCCTGTTCTATCCCTTCCTGAGCTTGCCAAGTTCTTTTTCCAACAAAAACTGGTTCAGTAATTAAAAATGTTTACACATTGCTTCCGTTATTTACTGTTATCTACAATCAACACAGAACCAACAGTTGTCCAAATAAATCTTAGTTATTAAACCAGGCTTCCAAGCAGTGGGAGGCGAAACTAAGACACAGAAAGGTAAGCGGTCTTGCCTGCCCTCTCCATGGAGCTAGGCTTAAGCCCTCCAGGATCTGTGAACACAGAATTCTCGAAACGAGGCCACAGGATAGGATTGTGCCCTTAGTGTCCTATACTCTGTGTGCACTCTGCACATGCTCAAGCGTCCACACATGGGTTCCTCCTAAACACTTAGGCTACTCCTCCATTTGTGTGCCAGTCTATCTTTGCAGAGGCCATGCAAGGGTTGAAGAAGCTGCCGAGGATGGATATCAAGTTGGTTCCATAAGGCACCCTTCCCTTGTGCTAGTGAGGAGAAAACTGAAACTGTGAGATAAGCACTGTGCCCCAGTGGTACACTGGTGACATGCCCCAGAAGTTCAGAAACCATGCCATTTATTTTAGAAGTATACCCCACCTTTCAGTCAACATGATCCTGAAGGCAGCTACAATAATTCAAAAGAAGCAGTCCTTCAGTCTTCTGGTTGAAAATGGAGGCCAGTCAGATTTAACCCCTAACCACTTCTCCAGCCCCCCCCCCCTTAACTGGCAGCTGAAACAGAGTTATTTTTAGGCAGAGAGGGAGGTTCCCAGCAGCTGCTCTATTCTTTGATCTTCCCTTTGCGGTGCTGCTACCAGTGAGAGGCAGGGATGCAGCCTCCCAGTTCCTTGGTCAATAGTCAACATACTATGGGAGAAGTCAGTGAAAGTGGGGACATGGAGGGCAAGTAGACAGCTAGTAGAGCTTAGACAGCTAGTAACTTCAGTTATGTGCAACCAGAAGGGAAAAAGAGAATGAACTGACCACACTTTGTTACACAAGAAACAAATTATGCAGATAGCTTTTGCATTAAAAAAAAATGGCATATCTGATAGGAAGAGCTTTGGAAGGCATAAGAACATAAGAACAGCCCCACTGGATCAGGCCATAGGCCCATCTAGTCCAGTTTCCTGTATCTCACAGCGGCCCACCAAATGCCCCAGGGAGCACACCAGATAACAAGAGACCTCATCCTGGTGCCCTCCCTTGCATCTGGCATTCTGACATAACCCATTTCTAAAATCAGGAGGTTGCGCATACACATCATGGCTTGTAACCCATAATGGATTTTTCCTCCAGAAACTTGTCCAATCCCCTTTTAAAGGCGTCTAGGCTAGACGCCATCACCACATCCTGTGGCAAGGAGTTCCACAGACCGACCACGCGCTGAGTAAAGAATAAAGGCATTCATATAAGTTTCAAAAAGTTGAATTTCAAAAAAGGTAGGAGTTCAGCAGAACCACCACTAGAACTCATGTATGTTTACTCAGATGTAAGTCCCACTGAAATCAATGAGACTTACTCCCAAGTAATTAATACAAGATGGCAATCTTTAAACACATGAATTATGCCAGGGAAATGATTGTTTTTGTCTTTCATTTCTCTCTCTCTCTCTCTCATTCCTTTTCCCTTACAATTTAATTGTTATGGTTGTATTTAAGGTTTCAGGATAATAATAATAATAATAATACAGGTATTTCTGTACCGCCTTTCTCAGTCCTCAGATTTTTCCTCTGACTTTATTCAAGGCAGTTTACATAGGCAGGCAAATTTAAATCCCCGTAGGGATTTTTACAATTTGAGAGGTTCTATCTTTCAAGAAACCACAACATTCAGATGTTTCTTTCTTGATCTGGTCGCACATTCTGGCCTCCATCCTCCCAGTTCCTCAAAGGTCAGAAAGGTATCTCAAACAGATGCACAAAAGTGTTTTGGGCATACTGGAACATTTGTTCTAGCAATGTCAATACTACATGTACTGTGTATATTGAACACCACTCTCATAGGGTGCACTAAAAATACCAAAGAAACCACCAAAATGTGGGTGTCATTCATAACAGAAGACAACTACATGTAGTTTTTTATCTGGACAATTGAACCCAAGCCCCAAAAGCAGAGCAAGGAGGATCTACGGGAGAACCTGAAAAAGGGGTCACAGTGCACATGGTGCACATGGGACTTGGATGAATTGAAAAAATGGTTTACAAAAGTCTGTATTGTTTTATAAGAGTAATTTTTTGCACATTAAAAACCTTGTATATTTTATGGACAACAGGGATATCGTAAAAAAATGAGCCTGCCAATTATATTCTAAAATTCAGTGCTGGACAACTTATGTCTAGTTCTCCTCTTTCACATTAGTGTCCCACCCAGTGTGAATGAATTCACATATGATTCCTCCTGGCTACAGAGATGTCTGGCAAATCATGCTGGTTCCCATAGGCAAGCAGTGTTTTATGAACCAAAGAGAGAGCTCATTGAGAACTTAGAAGAGAACAAGGTTATACCAGCTCTAACCTTAAATAGATATACGCCCCTCTAATGCAATTTTTCTTTTTACTCGATCTGGTGCTTCAGGCTGCCTTAACTGCACGTAGCAGACAAGCGTCAGTATATCACATCAAACCCCCTTGACTTCAGCATGAAATCAGCGCCACAGCATCAAAAGATGAGGAACACAGAAGGAGTGTCTTCAAAAAACAAAGACCCTTGGAAAAATGCTCCATTTCTAACTGTGGCCAAATTGATTAAGCAAGACGGATGCCAACACATCCAATATTGAAAACAGTTCTTCATGACCACAGTGATCTGCCCCTTTTGCAGACATTGGAGAGTACCAATTAACCACTGTTGATTTTTCTGTGTGTATTTTCAGTGCTCCATGTGACACAGAAGCAGATGCCAAAACAATGATAAGAAGCAAACAGAACTTGAAAATTCAGTATTCTACCTCCGCTTCTTCAAAGAAAAGATAATATATTCGAGCAGGGATGCGACAAACTAGTGGCCCGAAAGCCAAGTTTGGTCTGTGAAGCAATTTTGTCTGTACTTCCTCCACCACAGCAGCTTTACCAGATTTTAAAACATTTTATTCTCCCTGTGTCCTGAGCAAGTTATAGTAGCCAAACTCATTAAACAACCTCCACTTTAAAACAATTACAGTGCAATTCTAAGTACAGCATATTCCTTTGGCTACAATGGATATCATTTGTAGTTTGCTTTTGCACAAAGATATATGGACGCTGCGCATGTGGACTCCGCACATGGAGTGGACTTTTTGCTGTAGCAGCCAAAAAGTGAGCCTGTTAACTGTTTCGGTGACTCTGAGTCACCGAACGGGGCTTGCTCCCAGATGAATAGGCATAGTATTGTAGCCTAAAACAGATGAAATAAAGCAGGAAAGTTACTACAACAAAATCCCCAAACAATCTGTAATCTAGATTTGAAACTGTACTCTAAAAATAATTGTGGTTTTTTTACCCCCCGAAGGCCAAAAGAGGTTACATTGGCAAGCTTTCTTTGGGAGATAATTCCACAACCTCGAGGCTACAACCGTGAACACATGGTCATCAAAGTATGACAAAAAGTTGGCCTACAGTTTCATTCTAAAGGAAAACAAAATTGTTTTCTGTTGCAACAGTGGAATACTCCATCGCTACTAGCCTCTCTCTTTCTTGCTTTAAAGAATAAAGTTTTCAGGTCTTTTCTTGCATAAAATTAATCTGTTAATTATAGCTCTTAGATTATTTATGGTTGAAAAGCTAAAATCCAGGTATTGAGTAAATAGCCAACAGCCAAACACGATCAAAGGTTACAGAGGGGTTGTGAAAGTGACTGACTCACAAGATCTACTGGAGACAGTCTGAAAAGAACACAATGACTCTTCCATCTCACTTTAAGTGTACAGTGAAAAATGAGGGCATCTGTAGGATTAAGAACTTTCCCCAAGGGAATTTGAAGATACTGTGCAGATACATACCCCTTGTCACTTTTTAGTCCGCTTGATTAAAGAGCATCTACTTTTGCAGGAGCTGAATACTGCCAATGCCAAGCAGAGAAATGTCACTACTTCTCCTTTGCAAGGCCAGTTGATACCAGTTCAGTCCACCACCACCCCTCCCATCAATTCTGCTATGTTAGTTAATGTAATGGAAGGTTTCACGCAGTAGAAAAAAGACTTCAGATGTTTTCCTATGTGAGATGGGGAACAGGAAGTGCTGTGTCGTCCCCTTGTTGTTTTGGGGACTGCTGAAACTTGAGCCAGAGCATCCCTCCAAGAGGGAATATGAGAGAACACTACTGGTGGGTGGTCAAACATTTTTGATAAAATTAGTGCTACCAAGTAATAAGGGTATCTTAAAGATATCCAGGCATATCTACTCAGAAGTAATTCCCATTATAGTCAATGGTGCTTACTGCCAGGTAAGTGTGGATGGGATTGCAGCCTCAATTACATAATTTATATGCCAAGGCAGTGGCATTTAAAAAAATCTAATGAGAGGGATAACCCAAGATGAACCTTCACTTGATGCAGGGTCCTCACTGCAGCCATGCCCCCCCAAACCATATGGAAGGCATCGATCCAGCCCCGTGGCTGTGGGCCTTTTCAACCAAACAAGAAGTGCAGGAATTCCCACTGCATCAGCGCTCTTCCTGATTTGTTTTTAGGGTGTATATGTGGGAGGAGGAAAGTGGATTGAGAAGCAGACTGCTGCCTTCCAATGGTGTTGGGAGAGGGGGAACCAAGCCAAGACCCCACCTCTTTCCCTTATCTCCAGTATGCTCTTGCTCTTCTGGATCATTTTAAACAGGCCCTATGAAGAGCAAAAAGGTTATGCTCAATGCCACTTCAAGATCACCCCAATTAGTTCATGCAGGGAGACTGTTGGACAGCAGGGCAGGTGGTGCTCCAACAAAATCTCAGTCCTGTCTCACCCATCCAACATGGTACAACTGCACTCAAAGTCAGAAAAAAACTGCTCTACAGGTTATCTGGTAGTGAGAATGGTATCAGAATAGACCAGTGGTATTCAAATTGGGGCATCACGATGGCCCAGCCTGTGGTTCCTGGCCTCTGCCCCCTTAAGGGGCGGGGGCAGCCAGGAGACAGGGGGAAGTCAGCAGTGTGATCCGCAGGATCGCGCCGCTCAGTCGGGCTGCAGGGGCTTGGGTGCACTTGCCCAAGCCTCCTGGAGGTGCAGGAAGCCCTGTGCAACCTTCGGCAGGGCTCCCCAGGTAAGGAAAAGTGAAAGCGAAGCAATCGCAGCCCACTCCGCAAAACTGGAAGTGGAACATGATCGCTCCACTTTCCCTTCTGACGGGGCTGCAGGGACTGGGGCCCTCCAGTCCCTACAGCAGCTGTCCCTGTGTGTGGGGAACCCTGTGCGAGCACCTGTGTAGTGACTTTGCGGAAGATATCACCGAGGAGATAGGGTGTGGTGTCCACAGTGCCCCTTGCTCTAAGTAAATGCAGGGTTAACGCCCAGGTGGTAGCTGGAGGTGTACTGCACAGCTGCAACCACTAGAGGCTAAAGTGAACCTGGGAGCATATAAACAGAACCTGGAGGAACTAGTGGTGTGGGTTGTAGAAGGAGTGTATGTTGGAGGGGACGACTGACCTTGGACTGTGACTAGGCTTATTGGCTCTGGATGCTGACTTGGCACCTTTGACTGATTGGACTGACTTACTGACAAGCTGACCTTGGACTGTGACTTGGCTTAGTGGCTCTGGACTCTGACTTGTCAACTTTTGTTGATTGGACTGGAACTGACTCTGACTTTTGCTGGCTGCACTGGTGAGTCAAACAAGGGAAACTAATCAGCCTTAAGCAGGCACAAGGCCCAGTGGAAAGGAGCTGTGGCAAGACACCTGGCCCCTGCTGCCTCCCCCCGCCCCTGCAAAGACTTACTGCAGGTTTCAAACTCCCAGAGAGTTTGAAAACCGCAGGAATAGATAATTGCAACCTCACCTTCCTGCCTCCACAGTCTTGCCTGTAGCACCCAAAAGGCACTTTGTTACACCTTTCAGTAAAGTTATGGCTGTTTGACCCAAGCCTAATTTGTCTGAAACAGCCTAATGGCTGTTTGACCCAAGCCTAATGAAGACCCAAGTCTTTATCCGGTGTGGGGGCAAACGGTCTGTTTCATTACCAGTGTTGGAAAAAGGCGTCTAAGTTCAACAGAGTCATACATCAGAGCCATACATCAGCAGGCCTTTTTTCCAGCTGATTCCCACCAACCTCCACTAGTTTGCTGCTAACAGAGCAGGAGCAGAGGCAGTAAAAAGGTTTCAGAGAAAATCCTTTAGAATTCACAAGTATGTGCATCTGTACTGGTCCCAGACTTTATCAGGGAATCCTAGTGTTGCAAGTTCAAAAGCAAACTCAGTAGGCAAGAGTGGTGATCGTCTGCAAGCTTTATTTCGTTGCCAGCAACGGGCCTCTCAGGGACTCCTGTCCAAATGAAGAGAGCAATGAGAGCCATGTGGGAACACTCAGAGCCCTCAGAGAGAGCCATTTTCTAGTGTGAGTCTCTCATTTATATTCAATTCTGGCTCCTTTGTTTGAGGAATCTTACATTTCATTGGCTGATGTGTGACATCAGAGATGGAGGCCTACTCAGGATTGGCCACAGATAACTTTATGTCTTTTGCTCTTATCTTTTGCTACTCTTTACTTATTTATTACTGGCTTTTGGTATGTCTTTGCTTATCTCTGGCCATTCTTCACTGGCCTGACCCTGACATGTTTCAAACAACCATCTGCTTATTTATCTAAATTCCTTCCGTCTGGTTTTATCAATCACTGTGAGTCTTCTGCTAACCTCTGTTTCAACTAATCTCTTTTGGTTTTCCTTCCATTTCATGTGTGATTCTCTATTTGTGATGTATAGTGGTATACATTTAATACAAGACACACTAACTTCTTATTGTAAGTAAAGATTTTAAGAAATCTTTCTCTTTATTTCAATTAAATCTAGCCCCTCCTGTCAGCTTTTAGCTCTGACAGAGGTTCTTAAGAATGTTTTGCTAATTAGGGCCTTTCTCATATTATCTTGTTCCTGTCCAGCTGATTTGTAGGCATCTGTAACTTAGAAAACTCTAATTTAATTAGCAACAGATTTACTGTCTTTGCCAAGGCCTTTCTTATCTAATGTTGCTAGTTTTCCCTCATTAAAATGCTTCTAACCTGTATATAACCCTTAGTTATCTGTTCATGGTGCCAAGAGAATTTATTATTGCAAGTGCATCCTGGCTACTCTCTATCTGTCTTTCCTGTATGTTGTAAATCTGTCTCTGAGTTGTAACTCCTTAGTTCCTCATTAAAAGTATCTAAATCTGTCACCTTGAATCTACAGAGATATACAGAGTTCTTATCTGTAAAGAGTAACCACATTCCAGTGTCTCCTTGTTAGAATAATTAACTTCTGCCAGGCATCTGCCTCTTCAAGGTTACATTTGAATTACATGTCTTGAGCAACCCCAATGTTCAAATTTTAACTGCTATTACTATTCTGTGTATTCAGGCTTTGATCTAACTATTCTGACAGCTAAAACTCATTCCTAAACTATTACATGTGTTAGTTACACTCTATAACTATTAACTATTAAAATATTGAAGAATATTTGGCATTTCTGTGATGCTCTGGTATGTTGCTTTGGTGTAATGCATATACAAGACTCTTTGGTTTAAAAAGAGAGAGCCTGTTTGAATTGTATTTTAAAAAGCCTTTCTCGCCATGGTTTAAGGAAGCTTGAATGCAAAAATCCCTTTTTTCCTTTTTAATTCTCTGTTCACTTGTTTTGACATTCAAGCTTGGGAGTGTATTTCTGATTTAAAATTAAACTAATCTGTTCACCTTAGTTTCATTTATCATACTACCAATTAGCCTCAGATGTAAATTCCAGCCTCACACTCCCTTTTTGAACCTTATTTGATGCTTTGACAGCTTTAGTTAGAAACATTCCTTGATTTACAGCCCGTCTCTGTTAAAACTGCTTGAGACAGAGAGGGCAAAATGGATTTTTGTAAACATTTGAACATTTTCCCTATTCCTTAATTATTTGTGAAATGCTAAACATATAAACTTAACATTTTGTTTTAAACTAATTTAACTATAAACATCCATAAACATAATGGCTTATGACTTTCACGGCCTTGCCTCACTACAGCTATTCCCTTTGCATGGGTTTGCAAGACCTCCTGTCTCACCCACCTGGACTTTATGGAGAAAGGTCTGCACTTGGGAAATCAGGGGGAGGGGGAAGGAAGCCTAGTAGGGACGCATGCACACAAAGAGGACAAGAGTAAAGGTCTGAGACTGGTGCCATCAGAGTCATCTGCCTCCTGGGCAATACACTCCCCCCCCAGTGTCCTGCAGGTGGTGCTGTACCTATTTTCCAACAACTGGTAAGTCCTCATTATAGTTACACAACCACATTCCACACAACATTCCAAATCTCATTGTGCCTGCTAGCTGGCAACTGAACTACATTTTCCCAAAGCAGAATATTGCATGTGTGTTTGGTGAAAATGCAATTTTGCTACAAAGGAAAATCTGGCTCATAAGCTACAACTTAGCAAGTAGCAAAAATGTATTTTGTGAAGAAGGATAGCCTGGAAGGTCTCCAGGGAAGTGGAGAAGCCATAACTTCTTTTCTCGGATTCTCTCCAGACTAGTATTAACCCTCAAGAGTTTCATAGCTTCCCTGTACCTTTTCATTGCAGTTGATTTTAGGCTGTTTACGCCACACCTGGATCTTTACTTTTTCAACCATAAATAATTTTAAAGGGTTATAATTAGCAGATTAGTATATGCAAGAAAAGACTTGACAACTCAACAGGGACTCTGGAAACTATTTGTACTAAACAATAAAACAATGTCCTTATGCCCTCACAGTAATCAGGGCATGACATTTCAAGTCTCAACTCCACCAGCCAAACACAAATTCCACACGCTACTGGTTGTGAGCTTTGCCATTCAGAAAGTCAGTCAGTTGTAGTTCAATCCAGTCATAACTCACAGCAAATACTTCTGACTTCAAGATCAAACTCAAATCACCACAGCAAACTGGAAACTAAAAATGTCATGCCTTGCAGTAGTCCTTGAAGAGTTTCTGCAATTCATTGGGGAGGGGGTGTTAATGGATTTGTTTCCCTATTTGTTTGTATTAAAATATGTTCGCTTTACTTGGTCCAATATTAGTGGCAAGTTTGGGAGTTTTCCATCTTTTGGGGCAGAACGACCAAGCTATACATCAGTTTGTCAAAATGATTCAGACAATACCTTTGGGGACCCCAACTGCAATCCTATGCGCATTTACCTTGCAGTAAGTCCCTCTCAAATCAGTGGGGCTTACTTCTGAGTAGACATGCATAGGAGTATGCTGTCACTCTAGTACATTTGTACATGGCACTTCATTCTCCTTCATGGCAGAGCAGGAAAAGCAAGTTCCCTCAGTGATAGAGTTATGTGCAGCCTGGAATGAAAAGTATAAGCAAATCCTATTTTTCTTAAGAACCAGCACAGTAACACCATGACCTGACTTTGAATCTTCTAAGGCCCACCTATATGCTCAGGTGAACCATATGGTTTTGAACTCTCAGACCGTACCTATTCCAGATTTTGAATGAGGGATCACCAGTGGCACAGTGGTAAATTTTAACTTTCAAGAGTTTGTCATGATGCCCCCCCCCAGCCATGCTCTATTAAGACTAAAACAAAACCAAATCAACTTTAAACTCCATTAGACCAGTGGTTCTCACTCCTTTAGCACCAGGATCCACGTTTTACAATAACAATCTGTTAGGACCCACCGGAAGTGATGTCATTACAGGAAGTGATGTCATCAAGTAGGAAAATTTTTAACTATCCTAGGCTGCAATCCTACCCACACTAACCCAGGAGTAAGCCCCATTTGCTATCATTGTTAAAAGCATCTTCATAGCAGCCTGTTAAAAGTACAGATCTGTGACATTTCCCCAAATGCAGTTACATACCATGGTAGCATCAAGTCTAATATACTCGTATTAAATGAATATTGAAATGAATGGGGACCCACCGGAAATGGGCTCATGGCCCACCTAGTGGGTCCCGACCCACAGTTTGAAAAACACTGCATTAGACCATTTTCTTCTCCTCCCACTTATTTCTACTTTGAAATATGTTACACTTCATTGAAAGACTTATCTCATTTCATCTCAAACTCTTGAAGCAGCTTCATTAGTTTAATACAAATGTTAAAAACTGAAAAATGATATTAAGAAAGTGACCCAGGTAAATAGAACTGGAATGATAGCCTAAGTATACTCAATAAGTTCCACTGTATTCAACAGGACTTACTCCCCAGTAAATTTGCATAGAATTGTAGACTGGGGCTGTGTTCATTCTTCAGCATCCAGCACTAGAAATCTGTTTTTCTTCCTTCCTAGCACACTAGGATCACATTCATTTTTCACCTTCTAGCATGTACACCAAGGTAGCTATTTTTCCTTTGAGCTCAAGGCTAGAAAACACGGCAGCCTCCATGCATTTCAGTTCTAATGGTAGAAATATGGCAACCTCCTTGCATTTTGGTAAAAAATGGCAGCCCCCATACATTTGGGTTCAATGACTGGATACCATTTTATCGTTTGTAAATCGAATCGTGCTAGAGGCATACTAGCAACTTGTGGTTATTTTCTAGCTGAAAAATGAACACAGCCTTATTGTCACATGAGCTCTTAGGTTGCCCTTGGAAAAGAGAATGGCCTAGCATGATAGAGAATAGCAAATTTACCTCTTTGCCATCCAATTATTCCAACTCCCTTCTAATGCCCACTTTTTGGCTAATTAACCCTTTCTTCTTCAAAGAACAACAGCTACGGTGTGCAAAGGAAACAACTAGAACTCCTTATCAGTTTGAGCAATTAACAGTAATTTATTGATACCAACACACATTCCCTGCAATTCCTCTTGTCCAGAGGATTTCCCCTCCCCAAAACTCCACTTAACTTAGTGGGCAAGGTCTGAAGCCTCCAGTCCAAGTCCACAGTCCAATCTCCCAAAGCACAGTCCAGTCTTCCCAGTATCAGTCCAATGCAGCAGAGTCCCTCCTCTGTGTGTCCAGCAGAGTCTCTCCTCCAGCAGGGTCTCGTAGGTCGGGGGTGGGTCTTTGTGCCTTCTGAAGCTGCCTTTTATCTTTGGATGTCCCATTATCCAAAATGCAGCTTAGCTGTGAGCTACCTTGTTAGCCCATGACCATTCAAAGCCCCATCAAGGTCAAATAAAGCTCAGGTGTCCATCAGAGTCTCCATTGGCCTTGATTGATTACAGCTGTGGGGCCAGCCCTGCCCTTCCCAGAGCTGTCAACCAGCTGTCAAAACATGGGAATTGCTGTCAACACCACATCATCCACCTGATGATTTTCTGATCTTCCATTACAACCTTCTGCTAAGCCCGATGCTTCTTCTCCTCTAAGGTCCTAGGAGAAAAGTTTCAAAGGCAGCACCACAGCACTCCTGCTGATGACCTTAGGAAAAACCACTGAGGTTTTAATCCAGTTTTGAACTGAGGCAGAAAAGTGCTTTATTATAATTTCAGTCAGTGCTGCTTACTGCCTTGTCTGAAGTTAAAACCACACTGTCATAGATTACACTATAAATAATAATAATAATAATACTGGTATTTATATACCGCCTTTCTGGTCATCGGATTACTCCTCTGACTTTATCCAAGGCGGTTCACATAGGCAGGCTGTCTCTAAACCCCTGAGGGGATTTTTACAATCACAGAAAGGTTCTGTCTTTCAAAAACCGCACAACATTTCAGATGGATCTTTCACGGTCTGGTCTCACTTCAGTTGCCTCCCACGCTGGCTAACAAGCAGCTACTTCATCTCTGAAGGGCAGCCAAGATGCTTCTTTGCACACACCAAAGAGCAGGTGGAATAACTCAGCTCAGCTTGTCAGCTGCTTCAAGGTCTCGCCAGTCAGGGAGCTGCGGTGGCCTTGAACTGGCGACCTTCAGATATTATCTTCAGGCTAAAGTATATTTGATTCCTTGCAAATACACAAACACACTTTTGGAAAATCAAATGTCATCACAGCCAATGTAGGCTTTGTATTTTCGATTCAAGCATCTTTCAAAACTAAGACATTCCAGTCTATTCCATTGGCTTAAAGCAGTTCCTACCAATAACAGTGATGCAATGCACACGTAAAACCAACTTTGACCAATACGTTCCTTGACATCACAAATGTCTCTCTCTGGCTTTCTCTTCTGCCTGACCAAGGAAGCATAATATAAATCATGGGAGAGACTCAAAAGCAATTTTAAACCTCAAGAGCGAAAGGTAATTTGGAGATGGCTGCAAGTCCTATTGTAGGTGTTCTCATTAGCGATTCCAGAGAAAGCACAAACAACCTTTTCTTCTGCCACTAGTATCTTAACAATCCTTCCTTTAGCTGTGCCTTCCAATCGGCTGGACTCCAGTTCAGTATAACAATTAAAACAACCTCCAAAAGCTGACAAGAAAGCTGAAATATGCAGCTTTGCAGGGAAGAAGGCTAGCCAAGATTTGCACATCTGCTTTTTGTGATGGCTGGTGTCTTGTGCTAGAGGAGTACTTGGCTTTGAAACCATTCGGATGAAAGGATGTCACACGTGAAACATACAAATGCACACTGAACAATGCTTTTGTTGCTCCATTAATGACACATTTTTATTTCTTTTGGTGAGGCACTGGTGCTGGGACTAAGACACAAGATGGGTGCCAAAAAATTATTAAAATAATTTTTTTAAAAATCAAAAACATGGAATTCTGTTGCAGTGTGACAGTTAAGCTTGATGGATCCACATGGTTATGCTATCTCTGACTAATTCATGTTGAAGACCAACTAAGTAAATACTTTGGGAGGAGCATACAGAAGCGTTCCCCATCAATGCCACTGTCTCCTACTTTTCATTGCTTCTTTTCAGCTCTGGTCAGTGGTGTAGCTATAGGGGAGCAGCGCAGTAAGTAGTGCAGGTGCCACAATGTGCTGTGTAAGCAACCCCTCCCACTTGCCATCAGAGCCAATCTGAATGGCTCCAGTGGCAAGTCAGAGGAGCCGTTGTAGCACCCGCAATGCTTACTGCACTGCCCCCCCCCATAGCTACACCTCTGGCTCCCTTTTTGTGCACCTCAAACCATTTCAGGAAACAAGTCACTCCTTTGCCTCCATCCCCTCCTTCCTCTCTCCCCTTGAACTGGATAAGTGTGAGGGCCAAAATCGACATAATGCTCAGCTAAGGCTGCAATTCTATCCACACTTACCCAGGCATAAGCCCCACTGTATTCAAAAGGACTAACTTCTGATTGCACTGTTATGCTTTGTCCCCAGTAATTGCCGGCACCAAATTATTAGCTTTTATTATCTTTACATTGACTCTTGGGGAAAGTATTTTCATGATTTATAGAGGCTTACCTTCTGGCCTTTCCCCAGGGCACACAGAACATGGTTTGTCAGTTAGTTTCTTTTGGAAAGAAAGGTTTTGATTCCAAAAATCAGGAAAGCAAAATTATTTGAATGGAACATTACTCGCTGGATGCTTGCCAAAAATGTTGGGTTGTTATCGTGACAGTTAATATATTACAAAAAATAGCTGGTGCACTGAAGGATTTGCTGCATAATGCAAGCAGTGCAGCATCTGGGTCTTGTTCCTTAGGGAACTCTGCTGACGGAAGAAATGTTTGGACCAGGAATATTAAAACATTGTTGAAGTTGCGGCAGTAACAGCAGAGCTGCAATCTTGTAGCAGTTAGAAAGCATGTGAAGCAGCTCCCAAAAGTTTACAAAGCCCTGGGAAGTGGTCTTGTTGCAGGTGTTTTTGCAACATATTCAAATGCATATGATCTGTGCATAGCTAGACGAGGTGCAAAGCACAAAGTTTTGCAGGGAGCCTCACCATAGCATGCAAGTGGCCCCTTCCCTTCACAGCCATCCCAGGTGGGAAGCAAAACAATGGCAAA
Source organism: Tiliqua scincoides (assembly GCF_035046505.1). Classification (NCBI taxonomy): domain Eukaryota; kingdom Metazoa; phylum Chordata; class Lepidosauria; order Squamata; family Scincidae; genus Tiliqua; species Tiliqua scincoides. Next base: position 14,831,860 of record NC_089821.1, read on the forward strand.
TACCTCCAATTTGCTCCCCCATCTGGAATGCTCCCTGAAAAATTTTGTGCTCTGTACACCCTCTAGCTACGCCACTGATCATATGTATTTGGAAGGAAAAAGAGAAATAGAAGAGAATGCTCTTCTGGCTAACTGTAATAGCAGTTTTGGTGAACTTTCCAGCACTGACATAGCTGTGCCAATGTGGTGTGCACTGCATCCTGCAGTGGGGAGGCAGTTAAGAGGGCCTCCTCAAAATAAGGGCATGCTTGTTACCTTATCTTGAGGCGTCATTGCTGCTAGGTCAGTACTGGAAAGTTGTTTAGGATTGTGTCCTTACTCGAGTAACTACCATGTCTTTCTTCAAAGAACCCTGGGAAAAGGTGAACATGCTGAGCATTATTTGTTAGTGATCTATAGTCATCATTCCTCAATAATAAAACAGATCCTAGGAGGAGAGAATAATGATTAATCCAAAGTGTAAATCCAAAGTAAATCCTTCTCTTACCCTGAACTGCGGACTGTTGCAAGGCCAACAGCAACTCAGAATGACTCAGTACACAGGGATGAAGGTTCACAGGCTTTTATTGAATTGTATACAGTTGGTCCACGGGACTCATGTCCAAAGCATGGACCCTGTCTGAACGCTGGTCCTTAACCTCCATACCACACAATCCTTTGTCTGAAAATCTAGACCTCATTCACTGAAAGTCTGACATCATAAATGGGGCTAACTCTTAATAGGATATAGATAAGATACCATTTACATACAAGATGGAAAATAGGTGGGCAACAAGTGAGCAAAACCATTGATTGGCTCTTATTTACATACAGGTGGGGTTTCATCTTAAAACGTTGCCAAAATTACACAATTTCCAAAAGTTTCCCAAACCAGCAGGGTTCGCTGTAACATTATTCCATCCTCACTCATATTTATCAATCTAACTAGGGACCTCTTTGAGAAAATAGGTTTTCCGTACTATCCTCATTAAAGAGAACACACAAACATGGGTGTGAAGACCTTAATTTGGTAGAACTTCTAACCCATTTATTGACATATATTCCTTTCAAACCCTTCCTAATTAGGATGGCCTTACTTGTGCCACCTATCTTATCTCTTCTGTACCTTTTCTCCTGGTTTTATAATAATATAATATAATATACAGTATTTATATACCGCCTTTCTTGGTCTTTATTCAAGACTTTATTCAAGGCGGTTTACACAGGCAGGCTTATTAAATCCACGCAGGGATTTTTACAAATTGAAAGAAGGTTCTTTCTTTCAAGAACCACTACATTCAAGGTGTTACACTCCGATCTGGTTTAACATTCTGGCCTCCATCCTCCCACGCTCCGAGCAGATGGAACAGCTCAGCTGCAGCTTGCCAGCTGCTTCAAGGTCGCACGGTGCCGGTGGCCTCGAACTGGCGACCTTGTGGATGTTAATCTTCAGGCAAATGGAGGCTCTACCCTCTAGACCAGACCTCCTGCCCAGGTTTTAGTATATTTCCTGTGGGCCCTCTGCAAACCAGAGTCTATTAAACTTCCTTTTAACAGTTTTTTAAGATACTATATGTCTTAATTCTATTATAACTATTGTGACTAATTACTTATTAAGGGTATAGTGGTGTATATCTCTTAAGACAAGCCAAACTTTCTCTGCATATAGGATTTCTTAAGAAATCCTTCTCTCATTTACCTTCAAACACATTACATGTCAGGCAAGCTGTTTGAGGCAACTCTGCACCAGCCCCCCTCTTTTGAAAACTTAGAAGAATAAACAAGTGAGTCTTGGTGTAGTGATATCACGGAAGATATCACCGAGGAGATAGGGTGTGGTGTCCACAGTGCCCCTTGCTCTAAGTAAATGCAGGGTTAAAGCCCAGGTGGTAGCTGGAGGTGTGCTGCATAGCTGCAGCCACTAGAGGCTAAAGTGAACCTAGAAATATACAGCACCTGGAGTAACTAGGGGGTGTGGGTTGTAGAAGGAGCGTAGGCTAGAGGTAGGAGAGGAGACTGACTGACCTCGGACTGTGACTCAGCTTATTGGCTCTGAATTCCGGTTTGGCAACTCTAACTGATTGGACTGACTTACTTGGAATCTGTGGACTGGGACTTGACTCTGACTTTTGCTTGCTGCACTTGTGAGTTTAACAAGGGAAACTAATCAGCCTTAAGCAGGCATGAGGCCCAGTGGAGAGGAGCTGTGGCAAGACACTTGGCACCTGGCATGTGATAGCCTTGGCCAGCCCTGTGAGCCTGCCAAGAAGGAGCTTTATCTTATTCTATGTTGCCTTATTTTTTGCTACTCCCTTTCTAAACTCTGAAGTGTGTAACTTCTGTGAAACTAGCAAACAACTTCTAAAAATTTTCTTCAAGCAGCTTGCCCCTGTTCTGTGAGACTAACTATGATGTTTAAATAAAACTCTTTTTTCCCTTTATGCTGTAGCAGTGTGGCCTTTAAGCTGTTTAAGCATTTGTTTCTAAAATCAAGCATATGCTATAGCATTAAACTCTTCCATTGTGCATATGCTATAGTATTAAACTAATTCTTAGTACTCTGCTTATACTTTTCTGGGCTATCCAGAGACTTACGGTCTAGGGTCAAAGGTCACTGTGCCTCATGGACTACTGTTGAGGAAAAGAGTGAACTTCAGACCAACTTATAGGTTGGTTTGTAGACTCAGGGCCCATTCCTATCCAACTTTTCAGCATTGGTGCAGCCACAATGCACCCCCAACATAAGGAAACAAATGTTCCCATACCTTGAGGAGGCCTCTGTGACTACCTCCCCACCACAGGATGCAGTGAATGCCCCAAAGGTAGATTTAAACAGCCCAGAATTTTTCTATCCAGTGGTTCGCTCTTGCAATTGCAAGTAGTCCACAGGGACCATACAGTAATATTTTAAAGCAGTGGTTCTCAAACTTTTAGCATCAGGACACAGAGTCTGTCAGGACCCACTGGAAGTGATGTCGTGACCAGAAGTGACATCATCAAGCAGGAACATTCTTAACCATCCTAGGCTGCAGTTCAACCCACATTTACCCAGGAGTAAGTTCCATTTACTACTATTGTTAAAAGGATATACATACATAGTAGTCTGTTATAAGCATCGATCTGTAACATTTCCCCAAATGCAATCGCATGTCATGGTCGCATCAAGTCTAATCTATTAAAAATAAAATATTGAAATGAATGGGGACCCACCTGAAATTGGCTCGCGACCCACCTAGTGGGTCCTGTCCCACAGTTTGAGAAACTCTGTTTTAAAGTATTCCATTGATGATAGACTTTGTGGTCAATGCTCTTCTGGCATGCCTCAAAACTGTGACCAACTTTTTGTGACCAGCTCTATGCAAGGAAAAACTGAATCCATGGATTCAACCTGGATATAACAGGGATCTCAGTTTCTGCATTTTAAAAGTCTGTCTTTTTCTTTCAAGTCTACACTGTTTATAGTCTTGGCATTTACATGCAAACATTTAAACACCTGTAGATGTTTACCAAGTCAGATTGTAAAAATAGCATGTAGTCATCAATTAAGAATTCAGATTCACATTCGGAAATCTGAGGGGGCTAAATTGGCTAATACTGCAATCTCTGCAGCCTTCTGACTAACCTGTGTTGGTAATATCTACACTAGGCTAAAGGTAAGCAAAGACCCTATACCAGGGGTGCCCAAATCCTGGCCCTGGGGCCACTTGCAGCCCTGGGGGACTCCCAATCTGGCCTGCAGGGAGCCCCCAGTCTCCAATGAGCCTCTGGCCCTCCTGAGACTTGCTGGAGCCTCTGCTGTCTCGACACAACTGCTCTCAGCGTGAGGACGACTGTTTGACCTCTTGCATGAGCTGTGGGATGAGGGCTTTCTCCACTGCTTGTTGTTTTACATCTGTGATACAGAAGTGGCAGTGAAGGAAGGTCTTTTATAGGCCTTGAGCTATTGCAAGAGTTTAATTCATTCATATAAATTCCATCTCCAATATACTCATTTATGTAAATTTATTCAAATTTGAAATGTAAATTAATTCTTTTTTCCCCAGCCCCTGACGAACGGATGATGTGGCCCTCCTGCCAAAAAGTTTGGACACCCCTGCCCTATACAACTGCTCTCAACCTGGTTCTATATTCCCTCATGCTAGCTGACACCCATAATTATTACATATTATTAATCACCATCATCTGTTTAAAACTAGAATTTTCTCCAGATGACTTAAATGACATTTCTTCATGACTCAAATCCACATGTACATTGGAGTCAATTCCCAGTTATCCAGCAGTGACTGCAAGGAGTAAGATGAGGCCATGGGGAATATCCCTGTCATTCCACTCAATCTCCATAGCCGACTGAGAAATCCTTGCACCCCAGGGTCTAGAACTTTTTTCACCCTTGTGTCCCAGAGTTTTTTTTGCCCCCAGAGTAGTACATTTTCCCGCAGAGTACCACAATGACCCTGAATATCCCCATGAAGTGGGACTCCTCCAACAGAACCCATTAGCAAACTGTTGCTTCAGCATACCCTCTCTTTCTTCCACATGTTAAATCTGCACAGATTGTACAACTGCTATATTATGACAACATGGTCACTTGTGGGCTTTGGCTCTCGCTCTATATATCATCAAAGGGACTGAATCAAGTTTGTCTCTGATGTCATCTTGGGCTTCTGGGACTTCACTCTCCAGCAGGTCACCCATTCCTCGTTAAAAATTTAAAGCCTCTGCTATCCCCTACCCCCCACTAAAGCTCTTGCCTTCATGCTATTTCTCACAGGCCTCTTGTCACATATGCCACCCTGTTTACACACAAGGATCCCTTCGTCACCACCTTTTTCTTTTCAGACCCTGTCATGCTAAGTAGTAGGACATTCAGTGCTGTAATCCAGGATGAATTTTACATATGGAGAGGGGACTAGAAGGAGAGGAGCACAAACAAGGATTATTGGGCTATCTTCACTGGAGGAAGGAAGGTTCAACCTCAGGACTGGATTACAAGCATAAGAGTTCCAGCTATGCACCCAGCCCAATAATATAAATACACTAACTAACACTAACTGGGAACAAAAATAAATTCAACTCTTTTCCTGTTTAAGTTTCAGAAATTGTAGCATGTTTTGCTGTTCAAGCTTTACAAAAAGGCCATTAAATATCTTCCAATGTGACCGACAGAAAGCTGCACATGTAGATTTCTATCAGATCAGAATCTGCCCTCCCGTCCAAGCTCTGTTCATTTCCTTTCATGGGCCCTTGAGGGCTGGTTGAAATCCGCGCAAGCAGTCGTTAACATCTTTGGACACAAGTGGACAAGTGGCATGTATGAACTGGGCATACAGGGGCACACAGAAGTGTAGCTAGAGGGGGTGCAAAGCACTAGGTTTTGCAGGCACCTCATCACACAATGCAAGTGGCCCCCTCCCCCTCAGAGCCATTCTGGGCTGCTAGAGCTCTAATAGCCTGGAATGGTTCTGAAGGGGAGGGGGAGGAGCCACTTGCATGGTGCGGCGAGGCGCCTGCAAAACTTAGGGCACAATCCTAAGCAGGTCTACTCAGAAGTAAGTCCTATTGTGTTTAATGGGACTTACTCCCAGGAAAGCGAGGTTAGGCATGCAGCTGTAGAGATTTGCACCCTCTCTAGCTACATTACTGGAGGCACCGCTGGAAAACATGATCTTGGGATTTGCTGCCAGCTATATCTGTGAACAACTTGATCCATGAGTTACTTTACAACTACAAATGTGCCCAACTCTAAGAACCCTCCATTTCTCCAGACGTTTCCCATTTCCACCGTACAGTCATCTTCCTGGCTGCATAGCTCTCATGCCTTCCCAGCTTTCTGCAGGCAGCAGCTACAAATCATGCCCAGATAGGTTTTCAGGTTGTTATTCATTCTTGCCAGCCGACTCCTTCTATACTCCTTGCTCTCTCACAGTGGTTTGTCAGCTCTGTTCTCACAGTGACTTTTGTCACCAGCAGGTTCTAGTCTCCCCACCAAAGGCATGACCCGAACTCATCCCGCTTAGCTTCTTCAGGCAGGCACAGCAGCTCCATCTTAAAATAAGGTCTATTGTGTTACTTTGAACCCTGATCTGTTTTACTGAAAGATCCGAAGTTGTGTAGCTTAGACTTTCAGCTTAGTACAATGTCTTAAGCCAGCGTTTCTCAACCAGTTGTACTGTATGGGTACCACCAGTGGTACTTGGTGGTGCCTAGTGGTACTTGCAGTACCCCTGTACAGCCTAGCAGCAAGACCAGGAATGCAACACAACAAACAGCAGTAAGAGACTTGGCTTGGCCCAGGGGGCAGAGCTCCGAAGCATGCTTTTCCTGTTTTCCACGCTTTAAAAAGCCCTCCCATCCACCCTGAGCCTCTTACTGGTGTTTGTTGTGTCACATCTGGCCTCTCAATCCAGAAGTAACTGTTGAGTTCCTGAGTTAGCTTGAGCTGCAATCCTGTCCACACTTTCCTGAAGGTAAGCCTCACTGAATACAGTGAGACTGACTTTCAAGTAGATATGCACAGGATTATGATGTTACAGACTTTGTTTTTGTGTCAAAACTATTGCATACCTTTCAGAGGTTTACATCCCATATGTTGCAGACTGATGAGGCTGAGACGACATGCTCCTCCCCCCCCCATGTCCCTGAATCGGTAGGACTCAAAAAGTTCACAGTTTATATTGGTCCAAAATTGCCAAGCTTATCCAGGACTGAGACTGAAAAAACTTTGCATTTGCACTCATGTGCATGCACGCACTTGAAAAAAAATTCTGTATCAAGGTAATCCAAAATACCTTGCAAAGATATTCAAATTTTGTAACCAGAATTCATTTATTCTGAATAAATTATGAAAATGTGCACATTTTTTCCAGAAATATTTTTCCCATCTTTTGCATCTGGTAGTTACGACTGAAGCAAGGAGCTGTGCAAGGCTCTCTGCAGCCCCATGAGCTCACCATTGGAAATCCTTCCTAGCCCTCTCTCACGCTGATTTCAGAAATTCCACAAGGCATTGCTAGCAGGTATCTGGACCTGATCAATGTTCCTGCAAAATCCCTATTTATTATTATTTATTTATTTTATTAATTTATATCCCGCCTTTTTGCCCTATGGGCACACAAGGTGGCCTACAACAATTAGCTCCAACAAATACAAAATTAAAAATTAACAATTAAAAACAATAATTAAAACAATTTACAAATAATTAAAAATCTAAAACAAACCCCGTGGATTCTCATATAAAAAAGCAAGAAAGCCAGCCAGCCTGTCAACAATTAAAAGCTTTTTGAAATAAAAAGGTCTTCAATCCACGCCGAAATATTAACAAAGAGGGAGCAGTTCTCAATTCTAAGGGGAGGGTATTCCAAAGTTTGGGGGCCACCACCGAGAAGGCCCTCTTCCTGGCTGCCGCCCCTCTCACCTCTCTTGGTGGCAGCACAGTCAAAAGGGCCCCCGCAGATGATCTAAGAGCACGGGCAGGATTGTAGGGAAGGAGACGGTCCCTCAAATACCCCGGACCCGAGCCGTAAATGTTGATTTTTACATTCTAATGCAAGCGTTTCCCACAGATGGTCTTCCATAGATAACCACTGTGTGGCAATTTATATAATCACATGGGTTAGCAGCACTTGCTAAAGGGACACACATCTAGAACTGCACAGACTTTGGGTTTATGCAAACTATGGGCACGGTCATAATATATTCAATAAGCAGCTGGAACATAAGAAGAAACTAATCCAGTTTCCTGTATCTCACAGTGGCCAACCAGATGCATCAGGAAATAATCAAGATACCTGTATTCTGTTACCACCCCTTGCATCTGGCATTCAGAAATAGGCTACCTTTAAAACTCAAAGGTTACGTGTAGTCATCATGACTTGTAACATTTGCTGTAGGTTTCATTGCATGTAGTAAGGAAGTCTGAAAGTAAGAATAGGACGACTCATATAGACATAATCTACAAAGGCACTTCTTGAACAATCCATCTTCCTGTTCTCAATTACTAACAGCTGTCCGTTACAAAATGAGTTTCTGTGGGCTTTTCTGATATGAACATTATATTGGCAACCTTCAGTCTCGAAAGACTATGGTATCGCGCTCTGAAAGGTGGTTCTGGCACAGCGTCTAGTGTGGCTGAAAAGGCCAATCCGGGAGTGACAATCCCTTCCACACCAGTAGCAAGTGCAGTCTGTCCCTGGTCTGTCTCCCTGGCTATGGGCCTTCCTTCTTTGCCTCTTTGCCTCAGACTGTTGGCCAAGTGTCTCTTCAAACTGGGAAAGGCCATGCTGCACAGCCTGCCTCCAAGCAGGCCACTCAGAGGCCAGGGTTTCCCACTTGTTGAGGTCCATTCCTAAGGCCTTCAGATCCCTCTTGCAGATGTCCTTGTATCGCAGCTGTGGTCTACCTGTAGGGCACTTTCCTTGCACGAGTTCTCCATAGAGGAGATCCTTTGGGATCCGACCATCATCCATTCTCACGACATGACCAAGCCAACACAGGCGTCTCTGTTTCAGCAGTGCATACATGCTAGGGATTCCAGCACGTTCCAGGACTGTGTTGTTAGGAACTTTGTCCTGCCAGGTGATGCCGAGAATGCGTCGGAGGCAGCGCATGTGGAAAGCATTCAGTTTCCTCTCCTGTTTTGAGCGGAGAGTCCATGACTCGCTGCAGTACAGCAGTGTACTCAGGACGCAAGCTCTGTAGACCTGGATCTTGGTATGTTCCGTCAGCTTCTTGTTAGACCAGACTCTCTTTGTGAGTCTGGAAAACGTAGTAGCTGCTTTACCGACGCGTTTGTTTAGCTCAGTGTTAAAAGCCATTTCTGCCCAATGCTGCAGGTATGCAACTGGGATCAAATGTGTACACCTGTGGGCTGGGCAGAAACGGGTTAAGGATCTAAGACCTGTTTGAGCTTCCTATGAACAGGACACGGTGACCCAGCAGCAATTACCAATGGAATTTCACATACTGAGCTTAATTTTGCTCATTTGCCTTCAGAATGTTGCAAAACCACAACAACATTAATGAAAAGCAATGAGAGTCCATTTTCAGAAAGTAACCTTGTTTGTCCTCCCTCTTCCCGGCCAACTCCGGTATTTTGTAGCTTCTGTTTGGCTTTGGAGTTGGCTCAAGCAGCTTTCCCTTACAGTACTTGTAGTATGTCATTAGGGTGTGATCTTCCCAGGGTATTTTTGTGTTCCATTCCTTCTCAGGTGTTTTTTTTTTCCTTTCAGATAGGAAGACTTTATTTTCTTCACAGGGGCCCTAAGTTCTAGTACTCACTTAAGACACATTTGTATCAGTGGGGAGGACAAAGTGGGAACTAAATTCTGTCTGATCTCTATACTTTTAATTGCGATCAACAGCAATCAATCAGTTGAAGAAGAGAACAGAATGGAGGTGGGATGAGAGCCCAGGACTAATATGAGGAACCAGAAGTTCAGGATTTGCCTCACAGATTTTCCATTAAAAGACTAAGGGCACAATCCTAACCAGGTCTACTCATAAGTAAGTCCTATTTTGTTCAATGGGGCTTACTCTCAGGAAAGTGTGGTTAGGATTGCAGCCCGAGAAAACCAAATTGCCGCTATGAGTTTAAACTAAGGACTCTAAAAAAAACTAATTCTGCAACCTGTGTAAAAAGAAACTTCATGCATTGACTAATTTTGCATTCTGTTTCTGCTAATCCTCATGGAAAGGAAAACCAAGCACTGAAGTACTACTGTCCCCACATTGTAGGAATTCCTCCTCCCCCTGTCTCATTGGACCATTTCACCAGGCATTGCTTCCACAGTTCCAGCCAAGACTTTCTTCTGTGCTGCAAGGATCACAAAGAAGCTTTTTAAAATAAACCCACACATAAAACCTGCAACTTCTCAGGGTGTGAAATTCTGTGCCCCATAGCAAGTTCCATGCTTTTTATGTGCTAGTGTCAGATATACGCATGGTTAAATCTAGCTTGGTTGAACGAACCACAGTTTGTGTCATGTGGTCAGACCAGCAATTTTTAACCTTTTTCATTTCATGACACAGTAAAAAGGCACTAAAGTTATCAAGGCACACCATCAGTCTTTTTACAATTGACAAGACACACCATGTGACTGGTGGGGGGGGATCACATCCCTCAATGGCCCTATTAATAAATGATATATATTTAGTAAATAAATGAATTCAACAAACTCCCACAGCACACTAGTTGACCACTCATGGCACACCAGTGCGCCATGGCCCACTGGTTGGAAATCACTGGGTTAGACAGAGGAAAACATTCTTGTGAGTATTCTGTAAACACACACTCCTTTCTACCGTTTAATGCAGCAAGAATTTAAATTTGGTATTAAAAACTAGCAGGTAGCCTTGGAAAACTGCTTATAAACTGAAAAATTAGCACTCCAGAAGGCTGTTTAAATCCACTGCTAGCCCTCAGAATGGGGACTAATCCCTCACACCACCGAGGAAGACACAAAGTTATGCTTCTCTAGGCCCACTCTGTGACAGTTTAAAGAATGGAGAGCATCCTCACATGAGGAAAAGATCCAAACTGTGAGGCGCTAAGTCTCTTAGGCTCCCAATGACATCAATTTTTAGGCAGACGTGCCTGTGGAAATGGATTGTGGCTTGCTTTTTAAAAAAAAAAGTTTATGACTCAGAACAAACAGAAACATCTCCTTAGCCAGGTTTTAAGTGTATGCAAAAGTCAGGGAGCCCCAGCTGCCAAACAAATGATGTTGAAAAAATTCTCTCTCAGAGAATTTTACCTTCTCAAGAGAGACAGTAAGCAATGTCAGAATGCCACAGGGGCGTCACAGCAAACAAGGCAACACATAGGAACAAAAATGAGACTTGAAAGAATAAATGCTTCACTTAAATGGAGCAAAAGAACCAAAGTTTGACACGACCTTGACACTTTTGGCTGTGTACCACTGCTGCTTTGGATTATTTACTTCAATAGCACTTTTTCAAAGTTAAAAAAAAAAACACTCCTTGAGCAAAGGAGCTCACAATCTTCTGCACTCTGTTGACGCACAGAGGCATTTTGGCAATTGAGCCTGTCCCGAAAAGCATGGCCAAGGGACACTGTACAATGCAAAATGGCCCAGGAGTTGCCCTGTTGAAATGGCAGTCCATCACAGAGCTTACATTGGATTGTTTCAATGCTGCAAGCTGCTTTTCAAGCAAATTGGAATAAAACTATAAAGAACGTATAGAATTATCTGTTGCCTCTTCCCTCCTCCTCCATCACCATCCTTCGAGTTGCATGCAATTTCTTCTTTCCATTCTTTCATCCCCCAGAGTTCCTAAACCACTCTTATTTCACCCCTCTTTCTGTGGTTCAGCAGTAAAGCTGACAGCAGTAAACAAAACTAAACAGAGAGCCTCTAATTTGAAACTCAGTGTATGCACCATTCCCTGGGTAACTGTCACACTCCTTCCCTCCAGTGCTCTCATATTTCTCCAGGACTCACACATGTCCCAGTCCCTATCCTCATGCACAAAGCATCCCCTTCTTGCCATTCCCTTCATTTCCACTATTACACCTTTCCAAAGTTTCCCCCTGTATTTCAGTGTCCCCCAAAAAACACCCGATGGCAATACAGCATCTGTCCACAGCCACCAAAGAAAGAGGCAAAAACATGTTCAGCACCAGCATAAGATATGGCAATGTGTTTCATTCTTGAATCACTGCCTGCTTTCTGAATCTGTTTCCAGGCTTTGCAGCCCATCTCTCATTAAAGCCTTTCCAAAAAGTATATTTCGTGACAACATGTCCACAACCGAAGTCTCTTTGGAGGGGACAAGCAGCGGGCCCATTGTGACAGCCGCTTTATGAGCTTCTTATAAATTATTGCCGTCTAACAGTTGACTTTTTTTCAATTTCCAAAAGGTGAAATAAAAAGAATTAAATTGCATAAGGAGAGATGCAGGGAGCACCAGCAACTGAGTGCCTTACCTAGTGAGGAAGCCCAGAGCACTAGCTGAAGAGAGAGCACCAGCTGCAGAAAGAAATCCATGACTCTGCTGGGTCCAGGATGCTTCCAGCCTAAACCAGCCCTCTTCTCTGTGTCAGTCCTTCTCTCCTAGGCTCTGCACAAGCTCTGATGTTAATGCTTGGACTCTTGCTGGCTTATAGATTTCACTTCCTGCCCTGAGATTCTCTCATGGGTCCTAAAACCCTCATGCTTTTTCATCACATCCTATACCTTCAACTCCTTCGGTGATTCAAGAAGCAGTACAGCATGAATTATTAATACCTCCAAGTGTCCATTTATTTAAACATTAGCATTCACTTGGAAGAGCTGATTTCAACAACTTTGCAATCATTTTCAGTCCCCCCTTCTCATCCTGCAGCTACCTTGAAATAAATGCTTCAGGGTTTGCTGGTTTATGATCACAGCCACAGGGCAAGCGTATAAGAAAAGAGATTACTCCCTTTGTATGGAGATTTTAATTCAGAATTTTTTGCTTACTTCCATTCACAGCACTTCATGGCCCCCAGAAAGGAATAGTCATTCCTATGTAGCTAGCTTGCCTGTTTTGAATCTTTTGAAATAGCACAAAAGCTGGTGGAGAATTTGAGTCATGTTCTCTCTTATATTTCTGAGCCCAGTTCTGAAAAATTTAGGAAGGGTTTGAGGCTTCCTTCTAAAGAAGACAGGGCAATAGCTAAACCACGCCAGATATTTTGCATACCTGCATTTTTCTTGGAAGGAGACACATGTATAAACACTCCCTATGGGTGTTTCTGCACTGGCAGTTGGCCATGGGAAATACTACAAAGCCCATCCATTAAATGGTTCACGCCTCACCAGTTGAAGTTTGGTGTTTAAATTACTGCTGGAAAGATCTGACATAAGTTTATGGCTCTTCCCCTGGGTTGTATGCCTGCTTCTACTGTGTGTGTGTGTGTGTGTGTGTGTGTGTGTGTGTGTGTTCATTCAATCATTCATTCAGGCTTTAAAAAAGCCCCCGAGATGGCTTACAATAATTTAAATCTAATTAAAAGTTTTCAAAGGTAGGATCTTTCACACTTCCTATTTTAAACAGCAGAAGCTGGATTAAGGACCCTTGATGGCCAAGTTTTTAACCAGGCTCCAAGATTTCATTGTTATCAGTTAAAGAAAAGCTGAGCCCATCAGCTCTGATAACACTATAAAAATGTCACATGTTGTTTGGCTGACTGCCACGCCACCTACTGAAAATTGAAGTCGTAGCTATCCCATACTTTATTCATTTAAAACAGTGTTTTTCAAACTGTGGGTTGGGACTCACTAGGTGGGTTGTAGGCCAATTTCAGATGGGTCCCTATTCATTTCAATATTTTAATTTTAATATACTAGACTTGATGCTACCATGGTATGTGACTGCATTTGAGGAAATGTTACAGATCTGTGCTTTTAACAGGCTACTCTGTATATGCTTTTAACAATGATAGTCAATGGGGCTTACTCCTGGGTAAGTGTGGGTAGGATTGCAGCCTAGGATTGTTAAAACTCTTCCTTGTCTGGTCATGATATCACTTCTTGTGGGTCCTGACAGATTCGTATTCTAAAAAGTGGGTCCTGATGCTAAAAGTTTGAGAACCAATGATTTAAAATATTTTTACAATTCCAAAATAAAAAGTCATTAGGATGGCTCAGCGGTCACCAAACTCATGACAGCTGTCCAATGGTAAACTAAATGGCTCATACTGCATGGCCCGTCCCAGTGCCAAGTAGATCTCAGCACCAGGACACTCTGGGCAGTCGCGTCTGTTGCCCGTCATCCCAGAATTCTGTGCAATAGGACATCCCAGCAGACACAACTGCCCAGAGCACCCCGGTGCCCAGATCTACTTGGAATATGAGCCACATGGAGGCAGAACGGTAAGCTCTGCTCACAGAGCAGAAGGCTTACCCCCAACCCCAAATCCAGCCCCCAGGCCAGGGTTTGGAGGAGCCTGGAATGGCTCATGATGCAAAATATTTAAAATAACAACAATAAAAGTATCCTAAAATGAAAAGCGGTAAGATAAAGCATGCAGCAGTAGCATATGAAAATCAGCAGTACAGGACACAAATAAGAAAAGCCCTTGACATTAAGTCAGTCCTTAGCTAAACCGACCAGGCTTACTATTACTTCAATGATAATGATGATGAAGGCAAAACTCATTAGAGAAGATATTCCAGAGGCAGGGGGCCACCTCAGGAAAGGCCCTTTCTTTAGTAGCCATTCACCTGACTCCTGAAAGTAAGGGTATGGAGAAGGGTCCCAGAAGATTATTATCAATGCCCGGTAGATCCATGTGGAACAGTGGTTTTTAGCATTGGGATTCACCTTAAAAAAAAGTTTCAGTTTACCAACTGCTCTAGCCTCTGTGACTATAATGGTGATTGGGCAGCAGTGCTCCCCCTAAGTAGCAGAATGTTTAACCCTTGATGCACATAGCCCAGTGGTTCCCAAACTTTTTTGGTTGGCAGCTCTTTTGACCTACTGGACCATTGGCTGCAGCTTTCCATTAGAGTTACAATTCTCAGGGTTGGAAACTCAAGTCAGTGACTCACTCGAGTCATGAAAATGCTTGATTTTGGGTGACTCGGCAACTCGTGAGTCACGCCACGTGGAAGACTCTGAAAAAGACTCAAGTTAGGGCCCCCCTGACTTGGCACTCATCCCCATGCTTGCTGACTCGAGTATACCTGTATTCTGGGTATGCTTGCTTACTGTTTTTGTGGTCTGAAAATCCTCATGGAGCCAGCATTCCTATGGGCAGGGAGGAGTCAGGAAAGGGTTCCAGCCAGGAGTCAGGAAAGGGTTAATGCGAGCAGAGGGGGGAGGTGGGACTGGGTTATCTTTTCCCATCTCTGATAGGAAGGAAGGAATGGATGATCATTGGACAAAGGATGGGCATTCTCATATTTTCATTGGCTGAGGGAGAGCAGGAGGAGGCGCCCAAGGGGGTTCTTGCCTTATGATTGGCTGGGAAAGCAGTTCATAGCAATCACGCTTTCCACCATGGCTGATGGGGAGCTAGAAACCTCATTGAATGACTGGCTACAGTGGGACTACTTCTGAGTAGGGCTGCCAAGGATCAGATAGTCTTGGTAAACCTCCCAGCTGCTGCGCATAACCCACCTCCCTTCTGTTCCACTATCTCGCAGTGCCTCCCATCCCTCCCAACACCAGGGGAGTGTTCAAAGAAAACTCCAACATATACACAGAGCCCAGCAGCAGCCCCATTTTATCTGCAGCAGGCTTTTTGAAGGGGAGAGGCGACTCGACTCGACTCGAGTCTTTTAGAGTCATTAAAGGGTGATTTGGAAAGTGCCCCATTAGGACTCTTTTTTGAATCAAGTCGTGCAGGGTAGTGACTCTGTAACTCAACTTGAGTCAAGCCATGCTGGATTTTTCCATCCCTGACAATTCCATACATTGTATAGGACAGCGAGTTATTTGCAAGGATTCCGTGGCTACCCTGGCTGATTTCAGCAGCTCCCTGGGGAACCACAGCTCACAGTGAGAACTACTGACATCAGTGAGAATCTACCCTGTCAGTTTTGCAAACCACCATAAATTAGGTCATGACTCACTGGTGGGCCACAGCCCCACAGTTTAGGAATCGCTGTTGTGGGAGAAGTCAGTTAGCCCCTGCCCATTTAAAACGAAATAGATCAAAACCAGCACTTCAACATGTTCCCTTTTTTTCTATCTTTAAAAAACACTGTTCCTCATTTTCTGACTTTTCTCTGGTTTTTCTTAAAAAGTCTCAGAAAATATCCAGCCAGCTAGAGTCATTCTTTTGGAAATCTCCCAAGTAGCAACTTAGGAAGGTTTGATATTAATGTGACTGTAATGGACCTCTTTACTGACTCTATTCCCCCCCCCCCCCCCGCCCACGGTCCCCTGAAGTTGTGAACAGAGCCTATGTGTGTACAACAGCTCTGTAGCTGTAACTGGGGATCTGGCAAAATTTAAGAGCCTCAATTGTGCACGGAGAGATACTCATGTACAGTACAGGTTACAGGTATATAGTTTCTGTTCACAGCTTCAGGAGAATGCATGTGTGGGTGATTCAGCTGGCAAAATATCAGTGAAATCCATTTTGTAACTAGTTTCTTATCCATGTTTGTTGGAGGGGGCATTATAAATCCATTTTGTGCTGGATTAAATCCTTGCACTTCCTGTAAGATACAGTTTTCTAGTGATGAAGGTATATAACTCAATCATGCCACTGCACCCCAAAATGTTTCCTTATTGTGGTAGTAGATGGATGGGGCACAGAGCACAGCATGTAAAAGCTGGCACTCACTTCCAGCCTGTCCCTTCCTGAAAATGGGATAGTTAAACTGCCTCCATCCAAGCCCAGGGAAACTCAGACAGAAAGAGGCTGCCTTGGGGAAACCTCCCTCCTTGTATAATGGAGCACCCCAACATCCCCGAGCGTTTCTTTAAAGCTGGACAGTCTTGAGAGACAGGGCAACCACAGTGAACTGATAAAAATAGTAATAATAAAAGTTTTGTTTTTTTTAAATGCATGAACATGAGACAAGTGAAGTAAAAGCAAAAATTAAGATGCTTGATGAATCAGAGAAAGGCAGAGGAAAAATGGCACAGAGGTTAAAAGGCAAGCTGAAATAAAATCAAATGCTAATGTGACTTGCCATATACATTCCGTACCCTAAGTTCTTGAGCAAGTTCAGGATCTTAGTCTGAACACTGAACACCTAGTCTCACAGGCAGTTACCCTCCTGTGGATACGAACCTTCTATAACCTGCAAACGTTAACCAGGTTCTACCTGTGCTATTGGATATGAGAAAGGTGACTTGAGCCCTTGACTTTCCCATTTGGGAGTCAGGTGGGCTTATGGTCCAATGAGCTAACTGAAAGCCAAGTCTTTGTTTTCCTGTCATTTGGGAAAGAAGAGGAAGAGCAAACAATAAACAACAATAACTATGAGGCAGCAAGCATGACTAGTGCATCCAAATGACTCAGCAGACCTTTCAAGATGTTGCAACTCAAGAGTCTCCTTGGGTGATAGGAAGGTCCAAAGAGGTTTTTTTTAAGAAGGAGAGGAAAATCTGAGATTTTCAACACACTTATTCAGGCTGCTCAAGCAACACGCCTGTACTCTGATGTGCTGAAAAGGTGGTAGAAAAACATCATAAATAAATGCAGTTCTCTCTCTCCAGCGAACAAAGAACTTGGAATTAATAACCAGCTTCAGCAGTGTGATTTAGCAGTTGTATCAGACTTCAAAAAAAGTCCACTGGTAGTTACTAGACCCCACAGGAATAAAATTAGCATTTTTTCCATTACTTCATTTTATTAAAAAGAGATGCGGGAACTGAAGGCTGTTTGTTCTGGAAGTCCTTTGTCCCAATCCTTGATGCAAAAGAATTCTCTGTAGCAGTGGTGGAGCTAGAGGGGGTGCAAAGCACTAAGTTTTGCAGGGAGCTGCACTGCAGTGTGCAAGGGGCACCTTTCCCTCAGAGCCATTCCGGGCAGTGGGAGCAAAACGAAGGCGTTTGCACCAAAGGGAATGGGCCGCTTGCACACTGCAGTGAGGCTCCCTGCAAAACTTAGTGCTTTGCACCCCGTCCAGCTACACCATTGCTCTGCAGTTACGCAGTGGTGACTAAACTTCACTCTGTGCCATCACCTAGTCTTCCTTCATGTATTCAGGACCGAGAGCTCAATTCTGAGCTTGACACACCGGCTTGCTGCCAGCACACAATGTTGCAAACATGCCTTATGGCACGTTTGCGAACTCTAACGCCAGGCGAGCACCTATGCTAGCCCAGCACTGGCTGGCACTAGGCTAGCACCAGCCAGGCACCTGGCCTCCGCCACTCAGCAGTCGCACGGACCGCCAAGCTGCGGAGAGGAAAGCAGGGGCGGGGGGGAGGCGGAGGAGGCGTTCTGTGGAGGGGGGAGGCGGGCAGAGGGGGGAGGCATCATGGGCAGGTGGGAGGGGGAAAGGGTGGGGGTGGTGTGCCAGGGGAGGGAGCAGGGAGGGAGGGAGGCAGGACTGGTGGAGCAACACTCCACTGGATCCTGAGCTTTCACATCAGGCTTGGCGCCTGACACGAAAGCTCTTACCATTGCAGGGCTACTCCCTTTACCCCAGGGGAAGGGAGCAAAAGTCCCCTTCTTCCAAGGTGCTGCCTGCAGCTGCTGTGGGTGCGCAGGGTGTGACAGCAGCCGTTTTTGGTGCCGCCACAGCTGCGTGCCCCAGGAGCTCAGGATTGGGCTCTGAGACTTTATAATGCTTGCAAAAAATAAACCATGCTCTCCTTTTCTCTTCCCCCCCCCCCAATTTACAGCCAGGTACTGAGCACTATTGAAAAGCAAAAAAGCTTTTAATCTTGTACATAATCCAAAATCTGATCTGTTAGGAGCCCTCTCTCCAGAGCTGGCATTTAAAACTTTGAAAACCCGACTGGAGGATATAGAGCAGCAAGAGCATCCACGACCTGTTCACCCCTCCAGTTTTCGCTTTTTCCAATCTTGGTCCGCTTACTTATACTTCCTATTTAACTCACAGGAACAGAGAGCCTTCTCCCTGGTGCGTTGCAACATTATGCCATCTAATTTTACATCGGGGAGATACAGTGGCCTGAGTGTGAAAGCAAGGGTGTGTAGTTGCCAACTCTCTGGACACTGAATCTCTTCCACATATGATCCTAACTTGCAAATGGTTTCACAATCTGGGTTTACAGTTGCCCAAGCTGCTTTTGTCCTCCATTTGTGGGTCAGAGGACCTTGTGCTACGTCATTTGCTATTAGGAAAGGATGAGAAATGTACACGCCAGGTGGTGAAATTTATTTAATTTTGAGGAGACACGGTATAAGTGAGTAAGGGCGATGTATTGGTTTGATTTATGGAGGCTGTTTTAAGGTTTAAGTGTATTGTTCTATGTTTTTATGTTTTATGTCAGTAAAAGTTTCCTGAATCTGAATCATAATTCAAAATCCAGATAATTCAAATGATAAACAGTGTGCCATTCAAAAGATTTAAATTTATAATCAGAATTGACCAATAAAAAGAGAACACCCAAATTCAGTGCCCTGTACAGAGTGCCCCTTCTGCATGAAAAACATTTACAATATATTTTTTGTGGTGTATTCAACTGCATTGAATGATAAGTGCTATCTTAGAACTTTAAAATCTCACTATTTGACTGTATCTCACACAAAAGCATTTTGTGTTTATTTACCTTTGGAAAAAGAGTGCTCATGAACTGGTCAGGTGGACTTGGACAGTGCTGGTGCTTCACAGGTGAAACTAGTCCCAAGTATTCTCATATATACCAAGCCGACATGGAAATGGGCAGATTCTTATTCTTCAGCAGATCTGAAAAATCTGCAAATGCATTTGATATACTCAAGTCATAATAACATGCATCTGAAACTCTCTTATGTTGTCCAACTTAATTAACATTTCAATCTGTTTTTCATTTCAGTTTTATCTAATATTAAAATATTCCTGTTGAGATTAATCCAAACTCCATTATACTGGCAAAAAAAACCCCACGTTTTTTCTTTGGAAGGCAGTAAAAACCATCAGCTGACTTTAACACAGAGAGAGAGAGAGAGAGAGAGAGAGAGAGAGAGAGAGAG
The DNA here is from genome assembly GCF_035046505.1 of Tiliqua scincoides. NCBI lineage: Eukaryota > Metazoa > Chordata > Lepidosauria > Squamata > Scincidae > Tiliqua > Tiliqua scincoides. Next base: position 14,851,430 of record NC_089821.1, read on the forward strand.
AGAGAGTTTCCACAATCCCAATATAGAAATACCTGACCAAAAAAATTATGTGCAATCTTCATTCAACATGTTTTTAATTAATTAGAACAGAAGACAGGAGTTACTTAAAGTTAACTTATTGAACCATTCATCATTAAATGAAATTGATTTGTGTTGTTACATAGTGATGTACTGAGTCTCACTAGGGTGATTCATGGTCCTTTTAGCATGATGAGTTTGCCACTTCTGTAGCGTGTTTCAGTATATGAAATGCTTTAAAATTCTTACTTCATTTAGTCAGTAACTTCCCAGGGCTCCCTCCCTTTTCCCTGTGATTACCTTCCCCAAACTCAGAACCAGCACAAGCACTGACAGCCAGGCTGCCTGGCTTTGCTGCATCTGCAGTATTCTCAGAAAGATTCAACAGCAGTTTGCTTACTAGAGTACAGGAGGCTTTACGCCACATTATTTCAACCAAGTTTTGTTTAAAACAGGCAGAAACTGAGTGAGGCCAGGCCTTCCTGCTAATGGTAATAGAGTTCCCCCTCCACTAAGTGACACAATGTAGGTTACCCACAATACATGATATGCATTTATTTAAAACATATAGGTAATATTATGATATCAAATTTATTTCTACAAAAAATTACAGAACCACAGGTTGTAAAATTAAACTCTATGATCTGCTAGCAAACCAATGTTGCTGTTAATTTTGCCCTCTTTCAGTTCCTCTGTATATTCTGCAAGGAATCAGTACATCTTCAGCAGTCATCAGCTCACAGAATGATAACCATTCTGCTCATACTGTTTATTCATGCAGCTTCAGCAAAGGCCTCACTCATTACTGAGTTACTAATACCAAGTTCTTCTGATCTTGATAAACTGACTTCAAAAGCAACACTGACAGCAAGGCAGGGCAAGCTTTTCATCATGGAGAGAGCAGCACAAGGTAAAGCAAATTTGCTATTGGAGATTATTGTGGGATTATTATTACAACATCGACAATGTTGTAAAAGTTAATTACCCAGTGCATAGAAATGGAAGCTATTTGAAATTAAGAGGTGAAAGCTCCTTTGTGCCTTGGCAGGTAAGAGTGAGAGATGGTGCAGGCAGCAAAAAAATAATAAAGAAGGCTGTGCAATTATATTACCAAAAACAAAGGGGATGGGGTGAACATCCCAAAATTGCTAGAAATATCTTTAATCCAAAATAGCCTTATGCATCTTCCTTTATTACCAGACACAACTTTCCAGCCTTGATACAAGCCATACCAATGGGGCATGTCCTACACAGAGCTGCAGAAGACGGTTAGGATTGGGCCCATATTTTGGGCCCCAAAGGCACCCAAATTTTGGTGTAGCTAGAGAGGGTGCAAAGCTCTAAGTTTTGCAGGTGTTTGAATGTACTGTGCAAATAGGCCCTCACCTTCTGAGCCATTCCAGGTGGCGGGAGCAAAATGACGGGGATGGGCCGTTTGCATGGTACACTCAGTCGCCTGCAAACTTAGTGCTTTGCACCCCCTCTAGCTACACCACTACCTACAGGTCAGAGCCAGCCTCATTGCAAGGTGAACTGAGATGGGGATGGAAGCTGCTGACTTTTCACCTGCTATCATTGTTGATGGTGTAGAAAGGGGCTTGCCCCATGCCTTTCCATTCAATTCTTTAGGATCCCAGCAGTGCTGGGCTACTCTGTGGGCTGAGCAGGCTCTCATCCAGTTGCTCAACCTCTTACTTGCCAGGTCATTGAATGGTAGCCACTGATGCTATGAAAGCAGAAGACTCTAACACGCCACTCTCCTCCATACTCTCTCCTGCTTCCTTCCTTTTCAAATCGGCGGGAAAGGAAGAGGAAAAGATGCACCAATTCAACATCTGCCTCCTGGCTGGATGTAACAGACCACAGCTGCGCACCACCAGATCAGGGAGAAAGGGTGAGTGGCAGAGGATGAGGAGACAACATTTGATGCCTGGTGTCAGGCACTGGAAAATTTTGGGGTGCCCCCTGCCACAGGCTCTTCCTTAGAGAAGTCTAGATCTATTGCCAGAGGAGCTAGGTTTTATTTCTTACCTTCTGAAAAGCAACCAGATATTAGTGGATACTTTAGGATATTTTTGCATTAAGGACATCTTTTTGTACCTTTTGAGTGCCCAGAGGCCTTTAGACCCAAAACATTTCAGTATCATGAGAACTTTATATGAATCTATGGGACAGTCACATTTGAAATAGTCTGTACAGTTCCGGTCAAAAAGGATATTGGAGAGCTGGACAAAGTGCAGAAGAGGGGGATCAAAATAATCAGGGTGTCGGAATACTTCCTATCTAAGGCAGTGGTTCCCAAACTTTTTAGCATTGGGACCCACTTTCTAAAATGACACTCTATCGGAACCCATCTAGCTTTATGAGATTTTTAAAACGTTTCACTTTACCAGCTGTTTTTATTATTTTAATTGTTGTGGGAAGGGGGAATTGCCTCCTGGAGTGGTGCTAAGCTCCATATTCATCAGATCTAGACCATTCTGGTGGCCTTGTGTTCCCCTTTGCAGTGGACCAAGGCAAGTTCACTTACTCATGAGTAAATGTACACATGTTGCTCTATTTTGGTTTCCATAGGGATCAATACACTTTCCTTGTCAGTTTCGTGACCCACCAAAAATCAGACGGCAACCCACTGGTGGGTCCCAACCCACAAGTTGGGAATCACTGGTCTAAGGACAGACTAAAGCATCCAGGGCTTTTTCATTCAGAAAAAAGGACAACTAAAAGGTGATATGATAAAGGTTTATAAATTTACACTTGGCATGGAGACAGTGGATAGAAGGAAGTTTTTCTTCATCTCTCTCAATATTAAAACTGAAGGTCATCCAATAAAATTGAGTGACAGTAGATTCCAGAAAGCCAAAGAACTTCACCACACAACCAATAATTCATGTTTGGATTCACTACTACAGGAAATGGTCAAAGTCCAGAGGACTTTTGTCAGAGGATGTGGAAAGAGGAAGAGTCACATTTTAAAGAGTATTTGAACTCTATTAGTCATTTTGCCTGTATGGAATCTACAGGTTAAGAAGCAGATTGCCACTGAAGACCAGTTCTGGGACGTGGCACTGGGAAAAGACAATTGCCTTCACACCCTGCTTGTGGCTTCCCCAAGGCACCTGGCTGACCATGGTGGGAACAGGACGCTGTTAATCAGATTTGGCAGACCTCTTCTTATTTCCAACAATATTTAGTCCATGTCTAAAATCCAACCAAGTTCTTGAGAAACCAAACAACCTAGTGACTAAAGGATGTGTTCCCTTACGGCAGTGGTTCTCGAACTTTTCCAGCTCACGCCTCCCCTGATCCTTGTAGCTCCCCATTACAACACCTCACCTCAGTTACCCCCAAAATGGGGATGAAGGTGTTATAATTATACACTAGAAACAAGGCTGCCAGCACGCTGAGGCTGCAATCCTAACCACACCTGAGAGTAAGCCCCATTGAACAAAATAGGCCTTACTTCTGAGTAGACCTGGTTAGGATTGTGCCCTGAGTTTGTTAGCAGTACACCTGGAGGGTTTTGGAAAGGGAGGGGCAAAGGGATGAATTTGCTGGGGGAAGGGAAGATTTTGTTTTGTGTGTATCTGCTAGTTGCAAACTGATGCAAACTGAGACCTAGAGACTGTTTGACTGGAATCCTAACCCCACTTTCCTGGGAGTAAGTGCCATTGAACACAATAGGATTTACTTCTGAGTAGACCTAGCTAGGCTTGTGCCTTTTATCTTACAATAGCAGCCAACAGAGTACCTCCCCCCCCCCCAAAAGGAGGCAGGAGCAAAAAGGGGAATGGCTAAAAAGGAATGGGGATTTTTATTTTTAATCAATTTTTGGAGACAAAGCCATCAAGAGTTGCTTTTTTCCCTTTTTGAAGGGGGAGGAAAAAGAGAAAGGTGAGGATCCTTGGTTAAGCTGACACAGCCCCCAAGCCTATGTAGGTCTACTCAGAAGTAAGCCCCATTTGAGTCGATGGGGCTTACTCCCAGGAAAGTGTGGAAAGGATTGCAGCCACACCCAGCAAGATTACAACTCACCCCAAAGTAGATGAGGGTTGCTCACACACACACACCCAACATGCAGATGCCACCCCTGTTCCCCCAGGCAAGTCGGAGGGATGCAGGTTGGGTCATTTGGACACCCCCCCCCCACTAGGAGCAGGCTGGCTCCTTCCTTCCCAAGCAGAGGAAAGCGCTGCACTGCCTGTACTTACTTTAAAGCCTGCCAGGAGCACACCCTGTGTTGATGAGATGCAGTACCTCCATACTCTTCTCTCCTCCAGCCTTGACCAATCCCAGGATGCCCAGGGCGAGGGGCACACTGGGAAATGTAGTCCTTGGGGGCGAGGTTGCACATGGGCAGAGCTCCATGAAGAGGTGGGGCACCTCTGCCTGCCTGCCTGCCCAGCCTGCCTTCTCTCCCACCTCCCCCACCATGTTTCACATGCCCTCCCAGCCTCACACTGCCCCACACACCTCGTTCACAGCTGCAGAAAAGCAGCAAGTCAGCAGGCAGCGCATGGAGCTGAGCAGAGCAGAGCAGCCTCTCTTCCTGAGATGCCTGGTGATGCCCCTGGAGGCTAGCCACGCCTCACTAGGGAGGCGGGACACAAAAATTGAATACCTCAGCCTTATGGATTAAGAAAGAGAAAATAAAAGTATAGGAATTTTGTTTTGTTTCTGAAAAACGAGAAACAAAGGAGCAGTTAGTGGGGCCCCTGAAAAACCTTTACCGGGACCAGTTTTCTAAATTAGGATTCTCTCTTGTCCTGTTGCAGGTGCAGACATACAGCTCAGAGTTCTGTTTGGCTATAAAACAGGGCTATTTCCCCATCCCACTGCCATTATGAATAAGCTGGATATCAAAGTATTGTCCCCTCTTGGGGGACAATATATTCTCTTACATTTAGTGGGGGAAAGCAATTGCCCCTCATCGCCCAAGCATGGTAAGGAATTATTTAATTGCATATGTCTATGTACTTACATATTACATATTTTAAATGTTTGAAAATAAATAAATATTAATCTTCATTATCTTTTTCTTTCCAGCTTTTTTCTCTCCTTTTGATCTTATTTGTGATGGGCAGAACATCTGATCAGTCTGTGGTGTGGGCTTACCATATTCATTTGCAGGGTGATGGAAGAAAAGTCTTACTTCTTTATGGGAGTCCTCTCTTGTCTCACTTGTCATGGTGGCACAAAGCCCTGATATGGACTTTATTACATTACTCCAGTGGTTCCCAAACTTTCCGTGGTCAAAGTGCCCTTAAGAACATAAGAACAGCCCCACTGGATCAGGCAATAGGCCCATCTAGTCCAGCTTCCTGTATCTCACAGCAGCCCACCAAATGTCCCAGGGAGCACACCAGATAACAAGAGACCTGCATCCTGGTGCCCTCCCTTGCATTGGCATTCTGACATAGCCCATTTCTAAAATCAGGAGGTTGCACATACACATCATGGCTTGTAACCCATAATGGACTTTTCCTCCAGAAACTTGTCCAATCCCCTTTTAAAGGCATCAAGGCCAGATGTCGTCACCACATCCTGTGGCAAGGAGTTCCACAGACCAACCACACGCTGAGTAAAGAAATATTATCTTTTGTCTGTCCTAACCGGCCCAACACTCAATGTTAGTGGATGTCCCCTGGTTCTGGTGTTATGTGAAAGTGTTAAGAGCATCTCTCTATCCACTTTATCCTTCCCATGCATAAGTTTGTATGTCTCAATCATGTCCCCCCTCAGGTGTCTCTTTTCTAGGCTGAAGAGGCCCAAACGCCTTTCCTCATAAGGAAGGTGCCCCAGCCCAGTAACCATCTTAGTCGCTCTCTTTTGCACCTTTTCCATTTCCGCTATGTCCTTTTTGAGATGTGGCGACCAGAACTGGACACAATACTCCAGGTGTGGCCTTACCATAGATTTGTACAACGGCGTTATAATATTAGCCGTTTTGTTCTCAATACCTTTTCTAATGATCCCAAGCATAGAATTGGCCTTCTTCACTGCCGCCGCACCTTGGGTCGACACTTTCATCAACCTGTCCACCCCCCCCCCCAAGATCTCTCTCCTGATCTGTCACAGACAGCTCAGAACCCATTAGCCTATATGTGAAGTTTTGATTTTTTGCCCTTCCTCCATGGTGCCCTGTTGAGGATCGCGTGAGATTTTGGCCCAGCTAAGTTGGCCAAGCCAAGATGACAGACAAAGATGGCTGGCCAAGAAAAGTGAAAATTGCTGGTCTAGGTAAGAGGTGAATTCCTAATAATGATGGTTAGGTATTAGCTCAGGCAAACAGTTCCTCAGCCTAGGTATCACTACTGTGAAATCATGTTCTGAGCACCCACCATTTGTGAGGCAATTGGCATAATGAAACTGATGTGATGTGAAAGAGCACTTGCAGAGTTTCAAACCAGCTTTGAATAAGCAGTGTAAATATTGTGTTTGTGTACTGTATACTGACAAAAATGGGGTGAGAAGGTGGAGCAATGGTCAGATAAGAAAGACAAACTGTTAAATGGCATCTGAAAGTCTCTTTCTCAACTGGTTGGAGTCAGCTGGTTACACTTACAATCAAGCATTTCTATAAGTTTGCTACCATGCTTCAATTAATTTTCACAGATTTCTGCTTTTTCATGCAAGTCATGCATCTTTTGAGCTCACAGTTGTTTACTCTGTGTGCTCATTGTATGAACGGAGTATGTAGCAACAGGCCTCTGTGCATTGTTTCAAGTGGAATAAAAGCTGTTTCTTTGGAATATCTAGCTATAAACTTTCAACAAGGCACTTGTAAGTTTAGCTTTCCATAGTCTTTACAGAGGGGTCTGATGTGGCGCCATCGAAGACAACAGTGCCCTTCATGTCCTTGTGGAAAGATCCGATGATGCTGAGGAGCCTGGGTGGACATCCGATCTTGGGAAGAATCTTGAAGAGGCCGTCCCTGCTGACCAGGTCGAAAGCCTTCGTGAGATCTATGAAGGCTATTAAGAGTGGCTGTCGTTGTTCCCTGCATTTCTCCTGCAGTTGTCTAAGGGAGAATACCATATCAGTGATGGACCTGTTGGCTCGGAATCCGCACTGTAATTCTGGATAGACGATCTCTGCAAGTACCTGGAGCCTCTTTAGTGCAACTCGGGCAAACAACTTTCCTACAATGCTAACGAGAGAGATGCCACGGTAGTTGTTGCAGTCACCCCTGTCGCCTTTCTTCTTGTATAGCGTGATGATGTTTGCATGCCTCATGTCTTGAGGTACTCCACCTTCTCTCCAGCAGAGACAGAGGATTTCATGCAGCTCAGTGACGATTATCTCTTTGCAGCACTTTAGGTGGAGTGAAGCAAGGCTGTGTTCTTGCACCAACCTTGTTTGGAATTTTCTTTGCTGTCCTGCTGAAGCATGCCTTTGGAACTGCAACAGAAGGCATCTATCTCTGGACCAGATCAGACGGAAAGCTCTTCAACCTCTCCAGACTGAGAGCAAAGTCCAAAGTCCAGCTGAAATGTCTGCGTGACTTACTCTTTGCCGACGATGCAGCTGTCACTAACCACTCTGCCAAAGATCTCCAGCAGCTCATGGATCGTTTTAGCAAGGCCTGTCAAGATTTTGGACTGACAATCAGCCTGAAGAAAACACAGGTCATGTTTCAGGATGTGGACTCACCTCCCTGCATTACAATCTCTGCGCATGAACTGGAGGTTGTCCATGACTTTGTGTACCTTGGCTCAACAATCTCCAACACTCTTTCTCTCAATACCGAGCTAAACAGACACATCGGTAAAGCAGCTACCACGTTTTCCAGACTCACAAAAAGAGTCTGGTCCAACAAGAAGCTGATGGAACATACCAAGATCCAGGTCTACAGAGCTTGCGTCCTGAGTACACTGCTGTACTACAGCGAGTCATGGACTCTTTGCTCACAACAGGAGAGGAAACGCTTTCCACATGCGCTGCCTCCGACGCATCCTTGGCATCTCCTGGCAGGACAAAGTTCCAAACAACACAGTCCTGGAACGAGCTGGAATCCCTAGCATGTATACACTGCTGAAACAGAGACGCCTGCGTTGGCTCAGTCATGTTGTGAGAATGGATGACGGCCGGATCCCAAAGGATCTTCTCTATGGAGAACTCGTGCAAGGAAAGCACCCTACAGGTAGACCACAGCTGCGATACAAGGACATCTGCAAGAGGGATCTGAAGGCCTTAGGAGTGGTCCTCAACAGGTGGGAAACCCTGGCCTCTGAGCGGCCCGCTTGGAAGCAGGCTGTGCAGCATGGCCTTTCCCAGTTTGAAGAGACACTTGGCCAACAGACTGAGGCAAAGAGGCAAAGAAGGAAGGCCCATAGCCAGGGAGACAGACCAGGGACAAACTGCACTTGCTCCCAGTGTGGAAGGGATTGTCACTCCCAAATTGGCCTTTTCAGCCACACTAGATGCTGTTCCAGAACCACCATTCAGAGTGCGATACCATAGTCTTTCGAGACTGAAGGTTGCCAACATTAAGTCTTTACAGGGTTGAGCAGGTATCTTAGAAACATGGACCTCTCCACTCCAACAGTATTTTCTGTCCATTTGTCCTTATCAGTCCTTTTAGTCTCTCTGCATTAGTGCATCTTGGGTTTGGGCAAGAAGTGGAACCTATAGAAAAATATTTGGATGCCTACTCTAGAGTTGCATTCAGAGGATAGGGAACATAGAGTATTAAGCCAAATTAATAGCACAATCCAAGGTAGATAAAAATAAAGGATTTTTTTAAAAATTGTAAATAGATTTTTTAAAGTTAAATGGAATTTTTAAGATTTATTATTTTTTTATGTGAAGTCCTATGTGAATAGTTTTCTATGTGAATAGTTTTCATCAAAAATGTGTTATAATTCAAAAAATCTCATTATGCAATAAGGATTATAAATTAGAATTCCATATTATGAGACCATGTATTCATAAAATTTTTAAAAAGGTTTTGCAAACAGGTTCTATCTGTTCTTGAATTGGGGCCTCATTTGAATGAGGTTCCGTAGGGTTAATCTTTCTATATACCCAGGTACTCAGTCTAATACCATCGGAAAATTTTGTGATTTTCAAATTGGGTTTGTGTCTCCAGAGATAACATACTTGTTAAGAGCATTATATGGAGATGAGAAATAACAGAGCCTGATCCTGTGGTCCACGCCGCGCCTCCGCGGTGTGGACCACAGTTGCAAATGTGCCGTAAGGCATGTTTGGGGGGCTTACTGCCAGACTCCCGCTGGAGCTGGCTCAGCTCTGGCCGGTGCTGAGCCAGCGTGTGGCAGGCGCCTGGGTTCCGCGGCTTGGCAGTCTCTGTGACTGCCAGGCTGCGGAACGGGAGATAGGACATGTCTGGGGGCATAGGAGGAGGCGTTCTGGGAAGGGGGAGGCATGGCCGGGGGTGTGGGGAAGGCATGGCCAGGGGTGTGGAGGAGGCGTGGCGGGGGGTGGGGGGAGGCAGATCCGCGGAGCCAAGCTCCACAGGATCCAGGGCACTCAGGCAGGGCTGCTCGCCCTACACAAGCGCCTTCACTTTAGTGGCGACCAAACAGTTGAAATCTCCAGGATTGTTTTCAATAATCTGCTTGAGCAGGGGTGCCCAAACCCTGGCCTAGGGGCCACTTGCACCCTTCAGGGACTCCCAATCTGGCCCGCAGGGAACCCCCAGTCTCCAATGAGCCTCTGTCCCTCTGGAGACTTGCTGGAGCCCATGCTGGCCCGATGCAACTGCTCTCAGTGTGAGGGTGATTGTTCAAACTCTTGTGTGAGCTGTGGGGTGAGGGCTTCCTCCGCTGCTTGCTGTTTCATGTCTGTGATGCAGCAGCGGCAGTGACGGAAAGGCTGGCCTTGCTTTGTTTGAAAATATTTTATTGAAGTTCTTGTACCTGCAGGTAAGACAAAAATAAACTTGATATTAAAATGTGAAAAAATTAAAGATTTAACAGTCCGATTCTAACCTGCGCTACAATAGGTGGGCCAGTTGGCCTATTCCATATCCACCCTGGAGCTGGGGCAGGCTGCCACGCAATTCTGAGTAAGGGGAATTAATTCCCCTTAACCTGTGTTGCATGGCAGGTGTCCCAATGGGGCTACTCAGATCTGCGCCACCCTCCCTCTGTCCTGGAACGTCCTCATTCTGTCCTCCCCCCATCCTTCCCAAACTCATACCAGCCTAGGGAGACCCATACCAGCGCAAACTCACCCATCCACTTTGGCATGGAGGCTGGATCTTGCCTCTGCTGGCTGGTCTGAGTCTTTGCGCCGGCCCAGTCAACTCACAAGAAGGCCAGGTGCCTGGGACTTGTGTTGGCCAAAGGACAAGCCAGGATTGCGCGCTAGATGTTAAAAGTGTTAAAAATCCGTATGCGTGTTAAATATTATGTGTATTTCCTATCAAGGAAACAAAAATCCAAAATACATAAATATTGTTTTAGTTCAAAATAATAATTTAATTGTCTGGTGATAGTGGTTGTTCTTCTAACAGAGTAACGTACAAAAATTCTCCAAATATTCATGAGTAACCTGTTGAAGATTGGAACCTGTTCCAATGCCTTCACAAATATCTGTTTCAATCAGCTTTGCCTGTATCGAGATTGCCAGTGGCAGGTGCCCGGTGACCGCTGCTACCACCGCACGGAGACCTGTAAGGCAGTTTTGATGAAACACACCTCTGTTAAAATTGCCCTATTCTAGGAGGAGTAACCTGCAAGGTATGAAATGGCAGGGGATGAATGGGTGCATAGACCTCTCAGTATCTGCTAATGTCCCCCTCCGTACATGTGACCATGCAAACTGTTTGTGCAGGCAGGTTGTGGAGGAACCAGGGATCTGTTAAGTTCTCTTGAGCTCTGTGCACAAGCATTCAATCCATGATGCAAGTAATTATTCCCCTTGTCTTGCCTATGATACCTACAGCAGATCCAACCCTAATCTCAGCTACAGTCATACAAACACCATTGGCTTCATTAACTTTTGTGTGCATAAACAAGAGCGGAATTTGGCATACTATCTTTTTAAGCTGGGCCAGGAGTGCTTTGAATTATGAGTAGAGGTCAAGAGAAATTTCACTTGCATTTTACGCCATGTCAGGAGGAACAGGGGATGGGCAAAAAGTGCAAGGCAGAACATTCTTCCTGCATACCCTTCCAGGTTGCTAAATTATTAAGGAGTTGAGAGCTGATAGTGCCCCCTGCTGGGAGTGCATGGGAGCACAGCCAAATGCTGCAGTTGGTGGCCAGGAACTGAATGCAGTTCCTCCCTCTGCATCCAAGTAGATGAAAGCCACATGCTGCACAAGATACAGTCTTGCAGTTATTAGTCAGCATGGTGGATGTGTCTGCCAATGAAAACAAGAAGCTTGTTTTTCTTCTAGCTCCATGTACTGCCCTTATATTCATGGAGCCTCTGTGTATATTCATGGAGACGCTTATATTTGGGTCGCTGTGAGATACAGGAAGCTGGACTAGATGGGCCTATGGCCTGATCCAGTGGGGCTGTTCTTATGGAGACTGAGTTTTTCTCTAAGGTTCCTAGATCTAAACCCTGAGAAAGAACATAAATTATGCTTGCTAGAAAGGAGGTAAAGAAAGGAAACCGCCTGCTATTATTGCATTTCTTATGACAAAGCGGTGATACAAGATACTACATTTGATGAAATTTTCCTCTTCTATGAACTTATGACATTAGAGATGTTAATGAAACTTGTACTCCTGCTATACAAGTATGGTTTCACAGGCTCATAACTGCCTCATCTATAAGGTGAGTACTAGAAGGTTCGATTTCGCTCCTATACCCAGTTCGACCGATTTGCATGTCAGGACCACTACGGACCTCCACCAGAGTTTCCTCTGGCTTCACCCTGCCCAGGCATAGTACACCATCTTTTGGGACCTAGCGCGCATGCTCATGCTCCACCTCCCCGACAAGGTGGTGGACCTTCCGCTCAGCGACTTCAGGATTCCCCCTCAGCTGGCGCGCACCAGCCCTCACCTTTATAGCATCACAGGGCTTTCCAGGGCAGCCTCCGACTCGCGGGCATGTTAGTCTCCTTGGTCTAATGCAGGGGTGTCTAAAGTTTTTGGCAGGAGGGCCACATCATCTCTCTGACACTGTGTCGGGGGCCGGGGGGGGGAAAGAATTAATTTACATTTAAAATTTGAATACATTTACATAAGTATACATGAATGAATACATTAAAGATGAACTTGTATGAATGAATGAAGGTCTTGCAATAGCTCAAGGCCTATAAAAGGCCTTGCACAAAGCAAGGCTGGCCTTTCCTTTGCTGCTGCTACTGTATCATAGATGCGAAACAGCAAGCTGTGGAGGAAGCCCTCATCCCACAGCTCACGCCAGAGGTCAAACAGTCGCCCACACACTGACAGCAGTTGTGTCAGGCCAGTGCGGGCTCCAACAAATCTCCGGAGGGCCAGAGGCTCATTGGAGACTGGGGGCTCCCTGAGGGTCACATTGAGAGACCTTGAGGGCCGCATGTGGCCCCAGGGCCAGGGTTTGGGCACCCCTGGTCTAATGCTACCTCCTAGCCAATTCTTCTGTGGAAATAACGGATACTGTGGCAACTTTCCTATATCAGCTCACTGAGCTGCACAATCGAGAAGCTGATTTGCTATCTGACTGACTAAATGTATAATAGTTGTAGATTGGTTTGTTTGATATGCCAATAAAGGATTCTATTCTATAAGGTGAGTATTATGAGTCATAATTTATGACCCACCCAAATTCCTATCCATCTGAAATCCTAATCTGAGCTAGAGAAGGATTCCCATCTTATCACCGGATGTCAGGCAGGACCCAATTCACATACCTGCACATAGAACAGTGTTTCCTAAACTGTGGGTTTCCCCACCAGTTGGTCATGAGTTGACTTTTGGTGGTTTGCAAAAAGTTACTGAAATAATTTTTTTTTAAACTGTTGTGGTACCCTTGCTCAATTTTCTGAAGAGAATTGCAAACACCTCTGTTTTGCTCTCGCCGCCGGGAATGGCTCCGAAGAGGAGGGGGAGGGGCCACTTGCATAGTGTATTCAGGTGCCTGCAAAACTTAGGGCACAATCCAAACTGCGCCATGGCCAGCACAAGTCCCTTGTGCCAACCTGGAAGGATCACAAACATGCCATAAAGCACATTTCCGCCTCTGTGGGAGTTGGCTGGGGCAGCACAGGGACATGCATTGGCCTGTGGAGGCCACATCCAGCCTCCGTGCTAACAGAGACATGTAAGTATGCCCGGCTGAATTGAGCTTGGCAGGCGTGGAGATCTGGGGGGTGTGGGGAGGTGGGAGGGGGCATTTCAGTGCAGGGGGGTGACTGTGGAGGGGCCCATGGGTGAGCAGGCAGGCAGGGAGTGGGACACAGGGTCAGGATCCAACACTTATACTGGATCCTAGCCCCATTTCTGGGCAGACTGGTCCAGCCCTAGGCTGCTCAGATTTGCGCCACCTCTATTGGTGGCGCAAATCCGAATAGCACAATTGGAGCTGCTGCAGTGCAGTTTTCTTCCCCTTGCCCCAGGCTGGCCTACAGTCAGCCCAAACTTGTGCTGGATACAGCACAGGCTGCCAGCCTGCCTGTTCCAGCACAATTAGGATTGCGCTGTTAGTGCTTTGTATCCCTCTAGCTATGCCACTGATCCAAGTGAATTTTTAAACATCTCTCACATACAGAGAGCCAGCAGGTAGCTAGAAATAGTGACAATGTTTGCACATTTGAAAATATCTCCTTCATGTTTCAATCGCAAAGCAAAAGTTCATATAATGAACAATGTCAACCTCTTTGTGAATGATTCTTGTTGAAAAGTGGTATATGAATATTCTTAATAATACTACTACTAATAGCAGACTACAAGAAAAATGTTGCAATGTGTTTGCATCACGTTGAGAAAGAAGATGATGGGTATCTGGTAGTTGTCCTATTTCAAGCCTATTGTCTCTTCTTCAAATCTCTTCCTTTGATATGGAACTCTTCTATAGCTCCAGCTTTTGTTTTAAAGAGCTATTCAGATAATAAAATGCCAGCACGACTATGAATGCCTGGTTCAGATGTTTAAGGAAACATTATCCTGGCAGCAGAAGCCAAAGGCGGCGTACTAAGCATGAACTTTGAAAAATACAGCTAGATGAATGAAGGGAACGGAAGATGTTTGACTAACTCATACAAAATTGCATTAAACCTTTTTTTAAAAAAAATAAAATAAAGCAATGATACATAATTGTTGCAGTTGTGTACTGTGTAAACATGTTGCTGTCAGTAACTGTCATTCATTGGTGTTTTTTAAATGTTGCTAGCAGGAAATGACTCTCAGACCTTGTTTCCAAGGTTTGTACAAAAGGGGGTTAATGAATTGTAATGGCCAAGAAGCCCTCTGAATGGGAGTCCTCCAGTAAAGGAGACACCTGGTTTGGGGTCTGAGAGAGTCAGGTGACTAATACCATTTTTTAGGCTGGTGAGAAAGACAGGCAGTGTGTCCTAGAAATCTGGGGGAAGACAGACAGATAGACAGACAGACACACACACACACACACAGAGAGAGAGAGAGAGAGAGAGAGAGAGAGAGAGAGAGAGAGAAATCCCTCTATGTAGATAAGATAGAGTATCATAGAATATGAGTTGGAAGGGACTTTCAAGGTTATTTGGTCCAAATCTACTTACTTCTACAGCATCCTTGACAGGTGTCTGTCCAGCCCCTGAATGAAAACCTCCAACAAGGGAGAGCCCATTACTGTACAAGGCAGACTGTTCCAGTGCCAAACAACACTTACAGTTAGGATATAATCTGGGTGAGACTGCAGTGGAAGGCAAGAAGCTAAGTTGGCAGCTAGACACTTAGGCTCAAAGCCTAACCAACTTTCCAGCACCAACATAGCTGGGCCAATGGGGCATGTGCTGCATCCTGCAGTTGGGTGGCAGTCACAGAGGCCTCCTCAAGGTTGTTCCCTTACCTAGGAACTGCATTGCCCTTACTTTGGTGCTGGAAAGTTGGTTAGGATTGCTCCTTTACAGAATTAGAAAACACATGTTGTGACATTGTGATGTTGTTTGCCAGAAGTGTGTTAACTCCACCTAATGCTTCAGTGTGTATCTTTGTACATAAAGCAAATATTACAGACATCACAGGCCTCCAATGCTCTCTCATCTGAAGAAAATCAGAACCCAAATACAGTGGCCTATCTAGGGAAAGTGGTGTCCATGGCAAGCACCCCTAAAATGGCATCCCTGTCCAAAAGGAGAATGGGAGATCATGGAGTGGGTAGCCAGCTCTGTTCATCTCACCAAGTGAATTTATTTAGCAGGCTACACAGAGAAGGGGAGATGGGGAAGAAGCCAGCCCTGTTCCACCAAGTGAATTTATGCAAAACAGGAGTGCTAAGCCCCCCCCCCCCAAAGAAATGAAAAATAGCATTCTGTACATGTGGTAGAAGTATCAGTAGGTTTGTATCACCCAGTGAGAGAGCTCATTGAGACACCCCCATGATGGACCTCCTCTCATACCAGACCATACAGAATAAATTACCATATCATATGTACAGCCTAAATGCCCTGGCATCAGTAGGGTTGGTATCACCTCCATTGACTTTATGTATGTATTCATGGAACAGTATAAGTCACCATATAAATCAGAAACCAATAAAAAACCAGTGGCCAACTTGATGATACTCACACAATTGAACAGGAGTTCTAGTATTAATCCTGATACATGGAAAATAGGAGCGGACTCATATTAACACTTTATTGGTTCCCTGATGTGTCATAATTACATCACATTGGCTCTTGGAACAATCAGTCTCATTGGTCAGTTCTGAGTTAAAGGAATGCACTTTTAGATACATAAGGCAATTGTGTTTTCTTTTTAATAATAAACTGAAAATAAACATTTTCAGGTTATTTAAGCTATCGCTTTTGACAGAATACAGATATTTCAATGTGGTTTGTTTCATTGCATTCTGCATTAAAATACCCGTTGAATGATATATATCATGATGGTATTATTTGAAAATATGGCGGTAGTGCAGAAATGCCCCATGGGTAGAATATGGGTAAGTCTGTGCCCAGCGGCCCCCTGCAAGTAACACCCAGGGCAGATCTACCCATTTGCTACACCCTAGATGCACCACTGCCCAAATAGTGTCAAATCCCTGAGATGTCTCACCAGTTGGGGAAGTGGAGCGTGATCATGTGATGTGACAGCCAAATCACTTGAATGGTTTTAAAAGTGCAAGTATATTTTAAAGATGCACTTAAAGCCAGGAGCCTGGTGAAACTCCAGAGGAAGGCTATTCTAAAGGATGGGGTGTCACCCAGGGTGGGGTCAGATCTAGCATAGCCAGGAGGCTGTGCCCATCAGAGAGCCCACCTACCTGAGCAGACACCTGGTGGCAATGGCAATGCTCAATGCAACGCTGAAGTGGGTGGGGACCCACCAGAGCATTCCCAATGGAAGAAGGTGGTCCATTTGTATATATAGTTTCTGGCTATCTAGGAGCTTTATCTTCTCTGCTGTTCTCCCAGTTCAGATTCACCAGCATTGGCCAGCTCACCAACGCAATACTGCACATGGGCATGTTGGAAAGTGTTATCTTATCCGTCGCTTCCCACAAAGAGGACAGCTGGAGAAGTGTCAGCTGTCAGCGCTTATCTTCTCTGTGCCACTTAGCTTGCCGTGACTTCACCGTGAAAGTGAAGTTTCAGCTACATTTGGGCTTACTTTGCTTAAGAGTCTCTTGAGAAAAGGAAGCACTGACTGATGGGCTTTTGCTCCTTAACTTTATTCGGTTGACACTGCCTGCCCTCTTGTCCTTTACAGCACTTATACCTCCTTCCACCAACTTCAAAAAGTCATTTGCAAATAGATCTGTTTCTCCAGGAAAAGAATTGCTGTGTAATAGTCAAGGAGAGAGAGACAGCAGGAATGTAGTAGGTGGTAGGTATCAAAAAGAGACAGGTGGGAACTCCTGCTCTGAACTATAAGAGCTTTCCTGTGGGATGCCTCGGACTTCTTTCCAGTCCCTATGCTTTTTAATGTCTACATGAAACAGTTCTCAGAGGTCATCATGAATCCACTCAGGAGTTCATTAAGAGATTTGGAATCGAGTATACCAATGACATCAGTTAAAGCTCTCTTTCTTCTCAAATTCCAGTGAAGTAGTGTCAATCCTGAAATGTTGCTGAGAATCAATAATAGGCAGAATCAGAGCCAATACACGGAAGCTCATATTCAAAAAGACAGAGGTGATGGTGATCAATGAGACCTTACATAGAAGAGATGGTGAATAACAGCCTCCTCTAAATAGGCAGTGCAATCCTAACTGGGTTACCTGTGTGGCAACACAGCGGAGCCAAAGCAGCAGCTGCTGTATCCTGCACAAGCAAAGAGGCTGCTGAGTGTCTCCCTGAAGTTGTCTTTCTCCCCTTGCCCCAGGGAAAGCCCCATCGGCCACTATGGGACTACCTGGCCCTGTTCCAGCAAAATCACTGGTGCACGAACGTGCAGTCCTGTAGTCCTGTGTTGGCAGATGTGGCCAGGGAGGGGGTATAGGCCCAGTTCATCCACCCCCAACCCTGTGCCATCTTTCTCCACCCTGTCTTGCTCCTTCCTGCCCCCCCCCATTCAGAACGCATGCATGCTGCTTGGCAGCAAACTTACCACTGTCAGCTCCCTGGGCCTCCTCAACCAGTGCGGAGGCTCATTACGCACCTGCGCTGGCCTCTGCTCCTACCCCGTCTCTTCCTGGCCAGTGCTACATGCTTTTCAGCACTTTTGTGAGGGCCATTTCCAGGAGACCAGCATTACAGCCCTGGAGGATTGGACCATAAGTGACATTCCCCAGAAGGACTACTTACTTGATCAGTGGTTTCCAAACTGGTGGGTTGCAACCCACCAGCTTTGGAAGCACTAGTCTCTGCTTCCTTAAAGGCCGGGGGTGGGGGGGGGGGTCGTCAGCAACATGATCCCCAGGATTATGCTGCTGCCAGGGACTGAAGGGGTTTACTTACAGCACTGGCCTTTGGGGGGGGGGGGTGTAGGGAGCCCTGCAGACATCTCTGCAAGGCACCCCAACATTCAAAATAACTAAAAATCATGAATGGAACCCACTTCCAGTTTTGCAATTGAAAAGTAGAAGTTGGATACGATCACAGGTTTTAGTAATTTTGAGCCTTGGGGAGCCCTGCGGAGATGTCTGCAAGGCTCAGTGTACCCCCTGGAGGCTGGCACTGTAAGGGGTAAGTACAACCCCCCCCTTCAGTTGCTGGCAGTAGCAGGATCCTAGGGATTGTGTTGCTGCCACTGCCCCTCACCCAAAAGCACGTAGTTCCCAGCTTCTGAGTAGAAGTTTGGGAAACACTGCACTAGATTCTTTGGTGGCACCATTAGATCCAACCTTGCTCTTGGGGTCTCAGGTAGTACAGTTGCTATCATTTCCTTTTCTTAAAGCCCAATCCTAACTAAACTCCCCTGTGCTGATGCAGTAGTGCCAACAGGGTGCACGTTCTGGTGGGGTGGAGCAGACACAGATGCCTCCTTGGGGTAAGGGAACTTTCATTGATGGACCCCACCACAGCTGCTGGATCAGGTAAGGAAGTGGTGGGGATAGGATGGGAGTAAAACTGGGCAGGGAGTGGGGAGGAACAGGGGCAGGGAGGCTGTGGGAGGGGCTGGATCCAGCAGCAATGGTATGCACTGGATTCTATCCCCTCCATCAGTAGACTTCCTGCCCCCTTTCTCTCTTCAAACTTTCACTAGCTAAAGAGCTGGCGCAGGTCCAAGAAGACCCATTGTGGAGTGGGAGGCTTACGGAGGGGTAAAGGGGTTGTAATCTCCTTTCCCTTCTGAAGCCTCCCAATCATAACCTCCACTGCTGGATATAGCACACTCCTTTTCAGCACAGCTGTACCAGTGGGGGAGGACAGGGCAGGATTGGGCTCTTAGGGTGCAATCCTCACCAACTTTCCAGCACTGGCATAGCTGTGCCATTGGGGCATGTGCTGCATCCTGCAGTTGGGGGGCAATCATGGAGGCCTCCTCAAGGTAACGCAGTGTTTGTTCCCTTACCTCGAAGTTGCATTGCCCTTATGTCAGTGCTGGAAAATTGGTTAGGATTGCGGCTTTAGTCTCATCATAGTGTTGCTGTTTGAACCTTGTTTCCACTTCTGTTAAAGGAATTAGGAAAATGCATCTAGTGTTTCCTTAATGTTGCTTTTCTTCAAAGTACTGGGGAGAAGCTATTTGACTGCCAGCAGGAGATAAAAGAATATGAGGTTTGTACACAAGGCATTCTGTATTAAATATGGTCCACGCTGTGTAACGCTTGGATCCTCCCATGTTATTACCTATAATTCCAGATAAGTGATCTGGATTCGTTTTATAAATATCATGCTGCAACAGTAGCATAGCTAGAGGGGGGTGCAAAGCACTAAGTTTTACAGGTGCCTGAATGCGCCGTGCAAGGGGCCTGTCCCCCTCCACTTTGAAGCCATAAGCCTCTGTTTTGCTCCCACCACCTGGAATGGCTCTAAAGGGGAGGGGGAGGGGGAGGGGCTGCTTGCACAGCACGTTATGCCATTGACATAACTAGCAATGCCACTGAATTGGACTGATAGCAATAACTCTGAAACCCATTTCCTAATTCCATAATACTATTTTCTCATGCAACTGGTTTCTGGTTTGTTTTTAATCAACACATTCTTATTTAGCATTTTCATGATTTTAGCAGTTACATTTTATATTATAAGCCTCTTTAAGGGTCTGACTCAGGCCATGAGGCAGGATATAAATTGACTATGTATACAACAACAAAATTAAAGATGGAATCCTGAATTAGTGACATGCAGGAAAAAAGGCCACCTTGGGTGCCCCTCCGGGAGAAAGGCGAAATACAAATCTAATAAATAATAAATTGCTTTGTTTTTCAGAATGGGTTCCAACATGAACAGTGCAGGACCCAAACTGCCCTGAATTAATTCAAATGTAAACATAGAAATGAATAGGGTTCCAAAATGAAAAATTTTACATGCACATGCCACTTGTTTCTGTAAAGTGTTCTTTTGCATTCTTTTATTATTATTATTATTATTATTATTATTATTATTATTATTATTATTATTATTATACTTTATTTTTACCCTGCCTTTCTCCTCGAAGGGACTCAAGGCGGCTTAAGTCTTAAGTCTTCTTTTAAGAGACTAGACCAGAGATTTTCAGTCTTTTTCATCTCATGGCACACTGACAAGGTATTAAAATTGTCAAGCGCACCATCAGCTTTGGGACAATTGACAAGACACACCATGCTGTTGTTGGGGGGGCTCTACTAATAAATGACCCTTGCCCAAACTCCTGTGGCACACCTGCAGACCATTCATGGCACACCGGTGTGCCACAGCACAATGGTTGAAAATGGCTGGACTAGACTTTACGTTTTATTGTGTTATAGGTCATACTAGTACACCCAATCATTAGCTGCTTATTCTAACCAAGTAGGTGTCTGGGAGAGGAATTTCCATCACTCATAGCCCAATGCAGCACCAATGCAACTTTGCCAACAGACTGTGTGCTCTTCCCCCTTCCACGTGCTATTCTATGGATGGGAATTTCATGCCCCTGGACTTTTCCCTGGACTGTTGATGGCCTACCTTTATACCCTCATATTGCACTCATGGAAGGGCTGTGCATATCTACTGGCACATGCAGAGGAATTACTTATGGCCCAATCCTATCCAATTTTCCAGGGCCAGTGCAGCTGTGCCAATGGGGCATGCACTACATCTTATGGTGGGGCAGCAATCACATTTGTTCCTTTACCTTGGGGCTGCATTGCGCCTGCACCTGTGCTGGAAAATTGGATAGGATTGGGCCCTGAATCATTTCCAAAAGATTTTTGCATATGAGTCATAGTGAGAAATACATTTAGCCAAAAAAAATGTTTCTGACATGTGGTGTCAGTCCAACTGAGATGAGGAACCCTTCTTGAGTCTTTATTTCACTTACTGAAAGCAGGGAGACATAGAGAAGGGAAAGTCTTGCAAGGTCCCAAGGTACAATCTCTAGGTGGGACAGAGAAAGAAACCCTGGAGAGCTACAGCCAGCCCATAAATCACATGTATGTTTTCAAAGATCATTCAAAGGGCAGGGATTACCTTCTTCCAATGATAACTGATTATATTTTCTTGTGAGTAAAAACTTCCTAAGTGCAGACAACATTCATTTCAGCTTATAGGGTGAGTTCATTCATGCTGCAATCCTATGCACACTTTCTGGAAGGGGCAGCCCAGTCCTATCCAGTATTGGTGCAGAGTGGCTGCCAGGCCCTCACTGTATCCAGTGTTGGATTAAAGCAGGGGGGAGGTCTCCCACCTGTAGTGACCCAGCCTCCTCAGTAGGGCTACTAGGATCTGCGCCAGCTATTTAGCTGGTGCAGAACCGAGTAACCCTGTGTAGGGCTTTCAGGATCCAGATGGGGGTTAAGATGCAGCGGAAGCCTGCTCCGTTGTCCACACTCCCTTCCTGGGCCTGAACAGTCCCTCCCTACCCTCTCCTGCTCCAAAACACCCTCTCCTGCCTCCAGAATGCCCTTCTGCCACCCTCTCCCCACCCCTACACTGCCCAGTGAGTGCAACACTTACCTGCCCCAGCAACCATGTGGCAGGATGCAGTGGCCACGGGAAGGCACAGGCTTACTTACTGGGTGTCAATAAGCGGTTTAATGCACTTTTACAACACCCTGCGCTGGTGCTGCAGTCACAGTGCTGGTGCGGCCCAATTATAGCATTGGGCTCCAAGTCTCATTGAACACAATAGGACTTCCAAGTACCTACGGTTAGGACTGAGCTGTCGGTTTTCTTAGGCGATGGTAACATCTGGATGGGACTGATCACCTGAAGGGTGATATTAATCTCTTTTCATGCTATATGCTACAGAATTATCCTATTCTTCTTGCTTTAGGTCTAGAGACTCTGCTCAATTTTCACAGTTCAATAGAATAAATTAGAGTACATTATGTATACTTTGCCTAGCTGAATAAACTGTCTTTTAAATTATTCCCATTTCTTCTCTTTTAAAATGTTCTCATTGTCCAACCGAAGTTCAGAATTTTTAGATTCTACAGATCAGTGGGATGTAAAATTGCTTCACTTGCTGTATGAAAAACATGCTCATCTCCATGATCACAAGGAGTCACCAGTGCTGTCTCTCATCCAGAGGAAATTCAGCTCAATGGCTTGGCCTTTGCCACTTTTCAGGAGCCCAGGAGGTGGAGAGAGTGTACCAACCAACCCTGGCTTGGTAAGTAAGTACAGTAAGCTCCTGCTACTGCCCATTTCATTTCACTCTCTAGCATCTCTCCCATCAATTACTGTGGACAGTGGGTGCTGCTACTCAAGAGGAGCATTCCAGGAGCACAGAATGAAATCTACCTATTTCTTGAGCAGAGTTTCAGTGGTATCATCACCACATTGGATTCAGCCCTCTTCACTACCCATCCCATACCGCACTTGCAGCTTCAACAAATAACAATTTGGCTGCCTGCAGAAAAAAGGTGCTGCCCTTCTGTTGATTGTCAGGATAGTATAAGCATTTCTTGTTATTTCAAAAAGAGAATTTTACATCTCTACATCATGCTTATTTCATGGGACCTCTACTATTCCCCAGATCATTAGGTTGTGAGCCCCTTGGAGACAGAGGTCTGAGCACTTAGAAAAATTGCCATAAGCCATATGGATGGATGGATGGATGAAGCAGTATCTAAATCTAATAAATAAATAAGCTGTCTAGGAAGCCTGTTTTGGGACCAAATGATGGACTATAAATGAGGAAAAAATGAAAAAAAATGAAACAGAATACCATTATTTCTGTTTTTCTCAAAATGATTATAAATTTGTGTGAATACCATAACTGCAAGCTCATCTAGAAGAAACGAGAATAATTCCAGTTACAAGTGAATGATTCTTGTAGCATTTTCCTAAAAGGCACACTCTACAGGGAGGAGGTCAGTTTGCAGAACACTTGCTTAGGAAGCAGAAGGTCCAATCCAATCTCTGGTATCTCCAGGTAGAGTTGGGGGGTGGGGAACATCTGAAATTCTGAATAGCTGCTTCTACTAGTCACCATTGCAGACAATGGTGAGCTAGATAGATCAGTGTTCCGGCTCAGTATAAGGTCTGTTCAACCAGGTCCTGTATGAGCCCTCCTGAAAATGAGAGCTGCACAAGCGTTACAGTACTGTACTGTTACCATTCATTTAATGGTACCTGTGCAGGCAAATTCCCTAATAGACTGTGCCCTAATTAAAAACAAAAAACTTCATTTGGAGCAAAAATGCATACTGAGCATCTTTGCAAAAGAATCTTCTACCCAGGCCTCTTAGGCCCACAGTGTGAGAAGTGTGGATGTTCCTACTAATTGTTATCCTTTTCAAGGACCTCAGATTGGATCTATGCATCTAGAAACAACGTAGAAAATCTGATTTTCCTCCAAAACATCAAGAATGGCAGTTCATTTCCTTGATAAAAAAGAGGACCAAGTATGTTGAATTTTGTAGTATCTTATCCTCAAGTGAAAAAGAAATTTGGGATTTTGGTTTAAAGACACCCTTGAAGAATATTTCTGCAGACAAATGGAAAATGATCTTTTTGAATATACGTAGGAGATCCAGGCCAAAGATGACAGCATGATTCAAAGCACACATTGCCAGTTGGAAATTCTCTGGTGCTCATTTCCGTGGCTTTTGTTTGGAAAGAGGTCAATAAAGCTCTAATTAATGGCTCTGGGAGTAGGAGGGATCTGCGACAGCTCCCATTAGACTAAGGACTAAAACATCAGCCCACACAGGCATTAAACAAAGCTCCGCATCTTGCTGAACACAGTTGCTGTTGACCCTTCCAGGAGCAATTTGAAATCTCTCATTTCATTTTCGATTGACTGATTGACTGATTGATTGATACTACTACCTGGGAGTAATATGAGCAGGAGACCACGAACACCCCACAAACAGTGGGGAGTAATCCCCACTGAGCAGGATACTGTCAGAAGGAAGAATATGTCCTCCAGGCAGAACCATCACCTCTGCAAAACAGTACCCCTCAGATCCAACCCAGTCAGACAATCCAATCTCCAGTCTACAGTTTATGCCATAGGTCATTTACCAAAGTGATCAAGG
Source organism: Tiliqua scincoides (assembly GCF_035046505.1). NCBI lineage: Eukaryota > Metazoa > Chordata > Lepidosauria > Squamata > Scincidae > Tiliqua > Tiliqua scincoides. Next base: position 14,875,607 of record NC_089821.1, read on the forward strand.
TTGCTTCTATCTCAACACCTGGCTGGAAACTGGACTGAAAAAGATCCAGAAATTTCTGGAGTTGGGACACCACTGCCCTCTTAAGCACCTTGCTCAGGAATTAGAAAATTCTCCAACGCAATGGGATCTAGGGAAGGTTTTTCAAGACCAGGAAGATATGCAGAGTTTCAACAGCCAGGATTACAACGTCCTTCAATGCTGTGAATTGGGGTTGGGGGATTCACAATGCTGAATGCTGAATGTTGGGGGATTCACAATGCTGTGAATTGGGGTTGGGGGAAGAAGAATTAATTTACATTTAAAATTTGAATAAATTTACATAAGTTTACATAAATGAATATATTAAAGATGAACTTATATGAATGAATGAAGGGCTTGCAATAGCCCAAGGCCTATAAAAGGCCTTGTACAAAGCAAGGGTGGCCTTTCCTTTGCTGCCTTTGCTGCATCACAGACATGAAACAGCAAGCAGTGGAGGGAGCCCTCATCCCACAGCTCATGCAAGAGGTCAAACAGTTGCTGTCACGCTAAGAGCAATTGCGTCAGGCCAGTGTGGGCTCCAACGAATCTCCGGAGGGCCAGAGGCTCATTGGAGACTGGAAACTCCCTGAGGGTCACATTGAGAGTCCTCAAGGGCCGCAAGTGGCCCGAGGGCCAGGGTTTGGGCACCCCTGCTCTGGAGATTTACTCAGAAGTAAATCTGTTCAATGGGACAGGTAAGTGTGACTTCCTTCAGAGGAGAGATAACTAGATATCTGCTATACTGGATCACTGGATAATATATATTTATATTATCTATATATTTATATTTATATTATCTATATTGCCAAAGATAGCGGTTGATCATTGGAATAAGAATATAAGAACAGCCTCACTGGATCAGACCATAGGCCCATCTAGTCCAGCTTCCTGTATCTCTCAGCGGAATGAGGTAGTTAACATAGCACCTCAGCAAACAATGTCAAGCTACATGTGTTTTCAGGCATTCTAGCTTGCAAAAGATGCTACATCTGGTTTCCACCTTAGCTCTTAGCTTCTATTCAAGCCTCTGGCTCAGATCACCTCAAGGGTCACCTGTCATCCCCCCTCCCCGAAACTGCCATCACGTGCTGCCTTTGTTCTTTCACTGTCCATCTGGCAGGGGATCACTTTCCAGCTTGGTCCATCTCCTCTGGTGCTATATATTCAATTCACCAGCTTTCCAATGGAGACCACCCATTCAGAGACTCATCAGTCAGTGATCAAACCTTGGCCCCTGATTTCTATGAAAGATAGTTTAGTGCCATCTACTAGCCTGCTCGGTTCTCAGCTTAAAACCAAGAGCTGCAAAACATCTGGCCAACAAACACTCCAGCAGGTAAGAGCAGCTGATATATTAATATTGATAATCATCAGTCTGAATCCATTTTTTCATCCTTCAACAATTGAATGGGCAATACTCCCTCAGTTCCTTCTCTAGTGGAAGACTAAAACACATTCAAGAAGTTATGAAGGCTGCTTTTTTATCTAGTTATACAAGGTTGTCTTGTTTTCTATTGAAGAACACTGAAAAACAAAATTAAGTTCACTTGGGGTCATTTCTTACTTATTTACAGCCCAAGCCTAGGCATTTCTACTCAGAAGTAAGTCCCATTATAGTCAATGGGGCTTACTCCCAGGTAAGTGTGGATAGGATGGCAGCCTTTCTTACTTTCCGAACAGGTCGATTTCTCTTGCTGTTGTTGATGGCAACAATGTTGAGAAAGTCACTTTTCCTAGTCTGACTACAGCTGGCCACTTAAAACATCTGAGGATATATTTGGATGGGCCATGCCTTGTTATTTTTGAGACTTGTACAGTTTTAGGCTGTATATGAAAAGTACAGTTTTAAGCTGATAATGAAAGCCTAGAAGATCTGTTTCGGCTGACACTAGGATGGAATAATCTGTGCACTTGAGATGCTGGACTTCCATTTTAACCATTCCCTCTCTGAGCTTTATAGCAACGGCTACATACACCTATGGAATCAGCAATGGCTACAAATTGATGTGTGCGGTTGATATTAATCTTAAAAGGTTTTGTGTGATGAGGTTGATTTGATCCAGTTTGGCCCAGGCATTTGAATTTGCAGTGTTTAACATTTGTGCTTTGGCAATCAGGGCTAATTTTGACAGCCAGGGTAAAGGATGACAACATTTAGGCTACAATCCTATCCACACTTACCGCAGAGTAAGCCCCATTGATGATAATGGGACTTACTTCTGAATAGACATGCATAGAATTGGGCTTTAAGTTGGTTAACTTGTTTGTTTAATCCATTAAAAACTTTGTGTTTGGTTGGAAAGATCTCTAATTAACTGGTTAGCATTGGTTTTTAATTATCAATTATTTTTGGTAGTGTAAAGGCTGACTTCTTGTCAGCTGTAAACTGAATAAACCGTCTCTCCTCCTCTTATATATGGGAGAAGGACTAAAGTGACACATGTACCTAAAACAAATAATAAAGAATGCATTTTTCTTCAAGAAGATTGTTCTGTTTATGCACAAATGCATGCATATTTAATTGACTGATTGATTAAAACCCAGTTGTTTCACCAAACAGCATTTCTGGTGACAGTCCTATGTGGCTTACAGTTCAATGCTGGGCAAGTTCAGCTCATTTTCAGCATGCGTGGAAGGCCCAGGGGACTAAGTGCTTCCTGATAAACTATGTGATGGTGATGGTTGGCAACCTTCAGTCTCGAAAGACTATGGCATAAGCCTACAGCACCCGGTATTCCCAGGCGGTCTCCCTTCCAAGTACTAACCAGGCCTGACCCTGCTTAGCTTCCAAGATCAGACAAGATCAGGCATGTGCAGGATAACAGTGTACATGTAAAGCCGGCGCTAATTTGAATGGGAGCGGGTGTGATGGGACACAGCTGCATGCATGACTGGTTTGACTCAGACTGTCATACACTGTGAGGATGGATGAAAAAATATGGAATTACAGTCTTGGGCCTTATGCATTGCTGACAAGTGGCAGGCACAAATGAAACACACACACACATACACAGAGCCCTATCCCACTCTCTCCCAGAAATCTTCGACAAAAAAGACAGTTATTACAATCTATATTCTAAACCAGGGGTGTCCAAACTTTTTGGCAGGAGGGCCACATCATCTCTCTGACACTGTGTTGGAGGCTGGGGGAAAAAAAGAATTAATTTACATTTAAAATTTGAATAAGTTTACATAAATGAATATATTAGAGATGGAACTTAAATGAATGAATGAAGGTCTTGCAATAGCTCAAGGCCTATAAATGACCTTGCACAAAGCAAGGTCAGCCTTTCCTTCAATGCCTTTGCTGTTTCACATCTGTGAAACAGCAAGCAGTGGAGGGAGTCCTTGACCCGCTGCTCCTGCAAGAGGTCGGACAGTCACTCTCACTATGAGAGCAGTTGTGTTAGGCCAGTGTGGGCTACAGCAAGTCTTTGCAGGGCCAGCGGCACATTGGATACTGGGGCACATTGGATACCCTGTTCTAAACTTACATAATCACTGGTCTTGCTGGCCTTGTGATAAGGGAATAGGTACTAGAATCTGGTCTGCAGGGAATTTAGCACCTCAGGTTGCAAGGAGGAGAAGGAACAGCATGTGGAGAACTGTGGCACAGGAGGGGACCACACTGGCATAAGTGCCCTCTTCTGTCCTTCTTAGCTGTATCATTCCCCACCAAGAAAGCCATCTCTTAACATGGGTGTATTCATTATTTTATGTATTCCAGGGTATTTTCACCCTATTTAGGCATTCAGCCCACAAGGCTCCCTGTGGAACTGACATAAAATCAGTAAAAGGACCAAATACAAAAACTGGTCTAGTGAACTATCAGTGGCATAGTTAGAGGGGGTGCAAAGCACTAAGTTTTGCAGCAAGCCTCATCGCGCTGTGCAAGTAGCATACTTAGTACCTCCGTTTTGCTCCCGCTGCCGGAATGACTCTGAAGGGGAATGGGAGGGGCCACTTGCGCGCAGTGGTAAGGCCCGCTGCAAAACTTAGTGCTTTGCACCCCTTCTAGCTATGCCACTGAGCCCTGCAGTTTTGGAGGGACCCAATCTAGCACAAATTGCACATCCATTGTACATCCTTTTAAAAATGACTGAGGAGGGGAGGGAAAGGCAGCTTTGCCTTTCACTTCTCTGGTAACTGGATCAAAGAACTTCTTTCTTATTATATATCTGGACTTTCAGAAGGCGTTTGACACGGTCCCTCACCAAAGGCTACAGAAAAAACCCCACAGTCAGGGAATTAGAGAACAGGTCCTCTCATGGTCCTCTCAGATATTATATATCTGGACTTTCAGAAGGCGTTTGACACGGTCTCTCACCAAAGGCTACTGAAAAAACTCCACAGTCAGGGAATTAGAGGGCGGGTTCTCTCATGGATTGAGAACTGGTTGGAGGCCAGGAAGCAGAGAGTGGGTGTCAATGGGCAATTTTCACAATGGAGAGAGGTGAAAAGCGGTGTGCCCCAAGGATCTGTCCTGGGACCGGTGCTTTTCAACCTCTTCATAAATGACCTGGAGACAGGGTTGAGCAGTGAAGTGGCTAAGTTTGCAGACGACACCAAACTTTTCCGAGTGGTGAAGACCCGAAGTGATTGTGAGGAGCTCCAGAAGGATCTCTCCAGACTGGCAGAACGGGCAGCAAAATGGCAGATGCGCTTCAATGTCAGTAAGTGTAAAGTCATGCACATTGGGGCAAAAAATCAAAACTTTAGATATAGGCTGATGGGTTCTGAGCTGTCTGTGACAGATCAGGAGAGAGATCTTGCGGTGGTGGTGGACAGGTCGATGAAAGTGTCGACCCAATGTGCGGCGGCAGTGAAGAAGGCCAATTCTATGCTTGGGATCATTAGGAAGGGTATTGAGAACAAAACGGCTAGTATTATAATGCCGTTGTACAAATCTATGGTAAGGCCACACCTGGAGTATTGTGTCCAGTTCTGGTCGCCGCATCTCAAAAAAGACATAGTGGAAATGGAAAAGGTGCAAAAGAGAGCGACTAAGATGATTACGGGGCTGGGGCACCTTCCTTTTGAGGAAAGGCTATGGCGTTTGGGCCTCTTCAGCCTAGAAAAGAGACGCCTGAGGGGGGACATGATTGAGACATACAAAATTATGCAGGGGATGGACAGAGTGGATAGGGAGATGCTCTTTACACTCTCACATAATACCAGAACCAGGGGACATCCACTAAAATTGAGTGTTGGGCGGGTTAGGACAGACAAAAGAAAATATTTCTTTACTCAGCGCGTGGTTGGTCTGTGGAACTCCTTGCCACAGGATGTGGTGCTGGCGTCTAGCCTAGACGCCTTTAAAAGGGGATTGGACAAGTTTCTGGAGGAAAAATCCATTATGGGGTACAAGCCATGATGTATATGCGCAATCTCCTGATTTTAGAAATGGGTTATGTCAGAATGCCAGATGCAAGGGAGGGCACCAGGATGAGGTCTCTTGTTATCTGGTGTGCTCCCTGGGGCATTTGGTGGGCCGCTGTGAGATACAGGAAGCTGGACTAGATGGGCCTATGGCCTGATCCAGTGGGGCTGTTCTTATGTTCTTATGTTTCCTGCTCAGTTGGTTATTCCTAGCCCTTCCGTCCCTGCATCTGCTGAGGCAATCTCCACCTCCCACTTCAGTCTCATTCGCTTTTTGTAAACAATCAAGGACTAATCAAGCTTTTCAGAATGACGCCTGTATGTTTCTGTGCTGATTTCCTTCCATCTGACTGTTTCAGCTGCACGCTGATTTGTCTGATTAGATTTGAGTTCCCTTATGGGGATGTACATATTTCATTTTCTGTGTTTACATGCTTAACATTTAAGCATCTCCTGAATTCAATTCATCATTACATTGGTTTTCCTCAAACGAGTGTGATTTGTGTGTGGGGGTTATGCAACATGGTAATGAGTAGAGCTACAGCAAGATTTGGTATCAGGGAGCAAATGTACTTTAAACAACAGGTTTGCAAGACACTGCAGATAAAATCACTCATATTTACCATGACTTGCTCCGGTTTAACAGTTCTGGAAGTTGTCCCTATAGTACCTGTCAATTCCACCTCTATGTTTTTCACCTTATATGGCCTGAGGATGTGGACAGCGTCCTCTGGAATTTGAGATGGTCTTCATGCTTGCTTCACCCTTGCCCAGCTTAGCTATTAGGATTGGCATGGGTCAGTCTGGCCAACTGGGTGGAACCCACTGCGAATTCATCTTTGCAGGAGGGAGTAATTCCTAGCATCCTGAAGACCGTAATTGTGCACCCCATAAACAAACAGGTAAATGAGACTCATAGTCCTTTTTAGACATTGAAGACAAGTATGTGAACATGTTGGAGGAGAGTGACTAACCAGGGGTTTGTGAGATGCTTTGGTGAGATTATGGTGAGATGCTCTGCTCCCCCCACCTATGTACAATCATTAGAGTTGGCTGTGCACACAATCTTCTCCAAGCTTGGTCTCAGAGAAAAACTCTACCAGCCCTTTCTGCCAACTCAGCAGTACTCAGCAAACACAGTTCCCCTGTCCTTTATGTACTGCTACAGGTGGGATCAACAACGGCAGAGTTAAAGGCTGCGAAAAGACCTGTTGCCTGCCAAAGAAGGTTCAGTGGGTGCCAGATTGTGCTGGGCTGGCGCAAGTCCCTTATGCCAGCTTGGGAGTGTCGCAAACTTGCCATAAGGCACATTTGTACCTGTCAAGTCAGCCAGGCTGGTGCACGGATCTGCACTGGCCCATGGAGGACAGATCCAGCCTCTGTGCTGATGCGGACAAGTAAGTTCACACCAGTAATGGATAGCAGGCATGGGGGTTTGGGGAGGGCAGAGGAAGGGCATTCTGGGGGTGTTCCTGGGCAGGGGGAGGGCAGGTGGTGGGTGGGCCCATGGGCGGGTTGTGGCTGAGTGGGGGGTAGGGCTAGGATCTGGCACTTGGGCCAGATACTAATCCCATTCTCGGGTGACCTGGCACAGCTCTGGGCTGCTCGGATCTGCACCACCTCGTTAGTAACTACAGCCGCATTACCCTGGGTAAGGGGAATGAATTCCCCTTGCCCTGGGCTGAGCTGTAGGAAACCTCAACCTGCTCTGGATATAGGGCAGGCCAACCGGCTTCCCTGTTCCAGCTCAGGTTAGGATTGGACTGTGAATCAACTCTTCATTTGCACAGGTGATCCACCACCCTTTGCACTCCACTTCCTGCATTTCTCATGATAGGGGCAGTCTGAAATGGTAAAAATGAAATAAAAACACATGTATACCACCTATATGACAGTGAATACACCATAAAAATGCTTTGAAATTGATTAAAATGTTAATTTGGAAAAAAAACAACAACGCATAACGCTGCTTCACCAATTGGGCTGGCGCAAGTCCCTTATGCCAGCTTGGGAGTATCGCAAACTTACCGTAAGGCACATTTGTGCCTCCTGTCAAGTCAGCCAGGCTGGCGCACGGATGTGCACTGACCCCCCCCCCCCAAAATAAAACCATTTTAGACTGCCTGTTGCACCAGGAAAGGCCAGGCAGACACTGCCTGGTTTTGATACTCATTGAATTCTCCACTCCTTCCTGTATCTTCAGCTGGTCCCAGACAGGGCATGTACCTGATCACCTGGCCTCCCTTTTACAAGTAGGTCCAAGGGAAGGGTAGCCAGGTGGGCAGTTTGACCATCACCCATCATCACCACTGCTCTTGAGGTCCCAGACAGGACCTAGTTAATCACTCCATATGCACTAGTGCAGTGTCTCTCAAACTGTGGGTCGGGACTCACTAGGTGGGTTGTGAGCCAATTTTTAATATATTAGACTTGATGCTACCATGGTATGTGACTGCATTTGGGGAAATGTTACAGACCAGTAGTTTTAACAGGCTACTATGTATATGCTTTTAACAATGATAGTAAATAGGACTTACTCCTGGGTAAGTGTGGGTAGGATTGCAGCTTAGGATTGTTAAAAAATTTTCTGCTTGATGATGTCTCTTCCAGTCATGAGATCACATCTGGCGAGTCCTGACAGATTTTCATTCCAAAAAAGTGGGTCCCAGTGCTAAACATTTGAGAACCACTGCACTAGTAGGAAGTCCTCAGAGGACCCTGCTTGAGGTTGATCCTCAGGAATTGCTGCCTCCATAGGGTTTTCATCCAGGCCAGATGTCTTGGCAGGGTCTGGCTCTTCCTCCACATCCTCTTCCTCCTTGGAAGTCTCCTTGGGATCTATGTCCAGGCCTAGCTGGGTCTTGACCCCAAGCACACAATTCTTATTCATGTATGGGAAAGCCCATGAAGATTATCTGGGGGACATTGAGGGGCTGGAGGTAAATGGAATATATATGACGAGGTATTGGTGCACAGACCTAGCTATAGAGAGCAGGGTAGCTTCTAGCAAACTGTGAACTTCTGTGGTTGGATGCCTAGTTCTGTAAGTGCAAGCAAGCCCTGCGCGGATGGTCTTGGAATGCCAATGAGTTGCAATGTGGGCATTTGGCTTAATCCTCCCCTTATTGGAACATGTTTGCTTGCCTTGAAGTCTGCAATGGTGTTCAATCCTCAAAACAAAAGGTTCACTTAAGGAATTGCCTCATTTGTACAAATATATTTGGCTTCCAAACAATTTTTAAGTACATATTAGATTATTATGCAGAATGTTCCTGCAATAGATGCAAGAGGGTAGATTTATCTTTGCTGTATACAGTATTTCAATATTTTCAATGGTGTGAATAAAATTATCATTACGTACTGTTCCAAAGATCTGTCTTGTCTTGTTCAATGAGAAGAATAATTGGAAGAGTGCAACACCGGGAAGTATGGAAGGCAGCAGACATGAGGTCAGGATTTCCTTACGGATACAGATTCAGTGTTTGATTAGTCAAATGCCATTTCAAGGTAGAGTTCAACGCTATGGAACTCCCTTCCCCCTGACTTAAGAATGGCTCCCTCTCTTGAGACCTTTCAGCGAGGCCTGAAGACCCTTCTGTTTAAACAGGCCTTCTGAGTTCTCGGCCTTTTAACATCTTTTTAACATCTTTTAATATTTTTTACAGGCCTGATTCTTTTATGACTTGCTGCTGCTCTATGCTCTTTTTACCTATTTTTTACTCTGACTGCTGTTTTTTATGATGTGTTAATATGTTTTTATTTGTTTTTAAATTATGTTTTTATATGTTGTAAGCCGCCTTGAGTCCCTTTGGGGAGAAAGGCGGGATAAAAATAAAGTTATTATTATTATTATTAGAGGATGGAAGAGTGAATCACTGCAAGTGATGCATCCTAGAGCAGCTACTGTAGTTCTGAAGGATAAAATAACTCACAACTAAGTAAAAAAATGATGTAAAGGAACTGATTTCAAGAGATGATCTTATCTGTTAAGCAAACTACATGGGAGGTGTCCCATTATTTCACCTTGCATGTTTCATTACTTTTAAAAAGTGTTTGCCTGACCGACCCCCACCCCCCACCCAGCATCAGCCTCCCTGAGCTGGATCCAGTCCTGGACACAGTGAGTTTGTGCCAACCAGGGCAGGGCAGCAGGGGGGGGATGGAGGGGTAGTGGAAGGACATACCAGAGGTGGGAAGGGAGGTTTCGGTGTGGGGAGAGTGGACTGGGAGGGGGGCAGAGCACAGTCCAAATCTAACCTCTGTCCCTGGCCCAATCAGCCTTACGCGGGCTGCCTGGATTTGTGTTAGCGAAATTGCTGACGGAGATCTGCATTGGCCTGGCTTGGACACTGCTCAGCGTAAGGGGAAAAATATCCCCTTACCCCAAGTTGACCTGCAGCCAGCACCCACCTTGCACTGGATAAAGTGCAGGCCACTCAGACTGCCTGTCCCAGGTCAAGTTAGGATTGGACTGTAGTTCAGATTGGGATCATGTTTTCCTTCCATAGTCCCAATCTGAACTGAAGTCTTGCATGAGTGCTGTTTGGTGCTGTTGGCAGCTTTTATCCAGGGGCAAAATAACAGTGATAGAGGGTCTCAAGAACTTTGGGGGGGACAGAACAGTGGCAGACCTCCCCAGCCCCATGCCCCGGGCAAAGGTCCGCGATGGCACCCCCCAAGGGATGCCACCCTCCACATGCAAATCCACCCCCCCCCCACTTACCTGGAGTGCACGGTGCCTCCTGCGACTCAAGGATGCATTGGGGAAGCCTCCTGAAGGTTCTCTGACACTTTAAACTGTGCCTCCAGAAAACCGGAAGCACAGTTTCCGACTCTGTCGGGAGCCTCAGAGAGGCTTTCACGGGGTCCTAAAGCTGTGCGCAGCTCCATGCCCAGGGCATTTGCCCCATCAAATGAATGGGAAGTCTGCCAGTGGGACAGAACCAAGTGTTAAAGTCTTCCTTCCCATGGTCCCAATCTGGACTAGGGTCTCTACAGCTATTGTTCACATTTTAAAAAAAATGCATGACCAAATTACAAGATTAACATCTAGCTTGGCTCTGAGTAAAAAGCAATAGATTGGACCCCCACTTTACAATGGATTCACTTTACAATCCCATAACTTTACAATGGTCTCTCCTTACTAAAAAAAAAAAAAAAAGGTTCATTATACATAAGTTATTCACTTTACAATGGGCTTACATTTGTTACTAACATGACCTTAAGGGCAATAGATGTGCCAATCAGTGATGTGAATGCAAGCATTTGATAGCATCTCAGCCAATGGCATCTCAGATTGTAGCATGGTTTTAGCATTCAAGTACCTCCAAACATGTCATTCTTAAGTGTTTGAGATAAAAAAGAAATACCACACATAACCGATCATCATCTTTTTTTTTTAAACACACTTATAAATGAATATTTCCATCACACAAGCAAACTCTTGTGGATTCATTGCAGACATGATTGAGAGGGGGAAATATGTGTGATTGCACTTTAGATGTTGGCAATGATAGTTCTGTCATGCCATCTTCCATCCTTGCAAAATGATGACCAGCTTTCTGGTACAGAAAACCCAGTTTACAGTCCTGGGCTACTGGGCAAATACCAGACAGGCATCATTTTGACTGCCTGTGTCTGTACAAGAATCCATCTATCACATTTTTTAAAACTTCATTTTAAGCCTGCGAGAGAAAGGTCAATGGGCTTGGAGTGTGAAATCTCCATAAACATCTGTCATTCATTAGGAGCCATTAACAACAATGATAATGGCACTAATTATGTTGCATGCAAACATACACATGTTTTGATAGAGCTAGAGCCTAAGGCAGGAATCCAATATTGTCCTTGTTGACAAGTGAAAAACTCTCACCATTTAATCATTTAATTGGCTCAGATCAAATGAGATATTTTGCAGGAGGGTTTGCCAGATTCCTTTCTTTGGAATGGCAATAAAAACAAGCGTTTGAAGTGCTGACAGTATACTGAACATACAGGCCACTCAACAAGGCCATTTCCCTCTCGAGTCTATGTATCTTGTATGTATATGTTGTATTTGTAACTCACCCAATTCTAAAAGTTTGGAGCAGATGACACTGTTCATCAATCAAGGAGTTAACTCATTTCCAGAAGATACTTAGATCCAGATCCTCGCAAACAAGGTCCTGGCAAACAGTTTCTGGCAAACAATTCCACAACAAGGAACAGTCAGAGAGAATACTGCTCCACATGCCCTTGCAGTCCAAATGTGACCCAGAGATGGTCAACTTAAGAGGGTGTTTTCCATTCCATCGACCATAAAGAATGTCAGAAAGGAGTGAAAACAGTGTCCGCACTTATATTGACCCTGAACAAATTAGGGGTTAGAATGTCATAACCAGCAGAATCCAACAGAACCCAGAAAATGATAGAAGGTCAGTAGAAATGCTGTTGCTTATATAACTCATCAAGAAGGGGGCCAACTCATTTTTACCAACTTAGGGCCTGATCGAATGCTGCCAGCGCCGGCCCTCTGCCAGCACCCAGTGTCACAAACAGTGCTGTAAGGTATGCCTGCGATGCTCACTGCTGGACCGGGCTGGGTCAGCACCAGCTCATGCTGGGCCCATGCTGGCTGGAGGCCCATCGCATGTCACCTAGAGCTCCGGACAAGCTCTGGGTGGCAGAACATTGAGTTGGGGTGGGGAGATGTTCCAGGGTGGGGGAGGGCGGGGGACGGCATTGTGGAGGGGACAGAGTGGGGCGGGAGCAGGGTAGAACCAGCACAGCAGAGCTCTGCCAGATCTTCCCAGGCTGACACAGGGCCTCTTTACTCTGCACTGGCTAAATAGCCTTATTGGAGGGCTTGCTCCCTTTACCCAGAGGAAGGGGACAACTCTCCCCTTCCCCTGAGGAGCCGCTGGCAACTGCAAGGCATCCATTGGATGCAGCGGCAGCCATTTTGGCACTGCTGCTCCTCTGAGTGCTGCTTCTACAAAGCAGTCCCCAGTGGAGCACATTACAATGGTTAAGGAATGAATGCATGTATTTTGGTCACTGTTACACTTACAAGTCATGTTCTAGATTGCTCTTCCCCATCATTTCATCTGGGTTGCACCTGGGTCTTGATCCTGCAAGGTCCATAGCTCCAGTGGATTCACTTCTATGAAACCAGAAACCATCTCTTCCTAATCTACAATCATATCATGATCCCCAAATCTGTTTCTCCTCTATTTGAATCATGCCATGAGAGAAAATTATCCCTTAACATGATAAACAGAAGAGATAAAAGATGTCTCACAATGTGGTGGTTTCATATTATTGGATCACAGTGCACTTCACTCTGTTGTGTGCCAATTTTCCTCTCCATGTTTATCTTCATCTTATTATCAGGGTATCAAGGGAGGCGAGTGACATCTGTCCTGTCCTAGATATTTTGGTTCACAAAAAGAACATCCTAATTCAATCATGGTACAGATGGTGAGGACTCAGAAATATAGTGCTTTATGGAAAACTCATTATTTGCATATATTACGAGCAGTATTAGGATGACTGTCCAATTAACTGTTCTAGCAATCTTACATATCTGTTGATTAAGTGAATCTGCAGTACTACAACAGGACAAACCAAAGAGAGCCAAAGCTGTGATAGAGTACATTCAGGAAATGAATGACGTCTCTCATGTACCATTGCCTCATGCAAGACTGTACTTGGCATCATTCTGCCTTCTTGGAATAATAATTGCCTGAAAAATGCAACAGCTACAGACTGAAGAGTTGCTTGCAAGAATGCCAAATAAACAAAGCTTGTATTTGAGGTATAAAAATTTGAATTTTCAATCATTAAGTGCCACAGTTCTTCTTGCAATATGCCTCGTTTTTCCCCACCCCAATCTCCAAATCCAAGAAGTTTCAGTGCTGATGAAATGCCCATGGCCAAATCTGAGCCTTAAAAACTGCTCACATGAGCAGTAGGGATGAGCCGTGACTCGGACAACTCGGACTTGAGTCATGAAAACATACTGTTTTCGCGACTTGTGGTGACTCGAATTAGACGTGTCAAAAACTCGGGCACTGACTTGGGACTCAGGGATTCTACCCTAAGAATGAAAAGACTCGAATAGACTTGTGACAAGACTTGCTTTTATGTATGCTTACTTGCTTTTTTCTGGCACTTGTGACTTGACTTGTTTCTCAAAGACTTGAACTCAAGTAAAAAATGACTAAAAATGGCTCTGGAAAAGTTGCGATGGCCGCCTGTTATGACTCATGGAGGACTCAAATTATGACTTGTGAATGACTCAAGTCAAGGAGGTGGAAACTCAGGACTCGACTCCAGACTCAGTGCTCCGAGCACATCCCTGATGAGCAGTCTAGCAATGTAAACAACGTATCGACAAAGCCATGCTCTCATGCAAGATTGTAGCTCCTCTTTTCTGAGATGTAAAATTGCAAAATGGACAGCAAAGCCCATGAAGTAGTAATAATTTAAAAAAGGACTGCAATCTCATGTAAGGAGATGGGTGTAATGTAGCAGAAGGGTCAACCCAACTAAGAGGCTAGCTGAGGCAGTCACCCAGGCATCTATCTGATGGTTAGGGGGTACTCATCTCAGTCAATCTGCGCATGTCCACTGTTTCTCCTCCTCCCACTCCCCATGATTTCCTTGTTGATAAAATGAAAACACAAATGTTTTCATTTTATCTAATGGACAAGTGGTCCATTAGTTATGGTACTGATGTTGGGTGGATTCAAAGTTGGTTGAACCATTGTTCCCAAGGAGTGCAAATAAATGACTTCACTACATCAGTCTAGAGCAATGGTTCTCACACATTTAGCACCGGGACCCACTTTTTAGATTAGAACAGGGGTGTCCAAAGTTTTTGGCAGGAGGGCCACATCATCTCTCTGACACTGTGTCGGGGGCCAGGGGGAAAAAGAATTAATTTACATGTAAAATTTGAATAAATTTACATGTTTACATAAATGAATATATTAAAGATGAACTTATATGAATGAATGAAGATCTTGCAATAGCTCAAGGCCTATAAAAGGCCTTGTACAAAGCAAGGCCAGCCTTTCCTTTGCTGCCACTGCTGCATCACAGACATGAAACAGCAAGCGGAGGAGGGAGCCCTCATCCCACAGCTCATGCGAGTGGTCAAACAGTCGCCCTCAAGCTGAGAGCAGTTGCTTCAGGCCAGTGTGGGCTCCAACAAATCTCTGGAGGGCCAGAGGCTCATTGGAGACTGGGGGCTCCCTGAAGGCCACATTGAGAGGCCTTGAGGGCTCAAGTGGCCCCAGGGCCAGGGTTTGGGCACCCCTGAGTTAGAGAATTATGCCCATTTTAAGCTCATTAGCTCCCCTGTGTCCCCCAACAATGGCCCCCTACACTGCAGCACTACTGGACCCCACCACCAGGGTAGCTTGCCTGTTCAACCTACAGAGGTCCTCCTTCCTCCTCTCTTCTGCCAGCAGCTTCTCCAGTCACCACAGCAGCACCTTGGTCCTCAGCAGGTCTTGAGCATGGCAGCCACACGCCAATCTCCAGTGTCTCCAACAGTCTCTGTTCCAGCAATCCTCAGAAGTCCATTCACCCGTCTGTCCATTAGTCCATTGGTCAGTCAACAGGTCCAGTAGTCCATCAGCTGGTCCATTAGTTCTTCAGTCCATTAATCCATCAGTTCAGTTCCCTCCAGCTTTCCTCCTTCTGCTACCCACCAAACCCTCCTTCATCAGGTGCTGCTTTTATCCCTTAATGGCTTTGTTGCTTCTAGTAACTGCAGCTGTGCAGCACACTCACTGCAATCTAAGGCCCTGGTGTTAAGCCTGTGCTTGCCTGCCAAAGCAAAGGGCCACTGTTGACACCACAGCTATCTCCTCAAGGGATCTTGCACATTTCCATTTCAGCTACAAGAAACTGTCCATGTAGGCTGGACATGAGGAAGAGTTTCCTGACTATAAGAGCTGTCTGGCCCTGGAACAGTCTGCCTTGTGCTGTAGTGGACTCTTCCTCATTCCAGGTTTTCAAGCAGAGGCTGGACTGCCACCTGTCAGGGATGGATCTGTATATTTTATTGGGAGAAGGGCTGGCTGCATTGCTTTCCTGTTGGTCCTTTATTGAATTCCCTCAATGAAGGAAAACCAACAGGCAATCAACATGGACAATCCTATATATTTTACTGTATCTTTATAGCCTTCATAGATCTCACGAAGGCTTTCGACCTGGTCAGCAGGGACGGCCTCTTCAAGATTCTCCCCAAGATCGGATGTCCACCCAGGCTCCTCAGCATCATCAGATCCTTCCACAAGGACATGAAGGGCACTGTTGTCTTTGATGGCTCCACATCAGACCCCTTTGACATCCGAAGCGGAGTGAAGCAGGGCTGTGTTCTTGCGCAAACCTTGTTTGGGATTTTCTTCACTGTCCTGCTGAAGCATGCCTTTGGAACTGCAACAGAAGGCATCTATCTCAGGACCAGATCAGACGGAAAGCTCTTCAACCACTCCAGACTGAGAGCAAAGTCCAAAGTCCAGCTGAAATGTCTGCGTGACTTCCTCTTTGCGGATGATGCAGCTGTCACTGCCCACTCTGCCAAAGATCACCAGCAGCTCATGGATCGTTTTAGCAAGGCCTGCCAAGATTTTGGACTGACAATCAGCCTGAAGAAAACACAGGTCATGGTTCAGGATGTGGACTCACCTCCCTGCATTACAATCTCTGCGCATGAACTGGAGGTTGTCCATGACTTTGTGTACCTTGGCTCAACGATCTCCGACATTCTTTTTACCGAGCTAAATAAACGCATCGGTAAAGCAGCTACCACGTTTTCCAGACTCACAAAGAGAGTTTGGTCGAACAAGAAGCTGATGGAATATACCAAGATCCAGGTCTACAGACCTTGCGTCCTGAGTACACTTCTGTACTGCAGCGAGTCATGGACTCTTCGCTCACAACAGGAGAGGAAACTGAACGCTTTCCACATGCGCAGAGGCGGGGACCATTTTCTATGGTCCGCCCCCGGAGGCTAATGGATCCTGAAGGTTTCCTGAGGGCTCTGGGGGATTTTCCCACTGCCAAGACTGGCACCTCATCTGAGGCCCTGGTTGACCTCTGGAATGGGGAAATGTCCAGGGCAGTGGATGAGATTGCTCCGGAGTGACCCCTGCCACGTCGCAGACTCGGAGCGGCTCCTTGGTTCACTGAGGAGCTGTGAATGATGAAGCTGCAGGGCAGGCGTCTAGAGCAACGGTGGCAGAAAACTCGTGATGAATCCGATCAGACATGGAGTAGAGCTCATTATAGAGCCTACTCCGTGGCAGTGGTAGCAGCGAATAAATCATTCTTCTCTGCTACCATTGCGTCTGCTGATAGCCGTCCAGCAGAGCTGTTCTGTGTGGTGCGGGGCCTCCTCCATCAGGGCCCTCCAGTGGACCAGGAGGAATACACGGTCAGCCGCTGTGACGTGTTTGCGCAACATTTTGCAGATAAAATTGATCGTATTCGTTGCAACTTGGATGCCACATTGACAATGTCTGACTATGTCCCCTTGGCAACTGCTTGTCCAGTGTTGTGGGATTCTTTTCAGCTTGTACAGCCTGAGGATGTGGACAGACTCCTTTGGAGTGTGAGGCTGTCTGCCTGCCTGTTTGACCCTTGCCCAGGTTGGCTGATAAGAGCTGCCCGGGGTGGACTGACTGAGTGGACGGGGAGGGTGGTCAACTCTTCCTTGGTGGAGGGGACGTTGCCGCTTGCTTTGAAGCGGCCGGTGGTTCGCCCCCTCCTGAAGAAGCCCTCCCTGGATTCCACTGTGTTGGATAACTACCGGCCAGTCTCCAACATTCTGTTTCTGGGCAAGGTAATTGAGCGGGTGGTGGCGGCCCAACTCCAGAGGGTCTTGGATGAAGTGGATTATCTGGATCCTTTTCAATCTGGTTTCAGGCCGGGCTTTGGGACAGAAACTGCCTTGGTTGCCTTGGTGGATGATCTACGCCGGGGACTGGACAGGGGGAGTGCGTCCCTGTTGGTCCTGCTGGACCTCTCAGCGGCTTTCGATACCATCGACCATGGTATCCTTCTGGGCCGATTGGCCCAGTTGGGAGTTGGAGGCACTGTTTTGTGATGGTTCCGCTCCTACTTGGAAGGTCGGTCCCAGATGGTGGTGCTGGGGGATGCCTGTTCGACACCCTGGCCCTTGAGGTGCGGGGTGCCGCAGGGTTCAATTCTGTCCCCATGCTATTTAATATCTACATGAAACCGCTGGGAGAGGTCATCTGGGGGTTTGGAGTGGGGTGTCATCAATATGCTGATGACACCCAGCTTTATCTCTCCTTTCCTTCAGACTCCAGGGTGGCGGTTGAGGGCCTGGAGCGCTGTCTGGAAGCAGTGAGCATCTGGATGGGGGCTAACAAGCTGAAATTAAATCTGGATAAGACAGAGGCTCTCCTGGTTCGGAAATCCTCGATGCAGGTGCTGGATTGTCGGCTTGCTCTGAATGGGGTTGCACTCCCTCTGAAGGAGCAGGTCCGCAGCTTGGGGGTCCACCTGGACTCGCAGCTGCTCCTGGATTCCCAGGTGGCGGCTGTGGCTAGGGGGGCCTTCGCTCAGCTTCAGCTGGCGCGCCAGCTGCGGCCATACTTGGATCGTGCAGACCTGGCCACGGTGATCCATGCTATGGTGACATCGAGGTTAGATTATTGTAACGCGCTTTATGTGGGGCTGCCCCTGCAGACGGTTCGGAAACTGCAATTAGTGCAGAATGCGGTGGCCCGTGTGGTCACTGGAGCTAGGCGGTTTGACACTGTCAGTCCGCTTCTCCGGGGGCTACATTGGCTGCCCATTCGTTTCCGGGCCCAATTCACGGTGCTGGTTTTGACCTTTAAAGCCCTATACTGCTCTGGGCCAGGTTATCTTAGAGATCGCCTACTCTTGTACAATCCGGCTTGTCCTCTCAGGTCATCAGAGAAGGCCTTTTTACAAGTGCCGCCGCCTAAGGAGGTACGTGGGGCAGCAGCAAGAACAGGGCCTTCTCAGTAGTGGCACCAACATTATGGAACTCCCTTCCCCTTGACTTGAGAATGGCTCCCTCTCTTGAGACTTTTCGGCGAGGCCTAAAGACCTTGCTGTTTAAACAAGCCTTCTGACTTCATGGCCTTTTTAACATCTTTTATACATTTTTTTAGTTGCTTTTTACAGTCCTGATTCCCGATGAACTGCTGTTTTATGCTCTTTTTTATTCTGACTTTTATCTGACTACTGTTTTTATGGTTTCTGTTAATTGTGTTTTTAATATGTTTTTATCTGTTTGTTAAATTATGTTTTAATTTGTTTTAATATGTTGTAAGCCGCCCTGGGTCCCTTTAGGGAGAAGGGCAGGATAGAAATAAAGTTTATTATTATTATTATTATTATTATTATTATTATTATTATTATTATTATTATTATTATTATTATTATGCGCTCTGCCTCCGACGCATCCTCAGCATCACCTGGCAGGACAAAGTTCAAACAACACAGTCCTGGAATGTGCTGGAATCCCTAGCATGTATGCACTGCTGAAACAGAGATGCTTGCGTTGGCTCGGTCATGTCGTGAGAATGGATGATGGCCGGATCCCAAAGGATCTCCTCTATGGAGAACTCGTGCAAGGAAAGCGCCCTACAGGTAGACCACAGCTGCGATCCAAGGACATCTGCAAGAGGGATCTGAAGGCCTTAGGAGTGGACCTCAACAGGTGAGAAACCCTGGCCTCTGAGCGGCCCGCTTGGAGGCAGGCTGTGCAGCATGGCCTTTCCCAGTTTGAAGAGACACTTTGCCAACAGACTGAGGCAAATAAGGAAGGCCGATAGCCAGGGAGACTGACCAGGGACAGACTGCACTTGCTCCCGGTGTGGAAGGGATTGTCACTCCCGAATCGGCCTTTTTAGCCACAGTAGTTGCTGTTCCAGAACCACCATTCAGAGTGTGATACCATAGTCTTTCGAGACTGAAGGTTGCCAACACACATGAATAGAATAGATCCTAGCAGCAGAAGGGAGAGGGTCTGCCTGTTTTAGCACCCCCTCATGGCTGGCACCCAGGAGAGACCTCCCCCCACCCCTTCGTTGCTATGCTACTGCTTTTAGAAGAGCCTAATCCTCTTTTGATTCCATTCAGGCACAACAAACTGATCTCTCTACCCCAGAAGTTACCAATTTCTCAGCTAGTTGGCGGAGATGATAAAGCAGGGCAGTATATTACTGCACAGTGACCTGTGAAGGTTGTGCTCCCAAGAAGGGAGATCAGATTAAGACAAATCTTTCTTTAGAGCAAGACCCTCTAGGCAGCCTCCATGAAATGAATGCATTTCTTAGCATGAGTCCAGTGCCTTGTTCCTTCCTCCCCCCTTTAATAGGGCATTTGGTGTTTGCACTACAGAAAGTAAGTTACACAGAACATATGGCAAGCAGAGGCAAGGCACAAAATTTAATAGTTCAAGCTCATAAAGTTTCAAAAGCATTACTTAGACGAAAGTGCCCGGTTCTGTATTTTTCTTACAAGCTGGAATTCTTCACATTTAATCAAAGAATTCTCTTTATACCATACAATATTTTCTTTAGTTTTTTTTTTAAATTGAAGTTCCTTTTAAAACACAGTAAGAAGAAGAAAACTCATAAATTCTTGCTCAGCAAATTCCTAAAAAAAAGAAGAAGTGTATTTTGTCTTTAGCATTCACGACTGGGAGAGAATTTTTTTTCAAAGAAAATACATTGAATAGAATGAATTCTCTGAAATACGGATTTCTATGCCTTAGTGCAGCGATTTTCAATCTTTTTCACCTCAGGCATACTGACAAGGGGCTAAAATTTCAAGGCACATCATCAGCTTTTTGATAATTGACAAGGCCCACCGTGCTACTGATGGGGACGAACATCCCTCAATGGCCCTAATAACAAATGACCCTCCCCCAAATTCCCACAGCACACCTGCACAGCTGGTTGAAAATTGCTGCCTTAGTGTTATATTTGGATTATATCACCATCTCTCTTCACCCCGCATCCCTAAATATTTGATACTAGGGAACGGGCAGCTCAATCCTGAGCTGCCTGGACCTTCCAGGCTCTGCGGCCCCATGCAGGGCTCCCGCCGGATCCTGCACCTCCCATGCTACTTCGGGAGGCACCTCAGGAGAAGGGGATGTTCGTCCCCTTCCCCCGAGTAGGGGAAGCAATGGGGCTACTCTCTTTAGTGCCGACCAAAAAGTCGGTGCTAAAGTAAAGGCGCTCAAGTAGGGCGTGCAGCCCTCCACGAGCGCCTGGCATTCTGTGGAGCTCAGCTCCGCAGATCCACCTCTCTCGCTCCCCCCGACACACCTCCTGCCCATCCCCTGGCATGCCTCCCCCCTTCCCGGAACGCCTCCCCTATGCCCTCGGCCATGCCCCTGCCTCCCATTCCGCAGCCTGGCGGTCTGGGCGTCCACCGAGCCGCAGAACCTGGGCTACTGCTGCGTGCTAGCCCAGCTCCAGCCGGCGTTGGGCTAGCTCTGGCAGCAGCCCGGCGGTGAGCTCTGCAAACATGCCTTACGGCACGTTTGTGATTGTGGTCCGTGGCGCAGAGCTGTGCCGCAGACCTCAGGATTGGGCTCTGAAGGATTTGGTTTAATTTTACATCTGCCTCCTGGTTAACAAGACTCTTCCCCCTCCCCCATACAAAATTGGATAAACTTTCCTTTGGATTTGAGTTTATTCTGTTTTCATTGGGGGAGGGATACCCTACACTGAATCTAACCGATCTCTTATTTTAAACGGGTGGTCGAGACTTAGAAAATCCACATATTCCCACTCCTGGCGATGAACCATTTCTTTCTTTCCTTATCTCTTCCATTTGCTGGACTGAAGAGGCTATTTGTGGAGCCAGTGGTCAGGACAATTTCTGAATCAATATTTATAAAGCCACGAGCTGAATGCCATTTCACACTTCGTTGGACAAAAAGCATCCTCTCTGCTTAAGCCAGTTACCTGACCTTCCTGATGATGGAAGGGCTTCTCTAGGACAATAATGGGTCACCGAGTCACATACGATGCTGTATGTCACAGTCATACGAGTCACATACGGTGCTGTGTTAACAATCGCATTTGTTGCTTTACTTCCTTATGTTTAGCTCTCATTAATGGCTCTCCACAAGATCCATGACCATTAGGGGCAGTTGAGCTGTTGTAAAGAGCGCATTAAGCAATGAATGTTCCCCACCCAAGGGAATTTGTTTCATTTGTGCTTTTAATTAGAATTGATTGGCTTACCTCTGGGGCATACAAAATTGGCTCAGAGTGATTCCATTAAAAACCAAAAGAGGACAACAACACCACCACCAGAAACAATGATAGGGAGCACAGAGGACATCAGCAGAATAACAAGGGATGGGCAAGCCTGACAATAAGCTGATCTTTCTCTTAGTGCGCCAAGAAACAAACAAGGGCAGTACCCAGCTGCCCACTGTTAACATCTTTTCTTCTCCCAAAAGGTAAAAGCCATTTCTGGGAGAACATCTTGGGGGGAGGGAGGGAACAAACATAGTTCAAAGGTGGTCAAAGGAGATCTGACAGTAAATCCTCATTATCCATTGATTCTAATCCTGTGCAGTGGCATAGCTAAGGGAGTGTAGGGGTACATTACCTCAGGTACCACACCTTCAGGGGGTGCCAACCCACACACCCGACAGCAGAGCCCAAGACACAGGGAGTACAGGAGAAGGTACTGAAGTGGTGAGGATCTCGTTGCTACTGCAGTACCTTCTCCTGCACCCCCCCCACACACAATTTTTTTGTGCTCAGGCCCAAGATACCTGTTGTTTTCCCCAATGGAGTTAATAGCAGCCGTGGGAGAAGGAAACTTTGATCAAGAACATCTAGGGGATTTGAAGGGTGACGGGGAAGAGTTAAAACCCTCTTTTCCAGCAACTGTTTTAAAAGAAGGAAAGTCAGGAAATCTGATAATGGACCTAGATAATGGACATCTGATTTGGTCCGTACACAAGTACGGATTTGATGGTAGGTGGGGCTAAGTACATGTGGTGCTAAATATCTGTTTTACTTGTGTGTGCTTGTATGAGTGGCATTCATATGGACTGCATTCCTAACACAGTCCCTGCAGGGCAGTCTGGAATCTGTACAGGTAAAAGGGGCCAGATGCACCACGGATTCTTATTTTTTATTCCATGCCAATACATGTTCACCTTTGCCATGCCAGATAACAATTTTTTTAACCTGTGGCATACATGGCATATATGGACAAAAGGGATAGGAGCCAACTGATTTATTAGGGGTTCATAACTGTGCGCTGTTTCGTTGTTTGGTCCAAAGGCAGGTGCTTGATTGATGCCTAAAAGTCAGCTGTGACGAAAAGCAACGACAGTACAATCAATCAGAAACTACTTTCTGAAGAAAAAGAAGGCATTCCTTTCTTTCTTGTGGACTACTGGTGGCACACCAATGTGCTATGGCACACTGGTTGAAAATCACTGACCTAAGCGGTCTGGATTCAAGATGTTTAAAGCCTCCACCTCCTGCTGTATGAACCTATCTGGATGTTAAGTATTACCCAAGATGTCCTGGTCTGTGTGCCTCTACTATTTAAAGTAGGGCGAGTGGCAACGTAGGTGAGAGCCCATCTTTGTGGGGACCTCAAAGCTATGCCATTCCCTCTGTCATGATGTCTAACTTGCAGCTTCCTTTTTGTAGCAGTCCAGGAGCATCCTTTCTGAGCAAGCCTTTGGGTAGCTCTGTGCTTTTCTAACAAAATTTGGTGCATTTTTCCAGATTTTGCCGCTGCAGGTTATTTTATTTTGTATTGTCATTCCCGTAAGCCAGTAGAGAGATTTGTTTGTTTTAATGCTATAATTATATCTTGAAGGCCACAATCCTAACCAACTTTCCAGCACTGACATAAGGGCAATGCAGCTCTGAGGTAAGGGAGCAAACACTGCCTTACCTTGAGGAGGCCTCCATGATTGACCCCCAACTGCAGGATGCAGTACATGTCCCACTGGCACAGCTATGCCAGTGCTGGAAAGTTGGTTAGGGTTGTGCCCTAAATGTTTTAATAATTAATGACAAGGTGTTATAGCTGTGCACTAGGCAGGGACCCAGGCTTGGTATTTGACATGCTGGTTTTGCAAGTTGATGTTTTCAAAATCATTCAGTAATTCACTTTTTTTAAAAACTCAAAGTGGATGTTTTGGACAGATCGATTCATCGATCTGATACTTGCTGACATTGCAGCACCAGCCATATGGCACATGGAGAGGGAGGGCCCAACCAAGTACAGAGAAACATGGCTTTAATCAAATGATGCAGTGACAGTACAGACAAAACTGATTTTACATTTTACAGCAATACATCTTAATTAAAAGGAATACAAGCATCCCCCCATAACCTCAGGGGTTTCCCCCCCCTCCCATGGATATTGCAAATCCATGGATACCAGGAACCACTTAAAAAACATCTGGAAAGTAAGGAAAAAAGTCCCAAATAGCTTGCCCTATCATTGCACAGTGAAACTGCTGTGTGGAGGGCTCCAGGCAATCTTCTGAGCTCCCTGCAGCCTCTTCCTTAAATTAAAAAAAAGAAGAAGAAGACATTTTTAAAGAGTAGCCCCGGTATCTGCGGAAACCACGGATAACTGAAACCACAGTAATCCTTGGATACCAGAGGATGCCTGTATAAACCAAATATATTTATCCTGCTGCTTTCCTGTTTATTTGCCATTGTTGACACCTGGGCTATTTGCAAGTTCCAAAAGTTAGAAGGAAAAGCATTTAGCAATTAGAAGTTTGTGATTTCCTAATTAGGAGTGAGGATGTTTCACTCATTTGAACATTCTGAAGCAGATGCTCTTAAAGCGTGTAGAAAGGACTCGGGGTGTGCTGTCAGGCTCCATTCCTGCACTGACAGACTTAGCCAGTGCACTCTGGAAGCCCCCCTCCCACTCTCTCTGTGGAGAGAGTTTGTTGTGACAAATGTTCATCCTCATGATTCGGGACTCTGGAATGTTCCAGTCTAGCCATCATGAGAAGGACCTCCTGCATTACAGTGTGACCACCTTACAATTCACTATTCATAAAGTGATCAGCGATGAGGTTTTGCAGACCACCAGCTGGCCACGTGAACAGACAAAATCCAATCAAAGGCAATAAAATTGTGACTCAATAGAGAAAAGTCTTCTATTTCCTTGAAATGAAGATCTCCTGATTTCAATTTTACTTCCTTGCTTGCTGATGACTCAAATATGTCAGCTGCTCAGGGATGTTGGCCCATTTTAATTTTTTCTGAAGGAGAAAACACTTCCCCAGATGCAAACATAAAAGGAAGAGCCCTGCTAGATCAGGCCCAGGACCCATCTAGTTATGCTTCCTGTATCTCACAGTGCCCCACCAGATACCTCAGGAAGCACATAAGACAAGGTACCTGCAGCCACTCCCCTGCATCTGGCATTCTGAGATAGCCTATTTCTAAAACCAGGAGTTTGCGCCTACACATCACAGCTTGTAACCTGTGATGGAGTTTTCCTCCAGAAATCTATCCAATCTCCTTTTAAATGCATCTAGGCTGGATGCTATCACCACATCCTGTGGCAAGGAGTTCCACAGATTAATGACACACTGGGTAAAGAAATATTTTCTTTTCCCTGTTCTAACTCTCCCAACACTCGATTTTAGTAGATTGAACCAGTAGTCCCTTGGTTCTGATGCTGTGTGAGAGGAAAGGACCACTTGATCTACCCCCTGCATAATTTTGTGTGTCTCAATCATCACCACCTCAGACACCTTTTTGCGTGCAGAAGATGTTTTACTTTTTGGTTTGTCCATTCTTCTACATATTCCATTCCATTCTCCATTCTCCATTCTCCATTCTCCATTCATGGTCCATTTTTCCACCTTGGCTAATCACTTTGCGACTCTTCAGATAAACCCTCAAGACTAGAAATCACAGTAAAAAGCAGGGGAACTGCTTGTCAAGGGAAAAGTGATTTAGAGAAGGATACAGGGAAACATTTTACTTTTTCACCACTGTTGCATCAACTCATAGCAGTCCAGCAGCACTTTTCTGGAAGGTTATGGATCTTATGTTTCTTGGCCCAGGCATGAAGAGGAGACCTTGGCAACCCACTGTGACATGCTTTGCAGATAAAGTAGTAATAGTAGTAGTAGTAGTAACTTTATTGTCATTGTGCTACAGCACAACAAAATTTATGCACCTTAGAGACACAAGCATAAATATATACAACAATTGCAACAATCACACTCTACACACTCACCCACACATTCTATACAACATGCATCATAATATAAAAACAATATAACAGACCATAATGCCCAGGAGCATGGTAACAACTATATCGCCTTATTCAACGTAATTATGGCTGTGGGATAAAAACTGTTCAGGAGTCGTGTGGTGCTGCTGCTTTTGTATTGTCTACCCGAAGGCAACAGTTCAAAGAACTTATGAGCCAGATGGAAGGGGTCTCTCAGAATACTATGTGACTTCTGCAGATAGCGAGATGTATAGATGTCCTCCAAAGCTGGTAGATGAAGGTTGATGATGTTCTTAATAATTCTCTGTAGAGCTTTTTTGTCCCCTGTAGAGCAATTTCCATACCACACCAAGATATCATAGGTTAGGACACTCTCAATGGTGCAACGATAGTAAAGTCATTCATATCCATTCTGACATGGACTCCATTATATTTTGTTGTAACTGAACGTGAGCTGCCTTGAGGGCCTCTTAGGAGGTGGACATGCAGCATATAAATCATGAATAGATTAGATTAGAATAGATTAAAAAACAATGCAATCACTACTCTATCCTCAGAGGATGACCAGAGTCCAAGTTTAACACAATATAAGCTATTTTTATTTCATCTTTTCTGGCAGGATTTAGAGTTATTTCATTTGGGAAGACATTTAGTGCTGCAAGCAAATCAGCACAGGGTTGGCTTTCCTGTTTATGCCAACTGTCCCACTAACTAGCCAGAAATGCACATTTTAACGTGGTGCTCCTCTTGTATTTGTTGTGTCCTTCTTCACCCCAGCACAGCATCTTTTCCAGTGGCTGTTTACCGCTGGGGTTTCTTCTGGATCTTTTTTGAGATTGTGAACCCTTTGGGCACAAGGGACCATTGACTGATTTAAACCACTTTGTGGAAGTTGTGGTCAAAAAGCAGTATATAAATTATAACCTTTATAATGACATATTTTAGAGAATTTGCATATTCTAAAACATTTTGTTAACCTCTGTTAGGCCAAGAGATCAGGAGGGCTTCTAATTGAAGCCCCTGGTGTTTGAGGGATGCAGTTTAAATAGATCTGAAATAGTATCTTAGACAATAGGCAGAGCCAACACCAGCCCTTGGGCAGCTACCAAGGTCCCACAATTCTAAAGTGTGTATTAATTCTTAATAAAGCTTCAATCTTTTATTGTAAGTTATTTCTCGGGCAGCCCATTCCTAACCTGCCCTGGAGCAGGCAAGCCTGCTCGCATCCAAGGCAGGGTTGGCATCAAAAGCAGCACAGCCTATGACAAGGGGAATCACTTCCCCTTGCACCATGTTGCACTGCAGCAGCCCCAATGGGGCTACTTGAATCTGTACCACCTAAAGAGCAGCTGACCTGGGCTGCCTGGGAACAGGGATAGGATCCTGGTCCCTCCCACTTACCTGCCACCCGCCCTCCCCTGCCCCAAAATATCTGTCTGCCTCCCTCTCCACACCCCCACAAACTCCTGCACCGGGCCTAGCTTGGCCAGCACGGACTCACTGTTTAGGTCAGCTGAGCAGGTTCCACATTTGCCTCTGGAGGACGGCGCACTTTCACGACACTGGCGTGCCAGCATAAGGGACTTGCATCAGCCCCAGGAGCGCTCTGGACTGTGCTCTGAGTCTCTTTGAGGAAATGGGAATTCTCTGCATTACACTGATATGTTTAACATTTATATGTTCACTTTTGTTAACAGTGTGGCCACACATCTTAGTGGGAACAATGCTGATGATGGAGTAGTGGCGATGATGGTGAAGCCTTTCCAAAGAAATAATGGGAACAGAGCACAACTGGACAGGGACAACCTATGGGAATCTATGTTCTTATCCAGTAAGACAATCTGTAAACCTAATGGTGAGAATCTTCATGCCATAGAACTAAACACCATGGCCATCCATTTTTCAGAGATCCCTCGTTATCAGAACAAGAAACTGGGCAGAAAGTAAAATATATTCAGACCAAATGTAGTGAGAAATTCCTCAAGGCAAGGAGTCATGAAAAAGAAAAGGAATATGTGCTGCTCATTTTTACCGGTACCACATCAATCTCTTGAAAAGAAGGGCAATTTAGGAAATGGAAATCCCGATCAGCCACCAAGAACATTGTAAATTATAAGTTCAGGGTCGTTTATATGAGGCATAAAACTGAAGGTCACGCCCTGCCTTGTCACCATTAAAGATCACATGCACATTTCTGCAAGACATTGGGGTTAATTCCAGTTATTCAAGTTTAGAAAATTACTGATATTATACAAATTCATGGGGTCCTGTGAAGCATAAATGCACAAAATGGCCATTCTCCATTTGCATCAAGAGAAGCCGTGAGCTAATGCCCTGTCACATGATCATTAAGTCATTGGTCTTCCCAAAGAAGTCTCGGCATGGCTTTGCTTTCGACCTCTTTATCTCTCACACAATTATGTCATGATTTTATATATCTGAAGGGAAGCTGTGGAAAGTAGTATCAATCCACTTGAGCACCTATTCTCTTCAGTCAAGAAAAGTGGAATTAAATTGAAACACACATGGGAGACCATATTCCTCTTTGTTCCTTTATAAGTCACAGAGTCCAAAAGGGTTACTCATTTAACAGCCTTTACAGGCTTTCTATGGAGGCTTTACAGGCTCTCTTTGTGCCAGACTGGTACAGAATGATACAACTTGTGACATCCTAGCCAAATATTGTACAGTATAAATATTTCATCAAGGGCTTGATAACTCTACAGATTTTTTGCCTTTCTGGTGTTACAAAACAGGGTAGCTGAGCACTGAACAGACACGATACACAACTGATGTACTGCTTTTGGCTTTGGGGGTTGCATAGGCTGCCTCATTTAATATCTTTCGAAATATACGTGGACACCCTGCCTGTGGTTCCAAACGCTCTCCCACTCAGGAGATGATCAGTGCTGTGATAGCACTGATTAGAGAAGGGGGACGAGTGTCAGGGTTCCGTTTAGCCACCCTCTCTCACTAATAGATTATTGCTGTGACAGTCCATGTACACAGATACGCACTTCCTGAGCACTGATCATCTGTTAGCAGAGGGTATAAGAGGGAACACCTGCACTGATTCACAATGGCCAGCCTTGTCATGACTTGGACCAACATGTGCTGAGAAAAATTGTGCAGGGCAGATGGGAACCTTGCAATGTGTGATGATTTGCATCTGCTGACAGCATAGCAACATGAAAGTGCAGCGAGCCTTGAGATGGGAATCGTCATGGCCAGGACACACTCTAATAATGACAGCTCTCCCTGCTATTTGCATCCCTATCAGTCTGTATCTATCCCACTGATCAACCCTGCTCAGCAATATACATGTATATGCTGGCAGAAGAGACTGGACCCCTGTCCTCCTTAGGTGTTTCATGTGTAACTTCCATCTAGATGTAGAGTAGCCAGTGGGACGAGGAAAAGGCTCTGAGAAAAGCCCGCATGGCTCTTGAGCATAGCCCAAATGGCACTGCAGTAGCACCGCTCCTTTTAGGAAAGCACTTTTCAGCCAGTGTGCCATGGTACATTGGTGTGCCAAGAATGGTCCACAGGTGTGCTGCAGGAGTTTGGGGGATGGTCATTTATTAGTTGGGCCATTGGGGACGAGAGCCCCCAGCCAGCAGTGCAGTGTGCCTTGTCAATGGTCAAACTACTGATGGTGTGCATTGACCGTTTTAGTACCTTGTCAGAGTGCTGTGAGATGAAAAAGGTTGCAAATCACTGTTCGAGGAGAATGTGCTGCTAGAGAGGACAGACATACAGCCTGAAAGTGTTACACCATCCATTTGTGCAAGAGAAGAATTCTTTCAACATACCTTATAGTGATCATTGGTCCATCTAGCTTGATACTGCCCTGTACGTCCATGTCAGGACCCTTTTCCTCCCCCGGGATCTAACTCAGATTGGTGGCGAACCCAAAGTGCAGGATGCTTACCGTGTCAAGGCAAAGACCACAATGTGTGATGGCTAGAATAGATGAATAGAGTTGATTTATTCTAGTTACGTATTTAACATTCACCAGGTTCAGGTTAAGTCACCCAGGCCTGGAGCTATGTGTGTTGAGCAAGATGGTCAAAAGTTCGTGTCAGCACAAAGTGCAGTGTCCCAGCATGGTGGAGGTAAGTTGGCACAGTGATCTGGCAGGAGGTGGTCCCTCAGTAGGAGCTCATGTGCTGCTGGAAGATGGGGATGGGGTCTCCTGGTGGGGCAGAGCTGATCCTGCCTATTGTTGGCCAAAGGGGCCCTGGTAGGATGTGCCCCAGTTGGGGTTTAGAGACAGCCCCGGTGGGTTGTCTTATCCCTTGGGTCGGAAATGACCACCTGGGGTAGAAATTCCATTTGGTTGGGGGATAGAGCAAGAGGTTTCTGTCCCCCAAGCCTTGTTTCTTTCCTCTACCCCTGGCTTCCAGCGGGGCCTCTCTCTCTTCTTCCAGCCCTCTGTAGCTTCCCTTGGCTAGCAGAGCTGCTGTCAAGCCTCTTCCCCTGTGGTAAGGTAGGCCTGTGTTGGAAGGTTTGCTAGTGCGATCTCTCCCTCTTCCTGTGGAGCCCCAGCCCCCAGAAGTATGACCTCCTCCTTCGGTTGCCATGTCCCTTATGAGCCTAGCCACTGGCCTTGCAGACAGCCACCCCTTCCAGCTATGTGACCGGCTGGAGATCCTGTGAGGTTGTGGGCCCTGCAGCCTGGGAGATGGTCTGCCTGAGGGCCCAGTCAGGGCAGAACTTGCAGCTTACTCCAGGGGAGACCCCTACTCCCGAGGACACCCCTGCCACCAGGGCTGGGCCCAGGTGACATGCCCACACATTGGCAAAGCAGTTGCTTTCCCCAGTTTCAGAGACATTTTTCTCCCTACGTTCTACCTGGAGAAGCCAGGAATTGAACCTGAAACCTTCTGCATAAAAAGCATGGGCTTCTCCACTGAGTTATGGCCCTTCCCCTACAGCCCTTTATTCTAGGGCTTTTGGAGAGTGAAGGGCTATTACAAAATAAAATCAAGTATGTAGGCTGACTCCATATAAGGCAACATGAACGCTTAGGGACTTGTGATCTTAGCATTATCCGACTACAGCCTCTCTTTGTCCAGCCAAAGTCATAACATTACAGGAAAAACTTGCCAGTCACTGGACTGTGGCTCTTACACCCCATCAAGACTAAACTTGCCACCCAGTGCGGGTTACTCCTATAGAACTCTGTAAAATCTGCATAATGATCAATTTCTCAAGTGCTGCAACACGTATCCACTGGGGTGAATGGAAATTTGGCCATGGCTTCAAGAGAACATGGATTGCATCTTAAGAAACATTAACTCAGTGTCACTTTGTAAATGTGCAAAAGCAGGAACGGAAAACAAAGTACAAATTATATCCGCAATATACGCCTTATTCGGAAGAAGTGAGCTCTCCGCGATTGGAACACATTCCCAGCGGTGCACAGAACCTCAGCCCCTTCAGAAGCAATAAAAAGCTCTTGGCAAGCCACAGCCTGACCTCCTGAAGACATGAAATACAGAGGCAATAATGCTGAGTAGGTTTATTCCCATCAAAGTGCTCAAGGATGCCCGTAGCCAACCCAGGGAATGTTAACCCTCTCTAGAGATATGGAAAAATGTATCAGCCTCCTTGAACATTTGCAGGGCTTCCCTCCTTCCCTTTCATAGAGTAAGAACATAAGAATTGGCCTGCTGGATCAGGCCACAGGCCCATCTAGTCCAGCTTCCTGTATCACACAGTGGCTCATCAAATGCCTCAGGGAGCACACAAGACCTGCATCATGGTGCCATTCCTTGCATTTGGCATTCTGAGGTAAAGGCAGCCCACAAGTACACTCAATTTACAATAAGAACAAGTGAGTGTTTCTGGTTACCTGTACAGCTGGCTCACTGCTACCTGTGTGGGTGGCCCACTGCTAGTCACATAAGGGCTTCTGTTGTGATAGGGGACAGCAGCACAGACAAAGAGGAGTAATGCCCTGGCAATGGATGGCGTACATTAGTGCTTCCCAATCTTTTTAGTGCCATGTCCCAATTTGTGGGTTGCGGTAGCTGAGTAGCACCCTGGAATGCCTTGTGGCTTTTGGGTGGTGCTCCAGAATGCTTTGTGGCTACCCCAAAATGCATTGTGGTTTTTGGTTAGCACCCCAGAATTCCTTGTGGTGCCACAGCTGGCCAGCACCAGCCTGCAACTTTATTTTAGCACTTCATTGGCCATGGCAACCAAAAACACCTTGTGGCGCAACAGCCAGGGCTGGCTATGACCCCCATAAAAGCGGCTCGTAATCCACTGGTGCGTCATGAACCACAGTCTGAGAACTGCTGGCACAGGATGTTTTGAGGCCCTACCAGAGATTTGATGGCAGAGATCAATGCCTAGACTGAAGGCAGCATAATTAATAACTGGGGTTCTCTCAGCTTCCCATCAGCACAAAGTTACATAAAACAGTACAACTGAAAATAGGGAGGGCAGGACTTTATGGGGAGGGGAGGCTTCCCTTCAAGCCTCGGACGACAGCCCTTTTCAAGATGGTCAAAGGCAAGTGGCTGGCATTTGCTACAGCCCCTTTCCAGACTTGGCTTGCTGAGAGGCTGGTTGTGTCTCACCTTTTCCAGCAGCAGCCATCTCTGCTTTCATCTCCCCTCTGCATTTCCCACCTGGTTTCTGAAACAGGAAGTGAGGGCTGATTGACAAGAGGGTGATCCTTTTGCCCCTCCCCCCTTCAAGTTCCACCACGCCCAGTTCCTTTGCCAGGTAGCCATGGCTTCTACGTGGGCAAGGTAATATTTGGGGATCGGGAAAGAGGTTTCTCCCTGACGGGAGTGGTGTCATGGTTTAGGAGCTGGACTTGAACCTGGAAGATCCAGGTTCGGATTCCATTCAGTCTTGAAGCTTCTTGGGTAGCCTTGGACCAGTTACGATCCCTCAGCCTCACCTACTTCACAAGGGTAGCTGTGAGTACAAAAGGAGGGGAGGAATTATGTACATCACCCTTGGAGCTCCTTGGAGGAAGGGCGGAATAATAAACACGTGGAAAATGAATGAATGAACGAACTGCCAACAGGCTTTTATATCCTAAGAACTTATTCATTTTATATTTTTGCTGACTTTCATATAGATGTGGGGAAATGCGTGTACTGCTGACAGGTGCACACTGCCACTTTCCTCTATCAATATTTTAAACATGTGAGATATTAAAAATGTACATTCTTGAAGTGCCACATTCTCCTGCTATTTATGCCGCCCCCCCCCAACCTGGCCACCACATATAGAATCCTTTTAAGAAAACATTTTTAGGAGAAAATGGATAGAAAAGAAGCAACTGAAGCTATTCTGCAAGACATTCCACTGACCAGAGTATTCTGAAGGTGGGCAATCGTGGGTGGATGCTTATTGATGCCCATCTTGATAGAAGACCAAAAATTGCATCAAGAAAACTGAGACTGGCATTTATTTATTACAGCAGTGATTTTCAAGCTTTTTAGCATTAGGACTCGCTTTTTAGAATGACAATCTGTTGGGACCCACCAGAAGTGATGTCATTAACCTGGAAGTGATGTCATGGCCAGAAGAGACATCACCAAGCAGGAAAATTTAACACCCCAAAACAAAAACAAATCACTCAAGTAAATTAAAGGTTTAAAATCAAGTTTAAAAATTTATTTAAAATAAAGAACCTGCCTAACCCTCTCAAGCAGTTGCTGATTTATTTAAAAAGAATTCCCCAAACATCCCAAAGGCTGCAATCCTATCCATGCTCACCCAGAAGTAAGCCCCAATTGTCTATCATTGTTAAAAGCATATACCTAGCAACCTGTAAAAAGTACATATCTGTAACATTTCCCCAAATGCAGACACATACCATGGTAGCATCAAGTCTAATATATTAAAAATAAAATGAATTGAAATGAATGGGGACCCACCCGAACTTGGCTTGTGGCCCATCTTGTGGGCCCTAACCCACAGTTTGAGAAACACTTATTGCCGTATTTATATGCCACCTTTCTCATAGACTCTGGGGCTGGATGGGGGCAAAATTGGGCTGGGATGAGGGGAGGAACAGGCTTGGGGAGATTGTGAGAGAGGCTGGCTCTGTCGGCAATGGTGTGTGCTGGATCTTATCCTCTCCAGCAGCAGCCTCCTTTATCTCCTCAAACTTGTACCAGTTAAAGATCTGGCACAGGTATGAAGAGACCCATTGTGGGGCAGGATCCAAATTCCCTTTTTCTTTCAAAGATTCCGGCTCTACTACCTCCCCCCCCAAATTGGATACAGCATGCTCCTTTTTGGCATGACTGCACCAGCAGGGGTAGATGGATAGGACTGGGCCATAAATTTATTTCCCTTTCATTTCAGCCCATTGGTTCTAGTTCTGCTCTCAAGAGTCACAAAAGAATAAGATCCGACCCCCACTTGCAGACAGCCCATCATGCGGAAGGTAGCGAAGACATCTACATCCTTTTCACATGCTGCTGTTATGCCAGAGTTATGGATAAGCACGCCCATTGTTGGCGTATTTTAAAAGCATGATAGAACACTACGGGCAGCCTGATCTTCTAGTTGCCATGGCTTCACATAGTAATTGCCACATTAGAATTAAAATAGTATTCATTTCCATTGTCTGTGTCTACCTCCAAACATGCCTGAACATTGGGATGAAAGCTGCTCCCCTTCCCTCCCATTATTGCCATTGTAGCTTTTATTCTGAAGTATGCAATGATGATGCTTAGGTTGATATTCTGAGTGACTTACAGCCCAGTCCAACTTTCCAGCAATGCTGCAGCAACAGTATAGCCCCAAAATAAGGGAACATTTGTTCCCTTAGCTTGAGGAGGCCTCTGTGCCGGCCCCATTCACAAAATGCAGCCTGCACCCGTGTCTGCATCGGCACTGGAAGGCTGGTTAGGATTGGTTTTTAAATGGGCAGCCATCCTTAAGAGGCAATGAAGAAAAGGTGTAGTGACAAAAATGGAGAAATTGGACCTGTGGCAAGGAAAGAAACAAAGAGCTGAGGAAGAAGAAGAAAAGCTAAGAGTCACACTAGATGCAACTCAGTATGTCCAGCGTCCCTTTAGTGGGGTTCTTTTTTTCTTTTTAAAGTTAAAAAGCCTGCTGGGGAGGGAGGAGTGAAATGAGGCTGGCCAAAAAAATGGCAGAAAGCCAGCAAAGCTTTAGGACACTGATCCTGTGACAGTTGCAGTGTGAAGGGAGGAGACTGCCAAGCTGGAGCACTGGAGATTGGGAGCAAGAGAGGCTGGCACATGGTCAGGTGAACAGGGCAGCATTTGGCAAGCTGTCTCAGGCGTCAGGAGGGCTTCATTTGGTAAGGGCAAGTTTTCAAATTCAGGTTTTGGTCAATATATTAATCTTTGCCATTTTAAGATGTCTTTGCTGTACCAAGGTGGTACATATTTAAAGATACTGAAAAAACAAAGGCATTACTCTAAATCAGGGGTGCTCAAACTTTCAACTTTAGGGATGCTGGACCTTTAACAAGTGTATAGAAGAAAGAATTTCAGCAGGTGTAGCTTGTCATCTGTGGGATGACAAGTTGCACCTGCTGCAATTCTCTCTTCTATACACTTGTTAAAGGTCCAGCATCCCTAAAGTTGAAAGTCTGAGCACCCCTGCTCTAGATCAGTGCACAATTCCCACATAAAAACAAAAATAATAAAGAAGAGCATTTATATACAGGCATTCCCCAGTATCCATGGGGTTTCCATTCCAGAACCCCCCACGGTTAAGTGAATCCATGGATAGCCTCCTAATTCCTTATAAAGCATTAAAAACACAACTTCTGGTTACTGGAAGTCACTTTTTTTCATTCTAATCTTCATTCTAAGCCCAGCAGAGGACATGGACAGATGCACACAACCTCTGCTGGGTTTGGAAGACCCTCCAGGGGCGAGGGGAGCAGAGCAGATCTGGAGGGGGCATGCATGGGGGGGAGGGGCTAACTGACCTGATCCGCAGATAAGTGAATCTGCGGACACAGAATCCAAAGATATGGGGGCCCCCCAAGTATTTTCAACAGGAGTAATTTGCAAAGCAATCTATATTGTAAAATAAACCAATATCCTTGTCTCCAAAGGAACAATCTACAGTCTTAAAAAAAAATACTACAGAAGAGGCATCAGTAACAGCCACTAGAAAAGATGCTATGGTGGGGTGAAGAGAGACAGTTGCTCTCCCCTTGCGCAGTTAGCAAGCGTGAAGTTTACAACTTCATTGCATGATGCACAAACATTGCTTTGATCAATTGTATTCTCACTGTTGCTGTGATTAGTTCTCCAAGTCCACCGAGCAATGACAGGAAGCAGGAAAACTCATAATGCGACACCATGTGTTCTAATGGTTTATGCTGGTTCCTTATAATGACAATGATTGTTCCTCCACTGTGTTAAAAAAACAAAACAATATTAGGTTGAAAGCAAATGCTTCCTGAGATGGGAAAAGAATTAACACATAATAGGTTACAATGGCTGGAAAAGATATGATGGTGGATGATGTGTCTTTAATTAAAGGATGATGAATCATGGTATCCAAACCAAACTACTAAAAATTTGAAGGCAGTTGGGGAAGCAGGATGGCATGAAATAGTATTCTTGCAAGAGAAAGAAGACCCAACCAGGAAACCGAAAGGTTTTTAAGCAATATGTAACCTTTTTTTGCAACTAAATTTGATCACAAATATTAAA
The DNA here is from genome assembly GCF_035046505.1 of Tiliqua scincoides. Classification (NCBI taxonomy): domain Eukaryota; kingdom Metazoa; phylum Chordata; class Lepidosauria; order Squamata; family Scincidae; genus Tiliqua; species Tiliqua scincoides. The sequence continues at coordinate 14,911,954 of NC_089821.1, forward strand.
CTGGGGAACGTTTATGAATAAGATTTTATTAAAGAGCAGAGGGAAGCCAACTTCATTCATCCTCTCTGCTTGGATTCTCTAAATGTATCTCCTGCCCACTATTAAAGGTGAATGTGCAGGGTATTTATTCCCACAGCTCTCATAGCATGCATTATTTGCACATCAGTCACTGAAGAATGCACCTCAGACTGTTAAACACTGAACGCTAAGAGGATTATTTAGGATACACAGTTGAATGAGCCATGGCAAGGAGGAAAGCAGGAGGCCAGATTTTAAGTTTTGTGCAGTTCTATCTTGACATTAGAAAGAACCTCAAAAGTATCTGGGTAATCTAATCTAATCTGGGTTGAGGCTAAGACAGCATGAAAACCAAAGCAAAAGCCACAATGGAGAAGGTACTGATGATAAAGAAGAAACCACCACAGGAGATAAAGTCAACACAAGGTGCTGAGATAATCTACTCAATCTGCTAAAGTTGGCTGACCTGAACTGGATCACTGATTCTTGTCTGGAATCCTGAGTCAGAGCCTAGGGAAGAACCTCTTTCTAAGCAATTAGAGAAGACCTGAAGGAGCATTGACTCTTCACACCTTGTCCCGGTTCTCTAGCATTTCTGAGAATGTGTTTGGCTCCCAGGTCAGATTTCCCATTGATTAATGCCCCATATAACTACTGGTCCAGTGAGGACCCCATCCTGGATTTTTGACTGACAACCTGCTGCTAGAATACCCAAGTTTCTGCAACACCTGTCTTTGCTTGTCTGCTCCACGTACCCTACTATGGGCACCTCCTGAGAATATGGCCATGTATTATAGTGAATTTTACTCTGGGGATGGTAACTCCTTACACCAGTGCCAGGATAACTCTTCAGAAGCCAATCCAAATGCCAGCTTTGGGGTTACACTTGCTTGTTGGCTGATCCCCTGCAGTTGACTGTTCCCACTCAGGACAGTCAATTTGTTAGCTGGTGTGCCTAACCACAGCTATCACATGAATGGAAATCAAAAGCCACTCACTTGTTGTCCTTTCTAACAGCAAATATAGGAATATACTAAAATATCAACACCACCCATCCCTCATTTGAGTTGATGCAGGAGTGGTCCCAGCAGTCCCCACTCCACCTGAATTGGGGCAGATTGCTGCCCACACAAGCTTGAACATCTCCCTTTTAACAAAACCGCCTTCTCCCCACCACTACTGTCACTCTTCCACCTCCTCACACATCTAGCAGCTTTGGGAACAGCTGAGTGGGCAAGGAGAGGGTGCTAAAGTAGAGAGCAGTGCAGTGATCTGGAGCTCCCCAATGACTCCCTCACCACCTCCCCTTGCCTGCTCCCAGTGGCATGTTTGTAACAGATATGTGGGGAGGCTTCCCAACATGCTCCACTCATCCTATTTATTGCCCCTAAATGTCTAAATGTATTGCCACAGAGGCCTCCTCAAGGTAAGGAAAAGTATTCTCTTACCCTGGGGCTGCATCAGTGCTGGAAAGTTGGATAGGATTGGGCCCTAAGTTAATCATACAATACCAAATGACAAGATAAATCTGCTCTGACTTCTCTTCACTAGTCTACTCTGAAGGGAGGCTGGATTAGCAAATACATTTTGGTGAAAAACTGAGACACAAGGACAATCAAATAACTGGCACTGAAGACTATGAATGTCTTTAATGCTGCTTTTAATGCAACATTTGTTTTGTGTTTTGATTGTTTACTATGTTTTAATTTCTTCTATACTGCCTTGAGCTACCCTCTGAGTAGGAAAGCTGGGATACAAAAGTTTCTGCATAAACAAAATACATTTCTGGTATGGAAATTTCCTGCATCTTTTATCAATATTTGGAAAATAAAGATGCCTCTCATAGCAAAATGGGGAAAAAAATGAAATGTATCTTATGAAAAAATAACATTAATTATTTCTAAAATGTCAAACCTAATTCTGTTGTACTTCATTTCTCTTTATAAGAAACAAAAATGTATGAAATTCAGTATGAAATCAACATGATTCAAACAAAGATGTCCTCCTCCTTAGGTGGTAGCAGAAAGAACTACCAGTTCCCAATTCATTCCCAATTTACCCAGTTAAAGGGGTGTAGCAGGGGGCAAAGGGGTAAGTGCAGGTCACTAACAGCTCAACTCTGGGCCCATCCTGTTCTGTGGCTAGTATGACACTTTCCAAAGACACTTTCTCTGCTGACAAAGTTTCCTAACCACTGCTCACCAGATAAGAACACTCACAAGTATTTTAACACTTAAAAATGTATTCTGTTTGCTCTGCAAGTTTGCTGCAAAAATCATCTCTGGAGTTCAGGAGAGGCTGCACGTCCAGACTTGTACATAGACTGTATTTTGTTCAGCAGCACCCTCTAGTGATCTGCCAAAAGAAAACATTCTGAAATGTTAGCCATAGAAATCTGGCAAGGTTGGGTATGTATGCAGAACTGAAGATCACTTCTGAAATTATAGAATCAGAGAGTTGAAAGGGGACCCACAAGGTCATCTAGTCCAACCCCTGATACAAAGTAGATATGCAGCATTTTTCTAGGATGCTTTGTATCATGGTTTCCAAAGTCACACGTGGTTTCAGTCTTGGGGTCAGTTGAGGCTGCTATTGCTTCCAAATATTTATATACTGCATTTCAGCCAAAAAATTTCACAAAAATTTACGACAGAAGAAATAAAAAGATGGTTTCCTGTCCCAAAAACACTCATATTCTTTTTTTAAAAAAAAAGAAAGGCAAAAAGGAGATGTCAGTCTTCATTAGAAAAGGCAGAGGGAATGAATAGGGGCAGCTGCTCCCCCCTGCTAAATATAAGACAGCCATTACTTCAGAGGTGCCTCTTTGCCCAGGCAGCAGGGGATTTTTGGATCCTGCTTCCTAGCAGACAGTGCAAATATGCACTAGGGCAGTGTTACCCAAACTATGGACCAGGACTCGCCAGTGGGTTGTAAGCCGAACTTTGGTGGGTCATGAAAAGTTTCTGAAATATTTTTTAAAAAATTTGCAGAAGGAAGTTGCAGGAGTAGGCAATCCAGATGGCGAGACCACCCTCATGGCTAGAATGTGAACCTGTGGTATGTGGTAATATTCATACCCCCAAATTAAAATGTCACATATTCCAATCTTCTTTAGTAATTGACATGCTGTAGATGAAGTGTGAACCCAGTTTCAGCTTTGCATCTGACCTGGAAGTACCCAAGTGCACATATTGTTCTCTAGGTCAACCTTATGGTTACCTTGGAATAACTGTGAAGGTTTGAGGGAACAGTCCTTGAACTCCATTTCCAGGGAGAGTCTAGCAAACGTCTGCACACACATACTATATGTAAGGTCTCTAGCAGCTTTGGGAGCACAGGACCCTGATTATTATTAGTGAATAATAATTAATGAAGTATTAATAAAATATTTCTTACTCGATCACTTTTTTTTTCTAGTAAAGCTATGTGGGTCATGACAGATTATCATTTTAAAAAGTGGGTCCCAGTGCTAAAAGGTTTGGGAAGCACTGCTCTAGGGCAGTCACCAGGGTATATCAGACAGCATCAGATCGTTTTGTTTCATAAAGCTGGCATGCTTTTAGTCAACTGGATTCTGCTTTTGTTTAAATGTATTTAACTTTCCTAATTTATTTCAGTGGTCAAATCTTTCCTTGCAAATGCGAGAGCACTTCTTATGTACTTAAGGAAGTGTGCACATTCCAAATCACTAGCATAATTACCCAATTACCCACTATGTACATTATCGGGGTTCCCCTCCTCGCACAAGTCCCCAGCTTACCCAGGGAGAAGGCTTCTGGGCCAGAGGATCAGGGAGGAAGCCGGTGGAACATGGGGCCACCTCCCCATAGGCTGCCTGGCACTCCTGTAGGCGGCAAAGCGCAGCCAAGGAACACGGCACGCTGAACCCCCAGCTTCTCCCTCTGCCTTGGAGGAGGGAGGGGGGAGACAGGATGCAGGCCCTTCGGCTGCTGGGCAGTCGCCCCTCCCCTGCCTCGGGGGAAAAGGGGAGCACTCCCTCGTCCAGCCAGCTGGGAACTGCCTTGCCGGGCAGGGCACCTGGCTATGATGTGGGGGCCCACAACTGGACCTCCCAACATCATCTGCAGAGCTACAGGACCCAGGTGGGCAGGACCAGCCCAACCCCCAAAGGCAGAGACCAAAGCAGAGGCAGCAGCCTTCCCAGAACTCTCAGGAACAACCCTGGCAGCTCCAGGTGAGAGAAGGTGGGAGGGAAACAGAGAGAGGAAGGGGAGGAGTGGTGGTAATCCCAGGGGAGGGCAGTCACATCCCTGTGAGGGAAGGGGAGGGGCCAAAGGGGAGGGGTCTGCCCTACATAAACCTGGAGGCCAGGGATGAGAAGGCAGTTAGGAGTTAGAAGAGCAGGCAGGAGGATCTGCTGCAGCAGCCCCTGCTCCTGACCGGCAAATGCTGCCAACCCAAAGAGGGGGAACCGGGTGACACAACCCCCCTTCTTCTGGTGAACTGGGGCCCCCCTTGGAAAGGCCGGGCAGGCCCTCCCCTCCCCCCACTGGGAGGCCTCACATACATCTCTACAATATTATTTGATGGTTAATTTGGCATCCCCTCCACATTTGTAGATCCTCATCATTACTACTGTGGTATCTCTAGCACGTGTTTACTGCCTGTTGAAACCCACTTGCTAACATTTTCTAAGTGTAAAATACAATTTGTACAATACTTGAAAGTAGTTCTCTCTGAGAGCTGTGGGCACTGACTGTTTAATTTCCTCTGTGTTAACAGAACCCAAATGAGTTTCTAGCTCAGCCCCAAGATCTTCAGCCTATTTTCTTTGAATAGTTTTCTGTTGGTCTGCTCAAAAGATTTGTGTCACATTTTGATCGTACTTCTATAGTACACTGCCAACTTTTTTTTTTTTTTAAAGGTGTAGGGAATATGTTGACATTAAACTTTCTAATAATACTTTGAATAAAGTGACACCTCTGAAAATGCTGGAACATGGGTAATCTTTGCCCCAGGCATTCCTTCACTTGCTGCTTTAAACTGAACAATTATTCCTTCATTAAGAACACCCATAGATTTGTGACGCGCATCAGTTTTCACATCAGTTAAAGAATTGCCTTGTGGTGGGGATGGACTGACCACTCTTGTGTGGTCTCTGTCTCTTCGTCTGTGGTCTATATCCAATTCTGACTGAGCTGCCAGGTTTCTAATATTATCTGATAATCTGCCATTCCACCCCCCTCCCCCACAAGTGTAAATGATCAACTTTAGAACCACTGCATCTCCAGCAGGAGAACTCCTATTACTCTTAATCCCAATAGTGCAAACTCAGAATTTCCTAACAAAAAAACCATAACTATTTCTTGTAGGACAAATGGTATATTTAAAAGTAATTTATAAAGGACATTGTCAACAGATGTATGACCAAAGCTGATAGTTTACCTTGTAATTTGTCTATTACTGCAGGTGTTGAGTCAACATATAGGTGAAAGAGCAAGATGGGCAGTGGCTTGGCTATGTATATGGAATTAAACACAGATTAGGATGAATCATTTAGTATGTTTTTTTCATTTCCAAATTAATAACAAAGTATCAATACATATGCAATCCATAGTTTATGTCTATCTAAAAGAAAAGGTTAGCAAGCATGAAGCAGTAAGTTCTATTTACTTACATCCTTCCTCTATCTATTCTGTACTTCAAGATTATATAATTCTGCTCTCCATCATAATTTTTTGTACGTCATGGTCACTAAGCTTTTCTCTATAATTGTTTGTTTCCACTATTCTTATTCCTCAAATCCACAAATCACTGTCTCGTTTTGTCCTTCGTATACAGAAAGTCAATGAGTGGTTTCCAATTTTCTACAAAAGAATTTACAGGTGATACCTTCTTATCCAAGAGGGTTCTGCTCCTGGATCCCTTGCAGATACTGAATTCTGCATGAAATCAAATCATGAGAATTCTGGGTGCTACTGAGGTCTGGCTGAAAACTGGAAGTGTCCTTCCAGGACCTCCGGAGGCCATTTGGAGGTCTGTGGCGGCTGCACCTAGCTTCCACAAGCCTCAGAAGAGCCTCTGGAGGCAACTGGAGTACAGCTGCCATGACCTCTGGAGGCTTCAGGTTGGGCTGAATTTGGCTCAAGCAAGGGTCTGGGGACCCGTGTTGAGCCAAATTTGCTGTTAAATACGCTCAACCTGTATTGATTTTTCTTTAAGCAGGGTCATCAGTTTGGCCATTTCTGCTAAGTCCAAAATTTTTATCCCCCATTCATCCACCGAGGGTACTTCTGATGCCTGAAGCATTAGTGATGTATAGAGAAGGGAGAGAGGCAGCTGGCCATATTATATCTCCAATTTCAGATTGGAATCTCTTTATATAATACAGTGGGCCCATAGTATCTGTAGGCTCAGCATCAATTTAACTGTCAGCAGATTGAAAATGTATGTAAAAAAATTTATTTTTACCTACCCTGCTGTAGCCTTCTGCCATTTCAGTGCTCTCTGTCTGCTGCACTCACCTCAGTCACGCAAGTTTAGGCAATTATTGCAGATTTAGGCAAATTTCTGCAATTTATCCCATTTTTCCAGCATTACAACTGTGGACTGGAGCATCTATGGATTTTGTTCCTGGAACCAACCCCCTTGTAGATTTGGAGAGCCCACTGTACTAGAATATAAAATACAATCAAAATGTACCAGTTGAAATTCTAATCTCCATTCTTTCCCCCCTTTTATTGACATACATCTCCATTGATGCATGGAGATATTTAAATCCTAGAGTGAGAGATTTTACATATTTTTCTAAAAAATATGCTACTTATTCAAGAATTGTCATCTTTTCGTTTCAGAAAATTTGGCTTCATATTTAGATAAAATACAAGTTGCTCCAATCATGACCTCTGACCATGCGCCAATAAAACTTTCTTGGACGAACAGAGAGAGGAATAAATCCAGAATTTGGAGATTAAGTTCTAATATATGTTTAAATACAGAGATTATTGGAAAAATAAAGGAGGAAATGAAAACCTTTTATGCAATAAATGATAAAGAAGGAATTAAACCTGCATTGCTATGGGACACTTTAAAAGCTGTTCTACGGGGAAAATTTATTATGGAAAGTTCTAGATTAAAGAAAGAAAGAGATTGCAAGAACAGTTGGAGAATAAAATAAAAATTTTGTTTATCAGCATAAAAAACAAGGATCAAATAAGGTATATAATGAATTAATAAAAGCTAGAGCTGAATTAGAGGCACTTGATGCATCAAAGATTCAGACAGCTATGAATCATTTAAAGAGAAATTAGTATGAATATGGGAATAAAAATACTAAATTGTTATCGTGCGCAGTAAAAAGGAAAGCAATTAAAAGGGTAATTGTGTCTGTGGAAATGAAAGAGGGCATAGTAGTAAATTCACAACAACAAATAATAACTACATTTATGGAGTACTATAAGAATTTGTATGAAACAGAGATAACATCAGATAGAAATGCTAAAAAATTTGTAAACTCAGAGTTAATCAAATTTTAGAAAAACATAAAGAGCAACTTAATTCTCCAATAACAATAACGGAAATAAAATAAGTGGTAAAAAACTTTAAAAAGGAAAAACACCAGGCTGCGATGGGTTCACAGCAGATTTTTATAAAATTTGGGAAGATGATGTTATAGAGCACCTCCTAAAACTATTTAATTCAATTTTGGAAGGTAGAGAAATACCGGTCTTGAAGGACAGCTAGAATAATAGCCATATTAAAACCAGAAAAAGATCCAATGCTCCCATAGACCAATCACATTGCAAAATCAGGATCAAAAGATTTTTTCATCAATATTCGCACAAAGACTAAATAGTTTTATTACTAATTATATCCATACAAATCAATATGGATTTATGTTAGGAAGACAAAGGATAATAATAATAAAAACTAGTTATTTATATACCGCCTTTCTGGTCATCGGATTACTCCTCTGACTTTATTCAAGGCGGTTTACATAGGCAGGCATTTCTAAATCCCTCAAGGGGATTTTTACAATCATAGAGGTTCTCTCTTTCAAGAATCAACAACATTTCAGAATGGATCTGCCTGGTTTGGTCTCACTTCTGGCCTCCAGTTCTCCCACGCAGGCTGACAAGCAGCTCCATCTCTCACATGGAGGGCAGCCAAGACGCTTCTTGCTCACACCAAGAGCAGGTGGAATCACTCAGCTGGGCTTATCAGCTGCTTCAAGGTCTCGCCATTCTCAGCTGTTCAGGGAGCTGCCAGTGCCCTCAAACTGGCAACCTTCTGATGTTATCTTCTGGCTAACAGAAGCTCTACCCTCTAGACCAGACCAAAGGATGCTATTCGTTGAGTTTTGAACGTAATACATATAGCTAATTAAAAACTCAGTAATTAGCAATACTTTCGCTAGATGCGATAAAGGTGAAAATGAAGACCTGAATTAGATTAAACTTATCGATGTTAGCATTAATTAAAGCATATCTTATATATATATATATATATATATATATATATATATATATATATATATTGATTAGGAAGGGACAACAAATACAAAACCCTTTTACTTTTGAAACATTAAGAATATGGTGTAAATATATGAAATTCCTTGCTCCCCCCTATATCTCCTCTATGTCCTTTGTTAGATCATCCAAATTTCAAATTCCAGAAGAAATATATACAATTTAAGCATTGGAGACAAATTGGAATTTATAGAATTAGAGATTTATTTGAAGCAGGGAAACCAATTACAACCAGACAATTAGAAGAGAAAACAAATCAAATAAGAACTAATTGGCTACAAATAAAACAAGTAAGGAGTTTTGTGATGCAACTATATAAAGAATTTGGCCCTATGAGACCATTAACGGAATTTGAACAATATTGTATAGAAGAAAATAAACATAATAGAAAAGGATTAACTTCATTAATATATAGAAATATTATTGAGAGAGAATATGGAAAGGGTATGGGCGTTAAAATAGGGAAAAAATTTGAATATTGATATATCAGAGGAAGTATGGATGGGAATATGGACCAAATGCCCCTATAAATCAATATCGGCTAGAACGAAATAAATCGTTTTAAAGGTAGTTCATAGATGGCATTTGTACTGCACAAAATTGCATAAAATTAATGGAGATATATCAGATATGTGTTGGAGGAATTGCAGACAAAAGGGTACATTGGAACATATGTGGATTTTTTTTCCTAAAATAGAAAAATATTGGCAGGAAATAATCACGTGGATAGAAGCTTTGACTAATCAAAAAATAATTGGAAATGAAACATTATTATTATTTTCATTATTCACTGGAGAAAATGAGAAGTTGACTAATAAATAATTAATTGCAAATCTTATTGGACTCACAAGGTGTGAGACTGCAAAAAGCTGGAGAAATATTATTATTATTATCAACTTTATTTTTACCCTGCCTTTCTCCCTGGAGGGACTCAAGGCGGCTTACAAACAAGGTTAAAACAAATTAAAAAACATAATTTAAAAACAGATAAAAACATAACGGCATATCATAAAAACAGTAGTCAGATAAAAAAAGTAGTCAGGTAAAAGAGCATAGCGCAGCAAATTAGAAAAGGATCAGGCCTGTAACCAGATGTTAAAAAAAGATATTAAAGGATGTTAAAAAGGCCAGGAACTCAGAAGGTTTGTCTAAACAGAAGGGTCTTCAGGCCTCGCCGAAAAGTTGAAATACCAAGATCATACATCACAGAGATTTTGGAATAGGACCTGGCAAATAGTTCCTATGGAAAAATTGACCAAGAAGGCCAGAATATATAGAGGAGAAATAAATGATCAATTTATGAAAATATGGCAGCCCTTGTTAACATATAATGCTGAGTTGGATAGGAAGAACGATGTGAAAAGTGGTCTGGATTGTTGGTCTTTTATTTTTTAGGTAATGATATTGTATACAAAATTATTGCCTCTGGAGATCAATTTCCTTTCACTTTGAACTTTAGTTCTTAGATATGTTAATATATACTAAACCTCCTGTCCTCCTGAATGTTTTGGGAAGTCTTGTGGGTTTATGAGAAAAATGGGTCTTCAGTCAGTGATTAGTGTTTTTTGCTGGAGCGCCAATGTCTTTTGAATTTGGAAAAAAGAGTAATGTGGAAAATGAAGAACCTATTTATATGGTCATCTTAAATAGATTCCTTTTGTTCTAATTACAAAATGTTGTACTTGATGCTTAAAATAATAAATTAATTTAAAAAAATAAAAAAAGTTTAAGTTATTGCTACCTTAGTTCTTATAAAATTTTAAAAAACCAATAAAAATAAACTGATGGACACTTGTTGTTGGCAACCTTCAGTCTTGAAAGACTATGGTATCGCGCTCTGAATGGTTGTTCTGGAACAGCGTCTAGTGTGGCTGAAAAGGCCAATTCGGGAATGACAAACCCTTCCACATCAGGAGCAAGTGCAGTCTGTCCCTAGTCTGTCTCCCCGGCTATGGGCCTTCCTTCTTTGTCTCTTTGCCTCAGACTGTTGGCCAAGTGTCTCTTCAAACTGGGAAAGGCCATGCTGCACAGCCTGCCTCCAAGCGGGCCACTCAGAGGCCAGGGTTTCCCACCTGTTGAGGTCCACTCCTAAGGCCTTCAGATCCCTCTTGCAGATGACCACAGATCGCAGCTGTGGTCTACCTGTAGGGCGCTTTCCTTGCACGAGTTCTCCATAGAGAAGATCCTTTGGGATCCGGCCATCATCCATTCTCACAACATGGCCAAGCCAACGCAGGTGTCTCTGTTTCAGCAGTGCATACATGCTAGGGATTCCAGCACGTTCCAGGACTGTGTTGTTTGGAACTTTGTCCTGCCAGGTGATGCCGAGGATGCATCAGAGGCAGCGCATGTGGAAAGCGTTCAGTTTCCTCTCCTGTTGTGAGCGAAGAGTTCATGACTCACTGCAGTACAGAAGTGTATTCAGGACGCAAGCTCTGTAGACCTGGATCTTGGTATGTTCCGTCAGCTTCTTGTTGGACCAGACTCTCTTTGTGAGTCTGGAAAACGTGGTAGCTGCTTTACCGATGTGCTTGTTTAGCTCAGTATCGAGAGAAAGAGTGTCAGAGATTGTTGAGCCAAGGTACACAAAGTCATGGACAACCTCCAGTTCATGCGCAGAGATTGTAATGCAGGGAGGTGAGTCCACATCCTGAACCATGACCTGTGTTTTCTTCAGGTTGATTGTCAGTCCAAAATCTTGGCAGGCCTTGCTAAAATGATCCATGAGCTGCTGGAGATCTTTGCCAGAGTGGGTAGTGACAGCTGCATCGTCGGCAAAGAGGAAGTCACGCAGACATTTCAGCTGGACTTTGGACTTTGCTCTCAGTCTGGAGAGTTTGAAGAGCTTTCCGTCTGATCTGGTCCGGAAATAGATGCCTTCTGTTGCAGTTCCAAAGGCCTGCTTCAGCAGGACAGCGAAGAAAATCCCAAACAAGGTTGGCGCAAGAACACAGCCCTGCTTCACTCCGCTTCGGATGTCAAAGGGGTCTGATGTGGAGCCATCAAAGACAACAGTGCCCTTTATGTCCTTGTGGAAAGATCTGATGATGCTGAGGAGCCTGGGTGGACATCCAATCTTGGGGAGAATCTTGAAGAGGCCGTCTCTGCTGACCAGGTCGAAAGCCTTCGTGAGATTTATGAAGGCTATAAAGAGTGGCTGTCGTTGTTCCCTGCGTTTCTCCTGCAGTTGTCTAAGGGAGAATACCATATCAGTGGTGGACCTGTTGGCTCGGAATCTGCACTGCGATTCTGGATAGACGCTCTCTGCAAGTACCTGGAGCCTCTTTAGTGCAACTCAGGCAAACAACTTCCCTACAACGCTAAGGAGAGAGATGCCGTGGTAGTTGTTGCAGTCACCCGTCACCTTTGTTCTTGTACAGCGTGATGATGTTTGCATCCCTCATGTCTTGAGGTACTCCACCTTCTCTCCAGCAAAGACAGAGGATTTCATGCAGCTCAGTGACGATGATCTCAGGGATGCTGTCTTTTCCAGGTGCCTTGCCAAAGGCAAGGGTGTCCAGGGCCACGTGAAGTTCTTCTAGGGTTGGTTCACTGTCAAGCTCTTCCAGCACAGGCAGGCACTAGCCAGATGGTCACTAGCCAGATGAATTCTAGGTGATTTAACTGTGGTGTTGCAGGTTTCTAGGTCTCCATGAAATGAAAAAATATCAAACCTCAGAATATAGTTAAAAAGGTCACTTTGCTCCATTTTTGCAGAATTTTCCTGGCCTCAACTCTCTGCTTTATCCAAACAAAACACACTCTTTAAAAAGGCCCAAAATATTAATATGCATACCAAATTTCATGTGTTCTCAGAAACATGCTAGCATGGAACAAGCTGAATAAATTTTGTCCGGAAAAAGTTTGGAACAAAAAGTACAAATGAAGACAATAAATTATCTCATGTAACTGAACAGATGTACTAGCTGGGTACTTTTTTTTCTTAGTAATCCAAACTGGAAAGGATTTGTGAGGAAAAAAACAAGTTTGATAATAGAGTTCACAGCTCTCTGAAAAGGAGAAGGGGGGGGAAAAAAATCAGCCATTTCTTGTCCACCCACCTTTGGCCTAGGAGAACTGCAGACAGTACACAGATGTGAGAACAAAGGGTGTGTGAATGACCTGCACAAGCCCACTTTATGCTTCTTGTCTTATGCTTACCGGGAAATATTTATCTACCTCTCCAGGGTTGCGGCACAATGCCCCGGTACCTCAAGCAGTGATGTCATGTGACACTTCTGGGTTCTCCCCGGAGGAGGGGCACTTGCTGTAGTGACTTCACACTCCCATTCCCTCTCCTGTGGAGGCTTCCCTGCAAAGAACGGGGAGCACAGAGCCACCAGTACCTCCTCTCTAGCTATAGCAGAGCCTGAAGGTCTGTCATGCACCTCCCTTGGTGTAGCATTCAGGACAGGTGACCCTCAGGCTGCGCCCTAGTTATGGCTCTGTACTTCACAATGAGGGAGATGCAGGAGTTTTCCCTGAAGACCACAAGCAGATAACACAAATTCACAGTCAAGTCATTCCCTCATACTGTCAACATGGGTTTTTTCCAATTAAATCTTAACTTATCTAAGAGAAGCCTGCTGAATCTTAGTGTCAATTTTCCCCTCCACAAAAATCACTCATCTCCCCTGACTGCAGGAACTCATGATGGCAACCCGATCATGCATTCAGATCTAGAAAGTTCGGTATCTTGCAGTGTGCGTTCTCAACCAAACCACCACACACTTATTTTTCTTGTCCTTCCTGGGAATGGTTGCAGATGCCACATGTCCTGTGCCTGGAAATGTAAGTTTATTAAATATACAGCGCAATCCTATCTTGTGCTGGAACATGCAGGCCTATATCTGGCGCTGGAACAGAGGGCCTGCTCTGTATCCAGCACACGATAGGGCGCCAAAGTGGCTCAGCAGGAGGTGAGGGGAACCCCTTACCCCTGTGTAAGCCACTGCAGCCCCAATGGGCCTCCTCAAACTTGCACCACCTCCTGTGGTGGCATAAGTCTGAGGAGAGCAGAGTGGCTTGAAGCCGCTCCACGCTGCTCGGGAATGGGGGTTGGGATCCGGCATAACTGCCAGGTCCCAGCCCTGCCTCCTGGGCCCCACCCGCTTGCCCCAGGGCTGTCCTCCGCCTGCCCTGGAATGCCTCCCTCCGCCTCCCTGCCCACCCCAGATCCTTGCATCAGCCTAGCTCAGCCAATGCAAGACTCCTTCCCCGAGTCAGTGTAGAGGCTGGATTCAGCCAACTCACAAGGAGGCGCAAATGTGCTTTACAGCATATTTGTGACCCTCCTAGGCCGGCGCAAGGAACTTTCCCCAGCCCATCCCTGGATCAGCTAATTAAGCAGCTAATAAAGATAATGCTTCACACAGCGGTGAAGACTTCTGACATGGTTTCTTGAGATGTCTGATAAGTATAGCCACAGGACTTAGATTCTGCAAATCATCATGCAAAGAACAATTTCAGAGCATTGGTTCCCTCTTTCCCAGATATTTCTATCCCAGACACTGCCGTTAAACCTGCTGCTGCAAATCAGACTAGTATTTCAAATATTAATAACTGGGTACTAGAAGCAGGCATTAATACATCTCTCAGTACAAGATAATAAATCTTACCAACTTCTTACCAAATAAATCTTACCAACACATCTGAATCAAATTTTATTAAAAAGAAAAAACGCCATCAGAATTCCATCTTGGTACATATACTTTTTTCATTCTTTTTCATCAAGAAAAGTCAGTTGGCTAGAGATAGGAAATGGAAAGCTATCCCAATGTTCTACAAAGGCTTGGCAGGGCATAGGTTCACAATCCCTGAGCAGATCCCTTGCTCAGGAAAAACACACTGGAGCAGACCATGTTTTCCCACTATCTCAGCACTGCTTCTCTTGTCTCTCCAGTCAATGGCTGAGATTCTTTTTTAACAGTCTAAGGTGGACATGCCTTCCTTGTGATCCTTTCGAGTCACTGCGTGCAGATAGTTCATTCGGATGGGAGGAAGCTGGTCATAAAGGTCAAACCCCACTGGGCTCTCTTTGTTTGGCAATTTATAGTAGAGAAGATGTCTCTTTAACACCTGAAAGAATTTGAGAATTGTTGAAAGAAGAGCAAATACAGAATAAGGGTTTTCCCAGCACCCTCCAATATAGCTTGAACCCCATAGACCAGGGTGGTCCAACTCTGGACCGCCAGGGGGGGTCGCATGACCCTTGCGTAACCCCTGGCTGGGGTGCCACAGGCCAACCCGGAAGTAATTTGCGGTGACATGATGACACCACCACCAATTACTTTCACGTTCTGAGTTGGCCGAATGACTTCGGCAGGCTCAAAATGGAGGCAGATGCAGTAGGACTTTCAATCTCCCTGCTACACCATTCTGGCTTCTCCTTCTCTAAAGGAGAAAATGGAACAGCACAACAGGAGGACTTAAAAGCCTCCAGCACACCCTGCTTCACTCCAGCTGAAGTTCTGCACCTTTGCGCTTGTCAGCTGGAGTGAAGTAGGGTGTCCTGGGGGAGGCCTTGCGAGGCCAGCCGGCTTTGCAAGACCTCCCTTGCTCAGTGTGCCCCCTCCTCAAGGAGATGAGCAGCTCACTGCTTGAGGACAGGGCACTCTGAGCAAGGGAGGTCTCATGCAGCTGGCCGACCTTGCGAGACCTCCCCCAGGATGCCCTGCCCTGCCCCAGCAGATGACAAGTGAAGCGCCTTCACCAGTCGTCTGCTGGAGCAAGTGGCAATGCAGCTGCCTAAGGAGGAATGGGGGTGCACACCACACAGGGGCTACCAACACATGCCTCGTGGGCCACATGCGACCTACGGGCCATGTGTTGGACTACCCTGCTATTGACTACGGGTCTTTGCAGACTAAGATGGGCTGTTCAGGGGAGTGGGCAGAGAAAATGTAGAGAGGGCACTCAATTGTTGCATCCAGGCCACGTGATGTTCACTCAACTAGAACATTTGTTGTAGAGAAATCACATCTTATCAGAACTGCTATATATCAGCAATACTGAGTTGCTGGGAACTTCACCTACAAGTGCGGATATTGCTTCCAGCCACAGCAAGCAGTACTGAAACCAGCACAGATATCTGCAGTAGGGGGATATTCTGGATCAATGCTCCTGAGCCCAAACATATACACACTCTGTAAACATGTCTTCAAAGTGGGGAGTATTTTGAGAATTCCTTTTATGTAAGTAAGGCTCCATTTTTCATATTACGCAACTGGTGTTGTGAGAGTCTGATACCAAAAGCCTACCTCGTCTGCTAAGAGCCAAGTCTTCTGTAGTAGGCTTTTTCTGGCAACATCGATCTCCTGCAGCAAAACACAGAAGACATTGGACTTCTTTCTAGCTGTGTTGTAACAGCAAGAGCACTGACTGAGTCCCAAGAGAACGGTCTTGCCATCATAATCCATGCTAAATGTCGAAGACGGAAGTCATCATTCCTAGATAAGTGCCTCTTTATGCTTGAGATGCAGAGTCAGGTGCAGACAGAACTAGTGGTGACAATCTAAACATACTAGTATCCCACTACTCCTTGCTTCCTGGGCTGCTCCCTTTGGCATTTTGGAAATTGTGACTCCCTGGACTGTACACTATTTGGTTTGATGGGGTGGCAAAGTGTGGTGGTAGGTGGGTGGGTGCAATAGCAGAGCAGGGGGAGCGGCTTGGTAAGTACTGCAGGTGCTGTGTAAGCAGCCCCTTCCACTTGTCATTGAAGCTATTTTGGGGAGCGACAGCAACACAGTTGCCCTGACCGCCCCCACCACAGCTACACTACTGGGTGGGTGGCACCTCTAGCTCCAGTTTGAATTCTGCTATTTTCTACCTAGTATCTAAAGATTCAATTCATGTTCAACATATGACAGATAAAGCCCGGTGGCCATCACGTCTCAGGTAATCTATAGGTCATATGGATTCTCACTCTGCACTGCCTGAAAGCATCATAACACAAAGGGAAACCATTTCATGTCTCTTTTAAGTTGCTTGGCCTTACTGGGTCACTTGCGTGCTTGCATAAGTAGTTCAAGCAGAAGGAAACTCATGCAAATGAACTACTCCACCCCTGCCTCACCACAGTAGCCTCCTGTGCTCCCAACATCATTCTCCTCCTGAGGATCAGGGGATCATCCAGAACAGAATGATATTGGGAGCAGAGGAGATTGGCAAAATTTTCTTCCATTCATGCAGGAACAGCTTCAGATTTAACCCACATGTTTTTCTACCAAAAAAAAAAAAAAAAAAAAGGCAAATATAATTAGTGAAGGAGCAATTATGCAGCAAATTGTGTTCACAACATAGAAAGAATCCTTTGAAGATGGTTGTGAGGATTACTCTGCAGGTTCATATTGGCTTTGAAATTCACAAGAAATTCATAAAGAACCTTCCAGCATCAACCACATCATTGCTTTACATACTGCCATCACCAGTGAAAAGATATTTCAAACAATGCAGGGAAGATAAATGCATATCACACAACTGGTTGGTGGAATAACAGAATGCACTATGGGAAAATTTAGGTGGTACAGAAAGATAATCACATACCTGTGTGGTAGTATCTTGGGAGAAAATGAAGCTGTTCACATGAGCCACAGCAACCACATAAAGTACCGGGCACCAGTTCTGCCGCAAGGTTCCTGTGACTAGAGTCTTGAAGTACTGCCTTAGGAGGTTCAGGTTGTCCTCAGGGGGGGAAAGGTACTGCTCCAGGGGCACAGGAAACTGCAACAAAGCCAAGAAAGTCATACTGCCCTTCCTGAATTATGAAGCTTGTACAAACACAAAGAAAGTTTAATGTGCTCCATGTTTATTTAGAAGAGTAAGGGAAGGAAGAACCCAGGAAACAGCCGAACGGTAGTGTATGAAGAGGGTGGCCCTGACCCCGGGTGCCAGGCTGCAAGGGAGTGTCCAAGAGAGTGCCCCAATATGCCTCGCTTTGGTTAGCGCTGGCTGTAGCCACCCGCAAGGAAAGCATGCCTATTGGTATGATTACATATACTAAGTTACAAAGTTAGATATAAATATAAACTTACAAACTTACAAAATACAAAAGTTAGCATATTGAAACACACACACACATAGAGAGAGAGAATTCAATAAAAGAAAATATTCACTGTCTGTACTTCTTCTCTGGCCATTATTATTATTCATTTTGTGCCATGACTAATACTGAAAATAATTTTGTCATGGAGAGGTGCCACAAAACTATGGGCCCTGTACGCCAAATAACCTTGGTACGCCACTGCAGCCTAGGGATTCCTTAGAGCCAGAGGTTTGGGTCTATCTGGGCTCAGAGAACAACTAACTCCAGTGGCTTTAGTTATGCAGAATAAATTCAGGGATCCACAAGTCCATCCTTCTACCAGCTTATATTCTTTGCTGGCTCCTGACCATTAGCTGTATTTTGCTTGGGAGATCTTGCAGGACTGCAAACATGTTTTCTGGGTGTCTCTCCTATATCGCTCCTTGTGCTTCCTGGTCCACCTGCTTTCTGCTACCCCAAGACCACTCCTTAAACATTCCCACAGATGACTGCTCAGTGGGTATGGCCAGGGAAGCACAGCAAACCCCTGAAAGTTGGCCTGTTCCACCAAAAATTCGGCACACTATTTAGTCAGCAACCCGCATCTGGCTACACTTCAGTGGTTGCACATACCATTGGCAATTAATGTGTATGAGACCTACCTGCTGAAGTGGAACTCCCAATGCCCTCAAAGTGCTCACATGCTCTCCAAATACAGCCATCCTTAGCTGAACACTGAATCTCCTTTGCAGAGGAAGAAGCACAAAGACTCCGAAGAGGGGGTCTCCAAAAGAGACACCTTCAAACTGTTCCAGGAGGTTGATGTAGAGGTCATGGAAAGAAGCCAAGCCAGGCAGGGGAGCGTCTAAGTCCAAAGAGTCCAGGATTTTGGAGCAGCAGTAAAGTGAGAGAAGAGCAGCTGTGTAGCAATGAATAGGTCCCTCCAGGAATAAGTCACTGCCCGTGAGGAAGACACACATAAGCCTTGCCAGCTTGGCTGCAGCTGAGATGCCCTGGAGGACTCCAGCTCTCCACGTCTCCAGCAGGAGGACCCACTGCAGACTCTGAGTCACTGTGTTCGCCAGATCCACAGGGAGGGAGCTTAGCACAGCCCACCGTGTTTCTGCACCAGTCACCTTGTTATAAAGGCTGATAAGGGGAAGGAATGGCCAGTCAGAGGGCAGGATGGGCCCTCTGACTTTAGGAAGCAGCATGGATTGGACCAGGTGAGTCTGTCCTTGGTAAACACCTCTGGAACGAGCAAGAGCTGGCTCCAAGTAAGCAAAATGAGAAATGTAGCAGGCCTGGATGAACGGGAGGTGCTCATAGGCGTCCTGCAATAAGGCCCCACGACTTGGGGGCTGAGAAACAGCAGCAGCTGAACCTGGCTGGGTCAGCTTTGCCCCTGAGCTCAGGTGCAGGATGTCTGAGAAATCAGCAGCTTCTGGCCCCCCTGCTTTGCCTTCTCTGTAAAACATCAAAATGTTAATGTGTTTATGTCTACAGAAGAGGAACACAAACTTATTTATTTCTTACAGCACATGAATAATCCCCGGTAGAATACATTGTCTCCCTCTTCACCAATAATGATGCAGCATGATACCAAGGCATGGGTCTGGAAAGATATATGATCAATAAGAACCCAAGTCTTACCTTACTGGAGAAGACCAGAGAGTCTAATCCAGCATTCAATATCTGACACTGTGCAAGACAAATATATCTGGAAAGCTCACAAATGGAGTATACAGGGGGCCTGTGTTACCTGTGGGTTCGGCATCCCAGGGAAGCCCTCCCTGGGCCTCAGAATGCCTTATATGGGCAAAACACTTCCAGTTTCCTGAGGGAACAGGAAGTTGCAACTTTTCATCCCTAATGGCCATTCTGAAGCTTGCAAAGGCTGCAGGCAGTCATGGATTTTGGTATCAGAAGGCGTTCTTGGAATGGTTTCCAAAGATAATGAGGGCCACCTGTACAGGTAAGTAGTTATCCCTTTGTGTCCCCAATATCAGGTACTGCTGTTAAACATGGAGGCTCTACTTGGTTACTACAGTTTACAGCTATCAAAAGACTTTTGCCATCACACATTTGTTTTATCTAAGGTAGCAGCCATCACATTCAGCGAGTGAATGTCTCCAGGATTTATCTAGCAATGGGCTTAAATGGGTCACCAATTACAAGCACACTGACAGCGAAAAAAAAAAAATCACCCCCCTCCCAATGTTCTAAACTGATTCATAATGCTCACTACACTGTACCATATTCCCTTTAACTGTTTCATCTACTCTTTCCTCAAGTCCTGGATACTAATTGCACTTCAGGCAGAGCTAAGCAAATATCCTCAAAGGAAGGTTTTTGAGGTCTAGAGATAATTATGGGCAAAGGCCAGTAAGCTTCAGAGCCTTTGAGAAGGAGAGAAGGAGCTGTGCAGTTTTGCAAATTTGTATTCGACACCCTGAAACTTCTGGAAGGAAAGCTTTTTTGGCCTCACCTTGAGCTGTGAAGGTCAAGAAAACATTAGCTAGAGAAAGAGAGCAACTAGAGTACCCATCAAAAGTCCTTGGCAAAAGTTACAGGCTGATGGGGTTGCAGTTTCCCAGTGCAGGGTCAGATAAGCTCAGGGTCTGCAGAGCTCCTTTACCCCTGAGGTTTTGACCACAGATACCTAGAGTCTTAAAGACCCTCTCTTGGGAGCACATGCTTAGTCCCGTCTACAAAAATTTAGATTTGAATTACAAAGCTTGCTCTGTGCATGGGTAGGACACAGTTTTGCATTCCAATCTGAAGATGCATCAAGAGAAGAAATATTCAATTCATAGCCAAGCATTATCAAGCAGGCAAATTTTTATTCCAAACCTAGTAACGACGACATTCACTGAGCCTTTTGATTTCGATCAACAAATGTGGAACCTGCCAAGTACCAGCTGGAATGATTTATCAAACTGCACATACAACGGCTGCTGGGACAGGACACAGATGTGGGAAAATGCTAACATTTGAAATTTCACATGGATCTAATTGAGGAAATGCCACAAATCAACTACGTAATCATGTGGAAAGCCTGGCTCCCTTTTTCGAGGTCCAGTTCATAGGTGATCTTCTAGAAGTCATCTAGGGCTCAGAACAGTGGAGAAAATCCTGGGTTTGGACTCAGTGAGTTTTAAATCACGTTTTCGCCTTTATGTTCACTGTATGATCACGGGAACATTGTGGTCTCTCAATTTTAAAACTTCATAATGTTAGATGTGGCTATACTGTACTAACAAAAATGCAATACAGGTCCAACCTTGCTATACACTGATTTTTTATACACGGATTTGACTCAGCACGAATGGCCACTGCAAATGAGAAGGAATGTGTTGATCCCTGGAGAAAGGGAAAAATGCACCCCCTTAAAATGCTTTTCCTACTGTTGTAGAGATTTTTATCTCAACATGATGAGAAGGGCCCTTTAAATTAAAGGAAAACTCATTTATAATAGTTAGAGAGAGGGCAACCAGCTTGACAATCCATCAATCATTCTCTCCCCAAGCAACCCCCTCCCTTCTCCCTGAACACCTGAAAGAAAGATAATCCTTTCTAAGGGCATGGAGAGAGACTGATTGGTTTGTCAACTTAATGACTCTACCTTAACATCACAAAGGTCAGCAAGACTGTTTTTAAATCACCCCAGGGAAGGGACTTTGTTTTTAAATTGATTTGCTATAGTGCGATTTTTGCCATCCACGTGAATTCTGGGAATGGAACCCTCATAATAATAATGAGACTCAACCTGTAGATTGAAAATGAAACACCAGCCTTCCAGGGATGTGCAGTGGATGGGGAGGCAGAGCCTCCCCACCAGAGTCCTTTGAAAAGCGCCACCACCGTGTGAGGTGCGCAAGCACTCACAACCCACACTTTTGCACATGGGTTGTGGGTTCTTGGATGCCTCACACTGCGGAATGGGGAGGTTCTGCCTTCCCTGTCTCCCTAGCCACTATACATTCCTGTAGCCTTCAGATGGTGTAGAAGAGCATCATCTTTTCCTCAAGGCACTGAAGAAAGTGTCAGATCAGAACTTTGCCTCAGTTATGTCACTAGCAGAACCCACTTCACAGGGAGACCTAGGCAGCAGAACAATGCCCCCTTAGGTCTCTCCAACTAAAACGCATCTATAATGCTCTTTTTCCCTCTTTCCCAAATTGTTTCCTCGTATCATAAGCTCTAGAAAAGGAACTGAGTTATTCAAGGGGAGTAACAGACAAGGAGGTGTGGGGAGGAAGTAAAACTTACGGAATCAGTTTTGGATTAAAGGCAAGGCCCAATAGGAGCTGGTGAGCCAGGTACTCGCTGCCTGGCAACAAACGGCTTAGCAACACCATGGCAACACAGTGATAGAGCAAAGCATGCTGGCTGAAATCCGGATAAGTAACTGCCTGCACAGAAAACAAAAAAAAGGCGCATTAAAACATGGCAGTCATTTCTACTGACACAGCTGTTGTGATGTGGAGAGGACGTTG
The DNA here is from genome assembly GCF_035046505.1 of Tiliqua scincoides. Taxonomy (NCBI): domain Eukaryota; kingdom Metazoa; phylum Chordata; class Lepidosauria; order Squamata; family Scincidae; genus Tiliqua; species Tiliqua scincoides. The sequence continues at coordinate 14,933,985 of NC_089821.1, forward strand.
CGGGACAAGGCCATGAGTAAAGTGAGATATGCAGTGCCAACTGGCAGCAGGGGAGTTTTTTATTCATAAATGTAGACAACACTCATCCCCTGTTTGCTTAAATACCTTCACCCAGCTTCTAAATCACAATATAATTTTGTACTCTGTGTATTCAACACGGCAAGACAAAGTCTCTGGTTTGCCAAAAATTTTATACAGCAAGTCACTGACAACCCATTTGTCATCTAATTTCATCTTAAGAATGGTGGGTACACAATAACAAAGGGGGGAAGCCCCGAAGCCCCTTGTTACTGAGTCTGTTTCTGTCACTGAGGAAAACCTGGAATGAGACTAGGTTTTTTGCATCTGCACATTGTTAACGAGTTTCCATGCACTGTTTGCGTGCGGCAACCTCATCATCATCATTTTGTGGCTTCTTTTGTACATTTTCTTTGAAAGGGAATCAAGAAACCCACTGTGGGCCTCAACATCTAAGAAGTTCCAGCCTCATCCTTTATCCTCCACTCTCATATCCCTTCCCACCCTGCAAGCCAGAACAGACACTGGAAGCAGAAGGCTCACCACTTTCTGAGCCAGGGCAAGCACAAAGTACTGCAGGTGGTATTCGTGACGCAGGAGCCACACAGAGGAGGGGCACAGAGAAGGAGGGGCAGCAGTCCAGCTGTGGAGGAGATAGTCTTTCAGATCCTTCACGTCGAGAACAGAGGCGTACTGCAAAAGAACAAAGATACTTGAGAGACTGTCCAGTGCACAAACCGGGGGAAATTTAGTATTCAATTATGCATTCAACTGTTAGTTTTTCTGTGTGGCTCACCCAACACACCCCTAACTTTAACTGGCTATCTAATAAGCACTAGTCTGACACCCTGCTTTAGAATGAATGCCATTGTCACAGTGTCCCAAATATACAATATTCCAAAATGTAGGAAGTGCTCTACTAATGACACTTCCTGCAACTGCACAGGTACAGCATGTCCCCCGAGAAAAGGCCCCCCCCCCCAACAACAGCCTGCCAGGGCACTAGTACTCACCTGGCCAACTAGACCTTTGTGGACGTGAGTGATGCTGTCAACAAGAACGAGGAGGGCAGTCAGGAAGGGGAAAGGTGACTTCGAGCCCGCTAAGCTCATTGGGGGCTTGCCTCCAGTGCAACTCAACGACACAATGCTGGGAAGGGACTCTGGAGTTGGGGAACAGGACAAAGGATTGCAAAGAGCAGAGCACGGCCTGGGTGGAAAGAGGTAAGACAGAGAATGATGACATGCAGAGGCACTGCTTTTACCAACAATTAAGTAACTCATTAAGAAAAATCCATACAGTAAGTCATTTCAAATAAGCTAACTGTGTTGCACTTAAATGCTGTGATGAAGGCAACACATGTTTTGCCAGTACTGATGCGTCCTCCATTGATGCATGCCTATTTTAACTTCATAGTAATGGCACTTAGCTCGTGTCAAATCTTTCAAACAAATTTCCACCACTTCTTTTCGCAGCTGTCTTGTAACTACTGCCTACCGCTTTTTGTCTGTTATGCCTACTTCAATAAACTTATTTTGTTCTTTATCCTGTTTATTCTTTTACACATTTGCCTTGCTCCCATGACTGCTAGCCCTAAGTTACTGCATCCACCTCCAGGAACCTTCTGGAAATCTGGGGCTCCTGTTACACAACTGGGAGGGAGCCCCCGTTTATCTTGGTGTTGGCAGTGATTACTATCTTTTCTATACCAAAATAAGGAGGGTGAGTTGGAGGGAGAAAGGAGGGTGTTAGGAACAGAGGCACCTCCCTTTAACCATCACATGATGTTTAGCAGTGGTGTCAAAGGATTTCAGTCTCTGGCAAAATGGTGGCAGGTTGAGGGATTTTTGGCTCTTCTCCTTCCGAAGGAAGGCACAGTTTGGCACACAAAAGGCAGGGTTTAAAGACAAATGAAGTCTTTTATTTATTTCTGTCTCAGAGTCAACAGGATAGTGAGGATAGATACATAGATAGGGGTGCATTCTGTACATGCCCTTGAGAAGTGAGAAAACTGCCCATAACTGCCCAAAACTCAGTGTCTCCAAGAGTCCAAGAAATCCTGCCTTGCTGGGGGTGGGGGTTAAGGGTCAGCGCCGGCAGTTAGGTGATCTCTAAATACCAGTTGGAAATGAAATGCCTGGTGCTGGAGATAAAAAGGCTGGTAGCTAACCAAACAGGAGCCAGAAGAAAGTCAGTTGGAGGCTCAGAGGAGAGAAAGCGGCACAACGAGAGAAGAGGCTTGCAATTAAAATGCAGGAAAGGAAAAGAGATTAGCATAAAACAGCACCAGATCTGGACTGGTATTCCCAGCAGCAGTGGCAGCATTTCTGGAGATAGTTTTACCTGAGCATCTCCCACTGTGCTTGCATGGCTGGCTGGCTGAGAAGAGGCAACAGCAAATCAGATGTCAGGTGCTCCGCTTGCTCTAAACAGTCGACCGGGTTTACTGATGGCTGTGAAGAAGGGACAAGAGGGGTTTTCTGAAGGTTGGTAGATGAAGACAACATCTGAGCCCAGAAAGAGCCAGACTTATTAAGAGGCTTTACCTCAGGACACTACAGATAATAAATTTGCTCCATAAAAACCTCTAAGAGATATGTTATTATACATGGACAAACTCAGCACATTTGCCTGCAGTTGTTTTACTGAAGCACAAGATGCTTTACCTGATAAAGACCAAACCTACAACACAAGAGCTAATAGAACTGCCTTAACACTTCAAGCGGGACAACCAAATGATGCAGAGTTTCTGCTGAAGCCAGAACACGGAGTCTTCTTGATCTCCTCCCTTGCCCGATACAGAACCTCTGCTCCTTGCAAGATAATCACCCCTTAATGACTGCTTCTTTAACACAAGATCAACGGCTGGTTAAGAGCATCATCGAAATACAATGAATGTATTTTATATAGTGGGATGAATAGTATTCATGGTGCCTGCTGTGGGTTGGAAGTGACATCGTTAAGCAGATGATGGCCAGAAATAAGCACTCTGTTCTCGCTTGGGACTCATTAGCTGCAAATGATAGAAGAGAAAATGTGCAAATCTTGTTCACAATTTCAAGACGTGAAGGAACCCAATTATCACATTGGGTGAGCCCAATTATAACAGGGGCCAGATAAATTGCTTCTGGGGGCCACAATTCAGCCTGTGGGCCTTATGTTTGACAACCCTGGACTAGAAGATACTCTTTCTTTCATGCAGGTCACTGGAAAAGGCACTGCCATTTTCTGCTGCCATATAGGTTTGCTCTCTCTCCTTTCCTGTTCTATAGGAAAGAGATGATGTGAAAATAGCAGCCAAAACACAAACTGGAATAAATGCACACAGTACTACTCTTGCTCTACGACCAAACCACAAGCAACTAAATTATTCCAAATGTTAACAAATAATGAGATTTTCTTTTCTTGACTGACTGACTGACTGACTGAAAGATTGTCTCAACGACAACAGGAGTAGAAAACGGGTGGTCAATTCTGAGAAACCTCTCCCACTCAATTTCTTCCATTAGCAGATGTATAAGAATAAGGTGCATTGTGGGAGGCTGCCTACATCAGTTGTATCAAGGTGCTTCCAGTAGATGATCCTCACTGATCCTAGCTGATCTTGCCCACTAAGTCTACCCAGTGAAGGATAAGAACATAAGAAGAGCCCCACAGGATCAGGCCAAAGGCCCATTTAGTCCAGCTTCCTGCATTTCACAATGGCTCAACAAATGCTCCAGGGAGCACACAAGACAACAGACACAACCTACGTCCCGGTGCCCTCCCCGGCATCTGGAAATCATCGAGCAAGGATACAGGTGCATCCCTGATGCATGGCTGTGGTGTCATAGGAGGACTGCTAAAAGTGCTAAACAAACAGGAAAGATGACATCAGAATCCACCCAGCAAGCCAAAACACACCTGCAGGAGAGGCTGCTTTGTTTCCACAAGCCTCACCTGCTCAACGCAGTTACTGTAATAAACCCCCATGTAGATAACATAAGCCGTTGTAAGGGGCTTCAGTGCCTGCCAGGTATCCTTCTGAGATATCTCTTTAAGGCATCTCTTCAATTCGGTTTCAACTATAGGTCTGAAGCCTGACACCTGACTCCAGCTGACTGGTGGAGGTGGGATTTGATCGCCATCTTCCGGGCCACTCCTGCAGTGCAAGTGAAAAAATGGTATCATGAAGAAGGAATATAAACTTTCAGCATTAGAACGCCCTCAATGGATGGTTTGGCTGATATGCTGAATCAGCCACTTATCCCAAGCTTATTAAACCAGCAATACAACTGGAAAGTACAAAGTTAAAGCCAGAAGTTCCACTTCTGGATGAAAGCAAGAACTTCCTTGCTCCAAATAAATAGGAAAGAAAAGCAAAAGAAAAAAGAAATTAAGAGAAAAAAAAGTAGAGAAGGGAAAGACGAAAGGCCACCTAGGAGCTTAGGGATCCACATGCAAGCACAGCGTCTGATACAGCCATTTTCAACCTTATTCATCTCATGGCACACTGACAAGGCATTAACTTTATCAAGGCACACGATCGGTTTTTTGACAATTGGCAAGGCACACCATGCCAGTGGCATAGCTAGAGAGGGTGCAAAGCACTATGTTTTACAGGCGCTTGAACATGCTGTGCAAGCAGCCGCTATCCCTCTCCTTCGAAGCTATTCCAGGCAGGGGAGAGCAAAACGGAGGCGAATGCTTGCACGGTGCATTCAGCTACCTGCAAAACTTAGTGCACTGTACCCCCTCTAGCTATGTCACTGCACCATGCTGATGGTGGGGGCAGTGGCGTAGCTGGAGGGGAGTGGAGCACTCAGTCTGGCAGGGAGCCTCAGCGAGGTGGGCAAGCACAAGAACTGGTGCCATGTTCTCAGTGGTCTGCAGGTGTGCCTCAGGAGTTTGGGGAAGGGGTCATTAATTAGTAGGGCCACTGGGAGATGAGAGGCTGGACCCCCACCCGGTGGTGTAGCTGGTGGGGGGCGGAGCACTCAGTGAGGCAGGCAAGTGGCCCCTCCCTTCGGAGCCATTCGGCGGGGACAGCAAAACGGCTCCTCAGCCATGGCTCCGTTTTGCTCCCCCCCCCCACTGGGAATGTCTCCAAAGAGAGGGGCCGCTTGCCTGCCTCGCTGAGGCTCCCTGCCAGACTGAGTGCTCCGCCCCCTCCAGCTACACCACCGGGTGGGGGGCCGGCATCTCATCTCCCAGTGGCCCTACTAATTAATGATTCCTCCCCCAAACTCCCGAGGCACACCTGCAGACCATTGAGAACATGGCACCAGTTCTGAAGTGCCTGCACTGATTTCTTGTGTCTTTCTTGCCTCCAAAGGAAATCAACATACCTTTTCTTGAGCAGGCTTTCAAAGATTCAGGATGCAATCCTATACATGCCTACCTGGGAATAGGTCGCACTGAATTCAATGCAATTTACTTCTGAATAAGTATAGGACTGGGCCGTTGGGGTGATTAAGTCAGACAGTTTGGTGTGCTCGGTCAAATATGTATTTTTGAAGTTGAGTTTTGGCAGTTTGGTTACAATCAATCAACAGCATTTTAACATTAGACATTTTATTGGCATTTGGTCTTTTTATTGCTACTCTGTGTCCAAAGATGATGGAAGAACGCCAAGTGCCTGCTTGACCAAATGTTAAGTGTTGGTTCATCTATCACTTGATTTCTCTACCTGTGATCACTGCATAATTGATAACTAGTAGCCAAATACATGAGCCAACTCCATTAATGATCATTACGTTTCAGGTGATGCAAAAAGTTCTTTTTCAAAGAACTTTTTCAAAGTTCTTTTTCAAAGATGCAAATAAAAATCAGTGGACATTACTCTCAATTATACCTGCAGCATTTTTCACTGCTGCAGGACCCACAAAATGTCAGTGTTCCACCTTTAACAAAGTGGTACATTAGAGTGGGACTTCATCTTGTCTGCCTCTGCAATCTACCTGTTCCTGTTTGCTTTATGTCAATGTGGTCCTACACCTGCCCCAGTCACTCAAGTTTCAAGGTACCAGCCTACAGCAGGTACTTACACCCACTTAAATGATTATGTGTTCAATCAAATTCACTGTCTGACTCTTTCTCTCTAAGCAGAAATAAATACTGACACTCACTGGACTCAATATTAAATCCCTGGGGATTCCCTTATTAGCTTCTAGAGAGACAAGCTTTTTCCTCCCACTCAGCCTGTGTGGGGGATGTGGAGGGAGGGAAGGAACAGAAATAGAAGGGATGCAACAGTAAGAGAGCCAAATAGAAACAGGTAAAAAGCAAGGATCTCTCATGAGAGGGCAGTCAGTGTGACAAAACTGGTCTACTGAGAATATGGACTTAAAGAGACAGGATGGTGTAGTGGATCTAGAGCTGAAGGATCCAGGTTCAAATTCCCACTCAGCCATGAAGTCTTTTGTGTGACCTTGGGCCAGTCACTACGTCTCAGCCTAACCTACCTTGCAGGGTTGTTGTGAGGACAAAAGGAGAAAAGGAACTATGAACACCACCCTGAGCTCCTTGGAGGAAGGGAAGTATAAAAAATGTGAAAAATAAATTAAAAAAGGATCTGTGTCAAGGTTGTGATCATGTCACAACATTGCAGGCCAGATGGATCAATTTCCAATTTGTTTATTTGATTTTCACTTTGTGAACATTTTTGTCAAAAAGCAGTTTATAAATATTCAGAATGATGATGATCCACCCTATCATGTGATGATTCCCCCTCACCAGGCAGATGCTGTGCGTACAAGTACAAAAGGAACTCAGTATTCCAAATGCCTCATTTGCATGTCTTGATACAGCTTTGCAAGCAAGTTGTGAGAAACAGATCATGTAAAAACCTTCTTCACTGGTGTCCCACACTGGATGAAGCAGGATGCAGTCCCATGAAAGTGCTTTTGCAATAAACTGGTTCTGCTGCAAGTCACAAAGCAGCAGAGCTGCATAGCGAAGAACTTCCAGAGGCACCTGGAAGTTTGGAAGTTTGCCAGAGCCACCTGAAGTTTCACTTGCTTGGTTGAACAGGCTCTGTTTGGAAGTCAGCCTGCCTCTGGTCTTGCCATGCATATGGCTGCAGCCATATTTCAACTTTTAGACACAAAAGAACTGGACAGGTTACCTTTGTTTTCTTTCTCAAAAAACAACAACAAAAAACTATAAATCCTGGGGACTTTTATAACATTGTCAACAAGCAAGAAGCCTTTGTGTTTTAAAAACCTATAATCCCACACTGCAATTAAGAGAACTGCAGGAATGCAGCTATTCCAAATGGCATTTTATAAAAATTAAGGGGCCTTGCTCTGCAAAGACTACCCATTTCACCTTGCTCTGCAATTCTTGAGCAGATAACTGGCTTTCCCTGTCATTTTAAATCCGTTTCTTTATATAAAGTGCCACCTTCCAAAGGCAGATGATGAGAATTCTACAGCGGAGTTACGGCTAAGAAAAATACTCAAGGAATTGCTCTGACTGTATTTCGCAGAAGGCAAATTGACCAGCTGCTTCTCCTACTTAACTTCTGGCAGAATTCCAGCAAAGCCAGTAATTTTTATCAGGCAGTATTAGAAAGAGCTGACACGTGATGGCGCCCTAGATTCCTGAATGGAATATTGCCACCGCTCAGGTTCACAATGAAATCTCTCTACGGCCCCAATCCTAACAGTGTCCATGCTCCACTGGCATGCTAATACTTCATGCTGTCACAAAAGCACCATAAAGCACTTTGCAATGATGCACAGGCTAGGCATGCCAGCAGGAAAGCTAGAGTCTCCTTGCGCGTGCCAGCAGCTGAACGGACTCCTGCTGGAGCAGGCAAGTATGGCCCAGAGGTGTGGGAAGGGTATTGGGGCAGAACAGGACAGAGGAGGGCAGCGATGTGGGCAGGAGTGGACGGATTAGGCCTAAAACGGGGCAGGATCAGTGGTGTCAGCAAGCACCATATCCTATCCTTCTTCCCAGGGCTGATCCACCAATATGGATCAACTCAGACTTGTACCAGCAACTGTGGCTGCTGGGGCTTACCCGGGGGCAAGGGAACAAATGTCCCCTTAACTTGAGAAGACCTCCAGCAGCCAAAATTCCCTTGTGGGCTGCCACACCAGCACTGTTGCGTCCGCACGGAGGAATTTAGCTAGACTGGGCTGCCTGGCAAAGAAAAACAGGTGGGAAATATGGTTGAATCCACAAACTCACATTTCTCCTGGTGGAACCTAGTCTTGTGAATGATTTTCATCCTAGTCTTATAAATTATTCAGCACTGTAAAAAGTCAACCTTCCAAAAATGGAAATCTATAGATGTACCAACTAAAGAAGATTTAATAGATAAAATCTATGAAGTAGCAGAAATGGAAGTTTTAACAGAAAGAATGAAAGAGAGAGATTTAGATAGAGTAAGAAAATATTGGAAGTTTTTTTATGATTGGGTAGATAAATCTAGTTAGATAAAATTGAGTGTTGCGTATAAATTAATTTTTTATATTGATAAATACGCGAACCTTTGAATTGATGATTATTGTGTTTTTTTTCTGTGTTAACTGAAGGATGTATGTTGGAATCTGGGGCCAAACCTTATGTGTAACCTGTGTTGTACCCTACCCAAAGTTAAGCCTATTTCCTTTCCTGTATCTGTAATGAATGAATAAAATATATTTAAAAAAAAAAAAAGTCAACCTTCCAAGCAAGGAGTGGCCCATGATAAAAGCATGTGGTGAACCATTCATAAAACTAAAGATGCACACAGACTATTCAGCATTAGCTATGGGGAGGGGGAGCAACCATTCTGCTTGCAAGAATGAGAGGCACCCCTTGTTGGAACACTACATTTGATGGAACTGTGTGATCCAACAAGGCACACACTTACTATATCTATCAATCGTTACCGAAAAAGACAAGTTCATGGAGGAAAACAAAAAATATTCAGGGCATGGTCTGAAGACATTTGCTGCAGCTGCCTTGCTATAGCTCAACAAGTCCAGGTCAGGTCAGTGCCTGGATGTGCCACTTAGGAGCCCCACGTATACAGCCTTACATGGTGGAAAAAAGGTGGGCTAAAAATGTAATAAGTTAATTCAAACAAACATTTATTTAAGATCTAAGAACCCATTTTAAAATGCTACTTGTGAATTGAAAGAGGTGGTATATGACACTGGTAAACGTTGGAAAAATAAATAAGGGTGACAAGAAAATGGCCATACCTGCTCAGCTGGGCCTGGAGCTCTGCTCTGCAGCCTGCAGTCTGTGTAACTTGGGTAAGTAGAGTCACCATGGCTGCGGCTCGCTGGACAGAAAGCTCAAAGGTAGACTTATTCTCCGGAAAACCGCTGACCAAGTGGGACAAGGATGAGACCATCTTTACTAGCACAGGATAAAGATCCCTATAATGGGGGGCAGTCATAAAACAAAGTCATGTAAACTAAAAGTTCAAAGCGTTTTGTTTACACCCAAACAGAAGCCAAAATCCCATGATAAGAATATATAAACATGCCCCCATATCTGTGGGGAATCGTTCCATGGCCCCCCCCCAGTGGATATGGAAACCGCAAATATGGGCGATGCCTGTTAACCACTTCTTGTGCAGTGATAGAGCTAGTTTGATCAAGTATACAGGCTGCTGGCAGCCTGATTTCATCATGCTGTAAGTGTAAATGCTTACAGTGACCTGTTAAACCAAGATACATTTTACCTCCGGTAAGTTTTTAAACAATGTTAATGTGCGCTGGGGGTGCGTGGGGGGGGGATTCATGGATAACTGAATCCGTGGATACAGGGGCCCACCTATATAACATGAGCCAAATTACATTTGGGAAATTACACAAATTCTGCAAAGATGTTTTTAAAAACTGATTTATCATATAAGTCACCTTCGTAGGAAAAATGTATCACTCAGTTTTGGTTTCATTTAGTTGTGGTTTGAACACAGAGTCCAAGTCCCAGTTGTTTAATTGCTCCAATCAGTTTCATCAGGGTTAACCCCCAATACAAAAGCAGTACAGCAAGTCCTCACTTGAAGTCATTTATTTTTTTTATTATACAGTTGATTTTTTAAAAAATGATTCCTGGCCAAGGCCACTGACTGTGTGGAGTTTCTATGTTCTCCCCAGCCCTGAAAGGTCATATTTATTTTAGTGTCTAATATTAGAAGTGTTTTGGGTTTTTATTTAGAAAGTTGGTGATGCTTTTGTGACCAGAAATATGCTGTAGGAACACAACACTTGTTTACATAAATCGATTAGCCTACGTAAAACTGATTTCATTACAAGTTATTTTGCTTCAAGTTCCAGTTTCCAAGAACCTATCAACAATCTTAAGCAAGGACTTGCTGTACATCGGTATATGGGAGCCAACAAATCAAATGCAGCCCCTGCTAAGGGAAGTTCAGTTAATTATGTTGATTCCACGAGCACTGCCTCTGCTCCAATATCCTTCATTCAGGGAGTGTTTTAGGAAAGAAAACTGTCCTTTCCTTTCAGAAACAACCTCGTTACTGTCTGATCCTCATCAGCTTCTGCTTTGGTTACTTCACTGATTGGTTTTTGTGGTCTCTCTCATCAATCTTGCCTTAGGGATTAATTCAAGTAAACAGACCTATTGATCTTATTAGATGTGGCCTTCAATGCATTTGATCATGTGGGGTAGCTACACCTCCATGCCCAGTTGCTGAATGGCTTATTCCAGCTCTTCCCTCTGCTGTCTACTGAAGAACAGAATCTCATTTCCACCTATAACAAAGGTAGGTGAAGATGGATGGTGTAAATCAACCACAATAGCTCTATGCTCCACAATAAGGGCTAGAGGATTTGCTCCCTAACCTGGAGGCCTTAACACAGGATTTTCACCCAAATTAGTATCTGATGATCCTGATGGAAAGTGAATTTTTGCTGCTCAATTTTAGTGCTGAGGTTTACAGGAGGGAAACACCAGACTACATGCCATGACAATTTAAGTCCACTCTCTGTTCACACACTTTTGAGCCATACCTGTACAGATCACAGGCCTGACCGTAGCCAGCAGACACTGCCCACAAGCGGAATGCCTCTGTGCTCATCTTTATGGCTTCCTCTATTCTCAGAGAAAGGTCTTTGGGGTCTTCAGCTACAAATCGACTCAGTTGACTTTTCATCTGAAATTTATTAAGCTGTAAAGAATAAGCAGACAGTGAGTAAAGAGGGAGGACGTGGAAAGAAGGGAACACATTGTCTGCAAACAGCCTTACTCGACTCTGGGCTCCAGGAGAGAGGCAAGGGTGGGGCACTTCCCTGGCCAGAGCAGGACATGGCAGGAATTTCAAACCTTGCAAGGTTGGTGGAGGCTGATGTGCCCCTCCAACAACACTTGAAGGCAGGACACAGACAGAGGGTCATTGGGTGAGGACCGGCACGATGGATGTGTCCACCACCCTCTGGGAGGCCTCCGAGTCCATAGCCCATTTAGGATAAGGGTCAGCAAAAGGCAGCTGTTGTCTCCTCTCCTAACAGTCTTCCACCCTTAGCAGACGACTTGGGGGAAGAAATGGGCACTAAGACTGGAGCATAGGAAGCTGGCTGTTTGGGCAGACCAGGGATGTAATACCAAGAGCCAGGGATGAGAGGTTGGTCAGTAGCAGCGCAGGCTGTCTAGAGGCTGAGGGTTTGTGTGAAACCTGCGACCCCTGGAAAGGGGGGTCAAATTAATTTCAAGTGCATAATTTGTGTTTCCTTTGTTTAAAATGTAAAAGTTCAGCATGTGCCAAGGGGCACGCCCATAAATTCTGGACAAAACGAGGAACATTTTGTTGAGTCCACTTTTGTCTCATTTAACTCACTGAAATAGAGTGGTTGTGGCTCACTGCAATACTCACCAGCCTGGCAGCTGTGTGTCGCCCTCCAGAAGCCAGGATTCTCATTAGTTTCATGGCCTTGGCACATGGAACGCCATGCAGACTAGTGAGCAACTGCCCAGGTTCAGCTACTCTGGGATCCCACTGGGTAGGAAGGAACTCTCGGATGACAGTCTCAACCAGACGGGGGCAGTCCAGGATCTGCAAAACACATAGAAAACACTGCTAGCACCAGAAAGCTGCTGACTTCTCACTGCTGTGATGCAAATTTTAGCTACCAAAAAGCGAAAGCATATTCCAAGGGTTTGAGATAGTCTTCCAATGATCCCTTAAGTTCATCCCTGCCTCCATTTATTCACAATTGCTCTGATCCGGCAGACACACAGGGACCTACCTGACAGCATGCTTCAGTGGAGTGCCTCCCAATGCGAATGAAGATCTCTAGAATCTCCAGGACTACCAAAGGCACAGGCTGCATTACTTCCAGAATGTACCTTAACCGGGGAAGAAGCCTTGTCTTCAGAAGGCCCTTGGAGACAATATTAAAAAAAAGAAAAGAAAAGATTATCCTTCATTATTTCTGAAGTTTATATCCCCAATATAAACTTATTCTTGTTTTATAGCTAACAGTACAGTGACTTACTCAAAAAAGTATATACTTTTTTATATGGGCTATATATGGGCTATAAACTTTACAGGAGGGACAGGGAGAGGCATGTTGGAGGTGGGGTGGCCATTTATGTTAAGGAAGGGAGAGAATCCAGCAATGGACAGCTTGAAGGATGGTCTGACTCCACCGTAGAATCTCTGTTGGTTAAATTACCAGGCCTGAGGAGCGATGTAATACTGGGGGCGTACTATCGTCCTCCAGACCAGAAACCAGAAGGGGACCTTGAAATGAGGAAACAGATCAGGAAGGAGTCAAGGAGAGACAGGGTTGTAATCATGGGCGACTTCAATTATCCTCATATCGACTGGGTCAATTTGTGTTCTGGTCACGAAAAGGAGACCAGATTCCTTGACATGCTAAATGACTGTGCCTTAAGCAGCAAGTAATGGAGCCCACCAGAGGACAGGTGACCCTGCATTTAATATTGTGCGGTACTCAGGACCTGTTTAGAGATGTAAATGTTACTGAGCCATTGAGGAACGGTGACCATGCTGCGATCTGTTTGACATGCATGTCGGGGGAAGAGTACCGGGCAAATCTGTCACAAAAACCCTTGACTTCCGATGAGCGGTCTTCCATCAAATGAGGAGGCTGGTTGGAAGGAGGTTGAAAGGGAAGGTAAAAAGAGTCCAACCTCTCCAGATCGCATGGAGGTTGCTTAAAACAATAGTAATAGAGGCCCAGCAGAAGAGTATACCGCAAAGGAAGAAGGGCTCAACTAAGTCCAGGGGAGTGCCCACTTGGCTAACAAGTCAAGTTGGAGAGGACATAAAGGGCAAGGAAGCTTCCTTCCGTAAATGGAAGTCTATGAGGAGAATAAAAAGGAACATAAACTGTGGCAAAAGAAAAGTAAGAAGGTAATATGGAAGATCAAGAGAGACTATGAGGAACGCAAGGACAGCAACATTAAGGGGAATAATAAAAGCTTCTTCAAATATGTGAGAAGCAGGAAACTCGCCAGAGAAGCGGTTGGCCCTCTGGATGGTCAGCGAGAGAAAGGGGAAATACAAGGAGACTTAGAGATGGAAGAGAAATTAAATGAGTTCTTTGCATCTGTCTTCATGACAGACGACCTCGGGCAGATATCACTGCCCAAACGGCCCCACCTGACCAAGGAATTAAGTCAGATAGAGATTAAAAGAGAAGATGTTTCAGACCTAACTGACAAATTAAAGATCAATAAGTCACCAGACCCTGATGGCATCCACCCAAGAGTTATTAAGGAATTGAAGAATGAAGTTGCTGAGCTCTTGACTAAAATATGCAACTTGTCCCTCAAAATGGCCACGGTGCCAGAGGATTGGAGGATAGCAAATGTCACACCGATCTTTAAAAAAGGAAGGAGGGGGGACCCGGAAAACTATAGGCCGGTTAGCCTATCATCTGTACCTGGTAAGATGGTGGAATGCCTCATCAAAGATAGAATCTCAAGACACATAGAGGAACAAGCCTTGCGGAGGGAGAATCAGCATGGCTTCTGTAAGTCTTGCCTCACGAACTTTTAGAATTCTTTGAAAAGGTCAACAGGCATGTGGATGCGGGAGAACCCAAGGACATTATATACCTGGACTTTCAGAAGGTGATCGACACAGTCCCTCACCAAAGGCTACTGAGAAAACTCCGCAGTCAGGGAATTAGAGGGCAGGTCCTCTCATGGATTGAGACCTAGTTGAAGACCAGGAAACAGAGAGTGGGTGTCAATGGGCAATTTTCAAGATGGAGAGAGGTGAAAAGCGGTGTGCCCCAAGGATCTGTCCTGGGAACGGTGCTTTTCAACCTCTTCATAAATGACCTGGAGACAGGGGTGAACAGTGAGGTGGCTAAGTTTGCAGACGACACCAAACTTTTCCGAGCAGTGAAGACCAAAAGTGATTGTGAGGAGCTCCAGAAGGATCTCTCCAAACTGGCACTGAGAAAACTCCGCAGTCATGGAATTAGAGGGCAGGTCCTCTCATGGATTGGGAACTGGTTGAAGACCAGGAAACAGAGAGTGGGTATCAATGGGCAATTTTCACAATGGAGAGAGGTGAAAAGCGGTGTGCCCCAAGGATCTGTCCTGGGAATGGTGCTTTTCAACCTCTTCATAAATCACCTGGAGACGGGGTGAGCAGTGAGGTGGCTAAGTTTGCAGACAACACCAAGCTTTTTGGAGTGGTGAAGACCAGAAACGATTGTGAGGAGCTCCAGAAGGATCTCTCCAAATTGGCAGAATGGGCAGCAAAATGGCAGATGCGTTTTAATGTAAGTAAGTGTAAAGTCATGCACATTGGGGCAAAAAAAAAAATCAAAACTTCACATATAGGCTAATGGGTACTGAGCTGTCTATGACAGATCAGGAGAGAGATTGTGGGATGGTGGTGGACAGCTCCCTGAAAGCGTCAACCCAATGTGCAGCGGCAGTAAAGAAGGACAATTCTATGCTTCGGATCATTAGAAAAGGTATTGAAAACAAAGCTAATATTATAATACCGTTGTACAAATCAATGGTAAGGCCACACCTGGAGTACCGCGTCCAGTTCTGGTCGCCACATCTCAAAAAGGACATAGTGGAAATGGAAAAGGTGCAAAAGAGAGCAACTAAGATGGTTACTGGGCTGGGGCACCTTCCTTATGAGAAAAGGCTACAGCGTTTGGGCCTCTTCAGCCTAGAAAAGAAGCGCCTGAGGGGGGACATGATTGAGACGTACAAAATTATGCAGGGGATGGACAGAGTGCTCTTTACACTCTCATACAACACCAGAACCAGGGGACATCCACTCAAATTGAGTGTTGGGAGAGTTAGGACAGACAAAAGAAAATATTTCTTTACTCAGCGTGCAGTTAGTCTGTGGAACTCCTTACCACAGGATGTGGTGACGGCATCTGGCTAGATGCCTTTAAAAGAGGATTGGACAGGTTTCTGGAGGAAAAATCCATTACGGCTTGCAAGCCATATTGGGTATGTGCAACCTCCTGATTTTAGAAATGGGTTATGTCAGAATGTCAGATGCAAGGGAGGGCACCAGGATGCAGGTCTCTTGTGGTCTTGTGTGTTCCCTGAGGTATCTGGTGGGCTATTGTGAGATACAGGAAGCTGGACTAGATAGGCCTACGGCCTGATCCAGCGGGGCTGTTCTTATGTTCTTAAGTACAGCGATCTCCTTGAGGCAGCGGATGAGCTCAATAAAGAATCCATGAGTGAGGAGGTCAAAGTGATAAACTGCATGGGTGAAGGAGCTATCACAGGTCAGGCACCACAGATGTCCATGTCACTCCAAGCACAATAACAATCCATTCAGTCCTCAGTGATACAAGTTCTCAATGCCCCATGCAGGTTAAGCTCTTACAAGAATCAAATGCTAGCACAGCTGAACCCAGCTGTAAATACACAAATTTGAGTTCTACTCATTGGTTGTCCTGATATTGTTTCAATATTTTTATTGCAATGAAATACTTGGAGGCAGAATTTCTTTCCGTCTCCACAAAGATAGCAGCAAGTCATGTCTTTGAGTTTTTCTTTCTACTTTACTGACAAAGGAAAAACAAGCAGGGAGCTTGCAAAGTACATGAATAAAGGAAGTGAATTCTGTGCAACGTTTGACCTGAATCTTTGACTTCCTACAGCACAGTGACGCTTGTAGGATGGAGCAATCCCAGCTGTTCAAGAACCACTGCCACCCTTTAGAGCAACACACTTTTGCTCTTTGAAAATTCTTCCTACGAATACAATGCAATTCAGCCAAAAGGATCTATACTGTACACTTATTTCCCAAAAGGAAGTAAATGTTTCTAAGCGAGCAATTCCCATTGTGGCTGCATCTTTTTTCCAGGTTCTTTTTTTGTCCTACCTACTGCGATTAATTTCATCATTTTTGTTTCTGTTCTAATTGCTGGTTTTCAGTATTGGTTTGTTGTTGGCCACCTTGTACAGCTGGCTTGACCTCCAAACCACAGGATATAAATATGAAGCTAAGCACATTGTATAAATATTACTGTGGTCATGCTTAGTTTGAATAATTAAATGGTTTTATTAAACTGTAACAGATTTGAAAAATAGAGATTGGCCCTCCATTCCCAGACCCCTCCCCCAAGGACAGCAAAACCCACAGATAATGGAAACCACAGGTTGGGCCATCAGAGGACCATCGGACACAACTGGAAGAGCTTCAGAAAGCTTCCCGGACATGACCAGAAGGCACTTCCAGTAATTACCAAGAGATCAGGCTCTCCAGGGCAGGTTCAGAAACTGTGCTGAGTGAAACCATGGATCAAGAGGGCCCACCTGTATACACTTGTTTCCTAGATTGAATCTCATTTCTCCTTCAGCCTACGTAAAGGTCTTCACTGCCTCTACATAACTTTTGTAAGGATACTGATTTGTTAGTGAGATCCTGGATACTGACAGAGGCTCACCTTTACAACATCATAGCGTGCCACTTCTGGATCTGGCTTGTTTGCATCATTTGATTTTCTCCCCAGTGCCTTTTCTGGTGGAGTTTGTCCACTGTCCTCATTTTCCTCTTCTACCTCTTCTTCCTCCTCATTGTTTGAGATAAAAGGGTAGACAGCCATACCCTGGTACCATGAGAAAGTCTTGTCCAGATACTCCTGGAATGACATGAAATAGAAAAGCTAATTCTTGCTGAACGTTAGTGGAAGAAGGGGAGAGGGGATGTTGGAGAGCACTCAAGTTCAGCAACAGAGTACATGCTTTGTATGCAGAAGGTCCAAAGTTCAACCACTGGCATCTCCAAGCCTAACAATTTCTTGGTTACTAAAGCTAGAAAGACTTCTCCCCCAGAAATTGGCGACCGGCTACCTGAAGGAATAGACAGTAGCGGAATAGAATAAGATAGTCATAATGTAGTTATGCAGTCGAACGCTACTCTACCGATATGGGAACACTGAACAATTCTGCATTAATTTTGATCAGACAAAATTCCACCCAAACAAAGATGGTGTTAACACATAATGGACAACTAATGCTATTTACTTGGAAGTACAATCCAACACATGCTTAACCGCTTTCAGGACTATGCCTTCAACAGTCAGATAGAGAAATCTGGTTGGGGATTGCTGGCTCTGCCAGTTACTCAAAATGCTGAACTTCAGAGTCTTTACTGGACAACTGGTTGAAGACAGCAAACTAAGAGCACAATCCTATGCCAGCGACTGCCAGTGGAAGGGGCACACGCACTGTTGCAAACTTACTGTAAAGCTTGTTGTGGCCACACAGAGGCCAGTGCCACTGGCAGGCCACCATTGGTGCTGGAGCATCACCTGCCAACTGGAGTAAGTGAACTGTCAGGCAGCAGGGATAGGGTGGAAAGGGGGTGGAGAGGGGGAGTTTTAGGGCAGGGAGATGGCAGCCCGGGAGGGGTGGTTCAGGCCCAGGAGAGGGGGTGGAGACGGCAGTAGAGGTTGCCACATCATCCTTATTTTCCCCTCCTGTGCCTGAAAGCCCTCGAATTTGCACCAGCTATTGAGCTGGAGACCTCCGTCCTCCTCTCTGCCCTGCGAGATACAGCAGCAGCTGTTTTGGCACCACTATACCTCAGGGCAGTAGTCTCAACAGGATTGGGCTGTAAACGTCACTACCTATCATCCATTTCTTTTGTTCAGTTATGGTTCACAACTACCACCTGATAATATCAATTCTCATTTTTCAAAAGTCACTTTTTAAAGATATGAATACTAAATTTTAAAAAAAGACCCGACTGCACAAATCTGAATGACAGGACAAGCTAATATTCTGCCCTGAATAATTGTTCCAAAATTGAACAAAAGACTACCGTTTGTCTGAAAATAATCTGATTGCTGTGGCCACTTCAACCTCATTTATTTAATTTAACAGCTTTTTAAAAATCTCAATTTCCCTTTAAAGCTACTTTATTCTGATGCTAGCAAATTTATCTTATGTTAAAATGTGCATTTCCAGTGAATGCAATTTTCCAAAAACAGGAACTAAATCACTCTGTGGAAATGATCACTTAAATCTACTATGTGCTTTGTACATCCCCAAAGTAATTATCTCTGGAGTGAAAGGAGTCTTGCCTAATGTTTGTTAAGTGCCTAAGGGCCACTCAGAGGATTGGTGAGCATGCATACAAGACCAACAAACTTAACGCAGCGGTTCCCAAACTTACTGTGGTCATGGCACCCTGATCTCACAGCAGCTTCTTCTTTCCAACTCTCCCGGGCACCGCCATCTTGAATCGTGCAAGATTGCATGCAATCCAAGATGGAGGGGACTGGACAAGCCAAGAAGAAAAGGCAGCCAGGGACATCCACGGTGACCCTGTGAGTTTGCTGGGGCGTCCTCAAATGCCGTGGCACACAGTTTGGAAACCAGTGACTTAATGGATTAGCTCAGAGCAGGATACTTAAAGGGCGATTTGAACAGGTCTCTGTCATGGACTAACGAAAGCGGTTATCTCTTCCAACAGTTACTGACAGTCAAAGTGTTTTAAATGGATTCATGTTTTCTGCAAATAACCACCTCATCATCAGGAGAGACCAACAGTGCGTGCAGGGCATGGACAGCAGCAGCAACAACATTATCCACTGGGTCATCCAAGGAGAAACGAAGCAGGAAGAGGAAGCCAGCATCAAGTAGGACACGCAGGACACTTCCCTTCAGTAAGGAGGCAAACTCCCCTGCCTTGGCCTGAAACACACACCACAAACACAAGTGAAAAAGAAGGTTTTTGCTGATTCTCAGTAAATTGCTCAGCTAAGAAGTGTCACAGGATGGGGCTTTCTGCAATATATTTTCTTCTTTAATCCTGTTCAAGTGACTAAAGGGAACAGTCTCACATGTCATTGAATAAAGCCCACAAGAGTTCCCCAGGACAATGACCTAATGTACCTGATTGGCAACCGAGGAGCACACAGGTGATTTGATGAGGGATAGATGGCTTATGTGGCATCAGAAAAAGGAGGAACTTAGTTATCCAGTTTGGCATATTTTGTCGCATCAACTTCACCAGTCACAAAAACAATATAAAAAGCTGCAAGAAGGAGGAGGGAGATTTCATACAAAAGTTAACCTACCTTCTGGACAACGTGGCCTAGCACCTGTAAAGCCAGGGTCCTCTGTTGAATAACCTGGCTGCGAGACAAATGGAAGAGTTCTTGGAGCGAGTAACCAGCCCGCTAGAACAAAATAAGAGTATCCAAACAGGATCATTATGATAAGAAGACTACAGAAATGTTGTAACTGTATCATTTCCAAGCTGCAGAAGAGACACACAATCCTGTCAATAAATCTATGCATTTGTGCATGTATGCGTGTGTGCAGACAGAAGGACCTACAAGGTACTGGCACTAAGGAAGGTTGAACAGCATCATCTCCAAAGACATCTAGCACACAAAACAAGCCATACACTACAAAAATGGCTGGAAGAATATACACTGCCCAGTATGACCAAGACTAGCGCACTGGGGGGGGGGGGGCAGCAAGAGACAGATTCTTTCCTGACATGGAAATCAGTCAGTCCTTAACAAAATATAAAAACTAAGGGTCCAATCCTATCCAACTTTCCAGTGCTAAAGCGGCCATGCCAACGGATGAATTCTGCATCTTATACTGGGGTGGGGGGGCTCACAGAGGCCTCCTCAAGTTAAGAAAACATTTGTTTCCTTACCTTGGGGCTGCATTGGGGCTGGGAAGTTGGATAGAATTGGGCCTTCAGTCTTTCAAAGGAAACATTTATACAATGAAGCACTGTTGGACTGCCAAACATCTTAGCGGTAGTTCAGGTAATCCCTGATGCCCCAGGAGGAGGTGGAGACAAATCCCAACATCATACACAATGAGAAAATTCATTTTACTGACCGCATACTAATAATTTTCTTTGAAAGTAGTATTTTTCTCTGTTTCACGCTTCCATTTTTTAAAGCGCTAATGTATTTTTGCACATCTCCTGCTGAGCCCCAGCTCAAAACCATTAATCATCACCCTTCGCTTTTTCAATTATCTAACCCAAGACTGCCTAAGAATAGAAAGAATATTGAGAGTCCAACATGCAAAAGAGACAGTAAAATATGCTCTGGTGTTCTAGAGAATTCTTCCTTACTTCTGCCTCCTCTCCATGGTGGTGCAGGCCCAGGTGCGTAGGGAAATCTTGGTCAGGGGAAAGAAGTTCTCCCTTCAAACTGAAGCGTACTTGCATTCCCTTTCAGGGAAGGAAAAAAAATTAAAATTAAAAAGATTGGTGTATTTACATTTAATAAAATCAATCTAGTAGAATTTCGATCCCTTACCTTACCTCCTCCCAACTCTCTCCTGTTCACATGTTCTAGGGCAGTGTTTCTCAAACTGTGCGTTGGGACCCACTAGGTGGGTTGTGAGCCAATTTCAGGTGGGTCCCCATGTATTTCAATATTTTATTTTTAATATATTAGACTTGATGCTCCCATGTATGTGAATGCATCTGGGGAAATGTTACAGCTCTGTACTTTTAACAGGCTGCTATGTAAATGCTTTTAACAATAATAATAAATGGGACTTACTCCTGGGTAAGTGTGGGTAGGATTGCAGCCTAGGATTGTTTAAATCTTCCTGCTTGATGATGTCACTTCCTGTTATGAGATCACTTCCGGTGGGTCCTGACAGATTCCCATTCTAAAAAAGTGGGTCCCAGTGCTAAACACCTGAGAACCACTGTCCTAGGGAAAGAGAACTGGATGTTTCATCCCATTCCATCATTTTTGCTTCAACCCTATAATGCATTTCACAGGGGGCTGCCCTTGGCACTCAGAGGCTGTGGGAGGCAGAAAATATTGGTCTTTGCGCTTTTGTGATTTATGGCATTTGGATCCCATCCTTCCTCCAACCAGTCCAGGGTCATATTTTACCCTAAAGAACGTAAGAAGAGCCCTGATGGATCAGGCCAAAAGGCCCACCTAGTCCAGCTTCCTATATCTCACAGTGGTCCATCACAGGGAGCCATTTCTCCCTGTGTACAAGAGACAAGATACCTGTATCCTGCTGCCATTCCCTTGCATCTGGCATTCAAAAGTAGGCTACTTCTAAAACCAGGAGGTTGCACATACCCATCATGGCTTGTAACCTGCGATGGATGTTTCTTCCAGAAACCTGTCCAAACCTCCCTTTTAAAAGTATCTAGGACAGACTTCATCAACACATCCTGTGGCAAGGCGCTCCACAGATTAATTATATGCTGGGTAAAGAAATCTATGGGCCTTGCTACAAACTAATCAGATAGGTTAGTCTGAGAGGTAAAAACTTGTCAAGCCCATTCAGTGAGTTTCATCACTGAGGAGGGGTTGAAATATGGCTTTCCTACACCTGAAGCTCAATGCTCTAGCCAGCAGTAGGCAAACATTTTGGCAGGAGGGCCACATCTTTTCTCTGTGTCGGAGGCTAAGAAAAAAAAAATCAATTTACATTCAAATTTGAATTTACATAAATGTACATAAGTGAATACATAACAGAGGAAACTTACATGAATGAACGGATTTTACTGGGCTTATTTATAATACATATGAGAACTATAATACAGGCACGTAGGGCCAATGAGAACTATGAACAGTGCCACACACCTCTTGTACAGAAGACAATGAGGCAATGTTCAGAGGCAATGAGGGGGTTATAACACCCAGGGGAAAGTAGAACACACATGGAGACTATAAAAGTTTTGCTCTAACTTAGCCCGCAGCTCACGTCTGGCAGTCGCAACCAGCAGTTGCTGGCCAGCGGACTTCAAACAGTCTCTGGAGGGCCAGAGACTCATTGGAGACCGAGAGCTCCCTGTTCCTAAGGGGGGTTCCCGAGGACCGCAAATGACCTTCAGGCCAGGGCTTGCCCACTCCTTCTCTAGCTCAGCGGTTCTCAAACTTTGTCTTGCCATGACCCACATCACCTTCCAGGTTGGGCTGCAACCCAATGCTCAATGCCACACCACAAAGCATTACTGGGAGCCACAAGAGGCCACTTCTGGGTTGTGCCAGGCCCACAACCCACCACACTGGCACTCAAGGGGCCCAAAATGCCTTGCAGAAGCAAACCAGAAGTTGCTTCTGGTCGCTTCCGCAAGGCATTCTGAGACCCACAGAGGCCAATGCGATGGGTTGCGGGCAGGGCGCAACCCAGAAGCAGTCTCCTGTGGCTCCCAGAAATGTTCTGCAGCATGACAGCAAGCATTGGGTCGTGACCCGCTGCACATCGGGTCACGACCCACAGTTTGAGAAACACTGCTCTAGGCCACCCTGGCTGACTGACTAGAATAGATTATCAGAAACATGTTACACTAGTTTTTTCTGTCTAAAGAGTATTCTTGTTGCTTTCTACATAGAATCCAGGGGCCTGACTTTCATATATCAAGCCCTTCATGATTTTCTTCCACAGTGCTTTGGAAACTATGTTCCACATCCTTGGCTGATTCATGCCTGAACACATTCACTCTGAAAAACAGCAACAGCATGTCAACTACGAACTTCAAGGGTTCACAGAAAAGCCTTCTTGATGGGTATCTCACTGTCCAAGCCAGACCAGATCTGGACCATAAAATTTTGTTTATGCCATTTTTTCCTGTCTTGCCAAATGAGTCAGACTGCAACCTTATGCACACACACTCCTATGTAAGACCCATTAAACTCAATGGGGCTTACTTCTGAGTAGACATGCATGTTGTTGTTGGCAACCTTCAGTCTCGAAAGACTATGGTATCACGCTCTGAAAGGTGGTTCTGGAACAGCGTCTAGTGTGGCTGAAAAGGCCAGTTCGGGAGTGACAATCCCTTCAACACTGGGAGCAAGTGCAGTCTGTCCCTGGTCTGTCTCCCCGGCTATGGGCCTTCCTTCTTTGCCTCTTTGCCTCAGTCTGTTGGCCAAGTGTCTCTTCAAACTGGGAACTGCCATGCTGCACAGCCTGCCTCCAAGCGGGCCGCTCAGAGATTGTGATTGTGCTGAAAGTGGTGTATAAGTTTGTAATTTAATATACAAATGAATTGTACATAACTAAGATTCCTAGCAAAATCAGTCATCCTGCCAAATATGATTTAGGGCTCAATCCTAGCCAATTTTCCAGTGCCAATGAGGCTGTGCCAACAGGGCATGCACTGAATCCTGCAGTGGCAGAGGGACATTCAAAGAGGCCTCCTCAAGGTAAGGGAACATTTGTTCCCTTACTTTGGGGTTGCATTGCAACTGCATCAGTGCTGGAAAGTTGGATAGGATTGGGCCCTTAGAGGCTAATCCTATATAAGTCTACTCAGAAGTAAGTCCCATTATAGTCATTGGGGCTTGCTCCCAGGTAAGTGTGTATAGGATTGTACCCTTAGGGCAAAATCCTATCCCATTTTTCAGCACTGGTGCAGTCCTGCCATCCTCTGGCATGCGCTGCAGCCTTTGGTGGGAGTGCAATCATGAAAACTTCCTCCAAGTTAGGGAAGATTTGTTCCCTTTCCTCAAGGCTGCATTGCAGCTGCACCGGCATTAGAAAGTTGGATAGGATTGGGCCCTTAGTCAACTCAACATGGTGATATCACCAAGACACATCGCTCCTGAAAAGATTAATTTCACAACAAGAGAAAATGACTTTGTGCTAGGTTTATATAAGGATGGTAACTTTGTAGTCACAGAGTGCACATTAATAGTGGGGAGAGGTAAAAAAAAGAGAGAGAGAGAGAGACAGAGAAAATAAACCGTTTTATTTCCCAACCTTTCTCGTTTTCCTCTGCCGAGGCTGCGGAAGATCCTTCATCCACTCCAGCTTCTCAAATTCCACACTGTCCATGTGGATCCAATTCTTCTGAGGCTTCACAGGAAGGTCATCAACTTTTAAGAAAGACAACAAGAACCGTTTTTCTTCTTGGCACAAAGAGAGCACATCACTGTCTTTGCCAACACTGTCTTTGCGCTTGGCTTTGAAAAGTACTCAAATTACAGCTTTCATGCATCGGGGTGGGGGGAGGAGAGACACCCTGAAATTGACTCATCATCAATACATAAACATCAGAGATCTGTCATCTATTTAATCTTCCATAAAGATCTAGAGAAGGAGGGCGGATGGAGTCATTAATGAAATTCACTGGTGAACTGAAGAGGGGCTGAATAGCAGCTTGGATGTGGAATGAACACAACAAGATTAGAAATCAACAGCAGAAAATAAAATGAGACTAGTTATTTAAAATGCATCTAGCATTTAGAAAAAGTCCTGACAACAAAGATGCAGGGGGGCGGGAAGAGAAGCTGAACATTTAGAAAAATAACTGCTGCTGAAGAGCAGCCTGACTAAGACCCCCCAAACAGGGGGCTATTTCACAGCAAATACACTTCCAATTCAGAATTTTAGAATTTAGAATTTTGGGTCCCCCAACAGGCAACAGAAAATTGAAGACCAAAATAACATAAAGAGATATTGGCTAAATGGGAGAGTGTTATGATATCCATCAGGTCTTCAAATGATTTGAACGCAGGGAATACTTAACTACCCTCTCTTTTGGGCCCTAGGTCAAATCAGGCCTTTCCCCCTCCTCTCCCCCATGACTAAGCTTTGTTAAGAAAAAGAAACAAGGAACCCCAAGCAGTGGATTCCAACAAGCTTTCGATGTACTGTCTAGCTTGGCCCCAGTATGGAGACTACTGCTCTTTTTCATGCTTAGATTTTAGCTGGTGTGTTTTTGCAACATCTTCACTGTTTTTATTAATTGTATATTTTGCACTGGTTATTTTCTTAGTAATTTAAAAAGGTATGACTGTGTGGTGGATAGTTACTTAAAAATATATGACTGGTTGCAGCTTCTGCACCCCCAAAGTTGGGCAAAGGCTATCCTGGCCACGGCAGCCACCTGGTGAGAACAGGTCAATATGCATCAAGTATTTCTGAACCAAGAGAACCTCTGTTTTGTCCAGACTTAATTCCAGCTTTCTAGCCCACATCCAGTTCTCAACCATCTCTAGCCAGCACTCCATGACTTCAACAGCTGCCCCACCCCATATTTGGTAAAAAAGAGAGTCGGAGTTAGGTGTTGTCACATACAGATGGCATCCTACTCCAGGTCCCTAGATGATCCCTCCCAGTGTTTTCATGTAGATATCAAACAGCACAGAGGATGATAGAACCTTGTGACAACCTACACACCAATGGCTAGGGTGCTGAACAGAAATCTCCCAGCACCACCTTCAAGGCTGCCAGCCAGGCAGGAGCAGAACCTGCAAAACGTTGCCTCTCAGCCCCAACACAGCCAACTGTTCCAAAAAGATACTACAGCTGATGGTGTCAAAAGCCACTGAGAGATCCAGAAGACCAACAGGGACGTACTCCCCATATCCAATCTCTGTAGCAGGTCATCTGTCAGGACAACCAAGGCAGTCACCATTCTGAAGCCACACTGAAAGAGATCCAGATCATCTGTTCCACCCAGAACACCCTGGAGATGAGATGCTACTACCTGCTTGATGACCTTGCCCAGAAAAGGGAGGTTTGAATCTGGCCTTACATAGAAATCTGGCCACACAGAGAAATCTAAGGAGGTGGTCTTTCGGAGGGGGCATACCACTGATTTTTTCAAAACCAACAGCTAAAGCCCCTCCTTGAGAGTTTAACTGACCACCCTCCCCACCCACTTGGCCAACACCGGGCCTTATAAGTCAAGCTGGGCAAGGGTAAAGCAGGCAGACAGAGGGCCACACACTCCAAAGGATACTGTCCACATCCTCAGGCTGCACAAGAAGAGAGAATCCAGAACTAAGGACAAACAGATACAGGAGTGACATCAATAAATCCGATCAGTGTGGAATCCAAGTTATGTAGGATGCGAGCAGTTTTATCTGCGAAGTGCCTGACAAATTTATCACAGTGAACAACCATATGCTCCTTCACCCCTGGGAGGTCCAGATGGAGCAAGCCCAGTGGAAGCGTTCAGCAGAAGCTTGAGTCAACACCCATCCTATTTTTATTTTTTAAAGCATTCTAAAATGGTGGAATGAAGAATCAACACACCAGGATGGTGGGTGTGCAGCAGGAGGAAGCAGAAATCAACAGAAAATGCTCAGTGGTGTGCGTAACACAACAAATATTTGTTTTTCCTGGTTTCTCCTCTCTGTTAATCACTAAATGGAAAGAGCTGATTAAATCTTGCTCCAAATAGGATTAGTAACAGGCACCATCAGACGCTGCACTGCAATCTTGACAACGGGGGAAAGAAAAGACCCCATATATATTCCAGGGCATCAGCAAGCTGATTGCTGAGGAACCTTTTATAGAAACACAAGCTGGCAGCCTGGACTGTGAATATGCATTGAACCTTTTCTAGCATATGCTTTGTTTCTTCAGACCGACATGGGCAACAGGCAAGCAGCCTATAGTGTCATTTCCTGAAGTTTGGTTTCTCCCCCCGCTGTGCCGTTTTACAGCCATGGCCTGCTAAGACAGATCACCACGTCTGTGGAGGTTTTCAACTCCCAGTAACCAAATTTAGTCTTAACAGACTTCTTTCCTCCATTGTGTCTTCATAAAGCACACCAGGACATGTCCTCCGCGCGCATAGCGCATTGAACAGATTGACAGAGAAGACATTGAACTTGGGCATGGTGAACTCCCCCTCAACAATGAAGCACACTGGGCAGCCTTGGGCAAGTCATTCTCTTCCAGATTAATCTTCCTCTACCTGTGAGGCTTTTCTGAGCTCTCTGGAGGAAGAATGGGATGCAAATGTAAAGAATGCATGAAACTGAGGAACAGAACCTGCAGTTCATGGTCACACAGCTTCCTGGAAGCCGCTCATTCAGAATTATTTCATGATTCTGAGCTATTCAGTGACTTGCTGCTGAATGTACAACATCTATTGAAAAATAGATGTGCTTGAGGTGACACAATGCAATATCATGTGCGGTGAATGACTCGGATCAAAACATTACATTACAAAGAGGTGGTAGAATTCTGAATGGCTCCACTTCATGCTGTAGCTGTGGAGATGTTTCAGAATGCAGGGGGGCCTCTGTATCCGCGGTTTCACTTAACCACAGTTGCTTACCCCTGCACCCTCCAGGGGGGCCTCTGTATCCGCGGTTTCACTTAACCACAGATGCTTCCCCCTGCACCCTCCAGAGGCGAGGGAAAATTCCCCTATGGGATGCAGCACAGCTTGTGCCAAACTGATGCATTGCCACTACTGGGCTATCAGTGAGAACGAATTGTTCCCTTTCTGATGCAAAAGCAGCCGGTCCTCTTTCCTCAGGAATAATGGCTGCTGCTGGTTTATTCATGACAAATTTATTCCTTCCCATCAACAGTGGCAGCTTTCCAAAGCTAAGTGCTATTGCAAAATTAGTATTGCATCTCCTGCTGGGCCCAAGGTGCTGCATGCACAACCTCACTAACCTGAAAAGCTTCACTGATCTTTTGTAATTGCTCCTCTCTCTTGGGTGATAGACTAGTTCATCCCACATAATTCACTTGCACTTGGTCCAACACATTTTTTTTTGAACCCCATGAACCAAAGGCTGCCTTCTTCCTGTACCTCTCCTGTCCCAACATTCCATTTCATTGGTCCTGTGCTACAGAACTGAAGACGGAACAATAACATTTCACTTATATAACCACACCTTACATGTTATTTTTTTTAGCGCCACTGTGCCAATAAAAGCAAACCCAAAAATAAAAGCAAAAGCAAAAATAAAAGCATGAGTAGAATGCGAAGAAGATGAAAAATGTGGTGGAGAAAAACAGGAGGTGGGGAAGGGAGCTGGGGTGTGACAACAGGGTCCCTCCAGAGGTGCTAATCCACCTGCTCCCCTTCTCCCCCCTTTCTGCACAGTTAAGCTGCTCTCTCCACAAGCAAACAGTAAACACCGCTGTTATCTCAGCAAACCATGCTGCTCAAATCCAAGAGCAATTCAAAGATCTCATTAGGCAGGCTCCATGCTACAGTGAGAACCAGAGAACACAACTGAGCAGAGGATGAGAGAGGACAGCAAAGGAACGAGGAGAGACAGGAAGCCAAATGCTCCAGAAGAGAAGCAACAAGATGGGTGGAACAGAAGATAACCACAGCCAGGAAGGTCTGAACTGAAGCTTAAGAAATACCCTGCACAATTCATACTCCATTAAATAATTTTATAATATGGGGACCCCCTAAATCTGTGGATCTTGTATCTGCGGATCAGGTTGGGGGGCTCCCAGCACATATGCGCCCCATCCAGAGGGGCTTCTGAGCCTTGCAGAGGTTGAGATTGTCCGTCTCCAGTCCCTGAAGGGCTCAGTCTGAGCTGTATAGTTCAAAACACACGACTTCCTTATAAGGCATTTAAAATGTGATTTCCAGTTTTACAGAGGAACTGGAAGTCGTGTGTTTTTAGCTATATAGCTCAATCTGAGCCCAGTAGAGACCGGGGATGGATGTCATCTAGTAAGTGCATGGCAGAGGTAAGATTTAAACCCATGACTTCCCAATTCAAATCCGATAGACACTAACCTGGGAGCAAGTCCCACTGAACTCAATCAGACTTACTTCTGAGTAGATATGCATAGGATTGTGTTGTCGGTCTCTTAGCCACTATGCTTCACCAGATCTATGGTGCACTTATTATTATACTTATGTTCTGCCTTTCTTTCATAAGAAAGAACTCAGGGTGGCTGATGATAGAATCCACACAGTCACCTGTACAAGCACTGACCAGATCTAGACCAGCTTAGCTTCAGCAAAGTGACTGTGAGCCCAGTCCTATCCTTTCCCCCACCATAGCAGGCAGCTGCATCAAAACAGGCGGTGCTGATTGCTATGGTGGGCGGCAGAGATTGGGAGGGGAAATTATTTTCCCTTACTCCTGCATAAATCTCCTGATCGTCAATAGATCTCCTTGAACCTGAGCACACAGTTCAGTAGGTGCAAGTCTGAGGAGACAAAAGGGACATGCTGGCTGCTATTGGAGGGGAAGGCATCTTGCGAAAGTCGCTGGCGCTGGGTGCCATGCCCTCCCACCTTTGGCATGCCCCCATTCCACCCTCCCCCCTGCCAACTTTCCTTGCCCTACCCTCCACCACACTTGGGGCCACTCCAGTCTCCCTGGCAGCAGTGCAGTAAAAGGTATCTTCACTTGCTGCTAGAGCGCTATTTACAACTGGCATAAGGCCAGCAGCGCTGAAGTCCAATATGATTAGGCTGTGTAATATGCACCCTCAGACCATGCCTGGGCAGGACGCAACCTCCTGGTCACAGACCATCAGGTGCTCAGCAACTCCCTTGTTTTTGCAATCCCAGACAGGCCGCAAAAACAGGAGGTTAATTATGCCACAGTGGGCTGAGGGGGATCTCTCTTCAGCATGGTGTGGCTGTTCAGTCCTCCTTCAGTGGAAAACAAACTTGTCCTTACTACTGAGACAAGGGGTTGAAGGACAGGATCCAGAAACACGAATCAGGCCTCGTACCAAGAGGCTCACACCAAAGCCATGAAATCTCTGCCTCGACACCTTAGTCCTCACCCACAACCGAAATGAGACAGAAGTGTCTGTAACTACATTTGCTCGCATTCCTCTTTTGCTGTTCTGGTCTCTCCCTCTACTTCCTCCCTCTGCTGTCGCCCAGAATTTAAAATTAAGCTCCTCTTTCTTTTGCTTACATCACTCTGGAAAGCTGAATACAGCACTGCTTGGTACAGTACAACCAAAACAACCAGGACACACTTCTCCAAAAGGTCACCATGCTGATTTGTAGCACGTCTCTCCATTTTTTATGCCAGCCTTGTTATTCAGGGACAGAATAGACTACTGGTGCTGCAGAGCCTTTGGAAAGAACAGCTGCCTACAGGTAACTCAGTCCAGACCACCAAGTTTACTTACGTACAGGAAAGAGAAACGGACCCTAAGACATTACAAGAACACCAAGGATACTGCAAGCTCACCCACCACAGCATCTGAATTCAAGCTCAAACAGAAGCCTGAAGGTCCCTCTCATGAGCTGGACTCCAATATGAGCTTTTAAGCACCGCAACCACCATATAATATACAGATGGATTTTATCAGCTTCCTCTCCACAGCTGTAGAACGCCAGACAACCACCACCTCAAGCTGTGTCTCTCTTAAGCCTTCATACTCCATGCTGAGGAAAATATCATCCAAACATAAGCTTTTCAAATCATACACGCTTTATCGGCCTTGAAAGGAGGGAAACACCCTGATATGCCGGCATTAGCCTCAAGCAGCTCCAGAAAACACTTTTGTTATGTTCATGGCAAATTTTGACTGGAAGGAACACCTCCGTTTTTCAGTCACTCTTTCCCAATAGCCACAGTCATTTCTCACTAGCCTTAGCAAGCCTCACAAAAGCCAAAATGGAAATCCAGTAATATTGTCATATGGGTCGGCAACTTTCAATGTGTTTCATTTCACACCATCACTGACCATCTTTTCGCCTCATGAGATGTCACACTTCCATCTTCCTGGACACTCTTCTGGGTTCTGTGGCTCTGTTTCTAGGGCAACTGTCTGTAGTAATGAATGGTCTGTTCCTCTTCCTCCACATGAAGAAGGACAGACAATTCAACACTACAGAAGGCTGTCCTTGAAGCAGAGCCACAGAAGAGTTTTTCAGCACTTTTCAACTGCTGTGCTCCAAACTCCTACGGCACCCCTGTGGACCATTTGTGACGCGCTAATGTACCAAGACACAGCAGTGAAAATTGCTGCTATAGCTCCAGACAACATTCAGTTTTCTATCTCAAACACTCTCCAGCTTAACTTCACCTGAGACTCCTACGGCACAAGCAGCAAACAGCCTTGGCAATTTTGTGATTAGTGGCCATCACACTCTTCCTTCCATTCCCACAGCTCCTGATCTCTTAAATCCAGTCCTCTACTTAAATGTAGAAAACAGTTTCATTCTTCCTGCTATGCCTCTGCCCAAGTCCTTAACAATAAACAACACGTAAAGTTGCCTATAGATTCGTGGATTCAGTAACTTTAAGTAAAACAACTTATAATGAAACCAATTTTACCGCTGGCTAGTTGATACGTGTAAACAAGAGTTACATTCCAACAGCATATTTCTGGTCACAAAAACATCTAAATAGACTCCAAACACTTCTAATATTAATCAGTGAAGTAAATATGAGCTTTATGAGCCTGAGAAAACCCACACAGGCACGGGGAGAATGTGCAAACAGCACACACAGTGGCCCTGGGCCACAAACCAATTTTTTTTTTTTCAATCAATGTTACAACGAAACGACTTAAAACAACTTTAAGTCAGGACTTGCTATAGCTTTTGGGAATCAGAGGTTTTCCAGGTGGAATTTGAAGAGTGGGGAGATAGCTCTAATAGTAGAGCACCTGCTTTGCACATGAAAAGTCCAGGGTTCAATCCCTGGTTTCTCCAGATAGGATCCCTGTCTGAAACCCTGGAGAACTTCTGCCAGTCAGTGTAGATTTCTGGATTTAAAAAAAAACCCTCTGGGTAGAAGCAGAAAACTGAACCCAGAATGGGAAGAAGTAAAAATGTTCCCTAAATGCGCATGTTTCACAAGGACCAGGTTAACACTGCCACTTGGCACAGCAAGCCTAATATTATGAATGAATCAGCAACAAGACAACCAAACATACTGAGTAATCCCAAAGGACACACAGGCCGCCAAGAAGTGAAGGTGCCATTCAAAATGACTCCATCAGCAGTCGCATCTCTAATTGCTACCGGCTTTCCTCTCCACCAACCTTGCCAGAGAGGAGTGCAGTAGTAGCAGATGTAAAAAACTTTTCTTATCAAGACTTTAAGTGAGGTAAAAAAAATTATTCCCCTAGAGCAGTCATTTTCAATCACTGTGCCGTGACACACTGGCGTGCCACGGATGGTCTGCAGCGTGCCACGGGGGTTTAGGGGAGGATCATTTGTTAGTTGGGCCACTGGGGGATGGGAGCCCCTGCTGTCGGTGCAGTGTGCCTTGTCAACTGCCAAAAAACGGATAATGTGCCTTGACAATTTTAGTGCCTTGTCAGTGTGCCAGGAGATGAAAAAGACTGAAAATCACTGCCCTAGCAAGAAAATCATGTGAAACAGCCCTATCCAATTTCATTACATAAATTACTTGGTGCTCATTAACAAAAAAATGGTACGGTGGGCTCTCCTTACCCACAGGTATAGCATTCAGATTTGAGCCTATACAGGTGCCCAGTGTACATCTGGAGGGACTCACAGACCTCCCAGACATGACTGGAAGTGTCTTCCTGTTGTGTCCGGGAGGCCTTCACGTACTTCAGAAGGCCTCCCGGTGGCTTCAAAAGGGTACTTCCTGTTTTTCCGGCTCTCCGCCCCCCATTCTATTATCCGCTGAATTCAGTAATGCACGGGGGTGGGGGTGGTCCTAGAACTGATTTCCTGGGGATAATGAGGGCCCACTGTACTGTTATCCCATTTAGGGTGCAATCCTATCCTGCAGTGGAAAAGGCAAACCAGGAGGCTTACGCTGTATCCAGCGCAGAATAGTGGCCACAAGCGGCTTAGTCAGAGGCAAGGACAAACATTTCTCCTAACCATTGTGTGAGCGCCGCTGGCCCCTATGGGTCTCCTCGGACTTGTGCCACCTACATAAGAACATAAGAACAACCCCACTGGATCAGGCCATAGGCCCATCTAGTCCAGCTTCCTGTATCTCACAGCGGCCCACCAAATGCCCCAGGGAGCGCACCAGATAACAAGAGACCTCATCCTGGTGCCCTCCCTTGCATCTGGCATTCTGACATAGCTCATTTCTAAAATCAGGAGGTTGCACATACACATCATGGCTTGTAACCCGTAATGGATTTTTCTCCAGAAACTTGTCCAATCCCCTTTTAAAGGTGTCCAGGCCAGACGCCACTCCGTTCTACCCAGGAACAGGGATTGGGATCCAACAGTTATGCCAGATCCCAGCCCTGCCTCCCACTCCCCTCCCGCCCACCCCTGGGGCAGGCCCCCATCCGACCTCTCCCCGCCCAGGAACGCCTCCCTCCCGCCTTCCTTTGGTTCTTGCATCGGCACATCCAAGCCAACGCAAGGTGCTCAGAAGAAGCCGGCTTGGAGGCTTCCGTCAGCCTCCGCAGGCCGGCACTTCTGAGCACTGGCCCAGCTTCCTCCTGAGGAGACGCAAAGGTGCCTTACAGCACGTTTGCGACCATCCTGGGCCAGCGCAACGGACTTGCACTGGCCCAAGTCAAGGGCAGGGTTGCGCCCTTAGTCTTCAAAATCTGACTTTAAAATTCCTGGCTTCTAAACTGGGCAATAAACAACACCCTGCAAAATGAATGTGAACTGGAAACTTTGCAGATGTCCTTTAAAGCCAAGATTTCCTCTGTTGACAGACAGCCACACAGTTATTACCTGTGACATCCATTCTTGCCTGGGCTTCAGTCCCCTCCATGCCTGGTTCTTCTTCTATGTCTGGCTCTGATAACAAAGGAGCCTTCAGCACTTCTTCTGTCTTGTGCTGGGGTTTTGGCCCCGTTTCTGGATGCGTAAGATCTCTCGGCCTCTCTTGCTCCATTTTTTCTTCTCCTTCCTGACCTGAACCAGCTCCACGTCGTGACTTTAAGAAAGCGACTAAGCTGGGGTCTAATTACAGTGAAAAAGACTTGTTTCAAGACATGCATGTTTCAAGATTGGCATTAAAATGCAGAGACGTATTTCTAACAAGGGCAATCTGACCTCCTACAGCAGGGTCACCAAACTACAGCCTGGGGGCTGAATCCAGTGGCACTAAAAAAAATAGTTAATTATCCAAATAAACAAATGAATAAAATACAGAGTGAGGTAGAGTTCACCCACTACTGAGAACAGCTAAGGAAAGCCAGCAAGCTGTTTGTACCTAAGTGGGCCAGCAATCGTTTCTGCTCCTCCAAGATCTGGTCTTCAGACATGGATTGCAGCCTCTCCAAGTTCTCCTTGTGGATATTCTGGGCTTCCTGCTCACCAGTCAGGCTTTGTAGACCCTCACCAGTGACAATACGAGCTCGTCGAGTGTGTAGGGTACCACCAGGTTTATCTAGAAACCAGGAACAAAGGAAGCTGCATTCATAATCAAACATTACTAAGAGAACGTGCTACGCTGCCTCAAACACTGTCCTACGTGCTTATTAATCTAAAGAACAGCATCCAACTTAATCTTTATCCACATTTTCTCTCAATCACTGGCTCATTTTTACGAGAAAAAAATGCTGCAAGACTGACATTCTGCACTATTTTCATGCTGTAACTCCTGTAGATAAAGATGTGTGAACAGGAAAAAGCTAAAAGGTACTCTTCTAGGGGAAACTAAGCAGACACTTTTCTTTCCTTTCAATTACAGTCTCCTCCCACTACCACCACCATAACAGTACTACTACCTGCATTGGTCAGAGCCCAAATCAAAGTTCTATGGGGAAGTGGAACTGGACAGAAAGACCTGAGACACCTTGTACATAACAGCCTGGAGAAGCTAAGGGACAAAGGAACTTAGACTCCATGTTAGGTAGGCCCTTAAATGTGGACATCTGAATAGCTTTTACAGCCTGGACATTTAATATGATGTTTCACTGCTGCCCTTGCATTTTTATTGTATTTGTACTTTTATTGTAATCTGTTTATAGACTGTTTTAATGTTTTATTAATATTATACTGTAATTTTTAACTGTGTTTTTATTTTTTGTACTTATTGTAAGCCGCCTTGGGTCCTCTTAGGTAATAAATGTATATGATAAATAAATTTCATTTTTAATGGCGGCTGCTCCCCAAGCATAAGGCAGGTCGTGAAAGAGAGTAAGGGCAGTTCTGGAAACATTCAGCAGTCTGGGCCATGAAAGAGAGAGAGAGAGAGCCCAACTAAGTCTACTCCCAATCAATACAGGAGACCATGTGCCAGACCTCTTGGGCTGACGGTTGTTCCCAGGAGTCCAAATGGCAGAGCACTGCTTTTCAAAAGCCATCTGCTTCCTGTATCCCTCTTCATTAAGCAGTTTCACAGCTGCCATCAGCCCAAGAGTACTTGGAGAGCCAATCTCCAACCACATATTTCTGGATTCACCTTCCTCGGCTCTGTGGAATTCCGCTTCCAAAGGCTCCAGAAGGAAGGCATCATCCTGAATCGCTTGCCCTGCGTCTGTCAGTCCAGCATCAAGAGGTGGAGATGCTTGAGCCACCTCAGTTGCCCTCATAGCCGCTATCTTCTGGGCAAAGATACTTTTTCTTCCAGGTGCCAGTTTTGCCTGCAGGATTACAAGACAGCAAGTGACTATGCCTCTATCTTAGTCCTCATGGTAACCTAAAACAGTTCCAACATTTCCTGCACAGGTGTTTCTTCCCCTGCCCCATCAGCAGATCTGGTTCTCCAGATAACATGAGATGCAGACAAGTAGTCTGCACACTATGGGGACACAGCTAGAACATTAACTGCTTCCTCTTAATGTTCAGTTAATCTCTCCCTGTAGCATTCAGGTTTGTTGCGTTCTTCAGTTAAGCAAGAATGTTCATGTGTTAAAGAAATGCCCTTGTTTCAACAATAATAAAGAAAAATTAAGGTAATGGAAACAGGGGGCTATTTATATGAGGTTCCTCCATATCGATGGTTACCATATACGGGGGGGACACTCGTACTCTGATTCAATCAGGTCAATATGTGCTATCCAGACTTTGTCACATTTTCAACACATATTTCTACATACAATTCTGCCTCCCTCCATCTCTCCCTGGAGCACTTGCTATTTGTATAGAAGACAACACATCTGTAAAAGACCTCGCTATAACATTCAATACCACCTGTGCTAATGCAGTTTACTCATTAAAACAGCCAGAAAAGAGTTATGTTTATCTGCACAGACTGCAATTCAACAGTTCGGCATAAAGTAACTTTAAAATACTCATGTCCTGTCCAGAACAGGTTGAACACATCCCTAGTTAGATGAACCACCCTCTAAGGGTGTAATCCTAAGTGTGACTTGGGCCAGCACAAGTCCCTTGTGCCAGCCCAGGAGGGTCACAAACGTGCCGTAAAGCACGTTTGCTCCTTCTCTAGAGTCAGCTAGGCTGGCACAGAGATGTGTGCCGGCCTGCAGAGGCTGAATCCAGCCTCCGCACCAACTTGGGCAGGGAGGCTTGTGTCGGCTGAGCTCGGCTGATGCAGGGGTCTGCGGTGGGTGGGGAGGAGGTGGGGGAGGTGTTTCGGGATGGGGGAGAGCAGACGGAGGGTGGTCCCGGGGGCGAGCAGGGGGGCTGGGACTCGGTGGATATGCCGGATTCTAGCCCCCCATTACCAAGCAGCACAGAATGGCAAGCTGCTCCACTCTCCTCTGACTTATGCCACCTCCAGAGGTGGTGCAAATCTGAGGAGACCCATTGGGGCTGCGGTAGCTTACACGGGGGTAAGAAGAAGAGTTTCCCCTTATCTCTGACTGAGCCACTTTGGGCCCCATCTTGTGCTGGATACAGCGCAGGCCACTTGGCCTGCCTGTTCCAGCGCAAGGTAAGACTGCACAGCACAAGAACATCCACCTTGTCTGAACTGACTTTAAATTTGCTGACCCTCATCCAGCATTTCATTTCTGGATCCAAGACCACCAATTTACCACTTCCACTGTGTCGCCTGAATCTGGCTGGAAGAGAAAAGCAGAGGTGGTAGACCCCAAACTTCTGAATTACCTCACTCAGTAGTTTCAGGTGCATGTTAAACAACAAGAGAGAGAAAACTGAATCGCTTAACAGGAATGCCCTGGGATGAGCAGAAGTCTTTCAGCACCACTTTTTGAAATTGCCTATCCAAATAAGAGCAGACCCTCAGCAGATCAGGAGCAAAACCACAGGAGATCAGCTGCTGATCTCCAACCCAAGCAGCCTATCTAAAAGTATACCATAACTGATAGGACTGAATGCCACCAATACATCCAGGAGAATTAACTAGATAACGCTTCCCCATCTGTCTCCAGCACGTCATCTGTTCGGATGACCAAGGCACACTTGGTGCCAAAACACAAGACTGGACTAAAACGCACCCAGATATTAAGACACAACAGTCTTTGAAATGCTACAAAGACCAAACCCCACAAAGTGTCCTCAAAACCAGGCTCTGAGTTTAATCGTTTTAATGGGGGATGGCGTCATACAGCTTCTAATTTGCACTTTCTCATTCTCTGCTATACACAGTGAAATGTATTTCTTTGCTATAAACAATGAACAAGGCAATCTGTACACTTCTTGGCATGGCAGAAAAGAAACCATCTGGTTTCATCATAGGTAAAGTCTGGCTAGCTTGTTCCACCCTGATGTGCACAAGAATTTATTCTGGGTGATTAATGTGCAAGTCTGCTTATCTGAGTGTTTTGCATTTCTGAGGAAAAAAACTTCACTGACTTGGAAAGGCCATTTCTGAAGAGCTGGGGACTTCACAGAGCAATGATTTCACAGTAATAAATTGGATTAATGATGCTTAACAATCCCTTTTAAAATTCACAGGGCGTTTACAGTCAGGCTCTGTCACAGACTTATTGACTATTGATAAGGAAATCAGGGAAAGAAGGCATGAAGCAACTTCACCTTCAAGGTAAAATACCACTACACCCTAAAGTTGCACAACCTATATGAACACAATTAACTGTGTGAAAGAAGGCTCCAACCTGCACAAAAAGTTTCTGGATTTGTAACTTCACTTTTCCCTCAGTGAGAGCAAAAACAGCTGCACACAGACAGAAACCTTTTTGTGCATGCAGAAGAAGAAATCAGATCTTGGTCCATTTCCCTTGTCTGGAAATAAAAAAATGGGGACAAAAAGTGTCACCTTTCCTACAGAGCAAACCAAGACTCTAGACTACCATATTCTTAGTAAGGAACTTTGCAGCATTCTAGAAAGCCTGTTTTTTTATTTTTGCCACATTTGAAATACTGCTTCTGACCACCAAACCCCAAGGATACTGTAGAGCTGGAAAAGGTGCAAAATGAGCAGAGAGCTGAAGCACCTTCCCAACAAGGATAAGATACAATACCTGGGGCTTTTTAACTTGGAAAAGGGTGGCACGTTTAACACTTACAACATCCTGCATAATATGAAGAGAGCTGAGAAAGGGATTCGTTTTTCTCACAGTACTAGAGCCAGGGATCACCCAAAGAAACTGACTGGCGTGAGAGTTAGGACACACAAAAGGAGGTGCTTCTTCATGCAAGACGTAATTAGTCTGTGGAACTCACTGCCACAAGATGTGGTAATGGCCACCGACTTGGATGGCTTTAAAAGGGGATTGGACAAATTCACAGAGGGCATGACTATCAGGACTATTAGTCATGACAGCTATGTGCTACCTCTGGGTTCAGTGGCAGTATGCTTCTAAATACCAGTTACAGGGGAACAATGGCAAAAGAGAGGTATGCCTTCCTCTATGGCTTAAGGGCTTCCCAGAGGCAGCTGCTGGGTCACTGTGGAAAATAGGATGGTACACTAGACAGCCCTTTGGCCTGATCCAGCAGAGCTTTCCTTATGGGTTTTTTTTTTTTAAAGTATTTTCCTTTACAAGAACTTCAGGCATGCCAGTTGACCAATCTCATAGCCTCAAGTTGCCTCCCAGGATACAAACTCCTGCACATGCTCTCCTTATGTTTCCGAGCCAGTCTCTCCAGGTGCTCCAATAAAGAGGCAGGCACCGCTAAACAGAAAGCAGCTGTAAATTTGGACGGTAGAGAAACTAGCAAGAGCAAAGTGACATTTGAATGGACAAGCAGAATGGAGGGGGTGTCTACTGCTTACCTCGGTTGTTATTTCAGACCTGTGAAAGGCTCTGGGGAACGGCTCTCCAGTGAAGACTGGTGTGGTCACAGTGGCAGTACTCGTGTCATGCTCCTGCCGCAGACAAGGAGAAAATGGGTACATGCATGCAAACACTTGTATAATTCAGCCTCTCTCTCTCTTGTGCTACTACCAGCGTCTTTTACTGACAGTTTTGTGCAGCTGCTTTTGGTGTTTCTTTCTGTGTATAATTTTGTGTGCTGGGCAGTACTTTCTGGTGCTATGTTCTGCTTCTAATCTGATACTTTATATTGTATAACATTATAATGTTTACCTTCTACAATGATACAGTTTTTGTAAGGTCTCTTGCACAGGTGCAAGTTGCTGAACGACCTTCCACCTTGGACCACATATACAAAGGTAATCAAAGCACAATGAAGAGGGTCTGAATGAAGCAATCAAGTATCCAACAGCCTGCGCAGCAAGTGTCTGTTTACACCACGAACAAGAGACTATTAATGAGGGAATCAGGTATCCTGCAGCATGGTGTCTGTTTACACAACAAAGCTCTTAAGAGGCTCTTAATGAGGCAATCCGTCTCCAGTAGCCTGTGGAGTGGTGTCTGGTGTGGAATGTCTGTTTATACAGCAAAGGCACCAGGTGGGGCTGAATGTTCACATAATGACCTGACTACATAACAGGGATCAGAGAAGGTATCCGCATCCTTAAGTGACGCACACCTGAATTTACTGCTTTATACTTTGTGACCCACATTGTGTGCCTCCTTATGGAGGGGGGATACAAACTGAATATAAATATTTATCTATAGTTTTCAGTGCTTCTCAGCAATATCAGGATTCTTAATTCATTATTATTGATTCAAAAACTAGGACACACAATTATTTTACTGAGGACTGCTGTGATGTGTCGATCACCATGATCCAACTGCTCCCCTGGATCCACATCAAAGTGAACACGAGTACTTTTAAACTTTGATTTCTTTGGAGGAGCTGGTGTCAGAGGTGGAGGTACATCGGGAAAATCTGAAAAAAATGAAAAGAACAAAAATTACATAAGAACATAAGAGTCCTGCTGGACCGGGCCAGGGGCCCATCTAGTCCAGCTTCCTGTATCAGACAATGGCCCATCGGATGCCACTGGAAGCTCACAAAATGACATGTATCCTGCTTCCAATTCTTTTCACCTGGTATTCAGAGACAGGCTATCTCTAAAATCTGGAGGTTGCATAGTCATCATGACTTGTAACTTGTGATGGACTTTTCTTTCAAAAATTTGTCCAGTTCTGCTTTAAATGTATCTAAGCCAGATGCCATCAATAACAACAACAACAACTTTATTTTTACCCCGCCTTTCTCCCCGAAGGGACTCAACGCGGCTGACAACAGGTTAAAACAGATTAAAAACATAACTTAAAACAAATAAAAACATATTAACCCATATCATAAAAACAGCAGTCAGATAAAAAAAGATCCTGTGGCAAGGGGTTCCACATATTAATTACGCAGGTATCAGCAATCCATAGGCACTTATCCTCTTCCAAAGTTACAAAAGCTCCACTTGTCTACTATCTTGACAAGACTTGACAAGACACACACAGAATTCTCACCTTTCCCCTTTCCTTATGCAAACAATGTATGCTCATAAGAGAGAACACTGCAAAACCACTAATGCTTGTATGCATTATTTTTAACGTTAAAGTGGTAACATTTGCGTCAAGTTACTTCTGACAGAAGACAGATTAATCATAACATTAATGCAAAGAGATACCAGATGGCCTCAGAAATGCTTTAGCAACTTGAATGCATACAGGTGGAAGAAACAATCGAAAAGAACAGGATAAAGTGGGTAAACCACAAGAAAGCATTCTGCTGCAGTTACAGAAGCGAACAGATGGTGAGTGATGTTGTCATCAGCAAAGATGGCTCCTTAGGTCGTTTGCTCCTCATATCCACCAGCAAAATCTGCATTCATGCCCAAATTAGCAGTCCGTTTGGATCGAACCAAGTGGCAAGCACCACTGAAAACCATGCGCAACTGCAAATAAAGCTAAACCACTGAGAGATTTCCTTAAGCCTGGTCTGCCTCTTAGTTCTATCACTGATCAGGCATGTAAAATGGCTGTTGCAGCTACAGATTCTACACAAACACAATCTGCACCTTCTATTTTAACAGCCAAAAATTCTAGCACCCAAAAACCATTAGACAGACTAGAGAAGAGAACTCAGTTTAAACATCTGAAATTACAGATTATTTCTCTATTTTTTCTGTCCATACAGTAGAGTAGCCATTTTTAACCAATGTCTCGTAGCACACTGGTGAGCTGCAAATGGTCTACAGGTATGCTGCAGGAGTTTGGGGGAGAGTCATTTATCAGTAGGGCCATTGGGGGATGTGAACCCCCCACCACCAGCATGGAGCGTGTTGTCAGATGTCAAAAAACTGATGGTGTGCCTTGACAATTTCAGTGCCTTGTCAGTGTGCCACAAGACAGAAAAAATTGAAAATCACTGCAATAGAGGTTGTGGGCAGCATTGCTCTTACTGAAACCCTCAGCTTGCAAAAAAAAGTTCAAGTGAATGTTGAAAAAGAGACTCCTGCTGGGGATAAGCTAGATGACCTTAAGAAATGAACTCATAGAAACAACGAGAGATTTTGTGAGAATCCGGAACAGGCAGAAGAAAACCCTCTTAAACCCTTTCTGCAGTGATAGATAGAAAGTTAAGACCTTTATTGGCATACATAACACAAACACAACAACACAACAAAGAGAACAACAGTAGTGAGTACAAGCCTATGATATATGATACATAACAACTGGGTAGATGGGACTTGTCAGCCTAGCAAGGCAGCTCATCTAAGAGAAGGAAACTCTGACCTCAAACCTCCACTGCCTTGTGGCTACATCCAGTTGTGGAAAAGGCTTCAGGAGTCAACCTCGAGGCAAAATCAGGAGCCGGAGTCCCTTAGGCAGTTCATGGCTGAACACAGTCACGTTCTGGCAACTCCTGCGACGCCGCTGGAACCAACCGTATTGGCTTCTGCCTTTCCATTGGACCATTCCAGCGACGTGGAGAGGGGGGATTTGCTGCATGGGTAACAGCCTATCCTCCATACCTTCTTTACCCAGGCTTCGCGCACTGGAGAGGACACTCCAACTTCGCCATACGGCGTCGGCACAACACGGGAAGCAGCAGTTTACCAGTTATAAGTCTTTGCTCGATTGGCGTAGAGCATGACGCCAGGGGCTGCTTCCGACGGTGGGAGAGATCATTGCATCTCATTGGGCAGCTACCGCCCGCCTTAAGCTGGGCAGTCCCCAGCCAGTAAGGTGTTGCCTCGCCACGGTCCGTTAACCTCATGGGGTGCGTGGGGTTTAGGGTGAAAACCGACAAGCGGATCGACAACTCTGCACCATGCAACAGAAAACAGAAAACTACTGCCCTAAAGCTGGGCACCTGGAACGTTAGGACAATGACACCTGGCTTCTCTGATGACCTGCAAGAAGGGATTGTCACTCCCGGATTGGCCTTTTCAGCCACACTAGACACTGTGCCAGAACCACCTTTCAGAGCGCAATACCATAGTCTTTCGAGACTGAAGGTTGCCAATACAATACAATTTGTCCCATATAAAACATAGTGGCCTAACATATAAAATATACTGGATAGCCTCTCTTGGGTCTACTTGCCACCATCAGCTACAGATAGACTGCCACTCTCTCGGTGATAGGACTGAACACATCATTCGGCTGTTATGGCTGATCACCGCCATCAAGAATTTTGAAACTTTTTTCAACACTGAGGGTAAGCAATAATTTAATAATAGCTTAATTTTTTCCATATCTGGAAGACCCACCTTATTAACCAGGATGGGCATTAGATAGGTGGAGCGGGCGTATTATGCCGAGGACAGTAGAAAAATATATGTGGAAGAGATTCAACCGACCCCATGTTACAAGGGCAGAGACTATCTTGATAGGGAGTCTTATGATACCTCCCAACTGTCACCCTTGAGGGAATAACATTGAACCTTGCCAGGGTTATGGCACAACATTCTATGGGGTCTGTCAGTGAGGAGAGATAATAATAATAATAATAATATACAGTATTTATATACCGCCTTTCTTGGTCTTTATTCAAGACTTTATTCAAGGCGGTTTACATAGGCAGGCTTATTAAATCCACGCAGGGATTTTTACAAATTGAAAGAAGGTTCTTTCTTTCAAGAACCACTACATTCAAGGTGTTACACTCCGATCTGGTTTCACATTCTGGCCTCCATCCTCCCACGCTCCGAGCAGATGGAACAGCTCAGCTGCAGCTTGCCAGCTGCTTCAAGGTCGCACGGTGCCCGTGGCCTCGAACTGGCGACCTTGTGGATGTTAATCTTCAGGCAATGGAGGCTCTACCCTCTAGACCAGACCTCCTGCCCAGATTATTAACAGATATTATTAACAGATAGATACTGTTAATAATAATAATAATAATAATAATAATAATAATAATAATAATAATAATAATAATAATTGCCATTTTCCCTAACTGGTATGGGATGGAATAATATAAGGGTGAGCATACCTTTGTTTCCTGTTCATTAAGATTTTGAATTTCAATATTCAACAGTCTGACTGTGAATGCCTGAGAATATGAACACATGTACAGATGGTCTAGTGAGATCCCTATTGTCCTTTCTGCAGTGTTAAGTTGGATGAGCAACTCCCAGTTTCCCCGCTGATTGTTTGCTTAGGGAAA
Organism: Tiliqua scincoides; assembly: GCF_035046505.1. Classification (NCBI taxonomy): domain Eukaryota; kingdom Metazoa; phylum Chordata; class Lepidosauria; order Squamata; family Scincidae; genus Tiliqua; species Tiliqua scincoides. The sequence goes on from NC_089821.1 coordinate 14,977,897, forward strand.
TAGCTCGTGGATCGTGCTACTAAAAGACCATCTAAAGTCATAGTGAAGCTTACATTAGGTTCTTTGTTTTACATAATCACTGGATAGAAAGATTCAGTCTCGGGTACGCAGAGCATCAGCTTTCTGCGTATCAGAAGCTTTCATCGAGGGACGATAACAGTGTAAGCTGAGAAGATGCAATGGAAGCCAAGTGTTGGCCACACATGGTGTCACCCAACGTGGGTGGGCCTAGCATATATGCTACTGAGGCATAGCCTAGACTAAGTCACACGATGAATTGTGCCATACCAAGTGTGGGCAGAGCAACAGTTAGAATAGTGATATTCAACCTTTTTCATTTAACACCACACTGACAAGGTGCTAAAACTGTCAAGGTACACTATCGGTTTTTTGACAATTGACAACGCACATTGTACTGCCAGTGGGGAGCTCACATTCCCAATGGCCCTACTAATAAATGACCCTCCTCCAAACTCCCACACTACACCTGCCGACCATTTGGGGCCCACTGATGGAAAATCACTGGGTTAGAATGTCATTAAAACATACAGTACGTGTCAACCCACAGGTAGGGAGGATATTTTAAATGAGCAATGCCTACTAAAACAATAATATGAGAACACTGCAAGTAAACTTACCATCTAGTGTCACTACATCCTTGCTGTGCTGCAATGGGGGTATCTCATCATCTCCACTACCGCCATCTCCTCTTCTCTTATCTGCTTTCTTGACAAGCTTCACTGCTGGGGAAGTCTTTGCTGCCAGGAACAGGTTCTGGAATCTCAGCAAATCTGCCTCCGATTCCCCTGGTTTTGGCCTGGAGAACATCTTCCTCTTTAGCTCTCACTGTCTTCCTCAGGAGAGTCTATAGCTTACCTGCTGTGGGCACAGATAAAGGAAATAAATGAAAGGCCGGGACTTAGGAATCTTGTTTTATAGTTTTTCATCCGATTACAAACATCCCCAAAGACTCAAAGATTCTTTCTTCAGTACTTAGACCCAGTGGTGTCACTAGGGGTTACGGGTTCCACCGGCTGGCACGTGCGGGGGTGTGTGTGACATCACTACTACCAAAATTGTTAAAATCTTGGTATTCTAGAATGATACGATCATGTTATATATCATTTGATGCATAATTTCATTCAGAATACAATGAAACAAACCATGTTGAAATATCTCTATTCAATAAAAAGTTATAGCCAAAAAAAAAATCATCAGGGGATAGGGCAATTGTGCATCACCATGCTCACCGCCTGGGGCACTGCTCTGCCCGCTGCATGGGAGGAGGTCCATCGTGGGGGTGACACAATGGCCTCTCAGACTGGGTTATGCAAACCCTAGCAACACCACTGCCTAGTCCAGAACAATCACCTGCCCTTTTTGCCCAGGTATACTAAGCCATATATGATAATGCTATGATGAGATAAGGACCATGATAAGGACCAGAACCATAGGCCAGAATAACTTCACATATTGTTTATAAATATGTCTTTTGGCTAGACACGATCTCTAGCCAAAAGGAGAAAAAAAAAAGAGCTATAATTGCTGTATAAACTGCTATCTCAGGAAGGCAGCCAAACATGCCCCGCTCTAATCCCCCTGCCTTTGATTTGACTGCTGTTCTAAAGCATTCCAGCCTTTTTTCTGAATTTCACAGCACAAGCACTTTTTCCCCAAGTTATTTATGGAACTCTTCGCCTCAGCAGGGGTAGCAGTAAGCGCATTTCAACCGCCTAGCCCACTTTTGATGTGTAGAACAGCACTACAGGGGCGATAGAGACCCCGTGTTTGATACCCTTCAGAAACAGGCTTCAAAGAAGACTGTAGCACAAATTGCAACAGCTCATAATGTAAACAGACTACTTTTAATCAAAATAGTCTTCCAATTCCCCTCTAATGGCTTCCTCTGGCTTTGTCCTTCTTTCAGAACAAAGTGAGCCGTGCGAGTAAACTCACGTACGCGGGAGTCTAGAGGTCCTTTATTTTAAGGCGTGACTCATAACTCCCAAACATGCAATGAACAACAGACGCCCCTGATGTCAGAGCATCGTACACTGGCAGAATGGAGCACCACAGAACAGTCAGAAGGCAGCAACATCAATCATTCTGACAAACAAAACTTTCATCATCTGAAGGGGAAAGCTTGCAACTCCCGAAGTCCAGGAGAAAAGACACCTGATGCTTTTACCTGGTGTGCGTCAAAGGAAAGAGGAAATTTTATCTCTTAGAATCAGACTGAGACCCGGTTCAAATATTATGGGAAGTGAGGGGAGAAAAATTTCACCATAGCCACGTCCTATGCCACTCCCCATATGTTGTGGAGAAACAGCTCCACCTATTTTTTTTTTTTATTCCACCTATTTTTACATGATGAATCTCCTCACCTCCCCACCCCATTTGCTGCTCACTGTGAAATAGATCATGCAGGGGGACTGTAACTGGCCTAAAATCACCCAATGCACTTCATGACTGAGTGGGAATTCAGGTCTCCCTCAACATTCTAGTAGCATATGAATCACCCTTAAGGTACAATCCTGCACAAGACTTGATACTTTGGGTACTGATGCCCAAGTTAAAACACAAAATTCACCTGTGCTGAAGTGTACGTCTGCCTTACTCATCACTTGGGCCTTTAACATATACAGATACAACAACGGTGAACTTGGTCCCCATTTTCACATGCTTTAAAAAGGCGAGTGCTGAGAACTACATGTTTTAGGACAGAGGTTCTCAAACTTTTTAGCACCAGGACCCACTTTTTTAAAATGACACTCTACTGTGACCTACCTAGCTTTATGAGACTTTTTTTTAAAAGGTGACCTAGAAAGAAATGATTTTTTAAAATTCATTTTACAGATCACATTTTATTTATTTGCAAAAAACTCAATCCATTTATTGTAATGAGGCAGCCCTAATGAAAAGCCTCAAGACTTGAGGGGCTTAAAGCCCAATTCTCTTACTGGACCTTCGCCAGTGCTGAGTGTCACAAATGTGCTGTAAGGCATGTCTGCGAACCTCAGCACTGGTCCAGCACTGGTGCTAGCTAGCGCCAGTGGACTGCAGCTGCTCTGCTGCTGCCTGAACTGCTGGGCAGCAGAGAAATAGGTGGGGGCGTGGGGGGAGGCAGGGAGGAGGCATTCCAGAGCAGAGCAGGGTGCAGAGGAGGTGTGCCAGGGGAACGAGTGGGGTAGGACGGACTGGAGGAGCTTTGCTCCTCCATATCCAGAGCCTCTGTGTTGGGCTGAGGGTCCAACACGGAAGCCCTTGATTCTATGGCAGCCCAAGGCCATAGGCTTGATTCTATAGCAGCTGCAGAAGCAAGCAGCCCCATTGTAGGGCTACTTGCTTTACCCGGGAGAAAGGGAAAAAAGTCCCCTTCTCCCGAGGAGCAGCCAGCAGCTGCCCTGTTGCATGCAGGATGCTGTGGCAGCTGTTTCGGCACCATGGCAGTCCCGGCACAATGGGCAGCTCAGGATTGGGCTGCCCATTAAGTGACCCAGTCTTCACCTGCCCCCACTACTTGTCATTGATGGTCTTGGGGAAAAACACTAGAAAAAAAGACACTTGGACATTTACCTCCCTATGTTTACACAAACTTGCAGACTGGAGGAGCTAAGCTCTATGCAGCTATCTGATATCTGAACAGCCTCAGGGCTTGAGGCAATTAGTCAGCTGATCCTGTATTTTCATTGGAGACTCTGCAGAACCCACCAGAAATTGGGTCCTGACCATCAAGTGGGTCCTGACCCACAGTTTGAGAAACACTGTTCTAGGGCACTACTTTGTTCTCAGCCATTAATACCAAAGTACACAGCATTGCACAAAAAACCATCCTAAATCCTTCCTTATTCCCATTACCTATTTTATCCATTCTCAATTCCATGTTGACAATAAATCACAAGAGCCAGCACATTTGCAGCCTGAATAAAGCCCAAAGGGTTACAGACATGTTTGCCTATAATGTGAGCCACAGTACTTATGGATTAGCTGTCACATTCCCACCATCCACCCTGCAAGCTCTACTGGGAACTTTTTCACTTCTGCAGTGGTTCTACCTCCACAGCTGGCAATGCCAATCCGGAAGTTTCCATAGGCCATGCATTTTTAGTCCCAGGTTTCAACCACATCATGATGGTGATGTTACCATGTGGTAACCAATAAGGTTCATTTGCCTTATATTGCCAAGTCAAAGGGCGACATCTCCCAACAGATTAGAAAAGCCCAAGGAAACTTCAGATGCCCATTTAGAAGTAAAGAATCAGCTACAAACTTGCCTCATGGCAGTGCCAATGCCTCATGCAAGGTCAGACTCCACTTCTAATTAGTGTCGAGTCAAAGAAATTCTAACCAGAAGGCATCTGTTTGCCCACATAAGTGTGCATGTGGGTTTTTTTGGAAAGGGTTCTAAAATTTCAAGGGTAAAAGAACAGTACTGGGAACACTTCCACTTCCACACAACCATCAAATGCTAATTTGTAAGTGAAATGCGGCCCTTGCTCTTGACATTCAACTCCACTGGCAAAGAAAATGAAAATATACATAGAAAAAATATATATACAGTATGAATAAGGAAAATGTATTATGGGCTACAGGAACCTTGGCGAGATGTTCCCTTGTAAGGGTGTAAAGTTGATCACTAGTGCAAGTCTATTTGCAAAGTATTTGGTGCTCTGTACATTGAGAAGGCTTTGAAATGGTAAGGGCATCCAAACTGGCATGTTTTCAACAACATGAAACCACATATGGACGTGCAAAGCATCCCTTGACCTGTCACCCAATTTTGTTTCATGGACCTCACCACTTCGGGGTTTTCCTACACCAAAGTTTAATAGGTGCATTTATGCTTATTGGTCATATAGTCTACAAAGCAGTTTCATTTTCTCAGGATTGGGTTATAAATAATGCCATCCCTTCACCTCCCCATCATCACCTTTTCATTAGCTTCATGCAAGGAGAAGAAATGCCAGCAAGACAAAATGCCACCACTGCCTGCTGGCACCTCTTTAAGCTTGAACTGTGCCCCTTGAACTACAAACTCACCTGGGAGGGAGGGGGGAAAAGGAAAGGCATATCCACGCCCCCTTCCCTGTTGCAATGATCTCCTATTGCTTGAGTTTATGTAGGCTGCTCTGCGAGCTTCCCTGGCCGAAGGGTGGTGTACAGATGCCTTAATGAACAGGATTCCAGGAGCACTCACAGACCTAAATCTGCCGGGGGGGGGGGGCAGCAACATAAGGAGCTAAATGAATGTGATCTGGTGCGGGGAGCATGCCAAATTGTTGCACCAGTTTTGGCCTGTGTGACTGTGGTACACATCTCCAGAACTCAGCTAAAGCCAAAGGACCAAATCTAGACTATTGTATATCAGGGCCCAAGTAAAGAAGGTAATCTGAGGTAAAGAGGGTAATTTGTACCTAGGCCCAGGGTCAAAAAGGGGGCCCAGGAGCCAAAGGAGGGGTCCAGAAATTTCCTGGGATCAGACGTTTTCCAATCTCACCAGGACTCACTGCCTGTGTAGGATGCTGGGGGCACTACTGTAGGCATGATAGTGGCTGCTACTGCTGCAAGCCATATCTGCTGGGCCAAGGAATGCATTCATGACACTCCTTAGCACAGTGTCAAATCTGGGAGGAAAATGGCCTGCTACAGTAGCTCTTTGGTGTGTAGATCCACTTGCCACTAATGAGCGTATGGGAGGTCAGGGACACAGCTAAGGGACTACAGCTGCTGCAGAACATAAGAACATAAGAACAGCCCCACTGGATCAGGCCATAGGCCCATCTAGTCCAGCTTCCTGTATCTCACAGCGGCCCACCAAATGCCCCAGGGAGCACACAGATAACAAGAGACCTCATCCTGGTGCCCTCCCTTGCATCTGGCATTCTGACATAACCCATTTCTAAAATCAGGAGGTTGCCCATACACATCATGGCTTGTACCCCACAATGGATTTTTCCTCCAGAAACTCGTCCAATCCCCTTTTAAAGGCGTCTAGGCTAGACGCCAGCACCACATCCTGTGGCAAGGAGTTCCACAGACCGACCACGCGCTGAGTAAAGAAGTATTTTCTTTTGTCTGTCCTAACCCGCCCAACACTCAATTTTAGTGGATGTCCCCTGGTTCTGGTATTATGTGAGAGTGTAAAGAGCATCTCCCTATCCACTCTGTCCATCCCCTGCATAATTTTGTATGTCTCAATCATGTCCCCCCTCAAGCGTCTCTTTTCTAGGCTGAAGAGGCCCAAACGCTGTAGCCTTTCCTCATAAGGAAGGTGCCCCAGCCCCGTAATCATCTTAGTCGCTCTCTTTTGCACCTTTTCCATTTCCACTATGTCTTTTTTGAGATGCGGCGACCAGAACTGGACACAATACTCCAGGTGTGGCCTTACCATCGATTTGTACAACGGCATTATAATACTAGCCGTTTTGTTCTCAATACCCTTCCTAATGATCCCAAGCATAGAATTGGCCTTCTTCACTGCCGCCGCACATTGGGTCGACACTTTCATCGACCTGTCCACCACCACCCCGAGATCTCTCTCCTGATCTGTCACAGACAGCTCAGAACCCATCAGCCTATATCTAAAGTTTTGATTTTTTGCCCCAAAGTGCATTACTTTACACTTACTGACATTGAAGCGCATCTGCCATTTTGCTGCCCATTCTGCCAGTCTGGAGAGATCCTTCTGGAGCTCCTCACAATCACTTCTGGTCTTTACCACTCGGAAAAGTTTGGTGTCGTCTGCAAACTTAGCCACTTCACTGCTCAACCCTGTCTCCAGGTCATTTATGAAGAGGTTGAAAAGCACCGGTCCCAGGACAGATCCTTGGGGCACACCGCTTTTCACCTCTCTCCATTGTGAAAATTGCCCATTGACACCCACTCTCTGCTTCCTGGCCTCCAACCAGTTCTCAATCCACGAGAGGACCTGTCCTCTAACTCCCTGACTGTGGAGTTTTTTCAGTAGCCTTTGATGAGGGACCGTGTCAAACGCCTTCTGAAAGTCCAGATATATAATGTCCACGGGTTCCCCCGCATCCACATGCCTGTTGACCTTTTCAAAGAATTCTATAAGGTTCGTGAGGCAAGACTTACCCTTACAGAAGCCATGCTGACTCTCCCTCAGCAAGGCCTGTTCGTCTATGTGTTTTGAGATCCTATCTTTGATGAGGCATTCCACCATCTCACCCGGTATGGATGTTAGGCTGACCGGCCTATAGTTTCCCGGGTCCCCCCTCTTTCCCTTTTTAAAAATAGGCGTGACATTTGCTATCCTCCAATCTTCTGGCACCATGGCCGTTTTGAGGGACAAGTTGCATACCTTAGTCAAGAGATCTGCAACTTCATTCTTCAATTCCTTAATAACCCTTGGGTGGATGCCATCAGGGCCCGGTGACTTATTGATCTTTAATTTATCAATGAGGTCTGAAACATCTTCTCTTTTAACCTCTATCTGACTTAATTCCTCGGTCAGGAGGGGCCGTTCGGGCAGCGGTATCTGCCCGAGGTCTTCTGCCGTGAAGACAGATGCAAAGAACTCATTTAATTTCTCTGCCATCTCTAAGTCTCCTTTTATCTCCCCTTTCCCTCCCTCACCATCCAGAGGGCCAACCGCTTCTCTGGCGGGTTTCCTGCTTCTAACATATTTGAAGAAGCTTTTATTATTCCCCTTAACGTGGCTGGCCATGTGTTCCTCATAGTCTCTCTTGGCCTCCCGTATCACCATCTTACATTTCTTTTGCCACAGTTTATGTTCCTTTTTATTCTCCTCATTAGGGCAAGACTTCCATTTACAGAAGAAAGCTTCCTTGCCCTTCACAGCCTCCCTAACTTGGCTGGTTAGCCATGCGGGCACCCTCCTGGATTTAGTGGAACCCTTCTTTCTTTGCGGTATACACCTCTGCTGGGCCTCTATTACTGTTGTTTTAAGCAGCCTCCATGCACTCTGAAGAGATTGGACTCTTTTTACCCTTCCTTTCAACCTCCTTCTAACCAGCCTCCTCATTTGAGGGAAGTCCGCCCGTCGGAAGTCAAGGGTTTTTGTTAGAGATTTGCCTGGTATTCTTCCCCCAACGTGCACGTCAAAACGGATCACAGCATGATCACTGTTCCCCAATGGCTCAGTAACGTTTACATCTCTAACCAGGTCCTGCGTACTGCACAATATTAAATCCAGAGTCACCTGTCCTCTGGTGGGCTCCGTGACTAGCTGATCTAAGCCACAGTCATTTAGCACGTCAAGAAATCCGGTTTCCTTATCGTGACCAGAACACAAATTGACCCAGTCAATATGAGGATAATTGAAGTCCCCCATGATTACAACCCTGTCCCTCCTTGTCACCTCCCTGATCTGTTTCCTCATTTCAAGGTCCCCATCAGATTTCTGGTCTGGAGGACGATAGCACGCCCCCAGTATTACATCGCTGCACAAGCCTGGTAATTTAACCCACAGAGATTCTACGGTGGAGTCGGACCCACCTTCAATCTCTACTTTGCTGGATTCTATCCCTTCCTTAACATAAAGGGCCACCCCACCTCCAACACGCCCCTGCTTGTCCCTCCTGTAGAGTTTATAGCCCGGTATTACGGTATCCCACTGATTCTCCGCATTCCACCAGGTTTCCGTTATGCCCACTATGTCAATATTTTCCCTTGTCACCAGACATTCCAGTTCTCCCACCTTTGCTCGTAGACTTCGGGCATTCGCATAAAAGCATTTATACACGGAATGCCCCAGGATGGGCTGCTTATTCGCTCCTTTGTCCCCGCATCCTCTCATTGTGCCAAACCGTCTATCACATCCCATCACCCTACCTTTCCCAATTTCTTCTCCTACCCTGCCTTTTTCTTGTTGTTCTCTAACCTCCCCATCCTCATCCCATAGGGATGAGGAGTCCCGAACCGGATGCCCCTCGGCTCCTGTCGGCCTTCCCCCAGGGATCAGTTTAAAAGCTGCTCTGCCACCTTTTTAATGTACATTTTGGTGTACAGAAGACACTTTCCAATCCAGTATGAGCCTAAATACAATGAGGCTAACTTTCCACAATGATCTTCTATATTTAAAATATTTTAGAGAGACTTAGGAGTGTGTTGGATTTTCTGTAACTAGCAGGCAACACCATGCAAGCGGGTAGACCTGGGCTCCGCATTGCAAAGTCCAGTAGACTTGGGCTCCTAAGATTATTCTGGCTGTCACCTCCCCCACTGTGTTTTGCACACACCCCTTTGGGAAGGGGCACAAAAGACACTTTGTACCCACTGATAAAATTCCTCTGCTGCATATAAAGGATTGTGCCTTGCAGCTGTTCCCCGCCCCCACAACTTTAGGTAACTCAGGCTGCAATCCTATGCACACTTACCTGGGAGTAAGCCCCAATGACTAGAGTGGGACTTACTTCTGAGTAGACCTGCATGGGATTGGGGTGTCAACCCCCTAAGAGCCCAATCCTATGCATGCCTACTCAGAAGTAAGTCCCACTCTAGTCAATGGGACTTACTCCCAGAAAAGTGTGAACAGGACTGTAGTCTAAGTCATGTCATGCTTGTTCCAAGACTCCGGCCCTGGAGCCCTGCACGGTTTGGCCCAGAGAGGTACGGGGGGAGGGAAATCTCCTCTGCACATGCTCAGAGGCACTCCTTTCCTGGTCGGTGGAGCCCAGGGGCGAAGGGGCCGCTGCCACTGGTCCGGCGCGGGCTGCAGCTCCGAGAGCGAGCGCAGCATCTCAGTCGCGGCGGTGCTGCCCAACTCACCTGCGCTGCGCGGCGGCTGCCCGTCCCGCTCATCCTCCAGCGGCACCAGCCGAGCAGGGCTCCCCGCGCACGGCTCTCCTTCCGCCGCAGCCAGGATGGGGAGGTCCCCGGGCTGCGCGGCTCCTCCTCCGCAGCCATCTTCGGCCAGGAGGAGGCTGGCTGCGAGGCAGAGCCCCGATTGGCCTGCGCCCCTCCTGTGCACGCTTCCTACGGAGGAAGCGCCGCTGGCTGCAGTGCAACTTGCGCCCGAGGACACGAGCACCGCGTTGCCTTGCATCAGTGGCGTAGCTAGAGGGGGGCAAAGCACTACGTTGTGCAGGGAGCCGCAGCGCAAAGTGCAAGCGTCCCTGCCCTTCGGAACCATTCCGGGCGGGGGAGCAAAACGGAGGCATTCGCTTGCACTCTGCAGTGCGGCTCCCTGCACGACTTAGTGCTTTGCAGTCTGCGGTGAGGCTCCCTGCAAAACTTGGAGCTTGGCACTCCCTCTAGCTCCGCCGCTGCATTGCATTGCGTGGCTTTTTGTGAATCTTCCCAGTTCTGATCTGGATTTCTCGCGGCGGACACATCCTATCTCGTGCCTTCCCCATCCAAATGCCTGTTTTGTCTTGTGTGGCCCCCTTTGGTGTGGTCCCCTGGTTTTCAGGGTCTGCAGGCAACTGGCATGTTTCCTGTCAACTGCCATGTCCACATCAGCTACAGCTGTGCCGGTTGGATTGCGGTCTGCCTAGCTGTTATTAAAGGCTTAATAAGCACAAGGGAAAGTCTTGTAGCACCTTAAGGGCCCAATCCTATCTAATTTTACAGCACCAGTGCAGCCACATGGTAAGGGAACAAATGTTCCGATACTTTAAGGAGACCTCTGTTACTGCTGCTGCACTGTAAGATGCACTGCACGCCCCATTGGCCCAGCAGCACTGGCACTGGAAAATTGGGATAGGATTGGGCAGTGGTTCCCAAACATTTTCGGACTTGCAGCTCCCTGGACTTACTGGGTCATTGACTGTGGCTCTGCATTAGGGCTACAATCCTATACATTGTATAGGGTGGCTGGTTTTTCTTGCAGATTCCATGGGTCCCCTGGCTGGTTTCCACGGCTCCTCAGGGATTACTGGGGTGGGACCTCTCCCTTATAAGGAAAGGTTTCAACATTTGGGGCTCAACATTTGGGGTTGCAACATTTGGGGCTCTTCAGTCTAGAACAGGGGTGCCCAAACCCAGCCCCAGGGGCCACTTGCAGCTGGCCCTTAGGGAGCCCCCAGTCTCCAGTGAGCCTCTGGCCCTCCAGAGACTTGCTGGAGCCCATGCTGGCCCGACGCAACTACTCTCAGCATGAGAGTGATTGTTTGACCTCTCACATGAGCTGTGGAAAGAGGGCTCTCTCCAGTGCTTGCTGTTTCACATCTGTGATGTGGCAGTGAAGGAAAGGCTGGCCTTGCTTTGTGCAATGCCTTTTATAGGCGTTAAGCTATTGCAAAACCTTCATTTATTCATATAAGTTCCATCTCTAATATATTCATTTATGTAAATTTATTCAAATTTTAAAATGTAAATTAAGTCTTTCCCCCACCCACCCCCCCCGGCCCCTGACACAGTGTCAGAGAGATGATGTGGCCCTCCTGCCAAAAAGTTTGGACACCCCTGGTCTAGAACAGTGGTTCCCAAGTTTTAGTCACACTCGGACCTCTAAGGCAAAAATTGGAATTGTTGTGGACCCCGTACAGCTGTGGATGGTCTGGTCTCCACCCTCTCTGGTGGTCTGTCTCCCAAGCACTCCTCCACAGACTATCAAAAAGGATGGAGAATGGACCACCCACAGCTGACACTTCAGTGGCTGTCAACAGTCTGTTCTCTGCTCTCTTTGGTGGTTCGTAGGAGACTACTTGCTTGGCAAGACACTGGAAGTGATCAAATGTGATTTTTTTTTCCCCTGAGACCTCACAGACCACTTTTCAGGGTCTTGCAGACCACCTGTGGTCCACAGACCACAGTTTGGGAACCAGTGGTCTAGAAAAAAGGTCCCTGAGAGGGGACATGATTGAGACATACAAAATTATGCAGGAAGTGGATAGAGCAGACGCTCTTTTCCCTGTCACACAACACCAGAACCAGGGGGCATCCACTATAATTGAGCATCAGGAGAGTTAGAACAGATAAAAGAAAACATTTCTTTACCCAGCATGTAACTGGTCTGTGGAATTCCTTGCCTCAGAATGTTGTGATGGCATCTGGACTAGATGCCTTTAAAAGGAGATTGGACAAATTTCTGGAGAAAAAATCCATCACAGCTTACAAACCGTTAATGAGTATGTGCAACCTCCTGGTTTTGAAGTAGGCTACCTCAGAATGCCAGGTACAAGGGAGGGCACCAGGATGCAGGTCTCTTGTTGTCTTGTGTGCTCCCTGAGGCATCTGGTGAGCCACTGTGAGATACAGGAAGCTGGACTAGATGGGCCTTTGACCTGATCCAGCGGGGCTCTTCTTATGAACCATGACTCACAGTTTGTGAACCACTGCCTTAAAGGCTAATGATATTACTGTGGCATACATTTTTGTGAGCCAGAGCCCACTTCACCAAATACATTTAAGCAGTCTCCTCATTAGATATGTACGTATTTATCTGGCTGTCTTTGCGCTGCCTTTTTACCCCTAAATACCCAAATCTAAGTCAACTCTCTCACCGTCCAGCAGTGTTTGTGTTCAGTCTCAGTTTATTAGCCCACATCCATTTTATCACTTTGTTCAAACACTAGTTCAGAACCTTGACAGGATGACATGAAAAAGAACGGTAGAGCTGGGTGTCATTAGTATCCTGACAACACTCAAGAACACTCAACAAAGTCTCCCAGAGGTATCATGTTGCTGTTAAACTGCCTGAGAGACAAGGCAGAACCCTGAAGGACCCCACTGTCCAGAGACCCAGGAATCAAACAGCAGTTTCCCAGCACCATCATCTGGGACCTGCTTTCCAGGAAGGAATGAAGCCGCTGCAAAAGTGGGATCCCCCAATCCAATCCAGCAAGGCAGCCCAGAAGAAGACAATAACTGATGGTGGCAATTTTCAACCGGTGTACCGTGAATGATTGTCAGGTGTGCCACTGGAGTATGGGGGAGGGTAATTTATTAGTAAGGCCACTGCTCAGGCACTATAAGAGATAGGTCTTGATATGTCCTTGTACTGTGAAGACCAGAAATTAATATAGAATTCAATCAGATGCAGAAGACCCCATCAGTGTGACCCATTCCTAAATAGCAGCCACTGGCAATATTCGGTATTGTAAATAAACACAGGCAGCCCAATCCTATGTAACTCCTTGCACACTGATGCACCCATGCCCACATGGCAGCCTCTGAATCCTACTGGGGAGTTTTGGCCTCTGGAGGCCTCCTCAGGGTAAGGGAATATTCGTTCCTGTGCCCCAGGGTAAGCTTGTGCTGGCCCACTAGTCTACTTGGACCTGCATCAGCTATAGAGATGGCTCAAGTCCACATGAAATAATAATATAATATACAGTATTTATATACCGCCTTTCTTGGTCTTTATTCAAGACTTTATTCAAGGTGGTTTACATAGGCAGGCTTATTAAATCCACGCAGGGATTTTTACAAATTGAAAGAAGGTTCTTTCTTTCAAGAATCACTACATTCAAGGTGTTACACTCCGATCTGGTTTAACATTCTGGCCTCCATCCTCCCATGCTCCGAGCAGATGGAACAGCTCAGCTGCAGCTTGTCAGCTGCTTCAAGGTCGCACGGTGCCGGTGGCCTCGAACTGGCGACCTTGTGGATGTTAATCTTCAGGCAAATGAAGGGTCTACCCTCTAGACCAGACCTCCTGCCCAGACCTCTAGACCAGACCGTGAACCCAGCACGCGGATATCAGTGTGTGCTGCAGCCATCATCACCACACTCCCTTTCTAGCCCTGATCCGCCTTACCTTATCTCTTCCCCTTTTCTCCTCCCCCTAGCCCTCCTTCAACACCCTGCACTAACTTACTGGTGCTGGTGGGTGTCCCCGGTTCTGCTGGCACATGAACCCAGCTGCTCAGCCTTTGCAGCAGTGGCTAGGTCACACTGAATGACTCGTCACCTTTAGCAACAGGCTGTAAAGGGCCTTATACTGCCAGAGTGAGTATTCTGGCGGCGCAAGGCCCAAATAGGATTGGGTTACTAAAGAAGGACAATTACTTTTTGCTGAAGTAGATTCCGGATGATGCTCAAATTATACTGAAATAACAACTCAATCCTATTTTACACTGAAACAGGCAGGCCAATGGGCCTGCGCTGTATCCGGTGCCGGTTCTGGGCAGTTTGTGGATTGGCTTCAGCCAAGGGCAAACTTTTACCCTTGCCCCAGGGAGAGCCATAACAGCCCCAATGGTCTACCCAGATCTGCGCCACCGAATGAAGTGGCACAAATCTGAGCAGCCAGAGACTGCCCCGGGCCGCCAGGGAATGGAGTTAGGATCCAGCATAAGTGCCTCCCACTCCCTGCCCACTCCAGGAATGCCCACCACCTGTCCTCCCCCACTCAGAAATGCCTCCCTCCCACCTCCTCCCTGCCACCTCTGTGCTGGCCAGGGTTGGCAGTGGTTTCCAAAATTTTAGCGTCAGTACCCAACTTAAAAAATTTCACTTTACTCAAGTCTCTGAGGCTATAATGGTAATTGGGCAGCAGTCCCCCCCCCCCGTAGCAGGTTGTTTAACACTTGATGCACATAGCCTAATTTGCCTTGTCAGTTTCGTGACCCACCAAAAATTGGGTCAGAACCCAGTGGTGGGCCACAGACCCACAGTTTGGGAACTGCTGCTTTAAGATGCTAGCGTATAAGGAATGCTGTGTAGATCAGGCCAGAGGCCCATCTAGTCCATCATTCTGTTTCCCACAGTGACCTACCAGCTGCCTCCGGAATCCCACAAGCAAGAGGGAAAGACATCCTTCTCTCCTACCATTGCTCCCCTGCAGCTACCTTTCTGGAAATGACTTTTTGTAATAAGCTAGCTAGACATTTTCAGGAATTGTGATCAAATTCTGTGGTTTCACATTTGCTAACGGATTCCAATTTGGCCCGGAATAATTTCTGAGATTAAATATTTTGTTAATGAAAGTATCTGATTTGCATAAATCAACATAGTACAGATTTCAATCCAACGCATGATGGCTGGATCCATGTGCCTTGTAGATAGAAAGGACCGCTCGGAAAATGAAACCTTTCTTTTTCTCTTTCTAAAAGTTGGTCAAAACTGTAGCAGCACCTCATCATGCTAAACTTGTGCATGGGAGTTCTTTATATGGAGTGAAAACAGGCAAGAATGAATGGATGCAGAGGACAAGCAAAATGTTCCATCTGCATTCATCTCTAACAGCCAAATCTTAGCTAGGAATGTGCTGCCCTTTATGATTGCAGAGCACAGTTCTCCTGTCATAACTGGCCGTATGGGATGCACTATGCGTGCCTCCAACATCCATTTTAGGTCCACAAGTGGCGGAATTGCTGGAGGCTGGAGCAGAGGGTGGCAAGGATGAAGGGGGCAGGTGGAACAGGGTAGAAAGGGGAAATTTCTGGTTGGGGAGGGGACAGGTGGGAGGTGGAATAGGAAAGGGAGGAGTGGATCTTGATTCTTTAAATACTCAGTGCCTATTAAGTCAGTGGAAAAATTTTACACCTTCAGAGCCAAAATGGCAGCACGGCCTTAATGTTGTCTGAGGGCAGTGGTGTAGCTAATGATCATGTAGCCTGGAGCCGAGCTCAAAATGATACCCTGGTCGTTACGTCATGCCCAGGCTTTTAAAAAAGGGAACATGGGGGAGAATCAGCCTCCTCCCCCTTGCAGCTCGCATTCCACTTGCTCTGCCACCTCACCCCTGGCTCCCCCCCTTATTGGTTCCCTGCTGTATAATAACATCTAATTGGCTCTCGGAACAATCAGTCTCAAAGGTGAATTTTGAGTTAAGAAAATCCAGTTTTTGTTACATAATGCAGTTGTTATTTGTGGTTATTTGGCTATAACTTTTGATAGAATAGAGATATTTCAACACGGTTTGTTTCATTGCATTGTACATTAAATTCCACATAGAATGGTATATAACATGATGGTATTATTAAAAAATACCAAGGTTTTCACAATTTTGGCCACTAGTGTCAAGCTCAGGTTGTTGCCCCCCTAAAGCTTGTTGCCCTGTGCAATTGCTATCCCCTGCACCTCCTTAGCTACACCACTGTCTGAGAGCCAACTAAAATGTATCCCCAGTTATAAAGGGCTTCTCAACCAGATTTCCTATCAAAGCTGTCAGCTTGACGTATCCTTATTCCTACCCTCATTCATATTTTAGGAATATTTTAATAATATAATCAAAGATACTATGTATAGCACATGGTCCATCAATAAATCATCCCCATATGTCTCCCTATTTGTCCTATAATTTATAACTACTAGCATGCTTATCTACATCTTTTAAATTATCCAGTGACCAAAATGTCCCTCTAAACCATTTGCAGGAGTCATCAGAGGTGAGCTGTAACACTATTTATTTGGAAAGTGCTAAAGTGTACTGAAAGAAGAAGACAATAGCAGACTAGCACCTAACAGCCAACACCACTCCTAGACTGCCCTCATTTCACCCACAGAACTGGGATTAAACTGAGATAGAAGTTGATGCCAGCACCCAAAGTTATGTACTTCCAGGCAGAAGGAGACCACTTTGGAAAAATATCCTTCCCAGGGTAGCTGAGAGTCCCTGGGAGTATAGAAAGGCAGAAACTATGGTAAGACAGAGCAAATCAGAGCCCCACTGGGCCAAAGATCCATCACCCAATATTCTGTTTCCCACATGACTAGTCAGATATCTCTGATTGTCAATAGGACTGGCTTGAAAAACAATATTTTGAAATTAAAAAACCAATCAGATGTCAGTGGGATTTGTTTGCAAACAAATTTGCGTGTCATTGATGTGTTTGTTATCCTGAGATGTGCCTTTGTGAAGGCCACAACACTTAAACTGAAAATGTGTACAGTTTCTTAATTTAAGACACAAGCATTTAATCAGAGAATAACAGCTGATCTATGTGTTAGATCAGGGGTGGGCAAACTTTCAACTTTAGGGATACTGGACCTTTAATAATTGTGTAGGACAGGGGTCTCCAAACCCCGGCCCGGGGGCCAGATATGGCCCATGGCGAGCTTCTATCCGGACCGCAGCCAGCCTCTTATCCCCTAAGAGCCTCCGGCCCCCTTGGCCAGACATGACTGGAACTGTGCTCTGGTTGCATCTGGAGGGTGTTCTACGGGCCAGAGAGGTTGAATGAATGAGCCCGTTCATTCATTTATTCACTCATATAATAATAATAATAATAATAATAATAATAATAATAATAATAATAATAATAATAATAATAATAATAATAATAATAATACAGGCATTTATATACCGCCTTTTTTGGTCGTCAGATTTCTCCTCAGATTTTAATTCAAGACAGTTTACACGGGCAGGCTGTTCTAAATCCCCGTAGGGATTTTTACAATTGAAGAAAGGTTCTATCTTTCAAGAACCACAACAGATGGATCTTTTATGGTCTATTATCACTTTCTGGCCTCCAGATTCCTCCCACACAGGCTGACAAGCAGCTCCTTCAAGAGCAGGTGGAATAACTAGGCTGGGCTTGTCAGCTGCTTCAAGGTCTCCCCATTCACAGTGCTGGTGGCCTTGAACTGGCGACCTTCGGATGTTATCTTCAGGCAAACAGAGGCTCAACCCTCTAGACCAGACCCTCCTGCCTCTAAGTTCCATCTCTAATTTATTTATATACATTTTATATTTAAATTTTTTTTCTGGCCCTCAACACCATGCCAGGTATTTGATGCGGCTCTCTGGCCAAAAAGTTTGGAGACCCCTGGTGTAGGAGAGAGAATTTCAACAGATGCAACTTGTCATCTGTGAGATGACAAGCTGCACCTGCTGAAATTCCCTCTTCTATAAATTGTTAAAGGTCCAAGATCCCTAAAGTAGAAAGTTTAGCTTGAAAGTTGAAAGATCCCTAAAGTTGAAAGCCCACTCCTGTGTTAGACACAATTTCATGATTCTTTTTCTTGACATTTGTTTCTAAAATGCAAATTAGGTACAGGTGCGGACCCCCTCCCCATCTTTTCATCTACATGTGGGAAAGCAACTGGAGTGGGGTGATTTAAGTGGACAAATAGCAGATACAGCAGCGTCACTAGGGTTTATGTCATCCAGTACAAAAGCTCATTGTGTCACCCCCATGATGGACCTCCTCTTGTACCAGACCATATAGAATAAGTTACAATATCATATGCACAACCTAACTGCAGTGGCATCTTTAGGGTTGGTGTCACCCCTGTTAACTTTATTTATTTTAATATGTAACAGTATAAGTCAACCAACAAATCAGTAACCAAAAAAACAAAACAAACCAGTGGCCAACTTGATGACATTCAAACAACTGAATAAGAGTTCTAGTATTAGCTCTGATGTATGGAAATGAGAGCTGACTCATACTAACATTTTATTGGTTCCCTGCTGTGTCATAATAACACCTCATTGGCTCTTGGAACAATCAGTCTCATTGGTCAGTTTGGCGTGAAGGAAATCCATTTTTAGTTACATAAGGCAGTTGTGTTTTCATTTTCAGGCTATTTGCCATAACAGCTGATAGAATTACAAATATTTCAAAGCAGTTTGTTTCATTGCATGCTGCATTAAATTATTCATCAAATCAAATATAATATGATGGTATTATTTGAAAAAGCTAAGAATTTCACAATTCTGGCCAGTAGTGGTGCTAACCCCTCTGAGTGCGTCACCCAGTGTGGTCTGCACCCTCTAGCAATGCCACTGAGCAGATAAGAAAAGGATCAAGCAGTCCTTTTCTTCCAATCATACCTAAAACAATTTCCACTCATTTTGTATTTAAAAAAAAACACCCTAAGGGGGAAAAATCCAGAGAACTGCACACAATGTACATCCTACATGAATTTGACTAACCCTTTAAAAGCATTTTTTCTATCAGTCAAATTGGTAACTAACCGGGCAAAGAAACACCTTTTAAAGTGGCAACTCTTGTACAGGGGTGCGCCACTTAACAACGGGGATACATTCTCTATCTCCGTTGATATGAGATTAGGTCATTAAGTGAGCATTTAGTCCAATCCGTTGCCTTTGTTGTGTAAACAGACATTCCCTGCCAGACACTAGCTGGCTGCACTTGCTACTGGAGATAGATTGCCTCTTCTTTGCATTAAGAGCCTCTCTGTTGTGTAAACAGACACTTTGCTGCTGGCTATGGGAGGCGTGATTGCTTCATTAAGAGCATCTTTATTGTGCTTTGACCGCTGTCATATATGCGGTCAAGCAAACGGTTGTTAAGTGGCACATGCCTGTGTATTTAGCAGAGGGAGAGCAACTGTTCACTGCAGCACAGAATTCAGTGACCATCTGCTGGCATCTCCCTTACGTTCTCTTGTAGACTGCAAGCACTTGTGCGACAGGAGACCATCTTTTCATTTATTTTGCTATGTAAACCAGATTGTGAACTTTGGTTGAAAAGTTGTATAAATGTCTGTTGTACTGATTATTATTGTGATTTTCTTGAATTGCAATAGATTATTTATAGTGAATTATTTTTTCTGCATCATAAAGTGCTCAGAGTTCTACAGAATGAGTGTGAGGCCAACACATATGGCAGTAAATCCACAAAATTAAGGACATATCTCATTTAAAAAAAATCTTATAGCAGACTTGATAGCAGTTTTCAAATGCATGAAGGGTAGAGATGAGCTGTGCCTGTCAACTGTAGGCAAGACCAAAAAAATGCACTAAGACAGCAAGGAAGAAAATGGTAAGCTGTCACACAGTCTCTCAGATTGCATTTCTCCTAAAGCTCTGACACTCCTATTAGTGTCAGGACTACTAGACATTAGACAGAACTTCGTGAAATTGTGAACTATGGGCATGGTGGAACACAGGGACAGGTTGCCTTGCTTGTGATAGAATATCCATCACAGGATGCAACTTGGGGCAAGTTAGATGTGCATTTGGTTGATTACGTGGATTCAGTCTTTGCAGGAGGAGGTTCAATTACTGTTACTAGGGTTACCAGATACAAAGGGGGGCATGCCTATACCTTTAACCATTGTATAGAAGCAGTGGCATAGCTAGAGGGGGTGCAAAGCATTAAGTTTTGCAGGTGCCTGAATGTGCCATGCAAGCAGCCCCTCTCCCTCCCCTTTGGAGCCATTCCAGGCGGGGGGAGCAAAATGGAGGCATACGCCTTCTGGGATTGTTCCAGGGAGGCCTTCTGAATGTATGCCTCTTGTTTTGCTCCCACCACCCCGAATGGCTGTGAAGGGGAAGGGGAGGGGCCGCTTGCATGGTACATTCAGGCGCCTGCAAAACTTAATGCTTTGCACACCCTCTAGCTATGCCACTGATTCTATACAATAGTTAAAGGTATAGGCACACTGTTCCCTTTGTATCTGGTAAACCTGGTAATAGTAATGCAGTAAACGCATTCAGGCGGCTGCAAAACTTATTGCTTTGCACCCCCTCTAGCTACACCACTATATAAAAAAGGGAATTCTGAACCAGGCGCAGCTTTTTAAGCCCTTCCATGTTGAGATGTTTGCCAAAATCCTCTCTTCTATATAATGGTTAAAGGTATAGGTGCTCTGTCCCCCTTTGTATTTGGTAACCCTAACTGTTACTGAATTACTGAGGGAGCCGTATGTCCCACTGTGTCAAAAAGTAACACTAAGGACATGTAGTCAGTTGAGCAAGGATAGGCTTTAGTGGGACTCTTACTTCTGTCAGGGAGATAGCATTGATGGTCATGAAGCCCTTTCCAGGTGAATAATTCTAGAGCAGTCGAAGCAGTTAATACAGGTATTAGTGACTATAGTATTTTCACAGATAGACTGAAAGAGAAGGTGATATGGGCACAGTGCAGTTGCTGGAAGAACAGGCAGAGCATAATACTGAGCCTAAATGACAGGGGGGAAAGTGATGCTGTCAGCCTCAGGAGAGGCAGAGGAGATGACGGCGCTTTGGGACTCCAGTTTCAGCCATATTATGTTTTCAAGCTGAGGACAAGTTATTGGAAAGACAAGTCAAGCTATGAGACTGATGGAAAAGGAATAAATCAGCAGCTGAAACATAGATTTGAACTCCCAGTTTCAGAAATTTGTTTTTATGTACCCTTTTAAAGACCTACATGTACTATTGTGAGTAAGCCCCTTCTCTGTTCACTGGTTAAGACCTGGCACACATTCAGCCCTGCTTCTACTCAGGAGGGCTTCTGCAAGCAGTGGTGTCGCTAGAGGGGAGTGTGGAGTGCGGGTTGCAGCGGGTGACATACATGAAGGGATGACACCACTACTCCCCCAAATTTTTAAAATCTTTGTATTTTTGAATAATACCATCATGTTATATCAATCAATGTGTGATTTCATGCAGAATGCAATGAAACAAACAGCTTTGAAATACCTCTACTCTATCAAAAGTTATAGCCAAAAAACCAGTGAGGGTGGAGCGATGGTACATCACCACTCCCACTGCCTAGGGCGTTGTCCCACCCACTGCATGGGAGGAGGTCCATCATAGAGGTGACACACAGGCCTCCCACACCAGCTGATGAAACCCAAGCGACGCTACTGTCTGCAAGTGTCAGAGCCCCTCTCACACAAGGGGACGGTGCCTCAGGGGCTCCAGTGTCAATTTTCACAAAAATGGCTCATAAAAGCCATTTCAAAAAGGTGTAGAAAAAGTGGCCAAGGGTTCGAGGGACATTTGGGCAGCCAGATAGAAGTCTGGCAGGTGTGCAACTGCTGACCCAGTTTCACAGCCCAATTCCAAACACGGCTGGCACAGAGGGGCCGTTCAGCCCACACTGTATCCAGCACTGGGAAGGAGCGGGCTGGAGGTCTCCTCCAGGTCAGGGGAGCATTCTTCTCCTCAACCCAGATAAAACCCCAGCCTGCACAATGGGGCTACTCGCATCTGCACCAGTAAAATCACTGGTGCAAGTTCAAGCAGCCCCATGTTAGGCCTCCAAGCCTGGGAAGGAGAATAGGATTCAGTGTGCATCACTGCTGCCAATTCCACCTCCCTGCCCCTGTGCCACCTGGTGATTCTTTTGGATGCAGCACCAGCGAGACAGTGTATGCCTTCCCGCCAGTGCTGCTCACTCACTGGGTGCCAGAACTTGCTTTATGGCACGTTTGCAACACCCTAGGCTGGCACTGCTGTCTCTGCCTCAGTGTTCGTTGTGAATGGGATTGCGCCTTCAGACTGCTTTGGAGACAACAACTGACAGCTGAAACCATAGGGGCAGGGCTCCCTTCAGGAAGGGGTTCAAATGGCCTGGCGGCTCAAGCACAGCCAGCAACAACCTGCAAACAAGTTCCAGATAGGAAAAAAGCTGGGGCCAGATAGGAGAGGTACGATCGCCATTGCAGCCACAACCCCATAGCCCACGCCTGTGTGTCAAACCCCTAAGCAAGGAGGAGGGAACAAGGCCTGATGCAGGACCAAGGAGTCCACACAGGCTGAACTAAGAACAGCACATGTGTGCAGTTGTCTGTAAGGTGAGCACAAAACAAAAGTTGGGAGTCAAAAACAAAAGTGGAAATAGGGCATTCAGCGGGCTTTGCCTTATGGCAGTTAAAACAATGGATCCAGGTGCTGCTGAACATCAAGTAGTACCTGCCACTGCATATCCATGCTGAGGAATGCTGCATCATAGATAGCTGTTTGCACGTTCTTGCAGGAACCCCACAAGCACAAAAAAGGGGACAACTCCACCCGGAAAACACTGGCTTCTCACTTACTGCTGCTGCCTGCCACACTTCTGCATGGCACTGGGTAGAGGGTCAAGATCAGCATGGGCTTTGCGGGACACAGTGGGGAGCAGCTGCAACAGATGATACCTGTTGAGTGAGTGTTTGTCAACTGAGGATGGGTGCCATCAGCTCATCCTTGTTCCATTCTGGAGACCTCAGCCAGGCTTCCCATGCCCCCAATGAGAAAGCAATCACTTGGCACTCCCTTGTTGTCTCCATCTGGGGATTCATCACAGGCAGGAAATAATATATTGAGCAACCCAATCCTAACTCCCCAGCAGCGATGCAGCGTGCTGTATAGCATGGGGGAATTTCAATCTCCAGAACTCTCCTTGGAGTAAAGAAAGATCTGTTCCCTTGCCAAAGAGTAAACCAGTGCCAGGCTGCCAGGTCTACACTGACCTGTGCCAGCTCTAGAGCTGGTGCAAGTCCACATGGATCCACCTTCTCCCCACCTTCATCACTGCCCTGTTCTGTCCACTCCTACTGTGTTCCACCCCTGCTCTGCCTTCCTTCCACCTCCTGCAGACATTTACCTGTGCCAGAGGGTGTCTGGAGGCTGCTGGCACATAGAGGCAGCCAGCCACATATCATGTGAAGCCGTGGCCAGACTGCACAATCCAGCATGTCGTTTTTTGCAATAGCTGGAAAGTGCCTTATGCCACTTGTTCTGGCAGTGTACAGAACCCACAAGACTGGGCCATAGGACAGTGTTCACTAATGTATGGAGTTGCACTGAAACTCAGCCTGAAATTCCGGGTGGTTCTTCCGCCATGTCTCTGGCCTCTGATCCTACATAGAAGAATAGATCATGGAATGAGTGCTTGCCCTGTGTCCTGATCATAGCTGTTTTTATCACAACCCAGTTTCTGCATGTTCAAGTAAGGAGGGGAAGATGCCCTTGCAAGCCCCTAGTCCTAAAGACCATGTAGGGGGCAGAGTGAAGCAGCACCTGTGTCTCATGTTGATATATGAGCTGTGACCCCTTGTTGAAGCTTATATATTCCTGGTGGTTTGCTGTGAGTTAGTTGGAATCCTATTATCTGATGTGGCTCAGAATCACAGAGGGTGGGTGGGGATGGGGCTTCCAATTAATTCCATTGGGAAAGTGTTTAGTTATGCCTCCTGTTTTGTAGGCATGGCATTACATCAGCACAGAAGGTGAGAAGGAGCCCTGATTGACCGTAAGATTCTGACCATAAGATTCATGGTATTTCTTCCTGCCATGTTTTTGATTCAATCTGCTTTTCTCCCATACATTGACACTGTCCTACCAACATAAGGATTATGGTGGCAGTAGGCTGTCCAGTGATATCAGGGCACTGGCGTGGATTCACTCTGCTGGTGTCTTATTTTGCTCTGCCGCTACAAATGGATCTAGTGGTGATCCTGTTCAACCAAAGGTGTAACTCAAGGATAGGATCACTCTCTCAGGATCTTATACCTTCCCCTTCAAGTGCTCCAAGGGGGACCTGCACAATGTTTGAGAATCACTGTGATACGGATGAGGATTTTTAAGCATCTATCTTTGCCAACACACTGACTGAGAAAAGGCGAGGTTAAAATAGCCTGGGCACTTGCACTGATCCTTTGATCCTCTCCCAGTGAACCAAAGTGGAAAAATGTAGGCAAGCTCTTTTAGGAAGTCCCGTCAGTGCTCCTTTAATGCCTGTTTCTTAAAGTTGTCCATTATCGCCTTCAAGTAGTTGCCTCAAATAATTGTCCACACCGACGTCTTAGAGCTCTGAAGGGATTGCTGAAATTAATGCCAGCATCTCATTTCGTGCGCATATAGAAAAGGTGCCTCTCTGGTGATCTGCTGCTCAGAAGCAACATTAGCAGAGGGCAGCTGAGTGTGATATGGATGCACATGAAGCACTTATCACACATTTAGCATTAGATACATAATTAATGTGTGTTAAAATAGAAGGAGAGGCTTATGAGAACTGAGCAGCTAATGCCCGTGACACTGATCCCGGCATTGACAGAATCCCAGAATTAGTTTCTTTATGTGGATTTTGAAAACAGTTTTAGGAGCATAAGCTTTGGGATGGCTTTCCATCCCCTCTGAGTCTGAAGTCAGTATTAACTACAGTCATATGGACCATCTCCTCAGTCAGCATAACATCAGATCCTTCAACTCCACTTATTAATAAGGGATTTAGTTGTCTTCACGTAGTGCCTGTTGCATTTGGAATTCATAAGAACGTAAGAAGAGTCCCACAGATCAGGTGAACCCATCTGGTCCAGCTTTCTGCATCTCACAGTGGCCCACCAGATGACTCAGAGAGCACACAAGACAACAGGATACCTGCATCCTGGTGCCCTCTCTTGAAAATCTGGCATTCTGAGGTAGCCTACTTCTAAAATCAGGAGGTTGCACGTACCCATCATGGCTTGTAACCCGTGATGGACTTTTTCTCTCCAGAAATTCCCTTTTAAAGGCATCTAGGCCAGATGGCATCACCACATCCTGTGGCAAGGAGTTCCACAGACTAATTACATGCTGGGTAAAGAAATATTTTCTTTTGTCTGTCCTAACTCTCCCAACACTCAGTTTCTTTGAGTAAAGAAGTACAGAATGTAACTTGAGAACTGGTATGTGGATCAGTCTCAAGGCCAGGATCCAAGAATGTGTTATTCAGTATTGTCCTATTGCATTTGCATCAATCCTCAGACATATCATCTGATTCAAGAAAGTACACCATGCCTTTAAAAAAGGATGTCAGAAGCGGCAGTGAGAGACAGAGGGTGGAACAAGGAGCATGCTGGGGTGACCCTGCTCAGCTCAGCTCAGTTCAGTGGCTGTGATATCATGAACAGCGAGAACTGATGTCTATGGGGGAAGGGCCTTCATGTAACATTGAAAATAAGAACTGTCATATGCAGGAAAGTTGATTTAGCTGGAAGACAAATCCTGAACAGGGGTCAAAGACAGAAGGAACTATGTATAACTGTGGCAACGTATAGACTAAGGACTTGTGCCAATGTAGTTATAGCTTGTACATGACCAGTAATGGAGGCCCATCCTACTATGTTCTGTGTTCAGTAGTTGCAATCACATTGGAGCACCTTGGTGTACAGAATGTTGCCGATATACCTGGCTCCATGCCTTTGGGGTATAGATTGGCACTGGGCAGATTTTGCCACACAAATCACAGCTTGCTTTCAGCTTGCCACAGGATGCATAGGCAGGTCATCCCCAGCTATGCTCCCTTTGCAGACAAATTTGCACATGACTCTGTCTGTCATGGCTGTGGGACTGATGCCGTTTTTGTGTGACATCACCCAGATTGCTGCATGGTACAATGCTTGCCTTTACTTGGGAATGGGAGCGTAACCCATGTGACAATGCATGATACTTTTTGCAAAGTAGTATGTTAGGCTTCCCTCCTCAATCCCATCCTCTCAGCACTCCTTAATTCGCTTTCAGGAAGTCTGCCTTGAATGCGTTTGTCAGTTGTATTCTTATGGGCCCCAATCTCCATACAGCCCTGTCCAAAGATGCAGGTAGAAGCTGCCTGCAAGGTGACCAGCAGGTCATGGATGAAGTTCAATGGCTGTGTTTCTTTGCTCCTGAGCCCTCTGGGTTCTTATTAAGATAATAACCCTCCCTCCCAACTCTCTTTCCCCTCACTGTGCTTTCTGCTTGCCTCTATTCCAAATCTCTGTCTCCCCTGTATTACTCCCAACCCATCCTCTGGTCCCTGCCCACCTGCCATGAATTTTCATGCTTTCGATCCTGATGCTGCTCAAATCTCGCTCCCCAGCCTCTGATCCAGCAGTGCTGCTAATGCTCTGTGAACTTTGACTAGAAACTATTCTGAAGGATACCAGGGACGTGTGGCGGGTGGAGAAGCAAGTGAGGTAGGTGAGCATAGAGTGTGTGGTTTGTGGGTGCTTGGGCACCCCACATGGTGGTAGTACTTTCAAAGGAGTCCAGTGGGGAGGCCTGCTTCACCTACCCCCCCCCCCCACACATCCCTGAAGGATACGCATCTTCTCCTGCTTTATAAAATGCCCTTTTTTGTTCTTTATTTCCCATGATGAAGTTTGATTATGCTCAGGAGTGTGTCTTTGTGCACTGGGCATTTGCACAGGACCCCCAGGAGAAAAAGCTTGAATGAGAGTAATCATACCAGACTGGGCAAATAATGAGACATGAAGCAAAGAAGCAGAGGTGTGGTGGCATCTGCAAAATTCCTGGTCAGCAAGAGATAAAATAGGAGCACCCTGAGACAACAGTGCGGGCACCTAGTGGGTTTTCCACCTTATAGGGGGAGAAAAGCAGCAGTTAGAGTTGGTGGTCTGCAATTAAATGAAGTGACATTTAGGGAGATGGCCACAGCAAGGGACATTTTGCAAGGAGGAATCCATTCATTCCAGTGGCTATTCAGCCCTATTTTTTTTGGTCTGTCCAGCAAGGAGGCAGCCCGGAACAGAAGGGGCTCTTGTCTTCCTGGTCCCTTTGCTAAGCTGAGGGAGTGGTGAGGCTCTCCCCCCCCCATGTTGGTGAGGTGTTTGGAGTTGTTGGAGGGACTGGATTGCCCTCCCACTGTGGCACCATACTGGGATTGGGAGCGGTGGGTGCTGATGGGTGGGTGCTGAGCAGATGGGTGCTGGAGCATCTGCTCAGCTGAAGCATCCCAAACTGGGATCTCACAGGAGGAGATGAAGAATTGGGAAGAGACCTGCTACATGCCAACCCTGCTGCCAGGGCACCTCTGGGCTTTCTGGGATGTGCCTGCCTGGGGGGTTCCCCTGCGCTGCAAGAGTCTAGCAGAAGCAGGACACTGTGCCAGACCCAGACTTGGCACTGGGCAGTGCCACCCACTCCCCCCCCCAATTGTAGGGAGGAGCAGAGGAGACTCACTTCCCTGCACCCCCTCCTCCCAGGGTGGTGTCCCAGGGAGTGGGGGGGACCTCTGCCCTCCTGATTTCCCCCCTCCCTCCAGCCAGCCCCGGGCATGCCAAGAGGGAGCGAGCGGGAGCCTGCCAAGGGAAACCCGAAGTTGGCAGCCAGCTCGCTCCACTGCAGCTGGGACCGCAAAGGCTGAGGGTGTGCGGACAAGGACAAGGCTGCGCCGCCATCCCCAGCCAGCCAGTGGGGCAGCCTCTCCAGCGTCTCCCAGAGGCGTCCTGCGTGGCTTCCCTTCGGGATCGCAGAAGCGGCAGCCGCAGTATTGACTTCCCTGCTTGCAGCAGCCGGAGACCCGGACCCTCGTCCAGGAGAGCAGGATCGGGGCCGGGGGGAGCCATGGGCAGCTCTACCCCCTGTCAGCCAGCCCCGGGGCAGGGGGAACCGAGTCCATCTGCCAGGAGCAGGACGACCGGGCTGCAGTCCCCAGGCAGAGTCCGGTAGCCTCGCCCCCCTACTGTGCCCCCCCCAGCCTTGGGGGAGGAGGAACTTTTCGATCGCTTTGGCTGCGATCTTGCCAGCGAGGGGGAGATCGGTGATGGCCCAGGATGTCTTCGGAGGGGGAATCGGGACCCCCCACCGCGGAAACCCCTGCAAACGCTCCAGCACCACCACCAGTAGCAGCAGGGACTGCAGCCACAGGCGCTGGAGAGGAGGTGAGGAGCCAAGGGCACTGGGGAGGCTGCTCGGAGGATGGTGAGGGGTCGCACGGGCCAGGGGGAGGGGTGGTCGTGGAGCCCGCTTGGATGTAGGTAGACGTGTAAACAGACACCCCTCTCGGAGAGTCGGGGGCTGCAGGTACAGGATATGTGCGTTGGGGAGACCAGGGGAACTTCAGGGTGGCAGTGGGGGTCTAGGAACTGGCTGCAAAAACCCATCTCTGTTGGATGCTTGCAGGCACAATCACGGGGGGCGAGGGGGGGGAATCCAGGTCAAGACAAGGACCAAGAGTGAATGAAGGAGCCATTTTCATCTTCTTTTGTAGATGTGCATTCAGAAAAATGTACTGGGGTGTGTGAGAGAGAGAGAGAGAGAGAGAGAGAGAGAGAAGTTATGCACTTCTTGATTCCTGAAGATGTCTTGCTGGAGCAGTATCCAGCCAACCGAAATTAATGGTCCCAGCCAGACAAAGGCGATGAACCCCTTCCTAGCGGGCAGCAGAGAGCTCTCCAAGGTTCTGGAATTCTCGCTTTGGCGGGTAAACAGAATCTACTCCATCATATTCAAGGAGCTCTGAAGACTGGAGCTTGGGCGACACTTCCTGACCCGCTCCTTGTATCCTGAAATCAATCCCACAGTATCTGATGCTCCTGCCCAAATGTAAAGTCAGGTCCTAATAATTAAAGGTCTCTTTCTACTATATATAGACCTGTGCTTGTCTCTCCTAAAAAAAGTCTAAACAAGCAGTGGTGTAGCTAGAGGGGGGGGCAAAGCATTAAGTTTTGCAGGGAGCCTCACCACAGCATGCAAGCAGCCCCTTCCCTCCCCTTTGGAGCAATTTTGGTTGGGGGGGTGCAAAATGGAGTGTTTGCACACACACCCCACCTGGAATGGCTTTGAAGGGGAAGGGGAGGGGCCGCTTGCACACCACATTGAGGCTCCCTGCAAAACTTAGTGCTTTGCCCCCACCTCTAGCTATGCCACTGCAAACAAGCACTCTGCAACTGTCTCCGTGGGATTGATGCCATTTAATTTCTAAACTGCCGTCTGCTGCAGTCTGGTGGACTGACCCCAACAAATCACTCTTCTCCACAGGGCCGTAAAACACACTGCAAAGGGTTGTGTTTATCTTCCTGTGGACTCTCAGCCATGCAGAGGGTGTCAACAAAGCCTAGTTCATCATCAGCAGTGCTTGGGTGTTCATCGGCTTATGTTTTGTTTGTAGCCTATAACAATACTGGCCATAGCTATGTGTGTTAAATGCAATCTAATTATTAGACAATACAACAGGGTTTGGATTTGACATTGCAGTCATTATAAAAACACATTTCTTGAATTTTAAACATTTATATTTTGCCATTCCATAAAAAATAGACTCAAGATATTTTCAGTTAAAAACAAAAGAAGCAAAATAATTTTAAAAAACCATAAAACTAGATTAACATGAAAAATATATAAAAGGGTCATGATCCAGTCCGCTGATTGCAGTCATAACAAAATCCACTTCATCCTGCCTTTGCCATATAAGTTTATGCCATAATAAATGTGTTAACCTGAAGCTGCCACAAGAGTCTTGATTGTTTTTGCTGCAACAGAACTTGAGAGGACGCCTCTGAAATGTGGTTGCAATTAGAGACAGCTCAAGATGTGACTGACTCTGACACTGGTTCAGGTTCAAAGTGAACATAATAATTAACATAATTGCTTTGACACAATATCTTTGATAAGATATCAGGTCCCCAAGACTTCTCTGACTAATGGCATCTAAAATGAGCGCTTCTCACATAAGCATGTCAGCTATGTTTCAATGTCCAACAAGTTCTTGCCAACCAAAAACAATGATGGCAAAACATGTAGAACTTATTTGCGGGGAAAACCCCATAAAATTAAAAGAGAGTTTGTTCAAATGTAGTCTCCAAACATTGTCCTATAGCAGAGGTTAGCAACCTTTTCGGCAAAGGAGTTGGGCGTTCTGCAATGATGTCATCAAATCATTGCCTAACTTCTGGGTTGCTAAACTTCAGGAAGTGGCTGTTCTGACCTCAGCTTGGGAGGCAAAGCCTTCCACCCAATTTGCCATGCACCAAACAGGGAATGGCAGAGCAGTCTGTCCAGACTCATGGAGCCCCTGTGCTACTGGGTAGTAGTAGTAGTAGTAGTAGTAGTAGTAGTAGTAGTAGTAGTAACTTTATTGTTATTGTGCTACAGCACAGCCAAATTTATGCACCTTTGAAATACAAGCATAAATATATACTACAATTCCAACAATCACATTCTACACACTCACCCACACATTCTATACAACATGCATCATAATATAAAAACAATATAACAGACCATAATGCCCAGGAGCATGGTAACAACTATATCACCTTATTCAATGTAATTATGGCTGTAGGATAAAAACTGTTCAGGAGTTGTGTGGTGCTGCTCTAATAGTTCTGTACTGTCTACCCGAAGGCAACAGTTCAAAGAACTTATGAGCCGGATGGAAGGGGTCTCTCAGAATACTATGTGACTTCTGCAGACAGCAAGATGTATAGATGTCTTCCAAAGCTGGTAGATGAAGGTTGATGATGTGCTGTGCGATCTTAATAATTCTCTGCAGAGCTTTTTTGTCCCCTACAGAGCAATTTCCGTACCACACCAAGATATCATAGGTTAGGACACTCTCAATGGTGCAACGATAGTAAGACACAAGCAGCTGCTGTGACAAATTTAACCTCCCAAGCTTCCTCAGAAAATATAACCGCTTTTGTGCCTTTTTAATCAACATGCTGGTGTTAATAGTCCATGAGAGGTCCTCTGTGATGTAAATACCTAGGAATTTGAAACTGGCAACCCTCTGCACCTCCTCACTATTTATGTATAATGGTGTGTGTACATCCCTCTTTTTCCAGAATTCAATTATAAGTTCTTTAGTTTTTTTGATGTTAAATGAGAGATTACTTTCTTTGCGCCACAATAACAACTCCTGTACCTCCTTCCTATAAGCAGACTCATCTCTGGGTCTCCTGTTCCTCTGCCATTTTTTCCCATACAGCTCCACATGGGCCAGAAGACCCAAGGTGGTGGGCTGGATGCAGCCCACAGGCCATAGGTTACCAACCCCTCTCCTATAGTTTCAAGTTGCTAAGTGGGAAGTCTGTCACAACTGACCTAGTTGAGCCATTGCATTTTTCTTAGAAACTGATATTTACTCTGTGCAGTTCTTTCTTATTTAACACTGGGCTGATAAGCTGAGGCTTATGTGGGCTTAGGTCAAAGCCTTTGAATACCCCAGTGCAAAATGGATAGTCCTCAATATTAGACCTTGTCTACTGCTATGCCTGAGTGGTTAGAGAGCTGCTCAGTGGGGTTCTACTCCTATGTGTTCTCATTTTCTCCCCCCAGTCTCCCCCCCCCATTTCTATCTCTTTGGAGATAGAGCCATAATATGTAGCACATACCTTACAATCTCCTTGTAAGATTGGGGTCGACCCCTGTTGCTGCCAATCAGAGGAGACAATACTGACTTGAATGGACCAAGGCCTGATGCTATATAAGGTACTTTGATATAAACAAAGGCAGTTTCCAATAAAGAAAAAAAGGTTTATGCAGGGAAAACAGGTCATAAATCATACACATATTTTCTCTCCCTTCCAGGACTCCACTTATCTCTGTTTAACTACTGGCAGTAATTTATGAAAGTAGATTGCTAGTATGGTGAAAAGGTTAAAAGAGATAGTTGGGAATCCTTAGTTGGAATCTCACTCCAGACCACCTTGCTAACGAAGTGTGGTGATGTGACCACTTCACACAGCAGGTTGTGGAGGAGGTGGAGGATTGGCAAGGAATGTTTTAGGCTACAACTCTACATATTTTCTCATCCTGTTTTTAAAAAAATTGTAGTATGCGAGGCAGAGAGGGGAGAGGAGGTTACATGCAGGGCCTTTTCAGTGGCAGCTCCCCATCTAAGTAATTCCCACCCTCGTCTGACCTGGTTGGCACCTATGTTTTCTGCTTGTGGGCAGTGATGTTTTGTTCCATCTGGCTTTCCCTTGACTCTGAGTTACTTGGCTCCGATTTGGTTCTATTTTTTGCTCATTCAGTTTGCTGGTTTCTGCTCATTATATTTGGCTTGTTTGTTCTGCTTATATGGTGTTTGGCAGCTAAGTTGTTTTTACTGAAAGCTGCCTCGATGACTCCATTGGAGCAGAAAGGTGGCATGTAAACTTTTTAAACAAATTTTTTTTAAAGTGGCCAAGTCACTGCAGTACATACAGTACCTCAAAGTTCCTTACAAAACCCTGTGAGATAAACTAATACTATCAGGGTCTCTATTGTACAGACAGAGGACTACGGCTGAAAGATCGTGGTTTGCTTAACCTTAAGGTATCCTAACAGCTCGTAGCTTAATGGCTCAATCACAACAGGGCTGGGCACTGGCAAAATGTACATCAGAAAGCAGCCTCCACCAATGTGCACTGTCTGGCAGCTGGTGGGGAGGCCAAAGTGGCCTCCCACATGCTGGCAAATGGCTGAAGACCGTCTACAGCAGGTGAGGCTGGGCAGGGGATGGAATGGGGTGGGGGAAGGTAGGGGAGGGTAGAATGGGGGAGGAGTGGATGGAATAGGGCAGGGACAAGGAGGAGGGCAGATCAGGGCCAGGAAGAGGGATTTGATGGCAGGGGTGCATGCCAAATCCTGACCCCCTTCTTTGACCTGATACACCTTCATGGATCACCTTGGACTTGTGCCAGTGATTTAGCTGGCTCAGGTCCAAGTTGACCCATAGTGGCTGCTGGGGGTTACCCCAGGGCAAGGGAACTAATGTTCCCTTACCCCAAGGAGGCCTCCATTGGCCATAAATCCCCCCTGGATACAGTAATTGCTGCATCAGCACCACTGCATCACCAAGCAGGAATTTAGTTAGGATTGGGCTGTAAGTGAGACAAGGACCTACCCCCCCCCATGTCTGTGGTTACTAAGAGAGTTGCTGTCCCCTTCTTGTGTGCTACCCCCAAACATGCCTGGCTAAGAGTAGGTGGGAATTTCATATATGTGGAGCTGTCACTAAAAAGGCCCTGTATCACATCTTCCCCAGCTGCTCCTCAGTAGGCTGGGAAATTCAGAGCAGCTCTTGGGCTGATGAAGGTCGCATGCGGGGAGACTCATGTGAAAGAATGTGAACCTTCAAGGATCCAAGTCCCAAGCCAATACAGGGCTTTCTAGGTTATAATACCTGCAGTTGTACTCAAAAACACATTAGAAGCCAGACTCTGCCTCTGTGCCCACACCCTCATGGGCCTGATTTTCCCTCCAACCTACCCTCACTCCACCCAGTTCTGTCCCCTCCCCACCTTCCCCCTGCCCACTCTGAAAAGCCTCTCTGCTGCCCCTTGGGGACGCTGACTGCCCTGTGCTCCTCTGAGGTGTCTTCCTGGCACTGAGGCCCAGGGCCAACTGGCTCTGGTCTCACCTCCAGCACAGCATTCTCATTGTTGGCGGCAAAGTGACTTACGGCACTCAGGGCAGTGCACCAGCTGCCAGCACTGCCCTGGCTGAGGACTGGGCCCGAGGCCCCAATCCTATCTCCCACCATTAATGTTAATGTAGCCATGCTGATGGAGTGTGCACTGAATCCAGTAGTGGAGTGGATCAGGAAGCCTGACAGAGGTCAGTAAAATTATTTTTTTTTACTTACCTCTGCATTGGCCTCCTATGGGTCTCCTCAGACCAATATAAGGAGAGAAAAGGGGGTGGACCAGTTGAAAAAAGACTGAATAGAATCCTGGTGCACATCAGTGCTGCCAGGATCCACCCCTTCCTCTCCCTCCCCAATCCTGCTCTCCCTTTTCCCCTGAAACTCCCCTGCCCTCCCCCTCCCTACCCACAACACATCCCTGCTGCCAAATTACTGGGGGAGCTGCTTCTGCATGCACTGTGCCACTGCTGTTTGTGGCAGCAGCCTGGAAGTGCCCAACTGTGGCCTGATTTTCATGCCACTGCAAAGGGCCTTGTGCTGCCGGATCACAAGTTGCAGCAGCACAAGGCCCAGACAGGACTAGGCAAGGAGTACTGTGGCCAGATCTGCTTTCCTCAGGAGAGATTGCAGCTGGTGCATCAAGAAAGCTGGTGCAGTGCAGAAAGCAGTTAGGGTCCCAACTTCCACCTGCTCATCCAGGAATAAAGCTGAATCAAAGTGCACTTCCAGGTTGTGGACCTGATCCTTCAAGTCCCCTTGAAGCACAACCCGGTCCAGAACGAGTTGTAAACATATCCCATAATCAGCTTTCCTACCAACTAACAGTACCTCCATCTTGCCCGGATTAAATTTCAGTTTATCAGCTCACATCCAGTCCTTCACTGCTGCCAGGCATTGATTCAGAACCTCCACAGCCTTCCTGGTGCCAGATGGAAATTAGGGATAGAGTTGGGTGTCATCAACATATTGATGACTCCAAGCTTGCAGACCATCTCCCCCAGCAGCTTCATAAAGATGTTAACTATAGGGGGACAAAATGGAGTCCTGTGTGACCTCACAGGCCAACAGCCAAGGGGTCAAGCAGCAGTTCCTCAGCATTACCTCCTACAACCTACTCAACAGGGAGGAGCAGAAACATCATATGGTTGGCAACCTTCAGTCTCGAAAGACTACAGTATAAGCCTACAGCATCCGGTATCCCATCCAGGTATCAGGCGGTCTCCCATCCAAGTATCATAAAATGGCACCCCAATCCCATCCCTGTCAGGTAGTTCAGAAAGATCCAATGACCAATAGTATTGAAAACCACTGAAAGATCTAGAAGAATTAACAGGAATGCTTCCCCCCTGTCCTGTTCCCAGCATAGGTTGACAACTAGGGTGACTAGTCTGAAACCAGACTGGAAAGGATCAAGGTAATCAGTATCATTCTGAAAAATCTGGACCTACCAGAACCAGTTTAATCACTTCCCCCAAGAAGGGCAGATAATTATCTAAATGCAAAGATCCTTCCCATTTCAGTTCATGAAATTTCTATCTTACATCATCACAGTAGGGAAACCACTGCCTCAATCACAATGAATTGGCTTTCTTTTTGTTTGGAAGATTCATTAGATTTTGATAGTGTTGAAAATATTCATTTTTCCCACTACATTTAGTGACTGTTTCTCTGATTTCAATCTGTGTCCAGTCAGGGTCAAAGGCAGGGGCCCACAAGGTGAGACAAAGTTCTAAGGAACAGTCCCAATTGGATAGAATCAAAAACAGTGGTATAGCTAGAGGGGGTGCAAAGCACTAAGTTTTGTAGAGAACTTCACCACAGCATGCATGTGACCCTTCCCCCTCCCCTTCAGAGCCTTTGGGGGGGGTAGCAAAACAGAGGCATAAACCTGGAATGGCTTTGAAGGGGAGGGGGTAGGGCTGCTTGCACACTGCAGTGAGGTTCCCTGCAAAACTTAGTGCTTTATACCCCTTCTAGCAACACCACTGATCAAAAGGATGGTTGCAGTCTGTCGATCAAAGGGTCAGGTAGCAGGTCTGGTTAGATGTGGGCTGCAGGATCTCAGGCAGTTTTAAGACTGATGGTCAAAAGTCAGACTGCACTCTTATGGACTTGTGCAGTCCCTGAAGATCCAACCACTAACCCCACACCTGTTTCCCAGGGCAAGAACATAAGAAGGGGCCCGCTGGATCAGGCCAAAGGCCCATCTACTCAAGCTTCCTGTATCTCACAGTGGACCACCAGATGCCTCAAGGAGCTCACAAGACAACAAGAGACCTGCATCCTGGTGTTCTCCCTTGCATTTGACATTCTGAGGTAGCCTACTTCCAAAACCAGGAGGTTGCACACACACATCATGATTTGTAACCCGTGATGGACATTTCCTCCAGAAATCTGTCCAATCCCCTTTTAAAGGCATCCAGGCCAGATGCCATCACCACATCCTGTGGCAAGGAGTTCCACAGACTAACTACATGCTGATTAAAGAAATATTTTCTTTTGTCTGTCCTAACTCTCCCAACACTCAATTTTAGTAGACGTCCTCTGGTTCTGATGTTATGTGAGAGGGAAAAGAGCGTCTCTCTGTCCCCTCTATCCAATCTATCCATCCCCTGCATAATTTTGTACGTCTCAATCATGTCTCCCCTCAGGTGCCTCTTTTCTAGACTGAAGAGCCCCAAACACTGTGGCCTTTCCTCATAAAGGAGGTGCCCCTGCCCAGTAAGCATTTTGGTCGCTCTTTTCTGCACCTTTTCCATTTCCACTATACACTTTTTGAGATGTGGTGACCAGAACTGGACACAATACTCCAGGTGTGGCCTTACCATGCGGGGGTACAGTGGCATTATAATATTAGCCCTTATTCTCAATACCTTTTCTAATGATCCCGAGCATAGGATTAACCTTCTTCATTGCCGCCAAACACTGGGTCAACACTTTCAACAAGTTGTTCACCAGCGCTCCAAGATCTCTCTCCTGATCTGTCACAGACAACTCAGAACCCGTTAGCCTATGTTTAAAGTTTTGATTCTTTGCTCCAATGTGCATGACTTTACATTTACTTACACGGAAACACATCTGCCATTTTGCTGCCCATTCTCCCAGTTTGGAGAGATTCTTCTGGAGCTTTTCACAATCTCTTCTGGTCTTCACCATTCAGAAAATTTTGGTGTCATCTGCAAACTACCTCTGACTGGCCTATAATTTCCTGGGTCCCCTCCCCTTCTTTTTTTAAGCAAGGAACCATAGGGACCCCTGCTTACACTTGCACTGCAGCAGTGCTTTGTGATCTCTTGGTGTTATGCTCTGGTAAGCAGAACTGGATGTCTACAACTTCTGAAATAGTGGGGCAGATCTTCAGGAGGCTCTGCTTGACAGGTCAGGTGGATTGGGCTGCTGGTTTTGAACTCCAGCAGCCCCCAACATTTGCTCACTGGGCTGGTGCTTCAACCAGATGATGTGTATTCTCCATGGCTGCCTCATCCTCTCCTACACTAGGGCCTGTATTAAGGAACAGGTACAGTATTTCATCATTGTTGGGGTCTCATCTGACTCACTGAATGGGGACATGACAGTCTAGAAGAGCTCTCATCATTCATACTTCAGTTGCTCCACATGGTTTTTGCCCAATGAATCCTGTTTGCACACCCAAGTACTTTTGAATCCCCAATGATTGCTGTTTGTGCTGCATTAGAGTTTACACTAGAAGACCTTCTGACTTCCTGAAATGGTTATTGACAGTCAACACCTGTGGAATTAAATAGCCATAATGCAGCTTGCCTCTTCTACTTCCATGTAAATGTGGGACCTGCACAATCCAATTAGTTATTCTTTTTAAATGAAAGGGAGGTAGCTTCAAGGATCCCAGGATACATCTTACTGAAATCTCATAGGCATGAAATTGCAAATTTAAAAATGGAAGTTTTACTTTAGTTTGGTCTATCTCTTCTTTTCAATACGGAGATGTGATGAAAGCACCCTTCCTATAATGTAAAAAACACAAAAAATAAAAAATAACAACCCTGTGGTTTGGCATCCAGCTTCTAAAAATATTGACTGCCAATCTGAATGTGTCTCTTCCTGATTGAATTATGAATCTTGATGTTGTGAACAGCAGTGAACAAAAATGCTATACTGTACAACCCAAAAATCTGCCTTTGAGTATTTTTGCATCACCCTATCCTGCCAAAATGCAGGTGCTTATTCACAATGATTGGATGGCTGAAACTGTTGGTGTTTCAGTTTAAATCTATTGTAGACTGTACCCCCTAAATATTTTACTTTAACTTACTTTAGTTTGTACAGTATTGAAAAACCCAAACATAAGGCCAATTCCAAAAATAAAGGTAAGTTTCCCCTAGTGTTTTGGTATTAACTTGGTTGTTCTAGATTTTAACTATGAAGCAAATTAAAATCACAGAAGTGCAAGAACATAAGAACAGCCCCACTGGATCAGGCCATAGGTCCATCTAGTCCAGCTTCCTGTATCTCACAGCGGCCCACCAAATGCCCCAGGGAGCACACCTGATAACAAGAGACCTGCATCCTGGTGCCCTCCCTTGCATTGGCATTCTGACATAGCCCATTTCTAAAATCAGGAGGTTGCAAATACACATCATGGCTTGTTACCTGTAATAGATTTTTCCTCCAATCCCTTTTAACTTGTCCAATTCCTTTTAAAAGCATCCAGGCCAGATGCTGTCACCACATCCTGTGGCAAGGAGTTCCACAGACCAACCACACGTTGAATAAAGAAATATTTTCTTTCGTCTGTCCTAACTCTCCCAACACTCAATTTTAATGGATGTCCCCTGGTTCTGGTGTTATGTGAGAGTGTAAAGAGCATCTCTCTATCCACTTTCTCCTTCCTCTGCATAATTTTGTATGTCTCAATCATTTCCCCCCTCAGGCGCCTCTTTTCTAGGCTGAAGAGGCCGAAACATCATAGCCTTTCCTCATAAGGAAGGTGCTCCAGCCCAGTTATCATCTTAGTCACTCTCTTTTGCACTTTTTCCTTTTTCACTATGCCCTTTTTGAGATGCGGTGACCAGAACTGGACACAATACTCCAGGTGTGGCCTTACCATAGATTTGTACAACGACATTATAATATTAGCCATTTTGTTCTCAATACCTTTTCTAATGGTCCCAAGCATATAATTGTCCCTCTTTACTGCCGCCGCACATTGGGTCAACACTTTCATCGACCTGTCCACCACCACCCTAGGATCTCTCTCCTGATCTGTCACATACAACTCAGAACCCATCAGCCTATATGTGAAGTTTTGATTTTTTGCCCCAATGTGCATGACTTTACACTTACTTACATTGAAACGCATCTGCCATTTTGCTGCCCATTCTGCCAGTTTGGAGAGATCCTTCTAGAGCTCCTCACAATCACTTTTGGTCTTCACTGCTCGGAAAAGTTTGGTGTCGTCTGCAAACTTAGCCACCTCACTGCTCACCCCTGTCTCCAGGTCATTTATGAAGAGGTTGAAAAGCACCGTTCCCAGGACAGATCCTTGGGGCACACCGCTTTTCACCTCTCTCCATCTTGAAAATTGCCCATTGACACCCACTCTCTGTTTCCTGGTCTTCAACTAGGTCTCAATCCAGGAGAGGACCTGCCCTCTAATTCCCTGACTGTGGAGTTTTTTCAGTTGCCTTTGGTGAGGGACCATGATGAATGCCTTCTGAAAGTCCAGATATATAATGTCCATGGGTTCTCCCACATCCACATGCCTGTTGACCTTTTCAAAGAATTCTATAAGATTTGTGAGGCAAGACTTACCCTTACAGAAGCCATGCTGATTCTCCCTCCGCAAGGCTTGTTCGTCTATGTGTCTTGAGATTCTATCTTTGATGAGGCATTCCACCATCTTACCCGGTACAGATGATAGGCTAACCAGCCTATAGTTTTCCGGGTCCCCCCTCCTTCCTTTTTTAAAGATCAGTGTGACATTTGTTATCCTCCAATCCTCTGGCACTGTGGCCGTTTTGAGGGACAAGTTGCATATTTTAGTCAAGAGATCAGCAGCTTCATTCTTCAATTCCTTAATAACTCTTGGGTGGATGCCATCAGGGCCCAGTGACTTATTGATCTTTAACTTATCAATGAGGTCTGAAACGTCTTCTCTTTTAACCTCTATCTGACTTAATTCCTTGGCCAAATTAATTCCTTAATTCCTTGGTCAGGAGGGGCCATTAGGGCAGCAGTCAAGAAGAGGAGTCAAAGAAAGAGTTAACTTGGTGGTTCCTCTTCTTCAGATTTCTGGCTTCCAGGCACATGATGGATCCATCAGAGGAAGCAGGAAAATTTATCTCATCCCTGAAACTTACATTTTATTAGGGCAAGTGTCTATTCATACTTCTATTTATACAGAACTCCATGTTGCTCTGTTGAGGTTTCTGAAGGAAGCTTGTGAGTAAGAACAAACCTGCCACAGATGGAAGAGAGGACAAGAAATCAGACAGGAGAGCAGAGAAAGGGAAGGGAGGTTCACCTTTGTGTCCCACCAGGATTGGTCTTGATAGGACATGGAAGCACGGGGAACTTTCATGTGATGCCAGTTAAACTCTCAGCCACTGGAACAAGGATGAGATGGGGAGAACTCAACCTGGGACACATTGTCAGACAAAAGACCTGAAGAAGAAGAATTGGATTCTTTTCCTTTATCCACATTTAAAAATCTCATGGTGACTCAGTTTTTGAGGAGTTCTCTGAGGATGAAGGCGATTTCAAAGGGTAAAAAGTAATTTCAAAGAGGAAAACTTCTTTTCCATACATTCTCCTGCATCTTAGACACCAATCCTATGGGGGCCTTGTGCTACCAGAACACTAGTTCTGGAGTGCAAGGTCCTTTACAGCTGTATCCAAAGGAGACACACCATTCATGACCATTACTGCAAGAAGCCATGTGCCAGTGGCCCATCAATAAACCCCTGGTGCCAGTAAGACAGTGTTGGGGACAGGTGGGAGGCAGAGGGTAGGCGGAATGGAGTGGAGAGCGGGCAGGATGGGGAGGAGACTGGGGCAGGGAGGAGGGTGGATTGACGCTGGGAAGAGGTCGGCACTGCTGATATCCTCCAGGACCCCCCCCCCGCAGGATGCAGCACATGTTCTGGTGGCGTATTGGCAGGGGGAGGGGTCAATAGGATCTGGCTATTAGAGATGATGCACCTGAGACAGAAGAGGAAATGAAGCTTCCTGGGCGACCTCTCAGTCTCACCTACCTCGGAGGGTTGTTGTGAGGCAAAAGGAGGAGAGGAATTTTGTACACCACCGTGTGCTGCTTGGAGGAAGGGTATTGTAAAAATGTGAAAAATAAATGCAATAAATGAAGATATTTAGGGAATTCACTTAACAAATTTATACCCTGTCTTTCTCCCCAAGATTGGGTAGTCAACCCTCCACATTATGATTGTTTGGCTAAGTGGTGCAGCTAGAGGGGGTGCAAAGCACTAAGTTTTGCAGGGAGCCTCACCGCAACATGCAAGCGGCCCCTCCCCCTCCCCTTCAGAGCCATTCCAGGTGGGGGGAGCAAAACAGAGGCAAATGCAGGGAGGCAGGGAAGTGAATGCCTCTGTTTTGCTCCCCCCCCAACCTGGAATAGCTCTGAAGGGGAGGGGGAGGGGCCGCTTGCATGTTGTGGTGAGGCTCCCTGCAAAACTTAGTGCTTTGCCCCCCCCCCAGCTATATTACTAGACCAGGCACACTTATTGCCATTCTCCTTACTGGTTCAAGACAGAGTGACATTTCTGGGTTTTATACATGCTGACTACCTCGGCATGGATGTCAAAGGTCCCTTGCTGAGTTAAAAAAAAACAAAATGCGGGTGACTGATAAGGCTGCTACAGCTGTTATTGTGGAATATACTACAGAAAATTATCTATATGTAATGCGCTCTGTTCTTTAGCAATATAACCGAAAATGAATCTAAGAACAGGCCTTTGATCCCGACTGAATCTTGTGCTTTATAGTAAAATCTGTTTCCCCCACTCTAGAGTGGCACTCCTCTGTGTAAGTAAGTGATGGGAGCTTTTAGGCAATCAAATTATTATTTCCTTGTGGTGTACAGCCACCAAGGCAGGAGATGGGGTCTGGTCAGTGACTAATGGAAGAACTGCAGCAACCCCACTTTCTTTTCCTAAGGAAGCCGAGAGCTTGGCTGCCTTTTTTAAGTTCATATAACAAAGCCTGGTTCTTTTTTTCTCCCTCCCTGATTATAGTGCTTGAAGACTGAGCCACTTAGTTCATAATCTCTTGTGTTATTACCATTATTTTAGGTCTGCCTGCACTGAAGTTTTTGCCATTTGATGGCTCAGTAGTCAAACTATCCAACCTCTTTTGAAATCAGACTGAAAATGAATGGTTTTCTTTTCATATCCCAAAGAAGCGACATATTAATTATAG
Source organism: Tiliqua scincoides (assembly GCF_035046505.1). Classification (NCBI taxonomy): domain Eukaryota; kingdom Metazoa; phylum Chordata; class Lepidosauria; order Squamata; family Scincidae; genus Tiliqua; species Tiliqua scincoides. The sequence continues at coordinate 15,019,956 of NC_089821.1, forward strand.
TGCATGGATATTCTGCTTTTCCAAAGGGCTTCACATTTATTATTCCAGTAATTCTTCCAAGAATCTTGTAAGGTAGGCCAGGACTCCTGATTCTGTAATAAAGACATGGACTGAGGCCGAGAGTGTCTTGCAGAAGAGCACCTGATGCATGAGTGGGGGAGCCAAAGGCAGTAGCATAGCTACAGGGGTGGCGGCAAAGGAAGTATTGCAGGCGCCACAATGCACCATGTAACTGGCCCCTCCCACTTGCCATTGGAGCCATTCTGGGCAGTGACAGCAATGTATTGCAGGTTACACAGTGCACTGCAGCACCTCTGCAATACTTACTGTCACCCCAGCTATGCTACTGGTCATATAAGAACTTTGCCTGCTGTACTGATTATGGCAGTGAATGGTCCAAAATTGTACACACAGACACAGACACAGACACACACACAAGATTTCCAAAGAAAGATCTGCCTTAGGGCCCAATCCAATGAGGCTAGCACCAGCCCAGCACCAGCACTGAACATCGCAAACATGCCGTAAAGCACACCTGTGACACTCTATACCAGGCAAGTGCCAGTGGTGGCTCAATACAGGCCCGCGGTGAGCCAGCGCCAGTCAGATACTGCCCTGCGCTCCGGGTGAGTACAGGCAGCAGAACAGTGAGTGGGGCATGGGGGGGTGTTTCCAGGGCAGGGGAAGAGGAGGGGGAAGGTGGGGCAGAGGGAGCGAGCAGGGTGGGAGGGAGCGGGACCGGCGGGCTTCTGCTCTGCTAGATCCAAAGTCCTGTGTTGGGCCTTCTGGCCCGACAAAGGGCTACTTTACTCTGCTCCTGCTAAGTAGCTGGCACAGAGTCGAGGGAACGAATTGGAAAAAAATGTCCCCTTCCCCCCGATGAGATACTGGGAGTCTGCGGCTTCTGCCTGGTGTTCATTGGATGCAGCAGCCGCCATTTTGGCACCACTGCAGCCCTGGGCAGCATAGAATTGGGCTGTTAATCCCCATAAAAGTTTAGCTTCCTATCCTCCCAACCATGTCCTTGAATCCTGTGAACTTCGATGTTTTCAAGAATCTAGGAACTGCACAGAAAGGTAGATAGCATAAACACCTGTCTTGTTTGCAGACAGAGTCAATTGACTCATCATGCATTTTAAGTTTAGACCTAGGCCTAGGAGATTTAAATTGGCACCTAAAAAAGTAAAGTGTGAATGCCACAAATACATGTTTATAAACATGTTATCATACAGGTACGCTTATCAGAAAGCCATGTTTGGCTGCAGTTCCCTGTTGACCACTGAGATTGCCTCTTGGATCAAGAGTTGATCACATCACATTTTTATCCTGCCCCTCCACAAAGGTAATCAGGTATTCAGAGAGAGAGAGAGAGAGAGAGAGAGAGAGAGAGAGAGAGAGAGAGAGTCCAACAACTGGAGAACTGCAGCCAAGGAATTGGCTGTCTGAGTCAAATGAATGTATTCCATTTGTCCTCTTACTTCAGGGTCCTCATTCAATTGCTTACTCTACTCCCTTCTTCAGTTCCTTTTTCTCCAAGCTCCCTATTCTTTAGTGACAGCTGCATCACATTGTCACTCCCGGATTGTCACTCCCGGATTGGCCTTTTCAGCCACACTAGACGCTGTGCCAGAACCACCTTTCAGAGCGCGATACCATAGTCTATCGAGACTGAAGGTTGCCAATACAATACCTATTCTTTAGCTACCCTGCATCCTAGAACACATAAGAACAGGTCTTAAGGGCCTGTTCCAGTCCTCATCCAATTCTGAGTAAGGTTTTCATCCCAGATAGCCTTCTCTTCCCTCCTAGAAGCTCAGCAAACCATTCCGTTCACTCAGCAACTGAACCATGCGAGCTCAACAGTGTAGCCGCTCCAAACGAGAGGCTTCACCATCACAACAGCAGCGCAATGTGGATTCTTCGTGGTCACACACTGTTGATGGCAGAGTGCCACTGATCAGAGGTCAATGCTGACAGGACACTGAGGAAGGTGTGGACTTCTCTGGTTCCCTTGCACTGTTTTCCAGGGATGGATTGCGAGAGATCAAGGCAGTGCATGCACTCCTACAGCTGGTTTACGGTAGATACAGTGCAGCACTTTTCCCTGACATGGGGGTCTTCAGCTCGTGCACCATACAAAGGAAGTTCTGAGCCTGCATATGCTGGTACATGTGATTACAGTGACTCTTTTGATTGCAACAGCTATTGTCTGTCTTCTACCTTCTCTTCCTACTCATCTGACGGAAAACAGAAGGTTGCATTTTTAACAATTACTCAGAAGTTCAAGGTTGTAATTACGGGGACATGATTTTGACTTACCTTCCTGGTAGTATTGTATCACCTGAAGGGGACAATATAATCTACTTCCCCCAACCCCAAAAAAACTTCTGTTCTTATACTCCACTTCTCTTAGTATTTGTTATTGATAATGAAAAGGTGTAATAAGTCACTGATTAACAAAAGCAGTCACAGGAATCATTATAAATGCATCTACAGGCATGTGCCACTTAACAACCATTTGATTAACAACAGACCGCATATATGATCATGGTCAAAGCACAATAAAGACGGTCTTAATGAGGAAATTGCATCTCCCATAGCCAGCAGCAGAGTGTCTGTTTACACAACAGAGAGGCTCTTAATGCAAAGAAAAGGCGATCTATCTCCAGTGGCCTGTGCAGCCAGCTAGTGTCTGGCAGGGAGTGTCTGTTTACACAACAAAGGCAATAGATTGGACTAAATGTTCACTTAATGACCTACTCGCACAACAGTGGGGCTTGGAGAACTTATCCCTGTTGTTAAGTGGTGTACACATGTATATCAATACACTGATTTGACATCACTGTACTGGATGTGGGACTCCCAAGTTCATAGGTGCATGAAAACAGTGGCGTAGCTAGAGGGGTCAAAGCACTACGTTTTGCAGGGTGCCTCACCACAGCATGCAAGGAGCCTCTCCCCCTCTCCTTCAGAGACATTCCAGGCAGTGAGAGCAAAATGGAGGCGTGCCCCATTGGTATACGGTGGGTTGGAGTGATGCTAGCATCACTTCCTGTTAGCTCTTCCTTCTTCCTCTTAGCATTTGCAGATCGTACAGAGACAGACAGAGAAGACAGCAACAGGAGAGCTGCAATCAGGCAAAAATAAGTCATTTGCACAATGGGGGGATTTGTGAACTGCAGATAAGTGAAACTATGGATATGAGACCCACGGTTGGGGAGATGAAAACAACACCTGTATAAGGATTAGCTTAGTGGGATTTTAGAAACTATATCAGATAAGTACAGTTAGATGGACATTCCTGTTATTCAGCCCTTTTACTATAAAGTAACTGTGGTCAAATATTCAACCTGGAAGAATCAAATCTGAATCAGAGTTACACTCATTGTCTATTTTCTTGCCGAGATACATCAGTTTAGTAACCTGGGGGCCCAACCTTTCCAGCTTTCCAGGGCAGATGCAGCCATGCCAATGGGACATTCACTGCATCCTGTGGGGGGGGAGGGGCAGTCACAGAGGCCCCCTCAAGGTAAGGGCATGTTTGTTCCTTTATCTTGGGGCTGCATTGCAGCTGCATCAGCACTAGAAAGTTGGATCGGATTGGGCCCTGGATCTGTTAATAACTCCTCACCCTGGAGTTAACAAGCAGAAATAAAATTGCATGCCCAAATTCTGCCTTTCTACAAACTGGCTACTTCCAAATCTGCCCAGTGCCGCTAATTTAACTCAGGACAGTTTCGGAATTAAAATTAAAAAAAAAAAATACTTGAACTGCTTCTCATATGGCATTTTTCACTTGGGTTGGTGCACCTAAAAGGCAGTCCTGTGATGAAAATTATACAGTAGAAAGACTTACAGCCATGGCTGTAAGCAGATCCGACCCTTTGATGCTGAGAATCTGTCAAGTGACTCAGCATGCTTGTGTTGGACTCATATTTTTTGCCATAAGAATAATTTGAAAATGATAACATCAGAAGCAGCTCTGAAGCCTGAAGAGTCAAGCTACAAGTAATGTTAAACCCATTATTATAGCTGCCGTGACATACTTCCTTTTCCTGAGTAAACAGCAGCTGCATAGAAGAGGGGACAAGCCAGATCTAGACTGTGCTGTGGAGCTACAATTGCTTTGCTCCTTCACCTCCCGCAGTCTGGATGGACTACCTCAAACCTGATAGCCAATCTGAACTGGGTACTCCACAGATGTTATTTGCTCCAGAAGGAAAGCTTTGACTGGCACTAATGGGAGCTTTCCTCCTAGAACGCACAGCAACCTGTGGAGGGGTAGTGGAATGTGGAACTCTTTGCCACAAGAAGTAGTGCTGGCATCTTGCCTGGATGCCTTTAAAAGGGGATTGGACAAACTTCTGGAGCAAAAGTTCATTACGGGTTACAAGTCATAGTAGGTATGTGCAAGCTCTTGGTTTTAGAGGCAGGCTGCCTCTGATTGCCAGATGCAGGGGAGGGCACCGGGACACAGGTTGTGTCTGTTGTCTTGTGTGCTCCCTCAGGCATTTGGTGGGCACTGTGAGATACAGGAAACTGGACTAGATGGGCCTTTGGGCTGATCCAGTAGGGTTCTTCTTATGTTCTTAGTGATGCAAATCAGAGAGATGATGGAACACACATGCATGCACGAACACACACGTGTGTGTGCACAAGTGGACCCACTGTCCAGCACTGACATAAGAACAGTGCAGCTCCTAGGTAAGGAAACTAGCATTCCCTTACTTTGAGGAGGCCTCAGTGAGTGACACCCAACTGCAGGATGCAGAACATGCCCCACTGGCACTGCTATGCCAGTGCTGGAAAATGGGTTAGGATTTGGGCTACGCACACACACTCAAAAAATGTGGCTCCTGTCAAGTGGAGGTGGCAGGGGAGTGGTGGGGAAGCAGCAAACTCAGGACAGCCCTTCACCCTGAGTTTGCTACCATCTCCTCCAGACTGTGATGGATGGAGCCACGTGGACCCGCTGCCCCGCTGACTCTCATTCTCTGCAGGGTCCCTTTAAACTTAAAGGTGAATGGGTAGGGCAGCCGTTTGCTGCCATCCAAGCCTGTAAAGGCCACACAAGCAATCCACTTCACTTGCCTCACTCCTTCCTCACGTGGTCCTTCTAAACTCAAAGGGACCACATGAGGAAGGAGTGAAGTGAGAGGAGTAGTTTGCTGCTGCCCCTGCTCCCCCCAAAAGTGCAGGCAGCAGTGATCAACATGCCTACCCCTCACCCCTTTCCTTCCTTGCAGGCCCTTTAAATAAAACAGGAAGTGCAGGACGTGCGGGAAGTTCTTAGTATGATCCTCACTTCCTGTTTTGTGGAAAAGGTTCACACAAGGAGGAGAGAGGTGAATGGCTGTGCTTTTTCCTTTTTCTAGACTTTTGGGGGCAGCATGAGTGGCAGCAGAGACAGTGGCACAAACCGCAACAGGTCAGGGGTGGCATCAAATCTGGTTGAGCATTCCCTGCACACAGCGGCCATTTATTCAGGAAAAAGATGTCCGCCCAAATAAGGGTTGAATGCAACATGCAGTTTGGCCTTTTGTCTTAGGTTAGTCTGTGTAGCACACAGCACTTTGGGAAGCACACAAGGCTTAGAACCTTATTGCTTGAGGGAGTGCAGAGAACAGAAGCACTTTGAGGGTTGAGGGAAGGAGTAAAGAAAGAGACTTGCAGACAGGATTCAAATGTAGATGCAGGGAGGAAGCCGGAAGCTGGGAGGGATAGACTGGGACTGATCCTTGCCTAGCTTCCTCCAAGCTTTTTATTCACTCTCAAATTCATGAAGCAATACAATACAATACTGAGTTTACTGTCAGAGATTATACGAGCTGCAACTAGCTGACTCTAGCTAACCAGAACACATTCCTAGATATGACTACTTCTCTATAACATCCTGTTGTGTACAGCACTGGGCTCAGACACTCAGCATAATTCCAAGGCTGGCAGAGTTTGCTCTGGCCAAGCAGGTGTGCCTGCAGTTGCCATGTACTAAAGCTAAGCCCAGTGCTTGTGCTCTATGCTACAAGTCTGATTTGGGGCTCAGAAATCTACTCTTGGTCAGTGTTCACCTGAAGATACTGAGAAAGCCTAAGTTATTTTGGTATCAAATCATACGCCACCTTCAGCAGGCATCTCAAGACTGTATGCAATACATAAAATGATCTCACCAGAAATTTCTCTCTCTCTCTCTCTCTCTCTCTCTCTCTCTCTCTCTCTCTCTCTCTCTCTCTCTCTTTCTTGCTGTTTCTCAGCAACAGCCCACCATGCAGTCTTTGAGTGCCTCCGTGTGCAGAGAGTCCCACTGGAAATGCCTCCTCCTCTCCATTCTCATGTACAGCTGCCTGGGGGCGGTAGCTTGGTGCCAGCTCACACAAGTCACTAAGCTCAGCTTTGATAGCTCGTTCAAAGGCAAGTCTATGATCTACCATGACAGCCCTTGCTCTGACGGCTATGTCTATATTCCATTAGCATTTCTCACCATGCTTTACGTGGTCTACCTGGTGGAGTGTTGGCACTGCCGTGCCAAAAGTGAACTCCAGTATAAGGCTGATGTGGAAAGTGTCTATGATCGAGTGGCCAGAATGAAGCAGGCCACACCGTGTATATGGTGGAAGGCCATAAGCTACCACTTTGTCCGACGTACCAGGCAAGTGACTCGGTACCGCAACGGTGATGCCTATACGACCACCCAGGTCTACCATGAAAGAGTCAACACTCATGTGGCGGAAGCTGAGTTTGACTATTCCCACTGTGGATTCAAGGACATCTCCAAAGAGCTTTTGGGCTTGGAGTGCTACTCAGCCACAAAATTGAAGTTCACCAAGTGTTTCAGCTTTGCCAACACAGAGTCTGAGAACTCTTACCTAACACAAAGAGCCCATTTCTTCACAGAGATTGAAGGCTTGGATGACTACATGGAGGTCAGAGAAGGCATGAAGCTCAAAAACATAGACTTCAAAGAGCTCATGATGGCCTATGGGGACCCAGACCACCTCCCGTGGTACATATCTCACTATGCTTTCTGGGTGGCTGCTTTGATGATGATCTCTTGGCCACTGAGAGTTTTCATAGAGTATCGGACTGCATATGTGCACTACCATGTGGAGAAGCTTCTTGGGGTGGAGTACAGGGTGCCCAGCGTGGCCGAGGAGCCCTTGTATAGATACCGCATACCCAGAGTTAGCACCCAGGACAGCACCGAACTCGAGTGGCACATCTGCACAAACCGTCAGCTGATCCCCAGCTACTCAGAGGCCATCCTCATGGACTTGACAAACTCCTCCGTGTGCAATGGCTACACCATGTGCAGATACAGTGAAATTACCCGCGGCTGTGAGCACGGCTGCCATCACGCCTCTAGCACCTCCTCCATCTTCTCTCGCCATGCCTTCCGCAGCTGCAGTGGCAATTCGCAGCTTTCTCTCAACACCAGCCGCTTCTCCTTGTGCCGGATGCATGGCTCTCACAGGACAGGTCTCTGGAGGAGCCGCAGCAGCAGCATTGCTGACCGTGGTTGTCAGGATGACCAGTGCTGCTCCCACTCCAGCCAGCTGGCGATCAATGAAAACCCACCCACTTACCATGATGCACGTTTTTTCCCAGTGCTGATTGTGCACAGGCCTGAAGGGCAGGAAGGGAGGCACTTCTGCTTCCGTCGTGCGTCTTGCCTAGAGACGTCCCTATGAAAGTGCTCCCGTCTTGTCACTCCCTTGGGACAGCTTCACTGCCTGAATGCTCTTTGTTAGGGACAATCATATCAGGAAGTTCATACAATCCAACTGCTTTCTGGTCAAAGTCCCAGTTGTCCACTTCTAGGAGACATGCTCACTCAGAAGAAGCCCAAGAAGGGTTAGTTCTAAGTCTAAAGATCAAGTGATATGTTTGTTTATTACAGGGGTTTCCTGTCCTTCTTCAAGGTACACAGGACAGGTTGTATGGGGTTATTGTATATTATACAGTGCAATCCTAAGTAGGACTTAGGTTGGCGCAAGTCTCTTGCCCAGCCTAGGAGGGTTGCAAATGTGCCATAAAGCACGTTTGCACCTCCTCTAGTGCAAGCCGCTCCAGCATACATAGGTGCGCTGGCACACAGAGGCTGCATCCAGCCTCTGTGGCGGCTTGCTAGGTGACCTTTGCGTTGGCTGAGCTTGGCCAACACAAGGCTCTGGGGTGGGAAGAAGGAGGAGGAGGAGGGAGGGAGGCGTTCTGGAGCGAGGGGAGGGTGGGTGGTGGGCAGCCCCAGGGGCAGGCAGGTGGGGAATGGGAGGAGGGGCTGGGATCCGGCTGTTATGCTAGATCCCAACCCCAGTTCCTGAGCCGCGCAGAGCAGCTTCAAGCTGCTCCACTCTCCTCTGAACTGCGCCACCTCAGGAGGTGGCGCAAGTCCAAGGAGACCCATAGATGCTGCAGTAGCTTACCTGGGGATAAGGGGAAGAGTTTCCCCTTCGGCTGAGCCACTGTGGAGTCCTATCTCATGCTGGATACAGCACAAGACTCCTGGCTTACCTGTTCCAACACAAGATAGGATTGCACCCTAAGTCACAATCCTATGACTAAGTCACTAATCCTATGACTAAGACTAAACTGAGAGAGAGAGAGAGAGAGAGAGAGAGAGAGAGAGAGAGAGAGAGAGAGAGATTCCCAAACCTCAGAACTGAATAGGGATTTGAGGCTAGGCCTCTTCAGGCCATCATACTGCAACACAGCAGCTCCTGTTCAGTTATGAGTTGGAAGAATCTGCACCTGGTGACCTTATTATTTCCACACAGGAAAACATTTGTCTGAAATCACCAACATATGAAACAGAAAACTACCTAATCAGCGAGTGCAGTAGTTTTCAAAGTTTTCAAAGTATTGTTGAAGATTTTTGCTTGGAAGCAACTTCAGACAAATGCCTCCCACAGGCAAATGCATTGATCCAGTCACTATCTATAGATTTTCCTACCTCAGAAAAAGACATATGGAATGGCCCTAGGGCCCTGGAGGCAAAACCGCATGTGATGGTCCTACACCCATTTGCGGTTCCAGGTAACATCTTCAAAACCACCAGGCAGCCATGCTCCCAGCCACGCTCTTCTTCCCATCTCTTGGTTCCATTTCTCTTCCCTCCTTAAATGTCATTTCCCCTTCATTTCCTGCCTTCTTACATATTTCTCTTTCTTTCTCAGCTTTTCATTTTGCATTCCTGTGAACAATGTCATTGAGCATTCAAGGGTACTTTGCCAACATGAATGCATTTGACATTCCAACCTGCTTGGCCTGATATCTTCCATTCAACCTGGTGAGGACCAATGCCATAGAAAACAGCAATAATGTTTCCAAGAGCATGTCTGTTAACGGAGTCTCTGCATTTCTTTTTAAAATCTCCATTCAGTTGTAGTAGAAAGGAAAAAAATAGAAACCTACTTCACTTCCCACTCCATGCTAATGAAAATCAGTAGTCAAGTCAGGTACAACCATTATGTTAAGTATACTACCAACAATGAGTAGTGCTCCAGCCAGACTCCTGCTATGGTGTTGTCCAAGCAACTCTGTTAAAGAACACAGCTAAAATGCGTCCTGTGCTCAGATCCCTTGAAGTCCCCCACACAGCAGAAATGATTGCAGCTGTTCCATACAAAAACAGTGATGGAGCTCTTACATATAAATAATAATAGTGTTAAAATCCTAGTTGTTAAGAACATAAGAACATAAGGACAGCCCCACTGGATCAGGCCATAGGCCCATCTAGTCCAGCTTCCTGTATCTCACAGCGGCCCACCAAATGCCCCAGGGAGCACACCAGATAACAAGAGACCTCTTACATAGGGCAGTGGTGTTGTTTCAGCGGTGGGCAAATTAATTATATCCCCCTGCTAGGATAAAGAACAGGCGGATCCTGAGTTCTGACCTATAGTTGTTCTCAGAAGTGGGGTAAAAGAAAAGTGCTGACATCTCTATTGAGGGGATCCTGCACTGGCTGAATTGCCCCAGGCCCACACTCTGCCCACGCCCTTCTAGAAGTGGTGTTGCTAGGGGTGTGTGGGGGTGTGGATTGCATCAGGTGATGCACACGGGGGGGGGGTGACACCACTACTGGCCAAAATTTTTAAAATCTTGGTATTTTCGAATACTACCATCATGCTATATATCATTCTATGTACAATTTCATGCAGAATAAAATGAAACAAACCATATTGAAATATATCTGTTCTATCAAAGGTTATAGCCAAAACACCTGTGGATCAGGGCAATGGTATATCACCACACCCACCACCCAGGGTTTTGCCCCGCCCAATGCATGGAAGGAGATTCATTTTGGGGATGATGCTCTGGCCTCCCACACTGGGTGATGCAAACCCTAGTGACTCCACTGTCTTCCAGAGACAGCTCTGGAAATATGAAGCCACATTGTCCCAACCTAGACTTCATTAACATCATTGTGGAACACTTTTGTGTGAAGGTTGTACCTTTGTGTCAATACTTGGAGCAGATGCTTATCTTTTTTATAATACTTCTAGTAAGCAAAACGTTTTACAGGACCTATTTGTTCTTATAAACAAGGTGATAAGAACACCTTACCCTTATTCCTAGTTTACATAGGAAAAATGAGACCGAAGGTTGGTTCACACATTTATGTATTTCACTCGCCATCTCATCACTTGGTTACTGAACATTTGATGAAGCTTGTCTGACTTGTGGACTGTCTCCTTTGAAAAACATGGCATCTGAGTTAGCATTGGGTGATACCGAATGTTCATCTGTGATGGCTAATCTGTGATAGCTCATTCACCCATGCAATTGACTGCTTAATGAGTGATAAGAGATGCCCTGAACTGGCCCTGAAAGCTGGTGACTTGCCCAGAGCTACACAATGGATCCATGGCTATGCAGGGATTGAACTCAGGTCCAATATCCAATGCTCTGTCCGCTGGACCACATCAATGCCCTGCTCTGTTCACAGAATGGCTCGTAAGTAGGTGTCCCTGAATATCCAATGAAGAAACAAAACCATACATGATAAGAACTTCTAATACAGTAAAAAGCGAAAATATAGCTTTCCCTACCTAATTGCTCATTCTATTGATCGCTTTGTTGACTGTTACTGTGGGTAAAATGACTGTAGTTGACACTGCTGTCTTCACCACTGTTATCCTGATCACTCTGTTTCTCCACTCTAGGTTTTAAAGTCACTTCATCCTATGCATCCTTGAGTGTCAAATCAGGAGCAGAATCCAGTATTAGAGCAGCCTTGGGTACTTTTAAGTTATGCTTTGCTTCTCCTTTTTCTTCAGAAGCACAGACTGTAGTGTGTAAAGCTATGCACTTTGGCCTGCTCGCCTACTCCCAGCCTACAGTCGAACAAGGTCAGTAATGAGCAGGGCTGGAATCAAAGCCTTCATTTTTTTTCCCCAGTCTTCTCAGGTACAGCTATGGACCACTTTCAGAACACAAATTCCCTTCCAATCAACAATCATCAGACACAGAAGCAGCCCTGGGAAGCAACTTGCCTATGGGTCGCAAACATGAACGTCACCCCTGGCTGGCAGCAGATAGGCAAATTTTATTCATTGTCATTTGGAAGCAAGATGCTGTAAAGCCACAGCAAAACAACTCCATTTGGGGGCAAGATTGCTCCATGCTGTAACTATAGATTGAGAACAAGCCCTCATTTCCCATCTTGTGTGTGTGTGTGTGTGTGTGTGTGTGTGTGTGTGTGTGTGTGTGTGTTTTTAATCTCTGTGTTGTAGTGTCTATTTGGTATGTGTAGATAATGTATGCATATCTGCGCACATATATAATTGTTTCTTATGGCACTGACTGTTGCATCACCTGAAATACAATCCTTTTTGGCATAATTATTCTCTGTTTTGCAAAAAAGTATGTTTATTTCATCCTAGCACATGCAGTATGTAATTGCTTTACACGCTGCAGACTCAACTAGCTGTACAGGAGGATAATTGAAACCAGTGAGAAATGTCTTAATCTTTGCAGTTTTATTGATATCTACATTTATAGAAGTGTCTTCATCTTGATACTCAATTATATAAGCTAGAGCACTGGCACTCAAACTTCTTGGGAGTCAGTCTCCCAAGATAAGTCCTTGTAAAGGAGGGGGAAGGTAGCAATGCGATCCCCAGGATCACGCTGCTGCGGGGGAAGGGGGGCTATTTTTAGTTTAGCTTACATGCTGCCAGAGTTTGGAGGTGTTGGGAGCCCCACAGAGCACTCTGCAGGACTCCCTGTGGCTTGCAAAAAGTAAAAGTTGCAATCACAAGGAAACCAGAAGTGGGTCGTGATTGCAACTTTCACTTTTTACAAGCCACGGATCCTGACAGCACGTAAGTTAAGTTTAAAAATAGCCCCCTTCCTCCAAAATGATGTGATCCTGGGGATCACATTCCTGCCCCTGCTCCATAAAGGGAAAGGGGCAGTGTTACATGGGCTGGTGGGTCATGACCCACCAGTTTCAGTACCACTGAGCTAGAGAATATCTTGATGCTTTTACTCTGATCAACTTTTTTAATAGTGATTTTGCCGGATATCACATGTGCAGTTTTGGTCTGTGGAACTCCTTGCCACAGGATGTGGTGATGGCATCTGGCCTGGATGCCTTTAAAAGGGGATTGGACAAGTTTCTGGAGGAAAAATCCATTATGGGTTACAAGCCATGATGTGTATGTGCAACTTCCTGATTTTAGAAATGGGCTATGTCAGAATGCTAGATGCAAGGGAGGGCACCAGGATGAGATCTCTTGTTATCTGGTATGCTCCCTGGGGCATTTGGTGGTCCGCTATGAGATACAGGAAGCTGGACTAGATGGGCCTATGGCCTGATCCAGTGGGGCTGTTCTTATGTTCTTATGTACCACATGTTGTCTGATGATTAACATGAATACAAGGAGGTGCCACACTTGGGTGTACACAAGCCGTTCAATGTGAATTTCAAACAGCATTTCTTTTTGCATGGATATTGTTCTATAACACTGGTCTTTAACTTGTAAGAGATGTGGGTCCCAACCCACTTGCTCTTTAGCAAGTAACAAAACTAGAGAGAGGGGGAGAACAAGGTGACAGAATTTCTGTATAAAAATGATCAATGAGTGTTGAAGCAGGGTGAGGCAGGGGGGAGGGGGAAGCTTGCACATAAATTATCCTCTGCCAAGTCACATAGATTGGTGACAGTATACTTATTTCCTGGCACCATTAAAAGTAATTTTAAAACTGTGATGGAGATACATGCACACACTCACAGCAAACAGGCACTCACACCCATTTTGGAAGTGCCACTGCAAGTTCTTGAGAGGGGTGATACTTTTTTTTATTTGATGACGTTTAACCCAGTCATCATTTACAGGTCCAGGGCTGTGTGACATAAGCAGGTGGAAGAAACTGTATGAAGAACACAAACCACATTTCAAAATACTTTGGAAGAACAAATCATGCTTCCAGGTTTAGCAGTGACAAGAGGCAGTTATGTTGTGCAACAAGAGCTCTACTCTGAAAGTTATTGCGCAACCTTGCTGTACAATGTATGCAAGTCTCAGGAATCCCATTATTCGAATGGGCAGGGCAAAACCTCAGTGTGCTCATAATTTCTGTACACTAAGCCTCTCAGAATGTTCCTGGTCTCCCTGTTCCTCCCCAGCTTAGTTTTGCTCCTCTGGAATTCCTGGGAAGTCATAAGAATTCTTTCTAGTCTTCTGCATTTGAACGTGTCTTCAATGAATACATCAGAACTCACTACAGGCACACCTAAGATCACAACTGAGATAGCTATTAATCCGATTGCTTGTTAACACTGGAACATCCATTTGAACCTGGGGCTGAATGTGCTGGTTCCATTAAACAAAAACAAATGAACAAAGAAGCATCAGAACAATCAGCCCTTCCAGACCTTGATTCCTGCTTTGCTCAAATGCCAGCTCACTGTCACGTTGATCTCACCAATATGCCAACGCAAGATGCCAGGCCTCTAGTCTGGCTGCTATGAGAACTGCACCCTTTGAAGGGCAGTTGGTCCAGAGGATTGATTGGTCACCAAGACTGCCAACTTCCTCAATTCGTCTTGGGGGGAGGAGGGGTGAGCTTCCTCAATATTTTCCCTCCCTACTCTGATATTCATGTCCTGCTTGACATGGATATTACTTTTAACTGTGGTTCACTAACATGAAAAGCAGCTTGTGAGCAGGAGGGTAAATAAACTAAAATTGGGTCCAGAAAAAGCAGAACTGTTGATGGCTAGTAGGCACCCCTTGTGGGTTAGGGCGAACGGGACTGCCTGCCGTTGATGGGATCACACTCTTCCTGAAGGACCAAGTTCTCAGGCTGGGCATCTTCTGGAATTCAGTCCAGTTCCTAGACGGATATTCAGGTGGTGGGTATGGCCAGGAGTGCTTCTTTATGAATTACATCTGATACTCCAGCTGCATACCTTCTTGGAGGACATAAATAAAATTTGTTGGAAGAATCCTACGCATGTCTACTCAGAAATACGTTCCACTAAGTTCAAAGTTTAGCTGTGTCATACACCTGGGAGTAAGGTGTTGACAAACAGAAAACAATCAGGAACATGAAGAGAGATCCCCAGCAGGGCAGCGGAGTGCTGCAGAGGACTCCGTCAGGAAGGACCTGGGCTTGCCACATCGCTGGTCTGTTCAGTTTTAGAGTGCTAAATTCGGGCCAGAATACCAAAGCGAAGGTGTCCAATATGCCTTGCAATACAAGGACAAAAACTGGCCGTCATGCAAACAGCCTTCAATTCAGTTGACCCCACAGGCCTCACATACAGGTAGGAAACCAAAGGGGATGCATTTCCATGCTCCAGAGAGTGTTTTGTGCGTGCATGCCCACTAGGCCCCATAAAGCAGGTGCCCAAGGTGACCTGGTGCTATCCCTGTTGAATGCCAATGCAGAGAAGGCCCTGTCTGCTGGCAAACATTTAGAAGAGGTAAATGATTATGTTATGCCTGGCATTGGTTTTGCTACAGTGGCTGTTATTGATCAGTTGCTATTTACAATTTAACTGTAGATGTCTTAATGCTCTGACTGCTAAGATATTTGTTTTCAGGCACCACAATATAAACATGATTTAAAATGATAGAAAGCTAGCCTTAGCCTGCTCCCTGTGCTGTTGCAACCTGTCTAGGAATCAGTGGCAGCACTAGGGTTTGTGTCACCTGGTGTGATAACTCTCACCCATGATGAACTTCCTCCCGTACAGTGGCATCGCTAGAGGGGTGCGGGGGGGGTGCGGGCCGCACCGGGTGATGCGCACTGGGGAGATGAAGCGCTAAAATTGTGGTGGTTAGGAGTCACCCCATCAAGTTATATACCATTAGATGCGGAATTTCCAGCGGAATGCAATGCAAAAGCCAGAGTGAAATATCTCCTTGCTATCAAAAGTTACGGCCAAAAAACCAGAGAACAAAAAATGCCTGGAGCCCTATGGAAAGTGAAACCGAGCCATATTGCGCGTTTACTCACGAGTAGGTGAACTTGCCTTAGTCCATCGGAAAGGGCAGGCCGAGAGGAATCCAATGACACCTGAATGGTCCTGAATGAATGTAGTCCCCAAAAAACACCAGAGAAGGAGGTCCCCTCCTCCAAGCTGGTGAATGTATTGAGCCCTATGGAAAGCGAAACTAAGCCACATGGTAGCATTTACTCATGAGTAAGCAAACCTGCCTTGGCTCCTGGGCAGGTCAGGCAAAGGGAAATGTGCCGCCACCAGAATGGTCCTGATTTGATGCAACTGGAGCTCAGCAAATGCTCCAGAATGCAGCCCCCCATAAAAAGAATGAAACAGGGTTGACAGTGTAAGGTGAATCTTTATCTGTTTTAGGCTGCAATCCTATCCACACTTTCCTGGGAGTAAGCCCCACTGACTATAATGGGATTTACTTCTGAGTAGACAGGCATAGGATTGGGGTCTCAGACTTGTAAAGCCAGGTGGGTCCTGATAGTGATATGCTTGAAATATAAGAACTTAAATTGAACTGGGTAGTGGGTACGGGTGAAAACCTTATTTATTCTTTTTAGGGGAAGGGTGTTATTGCAGGCAGGCTACAGAGAAAATTCACTTGGTGGAACAGGGTTGGCTTCCCCTTTTTTAATTATTTGTTTTACTTTAATTATTTATAATTTTTTATTTTAATTTGCTTTATGATGGGACAGATTGTCATTCTAAAAAGTAGGTCCCAGTGCTAAAAGTTTGAGAATTGCTCCAATAAGGTGTTAGTAAGTTGACACCCTTGGGGGAGGTGACACCATTAGTGACCAAAATCACTAAAATCACAATTTGTAAAAATACCATCATGTTATATATCAATCAATGTGTGATTTCATGCAGAATGCAATGAAACAAACTGCGTTGAAATATCTTTATTCTATCAAAAGATATAGCCAAAAAACCAGTGGGGGCAGGGCGATGGTAGATCACCACGCCCACCACTTGGAGTGTTGCCCCGCCCACTGCATGGGGGTGACACATGTATATAACAGTACACGTTACCCAATAAATCAGTAACCAAAAAAAAAAAAAAAAAACACCTGCTGTCAAAAACTCCAAAGTCAGGGAATTAGAGGGCAGGTCCTCTCATGAATTAGAAACTAGTTGAGGACTAGAAAACAGAGAATGGGTGTCAATGGGGAATTTTCACAATGGAGAGAGGTGAAAAGCGGTGTGCCCCAAGGATCTGTCCTGGGACTGGTGCTTTTCAACCTCTTCATAAATGACCTGGAGACAGGGTTGAGAAGTGAGGTGGCTAAGTTTGCAGATGACACCAAACTGGTGAAGACCAGAAGTGATTGTGAGGAGCTCCAGAAGGATCTCTCCAGACTGGCAGAATGGGCAGCAAAATGGCAGATGCGTTTCAATGTAAGTAAGTGTAAAGTCATGCATACTGGGGCAAAAAATCAAAACTTCACATATAGGCTAATGCAGTGTTTCTCAAACTGTGGGTTAGGACCCACAAGGTGGGTCCCCATTCATTTCAATGTGTATTTTATGATGCTCCCATGGTATGTGACTGCATTTGGGGAAATGTTGCACATCTGTACTTTTAACAGGCTACTATGTATATGCTTTTAGCAATGATAGTCAATGGGGCTTACTCCTGGGGAAGTGTGGGTAGGAATGACAGAACTCATACGTATAGGCTAGTGAGTTCTGAGCTGTCTGCGAAAGATCAGGAGAGCGATCTTGGGGTGCTGGTGGACAGCTCCATGCAAGTGTTGACCCAACGTGTGGCTGCCAGTACTGTTAAGGAGGCCAATACTGTGGACTCAAGACTTGCACACCCAGGCTCTGCTCAAAGACTTGCCATCTTGAAGGGAGGGCCACTTGCCTGGCCAGCATTTGTCGCGGCTGCTTCCCATTGCAAAGAGGCCGAGCTGTGCCAAGAAGGCAATGACAGGTGCTGACGTCACACTTGCACAGCAGGGTCTCGCTCTCCCCGTTCTGGAAGCGATCGGATGTAGCAGCTCCCAACAAAGCTGTCCAAAGTGGGCGAGGCAAAGCAGCTCCGCTGTGGCGTCACGGCATCCCCGCCCTGACATCACTGCTGCTCGGCTCCAGCCCCGCCCTCCGCCAGGGCGCCACCTGCGCTCAGCTGCCCAGGCTCTTGGCAGTGCCCCTTCAGGTGGGGGGAGGAGGGCTGCCCCACCTGTCCTGTCCAGCCCCTCATCGCAAGCAGACAGGAGGGGGAGACGCTCCTTTGCCCCCCCCACCTCCAGGGTGCTGCTGCGGCGTCCCCACCCAGACCCATTTCCCTTCCTGACCCCCCTCTGGCTGGGTGACCTCCTCCTCCTCCTGGAAGAGGTGCCAAGAGCCCCCCTCACCCTCCGCCCCCCAAGCAGGGCAGGTCCCACCTGGACAGCAGTGCGGAGAGTGACTCTTGAGTCAGGAAAGTGCGTAGACAGGCCTGCGATCCTGTGCACCATTTCCAGGGAGTAAGCCCCATTGAATGCGACGGGCCTTACTTCTGAGTAGCACGCAAGGGCTCGGTCTGTCCAACTCCTTCATTTAGTTTTTATTGAGGTCTTGCTGTGAATGGGGGAGGGGAGCCAATCCTAAGCAGGTCTACTCAAAAGTAAGTCCCATTCTGTTCAGTGGGACTTGCTCCCAGGAAAGTGTGCATAGGCTTGTAGCCCCCCTCGACCACTCCAGGTTTCCCGCAGCTCGACCCTCGAGCGGAGCGAGAGACCAGCCAGCTGGGCTTTCCGCACGACTGACTGGGGCGACTCGAACTGGCACAGCAAGCCCCCCCTTTAGGGCAGCAGTCTCCCAGTGAGCCGCAGGCCTGGGCGGGGGCGTTCACCAGCCTCTGATCTAGGGCGCTGTCAGTCACTGGTGTGTCGAGGCCAGCTGGTGAAGGGGAGGGCGCCGGGATTCCCAGGGCAAGGAGTGGGCAAGGGGCCCCCAGGCTCCAAGTCTGGCCGGTGAAGGAAAAGGGGGGGCAGAGGAGAGGAACTGCGACCCCCCCAGCTGAACGCTCAGCTGATGGTGACTGAGCTGAGCTGCGTGCCACATGACCCACCTGCAATTGGCTCGCAACCCCCTAGTGGGTCCCGACCCACCGCTTGAGAAACACTGACTGTAGGGGATCTAAGAGCCCAGCCCTATCCCTTGCCTCCCCCCACTGGTGGGCACATCTTTTCTCTGGGTCTAGTCATGGACCTGCCGGCCGCAGGGGACGACTGCGACAGCCACAAGAAGATCAGAAGCAGACATCGTGTTGCCTTCATGAAAGTTGTATATTGTATTCTAAGCAGCACATAAATTGCAAAATAAATGTTCATGTGGACAGTGGGGTAGCTAATGAATGTGTAGCCCGATGCGGATCTCAAAAGGATGCCCCGGAAGAGATGTCACAACCAGAAGTGACATCATGCCCGGGCTTTTAAAAAGTGCAAATGGAGGGGGGAACTTACTTCCTCCCCCCAGAAGCTCACCACCCACTTAATCTGCTACCTCCCCCCAGCCAATGACATAGCTAAGGCATCTATCTGCTACTTGGGATTAAAAAAAAATTGTAACCCCCCCTCTATGACAAAATCAAATTTAATTAAGTAAATAAATAAAAAGTGTGCCCCTTCTTGATTAGAGACACTATGATGGGATGAAGAGGGATGGTAATTCTCTTCCTGCTAAATATAAGTTAACAGGAGTAGCTGTATTATGATACATGGAAATGAGTACTGACTCGTATTAACACCTTATTGGTTCCATGCTGTATCATAATAACATGTCATTGGCTCTCAAAACTACCAGTGTCATAGGTCAGTTTTAAGTTAAGAAAATCTACTTTTTGTTCCTTAAGGCAGTTGTGTGTTAGTTTTCTGGTTAATTGGCCATAGCTTTTAATAGAATACAGATATTCTAATGTGGTTTGTTTAGTTGCATTCTGCATTAAATTACCTTTCCAATGATATATAACATGATTATATTATTCATACATACCAATATTTTCTCAATTTTTGCCACTAGTGTCAAGCTCAGCTTGTTGCCCCCCTAAAGCTTGTTGCCCAGTGTGACTGCTACCCCCTGCACCCCCTTAGCTACTGCATGTGGATAACCTACAGGTAAATGACACATCACTCTCTCCCTTTTGACACGGGGCATATTGCATGAGGACGCACTGTCGTGTGGATGTACTGCATGTTGTCGCTATGTGGGTACTGTGTGGGCATGCTGCATGAGGACACACTGTGAGCCCACATGTCACCAGCGAGAAGGCAGAAGGGTTCTCTGTTGATGGAAGGAATCCTCAAGTGATACATATGTTCATATGTTTAGGCTGTCCTCTCTCATTGAAAACACAGGTTTTGAACAGCCCCATTAAACTCTGCTTTCCCTGGCCCAAGTGCAATAAGAAAAGACGATTTCCCACATGCACTGCACAACATTCCTGTAATGGAAATGCACATGATCCCTTGAGGAGACAGGGTGTGGTGTCAACAGTGGCCCCTTGCTTTGGCAGGCAAGCGTGGAGTTAACCCAGGGGTGGGCAAACTTTCAACTTTAGGGATCCTGGACCGTCAACAATGGTGTGGGAGAGAGAATTTCAGCAGGTGCAGTGAGGTGACAAGCTGCAGCTGCTGAAATTCCCTCTGCTATATACTATTGTTAAAAGTCCAAGATCCCTAAAGTTGAAAGTTTGCCCACCCCTGGGTTAACACCAGGGCCTTAGGGACAAATCCTGTCCAATTTTCCAGTGCGGTGCTGCTGTGCCAATGGGGCATGCACTGCATCCTGTGGTGGGGAGGCAGTCACAGAGGCCTCCTCAAGGTAAGGGAACCTTTGTTTCCTTACCTTGGGACTGCATTGCGTCTATGGTGGTGCTGGAAAGTTGGATAGGACTGGGCCCTTAGGTTGTAGCTGCAGCTGCAGCCACTAGAGGCAACAAGGGATAAAAGCAGCACCGATGAAGGAGAGTTTGGTGGGTAGGAGGAGACGACAGACAGACATGGACTGGGTGACTGGACTTCTGAGGACCAGACCCCAGAAGACACTGGGGATTGGTGCATGGGTGCTACTCCCAAAACCTGCTGAAGACCAAGTTTTTGCTGTGGTGGCTGGAGAAGCTGCTGGCAGGAGAGGATAGGAAAAAGGACCTCTGCAGGTTGAACAGGTGAGCTACCCTGATGATGGGGTCCTGCAGTGCAGAACTGGGAACACAAGGGAGCTAATTAGCTTAAAATGGACATAGGTTCTCTAGGCAAAGCTTGGACTGGGGATCTGGCAAAACAATTCCCTGTACCAGGGCCCATGAGAGGTGGATACTGGAGGTAATTTGTACCTGGGCCCAGGATCAGAGAGGGGGTCCAGGAGCCAAAAGAGGGGGCCTAGAAATGGTGGTGGGCCTAGAAATTTCCTGGGATCTTACATTTTCCAATCTCACTTGGACTTGCTCCAGGGGAGCAGGTTGGACTAGCAGAGGACAGGGAGGTTGAGCAGTAGATGCAGCTTTTCTCAGCCACTGAATGGTACCACTGAAGTTGCAAAATCTCTCCCTGCACTGCATTTCTTGGGGGGGAAAGTTGGGGAAGAAGAGACAGGAGTCAAAACCTTCCTACTGAGATCTGGCTCCAGAAAATCCAAGAAGGATGCTGAGCATAGTGAGCAACCTCCAAAGAGGTGTCCCTGCCTGCAGCAGTCCAGCAGCGCATGGAGGCTCTGCACTCTTTGCCCCTTTGAAGCCTGTTTGGTGCTTCCAGTCTCCAAAATGATGGCACCTGGGCTAGGTTCCAGGCACACAGGGAGATCCATACAGGCTGCTTCACAACTCTAGAGAGCTGTCCACAAGAAGGCCTCCTGCCCACAGAACCTGTGCAACACCATGAAAAGCCCCCCAAGGGCGGAGAGGTTGAGAGTCCGCCAGCCAGCTGTGTCCAGAACCCCTTTCTGTACAACACCCTTTGAAAGACATCTAGGCTGTTGGGTGCCATCACCAACGCCTCCTGTGGCAAGGAGTTCCACAGACCCACCACAGCCAGGCAGCCCCTGTCCAGCACCCCTGTCTGCCCAACCCACTTTAAAAGGCATCTAGGCCTTCAGGGCAGTGGCGTCACTAGGGTTTGTATCATCTGGTACAGGAGGCCAGTACGTCATTCCTATGATTTACCTCCTCCCATGCAGTGTCTGGGGCATAGACCCAGGTGGCGGGCATGGTGATGTACTATTATCCCACCCCACTGATTTTTTGGCTATACCTTTTGATAGAGCACAGATATTTCAACATGGTTTTTTATCATGTTTTTATTGCATTCTGCTGTAAATTACACATTGGATGGTATATAACATGATGTCTTATTCCTAATAACTGCAGTTTTAGCTTTTTTGGACACTAGTGTGTGTGTCAGCCCCCCAGGGTGTCACCTTACTAACACTTTATTGGTGCCATGCTGGGTCATAAAAGCATCTCGTTAGCTCTCCAAACAATCAGTCTCGTTGGTCTGTTTTGAATTAAGGAAATGTACTTCTAGTTATATAAGACACTTGAATTTTTATTTTCTGGGTTTTTTTGGCCACAACTTTTGATAGAATGGAGATATTTGACTCTGGCATTTTTCACTGCATTCTGCTGTAAATTGCACATTGAATGGTTATTATTCCTAATAACTGTGATTTTAGCTATTTTGGTTACTAGTGCATGTCACCCCCCCTGCATGTCACCTGGTGCAGCCCATGCCCCCCTAGTGACGCAGGAGTTTTGGCATTCAGAACAGATGAACTACTACTGAACTGTACCCCACCCTCCAAATTCAGGTGCATAAGTAGGCTGAATCCATAGACAGGAATGTCATCAGGTCTTACTAGATCCAGGGAGTGGCCTGCCCAGTGGATGCAGTGGACACAGGACCGGGTCCTGGAGAGGCATTGGTGGGACACTGTGAATTGTCAGCCCATTCAGCAGAGTGTGCCTGCATATGTTGGAGCAGCAAGGCTTGGTGAATGTCTGCAGGAGCCTTCCCATCTCCCAGAAGTGGGGGGCTTAAGACTGGGTGGATAGAACCAGGAAAGGGGAGGGACCAACCAAGTCCAGGGGACTATAAGGGGAGGGTTAGGACTAAGGAAAGGCTGGATGGGAGGTGCCAGAGTCCTGTAAAACTGGAGAAGGCCCTAAGGCTAAGGTGGTGTAAGACACAACCACTTCACCTTTTTACCAGCACTTACATTTCTGCTCAGCCAAACACTCTTTCAAAAGAACCCACACAGATTGGCAGGGAATCTGGGTGTTTTCCTTTATTACTTGACATTTTAAAATTGATTTTGTATGGTTGCTGCTAGCTGAAAATCTGTAAGAAGAGCAATTGGGAACTGTCTCTCAGTAGAAGAGAAGCTGCTGTGCATGCAGGAGGTGACAGATTAATCCCTGGTATCAGAAGTATAGTCGGAAGGGTTGTGTGCTAAGTACAGCAGGCACTACAACGCACTATTTGGGGCAGTAATGGCAACATGCATGTTGCCATTGCTGCCCTGAATGGCTCCTATGGTGAGGCAGAGGGCATGCTTACACAGTGCATTGTGGTGTCTGCCACATTTAGCATGCCGCCACCCTGGCTTTGCTTCTGCCTTGTATCTCTAGGTAGGGTGGGAGAGACTATCTGAAGCTCTGGAGAGCCATTGCTAGTCAGCGTAGACCAGTGTTTCTCAACCAGTGATACTCGTACCACCGGTGATACTTAAGGTGGTGTCTGGTGGTACTTGCAGACCCCCCAGACCCCCACCACTTGGCAGCAAGACCAGCAATGCAACGTGACAAGTGGCAGTAGGACGCTAGGCTCATCAGGCAGAGCTCCAGCATGCACTTTTTGTGTGCTTGAAAAAGCCCTCCTGTCTGTCCTGAGCCTCTTACCCGTGTTTTATGTTGCATCTGGCCTCTCAATCTGGAAGTAACTGGCAATGACAGCATCACCAGTTACTTCCAGTGGTACTTCCAACAGGTGTACAATGTGAAGTGGGGACAAATGTTGAGACATGCCGGTGGAGACCATACTGACTTTGACATGCTAATGGCTTGAGATGTATAAGGCAGCTTCCTATGAAAACACTAAAAAAAAAAAATATGCTTGATTATTACAGGCAGTTTATATGGGGAAAAACTTATGGGAACCTGGTGTCAGCAGCAATTAAGTGTCCAACCATAACTGTACGAGTTCAACAGAATTATTGGGATTTAGATCTATTTTGCTCCAGTGCTTTCAATCCACGCACTTCATATTAATGGGACTGTGGCAACGGCCATTTGGCCATTACATATTATACCATCCACGGCTTTTTACAGGACAAAATGAGGTCATACTGTGTATTGCAAGAGGAATGTCCAGTATCATCAAAACTTTAAAAACCCCTCTTCCGCTCATTCTCATGTCCTCAGAGCCTGGACACCTCCGAGATAGCTGACACTTGGCAGGCTTGAGCCTCGCTGTCTTAACATCAGACACTGGTACAGTCACTCTTTGCTCCACTCAAGTTTGAAGGGTAACCAAAGACAGCCAGACAGAAACATGCATTAGGAAGAATTAATATATAAAGGAAAAGTAGTAAGAAATGTAAGTGCATTAGGCAAAAAAAATGGTTACATATAGATATATCAGCAGATCTGGCATCTGCTGTTTCAGATATCCGCTGTTCCCATGGATACCAGGGAACCACTTTAAAAATGTGTAGAAAGTAAAAAAATACAGCCCAAAATAGTTTCCCCTATCATTATGCAGTGAACAGTTGTGTTTTGAGGGCTCCAGGCAGTCTTTAGAGCTCCCTATGCCTCTTCTGGTTCATGCAGAGGCCCCTGTTTTCGCCCAGGCGTGCCCTGGAATGCATTGCAATGAACAAAAAGCATGTTTATCAAAACAATAAATTGAGAAAAACCTACTGCAATATCAAACACACATTAGTAGTGCAACAACCTTCACACAGAAGAAATATACATTACTCAAAAGCTACATGTACACTCAAAGATATAGAGAAATGCACTGAAGAAATACTCGGTACAAAGGATTTTGTGCACAGTACAAAAGTACTCAGGACTTTGTATCAAGTACTCAGGACTTTGTGTATCCTTTGTGCACAATCCTTTGTGCTCAGGACTGGCAGTCGCAGGCCAGTGTGGGCTCCAACAGTCTCTGACAGGCCAGAGGCTCATTGGAGACTGGGTGCTCTCTGCAGGCCAGATTGGGGGTCCCCAAGAGCCACAAATGGCCCGCGGGCTGGGGTTTGCCCACCCCTGATCTAGAGAAAGGAACGTGTGTACAGTTCAAATGTAATTTCACACAAATTCAAAATCTGACACACTTCAGAACTGAAGTTTGAGAACTTGAAACATTTTCACATATCCCATTTTATCTCTCAAGTGGGCATTCAAAGCAACTCTTTCAAGGAGTTAGGACTATTCTTCCAACTGGGCTTTGGGTAAACTTGGAAATCCTGGTGACACCCGCCTGTCCAGACTGCCCAGTCTACTCTGCTTCCAGGTCACTGTCAAACATACCTGAGGAGTGGGGCACGGCAGAATTTAGAGGATTTGGGGATATTTGCCTGAAAATTTTCCTCCAAAATTTAATTCAGCTCAGGATTTTTGAGAGATTTCTTGATGCAGATAGTCCTCGTGAGATTCTGTTTTATTTGTTTACATTTCCAGGAAACCACAACGAACACAAAAGCAGCACATTGTTAAGTGCAAGAGTGAGGCAGACATTATTTAAACCATTAGCACACCAGCAGCAGCCTAGGGTTTTTAACAAATATATGCAAAGGATTTAATAGCCTGAGACTACTTGAAAGCATTCTGCATCTGAACAAGACTTTTCAAAGGATGTCATGAGCCAAGAGAATTGGACTTCTCTGTGTCTCACCTATCCATGGTTTATCAGTCTCTCCTGTGACACTTTTTTGAACAGGAGTGGAAGAAACATTCTCATTCCAGTCATGGAGCCTGGTTTACACTGCTTCAGTGCTATAGGGATTCCTCAAGGATATGAGTAATAATATGACTGTAGAGTAGTCCTGGCAACTACAAGAGTCAAATAAGTCCATTCTAATCATGCCTCAATTCCTTCTTTACGGGGGGCCGGCGGCGGCAAGTGACCGAACACTTGCCATGTTCCTGAATAGATTTTAAGGTCTGATATCTGAAGAATGCTTTGGGGAGAGGCATCCTTGAACTGCCAACACTTTGTCACCAGCACTGTATTTCATTAAAAATTGCTTTCTGCCATCATCATGGCATCAAAAATAACTTTCTGTTTTGTCTTTTGGTCAATATAAGACATTCTATCTGAGGTTCTAAGTAAGTTTTTTTGTTACATGACACTGCAGGACTTCACCTTTATATACTAAAAATAAAATAAAAATAGCAACAGAAGCAATGATTTTCAAACTTTTTACATTAGCAATTATGTGGGAAACCTGAGCAGGGTTTTTTAATTAATCTTCTTGCCTTGCACCCTTAGTTTCTATAAAAGCTTTCCATTGTTAACCCAAAGTTAACAAAAGTGTATTAATCACTGCCACTATTCCAAGTGGGTGTTTAATAACACATATTTCAACATAATACTTTTTCTATCTGGTTGTTAGGTATTTGGAGGTGATGGTCTCTCATTTAAAAACTCTATCTATCTATCCATTACAGGAAACAAAACAGAGCATTGCAGGGCTCAATCCAAATAAAGAAATTGGTCAGCACAAGTCCCTTGCCCAGTGGTGTTGCAAATGTGCCACAAGGCACATCTGCACCACCAAGTGAGGAGGGAGACCAGTGCATGAACATGCGCTGGTTTTGAGAGGCTGACCCAAGCACCACAGGGCTGGTGCAACAGATAAGCCCATGCTAGCCAAGTCAGGCCAGCGCAGGGGTTGGGGGTGGGTGGGTGGGGTGTTCCAGAGTGGGTTGGATGGGTTGGATGGGTGGGCCACAGCTGAGTGGGGCGTGGGGCAGAATTTGGCACTTCTGCTGGATTCTAACTCCAGTCCCACCTCTCTAGGTGGCGCAGATCCAAGTAGCCCCATTGGGGCTGCAGTGGTTTTACCCATGGTAAGGAGAATTAATTCCTCTTGACCCAGGCTGAGACGCAGACAGTCCCAATGCTGCTCTGGATGCAGCACAGGCCGGCCAGCCTGCATGCTCTAGGGCAGGTTAGGATTGGGCTGTTAGGCACATTAGTAGCTTCAGAGGGTTTAAACCTATAGGAATAATAATACAGTAAAATAGTTCAGATTTAAGGTTAGCAGTTCAGAATTAAAGCACAGAAGGAAAAGGGGCATTCAAAATATGGTTGAAAACCAAACTTTCTTTTTCCAAGGATGGCATAAAGGACAAGGCATATAGTTACAGAATTTTTAAAATGAAACATACATTTTTCAAAGCCAGATTTCAGGTCATGGGAAACTGCTACCTGGCCTATGCAAGTATTCTGGAAAACAGCTAAGAAGGAATGAAGATTTGTGTAATCCCAGCAGTACCCAATTGCATTTGCAAATCTGCATTTCTGGGGCAAGACCTGTCCCTTTAATAAGGAGAATATTTTGCAGCTGGCAAAAAGTGTGTCCACTCATCCAGGGTCTTGAGTTAATCAGAATCTCAGAGATATGACAAATTCTATACTATACTCACAGCCCAATCCTACCTACCTGCCAGATGCTGCAGCTCTAGTATGGCTACTACTGAATTTCACTGGGGAGTTCTGGCCACTGGAGGCCTCCTTGACTTAGGCAGGGAGGGTTGCATAGGCTGAGCTCAGCCAATGCAAGGGTCTGGAGGGTGGGGGTGGGGTGGGGAGGAGGTGGGAGGGAGCTGTTCCAATGCGGAGGAGGGTGGTCCTGTGGGCGGGCAGGGAGTGGGAGGCAGGGCTGGGACTTGTTTTATGCCGGATTCCAACCCCATTCCCCAAGTTGCAAGCCACTCTCCTCGGACTTATGCCACCACTGGGGGTGGCATAAGTCTGAGAAGATCTATTGGGGCTGTGGTGGCTTACCCAGGAGTAAGGGGTAGAGTTTCCCTTTGCCTCTGGCTGAACCACTTTGGGCCCCTATTTTGCACTGGATACAGCATAGGCCAGGGGTGTCAAACGCAATTCAAATAGAGGGCCAAATATCATTCATGATGCCTGCTGAGGGCCAGAAGTGATGTCATTAGGCAGGAAGTGATGTCATTAAACAGGTCATAACCAAAAAATAATCACTTTTTCTCACTTAGGAACTCATTAGCTGCAAATGACAGAAAAGAAAATATGCAAATCTTGATAATATTTCAAGTCATGGAAGAGTCCAATTTCACATGGACTGCCCTTTCAGCAGTAACACCTCAGCACTGTTCAGCAGCTGAGAGCCTGAGGGCTGGCTATAAAGCTTCCGCAGGCCACATCCGGCCCCTGGGCCTTATGTTTGACACCCCGGCATAGGCTGCCTGACCTGCCTGTCCCAACACAAGATAGCATTGCGCTGTAAGGGCTCCAGCTTACTGCATGTTCTGCTGGCAGAAGTGCTGCTACAACAGCAGCTGCAGTGGTGCACACAAAAAGGCTGCCAGTACATGTGGCTGGCAGCTACCTGTTTCAGTGGTGATCCTTGCCCCAGTGCAACTACCGCAAGCTGCCACCCCCCCCCCCACCGTCTGGGCTGCTGCACCTTTCAGAGGCCCGTGGAGGTTGCATACAGCCTCCCTAAACCTCCAAAGGTCTCATAAAGCCCTTGGAGGGTCAAAAAAATCACTTCTGGTTTCATGGAGAAAACCAAAAGTGACATTTTCAAGCCCTTAGAAGGCCTTCTGAGGGTCAGGAAGGCAGCGCACAGCTTCCCTGGCTCTTGGAATGTCTCTGGCAAAATGCCCTCAGATCAGTGCACAGGCCAACTAAGTGCCATAGGGGGTGCTGCAAGGGGGGTGGATGGTGGTGTGGCACCACCCCCAAGCCTGACACTTGGGGCATTTGTCCCTCTTGCACCCCCTAGGTACAGCACAGACCCACTGTCAGCACTGGTAAGATGTTGGCAGGTGCAGGCATGGGAGGAATTGAGTGGGAAAGGGAAGGAATGGGAGAGTGTCTGGGCAGGGAGGGGGGAAGGTGGGAGGCTGAACAGAAAGGGAGGGGTGGATCTTGGAGGTATCTTGAGTTGCAGGATCCTAGCCCTGTTTCTTCCCCTATTTCCTCTCCCTTACTTTTCCGGGTTCTGAGCCAGCAAATTGGTGCAGGTCTGAGAAGACCCATTGGGGAAGTGGAGACGTATTCCAAGGAGGCCTCTGGGACTGCCCTCCCCACAGGATTCAGCGTGTATTCTGTTAGTGTAGCTGCATTGGCGGGGGTGTTTAGTTAGGATTGGGCTGTAAGACTAAGATGTCTTCTTCGCAAATGAGGGGTAAACTAAACAGGCAGTGCAATCCTACCTGGGCTGCTCATGCTGCAGTACAGTAGCCCTGAAACAGCTAGCACTGTCCTGCAGGGCTGAGGAGGCAGCTGGAGGTCTCATTGGGGTAAGGGTATATCGATTCCCTTACCCTGTGTAGTGCTCAGGCAGTCTCAGTTGGTTTACTCTGATCTTCACCAGCTCGGTTGCTGGCACAGATTCAAGTAGTTCCTGTAAGGTTTTCAGGCACGGGAGAAGGGATAGTCTTTGCTACCATCCCCACCCCCTCACGGGGCCTGAACTGTCCCCAAGCTGCCCTGTCCAGAAACACCCCCTCCCCACCCACATTCCACCCTCCCCATTTCTCCCAGCTGGCCAGCAGTGCCCTTTATCCCTGTTCAGCAGGCAAAGTTCCAGCTCTGGTGGAGGCCTGCTGGTGCACTGGCCCACATGTAGCCACTGTCACACCGTACATGCCCATTCTGCTGACAGTAGCCAATATAGGATCAGGCCCTAAGCAGTGGCATACCTAAGGGGGTGCAGGGGGTAGCAGTTGCACTGGGCATCAAGTTGTAGGGGGACAACAAACTGAACTTGACACTAGTGACCAAAATTGTGAAAATCTTGTTATGTATGAATAATACCATGTTATATATCATTGGAAACGTGACAGAATGCAATGAAACAAACTGCATTGGAATATCTGTATTCTATCAAAAGTTACAGCCAATTAACCAGAAAATGAAAACACAACTGCCTTATGGAACAGTAAGTGGATTTTCTTAACTCAGAACTCACCTATGAGACCAATTGTTCTGAAGAGTTTTGTTTTCCCCCAATTTGCACCTCTTAAAAAACCCAGGTGTGATGTCACTTCCGATTGTGACATCACTTCCGGAGCATCATTTTGAGCTTGGCACGGGGCTACATGATCATTAGCTATGCCACTAGCCCTAAGTATGTTGAATAAATCTGGCTGCAGTTCTATCTACCCTTACCTGGGAGTAAGTCCCATAGGCTATAATGAAACTAATGTCTGAGAAGACGTGCATAGGATTGGGCTCTCAGGAAGGATATACAGTATTATAGTGGCTACTTGTGCTATGGGACAGTATGACAGGAATTATGACAGTCTTCTGGCACATTTGCAGGACTTTCCGTGTTGGTGGGCAACAACTAACTAGGCAGAAAGGAGGGGAAAGGAAGAGTCAGGTTCTTGTTGCCACGGCGACAGTCAAGAAATTCACGTAAGATATACAGCGGCCCAGCACTGCTGACTCTCTTAAAAAATGGGACTTTTAAAATATGAAAGTCAGAATGTCAGTCTAACAGCATAAGCCTAGGCATGTCTACTCAGAAGGAAGTCTCATTAAGTTCAAATGGATTTATTCCCTAGTATATGTACATTTGCCTAGGAGTAAGTTCTATTGAACACAGTGGGACTCCTGAGTAAACATGCATAGGGCTGTACTGTTAGTCATTGCATCAATATAGATATGTTCAGCAGTATGTAGCTAGAAGGGGTTCAAAGCACTAAGTTTTCCAGGGAGCCTCACTGCAGCGTGACCCTTGGAGCTATTCTGGGCAGGGGAGCATTTGCCTCTGTTTTGCTCCCCCACCAGGAATGGCTTGGGAGGGGCTGCTTGCATGCTACAGCGAGGCTCCCTGGAAAACTTACTGCATTGCGGCCCATCTAGATACATCACTGATGTTCACCAGAAGCCTAACTTTACATTACATACAATCTCAGGTAACAAAACTCTGTCAACTGCTTAAAAATTTAAACAATACAATACAATAAGATACAAAACAAGACAAAGACACAGCAACACACAAAAACAACATTAAAATAAATTTGTTAAGCAATGAAAAAGGCAAGAGAAAAAAAAGATTTCTGGTGCTGAAAGGACATCGCTGAAAGCCAACCTCTGTGAAGAGAACACTCCACAAATGGGGATCCAGCACCCAGAAAGCACCTCTTCTCCCTTTGACATCCTCCTAACCACAGACAGGCCTTCAAAGATGACGCGGAGGCTCCTGTTGGAGAAGGCAATTCTTCAGGCATGCAGGCCCCGGCTTGAATGGTAAGTAGCAGGCCTCTGACATTTCAGGAGACAGCTGATAAAGACTGGTAATCTATGTTGTTCTCAGCCTTGTGGCTGTGTGTTAAACTATATCAATTGATAAACTATATCAATGCACAGTCTTCAAAGGCAGTCCCATGTACAGTGTGCTACAGTAGCTTAAACTGAAGGTTGCCAGAGCATAGACAGGCTATCCCTGGCCAGAGGAGGGAACAGTGGTGCTGTGTCCTCAACCAATGGATGGCAAGTTATGTCATGGGTGGCACTTCCAAATGAGAACCTGACCCTTAAGGGGGAGTGCAACCCTGTCCCAAACAAGGACAACACCACCTCCTTGGACAAATGTAATACCCATTAGCAGTGCCTCCATTTTACATGCTGCCTCAAACAACTATTGGAGGAGAAAGGCAGGGTATTCAAGTATTTTTAAGAAGTAAATATATCTGAAATTAGTTCCAGTTTATTGGCCCTCTACCAGTTCAGCACTGATGCCAGGCACCTATTTAGCACTTCAACTAGTCTTCTGTTATTACAGGAAACTTGGATGCTGTAGCCTGGTACAGCATCTATGTCAGTGCACCAGAAAGTCCTACACTCACCTCATTAACCTCATACCAAAGTAATCATAAGAACATAAGAACATAAGAACAGCCCCACTGGATCAGGCCATAGGCCCATCTAGTCCAGCTTCCTGTATCTCACAGCGGCCCACCAAATGCCCCAGGGAGCACACCAGATAACAAGAGACCTCATCCTGGTGCTCTCCCCTACATCTGGCATTCTGACTTAACCCATTCCTAAAATCAGGAGGTTGCGCATACACATCATGGCTTGTACCCCATAATGGATTTTTCCTCCAGAAACTTGTCCAATCCCCTTTTAAAGGCGTCTAGGCTAGATGCCAGCACCACATCCTGTGGCAAGGAGTTCCACAGACCGACCACGCGCTGAGTAAAGAAATATTTTCTTTTGTCTGTCCTAACCCGCCCAACACTCAATTTTAGTGGATGTCCCCTGGTTCTGGTATTATGTGAGAGTGTAAAGAGCATCTCCCTATCCACTCTGTCCATTCCCTGCATAATTTTGTATGTCTCAATCATGTCCCCCCTCAAGCGTCTCTTTTCTAGGCTGAAGAGGCCCAAACGCCGTAGCCTTTCCTCATAAGGAAGGTGCCCCAGCCCCGTAATCATCTTAGTCGCTCTCTTTTGCACCTTTTCCATTTCCACTATGTCTTTTTTGAGATGCGGCGACCAGAACTGGACACAATACTCCAGGTGTGGCCTTACCATCGATTTGTACAACGGCATTATAATATTAACCGTTTTGTTCTCAATACCCTTCCTAATGATCCCAAGCATAGAATTGGCCTTCTTCACTGCTGCCGCACATTGGGTCGACACTTTCATCGACCTGTCCACCACCACCCCAAGATCTCTCTCCTGATCTGTCACAGACAGCTCAGAACCCATCAGCCTATATCTAAAGTTTTGATTTTTTGCCCCAATGTGCATGACTTTACACTTACTGACATTGAAGCGCATCTGCCATTTTGCTGCCCATTCTGCCAGTCTGGAGAGATCCTTCTGGAGCTCCTCACAATCACTTCCGGTCTTTACCACTCGGAAAAGTTTGGTGTCGTCTGCAAACTTAGCCACTTCACTGCTCAACCCTGTCTCCAGGTCATTTATGAAGAGGTTGAAAAGCACCGGTCCCAGGACAGATCCTTGGGGCACACCGCTTTTCACCTCTCTCCATTGTGAAAATTGCCCATTGACACCCACTCTCTGCTTCCTGGCCTCCAACCAGTTCTCAATCCAGGAGAGGACCTGTCCTCTAATTCCCTGACTGTGGAGTTTTTTCAGTAGCCTTTGGTGAGGGACCGTGTCAAACGCCTTCTGAAAGTCCAGATATATAATGTCCACGGGTTCTCCCGCATCCACATGCCTGTTGACTTTTTCAAAGAATTCTATAAGGTTTGTGAGGCAAGACTTACCCTTACAGAAGCCATGCTGACTCTCCCTCAGCAAGGCCTGTTCGTCTATGTGTTTTGAGATCCTATCTTTGATGAGGCATTCCACCATCTTACCCGGTATAGATGTTAGGCTGACCGGCCTATAGTTTCCCGGGTCCCCCCTCTTTCCCTTTTTAAAAATAGGCGTGACATTTGCTATCCTCCAATCTTCTGGTACCGTGGCTGTTTTGAGGGACAAGTTGCATACCTTAGTCAAGAGATCTGCAACTTCATTCTTCAATTCCTTAATAACCCTTGGGTGTATGCCATC
This sequence comes from Tiliqua scincoides, assembly GCF_035046505.1. Taxonomy (NCBI): domain Eukaryota; kingdom Metazoa; phylum Chordata; class Lepidosauria; order Squamata; family Scincidae; genus Tiliqua; species Tiliqua scincoides. The sequence continues at coordinate 15,053,144 of NC_089821.1, forward strand.
AGGGCCCGGTGACTTATTGATCTTTAATTTATCAATGAGGTCTGAAACATCTTCTCTTTTAACCTCTATCTGACTTAACTCCTCGGTTAGGAGGGGCCGTTCGGGCAGCGGTATCTGCCCGAGGTCTTCTGCCGTGAAGACAGATGCAAAGAACTCATTTAATTTCTCTGCCATCTCTAAGTCTCCTTTTATCTCCCCTTTCCCTCCCTCACCATCCAGAGGGCCAACCGCTTCTCTGGCGGGTTTCCTGCTTCTAACATATTTGAAGAAGCTTTTATTATTCCCCTTAATGTTGCTGGCCATGCGTTCCTCATAGTCTCGCTTGGCCTCCCCTATCACCTTCTTACATTTCTTTTGCCACAGTTTATGTTCCTTTTTATTCTCTTCATTAGGGCAAGACTTCCATTTACGGAAGGAAGCTTCCTTGCCCTTCACAGCCTCTCTAACTTGGCTGGTTAGCCATGCGGGCACTCTCCTGGATTTAGTGGAACCCTTCTTTCTTTGCGGTATACACCTCTGCTGGGCCTCTATTACTGTTGTTTTAAGCAGCCTCCATGCACTCTGGAGAGACTGGACTCTTTTTACCCTCCCTTTCAACCTCCTTCTAACCAGCCTCCTCATTTGAGGGAAGTCCGCCCGTCGGAAGTCAAGGGTTTTTGTTAGAGATTTGCCTGGTATTCTTCCCCCAACGTGCACGTCAAAACGGATCGCAGCATGATCACTGTTCCCCAATGGCTCAGTAACGTTTACATCTCTAACCAGGTCCTGCGTACCGCACAAAATTAAATCCAGAGTCACCTGTCCTCTGGTGGGCTCTGTGACTAGCTGATCTAAGCCACAGTCATTTAGCACGTCAAGAAATCCGGTTTCCTTATCGTGACCAGAACACAAATTGACCCAGTCAATATGAGGATAATTGAAGTCCCCCATGATTACAACCCTGTCCTTCCTTGTCACCTCCCTGATCTGTTTCCTCATTTCAAGGTCCCCATCAGATTTCTGGTCTGGAGGACGATAGCACACCCCCAGTATTACATCACTGCTCAAGCCTGGTAATTTAACCCACAGAGATTCTACGGTGGAGTCGGACCCACCTTCAATCTCTACTTTGCTGGATTCTATCCCTTCCTTAACATAAAGGGCCACCCCACCTCCAACACGCCCCTGCCTGTCCCTCCTGTAGAGTTTATAGCCCGGGATTGCGGTATCCCACTGATTCTCCGCATTCCACCAGGTTTCCGTTATGCCCACTATGTCAATATTTTCCCTTGTCACCAGACATTCCAGTTCTCCCACCTTTGCTCGTAGACTTCGGGCATTCGCATAAAAGCATTTATACACGGAATGCCCCAGGATGGGCTGCTTATTCGCTCCTTTGTCCCCGCATCCTCTCAGTGTGCCAAACCGTCTATCACATCCCATCTCCCTACCTTTCCCAATTTCTTCTCCTACCCTGCCTTTGTCTTGTTGTTCTCTAACCTCCCCATCCTCATCCCATAGGGATGAGGAGTCCCAAACCGGATGCCCCTCGGCTCCTGTCGGCCTTCCCCCAGGGATCAGTTTAAAAGCTGCTCTGCCACCTTTTTAATGTTATGCGCCAGCAGTCTGGTTCCATTCTGGTTCAAATGGAGCCCGTCCCTCTTGTACAGGCCCCGCTTGTCCCAAAACGTTCCCCAGTGCCTAATCACATTCGCAGGTAAGGAGGCAGCAGAAGGTTTTGGGTGAGCCCTGAACACAGGTTAGCAATGAGGACAACCAGGGCAGCTTAGATTATTTTTCACATTTTTATACCATCTTTCCTCCAAGGTGTTCAGTGTGCCTGGTTCCTTCCCACTTTTGTCTGCACAGCAACCCTGTGAAGTAGGTGAGGCTGAGAGACAGGGACTGGCCCAAGGTCACCCAGGAAGCAAGATTTTGAACCTGGATCTTCCAGCTCCAATTCCCAAACCACTACACCATCCTGGCTCTGCCCAAAGCAAGGCTTGTAATGGTTCTTTAGTATCTTCCAAGAACACCTGGAGTGTTCATAGCAATCATCTGCTTGAGCACCTTGCCCCAAAAGGAAATATTGGTCATGGATGGACACTTGTTTAAAGCCTGCATTACTCAATTCATTACTGCTTGAAAGTGACAGATGTTTGCTACCCATTTAAAGTAAAGGCTCTGTTAACTATTTTCTTCCTGATTTTAGACTGCAGTCCTAGGCACTAAGAAATTGGTCCCACAAAATGCAGTGAGATACATGGAAGCAGCTCAGAGTTTTCACACATTTCTTTCTCTTTCTTCACTGCTTTGTGCTCAATTTTCTCTCTACCCAGTGGGATATCCTGAGAGCTGGTTTATGCTCTGGCTGGGGCACCTCCCTTGAGAAGTCTCATTGATCAGCACATCATCCTTCCCTTTCTCATTGACTGAGAAAACTCGATTGGTATATTCTCAGTTCAAGCCTACATGCTGCCATTTTGCGTTAAAATATGTAATGGTCACAATGTATTAATTCTCTGTGTATAAGCATTAAATTGGCTCTAGGTGTGATTAAATTGACACACCATTAAATTGATGCGCGTGAATGTGAGGGGGGTGTCAGGGGGTGACAATCAGAAACAGGGCCTTCTCGGTGGTGGTGCTTGTGTTATGGAATTCCTTCCCCTCTGAGCTGAGGACAGTTTCCTCTTTATTAACCTTCTGGTGAGACCTAAAGACATTTTTATTTAGGAAAGCCTTCTAGGCCCTATAATGGCTGCTTTTAGGAATTTATTTAATGTTTTTTATTGATGTGTTTTATTGCTGATTGCTTTATTTTTATATTGCCTGTTTTTATTTTTATGTTTTTATCTGTATTTTATTGATTTTTTTTTTACTTTATGTATTGATTGTTGTTGCCTTGGATGAAAGGCGGATTACAAATCCAATAAATGAAAAAATACCCAGGACCAATTTCAATGCCATGTGTTGCTGCCGTGGAAAGCAACTTGGTGAGAAAAATACTTGAAAAAATGTTTATATACTATTATAAAATCTCAATGGATTCCTTCCCTCTGATCTGTCCTGCAAATTCCACAGAAATCTTGCAGCATGTTTGCATAAAGCCTATTTTTCTAAATATTGCAAAGTGTTTTTCAATACCCAAATCTTTCATTTTTTTTTCCACAGGTGTTCTTGCACAGAGGATACATTTTAAAGTCAATTTTTTTTTTCCTGGAGAGCTGGTCTGCTGCCTACAAGGGACCCCTCTCCTTCAGAGCCATTACAGGGGGAGGGGAGCAAAACCGGTGGCATAGCTGGGAGGGCAAAGCACTAAGTTTTGCAAGGAGCCTCACTGCAGCGTGCAAGGGGCCCCCTATCCTCCCATTCCAGGAGAGGGGGGAAGAGCAAAACCGGGGAGCGTAGCTGGGGGGGTAAAGCACTGAGTTTTGTAGGCGTGCAATGGCCCCTGCAGAGCCATTCCAGGAGGGGGGAGCAAAACGGTGGGAATGCTTGGAGTGGCTCCGAAGGGGAGGGGTCCCTTGCACGGCGCGGTGAGGCTCCTGCAAAACTTAGTGCTTTGCCCCCCCCAGCTACGCCACTGGACTTGATCCATATTCATAAGGGCGGTGATGTCATGCGAAGTGGAGCTGAGCTGTGGGGCCTCCCCAAAGCGCCATTTCCTGGAGGAGGAGGGCCAGGCGAGGGAGACTTGGGAAGGAAGTCGCGGCGGCGGCAGCGGCAGGGAGAGGGTGCTGCGAGCCTGGCCAAGCGGAGCTCGATCGCTGAATGAACGGCAGGAGGCCAGCAGGGGGGGACCTTGCCGGCTCGGGGCGCTGGGAAGCGCGGCGGGCAGGAGGAAGGCGCAGCCCCTTCGGAGGCGCCCGCTGAGCCTGGCGCATCGGGCTCGCGCACTGGGCATCCCCGAGTGCCGGCAGCGTCTCCTCCGGGGCTGGAGAGGGGAGTGTCGGGCGCCCCCTTCGCGAGCGAGGAGCGGCCGCCGGCTCGGAGGTGGCTCCGCGGGGAGGATGCTGACGGCGAGGATGGTGTGGAAGGGACGGAGATGAAGCGGACTATGCGCACCCTGCTGCTGCTGCTGCCGGCGCTGTGGGCTCTGCTTCTGCGGGACGCCGCCGCGGCTGGGACAGGTAGGGCGGCTCTCGCCGGCGGGGAAGGAGCCCCGCGCGCCCCTCCAGCGGCAGGCGGGGGGCGAGGAGTGGGGGGACCTGTTCACCTGGGTGGCCACCGTCGCCACCGCTTTTCTTGGGCTTCCCAAGTTGCCCCCCCCCCAAGCTCTGTTCTCAAACGCCTCGGGCTGCAATCCCATCCACACTGACCTGGAGTAAGCCCCCTTGGCTGTAATAGGGCTTACTTCTGAGTCGACATGCTTAATACTGGGCTCCAAGAGTGCAATCTAGCCACACTTTCCTGGGTGTAAGCCCCACTGACTATAATGGAGCTTACTATTGAGTAGACATACATAGGACTAGGCTGCAATCCTAGCCACACTTTCCTGGGAGTAAGCTCCATTGGCTCTAATGGGGCTTAGTTCTGAGTAGGCATGCATAGCCTTGGGCTCTCGGTCCCTGGTGGCTACTGCCACCCTGCTTGATTAGATTCTTCCCTGATCAAAAAGATGACATTGATTTCCCTCCTTTCCCCTCCCCAGCCTTCTCCAAGATCTGCCATTCCTCTCCCCAGCTCTTTCCAGGGCTGGTTTGTTAAAAACAAGAGCCAACAATAAACTCCACTTGGCAATGGACTTCTTCCCTGGAAGGGACTCCCTAGCTACAGGTCCACCGGTCACCATTTTCCTTTCCTGTTTGTTGTGAAACTGGCCTAAATCTTTTCCCTAACTGCTAATCACCCGATGAGACAACTTACAAAACAAACTGGGAGGGAACTGGACTCCATAGATAACAGCTCCACAGGTTTTAACTTGGGTGGCTGGGTTTTTGTTGCTTCAGTGTTTTATTTCATCTCTTGCCCTGTATGAATGAATGGATCTGTAGCAGAATCAACAGTTTGCAGCTATGGTGTTCTCTGATTTCAACTCTGTGTCACCCCCACCCCCTTATCTGCAGTGGTGTGGCATACCAGCCCTTCTTAAACAGTGATTGCATTCTTGGAGCAGTCACGATTTCAGGGCTCTTGTGACATGTGATCTGCTTCACCTGAATACTATGATTGGATGAACAGGTTGTTTTTTTTCTTGAGCACCTAGCATGATGCTTTTATAGGTGTTCTGTCAGCAACTCCATGGGTGTCCTTGTTAAATGCACAGCAGTTCCAAGTGAGCACACCACAGCAGGCAATGGCTCTTTATGATTAGCTTGTTTGGGGGCAAAAAATCAAAACCTATAGAATCTATACACAGATGAACTTAAGAGAATGACTTATGAGAATTATTTCATGGAGTACATTGGTTTGAAGTGTTCCTGCCTTTAAAACATTGCCAGCATTTATCAGAATAATTGCCATTCAAAAGGTTGCTGAGATCAGCCCATTTTTTCAAATTCCTTGATTGACTTTGTTGCTTTCTTCATTGTCATAATATTTGACCTTAACCTCTGTATGTAAGATGGGTCTCTTTTGTTCTGTGTGCAACTTGATCCCAGGCATTCATCGCTGGGGCAAGACAACAGTGAAATCAACAAGTTTTGTTTTTCAAAATGGTGGTTAAAATAATGAGTGACGCAAATGCTTCAGGGGCACATGGATTATGCACGTAACACTCATAACCCCTTGTGAATTTAGTGAATATTTTGGAACTAAACAGGGCTCCCCCATCATGACTACCAAAAAGAACAAATAAAATAAAACTGGAGAAAGTCAGACACTTGCAGAACTGTTTGGAAGAAATATTTCAGCTGGCTAATTTAGTTTAGCATCCAAGGAGGCCAAGTACATGAACCCCCTAATTTCACCTCTGACAAATTCAGGCTGCAGTCCTATACTCACTTTCATGGGAGTAAACCACATTGAACACAATGGGACTTACTCCTGAGTAGACACAGAGAAAGCAGTGGGACAATCGCATTACAATGGAATAACTCTGACATTAACATTGATAAGGGTGGAAAGGAAGTGAACGATTGTCATGCTGGTTCTGAAGGCTTATATTGAGGATTTAAGTTTTGATCCTCCTGTGAAATTCAGCTAAGCCCATAAAACCTTATGGCAGAACTGAATATAGAGGGGCGCACTGTTCCCCTGGGGGCTGGGGATAAAAATAGGCCCTCAGTTTGGCTGTACTTGTTCTAAGAGGCGACTAAACAGCCACCGGGTAGATGGGACTCGTCAGCCTGGGAAGGCAGCTCATCTGAGAGAAGAAAAACTCTGATCCCAAACCTCCACTGCCTTGTGGCTACATCCAGTTATGGAAGAGGCTTCAGGAGTCAACCTCGAGGCCAAATCCGGAGCCGGAGTCCCTAAGGCAGTTCATGGCTGAACACAGTCACGTTCTGGCAACTCCTGCAACGCCGCTGGAACCAACCGTATTGGCTTCTGCCTTTCCATTGGACCATTTCAGCGATGTGGAGAGGGGGGGATTTGCTGCATGGGTTTCCTCCATATCTACCTTACCCAGACTTTGCGCACTGGAGAGGTCACTGTTCCGGAACCACCATTCAGAGCACGATACCATAGTCTTCCGAGACTGAAGGATGCCAACTAACTGTTACAAGATGTGATTTGTCAGTCACCTTGAGAATAGATAGGAGCCCACCTACACATGGACTTGATGCTGTTGGCCAGACAAGGTTGTTTGGGCTAATGTTGCCAGCCCGTGATCTGAAAACAAAGCAAATTTGTTAAGTGCATGCAACATTGCAGTGGTTTGTTTTCCTACTATAGGACTGCAATGCATGTCACAGTTATTGAATGATGTCAGGAGCTCTTAAAATTTGCAGGTGTTGTCTCTGAGTCATGACTTGGCTATTCCAGATGGACCCCACCTAGTACTAATTTTCGGGGTTAGATGATTACAGTGGTTGAGTATATGAAGGCTGGAGTCACTGGGTGTGAAGGCATCTATAGCAGAAATAGACATATGTGGATAGGAATCAAAATATAAGAGAGTCAAAGCCTAAAGGAATAAGGTACCCTGACTCACTGGCTCCAGATTGGCAAATTCCAGTTGCATCAGGTTGACCGTACAATATCCTAAAGTAAGGCTGATCAAATCCAGAAAGTATTACACAGAAGTCCTTGCCAATCATGTCTTGCAGTTTTGGGGGGAAAAAATTATGGAAAGGTTAGACAGCTCTACAGTTGCTCAGGAATTCCTTGTTGGATAAGGGCCAATTCAAGCATTACAGGAGCCAAGTAGAACCTGCTGCAATCATGTGTGATAGTGCTACAATATGAATTGATCCCCATGTTTGGAAAGCCTCGATATTGGCACCAGGAATGTGTGACGCTGACACGGAGTCTGTCCATGTTCCTAGTAAGCAGCTCTCACGTGTTATGACCAAGCAGTGAAACAACTTCGGAAGCCCAAAGTAGCCTTCATTCTCAAAGGATGTGGGCGCTGGTCTTGCTCATCTAGCATGTGACAGAAGAGATCTTGAAGCACTGGGAACTGCTCCCTTGCAGATACTTGTCTCCAGACACCCATTCTCCTCTCTGAAGAATGAATTTTAATACCTCTATTAGCAATAATCAGCATTTGCAGAGACATCTGAGAGTACTCAGTTGTTGTCAGCGCTAACTAGCAAAAAGTACTATGCTTTAATAGAAATCTTAATCCTAGTTAAGTGAAACAGCAACTTATTATCTGTAGGGACCCACAGGAACCAAACTTGGCATGGGGGAGTAGCCAACAGGGAGTCCACAGTATTGTACTACTTCCTGCTGATTGATTTTAGAAATATAAAGGTGAGTGTCTTCTGCCTGATCATGAAAGTTTTTTCCCTTTCACTGGCAGGACACGATTCACAGCAGGCAGGCAAGTGGTGAGAGGGGCAAATAGAATCTGCTTCCCACCCACTCAGAGCCCAGCTGGGTGGACTTGTCCCTGTCTCAGGGGCAGGGCAGCTCAGGTAACTTTCTGTTTTACCAAATTATCAGCTAGCAAGGTGACCCTGTTTGCAAGGAAGGCTTGCAAGTGCTTTTCTACATAGTTGCATCACTCATGTTGAAAAGCAAGCAACTTCCATCTGATTTGGAAAGGTATTTGATTAAGAGCCACCATCTGAGCCCAGGTCCCAAGTCATTCATTCTTAAGCTACTCCTGTTCAGCAAATATGTGGCAACACTAATTTCCATTGCACTTTGAAGAGACGCTTAATGACTGGGTTTTAATTATCTCCATGAGTAAGAGTTTAATTAGGTAACGATTATGGTTGAAAATTGAGAGAATCAATATACATGTATGTATGTATGAGCATAATAATATTATTATTAAGCCTCTGATCTTTCCAAGTCTACCTATCTGTTAAGCGATCACCATTTTCTTTTATCAAATGCCAAAAGGCTGTCAGCACAAGCCTATGCATGTCTACTCAAAAGTAAGTCCTATTCCGTCTAATGGAACTTTCTCCCAAGTAGGTGTGAGCAGGATTGCCGCATTTGTCCAAGTGTCCCTTTAAAATTCCTGTGCTTTGCCCTCTCTAAATCCATTCCTCCTTGTACTTTGCCCTGTACTTTCTTTTAAAGGTGTTCTGCATTTTGAGCCCTTGGAATCTCAGCAAGGGTAGGAACTTGAATCAGCCTTTCAAGCAGAAGGATTATGGACAGCTAAGAGTTTTTCTGCAGCAAGATGCTGTTTCTGTTTCACGAGGTTGCCTGTCATTTTATGCACAGATGTGGAAATAGTGGTGTAGCTGGAAGGGGTGCAAAGCACTAAGTTTTGCAAGGAGCCTCACCACATGCAAGGATGAGATTCAGCCCCTCCTCTTCGGGGCCATTTCAGGTGGTGGAAGCAAAACAGAAGGAGGGGGTTCCCTTGCATGCCGTGGTGAGGCTCCCTGCAAAACTTAGTGCTTTGCACCCGCTCCAGCTACACCACTGCGTGGAATATATGTAGTATGCCTGGTTTTATTGTATAATTTGCAGAGAGATCTGCTGCTTCAGTATTATGTGTAATGAGAGGGCGAGTGTTTTCTGGCACAAGCACACAAAGCGAACGCACACATGCGTTCCACGTGTGATTAATGCCATTGTTGAGTTAAATAATATGGAGTTATATCATCTTAGTGGCATGATTAAGTCCTTTGCCCAACAACAGCAAAAATGCTGTGTCTAAATGTACAGGATTGTTTTCCCAGCTTCAGCGCTCTGAGCAATTTCATTAACAAGAGCAACAAAAGGAAAATTTACAGAGTATGGTGTGGCAGCCTGTGGATAAACCGGTTGTTCATCCAGTTAAAGTCCAATAAAAGAACAGCACATTGTTGTCCTGACAAGTTCTCTAAATGGAGGGAACATCACTGACCTGGTGTGGATCACTTACTGGGAATCTGCACCAAGCCTTGTGGGATCCCCTGATACTAGGTCCCTTTTCTTATTCTTAGCCAAAAATTCCCTAGTAACTCTTACAGTGTCATGTGACGATATGAACAATTGCTAGTTTGGAACAGATCAGTGTTTCTCAATCAGTGGTATGCGTATCACCAGTGGTACTTGAAGTGGTGTCTGGTAGTACTTGTGGGACACCCAGCAGCAAGACCAGGAACACGACACATTAAACAGCAATAGGAGTCTTGGTTTGGTAGGCAGAATTCCAAAGATTGCTTTTCTGTGCTCAGAAAAGCCCTCCTGTCCACCCTGAACCTCTTACTGGTGTCTGTCACATTGCACCTGGCTTCTCAACCCAGGAGTCTGAGGATGTTATCGCCAATTGTCATCACCAGTTACTTCTGGTGGTACTTCAAATAAGTGGACCATGTGAAGTGGTACAGTAGAGAACAATTGTTGAGAAACACTGATATAGGCATTTTATGCAATAACTACCTGCTAGACCAGCAAAGGCAGTGGCTCCCAAACCTTTTCAGCTGGAGGTTCCCTTGACCTACTGGGCCATTAGCTACGGTTCCCCATTCTATATATCCTGTACAATGTATAGGATATACAGAATGGGGAACCGCAGCCAATGGCCTGGAAGGTCAAGGGAACCTCCAGCTGAATAGCATACATTGTATAGGGTGCTGAGTTTTTCATGAAGATTCTGCGGCTCCCCTGGCTGAGTTCCACAGCTCCCCAGGGAGCCACGGCTCACTGTTTGGGTACCACTGAGCAAAGGTGATCCTGTGGTTCTGCTGTACTGGGTAGGACCCAGTATATACTGGCTGCCTACCCACCATTTACCCAATATGTTGAATTAAGTGTATACTGGGTGTACATACTGTGTAATGTATTCAGTGTAATGTAGGCCCAGTTCTCACTGCTGTGATAAACAGAATCTAGGGCTAGGCTATACTATCTCAGACTGCTGATAGTGGCTCACTTGACCGAATGCTCCTATTTACAAATAATTCTCTCAGCAGGGAAAATGAGTTGTTGGAAACAAGGGTTCTCACCTAGCCTCTCTGACTGCTTGTTTTCTGTGTAAATTGTCACCTGCAGTCTGAAATGTGTGACCTGCAGGCCACATGTAGGTTAACGATCTTGTTGAGAACTAGACCATAGGATTCTTTGCTTAACCAGTAATAACACTGGCTATTACAGTAACCAGGATTAGTAAGATACAGTAAGTTAGGATTCTATTCTCAACCAGTAATATCACTGGCAGTTACAGTAACCAGGTCACCCACACAATAATGCTCCAGGCTTAGCATTCAACAAATTGCCAATCAGAGTGCCTAGCACATGGATCATGCAGTTCAGGTCTAGCTTATTCATGCTCCAGGATGCCTTTCATTCCATCCAGCCATCTCCATGTTCCTTAGGAGGATTGCCAGTGAGTGCACACTGTTGTCCCAGGACATCAATCTTCTCCTCCTTGCACTGTGGCCCAACTTCTGAGTTTTTCACTGTACCAGCAATAACAGGAGGAGACTAGAGGACATTGAGCTGCTGGGATCTTCCCCTTGCACTAGTATTCCAGTGGCAAATCCTTGGGTAGGTTGTAGACCTTTGGTGTGATGTGATGGTGGAGCACCTGTTGTTTCCCCATTTCCCAGTATGTGTGCTCCATTTTGAAGATATCCAAGGTGAGTAGCAACAGGAGAGGACATGGTTCCCTGTTGAGCAACCATAATGAGAATAGATACTCAGGGCTCAATCCTAACCCCTTATGTCAGTGCTTTCCAGCACTGACATAAGGGCAATGCAGCTCTGAGGGAAGGGCACAAACATTTCCTTGCTTTGAGGAGGCCTCCGTGAGTGACACCCAACTGCAGGATGCAGCACATGCCCCGCTGGCACCACTATGCCAGTGCTAGAAAGCACTGACATAAGGGGTTAGGACTGCGCCCTCAGTTTCTTTTGGGCAGCAGTGATCATGGGATGACAGCATCTCAGAGGAATGGGGTTGCCAAGGGTTATGATCCTGCAGGGTGCTTGTACTTCTGAAAGCTGTCAGGCAGAAAGGCAGGAAGTACACTGCACCTGCAACACTGCACCTCCATGGTGGTTAACATTGAAAAGAGCCCTGAGAGGACAATAGGGCAACTGCACAAAGGCACAGCCAGCTTCCTAATGGTTGTGGATGCTGCTGCTGTAGACATGCCTTGTGATATGTCTGGTACTAGATGTGGGAACATCCTTGCTTATGTATGAAGGGCAGTTGCAGATATGGAGTTTTCCTGTGTTTTCTGTGTGGAGTCAGGGTTCCTGATAAGTGTGTTATGTTTGGGGACTGTTACTTCTAAGGATCTTATAAAGATGAGTATTATTCATCTTGCTTCATTTATTTTTTGTTGGATGCATGTTTTTTTGGTCTGTACAAAGTATCCCTGTCACCAGAGTCTCCATTTGTATGCCTTTCATTCTCTAGACACATGGCCTGATGATGCTCCATGCTGCATGACTTGATATATGAGATAAGTGTTTCCTGATGGGGGCATTTATATCCTTGGCTGTGTGCCATGATGTTCAGAGTAGAGCCCATTTCAGACTAAGTCTTTTATGGTTTATCTGCCTGATCTTAGTTTGCTCAAGCAGGAATGGGTTGCCCTGTTTACCAGAATGCTCACATACTCCTAGTGGATGATTTTAAGAGAATGTGCCCAGATCTTGGGGCTCTTTGTTAACCTAGAAGGCAGGATTCTCAAGGTGGTCTCCTTCTGTTTGAACTTTCAAGCTTTGGGTAATAGCATAGTGTCCTTGCAATTGTATAGTACAACACAATAGCAACAGGGGAAAAAAGTATATGGTTAGCACAGTTATGCCCTTACACGATTACATCCGCTCCAAACCAGACCGCAGTGAGAATTCGACCTTCTCTCAAGGATCAGTCCCACCCCAAAGAACGGTTACACTGAAAGGAGACTGCCTGACCCCTGCTGTGTACCCATAGAAGCCCTAATTTTTGATGCTACCCAATGACTTCTAATGGAGATCTCGCCATTATAGAACTTTGGGTGTTTAGCTCTTGCTTTTTAAAATCTCAGTGTTTGCAAAAAAAATGGATCCTGGCTGAGTGTGAGACAACACGTAACATAGCATCCAAAGGCAGTTGAGAATATGCTTGCTTGCTACACCTACTTAGGCAGAACTTTTACTGCAGGGCACTGACTCATCACCAGAGTTATTTTGGTTGGCTATTTGGTTTATGGACATTGGGTGTTGCTGCCAGTCCATCCACCCTGGCTGAGCATTTTGGTTGGTACAGTGCTGAGTAAAATCAAATGTTGGCAAATGTTCGGGAATTTTAGGAGTGAGTTGTTTGAAAAATTGAAAATCTTTGTGCAGATTTGTGTGCAATGGTGTGGGAAAAGAAGCTCTTTGTGGAGGACAACTGCATAACTCTGCACTAGAGTTATAAGGAACATAATTGAAAAGGATGAATTGCAGCAGTGGCATAGCTAGAGGGGGTGCAGAGCACGAAGTTTTTCAAGGAGCCTCACTGTGGTGTGCAAGCGGCCCCTTCCCCTCCCCTCCAGAACCATTCTGGATGAGGGGAGCAAAACGAAGGCATAGCTGGAATGGCTCTGAAGGGAAGGGCGAGGGGCCGCTTCCACACCCACACTGCAGTGAGGCTCATTGAAAAACTTTGTGCTTTGTACCCCCTCTAGCTACGCCACTGCATTGCAGCATGTTGTAGACCTGGGAAATAGTACTCTGGGGAGGTTCTGGTACTGTCTGCCGCCAAAATCACTTTGTTGAAATATTGGACATACTGTACATCAGGGGTGCTCAATAGGTGGATCGCGATCTACTGGTAGATTGCGAGGCAAAATGAGTAGATCGCGGAGTGCCGACACCCCCCCTTCAGGTGCCTCTGGGAGGAAACGCCAGGAGTAAGGCCCATTGTACTCAATGGGGCTTACTCCCAGGTAAGTGTGGCTAGGATTGCAGCCGCACAGCCTAATCCTAGGCATGTCTACTCAGGAGTAAGTCCTATTATACTCAGTGGGGCTCAAGGTACACCAACATACATTGTACACATAAATGTTATATGTTATGATGGCGTGAACATTGTAAAAAAAACTCTGGTAGATCTCCGGGCCTTGCTGGGTTTCAAAGTAGCTCCTGAGCCAAAAAAGTGTGAGCACCCCTGCTATACATAATCATTAATCTTCTTTTTATTGATTGAATGTATATCCCACTCTTCTTTGGCATGCCCAAGGCAGCTCAAGTAGTCAACGCCGCACAAAGCAGTTACACCAAATCAGTAACAAACAATCACCATAAAAATCTGTTGATGAAAATAGTGAATAATCTGATAGAAAATTAACAGCTGGTGCCTCCCTCTGCTGCAGAAAATTAACGTTGTCCAGGAGTGGCTACAGCAGTTAATGGCAAAGGGAGGAGGGCTTTCCTCCTCTCCAGAAGGGATGTTGCATCTCTTGTCTTCTACCTTGCTGCAAATTTATCAACTTGTTTATTTTCTTCTTTGCCACATATGTTCATTTTTCTCCCAAGCGATGGTGCAACCTGCTCCAGTATTTGCACATGCTAACATATTCCATACATTTGCTTCTGAGGAAACAATTGCTTTCCACCCACCCACCTACACACATTCTAGGGCCCTGAGGCACATTCTGAATACTTTTACCCCAAAGCAAATCTGAGAAATGTTGCCATCTGCAAATGAATTAGTGACACCCATCCAAGTGGGGGGATGAGATCAGAATTTGGCATCATGTCCCAAGTTTGGGGGTTGCCTGGCTACTGGTTGAAGTAATCCCATACCATGCCTGAGAGAGAGCTTTAAATGGCTGGTTTCCTTTCATGGCTGGATCAGTCCTTACTTGCACTGTGATGTGAGCTTTTGCAATAAAGGGAGAGTGAATATAGAACAACCCCACATGAATGACTTTCTAAAACGTGAGCTTTTTTCACAGGTGTAGATCAAAAGCTGTGATTTCTTAAGAGCATATGAATATTACCTGGCAGTCAAAAATCCAGGGGGGATTTTGGCTGAACTGTACCTCTGTTCCAAGAATAACTCCTTCAAAAGAATTACCAGGGCACTGCCTCCAGGATGCCCTTGGCATCTGTATCTAGCACTGACAGATTGCTGCTTTATGGATTTTACCCTGCTGATCTCCCAATTGGCATGTTGTTGAAGAAGCCCTGCATGGATTTAGCCTCCTCCATTATTTCTTAAGTGGAATTTCAGTCCTCTCATCCTATAATCGTTAAACAAATATAATGAAGCTCTGATGAAGCATGGAGGTGGCTGTGCATTCTGTTCTTTGACTGTACTGCGCCGCAGGACACCAACCTGGGTTAATTTGCTGTACTCCCAACCTCCTCGCTCCTTGCGTGGGTGAGGAGAGGAGGGAGGTTGCTTTCTTTTAGGCACAGAGGTTACCAGAATGCCAATCAAACTGAAGGTGTCCCAGGGACAGCCAGTGAAACTGAACTGCAGCCTTGAGGGAATGGAAGACCCCGAGATGCTGTGGATCAAAGATGGAGCCGTGGTGCAGAGTGTAGACCAGGTGTACATTCCGGTAGATGAAGAACACTGGATTGCCTTCCTCAGGTAGGATTGGTGTATAGAACAGAACTGGGGAGTGGGCTGACATTGTTGTTCCACAGATTTCAGGCATAGAATTCATTCCTTGGAACTCCATGAAGATCTTCCTTCCTTTCTAGACATCTAAAGCAAGGAGGCAACATCAGAAGAGGCTGTTCCCCTGGATGTCCCACTTCTGGGCTTCCGAGAGGCCTCTGGTTAGCCCTTAGGATGCTGAACGTGATGACTCTTTGGGCTGACCCAGCATGGCTCTTCTTATGTTCTGATGTTCTTAAACAAACATGCTGATGAATAGGAATTTGGAAGATCTTTCCAACCCTTTTGTCATTCCTGCTATTGTGGAGAAATGCACACAAACTTATGGGCACAGTCAGGTTCAGAAAGGAGAATTGATCTGCAGAGGACCTTTTCTGGTCAGATCATGGGGCATTAGGATATTGCATCCTTTGCATCTGCCATGCTTGCTATTCCCAGACTCCCTTCATCCTTCCTCACCATCTAATCCAGCAATTTTCAATCTCTTTCATCTCACAGCACACTGACAAGGTGCTAAAATTGTCAAGGCGCACCATTAGTTTTTGGACAATTGACAAGGCACACTACACTGCCAGTGGGGAACTTGCATCCCCCAATGACTCTCCCCCAAACTCCCACAGAACATCTGTAGAACATTGCGTCACAGCACAGTGGTTGAAAATCACTGATCTAATCCTATTCTGTGGCAGTCCTTTCTCACCTGTCCCTTTTGTTGACCACTCATTTCTACCAAGTGATATAAAGATTAGATCCTAGCTGATGTTAAGACCTTCTCCTCTTCCACGTCTCACCACGCACTGGCTGCGAGTATGATCTAATGAAAATAAAGAAGGTGATGGTGATGTCAGCTTGCTGTGATGTTTGTGTAGTGTGTTCTATTGAGGCCAGGGTCCTGGACTCCAGGGCAAGATAGGCTGGATGGGGGAGGAAGTGAATCTTGCTTCTAATTTGTGTTTCTTTCATCAAGAACTGTAGATGTGGAATAAGGAATTTTTTTTTTAATGACAGAGGCAGCATTCTGTTAAAACGACTTGGGGCGCACAATAAGTACTGCAGGCGCCTCAATGTGCTGGGTAAGCTATCCCTCCCCCTCACCATTGGAGCCATTCTGGGCAGCAGTGTCAACATGCAGGTGCTCAGCTGCTACCTGGAATGGCTCTGATGACAAGTGGGAGACCTACTTACGCGACACCTGCAGTACTTACCGAGCTGCCCCGCTGTAGCTACACCACTGGCTGGAATTTTAGATTCGGAGATGTATTTACAAGTTATCTTGCATTTATTTATTCCCAGCATGTCCCTCTCTCCCAGGCTCTGACTAAAAGGAGATGCCCTAATTAAAATCAGACTTCTGAGACCAGATCTCAGTCCTGTTTGGGAGAGGAGGATGTGTCATGCAAACCCAGCCTTAGTCATCCCCACAAGAGATGTTCCAGCACATTTACTCCATCATTTAGAACTAGCCAAGCATGCTACTCTTAGGTCAATTACCATAAGGTAAAATATTCAATAGTTTCCTTGGTGTGGAAAAAAAAGGGAAAGTGTCAGGCATTTTTCGCAGTCCAATTTGCAAGTACAGTGGATACAGCAGGACTTTTGCCAGAAGTATACAAAGATTTCCTCTTTCCAAGGACCTCTCTCTCCCCTGAGGCATTTGGAATTAACCAAGTTCTTTTGAGAATCTTGAATTCCCAGCAGAGCCTTTGAAATTGAATTGTGCTCCTGTAAACACTTGTTTTGCAGGGACAATGTAAGAGCTGCAGTCTATCTCACTTCATTACAGCCAATGACATTGAAATCACACCTCTGGCAAATGCTTATTAAAAACCTTTATAAGCTGTCGTGTTCAGGCTTGGCCTGGCAAAGTGACAGGTCAGGGGAAGCTGAGAGTACAGTTCACACGAAGAAGGGGCCCGGGCCTCTTCCCACCCACTCCACACGCTCCTGTCAGAGCTCTTCCAGTCTGAATTATGTATGCATCTTGGTTTCCAGGCAGTTGCTCTGCCAGAGTCTGACACAGTTGGAAGTCCACAGACTTCTGAACGGGGCTGGCTTTAGGAGCTGCAGGGACCCAGTGCAAAACTTTTTTGTGGGGCCTCCCCCATGGGCCCCCCTACTCACCAGAATGAGCAACAGTGGCAACCCAGGGCTGATGGTGCCCCACACAAAGTGTGGTACCTGGAAATAGATGGTGCAGTTTCCTCCCGTGGACTGGGCATTAAATCTGTAATAGTAACATTTGCTGTGAATGCGGCAGCTCCCCAAGGCCTGGTGTCATTTTCCCCTCTAAAAGATAGAGGTTTTAAGAGGTTCATTAGAAACCTCTTTAGATTTGACTTACGCTGGATAAGGTCAGAGAAAAAGAGATCCAATTCTGAGTCATCATCTGTACATAAGGGAGTGTTTGCTCCACACTCTTCACCCTTGTCAGAGCAACGCATTGGCTTCCTCAGTATGTTTGCAGACTTCAGTTTGAGGGTTTGGG
Source organism: Tiliqua scincoides (assembly GCF_035046505.1). Taxonomy (NCBI): domain Eukaryota; kingdom Metazoa; phylum Chordata; class Lepidosauria; order Squamata; family Scincidae; genus Tiliqua; species Tiliqua scincoides. The sequence continues at coordinate 15,070,717 of NC_089821.1, forward strand.
TGGGTTAGCAGTCCCAGCTTCCAATTTGAGAATGGAAGTCCTTCACATTCTTCAGACAGGAACTGTGTAGCTCTAAATGAATTGATTTGTGGAGTTGTTCTAAACCAGGGGTGTCCAAAGTTTTTGGCAGGAGGGCCACATCATCTCTGTTGACACTGTGTCCGGGGAGAGGGGGGGAAGAATTAATTTACATTTAAAATTTGAATACATTTACATAAGTATACATAAATGAATATGTTAAAGATGAACGTATATGAATGAATGAAGGTCTTGCAATAGCTCAAGGCCTATAAAAGGCCTTGCACAAAGCAAAGCTGGCCTTTCCTTTGCTGCCGCTACTGCATCACGGATGGGAAACAGCAAGCAGTGGAGGAAGCTCTCATCCCACAGCTCACGTGAGAGGTCAAACAGTTGCCCTTACGGTGAGAGCAGTTATGTCGGGCCAGTGCGGGCTCCAACAAATCTCCAGGGGGCCAGAGGCTCATTGGAAACTGGGGGCTCCCTGAGGGCCACATTGAGAGACCTCAAGGGCTGCATGTGGCCCCAGCACCGGGGTTTGGGCACCCCTGTTCTAGACAGAGAACAATTCCTGTGTATATACCAAAAGTCCATCAACAGTTTGAAGAAGAGGGTTTCCCCTATCACCTCAATATCTTTGTCTTTGTAATCTATTTTCTATCACTGTGTTGTGCCATGTGCCCCTGTCTTTCATGGCCTGTGCCATGGAAGCACCACCACATGGGATTTGTTTCTGCCCAGTTCATGCTATAAAAGATCCAAGTTAATATGTCCCACAGAATGCTAGACACTGTGTGCTCTTCAGGAGAAAGAGAGAATTTAAAAAAAAAGACTGCATTCCACTTTTCTTGCATTGTTTAGGTATGTGGTGTTTAGGTATCAGCTTTCCCACTTGTCTCACTGGAGCAGTTCTGCATCCTGGGGTTGTAGGGTGACAGTCAGTGGGCCTTAATGAAGATAAGATCAAAGCCCAGTGGGCTACAGTAAAAAAGTATAGGTTGCTTCAGCTTCCTTGAAATATTCCTAGTTTCAAACGGGGGTTCGGTTTCCTCAGGTGGAGGATCTCCACTGCCTGCCGTCAGGCTCCAAGACATCTGCGTAGTGTGGCTTACTAGGTCCTTCTCTTGCAAGGCAGCTCTCAGGGGGTTTGCCCCAATGAAGGGGTGTCCTCTGCCCCTCCCTCCTGGCCAGGGGGGGTTGGCACTATGATGTATGGCTCTGTCGTTTCCAGTGCTGTGGAGGCAGGATGTGCAGCATGGCCTTTCCCAGTTTGAAGAGACACTTTGCCAACAGTCTGAGGCTAAGAGGCAAAGAAGGAAGGCCCATAGCCAGGGAGACAGACCAGGGACAGACTGCACTTGCTCCCAGTGTGGAAGGGATTGTCACTCCCGAATAGGCCTTTTCAGCCACACTAGACTCTGTTCCAGAACCACCATTCAGAGCGCGATACCAGAGTCTCTCAAGACTGAAGGTTGCCAACAGAGAGAGATACAGGGGAAACAGCTTCCTTCTCTGGTTCCCAGTCAAAACTCCTGGCTTCTTTTCCTGGCATTTCCTCTTGACTTCCTCCCTGCCTGTCTCCTTTCTTCTGCACCTCTAGGCTGACCTGTCCTCTTTTCTGTCCATTTTGCTCCTGTCCAGCCTCTTTGTTTCTCTATTCGGTTTCTCCCATTTTTTATGTGTGTGTTTCTCCCCTTCTCTGACTATGCACGCAGTCCTAACCCACTTTCCAACACTGACATAAGGGCAGTGCAGCTTCAAGGTAATGGAACAAACATTCTTTTACTTTGAGGAGGTCTCCATGAGTGCCACCCAACTGCAGGATGCAGCACACGTTCCATTGGCACAGCTATGCCAGTGCTGGAAAGTTGGTTAGGATTTGGGCCTGTATCTTCATTCTCACTAAACATTCTCACCACCTTTCTTCTGCCCTAATCCTATCCCAGCAGCCCCATTTAAAGAATGACACCATCAATAGAGATTGATGGCCAGCCAGTGTACTGTCAGCTGCTCTTGGCTCCGAGGCATGCGGCAATGATGTTATCACTCATTCCAAGCCCCAGGGGTAGCAGCTCATCTTGTGCTGCAGGGAGTTGGAGCACATCACAAGGTACCTGAATATGCCTACTAGAAGAGAAAGGCAATTTGGTACTAAAGTGAAATGATGTAATAATAGAATCCACCAATCATTTCCCAAACACCATGTCAAAAAGCTAAGTTTTCATCTGATGTTGGGAGACATATAGGGAGGTGACTTGACAGGCTTTTCTGGTGAGTGCAGTCCAGTCCATTATCACCACAACTGAAGAGCCTCCGCACCCTGTGTCCATGCACCAAATCTCAGTTGATGAGAGGACTCAAAGCAGAACATCCTGCACGGTATATGTAGAGTATATGGGAAGATACACATGATAGAAAGTGGTCCTTAACTTACCCAAGTCTTAAACCATTTGGGATTTAAAGGTAAAATCCATTGCCTTGATTTGAGCCCAGAAATGAATAGGCACCCAGTGCAGATCCAGTGTGACCAGAGTTATATGCTCACTTGGCCTGCCTCATTCAGTAGCCTTGAGGCGGCATTTTGAATCAATTTAAATTTTCCAGACACTATGAAGGTCAGGACAGTCTTTCCTAGACCACTTTGCAACAGTCCAATTGTGAAGTTTCTAGACTGAGCATGAATTTCCATGGCCTTGTTTACCTGTCATGTGGTAAAATAAACTGTGATCTTACCACAAGGGAAAGGGCCATAGTTTTGTGGTAGCACACATGCTTTGTGTGCAGAAGGTTCCTTTCTCAGTCCCCAGCATGTCCGGTTAAAGGGTCAGGAAGAACCTCTGCTTGGAGCCACTGCTAATGAGAGTGGACTGTACTGGACTAGATGAACCTGTGTCCTGATGCCACAGAAGGCAGCTTCCTGTGTTCATATGACTGCCTCCACAGTGCAGTACTCATGCAAATACTCCATTGTGGCTTTCCCACTTCACAAATTGTTATCTGTTTATTGATCACTGAATGCTTCGTGGTACTGTGTGAAGACAGTTGCTTGTTTGTAGTCGACAGTGCTGATGATTTTATATTGCTCTCTCAACCCTTTAGCTTGAAGTCAGTAGATCGAACAGACTCTGGAAAGTATTGGTGCCAAATTGAGACCAAGGGGAAGAAAGAAGTGTCACAGCAAGTGTGGCTCATTGTGGAAGGTAAGGAGGGTTCATGTTGCTAATTTCTGTTGAGGGCATTGGGCTGAGCACACAATAGTCAGTGGCATGTGGAACTGTTGACTGGAGATTTCTTGACTGATACTGGCCCACTTCCAGTGTCTCTGCCTCTGTGACTGGGACAATGATGTTTTCACAGCTAAGGATCAGAAGACAGTTGGAAGCAGCTGTAGCAGCCTATTACATCATTTTCTCTCTGCCTTCGATTCTGCAGAATATGGAGCACTTCCAATGTTATAGTTCCCAACTTGTCTTTGAAAACATGTTCAGGAAACAGCCAGAATAGGCCTGCCAATGTGCACTTTTGGAAGGCTGGAATATTTAGGTGTGATGTTGCATAAAAACAATGGAGAAGGCAGCCTTCCAAATGGGCCTTTGGTCCTGCATCTTCCACCTAGCTGCCCTCCTATGAGCATTTCCAAAACATGGCTGGGGAACTGTAATGCCAGTAGCAGTTTTAAGAGTGATCTTACGATAAGTCTATCATAAGTTTGACTGCTGAGACCTTCTCATCATCTATGCTTCAGGTGCCAGAAAGAGTCTCATGAAATCTCCATTGTTCCCCATGGTTTTTTTTCCCACACCGGTGTGGTTGTTGTTGTTGTTGTTCTTCTTCTTCACCACCACCACCACTACTCAGTTCATCAGTGTGGAGGAAGCACTAACCAGATTTGCTCAGGTTGACAACAGTTTAGTCTATATACGAATGGCACACATGAACTTGGAGGACACGCTGAACAGCTTTGTGGTCTCATATGAATGTAAAAGTCTAGCCAGAAGCTACACAGTGTAGGGTAGATGGGTGGCTTTGTTTCATTTGCAGCTATATGTCCTCCTTGGGCTATAATTATACCAAGCACTTTCGTCAGCCTGCAGTGACAGATCAGTACAGTATCTGGAAGGGATTTTTCAGCAGCCGATCTGTAGCAAGGTTATGTTGCTGCTGTGGTAGGCAGCACTCTTCTGGCTGACTCACGGCTGATTCAGTGTCCCAGCATGGGCTCAGAGCACTGTGTTGCTTCAGTTATTTGTCTTCTTACATGAAGAGCCTTAATCTTTCCTAGTCATAAGAGATTTCGCTGCAGTTTGTTTTTTTCTTCCCGTGGAGAGATGTGTTCTCTGGTGGAGGTTGGTGCCTAAAAATAAGACAGGTAGGATGTGTGGACTCACAGCCACATTGGAGAGGAAGGAGGGGACTGTTTGCTCCCAAGCCAAGAGCTTATGGTAACTTCTGTTCTCCTCATTTCTGTTCAGCCTAGAAAAGAGACACCTGAGGGGGGACATGATTGAGACATACAAAATTATGCAGGGGATGGACAGAGTGGATAGAGAGATGCTCTTCACACTCTCACAAAACACCAGAACCGGGGGACATCCACTAAAATTGAGTGTTGGGAGAGTTAGAACAGACAAAAGAAAATATTTCTTTACTCAGCGTGTGGTTGGTCTGTGGAACTCTTTGCCACAGGTTGTGGTGATGGCGACTGGCCTGGACGCCTTAAAAGGGGATTGGACAAGTTTCTGGAGGAAAAATCCATTACGGGTTACAAGCCATGATGTGTATGTGCAACCTCCTGATTTTAGAAATGGGCTATGTCAGAATGTCAGTGCAAGGGAGGGCACCAGGATGCAGGTCTCTTGTTATCTGGTGTGCTCCCTGGGGCATTTGGTGGGCCGCTGTGAGATACAGGAAGCTGGACGAGATGGGCCTATGGCCTGATCCAACGAGGCTGTTCTTATGTTCTTATGTTCTCATTTCCCAGTCTTCCTCCTGGGTAGGGGGCACATCCACATCCAGGGTGCTCTGGAAGACCATGGGTGCCTCCAGAGAGCAACAAAGAGAAAAATGGCCAGCAAATGTAAGGATTTTATTAGGCAGTGAAAAGAACAGGCCTTTGGACCTTTCTGCTGGATTACTTCATGCTTTTCTTGGCTGGCAGGTAGTTTTGTGCTCAAGAGTCAGGTGGCCTCTTCTCTTTGCTCCTCTCCCTGGCCCTTCCCTGGCCAGTCCAGGTCCTTGCTGTCTTCCTTCCATGTCCTCTGTTCCTTCCACTGCTTCTTTGCTGGCTTCCCCAGTCTTTCTTCAGTCTCCCCCACATGTCCTTCTCTCCACATTGTCCTTTCATTTTTGATCCTCCTTCCTGGGTCTCCCTCTTGCCCCATCTCTCCTTTTGCTCCACTTTCCTTCTTCCTCCACCTGTTACTCCTTCTCTCCTTTCCCTTCTGCCTTCTTTCCTCCTTTTCTGTCTCCCTGCATTCCTTCCCCCTCTCTTTGTCTGAGGCTTGCCTTTAAGGGCTGATGCTAGCCAGCCCTACCTCCCACCCTCACACCTGCAGAGCACCAGCATGAGGGCCCGCAAACATGCTTTACAGCATGTTTGCAACAGTGAGCACCAGCAGTGAGCCGGCATGCACTCCATAGGATTGGGCCCTTTGTATGTTCACTTCTCTAGCTTTCACCAAACATGCCCAGTCCCTTCATGTGAACAGAACATGCATGAATAGACCCAGCAGAAACACAGTTGCATGCATACCTTTTCCCTTCAACTAATCTCTTTTGTTTTGACATAACCTCCCTCTTCCTTAACCCTTTTCCTGTCCTCTTCAATGTAGATAAGTCTCCGCACAGCCCTGAGGCTGTGAAGAAGTTGTTATGGGCTGCTCTCCATCCCTAGAAAGGAAAAGTTGGCTCCAGGAGGTAGATCTCAGTTCAAATTCCTAGCTACGAACTTAGTGTATGTCCCTGGACAAAAAAAATCTCTTTCAGTTCTAGTTTCCACATCTAAAACTTTGGCCCATAAGTTCATTTTGAGGGGAAGCAAGTAACCATGTTGCACCCTAGAAGTGCACATTAATGATCACAAATATTACATTGTCTTTACAGTCGTCTTTACAACAGCTTATCGGTTCATTTTACAAAAGAGTAAATAAACTTACTTCTGCTCAACTCCATTTGCTGAAAGGAAACAAACTTCAGGCCAAGTTCTAAAAAGGCTGTATACACAGATGGGCAGCCCTGCCTCTGAGAACTGATAAAGCAGCCTCTGTTAAGACTGCAGATTTTTAAAATACACATTAGTATCTTTAAAATGCGAAGTAAGAGCCCGTCATCCCCAGCAACAGCATATTTACTGGATACAGGATGATCATGGTTCTGTCAGAAATCAAATATAGTGTTTCCAATTTTGAGCTATTCTGCTTTTGTCTACTGTCTTTTAACCTAATATCAGCTTTGCCATCACAAGTGGATGAGGTATTGAAGTATCCTTAAAAGGCAGTAAATTGTCAATCACACATGTGACCTGGTATCCACAGATGATGTATTCCTGACCCCTCCCCGTGGATAGCAGAAACCACAGTTAAAGGGAAACCCCTCTCTCCCCCCGTACCTATTTACCCGGTTTAGAACCTTACCAGGTGAAGAAATCTTCCTTACACTGAGCGTTGTAAGCCTGCAGTTTTACAGCGCTTGCAAACTACTTCCCAACAGCCAGCACATTTAGGAAGTATTGAAGGAGGTCAACTGGAAGTGCTAACTTCCCTTCCCGTTGACATCCTTTGAGCCTTTTTCCAGGTGCTCCAGCTGTAGAGGCACTTGCAGAAGCTCAAAGGAGGTCTAAACAAGCCTTCCTTTTGACCTCCTTTGGGTTTTTCCAAGTGCTCCAGCTACAGGAACGTTGCAAAAAAGGAGGTTAACAGGAAGGCTCATTTTGACCTTCTTTGTGTTTTTGCGCTTCTGCAGCCAGAGCTCTTGGAAAAAAAAAAACTCAAAGGAGATCAACAGGAAGTGAAGTTAGTGTTTCCTGTTGACCTTCAGTTTTTTTTCTAAATGTCCTGGCTTCCAGGAGGCAGCTTGCAAGTGCTGTAAAAGTGTAGGCTTACAGCACTCACTGTAAGGAAGATTTCCTCCACCCCTTAGGTTTTAAACCGTGTAAATGGGTTTAAACCGACGCCTTGAGTGCCCTTTGGGGAGAAAGGCGGAATACAAATCCAATAAATAAATAAATAAATAAATAAATAAATGGGTGCGCGGAGGGGCGTCCGTGGATACCTGAAACCATGGATACAGGATCTGCGGATATGGGGGTTGTGTATTTAGCATATTACTACATTTTTAACCTATCCTGGCAGAGGGACCATTTACATATAACGTCCAGACACTAGACAACACTGGTCCTGGGCCATTTTTTCATACACCTTCACTTCTGATCTCAGAAACATTTCACATGATGAAGTTGTCACAAAGCATTTTTCCCACATTAGTTGTACATCATGGATAATTTATTTTTGGTGCACCCTAACATTGTGGGAAGTGGTATTTCCCACATCAGGCTAAAATGTGCTGTAGTTCAGGCTGGCCTGTTCAGTAGGATTGCTTAAGAATATGGATGGTGCTATAAACATTCTTCCCATCCAGATTCCTGCCCACCTGTACCCAGTCTTGCTTGCAGGGTGGCATCAAGGTGTAAATCTGCCACTCTCCCCTGTCTTGGTTTTGGGACAGAATGCTGCATAATGCTGCCCCAATATTCAATTTACAGCTTTCTTTCTTTTTCCATGACATGTTTCCAATACACAGCAGCACACAAGCACATGGATTGACATGTGCTTTGGGGCTTTAACGCAGTAACAGGTTGTGGAGACATGCGTGGGTGAAATGACAGTGGGAAGGCCGAAGCTGCACCACATGCAGTGGCAGCCCTGTTGGGACATGTGGATATAGGTAAGTTGGCGGGTGAGGCAGGATGGGGATGGTGGAGGACAGAAATGAGGTGGGGAGGGTGGAATAGAGAGGCAGTGGGGCGGGGATGGGTAGATTTGGCTCCGGGAAGGATGTGGGTCCAGCAGCAGTGACGGCCACTGAACCCACCCTTTCCCAGATCCTATCTGGCCCATTCCTACCCCATCACAGCCTGTTCCACCCTCTTCCCCCTGTTCTGTCCTCCCCCACCTTGTTCCACCTCTTACCTGGATTGGTGTACCAGTGCTGTGTTTTCACATGCAAAGCCACTATGGCCTCTCCACCAGCACTCGACTTCATGACCTGCTGGAGACCTTCTTTGTGACTGTCATAAGATAGCGCCTGACAGAACACTTGTTCCACCAGTGCCCAATAGGTCTGGGCTGTCAGTCACCATACCAAAAGTAATACCACGTCCCTCAGTCATAACCGAAGGAGGTGATGGAATATTGTCACCTTGCAGAAATATTGTCCTTCTTCAGAACCATAGCCATCATTCTCAAGGCACCTGAAGAGGTTAAAGCACCTGACTTTATCATGTCCATCAAGTAACTTGTGAGTCATCAGCCATTATGTGGACAGAGAAATTGCTTCTTTCCTGGTCAGAAATTCCAAATGGGCAATACTGGGTTACACAGGCCTACAAAATTGAGGGTCAGAAAAGTTTTTCCCAAACTTTATGGTGGCTTGATATGAATTTGGGGTGCCGATTCCGAAAAAGACATCTGTTTTGCCCTATCACTTCAAGCCTACACCATGGCTTCCTCATGAGGAAGCTGCTTGAACCATTCACTAATGAGGCTATACTATATCTCCAAAACTAAATGTGATAGGGCAAAACGGATGCCATTTTTGGAATCGGCACCCCAAATATACCCAGGAATTGGTGTAACATTTAAGGAAGCAAAATGTGTGTTGGCCTGTGTTATCTTTCTCACTCTCAGGGATAAGAAAGTGATAATCCTGAAATTTTCATGAACAACTAGTTGTGATTGCTAAAAAATCCTTGTTGGAGTGCCTTATTCTATGTATTCATAAATCTCCTTACTATTTCATCTGGGAATATCATTAAAATACCTTCATTGTACATTGTTGCTTGTATATGCCTCAGAAGTGCCTCTGTTATGTGCCTGTCATCCTTATATAGAAAGAGATTTTAGTATAAATCCCCATTTATAAAAACCCTCTACATATATTGCTTATTCAGGGGATTACACAGCCCAAAGTTTCTGTTTTCCTAATCTGACGCGTAAAGGTCAAACTGTACTGTTTTTACTTTCAGAAAAATGTTATTGATTTTTAGAGCCAGCATGGCCTGAGGGCTGTCAGTTTTGGCATTATCAGGTGCTTCCTATCAGGTGCTTTAGTTCCTACTAAAGCAGTATAAAATGTTAGTTGAAACTGGTCCCAATACAGGTTGTGCCTTGTTATCCACTAGGGTTCCATTTCAGGATGCCTAGTGAAGTAAAAAAAATCAGTGGATGCCAAATCAGTGTAAAAATAGCTTTAAAGACCTACTTCCAGGAAGGTTGTACTTCCTGCTTCTCCATTGTTGCCCCAGAATGAATTGGTATAGACACTATGCTGCCTTCAGCCACTAGATGGAATGAATAATGGAATCTAATGGAATTAAATTATAATTATTTGACAGTGTGAACGTAGAAAATTTGGATTTTGGTGCCTTTTGTTACAAGGCATTGAAAGGTGGACCTAGCATCAGTGGTAAGTCAAATCAGTGGATACCGAGATTCCATCTGTATTTAAACATGTCTTGTGCAAAATATGTGTGTTATATGATACCTAAAAGATTAATGTTGGGCAGTTAAGGTATCATCTGAACTGTCCTAATTCTACCTAACTCCTTGTGCACCAATACAGCCATGCCACTGGGACATGCGCTGCATCCTGCAGGAGAGTTTCAAGTTCACGAAAGTAAGGAAACATTTGTTTCCTTGCTCTGGGGTATCTTCACAGCCCCATTTGTCCTACTGAGACCTGCGCTGGCTGCTTTGCTGGTGCAGGTTTGAATGGACCTAGGTTGGGGGATTGAGGATGGGGATAGGATATCAGCTGTGCCGCCACCGCCATTACACCCCTCCCCGCCCTCAGTCCACTCCTTCTCCAACCCAGACTCCTCCCAGTTCCTCCCCCATCCTCCCTGTTCTGCCCATCTCCTTCTGACTTACCTGTGCTGACTTATCTGTACTGGGGTTTGTTGGGAAGCTGCTATAGCATGGAACTGGCCACTTGCTGCTGGTGGTGGTGGTCAGGACGTGCTGTATGGTGTGTTGCCTTTTGTGACAGCCATAGAGCATGCTACACCTCTGGAACAAGAATTCCGACTGTGCAGTGACCCATTAGGATTGACCATAAGTCCTGTACCAGCCCCACATGATTACAGATATGCATGCATGTCCTGACCCTCCTTGTTTCCTGGTTGGTTTTCCTAATCACGTGGGGGATTCATTCAAACATCTCCTTTACGCACATTTCCTTTAAGCAGTGTATTTAGAGGGGTGGTTCAGATGAGCTGTCCCCTCCCTTATTCAGTCAGAGAATATCATAAACAGTGGATAGCTAAAGGTGTTGCACAGCACTAAGTTTTGCAGGGAGCCTCACCATAGCATGCAAGGGGCCTCTCCCCTTTGGAGCCATTCCTAGTGTTCGCCTCTGTTTTGCTTCCACTGCCTCCAGTGGCTCCAAAGGGGAAGGGAGGGGTCCCTTACAAGCTGAGGTGAGGCTCCCTGCAAAACTTAGTGCTTTGCATCCCCTCTAGCTATGTGAAGATAACAAGGAAGCAGGGAAAAAGACAGATATGTGCATGAGAGACCTCTATATTTGTGTAGGGCCAGTTGAGGATTTAAACATATTAAAAGACGTGACTATCAGATAACTGAATATCAGAAACTACATTCAGAGGCCTTTTAAACTCTCATATTCTGAGGTTCTAGAGATCAAAAATAGAATCATTAATTTTGTTCTGATATTAACAGTGCACTGAACTCTTGCCTTAGAGCAGGGGTGCTCAAACCCCGGCCCTGGGGCCACTTGCGGCCCTCGAGGCCTCTCAATGCAGTCCTCAGGGAGCCCCCAGTCTCCAATGAGCCTCTGGCCCTCCGGAGATTTGTTGGAGCCCACACTGGCCCAACACAACTGCTGTCAGCGTGAGGGTGACTGTTTGACCTCTCGCATGAGCTGTGGGATGAGTGCTCCCTCCACTGCTTGTTGTTTCACGTCTGTGATGCAGTAGCAGCAGCAAAGGAAAGGCCAGCCTTGCTTTGTGCAAGGCCTTTTATAGGCCTTGAGCTATTTCAAGACCTCCATTCATTCATATAAGTTCATCTTTAATATATTCATTTATGTAAACTTATGTAAATTTATTCAAATTTTAATTGTAAATTAATTCTTTTTTCCCCGGCCCTGACACAGTATCAGAGAGATGATGTGGCCCTCCTGCCAAAAACTTTGGACACCCCAGTATTAATAGAATTTAAGCTGACCACGTAGCAGCTTATTCTACTCGATTTCTGGGAAGCCATTGTCCAGCCATTGTTTGTTTGTTTAAGAGATGTGGTCTTTGCCATAGCCCCTTCATGTCCTTATCTCCTCAAGACCTGTCTGTTGCAATGCAATGTGCATTGAGCTGTAATCAGCACAAAAACAAAATTCAAAGGCTAAAATCTTTAAAAGATTTATTACTCAGGGCACATATAGCCAGTTTTCAGGAGCCACAAAGATCTCCTATTGATGTTCACAAGATGTTGGGACTGGCATATTTGAGAGGAGCTTTGTTAGTCATCTGGGATGCAGGTCCTATGACAGCAGGTTCCCAGTCTCATTGGTGCCATGAACCACCTCATCCTTTGTGGTGGTGGTTCATGATGTAGGAATGACTTACCTGGAGAATGGGGAGGCTCATGTGGGTTGCACTGGGTGGGCAACCCGTTCTACTGGCCTCTGTGGGCCTCGGAATGGACTGCAGAAGCCTCAAACCCATTTCCTGTTTTTGGAAGCAAACCTGAAGTAGCTTCCCAAAAACCTGGCTTTCCGAGGCCCTCAGAGGCCAATAGGGTGGATTGCTGGCCCAGTGCGACCTGGCAGAGGCCTCCCCATCTTCTTGGTAGGTCATTCCCACATCGTGAACCACCATGGAGGATGAGTAATTTGGCCTCCAGAATGGATCCGATTTGGTGCCAAAACTGAGCAAGGCCAATTGGGAGGACCCAGGTCACACAGTACATGGGCTTGTGACCCACCTGTGGATGGCAACCCACCATTTGGGAAAACCTTCCCTATGATATTGTAGTTGCTCAGTCATTAAGTCATGTCTGACTCCTTGTGGCCCCATGGATCACAGCACGCCAGGCCTCCCTGTCTACCACTAACTTCCGGAGTTTGTCCAAATTCATGTTCAAGTTTGTCCAAATTCATGTTCAAGTTTGTCCAAATTCATGTTGCCTCTGTGACACTATCTAACCATCTCATCCTCTGCCGTCCCCTGCTCCTTTTGCCTTCAGTTTTTCCCAGCACCGGGATCTTTTCGAAAGAGTCCTCCCTTCTCATGAGATGTTCGGAATGCCCTATGATATTACACAGAATTTATTTGCATGGCTGAGATATTTCTGTATGATGAATCGGTAAATCAAAGATTAAGTGACCTGAAAGCAAGGAAATGCATGTCTGTGTAAAACGGGCTCTAGACTCACCTTTCTCTTCTCTGGCTGTGGTGTCACTGTGTACATATTGCCTTGTGGCATGACTCCACCAACGAACTTTTAACTTGCTAGGGAATGTGCTTTATTCTTTAAAAGTGCTTAACTTTTGGCTGGATTCTGTCCATATTTCTCTTGAGTACAAAGAGGTGGCAGAAATTCAGAATTCGTTGCAAGCAAACAGTGGGAGTGACTCAAGGCAGTGAGCAAGGATGTGTTGGTAAAATGCCCCCACAGTTTGTGTAAGCGAGAGCCCTTCCAGGGTAACAGCCCAAATTACAGCTTCAGAAATAGCCTCAGAGATTATATAGAAGAGAGAACAAGTAGTGAAGGTGAAGACAATAACAGCGTTGAGGGTTCAGCATTTTCAGATCGAAGGTTTGAACACAGGTGGGCAGCCTCACAGCCTGGCAAACCGTGGCTTTCATAGTGAAATCCGCATTTTTCCAAAAGAAATCTACTAGGAAAACCCAAAACGAAATGTGAAACTCATTTTGAAGTAAATTTTGAATGGTAAGTATTGCAGTTGCCACAATGTGCTGCGTAAGTTGCTCTTCCCACTTGCCATCAGAGCCAGTCTGGGTAGTGATGGCAATGCGCTCCTTGCTTAGAATGGCTCTGATGGCAAGTGGGAGGGGCCACTTACGCAGCACAGTGTGGCACCTGCAATACTGACAATGCCACCATCCTGTAGCTATGCTACTGCTATGGGGTGCTTACTTTTAAAACTGTGATGCCTGCTAAATTTTATACAGACGTTTGTCTTTAGAATTCAAGCTAATTTCTAGTTTCAGCTAGATTTCAGCTTAGAAATCTGCTAAATTAATTTCAGCCTTAGGGCTGCCTATGGGCCTCCTTAAATATTCACTGCCTATTTTTTCTGCCCACGTTTCTTTCCGTTCTAGTAGTATGTGGAGAGTTCTGCTTGGGACCTGTCAGCTTTGCAACCCATTTGCAGTCCTTGGATGTCAAGAGCCAGCCTATTTGGCTGTCATGGCATGTTGCAAAACATCTCTTTTCACATACCTCTGGCAAATGGTGTAGGAGGAGCAAGTCAAGGTCTTGCCTCCCTTTGCCATTCTCCCATTCTTTTCTCTGTCTGGAGCAAGGTTGGCATCATTGTGTTTCTACAACTCCTTTTTTAATATGTAGCAGCAGCCCTTAAGGGAAGGTGTTCAAAGTCAGAACATAAATAGGAATACACTTCCTAATTGACTGCTGATGCCTTTCGGCTATTAGACTCCTTGTTTCCATCACACCTTTGAAACCCTTCCTAGAAACCACAAAAAGTGTTTTAATATGTGTCTTTTGAACAATTTGTTGGTGGTACTGTTATTAACATAAGAACATAAGAACAGCCCCACTGGATCAGGCCATAGGCCCATCTAGTCCAGCTTCCTGTATCTCACAGCGGCCCACCAAATGCCCCAGGGAGCACAACAGATAACAAAAGACCTCATCCTGGTGCCCTCCCTTGCATCTGGCATTCTGACATAACCCATTTCTAAAATCAGGAGGTTGCGCATACACATCATGGCTTGTACCCCATAATGGATTTTTCCTCCAGAAACTTGTCCAATCCCCTTTTAAAGGCGTCTAGGGTAGACGCCAGCACCACATCCTGTGGCAAGGAGTTCCACAGACCGACCACACGCTGAGTAAAGAAATATTTTCTTTTGTCTGTCCTAACCCGCCCAACACTCAATTTTAGTGGATGTCCCCTGGTTCTGGTATTATGTGACAGTGTAAAGAGCATCTCCCTATCCACTCTGTCCATTCCCTGCATAATTTTGTATGTCTCAATCATATCCCCCCTCAAGCGTCTCTTTTCTAGGCTGAAGAGGCCCAAACGCCGTAAAAATATTCTTTTTATTACGGAATTAATTACATAGCTTTCCTTCCTCTGTGGGCTTAGTGGTGGGATCTAGACTTGCTGGGATATTAAAAAAGAGCTGTGTGCAGCCTCAGCCTCTCTGTTAAATTAGGGCTCCTGGTGGATATTTCCGAAGTCCATCAGAAAGTCAATAGAAACAAACTTTCTTATCCCTCTACCACAGTGATTTTCAACATTTTTCATCTCACGGCACACTGGCAAGACACTAAAATGGTCAAGGCACATCATCAACTTTTTGACAATTGACAAGGCACTCTGTGCTGTCAATGGGAGCTCACATCCCCTAATGGTCCTATTGATAAATGACCCTCTCCCAAATTTCTAAGTGGCTGCTCTTTTATTTTATTTAGTGGGGGGGGGGGGAGTAACTGGTCCTCCTCAGCCTAGCACTGTCTTTTCTGGTGGCTGTCTACTGGTGTTCTTTTGCATCCTTTTAGATTGTGAGCCCTTTTGGGACAGGCAGCCATTAGTTCGTTGTTTGATTTTCTCTGTAAACAGCTTTGTGAACTTTCTGTTGAAAAACGGTATATAAATACTGTTAATAATAATAAGATCCAATGTACACCAATGCCACCAGATTGAGCCCTTCCCTCCTCTTCCTCGCCTCTGTTTCGTCCCATGGAACACCCTGATCTTCATACCCATGTCTCCTCGCTGCCACTGACTTACCACCACTGGGGAATTCAGGAAGGCAGCTGCCACACAGCCTGCATCGCTCTGCATTTCCAGCAGTGGCCAACGGCATGCTATAGAATGTCACATTTTGCGACACAATTGTTATGTGACAATCCCCCTTTTTGTCTTTTAGCTTTGATTTTCTTTTTCTGTACCTGGTTATGCTCTATTATGGACTCTAATCTAATCCAAGCTAAACTTTCCTAGTAGGCCACATTTCCAGGACTGTGGTCAAGCCTCAAGCTCATTGTTCGTTTACGCAGTGCCCTCCCCCCAATAGTCACACATTCTGGGACAAATTCTTGTGTCTTAATCAAATCACCATTTAAGCATCTTCTACCATACTGTATGCAAACTTGAACTACCTTCCATCAACTCCCTGTATTTAGGTGTAGAAACACTATTTGTGATTCATTTTATTGTACCTGCATCCTGTATTTTTTCCACACAGTCTTTTTTCCCCTTTTTAGGAAGCCAGTCATCTAACCCCTGATTGACTTTTGCTGATAACAAATATCTACATCCTAATCCCCATTCAGACTCCAGGGATACTTGTACATATGAAAACAGTACTCCAAGCACCCAGCATTTAGTTAAGCAACCAACTGTCAAGCTACCTTCCAGCTCTGCATGTAGGCACTGTCCCCTAACCCTTATAAGAGAGGTCTCCCTCTCCCCAAGGCCCAACACACTTGTGTTAGATTGTCCTCTCCACAGGACTTTCTCCCCCTCCAACTGCTCTACAGGATACGTAACTATCTTGTGCCTTGAACTCTTTCACTTCTCCCCCCTTCTCTTCCCATCTTCAGCTAGCAACTGGGGTTGGTATAGCAAGGACCCCTAAAATTCTTTCCTACAACCCCTTTCCTCTTCTGATTTCTTCAGATGCACTCCTGTTATCTAGCCTAAGGTCCTGATGTTCCAGTAAGGGCAGTGTGATAATTTCCCTAAACAAAAACAGCTCTTTTTGGTAACACCATAAGTCAGACTGTGTTACCAGAAAACAATCTAGTGATAGGATTGGGCTGTAAATGTACACAAATTTGGCCCTGTATACTTGAACTGAGCTGATTTGTTTTTGCTAAAGAGAATGGCAAATGTTTGGGCAAATGATTGGGCTAAACATTCTCAAATGTTTAGCCCAATCATCAGTGACGGGAAAAAAAATCCAGTTCTTAATATATGTTGGAAGTTTTTAAGACCCTTTGTTTTAAGTACAAATTACTTGAAAAAATAATTGAAACTATTCTGGTTGATAAAGATGAAGGAAAACTCTTTCACTGTTGTGTCTCTGCTTTGCTCTTGTAGGTGTTCCTTATTTCACTGTTGAGCCTGAAGATCTGTCTGTCATCCCAAATACTCCTTTCCACCTGGCATGTGCTGCAGTTGGCCCACCTGAGCCAGTGACAATTGTCTGGTGGATGGGCGATTCCAGAGTTGGGCTGCCTGACATCTCCCCCTCCACTTTAAATGTGTCAGGTAAGACTTCCTTCTAGGATGTATAAAATCATCAAGAAAGAGTGGGCTGGGAGTGGAGATACTTACATCACTTTTCCAATTTTCTGCAAGATTTCAGAGCGCGATACCATAGTCTTTCGAGACTGAAGGTTGCCAACTAGCAAGATTGTGTCTCGGGTAGGTTACCCCGCAGAAAAGCAAATGGTCACAGTGAAGAACCAGTGTAATGTGGACATGATCAGAGGTGCAGTTATCTCTGTTAAAATGCTCATGGAACTTGGAGGTAGTGTACAAACTAGATGATCTCAGGAATAAATGCCTTTGCAAAAATGACCGATGTGCCTCACTCATTGTAGCTGTCCTTCTTAGTGTATGATACCTTTTCATATGGCTTATCAGTTCTAATGCCCACAGTTGTTCTGAGAATGTGTCTTTCCTCCAAAGTTACCGAAAGACAGCCCACTACACCAGTGTGTAAGTGCTGGAAAGAAGCACAGCAATACAGGAGAATTGGGAATCATTTGGCCACTGCAATCTTCTTAAACAGTCGCCGGGACCTTGATAGAACACTGAGAATTTCTGCCTTCCTTCTTTGTCTTTTAAAATAAGGTTCATCTTGCCAGAAATGTGTCCTGGTGCTTCTGAAGGCAACTGAGCTGCTGAAGGCACATATGCTGAGCTGTAAAGTTCAATAGTTGCCCTGTGTCAGGCTCCTCCATACTTGCTGCTGAGTTGGGCAGCAAGTACACAGGTTTCGTGCAAGCTTTTAGTGGAAAGATGTGTAATCTAGACTTGGAAACATGTTACTGGGAGAAGCAGAGAGGAATCCTGTCCAAAGCCTTATCCAGTAATATTTCTTCTTAAGTGGCACCAAGACCCCTTAACACCTGAGGAGGCATGCCAAATACTGCCCCCTTACCCTATGATCTCCCAGCCCTGCTCCTCTCACCCTCCAGTCTCCTAGCTCAGCACTCTTCTCCACATTTCGTCATAATCTCTGTCCTCCTTTTCCAATCCAGAGAGTGGAAGGAGAAGATGGAGCAGTGGGGGCAAGTTAGAGAGCAGAGATGCCCTCCCCTATTTTGCTGCCTTAGGCCACCACTTCAGTTGTTCTCATGGATGAACTGGACCTGAGTGTCAGAAAGCCAAAAACCTGCTCCTCATTGTGTGCTGTTGTCATAGGACCAGACGCTGATCCAGTTGAGCCATTCTGATCCTCTTCTTCAATTCACACTGATCCACTTCTCCCATTCACACTCACCCCTGGGGCAGCCTTTCTCATACAAGAAAAGGAGTCTGCCAATCAGCAGTCATACCGTCACCCCACTGAGATTTAGGACACTTGCTTAAACTAACAGGAATGCCTGGGAACAATGTAAAGTTTTAGCACCCATCTTAAATTCCAGAGATTGGTCAGGCCCACCCAGATTCTGCTTTTCTCAAGTTCAGAGGGTGACCTGGAGTATTGTGTCCAGTTCTGGTCGCCGCATCTCAAAAAAGACATAGTGGAAATGGAAAAGGTGCAAAAGAGAGCGACTAAGATGATTACGGGACTAGGGCACCTTCCTTATGAGGAAAGGCTACGGCGTTTGGACCTCTTCAGCCTAGAAAAGAGACGCCTGAGGGGGGATATGATTGAGACATACAAAATTATGCAGGGGATGGACAGAGTGGATAGGGAGATGCTCTTTACACTCTCACATAATACCAGAACCAGGGGACATCCACTAAAATTGAGTGTTGGGAGAGTTAGGACAGACAAAAGAAAATATTTCTTTACTCAGCATGTGCTCAGTCTGTGGAACTCCTTGCCACAGGATGTGGTGATGGCATCTAGCCTGGACACCTTTAAAAGGGGATTGGACAAGTTTCTGGAGGAAAAATCCATTACGGGGTACAAGCCATGATGTGTATGCGCAACCTCCTGATTTTTGAAATGGGCTTTGTCAGATGCAAGGGAGGGCACCAGGATGAGGTCTCTTGTTATCTGGTGTGCTCCCTGGGGCATTTGGTGGGCCGCTATGAGATACAGGAAGCTGGACTAGATGGGCCTATGGCCTGATCCAGTGGGGCTGTTCTTATGTTCTTATGACCAAGGAGAATTAGACCACAATGTGTCTTAGAAAGAGTAAGAGTGATTGATACACAGAAGTTACAAAAAGAACATGGCAAACACCCCTTCAGCTTGCTGGGAACTCTTCACAGCGGTGGATAGACTCCAATGGGGCATGATTCCGGGGCACACCTGCGCAGTTCCTCACCCGCTTGTGAAATCCTAAGGGCGCTGGCATTTCTTGGGGTTTATATATGTCCTCTCAGAGAAGCTTTGAGAAGCTGCAAGTTTAGCATCTAATAACAAAAACGTATACTGTTGGTCTCACACAGATAGGTCTCCTCCAATCCGGGCCTTGCCTTATGTCAACTGTGGAGTAAGATAACTTGTGCTAGGCACTGCTCTATGCTTATAGCAAAACAGCAGCTGTGAGTCCATGGCTCTCACTAAAAGAGTCCATGGTCTCACTAAAAGAGTAGGTAGACAGGACAAATGACAAAACTTCACATGAACTCATAACAATATTCTTCTGGTATCCAACCACTACAGCACCTCTTTATTTTATCTCACTTTTATCTCAGGCTGCTTGCATGCTCATTAACCTTCTCATAACCTCTGTTCAGAAAATGTGGGGGGGGGGAGCAGATCCCACCCACTGGTCTTGGCTCTGTTATCAGTGTGCCCATTGGCCACACCTCTTGGTCAACTATACATTTGGTATGTAAACCCTTTCCTGAGCAAGGGATGTATGCTTGAACCCTGCTTATCTCAATAAGATGAGAGCTGTACTTAGAGACAGCATTACAATGGGGACCAAACCTTCTCACTACCCTTGTCCCGGGGTATCACACACACCGTTAACAAGGACACAATTGAGAAGAGGAATGTTACACCTCCTTCTTGAAGTTGTGGAAAAAGGTAATCTGTTTCCAGTGCTTTCCTCCCACTCACAAAGTCAGGATTCATGTACCACCAGGCCTTTTTCAGGCAGAAGTGCACATCATTGTAGAATTCTGGGCAGTCAGTGATTTATTTCATGTCTGTTTGCTCAAGCACTGCGGAAGAAAGAATAATAAATCATCTTGTCTTGAAATCTCTGTTTTCTTCATGGTTCAGCTCTCTAGTACTCTCTGGGCTGTGCGTGTAGGTTCTTGTCTCGAAAGGGAAAAGGAAGGATCAGAGGGTGAGCCTGTGTGCATTATGGCTGGGCCACAATTCCCTGAAGCATGCCACAACACAGACTCTGGGGCAGAGGAGATAGCTGGAGTCAGCAGGAATGGACAAGCCAAATGTAAAAACAAGAACTGTGGAAGAAGTTGGGGTGGGGTCAACGTTTCAGCTCACCAGCTGGTTCGTGTTCAGGATGCAGATTGCATCTTCAGAGCAAAGAGTCATTGTGCCTCAACCACGGAGGACATTTTGAGTGTTTCCACTCTCAGAAAGAACAGTAATTATACTCTTGTTGCTTGGTTTGTAACCAACCAGAATATATCACCTTGTGGTTTCATGGTATAACTACCTTTTAACATTTATTATGCTGTCATCTGTCCATCTTCTGATCTTCCACTGTTTATTTTCATTTTCAGTGAAGATTGCACAGCTCTGTTTCAGACAAGCGTTGACAGTATATATACCATATACCCAAACTGCATTCTCAGCTGCAGTTCAAGACTTCAGTTTATCTTGCACCGTGAGGCAGGCTAAAGCAGAAGAAAATCCCGCAAGTTCCCCTGCCACTGTCGCTAGTTCCATTTTTTAAAAAAGTATTGACTTTTTGGGTTCTTTTACAAGCAATATTGCAACAAATAATTACATAAAACAAGGCACAGCATTAAAAGAAAACAGAAAGTACAAGGGGAATAATACATTAAGAAAGAAACCATAGAGAGTCTATTAAAAGTATCATTTGCCCTCACAGTCATCTGAATCCTGCTTAAGGCTCCAGTTTATGTGTAAACAGCTCTGTGCTTCCTGTGATCAGAATAATGCTAAGTAAAGACAGTAACAAATGAGGTTGCGGCCGCAGGTCTCATTGTTTTATCTCCGTGTTGGTTAAGAAGCGAAAACTACAACCTTTCTGGTGGAGTAGACTTGGATCCCATTGTGTCCTGTTGTAATTAGCTATACAAGTGGTAGGACTGCAGGCCACTTAGTAGTGGTGTGCAGAATTAAGTGGTAGAGTTCTAGGGTGCCAGAATGGATTGCTCCACTTTAGATGGAGGAGGGATTATATTTGTGAATGCTCCCTTATGGCAAAACTCTCTGCAAATAGGAGATAAGTATAAGAGGAATGGCAAAAATTTTTCTCCTTTATGCAGTAGGCTTATTTTTCAGATAATATTTTTACATGAGAAATGGCTAAAATTTAAAAAAAAATCACCTCCACCTGTAATCTGAAGTAGTACAGTCTGCTCTACCTTCTCAGGATTCTAGCACCACAGTTTACTGCGTGTGCAGAGCTGCCATTGTTAAGCTGCTTGTTGAGTGGCTCACAAATAAATCACTTCTTAGTGCTTGGGTATTCAAGCCTGAATGGAAGTCCCACTGTATGAAAAAATACTCTGCGACTTGTATTTGGTTTTTCATTTTCAGAGCACTCCAGACTTTGGGCCAAGTGTGATCCAAAGGTCCTTGATTTGGGACTTGTAAGAGCTGGCATCTTTTGTTGAATTTGAGGCATTCTTCAGCCAGCCAGCAGGAGAAAAAGAGTGCTTGCAAATGCCCAGTACCAAGCAATCTGGTTCTAGGGCCTGCCACCAGGTTCTAGGGCCTGGTTCTAGGGCCTGCCAACAGCCCCTCTGGATCAGATCTCAGGCCCATCTAACCCAACTTCCTGTATCTCACAGTGGCCTACCAGATACCTCAGGGAGCATACAAGACAACAAGATACCTGCATCCCTTGCATCTGGCATTCTGAGATAGCCTATAGGGGGCTGCATGTACCCATCGTGGCTTGTAATCTGTGATGGAATTTTCCTCCATAAAATTGTCCAATCCCTTTTTAAAGGCATCTAGGCCAGAAAGCATCACCACATCCTGTGGCAAGAAGCTCCACAGATTAATTACGCAATGGGTAAAGAAATATTTTCTTTTGTTTATCCTAACTATCCCAACATGCAATTTTAGTGGCTGTCCCCCGGTATGGTGTTGTGTGAGAGGAAAAAGAACATCCCTCTATCCATCCCCTGCATAATTTTGTATGTCTCAATTATGTTCCCCTTTAGGCACCTTTTTTTCTAGACTAATGAGCAAACACTGTAGCCTTTCCTGATAAGGGAGGTGCCCCAGCCCAGTCATAATTTTCGTTGCTCTCTTCTGCACTTATTTCTTTTCTATCATATCTTTTCTGAGATGTGGCGGCCAGAACTGGACACAGTACTCCAGCTGTGGCCTTACCATTGATTTGTAACATGACATAATAATATTGGCTTTTATTCTCAATTCCCCTTTTAATTATCCCAAGCAAGCACTAGCCGCTTGCCGCTAGCAAGCCTTAAGTCAAATGGGATACATACTGTAGTTTAAATTGGTTCTCTGTTGTCATGTGAATATGATTCTTATTTGGGTTTTGACAGGCTTAAATGGAAATTATTTTTTTTCCATTTTGTGTCAAAACCATCAATTTTAATATTGCTCCTATCATGACTTAGTGGTGTAGCTAGAGGGGTTGCAGAGCATTAAGTTTTGCAGGGAGCTTCACTGTGGCATGCAAGTGGCCCCTCCCCCCCTTGGAGCCATTCAAGGCAGTGGGAGACTCTGTTTTGCTCCCATTGTCCAGAATGGCTCCAAAGGGGAGGAGGAGGAGCTGCTTGCCCACCACGGAAAAGCTCCCTGCAAAACTCAGTGCAAAGCACTCTCTCGAGCTACGCCACTTATTCTGAAGTAAGGAACCCTTCACACATTTTCTGTCTTCTGATGTCTGCATGAAAAATGAGGTTCAAGCAAAGTCCCTGCTGGAAAAAAAATTCCAGTAGAAAGTGAAGGAGAGAGAGAGGGTCCTTTTCTCCAAAGTAACTATTAGCTTCGAGAAAAATGGGTGAGGTTGTGCTGTTAGGCTGGCTAGTTTTGCATTTCTTTAATTTCTCCCATCTAGTTGCTGTGTTAATAAACAGAAAGCTGCCACGTGTACCCAAGCACTTGCGCTGGTGCAGGCAAACTATGATGCACATGCTTTTTCTAACATAATTACAATACTTGAATAGAAAAGAAGTAATTTATTAAGCACTGCCAGTGGACTCCCCTCTCCCTTTCCAGAAAACCCTATTGGAAGAACCTATTTGTTCCCCTTTTGTGTGAATGCTTGCAAAGAATATTCACAGCTAAGACAAAGCGCTGGTTAAATGACTGCCTTAGAACTTGGGGTATGGCGCCTCAGTTTTATTGTTCAAACTGTGTTGTATTCATCCTGAATATAGAGATGTTTTGATTGGGGGACATGGTGGCTATAATTCAATAGTGGCTAGAGGCCCGGTCAGACCTGAAACCCTGTTTTCCCAGGGATTGCACAAGCACACTCACAGAGTGTACACAAGCCTTGACTCGATTGCCACAAACAATAGGAAAGAGTCCAGCCAAGGACAGCAGTGAGATCACAACAATAGGAGCGCGAAGAGGCACTTTGGCTGCTTGCTTTACAAAATCCCTTCTTCACCCTCCCTTTTCATGGCTTGCAGAACTAGCCTCTGCTGTGAACTCCTCCACAATGCCGCATTCTTTCTGTTTTATAAAAAGAAAGCCAATTGACACGTTAATTACACTTAAATCCATGTGATTTTGATCGGCTTCCAAGTTCAGCCCCCAAGTTGCATATATAGAGCCAGAGCCACATATCAAATATGATTGAAATTCTGCTTGAGGTGGAAGCTGGGGGTGGGGAGGTGGGGAATTATACAGCAGTTTTGTGTGCAGCTTTCTTATTTTTTTTCTCCCCTTTCTTTTCTTGGCTGGTCTCCAGGTATTAATCAAAGCACAGTTTTCTCCTGTGAAGCCCACAACATAAAGGGACTGTCTTCATCTAGGACGGCCACTGTGCAAATTAAAGGTGAGAGAGCTTTTCCTGTCCTCCCCAGAAAAGGAAATACAGGGAGGGAGGAGCACAGACTGAAAGCAAGCAGAGCTCTGCTAAACAACAGGCTTTATTTCGCGCACCCCCTTCTCTCTTTCTCACATACACGCATGCACACACGCGCACTTCTGAGCTGCTTTCCTGAGCTGCCTGCACTATGTTCTCAGCAGATGAAATAATGTACTGTGCTTACTGTTTGGTATGCAGGCCTGTACCCCTGCAGTGAAATTGGCAGTCAAAAACAACCCACAACTGATTCAGGAAGGGAGTGTGACGCAAGATTAGAGATTCTCCTTGAAAAAGGATAGATCCAGGGCACTGCACTGTTTGTAGAAGGTGGGCCATGACGTAATCTGCAGTGAGTAAATGGGGAAAATCGTCCTTCTATGTAGACAGAGATTTGTCTCTGCAGCCAAAAACTCCTTTTCTCCCCCGTTTTTTGTTTTTCACTCTGATGCTCTGGCATCTCGGTAATTGCTGAAGACAAGAGGAGACAGATTGCCACTGGGAGAAATTAAATTTCAGAAATATTCTGATGGTACAGATTTCTGTGCTTTGCAGACCCCAACTCTCCAATTTAAAATATGTGACCATTTTTGTCCCTGCTCTTGCCTTTTCTTCTCCTTTCCCAAGATATAGGCCAAGAAGAAGCCACCCCCTATCTGGACAAATCTGCTGCTGTTCTTGTCTTAGCAGGCAGCATTCAAGTAATTCTTCTTTACTGGGATGCATTGTTCACTTGTATTTGTCATCCCCTATGTATTTTGCGATGGAACTTTGGTTTCTCACTGGATGCCTGTGAGGCATCACCCCATCCAAATGCTGATCAGACCCAGACTGGCTTAGTGACAGAACAGTGTCTGTATCATATACGCTTAGACCATGTGCTGGGGCTCATTGGGATGAGGATTGGCGGAACCTTTGTTCTAGACTAGAGTACTTCCTTATCTCAAGGAAGATCATGTATATTTCATGCAACTACAGTTGCATCGGTTGAGTGTGGTATATAGTGCAGAATATAGCATCCTGAGAATCTATAATGGCAGTATGTACCCAATAAAATCTCAGAATGCAGACAGGAGCTCTTCCGTTTGTCCGAGATTGGGGCTATAGTGCTCTCTACATTGCTTTTTATAAGAACATAAGAACAGCCCCACTGGATCAGGCCATAGGCCCATCTAGTCCAGCTTCCCGTATCTCACAGCGGCCCACCAAATGCCCCAGGGAGCACACCAGATAACAAGAGACCTCATCCTGGTGCTCTCCCCTACATCTGGCATTCTGACTTAACCCATTCCTAAAATCAGGAGGTTGCGCATACACATCATGGCTTGTACCCCATAATGGATTTTTCCTCCAGAAACTCGTCCAATCCCCTTTTAAAGGCGTCTAGGCTAGACGCCAGCACCACATCCTGTGGCAAGGAGTTCCACAGACCAACCACTCTGTGCAGCCCTAAGAGGAACTGAGCTGAGCAGCCCTAAGAGGGCTAAGAGGGCTAAGAAGAGCTAAGAGGGCTAAGAGCCCTAAGAGGGCTAAGAGCCCTCCTTAGAGGGCTTTTGCTGAGCAGCCCTAAGAGGAGCAGATTAAATGTAAAATAACCAATACAAGTCAGGGTTTGTGACTGTTCTTGGTGTGAAAAGGCAGCTCACCAGAGATTCTGAATTTGCCCCAGACTAACTGGCCAATCCTATTCCGCACTATCCATCTTCTGCCATGCAGCTGTGCTGATGGAGCGTGCACTGCATGCAGTGATGGGAGGGGCAAGCAGACAGTCAGCAAGAGGTAAGAAAATTTTTTTTACTTCGGAAAAGTAAGTGCCATGCCTTGTAGGGTGCCTGCTCGCCAATGTGTCTCGTGGGACCCACACCAGTTGTTTTGCGGGCATAAGTCTGAGGAGAGGAAGGGGCTTGAAAAAGAGGGATAGGATCCTGGCACACCATGGCTGCCAAGTTTTACCCCCGCCATCCCCTTAACTGCTCCCTGACCCGAGCCACCCATGAATCGCCCCTGTCAGCAACTTACCTGTTCTGGCATGGGCCAGGTTCATTAGTGGCAGGCACTTGAAGCTGCTGACCATTTGTACCCACTGCTGTGACACTCTTAGCAGCAGCATGGTGCCATTTATGGTGCTGCTTTGGCATATCACGGTGGAATGTGAGAGCCTCTGTTGTAAACATCGCAGAGGATTGGTCACTCACAATCTTCCAGCCCATCTAGGGATGCTTTAGCAGCAGATCCTCTGTAGGAGTTGCCTCCATGACAGTGACTCACTGAGGTACCAGTAGCCACTACAACTACTGCCTCAGCTCCTGAGTTATCTCCCCAGTCTAGTGGATTCACGTCAGTGAGCTGCCTCCATGAAGATGACGTGAAGAGAAACCCCACAGTCACAATCAGCTAGTTTGGCCCAGACGTTTCCAAGGCTGAGCTGATGACCAGCAGCATCTCCATTGCCAAAAACAGGCAGGCACAGCAGAGGATGGCTATCCCCATCTTGTCCCTCTTGTGATCTTCCCTGGGGCGTCTGTCTAGACACTCTTGAAACAGAATGACGGCCCTTTGGGTCTGATCTATCAAGGCTTGTCTTAGAAGGACACTGCCCTGTGGCTGCACAGGGCAATCTGTGATGCACAGTATGGATAGCTAAATAGTTCACAGTTCAGGGCTTACTGCAAGCCACAGAGGTCCTTTCTGCAAGAGGCTTTGTAAGAGATAAAGAGCGAAGCTATTTCTTAAGACTCTCCACTTACCCCGAGGTTTACAAATGAATTTACAGCTCTGTGAAGCAGGACTTATGAGAGTCCTGTAAATAAACAAAATGCGAAGGATTACTGTTTAGGAGAATGGGAGCAAAGCGGATTATGGGGAAGGATCTGAAGGTGAGAGATAGTGTTTGCCATAGAAGGAGCGACAGAGTCAGTGGCAGCATGAATGGAACTGCCAAGCCAAGAGTGGGAGCAGCAGGAGATGACGGGAGCATGAAGAGGTGGACGGGAGATGACATATGGAAAGAGAAGATTGGGAGTGAAGGAGAGGCCAGCAGGACCGGAGTTGTGGAAAGGGAGGGTAGTTAGCTTGGATTGACGTAATTAACAAAGATGACAAGCCAAGGGAGGAATGGCAAAGAGCTCTCTTAACCCAGGGGGCTGCACAGAGATGTCGTTCTCTTCCAAGTGCAAATCCACTGTGAGCAGCGTAGGAGAGTTGCAACCTACAACATTGTAGCACTTCCACACAGATCCATTTTTAATATGGTGACCATGTGCCATTCTCCCTTTCCACCCCCATGAATTCACGCCTTTCTGAGCTACCCTATGTTACTCTGGGTTCTTTCCAAGCATGTGTCTCATTGTGAGTTTCATCCAACTTTTGACTTCATTTCTCTTTTAAATCTGTCCTACCTTCTCACTTTGTTTTTTTTCCTGAATTACTTGCCTGGCATTAATAATAAGTGTTTATTATTATTGCTATTAGGTAGCGCATCAAAGGGGAAAAAAATTCTCCCACTCAGCAGTTGGAAAGCTCAGGATGGGCACACCCACACAATAAGGGTCTCTGGAGAGCTGCTCTTATTCATCCTTATTTGCGACTCACTGGCTGTCCAAGTCTAATGTGTTGGTTGTGATGGTGCTGCAGGGTTGCTGAGGCTAGAAGTGCGGACCTTTGAATCTAAACTCTGCTGCCCCACCTGCATTAGTCTGCTAGCACAGCCAGTTGGAAGATTCCTCAGGCTATGACCTCGCAGAGTGGTTTTGCCCACTGAGGCAGTCCATCTGCCTCTCCTAGGTTTTGGCTGGACCACAGGCAAACTTGACTGCCGTTGGATCTCTCTGGGTATTTTTCTTCTTTCAATAGCAACTGTGGAGTGCATGTAATTTGGGTTGGAGCCCTGATCCAGGGTAAGGGGGACCTAACCTACTATACAGCAGTTTTCAATCTTTTTCATCTTGCAGCACACAGACGAGGTGCTAAAATTGTCAAGGCACACCGTCTGTTTTTTGACAATTGAGAAGGCGCACCATGCCTCTGGTGGGGGGCTCACATCCCCCAGTGGCCCTACTGAGAAATGACCCTCCTCCAAACTCCCATAGCACATATTGGGACCATTTGCGGCACACCGTTGAAAATTGCTGGCCTACACCCTCATTAAAATCCCCCCTCAGCTGCTATTAGTTGCAGAGGAGAAAACATTCCCATTCCCTCTGTCATGGACAGGACCCTAATTTGGAAGGGAGGGACACTGCAGCTGTTAGAAGAAAAAAAATTATGTAGAGAGATCCAATTATGTATCTCCCACATAACATTTAGTTTAACTCTATGTCTGCTTGCTGTGACCCTTTTGCATGGTAGGTGTAATTCCATTATCCATTTTAGAGATGCGCTTTTCTTTTTATTGTAGCTGCAGTGGGAAAGGGAAGACTGGCATGGGGGAGAGGGGCTTCTTAACCCCTTTCTCTCTGTTTTCTCATTGAAAATCTTCCTCAAGCTGTTTTTATGCCTACTGGGAAAACAAAAGCCGTTCGGGAGCTATTTTTCACCATATCACTGAAGATGACCTAGCTAGGTAACAGCACCAGCTGTGCGTTCATGTCCACTGACTTCCTGATTTTAAAATGGAGGAAAAAGGTCCTTAACTCAACAATGGAATCTTGTTATGCTGCTCCCATATGATCCCAGAAAATGGTCTAAGGGCAAATGACATTGCTAAAGCTAAGCAAGTCTCAGCCTAGTCCAGTGGTTTCCAAACGCAGCAGTGCCCCCAAAGCCTCTTCTTCCCAGCAAAGCTGGGCCCCACCGTCTTGGATCACACAAAGTCTCACATGATCCAAGACAGTGGCATCCAAATCTTGCAAGATCTTGCATGATCCAAGATGATGGTGCCCAAATAGCGCAAGAACTCATGCGATCCAAGATGCTAGTGCTCCAATCTTGCAAGATCTTGGTGGGAGGGGACACTGGGGATGTCCTGTAGTGCCCCGTGAGTTTGGGAACCACTGGCCTAGTCAATATCAGGCTTCTTAAAAGCTCATGTAAACATCTGCGATGTTCCCAACAGAAGAGCAGGATATAAATGTAACAAAAGAATTATAAATTGTGAAACATACAACAATTACTGTGTGATTATATATCTGAATGCACCGCACCAGATTATACTTTATTGTTGGTTCTTTGATGACATGGGAATAATTATGCAATGAGGAGCTTATGAAAAGTTCAAGACTTCCTGGACTTTGAATGAAGGGTCTACTCAGCATCTTCCAGGGCAGGTTACTTTATGAAACTGGAATGTCACATTTGTTGGATTCACACCAACTTTTTTTTTTTTAAAAAAAAGCCTGTATTCTCCTATTTTTTTGAAGTGGGCGTTCAGTACGGATTTATTCTAACACATTAATTTTACCACTCACCTGTTAAAAAAGGCTATGCTTTGAAGACCTGCCACAGTTTTCAAGGAGATGGGCTGTTGCAAGGAGTGAGAAATAAAAAAGATCTCAGGCCATACTGCTTGCTTCTAAACTTCTAGAACAGACTGTTTTCAGAAGCATCTATAACAAATGTCTGTTTAGCCACCAAGCAGTGAATAAAGAAAATAAGTTATTCAGTGTTAATCAGGATTTATGATGGCATCAGCAAGCTACCTCCATTCATTCAGAGCTCTGTTAGCACCTCTGAGGGACCTTATCCAAATTCCCAGATTGTGGTGTCTGCACATTGTCATACAAATATCTGCTCAGTTCTGCATATGCTAAACTGCTTTGTTTTCAGCTCTTCCCTTCCCACCTGTCAATGTGACAGTAACTCAGATCACCAGCAACAATGCCAGTATCACTTGGGTGCCGGGATTTGATGGCCGTTCCTCACTTCGTTCGTGTACAGTTCAGGTATTTAATACTTCTATATACCCTGCTCTGCAAAGTAAACAGCCATATCCAGCAAGAGGTTTGCTTTTTCTGCTGGAGTGCGTGATGCCTTGAATGATTACAGGTGCCTGTTTTGCACATTGTTCTGAGACCTTCAGGCTGCAAACAGAGTTGTGTAAACTCAGCTTAACCCAGTTCTGCTCAGCCTACAGGTGTACACATTTGAACCCTGTTGCATATATGCAATGGTGGGCAGAAATGGCTTAGAGCCCAATCCTGTGGTCCGCAGCACGGCTCCGTGTCGTGGACCACAGTCACAAACATGCTGTAAGGCACGTTTGCAGGGCTCACCGCCAGGCTCTCGCCAGTCCTAGCCCAGCGCCGTCTGGTGCTGGGCTAGTGCTGGGTGGTGGCCCAGGTTCCACGGCTCGGTGGTCTCCTGGATCGCCGGGCTGTGGAATGGGAGGTGGGGGCATGAGCGGAGGGCGTTCCGGGGAGGGAGGAGGCGTGCCAGGGGGTGGGCGGGACGCGGGGGGAGGGAGAGAGGTGGATCCGCAGAGCTGTGCTCCGCAGGATCCAGGGTGCTCGTGCAGGGCTGCGCGCCCTACACGAGCGCCTTTACTTTAGCGCCGACCTTTTGGTCTGCTTTTGGTCATTGTGGGGCTGCTTCCCTTACTCAGTGGAAGGGGGCGAACATCCCCTTTTCCTGAGGAGCCTCCCGCGGTATTGTGGGAGGTGCAGGATTCGGTGGCAGCCCTCCACGGAGCTGCCGAGCCTGGGTGCGCTCAGGATTGGGCTGTTAAGCTTCTTAAACTGCTGCTACTTGATTGAAAGTCTCCAGAGCGGCAAACCAAAACACATGTTGAATGAGGCAGATGCCTTCCGTAGGGAGCTAATCAGCAAAGATTGCAAAGCTCTAGTTTTCTGTATAATGATAAACATGGTGTGTTTTTTATATTTCTGATTGACTCAACAAAGTAAGTCCTAGTAGAGCTTATTCCATGTGTCTTGTGGTTGATTTGCCCAAGTAAGATATAAAAACATTGTGCTGGATTTAAAAAAAAAATTGGTGATTTGACCTATTAATGTTCAACAGGCTTCCGCTTTTTGAATTTTACTTAAAGGTTACATGGACAGGCTAATGCAATGTACATCATCTCTTCTTCAGTACAGTGATATTACATCTTGTTCTAATGTGTTCCAGGCTTCTTGCATGTATGCTCGCTCACCCTGAAGTACCTCCCTTTGACCAATACTCAGTACTTGCACATGCAGCTAAACTTCTGTCTCGCATCACCCCAGCTTCAGGATTTACTGCAGATTTCAGAACTAATGCATCTTTTAAATGTCCAGCTTGGCAGGATGTGAGCCTAAAATTCACTATCCTATCCCCCACCAGCCTGCGTGATGCAGCAGTGCCAATGGAGCAGACCCTGCATGCAGTGTTGGTGGTGGGGTGACCAGTCTTGACCATGAGATCCATTCAAGGCATTGGCCCTGAGCAGGGTTGGGCTGTTAATTACACAGAACTCGTATTTGCCCTGGGGATTGCAGTCATCACTGCAACAAGTCTACTTCCATTCAGTCCACATTCTCAACATGCCAAGTTGCTGTGTTAATTATGGGTTCTCACGAGTGCACAAGTTCTTCAGTAAGCAGTTATCAGAGCTGAGCTGTATACAACTGTTGACTGGGAGCTGGAGGTCAAACCAGGGTCAGAGATGGGAATTGGGGCCAGAGTCAGTAAAGAGTATCAGAGCCCAAGCAAAGTCCCCTTTTGAACAGGAAGCCTTTATAGCCCTTCATGCTGAGAAAAGCCAATGGCCAGTCCAGGTGGGCAGAGCCCTGTTAGTTCACTCAGGGAACCATGTACTGCCTGGGGGGATGTTATAACCAGTAGTTCTGGTGCCTCACTGCACAGGAGTGCTGGGTACAGAGCTGTGATCTTCCAGTTCTGACTCCAGACAGCAGAGCCAGTACCTCTAGGGTCATTGTTAATTTTTTTGCCCAGCCCACTGGTATACACATTTGGTCCCTGTTGTGAATACGCAACACTGAGCAGAAATGGCTTAAGGCTTAATAACTAGAGGTGGGGTTTTTTTGGTGATAACAAAATAAGAGCGCATAAAAACACTCAGAAAGCAGAACTGCTTTCTGGACTTCTCATTTTTGTAAAAACAAAAACTGAAAAATCTGCAAAATTTGCTACAAAATGAAATCAGTCTCTATCACGTCTACATGAATGTGGATCTGGATCTGCTGACCACCTGTATCATTTGCCTAGTACACTTAAAAGTTTATAAAAATAATTTATAAGAATGCACCCTTAGAACAAAAACAGATGACTTCGCTTTCTGTACTTCTAACTTTGGAAGACACCAAAATCTGCAAAAAGATAAAACCGTTTTCACCAATCTATATTAATAACACAGCCCCCCGCCCCCCCCAGGCTCCCTGCTTCACTACTTCTGAGGATGGGATTCCTCTATGCCAGTGGTTCCCAAACTGTGGGCCACAACACCACTGGTGGGTCACAACCTGATGTTTGGTGGGTCGCTAAAGGGTGATGGAAAGATCAGATAACTAATCACCTCAAGCCTTAAGACTTGTGGCTGCTAATTACCCTGCAAAGAACTCAGCTCCTGCAGTTTGCAAGATAGCCGCTAACTGCTCTGCAAGGTTCTGCAGTTTGCAAGCATGTGTAAATATAGAGAGATAAAGTTGGAGGGTCTTTTTCTGGTCATTATTACTTAAAAATAAATAATAAAATATTGTTTCTCTCTAGATCTCTTTTATTTTTTAAAGTCTGGTCAACCAAGGTGGGTTCCAATAGAGTGTTGTCTTAAAAAGTGGGTCCTGGTGCTCAAAATTCTGAGAACTACTGCTCTGTGCTATTGCTGCTATCAGCCTGCTGAGGTTATTCTGCTTTTTCCTGTTTTGGTGAAGATGCAGCTCTTGCCTTCTTCGTTCATCAAATCAAATAACTTGTGAACAACTACATTCATTTTGACTTTCTGCATGCAACGGCTCTCCTCTGCTTTCTGGAACCATTTCTGCTGTTGCTGTGTTGAGGCCCTTGACACATCAGAATGAATTTCCTCCTGCGCACTGGAATGCCGAGCTTTCCCCAGTTGGTACAGCCTATCCTTTCCTCGTCTGCACGTCCACCAGTCACCATACAATGCTAATCTCTCCTGCTGTTCAGCTCCTCCCCCAACCTTCCCATTTCTTTCTCTCTCTCTTCTCTCCCCCCCCCCCCAAATTTCTTTTTCTTTTTTGTAACTGGTGAAGTGGAGAGGCAAGCAGAGTGAGAGCGGTTTGGATTTCATCCTCCTCCAGCAGCATTTTTTTTCTAAGCTTTGCAAGGCTTTGGATCCCACACTAGGAGAAACAAAGAGGGATTTCAGCCTCCAAACAGGTTTAACATGACAATAGTGCTCCACTGCAGAAAGCCTTACCTGGAGAACAGCCATGTTTTGGGGCAAATGCCACAGCAAGTTTCAGCTACCTGACTTCTCCCACACTCTGGCCTGATTTTTCATCATGGGTACCATTGACCCATATTTTCATTTGACCATTTTATAAGGCCAGGAAATGAATGATTCTCAGGCAAGTGACAAGTGATTCCTTCTTTCACAAAGTTGAAGATGGTCTGGTAGGGGCCTCATTGGCTGTAGTGTGCACCAGGGATGAGGGGTGTGAAGGTGGCAGGTGAGGTAGGACTGCTCCACCCGAATTCTTCAAAAGGTACCGCTGCCATCACTGCCACCACTGCTGGAGCTGTGATCACACAAATGCATCCAAGCCCCATGCTCCAGCTGCTGTTCACAGTGCATGGGTTGCAAGTGTTTGCATGATCACAGACCCAGTGGTGGCGGCAGTACTTTTTGAAGGACCCTGGTGGGGCAGTCCTGCCTCACTGCCACCCCTGCATCACTCGTCCCACTATTGTGCACACTCATCCCACTATTATTTCTGTTCACAGGTTTTGTAGATTTTTGCAATGTTTTTTAAACAGGCAAAGCCTGTTTGGCCAAAGATAACAGTGAGACTAAAGACAGGTGTGCACGTACCACAGGCAACATATCATATTCGGCTTCTTTAAAAATGATGGTTAAAAAAAAATGGAGTAAAATTCTCCAGTAAAAAATTAAAGGAGCAGATATGGGCCAGATCCATAAATCTTCTATTTTTAAAAACTTATTCATCCCTTTATCATGCAGATAAAAATACAAAAGAACTCATCAGATAAAAAGAATTCAAAATGCAAAATATCTGAAAGAATCTAGGCGCAAATCCAAATTGCATCTTACAAGATACACAAGAAAAGACAATGCAGATTGGGAGGACTGTATGTAACGGAGCATACAAGTAAACTCATATTGAGAGTCAAGATTATAGAATTAGTTCCCTAACAGAAGGACATAATTGCAGCCTCAAAAACTTTTGTTGATATGTTGATTTGTTTTCAGTAAAGACAAGAAAAGGAACGACTGCTTCAAAAAATTGGTTTGTGTGCTCTCCCTTTCCTATAATGTCTTTTGTTTGTAAAGTAATTTCATCTGTAAACGAGCAAGACCCAAATTCTGTCATACAATCGCTAGACGTTTGGAGATTTCTTCCTTTTCTGAATTTGCTGCAAAAGCCAAACAAGCAAACAAAAAACAATCAGTTGGGTACACAATGTTAGAAGTTATTTTGTGTTCATGTCATTTGGTAAGACAATCTTTGGGCCCATAAGAGGTTCTTAGTTGTTGATGGCTTTGATATATTATAATCTCTGGCTCTGAACCTCTCCATATGAGGTTGCTTTCTACTGAGTCAGACTATTGGTCCATCTCGCTCAGTATTGGTCCTTACTAACTGGCAGCAGCTGTCCAAGATTTCAGACGAGGTCTTCCCATCCCTACCTGGAGATACCAGGGATTGCGCTTGGAACTTCCTCCATACAAAGCAGATGCTGTGCTATTGAGCAACAATCCTGTCTCCCAGTCCTAGGATATGTCTGCCATATGTGATCAATTGTGATATGGACTCAGACGAGGGAGACTTGGGCTTGCATCCCTACTTAGCCTTGAAACTCATTGTACGATTTTGAATCTGTCACTATTTCTCACCTTAGCCTATCTCAAAGGATCATTGTGAAGATTCAGTGGTGTATCCCATGTACATACTAACTACCCTGAGCTCCATGGATGAAGGCCTTGGATCGAGGAATAAATGGAACATCATGTCCAATTTTCCATGCCACTATGTTTCAGTTCAAACGTTATTCTAAAGTTCTATTGTATATTGCTTTGCAGTTTTTTAAGTGTTTGCTGAATGAATTGTATATCAATGCATAGGAGCCAAATTTATAAATATATTATTTCCTGGGTACAATTCATAAAGATTTATTTAAAAAATTTTAAATTTATTTTCTTTGCACTATATGTAACAACTCTATCTTCCTTTTGCAACAGGTGACTGAGCCACAAGGCAGTGAGGTTTTCACCGAAGTTGTTCCTGTCCGGTCCCTTACCAGTTCTTTCCCAGGACTGAAGCACTCCACTAATTATAGTGTCCGAGTCCAGTGCACTAATGAAATGGGCAGCTCCCCTTTTACAGACTGGATCTATTTTCAGACCTTGGGGTTAGGTAAGAATACAGCAAGCAAGTGCATGGAAATTTTTGAAAGATTTTTTCAAAGAATTATAAAGTTCTGAAGCATAAGTGGATGACTCTACTGGATCACTTTAGTGGATCACTAATCCCTAATGTTTTTAAGTAGTTTTAATTGTTTCGTTGTGTTTATGTTTTACTGTTAGCTAACGTCTGGTTTTCAGTGAAAGATAGGATAAAAATTAAAAATTAGATAAATAACAGTCCAATCATAACTAAGGGTGCAATCCTGTCTCGCACTGGAACAGGCAAGCCAGGAGGGTTGCGCTGTATCCAGTGCAGGATAGGTGCCCAAAGTGGCTCAGCCAGAGGTAAGGGGAAACTTCCCTTTACCTCCAGGTAAGCCACCCTGGCCCCTATGGGTCTGCTCGGACTTGCGCCACCTCCTGACTTGGCACAAGTCCAAGGAGAGCAGAGCGACTTGAAGCCACTTCGAGCACCTGAGGAACTGGGGTTGGGATCCAGCTTAATTGCTGGGTCCCAGCCCCGCCTCCCATTTCCCACCCACCTGCCCCCGGGGCCGCCCACTGCCCCCCTTCCCCTTGCCCCAGAACACCTCCCTGCCCACCTCACTGGGCCGACACAAGGCTCACCCCGCAAGCTGCCACAGCGGCTGAATTCAATCTCCGTGTGCCAGTGCACCTCTGTGCGCTGGTGCGGCTTGCTCACGAGGAGGTGCAAACGTGCTTTATGGCACATTTGCAACCCTCCAAGGCCGGAGCAAGGGACTTGCGCCAGCCTAACGTGCAATTAGGATTGCGCTGTACATCTCTGCTACCAATGCAACTGGGCCAATGGAGCTGCATCCTGAATAGTGCATGCAGTGTGCTGCATCCTGCAGAGGGGGGCAGTCCCTGAGGCCTCCTTGAGGAAAGAAAACTTGTTCCCATACCTCATGGCAAGTCTCCACTGCCCTAGTGGGTTTCTTCAGATCTGTACCAGCCATTTTGTTGATGAGAATTGAGGAGAGGAGAGGGAAAGGGATTAGGATCCGAATGCATGTGGGGCTACCGGGAAACACACCCTATTCCACCTCCCACCTTCTCCCCTCTCTGCTCAGACAATCCCCTGTTCCTTCTGCCCCATTTTGTCCCATTCCGCTCCCTTACCAGTTCTGGCAGTGGGAGGTTTCTCTACTGGTCTGTGCACACAGCTGCCAGCAATGTGCGCTGTTGGCCATACTGCACGGGCTGCAAAAGTGGCACTTTTGCTGGAAACAAATGCCAGCTCACAGCCCAGTTGGACTGGGCTGTTAGTCAAGTAAAAGTTACTAAGGGCACATCACCAACCTAACCAAAGGGCCGAATCAAATAGTTGAGCCTCTGCTTCCTATTTTGCAGCCTATGATGTAGGTTGCCTGTAAATTGATCGTGTGAAAGTGGAACTGCCATTTCCCCTTTTTGTAGCTTATTAGGAGACAGAAAGAAGTTCTTGGACTGTCCAGGATCCCAAGAGTCCCTTGCAGAAGTGAATTATCAAACGGAATACCTAGTTGCCCTAAGGCTGCAATGGCTAAGGAGTGCTCGTCTCACTTTCTTCCTTTTTAACAACCTCATATGTACTGTGACTTTCTTTCCATATAGCTCCAAACAGTACTCCACAAAACGTACATGTTATCGAAAGAGATTCCTGCCTGATTTTGGAATGGGAAACAACTCCAGATATGCTGAGAGACGGTGTCCTGGGATACAGGCTGGAGTGGAGTCAAGATAACATAACTCAGGTAAGAGGTAGAGAAACATAAGAATCGCCTTGGAGGATCAGGCGGCCCATCAGGCATTCTAGTAGCTACAGCGAGCTACAGACTTCTGGGAACTTGTGGCCATCCTCTGCGGTTCACTGCAAGACTCAGAAGCCTGAACATAATTGCCCTTGACAGACCCATCCTCCACAAATTTCTCATCTTTTTTTGAAAAACTATCTAAATTAGGGACCATCACCACATCATGTGGTAACGATTCCTGCAAGTTAAATTACTGATAGTATAAGAAGTACTTCCTTTGGTCAAGCTACTGCTGATAAGAGGAGAGGGGCCACAGCTCACTGGTGAAACGTGTTCTTTTCCAACAAAGAAGGCCCGAGTCTCAATCCCCATCATCTCTAGGTAGAGCAAAGAAATGTCCTGTTTGAACCTTGAAGAGCTGAAACCAGCCAGTGCTGATTGGACTGAACGCCTGCAGTATAAGGCAGCTTGAAGGCCTGTCATTTAAGTGACAGGAAACTGGTGCATCAAGTGGCAAACCCGGAAGGGTGGTAAAAACTGATGTCCCCCCGCAACCTGTTTGCTGCTCCAGTAGGTGCTATGATCGCAGCATGATAGTCTTCTCCTCCCTCCAGTACTGTTGGAACAAGAAGGGGAGGAAACTGCTGTGGCTCTGGATCACCTCTCCCCATCTACCCAGCTGCTTTTGAAAGCACCAAGTGGTCAGGAAGAGGCAATTTGGAGCCCACCCATGCTTCTTCCCTTCACTTACCTGAGACTGTTCTTGGTGTTCAGCCTCCTCCTCTGCACCACTCTGGTTTCAAATGAACAGGAGCATAGCATGCTGGGTAGCAAAGGGAAAGGGGGCAAAGGCCTCAACATGCTGAAACTCCCCCACAAGAGTGCTCCAAATCAATGAAAAAACATTGTCAGAGTCTCTTCATTGTTGTTCCTGGGGTCCGTCTCAAATTACCTGGATTATAAAATGGAAATTCATCTGGAGTGAAAGAAGATTTGAGTTTAGTGCTAAAGGAGGATTCTAGGCCAAGAGCTCTGGGAAAAAAGCCACACACAAAAGTCACATTCTTGCTTATAGGAATGTTTTTGTGTCAAATAGGAAGGAGGTGGTAACATATGCTGCACTAACGCAGTTTGTTCTTGTCTGGGTCTGTTAATTAAGAAATGGAGCATTTTTTTTCCTCTCAGAAATGGAAGTGACACAGAGTTGGAAGGCACTACAAATGCAACAAAAATAAAACACTGTTACAAATTCACATCTTCTCAAGTATGTCTTGTACCACTACAAATAGGCCTGGGTTGACTTATACAAATATGACCTAAAATAAAATACCAAATCTGATGCATAGAATTTTCATACAATCTGTTACAGGAAATTTCAGGGACTGAAGAAGTGATAGGAATTGCATAAAATTATATCTGCATTCGCGTTGCCCTGTCTTGGAGACAGAGCTTTTAACTCAAGGATACAGCATATATTTCACATATATTTAGGGTCCCAGGGTTCAATCGCTTGCAGCATCTCTGCGTAGGACTAGGGAAGACCCCTGCCTCAATACCTGGACACCTGCTGCCAGTTAGTGTTGGCAGTACTGGCTGAGATGGACCAATGGCCTGAGAAATAAGTGGCTGAACAAAGATGAATGAGTATTGATGGTCAATCCTTGAAGAAAATAATTTGTCATGAGAGCAAAACAAAAGTTTTCATGAACTTTAGATCCATAGACTAGAAGACTGTGTACTTCAGCAACCTGCAGTGGGACAGAACAACCCCCCAAGGGGATTGTCACAGGCCAGCCTTTGCACTCCAACCCATAGTTGCCCCAAGCAAGAGGTGCAGTATAGATGTGCCCTGCAGCGCAAAATGGCTTCAACAAGTCAGCACAAATAGCCTCAGGCATTTAGCCTATGTTAGCTCTACTACATACTGCATAAATACATAAATAGCCTATGTTAGCTCTGCTACATACTGCAGGAAGAATACAAGAAAACACTACCAGGATCATTAAACAGTTGAACCTGGGGGGAAATTCCTTGTCAGGGGAGGGGGCAGATCTTGAAAGCAAGCAGTTCTTGAGCACGAGCAAATCTGTTAAGTGAATCTTCCCAATGTCATTTGAATGCTGATCACCATGTCTGTTTTTATGGTTTCAGGGGGAGATGGTAGTGCAGGAGACAAGAGCCAACCTTTCTCTGTGGAATCCCCTAAAAGACCTGATCATCAGAGTGTGCATACTCAACTCTGCTGGCTGTGGACTGTGGAGTGAGCCCTTACTGGTTACAGCCCAAGATTTAATAGGTGAGTTGCATATGCAGGAAGCTTTTTACTAGGCTTTTGTTTTGTTTTGTTTTTGCACAAGGAAAATGGTCCTTTGTTAGTACTGGGCATGAGCTGAGGAACACTGAGAGCCAGTGGTACCATTGTATCTCTCTGGCCCTGCTCTTCCCAGTGCTCACAGCTGCATGTGTTGTACATTTCAACTGAAGGAGATTGAAGCCAAATAGCAGCTAGCAATCCAGGAGGAAAAGCATTATCAGTTGCAGCTATAATATGCTTTTCCTCTTGCAATGGAAAAGGAAAGGAAAATGCAGTTCAGGAGGCCTCTTTGCCATTGATTGGTGCAGTTGTTAATGTAAATAAATCAGTGAAAAAGTTTGTGGGGATGACGTGGTTTATTTGACTGGAATGGTGGTTAGAGTCAGAGCCCTACAGACATTTTGTTTTGTGCATTTGAGAAGGATGTCATTTTGCAGGACACAGCAGCTTTGCAGATTATACGAGAAGCCCTGCTGGTAGCTATTGTTAGTTATGATTTAGCAGGCGCAGGTCTGAGTAGACCTGTTGCCGCAACTGGGGCCTTCCCCAGGACAAGGGGACAATTCCCCTGCAGGATTCAGTGCAAGCCATGCTGGCTCTGCTGCATCTGCAGGGATATTTCAGTAGGATTAGGTTGAAAGGGAGCATGTTGGCTGGCACCAGGGGGCAGCAGCGTAACTGATGAAAAACCTGCAAGCAGGGGTGAAACATCTTACAGTCTACAGGTTGCTTTCTGGTTAATTGCATTATATGCAGGAACGGTGTAATATAGAAACATCCCAAGAAGGTTTTTGTTATCTTTCATGTACTCATTCAGACACCCCAAACAATGCAGCATGTGGTACAGTCCTACTGATACCCTTATCTGTGTTCTAGAACCTTGAAACAAAAAGAGATCCTGGGCAATCCTGGGCTATAAAATATAAACCCTCCGGCTATAATCCCGAGGGACATGGAGGGGCGTGTTGGAGGTGGGGTGACTGTTTGTGTTAAGGAAGGGATAGAATCCAGCAAAGTAGAGATTGAAGGCAGGTCTGACTCCACCATAGAATCTCTGTGGGTTAAATTACCAGGCCTCAGGAGCGATGTAATACTGGGGGTATACTATCGTCCTCCAGACCAGAAACCGGAAGGGGACCTTGAAATTAGGAAACAGATCAGGAAGGTGACAAGGAGGGACAGGGTTGTAATCATGGGGGTCTCCAATTATCCTCACATCGACTGGGTCAATTTGTGTTCTAGTAACAAAAAAGAGACCAGGTTCCTTGACATGCTAAATGACTGTGCCTTAGAGCAGCTAGTCATGGAGCCCACCAGAGGACAGGTGACTCTGGATTTAATATTGTGTGGTACTCCGGGCCTGGTTAGAGATGTCAGTGTTACTGAGCCATTGGGGAACAGTGTCCATGCTGCGATCTTTTTGACATGCATGTCAGGGGAAGAGTACTAGGCAAATCTGTCGCAGAAACTCTTGACTTCCGACGAGCGGACTTCCCTCAAATGAGGAGGCTGGTTAGAAGGAGGTTGAAAGGGAAGGTAAAGAGAGTCCAGTCTCTCCAGAGTGCATGGAGGCTGTTTAAAACAATAGTAATAGAGGCCCAGCAGAATTGTATACCGCAAAGGACTAAGTCCAGGAGGGTGCCCACTTGGCTAACGAGCCAAGTTAGAGAGGCTGTAAAGGGCAAGGAAGCTTTCTTCTGTAAATGGAAGTCTTGCTCTAATGAGGAGAATAAAAAGGAACATAAATTGTGGCAAAAGAAATGTAAGGTGATACGGGAGGCCAAGAGAGACTACGAGGAACGCATGGCCAGCAACATTAAGGGGAATAATAAAAGCTTCTTCAAATATGTTAGAAGCAGGAAACCCGCCAGAGAAGCGGTTGGCCCTCTGGATAGTGAGGGAGGGAAAGGGGGGATAAAAGGAGACTTAGAGATGGCAGAGAAATTAAATGAGTTCTTTGCATCTGTCTTCATGGCAGAAGACCTCGGGCAGATACTGCTGCCCGAATGGCCCCTCCTGACCAAGGAATTAAGTCGGATAGAGGTTAAGAGAGAAGTTGTTTCAGACCTAATTAACAAAGATAAATAAGTCACCGGGCCTAGATGGCATCCACCCAAGAGTTATTAAGGAATTGAAGAATGCTGATCTCTTGACTAGAATATGCAACTTGTCCCTTAAAACGGCCACGGTGCCAGAAGACTGGAGGATAGCAAATGTCACACTGATCTTTAAAAAGGGAAAGAGGGGGGATCCGGGAAACTATAGGCTGGTCAGCCTAACATCTATTCTGGGTAAAATGGTGGAAAGCCTCATCTAAGATAGAATCTCAAAATGCATAGATGAACAGGCCTTACTGAGGGAGAATCAGCATGGCTTCTGTAAGGGTGAGTCTTGCCTCACGAACCTTTTAGAATTATTTGAAAAGGACATAAGCATGTGGATGCGGGAGAACCTGTGAACATTATATATCTGGATTTTCAGAAGGCTTTTGACACGGTCCCTCACCAAAGGTTGCTGAGAAAACTCCACAGTCAGGGAATTAAAGGGCAGGTCCTCTCATGGATTTGGAGCTGGTTGAAGACCAGGAAACAGAGTGGGTGTCAATGGACAGTTTTCACAATGGAGAGAGGTGAAAAGCGGTATGCCCCAAGGATCTGTCCTGGAACCGGTGCTTTTCAACCTGTTCATTAATGACCTGGAGAAAGGGTTGAGCAGTGAGGTGGCTAAGTTTGCAGATGACACCAAACTTTTCCGAGCGGTGAAGACCAGAAGTGATTGTGAGGAGCTCCAGAAGGATCTCTCCAAACTGGCAGAAAGGGCAGCAAAATGGCAGATGCGCTTCAATGTCAGTAAGTGTAAAGTCATGCACATTGGGGCAAAAAATCAAAACTTTAGATATAGGCTGATGGGTTCTGAGCTGTCTGTGACAGATCAGGAGAGAGATCTTGGGGTGGTGGTGGACAGGTCGATGAAAGTGTCGACCCGATGTGCGGCGGCAATAAAGAAAGCCAATTCCATGCTTGGGATCATTAGAAAAGGTATTGAGAACAAAATGGCTAATATTATAATGCCATTGTACAAATCGATGGTAAGGCCACACCTGGAGTATTGTGTCCAGTTCTGGTCACCACATCTCAAAAAGGACATAGTAGAAATGGAAAAGGTGCAAAAGAGAGCGACTAAAATGATTACGGGGCTGGGGCACCTTCCTTATGAGGAAAGGCTACATTGTTTGGGCTTCTTTAGCCTAGAAAAGAGGCGCCTGAGGGGGGACATGATTGAGACATACAAAATTATGCAGGGGATGGACAGAGTGGATAGAGAGATGCTCTTTAGACTCTCACATAACACCAGAACCAGGGGACATCCACTAAAATTGAGTGTTGGGAGAGTTAAGACAGACAAAAGAAAATATTTCTTTACTCAGCGTGTAGTCAGTCTGCGGAACTCCTTGCCACAGGATGTGGTGATGGCATCTGACCTAGATGCCTTTAAAAGGGGATTGGACCAATTTCTGGAGGAAAAATCCATTACAGGTTACAAGCCATGATGCGTATGTGCAACCTCCTGATTTTAGAAATGGGCTATGTCACAATGCCAGATGCAAGGGAGGGCACCAGGATGCAGGTCTCTTGTTATCAGGTGTGCTCTCTGGGGCATTTGGTGGGCTGCTGTGAGATACAGGAAACTGGACTAGATGGGCCTATGGGTTGATCCAACGAGGCTGTTCTTATGTTCTTAAGAGATACAAAGTGCTTTTTGGATTTAAAAGTGACTATAGGCTGGACCTCGGTATCCGTGGGGGATCTGTTCCTGGACCCTTCACAGATTCTAAACCCACTAAACAGATACTAAACACAGATCCATAGGCGGGCCTACAGAGGACATGCAGACATAACCAGAAGACACTGTCTAAGGTGCAGGGAGACTGTGCAGACACTTATACTGTAATGTCTGCCATTTATTTTAGGTGATGGATAAACCCCATGCCTGAGAAGTTCTCTGAGAAGACCTCCTCGTGCCTCAGAAAACCTCCAGCCATGACCAGAAGGCACTTCCGGTCACATCTGGAGGTCTTCTATGGGCCCGCCAGACATGGGTTCCAAACCTGCAGGGGGTCAAATCTGTGGGTCCCCCTTTGTACTTATTGTCTTTTTCAGAGAAGAAAAAATACAGATAAGAACATTCTATGCA
The DNA here is from genome assembly GCF_035046505.1 of Tiliqua scincoides. Classification (NCBI taxonomy): domain Eukaryota; kingdom Metazoa; phylum Chordata; class Lepidosauria; order Squamata; family Scincidae; genus Tiliqua; species Tiliqua scincoides. Next base: position 15,114,307 of record NC_089821.1, read on the forward strand.
ACAGAAAATGTGATTGACCTCAAAGCATGGCTGGGAGATTCTGGAAGAAGGCCACAGTCCCGCACCAAAATAGCACACTTGAGCCCATTGATTGCATGTTTAGACTTAAGAGTGCCTTGCTCTGTATTGGATTATGACCGAAGCAAAGACGAATAATTACAACAGCATTTGAATGGGCTTAGCCTTAAATAGTAATGGGTTCCCTTAAATCTGACAAGAAGGTGCTTAAAACAAATAAGCTCCCTCTGTTTAAACAATTGCTCTGGATCAAAAGAAAAGCCCAAACACCACACTTTCAGCCTGAGGCTTGCGGTGTCCAAACATCAACCACACCTAGTGTGGTATGTAGCAAAGCTGATAAGCACTTGAAAATAAAGCTCCATTATGAAAATGCTGACAGACCAAAGCTATAGAGCTGTAAAAATAATGAAACTGTATTCTGGGCCTAAGCTTGCTGGAAAATAAAAATTGCTTACTTTCCAGATAGAACTAGCTGGTATTGAATAGGCATTTTCCACACTGCCTTTGCATGTAAACCATCTGAGACAGCTTGTCAGCATCTCCCAGCACATGGGTGAGGGAGCTTATAAAACCATTTAATAGTGTTACTAAAAACCCTGCGTGTTTGAGGGAATTCCTTCAAGTTTTACTTGACAACACCCTCAGTCTGCAGGACACACATTTATATGCTGTTGTGCCCTGTCCTTTTAAGAGTGTGGGAATGGTCCAAAATGTTCCTATTTTTGCTCTCACTGTTACCGCTTCTGTAGTGTCTACCATTTATTTTGGGTGATCATAAATGCTTCCCAGTCAGGTGCAGAACTAGGCTTAGAAAAAACAATCTATTTCCTCAATGACAAACAACTGGGTTTTTTCTGAGTCCACTTCCAAATCTCTTTCAGATTCTGTTCAGTCCCCCAGTGATGTCACTGAAAATGTGACAGCGTCCAGTTTTATCTGCCCCATATACGACATGAATACCCAAATCACCGCCCACTCGCCTGCCTTTCCTCAAACACTTCCCTGCTCACTTTCCAACAGTGGCAGCAAGAAAATGGAGGGATGCCTCTCTTCGCACTCCGCTCTGTCTGCCCAATTCTAGCTTTCAAAGAATGACTGTTGGGAGTGGAAGGGGGTGGACGTTGCATGAGCTTAATGGGAACAAGATCAAATTTAAGCATAGGGGTAATTTACAGGGATAAAATTGCTTGCAACAGACCATGGGAGAATGCCACAAAAAGATCACTCAAGTACTTTTATGTGGAAGCACAAGTAGTCTCTCTCTCTCTCTCTCTCTCTCTCTCTCTCTCTTTCAAATGCTGTTGTTTCAAAGCATTTGAATATGTGAGCATTTGAACATGTGTAATGGGGGCAATTCTGATGTTTTCATTTAAATGCAGGATATGTCACTGTGAATTCATGTGTCCTGTGAAAATGACATCAAATTGATGATAGTGAAGCCAAATGCACTTAGGAGTAGAATTAGGGCAATGGTACCATCCCTTAATGTATCTTACAAGGCAACTTGATGGACAATCAAGTTGTTTGGTTCCAGGTCGGCAAGGACTGCCAAGGCGTGTGGATCAGCTTATGAACAAGCATTGCTCAGTCTTTCCCTATAACCCATAGGTCCAGGATGTTATAGTCTTTAGCCTAAATTGCTTACAAATTGGCAACCTTAGATGTGGACTTCACAATCTACTTTTTTCCTATCCTTATGCTGATGTTTAGGAGGGCTTGGAGGATAAGTTATTTTACACAGCCTTAGAATAAGGGAATGGAAAAACTAAATAAGATCGGGTAATGTTATAGCCTATTACAGCCAAGATGGCAGTATAAGCTCACTGGCTGTGTGCCACAAGCAATGATGAGAAAAGTTCTGTGGTGTTTCTGCCTAGTTTTGGAAATGATGGACATGCTGACACAAGCTCAATTTAATAGGCAGTTGGCCGTACCCTGCACACATGGTTTGCAGATGGTTACTGTTGCAGAAACAGAATGGTTTCTGTGACAGAGTTTCTTGTTCTTTTCAACAAGGAGTACGAGAGACCATTTCGAAGGCAGTTGCAATTGTTGTGGGATTGGCAGCAAGTTCAGTAATGACTAGGAGTGTGCCGGTTTCACACAGTGTAGCTGTCTGTCATTAAGGGCATAAGAAGAGAAAAACAGACAAAAAGAAATCACTTTCCACGTTTGGCATTCATCTGATCTGGCTTTTATAATATAATTAGTCCTATTTGGCACACTGGCATTAACCTTTTTTATCCAGATGTCTTTGGACATCTTCAAAACATCTGTATAATCAGCAGTTTTAGAGCAATGTGTGAAAGAGATCTACACACGGGAAGGGGGCAGGCTGGGGTAGCCTCTGGCTGTGCATCTTGGTATGAACTCCTTGCTCTTGCTCAAACCATTATATGCCTAGCAGTTTGCCATGATTGGGAACTGAGTTAGCTGGAATCCCATCCAATGATGTAGCCAAGAACAGGGGTGGAGGAGAGTGGGAGCAGTTGCCTCTGGTTTCTTTGTACACTCTTGTGGGAATGCTTTAGTGCAATGGTTTTCAAACTTACCAGGGCCACAATTCACCTCAACCTTGGGTGGTGGTGTCGTAACGCATCTCCGGCAGTCGCACCAGCCTGGGACGGCCTCCAGAGGCCTTTGCAGGCCTCAGAAATGGCTCTGGCAGTGACTTCTAAGTCATTTCCAGTTGAGTTTGCAAAACCAGAAGTGACTCAGAAGTCACTTCCAGAGCCATTTCTGAGGCCTACAGAGGCCATTGGAGGCCATCCCAAGCTGGTAACATTGGAGCAGCTGCTGGAGGTGGGTCACAACCAGAAGTGGACTTCGGTTGCATCCAATTGGCTCCAATTTGGAGCAAGGGCGGGACCAACTTGCAACCCACCTTGACATTGGGTCACGACCCACCCAGTGGGGTTCAACTCACAGTTTGATAAGGACTGGTTTAATTTATACCACTTTTTTCTTGACGCAACTGTGCACATTCCCCCCCCCAATACCCCATACTAGACTTGCAGCATTGTGTACCATCAGTACAACAACAACTCTATACCTGTTTAAACTGGTATAATACAGTATTTTGTTCCATCAGTATAAAGGATTCAATAGTTACCTTTTCCTCCCCTCTCTCCCAGATGTAACATAAGGATAGGCTAACACTGTTGGTCATTCAACTCCGTTTCCTATTCCTGTTGATGCCCTCAGCAATGGGATACTCCACCTCAGAAAAGGCTAATTCCAAGCCCCAGAAGGGGCACTAGATAATGTTATGGGCGGTAGCTGGTGGCTGAGACTCAAATACTGAGATTTCCATTCACAACAGGTAGACAGAAGTGCTGCTACATCTTGTCTAGGTGGGTTAACATAAAAACAGCCCCACTGGATCAGGCCATAGGCCCATCTTGTCCAGCTTCCTGTATCTATTTATTTAAAACATTTGGGATGATGTGGAGTTAGCAGCCACTGGATCCCAACACCTGTCCCAAGCCAGACATGCCCCCAGCAGCTCCACTGTGCTATGTCAGCAATGGAGCTGATGTAGCTCTGATGAGTTCCATGGGGGTTATGTTCCAACCAGGATGCAAGGTAAGTCTCACCTCTCTTACCTCTCATTTAGTGGCCATTTTGCCCATTGCCTGGTGCTCTCAGTGCAGCGGCCTCAAAGGATTGGGCCATAAAATCACGGGCAGCACAATCCTCACCTGTGTAAGAATGGGGAGGCCGGCAGGCCTGCCTCGTATCCAGTGTGAGTCTGGGGCTCAAAGCGGCTCATCCCAGAGCAAGGGGAATTGGTTCCCCTTACCCCAGAGAGAGCCACTGCAGCCCCAATGAGTCTACTCGGATCTGCACCACCTAAAGAGGTGGCGGAGATCCAAGGAGCCTGGAGCTGCCCTGGGCTGCCTGGGAATGGGGATAGGATCTGGTTTAAGTGCTGGATCCTGGCTCTGCCCCCCCCCACTTCCCTGCCACCTGCCCAAGGGCCTGCTCCCTTCCCACCCTCCCCCTGCCCTGAAATGCCTCCCTCCCGTCCTCAGGACACACCCCCCAATCCCTGTGCCGGCCTGGAAAGGACGGTGTGAACTCACCAGACCCAGGGCCTGCATCAGTGCAGGGAGGCCAGCTCACGTCCTTGCGCCGGCCTCCCTGATTCCCAAGTCAATGCTAATGTGCCTTATGGCACGTTTATGACAGTCCCGGCCTTGCTCTAGCCCAGTGCATCCTTTGGATTGCACTCTGTGTCTCTTTCTGGTGCTGGAAGCCTTGTACATTGGAAACTATTTGAAGACTGGTTATTTTAGGTGCATTTTGTGCCATATTATTTTTTGCTTTCTCCCTTTTTGAAACAGGAGGGCAGAGACAGCCCCGCTATGGCACATCCTGGGTTCCTGTGGTTTTAGGAATTCTTACTGCACTGGTTACAGCTGTTGCCTTGGCACTTATCCTCCTACGGAAAAGAAGGAAGGAGACTCGTTTTGGGTAAGCTTATTATTAGTAGTAATTGTGCTGAGAATTATTGTCTTTTATGGAGCTGCATTTGCGCAAATTCATTGCGTCATGCCAGGACTGCAAGTATCAGGGTGGGGTAGGGAATCTTCTGGTACTTGCAAAGTAGTGAAGGAGCTCAAGGGAACTGACTTATGGGAAAAGAAAGAGTGAGCAGTGAGAGCAGTGATAGTGGCTAGAATATCTCTCTGGTTAATAACCAGGGCTATTGCACAACTGCACAATGACAAAATACTGCCCAATTTATGGAGGCTCTAAGCTGTTGTCCATATTAAGTATGTGCAAGTAGACTATGTTGTACCTTTGTCATAATCCAGAGACATTATATTAATAAGAATTTTTGTGTTTTTTTTACTTTCCAGTCATGCCTTTGGCAGTGTGGTGGGAGTGGATCCAGTGGTCCATTTCAGAGCAGTGAGATCTTTCAACAGGGAAGGCCCAGAGCTTATCGAGGCAACATGTAGGTAAAATGGCTGTTCTGAATGGTTGTTTCACTCGTTATCATTTATGGAATTTCTTTCAACTAAATGTCAGGTGCTGTTCTTTTCCCTGTCCCCCTCTCCTGAGAAACTGAAATTTCTCATTCTTTGTACTGAACATTTCTTATACACATACAAAAAGTGTCAGCATAACTGAATGATCTCATGGAGAGATGTTGACAAAAGTCTTGGCTGGAACCGATACTTCAGTTCCAGCCAAGGCTTCAGTATCACTGATACCGATACTTGAAATCCACAGAAACATTTTAGGGTAAAAATCCCACATCTAGACCTGCATCTAGGGCCCAACCCTAATAGCCTTCAGCGCTGGGGCTGAGCATCACTGCTGGTGCTAGGTGCTGTATATGTGCAGTAAAACATATTTACAGCACCTTAGGAGAAAGGACCACCAGGAGGAGGACATCACTTGGCCACTGGTGGAAGGTAAGATCGCCGGGTGGCAGTGTGGCCTTTTGGGGCGGGGAGAGGCATTTTGGGGCAAGGGAAGGGTGAAATGAGGATGGGACTGGGTGGGAGGGAGATAGGACCAGGAGACGTCTCCTTCCCCAGATCCTGTCTGCCACGTCGACCTGAAAAGCCTGATATGGAGATTCTCAAGTCTGTGCTGCAAAATAGTGAGCACAGACTTGAGAAGCCCCATTGCGGGGTCTGAGCCCTTACTCAGGGGAAGGGGACAAACTTCCCCTTCCCTTGAGGAATCTTCTCGTGGCCTCTGTGAGGCTGTTGAATACAGCAGGTGCTATTTTAGTGCCGCTGCACCCAGCAGGGCTGTGGCCATTAGGGTTGGGCTGCCTGTTCCTAAACTGAATTCTTCAAAAAGCAAATCCTTCGTTGCTGGCTTGAGATGACTGCAACAACATATTTTCATTCTGATTCCCTCCAGCCCTGTCCAAACCATGGAGGGTTACTTTGGGAATGAAATGGCTGTGTACCTAATTAGGAGAAATAATAAGCCTGTGTACCTAATTAAGAGTAAGCCCCATTGACCTCAGGCAATGATTTGGAAGCTTGATTTGGAAACTGCTGCACCATTACCTTTATTACATATCAGAATTTCTACTGCACTTCTGGTGAGGGTCTAGACATTCAGCTATAACTCCTATAATGTTAAAACAGCTGTGATGTAAATGTCTGCAGACTGATTCTCAGATGCCCATCTGTGAAACTCATGCAAGTTGATTCATCTGTATTACTTAAACAGAGGTTCCCAAACTCCTACCAGGGAGTAGGGAACCTCATAAGTCCCTGCAGGGGCAGGGCGGGAGCGAAGGGGGAAGCCCTGACTGCACCACAGTGATTGCAGTGCCGCAGGGTCCCAGCAATATTTGAGCATACTTGGGGGGCTGCTGAAGCATCTATGAGGGTCCTAAAGGCTTGCAGCCCCCTCCACGCAGTTACACAGAGCTCCAGTTGCCAAACAGAGCTCACTCACTCAAATCAGAACTGAACTCCATTCAGCAATTGGAGCTCTGTGCAACTGCGTGGAGTGGGGGGGGGGGCTGTGAGCCTCCAGGGCCCTCATGGACACTTCAGCAGCCCCACAGGTATGCTTAAATATTGCTGGGACCCTGCAGCACCACAATTGCTCTATACTATAGGATCAATAGGGGTCCTATTACTGAGCTACTCCCCTTAAGGGGGAATAGCCCAGTTTACACAGTCATTGGTGGATTATGATCCACAGTTTGGGAATCACTGACTTAAACTGTTTTTACTTCTCCCCTTCCCCAATTAGTTGTTTAAAAAGAAGATTGACACACAATTTCTGAAACTTTAAGCACTGAAAAAAATTATGTTTTTAATTAAACTGGATATTTTGGGCTTCTCCTTTTTCATATGATTTGGGAAATCCTGCGCTTGCATGCTAAGGCATACTTACCCAGGAGCAAATCCCATTAAACTCAATACAATTTACTTCTGAGTAGAGATGTTTACGATCCAGCTATGCATTTTCTAGACTCTCTGTCACATTCAGCACTAGTTGTGGTTAGGATCAAAGATTGAGGGTTCTGTAGGAATGGCAGGTTATAGAACACTCATTTGACCTCTCCTTCCATTTCTCTAGTGGACAGTATAGGAATCAGTAATGAGCTGAAGACCAAGCTGAAAGATGTCCTGATCCAGGAGCAGCAGTTTACTTTGGGAAGAATGCTAGGCAAGGGTGAGTGTGAACCAAAGTCTAGGCCAGGGGGTTTCCAAACTTTTCGGCCAGTGGGCCACATCAAATATCTGGCAGTGCTGAGGACTGGGGAAAAAAATTTAAAGTTCAAATAAATACATTAGAGATGGAAGATGAATGAATAAATGAATGGGCCAAATTTCCAGGATTTCTCCAAGCATCAACACACACCACAGAAATAAAGCATACACTTAAATAGATCCCCATTCCCCCAGCCCACAAGCACAGCTCTGGTTGTGTTTGGTCAACTGGGCCAGAGGCTCTCAGGGGACCAGAGTCTGGCCGCAGGCCAGATAGAGGCTTGCCATGGTCTCATCTGGCCCCTGGACGGGGTTTGGAGACCCCTGGTCTAGACAAAAATGCATTCATTTTGGTTTACGACTACAGCCTAGTCCTGTGTAGAGTTTGGTACACCTAGCCTATTGCTTAATGGCCCAAGATTGGTCTGTTTTTAACTACTGCATTGTTAGAATCAGTCTCTCTATGGTTGTAGATTAACTGGATCTTTGATGCTGTTCTGCATTTGGATTAGGCCACTCAAGGCAATGTAGATCCCTGCTGAATAAGTGGAGGCCCTGCCCCCGGGCCAAATATGCTATGCATAACCCTGTTGCAGTTGTCACAGGCATTCCTAGGGGCGTGTCAAAGAAGTAGAGAGATTCAGCAAAGGAAGAATGGCAGATGTTGAGGAGTCTGAAAGTGGACCTGGGAGCATATTACAAAATATGCAAAAAAGAGAAAACAAACAGGAGACAAAGAAGAAGTGGGGGTGCTAGTATAGAGAAAGGGACGTAACTAAAGTCAAGGGCTGGAATAGGGAGAAATTTGAGAAGGAGGAAGAAAAAAAGAATCAGGGTTATTGCAGCTTCTTGCAAATGTAGGCAGGTGGCCCTGCCTAGCCACCCTCTACTTTGCATATCATCTCCTAAAGATTGAGGAGTACCGTGTAGTTAGTGCTAAACACTTTAAAGTCCCATTAATTTCAGTTCAACCTTGGCTGCATTATGCCTTGATTTCCTGTCCCATTCCTGCTCCTGTATACTTCCTGGGAAAAAGGCCCCTGTCCATTTTCTAAGGTAATGTTGCCCATAGGTATCCATCTTTGGAAATCTTTCCAAAAGGTAGTTGCATAGCTATGGAGGGTGATGGTGCAGAGTGCTCCTGTGTGTTGCTGTTGCTGCCCAGAATGGCGCCAACAGCGAGTGGAAGGTGTGGCTTACCACACCACCGCCCTCTGTAGCTACGCTACTGCTAAAATGTGTTCCCAGGAAAGAGAACTGTACATTGGAAAATGCTCTCAATTAGCAGCCTCCTCCTGTGCACTTCTTCACCTCAAAGCTCCCCTGGGATGAAAATGCCCTGCACTGGGCTGGACCTGTCATCTCATATTGCTTTCTTCTGCTGTTAAAATGATGCTGACATCTCCTGCCTCAGGGCTTCCCAGAGGCTCATCTATCAGATTGGCCACTGTGAGAAACCAAATTTTGGGCAAGATGAATTGATGGACCTTTAGACTCACCCAGGAAAGCTCTTATGTTCTATTCTTCTTTAACAGGAGAGTTTGGGTCTGTAAGAGAGGGTCAGCTGAGACTGCCTGATGGCTCTCTCCAGAAGGTTGCAGTGAAAATGCTAAAAGGTGAGTAAAATCTGGGCTACTTGAAGACCCTCCATTGCCTCCTTTTACCCACCTGTCTTTATGTGTCTGTGATCAGTCCTTGACCTTGTTCATTATGCTTCCACTTCCCCAGTAGTGTAGCTACAAGGAGAGTGGAGCGGTAAGTATTACAGGCTCCACAACGTGCCATGTAAGCAACTCCTCCAACTTGCTGTTGGAGCCATTCTGGGCAGCGACAGTAAAGCACTGCCCAGAATGACTCCGACAGCGAGTGGTAGGGTCCGCTTTCATGTTGCGGTGCCTGCAATATTTTCTGCCCCCCATCGTGGGTACATTACTGCTGTTCTCTTCAATTTTCACCTTTTGCCATTGTTGGACTTCCACTCTAAGAACTTCCCTTTCCTTAAGCCATTTCTGCCCAATGTTTCATATAAGCAACACAGACCAAATATGTATACTTGTGGACCAGGCAAAAATGGATTAAGTATACCTCGAGTGCTACAATACTACCAACGTTGTTGCCACCATAATTATAGCTATTGAGGCCCAATCCTACCTTTGAGCTATGCCAGTGTGTGGCAGCCCCTGGGCCCTGGGTCATCCCATGGAGAGATGACCTCCTACATCACGTGAATGAGTTTTGGCTATGGCTCGGGCTGTGGCAATGGGGGAAAGAGGGATAGAAACATGCTTACCAGCCTGAGATGTGAAAGTAACAGATTTCCTTATCAGCCATTGTAACCCTGTGAATCTTTCCAGGCACTCCCAATCTGACTTTGCTTGGATAATCTATTATTCCCACTCGTGAGTTTGTTTCTCTTGCTTGTGTCCCCTTACATGGACTGTCACCTAGGGTGGGTCCTATTCCTTTTGCTTGCCTCACTCCTCCTTGCACATTGAGCACCTAGCCTGGCTCTCCTCTTCACAGTCCAGCTGGTCTGCATGAGCCCCAGATGTTGAAGATGGGGTGTGCCACTGCCAAGATACCTCAGCCCATGGATCAACTATAGGTGGGGGCGGTTAGTATAGGCAACTTGTCCCACTCTTGGTGCTCCTTGTCTGGTCCTTGGATCAGAGCAGCATAGAAGCCAGGCCTAGGTAAACTCCACCACCCCTCACATGAACCTGTGTCCCCCCCCGGTTTGTTTCTGCACTCTCCACTACCTACTTCACCCCTTTACTTGTCCCCATATGATTCCTTTTTCCTCCTTGGCCTTGTCCCTCCCTCTGACCTGCAGCCAAGGGCGTGTCAGTCTGCCGCAGGTGTGTTCTCGTGGTTGGAGTCTGTGCCACTGCCTCAGTTGTAGCCCCCATACCGGTTCCTCAAGGATATAACTCCTGCAGTGTTGCAGGAGTGCCCCTCCACTGGTCTCTCAAAGAGGAACATTGGTGATAGCCGGTTTAGGAAACTGTTTGCCATTTAACATAGAGGCTTTTGTGACTAGTGTTGCTATTATTGCAATTAAAATCTTGCAGGTTTAATGTCCACAAGTTTTGACAAGTTTTGACAAGTTTTGACTAGATCATGATAATTAAACCCATATAATTTTAATTGGAATTTAATTAATTTAATTTAAATATTTGCCATTTCCATGAAAGCCATGACTTCTGTGGTTAGTAGGGAAAATCTATGACAAGAATGAATTGTGTAATTTCTCTAGTACTTGAAGACATCTCACTGAGCTGAAGCAATGTTTCATCATCCTAACAGGGATGCGCAAGTGGGTGGGGAGGCAGGTGGGGCAATGCCTCCCTGCTGGAGTACTTTGAAAAGTGCCGCCACCATGGGAGGTGCGCAAGACTCTCAACCCGCATGCATTGCATGTGGGTTGAGAGTGTTTGAGCATCTCTCGCCGCCGCAGCACTTTTCAGACTCTGGCGGGGAGGCCTCACCTGCCTCCTCACCCACTACACATCCCTGCATCCTAAAGATGGACAAATGCACAGGATGTGCTTCGTAGTGATATAATTCACCCTGGTTTATGTGCCTATCTGCTTCTCAGTACCAACATTTGGTGATCAGCATTCTCAGTGCTCCTTACAGGTCCATTCTGTGTATGTTTTCTTAGAAGTTAGCCCCATGGAACTCAGAACAAAATCTCAGTACTTCTTCCCTTCATTTCAGCGGACATCTTCACTTCCAATGACATTGAGGAATTCCTGAAGGAAGCTGCTTGCATGAAGGAGTTTGACCATCCACATGTTACTAAACTGATTGGTGAGCCCTTGTACATGATATACTTGTTTTGTGCAGAAATATCCCTTACTGTGCATATTTCACAGATCCTTGGAAGCAGACAAGTACTAGATTTGAAGGCAGTGTGTCGAGAAACACATGGTCCTATTTTGAAGTTACCCTACTGTAGAAGCTCTCTGTGGGTTCGTATGCGAGAGGCAGTACACATTTATTGTCTTTAAGGGAGTTTTGTCTATATACAATGTTGGCTTTACAGACTGTCATCAGAAGGGAATCTGCCCATAAGATGTGGCTCAACTGTCATGTTCTTCTCTAATCCTAATTTCCCCAACATATATTAGCTCTCAGCAATGTATCAGTTATAAGCACAACTATAAATTGACTGCACTGTAGAAAGAGATATGTAAAACGGGCTGACTAACCAATAGAGCCTCAGAGCATAAATGGCCCTAATGTTTCCAATTGAATCTCCCTGGCTACAAGTGAAAAAGAGCCTCCTGGTTCTGGTTTAACTATATGGCCCTGTGAAATTGAGAGCACAAAATGGATTCTTCTGATTATTCAGTGCAGAGGCCCCGCTTCCTTGGAAGGTGCTTATGGAGTTCTAGTGTCAAATATCAAAAGGATAAACTTTTGGAAACACTTTAATCCTTGTGAAGTTGATTATTATAATTGTCACTAGACATGTTGTGTGGATCTGGAGTTTAGAGATGCTGCTAGCTTTCAAAAATAATCTGCTGTAGCTTCAGCAGATTGTGAAGAGTGTGAGAATCCAGGTCAAAGACAACTGAACTTGCTAACTGCTCTCTTCTTTCCCGTTCTCTGCAATTAGGGGTCAGTTTGCGCAATCGGCCGAAAGGCCGGCTTCCAATCCCCATGGTTATCCTGCCTTTCATGAAGCACGGGGACCTTCACTCTTTCCTGCTGATGTCCCGGATTGGAGAGAACCCTTTTGTAAGATTTTCTCTCTTACCATACCCCGAAGGATGAATCAATTTTAAGTTCACCTTGAGAACATAGCCTTTTGTTTCACAAATGTATATCTTTTATTGCAGCGGTTCTCAAACCATGGCTTATGACCCACAAGTGGGCTGCGACCTGATTTTGGGTGGGTTACAGGCCAGTGTGACCTGGAAGCCACAAGGCATTCTGAGGTGTGATGCAACTGCTGCAGCTAATAAAGTGGGTCATAGCAGTAAAAAGTTTGAGGACCGCTGTTCTGTTGTATTGGTCACACAGGTGCAAACTACTTTTCTCCTGCATTAAACTCAGCAGTCTTATTCTTTGCTGTCAGTCGTAGAAAATTATCATATTTGGTTTATTCTGGGCATCTAAGCAAATCAAGCCTTTATATGACTCTTGAATCTACACCTTTAATCAGATGTACTTGTTATAGTCAGCAAAGAGTGCACTAGACAGACACACTTGCCTAAAAAAAGTTGTACCAGCGGTTCCCTGCAAGAAACTGCTGGTACTTTTTTAGGTTGTACCAGCTACTATTTTTTACCTAAGTTAGCTTTTGCAAAAAATGTGAATTCAGGGTAACGTGGCCCCAGTGTTGGCCTCGCTATTTTTCCCATCAAACAATAAAACTAGCACATGAGTATGGTTCTGTTCTTGGATTCCAGTAATTACCTCTCAGTGAACAAACTGAGGACAGAAGTTATCTTGTAGCTTTATTGTACAGGGACAAAGCTATTTAGTAAGAATATTTAAAACAAGGAGGAGGAACTTTCCCACAACTCCCTGGAACCACTCAAGTTCCGTAATTTACAGTTTACACAGGCTAACACACATTTTGCTCCCTTAAACGTTACACCAATTCCTGGGTATATTTTGGGTGCTGATTCCAAAAATGGCATCTGTTTTGCCCTATTAGGTCTAGTTTTGGAGATATAGTGTAGCCTCATTAGTGAATGGAGGAAGCCATGGTGTAGGCTTCCATTCGGCACCCCAAATTCATATCGAACCACCATCAAGTTTGGGAAAAACTTTTCTGACCCTCAGTTTTGTAGGCCTGTGTTATCAGCCCCCAGGCTGCAGCTTTGACAGGCTTCAAGTTCATTGATTGGCTCCTTTTTATATGAGAAATGATGGGCAGTGCAGTACTCTGACTCTCTTCTTCCTCACTTTGAAGAGCCAAGCTGTTTGAGCAGGAGAATCACATGGTTGCAAGGTTATACCAATTTGGACTGAAGGCAAGAGAATGGCAAGTTTAAACTCCCCCACACAAGAAAAAAAATCCATGTTAAAAGAAAGTAGAATGTTCAGAAAAATGGTTCTAGCCTAGCCTTCTCCCTGATATGCTACTTTTCTGTGTTCAGGGAGTTTGCTGTGTTTGGCAGTGCTCATGTAGCTTGACTTGCAGACACAAACCTTCCCCTCACCTATGAGGATCCCAGAAGGAGTGCCACTGAAGGGAGCCAACACTCCATGCATTCAACTACAAAGACCTGATGTAGCTTAGTGATTGGCAGCCCAATCCTGAGCTGCCTGGCATGTGGGGCTGCAGCAGCACCGAAAATGGGTGCTGCAGCATCCAGCACACCCCAGGCAGCTATTGCTGCCTCCTCAGGAGAAGGGGACTTTCGTCCCCTTCCTCCAGGTAAGGCAAGTAGCTCCACAATGGGGCTACTTGATTCTACAGTGACCCAAGCGCCAGCGTAGAATTTAGAGCCCCTGTGTCGGACAGGCTGCCCAACACAGAGGCTCAGGATCTGATGGAGCAAAGCTCCACTTGTCCGGCCTCCCTCCTGCCCAGCTCTCTCCCTCAGCATTCCTTCTTCCTGCCCTCTCCCTGCCCTCCCTCTGCCTCCCCTCACCCTGGAACACCTCCTCCCCGCCTCCCCCCACACCCCACCTACCTCTCCGCTGCCCAGTGGAGCTCCGGCGGTCCACTGGAGCTAGCACAGCACCAGCCAGCTGGGCTAGCACTGGCGCTCTTCTGGCGCCAAGGACCGCAAACATGCCTAACGGCACATTTTCAACAGTGTGTGCCAGCAGTGAGCCGGCACGCACTGCATAGGATTTTTAGCCAGTTGGTTGGCAACCTTCAGTCTCAAAAGACTCTGGTATCACGCTCTGAATGGTGGTTCTGGCACAGTGTCTCGTGTGGCTGAAAAGGCCGATTCGGGAGCGATAATCCCTTCCACACTGGAAGCAAGTGCAGTCTGTCCCTGGTCTGTCTCCCTGGCTATGGGCCTTCCTTCTTTGCCTCTTTGCCTCAGTCTGTTGGCCAAGTGTCCTTCAAACTGGAAGAGGCCATGCTGCATAGCCTGCCTCCAAGCGGGCTGCTCAGAAGCCAGGGTTTCCCACCTGTTGAGGTCCACACTTAAGGCCTTCAGATCCCTCTTGCAGATGTCCTTGTATCGCAGCTGTGGTCTACCTGTAGGGCGCTTTCCCTGCATGAGTTCTCCATAGAGGAGATCCTTTGAGATCCAGCCATCATCCATTCTCACGACATGACCGAGCCAACGCAGGCGTCTCTGTTTCAGCAGTGCATACATACTAGGGATTCCAACCAATAAGGTTTCTTAAATTGTATTGAGTCACCAATGCTGAGCCTACTTAGAGCGGATAATGAATTTAGTACCACAAGAGAACATGGTGTAATGTTTGCGGTGTTTCCAATAACCTGCCTTTAATTGTGTTTCTTTATGCAGAACTTGCCTCTTCAGACACTCTTGAAGTTTATGATTGATATTGCTAGTGGCATGGAATACCTGAGCTCCAAAAACTTCATACACAGGGATCTAGCTGCTCGGAACTGCATGTAAGTCCACCAGAAGTCACAGATTTTCAGGGTGCAGGGAGGACGGTGGGGAAGGCATGGGGAACTGAGTGGAGGAGAGGAGAATCAGGCCCATGAGGGGGTTGGAGACGGCAGCATCCTGAACCCCCCTGCAAACCAGGCAGCCTGACATGGGCCTCCTCGATTCTGTACCTGTTAAACCACAAGTGCAGAGCCTATGAGACCCATTGCTGCCAGCTGCTGTCTGTCCAGAGGAAGAGAGCGAACCCCCCTTTCCCTGAGGAGACCCTGGTGCTAGCTGCAGTGCCCACAGGATCCTGCATTCACCATTTTGGCACTGCTGGAGCCCTGGGCACTGCCAACGTCAGAACTGGGCCCTAAAGCATGTGCTGTGGTGGAGAAAAATAGAGGCAGTTGAGAAATCCCAATGCTAACCAGGTGATCTGCTGCTACAGTGCTTGCTGAGCTATTGACAGGACTGCAGACATCTTTCCTCTCAGCTAGCGGAAAAACTGCATTTTGCCAGCTGTCAAACTACTGAGTTGGTGGGAGAAGTGTGATTTCCAACTACAAGCCTTGTTTTGGGGTTTTTAAAATACAGTGTAGATAATGGTTGGGCTTAGATGGGCTTCTATTTCACAGTACCTCACAGCAGCATGAGATCAATAATTCTTTTGACATGAAACCTTGCATTGACACAAGGAAGGAAGCCCTTCAGCCAGCTTTTCCCTCTTGCACCACCTGGGCATGCTAAATGGTTTGGATTTTTCAACAGTCACTTTCTGGTTTCCTTTAGGCTGGGTGAAAACATGAATGTGTGTGTTGCTGATTTTGGGCTTTCTAAGAAAATCTACAGTGGAGATTATTACCGTCAGGGCTGTGCCTCTAAGCTGCCAGTGAAGTGGCTTGCGCTGGAAAGCCTGGCGGACAATCTCTACACGACGCATAGTGACGTGGTGAGTGTTTTCAACTCCATTTCCATTTTCAGCGGTGAGCTTGGCTTGAGAAGTGGTATAATGTTGCATCAGTTATGTTGCCAACACTCATGCTCTGTGTGAGTAACAGACATTTGCCTTAGGTACTGTCTCAACCCAAAAACAATATTGACAATGTTGCCATTTTTTTTCTCAACTTGAAAAGAGCAGCATGTAAACACATTTGAGATCTCCATGGTCAAGACAGAACTCCGAAAGAAAAAAAACACGTTGCAAATAGCAACAAGAAAATTGTGTTCCATGAGTTCTGGGGAATCCATTTTTCTGTGGAAGGGAAGAAAGAATCACAATACTAATAAAACACCATGATGTAATGACTGATGAAAGGTCACTGAGGGCACAATCCTGACCTTCACTTGGGTCTTGCGCCGGCCCAGGAGGGTCGCAAACGTGCCTCCTCTGGAGTAAGCTGCATCTGCACACAAAGGTGCGGAGGCTGAATCCAGCCTCCATGGTGGCTTCCTCTACGAGTCTTGTGTCAGCCTAGCTGAGCCAACACAAGGCTCTGGGGTAGGTGGGAGGGAGGTGTTCCTAAGTGGGGGCTGGGTGAGCAGTGGGCGGCCCTGGGGATGGGCAGGTGGGGAGCAGGAGGCGGGGCTGGGATCCAGCAGTTATTGAGGAGCACTGTGGTGTAGCAGAGTACTTGTCTCAGAATGGAAAGACCTCTTTGTCCACTAAACTCATTGGGTAATTTTGGACAAGCCATAATCTTTCAGCGTAACTAATGTCATAAGTGTGCCAACGTGAGTTCTGTGGCAGAAGGATGAGGCAAATGTAAAAGACAATTGGACCAAAGGGCAGTCTTGAGTCTACTGTATTTTGATTCTGCTACAAAATGAAGAGGAGTGCTCCCTCTAGTGTAATATTGTGCATAGATCACTTTCTGGCCTATGCTACACATGTTTAACTATTGGATTCAATTCTGATCTCAGGCAGACATACAGGGCAACATTAATTTTATTTATTTTATTTTATTTATTTAGTCTTTCATATTTTTATAATGACCTTCCTCCAAGGAACTCAGGGTGGTGGGCATAGTTCCTCCCTTCCTTTTTTTTTTTTTGCCTCACAACAATCCTGTGAGGCAGGTGAGGCTGAAAGTTGTTCTAAAAGGTCTTGTGAGCATGGTTTCTTGATTAGTACAGGTAAAGACTCAAGCTGTATTGGACCACCAAACCATTTTTAAATTTAATTTAGTATTATTTATTTAAAGAGAAAGGTTGGCAAATTTTTGTATTATTGTTTGATTACATTGAGAGAGAGACTGAGGAAAGAACACAGAAATTTTTAGTCAGTAACAGTGGCTGAAATGAACTGAAAAGAAGCTTGAATGCTTCATTTTTTACTAGGTAGATAGAAACTGTTCATGCCCCCTTCAGAATGGTGACTGAGTGCCCAATCCTATGGACTGTGGTATCAGCGCTCCACCAGTGCCGCTGACTTGGACTGTAGCAAAAGTGCCATAAGACACTTTTTGCACAGGCACTAACAACACATACTAGATGGACACCAAGAGTTCCTGGCAGTGTGTACAGCCGCTGGCCGGCAGCAGGGCTTTTCAAGGTGGGGGAAGAAGGTGGAAAGGGGGCAGAAGTGGGTGGAGGGAGGGGAAGAGTAGGCCTGGGAGGGGGCGAAGGCAGCAGCAGGCTCTGCCACGCATGTGAAACAGCAAAGAGCAGAAGGAGCTCTCAGCTTGCAAAAGAGGTCAAACAGTTGGCCTTTGAAATGACAGTCAGTCACGTTGGGCCAGCACAGGCTCCAATAAGTCTCCGGAACTCCTTGCAACAGGATGTGGTGATGGCATCTGGCGTAGGTGCCTTTAAAAGGGGACTGGACAAATTTCTGGAGAAAAGTCAATCACGGGTTACAAGCCATGATTTGTATGTGCAACCTCCTAATTTTAGAAGTGGGTTACCTCAGGATGCCAGATGCAAGGGATGGCACCAAGATGCAGGTCTCTTGTGGTCTTGTGTGCTCGTTGAGGAAGTTGGTGGGCCGCTGTGAGATACAGGAAACTGGACTAGATGGGCCTATGGCCTGATCCTGTGGGACTGTTCTTATGTTCAATATGGTGGCATTTATGTAGTCATGACATAGCTGGACTATAGCATTCAGAAAGTGATTCTGCTACTTGAAGAGTAGACTGAGACAGTGATGCAAGTTAATGATGCAACGAAAGTTGTTGAAATCCTAAAGGAATTTTTCTAGAACCTTCTTCCTATGAGCCCATAGTATTAGCATATCTCAAACAGATCAAAGGAACTCTGATGTAGTCAAGGAGAAGAGGTGTGGAAGAATTGTTACAAGACAGCGAAACTGTGAATCCATGAGGGTAGCATGGTAGTACTATTGATCAGGAAATATACATATTGTCCCAAATCTGAAATTATTGGCATGAGTACAGTGGGAAAGCTCACACACTGCAGCATCAAAAATATTGTTGTTGACAGCTTGTGAGCCATCTGGGTCAACTGTTGTGACACTTAGAGCTTCCATTCCATTTTTGCAAGAATAGCATTTTCTAGCATATCTCTGGTGGAACATTATATCTCCAGTTCAAATTTCCCCTCAGCAACACACTCACTAATGGCCCAATCCTACTGGCCTGTTGCACTGACAGACCACAAGAGCTGCTGGTGCAGCAGGCTTTCCATGGTTCTGTGGAATGTTTCTGCCTGCGTAAGGCCCAGAAGGCTGCATGCTGCTGACAGCAGCCCACAGATTAACCGCCAGCAGACCCCGGCTGATGGAGAGGTACTTTGGGGCTGGATCAGGGCAGGGATTTGGCCAAGCTAGATATCAGCAGCAGCAGTGGGTTTGGAACCCACCACCCCCATCTTGGCCCTGACACGGTCCTTCGCCTTAACAAAACTACTCCAGCAAAATAGCTGGTGTAGATCTGAATAGGTCCATAGGAGACCAGGGGCAGCAGAAGTGTTAAGTAAAAAAATTCTTTACGTACCTCTCCCACATGTTCCCCAGCCAGCATGCAAGATGTAGTAGACACAGTGTCAGTGGCCCTGCACCATACAGGCTGGCCCTGGAGAGGACTGGGCCATAAGTAAACTTCAGCTCATTAATATAATCTCAATTTCAGCTCCTCATCTGCATTCTGGAAACAGTCATACTGGGTCTGGCCTCTGTTAAGATTGTAAAGATTGCCAAGATAATGTACAGTGCTAAATAATAACAATAGTATCTGCATGTTTTATCATGCAGACAAGGTAGGGTACTGCTAATATAAGGTATGAGAAGAGAAGCCACATCCCTACGGTAGTGGTGCTGATCTCTGAGACAATATTGCCTGGTCTGCAGTAATAGGTGGAATTCCCCAGATACAGTTCTCCACCTTGTAGCTGGGCAAACTTAAGGAAAGGCTGTATTCAGTGGCATAGCTAGAGGGGGTGCAAAGCTCAAAGTTTTGAAGGGAGCCTCACTGTGGTGTACAAGGGCCCCTCCCCTTCAGAGCCATTCCAGGGTGGGGGAGCAAAATGGAGGTGGAGGCAGGGAGGCAAATGCTTTGTTTTCCTCTCCCTGCTTAGAATGGCTCTGAAGGGGGGGAGGGAGAACCCCTACCCCTGTTTTTCTTATATTAGTATCTATTGGTCTAACATTGCTTATCCCTCCACATCTCTAGTTGTCCTGTGTTTAAACTAAATATTTCCAGTAAATCATATATGCATGCAAACCTCAGCTTTCATAACCAAAGTCACAATAAATGCATAAGCTGAAAACAATCATTCCCGGTCATAAAAAATAATTACTTAATTTTCTTACTCCAATTTTTTCCCCCTGTTGCTGTATTTCAGTGGGCATTTGGTGTGACTATGTGGGAGATTGTGACCCGAGGGCAAACTCCATATGCAGGCATTGAGAATGCAGAAATTTACAACTACCTCATCAGTGGAAACAGACTGAAGCAGCCCCCGGAGTGCCTGGAAGATGTGTGAGTAGTTGATTGGTCCATTTGTTCCGTGAATGTAGGCATATCTTCTCCAGTGCCAGCCACACTAAGATAAGCAGAAGTTAAACAAAAACAGAGCCAAGTTTTCAAAACATATTTCATACAATTTGCATATAAAAGACTTTCAGTGAATTGTGCTTATAGGAAAACATGCTTTCTTAATGGAGGGGAGCCATGATTTCATTCAGATTATTTCATGTCCTTGTGATTCTTTTTATTGTGCCTTAAGCAACAGTTGCCACCATGCTTTGAAAATGTCTTTTACAACCAAGAAAGAAGCAAACAATTTAGAAATTAAACTTTGCACAGTGGGACATGCCAATTTTAACTGCTGTTCCCCACCACACTAAGCAAACACAAATTTAATTCATTAATATTTGTGGGTATGTGTACATTTGACCATTCAAACATTTAACCCTTTAAAAATAAAACAAAAGGCACACATACAATACATCACAAACCTATTTCAAAACAATGTAACTGTCATGGTTTTCAACCCAACCAATTCAGGGTACTGTAGTTTTGAGAAAAGGATTAGAATTATGTTTATAATGCTACAACAATTACAATCCCGGGATTCTTTCAGAAAGCCATAGAAATTCAAAACCAATTTAAATTTGTAGTGTAGACTTGATAGTCATATCCTATGCTATTGTATGATACAGCTTGATAATAAATGGAGGTCTGTGGCGTATGCTAGACCTATGGAAAATAACATTGGTAAGCTTATTTAGTGTAGCTCAGTGGTTCTCAAACTGCAGTGTCTTGATGCCCCTGCCTGAGAGCCCTGGCCTCTACCCCCTTAAGGGGCAGGTTAAGGGGGAAGGCAGCAATGTGATCCCCAGGATCATGCAGCTGTGGGGGTGGGGGGGGCTTTTTAAAAAAACACATCTTACCTTCTGCTGGGGTCCAGGAGGTGCAGGGAGCCCCACAGAGCCCTTTGCAGAGCTCTCGCAGCTTGTAAACAGTGAAAGTAGAGATTGTGACTCACTTCTAGGTTGCAATTGCAAAACCAGAAGTTGGTCGTGATCACTATTTTCACTGTTTACAAGCTGCAGGTAGCCCTGCAGACTGCTCTGCAGAGCTCCCCGCATCCCTCAGACCCTGGCAGAAGGTAAAATGGGTTTTTAAAAAAAAATCCTGTCCCCGCAGCGGCACGATCCTGGGGATCACATCGCTGCCTTTTTCCCTGCCCCCACAAAGACTTATCTTGGGATGTTTACTTCTGAGAACACCTGGTGTAGCTGATATGCAGGCTGATCATATTTGTCAGAAGTTCCACTGAGCTCAGTTGGCCTTACTCTCTGGTATGTGTGTTTAGGATCGCAGCCTTAAAGAGGAATTACCATCAGTTATTCAAGATCTTCCTAGAAAAACAATCCTAGTATTGTATACAGTACTCAGAAATGGTGCTAGTTAGTATTGTGTCAGCAAATTGTGGTATTGAATAAGTTTCAGTAAGCCTAAGAAACTTGATGTAGCCCTGCTTAGCCCTGCTAAGGGTGTCATCCAAGCATTCTTTGTTCTGCTTCTCCTTGCACAGGTTTCCTTTAAAATGTGCACTTTTCAAAGAGCCTTGAATGTGGTTCACAGCTGGAAGACTGTTGATGGCATGGATGGCATCTATTCTCATGTAGCTGTGGCCATTTTTCCAGGCATGGAGATTAATGGAATACTGAAAGAGCATAAATAGCAGACCATTTTGGATCTCCCAGGCCAGGAATCAAAATATACAAAACTAGTTACAAGAGCCCAAGTGGAGATTTAGACTTGTTTTTTTTTTTTTCCTTAATCAGCACTTTTTCCAGGCCTTAAAAGTTAAAAGAATTAAAGAAATCCACTATGTTAGTACAAAGTTCACATTTCTGAATTAAGCCTAATTAATTCACTGGATCACGGCTCTGGATTCAGGACCAACTCTTCCACCAGGTAGGATTTGTCACCCTGCCTCACATGGTGGATTTGGGAATATAACTAAAAGGCAGAAAATCATTCAGTGTAGATCATTATTGCACTCTACACTGTTACACTCTGTTATACTCTACAACCTCAGGAACATCATTTGAATTTTCTGATTCAAATACCGGGATGACTCAGGCCTCTTCTGCTCAGACTGCTTTCAGTTTGAGGACCTCATGTCTGTTAATCCACTTCTGTTTCCATGGCTTTAATGGTGCTGCTGACAGTGCTGCCGACAGGGCGGTTTACACTGACAAGATTTGAAACCTGGTGGGGAGAGATGGATGCTCCAAGCCCTTTTTTCTCAGTAGTTTTTCCTCTCTTTGCTTTGCAGCTATGATCTCATGTGTCGATGCTGGCATTCGGAGCCCAAGCTACGCCCGAGCTTCGGAGCACTGAAGCTGCAGCTGGAGATGATCTTGGCAAGACTGTCTTTGCTCTCTTCCAGTCAAGATCCTTTGTACGTCAACATTGGGAAACCACACGAAGTATCTTGGAATGAACCTGCAATGGATTCTCCGTTTGGAACCTTGGACAGTGAAGTGGATGTTGCAGGAGCAGCCGCTGTCGCTGTCACTAGTGACTATCGTTACATCATGAGCCCCATGTGCCTTGGAAATGATGCTGAAAGCGAGAGACACCCAGATGCTTCTGACGGGGAGGCTAGGAGCCTTCTGTACGATCTGGAGATGGGAGCAAAACAATGTTAGCTTGGAAAGAAAACTGACACTTTCCTCTCCTCCAATAAGATGTGTGTATCTTTTTCATCATATGGTACCGCTTGACAAAGACAGTTGTAGGCTGCTTGTAACCAGCATAGGTAGCTTTAACATGGGCTACTTCTGTGGCTGCCTACAGCTGTTTTGGTTGCTGTGGCCGACAGCTGGAAATAATAACAAATCCTAATCACCTCTTGGCCTTCTGAGGGTAGGCTCAATGGTCAATGAAATCCAATGAGAGCAGGCCCAGTCTGTGACAGCCCGGAAATGCTAGTTTGCCTACAGACTTCTGACTGAGCACTGGAGTCAAGTAGAGTGCTCTTGGCGCTCTCATTTTTGTATTGTTCTCCCCCTCTCCCTCGGGAAAGCAAGTTTGGGACCAAAACATGAGGGGGAAGGTTTATCTGGCCGATGTTCACATTGATTTATACTGTCTTTCAAGCATGTGAAAAACCCTCATATAGCAGTACTGCCTAGAGCTCTTATCTACCTCAGTGGTTCTCAAACCAGGATCTGAAAAGCTCCTTCCATACAATGGGGAAACATTGCACCTTTTCGAGAGTAGTGTTTTGTTGCCAGCAAAATCTGGGCATTCCTCAAGGCTTCCCCAGCAGCTAAGTAACAACACTCTACTCCCTTCCAGAGGGTCAGCTTTTCTTGTCTTCCTCCATTTTATGTCTCACATAAAATCAGTTTTAATCAGAGTTGCCATCGGAAGCAAAAATGAACAGTGATAAAACATAGATGAACATAACCAAACTTCAGACAGATTTAAAGAGAATACTGCAGACAAAGCTGGAGCGGTGTGTGGGATAACTGGATGCTAACATTGCAATCTTAAGCAGACTAAAGAGTAAACCCTACTATGTGCAATGGGATATACTTATGAATAAACATGCTTATACTTGCCTTGTTAATTATGCAAAGCATTACATACCCAGCAAAGAAAAGCCTTTTTTAAAGGCTATAATGACAGTAGACAGCAGTACTTTCAGACAAAAATAGATTTTCATTTTACTGCAGTGGTTCCCAACAGGTGGTCCATGGACTACATGTGCTCTGTGAGACCCTGAGAAGTGGTCCATGAGGTCTCAGGAAAAAAAAAAGATCACCTTTGATCACTTCCAGTATCTCACCAAATGAGCACTTCTCCACTGACCACCAGAAAGAGTGAAGAACAGATTGCCTGCAACCAGCACTGAAGTGCCAGCTGTGGCTGTTGGTGGTTTGTTCTCCACCCTGCTCGGTAGCTTGTGAGGAAGTGCTCACTGTTCCCCACAGAGAAGGCGAACACACTGTCCACTGCCAGCATTTCCAGTGCCTCGCTGAGCACATGATGTGTACTACCAAATTGTATTGTATTTTTTTGTGTACAGGGGTGGGTGGGAGGGTTGCATGTGATCCACAATTCCAATTTTTGCCTCAGTGGTCTGTGGGAACCTCTGTTTTATTTTCTTTATCCCGCTGCCTTTAAAAAAAAAATTATAATCTGTAACTGCAGCGACAAAGCTGGTAAACTGATGCCAGCAAAAGAAGGAGACACCAATGAGATGCTTCCTAGATCAAAAAGGGATTGTCAGTCAGAAAGGGTTTGAGAATCACTGGCCCACCTGATGAGACGCTCTTCTGGCATCCTGCTCAAGTTCAGCTGCATTAGAACATAACTGTGCCTATTTTGGCAACATTCCAGAAGGAAATATTCATTTTTAAAATCTGCCTGTGTATGATTAATCATAACTGAAAAGAATAATGTGTGCTTTGAGGAAAAAAGAATAGTACAATGTGTAAATCAATCCATTTTTTTTACAGCTGTTCCTAATGTAAGGTAGACCTAGGGCACTGCACCAGATCTTGGCTGCCTGAACTTTTAACAAATCTAAATTCTTCTTCTCTGATTGTTTGAAGACTCCCTTAGACCATGCTGTTCCTATGTAGCCACAGAATCACACTGAGTGTGACCCACCTGAAGCTAAGTACTTTACAGCCCATTTATTTCCGTGAGAGAGTGTAGCATATGCTTAGTTCTCTCCTACTGTAGGACTTAAAATGCTTGTTTTAGGCTGGATCATACCCATTGTTCTGTTTCTGGGCTGCACATCCCTTAAAGGCTGTTTGCACAACAAACCCCAGAGACAGTAAGAGAATACCACCGATAATACGTTTGTGTTAAGACATGTTTTCTTGAAGGATGTGTCATTAATTGCTTGCTGAGAAGAAATATCTTCCCAACATTTATACAGGATTACAGAATTACTGAAGCTAAAATCACCATATAAACCCTGCTGAGGAACATTGACAAGGCACCTTATATGAATTAGTTTACTGTTATCTGGTTTTAATCCCTTTTGTTCACATGAATCAGATGCATAATGGAGGGGAGTATTTTTCCAAGGAGTAGAGTGGTCATTCTTAGTAAGCAGTTCATAGAAGCCAGTTCCTACTTCACCTTTTAGCACAGGGCAATCCAACTTTGGTCAGCCAGGGGACTGCATGACCCTTGTGTAACCCCTAGCAGTAATTGGTGGTGATGTGATGACATCAATGCCAATTACATCTGCAAGCAGTGGAGTTGGGTGCAGCAGGGCTTTTCAGTCTCCCTCCCACAATGTTCTGGCTTCTCCTTCTCCAAAGGATCAGCAGGGAGATAGAAAAGCTTCTGAAGCAGGAAGAGCAGGGGGGCCTGTTGCTGGGCTTTCAGGACCTGCCAAAAGGAGTCTTCTGGGTGTTGGACATTCCTGACAGAGGTTAGAAAAACGGGTGGCAGTATGACTGGAGAAATGGCGTAAGCATTGAGAAATCTGTATCTGATATTCTTGAACAAAGTGGTAAGAGTTGGTGTGTTGTATTCATGCAGAGTGTGAATGCACTATAGTTGAGACCACATTGAAAAGAAATTATCCTATGAGACTTATGACAAAAGTCCCACGTTTTAAATTCCACTCTTGCATTTGAGACCAGATCTGGAATAAATATTCTGACATAGTATGAACCTTAGATGGATACTCATCTGGTTGAACTGGCCACTCAAAGCAAGAGTTACAATGAAAACTTTTCAGTGGCCTACGCAATAATTCAACGTAGGTGTCAAATGAACTTTGTTGAAGATTAGGCAGTGCCCTCCCATCTTCCACTTCACCCCTTATTAAGTTTGTTTACAAGAGTCACAGGAGAGGGGTGAAAACTTAATTCTTAACAAAGAATACCACCTTGCCTCACTTGTGCTCTCAAAGTGTGCAGTGTGAAACATGAAGGCTAACACCCCAATCCTATGCCTCTTTACTTAGAATGGAGTCTCAGTGGATTCTGTGGGATTTACTCCCAAGTCAGTGCGCATAAGATTGCAGCTTTCCTGCAGCAGTCAGTTAACAAGAAGAGTAAGTGTACATACAAAGTCTAATTTTCTGAAGCATGTCATTAGTTTTTATGCTTTTTTAAAATAAAACTGGTACTGTGTCATAATGGTTGCCTATTGTTTGCTTCATGTCACTTCCTTACAGTTGCTTTTTTAAACTCTTCAGAATGGAACTGAGAAAACGGGGTGTCCCTGAAATTCAATGATTACACAGTGTATTGAATCAAATAACCACTGCCTTCCTAGGGCTGATGAGGCAAAATTGGGATATAGGGTGAGAGTAAACCAACTTTCCTAGAGTGTATCCCTACTATAGCCTGGCCATTGCAGAAGTCCTTCTTGCTGTTAAGTCCCACTCATGAACAACTGCTTCTGAGACTCAATTCACCCATTAAAGCATTTGGATTCTGCCTTTTCATTTTAAAAAATCCGCAAGACAGCTAACAACATTGAATATGGTTGTTTAAAAAAAAAAAAAAGGTTTAAAAAGATGGTACAGCAAATCAACAGCAGCTACCAGAGAAAGCACTTCTTCAAATATCCAGAGCCCAGAAAAGTTATTGCTTTAAAGGTAAACACAAGCACTTTAATCCAATTTTGCCCATCCCACAGATGTGCACATTTGATCCCTGTTGCGTAAATGCAACGTTGGGCAGAAATGGCTTAAACTGGTTCTAAAAACTGATCAGGAAACAAGGCACCTGTTGGAAAATTGGGATAGTATGTTCTAAGTGGTCAATTTCAGTCAAGAACTTGGCAGCCTTATTTCATACCAAACCTTGCTTTCAACAGCTGCCCTTCAGAGAGCCTGTTACAATAGTCCAGCCTGGGTGTGACCAAGGCATGAGTTACTATGGCCAAAAAGCTACAACAGCTTCTCATACCTTCCAAAATTCAGTAACATTTGTGCAGTGAGACCAATGCTCCTGTTGGCATCCTTCAGTCTCGGAAGACCATGGTATCGCGCTCCAAATGGTGGTTCTGGAAACAAGTGTCCTCTCCAGTGCGCGAAGCCTGGGTAAAGTAGATATGAAGGATAGACTGTTTCCCATGCAGCAAATCCCCCCTCTCCACGTCGCTGAAATGGTCCAATGGAAAGGCAGAGGCCAATACGGTTGGTCCAATGGAATGAAATGGTCCAATGGAAAGGCAGAGGCCAATACGGTTTGGACCTATGCTCCAAAGGGGTTCAAAGTCCCATAGGGTATTTCCAAGTTCTTAGTTTTCTGGCAGTCTGCACTTGTATCTTGCTAGTATGCTTTTTTCATCCCATCACAGAACAATCACATTATTTAAAAACAGAAACATATAGACAGGACTGTGAAATGACAGAAATGTAATACTGTGTTGATTTACCTTAATGAAGAGTGCACTAAAACTGGAGTCTCAGTAACACAGTTTGATGAACTACACAGGCCAACACACACATCTGATGAATTACAAAGGCCAACACACTTTTTTGCTATCTTAAAAGTTAAGACCAACTCCTGGGTATATTTGGGATACTAATTCTAAAAGTAGCATCAGTTTTGCACAATGATATCACGTTTCAGAGATACAGAATAGCCTTGTTAGTGAATGGTTCAAGCAGTTTCCTCACAAGGCCTTTGGCCCCGTTAGTTGTTGGCAACCTTCAGTCTCGAAAGACCATGGTATTGCGCTCTGAATGGTGGTTCTGGAACAGTGTCTAGTGTGGCTGAAAAGGCCGATTCGGGAGTGACAATCCCTTCCACACTGGGAGCAAGTGCAGTCTGTCCCTGGTCTGTCTCCCTGGCTATGGGCCTTCCTTCTTTGCCTCTTTGCCTCACTGTTGGCCAAGTGTCTCTTCAAACTGGGAAAGGCCATGCTGCACAGCCTGCCTCTAAGCGGGCCGCTCAGAGGCCAGGGTTTCCCACCTGTTGAGGTCCACTCCTAAGAGGAAGGTAGTGCTGCGATCCCCGGGATCTTGCTGCTGCTTGGGCTGATTAGGGGTACCTTATCTGCAGCTAGCGCCAGCCTCTGAGAGGGGTGTGGTGAGCCCTGCAGAGCTCTCTGCAGGGCTCCCAAACTACATCCAGGTTTTGATCACAAGGAAGCTGACTGAACCATTTACTACAAGGCTATGATGTATCTCTGAAAATAGACATCATGGAGCAAAACTGATGCCATTCTTGAAATCAGTGCCTCAAAATAATATGAAATCACCATAAATTTTGAAACAAGAAAGGTTTTTTCTGACCCTCAAATTCATGTTTCTGTTATTTTCACATTCTCCTTGTCCTAAAAATGGAAACCAGTAAAAGCTGTTGGTTTTTTGCTCACTTGCTCACAATTCCAGCATTTTTATCATTTCTTAATCTCATAAAACATCTCTTGTTCATTTGTCCAGCCAAAATTGCTAACCCAGATGTTCAGCTCTAGCTGGGCAAGTTTGGAAAAGGCAGGCATCTCATGTTATTCACTTAATAACAGAATATTGGCTTTGGGCCTGTAGTTTTCAGCAGCTTTTAAGCAGACTAATTGAATTTGCAGACAAAAACAAAATGGAGACTGGCTCCAGAGTGTGGCGAATGTACTATAAAGCCTGTTTGCACTGACTTGGGATCAGGCTGCACGAAAACAACATGCCAGATCCCATCCCTGTGCCAGCTGAGCAAGGTAGGTTAGCACTTCCGATCATGTCTGGAGGTCCTCTGAAGGCCCTCCCATGGATCTCAATACTTGCAGGTTCAGTAACCACGAGGAGACTGGGAACAGATCCCTCTGGATACTGAGGTTCAACTTGTATACCGAGGTCCAACCTGGGTGTAACAGATCCAATCCAAATCAGTCTGGAATTCAAAGTAGTGCCAAATTTCATCTCCTACTAAAGGTACTCCCCCCATCTCCAGTTTTACAATGGAGGATCCTAGGACCAGAACCACTCCACTCCCAGCACTCCTCCTCCTCCTCTTCTTCTTCTTAACAGTATTTATATAGCACTTTTTAACAAAAAGTTCACAAAGCGGTTTACAGAAAAAAATAAAAAACAGAAACCTTCTTAGTTTAGATTCAAAGTTTTTGGCAGGAGGGCCACATCCACTGGCATCGCTAGAGGGTGTGGGGGTGCGGGCCACACTGGGTGACACGCCAGGGGGGTGATGCGCCCGGGGGAAGATGTGTTAACCTCGCAGCGTTAGGAGCTAGCCCATCATGCCATACACCGTTGGATGCGGAATGGCCGGCGGATCGCAATGCAAAAAACAGAACTGAAATCGCTCCTTTCATTCAAAAGTTTTGACCAAAAAACCGGAAGGAAACGACACCAGAATGGTCCCGATCCAATGAATGCAGCTCCCCAAAAATATCCAGGAAGCTCCCCCCTCCCAGCTAAGAGTTTGAGCCCGAAAGGAAGCCACGTGGTCACATTTACTGGCAAGTAGGCGGACTTGCCTTAGTCAAGGCAGGCGGAGAGGCTCCAAGGACGTCAGAATGGTCCTGATCCAATGAATGCAGCCCCCAAAAACACGGAGAAGGAGGTCCCCCCTCCCAGCTGCGAGTCTATGGAGCTCTATGGAAAGTGAAGCAGCCTTTACTCACGTTTACTCGCGTTTACTTGCATTTACTCGCGAGTAGGCAGACGTGCCTTGGCTGGTGGTCTGGCCAGGCAAAGGGGAATGTGAGGACACTGGAATGGTCCTGATCCAGGGACCTGGAGCGCAACAAATGCTCCAGAAGGCAGCCTCCCCCCCCCCCACTAAAAAAGACAAAAAAGTGGCT
Source organism: Tiliqua scincoides (assembly GCF_035046505.1). Taxonomy (NCBI): domain Eukaryota; kingdom Metazoa; phylum Chordata; class Lepidosauria; order Squamata; family Scincidae; genus Tiliqua; species Tiliqua scincoides. The sequence goes on from NC_089821.1 coordinate 15,143,800, forward strand.
TGAACTGGTAAGGGGAAGTTTTCTATTTTGCAGTTGCAAAGCCAGGTGGGTCTTTATCTTGATATGCTTGAAACAGAAGAACTTTAAACTGGGCACTGGGAGGGTTGGAAATCTCACTGATTCTTTTTGGGCGGTTGTTGTTGCAGGCAGACTACAGAGTAAGCTCCATTGACCACTATGGGACTTACTTCAGAGTAGACATGCATAGGATTGGGCTCACAGGCTGCAGTTCTACCCACACTTTCCTGAGAGTAAGCCCCATTGACCACAATAGGACTTACTTCAGAGTAGATTCACTTGGTGGAATAGGACTGGCTCCCCCTTATGTAATTATTTTATTTTAATTAGGTATTTATAATTATTTATTTTAATTTGCTTGATGATGTCACTTCTGGCCATGACATCACTTCCAATGGGTCCTGGACAGATTGTCATTCTAAAAAGTGGGTCCCAGTGCTAAAAGTTTGAGAACTGCTGCAATAAGTTGTAAGCAAGTTGACACAGGGGTGTGTGTGTGTGTGTGTGTGTGTGTGAGAGAGAGAGAGAGAGAGAGAGAGAGAGAGAGAGAGACTCTGCAAGTTTTCAAAATCACTAAAATCAGAGTTTGGAGGAATAAGACCATCATGTTATATATCAATCAATGCGTAATTTCATGCAGAATGCAATGAAACAAACCACATTGAAATATCTGTGTTATAACAAAAGGTACAGCCAAAAAACCGGTGGTGGTGGGGCAATGGTACATCACCAAGCCCACCTGGGGCATTGCCCCACCCACTACATGGGGTGACACGCAGGCCTCCCGCACTGGGTGACTCAAATCCTAGTGACCCCACTGACCACATCGTCTTTCTGACACTGTGCCAGGGGCCGGGGGAAAAAAGAATTAATTTACATTTAAAATTTGAATAAATTTACATAAGTTTACATAAATGAATATATTAAAGATGAACTTATATGAATAAGCAAGGCTGGCCTTTCCTTTGCTGCTGCTACCGCATCATAGACGTGAAACAACAAGCAGTGTAGGGAGCCCTCATCCCACAGCTCACGCAAGAGGTCAAACAGTCGCCCTCACGCTGAGAGCAGTTGCATTGGGCCAGTGTGGGCTCCAACAAATCTTTGGCAGGCCAGAGGCTCATTGGAGACTGGGGGCTCCCTGAGGGCTGCATTGAGAGGCCTCGAGGGTCGTAAGTGGTCCCAGGGCCAGGATTTGGGCACTCCTGGTTTAGATTAAAGCAACAGTACTGCAGTGGATCAGGATTACAATGGTGGCAAACTTCAGGAGCACTGCTCAAGGAGGAGGAGAAAGTAATGTCCACCCCCATCCTCCTCTCTCTTACTCTCCACGGAGGGCACACTAGGAAAAGATGAAGTAGCATCCACGTGGAGTGGTCAGGATGGCAGTGTACCAGGGCAGGTACAGAGTACAGGTCACCCCTCCAGTGGTTGCCCCCCTCCTCCAGCCCACCACTCACAGCAACTCAAAAAACTAGAGATTAATTCCTAATACTTTCCCATCCCTTGATTGAAGATATCACCCTTTTCTTAATTGAATGAGATTTTGAAGCTAACTTTTTTTAAGGCTTGGTTTAAGACCACATCATTAGCAGTACTATAAAACTATATTGCTCATAAACACTAATATAAGATTCCTGCAAGTTTTATATGGATTATTATATCTATGTAGCAAAACTATGTACACCAGGGGTGCTCACACTTTTCTGGCTCGAGAGCTACTTTGAAACCCAGCAAGGCCCGGAGATCTACCAGGGGGGAAGGAAGCGTTTGACAGACACCCCCTTTAATGTATGGAGCCCCTGCTGGAGTCTAGTCAGTTTCGTCAGTTTTGTTGCTGCATGCCTGAAGAGCAGCTAAAGTGTCAGTTTCAGTGTCAGTTTAGTGTCAGCTAAATATGTCAGTTTCGTCTAGTCACTAGACAAAACTGACATATTAACAGTTTGGAGAGACAGGGCTCCGCGATCTACTCATTTTGCCTCGCGATCTACCGGTAGATCGCGATCCACCTATTGAGCACCCCTGATGTACACAATATAACCCTACATCAGGTTTGAATTGTGTTGTATCTACTAGTTATAAGCCCTAAATGGCAAAGAGCATTGCCATCTAACAGATCCAAGTCTAGCAGTTCCCAAAGTCCTACTTTGTGACCATGGTAAGTATTGGTGGAGGCAGAGGGAGGCCGTGAGGGTGCTGAACCAATGGTGCCACCACCAGGAGCAAGGGGTTTTACCTGGGGTGTCCTGCTGGCCTCCTGGAGGGCCTGGGAGGCTCACAGACCCCTCTATGGGCCTCTGCACTGCAGCAAATAGCTTCAATTGCAGATTAAAGCCCATTTCTGATTTTTGCATGAAAACTGGAAGTTGGCTCTGATCGCTGGTTGGAGCTATTTGGAGCAGTGGGGAGGCCCACTGAGGGGGCTGTGAGCCTTCTGGAGGCCAGCAAGATATCCCAGGTAAGTTTAAAAAAACCTTTGCTCTCACCAGCGGCAATACAAGATATGTGTCACGAACTAATCCAATGTACATGTTTTCCCTGCCACAGTCAAAATATTTCTGCAAAATATCGTCAAAGTACCAAATGGCTTTAAGTAAACAAGCAAAACAAACAAACAGGAAGAGATCAACTGTAATTGCCCCATGGGTTGCTCTTCGTACGATACCTACTAGGACCTGTAACCAGTGATGAACTTTTCCTCCAGAAATTTGTGCAATCCCGTTTTAAAGGCGTCTAGGCCAGGTGACCTCACCAGACTAATTACATGCTGGATAAAGAAATAGTTTCCTTTAGAATAGATAGAATTCTGATAGAATTCTCCTTCCAAAAAGTGGGCCCCAGTGCTAAAAGTTTGAGAACCTCTGGCCTAGGCCTTCATGTGCATCACTTCTGGGTTCCCCCCAGAGGAGGAGATGCTGGCGGTCTCATGCCCCCCTCCTCCTGTGAAGGATTCCTAAAGGGGGGCCACTACAGGAGGAGGGGGGCATGAGCTGCTAGCACCTCTGGGGAGAATCCAGAAGTGACTAACTTGCATGTTGCAAACCCCTGGCATAGCACCATGAGCAAGTGCCCCCTCAGGTCCAAATCCTATCCAACTTTCCAGCACTGGTGCAGCCACAATGCAGTCCTGAGGTAAGGGAACAAATGTACTCTTACCTTGAGGAAGCCTCCTTGATTGCTTCCCTACCACAGGATGCAGCACACATCCCCTTGGCACAGCTGCATCAGCAGTGGAAAGGTGGATAGGATTGGGCCCTCAGGCTCCACCAGTTACACCTCTGGTGTGAGGAGGCACATCGCTGCTCCATCAACCCAGCCCTGCACTATGATTACCTACCACAGTACAATAGGTGGGTCATGAATCAATTTCAGGTGGGTCCCCATTCATTTCAACATTTTATTTTTAATATATTAGACTTGACGCTACCATGGTATGTGAATGCATTTGGGGAAATGTTACAGATTTCTACTTTTAACAGGCTATTATGTATATGCTTTTAACAATGATAGTAAATGGGACTTACTCCTGGGTAAGTGTGGGTAGGATTGCAGCCTAGGATTGTTAAAAAAATTTCCTAGTTGATGATGTCACTTCCAGTGGGTTCTGATAGAATTCTCCTTCCAAAAAGTGGGCCCCAGTGCTAAAAGTTTGAGAACCTCTGGCCTAGGCCTTCATGTGCAACATTTGCACGTAGTTGCAAGTTGTATGTATTAAGACATACAAAATTATGCAGGGGATGGACATAGAAAGACGCTCTTTTTCCCTCTCACATAACACCAGAAGCAGGGGCCATCCACTAAAATTGAGTGTTGGGAGAGTTAGGAGAGACAAAGGAAACTATTTCTTTATCCAGTGTGTAATTAGTCTGGTGAGGTCATCTGGCCTAGACGCCTTTAAAACGGGATTGCACAAATTTCTGGAGGAAAAGTTCATCACTGGTTACAGGTCCTGGTAGGTATGTGTGAGCTCCTGATATAAGATGCGGGCTACCTCAGCGTGCCAGATGCAGGGGAGGGCACCAGGATGCAGGTGTGTCTTGCTGTCTCAAGCCCACCCTGAGGCATCTGGTGGGCCACTGTGAGCTGCAGGACGCCACTCTGTTGGGGCACAAGCGGCCAGCAGGCGACCTGCCCGCATGGGCGCACGGTGTGCTCCTGCCTGGCGGCACGCGGGGATCTGCCTAAGCAGGGAAAGCAGTGGGAAGGGGAGGGGTGTGCATGGGAAGGACTCGGTCCTCCCCCTTCCCAGGCGCCTGGGAAACTGCTGGAAGCTCATCCCTGTGCAAGCAACACTCCCCTTTTCTCGCGGAGCCTCTGACGCCTTCTGGGCTGCATCGGGCGGGGATGGGGCGGGGCGAAGTCTAGGATTGGCTGTGCGGGGGGGAGGGTGAGCCCATCAGAGGCGTGGCAGGCTTGGTGCCCGCGTGGCTTCCTTCCCCCTCCTGCATCCAGGGGGCAGCTCAGCCACAAAGCTTGTGCTGCACCATCAGGGATGCTTGTGCATGATCTGCCTTAGTTTATGCCCAGGGGGTGTTAGTACAGGTGCATTCTAACACACACCTGTTGTGTGTGTGGTGTGTGGGGAGGCAGGTTTGGTAGAGCCTCCCCACGAGTCCCACCAGATTGGAATCCCCCTTGGCTTGCCAAGCATGAAGGAAGTCTGACTCTTTGTTTTCTCTAGGCAAGTCGCAGCAGGTAGTCTTAAAGAAATTAGAATATATTTCTGCAAAATTGAAAGCAATAGAGATGCAGAAGAATCAGCAGCGTAAAGGAAAACCTGTGGAGACAGGTAGGCCTTTTGTAGAAAACAGTCTCTCCGGAAAGATGAAATTGGTGATCATGTGTAACAGGACTATAACAGTTGATACTTTCTAGGAAAGGGAAGTGTACCACACATAGACTGAAAGAAGGATATACTCATTCACTACACAACAGGAAAACCTGTGTCATAGGTCACTGTATCTGTATTCTCAGAATTCTCCTGTCTGTACCTGATTAGACTTGACACTAGGTATGTAAAAAATCTATTTACCTGTCCTTCTGGGCCTTTGCACCAAACCATCAACACATTATCAAACCTCATCAAGCAGCATCACAGTCAACCTCATACACTCCAAAGCAAGGCCCTTCTGACTGCCTTTTATCTGGTGGGCTGCTGTGAGATACAGGAAGCTGGACTAGATGGGCCTATAGCCTGATCCAGTGGGGCTGTTCTTATGCCTTCTAGAAGCATCTTGCTGTGGGGGGGGGGAGTAGTTTTGCTCCCACACCCAAGATGCTGGCTCTTAATGGCAGTGCAGAATGGCCTATCTTTGCAGTACACTGCTTGGCTATAGAGCTGTCTACTTGGCAGCAGGAAGGAGAATGTGATCCTGGTTCTTATGATGAAACTCTGCATACTGCTCTGTATATGCACAGCAAGCAGGATTACACCTTAAATCAGGGGTGTCCAAAGTTTTTAGCTGGAGGGCCACATCATCTCTCTGACACTGTGTCGGGGGCCGGGGAAAAAAAAGAATTAATTTACATTTAAAATTTGAATAAATTTAAATAAGTTTACATAAATGAATATATTAAAGATGAACTTATATGAATGAATGAAGGTCTTGCGATAGCTCAAGGCCTATAAAAGGCCTTGCACAAAGCAAGGCTGGCCTTTCCTTTGCTGCCTCTGCTGCATCACAGACATGAAACAGCAAGCAGTGGAGGGAGCCTTCATCCCATAGCTCACGCGAGAGGTCAAACAGTTGCCCTCATGCTGAGAGCAGTTGCGTCGGGCCAGTGCGGGCTCCAACAAATCTGCAGAGGGCCAGAGGCTCATTGGAGACTGGGGGTTCCCTGAGGGCCGCAATGAGAAGCCTCGAGGGCCGCAAGTGGCCCCAGGGCCAGGGTTTGGGCACCCCTGCCTTAAATGTATTGTCACATATCTTTGTTCTTCCAGATGCACAATTGTCTTCTGTCACCTGTTGAAGTTGATCTCATGATATAGTTAGCATTTTTCAATTTGAAGAAGGAAATGATTTCCTATTCTTGGCTGTGGTCCAGAGAAATATGAAACTGGCTCTATGGGGATCTTTGAACTTTGCCTTCATGCTACAGAACAATCCTTTTGGAAACTAGGGAGACTGAAAAGCAATGTGATTAGACATAGAAGTCTGCTGGGCAAAGCAAAAAACCAAAATCCTCTTGCCATGTCCAGATTTTTGGGTGGGCCTAAATTATGTACTTGCTTAGATCACATCTCTTCTCATTCCATGTACTTTGTTTTGGCTTCCAGAAAATTACTAACTTCTCTGCTAAACAAGACTGAAGAGGAAAAAGAGATGACAAGGAATAAACTACTAGATCAATTAACAAGTTGCTAGGTCTTGAAAGCGTACCTTGGAGACTTTTGAAGTCCAGTGCAAAATTACTAATCTTATAATAAAAATATACAACTTGTCACAAAAATTGGCCTTTTTCTCAGAGGATTGGATGGTAGCCACCTTAACACCAATTTTTAGAAATAAATCAAAGAAACAGCTGTTAGCCTAATATCTGTTAAATTGGTAGAAGATGTTGAATTTATAGTTAATAAACGTGCCAAAAATGCCCTTGCTGAGGAAGAATCTGCACGACTTCTGTAAAGTGAAAAACCTTTTAGAACATCTTAAGAGTAGAAATAAATATGTACATACAGGTGGTACATAGAAATTATATATACTCGAATTTCCAAGACAGACTTGTCAGATGCCCTCATGATAGATTCCCCCAATTAACTGAGCAGTCATGGAATAAGAGAGGTCCTCTTATGAATCAGTAATTGGCTATTTTGAGCACAGTGACCAGATGTCCGCTTTTCCCAGGACACGTCCTCTTTTTTAGCTTCATGTCCTGGAACTTAAATGTCCTCCTTTTCCCTGTGAGCAGGCAGCACAGTGCCTTCTCTAATTAATAAATTATACATAATAAATTATATGTAATAGTTTTAAATTTAGTAGTAAGTAATCTAGTGTTTAAATTAATCACATGAAATCAGTATATGAGTGTTTTCAGCTTTTATTTTGTCATGTCCTACATTTTTCTTGTATGTCCTACATTTTGGGGTGCCTGCTCCTCTTTTGTGGTTATGACATCTCGTCATCCTGATTTTTGAGGGATTGAGGTGTCGAGGGAGTGTATTTTGGGGCAGAGAGATCGGGTTCGTTCCGCATTGTCTATTATAGTGCCAGGGGACAGCGGGGAACAGCACTGATGTCGTACACCCAGGAAGCAAGAAGAGAACAATAGGGAAACATTCTAGGAAAGGAGAACTGTGTGGTGGAATGGTAGTTGGGGAAAAGCAGTTGGAAAGGCAGTTGGAATGTTTGGAAAGAGTAGTTAAGAGGCAGTTGAAAAAGAATGTCGGGAGAGATAGTGGCTCTGAGGAAAAGCTGTTGAGCAGATTGTTGGGAAGGGCTAAGGTACATGAGAAGCATTGCCTGAGGACCATCTAGAAAGTCCCACTGAGGAGCAAACCTCTTATAGAGAATGTTAATACTTACCTCACTGCTTTAAAGTTTATAGTCAATATTTTTTAAAGAAATCCTGCTGTAGCAGTGTTGTTTGATGGGGACCAAGCACTAACCTGACAAATCCAGTGTTATTTAGTGGCCACAGTAACGTTACCAAGTGACAATAGAGGGGTTTTAAGGAATTAAGGAATTAAAGGAGATAGAGGTTGAAAGAGAAGCTGTTTCAGACCTCATTGATAAATTAAACATCAATAAGTCACCGAACCCAGATGGCATGCACCCAAGAGTAATTAAAGAATTGAAGAATGAAGTTGCAGATCTCTTGACTAAGATATGCAACTTGTCCCTCAAAACGGCCACGGTACCAGAGGACTGGAGGATAGCAAATGTCACGCCTATCTTTAAAAAGGGAAAGAGGGGGGACCCGGGAAACTATAGGCCGGTCAGCCTAACATCTATACCGGGTAAGATGGTGGAATGCCTCATCAAAGATAGGATCTCAAAACACATAGATGAACAGGCCTTGCTGAGGGAGAATCAGCATGGCTTCTGTAAGGGTAAGTCTTGCCTCACGAACCTTATAGCATTCTTTGAAAAGGTCAACAGGCATGTGGATGTGGGAGAACCCGTGAACATTATATATCTGGACTTTCAGAAGGCGTTTGACACGGTCCCTCACCAAAGGCTACTGAAAAAACTCCACAGTCAGGGAATTAGAGGACAGGTCCTCTCATGGATTGAGAACTGGTTGAAGGCCAGGAAACAGAGAGTGGGTGTCAATGGGCAATTTTCACAATGGAGAGAAGTGAAAAGCGGTGTGTCCCAAGGATCTGTCCTGGGACCGGTGCTTTTCAACCTCTTCATAAATGACCTGGAGACAGGGTTGAGCAGTGAGGTTGCAAAGTTTGCGGACAACACCAAACTTTTCCAAGTGGTGAAGACCAGAAGTGATTGTGAGGAGCTCCAGAAGGATCTCTCCAGACTGGCAGAATGGGCAACAAAATGGCAGTTGCGCTTCAATGTAAGTAAGTGTAAAGTCATGCACATTGGGGCAAAAAATCAAAACTTTAGATATAGGCTGATGGGTTCTGAGCTGTCTGTGACAGATCAGGAGAGAGATCTTGGGGTGGCAGTGGACAGGTCGATGAAAGTGTCAACCCAATGTGCGGCAGCAGTGAAGAAGGCCAATTCTATGCTTGGGATCATTAGAAAAGGTATTGAGAACAAAACGGCTAATATTATAATGCCGTTGTACAAATCGATGGTAAGGCCACACCTGGAGTATTGTGTCCAGTTCTGGTCGCCGCATCTCAAAAAAGACATAGCGGAAATGGAAAAGGTGCAAAAGAGAGCGACTAAGATGATTATGGAGCTGGGGCACCTTCCTTATGAGGAAAGGCTACGGCGTTTGGGCTTCTTCAGCCTAGAAAAGAGATGCCTGAGGGGGACATGATTGAGATATACAAAATTATGCAGGGGATGGACAGAGTGGATAGGGAGATGCTCTTTACAGTCTCACATAACACCAGAACCAGGGGACATTCACTAAAATTGAGTGTTGGGAGAGTTAGAACAGACAAAAGAAAATATTTCTTTACTCAGCGTGTGGTTGGTCTGTGGAACTCTTTGCCACAGGATGTGGTGATGGCGACTGGCCTGCACACCTTTAAAATGGGATTGGACAAGATTCTGGAGGAAAAATCCATTACAGGGTACAAGCCATGATGTGTATGCGCAACCTCCTGATTTTAGAAATGGGTTATGTCAGAATGCCAGATGCAAGGGAAGGCACCAGGATGAGGTCTCTTGTTATCTGGTGTGCTCCCTGGGGCATTTGGTGGGCCGCTGTGAGATACAGGAAGCTGGACTAGATGGGCCTATGGCCTGATCCAGTGAGGCTGTTCTTATGTTCTTATGTTTCAGGATCCCTTTCGCATGACATGAGGGTAGGAATAAATGGATAGTTTTTGCAACTGTAGAAAGTAGTGGAGTCCTCTAAAGGGATTTGTATAGGGAACAGTATTATTTAGCAGCTGTAAGTAAGCTGGAATCAAGGTTAGCAGAGTGGTACCTCAGTATTCAAGATTACGTCAAAATATTCAGAATTTCCAGAATGGTGAAATTCTGGATGGTGAAATTCCAGAATGGCCAAGAAGAGTTTGCAGAGCTCTCTTTTAGAGAGCCAGGGTAGTGTATAGTGGTTCTGGTGTTGGACTTAGATCACTGTGCCTAGGTCTGCAGATCCAAGTACAGCTGCAGCTGGCACACCAACCAAAGCTGGGCAAAGGCTCCTCTGCCCAACACCTGCAAGTCCAGGAGCAGCTGCAAATCCAGGCGAACCTGCAAGCTGTGTACCTGCTCCTTCAGAGGGAGTCCAACCCTGATCTGAGCAGGATGATATTCTGATACCTGCATCATGGATTTCCAATCCAGGAGAACCTCTGTCTTGTCCTGATTTAATCTCAGTTTGTTAGTCCTCATCCAGGTCCCATCCGCCTCCAGGCAGCACTCTATAGCCTCAGCAGCCACCCTGAAATGGTGCAACATACTGATGGCACCCCAGTCCAGATCCCTGGATGACCTCTCCCAGTGTTTCATGTAGATGTTAAATAGCGTGCAGAACAAGATTGAACTCTGTGGGCACCCCACACCGCAAGGGCCAGGGTGTCAAACAGGCATCCCGCAGCACCACCATCTGGGACCTAACTGCCAAATAGGAGCGAAAGCACTACAACACAGTGCCTCCAACTCCCAACTCAGCCAATCAGCCCAGAAGACGACCATGGTCAATGGTGTTGAAGGCCACCAAGAGGTCCAGTAGGACCACATCCCCCTGTCCAGTCCTGAATGATGCAACTCACCTCTCCTCCAGGACCCACATTGGTGCAGGGAGGCTGACACACATCCGTGCGCCAGCGTATCTTCCCTCAGAGAGGTGCAAAAGTGCTTTACGGTTTGCCCTATAGGGCAACTCGGATCTGCAACAGCTATTTAGCTGGCACACATCCAAGAAGCCTGTGTAGGGCTGCCCGGTCTGGGAATGGGTGTTAGGATATGGTATGAGCTGCCATGGCCAATCAATATGGTATGAGCAGCCCCCATCCAGGTCTGATTCTTTCCTGTTCCATCCTCCCCTGCCCAGAAAGCCCCCTTCCAGATGTCCTGCCACACTCTTCCACTCCCGCACCGCCAGGCATGCACTTACCTGTGCCCACTGGCATGGGGAATGGATCTGGTGCCATCAGGCTGGCACACATCTTTGTGCCAGCACTGCCAGCTCTTGAGTAACTGTGAACATGCCTTATGGCATGTTTGCAACACTCAGAGCTGGTTCAACTCCATGTTAGGACTGGGCTGTTATAGAAAGAACACATTTGGAAGTGCCAGTCTGAATCCACTCAATGCCAAGAAGCACAAACTCCACGCTGTACCTATTTGATCCAGTGCTGATTGTCCATCCCAATGACATTTTGGGCACACAACAGATCTAACAGCAGATACATAGAGGCATGAGCAGAACAGCCACTGAATAGATCGCTCTGCTTCAAGCTGGTCTCCAAAGTGGGAGTTTACAAACTCCAGTAGCTCAGTGTTTTAGGAGCCTGGGGGACTGGGCTGGCTCACTTGCTCCTCTGTCTCAAGCCCTACTACTCTGCCTCCATCTAGCTTTTGTGGGGACTCATCCCCTCTCTTATTTTGTGAAATGGGACTTTTCTGCTGATACTCTGATAAGAAATATCTTTTTTCTCTGTTAAAAAAGGTTATGTGTGTGTATGGCCTAACTGCTGTGCACAGTAAAAGTCAGATTTTTTTTAAAAGGTAGGTGAAAATGGCTCTATTCATCTTGTCAGTTTCACTGGGCAGCAGACAGGGATAGTACAGATAATATTGGAAGGGTGAGCAGGCAGGAAACAGCAAGACTCCATACTACATGTTGTCACCAACCACATTAAATCCAACTACCAACAAGTGAGTCAACAGAGCTATTTCACACATAAAAGTTTTACACTGAAGGTGCTTTAGGTTGCAATCCGATACTCATTCATGTAGGAATAAGACCAACTGAACTCAATGGGGCTCACTTCCAATTTAACATGCAGGGGTATGTGCTCTTAGGTGTTTGTTTGTTTGAAGCACAGTTTGGGCCAGATTCTGATTGGGATATGCCCATTGTGACTAAATTGTACATGTGCCTAAAACTACCTCCTTCCCTCACTTTCTGTTGTCACTCCTGTGTCAATATTCAGACACTCCTGCATCAATATCTGTGCCACTGGGGATAGATCAGTTGTCGTATTTTCTGTGAAGCTGTTTGTATCCTGATGACACTATAAAGTCTATGTGCACCTCTCCCTTGCTTGCTTTCAGGCAAATCAACTTAAGCCATAATAAAAGTCCTTTCCAAATTGCATTTTCCCAGCAACAATATGCTGCCATAAGAGTGCTGAGAAATTGGGGAGATTTGAGCTACCTGTGAATTCCCCTTCTCAGTGGTCTCCATGGCAGGGTCAGTCCTTGACATCTGGGAAAGCTCCTCCCTCTCAGGCAGGCAGGTCAGGTTACAAAGTCTTCCTGAGGGGAGGGGCTCCCTCGATTCCCCAGACTACCAAAGCCTCAATGGCCCCTCCCCAGATCAGTTCTGCCTTGGACTTGCTCAGGTAGATGTCCATCCTTGAAGTCCAATGTATGAATGGACACATTGAATTCCGATGAATTCCGATGACCTAAATCTCACCATTTTGAACCAGGAAAGGCTAGAACCATACTGTACCCCAGTTCAGGGACCTAATGAGGACCTGTCAGGGATGTTTTGTCCTTATCTTCTACCACCCCATTGTTTTGTGTTTGCTGTCTTTTTTTTTATATGCTTCAGGCTGTGAGGGTGGGTGGACTGACCCTGCCATGGAGACCACCGAGAAGGGGAATTCACAGGTAAGCTCAAATCTCCCTGTTCTCAGGTGAAATCTCCATGGCAGGGTCAGTCCTTGACATCTGGGAAATACCTAAGCAGTTTCTCTTCAAGGGTGGGAGCTACCTGAAGCATCTGAAACTATGCTCTACAGCAGTGTTTCTCAAACTGTGGGTTGGGACCCACTAGGTGGGTCGCAAGCCAATTTCAGGTGGCTTGAATGAATGAATGAAATGAATAACCCATTCATTTCAATATTTTATTTTTAATACATTAGACTTGATGCTACCCTGGTAAGTGACTACATTTGGGGAAATGTCACATGTCTGTATGTTTAACAGGCTGCTATGAAGATGCTTTTAACAATGACAGTAAATGGGAATTACTCCAGGGTAAGTTTGAGTAGGATTGCAGTTTAGAATTGTTTAAAATGTTCCTGCTTGATGATGTCACTTCCGGTCATGATATCACTTCTGCTGGGTCCTGACAAATTCTTATTCTAAAAAGTGGGTCCCGGTGCTAAAGGAGTTAGAACCACTGCTCTACAGCATGCACCTGGCAAAGGCTGCATCCCTGGAAGCATAGGCATCTGCCTAGTAGTGCTTTATGAACAAATGGGGGGGGGCCTGCAGGTGGTTGCTCTACAAACCATCTCCAAAGACAAAAAACGCCCTGAATGCTAGAGGTAGCAGCACCCCTTAGCAAATGAGCAACTATGCCCTGAGGCGGCTCCCTTCCATGAGCCCTGTACGCATCAACTCTTGCATCCTTTACCCATCTGGAGATGGTGGATAGGGAAACCTTAAATCTCTGTTTGCCTTGTGCAGTAAAAACAGCTTTCATATGACTGAAGGTAGAGTTTCTGCAGATATACTTCCTGTCCAGCACACATCCAAAATATGCCAATCCCACTCTCTAGGTTGAAAGGTTTGGAACGAAAGACAGGATCTGGGAAACACAGAATTAATCTTGGGTAGGGTTGGTGAGGAGAACCACCCTGTTCTGAAACAGACACAAGTTCTAGCTACAGAAAAATCTGTCAATGCAGACACCCATCTAGATGATATTATTCCCACTAAAAAAGGGCCGTTTTCTGGAAAAAATTTATGTAAAGGACAAGTAGCCATAGGCCTGAAAGGAAGCTGTGTTAATGCCTTGAGAGCTAGATCTAAGTTCCACAAGGGGCCCTGGTCACTGGAGGGGGGTGAATTTTCTAACATGAGGATAGGAAGACAAGAGTTAACCCTCAGGATACCCCAAAACACATGAAATGGTGAAATCTTATCAGAGTGGCCATACTCCGACCCTTATCCAGACCTGACTAAAGGAACTCTAAGAGTTCCCTCACTTTAATTTTCTCTGGATGGACCTGGTTTTGGAAACAGACTCCCACCAACCCCCTCTGGGTAGAATATAAACCCGCTAGATGGCCCTCCTATCAGCAAGTAGGATCTTGAGAACTAGCTCTCAATATCTTAAGTTAGGACAGTGTTTGTTGCTCGAGTGCCATACAGTTAGCTGCAGCATCACTATCTCAGGATGGATGCTGGGACCCTGAGATAGCAGGTTCAGCCTCAGTGGAAGGTGAAAAGGCTGGTATACTCAGGGGACTTTGAGGTTGGAAACCCCTTCTAGCATTATCTTTAGTAACACCTTTGGAAGTCCTCTGATAGGAAGGAAAGCATACAGAACACCTCAGGGCCAAGTGAGATGAAGGGTGTTCATCCCTTTGGCATCTCCCTTGGAAAAAAAATCTCATCAGCTGGTTGTAGTGCTGGCTTACAAAACAGGTCTAGCACCAGTGGCCTGAACCTTCAGAAATGAGAACACTTGGCTGTGAATTTACCATTCAGCCTGGTCTGTCTTCTTGAGGCTCAGCCAGTGTGCTTTGCTCTTTCTTATAGGGAGTAACCCATTCCCTTGCCCAAACAGCTGAGTGACAGAAAAGCCTTGAAGTGGCTCCTGATGTGCTGGAAAAGACTGCCAAAGCACTCCATTTATTACTATAAGAAGACTCACATATTAATCTCTGTTCCCCCATTAGTATAAGACCTGTGATGGGGTCCTACTAACCTACTCTGGCCGACTCAAAGGCAAACCTGACATCAAGTGTTAGATTATCTGTTAGACTTGATGCTCTGGCAGGAGGATGCAGATTTTGGAGATCTGCCCAAGGGATGATGGGACTAAAATTTGCACCACTGATATGTAAACTTGGATCGACCCTTGGGACAAAAGGATAGTTTGTGACCATGAAAGGACTGATGTTATTTATATTTGGAATAGTCCTTTTGAAGAGTGGGCAAAACCTCTCTCTGACCCCTGTTCTCAATGGGATATTGTGCTCCCCAAAGGCTTTATTCCCTTCAAAGGGAAGGACAACCAATTTGGCCTGGGAACCTTCGTCAACAACCCAGGGTTGGAGCTGGGCATTTCTTCTAGCCACTAAGGCAGAGGCCATGGATCTTGCAGCAAACTGACAAACATCAAGAGGGGTATCTGTAGAAAAGGCTACTTACAGAGCAATTTTCCTCAGCACCTTCTTGACACTCCTGGATAGGTAGTGGTCTGAAATGGCCAACTCTTCTGCCCCCAAAAGGTAGTTTTAGATATTAGGAAGTTGGTGGCAGCTGCCTTGAAAGCATAAGAAGAGGTTCTAAGTCTCTCTTGAGAGCCACCTCTGTATCTCAAGGGCCCCTCAGTTCCCCTTCGCCCTCTGACAGAATCACCGCATGTGAAGACAAGGTAGCAATGGGAGTATTGACTTGTAGTTTGCAGAGTAATCTGAGACAGAGAATAAAGCTTACCAAGCAATTTGGAAGTATGTTTCTTCTGAAATGGTGTCATCCACTCTGCTTCCAAGATGGATTTAAATGCCTCTGGAAGGGAACCTCAGGTGGCTTGGTGGGACCCTGAGGAAAAAAACAGACACCTGGCTTCTGGCCTGGTTGCACTGGCAGAGGCAGAAGGTGACCCAGCCTCTGAGCCATGACTGAGAGACCTAGTTGCCTTAGGTAACAGTTTAGGAAATAGGACACTGGTAAAAGCCTGTTCAGGTAATTCTGTGTTAGGGGCTTCCTCCCCCAAGAGTTACCCTTCCTCTCTAGAGGATATGGAGTCTGTTGTGCCCATTTCAAGAAGCCAGTTACCTTTAGTAGTTGGAGCCTTCTTATGTTGACCACCCCTGTAGAAGCTTTGGGGCGGCAGGGAAGATGATGATTGAGATGTGCACATCTTAGTGGAGTCCCCTCAGAATTAGAGAAAATAGACCCCAATGAAGATTTGGGGGGGGGGGGGAGGAGAAGGTGAACACTGAACTTAAAGTCCAGATACTATAGGACTTAGACTAGACTATAGGACATAAAGTCCTGTCCTCTCACCCCCTGCTGAGTACTCATGAGCTGCCCCAACTTGACAGCTGCAGTCTGATTCACAAGCACTTAAACCCAGTTTTGCACTAAATTTTGTGCTTCCTGGGACACTAGCAAGGCATCCTGTGCCTGGGGAATCATGTCCTGGGAGAGCAACAGCAGCCCCAGGCAGTGGCGTCGCTAGGGGGTGCGGGGGGTGCAGGCCACACTGGGTGATGCGCAGGGGGGGTGACGTGCACTGGGGGAGTGAAACACTAAAATCACGGTGGTTAAGAGTAATACCATCATGTTATATACCATTGGATGCGGAATTTACAGTAGAATGCAATGCAAAACTCCAGAGTGAAACATCTCCTTTCTATCAAAAGTTATGGCCAAAAAGCTGGAGAACAAAAAAATGCATGGAGCCCTATGGAAAGTGAAAGTGAGCTGTATCGCACGTTTATTAGTGAGCAGGCAAACTTGCCTTAGTCCGTCAGAAAGGGCAGGCTGAGAGGAATCCAACGACACCAGAATAGTCCTGATCCAATGAATGCAGCCCCCAAAAATACCTGAGAAGGAAGTTCCTCCCTCCAAGCAGACAAATGTATTGAGCCCTATGGAAAGCAAAACTAAGCCTCATGGTCATGTTTACTCATGAGTAAGCAAACGTGCCTTACTGGGTGGTCAGGCCATGCAAAGGGGAATGTGAAGCCACCAGAATGTTCCTGATCTGATGGAACTGGAGCTCAACAAGTGCTCCAGAAGGCAGCCTCCCCCCACTTAAAAGGATCAAAACAGGCTTCAGCTGATGAGGTGAACTTTTTGAGACTTGCAAAGCCAGGTGGAAGTTCTTCAATTGAACTGGGCACTGGGTAGGGCTAAAAACCTTACTGGTTTTGGGGGGGGGGGTGTTATTGCATGCAGGCTACAGAGGAAATTCACTTGGTGGAACAGGGCTTCTGCTTATTTAATTATTGGTTTTACTTTACTTATTTATACTTATTTATTTTAATTTGCCTGATGGTGTCACTTCTACCATGACATCACTTCTGGTGGGTCTTGGACAGATTGTCATTGTAAAAAGTGGGTCCCAGTGCTAAAAGTTTGAGATAAGGTGCAATAAGGTTGTAGGGTCCCTGCTCTGGAGGAGCCTGGAGCAGGCTTGCCCCACCCCCAGGGAGGCCTCAGATTGGCTGAAGGGGGAGGGGGTTCCAGCACCCTTGTCCTCCTAACTAGCAGAGCTGCCAGACCTGGCCTAGGAGCAGGAGCTGTTTACCTCACAGCTCCCTGCTTCACACTGACCACCTCTTTTTTTTTTTTTTAAATAGGTATTTATATACCGCCTTTCTTGGTCTTTATTCAAGACTTTATTCAAGGCGGTTTACATAGGCAGGCTGATTAAATCCCCGTAGGGATTTTTACAATTGAAAGAAGGTTCTATCTTTCAAGAACCACAACAGTCCAGGTGTTTCACTCTGATCTGGTTTCACATTCTGGCCTCCATCCTCCCACGCTCAGAGCAGATGGAATCACTCAGCTTCAGCTTGTCAGCTGCTTCAAGGTCACACAGTGCCGGTGGCCTCAAACTGGCGACCTTGTGGATGTTATCTTCAGGCAGACGGAGGCTCTACCCTCTAGATCAGACCTCCTGCCCAGACCAGACCTCTCATCCCTGGCCTCCCTGTTTTATGGAGCAAGCCCGCCCCCTTTGGCCCCTCCCCTTCTTCCAGGTGGGGCAGAAAAGGCCTTTCCTGTTCCTGGCTTGTTTCCTATAGTATTCCTTGTTTGCCCTGCCAACCTCCTCTGGCTGGTTGGGGTGAACCAACCTGCTTTGCCCCCTTCAAGGGCAGGGAAGTCTCCCCACCCTGGGCATGGGGTGCCTGCTCCAGGGTAAGTCGGGGGTCAGGGCATCTGGAAGGGGCCCCGACAAAGTTGTTCGTAAGTTGACACCCAGGGGGAAGTGTGTGTGACACCACTAGTGACTAAAATCACACTTTGGAGGAATAATACCAGCACGGTATATATCAATCAATGCATAATTTCATGCAGAATGTGTTCTATCTTTGTTCTAGCAAAAGGTAAAGCCAAAAAACCAGTGGGGGCAGAGTGATGGTACATCACCACGCCCACCACCTGGGGTGTTGTCCCGCCCACTGCATGGGAGATGACATGCTGGCATACCGCACTGGGTGACGCGAATCCTAGTGACACCACTGGCCCCAGGAAGTGCCAAATCCCCTCTCAAACTGATTTTGTTGAACCAGCACTCTCTCCAATGCTCTGGGGAAAGGGAACTTGATCCTGCATACACTAAAGCAGAGACTTCAGGCATGTTGTCGCATCCCTAGAAGCCATGAGGGAACCATGACTCACAAAATGGAGTCCTTAAGGCACTCCTCAGCAAATGCTGTGGAGAAAAGGTGAAGCTTGGAGCGTGGGACAGGCTGGGCGCCAGATTTCTTTTAAGCCTGCCTGACCTTCAGTGTGCCAAAGCACTGAGCACAGTTGACAGGAGGTCTGGCAGCTCCTGAACCCTCTGCCTTGCTGCTTGAGATGAGAAGGAATAACACAGTCCCAGCAGGATGTGGTGCCTCATCAGGGATGACTCAGTTGGCAGCCTCCTGATTTCTTAGGAGTGAGGCCTCCACACCTGATGGAACAGGCTGAAATCCCCCTCAGCTGAGAGGGATGTAGGCAGGAGTTCTGTTCTAGAGGGTAGAGCCACCGTTTGCCTGAAGATAACATCTGCAGGTCACCAGTTCGTGGCCACAGGCACCTTGAACGGTGAGACCTTGAAGCAGCTGGCAAGCTGAGTTATTCCACCTGCACTTTGGTGTGAGTGAAGAAGTGTCTTGGCTGCCCTCTATGTGAGAGATGAAGGAGCTGCTTGTCAGCTTGTGTGGGAGGAAACTGGAGGCCAGAATGTGATACCAGATCAGAAAGATCCATCTGAAACGTTGTGGTTCTTGAAAGATAGAACTTTCAATTGTAAAAATCCCTACGGGGATTTAGAACAGCCTGCCTTAGTAAACCGCTTTGAATAAAGTCTGAGGAGAAATCTTATGACCAAGAAAGGCGGTATATAAATACCTGTATTATTATTATTATTTATTATGTGCCCAGGCAGGAGCTAAACAATCCTTTAAGTGCAGTAGCAGCTACTGAGGAAAAAATTCTGAGGTAAAAATTCCCCCCCCCCCAACACTGAGGGACTCAGTACTTGGGGGGGGGGGAGCTCAGGCTTAGAAGGGATCTCTGGAGGCTCACCACAGCTGTGGCCAAGCTGGAAGAAACATTGGCCTGAATAATGGCCGCTATTCCTCCCAGGTATTAGAGGCAGAGAGCCTGGACTCTGGGTCTCAGATGCCTCTCTAGAGGGGCTCGCCATCTTCCACAATCACCCCCTTATTGAATCAAAAAATGCCTCACCTGGCTCCTGAAGGCCTCTGCCTGGCCCTCACAGGGTCTCGGCAGCACCTTAACTGCTGTGTGGTGCTTTGCAGGAAAAAGGCTTGTCTTGTCAGCACTGCTGTTTGAGCAGGAATTGGGAGAGTAGATCTGCCTTCTCCACACAGCTTCTGGGCAACAGCCTACTGCTGTGGTGCAGTTTTGGCAGGAAAGGGCTTGAGCTGTCATCCACCATCCAGAATTGCCCTGCAGCCAGGCTCCTATGTTTTTCCCAAAACCGGGGGGAAGCATGAGCCTATAGTTGTCCAGCTGCTTCAGGGGCAAGAAGCAACCCCATTTTCTGCCCCAACAAGGATGGCAGTCAGGGGAGCTCAGGCAGGACAACTGTAGTCCTTTTCCTCACAACTTGTTTAAAAGAAGGGGCCAAAGCCCCAGAAAAAAAACAGTTTTGAAGGTCAGGTAAGCTGACCAAGAAAAAACCCAACCTACCCTGCCTAAAGGCAAGGCCAGTCTGGGGAATGGCGGGAGCCCCTCCCCTCAGGAAGACTTTGTAACCTGACCTGCCTGCCTGCGGGAGGAGCTTCCTCAGATGTCAAGCACTGACTCTGCCATGTAGATTCCACCCGAGAATGTGATGTTTATTTAAGTTTTTGCCCACCAAATAGCAATAATTTCATACCTATTGTTACTACATAAACTGATAATCTGAAAATTCCCATGAATATGCTGCATGTAACTTGGGTGACTGGGATGGTACTGAAACCAAGCCTTATGGTCAGTGTGAACACAAAGTAGGGAGTCCAAATAAAACCTGAGAAACTGAAGAGAGTCTTCTTACATATAGTACTTGCGATAGCAAAACATGGTATGTAATTGACACCATGATGACTCCTATCCCCTTTCCCCTGGGGATAAGAATAGGTCCTCAGTTTGGCTGTACTTGTCGTAAGAGGCGACTAAACAGCCACCGGGTAGATGGGACTCCTTAGCCTGGGAAGGCAGCTCATCTGAGAGAAGGAAAACTCTGATCCCAAACCTCCACTGCCTTGTGGCTACATCCAGTTATGGAAAAGGCTTCAGGAGTCAACCTCAAGGCAAAATCCGGAGCCGGAGTCCCTGAGGCAGTTCATGGCTGAACACAGTCATGTTCTGGCAACTCCTGCGACGCCGCTGGAACCAACCGTATTGGCCTCTGCCTTTCCATTGGACCATTTCAGTGACGTGGAGAGGGGGGATTTTCTGCATTGGTAACAGTCTATCCTCCATATCTACTTTACCCAGGCTTCGCGCACTGAAGAGGACACTCTGTTCCAGAACCACTATTCAGAGCGCGATACCATAGTCTTACTAGACTGAAGGATGCCAACAAGAGATGACTCCTAGAATTAGAGAGTCATCTAATTCTTTGACCAACTAAAGAGAGTCACTTTAGACCAATGTTTCTCAACATTTGTCCCTCACTGTATCACTTAACATGGTCCACTTATTGGAAGTACCACTGGAAGTAACTGGAAATGTTATCACCAGCTACCTCCAAATTGGGAGGCCAGACACAACAGACAAACACCTGTTAAGAGTTTCAGGGCAGACAAAAGGGCTTTTTCAAGCACATGAAAAGCCTTCTACTGCTGCTTGTTGCATTGCATTGTCTGTCTCACTGCCATGCTGTGGGGATCTGGGGGTCCCATGTGTAGCAGCTGACACCACCTCAAGTACCACCAGTGGTACAAGTATCACTGGTTGAAAAACACTTTAGACTGCTCTTTCAAAAAAAAAATTCACACGGTCAAGTTCATGATAATCTCCTAACAGCCAGGGTGACCACACATCCTTTTTCCAGGATATGTCCTCTTTTTAGACTCATGTCCTGGAAAAGAACTTAAAATGTCTTCCTTTTCCCTGTGAGCAGGCCCCTGCAGGCAGCACGTAGCCTCTTATAGCTAATAAATTACATGCAATAGTTTTAAATTTACTAAAAAATATAGTGTTTAACCACATAGAATCAATATGCAAGTGTTATTAGCATTTATTTTGTCATGTCCTACATTTTTCTTGGACGTTGCACATTTTGGGGTGCCTTGTCCTCTTTTCCAGTTATGACATCTGGTCACCCTTGCTATCCACTGGTTCTTAAATTTTATTTTTATTTGCAGAACTTATGTTCTTAATTTGCAGCTGCTGGAAATGCCCAAAGTGGCATACTTTTAAAACAGAGCAATTAAAAATATTTCAAAGCAAACATTTCAAAGCAAAATGAGGGCACCATGATGCACGTTGTGTCTTGCTGTCTTGTGTGCTCCTTGAAGCATTTGGTGGGCCACTGTTAGACACAGGAAACTGGTCTAGATGGGCCTTTGGCCTGATCCAGCAGTACTCTTCTTATGTTCTTAAGGGCACAATCCTAACCATGTCTACTCAGAAGTAAGTACTATTTTGTTCAATGGGGCATACTCTCAGGAAAGTGTGGTTAGGATTGCAGCCTAAATGAAAGTTTTTTTAAAAATCCAACAAAGAGGCTGCAACCACAGCAAACAAATGTTTAAATGGCCAGTTAAGTGAAAGTGGCTTATAGTGAATTATGCTGTGCCCTGACAGCCCAAGCCTATCCACCCTTTCCTGGAAGCAGGAACTTGCGGGAAGATGGGGAGGCAGGTGAGGCAGAGCCTCCCCAGGGCTCATCGGAGTCCTTTGAAAAGCGGCTCCACTGTGCACAAGCACTCTCAACCCATGGATGGTGAGGTAAAGCCTCCCCAGAGGAGTCTTTCTAAAAGTGCTGCCACGCAGGTGCGGAAGCACTCTCAACCCATGTGCAGTGGATGGGGAGGCAGGTGAGGCAGAGCCTCCCCAGCGGAATCCTTTGAAAAGTGGCATCACTGTGGGAGAGGTGCAAGCAGAGTGCACGGGTTGAGGGTGCTTGCACACCTCCCACAGTGGTGCCACTTTTCGAAGGACTCCACTGGGGAGGCTCTGCCTAACCTGTCTCCCCATCCACTGCACGTCCCTGCCTGGGAGTAAGTCCCATTGACTCTAATGGGACTTACTTCTGAGTAGACATGCATACCCTTGGGCTGCCACTGAGCCTTACCAGTGGCACTGTAGAAGTGTGGATTGTGTCAGTGTGCGGATGCTTAAGCCACTGGATCCTCGCCCTCATGCGCATCTGCAGCTGCAGCATCTCTTCCTCCACGTGGCTGGGAGCAGCTCTCCTCGTCCGCCTTCAAAGGCGACAGAGAATGCGGCTGGGTGGCTGTGAGGGAGGAGGAAGAGGACTCGCTAGGTGGTGCTGAGGGAAGAGAGCCAAGCCAGACTTCGCGCCTGTTTCGAGGAATGGGGGGGGGGGGGGGAATCGCTGGCGCGAGGAGGTATGAGGGAAAACGGCCGTTGGCGGCGGGGGGGAGGGGCGAGGCGCCGAGGGGAGCCGTTCCCGCCCTCGCAGCCGGCCAAAACCGGCCCTGCGGAGAAGCAGCAGGCGCAAAGCGGGCACAGCCGGAGAGCGGGGCGGCCCCTTCGCCGGCTGCCGTCAGCCTGAGGGCTTGGCGCCAGGCGGGCGCGGCCTCCCGAGGCAACGGAGCCGCGCGAGGAGCTGAAGGGCGCCCGCCACGGCGCCCGCAGGGAGGGGCTTGAGGGGAGGAAGGAGAAGCGCCACACCGCCGCCTCAGGGCACAGCCCTGCGCGCGCCTACTCAGATGTAGCCCCGTTGTAGTCAGTGGGCTTGCTCCCAGGCAGGTGTGGGCAGGAGTGCCGCCTCAGAGCCCCGTCCCACGCCTGTCTGCTCGGAACTGAGCCCCGTTCTCGTCAACGGGCTTTCTCCCGGGAAGGCGCGGAGATGACTGTCGCCTGAGGCGGCGGGGTTGCCGAGCGCCTCGAGTGAGCGCGGGAGGAGCAGCCGCGAGAAGCCTAAGCAGGGGCAACGGAAACAGCCGTTAACCGCCTCAGGCGCAAACACCGCCCCTCCCCCGGCGTGTGCCGGGGAAGGCGGGAATTCCAGAACGTTCTCTGCACCTCGGGCGAAGCTGACGGAGCACGCGCGAAAGGGAAGGAGGGGGACGGGGGGAGGCGAACCACCGGGCACGTGACAGTCGGCAGGCGAGTGGGAGGTGGCGCGCGGGCCCGGACGGCGCGTGCGCCGCGCGAGGCGCGCCTGCGACGTCACATGGGGTGCGTGCGCACGTTCTCTCCATCAGGCAACACGCGCGGTTTGACTGAACACAAGCGGGGGGGCCGCCTCAGCCCCTCAGCAAGAGCCGCATACGGTAACTGCCAGGGAGCGGGCGTGGGGGCGTGGGTGGAGGGAGGTAGCTAAGGCTAGATCGCACGCGTGCTCGCGCGCGGCGCAACTTTCCGCGTGTCTCGCACACCTCCCGCCGAGGACGGTGGCAGCCGAGAGAATTAACACCGTTCGGGGCGGGAGGCGGCGAGGGCCCCGAGGGGGGAGGACCGGCCACGTGACGCAGCGGCGCCTCACGTGGCGGTTGTCGGGGGGGGGCCGCTGGGAGCTCGAGGCGCCTTCGCGCGTGTAGGGCGAGGTGGCGGCTGCGCTCCCGCCTCCGCAGCTGTGGCGCCGGCGGCCTGGGCCTGCCGCGGGGGGAGGGGCGTCGCGACCCGAGGCGTGTCGGGCTCGACGCGGCTTGGCACGCGCTGCAGGCCTCTGACGGCTGCCTCTGGGTGGAAGGCTTTACCGCCCCTCCCGCCTCCTGTCAGCTCTGCTGGCTGCTTGCCTTGGCCTCTGCTGTCTGCCCAGAAGTAACCCCGTTGAGTTCAGGGGGCCGGAAGTGACGTCATTGAGCAGAAAGTAACATCAGGGCAGTCATGCTAGTGATGTCACTGAGCAGATGATGGCCAGAAATAAACACTTGGTTCTTACATAGATACGCATTAGCCACAGATTATTGTTGATAATAATAATGTTGTTATTGTTGTCATTATTATTATTGACAGTACTTACATATCGTTTTTCAACAAAAAGTTCACCAAGCGGTTTGCAGAGAAAATGAAGCAACTAAAGGCTCCCTGTCCCAGAAGGGCTCTCAGTGTAAAAGGATGCAGAAGAACACCAGCAGGCAGCTACTAGCAAAGACAATGCTGGGTGAGGAGGGCTAGTAACTCTCCCCCTGCTAAATAAAAGGAGCACCCACTTGAAAAAGTGCCTCTTACCCAGTTAGCAGGGGTTATTGAAAATGTGGCAAATCTTGTCATGATTTCAAGATAGAGAGAGCTCAGTTGTCGTGTGGACCTGAAAAATGGCTTCTGGGGGCTGCATTTGACCCACAGGCCTTATGTTTGACACCCCCGCTGTATCACTCCCAGGAAGAGGAAAGAGAATCTGTTTTTGGAGGGTTGTCCTCCATTTCCAGGGTGCACAATTTGAAAAGTTACGTATCTGAACATACAGGTCATATTATTGGATCTGAACAGTGCTCTGTAATGCCCCAATCTTAAGCACATTTACTAGAGAATAAAGGACACTTTCTTCTAGTTTTGTGTATGCTGTTGATTTTCAGCCACTGTACGATGGCACATTAGTGCGAAACAAATGATCCTTGGGTGTGCCAGGGGAGCTTGGGGAGGGTCATTTCTTAGTAGGGCCTTTTGGGTGTGTGTGTGTGAGCCTCCCCCACCAGCAGCACGGTGTGCCTTGTCAGGGCCCAATCCTATCCAATTTTCCAGCACTGGTGCAACTGCAATGCAACCCCAAGGTAAGGGAACAAATGTTCCCATACCTTAAGAGGGCCTCTGTGACTACTTCCCCACCACAGGATGCAGTGCATGCCCCACTGGTATGGCTGCACAAGCACCGGAAAATTGGATAGGATTGGGCCCTCAGTTGTCCAAAAATCAATGGTGTACCTTGACCATTTTAGCACCTTGTCAGTGTACCATGAGATGAAAAGGGTGGAAATCGCTGAAGTAGGGTGTGAAACATTTGTATGCGCGTTATAATCGAGTTTCTCTGCTGTTTATGATAGGCAGGGAATTTCTTTTCCTGTCTGTTTTCTGTTCATTATTATGTAACGTCACCAGCAGGGAAGCAAAATTCAAAATAACCTGTTAGATTTTGCTACTGTTTATCTGCAAGGCAACAGTGATCCCAGACAAATCCTAATGCATGAAGTAGAAATGCAAAAAAGATTGGATGTTGTTTTAACTCTTGATTGTGTTTTTGTGTTGGTGGATGGTTATTTATGTGAAGTGTGTGCAGCACTTGATGTGTCATCTTTTAAAAATCACATTATAATTTTTTGCTCAAAATGCAGAAAGCATTTTAGAGCATCTTGCTGTGGAAAATTTGTGGGAGTAAATGTGTTACTTATTTTATAGTCATCAGTGCAAGAGTTATGCAGAGATGAATAATGTGGTAGTAGTACTATTGTACATGAAGATACAAAGTGAACCACTGGTGTTTTTCTGAGCTGGATTAGAATAATGATTTCCATAGAAGATATATGTTATGTATAGAAATGCACCTTTTGTGCCTTGATTCTTCAAATATACTGAAGGTAACAGTGAGCCACTTTGTTATCCTTTGCTGTTAAACTTTTATGGATTAACAGTGTGATCCCATGCATGTCTTCTCAGAAGTAACACTGTGTTCAATAGGACTTACTCTCAGGTTAGTGTGTGTAGGACTGCAGCCTTGGAATGCCAGATATATTATCAACTGCTTATGCTTTTCTTGGGTCCCTGCTGTGCCACGGCAGTGTTGAATTTTATTTTACGATTTTGCTGAAATTGTCAGTTCACCATACTTAGCATACACCTGTAGATGCAGTGAATATTTTGATTGTGCTGTTACCCATAAAACAGTTACACTTATTGTTCTCTATTCTCACTATTGTTTTTTGAGCAACAATTTTATTAGATAGGTTAGACTGAGAGTTATTTTTTTTATTTGCATTAATCCAATGATATTTATTCTGCTTTTTGGCACCTAAAAGAATTCCTAAAGAAGCTTAGACCGATGTTTCTCAACCAGTGGTATGGGTATCACCAGAGGTACTTGAGTTGGTGTCTAGTTATACTTGTGGGACCCTTGATTAGGACCCTTGGTCAGCAGTGAGACCATGAATGTGACACAAGAGACAGAGGTAGGAGGCTTGGCTTGGTGGGCAGAGCTCCAAAGCATGCTTTTCCTCACTCAAAAAAGCCCTTCTGTCCACCCTTAACCTCTTACTGGTGTTTGTTGCATCAAATCTAGCATCCCAACCCAGAAGTAACTGTCATCATCAGTTACTTCTGGCAGTGCTTTGAATAGGTGGACCATGTAGAGTTGTACAGCAGAGGACAAACGTTGAGAAACACTGGCATAGACCAAAAGAAAAAACAGTTATGAAAACAATAGTCATTCTAAAACTGAGTTAGAGCTCAATCCTAAACATGTCTATTCAGAAGTAAGTCCAATTATAGTCAATGGGACTTACTCCCAGGTAACAGGTAAGTGTGGATAGGGTTGCAACCTTAGTCATAACAAAAATAATTACCAGTTTAATGTTATTCAGTGACTTTTTTTTTTTTTTTTTTTTGCTAAATTGGGATTTTTAAACTCAGGCTTTTCCTGTCCCAAATTTGTCCACTACACTTATATGTATTTGTGCAAATTCATAGTCCTGAAAGGTAAGATTGATTTTTTGTTTTCTCATCCATTTGTAGCTACATTTGAGAGTAATGGGATTATTTCATGTATATGTATGTAGATTAGTGGCTGATTAATACCTCTCAGGTGAGGTAACGAGTAGTTGTAGATAGGTGAGTGGTTTTGTGGAGAAAAGGCCCAGGATCAGTCTTGTAAATATATTTTAACAGTCCTGGGTGCACTTCTATACTTTTCCATGTGCTGGTTAAGGGAACCATTAATTAATGGAAGCAAATTCTATTAGGGTTGATGTTTGTTTTGTTTTTCTATTTCGTTTAATATATGTAACTAATGTTTACTTTTTCTGATATTGGCAACTTCTTTTGTTAATCAGAAGCTTTCTTTTTCAGAGAGTCTGATAAGTGTGATGCAGAAGTTATATACATCCCCTGAATTTATCTGTGAGGTTTGTGCTTAAAATGATTTTTGAAGATGCACTTAACCTGGTACTATAAATATTTTAAAAAACAGCAATCATCATAATAATTTTTGAAGGTATGTTTGTAGCATGGATAAAGTCAGTGGTTAAAATACAGATTTGCATCTAATTTTTTAAAAGTAAAACTATAGTATGTTTTTAAAAATGACTTAAAAAGAAATTTGAATTTAATGCTTACGTTAGAATCTGTGTCTTTGTGCCAGACACATTTGGCTGTATTCAGATGTCACATTTCTGGCTCTTCAAATCATAGTTTTGGAACCTCACAGGCATAACCTTTCTGTGCTCACTGTCTCCCTTATCTCCTTTCCTCTTTCCTTCTCACTTTGTGCTGTTAGCTGAATAGTTTTTGCTTTGATCAAACCACAGGTTGCCATTATATCTAAACTGTTTTAATTCTGACTTGAAGGGCATACTCAGCTCCCAGTCTGGATATAATGGTGGACTGTGGTTTGATTAGACTAGGAACCATTCCATTACGCTGAGGCAGGAAGAGGTGGGATACAAAAACATGAAGCTTGTTCTTGATCCTTCCAACCATGGTTGTTCACACCATGTTGTGAACAACATCACAGAAAGTTGTTTATGCTAACTGTGTTTTACATTGACTTTAGTTTTCCATCCTTTTAGCACTCAATTTTATAAGTTCCCTCCCATCTCTATTGGTGCAACAACCTTCAAAGCAAAGCAGCATCAATAACTTGTTTGTCAATTCATGCACCATGCCAAATGTACTAAGCACTCGATATGGTTTGCAAATCCATGCTTTTGGATTATGGTTTGCCATTTGATTACAAACGTTCATCTGAAAATTTAGGTAGTACAGCAAATGATATTCTTAAGCTACCTTAACCATGGTTTGGTGTAATATCTGAGTGGAGCCATTAAATTAGGCTGCTCTTCTTCATGGATTGTTAGCAGCAATCCATGGAGAAAATATTTGCCTTTAGTGGAAATGGAGGCAGTCAAGTATTGTGAGTTTGGCACAATAGGTTGCATTGTGTGTGTAAAATCTAACCAAAGCTAAGCACTTTTAACATTCCCTTGTTTGACTAGAAAAATTAAGTGCTAGATTGTGGCTTATACTGTAATACAATAGTAGTAATAGTAATAATATGGCCTTATATCATCACAAACGTTGGGATCTACTCAGGTATTACTCTAAGGTTGAGATCACACCATAATATTATGTTTTGTTTTTTACATCTTAAAGTTCAAAAATTGCATTTTAATTTCCGAGTTGGTGGTAGTGACATTTAGTTGACTGAATGAACGTGTGTGTGTGATTGCTAAATGATGATGCCCTGTGACTGCTTTGTTGTAGTCGGCTTTAGTAATACTGTGTTTATTATATATAATGATTATTTTACAGTGAAATGTTTTAAAGGAAACCCGTATAATGTAAGATGTCTTACAGATGTTCAGTAGATGTTTATTGTAAATTTCATTGATTTTTCAGGATGAGGCCCATGCCGGAAAAACTGTCAGAATTGTGAAGTATTTGGAATTAATGTTAGAGAAATTTCCAACAGTTTCCATAATGGAGAAGCAACCCATTGTATTTGGGAATGAGGATGGTGGGAATACATCAGTTACAGCACCTGCTTTTTATGTCTTGGTGAAGCAGCCACAGGCTTCCGGAAAATCTGATCAAGGAAAGGAAGTTTCAAATCAAGATGACACCAGTCCTGCCAGCAGTTCAGCAATACCAATAAAATCCAAGGTGAAGACCTGCCTTCCAGCAGATTGCATTTCAGGAGGTATTACTGTCACCCTGGACAACAACAGTATGTGGAATGAATTCTACCACCGCAGTACAGAAATGATTCTGACTAAGCAGGGAAGACGAATGTTCCCATATTGTCGATACTGGATATCAGGACTAGAATCCAACCTGAAGTATATCCTGATTATGGATATTTCTCCTGTTGACAACTTTCGCTATAAATGGAATGGCCACTGTTGGGAGCCTAGCGGGAAAGCAGAACCCCATGTGCTGGGGCGAGTATTTATGCACCCAGAATCTCCTTCTAGTGGTAATTACTGGATGCACCAGCCTGTGTCATTCTATAAACTGAAGCTTACTAACAATACCTTGGATCAGGAAGGGCATATCATTCTGCACTCAATGCACCGCTATCTACCTCGACTGCACCTGGTGCCTGCTGACAAAGCCATAGAGGTTATTCAGCTGAATGGTCCGGATGTCCATACGTTCACTTTTCCACAGACAGAGTTTTTTGCTGTGACAGCCTATCAAAACATCCAAATAACACAATTAAAAATAGACTATAACCCTTTTGCTAAAGGATTCAGGGATGATGGACTGAGTAGTAAGCCCCATCGTGATGTGAAGCAGAATGGTAGCTCAGAGCAGGAAGAAGGTAGCATTGCTAGTCCTCCCAGCAATCACAGACATCCCACTGAAGGTGGTGTTTTAGAGCAAAGGAGTCCATCACTTTGTAGAATGGAAAGCACAGCTTTGGAGAAAGAATTGTTCAGTACAGATCATGACTTTGTGGGTGTTACAGATATGAATATGCACGGTTGTGATAGTCCAGTATTAAAACAGGAAGAATCTGAAAGGTAGGATAGCGTTTGTTTTTTGAGGGTGATGGCAGGAGGGATAAAACTGTCAGATGTCGTGATGTTTGGGAACTAAGAATATATGCAAATTCAAACGTTTGTGATTAATAAACCATTTTGCACTGCAATAATGGCTTTTCCTAAAAGCAGTTCTCTGCTTTTGTTGCTGCTGTGCTTAGGAGTTCTCATATATTCTTGAAATTTATGAAAATATTGTTCTGGAAACTTGTCAGCCAAACAGTGTATAGTAGCATTGGTCCAGTATGTTTCAAACTGTAGAAATAGCAAAGTTTGTCCATTTTTGTGTGTTTGTTTAATTGAATGTTTGAAAATCCTTATTCCTAACATTATTTGAAGGACCATAAACAGAGACGAAACACTTAAAGAGAGGACTCCCAGGGAATCATGTATAAGCTGCCCAACCCTTTAGAAGAAGAGCTGAGAATTAAGTGTAATAAGTAAATGGAGCTTTTTGGATATCTTTCATGGGAATCAAGAATTGAACAAAATACTCTCTAAAATAAAATCAGAAGAGATAGCTAGGTTATGCTTAATAGTTTTAGGGTATCTTTTTCAGTTTGTTGGTGAATCGCCTTTTTATATGCTTGAAGAATAAGTGTGGGAGTGATTTTCAGTCAGTGAAAGTCTATGGGCAAAGAGGCACCTTCTAAAGTGCTATTTTCTTAGGTTTAGTAGGGGAAGAGCAACAGTCCCTCTTAGAACATAAGAACAGTCCCACTGGATCAGGCCATAGGCCCATCTAGTCCAGCTTCATATATCTCATAGTGGCCCACCAAATGCCCCAGGGAGCACACCAGATAACAAGAGACCTCATCCTGGTGCCCTCCCTTGCATCTGGCATTCTGACATAGCCCATTTCTAAAATCAGGAGGTTGAACATACACATCATGGCTTGTAACCTGTAATGGATTTTTCTTGAGGCCAGATCCTGAAAAATAATCTATTAGTAATTGTTACCTAATAATGATAATTTATTAAAAATATAGTAACAGGTCCTATAATAATAATAATAATAATAATAATAATAATAATAATAATAAAACTTTATTTTTATCCCGCCCTTCTCCCTAACGGGACCCAGGGCGGCTAACAACATATTAAAAAACAGATTTTAAAAACCTTAATACATAACAACATTTAAAAACACATTACAGAGGCCATAAAAACAGTAGTCAGATTAAACGACAGAATAAAAGAGCAAGTTACTGAGGAATCAAGCCTGTAACAAACTAAAAGATGTATAAAAATGTTAAGAAGGCCAGAAATCAGAAGGCTTGTTTAAACAACAGTGTTTTCAGGCCTCGCCGAAAACTCTCAAGAGAGGGAGCCATTCTCAAATCAAGGGGAAGGGAGTTCCATAATGTTGGTGCCACTACCGAGAAGGCCCTATTTCTTGCAGCCGCCCCCCGGACCTCCTTGGGTGGCGGTACTTGCAAAAGGCCTTCTCTGATGACCTGAGATGGCGAGCCGGATTGTACGGGAGTAGGCGATCTCTAAGATATCCTGGCCCAGAGCAGTATAGGGCTTTAAAGGTCAAAACCAGCATCTTGAATTGGGCCCAGAAACGAATGGGCAGCCAATGTAGCCCCCGGAGAAGCGGACTGACAGAGTCAAACCGCCTGGCTCGGGTGACCACACGGGCCGCCGCATTCTGTACTAATTGTAGTTTCCGAACCGTCTTCAGGGGCAGCCCCACATAGAGCGCATTACAATAATCTAACCTTGATGTCACTGTGGCATGGATCACCGTGGCCAGGTCTGCACGATCCAAGTACCGTCGCAGCTGGCGCACCAGCCGAAGCTGAGCAAAGGCCCCCCTAGCCACAGCCGACACCTGGGAATCCAGGAGCAGCTGCGAGTCCAGGAGGACCCCCAAGCTGCGAACCTGCTCCTTCAGAGGGAGTGCAACCCCATTCAGAGCAAGCCGATAGTCCAGCACCTGCATCGAGGATTTCCGAACCAGGAGAGCCTCTGTCTTATCCGGATTTAATTTCAGCTTGTTCGCCCCCATCCAGATCCTCACTGCTTCCAGACAGTGCTCCAGGCCCTCAACCGCCACCCTGGAGTCTGGAGGAAAGGAGAGATAGAGCTGGGTGTCATCAGCATATTGATGACACCTCACTCCAAACCCCCGGATGACCTCTCCCAGCGGTTTCATGTAGATATTAAATAGCATGGGGGACAGAATTGAACCCTGCGGCACCCCGCACCTCAAGGGCCATACATTTTTTGGCCAATACATTTTTTATTCTTTAACTTTTTAAATTCTGGTCTTCACAAGCTTTGTGTAACTACTATCAGAGTAAGTGCATTGTAAACAACATACCAGTAGAACCATTAATAAATCCTTCTTTAGGTGCCTGGTGTGTTAAGTCTGAGACTCTATATGTAACATACAACTTTTAACACATAACTGGGAGTGTGCACAGTGGGGAGACAAACAACATGGACTGTGCATGAGCAAGTGCAGCTGTCCATGGTTGCAACCCTGTTTACTTAGAAGTAGACCCACTGCTTTCCATGGGTGTTATTCTTGGACTTTGTTTCAGATGGAAACAAGGATTGCATCCTGGTGTTTTAAAAACCAGACCCCTAAATTTGGGGGTGTGTGGAATTCTTTGAAAATGGCTTGCCAGGAATGTTTGTAGGCAGCGGCAAAAAGGAAAAAAAGAGGTATTTTACCTTCTCCGTACTGGAAGGGAGAGGAAGGTGCTTGTGGGAGTTGTGAGGGGGCTTTATGAGGAAACTTCCATAGCAGCAACCCTCTTACAGACTACAATTCCCATAAGTGCCTTCACTTCTCTTCCTGTTTGGAGAAGCTAAAATGGCTACCTCTGAATACTGTAATTACTAGTAAAAATTCTCCTTTTTCCTCCATTCCTGTATCCTGGTTCTCAGCCCAGTCCCATGCCCCACTTCACCAGACAGCTACAAAGCTTCCCAGAAGCTCCTGCTTTATTAACATAAGAAGAGCCTTGCTGGATCAGGCCAAAGGTCCATCTAGTCCAGCTTGCTGTACCTCACGGTGGCCCACAGGTATAATTGATCCAGGGTTTCAAGCTCAATTTTTAGGCATGAATTTTTTTACTTATAGACGAGTTTATATGGTAAGCCGTTTCTGCTCAGCGTTGCATATACACAACAGGGATCAATGTGTACACCTGTAAGCTGGGTAGAAATGGGCTAATGAATACAATTAAATTAATTTCATTAATAAATTAATACAAGTAAATTATTACACACCAATGGATCATTTAGGGCACAATCCTAACCCACTTTCCATCACCAACATAAGAGTGACACAGCTCCAAGGTGTCTATGTCAGTGCCACCCAACTGTAGGATGCAGCAGCAGCACACATCCCATTGGCACTGCTATGCCAGTGCTGGAAAGTTGGTTAGGATTTGGGCCTTAATTACATTAAATGATTCATTGCTGTAATCCAGCACACCAGCCTTTGGGTCCAATGCCCACCAGTTGGTCATGACCCAATTTTTGTTGGGTTGCAAAGCTGACAAGGCACATTAGTTATGTGCATCAAGGGTTAAACAACCTGCTACTAGGGGAGGGGGGAGAACTACTGCTCAGTTACCATGTTAGCCACAGAGGCTTGAGCAGTTGGTAAAGTGAAACATTTTTCCAGTTGGATTCTGATGCTAAAAAGTTTGGGAACCACTGTCATAATCTAACCAGCATTTATTGCTAACTAGGATCGTAGAGTAACTCTTCCATGATTCTTTTTGTAGCAAAAAGAGGCAAAATAGCTCACCCATGCTCCTGGACCCAGGAAGAATCAGTATGGCCAATAACAGGACCCAGTATTTTTCTGCTGCCAGGGCAGCAGAAACCTTGAGGGACTACGCTGTAGTTCCTTCTAGCAGAGGAGAAGGATATATTCTGTGCGCATTAGTCAGGCCTGGTTTAGGAGGTAACGATAAAGAAATACTGCAGAGAAACCTTTGAAAAATCCAAAAGAAGAAGCAACTCTGGGCAGAGTTCCTATTGCAGGAGTTTTATTTGTCAACCAAGTGACAGAGGGAGTTTTATGTTAAGGTACTGCACTTTTCTTGTGCTACTGCTCTGATGGTGGAGCCAGAGTTAATCAGAGCCAGATAACCATTTTCTCCTTTTCTACAAGTTGTTCTAACTCCCCAATGTCTCTTCTGACACCCTCTTAACTTCTTTTTCTGTGGCTGGGGTAAACGAAGAAACCAGTTAAACAAGGAGTTTCGGTTACATATTCTCCTCCTCTTTGGGGAAGCTTCCCTATGAGTTGTGGTATAAATGGCAGTAATACATCAGTTTGATTGTGAGCAGGGCGTATCTTGTGGGGTAGAGAAGCATGTGCAGAAATAAGAGCATGGGAGTTCAGGGCTATTGAATTGCAGTACAGCATCCCTTCAGATGTACATTTGCTACAAACTCCCTTAATGCTGCCTCACCAGGAATAAAAAGAAATATGTAATGCCTTGTGAAAGCTATGTGAGAAATTTTTAAAGTCATTTTTTCTTAAATGTTGCAGTTGTCCAGGTTCATCAGATCAGTGCAGTAATTCCTGTTGTGGCCTTGGGGTGCAAAGCTAGCATACTAGTGAATATGTGGGAAATCCTATAGATATCTGAATTTGCCAACTGGGCAAATAGGCACCTTTTCAAGCTGCTCCCCAGCACAGTGTCTTTTCTAATGGCTGTTTTCTGATGTTCTGCATTTTTTCAGATTGGGAGCTGTTCAATTATTTGTTTTTATTCATAAGCTGCTTTGTGAACTTTTTGGTTGAAAAGTGGTGTTTAAATATAAATATTCATTATATTTTAGACATATTTGTATGGTACTTATGGAAGCAGTTGAACATTTTAGCATTAAACATAGTTTGCTTAAGAATAATACGATTACAGACACACTAAGGCTTTTGTGGTCAAATGAGTTCAAAATATAATTGGAGGGGTTACAAAGAATTTGCTTTCTGTCAGCTGTTAGCTGGCCATCAGCTTAACTGCCAGTTCCTGCTTGAATTATTAAAGACATACTAACACTCTTGTGATTATAAGAGTAAAGGAACATGAACACCACTGCCACTTGGAACAAAGTGAAAAATCAGCTATGGCAGAGCATGCTGCGAGAACTAGTCACCAAATAAATTTTAAGAACTCAGGTTCTTTCCACTGTGCACACTAGATAGCACACTAGAATCTACAGCGCACACTAGATAAGATAGCACACATCTATCTAAGAGGCCATTGAAATTCAAAAACAAAAAACAATATCAACAAAAAAGAAGAGACTCTCAGTATAAGTAATGCTTGGCTTCCAGCACTCAAATACACTAGAATAAAAAACTTTGAAAAGAAACTCACATAGCAATGATGTATGTATCGTTGCAGGCAAAGAGTATTAGTATGTCTTAAATAATTCAAGCAGGAACTGGCAGTTAAGTTGGTGGCCAGCTAACAGTTGAGAGGACGCAAATTATTTGTAACCCCTAAAGATGCTTTCCATAGCTGAAAGAGAAACCTTGGGACTAGATCCTACAATGTGCTTTAATCCGTTGTTTAAAAATCCGTTGTTTAAAATCCGTTGTTTAATAAACACAATGTTTATTTAAAATTATGTTTTGAATAATACAGTAGTTAGAAACTACTGTAACTACTGGAAGTGGAAGGAGGAACAAACAGACAGGTTTCTGAAAATGCAAGAAATGCTAATCTTCAGGTGACTTGAAGACACAGCTGTGATATAACATCATGCTGTGAGATACAATGTAGAAAAGACTCAATCTGTCTTATGTAACTGAAATTATGATACTGTGAGAATGTAGTGCAGGCTGACCCTTGGCATCCATGGGAGTTCTGTTCTTAGAATCCCCGTGGATTGTGAAAACCGCTTTTTAAAAAAGTGTCCCCTACATGGTTTAAAACAGCTTTTCTTATCATTGTAGTATGGCAGCCAGCCAGTCTCAGGGGATTAGAATGGCTATTAGAATGCTTGCTTCAGTGTTCTAATACCAGTTGAAGCAAGTGACCCTCTCTCTTGGCCCTAGAGCACAGAAGAGTGCACCGCAGGAGTGATTAAGCCCTCCTACATTGAATTCTGGGGCAACCAAAGGCAACGAGAGGAGGTCATAACCTCAGCACAAATCAGAAATAGCCATTCTCATCCCAATAACACTGCCTGTGTGTCTGCTGTGCTACAATGGTAAGAAAAGTGGTTTTAAACTGCAGTTTAAAAGGACCTTTAAGGTCGATCAGCAGGACCGTTCTTGTCCACAGTGTCCATCTTCATTGAAACATATCCATAGGTGGAAAAACCAAGGATAAGGGCCATAAACTTTTGCCTAGACTTTCATTATCTCCAGTACTCTAACTCTTGGAGCACCTACATGTAGGCTCAGATGGTCCGCCGGGCCTGCTTGCATTAGGCTATGAGTTGATTGCAAATTGCTATTATATGATATCTTTTGTAATACAGTATTTCAACACTAGGTTTTCTTTTTTTTGGCGATCTGCCTGCTTTTGAGAGATAAGTGATGCCTTGATTAAAGGATAATGTCTTGCAATCAGAGTTTGAATTTGTAACTTACTTGCATTAAACTTTCATTTGCTTATGTGCGCTTTAAAAACATCATGAAGGGAGAAGTACTTTTTTTATACTGCATTTGCTCTACTTACCATTTTTTTTTTTTTTTTTTTGTCCAGTCCAATAGCTAGCCCTTGTCAAAGCAGCTGTTGTGTGGCATCTCCACTGAACTCAAATGGCAACATCAGTGTTGTTGTTAAAGAAGAACCAGCAGATGATTATGATTATGGGCCAAATGTGTGCATGAAAGAGATAAGTGTGAAGCAGGAAGAAACAGATGAAGAGACAGAAGACTATCCCAATAGTGACAATTCTATACCAGAGAAACAAGTGAAGAAACATGGTGAAATGGGCGGAAAGGAAATGGAAGTTGAATCCCGCAAGAGACCACGGAGTACCCAGTTGGGTGTCGCCAAAGCTAAAATGTTAAAATTGGATAGTGGGAAGATGCCTGTAGTCTACTTAGAGCCCTGTGCAGTCACTAGAAATACAGTAAAGGTCTCTGCTCTTTCACATACCATGTTGTCACTTTCCAAGAGTGAGAAATATCATTTGGATAATTCTGAAGATTCTTTGTCACAGTGTTTTGAAAATGACAATATATCTAGTCCTTTCACAGTTATGGAAACAGAGGAAATGCGAGTTGAAAATCACTTTTCTGGAAATAACATACCAGATGAATGTCCTTCATTCAGAGATGTACTGTGGGAAAATACTGACATGTGCAGCAATCTCACTGTAACAAAGAAAGCATCTAGCTATAGCCTCAAACCCACTGCATACAGTGAGCTTTTGTCAGGTAAAGATATTTGTGATGAAAAAAAGACAAGTGCTCTAAAGGCCCATATGTTCCACAAGGGTATTGTTGGTAACCAAAAAGTTGTGTTGCCAGGCCCACGTAAAAGAGGAAGACCACGGAAAATGAAGCTATCAGAGGTTGAGCCACCATCTAAATATGTTGGAAAGTCAGTTGCAACAAGCAATTATGCCCCTTTGGGGCCTGGCACGACTCAGTTGGATGTTAAACCTGATCTTGAGGATGTGGATGGAATGCTCTTTGTAGCCTTTGCCTCCAAGGTAAATCTACATCTCTATGAAATTTAGGACTGTCTTAAGCACTTAATAGCATATAAGAACCACACATAAGTTACAAATTTGAAGGTTTATTTTGTGTTCAGCACTGATCTGTGGGAACTTGGAATTTGCTTAAGCTTGACATGGCAGGTTTTGTATATTACCACTGTCTTGATTTTCACTAGTTTCAAATATAATTATCTGGACCCTCAATCTATTGATCTGTTTTTTAACAGAAGCTTCCTACGTTTTTCCTAGATCAGTTAGATTGTTTCCAGTATAACTTTAGAACATTGTTAACTTGTTTAACGTATTTTACCTTTTTCATGTATAGGAAGCTCTTGATATCCACACTGTTGATAGATCTGAAGAAAAAGAATTGCCTGATATGCAGGCTCCTTTACTGGCTGCACGTGATTCATCTATTGATTCAGGTAACAACGAGAAAGCTAAGTTGGCATCACTTGATTTATAATAGGCTTGAAATAACCTTGGAAAAACAATCAGCAGGGTGAATAATGATTTCCTCCAGGTCAGGGGTGCCCAAACCCCGGCCCGGGGGCCACTTGCGCCCCTCGAGGTCTCTCAATGCGGCCCTCAGGGAGCCCCCAGTCTCCAATGAGCCTCTGGCCCTCTGGAGATTTGTTGAAGCCCGCACTGGCCCAACACAACTTCTCTCAGCGTGAGGGCGACTGTTTGACCTCTTGTGTGAGCTGTGGGATGAGAGCTCCCTCCACTGCTTGCTCTTTCATATTTGTGACGCAGCAGCGGCAGCAAAGGAAAGGCCAGCTTTGCTTTGTACAGGGCCTTTTATAGGCATTGAGCTATTGCAAGACCTTCATTCATTCATATAAGTTCATCTTTAATATATTCATTTATGTAAACTTATGTAAATTTATTCAAATTTTATATGTAAATTAATTCTTTTTTCCCCCGGCCCCCGACACAGTGTCAGAGAGCTGATGTGGCCCTCCTGCCAAAAACTTTGGACACCTCTGCTCCAGATGATTGGGCTAGACAGCACTGTATGTCTTGCCTCCATAACTCTAGAAGTTGCTTGTGAAGGTTCTCACTTTCACCTTATAGGGAAGAGGAAAAAGTGGCCAGCACCTTGATCACTGTCTGTGGGATGTTTTTGTTCCCCACCCCTCTGAAATAGAAAGAAACAGTGAGTTTGGCTTAGGGCGTAATCCTAACCAACTTTCCAGCACTGGTATAGCTGTGTCTGAGGGGCATGTGCTGCATCTTGCAGTTGGGGGACAATCATGGAGGCCTCCTCAAGGAAAGGCAATGTTTGTTCCCTTACCTCTGAGCTGCATTGTCCTTACGTCAGAGCTAGAAAATGAGTTAGGATTGCGTCTTTAAGTTACTATTTCTTTATCTCATCTTCCCCTTCCTCCAACTGCTAGGGAGAGTGAGAGTTAGTGTGAGTTCACCCAAACTTAAAGTGAGTAAATGCAGCATTGCTCACTTCTACTCACTCATTTTCCCTCTCTTCCTCTTGCAGAATTTCAAGTCTCTGTATAATTTCACAGCAATATCAAGGAGGCTGACCGTGAACTGAGGTTTTTTCCTTCTCAGACTTAAGAATCTAAGCTGCCATTGACTTGATGTTGTTGATGCCCTGGTTCATTCCCTCTTGCAAATTTACTCTATGTAGCCATGGGCATATATACCTGCCTCCTGAAAATTTCATTTCATGCACCCGATATGAAAACTTAACAGTGAAGTAAATTGTTGGTCTTTAAGGTGTCGCAGAACTTTGGCTGTTTTTGGAAAAATAGTGTTTTACTAATTATAATTGCTCCTTCTGACTTCTTCTCTTTTAGGAGTTGGTGTGTGGACCATAGGGTGTGGGGACCACAGCTCCTTTTCTGTGTTATAGGATTGGGGAGGAGAGCACAATTGCAGGACAACTCGTAAAAAGAGCCCTGCTGAGTCAGGCCAAGGGCCCATCTAGTCTAGCTTCCTGTATCTCACAGTGGACCACCAGATGCCTCAGGAAGCACACAAGACATCTGTGTTCTGTTGCAACTCCCTTGCATCTGGCATTCTGAGATAGATTACCTCTAAAACCCTGAGGTTGCATAAAGTCAGCATGGCTTGTAACTTGTGATGGATTTTTCCTCAATAAATCCTCCCAGTCCCCTTTTAAGGACATATAGGCCAGGTGCCATCACAATATCCTGTGGCTAGGAGTTCCACAAATTAATTATGCACTTGGTAAAGAAATACAGGGGGTCTGCATTATCCGTGGGTTAAGCATCCATGGATCTCTAGTATCTGTGGGTGCCAAATGGCCCTCTTGACCACTGACCCCAACCAGAGAGGAGATCCAGTCTGGCCTGGTGGTTTTCTGAGGTCTGCAGTGCACAGCTGCTTTGGGCCTCAGAATGCCTGAAAATATTTGAAAACCCGCAATTTCCAGTTTTATTGTAAAACCAAAGGTGTCATTTTTAATGCCTTCTAAAGCAGGGGTGTCAAACTTGTTTCATACAGAGGGCCAAACAGCATTCATGATACCTGCTGAGGGCCAGAAGTGATGTCATTAGGCAGGAAGTGATGTCATTAAATAGTTCATAACCAAAAATAATCACTTTTTCTCACTTAGGAACTCATTAGCTGCAAATGACAGAAGAAAAAATACGCAAATCTTGATCATATTTCAAGATATAAGAGAGCCAAATTTTCAAGTGGGCTGCCCTTACAGCAGTCAGCATCTGAGAGCATGAGGGTTGAATAAAAAGCTTCTGCAGACCGCATCCGGCCCCCGGGTCTTATGTTTGACACCCCTGTTCTAAAGCATTAGGAGGCCTGGGGAAGCCTGAGATATTTAAAAAGTTCTGTTTTTATCTTAATACTGGAAGTCACTGGGTGTTTTTGTATTTTCAGGCATTCGGAGGCCCAAAGCAGTCACAGGCAGTCTCTGTGGGCCTCAGAAAATCTCCAGCTTGACTGGAGCCCAGCTCCAGTCGAGTTTGGAGGTGGCTGCTGAATACCGCAATTTGAATACTCGTGGTTTTCCATATCTGAGGGGATTCTGGGAACAGATCCCCTGTGGATAAGGAGGGCCCTCTGTATTTCCTTGTTTGGGTAAGTGTCTTTCAGATGGTAAAGATACTAAAGAATTTTAAAGAGAGAAATACAATCTTTTTTGACAGGTGGTCAAAGGATACAACAACTGGAAAAAGATTTGCTGGAAGATTTAAAGTCATTTAAGTATAAGCAAGTAATACATCCTAGTCTTCAGGAAGGTAGGTATAAGCTTTGTGGAGTAGTAATATCAGATGTTGTGTGTGACCATTCTCTCATCTTTCTTCTTGTCTAATGGCTTTTTTATTGCGTTTTTGAACATTAAAGTACTTCATATTTTGCATTGCATTAACACAAATAACTTATCTAACTTCCTCTTTAGTTCTGTAAAATACTACAGAAATTTGGGAAAATTGTAAATTTGTCACTTGAAGTTTGAATTGTACTTCTCACAGTGTCTACAAAACTGTTGTGTGTGAGGAAGGAGAAGAAAAACAAGACACCTCTCCCCCTTCCCAGCTTAGTTCTGTTTGATTAGTTTGATTTTATGTAAGTTGCCCTGACAACCTAGTTGATTGACATGATGCAAATATTTTT
The DNA here is from genome assembly GCF_035046505.1 of Tiliqua scincoides. NCBI lineage: Eukaryota > Metazoa > Chordata > Lepidosauria > Squamata > Scincidae > Tiliqua > Tiliqua scincoides. The sequence continues at coordinate 15,184,934 of NC_089821.1, forward strand.
AACGTGAAGGGTACTTTTTGTGCATCCAATTTGAGCAATATTTGAGTACCCAGGATTCCTACTTTGAAGCCAATTAGCAATCTTTAGCTGAAAGAAAAATTGGTTAATCTTAATCATAGTTGATATGGCATGGGTGACTGGGGGGAGGAATTCATGCTGGCGAGGGGACTGGTGAAATATTGCATCTAATATCTCTGTAACCTATGAAATTGAACACTGGTGCAGAAAAGAGGGGGAGTACTCTTTGGTTTATATGTAAACTTTGTATTTATAACTATTTTATAGTCGTATAGGGCTTTTAGATTGCTTTTTTTCTTGCAGTTGGACTGAAACTGAATCTTGTGGACCCAACAGTAAGCATTGATTTAAAATATTTGGGTGTGCAGCTGCCACTAAGTTATTCAGATGACTACATAATGTGGAAAACTCTGGGGACCAGTTCTAACTCTGCTGGTAAGTTAGCATCTCAGTAAGGCAGTGAAAGTTAAAGTTTAGTTATAAGCTATTTTCAGTCACAATGTGAAATGGTTTATACCCATAAACCATGGTTGTTTGGGACCACAAATCAGTAGCTGAACCTGTGTTTTGGATTTAGTTTGAAAATGCTCATGATAACTCATAATGCCAACTACGAGTTTGAATTCTGTCTAAATTCGCACACGGGTGATAAGCCATAATTATTAGGGGCAGTCTAAAATGGTATTTGTGAAATCACACCACCATAACACAGAACTGGGCTTGTAAAACGAGAAAACGCAATATCCTGCTCAATTTGCAAAATAACACCACCATTTACCTATTATATGGTGAATGCAGAGCGTCTGTGGATTGTTCTGAGTTCTTCTGACCATGGGTTTCTAAGCCCCGAACACTCTCAGAGCTCTGTTGCTCTAACTGACTGTAGACTTCTGAGCAGGCTCAGAAGCTGCCAAGGAAAATGCAATGAGACTGAGCCACAGTGCGCATTTACTCATGAGTAGGCTACCATGCCTTGGTCTATTGGAAAGGTCAGGCTGAGAGGAGTGCAATGCCACCAGAATCGTCCCGATCCGATGAATGCAGGCCCCAGAAACTCTTGAGAAAGTCCCTCCCTTCAAGCTGATAAATGTATTGAACTCCATAGAAAGCAAAAACTGAGCTACATGTTTACATTTACTGATCAGATTACATGTTTGCATTTACTAAGCAAATGTTTTGACTCCTTGCTATGTTGGTGTGTTCTTTTCCTGCACTTTTCCTGCATGATCGGACACAGAGTAGAGCCCATTACAGAGCCTATTCCGTGGCGGTGGTAGCAGCGAAGAGATCGTTCTTCTCTGCTACCATTGCGTTCTGCTGACAACCATCCAGCAGAGCTGTTCCGTGTGGTGCGAGGCCTCCTCCATCAGGCCCCCCCAGTAGACCAGGAGGAATACACGGTCAGCCGCTGTGACGTGTTTGCGCAACATTTTGCAGATAAAATCGATCGTATTCGTCACAACTTGGATGCCACATTGACAGTGTCTGACGATGTCCCCTTGGCAACTGCTTGTCCTATGTTGTGGGATTCTTTTCAGCTTGTACAGCCTGAGGATGTGGACAGACTCCTTTGGAGTGTGAGGCCATCTGCCTGCCTGCTCGACCCTTGCCCAGCTTGGTTGATAAGAGCTGCCCGGGGTGGGCTGGCTGAGTGGACAGGGAGGGTGGTCAACTCTTCCTTGATGGAGGGAACGTTACCACTCGCTTTGAAACGGGCAGTGGTTCGCCCCCTCCTGAAGAAGCCCTCCCTGGATTCCACTGTGTTGGATAACTACCGGCCAGTCTCCAACATCCCGTTTCTGGGCAAGGTAATTGAGCGGGTGGTGGCGTCCCAACTCCAGAGGGTCTTGGATGAAGCGGATTATCTGGATCCTTTTCAATCTGGCTTCAGGCCGGGCTTTGGGACGGAAACCGCCTTGGTCGCCTTGGTGGATAACCTACGCCGGGGACTGGACAGGGGGAGTGCGTCCCTGTTGGTCCTGCTGGACCTCTCAGCGGCTTTCGATACCATCAACCATGGTATCCTTCTGGGCCGATTGGCCGAGTTGGGAGCTGGAGGCACTGTTTTGCGGTGGTTCCGCTCCTACTTGGTGGGTCGGTCCCAGATGGTGGTGCTGGGGGATGCCTGTTCAACACCCTGGCCCTTGAAATGCGGGGTGCCACAGGGCTCAATTCTGTCCCCCGTGCTATTTAACATCTACATGAAACCGCTGGGAGAGGTCATCCGGGGGTTTGGAGTGTGGTGCCATCAATATGCTGATGACATCCAGCTCTATCTCTCCTTTCCTCCAGACTCCAGGGTGGTGGTTGAGGGCCTGGAGCACTGTCTGGAGGCAGTGAGGATCTGGATGGGGGTGAACAAGCTGAAATTAAATCCGGATAAGACAGAGGCTCTCCTGGTTCGGAAATCCTCGATGCAGGTGCTGGACTATCGGCTTGCTCTGAATGGGGTTGCACTCCCTCTGAAGGAGCAGGTCCGCAGCTTGGGGGTCCACCTGGACTCGCAGCTGCTCCTGGATTCCCAGGTGGCGGCTGTGGCTAGGGGGGCCTTCGCTCAGCTTCAGCTGGTGCGCCAGCTGCGGCCGTACTTAGATCGTGCAGACCTGGCCACGGTGATCCATGCCTCTGTGACATCGAGATTAGATTACTGTAACGCGCTCTATGTGGGGCTGCCCTTGAAGACGGTTCGGAAACTGCAACTAGTGCAGAATGCGGCAGCCCGTGTGGTTACTGGAGGTAGGCGGTTCGACTCTGTCAGTCCGCTTCTCCAGCAGCTGCATTGGCTGCCCATTCGTTTCCGGGCCCAATTCAAGGTGCTGGTATTGACCTTTAAAGCCCTATACTGCTCTGGACCAGGGTATCTTAGAGATCGCCTGCTCCCGTACAATCCGGCTCGTCCTCTTAGGTCATCAGAGAAGGCCTTTTTACAAGTGCTGCCACCTAGGGAGGTACGTGGGGCGGCTGCAAGAAATAGGGCCTTCTCAGTAGTGGCACCAACGCTATGGAACTCCCTTCCCCCTGACTTAAGAATGGCTCCCTCTCTTGAGACCTTTTGGCGAGGCCTGAAGACCCTTCTGTTTAAACAGGCCTTCTGAGTTCTCGGCCTTTTAACATCTTTTTAACATCTTTTAATATTTTTTACAGGCCTGATTCTTTTATGACTTGCTGCTGCTCTATGCTCTTTTTACCTATTTTTTACTCTGACTGCTGTTTTTTATGATGTATGAACATGTTTTTATTTGTTTTTAAATTATGTTTTTATATGTTGTAAGCCGCCTTGAGTCCCTTTGGGGAGAAAGGCGGGATAAAAATAAAGTTATTATTATTATTATTATTATTTAAAAGCAGTTTGTTTCCATACCAATTCAATGCTATATTCAATTCTGTTGGTTCAAGTTGCTATCTTCTCAATGTTTAATTTGGCAATGTCTTAATTTGTGTTTAGCAGCATTAGGTTCACTGTAGTTGTCATACAAGTAGCACGAAAATCTTAACGGCTCCTGTAAGTTTAATTGAAGTAGTTGATTATGAAGTTGTGCTTTTCAGGTGTGTGTGTGTGAGTGTTTTATTCCTGTGGCTATGCCTGCTGACAGCCACAGGCATAAAGACATATATGCCACCTATAGGACAGTGATTATACTTGATAAAAATGTTTCAAAATTGATTAAAATATTTATTTGGAATAAAAACATGTAACACCACTATAACACTGCTTTCAGCCTTTTTATTTTTTAAAGGATAACACTGCCATCCATGAAAAAATAAAACCATTTTAGACTGTCTCTAATAATTAGTTATTGCTATGCCTTAAGAGGTTGCTGTGCCATGGCAATAGGAGTGAATTTAAGATGTTATGAATCAAAGTCCTGAGCTGATGTGGAAATACAAGCCGTAATGAACTATGATTTTTGTATTGTACATCTGAAAGCTCAAAACATGATTTGGGTTCTTTATTACAGTTAGCAGAGACCACAGTTTTGCGTTGACTGAATCCAGTCTGAATTTGGGTTTGTACTTAAGTGGGGTAAATAATTGTGAGGTTGGTACTTAAGTGGGATAAATCATCATCAGTTTAATTTTACTGAAGCTTTGATGTTTTGTAACAAAACTGCTGTTCAATAAATGAATTTATATATAATTATATTGTCCCATAAGATAAGGCCACTCTGATGCTGAACTCTTATGATTTAGATCAAAGTTTCTCAACCATTGCTATGGGTACCACCAGTGGTACTTGAGGTGGTGTCTGGTGGTGCTCGCAGGACCCCTGGACATCTGCTGCCCTGCAACAAGACCAGGAACACAATGCAACAAACAAGTAGGAGGCTTGGCTCAGCGAGCAGAACTCCAAAGCATACTTTTTGATGCTTGGAAAAGCCTTCCTGTCCGCCCTGAGCCTCTTACTGGTGTTTGTTGCATCACACCTGGCCTCCCAACTCAGAAGTAACTAGTGATGACATCATTGCCATTTACTTCAATACCGGAGAAATTTTTGTCAAGAAATCAAACTCAGATAATCGCCTCGCTTTATCTCCAAGGTCACTCAGGGGAGCAGAAAAGTTGCAACTCCAGAGAAGTTGCTTTTCAAGTGGCATGGCAATGCAGAGATAATTAGAGGCTGTTAATTTCCAAGGTAACCAAGGCTGGGAAAGTTGCTGCCAAAGTTAACTTTTTCACTGCTCTTGAGACTTCTCCTGATTTCCATTGAATTGAAGCCAGCTTGCTGCAACCGTTTTACAAATGCTTGCATTTTGTAGAGGTCCGTTTTTAAACACCATATTAATATTAATTGCAAACATTTAGCTAACATGAGGGGTACAATTTATGGAAGTGGGCTGCCAAGGGGTATGCAAGTGAAAAAGGTTGGGAACCATTGCAGGAGAACCATTAATCAATTCCTTCTTTAAGGTGCCTGAGGTTCAACATATAACATACAACTTAGAACACATAACTGGGAGTGTGCAATTCAACTCACAATAGAGAGACAAGCAACAAGGAATTACTATATGTATAGCTGCATACAGTTGCAATCCTATTTACTCCCAAGTAGACCCATTTCTTTCCATGGGTATTATACTTAAGCAATGTTGCACTGAATTGTAGCCTGGCACTTCGTTTCAAATGAGGATGACATCCTGGTGTTTAAAAAAACAGACCTCTGCAAAATCCAAGCAGCTAAGCCCTCATCTCCTCCATATGAAAACCAATACTTTATGTATTCATCACAGTATTTTCTGTTTTTATCTGTTTGAAGAACAGAAGACTCTGCCTTTGCACTGTTTTGCACCAGAAGTGTGCTGAGAAATTCTTGGTGATTGATCACTTTCCATATTCTGTTTCAACTTTTTTACTGTGCTGGATTTCAATCACTGGTTCATACATGAATTGATGACCAAAAACTAGCTATTGGTGGGGCTTTCACAGCCAACTAGCTACCTCACTTCCTGCCTTGCTGACCCTGCAAGGCATTCTGGAGCACTACTTGCCTTTTTATGCCATTATTCAATTTTTTCAAGCACTCCTAAAGGTCCTGTTGAGTGCCTTGGGGGGTACAAGTACACCAGGTTGGGAGACGCTGTTGTACTTGTACGTTGCTAACAGTTCACTTACTCTGATAGTGTTACAGAAAGCTTGTGTAGACCAGAATTTAAAGAATAAAAATGTATCTTATGATCTTTTACTATATTTTAAAAGTATTATTTAAATACAGCGTATTATTCTCCTTACTTCCATGTTTTTTCAGTCAGGCATTTTTTGAATTTTTCTTACAGATAACAGTGTGATTAATGGAGAAAAACAAAACGAAAGAAACGGTCTCAAGGAGGCAAAACTCTTTCAAGCCTAATAAAAATTATGTCCACAAGTAATTCTGGATTTTAGTCCACACACCAAATTATATTTATAATTATAATCCACAACTGATTTATTCCACTACAAAGATAAAGAGCACTTTCAACATCCTTAAAAAGTTTCTCATTAACCCCTTCAGTGTATCCAGGGCTTTTAGCCAAGCTGGGGACAATATTAACACATACTTATCTTAAATTTCCAACTTAAACTTTACGCTTCATGCTTTTTGTTCCATATGGTATCTTAGCACGGAGCCAGCAGCTTGATTGCAGACACTGCACCTCCCCCAATACTGTCCCTGACGATTAGGTTTCCGAGAAGAAAGCCCCCCTCCCCGGTCGGGCTTTCAAAATCTCTGGTACTTGCACCGTGAAAAGATCTGATCTCTCCTGATAAAGATCTTCAGATCCTCTTTAGACCTTCAGTTTTTGGGGAAAACAGACTCCAGGAGCCCCTGGAGACAAGTCTTTTCATCTACTGTTGGCTCCTCCTCCTTTCAAGACTGTACAGTTAGGTAACAATTGTAGGTAGGTTTTTTCCAGGATCTGGCCTCAGGTAAAATCAGACAGAATTATAGTCAGATACCCCCTTAAGTTTAACCCCCAACTTTTCCGAGGGTCATAGAAAATTCCATAATTTTGGCACAAAAACCTGCCCTTAGCTTATCTGTGAGAACAACTTATAGGCAAGTATCTACGGTAGGTGGACCATGTGAAATGGTACGGCAGAGGACAAACTTTGAGAAACACTGATTTAGATGCATCTTAAGCCCATGTGAATTTAAATTTGCAAAGATGCCCCTAACTATACAGGGTAGGTTTTGTTTAAGTCAGATGGGGAAGAGGGTTGCAAATGTGTGAGCATAAGCCAAGAAGTTTTCCTAGCTATGTTCTAAAGAAGCATTCCCAGTATGTGCTGGCAATCACATTTGTATGACACTGTTAAACATCTGCTTTTCTGAAGGCTAAACACTTTTCATAGCTTATTAGTGGCATTTAATTGGTTTAACTGTGTTTCTTTTTCCAGACACTGGGCTTCCCTTTGTTTCTAGGACAGGGAAAACAAATGACTTCACAAAAATAAAGGGATGGCGTGGGAAGTTACATAGTTCTTCAAAAAATGAAAGTAAGAAAGATTTTTAAGTGTATTGTGTGTATTTGAAGAGTACAGATGGGGCTTAATATCCACAGGGCTGGAGGTTCTGCTCCTAAATTTACTGTGGATAACAAGATCTGTACGAGGTCTCTTAGTGGACCTCTGGATGCAAAGTGCCTTCTGGCATGGGGAGGCTGAGCCTCCTGCTGGAAGGCCTCAAAGGACCTCCTGGACCCCACGCTGATTTAATTATCCAACAAATTCTGTATCCATGGGGGTGTCCTGGAACAGATCCCCCACAGGTATGAACCGCTCACTTTATTTATCTCTGGGAACCATGGAGAAGGATTGTGACACTGTATTATTTGTGAGGCATGAGGGGAAGAAGGCTTTAAGGTATATTGATAAATTAGTAGGGATTTAGGGACTGTGGGGTGGAAACAAGAAGCTCTGTAAAGAGGTCAGAGTTCCTGACCACTGGAAATTCCAGCTAATATCCCTACATATTTGTCACCTTAAAGGAATTATGAAAAATTATGGGTATAAAAAAGGAACTATAGGTGCAATGTAGGTGGTATCTTGCAATACCACCTCTGAATGTCAGTTAAATCCAATTAAGTTTAACCAAATTGAAATTTCAGAGTTAAGCCATTTCTGCCCAGTATTGCATATACACAACAGGGATCAAATGTGTACACCTGTGGGCTGGGCAGAAATGGGTTAAGCTACAGTGCAGGTTTGTTTATTTACTTATTTTTATTTACTAAATTTGTACCCCCTCAGGGGCATTCAAAGTGGCTAAATATAAGTTTCATAAATAAATAAAGGTTTAAATATAATGCACAATATAGATGTCTAGAATCAAGAAAATGAGGGTTTAAAATGAATAGCTATAATATATTTTCATTCTTAATATTATGGAATCCTTGGCTGGGTATCTTTTAGCTTTTGTTGAAGAAAGTTAATATTCTCACAGGATAGTATTCCAAAGTGTCTGCTAAAGAATATTACATTGCTTCCAAAACTTTGAACCAGTAGGCAGCAGACGTTCTTTTATTGATTCCTTACTCCTTTTCACTTTCTAGAGATAGGGAAGTTGACCAAAGAACTTCCTAATTTTTGTAGTTGTCTATAATGAAACAAATTTCCTTTAATTGGCTTTCTGGCTTTCGGAGCTGGAGGACTTCCATAAGAGTACACACATCAAATATCCCTTATTGACTTTATAATAATGGGAGAATGTCTTCTGCCTCAAAAACTATTTCATACATCTATTCTTAAAACTTTAGCCTGGTATTCTGAAAGTTTTAGAAAATGTATGATGAATGAATAGATGTATAATGTCTAGAATCTACACATATAGATGGTTGTAATGAAATTGGCAGTATTTTTTTACTGGGTTGCTATTTATGTGATTATTCAGGTAGCATTTTAGAAGGTTCTTTGAAGAACCGATCTGCCTTCTGCAGTGACAAGCTTGATGAATACTTAGAAAATGAAGGGAAGCTGATGGAAACAAGCATGGAATTCTCTCCTAGCACATCCAGTTGTCCTGTGGTTTATCAGCTTCCAACTAAAAGCACCAGCTATGTTCGAACACTAGATAGTGTTCTTAAAAAGCAATCTGCTGGCCCTCCATCTGACTCTTATATCTTCAAGCCTCTTTCTGTGCCTTCTGTTTCTAAAAAGAAGAGAACGAACACTAAAAAAATTAAGACTAAAAAACAAGCAGCCCCTAGAAGAAAAGGAAAGCCACCCCATAAGCCTGCACAGCCTTTACCTGTTGTAACAAAGAAGAAGCATCACCTGCCAGTCTTGGAAGAAAAAGTCATGAAGTCTCAGCCGAGTAGTCAAATAGCTAATGAAGTAGATGCTTCTGTGGTACCAGGTGCAGAAGAAAATGTGCTAGGAAAACAGATCCCTGTACGTCAGGCACAGCAGCAACAGCAAAGTAGTCGCCTGCCAAGTTTATCTAAGACTCAGTTAAAACTGATGGACTTGGAGGATTGTGCATTGTGGGATGGTAAGCCACGGACTTATATCACTGAGGAACGAGCAGATTTATCTCTTACAACTTTGCTCACTGCTCAGGTAAGTTGCTGTGATGCTGTTTTCCTTCATCATAACTACTATTTCTACCTTAGAAGAGTATAGATTTTGTAACAAGTTAACAAGCAGAGTCTTAACTTGAGATGTACTATTCAGCTATGCCAGAGATCCAAACTGGAGACCACTGCACACTGAAAAACCCTTCCCCAGCACAAATGGCGCTTACTGTTCCACTGGGTGGTCTCCTATCTGTACCTCTGATCATCCCCAAACTTTGCGCTGGCCACCATATCTGAGCATGCTGGGGCAACAGAATGTGACAGAAAGCCTACTGGGGTAACAGAACACGGAAGTGGCTGGCTCGCACAAGTTTGGGGGCGATCAGAGACACAGATAGGAGGCTGCCTGGCAGAATGGTAAGCTCCATTCACACAGGGGGGAGGATTTTCATGGGCTATAGGAAATGCCCCCCAAGGGAAAAAGGGCCAATAAGTCAAAATATGCAGCCTGTCTTTTATACTACACTTGTCTTATCATTAAGCCACTGCATATCTTCCAATGTGCAAAAATTCTTGGTTACCTGCTGAGGAGAAGGAGGTACATACCCTTGTTGGAGGCGGTTGTGAGGTTTTTTCTTTTCTGATTTTTAATTTTTTAAAAGTTGGGTTTCTGCAGGTGGCAATGGCTTCATGAGCACTTGAAATGCTGGTGATGTTCTGGGCAGTGCATCTTTTTTTTGCCACTTCTGTGAACATTGTCAGCAATAATTAAAGTGCTAATATTCTTGAAACGGATTCTATCTTCTAGAACAGAGGTGCCCAAACTTTTTGACAGAGGGCCACATCATCTCTCAGACGCTGTCAGGGGCTGGGGGGAAAAGGAATTAATTCACATTTAAAATTTAAATAAATTTACATAAATGAATATATTAGTGATGGAACTTATATGAGTGAATTAAGGTCTCATGATAGCTCAAAAAGGCCTTCTGCAAAGCAAGGCTGGCCTTTCCTTCACTGCCACTGCTGCTTCACAGACATGAAACAGCAAGCAGCAGAGAGAAAATTCGGTCTGCAGCTCATGCAAGAGATCAAACAGTTGTCCCTTGTGTTAAAGAACAGTTGCGTTGGGCCAATGAGAGGTCTAGCAAGTCTCCAGCAGAGCAGAGGTTAATTGGAGACTGGGGGCTCCCGGTGGGCCGGATTGGGTGTCCCTGAGAGCCGCAAATGGCCCCTGGGCTGGGATTTGGGCATCCCTGTTCTAGAACAGGGTTTCTCTAACTGTTTGTTGCCACCCACTTGGCAGGTCATGACCTGATAGTTGGTGGGTCACAAAGCTGCAACTGACAAACTGATAGTGGATGAGCAAAAGTATTGAGCCCTATGGAAAGTTAAACTGAACCACACCATGTGCTTACTCGCGAATAGACAAACATGGCTTGGTCCATTGCAAAGGGCAGGCCAAGAGGAATCAAATGCCACCAGAATAGTCCCGATCCAATAAACACAGCGCCCCAAAAACACCTGAGAAGGAAGTCCCTCTCTCCAAGCTGACAAATGTAATGAGCCCTATGGAAAGCGAAACTAAACTACATGGTTATGTTTACTTGTGAGTAAACAAATGTGCCCTGGCTCCTGTAGAAGGTCAGGCGAAGGGGGGTGCAAGGCTACCAGAATGGTCCCAATCTGATGAACGTGGAGCTCAACAAATGCTCCAGAAGGCAGCCCCCCTTTTTTAGTACAGTAAAAAGATTTGAGCTAGTAATACTTTTTTTCTTTATTGTAAAGCTAGGTGGGTCCTGATGGTGTGCAATTTTAAAAAGTGAGTTCCAGTGCTGAAAGGTTTGGGAACCACTGCTTCATTGGAAAAGATTGTTGTCTTTTCCAGGCTCCCTTCCTCCTCTCCATGGAGCCTTATTCCCTCTCCTCATCACTCTGTGGTTTTAGTGTTGTTTAGAGCATTAGTTCTCAGACTTTTAGGGAGCTTTACTCCCTAAGTAAGTCTTTGCAGAGGAGAGGTGAGGGCAGTGACTCAGTTACCGGGATCACGTCGCTAGGGGGGGTGAGAAGGGGTGCTTTTACTTACTGTGGGCTTCTGCAAGCAGCAGGAGGTGTGGGCAGCCCCTTTCAGTTCTCCACAGGGCTTCCCAGTGATAAAATGTTGAGAAACTGCGCAAACCACCTCCTGCAAACCAAAAGTGGTTTGTGTGCACTGTTTCTCAATATTCTAACATTCGAGGAGTCCTGTGGAGGGCTGCACGGGGCTCCCCACACCTCCTGCTGCTTGCAGAAGCCCATAGTAAGTAAATGCTCCCCCTCCTCACCCCCCTTAGTTAAGCGATCCTCCCCTTTCCCCCATACCTTAAAGGGATGGGAGAAGTTTTACATGAAATTGTGGGTCGTGACCCACCAATTTGAGAACCACTGGTTTAGAGCAGGGGTGGGCAGACTTTCAACTTTAGGGATCCTGGACCTTTAACAATTCTATAGAAGGATAATTTCGGCAGGTGCAGCTTGTCATCTCACAGATGACATCTCACAGAATCTCGCAGATTCTGAAATTCTCTCTCCTACACAATTGTTAAAGGTCCAGGATCTATTAAGTTGAAAGATTGCCCACCCCTGGTTTAGAGGGAAGCTTTGAATCTCAGTCCAGCCCATACAAAAAAATGTTAGATTTAAAGTTGATTTTGTCCCAAATCACACTGAACTGGTTTAAATAGAAGAACTTACCATAGATAGTCGCCTACAGGGCGACAAATTTTTGCCAAGTATCAAGCTGAAATTATCACCTCTGCCTTATCTCTGAGGTCAATCAGAAGGCAGACCTTTTCAACTCCATCTTGTCCTGAGTTTCATTTCAATCAGTTGCATTTCAAGAGCAGGCACCACTTGATCATTAAAAGCAATTCAGAAATCATTAGAGGGCTGTTTATTTCTATAGTAACCTCCCTGGGAAATTCCAGCCAACGTTAACCTTTTATTCTCCTCCTTCCGTTTTGCAAATGCTGCTGCAGCCTGGTTCCATTTTGCAAATGCTTGCATTTAGAAGAGGTATGTTTTTTTTTCAACACGAGGATGGGATCCTCCTTTCCATTTGTAACAAAGTCCCAGGCTACAATTCAGTATACCATTACTTAAGAATAACACCCATGGAAAGCACTGGGTCTGAGTAAAAAGGGTTGCAAATATATGCAGCTGCACTTGTTCATCTCTCTGCTGTGAATTGAATTGCACACTCCCAGTTATGTGTTATAAGTTGTATGTTATATATAGAGCTTTGGGCTTAACACACCAGACACTTTAAAGGTGGATTTGATTCATAGTTCTCCTGCAGTGGTTCTCAACTTTTTTCACTTGCATATCCCTTGGCAGCCTAGTCCCATAAATTGTATCCATCATATTAGCAAAATGTTTGTAATTAATTATATAAGCCCTTATCTCCTCTCTATGAAAACCCATACTCCATGTATTAATCACAGTATTTTCTCTTTTTATCTGTTTGAAGAACAGAAGACTATGCCTTTGCACTATTTTGCACCAGAAGTGTTCTGTAAGATTCTTGGTGATTGATCACTTTCCATATTCTGTTTCAGCTTTTTTACTGTGCTGATTTTCAATCACTGGTTCATACATGATGACCAAAAACTAGCTATTGGTGGGGCTTTCACAGCCAACTAGCTACCTCACTTCCTGCTTGCTAACCCTGCAATGTATTCTGGAGCACTACCTATCTTTTTCTGCCATTATTCCATTCTTTTTCAAGTACCCCTAAAGATCCTATTGAGTGTCCCTGGGGGTACATTAACCCCAGGTTAGGAACCACTGTTTTACTGGTATATTGTTTACAGTGCACTTACTCTGAAAGTGTTTACAAAATGGTGGCAAAAACCAGTATTTAAAAAGAATAAGAATGTATCTTATGATCTTTTGCTATGTTTTTAATAAATTAGAGATTGTACAGTTCTTAGGTAACAACTACTGGTAGATTACATAGGCCAACATACATTTTGCTTCCTTAAACGTTACACCAATTCCTGGGTATATTTTGGGTGCTAATTCCAAAAATGGCATCCGTTTTGCTCTGTCATGTGTAGTTTTGGAGATATAGTATAGCCTCATTAGTAAATGGTTCAAGCAGCTTCCTCATGAGGAAGCCTACACCATGGCTCATCCATCCATGTTTTTATGCAGCTGGTCTTATATTAACATCTTGTGATTAGCAACCCAGTCCTATGCCCCAGCACTGCCACAAAGCACATTGGTGCCAAAATCACCACCGCTGTATCCTGCGGGGCTGGGTCAACTGTTGGGAGTCTCCTTGGGTTAAGGGAACAAATGTTGAGCTGGCACAGAACTAAGCTGGCACAGAACCAAGGAGGCTCATGTAGATTGCGAAACCAGAAAGTGGAAGTGATTTCCAGTTACTTTTTTTTTTAACTACCCTGAGGCTTAGGGAGACCTCAGAAGGCTCCACAGGGCTTCCTGCACCCCCTGGAATCCAGTGCTTCATTCTGTAAGTTAAAAATAAAAAACCCTTTGTCCCTGGCAGCAGTATGATATTGGGGATTGTATCACTGCCTTAAGCCCTCCTCCTCCTGAGCAGTTTGGGAACCACTGCCCTTAGGGGTCCCAACCTCCTGGTTGGGAACCAGTGTTCTAAATACCCCAAGTACTATAGCTGTTCCTCAAAAGAAAAGGTCTTCAGCACCCTGATCATTTTGTTTATTATTATTTGTTTATTATTGTTTTCTGCAACTTTTCCAGCTCCGTAATAATATTTTTGAGATCTGGTGACCAGAGCTGTAAAATTTTGAAGTTCCCCTAAAATTCCAGAAGTGTGGGTATGCATTATGAGAAGTGGTTGTCTGAGAAATAGAAGTCCAAAGCTTCTCTGTGCATGTGGAAATACTGGCATGCTTGTTTTTAATCCTGGCCTCCGGTGGTGCTTAAATTAAAACTGTATTTAATACATGTGCTTCTGAATGTTATACCGTTTTGGGATTTTTCAGGTTTTACTTTTCTAAAATACAGACTGTGCACTTATACTTAACCATAGTGTTTTAGAATTATTTCACATGGTCTCTGAGAACAAACTAAAAATACTTCAGTTCAGGAAGCCTCAGTGTGGTCATTACTTTTCATTTGTATGAATACAGATGTTTGTTCAAATGTTTGAGAAGAATATGTATCTATAACCCCTTTAGGCTTCACTCAAAAACAAACCTATCCACAAGATAGTCAAAAGGCGAGCACCACCCTGCAACAATGACTTTTGTCGACTTGGCTGTGTCTGCTCTAGTTTAGCTCTTGAGAAGCGTCAGCCTACTCATTGCCGCAAGCCGGACTGCATGTTTGGCTGCACTTGCCTAAAGAGAAGAGTGGTCCTTGTTAAAGGAGGCTTCAAGCACAAGAATATCCTGGATAAGTCTATGCAAGCAAGGCATAAGTTGTACAGCAGAAAACAACCAGAACAGGAGAAAGCAATAGAGAAAGAGCAAGGGAAACTAAAAGCAAGAGATAAGAAGAGAAGGAAAAAAATGGAATATAGTAAGTATTGGCTACTAATAATCTTACCAATTGCTCAAAAGCCCCATGCTTTTACAGGGGATTTATTCTGAAACACTTCATCTGAAAAATGAAGTGATTTTACAGTAGCGTATGTTTCAGGAAAAAAGTACTGTATTGTAAATATCTCTTTGGGTCCATTTTACTTGCTTTAGCACCTTCTTTATGTGGGAGGTAGGACAGGAGGTTAGAGTATGCAGCCTTATTTTCTTTTTCTTTGTCTTCCTGCAACTTCCCTTGAAGCTGCTCTGCCAACTAGCAGGGCCCTCAATTCAACAGCCACTCATCTTCTCATTAGCTTTCAGTGTAAGACTTTTAAAGTACACGACACAGGCTGTGCATGATTTTTTTTTTCCTTTCTTGGATACCCAGATCTCTATGTCACTAGTGGGCAGCTCTCCACATGTTTTCTCTTATAAGCACCTTCTTGCCTCATCCCACACAGGGCCACCAGAACCGAGAAGTTGCTATGTATATGGCAATTCCTGCCAAGCACATAAACTAGAATTTCAAAATAAAAGTCATGACGTCATTTATCAGACACTAAAAAATCAACATACAGGGTGTCCCACGTTAAAGGCGTCTGGGGGGGAACATGATTGAGACACATAAAATTAATCCATTTTTTCCCAGTTTACAGATGTACACATTTGATCCCTGTTGTGTCTATGCAACATTGGGCAGAAATTGCTTAAGCAGGAGATGGATAGACCAAATAGAGCTATGTTCTTTTCTCCCATACTCAACACCAGAACCTGGGGACATCTACTAAAATTGAGTGTTAGTAGAGTTAGGGTAAAAAAAAGTTCCTTACCTAGTTTATAATTAGTCTGTGGAACTCCTTGCCACAGGATGTGGTGGTGGCATCAGGCCTAGATGTCTTTAAAAGGGGATTGGACCAATTTCTGGAGGAAAAATCCAAAAATACACAAGCCATGATGTGTATGTGCAACCTCCTTATTTTAGAAATGGGCTACATCAGAATGCCAGGATGCAAGTCTCTTATTGTCTTATGTGCTTCCTGAGGCATCTAGTGGCCACTGTGACATACAAGAAACTGGACTCGATAGGCCTTTGGCCTGATCCAGCAGGGCTCTTCTATTCATGGGGGTTCCATTCCAGGAATGGAACAGAAGGGAAACCCCTCCTGATCTGTGTCCTTGACCCCTCTAAAAGAATGGTGATAACACTTTTATTTTGCCTGACCTTTATAAACATTACCTCTGTGGTTAAGAGTTTATTCATTTTCCTACTAGATCAGTGGGTCCCATACTGTTGGGTCACACTGGAAGCAGTGCATTTCCCCTTAAGGGGAATGGCCTGCAGGGATGGCAGCACCACAGCAATCACACTGCTGCAGCAACCAAGGGGCTTTTTCACCTACCTGGTGGGTAGCACTGACCACCGGGGAGGGGTGCAGGGAGTCTGTGAACACCTCCACAGGGCTCCTCAAGCCTATGACTGACTAAAAATAGAGATCATGACCCACTTTGCAATGGCAAAACCAGAAGTGGGTCACAATCTCCATTTTTAGATATTCAGTTGCCTTGCAGAGGCATCCATGGGCCCCCCACACTCCCAAGAAGGCCAGTACTACCCACCAGGTAGGTTAAAAAAGCCCCCCTTTGTCCCTGTGTCATGCTCCTGGAGATCATGTTTCTGCCTTCATCTCTCCCCTGCAACTACTTACATGGTTCTCAACATCCCTGTAGGTGTTTGGGAGCCATTGCACTAAATGTTTTCCAGTACAGTATATTGTTGGTATTTTAATTTATATGTTGTTTTGGGAACTGTAAAATTGAGTAGAAGGACATAAGTGGAAAGAATTGGATGCATGTAGTTTGTGTCTCCCTCCAGTTCCACAGCATTGCCCTTGTCCAATCCCAGACATAAATTCCTTAAGCTTGGAAGTTTCCCATATTCTGTGTGTAGCATCGGTGCTCCTTTAGAATTAGATTAAGAGAAACTGCATGAAATATACTATGCTTTATTGTGTGCTTAGCTATTAATTTTAATGAGTTGGTTGTCTTGTAGAACAGTGTCCACACCTGAAACTGTGGAACAGAATATTAAAACACTTCTATACTGGCCCCTTTTCATCTATTATGGTAGACATTAATTAGTAAATCTGTGCTATAGCAGTATTTTTAAACAACAAATCTAGCATAGAATCCTCTCCTCTTCATTCTTGTTCACAATCAGTCCTTCCATTTCCTGCTTTCACTCTCTTAAGAATTGTAGCCACCTTCAAACAGATGAGTGAAGTTCTGATATGACTTCCCTAGTTTTTCCCCCAGCAAAAATTGTAATATTTATACTTAGTCAATGTCTTTATAGAATATTTTTTGTAACTTGTATCAGAGATCCTTCACAGGAAAATCAACAACTTTCTTCTAGCTTTCTGTGATGCAGAGCCAGAAACGCCTGTCAGGAGCTTTCCACTGTGGATAAAAGTTGATGGGGAAATGGATCCTGAACCAATGTACATCCCAACACCTTCTGCTGCTGAACCAACAAAACCCATAATGCAATCTGTGCCAGAAGTTTTCCCTTCTGATAACAAGCCTTCATCTGATGGCATTAAGTCTTCATCCAGTGGAGCCAAACCAGGGCGAGTTTATACACCCAAACCCAATCCAGTGGTAAGAAATGAGGAATATTACACTTCTTGTCTGTAAAATCACCATGAGGGTTGAAATGAAGACAGGCAAGGTGTAGATGTTCCTTCTGTAATTTTTAAGACGGAAATGAGGGGTCAGCTGCAGATGTCTTCTGAGAAGAATTTGCACATGAAAGAGGCTGGAGGCGGAAAAGGGGCACAGGCCTTTTAAAATCTGGGAAACTTCAGGATAAGCAAGAAGAAAAGGAGGAATGAATATGGGAACAAATGTTATATTTTATGAGCAGGATAATCAGTTCTTGGAGTGTAGTGCTTTACTCTTGTTGCCCTGACTTTCTTCCAACTCTGTTGTGGATCTTGTCCAGATCCCCTACTCCCTAACCCCACTGCAGTTAAGCCCAAGTACATGAAATAATAGCATATTCTTCCTCTATTTATCCTGCCACTACCCCACCACGTTGGTGGTCCTGTGTAAATACGCAATTAAGATTTTTAAAGATTTGGAGGAAATGTTTAAAAAAGAAATCAATAAATGTTATTGACTTTGTTAAATGTGAAAAAGGAACTAAGGGCGCAATCCTAACCCCTTATGTCAGTGCTTTCCAGCACTGGTATAGCAGTGCCAATGGGATGTGTGCTGCATCCTGCAGTTGGGTGTTACTCACAGAGACCTCCTTAAAGTAAGGGAATGCTTGTTCCCTTACCTCAGAGCTGCACTGCCCTTATGTCAGTGCTGGAGAGCACTGACATAAGGGGTTTGGATTGTGCCCTGAGTCTTAAAAATTAGTTGTTTTGAAGTGGTCAGAACTGCAAGCAAATTTGGGTAATTCTGGGAACAGCATTTTGAAGATAGGTAGGGTTTAATAGAAGTCAAAAAGTCCAGTAAGAGGGAAGTTGCAGTAGTCACAGTGGAAAACTAGTAAGGTCTGAACCTCGTACATTCTACCTGTTCCTATATCTTGCTTTATCTACCTTCACAGCTTTGTTTCCAAGTTAAAGCACAGAAAAGTGAGTTAAGGAGGGCCTTGCTTTCCTAGGGTATTCTGTGTAATGACGATACACATTGCAGAATATCAGATTAGCTGACTGGGTAGAGCTTTGTGCCAGAAAACCTGTTCAGGAATATTCACTCCCAAATTTTGCCCATGGCAGGTCCACTGTTGGGTAGAGTGCCTCTCTTCTTTTAAAAACTGAGAGCCCAATTCTGAGCTCATTGAGCCAGCCCTCCACCAGTGCTGAGTGTCGCAAATGTGCTGTAAGGTGCACCTGCAACATTCAGTACTGGGTCAGTGCTGGCGCCAGTTCTGCATCAGTCTGCGCTGAGCCAGCATCAGTTGGAGGACTGCTGCACGCCTCCCAGAACAAGAGATGACGGAAAAGTTAGTCAGGGTGGGACAAGGTATTCCGGGGCAGGGGGAGGGAGCGGGACTGGAGGGGGTGAGATGCGGAATCCAGAACCCTGTGTCGGGCCTCTTGGCCTGACATGGGGCCTCTCAACTCTGCATACTTGATCCCCATTGCGAGACTTGGATCTTTCCCCAAGGAAAGGGGATGACTGTCTCCTTCCCCCAAGGAGATGCTGGTGGCTGCCCGGTGTGCATAGGATGCAGCAGCAGCCATTTTGGTGCTGCTGCTTGTCTGGGTGCTGGGCAGCTCAGAATTGGGCTGCGAGTTCCTCCAAACTGCAGTTATGCAGCTGGTGGGGGGCAGACGGAGACGACAGCATCCCTGCCAGTTAGTTAGCTCTGTTTACTGAATAACAGTATGGAGTCATTTCATCCAAATGTATTTCTGTTTCACCAGCCTGGCCTGTTGCTTCGCAGAACAGTTTGATCTTTTGCTTGTAGTTTTCCTGCTGGTTTTTGCAGGTATGAGCTGTATACCAGCAGAGAACCACAGCAGACTGTTTTGGGAGGAGAAGCAATAAGGAGAAAATAATTTCTCTTTCTGGAAAACTATGAGATGGTGTTCACTTCCCCTAATTTTTCAGTTTGCATTGTTCTGCACAGTGCAGCTGGAGTGTCTAATGGCTTAGCATGGCAAGTAATTGGTTTAAAATTTTGAGTTGGTGATGGCACTAAATAATAAACTGCAGTAGCACTATATTAACATTTATTTAAAATATTTATATGCTGACTTTCAGTTCCAGTAAGGGATCACCAAGACAGCTCCCAAGTATACATAGAAATACATAAACTTATAATCAATTAAATAAACTGTAATTAAAAAATAAAGATGGGAAGCAAGGCAGAAAGAACTAGCAAGAACATTGTGAAATTTGTCTTCTTGATACAGTGTTTCGTATGGGAAATCTTGGTAAGGCATACAAGCTGACTGGATTTCAGAAAAATCAAATTAACTATGTGTTGTAGGAATTTAAAAATTGTGGCTTGAAGAGACAAAGGATCTTTGTGCATCACACTTTCTATGGATTAATTTACCATATATAAACCATTTCAACGACAGGTGAACGTCACTTTGCGATGTTCTGACCAGCAATGGACCACATATGCGACTGTCCATGTGGCCTGTTGCCAATCACTGTTCTCCCCCCAGCCTCTGGAGCTGAGAGGAGCTATGCTCCCTCACTTCTGGGGGCTTTTCTGAGCCTACAGAGGTAGTTCACGTGCAGGCCTCAGAATGCCTTATAAGGCAAAAAAAATTGTCACTTGCAGTTTCCCAAGGAAACCAGAAGTTACGACTTTTTTGGCCGAAAAAGCTGAGTTAGTGTGCAGATACTCAGAAAAGCCTCTGGAGGCAAGGGGAGCACAAGTCTTCTCCACTTTGAAGACTTAAAACAGGTGATGTCATTTAATGTCCGGCATCATTTCATGCCGGGGATGTGGGAATGCATCCCCGTTGTTAAGCGACGCACACCTGTATTTTAGATTCTTAGCTGCTCATACTAAAAATGCATACATTAAATAGGAAATTATTTTTGCATGGTATACTTTTTGCAAAAGATTGGTAATATGAATAAATGAAAAGTGAAATACTACTCTTTTAAATTATTAGATTTGAGGTTATCAGTCTCCATTCTGAACAAAATGCTTCTAGATATAAAAATTTTTTGGTTGTATCAAAAAGTGCATTCTTTTAAACAGTTGCTGAAAGGTGAAATTAAATAAAGTCTAACATACCACTTCTTCCTTTGAGAAATACACAGATGATGATTATGCTTATATATGAAAAGTGCCTTGTATCTAAAATCGGCAAGATCCACAATCAGATAAAACTAATCAGTTCACTGGAGAGAACTCTCTAATCTGGTAAATGAAAACCTGAAATGTGGCAGTGCACTAGTGTGTGCCCTATAACTTTTTTTTGTATAGAAAGCAACTTGGTTTCTTTTTTTTTTTTTTTTTTTTTGGAAGCTGTAACCTTCATCTTCGAAAGTAACTTCTCCTTTTGGCACTTTATCCAAGTACTTAATGAGAATAGGCCCTCAGTTTGGCTGTACTTGTCGTAAGAGGTGACTAAACAGCCACCGGGTAGATGGGACTCCTTAGCCTGGGAAGGCAGCTCATCTGAGAGAAGGAAAACTCTGATCCCAAACCTCCACTGCCTTGTGGCTACATCCAGTTATGGAAAAGGCTTCAGGAGTCAACCTCGAGGCAAAATCCGGAGCCGGAGTCCCTGAGGCAGTTCATGGCTGAACACA
The DNA here is from genome assembly GCF_035046505.1 of Tiliqua scincoides. Lineage (NCBI taxonomy): Eukaryota > Metazoa > Chordata > Lepidosauria > Squamata > Scincidae > Tiliqua > Tiliqua scincoides. The sequence continues at coordinate 15,205,791 of NC_089821.1, forward strand.
GTCATGTTCTGGCAACTCCTGCAACGCCGCTGGAACCAACCGTATTGGCCTCTGCCTTTCCATTGGACCATTTCAGCGACATGGAGAGGGGGGATTTGCTGCATGGGTAACAGCCTATCCTCCATACCTACTTTACCCAGGCTTCACGCATTGGAGAGGACACTGTTCCAGAACCACCATTCAGAGCGTGACACCATAGTCTTCCGAGACTGAAGGATGCCAACACACCATAATGATTAAAGTGGAGAAAGAAAGTAATAACATTGACTTTTCATGTGCTCTCCCATAATTTGAAGTCTGTTTATCTTGGCTTATAGATTCGAGAGGAAGATAAAGATCCTGTCTATTTGTATTTTGAAAGTAAGATGACCTGTGCTCGTGTTCGAATATATGAGCATAAGAAGCAGGAGAAAAAGCAGCAGCAAAAGTGCCTGTTGAATTCAGAACAAAACACTGAAAAGGTAAAATTTTATTCTACTGTAAATATATCTTCCCAGTAAGAATAATGTTAACTGTTTAATGTTGCTATTGCGCAGACATCAAATGTTAGCATTTAAGTACCTGTTCAATAAGTGAAATATTCCAAGAGAGGGAATTTTGTACCATAATTTTATTTCTTGGTCCATCCCATTTGAGTACTGGGGATTTGAACTCTGTCTCAAAAGACATATTCTTGAATTTCTTTCCTAGTCTCAAACTTGGTCATCTTTTCACATTTCTTATTCATTGTCTCGTCCCCAGGAGCATAATCCTGAGCCTCAACCCCCTAAAATGGAGGAAGATAAAGAGTCTGGATCTGGACGTAAGATTAAAATCTTTAGTTTATAACCCCTCAGTTTTCAAACTGTTGGGTGAGTTGCAAAGTGGTGGCAGCGGCATGTGAACACCTAAGTTGTAAGTCAGGAGGTGTCCATTTAGTTAGTTAAGCCTTTCTTCTCAGTAACTGTGAGTTGGCATTGCAACCACTGCTGCCTCTTTCAAGAAAAAAGCAAGAAAATTCCAGGGTGGGAATTTGGTGCATTGTACATCTCTCTATCTTGTGCTTTTAGGGAAGAGTGTTGGATCCTTTCTTAATGTCATTAAATCATGATTTTAATCACTAAGGAAAACAGAGTTTAGCTTGGTCAAAGAACTTTGCTTAGTCACTTACAGATCATGTTGATGATTGATGCTGAGTTGGTGTGGGGCAAAACATTGAGTGAGCTCAGAAATGGAACCCAGCATTCAAAACGTTCTTGAGAAACATGGGCGTAGTAGCTAATTCTTAAACCAGAAGGTCTAACTATCATTAACTTTTATATTGGTATCAGTATTAAACAAAGTACCAGTGTAGTTCCTGGTAAATTCAGAATCCATAACCATGCTGGGTTAAGTAGTTTGGAGCAAATAAGTAATTAGGAACACCCTAATTACAGGATGATACCTTTTGTACATCATAGTCATTCTGCCTTTGAAACCAGAATATTGGAGATTGGGATTTGATTGGGAGAGCTGATGTGTCTTTCTGACAAATGCAAATATTTTTCTCTTGAGACTGAAAAAAAAAGTCAGACCTTATCTAGCTCATTGACATGACTAGCTAGATATTACAGAGCATGATGTGATATATGAATTCTGGAAAGCTATGGGGAAACTAGAATGCTTACGTTTTAATACCAAGATGTTACAAAGGGGAAACAATGCTCCAAGCTATGGTCTACTTAACTTCTTGCGCTGGTGAGGATAGAGATAATATAACAGTGATATTAAGTTGCAAATCAGTACTCCAGAAATCTTTTCTATTCTTTTCCAGAAAAAAGCTGGTGGTTTTCCTGTAATGCGGATGATCCATCCACTTCCTATGTACATCACACCACTCCAGGTGGGACCACCAAACTAATTGAGATAGTCTCTGATTGTAACTGGGAGGAGGATCGCAATGAGATCTTGAACATCTTATCTCAGCATGTGAAGAGTAAGATGCCAAAGTCCCTCAAAGTAGGGAATTTTGTTATTGATCTAGAATCTGCGACCAAAACCTGGGATGAGAGGAACACACCCATCTATTCTTCCCGAGTGAAAATCTCTATGCCATCTTGCCAAAACAAGGATGAAAAAGCTTGTATCTCAGTTTCAGAATCTCCAAATGATAGACTATCACCATGCAAGAGGACAGAAAAAATATCATTTTTAACACCTGGCATGTTACGGGAGCAAAGGAAAAAAGGCTTGCCTTTTTATGCTGGACTTTCTCCTGCAGGAAACTTGGCTGCTCATACATACCAGTCAGATTTGAATCCATCATGCTTGATTCAGGTGGGTTTCTCTACCTTTTATTATAGAAAATATATTCATGAAATTTTTTAGAACAGTAATTGGGTTAACATGTGACACCTAAGTAATTGGGTTAACATGTGACAGAAATGAGTGGTATTTGTGTTTTACAGGTTAATTGAAGAATTCCTTCTTTTGAGTAAGCTACATATGTGAAACAAGTGCCACGCAAACCAACTATGGCCTTCGAAACAGTTGTATTCAGTTCCACTGTCGCAGTGGCTATATGGCAACAATCTTTTGCAGCAGCGGTTTTTGCAGTGGGCAGAATTGGGCAGGGAGGGAGAGGAACACTGGCATTTCTGGGCCAAAAGGGGACTGGGCTGGAGTTGGTATGAGAGGAAATGTGCACCAGATCCTAAACCCTGTTTCTTTTCTTCTCTCTTGCTGTCCTTGGACTTATGCAACAGCTGGCATAGATCCAAGGAGACCCATTGGGGCAATGGAGGTAGTGAACTGCCCCCATTCAGGATATAGCATGCAGTCCATTGGTGCAGCTGCATCGGCTAGGGGTGTGGGAATTTAGTTAGGATTGGGTTGTAGAATGAATATTTGTATTGGTTTCTGGCAGTGTTTCTCAAACTTTTAGGGAGATTTACTCCCTAAGTAAATCTTTGCAGGGTAGAGGCGAGGGCAGCAACATGATCCCCAGGATCGCATTGCTAAGAGGGGGGTGCTTTTACTCACACAGGGTTGCAGGATGTTGCAGGAGGTGCGGGGAGCCCCACGCAGCCCTCCGCAGGGCTCCCTGAGGCTTGGAACGTTCAAAACAAGTGAGTGCAAAGCACCTCCAGGAAACAGGAAGTGCTTTGTGCTTGCTGTTTTTGAACGTTCCAAGCCCTGGGGAGTCCTGCAGAGGGCTGTGCAGGGCTCCTTGCACCTCCTGCAACGTTCTGCAGCCCTGTGTGAGTGAATCACCCCCCCTTGCTCCCCTTTTAGCAACACAATTCTGGGGATTTACATTGCTGCCTATCTCCTTTCCCTGAAAGGGATGGGGGAACTTTTACACGAACTGGTGGGTTGCAGTTCACCAGTTTGAGAACCACTGGTTTATCGTGATTTTAAAACATCATCATAAGAACTTGAGTTCTCTAAAGTTCAGAGAAGTGCATCAGTGTTTTTTTAATAAAAGTGTTGAATAGCATAGCCCTGAGCAGTCCTTAGTACAAAACCATTACAAACATATAGATTTTTGTCTGACAAGCCTGTGGGATTTTTATGTGAGGTTACTCGATGAGAAGGTCTTCAATTGCTAATCTTTTTCTCACCCAGTAGACGGTGTGATACTGAGTTGGATAGTCAGTGTTGGATTGTTTCCGCATTGGAATTCAATCATGCATTTGGTGAGGACTGTTGGAGGTGTGAAGTTTTTTCTTTGTTGTTTTTCCCAAACTCAGGAGTCCACTAATTGTGCTGTTCCAGCAGGATATGGTGCTAGAAGTTTCCATCTCTATTTGTGAGATGTGAGAACACCACTTAACTTTTAAGGTCTTCGTTAAGATCTGGAGTGTTGAACTCCATGAATCATTTGGGAGGGCGGGGTGATTACATGATTCAAATGAATCATGGCCTTCCATGATATGTGCCCTGGCCTTTGGATCTGTGACTTTTTGCCATCAGTCCTGTACAATAGGCATACTCATCTGGTTCTTTGTTCACCAGGCAGACATCTAGCACCAAGCACATGTGTTTAGTTGCCTGTCTCCAGAATGCCCTGAATCTAACAGAAATGGGCAGGAATAAAAATAAGGCATGCATAATAGTTTTCAAAAAATGTAAGAATCAAAAAATAATTGGCTAAAGCAGTAGCATCTAGCAAGTACTATATAATGACCACAGCTATGACTCTCATCCCTTTTTTGTTTTTTGTATTGGCAACCTTCAGTCCCGAAAGACTATGGTATTTGTTTTTTAAAAGGTTGCAAACCTGTGCACACTTAACTGGGAGTAAGCCCCATTCAGCACAATGGAACATCACTTCTGAAGAGATGTATAGGATTGCAATGCAAATAATCTCTTATCCATATTTATTCCTGAAGTGGATCTCTTATTTTCACAGGCTAAATATCCCACATTTTGTCACAGCACCATAAAACAGTAAATAAAGGGGAACTTTTGGGACAAACTTGTTTCCTGCATTGCGCTGGTGTTATAAATGTCTGTGACAAGAAATGTCAGACATTCAGGAACCATGCAGTATCTACTGACAGAATGTTTTCTGGACATGTACACTTTTTAGTTTCTGCAATACAAGCTCCTAAGAGGTTGCTGTGTGATCTCTCCTGGGATAATACAACTAAAACTGTCAGGTTTCTTTTCTAGCTTTGAAAGGCCATCTTCATTTAAGCTATTGAAATTAATAACAGAGCAAGAATACTGCATCCAGCTTCGATCATTCTTGATCGAAGAAAAAAATGAATTTCACTGAATCATATGAATGTATTCTCTTTGAATCCCAGCCATTGTTGAAAAGAGTGGAGTTAGCAAGTCCTAGCATTTTCTCCCATTTTATTGCAGGTTAATGGTAAAAATTATCCTCAAGCCAAATTGCTTTTGGGACAGATGGGAGCGCTGCATCCAGCCAATCGACTAGCTGCTTATATCACAGGCAGGCTACGGCCAACAGTGCTTGATCTCTCATCACTTAGTACTGTGATCTCCAAGGTAGCATCCAGTGCTAAACCTGCTTCTTTTGAGCCACAGTCAACTGAAGTGTCCACATCAGAAACCTCTAAAACATCATCCAGCATGTCAACTTCTGCAACAGCCATCACTGTTTGTGCTCCAGCACAAAAACAGATAGGTATGTTGGAATATTTTCTATGTCATACATGGAATGTACCTATGTCTGAGATATAAAATGAAAAGTGAGAACACAGTATAGGCATGCGCTGCTTAACAACCACTCGCTTAATGATGGACCACATATACGACAGTGGTAAAAATGCAATAAAGATACTCTTAATGAAGCAATCGCGTCTTCCATAGCCTGCAGCAGTGTGTCTGTTTACACAACAGAGAGGCTCTTAATGCAAAGAAGAAGCTATCAATCTCCAGTAGCCTGTGCAGCCAGCTAGTGTCTGGCAGGGAGTGTCTATTTACACAACAAAGGCAACAGATTGGACTGAATGTTCACTTAATGACTTAATCACACAACAACAGGGATAAGAGAACATATCCCTGTTGTTGAGTGGTGCACACTTATATTTGTTTATTTCTGTCAGTCAATAACTGTTAAACAACTAGCCCATGATTTCATATCATTCACGTACAAGTCAAAATGCTTTTATTTTACCGTAAGGAAAGTTTAAAATGTAGATTATTTTTATAGACCTGATATGCAATTGGGCCATTCAGCTGTAATGCTCTTATCTTAAACCCAAGGAAATATTAAGGAATTTTTAAATGTTGGTTTTTATTTTTTGAACTCTGATCATTCACTTTTGTTCAAGCTAGAAAAACTGAAGTGTGTTTGCTTTCTTTTTTTCTTTTTCTTTTTGTATGTTGATTACATTTATTCTAAAACCTCTATGATCATTTGAAGCAGAATGATTGCTTATGGTTATGAACTTCATACTGCATTGCTACTTGGTAAAGTTAATTAAAGTGCAAAATGCAAACATTCTCTGATAGTTTAGTACCAATCTATTAAAAGTAGTCTTCACACTACTAAAAATAATAGAAGATCTGTCCACTATCATACTAGCTTGTGAGATTTTCATCCCTTTTCAGCCTTCTGTTCTGTAGTTGGAGTTTCAAGCTTATAGGGATACTCTGATGTTGAATCGCCTTACTCCTTTGCAAAGGAGCATCCCTGAGGCTCCATGTTGGGACAAGTGACAGTGGTTCTGTTGCTGGTGATAGTCTCACTGCCACAGAAAAATTAAGGGGATAATAACATAATCTAAATTTCTACATTAATGTACAGTAGGTCCTCCGATATCAAATCCAGGGAATTTGTTCCAGGACCCACACTGGAGATCAAATTCTGTGGTTAATGAAATCTGTGGAGGGTCAGCACAGCAGTTACTTACCTGGGGGCTGCACCAGACCCTCTGGAATCTGCATATAGCCTCCCTGCACTTCAGAACATCTCCAGACATGACTGGAAGTTGCCAATGCAAACCAGAAGTGACTTCCAATCATGTCCAGGAGACCTTCTGAGGCCCTACAGCCATAGGCTCAGCATCCATGGCTACTCAGATCTGGGGATGCTGAGCCACAGATACAGATGGCCCACTGTACTTACATATTCAATATGTAATTAATACTAAATGTGCAAAGTGCTTTACATGGGTTATGGTGATATCCTTACAACAATTCTGTCAAGGCAAGCATATATTATCGCATGTTATAGCTGAGGCTGAGAAGGAATGACTTGTTCAAGGTCACCTAGTGAGCTCATGGTGGAGACAAGAGTGAGACCAGGAATTGTTGTTCCCTACTTTTACTGTTTTAATTGTGAATGGGGTATAGAAGAGGACACAGAAAAGAACTTTGCTTTGCGTTATCCTGAACTCTCTGAGAAAATGGCCACCACATAGCCCCTTTCTTTGTGAGATTCAGACAGTTTAGCATTCCAGAATCAGTTTCATTAATTCATTTGTATTGCTAAATAATCCAAAGGCAGCTAACAGAAGCATGAAAGCAACTTAAAATAAATCAAATGCAATGAATTAAAATACTAATTAAAAACAGATGTAAAATAAAAAGCTACAGCAGCAACAAATGCATCTTACAGGTCAACAGGTAGACTTGTCTTTAGCAACCCTTAAGAGCCAGCAGGTCTTTAGCACCTTTTTAAAAGCAGGAAGAGGAAGCCTCCCAGGCTCCTTGAGGCAGGAAATTTCTCATCTGACAGGGATACCACAGAGAAGACTGTTCTGTGTCCACACCAATCAGAAATTAGAATTTGGTTGGATCCTCAAAGGACAGTTGCTCCATGTGTCCTTTCTGGGAGTACAAGGGGGTCCCTGTTTTCGTGGATCCTGTATCCACTGTTTCACTTAACTGTGGGTCGGATCCACAGTCCCCCCCGCTCCCCCTTTGGAGGCGAGAGGAGCTTTGCTTCCCTCACTTCCAAAGCTTTTCTGAGCCCCAAAGATACTGGCCAGATGTGTGTGGCCTCTGCTCAGAAAAGCCCCCTGGAGACAAAGAGAATGGAACTTGCCTCTGGAGGTTGGGGGAGGCGTCCCTGGGTATCTGTGGTTTCAGTTAACCACAGGGGGTTCTGGAACAGAACCCCCCTGATATTAGGGCAAACCTGTATTTCCAGCCGGATTCCCTTGACCATCCTAGAACACGTGTCTGCACTGCCCAAATATTTGGTGAGGATCGCTTTTCATATCATCGCTTTCCAAGCTGTTGCCCTGAGTTAAAGGCAAACCCCCAAGTTGCTTAAGGGGCATGTTGGTGGGGAACATTGAGCAGATGGAGTAACTCCAGCTGCTCCTGGACTTTGTAAGATAAAGAGGGGAGCTGTTAAGATTTTGACCTCTTAAGTTCTTTGTTTTCAGCTGCTCGGCCATTAGTGGAGGCTTTGCCCTCTCAGTTGATAATGAGTGTGGTTGGAGCTCTACAGCAGAAGACTCCTGGGATTAAAACATCCCAACCCCTGGGAGGACCACAGAAATTTAACATCAAGTGTTCACCAGTGGCTCCTGGAACAGCTAGTGTTACCACTACTACTTTTGCTACTATTACTGTGGCATCACCTGCTGTAACTGCTGCTAGCCCTTCAGGATGTAACAAAGTTACCTACACTTCTAATATTGCTGTAGCAAATGTTAGAAAACTTGAAAATAGCCCTTCATCAACTACAACTACTGCAGCTACTGTTACAATAACAAAACCAACTGGAATAGCTACATCAGTTGCCACCATTGCTTTTGCTAAGTCCACAGTAGCTGCATCAACTGTTGCCATTCCAATATCTACAGCATCTCTATCTCCAGTTTTGACTACAGTTGCATCGACAGCCACAGTGACCACAACAACTTTACCAATTGGCTGTGTTCGTACTGGGCCCTCAGGAATCCAAACAAGTCCTTTATCAAATCAAAGCCCAGGTAAGACTCTGACTGATGACCTACAATCAGTTGTTTGTCAGTTCAGCCATTCCAATGTAGTGATGTGGGTGAGAGGAGTATCAAACTGGTACAGAGGAGCTATCAAGTGGTTTCTGTAGGTGATTTTGCCTGATCACCTTACTCCCTGGGCAGAGGGTTGTGCTCAGAGTTTTCTGCCTGCTCTTGAAAGAGCTGCAGTTCCCTCTTTTTGATTCCTAGTCATGTCACAGTGAGTAAGGGGTTGGGAAGCCTCCTTCCCAGGCTTCTTGATTCAAACCCAGTTGAACCTAGTAATGGAATTTTGTGTCTGCAACTCACCAGCTTCCCAATTTACAAACAGATTAGGTTCCACGTGTCTGTACTTGTCATTTTGTACCAAGTCCAATGTCACTATAATCGGTAGCAAACATTTTATGAAATACGAAAAAAATGTATTTACAGTACATCTGCAGTATAGTACTCTATATTGTGTGGTGTTGTTGAGAAGCAGGCTACCAGGGCTTTGTGGGGCTGGCTGTTGATGTATATGTTGATGCCACTGGTTCTCCGTGTTCTGTTATTTTCATCTGATTGTCCAGGTTGTTTCTTCTCTCTCTGTAATGCATTCTCAGACATGACAGGGCTGATAATATTCTCTGTCCTAGTTTACTGATTCCAAAGACTTGCCTGTGGGCAAAAATATAACTCTTGAATATCCACTGGGCCAAAGCAATTGCAATACAGAAAGGTGCTGCCATGAGCGTATACCTTTGGTTTTCATTTTTAGTTACATTAATCATAATTAAGTATTATGGTTGATTTTCTGTAGGTTTCCCTTTTAAGTGGTAGCTTTTGGCGTCCTTAATTGAACTCTGCTTCAACCCTCCCTTCCCTCTTTTTCCTGGTTGATAGTGCTAAAGGGGGGCTGTGTTTTGGTATTCCATTGTTAAAGGCCTCCATTCAGGGCCCACTTTTTTCACATAGTATTAATATTCCCCTGTACCTCACGATATCTCAGCTCTCCCTGTACCCAGTCAGCTTTGGCCATACTGACTGCTTCCTTCATCTGCGCCCTCCTTCCTGCCCCAAGGAATCCCCAGATTTTCATTGTTATCTGGTGTTATCAAGCTGCTGTTTTTCCCTATTGCCACAGCAAGGGGTCTCTATTTTCAGAGTTGGAGAGCTGCTCAGGTTGAAGAGAACTGCAGCTTCTGTTTGTTTTGCTCATGTCTTCACAGCTGTGCTGCTTCAAAGCCCTGACCAACCCGGTTTGTAAGTCAGATGTTTACAACTTGACAGTGTGTAAGTTGGGGAGCTTCTTTAATGAAAGCTGAGTTTTGAGTTGCATCATTTATAATGGTGGCAGATAATTTAAACAACTTGCCTGTCATAGCTAAGCGTGCTGAGTTAATAGTATTAGGATAGAAGCCTGCTCATCATCATACCGTCAATTCTGGTTTAAAAGCATGGTTTTTAAACTATTCTTCAAAGGATTTCTTAAAGAGAAGTTAAGTAATGAAGGGCAAGTTGCCCACTATTACTGCTTGTGATAACAGGTTGCCTCAATGTGAATATTGGGTCTAAGGCATGCAGGTATTCCATCACAAAATGCATTTGTGAGTCACTTCCATGAGTATCAGCTCTTGTGGCATTTACAACCACACATTTTCTGCAATCCAAGTGTTTCTTTATGGCAGAAGCTGTATTAGCCCCTTCTCTAGTGTTTCCAGTCTTCCGTCAGCAACTTCCTGTGTCTGCATATATCCCAGTAGCACTTTCCTGCCAGAAGGGACAGGCATTCCTCCCTGAGGACTTGCCTTCTGAAGGCAGAAAACCTCCTGGTTTGGACATATCATATGGTTCACTGCTCCAGGTTTCATAGGGAAGTTTCAGTTCGGTTCTTTATTTGGGGGGGGGGAATATACAGACTCGTCTTCCTGATTCTAAGCGGGAAGATTCTTTGAGAATTCATTTAAGTCCATTGTGGGTTAGCTAGCTGATTGGGTGGCTTCTCATTGCAGGTGTCCCATTTAGAACCAGGGAGAGGAGCTGCTGGATATTCATACAAGCACGTGATCAATCATTCACTGTGCCCCAACACAATTCAGCCTTAGTGGAGGCATGGCTCAGTTCGCCCCCCTCCCACTTCAAGTTTTGGGAACTGCAACAAGAATGAGAGTGAAGTTGTTTTCAATGAAAACTAGGTAAAGGGAGAAAAGTGGGCAAGGTTCTGTTGTCCCAGAACCACCTGCCACTGACAGAGATGATGGCACATGCTGCCCCCACTCAAAGCCTACTTAAGAGAGAGTGCCTGAAGAAGCTGCCCCCTCTCCCCCAAAAATCCAAGATGTTCTCTGCAGCTAATTCAGCAGTAAGAAATTAGATTAGTGGCTCAAATAAAAAAATGAGAACATTTGCTGTCCTGTAACCTGTTAATAAGCATTCCAAAGTAAATTTTAAAGGTTGTGTTTCCTGTGTTCCACTGTACAAACACATAAATTCAAATGCTTGCAAGACAAGTGCTGGTCAATGAGTTAACAGAAGGGGGAGGGGTTGCATGGCCCTCCACTGATGTGAACTTCTAGTGCTTCTCCCTCCTCTCAGGTTTTGGAGGTTCATACCTAGATAGATAAGCCTCCATCACAGTGGCCTGCCTCTCCGTAGCTGTGCAGCTTAACAGGAATAATGACAGAGGAGGAGTTATCTGGTTCTGAAGATGTCTGTTGAGACTGTTCAAACAACAACTGGTTACTTCCATCACCTAAGCATCCCATTGCTTGGGACAACTTGTCTAATTCAGAAGGTCCTGGCTTAAGAGTGGGAGGCTCCTCTGGGACAGCAGGAACCAAGATGAAGGTCGCTTCTTCCCCCTTGCCATCTGTTTCTTTCCCCACCTTCCTCAGTGTGGCAACCTCACTCCTGAGCCATTCATTTGGGGTACAGTCACCTCATGGTCCACACCAGAGAAACTAATCAAGGACATTGAAGAAGGGGCATGTTTATGCTGGAGTGCCCAGAGCAACTGTTGCCTTCTTTCTCTAGTTTGTAATTTCATCTCATTCTCTTGGCTTTTCTCCTGCATGTCTCAAAGTCCCTGAAGTACTGCATGTCCTGGAGTTTCTCAAAAATGTAGTGGAAAACTTCATCATTCCAATAATTTTTGGAGAGAGTTGCTTAGACAACAATCTCTTTCCACTCAATGTCAGTGAAGGCTCTCAACAGAAATAATCTCTCACCACGAAGGGTTCCTTGGATGGCAAGGAACTGCAGACAGGAGCAGCTGGAGAAAATGAAATGCGGGTTTCCTATACTGTTCATCTCTGCAATGATGATCCACCAAAATTCAAGATAGGCCTGCTTTTGTACCCCTCTCTCCTAATCCAAAGTGAGGGAAGAGAGAGCTGCTGTTTTAAAGCAGAAAACAAGGAAAAGATGAGCTGTGGAGAGAGAAAGAGAGTCCTCTTCCAGGAGCCAACCTAGGGTGCCATCTCCCCTTCAAGAACTCAGAACTCACAGATATTGAAAACCATGTGAGTTCACCTACTGTACATTTAAAATCCACATAGAAAATTGGGAATTCAGTTAAAGAGGGGGAAAGGTATTTGGTTTATTCAGTGATAGTAAACTTACAGATAAGAAAATGAAGGTTAAAGATGAGATTTTGCATCCAATCATGCAGTTCTTCCATGGCAAATGCCTATTCCTCATGGGTTTTTGTGTGTTTGTTCTGGGCCTAGACTCCCTCAGATCATGTGGGATGGCAGTGAGACTGAACTGTTCTCCTACATGAACTATTAGACTGCTAACTAGTTCTCCACATGAACTGAATGTGCACCTTTGAACACTGTTCAGAATCCTGTTTAGTAGTTCCTTGCTACATATGCATGCTACATGTGTCTCCACAGACTAATTTATTTTAAAAGGGTCCTCTGGGTAGAAAAGACTTGAAAATCTTGTTTAGAACAAAGGCTTTAATGAGAATTCCTGGATAATATGTTTAAGCTGCTTTTTGTTGCAATCCACATGTACTCTCTAAAGCTTGGGAAGACTCTTGATTTTCTAGAGCATTTATTAGGGAGCAAGGGTAGTTGCCCTTGTACCATGCTTGTAAGGTTCTCAGAAGCTGTTAGAAATGAGATTCTTAACTAAATGAATCTTTGATCTGATACAGTAGGATGTTCTGGTCCTGTGTTTCATAAAATCATATGTAGATTTTGCTGTATAACTAAATAAACAAAAGTCAGAACAAGTGTTATTTTCTAATAATGCAGGTGCTACAAGTCCTCCAGGGTTGTCTCCTGGAGCAGAGAAACGTATGGGACCACGACTGCTTTTGATTCCAGTACATCAAGGTTCTCCTACTTTGCGACCTGCACAAAACATACAGCCTTCTCAGGGGCAAGGGAAGAGAATGATTTTGCAACCTCTAAGGAATCCTGGTGGTGTGAATCTCTATCGGCATCCTAATGGACAGATTATACAGCTCGTTCCCCTGCATCAATTCCAACCTACGAGGTTCCAACCCAGCCTGTCTCCTGTAGCATTCCGCAGCCCAGGTACGGAATAAAGACGATATGATTTCCTAACTTTTCCAAGGTGGAGCAGGGAATTATTAAAAGAAACACAACCTCCTATAATTGTGCATATAACTTTCTAGTGCATTGGTTCTCACACATTTAGCACCAGGACCCATTTTTTAGAATCTGTCAGGACCCACCGATGTCATGACTGGAAGTGACATCATCAAGCAGAAAATTTTAACAATCCTAGGCTGCACTCCTACCCACACTTACACAGGAGTAAGTCCCATTTACTATCATTGTTAAAAGAATATACATAGTAGCTTGTTAAAAGTACAGGTTTGTAACATTTTCTCCAAATGCACATACCATGGTAGCATCAAGTCTAATATATTAAAAATAAAGTATTAAAATGAATGAGGACTCACCTGAAATAGGCTTGCAACCCACCTAGTGGGTCCCGACCCAGAGTTTGAGAAACTCTGTTCTAGAGTTCTTCCTTCCTCATTGTATTATCTTCCCACTGTAATAAGGCACTTAATGGTATGATTGGGGCATACTATTGGGGCATTTGGTGGGCCGCTGTGAGATACAAGAAGCTGGACTAGATGGGCCTATGGCCTGATCCAGTGGGGCTGTTCTTATGTTCTTATGATCCTATCTACTCAGAAATGAGTCCATTGAGTTCAGTGGGTTTTATTCCCAGGTAAATGCATAGAATTGCACCCCTTAAACCTGATATACTTTACATATATTTTCAGCAATAATGCTGCTATAAGGGTAACTAACTACTACGCAGTGCATTATGACCAGGCTCAAGGTTGCCCTGAATTTTACCGTCAAAAATTAGTTTCTTCCAATCAGGGAACGCTAATTCATCTCAATTTACAGTATCAGTATTTCCTAGTTCAATACTGGTCTACCAGTACCTCAGCTTTAACCATGTACTATATTTCTATTTTATAAAAGCACAAGTACCGGAGCCTCCCTAAAATACCACAGATACCCGCCTATGTCGATCCCACAAGTAAGTTGAGGGCAGGTTTTGAGCCAAAAATCATGGAATTTTCTATGACCCTCAGATAAGTTGAAGGTTAAACTTAGGGGGGTGTCTGACTATAGTTTTGTCTGATTTTACCCAAGGCCAGATCCTGAAAAATAATTCCTACCATTAATTGTTACCTAAGAACTGTAGTCTCTAATTTATTAAAAACTTAGTAAAAGATCATAAGATATATTTTAATTCTTTTAAATTCTGGTCTTCACCACCTTTTTGTATACACTATCAAAGTAAGTGCACTGTAAACTACATACCAGTAAAACAGTGGTTCCCAACCTGGTATTCATGTATTCCCAGAGACACTCAACAGGACCTTTAGGGGTACTTGAAAAAGAATGGAATAATGGCAGAAAAAGGCAGGCCATGCTCCAGAATGCCTTGCAAGGACCAGCAAGGCAGGAAGGAAGGTAGCTAGCTGGCTGTGAAAACCCCACCAGTAGCTAGTTTTTGGTCATCAATTCTTGTATGAACCAGTGATTCAAAACCAGCACAGTAAAAAAGCTGAAACATAATATGGAAAATCACCCAGAATTTCTCAGCACACTTCTGGTGCAAAACAGTGCAAAGGCAGAGTCTTCTGTTCTTCAAACACATGAAAAGAGAAAATATATGATGAATACATGAAGTCTGGGCTTTCAAATGGAGGAGATGAGGACTTGTCATACTAATCGTTGCAAGGTCAGCAGCAAAGTTCAAAAGCAAACTCAGTAGGCAAGAATGGTGATCGTTTACAAGCTTTATTCGTTGCCAGCAACGGGCTTCTTAGGGACTCCTGTCCAAAAGGAGAGAGCAATGGGAGCTATGTGGGAACTCCCAGAACTCTCAGAAAAGCAATGTTAATAATAATAATAATAATAAAACTTTATTTTTATCCCGCCCTTCTCCCAAAAAGGGACCCAGGGCGGCTATAGGCTAATGTTATAGTGTGTGCCACTTGCTTATATTCAATTCTGGCTCCTTTGTCTGAGAATCTCACACTGTCATTGGCTAGGGTTATGACATCAGAGATGGAGGCTTTCTCAGGATTGGTCAGTTTCAAGTTGAGTCAAAATTTACATTTGAGACATTGTTTCCAATCAACCACTAGATGGCACTCTTCACTCATTTATAGGCTTTGGTATGTTTTTGTTTTGTTTCTGCTAACCTCTGTTTAAACTAAGCCCTTTATATGACTTTGTTATTGTGATGCATAGTGGTATATTTAAAATAAACTAACTCTTATTGTACATAAAGATTTTAAAAACTCTTTTCTTATTCATTTTAACTAAATCCAGCCCTTTCTGTTAACTTAGAGGCTCTGACAGAGATTCTCAGGAACGTTTTGCCAATTAGGGGCTTTTTCATATTATCTTGTTCCTGTCCAGCTGCCTCTATTTGTCAAACAAGATAAGAAGTTGCATTACTAAGACTTTCTCATTAAAATGTTCCTAATTGGGTGTTTTCTTAGTCTCATACCCTGATTTATGTTGCCAAGAGATATCTTCCTTCCTGTCTACTTCTTATCTCTTTCCTGTATGTTGAAAATCTGTCTCTGAGTTGTAACTCTCTATTCTAATTAGTTAGGAATGCTTTTGCTTAGATAAGAGTCTTTATCTGTGAGATGCAATAAATTCTGCAAGACTTGGAGTTTTCAAGGTAGCAGAGATACAGACTCCCACATTCCAGAGTCTGTGAGCTGTCTCCCTGTCAGACCCTTTTGATTTTTAGCTGGAAATAGCTTTTCCCCTTTCTGTGTATTTCTAAACATTCTAACAGTTAAAACTCAATTTTAAACTATCATATATTGCTACTAACATTAATTTACATTCTTAAGCAATAACTATTAAGTAAACAAGCATTGTGATCTCTTTGACATGAAACTCTGGTTAGTACCCTTTAAATACTTCTCTTAGTGCTCAACATATGTACTGTAATTTTGATTTAAACGGAACTAATAGAATAATAAGTTTTAAAAAGCCTTCTTCTCTCTGGTTTAAGGAAGCCTGAAAGTTTAGTATGCAATAATGCTTTCTCCCCCTTCAGTTCTCTGCTTAAAGCAAACTTGAAGATGGAATTTGCCTCTCTATTAAATTTGCTTCCAAGAGAAGCTTAAATCATTTGTCATGATACCAATTACCCTGACAGATGGAAAATCCAGCTTCTTACTCAAACAGTGCTTTGAGGCTTGTACCTTATCTTGCCTTGGCATTCCTTAAGACTGATTTATAGCTTGTCGGCTTTTGCTGTTTCAGGCCTACTTTAGACAAACGCAGTGATTTTTGCAAATTTGTTTGTGGGCATGCTAAACATATGAACATAGCATTTTCTTTATAAACTCAACTAATTCACCCATAACATTGCATTAGCATTACTAACATAAGTAAACATAAATGATTAGTTTCAGCATAATGGCTACATATACTCATAGCATGGCATAATGGCTTGTGGCTTTCACTAGCCTGTATCATAATTACAAACATTTTACTAATAGGAAGGGTACAATTTATGGAAATGGGCTGCCAAGGGATATGCAAGTGAAAAAGGTTGGGAACCACTGTAGGAAATACATGAATCAAATCCACCTTTAAGGTGTCTGGTATGTTAAGCCAGAAGTTCTATATATAACATACAACCCATAACACATAACTGAGAGTGTGCAATTCAATTCACAGCAGAGAGATGCAGCTGTGTATTTGCAACCTTTTTACACAGAAGTAGACCCACTGCTTTCCATGGGAGTTACTCTTAAATAATGGTGCACTGAACTGTAGCCTGTGACTTTATTTCAAATAGAAGGAGGATCCCATCCTGGTGCTGAAAAAAAGAGACCAAGGAACCAGGTTGCAGGAGAATAAAAGGTTAACTTTGGCTGGAATTTCCCAGGAAAGTTACTCTAGAAACAAATGACCTTTTGCAAGAACAAAACCAAATGACCTTTAGCTTTAGCAAGAACCTAAATTTTCAGAGTTGAAAGGCTCTGCCCTCTGATTGACCTGGAGAGAAGGCGAAGTGATAATTGGAGCTTGATTACTTGGCAAAAATTTTACATACCAGGGTACTGTCTTTTCCTGCTTGTATTATTATTCTCAATTCAATAGAATTTTACTTGAATAAGTATTTTTTTTCTTTTTCCTCCCTCTGGTTACTCTGGTTCCCAAACTTTTTATCATCAGAACCCACTTTTTAAAATAACACTCTGTTGGGACCCATGTAGGTTTACCAGACTTTTAAAAAAGCGGATCTAAAAAGAAATAATATTTATAATTAATAACAAGAAAAAAGACCCTCACACATTTATCTCCCTCTATTTACATATGTTTGCCAACTACAGGAGCTGAGCTCTTTACAGGGTAATTAGCAGCTACAATATCTGATTTTTGAATAGCTTCAGGGATTGAGGCAATTAGTTATTTGATCTTTCTATCATGCTTGGGTGACCCACCAAAAATCAGGTCCCAATTCACAGGCTGGGAACCACTGCTCTAGTCCAGTACCACAGGCTGGATGCAGCCCCCAGAAGCTCTTTATTCAGCCCTTGGGCTCTCCAAGCACCGCCATCATCTGCTCTCAGCTGCTGAGCTTTGCTGAGGTGTCATTGCTGAAAGGGCAACCAGCATGATAATTGGAGTCTCCCATATCTTGAAAATATGATCAAGATTTGCGTATTTTCTCTTGTCATTTGCAACTTAAAAAATTTAATACTAAGAAAATAATAAGAAAAAGTGCTTATTTGTGGTCATGACCTGCTTCCTACAGACATCACTACCTGATTTATGACATCACTTCCAGCCCTCAGCAGGCATCATAAATGTTATTTGGCCTGCTGTTTGAAATGAGTTTGACACCCTTGCTCTTATTTATTATCATTATTTATTTATTTGATTTATATTCTGCCTTTCTCCCCGAAGGGCACCCAAGGCGGCTAACAATAAAATAACAATCTTGCCTATAAATCAGCATTATAATTGAGAAACAAAAGAAGATCATATCTTGCTCTGTTCAATAGCAAACTGGGTATTTTGAAATCCCCCTAAATTTTTACTTTTGTTATTCTGGGCTTGTGTAACAAAGTGCATCCTTTTTTGAAATAATGTATACACTTTCTCTTTGTGTCAGACAAGAACTGGTGATTATGAGGCAAGGAATAGTAATAGTCTTTCTCATTTGGTTACAGGACCTGTTGTAGGAATCCAGTTGCCTGGACCATCAACACTTTCTGAGACAACTATGTGTCAATCCGCATCAGCATCATCTGTGATTCCAGCCACCATGGCTCCTTCAGTATTATGTGGATCTCCTTCCTCTTTGCCTACCCCCAGTACTGAACTTCCTCGAGTGATGCCTGCACTTCCTCCAGTGTTGTCTACACTCCCTCCTCCGTTGCTGGAAGCCCCTACTGCCAAGGTCCAATCTGTGTTATTGGAGGCTCCTACCGCCGAGGCCCCATCTGCATTGCCAGAGATTCCTGCCATCAACCAGACTCTACAAACTATTAGATCTGTGCCTGCATCTATTTCAGCCACTCAAGCAGCATCCATAATTCCTCCAGTACCTGCAATTGTTTCGCAAACTGGTAGTTTGACTCTGAGGATTACTCCTTCCGGAGTAAAAAATATTGCTAGTCACACAAACTCTGATTCTAAAACAATATGTAGCATGAATGGACAACCTGATAGTACACTTAATTTGATACCTCTTCAGTCCGGCAGTTTTGCCTTGCTTCAGTTCCCAGGACAGAAAGATGTTTCAGGTTCCACTGTGAAACAAAATGTGTCTCTTGGGGTAAAAAATACTGATCATAAAGATGAGTACAGTACTATTCACCTAGAAGAAAAAGCATCAAACTTGCAAGAGGTGGAGACTGTAGAATCGGAAGTCAGAATGCCTGATACCAAACCCAAAGAAAATTATTTGCCAGCAAATCAGCCAGACTCCCATTCTGAAGAGATCACAGACGACATAAACGCAATTACATCAGACTTACCTGAGAAGAGTGTAGAAATCATGGAGCAATTATCAACTGGACCTCCAATATTCCAACCTGATATTATATCATCAGACCATGCCTACATGAGTGAGAAATCAAAGTGTGAGGAAATAAAAATGATGGTTAAAATGAAACAGCATGCCAAACAATCCAAGCGTATTCCAGACAAGGTTCCATGTAATTCTGAGACTGTTCATGAAGAATGCAGTCAAATTCCAGACCTTGCACAAAGTACTTTGCAAGAGCAGAAACACACTAAGCAGTTAAAGAACACAGAAGAGGAGGAAGCACACGCTGTCCAAACCCGAAGTCCAGATGCTGAGTCAGAAGAAGCGGAACAGATGCATTTGGAAACAGAAGAGGTGATAGATGAGCAGAAACAATTGGATAAGCAGAAAGTACGCATGAATTCTACAGAAAAGCTACAGAAAAATACTAAATCTGCTCTAAGACAAAACCAAGATCTGGAACTGCTAGAGGCAAGCACTAAGGAAGAGGGTTACTCTGTGTCTACTGAGTGGGATGAAGAAGAAGTCAGAGAAATACCTAAGAACGGTAGTACAAAGGACCAAAACAATGCAGTAGAAACCAAAAATATGAGCTGTACTCCAGAGGTTTTACATAGGGGAAACACCCTTTTTCAGGAGAATTCTGATGCCTCTAACAATAAGAAAAGTACTACTGATAATCTGGAAGAGAATCAGATTGCTAAGGACAGTCTTGTACAAGCCACCAGAACTTGGAACAAAATATCCAGGCAGTCAGTTGCTTTGAAAAGCAGAAATGGCATGGATGCTGATGAACATGTGGTGAAACATGCTAAATGCATAGAGCAGAATGCACCGAAAACCAGCCTCAAAAGAAAGGATTCTAAGCTAATTGATATATCCACAGATGAGACAGAGAAAGATGAGAAAACGGATGATTCTGCAGATGAGATGGTTGATGAAGTATCTGGTTACCAGAGTGAAGATATAGTGAATATTGAAACACTGGTGAGTATATAATTCATGGTTCAATATTGAAAAATATTTGTATTAAGTGCCAAATTACATATGGCATTGCATCCATTATTAGGCCTTACAAACTTGCTTTAAAATAGCAGCTGAATTGGGACTGCAGGGTTGGGGTGGAGGGACAGTAAACATTCTTGATCTGGGTTGGCCCATTCCTTTTTACCACATACCCTATACAGTGCAGGTTCCCTCAATTGAGTTTTTTCCAACCACATATCTAAACTAGTCACTTCAATGTAAGTTTTTTCATTGTTTCTAGATATAATTTATAGAGAAGATGAAAAGTAAACCACCCAAAAGTGTGTCGATGTATGCTTTGGGGGAGTCCCACAGGCAAGCTGAGGGTGATATCCAATGAATGGGGAAAAATGAAAGTACTGAACATCTGCACCAGTAGTCTTCAACTTATTAAGGCTTTCACAGCTGGAATCCATACTGAATTTGTTTTTCGGGCTATGTGCTATGGGCTAGCTTTTTTGACTAATGAGCCTAAACCAATCGGGGGGGGGGCCTAATTCTTACTAACACTAAAACTAAATTAAAAATTGAAAACTAAAAAGTAACAACTAAAACTCAACCTAAAAAGCTAAAACCAAAAGCAAGTTAAAAACTCAGAAAACTAAAAACCAAAGGCACTTAAAGCTAAAATAACTAAGGATTTAAACTAAAACTAAAAATGAAATAAAACTAGAAACTAAAAGCTAAAAAGACTGGAATAAGAAGCTAAAAAGTCAAACCTAAAAACTGAAACCCAACATTTCACCCACAGCTTTGGTGAGCTTCCTCAGAGGCCACAGTTTTCCTCAGGTACTGGAACTTGGTGCTGTTCTTATACAGGTTGTAACTGATTGTCTATTGAACACCATTGTCAGCTGTTAGCCCCACCTGGCTCCTTACTCTCTGAGTAACATTTTTCAGGGCTGGTAGTCATGCATTATTAGCTTTCATTGTTTCTTCTTTCCTGTTCAGATTGTTTGGATGCTTATATATTTCAATTGCTTCTCTGTACATACATGCATGGTAATGTATAGTATTAGACAACTACTCAGTGTGTTCCGAATCCACTTTATATGCCGTTGTCACCGACTGTTCTGCAATTGCTGATTTTTCAATCTGTTTTAAGCAACAGTGTCTTTCATGTTCCTTCACTCGGGTCTGTATACTCCTTTTTGTAGTGCCAATGTATACCTTACCACAGCAACATGGGATCCGATATACCCCTGCCTGTAAACGTGGGTCTCTTTCATCTTTTGGTGGTTGCAGGATCTGCTGTAGCTTGACTGTTGGTTTGTAAATTGTCTTGATATTTACCTTTTGCAGCAGTCTTCCTATATGATGATCTATGACATGTTTGATATACGATTGGTTTATGATTGGTTTTTCCCCTGGGGGCTGGGGATAAGAATAGGCCCTCAGTTTGGCTGTACTTGTCGTAAGAGGCGACTAAACAGCCACCGGGTAGATTAGACTCGTCAGCATGGGAAGGCAGCTCATCTGAGAGAAGGAAAACTCTGATCCCAAACCTCCACTGCCTTGTGGCTACATCCAGTTATGGAAAAGGCTTCAGGAGTCAACCTCGAGGCAAAATCCGGAGCCGGAGTCCCTGAGGCAGTTCATGGCTGAACACAGTCATGTTCTGGCAACTCCTGCGACGCCGCTGGAACCAACCGTATTGGCCTCTGCCTTTCCATTGGACCATTTCAGCGACATGGAGAGGGGGGATTTGCTGCATGGGTAACAGCCTATCCTCCATACCTACTTTACCCAGGCTTCACGCACTGGAGAGGACACTCTGTTCCAGAACCACCATTCAGAGCGTGACACCATAGTCTTCCGAGACTGAAGGATGCCAACTACTATGATTGGTTTAGGCTCATTAAACAAAAAAGCCAGACCACAGTACCTAGCCCAAAAAACTGTTGAGTTTAGTCTTCAGCTTGTTAGGAGTTTATCAATATCCACCCCAAACCCCAACTTGCAATATAGGACCCACCTTTAAGAGTGTGTAGAACAAGTGAACAGCCGTGGTTCCTTTTCTTTTCTAATCTAGTGGTGACCACTACTTGCTTTACTCTACTCTGTTGCTACTTGCTTTGTTACTTGCTTGCTGTTCTATTATACTGTCCCTTTGTTCCTTTCTGAGCAGTTGGAAAGAGAGCAAGGACAGGGAGTGGCATGGCAAGAACAGACATTCAGTTTTGAAAAGTGGAGGGAGAGAAAGAAGAGTCTAGGTAAAGCAAGATGAGAGCAAAGGGAGTGCTGTGTCAGGAATGAGTAGATTGAGGAATGAGAGGCTGAGGCCACTTTGAAGACCAGTTCAAAGCCAAATGTCTAGTGGAATTTATGTCATTTAAACTCCCTAGCCCTTGCTACTTTTCTACCTCTATACCTGGGCCTCAAAACAAGATGAGGATGGCAGCACTGCTGTACCTCACCTAAAGATGATTCACAACCCACTTTGAGGTCCTGATTCACCTGTTGATGATCTCTCTTCCTAAATTATCCAAATACAGTGGGCCCTTGGTGACTGCCGGGGATCCGGTCCAGGACACCTCCCCCCGTGGATACCGAATTCCACAATTAATTAAATCTACGGCTGGAGGGCCTCAGATGACCTCCCTAATGCGACTAGAAGTGACTTGTTGAGGCTCTCCAACCACAGGCTCAGCATCCATGGATACTGAAATCCACAGATGCCATGTTTGTGGATAAGGAGGGCCCCTGTATATTGAAAATTCACTAACAAAACGTAAGGTGCGTGTTGATACATTAAAAGTTTCTGTATTTCATTTACCTTTATTTGCTCTCCAGAAGATTTTGAGTTGAAGGAAAAATAAAGCACCAGAAGTTTAAGACACATCTCCTTCGATTGAAATGCTAATATCATGGTCACTACATTACTGAGATTTTTGTGTAACTGTTTTTTTGTACTTTGAACTACAAAGTTCAATCAACATTCATATTTTCAAAATTAAGTTTGGAAAATTTGCAAGGAAGTTTTAATGTCACTTAATTTGGGTCTATCTGGCCCCAATACCACATATTCCAAGTTCAGGAAAGCAAGAGCAGGAATTGTACAAAGTTGTTGTTCTTGTAGTATAAGTTAAATAATTCTGTGAATTTCCTGTCACCTTTATTTCCTTGATATGACAATTATATGGAGCAACACCCACTTGCTAAGGCACATTGGCCCACTGCCAACGTAAGCTTTGTTCACAGAAGGCAGTTTCCTCTTGCACAGGGAACCCCTTGCATGAGCACAATTTTTCCATTCTAGGTATACCACCCTGCCTAAAGTCTTCATTCCTCTCATTGTTGGTTGCAGTTTAGAAGCAGGTATACACAATTCCTATGCCATAATGTAGTTTAATAGTCACTCTAGTTATCACTTACTTCTCAGAAAGCAGTTTAATCTGCTTAATATTGATTATGGCATCAGTCAATTGGTTCCCAAACTGTTTCAGCTGGCAGCTCCTTTGACCTACTGGGCTGTTGACCATGCAGCTCCCCATTAGGGCTACAATCCTATAAATTGTATAGGGCAGAAGATTTTCTGTGAGGATTCTGCTGCTCCCCTAACTGATTTCTGCAACTCCCCGGGAAGCCACAGCTCAAAGTTTGGGAACCACTGCATTAGTTAGTGTTGAAAGTGATTCTTAACTGTTTGAAGTTAGTGATGCTAAAGTATATCACGTGCTAAGTAGCATTGTTCGATTTTCCTCTGAGCAAAGTAGCTGCTTGAGGACTTTATTTAAGAAATTTTAAGCTTTCTTTTGTTTAAAAAATATGCAAAGCCATATACAATAAAATTAATAAATGGCTAAAATAACAAATACAAGAATTTGTCACAGCAAATAAAAATAGCTATTAAAAATAACTAAAAGTTATCTTTTTGTCCTCTCATCTTACCAAAATGTTACCTTTCTGCTTACATTTATGGCTTTTGCTAGCATGATGAAAGCTCATCTATCCAAATAGCATCCAGAATGCCACTGATAGAACTACAGTAAAAATGAAGACAGTTTCATGGTGCTTTATACTTGTTTTTAGTTCGGATGAGAGTCTATTGATAGACTAAGTGGATAAAGGGAATCTCTGCCTACCCTGTGTATTATCAGCCAAAGAAATCTGATATAGGTTTTTAGTCTTCTTCTTTTTCACCTGTACCATGTCCAAGATGTAACAATTGAAATGCTACCTTAACAGATCTATTTCTCGAAAGAGAGCTGTGTTGTCTTTAGCAGCAGAAACGGAGTCCTGTCGTGCCTTTAACACAAACCTAATCAACATACTGTATATGGACGCAGTCCATTTAGTCAGATGCATGCTAGTCCATTTCCTAAAGGTTTGTTATAATCAAACCTAGCATTTGTTGCATCCGTGGAGCCAGTTGAGAAAGAACTCTTCCACTTCAGAGGAACATATTTGAAAAATACACAAGAAAGTAGAACCCACATAAATCTTTGTATGCAGGATCTCTCGGCAGTACAAAGCAAGAATATAGCATCTATAACTTGAGAGATGTTTTCATTCTAGTATACCCTTTGTCTTCACCTGCCTTGGTTGTGTCTTCTGCGGAGAATATGTTACACTTGGTCTGGCGGTGCAAGCCTATACTTGTTTAATCAGAAGTAAGCCCCATCAAGTTTAATGGGACTTGCTCCCAGGTTAGTATGCATATTTTCCAAGGAGTAAGCCCCATTGAACATGATGGGACTTACTTCTGAGTAGGTATAGGATTGTTCTGTTATTTTACTAATACCAGTTGCAACTTGACCCCTTCATGGATGCTCGTGTCTCTCCAACTTGTACAATTACTTTTTGTGGTTTTAATGTTTGTATTGATTTTCAGGTAAGTAAACATTTCAAGAATGAGAGGAAACGGCTCCGCCCACAGGAGGAAAGAACAGACAGTGAGAAGGAAAGAGAGAAGAACAAGACAGAGCCAGACAGGGGTGGAATTACAGTTATAAATCATTGCATTATGAAGGGGAAAGCTATTTCAACAGCATATAACTGAACAATCGGTCATTGATACAAAAATAAATGTTTGTTTTTTCAGACTGGTTTTCTGTAGTTTTTAATAGAACACCCATTTTGGGCAGTGAAGAAATAGTTACTTTTAGTGTGGTATTGATTGAAATTTAAAATTAAAACAAACATGAGGAAATTTTTTATCCTGTTAAAACAAAAATCCACAACAATGACGTTTTATCTGATGGATGGAGAAGACCTCTCACTTCCCGCAGAAACTGACTAGGGATTTGGAGTATGGTATATGTTGTAGTGAGCTTCCATGTACATGACAGAACAGGATCTTTTTAAAGGTACATCATTTTACATGTCAGTGGAAAATACTACTGTCTCCTTAAAACAATTTTCTTGACCATTGTTTTTCTATTATACCCTGAACAACAAAACAATTTCTGATTATAGGATTCATTGTGCCATCTTTCACAATCACTATTTTTTTGTTTGGTGGATAAACTATGTCTACTTTTATTCTTTTTCAGCTCTAAATATTACTCTTCTCACCTACAGCACCTAAATGTATTATATGGCAATGTGATTGTGGGTAAAGCAAGAGTTGTTTTGCATGACACAGGAACTGTAAAAGTAATCTAAAACAAAGTTTTGTAATACAAGGTTTTTGGTCAATCAGATGATTTTCATTCAAAATTGAATGCTGAAGGATTTCGATTTTAAATGGTTCAGGCCTTAATAGTTTGGATTTGCTTCATTTGAAAAATTGACATTCAATCCTTACAATTCAGTGTATGAAATAGAAGAGTATTACTGAGAAATCATATTGCCACTCCTTAAAGATATAGGTATGGGGCAGTATTTCTCTAATGGTCTACCCTCGTTTGAATTTGAAATTAAGAAAATCATTTGATTAGAACTTCTTCAGCATGTTCATTATCGCATTCTATTTTAGAATGACAGTGAATCCAGTGAAGTTGAAAATGTGGACATTGAGACTGTGGAGGAACTTTCAGAGAAAATTAACATTGCTCGCTTGAAGGCCACGGCTGCCCATGCCCTATTGTCCAAACAACTGTAAGTGTGCGTTGTGTTAGTTTTTTTAACAGCAAGGGGATTTTTTCTCAAGTACTATTTTGCCATGAATCTGGTAATTTGAAATTGTTGAAAAGATTATGTATACAATGATCCACATGTTTAGATTTAATTAAAAAAAATCCTGGTTTCACTAGCTCAGATGTAACAGTTTCTTCTTGTGGTTCATTTTGCACTTTGCCTGCCTATAACTTCCATGCCTCTCTGTGATTCTAAAGGTGGTCCAGTAGATCGTAAACATGTTTAGTGTGCAGGACCTTTTTGTTGTTTAATAGTGGGACCATTACACAGTAGTAACCCATATAACGGATGTTCATTTTTATCTTCCAGGCACCTTGTTCGTGACCATTCAAATAAGACTACTAAGGTAGACATTCATTCTCTTGTTTCTTTTTTGTGATGCCAGTCGAGAGAGTCATTGATTTATGTCTTGAGTTTGTCTAAGGGCAGAACCACATGTGATGCTGGACATGTCAGAATATGGCAAGTCTGCATCAAATTCTCCCATGGTCAGAATTATCCATGTTGGTTTCCTTGCTGGTGGCAGCCAGTGATGTGAAAAACGAATGTGGAATTGCAGGGAAGAGAAATTGTTGCATCTGACTAAACAATGTGGGTAGAAGGCAGAATGAGTTCGGGGTTACCTTTGATAGCAGCCCTGGGTCAAGCATCGCAGCTAGTTCTACCTTGAGTAGCTGACCAACTGTGATCTGTGGCCTGCTGAGGTACCATGTGAGCCAGCAGTGGGAGTGGAGCTTGTAGGTTTCTTGCCTGGCAGCAGACTATTACAAGAACAGATTCACAATGACCTCCTAAGTGGAGTGGAACAGACTGAGTGAGGACTATAAAGGGGAGAGAGACATGAGGAAGGGTGACTGGGAGAAGATTAGATCGGAGCCCCACAGATAATCAAAAAAGAGGGGGCAGAAAGAGGCGGTGCAAGAAGACCAAGAAGGGGAAAGTTAGGTGAGAAAGATGGAGAAGGACCACCCGGGGGAAGGTGCATCAGTTAACTTCCTGACTAGGAGCAAACAAAGTTAGAGACACAAAAGAAGGGTTCCCAACCCTAGTTTCACCCTAGATTAGATTTGGCCATGGAGTTGGTGAGTGAAACTAGGGTTGGGAACCCTTCTTTTGTGTCTCTAACTTTGTTTGCTCCTAGTCAGGAAGCTCCCAGGATGTGGCTTTTGTTTATGGTCTCCACTTTGCTACACAAGCAAGCTATAGCTGGTCATGGAATTGTCCCAAAAGAAAGGCCAGATTTCTCTTAAGCTGGCCAGCTAAGTGTGTGGGGGTAAGGTGATTGCTCTAATTCAAACACCATGAGACTGGCCTGATTTATGCTCCTCTGGTATTTACCAAGTGCTGTATGTACCTGCAAACATTTGTGTCACTCATCCATATAAAGAGAATGTGTCAGGCGGCATATCACTGCCAAAAAGTCTGCCTAGTTTTGTTGAGGAACAGTAAAGTACAGCCAGGTTTATAGAAAAATGTAGAAAAAAAACAAATTATACAGATCATTGTTTTGGTTTCATGCTTTATGTTAAAAGTTCCCTGGGGTTTTCTCTTTTCTATATCAACCCGACATTTCAAACAAGAAGCCAAAGAATGAGGAAGAAGCCTTTGCTAACTATCGCCAGACACACACAGCAAATGAACGGCGCCGACGTAAAGAAATGAGGGGGCTCTTCGAAAAACTGAAGGCCACTTTGGGATTGCAAGCACTTCCCAAAGTTTCCAAGTGCTTCATCCTCAAACAGGTAAAAAAATTTTTTTTACCTTGGCATCACTTGAAGGGATACTCCAGGACAGAATTGCATCTTTGCAGCAGAAAGATGGAAGTCTTGCAACATCATCATCAAAGTGAAGACTTTTTAGTCCTATTAATATATTGGGTTTTATTGATTGATAGATTAAATTTACATACAATTACAAATACAATTCTGTTAGAAATAAAAAGTGTTTATTTGATATACATACGTGTCACAACAAGCACCATCTTCAAAGATTCATTCTTCTAAGTTGGCAGCTTCCCACTGCTATATGTTTCTGCCTTTGTAGTAAAAGTCATTACTTTTTTTATGCCCAAGTAATCCGGAGCATACTTTCAATTTAACAGCTAAATCCTATACATGTTTACTCAAGTAAGGCCCATTGTATCCAGTGGAGCTTACTCTCAAGTGTGTAAAGAATTGCAGCCTATTTTAGCAGTTAGTTGACTAACAACCCTACTTCATACACTCTGAAAACAGGCCAAAAGATACATGCACTAAACAAAATTGAAAAACCCTCTAGTGCAAGGGTGTCAAATATATGTGGATCATGGTAGCTATATATCCAGCCCACATGATGATTGAGTGGGTTTTATCTGTGAAAATAGCAGAACATTCTGAATCGCAGAAGTTTAGCTGTGTTTGGAGTGGTAAGTCGTATAGGTTTGTGCAGTGTGTCTCCTTTGACTGAGTTGTGTTTTTGTCACAACTCTCACCAACCCTTTTCTAGCTGCTTCTGCTTGCTTCAGTCTCTCCCTCCCACATTTCTTTTGCCAATACCATGAATAGTCAAGGGACCTTGTCCTCTTCCTACCAGGAAGCATTGCAAATGTGTCTGGGGAAGGGAGGCTTTGATCTTGTGTATTTAAAAGAAGCCATGCAGAGTTAAGTAATTGTGCTTCTTTACTTGTTTGTTGTGCTGATGACATTTTCCTATGTGATGTAAAATGCTTTTGTAACTACAGCTTCAGTGGAAAACAAAAACTTTGCTACCCAATCCTTGTGAAGAAGGTAACTCCTGTTAAATTAAACTCCCTTCGCTTTCTCATGAGGAAGCTCTTGAACCATTTGCTAACAAGACTGTGCCGTATCTCTAAAATGAGACCTGAAAAGGCAAAACTGATGCCATTTTTGGAATCAGTGCCGCAAATATACCCAGGAATAGGTCTAACTTTTAAGGCATCAAAATGTGTGTGGCCTGTGTAACATTCTGCAAATATATTGTTGTCAAAATACTTCATTAGTATCAGAGAAGATGTGTTTTATGCATGATCTACTAGAACCTAAAAATGGGTTCTTGTTCCTTTTTCAGGCCTTTGAAGAAATCCAGGGGCTAACAGATCAAGCAGATAAACTCAGTGGCCAGAAGAACTTGCTGATGCGCAAGCAAGACACTCTGATTCGTAAAGTATCTGCACTTTCAGGTGAGATGGCACTCCAAAGAATGGGCAGTAAAACTCAAGGCTATGCCCATGATTAGGGAGCACTGGGATGGTTCGAATGTGGAAACATGGTTCATAGAGAAATCTGAGCTAGAGTTTTCAAATGCATGCGTGATCCCAAGGTGGCCTACTTACTGATAGACAGTGTGCCTGTGTGTTGGAA
Source organism: Tiliqua scincoides (assembly GCF_035046505.1). Lineage (NCBI taxonomy): Eukaryota > Metazoa > Chordata > Lepidosauria > Squamata > Scincidae > Tiliqua > Tiliqua scincoides. Next base: position 15,235,171 of record NC_089821.1, read on the forward strand.
GTGCTGTAATGCTTGTGCTATTAAACACTGCATTTTGACTAACCTGTGGGCTTCCTTAGCAGCTTATGTTCTTGGAAGCCTGCTATGTATGAAGGTTAACCTGACTACTCCTTTTCTCTCTAGGCAAAACTCAAGAGGTTGTATTGAAGAAACTAGAATACATTTATGCAAAACAGAAGGCTGTAGAAGCTCAAAAGAAGAAGCAGCAAGCAGATCCTATGAAGGTTATTGAAACTGCAGAGACTGTTAAAACTTCAGAGGAAAACAGCTCCTCTTCTCTCTTTAGAGAGATGAAACCAGAGATTGGATCCAACAAGCGTACAAAACCATTAATACTTTCCAGGAAAGGAAGCCGCATCACAGGTAGACCACTGGAAGAGGACAGTAGTTAATCTTCACATAAAGGGGAATCCAAAGCCACAGGGCATTTTTGGAAACATTGGGTACAATCCAGAGTTCGGCTTGTGTAACTAGCACAAATATAACCTACCACAGACACTCACCTACAAGTCGACCCCACAGATAATTCGAGGGCAGGTTTTGAGCCAACAATCATGAAATTTTCTATAACCCTCAGATAAGTCGGGGGTTAAACTTAGGGGGGTGTCTGACTATAGTTTTGTCTGATTTTACCCAAGACCAGATCCTGAAAAATAACCTACCACTAATTGTTACCTAAGAACTGTAGTCTATAATTTATTAAAAACACAGTAAAAGATCATAAGATACTTTTAAAAAAAAAAAAATTCTGGTCTTCACCACCTTTTTGTAAACACTATCAGAGTAATTGCACTGTAAACAACATACCAGTGGTTCCCAACCTGGTATTCATGTACTCCCAGGGACACTCAACAGGACCTTTGGGGGTACTTGAAAAAGAATGGAATAATGGCAGAAAAAGGCAGGCCGTGCTCCAGAATGCACGACCTGGAAGGGAGGTAGCTAGTTGGCTGTGAAAGCCCCATCAATAGCTAATTTTTGGTCATCAATTCATGTATGAATCAGTGATTGAAAACCAGCACAGTAAAAAAGCTGAAACATAATATGGAAAGTGATCAATCACCCAGAATTTCTCAGCACACTTCTGGTGCAAACCAGTGCAAAGGCAGAGTCTTCTGTTCTTCAAACAGATAAAAACAGAAAATACTGTGATGGATACATAAAGTATTGGTTTTCATACGGAGGATATGAGGGCTTGTATTATTAATTACAAACATTTTGCTAATAGGAAGGGTACAATTTATGGAAATGGGCTGCCAAGGGATATGCAAGTGAAAAAGGTTGAACCATGAATCAAATCCACCTTTAAGGTGTCTGGTGTGTTAAGCCAGAAGCTTTACATACTGCATATAACTGGGAGTGTGCAATTCAATTCACAGCAGAGAGATGCAGCTGCGTATATTTGCGGCCCTTTTTACTCAGAAGTAGACCCACTGCTTTCCATGGGTGTTATTCTTAAGTAATGGTACACTGAATTGTAGCCTGGGATGGAGGGTCCCATCCTGGTGTTTCAAAAAAACAGACCTGTTTGCAAGCATTTGCTAAGCAGAACCAGGCTGCAGCAGAAGGAAGGAGATTAAAAGGTTAACTTTGGCTGGAATTTCCTAGTTGCCATAGAAACGATCTCTGCCCTGCCTGCCTGGTGCCTGCTGCTACTTGAGAAACTTTGCTGCAAGGAACCTGTTCAGAGTTGAAAGGCTTTGCCCTCTGATTGACCCGGAGATAAGACGAAGTGATAATTTGAGCTTGATTACTTGGCAAAAATTTCAGGTACTATAGGGTATCTACTCTGCCCCTTCTTACCCAAGCCCCTGGGCATCCTTGGCAGCAGTGTGAGATAAAGCATGGGGGTGGGCTTGTAGGGGAGGAAGAAAACAGGAAGCTGTGATTGGAGATGAGTTCTGCTCATGGGTTTCCCTACCTGATTATCCCTTCCCTCATATTGTTTCCCACGTCACTGCTAAAAATTTCCTTATCATGGACACTGGTTTTTCAGGGTGCTCATGAACTAGGTGGCGTAAGAAAGGTGGGTTACAATTTCATTGGTTGTGGCAGCTTAACACCAGACCCTACCTATAGAATCTACAGCGCCTTGAATACTCCACTAACCTACTGCTTCACTATTAAAATAAATTTGTAAAGTGATTTGTTAGGTAAAAGACCTTGGCACAGGAACACATTTAATTGTCAGAAACAGCCTGACTGTATTCTTGCTTGCATAACAGGTTTTAGCTCTTGCCGTGTCATCTTAATATTGTCCCCCTGATTCATTTGTTTTCATACTTGCTACTTAGTATTTGAAGAATGTTCTGAAATCTGCCATGTTACAGCATGGCATGTAACAGTGGTATTTTACTATTCTTGCCCAATAAGAGGTTAATCAGTAGAGGAAATGTCAGGATATGTCTTCTATATGTGCATATCTCAATATTCCCTTGTCTTGTTTATCTTACAGAAAAGGCATCTCCTGTGACATTAACTAATGCTAGCCTAGTAATGACTGCACATGGTCAGGTCCTTGCCATCAAGAGTCCCCTGTTGCCAGCGCAGGTTTCTACCCCGCCTTCAGCTCTTTTGCAAGCTGAACTCAAATCAGATGTTGACAGCAGAGGTGGGGCAACACAGCCAGGTAAAGTCACAATATAGCAAAATCATGAAAAAATCATCAAAATTTGAACCTATTCTTATTTCCATATGAAGTTTATAAAAGTTGACCACCTTTATAAAAGCCCATGTTTTGTAAATAATCTGTTATGTTATCTCTGGTATGGTATCCTCCAATTTCTTGTCAATATATTTAAGGTATAAATATTAGCTAAAAACAAAAGCAACTTTTTTCTTGGCCCAGTCTGTTGATCCATAGTTTATTTTGGCACACTTGCCCAGACTCAGGCAGAGAAACACATACACTCTTCCCTCATTATCTGTAGCTCATACATTTCTGCAAATGGCCCTTATAGTGGAAATCCAGACGAATACAATTTTTACATTAATTTCAATGGGAAAAATTCTGACTCGCTTCATTTCAAAGCCATCCCAAGTTCACTCAGAAATCACCCCCAAATGCCTAATACCATAAGGAAAAAGTTGTGTGGCATGGTAAAATAGAAATGAACAACATTATACAGCATTAATAAAGTGTTAAATCTGATGATGAAAATGTTTAAGAAGTTTTACATCATGAGGTAGCATCACATAATGAGGTTAGCACCTCAAGCTTTAATTACAAACTGTAAGAAGCTCTCTTATGTTTCATCCACTTTCTTTCCACTTTTTCCAAGGGTTTTTTTTTTAAATCTTCTGTTCCTTAGGACCCATATTCAAAACAATTTATAGAAACACAGCGCAAAAACAGATGCATTGTAAAAAGACATGTGTAATGCATATGCCTTGAAAGCATGGAGAGTACACCTGAGAAAGGGGCTACTTTTAAACCTCTATCCTCCCAGAAGAGAAATCCAAAATTCAATACGACCTGCTGAAAGTCCCTCCTGGACATCCAAAGCAAATTCATCCCCTTCTCTGTCAGCAGAGCTCAAAGCAGATAGTAGGCTTATCTGTTGACTAAAATGGAAGGTAGACCTTGCCTCTACCAGGAAATTGTGCCTCCCTATCCCCCGGACCTTATATGAAAAATTTTGTTATGGATAAAGAGGGGTGGTCTTAATATACACAGTATGGATATGAAAATTCTTATAGTGAATGTACCAATAAAGAGGGAAGAGTGTACATTGTACCAAGAAGCACATGGAATGTACCTGTTAAAGTTATACAAACTAGGTGAATGTTTCATTTCTTATGGTGCCTTATGTTAATGTTTGCCACAGAACTGTTCTGCTTAATTTTTTCCCCTTGACAGCTTATCTGAAACTGAAAATTCATATTTCCCCTTGAATAAGGTATTGCTTCGGTGATGATTCAGTTGCCAGGCTCAACAGTGCAAGTGAAAGGCATCCTCCCTAACTCCACAATACCCATTACCTTGTCTGCTGTAGCCAGTAGCCCTGGCTCGACCGCTGTAGAAATGGCTCCAGAGCTTGCTTCAGGTAAACTTGCATTAGTTGCTATAGAAGAGCATATTTTCTCAGATTGGATTGTTCTCCAAGATGTAATATATATTATCACTTTTACATTGCAAAGTTTTGTGGTTAAGACCTTTTCCAGCATTTAAATATGTGATTTCTCTCAAAACTTTCAAATCTCTAACCACCGTAGCTCGTGTTTTGCTGCAGTTTAAGTAGAAGAGAGTTGATGCTTTTTTTAATTCCTAAGATAGGGAGATCCACATCTTTGCTACTGGCCTGGTTTATGCATCAAACAAGCCATAGTTTGTTGCATCATGTTGAAGTCAAGGTGCCTGTGTGCCTTTTTCCTTTGCTCAAAGTGCAAAGTTTCCTGATTTATTGAAATATACTTTCTTGTGATGTCCAAACCAGAAAACTGTGATTTAACAATTTAAGATATCAGACCATGGTAGGATATTGTGGTTCATCATGATAGCTTAAATGTTTTTGAGAGGTTGTGACTCAGTGGTATGAAAATTCCAGTTTCAATCCCTAGCATTTTAATTTAAAATAGATTTTAGGTAACATGGGAAAAAGCTTGCCTTAGACCTTGGGGGAACCCCTGCCAGTCACAATATGAGGCTAGATGGATCAGCTGTCTTTAGAATAACTTCATATGTTCATAGAAAACGCATTAAGGGAAGATTTCTAACTGTAAGAGCAATTCACCAGTGGACCAGGTTGTCCAGGGAAAGGACCGTTTCTCCTTCCTTGTAGAAGTTTAGGAAAAAGTTAGGGTGATCTAGCAGTAGAATAACTATAGTGGTACATTGGGTACTTCACATATGGCTCCAAGTATTGGATGCAATTCCTTTTCCCAAAAGGGAAAGAAGTCTTTTTCAATAAATTGCAGTGTGTGACTTAAGGAATACCTCAAGATTTTTCAGGTGCGGCAGGAGGTCTGGTCTAGAGGGTAGAGCCTCCATTTGCCTGAAGATAACATCCAAAGGTCACCAGTTCAAGGCCACTGGCACCGTGAATGGCGAGACCTTGAAGCAGCTGACAAGCCTAGCCGAGTTATGCTGAGTTATTCCACCTGCTCTTTGGCCGCTGTCAGCCTGTGTGGGAGAAAAATGGAGGCCAGAATGTGATACCAGATCATAAAGGATCCATCTGAAATGTGGTTCTTGAAAGACAGAACCTTCTTCAATTGTAAAAATCCTTATTAGGATTTAGTATAGCCTGCCTATATAAACTGCCTTGAATTAAGTCTGAGGAGAAATCTGACGACCAAGAAAGGTGGTATATAAATACCTGTATTATTGTTATTGTTATTATTAATGTAAAAACTTCAACTACAGAATATTTTTTCTGGTGACAACTAGCCAGACCAGATGTGGCTATCACATTCTTTGCTTGTAGGACTGGTTGGAATAATGCTTTACATATGCATTGGAATGTGTTGCTATCAAAACAAATGAAATGTGTAATGCAGTGAGGTTTAGTTCTTCATTGTGTAGGACTCATCCATCCCTTCTGCTTTTGGATGTGCTGAAGTGGTTTTATTTGAAGGGGCAGATTAAAAGGAAGTTAGCAACTTCCATTTTTTGTCACTAGAATTCTAATATGTTTTGCTTTGTTTACAGAAACTGAAGACTCATTCATGATGCCAAGAATAATAAATGTGACTTCACTGGCTACTGAAGAAAATACAAATTTAAACCTGGAAGTAAATAACAGTCCATATATAACCTCAGATGCCAGTTCCCAGATGTCTGAGCCTTCATTGCAAACTGCATCACAGGAAAAAACTAATTTGCAGTCTGAAGAAAAGGCATCTTGTGGAAAAGAGAGAGATGCTATTGGAACAGTGCTATTGGAAGATTTTCCTAGGGAAGAAGAGGTTTTCCCACAAATAGTAAATGTCTCCAGTTTAAAGGATTCTGGGGATTCTTTTGCAACAAGACACTGCATTGAAGAGTTAGCTGGAAGTCAGGCAGGGGAAAAACAAACTGACAGGGGAGATGATGGGCAAAAGGCAAAGGATTCTTCATCCCAAAAGCTGCCACCGAAGGAGCCTAAGGACTCTGGGATAGAAATGGAATTGCAAAAGGTTGCATCTGCAATACAGGAAGTAGCCCTGGATGCAAGTGACCTGATAGACATAGAGGAGAATGATGACACCGATGAAACTCTAACCTCACTTCTGAATGAAATTGCATTTCTCAATCAGCAACTGAATGATGATTCCTCAGACATAGCAGAACTCCCCAACTCCCTAAGCTCTGGCTTTTCTCTGGGGGATGTGGAAAATCGTAGGGAATCATCTGCTGCAGATGCATCTCCCTTTCAGTTTGGAGCATTGGGTGGGAGCTTTAAGGACCTCTCTGTAGTTCAAGAGAGTAGTGATTCCATAGCTCCTCTCTTGCTTCACTTGGATGATGATGATCTACCTGACAGTAACAGGAACTCGAGAGAGCTTTCATCTGAATCAGATGCTTTGAAAATCATGCTAGGATCTGAAGTAAAGAACTCAAATCCTGACCACTCAGCTGTAAATAGTGATGGGACTGGGGAAAATGTGGATCCACTTGCAAAGACCAGAAGCTTGACGCCTCCCATTCTGCAGATGAAAGCTAACCTAGAAGGTGGCAACACTGACACAACGTGGCGGCCCATGCCCAAACTGGCACCACTTGGGTTAAAAGGTGCAAACTTCCCCTTAGATTCAGAAGGGCGGAATACCAAAGTGATGCCTTTATTGGCACCTGTGGCTGCAAAAGAGATAACTGCTCAGCCGCTGACGAGTGCAAGTCAGGACAGTAAAGCGATGCCCACGTTAGTACCTGTAGTTACACAATCAAAATAGTATTATCTATTATGGTTGCAAATGCTTTTTGTGTGCATGTATATAGTAACAAATGAACATGTAATGTATGAGACTGAAGTTTCAGAGTTGATAATGGGTGATGACAAATCAAGAGGAAAAGATCCAGAAAGAAGCAGTGCAGTCAGTCTGCTATTTCTTTAGTACTTATGTGAAATGAAATGAGGAGGTGTATTAAATTATATTACAGAATTTTCTCTGGGGACAGGAAACAGCAGTACATTTTTAATACGACCCAAAATTAATTTAGTTGAGAGTACTGTTGCCTTGCTCAGAGGTTTTATACCATAAAGCTGCAGTTTGCAAACTCCCAGGGAGTTTGAAAGCCTTAGTAAGTTCTTGTGGGAGTGGGGGGGAGGCAGCAGGGGCAGGGGGAAGGCAGAGGCGCGATCCCCAGTTTAGCAGAAGCGGAGCGCGATTGCTCCACTTTCACTTGTGGAGCTTTGGGGAGCCCTCCTGACAACCACGCAGGGCTCCCTGTACCCCCGGGAGACTGCAGGAGGCTCTGGTAAGTGTACCCAAGCCCCTGCAAACCCCCCCCCCGGAGTGGCACAATGCCTGCCACTGCCTCCTCCCTGCCTCCTGGCTGCCCCCACCCCTTAAGGGGAAACAGGCCAGGGCCCACAGGCTGGGGCGTCACAATGCCCCAGTCTGAAAAGCCCTGCCATAAAGGTAGTATAAGGTATAAAGGTATAATAGCATGAAAGGAAATAATTCTCCTTTCCCCTTGCCGGATATTTGGTCATTTTTAAAAAAAAAAAAGTCTTTAAGCATGTTTGACATCTCTTTTAAAAAACAGAAACCTTCAGGACTAACTTTTGTGTACATATCTCTTATAAAATGATGAATTCAGGAGTTATAGTACAGGCAAGAATTGAGAGGAAACTCTGATATTTGAGCCTCAAAATGCATTTCTCTCTAATATAATGACTCTTAACTAAGTAGTTTGAGGAAACTCTTCATTTTTAAGCTACTGAATTTGAAGAGATTTCATACTGTAAAATGACTTCTATTTTTGTATACGGATTGTTTTTGTAAATATGTAACACTAATGAAACTTTCCACCTAGGGAAATGTCAGTGTTTGCTTTCTATGATTATTGTAAATAAGAATTTTTTAGAATTTATGAGGCATCTAGGTGCTCTTAACAGGTCAATCACTGTTGTTGAGAGTCTGAAAATTGCTGCATTTTGCTTTTTAAAAATAATTGTATTTAGGGATGTAAACCTCTTATTTTTTCTATCCCAGCAAAAAGTAAGACTTCCCTGCTCCTTGTGGTGGTTTACTCAAATTGGAAGTTTCCATTTCCTGTTACTGAGGTTAAGAGGTAGTCTTCTGCATGAGTGTAGATCATAGATCAGTTCCAGCCTCTCCATATAGCAAAACTTCATGGGCTACTCATTGAGCCTCTCCTAGCCCAACATCTAAGTTGACTCTAGTATGGTGAAACTGTACTTTATGGATAGTTCCGTTACCCATTTCTTGAAGCTTTCTCTCCTGTAGACAATGCTGCTGCTGAGGCTACAGTTTGAAGTGAAAGGCTGTAAAGAGGGGAAAGGAACTTCTTAACCCTTTCTGTCTGTGTCATTGTTCTTCTGAAAATCTCTCACACACCAGCTGCTGTAATCCCTGCTAAGGAAAATAAAGTACCTTGGTCCACCGTCCGCCCCCCATGGGAATAAGAGTAGTTTGGGAGGGTGTAGATAAAAATACAGCAGGATGAGAAGGAGTTGAGAATCCTCCCCCCGCCTTCTTTTTTATTCCCTCCCCATGCTGGAATTCCACTTTCACATTGCAGCCACAATTGCTGTATCACATTTTTAAAAAATAATGGAATTCCCTACAGTGCATAATTCCATACTCAGTGGAGACACATGCTTTAAATCTGCTCTTTTTTACCAAGTAAAGATGAATGTAGGTGATGTCCTCTCAGTGAGTTCTAAACAGTGCAATGGAGAAAATAATTTGGTATCATCTGTAGTTTCTCACGGTTATACACATGCTCCTGTCCTGTATTTAACTTGTGGTAAGCATTCTCCTTTCATGCTGTCCATTGTTCATTCAGTGCCTTAGGATTTGTGAAGCAACATAGCATCTACATGTTTGGTTAAGATCTTATCCAGTGCTTCTGGCTTACTATTCAAATTCTAATGCAACAATGTTAAGCAGAATTCCTGCTTAATAAATATGTTTGATAATGGTGCTGTGCATTTCTGCCCAAAATTTCCCTGTTGTGTGTAGTGGCACTAGCAGTATCCTATAAGCTCTGCAATAATATAGCATTAAAGTACATTTTCCTTCTTTCTCTGCACCTTCCCTCACCTCTTCTAGGCATTTACTTCCTTAATTCTGTTTAGCTATAGAAACTCTCTAGAAAACTCCAGAAGAGACAGTTGCAGCCCAATCCTATGCTTGGATTGCACCGGTGGAACATGTGTTCCACCAGCATGCACTGTTGCAAAAGCACCCTGTAGTGCTTTGTGATCGTGTTACTAACAGCACAGTGGCAGGAAGGCCAGAACCTTGCTGCATGTGCCGGTGGAACAAAGAACGCCCGCTAGACAGGTAAGTCCAGGGCAGAGAGAAGGGAGGTATTAGCAGATCAGGTCTAAGGGAGCAGTATTAATAGCTGCAGCGCGTACCATATCCTAACCATCTTCCTGGGCCTGATCTTCCTGCACAGATCAACTCAAACTTGCACCTGCAATATTGCTTTCACTGGCCTAAGTTGACCCATTGTGGCTGCTACCCTGGGGCAAGGGGACAAATGTCCCTTACCGTGAGACCTCCAGCAGCCCCCATGGGATATAGTGTAGCCCACACCAGTGCCAGTGCATCGCCATGTGAAAATTTTGTTAGTAGAAAAATATGTCTTCAAAGACATTTATGTTTTGACAAAGCACTTGGCTGTTTGCTCTGTAATTTTACCATGAACAATGAATAATCGGAAGCAAAACTTTTATATAAGTAATCAAATTTGGTAGGCAGCGCTTTTCAAAATACTGAATCCCTCTTCACTGATTACCTCATTCCATAGCCAAGCACTTGAATTCTCAATCCCAAAATTTAAAAAAATGAATGTTCATCCCAAGATGTGTAGTTCCATTGTCTTGTTTCAAAGGTAATGCTGAAAATTATGTGTACTGTTTTCACAAATAATAATGCAAGACTCTGAATTTTATAGAGAAGATTTCTAATCAAGAGAACTTTTGAAACCCTTATAGTGAGCACATGTTCATTTGACTGAGGTTCCTGGATATTTGAATTTTAATAAATTGTAAATAGGCTGAAATGTTTTTAAGAATATAATTTTGTTTTTAATGTATATTCTCTCTTTTTCTGTATTTCCTTAAACATCAATATTTTTGTAGACAACTAACCATAAAGCCTATTTCAGTAACCGTGACAAGAAAAATCTGTCAAATTGAAAATAAATAGTCTTCAGCTAGAAGCCAACTTTGAAACATTATTTATAGGATGGAAGTAAAATAACCCAAATTTGGTGGGCCCAAGTAAGATCTTGTGGCTACTGCAGAAGTGATTGTGAAGTGTAATCTGACTCATCAAGTAGGAAGCAAATTGAGTGAAATTTCAGACAGAGGTAATAGTTCTATGGGCAGGATTCTTCAGTGAAATTTTAGCTGCTGTGGAAGACAATCAAAGCCTCTACACAGCGGTCTTCAGAAATGCTTCTCTCTGCCCAGATTGCACCTTTTGCCTGGATGGACGTCCAGTAAAGACAGGGTGACCAGACATCCGGATTTTCCCGGACACATCCAGGATTTCAGCCTTTTTCTCCAGGCGTCAGGGCAACATGCTTTAGTGTCCTCCATTCTGGCTTTTTCCCCCAGTGAACTGACTCCTCCCCACAGGCTGCCTTCTCCCAGGAGCTCAGGCTCCTGTTGCCTAGCAACCCAGCTTGGGGTCCAGTTGTAGGAATTCCTGATAGTCATGTGACACAGCCAGGCACAGGAGAGAAGGATACAAAGCTGGACTGGGCAAAACGTGCTTTAGTGTCCTCCATTTTTTCCCTATGAGCTGAGTGCATCCCCACAGGCAGCCATCTCCAACAAGTGTCGTTGCAGAGCCTTTTGAAGGCTTGTGTTGCAAGGACCCTAGCAAAGAAGAGAGCTTTAAAATATCAAGCCCTGTCAAGGAAAGGAGCCCAGCATTGTGGAGTCAGACTCACTCAGCCCATACCTTCAAAAGAAGTGAATTTTCTTGCATTAATTAGTGCGTCTCAATGATTGAGCATGTGTGCATGTGTGAAAACACGTTCCAGCATGGGGGGACACTAGCTCCCTGGCTGGCTTCCTTAAGTTCCTGGCTGCCAGTTCTTGCCAAGGCAAGGAGAGTGAGTGTGTGAGAGAGAGTGATGTAGTGAAGGTGTTGTTTCAAGTCACCAATGTTTAACAGGAGGCATAGCATTAAAAAAAAAAAATCATGGTTTTGCAGAACTCGATAGGGCAAGTTTTGCCCCTATTCTGCCCCTTAAAATTGCATAGCAAATAATCCTCTTTCTCAAAATACATGATATATTTTGGCGTCTTGAAATTATGCAGAGTTGGTGTCTATGTATATGAACCCATATGAAAATGAAAGAGGTTTTTAATAGGGGGTGGGGTGAAGGAAAGATGAGTTACCTAACATATATGCACGCATTTCTGGCTGGAACTGGATGAGAAGGATTTACTGGAACTGATATAAAGGGGGATGTGGGGATGTAAATAATCAAGGTGCCAGAGCTCACTTTTATATCATTGTGTAACCTGCAAAGTGTCCAGTAAGGGACTTTGTGTTGCCCATTCTATCAGCTGTTTTTGTGAATCTGAAACTGCTTCAGGAAGGGGAGAGGAAGGTGTGCGTGCGTGAGGAGGAAAAAGGGGCTTGTCAACAAGGGTATCTTCCTCTCTTATCGATTTTGCAGGGTCCGTGTCTTAGTGATGTCATGATTCTGGGAAGCTGTCACTGCATTGTTTTGGTTGTTTAATTTGGTGGTCATGGTAGCTTGTGCTGTGTTTTGGGTTTTTTAATTGTGGTTTTTTAAAAAAATTATATTCCTTTTTTCTTTACTTGTGTGCTTGCACAGGTAGATTCCAGGTTACAGGCAGCGCCAATTCTTCCCTGTCCCAGAACTGTGTGTCTATTGCTGAAAGATCTAAATCGATTTAAATAAATAGCTGGCACTTGCAGTTGCTGTAATGGAATATGTCAAAAAAGAAAAACCTGCTTCTTTTTTTTCTTCCCAGAATGCCAAAACGCAAATGCCAATTTGGTGAGAGTTTAGCAAGCAGATACAAGTCATTCAAACCCGGTAGAAACCAATATGAAGCTGAGTGCCTTGTTTGTCCTGCAGGAACATACGTCTCCGTAGCCAATAAAGGTTAGGTTAAAAAACATTTTATTATAATTTATACATATGTGGTCTCCATTTTTTTTAAAAAGAAAATGTTTAGGTGATGGTTTTTATGACTACAAATCCCCTTAATTTTTTCTGCTACTGTTGTGTGCACTCTTTATAGGTGCACAAGCTTTGGAGATTCACATCCAGTCCCAGAAACACAGGAGAAGCATCCAGAATTGCAGCAGCATTGCAGATATAGCCACTTTCGTTGCTCAGTCATCAAAACCTTCACACGCCGTAAATGCAGCTGAGGCAACTTTGGCATTTCACGACATTAGCCACCATTCATCTTATCGATCTATGGATTGTACACCTAAGCTGAATGCTGAGATTTACTCTGACTCTGATGTCGCAAAGAAAGTCTCATGCACTAGGACAAAGACTGAAGCTATAGTAAACAAAGTTCTCGGGCCACATTCTGTTGACGTAACAATACAATGCTTAAAAGGCGTATCTTGTTTCGGGGTTTGTACAGATGGTAGCAGTCATGGATCTCTAAAAATTTTCCCCATTCTAATACAGTTTTTTGATTATAAACTAGGAGGTATCCAGACTAAACTTGTGGAGCTTAAATCAGCTCCCAGTGAAACTTCTGACACAGTTTCATCCTACATAAGTGATACACTGAGACAGCTTGGTATTGTTGAGAAGTGTGTGGCATTTGCTGGTGATAATGCGAACACTAATTTAGGAGGCTTTCAAAGGTCTGAGGGTAACAATGTGTTCATTGAATTAAAGAAGTCTGTCAACAAAAACGTAATAGGTATAGGCTGTCCTGCAAATATCCTTCACAATGCCATTCAACATGGGGCTGACACTTTGGGAATTAATTTGGAGTGCATAGTCATGAAATTGTATAATTATTTCTCTATTTATACAGTGAGGACAGAACAACTTAAAGAGTACTGTGAATTTGTTGACATCAACTACAAACAGTTATTGTCCCATACCAAGACCAGGTGGTTATCTCTGTTTCCAGCAATTCACAGAATACTTGAGACATATGAAGATTTGCAGTCATATTTCTTATCTTTGCCTAGACCCCCTAAAATTCTGAAAACTTTTTTTACAGCCAAATTGAGTAAGGCATATTTGTGGCACCTGCATTCATTAATGTCTGTTTTTCATGACAGTATCAAGGACATTCAAAAAGAAAGAAATTCCATAGTTGACATAATGAATATATTAGAAAATGTATCTTCCCAACTAGAGAACAGGTTGGAATGTTCCTTCATTTCCATTGAAACTAAAGAAGTGTTGTCATGTGTCCAGGAGGAGGGATTTGATACCGAAGTAGATTGTTTTATGGAGGAGGCAATTTCTTTGTACAGGGAATGCTATGAATACTTGAAGAAATGGAGTGTCTCATTTAGAGATTTTAACTGTTTCAAATGGATGAATTTGAATGGAAAGGTCTTAATGAAAGATGTGGAAAAATGTATAACTTTTTTAAAGGAAAAAGGGTACGTGATTGATAATGCAAAATATTGTGATCAGTTATGTAATTTGAACATTTTTCTGGAGCGCAATAGCGCAGAACTAGAAAATTGGTCATGCAATGATAAGTGGGTCAAGTATTTTGAGAACAGCAAACATGAAGAATGCCATTCAGAACTACTGAAAACAGCAGAATATTTTTTTGCATTGCCAGGACACAATGCAGATGTTGAAAGGATTTTTTCCTTAATGTCTGCACAATGGACTCATGAGAAGAATCATTTAAATGTGGATTCAGTCAAGGGCTTGTTACTAGTCAAGTACAATTATAAGCATTTTTCTTGCTCAGAGTTCTATAAATATGTTTTAAGCCAACAAGACATTTTGAAGAAGATAAGATTCATTCAAAAAATACAGTTGAATACAGGTGGTGCTTCCTGACTTGCCCAAATTCTGATTCAACAATTAATTACAGTAAAAAAAGTTGGTATGTTGATAGCATAGTCTGATTTAGTTGACAAACATTACATAGACAGTCACATTTTCAATGTATGTACAATTACATGTAATACAATTTTAATAATAAGTAATATGTTTAAATTAACCCATTGTTGCCCATCCCATACATGTACACATTTTGTCCCTGCAACATTGGGCAGAAATGGCTTAAATACGTGAAATCAATATATAAGAGTTTTTAGCTTTTATTTTTTCATGTCCTACATTTTGGGGTGTCTTGTCCTCTTTTTCAGTTATGACATCTGGTCACTCTACCCTCATCTCTTCTAGGCATTTACTACCCTAATTTTGTTTAGCTATAGAAGCTATTTAGAAATCTCCAGAAGAGACAATTGCAGCCCATCGTATGCTTAGGCTGTGTCAGCAGAACATGTGTTCCGTCAGCATGCTCTGTTGCAAAAGCATCATGTAGCATTTTCTGACAGTGTTACTAGCCAGCACACTGACAGGAATGCCAGAGCCTTCCTGCATGCACCAATGGAGGAAAGAAAGCCTACCAGCCCAGTGCAGGGGTGGGCAGTGGGGAGGAGAAGGGGCAGGGTAGGCAGATCAGGTCTAAGGCAGCAGTATCAATAGCTGCAGCGTGTGCCATATCCTAACGCCCTCCCTCAGCCTGTTCTGCCTGCACAGATCAACTTAAACTTGCACCCACAATATCACTGCCACTGGTCCAAGTTGACCCATCATGGCTTCTAGGATGTACCCTGGGACAAAGAGACAAATGTCCCTTACTGTGAGGAGACCTCCTGCAGCCCCTTGCAGAATATAGCGTAGCCCATGCCAGCGCCAGTGCATCGCCACACAAAAATTTTGTTAGGATTCGGCTGTGAGTAGAGAAATATGCCTTCAAAGAAATTCATGTTTTGACAAAGTCCTTGGCTGTTTTGAAGAGCTGTTTGCTCTGTAATTTTACAATGAATGATGAATAATCAGAGACAAAACTTTTATTTAAGTAATCAAATTTGGTAGGCAGTGCTTTTCAAAATACTGAATCCCTCTTCCCTGATTACCTCATCCCATAGCCAAGCACGAATTCTCAATTCCAAACATTAAAAAAGTGAATACAAGTGCATCCCAAGATGCGTAGTTCCATTGTCTTGTTTCAAAGGTAATGCTGAAAATTATGTGTACTGTTTTCACAAATAATAATAATAATGCAAGGCTCTGAATTTTTATAGAGAGGATTTTCTAATCAAGAGAACTTTTGAAACCCTTATAGTGAGCACATGTTCATTTGACTGAGGTTCCTGAATATTTGAATTTTAATAAATTGTAAATAGGCTGAAATGTTTTTAAGAATATAATGATTTTGTTTTTACTGTATATTCCCTCTTTTTTCTGTATTTCCTTAAACACTGATATTTTTGTAGACATCGAACCATAAAGCCTATTTATAACCATGAGAAGGAAAATCTGTCAAATTGAAAATAAATAGTCTTTAGCTAGAAGTCAACTTTGAAACGTTATTTCTAGGATGGAAGTAAAATAACCCAAATTTGGTGGGCCCAAGTAGAATCCTCTTGTGGCTACTGCAGAAGTGATTGTGTAGTGTAATCTGACTCATCAAGTAGGAAGCAAATTGAGTGAAATTTCAGACAGAGGTAATAGTTCTATGGGCAGGATTCTTCAGTGAAATTTTAGCTGATGTGGAAGACAATCAAAGTCTCTGCACAGCAGCCTTCAGAAAGGCTTCTCTCTGCCTAAACTACCCTTTCTTTCCTTTTCCAAACTGTTCATGGATGGACACCTAGTGAAGATGAACTTCAGCCTGACTAGCCCAGTAAGTAGCAGGGGAAAGTACTATGAGAGACCTTCCTCAGTTCTAACTTTCAGGGGAAAAAAGATAGTGCCATAGCTTATCAGCAATGGATACCCTTAAGTTTCAGTAGCCACCTCTGTAGTTTTGGCACGTTAGAAAGACTATGGAAGAGAAAGCTAAATTCAGATTATAATGAAAACAGTGCCACCTGAATAACCTATTGCAGCTAATCCGCACCTTTGTATCAACTGTCATTTTGCTTGCACAGTGGGTGCTGCTTATTTTTGAAGAGCCCAGAATGTCCTGGAGCTTGTATTTGAGTAAAATACAAGGATAATCTCTATTATATTATAATAATAATTATTATTATTATTATTATTATTATTAACAACAGTATTTATATACCGCTTTTCAACTAAAAGTTCACAAAGCGGTTTATAGAGAAAAATCAAATAACTAAATGGCTCCCTGTCCCAAAAGGGCTCACAATCTAAAAGGATGCAAATGAATACTAGCAGATAGCCACTAGAACAGACAGTGCTGGGGTGAGATGGGCCAGTTACTCTCCCCCTGCTAAAAAAAGGAGCACCCACTTGATCCCCTCAGGTACACCAGTGGAGGCATGTATATACACAGGACTTGGTGCTGGGTGCCTATCTGGAGAATAATAATATCATTATTGCACAGGCTGATGGCAGGAGACCTTGGATTCACAGGCCAGGAATGCCACACAAAATGTACTGGATAATGATTCCCAGGGATGGGAATTCAAGTCAAGTGACTGAAGTCCAAGTCGCAAAAATGCACATTTTTTGCTGACTCATGCGGACTTGAATTACACGACAAACACTCGGGCAAATACTCGAATGTGCAGCTCCTGGCTCCAGTGTCACCATGAATTTGGGTGACTCAGGTTGCCCACAAATTGCTTGGGGTTGCACCACCTCCATCTCGCCCAAAAGACCTCTTGTGTTGATCCAGAAGCTGGGCTTTGTGCGCATGAGCAGCAGCAAGGGTACGTTACATTCAGAGACAGGCTGGGGGAGTGGAGGGAAACGGTTAATTTGCTAGGCTAGGCTAGACTGGTTGGCAACCTTCAGTCTCGAAAGACTATGGTATAAGCCTGCAGCACCCAGTATTCCTAGGTGGTCTCCCATCCAAGTACTAACCAGGCCTGACCCTGCTTAGCTTCCGAGATCAGACAAGATTGGGCATCTGCAGGCTAGACTAGGCTGCAATTAATGAATGAATATTACAGTCCATCCATGTCCTTCACTGTCACCTGGGAAGAGGAAGCCCTATCTGAACAGCGCAATGAGTTCTAAATACTAGTAGAACTGCAAAAGGGAGTGAGTGGGTCATAAGCTAGCCTCCCAGCTGCTGCAGGTGAGTAACACATCCCGCCCACCTGCCTGCAGCTGCTGCTGTGACCCCTTGCTCACACTACCCTCCCCGTGCCCTTCTGTCTCAACAAGCCTGCATGCGCCCTCCCTGTAGTCCGCCTGTGATGTGAAAGGGGGTGTGTTTCACCATGGCTAGGGAGGGAACCGATTGGCATGTTCTGCAGCGCTGCCTTACAGATGGGATGGGCGGGGACAGCACAGGAGTCTTTAAGGAGAACTTTGAAACACACACAGTCCAGCAGCAACCAAACTACAATGCAAATACAGTGCAATACAATTGGCCAGGCACCAATGCAGCCTTAAGGCCAGGCAAAAAACATTCCCTTCCCTTGAGGAGGCCATGATTGTCCCACCACCAGTGCAGGATGCTGCACATGCCCCGTTGGCATGACTGCATCAGTGCTGGAATGTTGGATAAGATTGGGCCGTAATAGACCTATTTTATCTGGGATATGTTTTAATCCTGTTGTTATATTTGTTGCACTTTTGCTGTGGTTTCCAAACTGTGGGTCAGGATCCACTGGTGGGTTGCCAAAGGGTGATGGAAAGATCAAATAACTAATTACCGCAAGCCCTGAGGCTATTCAAAAATCAGATACTGTAGTTGCTAATTACTCTGCAAAGATCTCAGCTCCTTCAGTTTGCAAGACAGCTAACAACCCTGCAAGGAGCTGAGCTCCCACAGTTTGCAAGCATATGTAAATATAGGGAGATAAATGTTTGAGGTCTTTTATCTGATTTACTTATTTATAAATAAATATTTCTTTCTAGGTCTCCTTTTTTAAAAGACTGGTAAACCGAGGTGGATCCCAATAGTGTCATTTTAGAAAGTGGGCCCTGGGAATGGTGGTGACTATCGCATTCCAACCCAAGAGCTTGGTATGAAATGAGCTAGATCTTTAACTGAAGCATACATGTCAAAGTAAAAAGGCAGAAGAAACTCTTGAAGGAATCTAATGTTGATTTTGTCATTTAATAGTTGAGTGGGGTATGGTGGGGGGGTGGATATTAAAATGAGCTCCAGCACTTCAAAATGTACCACTGCAGTGGCCTCTCTGTTCTCATTAGCTCCGTTGCAGTGTTTGTTACAAGAGCTCCCGCATGTCCATGTTGTTTTCTGTGGCTGCCACCAGATGATGCCAGTCACTGTAGAAGTGTGCAATGCAAAGTCCAATGTATGTGCTCAACCAAAGTTTTCCTGTGCCCCTTTCCAAAACGCACACAAAAAACTTGTAGCTTTAAACGTTTGCAAACGCTTCCTAAAGATGCCTCTAGTTCAGGGGTGCCCAAACCCCAGCCCTGGGGCCACTTGCAGCCCTTGAGGCCTGTCAATGTGGCCCTCAGGGAGCCCCCAGTCTCCAATGAGTCTCTGGCCCTCCAGAAATTTGTTGGAACCTGCACTGGCCTGATGCAACTGCTCTCAGCGCGAGGGCGACTGTTTGACCTCTCACAGTTCTCGCATGAGCTGTGGGATGAGGACTCCCTCCACTGCTTGCTGTTTCACATCTGTGATGCAGTAGCGGCAGCAAACAAAAGACCAGCCTTGCTTTGTGCAAGGCCTTTTATCAGCCTTGAGCTATTGCAAGCCCTTCATTCATTCATATAAGTTCATCTTTAATATATTCATTTATGTACATTTATGTAAATTTATTCAAATTTAAATGTAAATTAATTTTTAAAAAATTCTCTTAATTCTGCCCCCCCCCCGACACAGTGTCAAAGAGATAATGTGGCCCTCCTGCCAAAAACTTTGGACACCCCTGCTCTAGTTCAAAGTGACCTCACCAAACTGGTCTAATCCTTGCAATGTTGCCCATCCTTATAAAGGTTTCTAACCTTGTGATGGATTTTTAAGGGGCCTGGTGTGTGCTCTAGGTTTATTTTATAGGGAAGATTTAATTTTGCACAGACACATACTAGGTCTGAGTCACGTGCCCTTGGCTTGAATTCAAACACTTGAACTGTACTGCAGGTCTGGGTGTGCAAGTTCTTTCTGAAAACCATTAGACTGTTCATGCTCCAGGAACTGATTTAGGGGCTCTTCTGTTTCTTGTCAGTGCACTTGGATTCCATCCAGCTAGAATATTTAAAAGCAGTCAGAGGTTTGTTGAAACATACAGGTTGGTTGAATGGCTAAAGTGCTTTGAAGCCTATTTTTAGTGAAAATATAACAAGGGCTGTTTGCAAGCTAAGCTGTGCCCAAGTACTTCTGTGTACCTGCCTAGAATCATTATTTGTACTGTGTGCAGTTATTCACACCTTCCGTTCTACACAGGTACAATATAAGAACAGCATACACAGAACACAGAGCTATAAAAATCAATCCAAGTACAACCATTCACAAGGAAACTTGTTTCCAGGTACGGCCAGCTATGCCAGGTAGTATAGCATAATAGGGAAACAGCCTTTGTTTCTCAGCCTATATGACCTCCGGCTGTAGCTTTTCACTTCCTCCTATGCAATCTTCTCTCTGTCAAACAAACCCAGTGCTATAGTCATTTCTGTCCATGCGGCAATATAAGCCACAGCCAAATCTCTCCTAGAAAATATATACATAAAATATAATAGTTTCCTGTATAACAAAACAGTTGCCTGTTAGCAGTACTGTGTAATATCACTGGATTGTCCCTATAGATCAGGGGTGTCCAAACCCCATCCCTGGGGCCACTTGTGGCCCTCAAGGCCTCTCAATGCAGCCCTCAAGGAGCCCCCAGTCTCCAATGAGCCTCTGGCCTTCTGGAGATTTGTTGGAGCCCACATCGGCCTGAAGCAACTGCTCTCAGCTTGAGGGCAACTGTTTGACCTCTCACGTGAGCTGTGGGATGAGGGCTTCCTCCACTGCTTGTTGTTTCACGTCTGTGATGCAGTAGTAGCAGCAAAGGAAAGGCCAGCCTTGCTTTGTGCAAGGCCTTTTATACGCCTTGAGCTATTGCAAGACCTTCATTCATTCATATAAGTTCATCTTTAATATATTCATTTATGTAAACTTATGTAAATTTATCCAAATTTTATAGGTAAATTAATTCTTTTTTGCCCCCGGCCCCCAACACAGTGTCAGAGAGACAGTGTGGCCCTCCTGCCAAAAACTTTGGACACCCCTGCTATAGATAGTGAATGCCAAAATCCAGGATGAATAGAAATTATTGTATTTTGAAAGGTCTTACTGTTTCTATAGTTTGCTGCTCTATTGCAAGGATAGCCAGCTTCTTGAGTATGGGGATGGGAATTTAGATTCTCCCTGGCCAAGTTGATTGGGCGCCAGATCATTGTCTTCCCCCCCCACATTGCCCCCCCCCCAGACTCTAGATGCTGGTGGAAAGAAAAATGCAACTTCCCAAGCCTCTGCTCTTTCTCTGTACCACACTGTGAAGGTAAGACTTGGTGCCACTTCTCACCTTGCAAGTGGCTCCCAGGAAATGTGAAGGCTATCTACCATGTAAGAAATGGTGATGCAACTTGTGCCTCCCAAGCAAGGAAAGGGTGGGGTGGATTTAAGAAAAGTCAGAGTGTGGGTTGGATGTACCCAAAGGCACTTATTGGTCATTACTGATCTTATAGCAAGAAAGCTCATAAACTGTAGCAAAAAAATACTTTTGGTTTCTGCTGTTTGAGGCACATTTCAGATTATCTTGTTAACTGCCCCCAATTCAAGGGCTGAATGTGTGTGTTTCTATCTCAGATTCTAGGCACAAAGAAGCTATGGATAACTAGCGTACTGTCCCCACTAAGCGTCCCAGCAAGTTATTTTTCACCTAGAAAATCTGTATATTCCACCAAACTGAGGAAAAAGATAATGGCAGTTTCATGTGTCACATATGTCGGTCTACAGAGCTTGCGTCTTGAGTACACTTCTGTACTGCAGCAAGTCATGGACTCTTTGCTCACAACAGGAGAGGAAACTGAACACTTTCCACATGCGCTGCCTCCGATGCATCCTCGGCATCACCTGGCAGGACAAAGTTCCAAACAACACAGTCCTGGAACGAGCTGAAATCCCTAGCATGTATGCACTGCTGAAACAGAGATGCTTGCGTTGGCTCAGTCATGTCGTGAGAATGGATGATGACCGGATCCCAAAGGATCACCTCTATGGAGAACTCGGGCAAGGAAAGCGCCCTACAGGTAGACCACAGCTGCGATACAAGGACATCTGCAAGAGGGATCTGAAGGCCTTAGGAGTGGACCTCAACAAGTGGGAAACCCTGGCCTCTGAGCGGCCCGCTTGGAGGCAGGCTGTGCAGCATGGCCTTTCCCAGTTTGAAGAGACACTTGGCCAACAGTCTGAGGCAAAGAGGCAAAGAAGGAAGGCTCATAGCCAGGGAGACAGACCAGGGACAGACTGCACTTGCTCCCAGTGTGGAAGGGATTGTCACTCCCGAATCGGCCTTTTCAGCCACACTAGACGCTGTTTCAGAACCACCATTCAGAGCGTGATACCATAGTCTTTCGAGACTGAAGGTTGCCAACAATATGTCAATATATAACATGACCATTTGCTAGTTACCCTATTGGACTGAACATGTGCTCCAAGAATTCGTGCTTTTCTAGTATGGATCATTTCTTTGGAGGGAGAGTCTTCAGATTAATCATATTAGCCTTCCCTCTCTTAAACACCCACAATGGCCAATGAAGCAGGTTTAGCGAAGTTAACCAGAGTAATAATGATACATACTAAATACAGTACATCCATTAGATCTGATGGCGCTGTACTGATTTTGAACAAGGAGCACCCTTGAAACTTGAGCAATTGAGATGGTCCCTTGCTTGAATAATGTCAGTACAGTATGGGTTTCAGAGATGCTCACCGCACCAACAACAGCCAATCAGTGTTACACTGTTATTCAATTTCCCTAGCAAGTCTGTTGCCTTTCAGGACAAAGAAGCAGGAGTTAGTTAATGCAGATACTGATAATTAGATTCCAGAATAACTATAACTGCTAAGATTAAAAATTTTTAAAGGCTCTCCAGGGACAATGGAGACCGTAAAAAATTAATGCTCCACATGGAACTGTAACAACTGGAAGGAGGGAGTGGTGGTGCCTCTGGTCTCGCAGACGGTACTAGGGTATTTGCATCCTGGATGATTGTGTCCTGGTCAAATGCATCCCAGTCATTGGCGTCTCTGGACATTTGTACCTGGTTTTCTTGCATCCCAGTCATTTGCATCCCACTATAATTGGGCAACAAGTTCCATGTTATATATGCTAAGCCTTTTATCCCTGCCCTAACCCTAACCCTTCCTCTGTGTTTTAAAAATAAAAAAGTACAACTCATATAAATATACAGATATTGGGACAAAAACGTCTACAGTGCAAAAAGACTGGATGCAAATGCCCAATACCAGGACACAGTTGTCCAGGACGAAGTGGTCCTGTCACTCTCACAGACCACTTAGAAACCAGTGAGAACATCATTTGTAGTAATCATTCTATATCAGCAAAGCTGAAGGCTAATTTCAGCTGAAGTGACCCCCTGTTGTGCAACCATCTGAGCACTCAACCTATTGCAAGCTTTTTGTATGCCATGTCAGTCAGCGAAGGCCATACTGAGCAAGACAGAAGAATGTCCTAGTACTGGCATATCTGGGGTGTGGGAACAGGAGCAAATGCCCCATGGCATCATGTGGAGGGACACCTCCTCTATCACTCCCCAACCACCTTTTTCCCCACTTTCTTTTCAAAGCGAAAGAACCTGGTGGTGCTTACTTGGAAAAAGTGAGTCTACACTGATCTGACTGCCTCCCCCTTTTTTTCCAAGGGGAAGAAAGGATTGGCCCACAGTTTGGTGCAGAATCACACCAATAGTGGCTGAGAGGTCACAGTCACTATCGCTGCTGTTCCAGACCGCACCAATCTGAGGGCCACGCCCCTTCTTCCCCTTTGAAAAAAGGGGGATGACATCATTGCAATTACTTCTGATCCCAGGGCAGACCTAGCTCACTATAAGGCAGCTTCATATATATGTTCAGTTTGCTTGTCATCACATACTGACCAACATCATTCCTCTGGCATTTCCTGAAAGCACATACGAGGCTAGGGGCTTTCATGTGTTGTGGGTTTTCCAGCATTTTCCTGTGACTCCTGTCAGTCCCATGACCAAGCTCTGAGAACCAGTTATTCCAGCGTTTCTCAAACTGTGGGTCAGGACCCACTAGGTGGGTCATGAGCCAATTACAGGTGGGTCCCCATTCATTTCAATATTTTATTTTTAATATATTAGACTTGATGCTACTATGGTATGTGAGTGCATTTGGAGAAATGTTACAGACCTGTAGTTTGAAGAAGCTGCTATGTATATTCTTTTGACAATGATAGTCAATGGGACTTACTGCTGGGTAAGTGTGGGCAGGATTGCAGCCTAGGATTGTTAAAGATGTCCCTGCTTGATGATGTCACTTCTGGTCATGACATCACTTCCGGTTGGTCCTGACAGATTCTCATTCTAAAAAGTGGGTCCCAGCCCTAAATGTGTGAGAACCACTGAGTTATTCTATTCGCTGCAGTGAACTTGTAGGCCTGTCAGAGTTAGGAAATCCATTGAAATGATTCATCCAGGTTGCTATTTTACTTAAGGTGGAAAGAAAAAATGCTTCACCCTCAGTCACCTCGTTTTGGAAAAGTTGCAAGGATGTGGTGATTCACCAAATATGTTTGTGGTGAAACACTGAGCTTACTGCTTCTTCACTGTGAGCAACATACTGGATCACCCCACTTCCTGGACCAGAGAATGCTGGCAAATCCAGTTTGGCATGTGCTGAAGGAATGAGAAAAGAAGTACTTGCTAAAATTCCCACTTATGCACAGGTATTACACAACTACCCAATCCACCAGTGCATTGTCTAGCTGCATGGCAATTACAAAAGTAAATTGAACATAGTCAATTTTGAAACATTGTAAAACAAAAAATGCACACAATAAATTTTATATGTAAAAGTTTACATATAACATCTGTAAATAAAATTAAAATAGTCATGACCTATCTTAGTAGTTGGCATCCTTCAGTCTCGAAAGACTATGGTGTCACGCTCTGAATGGTGGTTCAGGAACAGAGTGACCTCTCCAGAGCGCGAAGCCTGGGTAAAGTAGGTATGGAGGATAGGCTGTTACCCATGCAGCAAATCCCCCCTCTCCACGTTACTGAAATGGTCCAATGGAAAGGCAGAGGCCAATACGGTTGGTTCCAGCGGCGTCGCAGGAGTTGCCAGAACATGACTGTGTTCAGCCATGAACTGCCTCAGGGACTCTGGCTCCGGATTTGGCCTCGAGGTTGACTCCTGAAGCCTTTTCCATAACTGGATGTAGCCACAAGGCAGTGGAGGTTTGGGATCAGAGTTTTCCTTCTCTCAGATGAGCTGCCTTCCCAGGCTGACGAGTCCCATCTACCCGGTGGCTGTTTAGTCGCCTCTTACGACAAGCACAGCCAAACTGAGGGCCTATTCTTATTCCCCAGCCCCCAGGGGAAAGACCTATCTTAAACTTTTCTATTCAAGCGAATTTCTTTTCAAATAATCTGCTTGAACTTTCATGCACTCTGATATCATGCTACATTTTGCAATCAAAAGTAGCAAAAACATAGGGTGCAATCCTAACCAACTTTCCAGCACTGACCTAGGCACAATGCAGCACCTTGGTGAGCCCCAAACATGCCCTTACCTTGAAGAGGCCCCCTTGACTGCCTCCCCACTGCAGGATGCAGTGCATGCCACATTGGCACAGCTGTCAGTGCTAGAAAATTGGTTAGGATTGCGCCCATAGTGGTTCAGCCCACTTGAACATAGTTCAGTGCTTTTCCACCAGTGTTTCTTGAGGTGGTATCCAGCAGGGACATGCAGTGACTAGGGAGGTAGGTGAGGCAGTGCTTCCCCACTGGAGTCCACTGCTACCACAGTGTGATGTGCTCAAGCACACACAAAGCACATGGGTTGAGTGATTAAGCACCTCACACAGTGGCACTTTTTGAAGGACTCCAGTGGGGAGGCTGTGCCTCACCTGCCTCCACAGTCACTGCATGTCCCTGGTGTCTGGAGATATGAGCAGGAGTTCCAGACCCCTGCAACCTGGCAGCAAGACCAGCTATTTATTTATTTATTTATTTATTTATTTATTTATTTATTTATATGCCGCCCTTCTCCCCAAAGGGACCCAGGGTGGCTCACAACATATAAAACAGATTAAAAACATAATTTAACCACAAATAAAAACATATTAAAAACACATTAACATATACCCATAAAAACCATGGTCAGATAAAAAGAGCAAAACGCAGCAAATCAGAGGAATCAGGCCTGTAAAAATACTAAAAAGATACAGAAAAAATGTTTAAAAAGGCCATGCACTCAGAAGACTTCTTTAAACAAAAATGTCTTCAGGCCTCGCCAAAAAGTCTCAAGAGAGGGAGCCATTCTCAAGTCAAGGGGAAGGTAATTCCATAATGTTGGTGCCACTACTGAGAAGGCCCTATTTCTTGCCGCCGCCCCACGTACCTCCTTAGGCGGCGGCACTTGTAAAAAGGCCTTCTCTGATGACCTAAGAGGACGAGCCGGATTGTACGGAAGAAGGCGATCTCTGAGATACCCTGGCCCAGAGCAGTTTAGGGCTTTAAAGGTCAAAACCAGCACCTTGAATTGGGCCCGGAAACGAATGGGCAGCCAATGCAGCCCCCGGTGAAGCGGACTGACAGACTCAAACCGCCTAGCTCCAGTGACCACACGGGCCGCCACATTCTGCACTAATTGCAGTTTCTGAACCGTCTTCAGGGGCAGCCCCACATAAAGCACATTACAATAATCTAACCTCGATGTCACTGTGGCATGGATCACTGTGGCCAGGTCTGCCCGATCCAAGTACGGCCGCAGCTGGCGCACCAGCCGAAGCTGAGCAAAGGCCCCCCTAGCCACAGCCGCCACCTGGGAATCCAGGAGCAGCTGCGAATCCAGGTGGACCCCCAAGCTGCGGATCTGCTCCTTCAGATGGAGTGCAACCCCATTCAGAGCAAGCCAATAGTCCAGTACCTGCATCGAGGATTTCCGAACCAGGAGAGCCTCTGTCTTATCTGGATTTAATTTCAGCTTATTAGCCCCCATCCAGATCCTCACTGCTTCCAGACAGCGTTCCAGGCCCTCAACCGCCACCCTGGAGTCTGGAGGAAAGGAGAGACAGAGCTGGGTGTCATCAGCATATTGATGACACCCAACTCCAAACCCCCGGATGACCTCTCCCAGCAGTTTCATGTAGATATTAAATAGCATGGGGGACAGAAATGAACCCTGTGGCACCCCACACCTCAAAGGCCAGGGTGTCGAACAGGCATCCCCCAGCACCACCATCTGGGACCGACCCTCCAAGTAGGAGCGGAACCACCACAAAACAGTGCCTCCAACTCCCAACTCGGCCAATCGGCCCAGAAGGATACCATGGTCGATGATATCGAACGCCGCCGAGAGGTCCAGCAGGACCAACAGGGACGCACTCCCCCTGTCCAGTCCCCGGCGTAGGTCATCCACCAAGGCGACCAAGGCAGTTTCCGTCCCAAAGCCTGGCCTGAAGCCAGATTGAAAAGGATCCAGATAATCCGTTTCATTCAAGACCTTCTGGAGTTGGGCCGCCACCACCCGCTCAATTACCTTGCCCAGAAACGGGATGTTGGAGACTGGCCGGTAGTTATCCAACACCGTGGAATCCAGGGCGGGCTTCTTCAGGAGGGAGCGAACCACCGCCTGTTTCAAAGCCAGTGGCAACGTCCCCTCTATCAAGGAAGAATTAACCACCCTCCCCATCCACTCAGCCAGTCGACCCCGGGCAGCTCTTATTAGCCAAGATGGGCAAGGGTCAAACAGGCAGGCAGACGGCCTCACACTCCAAAGGAGTCTGTCCACATCCTCAGGCTGTACAAGCTGAAAAGAATCCCACAACACTGGACAAGCAGTTGCCAAGGGGACATAGACATTGTCAATGTGGCATCCAAGTTGCGACGAATACGATCGATATTTATTTATTTATTTATTTATTTCTCTCTCTCTCTCTCTCTCTCTCTCTCTCTCTCTCTCTCTCTCTGAAGGTATCCAAGGTGGCTTACAACATGGCTTGGAAAACAAAAACATAAATCACAATTAAAACATTAAAAGCATCACAATTAAAATGGAACAAGACAAGCAGCCGGAGGTTCGGCTCAGTGGGAAGAGCTCCAATATGCACATTTTGCATGCTTAAAAAAGCCCTCTAATCTGCTCTTGAGCCTCTTATCAATGTTCGTTGTGTCGCATTTGGCCTCCCAATCCAGAAGTAACTAGCAGTGACATCATCGCCAGTTACTTCCAATGGTACTTCAGACAGGTGGACCATGCAAAGTGGTATGGCAGAGAACACAAACATTGAGAAAAACTGACATAGAAGAATTTTAGGCCAATTTATTGTAAGAGCTATTTTCTTGCTCAGATATATTTCATGTAGAACATAATTCAAAGAAGACAGACAGTGGGAAAACTCTTCCACCATCTTCAGTCCGCAAATTCTCAACCTGCCTTCTCATGGAATCCTACAGGATTTTTCCTACAAAATTCAGCATCCATTTTTTTGGAACCTAAGAACCTGGAAAAAATTTCTCAATCAAGGAATGATCTCTTAAGGTAGCTTTAAAGTGCTCAAAGCAAAATTATCCTTTCTACCCCACAAACAGGAAGAACATTTATATGCAGGACAGACACATTACTCTGAATACAGACATCACATAATCTTTGCTTACATTTGCTTTGGCTGAATTGCTACATGGACAAAATTGTGTGAACATCCAATCCAGGTGCAAGAATTTATGCAAGTATCCAGCAGACACATGGACTCCAATTAGGTGGGGGGGAGGAGAAGTGCCCCCCCAACAACTAGTTCACCCCTTACTGCCATACTGTCTTCCGCAAGAATCATACGCTTTCCTCCGTTTGCATGATCACAAATATATCCATATTGAGTAGAAGCAAACAAGGTAACAATGAATTATTATTCAGACTCTTCATTGGCGTTTATATACTGTACTGAACTTTCTGGTATCCTCTTGGGCTGTCTTCCATAATGCCATCATTTTTGCTTTTATTGTCTTATTTATGTGACATCAAACAGAAATATTGCTTGGGGTTATTGTGCCCTTGTTCATCATTTCCCCCCCCCCCCGCTCGTCATCCCCCCTCACAGCCACATGTACACTTTCTTTTATAACTCTTAATGTTAATTTGTGGCCTAAGGTTACCTTCTCCTTTAATTCCATTATCTGTCAGCCAAACTATTATTTCTGATCTCTTTGCTAGAAGAAATATTACTTTAGGCCTTTTTTTCCCTGGCTGAATGTTATCATCATTTGTTGCACACGGTCTTCTATGAAGCGCAGCTCTTTGACATCTGGAACATTCTTCCTAATGACTTCAGAATCGCTCTACACATTTGTGGGTTTTCCTCTTTGGAAAGTTTCACAACACCATCAGATAAATGGCCTGACTCCTTTCCTTTGTGATTGCTTGTATAACAACATACAGTGTTGCTCAATTGGTCCCAAGAGCAAGAAATAGCAAGAGGGTACTGATTATATTTTTTGATATGCCAATGTACACAATTTCATAGGTTAAAAGTGGAGATACTTCTGCTTCGATGTTTAATAATAGAAACCAGGGGGTTGTTTTGCCAAATTCTCATTCCAGTCTTTGTGTAGAGAACTTATGCCCACCTTAGACTAATTAGCCTCCCTTCCTTCAAAAACAGCTCTAAGTTCTGCAGAATGCCCTGCTGGATCCCACCACCAGGGTAGCTCAACCTGCAGAGGTCCTCCCCTCTCCCATCTGCAGCTCCTCCAGGCACTGCAGCAACATCTCGGTTCTCAGCAGCTCCGGGGAAACAATTAAAAATTGTACAAAAAATTGCTTAAAATGTTTCCTTTTTCAATAAACAAAAAATTGTTTACAATTTTCAAACACCTAGTGTACATCTTTTTGCCTTTATCAATGTTAAAACTGTACTCATAGTTTCCTCATTAAAGTGGAAACCCAACTTATGTTTCCTTATTAAAGAGGAACTTCCTTCCAAATAATGCATGGGATTGGGTTAGAACTAAGGGCCCAATCCTATCCAGCTTTCCAGCACTGAGGCAGCTGCAGTGCAGTCCTGAGGTGAGGGAACAAACATTCCCTTACCTTGAGGAGGCCTCCGTGACTCCTTCCCAACCACAGGATGCAGCGCACACCCCATTGGCACAGCTACATCAGCTCTGGAAAGTTGGATAGGATTGTGTTTTCTGTGGTCAATAGGCTGTAAACAAAAAACTGTGTCAATATGTTATCCAGGCTCTAGTTTGAAAAACATACAATACCACATAGAAGAGGACATATAATGTACATATATAAATGAGGACTCTGGAAACTGCAGTCTGAGACTAGCAGACAGAATAGTCCACATGGTTTCATCTCCCCCATTTTTTACCTCACAGTGAGCCATAACTCATAATAAGTAAAAGGTGTTGTGTGATGTTCTACCAGATATCCTTGCACCTTGGGCATAATGTGACTCACAGGCTGAAGTGTGAATTTCTGCAGCCATTTAACCACAGAAGTGCAGCCAGTTCAACAATCCACATTGCTACAGAAAGACAGAGCTGGACACTGTTTTAGAAAATGTTTTTAAAACATTTTCATCAGAGCAGTAAGTCAAGCAAGATGTCATACCTTTTTCTGTTACATATTTTTCTAGAACCCTTTTTCTTATCAGATGTCCTTGAGTCATAAGAGGTTCAGTGTTTTGGCATATTTGAAATCATTAAGGTTGCAATCCTATGCACACTTTCCTGGGAGTAAGTTCCACTGAACACAAGTTCTGAGTAAACATTCATAGTGTGTTGTGAGGCTGCAATCCTAGGCACAAAGGTTTATATTTACTCACGGAAATATAAATCAAGCATGTATAGTATACACACTTACCAGGAAGTAAGGCCTATTGAAAGCAGTGCGGCCTATTTTGAAGTAGATGTGCACAGTTAAGGACTGAACTCAGGAATTTCCTGGTTTGAATCTTGTTCCTACCATGAATTCTGACAAGGCAGTTTTAGGCATACCACTCTCAAGTCTCAGCTGCAATACACAGATAATGCTGTCAACTTACAGGGTTTTTGTAAGGACAAATCACAATTATTCATAGGTAACACTGCTCTCATAGAAAGAACCCCCCCACACACATGCTAAGGATTATTACTGTGGTATCAGCCTTCTAAGTGTATTCATTTATATCGCAGAAGTGATGGTTACATTATCATTTTTGCACAATGTAACATTTGCTTATGATTGACAGTTTCACTGGTAGTTTTAATAAACGTGTTTATTTTTGCAATGAATAATTTTTATCTGTATTTTTGTTGTACATTTGCTTATATATAGGACAAGGGGACATAGTTCTATATCCACCTTGCAAAAATGGTTTCACCAGGTTCTGTGAGACATTCTCCCAAAAAAGCATGCGTAGGATAGTGGCCTTAATATCAAGGCCTTGGTTTAAACACCAGCAAGCAAGCAAGCATGCAGGAATATATTAATGTCCCATTTTATGAGGAAAAAAAGCAACATATAAATATTTGAAATAAATAAATAAATAAAATACACACACACTCCCTCTCCCCCAAAAATTTGATCTACAGAGAAGTGAATCTGTATCTTCCCATCCATTTTATGCCTTTCAGGCACAGCTCTGACTTAGGAATTGCACAATTTTTCCTGTGAGCTTCTAAGTGTAGTACAGCTGCAGATCTTGCCAGGAACAAACCCAACTGGCTAGAAATGCAATGATGAGGCACCACCCTCTTTTCCCAATCACCTTAGGGGGTGGGATAGCAATTAAAGAGAAAGCAGGCAATCAGATACATGACAAAATCCTGAATCTAAACTAACAGCCAAATCTTCATTCTGTTACACAACAACAGGTGGTGGGTGGCCAGACTTCTGAGCCATGTGAAGACTCATGGGAAGTTCAATAAGAATCAAAGCAGTAATAAGCACCAAAGAAGGCAATAACATGAATGGGCACATTCTGTTTTAGAGTACCACAGAAACTTGTTTTTCCTTGCCCTAAGTCCATGAAACACAGACAAAGGAAAATGTTGCCAACTCACTTACTGGTTCCTTCTCCTATGCCTTTAATAGCATCTGATCTGCAGGAATTAGCAAATCATGCTACTATTAGGGACATAGGAGCAGACTGGCACAACCATTTTTCTGGTCAGTTGGTGACCTAACCAATCTTATCAAGGGGGGTGGGTGGGAATGTGCTCATAATTACAACAGTGATAGGGGCCTAAATTATGGAAATTGCTGGGATTGTGTGAGAAGCTAAGGAAGTGGCAGTGGCTGAATGTGACCTCGAGGCCAATCCCTACTCAGTCATCCCTACAAGGTCACTTATTAGGTGACCTTGTCCCCATCACCACTTCCCAGCTGAGCCTACCTCATGGGACTGTTGTGATTATAAAATGGAGGGGGGGGAGAACCTTGTACACTGGCCTGTAGAACTGATATAGCTGAGGGCTATTGCCTTAATGTTCTGCTTACAAGCTTCCCCTAAGCCTCTGTCTGGCAATTGTTGGAAGTACAATAGATAGACCTTTGTTGCAATCCAGCAGTTCTCACATTCCTAATAGTGGATAAAATACATGTCAGTCAAACCTTGAAACATGCGGGAATTTCACAATGGATAATTTCAAAATGGACCCAAAGCCTGGGTTACAGCAATAAAAAGCAAGTAAGAACAACCAGAGGTCTTTAGAAAGATGTTTCTGGAGAGGTTGGCCCCATTCCTGAGGCATCTAGAGAAGAAGATGCAACCAAGTTTCCTACATGTAGTTGGGTAGGCACCCAATGTGGTAAAACATAAGTGACGTGAGTAAAAGGAGGGAATATGACAAGCACACTCAATTGGACTGTTTTGTGTAAACTGGAGATAGAAGAAAGATAAAGTTTCGTTAACATTTGAATGTTTTCCTTTGAGGAACATGGTGGCCTACTTCCTTGAGCTCCTCATGTGCCTCATGATAATGAACTGCTAAACTTTATTTGCCTCATTTATTGGCAGTAAGTTTCTACAATAATGTTAGTAACCATAGCAGTTAAGCTATCAAAATAGACGTTCTGGAGGAAATGTGGAAGGCAGAGAATGTCTAAATGCAGCTCATCTAAGCATGCAGAGGGAAGCTTGGACATGACAGAAGAAGGCAGAACACCAGGGGAATTCCTGACAGGAAAAAGGCGGGGAGTGCCTTGCACGCTGCCCTACCAACAGTTATCAGTAACTTTTTTAGTGATATTTTTGATGCAAAATAGAAAACAAGTTTACCAAAAAGCTACTATAGGAACTAATGGAATTACATAAGAAACTAACTCCTTTAGGCCACAATCTCAGGCACGTTTTCTTTGGACTAAGGTTACAATTCCATGAACGTGTAGCTGGGAATAAGAGGGACTGAGCTCAGTAGAGCTTACTTCTGAATAAACAGGATCATGCCACATCCAGAATAGAGAAACTCAGAAAGCTGCTGAACTGTCTGACTCAGTATAAGTTATGGCAGCCTCAGGATTCGGTAGATAAGGGACAGACCACTGCAGCAGAGGAGCCTCTGCTCATACATCTAATATGGTGGCTGGGAGAAAGGGCGATATGGCTGCATAGATGTGCATGTTCTGGTTCTGAGAAGCTCTAGCAGATGGGTCTAGACCAGGGGTGGACAACCTTTCAACTTTAGGGCTCCTGGACCTTTAACAATGGTGTAGCAGGGGGAAAATTCAGCAGGTGTAACCTGTCATCTCACCTGATAAGCTGCACCTGCTGAAATTCTCACCACTACACAATTGTTAAAGGTCTAGGAGCCCTGAAGTTGAAAGGTTGGCCACACCTGGTATAGGGACTGCAATCTTAGAGCACAATGCATGTCTACTCAGAAGTCCCATTGTATTCAATGGTGCTTGCTCTCAGGTAAGTACTGGCCCAAATTTCAAAGTTTGGAGATATTTATTTATTTTTCATGTTTGTATACCACCCTTCCTCCAAAGAGCTCAAGGCAGTGTACACAGCTGTTCCCCTCCTTTCATCCTCACAACAACCCTGTGAGGTAGGTGAGGCTGAGAGAAAGATATCTTGCCACTACAGCACAGGAAAAGGTAGAAAAGCAGTTTGATAGCGAAGATTGAAACAGTGTACTCTTCAAGAGGCCATCACAACAGTGGGCAGTTTTAAAAAGTATCAGACTCAGTCTTAACATGAGGTGAATTGAAGCGGTTGCCTGAGGCAGCCACTGACATGACTTTTGGCCTGTTGCAGTGGTTGCTTCACCTCCAGCTTCCCACCACTGCTACTTGTGCCATTCTGTTATCTTCCTCAGCATTGGGGGGGGGGCAAAAGAGGAAGTGTAGAGGAGAGGAGTTATAGTCTATAGTTCTGAATTGTTTGGTCTCCAGAGCCCTTTCCACTCATAAAAGGAATCTCAGAGAGCCCTGTGGATGCATGTATGGAATCTCAGGGAGCCCCAGAGCAGTGGCACAAGCTGGGCAAGGGGCAGATGGTGTCCACTTTTAATTCTTAGAGCCCCTGAAGGGGTCTCCTGAGCCCCAGGGCACTTAGGAGCATACTTTGAGAAACATTGGGTTAGAGCACCTCTCCTCCATGCCAGTGGCATAGCATCTGGGGTACAAAAATTTTTAACACCCCCCCCCCAGTTCTATCACCTCTGGGTGCCAGGTGTCTCTGCTTTTCTAAAGGAGGCCTTAGACTGTTTTGTTTTTTTTTTTGCCTTGGGTCTGCAATTAGGAGTGCAAGTCAGCCACCTCTTCAAGGCACTACTCCACACTTCCTCTTCTGCTCCATTCCTCCCTGTTTTTCAAATACAGCATGTTGAGGAGAATAGAATATTGTAGTTCTTTGTGTGTTGCAACTGAGATACTGGTGGGGCATCTGGTACCCCACTAAAGACACTCAAAAATCTTGGGTTGCCACTGAGAAGTATGCACACCTGCAACCTGATATTATGTAGTTTGACAGGCACAAGCCTATTTGACTTCAATTATTGTTATGGAAAAGTGAGTCACTGAACTCAGCAGAAATTAGTTGTTAAAAAAAAAACACATGTACACAGGATTTAGCTACCAGCAGTTTAGGATGTGAAATAATCCTGCATGTCCTGAGTAATATTCTCTGGCATGGCATGAAGTTGGCAGTAGTGGAGTTACTATCTACATGTGACTCTACAGTCATGATTACTGTTGCTAATTTTGTGAGCATTTTTCATCAATGTGCTCACACAAACAGAGCACACAAGACTTGCATTAAATAATTCAGAGTTGAATACCAGTGGAAGTAGATACAAAACAAAACTGAAGTAGGTAGTCAATGGTGGAAATATAACTGGAATATTCAGAAGGTTCTAGGCCAGTGGTTCTCAAATTTTTTAGCACCAGGACCCACTTTTTAGAATAACAATCTGTCAGGACTCACCAGAAGTGGTCATTTACATGGAAGAGATGTCATAGCCGGCACTGACATCATCAAGCAGGAAAATTTTTAGCACCCCCATACAACAACATCAAACCAAAGTAAATTAAAAGTCTACAATAAGTGTAAAAATTTATTTAAATAAGGAAGAAATCTCCTTCCTGGCCTTCCCAAGTAGTTGCTGATTTGTTTTAAAAAAATTCTCCACACACCCCAAAGGCTGTAATTCTATCCACACTTACCTGGGAGTAAGCCCCATTGACTAGCCCCATTCCCCTGCAAATGAGAAGAAATGTGCTGATCTCTGGAGAAGGGGAAAAATGCATCTCTTTAAAATCAGTTTTAAATACTGAACAGTCCTTTAACAATAGCCTGGTTAATGAGAGAAAGAGAGGGCAGCTGGTAAATCCTTCTCTCTCCAGGAGACCCCTCCCTTCCCCTGAGCATGTGAAAGAAAGGTGATCACTTTGCCTTGGTGAAGGGAGGCGCTGAGTAAAGCTCCTTTCTAAGCTCTTGGAGGACAACTGATTGATGGATTATCTTCTTAATGACTCTTATCTTAGATTGCAAAGGTCATCGAGGCTGTTTTTAAATCACCAGAGCAAAGAAACTTTGTTTTTTAAATTGATTTGCTATAGTTCCTTTTTGCCATCCACTGAGTGCTTGGAACTGAACCCACACAAATAATGAGGCTCAACCTGTATTAAAAATAACATACACATTGAAAAGAGTGGGGACCCATTGTTCTAGGCAACTCTGAATTAGAGCTTTAAAAACAAAACCTCAGAGATCAGACCAGAGGGACACAGTAGGCCTTTCATTTTCAAGCTGTGACATTAGATTTATTTCAGAAATCTTCTTTCTGGCTGAGCTGGGAAAAGCTTCACTTTCTTCATGTGAAGTGCCTGTTAGCAGCAGAGTGAGTTTTGCCAGGAGGAAAAAATGTTTGCAACCTTGACTCGCCTAGTGCCATTTGTTACCTACCAGGCACCTCAGTATTGGCCATCACTCAAGCCCTGTAGCACTTTGGAACTAGCCCAGCTGTGCAGAAAGCAACGGGCATGTTTGCAACAACTGCTGGCAGTGCCCCTGGTTGAGTTTGCAAACCAGTTCATTTTGCCTGCAAAGATGTGATCTGGCAGCAGCCAGAGGGGGAGGGAGGGTGAACCATTCTAAGTGCCTCTCCCTCACTGGCAAAGCAAAGCCCATCTCTTTGGTCCTGCAGAAGCTCTGAGGAGGTCAGAGCCTTACAGCCCAATCCTATGCACGTCTACTCAGAAGTCAGTCCCACTTGAGTCGATGGGGCTTACTCCCAGGAAAGTGTGGATAGGATTGGGCTGTTAGGGCCCAATCCTATCCAATTTTCCAGCACCTGTGCAGCCACAGTGCAGCCCCAAGGTAAGGGAACAAATGTTGCCATACCTTAACGGGACCTCTGTGACTGTTGCCCCACCACAAGATGCAGTGCATGCCCCATTGGAACAGCTGCACCGGTACTGGAAAATCTTAGGGCCCAATCCTAGCCAGCTTTCCAGCACCTGGTACATCTGCAATTCAGCCCCAAGGTAAGGAAACCAATGGTCCCTTACCTTGGGGAGGCTTCCAAGACTGTTCCCCCCACTTCAGGGTGCAGTGCACATCCGGTTGGCATGCCTGCATCAGTGCTGGATCCTTATCTTGGGGAAGCTTCCAAGACTGTTCCCCCTCTGCATGGTGCAGTGCAAGCCCTGTTGGCATTCCTGCATCAATGCTGGACCCTCCCTTATCTTGGGGAGGCTTCCAAGACTGTTCCCCCCACTTCAGGGGGCAGTGCACGCTCCGTTGGCACACATCAGTGCTGGGAAGTTGGATAGGACAGGTCCTTTGCAGTGCAATCTTATGCATGTCTACTCATTAGTGTCAATGGGGCTTACATCTAGGAAAGTGTGGATAGGACTGGACTGTTAATCTCTCTCTCTCTCTCTCTCTCTCTCTCTGTCTGGGGACTGATTGAGCCTCTGCTGCCCCACAAGATTTTTTTTTTTTTGCTTTTCAGTTTCGCGGTTTGGCCTGCCGAGGCCACCGTAGCTCCAGAGGAATCTGGCTGGCTGGAGATCTGTCAGTGTGTGAATCCTGCGCCAGAAGGAACAGGCGATCCCAGCAGCAGCAGGCAGGGGCCGGAGCCGGAGCCGGAGCCGGAGCGCGTAAGTGGCGAGGTGGTTCCCTGCCTGGGGCTGGGAGAGAGCAAGCAGCTGAGCGGGGAGGACCTGAGGCACTGTAGCCAGCCAGCCTCTGGGGAGCAGACGTGTGTCCAGCCAGCCCTTGGAAGAGGGTCCTTGCGGGCGCCCACCAGCGAGCCTGGCATGGCCAGCCCTTTGGCTGTCAAGTTGCCCAGGCTGCTGCTGCTGGGGGGAGCCGGCCCTGCTCCAGCCCTCCCCTCCGCTGGCTCTCCCCTGCGGGAGGAACCCCCGACCTTCCCCCAGCCCCACTTCCCCGCTCCGCCCTCCTTCCAGCTGCAGCCCTGCAGAGCAGCGGCCACGCGTGCGAGGGAAGGAGGCAGGGCGCCCCGCCGCTCCGCTGGCTTCTTCCCTTCCTTGCTGTCTTGGGGGGATGGAGTGTCTGGACGGGCGCCGGGGAGGGAGGCTCGCCTCGCCTCCACCCGTCTCTCCGCCCTCTCCATCCACAGAGCGCCCGCCGCTGCCTCTTCTTCGCCCAGGTCACAAAGCTGGAGCCGGGAAGGGGGTTTAGTGGGAGGGAAGAAATGGTCCTGATGGGTCGGACAGCCTCCCGCTTGCCCAGTCCCCGCAGAAGAGCCCCTTCTTCCAACGCTGGCAAGGGCTGGCCATCACCTCCTCTTTCATTTGCGGGCAGGAACAGATTTTTGACCGCCAATGTCTCTTGCAGATCTCTGGGTGGGTGCAAGGAGGGGAGATCTACCTTCTGCAACAGATCTCTGAGTGGGTGGGTGGGTGCAAGGAGAGGAGATCTACCCTCTGCAACAGATATCTGGGTGGGTGGGTGCATGGAGGGGAGTTCTGCCCCCTCTAACAATCTCTGGGTGGGTGGAATCCACCCCCCTTCACCCCAGTTAAAGGTGAGGAAGGTTTTGAGCCTCAAGCCTCTTATAACAATCCTGGCTGGCCACGATTCTCCTCTTCTGAAATGAGTGTAGGTGTTCGGAAGAAGTGTATGGTTTTAGATTTCCTGCACTGTACACTTAAAATCTGGTTTCATAATATGAACTACCAGGAATAAGTTTTCTTCTTTTACTCATTGCTTATCCATGTGGCTTCTATTTCCTTAGGTTGCCATTTAAATACCGAAACAATGTGTAATGGGTGGTGACTCCACACTGTGAGGTGCTCCTCTTGGAAAGCTGCCCCTGATTCTGCCAAGAGATGGTCCTGTGTGAATCTCTAGTCTTGAATGACTGCTCCCCAGTCCTGGTCAAGATTTGACCGTAATCGTTATCTGGGAGAAAAGAGCATGTCAGGATTCTAACTTTAAATTCTGATATTTATAGCGTACTGCTTGTTATGGTTTCATTTTGCAACTGTCTAATGTGGCCACTTACATCTGAAAAGAAAAATTCCCACAAATCCTGATGAGATTCGTTGGCATTTGATCTGGGATGTTTGCCATTCTCTATGAGAGTAAAGTTTAAAATGTTCTTCCAACAAGTATAATTTTTTTCTCCCACAGGTCCACAATGATCTGGGCCTTTTGAATGGCTAAGAGAGACATCTGAACCAATCAAAAGCTTAAAACACCTGTGCCCTGAAGGAAGAGTCTTGTGAAGAAGTAAAGGAGGCGTGCCTGGAATCTGATGTCTCTTGAGAGAGATGTGAAGGGCAGCTATACTGGCCTCGGCTTCTCTGGTGTGTGAGCCAGTGACTGGGGTGGGGACTAGTGTTTGAGAGGGGGGTAGTGCTCCCTTAGCACAGAAGCTATGATGTCAGTTGAAGGTTCAACGATAACAAGCAGAATTAAGAACCTGCTTCGATCTCCCTCTATCAAGCTGAGGAGAAGCAAGCCGGGAAACAAGAGGGAAGATATTAGCACTAAGGTGAGTCCTGTAATTGGGAAGTTCTTTTTTTTGTAGTGTACTGATGCTGACCTGGTTGTGTGGGGAGATGCGGCAGGAATGCTTCCAAATGCTCTGGGGTGGCCACTTCTGCTTTCCAGAACTTGTTGTATGACTGGAAAGTCACTTATACTTGGGTGCCCATCAGGTTGTATGTTTGTGCCATCCAGGAGAGACTTCTGACTAGGCTGGGATGGATAAGTGTAATAAAGCAACTTCTTCAAACAAAGGGGAGACAGGAGATACCCTAATCTTGAATGAGGAATTGAGCAATAAGTGACTGCTTGGTTAAAACAAGCCTTTGGAAACAACTTAAAAGCTACAGGCAGTAGCATAGCTAGAGGGGCTACAAAGCACTAAATTTTGCAGATGCCTCACTGCAGTGCAAGCCATGCAAATGGTCCCTCCCCTCTCCTTTGGAGCCATTCAGGACTAGAGCAAAATGGAAACATACACCCTCTAGCTATGCCACTAGCAATGGGTTTCTTATACCTCTGTGCTGTTCAAATGGAGAGATATAGCCTTTGTTCCCAACTCATTGCATCAATTGACACAACTGATTCATTTTAAGGAGCAGGATTAAAAATGTTGAGGGAAGACTCTTGCATTAAGGTAGCAAATCCTTGAGAGACTGCCAGCTGTCATAGTTGCACCCATTTTCCTCCCATGATTGGGAATTTAACTTGTGATGGTTTTACAACCAAGGATTTTCTTTTTCATGGTGACTTGTTGGCCCAAGAATTAGCTAGTACAGACACAGCCATGTCTCTACTTTCCTTCAGAGCGTGAGGTACTGTAAGTTGTTTGAAAAACCAGAGAAACCAGGTTGGTTAAGTGGGGGGCTTGGAAGCCCAAACTGCTGAGTATAGGTGCTTTGCTCTTGCCTAATTGTGTGCTGTAGGGGAAGAAGGACAAACAAGTTCCTCGATTTACCCATCTGTAAGTTTGTCTAGTTGTGTCTAATTACAAGTAATGAGTGCTTATATAAAGCATACTGCAATGCAAGGCATGTGCATTCAACAGGGTTGTCACCTGATCCTTTGCACGTTTTCTCAGAACCCATTCATGGTGGAATGGGATTTACTCAGCAGTAAGTGTGCATAGCTTTGTAGCCCCAACACACTGCGAATTGCTTAGCCACTGGAAATGAGAGGCTTGTGAAATGAAAGCTGAAGTAAGCACACTTCAGAGGTGCTGCTTTAGAGAAGTTGTGCAGTTGAAGTCATCAGGAGAAGGTGTTCCTTAACAGCAAGCTAACCAGAACAATGTTCTTCTTCCCCAACTGTATGTTAGTAAATGTGATATATTGACTTCCAAATGTTTTAGGGAAAGGTCTCTCTGTCCATAAACCATTTTAGGGTCACATTTTTTGTCTGAGTCATCACACATACAGAATTTCTTATAGTCTGAGTCTGCGGCTGGAGTGCATTAACTGATGGTGGTACTGACCAATGTCTAGTTTATGCTGAAAGCAATTATTTGAAACCCCTCCCACTGAAAAGCTTGCAAGCCTCCATCTGCAGAATCACTTTTTGTAAACATTAAAGTAGCCAGACTGCTTATTGTGCCCACGTGCTGTCAAGGCAGGTCTGGGTCTTAAGAACTCCTTGGTGAAGCGTGTGCTTTTCCAAAGAATTCTTTTGAAACCTGAGGTGAACTCCTGCTACTGATGCCTTGGTAGAATTTCTCTAATCTCCAAAGGGAAATCAACTATTTGTTCTACTCGCCTTCCATTTTATCCTGAGCTAGCAAGAGAAAGAAAGAGCTCAGAGGCACAGAGGCCTGTTCTTGGCTTATTCTTTCTTATATGGTAATTGTCTGCAAGACAATACCAGATTTAGGATGGAACTGAAGTCTAGTTCTCTTCACCTTAAGCAGAATAAATATGGGCAGATTAAGCATGTACAGATATTTTGTTTGCTTGATGTATTGTTAGAAGTTTCTTTGAGACAACTCTGTAGGATTTTGGTGATTAAGGAATAATGGGAATTGGGGAATAGTTAGTAAGATTTTAGTTAATTTTGAACAGAAGCACTTAGTAAATGAGGGCTGTTAACTGAATCTCCCCCCTTTCCTTAGCCCCTCCTGTACAATATATATGACCTATGCTATAGAATTATCTACTTGAGAAAGCAAGGACTAATGGCACAGTGGAAGCTACACTGTTGGGAAAGGGTCCCTGAAGATCGCTATGAAAAAGTACTACCTTCTCCTGGTTTCTAGACCTTTAGCCTCTTCTAGTCACTGCCACAACAATTCCTTAAAATGTGTTCTTTACAAATTGAAAGCCAAAAAAGCACAAGTCTTGTGGTGTGAATGCAGCCTACTATTTTTCACATGGTGAATGTGAAACCATTCATATTGCCCGCTAGGCACTGGGAATGTTGTTTCTTCCCCAAATCTCTATTCCAGGTGCAAAAGTGTGCTGCAATTCTTCACTTGGCCAAATAATACAGGTGACTGTGTGTGCTTGCACACGTGTGTAACCACTTCTAAGTTAACATGTGATAATTCTATTGTCAGCCTTCACACATCTCTGCCCTACATTCTGTGCTGGACCTTGGATTAACATAAGAACAGCCCCACTGGATCAGGCCATAGGCCCATCTAGTCCAGCTTCCTGTATCTCACAGCAGCCCCACCAAATGCCCCAGGGGGCACACCTGATAACAAGAGACCTGCATCCTGGTGCCCTCCCTTGCATTGGCATTCTGACATAACCCATTTCTAAAATCAGGAGGTTGCGCATACATATCATGGCTTGTACCCCGTAATGGATTTTTCCTCCGGAAACTTGTCCAATTCCCTTTTAAAGGCATTCAGGTCAGATGCCGTCACCACATCCTGTGGCAAGGAGTTCCACAGACCAACCACATGCTGAGTAAAGAAATGTTTTCTTTTGTCTGTCCTAGCTCTCCCAGCTTTCAATTTTAGTGGATGTCCCCTGGTGCTGGTGTTGTGTAAGAGTGTAAAGAGCATCTCTCTATCCACTTTATCCTTCCCATGCATAATTTTGTGTGTCTCAATCATGTCCCCCCTCAGGCGTCTCTTTTCTAGACTGAAGAGGCCCAAACGCCGTAGCCTTTCCTCATAAGGAAGGTGCCCCAGCCCAGCAATCATCTTAGTTGCCTTCTTTTGCACCTTTTCCATTTCCACCATATCCTTTTTGAGATGCGGTGACCAGAACTGGACACAATACTCCAGGTGTGGCCTTACCATCAATTTGTACAATGGGATTATAATATTAGCTGTTTTATGTATTA
Organism: Tiliqua scincoides; assembly: GCF_035046505.1. NCBI lineage: Eukaryota > Metazoa > Chordata > Lepidosauria > Squamata > Scincidae > Tiliqua > Tiliqua scincoides. The sequence goes on from NC_089821.1 coordinate 15,277,405, forward strand.
AATATTAGCTGGATTATGTGATTAATCTGAAATCCTGGTTTATTTTGCTGAAGATGATCTACTGTACTTTGAGAAGGTGATGATATGGAACTTAAAAAGTGCCAATCCCCATTTGTGAACATTGACACTTACAGCTCCCTCCAGCTCTCTCTTCTCTTTGAAACATAGTACAATACTTCAGTGACTGCAAAGTGAACATTAATTATTGCTATTCAAGGTAGCAATATTCTCCTGCTATTCAAAATTCTCCTGTATGACTGTGGCCTTGTTTGCTTGAGGTATGAAACCTGTGCTGGGCTATACCACTTCAGAGTGGGGGTTAACATGGTTGAACACTTCTCCAAAGCAAAACAAATTCCTGCACATTAAAAAAAAAAGTAAATGTAAAACCCAGTATGTTGGGAGAAAAGTGGTAGCCTAGGCTTCACCGTGACAGCTAATTTTCTGTGTGCAGGGATTTTGCGTGTGTGTGTTCAATCACATTGAGCTTCAACCTGTAGTTTGAAGTGGTACAGTTTAGTCGACCAGCTCTTGAAATGAGATATGAGTTGAAATGCAAGCAAAGAGACATCTGTTTGGAATATTTGATGCTTTATACAGTATCTTGAATGTGTATGATTTCTTAATTTACTGTTTTGTCATGAATTATGGCTAGGGACAATAGCTAATTCTGTATGGATATACTGTCAGCTTTGCAACTAGGAAAACTATTTTAAAAATAACATTGTCTGTTCACAACTAGGATATTGCACCTTTAGCTTTTCACACACTGACAGATCTTCAGCCATCCACCATTCCGAGTGCGATACCATAGTCTTTCAAGACTGAAGGATGCCAACAAGGATAGAGCTGGGTGAGTAACTAGACCCAGGAAGGAATGTTGTGGGTGATTGAGTGGCAGCAGCTTCTATTGTTGATGGTGCAATATATGAATTGTGCCCTATTGAGAAGGATGTCCTCTAATCCCAAAATCTTTCCCACATTCTTCTAATTCATCAAAAAGTGGAGTGGTTTGTGAATTGGGTACCTGTTTTTATCAGGGGAAAACTAAGTTTGGCTATTTGCTAAATTCAGGTTTAACGTGGCAGGATGTGGCTTGTTCCTTTCAGGCCTGAAGGGTGCCCTTCAGGCTTGTTTAATCTCAGTTGACTTTGTTTAGACCAGTGTGTGTGTGTTTTCTCTCTTCATGTCCAAGCACTGAGGCTTGTTTAGAAAAGGATGCTGAGCTGCTTCCTAATTAATGACTGGACGATGGTGGCGAACTTCCCAGTCAATGTGGTACCTTCTTTGTCTTCGAGAGGTTTTTTGGAAGATGATCAGAGAAACCTGTTTGTGGATCTGAGGGAGGCAGGGAAGGAAGATGAAGAGCTATACTGGGGCCAGCTGGCTCTCGTCCATGGACCGTCCTGTAATCCTCTGAGGAGAAGTGGACAGGCTGAAAGAGGCCTACTCAGCTGAAGCCAGCTGAAGCAATGCACTTTGATGACTTCAGTGAAAGCAATAATTCTGCAGTAGGGGTACAGATATACAGCGCTTGTCAGATGCAAGAAATAGGTGGTGTGTTGTGACCTCTTCGGAGTTTGTTTTACAAGAGCCTGTGAAGTGTGTTTGCTCGAAGCAAGTGGATTTTCTGGAGAATACAGAATCTCATTTGTGTTTAGTGTTTCATAAACTGCTGCAGAATCATTGAAGTGGGGCTTTGTAGAGACAAATTCTTTAAGGCCATGACTGAGGTTGTGATTCAAACTTCAGTGAGTGGCGCATGAGGAAGATTCATCGCAAGGTCCAAAGACTTGCTTTTGAATAACAACACATTTCCAAAAGGCAGTGCATTTAAAGAGAGTTAAGAACATAAGAACAGCCCCACTGGATCAGGCCATAGGCCCATCTAGTCCAGCTTCCTGTATCTCACAGCGGCCCACCAAATGCCCCAGGGAGCACACCAGATAACAAGAGACCTGCAAGGCTTCCTGGGAATTGTAGTTAAGAACATAAGAACAGCCCTGCTGGATCAGGCCATAGGCCCATCTAGTCCAGCTTCCCGTATCTCACAGCGGCCCACCAAATGCCCCAGGGAGCACACCAGATAACAAGAGACCTGCAAGGCTTCCTGGGAATTGTAGTTAAGAACATAAGAACACCCCTGCTGGATCAGGCCATAGGCCCATCTAGTCCAGCTTCCTGTATCTCACAGCGGTCCACCAAATGCCCCATTTCGGAGGGATAGTTACACTAGGCAGTTTCAGCAAGAACAGTGTGTCATGGAAAGATGGACCAGTTTCAGCATAAGATTTTGTGGGCTAATGAGTCCACTGGGAAGTCAAATGGTTACCCTGCCCACATAGGAAAAGAAACATATATTTGTTCTTTTGGTACACATAGCAGGCTTAGAGCCCAATCCTAAACAGAGCACGCCGGCTCACCACCAGCGCGCGCTGTCATAAACATGCTGTAGAGCATGTTTGCAAGCCCTTGGCACTAGCCCAGTGCTGGAGCTAGTCCAGTGCCAGCCAGAGCTGAAGTAGTATCAGTGGAACACTGGACAGTGGAGAGGTAGGTGGGGGGAGGTGGGGTGCTGGGGAAGGGAGTGAGGCAGAAGGTAGGCAGGACCAGTGGAGCTCAGTTCCACTGGATCCTGAGCTCTGTGTCAGGCCTCACGGCCCAACATGGAGGCTCTTGATTCTGCACCCGCCCAAGGGCTGTCACAGAATCAAGTAGCCCCATTTTGCAGCTACTTTCCTTACCCGGGGGAAGGGGACAAATGTCCCCTTCCCCGAAGGAGCCGCTGGCGTTTGCCCCATGCTCTTAAGGTACCACAACAGCCATTTTTGTTGTCGTGGCAGTCCTGTGTGCTGGGTAGTTTAAGATTGGGTTGTTAGACTGCAGTCATATGCACACTTACCTGAGAGTAACGAACTCAGTGGGACTCACTTCTGAGTAAACATGTGTAGGATTGTGTCTGTTATAGGCACTTAACATACTGTTTGGTGGTTGCTGACAAAGTGTGTATACAGTAGATGGGAGGTTACAATGAACTTTGAATAGGTTGAAGAGAAAACGGAATGTCTTAAAATATTATACTGCCACAAGTAATTTGTTACCATAAGTTTATAGATGGCAGGGTGACTCTCTTGTTAAAATAATTCATTGACTAGTCCAATTAAGGTGACCAGATTTTCTGAGTGGGTCTCCAGTGAGAAAAGGAAATAAATGGTTGTAATGCAATGAAATACTTTTAAAACAAAACAGCTTCGACAGAACCAAATTTGTAACGTCGGTTATATGCATCAATATTAAATGCTAAAACTTCCAAGCCTTTCCATGGAGATAATTAAAGTAGTAGAACACTTAAAAAGTTTCAATTGTGGCTCCTCTGGCTCTTTTAATTCTGGACTCATGAAATTTGTTGTCCAAAGCTAAGCTGTCATGGTGATCCAGTTTATTTACATGATCAATAGGCTACACGGACGTGCGGTGGGTGAGGAGGCAGGGGAGGCAGTGCCTCCCTGCCAGAGTCTTTCAACAAGTGCCACCGCTGAGGGAGGCACGCAAGCACCCTATATGCTTTGTGCACCCTATAGGCGTGCACCCTATATGCTTTGTGCACGGGTTGAGAGTGCTTCCTTCCCTCCCACAGCGGCAGCACTTTTGAAGGACTCTGGCGTCCACCACATGTCCATAATTGGTTAACTGAGCAAAAGTGAGCTGAAAACAAGGAATAAAACCCCAGCTAGTTAGTGCTGGGGCAAAAAATCAAAACTTCACATATAGGCTAATGGGTTCTGAGCTGTCTGTGACAGATCAGGAGAGAGATTTTGGGGTGGTGGTGGACAGGTCAATGAAAGTGTCAACTCAATGTGCGGCGGCAGTTAAGAAGGCCAATTCTATGCTTGGGATAATTAGAAAAGGTATTGAGAACAAAACGGCTAATATTATAGTCGTTGTACAAATTGATGGTAAGGCCACACCTGGAGTATTGTGTCCAGTTCTGGTCGCCACATCTCAAAAAAGACATAGTGGAAATGGAAAAGGTGCAAAAGAGAGCGACTAAGATGATTACTGGGCTGGGGCACCTTCCTTATGAGGAAAGGCTAAGGCGTTTGGGCCTCTACAGCCTAGAAAAGAGATGCCTGAGGGACGACATGATTGAGACATACAAACTTATGCATGGGAAGGATAAAGTGGATAGAGAGATGCTCTTTTCCCTCTCACACAACACCAGCACCAGGGGAGATCCACTAAAATTGAATGTTGGGAGAGTTAGGACGGACAAAAGAAAATATTTCTTTACTCAGCATGTGATTGGTCTGTCGCACTCCTTGCCACATGATGTTGTGATGGCATCAGGCCTAGATGCCTTTAAAAGGGGATTGGACAAATTTTTGGACGAAATATCCATCATGGGTTACAAACCATGATGTGTATGTGCAACCTCTTGATTTTAGAAATGAGTTATGTCAGAATGCCAGATGCAAGGGAGGGTACCAGGATGCAGGTCTCCTGCTGTCTTGTGTGCTCCCTGGGGTGTTTGGTGGGCCACTGTGAGAAACAGGAAGGTGGACTAGATGGGCCTATGGCCTGATCCAGCAGGGCTGTTCTTATGTGCTTATTTACTTACCCAGGAGTAAGTCCCATTTACTATCTTTGTTAAAAGCATATACATAATAGCCTGTTCAAAGTACAGATCTGTCACATTTCCCCAAATGCAGTCACATACCATGGTAGCAACAAGTCTAATATATTAAAATTAAAATATTGAAATGAATGGGGAGCCACCTGAAACTGGTTCGTGACCCACATAGTGGGTATTGACCCATAGTTTGAGAAACATTGTTCTAGACTGGGGTGTCAAACTTGTTTCATACCAAGGGCCGAACAGCATTCATGATACCTGCTGCGGGCCGGAAGTGATGTCATTAGGCTGGAAGTGATGTCATTAAATAGTTCATAACCAAAAATAAGCCCTTTTTCTCACTTCGGAACTCATTAGCTGCAACTGACAGAAGAGAAAATACTCAAATCTTGATCATAGTTCAAGATATAAGAGAGCCCAATTTTTACGTGGACTGCCCTAACAGCAGTGAGTAACCTCAGCATTGCTCAGCAGCTGAGAGCATGAGGGCTGGATAAAAAGCTTCCGCTGGCCACATCCGGCTCTCGGGCCTTATGTTTGACACCCCTATTCTAGACCGTTCAGATTGTGATCTCTAATTTCTGGTGCCTGGCTGTTCTGAGACCTTGGAATTGAGTGGGTTTTAAACCAAAATGCATAAATATGAAAGCCTTGTTATTCCAACTTGCATCCTTGTTGACACTTTCATTCATGGATTAATGGGTTCATCCTCGAGAAAAGGAGCTGGGGCAGGGGAAGGTTGAAGGAAATAGAATTGGCTGCTGGGCAGAAGGACAACCTGGCAGTGACAATGAGAAGTAAAGTATTTAATAGATAATGGACTTGATACTTGTCTGAGAGACTTCAAGAACTACACTCACAACAGAGCCCTTGAACTTGGCTGTTGGAATGCTTTCAGAGCAGAAAGGAGTGAATTCACAAACGCAGGCATTGTGTCTATTTTATGTCTCCTATGCCAATGTTTCAAATGTTTGTCCCCTGCTGTACCACTTTGCATCATCCACCTATTGGAATTACCACCAAAAGTAACTGGTGATGAGTAACTGGCTACAGGTGATGATATCATCACCAGTTACTTCCAGATTGGGAGGCCAGATGCAACACAACAAACACTGGTAAGAGGCTCAGGATGGACAGGAGGGCTTTTTTGAGCACACAAAAAGCTTGCAGTGGAGCTCTGCCCATCAAGCTGAGCCTCTAAATGCTGCTTATTACATTGCATTGCTGGTCTCGCTGCTAGGTGGCGGAGGTCTGGGGGTCCCACGCATACCACCAGTCACCACCTCAAGTACCACCAGTAGTACAAGCACCACTAGTTGAGAAACACTATCCTGTACAAAACCTTGAATTTTGTGAGTGCTTTTTGGTCATGAAAGCACTTTCTGGTTGGTTGAGTCTTTGGGAATGATTCACATTGGAGGAATATTTCCTTATAATAAATATTTATAACCTTCCTTTCCTTCCAGGGGTGCCCAAGGCAACCTATAAAATCACTGTAAAAACGGAGCAATTAAAACAGTTAATACAGAACATAACTACAGATAAGAGGACCTATCCTACAACACTGTTGTTCTTTAATAACATACATTTGCATCTCTGGAACTTCACAAAAGCCTGGAGTTCTTCTTAGGTCCAGCTCAAACATTCAGCCTGCGTTTCGTAATAGGGAAGGGGGGAAGACTTGACTCTCTGACTCATGAACTTTACATGTGGTGTAGAATTTGAAAGTGCCTGCATCTCAAAGCAAGTGAGCCTTCCATGTCAGAGCTGAGGCTGCACAGAGCTAGGAGAGGACTATGCCACATCAGCAGCCAAACATTTTAAACTTCAAATTTTTCTTAAAGGCCATGCAGTTGCTACGTTCATGATGGTTGTAATGAGCAAGTGTTGTAGGAGAGCTTTTAATATGGCACATGCAGTCTATGGGCAGACTAAATTTTATTTTGACTTGGCTGAAATGCATCTTTCCCCAAAGTGGAGAACATGCTCGTGCCGAGCAAGGAGTTATGCTCACTAACAGCTTGAATGCAGAGAGCATGAATAATGCACCAAACTGGGTCATCGGCCACATGAATTCCAGTGGATTATTACTTGCAATGGTTCAGCCTTATATAATTATTTGTTTCCTGCATGGAAATTGAGTGTGGTGCTGACAAGCCCATGGCGGTCAAAGTAGTAACTATGCCTGTGAAACTTGCTTGTAGGCAATGTTCTCTGTTTTCCTTTCTGTTTCACTGTCCTCCCAAGGATTGTTAATGTTGTGCTGGGTTATGGGTGTCTGTTACAGTAAGATCCGGTATCCACTATGTCTTAAACACACAGTGTTTGCAATGTTAAAATGTCAAAATATGTCTGCTTTGCTTCTGTTTCTCCTGGGCTAAGTGTTGTTAACCTTCTCTGGCTACTGCCACATAGAAATGGCTATGCAGTAGAAACAGCATCATTGCTGTTTTTCAAAGCCAAGTGAGAGGATGGTGATGTGCATGAGTGAAAAAGCATGTTGGGTATTAGTTGGAAACATCTCCTAGCAGAGAGTAGGCTGCAGCGTGGAGGTAGGGTAGGACACATACCCTTGGAAGTAAGGTACAATCCCTAGCATATCCATTGAAAATGATCTTGTCAGGAGACTGGAAAAGATCCAGTAGCAAACGGCTAGATGCTTTCGGATGCTCACAAACAGGTTCATATAGGCAATGGTTATTCCACCAGTGACTTTGCCACAAGATCCGGTGCTTGGAGATAAACCTCCCCGTGCCTCAGAAGGCCTCCCAGATGCTATTTGTAGGTTTTCTGGGCTTTCTGGAAAACTTGGCAGTGCCTCCCAGTCATATCTGGAGTGTTTTGAGGAGGCCAGGAAGTCACAATCTCTGGAGGACTGGGTGTACTTCCCACATAAGTAATTGTGGTGCTGCCCCCATGGATTTCGTTATCTGAGGAATTCTGTATCCATAGGTAGTGGTGGTCCTGGAATGTATACCCCACGGATGAGGAGGGCACAGTAGTTCCCTCTCAATCTTAAATCTGCAGACTTGTGCATTTTGCGTTTTGTAAACTTTGTAGGGATGTATTCATCTCCCTGTGTTGGCCAACGATCCAGCATCCACATTTGCACAATTCTCTTTCTGAGAGAAGTTGGATGCAAAGTAGTTGTTGTTGTGCCTTCTCTTTACATTTACATTCCTTTATGTAAATTCTGCATGTGCCAATGATACTCTCAAACCAAATGAAAAAAATATAGGCTAGGAATGGTGGAATAGGCAAATCTATGGTGCAAAAGCAGAGTTGGCCACAGAAAGTATCAGCTTGCTTCAGCTGTACTGCCATCCACTCATTGGGATGGTTGTTCATGACCTTACTGTATATCGGTAGAATTACAAGGGTTTGCGTTACCCGATGCAGGAGACCAGCTCGTCATCCCCATGGTGGACCTCCTTCCATGCAGTGCACAGGGCAATGACCCGGGTGGTGGGCATATTGATGTACCATTTGCCCCACCTACTGGTTTTTTGGCTATACCTAAATCTGTAAATGATGGTATTATTCTTACAAATCGCGATTTTAGCGATTTTGGTCATTAGTGGTGTCATCCCGCAAGGGATGTCACCTTACTAACACCTTATTGGTTCCATGCTATGTCATAATAACATCTTATTGGCTCTTTGAAGAATCAGTCATTGGCCCATTTTGAGTTAAGGAAATGTACCTTTTTGTTAAATAAGACAGTTGCTTTTGTGTGTTCTGTTTTTTTTGGCCATAACGTTTGATGGAATGGAGATATTTCACTCTGGTTTTTTTATTGCATTCGTCTGTAAATTACGCATTGAATGGTATATAAGATGATAGTATTATTCCTAAAAAATGCAATTTTAGCAATTTTGGTCACTAGTGTGCATCGCTCCCCCCCGTGTGTGTCACTGGGTGTGGCCCGCACCCCCCTAGTGATGCCACTGCTTTATATATTGTGATTTGTGAACAAGTTTCTCCAGGTAAAACACAGATTGTTAGCTGAGGCCTATGTGAATTAGGGACTGATGTCCAGATGTTTTGTCCGCTACCAAATTTACATCTGTATAAACATGCCTTTCATGTAACATCTTGCCACACCACCTGTACTTAATAACCAGTACGTATTGCGTTACACTTGCACACTACACTTTCTCAGACGTTAGAGCTGACTTGACCTGCTTAGTTTGAGAAGTACATCAGATACCTTTAGACAATTCTCATGACTGCCCTGTTAGATTTATAACAAGGCATGATTGCCACATAAATATAATTTATAAAGAGTTTCTGTGACTTAAGAATATACAATTGGCTGCATTTTGCCTCTCAGATGAGCTAGAAAAAGCAAAACTTACAAAGGTATTTACAGATTTTTCCATTACAGGCGTCTCTCGTTTCACGTGGGGGTTACGTTCTTGAAAATCAATGTGTATTTCAAAGATGTGTAACGTAAAAATCAAAAGGAATACATACAAAGCCAATTGAACATGTGAAAGCACTGGGAAGTTTTACTGCATTATTTTGAGAGTTAACTTGCATAAATTAGGTTTTGGTATTAATTTTCAAAGCCTGCTTTTTCAAAAACCTGTAAATAAAACCCATTTACTGTACTATGAGAAGTATCTGAAATATCAAAAATGTATGAATTTTAACTTCATTCAAATGATGATGGAGCAAATACTAGAACTTCAGTGTTGAGTCCCTCAATACTTGAGTTCCACATTACATATATGGATTATGAAAAAGAGCTTTTCTGCAGTACAAATGTATAATATCTCATAAATTTAACCAGCATCATTTATTCTCTCATGCAATCCAGTTTGTTGGGGGGAGGGTGTATATGTGTAATGTGGCTTTGCAGGCTCTGAGATAAAGGGGATTTGTAAGCGCTGTAATGGAGTCAGGGGGCAGAGTTACAGCACCATTTGATCTGGATTTTACAAAATTTGATCTTTTTAATATGTCCAGTCTATGCTACCAGACAAGAGTTTTTGATTTATTAAAGACTGTAAACTTCATTTAAGTAGTGGTTGTACTCTTAGTTCTATCCGCCAAGTAAAATGAGGAAAAGAAAACCAATTTAGTAAGTTGGATTGAGAACTGAGAGGCTAGTCTCTGCTCATACCCATTTAGTGTCATGTAGAAAATTAAGCATTTTGTCTAATCTTCTGACTTATTGCTTTAGCATTGAGCTTAACTTAAAAAAAAACAAGACTATAGACAGTCTCCTCCAACCCAGGTCATCATTGTTTAAAACTGACCATGACACTCCTCCTTTGTTATAGGTTCTTCTTTTCTGCCTTTTCTCTATCCAGATGTTTTGAATATCAGGGTCTTGACTTACATGGGGCTACAAGTCCCATGGGATGAAAGAGAACATTTGTTTCTGTGGAGCCTTTGCAGTATTGCACAAAATTCAGTGCAGTGGAAGTCTGCATTGTCTAGTGAGTCCTACTGAGCTTTGATCTGTCTACCTTTCTAGCATTGTACAGGAAGACCTTAAATACAGTATCCATTAGTATCCTTAAATACAGTATCAATTGAATATGTAAAGTCTCTACAGAGATCATCAAGCTGTGATAAGGACATTACAAATTCCACAGAGGTAGCTATGTTTTGTTATAGGAAAAACCTGTAAAAGGTCTTGTGGCAACTTGAAAACTGATGAGTTTGTTGAGACATAAGCATTGTTGACTACAGCCAACTTCATCATAAGAGGGTTTCATCTCACAGAATAATCCAACTATAACTTCAAATATTTCTTTAGCTATTTGAATTCTTATAAACAGTTCCAAGGCATTTCCTAATAGCCTGAGTTGCTTCTTAACCTGGATCTTGGCATTCCTTTCTTTCCCTGCAAGTAGGAAGGGAGGGGGATAATCTCTTACCATTAATTCCTTTACTGTGCATTTGTTCCTCCTGTAGATAAGCTGTTGAGATGCACATTTTCTGAATGTAGTTGTTGGGAGGTTGAAAAGAGTAGCAGGCATTTGACTAGGAAAAATATGGAAGACCAGAAGGAGAGAGGTCTTTGAAAGGGTACTTATAATTTGGTTCTGTTCCAGTTCTATAATCTTTTCTGTCTCAAAAACAATAAGAATCCTATTAAATTGGATGAACATATGAAGCTACTTCTTTGCTCTTCATCTAGCTTCATGAGCTACTTCATCTAGTTCAGTACTGGCTGGTAGTGACTCTCCAGAGTTTCAGGTAGGGATTTTTTTTTTTTCAGCCCAACCTGGACCTGCAGGCATTGAAACTTTGACCTTGTGTATGCAGACCAGGTGCTCGCCTGCTTAAGCTATGGCCCTGCCCCATGGATCTTGGGAAGAATTAAACTAGGAGAGATTAGATCACAGGTATCAAACCTGTTTCGTATAGGAGGCTGAATAGCATTCAGGGTGCCTGCTGAGGGCCAGAAGTAATGTTGTTAAATGGGAAGTGACATCATTAAGCAGACGATGACCAGAAACAATAATTTTGTTCTCACTTCTCACTTGTTCTCATTAGCTGCAAGTGACAGAAGAGAAAAATATATAAATCTTGATCACATTTTCAAGAAATTGGAGAGCTCAGTTATCACATGGGCCACCTTTTCAACATCACCACTTCTGCCAAGGCATCAGTTTGCAGATTGGAAGTGGAGAGGTGCTTGCTCTGCAAAGGGATGCCTCAGAAGAAGCAGCACTGCTGGAAGGGTGGCCCATGTGATGATTGGGCTCTCACAGAGCCTTGGCAGCATTTTAGCCCTCTTGGTCTTCCTCTTTCCCCATAGCATTGCCTTGCCCTCTGAGGCCACCTTCTGTCTCTCTCTTTCTCCCAGTGCCTTAGCAGAAGCAGGACTGCTGAAAGGGTGGTACTGGGGGATCCCAGTTATCATACAGGCACTGCTGCTTTTGCAATGCTGCATCTGCTAAGGCATTGGGAGGGAGAGACAGAAGGAGAGCAGCTGGTGATGGTGCTGGCAGAGCCCAATTACACAGGCCAACACACATTTTGCTTCCTTAAATGTTACACCAATTCCTGGGTATATTTGGGGTGCTGATTCCACAAATGGCATCTGTTTTGCCCTGTCACGTCTAGTTTTGGAGATATAGTATAGCCTCTTTAGTGAATGGTTCAAGCAGCTTCCTCATGAGGAAGCCATGGTGTAGGCTTCCTCATGAGGAAACTGCTTGAACCATTCACTAATGACTCCACTAATGACACTGGGCTGTTCCCTAGGTGAGGACGATGCATCTCTCTCGCAGAGAGACATGTGAGCTCTAGAAGCTGGCTTCAAAATCGTTTCCGTGACAGCCTTCGGCTGCAACTCCTTGAGTTTCCTCTGTGAAGAAATAACACGTGAAAAATCCACGTGGATTAAACTTTCCAATATGTTCCCTCTGGAGGGAAAAACATCTTGGAATTGGCCCAGAGACTTTTGGGCTTGCTTGCTTTACTGGTTACTGTTTCCAGGAGGCTTAAAAGAACCAGGGAAACACCCCAGCCTGTGCCTCACCTGTTGTTGCCTTAAGGTTTGTTGGCAACAGTTGGGAGTGTTTTTCTATTTGGAGAAGATTTACGTTGGCACCCAGGGCCCTGGCTTGTTGAGAGGAACTGCAGTAGCAGGTTCTGTGGAGAAGAAAGTGTAAATACCACTGTAAATGCCTGGGTAGCATGGAGTGAAGCTGCAGGGAGAAGTCTAAGGCCTGGAGCGTGTTGTTTTTGCAGTACTTAATGCCAGGGGATATTTGTGTCTGGGTACTTTTGTGCTGGGGGAAGAGTAAAACCATTATTCAGTGTAAACCTCCAAATGAAATGGAAGAAATAAAATGAAATAAATAAATAAATAAAATGAAATAAAATGAAGAGCTTATAAATAAATCCATTTATAAAATGTTGAGGTGGATGGTTTTCCTCTGCCTAGGAAGACAGTCTAGGCAAGAAAGCCTTGCAGAATGAATACTTGACTGATTGGAAATTGAAAAATGGACACATACCAAGTGCAGCATCCTCCCTATCCCAGGAGAGGGAATATGTATGGAAGAGGACATGTGAAACTTGTGTTTGCAGGCATCTGGCCATGGTCGCCTGTGTTCTGTCTCGCTGCTGCTCTCTGTTCTTTAACTTTACAATTTTTTCCTTTTGGAGGGATGCAACTAAAGTATAATTAGCACCTCAAGATCAAAGATAATTTATACATGGAGCTCTTGCCCTTTGGGCTGACAGTGACAAAGTGGAACTTGGGCCCATTTGTTTACATTATGTGTATGGTGCCAGGATCTCTTGCAGTTCCAGTGGTGTTTGGGTGACAGAATCCTGTGAGACTGGGATTGCTGGCATCATGTGGATACTATTGAACCAGAACTAGAGATCAGGATTCTGATATTGACATGGTTGTATCCATGTCCATCAGGAATCCAATTTGATCCAAATTGGTTGAGAGATCTACCATGGATATACAGGCCTTTCATTTTCTTCACAGTTAGCAATAGCTGATGATACAGTATTCGAAATCCCTATGTGTGTCCTTCCTACCAATGAAATTTAAGGGATCTTTTGATAAACAACCCAAAGTGTGAAATATTGGAACAGTGAACTAATGGCTTTTCTGGATAAAGAAATCTGACAGATGTTCTCTCTTCCCAAGAACAAACAGTATTTCTGAATGTTGCTTTATTGGCTTGTTTGATAGTGTAATTCTAATGACATGGTTTTCTTAAAACTTTGTTGTCTCAAGCACCTGGTGAGCTAAACATTGGGTGCATATTTTTTTAGAAATAAGTTTATGGGGCTCTGTCCCTCTTGTAGCTCTTCCATACGAACTCACTTCTTATCATAACATGGGTCTGCTTGACTTGAAAGTTCCAAACACACAGTAATGATGACACAAGCTCAGGCTCTGTTTGTCCGTTTTGTGTTCCTTTTGATCTTTTAACAGCAGGTACATATTTGCATGGGACTGGCTCCAGCCATTGTTACAGGCAGTCCATTTTATACTGGTCTTCTGTCCATCTGCATGGCAGATGGAAGCAATAGCAGAGCCAGGTAGAAGCTATGAGCCCAATTCAGTGTTAGTTTAAGTTTGTACCTTTTTAACTCCTAAGGACTTTGTCCAATTTTCTGATTTTGGTGTATCCTTGTAATCATGCTCTGTGGTTTTGCACAGCTTTTCGTTGTTGAAGGAAGGAGAGCACTCTTCATTTAGCAGTTGAATGCTTCCTTCTGTGTGTCTAGATCAGGGATTGGCAATCTATGGCCCACCATCACCAGGTTATCTGGCCTGTGAAGATCTCCACTTGGGAGGTAAAGCCTCCTGCTCAATTTGCTCTGTACCAGAAAGGGAACAGCAGAGCCATCTGCCCAGGCTCGTGGAGTCCCTGTGCTGCTGCCCCCAAGCTAAGCTCTGCACAGCCATTTCCAGTAGCTTTGCAATCCAGAAGTTTGGTGATGACGTTATCACTGAACATCCAGCCCCTTTGCCAGAAAGGTTTCCTATCCCTGGTCTAGATCCACCACCTGTAGAACAGTACCAGTCTGTGGGCCACTGATTATACATCCAGATTGCAAAGTATGGAATAAGTTGTTTTTTAGCCCAAGAGTGCTTGAAGCAGCATACAAATCATTTAACAAACAAATACATAAAAAGAAAGCTAGTATCATAAAAAGAGGCACTGGTGTCACAAGGAAAAACACACAGTCTGCAAAAGGGCCATAATAAGTCATCTTGAGGAGCATTAAAGGCCTACCTATAAGGAGCATTAAAGGCCTGCCTAAAAGGAAAAATCTTTACTAACCTTGGAAAGAGTTAGACGTCTCCTGGGAGAGGAAGTTCCAAAATATGGCTCAAGAGAGCCCTGCCCCAGATACTCATCAAGTATATTTCACATGGTAGTAGGGGGCAAAGCCAGTCCCATAGATCTCAGTAGGCAGGTAGGATCCTGTGGGTCCTTTTAAACATACTGGATTCAAACAATTGGGGGCTTTAAAGGTGACATACTAATGAATTGGGCTTGGAAAAACCTATTGGGAGCCAGTATCTATCAAATAGCAGCAGTACATGCTCCAAATGACATTGAGAGATGTGCTGAATGTCTGTGGTTCTAGCAGATTGGAACAAAGGAGGTCCATAGACTTTATTTGACAAAGGATCTGAGAAAATGTCACCCTAATGCATTTATTTGGTGTGGAGATCTGTATTTGTTGAGCCAGATCACAGCCGATCTTCGTGGAGGGTGGCGTGAGAACTGTCATTAAATCCAGCTGAACCAAGACTGCAGGAGCTAAAGGGAAGTTAGTGACTGGCTTCACTTTGCATGTTTAAAAAAATATTTTATAAAGTTAATTCAAAACTTATGATGGCCATATTTCTCTGATTCCTCCTTCCACTGTTGTGTGCATTTGTTCAGCCTGTCGCTGATCAAAGCTTCCTCAGCAATTTGGTTTTAAAATGGCAAAAAGCTGAGCACTAGAAAACAAATGTGCATAAAGCTGTTCTGGGGTCAGGGTAGAAATCTGTCAGTGACATGCAGCTGCCAAGCAACTTGTTTAGCTTCTTGGTGTGGCGTTCCTGCAAAAGGAGGCACGGAAGCAGCTTCTTAGCCGAGCTACAGAAGTAACAGCATTTATGTGGAGCTATTTCCAACCACTGTGGTCTGAATGTATGTGCTCCAGTGTTGGATTACATCTGACTGGAAATAAACTCTGGGGCCTCTTTGTTTCTTTAACTGTTAACAATAGCTGTTTCTCATCATCAGTAGTGTTGGCACTAATAACGTGGGCCCCCTCGAACTTCTGTGTGTACAGGGAGACAGGACTGGAGATTTTTGGAAGAAGTAGGGCCTCATTGTTTGCGAATCACTTCTCAGCAGGATGTGAAACTCCAAGGATACATCCAGGCACCTTTTAACAAAACCTTAAAAACTATGTGGTTATTCTGGATATGGTATATCTATGTGAACACTGCCTGTGTTGAAACCTCATGATTAATTTGTGGGCTTCCCTCCACTTTGGCAGATCTAAATGACACACCCACTAAAGCAGATGCCTGAAAGTGCATTTGTACCATCTCCCCATCCCCATATGGTGTGTCTTTTCTTGCCCAAGAGGTGCCATTCATTCTGGGCATAGCTATTAGCCCCCATAGCCCCTTCTTACTCCAGTTATTTTCAATAACCTACATTTATGGACTGCTGGTTTTTTTCATGGCAGAGCGAATGTAAAGACAGCATGGCTAATGGGAATGTAGTGCTGAAATCCCTCTGATAAAGAATACAATCATGTAGCGTCTTACCGCATCGCGCCTGCTTGAAAACTTGCTGTATGGCAGCTCTAATTGTGTGGAGAGCTTCTGGCCATATGGTCAGCTGAACATTGCTACATGCCCATAAACACCAAGAAATAAGGGTGCTTAAGTAACCATATACTGTAGTGTTGTTTGGAAAGAATTTACAGCAGTTTATAGAATTGCATCACAGCCAGCAATAAATAATATAATAATAATAATAATATACAGTATTTATATACCGCCTTTCTTGGTCTTTATTCAAGACTTTATTCAAGGCGGTTTACACAGGCAGGCTTATTAAATCCACGCAGGGATTTTTACAAATTGAAAGAAGGTTCTCTCTTTCAAGAACCACCACATTCGAGCTGTTACACTCCGATCTGGTTTAACATTCTGGCCTCCATCCTCCCACGCTCTGAGCAGATGGAACAGCTCAGCTGCAGCTTGCCAGCTGCTTCAAGGTCGCACGGTGCCGGTGGCCTCGAACTGGCGACCTTGTGGATGTTAATCTTCAGGCAAATGGAGGCTCTACCCTCTAGACCAGACCTCCTGCCCAATTCATTGGGTTTAAAATGCTATAAATCTCGCTAAAGCAGCAATAGCAATGGGAAGCCCAACAACACAAGAACACAAAGCACTGAGGATGCAGGAGTAGATAGGCAGTGGCATCACTAGGGGGGTGCACACTGCACCAGGTGACACCAATGGGGGGGTGACACTACTACTCACCAAAATTTTTGAAATCTTGGTATTTTTGAATAATACCATCATGTTATATCAATTGATGCATAATTTCATGCAGAATACAGTGAAACAAACCATGTTAAAATATCTCTATTCTATCAAAAGTTATAGCCAAAAAACCAGTGGGGGTGGGGCAATGGTATATCACCATGCTCACTGGTTGGGGTGTTGCCCTGCCTACTTACTGCATGGGAGGAGGTCCATCGTAGGAGTGATGTGCTGGCCTCCCACACCAGGTGACACAAGCCCTAGTGACGCCACTGTAATTAGGTCATTTGTCTTCAAAGGCCACTTGAAACAAAGTTCTTTCACACCTTTGCAAAGCCAGCAGAGATATGTGAACTTCTATTGGAAGAGAGTTCCAGGACTTCAGGGCTGTTATAGAGAAGTCTGCCCATGGTAAAGTTTAACCTAACTTCCTCCTAAGGTGGAATTCAGAACCAGGCCACATGAGATCTGGGGGGGAAGAGTGGGGCATGCTAATTATGGGTCTAGCACTTGGTTAATGTCATCTCAACAATATTTAGGAAATCATGAGCTGTCTACATGCTTACAGTTGCTATTGGGTGATTTTTTGTTTGTTTGTTTACTGATACCATGTAATACTCTACATTGAGGCATGTACCTGTATCATATGCTAATACAACTTGACCTAGCAAGCTGGAGGCATGTACAATGACCTCCCTGTTTTTGCCACCCCAGGTAGGTAAGAGGAAAAAAAACCAAAAAGTTGCCCTAGCAGCTCAGGACAGGGGTGTCAGACATATGGCCCAGAGGCCGGATGCAGCCTGCGGAAGCTTTTTATCCAGCCCTCAAGCTCTCATCTGCTGAGCAATGCTGTGGTGTTACTGCTGAAAGGGCAGCCCATGTGGAAATTGAGCTCTCCCATATCTTGAAATATGATCAAGATTTGTGTATTTTCATTTCTGTCATTTGCAGCTAATGAGTTCCTAAGTGAGGAAAAAGTGCTTATTTTTGGTTATGCCCTGTTTAACATCAGTTCCTGCCTAATGACATCACTTCCGGCCCTCAGCAGGCATCATGAATGCTGTTTGGCCCCCGGTATGAAACACGTTTGACACCCCTGGCCTAGGGCATGTGTTGGGCTTCCTTTGGTCACCAGTTGTGCAGCTGTGATGCGGTAAAATACCTGTGATTCCGTGCTGAGTAAAAGTATCCTCTTAAAATTCATGTATTCTTCTCACTTTATCAACTTCTAGAGTCCTGTCCACCATCAACCATACTGAGCGGGTGTCATGAATATGTACATGTTAGGCCTAGGTGGGCAGTAGAAGCCTGAACCAAACTAAGTCAGTAACGGAGAAGTTGCTACCAGTTCCTAGCTGCAAGAATGTGAGTAAATAAACAAAAAGATTGTTGTCTCTCCTTTGCTGGCCAGAAAGGATAGACAACAAGAATTACAACCCATTGGAATGTTTAGCACCTTAGTAGACAGAGAGGCGCCTAATCAAGCATGATGGAATGCAGCTATGGATCTCCAGTTGGGAGGGGTAAGAACTAGGCGGAGTTAGCAACCAGGCCAAATTTGTGAAGGTTCTGTTCCACAAGGGTCTGATTGGACAGTCTTAAGTATGAAGTCACCTCAGTACTATTAGCATAAGAAGTATAATAATGAGTGCCCAAGGGGTGTGACCTGTTCCTTCTTGGGCAGAGTTTTGGGTGCAACATCCTGCACGCTTTGGAGCTCCATTGTCCACCATGGGCACCTGGCCTCATAGGTAGCCCTGGAGCTAAAAGATCTACAAGAGTAACTGACCCAGGTGAGAGATAGCCAGCTAGCTTTATTATTTTATTGCTGATATGTTTCCTAGATGTTTATGCCTTTAGCATTTGCTGCCTTACTGTAACCTTATGTAACCTTATGTACTTAATAAACTAAAATCTCTTTTACTTAGTTGTTTCATTGTCTGTTGGGGGCAAAGGTGCAGAATCCTGCCTAGCTGTTCAGCAAGCTACCAAGCGCTCATTGAGGTCTAGTAACTTGAGGACTGAAGTTTAAATTGGGGAAAGCGCTCAGTGCCTGCAAGGGATAGAATTAAGCCTAGAGGGTCTCGGTGTCCCTGGACTGAGGCACTGGCACATACAGGATGGTGGCAGTACTACTAGACGGGGGGCCCTTGAGGGCTTTAGGGTTCGAGAACCAAGAACTCTGAGCGCCCCAAACCCCCCTAAGTTTGCGACAGCAGGTCACCAGTTTCTCTGAGCTCCTTCTTGTCTTAGCTGATGACAGTTGTCAACTGTTTTGTCCCAGTTGGCAAAACAGCTTCACTTCCCTTGTGCCAGCTGTGCTAATTGAGAGTGTGGATCATTAGATTTGTTTGCTTGGATTTGCAAACTTATTTTACTTCTACTGTACTTTGTTTATGTGGTGCCTGCTGCTGTCATGCTAGAGATTGAACTAATGACCTTGAGAGCTAAATTAAGTAGGGGACTTTTCAGGCTGATCTATAAAGCTGCTCCTTGTGTGGCTGTTCTATTAGACTGCGTTATACTTTGTGTGGAACTGGGAAGAGGATTGGAGACTCTTTTAAAACACTCTGCCCATTTGGGGCAGCTATACATTGCAAGGTTGTGTCAGGAGGAAGATGAAGCCCAAGGTGATCTACTTCATAGGTTTGTTGTGAAAAGGGTTGTGCATACAAGGTTCTGTTTTATCATCCTTAACATGGCTAATAGGTTAAAAAAACAAATGAAAGCAATTGTGCTCATTTGAATGCAAAGCATATGAGGAAGCAGAACAAACAATGATTTCAATAGCTGGGAGTGATTATTCAAGTTTGTCTGTGGCTTTCACAGTAACTTCCTTCTTTTTCTGGTTTATGTTTATTGATTCAGAGTTGCCTATTCATATTTTGTTAAATATAGAGTGGTTACTTCTGCTTGGTTAGAAAGATATTGTATGTAACCGTGTTCTGGGATCTTATATTTGCTATCCAGTTGTTTTTCTGTTCATGAAACTGAAACATTTTCTAATAAAAGTTAATCTGTTTTTCCTGAACGTGTTACAATCTCAACTATTTAGACCCAATTTCACTCATGACACAAGCGTGTGTTCACTGCTACACTCAACAAGAAGTTGCAAATCATCATAGCTATCTGAGTGCACACTGTCCCAGGTGAGGAGCACCTCAGGCTCAAGGGACACCTTCATGTTCAGTATGGAAGAACCTTGCAAACATTGATGAAACAGTGAACCAAGAGGTGGAGAGATGCTTACATAGTGCCATGTAAGCAAAAACATCTATTCATTGTTCAGTATCAGTTGTCATGTCACAGCTAAACAGAATGTGAGTAATCCTGCACAATTGTAAAATGGACACAGTCCAGAAATCAGATAGGCTGATACTAAGGTGGTGTGTGACACATCTACAATAGACTTTGCATTCAATAGATTGGGTGGGCAGAATGCTCAGATTTTGGTGCTCATCGTGCATCAGTTTTTGTATACTATTTGGAATTCTCACTGTGTTTGCCAGCATCCGCTCTAGCAGTGCAGAGTACTTACATGAGCTGAAATGGGAGAATGTGCCATCATCTGTTGAGGCACAATGGGTTATTCTCTACCGGCTCAGGGTGAACTGATGTCATGACCCCAAAAGAGGACCAGGTGCCCCAAAATGTAGGACATCCAAGAAGAATGTAGGACATGACAAAATAAAAACTAAAAACACTTGTATATGGATTTCATGGGGTTAATTTAAACACTAGATTACTTATTAAATTTAAAACTATATTATATATAATTTATTAATTACGAGAAGGCTATGCACTGCCTGCAGGGGCCCTCACAGGGGAAAGGAGGACACTTAAGTCTTTTCCAGGACACAAGGCTAAAATAGAGGACATGTCCTGGAAAAAGAGGATGCCTGGCCACCCTGTACAGGCTGAATTTTTTTTTTTGCATTAAGGTAGATTTTTTTTTTTTAAGAACAGGAATAACTGGATAATCTGTTAGAGCAGGTTTTATGAAAAAATTAATTGCCACATGGGAACTTTACCAGATTTAGTTAATAACTAAGAGGGATTTGGATTCTATGCCTTTAAACTTAGATTTATGGACTTAAGCTAACTTGGAAGAAGGCTGGTGTATATTGTAATGTGGGGAAGGGAGGAATCCTGGTTTTTCTTATAATGTGGCTTGTATGTGAACATCAAAGTATCTGCTAACGTGTGAAGTGCGTCTGAGATGCCAAAGGAGCCCTATAATTTCAGGGCATGTTCTTTGTCACTGTGATATGGATCTTGTTCAGGCTGTTGCATGGAGCTGGATGGGTTTCAGTGCAAAGACTTTGTAAAGCAATTTACATTGAACTGGTGTTAAAAGCCCTTTTATCTGTTCCACAAATTACACTGGCACACGTGAAGAGGCAAGTGGTGATGTGCTACTGGTGGCTCCCTCTCCCTGTTTCTTTGTTGTAAATGCATTCATTATTGGCACATTCTTTAGTTGCTTTTTCCTCTGCTGTCTCGCTTACTCTCAGCTGCAGATCCAGCATGGTCAGCTTTTATGCTGAACAGATGTGAGGAGGGCCTTAGTTCTTAGAGTTGGAAGGGCACTTGGTGATAATGTCCCCTCCTTTTTATAAGAAGCTTATTCAGTAGGGAGGAAGGCAGAGAGGAAATTGCATGCAGCTGAGATGCAGGCCTTGTTCAAGGGTGATTAAGGCGGGTGACCTAAAAGGATCAGTGTTAAAATGCACATGCAATACCCACACGGAGTGGGCTAACAATGTGATATACTGTACCTTTGGGTACCACGCTTGCCATCTGCCAATTCATCCATCTTCCTCAGATTTTATTATTGTCGCATTACAAATCCTTGAGAAGGTTTTTGTTTTAATGGATGCATTCTTTTTTCAGTCAATGTATTGTCAAGTGCCTTCTTTAAAGGCTGCTTCACATATGATGAATTTTCAGCACAGGTAATAAATCCATAAAGGAAAAAAGCGTGCACAAAATGTATATTTCTGATCTTTATTCTCATTCTTTCCCCTCCTTGTGAAAGATGGGGTATCTCTTTTTTTTTTTTTGTCTGTGGTATTTTGTGCAGCAAAATAAAAAATGGGCAGGAGGTCTGGCTCAGTTGGTAGAGCTGCCGCCTTGTATGCCTGAAGATCTGAGGCTGCCAGTTTGAAACAACCGGAAGTACCTGAGAACTGACGACACGCTGACCCTCGGTGGCAGAGAGGAGTTGCCATCAAGTGGAGCATGGGAGGTGAAGGGCCAGAGAGAGGCCAGACCGGGAAGGAATCCAGCTGGAACGAGGAGTTCTATGAAAGACTAGAACTATTCAATTGTAAAAATTCCTACGGGGGTTTAGAACTGCCTGCCTATGTAAACCACCTTGGATTAAAGTCTGAAGAGAAATCTGACGACCAAAGAAAGGCGGTATATAAATACCTGTATAAATAACTAATATAAGGGCACAAATGACCATCACATGTAATGGTGTGTGTGTGTGTGTGTGTGTGTGTGTGTGTGTGTGTGTGTGTGTGTGTGTGTGTGTGTGTGTGAGAGTGGGAACCTTGCAATGTTTCAGGCAGCATTTTTTTTTCCATCAAAAAGATCCCTGCTGGATCAGACCAATGACCATCTAGTCCACCATCCTTTTTCTCATAGTGGCCAACTAGGTGCCTCTGGAACCCCAGAAGCTGTTGCTTCCCACCAGTTGCCTCCACTTGCTTTTGAGATGCCATTTAGATATTCTCCTAGCTGTGCAGGAGTTCTCTGATAAAGTGGCTCCTATCTATTATCCATTATCTTTGGAGAATATTCATTTTCTGCTGGTGTTTCCCCTCATGAAAAATGCCTTTGTACAGGCCCACAAATCTTTTCAAGTTGCTGCTGCTACCTTTTTCATTGCTACCCACCATATGTATTCTGTATTTGTTGAGACTGGAGCCATGCAGAAGGCTGCTTTGTTACAGAGATTAACCAGGTGCTCTATTGCAACAAAGGCTGGTCCAAAACCACCTAGTGCCTGAGGCAGCCTGCCAAATTCCCTCCCCCCTTCCCTAGTGAGGTGCCAGCCTCTCCTGCTCCTCCTCTTCCTGGGACTGGAAAAGTTTGATTGGGGTTGAAGGGAGGAGAGAATTTGGAGGAAAGGAGAGTGGTGGGTTACAGCAGTGTTTCTCAATCAGTTGTACGGGTACCACTGGTGGTACTTGAGGTGGTGTCTGGTGGTACTCACAAGAACTGTGGACACCCACTGTCCAGCAGTGAGACCAGCGATATGATGTGACAGAGATAGAAGGCTCAACTTGGCCGGCAGAGCTCCAGTGTGCACTTTTTGCATGCTCGAAAAAACCCTCCGGACTGCCCTGAGCCTCCTACCAGTGTCTTATCTGGCCTCCCAACCTATGATGCCATTGCCAGTTACTTCTGGGGGCACTTCCAATAGGTGAACCATGCAAAGTGGTACAGCAGGGGCCAAATGTTGAGAAACTCTGGCTTAGAGAGTTAAAGATGCTGTAGCTCTCCACCTTCTCTCCTCTTCTCCAGTCCCCCCCCCTAATTCTACCAATCCAGGGAATGGGAAGAAGAGGAGCAGTGGAAGTGGCTGTATTAAGAGATGTGTGCATCCCCTACCACTCTGTTGCCTTAGGCCAGCCATTTTCAACCACTGTGCCATGGCACACTTGTGTGCCGTGAATGGTCCTCAGGCGTGCCGTGGGAATTTGGGAGTCAGTCATTTATCAATAGGACCATTGGGGGATGTGAGCCCCCATTGACAGCACAGTGTGCCTTGTCAATTGTCAAAAAGTTGATAGTGTGCCTTGACCATTTTAGTGCCTTGCCAGCGTGCCACGAGATGACAAAGGTTGAATATCACTGCCTTAGGCAATTACCTCTGTTTGCCGCAAGGTTGGGTCGCCCCTGAGAGAACTGTGGCTCCAAATAAAAAATATGCTGTGTCCATCATGTTCTCCTTCTGTGCAGACAAGCTTTGGAATAATTGGACAGGGGGCCAAGTGTGCAGAAGCTGAGTGGCTGGGAATGGTGCTTGTGCCACCTCTAGGCTCCAGTCTGGTGTACTCTTTAAAAACAACAACAACAAAACTATCCTAGAGCTGAGTCTGTGCTGGTACCTGGCTGCAGACTTGCATGAAACAAATTTAGAACTAAGACAGACATCTTAAAACTGGGTTAAAATTAGGCCCTTGCCTGACAAGGAAGAACACCTGAGTGAGATGGGCAGGCTCTTGGGGCATTGCCACGCTACCAACTTCAACCAGTTGCATGTTCCCTCTTACTTGGAAACCCCATGTGTTGTAGTTTGCTAGCATGGCTGAAGGTATATTGTAGAATTTACAGGATCTCCGTTAAAATTATCTAAACTCTTTGAGGGAAACCATTACAGTTAGTGGTATAAGACTGATATAGGCTTCTTCTGTAGCTAGGGTCACTGAAGTATCCCCAAACAAGCACAGCAACAGAGAGTGGCAGCGCCACAGCTGTCATTTTCCACCATCTCAAAACTGCAAAGTGCTATATTAAAAGCAGCCACTGCAATGATTCTATGAATTCAGCTTTAAAAATTATCCTTTTGAATCTTAAAAATAAAGGTGTGACAGATGTTTAAACTGCAGCTGACCATGACAACTGGTCCCATAGTAACTAAGGGAACCCAAGTTTTATTTGGTATCTACAAACAATAGTTCCAAGAACATTTTTAAAAATATCCACACCATTTCAGAGAGTCCTCTTATTTTCTCTTTATATGTAAAATGCGGAGAGAGCACACATGGCCTCAAATATGAATATGATCAGTTGTCCAAGCAAAGGTCAAAAGACACCTGCTTGACAGACTTTAACCTTGGCTGTCCAGAACCTCTTGCTCCTAACTCAATCAAACAGAATTCCTTTTGTAATTTCTGCATCCTTTTGTGGGGTAAGCTGTACAACATCACAGCTGGAGAAAGAGGATAATGACACGACCTAAACTGAGACCTTATCAGGGCAATGATTTAGCTAGTTTGCTACTGTTTTCATCTTGGAAATGGTTCTCCAGGATCTCGGGGTGATGTTCATTTAGCTGTCTGAGATGCGTTCACTGAGAATGCCAGAGATTGAACGGGACTCCTTTTTATATGTGCAAAACTTTGTGGCATTCTAGTTGAGTTCCCTTCCTATCCAAGTAAAGAGTGGTCTGAAATCTAGCAATACTTGTAGCTGAATGGGAATGTTGGGGTTTGTTCATGTTAGTTTCGCTCAGGGGAGATGACATTTGAAAGTTCCTTTAGAACTGAACAGCTAGTGCTGGTACTACCTGCTGGAGCTGATGATACTTACTCATCATTATGTAGAATTATGCCACTGATTGTGTTTGTGTCTGTGAAATGAGAATGTTTAATACTATTTTTCTTTTTTTCAGAGTTCTTTGTCTAAGGCAGGGGTGCCCAAACCCTGGCCCTGGGGTCACTTGCGGCCCTTGAGGTCTCTCAGTGCAGCCCTCATGGAGTCCCCAGTCTCCAATGAGCCTCTGGCCTTCCGAACATTTGTTGGAGCCCACACTGGCCTGACACAACTGCTGTCAGTGTGCGGGCGACTGTTTGACCTCTCGCATGAGCTGTGGGATGAACTCTCGCGACTGTTTGACCTCTCGCGTGAGCATTAGACCAGGGGTGCCCAAACCCTGGCCCTGGGACCACATGCGGCCCTCAAGGTCTCTCAATGCGACCCTCAGGGAGCCCCCAGTCTCCAATGAGCCTCTGGCCTTCCGGACATTTGTTGGAGCCTGCACCGACCCAACGCAACTGCTCTCAGCGTGAGGGTGACTGTTGGACCTCTCACAGCTCTCACGTGAGCTGTGGGTTGAGGGCTCCCTCCACTGCTTGCTGTTTCACATCTGTGATGCAGTAACAGCTGCAAAGGAAAGGCCAGCCTTGCTTTGTGCTAGGCCTTTTATAGGTCTTGAGCTATTGCAAGACCTTCATTCATTCATAGAAGATCACCTTTAATATATTCATTTATGTATGTATGTAAATTTATTCAAATTTTAAATGTAAATTCTTTTTTTTCCTCCGGCCCCAACACAGTGTCAGAGAGATCATGTGGCCCTCCTGCCAAAAACTTTGGACACCCCTGGTCTAAGGTGACACTTCACCAGGTAAAAGCACTTGTGATGGGTGCTAATTTGCTAATGTCACAGTGTCACCAGTTTTCCATTCTTGGTGAGAGGCTAGTTCCAAAGGTGTACTCTTTTTGTCAGAGTTTGGGTGGATCTTGATCAGTTTTTACTTGGCTGTGCCTTGACTGTACTCCCTTTTTGTTACAAACACCTTTTTGTCCCAATTCTAATGGGAAGAAAGATCAGAAGAGGGAAAGGCTGCTTTCACAGTCAGGGGAAGACTAACAGTAGTAAATCCTAGCCTCTTTATTGCCCTTGCAGATATGATTCCAAACAGTCTTTTAAAATGATTGAACGATTCAGAGGAATTGTACTTTCAGCTTTCTTTTAACTTCCCCAAATGCTTCCTTTTTCTTGAACTTGATCCCAAAGCTTTCGTTTGTGGTTGCTGAGTTGCGTGCAAATCACCTATCTCAGTAATATCCTAAATTATTTATTGGAAAATGAATGGATGTTTGTGGTTAATCTAGCGGGACAGGCTAGATTATGTTAGCACAGAAACAGTAGAGTGGAAGCTGCCCTGAATTGCTGGAGACCAAGGGCCAAATTAGACTTGATGTTGGAGATGTGTGAACACTGAGCTTGAATGATATGAGGCTACAGGGGAAGAAGTTGAAGGAGCAGATGTCTTCTTAAGTCTTTCCTTTTGTTCTGTCTTCCATTTGCTCTGTTCTTCAGGCTACTTTATATATACAGCAATTTTAGATGGATAAAACTGTGTGATAGATTGACAGGCACACCCACATAGACACTTCAGTGAACTGGCAGAGCTAATAGAATACAGAGTTTTCTGTTTGAACAACCCTCCCCCTGACTTTTGTGCATGTGAGTTTTATGATACACAATAGCTTCCTACAGCACAATGCCTGAAGTCCTTGGGCAACTTCAGAGCACAATGTATTGTTGAGTTCCTTAAGTACAAACTCTATAGTGAGGTTGGTCCTATAGTGGGAGAGTTTCACCTGAAAATTTGAAGTGAAAAGAAACAAATGTCAGGAGTATGTGTACAAATCTTTATTGTTACCATAATAATCAGTTCAATGTTAGCATTTGGAATGGTTTTGGCCTGAGGATAAGGAAATGGTCCAATCACTGATTCAGTCAGTGGTTCATTTGGTTCCATGCCTGAGTAATGTCGAAGTTCTCAATAAATGCTGGCTGGCTGGCTAAATTCCATGTTCCTCATGATGAGGTGTCTTTGAGAACCCAGGACTCAAGCTTTGTTTATCTGTGTAATAATAAAGATACGTGAAAATGCTTTTAAATGTTGGCATATATAATTTTCCATCTATAACCTGAAAGTGTGTGCCAGCAGGGCCAGATCAGACATGATGCAAGCTTTGTGTTTGGAGTTCTTGACTTTTTGTTCTTCTAAAAAAGCAGCCAGTGGGGCCACTTGGTTCAGAGCTGCTTGTGTTTGTGTGTACATGTATGTCCAACTTTTTCTCCTATCCACATACCCTGCAGCCCTGATTAAAATGACTTTCCCTGAAGTTGCTGTTTGCTGTGGTGATAGAAACTTATGGATACAAAAATTTGAGCTCATGCCCTCCCCTTCTTTTTAACTAATAACTTCAGGGGGAATTAAAAGTGGGGAAATTGATGTAAAGGACTGAACCCTTTCCCTTTCTGCAGCATGGATCTAACTGAGCTCCCCCAAACCTCTGGGGAAGGAAAAAGACACTGGCATTTTTCAGACCCCAAATTCCCCTAGACACATTTGGTTCACAGATTCTGGTGGAAACTGTCATTTTCTGTCTTTCAGTGCAATCTTCAACGTGTTTGCTTGGAAGTCCGACCCACTGAATTCAACTGAACTTGCTCTCTAGTAACTGTGCTTAGGTTTGCTCTTTTGGTGTGAAATGAATATACTTATTGTTTGTCAAATGTTGGAGGTTATGACAAGTTTGTATGCTCCCTTGCTTCTCACAAAATCTTACAACCTTCTCTTCTTGGTAATGAGACACTTGCCTTCCATCTCAGTGTTCTTCTTCCCACTGTTGTCCATGGGTTTTTCTCTCTCTCTTTCTGTCATGGATTTTGTTAGCAAGTATGAAGCTCTTGGGACAACCAAGGCAAATGTTTAATATTGGCTTCTTCACTAGCTCAGTCACCTCTTGGCCTTGATGTGCATTGACCTAATTTGCAACTGTCTCTGAACCATAGATGTACAGCTAGTTAATTTTAAATCAGTTCTGACCCAACTAGGTTTCTATTGAAAAAAAAAAAATCAATATGGGAATTTAAGAGCAGGGTGAAATGTGTTGGAAACACATGTGTCGTACTGTGTTTTTTTTTTTTTAAATTGAGATGGATGATAGTGACTTTTTCAGAGTGTTGAAGGGGTAGCATTTTGAAAAACTTCCTAAATCAGTTTGACCAGAGGCGATAGCATCATAACAGAAATGCACATATCCTGAGGGCATTGTGACTCTCTGATACCACCCACAATTCTCTCAATGTATTTTCTGTCATCTGTCTCTGATGACAGAGACTCTGCCTACTTCTGCAATGGAAGCCTATTTCAGTCTTTTAGAAAACTATCATTACAATATGTCTGCCTAACACTAACTCCCAAGATTTAGAAAGAAACTGTACATGTGGAAAGAAGGAAAAATAAGACCACCCACCTTAGAAAAGTGGTAGCCCAATCTTATGTATATTTACTCTGAAGTAGGTTCTATTGCATTCAGTGGTATCTACTCTCAGGTAAGCATGTATAGGATTGCAGCCTGATTATATAGAAGAAGATGGAAAAATTAGAATGTACTTTAAATTTTAAAAAAAGTGCATTTGTGCAAGATGTAAGCTAGAACTGCCTTTTAAAACAATTTTATAGTGCAATTAATAATCTCCGATTGCCTTTTCGAATCTTTGTGATCAAAATTGAAAACACCAAGCCTATTAAAAAAAAATACTCTGAGCAAACAGAAAAACTTGGGTAGGGCCCAGTGCTTTCAGCATGTAATTTTAACCCAAAGTGAATATATTATGACTGTGTTATAAAATCCCAAAATGAAAGCTTTGCAGTGGAAATGCTGACAGCCCCCCTAAGTGGAACAGCACACTGTAATTAGTACCAAATGAAGCCTGGCAGAGCTCAATGTAAAAGCTCAAACCTTTTGTTGTACAATAGTTTCGGAAAGTGCATTCTGATGGTAGACAGACTCCCATTCCTTCCAGCTCATTCCTAATTACCTGTAGTTGTTGAATACTTTGAACACCCCGATACTGATTGTGCATGCACGTAGGGTGTATTGTGGGGATTACATGTACTGTACTCAATTCTTGGTGCGCCTGTTTGCTGCATATTGCATGGTGCCAGTGTGTGTTCCCTTCTTGTGTTTCTCCTATTTGCATGTGAGGGCATTTACAGAGGTTTTGCAGGCTGAATTGCCTTGACAATTGACCCAACTCTTACCTGTGGAAGGATGTATGCATGCAGATGAAAGTTCTTCAAAAGCTGGGAGGTAGTAGATACAGTAGAGTGGTTGTTGGCTGTGGGAATGTGTTCATTTTTTTTCTGTCACAATGCGGTCTCTGGTCAAATACATTACGCAGGATTTAGGAGCCATACATCATCTGTTTGTAGCCTAAGAAGCAATGGAATTGAGGGGAAGGGGCTGGAAGCAGCTGAGCAAGACTTGGTGCTGAATGAAATATGTAACACAAATGCCTGACTGCTGGAAAGGTCTTTTGGTTATGGGGCCCAGTGGCTCTCAGACTTCATTAAAATATATACTGAAAATGGACTACGTAATTGCATTCCCTTCTGGGACGGCTGAGTGCATTGTGTTTTCCCCAAGTAATGTATGGCTTACCCACATGATATTGATATACCTTTAACTGTTTATGTGGTACAGGTGAGTGACTGATTGTGGCAGATGCTGTCTCTTCCTGTTATTTAATTAAGGAATTATATTATTAATTGCATTATGTTCCTTGATCCAGGAGGTGTGTGTATTGTGGTTGCAAATCTTACCATGCAGCTGGGATTTGTCTGGGATGTTCTTTCTTGAAAAACAAGTTGGATCTTGCTTGAAGCAGCCTTGAGTGCATACACAGTATTCCCAAGTGTTTTTTTTTTTTGGGGGGGGGGGGCGGGACAGAAGTCCACTTTGTACTTTATTCTTTGGCCACAGCAAACATTCATCAGTTTTTATGTTGTGGAACTGATGCACTGAACAAGGCTGAAGGATTATTTATCCCTCCATACCTCTACGCATCTAGGTACGCATACTACCTACCAACTGATTATAACATCTCATGCGCAACAAGACACTATTTTTTTGCTGTGACTGAGTAACATGGCTTCCCCTCTGGAAGTTATTTGCAAATACAATAGATGTGCAGTTTTAAAATACAAAGAGAATGTATTTGGGGGACTTTCCTTCCTGCCTTAAGGCATCTGGCACAGACAAAAAATGTGGAAAATGACACAGCAGTCCAGGTGGGGAAAGTGCTGGCAATAGGTTATGCAACTCTTTTACCTTTAGGCCATTAGTTTGGATCTACAGCATGCTAATGAAATGATTAACCTATGAAAGCAAGACTTACAAAATTCTATTAGGATGAGAAACCAACTTGCAAAAGAAAAACCCTGTTGTAACAAGGCACCCCAGCAATCTGCTCCCACAGGTAGCCTTGCCAACCAAGCTTGGGGCATACCTGTGTGTGGGAGCCTCCTTTGTTCAGAAAGACTGGAGTCTCCAGAGAGCAAGAAACAGCAGTAACTAAGATAAAGAAATGGGCTGCCCAGCCCTGCAGGTCTTTGGAAGATGTGACAAGATGTCACCAATGACTGTAACTAAAAACAGAAAAGTCAACACCAACAAATTCCATAACACCATTAATTGGTGAAGTAATGGTGATTAGAAACATGCTCCCTGTGTACTGTAAATAAAAGTTGCACTTCATTTGTTTTAAGATCAGCTAATTAAGAGGAACCATGCCAATGCTGGAGAAAAATAGTTGGAGGGAAGCATGGTGGCAATAAGATGGTAAAATATAGGTTCTGAGGGAAATAAACTTTGTATTACAAGACATAGGCCTGGATGCTTGGTTATGCTTTTGCTAATTTATGTGCAACATTCACTCTTCGGTTAGATTCAGTCTTTGGAACCAGGTTACCTGCAAGTTCAATCCTATCTCTGCAAATCAACTCTCTTTTTTTTGTTTTAAACTAGGTGACCTTGGAGAAGGTGTTGGGAATCACTGTCTCTGGAGGAAGGGGATTGGCCTGTGACCCCAAGAGTGGACTTGTTGCCTATCCAGCTGGGTGAGTCACTGAGGATGCTCTTATAAATGGGTGCATGTTGTCAGCCTAAAGATACAGTTTTATGCCTAATCTGTTATGTAGCGGAGTGACACATTTTATAAGAGTCTCCTAACTCTCTCCAATTATGGTGAACGTTAGTGGCGTTGGTTTAAATCATTGCTAGAGGGAATGCTTTACCTGTCATTGCTAATGAATTTTTTTTTTTCATGTGGTTCCTCTCCTTGCTCTCAGCTAAGCATTAACTGTGTTGGGTTTTTTATAATTGGATTCTGTATGATGTTGAACTTGGACATAGCTCAGTGAAAATGAGGTTGATTCTGAATTCCAAGGGAAAGCAGCAACATGTCACCTTTTTTGCATCCCTGTTTTTATTCTGGGGCTTGTACTCTTTTCCCCCTCCCCCCAAATACTCTTTACCTGAGCCAAGTCAGTTCCCTGGACAAGTGGGCAGATTCAGTAAAAGAGCTCATCAATGTTATTCCAGAGGCATGTTCTAGTAGACAGCCTGGGTTGGTTAGTTCTCCTACCATTAAAAGCTTGTTGCATTGTTAAGGTCTGTACAATGTAACCTTTGCTATCCCTTTTGAGAGTACATCTCCTAGGATTCATTTAATTAACAGAAATGACAATATGCCTTCCCTGGACCCTGCGATAAGAGGTATTTCTCTACAGTTCCTATCCAAACTCCCAAGGATTCCAATGTGCTGGAGAATTTTAATGGAATAGAACAACCTT
This sequence comes from Tiliqua scincoides, assembly GCF_035046505.1. NCBI lineage: Eukaryota > Metazoa > Chordata > Lepidosauria > Squamata > Scincidae > Tiliqua > Tiliqua scincoides. The sequence goes on from NC_089821.1 coordinate 15,309,218, forward strand.
CGATAGGGCCATTGACCAGCATTATCCTGGCCAAAGGAAAACAAATGACAGGATGATGTTTTGGGCAATGAGAGAGGGGCTTATGGACAGGCTAGGTCAGGGGTGCTCAATACGTGGATCGCGATCTACCGGTCGATCTCAAGGCAAAATGAGTAGATCGCAGGCTTCTCTCCCGTCCACGCATTCCTGGGAGTGAGCCCCTGGCAGGCTTGTGAGCCCAGGGAGTGAGCCCAGGGAGTGAGCACCTGGCAGGCTCCTCCCTGGGAGAGGAGCCCCTGGCAGGCTTCTCTCCCGACCACGCATCCCTGGGAGTGAGCCCCGTTGACTCTACTGGGGCTGACTTACCTTTCCCCTGTTTTTGCACTGGTATGTATGGAGATCTGCCCCCCCCCCCAACTTCCATCTGTTGGTTCTGTGTGCAAGGGGTTTTGCACTGGTCTTGCTGTGATATCTATATAGAGATCTTCCCTCCCCCACACCTTTCCCCTGTTTTTGCACTGGTATGTATGGAGATCTGCCCCCCCCAACTTCCATCTGTTGGTTCTGTGTGCAAGGGGTTTTGCACTGGTCTTGCTGTGATGTCTATATAGAGATCTTCCCTCCCCCACACCTTTCCCCTGTTTTTGCACTGGTCTGTATAGAGATCTGCTCCCCCCCCCCCACTCATATTGGAATTGAGGAAGATCTGGTGAGGAGGTAGATGTGGTGTCAGCAGTGGCCCCTTTAAGGGTAAGGCCTGGGCATCCAGCAGAGGGTGCTGCACAGCTGCAGCCACTTGAAGGCAATAGGGCCCTCAGGGATATAAGAGCACCTGAGGCAGGAAGGGCTCCACTTATTTATGTGAGTCAGCCTTTTCCTACATGAAGATCATTAAGTCCAAGTACCATTCCACCATGACTGATGAACATTTGGAAGTGTGCTTGAGGCTGGCTGTCAGCAGCTACTGTCTGGACCAGGGGTGCCCAAACCCCGGCCCTGGGGCCACTTGCGGCCCTCGAGGCCTCTCAATGCGGCCCTCAAGGAGCTCCCAGTCTTCAATGAGCCCCTGGCCCTCCGGAGATTTGCTGGAGTCCATACTGGCCCGACGCAACCGCACTCAGTGTGAGGGCGACTGTTTGACCTCTTGCATGAGCTGTGGGATGAGGGCTCCCTCCACTGCTTGTTGTTTCACATCTGTGATGCAGTAGTGGCAGCAAAGGAAAGGCCAGCCTTGCTTTGTGCAAGGCTTTTTATAGGCCTTGAGCTATTGCAAGACCTTTATTCATTCGTATAAGTTCATCTTTAATTTATTCATTTATTTAAACTTATGTAAATTTATTCAAATTTAAAATGTAAATTAATTATTTTCTTCCCTGGCCCCTGACACAGTGTCAGAGAGACAATGCGGCCCTCCTGCCAAAAACTTTGGACACCCCTGGTCTGGACTATGCATCCTTGGCTGATTCACTTCAGTGCAAGTCATCAAAGTAAACTCAAGTAATTACAAAAAATGTTTATAGTTAATTATGTTGTGTTGTGCAATATTGGCTCATGCGGTTATGCAAGGTACACCAACATACATTGTACACATAAATGTTATATGTTATGATGGTGCGAACATTGTAAAAAAACTCTGGTAGATCTCCGGGCCTTGCTGGGTTTCAAAGTAGCTCTCGAGCCAAAAAGGTGTGAGCACCCCTGGGCTAGGTATTCTCTCTCAGCTGAGAGACTATCCCACTTTTCTGTTGCACTGTGTATCTCCATAAGAGGGGGAAACTGAGGCTCACTGGGAGACTGAAGGCCACATGTTGGAAAACTTCCAAGTATCTAGGATTATCTGATATTTTCAATGCCTGCCAGAGATATACAATGTATACTGTACCTATAAAAAGAAAACTTGATCAACTGGCATAGATGATGGGGAGCAGCTAGCTAAATCTAGAGCATGGTGGATATTTAGCCAAGTTTTAGCATTAGTTGAGCTAATGTGCATGGGTGGATATAATGAGCTTGGAATGGGAAGAACAGAAACCATGTCCGATTTTAGGAACCTGCTGCTTTGGCCACAATAGGCCTATAGAGTGGGGGTAGCGCAGAAGTCATTTTTGTCATAGCTAGGCTTGCCATGTGACTAGTTTCGAAGCTAGCCTGACAGAGGCTTTTGTCTCATTCTGCGAATGTGTTTTAAGCTGACTCTCTGTGCTTGGCAATCTTTAATTTACATATGCTTAATGAACTACTGTATGATTAACTCAGATGCTGAGAGCCTAGAAAAAGAGTCACTTCAGGACAAAATTACATGTTACCTTGAAGCCATTGACAACAGATGAATTTAAAATAGAAGGTGAACTTTTTTTAAAACCCTACAAGTGTTGTAGGAACTTGCTTGGGCATGGGAGTGGGGCACAAGAAGAGGGGAGTTTCCCATGGCAAAAATCACCTTTGTTGCTATTTGTCCAAATGCAGCTATTTATGCAAATATGTGCTCAGTTATTTCTTTATTTAAAATACTTATGTCTTGCATTTCCTCTCTTGAAATGGGATGCCCAAGGTGGCTACGAGAAGTTCAAAAATGCGGAAAGTAAAATACAATAAAACCAAAATTACAAAGTTAAAAGCAGAAAAAAACCAAGAGATAATAATCAGTAAAAACAGTATAGTGATTGCAATTAAAACATTTTTAAAAGTAGCAGATGATGATAAACACAGCAATCGAAATAACTAATTAAAAAAAGCATAAAAAGACCAATGAAGAAAATGTCAAGTAGAGTCAAAGCCAACAAAAACACCTTTAACTCTCACGGTTCAGTTCCTGATCTTAAGTGTTAGTGCATTAAACCTGTTTGGATTAAACAGGTTTCTCCCTTTTCACACCAGAACATATCCCAGACAGCAGTTAAGAATGCCCACCACCCTCTAGGATCAGGAGTCAGAAATAGGGTAAGGCAATTCCATCTGTGTTTTTTTCTTTTTATACCCATCTTTGTCTGGCCTACAGGTATACACATTTGGTCCCTGTTGCATATATGCAACATTGGGTATAAATGGCAGTGTTTCTCAACGTTTGTACTTCGCTGTGCCACTTCACATGGCCCACCTATTGGAAGTACTACCAGAAGTAAATGATGATGACACAATTGCCAGTTACGTCTGGGTTGGGAGGCCAGATGCAATGCAAAAGACACCAGTAAGAGAGAATGGATGGGAGTGCTTTTTCGAGTGCGGAAAAGCATGCTTTGGGGCCTTCTATCACTGTTGAGTTATGTTCCTGGTCTTGCTGCCAAGTGGCAGCTGCCCCAGGGGTCTTGCAAGTACCACCAGACACCACCTCAAGTACCACTAGTGGTGCCTGTACTACTGGTTGAGAAACATGGGCTTAAAGGAATCTTGGTGGTGGTGGAAGAAATGGGCAGACATTACTGTAATATGTCATCCAAGGCCTAAGATTTTGCTTTGTTCTGCAACAAGCATTTGTTTGTCTTGCCCAACTAGCTACTTGCATGTTGTGCTTGGCTGTCTTGTGATGTTGATACAAGTTGCCAGTGTCAAGACAACACTTTATCTTTGGGTTTGTTATAGGCCCAAAACACACAAGAGAAACCATTTGCAGGCCTAATTGGGTTGCAAGGTCAGTCTGTTATATTATCTTGTTCCCATGGGATTTATACCTTCTTGGCAGAAAGCAAAAAAAGCTTGGCATTGCTATTCTACTGGCTTCTTTAAGTCTTCATTCTAAGGCACTTAAAAAAAAAAAAAACAACCTTGGCAGAGAGGGGAAGGATTTGCTGACTTCCATGCAGCTCTTGCGTATGCCTTGGTTCTGATCTGCTCCTCTGCAGATAGTCTAAGAGTTGACTCATCACTTATTAAAACTGCCAGTTCAGAGCAGTCCTGAGATGTAACTACTCTGCTAGCCAAAGGGCCAAGTTATGTAACAGACCTTTTGTTTTACTGTTTATAGTTTGAAAGTACAAAACTCATTTAACTGTTAATAACATAATTTCAGCCCAGCAGGCCTGAACTGCCCAAAACATTATATAGTATTGGTATGATCTTTTCATGAGTTAGCTGCTCTGAGATTAATCTTTATTTCTCTTTCGTTTTGGTGTCTGAGGATTATGTGGGGCTCAGATCGCATTTTTAAAAACTCTTTGCTGCTGAATAGACAATGAATTGTCCAAATCCCAATATCCCACATTCTAATAAAACCTCATTTGGAAGTGAGATGTCTCACATGCAAAAGAGACAAAAATAATTTGCCTTGACTTTAAAACAAACCAGTTTCATATTACATATGAACTTGAAAAACTTGGTTTGTTGTAACTCTAACTTGTTAAAAACAAATCAAGGTTAAAAGATGTTTGTGAACAAGTCTCCCCTCCCCTTGGGCTTGTGTGCTCCTTCCTCCTTCAAGCGACAGAGGAGGAAATAGAAAGCATTTGTTTTCAAACGAACCATAATTCCTTGTTATGGCTGAACCCCGGAAACTGTGGTTTGTGGAAACAAATCAAGCCCGAACCACGGTTGAGAGATTTTGTTTTAGCTGTTCACTCCAGCTTGTATTCATCAGGTTCTACACTGTGGCACTAGGCTCTGCCTCTCGTGGTATCCACCAGGATTCATCCCTTTTCCTCACCACAAGGCTCCTCAAACTGACCTGTCAGGAGCCACACTTCTTTGCTTCCAGGCTTGGTGTTCCATGAGCATTTGAATCGTCTTTATAAGATCTTGTAGGCTGAGAAGTGCTCTGTGTCTTTTTCAAACAATCCACTATTTGCAGCTATATGGTTACTATGAGATATAAAAAGCAACCACATCAGATGCTGTCCAAGTACACAACTCTTTTGCAATTTAATTTTGAACGTATCCAGGAACAGGCTTTTGAATCTTGTTTCGCTCCCCAAAATATATTTTGCTTTTCTCCAGCTGGACCTGGAAATTATACCTCTGGGTATAGCCTGCCAAAGGCATGGGAGTGGTTTGGATGTTACTAGTGCCTGAACTAGCCACATGTGTTTCACAGTGAGTGTGTTCACAGGGCACGTACACCCTGGCTCCTCCCCTTACTTCTACGTTAGTTTTGCTAATTGCATCTGAGAACTAGAGTTGCAGTTTATCTGTTTACAGAGCACGATGAAAGGGGGCAGTTCAGTGAACCACCCCGCTTATTGGGAGCGTGTTACCTTGCCTGGGACCCAGTGTTGTCTGCATTTGGCTGCAGCAGCATTTTCCTGTGACTATTTTTGGAGAAAGCAAGTCAAGTAACTTGCAGCTCACCTTGGAAGGCCTCGTTACTACAGTGCTGCCTCTCCTTGGACACAAAACCAGGCCATGAATGGAAGAAGGCTTGAGTCGTCGCTCGAAGACGATATCTTGTGTGTTACACCAATAAGTCAGTGTTCAGGTTTTAGTGGGGGTAGGAGACCTTGAGTGACTTTTCAATAAAACAAATCATTGTTTTGAAACAGGCAAAAGTTCTGTGGTTGCTCTTTCAGCACCCTCCCCTCCACTCATGCCTTAGTGTGGGGTGGGTTTTCTGTTTGCTTTTGGCATATCTTCATACTAAGCTGCTGAGATTCTGTATCCTAGAAACAAGGAGTAAAACAAAACTAAGAAATCCTCTGAGATTACTGTTGAAGAGTACAAAAAAAATTGAAAGGAGGAAAATGTCCATTTGAATTCCAAAGCCAGATGCTTTGATTACTAATGTCAACTTTTTAAAAAATACAAAGTTTGTGGAACTGCATGTGTTCAGTGTATCTTTTCACCCTCTTTTGGACAAAACTCTCCTCCCTCTTTTTGCCTTGGTTGATGATTGCTTCCTAATCTTTTGCCCATTCAGGTAAATATTTTACATGCTCTGGGTAACCACTTGTATGTAACCCTAGCAGGCTTCAGGATTGCCCTAGCAGTCTGTACTGGGAGGACATAATGCTACTTTGTGCATCATATAAATCACCGTGGTTCTTTAATAGTGCATAGAAGGTAATTGGTTTCCATTTCCTCACTGAGCTCTCTTTACAGGTGTCTACTGATGCATTACCTAATGGGCTAGCTTCCTTCCTTTGTACTGTATTTTGACTTTCAGATGTGTATTAGCTAACATAGATAGCTTGCTTCAAAGTTGTATGTTTGCTCCTAGAATGTCTCACTTCACCAAACGCTTGAGTTCTGTATTTCTGATGGCCCTGGTAAAGCTACTCTTGTTTAATTTTTGAGCACCAAAGCTGTGCTGGTGCAATTCCCTGTCCAAGGAACCTACATAAGAACAGCCCCACTGGATCAGGCCATAGGCCCATCTAGTCCAGCTTCCTGTATCTCACAGCAGCCCACCAAATGCTCCAGGGAGCACACCAGATAACAAGAGGCCTGCATCCTGGTGCCCTCCCTTGCATCTGGCATTCTGACATAGCCCATTTCTAAAATCAGGAGGTTGCACATACACATCATGGCTTGTAACCCGTAATGGATTTTACCTCCAGAAACTTGTCCAATCCCCTTTTAAAGGCACCCAGGCCAGATACCATCACCACATCCTGCAGCAAGGAGTTCCACAGACCAACTGCACGCTGAGTAAAGAAATATTTTCTTTTGTCTGTCCTAACCCGCCCAACACTCAATTTTAGTGGATGTCCCCTGGTTCTGGTGTTATGTGAGAGGGAAAAGAGCATCTCTCTATCCACTCTATCCTTCCCATGCATAATTTTGTATGTCTCAATCATGTTCCCCCTCAGGCGTCTCTTTTCTAGGCTGAAGAGGCCCAAATGCCGTAGCCTTTCCTCATAAGGAAGGTGCCCCAGCCCAGTAATCATCTTAGTCGCTCTCTTTTGCATCTTTTCCATTTCCACTATGTCCTTTTTGAAATGTGGCGACCAGAACTGGACACAATACTCCAGGTGTGGCCTTACCATCAATTTGTACAACATTATACATTATACATTGGACATTATAATATTAGCCGTTTTGTTCTCAATACCTTTTCTAATGATCCCAAGCATAGAATTGTCCTTCTTTACTGCCACCGCACATTGGGTTGACACTTTAATGGAGCTATCCACCACCACCCCAAGATCTCTCTCCTGATCTGTCACAGACAGCTCAGAACCCATCAGCCTATATGTGAAGTTTTGATTTTTTGCCCCAATGTGCATGACTTTACACTTACTTATGTTGAAATGCATCTGCCATTTTGCTGCCCATTCTGCCAGTTTGGAGAGATCCTTCTGGAGCTCCTCACAGTCACTTCTGGTCTTCACCACTCGGAAAAGTTTGGTGTCGTCTGCAAACTTAGCCACCTCACTGCTCACCCCTGTCTCCAGGTCATTTATGAAGAGGTTCATTCTACAAGTGAGTAAGGGAGGGCTAAATGGTGTAGTGTGAGCTAAAATATTAGCCATGAGAGTAAAACCTGAAAGAAGAGAGAGATGACGGTACAAGTGAAGGAAATGTGAGGCTGAGGTGCTCCTGGAAGTGCTTTGCCTAAAACGCAAAGTTTTGGGGGGGAGTGGGGTATCTTCTTCAACGAAGGAGGTGGTGCCACTAAAGAAAAGTATAATTTCAAAAGCACTAAGGCTAATGCAGTGGAAAAAGGTCCAGGAAACCAAGAGTAGAGGAACTTGTGCAGGACCAATGGAGTTCAGGGCATGTGATGAGACAGAAGGTACAGTTGAGAGAGAGAACCTGGAGAATTTTAAATGTGTCAGTACATAAGACCCTGAAACTGTTGCAGGACCTGGCTGGAACCAACGTATTTAAATGTGACAGCATCATTATAGTGATGGAACCTTTTGATTGGTTGATTAATTAATTGCTTTATACTTTGTTTCACTCCGAAAGGACTTCAGGCAGCTAACAGCAATTTTAAAAGTACTGCACAGTGACCAATGATACAATGCCATTAGTGTAAATATGTGAGGGAGGTTATATGATGAATTTGGGGAAAGGCAATTTACTGGAACCTCTGGTTTCCAGACCATAATGCAACCCTTCATTATTTGCATCCTCATATGGAAGAAGGACAGATTTGTTCTCAACTGTCTCTGAAAGTAGAATTAGAACCAAAGGGTACGAACTGCAAGAGGAGAGATTCTGACATCTGCTAGAGAGATCTGAAGGCCTTAGGAGTGGACCTCAACAAGTGGGAAACCCTGGCCTCTGAGCGGCCCGCTTGGAGGCAGGCTGTGCAGCATGGCCTTTCCCAGTTTGAAGAGACACTTGGTCAACAGAATGAGGCAAAGAGGCAAAGAAGGAAGGCCCATAGCCAGGGAGACAGACCAGGGACAGACTGCACTTGCTCCCAGTGTGGAAGGGATTATCACTCCCGAATCGGCCTTTTCAGCCACACTAGACGCTGTTCCAGAACCACCATTCAGAGCGCGATACCATAGTCTTTTGAGACTGAAGGTTGCCAACGGATCAGGAAGGAATTCCTGACGTTCAGGGGGGTTCAGCAGTGAAACAGATTGCCGAGGGAGGTGGTGGATTTTCCCTCACCAGAGATCTTCAAGCAGAGGCTTGAAGAGCACTTATTGAAGATGCTCTAGGAAGATTTCCTGCTACAGGCAGGGGATTGGACTAGATGACCTATTAGGTCCCTTCCAACTCTGTGATTCTGTTTTATGATAGACACATGTATTGCGTTCACCAAATAACGATCATTTCAGTGACTGTGACGTGAGCATGATTTTGCCTGGAAATGGCTGGAAGTGAGTAAGCGAATCACATCATCTAAGGATCTAAGTAGGGGAAGATGGTGTTAAGATGGAAAAGAGTGAAGCTATAACAACTTTACAAGACTTTGCCCTGACTGCAGTTGGAGGCCTGTGTTTTCTTTCTTACAATGTTCGTACATTGAGGCCAAAGCAGGGTAGTTCTTGGGCACTCCTTACCTACTTTGCCCCCCCCAGCTGTTTAAATAGACTCCCACTTCTCCTTGTTTTGTGATTAGAGCTGATCGGTGTTGAAGTACACATCTGCCACAGTCATGTCTACTTTGAACCTTGGATTTTGCCGAAAGGCCACTATCTCTGGGAGATGGGTTATGCCAGGTCAGATATCACTTCATGCCGGGGCAAATTGCTGCTGTGTACACCTTGGACTCTGAAAGTGCAAGATTTTCCTCTGCTAGATAAATTCCAGCACCGTTGTGCCCTGTACAGACACCAAGCAGAGTGCAAAGTGCCGAGTAATTTAATCCTTCCACAACCCCCAACTTCCTTTCTAAAATGGACTGGTTTGCAGTTTGTACTTAGTTGGTGTAAACCTCCTGAACTTGGGCAGTTTTCCTCTCCTGAGTCATGAACTTCCAGGATCTGTTTTTGCTAAGCTTGGAGGTTCTTAGTTAGAGCTGTCATAAGCCAAGTCAGCCGAAAAATGACAGCCATCTGTGTCACAGCCAAGGCAGGGGGTGGAGGTGGGGAGTAGACTCCACTCAGCGTCTCTCTAGCCAGAAATCTGCTTAGCACATGGAGAGATGTCTTGATAGACTGAACACTAAATCTCCCTGTAAGCTGAAGAGTGGAGATTTCTTCTTTCTAGCCATGGCCATGAGATTGTTCACAAATTCCTCATGGTGTTGATCTTTTAATTTAAATGGTCCTGCCTGTATAGAATACCCCCCCCCCAGTGTCCTGTTTTTGTGGTATGTGGATAATTGAATAATAGACAGGACATAGGAAAAGATCAGACAAATGCAAAAGTGACCTTTCAGCCAAATTGTAATTTGTGCAGAGCACGTTCCTAGATAAGGCTAACTCACAAGTTTGGAAAGTCTTTCATGGACCTTCTGTCACTACAGGAAGGAAATATTGTTCAGCTGAAAGAAAAACAAACTTAGGCTGTTGCCTGCTTGACAGTCCCATGTCAGAAAGCAGGCAGCTCTGAGAGCAATACTCTTCTTTTACTCCAATGTGAATGTGATGTATAAAATAGCACTCGTGTGCTTTAATGTACTTTCTCTCAATAGGTAAATTCAGGCCTGCTCAACTTCTGACCTATCAAGCGGCATGCAGTCTGCTAGCTTGTTTTGCTGCCTGCATGGGACTTCGAATGTGGTGGCTGTCAAGTACCCATTTGATTAATAAATTTATATCTCTTAAGATGAACTTTGAGTCAGAAATAGGGTCAAAATGGAGTAACCCTGCACTGGTCTAATGGATTTGATTACTTTCATTCATTGGCAAGGATTTTTATCACAGATGCTTTCCTAATTGAAGAGTGACAGTAACTCAGTTATAAATTTGACTGTGATGTTGTAGCGACTAATTAACCACTGGTTACGATATTGTATAATTTTACACATGTTCTGACAACCAAATCTCTTTATTGTATGTGCTGCCAGAAGGCAAGTGTAGCCAAATTAGACTTTACTTTTTAAGTATAAAGAGCTAGATTAACACGCATGCACACACTTAGAAAGCAAGAGTGAAAGAATATAAATAGTGGTTTAGAAGGTTTGGATAGCTGGGAATGTGGCCTTCTGTTGTATGAATGCCCTGTATTCATCTGCCTTCTGTGTGGGGATATCCCAATAGCACTGCAGGAGAGGTTCATTTTCTGTAAAAGATAGCAATAATGGCCCTTTTATTTTGTTACTTGAACATAGTGCTTGGAATAATTTTTCCCACAGCTGGTTTTGGTTTTGCCCTGTGCCAAAGAAAAGCCAACATAACTGTCAGTGTTCTCATTTGGACTGCAGCAAAGAGGGGTAGTGGCTACCAACTCAAAATGGAGCTATTGACAATAAGTGGAGGCAGTTTTTTTTCTGTCTTTGCTTCATCTTAATGTCATCGGTGAAGGAAAGGAAGTCTGTTTACAATGGTGGGTCTGTACAAAATAAGCTACTCTTTAGTGTGGGCGTTGGATACCTACTGTGGATGTCAACCCATACAGAGTTTCAGGGAGTGTTTACAATATTGGGCTCTAGATCAACCGATGAACCAGCCCAGAACAAGGCAGCTTAATCCCCTCCAATCTACTTCAGGGTAAACGCGGTTGCATTTTATGCAGTGAGTTGAGAAACTGTCCCCCTCAATACTGTTCTAGCATAGCAGCTTAGGGCCTGAGCAAGTCTACACCATCACCTGTCTTGCACAGAGAAAATGCAGAAGGGTCTGAAATGTACTGACTGGGGAAGATCAGCCATAGTGCAAAAAGGATTATTGCATTTATCTCGCATTTTAAAACAAAATGGATATCTTAATCATTCATTGTTAGGCTTGGCAGTTGGTGAAATGGAAGGATGCTGTAGCATCTGGATTTTCTTAATCAAATCGAGGCAAAATCCAGAGCCGGAGCCCCTGAGGCAGTTCGTGGCTGTACACAGTCACACTCTGGCAACTCCTGCGACGCCGCTGGAACCAACCGTATTGGCTTCTGCCTTTCCATTGGACCATTCCAGCGACGTGGAGAGGGGGGATTTGCTGCATGGGTAACAGCCTATCCTCCATACCTTCTTTACCCAGGCTTCGTGCACTGGAGAGGACACTCCAACTTCGCCATACCGCGTTGGCACAACACGGGAAGCAGCAGTTACCGGTTATAAGTCTTCGCTCAATTGGCCAGGGAGACAGACCAGGGACAGACTGCACTTCCTCCCAGTGTGGAAGGGATTGTCACTCCCGAATTGGCCTTTTCAACCACACTAGACGCTGTTTCAGAACCACCTTTCAGAGCGCAATACCATAGTCTTTCGAGACCGAAGGTTGCCAACAGTGTAGCATCTGGATGTATGCATAGCTTTTGTACAATGGAGTACTTGAACAGTAGCTGGATGGAGATGCTCTGCTCTGGGCAGCAGAAGCACTGGTTCAGGCTCTCCAGGATAGGAAGAGCTGCCAGATTTTTTGATTTGTTCATTCATGGGCGCCGTCTCTGCTCTTTATGAAAAGTAACAACTAAAATACAATATCCCTTTTGAAACCATGAAACATCAGATCCTTTGCTATGCTCAGGTCTTTCTAAATGTTTGTAAAAGGAGAGGGATGGTGTTGCCTAGGAAAGTCACAGTTGCCCTACCAGTGCAGGTGATGACTTGTTTTTCCGGGCAAGGAAGGAGAAGAATTTGGCATCTTTAGGAACAGTTGTTATTCCTAGCAACCTGTGTCTGATGTAGCAACATGAATTGCTTTAGAGCCAAGTTTTTCAGCTTGTATATGATTAAGTGGAGGAAAAATCCTGCCCAGGTCTGAGATATAGTTCAACCTGAATTCCACATGCTTAAGTAGAGCAGGGCCCCTGCTAAAGGTGCCCTCCCCTGGAACTTTTTAGGCATTGCATTTTATTTTTAGAAGAAACCTGTTACATATCACCTGCATTGATGAGAGTTGTTTTTTTTTCCTTTCAAGTTGATGTGCACTTTGTTTGCTGAAAGTAAGTGTGTAGAACAGGTTATTTTTAAGAAACTTAGAACCCAATTCTATCCAACTTTCCAATGCAGCCACAGTGCACTCCTAAGGAGGAGGCCTCCATGACTGCCCCCCCCCCCCAATGCAGGATGCACTATTCGCCCTGTTGCCATGGCTGCATCTGTGCTGGAAAGTTGGATTGAATTTGGACCCTAAATCAACTACTACAGTCAAAGGCTGAAGACAGATGTAATTTTGACAGTGATTCTACTGTGGGAATATGCTTGCTGTATCCCTGACATGCAAGCAATTATCAAGATTGGAACAGGAGGTGGGAATGTATTCTTCTGGTTTACTACAGATGTGCTAACTGGTCGTTTCTTGTGTTGATCACAAAGCAGCTCTTTTCACGCCCACCCCACTTCTTGCAGCTATGGACAGTGGTGATTAACTGGTCCATGTGTCAGTCAGGAAGGCACCTCCCCTGCCTTATTGGAGCCAGTTGCAACCTTTTCCCACAGTCTGACTGAAAGGAAAATAAAGCACAAAGCAAAAAAACTTATATGAAAGTTGCTGACAATGCATTGTCTGGATCGCACATCAAATTTGCCTAAGTGAGAGTCAAGATTGCTTGTGTTGGTAAGGCATGTGTGAATGGTGTGAATTAGCCTTCAGGGCTCTCCAACCTTTACCTTCAAGGAAAAACCTGAACAAAATGCATTAGATCTTAATTGTTGCTTTCAGTATCTTAATGTTTGGTAACACTCTTGCAATGAAATGCATACCCTGACCACTGCCATAAAACTCTGTTGAACAGCTAATTACACAGAAAACAGGAAAAAAGGAATGGTACCTCCTTAGGATCCTTTTTTTTCTTTTCTGGATTTGAATGACAGTATTTGTTGCCAGCTGAATTTGTACAAAGTAGCCAAAAATTAAGCCTTTTTTTTTTTAAGTCCTATTGATTTCAAGGGTAGAGTCAATCACTGTCATAATAATAGACTAATGGCAAATACAGGTGTTTGGATGCCTCTTTGTTTATGTGCAAAAGGAGCTACCCACTGATAAGGTAGAGTAGTGGCTCCTTCATGCTTGGGACTCCCTTGGTACACAGAAGTACTGGTAGTTATGTTTGTATACTCAAAGAAAAGAACCTGATATGGACTGAGCATGCTTAGTGACCCCCTAGAACTACAGAATTCCGAGGTGTCATTTAAAAAACAACAACAAAGTCTAAATTTAAAAGTAGAATCCGGGTGGGTGGGTGGAATTGTTATTACAAAAATTTATATACTGCTTTTTGACAACAATAATGAAGCTCACAGAGCACCAATTGGCCTGCTTGAACCAGGTGGGAATTATGGTTGGGAAGATGCAGCATTTTGTTGCAGAGCCTTCTGGTTCTTATCTATAAGGGTTCTATGCTGCACTTCCATTCAAATAATGCACAAGACAGCATATAGTATTTGATTTAATACGGTAAAAGCAATATAAATACGAACCTTTTAAAATAGCAGCACTTGGCATAGAAATAGATGAAAGTAAGATTAAGAGGATGCAAGGGGGGGGTGAAGTGGCACCAGCCAGAACCTTGCATCAAAACCATAAGAACTTGGCAAAGCATGAAGGTCTCTTCCTTTTGATGAGGAATATGTTCCTCAGAGGAGAGGCTGTGTGTGTTAGGAATGAGAACCCTTGGATGCCTTCCTGCACTATGTGCAATGCCAGCTACTGCAGAACCTGTGATCCACTTCCCCAAACCACCATATGTACTTTAAATTTTGATCCAGTTGTTGTTTGGATAGTGGCTTGGAACTCTGAGTAAGTGAGTGAGAGTTAAAATATATGCATACGTCAGTGATAATAAATAAAATGTCTAGAGAGGGCAGTGTCTTGTCTGTATCGCAGATAGTTTTATTGCATTGCACAATTCCCCAAGTGGCTTAATTTAATTGAATGGAAAGCACAGACAGTTAAATTGCTTAATGTATTGCCTGTTTTAATAGTTACTACCTGTCTGTCTTGTGATGTTGTTGTTATTGATGAGATCTGCTTCCAACCTCGAGCAGATCTCAGTTCATTTTTGTAATGAATGAATACTTTTTGCTGAACAACAGTAAAAAGAGCTGCGAGTGCATCTAGTACTATAAAAGGGTAGCAGCATGTTAACTGTGCACAAGTGACTGTGTTTGTTGTGCAGAAATTGGGGTGGGTGTTTTTTTTTTCCAATGTGAAAAATATACCTTTGAGAGTGGGGACAGAAAAGCCTCCCCCAAAATGCTTCCTTCAGCTTTTTGTGCAGGTTCACAGTTGTTTTCTTTCCCCATCAGCTCCTACTTCAGTGCTAATTTTATTTTAACTTAATAGGACTATTTGTTTTTTCCTTTATGACATGATCCCAGCTAACCAGAGATCATATCATGGATATGACGTCATGGTGTCACATAGCTGATGCCAGTGAGGCAAGCTGAGCCTCACTCTGCATAGGACAGTGGGAATGTATCTCCATTACCAAAGTAACTGAACTGCTGTTCCCTGTTTTGTTGTGCTGCAGAAGTGAACACACAACATTTTTCCCTCCCACACAGCACCAGAACATGGGGACACCTGCAAAAACTGAGTGTTGGGAGAGTTAGGACAGACAAAAGAAAACATTACTTTACCCAGCGTGTAATTAGTCTGTGGAACTCCTTGCCACAGGAAGTAGTGATGGCATCTCACCTAGATGCCTTTAAGAGAGGATTGGACAAATTTCTGGAGGAAAAGTCCATCACGGGTTAGAAGTCATGATAGGTTTGTGCAAGCTGATTTTAGAAGTAGACTACCTCAGAATGCCAGATTTAGGGGAGGGCACCAGGGTACAGGTTGTGTCTGTTGTCTTGTGTGCTCCCTGAAGCATCTGGTGGGCCACTATGAGATTCAGGAAGCTGGACTAGATGGGCCTTTGGCCTGATCCAGCCAGCTCTTCTTATGTTCTTAGAAGTGATTTTATTGCTTCGCAGAATTGGTAGTGCTTCCCATTTTCTTCAAGGGAGATCTGTGCAGACATTCCCACTGGATTCCATTTATTATTTCTCTAGTATTTTTCTTATTCAATAACCTCAGACTGCAAGCCTGAGCCAGATAAAATTTATGCAGGATAATTTGCAATGCAGCATTTTACTCTTTGCAACAAGGGTTCAAATTGGTTGTGTTTGCCTGAATGTCAGCTTACCCCATATCCTTGCTCTGTGCATGTGAGAGAGCTTATTGTCAACCAAGAACAATCTCACAGTTGTGTCCTCTGTGCTACAAATTTGAACAAGGCCTTGTTCATGGCTATTTTTCCCCTGCTGTGAAAATCTTTCTACCAGAAATCTGACAAAATTTTTCAAATATTTTTCAAAAGACTTTACATTTAAAAAAAAAAAGCATTTGACTAAGGATGAGCAGGATTTTTTCTAATATCTGTTCTTCAGTGTTGAACTAATTGATTTTAATGTGGAACAACCAGCATTGATTTTAAAAAAATGCATCATAAACCTCATATACTCCTGTAATACAATCAGTTGCAATGGGCCGCTATATGTGAGATGAACTTAATTTCCCTTTAGGCTTCCAGACACTCACTTCCTGAGTAATTCTTGCATTTCCTTGTCATATATGCTTTGCGCCTATTTCTATTTTGCTGCTGCGTAGGTGCTACAGTAAATGGGTTAAAAAAAAAAGCACACACACTCTCTGTTGTTGCGAAAACATACTTTCATAAGCTGATATGTATTTATCAGTGGCATCTTTCCCATCGCCCCATGCTTGGGGATTAATGGGTGTGGATACATTTCATGTACTAGAGAATTAATGCAATAATTATGTCCTCTCCTGAGGTGTTTCGTATTTCTCTTGTGCTCTATTAATTCTAATGTTTTGCTGGTGTTTCTGCTCCTGCTCCCCTGCAGTTCAGTGCTTTCCATAGGACAGATGGCTGTGCACTTGGAAGACTGTTTTGCTGGGTGGGTTCTGCTGGAACAGATGGTGGCTTCAAGATTGGGGAGAAGCTGAGGAAGCATGCTTGGGACGGGAAAAGCTATTGGAGTGAAATGTTTTGGCAGTCAGGATTCATTACACTGTGCAGATTTGTCAGGCTAACAAGCTTCTTCGGTGCTTCCATCCCCTCCAGTGTGTTCTGACTCTGTGCTGAGGTCATGTGCAATTCTCCATGTGTTTTAGATTTGCATTTCCAGCAGAACAGAGCCCTAAGCTCTGCTTGCCGGGTACCTTCTGACAAGGTCTTGTGGCTTTTCTTGCAGACTGTCACAGAAGGTAATGATGATGACCTAATGTCAGGCACTTGGGGCTTTGTACATATGGTCCTTTAGGGAGAAAAGCAAATAAGGGTAGTGCTAGGAGGTAAGATTGTTGCAGGAAACATAGGGCTGTACAAGTGTTTTCCACAACAAAAGTAAAATGTGTGTGTATATGTATCTTGAAACACCCATGGTATGTACCTCTGGAAATTGGGACCGATCAGGTTTTCTAGAGGCATGTACATAGGTATTTAAAGTTGCGTGTACATACGTACTTTAAGACTACATTTTTTTTGAGGTTGCTGCAGAAAACCCTGATGTAGCCCTCTTGTTTGTTTCCTATAATAATAGTAATGAGAAGTGCTGCTGTCAGTTGTGATCCTGGCCCCTGTACCACCCCGGGGCACAGGACCGCAACACACCACCCCCTAGGGGATACTTACCCAGTTTACAGAGTCTCACGCAGTGTTCCTAGGTGCTCCAAAAGCCTTCTGAGGCATCCAGAGCATTGTTAAGCAGTAACTCTGGTTTTCCAATGAAAACCGGACGTACTGTTTAAGGGCTCTCTGGAGGACTTAGAAGATTTTTGGATTGCCCATGGACACAGCCTGGGCTTTGCTTGCCCCTGGAATGGCTCTGGAGAGCAAGCAGGAATGGCAGTGACAGCATGGTGGGCAGAGGCAGCAGTGGCATCGGGGGCTTTTGCCCCCTGACCCCCCCCAGGACTGCCACTGGCTGCTATACTATAATTCTTAATTCTGGAGAAACAAGCTGCTTTCCTCTCTCTTTAATTTTATCTGTGGTGCTTAAAATGTGGTGGTGAGTTAATATGATGCATATTGGAAGAAGTGAGAGTTTCTTTGCTTCTTTGGAAGGTGGGGATGTTGCCACTGTGTTTTCTGAGAGCTTACTGGCTCTGTCCTGCCTTCCTAAGGGCTGTTTCTTAAGCACAGAAACCAGAAATATTGCTGAAAAAGGAGAGTTGTTTGAATGGGGTTTGGGTTGTTCTTTAGATCGAATCAGCTTAAGCTGCAGGAGGGGAGACTTCAGCTGAAAATCATTGGCATCCTTCAGTCTCGGAAGACTATGGTATCGCACTCTGAAAAGTGGTTCTGGAACAGTGTCTAGTGTGGCTGAAAAGGCCAATTCGGGAGTGACAATCCCTTCCACACTGGGAGCAAATGTATGTCCCTGGTGTGTCTCCCTGGCTATGGGCCTTCCTTCTTTGCCTCTTTGCCTCAGTCTGTTGGGCAAGTGTTGGGCAAACTGGGAGAGGCCATGCTGCACAGCCTGCCTCCAAGTGGGCTGCTCAGAGGCCAGGGTTTCCCACTTGTTGAGATCCACTGCTAAGGCCTTCAGATCCCTCTTGCAGATGTCCTTGTATTGCAGCTGTGGTCTACCTGTAGGGTGCTTTCCCTGCATGAGTTCTCCATAGAGGAGATCCTTTGGGATCCGGCCATCGCCCATTCTCACGACATGACCAAGCCAAAGCAGGCGTCTCTGTTTCAGCAGTGCATACATGCTAGGGATTCCAGCACGTTCCAGGACTGTGTTGTTAGGAACTTTGTCCTGCCAGGTGATGCTGAGAATGCATCGGAGTCAGCTCATGTGGAAAGCGTTCAGTTTCCTCTCCTGTTGTGAGCGAAGAGTCCATGACTCGCGGCAATACAGAAGTGTACTCAAGACACAAGCTCTGTAGACCTGGATCTTGGTATGTTCCGTCAGCTTCTTGTTGGACCAGACTCTCTTTGTGAGTCTGAAAAATGTGGTAGCTGCTTTATTGATGTATTTGTTTAGCTCAGTATCAAGAGAGACAGTGTCGGAGATCATTGAACCAAGGTACACAAAGTCATGGACAACCTCCAGTTCATGCGCTGAGATTGTAATGCAGGGAGGTGAGTCCGCATCTTGAACCATGACCTGTTTTCTTCAGGAAGATTTTCAGTTCAAAGTCTTGGCAGGCCTTGCTAAAACAGTTCATGAGCTGCTGGAGATCTTTGGCAGAGTGGGCGGTGACAGCTGCATTGTAGGCAAAGAGGAAGTCACGCAGACATTTCAGCTGGACTTTGGACTTTGCTCTCAGTCTGGAGAGGTTGAAGAGCTTTCCATCTGATCTGGTCCAGAGATAGATGCCTTCTGTTGCAGTTCCAAAGGCCTGCTTCAGCAGGACAGCGAAGAAAATCCCAAACAAGGTTGGTGCGAGAACACAGCCCTGCTCCACTCCGCTTTGGATGTCAAAGGGGTCTGATGTGGAGCCATCAAATACTACAGTGCCCTTCATGTCCTCGTGGAAAGACCTGATGATGCTGAGGAGACTGGGTGGACATCTGATCTTGGGGAGAATCTTGAAGAGGCCATCCCTACTGACCAGGTCGAAAGCCTTTGTGAGATCTGTGAAGGCTATAAAGAGTGGCTGTCGTTGTTCTCTGCATTTCTCCTGCAGCTGCCTAAGGGAGAATATCATATCAGTGGTGGACCTGTTGGCTCGGAATCTGCACTGCGATTCTGGATAGACGCTCTCTGCAAGTACCCGGAGCCTCTTTAGTGCAATTTGGGCAAACAGCTTTCCTACAGTGCTAAGGAGAGAGCTGAATATCAACTTCAACTGAATATCAGTAACAAGTTCTGAACAGTAAACACAGTTCAACAATGGCACTGATCGCCAGGGATGTGGTGGGTTCTGCCTCTCTGAATGTGTTCAGGCAGAGACTTGACTTGTTTGTTGGTGCAAGAGTGCTGACAGAGGTGCAATATGCACATGTTCACACTACAAGGGGTGTTGGCGATTAGAGCCAATTTTAATTAACCTATATGGACCTGAAAGAGAAAACATTGCAGGTTTTACTGTGTTGGGAGAATCTCAGTTCAACATTTGAGCCTTTCCAGAGAATTGTGACAGATGCCTATTGTACAATCACCAGTTATGTGTTGATTGATATGCTGCTGTGCATGGGGTGGATTAAGGACTACTGTAGTGACAACCTCTGGTTCTGTGTCTCCTCCAGGCAATTGGACTGAGTGCTTTTCATATAAAATATATGAAACTATCTTATCCCAAGTCAGACTTAGCCTCATGTTGTCATGATCGACTTAGCCTCATGCTGTCTAATATAATAGCAGTGTGGTCTCGTCCAGTGACCTTTCTCAGCCTTATCTAGCTGAGATAGCTGGAGATGCCAAGTATTTAAACCAGGGACCTCCTGTAAGAACATAAGAACAGCCCCACTGGATCAGGCCATGGGCCCATCTAGTCCAGCTTCCTATATCTCACAGCGGCCCACCAAATGCCCCAGGGAGCACACCAGATAACAAGAGACCTAATCCTGGTGCCCTCCCTTGCATCTGGCCTTCTGACATAGCCCATTTCTAAAATCAGGAGGTTGCGCATACACATCATGGCTTGTACCCCGTAATGGATTTTTCCTCCAGAAACTTGTCCAATTCCCTTTTAAAGGTGTCCAGGCCAGATGCCGTCACCACATCCTGTGGCAAGGAGTTCCGCAGACCAACCACACGCTGAGTAAAGAAATATTTTCTCTTGTCTGTCCTAACTCTCCCAATACTCAATTTTAGTGGATGTCCCCTGGTTCTGGTGTTATGTGAGAGTGTAAAGAGCATCTCCCTATCCACTCTGTCCATCCCCTGCATAATTCCTGTATACAAAATACAGTCTGACCTCAGCATCTGTGGGGTTTCCATTCCCGGAACCACTACACATGCCAAAATGCAGGGATAACAGGATCTGTGGGGTAGGCCAACCTTTAACCTCTGGATGTGACTGGAGGTTACAGGTTGGGGAACCTGTATTGAGTCAAATCTGTGGATGAAAAATCCACAGATGAAAAGATCCAACCTGTATGTGCTTTCTCAGTCAGTCATTGAAAATAGTTGGGGGCTATTTTTCAAACTTTGATTACTTATCAATAGATTTCAAAGCAATCATAACCCGAGAATAAAACACTAGTGCTCAATCAGCCCGGTCACATCTGAAGTATTTTCATTCATCTAATTCAGTATTGCTCAATGTTTGTCTTCTGCTGTACCTTTTCATGATTCACCTGTTTTAAGTACATGTTGTTGGCAACCTTCAGTCTCGAAAGACTATGGTATCGTGCTCTGTTTGAAGTACCACCAAAGATAACTGGCAATGAAATAATTGCCGGTTACTTCTGGGTTGGGAGGCCAGATGCAGTGCAACAAACATCAGTAAGAGGTTCAGGATGGACAGGAGGGCTTTTTTGAGTGCATGCTTTGGAGCTCTGCCCACTGAGCCAAGCCTCCTACCACTGTTTGTTGTGTCACATTCCTGGTCTCGCTGCTGGGCAGAAGGTGTCCAAGGGGCCAGCGAGTTCCACCAGACACCACCTCAAGTACCACTAATGGTACCCATAAGAATGGTTGAGAAATACTTATCTAGTTATATGGATAGACTTGGAATCAGCATGTATTTTCTCCTACATTGGGATGTTAGGTTAACCTAAGTTTCTCTGGATGGGTAACAGGCACCCAGGGAGTAATTTTCTTGATACAGTGTGTTCTTCAGAAGAAGAGCTTGTTCTGAATAGCAGTCAGTTGTCTTCACATAAACATGTTCACACAACTGGTCAAAGAACTAACAGACCTATCCTTTGATCTCTCTCTCACCAGTTCTCCAAGGTGTAGGAGGGAAATGTTCCCATTTGTGTCTTGCTCATTCAAAACATACTATGTTTGCTGTTGTGCTGCTTTCTACCCCTTCTTGCTTTTTAATTTCCCTGGAATCATATTGCAGAGACTTGTCTGCATATGTTTAAATTGGTATAATCTCCATTTAATTGACAGGCAGCAGGCCTAGAAGCATTTTTTTTTAAAAGTGATTTGTCTTTATTATACCTGTGCTCTGGTTTGGTAATCATGTTGTATCTTACTTTTCTAAAGTTTGAAGCATTTGTTTACTCCGTCTTTGACCGTGCACTCTTGGTGGCCTTGCCTTTCTGTCAATCTTCTTTTTCAGGGATTGAAAATAGGAGCTGCCAAGGCCCTAATTCTTACATAGTGACACTCCAGTCCTCTTCCACTCACTCCAGAAATCTTCACAATTCATATAATTACTATGGCTTGTTTCCTTGGTTTCACTAGGAAACACGATTCAGCCTTGTGATGTCTATCTCTGTAGCCTCTCAAGCACTCATCAGACTGCAGCTCATGAATTTTGACACTTGCAAAAAATGGAATGCTCAGTATAGGGAAGCTTTTAAGCCAAAAGAAGGAAGGCATTTTGGCACCCTTGTGCAGATATATTTGGGAAACTGGAATTCTCCCCCCTCCCCAATTGGAATTTATTATCTGGAAGGCAAGAAACGCTCCAGAAACTTCAGGCATTTGAAGAAGCCTTATTACCCTTAGTCCTTCAGTAGTATAGTGGGATAGAAGTGCAGTAGAACATGTTTGTATGTGAGTAGATGCCTGAGATGCTGAATAACATGTTTAATATCCATGCTAACTTTCTTTCTGTGTGGAAGGAGATCTGACTAGGGTTGCCGTATCTCACCTGAGACAGGGTTGAAAACAACATTTGATAGATGCCAAGTGCTCCGTCACTGCAGTGAACACAGTGATGATAGAAGCTGCACCTGTGAAACTTTTGCCTGCCCTTTGAAGTCTAGAACGAGGACTTCTAGACTTTCTTCAGACTGTGTTAGAACCCAAACCTTACACACTGTCTGCAGTTCTGTTCTCTTAGCCACTGAGAATCCTGTGAAATACAACAAAGATATTTAAAAAATACAGTGGGGAAATTTCACCTGTTCTTTTGTGCAGGATGTTCTGCCTGCACAAAAAAAAAAAATGAGCAGAATGTGGGTAAATGTGGATAAGAGTAATCTGTGTTGGTTAGACTGTAGTCGGGAGATTCTGAAGAAGGAGAGAGGGTTTTGTGGAATGAAAAAGTGATGAACTGAAATGGGAAAATTGGACTAAGGGGGTGGATGGGTGACTGTGAGGTAGGACTAAGGTTTAGGTCTTCAAACTGGAAACCGCTGTGCCTGAAAATCCTCTCCTGTTCCAAGTAGAGCTTACCTTTCTGCCGTAGCACTGCATTTCTTTTAATCTGATCTGGGCAGAACAGCAAGCACCACTCACAGGGGGGGGGAGGGCTTTATCCAAACCCTGCATCCAGCCAGAGTTTGGGGAGCCCTGGTTCTAGAAGACCAAAGTGTTTTGGAAAAGGAGGAACTGGATGTTGCAGAGGAAGTGATGTTTGAATGACTCATATACTGCATGATTGTGATTGTGACATTCCTTGCTATTCCTTTTCTAAATTTAGTTTTAATTGATGAGAAAGTGCAACCTTTTCTTTTCCCTGCTAAACAGAGCTGCTTATTAAGGGACGCTTATGTGGCAAAGTAGTCTACCCTTACCCTCTTAGCAGTGTGTTCTGTGAAGGGGTGGCCATTACAAAGGCTGCTATATAACCCAGCAGTCTGTTCCTGCCATAATTCAGGGTGATAGGATGTGTGCAGATACACATAACTTCAGCTATGAGCCTGCTCTGGAAGTTCGCTCATCGTGTTTCATGCAAGCCTGACATCTTTTCCCTTCCACTTTACAAGGAAAACCAATTTTCCTGGCTTGCAGCAGAGTATAGATTTGAATAGCACTAATTAAGTTGACCCTTGGGTCAACTACAAGGCCGCCTGTTCTCAAAGCATATTTTAAAATCTGAAAGAATTAAAATAATATGTAATTTGTATTGGCAACCTTCAGTCTCGAAAGACTATGGTATCGCGCTCTGAAAGGTGGTTCTGGCACAGCGTCTAGTGTGGCTGAAAAGGCCAATCCGGGAGTGACAATCCCTTCCACACCGGGAGCAAGTGCAGTCTGTCCCTGGTCTGTCTCCCTGGCTATGGGCCTTCCTTCTTTGCCTCTTAGCCTCAGACTGTTGGCAAAGTGTCTCTTCAAACTGGGAAAGGCCATGCTGCACAGCCTGCCTCCAAGCGGGCCGCTCAGAGGCCAGGGTTTCCCACTTGTTGAGGTCCATCCCTAAGGCCTTCAGATCCCTCTTGCAGATGTCCTTGTATCGCAGCTGTGGTCTACCTGTAGGGCGTACATGTATGTAATATGTAATAAATGTATTGCATTTATGATATATATTATATAAGTAAAGCATCTAATACAAAGCATAAATATTTAATCGCATAAATTTTATGCCTTCTAAAGGTTTAATAAATAAATAATTTAATAAATATACCTTTTAGCAGATGACCATGAAAGTGCTTGAAAAATGAAATAAAGTGCTTAATACATTTGAGTGTGTCTCTCTCTCTCTCTCTCTCAGAGGTGGGGGATGCAGGATTCACCCCGTAAGGGAAAAAACCCACATCTACTCCTGTTTTATGTCCATGGTAGCTAATCTGGAAAATTCCTTAACAAAGAGTGCTGAGACCCCCTCCCCTCCTTTCCACTGTAAGAGCTTCCAGGAATTGCTGTGCTGCTGTGGTGAATCCCTACTTTTTATTTTGGAAAGCCGCTTTTATTTTCAGGTGATCTCTGGTAATGCTTAGCACCAGCAACATACTCTTGATCTTTAAGATCTCACACCTGCTTTCTGAAAGAAAGTAGAAAACGTTCCTGTAGTTGTGATACTGGAGAGCAGTGGCAGTTTTTAAATGCTGTGTTTCATGGTTGTGTGCTACCATTAGGTAGCTGTCTTTCAGCAGAGAGATTGTCAGCTTATTGGTGGGCCGTCTTGCACCTTCAGAGCAAGTGCCTGAAAGTGTATTGAGAAGCCAGTAACGGCTCCTATAAGCAGCTTGTGTAGAAATCGGATCAGACTTCTAGTGTACAGTATATCATGGCATCAACCTTGCAAGCTTGCCCTCAGTTAAATGACCTTTGAATCTAAAGTTGGGCTGAGGTGACGGGAAGGTTGGATCTTAAGGGAGATCCCTTTGAAGCCTAATGAGGGTTCATGTTTGGATTTGTTAAAATCAGATTTGCAAATGCATGTCATCAATCAACAACTTAGCATCTATGAGGGAATGTGGTGCACCTCATCATCTACAAGTGGGCCAGACAGTGTTAGCCTGTGATTGAAGGGGACTAAACAAATGGCATTTGGAAATTAGGAGCTGGTAATCTGTGATGAGGTTGAATTTTCTTGCATACAGATTCTTGCTGAATTTCTTTATTAAAGCCTCCTTGTGTTATATGTGCATAGTTACATTCTGCTGTATCTGACAGAGATCTGAAAGCAGTTGCTATTGGCCTTTCTTGACAGTCACATGGGACTATAGATCTCATAAGACTATAAGACTTACATCCCATAATACCCAAAAGTGCTACTTCACGTTTTTCTCAATGATTCTCTTTGACTTTAACTTTAACTACATGAGGCCAGTCTTCCACAGCACTGTCAAAGGCTTGTGTCTGTCCAGCATGGCCTGCCATCTCGCACAGCTTCAAGGTACTTACATTTCTGTATCACTCAGGTTTTTTTAATCCCATCCTTGTTACTAGTTGTTAGATGTTTGCTTGAAATCTTACACATGACAGATGGACAGACAGAAGTCTGAGTTCATAACTCAATATTCTATTGTGTAACAAACATGATGTGGAAAGACTGATACACTAGAACAGGGGTCTCCAAACCCTGGCCTAGGGGCCAGATGCGGCCCACGGCGAGCTTCTATCCAGCCTGCAGCCAGCCTCTTGTCCCCTGAAAGCCTCTGGCCCACTTGGCCGAACATGACTGGAACTATGCTCAGGTTGTGTCTGGAGGGTGTTCTAAGGGCCAGAGAGGTTGAATGAATGAGCCCATTCATTCATTTATTCACTCATCTAAGTTCCATCTCTAATTTATTTATATAAATTTTATATTTAAATTTTTTCCCCGGCCCCCAGCACCATGCCAGATATTTGATGTGGCCCTCTGGCCAAAAAGTTTGGAGACCCCTGCACTAGAACAGCAGATGTAGCATAATCATCTACTAAGTGAAACTGTACTGAAAATTCACTAAGGCTGCAATCCTAACCACACTTTCCTGAGAGTAAGCCCAACTGAACATAATAGGATTTACTTCTGAGTAGACCTGGTTAGGATTGTGCCCGTAGGCATCTTTTTGCCTCCCATTGTTGGTCCTTCCCAGATATCCTCATGTCTGAAAAGGGCTAGTTAAATGAAGTTTCCGTATGTGTCATGTGGTTCTGAAGACTTTTCTTTTGAAAGACCTGGGAAGCCAACTCTAGGCAATTTAAGAATGAGATAATATGACGTCTAATGATCGTGTTTGCAAGTCTGTTTTATACATCTGCCCATTTTTACAATTCTTGTTTTCTTGTAGGTGTGTCGTTGTGCTGTTCAACCCCAGAAAGAATAAACAACATCATATTCTGAATAGCTCACGGTGAGTGAAACACAGAGCTTTACACTGGTGCCTTGCCTTACTTTATCTGGAAGAAAAAAGACTTTTTCCCCTAATTTCAGCAAGCAGTGGCAACAAGATACAGGTATCTTGTTGTCTGTGTGCTCCCAGAGGCATTTGGTGGGCCACTGGGAGATACACTGTAAGGAAACTGGACTAGGTGGCACTTAGCCTAATCCAGAAAGGCTCTTCTTATGTCCTTTCTCATTAAGAAAACCATTTATCTCTGATTGCAAGCAAACTAAAAAGAGGTAGCCAAGTTACTGATAATTTATGCAGTGAAGTTCATAATAGTTTGGTGGTTAGAACTAACTTTGAAATTAATATTCAGCTAATGATAGAGCAATATTTGGGCTCATTCTCCAAATTCTGGTCATTTGGTGAAATCCAAATTTGAAAAATCAAAATTTAAAATTAAATTTAAAATTTGTTTTGGAAGAGTACAAGCAGGACAAGAGTCGTACACGGATGGGCTATTGATCTTTATAAGCTTAACTGTGTACTTCAACTCTCAAAGTCCTTTTGGCAGCCATAAGTGTTAAAAAGAAAACCAAATAAATGGTTACAAAATATGTTGTTGCATGTCCACATGAAGCTGTTGCTTACTGGGCTGTTCTAACTTCTGATTAAAAGTTCTCTTTCCTGTGGGCAAGATTCCTAATCAGAACAACTACCCAAACAAATCTTAATTGGTAAATCATGCTAGGAAGAGTATTGGGTTGTCATTGGGTGTGTACGGTGTATTCCACACTGATTTCATTTAGTTTTTTATTTTGTACACCCATGCCTCCAGCCAAACCTCTGAGATTCAAAAAATTGAAGAACCACTATTTTGTTCAAGCTATATCTTTCCAACAATTAGACATGTTAGCATACTCTGTCATTCATGGAACCTTTTTCTATAGGGTAGTAGATGGTACAGGGATGACATTAAGACAGTTGTTCCCAGCCTTTACTAATAGGTTGGGAACAAAGTGCTTAGGGCTGTTCTGGGGTGGTGTGTGTGTGTGTGTGTGTGTGTGTGTGTGTACAACTTGGCAACTTCTGGGTTTGCGCTGCCGCAGTAAAAAAAAAAGGAAGGTTTTGGACTTACCAGCAGTGGCGGCTCAAACCCAGAATTGCCTTTGCCACAGTCCCACTGTCACCACCAGTAGCCACCCCCTTAAGGGGGAATTCAGGATTTCCAGTTGCCCTGGGGGGTCACAACACCCAAAATGGGAAAACACAGCAATAAGCCCACCTAGTTTGGCATGACTTTGCTTTTACACAACTGTCCAGACCCACTCCCGACTTAGTTTTGGGCTGAAAATTCCAGGGCTTCATCCAGTGCTGATGTCGTGTTACAATATGCTTTTTCCCTCTTATGCAGAAAGACTATTACAGCTCTTGCTTTTTCTCCTGATGGAAAATATCTTGTTACTGGAGAGGTAAGTGATGGAGGCTGAGAGCCTGACTGCATGTTATGTGGAAAACAACAGGCTCTCAGTGCCCAGAATCTGATAAGTTTCCCTCCCACAATTGTTCAAACAGGCAGAGAAGGCTGGAGGGCTTGAAGTGCCTGCTCACTCATGAAGATTATGAAATATTAGAGTAACTCATCTCCTTGTCCAAATAGGAAATTTCAGCGTTCACACTGAAAACAACTTCCCTCAGTGGCAGTAAGAGCTATCCTTCGACATCAATGCAGAAGTCCAGTTTTTTTTTGTGAAGCTGCCTTTGGGTAGCCATGTGGTATCCCTTCCCCCATGAAAGCAAAGAGGAGAACTCATGATCTTTCTAATCTGGGTCTTATTTCACTTGAAAAAAAACACATTTTTGAGTGTTTAAATATTTTAAAAACTACCTGCAAATGCCAAAACAGTCTATTATTTCCATATGCCCAGTGCGTGCTTGGGGTGAGCTGTGGCTTTTGATAGCCCTGCAATATAGTCCACTGTGAATATTGCAGGTCAGAAGTGGGACTGAGGATACTTTGGGTTCCCCAGCTAAAATAACTCCTTGGATACCGCTTTCAGACCCCCTGCCAGTCCACATACTGTGCTCAACTCATATATCTAGAGGCCCATGTGCTCCATTGACTTACGTGCTGTGTTTTGAAATATTTAAAAAATGCCCTAGGTTGAGACCTGAGCTAGGCGAAGTGTGTACTTCTGTCTTTGCTGCTGCCTTTTTTTCCTGGGGGAGACCTGCTGCTCCCCAATAGCACCTATTATAAAATCTTAGGTTCTCCATTGATTTATATGGACAGTTCTATATGACAAGAAAGGTCTACAGAAATTGGGATCTGTGTGTGAGTCTAGCTCAGCAGTTTTCAGCTTTTTTCATTTCACTGCACATTGACAAGTAGCTAAAATTGTCGAGGCACACCATCGGTTTTTTGACAATTGAGGAGGCACACCATGCTGCTGATGGGAGGCTCTCATCTCCCAATGGCCATACTATTAAATGACCTTCCCCCAAATCCCCGTAGCACTTCTTTTGACCATTTGTGGTGCACCAATGTGCTGTGGTACACTGGTTGAAAATTGCCGGTCTAGCTACTAGCTCAGTTCAGGCATTCGTCTTCTGTGGATGACCACATGAGGTGCTTACAGGAATATGTGCACCACCCTGCCTGTTCCAATGACAAATACACATAACTTCTGTCTCCAACCCTCCCCATAATCAGTGTTTGTTGCCAGTGGGAAATGCTGGATCAGGGGAGAGATCCTGTCTGAGTGCTATCCTGGCATGTTTCAGAGTGTTGCTACAGACAAACACTGAACATGGGGAAGATGGGGTAGGGCAATTGTGTGTGGGGGTCATTGGAGGGGCATTGCTAGTGTACATGTTCCTATGAAACATCTCATGCATTTGTCTCCATGGGCTTGGAAGTCCTTGGACTCACTGCTGACATTTTCCTGTCCCTAGTGAGGGAGTGAAAGAGCCCTGGGGAATCAAAATAGCCATCACATCTTTCCTTGAGCAAAGGAGTCCTTTCTTGCCTTACTGCTAGCTATAGTTTTGTTTTTCTTCTTCAGGAGTAGAGAGATCTGCAGTTTGAGAGTTAATTGCTTGGCCCCAGTTAAACTGAACAGTCACAGCCAGTTGCCTCCTATATGATGTGTAGCCAAATCTTTACAGGAAGCTGGATGATGATGTGTAGCAATATCTTCAGAGGAGCTTTGGCTTAGTGGTAGAATGTGCATTCTGCATAAAGAAGTTCCTGGGTTCCCTTCCTGGCCTCCAATTAAAGGATCTTGAGTAGCAAAACTAGGGAAAGAGTTCTGAGATGCTGGACTGCTGCTCCTTTCTGGCTACATTATGACCTAGGTGACCTATTGAGTTGGACTGCATAAGGCCGCTCCCTCGCTTATTGGGAAGGTGTGTCAGCATGATTGGAGAAGAGGTTCATTTCTTCTCCTTCAGGGTAGGGCAGTGTTTTTCAAACTGTGGGTTGGGACCCACTTGGAGGGTTGCGAGCCAGTTCCAGGTGAGTCCCCATTCATTTCAGTTTATATTTTTTAATATCATGGTAGCATCAAGTCTAATATATGTGACTGCATTTGGGGAAATGTTACAGATCTATACTTTTAACAGGTTACTATGGATATGCTTTTAACAATGATAGTAAATGGGACTTACTCCTGGGTAAGTGCGGGTAGGATTGCAGCCTAGGATTGTTAAAAGTTTTCCTGCGTCCGGTCATGACATTACTTATGGTGGGTCCTGACAGATTCTCATTCTTAAAAAGTGAGTCCCAGTGTTAAAAACTTGAGAACCACTGGAGTAGGGAGTAGACAGTGCTGCTCACATAATGTATAACAGTTTATTAAAATAGCTATAAGAGAACTCTTAATTTGCCAAGGCATTATGATTTATTCAAACAATTAATGGTGGAAATCAGCTCAGTTGCTTGTCTGGTCTTGGTAGCTTTGCTTTTTAGGAGTATTTTATAGGGAATAAAGACAAGACATTTAGACAGATGGAAAAGCACAGAGCTGGGATCTGAAGGGTGAAATTTAGCCGAGGGCATTGGGCATCTCTTCCCCCTTGCTCATGTCAGGGAGGAAGTGAAGGAAGTGGCCCAAAGGTTCCTTTTTCTGGTTTCTGCCTTGGATTTCACCCTGTGGGATATAGAGACAATGATGTTAACAGCCTCCTTTTTTTTTCCAAAGAAAGGAAAGCACATTTGGAATGAAGCCTTGAGAATTGTGACAAAGATCCTGGTGCCTGTGGGTTTGGCAAGGTTTCATTTGTTGCTGGCAAAAAGTTTTCCCTTTTGAAAGGCATATAAAGGGAAGACAGAGATGACTGCATTCAGTTCCTAATGCAGACCAGATATACAATACTCATACTGTACGTGTAATGAAGCTTGAATTGCTGGATGCTGGAAGCCCACAAAAATGTTGACTGTCCTCTTCTTGTCTGTGCTGGATGGTTGCCATCTGGGTCTTCTGAGGTTGATTACTAGTGGTCAGTGCACAGAAACATCTTTTTTAATTATCCAGAATGCCTTGGACTGCAAGGGGGTGGTCCCCCCATAAGGCAAATTTATAGTTGTTCATCAGCAGTCGGTGTAGATGTCAATCTTTTGCAGACATTCATCTTGTCGGTTTGTATTCTAAATGTCAGAATAGCCCAGTTAATGTAAGAAGAGTTGCCTTCTAGGAAATGGAATGTTGGACTAGATCCAACAGTGGGCTGCTAGATGCCTCTGATAGCCTGCAAACAGAGTGGTATGGTTATGACCCTTAGCTATCCCCCTCTTTCCCTCTTCTGGTACTCAGAAATACACTGCTTCGGAACATGGAGACAGTGTATTTTCATTTCAGCTGTTAGGTCTAATAATTCTGATAATTCATCAGTGTATCCAATTCTATTTTAAAGCAATATAATCTAGTGACAATCACTGTATAGTAATGGTTTTATTGTGAGATGCTCTTGTCTCCTCTGGAATCTTCTTGTAGATGAAAACCTCTCTACCAAATTTATAACCCTTTCCTGGTAATAAAAGTTCTCTTAAACAGGTGATATCAATTCCCTGACATAGCCGTGTTGCCCTCCTTATGCCCTCTTGCCTGTAGCTTGCTCAACCAAGCATGCAAAATACTGAACAGAGTATATTTTGAGGTTTTAATCGCTGTACTTTCTGTATCAGTTAACATTGCAAAGCTGGTTGACTTCTAAGCAGAATCGGTCTCAGGACCTCTCCATTTGGAATTACACGTTCTGAATGGAGATCTTGATTCCAGTAGTCAGACCTGTGTCCTTTCCCTCTCTGCACACCGTCATGAGGTTTGGCTAACTCTTGCTTAGATAAAGTACAATTGTGCATGGTTACTATGGAGATGTCATCTAGCAGACTACCTTTTTCAGGCTTTTGTGAAATCGCAAGGAAGCTGTTGAGTAGGAGTTGCCTGTCAAACCTGCACTTCTCTACAATTCACTCATTTTTACAAGTTTCACATCAGACGCTGAATTGGAGAAAGGTGCTGAACTGACAG
Source organism: Tiliqua scincoides (assembly GCF_035046505.1). Classification (NCBI taxonomy): domain Eukaryota; kingdom Metazoa; phylum Chordata; class Lepidosauria; order Squamata; family Scincidae; genus Tiliqua; species Tiliqua scincoides. Next base: position 15,340,711 of record NC_089821.1, read on the forward strand.
ATCAAAATAAGAAGGATTTTAAAAATGGCACAGTCTGCTCTGTTCAACATTCACCCTTAACCAAGTGAATGTCAGCACCAGCAGCGTTTATTGAAGTTGTTACTGTTGCTAATTTTTAATTAGTTCTATTTGTTGACACTGGCTCATGTTGTGACTATTGCAGGGATTCTAGTGATGTTGATCAGGATTTTCCAAATCTTATTTATTGATTTTAAAAAATTCTGCCCCACTCTTCCACCCACCCTCTGGGCCATCAGGATGGCTTACAACAAATCCTAAAATCAGTAATCAAAACCTAGATCATCATCATATATCATAGCAATAGTGACAAATATCAAAAACACACACAGAGCAAAAGGCATCATTGGCCAGTTGGGATAAATAGGACTTGACCATAAGTTTTTGAAAACCACTAAGAACTGAGGGTCCAGTCCTATCCAGCTTTCCAGGCTTGATGCAGCAATGCTAGTGGCCATGCACTGCATCCTGTAGTGGGGAGGTAATCACAGGGGCCTTCTCAAGATATGGGAACATTTGTTCTCTTACCTTGGGGCTGCATTGCAGCTGCACCGGCGCTGGAAAGTTCAATAGGATTGGGCCCTGTGTCGTTTGTGCCTGCAGAGGGAAGGAGTTCCATAGTTGTGGTGTTGCTGCTAAAACACCCTGCCTCTTGTTCCCACCAGTGAAGTTGTCCTTCACTGAGAGTTGGGACTTGAAACAAGGTTCCATGGATAGATACATGTGGGAGAAGGCAGTCCTTAGAAGTATACAGCCTTAAACTATGCCTGACTTTAGAAGGAACAACCAACACCTTGACTTGGACCTGGAAACCTGCTGACAACTTGTGTAGATAGTAGAGCATGGGAGTAACATGATCAGGTCTACAGGTCCCAGACAGGATCCAGGCTGCACCAGTTGAACCAGCTGAAGTTTTCAGACTAGGCACCCTGAAGCAGAGTCCATTGCAATAATTCAAGCGCAATGTTAATAGGACGCAAGGCATCATGGCCAGTCTGTTTTCTTCAAAAGTGAATGCATCTGGTCCACCAACCATAGTGGGGCACGTATGTTCCTGGCCACAGCTGACATCTGATTTTCCAGGGTCAAAGGTGGATCCAGAAGTGCTCCCAAGCTGCAAAACTGGTCCTTCAAGGGAAGTGCAACACTTTCCAGAATAGGCTGGACTCCCAAGTTGGAATCAGTAATCCCATTTACCGTGAGCGCTTCTGTCTTGCCTGGATGGAATATGTGTATTAACCTATCTTGCTATTGTCCACCTCTCTTTCTGTTTCCAGAGTGGGCACATGCCTGCTGTTCGTGTATGGGATGTGGCTGAACATACCCAGGTGGCTGAGCTTCAGGAACATAAGTATGGAGTGGCATGTGTGGCATTTTCCCCAAGTTCCAAGTACATTGTCTCCGTGGGATACCAGCATGACATGATAGTCAATGTTTGGTCATGGAAGGTAAAGCAAAAACAAAATTCTTTTAGTATTCAAATAGGTATGCTTGAAAGAGCTCAGAGAATTTGATTGGCTTGATCCTGCCTTCCATTGTGCCTGGGCATATACTATATATGAAATTATCATAATAAGTTACCAATTTATGCCAATGGAAGGTTGTCCCCTACAGCAGGGGTTCTCGGACTCCTTGGGAGTAAAACTACTGAGATAAATTCTTGCAGGGGAGGGGGGAATGTAGTGAAGCAATCAGATTACGTTGCTGTCTGGGGTGTCAGGAGTTGTCTTTTATATACAAGAAGCTACAGCAGGCTCCCAGGGGTGCAGAGTGTGCTGTGGAAGCCTCTGCAAGGCTCCTCAAAGCATGGAGACTGTAAAAATAATGATCGGGATCCACTTCTGGTTTGCGATTGTGAAACCAGAAGTGAGTCACGACTGTTACGTTTTACAGATACCGTGCTTCCTTTAGGAGCCCTATGGAGGCTTCCATGGGGCTCCCTGCATCCCCAGGAGCCTGATGCAGCTTCTTGTAAGTAAAAGACAGCCCCTGACACCCCCAACAGCAGCACGATTCTGGGGATTACATTGTTGCATTCCCCCTTCCCTGCCCCTTAAAGGTGCAAAGTCCTCAGGCTGGGGCACTGCGACACCCCAGTTTGAGAACCTCTGCCCTACAACAAGCTTTGTGTGACAGGTTTGCTACACCCTAATGTGGGATATGTTAATATGCTAGGAATCCCACTTGCTTCAAACACATTGTGGGCCACTACCAGTTTTGTTCACCACTTTGATTGGAATGTTGGGTTCCTAATACTCATGTTCAGTGCAAGAGACTAACTAAGAACAGCCCCCCTGGATCAGGCCATAATCCCAACTAGTCCAGCTTCCTGTATCTCACAGCGGCCCACCAAATGCCCCAGGGAGCACACCAGATAACAAGAGACCTGCATCTTGGTGACCTCCCTTGCATATGACATAGCCCATTTCTAAAATCAGGAGGTTGCACATACACATCATGGCTTGTAACCCATAATGGATTTTTCCTCCAGAAATTTGTCCAATCCCCTTTTAAAGGCATCTATGCCAGATGCCATCATCACATCCTGTGTCAATGAGTTCCACAGACCAACCGCACACTGATAAACAAGTCAGTATTGTGTCCCATTACTGATCAATTTCTGTTTTATTGGAGAGCTCTTAGGAGAGTGGGTGTTCCTTTTGTGTTGGTTGCTATGTGTTCTGAAGCCAAGAATCAAAAGCCTGCACCAGAATAACTTTGATTGTACCAAGATAAACTGGAATTTGCCTCCTATATCAGATATGTAGGTGAAAGTCTTTCTGACCTCTGAGTCCTGTAAATGTTGCAACAGGAATCAACATTAAAGGCAGAGAATCTGGGATGACCCTAGTAGCTGCTTCTTCTTGGATCTCCTAGGTGCCACCATTTTGGATCATGTGTGATCTCGCAGAATTCAAGATGATGGCGCCCGGAAGAGCCGGGAAGGATAGGTTGCTGGAAAAGAAGGTTGCTTTCATCACAGCAAGTTTGGGAACCACTGTTTTAATGTGTGGTAGCAACCCAGCTAGAGAGAATTTCCACATCAGAAAACAGCCAGCTCATCTCCAGCATTTCCTCACCTGAGGGCCCAATCCTATCCCACTTTCCTGCACCACTGCAGCCACAGTGTTCCTATACCTTGAGGAGACCTCTGTGACTGCACCCCCAACACAGGAAGCAGTGCATACCCTATTGGCACAGCAGCACCGGCACTGGAAAATTGGATAGGATTGTGCCCTGAGTTATCTAATGAACACACCATGGATGATCACAGCAGGCCTTTCCTTCTTTAATCTTAGGTTGTTTACTGTGCCTTAGATGCCCACTCCCAAAGCAGGAAGATTCTTTTACATTTGATATAGCTAGTATCTATTCTGACTTTCCTGTGGGTACTGCTTGAGAAGGCCAATGTAATTGTTTGGTCCAGGTCTCTGTAGGCAGCAAAGAAACTTGCATGCCTTTTTTAAAATTTGATTGCTTGCTGTGTGATACCCAGAAACAAGGTCTTCAACAAGTTGTTACAGTAATAGTAGAAGTCGCTTCTCCAGGGAGACAGATTCCTTTGATCAGAACTCCACATGAACAGACAGTTTTGTTTCTACAAGAACGTAGTTTATTGCCTGTGGAACTGAAGCGTATTCAGTTTGGCATTCACTTTTTTGTTAGATTAACGTAAGAGAATTCACGCATAAGCAAATTTTATCACAAGAGAGGCTAGAATGGTAACAGAGTTTTGTATCTGCCAAGCTAACAGGGTAGCTTCGTTGGGGACGATGATCACAATGGTCTGTAATATCCCTGGATTTTTTTTTTAATTTTTAAAATATGCTGTTTACCCCAATGTGACATAGCTATGGTCAGTGATGTATTTGACTTTGGTTTCTCAACTAGCCTCAGTGGACTGATGTGGATGTTACAGTTGTTTCAGCTCCATGAAATGAGAGATGCGGGTGCACACAGTCCTGGCTCTTCCTGTTGCACTCCGGGAATTCAGGGCACTTTCTTTAATGTCATGATGGGCAGATGAACTGTTCCCTCTACATGTGCTGATAAATGTAAGCCCATCCCTTGTGATTAAAGAAAGTGCTCCAAATTCCCCCAGTGGGAGGAATGGGACCAGGTCGTGCATGCATTTCTCCATCAGCACATCATGGTCCTTCTTAGCAAGGCATGGCCCAGACATTGCCCAAGCCATCTCCTGATTTGCATGAACCTCCTTATCTAGAATCTGATAAAATAATGCAGTGTTAATTTCATCCAATATTTTATTTGTTTGCACTGTATATTCTAGAACAGGGGTGCCCAAACCCTGGCCAGGGGGCCACTTGTGGCCCTCGGGGACTCGCAGTCCGGCCCACAGGGAGCCTCCAATCTCCAGTGAGCCTCTGGAAACTTGCTAGAGCCTGTGCTGGACTGACACAACTGCTCTCAGTGTTGTGGGCAACAGTTTGACATCTCATGTGAGCTGTGGGATGAGGGCTCCCTCCACTGCTTGCTGTTTCACATGTGTGATGCAGCAGTGGCAGCAAAGGAAAGGCCGACCTTGCTTTGTGCAAGGCCTTTTACAGGCCTTGAGCTATTGCAAGACCTTTGTTCATTCATATAAGTTCTATCTCTAATACATTCATTTATGTAAATTTATTCAACTTCATTCAAATTTGAAATGTAAATTAATTCTTTTTTCCCAGCCCCCCCCCCCCCATACAGTGTCAGAGAGATAATGTGGCCCTCTTGACTAAAAGTTTGGACACCCTGTTCTAGAAGATGTTTTAGTTTCTGCTTCTTGATAATTTTGTCTTTCTGTTTGTTTCTTAAACAGATTTTTTTTAAGTCATGCCAACTTCTGCCAGTTGATCATGGTCTGAAGATGTTCATATGCACATGCATATGCACATACTGTACACTGTGTACTGAGCTTAATGCACATATTGCTATAGTTTCATTATCCAGTGGCACAATGGAACAGCATAATGGAAATGAAAAAGGACTTTTAAAGGATACGTCTATGTATGCCTCTGTCTAACAGCACTACAGATGTTCTGTAGTGTCCATGTCCGTTCTACTGTAGAGCAGAGGTGCCCAAACCCCAGCCTGGGGTCCACCTGAGGCCCTCAGGGACTCCCAATCCGGCCCACAGGGAGTCCCGAGTCTTCAATGAGCCTTTGGCCCTCCGGAGACTTGCTGGAGCCTGCGCTGGACCAATGCAACTGTTCTCAGCATGAGGGTGACTATTTAGCCTCTCACATGAGCTGTGGGACGAGGGCTGCTTGCTGTTTGACATCTGTGATGCAGCAGCGGCAGCGAAGGAAACACGAGGCTTACTTTGGGCAAGACTTTTATAGGCCTTGAGCTATTGCAAGACTTTCATTCATTCATTCATATAAATTCCATCTCTAATATATTCATTTCTGTAAATTTATTCAGATTTTATTTTTGGCCCCCGACACAGTGTCAGAGAGATGTGCTCCTCCTGCCAAAAAGTTTGGACACTCCTGCTGTAGAGGCTTGGAAACAGCATAATCTAATGTTAGTCTGGAAGATATGCATCTTTTTAATGAAATGGATGTGAAACATTTTAAGATGATTTTTAAGATTGTGGGATGTGGGAAGAATGGTGGTAACCCTTAATCTACATGTGTGGTATCCCAAGGGCAACATACAGAGGACAAACATCTCCTCAGATAGATCAGATGTGTGCTGATGGCTCAAATAATTAGATTCCTGTTGATGAGATGGAATATGAATATATCATTTTTGTGGATGTTCAGCATGTGTACATTATGTGGAGAGGCGGGTGAGCTCGTGGCTGCAGGCCCTGCTCGATAATCTACATGCATTCAGTATACCCTCCACACAAACAAACAGCACAAATGGGTACTAACCTTCCTCTTCCTTGTTCCGCTCCCCCCCCCCCCGTATATTCAGTGCATACAGGCTGAATGTCTCCAAGGGGCTTTGAAGATTCCCTCCCATTTGTCCTTTTGTCTTCCTACTTTTTTGAAAATGGAGTACAAATCTTTAGTGTGTTGCTCACTGCTTATATTTGTACAGAGAGCCTCTTAATTTAGCAAGAGATTTGATTTGCTTGAACACCTTTTTTTCTAGAAAAACATTGTTGTTGCAGCCAATAAGGTCTCCAGCAAAGTAACGGCAGTTTCATTCTCTGAGGACTGTAGCTATTTTGTCACAGCTGGAAATCGGCACATCAAATTTTGGTATCTGGATGACAGCAAAACCTCCAAGGTAAGAGGCAGTGTGAGAAACTACACCTTTGTGTGTGGTGGGGAAAAATAATAAGGAGAGATAAGACAGAGTTTCCAAAGGTTTTGCCTTGGCACCAATTGCCATTTCTCTCCTGGGGCAAGTACTAACTTGGGGGGGATTTGTTTTTGTTTTTAACCCTTCCCCCCCCCCTATTTCTCAATCCCAAAGTTCAACCCTTCCTGCATGCCCAGACCTTATCTTGAGCTACTTCTAAAAGAACAATGAAAGGGGGAAAAACATGTTTAATGTAATATGTAGTTTGACCCTCAGATGTACAGGCAACCTATCATTATTGATCCTGCTGACTATGAAGGTAGAAGATGCTTTCTCCCACTGAGGCACGGTGACCCTTGACCCTAGACTGTAAAGTTATTGGATAGCCCAGTATAAGTATAAGCAAAGAGAGAATCATTTTAAAAGTCTTACTAAAGCATGGAAACACACAGAATGGTAAAGAGCTGCTTGATTTTTTTTTTTTAAGGCTAGTCTGACTAAAGATGCTTGGGCCTCTGAGTCTGGAATGTAACTCAGATAAGCAAATACCAGTTTTGGGCAGACGACCTTGGCAGAGGCAGAGATGTCTTGGGGAAAAAAACATTCACTCACTAATTAAATGCCTGTATCCCTGTAGCTTTTACTGTAATGCTTTAGGAGCAAAAGTATACATATGGAGACCAAGTGACCCTTGATACCAAACCAAAGTACGTACCCAAAGTAAAAGATCACAATAGTTATATAGAACTAAGATATAGTAGTCATTAGAAGTAGGTCTTAAGGAACCAAAGGGTTGCTTGATTTTAGAAAAGTCTTAAGAAAAGACAAAGAAGCTTTAGTTTTTCAGAGAGGCTTCACAGGTGTTTAATTTTTGGATTAACACAGAAGAAAGGTGGGATAAGAGGACTGTATCAAGACGCACTAACGAGATGGGCGTGAAGTCCTGCCAAGAAACGGGTCTGAAGATCTGCCAAATATTGGTCTTCACACCTTTCTTTGAGCATTGTGTCATCTCTTTTAATGAGGGTAGTCTAAACCTTGCCAAAACAATTTTTAATTGAATTGATGGATGTGAAAAAGGGTCAACAATAGGTCAACACTGGATAGATGATGTTATAGCACACTCTACTGGTTTTTGAAAACTTTGTAATTCAATATGTTTAATGGTTTAATTTTACCTTTTATGGGAACTGTAACCTGAAACAAGCCTATCGGGTGTCTCTAAAGTTATCTACAGCCTATTAGGAGTTTGCCCCACCTATGATGTCAAACTTCAGCCAATGAGAAGTTTAGATATTCAAACAAAGAACCCAGAATGGTATAAAGGGTCCAGTTAATATTGAGAAATTGCTCTCATGCTTTGAGACATTAGTCCCATGAGATGCCCGTTGCTTGCAACGAATAAAACCTGCAAACGATCACCCTTGAGTACTGAATCTTGCTTTCTTGAAACCTGCAACACCACAGTATTTCTGTCCACTTCACTGAGCCTATCCAGCTAGTTCTTTTCAAATGTTTCTGTGCTTACCAGCACACAGCAGTCTTAATGTGTTGTTGTCCTTTGCCAGGTGAATGCGACAGTCCCCTTACTTGGGCGTTCTGGTTTACTTGGGGAACTGAGGAACAACTTCTTCACAGACGTGGCATGTGGCAGGGGTAAAAAAGCAGACAGCACTTTCTGTATCACTTCCTCAGGTCTCCTGTGCGAATTCAACGAAAAGAGGCTGCTGGACAAGTGGGTGGAACTAAGAGTAAGTCCCATATCTTTAGCCTCTATGCATAGAAAAAAGATGATAGGGATGTTCCAGGCCCACAAGCTCTTGCCCTAGGCCTAGGGCATTATCTGAGGACATATGATGTGTTGAACTCAAGCAGGTCTGGATCTGGTGGATGAGAGACTGTCTGGAAACTCCTATGTATGGTGGCGAGGAGGGGGCATAAGATATAGCTTGGGCTTCACTGATGTGAATCAATGTCACATGGCTGGTGATATTTAAAGGTCCAAAGGAGTGCAAGGACAGGGGTATGAGGAGAGGATTTTGAACTTTCCTTCCCCAATGCAGTGATTCTCAAATCTTTTAGAACCGGGATCTGCTTTTTAGAAAGATAATCTGTTGGGATTCACTGGAAGTGATGTCATTAACCTGGAAGTAATGTCATGGCTGGAAGTGACATCATCAATTTAGGCTTCAAACCTCAGCTGTGATTAACCAAAGGTCCCATTACACAGCACGCTTGTGCTGTTATTTTGCATAGATCTGAATTCAAACATTCTAGCTTGGAAGTTAAAGCAGAACTGGATCCTTCTCCAACCACATAACCCCCCCCCCTTTCCAAAGTCCTATCTTCCCACCTGTTCAGGGTAAAGCACCATGCTTCTCTCTCACTGGGAGCCCGCCTGCCCAGCAGCTTTGTACCCTGTACTTTCAGTTCTGTATTTTCAATGGCAGCTGAGCTAGGTGCTTTGTGACCCACCTGAAATTGGCTCACCGCCCACCTAGTGGGTCCTGATCCACAGTTTGAGAAACATTGCCCTAATGTTCTTACCTGGGCAGTCTCCCTTCCCTCATGCTGTTCTCCTAGTTGGGCTCAGTTACCTGAAGTGAGCCTGGCTGGGAGAGGACCACTGCAGGAGGAGGCATGGCCTGAAGGATGATTCTGCATTTTTTAACAAGTCTGGCCAGTAAAATGGCATCCTGTCTCTCTGCTTTATTTGTGAATGGTGGACACTGTCATTTAATGTTGTTGGATTGTGGCTGTTGAATGAAATTTGGGCCTGAGAGTCCCAAAATAATAAGTAGTAGAAATCTGGGGTGGAAAAAGAAGCACTTCAGCTGTGGAGACCCACTTAAACCTTGTAAAGTCAAAATTACTCAGGCATAGGGTTGCCCTAAATGCCATGTTGACTTAAGGCTATGAGAGCGGATCCCACAGATATTTAGGAGAGATGTCTGAAATAGCCGTTTTATTAGCACTTAGGTGTATGCTAGATGTTTTCTCCAGTAAAATCAGTTTTATTTAATCATGTTCTAAGTGTTTGATTTGTAAAGTGTGTTTATGATATATTCCACCTGGCCTCGCATCAGTGACTGCTATAGATGGCTAACTGAGGCTGAGAAATGGCAACTTGTGTCGCTTGCCTACAGCCTACCTGCTGTAGCTGAGCTACAGTGTAGATTAACTTAATTGTGCAAGATGTCCCTTTGCTGCCCTCTAGAAGTCATCATTTCCTGGATCTTACTGCCTAGATGCACGATGCTGTGTTACTACTGAGACACAGCACTGTGAACATGTTCTCTTCCTTGTGAAATGAAAAATAGTGAATGCAGTGGTTCCACTTTGATTTGTGTTTTTAACCAGAGCCTGTCTTTGCTCACTCTCCAAGTTGAATGTCTCTCTCTCTTCTCCTTTTTTTTCCTTTCTGCACCGACACCACCTTTTCTCTTTCACTTAGAACACAGACAGCTTCACAGTAAGTCAGAATGCAGTCATTGCTTCCAGCACTCCACTTCTTTATCACGCCTCGCATTTATCATAATTTTTTTTGTGATTTGTGAACAATTGCAATAGAATTTTTAAAAAAGCAGCTAAAGCAGAGTTTTTTAAAACTTGAGCCTAGAAGTATTCTTATATTTTTATGTAGGGTTGGTTTCACTCCCTGGTTCAGAAACTTTGCCTAGTAAGGAGTACAATAGATATTCTATGTCCTGTAGGAGACTATTCTTTAAAAAAAAGGATCTGTTTTACAATCAATATCCAAACTACATGGCTCTTCCTTACATCTCATCACGCCTCATTTCTTTTTTCCCTGACTTTCAATTTCCTTGTTGCACTTCATGGGGTGGCCTTTGGGAAAAATGTTGCTCATATTGGTGTCTTCTATCCTCAGACTACTGTGGCAAACTGCATCTCTGTGAACCATGATTACATCTTCTGTGGCTGTGCTGACGGCACAGTACGGATCTTTAACCCTTCAAATCTTCACTTCGTGACCACTCTGCCCAAACCTCACTTCCTGGGAACGGACATTGCCACCGTCACTGAAGCCAGGTAGGAACTGAAGGGGCTTAGTTTGAAACCAATGCCATCCATCTTTTCTTATGACAAATGACAGACTGCTTCATGCATGACGACATAAGAGTATTTTTTTTTGTACTGAGTTCCTGATTCCATTGCATCCACTTGTAATTGCAATGAACAGAAAAAGAGCTCATAGCTTGGTGGTACACCAGAGGTTCCAAGGTCAGTCCCTGGTATCTGCAGTTAAAAGGCTCTCTAATAGAAGGGTCCAAAAAGATATCTGTCTTAGAGAGAAGCTGCCAGTCTTGGGGCCAAACTGGACATTACAATAAGTCCATAATTAGCTCTGATTGGATTCTTTCAAAGATGGCCATTGGATGGGTGAGAGGGAGGGAGAGAGGAGAGAGAGATGGATTTACAGGGTGAAGGAGGTTTTGACATTTCCATGGCTGTGATCTGGATTGGACCCTCATGTGGCTGCTATTTGACAAGGAAAAATAAGCTCCCATTGGTGCCAATGTAGTTTTTCAGTAATCTGGTATTGGCAGATTATTAGCTGGTGCCTGCAATATTGACCCATAAAACAAGAGAGGTAAAAATAGATTCAAATACACAGGGAAATGATATATGCTGTCTGATCTTCCTCCTGATTTTTCAGGACACTAGTTCTGAAATGACAAAATTCATTTGTCATAAAGCTCTGCCGCTTTAAAAAGAGATATGTGTGTAGCTCTGCAATGACTCTAACATAAGAACAGCCCCACTGGATCAGGCCATAGGCTCATCTAGTCCAGCTTCCTGTATCTCACAGCGGCCCACCAAATGCCCCAGGGAGCACACCAGACAACAAGAGACCTGCAAGGCCTCCTGGGAATTGTAGTTAAGAACATAAGAACAGCCCCACTGGATCAGGCCATAGGCCCATCTAGTCCAGCTTCCTGTATCTCACAGCGGCCCACCAAATGCCCCAGGGAGCACACCAGATAACAATTGACCTCATCCTGGTGCCCTCCCTTGCATCTGGCATTCTGACATAACCCATTTCTAAAATCAGGAGGTTCCGCATACACATCATGGCTTGTACCCCATAATGGATTTTTCCTCCAGAAACTTGTCCAATCCCCTTTTAAAGGCATCCAGGCCAGATGCCGTCAGCACACTCTGCGGCAAGGAGTTCCACAGAACAACCACACGCTGAGTAAAGAAATATTTTCTTTTGTCTGTCCTAACCCTCCCAACACTCAATTTTAGTGGATGTCCCCTGGTTCTGGTGTTATGTGAGAGTGTAAAGAGCATCTCTCTATCCACTTTATCTTTCCCATGCATAATTTTGTATGTCTCAATCATGTCCCCCCTCAGGCGCCTCTTTTCTAAGCTGAAGAGGCCCAAACGCTGTAGCCTTTCCTCATAAGGAAGGTGCCCCAGCCCAGTAATCATCTTAGTTGCTCTTTTTTGCACCTTTTCCATTTCCACTATGTCCTTTTTGAGATGTGGCGACCAGAACTAGATGCAATACTCCACGTGTGGCCTTACCATCAATTTTGTACAATAGCATTATAATATTAGTCGTTTTGTTCTCAGTACCTTTTCTAATAATCCCAAGCATAGAATTGGCCTTCACTGCCGCCGCACATTCTTCATCGACCTGTCCACCACCACCCCAAGATCTCCCTCCTGATCTGTCATAGACAGCTCAGAACCCATTAGCCTATATGTGAAGTTTTGATTTTTTGCCCCAGTATGCATGACTTTACACTTACTTACATTGAAACGCATCTGCCATTTTGCTGCCCATTCTGCCAGTTTGGAGAGATCCTTCTGGAGCTCCTCACAATCACTTCTGGTCTTCACCACTCTGAAAAGTTTGGTGTCATCTGCAAACTTAGCCACCTCACTGCTCACCCCTGTCTCCAGGTCATTTATGAAGACCTGGAGCACTGGTCCCAGGACAGATCCTTGGGGCTTACCGCTTTTCACCTCTTTCTGTTGTGAAAATTTCCCATTGACACCCACTCTTTTTTTCCTGGTCTTCAACCAGGTCTCAATCCATGAGAGGACCTGCCCTCTAATTCCCTGACTGTGGAGTTTTTTCAGTAGCCTTTGGTGAGGGACCATGTCGAACGTCTTTTGAAAGTCCAGATACATAATGTCCACGGGTTCTCCTGCATCCACATGCCTGTTGACCCTTTCAGAGAATTCTAAAAGGTTTGTGAGGCAAGACTTACCCTTATAGAAGCCATGCTGATTCTTCCTCAGCAAGGCTTATTTGTCTATGTGTTTTGAGATTCCATCTTTGATGAGGCGTTCCACCATCTTACCTGGTATAGATGTTAGGCTGACCGGCCTATAGTTTCCCGGGTGTCCCCTCCTTCCCTTTTTAAAAATCGGTGTGACATTTACTATCCTCAAATCCTCTGGCACCGTGGCTGTTTTGAGGGACAAGTTGCATACATTAGTCAAGAGATCAGCAACTTCATTCTTCAATTCCTTAATAACTCTAGGGTGGATGCCTTCAGGGCCTGGTGACTTATTGATCTTTAATTTATCAATGAGGTCTGAAACATCTTCTCTTTTAATCTCTGACTTAATTTCTTGGTCAAGTGGGGCCGTTCGGGCAGCGGTATCTGCCCGAGGTCTTCTGCCATGAAGACAGATGCAAAGAACTCATTTAATTTCTCTGCCATATCTAAGTCGCCTTTTATCTCCCCTTTCCCTCCTTCACCATCCAGAGGGCCAACCGCTTCTCTGGCAGGTTTCCTGCTTCTAACGTATTTGAAGAAGCTTTTATTATTCCCCTTAATGTTGCTGGCCATGCGTTCCTCATAGTTTCTCTTGGCCTTCCGTATCACCTTCTTCCATTTCTTTTGCCACAGTTTATGTTCCTTTATATTCTCCTCATTAGGGCAAGACTTCCATTTACGGAAGGAAGCTTCCGTGCCCTTTATGGCCTCTCTAACTTGGCTGGTTAGCCATGTGGGCACCCTCCTGGACTTAGTCGAACTCTTCTTCCTTTACGCTATACAGTTGCACTGGGCCTCTATTACTGTTGTTTTAAGCAGCCTCCATGCACTCGAGAAATTGGACTCTTTTTACCTTCCCTTTCAACCTCCTTCTAACCAGCCTCCTCATTTGAGGGAACTCTGCTCGTTGGAAGTCAAGTGTTTTTGTGACAGATTTGCCCAGTATTTTTCCCCTGACGTGCATGTCGAAACGGATCGCAGCATGATCACTGTCCCCCAGTGGCTCACTAACATTGACATCTCTAACCAGGTCCTGAGTACCACACAATATTAAATCCAGAGTCACCTGTCCTCTGGTGGGCTCCATGACTAGCTGCTCTAAGGCACAAAAGTTCTAAAGACTTTACACACTTTCCTTTTGCCCATATATAGTAACTCCTTTTGGATTGTAACTGTTGCCTTTAAAAAAAAAAAAGAATTTTACTGAACAGGTAGAATGAACTATTAATGAGAGTTGCATTTTAAAATTGGGAGGATTTGAAATGGGATGCTAGGCACAGAGCACAAAGGCTAGCTGTCCCGTTTCTAAAAAACCTCATGGTGTTGAAGCATTTGATTAGGGAAATCTATATGCTGGCTCTTTAAAAAAAAAAAAAAAAATTCTGCCGATCCCTTGCCTGTCATCTCTCTCCAAGCAACAAAAATCATGTGTTTTCTAAAGTATGGGGTCTGAGAGCTGATCACAATTATAGCTGCATGCATTTTTCCACTTTAAATGAAGCTGAAACACACAGTCATCATTATAGCCCATTCATGCAGTAGGTTCCTTGTGGGATGCTTGCCTTAAGAGCACTTTGTCAGCCCTCAGTTCATTAATTGCTTTGCTTTCAGTACAATGTCAGTTGCATTCTTGGGTCTGCCAGTTCTCAGAATCTGAGCTATTCAATTGCCCTTGCAATGTCAAGAGTTGAACTTAACAGTATCTTTTTATTATTATTAATTTGCTCATTATTCTGTGCATTTCAATTTCTGCTCTAGATGTGTGGGTTGCTCTTATAATGACTTGTTACTAATCTGTTCTTCATTTTAAAAATTCCATACAATTGTCAATTTGGAAGAAATATACAAGCTGATGAACATTTGAGATGGAGGGCTGTTAGTTTACTGCTAGTTATTATTTAGTTAATTTGCAGTAATAAGTGTAGACTTGCAGTTTTTTTCACAGTTTGTATAGGGTTGCTTATCCAAATGTGCACATGAATGTGAATGCTTTGCACTACTTTCAGTGGAACGCACACCTGGACATGTTCATTCCACTGAAATACACTGAAAACAGCATACATGGTCATGTGTACCTTTGAATGTGGATTCCATTACAGTGGATCTGATTCAAGTAAAGGAAAGGGGCATAGCTAAACTTGGGACAATTAGAGTTCAGTTCTGCACATCCTTTGAACTTAATTTTCTCCTTCAGCCTGGGCCCCAGCCAGCCAGGTGGCTGGCTGGAGCAGGCTGTTAGCCAGAAGGTAAGTGGAAGTCCACTTGATCATGTTCAGCCTGGGCCCCAGCCAGTCACCCTCTCTGGGTGTCAACCTGCATCTCACTCAGTTTGAAATACAGAGATATTAATGTTTGTTTTTGTTACTGGTTGTAAAGGTCAACGCACAATAAAACCATGTGAAAAAAATTTTGAACAGTGAAAGACCTCGAAATCTATGTTTTCATTAGCAGAACAAGCAAACATTCTTCTCCTGTTGGATTTTACTCTGTTGAGTTTCTTTACTTCTTAAATCAATAACTTCACAATGAACTATTGCGCTATCTTTCTGCAGCCGCCTCTTCTCTAATATGCCCGATGCCAAGTATCCAGACACCATCGCCCTGACCTTTGACCCCAATAACCAGTGGCTATCATGTGTTTATAATGATCACAGCTTGTATGTGTGGGATGTCAAGGACCCCAAGAAAGTGGGCAAGGTTTATTCTTCCTTATACCACTCCTCGTGTGTTTGGAGCATTGAGGTAACTATGGTCGAGGGGGATCGGGCTAGAGGGGAGGGAGCAGTGTTGGAGGGATGAAAGCGAGAGCTTAGTGACTTTATTCTTGATTGTTGGGGGCTTTCAATATTAAAAAGATAATTCTCATTATGGACAGAGTCCCAATGCAATATTTTCTCCTCTTTTGTTAATGAGTTTTCCCTGCATGCTTAACTTCAGACTGCAGGAAGAAGCAATGTTTGAATATACAGTAATCAGTGGCTGAGCCCCTGGGAGTGAAGATGAACTGGAGGGGAGAAAATAAAACGCTCTTGCTGTATACAAGCTAGAACGAGGGACCAGGTTTAGGTGTTTATTGTTGTTTGTTTAAAATTCACTGCCTCTTAAATCCTCCCTGAAGTAATACGAATTGGAAGATTCCCCTATGGAATCAATCTAAGGATTGATCAAAGTCTATCTGTTACGAAGGGTCTGAAGTTTCTATTTGTGATCTCTCTGTACTAAGTGCATGTGCACCCTCACAAGTTCACAGTCTGCTTAAGGAACTGATTGCACTGTTAAAGTGTCCAGCTTTATTATTTGTGGGATGGGACATGTTGCTGATTGTTATCAAATGCTTGCCAGCTTCTGAAATTGGTACACAAATCAGGCTCCTGGTTGTACAGATATCCTGAGTATCTCTCTTGTTCCTGGCATGTTGCTTTGTATGCCCAGAAGCTTTATCCTTAGGATTAATCAGAAAAGGATCAAAGAGAATTGTTTAGGACAGTGTTTCTCGAACTGTACTCTCTGGAGCTCTGGGGCATCGCAAGATCACTTCAGGCACTGGTTCCCAAACTGTGCACCATGGCTCCCTGGGGAGCTGCAGAAACCACCCAGGGAGCCGTGGAATCCTCGTGAAAAACCTGCCACCCTTTACAATGTATAGCAGTGGTTCTCACACATTTAGCACCAGGACCCACTTACTAGAATGAGAATCTGTCAGGACCCACTGGAAGTGATGTCACGCTGGAAGTGACATCATCAAGCAGGAAAACAATCCTAGACTGCAATCCTACCCACACTTACCCAGGGGTAAGTTCCATTTACTGTCATTGTTAAAAGCATGTATATGGTAGCCTGTTAACAGTACAGGTCTGTAACATTTCCCCAAATGCAGTCACATACCATAGAAGCATCAAGTCTAATAGATTAAAAAATAAAACATTGAAAGGAATGAGGGACCACCTGAAATTGGCTCGCGACCCATGTAGTGGGTCCTGACCCACAGTTTGAGAAACACTGATGTATAGGATTGTATCCCTAAAGGGGAGCCACAGCCAGTGCTTCAGTAGGTCAAGAGAGTTGCCAGTCAAAAATGTTTGGGAACTGCTGACTTAATGGGCTCCTTGAGCACACTGCCACAAACCCGTCCCTGTTACCTGGTGGTGTCCCCACACTTCTGTTGCCCATCAGGAACTGGGCAACAGTTGTCCAGTCCTTGTCCTGGGTAGGACAAGAGGGTGAGAAGAGTGGAACGCTCATGAGGCTCCAGCTTTGGCTCCAGCTGCCACTGTGAGAAGGCTGTGCATGCAGCTGGCACTTGAGTTATAGCCTTGTGAGTTCTTCCCTCCCACCAACTGCATGCCCAGCTGTGAGCTTGGCTGGGGGTGGGAGGAAGGAGAGCGGGTAGGAAATGCATCATTTTCCTCTTTGCTTTCCTAGCCATCAGTAACCACAGCATGGCTCTTAAAGCAACCATATACAAACCTGATATCAAATATCTGTGACAGTTGGTGTAGTAGCAAAAGTCTTCCTGGGAGTAAAATATGCTTATTTTCCTTGATTTTTTTTTTAAAGTTTCATAATATGATCCAAATCTGTCCCATTTATAACAATTCAGAAGTTATTTGTTGCCTAAACAGAATTCTTTTAGGAATGTTTTCAAGCATTTTGTTCTTCATTAAAAGAAGACATTAATGAGCTATGCAAAAATATAGATGAAACAAATGCCTCTCCTCACTAAAAATAAATTTTATTTTGTTTTGAAAAAAGTTTAATAAGTAATGGTTTTATTTTTATTATTTATCAAATTTATATTCTAGTGTAGTAAACACTGACAGGTAGCACTCAGGTAAACACTCATTAGGGCTCCACGATAACTTTTAGAAGAGTAAAGGACTCCGCGAGCCAAAAAGTTTGAGAACCGCTGTTAAGCATTGCAAAATCACACTTCGCTTTTTTTATGGGTAAAAATTAGAAAGAAAAAGAACCCAAAAACTATAGTTACCATGGCAATAGCAGAGTGCTGCTCCCTGCTGGTGTGTATGTTTAGTAGAGGATTGATGGAACACACTTGCTCATTCCTGCATGCATCAGCATTTGGAGTCTTACAGAACAGTAGGGCTTCCATTTGAGGACAATTACCACAACATTTCAGCTAGATTATTTTGTGTATGTTGGACTGAAGGTACAGTTTGACTTGGGAGACCAGCTTCAAACGTGGACATTGGCCAATTAGCCTTCAATAATTACACAGAAAAGGGGATTTTGGCAGGAGCAGCTTAACTTGTAGGGATGAGAAAAGCTGCGCCAGTCAAAATTATCTCTTCTGTATACCTCTATAACAGCGGTCTTTAAACGGGAGACTGCTGTGGGCTGCAAACAGCCTTCCTGGGGTGACCAGAACTTCCTGTTCCGTGTGGGAGGCTGCCACTGTTGCTTCTGATCTCCCTCATGTTTGCTCTCCCCCTCTGCCAGGATATCCTGGTGCAGAACCTGCTTGGGCAGCAGAACATGGAAGTGGCAGGATGGAATGAACATGGGGGGGGGGGGGGGAGATCAGTGGCAACAACAGCAGCCTCCCCTGTGGAGCAGTAAGCTCTGTTCACACGGGGGAAGGAAAAGACAGGGCGCCGTATCCAGCACATGGGCTGTGTTTTGGAGCACCCTACTTTATAACAATAGAGGAGCCCTCTCTTCCATTCAGTTTGGTCACCCTACGTTTGGTCCACCTTTTATGTGAACAGATTGCTTTTTTTTTTTTTTTGCTCCGTCAGAAAGTGCAGCTACAGTTATGGAAGTTATTGTTGCTATCTTAGAAGAATCTGTCTTAGATGTCCGTTCCTTGCTTTGTTTCTTATCTGTCTTCAGGTGTATCCTGAAGTGAAGGACTGTAACCAGTCTTGCTTACCCCCAAACTCTTTTATCACATGCTCATCTGATAACACCATCCGCCTCTGGAACACCGAGAGCTCCAACATTCATGGCACTGCTCTGCATCGGAACATTCTTAGCAATGTAAGAACATCTTTGTTTTATTGGGTATCACGTGTAAGTGTGGCCTCAGACGTTGACTGGACTGGGTACTGGCCAATGACCCATGTCTATCAGAAGGCCCACCTGACTAGGCTAAACCCACAATATCAGGGGCAATGCTACTGGTGTCCAGTGTACTAGTGGGGATGGATAGTGGCGCTATAGGGGTCCCGGTGCAGGGCTTTTTGCAAGGCCGCCAGCAATCTGGCACCAGCAGTGTTGCTAATGTAAAACAGAAAGTAGAAGAAAAGCCAGCTTTATACTTAATGCGCATTCTAAGCAATATAAGCTTCCAAGTTAATTTTCAGATTTATTTGCAATGACCAAGTTAAGTGTTGCTTATAAAATCAGCCTTGTACTTGCTCACCAGCCTGATACTGTTACCTCTTTATTTTCCCCTCCTTTCACTGTGCTGTTAGTGCTGTTTAATAAGGAAAGAGGAAGCACCCAGGATGCTTGGGGTGTTAAAAAGCATACCCAAACATTTTTTCTGTCTGCCAGAACACATTGGATTGGGTTTGGTATTATGAAATAAAAATGGGCTGTGCGCAATCACCTAATTAAATGGTTTTCTGCAATTGCGTGCACAAGTCTGTTGTTAATGATACTTGAGTGGTAATTATAATATTAAGTGAAAATGGTTTCAGTCAGTTTATCTGCTACCCATGTATAAGTGGCATAATGCTATTTCCATCTAGGAAGCTCCTTAGACTCTTAGATTCTTGTCAAGGAGATCAAACTGGGTCATCAGTTTAAGCTTCTTCCAGAGTTGGCGGTATCAGATATGGAAAAAGAGATCTTTTTTCTTCACAACTTTTCCAGTTCTTTCTATATTAGTGTTGTTGCTAAATCAAAGCTGTTTCCTTATAGTGGGAGATTATAGTACTGGAAGTGTACCATTTGATTCATGCCCCTGCTTTTAGCTACTGAAATATGTAGCCCCCCCCTCCTGACCAAGGAATTAAGTCAGATAGAGGTTAAAAGAGAAGATGTTTCAGACCTCATTGATAAACTAAAGATCAATAAGTCACCGGACCCTGATGGCATCCACCCAAGAGTTATTAAGGAATTGAAGAATGAAGTTGCAGATCTCTTGACTAAAATATGCAACTTGTCCCTCAAAACGGCCACGATGCCAGAGGATTGGAGGATAGCAAACGTCACACCGATCTTTAAAAAGGGAAAGAGGGGGGACCCGGGAAACTATAGGCCAGTCAGCCTAACATCTATACCAGGTAAGATGGTGGAATGCCTCATCAAAGACAAAATCTCAAAACACATAGACGAACAAGCTTTGCTGAGGGAGAATCAGCATGGGTTCTGTAAGGGTAAGTCTCGTCTCACAAACCTTTTAGAGTTCTTTGAAAAGGTCAGCCGGCATGTGGATGCGGGAGAACCTGTGGACATTATATATCTGGACTTTCAGAAGGCGTTCAACATGGCCCCTCACCAAAGGCTACTGAAAAAACTCAACAGTCAGGGAATTAGAGGGCAGGTCCTCTCATGGATTGAGACCTGATTGAAGACCAGGAAACAGAGAGTGGGTGTCAATGGGCAATTTTCACGATGGAGAGAAGTGAAAAGCGGTGTGCCCCAAGGATCTGTCCTGGGACCAGTGCTCTTCAACCTCTTCATAAATGACCTGGAGACAGGGTTGAGCAGTGAGGTGGCTAAGTTTGCAGATGACACCAAACTTTTCCAAGTTGTGAAGACCAGAAGTGATTGTGAGGAGCTCCAGAAGGATCTCTCCAAACTGGCAGAATGGGCAGCAAAATGGCAGATGCGTTTCAATGTCAGTAAGTGTAAAGTCATGCACATTGGGGCAAAAAATCAAAACTTCACATATAGGCTAGATCAGGAGAGAGATCTTGGGGTGGTGGTGGACAGGTCGATGAATGTGTCAACCCAATGTGCGGTGGCAGTAAAGAAGACCAATTCTATGCTTGGGATCATTAGAAAAGGTAAAGAACAAAACGGTTAATATTATAATGCCGTTTTACAAATCTATGGTAAAGCCACTCCTGGAGTATTGTGTCCAGTTCTGATTGCCGCATCTCAAAAAGGATATAGTGGAAATGGAAAAGGTGCAAAAGAGAGTGACTAAGATACTGGGCTGGGGCACCTTCCTTATGAGGAAAGGCTACGGCATTTGGGCCTCTTCAACCTAGAAAAGAGACACCTCAGGGGGGACATGATTGAGACATACAAAATTATGCATGGGAAGGATAAAGTGGGTAGAGAGATGCTCTTTACACTCTCACATAACACCAGAACCAGGGGACATCCATTAAAATTGAGTGTTGGGAGGGTTAGGACAGACAAAAGAAAATATTTCTTTACTCAACGTGTGATTGGTTTATGGAACTCCTTGCCGCAGGATGTGGTGACGGCATCTTGCCTGGATGCCTTTAAAAGGGGATTGGACAAGTTTAACTCAATACAAATGAGAAGGAATGTGGTGATCCATGGAGAAGGGGAAAAATGTACCCTTTTAAAATGCTTTTCTTACTGTTGTAGAAATTATTTCAACATGTTAAGAAGGGCCTTTAAATTAAAGGAAAACAGTCCTTTACAATAGTTAGAGGGTAGCCAGATGACAATCCATCAGTCATTCTCTGTCCAAGTGACCCCCTCCCTTCCCCCTGAAAGAAAAATAATCCTTTCTAAGTGCCTGGAGAGAGACTGATTGTCGGATTGTCCTCTTAATGAGTCTGTCTTAACATCACAAAGGTCAGCAAGGCTGTTTTTAAATCACCTGAGCAAAGGGACTTTGTTTTTTAAATTGATTTGCTATAGTGTGATTTTTGCCCTCCAAATGAGTTCTGGGAATGGAACCCACACAAGTAATGAGACTCACATTATTTTATATTATAAAAATAATGGTTTTTATAACTTAGATACCAAACCATATCTCCAGTAGTTTGTACAAACATAGAACTGTAGCTTGTTTTAAAGCAACAGCAAAAGTGTGTGTTTTCACACATCCTATCCACACTTTCTTGGGAGTAAGCCCCATTGACACTAATGGGACTTACTTCTGAGTAAACATGCATAGGATTCGGCTGTCAACCTGTAATGGCATACCATGCTACAACCAGCTTCAGAAATTTGTGTTTCTATAATATTTGCAAAAGATCTAGTGGTGATTGCTGAATGATTTGGTTACTGATAATCTTCCAGTTAGGGCTTCTCACTCTATATCCCACATTGCATTGAAGAGCCTTTGCAGAAATTTGCTAAGAATTGCATCTTTTTGCATTGCAACAAAAGTATAGTTGATGAGAGCTGCCCCTATGATGTTGTCCTTTAATATTTTTTTCTTTCAGCATTTTAGGTTCTCCCTGCTGTGTACTGCTAGTATCAGGCAGCTGTTTTCTCTACCCTTTTTCTGAAATCAGGCCACATTGCAATATTATTTTCCCTTTATGCATCTTTAAATGGCTTACTGATCCATGGTTCAGCTAAACTTCCCAGATGTCTGGAATTGGGCTTTGAAACTTGCAGATTAGAGGTTACTGGCAGGTTTAGGGATAAACGGGCAGCAGGTTAAATCTATGATTGACTTTGCTGCTGTTGCAAGAGAATGAACTAGTCATGGCTTTATTCTGAATTTCTTTTTGCTTTCATCTGGGTTGCATCATCTGGGATCTCTTGTCTCTCATCAGGATCTGATGAAAATCATCTATGTGGATGGAAACACTCAGGCCCTCCTGGACACAGAATACAATACTGGTGGAGGTGTGGACAAGAGTGACACACAGGCCTTAGATGCAAAAGTAGGGATTCGCACAGTATGTGTGAGCCCTACTGGGGAACATCTGGCCTCCGGTGATAGGATAGGCACGCTCAGGTAAGCTTTGTAATCTTGGGAAGGTGTGGCCTCAGGTCAATGGAAGTGAAATGTCCTTTCTGACAACCTGCACACATGTTCCCTTTCAGAATCTATGAGTTGAGGTCCCTGAAAGAGATGCTGAAGGTTGAAGCCCATGATTCTGAAATTCTCTGCCTTGAATACTCCAGACCTGAAACAGGTAAGATGGTTACCATCCTGGCTCCCTTTCCTGATGGTTGGCATCTTGAGGTGCAACAGCTGTGCTTTCTTTCATTAAGCCATGTTCCTTTAACTCTGTTAGTAGAAACCCTCCAACATCAGGCACAAAAGGCAATATATTAAAGAGGCTACCTCTTCTTTCATTTATGTCAGAATGCCAGATGCAAGGGAGGGCATTGGGATACAAATCTCTTGCAGTCTTGTGTGCTCCTTGGGGCATTTGATGGGCCACTGTGAGATACTATACTGTGAGATACTGTGAGATCCTATGGCAGGATCCAGTGGGGCTGTTCTTATGATTCTGAAGTCTAAATGATCATACATAGACCATCACTCTTTTTTCCCCAACCTCACAGAGAAGTATCCTCTTATCTACTTCGTTTCATTTTATTATAACATCTTGCATGTTTTTAATGTGGAACTGAAGGAACTACCTTTTTTCAGTAAGGACTTTCCCCTTTCTTATCTCTGATAGGCTTGAAACTTCTAGCCTCAGCCAGTCGGGACAGATTGATTCATGTTTTGGATGCAGGGAAGGACTACAGCTTACAACAGACCTTGGATGAGCATTCCTCTTCCATCACAGCAGTGAAATTTGCAGGTAATGGGGTCAGGGGACATCTGTCCTTGTTAACCTGAGTCAATAAGCAAACACCTGTTCTTCTTGGCAGCTGTATAACAGATAGGCTTTGGTAACTTTCCTGATTCATTTCTTGTAGTATTGTCCCTTAACTGGGGCTTATTCCTCCTTTCTATATATCCTGAATGTTTTCCTCCTTCCCTCTTGGGTATTAGGAACTGCTGAAGTAAAGAGAGAAAAATTAAGTAGCATGAAATTGCAACCAAGGCTTTTCTTTTGCTTACCATGATGTTTTAAGTGATAGAAAAGGGAAAATCCCCTTGCCATTCTTTCCTCCCTGGTTTTTATAACTTAGATACCAAAACATAGCTCCAATAGTTTGTACAAACATAGAACTGTAGTTCGTTTTAAAGCAACAGCAAAAGTGTGTGTTCTCTTTTCACACATGCAGGGGGAATGCATGAGCCTGAGACTCACTGCAGGTTATTCATTGTCTGAATCAGCCTTGGTGGGAGTTGTGGACTTCACAACCAGCATAAGAAATGTAATAACCAGCTCTGAAACTGCTAATCTTGCAGTTGTTTAAGCTGATACTAGCAGCAAAGGGATATGTTCACCCACACACAGAGACGCACACGTACGCACACACGCAAATTGAAAGCATGTACTAGCTCATGAAGGATAGTTGAGGTGGCAAAATTGAGTGAATAGTTTCATTTAAGAGAGAAGGAAATGATGCATAGATTCATTTCAAGTTTTCCAGTAAATCTATTCCTGACCCGACGTGTTTCTCTCCTTCAGCCAATGATGGAAAGGTGAGAATGATCAGCTGTGGTGCAGATAAGAGTATCTATTTCCGCACTGCGCAGAAGGTAATTCCATTAAAGTATTCTCTTTTTATATAACTTGTGGTTTAGAGCTATTTTAAGATTAGTGGTGGAAGCAAAGGTTTTGGATGATGTTCCAGGCCCTTTTCTTTTCCATGTCAACTTTAGTGCATGTTTATAGGGCCAAAATGTAAAAAATTATGCAGGACTGTTATAGTGGAACAAGTTAGACACTATCTGATTTGATCCTCTAATGCAGTGGTTCCCAGAGTTGCTGGGCTCCTGGAGCCCTTGTAGCATCTTCTACTGGGCTCAGCCAGGCGCCACTATCTTTGATTTTGCAAAATCTCCAAGTAGGTGGCACCCTAAGGCATCGTAATACACACTTTAGGAACCCTGCTCCAGTGTTAGTTGTTTTTGTGGAAGCACATTTGTTTCTTGCTTGTGGAGAGATCGCACGTGTAGACTGTCTTGTTTTTGTTTCCATCTCTGTTCCTTATGCTCAGACAGGTGAAGGGGTCCAGTTCACTCGGACACACCATGTTGTCAGGAAGACCACTCTGTATGACATGGATGTGGACCCTAATTGGAAATATGCTGCTATTGGGTGCCAAGACCGTAATATCAGGTTGGTTTACTAGTTATGTTGTTTGTTTGGGAAATTAATTTTGGCTTGTTGACTAGACAGAGTTAATTTTAAGGAATACTAGGACAAAGTCAGGTGGCACACCTGTGTGTAGAAGATGCTACTTGCCAGCTTCCTTACTGATCTCCATTCACCCTACACTCCATTCCTGAAGAGGCAGTGATTCTTTCTAACATCTTTATTTTTAATTCCCCGACATTCCTCTCCGCCGTCTGGTGCTCCAAGTGAGTGCCAAGCAGTGGACCGCTGGCCTTTGACCGGTGCTGTCCTAGAATCGGCTCGCGCTGGGGCAGCTCCAGCACTGGGCCTTATGGCACATTTGCAACAGTGTGTGCCGGTGGTGAACTGTCACACACTGCTCTGGATTAGGCCCTTAATTTCTAGCCTAGCCTAGGTCCCAACATATGCATTATCTTTTAATAACAGAGGCCTACAAAACTGAGGGTCAGAAAAGTTTTTCCCAAACTTTATGGTGGTTTGATATGAATTTGGGGTGCCGATTCCAAAAATGGCGTCCGTTTTGCCCTATCACGTCTAGTTTTGGAGATATAACGTTGTTAGTGAATGGTTCAAGCAGCTTCCTCATGAGGAAGCCATGGTGTAGGCTTCCTCATGAGGAAGCTGCTTGAACCATTCACTAAAGAGGCTATGCTGTGTCTCCAAAACTAGACGCGATAGGGCAAAACAGATGCCATTTTTGGAATCGGCACCCCAAATATACCCGGGAATTGGTGTAACATTTAAGGAAGCAAAATGTGTGTTGGCCTGTGTAATCAGAAAGGCCTTGTAATTTTTTAAACAGTCTCAGTATTTAAAGAACTAGCCAGTTACCATGATTAGATTATTTATCTTCTAGCTAACCTGAATACAAAGCAGTGTATGAAAAACTATCACAAAGATTATAGGCAGAGAATCACAAGCCTTATAGGCAGAGAATCACAAGCCTTATGAGGAAAGGCTATGGCGTTTGGGCCTCTTCAGCCTAGAAAAGAGACGCCTGAGGGGGGACATGATTGAGACATACAAAATTATGCAGGGGATGGACAGAGTGGCTAGGGAGATGCTCTTTACACTCTCACATAATACCAGAACCAGGGGACATCCACTAAAATTGAGTGTTGGGCGGGTTAGGACAGACAAAAGAAAATATTTCTTTACTCAGCGTGTGGTCGGTCTGTGGAACTCCTTGCCACAGGATGTGGTGCTGGCGTCTAGCCTAGACGCCTTTAAAAGGGGATTGGACAAGTTTCTGGAGGAAAAATCCATTATGGGGTACAAGCCATGATGTGTATGTGCAACCTCCTGATTTTAGAAATGGGTTATGTCAGAATGCCAGATGCAAGGGAGGGCACCAGGATGAGGTCTCTTGTTATCAGGTGTGCTCCTTGGGGCATTTGGTGGGCCGCTGTGAGATACAGGAAGCTGGACTAGATGGGCCTATGGCCTGATCCAGTGGGGCTGTTCTTATGTTCTTACAAGGTAGTTGCAATTAGGAACCATGAGATGCAGTGCTGGCCATCAGCTTAGATGGCTACACCAGAAGGCTGATGAAGTACTGGCTTTGTGACTGTGAATCAGGACCTCCTTGCTTTGACCCCCACCTCTACCTTGAACTCAGTAGCTGGCTTTAGGCACGTTGCTTCTTCTGTCTTAGCTCACCAGCTGCAGAATGGGGGAAATAATATTTACACCCCTTACAGTGTCCTTGTAAGGCAGTGATTTTCAACTTTTTTCATCTCACAGCATATTCACAAGGCACTAAAATTGTCAAGGCACACCATTAGGTTTTTGACAATTGACAAGTCATACCAAGTTGCCAATGGGGGGCTCACATTTCCCATTGGCCCTACTAATAAATGACCTTCCCCAAATTCCTGTGGCACACTTGTGGACCACTGGTGTCACACCAGTGTGTCACAGCACAGTGGTTGAAAATGGCTGTTGTAAGGAGTGCATCAGGATATTACATGTTAAGTACTTTGCGGTGGTGATGATTTATGGAGGGTAAATAATTTATGAATGTTTATGGAGGGATTTCATGGAGGGTAGGTTTGTCAATGCTCCTTGGGAATTATGATTAAGTGGAATCTCCTTGCTCCTTATGACCTTGTTGGAGGTCCTTTGGTTACTCACTGGCAAGAATGAAATGCTTGGACTTGGTGATTCTCTGATCCGATCCAATATTTTAAATTATTTTATTTCTTTCTCAGAATTTTCAACATTAGCAGTGGGAAGCAAAAGAAGTTATACAAAGGATCTCAAAGTGAAGATGGCACCCTCATTAAAGTAAGACCACAGTCCCTTTCAGCATAACCCATTGCTGTCCTCTCTTCCCATTTTCTTGGTTACATTTATAGTTGTTCTGTATTCTAATTGTGTATCTGGAGTTTATTCCATGTAATGTGATAAAGATGCACTTTGTAATATAGTGCTTATAGATGGGATTTTTTATTTGCATGTTGGTTGCAAAATGGTTAATCTGTTGTCAAGGCATCCTAGTTGTAAATTAAAGATAAAATGCTATACTTAAAAAATAGGCTGCTCATTACTCCAGAAAGTAATTAGCTAAAATCCATAAGCCTCATATTTGAACCACTCTGCAATAAAAATAGAAATTCATGAATAAACTCATGGCTGTAGATTGCTTATCTCAGTGCCTTGTTTTTAAAGTAGCAGCTGTCGATAATTTGGCAGCTGCTGCTACTCTATGCTTGGCCATATGCACAAAACTCAGTATTGCTGCTTAAGCATATTTAAGACATACTTTCCATTGTCTTCCTCTTGCAAAATTCTGGGCATTTCCGCCATTGGTCTTTCAAGATTTCTGCATGCTATGTGATGGCATGCTGAGCCTTGTGCTCAGCCTCTAAGGCTTTGTTGTTTCTCAGCCCCCTATAGATTTAATTCTAGAAGGGCCTCTTCTATCCCCATCAGCTTGTTTGCTTTCCAAATTCAGCAATGCAGACTGTTAGAAATATGAGGAGATGGCAGTAATGTCAAGGGAAGAGATCTGTGAATGAGGAAGTGGCTGACATCCAGAGAAACACTAATCTTTGGTCTCTTCTGCATTTGTGAGAGACTCCTGACCTCTAATGCTTAGTGTAATGTGTATAACAATAAATTTATATGGGTGTCTACTGATGGCGTGTTTATCAATACGTAGGGTCATCTTCCCTGGTGCCAAGCAGTTGTAAGGATGACTGTCTTAAAACAGATGTTCTTACTGGCCCTTTTATTGTACCGGTAACTGTACCGCACTGAATGTATTATTCTGCATTAAGAAAAGCTGTGCTCTGTGCAACAGAACAAATGAGGCCAACTGATTTATATGAATTCGCTTCATCTGTAGAATTACAAGGAAAAGATTCTTTGTCACATTTATTTCATACTCTCTTGCCAACGAAGTCAGGACAACAGTGGACATGGAGTTCATTATATCCTCATAACCAGGGCCAGCCCATCAATAATGTGAACAGTGCAGCTTGAGTCAAGCAGTGGGTTGCAGGGACTGGTGAACCGGCGTGGTGCCCCTTTAACCCTGAGTCTGTAGTCGCCGTCTCCTTCCAGACTACCATGGATAGAGTTGCTGCAGTCCATTTCTCACTTGCTTTTACTGAGCTGAATGCAGTGTGGAAGCATTGATCCAACCCCCTGTCACTCAACTCACTCATTCCCCAAATAAAACAAAGTGCAGGTTGTGCTAGGATCACTAGGTTATGTCATTGGGTATTTGTATTGAGCTAAAGAATTAAAATGTGTCTAGCTGCTAGTGTTTCAGCTCATACAGTATAATATTAATTGTGCATGAGATACAATAAAAATCTGTATGAAAAAGTTTATAGATGAGTGTTTAAGTCCCGCTGACTTCAGTGGAAGAGTAGAGTGCATGCTCAATTCTCTCCCTTTTAATATCTATGAGAAGTGCTTAACTTTGGCTACCTCAGCAGAACCTGCACGGATTGTTCTATATGTTTAGTAAAATCTTGCAGACCAGACTTCATAAAGAAAAAGACCTGAAACACAGCTGTTATTTCAAGCAGTTGTTTCTCTTCTGGATTGCTTGTTTTAGGTGCAAATGGATCCTTCAGGTCTCTATATTGCAACAAGCTGCTCTAACAAGAACCTTTCTATCTTTGATTTCTACTCGGGCGAGTGTGTAGCCACAATGTATGGGCACTCAGGTAAATAGCAGAACTGTTACTGATAGCAAATATTAGTTTGAACCATCTTGGTCGCTGATATCTTGCTGGCTCTTTGCTTTTAAACTGTTGCCAGTTATGCTTTATTATTGTTTTCTGACATTTTGTACTATCCTGCTTTTCTCCTGAACTTCAGTTAAAAATAGGCTATAAATTGCCTAAATAAATATAATTTTGCTTTTAAAACTGTCACACCCCCTCTGCCAGTTATGCTTTATTATTGCCCTGACGTTTTGTACTTTTCTATCCTGCTTTTTTCTATCTTGAACTGCAGTTTAAAAAGGGCTGTAAATTGCCTAAATACAATTTTATAAGGTGAAGGAAATGGATGTTAACCATGTGTTTAATGAGATAATGATATTCATATGCTAAGTATTATTATTAAGAACTTATTTAAAAGCTCACAGACTTGTTTACACAGAAATAGAGATGGGGGGATGGTTCCTTGTCCCAGAAGTGTTCACAATTTAAACAAAAGGTACAAAAGAGACACCAGCAAACAGTGATTGGAAGAGACATTATGGTGGGCCGCTGTGAGATACAGAAGGCTGAACTAGATAGGCCTTTGGCCTGATCCAGCAGGGCTCTTCTTATGTTCTTATGGAATGAATAGGGACAATGGTCTCCCAGTTAGCTGGATTGTCAGTCTTCCTTGCTCTTAAATCTTTCAACCTGAGAAAACGGGGGGTTCCAGGCATTTCCTGGATTAAAACATCACCATTGCCTCAGTAAGAAAAGCTCAGATGGTTGATGTGTGTTGGTGCCTGGGATGTTTCAAGTACCTTTTTCCTTCTGATTTTTTAATAGAAATTGTAACTGGGATGATGTTCAGCAATGACTGTAAACACTTGATCTCAGTTTCTGGTGACAGGTAAGCAAAGGATGTCTTTTTGCTGTAATTTTTCCTTTCATCAGTAGCATGGACGTTGGTGCCATCTCTTATGCTGCTTAAAACCAGTATTCACTTGTGGACCATGTAGTGATTCCAGGTTGGAAAAGCAGGACTGGATTAACTGCTATGCCACGTACTATGGTGTTCAGCTCCAGCCATGCTAATTGTACATAGAATTGCTTTAAAGACGCATCTGTTTGTTTAAAGTACTTGTATGCCCCCTTTCCAAATTTGCTCTAAGTGACCAATATTTTATGAGCAAAAGCCCAACGATGAAATTTTACGAGCAGCAAAGAAGAAAAAAACAGACAATAAATAGTTTTTTCAAAGCCAAGCATTTTCAGATTCCTGCCAATAGATATCAGGCTTTAATTCACGGGTATCCAGGAGAATTTAGAAATATTGTGGAAAGCCATTCTTCTGCTGGAAAGCAAAGCAGAAGTTTCGGTCTAAAGCAAGATGATAAGACACATTTCCTTCTTCCAGCTGTATTTTTATCTGGCGTTTGAGTTCTGAGATGACCATCAACATGCGGCAGCGACTGGCTGATATGAAACAGAGAGGGAAGCAAGTGGAAAAAGCTCAACCAGGAAAAGCAGCTGGGCTCATCAGGTAGGAGGAGGGGCTGCTACTGCTTTGACAGTTTGCAGTAATGAGGGATTTACTAGCTGCACACTCAAGTATATTTTACCTTGCTTCTTGTCCTTGGCAGATGCTAGTAATGTGATTAATATTCTTCATCTGTGCTTTAAGAGATTTGCATCAGATTAGTCTTCATTTGTCTTTGTAATATAGGAGGTGCAGCACTGAAAATAGATCTCATGGAATATAGATCTAATGGAACCCCTACAGATGCTGAGGACTGACCTATATTTATAAAATGCCCTTCCAAAGAGGTTTCTTGACAGGTTTCATTGGGGAAACCATTCCACTGAACAGCAGCCCAGTCCTATCCTTTCTCCCACACTGGTGCAGCCATGCCAAAAATGGGTGTGCTGTATCTAGCATGGGGGGGGGAGGGGCAGATCAGGAGGCTTCAACAGGGAAAGGGGATTTAAATCTCCTTATCTCTGCATAAGCCTCTCACACTGCAGTGGGTCTCCTCAGACCTGCTAGCACAAGTCCAAGAAAAGAAAGGGGGCAGGGAGGCTGCAGAAAAAGGGGATAGGATCCTGCATACACCATTTTTGCTAGATCCACCCCCCTACTGCCTTCCTGCCTCTGTTCCTTCCTGTTCCTGCCCTGTTCCACCCTCCTCCACTCCCTCTCTGTATCCCTCTCCTCCCTTACCTTCCTCGGCAGGCAGCTGGGGATCTGCTGGCATGGGCAGAAGGTCCCGGCCTTCTTGCCAGTGTCCCAGCAGCATGCTACTTAGCACATGGCCACAGCACCTTTTATGGAAATCTGCGATACTGGAACATCTGTTCTGCTGCTGCCCAGCTCAGTTGCAATTGGGCCAGAAGTGTCACCATTGACAAGACTCTACACCATGTCATGTCATAGCAAATCTCTCTTTCTGACCAGAAGGGACACACAGCAGGGCCTCATTAGACAACTGAAGGGAATGGGAAGGGTCACATATGAATGGTGCTACTAGGTATTATTGCAGGACAATGGAAGTCAGTCCTTGAAGGCGATGCTACAAAGAGCATTGGTGTTGCAAGGTTCTAGGTTTAACTCCTGCTGAGTCATTGCTGAAATGAAGCCCTGGTGGTGCACCCTTAATATCCACTCCTGCTATGCGGTGGAATTTAGCCATGGAGAAGACTTTTCAAGCCAAAAATCCTGGAGCTGTGCAGCAGTGTTCTTTTTATAGCCGACTCCTCACCATTCATTCCAGCAGCTGCAAAGCTTTGCCTTTTTTGAGACTCGGCCTGGATCTGACACTCCCAGTTTCAGTCAATATTGTAAGGCTCGTTCATCACATGCTCTGCTTGTAGAGTTGGCTCTGTGACGTGCCCAGCCCAGCGGTTTGTTGGAAAACAAGTTTGGTGACCTTTTTGCTTAAGCTGGAGACTTTTCCGTTCTGGCCGGCTTTAAAAGGCACAGGGCCTAGTTGTGAGATGTGAACAGAGATCTGAGAACACTGCTAGCCGGAGTTTAGAAGGATGTAGACCACTTTTGCAGTACTGATTCGTGGAGCTAAAAAGCTGGGGACCTTGTGTAAGTCTCTCTCTCTCTCTCTCTCTCTCTCTCTCTCTCTCTCTCTCTCTCTCTCTCTCTTATTTTTATGGATATGCATTCCTGGGAGGTTGAATATGGCTACGAGTTTCTGAATTGCAGCTTAATGTTTATGAGGATGTTGGCCCCTATGTGGCCTTGGCAAAAGATGCATAGAAACATTTAACTGTTCTTCTGTATAAAACTTTTTAGGTTACCTTTCTAGTTCATTGTTTCAATGATGTAAGAAACCAGGTGCTGAATGTAATGTATATTTGGAAGACGGCTAGTGCTTTTAGTGGTTATGTATTCTGAGAGCATCACAAGGTGAATGAGCAAAGTAAGATCATTTGGAAAGTCATGGAAATGGAGAGTGTTGATTTGGGGGACTTGAGATTTTAGCTCTGAAATGACATGTTCTGATGCAACTGATATGATGGAAATTAGTCTTCCAAATCATGGTTTGGGCAGCTCAGGAATGAGCCACTGGTTGCATGTTCTCTTTCCTCTCATGGCTCTTGTATCCTAACCTGAACTTGCCTGTACTTCCTAATTTTTTTCAACTATAGTTTGTCATGATGTCTGTCTTGACAGATGATGGGTAGCAGGTTGGCTCCAAACTGCTATGATTTGAAACCATGGTTTGCAGTGGACTGACTTTGTAAATGATGGCTAGATAGCACTGATCAGTTTGCTGATTCAAATATCATAGCAAATTATGGTTAGAGTGAATCAAGAAGCTGACCCTGCATGCAAGGGCAAGGAATGAGAGTGTGCAAGCCCACAGCATGATCCCAAGTCTCCAAAGCATTATTTTGGAAGATCATGACATTTGAACCGGGCCACTGTGCTGGAATGTTCTGCTAAGGAATCTTCTGGATCTTGTCCTCTGATCACATTTTGCAAAAGAATTCACTAATATATTTTAACTTTTCTTGAGCATATGCTTTATTCAGGGTTCAGATTTTGCTCATGTAATTTTTATGCTGGATTTTTAATATCTTGTGCTGTTTTGACTTGAATGGGAGGCAAATATACAAAGTTCATTATGCAGCACTCAGGATTTTCAGGCCAAATTTTGTACAACAGTTTTAATAGATTCTTCTGTCTTGATTTTCCTCTTTCTTCCTACTTCATTTATTTTTGTAAAACCCATGCTTTTCCTGAAAGAAAGATTAAGCGTAAGGTTATCTCGGTGGGCAAAACACTCAGAGGGTTAAAGCTCATCTGTTAGAAATTAATTACGTTTTGTTCTTTTATCAACTATGATCAAGCTGTAGTTTTCAGTTCTTTTTTTCCTGGTGATTTTAGATGGAAGTGCACTTTTTGACTTCCAGGTAGATCTGGTTTTCTCAAACTGTGGGTCAGGACCCACTAGGTGGGTCGCGAGCCAATTTCACTTGGGTCCCCATTCATTTTAATATTTTATTTTTAATATATTAGACTTGATGCTACCACGGTATTTGACTACAGTTGGGGAAATGTTACAGACCTGTACTTTTAACAAGCTACTATTCATGTAACAATAATAGTCAATGGGACTCCTGGGTAAGTGTGGGTAGGATTACAGCCTAGGATTGTTAAAAAAATTATCCTGCTTGATGATGTCACTTCCAGTCATGACATCACTTCCGGTGGGTCCTGACAGATTCTCATTCTAAAAAGTGGGTCCCAGTGCTAAATGTGTGAGAATCACTGAGGTAGATAATCTGTACTTGTATTCTGTGAAAGCCCTTTTGTTCTATTGGGTTTTCACTTCAGTGGTGGCTTCCTATCAGATGTCTGGCAAGGCACGAATTTTTTCTAGAAAAAACAGGGTCTTTCCTATGTGGAAAGAAGGAAGTGAAAGTTCTGCTAAATGGTACAATGAAGAATGAGTGACTGTTTCACTGCCCTGTTTGTCTAGCGTTATACTGATTTTTTAATTTTATTTTATTCCTTTGGGGAGAATTGTAAGGATGTTACTTTCACCATACTAACATTTTAGAGAAAGGGCTTCAGGAAATTGTCACCTCAAATTATTTTAGAAGTCGGAAAAACAATACTTGTTTCAGTTGCACAGGGCATTGCATAAGCAATGCTGCCCTTAAAAGGCAGATAATCACAGTGGTAATGTGTCTCGTTGCTTTCTTTAAGTTGAATTATTTTAAATATTCATGTTTTTCTTTTTTAAAGAAGTTCAATTAAAATTCACAACACTAAAGAAAACAAGTTATTCCTTGTGATATAGTTTTTTCTTATTCAGTGATACAAATAGAAATGGAAAGTCTTCAGCTATGCACATATGTGGGACACACCAGTGGCATAGCTAGAAGGAGTGCAAAGCAATAAGTTTTGCAGGTGTCTGAAGGTGCTGTACAAGCGACCCCTCCCCCTCTGAGCCATTTCGGGCGGGGTAAGCAAAATGGAATGTTTTGCTCCCCCTGCCGCTTGCACGCCGCTTGCACGCCACAGTCAGGCACCTGCAAAACTTAGTGCTTTGCACCTCCTCTAGCTATGCCACTGGAACGCTTACAAACCAGCAACTGTGAAAATATATTACCATCAATGCATGTGGGGCAGAAAACTACAGCCATGGTCTCCCAGGCAAGGCCTGCTATTTGTCTTTTCTTTTCAGATGCAAACTTGTACAACTAGGAGGCTCTCTTTGTTGCTGTGTCATCCCTTAGAGTCAGTCATTCCTGAATTAAATTAGATGGTGTTGCTTACTGCAAGCACTCTGTTACTTGCAAGCCTTGCTGTCTGTTGACAGAGGCTGCTCTGGGTCCTTGAAGAAGGTGGAACTCAAAGCAATTAGCATAGAAATGCCATTCACTACAGACAGCCCAGATCTCCACCTTGCTAACCTATATGAGTCATCAGCCTGCTCTTTACTCAGTACTGAAAGAACTGAACATCAGAGTCTTGAACTGGACTAAGATATAGCTGAACAGGCTCCTCCAATCTCTCTTAGGGGCATGCTCTGTCTTACTTCATCTATCACTGGGCAGGTAGAGGTTTGCCACACTACTTCATGGTGAGCAGTCAGTTTTGGTGTCCTTGAAGCATTCTGAAACCCCATTTTTTTACTGCTTTGAATTTGAGCTTCATACGTCAGAACAGAACTGCATATTACTCTGGCAAATATGTGCCCCCTAAATCTACACTTGCTGAGATAAGACATGAACAAGCATTGCATTCTGAGATGGGGGAGCACTGGATGGGAGGAAGCACAATTAACCCTTCGTGTGCCTACCATTTTTTTCTTGCTGATGACCCGCATCCACCAGGCTGTCTTTTTTTTTTTTCCCCCAACTAAATTTACTTTCAGTCTCCGTGCCTGGCAGTTGGGATTTTTGGTTTTTAATGGCATGTGGGGCAGTGATTGCAGAAGAAAATTGGCAGGCATGGATTCTTCTGATGTCTGCTCATTCTTCCTTGCAATGCATCCTCACACATTCACATTACGAAACAAAAAGTGTTTCAGGAATCCAGTTTTTACCTCCTAACATGATATTCCACCCTCAGTCAGTCAATTTGTACAAAGGGAGGAAGTCATTCTCATACTTTTCTTTGAATTCCAGACCAGAAATCGGATGGGGACCTTGAAATGAGGAAACAGATCAGGGAAGTGACAAGGAGGGACAGGGTTGTAATCATGGGGGACTTCAATTATCCTCATATTGACTGGGTCAATTTGTGTTCTGGTCACGATAAGGAAACTGGATTTCTTGATGTGCAAAATGACTGTGGCTTAGAGCAGCTAGTCACGGAGCCCACCAGAGGGCAGGTGACTCTGGATTTAATATTGTGCAGTACACAGGACCTGGTTAGAGATGTAAATGTTACTGAGCCATTGGGGAACAGTGATCATGCTGCGATCCGTTTTGACATGCACGTTGGGGGAAGAATACCAGGCAAATCTCTAACAAAAACCCTTGACTTCCGACGGGCGGACTTCCCTCAAATGAGGAGGCTGGTTAGAAGGAGGTTGAAAGGGAGGGTGAAAAGAGTCCAGTCTCTCCAGAGTGCATGGAGGCTGCTTAAAACAACAGTAATAGAGGCCCAGCAGAGGTGTATACCGCAAAGAAAGAAGGGTTCCACTAAATCCAGGAGCGTGCCCGCATGGCTAACCAGCCAAGTTAGAGAGGCTGTGAAGGGCAAGGAAGCTTCCTTCCGTAAATGGAAGTCTTGCCCTAATGAGGAGAATAAAAAGGAACATAAACTTTGGCAAAAGAAATGTAAGAAGGTGATACGGGAGGTCAAGCGAGACTATGAGGAACGCATGGCCAGCAACATTAAGGGGAATAATAAAAGCTTCTTCAAATATATTAGAAGCAGGAAACCCGCCAGAGAAGCGGTTGGCCCTCTGGATGGTGAGGGAGGGAAAGGGGAGATAAAAGGCGACTTAGAGATGGCAGAGAAATTAAATGAGTTCTTTGCATCTGTCTTCACGGCAGAAGACCTTGGGCAGATACTGCTGCCCGAACGGCCCCTCCTAACCGAGGAGTTAAGTCAGATAGAGGTTAAAAGAGAAGATGTTTCAGACCTAATTGATAAATTAAAGATCAGTAGGTCACCGGGCCCAGATGGCATCCACCCAAGAGTTATTAAGGAATTGAAGAATGAAGTTGCAGATCTCTTGACTAAGGTATGCAACTTGTTCCTCAAAACGGCCACGGTGTCAGAAGATTGGAGGATAGCAAATGTCACGCCTATCTTTAAAAAGGGAAAGAGGGGGGACCCGGGAAACTATAGGCCGGTCAGCCTAACATCCATACCGGGTAAGATGGTGGAATGCCTCATCAAAGATAGGATCTCAAAACACATAGACGAACAGGCCTTGCTGAGGGAGAGTCAGCATGGCTTCTGTAAGGGTAAGTCTTGCCTCACGAACCTTATAGAATTCTTTGAAAATGTCAACAGGCATGTGGATGCGGGAGAACCCGTGGACATTATATATCTGGACTTTCAGAAGGCGTTTGACACGGTCCCTCACCAAAGGCTACTGAAAAAACTCCACAGTCAGGGAATTAGAGGACAGGTCCTCTCCTGGATTGAGAACTGGTTGGAGGCCAGGAAGCAGAGAGTGGGTGTCAATGGGCAATTTTCACAATGGAGAGAGGTGAAAAGCGGTGTGCCCCAAGGATCTGTCCTGGGACCGGTGCTTTTCAACCTCTTCATAAATGACCTGGAGACAGGGTTGAGCAGTGAAGTGGCTAAGTTTGCAGACGACACCAAACTTTTCCGAGTGGTGAAGACCAGAAGTGATTGTGAGGAGCTCCAGAAAGATCTCTCCAGACTGGCAGAATGGGCAGCAAAATGGCAGATGCGCTTCAATGTGAGTAAGTGTAAAGTCATGCACATTGGGGCAAAAAATCAAAACTTTAGATATAGGCTGATGGGTTCCGAGCTGTCTGTGAGGAGGAGATCTGTGTTCTGAGGAGAGAGATCTTGGGGTGGTGGTGGACAGGTCGATGAAAGTGTCGACCCAATGTGCGGCAGCAGTGAAGAAGGCCAATTCTATTCTTGGGATCATTAGGAAGGGTATTGAGAACAAAACGGCTAATATTATAATGCCGTTGTACAAATCTATGGTAAGGCCACACCTGGAGTATTGTGTCCAGTTCTGGTCGCCGCATCTCAAAAAAGACATAGTGGAAATGGAAAAGGTGCAAAAGAGAGAGACTAAGATGATTACGGGGCTGGGGCACCTTCCTTATGAGGAAAGGCTACGGCATTTGGGCCTCTTCAGCCTAGAAAAGAGACGCTGAGGGGGGACATGATTGAGACATACAAAATTATGCAGGGGATGGACAGAGTGGATAGGGAGATGCTCTTTATACTCTCACATAATACCAGAACCAGGGGACATCCACTAAAATTGAGTGTTGGGCGGGTTAGGACAGACAAAAGAAAATATTTCTTTACTCAGCGTGTGGTCAGTCTGTGGAACTCCTTGCCACAGGATGTGGTGCTGGCGTCTAGCCTAGACGCCTTTAAAAGGGGATTGGACAAGTTTCTGGAGGAAAAATCCATTATGGGTTACAAGCCATGATGTGTATGCGGAACCTCCTGATTTTAGAAATGGGTTATGTCAGAATGCCAGATGCAAGGGAGGGCACCAGGATGAGGTCAATTGTTATCTGGTGTGCTCCCTGGGGCATTTGGTGGGCTGCTGTGAGACACAGGAAGCTGGACTAGATGGGCCTATGGCCTGATCCAGTGGGGCTGTTCTTATGTTCTTATGTTAATTCCTGTACGCTTTTTATCCTGATGCTCTTTCTGACTTAAATATAGCAGCAGTCCTACTCAGGTCAGACAGTCTGGATCTCATTCCCATGAAGTTGCAAGGAATCAAAAAGCCATCAGAGCCTGCTCTTTGCTTAAAGACAGGCTTCTTAATTCACTAGCCACCCACAGTAAATCCACACCATCTAGACCACCATCTAGACTACCATCTAGTACCCCAAGCAGGAGGATAATGAGATGCTTATCGAGTAATGTGTTTTAAGGGGCTGTTAATTTGAAAAATCAGAATTCTCCTGCTGTATAAAGTAACAAATACTAAAAACATCACTGCTCCTTTGCCCCTATTTTTGTATCGCTGGTAATTTGCACATTGCAGGGAGTGTTGTTCCCCAGCCAGACTATCCCGTATTTGGTAGATCAGGTTATTTTTGTCTCCTGAATAATGCCTTGTGCTAGATGCCTACCCGAAGCACTCCATAAAAGTTGCTAATAGTATGCTTGGCTTTCTTATGTAAGACCATGAAACAGGTGTGATGCTGATGAATTTGAATATGACTTACGACTTGAATCTAGCCAGTCTTGACGGATAGTTCAGTTCTTCTTGTTTTGGCTGAAAAGGAAAAATGTGTCTTTTGCTGGTGAAAGCTTATGCTTGGGGCTCATGCCAGGAATTTCTGTCTTATCCATTTTGATTAAGGATCCATCCCAGGTATGTTAAGCACTCTCTTTCTGTTGTGTCTCAGGACTGACATGCAGGGTAGTATAGAATTATGGTGCCAAGGTTCTGTAGATGGTTTTATGTTGCAAAATGTAATTAGGTTATTTTCTAATAATACTATTGATCTTTTTTTCTCCCACCTAAGGGCCAATTGCCTCTTTATGTAGCAGCAAAACTAATAGTATGTCTATAGCAGTTATAAAATTTAGTAAAGAAAAATGGGTGAGAGGAACTATCCAAGCTAAGGGTACCATTTAACCAACTTTAAACACTTTTAAATCTCATTGTTTATTAGTGGGAGAGAATTAAGTATGTGCGTAACTCTCTCGTTGAAGCCTTTGTAACTTAAAAGTTCTTAATTTGCCGTGGTTGTTGCCCCAATTATTTGGGGGGGGGGAGATGTTGCTTTGATTGAAAAGATGAACCATCTATGGATTAGTTATGGTGTGTGTCTTTTGTCTGTTTAATGTATTATTGCTATGTCTCTGGACCGTTAGTACTTAAGCTGAATTGCTGGGTTTTCAGGAGGTCAGAATAACTTGTCATCCACTTCTTGTACCTCCTTGGCAATTTAAATTTGCTGAGGTCCAATTGTGGAGTAATGGTTGTGTATACAAAGTGCTTATTCTTTGAGATCATCTGGAGAGATGTCCTTTCTCAGGTACCCCAGTTGTAGAAGTTAAGCGATTACTGGATGTTGGGCCTTCTAATTTGTGGCGCCTCCATCTCTGGACTGTTCTCTCTAGTCCATGAACTTGGTGTCCACGCTTTGAAATTCGTGGTGTCAGTTAAAAAATGACTTTTAAAACATCTGTTTACTTCTGTTTCATTGGCCACTGCTATAGAGTGTGAATTTTAGCATCTTGATTTTATCCGTTGCTGTTTTAATTTTCTGTTGGCTTTCTTTGCTGCTATAATTATTGTCTATAAGCTGTCCCAAACTGTTTTTTTATGTGGGTATAAAACATATTGAATAAAATTTGGTTTGGATGGAGAATCTTGGCATTCATCATTTCTGCTTCATGCTTTTTAATTAAATTCATTCCTTCTAGGCATGAGTCGGTCTCTGTCCTCTCATCTGCGCCAGTGCTCTCCTCAGACAGCGATAAAGATGGTGAAGATGAAGGGAATGATGATGATGAGTTGCACGGACTGCAGTCTTTGCAAATACAAACCAACTGCAACACGGAAAGGGATTCAGGTATAAGGGAAGAGGCGGTTTATATTACAGAAGGTGAACACTGATAGGGAGATTTATGATTGGTTCGCATAGCAATTTACTTCATCACATTTTCTCCGTGGGACCTGGAACCAAATGGTGAAAGCACTGTGGACTTGGGAACACTTTGTAATTTTCTACAATCATGCCAGCATATGGAGTACCATGATTTTAACAATTTCTGGAAGGTGTACCCGTGTATTGTTAGTTCTTATGGAATATGTCTCCAAATGGTCATGATGTGGGACTAGTTCATACAGTGAGAAAAGGGGAGAAAAATTACTTTGAGAACCAGACCTGAGGATTCAAGAAAAATGAGAATGCCTACATTAGACTGTCAGACTGAATGTATGCACTTGCAACCAGCTGACCACAGAGCTAGTGGTTTTAAATGTTGGTGTCTGTTACAGTGTTGAGCATATTATACTATGTGTTATTTTTTTGTAAGCCATTTTGAGGACCACTTAAGTGCCAGAAGAGTGGTGAATAAACGTTAGTATAAACCAACACAGGTGTTTGTTCAGTTGAGATGTCACTAGGGGATGGATAGAGAGACGCTCTTTTCCCTCCCACATAACACCAGAACCAGCAAACATCTATGAAAGCTGAGAGAGTTAGGACAGACAGAAGAAAATATTTCTTTACCCAACGTGTAATTAGTTTGTGGAACTCTTTGCCACAAGAAGTAGTTATGGCATCTTGCCTGGATGCCTTTAAGAGGGGATTGGAAAAATTTCTGGAGGAGAAGTTCATTATGGGTTACTAGTAGGTATGTGCAAGCTCTTGGTTTTAGAGTCAGGCTGCCTCTGATTGCCAGATACAGGGGAGGGCACCAGGCCACAGGTTGTCTGTTGTCTTGTGTGCTCCCTGGGGCATTTGGTGGGTCACTGTGAGATACAGGAAGTTGGACTAGATGGGCCTTTGGCCGGATCTAGCCGGGCTCTTCTTATGTTTTTATTTCACTATAGGTTCCATTAGGGAATTCCAAAAATAATTCTAAGCGGATTAAAACTTAATATGCATTCTAAAAAAGAGAAATGCATCTGTGTGTTTGTATGTTTCAGTAAAAGCCAAACAAATGCACATTCACTGAGCTTTTAAAACAGAATCTGTTAAGATGTCTCCTATTGTAATCTGAGATTGTGTATTGATTTGATGTGCCTGTGCTGTAAGAGTTTTCTGGGGGAAAGGGAAGAAAAGCAAAACTAAATGTTTGAGTGAAGTATCTACTCATCTATTTTGTTTTCTTTCCTAGATTCAGAACTTTCTCTTTCAAGGAGCTTGTCCCAGTGGGAAATGAGAAGGGTGAGCTTTCAATATGTTTCTTAAAAAAAGAGGTTTTACAACCAATGGCTTGCTCCTGCTCCTTGGCAGTGCCAGTCATGCACGTGCTGCCATGGAAACTGTATCACAAAAGTGCCAAAAAGCACTTTATGGTAGCCAAAAATAGGGAGGTGTTGGTGTGGAGGCCAGCATGGGTGTGCACTGGGCCTCCATGTAGGTCAGAGAGGCCCTGGGAGTTACTGACTGTGAGCCTGCCACCTGGGAGTGGCAGTGGAGGAGGTGAGGTGGAGTGAAATTGGGCAGGGGAGGGCAGAAAGGATAGTGTTTTGGGCCAGGGAGGAGGGCAGGGATGGTGGCAAAGACTGCTGCCAGATCCTGTCCCCCGTTCTGGGCCTGAAAGCCCTACATGGGGCTACTAGGTTTTAAACCAGCGATTGAGCTGGTCCAAATCTGAGGAGCCCCATTGGGCAGGCTGGGGGTCCCTTACCTTAAGGAGACCTCCAGCTGCCTCAGTGACTGCACTGGATATAGTGGTCATGACAGCGGCAGCGCTGCTATACTGCAGCACGGGCAATTCTGTAAGGATTGGGATGCGATTGGGATGCTAGACAGCTAGTGGATAAATATTCATGGGGGCAGCCTGTCTCAAGATGCATGAGAGATTGAAGCATCAGTCTCTCTTGACTATAGTCCCATACCATGGGAATCTTGAAGCTCTTTAAAATTTGTAAAAGCTGCAAGTGTTTAAATAATTTGACCCTAAGGCTGATTTTAGGCATTGCAAAACCTCTCCAAGTTAGCTGGGAACTTGCTGATCTAATCTATAACTACTTGCCCTAAAAGCACCAAGGGTTCCTATGTCATTGTTCTTGGAAAAAAATGTGGAGATGCTGTCGACCATTCAAGTTGTAGTTGTCCATTCTTCCAAAAACAAGGCTTTCCCAAAGCTTACAAATTGGCACAGGAGAGTGCAACTGTCTACAACTAAAGATATGACTAAATGTGGAGGTAATGATAGTGCACTCCATTGATAACAGAAACATATTAATGAAATGTTGTGTCCTTTCTCATCCCCAAATTTTGGTGGGTAACATGTTAGGTAAGTTCTTCTGGTTATGCTTTTTGCAAAACCAGAGACTTATATTCCTCTAACCCAGTTCTATCATCTGCTTTTTTTGCTGTGAAGAGTTTGAGGCTTTTGATTTCTAAGTAAATGTGTTGAAGTATCTTTTTAGCTTTTATTTTAAATATGCTTCCTTAGGCAAAAGAAATTGCAATGATCCAGTGTTCAGAGACTGCTATGAGCAAGGCACCTCGGCAGCGTGGACGCTGGTCCCAACCAACCAGCAGCATAGAGATGACAGTTAAATCCATGCTTGATTTACGCCAACTGGAATCTTTCTCCGTCTCCCGGTCTGCCAGCCGAGACTCCATGTCCCAGGCCAGCAATGGGGATGACCAGGAAGAGCGCATCGATGTTCCTCCACATGTCAATAATGTAAGAACTGCTCTTCTCAAAGGAAAAAAAAAATACCAATGGAAGGGATGGAGTTCTCCAATGAAGTTGTGGCTTCATTGAATTCTGGCTAGTGGAGATGATGGAATAAGATAACGCAGTGGTTCTCAAACTTTTTAGCACTAGAACCCACTTCTTAGAATGACAGTTGGGACCCCCTGGAAGTGGTGTCATAAACCTGGAAGTGATGTCATGGTCAGAAGTGACACCATCAATTCAGACTTCAAACCTAAGCTGCAATTAGCCAAAGATTCCATTACACAGAGCACTTCTGCTTTTAATTTGTGTAGCTCAGAATTTAAGCATTCCAGCTCAGAAGTCAAAGTAGGATCCAATGCAGACTTGGATCCTTCTCCAACCACAGAGCCCTCCCCCCTGTCCAGCATACCATCTTCTCACCCATTCAGGGCAGAGCACCATGCTTCTTTCCCACTGGGAGCACACTCTACCCAGCAGCTCTGTACCCTGTTTTTCCAGCCCTGTATTTTTAACAGTGGCTGAGCTGGGTGTTACACAACCCACCTGAAACTGGATCATGATCCATCTAGTGGGCTCCAATGCACAGTTTGAGAAATGCTGTGATAACTCATGACTATTAAAGTAGTGCGTTATTGGGAGAAGGACTATATCTGCTTGGGTTTTAGAGGATCATCACTGAACCATCACACCAGAATTATATCCTTTTGGATGAAAGCATGAGTAAACGAAAAGAGATTCTGCTTGTTTGCTTCTCTTTATTCTCTGTGTATAGTAACATTCTGTCACACCTGTTATCTGTCAGGTAGGAGAATCAGGATTGGCTCTTGCTTTTCCTAAATCACATGCTACAGCTTTTCCCATAGAGGAGTGTTTCTCACACTTTTAGTACCGGGACCCACTTTTTTTAGAATGAGAATCTGTCGGAACCCAGCAGAAGTGATGTCATGAGTGGAAGTGACATCATCAAGCAGGAAAATTTTTAACAATCCTAGGCTGCAATCCTACCCACATGTACCCAGGAGTAAGTCCCATTGACTATCATTGTTAAAAGAATATACATTGTAGCTTGTTAAAAGTACACATCTATAACATTTCCGCAAATACTGTCACATACCATGGTAGCATCTAGTCTAATATATTAAAAATGAAATATTGAAATGAATGGGGACCCACCTGAAACTGGCTGGCAACCCACCTAGTGGGTCCCGACCCACTGTTTGAGAAACACTGCAATAGAGCACTGCATTGCTCTGCAGGAACAAAAGGAACTAACCTCAGTTTTGCATTTTTGTATCAGGTCGGAGGCCCCACAACTCATCAGGAGACCCAACCTTGCGTTCGGCCCCAGGTTATTCGACTTGTGTCTTGTGAAGGTGGGATTTTCCCCCAGGAAATGGAACCTTCAGAGAGTGAAGAATCTGTAATTTATCCAGAACAAGATGAGACTCATCCTACAGACACCAGCAGGTCAAAAATAAATTCTTTTCTGGATCTTAATTTGAGCCACTTAGGTTGTGTTTTTCTCCTTAGTTCAGGTGGTTTGGTAATTCAACCAATCAGCGTCAGAGGTAACTAAGAGCCCCATGCTGAAGTTTACAGATGCTGTAATTTCTAGCAGTGTGATGAACTTAGACCCATTAGATTAATCTTTGCTTGTGAGCAAGTTATCCAAATA
This sequence comes from Tiliqua scincoides, assembly GCF_035046505.1. Lineage (NCBI taxonomy): Eukaryota > Metazoa > Chordata > Lepidosauria > Squamata > Scincidae > Tiliqua > Tiliqua scincoides. Next base: position 15,385,239 of record NC_089821.1, read on the forward strand.
AACTGTCACCAGTTTTCTCCTTGGATGAATGTCATAGAGATTTCCCTTCCTATTCCTTATCTTGTGCTTTCACCCTTGTTCAGGATGAAATGTAAAAAAGAAGTGCTTTAAACTATTCTAGAAGCAATCGAACAGTGGATCTTTCGAGATTTCAGTAGGATGTCTTGGAGGAATCATATACTGAAGAAACAGAGGAGACCTCAGGCTCCTTTCTTCCCCATCTCCTTCCATCTGTCTTTTCCTTACATGGCTTAACTATCCATTTCCTCTTGTTCCTTCTTTGAACAAAGTGTCACTGTAACTGTTTTATTTTCTTCCTTCCCCTATAAATGATGTTATGTCTGTGAGTGCTAGATATGTCTGTGTGAGCTGTTACTTTCCAGAGTTTTGCAGACTAAACCAGTGGTCCTGTTTCTACACACACACACACACCCAGCAACTGCTGCTTTATGTATTTAATATTATAGTTCTAATACTTGAAAAGAGCAGACTGTAATCTCTTGAAGCAGTTGGAAGGTGGGAGGGGGCATTTCTGGACAGTGTAAGAAATCGAAGCATGAACATCACAGTAGCAACAGGACTTGCAAGCTATCATAGTTAGTCCTTGTACAATTCCGTTAATGGTATACTCAACAACTGCAGCTTTCATGCTTGAATTCAAATATAGTGACTGGGTTTCCGATGGAAGAACACAAATATTTCTTCATTTTCATCCATGAGGTCAAAGGGAGACCATTGGCTACACTAAGTGAACCACATTCTGATACAGTTTGAGGGATGGCATAGGAAAGCTTTTATCATGGCATAGGGATGGCTTTTATCATGATGTTGTACCAAGTCTCTCAAATTACCACTTATAAATTGGTTTTTCCACTTATTGGCTTAATTATCTTTAAGGGCAGCAGCTTAGGCCTTGAAGGCTGTGTAGAAGCCTGTGAGAGAGATACAAAAATTTTTTTTCAGCCAACTTGAACATTCTCCTGCAGTGTTGGAAAAACATAGCATAGCAACATTTGCCTGGTGGGCTGAGAACTAGTATTTGAATATTGACAACACAGAAAGTAGAAGAAACAGTCCAGATGTCACTGTCCAAGCTCTGTGAAGTGCAAAATCACTTTGCAAAAATGGTGAAACAGTTAGGCTTAAACATCTCCTCCTTTTGCTATGCTCAAAGGGGTGTCAGCACAAGTGAGGTCTTTGAGTGCAATGGAAGTAAACAAAAGAAAGGCAACTTTTTCTCATCCTTTGTTCTTCCCCTCTCTTGCAGTGAGTTCCAGGTAAAAGCACTCCCCCATGGGAAGCTAGGTAGAGGCTACAACAGCAATGGATGCCAGGATAAACACAGTCCTGACAGTGCCTGCTCGGTGGATTACAGTAGCAGCAGGCTATCAAGTCCAAACGAAGGTGAGAAATTCAGATTATATGTTGGTTTTAGACTTGAAGTTCACTCCAGTTGAAGGTTTTAACTCTATGTTAATATATCCAGGAAGGTGAAATGAAAAACATAAAACTAAACAAGAATCAATATAGGCCAATTTAAGCTTGGCCACCAAAAACCATCACAGATGGAAGGTTCTGCACCACACTTGAAATATGCTTGGAATGTTTTACAGAAGCTGGTTGTTTCCCACAACTGTAGTAGCTTGCTGCGTTATCAGTGTACTCATTCCTGTGCCAGACATTTCTCAGCTTTGCCAATCCTTATGCCAGCAATTTTGAACCAGTGGGCCACAGTGCATTGGTGTGCCACAAGTAGTCCACAGGTGTGCCACAAGAGTTTGGGGGAGGGCCGTTGAGGGATGTGAGCCCCCCCCCACCAGCAGCATGGTGTGCCTTTTCAATTGTCAAACAACGGTTGGTGTGCCTTGACAATTTTAGTGCCTTGTCAGTGTGCCATGAGATGAAAAAGACTGAAAATAGCTGTCTTAAGTTGATCGTTGCTTGTACCTACTGTGATAGTACCAGCCTCCCATGATACAATCTCTTCTACGTGGTACTCCCAGACTTGACCTGATCGCCACTGGGGAAGCCAGCTGTCCCAGGCCTGAACTGCATGTTACAACTTGTTTGTGCTCACTGCTGCAAGCGAAAGCCTTGTGTTTCTTCCCATTCTTTCTCCCATAACATTTCTTTGATTTGTTTTATTTATTTTACAGCACAATCCTATCTTGCACTGGAACAGGCAGGCTAGGAGACCTGCGCTGTATCCAGTGCAAGACTGGGGCCAGAAGTGGCTCAGCCAGAGGCAAAGGGAAATTCTTCCCCTTACTCCCGGGTAAGCCACCATGGCTTCAATGGGTCTCCTTGGACTTGCGCCACTTCAGGAGGTGGCGCAAGTCAGAGGAGAACGGAGCTGCTTCAAGCCTCTCCGCGCTGCTCAGGGAACGGGGTTGGGATCCGGCATAACAGCCCGGTCCCAGCCCCACCCCCTGCTCCCTACCCACATGCCCACCCTCCCCCCACCTCCCCCCCCTAGGAAGTTGCACCAGCCTAGGGCACAGTTAGGATTGCGCCCTTAGACATTTTATATTCTGTCCTAGCAGCGTAGCTTTGTGGCTAACAGTGATAAAGCAATTACTAAATTGAATTAAGGTTGCTTTCTGTAATAACCATGCATCATTACTATCATTACTATTACAAGAGCTATCACTTGATAGATGATTAATCAAAATTAATTTTAATTAATCAAATTGACATAAATTGGCACATGATTAAACAATAATTTTGAAGGAAGTATACTTTGGTTTTAGACGTGTACATCTTGCTGCAGAAGTGGCGTGCCCTCCTGTGTGAGAGTGGAGATGGAATGCCTCATCTAAGATGGGGTCTGTCATATGCAGTTTTTTGCAGTACGGGTGGAGCCTGTTAATCCGCAGGGGTTCTGTTCCTGGACCCTATGCAGATACCAAAAACCACGGATAACGAAATCTGTGTGTTTTGGAACTCACCTGAGCTCCAAATGCAGCCAGAGCTGTCCTGAGCCTCAGAGAAGCCACACACAGTAGTGTACAGCCTCTTCTAGGCTCAGAAAACCTCCAAGATGGAACTAGAACAAGGTTCTGGTCACATCGGAGAGGTCTGCCGTGGGACAACCTGGGGGGTTTGGCATCCATAGTGAGGCAAATTCATGGATAAAAAGGCCCATGTATACTTAACTGAAAAGATTAATCATTTGAAAGTTGCAGCCCTACCATATTGCAGCCCTACCATATGCATGACCTGCGTTGGCTCAATCATGTCGTGAGAATGGATGATGGCCGGATCCCAAAGGATCTCCTCTATGGAGAACACATGCAGGGAAAGCGCCCTACAGGTAGACCACAGCTGCAATACAAGGACATCTGCAAGAGAGATCTGAAGGCCTTAGGAGTGGACCTCAACAGGTGGGAAACCCTGGCCTCTGAGCGGCCCGCTTGGAGGCAGACTGTGCAGCATGGCCTTTCCCAGTTTGAAGAGACACTTGGCCAACGGTCTGAGGCAAAGAGGCAAAGAAGGAAGGCCCATAGCCAGGGAGACAGACCAGGAACAGACTGCACTTGCTCCCAGTGTGGAAGGGATTGTCGCTCCCGAATTGGCCTTTTCAGCCACATTAGACGCTGTTCCAGAACCACCATTCAGAGCGCGATACCATAGTCTTTCGAGACTGAAGGTTGCCAACTAATAATAGTTTCAGATTCAGCTTTAAGGAGATTCAGTCTCCTAGGCTTGTTGTTAGACGGACATTGTCAGAGTTTGTATAGAACAAAAATATATTAAGTTGATATCTATGGTACAAGTTGTATTTTCATATGTAACATTTTCCACTTCAGATTCTGAAAGCACGGAACCTCTCAGTGTGGATGGTACCTCAGACTTGGATGAACAAGTGGGAGAAGAAGATGAGGAGGATGTAGGTGCTGGACTCTTGGAAGGAGATGTCCCCAGGACACCAGATCAGGAGAAGTTCCTTAAGCAGCATTTTGAGACTCTGGCCAGTAATGGTGAAAAGGGTACATTTGTAAAATGAATGATAACTGTTTGTCTTGTGATATTTCATAATGCCTTTTCTAGAAATCTTGCACCAGCAGAGCTGCCCTCAGTTACAGCTTTCACTTGACATCTGCAGGAGCAAATGTACCACTAGACTGCAGTGGTTATTCCTGTCTGCTTCACTTCTCATTCATTTCATTATTCCAGTAGTAGCAAAGAATGAAATAATTGTAATTGGCTTGTCAAAATGCCATTTTTATTCGTCTGCTGTTCTGGGGAAATGCATTGCTCTCTTGAAGCATGCATAGTTTGTGTTAGGAATTAACTAGAAATGTAGTGTCCCCCAGTGGTAGAAGTGGAGACTGCAAAAACTATGATGAACATGTAGTGGAGAGAACATGTTCTAGTGGAGAGAGGGGCAACATTCTGAAGCCATTCATAAACCTAGGGAATGTGTTTGGTGGTTCTTTCTAAGTTGATAGTCATATTTGGATATAGAAAGATACCAGTACTCTACACACCAGGGGGATTTCATGTGATATGTGGTGTGGCTTAGGATGTTTCACTATTGTTTAATAATCCACAGAGTTGGTAGGTGAGGGTCATTACAGAAATGGAAGTAAAAACCCTTAACACGAAGGACTTTTTTGGGTATTCTAAACCTCTAAGCATAGGAAAAAACAGTTGCATTGGATCATCGTAATTTTTCTCTGGTGTTTCCTTACTTGAGGAGTAAAAGAGAGTCTGATTTTTTCATTAGCGTTAATGCTCATAAGGCCTACAATAAGTTTGTGGACATGAAATACTTAATAAGATTGCAGCTCTGTGTATGTTTATTTGAAAACATACATAGTGGGCTTGCTTTAGAGCAGGGGTGTTCAAACTTTTTGGCAGGAGGGCCACATCATCTCTCTGACACTGTGTCGGGGGCTGGGAAAAAAGAATTAATTTACATTTCAAATTTGAATAAATTTACATAAATGAATATATTAGAGATGGAACTTATATGAATGAATGACAGTCTTGCAATAGCTTAAGGCCTATAAAAGGCCTTGCTCAAAGCAAGCCCAGCCTTACCTTTGCTGCAGCTGCTGCATCACAGATGTGAAACAGCAAGCAGTGGAGGGAACCCTCATCCCACAGCTCACGTGAGAGGTTGAACAGTTGGCTGAGAGCAGTTGCACCAGGCCAATGCAGACTCCAGCAAGTCTCTGGAGGGCCAGAGGCTCATTGGAGACTGGGGGCTCCCTGAGGGCCGGTTTGGGAGTCCTCAAGGGCCGCAAGTGGCCCCAGGGCCTGGGTTTGGGCACCCCTGCTTTAGGGGGAGCATGTATAGGATTAGAATGGCTAGGAAATGGTTGTACAGGGGGTGCCTCTGTATCTGCGTAGGATCCGTTCCCGGATACTGAAAACCGTGGGTAATGAAATCCGCTGTTTTCTGGCCCACTGGGGTTCAGAACACAACCAGAGCCCTTCTGAGTCCCATGGAGGCCACGTGCAGCCTTTATGGGCCTCAGAATGGCCTCCAGGGGTCCTAAAAGAGCACTTCTGGTTTTTGGCCAAAATCTGGAAGTGGCCTTCTACGACCTCCAGAAGCTTCAGGTTGGGCCAAATCCGGCTGAACACTGGTCCAGGGGACCCGAGTTGAGCCAGATCCGTGGATAAAAATTCCACGGATAACTAGGCTCAACCTGCACTTTTTAGGAAAATCTACTTTCTTCACTGTGAACAAAAAAGCCTAAAGTTAATTTCTTTTCTGAAAATGGCATTTATCAGTGGTCTGTGTGTCTTGTTGCCTGACTGGTGCATATTTCCTCCTTTTAATTCCTAGCTGGATCATGTAGGATTCTGGAGAGAACAGAAAACAGTATTTCGTCTCGCTTTCTGTCCCAGTCTTCAGCTCTCAGGTAGAGTTGTCATTTAATGCTTGATACCATAGCATTGCTGTGGCCTCACATTTTAAGCTTTCTGATCCTGTTGCACCCTAGCAAAAGAGGCTGACGTTCTTTAAGATAAATCACCTTCTGTACACAGACTGTCTCCATTTCACCAGGGCAACATGAGAAGCCCAGGGTGCCCCGTGTTTAAGGTGGTTGTCATTGCTTTTATTTCTTCAGTCTTCCAACATATTTCACAGCCGTACAGACAAAACCATTTTTGCATACCATTTTGAGGAATTACTGTTGTCATCTGATTTACTCTTCACTATTTATGCACTTTAATTTTTGCATTTCATTCGACTTGGACAGTGAAAAAAAAACATACTATTCAGTTTCATTTACTGATCAGCTGTATTTCTAGTTTCCTTACAGTTAGCGAATTACTCCTTCTGCTGACTGGGATCCAAACACTGCATGAGAATTTTATTTCTTAAAAAAAAATGTTATGAAAAATATATTTTTCCCCTTTTAACAAACGGGGGCAGGTTATAATCTTGAATATTGGGAGAAAAAAATCTTCTATGATTGTTAAGATTTACTGAGGCACTGGTTTTTCTTGTTATCTGGGTGTTCTTCCTCTATCAAAACCTTGGTTGGTTGGCAACCTTCAGTCTCGAAAGACTATGGTATAAGCCTACAGCACCCGGTATTCCCAGGCGGTCTCCCATCCAAGTACTAACCAGGCCTGACCCTGCTTAGCTTCCAAGATCAGACACGATCAGGGATGTGCAGGGTAGCAGTTGCTTAGGTCACTGTTAAAATCACTGGATTTCAGGTGGAAAATGAGGTTGATTTTTATTGTGCAGGGTCTCTGTGTAGATTCTTAATTGGAAGAACGAATGGGTTCTAATCTGATAACATGTCTGAGCAGAAAGGATCTTACCCTGACATAACATAGCAGCTTGTCTTTCCTTGCTGGAACCTACCCTTCTGCCCTGCCCCTTCTTCCTCTTTACACTAAATCCTTCTGTCAAATATTGCAGTCTTGTGTATTGTCAGTTGTTCTTTCCCTACTCGCTATTCCATTGCATCCAAGGGAAAAGTGCATTTGTGTGTTGTGGGACTGCAGCTTTTTGGCCTTGAGCTGGCTTAGTGGTCTTGCAGCCTTAAAAGAATCTACTTAAAACTGTTTTGTGATGAAATTTATTTTGCAAATTTTTAAGTATTTTGTCCTACTTTCGTCTCAACAGGCAGTTGTCACGTTCTTCATCAAATCTGATATTTGATCAGAAACCCATTGCGGCTCCTGGCTTGTCAAAGCAAGTCTCTGCTGACCTGCTGAAAAATGGAATCGGCCACCAGAACACAACCATGGAGAATGGCAGTTTTCAAAATGATGTGAATTCCTTTAGGTCTCTCTATATACAGAGAAAACGAAAACCTGCTTTAGAGATCAACAGAGGTCCTGGAAGACCTGTTGGGCCTTTCCCAGATAGTGATGGGGCAATGGTGATGTGGAAATCCCACTCGGTTCATGACCTTGTTCATAATGGTAAGGAAGTGCCTTGGTGTTGAGAGTGAAGATGTGCAAGTACTGAACCTCAAAATTAAAATTTTCCTACCCTTAAAGATGAGAATAAATAACTTGTCTGCCTGGAAACAAAATTTCCCTATCTACATATATTACCTGTGTCATAAGGATGCTTGAACTGCAAATGAGTTGCTGACATTCATTGAAACAAGAGGTGGACTTCATCCACTTCCTCTGGAAAGCAGCCATTGCTTCAAGCTGTGAGAGATATTGGACATAATCCACCAGGAACATCTTTGGTAGAAGCTCAGTGCAAATTCATAGTTCTCATTCATTTTAAGCATGTGTAGAAGACATTAGCTCTCTTTCTGTTATAGCCTAACCCCTACAGAATGGTCTTGTGTGTCCAATTTGACACATATTACTGAAAATATTAGATGGTACAGGATATTGCTTGCACACCTTCTTGCATGGTGATCCCACCTCGCAGAGCAGAAGACCAAAACTATACATGAAATAACATTTAGACCAGGGGTATCAAACTCATTTCATGCAGTGGGCCGAACAACATTCATGCTGCCTGCTGAGGGCTGTGAGTTATGTCATCAAGCAGGTCATGACAAGAGATAAGCACTTTATTCTCACTTAGGAACTCATTAGCTGCAAATGATAGATGAGAAAATATGCAAATCTTGATCATATTTTCAAGATATGGGAGAGCCCAATTATCATGTGGGGAGCTTTTTCAGCAGTGACATTTTAGCACAGCTCAGCAGCTGAGAGCAGGGGAAGTCCAAGGGCCACTTAAAGAGTTTCTGGGGGTTGTGTTTGGCCCACGGGCCTTATGTTTGACACCCTTGATTTAGACTATTACGTTTGTTGGAGGGTTGTTATACAATAATGGATAAATGCTTAAAATTATTTACAGGATAATGAATCTACCAGAAACTGAGATGAAATAACAGTAATATTTTAAAACTGGAGCTATTTTGATTTTATCTGCACAATTAGCTCCAGACTTTTTTTGTGCATTTATATCTTCCATTTCCACAGATAAGGTTCCAGGTGTGATGCCTTCCGTCACACAACGTCCTCAAACACTATTAGTAGGTGAGAAGGATTCCAGGACCAGTCACTGTCGGGCATTGTCTGCAACTCTGTTGAAGACGGAGGGCTCCAACTCTCTGCAAGTCAAAGACAGCAAAGCTACTAAACCAAAGTCCTACATGACCCCTACCACTAGCTTCATGGCCAAGATGTCCCGCAGCGTATCTGTGGGAGAAAATCTATGCCATAGTGACTCTGCAGAAACCTTAACTGAGGTGAATGTTAGCTCACAAACACTGGAGAAGATGCAGCCAAATCCTTCAGGGGATGCTGAAAAGAACAAACCAGTTGTGAAAGAAAATGGTCTCGTGAAACCTGCCCTTCAACAAGCCACTTCGTCACCCAAATCTTTTCACAGCAAGTTAGCTTCTAACCGGGCCAACTTGATTCTTGATATCCCCAAATCACTACCTGATAGACCAACACTGGCTTCTTTTTCACCAACGGCCAAATCAAAAGCACTTCTAGAGTTGGAGTCTACGCAGTCACCTGCTGGCTTTGGTAAAAAGAAAAACTCTCCTTATGATGGACGGACCTCCAAGGTGGAAAGCCAAGCACCTGTCTCACCTCTAGGACCCGGTAAAGGGAGCCTTGTGAGCCCCTGCACAGAGATCCTGAAAGACTCCAAAACATTAATGTTGACTGAAGCCCAGCCAGAGGTTCCTACTCCCAAGATGAAAGAATCAGAAAGTCCACATCCAAAATCTCCCAAATCCAGTCCACTGGGGGGCAGACAGAGAGTTGCGAGCACTGGTTGTGTGCCAGATAATCAGCATGAGCTTTGTGCTTTCAAACCAAGCAGGCCGAGGTCTCCCACAACAGTGGCAGCCCCGGCAGAGGACTCAGGTGTGCACGGATATCCATATCTAATCTTCTTCCCCCTTCTGTCTCCTGTCTTTGTGAACCGCTTCACAATTCCATCACATTTCTTTACGTCCAGCTTCTGGCCTGTCTCGTCTTGTCTGCACCTGTCTCGTTCCATAAGCCATCCTTTCAATGGTGAGACATTTCAGACTGACATTCATTTTTCTGTCCTCTGTTTCTGCTTTCAGTTTGTCTTGTGTTTCCTTGTGTTTGGTGCTTGCAGATTTTATTACTTGCATGTTTTCCTGCATGAAAGGGAGACAGAAACAGTGCTAGCGTTGAGGTAAATCTGGTTCTTAAGGTTTTGTGTGCTGGGGTGAAGAAAACTACCCAGTGTTTGCCTGTCTAGTATTTAAATTTTCTACTGTTACTCCTAGTTCATTGGCACTCCCTTTCTACATATGTAGGTTTTAAATATAATCCTTCATTTGTCATCTGGAGACTGTCCCTCTTTGCTGTGCTGAGTTGTAAAATGGCAAATGCTAGACTGGCACTACTAAAAATAGGAACTAATGTAGATTTCCAAACTGGGCATTGTGATGCCCCAGCAGGGAAGCCCTGTCTCTGTCCTTAAGGGGCAGAACGATAACAGCAATGCACTTGCCAGGATTGCACTGCTGCCAAGGACGAAAGAGTTTTTTTGTACTTTCCAGTGGCAGCACCTGTCTCCCGGGTAGGGGGTTTGTGGGGAGCCTGCGGATACCTCTGCACGACTCCCCAAACCTTGGAATGTCTAAAAATAGTGATTGCCCCCTTAGACAAGGGGTCCCTTAGGGAGCCAGTGTACACATCCATTTTGCTCTCATCACCCTGAATGGCTCTGAAGGGGAGGGGAAGGGACTGCCTGCACGCTGCAGTGAGGCTGCCTGCAAAACTTAGTGCTTTGCACTCCCTCTAGCTATGCCACTGTGCATGGTACAGCCCTTCTTACAATGGAAGGTCGGATAGTCATCTGAAAGACCATGCTGTTTAAATCGGCTCTTATAATGCAGATCGTATGAACTGGGTTGTGTAATATCAACCAAAACTGTTGAGATGAAACTTATTTCTTTACTCTTGATCTCTTGCAGCCCCTAGTTTGGTAAGATACCAAACAAGATTAGAGAGAGAGAGCCCAAACCAGCCTATTTTAAAAGGATGGATGTTTAAACATGTTGTTCCTGCCATTGCTAATAAGGCTGGTAACAAACAATAAAAATCCATCCATAGAACATCATAGAAAGCATTGAGTAATGATTAAAAGGTCATAACATAAAGATCATAAAGACAAATGTCAGTGAATTCTAAAAAAATTACTTGTCCACATAATATTATAAGCTATTACTGTATGTTCTGACGGCGTACAGGCCTGGCTTTAGTGGATTATACCTTAAGATTGCAGAAAAGGTATTGCAGTCAGATGAACAGTTCATGGTGGGGAATCGAGTTCCTATCTTTTGCTCTGCTGTTGGCTTGCATGCAACTTTGGTGGAAAGTTATTTAACACACCTTCTCCCAGCCTCTTTCCATCTACTGAATGTGCATACTTCTATCGGACAATGCACTGAGATCTATAGAGGAAAATGCTATGGGATGTGAAGTATGGTTACTTACCCCAGCAGCCACCCAATATTTGTGTTTGAAGGTGCACCCTCTCTGCCTCCAAAGCCGTGTAGTCCAATCTAGGCATCAGAAGTGCTTAAATAACTTGAGCAACCATCAGAAGTGCTCAAATAGGCATCAGAAGTGCTTAAATAACTTGTGTGCATGTTGTCATTCATTGATCTGGATGTCAGGTGCATAACCATGGGAAAAATATGCAGATGAGAAGAGAGAGACTGGTGTTCTAATTTAGCTAGAATAATAGGCCACAGAATGGAAGCCATTTTAATAAAACTGTAAATTAAGAAGGTGAAGAATACACGGACCTGAAATGTTAGCTGGTGCCTCTGGCCTTGCTTTCCTTCTCTTGTGACATGGGATTTTCTGTGTGCCCCTACTATTGAGTTCTCTGTTCCCAATTCAGAAGCACATGTACCTTTGTTACAACATATTACCGTATTTTATAGGTACCAGGTGGATTTTCAGTAACTCCTTCAAGTGAATTATTATGCAGGAAGACATAATAAAGGCCAAAGTTTACCTGTTTGTCTCTGTCTATTTGTATGTTATCCATCTTGTGTCACTACATGCCCTCATATATTAGCTCTTCCTAAGTTAATGGGATAATAGCTAAGCAGAGAATGTTGTCATTATTAATAGTGGTGTATTGTTAAAAGTGGCAGGAAAGTGGTGTATTGCTAGAACATGCTTCTTTAGTATTGCAAATTAGTCTTCCCTCTAGCTCATGCTGTGTCTCACTCCAGTAATGTGGCTTCATAAGAAATGTGTGTTGCTCTTTTATTGCCTCTTTGGATTAGTCTTATTAATGTCTAGATGAGTTTTGCCTAAATATTTGCGAGGCTACTAGTAGCTGTGGCAAGCCTTCCTCCCTCCAGATTTTAAAATTGAAGGCACACATTGCACGCAAATGTTTACTTTTAGTTAAAGGGTAAGAGCCCACCATGCATTTTGGTGTCTATTACTATGCTAAGCAATGCCTCCTGATTGGAAAGAGGGTGGCATTCAGCAATAACTGTTTGCAGAGATGCAAGAGGCAGCCTCTTCTGAAGGCACAAAATTCTGCTGATTCCCTATGCTGGGAATGATATAGTCAAACACAATGCAGACGTGTGGGAGAAATTTGTATCTCCAGTGGAGGCTGATTGCAAGGAGGAAAGCGAGCCATGCAGCAGGTAGCCTCCACTTTGGATGGATGCTTTATTTAATTTATGTTTCATGGCACACAAGTGTGTCCAAGCACATAATTTGGGAATTATTTAAAAGTTCTTACGCAGGGCACCATTTGCCTTGGCATAGACCTAATCAAAGCATATGTAGGACGAATCAATGTTGTCCTTTCTTGCTTAGGAAGTAGAGGAAACTAGGCAGGCAACAATTTTGCCTGTAACATGCATTTCAGAATTGTGTATGAGGATAGTATATACTGTAATGCTATTGCATGATGGTTAGAGATAATACAGGGTACAAACGCACAAGAGTTTTCTTTTTAAAAACAGTATTTGTGCATTTGCTCAAGATGGCTAGAATTAGCAGTGCTTCACTAGTGAGAAAATTGGCAGGGCTAGGATAATACTTGTGTCCTTTGCTTAGTGTTTGTGTTCTCTTGTCTCTCTCCCCTCCCTAGGAAGTTCTTCTGTCAGTGTTGAGCAGTGCAAGCATGTTGTATCTGAGCTCCAGGCCAGTATGCACAAGGCCATCCAACTCTACCATATGGTAAGTCATTTTTTCCAATGGCTGTTAGGTCTTAATGCCTTTCATGTCAGTATCCTTGTTAGACAGACATGTAGAATTAGGGCTGAGAGTAAAGCACCTCTAAATTTTTGTACTGGAGCAGGCATCTGTGCTTATTATTTTTGCCTACAAGCCAAGTATAAAAGTAGCAGTCATCTGTAGTAGCACATGTGACTGTAATTACCATTTTTGCAATACTCAACATTTTATACTAGTCAGTGGCTATTAACAGTGGACCACCCTTCCCTTAGAAATTATCTAAGCCTGAACACTACTTCATGTTTAAGACTTACTTGTCTGGACTGGCTCTTCAGAATTAAATCTGGCTGCTTTTCTGAGATGAAACAACTTACAGTGGTGCTGTGAGATATGAAATGATACAGGTGGCTTTTTGTAGATACTTAACCCTCCATTTGAGGCTCTGAGTTGATGGTTTCAAGTGGATAAATCTGGCAACACAGGATTTGATGCTGTCTGCATCATTACAAACCAGGACAAAGCAGGCTGTAGATGCATAACAAACCAAATTTTATATTACTTCCTGCTTCCTTCTTTTCTAGGTGTCCGATGACATGGAGTCTTCAGCTGACAAAGATGAGATGGCTGGTCTCTTGACTGACTCTTTCTCTGTGATTAAAAAACAACTAGATTCCCTGAAGGACAGGAAACAGCTTCAAAGGGAGAAAGAGATGTTGCTGAAGCCACGTGATTCAGTTGTAATGTCCTTGAGTGAGGGAAGCAGTATTGCCCTATCCAGTCCTCGACATTTTGGAGATGAGCAAACTCTTGCTTTGTTGGAACAATACTCAGAGCTCTTGCTACAAGCTGTTGAACGACGTATGGACAAAAAACTCTAAAGACAAGTAGTTCTAAAGGACATACAGTTTTTAAAGAAAACTGGCAACCACAGAGGAAAATCACAGGGGACAGGTTCATGGTGAAAGCCTTGGATGAATGCCATTATTGATTTTATCCTGCAGGGAAAGATCTTTCTTAAAACCACAAGAAACAATTTTCTTAAAAGTCTGTTTATGATTTTCAGAAATGTGCTGGTCACAGTACTAATTTTTCTGTACCTGTCTCCTCTCTTTCAAATACTGTTAGAGGAACTGCTTGGAAACATTTTCCTTGCCAACATGTTTGGCTTTTTAAATTCCCTACAGGAGTAAACAAAAAAACACTCAAGTGCACACTGTGCCCCTGCTGAAACTTGACAGAAAGAAGAAGGCACCAATCACTCCTTGTGCAGGGTTGTTGCAATCAGTGTACAGACTGTTAAACTTTTATTTATTAATTTATTTTTGTGACTGTTGCCCTCAACTTTTTCCACATGCATTTTGTAGCCATGGCTGTTTCCACATCTTTCCCATAATGCATTATGAGAAACGAGCTTTTGTTACATACTTGGCGTGCTAGTAAATTGTCAGGCGGGATTACTGAGCTACTTTCTGCTGTAACCAGCTTGCTGAACTTCACCCCCTGCGTACTACACCAAGGGGTGTTCTGTATTTATACTCTCAGTATTCTCCTTGCTTTTATTTGTTCCTTAAAGAAAAACCTGTCCATTATCAACATCTGCACTTGCTTTCAGAGAACAATGCACCCTTTGGACCAAGCTTTGGAGATGTGTTACAAGCTGTCTTCAAATGGGAAGGCAATTTTATAAGAATTACTCAGAATCTTCTCAGGTTTTGTATAAAACCTGATCTCTTTTCAGATACTTAGGGGTTTCAAAATAATTGAAGTGCTATTAAAAACTGTAAGAAAGTTCTTGGTGTTAGGATGAACATGGAACAGTGGCGTAGCTAGAGGGGGTACAAAGCACTAAGTTTTGCAGGGAGCCTCTCCTGCTCCTCTTCTGAGCCATTTGAGGGAGGAGAACAAAACAGGTGAATACCCAGAATGGCTCTGAAGGGGAGGGGGGAGGGGCCACTTGCATGCTGTGGTTAATCTCCCTGCAAAATTTAGTGCTTTGCATCCCCTCCAATTACATCACTGACATGAAAATGTAGAATTTGACAAGAAGGGGGGGGGGGGTTAGATACAAGATGGCTTTAACTTTCATTGATTAGAACTGATAGTATAGCTTTGATTCCATCCTAGCCTGAATTTAAAGACAATTGTCACAGGAGCAAGTGTGATGCTAATTCTAAAATGCAGTTCAAAAGAAACAGAAGAGTATCTAGCATCCCAAGAGGGACCTCCCTTTTCTTTGCTTTCAAGGCTGGAAATAATACTACCAACCTGTGAGCAGCTGACAGATATTGTGAAGTAACCATCTCTATTTCCATTTTCATTATGGGTCTTTGGGAGAACTATGTCAATAGTGTGGGAATGAGACTCCATTAGAGTTTATTGCATTCAGACAACCATGTCTTGCAGACTTCTCCAAGCTCAGAGGAATTAGAATGTTGCCGTAGTTCACATAAGAATTTATTAGTCTCAATTAATCAAACAACAAAAAAAAGTGGCCACCTAGAACAGTCATAAAGGCATTTTTACTTATTGTGCCCCTTTTCATCTATTTCTTTTTGAAAAGACAGAATTCACAGTTTATTGACGTATTAGTCGTACTGTCTTTCAAAAAGTGCTGGCTGATGCTGATGAAAGCATTTTAAAAATGACTGGCTTGCAGCTTACTTTCTTTGGTCAGAGAGCAACTGCACCTGTTTCTGCCAGTTTGACCATCCTGTTAAATAGCATAGCTGGCCTTTCTGGCTGGTGCTCCTGATGTAACTTTAGGAGTTGTCATGCAGATACTGACTTTCACTGCAGTACAAGGCTGGCAATCTGGTGTAACTTCTTGTCTAGGACTGATTTCACTCTTGGGCTTCAATGCCAAGAGGCCTGCAGTGCGGCCCTCTTTCTGACTGCTTGGCCCTTAGCTGAGCTCCAAGGCTGGAGACTTGGACCTCTTTTTACTGCTTTTCACAGTACATCATTCACTCTCTCAGATATTTTTCTTTGAAAGTTTGCTGAATGGGTTTGAATGATGGTTAAGAGACAGTGAAAAGTCCATGAATGAATATTTGTTAAGTGAAAATTAGGATGTGTGTGTGTTTTTAATATGGGTGTCAGATAAGATCTTGTGGACAAAATACCTTTTCTGTTCATATGTAGACTGTGAAAAGTGTTCTGTGCTTATGAAACTGTCTCCTTTACTGGGAGACATGCACACAGGAAAAAGAGCCATATTTTCAACACAGAAATCTTGTGATGGGAAAAGGGGGGAGAAAAAGTTGTGGGTTCTTGGTGTCTATTTCCTAATATACCTCTGTAGTTATCAAATGCATTGGTGTTAGAGCAGATTCTGGATGGTCATAGACTATACCTCAATGCCAGTGACTGTTACTAAGTAGATGATTTATTGGGACTGTATTGGCTGAAAGGCACATCAAACAAATTCCATGTTAATGTCAAAACATGGTTTCTTTCCCAATAATTCTTATCAATTTACTTTTAAAATTTGACACTATATACTGTCATGGTTCAAGGTGGGGGGGAAATAAAGGGGCCTGGGTTGTTAACTAGTTGTGGTATTTTTTGGTCTTAAGTAAGTAGATATGCAAGGATGTATGAATAGTGCTGTTGTTTCTAATATTACATGAACAGAATAGCCAGGACTTTTCAAAAAGTAGCAATAGGGCAACAATTGTTTGATTTAAAGGACAAAATATGGATTAAATAGTCCTAAAATAGGAAAGAGACAATATAAGTAGAGACAGAACTTAGTCAAGTAGAACTGGAATGAATCTGATGTAGAGATACTTTTATAAAATATCCTAAAATGTGCCCCTTTATTTTCCCACTCATGTTTATTTTCTGGGAAGACTTTGAGGATTCATAACCTAAATCAGCCAGGCAGGTGTCAAAAATCACTTGGCTCCCATGAGCTTCTTACTCCCCTTTTTCTAGGGAAAAGCCCCAAATCCAGGTTGATGTCCCAAGGATTTCTTGATGAGAAGAGGGTAGAAAGAGTGCACTTCCTCTAAACTGCAGTGTAAATTATGGTTTATAGTACGTATTGGTAGCACCCCAATGCTGGCCCGAACAACTTGGCCAAATATTAAATGTGGAGTACTATAAGGAATATCTGTTACAAGACTTTAGGATAGTCGGATATCAGCAATATTTATTTTTTGAACTGCATGAAAATTTTATTTATTCTTTGCTGTCCCAGTTAGGAAATCTTCAACAAAGGATTGTAGAAATATAAATGCATGTGATGATCTGAATCTGGCCCCACATATATGAACGTGTGCATGCAATTTTAATGTACTGTATTACAGTAAATGAGCAGAGTCTATCAAGAACATGGTCCCATCACCAAAACTGTGCGTGCATATTATCTTCATGCCTTCTGAAGTACTTGAGCAGTGTAGTTTCATTTTTTTCTCTGAGTGTACAGTATATGGTTTCTTTTTTTCAAGGAGAACCCTTAGAAAAGTGAACAAATACCTGTATACTTGAATGGGATAAAATGGCCATTCCTTGTTTCTTCAAACACAGAAGACCTTTGAAAGCCAAATTGTGTTTACACCAGCTATTGGTAAATGCAACTGGTGCTACTGAACATGACAATTTTGTTGTTAGTCATTCCTGGTTTAATCCTTTCCTACTGTACTGAATATTAGTTTGTCTGAGTCTCCTTTCACTCCAGTCATCTAGAACACATTTTCTACAAAAAAAAGCTACTGTTGGGAGCAGCCTATGTGTTGACAGTATTTTAAATCATTGTTACATATAAATACAGAGAAGTTGAGCCACTGGAATTATAGTTTCAGCATTTTAAATTCATAAAGAAATCAGAGAATAGCTTTCTTATGGCCCTTCAGGTACCACTGATTACTCTTTCTGTAGATTAAAAAAAAAGAACCATAGAATATCCAGAATCCTGTATTATTTGTACATAATATTCTGGAGCCAGGCTGTTTATATATTGGGCTAACCTGCTGCAAATCACAGAGTGACGCATGGGGCAGCAACTCTAGGAATAAGCCATGTCTACCCAGCATGTCTAAACTATGCCTAGGCACCAGACATCCCGTTTACCTATATCCCCTTCCCATTCTCCACTTGTTTTAAAGGAGATAACAAACCTGAAACTTATTTATAAATGTGTTTTTTTTTTCTACCTTGGCATTAAGAAAAAGAAATCTTTTTAAATGTCTTTTTTTAATTATTTGAAATACCTGTTTTATGTTTGTGGGGGTTTTACACTGTAAGCTACCTTTCAGGGGCTGTTTTTGATTCTGTATTCATTTGTACTCTGCGTCTTCAGTAGTTTCAATTAAAAAGTGTGATCCTTTGTTATAAAGCTGTCTTTGCTGTTGCTCAGTGCTACCATCTTGTAAGAGGCTTGGGGAGCTCAGATGGTTTCAGAATGGATCCCCTCCACCCAACCACAATTACTTATAAACTGAATCTGGGAATAAGGATTTGTGACTGCCCATCACTAACGATCCACTACCAAAAAGAACTATCATATTTAGTCATCTCTCTTCAAACACAGTGCTTCTCAATGGAATTCATGGAGTTCATCCACTAGTCAACTGGTTGTGTGAACTGGCCAGAGACAGCTTCCTCTCCGTTACAGTGGCTTGAGCAATCCAGATCTACTGAATCCTCTACATGGCTGCTGCACCTCCCAAATAAATGTTGGAAATACCTTAATTTCAAGAGGCACTTTCCTATCTTCTAGGAAATGAATTCATGTACATGTATTAGATACCACAAATTGATTTCCCTAATTCTATCTTTTCAAGGCAAACTAAAAGCTTCAAAATCAGTACACACTACAACTGATTTTCAACAGCCTTCTAATTAGCCAGTTGCCAGTGTATGTCAGATAAGTTACCTACAGGGAGCAAGACAGGCAAGGTCGGTAAACTGAAGTTAGTCTTTGTTTCTCTTTGGACTACCCATGGCCCACATACAAATAAGGGCCCAATCCTAAACTGTTCCATAGTTGGCGCTGAGCCCTAGCACCAGTGCTGGGTGCCGTAAACATGTTGTAAGGGAGCGCTGGTGCTGAGGAGTGCTGGTGCCAGTCAGGGGCCGGGCCCCACACCAGCAGGAAGAGGACACACCACTGCCAGTGATAAGTGCAACCGCTGTGTGGTGGTGCACCCCCTACCAGAGGCTTCCTGATGCCTGCTGGATACAGTAGTAGCTGCTTTGGCACCACAGTTCCAGCAGGTGCTAGGAAGCTCAGGAATGGGCTGTAATACAAATATTGGAGGAAGGTGGATTTATGCAAATTAACTTATATTGCTTTAATACAAGATATTGGATGCTATTATTGAGCATATGATAGACCTGATTGGACAAGGTCTAAACTAGAATTCTAGATTCACACTGACATGGTAGATACTCATATTGGTATCAGCTATTCAATTGAAAATCAGAATCTTGTTTTCTGTTGTCTTGCTTGTGTCTTCCTAGTGATTAGGGATGACAGATAGAAACTGTAACATTTTAACATCAGCATGTCCTAAGGCATGGCTGTTCCATAATTATTATTATTTTGTGCCTTCCAGGAGATGGTGATTTATAGCGAATGTCTCCTTTAAAGCAGTGCTAAACTGGAAACTATTCTAATCTGTCAGGCCTGTCACCTCTCATAACATAATGCTGAAATAAATATGCCTAATAAATTTTATAAATAAATTTTGGCATTATTTGGCATAAATAATGCCAAAATAAATCAGTTCTTCATAGCCTCTAGGCAGGCACACAAATGGATTCTGAGTCTGCACAGAGCAACTGAAACCCATAAATTTGGTTTAAATTAAAATTTAGCAGTCAGAGTTTGAGAACCCTGTGGGAAGGCCTGTACCAGCCTGCTGGCGCCACAGATGACCAGCATGTGCTGCAGCAGGTAAGCTCTGTATGTGTTGAGGGGGTGGGGGAGGGAAGACTGGGTAGAAAGGGGGATATAATGGGACCCCTTTAAAACATATGCTACAGGGGCCACACTAGCTTAATCTGGCCCTGATGTCCACCATAATTGTTTTATTGAATGTAAGAGAAGTGAGATTCGCTGTTTCACTCCCCAAGCTTTCTTCTGAGCAAACACTGTCTTTTCATGGTCTGACCCAATCTGCACATATGCTCAGAAGCACTCTTTGTACCTGCTTAACGAATGAAAAACTTCATTCGTTTTTAATAAAGGTTGAATTCTGGCCATTTGTAAGCTAGCTAGGTGGGCTATGAGGCTTCTAATCTGTGATATTTTTGTCCAGAAATCTGTCCAATCCCCTTTTAAAGGCATCTAGGGCAGACACCATCACCACATGATGTTGCAAAGAGTTCCACAGACTAATTACACACTGGGTGAAGAAACTGTATTTTTGTGGAGGCTGGAACCAAAATCTAAGGTATTTTGTCTTTGAAAAAAGACTACGCTCTATCATACCAGGAAGCTTCTGGTAAACCACACCTTCCTGCAACTAGTAACAGGAATCCATCTGGCCCTTGTGTTTTCCTAAATACAGTGGCTCATGTCGGCTTTGCTGCCAAACTCCATCAGCTCTTTTCAGAGCATCGCATTGTTCAACATGTTACGGGCCGTCAATGCACACAGCTTCTTTTTCCTCTCACCTGACTGGGATTAGGGTGATTAGGGCCCAATCCTATCCAACTTTCCAGCACCAATGCAGCTACAATGCAACCCCAAGGCCAAGGCACAAATGTTTCCTTACCTTGAACAGGCCCCTGTGACTGCTCCCCTGTCAAAAGATGCATCACACACCCTGTTGGCATGACTGTATCAGTGCTGGAAAGTTGGATAGGAACGTGCCCTCAAGCTGCAGAGAGGTGGGACTAATGAAGAAGGCTAATTCTGTGCTAGGCATCATTAGAACAAAATGGCTAATATAATGCTGTTGTACAAATCGATGGTAAGGCACACCTGGAGTATTGCATCCAGTTCTGGTCGCCACATCTCAGAAAGGATTTAGTGGAAATGGAAACGGTGCAGAAGAGTGACCAAAATGATTTGATTGATTTTAAACTGATCCCTGGGGGAAAGCCGACAGGAGCCGAGGGGTATCTGGTTCAGGACTTCTCATCCCTATGGGACGAGGATGGGGATGTTAGAGAACAACAAGACAAAGGCAGAGTAGGAGAAGAAATTGGGAATGGTAGCATGATGGGATGTGATAGACAGTTTGGCACAATGAGAGGATGCAGGGATAAAGGAGCTAATAAGCAGCCCATCCTGGGGCATTCCATGTACAAATGTGTTTATGCAAATGCCCAAAGTCCCCTATATGAGCAAAGATGGGAGAACTGGAATGTCTGGTGACTAAGGAAAACAGTGACATAGTGGGCATAACAGAAACCTGGTGGAATGTGGAAAATCAGTGGGATACCGCAATCCTGGGCTATAAACTCTACAGGAGGCACAGGGAGGGGCATGTTGGAGATGGAGTGGCCATTTACATTAAGGAAGGGATAGAATCCAGCAAAGTAGAGATTGAAGGCGGGTTTGACTCCACCACAGAGTCTCTGTGGTTTAAATTACCAGGCCTGAGGAGCGATGTAATATGGGAGGGACGGGGGACGTACTATCGTCCTCCAGACTAGAAACTGGAAGGGGATCTTGAAATGAGGAAACAGATCAGGGAGGTGACAAGGAGGGACAGGGTTGTAATCATGGGGGACTTCAATTATCCTCATATAGACTGGGTCAATTTGTGTTCTGGTCACGAAAAGGAGACTGGATTTCTTGACATGTTAAATGACTGTGCCTTAAAGCAGCTAGTCATGGAAACTACCAGAGGACAGGTGACTCTGGATTTAATATTGTGTGGTACACAGGACCTGGTTAGAGATGTCAATGTTAGTGAGCCATTGGGGACAGTGATCATGCTGCGATCTGTTTCAACGTGCACGTCAGGGAAAGAATACTGGGCAAATTGCTCACAAAAACCCTTGACTTCCTAAGTTCCTAAGCTAAGTTAGAGAGGCCGTAAAGAGCAAGGAAGCTTCCTTCTGTAAATGGAAGTCTTACCCTAATGAGGAGAATGAAAAGGAACATAAACTGTGGCAAAAGAAATGTTAGAAGGTGATATGGGAGGCCAAGAGAGACTATGAGGAATACATGGCCAGCAACATTATGGGGAATAATAAAGGCTTCTTCAAATATGTTAGAAGCAGGAAACTCGCCAGAGAAGCGGTTGGCCCTCTGGATGGTGAGGGAGGGAAAGGGGAGATAAAAGACTTAGAGATGGCAGAGAAATTAAATGAGTTCTTTGCATCTGTCTTCAAGGCAGAAGACCTCGGGCAGATACCGCTGCCCGAAAGGCCCCTCCTGACCAAGGAATTGTCAGAGAGAGATTAAAAGAGAGGATGTTTCAGACCTAATTGATAAATTAAAGATCAATAAGTCACCGGGCCCTGATGGCATCCACCCAAGAGTTATTAAGGAATTGAAGAGTGAAGCTGCTGATCTCTTGACTAAAATATGCAACTTGTCCCTCAAAACGGCCACAGTGCCAGAGGATTGGAGGACAGAAAATGTCACACCAATCTTTAAAAAAGGAAGGAGGGGGGACCCAGGAAACTATAGACCAGTCAGCCTATCATCTATACCCGGTAAGATGGTGGAATGCCTCATCAAAGATAGAATCTCAAAACACATAGACGAACAAGACTTGCTGAGGGAGAATCAGCATGGCTTCTGTAAGGGTAAGTCTTGCCTCACAAACCTTTTAGAATTCTTTGAAAAGGTCAACAGGCATGTGGATGCAGGAGAACCCGTGGACATTATATATCTGGACTTTCAGAAGGCGTTTGACACGGTCCCTCACCAAAGGCTACTGAAAAAACTCCACAGTCAGGGAATTAGAGGGCGGGTTCTCTCATGGATTGAGACCTGGTTGAAGACCAAGAAACAGAGAGTGGGTGTCAATGGGCAATTTTCACAATGGAGAGAGGTGAAAAGTGGTGTGCCCCAAGGATCTGTCCTGGAACCAGTGCTTTTCAACCTGTTCATAAATGACCTGGAGTCAGGGCTAAGCAGTGAGGTGGCTAAGTCTGCAGATGACACCAACCTTTTTTGAGCAGTGAAGACCAGAAGTGATTGTGAGGAGCTCCAGAAGGATCTCTCCAAACTGGCAGAATGGGCAGCAAAATGGCAGATGTGTTTCAACGTAAGTGTAAAGTCATGCACATTGGGGCAAAAAAATCAAAACTTTAGATATAGGCTGATGGGTTCTGAGCTGTCTGTGACAGATCAGGAGAGAGAACTTGGGGTGGTGGTGGACAGCTCGATGAAAGTGTCAATCCAATGTGCGGCGGCAGTAAAGAAGGCCAATTCCATGCTTGGGATCATTAGAAAAGGTATTGAGCACAAAACGGCTAATATTATAATGCCATTGTACAGATCAATGGTAAGGTCACACCTGGAGTATTGCATTCAGTTCTGGTCACCACATCTCAAAAAGGTGCTAAAGAGAGCGACTAAAATGATTACTGGGCTGGGGCGCCTTCCTTATGAGGAAAGGCTACGGTGTTTGGGCCTCTTCAGCTTTGAAAAGAGGTGCCGGGGGGACGGGGGGACGGGACGTGACTGAGACATACAAAATTATGCATGGGAAGGATAGAGTGTATAAAGAGATGCTCTTTTCCTTCTCACAAAACACCAGAACCAGGGGACATCCACTAAAATTGAGTGTTGGGAGAGTTAGGACAAAATATTTTTTTTACTCAAGTGTGTGGTTGGCTGTGGAACTCCTTACCACAGGATGTGGTGACGGCATCTGGCCTGGATGCCTTTAAAAGGGGATTGGACAAGTTTCTGTAGGAAAAATCCACTACGGGTTACAAGCCATGATATGTATGTGTAACTTCCTGATTTTAGAAATGGGCTATGTCAGATGCAAGGGAGGGCACCAGGATGCAGGTCTCTTATCTGGTGTGCTCCCTGGGGCATTTGGTGGGCAGCTGTGAGATACAGGAAGCTGGACTAGATGGGCCTATGGCATGCTCCAGTGGGGCTGTTCTTATGTTCTTATGATTACTAGGCTGGGGCACCTTCCTTAGGAGGAAAGGCTACAGCATTTGGGGCTCTTCAGTCTAGAAAAAAGGTGCCTGAGGGGGGACATCATGGAGACATCCAAAATTGTGCATAGAGTGTTCTTTTCCCTCTCACACAGGACCAGACCCAGGATAAAATTGTGTGTTGGGAGAATTAGAACAGACCAAAAAAAAAAAGAAAGGCAGCGTGGAAGGAGTCTGTGGAACCCCCTGCCACATGTTGCGGTGATGGTGTCTGGCCTGGATTTCTGGAGAAGTCCATGCCAGGTCCCAAGCCATGCTGGGTCTGTGCAGCCTCCCGGTTTGAGAAGCAGGCTGTCTCTGCAGGCCAGGAGCAAGGGAGGCAGCAGGGGACGGGTCCCTTGTGGTCTTGGGTGCTCGCCGGCGCATCTGGGGGGCCCCGTGGGACGAGGAGGCTGGCCTGGACGCCCCCTTTGGCTCTGCCGCTGAGGCTGGGCGGGGACTGGGCCCAGGGCGGAGCGAGACCCGGGCAGGCAGCGCGCCTGCCGGGGAGGCTGCGCCATGGCTGGCGCCGGCGGGGACAGGGAGGCGCTGCGAGCCGTCAGGCGGAGCCTGGAGAGCTTCCCCCGCGAGGCCAGAGGTGAGCTTGGCGCGCAAGAAGCCCCCGGGGCCGCGCTGCTCCTCGCGTTGCGGGCGCAGAGGCTTCCCGCGGCCAGCAGCGCCTCCCCCGCTCCGCGCCCGCCTGATTGCGCACCAGGCGCCTCCCTTGGTCGCGCCTCCCCGGAGGGGCTCCCCCCAGATGGCTGAGGCCAGGTCTAGGGCTGTCTACTCGGAAGTCAGTCCATTATAGTCCATGGAGCTTACTCCCAGGAAAGTGTGGATAGCATTGCAGCCTGTAGTTCCCATCCCAAGTACAGTTTTCTGAACCAAGGCCAGTGCAGCAGGCAGGGACCTGCGGTGGGTGGGGAGGCAGGTGAGGCAGAGCCTCCCCATTGGGGGCTTTCGAAAAGCATCACCCCGTGTGAGATGCGCAAGCGCACACAACCCATGCGCTCTGCTTGCACACCTCACATTCAGCAGCGTGCGGGTTGTGTGTCCTTGCACACCGCACACGAGGCAGAGCTTTTCAAAGGACTCTGGTGGGGAGGCTCTGCCTCACCTGGCTCCCCACCCACCCCACATCCCTGGCAACGCATCTCTTTCAGCAAAGGGGTTGCTGCTCCCTTGTGTCACTTTTGTGAGGTGTGCAGATGTCTCAGGGTGGCTCTGGGAGTTCATTTGCAATGGCAGGAGTGACAAAATACCACCCTCTCCATGCGCTTGCCTGGCGGGGGGGGCGACAATTCTGCGTTGCACCCTTCTGTGAACTCATCCAGTGTTTCTCAACCAGTGGTGCTTGAGATGGTGTCCAGTGGGACTCCAGACCCTTGCCCCCTGGCACAAACTCAATGCAACAAGCCGCAGTAGGAGGCGGGCAGAGCAGAGCTCCAGGGTGCACTTCCACCCTGAGCCTCTTACTGGTATTTGTCTCATTGCGTCTGGCCTCCCAATCCAGAGGTAACTGGCGATGACCTCATTGCCAGTTACTTCTGGTGGTACTTCCAATAGGTGGGCCAGGCAAAGTGGTACAGCAGGGGACAAACCTTGAGAAACACTGAACTAGTCATTTTTGTTTTTTCTTACAGCTCTGCGGAAGTGCCAGTCTGGTAGCTTCTGGCTGGATCTGCAGTGGCTCTAAATTGATCACATGCTAAAGCAGGGATGTCAAATGTAAGGATGCAGCCTACTGAATTCCTTCATCTGGCCCTCAGTGCTCTCAGCACCGCAATCAGTTGCTGAGCTGTGCTGAGGTGTCACTGCTAAAAGGGTGGTCTGTGTGATGATTGGGCTCTCCCGCATCTTGAAGATATGATCAAAATTTGCATATTTTCTTTTGTCTCATTTGCAGCTAAGTTCCTGAGTGAGACAAGAGTGCTTATTTATTTTTTATTATTAATAAATAATTTATAAATAATATTAATACATAATAAATAATTGATTTGAATTGAGTGCTTATTTCTGGTCTTGACCTGCTTAATGACATCACTTCTTGCTTAATGACATCACTTCCAGCTCTCCGCAGGCATCATGAATGCTGTTCGGCCCACTGTATGAAACAAGTTTGACACCCCTGTTAAAGCATACAAGTCATTTTTGTGTCTAGAAGTTTAGAAAACTGCCTTGTGTGAACTGGACTTTCAGGCCTTTCAGGTCCTTAGAATTGTCCAAAAACCAAAATATGGGAAAAAAAGTTTTATTTGGGTTTTATTTCTTATTTAATGAGGGGGGATGCATGGGAAGGTGCATATAGTTGCATCTGCTGACACTATACCACCTACCTAGTACAATTTTAAAGTGATTATAATTTATAAGTATAATGTACATTTTGAATTAAAACAAATAACACAGTTTTCTGCACTTCTAACTTTGAAAACACCAAAATCCATGAAAAAATATACTGTTTTCTCCAACTTCAATCCATGGGCCAGGATATTTTATAAAACCTACTTATACAAAACCTACCGACTACTTATAAAACCAGCTTATGACTGATTTTACCATAAAATCAGATTTTACCATAGCAAGCCTCCCAATTTTTTGTTTCAGTTTGGATTCAATTTGGATACAATTCAATTTGGATAAACAAATCGCATTCCAAATCTTTCTGGGTGTAACAGACTTTGGCCAGAGCATTCTGTGGGAAGAAGGCTTCTGCTGTATTTTTTTTTTTTACATAAGGAAGAATTAGGATGAAGATATTCAGTGTTGCTTAATATCAGGTAATTATCCCTTAATCCCCTGAGTGCTTTGTCCTAATCCACCAAGTATGGGATTTTCCCCATTCTTTACTGCAAAAATGGATGCAACCGTTGTGAGTACAGAAGTAGAGAATGAAAGTATATTTCATATTTGCTAATCCAGAGGGAAAAGGGTGTGTTATTTTATATATGGTCTCAGTCTTGGGGAGAACAGGAGGGGCCCAGGGAAAAGTTCTGTGACTGAGATAGTTCTGTGACATGTTAAGGATCATATGAAGACCACTGGAAATTCATCCTGCATGATGACATCTCCCCATTGTGATTGTAACGCATGACACTGGTCTCCACATCGTTTTGGACCCCAGCATGGAGAATTTCCACATGATCCATTCAAGAAATGACATACTGCTGGATAGAAATTCTCATCATTAGGTACTTTGATGGCATGGCCTGCTGTGGATGTAGTAGAGAAGAGTCAGCATATGGAGGTCACTTCCAGTTGCTCAGATAATTGTGCTCAGGAACCACATTCTTGCTCAGCAAGGAGCCAGATGTTTATAGGCCATGCTTGCTGTAGCAACTGTTTTTAAACCATTAAGGAAAACTTTTGGAAATGTGGAGTAAAGCTGTATCAAAGAATTCTGTTAGGCAGCTTCGTCAGCCCTTTAACAAATTGCAAGATTATTCACAGAAATTATTTCTTTCCCCTCAACAGAATTGTGCTTGACAGAGTCTGTGCCTTATCTTGATAGCCTCCCATCTCCCCTGGAATTCTATCGAGAATGGGTGTGCCCAAACAAGCCATGTATAATTCGGAATGCACTCAACCACTGGCCAGCTCTGAAAAAGTGGACTTTACCTTACTTGAGGTAAGACATAGCAGAACCTGTCTTCAGTTACAAAAGGATGCTTCTTAATGTTTATAACGGCCTTCCAGAAAACCTGTGCTGTCCCTGGTGTAACCAGCTGGAAAGCTGATGACTTAGTAAACAATGTGGTGGCTGTAATACCTAAAATATAAGCCAAAAATATTTCTGATTCTAGGACACCAGCACAGAGTATTTAGATGCCAAGCAATTCTTTCAAATCTTAAGCCTTGGTTGTGGTTTAATTCTACTTTTTTGTCTGATGTGTCTATTTCTTGGACCCGTGTAAATCTTCTGTGTATTTTGGTGCAGGGAAATAGTGGGCTCCAAGTTGGTGAGTGTGGCAATAACACCCAATGGGTATGCTGATGCAGTTTATCAGGACTGGTTTGTCATGCCAGAGGAACGATGCATGCCCTTCAGTGCTTTCTTGGATATTGTGGAGAAGAAAGTAGCTTCTCCAGGGGTCTTCTACGTGCAGAAACAGTGTTCAAACCTGACTGAGGAATTCCCTGAACTCTTGGGCGATGTGGAGCCAGACATACCGTGGATGAGCGAGGCACTTGGTAAACAGAAAAATTCTAGTTTTATTAAATACTGTGCTAACACCAATTTCAACTGCTTCCAGAGTTTATACTTTCAGTAGTTATCTCTTGCTTCCGTTGATGAGTGAACCCACCTCTTCAGGCAGAGGAAAATGAGGACAATAGTGAATGAATATGATTGTCTCCTACTAGTTGTTCATTATCAGTTTTGTGTACATAATTATGCCATTTGTGCCAATACATATTTATTTAAAAAGGACTGTAAGAAACCAAATGGGAGGAAAATTCTTTTTCTGATGATCTTTTAACTTAAGATAGCAAATTCTGTTTTGTCCTGTTTACTGGTTTCCTTTTCATACAGGGAAGAAGCCCGATGCTGTAAATTTCTGGCTAGGAGAATCTTCTGCAGTGACCTCTTGTAGGTACCAAGTGATAAATGTAATCTCAGCTGCAATGTTGCCTTTGAGTGCAAGGATGGGTAGGGGAATCCTTTTAGAAAAACCATACTTCTGTTTCGAGACATTCGCCTATAAAACCATAATTATAAATTAAAAAATTCTTACCACCTAACTATACTCATCTTCACTGAATCAATTTCCTTTTGAAACTAGTTTAGAATGGACTCTAAGGATTTTTTGTAGTCTGTAATTGTTGCATATCACAACATGATGCTGTAATATCAATGATACATGATACTGGACAAATTCTACATGCTTAAGTCTGATGTTAGTGCCTAGATTTTTTTTAATTCTTCCATTGAAAGAGGGCTTGTGAGGCATAAAAGAATCATGCTAGTTATTTTAGATTTTATTCTGGTGTTTATAAAATAGTATTTTTCTAGCTCTGCTTATAATAGAGATAATGAAACTCTCCTTCCTCTTCTTATTGTCCTTTTACCAATCTCTCTCTCCCCTCCCACAATCTCAGTACATAAAGACCATTATGAAAACTTATACTGTGTGATTTCTGGAGAGAAGCATTTTCTACTGCATCCACCAAGTGACCGTCCTTTCATCCCATATGGTATGTGTTCTTGGACATAGATGTAGTGTGAGATATATAGTACAGTAAAACTCCAATAGTTGTGTGTCCAAATGTCATTTGCTAAGACAAATGAATGGCATTCCTGATAGTCCATCATCAATATTGCAAGAGTCGAGTGAGCTTGGCTAAAGCGCTTGGGGTCAGTGATGGCCCAGCTGCCTTGGCTCTGAGTTTGTGTTCCAGCTGAGCCCGGAATATCCGATAAACTGGCACCACCTAGGTCCCAAAGGTGCTTGCTGGATTATCATACATCTATTGTACTAGGCTTCTGGAATTGATTAGAATAATCTAAGGTGGAGATGAATTTTTGCAGTATCTTACCAATCAACATGAACACACTTTAGTGTTTCCTTTAGGGAGTAAGCCATGTGTAACAGAAGGGATATTGGCAGCTTGGAGTTGTGGCATTTATGGGCAGGGCCAGATGGGTTTGTGGACCTTATTGTGGCACTGCACTCCAGCCAGCTTCTCTTGCACTGCATCATTGCCTGCTCCGTAGCTCAGGAAATGAGGGCTAAACCCACTGAGGCACAGGAGGCTGCATATGTACTATAGTGACATTATCTCATGATTGGGACTTGATGTTATACTTACCAAAAAGTTTTCCAAGACTTTTATAATAGATACTTCCACATAGAGCCAATTCTGGCTGTGTTTGCTGGCTGAAATAAACCCCATTCTTATAATTTTGGTCTCCCTAATATCAAACCTTTAAATTCTCTTACCTTTGCCTCTTTTTGACAATGCTCATGTTTCACTTTCCAGGGCTGTACCCACCAGCAACCTACCACATATCAGAAGATGGGTTATATGAGCTGGTGCCTCAAAAAGGGGCAGAGAAGGTATTAATGAGGCTTTGTGTTGGGTATGAACTATGGGTGTAGCTGCTAACAGGGAATATTGCGGCCTGCATTGCAAGTTTAAAATATCTGTAGGTAAAAATAAACAGAAAAGAGGGTCCGATTCGCACTTGTGCATAACATGTCTAGAATGATTTTTCTAGCCTTACTTTGCACTGACACTCACGCCCAATTGCTTTTGTAATGGTAACTCACCATCAAAAGACAGGTGAGACTAGTCTCCAGCCTCATTATTAGGGGTGGTGCTGCTGATGCATTCTGAATATGTAGGTTAGGGCCAGAATTTACTCTCTCTCATGTACCAAGAAAACCATATATACTACTTATGAAAATCATCTCTGTCTCTCTCTGTCTCTGTGTGAGTTGCTACTTTGCACCAAACTAGGTATTTGGGGCAACTGCATTTTATATCAAAAACCAGTGAGAGCAAAACTGATTACTTTAGCCAAATGTAATTAGTGGGGATCAAGAAAATGTAGAATGTCGCATTGTGTGCTGATCATAGGGGCCTTTGTTCCTAGGTATTTTTCAACCATTTGTTATCAGTAGAGGAAAAACTTCATAAGTTTCTGGGGAAATTGATAGACAGTTTCTGTCTTAGCAAAGTCATGTCTCTCACACCAAGTTTCATCTCCACAGGTGCCCTGGATCCCACTAGACCCTTTAAATCCAGATCTGGAAAAGTACCCAGAATATGCCCAGGCAAAGTCTTTCCACTGTATCATTAAGGCTGGTGAGATGTTGTATCTTCCTTCTCTCTGGTTTCATCACGTTCAGCAGTCACATGGCTGCATAGCAGGTGAGTAGTACCTGTCAAAAGCATATTTAATTTGCTATACCTGCAGCAACCAGATTGCTTCATCCTGTTTCTCCATCCAGGTATCGTTTATTCCCTCATCCTTCAACTGAAGAACTCTCTTCAAGATATCAATTAGGACTTGTTCTCCCCTTTCTAGCCAGAATAAGCCATTTGTACATATACAGTAGATGAAATCAGATCCAAATTACTGTGATGTCAAGGGTGGAAAATCCAAATTGCATTGGCGAACACATTCTTTCAGAGACACTTGTCTGCCATTACTGATTTTATTATGAAGGTAGAAGGAAGGCCCATAGCCAGGGAGACAGACCAGGGACAGACTGCACTTGCTCCCGGTGTGGAAGGGATTGTCACTCCCGAATCGGCCTTTTCAGCCACACTAGACGCTGTGCCAGAACCACCTTTCAGAGCGCGATACCATAGTCTTTCGAGACTGAAGGTTGCCAATAATAATATAAGGTTCTGAGGAACCTGAGTTCTCAGCAGTGCAGTGTGAAACCACTGTACAGGTGGGAGATTGGTATCCACTGATTTGGTTTCCACTGATTTGACTCACTACTGATACTGAGGTCCACCTTTAAATGCCTTGTAACAAGAAAAAAAAGTGCCAAAATCCAATTTCCTACCTTTGTGCTGTTAAATAATTCTGGTTTCATTCCACTGCATTCCATTATTCACCCCATCTAGTGATGGGCAGCCCAATCCTGAGCCGGGGTACGTGGCTGCAGCTGTGCTGAGAACAGCTGCCACCCATCCTGCATGCCTCAGCCTGCCACGGGAGGCGCCTCTGGAGAAGGGGACTTTCGGCCCCTTCTCCTGGGTGAGGGAAGCAGCCCCACAATGGGGCTACTCATTAAGATAAAGCCATTTGTGTAGGACGCCGAGCTCTACACAAGATAAAGCCGTTTGTGTAGGGCACTGAGCCCTGCACTAACGGACAGGATCCGGTGGAGCTCTGCCTCCCGCCTCCCCGCTCCCTTCCCCCCCCCCCGGAGACACACACACACACACACACACACAATTTACAGTAGAAACAGAAACATGCCCCAGGCTGACTAGTGAAGGAATGGATGATCAAGGATTAAAATTGTGTGGGTGTCATAAGAACATAAGAATTGCCCCACTGGATCAGGCCAAGGGCCCATCTAGTCCGGCTTCCTGTATCTCACAGTGGCCCACCAAATGCCTGAGGGAGCTCACAAGACAACAGACACAACTTATGGCCTGGTGCCCTCCCCTGCATCTGGTAATCAGAGGCAGCCTGCCTCTAAAATCAAGAGCTCACACATACCTACTATGACTTGTAACCCGTAATGAACTTCTCCTCCAGAAATTTGTCCAATCCCCTCTTAAAGGCATCCAGGCAAGATGCCATAACTACTTCTTGTGGCGAAGAGTTCCACAAACTAATTACATGCTGGGTAAAGAAATATTTTCTTCTGTCTGTTCTAACTCTCCCAACACTCAACTTTCATGGATGTCCCCTGGTTTTGGTGTTTTGTGAGAGGAAAAAGAGCATCTCTCTAGCTACTCTGTCAATCCCCTGCATGATTTTGTATGTCTCAATCGTATCCCCCGTCAGGCGCCTCTTTTCTAGACTTAACAGGCCCAAACGGTGTAGCCTTTCCTCATAGGGAAGGTGCCCCAGCCCAGTAATCATTTTGGTTGCTCTCTTCTGCACCTTTTCCATCTCCACTATATCCTTTTTGAGATGTGGCAACCAGAACTAGACAACAACAACAACAACAACAACAACAACAGTATTTACAGGTGTGTAAATTTACAGGTGTGTAAATTTAAAAACACAGTATTCCAGGTGTGGCCTTACCATTGATTTGTACAATGGCATTACAATATTAGCCGTCTTATTCTCAATGCCTTTCCTAATGATCCCAAGCATGGAATTAGCCCTCTTCACAGCCGCCGCACATTGGGTCAACACTTTCATTGAGCTGTCCACAAGGACCCCAAGATCTCTCTCCTGATCTGTCACAGACAGCTCAGAACCCGTTAGCCTATGTGTGAAGTTTTGGTTTTTTGCCCCAATGTGCATGACTTTACACTTACTTACATTGAAACGCATCTGCCATTTTGCTGCCCATTCTGCCAGTTTGGAAAGATCCTTCTGGAGGTCTTCACAATCTCTTCTGATCTTCACCACTTGGAAAAGTTTGGAGTCATCTGCAAACTGGGCCACCTCGCTGCTTAGCCCTGCTTCCAGGTCATTTATGAAGAGGTTGAAAAGCACCGGTCCCAGGACAGATCCTTGGGGCACACCACTTTTCACCTCTCTCCATTGTGAAAACTGCCAATTGACACCCACTCTCTGCTTCCTGGACCTCAACCAGTTCTTAATCCAGGAGAGGACCTGCCCTCTAATTCCCTGACTGTGGAGCTTTCTCAGCAGCCTTTGGTGAGGGACTGTGTTAAACGCTTTTGAAAGTCCAGATATATAATGTCCACGGGTTCTCCCGCATCCACATGCCTGTTGACCTTTTCAAAGAATTCTAAAAGGTTTGTGAGGCAAGACTTACCCTTACAGAAGCCATACTGATTCTCCCTCAGCAAGGCCTGTTCGTCTATGTGTTTTGAGATCCTGTCTTTGATGAGACATTCCACCATCTTACCTGGTATAGACATTAGGCTGACTGGCCTATAGTTTCCCTGGTCCCCCCTCCTTCCCTTTTTAAAGATCAGTGTCTGTATAGAAAGCTGATTTGAAGTTGCTTCCCATTCACTTGAACCAAGTCAGTGGAATCCCTCTTTTTCTTCTGTGCTGAAATAACATGGTAAAATCAACAGCAGAAAAAGTCACTTCACACAAACAGCTTTCTACAGAGAATAACGCCCATCAGTGGGAGCAGCAGGGGGGTAGAGTTGCACTGGGTGATGCGCATGGGGGGGAGGGTAACACCACTACTGACAAAAAAATTTTAAATCTTGGTATTTTTGAATAATACTATCATGTTAGATATCATTCGATGTGTAATTTCATGCAGAATGCAATGGAACAAACTGCGTTGAAATTTCTATGTTCTGTCAAAAGTTATAGCGAAAAAACGATCAGGAACGGGGTGATGGTACATCACCATGCCCACTGCCCACGGCTTTGCCCCGCCCACTGCATGGGAGGAGGTCCATCATGGGGGTAACTTGCTGGCCTCCCGCATCGGGTGACATAAAACCTAGTGGCACCACTGATGCCTGTGCAAGTCCATTAGCTAGTGGCTATTGCTATTGTAAAATGTTAATTAGGCACAAATCTCTTGCTGGGATTGATACTGTCTGCCAGTCATATGTTGTAATGGTTGGTTGGAAATGAAAATCATTTTTCTCCCCGAAGGTAGATTATAAATCTTGTTGTTTCTTTTCTTCCCAGTGAATTATTGGTATGACATGGAATATGATCTGAAGTACTCTTACTATCAGCTGCTGGATTCTCTTGCAAAAGCTGTGGCACTGAAATAGCACAGTTTTACCACCTTGGAACAACATTCTAATGAATCTGGTCAAAAGATGCAACTGTGAATGCCCACTTTGCCATTAACATTAACTGGATAAGATTATTTAATAATGGCCTGTCAGATAAAGGATGACTGTTTTAAAGTCAGGATACCTTAACATCAAGTGGATGTTCCTGAGGAATGTGGTCCAGTGTCTATCTTGAGGAAACTCTTGAGAGTTGTAGCAGATTACTTAGTTTCAGTGTTCTGTCAGTTGCCAAATTAATCTCAGTGTTAAGGTTGCATTCACGGATGAAGTTGATTTCTAGATCAACTTTGATCATTCTTTTTTCATGCACAACTCCCCAGCTTGCAAATATAAGGATAAGTTCTGGGTTCAAATTTGTGGAGCCATGAAGATTATTCAGTTGCTGTCTCTCAGCTTAACCTACCTCACAGGGTTGTTGTGAGGCTACAAGAAGCAAGAAGCTATGTACACCACTCTGAGCTCTTTGGAGGGGGGAAGAGTGGGATATAAATGGGAATAATAATGGTATCAATTTTTCATTGTATGAAAAATAATTATTGGATTAATTATTGTTTCAAATATTAATAAATTGATTTCATTTAAATAAACTATGATAAATCTTAACTATACTGTTTCAGTGAAAGAATTCAAAATGCAATCAATGTGATCCAAATTACTCTCTTAATTCTTCTGCATTCATAAGAGTCAAGCATTTAAGAATACTTTCCTTTGTAGTTGTTAATTTATTGAGTTGACAGAAGATGACAAAGATTACCACATGATAGTAACAGCAAGCCCAACATCTTCTAAACAAACAGAGCCACTCCCAGCCTAGGATGGTGTGGTGGTCTAGGAGTTTGTAGTGGTCTGTGGAACTCCTTGCCACAGGATGTGATGGCATCTGGCCTTGATGCCTTTAAAAGGGGATTGGACAGATTTCTGGAGGAAAAGTCAATCCCAAATTACAAGCTGTGATGGCTATGTGCAACCTCCTGATTTTAGAAATAGGCTACCTCAGAATGCCAGGTGCAAGGGAGGGCACCAGGATGCAGGTCTCTTGTTGTCTGGTGTGCTCCCTGAGGCATCTGGTGCACCACTGTGAGATACAGGAAGCTGAACTAGATGGGCTTTTGGCTTGATCCAGCGGGGCTCCTTCTTGTGTTCTTATGGGTTGGATTGTGACCAGGTTCTGATTTTGACCAGATCCAGGTTCAAAACATTAAGCTTCCTGGATGGCCTTCCATCAGGAAGCTTCCTGGATTAACAGTCACTCTTAGTCTCACCTACCTCACAGGGTTGTTGTGAGGGACAAAAGGAGGGAAGGAACTATGTACCATGCTGAGCTCCTTGGAGGGGAAAGGTAGAATAAAAATGTGAAAAATAAAATAAAATGTCTCAAATGTCTTCAGGATGTGGTTTCTGCTGGTGATGGGGGCATATCCTTGAATACCACTGAACCATCACTTGCCTGCCTGGTGCGAAGGTTGCGGACATCACTTCTCGTCTAGACAGGCTAGTAGACAGTGCTGGGGGAGAGGTAGTGGCTGTGATGCATGTCGGCACCAACGACGTGGGCAAGTGTAGCTGGGAGGTCCTGGAGGCCAAATTTAGGCTTTTAGGCAGGAAGCTGAAAGCCAGGACCTCAAAGGTAGCATTCTCTGAAGTGCTACCTGTTCCACGCGCAGGGCCAGCTAGGCAGGCGGAGATCAGGGGTCTCAATGCGTGGATGAGACGGTGGTGTAGGGAGGAGGGGTTTAGATTCGTTAGGCACTGGGGAACGTTTAGGGACAAGCAGGGCCTGTACAAGAGGGACGGGCTCCATTTGAACCAGAATGGAACCAGACTGCTGGCGCATAACATTAAAAAGGTGGCAGAGCAGCTTTTAAACTGATCCCTGGGGGAAGGCCGACAGGAGCCGAGGGGCATCTGGTTCGGGACTCCTCATCCCTATGGGATGAGGATGGGGAGGTTAGAGAACAACAAGACAAAGGCAGAGTAGGAAAAGAAATTGGGAAAGGTAGGGTGATGGGATGTGATAGACGGTTTGGCACAATGAGAGGATGCGGGGACAAAGGAGCGAATAAGCAGCACATCCTGGGGCATTCCGTGTAATAAAGGCTTTTATGCGAATGCCCGAAGTCTACAAGCAAAGGTGGGAGAACTGGAATGTCTGGTGACAAGGGAAAATACTGACATAGTGGGCATAACGGAAACCTGGTGGAATGCGGAGAATCAGTGGGATACCGCAATCCCGGGCTATAAACTCTACAGGAGGGACAGGCAGGGGCGTGTTGGAGGTGGGGTGGCCCTTTATGTTAAGGAAGGGATAGAATCCAGCAAAGTAGAGATTGAAGGTGGGTCCGACTCCACCGTAGAATCTCTGTGGGTTAAATTACCAGGCTTGTGCAGCGATGTAATACTGGGGGCGTGCTATCGTCCTCCAGACCAGAAATCGGATGGGGACCTTGAAATGAGGAAACAGATCAGGGAGGTGACAAGGAGGGACAGGGTTGTAATCATGGGGGACTTCAATTATCCTCATATTGACTGGGTCAATTTGTGTTCTGGTCACGATAAGGAAACCGGATTTCTTGACGTGCTAAATGACTGTGGCTTAGATCAGCTAGTCATGGAGCCCACCAGAGGACAGGTGACTCTGGATTTAATATTGTGCGGTACGCAGGACCTGGTTAGAGATGTAAACGTTACTGAGCCATTGGGGAACAGTGATCATACTGCGATCCGTTTTGACGTGCACGTTGGGGGAAGAATACCAGGCAAATCTCTAACAAAAACTCTTGACTTCCGACAGGCGGACTTCCCTCAAATGAGGAGGCTGGTTAGAAGGAGGTTGAAAGGGAGGGTAAAAAGAGTCCAATCTCTCCAGAGTGCATGGAGGCTGCTTAAAACAACAGTAATAGAGGCCCAGCAGAGGTGTATACCACAAAGAAAGAAGGGTTCCACTAAATCCAGGAGCGTGCCCGCATGGCTAACCAGCCAAGTTAGAGAGGCTGTGAAGGGCAAGGAAGCTTCCTTCCGTAAATGGAAGTCTTGCCCTAATGAGGAGAATAAAAAGGAACATAAAGTGTGGCAAAAGAAATGTAAGAAGGTGATACTGGAGGCCAAGCGAGACTATGAGGAACACATGGCCGGCAACATTAAGGGGAATAATAAAAGCTTCTTCAAATATGTTAGAAGCAGGAAATCCGCCAGAGAAGCGGTTGGCCCTCTGGATGGTGAGGGAGGAAAAGGGGAGATAAAAGGTGACTTAGAGATGGCAGAGAAATTGAATGAGTTCTTTGCATCTGTCTTCACGGCAGAAGACCTCGGGCAGATACCGCTGCCCGAACGGCCCCTCCTGGGCGAGGAGTTAAGTCAGATAGAGGTTAAAAGAGAAGATGTTTCAGACCTCATTGATAAATTAAAGATCAATAAGTCACCGGGCCTTGATGGCATACACCCAAGGGTTATTAAGGAATTGAAGAATGAAGTTGCAGATCTCTTGACTAAGGTATGCAACTTGTCCCTCAAAACGGCCATGGTGCCAGAAGATTGGAGGATAGCAAATGTCACGCCTATTTTTAAAAAGGGAAAGAGGGGGGACCCGGGAAACTATAGGCCGGTCAGCCTAACATCCATACCGGGTAAGATGGTGGAATGCCTCATCAAAGATAGGATCTCAAAACACATAGACGAACAGGCCTTGCTGAGGGAGAGTCAGCATGGCTTCTGTAAGGGTAAGTCTTGCCTCACAAACCTTATAGAATTCTTTGAAAAGGTCAACAGGCATGTGGATGCAGGAGAACCCGTGGACATTATATATCTGGACTTTCAGAAGGCGTTTGACACGGTCCCTCACCAAAGGCTACTGAAAAAACTCCACAGTCAGGGAATTAGAGGACAGGTCCTCTCGTGGATTGAGAACTGGTTGGAGGCCAGGAAGCAGATTGTGGGTGTCAATGGGCAATTTTCACAATGGAGAGAGGTGAAAAGTGGTGTGCCCCAAGGATCTGTCCTGGGACCGGTGCTTTTCAACCTCTTCATAAATGACCTGGAGACAGGGTTGAGCAGTGAAGTGGCTAAGTTTGCAGATGACACCAAACTTTTCCGAGTGGTAAAGACCAGAAGTGATTGTGAGGAGCTCCAAGAAGGATCTCTCCAGACTGGCAGAATGGGCAGCAAAATGGCAGATGCGTTTCAATGTCAGTAAGTGTAAAGTCATGCACATTGGGGCAAAAAATCAAAACTTTAGATATAGGCTGATGGGTTCTGAGCTGTCTGTGACAGATCAGGAGAGAGATCTTGGGGTGGTGGTGGACAGGTCGATGAAAGCGTCGACCCAATGTGCGGCGGCAGTGAAGAAGGCCAATTCTATGCTTGGGATCATTAGGAAGGGTATTGAGAACAAAACGGCTAGTATTATAATGCCGTTGTACAAATATATGGTAAGGCCACACCTGGAATATTGTGTCCAGTTCTGGTCGCCGCATCTCAAAAAAGACATAGTGGAAATGGAAAAGGTGCAAAAGAGAGTGACTAAGATGATTACGGGGCTGGGGCACCTTCCTTATGAGGAAAGGCTACGGCGTTTGGGCCTCTTCAGCCTAGAAAAGAGACGGCTGAGGGGGGACATGATTGAGACATACAAAATTATGCAGGGGATGGACAGAGTGGATAGGGAGATGCTCTTTACACTCTCACATAATACCAGAACCAGGGGACCTCCACTAAAATTGAGTGTTGGGCGGGTTAGGACAGACAAAAGAAAATATTTCTTTACTCAGCGTGTGGTCGGTCTGTGGAACTCCTTGCCACAGGATGTGGTGCTGCCGTCTAGCCTAGACGCCTTTAAAAGGGGATTGGACAAGTTTCTGGAGGAAAAATCCATTATGAGGTACAAGCCATGATGTGTATGCGCAACCTCCTGATTTTAGAAATGGGTTATGTCAGAATGCCAGATGCAGGGGAGGGCACCAGGATGAGGTCTCTTGTTATCTGGTGTGCTCCCTGGGGCATTTGGTGGGCCGCTGTGAGATACAGGAAGCTGGACTAGATGGGCCTATGGCCTGATCCAGTGGGGCTGTTCTTATGTTCTTATCACTTACCTGGAGCAGAATTTTCATAATGCAAGAACATTTATTGGCTGAGTTGGATCCCATATTATAATTCTTCCAGGGACATGCAATGGGTTGGGAGGCAGAGGAAGCAGAGCCTCCCCACCGGGATCCTTCGAAAAGCGCCACCGCTTTTTTGTGAGGTGGGCAAGCACTCACAACCCAAGCACACAGCTTGTCCACCTCACAGGCAGTGGCATTTTTCGAAGGACTCTGGTGGGGAGGCTCTGCCTCCCCAGCCACCACATGACCCCTGAATTCTTCTGTATTTACTCTCTGACAAGCGCACACTACTTTTGATACTGTCACTTTAATTGGCTTTCCCACTTTAAGCCATTTCTGCCCAACACTGCATATTTATTTTATTTATTTTTCACATTTTTATACCGCCTTTCCTCTAAAGAGCTCAGGGCAGCTTTTGTCCTCACAACAACCCTGTGAGGTAGGTGAGGCTGAGAGAAAGTGACTGGCCCAAGGTCACCCAGGAAGCTTTGTGGCTGAGGGGGGGAAGTCCACCTTCCAAACCACTACACCACCCTGGCTATATACGTAACAGGGATCAGATGTGTACACCTATGGGCTGGGCAGAAATGGGTTAAAACAGTGGTTCTCACATTTAGCACCAGGACCTGCTTTTTAGAATAAGAATCTATCAGGACCCACCAGAAGTGATGTCATCAAGCAGGAAAATTTTTAACAATCCTAGGCAGCAATCCTACCCACACTCACCCAAGAGTAAGTCCCATTTACTATCATTGTTAAAGAATATACTGTACATTACTAAATATATACATTGCTAAATGTACAGGTCTGTAACATTTCCCCAAATGCAGTCACATACCATGGTAGCATCAAGTCTAATATGTTAAAAATAAGATATTGAAATGAATGGGGACCCACCTGAAATGGACTGGCGACCCACCTAGTGGGTCCTGACCCACAGTTTGAGAAACACTGGGTTAAAAGGCTAGCCTGGCTGTTATGAACTGCATTTCCCAGAAGCCCCTGTCCTACAGCTTCCTCTTTGTGAACTAACTTCAGCAGCGAAGGCTCCCGGGCTGGGTTACCGACAGTTCAAGCCAGTGTTACTGCGTTGCCTTTTGCAGAGGAGCCTGGATCATGGGGGTGCAGATCGTGGTCCTGCCTTCCCGCAAGTGCCTGCAGGACGAGCCCGTCCAGGTGCGAGTGGAGGGGCTGCCCCCTCTGCAAGAAGTCACTCTCAGAGCATCCCTGCAGGACGACAGCGGGGAGCCCTTCCAGGCGCTGGCTTACTACAGGGCTGGGAGCAGCGGGGAGCTGGACCTCACCGTCTCTGCGTCCCTGGGCGGCAGCTACTCCGGGGTGGAGCCCATGGGGCTGCTGTGGTCCCTGGAATCCAAGACCCCCTACAAGCGGCTGGCGAAAAGGAACGTCCGGACCCCTTTCCGGGTCGCCTACGAAGTGTACGAGGGGCGCGGAGTGGCCGGGCAGCTGCTGGACACGTGTACGTGTGAACGGTGGTTCCTGGCAGAGGGGGTGCAAAGGATCCCGGTGCGAGAAGGCAGGCTCCGAGCCACCCTCTTTTTGCCTCCAGGTGAGTTGAGAAGGAGCCGTGGAGGATCAGGTTGGGACATGTGCAGCAGGACTGGGGATGCTGTGCAGGGCTCACCTGTGGGGTGTGGACAGGCACCGTTCTGATGGGTATAGTGGTAGGGGACTTGGAGCCCAGTCCTATGCCTGTCTACTCAGAAGTAAGTCCCATTAGAGTCAATGGAGCTTGCTCCCAGGAAAGTGTGGATAGCATGGCAGCCTTGGTTCTGAAAGGAGAGAACAGGAGAGCCTCCAGCCAAGACTTTGGACTCTGACCCTAACTGAGTGCGTGTGCATGTGTGTGTGAGGCGCCTGAGGGGGGATACTACAAAATTATGCAAGGGATGGATAGAGTGGATCCAGAGAAGTCTTTTCCCTCCTGCACAGCACCAGAATCAGGGGACATCCTGGTTGAGTGTTGGGAGAGTTAGGACAGACAAAAGAATACATTTCTTTACCCAGCATGTAATTAGTCTGTGGAACTCCTGGCCACAGAATGGGGTGATGGCATATGGCCTAGATTCTTTTAAAAAGGGTCTGGACAAATCTCTGGAGATTTGGGGGGCTGCGGGCCGCACCAGGTGACGCGCTGGGGGGGGGGTGACGCGTCCTGGGCGGAGGACGCGCTAGGAGCTACCCTGTCATGCCATACACCGTTGGATGCGGAATGGCCAGCGGAGAGCAAGGCAAAAAACAGAATTGAAATAGCTCCTTTCGTTCAAAAGTTATGGCCAAAAAACAGGAAGGAAAAAATGCATGGAGCCCTATGGAAAGTGAAAGTGAGCCGTATTGTGCGTTTACTCGCGAGTAGGCGTACTGGCCATAGTCCGTTGGAAAGGGCAGGCTGAGAGGAATCCAACACCAGAATGGTCCCGATCCAATGAATGCAGCCCCCCAAAAATACCCAAGAAGCTGCACCCTCCCAGCTACGAGTCTGAGCCTGAAAGGACGCCAGGTGGCTGCGTTTACTCACGAGTAGGCGGACTTGCCTTAGTCGACGCAGGCTGAGAGGCTCCAAGGACGTCAGAATGGTCCTTATCCAATGAGTGCAGCCCCCAAAAACACAGGAGAAGGAGGTTCCTCCCTCCCAATCTATGGAGCCCTATGGAAAGCAAAGCAGACTCACAGTCACGTTTACTCGCGAGTAGGCAGACGTGCCTTGGCTGGTGGTCAGGCCAGGCAAATGGGAATGTGAGGACACTAGAAGGGTCTTGATCCGATGGAGGTGCTCCAGAAGGCAGCTTCCCCCCTTAAAACTGAATGGACTTGAATGGTAAGGGGAAAGTTTTCTATTTTGCACTTGTGAGCCAGGTGGGTCTTTATTCTGAAGTGCCTGAAATAGAAGAACTTTCAGCTGGGCACTGGGAGGGCTGGAAATCTCACCTATTCTTTTTGGGGGTTGTTATTGCAGGCAAACTAGAGAGTAAGCTCCATTGCCCACTATGGGACTTACTTCAGAGTAGACATGCATTGGATTGGCTCACAGGCTGCAATCCTACCCACACTTTCCTGAGAGTAAGCCCCATTGACCGCTATGGTACTTACTTCTGAGTAGATTCACTTGGTGGAACAGGACTGGCTCCCCCTTATTTAATTATTTCTCTTATTTTAATTTAATTATTTATAATTATTTATTTTAATTTGCTTGATGATGTCACTTCTGGCCATGACATCACTTCCAATGGGTCCTGGACAGATTGTCATTCTAAAAAGTGGGTCCCAGTGCTAAAAGTTTGAGAACTGCTGCAATAAGGTGTTAGTAAGTTGACCTGGTGTGTGTGTGTGTGACTCTACAAGTTTTCAAAATCACTAAAATCAGAGTTTGAGGAATAAGACCATCATGTTGTATATCAATCAATGCGTACTTTGATGCAGAATGCAATGAAACAAACCACATTGAAATATCTGTGTTATAACAAAAGGTACAGCCAAAAAACCGGTGGGGGCGGGGCGATGTTACATCACCACGCCCACCTGGGGTGTTGCCCCGCCCATTACATGGGGTGATGCGAATCCTAGTGATGCCACTGGGGCTACCTTAGAATGCCAGATGCAAGGGAGAGTTCCAGGATGCAGGTCTCTTGTTGTCTTATGTGCTCCCTGAGGTATCTGGTGGGCCATGGTGGGCCCAGCTGGACTAGATGCGCCTTTGGCCTGATCCAGCAGGGCTGTTCTTAGGTTCTTATGTGTTCCAAGGCCTACTGAGTTGGAGTAGCATCATGACTAAGAACATGTGTCCTTGTTTTGCATGTCGCCTCCCTCATAGGCAAGCCTGTACCTATCAGCTGATTATCCACTGCAATCTGGGAATCATACTTGCTTTCCAACCACTATCTGAGAGGATTGCATCAAGATGTGGAGCACTTTGCACATTATATAAATGATTCTTAGGCTGCCTTCCTAACCACACTTTCCTAAGAGTAAGCCCCATTGAACAAAATAGGACTTACTTCTGAGTAGACCTGATTAGGCTTGTGCCCACAGTCCTTGACGCTTTATTCCAAATATGCTTTGGAGATGCAATCTTTTTGTGTGAGTTGTATTTTCATTGAAATTTTGCATCTCATTTAAAGTCCTTGCCATGTTGTTAATGGGAGTTATGTAACTGGATTTTGCTCAACAAGTTCAAATGGTTGTAGCCCACATGAAATAAACTTTGTTTAGATCCTTTGCCTGCTAGTTTTCTGTGTGCAGTGAATGTTTTTGTATGGAACAAAATTTAATCATGTGAGCCCTTGTCTGAAGTACACTATTATTGTCTACAATGGTTTACCACCTCAGTAAGCACATGGCTGTATTTTCTGTTTAACCTTCAAAATTCCATTGCATTAAAATGAACCTCTTCCATGAGAAAACTCTGTCTGTCTAGGCCCTGGACCATTCCCAGGACTCATTGAC
The DNA here is from genome assembly GCF_035046505.1 of Tiliqua scincoides. NCBI lineage: Eukaryota > Metazoa > Chordata > Lepidosauria > Squamata > Scincidae > Tiliqua > Tiliqua scincoides. The sequence goes on from NC_089821.1 coordinate 15,428,912, forward strand.
TTATATGGAAGCGGAGGAGGTCTTGTGGAATACCGAGCAAGCCTTCTGGCCAGCAGAGGGTTTGTGACACTTGCTCTTGCTTACTTGGCCTATGAGGACCTCTCATCTTTCCCAGAGTTTCTTGAGCTGGAGTATTTTGGCGAGGCTGTGGAGTTTTTGCGCAGTCAACCACAGGTAAGAGACTGTAATTAAAATTACTGTTCTTTTCTGTTCTGTGGAAATTCAGTGCTTTTCAATTTAGATGTGTAATGCAGACCCTGAAGTATTGGTGGTTCTGACCATGGTTTTCATTCTGGTCCCTCTTCTTGCCTCCAAGTTGCTGGATAGCAAGCAATCACACAGGCCCAGTGGACCCAGAGATACCTACTATATATGCAAGGACAAAGATACAATAGGACTGAATAACTCTGTTGCTAGGGAAACAACTTTGACCATTGCTTAAGACAGCCTTGCTATTATGGTACTTTCACATAGAGATACAATGTAAGGAGCATGTCAGACAGCGTGTGTTTATTTCTGAACTGTGCCTTTTTCTCTGGCCAGCTATGTATCAAGCAACTGTTCTAAACAATCAATTGCATGGGCTTACATACTAGATGAATGTTTGTAACCATTGAACCTGGATGATGCGGGATATTGTGGGGGCAAGTCCCTCCCCATAGCTCACTCCTATCATACACACACACACACACACACACTCATTACTGGATCCCTGAGGGAATTGAAAGGAAAAGCAATCTTTATCTGACTGGAGTCTTGTTCTTTTATCATCATTTAGTGCATATACATATTTAAAAAGCAGTTTCTCATGGGCATCCTTCCATATGTTTAGAATGGAACAATCATTGTGCAATACATTAATATTTTTATTTCAGATAACATGTTGATAACATTACTATTCTTAAGAAGATGAGAGAGAGAGAGAGAGAGAGAGAGAGAGAGAGAGAGAGAATTCAAAACATGCCTTTAAGATGCCCTGCTGCTTTGTAATTGAACCTTTTAATTATGTAAGAGTGGGGCCAATGAGCTTTGTTGGCTCTCTTTGCAATTATTACCCACCTCAGCCACCCCCAATCCACCGAACTGTGGAGCCCCTGCTTTCAGACATACAAAACTGACCTGGATTGTTCTCCAAAGGTTGATGTTTACTGTGTTCGTCAATCCAGAACAATTTGGCTTTTGGATGGTAGGTAACTTGAGTTTGCTAAAAATTTAAGTTTTGCTCTGCCAGAATGTACCCATGTGGCAATCATCTTGCCCATGTTTGCAACTGACCCTGTATTTCCCTCATATTTATCTAATCTAGGGCAGGACTTGCAGAGCCGAAATACTTTTGAACCAGAAATGCATCCAAATGTAACAGGATTATCAGAGTCAGTAATCTCTTGTTTAGAGCACATTTACCCAAAAGGCACCTTGAGACAGCTTCTCTAGCTAGTTAGAGACTGGGAACTGCTAGCTCCCAGTTGGGTGCCCAAGTGGGTTTATTACCACAGCTCTAATAGGGAAGCTCACTAAGGGGGTCAGCCGAAGCCAGGTAAAACATTCAAACCAAAGCACTGTGATCTTTTCTCTTGAGACTAGGCTTGCTTCTACCCCAGTTGGAAGAAAGAGATGCCAAATTTGTATACAAACCAAAGTATATGATATGTAACTGTTATGACCTGTGATTTGCAGGAATTGGACTTGCTGAAATGGTGCAAACTAGCCCCCCTCCAAATGATAGCAGTCTGGTTGCATTCATACACTTTACAATGGAGTATGGAACTGATTCCAGTTCCTTTGTTGCAGAGCTATCACAGGTCTAGTTTGGTGGTTCCCAAACATTTTAGTACTGGGACCACTTTTTAAAGCAAACACTCTATCGGAACCCACCAGGCTTTGAGTCTAAAAAAAAGTTTCACTTTACAAGTGGCTCAAATCTGTTTTTTTTTAATCATTTTTTTTATTATGTGAGGGCACCTTCTGAAGTATTTGTTGAGCTCCATGTGCATAGGATTAGGACCATTCTGATGGCCTTGCAGTCCCCTTCACCTGGGCTTTAATAAGAGCAAAGGCACATTCACCTGCACATGTGGCTCAGTTTTGCTTCCTATAGGGCTCAATACAGTTTTCTTGCCAGCTTGGGGTGGGGGACTTCCTTCTGGAGAGTTTGTTGGGACCTGTGTTCATCAGATTGGGGCCATTCCCTTTGGCCCGCCCTTCAAAATGGACTGAGGCATAGTTGCCTATTCTGGGGTAAACCCCTGCTAATTGGGTAAGAGGCACTTTTTCAAGTCGGTGCTCCTTTTTTTAGCAAGGGGAGAGTAACTGGCCCACCTCACCCCTGCAGTGTCTGTTCTCGTGGCTGTCTGCTGGTATTCTTTTGCATCTTTTTAGATTGTGAGCCCTTTTGGGACAGGGAGTCATTTAGTTATTTGATTTTTCTCTGTAAACCGCTTTGTGAACTTTTAGTTGAAAAGCAGTATATAAATACTGTTAATAATAATAAATATGCACATACTGCTCCGTTTCAGTCTCCCTAGACCTCAATACATTTTCCTTGTCAACTATCAGCTTGCCAGTTTCGGGACTCACCAAAAATTGGTTTGTGGCCCACTGGTAGGTCTTGACCCACAGTTTGGGAACCACTGATCTAGCTCTTTGATTTGGGGCTCATGGAGACTACTAGCAGCTGCATGCCCCCTTAAGTTCCTTAAGCTTCTCCTAAGAGAAACGGTGGGATTTTCATAATACAGAGAAATAGCAAAATTTTCTAGATCTCTCACTTCTTAATAGAAGGTGGAATGGAGGGTGAATCAGTTTGCAGGATGTGGAGCTGCTGGTAATACTTGTTGTGTTGTTCTTTCAGGTGAAGACAATGGGGATTGGCGTTCTGGGGCTGTCTAAAGGGTCGGATATTGCCCTTGCATTGGCCTCATTCTGGCCAGGTGTCAGAGCAGCTGTCAGCATTTCTGGCTCAGGTGTTAATGCTTTTATCCCCCTGAGAGTAAAGGGGGTTACAATTCCTGCACATCCCTACAACCTGGACAAGATAAAAATCTCTAGTGTTGCTGGAAGTATGGATATCTCAGAAATGATGGATGATCCCCAGGACCCGGCTACCTGGGAATCTTGCATCCCTGTGGAGAAGTCCTCAGCCAAGTTTCTCTTCTTCTCAGGGCAGGATGACAAGAACTTGAGGAGTGAGCAGTTCTGCAGGGAAACTGTAAAGCGCCTTCAGCAGAGTGGGCGCCACGTGGAGTTCTATTGCTACCCTGGGGCAGGGCACCTCTTGGAGCCACCATACTTGCCCTTGTGCTGCGTTTCTGATCACAGATCCTTCGGGGCTCTTTTTTCCTGGGGAGGAAAATGGAAAGAGCATGCCAAGGCACAGGAAGATGCCTGGCACAGAATACTGACCTTTTTCAGACAACATTTGCTAGATTCTGCCACCAAGAGTCATTTATAGACCCTCTGTGCAGGAGAAGGTTTAGTCATGTGTGAATCATGCATACGCCACTTGGATGTTCTGAAATTCACAGGGATACTGTTAGCAGTGGAGTTGACTTTCCACAATTCTATTGCGTAGTTATCTCAGGAAGAACCTGTACAATCACTGAATCATGGTAGGGCTTGAAGGAGGTGGATCTATTGTTTACACCTCAAAAAAAAAATGGTTGGCAACCTTCAGTCTCGAAAGACTATGGTATAAGCCTACAGCACCCAGTCTTCTCAGGCAGTCTCCCATCCAAATACTAACCAGGCCTGATCCTGCTTATCTTCTAAGATCAGGCATGTGCAGGGTAACAGTTTACACCTTACCCTTCTTCCAAGAAATTTAGAGAAGGGTACATGGCTCCACCGCAACCTCATTTCCCTCACAACAGCCCCGTGAGGTAAGCTAGGCTGGAAAATAGTCACCCACTGGGCTTCAGAAATGGAATATGAACCCAGCTCTTGCCAGTTCCAGTATAACTGCTACACTTAGTGCCAGACTGAAACCCAGAGTTTAAAGAACATATAACTACCTGACCCCTTTTCAGTACACACAACAGACTTCAAAAGACCTGATTTGGGATACGAATACCAGTGTTTTAAATCCACTGTGTCCAGACTTGAGGGCACTGTGAGTGATTGGTGCACTAAATCAGAATGCCTGATCTCTGCAATCCACATGGAGATGGTACCAATTTCCATGCTTAGAATCAGCACAAAAGGCCTATTCCAGTTCAGTGACTGTAGCAGTATACTCCCAAGCTAGGAGATACTTCATACTAGAGGTACTGTGCTACATTTAGCACTACAGTTGATGCAGGAAGCTGGCTCCTGCACACAACCCAAATGAGTTAGACCATTGTTTCTCAAACTGTGGGTCAGAACCCACTCAGTGGGTAATGAGCCAATCTCAAGTGGGTTTTCACTCTTTTCAATGTGTATTTTACTTTTAAGCCATTTCTGCCCAACATTGCATATACCAAACAGGAATAAAAATGTGTACACTTGTGGGCTGGGCAGAAGTGGGTTTAATATGAAAGACTTGTTGCTACCATGGTTTGTGACTGTATTTGGGGAAATGTGACAGATCTGTACTTTTAACAAGCTGCTGTATATATGCATGCAACAATCATAGTCAATGAGGATTTCTCCTGGATAAATACGGATAGGATTGCAGCCTTTGGGATGTGTGAGGAACTTTTTTTAAACAGATCAGCAAATGCTTGAGAGGGTTAGGTGGGTTCTTCTTTATTTTACATTTTTAAAAAACTTGTACTTATTGTAAACTTTTACTTACTTTTAATGTATTTGATTGATTTGATTTTGTTGCATGAGGGCGCTAAAAATTTTCCTGCTTGATGATGTCGCTTCCGGCCATGACATAACTTAATGACCTCACTTCTGGTGGATCCCAACAGACTGTCATTCTAAAAAGTGGATCCTGGTGCTAAAAAGTTTGAGAACCACTGAGTTAGACCTTTGCTGCTCTGCAAGGTGTTTTAAGACCAAATTCCTTCTGAACCACTGAAGTACACCAGTGACTGCTGCCTAGGAAATATGAGGAAAGGCTATAGCTGGCAGGACATGGGCCTATGTTGGATTTCCATGTGTATTTGCCGCTGGATAGACACAGGGCGCAATCCTAACCCCTTATATTAGTGTTTTATAGCACTGACATAAGGGTAGTGCAGCTCTGAGGTACGGGAACAAACATTCCCTTACTTTGAGGAGGACTCCGTGAGTGATACCCAACTGCAGGATGCAGCACACGTCCCATTGGCACTGCTATGCCAGTGCAGGAAAGTACTGACATAAGGGGTTAGGATTGCACCCACAGTCAGCCAGTCAATGAATGAGCCAGCCACCACAAGGACAAGTCCTCAATCCTACACTGCTGTTTGGAAGAAAACCCCACTGAGTTCAGTGGAACTCAGAGAATAAGGAGCGTGTTAATCCTAAACACATAACTGTTATGTACCTACAGAATGCAAAGCTATACCTCTCTACTCAGAAGTTAAGTCCCACTGAATTCAATATAGTCGCATGAGAGTAAGCTCCATTGAAGACTGGTTTACTAGTCTTGTTAAAACATATGTATCTGGCTTGGGTATATTTTGTGGAAGACTGCAGTTTTGCACACATTCTCCTGGGAGTAAGCCCCCACTGAACATAATGGAACTTCTGAGCAGATAGGCATAGGCTTGTACTGTTAGATGGTGTTCTTCAGCTCAAAATTACCACTGTTGTTTGAACACACAAACTGGCAGCTGCGATGCCTGTTACAGATGTCCTGCTTGTGTGTTCACTTTATTAGAGAACCAGCAACATTTATTTTGGTACTAAACCTGCTGTTAAGAGAAAGTCGTGAAATTTTTAAGGTTATTTGAAGGGGAAAAAATAAAAGAGTTTTTGACTGTACAGTATTATTGTTTCCTTCTCTCCAGGAAGATCTGGCAATAAAAATCATTCCATTAAGAAAAATGCACATGCTGAAAGGAATTAAAAACCTAAATTGCCTGTTCCAGGTAATGTACATGAGTGTGACTGTACAGCAACCTCACATTAACACAAGTGTGCTGGCAGTATAATAGAGAAAATTACACCTAGTACACATATAGGGGGTGTATCCATGCCTTGGGCCACTTCATTTCCTTTTGTCTCATAAACTACCATGACGTTAATTTGAGTAAAGAGATTAATTCCTAACAAAGTCAGAAGATGAATCCATGTGAATGTATGTGTCCCTGTGAGCACTGCTGTTTAGCAAGATTTCTGGAGAATCCTCTTTAAATTTATACTTATTTCCAGATTTTCCAGTAATTTCCTGAAATTATTGGTGGTCTACATTGAGGACCATCAGTGTCAGTCACAAACTTAATATACAGGTGGGACCTTGGTATCCACTGATTTGGTATTCATTGATTTGACTCACCAATGTTACTGAGGCCCACTTTTAAATACCGTGTAACAAGGAAAAAAGCATCAAAATCCAATTTTGTAACTTTGCGCTGTTAAATAATTATTTCATCCCACTAGATTCCATTATTCACCACATCTAGTGGCTAAATGTGGTATAGCATCTACACCAATACATTCTGGGGCAATAATGGAGGAGCAAGAAACCTGGAAGTGCGTCTTTAAAGCTATTTTTCCACCGATTTGGTATACATTGATTTTATCTAATCCACTGGGGGTTCCAGAACAGAACCCCAGTGGATAACAAGGCACGGCCTGTAATCATTTGTTTACAATGCATTTATAAATTATACCTTCTTGATGCTATATAAGAGAATTGCTAGTTGAAGAAGTTTTTCTATTGGGGACTTTCCTTCTACCCTAGTGGTCATCAACTTATTTTTGTGCCATGACCCTGAGAAAGAAAGAATGAGACTGGGGACCCACTGCCAATCTCACCCCCCTCTGGGACCCGCTCTGCCCCATTGTCGTTCACCCCCTACCCCTGCCTGCCTCATTCCTCTCTACCGTTTGTGTCTTCACAACAACCCTGTGAGGCAGCTGCCTAAGCAGAGCTGTCCTTAGGAGCTACAGGGCAAGACAGCAAGAAGAGGCTGTGCAGGATTATATCAAGAGTTGAGTTTTAATAAAGCAGAACCATTATTGGATTGGATCCAAGCCCTCTCCTACACAGGCTTTGAAAGGTTGCTGCAACCGCCCAAATGAGGCTTCATGACCCCACTGCGCTTACAACCCACAGCTTAAACAACACTGGTCTACCTGTTAAGGTGAAAGTCAATAGAATAAAGGTTTATACAGCAGGATACAATAAAACACCGAAAAGAACAAGGATAGGTAGAAAATAATTTAGGAAACAAGTGAATAACACTGAAAAAGCAGTCTTGAGAAACATTAAAGACTGTATTAGACTGTATTCAGTTTTTAAGACAAGGGGACTGTGTAGTATAATGGCGTGACATGAGTGCAGTGAAATCCCCAGTTCAGTTTTTGTCTTAGTCTGGGATTCACTCAGCGAAGCGAATTCACTCATTATTTCTCTCTCCCAGTCCCTGCTTCCCCCTCCCGCAATATGGAGAAACCCATATGGACCAACCTTTGTGCATTCAAAAGTGGTACACATCAAGCCCTGGGTCTGATCCTGGGCTAGTGGCGTACGTGGAGGGAGGCAAGCAGGGCAAAAGCCCTCTGGGGGCGCCTCCCCAAACCTCGCCCCTCCTGCCACCTACTTGCCTTTTTTCTTTAAAGGGAGAGAAGCTGGCAGCTCTGCTGGCTTCTGTCCCTTAAAAAAAAACTTCCTCCCAATGGAGGAGGAGCGCCCAGGATCGCTGTGGGGAGGCAGTGGAAAGCTGTCTCTCTGGCAGCAATAGAACACCAGATTGGGCTGCCCCCTCTCACCTCCTCCTTTATAGGAGGAGAGGAAAAGGGCACCCTTTACGACTCCCAGCGCTCTGACACTCTAGGATGCCTCTTTCCTCTCCTCCGGAGGAGACAAGATGACGCCCTAGACAGGCAGCATGCTGGGAGTTGCGATGCTGCCTCTCTAGGGAGCCCCCTCCTCCAGAGGAGAGGAAATGGGTGCCCTAGAGTGTCAGCATGCCGGGAGTTGCAACTCCTGGTGTGTTGCCTCTCTAGGGCGCCCCTTTCCTCTTCTATAAAGGAGGAGGGGAGACGGGGCAGCCCAATCTGGCGTTCTATCACTGCCAGAGAGACAGCTTCCCGCTGCCTCCCCACAGTGATCCTAACACAGGGCACAGTGTTACACAGTGTTACACAGTGTAACACAGTGACCCCCACAGGGCATCCCTCAGAAGCGGAGAGGAAGCAGCACGTGCACCATCCAATTTCGGAGGAGGTACGTGCTGCTTCCAAGGCCCCTACGGAACCTTCTGTACTACTTGTAAGTGGCACTGAGGTCTCTATTGCAGCGGTCTGCAATATTTCAGACCTAATATTTCACCCAATATTTCTTTTTCTGCTTTTGTTTTGAAGTGTGCATGAAATTGCAGGTCAAAATCTAGTCTGTTCTAAGTTGCATCTGAAAAATCCAGTTCAGCCAAAAGGTTTAATGCTGTGATCAGTAGTTAATAATTATTTCCATGCCCACATCGGTTATATTATTAAGAATATATGCATAGGAGGATGCTATTTTTAAACACATAAGTTTTTTTAGAACTCTCAAGGCTAGCTCTAATGTCACATTATGTTACTGATTGCTTTTATCTTTATGAAAGCACTTTTCCAAGGCCAATGTATTTAGAAGAACACGTACTGCATTTGAAAAAAAGTATTGAGCCATTCATTCAGAAAACAGTTTTGATGTGTTAACCAGACTGGAAGCAAAGAGTTCCAAAGAGGGCACCAAAATATGCTTCTGTTATTCCATGGACATAGATGTGTGAAAAACTCAAGGCCCAATTCTATCCAATTTTTCAGGATACACAGTGCCAGTGCAGTTGTGCCAATGGGGCATGCACTGCATCCTATGGTGGGGAGGCAGTCATGGCAACCTCCTCAAGGTATGGAAACATCTGTTCCCTTACCTCGGGGCTGTATTGCAGCAGCACTGGTGCTAGAAATTTGGCTAGGATTGGGTCCTCAGTCAGTAAGCCAGATATGTCAATGGATATGTCCAAAAAGATGTGTGATGCTACTTTCTACTGAGTTCACGTAGCTCACTATTGTCATAAAATTGTTGTGCATAAAATTCAGTATTGTGCATAACATTATGCATGGGAAGGACAGAGTGGATAAAGAGATGCTCTTTTCCCTCTCACACAACACCAGAACCAGGGGACAGCCTCTAAAATTGAGTGTTGGGAGAGTTAGGACAGACAAAAGAAAGTATTTCTTTAGTTAGCTTGTACAGTAGAACCTCCAAAGTTGACCACCTCTCTATAATGACCACCTCCTTAAGTTGACCTAATTTTCACAGTATGGACAGACACTGCATATACACTATGGGAGAAATACTTCTCTATATTGACCACCTCCGTACGTTGTATCTTGACCACTTTGACCATTGCACAGAGTATTAATTTACCCTCCGTAAGTTGCCCACTGAACGCGATACTGTGGGACTGTGTTTTGTCTGGTTTGTCCCATCTTGGAACAGCAAGAAGGCACGTGACAATCCCTCCCCTATGCCTGCTAGTGTGTGTGCAAAAGGGTTTTTATAGGTGGGCGCACTGCACATAATCGACAGACCTGCGCTGGCTGCCAATTTTACCTGGACATGTACCACATTGTGAGGGACATGAGGTTGCTTGTGCATAGTGAAGCCACTGTCCTTTCACTTTGGTTCCCATCACCAGTGCATTACTTTACACTTATATTGAAACTGCTATTTTGCTGCCTATTCTCCTGGTTTGGAGAGATCCTTCCGAGCACTTCTGGTCTTCACCACTCAGAAAAGTTTAGTGTCATCCACAAACTTGTCCAACTCCCTGCTTATCCCTGTTTCCAGGTCATTTATGAAGATGTTGAAAAGCACCAGTCCCAGGACAGATCCTTGAGGCACTTCACTTTCCACCTCTCTCCACTTTTTTTTGTCAATTACCCATTGACACCCACTTTCTGTATCCTGGTCCTCAACCAGTTCCCAATCCATGAGAAGACCTGTGCTCTTATTCCACGACTGTGGAGTTTTCTCAACAGCTTTTAGTGAGGGACGGTATCAAACATCTTCTGGCATTTAGTGAATCTGAGGAGACCCAGTGGAGGCCAGGCAGCCTAAGTAAAAAAGTGTTTGTTTGTTTTTAGCTGTTGGGGATATGTAACATGCTACATGCTATGGGCTGGCAAGGGATTGCATTGGTCTGCCTGTCTGCTATGAAACCAAGTATTTTTTTTAACTTACAATTTTTTTTAAGCTTATGAATTTTCAGGGGTTTTTTAAAACACTGATTGTGGGCTGTTTATTCACTGTCTCATGATATAGATATAGATGATATAAATAGTAAGCATCACAAGACGATCAATTCTCATTGATATTTGCAATAAAACTTTTTAAAAATCCAATCTAAATAATAACTTGGCCTTGCATTTGTTGTCCTGGGAGCTAAACATGATAATATTTAAATACCGTTTTTTTCCGTATGTGGACCTCCTCCCTATGTTGACCAATTTCCTCCAGTCCCTTGGGTAGTCAGCTTAAAGAGGTTCTACTGTAGTTGGTCTGCAGAACGTCTTGTCACAGGATGTGGTGATGGCATCAGGCCTAGTTGCCTTTAAAGGGGATTGAACAAATTTCTGGAGGAAAAATCCATCACAGGTTACAAGCCATGATGTGTATGTGCAACCTCCTGATTCTAGAAATGGGCTGTGTCCGATGCAAGGGAGGGCACCAGGATGCAGGTCTCTTGCTGTCTTGTGTGCTCCCTGGGGCATTTGGTGGGCCACTGTGAGATACAAGAAGCTGGACTAGATGGGCCTTTGGCCTGATCCAGCAGGGCTCTTCTTATGTTCTTGTCTGGCTGTGACTCTCTAGGGTTTCTGGTGAGGGGTTTCCCAAGTTCCACCTGGAGACAGTGGTCTTGCTAGGGAGTGCGGGCCACACCAGGTGATGCAGACGGGTGTGTGCGCACGTGTGCGCGTGTCTGTGTGTGTTTATGAGACACCAGTATTGGCCAAAATTTTTAAAATCTTGGTATTTTCAAATAATACTATCATGTTATATATCATTTGATGTGTATTTTCATACGGAATGCAATGGAACAAACCGTGTTGAAAGATCTCTATTCTAGCAAAAGTTATAGCCAAAAAAAACAGCGGGGACAGGGTGATGGTGCATTTCCATGCCCACTGCCCAGGGTATTGCCCCACCCCTTGCATGGGAGGAGGTCCATCATGGGGATGATGCACTGGCTGTCTGCAACAGGTGATGCAAGCCCTGGTGACACCACTGCCTGTGCTGATGCAGCCGCAATGCAGCCCTGAAGTAAGGGAACAAACATTCCCTTACCTTGAGGAGGCCTCCATGACTGCACCCCTATTGCAGGATGCAGCACACGCCCCAAAGGCACAGCTGCATCAGCACTGGAAATAATAATAATAATAATAATAATAATAATAATAATAATAATAATAATAATAATAATAGTAAACAACTTTATTTAGATCCCACCCTTCTACCTAAAGGGACCCAGGGTGGCTAACAACATATAAAAAACACATTTAAAACATAAATTAAGACAAATAGCAGATAAAAACATTAAAAACACATTAACAGAGACCTTAAAAGCAGTAGTCAGATTAAAAGACAGAATAAAAAGAGTACAAAAGAGCAAGTTACAGAGGAATCAAGCCTGTAAAAACTACAAAATGTGTAAAAAATGTTTAAACGGCCAAAGAATCAGAAGGCTTGTGTAAACAGCAGTGTCTTCAGGCCTTGCCGGAAACTCTCAAGAGAGGGTGCCATTCTCAAGTCAAGGGGAAGGGAGTTCCATAATGTTGGTGCCACTACCGAGAAGGCCCTATTTTTTGCAGCCGCCCCCCCAGACCTCCTTGGGTGGCGGCACTTGTAAAAAGGCCTTCTCTGATGACCTGAGAGGGTGAGCCAGATTGTACGGGAGTAGGCGGTCTCTAAAGATATCCTGGCCCAGAGCAGTATAGGGCTTTAAAGGTCAAAACCAGCACCTTGAATTGGGCCCAGAAATGAATGGGCAGCCAATGCAGCCCCCGGAGAAGCGGACTGACAGAGTCAAACCGCCTAGCTCCAGTGACCACACGGGCTGCCGCATTCCAATGGAAAGTTGGATAGGATTGGGCCTTTAGACAAGAACCTTTTCCCATGAGGGCATAAATGTTTTTTTGTGTTTTTTGTTTAACTTATAGGGAGATTTTGCCATGGAGGAATGTTTAAAAACTATACCCCCAGCTACATTCTCAAGTGGTACAGTCCTCTCTACCATCTCATTCTATTGCATGGGTATATTAGGATGTATTGTCTTAATCTGTATCTTTTCAGTGTTCCTGGTTCCACCTCAGGAAATGGTTATCCATTTATTGGCAGCAACTATGAAAAAAGAATGACACTTTTTACTCTGAAGAGTCAGAAAGAAGGTGGAGTTCAAACTCTGTATATATCTCACCAGCTTTGTGGCACCAGGTTTGTTTTTCAAAGAAGTAACCAGTTAGGAGCATGCCTGGCAACTAACAGTGCAGAACGTTCTTTTTTCCTCCCCAAAGGCTGGAATTGTGCCATCTTTGTTACCCATGCTTTATACAATGGACACTCTTAGACCTCAGGTAAGATAAATAATCTATTTTTCATTTTCAGTGCTAGACATGAGTCTTATTGCTCCATGAAAATTGTGAATTGACCTTAAACTTTCACAAAGATGCACTCATTCTGATTAGTGCAAGCTAATAATGGGTACATGGGTACATGCAAGAAGTCAAGTGCAACAAACAATAACAGGTTATAGCAGCAATTTTCAACCAGTGTGCCATGAATGGTTAGATGTGCCACGGGCATCAGTGGGACCATGGGGGGATGTGAGCCCCCTACCAGCAGCATAGTGTGCCTTGTTAATTGTCAAAAAACTAATGGTGTTCCTTGACAATGTTAGCATCTTGTTAATGTGCCATAAGATGAAAAAGGTTGAAAATAATTGGGTTGTAAGCTAACTTGTTGGTTGCTTGTGGTTCTCATGAAGCTCCGTATTGAGAGCCTGTTTTTGTTGTGTAGACTATCTTTCCAGGTATTCTGGTCTATTTGACAAATCTATGTGTGGTGGATTATAGTAGATGCTTGGTCTGCAGTGGTACACTGGGTTATATAGTCAGAAATAGGAAGAGGGGTGCATTGTTAGAATTTGGTGTATCTACTAGGAAGTTATTACTTGCTTAAGGCAGGATGCCTGATCTCATGAACCTATGATCATTTGAAATTTCTCCATGACATTGTCACAATCCATTTATCACCATTGCATTTTGCAGGGGTTGGCTTATCCTGCAGGTAAACATGAGCTTGAGACATCATCTACACTGGGTTCTGGATGAAAACTAAGGGCCCAATCCTATTCAATTTTCCAGCACTGGTGCAACTGCAATGCAACCCCAAGGGAAGGGAACAAATGTTCCCATACCTTAAGAGGACCTCTGTGACTACCTCCCCACTATAGGATGCAGTGCATGCCCCACTGGCATGGCTGCACTGGCACTGGAAAATTGGATAGGATTGGGCCCTAACTTGTTTACCTGCAGGTTAGGGAGTGAAACAGTTTGCGCAGTGTTACATTTTGCCAGAGAAGAGAAATTATAGTTTGGAACCAACTGGGAAAGTTTGCTCTGATATTTCTGTCAGGTCCTTTAGAGTTTGCAGTTGTGTTCTTATTCTGTTTTGGGGCTAGTAATGACTGTTCATGTGTCTGCTTGCTTCCAATCTATTCAGCCTGTAAGGTATACGTATTTTAAAATCACAAATCTCCAGTAATTTCTTTTTACCAGGGAACAGACCCTGTGAGCATACCTTGCAGTTTTAAACATTTATAAGGTGTTTACAAGGTGTTCCATGGCAGAGAACTAAAAACATGATCTTGTTTTAAAGTGAGACAACTCAAATGCCTTGGAAGGTGAATTTAGTACCATATCCTGTACAAAACCCACCTTTTGGCAGGTGGAATACAAAAACCCTTCCTTCCAGATAGACATTACACATGTGCAAGGAATTTCACAAAAATAATAGCTAGAAGGAATGGAACGAAATTACAGGGTCGAAAAAGTGAATTACTCAGCTGTAGACAGGAGGCACTTATTCCCGAGTGAGTTCAGGGTGTAATCAGTGTGAGTTGTTCTTGTAGTAATAGAAAAATAATGGCTATTGTGTGCAACCTCTAATCATGGAGAAAAAAAAGTAATGTTTCAGCACCAATTTTAATACTGTAACATTGAATTTAAGGCTTTGGTAAAAAAAAGTACAGATTGGAATGAACAATCTGCCGCTCTAAATGCAATCTGGAGGTTTTATTTGGGGGGGGGGAGTTATAATAAATACATAGTACTCAAATTATGTAATGGGCAGCCCAATCCTAAACAGCGTGTATCCAGCGCAGCTCAGGGGCAGGCCAGAGGTCTCCTCAGGGTAAGAGGATATTTTTCCCTAGCATGCCCTATTGGGCTACTTGGCTCTCCACCATCTACTTATCTGGCAGAAGTCCAAGCAACCCTGTGTAAGGCTGTTTGATCCGGGAAGGGGGTTAGGATGCGATTGAGGAGGCGCCCGCTGATCCTGCCCCCGTCCTGGGCCTGATCCACCCCCATCCGCACTACCTCAATTCAGAAACACCCCGCCCTGCTACCCTCCCTACACCACTGCTCCAGTTGGCACCTTACTTGTCCATGCCAGCTGCTGGGAGTTTGGAATGCAGCACCAGAGGGGTGGCACAGGTCTCCCTGTCGGCACTGCTTACTGCTTATTTTACAGGACGTTTGTGACTTCTCCTTGGCCGGCACAGCGATCCAGATTGTTCTCTGAAACATGCACATTTCTGTTCTTCCCAGAACGAAACATTTCCCTGGTACCTGTTGACTGTGAAGGTGATCCAGGCTCGAAAGATACCCTCTAAAGACCTATGTGAGTTTTCATGTTACTCATTTTATATTTTCCCTGAAGGTTTTTAGGGCCTCAAGAACCCCTTTAATAAATCACATTAAGTACCAGTGATGCATAAACACATCAATTGTAAAAAGTGTAAAAAGTCATGGGAAAAAGAAAACAATTTTTCTGATTTTTTTCTGTAGAAAGTGGAGAGATGAAACTTTTTTTTTTGCGCTTTTTTCAGAGTGCTAGGGTCATTTTATGTACCTGGAGGGAACTGTTCTTAGGGAAACTGAGGCACTGAAATTGTTTGCAGGGTGTTCTCCCCCCCCCCCAATAAGTAAAAATGAAACTTTGGCATAATTTTTATGGTAAGGGTCTAGACTTTGTAATCCACTTTGAAACCCTTCAGCAACAGGTAAAATACCTGTAATCATTAAGGAAGGAAATGTATGTCAAAATTTGCAAACTGAGCAATAATGAACAGCTGAACTGCCGCAACAGCCAGCTCAATGTAAACTATAAGAGTATTTTTTTCTCAAGCTTTGCACAAGGCACTCACAAATCATGGAAGCTTCCCCTGAGGCCATGTCCTACAAGTTCTGGAGGAACTAAACCTATATGTTCAGTAAAAAAATAAGTTTTGGGAGGGATATTTTTGTATGAGGTCAACTTCTGAGTATGATTTATATAAGGATCTATGTCAGTGTTCTGGAGAGCAATGAAAAAATCATATTTCCAACAGCTACATATTTGCACGAATTTTATTTCAGAAATATGGAAATTTCTGAATTTTTTCTGAAGGCATTTCACTCTTTTTGGAAGTCCACCGAGCCTGGTGCACAAACGCACCTTTGGCAACAGTGCTGTAAAGCAACCTCGCTAGCGAATTTAGTAAGGATGCACATTTTCCTACTGTTTTGTCTTGCACCCTCTTTTTAGCATCTTTTTTCAAAGTCCTGCAAAGTGTTGAATAGATGTTAAGGAGCCAACAGACTCTTAATATTCTCTGTTGGCAACCTTCAGTCTCGAAAGACTATGGTATCGTGCTCTGAAAGGTGGTTCCTTGATAATAAGTCACAAACAATATGGACAGTGTAGTTATTCTTAAAAACAATGCATATATCGTTAATACAGTTTCCCTCATTCATTTTCTAGTGACTGCTTCCGATTGTTATGTTAGCCTTTGGCTACCATCAGCTTCAAATAAACAAGTAATGACTAAAGCAATCTCAAATACCAGTAATCCTGTTTGGAATGAGAACTTCCAATTCTTTATCCAAAGTCAAGTTAAGGTAGGAGACATGGACTTGTTTCTTTATGCTACCAGTGTTGTTTATGTATAGAAGAACTATAGTAGGCTTAGCTATTATTCTATGAACCGGGGCAGCCTTGAAATTTGAAAGCACCAACATTTGGAATAGCCTGAGACCTCACGCTAGCATTGTAAGATCAGAATTTCAAAAACGGGATATTCTTCAGATTTGATTTCAGCAATCTAGAACTGGCATGTGCTGGAATAACATGTGCTGGACATATCTGGCAGCTCTGTCCTATAAGAGCCTCTTGATGACAACAATAAGTTGTTTAAGAACTTATGGCCTAAGAACTTGATAAGTTCTTGTTAAGTTCTTAGCTAAGTAATTGAAGCCCCGAGGTGAAAGGGGCTTCACAGGCCTTGTGCACGGGCTAGTGAAACTTGAAACTGACTATAGGTTGATAGCTACTTGAAGCTACTAGCAGCTACAGTTACTTGAACATACAATTCATAGCGTTTATACAGCACCACATTTCAGGAGTTCCAGATGCTTCACCCAAATTATCTCATCAATTTTTTTACAACAGACTCAGAGCCCAATCCTGAGGTCCGTGGCATGGCTCTGCGCCGCACACCTCAGTTGCAAACGTGCTGTAAGGCACGTTTGCGGGGCTTACTGCTGGGCTTCCACTAGAGCTAGCCCAGCGCCAGCTGGTGCTGGGCTTGTGCCCAGCAGTCGCCCAGGTTCCACATCTCCATGGTCCCCTGGACCACCGGGCTGTGGAACAGGAGGTGGGCACGTGGCTGGGGGCATGGGGGAGGGATTCCGGGGAGGGGGGAGGCGTGTCAAGGGAGGGAAAGAGGTGGATCTGCGGAGTCGAGCTCTGCAGGATCCAAGGCGCTTAAGCAGGGCTGCGCGCCCTACACGAGCTCCTTTACTTTAGCGGCAACCTTTTGGTCGCCGCTAAAGTGAGTAGCCCCATTGCGGGGCTGCTTCCCTTACTCGGGGAAAGGGGACAAACATCCCCTTCTCCCGAGGAGTCTCCTGTGGTAGCGTGGGAGGCACAGGATCCGGCGGCAGCCCTCCGTAGAGCCGCCAGGTCCGGGAGCTCCAGGCAGCTCAGGATTGGACTGCCATACAGTAAATCAACGTTGTTTCCCCATGTTGTAAGGGGAGGGGCTTTGAACCAATGGCAGCATCCCTAATGCCACCTCCCAAGTGTGAGGCTTAAGTAATGCTTAAACAGGACATTCAGATCCAGAGCTCTAGTCTCTAGCTCAGTGGTTTCCAACCTTTAGGTGCCTGCAGAGCACTGAGGCAAACATTGGAATTGTTGTGCACCACATGCAACCCCCTCCATCCCTATCACACACACACAAACATTCAGTTTGGTAGCCCAGGGGGAGCACTCAGTGAGACACTGGAAATGCCAGCTGTGGGGGGGTGGGCTGGAGGTCAATTCTCTACCCTCTCTGGTGGTCCATGGGGAAGCATCTCACTGACTACCAGAAAGGGTGGAGAATGAACCCTCCCACATCTTGCACATCAGCAAGCACCAGACCACCAGAGAGGGAGGAGAACAGACTACCTACAGCCACAGCCAACACTTCAGTGGTCCATCACTGGAAGTGATCAAAGGTGATCATCTTTTTTTTTTATTCTCCTGGGACCTTACAGACCACTTGTCAGGATGTCAGGTTGGGAGCCACTGCTCTAGCTACTATGATTCACCAGCTCTGCATTTAAGAAAGCTGAATTGATTCTGGCTTGCCCTTTAATACAACACTGGACACCTGGTCAGGGAATGTGACCTGACCAAAGGCAGCTGCTGCTTTACCTTCCAAAGATCCCCTCTGCCTGTTTTGGAGAAACAGCGTATAAAATGATCTCATGCCATTATTTTATTCATTCCCAGAATGTATTGAAATTGCAGCTTTATGATCAAGATACAATCACCAAAGATGATCTCCTTTTCACTGTCATCTACGATATTGCAAAAGTGAGACCAGGAAAAACAATTTGTGAAAATTTCATTTTGAATTCTGAGGTGAGGAGTGAACTGACAGGAGTGCTGCATTGACTGTCTGTGCCTGTTCATGTCTTTCCACTGAGTTGCTTAATTGTATGGATGGCTTGTTGCAGGGGGAAACAAGGGCACTCTGAGTGTGTCCACATCCCTATACTTGTGAAAATAACATTGCTTGAACAGGGACCATTCAACATTGTTTGAAATTTGGGACCATCAGCGGAAGTCCTGAAGGCCCCTTCTCTGAAAAAACAAAAATAATAACACTTACGGTGTTATAGTATTCATAGTAACACAGTAACATTCACACTATTTCTTTACCCAGTCATGTTGGCAACCTTCAGTCTCGAAAGACTATGGTATCGCGCTCTGAAAGGTGGTTCTGGAACAGCGTCTAGTGTGGCTGAAAAGGCTGATTCGGGAGTGATAATCCCTTCCACACTGGGAGCAAGTGCAGTCTGTCCCTGGTCTGTCTCCCTGGCTATGGGCCTTCCTTCTTTGCCTCTTAGTCTCAGTCTGTTGGCAAAGTGTCTCTTCAAACTGGGAAAGGCCATGCTGCACAGCCTGCCTCCAAGCGGGCCACTCAGAGGCCAGGGTTTCCCACTTGTTGAGGTCCACTCCTAAGTGACCTAAGTTTACCCAGTGAGCAATAGTATATAGTACGGCTTGCCATAGGATGTTGTAATAGCACCTGGCCTAAATGCTTTCAAAAGAGGATTGGACAGATTTATTGAGGAAAGGCCCATCACAAATTACAAGTCATTACAACTATATGCATCTTTGGGTTTAACAGGTAGCCAATCTCTGAATGTGAGGTACAAGGGAGTGGCAACAGGATATAAGCATCTTATTGTCATGTGCTCCAAAAGACATCTGGTCCAGTGGTGTAGCTAATGATTGTGTAGCTCGGCGCCAAGCTCAAAATGATGCCCTGGAAGTGATGTCACACCCAGACTTTTTAAAAAGTGAAACCCCCCCAGAAGCTCACCACCCAGTTGCTCTGCAGTCTCCCTCCAGCCACTGGCACAGCTAAGGCACCCATATGTACCTGGAGTCAAAGAAGATTTTGTAGCCCCCCCTCCCTATTTTGTTGATTTTAAACAAAATCAAATTTAATTAAGTAAATAAATAAAAGTGTGCCCCTTATTGGTTAGAGACACTGTGCTGACATGAAGAGGGACAGTTATTCTCCCCTATTAAATAGAGGACCATCACTTGAAAGTACCCCTTTTCCCAGTTAGCAGGGGTAACTGTATTATGATACATGAAAATGAGAGCTGACACATATTATTAGTTCCATACTGTATCATAAAAACATTTCATTGGCTCTCACAACAATCAGTCTCATAGGTCAGTTTTGAGTTTAAAAAATCCACTTTTTGTTCCATAAGGCAGTTGTGTTTTCATTGTCTGGTTTATTGGCCATACCTTTTGATAGAGTACATATAGTATATTACAATGAGGTTTGTTGCATTGCATTCTGCATTATGTTACCTTTCCAATGATATATAACATGATGGTTTTATTCATATATACCACTATTTCACAATTTTGGTCACTAGTGTCAAGATCAGCTTGTTACCCCCCTAAAGCTTGTTGCCCAATGCAACTGCTACCCCCTGCACCCCCTTAGCTATGCCATTTTGAGTTATAGGCTGCTGGACTAGATGGTCCCTCGGCCTGATCCAGCAGGGTTCTTCTTATGTTCTTTTATTAGTTCTCCTCCTTCAGAAGTCCTACTCAAAGATTGGAATGTCAGTGTATTGATTCTACATTTCACTGGGTTGTTGGATGATAATTGTGTAGGTTCAAAGAAACAACTGCTGTACAAGTGCAATATCTTTCCCTGTCTTGTACCAACAATGCGAAGAAACTGTGGATGTTGCTCTGGCACAACATGGCATAGTACATCATTGCTACTGTGCCAGAAACAGCCACTAGATGTCAGATGCAACATAGCAATTGAATGCTAAGTATTCAAATGAATGGAGGGAGAGTGTACTGAGGGGTAGGGCTGGATATGACTTCTGCAGGCACTCTTCCAGGGATTTTAACTACTGAGCCAGCTAAATGGGCACACAACCCTACATGCCTGGTATCATCATTGGGTGCAATCCTAACCCAATTTCCAGCATCCACATAAGGGTAATGCAACTTCTAGGTAAGGGAACAAACATTGAGGAGGCCTCCGTGACTGCCCCCCCCCCCCCAGTTGCAGAATGCAGCACATACCCTACTGGCACAGCTATGCCAGTGTTGGAAAGTTGGTTAGGATTGCGCCCAGAGTTGCATTCATAACAGGATTATAGACCACAGCTTCACACCCCACACAGGATGCTGCCACAGCCACATGTATTCAGCAGCATACCAAGGTCATTTCGCACCTGGAGCCCATAAATTTTTGGCACTTCCCAATGATAGAAATTATTTTCACTAATAGTCATGGCATGAAATGAATGATTTTATCTCCTGATTTAATGATTTACGCTCCTGATTTTAGATGTAGGCTACCTCAGAATTCCAGGTGCAGGAGAGGGAAGGACGCGGGTTGTATCTTGTTGGTTTGTGCGCTCCCTGAGGCATTTGGTGGGCCACTGTGAGATACAGGAAGCTGGACTAGATGGGCCTTTGGCCTGGTGCAGCAGGGCTCTTCTTATGTTCGTATGTTCTTATGAATAATAATGA
This sequence comes from Tiliqua scincoides, assembly GCF_035046505.1. Classification (NCBI taxonomy): domain Eukaryota; kingdom Metazoa; phylum Chordata; class Lepidosauria; order Squamata; family Scincidae; genus Tiliqua; species Tiliqua scincoides. The sequence continues at coordinate 15,449,874 of NC_089821.1, forward strand.
CCAGAGAAGATGCACAAGACAGTGAACATTTTCTTTTATTGAACTTTGTTCAATAATAATATATATACTATTATAAATATATTATACTATATATATAATATGAGTATATTATATATATAATAATACTATAATATATATATATATATAATATTATATACTAACTTTGCAAGTTTGTATATTTATATTTGTATATTACATATATCTTTGTAATTTCATATATATAATCATACCAACAAACATGCTTCTCTTGCTGGCGGCTGCAGCCAGTGCTAACCAATTGTGGTTGTTGCAGTCAAGGTCACCCCGCCATCATTTTGGGGTATCCTCTCAGATCCCCCCTGCAACCTTGCACCAGGGTCGGGGGGGGGCCCTGGCCACCTTTTTCATATGCCACTCGGTTATTACTCGGATATACTCTGATAGTGCAGAGCGGGCACAACAAAGAGGTGGGTAAAATAGAAGATGGCAGACAAGGAAGGAGAGTGTGATACGTCCCCCAGCTCCATTCTGTTGTAACATCACAGTTAGAGGCAGAGTAATTGGGTACATTGTGCTAAGGTTGCTTCCTTGTGAGATTATGTCTTTTGCAAGGAGGGTATCTTAAATTGCACCACTTAGGCTGTTGTGTTCTTTGAGAAGCGATCTTTGATCATTCTTGGAAGCTTATTAAGCATATCTGCATGCCACTTTTCAATGGCAAAGTTCTCAAAGCAGCTTATAGAACAAAAAGACAATTCTGTGTCCCATAGGAATTCAGGGTCACAGTTGGTGTGACTGTGTTATTTAAGATTCTGTGTTATGTTTTCCATTGTGTTCCTCCTTCCCAAGAACGGGGCAACTGTGAAAAGCTTTTCAGTGGACTTTTGTCCTGGATGTGTATGTACAGTATATCATTTGTTTAACTATCCTATTGATAGATGCAGGGCCCATGGGGTGGGGTGGGGGGTTTGCAGGGAGTTATTTGAACCCAGGCTCAGGCTCAAAAAGGGGGTCCAGGAGCCAAGGAGGGGGCCCTGAAATTTCCTGGGATCTTACATTTTCTGATCTTGCCTGGACTCATTGCCCATGTAGGATACGGGGGGTGCTACCGCATTCTGTCCACTCCCATCATCACCCTTCCTGTTTTGCCCCCTTTCCTCTTTGGGAAGGGGCCCAAAAGAAACTTTGTACTTCCGATAAAATTCCTCTTGGGACCCTGTATAGAAGAGGAGTTCATCATACAGTGAGCAGCATTGTTTCTCTATTGTAGCAATTCAAACACATATTTGCTTACCTTACCTAAGAGACTAATGGTAAACCCTGGGTTAGGGGGTCAATTTAAGTGACATCATTTCATTGTAATTCTTACCCCCTTTAGGGACACGGAAATCTAGAAGTGGAATTCAAGATGGAGACCATGTGAGTAAACTTCTGTTTATAAAATAAGGTAACTTGATATGATCTCATGAGGAAATGGTGATTCTGTTGCAGGGGTCTTCCGGCATTTAAATCTAAATTTTTTCTATCTCAGTAGGCAATTGCTGGTTCTCTAAGCAGTGCTCTCACTCCAGAGTATCAGTTGCTGTCTGAAATTTATACAACTTACTCAGCATTCCTGTTTTCCTGTAGGGCTCTCTATTCATTTTAAAGGAGTAGTAGTTCTATGCAGACATTCCTTTGTATGAATAGATCTTTCACATCAAACCACTGAGACCAAAGAAGCTAACCCCCCCCCTGCAAAGGATTTTTATATTTGGATTAATGTGTCCTAATGCCTGCCTGCATTTATCAAGGCGGTGGTGGGCCATTGTATGTGGCATGGTAACGTGTTCAACATGGTGGGTCACAAGTTCTAGAGTCTTGATCTACACAGTGTTGAACAGTGAATACTAATACTCCCTTCCCTGCTTCTGAATTTAAAGGTGAGAATAGCCAAAGGTTTCTATGGGAAGGTTTAGAGAGAGAGAGAGAGAGAGAGAGAGAGAGAGAGAGAGAGGCTATAATGTGTTTTTATATTTCTTCCAGACCTGGTGGTTTTGAGAGGCTCATTACCAACGGCATCCTTGTGGTAAGAATCATTGCTACATTTAACACCTTTCATATTTGAGTAAAATAGCTGTAAAACAGAAAAAAGCTAGGACTTTATCTTAAAATAATTTATATCTTTTCTGAGGGGGAACCATGTCTTATGACACTATATCAGGACTCACCTAGGTTTACCAGACTTTTTAATAAAGAGATCTAAAAAGAAATGTTTTATTTATTTATTTATTTATTTATTTATTCATTCATTCATTCATTCATTCATTTATTTATTTATTTGCAAGTGATATTGTTGTTGGCATCCTTCAGTCTTGGAAGACTATGGTATCGCGCTCTGAATAGTGGTTCTGGAACAGAGTGTCCTCTCCAGTGCGCAAAGCCTGGGTAAAGTAGATATGGAGGATAGACTGTTTCCCGTGCAGCAAATCCCCCCTCTCCACGTCGCTGAAATGGTCCAATGGAAAGGCAGAGGCCAATACGGTTGGTTCCAGCGGTGTCGCAGGAGTTGCCAGAACGTGACTGTGTTCAGCCATGAACTGCCTCAGGGACTCCGGCTCCTGATTTTGCCTCGAGGTTGACTCCTGAAGCCTTTTCCTTAACTGGATGTAGCCACAAGGCAGTGGAGGTTTGGGATCAGAGTCCCCTGGGGGCTGGGGATAAGAATAGGCCCTCAGTTTGGCTGTACTTGTCGTAAGAGGCGACTAAACAGCCACCGGGTAGATGGGACTCATTAGTCTGGGAAGGCAGCTCATCTGAGAGAAGGAAAACTCTGCAAGTGATAATAACCAGTAAAAGACCCTCAGTGCTTTACACATGCTTGTAGACTGCAGGCGTTCAGCTCCTTGCAGGACAGTTAGCAGCTATCTGATTTTTGAATAGCTTCAGGGTTATTTGTCTCTCACCCTTATAGGACCCACCAAAAATCAAGTGGTAACCCACCACTGGTTCCCAATTCACACTGTGCTAGAGGTCTTTTGGAACCAGAGGCACAGGGTTAGCACTGACAAGGGGAATGTTGCAGCTTACAGCTGGTTCCTATAATGAAACAATCCTCTTAAAAGTAACTTTAGCTTTGGCTGGTGGTTTTGTTCCCTTCACAGGCCCGTGAGGTTTCCTGTTTGGAAATTCAGATGGACAAATGGAAGAATGTGGAGCGTTTAACAAGTGAGGCTATATCTTGCATTTGTTAAGGAGACAACCAAAATAAAGCATTTTAACCTAACTTTAAAATATCCTCAGTCTAAATATATATAACATTGCACAATTACTTCCCAATTTGCATTGTGGTGAAAGCTTATGGCTAAACGAAACAAATTCTTGACCTCTGTCCCTCTGTATACATGCAGACAAAACATGGTCACGAAGTTCCTTCAGACAGTCTGAATCTGAAATTGTTTTGGCTTGCTGTGATTTTGTGCTGGCAAAATGAATAGGTTATTCAAAGAAGTTACTGGCAGGAATGTTTAGAGAAAAGTCTCAAATTAATAAACCACAGAATATTTGAGAAAAGTTCATTTTAAATTGTGATTTAACATACCCAAAGCGGCAAAGCCTGATTTTATTTTCATGTGTTTAGAAACACTACTTCAGAACTATTAAAAGAACTTTACTTACATTGACAGTTCATTACAAATTACTCAACATTCAAATCTAAAGAGGGAGAGTGCGACTAACCAATATTGCCGGAGCTGGCAAACTGACAGAGGGATACCTCATACTGACCCACCATCTCCCTCTGCTCACTATCTGTCCAGTCATGCCATTTGTCCATTGCCCCGTCCTCTTTTTGCTTGCTGTCCTTGGAAGAAGAACCAGGGTGGGATGGTTGTGGCTTACCTTCTTCTCCAGTGCCACCATCAAGGATTGTTATGGTGGAGGTAAAGGAGAAGGTAGCAGCCACTGCTGTCCTGTTTCCAGTGACTGTCCTGGAAGGAGAGCTACCAAGAAGAAGATAGCCCCCTTCTTACTTCCTCTTTCTCAGTGTTTCTTCAGAACAGGCTTGTGTGGGGAAGATCTTTCCCAAGATTATCTCCACCCCGCCATGCTGGCTAGTTTGAAAAAGTGGTGATGGGAGAGGAGGTAAGGATGGGATGGTGATGGTGATTTGGGAGGTCCCCCAAAACAGAATGGGGCACTGAAATTGTGCTGTCTCAAGCAGCTTTGCCTGGACCTTTAGCTAACCAGTATCATCCGACTTCCTTGCTGCCTGAAGCAGAAAATACAAATGCTGCCCTATAGGTTTATAGCATAATAAACCAAATAATTTATGCTTTGTTCCTTTTTTATGGTCCCCCAAAGTATGCAGAGGTAAACGGCCACATCTCATTAAGTGATAGGAGCAGCTTTCAGTGTTTACCTGTGCACCATCTTAAGTTACCACATGACCTCTGACCTCACTCAAATGAATGAGGTGAAATACATGGATGAATCTGCTGCGATGTGAATACAAAAGCTTGTGTGTGTGTGAGAGAGAGCATGTACATGCACTTGTTTGGCGGGGATGCAGTTAGATTTCGACAGTTCCAATTATCCATGAGGTAAAGCCTGAGACCCTTCTGCTGCGCTGAACATTACGTGGTTTGGGACATCTCTATTCATGGAATACTTTTCCCTAGAACACAGAAATATTGAACTTATGGTGAAAGAATCATTTGAAAAATCACAAGAGATTACCCAGGACTCCAAAATCTTCCACTTCCACTATGTAAAGAACTGGGAGCCAGAGCTAACAGCCAAAATACAGGTAATACCTTGACTGCAAGTGACAGACTTCATCAGTACAACCCAAGGTGAAATCTCTTATAGAATTACCTACTATACTAAGGACCCTACACAGTAGGGCTACGTGGGGCAGTTTCTGTGCTTCAATAGGAAGAATGATTTGCTAGGGACAGTGTGCTTTTCCTGTTGTCTTATGTAGTATGGATCAAAAGTAGATGGAGGAGTGGCAACCATGTTTGTTGTTCATCTGTGTGGCCTTTTGCATGAACAAAGCAATGATCAGAGTCAAACTTTTAACACTGGTCAAACTTTTTTTAACATTAAAAGTGTGTATGAATGAGGAGAGCCGAACCTTCCCCTCTCACACCATTTCTCCTAGTTTGACCTTGCTACTTAGGAATAAAGAAACCTGATTGCTCCCATCATATCTAGTTTGTCTCTTAGAGCAGTGTCCACAGCTGGGCATTGTAGGAAATGGGAAATTATGAGAAATTATGAAATGGGAAATAACCCGTCCAATCTGAAGAGCAAAGTGATTTTGCCCTCATAGGGAAATTTCAGTGAGGTCCCAGAAGAGAAGCATTGTAAGGAAACTTTTATGGTATTTTTCCCTCCCACACACCATGCTATTAGTGAGGGGAAAAAAGAGCCATCTGTGGATAAACCATTGTACTGGAAAAATTGAGGTCAAGTCTGACCAGTCACAGACTCAGTGGGGGTAGGTTTGGATAAGTCACAGTCTTTCATCTTCATTGCCACTTGTGAATCTTTAACAGGCTAAGTCACAAACAGTAACAAGCTAACTTTGGGAGGGCAAACACATTTCTGATGGGTGCCGGTTCAAATATTACTGCACCCACCTGCATGCCAAAGCTTTTTTTTTTTTAAATTAAAAAAGCCTGTATGGCTCTCCATGTCAGACTGTATATCTAGTTACACCTGTGCAAGTAACACTTCCCAAAGGCCACTGTCACTGGCCTGCATAGATGCTGGCATCGGTTTGAACAAAATGCATTCTTGTTTATGATGAAAATGCTGTGATACATTTCAGAATAATTTCCCTGGGAAAAAACTGTTTGGGGATCCTGCAATGGGTTGCCAAGATGTGTCGCTGAAATCTCTCCCTGTGGGAAAGGACACAAAAGTAGCCTTGGGCATAACAAAGGTATGTGACTTCATATTTATGTTGAATTTCAAATGTGATAAAAATAATTTATTGGAACAAAGATAGACACGAGCAGTTCATTGCTGGGGAAACATTGCTAAATAAATAGTATTTGATTTTTTTTAAAGGAGTCCATTGTAGCTTTGAAGAAGTAAACTCAGGATTTAATTGCTGCTAAGTTTTTGTTTTAAAGATTGGTTTCTCTGCAGTCCCACTGTAGCACTGTGACCCATATCCAGGATTGCTATAAGCAGCAAACATTCTTGTTGCTGGGATACTGGGGCAAGCACTGCTCTCAATACAAATGTTTATGAAATTGATGATACAAATGTTTATGAAAAGGAAATTCTGAATAGGGAATGGGCATTCCCTTCCATTACAGAATGCATGTGTCTTGCATGTTAATATAGTAGTTCATTTTGATATTTTCATTTACAGAATGCAGATTTGAAGTTGCAGCTCAAGGTTAATGACTGGTAAGAAATTATTATCTGTTCAGCTGTGTAAGATGCAAAGTCTGCTGGCTTAATCCAACATGGTCCAGTAACCATTTACTTCACAATAACCCTGTACAATTTCAACTCTATCATTGCTCTTTATGTTGGGCAGCACCAGCTAAGATATCCTGCTGATTATAGTGGTGGAAGATGTAGGACGGATCATTTGTAGCATAGCATAATCATTGCATGTGCTGGGGAATCCTCTGTGTTTAAAAAATCCCATCATGTAAAAAAAAAATTAACCATACCAGAATGTGCTAATATTAAAACTAGCACTCCTTCTTGCATAGTTTTCATTTTTTCCCCTATGAGAAACTGTTGCATGGCTTCCCACGGGGAACAGAGGTGGCAAAGCCTCCTGCCTGAAAACTGGCCCACAGAAAAACTGAAGATTGCAATTGGTCTTCCGGGTCCAGTGTTCAGGATGATCACAGTGGACCGACTGAACTTGCAGTCTGGTTGGGGGTCTCTATGTTGCTTCACTGACCACCTTATTCTTGATTCTGCTGAGTGTTGACTCTCTGAGAATATACCTTTGTATTTTTACTTCCCAGCATTAACACCTCACGTAGAAGAAGTTGATGGGTGCTAATGTACAGTATTTCTTTCTGTTCCAGTTCAGGAGATTTAGATGTGCGTTTGGGATGTGATCTCGGTGGGGCAGAGAAGGATTTCCTGACTAAGCGGAAGAAGGTTGTCGCCTGTGCTCTAAAAAGAGTTCTTGCACTGGACGGAGAACTATCAGGACACAAGGTGTGTAGATTTCACTTGGTGAACAAAGGAGGATGGGGGAATTCTTTGCAGGGAGAATTTAGAACACTAGTTCCCAACCTGTGGTCTGTGGAAGGTGGGAACTAGTGGTCAGATGGTCCACAAGACCCTGAGAAATGGTCTGTGAGGTCTCCGGAAAAAAATCACCTTTGATCATTTCCAGTGTCTTGCCAAGCAAGCAATCTTCCGTGAATCACTGAAGAGGGCAGAGAACGAGCTGCCCACAGCCGCTGAAGTGTTAACTGTGGGTGGTCCATTCTCCATCCTTTCTGATAGTCCGTGGGGGAATGCTTGGGACCACCAGAGGGTGGAGACCAGTCCACCCACAACTGCATGTGGTCCACATCAATTCCAATTTTTGTCTTAGTGGTCTGTGAGCTCCAAAAGGTTGGGAACCACCTGTGTAGAACTGTCCATATTATAGAGCTGATACTCACTGCGTATAAGGGTAGAGTTACACATGTACATGCAAATGTGCGCTTTTGACCAAGAATGTTTTTGTTTACAATAGTGGGGGGACGGGACCTGTACAAAACAGCTCAAAATTGCAGCAGGGAGGTTGGGAGACTTGAGCTCTTAGCCCTGTTTTAGTTTCTAGCATAGCCCTTCTCCCCACTCTGAGTGCTATTTCTTGTTTTTTAAAAGCTTCTGTTGAAAGCCAATATAATTCTTTTAAAACTATAAATAGTGCTGTGGGGGAGGAGGGACCTGCAGTCATGCTAGAAACTGCAGTGGGAGCTAAGTGCTTAAGGCTCCCAAGTTGCCTACTACAGTGTCAGGCCATTTCACTGATTTTTCAGGTTTTATAATTATTGATCCTTTTTTTTCTTGCTCAAATCCATCTGAAATAGTTATATCCTACCAAGACTGAGTATAAACTGAACACATATACTTCTTTTTGATGCCAGTCTGTTTATTCAACAGGTCCCAGTGGTTGCCGTCATGGCAACAGGAGGAGGGGCCAGGGCAATGTCAGCATTCTATGGTCACCTCTTGGCGCTGCAAAAGATGAAGCTCTTAGACTGTGTTACGTATCTCAGTGGCGCCTCTGGCTCAACCTGGTAAAGTGAATCAGCAGCGTAACAATGCATACAAGTTACTGATCATCTCCTTGTTGTAACCTTGTTCATTAAAAATACATTATTCATTAAAAATACATTAAAAATGAGGTGTGTCTATATGTCTGTGTATGCAAATGCTATAGGTCTGCAGTGGCTGGGAATCTTATTTGTATTAAAATATATCACATGATAGCATCGGTTTCTTACAACAGGAATTCAGTGCTTATCTCCCTATAGTTTTTTCATCTGCCTCTGAGACTCTCTTCCGATATCAGTCAGGTTAGGAGAAAAATACTCAATGTGTCAAAGAAATATAGGGACGAAGGATGTCCTTCAGAGATCTTTTGATGAAAAGGTTAGGACCACCATCACCACCACCACCACCCCCGTTTTATCTGAACATATTAAAAAAAATATGGCTGCCACAGTCCTGTTGAGTTTGACCCTAAGAAACTTTCCTGTCTCTTGTAGATACTCCATAAGGATCTAGCCTTCATGACTGTGGCAAAAAACGGCAGGTAGTGGTGAATGAAGGCTTTGAACTGAAGGGAATCCTGATCTCTTTCCCAGCCCATCTTTCTTTGTCCTTTACCACGTCAAATCATTCAAAACTTCAGTATTCTTCTAACTTTTCCATAAACTCCAAGTATGACAGTCATTGTTACCTGTAAGCTGTGTGGCTGAGCAACTCAAAACGCAGCTAAGTCTAGCTCCACACAGCTTGGAGCCTCTCTGCAACCTGCCACAGCTGCTCCAGTCTTCTTTCCACTTGCTCAGGGTTAAACAGCCATGGGGGGGGGCATTTTGGCAGGAAGCAGAATGGAGGTAAAGGTTAAATACCCCTTGCCTTTGTGCTGCGGTTCTGATCCAAATCACAGCCCTACATAGCTGCCACTAATGAGTTAAGCCCTGCTTCTTACCGCACGATGATGCATTTAATGTCATGTGTAGTTTGGCTCTAAATGCATGAGTGTAGACTTCATGTATAGAGCTGTTTTTGCCTGTAATTGTTTTAGGACTGTGCAGTTTAAAATTACGTTGTCTTCTTTTAAAGCCTTTTTTTTTTCTCCTAGGACAATGAGAAATTTGTATGAAGATACTGACTGGTCTCAGAAGGACCTGATGGGCCCAATTGGTAAAACACGGGAATGTATGGCCAGGAGTAAGTCCCATGCTTTCTCCTTGGAGGCGCTAAAGCACTATGACATGGAGTTGAAACGAAGGGCCCAAGAAGGACACTCGGTTTCTTTTACTGATGTGTGGTCACTTATAATTGACCGTATGTTCCATGATGAGGTATGGTTCCTTATGAGGAAAGGCTAAAAGGAAAGACTAAAGCTAAAGGTGTATAGATTAGCTAAAGGTGTATAGGGCAGGAGGTCTGGTCTAGAGGGTAGAGCCTCCATTTGCCTGAAGATAACATCCACAAGGTCGCCAGTTCGAGGCCACCGGCACCGTGCGACCTTGAAGCAGCTGACAAGCTGAAGCTGAGCTATTCCATCTGCTCTGAGCGTGGGAGGATGGAGGCCAGATCAGAACGAAACATCTGAATTGTTGTGGCTCTTGAAAGATAGAGCCTTCTTTCAATTGTAAAAATCCCTACGGGGAATTAAATAAGCCTGCCTATGTAAACCGCCTTGAATAAAGTCTTGAATAAAGACCAAGAAAGGCGGTATATAAATACCTGTATTATTATTATTATTATTATTAGTAGTAGTAGTAGTAGTAGTAGTAGTAGTAGTAGTAGTAGTAGTAGTAGAAAAAAAGAAATGACAAAGGGCCAGGACATTAGACATTTATAATATAATGGTTTGACCAAGGTGGATAGAGAGAACTCTCTCACATGTAATATTAGAACTCCTCCTCGTACTAGTCATCCAAAGCAAACAAGTACAATGCAAAATTGTTGCACATTACAAAATTAGTATGTGGAATTTACTACCACAAGATGTGGTGATGGCCTGGATATAAGAGGGTTTAAGAATTGGTAGTTTCAGAATTGCTCTTCTGCTTGAATTTGTTCTTACTTTCTTTGTGTTTTGTCGGATTGTTTAGCAGAGTGATAGCAAACTCTCAGATCAGCAAGAGACTGTGAGCCTGGGCCAAAATCCACTGCCCATCTACGTGGCCCTTAATGTCAAAGAGTACACTCAGAGCACTTGTGAATTTAAAGGTAATCAACAGTATTACTTTGTATTCCAGTTTAAATGAGAATACTCCCAGAGAAACTGCAGGCATGAAACTGTATCAGATGGCTTTAATAGGAATTACTATGTATGTGGGTTCCAAACTGCAGTTGGATTGTAACAAGCAAGGTACAGTTCAGCTCTCTCTCCCCTGAAAGGAGAAAGCCATTCCACATTCCATTGACAACCTGACTGCCTTTAGGGTGTATGCTGTTGGCCTCTCATCTAATCTCTTGTTCTGTTTATAGAATGGTGTGAATTTTCACCTTATGAGGTGGGATTTTCTAAATATGGAGCCTTCATTCGTTCAGAGGATTTTGGTAGTGAATTCTTCATGGGACGACTGATGAAGAAGAGACCTGAGTCTCAGATCTGCTATTTGGAAGGTGACTGAATTTGGATAAGAAAAACAATTAGCTTTTGATTAGAAAACCTGTCATATGGAACCAAACAGTGATAACTTGAAACAATAGTATTAGGACTGCTGTAATCAAAATTGTGTATCTCTCTGTAGCTGTTGATTCTTCAAACAATATTCTGAAAATTCTGAAGCTGAATATAGGCAGGCCCCCATATTCACAAATCTAGTATCCATGGTTTCAATTATCCATGGATTTGGGGGGGGGGCTGTGCCCCCCCCCACATTAATGTTATTTATATGCTTACTGGACTGGAAACATTCTTGCTTTAGAGGTCCCTATAAGCATACAAGCTTATACCAACACAGGGGCTGCCCCCTGGCAGCCTAAACACTTTACAAAAGAGACTGAGGTTAATTAGAAGCAGTTAACTTCTGCTTCCTTTAACCTCAATCTAGTCTTTTCAAGCATTCAGGCTGCTGGGAGGCTTGAAGCATGTTTTTAAAGCATTCAGGCAGCCTGTGCATCACTATAAGCTTGGGTGCTTATAGCAACCTGTGAAGCAGGAACATTTTTAGTCTAGTAGCCATTTAAATAATGTTAATGGGCAAGTAGGGGGGGGGATGGAGACAGGATTCCCCATATCTGCAATTTCTGTATCCACAGGGAGTTCCTGGAATGAATCCTCTGTGGATTCGGGAGCATGCCTGTATAAGGGAGGACACAAATATTTGCCAGTCCCTTTCACATCCACAGTGGACTCTAGAATGGGTGGTAGACCAGGCTCAATGCCTATTTAGTGAACATTCAGGTGGTAAACTGGGTTTTTGTTATGGACTAATAATAAAGAAAAATGCTGAGAGTCTTAGTTTTCTGTATGTTTATATTTACAGGAATATGGAGTAATATATTTTCCTTGAATTTGATGGATGTCTGGAATGCTTATAACAGCTTAAATCAGTTCTGGAAGTGGCCATTCCCAGCCAAAGAAAACAATGGCGGTAAGAGAGTTTTGTGCAATTTCTTTGATTTTAATGGGGATTCTTAAAAACGAAATCAGGAATACAGTATTTCCTAGGGCATAAAATTTACAAAGGTGATGATTGCAATGTGTAAATTGTATCTTATCTAACATATACCTATCTAAGTCAGTGGTTCCCAAAGTGGTGGGTTGTGACCCACCATAGGAAACCAAAACTGGGCCATTTCCCCTTAAGGGGAGTGGCCCAGTAATGGGTGTCCTGACAGCACCGCAGCAATTGCGGTGCCGCAGGAACCAAGGGGTATTTCTTCTTACCTGGTGGGCTGCACTGGCCTCAGAGAGGATCTGGAAGGCCCACTGCCTCCTCCGCAAGCCTTCCCGGTGTTTGAAAATGCTCTATTTGGGAAGCGAAAACCAAAAGTACGCACAAAAACCAGAAGTATGCCCTGATCCCCAAACGGAGTGACTTCAAACATTGAGAAGGCCTATGGAGGAGGCTACAGGTTTCCTGGACCTTCCCTGAGGCCAGCTCGATCCCCCAGGTAAGATGAAAAGCCCCTGAGTTCCCATGGTGCCACATTTGCTGTGGCACCATTGGGACATCTCCCTGCCCCAGAACACTCACCTGTGGTGATCCACTAATCTATTTTTCCTTCTGAAGCTGTGCAGGTGGCTTCCACATGCATTCCTGTAGCTCGCACAGTACTTTTAAATGAGAAACTTTTCATTTAATTAAATACTAGGACTGCAGAGATGCGTGTATGTGATAGTGCATGCGCATGCACATGTCGGATCTAAGCACAAAGCATAATAGCAAGTGTGAAATTGATTGAGGGCACATAAAAAGGATGTCTGGAGTGTGGGCTCAGGGTCAAAGCAGACATGACTTCAATTACATATTTGAATAGCATGTGTAGGGCTGGGATATGTCTCTTTCTGTACAAAAATGAGCCATCGGGCCCAGATTTGAACTGAGACCATGATGCAGGGAGCTAAACATTAAACCCTGTGCCATTTTCCCAATGAAATTTGCCACTCCACGGTCCTGTTTGCCCCAAATTTTAAAACATCAGGTCAAAGGGCAGCTCCAGAGGGGTGGGGGTTAATTTCCCACAGGAAAACGGCACAGGGGAAAGGGTCAAGCACCCTCTTTCCCAATCCACAGTCTGAATCCCTTATGGATGCTTTTTGTACAAAAAGAGATGTGGCTGGTCCCAAGCATTTAATTCAAAAATGCAGTTATTGGCCCTAAAAGTAGGTTAGGATCTGATGCATAGAGACTATATTGTAATCAGTTTCTTCAGTAGCATCAGTAGCCCAGCTCCCAGAGGAAGTGCATCCAGTGCCCACAAGTTGTTTCTTTCGTCTTGTTGTTTCAAAGTAGTTAAAAAAGGATATGATAGTTTTCTTCTAAAATGGTCTTCTTAAGAACATATCCATAAATAATGGCTAAGATCATCTATATGGTCTATGTCACATGAGTAGGGCCTGTACTGTAGCATAAAGAATGCAAGTCAGATGCACCTGAAAGATGCTTAGAGTTGCAGTGAGCCATTGGTAAGGAACTCGTGTGCATTTGTGTTCCTATATCCTGAATAAACAGATTTAGAATTTCTCATAGTTTGCACTTTTTACTGCCCTTCCAGACAGAGACAACAGTCCCTCTCCAAATCAGTTCTCTGCATGTCAAACAGCTTGCTTTGCTCCACCAAAGGATATCTCTAACGTGATAAAGGGAGTTTTGACCCATCGCCTGATAGGAGAGCGGAAACCAAACTTCTTGAGAGGTCTCCAGCTGCACAAGGACTATTACCAACATAAAACATTCTCTACATGGCAAGGTAAATGAATGAGCCTTGAAATTTGGGGTAATTTGATTAAACTCGTCTTTGGTTAAAAATGTTCACAAAGGTTTAGTCCTCATGCAAGGACTTTTTTTTACATTTTTTACTTTTTACTCACTTTTTTACTTACTTTTTTCACTTACTTTTTTACTTACTTTTTACTCACATTTTTTAATGTGAGTTTTCTGGTTTTCATGAAATCATATAAGTCCCAAAGTGAAATAATTGATTTTTCTAAGCATATCAGTTTGGTATTAATTCACTGATCTGGGCTTGCTTGTAAGTAATATCATTCTTGTGAATACAAAATCATGGTAACTGAAAGTACAGGAGAGTCCAGAACTTTTGTGCTATGACCAGACAGCAGTACAATAATTACATAATTTGTTATGTTGACTTGCCATTTTTCATATGCATGCAACCAATTATTGGCTTTTGCCAATCAGTTCAGTGTTGCATGTGTCAAGTACCCTTTTCCTGCTTTTCCCCTGAAAAATTATGTGTAGTGCAGTAGTTCATGAGAGTGGATAGTAGAGATCGTGCCAGAAGGAGGCTGATTTTGATTTTTAATTTGGATATTTTGAATGATTTCTGATTAAGGCTAAGTCAAAGCATAATGGATCAGCTTATTGATTCACTGTTCTATTTCTGCATTATTTTATTGGTACTTATTTCATAAGTAGGAGCTTACTGTACTATCAATCTCTAATAACAAGCAATATTTGCCTTCCAGATAGTCATCTGGACCAATACCTGAACCATCTGACCCCAATGGAAAAAGAGCTGTGCTTAGTTGATGCTGGATATTTTATTAATACCAGTTGTCCCCCGCTGTTAAGAAAGGAAAGGAATGTAGATGTCATCTTGTCACTTGACTACAACTTGTTGGAGACCAGGTTTCATGTGAGATTTTCTATTTTTGATATTTAGTAGGCTATTTTACCTGGGAAAAAGTTTACCATTCATTGCATTGTTTGGGAGCATAGAAGCCCATTTCACAGAAAGGCTTCCTTTCTGTGCATTCCCCTTGGGACAGACAGACACATAGCAGCTTCTGGTATGCATGCTGGGTAGCAAATTCTTACAGCAAACATGCACTTTGTAGAATAGCTGCATTTAATTAGGGTTTGTATTATTATGAGAGAAGAGGTAGGGGTCCTTATTGAAACTCTAACCCCCCTAGTTCCCTCCCCCCAAATTAAATTATGGCTCCTCTGTAATCTTCTAAATACAGTTGCTAAGGTGGGTCATTGCAAATATTATGAAATCTGGCTCCCATTGGTCCTCCTGTAATTCAAAGCAGTGCATTTAAAGATCTCATAATAGTAAAATGCTGCTAAACCTACCAGAAGAGCAAAGCAACCTCTCACTCCTAGAACACTATGCCCTTGGTTGGATTTGGAAATGCTGGAAGTGGACTATGGTTTTTCATTTAGGTTCCAGTGTTTCTCCTCTTGTATGTTTCAGTCTATAGAACAGATGGGCAAATACTGTTTGGAGCAGGGAATTCCTTTCCCTAAAATTGAGTTGACTGAAGAAGACAAAGAGAACCCAAAGGAGTGCTATGTTTTTGAGGACAAAAGCAATCCAGACGCTCCAGTTGTACTTCACTTCCCACTGGTGAATAACACTTTTAAGGAGTACAAGAGTCCTGGTAAGTATTTGACTTTTCCCACATAAGCTGTCTAATTAGTGGTCTGCAGTGGCAGAGGGGATGATCACCCCAGTCCAGTAGCATAGCTAGAGGGGGTGCAAAGCACTAAGTTTTTCAGGGAGCCTCCCAGTGATGTGAAAGTGGCCCCTTTCTCTCCCCTTTGGAGCCATTCCAGAACGGGAGACGGGAGACAGGGAGACAGGGAGACCAGGAGACAGGGTTGAGCAGTGAGGTGGCTAAGCTTGCAGACGACACCAAACTTTTCCGAGTGGTGAAGACCAGAAGTGATTGTGAGGAGCTCCAGAAGGATCTCTCCAGACTGGCAGAATGGGCAGCAAAATGGCAGATGCGCTTCAATGTCAGTAAGTGTAAAGTCATGCACATTGGGGCAAAAAATCAAAACTTTAGATATAGGCTGATGGGTTCTGAGCTGTCTGTGACAGATCAGGAGAGAGATCTTGGGGTGGTGGTGGACAGGTCAATGAAAGTGTCGACCCAATGTGCGGCAGCAGTGAAGAAGGCCAATTCTATGCTTGGGATCATTAAGAAGGGTATTGAGAACAAAATAGCTAATATTATAATGCCGTTGTACAAATCGATGGTAAGGCCACACCTGGAGTATTGTGTCCAGTTCTGGTCGCCGCATCTCAAAAAAGACATAGTGGAAATGGAAAAGGTGCAAAGAGAGCGACTAAGATGATTACTGGGCTGGGGCACCTTCCTTATGAGGAAAGGCTACGGCGTTTGGGCCTCTTCAGCCTAGAAAAGAGATGCCTGAGGGGGGACATGATTGAGACATACAAAATTATGCAGGGGATGGACAGAGTAGATAGGGAGATGCTCTTTACACTCTCACCTAATACCAGATCCAGGGGAGATTCACTAAAATTGAGTGTTGGGCGGGTTAGGACAGACAAAAGAAAATATTTCTTTACTCAGCGTGTGGTCAGTCTGTGGAACTCCTTGCCCCAGGATGTGGTGCTGGCGTCTAGCCTAAACACCTTTAAAAGGGGATTGGACAAGTTTCTGGAGGAAAAATCCATTACGGGGTACAAGCCAAGATGTGTATGCGCAACCTCCTGATTTTAGAAATGGGTTATGTCAGAATGCCAGATGCAAGGGAGGGCACCAGGATGAGGTCTCTTGTTATCTGGTGTGCTCCCTGGGGCATTTGGTGGGCCGCTGTGAGCTACAGGAAGCTGGACTAGATGGGCCTATGGCCTGATCCAGTGGGGCTGTTCTTATGTTCTTATGGGAGGGGGGAACTTTTTTCATCATTAAACTACAAGTTGACACAAGAGAGAGGAAACATGTTTATTTTTAAATGGATACTTATGGGAGCTACGATTCAATGACCCTTAAGGCCGTTGAAATCAGTGGAGCAATACACATTTAATTCTCTGTTAGATTGTAGCCAGTGTCTTTTCACATCAGCCAGACTTAAACCATTGTTTTATAAGTAGAATCATCAACCAGGACTTTTCTTTCTTTCTCAGATATGGTTCCTTCCAAGTCTACCCTTGTGCTGAATAGCTGTGAGATCAAAGCTCTGCAGTACAATTCACAATAGGACTAGATTTTGTGACTGGCAGCCTACAGGCATATAAAGCCTATGAAACTATTTTTGACCACCTTGCAATGACCCCAATGACCCTGTGTAATAGCAATCCAGATGAGAAAAGCAAATTGTTTTAAAAATTGTGTGTACATGCATGAGAGAGAGAGAGAGAGAGAGAGATTGATTTTTTTCAATGTTTGGATCTTAGAATCACAGAATGTCTCAACAATGACCCAATGTGCTCTACGGCTGTGAAGTCCTTTCTGCTAGATTTATTACACAGGCCAACCTTTGGGAAGGAAGGGGTTGGTTGTGTTGTGTGGCAAAATACACATCTGGTCCACAGTACACACAGAGTGACCTCAACAATACAGAAGTTACCACCCCTCTTCTAGATGATTATTAGCTTACAAACTCAATGTCAAGCCAATGCCTTAAAAAAATTACAGTTTTGCTTTTCTTTGTGCAGGAATTAAGCGCACGTCTGCAGAAATGGCTCAAGGAGAGTTGGATTTTGCTAGCTTAATGTCACCCTATAACATGACAGATTTAACTTACACTGAGGATGAATTTGACAAGCTGATAAACCTGAGTGACTATAACATTCAGAACAACAGAGAGCTGGTTTTGCAAGTGTTGCAAGCAGCAGTAGAAAGAAGAAGGCATTAAGAAGTGACTTGAAATCATCTGCAAACAACTTGAATCAATCTATCTGGGATTTTTGGGTTGTTTTCTGCCCATTTCTATTTAAAATAGAAAAAGTTCAGGCCAACTTGGACCACTATAATGGAATATTTGTTTTCACTATTACTGTCTTAATTTTATTATGTTATCAGTTTCATAGCACTTTACAAAGTACAAGGGGACAGGTCCCTGCCCTTAGGAACATACAATCTAAAATTCAGTACAGGGGAGGCAGCAATAATTATTAAGGAACAAACTTTAAAGAAGAAGAAAAAATTAAATATTTAGGGATTCAATTAACAAAGAAAACAAGTACATTAGTGAAAAATAATTATTTGAAACTGATTGAAGAAATAAAAAGAGACATAACAAAAAGGAAAGAATTGCAACTTTCGTTGATGGGAAGAGTTGCTGCAGTGAAAATGTTTTGCCTAAAATAAACTTTATTTTCCAAGCAATCCCTGTAATTTTGAAGCAAGATATATTTAAAGAAATTAATCAAATTATCTCAAAATTTATGTGGCAGGGAAAGAAACAAAGAATTAAAATGAAGGCCTTGCAGGATGTGAAACTAAGAGGAGGCATGGGGCTCCCTGATTGATTTTTATACTATAAGGCTGCGGCGCTACTATGGATTAAAGAGTGGGTTATATTAGAAGATCAAAGAATACTTAAACTGGAGGGACATGATCTTGAATGGGGATGACATGCATTTATTTGGTATGGAAAAGCAAATGAATATAAGCGATTCAATAATCATATATTAAGGAAATCTTTATTATGGATCTGGGCTAAAATTCAAAGACAGATGTATACCAAAATCCCCTGATGGGTGACACCGCTAGAAACACGTACCAGGCTGAATTTATTAGAGACAACAAAAATGCTTAGATATGAAAGTTTATTGAAGAAAGATGGGCAATTAAAGACAAAAGAAGAATTGTTAAAACAGGGCGTGGAGATGGACTGGTGGACTCGCTTGCAACTTGATTCAAAATTTGGGAAAGATAAACAAGAAGGATTCTATTCAGAACAGATGCCATTCGATAGAATACTCTTAGAAACAAAAGAAAAATATATCAAAAGAATTCCTATTGGATTTTGAGATGCATGAAGAAACAATAAAAGAATGTACAGGTGGAGCCTATTTATCTGCATTAGTTCTGTCCCCGTGACTCGGTGTGATTAACAAAAAATGCGTTGTGCTAATTTCCATAGAGTTACGCAAATACACCGCAGCCTGACACTTCCGGATGGAAGGAAACTAAGGCAGCTGTTATCAATCCCCTCCCCTTCGCTCCGTACTCAGCCCTCCCATTGCCAGCTGTCCCGCTGAGCTTTTAAGAGTTCAGCCCTAGGTGTTTCTACTCAGAAGTAAGCCCCATTGTAGTCAATGGGGCTTACTCCCAGGAAAGTGTGGAGAGGATTGTAGGCTAAATCACAGCTAAATCACATGCTTTGCATACTGGGAAGGCTTGCTTGTGTAGGTGATAGCCTGCACCATCTCAGTGGGGGGAGGGTTGCTTGTGTTGGTGATTGCCTGCACCATGGGGGGGGAATTCAGCAAACACTCCCTGTGATTTTTAAAGCAATCCCCTCTTTTGCTACCACACCTGCCCCTGTGTGTGCATGAGTGAGAGAGCGAGAGAGGGAGCTCCACCTTGCTGCACGTGTTCTGGCTACAGTGGTTTTCCGTCCCCCTTCCCCTCTTCAGCCTCTTTGCTGGCTCAGGGGCTCCAGGAATGTTACTGTTCCTTGCAAGGGGAACCTCTTCCAGGGCTCCAGGGCTATTTCCCTGCCTGGGCAAGGCGAAGCCTTTTTGCAGTGTTTTGGGCTGCCTGGAAATGGAGTGAGATGCCAGCGCAGGGCAAAGGAGGCAAAGGTGTGTGTGTCATTCAGTACCCCCACCCCATTCGCATTGAGACAAATCCACAGATAAAAAATTCGTGGATAAATAGGCTGCACCTGTATGATAAAATGGGCACAAAATATAGGCCATAACATTACATTAGAACAATGGGAACAGATTTGGAAATATAATATAAAATTTACTAGAGCAACAAATTTTAAAGCAAATGTATATAAAATGTTTTATAGATGGTACATGACACCAGTAAAACTAGTAAAAATGAATCAGAACATATCAAAAAATTGTTGGAAGTATAAATGTGAAGAAGGGACATTTTATCATATGTGGTGGACATGGATTTACGATACCACTGAAACCAGAGTTATTTTTGCTTAATATTACCTTAGATATTATAGATAAAGAAAATGATGCATATTTAGTTATTATTATTATGATATTAATGGCTGCAAGGATTTTATATGCTAGATACTGGAAAGATATTAAAATTCCAATGAAAGATGAATTAATAGAGAAAATAATGAATGTGGCGGAAATGGATAGACTTACAGAGATTTTGGATCAACAATGCAAACTGACACAGATAGAGCAATGAAGACCATTCTATGCTTGGTTGAAAATGAAGTTGTAGATGTATAAGATAGGGCATTTAGATGAATGTATTGTATTCATGATATATTATATATGATATGATAAGATAGACAAATGATATTAAGAGGCTAAACTAGAAGAGGAACAAGATTAGAAGATATGTATTGATTAATTAGATATATTGACATATGATTGCCTGTACCCTCCAACGGTGTGTTTTTGTGTTGTGTGTTTTGGTGTTGTGTATTGAATTTGTATTTGTTATGTGTTTGTATAATTAAAAAAAATTCAGCACAGGGGAGGCAACAAAGGAATGGGAAGGAAATTGTGGCAGCAGTAAATAAGAACATATGTCTTTTAAAAAGTTACATAGGTATTGTTATTGTAGTAGAGTATGAAGACTAAGAGGTTATATTGAATGCTTCGTAGAAAGGGTGGAGGGATTTGAAGGAAGAGAGTTGGTGTTACACAAGAGTCCTTGGAGGCAGAAGTAGGTACAAAGGCCAGCAAGAGAGCTCCTTTTAATAGTGCAGGAGACTTTGAAAAGTTGAGGGTGATGGAGGTAGAGGCCTGAAGGCTGGAATGTTTTGGTGTGGGCAGGACCTCTGAGAGGAATTCTATCAGGGGGTACAAAGTTCCTTTTGGACACCTTTGCAAAGGGGGAGGGGTGAAACAGAGCAGGGGAGGGTGGTGAAGGGCAAGCAGTATGGGGGCGGAAGGGACGAAACAGGATGGGAGGCAGATGGAGACAGCTGGAAAAGTGTTTGGAGCCCAGTTCTACCCACCCATATGGCATCAGAAGCTAGATACAGTAATAATGGAAAACCAAAAACACTTGTAAGTCTCTCTAAAATCTTTTAAATATAGAAAATCATGCAGAAAATTAGTATCATCATATTTAGGTTCACACTAGAATGGAAAGTGTCCTGTGCATACCAAAACTTGCTTCTGCAACAGCTGTAGTCTTGCAGCTGTGTCCCTGAGCTTGTATACACTCCTTAATGGTAAGCAGATCCACAAGCCAAAGAGCTACTGTAGCAGACAGGTTTCCTCCCACATTTGACATTGTGTCATATATGCATTCCTCAGCCTAGCATATATGGCTTGTCAGTAGCTGCAGCTGCACACTCATGGTAGTGTCCCCAGCATCTCATGCAGGCAACAAGCCTGAGTAGATAGGAAAATGTCAGATCCCAGGAAATTTCTGGGCCCCCTCCTTTGGTTCGTGGGCCCCCTTATGACCCTGCACCTGAGTACAAATTATCCCCTTTACTCCCCCCCTCTTAGGTCCTGGGTGTCAGGGAATCATTTGGGGAATAGACTGTAACTCAGACAGAATACATGCTTTGCATACAGAAGGTTCCAGGTTCGGTCCCTGCCATCCCCAGGTATAGCAGAGGAAAACTTCCTGCCACAGTACTGAACTAGATGATCCAAGGGTCTGATTCAGTTGAAGGTCTGTTTCTTGCAGTGGTGTTGCTAGGTGAGTGTGGGGAGGGTGCGGGCTGTAACAGGTGATGCGCAACGGGGGGGGGGGGTTGACACCACTAATGGCTTAAATGTTTTTAAATCTTGGTATTTTTGAATAATGCCATCATGTTATGCATCATTTGATGTGTAATTTCATGCAGAATGCAATGAAACAAACTGCATTGAAATATATCTTTTCTATCAAAAATTATAGCCAAAAAAATTGCAGTTACAGGTCAATGGTGCATCACCATGCCCACTGACAGGGGTGTTGCCCTGCCCACTGCATGGGAGAAGGTCCATCATAGGGGTAATGCGCTGGCCTTCCACACTAGGTGACGTAAACACTGATGCCACTGGCTTTCTGTGTTCCATGCAAACAAGGCTTCCATGCATATGTGCCTTTATGTGAAGTGTCTTTCTTAAGTGTCTTTCTGTACTGCAGTGAGTCATGACTCTTCGCACATGACAGGAGAGGAAGCCAAACGCTTTCCACATGTGCTGCCTCCGATGCATCTTTGGTATCACCTGGCAGGACAAAGTTCCAAACACAGTCCTGGAACGAGCTGGAATCCCCAGTGTGTATACACTGCTGAAACAGAGATGCCTGCATTGGCCTGGTCATGTCGTGAGAATGGACAATGGCCGGATCCCAAAGGATCTCCTCTATGGAGAACTTGTGCAGGGAAAGCGCCCCACAGGTAGACCAAAGCTGCAATACAAGGATATCTGCAAGAGGGATCTGAAGGTCTTAGGATTGGACATCAACAGATGGGAAACCTTGGCTTCTGAGCGTCCCGCTTGGAGGCGGGCTGTGCAGCATGGCCTCTCCCAGTTTGAAGAGACACTTAAAAACATAAGAACACTTGGCCAACAGACCATGGCAAGGAAGCAAAGAAGGAAGACCCATAACCAGGGAGACAGACCAGGGACAGACTACACTTGCTCCCAGTGTGGACGGGATTGTCACTCCTGAATCGGCCTTTTCAGCCACACTAGACGCTGTTCCAGAACCACCATTCAGAGCGTGATATCGTCGTCTTCCGAGACTGAAGGTTGCAGACTCATCTTTCTCAAATATTGCATAGAGGTATAAGAGCCTTTGCTTCTCCAGAATACAATGAAGGTTGTCAGCTGGTTTTGTGTGTATCATTATTACTAGCATTAACAACAATAACATATTTTGTGATTTTGCACTGGTTTTGTTGGTACCCTCAATTCTGAGTACGTGTGCTGTCAAAAGTTCAGATGGAGCTTTTGATTCCTGAACACCAGATGGCAGTGTGTCCTAAGAATGAAAGTGAATGATCTTTCCATCATTTATTCATCTGTGATACTGCAAATCTATCATGGTTGGGTATTTCTGATGTAACAAGTACGTTTGTGATGCTGCAGGATAGCATGTGCTCTGTCACTGGGCTACATTCTCTCCCTGTATGTGCAATGTATTCCTTACAGAGTCTGTCCTTTGTGACCTGTCCAGCACTCATATGTCTTATACTGCATCAAACCATTGGCCCATCTAGATCAGGGCAATTTTTAATGACTAGCAATGACTCAGCTCTCTCTGATTCACTGCCATGATTCCAGGAAGTGGAATTTCTCAAGTTCTATTAGGAGATGCCAGGGATTGAACCTGGAGGCTTCTGCATGCCAAACAGGTGCCCTGTAATTGAGCTATAGATCCTTTCACTTTGCTATCTGTCATTTCATTGGTATGTTTGTCCCTCCCAACCATAAGATAAATACCAGCTTTAGGAAAATGAGATGGGGCAAAACATGGAACATCCTCTTACTTTGAATTACTTCCCTGATACAATTTTCCCCCCTACATGGCTGCTTTGAACTGAGAGAGAGAGAGAGAGAGAGAGAGAGAGAGAGAGAGAGATCTAATTATCTATGCTGGAACAAGTCTGCAATGGCATTTTTATTTTTTTTATGGTGGATGCTGTGAGGCAATTCAGTAATTTACTGTCATTAATACTGTGTGCAATAGTTTTGTATGAAACTTGTGCTGCTGAGAAGGAAACAGGTTTTCAGGACTTGAGGAAATAGCTGCTAAATTAAGAACCTATTCATGCATGTTTAAGATGTGAGGTTATGTGAGTTAAATTGAATCATTGCATGGAATTTATCCGAATTCATTTGTAAGGATCCTGTCTGCTGTACAGAAATAACATTTTCAACCTCTTCATAAATGACCTGGAGACAGGGTTGAGCAGTGAAGTGGCTAAGTTTGCAGACGACACCAAACTTTTCCGAGTGGTAAAGACCAAAAGTGATTGTGAGGAGCTCCAGAAGGATCTCTCCAGACTGGCAGAATGGGCAGCAAAATGGCAGATGCGCTTCAATGTCAGTAAGTGTAAAGTCATGCACATTGGGGCAAAAAATCAAAACTTTAGATATAGGCTGATGGGTTCTGAGCTATCTGTGACAGATCAGGAGAGAGATCTTGGGGTGGTGGTGGACAGGTCAATGAAAGTGTCGACCCAATGTGCGGCAGCAGTGAAGAAGGCCAATTCTATGCTTGGGATCATTAGGAAGGGTATTGAGAACAAAACGGTTAGTATTATAATGCCGTTGTACAAATCGATGGTAAGGCCACACCTGGAGTATTGTGTCCAGTTCTGGTCGCCGCATCTCAAAAAAGACATAGTGGAAATGGAAAAGGTGCAAAAGAGAGCGACTAAGATGATTATGGGGCTGGGGCACCTTTCTTATGAGGAAAGGCTACGGCGTTTGGGCCTCTTCAGCCTAGAAAAGAGACGCTTGAGGGGGGACATGATTGAGACATACAAAATTATGCAGGGGATGGACAGAGTGGATAGGGAGATGCTCTTTACACTCTCACATAATACCAGAACCAGGGGACATCCACTAAAATTGAGTGTTGGGCGGGTTAGGACAGACAAAAGAAAATATTTCTTTACTCAGCACGTGGTCGGTCTGTGGAACTCCTTGCCACAGGATGTGGTGCTGGCGTCTAGCCTAGACGCCTTTAAAAGGGGATTGGACGAGTTTCTGGAGGAAAAATCCATTATGGGGTACAAGCCATGATGTGTATGCGCAACCTCCTGATTTTAGGAATGGGTTAAGTCAGAATGCCAGATGTAGGGGAGAGCACCAGGATGAGGTCTCTTGTTATCTGGTGTGCTCCCTGGGGCATTTGGTGGGCCGCTGTGAGATACAGGAAGCTGGACTAGATGGGCCTATGGCCTGATCCAGTGGGGCTGTTCTTATGTTCTTATGTTCTTATAACATTCCTGGACTCTGGGCCGTTCACATATGACAAAGGATATCACATGCTAATGCTGGCTCTGAGTAGTTAGTATAGGTAAAGATGTTACTTCCTGTCACCAATGCTGGATGCAATATTTTGTATATGCAGATGGGGTTCCCAAGGTTTTTTGGCTAGCATTGGTAGCTAACCCAAAATTTGTGGTCACCAGCACTCTGTGCATGCCCCAAGGCATGGGGTCTAGGTGTCCATGAACTTCTGCTTTCACTGTAAAACTCAGCATAAGGTTGGGGCAGACCTCTGCTCCCCTTCCCTATGGATTGTTCTGCAGTTGCATTCTGATTCCAAGATGCTTGGGGTGCATCAGAAGCACATGAGAAAAGGGACAAGCCCCAAGTTGGACAAGCATTATGGTAGCTGGAGCATTCAACATCCTGCCTCTTACCTGGACCAGCTCCAGATTTCAGGGACATTAGCAAGATATCCTCAGTAAGCTCCCTTAAAGTATGAAGTGTGCAAGGTCTGCCATGCCTCCAGATGCAGGTCTTGGCTTTTCATGTCCCTCCTGGTCTTGGACATCTTATTCTCACTGTGCATTTGCTACACTGCACTTGAGGTCAGGAGTAACTGGCGAGCTCTCGGGTTGATGTTTAGTATCTAAGCCACTTCTGGCAGAGTCATCCTGCTTCTCTCTAATGCAGTGGTTCTCAAACTGTGAGTCATGGCTCCCCGGGGAGCCACAGAAACCAGCCAGGGGAGCTGCAGAATCCTTGCAAAACCCTTGCCACCCTATACAATGTGTAGGACTGTAGCCCAAATGGGGAGTCGTGGCTAATGGCCCAGTAGTTCAAAGGAGCTGCCAGTCAAAAAACTTTGGGAACCACTACTCTAATGTCTTGGTTCAGGGACAGAGAGTAAGGACACTTTGTGTCCAACCCCAGTTTCCTTTTCTGAGTCAGACATCTCACCAGCCTTTCCTGTTCCTGACCCCTTTAATTTCCCACAGCCACTGTTGTTGCTTACCTGAGCCAACAGGGAGAGTGACAGATTGCCTCCAACAGTGGCAGGGACACGTCCAGAGTCATGAAGAAGCAGAGCAGCAATATCAGAAGAAGAGGGTTCAACTTTACTGTTGGGTTCCCAGCTTGGATCAAGGCCTCAGCAGCTTCTGGAAGCATGTCCATATATGTGCATCCTTACAGTTGACTTTTAGTGGGAAACATTCGTGAAGCAGATTAACCCCTTTACAAACCAGTGTTCCCCCCTGTGCTTTGATCTTTACAAGCAGCCTGAGAAGGTTTAAATCATGAACACTTCTGAACACATACAGATAACTTGTATAATGGTGTATTGTCTCTGCTGGTACATTTTTACCTCAGGTTTTCTTCACTAGGGGAGCTCTAAATCCTCTACTAATGATTCTTTACTGTTTAGAATTCACAGCTTTTCCCTTGTACATTCTGCATCTCCAGTCCTGTGGACTAGCTCTGCTTTCTCAGGTGTGAGGAAACAACATATGCTGTATTTGCCCAAAGATGCTTTTGTCATTTCATATGTTTTAGGGGTAAGCATTGCCCCCCCCCCAAACCTGCAGTTATGGGGTAGATTCATAGTTCAAGGCAGAGTATCTACTGTGCAAGTTGAAGGTCCCAGATTCAGACTTCAGCATCTCCAGCAGCAGGAGATGCAGCAGGGCTGGCAAAAAACCTATGCCTAAGATCTTGGAAAGCCTTTAGCAGCTCTAGTTGAAAATCCTGGGCTTCTAGAGGAGCCAACTGTGGGACTCAGCAAGCTCAGTTCATGTTCAGGCACCAAAATGGTGCCCTGATTTTTTCCCCTCCCATTTTTTTGTGTCTCTCCACCTCACCTTTTGCTTTGTTCTTCTTGTGCAGGTGTAAGTGTGCAAGCTCCACCACCACCACCTTCTCCTCCTCTTCCTCCTGTCTGGCCACTTAAAACAGAGTGGGTAAGGGCAGTGGAGGGCAGGACAGCACAGTGCTCTTTGAGCATCCTCTTTACCACCACTACTTTCTGGTACCTGCCTTGCTGCATCTGGATGCATACAGGGAGACAGAGCATATTGGGAGCAAAGTTCTCTTCCACTCCCCCCATGCTCCTCTTAGCCTGAATGCTAAGTGGTAAGGTGGGAACAGCAGGCAGCACAGTAATGAAGGTGAGGGAGCAGGGCCAGCCCAAGGAGACAATGGGCAGATGTGGTGGGTGGGGCATCCCTTGTCAGTTTGCCATGTCCTCCAGCCAGCCATGCTCAAATCAGCTGCTTCGATCTACCTCATGGAGGCTGTGATTCAGCATAAGGTAGCTTCCTATGATCAGAAGCAGCCTAAGGCAAGTTGCTGCATTCTGCTGAACAGCTGGGCCAGCCCTATTCCATGGTATATCGGAAAATATATTCTTATGTATGCAGTATCATGAATGCATATGGTGCACTTAAGGCTTTGCAGTGTAAGCAACAATAAGGAAAAGGTGGATGCCTCAAAGGGCAACATAAAGTTTAGTGCTTGGAAAGGGAGGGGCAATGGTAATGCTGTACTTCAGTGTAACATGGGAGATGGGATTTATTTAGAGCAGACAGAAAGCACTTGTCAAAGCAAAATGGTCAGGGATTAGAATCCAGGGAATGTCCCTGGATTAGACAAAGCAGAGGAGGATAGAGCAGTCTTTCTCAAATTATGGGTCAGGACCCACTAGGAGGGTTGCGAGCCAATTTCAGGTGGGTCCCCATTCATTTCAATATTTTGTTTTCAATATATTAGACTTGATGCTGCCATGGTATGTGACTGCACTTGGGGAAATGTTACAGACCGGTACTTTTAGCAAGCTACTATGTATATTCTTTTAACAATGATAGTAAATGGGATTTACTCCTGGGTAAGTTTGGGTAGGATTGCAGACTAGCATTGTTAAAAATTTTCCTGCTTGATGATGTCACTTCTGGTCATGACATCACTTCCGGTTGGTCCCGACAGATTCTCATTCTAAAAAGTGGGTCCTGGTGTTAGGAAGTGTGAAGAAGAGAAGAGTGGCAGGTTAGAGTGTTACGTCAGTCTCTGCTCTTCCACTCTTTCTATTTCGTCTTGTCTTCCGCTGCCATTCCAGGGAATGTGAGGGGTGAAGGCTGCCACATCACCAGATAAGGAGAGGCAGTGCTGGCACACTGATTCAGGCACTGGGAGATCTTGGCAGGCCCTAAAGTGGTCCTATGACTGCAAGAACATAATAGGCTACTATTCTAGACAAGCTGCAGCAGGCCTCATAGTAATTCAGTCTACCACTGGAGTGATGGGACCATTGCATCCTGGTCAACAGTGTCCCAGTCAAATGCATCCCATTATTGGACATTTGCATCCATTCTTTTTGCATCCTTAGACATTTGTGTCCCAATATATGCATATAGCAGTGTTTCTCAAACTGTGGGTCAGGACCCACTAGGTGGGTCACAAGCCAATTTCAGGTGGGTCCCCATTCATTTCAATATTTTATTTTTAATATATTAGACGATGCTACTATAGCATGTGACTGGATTTGGGGAAATGTGACAGACCTGTGCTTTGAACAAGCTACTAGGTACAGTATATGCTTTTAACAATGATAGCCAATAGGATTATCCCCTGGGGGCTGGGGATAAGAATAGGCCCTCAGTTTGGCTGTACTTGTCGTAAGAGGCGACTAAACAGCCACCAGGTAGATGGGACTCGTCAGCCTGGGAAGGCAGCTCATCTGAGAGAAGAAAAACTCTGATCCCAAACCTCCACTGCCTTGTGGCTACATCCAGTTATGGAAAAGGCTTCAGGAGTCAACCTCGAGGAAAAATTCGGAGCCGGAGTCCCTGAGGCAGTTCATGGCTGAACACAGTCATGTTCTGGCAACTCCTGCGACGCCGCTGGAACCAACCGTATTGGCCTCTGCCTTTCCATTGGACCATTTCAGCGACGTGGAGAGGGGGCATTTGCTGCATGGGAAACAGCCTATCCTCCATACCTACTTTACCCAGGCTTCGCGCACTGGAGAGGACACTCTGTTCCAGAACACTATTCGGAGCGCAATACCATGGTCTTCCGAGACTGAAGGATGCCAACAGTAGCCAATGGGACTCACTCCTGGGTAAGTGTGGGTAGGATTACAGCCTAGGATTGTTAAAAATTTCCCTGCTCAATGATGTCACTTCTGGTCATGACATCACTTCCGGTGGGTCCCAACAAGATTCTTTTTCTAAAAAGTGGGTCCCGATGCTAAATGTGTGAGAACCACTGGCATATAGTATTTATATTTAGATGTAGTTTTCATTTTTAAAATGCAGTGGTTAGGTAAGGTTACGGCAGGGATAAGAGGCTTAGGATATATAACATGGGGTTTGTTGCCCAGTTAGAAAACAAAATGCCCATGTTAGAAAACAAAAACTCATCAAGTCGAAACAAACACAGAAGGCAGTGAGAAGTTGGGCCAGAATTTTTCTTCCGGAAGCTCTCATTTTGGGTGGATTCTATCCTGTTCGTTCTACTGCATGCGCAGGGCCAGTTCCCTGCTTGCTCAGTACAGAAGCTCTTTTGCTCAACCTAGCAACTATTGAAGCTAGTAGGTGAAACATGAAGAGCATGGTTGGGCTCCCTTTCAGGGACAGTGGCAACACTCCCTTCAGAATATGTATAAGTGAAACGGTCTTTAGTTATTCTGGGAATTAATGAGCCAAAGCTTTGGGTGAAGGTATTCTTAGCAGAGCATCTGTGGAAAGCAGAGGAATCCACATACACTCCCTTTAACCTCAGTTCATCTGGGATGACATCAGCCCTGACACATATGAAAGCAGCATCATGCAGGAATATATCTGATGGAAAACAACAGCTGCTTGGAGAGGCTATGCCTTTGCCTCCCATCAGCATATTTCCTTTTCTGCAAGCTTTGGGAACAGTATAATACTGCTGGTCGTGCCAGATTGGGGCAAAAATAGCCAATTGCAGTCACAGTGCACTTTGGGAGGAGGCTCCGTTTCATTCCAACTGCAGTCTAAGGCCACCTCCAGAGACCAGCTTCCTTCCAGCTGGATATTCCATGCACTACAATGGGCTCTATTTGCTGGATAAAGGCTGTAATACTATTCATACTTTCCTGGGAGTAAGCCAGATGCAAAACAATGGAGTGGACATGCATTGGTTTGCACTGATAGTTCTCACCTATTTCTGAAGCGGCACTATTTCAGATGAGAAGAGCAAAGGGTTTATTTTTGACCCAGAATTCTCAGTGAGGTTTAAAGGCAGTTTCATGAATATATTTAAGATTAAGTTGCAAAAAGTTTCAGTCCATTAAAAGAGTATTTGTCAAGATTACTTTTGGACTCTAATAATGACTACAGTAATGTTATTTACATGTTGAACTGCCATTCTTTTCAATTTGTACTTTTTTTAAAGAGCTGATAGCATTTGCTGCATGAAATTAATGGAAGTTGAGAACAAATGTTCAGAAATAAAAGGATGAGCAACGAAGAGCTCAATCGTGTGCTCGGCAGCACGGCTTCATGCCACCGTGCACTGCTGCAAACATGCCGAAAGGCACATTTGCGAGCTCCGGCTGGTGCTGGGCTAGCGCCAGGCTAGTGTGGGGCAGGTGTCCAGCCTCCGCGGCTCAGCAGTCTCCCGGACCACTGAGCCATGGCATGGTAAGCCGGGTGGGGAGGGGGGCAGGGAGGAGGCGTTCCGGGGAGGGGGGAGACTGGTGGGGGCGGAGAGAGGGCAGGGGGAGGCGTGCCAGGGAGGTGGGGGCGGGGTGGGAGGCGTGTCGGGGGAGGGAGTGGGGAGGCAGGAGACGGATCCTGGAGCAGAGCTCCAGGGGATCCAAGGTGCTCGTGGAGGGCTCAGCGCCCTACATGAGCGCCTTTACCACCGAACTTTGGGTTGGCGATAAAGTGAGTAGCCCCACTGCCTTTCCCGGGAGAAGGGGATGAAAACCATGGATACCAAAAACCATGGCTAATGAAATCTGCAATTGATGAAGTGGGTTTTCTGGGGACCCTTATTGAGCCAGATTCATGGGTAGAAAATCAGCAGATAAACAGGCTGCACCTGTATTCCATGGGGAAAGTTAAGCACTTTGGAGTCCCATTGGTTTCTGTGTGAGGATTTAAGCAAGTACATAAGAAGAGCCTTGCTGGATCAGGTCAAAAACCCAACTAGTTCAGCTTCCTGTCTCTCACAGTAGCCTGACTTAGAGCCCAGTCCTGGGCTCTATATGCCGGCTTACTGGTTGGGCTAGTGCTGGGTGGGCGCCTGGCCTTGGTCGCATGGACTGCTGAACTGCAGCATGGTAAGCAGGGGTGGGGGGTAGGCAGGGAGGAGGTGTTCCAGGGAGGAGGGAGGCAGGTGGAGGGCAGAGAGAGGGCGGGGAGGAGACATGATGGGGAGGTGGAAGGTGGGGAGAGGGCTGGCGGGAGGTGTGTTGGGGGAGGGAGTGGAGAGGGAGGGAGATGGGTCTGGTGGAGCTCTGCTCCACCGGATCCTGTCCATTCGTGTGGGGCTCGGTGCCCTACACAAACGTTTTACCTTACCACCGACCTTTTGGTTGGCGGTAAATTGAGTAGCCCAATTGCAGGGCTACTTCACTTACCCGGGAGAAGGGAATGAAAGTCCCCTTCTCCCAAGGTGCTGCCCGCAGTAGCCCATGGTGTGCAGGATCCAGCAGCAGCCGTTTTTGGTGCTGCCGAAGCTGCGTGCCACGGGAGCTCAGGATTGGGCTGCCCAACCTCTGGGAGCATACCAACAGCAAGATACCTGCATCCTTTTGCCACTCCCCTGCACCTGTCATTCAGAGATAAGCTACCTCTGAAACCTGGGGCTTTGCAGATAGTCATCATGACCTGTAACTTGTGAAAGACATTTCCTCCTTAAATCTGTCCAATCCCCTTTTAAAGTCATCTAGGCCAGATGCCACCACAACATCCTGTGGCAAGGAATTCCACATATTAATTATGTGCTGGGTAAAGAAATATTTCCTCTTGTCTGTTCTAATTCCCCTGGCAATCAATTTTAGTGGATGGCACCTGGTTCTGGTATTGTTCAAGAGGGAAAAGAACTTCCCTCTATCCATCCCATGCATAATTTTACATTTCTCAGTCATGTCCCCCTTCAGGTGCCTTCTTTCTGGACTGAAGAGCCTCAAACATTGTAGCCCTTCCTCATAAGAGAGGTGCCTCAGCCCATTAAACATTTTTGTCACTCTCCTCTGTACCTTCTTCAGTTTCACTATATCTTCTTTTTGAGATGAGGCGGTGAGGACAGAATACTCCAGATGTAACCTTACTATCGATTTGCACAATTGGCAAATCGCACTTATTGCACTTTGGCAATAAGATTGGCCATTTTATTCTCGATTCCATTTTTAATGGTCCCAATCTTAGAATTGGTCAGCTGCTGCACACTGGTTTGATAAGTTCATCAAGCTGTCCCCCACCACTGTCCAATGAATTGCACCACTGAAATAATCCTTGCCATGAGTATGCTGTGAATC
Organism: Tiliqua scincoides; assembly: GCF_035046505.1. Classification (NCBI taxonomy): domain Eukaryota; kingdom Metazoa; phylum Chordata; class Lepidosauria; order Squamata; family Scincidae; genus Tiliqua; species Tiliqua scincoides. The sequence goes on from NC_089821.1 coordinate 15,482,062, forward strand.
AGAACAGTATCAGCCATGCTACGTATTTGTACTGCAAGGTTAGTGCACTGCAAGATGCACTAACTCTGTTTGATTCTCATTTCCAGTTAGAGCAAATATTTTATCAGTTTCTGTCTGGTATAAGCTGACTTCACTCACTAGACATCGTTGACATGTCTGGATGTTGCCTGAGGACGCAATCCTACCCTACGCTGGAACAGGCAAGCCAAGAGGCTTGCGCTGAATCCAGTGCAGGATAGGGGCCAAATGTGGCTCAGCCAGAGGTAAGGAGAAACTTTTCCCCTTACCTCCAGGTTAGGCACCTTGGCACCTATGGGTCTTCTCGGACTTGCGCCACCTCCAGAGGTGGAGCAAGTTCAAGGAATGAGGGTTGGGATTCAGCATAAACTGCTGGATTCCAGCCCCACTTCCCACTCCCCACCCGTCCGCCCCTAGGGCTGCCCACTGCCTGCATTAGAATGGACAGCACCTAATGGTAAAAACAATTAAAACAAAAATCAGTATAAAAGCAAAGCAAATTTTTCACAGCAGCAAATAGAAAAACCACAATTAACAGTAATCAGCCAATAAAAGTGTACATTTCAGGAGCTAGAAGTAACTTGCAGCCAACAACCTGTTTCTTCCCAAAGAACTTCTGGAACAGCCAGGTGATAAAATTAACTCAATTACATGTTCCATTGTGATGGCACTACAGCTGACAATGCCCTGGTGTTCATACCTCCTAGTGCATTTCAGTTGATGGGGAGGATGAGAAGCAGGACCTCTGATGTTGATCAGAGTGCACAGGGAAGGAATGTGTAGTAGAAAATGATCTGGGATTATGTATTATAACTTTCAGAAAAGAAAAAAAAAAACAGCAACCAGAACTCACAAAGAAAAAATGTGTCAGAGTAATGAAATGCAAATTATGGCCATTTCAAACTTTTGTGACAAGCTGGGACATAACAGTTGCATATCGAAAACCCTTTTCCGCTGCTGTTTGTTACATCCTTTATAAATATGGACTGATTAATATGGTCTTGGAACATCCACTTTTAGCTTGACTAACATGAAGCCACAAGCCCACAATGAATCCGTGCATAGGGAGGTATGTTCAGAATGCATAGCAATAATAATAAGCTTTCCACCCAATTTTCTAACATTACAGGTTGGTATCTGATGTTTATCTCCTCCTGGTCCAGTTTCATCACTTGGATGCAGCTGTCAAGGTTATTTCTTAAATTCTGCACTGTATGTCCTCCTTGCCAAGATAATTAGCTGTTACATGCTTGTGTCCCTCCCTCCCTAAGTGGTGAGACATTTGAGGGATACAGTGCCATCTGGGTTTGGGCTTCCTTTTGAGGAGAAACCACTGAAGGCTTTTGGTATCCTATTTACAAATAAATAGGTTGGAGCATTGGATAGAGTTAAGTTGTGCAGGGCTGGCTTTAGGCCAACTGAACCAGCTGCTCCCAACTGGGCCCTGTGCCTAAGGGCCCCCCAAGCTAGGGTAAAAATAAAAAATAAAATTAAAAAATAATTTTTATAAATTATAAATAAAATCATTTCACAGTCACTAAAACAAGAGGTTTTGTAACTATTTGCTTTTCAAAGGTAATCAACACATTTTGTTTGTTTATTTGTAGGCTTACATTTATGCAATTCTATATTAAAATACATTTAGATCCACTTAGTCCTTTAAATCACATGTACTTTTAAAGTGCACGTTTTGGTTGCTTTCCATTCTCCTATAGAGATATAAAGTCTATATACTAAATTACATTTGTATCTCTAAGTCTGCAATCCTAACCACACTTTCCTGAGAGTAAGCCCCATTGAACAACATAGGACTTACTTCTGAGTAGATCTGGTTAGGATTGTGCGCTAAGATTCTACAGACCTTGGCTGTGAATCCTGGGCCCCACAAAATATGTTTCCTTTGGGCCCCGCAGTTCCTAAGGCCAGCCCTGAAGTTGTGTGCACTCTTACAAGCAATTTCTGCCACTGCATCTTCCAAGCATGTCTGCAGCAACTAGTTGCCAGTTCCTTTTCTTAGCTTCCATGGCAGGCTCTCTCAGATCAAATCCCATCTCAGTCCCAATCCTTCCAGAATCTACAGCTCATGCTGCCTTTGTCATGCTGAAGTGCCAGAGGTGAGTCATTTGACACTCATACCTCAGCCCTTCCTCTCAGGGAGATGTGCAGACTCCTGAAGGCCCCAAATGAAGGCTCCCAGTCAGGACTATCAACAACTCAATAAGAACTATTAATAAGTCTCCTCATGAAAGTGCTGGCTGGCCTGCATTCCTGGTTGCTAACCTGTAACACAGGTATTCAGTACAGTAACACAGGCTTCAGTACAGTAATTATGTTCCTGCCCTATTTTTGCCTGTTTACAGAATCCTACTGTAAACAGGTCCATAACCAAAAGTTACAGAAAGTCATGCAGGCTGTTTTGCCCTTAATTACATAAGTAATTGCCTAGCATTCATTCACAAGTATTTGCCACACAGGTCCAGTCCTTCCTAGCTAGAGCAATGTTTCTCAATGTGTGTCCTCCACTCTATCACTTCACATAGTCCACCAATTTGAAGTACCACCAGAAGTAACTGGTGATAACATCATCACCAGTTATTCCTGGGTTGGGAGGCCAGATGTGACGCAACGAACACCAGTAAGAGGACCAGGGTGGACGGATGGGCTTTTCTGAGCACAGAAAACCATGCTTTGGAGCTCTGCTGTTGAACCAAGCCTCCTATTGCTGTTTGTTGTGTTCCATTCCTGGTCTCGGTGTTGGGTGGCAGAGGTCCAGGGGTTCCACAAGTACCACCAGACACCACCTCAAGTACCACTGGTGTTACCCATATCACTGACTGAGAAACACTGAACGAGAGAGAGAAAACTCAGTGCATCTGTTATTCTTTAGTGAACTACAACCTTTTATTTTTTTATTAGTTAAAAATCCAAATGGGTACAAAGGGCAGGGAGACAAAGTTGTGCTCTTCTTTATTATTAATTAATATTATTTTATTTATTATTATCTTTATTATTATTAATTAAGATTTCTAAGCCACTTTTCAACAACAGTTAGTTCACAAAGCGGTTTATATAGCAAAACAAACGAAAGCTTGGCAAAACACAACTGTAGTCAGCAGCTGTGTAATGTGAACACAAAATTAGCAGCATGTCTATACAACTAGGATTGGCGGCAACCGCTGATGGCATTCTGGTATTTGTAGCCTCCACATCAGAGCTTCTTAACCCTTTGTGCCTGATCAACCCTACAAAAACTTTTGTTTTATTTCTGTTATCTCATTTATTATTATTTACTATTTTTGCAAAATTGCATTGACTGTTCAGGTATATGTTTCAAGAAACGTGAAATTATGATCTTAGGAAAAAAAGTTTGCTTCATACAATTTGAAGACATTAAAAAAACTCATGAAAAAAATCAATGAGAAGGTAGCAAAGTTATAAGTATTGTGGCCAAAAGGAAAATGTGTTATTGTTTTTGGTCTATCAGTAGTCAAGGCTGAATTCAAAAGCTTCAAGAAATTGTCCTTATCAAGGCAATGCGCACCAAGGCAAAAAAAAATTCTGAATTTGGGAACCTCCTCTCACACACACCCTGGGCCCCTTTTACATTGCAGGTCCCACAGATTAAGAACCCTAATCTGCACTAATATTGATGGGTTCCAGCAATCCCACTGATTTGTAGCCTCAGGCAATTCAACAGGGTGGATAAACTAGAGTAGTTTGCAGTTACCAGAGGGTTGGATTTGAATCTGGTTCATGATGCTCCACTTTGTAGGGCTTCTAGAGCGAGGAACACCATTTTTTATGGCAAGAGGTTGGAGACAACCAGTAGCATAGTTAGAAGGGGTTTTAGAAGGGGCACTAAATTTTGCAGGGGCCTGAATGGGCCATGCAAGGCCCCCCCCCCCAAGAGCCATTCCTGGTGGAGAGAGCAAAGCAGAGGCGTGGAATGGCTCTGAACTGGAGGGGCCCCTTGCATGGTCCATTCAGGTGCCTGGAAAACTTAGTGCTTTGCACCCTCTCTAGCTATGCTACTGGAGCCGATCCTTGCTTAAGTCCACAAAAAGAATTCTGCAACTGAATGCTGCACGTACCTTTGATTTGTGTTCATAGGTCAGATCACTGTATTGGGTCTCAACTTTATTGACTAAAGATTTCAGCAAAGATCTGCAATGTGCCAGGTATGATTGTTATGCTGAGGAAGGCAACATAAAGCATCCACTGCTTTGTCACATCACAGACAAGTAATCCAGACTCCAAGATAAAGTGAGATATAAATTGAAATACTGTAGTAATAATAATAATAATAATAATAATAATAATAATAATAATAATAATAATAGGGGAGATAAAAGGAGACTTCGAGATGGCAGAGAAATTAAATGAGTTCTTTGCATCTGTCTTCACGGCAGAAGACCTCGGGCAGATACTGCTGCCCGAACGGCCCCTCCTAACCAAGGAGTTAAGTCAGATAGAGGTTAAAAGAGAAGATGTTTCAGACCTCATTGATAAATTAAAGATCAATAAGTCACCGGGCCCTGATGGCATCCACCCAAGGGTTATTAAGGAATTGAAGAATGAAGTTGCAGATCTCTTGACTAAGGTATGCAACTTGTCCCTCAAAACGGCCACGGTGCCAGAAGATTGGAGGATAGCAAATGTCACGCCTATTTTTAAAAAGGGAAAGAGGGGGGACCCGGGAAACTATAGGCCGGTCAGCCTAACATCCATACCGGGTAAGATGGTGGAATGCCTCATCAAAGATAGGATCTCAAAACACATAAACGAACAGGCCTTGCTGAGGGAGAGTCAGCATGGCTTCTGTAAGGGTAAATCTTGCCTCACGAACCGTATAGAATTCTTTGAAAAGGTCAACAGGCATGTGGATGCAGGAGAACCCGTGGACATTATATATCTGGACTTTCAGAAGGCGTTTGACACGGTCCCTCACCAAAGGCTACTGAAAAAACTCCACAGTCAGGGAATTAGAGGACAGGTCCTCTCGTGGATTGAGAACTGGTTGGAGGCCAGGAAACAGAGAGTGGGTGTCAATGGACAATTTTCACAATGGAGAGAGGTGAAAAGCGGTGTGCCCCAAGGATCTGTCCTGGGACCGGTGCTTTTCAACCTCTTCATAAATGACCTGGAGACAGGGTTGAGCAGTGAAGTGGCTAAGTTTGCAGACGACACCAAACTTTTCCGTGTGGTAAAGACCAGAAGTGATTGTGAGGAGCTCCAGAAGGATCTCTCCAGACTGGCAGAATGGGCAGCAAAATGGCAGATGCGCTTCAATGTCAGTAAGTGTAAAGTCATGCACATTGGGGCAAAAAAATCAAAACTTTAGATATAGGCTGATGGGTTCTGAGCTGTCTGTGACAGATCAGGAGAGAGATCTTGGGGTGGTGGTGGACAGGTCAATGAAAGTGTCGACCCAATGTGCGGCGGCAGTGAAGAAGGCCAATTCTATGCTTGGGATCATTAGGAAGGGTATTGAGAACAAAACGGCTAGTATTATAATGCCGTTGTACAAATCTATGGTAAGGCCACACTTGGAGTATTGTGTCCAGTTCTGGTCGCCGCATCTCAAAAAAGACATAGTGGAAATGGAAAAGGTGCAAAAGAGAGCAACTAAGATGATTACGGGGCTGGGGCACCTTCCTTATGAGGAAAGGCTACAGCGTTTGGGCCTCTTCAGCCTAGAAAAGAGACGCCTGAGGGGGGACATGATTGAGACATACAAAATTATGCAGGGGATGGACAGAGTGGATAAGGAGATGCTCTTTACACTCTCACATAATACCAGAACCAGGGGATATCCACTAAAATTGAGTGTAGGGCGGGTTAGGACAGACAAAAGAAAATATTTCTTACTCAGCGTGTGGTCGGTCTGTGGAACTCCTTGCCACAGTATGTGGTGCTGGCGTCTAGCCTAGACGCCTTTAAAAGGGGATTGGACAAGTTTCTGGAGGAAAAATCCATTATGGGGTACAAGCCATGATGTGTATGCGCAACCTCCTGATTTTACGAATGGGTTAAGTCAGAATGCCAGATGTAGGGGAGGGCACCAGGATGCAGGTCTCTCGTTATCTGGTGTGCTCCCTGGGGCATTTGGTGGGCCGCTGTGAGATACAGGAAGCTGGACTAGATGGGCCTATGGCCTGATCCAGTGGGGCTGTTCTTATGTTCTTAATAATAATAATAATAATAATAATAATAATAATTGCATTACTGTTTTTAAATTATGTTGCAAGCCACCCTGGGTGCCTCTATGAGGAAAAGAAAGGCAGGATATAAACATTTCAAATTAAAAAAAGAATGGTTGGGTTAATTTGGCTGTCTCACCTAAATGCTGTTTCACTTGGAGAGGGTATGTACATGACCCTGCCTGCAAATATGTATGGCTAGTTCCATACTAATTTTTACGTAAAATAACCAATCCTGTGTATGTCTACTCAGAAGTAAGCTCCACTGAAATCAATGGGACTTGCTCCTATGTCAGTGTTCTTGCCTTTTAATTGGTTCCATGCTATACAGGTGGGACCTCGGTATCCACTGATTTGGTATCCACCGATATGACTCACCACTGATACCAAGGTCCACCTTTAAATGCCTTGTAGCAACGAAAAAGCACAAGATTCCAATTTCCCACCTTCATGCTGTTAAATAATTATAATTTCATTCCATTACATTCCATTATTCACCTCATTTAATGGCTGAATGAGGTATAGCATCTATACCAATGCATTCTGGGGCAGCTATAGAGGAGCAAGAAACCTGGAAGTGGGTCTTCATAAGCTATTTTTCCACTGATTTTGTATCCACTGATTTTTTTTTAATCCACTGGGGATTCTGGAATGGAACCCCAGTGGATAATGAGGCATGACCTGTATTCCTTTTTTAAAAGCATTCACCATTCTTTAATTGTCTGCTTACTTACTAACTTTAGTTATTATGTTACCCACATAATATGTTTCTGTAATGGCGCATTGGATGAGGAGGCACTGCAGTTTATCTATGCCAGTTCACTTGCACTACCAACTGAAATCTATTCTTATCCTAATACTACCAAAGACCTGTACTGTGTTTAGAACTGTAATGCCTATCAACATCTAATGTAATCCTTGCATTTCTCCAGTAATAATTTAGGCTGCTAATGTGTAGGCGGGATAATAGGATAATAGCTGATTATAACTAAACGTATTATTCCAGTTTCATAATCCAAAGGACTGAAATTGAGACTGATTTACAGTTTGCAGCTGCTCACTGTGTTTCTATTGTGATGTGGCTAATGCAAGCCATGCACTGAGATTATAAAAACATGAGGCCCTCAGGTATGAGCAGGAAAAATGTGGTGCACATGGGATTTTCAGTCCTCTCATTTTGATCCCTGGACCTCAAATTTGGCAAAAGCTCTTAACTCACCACTGAGCACAAATCTTTTTTAGTTCTGTACATTTAAATAGATCCTGTCCAAACCAACAAAAAGTGGAGAACATTTTGCATGGAACTTTTATTCCAGGGTGTATAGGCTACCTTAAGGTATCTGTGTTTAGAACTGTAAAGGTATCTTTGAGCATTTTGCCTCCAAAGGTGTCTTTGAGCATTCTGCCTCCATCTGAGGCATTGCTGGCAGGGGCGCATGAGGGGGTTTTCTCAGTTGAAAGCTCAATTTTGAAAGATCTCCTTTGCCTCTTCCCTGATGGCATGTTGTCATCATGTTGTCAGATGTTGCTTCCATCCAGCCCTGGACCTCCTGGTTGGATGATTTTCTTTCTGGTGGCTTTCTCCTTGTACCGTTCTTTTTGTGTTTCATCTGCTGCAGATTTATTATTTTTTAGTGGTTTGTGCTGATGCTTTCAAAGTTTGCTGGAAGCTACCTTGAGTGGTTAAATGCAACAAATCAGGAAAATACGAGTATAAATCCAACAAGAAAGTAATTCTGCCAGGAAAAAGTCAGTCCCTGATGAAGGCTCCTTTCTGAATTATGCTCAGCCTAATGCCTTTGTCGGAGCTTAATGCGTACTGGTCACATCAAGCAATATCCCCACTGCGTCACATCATGGATGAGTTCAGATTAGCAGGACTGCTGTGTGATGGGGGTATCAGCATCCCCATTTTTCCAATAGATATGCAGCCTAAACTACAGTACCGTAATAACATATTGCAACTCCATCTTGGTTTCTGGCTGGCAATCCTGAGAACTAAGTAGGACATTGCTCTGCAAGGGGTGAGGTCATGCTGATCTCTCAGGAAAGGTCATGCTAATTAAGGGCCTTTAAGTGGAAGCAACGTTGTCTGGAGCAGTGATTTTCAACCTTTTTCATCTCGTGGCACACTGACAAGGTACTAAAATTGTCAAGGCACACCATCAGTTTTTTGACAATTGACAAGGCACACCACACTGCCAACCGGGGCTCGCATCCCCCAGTGGCTCTACTAACAAATGATCCTCCTCCCCAAACTCCCACGGCACACCTGCAGATCATCTGCGGCACACCAGTGTGCCATGGCACAGTGGTTGAAAATGGTTGGTCTGGAGTCTGGGTGCAACTTCTCCAATTGTGGAGCAAGCTAGCCTTTTGTGTGCACTTGGAAGTACAGGACACATATGCTGCATAACTCAAAGGAAAGCTCCCATCTCCTTTGTTAACCTAGAAATGCTTTGTTTCCTTTTGCAAAGTCCTAGAAATGCCTCTGCTCTGAAAGCAAATCTCATCACTCCTAACCCTCTGGAAGTGTCTATGCTGTGCTTTGGCTTTTTTCCTGTCAGTAGAAACTTCCTCCATTTTAGGTCACTTCTAAATGCTCTGGAAGTATCCATGCTGCTGAGTGTTTTTTGCCATTTGCCAAGGTGCCCATCCAGCTGTGCATTTTGTGGGTCACTTCCCCATAGAGACCTCTTATTTTTCTCCCCTGGAACCTGGAATTGAACAGTCCTACCTTTGCTACTTAGTCAGAAGTTGTAACCAGAACACTGGTGTAGCTAGAGGGGGGGACAGCACACTAAGTTTTGCAGTGGCTCCTCCCCCTCCCCTTGGGAGCCATTCGCCTCACTGCAGCATGCAAGCAGCTCCTCTCCTCCCCTTTGGAGCTGTGTTGGGGAGGAGGGGAGAAACAGAGGCGAATGGCTCCCAAGGGAAGGGGAGGAGCCGCTTGCATGCTGCAGGGAGGCTCCCTGCAAAACTTAGTGCGCCACCCCCCCATCTACGCCAGTGACTCAGAACCCTGTTCTGCAGAATCTCTTCCCTCTTTTGATCCTCATAACTTCCTTCTCTCTCTCTTTCTCCCCCACCCCTTTCTTTCACGTGCAAGCATTAAAGCCTCGGTATGCATGGGGCATCCATTTGCTGCCCTCCGTGGATACTGGAAACTGCGGATAAGGAAATCCATGGTTTTGGCCCCTGTAAACTCTCCAAAGGCGACTGAAGCTGTGCTCGGTTGTCTCCGGAAGGCTTTCTGAAGCCAGCAGAGGTCACGCGCAATACAGGTTGGGCCAAGTCTGGCTCAGCGCATGTCTGGAAGACCTATGTTGAGCCAGACACATGGATATAAAATTTGTGGATAAGTAGGCTCACTCTGTAAGTGAAACTAAATGTGCCTTTTTCTTGTTTGTCTATATTCTTTAATAAACTATTTTCTTTTGAAAAGTTCAGTCTCAAGGTTACTAATGGTAGCCTGAAGCACTTTGGAGTTGTTTGGCACTGCTTACCTGTGTTAATGATCAGGGATGGGAACTCAAGTCAGGTGACTCAACATGGAGTCATGAAAATGCATTTTTTTTGCTGACTCATGGACACTCGATTCGCATGTGTGGAAGACTCAGAAAAACACTTGAGTCAAGGCTCCTTGATCCGGTGCTTGTCCCCACGCATGCAGATTCAAGTCTGTCTATGTCTGGGTGTCCTTGCTTACTGTTTTTGCAACATGCAAAACCTCATGGGGCCAGCATTCTGATTGGGCGAGCAGCAGGGAAGTTCCAGCCAGGAGGCAAAGAAAGGTTAATGTTTGCTTTTGCATCGGAACAGGAGGGGGGAGGCGGGAGCAGGCTCTTTTGCCCATCTCTGATAGGAAGGAAGGAACCAATGATCATTGGACAAAGGATGGGAATTCTGATATTTTCTTTGGCTGAGGTAGGGCAGAAGGAGGAGCCAAGGGAGCTCTTGCCTTACAATTGGCTGCAGAAGCCCAGGAAGGGGGAGGAGGCAGGAAAGCGGGGGGGGCAGTTCATAGTGATCACTTTCCACCACATGGCTGCTGTGAGCTTCATTGTTATTTGGGGGGAGGAACCCCCACTGAATGTCCAACTGCAATAGAGCTGCCATGGATTGGGTCATCTTGGTAAGCTCCACAGCTGCTACACACGACTCTCCTCCCTCTTGCCACTTCTGTCCCCGCTCTCAAGCAGTTCCTCCCACCCCCTCCTGCTTTGTTTACAGCTGGGCAGGGACATTAGGGGAGTATTAAAGGAGAGCTCTGACACACACACACACACACACCCCTTGGCAGTAGCCCCATTTTTTCCACAGCTGGGTTTTTAAAGGGGGCGACTCAACTCAAGTCCTTTAGAGTCACAAAAGGGCAACTTGGTGACTCGGAAAGTGCCCCCATTATGACTTGTCAAGTCACAGGGGTAGAGACTCGTGACTTGATTCAAGCTGCACTGGATTTGCCCATTCCTGTTAATGATCTCAGACACTGCTGAATTTGACCTCTTGGTCTAGAATTCCCCCAGTTTGCACTGGCAGACCTAGCACAGGGCAAACAGTGCAGATGGCCTGAGCACTGAGCCTCTGGGGGTGCCTCCACCAGCCTCACCCCTTCCCCACCAGTTTGTCCTTTTCTTAAAGGAGAAGGGGCACTCATGATCTCTGCTGGAAAAGCAGCGAAATGCTTGCCGGCCCTCTAGGCACCCCGTGCACACTTCTCCTCTCCTCCAGCCTTGACCAATCCCAGGACACCATGGTCCAGGTTGCATGTGGAGAGATGGGAGGGGAAGAAGCAAGCAGGTGCGGGTTGTGTGAGGTGGATAAGGGAGGGAGGTGTCTTGGCACAGCTCCTTCTCACTGGGCCTCGTGCCCGCTTAAGGCTGATTGGTTTCCCTTGTTAAACTCACAAGTGCAGTAAGCAAAAGTCAGAGTCAAGTCCCAGTCCACAGATTCCAAGTAAGTCAGTCCAATCAGTTAGAATTGCCAAACTGGAGTTCAGAGCCAATAAGCCAACTCACAGTCCGAGGTCAGATTCCAGGTAAGCCAGTCCAATCAATGAGGCCAAACCAGAGTCCAGAGCCAATAAGCCAAGTCACAGTCTGAGGTCGGTCTCCTACATTCCTTCTACAACGCACACCCCCTAGTTCCTCCAGGTGCTGTTTATATACTTCTAGGTACTTTAGCCTCTAGTGGTTGCAGCTGTGCAGCACACCTCCAGCTACCACCTGGGCTTTAACCCTGCATTTACTTAGAGCAAGGGGCACTGTGGATACCACACCCTATCTCCTTGGTGATATCTTCCGCGATGTCGCTACACTCCACCCCTTGGTGCCCACAGCAGTCCCCTTGATCAGCCAGTAATGTCCCTTTTCTTTTGCAGTGCAAGTCTTATTCCCTGTGCTTCAACTTGCCGCAGTCCAAACAAACTGGGGAGTCTGCGCCTGTCATCACTACCCAATAGGAGGCCCCGGGTCCCCGGCTGATGAATTCCCCTGCTCTGTGTGGTTGGTGGGTGGGTACTCTGTGTGGGTACATCACCCACACCTTCTGGCCATTACAGAGCTCCAGGTCGGTGAGCCCAACTCCCTTGCCACCCCTGGTTGTGGATTTCCCTGGGCCATCCACACCTTGGATGGCCGACATGCTGCATTTTTTGCAGATTAATTGCGCAATGCACTACCCAGCCTGGCAGGTGAAGTCCTGCCCACCTCCATTGCGGAGGATTACTTTTAATTCCCCCTGGTATTACCAGGGTCCACCACCCCTCCTAGCATCTGTACCCCTTTAAGTGCCAGTCCTGATTGGGGGGCAATCCTTTCCAATGGGCATTGGAGATCCCAACCCCTAAGGGAATAACAACCTGCTCTCCGGCAGGTAACCCCTGCTAATTGGATAAGAGGCACTTTTTTCAAGTGGGTGCTCCTTTTTTTAGCAGGGGGAGAGTAACTGGCCCACCTCACCCCAGCAGTGTCTGTTCTAGTGGCTGTCTGCTGGTATTCTTTTGCATCTTTTTAGATTGTGAGCCCTTTTGGGACAGGGAGCCATTTAGTTATTTGATTTTTCTCTGTAAACCGCTTTGTGAACTTTTAGTTGAAAAGCGGTATATAAATACTGTTAATACTGTTAATAATACTGTTAATAATACCACCACCTCCCCGGGTGTAGCCAGGTCCACCCCAATGCTACCAGGGGTGGCACGTATTGGTAGCAGGCTACAAGTATTTGTCTTCCAAACCTTCAGGACTGCTGCCGGGGTGGGGGCTCCTAATCCCACCATACGTTGCAGGGGGGTCTGACCTCTGCTAATGGGCCTGCTGTTTACCTCAAATTCTGCCTGGTCTAATACTGTGCTCCACTTTTTAAACATATGGTCAGGGGTCAACTGTCTGATCTTCTGCTTTAGTAGCCCATTCATCCTCTCTCCTGATACCCACAGACCCCTCTCTTGCCCCTCACCCCTGCATCCCGTTTGTCTCACCACTGCTCCCTCTCCAATTTCCTGATACCCACAAACCCCTCTCTTGCCTCTCCCCCCTGCATCCCGTTTGTCTCGCCACTGCTCCCTCTCCAATTTCCTGATAGAGTTTTGCTGTTATCACGGTCTCTGTGTCAGCAACACGTTCTTCAACACAAAGCCCCAACATAGAGTCTCTTGGAGACACCCAAGATCAAAGCACTGGCACCAGCTCGACCTGATTCTCACCAGACGCTCCAGCCTTCCCAGCATCAAGATCACACGCAGCTATCAGGGTGCTGCTTGCGACACCGACCACTCCCTGGTGTGCAGCAGAGTGAAACTGCAAACAAAGCAACTGTACCACACGAAAAAGGAAGGAAGACCTCGCATTGATACCAGCAAGACCCGGGATCAGAGAAAAGTGGAGGAATTTGCACGAGCGCTTGATGAATCTCTTCCAGGCCCGGTCAATGCAAATGCATCCAACAGATGGGAACATTTCAAGAATACCGTTTACAACAACGCCTTGTCCATATTTGGCAAGAAGACCAACAAGACGGCAGACTGGTTTGAAGCCCACTCTGAGGAGTTGACACCAGTCACTGAGGAAAAGAGGAGAGCTCAAGCAGCATACAAGGCCTGTCCCAGTGAGCGCAACCTGCAGGTCCTCTGAGCTGCTCGCAGCAAAGTCCAGCAGATTGCCAGGAGATGTGCTAACGACTTCTGGCTCCAGCTCTGCTCCCAAATACAGACAGCAGCTGACACAGGCAACATCAAGGGGATGCATGACGGTATCAAGCAGGCCCTAGGTCCAACGCAGAAGAAAATTGCCCCTCTGAAGTCTGCCACAGGCGAGGTCATCCAGGATCGGATGCAGCAGATGGAACGCTGGGTGCAGCACTACTCTGAGCTATATTCCAGAGAAAATGTAGTCACCGAAGAAGCGCTGAACAACATTGAGTGCCTGCCTGTGTTGGAGGAGCTTGACAGTGAACCAACCCTAGAAGAACTTTGGCAAGGCACCTGGAAAAGACAGCATCCCTGCTGAAGTCCTAAAGTGCTGCAAAGAGATCATCGTCACTGAGCTGCATGAAATCTTCTGTCTCTGCTGGAGAGAAGGTGGAGTACCTCAAGACATGAGGGATGCAAACACCATCACGCTGTACAAGAACAAAGGTGACAGGGGTGACTGCAACAACTACCGTGGCATCTCTCTCCTTAGCGTTGTAGGAAAGTTGTTTGCCCGAGATGCACTAAAGCGGCTCCAGGTACTTGCAGAGAGCGTTTATCCAGAATCACAGTGCAGATTCCAAGCCAACAGGTCCACCACCGATATGGTATTCTCCCTTAGACAACTGCAGGAGAAACGCAGGGAACAACGACAGCCACTCTTTATAGCCTTCATAGATCTCACGAAGGCCTTCGACCTGGTCAGCAGGGATGGCCTCTTCAAGATTCTCCCCAAGATTGGATGTCCACCCAGGCTCCTCAGCATCATCAGATCCTTCCACAAGGTCATGAAGGGCACTGTTGTCTTCGATGGCTCCACATCAGACCCCTTTGACATCCGAAGCGGCGTGAAGCAGGGCTGTGTTCTTGCACCAACCTTGTTCAGGATTTTCTTCGCTGTTCTGCTGAAGCATGCCTTTGGAACTGCAACAGAAGGCATCTATCTCCGGACCAGATCAGATGGAAAGCTCTTCAACCTCTCCAGACTGAGAGCAAAGTCCAAAGTCCAGCTGAAATGTCTGCGTGACTTCCTGTTTGCTGACGATGCAGCTGTCACTACCCACTCTGCCAAAGATCTCCAGCAGCTCATGGATCGTTTTAGCAAGGCCTGCCAAGATTTTGGACTGATGATCAGAAAGAAGAAAACACAGGTCATGGTTCAGGATGTGGACTCACCTCCCTGCATTACAATCTCTGCACATGAACTGGAGGTTGTCCATGACTTTGTGTACCTTGGCTCAACAATCTCCGACACTCTTTCTCTCAATACCGAGCTAAACAAACGCATCGGTAAAGCAGCTACCACGTTTTCCAGACTCACAAAGAGAGTCTGGTCCAACAAGAAGCTGACGGAACATACCAAGATCCAGGTCTACAGAGCTTGTGTCCTGAGTACACTTCTGTACTGCAGCGAGTCATGGACTCTTTGCTCACAACAGGAGAGGAAACTGAACGCTTCGACACATTCTCGGCATCACCTGGCAGGACAAAGTTCCAAACAACACAGTCCTGGAACGTGCTGGAATCCCTAGCATGTATGCACTGCTGAAACATAGATGCCTGCGTTGGCTCGGTCATGTCGTGAGAATGGATGATGGCCGGATCCCAAAGGATCTCCTATATGGAGAACTTGTGCAAGGAAAGCGCCCTACAGGTAGACCACAGCTGCGATACAAGGACATCTGCAAGAGGGATCTGAAGGCCTTAGGAGTGGACCTCAACAGGTGGGAAACCCTGGCCTCTGAGCGTCCCGCTTGGAGGCAGGCTGTGCAGCATGGCCTCTCCCAGTTTGAAGAGACACTTAAGAACATAAGAACACTTGGCCAACAGACTTGCTTAGGATTGTGCCCTAACAAAGTAATGTGGCACAAGTTTTTGTAAGCTAAAGTTATTTCATCTACCATTTTTACATTGCTATCTTCTATAATACAGTAATAATAATAAATTTAATTAATTAATTAAATCATGTGGGGGGGGCACCAAAATGTTAGTTTGCCGTGGGAGATGGGCTAGGTACGCCACTGCCAGTTTGGCTCAGTCTGAGTTAATGTATGTATGCGTGTGTGTCTGTACATTACACATTTAGAAACACATGCATGTGTGTGAATGAGCAATGTTGGCCACAATATTCAGAGCCTCTGAAAAAACAAAGGAAGGGAGCAAAAACAACGGATTCAAAGTCTCTAAGTTACAGGCTCAAAGTCTCCAAGGGCGCAATCCAAACTGCGCCCTATGCTGCCCCAAGTCCCTTGGGCCGGCCTAGGAGGGTTGCAAACGTGCCATAAAGCACTGTTGCGCCTCCTCAAGGGGAAGTCAGGCTGATGCTCCGAGAAGCTGACATAAGCCTCTGCGCCGACTTTCCGTCAACCGCTTGTGCCGGCCCACCTGTGCCAACACAAGCGGAAAAGGTAGGTGTGGGGGGATTGGGATGGGGAGGAGGAGGGAGGGAAGCATTCGTGGGCAGGGGGAGGGTGGGTGATGGGCGGCCCTGGAGGCCGGTGGGCAGGTAGTGGGAGGCGGGGCTGGGATCCGGCAGTTGTGCCGGATTCCAACCCCCATTCCCAGGGAGAACGGAGCAGCTTCAAGCCGCTCTGCTCTCCTTGGAATTGCGCACCTCTGGAGCGCCACCTCTCCACAAATAATTTTGTGGAGAATTTAGTCCATGGTCTGTGGTGTTATTGGCTACCTGTATCAACTGCGAAAAAAATAGTTTCTCAAACAGTTTGATTTCCAGGAGGAATGAAACAGTTCAATAATGGATCTCATCCAATGGCTACATTCTCTTCCTGTGAACAGGATATTACATGGAAATGCCCAGGTTTTTAAGTATCCTAAACAACTCTCGATTTGTAAAAAAAACTGGAAGCTGCCATAGACTGAGGGCCCAATCCTATCCAATTTTCTAGTGCTGGTGCAGTTGTGCCAGTGGTATATTGACTGCATCCTGTGGTGGAGGGGCAGTCACTGGGGCCTTTTTAAGGTACAGGAACATGTGTTCCCTTACCATGGAGCTGCATTGTGGCTATACTGGAACTGGAAAGTTGGATAGGATTGGGCCCAGAGTCTTAATAAGTGTCAGGCCTAGCGTACTGTCAGTGGTTTCATCTGTGCTAATACATAACTAATATGGGCCACCCTCCTTGAGAAGTTTCCTTTCCTTTGGCAGGGTTGCCAAACCTTCCTTCCTTTTCCTTTTGAGTGCAAATGGGGGGGGGAGGGGGGCAGAATGATTAGAATTGGGTTCAGCTTAGTTCTAAGCAGTGCAGAGAAGTCTAGATGTCAAGTTAAGACATATTTGTTTCACATGGCTTTTGTCTGCTTTGAGGACCATTGTAAATAAAATAAACAAACTGAGGATCAAGTGCCTGTTTTTTATGATCTGCCAAGCTGGCAGGTTTTAAAGATGACTTTCTGCCACAAGGCCAAACAAGGCGTTAACCTTAAATGCCTGGCAACCGCTGATCCTTATCTCTTTCTTGTGTCTCCTGATAATGTCTAGTTGAAGCAGAGGTATGATGGGATGCCATTCAATCCTGCATTTATCTGTTCCCATGTTATTTCACTGACTGTTGCATGCTAAGGAGGGGAATGTTCAATGCAGTGATGTGATTTTTTTTTTCCTAACTAAAAAGCCCCAAACATTGCAGCGTCTTCCTTACAGCAGAACCCTTCAATTCTGACAGATGTTTCTCACTTTAGGAAAACAATAGACTTGTCACCAGAGCAAGTGTGGTAACTTACTGGGAAGAGATGTGGGATAATTGCAACTATAGTGTGTTTCAGGTATCATCTCGTTTGCCAAGTACTGTTTGCACAATTAATGCACAATTAATGCAAAAGGGAGAAATAGTTGTTTTTCTTCACATGGGAGGTCTCAGATGTATTTAAAATGCCAAAATCCAGCTCAGGTGATCCATAAGTGGAAACAGGCTTGCATGTGTGGCTCACTCTTCACTGAATCTCACATGCACTAAAGAGCTCTGCACAGGGTTTAAAAAGAAATGTCATTTGCAACTGGGTCAGGATGAGAGAGAGAAAAGTGCTGTAAGGCCACTGGGTGAGTTGGGAGGCTGGTGAAGGGGTCTTGTGTTAGCTTCTGGAGGCCGAATACAGCCCCAACAGTGTTGGCAAAGTGTAAGTATGTGCTGCTGGTGGGCCATTGGCACAGGGGTCTGGTGAAGGAGGTAGTGAGGCATGGTGGGGGAAGGGTGGGTGGCGGGTAGGCCTGTGGGTGGACCAGACCCGGGAGCCGGGTGGAGTCAGGATCCAGCACTTAGCCCAGATCCTTACCCCCTTCCTGGGTGGCCCAGCCTCTTTAGATGGTACAGATCCAAGTAGTCCCATTTGGGCCACTGCCATGTTTCCCAGGTGAAGGGGAGTTGACTCCCCTTGCCCCTGGTTGTACCACAGCCAGCCCCAACCCTGCACTGCATACAGTGCAGGCCAGCCTGTGATTGGGTAGTCACAGATATTTTCAGATTAACTTGGAAACTAGCAGCATACAAAATCCTGACCTTCCCACCCAAAAGATATTTCTGCCTCTCATAGCACTACGTTCCCCTTGATTCCTTCTACCAAGTTCTCAGTTCTTTTTCCCTTTTCCTTTATTAGTGATGTCGGGGGTTCCCCTCCTCGCACAAGTCCCCAACTTACCCAGGGAGAAGGCTTCTGGGCCAGAGGGTCAGGGAGGAAGCCGGTGGAACATGGGGCCACCTCCCCATAGGCTGCCTGGGCACTCCTGTAGGTGGCAAAGCGCAGCAGAGGAACACGGCGCGCAGAACCCCCCGCTTCTCCCTCCGCCTTGGAGGAGGGAGGGGGGAGACAGGATGCAGGCCATTCAGCAAGTCGCCCCTCCCCCGCCTCGGGGGAAAGGGGGAGCACTCCCTGGCCCAGCCAGCCGGGAACTGCCTTGCCGGGCAGGGCACCTGGCTATGACGTCGGGGGCCCACAACGGGACCTCCTGACGTCATCTGCAGAGCTACAGGACCCAGGTGGGCAGGACCAGCCCAACCCCCAAAGGCAGAGACCAAAGCAGAGGCAGCAGCCTTCTCAGCCCTCTCAGGAACAACCCTGGCAGCTCCAGGTGAGAGGAGGTGGGAGGGAAACAGAGAGAGGAAGGGGAGGAGTTGTGGTAGTCCCAGGGGAAGGCAGCCCCAGAGACACACCCTTTTTGTACCCTCCATGTGAGGGAAGGAGCGGGGCAAAAGGGGAGGGGTCTGCCCTACATAAACCTGGAGGCCAGGGATGACAAGGCAGTTGGGAGTTAGAAGAGCAGGCAGGAGGATATGCTGCAGCAGCCCCTGCTCCTGACTGGCAAATGCTGCCAACCCAAAGAGGGGGAACCGGCTGACACAACCCCCCCTTCTTCTGGTGAACTGGGGCCCCCTCGGAAAGGCCAGGTGGGCCTCCCCCCCCCACAGGGAGGCCTTGCAGTGAATAAATGCACAGAAACAAAATCTAAAACATGAAATTCACACAAAAAAGAAAACATAAAAAAGGAAAAAGAGTAAAGGGGAAAATACATCATATAAATGACAGCCCAATTCTATTTATTCCCCTGTCCCTCACCAATACAGCAATGCATACTGTGGGGGGGAGGGGAAGGTGCAGTTGCAGAGGTCTTTTAATGGTGAGGAACCGTTTGTTGCCTTATTCAGGGGTAAGCCTCCACAGGAGGGGTCTACCTGAACCTGTGCACTAGCAAATTCACTGGTGCGGTTCTGTGTGGGCCTGTACTGCAGGACTGGGTCCAGGAAGGGAGCTAGGATTAGATGGCCACCACGGAATAGGATTGGGCTGCCCAATACATAAAAATGACAAAGAAAATTAATAAACAATCCCCACAATCTAAAAAGGGCTTCCAGATCTCTAAAATATGTCTGTCCATAGTTGCCTTCTATATGCTATAGAGTGGGCCCTCAGTATCTGGGGTCCCATTTCTGCACCCCTGCAGATACTGATTTCCAGGGATGCAGAAAGCCCTCAAAGGACTTCCCAGATGTGATCAGAAGTGCCTTCCAGTAACATCTGGGAGGTGTTCTGAGGCCTGGGGAGGCTGCACTTGGCCTCCCTGAGCCTAAGAAGGCCTCCAGGAGGCCTTAGACAGGAACTTACATTTTTTCGCATGCTACGTACCTTCCTATGCCTAACAGTGGCTGTTTCCTCACTGCAGGTACTGATTTCACTGTGGCACAGCAGTTGCCTGTAATACTGGAAAAGTAGGAACACGCGTGAGAATCTAGCACAAGTAATCAATGTCCAAGATAGAGATCCTGACCTGAGGGGTTTGTACAGCATATCTAAGCAGGTAGCTGTATTTGACATCTGGGTAGAATAACAGGGAAGTCGAGGGCAAGGAAGGCCTCAGAAATACAAGATAAAACATAGGACTGGATTGAAGATTGAGACTGCAAAACAAAGAAGCTGTTTTGTCATAAGTACCATGTATAAGAATGTAAGACTTTAATTTTGGAAGGCATCTTATCAGAGAATACTGATATGCTACATTAGGTTATGCTGCACAGTGGCCAAAGGAATGGGGAGATTTTGAAGGCAACTGCAGCAATATAAATGCTGTATTGTTTATGTTGGCATAATGTCTAGTAGTGTGTAACCCCTCTATCTGGACAAAGATGCACACACTGGCATTCCTGGGGGTGTGTGCTAAACACTAAGGGCGCAATCCTAATCCTTTATGTCAGTACTTTCCAGCACTGGCATAGCGGTGCCAGTGGGACATGTGCTGCATCCTGCAGTTCGGTGTCACTCATGGAGGCCTCCTCAAAGTAAGGGATTGTTTGTTCCCTTACCTCAGAGCTGCACTGCCCTTATGATGGTGCTGGAAAGCACCGACATAAGGGGTTAGGATTGTGCCCTAAGTTATCAGGTGCCTGGCCGCTGTGTAAAAAACCCTTCCCCTTCAGAGCCAGTCATGGTTGCAAAAGCTTTGTCAGCAGCCAGGCACCTGACAAAACTTGGTGTTCTCTCACCCCACCCCCCTGGAATGCCAGTGGCATGAAACCATCTTTTAAGGCGTGGTTCTCTTATATTTTGTAGGGGGAGTGCAACTGTCCCTATTCATCCCAGCATAACATCTGCCTCAGTGGCTTATCCTGATATTATTCCTGTATGCGTGTGCATGTGTGTGTGTGTGTTAGACTGTGAGCCCTTTTGAGGTAGGAAATCAGCTTTTCTCTTCTTTTGAGATTTAGCTGCTTTGAGAATTTGTTGTTCTATAATAAGGGTCCTCCCAAAATACTCTAAAAGATACTTGTAGAGGGTCCTTGTACTTGCCTAAGGCAGAAATACACCCATTGGAATGATTCACAAGCCATGACACCTACAGCAGTGATTCTCAGATGTTGACTCAGAGTTTGAGAGCCCATCGTGAAAGCCTTTTGGAGGAAGGCAAGCACAGACACAGTGGAAGGAGGTGCTACTGTGGCATAACTTGCAAGTCTGGGGAATGGAACCATTGGGGGGGGGCAAGAAGGAAGATGAAAACTGTGTTGATGAGCTACCTGCAGAAGTGATATGACATTCTGTGGGCGTGCAGCAGCTGGTATAAGAGCAGACACACAATTCTTCATTTTGTGAACGAGATTTCAGTATTTCCAAGCAGGTAAGATTACATAAATAGGGAAGTCATGGAATGTTAATGTCAAGGTATGTATTACCCTAGTGCTGAGAAAGCACATCTTTGCATGACGCACCTCACATTTATTGCCATGTAACTTCTTACTATGCAGACACTGGCAAATGTTGAAGAACCCATTTCCCGTTGATGTATGGAATCAAGCCATTCAATATTGGCACAGGTTGCAGACCTGAATGCCACAGTGAAATCAGTACCTGCAGTGAGGAAACAGCCACTGTATCTACTCATCAGATCTGCTAAAGCAGAAACGAGTGTCAGAAATGAATGTCAGACTGATGAAAACAATGCCTTTTTTAATAGGCAAGGACAGCTACTAGTAACTGCATTGAGCTTTGTGATCCTGGACTTGGCACTTTTTCAGATGTTTCTCATGATTGTTCAGGGTGACTTGATACAATGGAGGTCAGGGTGCCTATACCTTTAAACCATTGTATGGAAAGGGGATATTTTGGTAGGTACAGTTCAACTTGGAAGGGTTAAAAAGCTGCACCTATCAAATTTCCTTCTTCTATATAATAGTTAGAGGTACAGACACTCTCTTCCATTGTATCTGGTCACCTGTGCTTGTTGTATTCACAGTTCTTTTCCTTGTGGCTTCATCCAAGACACTTAGTGGGTGGAGCTCAAAAGCCACATATATGATTGCTGCCTTTGGGATGTATGCAGGAGGAGCAACAACCTGTCTGACTGTTAATCTGTTGCTCAAGTATTGTGATTGCAAAGTTTTACTGAGAATGGGGAGCAGAGCAGAGAAGGTAGGACAGATCAGCTCAACTATTTCTGAGGCATTTGATGGAAGTGCTGGGGAGAACGCTCTATTGGGAACCCTCTAACACTTCCTCTGAAATGCTAAAAATTTGTTGTGGGCATCTGGGTGGCTTAGAAGTGAACATGCTTTTACTTTAGGAAGAGTTTAAATGAAATGGCCAGTTCTTTCTCTGTGGGAGGAATGCATTAAGCAGTGCAATTTGATTTTAAATGGAAACGGTGAGATTTTACTTGCTAATGCAAACAAGTGTTTGAAAGGGAAATTGATCTCTTAATAATGGCAACTGTTTTATTACAAGAGGTTATGAAAGGAAAAGTGAGTTAGCTGGATTTAGGAGATCCAGAAGATGTTTTCTGAAAAAACCCAATTGTTTCATTAGGTATGCAGTGAAATAATAACTGTGTGTGTATGTGTTGCTTTTCAAGGAAAAGGTCACAAAGTAGTTTACAGAGAAAATCAGATAATTAATGGCTCCCTTGTTACGTGAAAATCCCCTTTTTCCTTTTAGTTGTGATTTTCTCTATATATCTGGTTATGGAACTATGGACTAAAATATCATGCAGGCTAAACTTCTCCCAGCACACAGGCCACAATTACGTCAAGTCACAAGCCCATGGTTACACAACCACCACCTCCCTATGGTCACACATTATGGGAGGAAGTCTGGCATTTTAAATCATTGTTTAAGTGTCTCCTACATTACTGTATTCATTGTATTGTTTTAACCCAATCACTGTTTAAGTACTGTATGCAAGTACAGTAAGTACTGTATGCAAACTTGAACTGCCTTCTTGGGTTGCTGATTATTGTGTATTGTGTGTGGTATTGTGTAAGTTCCCCCCCCCCCCATTTAGGAAGCCAGCCATAGACCCCATTGAATTTTGCTGATAACTGATCCTTTCAGTGTTTTCCCTGCTGTGTGGTAGTAATTAAGCTACCTTCCAGCTCAGCACTGTCTGCAAACCCCTTTTAAGTGAGGGCTTCCTCTCACGTGCTCTCTCTGGTTCTCTCTCAAAGGACCAACACATCTGTGTTGTGTTAGAGGGTTCTCTTCACAGGACTCTTTCCCCCCCCCCCCCAACTACTACAGGACAGGTAACTATCTTGTGACTGGAACTCTTTCCCTTCTTCCACCCCTTTTTTCCTTCCCTTCTCTCCCCATCTTTAGTTAGCAACTGGGTTTGGCAGACCAGGGACCCCTAAAATCCTTCCCTACAACCGTTTCTTTTTCTAATTTTCTCTGATGCACCAAATACTCTTTACATGCAACCACCATGAAAGCTAGGTACACTAGATTCTAAGTACTAGGACCAAGAAACATATACTTATCATTTCTCCATGTGCATTATGTTTACCTTTGTACTTTTGTAATCAAACTATAATCTATAATTAAAAGTTATATTTCTCTCAGTCTCTTCTTTAAGCAAAAGGGAATTTCTCTGCATTACGCTATCTTGTTATCCAGCCTGAGATTCTAAGTTTCCAATAAGGGCAGTGTAATAATTCCCCTAAACAAAACAGCCCTTTTGGTAACACCCTGTTCCAAAAGGGCTCACAATCTAAAAAGATGCAAAAGAACACCAGCAGACAGCCACTAGAAAAGACACTGTTGGGTTGAGGAGGGTCAGTTACACTCCCTCTGCTAAATAAAAGAGGAGCACCCACTTGAAAAAGTTCCTCTTACCCAGTTAGCAATACTGTTTGCAGTCAGTGTTGTAGCTAAAGGGGGTGCAAAGCACTAAGTTTTACATGGAGCCTCACCATGGTGTGCAAATGGCCCTTCCCCTTCAGAGCCATTCCTGGCAGTGGGAACCAAATGGAGGTGTTCACTGTTTCTCTGGGTTTTCTCCAGCATTTGCCTCTTTTTTGCTCTCACTACCTGGAAGGGCTCTGCAGGGGAGGGGCTACTTACACACTGTGGTCAGGCTCCCTGCAAAACTTAGTGCTTTGACCGTCCTGTAGCTATGCCACTGAGGCTGCCATTTTCTCAGGAAATTTGTTACCCTGCACATGCCCGATCTCGGAAGCTAAGCAGGGTCAGGCCTGGTTAGTACTTGGATGGGAGACCGCCTGGGAATACTGGGTGCTGTAGGCTTATACCATAGTCTTTTGAGACTGAAGGTTGCCAACCATTTTCTGGGCTTTCAGTGGCAGTGTGAGCAGAGAGTACAAGTCACTAACAACTAAGTGCTGTGTAAGGGTGGGAAGTCTCGGGACTGGAGGACGTCATCCTGGAGAGGAGGGAAACAATCCCCTAGGGGGGACCCCTTCTCCAGGGGATGGGCCCATATCTGAACGCACTCGGGATACTCCTCGGCGGGAGGGGGGTCGGGGGCTTCTTGTAGTGGGGGATTCGATTATTAGAAACATAGAGAGGGGGGTTTGCGATGGATGTGAGGACTGCATGGTGACTTGCCTGCCTGGTGCGAAGGTTGCGGACATCACTTCTCGTCTAGACAGGCTAGTAGACAGTGCTGGGGGAGAGGTAGCGGCTGTGATGCATGTCGGCACCAACGACATGGGCAAGTGTAGCTGGGAGGTCCTGGAGGCCAAATTTAGGCTTTTAGGCAGGAAGCTGAAATCCAGGACCTCAAAGGTAGCGTTCTCTGAAGTGCTACCTGTTCCACGCGCAGGGCCAGCTAGGCAGGCAGAGATCAGGGGTCTCAATGCGTGGATGAGATGGTGGTGTAGGGAGGAGGGGTTTAGATTCGTTAGGCACTGGGGAACTTTTTGGGACAAGCGGGGCCTGTACAAGAGGGACGGGCTCCACTTCAACCAGAATGGAACCAGACTGCTGGCGCATAACATTAAAAAGGTGGCAGAGCAGCTTTTAAACTGATCCCTGGAGGAAGGCCGACAGGAGCCGAGGGACATCCGGTTCGGGACTCCTCATCCCTATGGGATGAGGATGGGGAGGTTAGAGAACAACAAGACAAAGGCAGAGCAGGAGAAGAAATTGGGAAAGGTAGTGTGATGGGATGTGATAGACGGTTTGGCACAATGAGAGGATGCGGGGACAAAGGAGCGAATAAGCAGCCCATCCTGGGGCATTCCGTGTATAAATGCTTTTATGCGAATGCCCGAAGTCTACGAGCAAAGGTGGGAGAACTGGAATGTCTGGTGACAAGGGAAAATATTGACATAGTGGGCATAACGGAAACCTGGTGGAATGCGGAGAATCAGTGGGATACCGCAATCCCGGGCTATAAACTCTACAGGAGGGACAGGCAGGGGCGTGTTGGAGGTGGGGTGGCCGTTTATGTTAAGGAAGGGATAGAATCCAGCAAAGTAGAGATTGAAGGTGGGTCCGACTCCACCGTAGAATCTCTGTGGGTTAAATTACCAGGCTTGTGCAGCGATGTAATACTGGGGGCGTGCTATCGTCCTCCAGACCAGAAATCGGATGGGGACCTTGAAATGAGGAAACAGATCAGGGAGGTGACAAGGAGGGACAGGGTTGTAATCATGGGGGACTTCAATTATCCTTATATTGACTGGGTCAATTTGTGTTCTGGTCATGATAAGGAAACCGGATTTCTTGACGTGCTAAATGACTGTGGCTTAGATCAGCTAGTCACGGAGCCCACCAGAGGACAGGTGACTCTGGATTTAATATTATGCGGTACGCAGGACCTGGTTAGAGATGTAAACGTTACTGAGCCATTGGGGAACAGTGATCATGCTGCGATCCGTTTTGACGTGCACGTTGGGGGAAGAATACCAGGCAAATCTCTAACAAAAACCCTTGACTTCCGACGGGCGGACTTCCCTCAAATGAGGAGGCTGGTTAGAAGGAGGTTGAAAGGGAGGGTAAAAAGAGTCCAATCTCTCCAGAGTGCATGGAGGCTGCTTAAAACAACAGTAATAGAGGCCCAGCAGAGGTGTATACCGCAAAGAAAGAAGGGTTCCACTAAATCCAGGAGGGTGCCCACATGGCTAACCAGCCAAGTTAGAGAGGCTGTGAAGGGCAAGGAAGCTTCCTTCCGTAAATGGAAGTCTTGCCCTAATGAGGAGAATAAAAAGGAACATAAAGTGTGGCAAAAGAAATGTAAGAAGGTGATACTGGAGGCCAAGCGAGACTATGAGGAACGCATGGCCAGCAACATTAAGGGGAATAATAAAAGCTTCTTCAAATATGTTAGAAGCAGGAAACCCGCCAGAGAAGCGGTTGGCCCTCTGGATGGTGAGGGAGGGAAAGGGGAGATAAAAGGAGACTTAGAGATGGCAGAGAAATTAAATGAGTTCTTTGCATCTGTCTTCACGGCAGAAGACCTCGGGCAGATACCGCTGCCCGAACGGCCCCTCCTGACCAAGGAGTTAAGTCAGATAGAGGTTAAAAGAGAAGATGTTTCAGACCTCATTGATAAATTAAAGATCAATAAGTCACCGGGCCCTGATGGCATCCACCCAAGAGTTATTAAGGAATTGAGGAATGAAGTTGCAGACCTCTTGACTAAGGTATGCAACTTGTCCCTCAAAACGGCCATGGTGCCAGAAGATTGGAGGATAGCAAATGTCACGCCTATTTTTAAAAAGGGAAAGAGGGGGGACCCGGGAAACTATAGGCCGGTCAGCCTAACATCCATACCGGGTAAGATGGTGGAATGCCTCATCAAAGATAGGATCTCAAAACACATAGACGAACAGGCCTTGCTGAGGGAGAGTCAGCATGGCTTCTGTAAGGGTAAGTCTTGCCTCACAAACCTTATAGAATTCTTTGAAAAGGTCAACAGGCATGTGGATGCGGGACAACCCGTGGACATTATATATCTGGACTTTCAGAAGGCGTTTGACACGGTCCCTCACCAAAGGCTACTGAAAAAACTCCACAGTCAGGGAATTAGAGGACAGGTCCTCTCGTGGATTGAGAACTGGTTGGAGGCCAGGAAGCAGAGAGTGGGTGTCAATGGGCAATTTTCACAATGGAGAGAGGTGAAAAGTGGTGTGCCCCAAGGATCTGTCCTGAGACCGGTGCTTTTCAACCTCTTCATAAATGACCTGGAGACAGGGTTGAGCAGTGAAGTGGCTAAGTTTGCAGACGACACCAAACTTTTCCGAGTGGTGAAGACCAGAAGTGATTGTGAGGAGCTCCAGAAGGATCTCTCCAGACTGGCAGAATGGGCAGCAAAATGGCAGATGCGCTTCAATGTCAGTAAGTGTAAAGTCATGCACATTGGGGCAAAAAATCAAAACTTTAGATATAGGCTGATGGGTTCTGAGCTGTCTGTGACAGATCAGGAGAGAGATCTTGGGGTGGTGGTGGACAGGTCGATGAAAGTGTCGACCCAATGTGCGGCGGCAGTGAAGAAGGCCAATTCTATGCTTGGGATCATTAGGAAGGGTATTGAGAACAAAACGGCTAGTATTATAATGCCGTTGTACAAATCTATGGTAAGGCCACACCTGGAATATTGTGTCCAGTTCTGGTCGCCGCATCTCAAAAAAGACATAGTGGAAATGGAAAAGGTGCAAAAGAGAGCGACTAAGATGATTACCGGGCTGGGGCACCTTCCTTATGAGGAAAGGCTACGGCGTTTGGGCCTCTTCAGCCTAGAAAAGAGACGCCTGAGGGGGGACATGATTGAGACATACAAAATTATGCAGGGGATGGACAGAGTGGATAGGGAGATGCTCTTTACACTCTCACATAATACCAGAACCGGGGGACATCCACTAAAATTGAGTGTTGGGCGGGTTAGGACAGACAAAAGAAAATATTTCTTTACTCAGCGTGTGGTCGGTCTGTGGAACTCCTTGCCACAGGATGTGGTGCTGGCGTCTAGCCTAGACGCCTTTAAAAGGGGATTG
Source organism: Tiliqua scincoides (assembly GCF_035046505.1). NCBI lineage: Eukaryota > Metazoa > Chordata > Lepidosauria > Squamata > Scincidae > Tiliqua > Tiliqua scincoides. The sequence continues at coordinate 15,509,703 of NC_089821.1, forward strand.
GACAAGTTTCTGAAGGAAAAATCCATTACGGGGTATAAGCCATGATGTGTATGCGCAACCTCCTGATTTTAGAAATGGGTTATGTCAGAATGCCAGATGCAAGGGAGGGCACCAGGATGAGGTCTCTTGTTATCTGGTGTGCTCCCTGGGGCATTTGGTGGGCTGCTGTGAGATACAGGAAGCTGGACTAGATGGGCCTATGGCCTGATCCAGTGGGGCTGTTCTTATGTTCTTATGCCAATTTTACTTTTTGTCCCTTTCCTTCAGAGTTCCACAGGGTCCTTCTGCCCTAATATTTCAACAGTGATTTGCCTCCTAAGATTTTTTTAGACTGCAGCTGAGGTGGGTCTCTCTAAATTCCACAAACTGGAGGGCTAGTGGTTGAAAAATCCCTGATAGGAGACCATGACAACTGATTAAGAACTTAACATAAGGCTTGTGACCCACTTGGGGGGGTGATTTTGAGATCTGGTGGTTTTTCAGATCAGAGGCCTCAGTCCATCAGTCCAATTTAAAAGTATAGTGCTGGCCTTGGTGGTGCTGTCGTGGCAGGCACCCTGTGTCACGTACACAAATATACAAGAATGTCATGCGTCCAGCATTTGAATAAAAGTAATAACAAGGCTGTCAGGCAGCACCTAGCATCTCAAATTAATTTACATTTGCTGGCACTGTAATGAAAGTGTCTCAGACACTAAAGCAGCACTAGGTCATGTGTTAATTAATCCTGTGCTTTCTGATGTAGGCTGCCTGCTGGGAAACAGCTAGCCAGATAAGAGGTACAGCATAGGTTCTGCGGCAGGTTCAGTGGCAACGGAGGCCGCCAAATCCTAACCCCTCCCAGCCTGATCTGCCTTCACGGGTCAACACGCACTTGCACCAGCTATAAAACTGGCATGGGTCTGAGTTGACCCATGGCACCTGCCAGGGCAAGGGGACAAATGTTCCCTTACCCCAAGGGGTATCAATGTGCTGAAACTCCCCCATGGGATGCAGTGGCTGTGTTGGCGTTGCTGCATCTTTTGATAGAACACAGGTATTTCAATGTGGTTTGTTTCATTGCATTCTGCATGAAATTATGCATTGATTGATATATAACATGATGGTCTTATTCCTCCAAACGCTGGTTTCAGTGATTTTGAAAACTTGTAGAGTCTCACATGCCTCTTATTGCAGCAGTTCTCAAACTTTTAGCACCAGGATCCACTTTTTAAAATGTCAATCTGTCCAGGACCCATTGGAAGTGATGTCATGGCCAGAAGTGACATTATCAAGCAAATTAAAATAAGTAATTATAAATAATTAAATTAAAATAAAAGAAATAATTAAATAAGGGGGAACCAGCCCTGTTCTGCCAAGTGAATTTTCTCTGCCTGCAATAACACCCCCCCGCAAAGAATCAGTGAGATTTTCAGCTCTCCCCAGTGCCCAGTTTAAAGTTCTATTTCAAGCATATTAAGATAAAGACCCACCTGGCTTTACAAGTGCAAAAAAGAAAACTTTCCCCTTACCAGCTCAAGCCTCTTTTTTTTTTTTTTTTTGGTCCTTTTTAGTGTGGGGAGGGGGGAGGGAGGCTGCCTTCTGGAGCATTTGTTGCGCTCCAGTTCCATTGAATTGGGACCATTCTGGTGTCCTCGTATTCCCCTTTGCCTGGCCTGATCACCAGCCAAGGCATGTCTGCCTACTCCATGAAAATGGAGAAATGAGACCGTGAGGCTGTTTCGCTTTCTATAGGGCTCAATACATTCACAGCTAGGAGGGAGGGACGTCCTCATCGGGTGTTTTTGGAGGCTGCATTCATTGGATCAGGACCATTCTGATGTTGTTGGAATCCTCTCAGCCTGCCCTTTTCAGTGGACTAAGACACGTTCGCCTACTCGCAAGTAAACACAGCCACGTGGCTTTGTTTAACTTTCCATAGGGCTCAATATACTTGCAGCTGGGAGGGAGGGAACTCCTTCTTGGGTGATTTTTGGGGCTGCATTCATTGGATAGGGACAATTCTGGTATCATTGGATTCCTCTCAGCCTGCCCTTTCTGATGGACTATGGCAAGTACACCTAATCACGAGTAAATGTGCGATATGGCTTGGTTTCACTTTCTATAGGGCTCCATGCACTTTTTTCTTTCCAGATTTTTGGTCATAACTTTTGAAGGAAAGGAGTTATTTCGCTCTGGTTTTTTGAATTGCATTCCACTGGAAATTCCACATCCAACAGTGTATGGCATGATAGGCTTGCTCCGAAAACCGTGATTTTAGCACGTCATCCCCCAGTGCGCATCACCCTCCTTGCGTGTCAACCGGTGTAGCCTGCACCCCCTAGCGATGCCACTGGAGAAAGGCAGGATATCAGTGTTTCAACTAAGCACTGAAAGAGAAATTTGCAAATTTAATTCATTTCTTCAGAAATGAATGGCTTATAGTGAGAAGATGCTTACATGATGCGCTGTGGCACCTGCAATACTTACTGCGCTGCCCCCCTGTAGCTATGCTACTGGAATGCACTCACTGCAGCTGGGCAGATCAGTGGCCATGAAACGCATCACAGTCAGTGAGCTGCTGTCAGAAAACAGCAATTCCCTTGACGTGTTAGTAGCATCATTCCACTAACTTGTTTCCTGTTAGTTTGTCAAAAACAAATTTTCTATTATGAACAGCAGATTGAAATGTGGTTGTCCAAGAGGCTGTCCCTTGCACTCTCAGTGTACCTGCTCCTTGGAACAAATATGTCCACTAACAGAAATGTGACTCTCTTTAGTTTTAGTCAAGCAAACAGGATTTACTTAGTCAAACAAACAGGATTTACTTGGCAGCTAATGTTACAGCAGGGATGTGTAACCAGGAGAAAGGATTAGTAGTTGAGATTCTTTGAGCTATGAAATTGTCTGATTTCCTTTACTGGAGATTCTTGCCAGAGGCTAACACAATATGCTGGTAAATGGAGACAACTATTAGCTTCCTTCCATGGTGTACAGACTCCTATAGCATATAAATAACAGGGGTTGACCTTCTAAACATGAAATTGTTTGGGAGGAACTTGCTCTGAAAGAGGTGAGAGTGGGAGGTTTGGTTCAGGGCTTTCAAAATGTGTTGGTGCTGAAAGAAAGGGCCAGACTGTGCTACCTTTTCAAATTAACGAGATGCACAATCTGTCAGGGACAGACACCCTGCCAGAATTTGTGTTCTTCCCTGCCTGACACGAAGTCCAGCCCCCCTGGTGCCTGAAGTGGCTTTCTCTTTCCCTTCCCCTGCCTCTGTTCCTGCCCTTGCTCTGAGAGTTCAGGGCATGGAACAAGGAAGTGCGGAGTGGGAATGTTGTGGGTTAGGGCAGAGACACTATCACCCATTAACATTATTATTTTATTATACTTTTTCAACAAGAGTAGTTCATAAAATGGTTTACGTAGTAAAATAAAACAATAAATGGCTCCCTGTCCCCAAAGGGCTCACAATCTTAAAAAAAAAAAAAAAAAAAACTACCAAAGAGACACCAGTGGCAGCCACTGGAAAAGATGCCATGCTGGGGTGAAGAGGGACAGTAGCTCTCCCCCTGCTCAGTATAAGAGGACCCCACTTTAAAAGGTTTCTCTCTGCCCAGTTAGCAAGGGTTACTTAATTCATACACGTAAATCCCGCCCTTCCATTCCTCGAACACTCAAGGTGACTGAGGTGAGATATAGGTGAGAGATTCCACATTCCAGCAGAACCTCTTCCTCTGATTCCACATTCCAGCAGAACCTCTTCCTCTGCCCAAGTACACAACTCATCCATGAGAGGAGGAAGTCCATCGTGGTGTATTTTGTAGCCTCATGAACCAGAAGAATGTAGAGATAAAAGTTTGCAAATTTGGTAGACTCTCAGCCCCTGCTGGATTTTGCAACTCCTTGGATTATGGAAGGCTGTGATTATGCAAGCTACTAATCCCAATCGCATGCCTGCCTCTGCTGCTGGATTTTGCAAGAGGAAAAGGATCATGATTGAGTGGTAAAGCCCCTGTTTTGTATGCTATTGATCCAGGTCTACTCCCTGGCTTCTCCAGGTAGAACAGAGAAAAATTATTGCCTGGAAACCTAGAGAGTGGCTGACACTCTGTGTTGAGAATATGGATTTGAATGGACCAACCATGGAACAACCCAATGTTACCTAACACCCCATATGTTGATAGAGAAGTGCCAACATGGCCTTAACCGGGAGATAGGATTGGGCTGTAAGTTATGCAATGCAGCTTCCTAAGAACTTGTAGATGATTAGGCAGAACCCCTGGATTGGAAACATGGTCTATAGATCCATCAAGAGGGCCAACAGTAGCAAGCCAGCAGCTGTATCTTCTGTTGCTCTATGAAACAGAAGAGCAGGGCAGCTTTTCCCCCTGATCTGCTGTTGGGCCACCCTGTCTCCTAACTGGCTATTGCCCAGATACATATGCACAGTGCTTTCTTTGTAAAAAAAAAAAAAAAAAAAAAAAGGTGCAGGAACTCACTTGTTAATCTATCATCTATCTATCTATCAACTGAACTTTGAGGAGTTTTGCAGCCTCAACTGGCCCCCCTTTTGGCAACTGGTAACCAACCTTTATATTTTGCAGCCATGGAGCACCTTTGCTCCAAAAAAAAAAAAAAAATCCTTCCTCATAGGGATTTGAACCCCCACAGACCAGCACTTTAACAATTGAGCCATAGGCACTCTTAGACTCAAAGTGTTTGGAACTAATACTTGAGGTGCTGATGGCCACCAGCTGGGCTCAAGACCTTATAAGTTCTGAGCAGTTTGACTACAGGCTTTCCTATAGCCCAATGGAGAGAGTGCTGGGCTGTGGAGCACGAGGTCAGAGGTTCAAATCCCTCCCTAGCCCGCAGTTTAAAAAAAAAAGGTGGAGCACAAGGTCAGAGCCGAGGGTGCAAAAAAAAAAAAAAAAAAAAAAAGGTGGAGCCCGAGGTCAGAGGTTCGAATCCCTCCCTCAGTGAAAGGGGAAAAAAGGTTCCCGTGCGTTCTATTACAAAAAAAGCCCTGCATATGCATGCCCAGTGTTTGCTTGTAAAGGCATAATAATAGACATGCCTGGGCCCATGGCTACTGGAAGAACTTGAAAAATATGTTAGTGTAGCAACTTGCAAGCTTTTCACCTTCAGGGCATGATTTCCACTCCTCCTTTGTTAGCTTGTTGTATCTCTCCATACTGGGTACCAAAGAACCTGCTAAAATTCCAGGACTGTCTCAGTTTTGTTCTGTTCTCATTGCAGAGCCAAGAGTTTCCCGTTTTCCTGCTGTCTGTCCGAATCATACAAGCCAATATCACTTCTTGCAGAGTTTCGTGTAAGTTGTCTACATCCTTCATTAACCCACTATACTCAAAATATGCTTGAGGGACAAGACTGCTGGAACAATCCTATGCATGTCTACTCAGAAGTAAGCCCCATGGTGTTAAATGAGACTTACTCCCAGGAAAGTATGCATAGGATTGCAACCTGCTTTAAATAAAATAGTCACCCAGGGTCATTGTGAGAAGTCCTGGATAGCTTAAGTATCTGCAGATCTGAAGTGCCTTGCTGGTGTCTGAGAGCTGAAGTTTCCTGGAGGATCTCCCAAGCCCCTAAGCTGCTTTGTTGCTGTTCTCAAGAATGAATATAGCAGGATGGACACCCCAGTGCATACTATATGTATGTCTTTGCAAAGTTTTCCAATGGTTTCAGTGGAACAGAGGCCCTCTTCATATTCATTCATTCTCTACCTTTCTCCTGGTAAGGACAATCAAGGTGGCTTACAGAATTAAAAACAATAATAAAGCATAAACAATAAAACAAAACAGATCCCAACAGTTAAAATTACATTGATTAAAATGCTGGCACATCATGTCAGTTACTGAACGCAATCCTGAAAGGTCTCCAAGGAGAGATCTGTTCTTAGTGCCAAGGGGAGGGAATTCCACAATTGGGATTCCATCACTGAGAAGGCCCTGTTACTCGCTGTTACCCCCTCACCTCCATTAATGGCAGCATGGTTCAAAGGACCCCTTCTGATGAGCTCAGAGGTCCACCTGTTATATATGGAAGGAGGTGGTCTCCCAAATCCCCTAATCATGAGCCATAAAGGGCTTTAAAAGTCAAAACTAGCACCAGGAGTTGTGCCTGAAAATGAACTGGCAACTAGTGTAGCCACCAAAGCAGCAGCCCAAATGAGTTGAACCCAGTGAGCCCCACAACCACACAGGCAGCCACGTTCTGCGCTAATTGCAGTTTCTGAACAGTCTTCAAAGGTAGACCCCACACAAAGTGTGCTGCAGTAATCTAATCTAGATGTCACTAGGGCATGGGTCACCAAGAACAACTGATCCCAAACCTCTGGAGAGTATGTGAGAATGTCTGTGGATATCACAACCGTGTGGACAGAGTTGATTCAACAGATCTTTCCAATGGAATCTTAATTGCAATGAATGGGCCCCCCTTCACACCCTCTCACAGCCATCCTTATGTGTAGCTTTTGGGGCATATCCAAACTGTCATACCAGCAGGGAAGTGACATCCAGCGCACCTGCTGGAATGGGGAGTGAAGCTGAGTAATGCCCTCTGGGTAGGGTGAGACGTAGAGTCAGGATGGGAGCCCAGGTCTACCCAGCAGGTAGATCTGGGCCACAAGTCTGGGCGGCAGCCCAGGTCTACCCGCCTGGAAGAGGTGGCTCCAGGTGGCAGTTGGTATGGGAGCCCAGGTCTACCCAGCAAGTAGATCTGGGCTCCGTCCAGACAGGAGTCCAGCTCTACCCACTTGAAAGAGGTAGCTCCAGAAGGCAGTTAAAATGGGAGCCCAAGTCCACCCAACATGTAGGTCTGGGCTCTAAATCCAAACAGGAGACCAGGTCTACCTGCCTAGCAAACCTTGGCCACAGAGGCCAAAGGTCAACTGAGAGTCATGTTAACCTGACCAACTGTGAGAGGCTTTCCCATTCAGTGGTTGCTCTCTCTTGAAGCACAGTGATGATTAGGTGAGAAAGAGCCTGGTGGTGAATACTTTTCAAGACTTGCAGCATGAGTTTGCTCCATGAGAATGTGGCTCCTACAATGCATGTGTGTGTGGGGGGGGGGGGGGAGAAGATTCCAGACTCTTGATAATTGCCTTTGCTTACAGTAGTGCAACCAGTTATTTATACTACTGTAACAATTACAGCTATGTTGTTTACTGTACCACTATATTGTTCACAGTATATTGTGTACTGTACCACTTGTGGAAATGTATACTGTACCACTGTATATAATTGGGACCAGTGATATCCATTATAAGACCTATAACCTCTTCTCATCTCTTCCTCCCCCTTTCTACCTAATTTAACAGAGTACATGATGTTACTTTGCTGAGTGTTTCCCCACCCCTGCCTCACATTACTGACTGGTGCTTTTGGGGGCAGGGAAGTGTGATCATGTCACACGCCAGGTCCATCATGTTCCATGATGTGAGACACAGTCATGGGGTGCTGCCTCCCCGCACAGTAGGGTGACAACTGGGGGAAAGAACCTTGCAATCAGTTCCACTCACATGGTTATGGTGAGGGTTTTCACTGTCCCCAAACTGCTGTGTTGTAAATAAGACCTTATCCCCTTTGAAACAAATTCTCTTCAGATACTGAAACCATGAGCAATAAACACATAGGAGGGAGGTGGAAACAGAAGTGTCACTAGGGGTTGTGTCACTCAGTGTGAGAGCTCATTGCATCACCCCTGTATTGGACCTGCTCCCATACTAGTCCATACATAATAAATTAGAATATCATATGCATAGCCTTAATTCATTGGTATCACCAAGGTTGGCATCACCCCCATTAATTTTATCTATTTCTTTATTTTAATATATAACAGTATAGTCCCCACAGCAAATCAGTAACCAACAAAAAACTAGTGGCCAACTGATGACACTCATACAACCAAATAATAAGATGTCTGGTATGAGCTCTGATACATGGAAACGAGAGCTGACTCATACTAATGCCTATTCAAAAATACCAAGACTTATTGGTTTCCTGTTGTATCACAAGAACTCCTTATTGGCTCTCAAAACAAATGGCCTCACTGGTCAGCTCTGAGTTTTAAAAATCCACTTTTTGTTACATAAGGCACAAAATTTATTTTGGACTCCTTCCCTTCTCCTTTGGGTCATAATTTTATGCAATCATTGGATCATAATTTCTATGAATTAAGATACATAAAGCTATGTAGGCTTACATAAAATGCAAATGCTAGTCTTCACAAAACATAGGCAAACATTTTCTGAGATCCCAGGAAATTTCCATCTCCCCTCCTTTGACTCCCAGGTTCCATTTCTGACCCTTAGTTCAGGTATAAGATATAATCTGACCCCTGCACCCTCCTCTCTTGGGCCCTGCTTGCATGTGTTTGTACTGTTAAATTGCATGCATGTAGTCATGATGTCCTCCAGGGTTTTCTACACCATGTAGAGTCTACATATGTACAGTTTTTAGGGGAACTATGCAGTCTCGTGAACATATGTAGTTGATGGGGGGGGGGGTGCTTGCTATTTATCACACTGCTTCCCTCCCCCCATGTGCTTTCACTGTATTCACTTTGTACATACAAAAAGACTTTTTTGTGCTTAGGATCTTGGTCTGTCAGCCTGATGGTCTAAATCTGCCCTTAATTAAGCTGAACTTTAGCTTTGGGTCACAGGTGTCAAGTTTGACTTGCTAAGCAATCCCTCAGTGTAGGCTGAGGAAGAAATTTCCTCTGATTTCTGGTTGGTCACTAGGGTCATCAGTTGTGACATTAGAGTCACCTTTGCGTAGCAGGATCTTCTGGCAGTTATGACTGTACAGTAACATATCACTGTTCTATTGCACAGTAGGTCACAAGTTCACACCATAAAGAATTCTTGTCTGTGTTTATCAAGTATATCCAGGCCATTTTGTTTACACAAACACTCTGCATCCCTTGCTCATGAGCAATGACTGCAGTCAGTCTGCTTGCGTCCTGAAATAGGTTAGAGTGTCTGTAGATTATCACAGAAGTAGCTCATTGAAAGGTACAGAAAAGTCATCTAGTCTGCTGTAGTTATATAAAGACAGGACAGGCGAAATGATCTTCTTTATTGGATTAACTACTTGCTGTGAAGTGATACAAACATTTGGATTTCGGAGAGTCTTCTTTGGGCACAGCTCTTCCCAACAAGATACCATAAATACCAGTTCAGCCTACTGATAACTTATGCCCCAATCCTATTTGGGCCTGCCAATATCCTATCTCCCTTCTTGGCTTTAATCTGCTTTCCTGGGTCCAATTAGACTTTTGTTACCCTTAGGGAAAGCCTCCATGGGACTCCTCAGATCTATTCCTCCTGTTTTGCAGGCATAAGATGTGTAACAGTGTTGGAGACAGAAGGGGTTAGGATATTGGCGCATGTGAGTGTAATCAATCCCACCCTGGTCCGCTTCCCTCCCCACCAGTGGCGTCACTAGGATTTGAGTCACCTGGTGCGGGAGGCCTGTGCATCACCCCATGTAGTGGGCAGGGCAATGCCCCAGGTGGGCTTGGTGATGTACCATTGCCCTGCCCCCACCCGTTTTTTGGCTGTACCTTTTGTTAGAACACGGATATTTCAATGTGGTTTGTTTCCTTGCATTCTGCATGAAATTATGCATTGATTGATATATAACATGATGGCCTTATTCCTCCAAACTCTGATTTTCGTGATTTTGAAAACTTGTAGAGTCTCACCCCCCCCCCCCCCCCGTCAACTTACTAGCACCTTATTGCAGCAGTTTTCAAACTTTTAGCACTGGGACTCACTTTTTAGAATGACAATCTGTCCAGGACCCATTGGAAGTGATGTCATGGCCAGAAGTGACATCATCAAGCAAATTAAAATAAATAATTATAAATAATTAAATTAAAATTAAAAACCCCTGCTAATTGGGTAAGAGGCACTTTTTCAAGTGGGTGCTCCTTTTTTTAGCAGGGGGAGAGTAACTGGCCCACCTCACCCCAGCACTGTCTGTTTTAGAGGCTGTCTGCTGGTATTCTTTTTGCATCTTTTTAGATTGTGAGCCCTTTTGAGACAGGGAGCCATTTAGTTATTTGATTTTTCTCTGTAAACCGCTTTGTGAACATTTAGTTGAAAAGCGGTATATAAATACTGTTGTTGTTGTTGTTATTGTTATTGTTATTGTTAAAATAAAATAATTACATAAGGGGGGGCCAGTCCTGTTCCACCAAGTGAATCTACTCTGAAGTAAGTCCTATTGTGGTCAATGGGGCTTACTCTCAGGAAAGTGTGGGTAGGATTGCAGCCTGTGAGCCCAATCCTATGCATGTCTACTCTGAAGTAAGTCCCATAGTGGTCAATGGGGCTTACTCTCAGGAAAGTGTGGGTAGAATTGCAGCCTGTGAGCCTAATCCTATGCATGTCTACTCAGAAGTAAGTCCCATTGTGGTCAATGGAGCTTACTCTGTAGCCTGCCTGCAATAACAACCTCCCAAAAAGAATCAGTGAGATTTCCAGCCCTCCCAGTGCACAGTTTAAAGTTCTTCTGTTTCAAGCATATCAAGATAAAGACCCACCTGGCTTTGCAAGTGCAAAATAGAAAACATCCCCTTATCAGTTCAAGCCATGTTTTTGTCCTTTTTAGTGGGGGGAGGGGGGAGGAGGCTGCCTTCTGGAGCATTTGTTGCGCTCCAGGTCCATGAATCAGGACCATTCCAGTGTCCTCACATTCCCCTTTGCCTGGCCTGACCACCAGCTAAGGCACGTCTGCCTACTTGCAAGTAAATGCGATGCGAGGCTACTTCACTTTCCACAGAGCTCCATAGACTAGCAGCTGGGAAGGGCAACCTCCTTCTCTGTGTTTTTGGGGGCTGCATTCATTGGATCAGGACCATTCTGACGTCCTTGGAGCCTCTGAGCCTCCCTTTCAGTTTGCCTTGACTAAGGCACGTCTGCCTACTTGCGAGTAAACGCGACCACGTTGCTTCGTTTTGGGCTCAGACTTGCAGCTGGGAGGGGGAGGTTCTCAGGTGTTTTTGGGGGGCTACATTCATTGGATCAGGACCATTCTGGTGTTGTTGGATTCCTCTCAGCATGCCCTTTCCGATGGACTATGGCAAGTGCACCTACTCGCGAGTAAACGCGCAATACGGCTCACTTTCACTTTCCATAGGGCTCCATGCATTTTTTCCTTCCGGTTTTTTGGCCATAACTTTTGAATGAAAGGAGCGATTTCAATTCTGGTTTTTGCACTGCACTCCGCTGGCCATTCTGCACCCAACAGTTTATGGTATGACACGGTAGCTCCTAACACCACGCTTAGTGCATCCTCCCCCAGGGCGCATCACACCCCTGGTGTGTCACCCAGTGCGGCCCGCACCCCCTAGCGACGCCTGTGCTCCCCACCACACCCAGGAACACCCCCATTCCTCTCCCTCTCTGCCTCATTTCACCCCCAAAGCCACTGAACTCACCTTTCCCTGTCCAGTGGTGGGCCTCCTGCAGTGGTGGCCGCTGGCAGCATGTTGCGTGTGCCACTGCCAAAAGCCATTTTACGACAGTGGTATTCTATTCCACTGTGATGAATCCTTCTCCATGCAGAACAACTCCTGGGCGGGATTGGGCTAACAGTCTCTAGTAGAGACTATTGATACAAAAACATGTTGGGACAGACGCCACCCCTGTGCCAGAGAAAGTCAGCAGAAACCTTACCCTCACTCTTTTCTGCTAAGGTTTAGTATATTTTGAATATTTGATGACAAAAATGTACCAGTTCTTCCATTCCCCACTGCAGTGTTTCCGTTTGATTGCTATGTGACATTGCATCTGCCGTCAGCGTCATGCGAGAAGTTCAGAACCCGAACCGTCAGGGACTCCAGAAAACCAGTCTGGAATGAGACTTTCTACTTTAGAATCCAAACTCAGATCAAGGTAAAGCAATGAAACACAAACTGCCACCCACTTCCGTAGAAATCCTGCAGGGCAGATGAAAATAAGGGCAGAATGTTGGAGATGAAAGGAAAGAAGAAAGCTAGGTTCCCAGGCCAAAGATCTGGTAGGTACTGCACAAGGAGGAGAAGAGATATCTGCAGTATATTTCAGAGAAAGAGCTGGTAGGTGAAGACTAAAGGAGATAAGGAAGAAGTCTCACACTACTACAGTCACACTCATTTGAACGTTTTGGAAAAAGAGATAAGATAATTGCTTGTCATATTATTTCTCCCATTTATATAAAGCCCAGTCTGGATAATTCTTTACAGCCCAGTCTGTATCATTTATGTGCAGCCCAGTTTGGAGCATCAGTGAAATCATGTGCTGTTATTCCCTTCCATTAACTACAATAAAAAAATCTCACATGTATGTGTGAAGCCAATTAACTGGTTTGTTGTCATGGGATTTACAGTACTTGATTTATACTAGCAGTGGAATGTGGGTTATAATAAAAATGACCAGATGGCCCTCTCAGTTAAAAGGAATATACCATCTTGCCATGCCTTCTCTTCTGTTTCTAGAATATCTTACAGTTGGAAGTCCATGGGGATCACTTATTCTCAAAGAATGACGTACAGGTGGTTGTTGATTTTGACTTGGCAAAAGTCCAGCCTGGAGCAACAGTCCTTGAGATATTCTCTTTAAAGCCAGAGGTGAGGGTCAAGAAATAAAATGGTGAATGTTGCCTCTTTTCCTAATACTAAGCAGTTACTTAATATTTGAATACTTGGATATTATTCTCCAGTGTTACTAAACCCATTACTTGAGTTGACCAGGGTGGCTGCACAGTGGAAGAGACTTGTCAGTTCTTCACTGAGAGACTTCTGCATTGACTGGTCGAATGATCATTTACTGACTTTTTATGTTATCAGAAAGAAAATTCTCTCAATCCTGAATTTCTGGAAGTGGAATTCAAATTGTCTGCAATGTAAGTGATTTGTTGGAAGTGTATTGGTGAGAAAATATTAATAAATTGTTGGTGTTGGGAATTCCTCTTTTTCTTTTGTTATCTAGTGGTCAGCTGAGGCTTCTGTGTTTCTGCAAATCTCTTGGTTTTAATCTGATTTCACAACCACCGCAGATGCCTGCCCATAAGTTGCTCTCACAGATAAGTCGAGGGCAGGTTTTGAGTCAAAATAATGGGATTTTCTATGACCCTCAGATAAGTTGGGGGTGGGTGGGTTTAAACTTAGAGGGGTGTCCAAGCCTGACTAATTTTGTCAGATTTTTACCTGAACATTTTTACCTATGTTCTATCTCATAGACCATAAGATACATTATGGTCTTAACTTAAAGTTAACAATTCATTAACTTTAAAATCGTATTCTTCACAACCTTTTTGTAAACTTTGTCAGAGTAAGGCCACAATCCCATCCACACTTTCCTGGGAGTAAGCTCCATTAGAAAAGCCTAGGGTTGGGCTCTGAGTGCACTGTAAATAGCATACCAGTAAAACCATTAATCAAATCCTCCTTTAAGGTGCATGGTGTGTTAAGCCAGTAACTCTATACATATATAACATAACTGGGAGTGTGCAATTCAATTCACAGCAGAGAGACAAGCAACAAGGAATCATTGACCAAGTGTAGCTGCACATAGCTGCAACCTGATTTACTCAGAAGCAGACCCTCTGCAGGTCTGCACACAAGGAGGCACCACTGCCCATCCTCCTACAGAGTCCCCCCCAGGTACAGATGGCCCCCTCAGTCTGGCAAGGGGGCAATTCACTCATGATGATTTTTGCAGAAATTTCTTGCCATATAGGCGAGTATCTACAGTAATCCTTTCATCACATGTTCCAGTTCTGTTTACTTTCGAATTCTGTCATTGTTTTTGTAGTTGAGGCAGCATCTTTGGGTCATAATCATACATTGTGCAGAAAATAATGAATTACAGGTTGAGTCTTGTTATTCTTGAGGATTCCATTCCCAGATGGCAAAAACTGCATTAAAACAAATCCATTTAAAAAACAATGTCCCCTTGCTAGGCAATTTAAAAACAGCCTCACTGTCCTTTGTGATGTAAAACAGAGACATTAGGCAGACAATCCCTCAATCAGTCACTCTCCAGGTGCTTAGAAAGGCTTCACTCTGAGCCAACCCCTCCCTTCACCCAGAGCGGAACACTGTGAAAGAATGCAAAGTGAATATCTTTCTTTCATGTGCTGAAGGGCAAGAGAGGGGTCACTTGCCTTGGAGTGAAGCTGTTCTAAGTGCCTGGAGAGGGAATGATTGATGGATTGTCAACAATCTGCCCTCTCTCCCATTAACAAGGCTTTTTTTAAAATGACTTTTTCCCTCTAATTTAAATGGCCCTTTTCATCTTATTGAGATAAAACTGCAGGTGAAAAATCCTTGTATAATTGGGTTATACCTGTATAATTGGGTCATACCTGTATAATTATAATTGGGTTATATCTGTATATACCTGTTATTCATTGTTTTCTCTGATTCTACCACTAATAAGTAGTGATAATTTTCCAGTTCTTGAGAGGCTTTCTTGAATGTGTGGTCAATTTTGCACAGTGTCTTCTGCTAATCAGGATACCCATTCAGATGGACCAAAAATTTTCATTGCTTACAGTAGTGCCTTTAACCAATAAATTAGTATTAATTCTAGAATTGATTTGTTCTTCTGCTTGCCTTCTCCAATTAAGATAGAAGTTGGTGCATTTCAAAGATATATTGGATGGTGCAAAACTGGTTTGTTAGGTAACTGAAGAATAGCAATTGAATAAATTATGAAAATTAAGGGCCCAATCCTAATGGGATGCTGTGCCACCTGAAGTGATCCCAGTAGCACAGCATGCTTTATGGCAACAGTTGATAGGTCATTCAGCATGGCTGGGCCGCAACCTCAAGCAGTAAGCAGCTGCTTGACAGTGGCCTGCCAAGGAGCTCTGGTGCTGGTAAGTCAGTGGAGGGGTGGATGGGTGGGAGGTATGGGGTGGGCAGAACGGGGCATGAGGGGGGCAGAGCGAGGTCAAGAAGGGGACTGTATTGATGGCAGAGGCTCTTCCAATATCTATACCCCTTCCTGGCCTTGGTTCACCTTCCCAGGTCTGCTCAGACTTGTGTGGTGAAATAGCTGGGGCAGGTCAGAGTAGCCACTAGGGCAGCATAGGCTTACCCCCAGGTAAGGGAACAAATATTCCCTTCCCTGTGGAGATATTTGGGACTTCCCCCCCAGTGGATACAGCACCCACTCTGGTGGCACAGCTGCATCCGCTGGGGGTTTAGTTAAGATTGGGCTGCCTATACCCTATTTGTACTGAATTCAGAAGCATGTTCAAAAATAACTATAGACTTGTAATATTATTTTGAAAAAAAAAAATCACCTGAGAGATTTGGCCCAGGATATGAAAGAGGATGTTGCAAAGGCTGTGACTGGCAGTCATGTTATTTTATTAGCAGCCTACAAAGAACAAAGGAAACCAGAAAAACTTGACTTCCAACAACAAATCTATCAGTTAGAGGCTCAGAATAAATTATTCAAAGCAGCAGGAGCTTGCCACAAATTGCGACTTGCTAAAACAAGTTGGACAGTGACTTAACTGGAGTCCTGTAAGGAAGAGGAAGCATGACTTTATCGAAATCAGGAACATCTTGAAAGAGGGAATGAGAAGAACAGGTGATGAGTATCTATGGTAGCTTGCAAGCAAGAAGAACAAATATAGTTCTTAAAGAGGAGAGCATATGTGCTGAACAATGAGTTGCTTAAGGAGTGCGTTGGAGAAAAAAGTTTATTTTTGCTGTATTAAGAACATAAGAACAGCCCCACTGGATCAGGCCATAGGCCCATCTAGTCCAGCTTCCTGTATCTTACAGCGGCCCACCAAATGCCCCAAGAAGCACACCAGATAACAAGAGACCTGCATCCTGGTGCCCTCCCTTGCATCTGGCATTCTGACATAACCCATTTCTAAAATCAGGAGGTTGCGCATACACATCATGGCTTGTAACCCGTAATGGATTTTTCCTCCAGAAACTTGCCCAATCCACTTTTAAAGGCATCTAGGCCAGATGCTGTCACCACATCCTGTGGCAAGGAGTTCCACAGACCAACCACACGCTGTGTAAAGAAATATTTTCTCTTGTCTGTTCTAACTCTCCCAACACTCAATTTTAGTGGATGCCCCCTGGTTCTGGTGTTATGTGAAGCATTTTATGTGGAACAATCATTTCTTAATTTTTATGGCACTCCAATGGCGAGGATATATATTAACAGATATCACTCAGACCCCAATCCTATCCAGTTATCCAGCTCTGATGCAACCATGCCAAAGGGCATGTGCTGCATCCTGTGGGTGGGTGGCTGGCAGTCTTGGAGGCCCCTTCAAGGTAAGGGAGCATTTGTTCTCTTACCCCAGGTCTGCATTGTGGCTGTATCCCTGCTGGAACGTTGGTTAGGACTGGGCCTTCAGTCTCCTTCCCTTGATTAGAGGCACCAGACAGGGTTGTTCCCTTTCCACATTACCATGCACTTGAATAGCACTTTAACAATAACAGGAATAAGAGTTTTATAAAAATAAAAAATAGCATTACCTTTTTCCCCCTGGGCCACATTCTAGGCCTCTTGAGGCCTGGTCTATCCTTGCTCCTTTATTAATCCTTGTATTTCTGGTGTACAGAATAGGACTATGAACAGATAAACCCATGCCAGCAGATTCTCATATGATAAGTTATCACAGAGCACTTGTTGCTCTTGATCACGCACTTCCATAGTCTTATTTATTCAACGCCAACACCTGAATGGGGCCCACATTAATTTGTTTTTCTTCTTCTTCCTGTTTCAGTGCAGGACCTCCTGAGCACCTAATTTCCAATGGAGTGCTTGTGGTAAGAATTCTTTGCATTTAAGCTCTTGATTCTTATTCAGTTTTCCACCCACTTGTGAAGGCTTCCTTTAAGAAAGACGATGCTGTGGGATGTTTTGTAAATGTAAACAAGAAATGAATGGAATTAAAATAATTGTAAATAATTTTTCTTCCAACATCCAGGTAAACAGGCCCTGTTTTTCAGCTTTGTGCCTATTTGTTTTTGCAGGCCCAAGAACTTTCTGTCCTGGAGGTTATAGTGGGCAAGGAGGTGAATGAGCAGCTTTTGAAAGGTTGGTCTCTCTCCCAGACATGTAGCCAGCTAGTGTTCTACCAGCCTGTCCTTGTATTTGTTGGAAAGATTTGTCAGATTCTTTTCACTGACGAAATGCCAAATAGTCACAGACTTTTGGGAGGGTTTAGAGGCTTTCATTACAACTGTTTAGTAAGTTACACAAGCCAATTGATTCAGTTTGGATACATATGTTCACTCTTCATTTCCCATCTTGTTTCTCAAAGAACTACACTCAGAAAATCACATTAAATAATGTGAGATAAATAAAGTATCCATGTGACAATGTATGTCACTTTACATAATTAATTTACATTTAAAATTTGAATAAATTTACATAAGTTTACATACATGAATATATTAAAGATGAACTTATATGAATGAATGAAGGTCTTGGAATAGCTCAAGGCCTATAAAAGGCCTGGCACAAAGCAAGGCCAGCCTTTCCTTCGCTGCCACTGTTGCATCACAGATGTGAAACAGCAAGCAGTGGAGGGAGCCCTCATCCCACAGCTCACGCAAGCGATCAAACAGTCACCCTCACGCTGAAAGCAGTTGCGTTGGGCCAGTGCGAGCTCCAAAAAATCTTCAAAGGGCCAGAGGCTCATTGGGGACTGGGGGCTCCCTGAGGGCCGCATTGGGAGTCCTCGAGGGCCGCAAATGGCCCCAGGGCCAGGGTTTGGGCACCCCTGGTTTAAGGGGAACAGTCATTCTCTTGGCTCCATTTTCAGTTATTTTTCTCAAACTAGAGAAGATAAGCTAACCCTCTGAAATATCTATCATATTCTTATAGTATATAACCAATTTGTAGGCACCAAAAACCAGTGTCATGTTATAAAGCGGAAATCAGGCCAAATTAGGGCTAACATAATTTGGTTCCAAAAGTTCTCCTCTGTCAGATACTCTTTGAGTGTTTGCTTAACGGTGAAATGACACACTTCCCTCAGGAGACTTGGGTAGCAAATTGCCCCATGTTACACAAATTTAGGGGGAGGATGAAAATTGGCAACTGGGATAGAGTTGCATTGCATTGACTGCTGCTCGGTTGAGTTAGTTGTGTTGCTGCTGCTTCATGTATATTTGATTTCTTCTGGGATGTTGGGTGAGGGGCTTGACCCAACGGCCTTTGAGGGGCTGTGAGCCCTTAAGCAGTGCCTCAACTGACTGAACCCTGGGAGCTTCACCTTTCTTGAATTTGAGTTTCAGATTTGAGATTTTCATTCAAATTTATGAACAATAAGTGAATTTTGATGGTTTTTAATTTTAGAGTCTGCTTTAAGCCAGCATTAACACTTCCTTAATTAGCAGAGAAGACTATCCTTGTTATAATGTATTCGAACAGTTGAGATTGTTGCTATTGGTGTATAGTTGATATATCCAAATTTCAAGAAAATTGTTGACTTGTTCCCACTGTGCTTAAATGAAAGTTCCATATGAGCTGCATATAGAAAAAAAGTCCTAAATGAATATATACAAGAGCAGAAAGACTATACAGAACTATATGTTCAATGACACAAAAGATGTAGAGAGATTTTACAGTGTAACAAGTACCTAGGAATGATGGTATTGGTATTCACCCACTCATTTTAAAAGAGCACGAATCTGTAACTTGTAACTACAATATTATCACATTTTCTAGCCAAGAAAACTATCATACTTACTGTGCAAGAGTCTTATGAAGGCACGCAGAAAACAACCAAAGATGTTGACTCCTTCCTTTTTCATTGCATCAAGAGTTGGGAACCAGTACTAAAAGTCAAGTTTCAGGTAATGGTCACTGTCTGCCGCATGTGCCCATAGGTACCATTAGGAAAATGTATGCAATATACTTCCACTGGATCTTGCCCCAGCTCCACTCCTTTGCTTTTTCCATCTGTTTTGGGTCTTGCAATTGGCTATCAGAGAGCAACCTCATAATGTCCTGTCTCTTTGCAGCTACAATTCCACTTGGTCCACAGTACTGTACAGTTGCCTTAAATATCAAGCATACCTACAGGCTATATAGCTAACATGGTAAAGGGCTCTGCTTTGAGCAAGCTGCTCTGATGCTGCACAGTTTGTGAACATCAGGCAGCCTAATTGTAACTCCCCACACTCCAATGTAGTGGAACAGTGCAGCCTCCGCTGCATCCCACAGGGGAGTTTCAGCTTCTGGAGGACCTTGCCCTGGAGTAAGCCCCAGCAACCTTCATGGATCATTTTGGACCTGTGCCAGTTCTACAGCTGGTGTAAGCCTGCATTGACCCGGGAAGGTGGATCAGACTTGCGAATGGGGTTACAATTCAGTAGGTACTGCTGCCACTGAATCCACTCTCTTCCTGGGCCTGGTCCACCCTCATCACACCCGTTGCTTCCCCATTCCGCCCACCTCTGCACCATCCCACCCTCTCCCTACCTTCCTCCCAGTCTTATGTTCTTATAACCCGTGTGTGGGCTGACCTGCTCTGGTGGGTGTCTGTTGTCTGCCATTGCATGGACTGAGAGCCCAATCATGAGCTCTTATTGCCAGTAGTCTAATGGTGCTGAGTGTTGCAAATGTGCCATAAGGCACGCCTGCAACCCTCGGTACTGGTCTAGTGCTAGCTTAATAATAATAATAACAACAGGTATTTATATACCGCCTTTCTTGGTCTTTATTCAAGACTTTATTCAAGGCGGTTTACATAGGCAAGCTTTATTAAATCCCTATTAAATAGGGATTTTTACAATTTCAAAGAAGGTTCTTTCTTTCAAGAACGACTACATTCAAGGTGTTTCATTCCGATCTGGTTTCACATTCTGGCCTCCATCCTCCCATGCTCAGAGCAAATGGAATTGCTTGGCTTCAGCTTGTCAGCTGCTCCAAGGTCGCACGGTGCCGGTGGCCTCGAACTGGCGACCTTGTGGATGTTATCTTCAGGCAGACGGAGGCTCTACCCTCTAGACCAGACCTCCTGCCCAGGCAGTGCTGGGCTAGCACTGGTGGACACTGCTGCTCTGCCACTCTGCAGCTACCTGAATTGCTAGCTGGCAGGGAGGTTAGTGTAGGTGTGTAGGAGGGTGCGGAGCAGGCGTTTCAGGGGAGAGGGAGGGTAGGGAGAGGGCGGGAAGGAGGCATGCCAGGTGGAGGGAGGCAGGACTACGGAGCCTGGCCTGACACGGGCCTGACATGGAGACTCTTGATTCTACGGCAGCCTAAGAGTTGCCGTAGAATCAAGTAGCTTCATTATGGGTCTACTTGCCTTATCCAGTGGAAGGGGACAAAAGTCCCCTTCTCCTGAGGAGCTGCTGGTGGCTGCCCTGTTGCATACAGGATGCCGTGGCAGCCATTTCGGCACCACGACAGTCCGGGCGCAACGGGCTGCTTAGGAGTGGGCTGTCAGCTACTTGCTGCCTGCAGGAGCAGCCAGGCTGCACACACTGGGACTGTAAAAGAGTATACACTGTTGGAATGCTAATTCGGACAGCGTAAAGGCTGCTAGACTGAACCACAAGAGTGATGGTTCGAACCAGAAGTCTAAAAGCTTGATAGACAGTACTGTATAGGGCTGTACTAGACTGCATAGTACTTTAACACAGTTCAGATCTTTGATAGTGTATTAATGGACTGTACCAACAGTATTGTTTAAGATAGTGGTTCCCAAATGTCTTAGCTCCAGGACCCACTTTTTAAAATGACACCTGGAACTTTAATAAAGAGATCTAGAAAGAAATAATAATGTATTTATTTATAAGTAATAATAACCAGAAAAAAGACCCTTGAACTTTATCACTTTACACAAGTTTGAAAACTACATTAGCTCAGCTCTTTGCAGGGCAGTTAGCAGCTATCTTGCAAACTGCAGGAGCTGAGCTCTTTGCAGGGCAATTAGTAGCTACAGCAGTGATTTTTCAACCTTTTCCATCTCGCAGCACACTGGCAATGCACTAAAATGGTCAAGGCACACCCTCAACTTTTTGACAATTGACAAGGTACAATGTGCTGTCAATGGGGGCTCACATCCCCCAATGGTCCTATTGATAAATGACCCTCTCCCAAATTCCCACGGCACACCTGGGGCAGTTTGTGGCACACTAGTGTGCCATGGCATAGTGGTTGAAAATGGCTGAGCTACAGTATCTAATTTTTCAAAAGCCTCAGGGCTTGAGGCAATTAGTTATCTGATCTTTCCATCACCCTTTGGCAGCCCCTCAAAAAATCAGGTTGTGACCCATCAGTGGATCCTGACCCACAGTTTGGGAACCACTGGTTTAAGGACTTAACACTTTTTTGCCTGTCCCACAGATGTGGGGCAGATGTGTATTTCTTTTTTAATTATTTTCCAAAATAAAAACAACAAATATAAACAAACACATAACAAACTCAATACACAACACAAAAAAAACCACAAAAACACACCGTTGGAAGGTGCTGGCAATCATATATCAATATATCTAATCAATCAATACATATCTTCTAATCTTTTTCCTCTTCTAGTTTAGCCTCTTAATGTCATTTATCTATTCACCTTCTCTTTTTGTTGTCTTCTTGTTGCTATCAGTGAATGCCTCCCTGCCCCTCTAGTTTCTTCCTTCTCTGATTCCTCAGTTGTCTCTGAATAATCTGATTTCTTTTCTTCCAGTTCCATTTCGACACTTTCTAGTTCTTTTCTTCTCAGTTCCTCTTCCTCATTTTTCGTCTCATCTTTCATCACTGTACTCAAAAAGTTTTCTGCTTTCATTGTTGAATTTATATTATATCTCTGTGACTGGAATTGAAAAAAACATCTTCTGGGAGAAGCCATCTATATGGTATTTGCTTTCCTCTTAAAAATTTTGCTAGCTCTTCATGTTCTTTTCTTTCTCACTCTCCATGGGACATGTCTCAGAATTTTCACTTTGCTACCCTCCACCATCCATTCCTTTTCCTGTGAGATCTTCAATATTTTATCTCTGTAAAAAGTTCTGATGAGTTTCACATGGATTTTTCTTGGTAGTTCATGTTTTCTTAGATAAAAAGTGCTCTCTCTTATAGCTGAGTCCAGATCCATGAGTTTCTCCTCTGTTGGCGTGTCGATCCACTCTGATATTAAATCACCACTCAGACGTCGTGTATCTTCCCCTTTCTGTTCTGGTACATTTTGTATTCTCACCACTCGAGCTGCACTCTCCATCTGAATTTCCATTAAAGTTGCCTCTCCATCGGTTTTGTTCTATCTCCAGTATTCTAGAATGATCTTTTGTTGACTTTTTCTTTCTAATTTTCTAATCTTTTGTGTATTCTCATCTGCTTGGCCTTTAGCAGCTTTCAGTTGCACACTAAAATCATTAGTTGTGTAGTTAAAACATCCAGACTAGGTTGAACCTGCAGAAATTGATTTGTATGCTGCTGTCCCATCGCCACTAATTTTTCTATATTGTCTTGTATTGTCTGCTTCCAGTCTTTCCCTTTTGGTTCCTCTTGTGTTTTTCCCCAAATTTGACTCCAGGGCGGGAGAGCCCCTAACTTTTGCTCCTTTTCCTGTCATTCTTTTTCTTCCTTCTTATATCTTCTTTCCTGTAAAACTCGAATATCTGTTATCACATATATCACTATCAGTTACCCATGCATCACATCATATCATCAAGAAATCAACTGTTCACCCATAAAAAACCAACACAAGGAAATTTTAAGTCAAATAGAACCTTTGCCTTGCAATATTTTTAATGCCACTAGATGTCCTCAGCGTATTGTCCTCCTTCCTTCAATTGTCAAGTCCTGTTCTTATCCTTGCAATGTCTTTTTACATCCAGTAGATGTCCCCAATGTTCTATTCTTCTTATTCTATTGTTTTAATTCTATTGCTTACCTTTGTTGCTATATCAACCGCTATATCAACCGCAATTCAAACAATGAAGCCACTTTTGCAAAACAAAGAAATGCAGTTCTCCAGCCCTCTCCACAGGCACTCCAAGATCTCCGCAGGAAAACAAAACTGAGCGTTTCGAAGCAAAGTTTATATTCCAAAACGATTAATTTGTAATCCAACAAGTTTTAGATTTGTAAAGTTAGAGTTATGTTCTCATATTTCCATAAAAGCTCGGAAGGTCTCCTCCAAAGCTTCTTCTCACAGAAGCAAACAAATGTTTGGAGAAAGCCTCCCCCCTCTTTCCTCTTCCCAGATGGGGAAAACCTGCCCTCCTTCTTCTTCCCTCAGGCAAAAGCTTAATCAGGCAGTCAATCAATCAATGCCAGACATACACAGCAAAACAACACTCACTTAGTTCTTCAATGTCCTTCCCTGCTTGGGGCCTTCAGCTGAGTTTCAACATGAATCCTCATCAACACTGACACTGATGGCTGGGTTCCCTTGGAGAAAAAACAGCCCCTGGCTGGACCCTTCCTCTCCGAAACCGTACACCATCTGTAGGATGGAATCTCTCCTGATCACAGATCCTCGGATCTGCTCAGACCCAAGGTTTTCTGGGAGGAAATAGCATGCTTTCCCAAAGCTTTCAAGAGCTCAGAAAAGCACAGCCATTCAGTTGCCTCTGCCCCCCCCCCCCCGGCAGATGTGTATTTCTGTACACATCTGATCCCTGTTGCATCTATGCAACATTGGGCAAAAATGGTTAACAGAAAAGTAATGTGGGCAAATCCAGAAGAAAAGATTGAGGAATGTCTCTGCATAAAATAGTTGGCAAGTTGACTCAGGATACAATGCAAATCTAAGATTGCCTCTGAATGTATAGCTGTAACTTAACTCATTTAGGCTGCAATCCTAACCACACTTTCCTGAGAGTAAGCCCCATTGAACAAAATAGGACTTACTTCTGAGTAGACCTGGTTAGGATTGTGCCCTTAGGGGCCCATTTCTGTTCAAAGGCAGGTCAAAATTAACAACTGTATCTTTAGTAGAGTTGCGTTTCTCTCCCCAATTTATCTGATTATTTTTTTGTGTTCAGCCAAAGTTCTTATCTTCCTCCTTCACCCAGAGCATTTCACATGAAGAGGGGACTGATTCGGCCTATCCATTAGTTCTGCCCTTGAAACAGTTTCCATTGGGACAAGAAGTCAAAGTACGCCTACCACGAGAGGAGGTAAGTGTGGTTTCTTTTAATCAGGCTTCTTCACCATTGCTGAAAAATTTAATATATGATACACACCCAAATTATATTCAGTCTGCTTTGAATGGTGTTTTCAGGCCCTAGCACCAGGGGAGCGCCAGTTCTAGCCCTGCGCTGGCTGGTGCTGGGCTAGTGCTGGTAGAGCACCAGAGCTCCGCTGCTCAGCAGTCATGTAGACCACCGGGCAGTGGAGAGGTAGGTGGGGGCTTGGGGGAAGGCAGGGAAGAAGCGTTCTGTGGTGGGGGAGGTGGAGGAAGGATGGGTAGGGCGGGGAGGATTGTGTTGGGGAAGGGAGGTGGGACTGGTGGAGCTTTGCTTTGCTCCACCAGGTCCAGAGCCTCCGTGTCAGGCTGTTTGCCTGACACGGAGGCTCTGAATTCTACGCTGACACTTGGGTCATTGTAGAATCGAGTAGCCCCATTGTGGGGCTATTCGCTTTACACGGGGGAAGGGGACAAAAGTCCCCTTCTCCTGAAGAGGCAGCGACCGTTGTCTGGGCTGTGCTGGATGCAGCAGCAGCCTATTTTGGCGCTGCTGCAGCCCTGTGCACTGGGCAGCTCATGATTGGGTTGCCTATCATTACACTCTCTTTCTCTTGCAAAACATCAATGATTCTTTCCAGTCATTCATAAAAGTTTTTGTTGATTTCTCTTAAGTCTCTTTTAACTTACGTTTATCCATTTCTGCGAGGCCCATAACATTCGTCCACCATGCTTCAATTGACGATATATCCATGGTTTTCCACTATTGTGCATAAAGTATTGTAGCTGCACTTAGATATAAGAACAAAATTTCACTTTTTTCCACATATTCATCTATCGTGTCCAACAAAAAATCTTCAGGCTTCAATTGTTCATCTGTTTTCAAAATCAACCATATCTGTGAACAATATTTTTTTTGCTTTAAAACATGGGTCTCTCAACCCTGGCCCACGGGCCAGATGCGGCCCACGACAAGCCTCTATCCAGCCCGCGGCCAGGCTCTTGTCCCCTGAAAGCCTCTGACCCACATGCACAAAATTGGGCTCTAAGTTTGTTTTGTATTGCATTTCTTGCAAGGAACAGTGTTTTGATTGCTTATATTGCTTTTGCTTTTCTGCTCATTGTCACATGTGAAATGGCAATGGTGCTTCCACATGTTGCAGTTATTGCAGTCTTTTTGTCAATACTCATCCTGCTAAACCAGACTACAGAAAGCTCTTGGGTTATTCATCCATTCTATTCCCTGCTGTTACTGTCCCTCTCACTGACTGCAACGCCTCCCCTCAACAGTAGATATGCAAGAGGTATACCAGTAGACATAGCAGATTTTCCCTCCCACTTTACCCATTTAAAACACCTTCCTGTGCTCTTCTACTGAAGTGCTCTACCCTCTTGTTTTTTAAAAGACATTTGTAAGCTGTGGTTTCAAAAGGTGCTTGATTCTCTGCAGGGTTTTACAGCCCTTTTAAAGGGATTGTTTCAGCCCAGTTTTAAAGGGATTGTTTCCTGCCAAAAGTTTCTTCCTGCTCACTTTCCTGCTCTCCCCTGCCATGATGATTCCTTTTGTGAAGGTACAAAGAGAAAGATATTGAGTCAATGCTGCCCTGGTGGTGGCTGCTGCTGCTCCCTCTTTTTGCCATCATCAGCTCTTCTTCCTCTTCCCCCACTGCCTCCCACTTCCTCCAAAGTTGTGATGAAAACCCCCTCCCCCAGACTCTGCAGGGACAGTCATCACAAACAATTGCCATATCTCCAATTATCATGCATGATGCTCCTTCCTGGTATTTGTTCTTCTGAATGCCTAATTTATTTGTCCTCTTATGTCTCCAATTATGAAGTCTTCATGTGGGTATTGTTTAGTTTCAGGGTGGAGCTCTGGAGCTGTACCTCCGGGTAATTGACTGGTAAGTCATGCCTGTTCTTGTATTCTTTCTGGTGCTGCTAGCTGGAGGGCATGGATAAGGGAAGGGGGCCACCATTCTGCTTGAAACAGTTGGTTCTCAAAGTCATGGTAAGATTCTAGTCCAGGGGTCGGCAACCTTAAACACTCAGAGCCATTTGGACCTGTTTTCCAGAGGAAAAAAACACCTCAGGAGCCACAAAACCCTTTTGACATCTAAAATGAAGATAATACTGCATATATAGTTTTTTTTTACCTTTATGCTCTTATAGGTCCCATTTTTATAATGCAGCCCCCTCTTGTAGCTTTTAGTTAGTTTTGTCATACATTGTTGTCCTGTGTTTTCAGACGCCTGGTCCTCTATGGTGTTTTGCCTGATTCTAAGGCCATTCTCTGCCTGGAGAATTATGCCCACTTTAAGCAAATTAGCTCCCCTTCTTTCCCCCAACAAATGACCCTGGCTCTGCCCTGCAGTCCTGCTGGACCCCACTCCAGAGTAGCTTGCCTGTTCAACCTTCAGATGTCCTCTCTCCTGCCAGCAGCCTCCCGCCACTACAGCAGACCCTTGGTCCTTAGCAGGTTTTGGGCACAGCAGCCACACTTCAAACTCCAGTGTCTCCAGCAGTCCATTAGTCACAAAGTCAATCAGAGTATCCAGGGCAGAGTCCAAAGTCAATAAGCCAAGGTCAGAGTCCAAAGTAAATCAGTCAGAGTATCCAAGTCAAAGTCAATAAGCCCAGTCAGTCTACACTCCTTCTCCAACTCACACCCCTCTTCCTGCCTCAGGTGCTCCTTATATCCTTGAGGGCCCTGTTGCCTTCAAGTGGCTGCAGCTGTGCAGCACACTCTGCTGGATGCCCTTAAAGGGGCCACTGCTGACACCACATCTACCTCCTCACCAGATCTTCCAGGATTCCAATACATATGGCGGTTATGACATCTGCTTATCTTACATGGATACTAAAGAACTCCCCCCACCTTCCAGAGGCACCCTGCTGGAAGGAAGAAAGGACACAGACTCCAGAGGTGGGGAAGAGAAGAAGGGGGGGCAGCCACAGGTCAGCTTCTGCCCTGCCTGCCTGCCTGCCTGCCCTCCCTCACTCAGGCTGCAACCCTCTCCACACTATCCTGGGAGTAAGCCCCATTGACTACAATGGGACTTCTGAGCAGACAAGTTGGTTGGAGCTCTCAGGTTGCAGTCCTCTCCACACTTTCCAGGGAGGAAGCCTTATTGACTACTTGTGAGTAGACCTGCATAGGAGGGGGCTGAGGCTGCCTTCACTTTCCTGGGAGGAAGCCCCACTGACTACAGCAGGGCTTACTTGTGAGTAGACCTGCACAGGAGGAGGCTGAGGCTACAGCCCTCCACACCTTCCTGGGAGGAAGCCCCACTGACTACAGCTTACTTGTGAGTAGACCTGCACAGGAGGAGGCTGAGGCTACAGCCCTCCACACCTTCCTGGGTGTAGCCCAGGGACTACATCGGGGCTTACTCTCGAACAGACCTGTGCTGGCTCCCACTGGCTCCAAGGCTGCCTTCCCAGGCACCCTTTCCTGGGAGTAAGCTTCATCTGCTGTAATGGGGCTTACAACTGAGTAGACACACAGGATGTCTCCTCAGCTGTGGAGGAAAAGCCTCTCCTTGCACTGAGTGGGGACCTGCTCAGGGAAAGGCAGGCTGCAAGGGCTCGCAATGGCTGAGAAGGAGGGAGGCTCAGGATTGGCTGGTCTGTCTGCCAGTGAAGGGCTCTGAGCCATTCCAACAGAAAAAGCCAGGAGCCTGCTGGATGCTGATTGGCTGATCCTGCTGGAGAGTTGGGGAAGGGAAAAACAGGGAGCTTTAGCCTGCAGAGCAGGCAAAATTGAAAAGGGAAACCAATGCGGGGCAGGTGGGGGTGAAGGGAGAGGAGGGCAGTGAGCTCAGGGGGCGGAGGGATGGGAAAGGTTCCCTATCATTTGTACAGCGTCTGTGTGTGTTTGCTCTTTTGCAGGTTATACTGAATGCACATAGGGAGCAGGGGTAGAACCACAGCAGGCCCAGTTTCATTCCCCCTCTCCATGCACTCAATGCAAAGTGCGATCAGTTCTATACAGCTGTCACTGACCTACAGCAAGCAGAAATAAATTGTTAGTTATGCATCACTAGGCAGACAGGTTTAGGAAATGTGATCTGCACATCATTTGTTCCTTATCAAATTTGCACCCTTGTGCAACCAACCTATGGAATCAAGATTGCAAGCCAGCACAGTAATGGGAACAGTCAGTGCTGGCATCATGTTGCTGGGAGCCCTCAGACATTACATGAAGTCTTAAGCTGAGTTCACCATAGCATCTCATGTCCTGCCCTGGTACTGAGGGTTAGGGAGGGCCTCAGCTGGGTTGGCTTTCTGATGGAAATAAGACCTCAGCCGGTACCCCAACTGGTCCAGCCCTGACTTTCTTTTCCTTGGAAACAACACAACCTCCTCTTATGCTAAATAATACCTGGAAAACTCTGTGCAATTCCCAGATAAACAGTTGTGCTTTATGCTTGAAAAGAAGGGGATAATACAGGAGCATCCATGTCAGTAGTAAAATATGCCTTCAGTTGGGAGGCTGGTTTTTTAGGTTGCAAATTTGACTCAAGATTCTTAATTGTTAGGTGAAGCCTGTGAAAGTACAGTTGCTGTAAAGGACATGCACACGCGCGCACATACACAGGAACCAATGAAAAGAATCTACACCTGTCTGATGACACGATCGGTCTCTCTGTTCCAGGTCACAGAATCTCGATGTGCGTTTGGGGTATGAGCTATGTGCTGCGGAACAGGATTTCCTACACAAAAGGAAGCAAGTGGTTGCTGATGCCTTCAATAAACTGTTTAACCTGAGAAGATACCTTCCTGAGGATGAGGTGTGTGTGTGTGAACACTCTGTGATGGTGTGAGGGGACATCTACTACATTTGATTTGGTCATTGGAATAATTGAACTGGGTCTGTATCTGAAGTAGGCATGACATTCATTTAGTGCTGAGCTCTTGAGTCAGCATGAAACATGTCACAGAGGGGGGAAAAAGGCAAGAGAGCACCCACAAAACTTCTTTCCTTCTAAAATTAATCTCCCCATACTTTTGGGTTAGGGACAGGATTAGTCTTTCCAAAAACCAACTGTCACTTTGGGAAAAGGATTCCATAGGGGGTTTCCAGTTTTCAGGCCTCCAGTGTCCATCTCAGTGGGCTGTCCAGGGCACAGCAGGTTTTCATTTTGACTTCTCCCTTCAGGGGCAAAAATGTCTATGGCCAACTAATTTATTTGTGTTTATTTTTACGCTCCTTTTCGGGAATATAGGCCCCAAGAGTTCAAGCTTCCAAAACAGAAGATACAGCTTGTAGGTAGATTTAAATACTGACAGCTCTCATTTTCAAAATTAAGCACTGAACTTTTAATGCTGAAATGAAATATTTAACACATGTTCAGGCTGTAAATGGCATTAGAAGAAATTGGTGTCAAACGACTATTTGACTTGGCTGTGGTATATAAGCTGCATTGCCCCAACTTTGCTTGTGGTCATCCACAACCTTCACATGCAACACAAAATATGCATTCCTATTTCAAAGTAAGTTCCACTAAGTCAGGGGTGGGGAAACATTTTGGCAGGAGGGCCACATCTCTCTTACACTGGGTCAGCGGATGGGGCAAAAGAATGAATTTACATTTGAAATTTGAATAAGTTTACATAAATGAATGTACAGTGATGCCTCGCAAGACGAAAGCGTTTGGTGGTTTTTTTGGTGACTCGCAAGACAAATTTTTTTCCTTTTTTTTTTTGGTTTGTTTTAAATCGCGATTCGCAAGACGAAAATTTCGCAATACTAAACGACTCGCGGAACGAATTAATTTCATCTTGCGAGGCACCACTGTATTAGAGATGGAACTTACATGAATGAATGAATTTTACTTAGCTTATTATATTACTTAGCTTATTCACATGAAAACTATACTACGGGCAGTCTCTTCCCCCCAACCCCCAGAACATAAAGCCCAGATTGAGAAATAACTTTATCAAAGGCAAGGAAAATGGAATGCTGAGGAATTTGATTTCAGCAGAGATGGCAAACCTAGCCCATGATGACCACACTCTTTCCCCCACCCCCAAGAATAAAGTAGATTGAAACATAACTGTATCAGAGGTCAGGAAAAACATGGGAAAAATAGTAGATATATCTGAAGGATGAAATAGGAAAACACCAGGGATTTCTAATATTTTCCAAACAGAAAATGGAAACCCAGAAAGAAACCACACTGCCCAATCCCCCACCAAACCAGAGAGAGCAGAATAAAAAAAAGTAAAAGCAGTTACATCTGGGATGAAATGAGCATCGCTAAGTGACGAAATGGGAGGCACCAGGCACTTCCAAGTTTTTTTAAACAGAATCATAACTAAACCAGGAATTGGGGGGGGGGGATAACTGCAGGAAAAGGTAGTGATGCACATGGGGAAAAACAGCAGAATACAGCACCTGGGTGAAGGAGGTTACAGGCAGCAAAGAAATCAACAAAGCACAGACTCAGACCAAGCCAGATGTGGGTAGGGGAGTGGAATAAAACACCCAGGAAAAGGCAGCAAACACATGGAGGCATAAATTGATGCACTTGGGGCAGTCAGAGATGTGCCTTCACCATGTTTGTTTCACCCCCCCCCCCAAAAGAGACCAAGTAACTGAACCAAGCGCCCAGCAGCTGCTGCAACTGTGTTTTTTCCCCTCAGAGCTTGAAGTCACCCAGTGCTCCAGGTTGGAAAGAAACCTCCTTTCCAATTGGTCCCACCTCCTTCCAACTAAACTCCAGAGCACAATCAGAACCCCATCCGGCTTTCCCTTCCTCTGCCACCCCCTCCCCACACATACGTGCACCTTCACTCACTTGCCCAGCACACATTTCTCCCAGTTCATAAACAAAGCAGCACATTCAAATGGCCCCATTTTGCTGTATCTTGGTGCCCACCTGCCCCTCCCAATTCAAACTCAAGTGGCACATTCAAATTGACCCATGGTTGGTCACCCCATGGGACATGTGACCTTAGCTGTGGCCTCCCTGAACTTCTCCTGTTTGCCAAATGGGTGGGGCTTCTTCAGAACTCTCGCGCAAGAGCTCTGCAGGACCAGCCATTCCCTTGTTGCTGCTACAATGAGCAGTTGCGTTGAGCCAGCGAGGGCTATGGTGGGTCTCCAGTGGGCCAAGTGCCTGTTGGAGATGGGGGGCTCCCTGGGGGCCAAATTTGGGGTCCCTGAGGGCTGCAGATGGCCCATGGACCAGGGTTTTCCCACCCCTGCACTGTTAACTGATCTATAAGCTCCATTTAACATAGGATTTCAGTCTTCATAACTTTTGTCTTTTCATTTTATAAAGTTCTCTCTGCAGACTTACATTGTGCCAAATTATTCATTCATCAGGTGTATTGATATTGGATGTTTTGCCTGAAGAGCTCATTGCTTGCTGCCTGTAGAATGTTTGTTCTGAAACTGGAATCATACTTACTAGCTAAATTTTATGATATAATTAAGAGAGGGGTGTGTGTGTGTTATTGTAATCTTATTTTGGGGGGGGAGTCACTGGAGTAAGTATTGTTTATTATTAATATTATTATGAATGTTTATATTCTGCATTTCAATTAAATGTTCAGTGCTTCTTCGGTGACTACATTGTAGTGTAGTCGTGTAGTGTAGTGTAGTCACATTCAGTGACTAGGGTGTAGCGCCCTACAGGTAGACCACAGCTGCGATACAAGGACATCTGCAAGAGGGATCTGAAGGCCTTAGGGATGGACCTCAACAAGTGGGAAACCCTGGCCTCTGAGCGGCCTGCTTGGAGGCAGGCTGTGCAGCATGGCCTTTCCCAGTTTGAAGAGACACTTGGCCAACAGTCTGAGGCAAAGAAGGAAGGCCCATAGCCAGGTAGACAGACCAGGGACAGACTACACTTGCTCCCAGTGTGGAAGGGATTGTCACTCCCGAATCGGCCTTTTCAGCCACACTAGACGCTGTTCCAGAACCACCATTCAGAGCACAATACCATAGTCTTTCGAGACTGAAGGTTGCCAACACACAATTAAATGTTCACAAAACAGTTTGTGAGCAAAATAATAAATTTATTATCTATCCTGTCCCAGAAGGACTCGCAAACTGAAAAGATGCAGAAGGAACACTAGCAAACAGCAGTTAAAAAAGATGCAATGCCCTGGTGAACAGTTACTCTCTCCCTATTAGATGTAAGAGGAGCACCACTTAAAAAGTGCCTCTTTTTATCTGTTTCCCAATATTATTCTGAAGGGCAGAATCCTAGCAATCAATTTCTGGTTCCATAATATCGGTGGAAGGTCCCAGTTTACTCTAGTGAGCTACAGGTCTTCCCAAATTTTGGGCACTTACAAATTTGGTTGGCAACCTTCAGTCTCGAAAGACTATGGTATAAGCCTACAGCACCCGGTATTCCCAAGTGGTCTCCCATCCAAGTACTAACCAGGCCTGACCCTGCTTAGCTTCCAAGATCAGATGAGATCGGGCATGTGCAGGGTAACAGTTGCTGCTCACAAATTAGTCCAAATGTAACTCAGGTTAGTTTTTTTTTGAACCATAAAAGTGATAAGCATGAAACAAGATGCAACTGGATAGTGACCAGATGATTAAGTTTCAGATTAGCATTCACCCATTGGCTATCCAGTTATCCACACCCACAATATGTGTTGCTTTTATGTGCTGTCCGTTTCTGGACTCACTGCAATGCCTTGGGAGCAACAGGCACCCCATCAAACCCCCAGTAGGGGAGCAGCAAATGGCACCGCACCATACCACTAAAGCCCAGATATGTGCCTGGCCCATCCACCATTCCCTGGGCCACCAGGGTACAATGCCAGAGACAACTTCCAGCCTCTTGCAAATCTTTATGAATATGCACCAAGTCTCAGGAGAGGGGCTGTGCTGCCATAATTCAGCTGGCTAGTGGTTGTTATAGTGGCAGAGGGGAAGGACCTTGATTGTGTATTTCATTCACAAGGAGGAGCAGGCAGGGGCCTCCTTTTTGACTACTCACTGCAGGATGAGGGACTCGCCACTTTGGGGCAATGTCACCCCTTTAACTATGGGGTGGGACAAGTAAAGTGGGGCTGGGCCTAAGGAGAGACAGCTCAGGAAGGGGTGGATCCCCCAGAGGAGAGCTTAGAACTACATAAGGCACCTGGGGTAGATGATGAAGCTGGACAGGCTACCTCAAGGCTGCCCAGTGGGGCTGAGACCAGGCTAAGCCCAAGAAAGTAGACAGAAGACTGGTAGAAGAGGTAGGAGGGTGCGCCAATCCCTTTCTCATCACTGAACTCTGAGGCCTGATTGGGTCCCTATCACTGAAAAGGGTCAAGGGGGATTCAGACACCTAGTTGCTTATTTTCTTTAACAGGTCCCAGTGGTAGCTGTTATGGCAACAGGAGGTGGACTCAGAGCAATGACAGCGTTGTATGGTAACCTGTTAGCACTCCAGAAACTGAACATTTTGGATTGTGTTTCCTATATTACCAGTGCTTCTGGATCGACCTGGTAAGAACTAATTAATGAGAACCCCACTGATACTGGACATAATCCAGAGACAAAATGGATGTCACAGACCAGCTAAATTCGACATAATTTATGCACAGATTTTAGTTCTTGGTTTTCATTTATGCCTGCCCACTGGGATTTAGTGGTGGTGGTGGTGGGTTGGACAAATCCTGTTTAGCCATCGTGCCTCTCATCCAGAAAAAATGAGAGGTGAATCTCAGTCAAGTACAAAATGAAAATTTATCAGTACAGTTGAACTTATCAATGCCTTTCAGCAAGTATCTTCCTTGGGGAGGGGGCATCAATTCCAAATATAAGGATTATGGATAGAGAGACGGTAGAATTTTGAAAGAGTTGTGGGCTCCAGGATATGATGAGCAGCCCTGACGTCTTGTTTTGTAAGTGCTGAAAAAGTTGATTCTGTAGCATTTTTATTTGAAAGATCAATATTCGTGGAATGCTATTAGTAGGCAAGCACTTGTTTTGTAACTGCAGACTTTCCTCCTCCATTCAGGACTTTGACAAATTTGTATCAAGATGCTAATTGGTCACAGAAGAATCTAGAAGAGCACATCCAAGCAGTTAAACCCCAGATATTGAAGAGCAAGTGGGATTATATTTCCGTCGAACGGCTGAAGGTCTATCACAAAGAGTTGGTTGAGAGGGCAGAAATGGGGTACCTTCCATCCTTCACAGCCCTCTGGGCCCTTGTCCTAGAAGCTTTCTTACATGATAAAGTATGTTTATAACCTATTATAAGAAAATACTATTCATGTTATTCCTTCTGGTTTAAACTAGGGACTGATGTAGATACAAGTATGAAGCTTTATACAATCTTCCCTCATTTCATCTGTACCTAATTCATTTCTGAAAATGGTCATTGTAGCAAAAAATTGGAAGGGTACAATTATTCCATTAATTGTAATGGGGACAATTCTAACTCATTCCAAAGCCATTCAAGTTCACCCAAAATCACTGTAAGTCAGCAGTTCCAAATCTTATTGGCACTATGACCTACCTTGTCCTCTGCAGTGGGAGGTGGCAGGGGGCCTCTTCTGGGTCGCACAAGACCAGTGACCCTCTACTGGCCTATGTGGGCTTCAGAATGGCAGACGTGACTTTCAGGCTTCTGCAGGCCATTCTAAGCCTCACAGAGGATGGTAGTGTGGGTCACTGGCCTAGCGAGACCTGGAAGAAGCCATTGGGGCTGTCCAGTGCCTCTGGAATGGCTTCAATTTGGAGCCATTCCGACAAAAGGGAGGATAAGAGTCCCACCAGTGACCCAGATGGTGTGGGTCACCCATCTTGTGACCCACAGTTTGGCAAAGGCTGCTGTAAGTGCCTGATATCATAAGGAAAAAATTGTGTTGCACAATAAAGTTAAATAACCTTTGGTTAAATGATCTAAGATAATAAACATAAAGTTCCACTTGCAGACAAAGATCTTTCTTATTGCATTTTGAGGTGTAGCCTTCCATATTTATTCTGAAGTTTCCCCACATTTTTTATATTAGCCCAATGAGAGCAAACTGTCAGAACAACGCTCGGCTATTAATCAAGGCCAGAACCCGTTGCCTATCTACACAGCCATGAATGTCAAAGACAAAGACTTCAGCACCTTTGATTTCAGAGGTAGGTGTAGCTATGTAAGTCACAGTGCTCTTTGTCCTCCTTGCTCCCTCTGTGCTCAGCATCACACATCAGTGTGTGCAGGTGGATAGGGTGAGTGCAGCTCATGTATAACACATGCAACATGTGAGCATCTCCTGTTGTGCCACTGTAGCTCCTTATTGAAGGATCATGTTGACCAAATATGAAGTGTACCATTTGGCAAATGCCTTATTCTAGGCTGGGGTAGAATCAATATGGGCCAGATCCAGCGCTGGCCAAAGGCCCATACTTAGGACTACCTGTCTGGGCTAACCCTAAACTTGTAAATCTGTCCAGTCCACTTTTAAAGGCCAGACGCCATTACAACAAGGAGTTCCATAGACTAATTACACACTGGGTAAAGAAATATTTTCTTTTGTCTAACTCTCCCCACACTCAATTTTAGTGGATGTCCACTGGTTCTGGTGTTGTATGAGAGGGGGAGGAACATCCCTCTATCCACTGTATCCATGCCCGGCATAATTTTGTATGTCTCAATCATGTCCCCCCTCAGGCACCTCTTTTCCAGATTGAAGAGCCTCAAATGCCGTAGCCTTTCCTCGTAAGGGAGGTGCCCCAGCCCAGAAATCATTCTAGTTACTCTTCTGCACCTTTTCTAGTTTCACTATGTCCTTTTTGAGATGTGGTGACTATAACTGAACACAGTACTCCAGATGTGGCCTTTTTATTGATTTGTGCAGTCGCATTATAATATTGGCTATTTTATTTTCCCTTTTAAATAATCCCAAGCATGGAACTGGCATTCTTCACTGCCACCACACACTAGACTGACTCATCAACCTGTTCCACCAGCACCCCAAGATCTCTCTCCTGATTTGCCATAGAAAACTCAGGTCCCATTAGCTTATATGTGAAGTTTTGATTTTTTTTGCTCCAATATACGTTACTTTGCATTCACATTGAAACGCATCTGCCATTTTGCTGCCCATTCTCCCAGTTTGGTGAGATCCTCTGAAGTACTTCACAATCCCTTCTGTTCTTCACTACCCAGAGAAGTTTAGTGTCATTTGCAAACTTGGCCACTTCACTGTTGTCCATATCTTCAGTTCATTTATAAACAAACTGAAAAGCACTGGTCCCAGGACAGATGCCTGGGGCGCACCGCTTTTCACCTCTCTCCATTGTGAAAATTGCCCTTTGAAACTCACTCTCTGTTTCTAGGTCCTCAACCAATTCTTAATCCATTAGAGGACCTTCCCTCCTATTCCCTGATTGTAAAGTTTTCTCAGCAGCCTTTGGTGAGGGACTGTGTCAAACAGCTTCTGAATATCCACAGGTTCTTCCACATTCATGTGCCTGCTGAGCTTTGTAAACTTCTAAATTTTAGAAATCTAAAAGGTTTCTGAGGCAAGACTTACCCTTACAGAAGCCATGCTGATTCTCCCTCAGCAAG
Organism: Tiliqua scincoides; assembly: GCF_035046505.1. Taxonomy (NCBI): domain Eukaryota; kingdom Metazoa; phylum Chordata; class Lepidosauria; order Squamata; family Scincidae; genus Tiliqua; species Tiliqua scincoides. The sequence continues at coordinate 15,546,358 of NC_089821.1, forward strand.
GCTTGTACTTCTATGTGGTTTTTTTAATCTTTAAAGAGGCCTTCTACCATCTTCTCTGGAACAGACATTAGGCTGACTGACCTGTAACTTCCTGAGTCCCCTTTTCTTCAAAGATTGGTGTGCCATTTATACCTACTGACTTGTGGGGCATGAAAGCTTCTTGTGCTCTTTTGGTTGCAGAATGGATGGAATTCAATCCTTATGAAGTCGGGTTCCTGAAATATGGTGCCTACATTAGTGCAGAAGATTTTGATAGCAAATTCTTCATGGGAAAACTGATGAAAAGGCTCCCAGAGTCTCGAATTTGTTATCTGGAAGGTAATCTGTTGCTTATAAGCTAAACTGGAAGCTGTAGCACAAGTTGATCTCTGGCAGTTGATCCTTTTTTCAAAGTTATCTGTGCCCTTCTGTAATTGATTCTCAATACTTCATTCACAACTCCTGTGCACTGAGGGATTGGAGCCACTCTCAAAACAGAGGATGCAACTGAGGCAATAGGGCATGCGTGAGGGTGATATCTCACTATTTATTATACTATCCAAAATATTATACTATCCTTTTGGACGAGGAGAGTGGAAGGGCTCCATAATGTTATGCATGGAAAGAACCAAGTAATCGTATCACATTGCAGCTGATTTCATGTTTCGATAGAAGAAATGCACTCTCAAGGGTAGATGACCTGACTGCTCCTTCCTCACCTCTAGTCTAGTGCATATGTTTTTATGAATAGCACAGATTCAGACAACTATGTGAATGCATGACTTGCAACTTCCTCCTACCAGAACTCAGTTATACAGAGGGGTTCCGTGCACGTTTACTTCAACCAGTCTGCTTTCAGCATTCCAGGTCTTTTTTGTAACTTGTCAAAGCATTTCCAGCTGACATCAGAAAATTAGTTGGTTGTTTAAGTGAGGTCTTGTACATTCATTGGTCCTAGTGAGAGTTGCTACTGTTTAATTTGAACTGATACAGCTGCTTACCTTTGTGTGATTGGACTTGCAGGTATTTGGAGCAATATTTTCTCTCTGAATCTGCTGGATGGTTTGTACTGGTGCTCAACACCAGACGAATTTTGGGAACGATGGGTCAAAGACATGTCAGAAAGTAAGAGTTTCACTACTGATCACTTTATACTTGATTGCTTGCATAGCAGTTTTCTGCTTTAAACAGGAGAGCTAAAGGTGGATAACATCCTGCCAGCCTTACTTTTGGTCTTCTAAAGCAGTGGTTCCCAACATTTTATTCATTTCCATACCCCTTGGCAGCCCATTTCCATAAATTGTACTCTTCATATTAGCCCCACAAGTCATTCTGATGCCAGCCCTGCAAGGCATTCTAATACAGACCTGTCTTCAGCCATTATTCAATTGTGCCCCTGGGGATACACATACCCTAGGTTGGGAACCACTGTTCTAATCTAAAGCAATGAGTTCTGCTGTCATGCCATAAGACATTATCTTCAAGAGAATGCGACTATTAGACCATAGACTTCTGTATTGTCAAGACTGTCTGGAAGCTGTAATTCAAGGATGTAGGCAGGAATTTGCAGGCAGGATTTTTTTCTTCCATGTTGGGTATTCAAACATGGGATGCTTTCTATGCAGAACAGATGCTCTTTCATGTGATCTGTTTCTTTGTTTAATTTATATCTTGCTTTTCTCCCAAAAGGCATCCAAAGCAGCTTACAATATACTATTAAAATACATACACATAAATAATTAAACTAGATAAATATCATAGAAATATATTTCCCTTACCTCTGTATAGGCCCCCTGATGGTGTATGGGTCACCCTGGACCTATCCAGTGATATAGCTGGCATATGGCTAGAGACAGCTAGGGGGTGGGGTAGGCCAAAAAAATGGGGGATAGGATTTAGCACACATGACTGCCACCAAATCCAGCACATCCCTCCCCAACACACCCCTGGTTCCTTCCTATTGCAGCCCTTCCCCACCCACTGCTCACCTCTGCCTCCTCTGGAGATGGTAGGCACTCCAGTAGAATGCAGACACCAGCCATTTACACTGCAGCCCCATTGTGTGCAACACAGCGGCATCAATAGTGCTGATGGAGAGGGCCTTTTGCTGATGGAATGCTAGTTGATAGGATTGGGCCCCACGTCATTCATCCAACCTCAAGGAGGCTGAGAATCTCAGTAACACAACATATAACTGCAGTAAGCCTAGATTAAAGGGAATTGACATGTAGCCCCATACAGAAGCTGTGACCATGGTGTGTGTACTGGCCATTGTTTACTAGGCAAACTACCTCCATGAAAGGAAACAGGAGCCCCGTCCGGCTGCTAATGAATCCAGTTAGAGCATCTGCATCCTTGGAGGCTCTGAATGATGGGAAAAGTCCAAACATTTTGATATCAATTTTTAGCTATCTTATTGTGATAACGGAGTTTGGGAACACTCCTTTACTGAGCCTTCTGTTAAGGAAAAAGAATTGCAGGACGAGCCTCTCCCTGCAAGATCCTGAGAATACCTGAGCAAATAACAATGATGCAACCTCTTCTTTCTTTTGATTAAAATTTTTCATATTACTTGTCAGTTCTTAAATGAACAACTATAACAAAAATTGTGATGGCACTGCCTAGAAATGTGAATCTTTCCCCCTGTTTCAGTGGTTACCAAATTGTGAGCCATGGCTCTCAAGGAAGCTGCAGAAAACAGCCAGGGGAGCCACGGAATCCTCTCAAAAAACGCACTGCCCTATACAATGTGTAGCAGTGGTTTTCAAACTGGTGTGTCGTGATGCCCCAGCCTGAAGGCCCTGGCCTCTACCCACTTATGGGGTGGGTGCAGCAAGGAGGCAGAGAGGTGGAAGCGACGCGATCCCCAGGATCACTAAGGGGGGTTGCAGGGACTGGGATGCACTCACCATTCCCTGCAGCAGCCGTCCTGGGGTGCGGGGAGCCCTGCTCAAGTGTCTACAGGGCTCCCTAGCTCATCAGAAGTTGAGCAATCGCGCTCCACTTCTGATTTTGTGGAAGTGGAGCGCGATCACTCCACTTTAGCTTTCTGCAGGCTGGGGAGCCCTGCAGATGCTCGCGCAGGGCTCTCCACACCCCAGGATGGCTGCTGCTGCTTCTTCTGTAATAATTATCTTGTATTGCCTTGAGCCTTGTTTGTTTCACAGAGTTCTAGGATGGTGTTTCCTTTTTGGGCTCCATGAGATAGTATCCTATCCAGGGCTAGCCTGAAGTATGCAGCTGGTAGAATTATGGAGAGAATTTAGTGGTTTTTTGGTCTCTTACATTATGATTCTTGTCAACGCTACTAGATTTTCCTTGCATTTTCAGGGAGAGTTCCAATTTGTGGATACTTTTTTCGTAGAAAAGGGTAACAAATTCATGACCAGTCTTGTAAAGTGTTACATTCTGGAAAAAGAACTTTCCTGAAATTGATTTTTTCATGTTTTTGTTTCAGGTGAAAGAAAATACTCAGAAGATGGAGGCACCACTGTCTACAAGCCTCCAGACACTGCAACTGGGAAACTCTGTGAAATTTTTAATGACATTTTAACTGATCGTCCATTGAAGGGGGCAACGCACAATTTCCTGAGAAGCCTTGCCATGTATAAAGACTACATGCAGCAAAGCAATTTTATTCAATGGAATGGTGATTAAATATGAAATATCAATAATTAGCTTTATTAATAATATATAATGATTATTAAACATTAATGATCAATACACTTGCAAACTTTTAGACTGCGTCAATTGACTCAAGGTGCAATCCTAACAAACTCTTGAGCACTGACATAGCTGTGTCAATGTGGTGCGCACTGCATCCTGCAGTGGGGAAGCAATCAAGGGAGCCTCCTCAAGGTAAGGGCATGAGTGTTACTTCATCTTGGGGCTGCATTGCAGCTAGATCAGTTCTTGAATGTTTGTTAGGATTGCACTCTCAGTCAATTGAAAGGATTCCTACTTAGTTCCCAGTCCTTGGAAGTCAAATGAGATCAGTTACACAGTTAGACCATTTCTTTTCTCTGTGCTATTTTTGGTTTTGTAGGGAAATTGCCATCCTAAATGACCTGGGGAATGTATTTGCTGTTCAATTTATCTCTCATTTTTTTGACTGAAGTTCCCATAGTATCTGTTGTTGGCATCCTTCAGTCTCGGAAGACTATAGTATCGCGCTCTGAATAGTGGTTCTGGAACAGAGTGTCCTCTCCAGGGTGCGAAGCCTGAGTAGAGTAGATATGGAGGACAGACTGTTTCCCATGCAGCAAATCCCCCCTCTCCACGTCGCTGAAATGGTCCAATGGAAAGGCAGAAGCCAATACGGTTGGTTCCAGCGGCGTCGCAGGAGTTGCCAGAACGTGACTGTGTTCAGTCATGAACTGCCTCAGGGACTCTGGCTCTGGATTTTGCCTCGAGGTTGACTCCTGAAGCCTTTTCCGTAACTGGATGTAGCCACAAGGCAGTGGAGGTTTGGGGTCAGAGTTTTCCTTCTCTCAGATGAGCTGCCTTTCCAGGCTAACGAGTCCCATCTACCCGGTGGCTGTTTAGTCGCCTCTTACGACAAGTACAGCCAAACTGAGGACCTATTCTTATCCCCCAGCCCCCAGGGTTTCCATAGTAGCTAATATTCAGAAAATACAATCATTCCTTTCCAACTTTAACACTTTAAATGTTTGAAAACAAGTTGAATGAAATGGATATCCTTCTTCTGGAATAATGTTTATTGCCTTGAGGCTTGTTTCTTTCACAGAGTTCTAGGATGGTGTTTCCTTTTTGGGTTCCATGAGATAGTATCCAGCAAATAATAGAAAGAAATGTAAAGTCCTGTTCTGCACTTGGAATGAATAAAAGAGTTTGATCCTAGTTCTACACCTTAAAATGAATTTACTCTTTGAGATTTCCTCAACAGAACAAGGAAGCTCACCACTATGGGAGCATACCCCCTATTTAGCTTGGGCAGTTTTGATAATACAGGTGTACGTCACTTAACGATGGAGATACGTTCTCTGATCCCTGTTATGCAATTAGGTCGCTAAGCAAACATTCAGCCCAATATAGTACATTTGTTGTGTGAACAGAAATTCCGTGCCAGACACTCGCTGGCTGCACAGGCTACTGGAGACAGATTGCCTCTAATGCCTCTTCCTTGCATTTAGAGCCTCTGATGTGTAAACAGACACTCTGCTGCAGGCTATGGGAAATCTGACTGCCTCATTAAGAGCTGTTTTGTTGTGCTCTGACCACTGTCCTATATGTGGTCTGTCATCAAGCAGACGGTTGTTAAGTGACGCACGCCTGTAATGAAAAGAGCCAGCATTTACATCATGCATTTCAGATGTTCAGAGTGCTGACCGCCTTCGGAAGCAAAGTTGTAGAGCAGATTAATCCCCAAGTCTTCTATGGACCTCTTGGATTTGGCCAAAGAATTATCATTCAACTTTCAAGTCTGAAGGGCTAGTCACTGGGCATGTAGTAGCCATGGGAAAAGTCATACGGTATGCTCTGGCTCACCTGCATGGAAAGTGCTGCAGGTGCCACAACGCTCTGTGTTATCGGTGTTGCTGTCACTGCCTGGAATGGCTCTGATGGTAAGTGGAAGGGCCACTGACACGGCACATTGCGGCACCTGCAGTACTTACCACACACACCCCTCTGGCTACGCTACTACTAGGGAATTAATGGGAAGTAAGCAGATTGTGAATAGAAGGTGGTGTGCAGTTGTGCAAAAGCTTTGGAGTACCAGAAAGTATTTCTTGCCTTCATTCCAGGCATTCTGACTGTTTTGCCAAATTCCCAGTTCAAGCTTCACCTAGAGAACATGTCCACTTTAAGCTAATTAGCTCCCCTTTGTTCCCCAACAATGGCCCTAGTTTTGCACTGCAGGACTGCTGGACCCCACCACTTGTTCAACCTGCAGAGGACTTCCATCCTCCCTTTTCCTGACAGCAGCTTCTCCAGCCACTACAGCAATGCCTTGGTCCTCAGAAGGTCTTGGGCATTGTAGCCATACACTTATCTCCAGTGTCTCCAGCAGTCTCCAAAGTCCATTCACCTAGCTGTCCTTTAGTCAGTTCATCAGTCCATCAACCATTAGTTCCTCAGTTCAGTTTCCTTCTTTCCTGCCTCCAAGCTTTCCTCCTACTACTACCCTTACCCCTTTTTCTTCCTGCAGGTGCTGCTTTTATCCCTATTGTCTTCAGGTGGCTGCAGCTGTGCAGCACATTTACTGCAATCTAAAGCCCTGGAGGCCCTGGTTACTGGCCAGAGCAAGGGGCCACTGTTGACACCACACTCTATCTCCTCGAAGGATCTTGCGCGTTTCCATTACATAGACACAGCCTCCTCCTTTCTTCCTGTCCTGATAAGATTAAAACATGTTTTTTTTCAGATACTGTGTTTGATGAATCTCCCAGCAAGCTGACACCATCAGCCGAGTCCCTTTGCTTGACAGATATTTGTTATTTCATTAACAATAGTGGCTCATCACTCCTTAACCCCAAGAGGAACGTGGATGTCATCATCATGCTGGATTATGGTGTGATACCTTTCAAGGTGAGAACATTATTTCTCTATTTTTCTATGTGGGAAAGATGTCACCCCAAAGCAACCTCTGAGAAGAACAATTGCCATGTTGATGCCTGTTTGCCGGCAATCCCATGCTAGGGTCAAATCAGACATGTGCCTGATCATGCAAGTTGATCTGATGCAAGTTCATTTTATTATAAATAATAAGTGAGGGGGCCATGGAACAGGACAAATGGCATTCGGACAGTTTTCATTTGCCCCGGTTGTGGCATTGATTCAGATTGTACCTCTTCTGTGTTATTTTTGATTGGGGGGGGGGGGGACTTCTATTGGTTTTTTCAGGGGCTGTTTCACATCTCCCACTGTGCTAGCTCCTGATTTTAGAAATGGGCTATGTCAGAATGCCAGTGCAAGGGAGGGCACCAGGATGCAGGTCTCTTGTTATCTGGTGTGCTCCCTGGGGCATTTGGTGGGCCGCTGTGAGATACAGGAAGCTGAACTAGATGGGTCTATGGCCTCATCCAGTGGGGCTGTTCTTATGTTCTTATGTAACTAAAACTATAATCCTCCTTCCTCATCAGGCCAAGTTGCATGATTAACTGCATGTGTGAGGGGCTGGCCAGAAGGTGGTTGAAGCAAGCACCATGTACATGGCACTTCTTCCACAGTGGGGCTCAAAGTGCAGTGTGCGCGCATGTGTGTGCAGAGTCAGATCTAGGGTGGAGCCTGAGGGGCATCTGCCTTGGGCGCAATGCTAACATATGACTGCCCCACGCTCTGCTCTAGTTATGGAGGAGGTGCTGACAGCGCCCTGTTCCTTCTCCTCTGGAAGCTGGGAGCTTTGACAGAAGGAATGGGGCATTTGAAGCTGCAGTAGTGACCACCCTGTCCTCTGAGGAGAATCTGGAAGTGACATTGTGTGACATTCTGAGGTCACTGCCCCAGGCACCAGGGCAGTATGGCTCTCTGTCTCTGTGTGTGTGTGTGTGTGTGTGTGTGTGTGTGTGTGTGTGTGTGTGTGTGTGTGTGTGAAATTGGTGCTGTGGGAAAAGGGCTAAACATTGTCCCCCTGGTTCAGCTGCCCCCAACTGATTTGTACCTCTCTGTACCACAGCTACTTCTAAGTTTTGAAAGAGTGTGGGAGTTCCAGTTACGGATCTCCAACTGTTGACTTACCATAATTCTGGAATTAAGCAATTTCTGGAAAGCAAACTGTGTAAATTTTTGTTGGTTCCAAGACTGAATTATTTTGGTATCTTATTCAGCAAACAGAGATGTTTGCAGACTACTGTGAAGTGCAAGGCATCCCTTTTCCAAAAGTTGAGCTGAGTGAAGAAGACAGGAAGAATCCAAAAGAGTGCTATGTATTCTCAGATGACAGTGACCCCAGAGCTCCAATAGTAGTTTTGTTCCCACTGGTAGATTCCTCCTTCAAAGAGTACACAGCACCAGGTAAGCTTAGTTTTCATCAGCTTTTATCATTCTTTATGCTAAGCATTCTCAGAGATATTTTTCTCAGATATTTTGTTTAATTCATATTTATTTGTTCCTCTGGCTGAGATCTTTTCCTATGTGGGATTTCCAGTGAGTAAAAGATGTTGTAGGCATTGTCCAAAATTGGACAGTTCAATAAACTTTGTGCCATTTTCTGAGTTAAAATCATCTCCCCGGGCTGCTTTTACCTTAGGTAGAGAAAAGATACGAGTATGCACATCTTTTCTGCAGTGGAGTGGGGAAAAACAGAGTTGTTCTGTTTATGAAAAAACTGCACAAGGGAAAAGGGTTAAGAAATGACTAGAGAACATCTTAGAAAACAGAATCATAGATTGACACAAAGTGTAGCAGCCCAATCCTGAGCTGCCTGGGGCGCCCAGGCTCAATGGCACCGAGAAGGGCTGCCGCTGGATCCTGCACGCCCCAAGCTACTGGGGAGGTGCCTCGGGAGAAGGGGACTTTTGTCCCCTTCTCCCAGGTAAGGTAAGCAGCTCCGCAATGGGGCTACTCACTTAAATGTACTCACTTAAGGTAAAGGCACTCGTGTAGGGCGTGGAGCCCTACACGAGCACCTTGAATCCTGCGGAGCAGAGCTCCGCAGGCACGCCTCCTGCCTGCCCCCAGCACACCTCCCCCCTCCCCAGAACGCCTCCACCACCGTCCCTGTCCCCACCCCTGCCTACTGTGCTGCGGCTTGGTGGTCCAGGAGACCGCCAAGCCACGGAAGCTGGGCGACCGCCCCACGGAGCTCTGCTCTGCAGTATTCAAATCTTCTGCCTTGGTAGCACTGCAGTCTTCTGGCACTGCCCTCACGGTCATGGACAGCATACAGTGGTGGGGAACTGTGGCACACACTTAAATCAGTGGGGAGGGGAATAAGGAGATGGACCTAGAACCACTCCCTCTGTAGTGGCCAGGGCTATTCAGGAGGTAGAAGCTCTTCAATCCTGATAACTCTCTTCATTTGGAAGGACCATCGCTGTAGCTTTGTGCAGTCATTTGTGCATCCTTTTTCACCACTTCCAGGTTACATATGAATATTGACACTTCTCCTTGTATGTGAAATAAAGAGTGTGTACAGAGTGCAAGAGGATGTAGTTTTGTTCCCACCAACGTTGCCACTGCTTCCTAGTGGGAAGTGGCTGTGTTGTCCTACTTTTCTATATAACTCCATAAAACAGACAGTGCAGAAGTATTCTATTGGAAAAAACCCCGTTACAGTGAATTCCTATTTAATGAATAGAATGCCTCCATAGTATAAATGTAGGAATGTGACAAAAAATAAGAGACATTTGCACATAATGAACCCAACATATGTTTGCACTTTCCTGCCACTGAGGCTGATGTATGTGGAAGGAATGCCAAATCCAACATGCTCATTGCTGTGGCCACCCTCAACTGTTGGCGACAAATAAATGTGAGACCCAGACAGCAACACATTCATGTTTTGGAGCTACGGGCTCTGGTGGCAGCTGCAAAAATACCCAAGCAGGAGGCCTGCCCACTCTTCAATATCATAGGTTTCATACCATGCCAGTCTATAGACTAAATTCTTTTAAAAAGAGAACTCTCTCTTTAAAATTGTGGGAGATGCTTGCCTCTGAAGCAAACAGAGATTGTGCTTTGCTTCTTGAGATACTGTAGTTACTGTTCCTGAAACAATTTGCTTGGAGAAACCTCACAAACCACAAAACAATATTAATTCACTGTGAACATTTTATATTCTTGGTGTTGTCCCCCCGCCAGCCCCCTCTTCAAATCTGCTGCTTTTTAAAGTTCTCTGGATTGGGTCCAGACTCAAATGTACAAGTGGGGCAGGAGACAGAACGTGGCAGGAGATGTCTGAAGTCATGCAATATATACCTAGTATATTGTCTGAAGTCATGCAATATACACCTAGTATATTAAGGGCCCAATCCTATCCAATTTTCTAGTGCAGGTGCTGCTGTGCCAATGGGGTATGCACTGCTTCCTGGTGCATCCTGGTGCTTCCTTGCCTGATGGGGAGGCAATCATAGAGGCCTCCTCAAGGTCTGGGGACATATGTTCCCTTTCCTCGAAGCTGCACTGTGGCTGCACCGGTGCTAGAAAGTTGGATAGGATTGGGCCCTTAGTTGTCTGAAGTCATGCAATATACACTTAGTGCAAATGTATTTAAATAACCATCTAAACTGAGAGCTCTAAGGAAAGCTTTACTGTAGAATATATTGTAAGAGTTATGAAATGACCATTTCTTATGTATGTTATTGCTTGTTAATGGTCAGTGATTCCTCAATGGGTATTAATGGCTGGAAGTTGTTTCTGAACACACATACCAGTCACAATGGGGCTGAGATCATAACAGATGAACCTGTTTGCAGCTGTGCACTGAAGCAAGCAAAGAAGTCACTTTTGCAGCTGGTTAGATGGAAGGGAATTGGGCAACTCCAACAGAATGCCAGTTGATTTTTGGGGATGGTATGCTTCTTCAGAGACAGCACAGTCTGCTTGGTTCCCTGTCTATGCACTATGCTCAGCATGCAGACAACTATCATAAATGCACCATAACTCTGCAGGACTCTTATCTAAAGGAAAACTAAACTAAACCCTACACTACACTAGTGCTCTTGAACTTTTCACTGGTTTTAGGCAATCAGGAGCACATAACCATAAGCTATTACTAATTTTCTACCAGTGAACAAGGGCACAGACCTGGTAGTCCACATGTTGCTTTTCAAGTAGCAAGCACTGAAAATTCCAACTGAACATCAAAATGAGAATCTAAATACATGCATAAGGCATGTTTATCAGTGGGTCTTCTCTTCATTTTTCAGGGGTGAAACGCACTCCTTCCGAAATGAGCGGGGGCGAGGTAAACCTGCATCCAATCTACTCACCTTATCAAACACTGCATGTGACCTATTCGGAGGAAAACTTTGACAAACTGTTAAACCTCAGTACCTATAACATCCTCTGCAGCAAAGACAAGATCCTACATGCTCTCCAGTATGCTTTACAGAAAAGGCAAAACATTTGGACCAGAGGTTAAGGGCCCAGTCTTATCCAACTTTCCAGCACTGGTGTAGCCGCAATGCAACCCCGATGTAAGGGAGCAAATGTTCCTATAACTTGAGGAGGCCTCTGTGACTGCCTCCCCACTGCAGGATGGAGCACACCACCCCATTGACACAGCTGCACTGGCACTGGAAAATTGGATAGGATTTGGTCCTAAAACAGCAATTCAGCCTACACTGTAATTCTGGGCACAATCCTAACCAGGTCTACTCAGAAGTAAGTCCTATTTTGTTCAATGGGGCTTACTCTCAGGAAAGTGTGGTTAGGACTGCAGCCTCTGTCTCCTGGATTGGGTGGGGTTTCAGCATTTAGTCAACTCAGGGCCCAATCCTATCCAATTTTCCAGTGCTGGTGGGGAGGCAGTCACAGAGGCCTCCTCAAGGTATGGGAACATTTATTCCCTTACCTCGGGGCTGCATTACGGCTACACCAGTGTTGGAAAGTTGTATAGGATAATTTTCATCGTTGAAGGTAAAACATTTGTTGTACTATGTGGTTTGTAATGAATACTGACATATTTACCACCTTGTCATGTTTCAGTTCATGGTTTTCAAATGTTCATTTATTAAGATTTTTTTTTTTTACAGCCATCCACTTTGGGTTCATGCCAACTTTGTAGCTGGTGCTCAACTCAAAGTGTCTCAGAAAGTGGAGTTGGTAACACTCAACCTTCTGAAGTTATTGAGCTGATATTGTAGTGTATGCTTGGGATGTTTAAAGGCAGTGGTTCCCAAACTTTTTAGCACTGCAACCCACTTTTTAAAATGACTCTCTGTCAGGACCCATCTAGGTTTACCAGACTTAAAAAAAAAAGATGTAGAAAGAATCTATTTTATTTATTTATAAATAATAATAACCAGAAAAAGACCCTAAAACATTTATCTCCCTATTTTTACAAATGCTTGTAAACTGCAGGAACAATTTGTAAGGTAATTAGCAGCTACACTATCTGATTTTTGAATCACCTCAGGACTTGAGGTAATTAGTTGTCTGATCTTTCCATCACCCTTTGGCAACCCACCAAAAATCAGGCTGCCATCCACCAGTGGGTCCAGACCCAGTTTGGGAACCACTGTTTTAAGGCATGACCTTGGTATGTTAATAACTGGAAAATTTCTCAGGGATTTATTTAAAATTGTTTGGAGAGCTTACCCTGTACAACTCTAGCAGACTTGACTGCGATGTGTTGAATTTCAGTACCACTGAAATAAAACCATGGAGAGTGGTTTTCCCTTGGCTCTGTTCCATTATGCTTCATCTCTCTCTCTCTCTCTCTCTCTCTCACACACACACACACACCCCTTGATTAAATGATCTGAACATTCCCTGTTAAGATTTCTGTTCTTCCTTGTTGATACATTTCAGCTAAACAATAATCGCAGCACTGTTAACACTGAGTATTTAATATTGTGTCATATGTTGTTCATTAAATGCACTATTTACAATAGTGTTTTCATTGCTTGCGTGTAACTTGTGAATTCATGGTTAATACAGCAAATTCAGTCCTTGACACCGCTCTGTTATATAATTATTAATTATTATTAACAGTATTTATATACCGCTTTTCAATGAAAAGTTCACAAAGCGGTTTTGTGATAAATGTAAAGCGGTTTGTGATAATATAAAGTTATTTTAATGTTTGAAGTAACTTTTAGCTGTAAGTTCTCTCTGAACTTGGTATTCCCAAAGCAGCTCAGATGCATGTATTGGAATGTTGGAGGAAGTAATTCATCAGTAAAAGCATTTGCACCTCACTGAGGTCAAAAGAACTTTACTGCACTTAAAATACAACCCTAATGTAGTTTTGAGCATACAAATATTTCTCATGTTGGGAAAGAACTGGTTAAGCACCAGAGTACATATTTTGCATGTATGAAACCTAAATTCAACTTCTTCTCAGCTGGAGACAGTCACGAGAAGTGCCACCTGGACTAAGTCTTGACTATACTAAGCGAAAAGAACTACTGATCTGACTTGGTACACAAGGCAGCACATGAGGTGCTTCCAGACAGCTGTTTCTCCCAGTGGAAACAGTGGCATTTATGTATTAAGCATTCCACAGAAGGGGTACCAATGAGAGTGAACTTGATAGTATTAGGGTTTTTTTGCTGGTTACTTTGCTGTCCCCCCTCCCCCCCACTAATTCAACTAGTTCAGGGGTGTCAAACATAAGGCCTGCGGGCCAAAGTGGCCCCTGGAAGCAATTTATCCAGCCCCCTTTATTATTGGGATTTCTCGTATCTTGAAAATATGAACAGGGCTTGCACATTTTCTCTTGTCATTTGCAGATAATGTTTCTATGTGAGAATAAAGTGCTTATTTCTGGCCATCATCTGGCCAGTGCATAATAACATCACTTTCTGCTTAACGATGTCACTTCCGGCCCTCAGCAGGTAGCATGAATACTAACCAGCCCTCTCTGTGAAACTAGTTTGACACCCAGAGCTAGTTTGTCTGGACTAGCAGAGACCATCACTATCCCTATATTATTGTGTTGGGTGTTCTGATTCAGTATGCTTAACAAAAGCCTATTAACTTTGGCATCAGCCTGGTGGTGCTGGGTTCACTGCCCAGCACAGTGGCATTTCAACTAATCAAGAAGAGACTTCTTGACATTCATGCAAAGAATCTATACAGTGCTGCGAGCAAAGTCTGCTCCTCACTGAACCTTCAAATCCCTACCAATGCTGATCATATGCCATTGTACCTTACCTTGTTGAAACGCCCCTATGAATTCAGGGCATTCACCCTGGCCATGTGCAATGTATTTCCCTTGGCTGTGCTGTAGGGAAGATTTAATAAGACCCTGTATGATGAAAGATGCTGTAGATATAAGCCAGGTAAGATGGAATCTCTTTCCCACATGATTTTGCATTGCATGCTTCATCTGTAAGAAATATTTAGCCCCCTATTTGAACAAGTGGGCAGACTGTTTGGATGATATTCAACTGAAGACCTTGCTGTCATCTGAGTATCTGACTTTAACTGAGACTTTGGGGGCTTTCCTAAAGCATCTTCTGAAACATCGCAGTTCAGTCAATAGTATTAGAGAAATGGGTTGAATCTTCTAACATTTAAGGAATCATTACTATGCTTCAAGTCTGTGAATTGATTGTTTATGTATGTATGTGCGTGACATGCCAATAAAGATTCTGAAACTGAACTATTAACAAATTCCTAATTCTGGTAGTGTCCTTATGCCTCCCTCCATGAGTTACAAGATGTGTTACAGACCTGATGACTATGATAACATGTATAAAATATATTGGGAGAGAGCACTGGTTAAAACACAGTTTGGTTTTTAAGGGAAAAGTCTTTAAATTCCTTGGTATATAAGAGATGTGCCTGATAAAATTTGGTTTCTATATACTTACGAATGCTCTGGAAGATGCAACCATGGTCCTGAGGGTAAGCTTTGCAATGTCCTATGTAGACTCAAAAGAGTCCTTTGTCACCACCTCCAAACGTAAAGTATTAAAAACCAGATCTTAATATGGGACAAATTATCTCAGTCCTTCAGAATCAACTAGGGTTAATTTGATTTATACCATTTCAGGATCTTATTTAAAAGTATGAACAACATGCTAATACATGTTAAAGAAAGCTATGCAGAGACCACCCAGAAATAATATATTATATGGTATAGTATATTATATATTGTATCATCCTCTTATTATATGGAAATTTGAAGTACAAAAGCAGGTACTTCGGACACAAAACAGGAATGTGGCCAGTTGAGTTCTTAAGGAATTCAGAGCTAAACACGTAGGGCCCAATCCTATTCAGAGTGCACCGGCTCACCTGCAGTGTGCACTGTTGCAAACATGCCGTAAGGCACATTTGCGGTCCTAGTGCTGGTGCAAGCCCAGCGTTGGGCTAGCACCAGTGGAGCACTGGAGCTCCACCACTTGGCGGTTGCGTGGACCACCTGGCAGCAGAGAGGTAGGTGGGGAGGAGGTGTGCCAGAGTGGGAGGAGGCGAAGGGAGTGTGGGGAGGAGGCATGTCGGGGAGAGGGGCTACTCAATTCTACGAGGATCTGAGGGTCAGCGTAGAATTTAGAGCCTTCATGTCATGCAGACAGCCTGACAGGGAGGCTCAGGATGTGGTGGAGCTTTAGACATCAGGGAGTTAGTGGCAGCTGCTATGAAAGCATCAGAAGAGGTTCCAAGGCTCCCTTGAGAGCCGCATCTATCCTTTGTATCACATGGGTCCCTGGGTCCTCCTTCACCCTCTGATGGAATTACAGCATATAAAGACAAGGTAGCAGTAGGAGCATCGACGGAGTTCGCAAGGTACTCTGAGGTAGAGAATAAAGCTTACCAAGCAATTTGGAGGTATGTTTCTTCTGAGATGGTGTCGCCCACTCTGGTTCCAAGATGGACTTAAATGCCTCTGGAAGGAAACCTCAGGTGGCTTGGTAGTACTCTGAGGAAAAACAGACCCTTGGCCTCTGGCCTGGTTAGACTGGCAGAGGCAGAAGGTGATCTAGCCTCTGAGCCAAAATTGAGAGACCTACAGCGCAATCTTAACCTCCAGGTTAGGCCAGCACAAGTCACTTGTGCCGACCCAGGAGTGTCACAAACGTGCTGTAAGGCATGTTTGCGGCAACTTTAGAGTCAGGGAAGGCCAGAGTTGCGCTGGCCTCACCGCACCAGATCCAGGCCCGGCAGGGTAGGTTTGCATTGATTGAGCTTGGCTGAAGCAGGGGTTTGGGGGGGGGGCATGGAAAGGAGGCAGGGACTAGGCGTTCCTGCGGGTAGGTGGGTGAGCGGTGCCAGGATCCGGCAGTTATGCTGGATCCTGACCCTGTTCCTGAGTGGCACAGAGCAGCCGTCCTACTTGGATTTGCACCACCTCCTGAGGGTCTGAGTAGACCCACTGGGGCCAATGCAGCACGATACGAAGTAAGGGAAAAGTTTTCCCCTTGCCTCGGGTTGCACCAATTCTTGTCCCTGTATACAGGAAAGCAGAGACTTCAGGTGTGCCGACTGTCACGTCCCTGGAAGCCTTGAGGGAACCACGACTCACAAAATGGAGTCCTCAGCAAGTGCTGTGGAGAAAAGGCAAAGCTTGGGAGAGGGGGACAGGCTGGGCGCCATTTTTCTTTGAAGCCTGCCTGGCCCTCAATGTGCCAAAGCACAGAGCATGGAGGCCAGTAAGCTCCTGAACCCTCCACCTCGCTGCGTTGAGATGTGAAGGGGTGACACGGTCCCAGCCAGGATTTGGTTCCTCAGTGAAAGATGACTGGGTTGGCAGTCCAGCTCAGCCTGGCCCTGAAGTGGTTTAGAAGGGATCGGAACCGTGTTGGTGCCAGCGAACTCTGGAGGGTGGCCATGGCTGTGGCTGAGCTGGACGAGACATTGGCCTGAACCATGCTCTGAATCGTGGCCATTAATTACTCCCAGTTGACAGAGGGGGGGCGCAGAGAGCTTGGACTGGGGGTCTCAGATGCCTCTCTAGAGGGCTTGCCATCAGGCACAAATTGCCCCCCTATTGAATCAAAGAAGCCTCGCCCAGAAATCGGGGCTTGGGAAGGACTGCATTGCCGCTCTGCCATGCCCTCACAGCGTCCTCGGCAGCACCTTGCCCGCTGTGTGGTGTTTTGGCGGGAAACAGGCTTGTCTGTCAGTACCACCATTTGAGAGGAAATCAGGAGAGTAGCTCTGCCTTTCCCACAGTTTCTGGGTGGCAGCCTGTGGCTGCGGCGCAGTCTGCAGTTTGGCTGGAAAGGGCTTGAGCTGTGCCACCACTGAGAATCGCCCTGCAGCCAGTTCCCTATGCTCTCCCTCACACTGGAGGGGAGCATGACCCCCATACTTGTCCGGCTGCTTGGGGGGCAACAAGCAACCCTGTTTTTTGCCCCAACAAGGACAACAGTCAGGGGAGCTCAGGCAGAACGACTGAGAATCGCCCTGCAGCCAGTTCCCTATGCTCTCCCCACACTGGAGGGGAGCATGAGCCCTATAGTTGTCTGGCTGCTTAGGGGGCAAGAAGCAACCCCGTTTTCTGCCCCAACAAGGACGACAGTCAGGGGAGCTCAGGCAGAACAGCCCCAATCCTTTCAGCTTGTTTAAAAACAAAGGTTTTTAAACCTTTGTTTAAAAGGTTTAAAAGGCCCAAAAAACAGGCCCAAAAAACAGTTTTGAAGGTCAGGTAAGCTGACCAAGGAAAACCCAATGTACTGTGCCTAGAGGCAAGGTTAGTCTGGGGAATCGGGGGAGTCCCTCCCCGCAGGAAGACTTTGTAATCTGACCTGCCTGCCTGAGAGGGAGTAGCTTCCAGATGACAAGGACTGACCTTGCCATGGAGATCCCACCAGAGAACTTTGTTTTCTCTGGTGGGTTCTCCATGGTGGGGTCAGTCTTCCTAAGGTGGGTAGCTCCTCCTCTCAGGATAGGCAGGTCAGGCAAAGCTTCTTGAGTGGAGGGGCTCCCCGTTGCTTCCCAGACTGACCTTCACCTCTGGAGAACAGGTTGGATTTCCTCTTTGCTGGCTTGCCTTGCAGGCCAATCTCTCTTTTTCCTTGGGAAGGGGGTGCCCAGCCTCCCCATGGGACAGCCTAGTTCAGGGGTGCCCAAGCCCCGGCCCGGAGGCCACCTGTGGCCCTTGAGGACTCCCAATCCGGCCCACAGGGAGCCCTCAGTTTCCAATGAGACTGGCCCTCCAGAGACTTGCTTGAGCCCGGGCTGGCCCGGTGCAACTGCTCTCAGCATGAGGGTGACTGTTCAACTTCTCATGTGAGCTGTGGGACAAGGGCTCCCTCCACTGCTTGTTTCATATCTGTGATGTAGCACTGGCAGTGAAGGAAAGGCTGGCCTTGCTTTGTGCAAGGCCATTTATAGGCCTTGAGGTATTGCAAGACTTCATATAAGTAACAAACTCATTTATTCAAATTTAAAATGTAAATTAATTCTCCCCCCCCGGCCCCCAACACACTGCCAGAGAGATGATGTGGCCCTCCTGCCAAAATATTTGGACACCCCTGGCCTAGCAGCCCTTTCGCTTCTGCTTCCCGTGCAGCCTTGTCTTTTGCTCCTGGAGTCTCCTTCAGCTCTAGGCAGCAGGCTGTGGCCGCCATTTTTTCTGCCTTGGAAGCATGCACGTGTCATTCTGTGCCCGTAACTGCCGCCCGAGGGGGCAGGAGAGGGGTCGCAGGAGCCAGCCAGACAACTGTAGGGCCCTCCTCATTCCTGCAGCTGTGTGCTTGAGAGGGGCTTGGCTAGCTGGGAGCCCCAGCACGACAGGAAGAAGCACTCCCACCTTTTTTGCCTGCAAGGAGGCTGCAGGGAACGCGTGGCTCCGCTGGACCTGATTGCAGCCAGAGCTTGGAGGCTCCCTAGCCCTGGTATGTTGCCAGGCCAGCAACCTTCGCTCCAGACGCAGAGGAGGGCACGCAACAGCCGGTTTTCCTGCTTCAGCTCCTCTCCAGCCACCGGTAAGTAGACACCCCTGCTGATTTGAACAGTGGGAGTTTGGGGGGTTTGGCTGGCAGTGAGGAGAGAGAGTAACTGAGCTTATAGCCCAACTTCTCTGGGTCTGATTCCTGATGGGGGGACCCCTGGGTATGGGTTGTTATCCTCCCTCCCCTCCTTTTTCTGCAGGGAAGGGGGAGTGTCCTAGCCATCACGGTCTTGGGTGTGAGTCCCAATTCCCTGTTTTTTCTCTCATTTTTAGAGGGCCAGCTCTGATCGCCGTGGCTGGCCCTGCTAAGGAGGCTCCTAATGTTCCCCCCATCACTGGGGGCTGTAACCTCTATAAACTGGGAAGAGTTGTCTGCCACTATCCAAAGCATGTTGCAAGCCTCAGTCTCTGCCAGCACGGCTTCTGCACTGGCCTCTCTTCAAGGGTTCATTCCATCCCAGATCGCCCCATTGCCATCAGGCTCTAAGGATCGTTCTATGACTTCTGCCTAGGACAAGCACACCAAGATTGAGGTAGAAATTTCTCCTCCTGCTAAGAAGCCAAATAAATCTTCTCTTCCCTGTACCCCTCAGGACCCTCCCCCCAGATGCCTCAGATCAGGATTCTGAATATGACAACATCCCCCCTGGCTCTGCATCTGAGGAGGGCGTGGTATCCAAGGAGAATGACCCTCCCTCTCGACCAATATAATGCCCTCTTGTTTGCCCCGGAGCACTTTCCTAAGCTTTTCCAGGGCATCATTAGTACTCTGGAGCTCCAACCTCTTTCCACCCTGGCATCAGAGGCTTCTGAAACGCAGCCGGGTACCTCCCAGTAGGCGGCTTCCTGTTTTCCCTCACCAGCAAGAGCCCCTTCAGTGTTTTCCTCTCCCTGAATACTTCAAACAGCTTATTGATAAAGAGTGGGCCACTCCTGCCAAGGCTCCCTCCTTACCTCCTTACTCCACCTCCTTACCACTTTGCCCACCCTCAACCTGTTCCACCCTCTCCCAATCTCCTCCCAACCCCTGCACTGCCTTACTTGGTCTGGTGGGGCTCTGGCATCCCTCTTCACATGGACCTGACTGCCCACCACTTGTAGCAGTGGCCAGGTTGCACAGAATGGTGCTGTCATGTTTTAAGAACGTAAGAACAGCCCCACTGGATCAGGCCATAGGCCCATTAGTCCAGCTTCCTGTATCTCACAGCAGCCCACCAAACGCCCCAGGGAGCACACCATATAACAAGAGACCTGCATCCTGGTGCCCTCCCTTGCATCTGACATAGCCCATTTCTAAAATCAGGAGGTTGCACATACACATCATGGCTTGTAACCTGTAATGGATTTTTCCTCCAGAAACGTGTCCAATCCCATTTTAAAGGCATCCAGGCCAGATGCCGTCACCACATCCTGTGGCAAGGAGTTCCACAGACCAACCACATGCTGAGTAAAGAAATATTTTCTTTTGTTTGTCCTAACTCTCCCAACACTCAATTTGAGTGGATATCCCCTGGTTCTGGTGTTATGTGAGAGTGTAAAGAGCATCTCTCTATCTGCTTTATCCTCAATCATGTTCCCCCTCAGGTACCTCTTTTCGAGGCTGAAGTCCAAACGCCATAGCCTTTCATCCTAAGGAAGGTGCCCCAGCCCAGTAATCATCTTAGTCGCTCTCTTTTGCACCTTTTCCATTTCCACTATGTCTTTTTTGAGATGCGGCGACCAGAACTGGACACAATACTCCAGGTGTGGCCTTACCATAGATTTGTACAACAGCATTATAATATTAGCTGTTTTGTTCTCAATACCTTTTCTAATGATCCCAAGCATAGAATTGGCCTTCTTCACTGCTGCCGCACATTGGGTTGACACTTTCATCGAGCTGTCCACCACCACCCCAAAATCTCTCTCCTGATCTGTCACAGACAGCTCAGAACCCATTAGCCTATATGTGAAGTTTTGATTTTCTTCTCCAATGTGCCTGACTTTACACTTACTTACATTGAAACGCATCTGCCATTTTGCTGCCCATTCTGCCAGTTTGGAGTGACCCTTCTGGACTTGCATACAGTCATTATGACCTGTAAAGTGTGAAGGACTTTTCTTCCATAAATCTGTCCAATCCCCTTTTAAAGTCATCTAGGTCAGATGCCACCACGACATCCTATGGCAAGGAGTTCCCCATATTAATTATGGACTGGGTAAAGAAATATTTCCTCTTATCTGTTCTAATTCTTTTGGCAGTCAGTTTTAGTGGATGGCACCTGGCACCTGGATGGCACATTGTTCAAGAGGGAAAAGAACTTCCCTCTATCCATCCCATGCATAATTTTTCATGTCTCAATCATGTCCCCCTTCAGGTGCCTTCTTTCTGAACTGAAGAGCCTCAAACATTGTAGCCCTTCCTCATAAGAGAGGTGCCCCAGCCCATTAAACATTTTTGTCACTCTCCTCTGCCCCTTTTTCAGTTCCACTATCTTTTTTTTTGAGATGCAGCAATGGGGACACAGTACTCCAGATGTAGCCTCCCATGCAGTGGGCAGGGCAATGCCCCAGACGATGGCCATGGTGATATACCATTACCCCGCTCCTGCTAGTTTTTTGGCTATAACTTTTGACAGAATAGAAATATTTCAATGCTGTTTGTTTCATTGCATTCTGCATGAAATCATATATCGATTGTTATATAACATGGTGGTATTATTCAAAAATGCCAAGATTTAAAATTTTTTGGCTAGTAGCGGTGTCACCCCCTGTGTGCGTCATCTGGTATGACCTGCAAACCCTTGCAAAGTCACTACTTGAAGCCAACAAGCTGTTCCTTTCCCAAGAACGTCTGGAACAGCCAGGTGATAAAATTAACTCACTCATATGTTGTTAAGGAGTGTTCCATTGTGATGGAACTACAACTGAAAAGGCCCTTTTGTTTATTTCAATTGGTGGGGGGATGAGAAGCAGGACTTCTGATGTTGATCCCAGTGCACAGGGAAGAAATGTGTAGTAGAAAATGATCTGGGATTATGTATTATAACTTTCAGAAAAGAAAAAAAAACAGCAACCAGAACTCAGGAAGAAAAAATGTGTCAGAGTAATGAAATGCAAATTATGGCCATTTCAAACTTTTGTGACAAGCTGGGACATAACAGCTGCATATTGACAACCCTTTTCAGCTGCTGTTTGTAACATCCTTTACAAATATGGACTGATTAACATGGTCTTGGAACATCCACTTTTAGCCTGACTAACATGAAGCCACAAACCCACAAAGAATCAGTGCAAAGTGAAGTATGTTCAGAATGCATAGCAATAATAATAAGCTTCGGTTCTGTTCCACCCAATTTTCTAACATTACAGGTTGGTATCTGACGTTTATCTCCTCCTGGTCCAGTTTTATCACTTGGATGCAGCTGTCAAAGTTATTTCTTAAATTCTGCACTGTATGTCCTCCTTGCCAAGGTAATTAGCTATTACATGCTTGTGTCCCTCCCTCCCTAAGTGGTGAGACATTTGAGGGATACAGTGCTATCTGGGTTTGGGCTTCCTTTTGAGGAGAAATCACTGAAGGCTTTTGGTATCCTATTTACAAATAAATAGGTTTGAGCATTGGATAGAGTTAAGTTGTGGAGGGCTGGCTTTAGGCCAACTGAACCAGCTGCTCCCAACTGGGCCCTGTACCTAAGGGCCCCCCAAGCTAGGGTAAAAATAAAAAATAAAATTAAAAAATAATTTTTATAAATTATAAATAAAATCATTTCACAGTCACTAAAACAAGAGGTTTTGTAACTATTTGCTTTTCAAAGGTAATCAACACATTTTGTCTGTTTACTTGTAGGCTTAAATTTATGCAATTCTATATTAAAATACATTTAGATCCACTTGGTTCTTTAAATCACATGTACTTTTAAAGTGCACGTTTTGGTTGCTTTCCATTCTCCTGTAGAGATATAAAGTCTATATACTAAATTACATTTGTATCTCTAAGTCTGCAATCCTAACCACACTTTCCTGAGAGTAAGCCCCATTGAACAACATAGGACTTACTTCTGAGTAGATCTGGTTAGGATTGTGCGCTAAGATTCTACAGACCTTGGCTGTGAATCCTGGGCCCCACAAAATATGTTTCCTTTGGGCCCCGCAGTTCCTAAGGCCAGCCCTGAAGTTGTGTGCACTCTTACAAGCAATTTCTGCTACTGCATCTTCCAAGCACGTCTGCAGCAACTAGTTGCCAGTTCCTTTTCTTAGCTTCCATGGCAGGCTCTCTCAGATCAAATCCCATCTCAGTCCCAATCCTTCCAGAATCTACTGCTCATGCTGCCTTTGTCATGCTGAAGAGCCAGAGGTGAGTCATTTGACACTCATACCTCAGCCCTTCCTCTCAGGGAGATGTGCAGACTCCTGAGTTCCCCAATGAAGGCTCCCAGTCAGGACCATCAACAACTTAAGAGCTATTAAGAAGCCTCCTCTCAAAAGCACTGGCTGGCCTGCATTCCTGGCTGCTAACCTGTGTAACACAGCTTCAGTACAATAATTATGTTCCTGCCCTATTATTATTATTTTTGCCTGTTTACAGAATCCTGCTGACATATGGGTCCATAACCAAAAGTTACAGAAAGTCATGCAGGCTGTTTTGCCCTTAATTACATAAGTAATTGCCTAGCATTCATTCAAAAGTATTTGCCACACAGGTCCAATCCTTCCTAGCTAGAGCAATGTTTCTCAATGTGTGTCCTCCACTGCAGTCCACCAATTTGGTGCTGGGTGGCAGAGGTCCAGGGGTTCCACAAGTACCACCAGACACCATCTCAAGTACCACTGGCGGTTACCTGTATCACTGACTGAGAAACACTGAGCTAAAGAATAACATATCAGTATGCAATAGGGTGCCATAATAATTGGGGGGGGGGGGGGGAGAGAGAGAACTCAGTGCATCTGTTGTTCTTTAGTGAAATACGACCTTTTATTTTTTTTAATCATTTTAAAGCCTAAATGGGTACAAAGGGCAGAGAGACAAAGTTGTGCTCTTCTTTATTATTAATTAATATTATTGTATTTATTATTATCCTTATTATTATTAATTAAGATTTCTATGCTGCTTTTCAACAACAATTCGTTCACAAAGCGGTTTACATAGCAAAACAAATGAAAGCTTGGCAAAACACAACTGTAGTCAGCAGCTGTGTAATGGGAACACAAAATTAGCAGCATGTCTGTACAACTAGGATTGGAGGCAACTGCTGATGGCATCCTGGTATTCACAGCATCCACACCAGAGCTTCTTAACCTTTTGTGCCTGATCAACCCCACAAAAACTTTTGTCTTATTCCTGTTATGTCACTTATTATTATTTTTGCAAAATTGCATGGACTATACAGGTATATGTTTCAAGAAACGTGGAATTATGATCTTAGGGGAAAGAGTTTGCTTCATAGAATTTGAAGACATCAAAAAACTCATGAAAAAAATCAATGAGAAGGTAGCAAAGTTATAAGAATTGTGGCCAAAAAGAAAATGTGTTATTGTTTTTGGTCTATCAGTAGTCAAGGCTGAATTCAAAAGCTTCAAGAAATTGTCCTTATCAAGGCAATGCGCACCAAGACAAAAAAAAAATAAAATTCTGAATTCGGGGACCTCCTCTCAAACACAACCTGGGCCCCCTTTACTTTGCAGGTCCCCCAGATTAAGAACCCTAATCTGCACTAATATTGATGGGTTCCAGCAATCAGTGGCGTCACGTCACCCGATCAGGATTCCAGCGCGTCACCCCCATGCAGAGGGCAGGGCAACACCCCAGGTGGTGGGTGTGGTGATGTACCATCACTCCGCCCCCACTGGTTTTTTGGCTGTACTTTTTGATAGAACAAATATAGAACACATTCTGCATGAAATTACACATTGATTGATGTATAACATGATGATATTATTCTTCCAAATTATGATTTTAGTGATTTGGTCACTAGTGGTGTCACCCCCCCCCCGGGTGTCAACTTACTAACACCTTATTGCAGCAGTTCTCAAACTTTTAGCACTGGGACCCACTTTTTAGAATGACAATCTGTCCAAGACCCACCAGAAGGGATCCATGCATTTTTTGTTCTCTGGTTTTTTGGCCATAACTTTTGACAGAGAGGATATATTTCACTTTGGTTTTCTGTATTGTTCCACTCGAAATTCCGCATCCAACGGTATATAATTTGACGGGCTTACTACTAACCACCACAATTTTAGCATGTCACCCCACCGTGCGCGTCACCTAGTGCGGCCCGCACCCCCCTAGCGATTCCACCGCCAGCAATTCCACTGATTTGTGGCCTCAGCTATGGCTTGAGGTGGATAAACTAGAGTATATAAGCTAGAAAATAGGGTGGATAAGCTAGAGCAGCTTGCAGTCACCAGAGGGTGGGATTTGAATCTGGTTCATGATGCTCCACTTTGTAGGGCTTCTAGGGCCAGGCACACCATTTTCTATGGCAAGAGGTTGGAGCCAACCAGTAGCATAGTTAGAAGGGGTGCAAAGCACTAAGTTTTGCAGGGGCCTGAATGGGCCCTGTAAGGGCCCCTCCCCCTCGGAGCCATTCCTGGTGGAGAGAGCAAAGCAGAGGCATGGAATGGCTCAGAGGGGGAGGGGCCCTTGCATGGTCTGTTCAGGTGCCTGCAAAACTTAGTGCTTCGCACCCTCTCTAGCTACACTACTGGAACTGATCCTTGCTTAAATCCACAAAAAGAATTCTGCAACTGCTGCATGTACTCTTGATTTGTGTTCATAGGTGAGATCACTGTACTGAGCCACAACTTTATTGACTAAAGATTTCAGCAATGATCTGCAATGTGCCAGGTACAACTGTTATGCTGAGGAAGGCAACATATAGCATCCACCGCTTTGTCACATAACAGACAAGTAATCCAGACTCCAAGATAAAGTGAGATATAAATTGAAATACTGTAACAATAATAACTGTAATTGCATTACTGTTTTTAAATTATTTTGCAAGGCACCCTGGGTGCCTCTATGAGGAAGAGAATGGCAGGATATAAACATTTCAAATTAAAAAAAATGGTTGTGTTAATTTTGGTTGTTTCACCTTAATGCTGTTTTACTT
Organism: Tiliqua scincoides; assembly: GCF_035046505.1. NCBI lineage: Eukaryota > Metazoa > Chordata > Lepidosauria > Squamata > Scincidae > Tiliqua > Tiliqua scincoides. Next base: position 15,571,903 of record NC_089821.1, read on the forward strand.
AGAGAGGGTATGTACACGATCCTGCCTGCAAATATGCATGGCTAGTTCCATACTAATTTTTAAAATAGCCAATGCTGTGCATGCCTACTCAGAAGTAAGCTCCACTGAAGTCAATGGGACTTGCTTCTATGTCAGTGTGCTTACCTTTTAATTGGTTCCATGCTATACAGGTGGAACATCAGTATCCACTGATTTGGTATCCACCAATGTGACTCACCACTGATACCAGGTCCACCTTTAAATGCCTTGTAGCAAGGAAAAAGCACCAAATTCCAATTTCCCACCTTCATGCTGTTAAATAATTATAATTTCATTCCATTATTCACCCCATCTAATGGCTGAATGAGGTATAGCATCTATACCAGTGCATTCTGGGGCAACTATAGAGGAGCAAGAAACCTGAAAGTGGGTCTTTATAAGCAATTTTTCCACTGATTTTGTATCCGCTGTTTTTTTTATCCACTGGGGATTCTGGAATGGAACCCCAGTGGATAATGAGGCATGACCTGTATTCCTTTTTTAAAAGCATTCACCATTCTTTAATAGTCTCCTTACTTACTAACTTTAGTGATCATGCACCCACATAATATATTTCTGTAATGGCGCATTGGATGAGGAGGCACTGCAGTTTATCTATGCCAGTTCATTTGCACTACCAACTGAAATCTATTCTTATCCTAATACTACCAAAGCCCTGCAATGTGTTTAGAACTGTAATGCCTATCAACATCTAATGTAATCCTTGCATTTCCCCAGTAATAATTTAGGCTGCTAATACATAGGCAGGATAATAGGATAATAGCTGATTATAACTATATTATTCCAGTTTCATAATCCAAAGGACTGAAATTCAGACTGATTTACGGTTTGCAGCTGCTCACTGTGTTTCTATTGTGATGCAGCTATTGCAAGCCATGCACTGAGATTATAAAAACATGAGACCCTCAGGTGTGAGCAGGAAAAATGTGGTGCACATGGGATTTTCAGGCCTCTCATTTTGATCCCTGGACCTCAAATTTGGCAAAAGCTCTTAACTCACCACTGAGCACAAATCTGTTTTAGTTCTGTACATTTAAGTGGATCCTGTCCAAACCAACAAAAAGTGGAGAACATTTTGCATGGAACCTTTACTCCAGGGTCTATAGGCTACCCTAAGGTATCTCTGAGCATTCTGCTTCCATCTGAGGCATTGTTAGCAGTTGATTTCTCAGTTGAAAACTCTCCATTTTGAAAGGCTCCATTGCCTCTTCCCTGATGGCATGTTGTCAGAAAATGCTTGCATCCAGCTCTGGACCACTAGGTTGGATGATTTTCTTTCTGGTGGCTTTCTCCTTGTACTGTTCTTTTTGTGTTTTATCTGCTGTGGATTTATTAATTATTTTTTAGTGGTTTGTGCTGATGCTTTCAAAGTTTGCTGGAAGCTACCTTGAGTGGTTAAATGCAACAAATCAGGAAAATAATAATAAATCCAGCAAGAAAGTAATTCTGCCAAGAAAAAATCAGACCCTGATGAAGGTTGCTTTCTGAATTATGCTCAGCCTAATGCCTTTGTCGGAGCTTAATGCGTACTGGTCACGTCAAGCAATATCCCCACTGCGTCACATCATGGATGAGTTCAGATTAGCAGGACTGCTATATGATGTGGGTATCAACACTCCCATTTTTCCAATAGATGTGCAGCCTAAACTACAGTACTGTAATAATTACTGCAACTCCATCTTGATTTCTGGCTGGCAATCCTGAGAACCAAGTAGGACTTTGCTCTGCAAGGGGTGAGGTCATGCTGATCTCTCAAGAAAGGTCATGCTAATTAAGGGCCCTTAAGTGGAAGCAATGTTGTCTGGAGCCTGGGTGCAACTTCTCCAATTGTGGAGCAAGCTAGCCTTTTGTGTGCTCTTGAAGTACAGGACACATATGCTGCATAACTCAAAGGAAAGCTCCCATCTCCTTTGTTAACCTAGAAATGCTTTGTTTCCTTTTGCAAAGTCCTAGAAATGCCTCTGCTCTGAAAGCAAATCTCATCACTCCTAAACCCTCTGGAAATGCCCATGCTGTGCTTTGGCTTTTTTCCTGTCAGTAGAAACTTCCTCCATTTTAGGTCACTTCTAAATGCTCTGGAAGTATCCATGCTGCTGAGTGTTTTTTGCCATTTGCCAAGATGCCCATCCAGCTGTGCATTTTGTGGGTCACTTCCCCATAGAGACCTCTTATTTTTCTCCCCTGGAACCTGGAATTGAACAGTCCTACCTTTGCTACTTAGTCAGAAGTTGTATTTAAGATTGTCTGAAGAATCCCAGAGAGGTGGAAGGAGCTGGGGGTAGGCTTTCTTGCCAGTCTTTGAAAGAACCAATGATCATTGGATGAGCATTCTGAAGTATTTCAGAGCATTCTCAGTCTTTGGCCAAGGAGGAACCCAAGGGGATTCTTGCCTTATGGCAGTGGTTCTCAAACCTTTCCAGCACGTGTCTTCCCTGATCCTTGTGGCCATTGGCCACAGCTCCCCATTACATCACCTCACCTCAGTTACCCCCAAAATGGGGATGGAGGTGTTATAATTATACACTAGAAACAAAAAAACAGTTGCCAGCACTCTGAGGCTGCAATTCTAGCCACACTTTCCTGAGAGTAAGCCCCATTGAACAAAATAGGACTTACTTCTGAGTAGACCTGGTTAGGATTGTGCCCTGAATTTGCTAGCAGCACACCTGGAAGGTTTTGGAAAGGGGGAGAAAAAGTGATGAATTTTATGAGGGAGGGGAAGACTTTGTTTTGTGTGTATCTACTAATTGCTGACTGATGAGAAACAGAGACCCAGAGACTGTTTGGCTGCAATCCTAACCTCACTTTCCTGGGAGTAAGACCCCTTGAACACAATAGGACTTACTTCTGAGTAGACCTAGCGAGGATTGTGCCTTTTGTCTCATAATAGCAACCAACATGGGAAGTACCCCCCCCCCAAGGAGGCAGGAGGAAAAAAAGAGGATGGTTGAAAAGCAAAAGTGTTTTTAATCAATTTCTGGAGATAAAGCTTGCCTGATCAAGCCTGACTTTTTTCTTTTATGAAGGGGGAGGAAAAAGAGAAAGGTAAAGATCCTTGGTTAAGCTGACAGACCCCAAGCCTATGTAGGTCTACTCAAAAGTAAGTCCCATTTGAGTCAATGGGGCTTACTCCCAGGAAAGCATGAATAGGATTGCAGCCACACAGAGCAAGATTACAACTCACCCCCAAAGTAGATAGGGGCTGCTCACACACCTCAACATGCAGATGCCACCCCTATTCCCCCCCCCCCCCCGACAGAGGAATGCAGGCTGGGGCATTTGGGCACCCCTAAGCAGGCTGGGCTCCCTCCTTCCCAAGTGGAGGAAAGCACTGTGCTGCTCTCTCTAGCTCAGGCTCCCCTCCCAGTTTGAAGCCTGCCAGGAGAGTGCCCTGTGCTGATGAGATGCAGCACCTCCACTGCTGCCCAGCCAGCCTTCTCTAGGTTTGGCAGGGAGGCTCCTCCACCTCCCCACGCCATGTTTCACACTGCCCTCCCCACCTCATTCACAGCAGCAGAAAAGCAGCAAGTAGGGAGGCAGCATGTGCAGCTGAGCTGAGCTAAGCAGCTGTGGCCACCTCTCTCCCCAAGATGCCTCAAGAACGCCCCTGGGAGCTAGCCATGCCTCTCTGGGGAGCCCCAGATTGAATACCTCAGCCTAATGGGGTGGAGAAGTCCAGGGAGGAAGCAGGAAAACCAGGAGGGAAGGCAATTTATAGTGATCACGCTTTCCACTGCATGGCTGCTCTGACCTCCATTGTTACTTGGGAGGAGGGACACTCATTGAATGTCTGGCTACAGTCAGATGACTCTTGAGTAGAGCTGCCAAGGATTGGGTCATCCTGGTAAGCCTTGCAGCAACTACAGAATACCTTCCTGCATCTCGACACTTCTGATCCTGCTCTCATGCAGTCTCTCCCACCTCCTCCTGCCTTGTTTTCAGATTGGCAGGGTTATTAGGGGAGTATTAAAGGAGAACTCTGGCACATACACACCCCTTGGCAGCAGCCCCATTTTTTCCACTGCTGGGTTTTTCAAGGGGGTGGCTCAAGTCCTTTAGAGTCAAGAAAGGGCAGCATTGCGACTAAGAAAATACCCCCCATTATGACTCATCGAGTTGTGGGGCAGAGACTTGTGATTTGACTCAAGTCAAGCCATGCTGAATTGCCCATTCCTGTTAATGATCCCAGATACTGCTGAATTTGACTTCTTGCTCTATAATTCCCCCAATTTGGTTCAGTTTGAGTTGGTGTTTGAGAGTCTAAGGCCTAACCAGCTTTCCCTCACTGACATAGGTGTGCCAATGTGGCATGCACTGCTTTGGGGAGACAGTCAAGGAGGCCTCTTCAAGGTAAGGGCATATTTGTTACCTTACCTTGGGGCAGTATTGCAGCTAGGTCAGTGCTGGAAAATTGGTTAGGATTGCACCCTAAATTACAGGCTGTTAACGATGGCAAGGGAGGCAGCAAAGGGATATGACATGGTTTACTGTTCTCACAGGCATCATGACTCAGGCAGAACTGTAGCTCTGCAGGTCTGTACCTATAAATGCATCCCCCCCCCTCCCAAAAAACCCGTAGATAACTTTGTGGAGATCTTTTAGTCCATGGTCTGTGGTGTTATTGGCTACCTGTATCAACTGGGAAAAAAGTAGTTTCTCAATTTGATTTCCAGGAGGAATGAAACAGTACAATAATGGATCTCATTCAATGGCTACATTCTCTTCCTGGGAAAAGGATATTGCATGGAAATGCCCAGGTTTTTAAGTATCCTTAACATCTCTAGATTTGTAAAAAACTAGAACTGCCATCGACTGAGTCTTAACAAGTATCAGGTCTACTTGTCAGTAATTTCATCTATGCTAATACATGACTAATATGGGCCACACTTTTTGAGAAGTTTCCTTTTCTTTCTGGTTTGGCAGAGCTGCCAAACCTTCCTTCCTTTTTCCTGAGCCCTGCAGATGCTTGCGCAGGGCTCCTTGCACCCCCAGGATGCTACTGCAGGCATTGGTGAGTACATCCCAGTCCCTGCAGCCCCCCTGAGCGATGCAATCCTGGGAATTGCGTTGCTGCCTTCCCGCCCCTGAAAGCACTTACTGTGCCTTTCAAACTCCCAGAGAGTTTGAAAACTGCAAGTTAAAGGTATAGGCACTCTGTCTTCCATTGTAGCTGGTCACTCTGTGCTTGTTGTAGTCACAGTTCTTTTCCTTGTGGCTTCATCCAAGACATTTAGTGGGTGGTGCTCAAAATCCACATAAATGATTGTTGCCTTTGGGATGTATGCAAGAGGAGCAACCTGTTGTTCATGCATCGTGATTGCAGTTTGCTGAGAATGGGGAACACTGCAGAAAAGGTAGGACAGATCAGCTCAACTATTTCTGAGGCATTTGATGGAAGTGCTGGGGAGAAGCTTCTAATGGGGAGCCTCCAACACTTCCTCTGAAATGCTAAAAGTATGTTGTGGGCATCTAGATGGCCTAGAAGTGAGCATACTTTTGCTTTAGAAAGAACTGTATTATTATGAGAGGTTATGAAAGACCTGGCAGGTCTTACCTGGCAGGACAAAGTTCCAAACAACACAGTCCTGGAACGTGCTGGAATCCCTAGCATGTATTCACTGCTGAAACAGAGACGCCTGCGTTGGCTTGGTCATGTCGTGAGAATGGATGATGGCCGGATCCCAAAGGATCTCCTCTATGGTGAACTCGTGCAAGGAAAGCGCCCTACAGGTAGACCACAGCTGCGATACAAGGACATCTGCAAGAGGGATCTGAAGGCCTTAGGGATGGACCTCAACAAGTGGGAAACCCTGGCCTCTGAGCGGCCCGCTTGGAGGCAGGCTGTGCAGCATGGCCTTTCCCAGTTTGAAGAGACACTTTGCCAACAGTCTGAGGCTAAGAGGCAAAGAAGGAAGGCCCATAGCCAGGGAGACAGAGCAGGGACAGACTGCACTTGCTCCCGGTGTGGAAGGGATTGTCACTCCCGGATTGGCCTTTTCAGCCACACTAGACGCTGTGCCAGAACCACCTTTCAGAGCGCGATACCATAGTCTTTCGAGACTGAAGGTTGCCAATACAATGAAAGAAAAGGTGAGTTAGCTGGATTTAGGAGATCCAGAAAATGTCTTCTGGAAAAAAATGCAATTGTTTCATTAGGTTTGTGGTAAAATACTGCTTGCAGTCAGTGGTGCAGCTACAGGGGCTGCTACTAAGGGGGTGCTACTAAAAAGCACTAAGTTTTGCAGACAGCCTCACCTGCAAAAGGGATGGAGCTATAGTATCTGAATATCTTTAGGTTTGGAAACACAACAATAAATGAATTGCTGTTATACAGAAATGTGTATATGTGTACCTGAAACCTGATATTCAAGTATGTATGAACCTCTAGGAATTCTATTTTTTAATCTTTAAGATGATTAATTCATAAACCCAAGAGAGATTGTGAATTTAAAAAAAATGCATTTCTGCCCACTTAACAGGCTGTTCAAATCTTGATTGTGTTGATATATGTTGTACATAATAATAATAGTCACTTAATAAGCATTTCACACTGCACTGATTTACCTGCCTGAACTGAGTTCATCTGAGAGGGAGAAGATTGTCTTGTCTGTAACATCCTTATGTTCCAATACTGTTTATTTCCAAGTGGATTGCCTGAATTTTGTGGCCCTTTGTTAACTGGAAAGACCTTCAAGGCAGCTTCTGTCTGTCTTAGCTTCTTGGGTGATGGCAGTGAAGAGGCTACCCAATGGCATAGCTGTAGGGGGTGCAAAGCACTAAGTTTTGCAGGAACCCTTAGGGCATTGTACAAGTGGCCCCTCCCCTTTGAAGCTATTCCTGGGAGTGGGAGCAAAAGAGAGGCACATCTCTTTTGCTCCCACCACCTGGAATGTCTCCAAGGAGAGGAGTTGCTTGTACACCACAGTGAGGGTTCCTGCAAAACTTAGTGCTTTGCACCCCCTTTAGTTATGCCACTGAGGCTACCATTTCCCCAGGAAATTCTGGGCTTTCAATGGCAGTGTGAGCAGAGAGGAGTGCAAGTCACTAACAACTAAGTGCTATGCCAATTTTACTCTCTATCCCTTTCCTTCAGAGTTCTATGGAGTCCTTCTGCCCCAATATTGCAACAGTGAATTGTCTCCTAAAATTTAAAACTTAAGCCATTTCTGTCCAATTCTGCATATATGCAACGGGGATAAAATGTGTACGCTTGTGGGCAGGGCAGAAATGGGTTAAGAAAATCCTGGTTTTAGAAGTGGGTTACTTCAGAATGCCAGGTGCAAGGGAGTGGTGCCAGGATGCAGGTCTCTTGTTGTGTTACCTCTGAGGTATCAGGTATGCCACTGTGAAGCAGGAGGCTGGACTAGATGGGTCTTTGGCCTGATCCAGTGGGACTCTTATGTCATTTGTGGCCTACTGGGTTCTTGTGTGCTCTACTTACACTGCTGTTTACTTATGTTGTTAAATTTTGATGCGTGCTGAATCTTGTTTGATAGTAATGACTATATATATTTCTGTTATCGGTATTTCTGCTGCTTTGGCTCATATGAGAAAGGCAGAATATCAGTGTTTCAACCAAGCAATGAAAGAGAAATGTGCAAATTTAATTCATTTCTTCAGAAATGAATGGCTTATAGTGAGAAGTTAAGGACAAGATTATGCCAAGCTAAGATGGCTGCTGTTCAAGATCCTTCTTCCTAGTAGCTCTCTTTCAGTCTCTATGTTTTTGGATATTTGTATTCCACTAGAGCAGCTTTGGGGGGCAGCCCAGTAAGTACTACATGGCAATTGTGGTACCTGCATGTGGCCCTCCCACTTGCTGTTGGAGGCATTCTGGGCGGTGATGGCATCATGCAGCATTACTGACAATGAGTGGGAGGGATGCTTACATGATGCGCTGTGGCACCTGCAAGACTTACTGCGCTGCCCCCTGTAGCTATGCTACTGGAATGCACTCTCTGCAGCTGGGCAGATCAATGGCCATGAAACGCATCACAGTCAGTGAGCTGCTGTCAGAAAACAGCAATTCCCTTGACTTGTTAGTAACATCATTCCACTAACTTGTTTCCTGTTAGTTTGTCAAAAACGAATTTTCTATTATGAACAGCAGATTGAAATGTGGTTGTCCAAGTGGCTGTCCCTTGCACTCTCAGTGTACCTGCTCCTTGGAACAAATATGTCCACTAACTGAAACATGACTCTCTTTAGTTTTAGTCAAGCAAACAGGACTTACTTGGCAGCTAATGTTACAGCAGGGATGTGTAACCAGGAGAAAGTATTAGTAGTTGAGATTCTTTGAGCTATGAAATTGTCTGATTTCCTTTACTGGAGAGTCTTGCCAGAGGCTAACACAATATGCTGGTAAATGGAGACAACTACTAGCTTCCTTCCATGGTGTACAGACTCCTATAGCATATAAACAACAGGGGTTGACCTTCTAAACATGAAATTGTTTGGGAGGAACTTGCTCTGAAAGAGGTGAGAGTGGGAGGTTTGGTTCAGGGCTTTCAAAATGTGTTGGTGCTGAAAGAAAGGGCCAGACTGTGCTACCTTTTCAAATTAACGAGATGCACAGTCTGTCAGGGACAGACACCCTGCCAGAATTTGTGTTCTTCCCTGTTTGACACGAAGTCCAGCCCCTCTGGTGCCTGAAGTGGCTTTCTCTTTCCCTTCCCCTGCCTCTGTTCCTGCCCTTGCTCTGAGAGTTCAGGGCATGGAACAAGGAAGTGCAGAGTGGGAATGTTGTGGGTTAGGGCAGAGACGTTGCCCACCCTCCTATTCCTGCTCCACACTTCCTTTTCCCATACCTCATCTTCCCCATGGAGGAGGAGGAATATCGCCAGAAAAGAGAGGGACACAACAGAGGCACAGTGCGGTGGTGGGGAATGCTCCCCTGTGCAACTTTGCCTCCTGAGGTTGCTGCACTCCACTTCATCGGTAAGCCAGCCCTGCCTGAAATTGGTGCCTATAGCAGGTTACTGGGGTCCCTGAGTGAAGCCCTGCGTGGGCCTCCCATGTTGGGGCATTGAGTGCTACCACTGCCACCAGTAGTGAGGTTTCAGGGCTCAGCCAGGACTAGTGAGCCCTCTGATGGGATGGGCCCTTGGCCATAGTCTTGGCCAACCCACGATGCCATGCCTGTCTGAAATAATTGTTTTTGTCCCTGATGAACAATACGGGGCAGATGGTGGTGTTTTGGAATTTGCAACCCTGGTCCAGAAGCCCACAGGCAAAAGGTTGATGTTTCTACGACAATATGTTCCCTTGTCAGATTCTTCAGCCTCTTGATAGTGAAGAAAATAACATTCGCATTATTATTTTATTATACTGTTTTTCATCAAGAGTAGTTCATAAGATGGTTTACGTAGTAAAATAAATCAATAAATGGCTCCCAGTCTCCAAAGGGCTCACAATCTTAAAACAAAACAAAACAGAAGAGACACCAGTGGCAGCCACTGGAAAAGATGCCATGCTGGGGTGAAGAGGGACAGTAGCTCTCCCCCTGCTCAGTATAAGAGGACCCCATTTTAAAAGGTGCCTCTTTGCCCAGTTAGCAAGTGTTACTTAATTCATACATGTAACTCCCGCCTTTCCATTCCTTGAACACTCAAGGTGACTAAGGTGAAAGATTCCACATTCCAGCAGAACCTCTTCCTCGCCCGAGTCTGCAACTTATGGATGAGAGGAGGGAGTGAGGTCCATCATGGTGGATTTTGTAACCTCGTGAACCAGAAGAGTGTAGAGTAGTGGTTCTCACACATTTAGCACTGGGACCCACTTTTTAGATTGAGAATCTGCCAGGACCCACTGGAAGTGATGTCATGACTGGACGTGACATTGTGCAGTAACATTTTTAACAATCCTAGGCTACAGTCCTACCCACACTTACCCAGGAGTAAGTCCCATTCACTATCATTGTTTTGCAGGAGGTGCTTTGCGCCCGCTTTTAGCAAACATTCTAAGCCTCAGGGAGTCTCCTGCAGCCTGCATATACATAAAGTGTGTGCAAAGCACCCTCCCTTGCCCCCCCCCTTAGCGATGTGATCCTGAGGATTGCCCTAGCCCCTCCCACAGCAAGAACTTACTGAGGGAGTAAAGCTCCCTCAAAGTTTGAGAACTTCTGGTGTAGAGTGTAGTTATTTGATTTTTCTCTGTAAACCGCTTTGTGAACTTTTAGTTGAAAAGCGGTATATAAATACTGTTAATACTGTTAATAAACAAAACTTTTGTTTGCAAATTCTGGTAGACTCTCCAGACTCTGCTGGATTTTGCAACCCCTTGGATCAGGGAAGGCTGTGATTAAGCAAGCTACAAATCCCAATTGTATGCCCACCTCTGCTGCTGGATTTTGCAAAAGGAAAAGGACCATGATTGAGTGGTAAAGCACCTTTTTGGTATGCAGTTGATCCAGGTCTAATCCCTGGCATCTCCAGGTAAAACAGAGAAAAATTATTGCCTGGAAACCTACAGGAGTGGCTGACACTCTGTGTTGACAATATGGACTTGGATGGAACAGCTGATGGAACAACTGATACTACCTATCTATCTACCACATGGGAGTAATGCAGTGCAATCATGGCCATAACCGGGAGATAGGATTGGGCTGTAAGTCATGCCAGGCAACTTCCTAAGAACTTGTAGATGATTAGGCGGAATGTCTGGATTGGAAACATGGTCTATAGATCCATCAAGAGGGCAAACTGTGGCAAGCCAGGAGCTGAATCTGCTGTTGCTCTATGAAACAGAAGAGCAAGGCAGTTATTTTCCCCTGATCTGCTGTTGGGCCACCCTGTCTCCTAATTGGCTATTGCCTGGATACATACTAGATACAATACATACAATAGACATGCCTGGGCTAAGGGCTACTGGACGAACTTGAAAAATAGATTAGTGTAGCAATTTGTAAGCTTTTCACCTTCAGGACATGATTCTGTCCCTTTGTTAGCTTGTTGTATCTCTCCATGCTGGATACCAAAGAACCTACTAAAATGCCAGGACTGGCTCAGTTTTGTTCTGTTTTCATTGCAGAGCCAAGAGTTTCCTGTTTTCCTGCTGTCTGTCCGAATCGTACAAGCCAATATCACCTCTTGTAAGTTGTCTACATCCTTCATTAACCCACTGGACTCAAAATATGCTTAAGGGACAAGACTGCCGGAACAATCCTATGCATGTCTACTCAGAAGTAGGCATCAAGGTGTTAAATGAGACTTACTCCCAGGAAAGTGTGCATAGGATTGCAACCTGCTTTAAATAAAATGGCCACCCAGGGTCATTGTGAGAAATCCTGGATAGCTTAAGTATCTGCAGATCTGAAGTGCCTTGCTGGTGTCTGAGAGCTGAAGTTTCCTGGAGGATCTCCCAAGCCCTTAAGCTGCTTTGTTGCTATACTCAAGAATAAATATATTAGGATGGACATCCCAGTGCATACTATATGTATGTCTTTGCAAAGTTTTCCAATGGTTTAAGTGGAACAGAGGCCCTCTTCATATTCATTCATTCCCTACCTTTCTTCTGGTAAGGGCAATCAAGGTGGCTTACAGAATTAAAAACAATAATAAAGCATAAATAACAAAACAAAACAGATCCCAACAGTTAAAATTACATTGATTAAAATGCCAGCACATCATGTCAGTTACTGAACACAATCCTGAAAGGTCTCCAAGGAGAGATCTATTCTTAGTGCCAAGGGGAGGGAATTCCACAATTGGGATTCCATCACTGAGAAGGCCCTGTTACTCGCTGTTACCCCCTCACCTCCATTAATGGCAGCATGGTTCAAAGGACCCCTTCTGATGAGCTCAGAGGTCCACCTGTTATATATGGAAGGAGGTGGTCTCCCAAATCCCCTAATCATGAGCCATAAAGGGCTTTAAAAGTCAAAACTAGCACCTGGAGTTGTGCCTGAAAATGAACTGGCAGCCAGTGTTGTCACCAAAGCAGCAGCCCGAGTGAGTCGCACCCAGTGAGCCCACAACCACACAGGCAGCCACATTCTGCACTAACTGCAGACAGTCTTCAAAGGCAGCCCCCACACAGAGTGTGCTGCAGTAATCTAATCTAGATGTCACTAGGCATGGGTCACCCAGAACAACCAATCCCACACCACTGGAGAGTATGTGAGAATGTCTGTGGTATCACAACCATGTGGAGAGAGTTGATTCAATAGACTTTTCCAATGAAATCTTAATTGCAATGAATGGGCCCCCCTTCACACACTCTCACAGCCATCCCTACGTGTAGCTGCATATCTAAACTGTTGTGCCAGTGGGAAAGGGCGCCTGATGGGATGGAAAGCTGGGAAATACCCACTGGGTAGGATGAGAGAGGTAGAGTCAGAAAGGGAGCCCAGGTCTACCCAGTAGGTAGCTCTGGGCTCCAAGTCTGGGAGGGAGCCAAGGTCTACCCACCTGGAAGAGGTGGCTCCAGGTGGCAGTCGTTATATGAGCCCAGGTCTACCCAGCAAGTAGATCTGGGCTCTGTCTAGGCAGGAGTCCAGGTGTACCTGCTTGAAAGAGGTGGCTCCAAAAGGCAGTTAAACTGGGAGCCCAAGTCCACCCAGCATGTAGGTCTCGGCTCCAAGTCTAGACAGGAGCCCAGATCTAGCTGCCTAACAAACCATGGCCACAAAGGTCATCTGGGAGTCATGTTAGCCTGGCCAGCCATGAGAGGCTTTCCCATTCAGTGGTTGCTCTCTCTTGAAGCACAGTGATGATTAGGTGAGAAAGAGCCTGGTGGTGAACACTTTTCAAGATTTTGCAGCATGAGTTTGCTCCATGAGAATGTGGCTCCTACAATGCATGTGTGTGTGTGTGGGGGGGGGGGGGAGAAGATTCCAGACTCCTGATAATTGCCTTTGCTTACAGTAGTGCAACCAGTTATTTATACCACTGTAACAATTACAGCTGTGTTGTTTACTGTACTGTATATTGTTTACAGTATATTGTGTACTGTACCACTTGTGGGAATGTATACTGTACCACTGTATACAATTGGGACCAGTGATAGCCATTATAAGAACTACAGCCTCTCCTCATCTCTTCCTCCCCCTTTCCACCTAATTTAACAGAGCACATGACGTTATGTCATTTTGCTGGGTGTTTCCCCACTCCTGCCTCTCATTACTGACAGGTGCCTTTTGAGGCAAGGAAGTGCTAAGTGTGATCATGTCTCATGCCAGGTCTATCGTGTCACATGATGTGAAAGAGAGTCACGGGGTGCTGCCCCCCCTCACAGCAGGGTGACAACTGGGGGAAAGAACCTTGCAATCAGTCCCACTCACATGGTTACAGTGAGGGATTTCACTGTCCCCAAACTGCTGTGTTGTGAATGTGGCCTTATCTCCTTTGAAACAAGCTCTTTTCAGATACTGAAACCATGAACAATAAACACATAGGAGGCAGGGGGAAACAGAAATGTCACTAGGGTTTGTGTCACTGTGGCTCCGAGGCTCCATTTCTTGCCCTTGACCCAGGTGTGATGTATAATGTACCCCTGCACCCTCCTCTCTTGGGCCCTGCTTGCATGTGTTAACTATACTGTTAAATTGCATGCATGTAGTCATGATGGAGAGCCCTCTGGGATTTTCTGCACCACATAGAGTACGTATGTACAGTTTTTAAGGGAACTGTGCAGACAGTCTCGTGAACATATGTAGTTTAGGATGGGGGGGGCTTGCTATTATTGCACTGCTTCCCACTGTGTGCTTTCATTGTTTTGACTGTGTACATCTGATTTTCTATGCTTAGGATCTTGGTCTGTCAGCCTGATGGTCTAAATCTGCCCTAAATTAAGCTGAACTTTAGCTTTGGGTCACAGGTGTCAAGCTTAACTTGCTAAGCAATCCCTCAGTGTAGGCTGAGGAAGAAATTTCCTCTAATTTCTGGTTGGTCACTAGGGTCATCAGTTGTGACATTAGAGCCACCTTTGCGTAGCAGGATCTTCTGGCAGTTATGACTGTACAGTAACATATCACTGTTCTATTGCACAGTAGGTCACAAGTTCACACCATAAAGAATTCTTTATCAAGTATATCCAGGCCATTTTGTTTATGCCAACGCTCTGCATCCTTTGCCCATTAGCAATGACTGCAATCGGTCGGCTTGCGTCCTGAAATGGGTTGGAGTGTGTGTAGATTATCACAGAAGTAGATCATTGGAAGGTACAGGAAAGTCATCTAGTCTGCTGTAGTTATATAAAGACAGGACAGGTGAAATGATCTTCTTTATTGGATTAACTAGTTGCTGTGAAGTGATACAAACATTTGGATTTCGGAGAGTCTTCTTTGGGCACAGCTCTTCCCAACAAGATACCATAAATACCAGTTCAGCCTACTGATAATTTACACCCCAATCCTATTAGGATATTGGCAGGCCCAATCTCCCTTCTTGGCTTTGATCTGTTCTCCTGGGTCCAATTGGACTTCTGTTACCCTAGGGAAAGCCTTCATGACATCCATGGGACTCCTCAGATCTATTCCTGCTGTTTTGCAGGCATACGTCAAGAAGTGTAACAGTGTTGGAAAGGGTGACAGAAGGGGTTAGGACAGTGGTTCTCAAACTCTCTGTGGGAGTTTGAGAGCCACTAAGTTCTTGCATGGGCGGGAGGGGGGAGGCAGCAGGGGTGGGGGAAGGCAGCAGCACGATCCTCAGGATCACACCGCTCAGGGGCTGCAGGAGCTTAGGTGGAAACGGAAGTGGAGCGCGATTGCTCTGCATCTTCTTTCACTGCTGTGGGGAGCCCTGCTTCAGGTCGCGCTGGGCTCCCCGCCCCCCCCGGGAGGCTGCAAGGGTTTGGGTATGTGTACCCAAGGGGTATACTCCTTAATGGGGCAGGGGCCAGGGCCCGGGTTAGGATATTGGTGCATGTTAGTATAATCAATCCCACCCCGGTCCACCTCCCTCCCCACCTTCCACTGCACCCAGGAACTTCTTCATTCCTCTCTGCTCCGTTCCACCCTTGCTGCCATTGGACACTTTCCCTGTCCAGTGGTGGGCTTCCTGCATTGCTACTGTTTGTAGCAGCACCCACAAAATGGCCGCTGGCAGCGTGTTGCGTGTGCTGCTGCCAAAAACCATTTTACGACAGTGGTACTCTGTTCCACTGTGATGAATCCTTCTCTATGCAGAACAAATCCTGGGTGGGATTGGGCTAACAGTCTCTAGTAGAGATTATTGATATAAAAATACGTTAGGACAGATGCCACTGCTGTGTCAAAGCAAGACAGCAGAAACCTTACCCTCACTCTTTTCTGCTAAGGTTTAAGATATTTTAAATATTTGATTACAAAGCTTACCAATTGTTCCATTCCCCACTGCAGTGTTTCCGTGTGATTGCTACGTGACGTTGCATCTGCCATCAGCCTCAAGTGAGAAGTTCAGAACCCGTACCATCAGGGACTCCAACAAACCAGTCTGGAATGAGACTTTCTACTTTAGAATCCAAACTCAGATTAAGGTAAAGTATCAAAACGCAAACTGCCATCCCCTTTCCTGGAAGGCCTGCAGGGCGGATGAAAATAAGGGCAGAATGTTGGAGAGGAAAGGAAAGAAGAAAGTCAGGCAGTGGCATCGCTACGGGTGTGCAGAGGGTCTCCCTGGGTGATGCGGGTTGCCCTGGGTGATGCGCACCGGAGGGAGCTGACAAGACTGTTGGCCAAAATTTTTTAAATCTTGTTATTTTCAAATACAGTAGAACCTCCTTAAGTTGATCACCAAGGGACTGGAGGAATTGGTCAATATAGGGAGGTGGTCAACATATGGAAAAAAGGCTCTAGAAAATTAGGTCTAGAAAAACCGAAGGCTTTAGAAAATTAGGTCAACTTAAGGAGGTGGTCATTATAGAGAGGTGGTCAACTTGGAGGTTCTACTGTAATATCATCATGTTGTATATCAATTGATGCATAATTTAATGCAGAATGCAATGAAACAAACCGTGTTGAAATATCTCTATTCTGTCAAAAGTGGGGCAATGGTACATCACCATGCCCACCGCACAGGGCATTGCCCTGCCCATTGCATGGGAGGAGATCCGTCATAGGGCTGGTGCACTGGCTTCCCGCATCAGGTGAAGCAAACCCTAGTGATGCCACTGAAGCCAGATGTTCCAGGGTAAAGATCAGAACAGCTGGTAGGTGAAGCTTAAAGGAGATAAGGCAGAAGTATCATGCTACTGACATGACAGTCTTTTGAACATTTTGGAAAAAGAGAGAACTGCTTGTCACACTGTTTCTCCCATTTATGTTCAGCCCAGTCTGGATAATTCTTTACAGCCCAGTCTGTATCATTTATGTGCAGCCCAGTTTGGAGCATCAGTGAAATCATGTGCTGTTATTCCCTTCCATTAACTACAATCAGAAAACCTCACATGTATGTGTGAAGCCAATTAACTGGTTTGCTTGAATGGGATTTACTTGATTTATACTAGCAGTGGAATGTGGGTTATAACAAAAATGACCAGATGGCCCTCTCAGTTAAAAGGAATATACCATCTTGCCATGCCTTCTCTTCTGTTTCTAGAATATCTTACAGTTGGAAGTCCATGGGGATCACTTATTCTCAAAGAATGACGTACAGGTGGTTGTTGATTTTGACTTGGCAAAAGTCCAGCCTGGAGCAACAGTCCTTGAGAAATTCTCTTTAAAGCCAGAGGTAAGGCTCAAGAAATAAAATGGTGAATGTTGCCTCTTTTCCTAATACTAAGCAGTTACTTGACATTTGAATACTTGGATATTATTCTCCAGTGTTACTAAACCCATTACTTGAGTTGGCCAGGGTGGCAGCACAGTGGAAGAGACTTGTCAGTTCTTCACTGAGAGACTTCTGCATTGACTGGTCGAATGATCATTTACTGACTTTTTATGTTATCAGAAAGAAAATTCTCGCAATCCTGAATTTCTGGAAGTGGAATTCAGATTGTCTGCAATGTAAGTGATTTGTTGGAAGTGTATTGGTGAGAAAATATTAATAAATTGTTGGTGTTGGGAATTCCTCTTTTTCTTTTGTTATCTAGTAGTCAGCTGAGGCTTCTGTGTTTCTGCGAATCTCTTGGTTTTAATATGACTTCACCATCAAATATTTCATTACATGTTCCAGTTCTGTTTACTTCTGAATTCTATCATTGTTTTTTTAGTTGAGGCAGCATCTTTGGGTCATAATCTTACATTGTGCATTAAATAATGAATTGTATTCATTGATTGTTTTCCCAGATTCTGCTGCTAATATGTAGTGATAATTTTCCAGTTCTTGAGAAGCTGCTTTCTTGAATGTGTGGTCAGTTTTGCACAGTGTCTTCTGCTAATCAAGATTCCTGTTCAGATGGACCAAAGATTTGCTTTGTTATAGTGCTTGCCTTTTCCAATTAAGATAGAAATTGGTGCATTCCAAAGATATATTGGATGGTGCAAAACTGATCTGTGAGATAGCTGAACAACAATTGAATAAATTACAGAAATTAAGGGACCAATTCTAATGGGATGCTGTGCCACCTGAACTTGTGTTCCAGTAGAATAGCTTGCTTTAAGGCTATTGCAACAGGTGACACACCATTCAGTATGGCTGGGGTGCCACCTCAAGTGGTAAGCAGCTGTGTGACAGCAGCCTGCCAAGAAGCCATGGTGCTGGTAAGTCAGTGGGGGTGGGTGGGGGGGGGGTGGAAGGCATGGGGTGGGCAGAACAGGGCACAAGGGGGGCAGAGTGAGGCCAGGAAGGTGATGGTATTAGTGGCAGAGGCTCCTCCAATATCTAAACCCCTTCCTTGCTTTGGTTCACCTTCCCAGGTCCGCTCAGACTTGTGCTACAAAATAGCTGAGGCAGGTCAGAGTAGATCCACTTGGGCAGCATGGGCTTACCCCCAGGCAAGAGAACAAAACCTGAGGAGATTTCTGGGAATCTGCCCCCCCCCCACAGGATACTGCACACACTCTGGTGGCATGGCTACATTCCCTGGGGGTTTAGTTAAGAGGTTTTTCCCTTGGCTTCCCCTCTTCAATCTCTTTGATGGCTCAGGGGCTATAGGAGTCTTACTGTTCCTCCGCAAGGCACACAATCTTCAGGAGCCTCTGGCTCCAGGACTATTTCTGTGCCTATGCAAGGTACAGCCTTTTTCAGTGTTGTGGGATGCCTAGAAACGGAGTGAGACACCAGAGCAGGGCAAAGGAGGCAAAGTGTGACTTTGAATTCCCCCCCCCCCATTGCGTTGAGATAAATCCAAAAATAAAAAATCTGTGTATAAAAATGTTGCATGTGTATTTTGAAAGAAATGACCTGAGAGATTTAGCCCAGGGTATGAAAGAGGATGTTGCAAAGGCTGTGACTGGCAGTCATGTTATTTTATTAGCAGCCTACAAAGAACAAAGGAAACTAGAAAAACTTGACTTCCAACAACAAATCTATCAGTTGGAGGTTCAGAATAAATTATTTAAAACAGCAGGAGTTTGCCACAAATTACAACTTGCTAAAACAAATTGGAAAGTGACTTAACTGAAGTCCTGCAAGGAGGAGAAAGCATGACTTTATCAAAATCAGAAACATCTTGAAAGTGGGAATGAGAAGAACAGGTGATTAGCAGGGCCTAGGAGACAGGGACCAGGGTTGGAAAGGGGGCCCAGGAGTCAAAGGAGGGGGCCCAGAAAGTTCCTGGGATCTGACATTTTCCTTTCTCACCTGAACTCACTGCCTGTGCATAATACTGGGGGCAATACTGCTGGCTTGCAGTAGCAACTGATGCTGCAAGCCATACATATCAAGCCCAGGAATGCATCCATGACCCTCCTTAACACAGTGTCAAATCTGGGAGGAAACTGGCCTGCAACAGTAGCTCTTTGGCTTGTGGATCCAATAACCATGAAGGAGTGAACAGGAGCTCAGAGACCCAGTTGTGGGGCTATAGTTGCTGCAGAAGTTCATTTTGGTACACACAGGACACACTCCATCTTAGTGTGAGCCTAAATACAATGATGCTAATTTTCTGCAATGGATTTTCTATTTTTCAAAGATTTTAGAAAGATTTGGGAATGTGCTTGGTTTTCTATACTGCTTTATTTAAATGCCAGTGCCTCCTGGTCAGGTAGACCTGGGCTCCATATCAAGAAACCTGGTACACCTGGGCTCGAAAGCTGGCTGTCAGCACTCTCCCCCTGCCTTATTTTGGCCCTTGTTTGTCTGCCCCCATTGCCCTCCTCCCTGTTGGGCAAGGGGCCGAAAAGAAACTTTATATCCCCTGATAAAATTCCTCTCAGAGGTCCTGATGATTAATATCTATAGTAGCTTGCAAGTAAGAAGAACAGATACAATTCTTTAAAAAGAGGAGAGTGTATGTTCTGAACAATGAGATGCTTAAGGAGTGTGTTGAAGATGTTTATTTTTGCTGTATTAGAAGCATTTTATGTGGAACAATCGTTTCTTAATTTTTATGGCACTCCAATGGCGAGGATATATATTAACAGATATTACTCAGACCCCAATCCTATCCAATTTTCCAGCTCTGATGCAGCCATGCCAAAGGGCATGTGCTGCATCCTGTGGGTGGGTGGCTTGCAGTCATAGAGGCCCCTTCAATGTAAGGGAGCATTTGTTCTCTTACCCCAGGTCTGCATTGTGGCTGTATCCCTGCTGGAACGTTGGTTAGGACTGGGCCTTCAGTCTCCTTCCCTTGATTAGAGGGACCAGACAGGGTTGTTCTCTTTCCACATTACCATGCACTTGAATAGCACTTTAACAATAACAGGAATAAGAGTTTTATAAAAATAAAAAATAGCATTACCTTTTTTCCCCCTGGGCCACATTCTAGGCCTCTTGAGGCCTGGTCTATCCTTGCTCCTTTATTAATCCTTGTATTTCTGGTGTACAGAATAGGATTATGAACAGATAAACCATGCCAGCAGATTCCCATATGATAAGTTATCACAGAGCACTTGTTGCTCTTGATCACGCACTTCCATAGTCTTATTTATTCAATGCCAACACCTGAATTGGGCCCACATTAATTTGTGTTTTTTTTCTTTTTCCTGTTTCAGTGCAGGACCTCCTGAGCATCTAATTTCCAATGGAGTGCTTGTGGTAAGAATTCTTTGCATTTAAGCTCTTGATTCTTATTCAGTTTTCCACCCACTTGTGAAGGCTTCCTTTAAGAAAGACGATGCTGTGGGATGTTATGTAAATGAATGAATGAATGAATAAACCTTTATTAGGCATAGAATTATGTAAATGTAAACAAGAACTGAATGCAATTAAAATAATTGTAAAAAAAATTTTCTTCCAACATCCAGGTACACATGGCCCTGTTTTTCATCTTTGTGCCTATTTGTTTTTGCAGGCCCGAGAACTTTCTGTCCTGGAGGTTATAGTGGGCAAGGAGGTGAATGAGCAGCTTTTGAAAGGTTGGTCTCTCTCCCAGACATGTAGCCAGCTAGTGTTCTACCAGCCTGCCCTTGTATTCTTATAATATATAACCAATTTGTAGGCACCAAAAACCAGTGTCATGTTATAAAGCGGAAATCAGGCCAAATTAGGGCTAACATAATTTGGTTCCAAAAATTCTCCTCTGTCAGATACTCTTTGAGTGTTTGCTTAAAGGTGAAATGACACATTTCCCTCAGGAGACTAGGGTAGCAAATTGCCCCATGTTACACAAATTTAGGGGGAGGATGAAAATTGGCAACTGGGATAGAGTTGCATTGACTGTTGCTCGGTTGATTTAGTTGTGTTGCTGCTGCTTCATGTATATTTGATTTCTTCTGGGATGTTGGGTGAGGGGCTTGACCCAATGGCCTTTGAGGGGCTGTGAGCCCTTAAGCAGTGCCTCAACTGACTGAACCCTGGGAGCTTCACCTTTCTTGAATTTGAGTTTCAGATTTGAGATTTTCATTCAAATTTATGAACAATAAGTGAATTTTGATTGTTTTTAATTTTAGAGTCTGCTTTAAGCCAGCATTAACACTTCCTTAATTAGCAGAGAAGACTAGCCTTGTTATAATGTATTAGAACAGTTGAGATTGTTGCTATTGGTGTATAGTTGATATATCCAAATTTCAAGAAAATTGTTGACTTGTTCCCACTGTGCTTAAATGAAAGTTCCATATGAGCTGTATATAGAAAAAAAGTCCTAAATGAATATATACAAGAGCAGAAAGACTATACAGAACTATATGTTCAATGACACAAAAGATGTAGAGAGATTTTACAGTGTAACAAGTACCTGGGAATGGTGGTATTGGTATTCACTCACTCATTTTAAAAGAGCACGAATCTGTAACTTGTAACTACAATATTATCACATTTTCTAGCCAAGAAAACTATCATACTTACTGTGCAAGAGTCTTATGAAGGCACGCAGAAAACAACCAAAGATGTTGACTCCTTCCTTTTTCATTGCATCAAGAGTTGGGAACCAGTACTAAAAGTCAAGATTCAGGTAATGGTCACTGTCTGCCGCATGTGCCCATAGGTACCATTAGGAAAATGTATGCAATATACTTCCACTGGATCTTGCTTCGGCTCCACTCCTTTGCTTTTTCCCATCTGTTTTGGGTCTTGCAATTGGCTATCAGACAGCAACCTCATAATGTCCTGTCTCTTTGCAGCTACAATTCCACTTGGTCCACAGTACTGTACAGTTGCCTTAAATATCAAGCATACCTACAGGCTATATAGCTAACATGGTAAAGGGCTCTGCTTTGAGCAAGCTGCTCTGATGCTGCACAGTTTGTGAACATCAGGCAGCCTAATTGTAACTCCCCACACTCCAATGTAGTGGAACAGTGCAGCCTCCGCTGCATCCCACAGGGGAGTTTCAGCTTCTGGAGGACCTTGCCCTGGAGTAAGCCCCAGCAACCTTCATGGATCATTTTGGACCTGTGCCAG
This sequence comes from Tiliqua scincoides, assembly GCF_035046505.1. Classification (NCBI taxonomy): domain Eukaryota; kingdom Metazoa; phylum Chordata; class Lepidosauria; order Squamata; family Scincidae; genus Tiliqua; species Tiliqua scincoides. The sequence goes on from NC_089821.1 coordinate 15,593,799, forward strand.
TTCTACAGCTGGTGTAAGCCTGCATTGACCTGGGAAGGTGGATCAGACTTGCGAATAGGGTTAGGATTCAGTAGATACTGCTGCCACTGAATCCATTCTCTTCCTGGGCCTGGTCCACCCTCATCACACCTGTTGCTTCCCTATTCCACCCACCTCTGCACCATCCCATGCTCTCCCTACCTTCCTCCCAGTCTTATGTTCTTATAACCCCTGTGTGGGCTGACCTGCTCTGGTGGATGTCTGTTGTCTGCCATTGCACGGACTGAGAGCCCAATCATGAGCTCTTATTGCCAGTAGTCTAATGGTGCTGAGTGTTGCAAATGTGCCATAAGGCACGCCTGCAACCCTCGGCACTGGTCTAGTGCTAGCTTAGCACCAGGCAGCGCTGGGCTAGCACTGGTGGACACTGCTGCTCTGCCACTCTGCAGCTACCTGAATTGCCAGGCGACAGGGGGGTTAGTGCTGATGTGTAGGAGGGTGTGGAGGCATTTCAGGGGAGAGGGAGGGTGGGGAGAGGGCGGGGAGGAGGCATGCCAGGTGGAGAGAGGCAAGACTACGGAGCCTGGCCTGACGTGGGCCTGACATGGAGACTCTTGATTCTACGGCAGCCCAAGAGTTGCTGCAGAATCAAGTAGCCTCATTGTGGGTCTACTTGCCTTATCCAGTGGAAGGGGACAAAAGTCCCCTTCTCCTGAGGAGCTGCTGGTGGCTGCCCTGTTGCGTGCAGGATGCTGTGGCAGTCATTTCGGCACCACGACAATCTGGGCGCAATGGGCTGCTTAGGAGTGGGCTGTCAGCTACTTGCTGCCTGCAGGAGCAGCCAGGCTGCACACACTGGGACTGTAAAAGAGTATACAGTGTTGGAATGCTAATTCGGACAGCATAAAGGCTGCTAGACTGAACCACATAAGAACATAAGAACAGCCCCACTGGATCAGGCCATAGGCCCATCTAGTCCAGCTTCCTGTATCTCACAGCGGCCCACCAAATGCCCCAGGGAGCACACCAGGTAACAAGAGACCTGCAAGGCCTCCTGGGAATTGTAGTTAAGAACATAAGAACAGCCCCGCTGGATCAGGCCATAGGCCCATCTAGTCCAGCTTCCTGTATCTCACAGCGGCCCACCAAATGCCCCAGGGAGCACACCAGATAACAAGAGACCTCATCCTGGTGCCCTCTCTTGCATCTGGTATTCTGACATAACCCATTTCTAAAATCAGGAGGTTGCGCATACACATCATGGCTTGTACCCCATAATGGATTTTTCCTCCAGAAAAAGATTTTTCCTCCAGAAAAAACCACAAGAGTGATGGTTCGATCAAGAAGTCTAAAAGCTTGATAGACAGTACTGTATAGGGCTGTACTAGACTGCATAGTACTTTAACACAGTTCAGATCTTTGATAGTGTATTAATGGACTGTACCAACAGTATTGTTTAAGACAGTGGTTCCCAAACGTCTTAGCTCCAGGACCCACTTTTTAAAATGACACCTGGAACTTTAATAAAGAGATCTAGAAAGAAATAATATTTTATTTATTTATAAGTAATAATAACCAGAAAAAAGACCCTTGAACTTTATCGCTTTACACAAGTTTGAAAACTACAGGAGCTCAGCTCTTTGCAGGGCAGTTAGCAGCTATCTTGCAAACTGCAGGAGTTGAGCTCCTTGCAGGACAATTAGTAGCTACAGCAGTGATTTTTCAACCTTTTCCATCTCGCAGCACACTGGCAATGCACTAAAATGGTCAAGGCACACCCTCAACTTTTTGACAATTGACAAGGTACACTGTGCTGTCAATGGGGGCTCACATCCCCCAATGGTCCTATTGATAAATGACCCTCTCCCAAATTCCCACGGCACACCTGGGGCAGTTTGTGGCACACTAGAGTGCCATGGCACAGTGGTTGAAAATGGCTGAGCTACAGTATCTAATTTTTCAAAAGCCTCAGGGCTTGAGGCGATTAGTTATCTGATCTTTCCATCACCCTTTGGCAGCCCCATAAAAATCAGGTTGTGACTCATCAGTGGATCCTGACCCACAGTTTGGGAACCACTGGTTTAAGAACTTAACACTTTTTTGCCTGTCCCACAGATGTGGGGCAGATGTTTATTTCTTTTTTTAATTAATTATTTTCCAAAATAAAAACAACAAAAATAAACACATAACAAGCACAAACTCAATACATAACACAAAAAAAACAAAAACACACCATTGGAGGGTGCAGGCAATCATATATCAATATATCTAATCAATCAATACATATCTTCTAATCTTGTTCCTCTTCTAGTTTAGCCTCTTAATGTCATTTATCTATTCACCTTCTCTTTTTGTCATCTTCTTGTTGCTATCGGTGAATGCCTCCTTGCCCCTCTAGTTTCTTCCTTCTCTGATTCCTCAGTTGTCTCTGAATCATATGATTTCTTCCAGCTCCATTTCTACACTTTCTAGTTCTTCTCAGTTCCTCTTCCTCATTTTCTTCATTTCTTGTCTCACCTTTCATCACTGTACTAAAAAATTTTCTGCTTTCATTGTTGAATTTATATCTCTGTGACTGGAATTGAAAAAATTCTCTTCTTCCCGGAGAAGCCATCTATATGGTATTTGCTTTCCTCTTAAAAATTTTGCTAGCTCTTCATATTCTTTTCTCTTCTTTCTCACTCTCCATGGGACATGTCTCAGAATTTTCACTTTGCTACCCTCCACCAACCATTCCTTTTCCTGTGAGATCTTCAATATTTTATCTCTGTAAAAAGTTCTGATGAGTTTCACATGGATTTTTCTTGGTAGTTCCATGTTTTCTTAGATAAAAAGTGCTCACTCTTCTAGCTGAGTCCAGATCCATGAGTATCTCCTCTGTTGGCGTGTCAATCCACTCTGATATTAAATCACCACTCAGACGTCGTGTATCTTCCCCTTTCTGTTCTAGTACATTTTGTATTTTCACCGCTCGAGCTGCACTCTCCATCTGAATTTCCATTAAAGTTGCCTCTCCATCGTATTGGTTTTGTTCTATCTCCAGTATTCTAGATCAGGGGTGTCCAAAGTTTTTGGCAGGAGGGCCACATCTTCTCTCTGACACTGTCGGGGTCTGGGGGGGGGGAAGAATTAATTTACATTTAAAATTTGAATAAATTTACATAAGTTTACATAAATGAATATATTAAAGATGAACTTATATGAATGAATGAAGGTCTTGCAATAGCTCAAGGCCTATAAAAGGCCTTGCACAAAGCAAGGTCAGCCTTTCCTTTGCTGCCGCTACTGCATCACAGACATGAAACAACAAGCAGTGGAGGGAGCCCTCATCCCACAGCTCATGTGAGAAGTCAAACGGTCACCCTCACACTGACAGCAGTTGCGTGGGGCCAGTGTGGGATCCAGCAAACCTCAAGAGGACCAGAGGCTCACTGGAGACTGGGAGCTCCCTGAGGGCCACATTGAGAGGCCTTGAGGGCCACAAGTGGCCCTAGAGCCGGGGTTTGGGCACACCTGTTCTAGATTGATCTTTTGTTGTCTTTTTTTCTAATTTTCTAATCTTTTGTGTATTCTCATCTGCTTGGCCTTTAGCAGCTTTCAGTTGCACACTAAAGTCATTTAGTTGTGTAGTTAAAACATCCAGACTAGCTTGAACCTGCAGAAATTGGTTTGTGTGCTGCTGTCCCATTGCCACTAATTTTTCTATATTGTCTTGTATTGTCTGCTTCCAGTCTTTCCCTTTTGGTTCCTCTTGTGTTAGTTTTCCCAAGTTTGACTCCAGGGCGGGAGAGCCCCTAACTTTTGCTCCTTTTCCTGTCATCCTTTTCTTCCTTCTTATATCTTCTTTCCTGTAAAACTCAAATATCTGTTATCACATATATCACTATCAGTTACCCATACATCACATCATATCATCAAAAAATCAACTGTTCACCCATAAAAACCAACACAAGGAAATTTTAAGTCAAATAAAACCTTTGCCTTGTAATATTTTTAATGCCACTAGATGTCCTCAGCGTATTGTCCTCCTTCCTTCACTTGTCAAGTCCTGTTCTTATCCTTGCAATGTCTTTTTACATCCACTAGATGTCCCCGATGTTCTATTCTTCTTCTGTTGTTTTAATTCTATTGCTTACCTTTGTAGCTATATCAACCGCAATTCAAACAATGAAGCCACTTTTGCCAAACAAAGAAATGCAGTTCTTTAGCCCTCTCCACAGGCACTCCAAGATCTCCACAGGAAAACGAAACTAAGTTTTAGATTTGTAAAGTTAGAGTTATGTTCTCATATTTCCATAACAAACTTGGAAGGTCTCCTCCAAAGCTTCTTCTCACACAAGCAAACAAATGTTCGGAGAAAGCCTCCCCCCTCTTTCCTCTTCCCAGATGGGGAAAACCTGCCCTCCTTCTTCTTCCCTCAGGCAAAAGCTTAATCATGCAGTCAGTTAATCAATCAATGCCAGACATACACAGCAAAACAACACTCACTTAGTTCTTCCAATGTCTTTCCCTGCTTGGAGCCTTCAGCTGAGTTTCAACATGAATCCTCATCAACACTGACACTGATGGCTGGGTTCCCTTGGAGAAAAAACAGCCCCTGGCTGGACCCTTCCTCTCCGAAACCGTACACCATCTGTAGGATGGAATCTCTCCTGATCACAGATCCTCGGATCTCCTCGGACCCAAGGTTTTTTGGCAGGAAATAGCATGCTTTCCCAAGAGCTTTCAAGAGCTCAGAAAAGCACAGCCATTCAGTTGCCTCTGGCCCCACCCCCGCCTCCCGGGGCAGATGTGAATTTCTGTATACATCTGATCCCTGTTGCATCTATGCAACATTGGGCAAAAATGGTTAACAGAAAAGCAATGTGGGCAAATCCAGGAGAAAAGATTGAGGAATGTCTCTGCATAAAATAGTTGGCAAGTTGACTCAGGATACAATGCAAATCTAAGATTGCCTCTGAATGTATAGCTGTAACTTAACTCATTTAGGCTGCAATCCTAACCACACTTTCTTGAGAGTAAGCCCCATTGAACAAAATAGGACTTACTTGTGAGTAGACCTGGTTAGGATTGTGCCCTTAGAGGCCCATTTCTGTTCAAAGGCAGGTCAAAATTAACAACTGTATCTTTAGTAGAGTTGCGTTTTTCTCCCCAATTTATCTGATCATTTTTTTGTGTTCAGCCAAAGTTCTTATCTTCCTCCTTCACCCAGAGCATTTCACATGAAGAGGGGACTGACTCGGCCTATCCATTAGTTCTGCCCTTGAAACAGTTTCCATTGGGACAAGAAGTCAAAGTACGCCTACCACGAGAGGAGGTAAGTGTGGTTTCTTTTAATCAGGCTTCTTCACCATTGCTGAAAAATTTAATATATGATACACACCCAAATTATATTCAGTCCGCTTTGAATGGTGTTTGCAGGCCCTAGCACCAGGGGAGCGCCAGTTCTAGCCCTGCGCTGGCTGGTGCTGGGCTAGTGCTGGTAGAGCACCAGAGCTCCGCTGCTCAGCAGTCATGTAGACCACTGGGCAGTGGAGAGGTAGGTGGGGGCTTGGGGGAAGGTGGGGAAGAAGCGTTCTGTGGTGGGGGATGTGGAGGGAGGATGGGTAGGGTGGGGAGGATGTGTGTTGGGGGAGGGAGGTGGGACTGGTGGAGCCTTGCTCCACCAGGTCCAGAGCCTCCGTGTCAGGCTGTTTGCCTGACACGGAGGCTCTGAATTCTACGCTGACACTTGGGTCATTGTAGAATCGAGTAGCCCCATTGTGGGGCTATTTGCTTTACACGGGGGAAGGGGACAAAAGTCCCCTTCTCCTGAAGAGGCAGCGACCGCTGTCTGGGCTGTGCTGGATGCAGCGGAGCCTATTTTGGCGCTGCTGCAGCCCTGTGCACTGGGCAGCTCAGGATTGGGTCGCCTATCATTACACTCTCTCTCTCTTGCAAAACGTCAATGATTCTTTCCAGTCATTCATAAAAGTTTTTGTTGATTTCTCTTAAGTCTCTTTTAACTTATGTTTATCCATTTCTGCGAAGCCCATAATATTCGTCCACCATTCTTCAATTGACGATATATCCATGGTTTTCCACTATTGTGCATAAAGTATTGTAGTTGCACTTAGATATAAGAGCAAAATTTCACTTCTTTCCACATATTCATCTATCGTGTCCAACAAAAAATCTTCAGGCTTCAATTGTACATCTGTTTTCAAAATCAGCCATATCTGTGAACAATATTTATTTTGCTTTAGAACATGGGTCTCCCAACCCTGGCCCATGGGCCAGATGCGGCCCACGGCAAGCCTGTGTCCAGCCCACGGCCAGCCTCTTGTCCCCTGAAAGCCTCTGACCCACTTGGCCAAACATGACTGGAACTGTGCTCTGGTTGCATCAGGAGGGTGTTCTGAGGGCCGGAGAGGTTGAATAGCCATTCGTTCATTTATTCACTCATCTAAGTTCCATCTCTAATTTATTTATTTAAATTTTATATTTAAATTTTTTTCCTGCCCTCAACACTGTGCCAGATATTTGATGCGGCCCTCTGGCCAAAATGTTTGGAGACCCCTGCTTTAGAACATGTCCACCACATATGGTAAAAAGTTCCCCCTTGTTTTTTACAATTCCAACACCTATTTGTCATACTTTCATACATTTTTGCTAATTTGTTTGGCATGATATACTATTTGTAAATCTTCTTGTATACATTTTTCTTAATATTGACATTCAAAGTAAATTTTATTTGCTTTGTCCATAGTTTCTCCCATTTTTCCATTGAAAGTTCATGACCCATGTACTTCGCCCATTGAATCATATTCTTTAAGCTGTTCATCTTCCGTTTCAAATTTTAATAACCATTTATATATTTTAGAGATTACCTGCCCTTGTGCTTTTAATCGTTGTTCCAGTATTGATTCTCCCTCTCCAAATCCATATAATTTTTAATCAATTTTAAATCTTTCCGTTAATGGTACGTATAGGAACCATTTACAGTTAAAACCCTCTTCTATCAATTCTTCTCTAGATTTCAGGTTGCATTGTCCTTGTGTAAAATTCAATATATTTCTATATAATAACCATTTATCTCTCAGTACTGTTCCTAGACCAAAGGGTGCTACCTCTAGTGAAGTCAAGAGTGGAATTTTGCTGTAGATTCTGCTTTTATAGTGATTCCATATCCTCCACAATGCATGCCTAACATAGTGATTCTTAAATTCAACATTATTTTGAATTTATTGTGATTGGCATGGATATTTATAGTACATCTTAAATCATATCTTTCTAAATTCGTTTTCTTTTTCACAGCAACAACCATTCTTTCAGTCACACAAAGCATAATAAATTTTCAAATCCGGCAGTCCTCAGCCTCCTCTTTCTTTAGCATCCTGCAAAATCTTAAACTTCACTCTCAGTTTTTCCCCTCACCATATAAATCCCACCACGTTTTTCTGCCATTCTTTAAAATTTTTTATATCCATTAAGTCTTGTCCTTCAAGAGGACAAAGTTATCAAAGTTATATTTGCCACTTTCCATGACTCTGGTGTTTTTTCCAGTCTATAAAATATCATTCATTGTATTTAGCAATGGTAGGCTTACTTCTTCTTCTAAACATTTATAGAATCTGCCTGTTAGGCCATCTAGTCCCGGAGTCTTATCTGCATTAATTTTCTTTATTGCCTCTGCAACTTCCCACAAAGTTATTCTGTCATTTAAAATTCTTCTTTGTTCTTCAGACACCTTTGGTAAGTTCTGTTTATCCAAGTAACTTTTTACTTGTTCTTGATCTATTTTTTGACTTTTATATAAAATTAGCATAATATCTTGTAATTATTTTTTTTGTATGTCCTCCTGGGCAGTATACATTTTTTTCTGCCTCCTGCAGTTTTGAAATTACTCTCCTTTCTCTCTCCTCCCTCAGTTTATGGGCCAGTCATTTTCCTGGTTTATTGGCATATTCAAAATATCTTTGTTTAGCAAACTTCCATTTGATTCACTGTCATCAAAGATATTTGATGCTGTAAGGCTGTTGTTTGTTGTACTACTTTTTATCACCCAGAGATTTTATCAACTCATATTCTTTTTTTTTTTTAGATTTCCTCTTCAATCTTCTGGAGCTTGTTTTGTCTCTTCTTTCCATTCAGTAGTTTTCTGAATAAAATATCCTCTCATAAAGGCTGTACTTGCATCCCAAACTATTCTTGACACTGTCCCTTTGTTCATATTCAACTGGAAAAAAAATTCCTTTAATTTCTGCTTAGCTTCTTTTTTTTATATTCTCCTTTTGCAACAATAACTCTTTCAATCTCTATCTGTATGTTGTAGCTTTCTTCTTAATCACCATAGTTACTGAGTTATGATCTGAAAAAGTTTTGGTAAAATTTGTTTTAGATGTTTTAACTGCTAGGTCCTTTGTCACCTGAAACATATCAATTCTTGAAAATGATCTGTGTGTCTCTGAATAATAAGTGAACTCTTTTGCATTCCCATTCATCTGTTGCCAAATGTCCACCATCCCTAAAGCCTCTACCAAGTAAGAAATTTTTTGGCAATTTCCCTTTAGTATTTTTAATCTCTTTTTCAGATTTGTCTTCAATCCCTTTGTGGGGACACCAAAATCAAACCCAAAATCATCAGAATCTATTTGAAGAAAATTTGCTAGAATCTCTTTCATTCTGGTTTTTATCTCTTCTCCCTTCTGCTCTAAATCTTAAAATTTATTCATTTTGCACCTGTTCCATCAGTGCAAGCATGTCTTGATTCTTGTGCTCCCTGGTTTCTGAATCCTTGAATTTTTTTCTCATACACTTTCTGTCATTTATCCCTTTTATCTCTCTCTCTGTTTCTTTCCACATTGTATCCAAATGTGACATATCTGCACCTGCAATTTCATCCCTTGAAATTCTTGATATAATGCTTCAAATTTCCCTTCTTCTCCAGTCTTTTCTACATCTTCTCCAAGACTTCTTAAATAGTTTCTGAATTCAGTTCTCTCCCCTGAGATTTAGGGAGAGATTTTCCTTTTTGTAACCCTTCCAATGTATTAAGTCTCCTTGAAGCCATTGTTTCTTTCTTTATAACTTTTTGAAGTCTTAAATTATTTATTTTTTTCCTTAAGTCTCCACTGGGTGTTGGTATACTCTCTTTAAATATCTTGACAGGAAAAACAGCTGTAGCGTTTGACTAGAAATCAAGAAATGTGGTCTCTCTGTTATCTCATGTAACCAAAACAAATATTGTTGGAGTGTTAAACAGTCCCCCCAAAAAACAACAAGGTGAACAAAGCAGTCTTTCCTCTGTCTTACAACTGCAGACAACAACTTCTAAAAAATCTTTTAAATGTCTCTTTCCATCTTCCAATCTTTAAAATCTTCTCAACTGGATATTTACACTATTATTCCATAAATATGCTGTCTCCATTCTTACAGTCTCTTTTTGGATTTCTTTCCTTTTAGTTGTTAGTTCTTTATTTATTATCCCGCCTGTGGGTATTCCTCGTGTCTCTTAAATCCACTTGTTTCTCTTTCTCTCTTAAGTTCATTCTCCTCTACATGTCCAGAAATGCAAAGCTGTGGGGGGGTGGGGGGGTGGTCAGGTTTACTTTCTGTCTGCACTTGATATTTTCCTTCTCCTTTGCTCTGACTGTAATACATCCCCAGAGCCTTCACCTTTGGGGGGGGGGGTGGAGAAAGCAGAGCGTCTGGAGTTTTTGCGGTTTATCTCGATGTACACCCTTTCTATCCAGGAGTATCTTGATTAGGTCCATCGGATGTTCAACCTGCTGTGCCTACATGACTGAAGGAAAGGCAGGGTATAAATCTCTTCAAATAAATAAATAAGGCCCTTCTGGGCACACCTGGAATGTAAGGCTGCAGTCCTATCCACTATTACCTGGGAGTAAATCCCATTGAATATAATGGGACTTCTGAGTACACATGCACAAAATTGGGCTCTAAGTTTGTTTTGGCAGAAGGAAGAAGCAAATAACCTTCAGAAGGATCAGAACGGCAAAGAAAAAAAGGTTTCTGCAGTTGCTCAGACTTTCAGAATAAGAACAAGGATATTTTTCAAGTGCTAGTTAATTAATCATAATCTGTGGAATTCCTTATCCCAGGATGTTTTGATGGAACCTGACCTATATACCTTTAAAAGGGGATCCACCACAGGTTTTAAGTCATGATTGTATGCAATATCAATGTTTTGGAGGTTGCCTGTTGCATCTCTGAATATCAGGGAGGCACTATGAGATACAGGAAGCTGGACTGAATGGGCCTTTGGCCTGACTCGTCTCATGTTCTTACCTCACATGTATTGCATTTCTTGCAAGGAACAGTGTTTTGATTGCTTATATTGCTTTTGCTTTTCTGCTCATTGTCACATGTGAAATGGCAATGGTGCTTCCACATGTTGCAGTTATTGCAGTCTTTTTGTCAATACTCATCCTGCTAAACCAGACTACAGAAAGCTCTTGGGTTATTCATCCATTCTATTCCCTGCTGCTACTGTCCCTCCCACTGTCTGCAAATCCTCCCCTCAACAGTAGATATGCAAGAGGTATACCAGTAGACATAGCAGATTTTCCCTCCCACTTTACCCATTTAAAACACCTTCCTGTGCTCTTCTACTGAAGTGCTCTACCCTCTTGTTTTTTAAAAAGACATTTGTAAGCTGTGGTTTCAAAAGGTGCTTGATTCTCTGCAGGGTTTTACAGCCCTTTTAAAGGGATTGTTTCAGCCCAGTTTTAAAGGGATTGTTTCCTGCCAAAAGTTTCTTCCTGCTCACTTTCCTGCTCTCCCCTGCCATGATGATTCCTTTTGTGAAGGTACAAAGAGAAAGATATTGAGTCAATGCTGCCCTGGTGGTGGCTGCTGCTGCTTCCTCTTTTTGCCATCATCAGCTCTTCTTCCTCTTCCCCCACTGCCTCCCACTTCCTCCAAAGTTGTGATGAAAGCCCTCTCCCCCAGACTCTGCAGGGACAGTCATCCCAAACAATTGCCACATCTCCAATTATCATGCATGATGCTCCTTCCTGGTATTTGTTCTTCTGAATGCCTAATTTATTTGTCCTTTTATGTCTCCAATTATGAAGTCTTCATGTGGGTATTGTTTAGTTTCAGGGTGGAGCTCTGGAGCTGTATCTCCAGGTAATTGACTGGTAAGTCATGCCTGTTCTTGTGTTCTTTCTGGTGCTGCTAGCTCGAGGGCATGGATAAGGGAAGGGGGCCACCATTCTGCTTGAAACAGTTGGTTCTCAAAGTCATGGTAAGATTCTAGTCTATCAGCTGAAATGAAGCCACATTCATGTCATGCAGACTTTGCTGTTGCTGGTTGAAAGATGATCCAGCTCAGCTCAAAGATCTTATTGGAGGGGCCTGTTGTTGTTGGCAACCTTCAGTCTCGAAAGACTATGGTATCGCGCTCTGAATGGTGGTTCTGGATCAGCATCTAGTGTGGCTGAAAAGGCCAATTCGGGAGTGACAATCCCTTCCACACTGGGAGCAAGTGCAGTCTGTCCCTGGTCTGTCTCCCTGGCTATGGGCCTCTTTGCCTCAGACTGTTGGCAAAGTGTCTCTTCAAACTGGGAAAGGCCATGCTGCACAGCCTGCCTCCAAGCGGGCTGCTCCGAGGCCAGGGTTTCCCACTTGTTGAGGCCCACTCTTAAGGCCTTCAGATCCCTCTTGCAGATGTCCTTGTATCGCAGCTGTGGTCTACCTGTAGGGCGCTTTCCTTGCACGAGTTCTCCATAGAGGAGATCCTTTGGGATCCGGCCATCAACCATTCTCATAACATGACCGAGCCAACGCAGGCGTCTCTGTTTCAGCAGTGCATACATGCTAGGGATTCCAGCTCGTTCCAGGACTGTGTTGTTCAGAATTTGTCCTGCCAGGGCCTGAGCCATTGCCCATTCCCTTCAAACACAATGTGAGGAAGGAGTGATTTGCTGCCCCTTTGCCTCAGTCCATCCTTGCACAGGGTTTAAAAAGATCACATCCCTTTACATACCATGCAAGTAGGGAGTGAGGGGAGGTGTAGTGACACACTCCTTCATCAAGGGAGGGAAGTGGCTGATCTGATTCTCACTTAATTTAGCAAGGGGGGAACAGATCCATGTGGCTTGTGTCTGGGGTGGGCTGGAGGGAAGTGGTGGCAGAGGGTGAAGGTCACCCTAGATCTGCTGCCCCCTCACTCCCTCCATCATCAGCTGCTGATGAAAGCTAACTCAAGTTGCTTCATGCATATGCTTGTTGCCTTGTTGTTTTGGTCAGCCATCTCTGATGAACTGCTGTTGGATCCCTTTTTAACCCTTTCTGCTGGCTCTTGTTTCCTTGCTATTGGTATCATTCCCTTCTTCTGGATGCCTGTTCGGTGTTACCTCCTCTTTCGTCAGATAGTTCAGTGACCTGCAGCTGGACCAGTCACCTCTTACCATCTTATCCTCTCTTGTCTCTGGTAGGACATGGCCTCATGTTACAGTGCCATTCATGTTATGTAAAACCTGTGGCCACTGAACATGTGAAGTTCTCTCCATAAGGCTGGTTGGCATTCTGTGTCTTACTCTTTGCTTGAAGCTGGAAATTCTCAGATTACCTTCAGCAGTCTGTCTTCAGCCATGTTGTTTGGTTCGCACAGGTCTGGCTCTCTAATGAGCTCCAAAATATGAGGCAGTAGCAAGCTGGTGTGCTTTGCATGCCCAGAGGAGAAGAACAAGGGTGGGTGGCTGGGGGGGAACGGACAGCCATAATGCACTGGCTCAAATGCCAAAAGAACCTGGGCCAGGCCTGGGCAAGTGGAATTGTGCTCAGTCGCTCATGCTTGCTGGCTCCACCTCCTGGGTGCACTGGAAAAGAGCCCACACGCGACCTGGAAGAGAGCCCACACTTGAATGATCTGCATGCACAATGCATTAACTCTTGGATAGGAAAGGTTCCCTGTCATTTGTACAGAATCCGTGTGTTTGCTCTTCTGCAGGTTATACTGAATGCATATAGGGAGCAGGGGTAGAACCACAGCAGGCCCAGTTTCATTCCCCCTCTGCATGCATTCAATGCAAAATGCGATCAGTTCTATACAGCTGTCACTGACCTGCAGAAATAAATAGTTAGTTGCGCATCACTAGGCAGACAGATCTAGGAAATCTGATCTGTGCATCATTTGTTTGTATCTTATCAAATTTGCACCCTTGTTCAGCCAAGCTATGGGAACAAGATTGCAAACCAGCACAGTAATGGGAACAGTCTGTGGCAACAGTCAGTGTCAGGACACCATGTTGCTGGGAGCCCTCAGACATTACATGAAGTCTTAAGCTGAGTTCATTATAGCAGCTCATGTCCTGTCCTGGTACTGAGGGTTAGGGAGGGCCTCAGCTGGGTTGGCTTTCTGATTGAAATAAGACCTCAGCCGGTACCCCAACTGGTCCAGCCCTGACTTTCTTTTCCTTGGAAACAACACAACCTCCTTTTATGCTAAATAATACCTGGAAAACTGTGTGCAATTCCCAGATAAACAGTTGTGCTTTGTGCTTGAAAAGAGGAGCATCCATGTCAGTAGTAAAATATGCCTTCAGTTGGGAGGCTGGTTTTTTAGGTTGCAAATTTGACTCAATATTCTTAATTGTTAGGTGAAGCCTGTGAAAGTACAGTTGCTGTAAAGGACACGCACACGCGCGCACACACACAGGAACCAATGAAAAGAATCTACACCTGTCTGATGACACGATCGGTCTCTCTGTTCCAGGTCACAGAATCTCGATGTGCGTTTGGGGTATGAGCTATGTGCTGCGGAACAGGATTTCCTACACAAAAGGAAGCAAGTGGTTGCTGATGCCTTCAATAAACTGTTTAACCTGAGAAGATACCTTCCTGAGGATGAGGTGTGTGTGTGTGAACACTCTGTGATGGTGTGAGGGGACATCTACTACATTTGATTTGGTCATTGGAATAATTGAACTGGGTCTGTATCTGAAGTAGGCATGACATTCATTTAGTGCTGAGCTCTTGAGTCAGCATGAAACATGTCACAGAGGGGGGAAAAAGGCAAGAGAGCACCCACAAAACTTCTTTCCTTCTAAAATTAATCTCCCCATACTTTTGGGTTAGGGACAGGATTAGTCTGTCCAAAAACCAACTGTCACTTTGGGAAAAGGATTCCATAGGGGGTTTCCAGTTTTCAGGCCTCCAGTGTCCATCTCAGTGGGCTGTCCAGGGCACAGCAGGTTTTCATTTTGACTTCTCCCTTCAGGGGCAAAAATGTCTATGGCCAACTAATTTATTTGTGTTTATTTTTACGCTCCTTTTCGGGAATATAGGCCCCAAGAGTACAAGCTTCCAAAACAGAAGATGTAGCTTGTAGGTAGATTTAAATACAGACAGCTCTCATTTTCAAAATTAAGCACTGAACTTTTAATGCTGAAATGAAATATTTAACACATGTTCAGGCTGTAAATGGCATTAGAAGAAATTGGTGTCAAACGACTATTTGACTTGGGTGTGGTACATAAGCTGCATTGCCCCAACTTTGCTTGTGGTCATCCACAACCCTAGGTTGAAAGGGAGGGTAAAAAGAGTCCAGTCTCTCCAGAATGCATGGAGGCTGCTTAAAACAACAGTAATAGAGGCCCAGCAGAGGTGTATACCGCAAAGAAAGAAGGGTTCCACTAAATCCAGGAGAGTGCCCGCATGGCTAACCAGCCAAGTTAGAGAGGCTGTGAAGGGCAAGGAAGCTTCCTTCCGTAAATGGAAGTCTTGCCCTAATGAAGAGAATAAAAAGGAACATAAACTGTGGCAAAAGAAATGTAAGAAGGTGATAGGGGAGGCCAAGCGAGACTATGAGGAACGCATGGCCAGCAACATTAAGGGGAATAATAAAAGCTTCTTCAAATATGTTAGAAGCAGGAAACCCGCCAGAGAAGCGGTTGGCCCTCTGGATGGTGAGGGAGGGAAAGGGGAGATAAAAGGAGACTTAGAGATGGCAGAGAAATTAAATGAGTTCTTTGCATCTGTCTTCACGGCAGAAGACCTCGGGCAGATACCGCTGCCCGAACGGCCCCTCCTAACCGAGGAGGTAAGTCAGATAGAGGTTAAAAGAGAAGATGTTTCAGACCTCATTGATAAATTAAAGATCAATAAGTCACCGGGCCCTGATGGCATACACCCAAGGGTTATTAAGGAATTGAAGAATGAAGTTGCAGATCTCTTGACTAAGGTATGCAACTTGTCCCTCAAAACGGCCACAGTGCCAGAAGATTGGAGGATAGCAAATGTCACGCCTATTTTTAAAAAGGGAAAGAGGGGGGACCCGGGAAACTATAGGCCGGTCAGCCTAACATCCATACCGGGTAAGATGGTGGAATGCCTCATCAAAGATAGGATCTCAAAACACATAGACGAACAGGCCTTGCTGAGGGAGAGTCAGCATGGCTTCTGTCAGGGTAAGTCTTGCCTCACGAACCTTATAGAATTCTTTGAAAAGGTCAACAGGCATGTGGATGCGGGAGAACCCGTGGACATTATATATCTGGACTTTCAGAAGGCGTTTGACACGGTCCCTCACCAAAGGCTACTGAAAAAACTCCACAGTCAGGGAATTAGAGGACAGGTCCTCTCGTGGATTGAGAACTGATTGGAGGCCAGGAAGCAGAGAGTGGGTGTCAATGGGCAATTTTCACAATGGAGAGAGGTGAAAAGCGGTGTGCCCCAAGGATCTGTCCTGGGACCGGTGCTTTTCAACCTCTTCATAAATGACCTGGAGACAGGGTTGAGCAGTGAAGTGGCTAAGTTTGCAGACGACACCAAACTTTTCCGAGTGGTAAAGACCAGAAGTGATTGTGAGGAGCTCCAGAAGGATCTCTCCAGACTGGCAGAATGGGCAGCAAAATGGCAGATGCGCTTCAATGTCAGTAAGTGTAAAGTCATGCACATTGGGGCAAAAAATCAAAACTTTAGATATAGGCTGATGGGTTCTGAGCTGTCTGTGACAGATCAGGAGAGAGATCTTGGGGTGGTGGTGGACAGGTCGATGAAAGTGTCGACCCAATGTGCGGTGGCAGTGAAGAAGGCCAATTCTATGCTTGGGATCATTAGGAAGGGTATTGAGAACAAAACGGTTAGTATTATAATGCCGTTGTACAAATCGATGGTAAGGCCACACCTGGAGTATTGTGTCCAGTTCTGGTCACCGCATCTCAAAAAAGACATAGTGGAAATGGAAAAGGTGCAAAAGAGAGCGACTAAGATGATTACGGGGCTGGGGCACCTTCCTTATGAGGAAAGGCTACGGCGTTTGGGCCTCTTCAGCCTAGAAAAGAGACGCTTGAGGGGGGACATGATTGAGACATACAAAATTATGCAGGGGATGGACAGAGTGGATAGGGAGATGCTCTTTACACTCTCACATAATACCAGAACCAGGGGACATCCACTAAAATTGAGTGTTGGGCGGGTTAGGACAGACAAAAGAAAATATTTCTTTACTCAGCGCGTGGTCGGTCTGTGGAACTCCTTGCCACAGGATGTGGTGCTGGCGTCTAGCCTAGACGCCTTTAAAAGGGGATTGGACGAGTTTCTGGAGGAAAAATCCATTATGGGGTACAAGCCATGATGTGTATGCGCAACCTCCTGATTTTAGGAATGGGTTAAGTCAGAATGCCAGATGTAGGGGAGAGCACCAGGATGAGGTCTCTTGTTATCTGGTGTGCTCCCTGGGGCATTTGGTGGGCCGCTGTGAGATACAGGAAGCTGGACTAGATGGGCCTATGGCCTGATCCAGTGGGGCTGTTCTTATGTTCTTATGTTCTTATGTACAACCTTCACATGCAACACAAAATATGATGAAGCTGGACAGGCTACCTCAAGGCTGCCCAGTGGGGCTGAGACCAGGCTAAGCCCAAGAAAGTAGACAGAAGACTGGTAGAAGAGGTAGGAGGGTGCGCTAATCCCTTTCTCCTCACTGAACTCTGAGGCCTGATTGGGTCCCTATCACTGAAAAGGGTCAAGGGGGATTCAGACACCTACTTGCTTATTTTCTGTAACAGGTCCCAGTGGTAGCTGTTATGGCAACAGGAGGTGGACTCAGAGCAATGACAGCGTTGTATGGTAACCTGTTAGCACTCCAGAAACTGAACATTTTGGATTGTGTTTCCTATATCACCAGTGCTTCTGGATCGACCTGGTAAGAACTAATTAATGAGAACCCCACTGATACTGGACATAATCCAGAGACAAAATGGATGTCACAGACCAGCTAAATTCGACATAATTTATGCACAGATTTTAGTTCTTGGTTTTCATTTATGCCTGCCCACTGGGATTTGGTGGTGGTGGTGGTGGGTTGGACAAATCCTGCTTTAGCCATCGTGCCTCTCATCCAGAAAAAATGAGAGGTGGATCTCAGTCAAGTACAAAATGAAAATTTATCGGTAAGTACAAAATGAAAATTTACAGTTGAACTTATCAATGCCTTTCAGCAAGTATCTTCCTTGGGGAGGGGGCATCAATTCCAAATATAAGGATTATGGATAGAGAGACGGTAGAATTTTGAAAGAGTTGTGGGCTCCAGGATATGTTGAGCAGCCCTGATGTCTTGTTTTGTAAGTGTTGAAAAAGTTGATTCTGTAGCATTTTTATTTGAAAGATCAATATTCGTGGAATGCTATTAGTAGGCAAGCACTTGTTTTGTAACTGCAGACTTTCCTCCTCCATTCAGGACTTTGAAAAATTTGTATCAAGATGCTAATTGGTCACAGAAGAATCTAGAAGAGCACATCCAAGCAGTTAAACCCCAGATATTGAAGAGCAAGTGGGATTATATTTCCATCGAACGGCTGAAGGTCTATCACAAAGAGTTGGTTGAGAGGGCAGAAATGGGGTACCTTCCATCTTTCACAGCCCTCTGGGCCCTTGTCCTAGAAGCTTTCTTATATGATAAAGTATGTTTATAACGTATTATAAGAAAATACTATTCATGTTATTCTTTCTGGTTTAAACTAAGGACTGATGTAGATACAAGAATGAAGCTTCGTACAGTCTTCCCTCCTTTCATCTGTACCTAATTCATTTCTGAAAATGGTCATTGTAGCAAAAAACTGGAAGGGTACAATTATTCCATTAATTGTAATGGGGACAATTCTAACTCATTCCAAAGCCATTCAAGTTCACCCAAAATCACTGTAAGTCAGCAGTTCCAAATCTTATTGGCACTATGACCTACCTTGTCCTTTGCAGTGGGAGGTGGCAGGGGGCCTCTTCTGGGTCGCACAAGACCAGTGACCCTCTACTGGCCTATGTGGGCCTCAGAATGGCAGAAGTGACTTTCAGGCTTCTGCAGGCCATTCTAAGCCTCACAGAGGATGGTAGAGTGGGTCACTGGCCTAGTGAGACCTGGAAGAAGCCATTGGAGCTGTCCAGTGCCTCTGGAATGGCTACAATTTGGAGCCATTCCGACAAAAGGGAGGATAAGAGCCCAGCCAGTGACCCAGATGGTGTGGGTCACCCATCTTGTGACCCACAGTTTGGCAAAGGCTGCTGTAAGTGCCTGATATCATAAGGAAAAAGTTGCATAATAAAGTTAAATAACCTTTGGTTAAATGATCTAAGATAATAAACGTAAAGTTCCACTTGCAGACAAAGATCTTTCTTATTGCATTTTGAGGTATAGCCTTCCATATTTATTCTGAATTTCCCCCCACATTTTTTATAATAGCCCAATGAGAGCAAACTGTCAGAACAACGCTCGGCTATTAATCAAGGCCAGAACCCGTTGCCTATCTACACAGCCATGAATGTCAAAGACAAAGACATCAGTACCTTTGATTTCAGAGGTAGGTGTAGCTATGTAAGCCACAGTGCTCCTTGTCCTCCTTGCTCCCTCTGTGCTCAGCATCACACATCAGTGTGTGCAGGTGGATAGGGTGAGTGCAGCTCATGTATAACACATGCAACATGTGAGCATCTCCTGTTGTGCCATTGTAGCTCCTTATTGAAGGATCATGTTGACCAAATATGAAGTGTACCATTTGGCAAATGCCTTATTCTAGGCTGTAGTAGAATCAATATGGGCCAGATTCAGCGCTGGCCAAAGGCCCATACTTAGGACTACCTGTTTGGGCTACCCTAAACTTGTAAATCTGTCTAGTCCACTTTTAAAGGCCAGACGCCATTACAACATTGGGTAGCAAGGAGTTCCATAGACTAATTACACACTGGGTAAAGAAATATTTTCTTTTGTCTAACTCTCCCCACACTCAATTTAAGTGGATGTCCCCTGGTTCTGGTGTTGTATGAGAGGGGGAGGAACATCCCTCTATCCACTGTATCCATCCCCTGCATAATTTTGTATGTCTCAGTCATGTCCCCCCTCAGGCACCTCTTTTCTAGACTGAAGAGCCTCGAATGCCATAGCCTTTTCTCGTAAGGGAGGTGCCCCAGCCCAATAATCATTCTAGTTACTCTTCTGCACCTTTTCTAGTTTCACTACGTCCTTTTTGAGATGTGACCATAACTGAGCACAGTACTCCAGATGTGGCCTTTTTATTGATTTGTGCAGTCGCATTATAATATTGGCTATTTTATTTTCCCTTTTAAATAATCCCAAGCATGGAACTGGCATTCTTCACTGCCACCATCAACCTGTTCCATCAGCACCCCAAGATCTCTCTCCTGATCTGCCATAGAAAACTCAGGTCCCATTAGCTTATATGTGAAGTTTTGATTTTTTTGCTCCAATATACATTACTTTGCACTTACATTGAAACACACCTGCCATTTTGCTGCCCATTCTCCCAGTTTGGTGAGATCCTCAATCCCTTCTGGTGTGAAGTACAATCCCTTCTGTTCTTTACTACCCAGAGAAGTTTAGTGTCATTTGCAAACTTGGCCACTTCACTGTTGTCCATATCTTCAGTTCATTTATAAACAAACTGAAAAGCACTGGTCCCAGGACAGGTGCCTGGGGTGCACCACTTTTCACCTGTCTCCATTGTGAAAATTGCCCTTTGAAACTCACTCTCTGTTTCCAGGTCCTCAACCAATTCTTAATCCATTGGAGGACCTTCCCTCCTATTCTCTGATTGTGAAAGTTTTCTCAGCAGCCTTTGGTGAGGGACTGTGTCAAATACCTTCTGAATATCCACAGGTTCTTCCACATCCACATGCCTGCTGAGCAGTTTGTAGAAGTTTGTAAAGTTTAGATTTTAGAAATCTAAAAGGTTTCTGAGGCAAGACTTACCCTTACAGAAGCCATGCTGATTCTCCCTCAGCAAGGCTTGTACTTCTATGCGGTTTTTTAAATCTTTACAGAGGCTTTCTACCATCTTCTCTGGAACAGGCATTAGGCTGACTGACCTGTAACTTCCTGGGTCCCCTCTCCTTCTTTTCTTTAAAGATTGGTGTGGCATTTATACCTACTGACTTGTGGGGCATGAAAGCTTCTTGTGCTTTTTTGGTTGCAGAATGGATGGAATTCAATCCTTATGAAGTCGGGTTCCTGAAATATGGTGCCTACATTCGTGCAGAAGATTTTGATAGCAAATTCTTCATGGGAAAACTGATGAAGAGGCTCCCAGAGTCTCGAATTTGTTATCTGGAAGGTAATCTGTTGCTTATAAGCTAAACTGGAAGCTGCAGCACAACAAGTTGATCTCTGGCAGTTGATCTTTTTTTCAAAGTTATCTGTGCTCTTCTGTAATTGATTCTTGATACTTCATTCACAACTTCTGTGCACTGAGGGATTGGAAGCCACTCTCAAATCAGATGATGCAACTGAGGCAATAGGGTGTGCGTGAGGGCGATATCTCACTATTTATTATACTATCCAAAATATTATACTATCCTTTTGGACAAGGAAAGTGGAAGGACTCCATAATGTTATGCATGGAAAAAACCAAGTAATCGTATCACATTGCAGCTGATTTCATGTTTCAGTAGAAGAAATGCACTCTCAAGAGTGGATGACCTGATTGCTCCTTCCTCACCTGTAGTCTAGTGCATATGTTTTTATGATAACACAGATTCAGACAACTATGTGAATGCATGACTTGCAACTTCCTCCTACCAGAACTCAGTTATATAGAGGGGTTCTGTGCATGTTTACTTCAACCAGTCTGCTTTCAGCATTCCAGGTCTTTTTTGTAACTTGCCAAAGCATTTTCAGCTGATGTCAGAAAATTAGTTTGTTTTAGTGAGGTCTTGTACATTCATTGGTCTTGGTGAGAGATGCTACTGTTTAATATGAAATGATACAGCTGCTTACCCTTGTGTGGTTGGACTTGCAGGTATCTGGAGCAATGTTTTCTCTCTGAATCTGCTGGATGGTTTGTACTGGTCCTCAACATCAGAAGAATTTTGGGAACGATGGGTCAAAGACATGTCAGAAAGTAAGATTTTCACTACTGATCACTTTATACTTTATTGCTTGCACAGCAGTTTTCTGCTTTAAACAGGAGAGCTAAAGGTGGATAACATCCTGCCAGCCTTACTTTTGATCCTATAAAGTAATGAATTTTGTTGTCATGCCATAAGACATTTCTTTCAAGAGAATCCAACTATTGGACCATAGACTTCCATATTGTCAAGACTGACTGGAAGCTGTACTTCAAGGTTGTAGGCAGGAATTTGCAGGCAGGATTTTCTCTTCCATGTTGGGAATTGAAACCCGGGACATCCTCTATGCAGAACAGAATCTCTTTCACTTCCTTTGTTTCTTTATTTAATTTCTATCTTGCCTTTTGCCCAAATGACATCCAAATTAGCTTACAATATACTATTAAAATACATACACATAAATAATAAAACTAGGTAAATATAATAGAAATGTATTTTCCCCTTACCTCTGTGTAGGCCCCCTGATGGTTTTTGGGTCTCCTTGGACCTATCCAGCTATATAGCTGGCATATATCCGGGGACAGCTAGGGGGAGGGGTAGGTAAAAAAATGGGGGATGGGATCCAACATGCACGATTGCCACAAAATCCAGCACCTCCCTCCTTCAACACACCTCTTGTTCCCTCCTATTGCAGTCCCTCCCCACCCACTGCTCACCCCTTCTTCTGGAGATGGCTAGGCACTCCAGTGGAGTGCGGCCACCAGCCATTTACACTGGCAGCCCCATTGTGTGCAACACTGCGGCATCTACAGTGCCAATATAGAGGGCTTTGTGCTGATGGAATGCTAGTTGATAGGATTGGGCCCCAAGTCATTTATCCAGGCTCAAAGAGGTTGAGAATCTCTCAGTAGCACAACATATAACTGCAGTAAACCTGGATTAAAGGGAATCAACATATAGCCTCATACAGATGCTGTGACCACGGTGTGTGTACTGGCCATTGTTTTCTGGGCAAACTCTACCTCCATGAGTGGAAACAGGAGCCCAGTCTGGCTGCTAATGAATCCAGTTAGAGTTTCTGCATCCTTGGAGGCTCTGAATGATGGGAAAAGTCCAAACATTTTGATATCAATTTTTAGTTCTCTTAGGGTGCAATCCTAACCAACTTTCCCAGCACTGGCATAGCTGTTCCAGTGGAGCATGTGCTGCATCCTGCAGTTGGGGGGGGCAGTCACGGAGGCCTTCTCAAGGTAAAGGATTGTTCCCTTACCTCAGAGTTGCATTGCCCTTATGTCAGTGCTGGAAAGTTGGTTAGGATTGCGGCCTTATTGTAATAATGGAGTTTAGGAATACTCCCTTGCTGAACCTTCTGTTAGGAAAAAAGAATTGCAGGACAAGCCCCTCCTTGCAAGATCCTGAGAGTATCTGAGCAAATAGCAATGATGCAACTGCTTCTTTCTTTTGATAAAAATTATTCTTATTACTTGTCAGTTCTTAAATGAACAACTGAAGGAGCAGGTCCGCAGCTTGGGGGTCCACCTGGACTCGCAGCTGCTCCTGGATTCCCAGGTGGCGGCTGTGGCTAGGGGGGCCTTCGCTCAGCTTCGGCTGGTGCGCCAGCTGCGGCCGTACTTGGATCGTGCAGACCTGGCCACGGTGATCCATGCCTCGGTGACATCGAGATTAGATTACTGTAACGCACTCTATGTGGGGCTGCCCTTGAAGACGGTTCGGAAACTGCAACTAGTGCAGAATGCGGCGGCCCGTGTGGTTACTGGAGGTAGGCGGTTCGACCCTGTCAGTCCGCTTCTCCAGCGGCTGCACTGGCTGCCCATTCGTTTCCGGGCCCAATTCAAGATGCTGGTATTGACCTTTAAAGCCCTATACTGCTCTGGACCAGGGTATCTTAGAGATCGCCTGCTCCTGTACAATCCGGCTCGCCCTCTCAGGTCATCAGAGAAGGCCTTTTTACAAGTGCCGCCGCCTAGGGAGGTACGTGGGGCGGCTGCAAGAAATAGGGCCTTCTCAGTAGTGGCACCAACGCTATGGAACTCCCTTCCCCTTGACTTAAGAATGGCTCCCTCTCTTGAGACCTTTCGGCAAGGCCTGAAGACCCTTCTGTTTAAACAGGCCTTCTGAGTTCTTGGCCTTTTAACATCTTTTTAACATCTTTTAATATTTTTTTACAGGCCTGATTCTTTTATGACTTGCTGCTGCTCTATGCTCTTTTTACCTATTTTTACTCTGACTGCTGTTTTTAGTATGTGTTAATATGTTTTTATTTGTTTTTAAATTGTTTTTAATATGTTGTAAGCCGCCTTGAATCCCTTCGGGGAGAAAGGCGGGGTAGAAATAAAGTTGTTGTTGTTATTATTATTATTATTATTAACTATGACAAAAACAACTATGTGATGGCACTGCCTAGAAATGTGAATACCTTTCCCCCTATTTCATTGGTTACCAAACTGTGAGCCATGGCTTCCTGGGAAGCTGCAGAAACCAGCCAGGGGAGCCTCTCAAAAAGCACATTGCCCTATACAATGTATAGGACTGTGGCCCTAATGGGGAGCTGTAGCCAATGGCCCAGTAGGACAAGGGAGCCACCAGTCCAAAACGTTTGAAAGCCACAGCCCTATTTCACTGAGGTCTCCTGCCTTAAAAATTGATACCGACTCCTAGAAACCAGAATATTATTTCAAGCCTCTTTTCAAGGAATTTGTTCCCAGAAGGTTTGTGCTCCCAACTGCCTCCCCTTCCATTTGCCAATGCAAAATACCAAGTTCTTTCTGCAAGTAAGTCAATAGAAATAGGCAGGCTTGCTTAAAAGAGTTGCCTGGAAGTAATCTGTCTAAGCAAGTGGCTATTCTCATTCCTAAATTATTTATCTTATGATCTGATCCTTTCCAGGGCTAACCCAGAGCATGCAGCAGGTAGAATTATGGAGAGAATTTAGTGGTCTTTTGGTATCTTACAACATTATAATTCTTGTAAATGCTACTAGATTTTCCTTTCGTTTTCAGGGAGAGTCCCATTGTGATGACACTTTTTTCTTAGAAAATGGTAACATAAATTCATGACCAGTCTTATAAAGTGTTATGTACTGGAAAAAGAACTTTCCAGAAATTGATCTTTTCATGGTTTTGTTTCAGCGGAAAAAAAATACTCAGAAGATGGAGGCGTCACTGTCTACAAGCCTCCAGACACTGCAGCTGGCAAACTCTGTGAAATTTTTAATGACATTTTAACTGGTCGTCCATTGAAGGGGGCAACGCACAACTTCTTGAAAAACCTTGCTATGTATAAAGACTATATGCAGCAAAGCAATTTTATTCAATGGAGAGGTGATTAAATATTATCAATTACTAGCTATATTATTAATATATAATAATTATTAAACATTAATAATCAATACAGTTGGAAACTTTTAGACTGCGTCAGTTGACACAGGGCACAATCCTATCCAGTTTTCCAGCACTGACATAGCTGTGTCAGTGTGGTGCACACTGCATCCTGCAGTGGGGAAGCAGTCAAGAGGGCATCCTCGTGGGGCTGCATTGTGGCTAGGTCAGTGCTTGAAAGTTGATTATGATTGACCTCTTGGTCAATTGAAAGGATTCCTACTTAGTTCCCAGTCTTTGGAATCCAATGAGATAAGTTACACAGTTAGACCATTTCTTTTTTCTGTATTATTTTTGGTTTTGTAGGGAAATTGCTGCCCTACATGACCCAGGGAATGCATTTTCTTTTCCATTCAATTTCTCTCTCATTTTTTGACAGGAGTTCCCATAGCAGCTAACATTCAGAAAATACGATCATTCCATTCCAATTTTTAAACTTTAAAAATTTGAAAAGTTGAAGGAAATGGATATCCTTCTTCTGTAACAATTATCTTATATTGCCTTGAGGCTTGTTTGTTTCACAGACTTCTAGAATTGTGTTTCTTTTATGGGCTCCATGAGATAGTATTCAGCAAATAATAAAAAGAAAGGTAATGTCCGGTTCTGCACTTGGAATGAATGAAAGAGTTTGATCCTAGTGCTACATTTTAAAATGAACTTGCTCTTTGAGATTTATTCAACCGAACAAGGAAGTTCACCACTGTGGGAACACATTGGGTATACTGCCCCCCTTATTTAGCTTGGCCAGTTTTGATAATATAGGTGTGCATCACTTAACAACAGGGATACGTTCTTTGATCCCCGTTGTTATGGATTAGGTCGTTAAGTGAACATTCAGCCCAATATAGTGCATTTGTGGTATGAACAGAAACACCTTGCCAGACACTAGCTGGCTGTACAGGCTACTGGAGACAGATTGCCTCTTCCTTGCATTAAGAGCCTCTTTGTTGTGTAAACAGACACTCTGCTGCAGGCTATGGGAGACCTGACCATTGAGCCTCTTTGTTGTGCTCTGACCACTGTCTTACATGTGGTCTGTCATTACTGTTAAGTGATGCATGCCTGTAATGAAAGGAGCTAGCATTTACATCATGCATTTCAGATGTTCAGAGTGCTGACTGCCTTTTGTAGCAAAGTTGTAGGACAGATTAATCCCCAGGTCTTCCATGAACCTCTTGGATTTGGCCAAAGAATTCTCATTCAACCTTCAAGTGTGAAGGGCTAGTCACTCCATCACTGGGCATGTAGTAGCCATGGGAAAAGTCATATAATATGCGCTATATGTCACTTTATAACCTGTATGAAGGTAGTTGTGTGCCTCTGTCATAATTTACAGGATTCCATCTTAAGGCTACCACATTTATAAGGGTACCACTTCCTGCAGCTGCCAAGCACCAAGATGGCCATAGAAATAGACTTTGCAACTCACCTGCCCTGATGTTTAAGTCAGGTTCCAGGCACAGACCTCCCTTCAAAGCTTTTGATCTCTGACTACCAGGAAAGGAATCTGAGTCCCTTGAATCCATCTCTGTTTGTAAATGTGTGAGAACTTCAAGCTCTCTCAAACCTTCTCTGACATAGTTTGTGTGATTTGAAGGATATGAAAAGTGTGTGGACATTGGCACAGCACCAATGGACTTCACGGGAACAGGAGCATAGCCTGGGAGGGGGGGGTTGGCATGGTAAGTGCAGCAGGCACCACAACACACTATAAGCAGCATTGCCATTGCCACCCCAAATGGCTCTGAGAGCAAGTGGGAGGGCCGCTTACACAGCATGTTGCAGCTCCTGAAGTACTTACCACACAGTCCCCTTTGGCTACGCTACTGCTGGGGAATTAATGGGAAGTAAGCAGAAAATTGTGAACAGAAAGTGGTGTGCAGTTGTGCAAAGTCTTTTGAGTACCAGAAATTATTTCTTGCCTTCATCCCAGGCATTATGACACAGCCTCCTCCTTTCTTCTGATAAGATTAAAACTTTTTTTCAGATACTGTGTTCGATGAATCTCCCAATGCGTTGACACCATCAGCCGAGTCCCTCTGCTTGATAGATATTGATTATTTCGTTAACAATAGTGGCTCACCGCTCCTTAACCCCAAGAGGAACGTGGATGTCATCATCATGCTGGATTATGATCTGAATAAACTCTTCAAGGTGAGAACACTATTTCTCTATTATTTTTCTGTGTGGGAAAGATGTCACCTCAAAGCAACCTCTAAGATGACCAATTCCCATGTTGATGCCTGTTTACAGAGCATCCTGTATTAGGGTCAAATCAGACATGTGCCTGATCATGCAAGTTGATCTGATGCAGGTTCATTATAAATAACAAGTGAGGGAAACCACAGTGGGCTCAAAGTGCATTGTGTGTGCGTGCCTGCGCAGCGTCAGATCTAGGGTGGAGCCTGAGGAGAATCTAGAAGTGACTTGTAATTATAAATAACAAGTGGGGGATCCATGGAACAGGGCAAATGGCACTGGGACAGATGTTGTTTGCCCCAGTTATAGTTTTGATTCAGATTGTACCCCTCCTGTGCTATTTTTGATTGGGAGGGAACTTCTATTGGTTTTTTCAAGGGCTGTTTCACATTTCCCACTTTCTATTTATAACTAAAACTATAATCCTCCTTCCTCATCAGGCCAAGTTGCATGATTAACTGCATTTCTGAAGCTGCTGGCCAGAGGCTGGTTGAAGCAAACATCATGTACATGGTATTTCTTCCACAGTGGGGCTAAAAGTGCATTGTGTGTGTGCATGTGTGTGCAAAGTTGGATCTAGGGTGGAGCCTGAGGGACATCTGCCCTGGGCGCTATGGTGATGCATGACTGCCTGTTCCTTCTCCTCTGGAGTCTGGGAGCTTTGACAGAAGAAGGAATGGGGCATGTGAAGTTGCTGTAGTCACCACTCCTTCCAGGGCCTCTGAGAGGAATTTTATCCGGGGGTACAAAGTTTCTTTGGGGCCCCTTCCCAAAGAGGTAGGGAGTGAAACAGAGTGGGGGGTGGCAGTGGAGGTGGGCAGAATGGGAGCAAAACAGGCAGGGGGAAAGTGGCAACAGCTGAAATAGTCTTTGGAAACCAGGTCTACCAGTCTTTCCGCTGCAGAGCTCAGGTCTACCTGCCTGCCCAGCACTGGCAGCTAATTACAGTAATACGGAAAATCAAACACACTCCTAAAATCTTTCAAAATATAGAAAATCATTTCAGGAAATCAGTATCATTGTATTTAGCTTCACACTAGAGTGGAAAGTGTCCTGTGTACACTAACACTGACTTCTGCAGCAGCTGCAGTCCCGCAGCTTTATCGCTGAGCTCCTCTACACTCCTTCATGCATGGTAAGCGGATCCACAAGCCAAAAAGCTACTGGAGCAGGTCAGTTTTCTCCCAGACCTGACACTGTTAAGGAATGTATGCATTCCTGGACCTGGTGTGTATGACTTGTGGCAGTAGTTCCTGCCATCTGCCCACAGTAACGCTCCCAGCATCTGGTGTGGGCAGAGTCTGGATGAGATTGGAAAATGTAAGATTCCAGGAAATTTCTGGGCTCTCTCCTTCGGCTCCTGGGCCCCCTTTCTGACCCTGGGCTCGGGTACAAATTACCCCCTTTCCCCCCTCCCCTAGGCCCTGACTCCCTCCTCTGAATCTAGAAGTGACATTGTGTGTTGTGAGGTCACTGCCCCAGGCACCAGGCCTCTGTGTGTGTGTGTGTGTGTGTGTGTGTGTGTGTGTGTGTGTGTGTGTGTGTACATGACAGAGATTTCAGTTGGAATATTGGTGCTGTGAGAAGAGGGCTAAACATTGTCCCCCTGGTTCAGCTGACCCCAACCGATTTGTACTTCTCTGTACCACAGCTACTTCTAAGCTTTGAAAGAGTGTTGGAGTTCCAGTTACGGATCTCCAGCTGTTGACTTACCATTATTCTGGAATTAAGCAATTTCTGGAAAGCAAATTGCGTATCTTTATTGTTGGCTCCAAGAATGAATTATCTTGGTATCTTATTCAGCAAACAGAGCTGTTTGCAAAATACTGTGAAGTGCAAGGCTTCCCTTTTCCAAAAGTTGAGCTGAGTGAAGAAGACAGGAAGAATCCGAAGGAGTGCTATGTATTCTCGGATGACAGTGACCCCAGAGCTCCAATAGTGGTTTTTTTCCCACTGGTAGATTCTTCCTTCAAAGAGTACACAGCACCAGGTAAGCTTGAAAGCGGTATATAAATACTCTTATTATTAATAATATTCATCAACTTGTATCATTCTTTATTCTGAGCATTCCCAGAGATACTTTTTCTCAATTTTTTTTTGTTGAATTCATATTTATTTGTTCCTCTGGCTGAGACATTTTCCTATGTGGGATTTCCAGTGAGTAAAAGACGTTGTAGGCATTGGACAGTTCAACAAACTTTACCTTTGTGCCACTTTCAGGGTCAAAATCACCTCCCCCAGCTGCTTTTACCTCAGCTAGAGAGAAGATATGAGTATGCACATCTTTTCTGCAGTTTCTTTGGGGGGGGATAAACAGAGCTGTTTGTGTGTGTGATTCCCCTTGGTAAAATGGCCCAAGGGAAAAGGATTAAGAAATGGTTAGAGAACATCTCAGAAAACAGAACTGTAGAATGACACAGTTTAGGTCTGCTACAATAGACATTATACATCTATTTTTTAAAAAACCCATGGAAAAGAGCGCAATAATTTCACATTAGTGATCAGTTTGGGGGAAGGTCTTGGTCTCTCTTTAAAAAAAAATCACCCCAACTACCTCCAGGCACCTTACCGTGCCATAGTGGGAGGCACCCCTATCTGTGCCCAGTCAAGGCTGGCCTTGGCCCAGGCACTAAGCTTCCTAGTTGGAAGAAGTGCACATGCATGCGGCCCTATGGCTCCAGCAGCCTGCCATGGTTGAGTGGTGGTAGGAAGAAGGTGCTATTGACGCTCCCGGGCCCCCAAGCTCCCTTTTCATAAATGGAACTGCTTCACCTTACCTCATTTTGATGGACTGTATCAGTGGCAGAATATTTTCTTGGCTAGACTCTCACCCTTTCAGTTCAGCTCCTTCACATAGCAGTCTCACTAGCTTCCCCTCTTTAAGCCATTTCTGCCCAACATTGCATGTATGCAACAGGGATCAAGAGTGTATACCTGTGGGCTAGGCAGAAATGGATTAATGCAATGTCAGGAATTAGCAGCGGCGGCGGCATTTCTATACCCCCTTTTTCACTAGCACTCCTTATGTCTATAATGGTGTGCAGTGTCACTATATTTGAAAATATATCTATGCAGCTTATCTGCATATATCTATGTAGGAAGCAATTAGCATAATTTCAGAGAAGTAATTCAAATCATTTATTTCATAACTGAAGGTAAGGAAAATCAGATCAGTGGCAGAATTTTACTTTAGGCAAGAGTAATTTTTGTCAAATATTCAGCCAAAGCGTGTTAACATTTCAGTGACTCTCTGACATTAGTGCACTTCTTGTAACAAAGGAGTGACTTTTGAGCCCTTGCAGGTAGGAATTTGGGGTTCAGGCATTGCCTGTTTCTTGCTCTCAACTTCTAGCAAGCAGAATAGTCAGTATGGGTGGAAGAACAGAAGCCAGCAATGCTGGAGTGAAAATCTTCTGCCTTGGTAGCACCGTAGTCTTCTGGCACTGTCCTTGTGGTCATGGACAGCAAGCAGTGATGGGGAACTGTGGCACACACTTAAATGCAGTGGGGAGGGGAATAGAGAGATGGACCTAGAACCACTCCATCTGTAGTGGCCAGGGCAATTCAGGAGGGAGAAACTCTTCAATCCCAACAACTCTTCATTTGGAAGGACTATCACTGTGGCTTTGTGCAGTCATTTGTGCGTCCTTTTTCACCACTTCCAGGTTACATATGAATATTGACACTTCTCCTTGTATGTGAAATAAAGAGTGTGGACAGAGTGCAAGTGAATGTAATTTTGCTCCCACCAACGTTGCTGCTGCTTCCTAGTGGGAAGAGGTGGCTGCTTGGGTGTCGTACCTTACTGGTTTGCATCGAAGTACATAGTTGTGCAGGCACATACATGCTTCCTCATGGAGGTTTATTGCCAAAATGGTGAACAAAGCAGAGCAGCTGGCTGTGTTACTCTACTTTTCTATATAGTTCAGTAAAACAAGCAGTGCAGAAGTATTCTATTGGAAAAAAACCCATAACATTGAATTCCTGTTTAATGAATAGAATGCCTCCATAGTATAAATGTAGGAATGTGACAAAAAATAAGAGACATCTGCACATAATGAACCCAACATAAGTTTGCACTTTCCTGCCACTGAGACTGATGTATGTGGAAGGAATGCCAAATCCAACATGCTCATTGCTGTGGCCACCCTCAACTGTTAGTTGGCGACAAATAAATGTGAGACCCAGACAGCAACACATTCATGTTTTGGAGCTACGGGCTCTGGTGGCAGCTGCAAAAATACCCAAGCAGGAGGCCTGCCCACTCTTCAATATCATAGGTTTCATACCATGCCAGTCTATAGACTAAATTCTTTTAAAAAGAGAACTCTCTCTTTAAAGTTGTGGGAGATGCTTGCCTCTGAAGCAAACAGAGATTGTGCTTTGCTTCTTGAGATGCTGTAGTTACTGTTCCTGAAACAATTTGCTTGGAGAAACCTCACAAACCACAAAACAATATTTATTCACTGTGAACATTTTATATTCTTGGTGTTGTCCCCCCGCCAGCCCCCCTTCAAATCTGCTGCTTTTTACAGTTCTCTGGATTGGGTCCAGGCTCAAATGTACAAGTGGCGCAGGAGACAGAACGTGGCAGGAGATGTCTGAAGTCATGAAATATATACCTAGTATATTAAGTTGTCTGAAGTCATGCAATATACACCTAGTGCAGATGTATTCAAATAACTATCTAAACTGGGAGCTCTAAGGAAAGCTTTACTGTAGAATATATTGTAAGAATTGTGAAATGACCATTTGTTGCGTATATTATTGCTTGTTTAACGGTCAGTGATTCCTCAATGGGTATTAATGGCTGGAAGTTGTTTCTAAACACATATACCAGTCACAATGTGGCTGAGATCATAGCAGATGAACCTGTTTGCAGCTGTGCAATGAAGCAAACAAAGCCACATTTGCAGTTGGTTAGATGGAAGGGAATTGGGCAGTTCCAACAAGATGCCAGTTGATTTGGGGGGATGGTATGCTGCTTCAGAGACCAGCACAGTCTGCTTGGTTCCCTGTCTATGCGCTATGCTCAACATGCAGACAAGTATCATAAACGTACCTTAAGTCTGCAGGACTCTTATCCAAAGGAAATCTAAACTAAACCCTACACTACTGCCCTTGGAATATACACTATAACAGTGTTTCTCAAACTGTGGGTCGGGACCAACTAGGTGGGTTGCGAACCAATTTTAGGTGGGTCCCTATTCATTTCAAGATTTTATTTTTAATATATGGTAAATGACTACATTTGGGGAAATGTTACAGACCTGTATTTTTAACAAGTTACTACGAATATTCTTTTAACATTGATGGTCAATGGGACCTACTCCTGGGTAAGTGTGGGTAGGATTGCAGCCTATTATTGTTAAAAATTTTTCCTGCTTGATGATGTCACTTCCGGTCATGACATCACTTCTGGTGGGTCAACATGCAGAACGACATGCTTCTCAACATGCAGAACAACAACTATCATAAATACACCATAAGTGTGCATGACTCTCATCCAAAGGAAAACAAAAATCCTACGCTGCTGCCCTTGGAAATTCTCACTGGTTTAAGGCAATCAGGAGCACATAACTATAAGCCATTATTAATTTTCCTCCAGTGAACAAGGGCACAGACCTGGCAGCCAACATGTTGGCTTTCAAGTGGCAAGCACTGAAAATTCAAACTGAACATTGAATGAGAATCTAAAGTCAGATGTAGGGCATAAGGCATTCTCATCAGTGGGTATTCTCTTTACTTTTCAGGGGTGAAACGTACTCCTTCTGAAATGAGTGCGGGCGAAGTAAACCTGAATGCAAACTCCTCGCCTTATCGAACAGTGCATGTGACCTATTCAGAGGAAAACTTTGACAAACTGTTAAATCTCAGCACCTATAACATTCTCTGCAGCAAAGACAAGATCCTACATGCTCTCGAGTATGCTTTACAGAAAAGGCAAAACATCTGGACCAGAGGTTAAAACAGCAGTTCAGCCTGGAAAGTAATTGTCTCCTAGATTGGGGGAGGGGTGGTTTCAGCATTTAGCCAACATCATTTTCACTGCTGAAGGTAAAATATAAGTTGTACAAGGTTTGTAATGGGCACTGACATATTTTCCAACTTGTTATGTTTGAGTTCATGTTTTTCAAATGTTCATTTATTAAGATTTTTTTTTTTTTTTTGCAGCCTTCCACTTTGGGTTCATGCCTACTTTGTAGCTGGTGTTCAACTCAAAGTGTCTCAAAACGTGGAGTTGATGACACTCAATCTTCTGAGGTTATTGAGCCAGTATTGTAGTGCTATGCTGGGAATGTTTTAAGGCAGTGGTTCCCAAACATTTTAGCACCGGGACCCACTTTTTAAAGCGACACTCTGTTGGGACCCACCTAGGTTTACCAGACTTCTAAAAAAAGGAGATCTAGAAAGAATTGATATTTTATTTATTTATAAGTAATAACTAGAAAAACATACTCATTTATCTCCCTATTTTCACACATGCTTGCAAACTGCAGGAGCTGAGCAATTTGTAAGGTAATTAGCAGCTACAGTATCTGACTTTTGAACAGCTTCAAGACGAAGTTGTCTGGTCTTTCCATCACTCTTTGGCAACCCCCCAAAAATCAAGCCGCCACCCACCAGTGGGTCCAGAACCACAGTTTGGGAACCGCTGTTTTAAATAATGACCTTGTTAACAACTGGAAAATTTCTCAGGGATTTATTTGTTTGAAGAGCGTACCCTCTACAACTCTAGCAGAAATTACCGTGAGATGTTGGACTTCAGTACCATTGAAATAAAAGCATGAAGACTCTCATTCCCTTGGCTGTGTTCCATTATGCATCTTATTACACTATATTCACGCACACATGCGCACACACATCTTGCTAAAATGATTATTTCCATTCCCTGTTCAGATTTCAGTTCTTCCCTTGTTGATACATTGAGATCACATGGAGCCCTCTGGAGGTTGCGCACGACCTCCTCATGCCTCAGAACATGACCAGAATTTTTCAGTGTGAACTAGAAGTGGCTTATGGTTGTGTCTGGGAGGCGCAGGGATTCAGTGCGCAACCTCCTTGCACTTCAGAACACCTCTTGGATGCGACTGGAAGTAACCCACACAAACCGGAAGTGGCTTCCATTTGCTGCTAGGAGGCCCTCTGAGACCTTTGGCCTATGAATGCCAAACTCACAGATAAGGAGGACCCACTGTATCTCTTTTCCATGAATTGGTCTAATGTCAACCTGTTACCAAAAAGGCTGTTTTATTTAGGGGAATTAGTATATTAGCCTTTTGGAAACTTTTGGGACCATAGGCTGGATAACAAGACAGCGTAAAGCAAAGAGATCCCTTGCCTAGCTTAATGAGGAGACTGGGAGAAAGGTAACTTTCAATCAAAGGATTATATTTTTATTGCAAAAACACACAAAGGTAAACATAATACACATGGAGAATTGATGTATAGATTTCTAGTACTTGTGTATAGTGTACCTAGCTAGTGGTGGCTGCATGTGCTATGTATTTGGGTGCATCCGAAAAGGAATCAGAAACGGATAGGGTGTAGGGAAGTATTTAGAGGTTCCTTAATCTGCTAAACCCAGTTGCTGACTAAAGATGGGGGAGAAGGGAGGAATAGATAGGGAAGAAGGGAGGGAGTTTAGACGCAGGATATATTTACCTGTCCGGGGGGGGGCAGTTGGAGGAAGAGTCCTGTGTAGGACCACTCCGGCAGGAGGGCAATCAGAGAGAGAGAGAGAGAGAGACATGTGCTCTGAGTTCTCTCTTATAAGAGTTGTCTTTGACCTGGAAGTTGACCTAAACTGACCGGAAGTATCCCAGAGCTGTGCATATGCTCAGTATACACCCAGGTGAAAAAAAGGTGGAAGGGTCCAGAAATCAGCTATCAGCAAAGCCTGACTCTGGGGGAGGGAGGCAATCTGCATAAGGTGCTTAAGAGTACAACAAAAGAACAATAGACCTTTTCCTCCGGAGGTGCAGGCTTGTTTTGCATAATCAGGAGACACAGCGATTAGGTTATACATTGACCTGCAAGGAAGTGGGGGTTGTGTAATTCATGTGCTGGTAGCTTGGCCATGGCCCTTAGAAACATGTGCTGGGGGAGGAGTGGCCTGCTTGCTTGGTCTGTATGATCCAAAATAACAACCAGATATAAAAATCACAACTTGGAAGGGAAAAGGGGATTTTCACGTAACAAACCCTCCCCCACTATGTTCACTAGGCACTCAATATTTATTTGTGCATTAAATTTTTGTTTTTACATTAAAGCAAAAAAAATTTTTTGCCTCAGTATTTATTTTTGTATTCAAGCATTGGCACTGTTAATTGCTGCCTAGCAAAATGTGCACAAACTGAAATGACGTCTTTCTGAGGCAGTGTTACTGCTCAGAGATTGTAACTTGATGGAAGAAATTACAGGCTTTTACTTGAAGCGATCTCAGGAAGAACCCAAAGCAGTTATATAGCATCATGTGTGGATTATAACTCCATGATAAAACTGAGCTACAATAAATGCTTATGTGTGGTTGGTTTTATTTAAAGAGAAGCATGAAAAAAATGCTTTTCATTACATTTTTCACTAGGAAAAAGTCAGAATAAAATCCAGTTTTCATTCACAGTATTATCTACAATTTGCTTTTAAAAATAATTTCAACAATTAAAACACAAAACATGTTCATTCTTTTCTTCTGCTATGCTGCCATTCTCCTCAAGCTTTTGTTCTTTTGACTTTTGTTCTTAAAAGCACCCGGAACCCATAGGCACTCCTGGGTAAAACTACAGGCATGTGCCACTTAATAACCGTTCACTTAACAACAAACTGCATATGTTACAGTGGTAAAAGCACAATAAAGTTGCTCGTAATGAGGCAATCGTGACTCCCTTAGCCTGCAGCAGAGTATCTGTTTACAGAACAGAGAGGCTCTTAATGCAAAGCAGAGGCAATCTATCTTCAGTAGCCTGTACAGCCAGCTAGTGTCTGGCAGGGTGTGTCTGTTTACACAACAAAGGTAATAGATTGGACTGAATGTTCACTTAGTGACCTGATTGCATAACAACAGGGATAGGAGATTGTATCCCCGTCAAGTGGCGCACACCTATAATGTGTTTTAACTAAACAATGCTTGGATGTTTCCATACCAAAGTCTTTTCTTACAGAGCAATCCTAAGCATGTTTACTCTGAACTTGGTGGAACTTCTATGTGATCAGGATCAGCCTCAGATATTCAGCTTGGTAGTTCCCTGAACTAGCA
Organism: Tiliqua scincoides; assembly: GCF_035046505.1. Lineage (NCBI taxonomy): Eukaryota > Metazoa > Chordata > Lepidosauria > Squamata > Scincidae > Tiliqua > Tiliqua scincoides. The sequence goes on from NC_089821.1 coordinate 15,629,934, forward strand.
AGTGTGTCAGACGTGGTCAATATATTGATTTTTGATCAATGCAAATGTCATACTTTTCTGACTTTCCAATATACAGGCAGCTATCAATTTATGCAGGAGGAGGATATGTTCCTGGAAAATTGTGCGTCTATCAAAAACACATTAATTGAAGGTCCTTTTCCTACAGGAAAGAATGGCATTTGTACTAGAAGGAAAAGTCATTTAACACTCATGCTGACGAATGGTGACTTCTGTTTGCCCAAGATGGCGTAGAGGGAGGGTTGAGGAGGGAGGCTGCCAATGTCGATGGCTGAGAAAGCAATGAGTGGTAAGCAAACAAATGGTAAGAGCTTAGTCCGAGTCAGTTTATTATTAATATAGTGTTTATTATTAATATAGTTGCTGTTATTTCAAATTTATTTGTTTTCACCTACTGATCCATATCTGACAATATACAAATTGATGACCAGAAACTAGCAGTATCGGGGGCTTTCACAGCCAGCTAACTGCCTTCCTTCCTGCCTTGCGAGCTCCGCAAGACATTCTCATACAGACCTGCCCTTTTCTGCCATTATTCAATTATTTTTCAAGTACTCCTAAAGTTTCTGACAAGTACCTTAGGGGGTACACATAACCCTGGGTTGGGAACCACTGAGCTAGGCAGTTTCTTGGATTTATTGTTGACCATTTCATTTTGTATGCACTCCATGCGGAATGACATAACCATAGTTCAGTGCTTTGAATACAGTTTAAGATTATATTCACACTGTCCAGGGCTGACCCAAGACCTCCTGACACCTGAAACAGTGTACCACATGCTGCTGCTCCCTTACTTGGGGAAGTGTCAGTCTCTGCTCCTCCACTTCTGGGACTAGAAGGGTGGAAAAGGAGTGGACAGTGGTAGGCTAGAGCAGTCATTCCCAAACTTATTGGGGTCACGGTGCTCCTGTAGTCTCTTCTTCCTGACTCAGCCAGGTGCTGCCAACTTCGATCACACAAAATCTTGTGTGATCCAAGATGGTGGCATAAGATCTCATGTGATCCAAGATGGCAGCACCCAAATTTTGTCAGATTTGGATGCTGCTATCTTGGATCTTGTGATATTTCACCCAATTCAAGACAGCAGTTCCCAGCAAAGCCGGTGAGAGGGCAGCAGTGCACAGTTTGGGAACCATTGGGCTAGAGCAGGGGTGTCCAAAGTTTTTGGCAGGAGGGCCACATCATCTCTCAGACACTGTGTTGGGGGGCCGGAGAAAAAAAGAATTAATTTACATTTAAAATTTGAATAAATTTACATAAATGAATATATTAAAGATGAACTTATATGAATGAATGAAGGTCTTGAAATAGTTCAAGGCCTATAAAAGGCCTTACACAAAGCAAGGCTGGCCTTTCCTTTGCTGTCGCTACTGCATCACAGGTGGATGGAGCTCATGCAAGAGGTCCTGCAGTCACCCTGATGCTGAGAGCAGTTGCATCGGGCCAGTGCAGGCTCCAACAAATCTCCAGAGGGCCAGAGGCTCATTTGGAAACTGGGGGCTCCCTGAGGGCTGCATTGAGTGGCCTCGAGGGCCGCAAGTGGCCCCAGGGCTGGGGTTTGGGCATCCCTGGGCTAGAGCATTGCTTCCTTTTTCAATCCAGTGAGTGGGAGGAGCAGGAGCAGTGGAGGTGAGTGGGGGGGGGCAGATGTGGGTGCCTCCTTCCACTCTGCAGTCTGAGGTAATTGTCTCATGGGTGGGTTGACCCTGCAAGCATCTGCAATTGAAGGATTCTAAATAGCAAATTTCCTGCATCAGTGCAGCTGCAATGCAGCCCCAATGTAAGGGAACAAATGTTCCCGTACCTTGAGGAGGCCTCTGTGACTGCCTCCCCACCACAGAATGCAACGCACACCTCTTTGGTATGGCTGCACTGGCACTAGAAAATTGGATAGGATTGGTCTCTTAGGGCACAAGCCTAACCAGGTCTACTCAGAAGTAAGTCTTATTTTGTTCAATGGGGCTTACTCTCAGGAAAGTGTGGTTAGGATTGCAGCCTTGGGGCCCAATCCTATCCAACTTTCTAGCACTGATGCAGCCCTGAGGTAAGAGAACAAATGTTCCCATACCTTGAGGAGACCTCTTAGACTGTCTCCCCAACACAGGAAGCAGTGCTTCCCCCATTGGCACAGCAGCACCGGTACTGTAAAATTGGATAGGATCGGGCCCTTATTCAGATCCTGGAAATCTGCCGCTCCAATGAACCTAGATAAATTCAGGATGCAATATCCTTTTCATTGGTCACTGCAGAAACTCACAGCATCAAAGCAAAAGTTATGTGTTGTCTTCATGGTGGTCTTGCCAGAAAAAAGAAATCAAAGATGTGATTCTCTATGCCACAATCCTGGATTGAAAGGATGTGTGTCACTTGGAGATATACAACGATGGAAAGAATAAGGGAATCCTCTGTTTAGCACCATAGTTATCTGCTAAAAATAAATTTGGCTCCTGAGCCTAGTGGTTTAGTAGGAAATTTTATGGAATTGATGTAGCATTATATAAAAGCTGCTTTGGTCCACAAGCCATTCAACGCAGACTTGCACTAAATTTTGTGCTTCCTGGGACACTGGCAAGGCAGCCTGTGCCAAGGAAATTTGTCCTGCCCAAGGGGTATCCCCAAGTCCCCCTCAGGCCAACTTCCAGCTGAACCAGCACTTTCCCCAGTGCTCTGGAGAAAGGGAACTTGCCCCTGTATGCAGGAAAGCAGAGACTTCAGGTGTAGTGACTGTCACGTCCTTGGAAGCCTTGAGGGAACCATGACTCACAAAATGGAGTCCTTATGACACTCCTCAGCAAACGCTGTGGAGAAAAGGCGAAGCTTGGGAGAGGGGGACAGCCTGGGCGCCATATTTCTTTGAAGCCTGCCTGACCCTCAACATGCCGAAGCACAGAGCATGGAGGTCTGTAAGCTCCTGAACTCTCCGCCTTGCTGCTTTGAGACGCAGAGAGGTGACACGGTCCCAGCCAGGATATGTTTCCTCCATGAAGGACGACTGGGTTGGCAGTCTCATGATTTCTTAGGGGTGCTGCCTTCATGCCCCACTGAACAGGCTGAAAACCCCCCTCAGCTGAGATAGGTAGAGGATAGTTAAGCTCATGCCTGGGCACATTCTGCCCCTCAGCATGTGCCCATGCATGAGCCTAACTGTCCTCTAACTGCAGTGGCAGCTTCTGAGGTAAAAATTCTGAGGTTAAAAATCCCCCCAACATTGAGGGTTTTAGTACTTAATGAAGGATGTGAAGAGACCCTTTTTTGAGGAGGGCGGGAGAAAGCTCAAGGTCTAGCTCAGCCTGTCCCTGAAGTGGATTAGAAGGGATTGGAACTGCATTGGGCTGTGGCTGAGCTGGACGAGACATTGGCCAGAACCATGCTCTGAATTGTGGCTGTTAATTCCTCCCAGTTGACGGAGGGAGGGGGCAGAGTGCTTGGACTGGGGGTCTCAGAAGCCTCTCTAGAGGGGCTTGCCATTGTGCACAAATCACCCCCCTATTGAATCAAAGAAGCCTCGCCCAGAAATCGGGGCTTCGGAATGACTGTGTTGCCGCTCTGCCATGCCCTCACAGCTTCCTTGGCAGCACCTTGCCCGCTGTGTGGTGTTTTGGCGGGAAACAGGCTTGTCTGTCAGCACTGCCATTTGAGTGGGAATCAGGAGAGTAGCTCTGCCTTTCCCACAGTTTCTGAGTAGTGGCCTGTGGCTGTGGTGCAGTCTGCAGTTTTGGCGGGAAAGGGCTTGAGCTGTGCCACCACTGAGAATCGCCCTGCAGCCATTTCCCTATGCTCTCCCCCACACTGGAGGGGAGCATGAGCCCTATAGTTGTCTGGCTGCTTAGGGGGCAAAAAGCAACCCCGTTTTCTGCCCCAGCAAGGATGACAGTCAGGGGAGCTCAGGCAGAATGGCTGAGAATTGCCCTGCAGCCAGTTCCCTATGCTCTCCCCCACAATGGAGGGAGCATAAGCCCTATAGTTGTCTGGCTGCTTAGAGGGCTGAGAAGCAACCCTGTTTTCTGTCCCAACAGCAGTCAGGGGAGCTCAGGCAGAACGGCCTCGATCCTTTCCCTCACAGCTTGGTTTAAAAGAAGGGCCCAAAAAACCGTTTTGAAGGTCAGAAAAAGCCCAACGTACTGTGCCTAGAGGCAAGATCAGTCTGGAGAATCAGGGGATTCCTTCCTCCCCTGAGGAAGACTTTCTAACCTGATCTGCCTGCTTGAGAGGAGCTTCCCAGATGACATGGACTAACCCTGCCATGGAGATTCCACCAGAAAACTGTTTTTCCTTCCCACACACCATGTTACTAGTGAGGGGAAAAAAAGAGCCATCTGTGGATAAAGGGTTGTACTGGAAAAACCGAGGTCAAGTCTGACCAACTACAGACTCAGTGGGGGTAGGTTTGGTTAAGTCAGTCTTTCATCTTCACTGCCATTTGTGAATCAAAGGATAACAGGCTAAGGGCCTTATCTGGTTGGCATCTGGTGAATGCAGACAGCTTACTCCCACTGCCTGAGGTCACACAGCCTGGCACAGTTCCCGGGGAGTGTGTGTGTAGCAGCCGTGCTGGAAAGCTTTCGTCGAGGATGAAAACACACAGCAGAGACAGCAGGGTCGTTCACCAAATGTGTATTTACAGATACAGTGCAGTTCAGTACAGGCAATAAGTGTGGGTCCCCCTACAGGGAACCAGAGCCACTTACTCTCTCAATATGTGAAGCACAGCGACAAAGTGCTCCGCGGCCATCCATCCAACAACCCATTTAGTCCAGCAGTGGCTGCTTTGGTTTTATAAAACAGCTGGCCAATGGGTGCCTGTTTCAGGGCAGGCTTGGGCTAATCAGCCCCACCCATTTCCACCTGCGTCTGTAGTCACTCAGCAGGCAATCAACTAGCACCTGCTGAGTGACTCAGCACTTAATTTTTTGCTTGTAACAGGCTTTAGCTGCCACTGCTGGGGCCAGGCTTTACATAGGCCTCCTGTGTCAAACCCAGGGGCATCCAACAGTAACTCCCAGCAAAGGGATTGGGCACAAACTTTGACACCTCTCCTGAGTTCTGGCAGGATCCCTGCTATTTTTCAGGTTTGTACTCTAGAACACTTTTACCAGGGTTTATGTTTCTTCTGTTACATATACATGGCTGGTTTCGTCTTACAGGCATTGCAGTACATACAGTTTATGTTACATCATTACAGTTTTACATATCCATCACCATGCCCAAGTCTTTCACCATCTGGTGGTGTCTGGTCACTCCCAGTGGCTTGGTTAGGCCATCTGTGATAATCTCTTCAGAGGGGCAGTATTGCAGTCTGATGAGGCCCTTGTTTATAGCATCCTTCACGTTGGCATACCTGATGCCAATGTGTTTGGTCCTGGCCTTCAGTCCATTGGTGATGGCAAAGATGATACAGGCTTAGTTATCTTCCTGCACCAGGATAGGCTATGGGCTGTCCAGGCCTATATCCTGTATCAACTGGGTGTACCATATTAACTCTAGGCACAACTGCGATAAGGCCCTGTATTCCACTTCTGCACTGGACATGGAAACATACGTTTGTTTGGCGGAAGCCCAACCCATCAGAATACCCACAAACCTGATAAGCAACCCTGTGATAGATTTCCTGGTTTGAACATCTGACCCCCAGTCTGCATCGACGTAAGCAGACAATGTTAATGCCTCTTTTGGCTCAATTTTCAGGCTGTAGTGGCTGATCTCCTTCAAATATCTTATGACCCTTTTAACTGCGGACCAATGGGCCTGCCGTGGGTCTGACGCAGACCGGCTTAGATAGTTCACGGCACAGTCTATATCAGGGCGTGACCATTGGGCCAGATATAGTAAAGAGCCAATAGTGGATTGATACAGGTGTTTGTCAACTTGGGGGCTGTTACTGTAATCCCCTTTGAGGAAATCGGTGGCCATAGGGGTCTTGGCTCCTTTACACTGTTCCATGCTGTAATTTTTAAGTACCTGCATGATTTTGTTCCTCTGATGCCACAGGTACCCACCTGTTGGCATCTGTTTGATTTGCACCTCAAGATACTGTTTGCACATCACCTAGTTCTTTAAGAGTGAAGTGCTTTTTCATCTCCTGTATTATTTGGTGCACCCGCTTCACATCCTTTGCCATGGTTAATATATTGTCAACATAAACAAGCACAAGGGTGTTTGTGTGGTCTTTGTATATGCAGGGGTCAGCTTTGAATGGTTTGAAACCCATTTTCCCTAGGGCACTGTCCAGGCAGACATCCATTCATGTGCTGCTTGTTTTAAACCATACAGCGCCCTGTGTAGTTTCCATACTTCCCTGGGTACCCCACTTTCAAACCCAGGAGCAATTTTCAAATAAACATCATTCTGCAGGGGTGAGTTCAAGAATGCGGTATCTATATCAAGATGTTTGACATAGTACCCTTGGCTAGCAGCCAGTGCCAGGCACAATCTTATGCTCTCGCTATGCAATGTAGGTGCAAATGTCTCATCGTAATTGGTAGATGATTGTGCACATCCCTGGGCTACTAGCCTCGCTTTGCACATTGTTGGGCCTCCGACTGATGCCTTCTTTTTTAACTTGAATACCCATCTAGAGCCTATTGCTTTCTTTCCAGCAGGTAGCAGCACTCTGCTAAACACTCCTTTTTTACAAAGTGCAGTGTACTCCTCCCTCATCGCCTGTTTGGCAACAGCAGTACCTCATTGTAACTTTGGGGTTCCGTCATCACAGTGCACAATGTCACATCATTTGCACCTGGGATAAACCTTTGAGGAGCCTTCCCTTTAGTTGCTCTTTCAGAACGCCTTAGCACTGGCGATTCTGCTTTGGGCTGCAAAGGGATTTCGTCCCCCTCCTCCTCACTTACAGTTTCCCTTTCACTCTCAGAAGGAGCTGGCTCCTTATCAGCCTGTCTCGGTAATAACTCTCTTGGCTGTGTCTCTGGCAAAGACACATAACTCTCCTTAACCCTTTGCCACCCTTGTTCAGAGAACGACGCTGAACGTGAGCATATTACTTTATTGTGTTTATCAGCAAATCTGTAACTTTTTGCTGCTTGCTGGTAGCCTAGGAAGATTAAACACTGCACTCTGTCTTGCCCTTTACGCCTAAATTTGCCCGGCACATGAGTCCAGGCGAAACATCCAAAGGATCTTAAATGGGCTAAGTCGGGGTTTTGGTTGTAAAGCTGTTCAAAGGATGATTTATCTATGGCTGAGTTCCAGAGCCTATTTGTTAGGTAATTAGCTGTTTGGATTGCTTCAGCCCAGTATTGCTTGCCAAGCCCTGAGTCTCTCAGTAAACAACGCAATTTCTGCTGAAGGATTCTATTCCTCCTTTCACAAATCCCGTTTTCAGCTAGAACGGCAACATTAATCTGTGCATAAGCCACTTTTCAAGTCATTCTGAACAGACTTCACCTCCCCGGTCTGTTTGAAGCTGAGACAATTTATGTGGAGGGAAACGTCTTTTGATGTACTTTACCCAGTCTGTCAGGACTTTAAAGGTTTGACCCTTTGATTTAATAGGGAAACAATAGCTAAAAGACTTCAATTTATGGAAGGAAGCTTCCTTGCCCTTTACGGCTTCTCTAACTTGGCTGGTTAGCCATGCGGGCACCCTCCTGGACTTAGTCGAGCCCTTCTTCCTTTGTGTTATACACTCCCGCTGGGCCTCTATTACTGTTGATTTGAGCAACCTCCATGCTCTCTGTAGAGACTAGACTCTTTTTACCTTCCCTTTCAACCTCCTTCTAACCAGCCTCCTCATTTGAGGGAAGTCCGCTCAAGGGTTTTTGTGAGAGATTTGCCCGGTATTCTTCCCGCGACATGCATGTCGAAACGGATCACAGCATGATCCCAAATGGCTCAGTAACATTGACATCTCTAACCAGGTCCTGAGTACCGCACAATATTAAATCCAGAGTCACCTGTCCTCTGGTGGGTTCCATGACTAGCTGCTCTAAGGCACAGTCATTTAGCATGTCAAGGAATCCAGTCTCCTTTTCATGACCAGAACACAAATTGACCCAGTCAATATGAGGATAATTGAAGTCCCCCATGATTACAACCCTGTCCCTCCTTGTCACCTCCCTGATCTGTTTCCTCATTTCAAGGTCCCCTTCCAGTTTCTGGTCTGGAGGACGATAGTACGCTCCCAGTATTACATCACTCCTCAGCCCTGGTAATTTAACCCATAGAGATTCTATGGAGTCGGACCCGCCTTCAATCTCTACTTTGCTGGATTCTATCCCTTCCTTAATATAAATGGCTACCCCACCTCCAACACGCCCCTCCCTGTCCCTCCGGTAGAGTTTATAGCCCGGGATTGCGGTATCCCACTGATTCTCCACATTCCACCAGGTTTCCGTTATGCCCACTATGTCAATGTTTTCCTTAGTCACCAGACATTTCAGTTCTCCCATCTTTGCTCGGAGACTTTGGGCATTTGCATAAACGCATTTGTACATGGAATGCCCCAGGATGGGCTGCTTATTAGCTCCTTTATCCCTGAATACTCTCATTGTGCCAAACCGTCTATCACATCCCATCACGCTACCATTCCCAATTTCTTCTCCTACTCTGTCTTTACCTTGTTGTTCTCTAACCTCCCCATTCTCGTCCCATAGGGATGAGGAGTCCCAAACCGGATGCCCCTCAGCTCCTGTCAGCTTTCCCCCAGGGATCGGTTTAAAAGCTGCACTGCCACCTTTTTAATGTTATGTGCTAGCAGTCTGGTTCCATTCTGGTTCAAGTGAAGCCCATCCCTCTTGTACAGGCCCTGTTTGTCCCAAAAAGTTCCCCAGTGCCTAACGAATCTAAACCCCTCCTCCCTACACCACCGTCTGTGGTGCAATACTGTGTGCAATAGTTTTGTATGGAACTTGTGATGCTGAGAAGGAAACATATTGTCAGGACTTGAGGTAATGGCTGCTAATTTCAGAACCAATTCATGTATGTTTAAGATGCAAGGGTTTGTAAGTTAAATAAAATGAATCCTTCACATGGAATTTATCTGAATTTGTTTATGAGAATCCTATCTGCTATACAGAAATAACATTCCAGGGCTCTGGGCCTTTCACATATGACAAAGGATATAACATGCTAATGCTGGCTCTGAATAGTTAGTATAGGTAAAGATGTAATTTCCTGTCACCAATGCTGGATGCAATATTTTGTATATGCAGATGGGGTTCCCAAGGTTTTTTGGCTAGCATTGGTAGCTAACCCAAAATTTGTGGTCACCAGCACTCTGTGCATCCCCCAAGGCATGGGGTCTAGGTGTCCATGAACTTCTGCTTTCACTGTAAAACTCAGCATAAGGTTGGGGCAGACCTCTGTTCCCCTTCCCTATGGATTGTTCTGCAGTTGTATTCTGATTCCAAGATGCTTGGGGTGCATCAGAAGCACAGGAGAAAAGGGACAAGCCCCAAGTTAGACAAACATTATGGTAGCTGGAGCATTCAACACCCTGCCTGAGCTGATGCCTCTTACCAGGACCAGCTCCAGATTTCAGGGACATTAGCAAGATATCCTCAGTAAGCTCCCTTAAAGTATGAAGTGTGCAAGGTCTGCCACACCTCCAGATGCAGGTCTTGGCTTTTCATGTCCCTCCTGGTCTTGGACATCTTATTCTCACTGTGCATTTGCTACACTGCACTTGAGGTCAGGAGTAACTGGCGAGCTCTCGGGTTGATGTTTAGTATCTAAGCCACTTCTGGCAGAGTCATTCTGCTTCCCTCTAATGTCTTGGTTCAGGGACAGAGAGTAAGGACACTTTGTGCCCAACCCCAGTTTCCTTTTTTGAGTCAGATGTCTCACCAGCCTTTCCTGTTCCTGACCCCTTTAATTTCCCACAGCCACTGTTGTTGCTCACTTGGGCCAACAGGGAGAGTGACAGATTGCCTCCAACAGTGGCGGGGGCATGTCCAGAGTCATGAAGAAGCAGAGCAGCAATATCAGAAGAGGAGGTTTCAACTTTACTTGTGGGTTTGGATCAGGTTTGGATCCAATTGGATCAAGGCCTCAGCAGCTTCCGGAAGCATGTCCATATATGTGCATCCTTACAGTTGACTTTTAGTGGGAAACCTTCATGAAGCAGATTAACCCCTGTACAAACCAGTATTCCCCCCTGTACTTTGATCTTCACAAGCAGCCTGAGAAGGTTTAAATCATGAACACTTCTGAACACATGAAGATAACATGTATAATGGTGTATTTGCTGGTACATTTTTACCTCAGGTTTTCTTCACTAGGGGAGCTCTAAATCCTCTACTAATTCTTTCCTTTTTAGAATTCACAGCTTTTCCCTTGTACATTCTGCATCTCTAATCTCCAGTCCTGTGGACTAGCTCTGCTTTCTCAGGTGTGAGGAAACAACATATGCTGTATTTGCCCAAAGATGCTTTTGTCATTTCATATGTTTTAGGGGTAAGCATTGCCCCCCCCCCCAAACCTGCAGCTATGGGGTAGATAGCTGGGGGTAGATAGATGGGGTTCATAGTTCAAGGCAGAGCATCTGCTGTGCATGTTGAAGGTCCCAGATTCAGTCCTCAGCATCTGCAGCTAAAAGCATCTCAGCAGCAAGGCTGGCAAAAACCTGTGCCTGAGATCTTGGAAAGACTTTAGCAGCTCTTGTTGAAAGTCATGGGCTTCTAAAGGAGCCAACTGTGGGACTCAGCAGGCCCAGCCCATATTAAGGCTGCACCCAAAATGATGCCCTGATTTTTCGATGTCTCTCCGCCTCACCTTTTGCTTTGTTCTTCTTGTGCAGGCATAAGTGTGCAAGCTCCACCACTACCACCTTCTCTTCCTCTTCCTCCTCCTGTCTGGCCACTTAAAACATGCTGGGCAAGGGCAGTGGAGGGAAGGACAGTACAGTGCTCCCTGAGTACCCTCTTTACCACCACTACTTGTTGGTTCCTGCCTTGCTGCATCTGGATGCATACAGGCAGACAGAGCATGTTGGGAGCAAAGTTCTCTTCCACTCCCCCCACGCTCCTCTTAGCCTGAGTGCTAAGTGGTAAGGTAGGAACATCAGGCAGCACAGTAATGAAGGTGAGGGAACAGGGCCAGCCTAACACCTCTTGTGCTAAATGCTGCCCCCTCCACACCTCATGATGTGCCAGCTTTGCTCTCCCATGCGCCAATATTCTAGCTCAGTGCTAGAATAGCACTAGTCTGATCCCTCTTCCTTTTCTAATCCAAGGAGTGGAAGGGCAAAGAGAAGCGGTGGAGGCAAGTAGGCGGACAAAGATGGGCACCCCACATCATTCTGCTGCCTGAAATGGCTGCTTCAGTTGACCTCATAGATGGACCTGGCCCTGTGTGGCAAGTTGCTGCACCTCCTTCTTAACTGCTTCTGCAGAAGAAGACAGGGTGGATGGGACAACTGATTTTGCTTAATGACCTTAGGGCAAAACAATTCAGACAGGATCACTGCACCCCTGATGCTTCTTTTCACTGTACCACTGCTCCAATCAGCAGTTGTGCTGGATGAAGGTGTGAGTTGCCATGGCTGCACCAATCTTCGTCTCAGAGAGCGAGAAATGGTTAGGAGAAATGGTGAAGCAGCAGTGTGGTTGGCGGGCTGGAGGGAGGCAACGGGCAGATGTGGTGGGCGGGGCACCCCTTGTCAGTTTGCCACATCCTCCAACCAGCCATGCTCAAATCAGGTGTTTCAGTCTGCTTCATGGAGACTATGATTCAACATAAGGCAGCTTCCTATGATCAGAAGTGGCCTAAGGCAAGTTGCTGCATTCTGCTGAATAGCTGGGCCAGCCCTATTCCTTGGTATATGGGAAAAAATATTCTTATGTATGCAGTATTATGAATGCATATGATGCATTTAAGGCTTTGCTGTGTAAGCAACAAGTAAGAAAAAGGTGGATGCCTCAAGGGGCTATTTAAAGTTTAGTTCTGGGAAAGAGAGGGCGGGAGGGGCAAGGGTAATGCCGTAGTTCAGTGTAACATAATTGAGATGTTATTTATTTAGAGCAGACAGAAAGCACTTGTTAAAAAAAAATGGTCAGAGCCAACCAATCAATGAAAACAACTGAGGTCTCAGGGCCCAATCTTATCCAAGTTTCCAGCACTGGTGCAGTCACAATGCAGCCCCAAGTAAGGGAACAAATGTTCCCATAGCTTCAGGAGGTCTCTGTGACTGCCTTCCCACCACACCCAATGCGCACCCAATTGGAACAGTGCGCACCCAATTGGAACAGTTGCACCAGCACTGGAAAACTGGATGGGATTGGGCTCCCAGACAACAGAATAGTGGAGGATACCCACCACTTCCATCAGTCCACTCACCTCCACAGCTACTGCTCCTCCTACGCCCTGGATTAGACAAAGCAGAGGAGGATAGAGGAGAAGAGTGGCAGTTTAGAGTGTTGCATCACTCTCTGCTTTTCCCCACTTTCTGTTTTGCCTTGTTTCCTTCTACCATTCCAGGGAATTTGAGGAATGAAGGCTACCACATCACCAGATAAGGAGAGGCAGTGCTGGCACACTGATTCAGGCACTGGATCTTGGCAGGCCCTAAAGTGGTCCTATGACTGCAAGAACATAATAGACTACTATTCCAGACAAACTGCAGCAGGCCTCATTGTAATTCAGTCTACCACTGGAGTGATGGGACCATTACATCCTGGTCAACAGTCTTCCAGTCAACCACACCCCATTATTGGACATTTACATCCATTCTTTTTGCATCCCTACACATTTGTGATCCAATATAAGCCTACAGTGTTTATATTAGATGTATTTTTTCATTTTTAAAATGCAGCGGTTAGGTAAGGTAATGGCAGGGATAAGAGGCGTGCAGTATAATCCTAATTTGTGCTGGAACAGGCAGGCCACAAGGCCTGGGCTGTATCCAGGGCAAGATAGGGGCCTGAAGTGGCTCAGCCAGAGGCAAGGGGAAACGCTTCCCTTTACCCTTGGGTAAGCCACCACAGCCCCGACAGGTCTCCTCAGACTTGCGCCATTTCCAGAGATGGCTTAAGCGAGGAGAGCAGAGTTGCTTCAAGCTGTTCTACGCCGCTCAGGGAATGGGGTTGGAATCCAGCATAACAGGCAGGTCCCAGCCCCACCTCCTGCCCACCTGACCCCAGGACAACCTTCCGCCTGCCCTTCCCTGCCCCAGAACGCCTCCCTCCCACCTCCTCCCACCCAACCCAGACCCCTGCATCAGCCGATGCAACCCTCCCTTCCTAATTTGGCACACAGGCTGGATGTAGCATCTGCAGGCCAGCACATGTCCCTATGCCGGCCCAGCCAACTCCTGAGGAGGTGCGAATGTGCTTTACGACATGTGTTTTCTTTGAGTAAACATTGGTAGTGTTTATTTGGCTAGAAAGCAATTGCCTGTAGTTATTGGTGATTTTGTAATTTTTATGCTGTTCCTTTTGTTTATCACATTAATGTATGTCAAATAAATGGGTTATGTCAGAATGCCAGATGCAAGGGAGGGCACCAGGATGAGGTCTCTTGTTATTTGGTGTGCTCCCTGGGGCATTTGGTGGGCCACTGTGAGATACAGGAAGCTGGACTAGATGGGCCTATGGCCAGATCCAGTGGGGCTGTTCTTATGTTCTTAAATAATTTTAAAAAAGAAAATAAAAAGGTTACTAGTTTGCGACCCTCCTAATTCTTGGTTAGGATTGTGCCCTTAGGATATATAACATGGAGTTTGTTGCCCAGTTATAGGGATGCAAGTGACCAGAATGCAAACCAACCCCAGGCATGAATGTCCAGGGCTGCCGACCAGGATGCATTTGACCAGGACACAATCAGAACACAAATAATACCCTAGTATGCACAGCTGGAATCTTTGACAGTCAGTACATGAGACCAATTTGTCACATGCAGAGTGTGGTGGAAAAGCCTCAAAGTGCTTGAGTGGACAAAACCACTTCAAATTGCAGGTGGGCACCAGATTTGAATGTTCTCCATATTAGAAAACAAAAACTCTTCAAGTCGAAACAACCACAGAAGGCAGTGAGAAGTTGGGCCAGAATTTTTCTTCCTGAAGCTCTCATTTTGGGTGGATTCTATCCTGTTCGTTCTACTGCATGCACAGGGCCGGTTCCCTGCTTGCTCAGTACAGAAGATCTTTTGCTCAACCTAGCAACTATTGAAGCTAGTAGGTGAAACATGAAGAGCATGGTTGGGCTGTCTTTCAGGGATAGTGGCAGTGGTGGGATTGAGCCGGTTCGCCCCGGTTCTATAGTACCGCTTCTTAGTTCACCTCTTGGTTCGGAGAACCGGTTGTTGGCTGGGGAGCGCACGCGCAGCTATGACCCTCCTGCGACTGCGCGGAGAATGCAGGAGAGGGCGCGAACGGCCAGCCTGCAGCCTCGTTGATGAGGAGCAGTTCAGCTGCTCGCCATGCGCCTCTCCTCCCCGGCTAGGCTCAGCACTCCCGGTGAGTCGGGGGCCCGGGAGGAAGAGGAGGGCGCTGGAGCCCAAAGAGCCCCCGCTGCCCCCAAGGGCGAGCCCCCCCCCGCCGCCGCCATGTGTCCCCACCCGCTAACGAGGGAAACAGGAGCAGTTGCCCGCCCCGCGCCTGTCCTCCCCGGCTGAGCTAGCTGGCTCAGCTTTCCCGGTGGGTCGGGGGTGCGGGAGGAAGAGGGGGACGCTGGAGCCGCTCCCACTCAAAGAGCCCCCGCTGCCCCGGAGGGCGAGCCCCCCCGCCTCCATGTGTCCCCTCCCGCTAACGAGGGCAACAGGAGCGCAGCGTGCAGCCTCGCTGACTAGGAGCAGTTCAGCTGCCCGTCCATCGCCCTGAGGATTGCAGCCCCAGCAGTTTGCCACTCTTTCCTGGGAGTAAGCCCCATTGAACACAATGGAACTTACCTCTACGTAGGCACTGAGCACAATCCTAACCAGGTCTACTCAGAAGTAACTCCTATTTTGTTCAATGGGGCTTACTCTCAGGAAAGTGTGGATAGGATCGCAGCCTCAGTGACGAAGATGAGATGCTTCCTTCTTCACATTCTGATTGACAGTGGCTGCAATCCTAACCACAATTTCCTGAGAGTAAGCCCCATTGAACAAAATAGGAGTTACTTCTGAGTAGACCTGGTTAGGATTGTGCTCAGTGCCTACGTAGAGGTAAGTTCCATTGTGTTCAATGGGGCTTACTCCCAGGAAAGAGTGGCAAACTCTGCCACACTTTCCTGGGAGTAAGCCCCATTGAATACAGTGGGACTTACCTCTGAGTAGACACTGTCAGTCAGAAGGCGAAGAAGGAAGCATCTCATCTTCGTCACCGAGGCTGCGATCCTATCCACACTTTCCTGGGAGTAAGCCCCATTGAACACAATGGGGCTTACTTCTGAGTAGACATGCCTAGCATTGCATTGTCAGTCTGGAGGAGAATGAAACACAGCCCTGGGACCTCCAAGGGGCACCTCCTCCTTCCAGCTCCAGACTGCAGAAGTTTTTGGAGCTCCCCCTCCACCTTTGATCCAGGCAAGAGGGTCAGTCTCCCAGTGTCTCACCCCACCAGTGGCTCTCCCCAGAAGACTTTTTGCCCCTTAGGGACATCAAACCCCCCCCCCCCCCATCTCTCACACAGGAAGGGACTGAAGATCGCTTATGTCTCCCCGGCACACTTCTCCAGCTTGGATGGGCTCAAGGTCCCCAGTGAGAAGAGCCAAGGGAAGACTTGCCTTCCCCTGTGAAGTGCAGGTGCAGCTCCACGCCTCCTGCTGCTGCTGCCCAGAGCAGATGGGTTGCTAGCCCCTGGACTAAGCTAATTACTGGGCTGGGGCACCTTTCTTATGAGGAAAGGCTATGGCGTTTGGGCCTCTTCAGCCTAGAAAAGAGACGCCTGAGGGGGGACATGATTGAGACATACAAAATTATGCAGGGGATGGACAGAGTGGATAGAGAGATGCTCTTTACACTCTCACATAATACCAGAACCAGGAGACATCCACTAAAATTGAGTGTTGGGAGGGTTAGGACAGACAAAAGGAAATATGTCTTTACTCAGCATGTGGTTGGTCTGTGGAACTCCTTGCCACAGGATGTGGTGATGGCCTAGATGCCACCTGGCCTAGATACTTTTAAAAGGGGATTGGACAAATTTCCAAAGTCCATCACAGGTTACAAGCCATGACATGTATGGTGCAACCTCCTGATTTTAAAAATGGGCTACGTCAGAATGCCAGATGCAAGGGAGGACACCTGGATGAGGTCTCTTGTTATCTGGTGTGCTCCCTGGGGCATTTGGTGGGCCACTGTGAGATATTGGAAGCTGGACTAGATGGGCCTGTGGCCTGATCCAGTGGGGCTGTTCTTATTTCTTAACTACAATTCCCAGAATGCCTTGCAGGTCTCTTGTTATCTGGTGTGCTCCCTGGGCATTTGGTGGGCCACTGTGAGATACAGGAAGCTGGACTAGATGGGCCTATGGCCTGATCCAGTGGGGCTGTTCTTATGCAACCCTGACCCCCTCCCCTATTTTAACAGTAATTATTGCCTACTCTTTATTCTATAATTTCAGGGAACAAATGTTCCCTGCCCCCCACCACAGGATGCAGTGCATGCCCTATTGGTACAGCTGCACTGGCACTGGAAAATTGGATAGGATTAGGTCCTAAGTCCTCTTAACTGTAACTTTCCAGCACCAAGTCCTGGAGGTTTCCTTGTGACAACGAAATGTTTGTTCCCTTACCTCGGGGCTGCATTGGCTCTGGAAAGTTGGATAACCCTTAGGCTGCAATCCTACTCACACCTGGGAAGCAAGCCCAATTGACTATAGAATGTGATTTGCTCCTGTGTAGGCTTGCATAGGATTGGGCTGCTATTCCCAGTGTGCTGAGGATGGTACAGTTAGCATTGCTCCTTCTCTCGAAGAAAAGTTCCTTTAGGTTATTCTCCCTCCCCCCACACAAGTGAAATGCCAGGCTGACTAGAAATTGAAGATTTTTTGAACAAGTTTGCAAATTGGGTTTAGGTCTTATCACCTAATGAAAAAGAACTGGAGAAGCACTGGGAAGAACTTGTGATCAGGGTGAACCTCAAAACCTGCAAGGCTTGTTACATGTGCTCTTAATTTTCATTTTTGGGCTGGGTTGTGGGTGCTGGGCACCTACACAGCTGCAACACTTTCGAAGGACTGTGGTGGGGAGGTTCTGCCTCACCTGCCTCCCCACCCACTGCAGGCCCCTGCTTTGCACTCCCTGGTCAGTAGCAACCCTCAAACTTGTGGGAGACTCGCCATTAGAGTAGACCAAAGTGATGGGTATCTGCTGTTGCCTGTTGGAAAGCAACCTAGAAAAATAGTCCCCTCATAGTACCTTTTTGCTCATTAGTGAAACTGTCCTTCAAGGCTGCCATTCTCTCTCAAACCCTGGAAGTCAACAACTCCCCTTGAACTTGTTGGGCTTCTGAGTAGACGTGCATTGGATTGCAGAGTTGGAAGTTGGAGGGGGAAGCTTTAGAGTTCACTGGAATTCTTTTTGGGGCTGGGTGGTAAAAGCAATAGAGCAGCATTTCTCAACCAGTAGTACTCATACCACCAGTGGTACTTGAGGTGGTGCCCAGTGGTACTCATGGCAGGACCCCCCCCCCCCCGACCTCCACTGCCTGGCAGTGAGACCAGCAATACGATGCAACAAACAGTGGTAGGAGGCTCAGTTCTGCTTTTCTTGCACTCAAAAAAGCCTTCCCATCTACCCTGGGAGCCCAATCCTATGCATGTCTACTCAGAAGTAAGTTCCATTATAGTCAATGGGACTTACTACCAGGAAAAAGTGGATAGGATTGTAGCCTGAGCCTCTCTCTTACCGTGGTTTGTTGCATCATGTCTGGCCTCTTAGTATGGAAATAACTGGTGATAAAGTCATTCCAGTTACTTCCAGTTGTACTTCCCAGAGGTGGGCCATGCACAATGGTACAGCAGGCGAGAGGCAGATGCTGAGGAATGCTGTAATAGAACAAAAAAGAAGGGGAGATATAAAGATGTTACTATGCTGTTGTTGCTTTTGGTTGATGATGACTATGTGCTCAGTGCACTTTTGCTAACCAGATGTTCACCACTAAAAGTGAACCAGATCCTTGAGAGGATTGACTGCTCTGGTAAAAATCACCAAGTTCCCACTGAGAAGGAAGGTGGCCCAGCTCAAAGCTCAGTGCAGCAAGTTGGTTTGTGCAGATGTGAAGGTGCTATGCTGCTGTGGTGTCTCCAGAGGTTGGTAACCTGGAGCCCTGGCAGTTCCCACCTCCTCTTCTTGGTGCCTTCCTGATTTCATTATACAACTGCCTTGAGAATTCAAGAAAAAATGTCCATGTGAAGTGTGCATGTCAGCAGCATGTTTATCCTCCTTGGAAACTAGTGGCCAGAGGCCTGTAAGTATGACTATAGAGGACAGAATTGCAGCCTTGCAATTTGGATTTAGACATTGGGTTACAGTAACTTGGTTAAAGTTACAGTGCAATCCTATGACTGTCTACTCAGAAGTAAGTCCCATTATGTTCAATGGGACTTACTCCCAGGAAAGTGTGTACTGTACAGTATAGGAGTGCAGCTGTAGTCTTTCAACTTCCTTTGCAGCAGACAATTGAAGCTGAGTTGCTCATTAGGACATAGAAACTGTTGTTAATTTATTTGAATCCCACCACTGGATAGTGGCAACACTCCCTTCAGAATATGTATAAGTGAAACGGCCTTTAGTTATTCTGGGAATTAATGAGCCAAAGCTTTGGGTGAAGGTATTCTTAGCAGAGCATCTGTGGAAAGCAGAGGAATCCACATACACTCCCTTTAACCTCAGTTCATCTGGGATGACATCAACCCTGACACATATGAATGCAGCATCATGCAGGAATATATCTGATGGAAAACAACAGCTGCTTCGAGAGGCTATGCCTTTGCCTCCCATCAACATATTTCCTTTTCTGCAAGCTTTGGGAACAGTATAATACTGCTGGTTGTGCCAGATTGGGGCAAAAATAGCCAATTGCAGTCACAGTGCACTTTGGGAGGAGGCTCCGTTTCATTCCAACTGCAGTCTAAGGCCACCTCCAGAGACCAGCTTCCTTCCAGCTGGATATTCCATACACTCCAATGGGCTCTATTTGCCGCATAAAGGCTGTAATACTATTCATACTTTCCTGGGAGTAAGCCAGATGCAAAACAATGGAGTGGACATGCATTGGTTTGCACTGATAGTTCTCACCTATTTCTGAAGCGGCACTATTTCAGATGAGAAGAGCAAAAGGTTTATTTTTGAGGGGACCCAGAATTCTCAGTGAGGTTTAAAGGCAGTTTCATGAATATATTTAAGATTAAATTGCAAAAAGTTTCAGTCCATTAAAAGAGTATTTGTCAAGATTACTTTTTTACTCAAATAATGACTACAGTAATGTTATTTACATGTTGAACTGTCATTCTTTTCAATTTGTACTTTTTTAAAAAGAACTGATAGCATTTGCTGCATGAAATTAATGGAAGTTGAGAACAAATGTTCAGAAATAAAAGGATGAGCAACTAAGAGCGCAATCCTAACTAGTAGTTAGGCTGGCCCAAGTCCCTTGGGTCGACTTGGGAAGGTTGCAAATGTGCCGTAAAGCACATTTGCGCCTCCTCGAGGGGAAGATCCTTGCGTCGGCTCCGCTGGGCCGAAGCAAGTCGAAAAGATAGGCGGGGAGGAGGAGGGAGGGAGATGTTCTAGGGTGGGGGGAGAGCAGGCAATGGGCATGTTGTTGAGTGTAGGAGTTTCCAGCAGAGCAATGCAAATGGCTGTGCAGCAGAAACTTGAAGCCGATGCTCAAGACTGTCCCACAGTCCCTTGGGTCGACTTGGGAAGGTTGCAAATGTGCCGTAAAGCACATTTGCGCCTCCTCGAGGGGAAGATCCTTGCGTCGGCTCCGCTGGGCCGAAGCAAGTCGAAAAGATAGGCGGGGAGGAGGAGGGAGGGAGATGTTCTAGGGTGGGGGGAGGGCAGGCAATGGGCATGTTGTTGAGTGTAGGAGTTTCCAGCAGAGCAATGCAAATGGCTGTGCAGCAGAAACTTGAAGCCGATGCTCAAGACTGTCCCACAGGAGGCACGATAGTTGCAAATAACCACTTCAAACAGAAGGCTGGGTTCCACCACCAAGGTATATTTACAGGAGATATTTACAGCAACATAGCAGACAGCAACGCTAGTCAAACAGACAGCAACACAGTCTGGCTCCTCAATCCTTATGCCCCGGGAGCGTTTGTTTGCAGGCCTACTTTATACATAAGGCCATGCCCAAACTCAGGTGCACAGGGTTTGCACTTAGTATCACCTGCCACTTAGATACATGGGGCACATCAGAATTAAACACCAACAGGCTACATCAAGTACAGTGCCTGTAACTTTTCTCCTGTGCACAAGACCTGAGGGATTTCTAAGGTTTCAGACCTCAACATGGGCGGCTCCACGGGAAGGTGGGTGGAGAGAAGGAGGCGGGGCTGGGATCCAGCAGTTATGCAAGATCCCAACCCCCCTTCCTGGGGAGAATGGAGTGGCTTCAAGTTGCTGCACTCTGCTTGGACTTGTGCCACCTCCAGAGGTGACGCAAGTCCGAGGAGACCCATTGGGGCCAACAGCCCTTACCCAGGGGTAAGGGGAAAAGTTTCCCCTAGTGTCTGGCTAAGCCACTTCTGGCCACAATCTTGTGCTGGATACAGTGCAAGCCTCCTGGCTTGCCTGTTCCAGTACAGGATAGGATTGTGCCCTTAGGCTACAATCCTAACCAACTTTCCAGCACTGACATAGCTCTGCCAGTGTGGTGTGCACTGCTTCCTGCAGTGGGGAGGCAGTCAGGGGGGCCTCCTCAAGGTAAGGGCATCTTTGTTACCTTACCTTGGGGCTGCATTGTGCCTAGGTCAGTGCTGGAAAGTTGGTTAGGACTGTGCCTTAAATTGGTTCTTGTTATATTAACCATGCATATACAGGTGGTGCCTTTCTATCTGCAGGAAATCTGTTCCTGGACCCATTGTGGATACCAAAAACCATGGATAATGAAAACTGCAATTAATGAAGTGGGTTTTCTGTGGACACACATTGAGCTCGATTCATGGGTACAAAATCTGCAGATAAACAGGCTCCACCTGTATTACATGGGCAAAGATTAGCACTTTGGAGTGCTATTGGTTTCTGTGTGAGGATTTAAGCATGCACATAAGAACATAAGAAGAGCCTTGCTGGATCAGGTCAAAAACGCAACTAGTCCAGCTTCCTGTCTCTTACAGTGGCCCAACTTATGCCTCTGGGAGCATACAGATAGCAAGATACCTGCATCCTTTTGCCACTCCCATGTACCTGTCATTCAGAGTTAAGCTACCTCTGAAACTTGGTAACTTCAGGTGCCTTCTTTCTGAACTGAAGAGCCTCAAGCATTGTAGCCTTTCCTGATAAGGGAGGTACCAGCCCATTAAACATTTTTGTCACTCTCCTCTGCCCCTTTTTCAGTTCCACTATCTTTTTATTTGAGATGCAGCAATGAGGACACAGTACTCCAGATGTAGCCTCCCATGCAGTGGGCAGGGCAATGCCCCAGGCGATGGCTATGGTGATATACCATTACCCCGCTCCTGCTGGTTTTTTGGCTGTAACTTTTGATAGAATAGAAATATTTCAATGCTGTTTGTTTCATTGCATTCTGCATGAAATCACATATCGATTGTTATATAACATGGTGGTATTATTCAAAAATGCCAAGATTTAAAATTTTTTGGCTAGTAGCGGTGTCACCCCCTGTGTGCGTCATCTGGTATGACCTGCAAACCCTTGCAAAGTCACTACTTGAAGCCAACTTGAAGCCAACAAGCTGTTCCTTTCCCAAGAACGTCTGGAACAGCCAGGTGATAAAATTAACTCACTCATATGTTGTTAAGGAGTGTTCCATTGTGATGGAACTACAACTGAAAAGGCCCTTTTGTTTATTTCAATGGATAATGAAAACTGCAATTAATGAAGTGGGTTTTCTGTGGACACACATTGAGCTCGATTCATGGGTACAAAATCTGCAGATAAACAGGCTCCACCTGTATTACATGGGCAAAGATTAGCACTTTGGAGTGCTATTGGTTTCTGTGTGAGGATTTAAGCATGCACATAAGAACATAAGAAGAGCCTTGCTGGATCAGGTCAAAAACGCAACTAGTCCAGCTTCCTGTCTCTTACAGTGGCCCAACTTATGCCTCTGGGAGCATACAGATAGCAAGATACCTGCATCCTTTTGCCACTCCCATGTACCTGTCATTCAGAGTTAAGCTACCTCTGAAACTTGGTAACTTCAGGTGCCTTCTTTCTGAACTGAAGAGCCTCAAGCATTGTAGCCTTTCCTGATAAGGGAGGTACCAGCCCATTAAACATTTTTGTCACTCTCCTCTGCCCCTTTTTCAGTTCCACTATCTTTTTATTTGAGATGCAGCAATGGGGACACAGTACTCCAGATGTAGCCTCCCATGCAGTGGGCAGGGCAATGCCCCAGGCGATGGCTATGGTGATATACCATTACCCCGCTCCTGCTGGTTTTTTGGCTGTAACTTTTGATAGAATAGAAATATTTCAATGCTGTTTGTTTCATTGCATTCTGCATGAAATCACATATCGATTGTTATATAACATGGTGGTATTATTCAAAAATGCCAAGATTTAAAATTTTTTGGCTAGTAGCGGTGTCACCCCCTGTGTGCGTCATCTGGTATGACCTGCAACCCCTGGCAAAGTCACTACTTGAAGCCAACTTGAAGCCAACAAGCTGTTCCTTTCCCAAGAACGTCTGGAACAGCCAGGTGATAAAATTAACTCACTCATATGTTGTTAAGGAGTGTTCCATTGTGATGGAACTACAACTGAAAAGGCCCTTTTGTTTATTTCAATGGATAATGAAAACTGCAATTAATGAAGTGGGTTTTCTGTGGACACACATTGAGCTCGATTCATGGGTACAAAATCTGCAGATAAACAGGCTCCACCTGTATTACATGGGCAAAGATTAGCACTTTGGAGTGCTATTGGTTTCTGTGTGAGGATTTAAGCATGCACATAAGAACATAAGAAGAGCCTTGCTGGATCAGGTCAAAAACGCAACTAGTCCAGCTTCCTGTCTCTTACAGTGGCCCAACTTATGCCTCTGGGAGCATACAGATAGCAAGATACCTGCATCCTTTTGCCACTCCCATGTACCTGTCATTCAGAGTTAAGCTACCTCTGAAACTTGGTAACTTCAGGTGCCTTCTTTCTGAACTGAAGAGCCTCAAGCATTGTAGCCTTTCCTGATAAGGGAGGTACCAGCCCATTAAACATTTTTGTCACTCTCCTCTGCCCCTTTTTCAGTTCCACTATCTTTTTATTTGAGATGCAGCAATGAGGACACAGTACTCCAGATGTAGCCTCCCATGCAGTGGGCAGGGTAATGCCCCAGGCGATGGCTATGGTGATATACCATTACCCCGCTCCTGCTGGTTTTTTGGCTGTAACTTTTGATAGAATAGAAATATTTCAATGCTGTTTGTTTCATTGCATTCTGCATGAAATCACATATCGATTGTTATATAACATGGTGGTATTATTCAAAAATGCCAAGATTTAAAATTTTTTGGCTAGTAGCGGTGTCACCCCCTGTGTGCGTCATCTGGTATGACCTGCAAACCCTTGCAAAGTCACTACTTGAAGCCAACTTGAAGCCAACAAGCTGTTCCTTTCCCAAGAACGTCTGGAACAGCCAGGTGATAAAATTAACTCACTCATATGTTGTTAAGGAGTGTTCCATTGTGATGGAACTACAACTGAAAAGGCCCTTTTGTTTATTTCAATGGATAATGAAAACTGCAATTAATGAAGTGGGTTTTCTGTGGACACACATTGAGCTCGATTCATGGGTACAAAATCTGCAGATAAACAGGCTCCACCTGTATTACATGGGCAAAGATTAGCACTTTGGAGTGCTATTGGTTTCTGTGTGAGGATTTAAGCATGCACATAAGAACATAAGAAGACCCTTGCTGGATCAGGTCAAAAACGCAACTAGTCCAGCTTCCTGTCTCTTACAGTGGCCCAACTTATGCCTCTGGGAGCATACAGATAGCAAGATACCTGCATCCTTTTGCCACTCCCATGTACCTGTCATTCAGAGTTAAGCTACCTCTGAAACTTGGTAACTTCAGGTGCCTTCTTTCTGAACTGAAGAGCCTCAAGCATTGTAGCCTTTCCTGATAAGGGAGGTACCAGCCCATTAAACATTTTTGTCACTCTCCTCTGCCCCTTTTTCAGTTCCACTATCTTTTTTTTTGAGATGCAGCAATGGGGACACAGTACTCCAGATGTAGCCTCCCATGCAGTGGGCAGGGCAATGCCCCAGGCGATGGCTATGGTGATATATCATTACCCCGCTCCTGCTGGTTTTTTGGCTGTAACTTTTGATAGAATAGAAATATTTCAATGCTGTTTGTTTCATTGTATTCTGCATGAAATCACATATCGATTGTTATATAACATGGTGGTATTATTCAAAAATGCCAAGATTTAAAATTTTTTGGCTAGTAGCGGTGTCACCCCCTGTGTGCATCACCTGGTATGCCCTGCAACCCCTGGCAAAGTCACTACTTGAAGCCAACAAGCTGTTCCTTTCCCAAGAATTTCTGGAACAGCCAGGTGATAAAATTAACTCACTCATATGTTGTTAAGGAGTGTTCCATTGTGATGGAACTACAACTGAAAAGGCCCTTTTGTTCATTTCAATTGATGGGGGGGATGAGAAGCAGGACCGCTGATGTTGATCCAAGTGCACAGGGAAGGAATGTGTAGTAGAAAATGATCTGGGATTATGTATTATAACTTTCAGAGAAGAAAAAAAAAACAGCAACCAGAACTCACAAAGAAAAAATGTGTCAGAGTAATGAAATGCAAATTATGGCCATTTCAAACTTTTGTGACAAGCTGGGACATAACAGCTGCATATTGACAACCCTTTTCAGCTGCTGTTTGTAACATCCTTTACAAATATGGACTGATTAACATGGTCTTGGAACATCCACTTTTAGCTTGAATAACATGAAGCCACAAACCCACAAAGAATCAGTGCAAAGTGAGGTATGTTCAGAATGCATAGCAATAATAATAAGCTTCGGTTCTGTTCCACCCAATTTTCTAACATTACAGGTTGGTATCTGATGTTTATCTCCTCCTGGTCCAGTTTTATCACTTGGATGCAGCTGTCAAGGTTATTTCTTAAATTCTGCACTGTATGTCCTCCTTGCCAAGGTAATTAGCTGTTACATGCTTGCGTCCCTCCCTCCCTAATTGGTGAGACATTTGAGGGATACGGTGTTACCTGGGTTTGGGCTTCCTTTTGAGGAGAAACCACTGAAGGCCTTTGGTATCCTATTTACAAATAAACAGTGTGAGCACTGGATAGAGTTAAGTTGTGCAGGGCTGGCTTTAGGCCAACTGAACCAGCTGCTCCCAACTGGGCCCTGTGCCTAAGGGCCCCCCAAGCTAGGGTAAAAATAAAAAATAAAATTAAAAAATAATTTTTATAAATTATAAATAAAATCATTTCACAGTCACTAAAACAAGAGGTTTTGTAACTATTTGCTTTTCAAAGGTAATCAACACATTTTGTTTGTTTATTTGTAGGCTTACATTTATGCAATTCTATATTAAAATACATTTAGATCCACTTAGTCCTTTAAATCACATGTACTTTTAAAGTGCACGTTTTGGTTGCTTTCCATTCTCCTGTAGAGATATAAAGTCTATACTAAATTACATTTGTATCTCTAAGTCTGCAATCCTAACCACACTTTCCTGAGAGTAAGCCCCATTGAACAAAATAGGACTTACTTCTGAGTAGATCTGGTTAGGATTGTGCCCTAAGATTCTACAGACCTTGGTTGTGAATCCTGGGCCCCACAAAATATGTTTCCTTTGGGCCCCACAGTTCCTAAGGCCAGCCCTGAAGTTGTGTGCACTCTTACAAGCAATTTCTGCTATTGCATCTTCCAAGCACGTCTGCAGCAACTAGTTGCCAGTTCCTTTTCTTAGCTTCCATGGCAGGCTCTCTCAGATCAAATCCCATCTCAGTCCCAATCCTTCCAGAATCTACAGCTCATGCTGCCTTTGTCATGCTGAAGGGCCAGAGGTGAGTCATTTGACACTCATACCTCAGCCCTTCCTCTCAGGGAGATGTGCAGACTCCTGAGTGCCCCAATGAAGGCTCCCAGTCAGGACCATCAACAACTTAAGAGCTATTAAGAAGCCTCCTCTTGAAAGCGCTGGCTGGCCTGCATTCCTGGCTGCTAACCTGTGTAACACAGGTTCAGTACAATATTTATGCTCCTGCCCTATTATTATTATTATTATTATTATTATTATTATTATTATTATTATTATTATTATTGCATGTTTACAGAATCCTGCTGACATATGGGTCCATAACCAAAAGTTACAGAAAGTCATGCAGGCTGTTTTGCCCTTAATTACATAAGTAATTGCCTAGCATTCATTCACAAGTATTTGCCACACAGGTCCAATCCTTCCTAGCTAGAGCAATGTTTCTCAATGTGTGTCCTCCACTCTATCACTTCACATAGTCCACCAATTTGAAGTACCACCAGAAGTAAATGGTGATAACACCATCACCAGTTATTCCTGGGTTGGGAGGCCAGATGTGACGCAACGAAAACCAGTAAGAGGACCAGAGTGGACGGATGGGCTTTTCTGAGCACAGAAAAGCATGCTTTGGAGCTATGCTGTTGAGCCAAGCTTCCTACTGCTGTTTGTTGTGTGGTGTTCCTGGTCTCGGTGCTGGGTGGCAGAGGTCCAGGGGTTCCACAAGTACCACCAGACACCATCTCAAGTACCACTGGCAGCTACCCGTATCACTGACTGAGAAACACTGAGCTAAAGTATAACAAATATCAGTATGGAATAGCTGCCATAATAATTGGGGGGGAGGAGAGAGAGAGAACTCAGTGCATCTGTTGTTCTTTAGTGAAATACGACCTTTTTTTTTATCATTTTAAAGCCCAAATGGGTACAAAGGGCAGAGAGACAAAGTTGTGCTCTTATTATTATTAATTAATATTATTGTATCTTTATTATTAATTAAGATTTCTATGCTGCTTTTCAACAACAATTCATTCACAAAGCGGTTTACATAGCAAAACAAATGAAAGCTTGGCAAAACACAACTGTAGTCAGCAGCTGTGTAATGGGAACACAAAATTAGCAGCATGTCTTTACAACTAGGATTAGAGGCAACTGCTGATGGCATCCACAGCTTCTTAACCTTTTGTGCCTGATCAACCCCACAAAAACTTTTGTTTTATTTCTGTTATCTCACTTATTATTTATTATTTTTGCAAAATTGCATGGACTATACAGGTATATGTTTCAAGAAACATTAAATTATGATCTTAGGGAAAAAAATTTGCTTCATAGAATTTGAAGACATCAAAAAAACTCATGAAAAAAATCAATGAGAAGGTAGCAAAGTTATAAGAATTGTCGCCAAAAAGAAAATGTGTTATTGTTTTTGGTCTATCAATAGTCAAGGCTGAATTCAAAAGCTTCAAGAAACTGTCCTTATCAAGGCAATGTGCACCAAGGCAAAAAAAAATAAAAAAAATTCTGAATTCGGGGACCTCCTCTCAAACACAACCTGGGCCCCCTTTACTTTGCAGGTCCCCCAGATTAAGAACCCTAATCTGCACTAATATTGATGGGTTCCAGCAATCAGTGGCGTCACTAGGGTTCCCGTCATGCGGTGCAGGATTCCAGCGTGTCACCCCCATGCAGTGGGCAGGGCAACACCCCAGGTGGTGATGTACCATCGCTCCGCACCCACTGGTTTTTTGGCTGTACCTTTTGATAGAACAAATATAGAACACATGAAATTACACATTGATTGATATATAACATGATGGTATTCTTCCAAATTATGATTTTAGTGATTTTGGTCACTAGTGGTGTCACCCCCCCCCAAGGGTATCAACTTACGAACATCTTATTGC
This sequence comes from Tiliqua scincoides, assembly GCF_035046505.1. NCBI lineage: Eukaryota > Metazoa > Chordata > Lepidosauria > Squamata > Scincidae > Tiliqua > Tiliqua scincoides. Next base: position 15,657,940 of record NC_089821.1, read on the forward strand.
AGCAGTTCTCAAACTTTTAGCACTGGGACCCACTTTTTAGAATGGCAATCTGTTCAAGACCCACCAGAAGGGATCCATGCATTTTTTGTTCTCCAGTTTTTTGGCCATAACTTTTGATATCTCCTTTCTATCAAAAGTGAAATATCTATTTCACTCTGGGTTTTTGTATTTCATTCCACTCGAAATTCTGCATCCAGCGGTATATAACATAAAGGGGTTACTCCTAACCACCACGATTTTAGCATGTCACCCCCCAGTGTGCATCACCCCCCTGTGTGTGTCACCCGGTGCGGCCCGCATCCCCCTGCACCCCCCTAGCAATTCCACTGCCAGCAATCCCACTGATTTGTGGCCTAAGGCATGGCCTGAGGTGGATAAACTAGAGTACATAAGCTAGAAAATAGGGTGGATAAGCTAGAGTAGCTTGCAGTCACCAGAGGGTGGGATTTGAATCTGGTTCATGATGCTCTATTTTGTAGGGCTTCTAGAGCCAGGCACACCATTTTCTATGGCAAGAGGTTGGAGCCAACCAGTAGCAAGGGGTGCAAAGCACTAAGTTTTGCAGGGGCCTGAATGGGCTATGCAAGGGCCCCTCCCCCTTGGAGCCATTCCTGGTGGAGAGAGCAAAGCAGAGGCATGGAATAGCTCTGAGGGGGAGGGGCCCTTGCATGGTCTGTTCAGGTGCCTGCAAAACTTAGTGCTTCGCACCCTCTCTAGCTACACTACTGGAACCGATCCTTGCTTAAATCCACAAAAAGAATTCTGCAACTGCTGCATGTACTCTTGATTTGTGTTCATAGGTGAGATCACTGTACTGAGCCACAACTTTATTGACTAAAGATTTCAGCGAAGATCTACAATGTGCCAGGTACGACTGTTATGCTGAGGAAGGCAACATATAGCACCCACCGCTTTGTCACATCACAGACAAGTAATCCAGACTCCAAGATAGTGAGATATAAATTGAAATACTGTAACAATAATAATAATTGTAATTGCATTACTGTTTTTAAATTATTTTGCAAGCCAAGTCACCCTGGGTGCCTCTATGAGGAAGAGAAAGGCAGGATATAAACATTTCAAAGTAAAAAAAGAATGGTTGGGTTAATTTGGCTGTTTCACCTAAATGTTGTTTCACCTGGAGAGGGTATGTACATGACCCTGCCTGCAAATATGCATGGCTAGTTCCATACTAATTTTTAAAATAGCCAATGCTGTGCATGTCTACTCAGAAGTAGGCTCCACTGAACTCAATGGCACTTGCTCTTATGTCAGTGTTCTTACCTTTTAATTGGTTCCATGCTATACAGGTGGGACATCAGTATCCACTGATTTGGTATCCACCAATTTGACTCACTGACATCCACCTTTAAATTCCTTGTAGCAAGGAAAAAGCACCAAATTTACCACCTTCCCACCATTTCCCACCTTCATGCTGTTAAATTATTAAAATTTCATTCCATTACATTCCATTACTCACCCCATCTAATGGCTGAATGAGGTATAGCAACTATACCAATGCATTCTGGGGCAACTATAGAGGAGCAAGAAACCTGAAAGTGGGTCTTTATAAACTATTTTTCCACTGATTTTGTATCCACTGATTTTTTTTTTATCCATTGGTTATACTGGAATGGAACCCGTGGATAATGAGGCATGACCTGTATTCCTTTTTTAAAAGCAATCACCATTCTTTAATTGTCTGCTTACTTACTAACTTTAGTGATCATGCACCCACGTAATATATTTCTGTAATGGCGCATTGGATGAGGAGGCACTGCAGTTTATCTATGCCAGTTCACTTGCACTACCAACTGAAATCTATTCTTATCCTAATACTACCAAAGACCTGTACTGTGTTTAGAACTGTAATGCCTATCAACATCTAATGTAATCCTTGCATTTCCCCAGTAATAATTTAGGCTGCTAATACGTAGGCAGGATAATAGGATAATAGCTGATTATAACTAAACATATTATTCCAGTTTCATAATCCAAAGGACTGAAATTGAGACTGATTTACGGTTTGCAGCTGCTCACTGTGTTTCTATTGTGATTCGGCTATTGCTGTTGCAAGGCCAAAGGGCCACTCAAATAAGCAATTCAGTACACAGGATGAAGGTTCACAGGCTTTTATTAAATTGTATACCATTGGTACACGGGACTCAGGTCTCAAAGCATGGACCCTGATTGACCATTGGGTTTTAACTTTTATACTTTACAATCCTTTGTGTGAAAATTCAGACTTTTCATTTGCTGAAGGTTTGACATCATAAATGGGGCACAATTTTTAATAGAACAGAGATAAAATATGTTTACATACAAGATAGAGGATGGGTGGGTAACAAGTAAGCAAAACCATTGATTGGCTCTCGTTTACATACAGGTGGGGTTTCATTCCAAAACTTTGCCAAAATTATACAATTTCCAAAACCAGTAGGGTTCATTTTAACACTAATTTTATTTAGAACTGACCCTTACTCACAATTATTAATCTAATTATGAACTTCTTTAAGAAAATAAGTTTTAAGCCATCTTATTAAAGAGAACATACAAACACTTAAATATGAGTATGTAGGCCCTAATTTGGTAGAACTCTTAACCCATGTATTGATTGTTATTCTTTAAACTCCTTTTGATTAAATGGTTTTGCTGAACTATCTGTCTGCATCTTCTCTTCGGGGTTTAGCACATTTTCCAAGGGTTCTTTACTAACCTGTGTGAACCAATTCTTAAACTTCCTTTAACACCCTTTACTATATATTTCTATGACTTATTTAAGAACTAAAATAAAGTTTTGTGACTTTCCTACATTCTAATATTGTACTCTGCACAACCCCCTGGGAGCTGGGGATAAGAATAGGCCCTCAGTTTGGCTGTACTTGTCGTAAGAGGCGACTGAACAGCCACCGGGTAGATGGGACTCGTCAGCCTGGGAAGGCAGCTCATCTGAGAGAAGGAAAACTCTGATCCCAAACCTCCACTGCCTTGTGGCTACATCCAGTTATGGAAAAGGCTTCAGGAGTCAACCTCGAGGCAAAATCCAGAGCCGGAGTCCCTGAGGCAGTTCATGGCTGAACACAGTCACGTTCTGGCAACTCCTGCGACGCCGCTGGAACCAACCGTATTGGCTTCTGCCTTTCCATTGGACCATTTCAGCGACGTGGAGAGGGGGGCTATGCTGCATGGGTAACAGTCTATCCTCGATATCTACTTTACCCAGGCTTCGCGCACTGGAGAGGACACTCTGTTCCAGAACCACCATTCAGAGCGTGACACCATAGTCTTCCAAGACTGAAGGATGCCAACAATACTCTGCACATAATATTCTCTTGGCAACTTCTTGCTCTTAACTTTCAAACACATTTCATGAACCTACTACTTTACATCATACTAACTTTCTCTCTCTTCATAACACTAAACTGCTTCTCTTCTCTGTACCTGCTTATTTAACTCTTTCTTCTGTTCTCATCAAACACTATGGGGCTTTCTGCTAACCTTTGTTAAGCAAAGTCCCTTGGACTTCCCCCTGACCTGTTACCCTTTTGGTTCTTTTTAAGAAATATATAGTGGTGTATTTTCATATATTTAATACAAAACAAACTAAATTTTTATTGTAGAAAAGGATTTCTTTTAAGAAGTCGTTTCTTATTTATTTTTTAACCAAATTACAGTTCCCTCTGTCCATTGCTGTCCAGACAGAGGCTTTTTCATGGATTTTTCCCTTATCTTTTCTAACTGGTTTTTGCAGGTGTTTGTCTCTTAGAAAATTCTATTTTTAACTTGCCAAACAAGAATACTAAACCTTTCTGTATGACAATGTTGCAAACCTGTGTCTTATCAGCCTCTTAATATTCCAATTTTTCCTGCTTTCTGGTGCCAAGACACGAGTCTTATCTTTGTGTAGCAACTTGATTTTAGGTGAAAATAGCTTTTCACCTTTCTGTGTATTTTTATGATTCTATTAAACTTTTAATGAAATCAGGCAATTAAATTTACTCTAATAGCTATTTACACTTGAAAGACAACAACTAAATATTTATATTGGTTTTTCTTTCTTTTGAAACTTAGGAGAGTAAACAAGTGTCTTTTCACACTTGGCATGGGAACCTATACGCACCTGCCAATGTTGTCCGTTATCTTTGTTGTATCACTTCTGTGAGAGTGGCCTCTATCTCTATGAGACCTGCTTAAAATAACTTTCTGTGCTTTTAATAATCAGGTAGTTGGCAATTTGGTTTTTCTCCAGCTATTTATGCATTTTATTTTAGAAATCAGACATCTCTCTTTTATTGTGAATCCTCAGTACTCTTGTTCATACTCTGCTGGACTATCCAGGTCCAGGTTCAAAGGTCACCTTGTCTCATTGCAAGTCATGCACTGAGATTATAAAAAACATGAGACCCTCAGGTGTGAGCAGGAAAAATGTGGTGCACATGGGATTTTCAGGCCTCTCATTTTGATCAACAACGCTAAGGAGAGAGATGCCGCGGTAGTTGTTGCAGTCACCCCTGTCAACTTTGTTCTTGTACAGCGTGATGATGTTTGCATCCCTCATGTCTTGAGGTACTCCACCTTCTCTCCAGCAGAGACAGAGGATTTCATGCAGCTCAGTGACTATGATCTCTTTGCAGCATTTTAGGACTTCAGCAGGGATGCTGTCTTTTCCAGGTGCCTTGCCAAAGGCAAGGGAGTCCAGGGCCACGTGAAGTTCTTCTAGGGTTGGTTCACTGTCAAGCTCTTCCAGCACAGGCAGGCACTCAATGTTGTTCAGTGCTTCTTCGGTGACTACATTTTCTCTGGAATATAGCTCAGAGTAGTGCTGCACCCAGCGTTCCATCTGCTGCGCCCGATCCTGGATGACCTCGCCTGTGGCAGACTTCAGAGGGGCAATTTTCTTCTGTGTTGGACCTAGGGCCTGCTTGATACCATCATGCATCCCCTTGATGTTGCCCGTGTCAGCTGCTATCTGTATCTCGGAACAGAGCTGGAGCCAGTAGTCGTTAGCACATCTCCTGGCAGTCTGTTGGACTTTGCTGCGAGCAGTTCGGAGGACCTGCAGGTTGCGCTCACTGGGACAGGCCTTGTATGCTGCTTGAGCTCTCCTCTTTTCCTCAATGACTGGTGTCAACTCCTCAGAGTGGGCTTCAAACCAGTCTGCCGCCTTGTTGGTCTTCTTGCCGAATATGGACAAGGCGGTGTTGTAAACGGTATTCTTGAAATGTTCCCATCTGTTGGATGCGTTTGCGTCGGCCGGGCCTGGAAGAGATTCCTCAAGCGCTTGTGCAAATTCCTCCACTTTTCTCTGATCCCGGGTCTTGCTGGTATCAATGCGAGGTCTTCCTTCCTTTTTCGTGTGATACAGTCGCTTTGTTTGCAGTTTCACTCTGCTGCACACCAGGGAGTGGTCAGTGTCGCAGGCAGCACCATGATAACTGTGTGTGATCTTGATGCTGGGAAGGCTGGAGCGTCTGGTGAGGATCAGGTCGAGCTGGTGCCAGTGCTTTGATCTTGGATGTCTCCAAGAGACTCTATGTTGGGGCTTTGTGTTGAAGAACGTGTTGCTGACACAGAGACCGTGATGACAGCAAAACTCTAGCAGGCGTTGGCCATTTTCGTTCATCCTCCCAGTGCCAAACTGACCTAAGCAAGTGGGCCATGAACTGTTATCAGCACCAACTCTAGCATTGAAATCGCCGAGGATGAACAATGGCTCTTTTACAGGGATTTTCTTGACAGTGGTGGCCAGGTCATCATAGAATTTGTCTTTGGCTTCTGCGGGAGACGACAGAGTCGGTGCATAAGCACTGATGAGAGTGATAGGTCCTGCTGATGACTGGAGCTGCAGGGACAAAATTCTTTTACTTCCCACAGTAGGTGGGATGATGGATTTCAGCAGGGTATTTCTGACCGCAAAGCCAACGCCATGTTCCCTGGTTTTGTTTGGTGGTTTTCCCTGCCAGAAAAATGAGAAATTTCTCTCCTTGACAGATCCGGAATCTGGCAGCCTAGTCTCTTGAAGGGCGACGATGTCCATCTGCAGTCTGCTCAGCTCCATGTCGATGACAGCTGTTTTGCGTGCGTCGTCTATTTCTTGCAGGTCATCAGAGAAGCCAGGTGTCATTGTCCTAACGTTCCAGGTGCCCAGCTTTAGGGCAGTAGTTTTCTGTTTTCTGTTGCATGGTGCAGAGTTGTCGATCCGCTTGTCGGTTTTCACCCTAAACCCCATGCACCCCATGAGGTTAACGGACCGTGGCAAGGCAACACCTTACTGGCTGGGGACTGCCCAGCTTAAGGCGGGCGGTAGCTGCCCAATGAGATGCAATGATCTCTCCCACCGTCGGAAGCAGCCCCTGGCGTCATGCTCTACGCCAATCTCTCTCCTTAGCGTTGTAGGAAAGCTGTTTGCCCGAGTTGTACTAAAGAGGCTCCAGGTACTTGCAGAGAGCGTCTATCCAGAATCGCAGTGTGGATTCCGAGCCAACAGGTCCACCACTGATATGGTATTCTCCCTTAGACAACTGCAGGAGAAATGCAGGGAACAACGACAGCCACTCTTTATAGCCTTCATAGATCTCACAAAGGCTTTCGGCCTGGTCAGCAGAGACGGCCTCTTCAAGATTCTCCCCAAGATTGGATGTCCACCCAGGCTCCTCAGCATCATCAGATCTTTCCACAAGGACATGAAGGGCACTGTTGTCTTCGATGGCTCCACATCAGACCCTTTTGACATCCGAAGCGGAGTGAAGCAGGGCTGTGTTCTTGCACCAACCTTATTTGGAATTTTCTTCGCTGTCCTGCTGAAGCAGGCCTTTGGAACTGCAACAGAAGGCATCTATCTCCGGACCAGATCAGACGGAAAGCTCTTCAACCTCTCCAGACTGAGAGCAAAATCCAAAGTCCAGCTGAAATGTCTGCGCGACTTCCTCTTTGCCGACGATGCAGCTGTCACTACCCACTCTGCCAAAGATCTCCAGCAGCTCATGGATCGTTTTAGCAAGGCCTGCCAAGATTTTGGACTGACAATCAGCCTGAAGAAAACACAGGTCATGGTTCAGGATGTGGACTCACCTCCCTGCATTACAATCTCTGAGCATGAACTGGAGGTTGTCCATGACTTTGTGTACCTTGGCTCAGCGATCTCCGACACACATTCTCTCGATACCGAGCTAAACAAGCGCATCGGTAAAGCAGCTACCACGTTTTCCAGACTCACAAAGAGAGTCTGGTCCAACAAGAAGCTGACGGAACATACCAAGATCCAGGTCTACAGAGCTTGCGTCCTGAGTACACTTCTGTACTGCAGCGAGTCATGGACTCTTCGCTCACAACAGGAGAGGAAACTGAGCGCTTTCCACATGCGCTGCCTCCGACGCATCCTCGGCATCACCTGGCAGGACAAAGTTCCAAACAACACAGTCCTGGAACGTGCTGGAATCCCTAGCATGTATTCACTGCTGAAACAGAGACGCCTGCGTTGGCTTGGTCATGTCGTGAGAATGGATGATGGCCGGATCCCAAAGGATCTCCTCTATGGAGAACTGGTGCAAGGAAAGCGCCCTACAGGTAGACCACAGCTGCGATACAAGGACATCTGCAAGAGGGATCTGAAGGCCTTAGGGATGGACCTCAACAAGTGGGAAACCCTGGCCTCTGAGCGGCCCGCTTGGAGGCAGGCTGTGCAGCATGGCCTTTCCCAGTTTGAAGAGACACTTTGCCAACAGTCTGAGGCTAAGAGGCAAAGAAGGAAGGCCCATAGCCAGGGAGACAGACCAGGGACAGACTGCACTTGCTCCCGGTGTGGAAGGGATTGTCACTCCCGGATTGGCCTTTTCAGCCACACTAGACGCTGTGCCAGAACCACCTTTCAGAGCGCGATACCATAGTCTTTCGAGACTGAAGGTTGCCAATACCTATACATTTTGATCCCTGGACCTCAAATTTGGCAAAAGCTCTTAACTCACCACTGAGCACAAATCTGTTTTAGTTCTGTACATTTAAGTGGATCCTGTCCAAACCAACAAAAAGTGGAGAACATTTTGCATGGAACCTTTACTCCAGGGTCTATAGGCTACCCTAAGGTATCTCTGAGCATTCTGCCTCCATCTGAGGCATTGTTAGCAGTTGATTTCTCAGTTGAAAACTCTCCATTTTGAAAGGTCTCCATTGCCTCTTCCCTGATGGCATGTTGTCAGAAAATGCTTGCATCCAGCTCTGGACCACTAGGTTGGATGATTTTCTTTCTGGTGGCTTTCTCCTTGTACTGTTCTTTTTGTGTTTCATCTGCTGTGGATTTATTAATAATTTTTAGTGGTTTGTGCTGATGCTTTCAAAGTTTGCTGGAAGCTACCTTGAGTGGTTAAATGCAACAAATCAGGAAAATAATAATAAATCCAGCAAGAAAGTAATTCTGCCAAGAAAAAGTCAGACCCTGATGAAGGTTGCTTTCTGAATTATGCTCAGCCTAATGCCTTTGTCGGAGCTTAACGCGTACTGGTCACGTCAAGCAATATCCCCACTGCGTCACATCATGGATGAGTTCAGATTAGCAGGACTGCTATATGATGTGGGTATCAACACTCCCATTTTTCCAATAGATGTGCAGCCTAAACTACAGTACTGTAATAATCTACTGCAGCTCCATCTTGGTTTCTGGCTGGCAATCCTGAGAACCAAGTAGGACTTTGCTCTGCAAGGGGTGAGGTCATGCTGATCTCTCAGGAAAGGTCATGCTAATTAAGGGCCCTTAAGTGGAAGCAATGTTGTCTGGAGCCTGGGTGCAACTTCTCCAATTGTGGAGCAAGCTAGCCTTTTGTGTGCTCTTGGAAGTACAGGACACATATGCTGCATAACTCAAAGGAAAGCTCCCATCTCCTTTGTTAACCTAGAAATGCTTTGTTTCCTTTTGCAAAGTCCTAGAAATGCCTCTGCTCTGAAGGCAAATCTCATCACTCCTAAACCCTCTGGAAATGCCCATGCTGTGCTTTGGCTTTTTTCCTGTCAGTAGAAACTTCCTCCATTTTAGGTCACTTCTAAATGCTCTGGAAGTATCCATGCTGCTGAGTGTTTTTTGCCATTTGCCAAGATGCCCATCCAGCTGTGCATTTTGTGGGTCACTTCCCCATAGAGACCTCTTATTTTTCTCCCCTGGAACCTGGAATTGAACAGTCCTACCTTTGCTACTTAGTCAGAAGTTGTACTTAAGATTGCCTGAAGAATCCCAGAGAGGTGGAGGGAGCTAGGAGTAGGCTTTCTTGCCCATCTCTGAAAGAACCAATGATCATTGGATGAGCCTTCTGATATTGTCTTTGGCTGAGGTAGGGAATGAGGAGGAGCCCAAGGGGAGTCTTGCCTAATGGCAGTGGCTCACCTGATCCTTATGGCCATTGGCCACAGCTCCCCATTACATCACCTCACCTCAGTTACCCCCAAAATGGGGATGGAGGTGTTATAATTATACACTAGAAACAAAAAAAACAGCTGCCAGCACTCTGAGGCTGCAATCCTAACCACACTTTCCTGAGAGTAAGCCCCATTGAACAAAATAGGACTTACTTCTGAGAAGACCTGGTTAGGCTTGTGCCCTGAGTTTGCTTGCAGCACACCTGGGGGGGGGGGGGAAGAAGTGATGAATTTTCTGGGGGAGGGGAAGACTTTGTTTTGTGTGTATCTGCTAATTGCTGACTGATGTGAAACTGAGACCCAGAGACTGTTTGGCTGCAATCCTAACCTCACTTTCCTGGGAGTAAGACCCATTGAACACAATAGGACTTACTTCTGAGTAGACCTAGCTAGGATTGTGCCTTTTGTCTCATAATAGCACCCAACATGGGAAGTACCCCCCCCCCAAGGAGGCAGGAGGAAAAAAAGAGGATGGTTGAAAAGGAAAAGGTATTTTTTAATCAATTTCTGGAGATAAAGCTTGACTGATCAAGTCTGACTTTTTTCTTTTATGAAGGGGGAGGAAAAAGAGAAAGGTGAAGATCCTTGGTTAAGCTGACAGACCCCAAGCCTATGTAGGTCTACTCAAAAGTAAGTCCCATTTGAGTTAATGGGGCTTACTCCCAGGAAAGCATGAATAGGATTGCAGCCACACAGAGCAAGATTACAACTCACCCCCAAAGTAGATAGGGGCTGCTCACACACACACACACACACACCCCAACATGCAGATGCCACCCCTATTCTCCCCCCCCCCCCCGCAGGCAAGACAGAGGAATGCAGGCTGGGGCATTTGGTTACCCCTAAGCAGGCTGGGCTCCCTCCTTCCCAAGTGGAGGAAAGCACTGCGCTGCTCTCTCTAGCTCAGGCTCCCCTCCCAGTTTGAAGCCTGCCAGGAGAGTGCCCTATGCTGATGAGATGCAGCACCTCCATTGCTGCCCAGCCAGCCTTCTCTAGGTTTGGCAGGGAGGCTCCTCCACCTCCCCCCACCATGTTTCACACTGCCCTCCCCACCTCATTCACAGCAGCAGAAAAGCAGCAAGTAGGGAGGCAGCATGTGCAGCTGAGCTGAGCTAAGCAGCTGTGGCCACCTCTCTCCCCAAGATGCCTCAAGAACGCCCCTGGGAGCTAGCCATGCCTCTCTGGGAAGCCCCAGATTGAATACCTCAGCCTAATGGGGTGGAGAAGTCCAGGAAGGAAGCAGGAAAACCAGGAGGGAAGGCAGTTCATAGTGATCACGCTTTCCACTGCATGGCTGCTCTGAGCTCCATTGTTACTTGGGAGGAGGGACCCTCATTGAATGTCTGGCTACAGTCAGATGACTCTTGAGTAGAGCTGCCAAGGATTGGGTCATCCTGGTAAGCCTTGCAGCAACTACAGAATATCTTCCTCCATCTTGACACTTCTGATCCTGCTCTCATGCAGTCTCTCCCACCTCCTCCTGCCTTGTTTTCAGATTGGCAGGGTTATTAGGGGAGTATTAAAGGAGAACTCTGGCACATACACACCCCTTGGCAGCAGCCCCATTTTTTCCACTGCTGGGTTTTTCAAGGGGGCGGCTCAAGTCCTTTAGAGTCAAGAAAGGGCAGCATTGTGACTAAGAAAATGCCCCCATTATGACTCATCGAGTTGTGGGGCAGAGACTTGTGATTTGACTCAAGTCAAGCCATGCTGAATTGCCCATTCCTGTTAATGATCCCAGACACTGCTGAATTTGACCTCTTGCTCTATAATTCCCCCAGTTTGGTTCAGTTTGAGTTGATGTTTGTGAGTCTAAGGCCTAACCAGCTTTCCAGCACTGGCATAGCTGTGCCAATGTGGCATGCACTGCTGTATTGGAATCGCAGAAGATCTGGGGAGGAGGTAGATGTGGTGTCAGCAGTGGCCCCTTTAAGAGTAAGGCCTGGGCATCCAGCAGCGTGTGCTGCATAGCTGCAGCCACTTGAAGGCAATAGGGCCCTCAGGGATATAAGGAGCACCTGAGGCAGGAAGGGTTTGTGGGTTGTAGAAAAAGTGCAGGTTGGAGGGGAGACTGACTTGGCTTATTGACTTTGGAATCTGACCTTGGACTGACTTGGCTTGTTGCAAGGTGCAAAAACCAAGATGTTACAAGGAATCCTAGATGTTACAAGAGATCTCAGATGTTGCACGGTAATTCCAGGTTCCAAAGCAAACTCAGAAGGCAAAGGTGATCAAATCCAGGCCTTTATTGTAAATCCAAAGTGAGAGAAATCACACCAACGATACACGAAGCTTTGAGAGAGTGTGTGTACAAGTCAGAAGTGGAAGTAGAGAAGTGAAGCGAAGCCCAGAGTGCCTTCTGCAGCACACTTTTATAACAAACTGGGGTTCCCTCCTTGAAACACATACATAGAGACAATTCATTGGTCCACTCAAAACATCCATTGTTCTATAACAGGCCATCTCATACATCCAACATACAGATTTTGTGCAGGCAGTCCATGGGTACTGCACTTGCAATCTCACTCACAAACCTGACCTCATCCATAACCATCACATGACTTTACTGTGGCCTTTGTTTGCAGCCCATGAAATGCAACATACTTGCCATTGACATCACCGTGTGTGTGTGTGTGTGTGTGTGTGTGTGTGTGTGTGTGTGTGTGTGTGTGTGTGTGTGTGTGTGTGTGTGTGAGAGAGAGAGAGAGAGAGAGAGAGAGAGAGAGTTCATCTAAAAACTGCTGTGAAATGATTTTCTCTGGGAAGTTGACCTCTTGCTGTGAACCTGGAGATGATTTTGGTGTGTTTTCTTTTAAACCTTTTACTGCTGTTAGACTACTACAACTTATTTAGGCTAACATTAGTTACCTGTGTTAATGCAGGCCTTGCTGAGGGAGAATCAGCATGGCTTCTGTAAGGGTAAGTCTTGCCTCACAAACCTTATAGAATTCTTTGAAAAGGTCAACAGGCATGTGGATGTGCGAGAACTCTTTTCAACCTCTTCATAAATGATCCGGAGACAGGGTTGAGCAGTGAGGTTGTAAAGTTTGCGGATGACACCAAACTTTTCCGAGTGGTGAAGACCAGAAGTGATTGTGAGGAGGTCCAGAAGGATCTCTCCAGACTGGCAGAATGGGCAGCAAAATGGCAGATGCGCTTCAATGTCAGTAAGTATAAAGTCATGCACATTGGGGCAAAAAATCAAAACTTTAGATATAGGCTGATGGGTTCTGAGCTGTCTGTGACAGATCAGGAGAGAGATCTTGGGGTGGTGGTGGACAGCTTCGATGAAAGTGTCGACCCAATGTGCAGCGGCAGTTAAGAAGGCCAATTCTATGCTTGGGATCATTAGGAAAGGTATTGAGAACAAAACGGCTAATATTATAATGCCATTGTACAAATCTATGGTAAGGCCACACCTGGAGTATTGTGTCCAGTTCTGGTCTCCGCATCTCAAAAAAGACATAGTGGAAATGGAAAAGGTGCAAAAGAGAGCTACTAGGATGATTACTGGGCTGGGGCACCTTCCTTATGAGGAAAGTCTACAGCGTTTGGGCCTCTTCAGCCTAGAAAAGAGGCACCTGAGGGGGACATGATTGAGACATACAAAATTATGCAGGGGATGGACAGAGTGGATAGGGAGATGCTCTTTACACTCTCACATAACACCAGAACCAGGGGACATCCACTAAAATTGAGTGTTGGGAGAGTTAGAACAGACAAAAGAAAATATTTCTTTACTCAGCGTGTGGTTGGTCTGTGGAACTCCTTGCCACAGGATGCGGTGATGGTGACTGGCCTGGACGCCTTTAAAAGGGGATTGGACAAGTTTCTGGAGGAAAAATCCATTATGGGGTACAAGCCGTGATGTGTATGTGCAACCTCCTGATTTTAGAAATGGGTTATGTCAGAATGCCAGATGCAAGGGAGGGTACCAGGATGCAGGTCTCTTGTTATCTGGTGTGCTCCCTGGGGCATTTGGTGGGCCGCTGTGAGATACAGGAAGCTGGACTAGATGGGCCTATGGCCTGATCCAGTGGGGCTGTTCTTATTTTCTTACCAAACTGGTTTTAAATAAAGAATTAGAAATATAAGGAAACTAAGCTGACTAGTATCCTTCTATGAAAGCTGGTGTGAATATTTGCTTTCTAGCATTTGTGTGCACAGCCTAGTGCTCCGAAAGTCTTTAAACTGGATGTTTCTGAACTTAAAGTTATGCTGCTGAGCCTGTGTGTTAAAAGGAGAGACAAACTGATTTTTAAAAGTACACATTTCTTCTCTTCTTCTGGTTAAACAAAGACTTATTCATTGTGCATTCAAATGTATCAACATTGTTCTACAGAGAATCTGTGGCAGGCTGCCCAGCTCTCGCAATCGACCTGACTTTCAAAAGAAAACCATACTGACTTAACCAGTTTCTTTTTTTCTCCTCCACTCCAACCTGCTTGGAAATTTCCTCCTTACAACTTACACATACAAACTAATCAAAACCACGCCATTTACATTTCAGGTAAGCATCCTATACCATAACTAACAGTCCTTGATACCTTGCATCAGGCTTATTGGCTCTGGACTCTGATTTGGCTACTCTCATTGATTGAACAGGCTGTGGAGAACTGAGGTGTGCTGCTATACTGGGAAGGACTGCTGCCTTAGGAACTGGGTCCCTGCAGTTTAAACAGGCAAGCTATCCTGGTGGTGGAGTCTAGCAGTGCTGCTGTACAGAACTGGGGCCATTGTTGGGGAACGAAAGGGGAGCTAATTAGCTTAGAGTGGGTATAAGTTGCCTAAGTGAGCCTTGCAGTGGGAATTTGGCAGAACAACTGCTTTGGGGAGAAAGTCAAGAAGGCCTCTTCACGGTAAGGGCATATTTGTTACCTTACCTTGGGGCAGCATTGCAGCTAGGTCAGTGCTGGAAAATTGGTTAGAATTGCACCCTAAATTACAGGCTGTTAACGATGGCAAGGGAGGCAGCAAAGGGATATGACATGGTTTACTGGTCTGACAGGCATCATGACTCAGGCAGAACTGTAGCTCTGCAGGTCTGTACCTATCAATGCATCCCGTACCCCCCTCAAAAAACAAATAAACCATAGATAATTTTGGGGAGAACTTTTAGTCCATGGTCTGTGGTGTTATTGGCTACCTGTATCAACTGGGAAAAAAGTAGTTTCTCAAACAGTTTGATTTCCAGAGGTATGAAAAAGTAAATAATGGATCTCATTCAATGGTTGCATTCTCTTCCTGGGAAAAGGATATTACATGGAAATGCCCAGATTTTAAGTATCCTTAACATCTCTAGATTTGTAATAAACTAGAAGCTGCCATCGACTGAGTCTTAACAAGTATCAGGCTTACTTGTCAGTAGTTTCATCTATGCTAATACATGACTAATATGGGCCATGCTCTTTGAGAAGTTTCCTTTTCTTTCTGGTTTGGCAGAGTTGCCAAACCTTCCTTCCTTTTGAGTATAAAGGGGGGGTGGGGTTAGAATGATTAGAATTGGGTTCAGCTTAGTTCTAAGCAGTGCAGAGAAGTCTAGATGTCAAGTTAAGACATGTTTGTTTCACTTGGCTTTTGTCTGCTTTATTATTGTTAATTATTATTATTTATTTGATTTATACTCTGCCTTTCTCCCAGAAGGGTACCCAACACAGTTAACAATCAACAAAATACAATATAAACAATAATACACTAAAAATATAAAATACATATAAAACATTATAAAAACAATAAAAAGACCATTGTAATAAAATAAATGAGGATCAAGTGCCTGTTTTTTATGATCTGCCAAGCTGGCAGGTTTTAAAGATGACTTTCTGCCACAAGGCCAAACTAGGCGTTAACCTTAAATGCTTGGCAACTGCTGATCCTTATCTCTTCCCCCTGTCTCCTGGTAATGTGTAGTTGAAGCAGATGTATGATGGGACACCATTTGATCCCGCATTTATCTGTCCCCATGTTATTTCATTTACTGCTGTATGCTGAAAAGGAGGGGAAAGTTCAGTGCAGTGATGTAATTTTTTTTTCTTAACTAAAAAGCCTCAAACATTGGAGCATCTTCCTTTATAGCAAAACTCTTCAATTCTTCTGATAGGTGTTTCTCAGTTTAGGGGAAAAAAGGGGGTGCTTGTGGAAGCACAAAAGACATGTGATCAGAGCAAGTGTGGTACCACACTGGGAAGAGATGTGGAATGGTAGCAACCATATGTTTCAGATGATTTCAGATAGCATCATGTTTGCCAAGTACTGTACAGATTGTGCCTCATTGTCCACTTGGATTCCAAGAGATTCCACCCCAGAATGCATTGGTATAGACCAGTCCTTTTCAACCTTTTTCAGCTCACAGCACACTACAAGGCACACTACCAGTTTTTTACTTACATTAAATTACTACATTACAATTAATTTTTAATTAATATAATTAATACAATTAAATCATTACATGACAAAGAAACTCACAAGAAGCCTGGAGAGAAAAGTATATGTGATTCTGGAAAGGAGCAAAAATGTTGAGAAGTAGGGTGATCAAATTGTTATTAAAGTGTTATGCCAGAAATTGTTGGCAAAGAGAAGTCAGATTTGGCACACAGTGGAGAGATGTGGGGTGAAGGGAAATGAAGAGACATGATTGAAACAACTGCAAGATTCAACTGGAGTGGGGGGGGGGAAGAGAATGTGAGGCAAATGATACTAGACCTTTAGAAGGTGGGGACAGTGACAGATACTAACTGCTATTATGAGATTTGGGGGGGAATGTACCTGTGGGAGGGAGAGGGGTGGGGGAGAAGAGAAGTGCCAATTGCCTGTTTGTGTATTTGAGGAAAAAAAGGGTGCGACCAAAAGCCCAATCCTAGCCATGTCTACTCAGAAGTTAGCTCCATTATAGTCAATGGGGCTTACTCCCAAGTAAGGGTGGATAGGGTTGTGGCCCAAGGACCTTCCTCTTAAAGGCAATGTAGGGCGGGTTGCTTTGGGGAGTTGCAGGCAAACTGTCGCAAGGAAAAGGAATTTTCAAGGACCCTTTTAGCCAGCCAAGTCTTAGGATGGCCTCAGCAGACTCACTTCCTGCTGACTTACCTGCTTCTCGCTTCCTCTCTCCACCTGGACCACCTCCAGGCTTCCCTGGCTCTCCAATCAGCATGCAGGGCAGGCAACAACAGCCTTAATACCCACTCCTAGACATGCCTACTTGGAAGTAAGCCCCATAATAGTCAATGAGACTTACTCCCAAGTAAATGAGGATAGGGTTACAGCCTCATCTCGATCAGCAGCAGGAGCAAGAGACAGTAGGAGATGCAAAGCAGCTAAAAGGTGGACCTCAGTATCAGTGGTGAGTCAAATCAGTGGACTCAAAATCAGTGGATACTGAGGTTCCATCTATACAGCATTACAGTTTGCACAATTAATGCAAAAGGGAGGCATAGTTGCACTTCATCACATTGGAGGTCTCAGGTGTATTTAAAATGCCCCTTCCAGCTAGGGTGATCCATAAGTGGAAACAGGTTTGTATGTGTGGCTCACCCTTCACTGTATCTCACATGCACTGAAGAGCTCTGAGCAAGGTTAAGAAGAAATGTCATTTGCAGCTGGGTCTGGTGCAGCTTGTCATCTCACAGATGATAAGCTACTGCTGCTGAAATTCACTCTCCTGCACAATTGTTAAAGGTCCAGGCTCCCTAAAGTTGAACGTTTCCTACCCCTGGTCTAGTTGCATGTTTGTATCCCTTAACTCAGGGGCAGTCAGCTTTGCAGCAGTTTAGTGGGCACATACAAGGAGATGCTTGCCCTTAGCAATGGCGTTGCCAGAGGGGAGCAGGCTGCACTGAGTGATGTGCACAGTACACATATATATTCAGTGTGTGATTTTATGCAGAATGCAATTCAGCAAACTGCATTGAAATATCTGTGTTCTGTCAAAAGGTACAACCAAAAAACCAGCAGAGGTGGGGCAATGGAACATCGCCACACCCACCACCTGGGGTGTTGCCCCACCCTCTGCATGGGAGGAGGTCCATCATAGGGTTGAAGTGCTGGCCTCCAGCACCAGGTGATGCCACTGGGCCTTAGTCCATTGCTGAATCCAGGAACATGTAGCCTAGGACTATTTTGTTTGAGGAAGTGACTTTATTTCATGTTTTACATGCCAGCAAAGAAAGGCGAGGGCAGCACCAAATCAAGATGGAGAAAAAACAGAGGACACACAATCTCATGCAGCTTCTCAGAACCAAAGGTACTTATTCTTCATTACATGTATGCCAAATTACAAAGAGATATTTGAATGCTATGTGCACCATGAAGCTTTACAAAACTGAGACAGTGATAGATAACACATCTGCTTATGGCAGGCTGCCATTTGGCACCGCATCACATGGCCTGCATCAGAAGGTGCCTTTTAGTCCTTGCCAACTTCTTCACACTCTGCTTCAGGAAGGAGGGGCATATTCATTTAATGCATGTAATATTTTTATCCTGCCCTCCCTCCAAATAGCTTGAGGAGATCTGCATGGTTCTCCCCCACTTAACCCTCCCAGCAATGCTGTGAAGTGTATTAGACTCAGAGGCATGTCTCCAATGGGCAGCCAGTGCACTAATATATTATATATAAATATATAGCACTAACATACTGTCAGCTGATTTGGGTGGTGAATTGTACTAGGTTGTAGCATGAAGGATGTTATGGGATTTTTTTTAAAAAATTGCATATTTCAGTTATAAGAACCTAAGAAGAGCCCTGCTGGATCAGGCCAAAGGCCCATCTAGTCCAGCTTCCTGCATCTCACAGTGGCCCACCAGATGTCTCAGGGAGCACACAAGTGAACAAGAGACCTGCATCCTGGTTTTCTCCTTTGCATCTGGTATTCTGAAGTATCCTACTTCTAACCTGTGATGGACCTTTCCTCTAGAAATTTGTCCTGTCCCCTTTTAAAGGCATCCAGGCCAAATGCCATCACCACATCTTGTGTCAAGGATTTCCACAGACTAATTACATGCTGGGTAAAAAAAATAAAATTCTTTTGTCTATCCTCCCAACACTCAGTTTTAGTGGATGGCCTTTGGTTCTGGTGTTGTGTGAGAGTGAACATCTCCCTATCAACTTTATCCATCCCCTGTATAATTCTGTATGTCTCATGATTACAGAGTCCAAAGCCATGGCTTCCTCATGAGGAAGCTATTTGAACCATTCACTAATGAGGCTATGCCGTTTCTCTGAAACAATCCATGATAGGGCAAACTGATGCCATTTGTGGAATCAGCACTCCAAATTCATATAAAACCATTGTAAATTCAAATTTTTTTTCTGTCCCTCAATTTCACGTCTGTGCTATATTAGCAAGCAGAGCTATTTATCATTTCTGTACAATTGTGCAATCAATAGGAACTAATCTCAGTGTCTATGTCCTACTCATAGCTGTCTCACCTAGGAAGTGGGACAGTTGTGGTGATGGCATCCTGTTGTGTGTGCTTGCAGGCGATTAATCATCTGTCAGCAAAGTTTCATGCTGACTGGGACTCTTTGTTAGTCATGAAACAAACTGATCTTGGGAAGACTTTTGTAATTTGTTACCTTGCAATATGAATCAATCACAACAAATATTCAAATACAGGTGTTCGCCACTTAATGAAAAGGATTTGCCCTTGTTATGCGATTCGGTCATTAAGCAAACATTCAGTCCAATCTGGTGCCTTTGTTGTGTCAACAGACACTCTCTGCCAGGTACTAGCTGGCTGCACGTACTCCTGAAGATAGACTGCCTCTTCTCTGCATTAGGAGCCTTTCTGTTGTGTAAACAGACACTCTGCTGCAGGCTATGGGAGACATGACTGCCACATTAAGAGCATGTTTATTGTGCCAATGGGGCAGGAGGTCTGGTCTAGAGGGTAGAGCTTCCATTTGCCTGAAGATTAACATCCACAAGGTCGCCAGTTCGAGGCCACCGGCACCGTGCGACCTTGAAGCAGCTGGCAAGCTGCAGCTGAGCTGTTCCATCTGCTCGGAGCGTGGGAGGATGGAGGCCAGAATGTGAAACCAGATCGGAGTGTAACATCTTGAATGTGGTGGTTCTTGAAAGAGAGAACCTTCTTTCAAATTGTAAAAATCCCTTTGGGGATTTAATAAGCCTGCCTGTGTAAACCGCCTTGAATAAAGTCTTGAATAAAGACCAAGAAAGGCGGTATATAAATACTGTATATTATTATTATTATTATTTGTTAAGCAGTGCACATCTGTAGTTGAAAATAGGTTTTTTAGAACAAATTGTATAGAAGAATACATTGTTGAGAATGGGGTGTTCTCTCAACAAACTTTTTGGCAGGAGGGCCACATTATCACTCTGACACTGTGTTGGGGGCTGGGGAAAAAAATTTTCATTTAAAATTTGAATAAATTTACATAAAGTTACATGAATGGATATATTAGAGAACGAGTGAAGGTCTTGCAATAGCTCAAGGCCTATAAAAGACCTTGTACAAAACAAGGCTGGTCTTTCCTTTGCTGCCAGTGCTGCTTCACAGACATGAAACAGCAAGCAATGGTGGTACGTATTACCCTATTGCTGAGAAAGTACATATTTGCATGACGCACCTCACATTTATTGCCATGTAACTTCTTACTATGCAGACATTGGCAAAGGTTGGAGAACCCATTTCCTGTGCATGTATGGAATCAAGCCAATCAATATTGGCACAGGTTGCAGACCTGAATGCCACAGTGAAATCAGTACCTGCAATGAGGAAACAGCCACTGTATCTACTCATCAGATCTGCTAAAGCAGAAACGAATGTCAGAAATGATCAGACTGATGAAAACAATGCCTTTTTTAATAGGCAAGGACAGCTACTAGTAACTGCATTGAGCTTTGTGATCCTGGACTTGGCACTTTTTCAGATGTTTCTCATGCTTGTTCAGGATGACCCAATACAAAGGAAGACAGAGCGCCTATACCTTTAATCATTGTATGGAAGGGGGAATTCTGGTAGGTGCAGCTCAACATGGAAGGGTTTAAAAAGCTGCACCTGCCAAATTCCCTTTGTCTATATAACAGTTAAAGGCAGTGGTATTCAAACTGGGGTGTCATGATGCCCCAGCCTGAGGGTCCTGGCCTCTGTCCCCTCAAGGGGTGTGGGCAGGGGGAAGGCAGCAACACAATCCCCAAGATCATGTTGGGGGGGGGGGCTGCAGGGACTGGGATGTACTCACCAGTCCCTTCAGCAGCCTTTCCAGGGTGTGGGGAGCCCTGCATGAGTATCTGCAGGTTCCTCAGCCTGCAGAAAGTGAAAGTGGAGTGATTGTGCTCCACTTCCAGTTTTGTGGAAGAGAAGTGTGATCGCTCCATTTTCACTTTCTGCAGGCTGGGGAGCCCTGCAGATGCTTGCGCAGGGCGCCCTGCACCCCCAGGATGCTACTGCAGGCACTGGTGAGTACATCCCAGTCCCTGCAGCCCCCCTGAGCGATGCAATCCTGGGAATTGCGTTGCTGCCTTCCCCTTCCAGCCCCTGCAAGCACTTACTGTGCCTTTCAAACTCCCAGAGAGTTTGAAAACTGCAGGTTAAAGGTATAGGCACTCTGTCTTCCATTGTAGCTGGTCCTCTGTGCTTGTTGTGTTCACAGTTCTTTTCCTTGTGGCTTCATCCAAGACATTTAGTGGGTGGTGCTCAAAATCCACATAAATGATTGTTGCCTTTGGGATGTATGCAAGAGGAGCAACCTGTTGTTCATGCATCGTGATTGCAGTTTGCTGAGAATGGGGAACACTGCAGAAAAGGTAGGACAGATCAGCTCAACTATTTCTGAGGCATTTGATGGAAGTGCTGGGGAGAAGCTTCTAATGGGGAGCCTCCAACACTTCCTCTGAAATGCTAAAAATATGTTGTGGGCATCTAGATGGCCTAGAAGTGAGCATACTTTTGCTTTAGAAAGAACTGTATTATTATGAGAGGTTATGAAAGAAAAGGTGAGTTAGCTGGATTTAGGAGATCCAGAAAATGTCTTCTGGAAAAAATGCAATTGTTTCGTTAGGTTTGTGGTAAAATACTGCTTGCAGTCAGTGGTGTAGCTACAGGGGCTGCTACTAAGGGGGTGCTACTAAAAAGCACTAAGTTTTGCAGACAGCCTCACCTGCAAAAGTGATGGAGCTATAGTATCTGAATATCTTTAGGTTTGGAAACAACAATAAATGAATTGCTCTTATACAGAAACATGTATATGTGTACCTGAAACCTGATATTCAAGTATGTATGAACCTCTAGGAATTCTATTTTTTAATCTTTAAGATGATTAATTCATAAACCCAAGAGAGATTGTGAATTTTAAAAAAATGCATTTCTGCTCGCTTAACAGGCTGTTCAAATCTTGATTGTGTTGATATATGTTGTACATAATAATAATAGTCACTTAATAAGCATTTCACACTGCACTGATTTACCTGCCTGAACTGAGTTCATCTGAGAGGGAGAAGATTGTCTTGTCTGTAACATCCTTATGTTCCATGCTGTTTTTTTCCAAGTGGATTGCCTGAATTTTGTGGCCCTTTGTTAACTGGAAAGACCTTCAAGGCAGCTTCTGTCTGTCTTAGGTTCTTGGGTGATGGCAGTGAAGAGGCTACCCAATGGCATAGCTAGAGGGGGTGCAAAGCACTAAGTTTTGCAGGAACCCTTAGGGCGGTGTACAAGTGGCCCCTCTCCTTTGAAGCTATTCCTGGTAGTGGGAGCAAAAGAGAGGCACCTCTCTTTTGCTCCCACCACCTGGAATGTCTCCAAGGAGAGGGGTTGCTTGTACACCACAGTGAGGGTTCCTGCAAAACTTAGTGCTTTGCACCCCCTTTAGTTATGCCACTGAGGCTACCATTTCCCCAGGAAATTCTGGGCTTTCAATGGCAGTGTGAGCAGAGAGGAGTGCAAGTCACTAACAACTAAGTGCTATGCCAATTTTACTCTTTATCCCTTTCCTTCAGAGTTCTATGGGGTCCTTCTGCCCCAATATTGCAACAGTGAATTGTCTCCTAAAATTTAAAACTTAAGCCATTTCTGTCCAATTCTGCATATATGCAACGGGGATAAAATGTGTACGCTTGTGGGCAGGGCAGAAATGGGTTAAGAAAATCCTGGTTTTAGAAGTGGGTTACTTCAGAATGCCAGGTGCAAGGGAGTGGTGCCAGGGTGCAGGTCTCTTGTTGTGTTCTCCTTGAGGTATCAGGTGTGCCACTGTGAAGCAGGAGGCTGGATTAGATGGTCCTTTGGCCTGATCCTGTTGGCAACCTTCAGTCTCGAAAGACTATGGTCTTTCTCTGGCCTGATCCAGTGGGACTCTTATGTTGTTTGTGGCCTACTGGGTTCTTGTGTGCTCCACTTACACTGCTGTTTACATATGTTGTTAAATTTTGTTGTGTGCTGAATCTTGTTTGATAGTAATGACTATATATATTTCTGTATTCAGTATTTCTGCTGCTTTGGCTCATGTGAGAAAGGCAGAATATCAGTGTTTCAACCAAACAATGAAAGAGAAATGTGCAAATTTAATTCATTTCTTCAGAAATGAATGACTTATAGTGAGAAGTTAAGATTATGCCAAGCTAAGATGGCTGCTGTTCAAGATCCTTCTTCCTAGTAGCTCTCTTTCAGTCTCTATGTTTTTGGATATTTGTATTCCAGTAGAGCAGCTTTGGGGGGCAGCCCAGTAAGTACTACATGGCAATTGTGGTACCTGCATGTGGCCCTCCCACTTGCTGTTGGAGGCATTCTGGGCGGTGATGGCATCATGCAGCATTACTGACAATGAGTGGGAGGGATGCTTACATGATGCGCTGTGGCACCTGCAAGACTTACTGCGCTGCCCCCTGTAGCTATGCTACTGGAATGCACTCTCTGCAGCTGTGCAGATCAGTGGCCATGAAACGCATCACAGTCAGTGAGCTGCTGTCAGAAAACAGCAATTCCCTTGGCTTGTTAGTAGCATCATTCCACTAACTTGTTTCCTGTTAGTTTGTCAAAAACGAATTTTCTATTATGAACAGCAGATTGAAATGTGGTTGTCCAAGTGGCTGTCCCTTGCACTCTCAGTGTACCTGCTCCTTGGAACAAATATGTCCACTAACTGAAACGTGACTCTCTTTAGTTTTAGTCAAGCAAACAGGACTTACTTGGCAGCTAATGTTACAGCAGGGATGTGTAACCAGGAGAAAGGATTAGTAGTTGAGATTCTTTGAGCTATGAAATTGTCTGATTTCCTTTACTGGAGATTCTTGCCAGAGGCTAACACAATATGCTGGTAAATGGAGACAACTATTAGCTTCCTTCCATGGTGTACAGACTCCTATTGCATATAAATAACAGGGGTTGACCTTCTAAACATGAAATTGTTTGGGAGGAACTTGCTCTGAAAGAGGTGAGAGTGGGAGGTTTGGTTCAGGGGTTCCAAAATGTGTTGGTGCTGAAAGAAAGGGCCAGACTGTGCTACCTTTTCAAATTAACGAGATGCACAGTCTGTCAGGGACAGACACCCTGCCAGAATTTGTGTTCTTCCCTGTCTGACAGGAAGTCCAGCCCCTCTGGTGCCAGAAGTGGCTTTCTCTTTCCCTTCCCCTGCCTCTGTTCCTGCCCTTGCTCTGAGAGTTCAGGGCATGGAACAAGGAAGTGCGGAGTGGGAATGTTGTGGGTTAGGGCAGAGACACGTTGCCCACCCTCCTACTCCTGCTCCACACTTCCTTTTCCCATACCTCACCTTCCCCATGGAGGAGAAGGAGGAATATCGCCAGAAAAGAGAGGGACACAACAGAGGAACAGTGCGGTGGTGGGGAATGCTCCCCTGTGCAACTTTGCCTCCTGAGGTTGCTGCACTCCACTTCATCGGTAAGACAGCCCTGCCTGAAATTGGTGCCTATAGCAGGTTACTGGGGTCCCTGAGTGAAGCCCTGCGTGGGCCTCCCATGTTGGGGCATTGAGTGCTACCACTGCCACCAGTAGTGAGGTTTCAGGGCTCAGCCAGGACTAGTGAGCCCTCTGATGGGATGGGCCCTTGGCCATAGTCCTGGCCAACCCACGATGCCATGCCTGCCTGAAATAATTGTTTTTGTCTCTGATGAACAATACTGGGCAGGGGCAGACTGTCTTCTGCTACAGTTTGCAGTGGACGATGCCCTCATCCGACACGGGGCAGATGGTGGTATTTTGGAATTTGCAACCCTGGTCCAGAAGCCCACAGGCAAAAGGTTGATGTTTCTACGACAATATGTTCCCTTGTCAGATTCTTCAGCCTCTTGATAGTGAAGAAAATAACATTCGCATTATTATTTTATTATACTGTTTTTCATCAAGAGTAGTTCATAAGATGGTTTACGTAGTAAAATAAATCAATAAATGGCTCCCAGTCCCCAAAGGGCTCACAATCTTAAAACAAAACAAAACAGAAGAGATGCTAGTGGCAGCCACTGGAAAAGATGCCATGCTGGGGTGAAGAGGGACAGTAGCTCTCCCCCTGCTCAGTATAAGAGGACCCCACTTTAAAAGGTACCCTTTGCCCAGTTAGCAAGTGTTACTTAATTCATACATGTAACTCCCGCCTTTCCATTCCTTGAACACTCAAGGTGACTGAGGTGAAAGATTCCACATTCCAGCAGAGCCTCTTCCTCGCCCGAGTC
The DNA here is from genome assembly GCF_035046505.1 of Tiliqua scincoides. NCBI lineage: Eukaryota > Metazoa > Chordata > Lepidosauria > Squamata > Scincidae > Tiliqua > Tiliqua scincoides. The sequence continues at coordinate 15,682,977 of NC_089821.1, forward strand.
TGCAACTTATGGATGAGAGGAGGGAGTGAGGTCCATCATGGTGGATTTTGTAACCTCGTGAACCAGAAGAGTGTAGAGTAGTGGTTCTCACACATTTAGCACTGGGACCCACTTTTTAGAATGAGAATCTGTCAGGACCCACTGGAAGTGATGTCATAACTGGACATCATCATGCAGGAAAATTTTTAACAATCCTAGGCTACAGTCCTACCCACACTTACCCAGGAGTAAGTCCCATTCACTATCATTGTTTTGCAGGAGGTGCTTTGCGCCCGCTTTTAGCAAACATTCTAAGCCTCAGGGAGTCTCCTGCAGCCTGCTGCAGCCCTGCCTACATAAAGTGAGTGCAAAGCACCCTCCCTTGCCCCCCCTTAGCAATGTGATCCTGAGGATTGCCCTAGCCCCTCCCACAGCAAGAACTTACTGAGGGAGTAAAGCTCCCTCAAAGTTTGAGAACTTCTGGTGTAGAGTGTAAACAAAGCTTTTGTTTGCAAATTCTGGTAGACTCTCCAGACTCTGCTGGATTGTGCAACCCCTTGGATCAGGGAAGGCTGTGATTAAGCAAGCTACAAATCCCAATTGTATGCCCACCTCTGCTGCTGGATTTTGCAAAAGGAAAAAGACCATGATTGAGTGTAAAGCACCTGTTTGGTATGCAATTGATCCAGGTCTAATCCCTGGCATCTCCAAGCAGAACAGAGAAAAATTATTGCCTGGAAACCTACAGGAGTGGCTGACACTCTGTGTTGACAATATGGACTTGGATGGAACAGCTGATACTACCTATCTATCTACCACATGGTGATAGAGCAGTGCAAACATGGCCATAACTGGGAGATAGGATTGGGCTGTAAGTCATGCCAGGCAACTTCCTAAGAACTTGTAGATGATTAGGCGGAATGTCTGGATTGGAAACATGGTCTATAGATCCATCAAGAGGGCAAACTGTGGCAAGCCAGGAGCTGAATCTGCTGTTGCTCTATGAAACAGAAGAGCAAGGCAGTTATTTTCCCCTGATCTGCTGTTGGGCCACCCTGTCTCCTAATTGGCTATTGCCTGGATACATAATAGATACAATACATACAATAGACATGCCTGGGCTAAGGGCTACTGGATGAACTTGAAAAATAGGTTAGTGTAGCAATTTGTAAGCTTTTCACCTTCAGGACATGATTCTGTCCCTTTGTTAGCTTGTTGTATCTCTCCATGCTGGATACCAAAGAACCTACTAAAATGCCAGGACTGGCTCAGTTTTGTTCTGTTTTCATTGCAGAGCCAAGAGTTTCCTGTTTTCCTGCTGTCTGTCCGAATCGTACAAGCCAATATCACCTCTTGTAAGTTGTCTACATCCTTCATTAACCCACTGGACTCAAAATATGCTTAAGGGACAAGACTGCCGGAACAATCCTATGCATGTCTACTCAGAAGTAGGCATCAAGGTGTTAAATGAGACTTACTCCCAGGAAAGTGTGCATAGGATTGCAACCTGCTTTAAATAAAATGGCCACCCAGGGTCATTGTGAGAAATCCTGGATAGCTTAAGTATCTGCAGATCTGAAGTGCCTTGCTGGTGTCTGAGAGCTGAAGTTTCCTGGAGGATCTCCCAAGCCCTTAAGCTGCTTTGTTGCTATACTCAAGAATAAATATATTAGGATGGACATCCCAGTGCATACTATATGTATGTATTTGCAAAGTTTTCCAATGGTTTAAGTGGAACAGAGGCCCTTTTCATATTCATTCATTCCCTACCTTTCTCCTGGTAAGGGCAATCAAGGTGGCTTACAGAATTAAAAATAATAATAAAGCATAAACAATAAAACAAAACAGTTCCCAACAGTTAAAATTACATTGATTAAAATGCCAGCACATCATGTCAGTTACTGAACACAATCCTGAAAGGTCTCCAAGGAGAGATCTATTCTTAGTGCCAAGGGGAGGGAATTCCACAATTGGGATTCCATCACTGAGAAGGCCCTGTTACTCACTGTTACCCCCCTCACCTCCATTAATGGCAGCATGGTTCAAAGGACCCCTTCTGATGAGCTCAGAGGTCCACCTGTTATATATGGAAGGAGGTGGTCTCCCGAATCCCCTAATCATGATCCATAAAGGGCTTTAAAAGTTAAAACTAGCACCTGGAGTTGTGCCTGAAAATGAACTGGCAGCCAGTGTTGTCACCAAAGCAGCAGCCACAGAATGAGTCACACCCAGTGAGCCCCACAACCACATAGGCAGCCACATTCTGCACTAATTGCAGTTTTGAGACAGTCTTCAAAGGTAGCCCCCACACAGAGTGTGCTGCAGTAATCTAATCTAGATGTCACTAGGGCATGGGTCACCCAGAACAACCAATCCCACACCACTGGAGAGTATGTGAGACTGTCTGTGGTATCACAACCATGTGGACCGAGTTGATTCTATAGATCTTTCCAATGGAATCTTAATTGCAATGAATGGGCCCCCCTTCACGCACTCTCACAGCCATCCCTATGTGTAGCTGCATATCTAAACTGTTGTGCCAGTGGGGAAGGGCGCCTGATGGGATGGAAAGCTGGGAAATACCCACTGGGTAGGGTGAGAGAGGTAGAGTCAGAAAGGGAGCCCAGGTCTACCCAGTAGGTAGCTCTGGGCTCCAAGTCTGGGAGGGAGCCCAGGTCTACCCACCTGGAAGAGGTGGCTCCAGGTGGCAGTTGTTATATGAGCCCAGGTCTACCCAGCAAGTAGATCTGGGCTCTGTCTAGGCAGGAGTCCAGGTGTACCTGCTTGAAAGAGGTGGCTCCAAAAGGCAGTTAAACTGGGAGCCCAAGTCCACCCAGTATGTAGGTCTCAGCTCCAAGTCTAGACAGGAGCCCAGGTCTGGCTGCCTAACAAACCATGGCCACAAAGGTCATCTGGGAGTCATGTTAGCCTGGCCAGCCATGAGAGGCTTTCCCATTCAGTGGTTGCTCTCTCTTGAAGCACAGTGATGATTAGGTGAGAAAGAGCCTGGTGGTGAACACTTTTCAAGACTTTGCAGCATGAATTTGCTCCATGAGAATGTGGCTCCTACAATGCATGTGTATGTGTGTGTGGGGGGGGGGGGGAGAAGATTCCAGACTCTTGATAATTGCCTTTGCTTACAGTAGTGCAACCAGTTATTTATACCACTGTAACAATTACAGCTGTGTTATTTACTGTACTACTATATTGTTTACAGTATATTGTGTACTGTACCACTTGTGGGAATGTATACTGTACCACTGTATACAATTGGGACCAGTGATAGCCATTATAAGAACTACAGCCTCTCTTTTCAGATACTGAAACCATGAACAATAAACACATAGGAGGGAGGGGGAAACAGAAATGTCACTAGGGTTTGTGTCACTGTGGCTCCGAGGCTCCATTTCTTACCCTTGACCCAGGTGTGATGTATAATGTACCCCTGCACCCTCCTCTCTTGGACCCTGCTTGCATGTGTTAACTATACTGTTAAATTGCATGCATGTAGTCATGATGGATAGCCCTCTGGGATTTTCTGCACCACATAGAGTACGTATGTACAGTTTTTAAGGGAATTGTGCACAGTCTCGTGAACATGTAGTTTAGGATGGGGGGGCTTGCTATTATTGCACTGCTTCCCACTGTGTGCTTTCATTGTTTTGACTGTGTACATCTGATTTTCTATGCTTAGGATCTTGGTCTGTCAGCCTGATGGTCTAAATCTGCCCTAAATTAAGCTGAACTTTTGCTTTGGGTCACAGGTGACAAGCTTGACTTGCTAAGCAATCTCTCAGTGTAGGATGAGGAAGAAATTTCCTCTAATTTCTGGTTGGTCACTAGGGTCATCGGTTGTGACATTAGAGCCACCTTTGCCTAGCAGGATCTTCTGGCAGTTATGACTGTACAGTAACATATCACTGTTCTATTGCACAGTAGGTCACAAGTTCACACCATAAAGAATTCTTGTCTCTGTTTATCAGGTATATCAAGGCCATTTTGTTTATGCAAACACTCTGCATCCCTTGCTCATTAGCAATGACTGCAATCAGTCTGCTTGCCTCCTGAAATAGGTTGGAGTGTCTGTAGATTATCACAGAAGTAGATCATTGAAAGGTACAGAAAAGTCATCTAGTCTGCTGTAGTTATATAAAGACAGGACAGGCGAAATGATCTTCTTTATTGGATTAACTAGTTGCTGTGAAGTGATACAAACATTTGGATTTCGGAGAGTCTTCTTTGGGCACAGCTCTTCCCAACAAGATACCATAAATACCAGTTCAGCCTACTGATAATTTACACCCCAATCCTATTAGGATATTGGCAGGCCCAATCTCCCTTCTTGGCTTTGATCTGCTCTCCTGGGTCCAATTAGACTTTTGTTACCCCAGGGAAAGCTTTCATGACCTCCATGGGACTCCTCAGATCTATTCCTGTTGTTTTGCAGGCATAAGACAAGATGTGTAACAGTGTTGGAAAGGGAGACAGAAGGGGTTAGGACAGTGGTTCTCAAACTCTCTGTGAGAGTTTGAGAGCCACTAAGTTCTTGTGTGGACAGGAGGGGGGAGGCAGCAGGGGTGGGGGAAGGCAGCAGCGCGATCCCTAGGATCGTGCCACTCAGGGGGGCTGCAGGGGCTTGGGTGGAAGCGGAAGTGGAGCGCGATCGCTCCGCATCTACTTTCACTGCTGTGGGGAGCCCTGCTTCAGGTCGCGCTGGGCTCCCCGTCCCCCTGGGAGGCTGCAGGGGCTTGGGTACGTGTACCCAAAGGGTACCCCCCTTAAGGGGGCAGGGGCCAGGGCCCGCAGGCTGGGGCGTCACAACACCCCAGTTTGAAAAGCCCTGGGTTAGGATATTGGCGCGTTAGTATAATCAATCCCACCCCGGTCCACCTCCCTCCCCACCTTCCACTGCACCCAGGAACTTCTTCATTCCTCTCTGCTCCATTCCACCCTTGCTGCCATTGGACACTTTCCCTGTCCAGTGGTGGGCTTCCTGCATTGCTACTGTTTGTAGCAGCACCCACAAAATGGCCGCTGGCAGCCTGTTGCGTGTGCTGCTGCCAAAAACCATTTTATGACAGTGGTACTCTGTTCCACTGTGATGAATCCTTCTCTATGCAGAACAAATCCTGGGTGGGATTGGGCTAACAGTCTCTAGTAGAGATTATTGATATAAAAATACGTTAGGACAGATGCCACCGCTGTGTCAAAGCAAGACAGCAGAAACCTTACCCTCACTCTTTTCTGCTAAGGTTTAAGATATTTTAAATATTTGATTACAAAGCTTACCAATTGTTCCATTCCCCACTGCAGTGTTTCCATGTGATTGCTACGTGACGTTGCATCTGCCATCAGCCTCAAGTGAGAAGTTCAGAACCCGTACCATCAGGGACTCCAACAAACCAGTCTGGAATGAGACTTTCTACTTTAGAATCCAAACTCAGATTAAGGTAAAGTATCAAAACGCAAACTGCCATCCCCTTTCCTGGAAGGCCTGCAGGGCGGATGAAAATAAGGGCAGAATGTTGGAGAGGAAAGGAAAGAAGAAAGTCAGGCAGTGGCATCGCTACGGGTGTGCAGAGGGTCTCCCTGGGTGATGCGGGTTGCCCTGGGTGATGCGCACCGGAGGGAGCTGACAAGACTGTTGGCCAAAATTTTTTAAATCTTGTTATTTTCAAATACAGTAGAACCTCCTTAAGTTGATCACCAAGGGACTGGAGGAATTGGTCAACATAGGGAGGTGGTCAACATACGGGGAAAAAAGGCTCTAGAAAATTAGGTCTAGAAAAACCGAAGGCTTTAGAAAATTAGGTCAACTTAAGGAGGTGGTCATTATAGAGAGGTGGTCAACTTAGGAGGTTCTACTGTAATATCATCATGTTGTATATCAATTGATGCATAATTTAATGCAGAATGCAATGAAACAAACTGTGTTGAAATATCTCTATTCTGTCAAAAGTGGGGCAATGGTACATCGCCATGCCCACCGCACAGGGCATTGCCCTGCCCACTGCATGGGAGGAGATCCTTCATAGGGGTGGTGCACTGGCTTCCCGCATCAGGTGAAGCAAACCCTAGTGATGCCACTGAAGCCAGATGTTCCAGGGTAAAGATCAGAACAGCTGGTAGGTGAAGCTTAAAGGAGATAAGGCAGAAGTATCATGCTACTGACATGACAGTCTTTTGAACATTTTGGAAAAAGAGAGAACTGCTTGTCACACTGTTTCTCCCATTTATGTTCAGCCCAGTCTGGATAATTCTTTACAGCTCAGTCTGTATCATTTATGTGCAGCCCAGTTTGGAGCATCAGTGAAATCATGTGCTGTTATTCCCTTCCATTAACTACAATCAGAAAACCTCACATGTATGCGTGAAGCCAATTAACTGGTTTGCTTGAATGGGATTTACTTGATTTATACTAGCAGTGGAATGTGGGTTATAACAAAAATGACCAGATGGCCCCCTCAGTTAAAAGGAATATACCATCTTGCCATGCCTTCTCTTCTGTTTCTAGAATATCTTACAGTTGGAAGTCCATGGGGATCACTTATTCTCAAAGAATGACGTACAGGTGGTTGTTGATTTTGACTTGGCAAAAGTCCAGCCTGGAGCAACAGTCCTTGAGATATTCTCTTTAAAGCCAGAGGTGAGGGTCAAGAAATAAAATGGTGAATGTTGCCTCTTTTCCTAATACTAAGCAGTTACTTGACATTTGAATACTTGGATATTATTCTCCAGTGTTACTAGACCCATTACTTGAGTTGGCCAGGGTGGCAGCACAGTGGAAGAGACTTGTCAGTTCTTCACTGAGAGACTTCTGCATTGACTGGTCGAATGATCATTTACTGACTTTTTATGTTATCAGAAAGAAAATTCTCGCAATCCTGAATTTCTGGAAGTGGAATTCAAATTGTCTGCAATGTAAGTGATTTGTTGGAAGTGTATTGGTGAGAAAATATTAATAAATTGTTGGGAATTCCTCTTTTTCTTTTGTTATCTAGTGTTCAGCTGAGGCTTCTGTGTTTCTGCGAATCTCTTGGTTTTAATATGACTTCACCATCAAATATTTCATTACATGTTCCAGTTCTGTTTACTTTTGAATTCTATCATTGTTTTTTTAGTTGAGGCAGCATCTTTGGGTCATAATCTTACATTGTGCATTAAATAATTAATTATATTCATTGATTGTTTCCCCAGATTCTGCTGCTAATATGTAGTGATAATTTTCTAGTTCTTGAGAAGCTGCTTTCTTGAATGTGTGGTCAGTTTTGCACAGTGTCTTCTGCTAATCAAGATTCCTGTTCAGATGGACCAAAGATTTGCTTTGTTACAGTAATACCTTTACCAAATAAATTAGTATTAATTCTAGAATTGATTTGTTCTTCTGCTTGCCTTTTCCAATTAAGATAGAAATTGGTGCATTCCAAAGATATATTGGATGGTGCAAAACTGATCTGTGAGATAGCTGAACAACAATTGAATAAATTACAGAAATTAAGGGACCAATTCTAATGGGATGCTGTGCCACCTGAACTTGTGTTCCAGTAGAATAGCTTGCTTTAAGGCTATTGCAACAGGTGACATACCATTCAGTATGGCTGGGGTGCCACCTCAAGTGGTAAGCAGCTGTGTGACAGCAGCCTGCCAAGAAGCCATGGTGCTGGTAAGTCAGTGGGGGTGGGTTGGGGTGGTGATGGAAGGCATGGGGTGGGCAGAACAGGGCACAAGGGGGGCAGAGTGAGGCCAGGAAGGTGATGGTATTAGTGGCAGAGGCTCCTCCAATATCTAAACCCCTTCCTTGCTTTGGTTCACCTTCCCAGGTCCGCTCAGACTTGTGCTACAAAATAGCTGAGGCAGGTCAGAGTAGATCCACTTGGGCAGCATGGGCTTACCCCCAGGCAAGGGAACAAAACCTGAGGAGACTTCTGGGACTCTGCCCCCCCCCCACAGGATACTGCACACACTCTGGTGGCATGGCTGCATTCCCTGGGGGTTTAGTTAAGATTGGACTGCCTATACCCTATTTGTATTGAATTCAGAAGAATGTTCAAAAATAACTATAGACTTGTAATATTACAGGTGGAACCTTTTACGCACAGGGGTTTTGTTCCCTGATGCTCCGTGATTGGGAAAATTCTCGTTGCCAAATGAAAACCAGAAATGACGTGGTTTTACGCAAATTGCATAGTTACGCAAATGGCATACAGTTAAGCAAACAGTGCTACAACCTGACGCTTGGGGATGGATGAAAACAAAGGCATTGGTTCTCAACTGCTTCCCTGCTCCATACTCAGCTCTTGCCTGTTGCTAGCTGTCCCTGCTTGTTTAGCAGGTGGGATGCTGAGCTTTTAACAGCCCAGTCCTATGCTTTCAACTCGGAAGCCCCACTGTAGTCAATGGGGCTTACTCCCAAGAAAGTGTGGATAGGGTTGTAGCCTAAGAACCCAGTCCTATTCCTGTCTACTCAGAAGTAAGTTCCATTGTAGTCAATAAGGCTTACTCCCAGGAAAGTGTGGAGAGGATTGTAGCCTAATTCTAATACTTTGGATTGATGGGAAGACAAGAGAACCAGGGGGCATCCACTAAAATTGAGTGTTGGGAGAGTTAGGACAGACAAAAGAGAATATTTCCTTACTCAGCGTGTGGTTGATCTTGCCACAGGATGTGGTGATGGCATCTGGCCTAGATGTCTTTAAAAGGGAATTGGACAAATTTCTGGAGGAAAAATCCATTACTGATTACAAGCCCTGATGTGTATGTGCAATGTCCTGATTTTAGAAATGGTCTATGTCAGATGCAAGGGAGTGGCACCAGGATGAGGTCTCTTGTTATCTGGTGTGCTCCCTGGGGCATTTGGTGGGCTGCTGTGAGATACAGGAAGCTGGACTAGATGGGCCTATGGCCTGATTCAGTGGGACTGTTCTTATGTTATTAAGGCTTGCTTGCTGGGCTGTTTTGCTTGTGTAGGCTGGAGCACAGAGAGTCTGAAACATCTCAGTCTAAAGGAGCAGCAAATTAGGCAAACACTCCATGTGTGTGTGTGTTGCTGCACCCATTCTGGCTACAGAGGTTTTTCCCTTGGCTTCCCCTCTTCAATCTCTTTGATGGCTCAGGGGCTATAGGAGTCTTACTGCTCCTTCACAAGGCACACAATCTTTAGGAGCCTCTGGCTCCAGGACTATTTCTGTGCCTGTGCAAGGTACAGCCTTTTTTCAGTGTTGTGGGATGCCTAGAAATGGAGTGAGACACCAGAGCAGGGCAAAGGAGGCAAAGGTGTGTGTGACTTTGAATTCCCCCCCATTGCGTTGAGATAAATCCAAAAATAAAAAATCTTTGTATAAAAATGTTGCACCTGTATTTTGAAAGAAATGACCTGAGAGATTTGGCCCAGGATATGCAGGGCTTTTTTTCTAATGGAACGCGGGGTGACCGAGTTCGGGCACCTTTTTGCAGGGGCCCCTCCCCTTCGGAGGCATTCCAGGAGGGGGGGGTAGCAAAACAGAGGCAGAGTAGACAGGCACAAGATTGGACTCTAAGGCTGCCATCCTATCCACAGTAAGCCCCATTCACTAAAGTGGACTTCTGAGTAGACATGCATAGGATTGGGCTCTTAGGCTGCAATCCTAGGCACTTTCCTGGGAGTAAGCTCCATTGACTAGAACGAGACTTACTTCAGAGTAGACATACCTAGGATTGGGCTTTTAATCCTGGCAGAGATATATATCTGCACCTGTTTTCACATGCTAAGGGCAGGTGAAAAGGGATTCTACGTGTGTACAACGTGCTGTCCAGCCTTGCCAGAGATCTTCCTCATCCTTCCCCCACAAGCATGCCCTCAGCCAGCCAGCGTTTGCAGCTCCTCTCCAGCAAAGCACAGAAGCTACTCAGGGCAGCAGAGAACATACAGTTGCATGCCAAGTGCCTTCCCAAAGACACAGAGTGTTCTGATACCTGAATTAAACCATATTTAATTGCTTGTTTGCAAACGTAGCTGTTTCTATGTGCACCTAAGGACCCCTCTCGTGTAAGAATTCCTTTTTTGTTCTTACTCCCACAGTTGCTTAATTTTACTACATGGAACTCATGTAAGCCATTTTTTGGAATCCATTCACTGCTTCCTCTCCTTGAAGTAGTGCCACACTACATACTACACGCTTCAAGTGCACCTGTACAGTATTTTTCCCCATGTGTAGAAAAAGTAGCTAGGGGGCAGGGGATGTGGAGATCGACAGTCCAATCCTATGCATGTCTACTCAGAAGTAAGTTCATCTTTAGGGAGGAAGCACATAAAAAATATTTTATTTCTCCAATAAAAATTGGTTTATAAATAAATAAATAAATAAATAAAAGATTAACAAGTTGTGAGTTCCTGCACCTTTTTTTTCCACAAAAAAAGCACTGAGGATATGAAAGAGGTTGTTGCAAAGGCTGTGACTAGCAGTCATGTTTTATTAGCAGCCTACAAAGAACAAAGGAAACCAGTAAAACTTGACTTCCAACAACAAATCTGTAGCAGTGCAATGCTACTTGGGAATCACCCAGGGCTTAGAACCTTGGTACCTGAGGGAGAGTGCTAAAAGCAGAAGCACTCTGAGGGTTTGAAAGTTAGAACTTGAGCAGCAAGGAGTCAGAGCAATGAGAGACATTCATTCAGAGGGTTGATGCAGGGAGAGCTGAGCCGGAAGTAGGACGGTATGAGATTGAGAGAGAAGTCCGTCCTCCTGGCTAGCTTCCTCAGACTTTTATTCATTCTCAAAACACATGATGCAAAGCTATGTAATAGGGAAAATTACTGAAGGTTGCTGAAATCTGCACTGCTAAGCAACCTGCTGGCTCTGGCTTGACCGCAATACATTTCTAGATAAGTGCTTCTTCATAACATCCTCTGTTTACCGGCTACTGGGTTTCAGCCTTCGCAACTGGCCCACTCTGGTGTGCCCGAGTGGGGGGGCAGCAGATTTGCCTGCCGGTTGCCATGTTACCAAGGCTAAGCTCAGCGCCTGTGTACAAACACTACAAAATCTATCAGTTGGAGCAGTGATTTTCAACCTTTTTCATCTCGCAGCACACTGGCAAGGCACTAAAATGGTCAAGGCACACCATCAGCTTTTTGACAATTGACAAGGCACACTGTGCTGTCCATGGGGGCTCACATCCCTCAATGGTCCTATTGATAAATGACCCTCTCCCAAATTCCTGTGGCACACCTGGAGACCATTCGTGGCACACCAGTGTGCCATGGCACAGTGGTTGCAAATGGCTGAGTTGGAGGCTCAGAATAAATTATTCAAAGCAGTAGGAGCTTGCCACAAATTGCAACTTGCTAAAACAAGTTGGACAGTGACTTAACTGGAGTCCTGTAAGGAAGAGGAAGCATGACTATCGAAATCAGGAACATCTTGAAAGAGGGAATGAGAAGAACAGGTGATGAGTATCTATGGTAGCTTGCAAGCAAGAAGATCAAATATAGTTCTTAAAGAGGAGAGCATATGAGTTGGTTAAGGAGTGTGTTGGAGAAAATTTTATTTTTGCTGTATTCAAAGCGGTTTATGTGGAACAGTCTTTTCTTAATTGGATGAAATTATTTTGCAGCACTCCAACAGGAAGGATTTATATTAACAGATCACTTAGAGCGCAATCCTATCCAATTTTCCAGCTCTGATGCAGCCATGCCAAAGGGCATGTGCTGCATCCTGTGGGTGGGTGGCTGGCAGTCATGGAGGCCCCTTCAAGGTAAGGGAGCATTTGTTCTCTTACCCCAGGTCTGCATTGTGGCTGTATCCCTGCTGGAACGTTGGATAGGACTGGGCCTTCAGTCTCCTTCCCTTGATTAGAGGCACTAGACAGGGTTGTTCCCTTTCCACATTACCATGCACTTGAATAGCACCTTAACAAAAACAGGAATAAGACTTTTATAAAAATAAAAAATAGCATTACTTTTTTTTCCCCTGGGCCACATCCCAGGCCTCTTGAGGCCTGGTCTATCCTTGCTCCTTTATTAATCCTTGTTTTTCTGGTGTACCGAATAGGATTATGAACAGATAAACCATGCCAGCAGATTCCCATATGATGATAAGTTTATCACAGAGCACTTGTTGCTCTTGATCACGCACTTCCATAGTCTTATTTATTCAACGCCAACACCTGAATTGGGCCCACATTAATTTGTGTTTTTTTTCTTTTTCCTGTTTCAGTGCAGGACCTCCTGAGCACCTAATTTCCAATGGAGTGCTTGTGGTAAGAATTCTTTGCATTTAAGTTCTTGATTCTTACTCAGTTTTCCACCCACTTGTGAAGGCTTCCTTTAAGAAAGATGATGCTGTGGGATGTTATTTAAATGTAAACAAGAAATGAATGCAATTAAAATAATTGTAAATAATTTTTCTTCCAACACCCAGGTACACATGGCCCTGTTTTTCAGCTTTGTGCCTCTTTGTTTTTACAGGCCCGAGAACTTTCTGTCCTGGAGGTAATAGTGGGCAAGGAGGTGAATGAGCAGCTTTTGAAAGGTTGGTCTCTCTCCCAGACATGTAGCCAGCTAGTGTTCTACCAGCCTGTCCTTGTATTCTTATAGTATATAACCAATTTGTAGGCACCAAAAACCACTGTCATGTTATAAAGCGGAAATCAGGCCAAATTAGGACTAACATAATTTGGTTCCAAAAATTCTCCTCTGTCAGATACTCTTTGAGTGTTTGCTTAACGGTGAAATGGCACATTTCCCTCAGGAGACTTGGGTAGCAAATTGCCCCATGTTATACAAATTTAGGGGGAGGATGAAAATTGGCAACTGGGATAGTTGCATTGACTACTGCTTGGTTGAGTTAGTTGTGTTGCTGCTGCTTCATGTATATTTGATTTCTTCTGGGATGTTGGGTGAGGGGCTTGACCCAACGGCCTTTGAGGGGCTGTGAGCCCTTAAGCAGTGCCTCAACTGACTGAACCCTGGGAGCTTCACCTTTCTTGAATTTGAGTTTCAGATTTGAGATTTTCATTCAAATTTATGAACAATAAGTGAATTTTGATGGTTTTTAATTTTAGAGTCTGCTTTAAGCCAGCATTAACACTTCCTTAATTAGCAGAGGGAAGAATATCCTTGTTTCAATGTATTATAACAGTTGAGATTTTTGCCATTGGTACCACATAACGTGTATAGTTTGATATATCCAAATTTCAAGAGTTATTGACTTGTTCCCACTGTGCTTAAATGAAAGTTCCATATGGGCTGAATATAGAAAAGAAGTCCTAAATGGATATATACAAGAGCAGGAAGAGGACTATACAGAACTATATGTTAAATGACACAAAAGATGTAGAGTTATTTTACAAAGTAGCAAGTACCATGGAATGATGGTATTGGTATTCATCCACTCATTTTTAAAGAGCATGAATCTGTAACTTGTAACTACAATATCATGTTTTCTAGCCAAGAAAACTGTCGTGCTTACTGTGCAAGAGTCTTATGAAGGCACGCAGAAAACGACCAAAGATGTTGACTCCTTCCTTTTTCATTGCATCAAGAGTTGGGAACCAGTACTAAAAGTCAAGATTCAGGTAATGGCCACTGTCTGTTGCATGTGCCTACAGGTACCATTAGAAAAATGTATGAAATATTATTATTATTATTATTAACAGTATTTATATACCGCTTTTCAACTAAAAGTTCCCAAAGCTGTTTACAGAGAAAAATCAAATAATAGTGGAAATACTTCCACTGGATCTTGCCCCAGCTCCACTCCTTTGCTCTTTCCCATCTGTTTTGGGCCTGCAATTGGCTGTCGAAGAGCAACCCCATAAAGTCCTGTCTCTTTGCAGCTACAATTCCACTTGGTCCACAGTACTGTACAGTTGCCTTAAATATCAAGCATACCTACAGGCTATATAGCTAACATGGTAAAGGGCTCTGCTTTGAGCAAGCTGCTCTGATGCTGCACAGTTTGTGACCATCAGGCAGCCTAATCGTAACTCCCCACACTCCAGTGTAGTGGAACAGTGCAGCCTCCGCTGCATCCCACAGGGGAGTTTCAACCTCTGGAGAATTTTGCCCCAGCAGCTTCCGTGGATCATCTTGGTCCTGTGCCAGTTCTAGAGCTGTTGTAAGCCTGCATTGACCCAGGAAGGTGGATTGGGCCTGGGACTGGGGTTATGATTCAGTTGGCACTGCTGCCACTGAAACCATCTTCCTGTGCCCGGTCCACCTTCCTCACACCCTTGTTGCCTCCCTTGCCCACCCCTGTGCATCCCACCCTCCATTCTGCCCACCTCTGCGCCATCCCCCCTCTCCCTAGCTTCCTCCCAACTGCTGTGTGGTCTGACCTGCTCTGGTGGGTGTCCACTGTCTGCCAACTCCCTGACTGAGCTGCTTGCAGCAACAGCCAGGCTGCACACACTGGCACCGTAAGAGTTTACAAGTTTACACTGCTGGAACGCACATTCTGGCAGCAAAAAGGCTGCCAGATTGAACCACAAGAATGGTGGTTAGTTCAAGAGGTCTAACCTCCTGATAGACAGTACTGAATAGGGTTGTACTATACTACACAGTATTTTCCCATAACACAGGTCAGGTCTTTGGTAGTGTATTAATGGACTTTGCCAACAGTGTTGTTCAAGACAGTGGTTTGCAAACATTTTAGCACCAATACCCACTTTTTAAAATGATACCTGAGACTTTCAAAAAGGAGATCTAGAAAGAAATATTTTATTTATTTTAAGTAATAACCAGAAAAAGACCTTTGAACTTATCTCTCTATATTTACGCACGGTTGCAAACTGCAGGAGCTGAGGTCTTTGCAGGTCATTAGCAGCTACAGTATTGGATTTTTCAGTAGCCTCAGAGCTTGAGGCAATGAATTATCTGATCTTTCCATCACCCTTTGGCAGTCCACCAAAAATCAGGTTGTGACCCACCAGTGGGTCCAGACCCACAGTTTGGGAACCACAGGTTCAAGAACTTAACCCGCTTTTGCCTGCTCCACAGGTGTGCACATTTGATCCCTGTTGCGTATATGCAACATTGGGCAAAAATAGTTTAAAGAAAAGGACAAATCCAGGAAAAAGATTGAGGAATGTCTCTGGATGAAATGGCTGACAAGCTGGCTCGGAGTACAATGCAAATCCTAAGATTGCCTCTGAATGTATAGCTTCTCTTAACCCATTTAAGTGTCCATATTGCTTCCAAAGTCAGGTCAAAAATTACCAAATGTATCTTTAGTAGAGATGTGTTTTTCTCCCCAATTTATCTGATTATTTTTTGTGTTCAGACAAAGTTCTTATCTTCCTCCTTCACCCAGAGCATTTCACATGAAGAGGGGACTGACTCAGCCTATCCATTAGTTCTGCCCTTGAAACAGTTTCCACTGGGAAAAGAAGTCAAAGTGCACCTACCACAGGAGGAGGTAAGTGTGGTTTCTTTTAATCAGCCTTCTTCACCATTGTTGAAAAATTTAATATAGTGAACACATCCTGATGATACAAACCCAGATGATATACAGGCTAATTTGAATGGTGGAGAATGCTGTAGCAAATGTTTGTCATCCAGTTTTAGTGATTGTGTCTCACCCTAACCCAGTGAGGTGGACTATTGTTGGTTTTTTGTTTTTTTCCAGAAGGGTCACTTTACCCAGACCAACTAACTGAATTTGTCCATTGATCTTGCTCTCACATACTTATTCTGACAGCACAGGCTGAGAGCAAGCCCCTTTGAAGACAATGGAACTTACTTCTGAGTAGACAAGCATGGGGTTGTGCTCTCAGAGTAGCTCTGGGTGTCTAATGTTCAGTGAGCTTGTGCTTCCCATTTTTGCAGTTCTGTGTACAGGTTAAGGAATCATTGATGTTCAAGGTACAGGTTAAGGAATCATTGTGTTCAAGTCTCATTGTGTTCAATGGAGCTGCCAGGGTTGTTCCTGGGAAGGCTGCTGCCTCTGCTCTGGTCTCTGCCTTTGGGGGGTGGGCTGGCCCTACCCACCTGGGTCCTGTAACTCTGCAGATGATGTCAGGAGGTCCAGCTGTGGGTTCCCAATGTCATAGCCAGGTGCCCTGCCCGTCAAGGCTGGCCGGGGGAGGGAGTGCTCCCCTTCTCCCCCGAGGCGGGAGGGGGGCAGCTGCCCAGCAGCCAAATGGCCTGCATCCTGTCCCCCCCTCCAAGGCGGAGGGAGAAGTGGGGGGTTCGGTGTGCAGTGTTCCTCTGCTGCGCTTTGCCGCCCACCGAAGTGCCCAGGCAGTGTATGGGGAGGTGGCCCCATGTTCCACCGGCTTCCTCCCTGATCCTCTGGCCCAGAAGTCTTCTCCCTGGGTAAGTTGGGGATCTGTGGGAGGAGGGGAACCCCGACACTCTACTTAATCATAATTAATCTGTGGAATTCCTTATCACAGGATGTTTGATGGCACCTATATGCCTTTAAAAGGGCATCCAACACAGGTTAAAAGTCATGACTGTATGCAATATCTATGTTTTGGAGTTTGCCTATTGTATCTCTGAATGTTAGGTGCAAGGGTGTGGCAATAGGATGCAGGTATCTTGTTTTTGGCGTTTCCAGACGCATGCAGGCCACTATGAGTTACAGGAAGCTGGACTAAATGGGCCTTTGGCCTGATCTGGAAAGGCTCTTCTTATGTTCTTACTCACATGTATGGCATTTCTTGCAAGGAACAGTGCTCTGATTGCTTCCCATCCATTGCTTTTCCACTCTTTGTCACGTGTGAAATGGCAATGGTGATTCCACATGTTGCAGTGATTGCAGTCTTTTTGTCAATGCTTATCCTGCTAAACTGGACCACAGAAAGCACTTGGGTTATTTATCCGTTTCATTCCCTGCTGCTATTGTCCTTCTCACTTCAAATCATCCCCTCAACAGCAGACATGCAAAAGACAGTGGCGTCACTAGGATTCGCGTCACCCGGTGTGGGAGGCCTGTGCGTCACCCCATGCAGTGGACTGGGCAGCACCCCAGGTGGTGGGCGTGGTGATGTACTGTGCGATAAACGCGCGATATGGCTTGGTTTCACTTTCCATAGGGCTCCATGCATTTTTTGGTTTCCCTTTTTTTGGTCATAACTTTTGAAGGAAAGGAGCTATTTCACTCTGGTTTTTTTGCATTGCATTCCAATGGAAATTCCACATCCAACGGTATATAGCATGATGGGGTTGCTCCTAAAACCATGATTTTAGCGCGTCACCCTCCCTTGTGCGGCCCGCACCCCCTAGTGATGCCACTGGCAAAAGATACACCAGTAGACATAGCAGATTTCCCTCCCATATTACAAATTTAAATCACCTTCCTGTGCTCTTCTACCCAAGTGCTTTACCCCTTATTTTTTAAAAAGACATTTGTATCATACATTTGTAAGCTGTGGTTTCAAAAGCTGCCTGCTTCTCTGCAGTGGTTTTACAGCCCTTTAAGGGATTGTTTCATGCCAAAAAGTTTCTTCATGCTCACTTTTCTACTCTCCCCTGCCATGATGATTCCTTTTGTAAAGGTGCAAGAGAAAGATATTGTTGAGGCAAGGATCACTGGTGCACCTAGGGCAGGGCAAAAGGGGCAGATGCCCCGAGCGCTGACCCTCTGGGGGGCGCCTCCACCAGCCTCAACCCCCTGCCCATTTGTCCTTTTTTTTTTTAAAAAGAAGGGGCGCTCAATATTGGTGCTGGAAAAGCAGCGAAATGCTCGCAGGCCCTCTAGGCACCCCCTCCTCTCTTCTCCTCTCCTCCAGCCTTGACCAATCCCAGGACGCCCAGGGCGAGGGGTGTGCTGGGAAAAGTAGTCCTTGGGGCAAGGTTGCACTTGGAGAGACGGGAGGCGGGGAAAGCAGGTGCTGGTTCTGTGAGGTGGATGAGGGAGGAAGGCGGCACAGAACAGCCCGTGGCTTGGGGGTGGATTGTTCCGCAGGGGCTCAGGACTCTCTGCTGCCTGAGTATCAGCCAAGCAGCTGACCTGCTTCTGCAGCCCTGCTCCCCTCAGCCAATTTCTGTCTACTCAGAAGTAAGTCCCATTGTGTTCAATGGGAATAGAGAATTGCAGCCTGAATGTCAGCTCCTTCCATTAAGAACTCTTTCTTCCCACTAGAAGTGTGCATCCTCTGGAAGGAGAGGCTTGGGGGTCTTAGCTGTCTGGAAAGGCAAAGGTCACTTTTTGAGAAGTCCCTGGCACAGTGGAAAGCTGTTTGGCACCTCCCCCAACACGCACACACACATACAACTGGTACATATTAGAACCAAAGGAACCAAAACATTCCTTTTCAGTTCATTATCATGTTTAATGTTAAGCACCAAAAAAAGGGGTGGTGGGTGGGGAAAATTAAAGGATGCTTCATGGTGAAACTGCTGGGGGGAGGAGAGAACAGAGGCAGCTCTTCAGCTTCTCTTCTGTTGCTTCTGACATGAGAGAATCCCAGTCTCTCCAACCTTGAACTTAATTAGATTCCCATAGCTTCTCCCTGGTGCAAAAAGAACTGAATTCTAGCCTGTTGTAGAATGTCACTGTTAAAGGCATAGGAGGCATGTGGGGATGGGACCCAAAGCAGGCTCCCACAGTAAGTGTGGTATGGCCTTGCTGGAGAAATAGAAATCTGGCTAAATGATCCTGTTTGCCTCCTAGCCTGGGCTAGTCCTGGAGTTTCCTGCCAATTTCATGAGTGCTGTGTACATTTTAGGAAGCATGGCCACTCTGCCAATCATAGCTGTTTGAGTGTGTTTGTAACGGATAAGCTGCACCTTTGTTTTGTGTCTGATTTAAATATCATATGAGGGCAGGGTCATTTTCTGGGCATATTTGCTTAGGAGAGATCTGTGTTTATGTCAAATGCAAAACTAGAAACATAGAGAACTATGCCCCAGAAAAGAAGGTTGTGTTTTATGACAGGCTTGCAGGATTAGATGCACTGATTTTAGTCCCTGAAAAATATCCTGTGCAAATGCACCATTCTGAGCATTACGGATTTCATATTATAATGATAACAAATGGTATACCTAACTCTATGGACCCAAACACCTTTACCTTGTAAGTAAATTTAATTTATTTTAGTGTTGTTTCCAAATAAATGCATTTAGGATTATGATTTATGGACAACTTCTTACATTGCATTTTAAAGAGACATAACACTTTAGGATGCAGTTGTCTCTGAGAGAATGCTTTTGATCAGATATTTTCAGAGTTCATAATGCTACTTAAGACAGAACTGTATGTGTGGGAGATGTGCCAAGATTGTAAAATATTCATGACCCTGTGACAACTTAGGGCCCAATCCTATCCAATTTTCCAGTGCCACTGCAGCTATGCCATGGGGCATGCACTTCATCCTGTGGTGGGGAGGCAGACACAGAGGCCTCCTCAAGGTATGGGAACATTTGTTCCCTTTGGGACTGCACTGCAGCTGCACTGGTACTGGAAAGTTGGATAGGATTGGGCCCTAAAGCTGCAATCCTAACCTCACTTTCCTGGGAGTAGGACCAATTGAGCACAATAGGACTTACTTCTGAGTAGACTTGCTTAGGATTGTGCCCTAACAAAGTAATGTGGCACAAGTTTTTATAGGCTAAAGTTATTTCATCTACCATTTTTACATTGCTATCTTCTGTAATACAGTAATAAGAATAAATTTAATTAATTAGTTAAATTTAGTTAAATCATGGGGGGGGGGTGCCAAAATGTTAGTTTGTCCCAGGGTGACAGATGGGCTAGGTACGCCACTGGCAAGCATGCCATGGTGGTGGCTGCTGCTGCTTCCTTTCTTTCCCATCATCAGCTCTACTGCCTCTTAATTCCTCCAAAGTGGTGATGAAAACCCCCTCCCCCAGACCCTGCAGGGACAGTCATCACAAGCAATTGCCACATCTCCAATTATGCATGATGCTGCCTTCTGGTATTTGTCGTTCTGCATGCCTAATTTATTTGTCCTCTTATCTCTCCAATTATGAAGTCTTCATGTGGGTATTGTTTGGTTTCAGGGTGGAGCTCTGGAGCTGTACCTCCGGGTAATTGACTGGTAAGTCATGCCTGCTCTTCATACCCTGTTCTTTTCTGATACTGCTAGCTGGAGGGCATGCAGAAGGGAAGGGAGCCATCTTTCTGCTTGAAATAATAGAGCTGACTTTCAAAGTCATGTCTCTAGTCCATCAGCTAAAAATGAAGTCACATCCAGGTCATGCAGGCTTTGCTGTTGCTGGTTGAAAGGTGATCAAGCTCCAGCTCAGCTCAGGGATCTTATTGGAGGGGTCTGAGCTATTGCCCATTCCCTTTAAGCACAATATGAGGAAGAAGTGCTTTGCTGCCCCTTTGCCTCAGTCCATCCTTGCACAGGGTTTAAATTTTAAAGAGATCACATCCCTTTACACACCATACAAGCAGGGAGTGAGGGGAGGTGTAGTGACACATTCCTTCCTTACTAAGGGAGGGAAGTGGATGATCTGATTCTCACTTCCCTCCCTTAGTAAGGAAGGAATGTGTCACTACACATTCTCAACACTACAACTACAACACTACAACTGATTCTCACTTGCTTTTAGCAAGGGGGGAAACGGATCCATGGGGCTTGTGTCTGGGGTGGGTGGGAGGGAAGTGGGGGAAAAGGTCAACCCAGTTCTGCTGCTGATGCAAGCTGATTCAAGTTGCTTCGGTTGGTATCAATCACTCTCTGTTCCTGCTGGGTGCCATCAATCTGCCAGTCCAGTGTTATCTCTTCCTCTTTCACGGAATAGTTCTGTGACCCTGCAGCTTGACCAGTCACCTCTTACCATCTTATCCTCTCTTGTCTCTGGTAGGACATGGCCTCATGTTACAGTGCCATTCATGTTATGTAAAACCTGTGGCCACTGAACATGTGAAGTTCTCTCCATAAGGCTGGTTGGCATTCTGTGTCTTACTCTTTGCTTGAAGCTGGAAATTCTCAGATTAACTTCAGCAGTCTGCCTTCAGCCATGTTATTTGGTTCACACAGGTCTGGCTCTCCAGTGAGCTCCAAAATATGAGGCAGTAACAAGCATGGTGTGCTTTGCATGCCCAGAGGAGAAGAACATGGTCGAGGCGATGACGACAGCCATATCGCACTGGCTCAGATGCCAAAAGAGCATGAGCCAGGCCTGGAAAGTGGAATAGTGCTCACTCACTCAGGCCTGCTGGCTCCACTTCTTGTGTCCAGTTAACCTGGAAAAGAGCCCACACTTGAATGAAATGAATGCACAATGCATTAACTCTTGGATAGGAAAGGTTCCCTGTCATTTGTACAGAGTCTGTGTGTATTTGCTCTTTTGTAGGTTATACTGAATGCACATAGGGAGCAGGGGTAGAACCACAGCAGGCCCAGTTTCATTCCCCCTCTGCATGCATTCAATGCAAAGTGCGATCAGTTCTATACAGCTGTCACTGACCTACAGCAAGCAGAAATAAATTGTTAGTTATGCATCACTAGGCAGACAGGTTTAGGAAATGTGATCTGCACATCATTTGTTCCTTATCAAATTTGCACCCTTGTGCAACCAACCTATGGAATCAAGATTGCAAGCCAGCACAGTAATGGGAACAGTCAGTGCTGGCACCATGTTGCTGGGAGCCCTCAGACATTACATGAAGTCTTAAGCTGAGTTCACCATAGCATCTCATGTCCTGCCCTGGTACTGAGGGTTCAGGGAGGGCCTCAGCTGGGTTGGCTTTCTGATGGAAATAAGACCTCAGCCAGTACCCCAACTGGTCCAGCCCTGACTTTCTTTTCCTTGGAAACAACACAACCTCCTCTTATGCTAAATAATACCTGGAAAACTGTGTGCAATTCCCAGATAAACAGTTGTGCTTTATGCTTGAAAAGAAGGGGATAATACAGGAGCATCCATGTCAGTAGTAAAATATGCCTTCAGTTGGGAGGCTGGTTTTTTAGGTTGCAAATTTGACCGGAGAGTCTTAATTGTTAGGTGAAGCTTGTGCAAGTACAGTTGCTGTAGAACACACACAAAACAACAACAAAAAGAATCTACACCTGTCTGATGACACGATTGGTCTCTCTGTTCCAGGTCACAGAATCTCGATGTGCGTTTGGGGTATGAGCTATGTGCTGCGGAACAGGATTTCCTGCACAAAAGGAAGCAAGTGGTTGCTGATGCCTTCAGTAGGCTGTTCAACCTGAGAAGATACCTTCCTGAGGATGAGGTGTGTGTGTGTGTGTGAACACTCTGTGATGGTGTGTGGGGACATCTGTTACATTTGACTTGGCCATTAGGATAACTGAAATGGATCTATATCTGAAGTAGGCATGAGATTCATTTACTGCTGAGCTCTTGAGTTAGCATGAAATGTGCCATGTAGCAGTGGCGTCACTAGGGTGCGGGATGCCAGCGTGTCACCCCCATGCAGTGGGCGGGGCAACACCCCTGGTGGTGGGCATGGTGATGTACCATCACTTGGCCCTCACTGGTTTTTTTGGCTATACCTTTTGATAGAGCAAAGATAGAACACATTCTGCATGAAATTACACATTGATATATAACATGATGGTATTCTTCCAAATTGTGACTTTTGGAATGGACACTAGTGGTGTCACATCCCCCTCCTAGGGTGTCAACTTACTAACACCTTATTGCAGCAGTTCTCAAACTTTTAGCACTGGGACTCACTTTTCAGAATGACAGTCTGTCCAAGATCCACCAGAAGTGATGTCATGGTGGAAGTGACATCATCAGGCAAATTAAAATAAATAAGTATAAATAAAGTACAACAACTAATTAAATAAGCAGAAGCCAGCCCTGTTCCACCAAGTGAATTTCCTCTCTAGCCTGCCTGCAATAACACCCCCCCCCCCCCAAAATCAATAAGGTTTTCATCCCTGCCCAGTTCAGTTTAAGAACTTCTGTTTAAACCAGATCACTGTCAGGATCCATCTGACTTTGCAAGTCTCAAAAAAGTTCACCTTATCAGCTGAAGCCTCTGTTTTGATCCTTTTTAGTGTGTGTGTGTGTGGGGGTGTTATTGCAGGCAGGCTAGCTAAATTATATGATGTAATTAAGAGTGTCTGTGTGTTATGATTATATGATGTTACATATATTATATGCGTGTCTGTGTGTTATGATTATATGACTAAATTATATAATGTAATTAAGAGAGGCGTGACAAGCTAATTCTTCTTTTTGAAGGGAGTCACTGGAGTAAGACTTTATTATTACACAGGCCAACACACATTTTGCTTCCTTAAATATTACACCAATTCCTGGGTATATTTGGAGTACCGATTCAAAAAATGTTATCCGTTTTGCCCTATCACGTCTAGTTTTGGAGACGTGATATACACTAAAGAGGCATACACTAAAGAACCAACCTCGTATGGTTCATGAGGAAGCTGCTTGAACCATACACTAAAGAGGCTATGCCATGTCTCCAGAACTAGATGTGATAGGGCAAAACAGATAACATTTTTTGAATTAGCACCCCAAATTCATGTCAAACCACCATAAAGTTTAGGAAAAACTTTTCTGACTCTCAGTTTTGTAGTCCTGTGTTATTATGAATATATTCTGCATTTCAGTTAAATGTTTACAAAACAGTTTGTGAGCAAAATAAATTATCCTGTCCCAGAAGGACTCTCAAACTGAAAAGATGCAGAATGAACACTGGCAAACAGCCATTAGAAAAGAAGCAATGCCCTGGTGAACAGTTGCTCTGTCCCTATTAGATTTAAGAGGAGCACCACTTCAAAAAGTGCCTCTTTATCTGTTTCCCAATATTATTCTGAAGGGCAGAATCCTAGCAATCAATTTCTGGTTCCATAATACCGGTGGAAGGTCCCAGTTTACTCTAGTGAGCTACAGGTCTTCCCAAATTTTGCGCACTTACAAATTAGTACAAATGTAACTTAGGGCTAGTTTTTTTTTTTTGAACCATAAAAGTGATAAGCATGAAACAAGATGCAACTGGATAGTGACCAGATGATTACCGTACATACTCAGGTATACTATGTGAAATTTTTGCCAAGTAATCCAGCTCCAATTCTCACTTCGCCTTATCTCTGGGTCAGAGGGCAGAGCCTTTCAACTCTGAACAGGTTCTTTCTCTGTTATGTTTAGGCAGGCAGCTGGTTAGTTGCTATAGCTACTTTCCTGGGAGGTTTCAGCCAAAGTTAACCTTTTATTCCCCTCCGTTCCCTTTGCTGCTGCAACCCAATTCCCTTTTGCAAAGGCTTTGCATTTGGCAGAGGTCTTTTTTTTTTTCAACACCAGGATGGGATCCCCTTTCCATTTGAAGCAACAATTCCCAGGCTACAATTCAATGCAGCATTACTTAAGAATAACACCCATGGAAAGCAGTGGGTCTACTTCTGAGTAAAAAGGATTGCAAATATATGCAGCTGCATCTCTCTGCTGTGAATTGAATTGCACACTCTCAGTTATGTGTTATGGATTGTATGTTGTATGTAGAGCTTCTGGCTTAACACACCAGACACCTTAAAAGTGGATTTGATTCCTGGTTCTCCTGCAGTGGTTGCCAACCTTTTTCACTTGCATATCCCTTGGCAATAATAAATTGTACCCTTCGTATTAGCAAAATGTTTGTAATAATACAAGCCCTCATCTCCTGTCTGTGAAAACCCAGACTTCATGTATTCATCACAGTGTTTTCTCTTTTTATCTGTTTGAGGAACAGAAGACTCTGCCTTTACACTGTTTTGCACCAGAAGTGTGCTGAGAAATTCTGGGTGATTGATCACTTTCCATATTATGTTTCAGCTTTTTTACTGTGCTGATTTTCAATCACTGGTTCATACATGAATTGATGACCAAAAACTAGCTGTTGGTGGGGCTTTCAAAGCCAACTAGCTACCTCCCTTCCTGCCTTGCTGGTCCTTGCAAGGCATTCTGGAGCATGACCTGCCTTTTTCTACCATTATTCCATTCTTTTTCAAGTACCCCTAAAGGTCCTGTTGAGTGTCCCTGGGAGTACATGAATACCAGATTAGGAACCACTGATTTACTGGTATGTTGTTTACAGTGCACTTACTCTGATAGTGTTTACAAAAAGGTGGTGAAGACCAGAATTTAAAAAGAATAAAAATGTATCTTATGATCTTTTACTATGTCTTTAATAAATTAGAGACTACAGTTCTTAGGTAACAATTAGTGGTAGGTTATTTTTCAGGATCTGGCCTGGGGTAAAATCAGACAAAACTATAGTCAGACACCCCTCTAAGTTTAACCCCCAACTTATCTGAGGGTCTTAGAAAATTCCATGATTGCTGGCTCAAAACCTGTCCTCAACTTATCTGTGGGTTCGACTTATAGGCAAGTGTCTACGGTGAGTTTCAGATTAGCATTCACCAATTGGCTATCCAGTTATCCACACCCACAATATGTGTTGCTTTTATGCGCTGTCCATTTCTGGACTCACTGCAATGCCCTGGGAACTACAGGCACCACATCAAACCCCCAGTTGGGAAGCAGCAAGTGGCACTGCACTGTACTGCTAAAGCCCAGATACGTGCCTGGCCCACCCACGATTCCCTGGGCCACCAGGGCACAATGCGAGAGAACTTTCAGCCTCTTGCAATTCTTTATGAATATGCACCGAGTCTCAGGAGAGGGGCTGTGCTTCCAGAATGCAGCTGGCTAGCTGTAGCGGCAGAGGGTGTAGAGGTGACAGGTGTAGAGCTGTAGCAGCAGAGGGGAGGACCCCGAGTGCCTATTTGATTCACAAATAGAAGTAGACAGGGACCTGCTTTTTGACTGCTCACTGCATGATGAGGGACTCTCCACCTTGGAGCAATGTCACCCCTTTAACTATGGGATGGGAACAAGTAAAGTGGGAGTGGGCCTAAGAAGAGATAGCTAAGGAAGGGGTGGATCCCCCAGAGGAAGAACTACATAAGGCACCTGGGGCAGATGATGAAGCTGGACAGGCTACTTCAAGGCTGCCCAGTGGGGCTGAGACCAGGCTAAGCCCAAGAAAGTAAACAGAAGACTGGTAGAAGAGGTAGGAGGGTGAGCCAATCCCCTCCTCATCATTGAAGTCTGAGGCCTGATTGGGTCCCTATTGCTGAAAAAGATCAAGGGGAATTCAGAAACCTAGTAGCTTTTTTTGTAACAGGTCCCAGTGGTAGCTGTTATGGCAACAGGAGGTGGAGTTAGAGCAATGACAGCGTTGTATGGTCACCTGATAGCACTCCAGAAACTGAACATTTTGGATTGTGTTTCCTATATCACCAGTACTTCTGGATCCACCTGGTAAGAACTAATTAATGAGAACCCCTGTGATAATGGGCATAATCCAGAGATAAAATGGATATCACATACCAGCTAAATCCTATAGAATTTATGTACAGATTTTAGTTCTGTGCAGTCAATTTAGTTTTCTTTGATGCCTGCCCACTGGGATTTGGGGGTAGGAACTAATCCTGCTTTAGTCATTGTTCCTCTCAGCCAGAAAAACAAAAGAGGTGAATCTCAGTCAAGTACCAAATGAAATTTATCAAAACAGTTGATGCCTTTCAACAAGTATCTTCAAGTATACGGTGGGATATCAATTCCAAATATGAGGGTTGTGGATAGAGAGGAGGGTAGAAAAGAGTAGTGGGCTCCATTATATATTGAGTAACCCCCGACAGCTTGTTTCATGCATGTGTTGGAAGAGTTGATTCTGTAGCATTTTCAGTTGAAAGATAAATATTTTGGAATGCTGTTAGCAGGCAAGCACTTGTTTTGTAACTACAGACTTTCCTCCTCCATTCAGGACTTTGACAAATTTGTATCAAGATACCAATTGGTCACAGAAGAATCTAGAAGAGCACATCCAAGCAGTTAAAACACAGATATTGAGGAACAAGAAGAATGTTATTTCCGCTGAACAACTGAAGTACTATTACAAAGAGTTGGTTGAGAGGTCTAAAATGGGGTACCTTCCATCTTTCACAGCTCTCTGGGCCCTTGTCCAAGAAGCTCTCTTACACAATGAAGTATGTTTAAAATATTATGAGAATATTATTCCTGCTATTTGTTCTGGTCTAAACTAGGGACTGATTTAGATACAAGAATGAAGCTTTGTACAATCTTCCCTTATCTGTACCTAATTTGTTTCTGAAAATGATCATGGTAGCCAAAATCCGGAAGGGTACAATTATTACATTAATATAAATGGGGAAAATTTAACTCATTCCAAAGCCATCCCAAAATCAGTGTAAGTCAGCAGTTCCAAATCTTATTCGGATAAGTGTGGCACTGTGACCCATTTTGTCCTCTGTTGTGGGTTGTGACGCTCCTGCTGGTGCCAGGGGGCTTCTTCTGGGTTGCACCAGGCCAGTGACCGATTCTACTGGCCTTTGTTGACCTTGGAAAGGCAGATGTGGCTTTCAGGCTTCTGCAGGACATTCCGATCCTGAAGGTTGGTAGAGTGGGTCGCTGGCCTAGTGAGACTTGGAAGAAAACTTTGGGACTGCCCAATGTATCTGGAATGGTTTCTATTTGGAACCATTCCACCAAAAGGGAGGATAAGAGCCCAGCCTGTGATCCACCTCATATGGTGTGGGTCACCTAGTTTAGCTGTAAGTGCCTGATATCATAAGGAAAAAGTTGTGTTGCACAATAAAGTTAAATAAACTCCAGTTAAATGATCTAAGGTAACAAAGTTCCACTTGTAGCAAAATATCTTTTTTATTGCATTTTGATATGTAGCCATTCATATTTATTCTGAACTTTCCGTCACATTTTTTTATATTAGCCAAATGAGAGCAAACTGTCAGAACAACGCTCAGCTATTAATCAAGGCCAGAACCCGTTGCCTATCTACACAGCCATGAATGTCAAAGACAAAAACATCAGCACCTTCGATTTCAGAGGTAGGTGTCTATGTATTTAAGGGAATGTTTTGACCAATTAAAGATAACAAAGGGAAGTGAAGAGAGCCTTGAAATTCATTTGTAGTGATTGTTGGGGTTGTGGAGAAGGATGTAGATTCTCCAACCATTTCAGGACAATAACACAGTGCAAGGGGGTTCAGATTTAGAAGCTATGTAAGCCACAGTGCTCCTTGTTCCTTCTATGCTCAACATCACACATCAATGTGTACTGGTGAATAGTTTGAGTGCAGCTCATGTACAGCAAGTGCAACATGTGAGCATCTCCTGTTGTGTCACTGTAGCTCCTTACTGAAGGATCATGTTGACTAAATATGACGTGTGCCATTTGGCAAATGCCTTTTTCTAGGCTGTGGTAGAATCAATATGAACCAGATCCTGCACTGACCAATGGCCCATACTTATCAGAGGACTACCTGATTGGGCTAATCGTAAACTCTCAAATCTGTCCAATCCGCTTTTAAAGGCATATAGGCCAGACGCCATTACAACATCCAGCGGCAAGGATTTCCATAGATTAATTACACGCTGGGTAAAGAAATATTTTCTTTTGTCTAAGTCTCCCCACACTCAATTTTAGTGGATGTCCCCTGGTTCTGGTGTTGTGTAAGTGGGAAAACATCCCTCTATCCATCCCCTGCATAATTTTGTATGTCTCAATCATATCCTCCCTCAGCAACCTCTTTTTTTAGACTGAAGAGCCTCAAATGCCATAGCCATTCTTCATAAGGGAGGTGTCCCAGCCCAGCAATCACTTTAGTTGCTCTATTCTGCACCTTTTCTAGTTTCTTTGTCCTTCTTGAGATGTGGTGACCAGAACTGAACACAATACTCCAGATGTGGCCTTACCATTGACTTGTGCAATGGCATTATAGTATTGACTATTATTCTCAGTCCCCTTTTTAATAATCCCAAGCATGGAACTGGCCTTCTTCACTGCCACTGCACATTGGGTTAACACTTATATCAAGCTGTTCCACCAGCACTCCAAGATTTCTCCTGATCTGCCACAGACAGCTCAGATCCCATTAGCTTATATGTGAAGTTTTGATTGTTTTGCCCCAATATGCATTACTTTGCACTTACTTACATTGAAACACATCTGCCATTTTGCTGCCCATTCTCCCCGTTTGGAGAGATCCTTCTGGAGCACTTCACAATCCCTTCTATTCTTTACCACCCAGAAAAGTTTAGTGTTATCCGCAAACTTGGCCACCTCACTGCTTGTCTCCAAGTCATTTATGAGCAAGTTGAAAAGCACTGGTCCCAGGACAGATCCCTGGGGCACACCTTTTCACCTCTCTCCTTTGTGAAAATTGCCCATTGATGACACCCACTCTGTTTTCGAGTCTTCATCCAATTCTTGATCCATTAGAGGACCTTCCCTCCTATTCCCCAAGGGAATATTTGAGGGACTGTGTCAAACACCTTTTGAAAATCCAGATATATAATATCTACAGGTTCTCTCCCATCCATATGCCTGTTGACCTTTTTTAAAGAATTCTAAAAGGTTTCTGTGTCAAAACTTACCCTTAGAGAAGCCATGCTGATTCTCCCTCAGCAAGGCTTGTTCTTCTATGTGTTTTTATCTTTAAGGAGGCTTTTTACAATCTTCTCTGGAACAAATGTCAGGTTGACTGCCTGTTTCCTGGGTCCCCTCTCCTTCCCTTTTTTAAAGATTGGTATGACATTTCTACCTACTGATTTGAGGCTCATGAAAGCTGTTTTGCCAAATTCCAAGGCCAAGCTTTGCCTAGAGAATTACGCCCACTTTCAGCTAATTAGCTCTCCTTCTTTCCCCAAAAATGACTGTAGTTCTTGTAGTTCCCCAAAAATGACCTTGCAGTACTGCTGGACCCCACCACCAGGGTAGCTCACCTGTTTAACCTGCAGAAGTCATTTTTCCTCCCCTCTCCTGCCAGCAGCTCCTTCTGTCTCTATAGCAGCATGGTCCTCAGCAGGTCTACCAAACCTGTTTGATTCTACCGCAGCCTAGAAAAAGGCATTTGCCAAATGGCACACGTCATATTTAGTCAACATGATCCTTCAGTAAGGAGCTACAGTGACACAACAGGAGATGCTCACATGTTGCACTTGCTGTACATGAGCTGCACTCAAACTATCCACCAGTACACATTGATGTGTGATGTTGAGCATAGAAGGAACAAGGAGCACTGTGGCTTACATAGCTTCTAAATCTGAACCTCCTTGCACTGTGTTATTGTCCTGAAATGGCTGGAGAATCTACATCCTTCTCCATCTTTCCATGCTGGTTGCTGAAGCTCCCATACAGTCCAATCCCATTCTATCCATTCTGGTGCCCATTTGATCTATATCATGCCCCATTCCAGAGGGGAGCCTATCAATCCCAGTGGTCCTACAGTTAAGTCCAGAGGCCATCCTATTAATTGCAGACATGCTCCACCCCCTCCACCTTTTCCCCTCTCCAGGGCATCACCCAAACTATGAGGCATTCCCATTTCATTTCTTGGGGAGTCTTTCAAACCTACCTCCAACTACACAGTCCATTTCATTCAGCCCCATTCTAGGAAGGAAACAGCCCAAGCTTTCCATGCCATGGAAAGGGCCTTCCATTCCTCCCATTGTGTTCATCCTAAGGTCCAAGCCTTCTATACCCATTCCTCCAAGTCACCTGGCCCCAGGCACTTGTTCAAGTGGTTTGCATCAATAAGTATCCCTCCTGGTCCCAGCCCCATACCTCCTTCCTCCTGCCAGCAGCTCCTCCAGCTGCACTTTGGTCCTCAGCAGGTCTTGGCATGGCAGCTAAACAGCAATCTCAGTGTCTCCAGCAGTCTGCAAAGTCCATTCACCCATCAGTCCATTAGCCATTAACCCAGTCTGTCCTTCCTCAAACTTTCTTCCTTCTGCTACCCACAACAAACTCTCCCTTCATCAGGAGCTTTTATGTCTGAGGGGCCTATTGCCTTCAAATGGCTGCAGCTGTGCAGTGCACCCTCTGCTGAATGCCCAGGCCTTACCCTTAAAGGGGCCATTGCTGACACCTACCTCCTCGCCAGAACTTCTGTGATTCCAATACAAAAGCTTTCTGTGCTCTTTTGGTTGCAGAATGGATGGAATTCAATCCTAATGAAGTTGGGTTCCTGAAATATGGTGCCTACGTTCGTGCAGAAGATTTTGATAGCAAATTCTTCATGGGAAAACAGTTGAAGAGGCTCCCAGAGTCCCGAATTTGTTATCTGGAAGGTAACCTGTGGTTTATAAGCTAAACTGGAGGCTCCAGAACAACAAATTGACCTTTGGCAGTTGATCTCTTTTTCCAAAGTTATATGTGCCCTCTTGTAACTAATGATTCTCAATTCTGCTTTCACAACTTCTGTGCAATGAGGGATTGGAGGCACTCTCAAAACAGAGGATACAATTGAGGCAATAGGGTGTGCGTGAGGGTGATATTTCACTTTTTTATTATACTATCCAAAATATTATACTATCCTTTTGGACGAGGAGAGTGGAAGGGCTCCATAATGTTATGCACAGAAAGAACCAGGTAATCATATTGCATTGCAGCTGATTTCACGTTTTGGTAGAAGAAATGCAATCTCAAGGGTGGATGACCTGATTGCTCCTTCCTCACCTCTAGTGTAATGCATATGCTTTTATGAATAGCATAGATTCAGACAACTATGTGAATGCATGACTTGCAGCTTCCTCCTGGTTACATAGAGGGGTTCTGTGTACAATTACTTCAACCATTCTATTTTAGCATTCCAGGTGTTTTTGGTAACTTGCTGAAGCATGTTTGTCATGAAGGTTCTCATGCCCTAGACCCTCTTCATTCAACCTAATGTTGTGTAGATTCCACCACCTGACTGCAAAGGATTCTTCATGGAGGAGATAAAATGATCACTTGAATCCACTCTCTGTGTGCCAATAATGTAGCACCATTTTGACCTGTTGTGATAGCATGACAGCCTAGTGCTTGATCACAATATTGCTCTTTAAATTACGATGCTTGATTATTCAGCTGACATCAGAAAACTGCTTTGTTGTTTCAGTGAGATCTTGTACATTGATTGGTCCTAGTGAGAGATGCTGCTATTTAATTTGAACTCATACAGCTGCTTACCCTTGTGTGGTTGGACTTGCAGGTATCTGGACCAATATTTTCACTCCAAATCTGCTGGATAGTTTATACTGGTCCTCAACACCAGATGAATTTTGGGACCGATGGCTCAAAGACATGTCAGAAAGTAAGAGTTTCATTAGTGATCACTTTATACTTTATTGCTTGCACAGCTGTTTTCTGCTTTAAACAGGAGAGCTAAAGGTGGATAACATCCTGCCAGCTTTTCTTTTGGTCTTCTAAAGCAGTGGTTTCCAAATTTTTTCACTTGTGTACCCCTTGGAAGCCCATTTCCATAAATTGTACCCCTCATAATAGCCCTGCAAGGCATTCTAATGCCAGCCCGCAAGGCATGCTAGCACAAACTTGCCTTTTCCCCACCATTATTCAATTCTTTTTCATGTACTCCTGGGGGTACACATACCCCAGGTTGGGAACCATTGTTGTAAAGCGGGGGTCTCTAAACTTTTCGACTGAAGGGCTGCATCAAATATCTGGCACAGTGTCGAGGGCCAAAAAAAAAAAAAAAGTAAATATAAAATTTAAATATATCAATTAGAGATGGAACTTAGATGAATGAATAAATGGGCTCAAATGTCCAGGATTTCACCAAACACCAACACAGCCCAAAACACACACTTAAACAGACCCCCATTCCCCCACCCCACAAGCACAACTCTGGTTGTGTTTGGTCAGTTGGGCCAGAGACTCTCAGGGGATCAGAGGTTGGCCGCAGGCCAGATAGAGGCTTGCCACATCTGGCCCCCGGGCCAGGGTTTGGAGACCCCTGTTCTAAAGCAATGAGTTCTGCTGTCATGCCATAAGACATTGTCTTCAAGAGAATCCAACTATTGGACCATAGACTTCTGTATTGTGAAGACTGACTGGCAGCTGTACCGCAAGGTTGTAGTCAGGAATTTGCAGGTGGGATTTTTCTCTTCCATGTTCAAACCTGGGACATCCTCTATGCAGAACAGATGCTCTTTCACTTCATTTGTTTCTTTAATTTCTATCTTGCTTTTCGCCCAAATGGCATCCAAAGATGCTTACAACATACTATTAAAATACATACACATAAATAATAAAACTAGGTAATATCATAGAAATATATTTTTTCCCTTACCTCTGCGTAGGCCCCGATGGTCTATGGGTCTCCCTGGACCTATCCAGTGATATAGCTGACATATGTCTGGGGACAGCCAGGGGATGGGGTAGGCCAAAAAATGGGGGATAGGATTCAGCACACACAACTGCGACCAAATCCAGCACATCCCTCCCCAACACACCCCTGGTTCCTTCCTTTTGCAGCCCCTCCCCACCCACTGCTCACCTCTGCCTCCTCTGGAGATGGCTAGGCACTCATAAGAATGTAAGAACAGCCCCACTGGATCAGGCCATAGGGCCATCTAGTCCAGCTTCCTGTATCTCAGTGCCCCAGGTCCAGTGGAGTGCAGCCACCAGCCCTTTACACTGGCAGTCACAGTGTGTGCAACACAGTAGCATCAACAGTGCTGATGGAGAGATCCTGCTGCTGATGGAATGCTAGTTGGATTGGGCCCCAAGTCATTTATCCAACCTCAAAGAGGCTGAGAATGTCTCAGTAACACAACATATAACTGCAGTAAACCTGGATTAAAGGGAATCGACACATAGCCCCATATGGATGCTGTGACCATGGTGTGTGTACTGGCCATTGTTTTCTAGGCAAACTCTATCTCCATGAGTGGAAATAGGAGCCCAGTCTGGCTGCTAATGAATCCAGTCTGAAGCATCTGCATCCTTGGAGGCTCTGAATGATGGGGACAGTTCAAATATTTTTATATCAATTTTTAGCTATCTTATTGTGATAATGGAGTTTGGGAACACTCCCTTGCTGAGCCTTCTCTTAGGAAAAAAGAATTGCAGGGCGAGTCCCTCCTTGGAAGATCCTGAGAGTACCTGAGCAAATAGCAATAATGTACCCTCTTCTTTCTTTTGATAAAAATTATTCTTACTTGTCAGTTCTTAAATGAACAACTATGACACAATGAACTACAAAAAATGGGGGATAGGATCCAGCACACACGACTGCCACCAAATCCAGCACCTTGTGATGGCGCTGCCTAGAAATGTGAATACCTTTCCCCCTATTTCAATGGTTACCAAACTGTGAGCTGTGGCTCCCCGGGAGGCTGCGGAAACCAGTCAGGAGAGCCCCAGAATCCTCTCAGAAAACACACTGCCCTATGCAATGTATAGGATTGTGGCCCTAACAGGGAGCTGTAGCCAGTGGCCCAGTAGGACAAGGGAGCCACCAGTCCAAAACGTTTGAGAGCCACTGCCCTGTTTCATTGAGGTCTCCTAAAAATTGATACTGACTCCTAGAAACCAGAATATTATTTCAGGCCTCCTTTCAAGGAATTCATTCCCAGAAGATCTGTTCTCCCAACTTTCCCTTGCCAATTCAAAATACCAGGATCTTCAAGTAAGTCAATAGAAATTGCCAGCCTTGCTGAGAAGAGTTGCCCCATCAACTAATAGCCTGGAAGTAATCTGCCTCAGCAAGTGGCTATTTTTACTCCTAAGGACGCAATCCCAGCTTGTGCTGGAATCAGACAGGCCAGTGGGCCTGCGCTGCATCTAACACAAGTTTGGGGCCAATAGTGGCACATCCCGAGGCAAGGGGAAGCCTTTGCTCTTATCTCTTGTCATGCTGCAGCGGCCCAATGGGTCTGCTCGGATCTGTACTACCTGATGAGGTGGCGCAGATCCAAGCAGAATGGAGCAGACAGGGACCTCTTTGTGCCATCTGAGAACAGGGCTAGGATACAGCATAACTACTCCCCTGCCCACCTTCTGCTCCCCTCACCCCTACCCCTGGGAACAACCACTGTCAGCCCCCCCCCCGACCCCTGCTTGGCTGGCACAACTCACCTTCTCCGCTGGGCCAGTGCTGACATGGGGAGGCCAGCACATGTCTGTGTACCGGCTTGTCTCCTCTTAGAATGGCGCAAAAGTATTTTACGGCATTTCTATAACACTCTTGGGCCGGTGCAAGGGACTTACGGTGGCCAAAGTAGTTGGGATTACACCCTAAGTTATTTATCTTATGGTCTGATCCAGGGCTAGCCCAGAGCATGCTGCAGGTAGCATTATGGAGAGAATTTAGTGGTCTTTTGGTCTCTTACAACATCATGATTCTTGTAAATGCTACTAGATTTTCCTGTCCTTTTCAGGGAGAGTCCCATTTTGATTTTTTCTTAGAAAATGGTAACATAAATTCATGACCAGTCTTATAAAGTGTTATGTACTGGAAAAAGAACTTTCCAGAAATTGATCTTTTCATGGTTTTGTTTCAGGTGAAAGAAAATACTCAGAAGATGGAGGCATCACTGTCTACAAGCCTCCAGACACTGCAACTGGGAAACTCTGTGAAATTTTTAATGACATTTTAACTGATCGTCCATTGAAGGGGGCAACGCACAATTTCCTGAGAAGCCTTGCTATGTATAAAGACTACATGCAGCAAAGCAATTTTATTCAATGGAGAGGTGATTAAATATTAATTATCAATTAGCTATATTATAAATATATAATTATTAAACATTAATAATCAATACTCTTGGAAACATTTAGATTGAGTCAGAGCCCAATCCTGGGCTCAGTTCCGCGGCTAGTGCAGGGTGGGCGCCCAGCCTCTGCTGCTCAGTGGTCTCATGGAGACGGGGAGGGGGGCGGAGAGGAGTTTCAGGGAGGGGGGAGGCCGGCAGGGGGCAGAGAGAGGGCGGGGGGAGGTGTGATGGGGAGGCAGGGGGCAAGGAGGGGGGCGGGCAGGAGGCGTGCTGGGGGAGGGAGAGAGGCAGGTCCACGGAGCTCAGCTTCACCAGATCCAAGGCGCTCATGGAGGGCTCGGCGCCCTACGCGAACGCCATTACTTTACCACTGACCTTTTGGTCGGCAGTAAAGTGAGTAGCTCCATTGCGGGGCCGCTTCCCTTACCCGGGACAAGGGGACAAAAGTCCTCTTCTCCCGAGGTACCACCTGTGGTAGCCCGAGGCGCACAGGATCCAGCGGCAGCCATTCTTGGTGCTGCTGAGGCTGGGTGCCCTGGGCAGCTCAGGATTGGGCTGCCCATTGACTCAGTCAATTGAAAGAATCCTACTTAGTTCCCAGTCTTTGGAAGTCCAATGAGATAAGTTACACAGTTGGACCATTTCTTTTTCTGTGCTGTTTTTAGTTTTGCAGGGAAATGGCCTGGGGAAGGTTTTTTCTTTTCTATTCAGTTTCTCTCATTTTTCGACTGGAGTCCCTATTGCAGCATTCAGAAAATATAATAATTCCTTTTACACTTTAAAAAATTGAAAAGATTGAAAAAAATGGATATCCTTCTGGAATAATCATTTTGTATCACCTTGAGGCTTGTTTATTTCATAGAGTTCTAGGATTGTGTTTCTTTTTGGGGTGTTTCTTTTTTGGACTCCAAGAGATAGTATCCTGCACGTAATAAAAAGAAAAGTAATGTCCTGTTCTGCACAGGGAATGAATGAAATAGTTTGACCCTAGTGCTACATTTTAAATTGAACTTGCTCTTTGAAATTTCCTCAACAGAACAAGGAAGTTCACCACTGTGTGGCATATTGAGTATACTGGCCCCTCCCCATTTAGCTTGGCCAATTTTGATAATATTGAAAGCCAGCATTTACATCATGCATTTCAGATGTTCAGAGTGCTGACTGCCTTTGGGAGCAAAGTTGTAGGGCAGACTAATTCCCAAGTCTTCCATGGACCTCTTGGATTTGGCCAAAGAATTCTTATTCAACCTTCTAGTCTGAAGGGATAGTCTTATTATTATTATTATTATTATTATTATTATTATTATTATTATTATTATTATTATTATTATTATTAATAATAATAATAATAATAATAATAGTATTTATATACCGCTTTTCAACTAAAAGTTCACAAAGCGGTTTACAGAGAAAAATCAAATAACTAAATGGCTACCATCACTGGGCATGTAGTAGCCATGGGAAAAGTCGTACAATATGTACTATGTTGTCAACTTATAACCTGTATGAAGGTAGTTGTGTGCCTCTGTCATAGTTTATAGGATTCCATCTTGAGGGTACCACATTTATAAAGTCATGTTTGTAGTGTGGTGTTAACAGCAGCTCTTGCAAGTAGTGATGAAATGACATTATCAGCTTGCCCCATGCTAGAAAGAAATCCACAGGTGCAAACTTTTCCTGCAAATGCCAAGCACCAAGAAATAGACTTTGCAACTCACCTGCCCTGATGTTTAAGTCAGGCTCCAAGCCCAGGCCTCCCTTCAAAGCTTTACTGTTTTGGTCTCAGGTGAAAAAAAGATTTGAGTCCCTTGACTCAATCTCTGTTAGTAAATGTGTGAGAGCCTCAAGCTCTCTCAACCCTTCTCTGACATAGTTTGTGTGATCTGAAGAATATGAAAATTGTGTGGACATTGGCACAGCTCCCATGGACTTCACTGGGGAACAGCAGCATAGCCTGGCGGGGGTGGCATGGTAAATGCTGCAGGCGCCACAATGTACTGTGTAAGCAGTGATGCTGTTGCTGCCCTGAATGGCTCTGATGGCGGGTGGAGGGGCCACTTATATGGAACATTGTGTCACCTGTAATACTTACCACACACACCCCTCTGGCTATGCTACTGCTGGGGAATTAATGGGAAATAAGTAGATAATTCTGAAAAGAAGGTGGTGTGCAGCTGTGCTAAACCTTTTGGGTGCCAGAAATTATTATTTACCTTCATCCCAGGCATTTTGACACAGCCGCCTCCTTTCTTCCTGTCTTGATAAGATTAAAATGCATTTTTTCAGATACTGTGTTTGATGAATCTCCCAACAAGTTGACACCATCATCCGAGTCTCTCTGCTTGATAGATGTTGGTTATTTCATTAACTGTAGTGGCGCACCGCTCCTTAACCCCAAGAGGAACGTGGATGTCATCATCGCACTGGATTATGATCTGAATGAATCCTTCAAGGTGAGAACACTATTTCTCTATTATGTATCTGTGTGGGAAAGGTGGCACCCCAAAGCAACCTCTGAGAAGACCAATTGCCATGTTGATGCCAGAGCATCCCAAACTAGGGTCAAATCAGACATGTGCCTGATCATGCAAGTGGAGCTGATGGAGGTTCATTTTATTGTAAATAACAAGTGGGGGAGCCATGGAACAGGACAAATGGCATTGAGACAGTTGTCATTTTCCCCAGTTTTAGTTTTGATTCAGATTGTACCCCTCCTGTGCTATTTTGATTGGGGGAGGAACTTCTATTGATTTTTTAAAGGGGTCTGTTTCACATCTCCCACTTGCTGTTTGTTTATAACTAAAACTATAATCCTCCTTCCTCATCAGGCCAAGTTGCATGATTAACTGCTTGTCTGAGGGGCTGGCCAGAAGCTGGTTGAAGCAAACACCATGTACATGGCACTTCTTCCACAGTGAGGCTCAAAGTGCAGTGTGTGAGTGCGCACAGTTGGATATAGGGTGGAGCCTGAGGGGCATCTGCCCTGGGCACTATGCCAACGCATGACTGCCCCAGGCTCTGCTCTAGTTATGGAGGAGGTGCTGGCAGCTTAGCACACCCTGTTCCTTCTCCTCTGGAGTCTGGAAACTTTGACAGGAGAAGGAATGGGGCATGTGAAGCTGCAGTAGTGACCACCCCCTCCTCTGAGGAGAATCCAGATGGGATGTTGTGAAATCACTGCCCCATGCACCAGGGCAGTGCATCATGGCTCTGTGTGTGTAAGACAGAGATTTCAGTCGGGAAATTGGTGCTGCAGGAAAAGAGTTAAATATCCTCCCCCTGTTTCAGCTGCCCCCAACCGATTTGTACCTCTCTGTACCACAGCTACTTCTACATTTTGAAAGAATGTGGGAGTTCCAGTCACGGATCTCCAACATCATCTCTGTTTTGTTCTGACTTTAGTTTCATTAGAGCTAGATTTGACTTTGATTTCCATATGTTTATGGGATGTATCCATAGCCATTGCTAAGTCCCACTGAAATAAGTGGGAAATTAAGGGAACTTAACCTGGGCTACTATCCTATCAAAACTTACCTGGGAGGTCCATTGTCTATAATGGGACTTACTTCTGACCAGGCATATGAAGGATGGGGCTCTTAGTCATAATCACAATTAACTTGTCTCATTTATTTCAGCGGTACTTAGTCCTGACTTACTTTAGATACAACTCCTTGAATTTTTGTATTTGTGAATTCCTATTCCACCCACCACTGGCCAGTCACAGTTAATTAAGTGTTATTGTTGACTTATCATAATTCTGGAATTAACCAAATTTCTGGAAAGCAAATTGTGTATCTTTTTTGTTGGTTCCAAGACTGAATTATTTTGGTATCCTATGCAGCAAATAAAGATGTTTTCAGACTACTGTGAAGTGCAAGGCATCCCTTTTCCAAAAGTTGAGCTGAGTGAAGAAGACAGGAAGAATCCGAAAGAGTGCTATGTATTCTCTGATGACAGTGACCCCAGAGCTCCAATAGTGGTTTTTTTCCCGCTGGTAGATTCTTCCTTCAAAGAGTACACAGCACCTGGTAAGTTTGATTTTCATCAACTTGTATCATTTTTTATTCTGAGCATTCCCAGAGATACTTTCTCAATTTTTTTTTGTTGAATTCATATTTATTTGTTCCTCTGACTGAGATCTTTTCCTATGTGGGATTTTCAGTGAGTAAAAGACATTGTAGGCATTGGATAGTCCAATAAACTTTACCTTTGTGCCACTTTCTGAGCTAAAATCACTTCCCCCAGCTGCTTTTACCTCAACTAGAGAAAAGATACAAGTATGCACATCTTTTCTGCAATGGGGATAAACAGAGCTGTTTGTGTGTGTGATTCTCCATGGAAAAATGGCACAAGGGAAAAGGGTTAAGAAATGACTAGCGAACATCTCAGAAAACAGAATCATAGAATGACACAGAGTTTAGGTCTGCTATATGCAGTGGGCACTAATGCAGACACGATACATATATTTTTTTTTTTAAAACCCATGGAAAAGAGGGCAGTAATTTTGCCTTGGAGACAATGGCATCACTAAGGTTGGCATCACTCAGTGCAGAAGGGCAGCACATTACCCCCATGATGGACCTCTTTCTATGCAGTGGGCGGTGCAATGCCACAGGTGGTGGACATGATTATGTATTATTGTCCCACCCCACTGGTTTTTTGGCTATAACTTCTGATAGATTGAGATATGAAATTATGCATCAAATGATGTATAACATCATGGCAGGCTGCTGGAGCCATAGGATAGCAGGCAATTAGGCACCCATATGCCTTGGAATTTTGAAATACCAAGATTTTAAAAATTTTGACCAAGAGTAGAGTCATCCCTCTCCCCGTGTGCGTCGCCTGGTGTGACCCACACCCTCATAGCAATGCCACTGCTTGGTGATCAGCTAGGGGGAAGGTCTTGGTCTCTCTTTAAAAAAAAAATCACCCCAAGTACCTCCAGGCCACAATGGGAGGCATCCCTATCTGTGCCCAGTCAAGTAAGCCCAGGCAGTAAGCTTCCTAGTTGGAAGAAGTGCACATGCATGCATGTGAGTGTCTTATTGCTTGCTGCTCTACTGCTTCAGCTGCCTGCATGGTTGAGTGGTGGTAGGAAGAAGGTGCTAGTTTGCATTAATTCACTGTGAACATTTTGTATTCTTGGCATCCCCCCTGCCAGCCCCCTTCAAATCTGTTGGTTTTTATCATTCTTGGTTTGGGTTCAGGCCCAAATGTACAAGTGGGGCAGGAGATAGAATGTGACAGGAGATACTTAATGATTCAATAAGTTGTCTAAAGTCATGCAAGATACAGCTAGTGCAGATGTATTCAAATAACCTTCTAAACTGGTAACTAAGGAAAGCTTTACTGTAGAATATATTGTAAGAGTTGTGAAATGACTATTTCTTATGTACTTTATTGCTTGTTTAACGGCCAGTGATTCCTCAATGGGTATTAATGGCCGAAAGTTGTTTCTGAACACACCTACTAGCCACAGAGGTTCTGAGACCAGTGTTTTGCAGTCTCTGCATGATTGCAGCTGTGCACTGAAGCAAGCAAAAAAGTCCCTTTTGCAGCTGGTTAGATGGAGGGAAATTGAGCAGCTCCATCAGGATGCCAGTTGATTTGGGGGGGATGGTATGCTGCT
Organism: Tiliqua scincoides; assembly: GCF_035046505.1. Classification (NCBI taxonomy): domain Eukaryota; kingdom Metazoa; phylum Chordata; class Lepidosauria; order Squamata; family Scincidae; genus Tiliqua; species Tiliqua scincoides. Next base: position 15,724,060 of record NC_089821.1, read on the forward strand.
TCAGAGACTAGCACAGTCTGTTTGGCTCCCTGTCTACCCTCTATGCTGCAGAAGACCACTATCATAAACACACCATAAGTGTGCAGGACTCTCATCCAAAGGAAAACTAAACTAAACCCTACACTGCTGCCTTTGGAACTTCTCACTGGTTTAAGGGAATCAGGAGCACATAACCATAAAAGCCATTACTAATTCTCCTCCAGTGAACAAGGGCACAGACCTGGTAACCCACATGTTGACTTCCAAGTAGCAAGCATTGACAATTTCAACTGAACATCAGAATGAGAATCTAAAGTCAGATGTAAGGCTTAAAGCATGCTCATCAATGGGTCTTCTATTTTTTCAGGGGTGAAACGTACTCCTTCCGAAATGTGCAGGGGTGAAGTAAACCTGAATGCAAACTCCTCGCCTTATCAAACAATGCATGTGACCTATTCCGAGGAAGACTTGGACAAACTGTTAAACCTCAGCACCTATAACATCCTCTGCAGCAAAGACAAAATCCTACAGGCTCTCCAGTATGCTTTACAGAAAAGGCAAAACATTTGGGCCAGGGGTTAAAACAGCTTGGAAAGCAATTCTGTCTCTTAGACTTGGGGGGTGGGTGGGTGGGGGGTTTCAGCATTTAGCCAACATCATTTTCACTGTTGAAGGTAAAACATTTGTTATACCATGTGGTTTGTAATGGACACTGACATATTTTCCACCTTGACATATTTGAGGTCATGGTTTTCAAATGCTTATGTATTAAGATTTTAGGGGGAAAATGGAGAATTTCTTAGGGATTTATTTAAAATTTGTTTGAAGAGCTTACTCTCGACAGCTCTACCAGAAATGACTGCAATGTGTTGGACTTCAGTTCCAGTGAAGTGAAACCATGGTGTTGCTCTGACTCTGTTCCATTGTGCATCATATTACACCATATTGACATTTGTCTATCTATCTTGCTAAAATGATTATTTCTATTTGCTGTTCAGATTTCAGTTCACTGGAGTACCTGGAGGGGGGCAAATGGGGCAAAAGCCCCAGGCGCCGACCCTCCGGGGTGCTTCCTCAAGCCTGCCCCCCCCCAGCAGCCCATTTGCCTTTCTTCCTTAAAGGAAGAGAAGCCAGCAGCTCTGCCGGCTTCTGTAAGGAAAAATGCCTCCACCTGATGGAGGAGGGGTGCCCAGGAGCACTGTGGAAAGGCAGCGAGAAGCTACCTCTCCATCAGCGCCTCAGCACTGGACTGGGCCACCTCCTCTCCCCTCCTTTTTTATAGGAGGAGAGGGAAGGGCTGCCCTAGAGAGGCAGCATGTTGGGAGATGCGACTCTTGTCACGTTGACGCTTTAAGGCACCTGTCTCCTATCCTCTGGAGGATATCATGCTGCCACTCTAGGGTGCCTTCTACCCTCCTCTGGAGGATAGGAGACAGGTACCTTAGAGTGTCAGTGTGCTGGGAGTCGCATCTCCTGCTGCACTGCCTGTATAGGGCGCCCCTTTCCTCTCCTCCTATAAAGGAGGGGGGAAGAGGGGATGGCCTAGTCCAGCACTGAGGTGCTGACAGAGAGTCAGGGTCTCCTTGCCTCTCCACAGCGCTCCTGGGTGCCCCTCCTCTGCCTCTGAGGGCGTCCCTCAGAGGCAGAGGGGAAGCAGTGTGTGTTTCTGATTTTGGAGGAGATGGGTGCTGCTTCCTGGGCCTTGATGGAGCCCTCCGTGCTGCTTGTAAGTGATGCGGGAGTCTCCATTGCAGTGGTCTGGGGCTGCTTCCAGTGGCCCCAAACCACTCCAGTGGAGACAGCTGCACCGCTTAGAAGCTGAACGGAAGGCTCTGTCAGAGCCTCAACTGCCTCCTCCGTTTCTTCTTGAAAAAAGGGGGACTGGAGGAGGTGGCTGTGTGGAAGTAATTGCGCTGATGACGATGTCACTGCAATTACTTCTGGGTCAGGGGCGGGGGGGCAAAAAATGGGGTTGCCTCGGGCGCTGGGACCCTTAGGAACTTAGAGCTTAGGAATGCCACTGTTTCAGTTCTTCCATTGTTGATACATTTAAGCTGAACAATAAGACCAGAACTGTTAACACTGAGTACTTAATATTGTAACATATGTTGTGCATTAATATACTATTTACAATAGTGTTTTCGTTGTTTGCGTGTAACTTGTGGATTCATAGTTAATATAGCAAATTCAGTCCATGACACTGCTCTGGTGTATGAAGTTATTTTAGTGCTTGAAATAACTTTTAGCTGTAAGTTCTATCTGAACTTGGTATTCCCAAAGCAGCTCAGAGGCATGTTGAAGTTGGAATGCTGGAGGAAGTAATTCATCAGTAAAAGCTATTAGCGCCAATTGCCCCCTCCCCGCCTCGTGCACAGGGCTGAGGCTTGAACCGCGATTGGTTCTCGCAGCTGGGGAGGCGGGACCAGAGCCCTAAACACGGAGCATGCGCTCCGGTCGGGCTCAGAGTGCTCCCGGCTGGCAACCCCGCCCTATTAACCAGTCTGGGATTAGCTGGTCGCTTCCGAGGGCCGGGTAGGCATTTTTTGCGGTCAGCCTGATTGGACCTTGGTTGGCCGTTTTTTCGCCTACCTCAGACTGGCAAACAGGTGGTGGTTTTTTAGGTTAACCTGGGTTGGTCACTCCCAGTGTGGGCAGGGTATGTGCGGGGCTGGGTAGGTAGGGACTTGTCTCGGTGTCTGTCCAAGGCAGCAGGGTGAGGGGTAAGTCTGAACCGCTCCCATGATGCCTGACTGGCTCCAGGAGGCAGGCAGGCGAACCCCTGGCCTGGACTGGCAGGATGGCGTGGCTCGGCCAGCTAGCCTGCAGTCCGGCTGCCTTGCCCCCTCTGGGGTGGTGTTGAAAGACCTCAGCTGGTGATTGTCGGCTGAGGCCTCGAGCCAGGTTTACGCCCAATGAGAACGTAGGGGGAGGCAGACGGCTAGGACCGTTTCCCCCATATGGCCCCGCATGATTGATGGTCAGTGTTATTGCCCTGCTGCAGCTAATGTTCAATAAAGTGGCCCATTTTCATCCAAGCCGAAGTCTCGTGTCTTTATTGCGGGGGTGGAGGTAAAAGCATTTACACCTTACTGAGGCCAAAATAATTTTAATGTGCTTAGAACAGAAGCCTAATGTGGCTTTGACCAAACAACTGTTATGCAATATTTCTCATGTTGGGAAGGAACTGGTTAAGCACCAGAGTACAAATTTTGCATGTATGAAACCTAAATTCAGCTTCTTAACATCTCTTCTGCAGACAGTCACAAATGGGGTTTGAGATTTGCCATCTGGGTTAAGGCTTGACTATACTAAGTGAGAAATACTGATCTGACTTGGTACACAAGGCACTTTGTGAGGTGCTCTGAGACAACTGTTTCTCCTAGTGGGAGCAGTGGGGTATGTGTATTAAGTATCCCACAGAACGGATACCAATGAGAGGGTACTATTAGTGGTGTTGTTTTTTTTGCTTGCTGCTTTGTTGCAAACCCCCCACCCCTACTTATTCAGCTAGTTTGTCTGGACTAGCAGAGACCATCACTGTTCATATATTGTTGTGTTCTGATTCAGCATGCTTAACAAAAGTGTATTAACAAAGGCCTAATTCTGGTAGTGTCCTTATACCTCCCTCCATGAGTTACAAGGTGTAGTAGAGACTGAATGGACTGTGCTATCATGTAGAAAATATACTGAGAGAATGAAAAACACATACCGATAAATTTTTTTAAAGGAAAAGTCTTTAAAGTCCTTGCTGTATTAGAGATGTGCCCAGTAAAATCTGATTTCAATTTACTTACAAATGCTCTGGAACAGTGGTTGTCACATATTTGGCACCAGGACCCACTTTTTAATATGAGAATCTGTCAGGATCCACTGGAAGTGGTGTCATGATCAGAAGTGACATCACCAAGCAGGAAAATTTTTAACGATTCTAGGCTGCAATCCTACCCACACTTACCCAGGAGTAAGTTACATTTACTATCATTGTTAAAAGAATATAAATAGTAGCTTGTTAAAAGTACAGGTCTGTAACATTTCCCTAAACGCACATACCATGGTAGCATCAAGTCTAATATACTAAAAATAAAATATTGAAATGAATGGGGACCCACCTGAAATTGGGTCACGACTTACCTAGTGGGTCCTGACCCACAGTTTGAGAAACACTGTTCTGGAAGATGCAACCATGGACCTTTGCAATCTCCTATATAGACTCAAAAGAGTCTTTTGTCTCCACCTCCAAAGTATTAAAAACCAGATCTTCATATGGGACAAATTATCTCAGCGCTTCATAAATCAACTGGGGTTAATTTGATTTATACCATTTCAGGATCTCATCTAAAAGTATTAGCAACATATGATTTAAAGAAAACTATGTAGAGACCACCCAGAAATGTCATACAATTCTCTTATTATATGGAAATTTGAAGTACAAAAACAGGTACTTGTGAGACAAAACAGGAATGTGGGCAACTGAATTCTTGAGGAATTCAGAGCTAAATACTTCACTGCTTTTAAAATGAAGGGCACATAATTTTAGCATCTTACATTTCATATGCCGAAAGACACTCACCACAGATACTCGCCTATAAGTCGATCCTACAGATAAGTCGAGGCCAGGTTCTGAGCCAACAATCATGGAATTTTCTATGACCCTCAGATAAGTCGAAGGTTAAACTTAGGGGGGTGTCTGACTATAGTTTTGTCTGATTTTACTCGAGTCCAGATCCTGAAAAATAACCCACCACTAATTGTTACCTAAGAACTGTAGTCTATATTAAAAACATAGTAACAGATCATAAGATACATTTTTATTGTTTTTAAATTCTGGTCTTCATCACCTTTGCGTAAGCATTAACAGAGTAAGTGCACTGTAGACAACATAGCAGTAAAACAGAGGTTCCCAACCTGGGGTTCATGTACCCCAGGGGCACTCAACAGGACCTTTAGGGGTACTTGAAAGAATGGAATAATGGTAGAAAAAGGCAGGTCATGCTCCAGAATGCCTTGCAAGACAAGAATGCCTTAGAACATAAGAACAGCCCCACTGGATCAGGCCATAGGCCCATCTAGTCCAGCTTCCTGTATCTCACAGCGGCCCACCAAATGCCCCAGGGAGCACACCAGATAACAAGAGACCTCATCCTGGTGCCCTCCCTTGCATCTGGCCTTCTGACATAGCCCATTTCTAAAATCAGGAGGTTGCGCATACACATCATGGCTTGTACCCCGTAATGGATTTTTCCTCCAGAAACTTGTCCAATCCACTTTTAAAGGCGTCCAGGCCAGATGCCGTCACCACATCCTGTGGCAAGGAGTTCCACAGACCAACCACACACTGAGTAAAGAAATATTTTCTCTTGTCTGTACTAACTCTCCCAACACTCAATTTTAGTGGATGTCCCCTGGTTCTGGTGTTATGTGAGAGTGTAAAGAGCATCTCCCTATCCACTCTGTCCATCCCCTGCATAATTTTGTATGTCTCAGTCATGTTCCCCCTCAGGCGTCTCTTTTCTAGGCTGAAGAGGCCCAAACGCTGTAGCCTTTCCTCATAAGGAAGGTGCCCCAGCCCCATAATCATCTTAGTCGCTCTCTTTTGCACCTTTTCCATTTCCACTATGTCTTTTTTGAGATGCGGCGCCCAGAACTGGACACAATACTCCAGGTGTGGCCTTACCATAGATTTGTACAACGGCATTATAATATTAGCCGTTTTGTTCTCAATACCTTTCCTAATGATCCCAAACATAGAATTGGCCTTCTTAACTGCTGCCGCACATTGGGTCGATACTTTCATCGACCTGTCCACCACCACCCCAAGATCTCTCTCCTGATCTGTCACAGACAGCTCAGAACCCATCAGCCTATATGTGAAGTTTTGATTTTTTGCCCCAATGTGCATGACTTTACACTTACTGACATTGAAGCACATCTGCCATTTTGTTGTCCATTCTGCCAGTCTGGAGAGATCCTTCTGGAGCTCCTCATAATCACTTCTGGTCTTCACCACTCTGAAAAGTTTGGTGTCGTCCGCAAACTTTGCAACCTCACTGCTCACCCCTGTCGCCAGGTCATTTATGAAGAGGTTGAAAAGCACCGGTACCAGGACAGATCCTTGGGGCACACCGCTTTTCACCTCTCTCCATTGTGAAAATTGCCCATTGACACCCACTCTCTGCTTCCTGGCCTCCAACCAGTTCTCAATCCATGAGAGGACCTGTCCTCTAATTCCCTGACTGTGGAGTTTTTTTAGTAGCCTTTGGTGAGGGACCGTGTCAAACGCCTTCTGAAAGTCCACGGGTTCTCCTGCATCCACATGCCTGTTGACCTTTTCAAAGATTTCTATAAGGTTCATGAGGCAAGACTTACCCTTACAGAAGCCATGCTGATTCTCCCTCAGCAAGGCCTGTTCATCTGTGTGTTTTGAGATCCTATCTTTGATGAGGCATTCCACCAGCAAGGCAGGAAGGGCGGTAGCTAGTTGGCTATGAAAGCCCCACCAATAGCTAGTTTTTGGTCATCAATTCACGTATGAACCAGTGATTGAAAACCAGCACAGTAAAAAAGCTGAAACTTAAAATGGAAAGTGAGCAATCACCCAGAATTTCTCAGCACACTTCTGGTGCAAAACAGTGCAAAGGCAGAGTCTTCTGTTCCTCAAACAGATAAAAAGAGAAAACACTGTGATGAATACATGAAGTCTGGGCTTTCGTATAGAGGAGATGAGGGCTTGTATTATTAATTACAAACATTTTGCTAATATGAAGGGTACAATTTATGGAAATGGGCTGCCAAGGGACATGCAAGTGAAAAAGGTTGGGAACCACTTCAGGAGAACCATGAATCAAATCCACCTTTAAGGTGTCTGGTGTGTTAAGCCAGAAGCTCTACGTACAACATACAACCCATAACACATAACTGGGAGTGTACAATTCAATTCACAGCAGAGACATGCCGCTGCATATATTTGCAACCCTTTTTACTCAGAAGTAGACCCACTGCTTTCCATGGGTGTTATTCTTAAGTAAGCGTGCATTGAATTGTAGCCTGCTTCAAATGGAAAGGAGGATTCCCATCCTGGTGTTTCAAAAAACAGCAAGCATTTGCAAAGCAGAACCAGGAGGCAGCAGAAGGAAGGAGAATAAAAGTTAACAAATTGCTTCTAAGGAGCTGCCTGAGAAACTTGGCGCCTGTCTGCCAAGAAACTTCTCTGCTTGAGAAACTTATCAGAGTTGAAAGGCTTTGCCTTCTGTTTGACCAGGAGATAAGGCGAAGTGATAATTTGAGCTTGATTACTTGGCAAAAATCTCAGGCAAAAATACTATCTATGGTAATTGTATCTAAATGCTAATGCTCTGCTCAGCCTGAAGCATATGTATCATCACCATGTTAAGAACATAGGAATAGCCTGCTGGATCGGAGATCAAGGGCTCATCTAGTTCATCTTAGTAGCCAGCCAGAAACTTTTTGGAAGTTTACAAGCAGGACATAAAGGCAGCATTCTTCCCAAATTGTTTGTCCCTAGTATTTTTTATTCAGAGTAATAGTGCCTCTGAATATGATAGCTGCGTTTTGTTATTTACTCTTGATATACAGTGGGACCTAAGTATCTATGGGGGATTGGTTCCACGCCCCTCCACAGATACTTATTGGGGGGGGGGGTTTGCGGTGCTGCTATAACTTACCTGGAGGTTGCATGGGGCCCTCTGGAGGTTATGTGCGAGCTCCTCATGCCTCAGAACATGACAGGAAGTCGCTGATGTGAACCAGAAATGGCTTAGGGTTGTGTCTGGGAGGCATGGAGAGACAGCACGCAACCTCCTTGCACCTCAGAACACCTCCCAGATGTGACTGGAAGTCACTGATGCAAACTGGAAGTGATTTCCAGTTGTGGCTGGGAGGCCCTCTAAGGTCCAGGCCTGGCATTTGCAAATGGCAAACCCACAGTTAAGGAGGGCTCGCTGTACCTCTTTTCCATGAATTGGTCTAATGTCAACCGTCCCCCACTGTGTTCACTAGGCACTCACTCAATATTTATTTTTGCATTCAATTTTTGTTTCTACATTAAAGTAAAAAAATATTTTTACCCCAATATTTTTGTATTCAGGCATCGGCACTGTTAATTGCTGCCTAGCAAAATGTGCACAAACTGAAATGATGTCTTTCTGAGGCAGTGTTACTGCTCAGAGATGTAACTTGATGGAGGAAATTGCAGGCTTGAAGCGATCTCAGGAAGAACCCAAAGCAGTTATATGGCATCATGTGTGGATTATAACTCCATAATAAAACTGAGCTACAATAAATGCTTATGTGTGGTTGGTTTTATTTAAAGAGAAGCATGAAAAAAATGCTTTTCATTACATTTTTCACTAGGAAAAAGTCAGAATAAAATCAGTTTCCATTCACAGTATTATCTAAAATCTACTTTGCTTTAGAAAAAAATTCAACAATTAAAACACAAAACATACTAATTCTTTTCTTCTGCTATGCTGCCATTCGCAAGCTTGACTTTTGTTCTTAAAAAGCACCCAGAACACAGAGGCACTCCTGGTTGAATCGTCAAAGGTAAAACTAATGCGTTTTAACTGAACAGTACTTGAATGTTTCCATACCAAAGTCTTATTTCCTTACAAACCCATCCTAAGCAAGTTTACTCAGAAGTCTCACTGAGTTCAGAGTGATCATGATCAGTCTCGGCTTGTTTGTTCCCTGAAATAGCTAGTATGTCAGAGGTGATCAATATACTAATTTTTCAATGCTAGTGTCATACTTTCCAACTTTCAGGTGTACAGGCAGCACTCAATTTACGTGTGGGGTTATGTTCCTGGAAAATTGTGTGTCTATCAAAAACACATTAACTGAAACTCCTTTTCCCATGGAAAAATGGCCTTTGTGCTAGAGGGAAAAAGTCATGTGACACTCATGCTGATGAATGGTGACTTCTGTTTGCCCAAGATGATGTAGGGGGACAATTGAAGAGGGAGGCTACAGGGAGGGGAAGTGGCTTATGATGTTGATGGCTGAGGTAGCAATGTGTGGCAAGCAAACAAGTGGTAAGAGTTTAGTCCCAGTCAGGTAACTTGAGATACCCATTTGCTACTCCTGTGTCATACCTTTCCTGTTGCAAGAGGCAACCACAGGAGTTGCTCCCATTCTAGGACCAAGAAACTGTTCCTTCCCTTGCCACCCAGCAGAATGGATTTTCCAAGAGGTGCAGCCAAGCCCCCTCAGCATCTCCGGGAAGGCATTTTCTTTCTTTTTTAATCTTCTGGCTGTAGAGAACACTCACAGAGGCTGCCAGTGTCTAATGGGGTTGCTCGTTAGCAACTAAATAGAAGCTGTGTTATTTCAAAGACACAACTGTGCAAACTGCAATTCCAGTATTAGTTTGTAAATTGTGTTGTTTCAAAACCCCATAAGACCCCATTAATCAAGAGCTACCCGTATACAGTTTGAAATGGCCCTCAATACATAGTCTACACAATTATTACTAGCACTGGCACTGCGTGTTGTGTGTGTTTGGAATGCTTTTTGTGCACCTTCATTCTATCTCCCTTTCCATGCCTTACCAAAACCTGGAGGTAGTTGGGTGCAGTGAACAAAGAGTTCAGATGCTCCAAAGAATGGCTGCGCCTGCTTCCCTTTGCTGCTCTTATTTCCTGGAAAACAGCTTTTTAAAGACATTCTTCTCCTTCTTTTGCTTCTGTTTCTTGACATTTGCCTCTGGCTCTTGTCTCTCTGGAGTCTGCAGATTGTCAAAGCTCTTTGGTGTTTCAGTTGTGTGTTCAGTGTTGGCTACTGTAAAATAATTCGCATGAGTTGTTTTTCAGAACTGAAATGACAAATGCTAGAAATCTCCTCATAAAAATAGCCTTATGACCACTACCTTATGACAAGTTAGGCAGTTTCATGGATCTGTTGTTGACCATTTCATTCTATACACATATCATCTTTGTCCTTGCTGAATGACATAACCATAATTCAGGCAGCCATATCTAATGGCGCTCAGGGTGGGGTGACATGGTAACATGGCAGTGTCACACCCTGTGTCACTGTGACCCTGTGTTGCCCCTGTGCCTGCACACAACACCACGCCTGACCCCCTGCATTCAGAATGACTCCCTTTCTATGCCAAACGGATATGAGGGAAGGAGGGAGGGCCCAACTTTGCTTTTGCTTTCACCTTTGCCACTGCTTCTCATCATCACTGCCTGTGATTCCACATCCAGCACCCTGCCCTGTGCACTGCTGCCTGGGGCAAATGTCCCCACTCGCTACACCCTTAATACATCACTGAATTCAGGGGTAAAATGTGTATTCTGAATAGAATTTAAAATTGTGTCACACTGTCCAGGGCTGACCCAAGACCTCCTGAAACAGCATGCCACAGGGTGCCTCCCTTATTTGGGGAAGTGTCTGCTCCCCCACTCCAGCATTTGCTCTCTCCCCCCCCCCCAACAAGAAAGGAAAGAGGGGAAAGGGGTGGAAGAGGAGAGGAGCGGAGAGTGGCAGGCTAGAGCACTGCTTCCTTTTTCAACCCAGGGAGTGGAAGGAGCAGCAGAGGCAAGCTGGGTGACCCGTTCCACTCTGCTGCCCATGGCAATTGTTTCATGGGTGGGTTGACCCTGCCAGCATCTGCAGTTGAAGAATTCCAAACAGCAGAAAAGAGACCCTGGAAATCTGCTGTTGGTCAGAATTCACTGAGCCTAGTTAAATTCAGGATGCCAATATCCTTTTCACTGGTAGCTTTGCATTAACTCACTGCTGAAACACAGCATCAAAGTAAAAATTATGTGTTGTCTTCATGGTGGTCTTGCCAGAAAAAAAGAAAGCAAAGATGAGATTCTCTATGCCACAATCCTGGATTGACAGGATGTGTATCACTAGTAAGAAGGAGATCTACAATGAAAAGAATAAGGGAATCTTCTGCCTAGCACCACAGTGTCTGCTAAATATAAACTTGGCTCCTGATCCAAGTGGTTCAGCAGGAAATTTTATGGAATTGATGTAGCATTATATAAAGCTTGCTTTACTCAATGCTTTGCAGAGCCCATGGGGATTGGCTGGTGATTTGTCTATGTTTGACATCCTTCTCCAATTTAGAAGTTTGCATTGTGGAGGAAGGCCAAGGCTGTGACAAGAACAAGAAGGAACTTCACACAGGCTGTCTGATTTGAGAGCTGTTTTTCCAAATCATCCTTTTCCTCTAGGACTCAGTCAATTTCCTAGCCAATTTCATCTCTCATTTCATTTGCCATCTCACATTTTTACAAACATTTCCTATGGAAGAGATCAATTCCTCAATTTCTAAGCACCTGTATTCCTCAAGGTCAAACTGGAAAATTTTTTTGTGCTGAAGTCTATAAAATTGGAGGGGGTGTGTGTGTGTGTCTTCTCCCTAGCTGTTTTTCATGGAAAACTTACTTCCAGCCTCACAGCCCACCCAGGGGAAAAACAGGTGGGTAATTGTTTCAAGGAGAGAAGTGTCAGTAACATGTAGTACTCAGCACCATCCTCTCAACCTCCCCAATTGCATTCATTTGTTTAATAGCCATGCTTCTTCTGCAAACAGGTGGGGAGGGGGGATTCAAAGCTCCACAAAATGGCCACTGCTGCCAACCACTCAGGAAGCCGTGAAGCATGCAAATGCAGTTCATCCCTCTCTTTCTTTTCTTCCACAACCATAGACAAAAAGAAGGTCTGGATCAGTGGTTCCCAAACGTTTTTGATTGGCAGTTTCCTTGACCTACTGGGCCATTTGGCCATAGCTCTCCAACAGGTTTACAATCCTGTACATTGTATAGGGTGGCAGGTTTTTTGCAAGGATTCCGCAGCTCCCCTGGCTGCTGGTTTCCTCGGCTCCCTGGGGAGCCATGTCTCACAGTTTGGGAACCATTGGTCGAGACTCTAGGAATTCACCTTTGGCTTCTGGTTTGATTTGCTGGAGAGAGCAGTGGGAACACCAGGGTCTGGGTTTAAAGGCTTGCAAGGGAGTGACTGATCAGTGGCAATGTAGCTGGATTAGTTTGCAATTGCAGGCTAGGCGATTTTAGGTGGTAAGATAGATTTGGTCTGCAGGCTGAAAGTTGCCAACTCCTACTTCAGGGGTCTTCAAACTATGGCCTGAGGTCCACATCCAACCCACCACAAGATTTTATCTGGCCCTCAGCAACTTGTCTTTTTTGTCAGAGCATTTGCCAAACGTTTGACATTTCTACTCATTATATAGCATTTCTCAGTTTAAGCACAGCATTGTTTCTTTGTAATTGTCATATTTATCTTTTGTTCTGAACTATTTTTGTTCTGAACCATTTCTTTCAAAAAAGATCCAAATAAAACTTATTCATTCATTTAAATTTCATTCATTCATTCATAAAACTGATTTTTTTCGGCCCCCCAAAATGTGTAAAATATACAGTGTGGTCCTGGTACTGAAAAATTTGGAGACCCCAGCCCTGCTTTATAGGAAGATTTGGCAGCAACCCAGTTCTGACACATAGATCTGTGTAGTTTGCCTCACAAGTAGTTTGCCTTCAGCATAAGCAATGATGGCAGCTAACAATGTTCAGACTAAATGAGAGCAAGTTTGCTCTGCCTGGTAATACTCAAAGAGCAGCAGCCTCAATGGAGGTTTTCTTGTTTCAAGAAAAATCAGCCTATGCATGACCTACAGAATTTCCCACTGACATTTGAAGTCATATTCCATATTCCTTTGTATTTTCTCTGTATCTAAGTAGCATTTTCCTTTGGTGAGGACTGAGCCAGAGATATTATGAGGATTTCTGACCTAAGAGGTAATCAGACTTGCCTAGGATCCTGCAGCATTGTTCTTGCAATGGACCCAGCATTGTTCTTGCCATCTGGAGACTACTTCTGCTGGATATACTGTCAAACTTCCTCAGTTTAGCATTTTCAGGTTGCAATCCTATCCACACTTACCTGGGAATAAGCCCCATTGACTACAATGGGATTTACTTCTGAGAAGAGACGCATAGGATCAGGGGTGTAAGTTACTGCCCAGTGCCTGGGGCAGAGACATCATGGCATCATGTGACATCATGATGTCACTTCTGGGCTCTCTCCGGAGGAGGGGTCGTTGGTGGTTTTACACCCCCGTTATTCTCCTGTGGAGGCTCCCCTTTGAATGAGTGCCCCCTACAAGGGGGAGCCTCCCCAGGAGAAGGAAAGGGGGCATGAAGCCACCAGTGACTCCTCTTCCAGTGAGAACCTGGAAGTGACTGCCTTGTGCAGCATTGTACTGGGAGCTGTTTTCAATTCTTGGTGCCTCAGTGAAGAAACTCCCCATCTATCCCTCTCTGTTCAGGAATTTAGAGAAAAATACTTGGTCTCCATGTCACCTATAGAGCCATCAGACCAAGGCTGCTGGTGACTAAAGACAGGAAGAGGACACAGGCTACTCATATCTGCACACAATAACTGTGATGACAGAGAAATGCAATTGATATCATGATGTTTGCATCTAGAGTCTGCTCAGAAAACTGCACCTTGAACACTCTTTCTTGTTCACATTACCTTGGGCTTCTTGCCCTTGAGTTCCCTTCTCTTCTCCATTAGGATAAGGCCGAGTTGTGCAATAGCTCTGGGGAAGATCTGATGGACTAGACTTCATCAGGGTTGCTGGATCTGACTCCCTGGAAGTTGCAGAAGTATCTGAAAGGAGTTATTTATGGTTTTAAATTATATCCCATCCTTAAATGCAAAACATTTCCAATGATAAAATATAAGAACAATAAATCTCTAATATGAATAATCAATAACAACAAAGCTCTAATATGAATAATCAATAACAACAAAGCTCTAAAAGATCAGCCACAGGGGAAGACTATCACTAAAACACCTGAAGTATTTCTGAATCTCGGCTGATTCTTTAAGCTACAAATGAAGAATGTAGCATTTTCAATTAGAATTTGTTGTTTGGAAGGCATTATTGCCTCCTGTTATTGTTGCTTTTTCATATAGACCAGGCCTGCAGAATGTGTGATGTGACCTACCAAACTGAATGCAGCCCACACCAGCCTACCTCCCCCCAGCAGTGTCTGTTCTAGTGGCTGTCTGCTGGTATTCCTTGGCATCTTTTTAGATTGTGAGCCCTTTTGGGACAGGGAGCCATTAGTTATTTGATTTTTCTCTGTAAACTGCTTTGTGAACTTTTAGTTGAAAAGCGGTATATAAATACTGTTGTTAATAATAATAATAATAATAATAATAATAATAATAATAATAATAATAATAATAATAATAATAATGGTGACCCAAAAATAAAAAATTAAAAAAATAAAATTCTAACCGCTCTTTATTTTATGTTCTTATTAACTGAAACTAACAAATTATTATGTTACAAAAAGCTGAACACTGGATTACAATACATAGACTTGCAGCACAATCCTATGTATGCCTACAGAAGTAAGCCCCATTGAGTTCAGTATATTTACTCCTAAGTATGTGTATGCAGGATTGTAGCCTTAGACTGTGGTATACCACACAGCATGCTTTTGTTTCAATTCAATTTTTTCCCTGAAGCATATTTTGGTATGTTTAATGAAAGCAAAAAATATGCCAGTATTACCGGAATCTTCAGACTCCTGACCAAAGGTTATGCTAAAATTCTCTGTCAAATTATCTGATTCCTGGGAATTTCCTGCAGTCTGTTCTTCTTGTATAACTTTGAAGGAAGGTGTTCTCCTGTCAGCAAACAGTATTCACAGAAATGAGTTTCACTTCCTGAAAATCCAGCTAAGAAATAGCTGCACTGAGGTGGGTGAATATGCAAGTATATAGTATTGTGGGGTCCCCTGCCCTTCGAACTCTTCTCAACTGGACAGACCCACATCAGGGGTGAAGAGGTCAGACATGGCAAGCAGTATTGGGGAGGTAGCCGACCAGACTCTAGTATATTTACTGCTTCAATGGGGTTTACTGAAGGCCCATTGAACAAAAAAAGAGCCCTTAAATCAAGATTCATCACACCAAACAGCCCCTCCTCTTTTCCGTCACATCACTCTGCACTCCAGAATCCTGCTCCTAGCTCCTCCCCATGAGCTCCACCTAGTTATCGGAGTGGACTGGGCTGGCAAGAAAGGATGTGCCTAGCGCTGGACACTTATCAGACTTGGCAGCATAGGTGTGATTGCAGTCAGAACTGCAGCTACTGCTCCTTCCACTTGGATGGCTCCTTCTCCTTCTTTGTGAAAGGCAGCACCACCACTTTAGTTTTTACAGCTTTCTTTCATTTCCTTCTTCCTTCCCATTTGTGGGAGAATCAGGAAGCAAGGAAAACCTGGAACACTCCCTTTATGACATCACTACTCCCCTTCCTTTCCAAAAGAACTGGGAGAGCAGTGTTCTGATACAACTACATCCTTGGTCAAATGTGTGGTCAAAATTGAATGCTCAAACATTAAGCACGAGTTTTTACGTATATATGCAGGAATTGTGTAATTAAAAAATTGTGTTTGAACTGCAACTATGTATTAGCAGAAGAGGCAAGAGGTGGGCACCCTTGCCAATGTGCTGCCTGGAATGACTACCTTAGTCTGTGTCATGAATAGGCCAGCCTTACTATTGCAGTATGTCCCAGACCTAAAGCAGTGGTTCCCAAACAGATTTGTGGCTCCCTGAGGAGCCATGTAAATGAGCTAGGGAGCTATGGAATCTTTGCAAAAAACCAGTTGCCCTAGCAACTGTTACCCTGCAAATGCCTGATCTCGGAAGCTAAGCAAGGGTCAGGCCTGGTTAGTACTTGGATGGGAGACCGCCTGGGAATACCGGGTGCTGTAGGCTTATACCAGAGTCTTTCGAGACTGAAGGTTGCCAACCATATACCAGGGATCTGCAAACTTTTTGGCCAGAGGGCCGCATCAAATCTCTGGTGTGGTGTGGAAGGGCCGGAAAAATAATTTAAATATAAAATTTAAATAAATAAGAGATGGAACTTAGATGAGCGAATAAATGAAAGAATGGGCGCATTCATTCAAGCTCTCTGGCCCTCAGAACACCCTCCAGACACAAACAGAGCACAGTTCTGGTCATGTTCAGTTGAGTGGGCCAGAGGCTTTCAGGGGACAAGAGGGTGGCTGCGTGCCGGAAAGAGGCTGGCTGCGGGCCGCATCTGGCCCCTGGGCCGGGGTTTGGAGACCCCTGCCCTATACAATGTAAAGGATTGTAGCTTTAATGGGGAGCCACAACCAAAGGCCCAGTTGGTCAAGGGGAGACACCAGACAAAAATGTTTGGAAATGTAAAGGATCACCTGTCTGATCTGGCATTTTTTCTGAAAGATGCAACAAACTTGAAAATGACTGCTTTATTGATATACTAGAAATATGACTAGCTCTACAGAAAGCAGTGCATTACCTGGGAAGCAAACCTTTTGTGACCTGCTTTTCGGCAGAACTTCCAGCTGCAAGAATCCAAGGTTTTATCTGAGTCCTCACAGCATTTGTGGCAATGGGAAGTTCCTTCTGTAAAAAACAGTGGCTGCTTTGGCTGCCTTGTATTGTCAATGGGGAAAAAAAAACAGTCAGAAGGAAAATAACTATTATCAAGGAGTTATTAGTATAATGACAAAAATTACTATGCTAACTAGAGTGTATTTTGGAATGCTGTATCAAACTCTATATTCATTTTCCTTTTGCCCAAATCACCTCCGAAATCATAATTTATCAAGCCACAAACGTCCTTGTGGGTTTCGTGGGTGGAAACACAGGACAGACATGGTGGTGGTGAGGAAATACTCCATAAAACCGAATTAAGCTGACTTACCTAGGTTACTCTTCAATGCTTGCATCCAATCCTCCATTAGTTTCTGAGAAGGTGCTGCAAAGTAATATTCTGCTCCACTGATTAGCCTGTAAGTTATGGACAAAAGGAATGAGCCATTAGCCTTGCATAAGAACTGGATTTTTTGTAAAATCAACCCAGCTGTATAGATATAAGATACGGACCACTTATGGTTACTAAAGGGGAATCCTACTTAAGCTTATAAAACAACTTCACATGAGGATCTGAATCTCTTTTCTCTTCTCTATTCCCATATTATCTGTTGAGGAAGGGAATAAATTGCTTAAATGGACAGAAAATTAAGACAATCTTTTAAATTCAGATAAGGGCAATGTTATGATAGTAACTGGTGTTGATACTAATGTTTTGGATAATGACTTTACCATTTCACACTGTGAGAGAACCTTACCTGGCCTAGTTAGAAGATGTAACATTAGGGAACAGCCACAGAAGTTTTACTTTAACGATATTGTGAACTGACACTTATTGTTTCACAATTCATGGGCATAATTAAGGGCTGATTTTGTTTTATATAAACAGCGGCTGCACAGAATGCATTTAGCATTAAAATAAATGGATCTAAGCAAACTTTGGCCACAGTCAGAGCAAAACACAAAATACTCATGTTCTGTTTGCAGTGCCCCCAGTATGTTTTACCGTAAGTTGAAGGCATTTTCTTTTCTTAAATAATCAGTCAGCCTCTTGCACTCTGCTCCGACAGTGCTAATTGACAAGACTGGAGCTGAATTCTGAAGAAGAAAAAAGTAACAGAAGACTTTGAATTCTGTTGTTCAGATTCAAACTCTTACCCATTTGTAATTTCTAGATCAGTGGTTTGCAAACTGTGCCAGAGAACCCTGGAACCTGTAGCATAGCCAGAGAGGGTGCAAAGCACTACGTTTTGCAGGGAGCCTCACTGCAGTGAGCAAGGGGCCGTGCCCCCTCCACTTTGGAGTCATTCCAGACACTGGGAGCAAAATGGAATGGCTCCGATTTGGAGCCAAATGGACACAGGGGTGCGCAGGAAAGCCCATCCTTGCTACATGTGCCATTCTGAGCACTCAGGGGGTAAGTGCTATGCACCTCCCCTGCCCCCATGAGAATGTGGCAAATCCACAGAAAGCCACAGCTTGCTAGGCCACTGCTGAGCATGATATCTAACACAGTAAAGAGGATTCCATTATACTAAAGCCTTACTGGACCTATTTGTCTGAAAACATGTACATTATCTACAACTTATCACTGAGCTGCAGGACCTACTTTTTTTTTTTAATGATGAATTTCTGAATCATGGTGTTACAACAGAGATATTCATCAACTGGATTGCAAGTTTTTGATCTGTCATACCAAAGACCAAGTCCTCCTCATCTTCAAAACAAACTTCTATCTTATAATATTTCTTTCTCAAGAAATTGTATTTTTAGTAGGCAAAACTTATAATACACCCTTTAAGACACAGTTGAAAGTTTTTAAAACAAACTACCTTGGAGGCGTCCTTTCCATTACTGTAGAAGTCAAGTTTTTGTCTTTCAAGTTTAACATAATAAGTGCTCCAAGCCCTTGTCTTTGGCTACAAAATGGATAAACAAACAATATCAACAGTCTATCAATTATATCCTTTGGAATGGACATTCTACAGATAATCACATCTCACTATTACTTCAGTTTGAATCCCACAACCTGGCCCCAGAGTCCAGCAGTGGAGAGGGGGTTGGCTTCGCCTTTCCTCCTCCTCCTCCTCCTCCTCCAACTGCCTCCTTTTCCGAGCCTGCCCCAGCCCCAGGGGAACAGACACAGAGCAGCACTCAGTTTGCCTGTCCAGAGAATTCTCATCACTAGCCCTGAGTGCCTTATGAAGGCCTTGGCCCTTGCCTTCCTGGATTGTCTCTCCCAGCCCCACCCTCAGCTTTACCTGCTCTAGTCCTGGGGTTAAAGGGCCAGACTAGGGAGCCTCTTATCCTGCGAGAAGCAGACAACCCTGTACCTTGATGGGCCCTGGATGGTGGGCAGACCAGATGCACAGCCGTGAACAGTGGCTGAACAGTGTTGGTGGCCTGCTCCTTTACCAGGGTTACTCATAGTTCAAATAAGATGCAGACACGGAAGCTCCCATTTCCAAGTCTATTTACATATATATATACACATACACATAATATGTATATACATACATAATACATACATATATGTATATACATATGTACATACATATATACATACATACTATGTATATATGTGTATATATATATATATATATATATATATATATATATATATATATATATATATATATATATATAATATGTATTTATATGTACATACATATATATACACACACACACACACACACACACACACACACATATATATATGTACACAGCAGTAAAGGAAGTCCATAGCAGTCTCTTAGCAGTTCAGTCCAAAATGTTACAGACAGAAGGAGAAAGAAAACAGCCCCAGAAGCCAGCTCCTGGTCCTCCACCTTTATATTTCATTTAGCCAATCAGATTTTACATTACAGCAACCCAATGTATCAGCTTTTGATGACTCAGCACGACTTTGCACTTTCAGCTTAATTACAGGCACCTGGTCTGGTTGACCTGTAGTGCACTTTGTCCTGTTCTGGCTTGTAAATTTGTATCTGGACAAAGCAAAAGAATTTAATATGAGCTGTCTTTAGTGAGCTCATAAAGTTATATCCTATCTGCCTTTTCTTTCAACACCATGAAGGAAGTTTAACTAACTCTTAATTAGCTCTTACCTGTTTTCTTCCTGGAAGGATCTGGTCCCTCTTTTCCAGGAAACCCTCCATGCTCTGGTGATTTGGAGAAACCTGAAATACATAAGGTCCTTTAGAAAGCTTAAGTTAACTTGATGAACGCTTGGGCATAGCAGCTTATATCAACATAAGGTAAAAGGCCACTTGCTACAAATTCAGAGTTACACACAGATACACAGGGTTTATCACCAGTTTATCCATTCAGTTCTGGAGAAGCCAAGATCTGTGACTAGGCTTTAGACAATACAAAATACAATACAAGCATTAGAGAAAAAGGAACTGTGCTACGTAAGCGCTTTCTGTCACAACTAGATGGTAATGGGTCAATAGAAAACCTTGTTTATTATATACAAAAATGACAAATTCACTGCCACTCTTCCTGATTGTGGAATATTCTTTCAAAACAGAATGGAAACACTGGAAACAAATGACAACTTACCTCAATTATTGATCTTTCGGGAGGTAAATCTGAGTGTAATGCAGTTGGAGAAATGTCTAGCAATTCGTGAGGCACAGACACAGGCATTCCTTCTTTGGTTTCTGCATCAGAAAAGGATCTTTCACAAATATTTTTCACATTTGGTGGTTCAAAATCACCAGTGTGTTGTGGTAATGGATCACTGATAGTTTGCTGGATTTTCAGAGCAGGAGGTAGCGAAGAAGGCAAAGAGTTCTGGCTTTCCAGAACTGAGTCTTGTAGGCCAAGCAACTCTGGTGCAGGTGGACCAGTAACATCAGTGGAATGAGTGAACCCAAAATCTTCTCCAGAACAGAACTGGTGTGAACTCTCTTTGGATTTTTGCATAGGGGAGACAAAGCTTTCTAAGGGAACCTTCAAGGTGAGAGCTGGTGATACAGATGGCAATCCTTGCCTGCTTTTTGGTTCAAGCAGTCTTGTGTGTGTTCTACGCCTCTCTGAGGGTCTTCTTCTTAGAGAAGGCACTTTGATCAATTTTCCCCTATCACTTTGCCCATTCTCAATATCTATTTGTTTCAGTAGCTTCATTTCCCTCTGAAAGAAAAAAAAATTATACCAATGAGCTAAATAAAATGAACAGTTATGAGAAATAGGATATACCTATCCATTCTATACTGCATGAGTACCAACTACTATGTGACATTTGCAAGATCCCTGTCACTAGGAGAGATGATATTTTGACCCCCTGAAAGGGGGAATGGCCATCAAATGCCAATTGTCTTTTCACCTCTCTCTTGTGATAAAAGAGACAACCAGCTCATTAACTCAGACAACAGCACTAGCTCCAATGTCTCACTTAGTTCCCCCATCAAGGAACTATAACAGATTTTTAAAAAGCCACTGATTCTGCATAACCTTTCAAAACAGAAAGAGAGGAAGGCCCAGCATGGAGATTGGCTGCAGGACAGATTCCCTGATTTTGAGTTAGGCTGTGGGATGCTTACTCAAAGGATCCACAAACATGAGAAAAGTTAATTTAATAACTAATGTTTACCTGAGTAACACCATGTGTATAAAGTGTAAAGAGCTTTGAGAGGAAGGAATTTTCAGTGAAAAAGTAGCAGAGGAATTGCATTGGTTAACCCTTTCTTGTTAGCTAGTTTTCTGCTCATTGCCCACCCCAGTTGCTTTCCCCTCTGCACAACGTAATTTGCATGTTTTCTCTCATAAACATGCATATGGGTGTTTAGGGGTAATTTTGAGAGGAAAACCAGGTGGTCAGGAATGGTTTAATAAGAACCTATCAAATAAATAATAATGATAATAATAATAATAAGCCTTATATAAATATAAGCTATATAAATAAGTGTGTGTGTGTGTGTGTATGTATGTGTATATATATATATATAAATACCTGGCGATAGTAGAATTAGATAGTAGAATAGTAGAATAGTAGTATATATATATACTACTTAATTAGATAGATAGATATATATCTATCTAATTATATATAGATATATATACTACTATTCTACTATCTAATTCTAATTAATTAGTATATCTATCTTAATTAGATAGATATATATCTTAATTAGATCTTAATTAGATAGATATATCTAATATATCTATATTAGATATATTAGATTATCTATCTATTAATTAGATATATCTATCTAATTAAGATCTATATTAGATCTTAATTAGATATATATATATATATACTAATTAATTAGAATTAGATAGTAGAATAGTAGTGTGTGTGTGTGTATATCTGTGTATATGTGTAGTGTGTGTGTGTGTGTGTGTGTGTGTATACAGCTGTGATGTATGCAAGATGATGATGATAGTTGAAAAGACAGCTGAGAGGGCCCAATATCTTTTGTCTTTGGGCAACAAAACATATTGCCCCAAGAACATATTACCCACTATTATCACTTCACCTTTGTCTTTCTATTCAGCTGCACAAACTTTGCCTCTTGGGCTTCCAACATCTTTTCGAAATCTTGATGCTTCTTCAGTAGTTGCTCAACGTTAGAGACAGAATTCTGGATAAGCAAACCAGTAGAGAAAAATCACTTAATACAGGGATATTCATGACAGAAGACTATAATCTGAAAAAACTGAGATGTTTTCAAGTTATCTGACAGAATTAGCTATCAAGTTTATTATAAATATGATTAGTTCAGAGAAATCACCATTCTATGTCTCCTCTTTAAGGTGTTAAATCATTGTTTAGGACATGAAGAAGCAATAATATTCGGGTTCTTGTTTGCTCCAAGAGCAGGAAAATTCAAAGAGAAACGTCCTCTACAGTCACACATGCAGCACCTGTTCCATTTATGTCAATTTCATTAAATATTATGCAACATACAGATCAGCTGAAGTCCTCTATTTCACAATATGTTTTCAAGGTATCTTTTGTTGTTCCTCCTGTGGGGAATCACGTAGCCCAGGCCAATCATTCGGCCAAGTACTCTGTTCACATAGCATTTATGCTGTCCTTACTCACCCCATAGCTAGGATCAGAGAGAAAACCCTCCTTGGCAGTTAGCCAAGCTTCGGCTTGTTCTAGCTCCCTTTGCAGTAATTGGATCTCCCAGTTTTCCTCATACAAATCCTTCTTCATGTCCCAGCAATCCTTCACCTTTCTCATCAGCTCTAACAGTTCTGACAGTTTCTCTTCAATCTATAGTAACAAAATGCAAGATTTAAATAAAAGTTGAGGGGGGGGGGAGAAAAAGGACGCTATTAGCTATTAGCATTTCAAATGCTAAATAGGTTGATTTTGTGACCTCTCCAGAAAAACAGTTGGGCTTTCTGTTGTCAGAAGTTGAGCCTATATTTTGCACTAGAACATAACTTATGAATTACCATTCTATCAAAAAACACTCAGGAGCACAATAAAAATAAAAGATTTACCCAATAAATTTGTAAAAATAACCATCAACAATGGAAAGATCAAATGTACAAAGTTCCTTTTCCCCCATAAGTGCTCCAGTGAAAATGCTTGAATTAATGAAAGATCTTAGCATCAAAACTAGGCCATGAAATGGACCAGTGGGTCTTCTTTAGGAAGCTGTTTCACAACTTACAGCCCAATCCTGAGCTGCCCAGGGTGCGCAGCTTCGGCGGTGCCTCAAACAGCTGCCGCCACATCCTGAGCACCTCAGGAGAAGGGAACTTTTGTCCCCTTCTCCCAGGTAAGGGAAGTAGCCCCGCAATGGGGCTACTCAATTTGCTGCCAGCCAAAAGGTCAGTGGTAAGGTAAATGCGTTTGTGTAGGGTGCTGAGCCCTACACAAACGGACAGGATCTGGTGGAGTGTATATTGCTTCGGACTGAGTGCACATTACCCCATGTGACAAAGAAACGTATGCACATGCTACCAAAATGTCCATATAAGTTGCTAATAAAACAGACATTTGTTTTGCATGACAGCCCTTGATATGCACCAAAATATCATTATCCCATTTATACATAATTTATCTCCTAGAGCAGTGGTTCTCAAACCCACCAGTTAGTGTAACACTTCCCTTGCCCCTTTAAGGGGTGGGGGAAGGGGAGGAAGGCAGCGACGCAATCCCCAGGATCGTGGCGCTAGGGGGGCGAGGGGGGCGCTTTGCACTTGCTTTCAGAAGGCAGGGCCGCAGCAGGCTACAGGAGGTGCGGGGAGCCCTGCGCAGCCCTGCACAGCGCTCCCCGAGGCTTGGAACGCTCACTAAAAGCAGGTGCAAAGCACTTCCGTTTTGCAGGAGGTGCTTTGAGCCTGCTTTTAGTGAATGTTCCAAGTCTTGGGGAGCGCTGTGTAGTTCTCCCCGCACCTCCTGCAGCAACCCTGCCTACATAATGTGAGTGCAAAGCACCCCCTGGCTCCCCTTAGCGCAGCGATCCTGGGGATCACATCGCTGCCCTAGCCCCTCCCCTACAAGAAATTACTGAGGGAGTAAAGCTTCCTCAAAGTTTGAGAACCACTGTCCTAGAGGCTTCCATTCAGATCCAGAACCACAAGATGGACACAGACTATCAGATGGGACAGAGTCATCTGGTTCTTGTAACCGGCAAGCAGTATTTATTTTTATTCTCTTTATTATCAAAAAATAATAAAAATATGTGTCTCCAAAAAGTGAAATTCACAGCAGCCACAGATTCTGAAGATGTTTTTATCCCCTGATCTCCAGATCTCCTTACAAATCATACATCAGGCAAGCTGAATATCTTTGCAAAGGTCAATGTATGAAGTTACAGAGATATCAAGACCATGGGGAGCTTTTCAACAGAATCTCACCCCTCTTCCCCCTTTCATAATAGTGATAGAGATTTCAGAGGGTTAACTTATCTTCTCTTGTTAACACACAGATCTAGTGGTAGCAAAATGAAAAAGCAATTCAAAGTGGCAGAAAACAAGTGCCATGCCAATGGTTTTCTATGTCCACCTTTGAAAGGAACTTCTGCCCAGGTGAAAGAGCAGTTATTTATGGACTAACTGAAGCAATAACAGATTCTAGTGTAGTATCTAGGCATCTGTTCTCTTCCTCCTCTATTGTACGATTCAGCTTCCTGGCTGCTCTCTTTTGGGGTTCTACAAACAACCTGACATAAAGTACCTTGATTGTTCATTGTTGTGGTCTCAGTTATCAAGGCTGAGTAAGAACGGTGTGGTGAGAGGGGAAGGCTGATGTATGAAGGTTTATTTATTTATTATTTCATTTTAAAAGGTATGTGTAGCCCTCCTGGAAATCTCCAAGAGAAAGGCACTGCAGCTAAAGGCTGCTGACATTGCTTGACTACGAGGATAGTGGGCCACTATCCCTCTGGGAACAAAAAGAAAGAGAGACTCCTAGGCGAGAGTGATGCACTGCTTGATCTATTTGGAAAGAGTGACTTTAAAAACCTACTTATCCAGGTTGGCTGGGTGTAAAGAAATAACCATTGTCACTCCAGCCACAGTCTTTCCTGCTTCATTGCCTGCAGCTCCAAGGTATACTAGGGGGCTGCATGAGATATGTGAGCAGGGAGAGGGAGCAATTGGGTTTACTGCTTGGGTCATCTCATTATTCCAAAACGATGACCAGGTTTTTGACAGAACCTACAGCCATGCTTTTTAGGAATCACTGGAGCCATCAGATTCTGGGGCACACCGTCCTAACTGGCCCCTCACCGCTGCAGAGCTGAAAAGTTACTTTGCTTTTAGTGATATGTCCATGACAAAGGAGTGATGGGAATCACATACAGATTCAGATCATTTCATCCATGTCCTGCACTATAAACCAGATCTAGAGTATGTCCTAATAATGCATGAGCGGGGTCAGACAGCCATTGGGATAGATCCTTGATTGCCACAAACTCCTTAGCTACTCTCAGGGGTCCTGGCATTGAAGCTGAAATCTTCCAACAATAACAGTATTTATATACCACTTTTCAACAAAAAGTTCACAAAGCGGTTTACAGAGAAAATCAAATATCTAATGGCTCCCTGTCCCAAAAGGGCTCACAATCTAAAAAGATGCAACACCAGCAGACAGCCACTAGAAAAGACACTACTGGGGTTCCAACAACCTTGGGGTTCTCAATGCCATGCCAAAAAGCACCTCCAGTAGCTCAGAAAGGGGTGGGCAAAGAGCTGGGTGGCACAGCTATAGAATTCTTACCCTACCCAAATCTCCCTTTTCCATCTGCAGACACTCAAAAACTAGTTAGCGCAGTTGGACGAGATGCCTGGAAATGGAACTGCAATTATTGTAAGACCCTTTGAGCATGTGATGGGTGATATACTAATGTTTGACATACACACCACACAGAGCCAAACCCTGAACCTTGCTTAAGGAATTGGACTTATCCTATCCCTCCCCACAGTTCCTCCTCTCAGTGAAGATAATTTCTTCCTCATGCCCCATTTTTGTTAAGAAATCCAAACAGCACTATGGATAAACATTAGGTTAACCAGATTACTCGTGTAACAAAGATTTTTAATTAACATCAAACCCTGGTTAAGCGGGGCTGGGGAAACTGGTTAGCTTCCACAGTGATTAATTACAGTTCTGTTGCATTCCTTAACCATGATTAAGGGGGGATTGTGCTCCAGGGAGGGGAGAATCTGTGGAAAGGGATTCAGAGTGAGGCCTGCTCTGAAACAATTCAAAGATTAGCCACATGATGTATACCCTGACCTCGAGATCTTTCTAAGGCAGCAAATGGCTATTCCAAATTAATTTCCTGCCTTTCACAAATGCATCTAATCCTGCTGCAGCTTACCTCCATGGACATAAAGTGCCCATCCTTCACCAGGCTATTTCCAAACTGGAGCAGATCTTCATATTTCAGCCACTGCTTCTCTATGTCACGCTTGTACTCCTCATGGTGTTTAATAAGCAGTTCAGCACCAAGTAGATCGCTTGCCACATCATCAGATATGATCAGGGCATGCATCTCATTGGCCCAGGTCCTACAGGAGTCAACCAAAATGGAAGCACCAAACATTACTTCAGTATTTCCCCAGAAATTAAAGTAGGAGATTCCATTAATTAACACAGGTATGGAGCATACTGTGGTTTATACATTCACATTCGTACAAAAAAAATTAATAGACAAATTATTGCATTATATTATATTCAAGTGTATCCATAATTGTATAACTAGGCTGATATATTGGTTCTGTTGGGGGTCAATGGGACCCTAGTCACTGATTTCAGTGGTGTCAGGATGTCATTTGTATTTTTTTAATGCATCCAAAAATCTTATTGCTGCAAAACAAAGATACGTCAGTTCATCTTCATACACACATCAGCTCTCTGCAATTGCTGAAGTAGATTTGGACTCGTTCTGCCTGCTGCAGCTTTTGTCTTCTCTCCAGAGCCTTCCGGTCAAGCTTCTCCCAGCATTCCTCCACTTCTGACAGTCTTTTCATCATGTTGTCCCTGGGCTGAGGATACAGGTGGCCAAGATGCCAGGCCTCTCCTCTGACCCTCTCTAGCTCTTTTGCAATGGCCGCCAGTTCCCTCTGGAACACAGAAAGGACCAATCAGAAAAACAGAGGGCACGAGTCAGTACTGAATCTTCAGGAGATTTATTGTTTGCTTATTAGCAGGCACCTCAAACTATATTGGATAAACTTGCAAACGTTAACACTGCAACTACTGTTTTAGTCCTGTTCAACTACTCTAACTCTCTGATGACAGCCACAAAGGTGGCTCTAAATACATGCAGACTACCTTGCCTGCACGGCAATTAAATGTGGCAAGAAGCAACCAGCCATCACCTGACAAACCTCCTGAGAGAAGTTGAGTCATTAAATGCAGTTACTAAAGCAAACCTTAAGGCCCACAGACCCTAAAGCAACATCTGAAATGGCAAGACCAGCTCTGAACTGAGCACCCAGGAGTGCAGAAACAGAGCAACAGGGAGACACAAAAATCATAGTTTCAAACAGTGGCACCTTGCAGAGCACATGCTGGGTTCTCAAAACCCCACAGGAGCCCACTTTTTGAAAAGCTAGTTTGTTTTGTTTTAAATAAATACAAATATTTATTATAAAAAAAAATCTAGTTGCATTTTAACCTTACGCTTTAATACGTCTCTTCTTCCCATAGGGCTCTTCTAGTTTCTTCCTCCTTCCTCTCCTCAATTGCTAATGGCCACACTGAGATGGTTCTAAGCAGTGGGGCTTCTGTCTCTTGAGAGTATCCCAGCTGCTGCCTTCTGGCAGCCTGGTCAGCTGCAGCCTCTGCTGCAAAGCCCTCCAAATGCCTGATAAGCTGGGGAGGCTGAAGAGCTGGTGGGGCAATGGGGTGGTGGTGAAAGGAGTCATTGCTGAGTGGGGGGAGGGAGAAGGAACTGATGGGACAGTGCATGCACTTGTACAAGGGCCCCCAACATGGGCATGGCCCAGGGCCTGTGCACAACCTGGTGCCAAGAAGGAAATCCTGGAGCTTTCTTTAGCTTTCTTGATTCATTTCTTCATTCCTTAATTTACAGGAGCAATGGGCAGGATGAGGTGAAAGATTTGACAGTCACGTTGTGTGACAAATTCTGGGTTCAGTCTAAAATTAAAACCTACTCATTTAGGGCAGACTGCGCGTACCTAAGGAAAAGCAGACACGTACATATTCAGTTCTTATTGGGAGGCCATGAACTATACTGTACTTCTGTCATTTTTGAAAAGCAAATGCCAGTTCTTTAGG
The DNA here is from genome assembly GCF_035046505.1 of Tiliqua scincoides. Classification (NCBI taxonomy): domain Eukaryota; kingdom Metazoa; phylum Chordata; class Lepidosauria; order Squamata; family Scincidae; genus Tiliqua; species Tiliqua scincoides. The sequence continues at coordinate 15,752,204 of NC_089821.1, forward strand.
CTTTATTCATGTAGGTGACCAGCTCCACTTACCTCAATTCCTTCATGTTGGCTGAGCAGGGTCTGCACACCTGGCAGGTCGTAGCCATAATCTTCTCGGTCAACCACTGCTTCCTTCTCCTGCATCCATCCCTTTAGGTCATCCACATCGTGATCATATTGGTGAACTTGATGAGCTGCTCTGAGATTCTGAAACATAAATATATGCAAGCAATAACAATCTTACCATCACAATTTTGCAGCATGCTGGAAGCACAGTAGACATGAAAACAGGGGTCACTGACTTCACTAAGGGTGCAGTCCTGACCTGGGATGGGCTGGCGCAAGCACATTTGTGCCTTTTTGTGGGTCGGCTGGACCGGCGCATGGATGTGTGCCGGCCTATGGAGGCTGAATCCAACCTCCGTGCCAACTCAGGAAAGGAGCCTTGTCAACGCAAAGCTCTGGGGTGGGTGGGGAGGAGGCTGGAGGAGAGCAGGCAGAGGGTGGTTCCGGGAGCATGTGGGCAGGGAGCGGAAGACGGGGCTGGGACCTGGCAGTTATGCCGGATCACAACCCCCATTCCCCAGCAGTGCGGAACGACTTCAAGCTGATCTGCTCTCCTCCGACTTATGCCACCTCAGGAGATGGCACAAGTCCGAGGGGACCCATAGGGGCTACAGTGGCTTACCCAGGGGTAAGGGGAAGAGTCTGCCTGTTCCAGCACAAGATAGGATTGTGCTGTAAGATGCCCTGCTTTGTGCAACCCGAAACATCACTCTAAATATTGGATCGTATTTGCTTGTCCCTTCAAGCATTTTTTATAATCAAAGGGCACAGAGATGATTCATGCAGCCAAGAACTAGTTTGTTTCACCAAGCAAACCCGTCCTCATACACAGCATTGTGTTGGAGAAATGTATAGTGTGGGCTAGTTGTAGCATGCATGGCCAACAGCAAATGAAGGCAGTATTATTTGGAGCTGACAGGTTCAGAAGAATTGCCACAGAATAAACACATGTACTGCCAATGTGTACAGAGTGTTTCTCTATGTGATCTCCATGTACACTGGGATAGAATTATGTGGATTTTTGTGGATTATGTGGACAATTTTTGATTGCTTGAACCAGCTTGTAGTTTACAATGAATGAATTTGTTGAGTAGCAGCAATGGCACTAAGAGTGAAGACTCTCAGAATGTTTAGGCACTTACCTCAGCTCTTCTCTGGATGGCTTGATGCAGTCTCTCCCATGCGTTATTGATCTGTTGAGTATTCTTCTGGACATCACTTATTTGGCTATGGCACGTTCTCTCCAGATGGGATGCTAAGTCATTTATCAGGAGAACTTTGGCATGTCCGAGAGATCTTACCTCCTTCACGAAATCTTCAAACTTTTTCTCCAGAATCTGTAGGATATGAAACAAAACAAGGATCTTAGATTATTCAGAAGCTCCAATAACTACACAATCTTTCTGCCCCTTAGCAGTGCACTGTTGATATAGTATCAAGAAAAAGTAAACAGGAGTTTGCAAAGTCACCAGAGGTTGCAATCCTATACGCACTTTCCTGAGAATAAATTTCATTTAACACAATGAGCCTTGCTTCTGAGTGAACCTGTATAGGATTGTGCTGTAAATTAAATATTAAAAGTATACAATAAAGATATATTTTTTTAAAAAATTATTATTATAGCATCATCAGTGATCAAGGCGGGATGAGATTTGAAGGAAGTGAGGAAACAAGAATATTCATTTCTGCTGGTATCTCCAGGAATGCTTAAATGGGTGAGGAAAAAGGCAGAAGTTGTTGCAGCAACTCAGTTTGGTGCTAGTATAAAATCTGGTTACAATCTTCTGGTTATAAGAGTTAAAAGTTTCTGAGAAGAATAAGCATATGTCACAAGCTGTCTCTAGATCAGCACCAAGTTCTTTCATGTCTTTCAGTGACCCCATAACATCAAATACTATAATGCAGTATAGCTCAGGTCTTACTATTCTGAAAGCATCAAACCTGTTTTACCTCAACATCCTCCAAATCCTGGCCATAGTTATCTGATTCCGCCACAGTTTGTTTGTTTGAAAGCCAGGCATCCACCAACTGCAATTCCCTCTCAAACTGATGCAGTTGAGATTGTTCTTGTAGACTTTTTCTTTGGGTCTCAGCTTTATGTAGGAGAGAGATATACTCTTCCAAAACTGCTTGGAGCTTGGGAAGGATAGTTGAGCTGTTTAAATAAAAAAAGTTGCAGCTTTAGACTCATTTCTGCCACTGTCATTGCACCCAGCAGCTTTAATCGAGACAGCCGTTATCTATACTCATAAAAATATCAGAGCCAACCAAAGCTTTATAAAACACATGCAACACACACTGTCTGCATAAATGGAATGTACAAAAAAAAATGCAAGATTTGAGGCTGCACTGTAAGGCAGAGGCGTAGTTAGATAGGGTGCAAAGCGCTAAGTTTTGCAGGCACCTGAACACATCTTGCATGCGGCCCCTTCTCTGAGGAGCCATTCTGGGTGGGGGAGCACCGCCATTCTGGGTGGTGGGAGTGTTCCACCTCTGTTTTGTTCCCATTGCCCAGAATGGCTCTGAAGGGGAAGAGAGGGGCCACTTGAAGGGCACATTTAGGCTCCTGGAAAACTTTGTGCTTTGCACCCACTCTAGGTATGCCACTGTTGCATGAGCACATGCCAGGATCTCTGGCAAAGTCACAAGGACTACTGGAGGGTAATATTTAATGTAGGATCTCAAAACACACACACCCCTCACTGAACAAGAAATCCTATCTGTAGAATAATGGTGAATAAGAGATCCAAAGATATGATCTTGACACACAATGATGGCGGCATGTACTGGATGAAAGAATTATATATAAAGGTTGATCATATTCCCAAAAGGTTAGGTCTTGTGTCATTCAAACGGACTGACAGCCCAATACTGAGCTGCCCAGAACACAGGACTGCCAAAAAGCTGAAAATGGCTGCCACAGCATCCAACACGCAACCAGGGAGCTGCCACTGGCTCCTCGGGAGAAGGGAATGTTGGTCCCCTTCCCCTGAGTAAGGAAAGTAGCCTCGCAATGGGGCTACTCAATTCTGTGGCAACCGTTGGGCTAGTGCGGAATCAAAGAGCTCTGTGCTGGACCACGTGTCCTGACACAGAGCTCAGAATCTGGTGCAGCTGAGCTCCACTGGTCCCGTCCTCCACCCAACCCACTCCCTCCCCCACCACGCCTCCTCCCTGCCCGCCCTCCGCCCACCTCCCCCCATTCCAGAATGCCTCCTCCTCGCCTCCCCATGCCCCCACCTACCTCTCTGCCTCCCGGTGGTTCAGGTGATCCCCCAGAGCTAGCCTAGCGCCTGCTGGCACTGGGCTATCTCTGGAGCTCAGCCGGTGCTAAGCCCCGCAAATGTGCCTTATGGCACATTTGCAATGGTGTGCGCCAGCGGTGAACCAGTGTACATTGCATAGGATTGGGCCCTGACAACCAAACAAGACATTATTTGGTTGAGGTGGTTTTTCCTACTTCTACAAAATAACGAAGAGGAACCTGCATACATGGATATTCCTTTTTCCATAGTCTCCAATATGATAGGGAATATAGTCACCTTAGTGTCAGATGCAACTATTGCCAAAAATAAGTCTCCTGAAGCATTATGAGGAGTTGAAGTGCTAACCAGTTGAAGCTGCCTAAATAGTGGCCAAGTTTCAATTCAATGGAAGTCTTGTTAGCACATGCAAAATAGTGCACAAAACTGGCGTCAGGAGGGAGACTGCCAGGATGCATTTGAGATCCAGCCCTAACTAGTCAGCTAAGAGTCCAATCCTATGCAAGTCTTCTCACAAGTAAGTACCATTATAGTCAATGGTGCTTACTCCCAGGAAAGTGTGGACAGGATTAGCAGGAATAGTTCGCTGTCAGTCCCATGAGTTGCAAAACTGCAGAAGCAGATTTGCAGTTTTGCAACTCATGGGACTGTCAGCGAACTAGTCATACTAAGGCTGTACGATGAATGTAGTTTGTTTGTTTGTTTGTACATTGGAGTGACTTCCAGAAGACTTATCTGAGGAAGCCCTGAAAAGACTACAAAGACTGGTTACCATTTTGGTTCTGCCTTGGTTGCCTCTATAGCCAAAGGATGTACTGTCTTCCAGTTCCCTACCTCTCTGGGTTGTCACCAGTCAAAACATAGGCTCCTGTTTCCCTCAGCTTCTCAATTCGGGGTCTGAATCCCTCTAGGTCCAGCTTGGCAGCTTCTACTTTACGAAGCAGAGCTTGAGTTGCTTCTTCATTTCTCCCATAATCTGGGCTTTCTAGGAGAAGTCCCCTCTCTACCATCCAGGATTCCACTTCCAAGACCTATAAGAAACACACTGATTACACAGGCCTACAAAATTGAGGGTCAGAAAAGTTTTTCCCAAACTTTATGGTGGTTTGATATGAATTTGGGGTGCTGATTCCAAAAATGGCATCCGCTTTGCCCTATCACGTCTAGTTTTGGAGATATAATATAGCCTTTTTAGTGAATGGTTCAAGCAGCTTCCTCATGAGGAAGCCATGGTGTAGGCTTCCTCCTGAGGAAGCTGCTTGAACCATTCACTAAAGAGGCTATACTATATCTCCAAAACGAGACGTGATAGGGAAAAACGGATGTCATTTTGGAATCGGCACCCCAAATATACCCAGGAATTGGAGTAACATTTAAGGAAGCAAAATGTGTGTTGGCCTGTTTTATTAAACTCTAATGAGAAACAGATCATTACAACCTGTCTGCAGATCTGCTTTTAGCAGAGAGATCTCTCACAAGAGTTATAGCCTGAAGAGGAAGAAGGTATCTGTACACCACAAATACATACTGACTTTGGGTGCAATTCTAACCAACTTTCCAGCACTGGCATAGCTGTGCCTGTGGGGCATGTGCTGCATCTTGCAGTTGGTGGCGCAATCATGGAGGCCTCCTCAAGGTAAGGCAGTGTTTGTTCACTTACCTTGGAGCTACATTGTCCTTATGTCAGAGCTGGAAAATGGGTTAGGATTGCGCCCCTTGTGAGGTAAACTGTATCTTGATTACAGCATCAAAACTTCTCTTTTAAAGAACCCTAGCCTTCCAGTTGTTCCCAGACTTTCCTGGGGAGGATTGTTATACTCTTAAAATAAGTATTATGGTCAGTTTGCTTACTTAGGGCCCAGTCCTATCCAACTTTCCAGCTCTGATGCAGCTACAATGCAGCCCAGAGGTAAGGGAACATTTGTTCCCTTACCTTGAGGAGGCCTCTCTGATTCCATCCCCACTACAGGATGCAGGGCAAGGCTCATTGGCGCAGATGCACAGGCACTGGAAAATTGGATAGGATTGGACCCTCAGACATTCATTTCTAGCTTAAAACATACACAAGGTAGCTTATAGCAGAACATAAACTGGGCAAATGAAAACAATCCCGACCACAAAATCAAAAACATAAATAGTGGTAGAAACAGAACCATGAAAATGCCCATGGGAATTACACAACAATGGACTTCTTTTATTCTGAAAGCTAAACTGGATCCATGCCACTTGGTAATGGCTTCTAATTGGAGAGGAAGAACACTGTACATTCCCTTCAGGTTCTAACAATATTTACCAAGTTATCAAAACTTTTGATCTTTCAAGTACATAGATAAGGCTTTCCAGCCTATTTTACCTCTGTGAGGAAATGCTGAGCTTTGTAGGATTGTATGAGCCTCTTTCTTCGCTCCTGAGCCTCATGCTTTAAGTTTTCTAAAGAAGCCTCCAGTTCTTTCATCTGTTCCATGATATCAGGGGAAGCTGCATGTCCTCCTCTCACCAGCTTTTGTCCGGTGCTGATCACCGCTTTAGTCAAAGCATCGTGGCTATTAATCTCATTCTCTAAATTCTGATTACAACAAAGCAGAAGTGATATTGTCAGTGACCTCTCTGTGTTTGATCTATTGCAAATGTAAAATTTTTAGAAAGAAAAGATCTGGGCCCGCTCAGATCTAGTCCTGCATCTTCCCATAGAAGCCCCCACTAAGATATCATCAGAACTGATTGTTGGTTGGTAGAAGGAAAGAGGGCAGCTTGTCTCAACCGGGGGATTGCTTTTTCCACCCTCAACAATGCTGTTTGAAACTGACAGTGCTGAACACATCTTCTACAGTACACGTAAAGATGCAGGAACATAGCTTGGAAGCCAAGGATGCTAAAGGCTTTTACACCTGGACAGATCTACATACATGTAAAGGCCTGATTTTGGCTTCTGTGGAGCAGGGAGGTTGCCTTTCAGCTTTTCCTGCTTTAGTAATTGCCCTGATATTTCTAGATAATAAAGTAGCAACCATTTATTAATTTAGTTTATTGCTTTATGAACTACTCTTTTTGAAAAGCAGTATATAAATACTCTTAACAAAACAACATCTTTGATGCAGAGACATTGCTACATTCAGATGAGAGACCTCTAAGGGTTTTTTTTGATGGCTACCAAAATTGGCAAAGAAAGCATGTCAGACAGTAGCATTTCAGTTTGCAAAAGGTATTCCCTCCACAATAAGAGCTGTCCATTTAGTCCAGGGGTGTCCAAACTTTTTGGCAGGAGGGCCACATAATCTCTCTCACACTGTGTCGGGGGCCGGGGAAAAAAGAATTAATTTACATTCCCAATTTGAATAAATTTACAGAAATGAATATATTAGAGATGGAACTTATATGAATGAATGAAGATCTTGCGATAGTTCAAGGCCTATAAAAGGCCTTGCACAAAGCAAGGCCAGTCTTTCCATCGCTGTTGCTACTGCATCACAGATGTGAAACAGCAAGCAGTGGAGGGAGCCCTCATCCTACAGCTCACGAAAGAGGTTGAACAGTCGCCCTCACACTGAGAGCAGTTGTGTTGGACCAGCACAGGCTCCAGCAAGTCTCCAGAAGGCCAGAGGCTTATTGGAGACTGGGGGCTCCCCACAGGCTGGATTGGGAGTCCCAGAGCGCCACAAGTGGCCGCTGGGCCAGGGTTTGGGTACCCTTGATTTAGTCCCACTGGTAGAATCTTTTGGGGGCGTAGAAGTGCTGACACAAATGCATTTTTCTGGGGGCACAGATATGCCTGGCAGTGACTGTTTTGCAAAAAATAAATAGAAGGACAATTGACAGAGAATGGTTATAACTGCCCCCAAGCCAACATTACCTGCTCAGGCTGCAGAAGCTCAGTGCTATCTTACCTGGTGCTTTTCTTGTAAACTCTGAACCATTGTAAGGGATTGGCCAAAGTCTCGGGAAGCGGCCAGGGGGAGCTTCTCATGAATCCAGTTTAATTCCTCATTGACATCCTGAAGGAACTGGTACTGTAGCCTGCTGGCTTCCAAACACCCATGCCTCTCCTGCAAAGCCTCCCTTAGCCTCTTGTACCTGTAATGTAAGACAGAGATCTGTCTGTGTAATGGGGAAAGATTACATGGTAATATATACAGCGCCTTGACTAGAAATACAAGGCTGAGAAAAAAGAGAAGAGGCATGACAAAAGAAAAACTTGAAAATATATTTACAGCACAATCTAAGGCATGTCTACCCAGAAGTAAGCCACAGTGAGCTAAATGGGCCTAACTCCCAGGTAAGCATGTATAGGACCAGCAGTCTTAGAGCAGAGAAAGAGGAAAGAGCGAAACAGAAAAATCAACCTGTGCACCACGTTGTCTACTCGCTCTTCAATCTCATCTGCCAGAAAATGCTTCTCCTGTTGGAGCTCCGGCACGGCATCGATGAGACCTTGCACCTGCTCGCGATGACTGACAAAGTCTTCTTCCAGTTCCTCCTGTTTCTTTAGGAGATCATTCAGAACCTGCAGGTTACTGCTGCCTTCTGGCGCTTTCATCTCACTTTCGAGATCTTCCAACCAGTTCTCCAAATCATCCACAATGCGAAGGAAACACAGGGCCTGAAGCCAGAAGAAAGAAACCATAGATACCCTAATCGTTAGAAGTTAAAACAAGTAATCTCTTCTACTGAGCAGTTGAGTCCACTTGGCAACTACTGCTCTCTGAAGCAGCCGCTACACTTACACTCTGTCTGATTGCATAAGAAAAGGGTGCTCTTCAGAGTGGGAATATAGAAGTAATGCATTTAATAAGTTTCCAGTTTGTTCTTCAATCAACCAGGAGCCAGCAGAATACCAAACACACAGTTCATTTGGCATGCTTAGCAAACACAGTTCTGGCATCCTGGAATTTGTGTGGAATTTGGCTTAGACTGCGGCCTGCTGGGGCAGGAGGTATAGTCCAGAGGTTGAGCTGCCTGAAGAATGCCCAAAGTTAAGCAGGAGCAGCCCAGTTCCTGCCTGGGAGATGACTGGAAGTCACTGATAAGCTGACATAACCCTCAGTAAGGGACATGAACCTCAGTTGCTGTTATGAGCTGTGCTGAGTGGATGGACTGGAATGTTGGAATGCTGAGAATGTCAGTGACAAGCAGTGGCATCACTATGAAGGGGTGGGCCTCACCAGATGTTGTGCACGTGGGGGGGGGCAGGTTACACCACTACTGGCCAAAATTTTTAAAATATTGGTATTTTCAAATAATACCATCATGTTATATATCATTTGATGTGGAATTTCATGCAGAAAGCAATGGAACACACGGCATTGACACAATTCTATTCTATCAAAAGTTATAACCAAAAAACCAGTGGGGTGGGGCAATGGTGCATCACCATGCCCACTGGATGGGGTGAGGTCCATCACGGGGGTGACGAGCCGGCCTCCCATACTGGGTGACACAAACCCCAGTGACACCACTGGTGACAAGAGCTATAAAAACTGGAAGATCCTCTGTTCAACATGATTTGTGTGGCTATCTGCAGAAGCTCAAGAGAAGTGTTGGCAGCTAGGAAAGGTGACTATATTGGAAGGAAAACATCTGGAGAGAGAAGTCTTCTATACATAGAACAATATTGTAAAGACCCTTATCAGGTCTAGGACAGACTGCCTATGTAAAATGCCTTGAGTAATATCTGAAGAGAAATCTGAGAATTAGAAAGGCTGTATAGAAACATAGTACATAAAATAAATAAATCTCCAGGAATGAGAGCTACAAACCACTAGATTCTGCCTTAATCCAGTTAATGGCCAGTCCACAAAATTATGGGACTACAGGGAAGATGAAAGTTAAACTTATTGGCAAGTAATCTGATTTTTTGGGGGGGAGGGGGCAGATTTTGGGTGGTACAATAGCAGTCTATTGTGGTGCATGTAATGCTGGATTGATCCAGACTCCAGGCAGGCTTGGGGAGGCAGTAGACACCACTTGCTGCTTCCCCCGACTTATTGTCCGAGGCTAACTTTTCAACTCTCTTACAGATTACACGGCTTTGACTCCAATGCATGTGGAATTTTTGTTCCACACAAATTATACAAAATTGGAATAAGTATGTATAAATATGCCTAGAGATTTAAACAGAACATTAAAATTTGCTCCCCAGGCAAACAACCCCTATTTTATCATGGGGGTAAAAATTCAGAATAGTCTGGATGACATTAACTATCTGAAGGAATAAGGAATTGCTAAAGAAAAGTGTAATAGCAAAAAAAAAAAAAAAAAATAGCAAATCTTACTCCCAGTGATTCATGTGACTTGGGTTTGTAATATATAGTATTTCACATGATAAACAAGCAGGATTGTGCATAGGTCTTTTACCACTGGTGTTTAAGAAATAAACAGGTGAGGAAGGGGTGAGGCCAAGCAGTGCATGAGCAGCAGATTCCAGAACTCTTGGAATTAGTCTGCTTTTCTCCTTATTTTTTTGCCGATTCAAGGAAATCCGAGGACAAAGCCAGGAGAAGTTTTGTCATCCTGACGGTATAAAGTGTCTTGAGATAGTCAGAGCCTAGCTGGAGGGCTTTCCTCCTGGGACACAGCCATTGAGGCAGATAAGGAGAAATGTCGAAATTCGCCACTAAGCTGTGAAAACCCCTGCGGTGATACCATTTATGAAAGAAGGAAATTGGGAGATCAAATAAAAAGAGCTGCTTATGACATTTAGTGGATTAAAACAGAATTGCAAAGGGAAAAATGTTGGAAGAAGAATGAGGAAGCCTCATGGAAGAAAAAATACAAACTTTAATTCTATTGAGTCATCAGCAAGGAATTTGATTTTTACAAATTCAAAATGGTGTGGAAATCTTAAGTCAAAAGATAAATAAACTGAGTGACACGAAAGAAAAAAGCATACTGAAGGAGAAGATTATTGATCAACAACCTGGAAGAGGAACTTTGATAGAGTTGCAGACTGATGGAACAGCTCAGAAGACAAGTATTCAGATGTCATCGGATCAGAGCGGAGAAGAAACAATTGGACTGACAGGAATAGAAATGGATCAAGAGAAGGAGATGATCTGCCAGAATTTGGATTTGATGGAAGTAACAAGAAGAGGACATTTATTAAAGCACTAATTGTGGAGAAAGATTTATGTGAAATTTACTAGGAAAAAGAGATGGAAGAAATGTAAGATATTAAGATGAGTGGACAGAATTTGAGATAAGGAGAAGAATTGATATTCAAAATAGAGTAATGATTTGGTAGATACTTTTATATTTGAGATAAGAGATATGTTAGTATTTTATAGGTTAATTTAGAAGAATTAGAATTGGAAATAAAGTGTTTGAGATTGCTTTGGAATGATGATATGATAGTAAAAATGGTTAAATTTGTATGTTTAAAAATATATATGTAATTGAAAATATACTTGGAGATGTTAAGTTTAGAGATAGTAAAAATGGTTATTAGTGTGGTAAAATAATAAGTGTTTAATTTTTAGAAAGGGAAAGGTAGATAAGAAGGATTTTATATATCATATAAAGCAACATATATTAATAAAACATATTTTGTATGTTAGGTATTGGAAGGAATCTAGAAGGTTGATATAAACAAGAACGGTAGAAATGATGATATAGAAAGTATAAGAAGTATATATAGTATATAAGTATAATATAGGGTAAGTAGAGATAATTATATATTTTCTATTTCTTTTTGTTTATTTAATTTTCTCCCTTATTTTTTAGGTTAATGAGGGTTAAAAGTAGAAGAATAGCAGATTAGGAATGTAGAATGATGTATTAAATAATTTGGTAGATGATGTCCTGCAACCTCTATTGTTTGTGGAGTATGTGTTTGTAGTGTGTGTATGTGTGTTTATTAATAAAAAATTACTTTAAAAAATTAAAAAAGAAGAAATAAACGGTGAAACCGTAAAGTCGCTGTCACTCTTATGATGGCAAGGACCCTGCTCCGTCAGTATCTTGCTTTACCTTGTAGGTATCCTGCATTTTTCTTCTCTTTTCATGGCAATTTTCCAGCAACTCATACCAAAGTTCATCTATTTCCTGGAGTCTGGACTGGATGGCCTCAGGAGCCCAATGTCCCTCCTGAAGCATCTTCTCTCCATCCTATAATGAAAAGTCAAAATTCTCCTTGATGGCTCATTTCCGAAAATGCCTGAACTCTACCCTTAAAACAGCAGCACCTTCAAACCACCCCATTTTCCTTGCAACATGCAACTCAGTTCAAGTCCCTGCATATTGTTCTACGGAGAACCAGACTGCAAATCATTCTTTTTGCTCAGACTTTCCTGGCACCATCTCTTCAGACAGCTCCATGGGATACCAGCTGAATCCACTTACAGCTTTGATACCATCTAGGTGGTTTTGGTTGGCCACAATCTCTGCCTGGAAAGTCTGGTGCTTCTGCAGTTTGGCCTGAAGGTTGCTTGGGTCTCTCCAGCTCTCATCAAGAGCAATGCTGTTCTTCTCACTCATCCAGGCAGCTACCTTAAAGGAAAAGAGAAAGCAATGATTCAGAGGAGTGAAAAAAAAGTATTATTTTCAATAAGAACATAAGAACAGCCCCACTGGATCAGGCCATAGGCCCATCTAGTCCAGCTTCCTGTATCTCACAGTGGCCCACCAAATGCCCCAGGGAGCACACAAGACAACAAGAGACCTGCATCCTGGTGCCCTCCCTTGCATCTGGCATTCTGACATAGCCCAATTCCACTGCCTGGGTTTCTGTCTTAGGAAGGAAATTGAGAAAGCGTCATCAGTTGTTCCCATAACTATCCGTCTTCCTTCCATCCCACCCCTAGTCTTTGTTCAGTCCCACAAGGAACTGTAGATTTACAGATCTATAAGATTTACAGATCTACAGATGTGGATTTACAGGTCTGAAAGGGGTTAAGGGTGCAATCCAAAGCGCCCTTTTGGCTGGCACAAGTCCCTTGCGCCAGCAGAAGAGTGCCACTCTAAGAGTAGATAGGCCGGTGCATGGACACGCACCAGCCTCTCTGCACTGATGTGAGCTCCTGGGTTAGTACGTTAGTACTGTTAGTAAGTTAGTACGTTAGTAAGTTAGTACTGGCCGAGCTTGGTCAGCACAGGGGTCTGGAGGGGGCACGGGGAGAGCAGGGAGGAGGTGGGAGGGAGACATTTCAGGGGAGGGTAGGACAGGTGGGCCAGGATCCGGCACTTGTGCTGGATCCTAACCCTGTTCCTGGGTAGCCCAGGGCATTCCCAGACTGCTCAGATTTGCGGCACTGATTTAAGTGGTGCAGATCCAAGTAGCCCCACTGAGGCTGATGTGGCTTTCCCAAGGGTAAAGGGAAAAGTTTCCTCTTGCCTCGGGCCGAGCCTCAGACAGCCCAAAACTTGTGCTGGATACAGTGCAGGTCTGCCAGCCTGCTTGTTCCAGCACAAGTTAGGATTGTGCTGCCCGTCTTTCAGCTACCTGACTTATCTACCCTTCCGTAATGGAAATGCGCAAGATGGACAGAGCGGATAGGGAGATGCTCTTTACACTCTCAAATAACACCAGAACCAGGGGACATCCACTAAAATTGAGTGTTGGGAGAGTTAGAACAGACAAAAGAAAATATTTCTTTACTCAGCGTGTGGTTGGTCTGTGGAACTCCTTGCCACAGGATGTGGTGATGGCGTCTAGCCTGGACGCTTTTAAAAGGGGATTGGACAAGTTTCTGGAGGAAAAGTCCATTACGGGGTACAAGCCATGATGTGTATGCGCAACCTCCTGATTTTAGAAATGGGTTATGTCAGAATGCCAGATGCAAGGGAGGGCACCAGGATGAGGTCTCTTGTTATCTGGTGTGCTCCCTGGGGCATTTGGTGGGCCGCTGTGAGATACAGGAAGCTGGACTAGATGGGCCTATGGCCTGATCCAGTGGGGCTGTTCTTATGTTCTTAACTACAATTCCCAGGAAGCCTTGCAGGTCTCTTGTTATCTGGTGTGCTCTCTGGGGCATTTGGTGGGCCGCTGTGAGATACAGGAAGCTGGACTAGATGGGCCTATGGCCTGATCCAGTGGGGCTGTTCTTATGTTCTTAAGATCTCTCAAGGAGATAGGGTGTGGTGTCAACAGTGGCCCCTTGCTTTAGCAGGCAAGCATGGGGTTTACACCAGGGCCTTAGATTGCAGTGAGTGTACTGCACAACTGCAGCCACCTGAAGGCAACAGGGCTCGCAGGGATAAAAGCAGCACCTACAGGAAAGAAAAGGGTGTGGGTAGTAGGAGGAGGAAAGCCTGGAGAAAGGAAACTGAATTGAACTGAGCTGATGGATTAATGGACTGAGGCTGATGGACTACTGGAACTGCTGATGGACTAAATGACTAAAGGCCAAAGGGGTGAATGGACTGGAGACTGCTGGAGACACTGGAGATTGTGTGGCTGCCATGCCCAAGACCTGCTGAGGACCAAGGTGTTGCTGTAGTGGCTGGAGAAGCTGCTGTTACAAAGGGGAGGAAGGAGGACCTCTGCAGGTTGAACAGGCAAGCTATCCTGGTGGTGGGGTCCAGTAGTCCTGCAGTGTAAAATTAGGGTCATTCCAGGGGAACAAAGGGGAGCTAATTAGCTTAATGTGGTCATGGGTTCTCTAGGTGAAGCTTGAATTTGGCAAAACACCTTCTCACCGTGCCATTCTATGCATGTCTGCTCAGAAATGAGTCCCACTGTGTTCAGTGAGGCTTACTCCCAGGAAAGTGTGTTTAAGGATTGCAGCTTTGAAGTATTTTACAATTGTAAAAAAGGGGCTGGTTTTTGTAGAGCATATACAGTCCCCATATTGCCTTTCATATCAAGTCTCTTCTTGCTCCATCTCCTTCTCCTTGTAAACATACTAACAAATGTTTCGTGTTCACTCGCTGCTGCTAAGATGGCATGTCATGATTTAAAATAGTGTGGCAAATCAAGCTACCTAGATGTATACCTCAAAGGAATCGCGTAGAAATTTTTGCAGCAGCCATGATTCCTCCAGCATGCGCCTACGTGTCAAGGCAATTTCCAGAAGTCTCTCTTTTCTAATGAAAAGATGGCACAGAGGATTAACATTCTCACGAGTGACTTCATAAATGACTTTAAAATATACACCTTTACCTCAGAGAGCGATCTAGGTGCACTGCAAGAATCAAATCAAGCATGGCTGAGATGTTCAAATGATACACAGCCAGTGAAGAAATATGAAAGTGTCCAAATAAATAAATAAATAAATAAATAAATAAATAAATAAATAAATAAATAAGGACATTAGAAGCATGAATTATCAGTCAGATGTTTTCATAGCATGACAAATTTGTTTGAATATTACTTAGACTTTCCACATTGTGGCACCTGTAGCCAGCTGGCTATACTTTTGAGTCAAGGGGTGCAGTGGCAACGTTGTGAAGTCATGTGAAGCTGTGACATCACATTCAGGTTCTCCTGGAGGAGGAGGCCATGGGGGGGTGGCTTCTCAATCTGGCTGTTGTGCACCTTTCTCCTCCTTTGAAGGCTTTAGTTTTTTTAGAAGCTCTCGCTGCGGCAATTTTTAAGAGGACTCCAACAGGCCAATTCTGCTTTACCTGCAACCCCTGCACTGTACATCCCTGTGCCAGCAGTGGAGGACAAATCTCACGCAATCCCTTTTGGCCTGGTAGCCAGTCAAACACGCCCCATCCCTGCTTGCTACACCACTGGAGGGGTGCACTACATGGATGAAACATGCCAGGGTGAGCAATAAGGGAAAAAGAAACTACCGTATTTTTCGCTCCATAAGACACACTTTTCCCCCCCCAAAAAGTGGGGGGAGAAGTGTGTGCGTCTTATGGAGCGAATACTGCAAAGCTGCAGGCGTTCTCAGGGCAGCAGAGCCTCCTTGGCAGGTGCTTCTGCCCCTGACCAGGGTCCTGCCTGCCTGCTCAATGGTAATGCAAATGCAATGGTAATGCAAATGCAAATTGTAATGCAAATGCAGGCGCTCAATGGCAATGCAAATGTAATGCTTAGTGACAATGCACTTGCAGAAAAATACTACAGTAAATCATTCTACCAGTGCAAGGATGATAAAGCAGAAAAGGCTAGCATATAAAATTCCTTTTAAACTAGAGGTAGTAAAATATGCTAAGGAGCATGGAAACAGAGCAGCGGAGAGACATATTTTATTACACTATTTGGTTCAGAATATTTTTTTTTCCTGTTTTCCTCCTCTAAAAATTAGGTGCGTCTTATGGTCAGGTGCGTCTTATAGAGCGAAAAATACGGTACTTTGGAAAACCGGTTCCTTTCCTGAGGCATATTGACTGTCCCAGACACAACTAGAAAATGGCTTAGGTGCTACCTCCTCAGAACAGTCTGACACTTGTTCATGATGTTTTCTGAGTCGTAATGCTGGCTGTCTCTCAGCTGCTGGGCAAACAGGGCCATCCCATCAATCTTTTCCAGCTGCATTTCCAGGGCCTTTTCAAACTGCATGTGTTTTTGCTGCAGGCTCTCCACACTGGACACGGAATCCTGAACAGAATCATAAAAAGTAGGGTGTTGATTTTTGCTGGTGAACCTCACCACCACAGTCAGGCTTTGAATGCCCACCTCTGTTTAACAAGCATTCCCGACTGGCATGAAATGCTGCTTTTAGATTTATTTATTTAGTGCCAGGCTGCCTGAATAAACTTTATGAGCCAGAGTTGGCTTGGCAACCAGCCTCCTAAACTTTTGTTTTCTGTTAAAGACCTGGGTTGCTTTGGGAGGCCTTTAATAGGTTGACTTTGATTATTTTCTGGCTTTGTTGGCTCTCAGTTTGTTGTTTTTGGGTGTTTTCTTTGCTGCAAGTCTGTGACTTGCCTATTTTGTTGGATCTGACTGATTCTTTGGTTTTCTATTCCTATGTATGCTTTTCTTAGCATTCCTTAAACAGACAGGGGAGAAAACATTTCCGTAAAATCAATAAATATGAGGAGGTGGCTACATATTTCAGCAAATTTGTGGACTGTGTTTTTTCAGCTGTGAAGGTGAACTTTCCTATCCCAGTACTGCTTTGAGGCTTCTGCCTCTCCAGCATATGTGGAGGACTTGGGACCACTGAAAGAAGCAAAGGACAGGAAACTTCTAAAAGATCCCGATGGCAGCAGGTGGGAAATCCAGTGGGCCAAGGGAAAAGTAGGCCTCTTGAGGAAGAGAGCTGAAAGCATGCTCTCCTAAAAGTGGCAAAATACAGTTGCTCCCTATTTTTGCCAATACTGTTTCACTTCAGCTGGAAGAAAAAAAAACTCAGACCATTTCACTTACCCCCAAATCCTTGTTTGCTAGGAAGGCCTCTTTGCTGCTGAGCCAGTTTTCATTCTGGTCCACATAACCAAAGAATTTCTGTTCAACAGAGAGAACAAGATAGCAACCTCTGTTCCTTGCCAATAAAATCAAGACAGTGCAAAGTTCAAGGGGAATGATTCTGTGTGAGAGAGCATGCACATAACTTTCAGAAAAGTTGAGTTGAGGTTTGTACTAAGTGGTGGGTTGCAAGCAGTGGCAAACAGGCACAGGGTGACCTTCACCTCAAGTCTTTGGCTACCTCCCTTCAGCCTGCCACAGGTAAAGCAACTCGGATCCATTTCCCTACCCACTCTTCTTGCTCTACCTCGTGTGGTCCCTTTCAACAAAACACTTCTGCACTTCCTGTTTGTTGAAAGGACTGCACAAGGAAGGAGCAAGGTGAATGTATAGGGAAGCAGATCGCCACCTTCTGTGTAGCTTTTGGGGGGGGTGCACATTGGTGGCAGGAGCAGCAGCATGGAATCTGTGTCTACTTCAAGCAGTGCTTGAGCTATTTAGCCACTGCTAAATCATTGGGAATCATTGGCAGCTCACATGATCATTGGGTTCTCCCATGTCTTGAAAATATGATCAAGACTTGAGTATTTTCTCTTCTGTCATTTGCAACTAATGAGTTCCTAAGTAAGAAATAAAGTGCTTATTTCAGGTCACGACCTGATTGATGACATCACTTCCTGCTTAATGACATCACTTCTCGCCCTCAGCAGGAATCATGACTGCTACTCAGTCTGCTGTACGAAATGAGTTTGATATCCCTAACATAGACTGAATCTTCATGTGACTGAGATTAGGAGGGTTTGTGGGGGAGGGGAGAATAGGATGTTGTAAGCAAGTATGTGACACTGAGACTCTTGAGACCCCAGAAGTTGGCTCCCACGGATTGATAAGTTATTATTTACCCTAGAGCTCCCATTGATGGGAGCTTTTTCCAGTTTAAAAAGCAGTCAAATTAAACCCACCTCTCCCTATTGGTCAGTAACTTGGTTGCTCCTCCCCCCCACCCAATTTGGCTGCTATTCACTAAGGAAAAGATAGGCACATAAGGACAAAAGATGCTTTAAATATCATGGGTCATTTGGTCCTCACTGCAAGATACTGACACAATATGAGAAATTTGTGAAATATACTTCTGAGAAATTTACTCAGAAATAAAGACTAATAAACTGAAACATCACAGTAAGGAAAGCAATCGTATGTCTTTCACCCACATGGGAGAGAGAGGTATCAGGTAGAGCAACTGTGTTTACCTATGCAGAGTGGGAAGATCTAACTAGTAACAGCCAATAAGCAGCTGGGATTGTTGACTGCAAAACTGGGGCTGGAAGAAACCAGGCCCACTACAGTGCTTTTCTGGCTGTTTTCCTAAGAGAACAGGTAGATGGAGTGATTCCTGCCTCATTGCCAATTTGAATTTGAGCTGAAGATTAGTTTTGGAGAATCATCACTGACAAGAGGATGCAGATGTCTTTAACTATACTTCTCCCTTCCCCACTTTGATAAGGATGGGTCCTACCCTTCAGCCCATAATTCTGGAGCTGCCGCTGATCCAGCTCTCAACCAGAAATGGTTGCTTACACTTGCTTTCAGACAGAGCTTGCTCTGGGGGCTTCCTCAGTCCATTTCTTCACCCACCTGCAAGTCCTTGGCTTGAAGAAGTTTTAGATTTTGTTCTTGCCAGACCTGGATCATTTCAGTCAAGGCCTCTTGTAACTCAATGAGGGAGTGGTGAATCTCAGGGGTTGCATAATGACCAGAATTGGCGAGTTTCTGACCGTACTTGCTGAGTGTAGTGAATCTGTTCCCCCGAGCTTCAATCTCTGCCTAAAACATGTTGAAGAGATTGATGACAAATGTACATGCAGAACCAGTATCCAGGATATGGGTCTTCAGCGGACAAAAATATCTTTATATATTAACCTTCCAATACTAACATTTATATGGAAACTCATTAATCTTTGGGCTGTGTCACTGGAACAACACAAACTCTGAGAGTTAATAAATACAGGGAACAAATATTCTGCTCTATGGTCACACTTCTAGCCAACTTTCCAGCACCGAGATAAGGGCAATGCAACTCTGAGTTAAGGGAATAAACATTGCCTTACCTTGAGGAGGCCTCCATGACTGCCCCCCAACTGCAGGATGCAGCACATGCCCCACTAGCACCGCTATGCTAGTGCTGGAAAGTTGGTTAGGATTGCACCCTATGACTCTAGCAAAGGCTGGTTCATCTCCAAGTCAGGACTTGAATTTATTTGAGAAATCTTAGCAGTAAACAGAGGTTTTATATTTGAAAAACAACAGGAGGTTATAACTGCATAGGACAGAGTGCTCCTATAATTTCTGTTCTCTCCTCTGCTCCCAGATAAGTTCTAGCCTGTATGTTCAGTGCTTTACCATTAGAGTTTCTATGCTAATATTGAATAAATCTTTCCCTCAGTGCTTAGAGGAAAGGGAGGGGTTGCTGGCTCAGAGTGAAATTGTTCTGTCTGGAAAATGATTGATGGATTGTCAGCCGACTGCCCTCTCTCACATTAACGAGGTTACTGTTTTCCTTTAATTTAAAGGGCCCTTCTCATTGAGTTGAGATAGAAAAATCCCTGGATAATTAGGTTATACCTGTAATTGCTTGCATGACTGTCTCTCTACAACAGTAAGAAAAGCAGTTTTTTTTTTTTAAACTGTGTTTTTAAAGGGATGCATTTTTCCCCTTCTCCAGGGATCAGCACATCCCTTCTCATTTACAGTGGCCATTCGTGTTGAGTCAAATCTGTGTATGAACAAATCCGTATATAACAAAGTTGGACCTATATTCTTCTTTCCGGCCCCCATCTTGCTACGTCACTGATGATTATTGTCAAATCTTTGTAATTCATGCTTGCCTTTATTCCATGATGCTCTTCAATCAAGTGTTCTGCTTCAGCTAGACTTTTTGGAAGGCCTCCAACCTCCATTTGGCTTCTGACTTCTTGAATCCAGTCTAGGAGCTCCTTTGTATCCGAGTTAAACTTCTGCAGCTGGTAGGAGGCTGCCAACTTCTCCCTCCTGACACACAAGGAACAGGTTAGCAACTGCTATGATGACAGTGCAAATCTAAGTATTTCTACTCACCCCAACTGAGTTCAATGGGACTTGCTCTTAAGTAAGTATGTATAGGTTTGCAGCCTCAAAGAAAAATAATCTTTCCTTACTTTATTGCCTTCCCCAATACTTTCATTACAGATTATTTTGCTGGAATGAAGACATGTTTAGTAAAAATGAAAGGCTTGCAAAATGCACTGTTTCTTAATTCAGGGCAGCCTTAAGATCATATGCTTAACCATATTTGAGGGGCCCTAGAATATTTCTCACTCATAAATCATGCTTCCTTCTCTGGCAGCATTCACAACCACACAGAGAAGCAGGCAATTATGAAAACAGACAGAAATACCTAGAGGCAGCTCTAATCTGCCACATTTCATCCTGTTCCACCTCTAAAATCTTTTGTGGTATAAACCATATTTCATTTTCACTGTGGCTGGGTTATTGGTATTCAACATTTCCTTTAACCTGGAACACAGCCACACTACACCCTCATGTCTTCTAAGGAGGGAGTAGCCACAATATTTCAAGATACAGAGAGCTCTGAAGGATATCAGAACAGCAAGTAGGAAAGGATATACTCAGCTACTGATGCCAGAGAAGGACTCCTAACTATGCAGCTTAGCAGGACAGTTAGCCTAACTCTGCCTGAGTGTAACTGTTAATAATTGAAACAAGCCTGTTGCCCAAAAGATTCTTGCCTACTCACAACCAAGACAAGCATTTTCTAATCACACTATGAGCACAAACGTTTAGAAGAAACATCCATCACAGGTTACAAGCCACTATGGGTTTGTGCAACCTCCTGGTTTTAGAATAACAGGCTACCTCAGAAGGCCAGGTGCAAGGGAGCTGCACCAGGATGCTGGTATCTTGTTTTCTTGTGTGCTCCCTGAGGCATCTGGTGGACCACTGCAAGATACAGGAAGCTGGACTAGACGGGTCTTTGGCTTGAACCAGTGGAGCTATTCTTATGTTCTTCTGAGCACAGTATACACAACCCCACAATGTGTTTGGGTGTGTTTGAAGTAATCAACAAGAGGGCAACAGTGGTTTGAGTCTTCGAATTCATTACAACATGGTTGTAATTATTTTTTTACCTTTGCTTGGCCTGACCCTGGAGTCGTAGCCAACAGTCTTTCATCTCCGTTTGTTTCATAGTCAGTTTGTCACTCAGAGGGGATGGATTTTTCTTGCATAGCTGGAACGATGCCAGCTCAAGAGGCTGAAAGTAGCACAGGGACTCTATTAAAGCATGGTTCCTTCTGAAACTATTCTTTCATTAATACAGGCTTGAAAATGAGTATTATGGTTTGGCTACATGTTAAAATGTCTATACAGTAAGAGCAGCAGTAACGTAGTTACTAAGTAAATGATTGTGTCTGTAGATTCACTTTTACATAACAACAGATGCAGCATGCACTTATCAATGTGTGCAATGGAGTGGTGCATACATGGAGACAGAGGAACACGTTTTCCCATGAGGTGAATGGAGATGCTTCCAGAGTTCCCATATTCTTTACATATGAAGAGGTGACTAAAATGGGGTGAGATGTATATATTCCAAGCACACAAAAGAATGAACAACATCTACATATTTTTATGATAAAACACATCTTTAGATTAGACCAGCAGTTCTGAAACTGTGGATCCAGGACTCACCACTGAGTTGTGACCCAATTTTAGTTGGATCACAAAATGAACAGGGCAGATTAGGCTATGTGCATCAAGGATTAAACAAGCTGCTACTTGGGGGAGAGAAGCACTGCTGCCCAATCACCATTATAGTCACAGGTAGCAGCTTCTAGGGCCTCTAAAAAACCACTGGATTAGACTAACAGCAAAATGCTATGCATGATTTTGCATATCCTCTCCATGCAAATTCTCCGCAATTCAAATCCTATCCAATTACCTGAGGACTTACTCTCAGGTAAGAGGGTCTGCAAGGTTTAGTCCATGAAACTGAAGAATTGTGTGCTGTAAATGTGTGTGTGACAAAAATAATCCTTTTTTTTTCCTTTCAGAACTATTCTTTTTTATTCTTATGTAAGTTTATGCACACTTAATTGTATCAAAACTCATATGGTTAATGCAGTGGCATAGCTAGGGGAGGTCCAAAGCACTAAGTTTTGTAGGGAACCTCACCACAGCATGCAAGGGGCCCCTCCCCTTTAGAGACATTCCAGGCAGGAGAAGCAAAATGAAGGCATATGCCTCTGTTTTGCTCCCCCCACCTGGAATGGCTTGGAAGGGGAGGGGGAGGGCCCTCCTTCATGCTACAGTGAAGCTCCCTGGAAAATGCTTTGCACCCCCTCCAGCTATGCTACTGGATTAATTGACAAAGTTTTCCTTAACAGAGTGACAGTCTGGCTTCAGATACACTCTCAAACACACAAGCAGCCTGAGAGAGAACAAACATGCCATTATGGAGCTTTCTCATTTGAGTGTAAGAGTCATGTGTGACTGCTCTATATAATGTTCCCATTGAGTAAAAAGTAGCAGCTGGAACCTCACCCATAATAAGTTCCAGGTTGTTACACAGTGGAAATAGAATTATGAATTTTCTATGGACTTGGCAGAGACAACATCACAGTGAGCACTGGCTACAGCACAAAATCACATATGTCCGTTTGTGACAGACATATGGTCCATAGCAGTGTTTCTCAAACTGTGGGTCAGGACCCACTTAGGTGGGTTAAAAGCCAATTTCAGGTGGGTTTCCCATTCATTTCAATGTGTATTTTACAGGTTGAGTCTCATTATTCACGTGGGTTCCATTCCAAGCACTCACATGGATGGCAAAAAAACGCACTATAGCCAATCAATTTAAAAAACAAAGTTTTTTTCTTTAGGATTTAAAAACAGCCTTGCTGACCTTTGGGATATAAGATAAGAGTCATTAAGAAGACAATCCATCAATGAGTAGTCCTGCAAGTGCTTACAAAGGCGCTTCATTCAGTCCCTACCTTCACCAATAGCCTCTTTAATGAGAGAGAGAGGGGGAGGCAGCTGGCTGACCATCAATTCTTCTCTCTCCAGGTGACCCCTCCCTTCCCCCTGAGCACCTGATCACTTTGCATTGGTGAAGGGAGGGGCTGAGTGAAGCGCCTTTGAATGTCAGCCTAACATCTATACTGGGTAAGCTGGTGGAATGTCTCATCAAAGATAGAATCTCAAAACACATAGATGAACAAGCCTTGCTGAGGGAGAATCAGCATGGCTTCTGTAAGGGTAATTCTTGCCTCATGAACCTTTTAGAATTCTTTGAAAAGGTCAACAGGCATGTGGATGCGGGAGAACCCGTGGACGTTATATATCTGGACTTTCAGAAGGCGTTTGACAAAGGCTCACCAGAGGCTGCTGAGAAAACGCCACAGTCAGGGAATTAAGAAGGCAGGTCCTCTCATGGATTAACTGGTTGAAGACCAGGAAAGAGAGTGGGTGTCAATGGGCAATTTTCACAATGGAGAGAGATGAAACGCAGTGTGTCCCAAGGATCTGTCCTGGGACCGATGCTCTTCAACCTCTGCATAAATGACCTGGAGACAGGGTTGAGCAGTGAGGTGGCTAAGTTAGCAGACAACACCAAACTTTTCAGAGTGGTGAAGACCAGAAGTGATTGTGAGGAGCTCCAGCAGGATCTCTCCAAACTGGCAGAATGGGCAGCAAAATGGCAGATGCATTTCAACATAAGTAAGTGTAAAGTCCTGCACATTGGGGCAAGAAATCAAAATTTCACATCTCCGCTAATGGGTTCTGAGCTGTCCGAGACAGATCAGGAGAGAGATCTTGGGGTGGTGGTGGACAGCTCGATGAAAGTGTCGACCCAATGTGCGGCAGCAGTGAAGAAAGCCAATTCTATGCTTGGGATCATTAGAAAAGGTATTGAGAATATTATAGTGCCATTGTACAAATCTATGGTAAGGCCACACGTGGAGTATTGTGTCCAGTTCTGGTCTCCATATTTCAAAAAGGACATAGTGGAAATGAAAAAGGTGCAAAAGAGAGCGAGGAAGATGATTACTTGACTGGGGCACCTTCCTTATGAGGAAAGGCTACGGTGTTTGGGCCTTTCCAGCCTAGAAAAGAGACGCCTGAGGGGGGACATGATTGAGACATACAAATTATGCATAGGAAGGATAGAGTGGATAGAAAGATGCTCTTTATAATCTCACTTAACACCAGAACCAGGGGACATCCACTAAAATTGAGTGTTGGAAGAATTAGGACAGACAAAAGAAAATATTTCTTTACTCAGCGTGTGGTTGGTCTGTGGAACTCCTTGCCACAGGATGTGGTGATGGCATCTGGCCTAGATGCCTTTAAAAGAGGATTGGATAAATTTCTGGAGGAAAAACCCATTACAGATTACAAGCCATGATGTGTATGTGCAACCTCCTGATTTTAGAAATGGGCTATATCAGAATGCCAGATGCAAGGGAGGGCACCAGGATGCAGGTCTCTTGTTATCTGGTGTGCTCCCTGGGGCATTTGGTGGGCCACTGTGAGATACAGGAAGCTGGACTAGATGGGCCTACGGACTGATTCAGCGGGGCTGTTCTTATGTTCTTATGACTTTAAAATGGCCCATCTACTGGACAAATTTCTTATAATTTGTAGCCATGGTGATTATCATTTTCATTTTTGGTACAAGCTACTTCCCATCTTTTACCTCCATGTTGGACTGAATGACACCAATTTCTCTCTCCATTTCTTCTTGTCTCCGGATTAGGTTTTCTACACTCTCCAAGTCTTTCCCATAATCCAGTGCTTGCATCAGTGCACTCTTAGGAAAACAAAAGGATGAAAAATAAATCACAATTCAATTTTAACAGCACTTTCATTTTCTTTCCTATGAATCCTTCTGATGCTGTCACTTTAAAAATGAATTTGAATCACTTATTAAAAATATTTGAAGCATTTAAGAAAGCTCAGAATTTCTCAGTCCTGGGAACCCACACATAAACATTTAGGCTGTCTCATGTCTTGCTATATCTTCCAATGCCCTTTCTCTCTACTCTCTGTCCTAGAAAGCTGCCAAAAACCCCCTGGATTTTAGTATTAAATAAGAAACATGGAAAAGTTATTTGAACAATTTCCTTTTTAGCAGAGCTGACAAAGAATCAAATATTTTTAGCTGATTACCCATGTGCCTTTTTAAAATAACACAAACCTGGAAAATATAACTATGACTCCCCCTAATGTATCTAGACTACTTTGTGGAAAATTCCAAACATACAAAAAAGCCCAGCAACAGCTGAATCTACTTGAGGACATTAAGGAAGGTTCTCCATACCTGCTTTCTTCTGCATATATCACTATTTAATAAAGCAAAACTTTATTAAACTTTATTAAACTTTATTAAAACTTTATGTCTGCGATACGAGGACATCTGCAAGAGGGATTTGAAGGCCATAGGGATGGACCTCAACAAGTGGGAAACCCTGGCCTCTGAGCGGCCCGCTTGGAGGCAGGCTGTGCAGCATGGCCTTTCCCAGTTTGAAGAGACACTTGGCCAACAGTCTGAGGCTAAGAGGCAAAGAAGGAAGGCCCATAGCCAGGGAGACAGACCAGGGACAGACTGCACTTGCTCCCGGTGTGGAAGGGATTGTAACTCCCGGATTGGCCTTTTCAGCCACACTAGACGCTGTGCCAGAACCACTTTTCAGAGCGTGATACCATAGTCTTTCGAGACTGAAGGTTGCCAATACAAAGCAAAACTACCTCTGTAGTTTTGTAGAGCTGCCTCTGGAAAGGCAGCTCATCTGAGAGAAGGAAAACTCTGATTCCAAACCTCCACTGCCTTGTGGCTACATCCAGTTATGGAAAAGGCTTCAGGAGTCAACCTCGAGGCAAAATCAGGAGCCGGAGTCCCTGAGGCAGTTCGCGGCTGTACACAGTCACGCTCTGGCAACTCCTGCAACGCCGCTGGAACCAACCGTATTGGCTTCTGCCTTTCCATTGGACCATTTCAGTGACGTGGAGAGGGGGGATTTGCTGCATGGGTAACAGCCTATCCTACATACCTACTTTACACAGGCTTCGCACACTGGAGAGGACACTCTGTTCCAGAACCACCATTCAGAGAAAGAAATATACAGAGGTAATGTTGGCATCCTTCAGTCTTGGAAGACTATGGTATCGCGATACCATAGTCTTCCGAGACTGAAGGATGCCAACATTACCTCTGTATATTTCTTTCTCTATTTACATATTTAGTTTGATAAAATTTCACCCACAATGAAGAACTTAAGGAGGAAAAGTGAATGGAAAATCTATGAACCACCTTCTCGCCGATTCTCTCAGTTATGTCATCAATTTCTCGGATCAAAGCATGAATCTCCAGAGCTCCTTCCAGTTTCTTCCTATATGCTTTCAGGTCACCATGGAAACTGTTCCACCTATTATAGAAATAACACATTATTGGATTACATCACACTGTTCAGAGAGAAAGAGAGAGAGAGATTCAAGTTGATTTCAAAACCTAAATTTGGTCTTATCCATTCTGACATCAAAATAAGGTCTGCTTTATTCACATATGAGCAGAACTGAAGCGATATCAAAAGTAGTTGCAAGAGGAGCAAGAGCAATATGGAATCATTCATGTATGTGCAGGAAGCTACTCTGGTTCCACACTTGGTAGGTGCAATTTCTTGGCGTAAGTGGTTCATAACTAAGTGGTTCGTAAGCCAGAGTATTCTAGTATTAGCCATAGAAAAAAGACAAAAATATTTCTTTAACCAGCATGTAATGAGTCTGTGGAACAGGATGTGGTGATGGCATCTGGCCTGGATGTTATACTGGCCTGGTCTGTTATAGTGTTTTTATACTATAAAATACTATGATGCATGTTGTTATACTATGATGCATGTTGTATAGAATGTGTGGGTGAGTGTGTAGAGTGTGTAGAGTGTGATTATTGGAACTGTAGTATATATTTATGCTTGTATGTCTAAGGTGCATAAATTTCATTGTGCTGTAGCACAATGACAATAAAGTTACTACTACTACTACTTTAAAAGGGCATTGGACAAATTTCTGGAGGAAAAGTCCATTACAGGTTACAAGTCACGATGGGTATGTGCAACGTCTGAATTTAGAAGTAGGCTACCTCAGAAGGCCAGGTGCAAGGTCGGGCACCAGGATGCAGGTCTCTTGTTGTCTTGTGTGCTCTCTGAGGCATCTGATGCGCCGCTGTGAAATACAGGAAGCTGGACTAGATGGGCCTTTGGCCTAATCCAGCAGGGCTTATGACATGACGGGTCAAGGGAGGGCACGAGGATGCAGGTCTCTTGTGGTCCTGTGTGCTCCCTGAAACATCTGGTGGGCCACTATGAGATACAGGATGCTGGACTAGATAGTCCCCGGCCTGATCCAACAGGGGTCTTCTTATATTCTTATGAAAAGTATGTTTATGGGGGACTGCAACTATGGAAAGAACGTATGTGGAAAATCCAGCTCACCTTTGTGTGTAGATCAATGCAATGGCACTACCAACCCTCTGACCATGAGGTCAGTCAATGCTGATTGAACTCTCCCTCCTTCATTCAGACCCCAGTATGGATTTGCACCAGTACCTCTCATTGAGCTGTTTCCGGCACTGGTATATAGTTTTCATCTCTTCCTTATTCTTTCTCTCCAGTCTCACAGCAAGGGCATTGATGGCTTTGATGTGTGCCTCATCCACGGTCACTTCCTATCACAACGGAGCCAGAAAGGAAGAGTTTGCTTGCATGAATAAATATTAGGCAAAAGTTATTCCAGTCTGATGTCTGCCAGAAGTAAAAGCATTCCCTCCCCAACAATGCTGAATGACAAAGCTACAGGGGAGAAGTAACATAAGAAACCACGCAATTCACACTGCACAGCAGGCTGTCAATCTAAAATATAATTAATGTTCAGTCTCCTTAGTGTATTGAGGTCTGGAGCACTAGAAAACAGTCCGGGAACTGTAAGGTGAATTAGCACCAACTTAAGCACCGTGCTGGAAAGCACTGACATAGGGGTTAGGATTGCACCCTAACTTTTCCAGCTTCTTTAGCACATGCAAGTAAGAGGTGAAGGAAATGTTTAACAGTTATCAGCCTAACATTCATGTGTGTGTGTGTGTGTGTGTGTGTGTGTGTGTGTGTGTGTGTGTGTGTGTGTGTGAGAGAGAGAGAGAGAGAGAGAGAGAATATCTGAGAACTCCCTCTCATCCACAAGTAAGGGAAATCCTTACTTCTCAGTCATAAACTTATGTGAGGTAATGAAAAACTCATCAACCCTTTATAATTTATTGAGCTCTTTTAAAACCACTTTATTGCAAGCACAGATCCAAGTGAACCAGCTTATGAGCATGATTTCACCATCTGTTTCCTAGGATCACGCGTGTGCTTAAGCCATTTCTGCCCAGCATTGCATAGATGCAACAGGGATCAAATATATAAACTTGTGGGCTGGGCAGAAATTGTGTAATTCACACACACGCACGTATGCATGCATGCAAATACTTAAATATCCCCTGAACAAACCGTAAATGATAGAACTCTTTCAGAGATCACATCTTTTTTGCCTCTCTCTGCAGAAAACATGGAGAGACTTTGGGGAAGCCACATTACTGTATGCAGTTTCTGGGAACAGAATTCTTAGTGAGTTTACAGACATTACATTTTTCCTGTATAGGAAAACAGGTGGACATGTGAACATCTGTAGCAAAAACAGAACATTATACTTAAGCCTGCCTTACCCACATGGTTGAATAGTTCTGAGACGTAACAGGCATATGCATGAAATTCACACAGATGAATTGCTGGTGTGTTTTGCTACATATCTGCACAGCCTATCTACAATCTCTGAAGTGGTCTTCATTAAAAAAAAAAACAACAACACCATATATAATTCTGGAGTGAATGTTCAGCTGCTCTCATTGCTGATCCTTATCTGTGTGCCATAATCAATCATTAGGTCTCCTGTAGAGACTACAGAGTGTGGCAGTAAGATCTTTTAACTGGATCTGGCTGTGCTGATTTCCACTTGTTGAAAAGGGACCAGTTTGGCAATAAGCCCAGAACCATCAGATCCACTTTCAGGAAAAAAGAGAGCAGAAGTTTCTCTTCAGCTCGCAGGATTTGTTAGGGTTGTTGTGTAGTGTACACAATACAGATTTTCCTTCTGTATGGGTAGAGGCCCTGACAGAATTGCACAGTTTGTATATTTATTTATATCCCATTTTTCTGTAATGAGTTGCACGCAAAGAGGCTCACTAACTGAAAACCAGCAAACAATAGGACACATGCACATTAGAAAAACAAAAAACACAAAATGACATTAAACAAGAACAGCATTTCAGCATCCTTTTTGGCCTTTTGATTCAAGAAGAACAAGGGAAGATCTGAGAGAGGCTGTATAGAATGGAAATCTAACAGGCATGTCCAGCCTCAAGCTAACCATATGCTTCCATGGGCAGCCTGCAGAAAATTAGATCTCTTTTCTGAATCCATTGGACTCAGCTAAAATGAGTGCAATCCCCAGTGAATTAGGCAGTTAACGTTAATTAGCCCCAGTCACAAAACAGTATCTGGTCACAAGCATGACAGTCAACGCCCAAGTTAGCAAACCCCACTGAGCTGTAAGTAAAACCTGACATGATGACTCATCATCACCTAAAATTATTCACAATGTGAAAAAATACTGTACAGTATTTGCTGTGACTTTTAAACATGTGTAACCATAGTAAAAAAAGACATGCAAGTTTCCTACCTGACCGCATACATGGCTGCATACTTCTTCCTACATGGAAATTATTGCTAAATGGTAGATATTGTCTATGAAGCAGTCCTTGGGCCGTTAACTTACATGTGCTCACTTAAAACTACATTTTTTTGACTGAGACCAATTTCTGAAAAAATAATTTAGCCCTGAGATGTCACCAACTTTTTCCATGTCATTCAGGCAGTCTGTATTAAGCAATGTGGATTAACTCATGATACAGCAAACAA
Source organism: Tiliqua scincoides (assembly GCF_035046505.1). Taxonomy (NCBI): domain Eukaryota; kingdom Metazoa; phylum Chordata; class Lepidosauria; order Squamata; family Scincidae; genus Tiliqua; species Tiliqua scincoides. Next base: position 15,781,875 of record NC_089821.1, read on the forward strand.
CAATAATCTATTGCACGCAAACCTACATTTAGTAACTAGTAATTTATATAGCGACTTACAACCTGCATTAAATTTTACACAGGAAGTCCTCATAAATCACTGGCATCACAGAGCCAAGTTACATGGCCAACAGACTTGAGTTGCTGGACTGTCCCACTTCATTAGGCTATAAAACTCACTGTGTGCAGAAAACCAATATGTCAGGGAAAAGGGTTTCAGGCTGCCTTTCTCCCTTAAACCCGCAAGTAGAAGACAGTCTCCAGTCATCAATTCCTGAAGGAAAACTGGTGAACGCTTTATCTGTGGGCTTATTTATACAACATTCAGTCACTGTTACCCTGCGCTGCAGGGACAAAAAAAGTCATCAGCAGGACCTGTCACTCTCATCAGTGCTTATGCACTGACTCTGTCGTCTCCAGCAGAAGCCAAAGACAAATTCTATGATGACCTGGCCACCACTATCAAGAAGATCCTTGTAAAAGAGCCATTGTTCATCCTCGGCAATTTCAACCATAGAGTTGGTGCTGATAACAGTTCATGGCCCACTTGCTTAGGTCAGTTCGGCACTGGGAAGATGAACGAAAATGGCCAACGCCTGCTAGAGTTTTGCTGTCATCACGGTCTCTGTGTCAGCAACACATTCTTCAACACAAAGCCCCAACATAGAGTCTCTTGGAGACACCCAAGATCAAAGCACTGGCACCAGCTCGACCTGATCCTCACCAGACACTCCAGCCTTCCCAGCATCAAGATCACACGCAGTTATCAGGGTGCTGCCTGCGACACTGACCACTCCCTGATGTGCAGCAGAGTAAAACTGCAAACAAAGCGATTGTATCATACGAAAAAGGAAAGAAGACCTCACATTGATACCAGCAAGACCCGGGATCAGAGAAAAGTAGAGGAATTTGCATGAGCGCTTGAGGAATCTCTTCCAGGCCCGGCCGACGCAAATGCATCCAACAGATGGGAACATTTCAAGAATACTGTTTACAACACCGCCTTGTCCATATTCGGCAAGAAGACCAACAAGGCGGCAGACTGGTTTAAGCCCACTCTGAGGAGTTGACACCAGTCATTGAGGAAAAGAGGAGAGCTCAAGCAGCATACAAGGCCTGTCTCAGCGAGCGCAACCTGCCGGTCCTCCGAGCTGCTTGCAGCAAAGTCCAACAGACTGCCAGGAGATGTGCTAACGACTACTGGCTCCAGCTCTGCTCCCAGATACAGATAGCAGCTGACACGGGCAACATCAAGGGGAAGTATGATTGTATCAAGCAGGCCCTAGGTCCAACACAGAAGAAAATTGCCCCTCTGAAGTCTGCTGCAGGTGAGGTCATCCAGGATCGGACGCAGCAGATGGAACGCTGGGTGCAGCACTACTCTGAGCTATATTCCAGAGAAAATGTAGTCACTGAAGAAGCACTGAACAACATTGAGTGCCTGCCTGTGCTGGAAGAGCTTGACAGTGAACCAACCCTAGAAGAACTTCACGTGGCCCTGGACTCCCTTGCCTTTGGCAAGGCACCTGGAAAAGACAGCATCCCTGCTGAAGTCCTAAAGTGCTGCAAAGAGATCATCGTCACTGAGCTGCATGAAATCCTCTGTCTTTGCTGGAGAGAAGGTGGAGTACCTCAAGACATGAGGGATGCAAACATCATCACGCTGTACAAGAACAAAGGTGACAGGGGTGACTGCAACAACTACCGTGGCATCTCTCTCCTTAGCGTTGTAGGAAAGCTGTTTGCCTGAGTTGCACTAAAGAGGCTCCAGGTACTTGCAGAGAGCGTCTATCCAGAATCGCAGTGTGGATTCCGAGCCAACAGGTCCACCACTGATATGGTATTCTCCCTTAGACAACTGCAGGAGAAATGCAGGGAACAACAACAGCCACTCTTTATAACCTTCATAGATCTCACAAAGGCTTTCGACCTGGTCAGCAGAGACAGCCTCTTCAAAATTCTCCCCAAGATCGGATGTCCACCCAGGCTCCTCAGCACCATCAGATCTTTCCACAAGGACATGAAGTGCACTGTTGTCTTCGATGGCTCCACATCAGACCCCTTTGACATCCAAAGCGGAGTGAAGCAGGGCTGTGTTATTGTGCCAACCTTGTTTGGGATTTTCTTCGCTGTCCTGCTGAAGCAGGCCTTTGGAACTGCAACAGAAGGCATCTATCTCCGGACCAGATCAGACGGAAAGCTCTTCAACCTCTCCAGACTGAGAGCAAAGTCCAAAGTCCAGCTGAAATGTCTGCGTGACTTCCTCTTTGCCGACGATGCAGCTATCACTACCCACTCTGCCAAAGATCTCCAGCAGCTCATGGATCGTTTTAGCAAGGCCTGCCAAGATTTTGGACTGACAATCAGCCTGAAGAAAACACAGGTCATGGTTCAGGATGTGGACTCACCTCCCTGCATTACAATCTCTGCCCATGAACTGGAGGTTGTCCATGACTTTGTGTACCTTGGCTCAATGATCTCCGACACTCTTTCTCTCGATACCGAGCTAAACAAGCGCATCAGTAAAGCAGCTACCATGTTTTACAGACTCACAAGGAGAGTCTGGTCCAACAAGAAGCTGACAGAACATACCAAGATCCAGGTCTACAGAGCTTGCGTCCTGAGTACACTTCTGTACTGCAGCGAGTCATGGACTCTTCGCTCACAACAGGAGAGGAAACTGAACGCTTTCCACATGCGCTGCCTCCGATGCATCCTCGTCATCACCTGGCAGGACAAAGTTCCAAACAACACAGTCCTGGAACGTGCTGGAATCCCTAGCATCTATTCACTGCTGAAACAGAGACACCTGCGTTGGCTCGGTCATGTTGTGAGAATGGATGATGGCCGGATCCCAAAGGATCTCCTCTATGGAGAACTCGTGCAAGGAAAGCGCCCTACAGGTAGTCCATAGCTGCGATACAAGGACATCTGCAAGAGGGATCTGAAGGCCTTAGGAGCGGACCTCAACAAGTGGGAAACCCTGGCCTCTGAGCGGCCCGCTTGGAGGCAGGCTGTGCAGCATGGCCTTTCCCAGTTTGAAGAGACACTTGGCCAACAGTCTGAGGCTAAGAGGCAAAGAAGGAAGGCCCATAGCCAGGGAGACAGACCAGGGACAGACTGCACTTGCTCCCGGTGTGGAAGGGATTGTCACTCCTGAACTGGCCTTTTCAGCCACACTAGATGCTGTTCCAGAACCACCATTCAGAGCGCGATACCATAGTCTTTCGAGACTGAAGGTTGCCAATAGTGCTACCTTGCGCATGCCCGATCTTGTCTGATCTTGGAAGCTAAGCAGGGTCAGGCCTGGTTAGTACTTGGATGGGAGACTACCTGGGAATACTGGGTGCTATATGCTTATACCATAGTCTTTCAAGACTGAAGGTTGCCAACCATTCAGTCACTGTAGTTGCCCTCCTCCAATTGGTTGTATTATCCTTATTACAATTTCTATTATATATTGTGTTATATTTATTTATTATATATTGTATGTTTGAATCTGAAATTGTGAGCTGCTTTGGGCAATTGCTCCGGCATAGGAAAGACGGGATAAAAATCTTTTAAATAAATATAATAATGCAGATTTTTCTGTGAATACCTACATATGATCTGTTAGCTTCTCCTAGGTGACAGAAGACAGTGATGCTCTGTGTCACATGATTAATGATGGTGGTTTTGCATATTTGAGACTGAAAACAGGGGTGTTCACACAACCACACAGCCCGCACTCAGTGAATGTGAGAGGAGAGAAAGCAGGATCATACCTGCCAGTCAATGACAAAGGGTGACCCACACACATACAGCAGTAAGTGCATTGGGTTGCTAGGTGATAGCTGGAAACTTGGACGTTAAGGGTTCTGGTTAGCAAGAAGTGTGATGCACATACAAACGTATGAATGTAAGGCCCCTTTCTCATGCACTCCAAATATGTGGCCAATGGAGCAACTGCCAGCACTGCTGATCCATACGTAAGGCCACTTGATGTGGGTTGCTTCAGCAGAAGATTGGCAGATTTGGGGTGCCTTTCACTCTGAATCTGTCACCACCTCCTCCATCCAACTCACCATCAAGCAAGCCACAATGAACTGCTTCCCAATGACACAGTGGAAGTCCCACACTTCTGGGTCTGACAACAGCACACAAGCAACATGGTAAGGTTTTTGATTTTTTTTGGGTAGTACAGGAGTGGTAGACCTGAGACAGCATCAGGCAATCTTCTGGGTCACACTGCCCTTGATGGTCAGCAGGTGCAATCATATTCCCTTTGTAAGCCGACTGAATGCATGTGAACTGAGGATTCTGCGCATGCCCCTACTGTAACTCAGAAAAGGTAATATGCTTTTGTAACTGTTTCTTGTAAGCAAGAAGCAGCAGGCAAGATATAAATACTCAGAATTGCCACTTTATTCACAGACCCTGTTACAGGCCTTCCTTCCTTCCTCCTCCTCTCTCACAGCTGTTGCTTCTTTTTCTCCCTCCCCCAGCTCTTCTTGCTTCTTTCTTTCTTCCAACCAGAGCCTTCTATAAACAACCTTCTGACAAACAAATAGGAGAGGCAATTATGGCTATAAAGATACAATATGTGGGAACACAACCTGAGTCAGACCCGTGAAAGAATGTCAAGAACTCCCAACACTGAACTGGTCCTGTTGCATATTCTTCTGCAAAATGTATCTAACGCAGTGGTTTTAGCATTGGTACCCATTTTTTAGAATGAGAATCTGTCAGAACCCACTGGAAGTGATGTCATGACTGGAAGCGACATCATCAAGCAGGAAAATTTTTAACAATCCTAGGCTGCAATTCTACCCACACTTACCAAGGAGTAAGTCCCATTGAGTATCATTGTTAAAAGCATATACATAGTAGCCTGTTAAAAGTACAGATTTATAACATTTCCCCAAATGCAGTCACATACCAGTTTAATATATTAAAAAATATTGAAATGAATGGGGACCAACCTGAAATTGGCTCACAACTCACCTAGTGGGTCCTGAACCACAATTTGAGAAACACTGATCTAACAGTCCAATCCTATGCATGTCTACTCAGAACTAAGTCCCATTAGAGTCAATGGGGCTTACTCCCAGGAAAGTGTGGACAGGATTGGGCTGTAAGGTATTTATCTTCCAAAATCCCTGAGTTTTTACCCAGCCATGAAAACTAAGTAATATTAGGCCTGTAAAAGTATCTCTTACCCCTGACACTCCTCGGAATTCGTTTAGTTTTTTCATGAGTTGCAGGCAGTGTTCATAGTCATTTCCCACATCACCAATATTAATCATCACTTCCTGAGACAAGGGAAAATAATGGTATAATTCCAATCATTTCTTGAAATCCAGAATTTCAACAAGCCTCTCATCTGGGTGGTATTTTTCCACTCTCACCTTGGAATTAAATTGGTTTTTTAAAATACCACATCACATTTTATTGCACAACAACAGGGTTATGAAATGACTTGGCAACTATATCTGCAGAATGTCTTGCTTTCAGTAGCTAATACAGAGATAAAACTTGAATTTCCATTATCTGAACAAGATATTCCCTATCCATGAAGCCAAACAGAATAAAACCATGACATCATTTGGCATTTTTAAAAACTGATAAATACAGCATCTTTGCAGAGCAGTTTGGGCAGTTATGTTGCAAGTTTCTTTGATACTTTAATATGTCTTAAATTATAGCCTGCAAGGCCTTTGAAATCCATCTTGCTTTGCAGTTCTAACAATACAGTTCGTTCTAAATCTCTTTTAGTCAGTGACAGAGGGAAATTAGTACAGCATGTATAATATTTAGATGTAAGAAGAAATGCCACAATGTTGTTGACACCTCTCAAACACTTTCAGTTTCAAAATACTTATACTTTAACTTGACACTCTATTTAGTCCCCATTATTTAAGGTTGCATGTCTGCTGAATACTGGTTTCTGAGCATGCTTTGCATTAATAAAACTGACTGATCCTTGTCACAATGCATAATAAAAATGAATTTCTACAGTTCTGTATAGCCAGCTGACGTGATGGGCATGTGATGGATCTGCAGGGAAGGAAAATAGTGATCGCTTTCATAAGAGACGCTTTGTTTAAAGAAACTTCCCACATCGTCTTTGTGATGAGCTCACACCAACCGTCATTTTGAATGCTCCAAATATTCATTTTGCACGGTTAGAAATATCACACCCACCATTTTCTAGTAGACCCTGTATTGGGTGCAAAGAAACCAATAATGTTCAGACTGACCTTGTCTCTTATCCAGGCCTCTGCATGGTCCACCTTTTGCAGAAATTCTAGGAAATCCCTGCTATCTTCAAGCATTTTTCCTCGAGCAGCAACAGCCCATTTCAGCTTCTCCCACTGTTCCTGCAGCAAGCGGGTCTTACGACGAATCTCTCCTGATCTAGGATGTTTCTGGCACACTAGGGCTTCACCTCTCTTCATGTAATCACAAAGGGATTAATTAAAAGAAGATTTCTATTACACAATATTTCCATGTAAATTCTATGAAAACCCATCTCCGGGAACTTGGTGCACTTTTGGATGTTTCAAGACATGCAGCAAGATGGTAGATGGGCCACTTTGGTTCTTCATTTCTACTGAACACTGCAGCATTTTGCCCTTCTTCTCTGGGAGTGGGGTGGGTGGGGAGGAGGTATACGATCCATGCACATCTGAAACGTACACATCCCTGCTTTTCATCATGTAAGTAACATCTTGAAGCTGCTCCTACCCTAGAACAGAACTGATAACAGATCCAGGTCTTCAAGCCAACTCCTCTGCATGTTTACTCAGAAGTAAGTCCCATTATAGTCAGTGGGGCTTACTCCCAGGTAAGTGTGGATAGAATTGCAGGCTTAGGGCGCAATCCTATCCAATTTTCCAGCACTGGTGCAGATACAATGCAGCCCCAAGGTAAGGGAACAAATGTTCCCATACTTTAAGGAGGCTTCTGTGACTGCTGCCCCACCACAAGATGCAGTGCATGCCCCATTGGCACAGTTGCACCAGTACTGGAAAATTGGATAGGATTGGGCTGTTAGTCATCTCCTACCAAGATGAAATTTGCAGGATGAAGATGGATGGGAAGATGTGAAGCATGGATACAACTTTTCATTCTGACACCAATTCCCTTCTCCTTATCTAAAAGATTAATTGTTCCTAGGAATTTCCCTTGAACCTATAAGGGAGCCTCTGGAAATTCCTAGGCTATCTCAATAGCAATCACCTACCACCATGGGTGGGCAGCCCAATCTTCACTTGCTCTGGAACAGGCAAGCAAGCGGACCTGCGCTATATTCAGTCCAAGTTTGGGGCTGAAAGCAGTGCAGCTTGAAGCAAGGGTAATCACTTCCCCTTACCCCGTGTCACACTGCAGTGGCCACAATGGATCTGCTCCAGTGGTTCCCAACCTGGGGTATGTGTACACCCAGGGGTACTTCTCAGGATCTTTAGGGGTACTTGAAAAAATAATTGAATAATGGCAAAAAATGCAGGTGTGTATTAGAATGTCTTGCAGGCCTAGCATTAGAATGCCTATGGAGGGGGTAACATGAGGGGTACCAGTTATGGAAATGGGCTGCCAAGGGGTACGCAAGTGAAAAAATGTTGGGAACTACTGGTCTACTTGGATCTGTGCCACCTCAGGAGGTGGCACAGATCCAAGCAGAATGGAGCAGCCAGAGGCTGCAGTGTGCCACCCGGGCTCGACTGGTGCAACTCACCTTGTCCCCAGGGCCCACAGCGGCATGGGGAGGCCAGTGCAAGTCCATGCACCAGCCCAGTTCCCAGTAGAGTGGTGCAAGAGTGCTTTACAGCACTTTTGTGACACTCTTGGGCCGGCACAAGGTGCTTGTGCTGGCCCAAATCCCTGTTAGAATTGCGGCCTTCCTCATATAACCAATATTCTCGGTGCATCGAAACAAGTCACTCTTTGCTCAGAGATTGGGACTTGCAGAATTTCCACACTCAGGAAGACAGATCACTTTAAATTTCCTTAGTACTCAGATCTTAGTACTGCAGAAGGCCCTTGGAGACACTAAATCACAGCATAGGTATTCATGGTTACCATGTGAACGGTTGTGATTAAATCCTGGTGTGCCAGGATCTCTGCCTCAAAGGCTTGATGCTTCTGCAGAAGTTTCATTTTTTCTTTCAGGTTGTTGAGATGTTGCAAAGAAGGGTCCTCCAGCTTTTGTAGGCGCTCATCAATCCAGCTCTCTGCCTGCCACCCAAGAACCAGCATGATTAATGAACACTGCACATATTTTTCCTTGCAACAGAGCACATACATCCTCCTGTCCTAAACCAGACACAAACTCTTCTGCACAGATTCCAATACACACTCACACAATATATTTTTCTATAAATCTGTAGGAAGGACAGAGTTCTTAACAAAACTGAAGCCATTCTTGACATTGGGGTAACTGATATTTGCCAATGCAGATTAAACCAATGACAACTAGAGTTCATTATCAAATTACAATCTGAGGGCATATTCAAATCTAATATCTACTGCCTGAACCATGAGGGTTTAAAAAAAAACAAAAAACACCTCATGGAGAGTTTATTTAAAAAAAAATTAATAAGCAAATTGGCCAGCAATCCAGTCTCCCAAATCTCTTCCAACCTCACCTCTGCTAGATTCTGGTAGAAGAGGGCCAGCAAGAGGGCTGTGTGTAGTTTTTCTTGTCTGCCTTGAGATAGATCTTTCATGCACTTCCTCCTCTCTAAGATGGCACTGAGCTTGTGCTGGATCTGCGTTCCTTCCAGCTCATTCTCTTGCTGCAGCCTCGAAGCCTGCTCACAAAGAGACAATTCCTGAGAAGCAAGCAAACAAACAAACAATTACAATTGTGTCCTTTTAACACACAGAGAGAATCTGGGTTTCTGTTCTGCCCTTAAAACAGTATGTTCTCTGCTGAAAGTGAATATGATTGTAAAAGAGATCCTTAGAATAGCAAGTCGGAGTTCAACCAGCATTCCTACACGAAACAACAGAGGAAGCATTTCTTCTGATGTTTTGACTAAGGAGGAACTCCAAGTGTTCTTTAAACATTTGCTTTAGGTGAAATCTGATGTCAGTCAAGAAATGTGTGCCCTGCCCAAAAGTTCTCAATTCTCCTGTCTTTTCAAAATTCCTCAAATATTTTCCCTAAGGAGGAATCTACAAACACACGGAAAAGCCCCTAAAATAGTTGTCTGCATTAGATTTATTCCAAAGATCATTTAAGACTTCTTTCACTTACTTAATACAGTCAGTTTTCATTATCTGCTAGGGTTAGGTTTCTGGAAACCCTTGCAGATAGCAAATTCACAGATAATGAACTATTGATTCTACGGGATCAATAGGGTTAGGTACAAGGGGGAGAGGTACATGGGGTACATGGGGAGAGGAAAGAGTACCTTCTCTTCCATCAGAAGAATCCAACAGAGATGCTCAGGAAGCTAGTAGAGTGTGGCAGGAAGTGCCAAAATATATCTGAATGCTGCAGAGACCTTCCAGAAGCTGCAGGGATCTTCAGAATGGCACCCGCAACCAGAATAAACCCCTTCAAAATGACTGTGACTGCTGTGAGATACAGGAAGCTGGACTAGATGGGCCTATGGCCTGATCCAGTGGGGCTGTTCTTATGTGCTTATGACTGGCAGAAGCTTCCACTGGCCATTTGAAAGGGGACCGCCCTGGTCACAGGTGCCATTCTGGAGATTCTGGATTCTCCCAGTTATCTCAGTCTGGCTAACATATACAAGTACTTGGCAACTAGACTGGGGCTGCAACCCCAGACGCATTTACTAGAGAGTAAGTCCTACTGAGGTCAACTGAAGTAGTCACCCCAGTCAGCAGACTGGCAGGGGATGCCCACTTCTGTCCATCCACCAGCCACCATTGATCCTCCTTCCCTCACTCCCTGGCCTGGAAAAGAGGGAGAAGGATAAAAAATGTGGAGGAGAGTAAGGGGCTTGAGTGTTGGGGAAGCAGAGGCTGGCACATCACCAGGTAAGGGGACTAAGTTTTGACACACCTACCTCGGTGCCAGGAAGTCTTGGACTGGCCCTGATCTAAGTGCCTTCCTTATGCTTGATACAGGATCATATACTTTTACCTTTTCATCTTGGGAGGCCAGAAGTCTCTCAAAAGCCTCATGTTTCCCGATTTGCTGTTCCACCTCATCCACTGTGTTCCCAAAGTCACTGTTTTTCAAATACATCTGTGAAAAATCGGAATCATCAAGATTGTTATAATAAAAGGATGGGGGGGGGAGTTGTTGGGTCACATTTGTGACTGCCTTGATATCTGGTTCAACCTTTCCATGTAGGGATGGGAAAGGACCCCAGTATGAAACCTTGAAGAGCTGCGGCCAGTATGTTTAGACCAGCTAACCTAGATAGATGGATCAATGGTTTGATTCAGTATAAGGTGCCTTCTAGAACCTAAGCTGAAAGGCATAAAGCTTCAAAAAAAACAAACAAACAAAAAAAACATGCTGCAGAAGGCAAAATGGTTGCACACCATCCTGAAACAGCCCCAACAGTTTTTCCATCCCCATTCCCTCTCCATAATTCTCTTGCAGGAATATCCATGCCTGAAAGAGTGTTGCTCAAAAAAAAGGGAGGTCAATGGTACTAATGATCAACACATATCTCACAATTTTAATCATCCCCGCTATATCACATCTTTTGATACATACCTACATATTAAATTAATTAATTTTAAATTAATTAATTTTTAATTAATATTAATACATATTAAAAAATACTCAAGGACTAGGGAACATTTAGGACAGCTAGAATGAGAAGTTACCAGAGTGGAATTCACGAAAACATATTTTGATCCCATTTCCCAGTGCTTAACTGCAGATCAGGAATGACTACCTGAGGACAAGCAAGTATCTCCCTTTTGATCCTGTAGCAACTGTTTGCTTTGATGCTCCAGCAAATTAGGGCTGCATATAGGTCAGGTATGATCTTCGTGTGGCACGCCCCAAGATTCTCACAGAGACTGTGACAGTTTAACATGACCTTAAAAGGGGATGAGACGCATTTATGCAGGAGAGGTCTATCATGGCTATTAGTTGTGATTGCCATGAAGAACTTCCAGATTCAGAGGTAGTATTTCAGTTTAGAGGGAAGGAAACAGCAGGGGAAGTCTGTTGCCTTCCTTTCCTGAGCATGGGCTTTCCAGTGGCATCAAACCAGCCTTTGTAGGGAAAGGAATGCGGGACTTGATGGGTCTTTGGTAGGTTCCAACAGGGCTGCTCTTATGGGCCCCCACAACTAAATAAAGTGTGTGGTTTAGGGGCAGTTGACTGTACATAGTGTGAAAAGGATAAGCAGAAAGCTATATTTCCTCTCACAGAAATTTATAATGCTTCACTTTATAATCTCCATCACTAAATAGGATGGAAAACACAACACAGCCTTGAATCCCATTTCTTTGCCAACAACATCTATTTTGACAGCAGCAGAAAAGTAGCAAGAGGTTCCAAAACACGTATTTTAAAGAGAAATAATTTGTTTTCTAGGTTCCCCCCCCCCAAGAGCTTCTTTTACATCATCTCAATTGGAAGTTTATTTCTTAGTTATGAATTAATTATTGCACACTGGTAGTATATGTGCTAATTAAATAACCACCTTTTATATACAATGAGGTTATTATATTTATGAAGTAGTCATATATTAATTTTTTTTAATTCACAAAACAGTTTATACAGCAAAAGAAATTTTTAAAGGAGTTGTTTGAGAAGACTCTCAATCTCAAAAAGCTAGAGAAGAGACCCCAGCATACAGCTACCGGAAAAAATACTCCTCTGGAGTTAACAGGGGCAGCTGCCCTCTCCCTGCTAAGCATGTGAACCACCACCTAAAGGGCATCTCTTAGTCCAGTTGGACAAGTGCTGTCCCTGCTAACTGGGCTAAGAGGGTCTGATCCCCATATATTAATTGGCTCTTCTGCACAGAGTCTACACAGACAGGAGCTGTATATGCCCAGGCTTTGTCCACAGGATCTGTACTTTGCACTTTTGCAGAGCTCAAATTGCTTGAATAGAGCCTATCTGCGCACAGGTCATACATGTGCAGGCTCTGTGCTGGAGTGGGTTCGAAGGTATGGTTAAGACAGGGTCAGTGAGTATCATCCCCCTCTCTCACCCCATTAATTCAAACTGCATAGCTGTCTGCACAGGGATATAGTAAAGGACTTTAACTAGTACACTGCAGGGGCACCAATCAAGGAATTCCTTTGTAAAAACCACTGAGCCATGTATTTTCATCCTCATACAAATATTTATTTTTTGCAACATGTTCTATACAAACTAAACATTACAAAAGATACAGTAATGCTAGGGCTCTTGCATCTGACCCTGAATCTAGGAATGGAATGCAACGAACCATAGGATAATGGTTCAGACTCAATGTTACCCGTCACTTCTCTCAGATCTTATTTTTCCAAAAATCATGGAAAAGTAAAAATTCAATGAAATCAAGTGATCCTTAAAAAAATTATATCCCTTGCAAAAAATACTGCTATTACATGATGAATGAAGGATAAATGGAAATACCATTGGGGTTTTGGACTTTTAAAAAAAGATATTAACATTTCAACTGAATTCTCAAATGTTCTGAGTAGATAAAAATAAAAAATTGTGGTGTTTTTTTCCCCGTTTCCACCCTTCTAAGCCAGCATGGTGTGTGTGAGGTTTTAAATTCCACCGAACAAGAATATCCCAGCTTCACTGAAAGAATCCAATGGGAAAAAGGCCTCAAAGATCTTGCACAACCTCAAAAATATCAAGGTTATTTTCCCTCTATATATCAGATCTGTTGGCTGGAATGGAGACTGAAACCTTTCAATCCACCTCCTCTGATAGCTTAGCACAGGTATTTAAACTACTGAAAAGGACTCTTGGTAACTTGAAAAACTAAACTTGTATACATGGATAACAGGAGGATGTTATTTTCTTATTTTCTTTAAAGGCTGCTGTCACCTAATCAGTACTGGGAAGGTTCAGATTACCCTCCACAAGAAATGATATACTTCCCTCAACTATCTGGTTTCAAATCACACCACTTGCCATTCCGCAGCTTGGGTGATCAGGGCTAATATTATTTTTTGCAGAAAGTAGAGGAAAAACAACAGAACCTGAATACTTTGGCTTTGAAATCACCCAGATTTTTAAAAAAAATTAAACTTCTTAATGAGTAATTGGCAGCACCAGGTGAAGATTTGACTTTAAAACCATAATATTTTAGTTAAACCTAAAAGAAATGCAGCAATGCAGTATTTCGACCAAAACCAGAAATAGATTTCAGTGAATTCTCATACTTTACTGATCCCCCCCCCCCCCAATGTAGCGTTATTTAGAATCATTTGTTCTAGGTCATATTTGTTCCACTCACAGCTGGAAGAAGATGTATCTAAACACAAGCTAGCATCTAACATCAGGAACAAAGCCAGATCCCATCTAGAGAAAAGAGTGTATCTACCTCCATCCTCCCACAGGTTCTATGAAAGAAAAATAACTCCACTTTAGAAAACCAAAGTAGAAATACACTTGCAGGGAAACAATAGCATTAGTATAGTTGCGACAACAGATGAACAGATACAACACGTGCTAAATATGAATCTCACGTAACAAATGACAGTTTATGCAGGTTTCTAAAAAGGAATGGAAATCTTCACCACTTTCCTCCCAGGTCCAAAGGAAGCAATTTTTACAGAGAAAGAGGGACACCACACACTCTCACCAGTCCTGCAAGACGTTGCATTTGTAGTACGAGGCCTCACACTTGTTACCAATGTATCTTGACCTGCATTCCCTACAGTGTCTGGCTCCAGAAAAGGCTTTGATTCTGAATTTGCACTGTGTTGAGGTGAAGGTAGGAATTCAGGACAGCAAACTGGATTTATTGACAGTGAAAAGCCAGCCCGGATATCACCAGGGTGGAAAGTTGAACCACCTGGGCCAGAACCTTGTGTTTTGGTAGATGCACTTTTACTGAATTCTCTTATCACTTGAATAGGGAAGGATGTCCAAGGAGTGGCAAGTATCAAGGTTATTTTGGAAATCTTGTGGTGCGTTGGAGTTATTCCAGAGCTTGGAGTCCTCCCTAATTCTGTTCCAGATGAATGACAGTTCTGAAAGTCTACCATACCTGGATCTACATGTGTGTTCGTGATAGTCCTTTTGCCAACAGGTCTATTTCCTTTTGATGCCGTAGCTGGAGACAACCATATCTCTCTGGAGACTATTCGCTGGGGAAGACCAGGACATTTAGCAGTGGAGGTGACATGAAATTGTGTAATCTGGAGATCTGCAGAGCTTTGCGAGGGCATGGCTTGATGGGTCATCTCCGATTCTGCTGCAGTTCCAGAGGATGCTGAAGAAATCCTTTTTAGTTGAGGTAGTAAAAGACTGGAATAAACATGACCGCTTGCTTGAGAACCGGATCTGAATGGCTTTATTGCTATACTGCAAGTTGAAATGTAGAGCTTTACGGAGGCATGGAGATCTGAAAGCTTAGCATTGCACTGGCTGTAGCCATGCTGTGTTAGTTCTGAACCAGAAGGTGGCAAAGCTGTATAGAGGTTTTTCCTCCAAGATGGTGAAACACTTGGAATAGCACATAGAGCAACATCCAGACGCGATGTCCAGCATGGTAGAGCTCCGGATGCAGAGGCTGAAGGTAAAGGTACTGCAAATTTCATGGGTCCAATGGGATCAGCAGAGGAGTGGTTAGCATTCCAGTCATCTCCTAGACACTGCTTGCAAGAAGCAAGTGGTGACTGGGCACTTACACTGCAGTAACCATTGTCCTTAGAAGCTCTATGAAAAGTAGGATAGGCACACCTGATTCCAGAAGGATCCACACAACTGTTGTCCTTCCCAGAACCTTTCCTCTTATTTTTATGTGCCAAGACTATATCCAGCCTCGAGCTATAAACCTCAGAAGACACACAGCGATGTGGCAATTTGTATTTTCTTGGCAAGGTCTCTGATGATGATAAATGAGATGGAAAACACCCAGCTAAGTCCGATAGAATTTCTGCTGGTGGCATCCCTTGGAAAGAGTTATCCCAGACAGCAGATTTGGAAGCCAGTGGTGGGGTTACTCTATTGGAAGACAGCATAACCTCCAGAGTGGAAATATAGATGGGCATCGCTGAAGTCTTACTGTGAAGTTCCTCGCACGACATCCTGCTGTCTTAATACTAAATTTCAAAAGCCCAAAGCTGTAGAATCTCTGTCGCTCTGGTTTTAAAACAAACTTTTCATCCTTTTTTTGTTGGCAGTGGAAATTTCCATTCTCTCTCGAATAAGAAGGAGAAGTAAGAAGCGAACAAATATTTCTCCAAAAAAGAAACGACATAAAATCCGTAACTGGTTAAGACGTGCTGTTCCTGCCATACAAACCAGCACTACTTATCTGGTCTGCAAAATGACAGGAGCATACTGGAGGCAAATTAAAAAACGATCGCACACAAGTCTTTGAACTGGGAACAATAAGTCGGAAGTCAGAAGTGAGTCAGAAATGCTACCCACAGACAGATGCTGACCTTATTATCATATCTTCAGTTAACACGCCTAACTCACCAGCGCTTCTGTTGCTTTGAAAGCTGCCTTGTGACTGATGGAGGGAGAACGTAGTCTGCTGCTGCTAAAAGTGAAATAGCCGGACCCGCTTCTTCTCTCCGTCTCACTCACTGCCTATCTACACTCAGAATAGCAAGGTCTCTCTGTTTAACAGGTCTTAGAAGAATTTCCTACAACTGTTCCAACTAATGGCACACCAGAACTCTGTCATAAAAAAGATAGATGTTTGCCTAATTTCCTCCATATGTGTTCTTGTTTACTTTAGAGCAGAGCAATCCTAGACTAAACCTTGCTGAAATCCTTCGAAGGCTCAAGCAACTTGGATGTAACCTAAGCTGCTGGCACAAACTCAACCCTGTCACACTGGCACAGAGAGCGAATGGGAAGGGGTCCTAGTGCAGAAGACTGCTGGATGTCTTTCACTGTTCACCACTTCTGGAGGAGCCTTTGTGTAAAGGTAGAGGCAGCACGGCCCCCATGTGCAAAATGATGAACAGCTGGGCTCTGCTTGGGTTCGCTGCAATAAAGAAAGCTATTCAAACAGGGCTGTCTCTGTTGGCAGAGGCGTAAAGCCACCAAGAAACTCCAATAAAAGAGGAGTTATGAATTACACACTGACCTGTCAGAATGCTTTTTAAAAGGCGCTCACTTTCTGCCAACCAGAAAAAATACCAGCTTTCCTGCTGAAAAGAACTTGGAAGTCTTATTTGAATCCTAAGTGAACGGAGTGATAAAGGGCAAGAGTTTACATAAAGAAAAGGATCAATATCATAAGCAGGGCTATATGTGTGACCCATTATTCTAGAATCACACTGTACAAGCAAAATTTTGTTACTGGTGAAGCATTCAGCAGCCTGAGAATAGCAGGCGTTTTTGTGCAAAGATGGATGTAATGGTGCAGAGAAACATTGGCTTAGATCTCAGAAGATGGCAGGGTGAGGCTAGCAAGGCATCTAGTAGTCGTGGTATGGGGCTTAATATCTTTGTGCTGCTCATCCATTTTCCTACTGTAGCACTTTGATGGGTATGACCTAAATTACACATGAGCAACAGCAACAACAACAAAAGCTCAACACCCCATATTTATTAGTTCATGATGTGCTAACAGCCCTAAGAAGTGTTGTGAGTCTCATCTAAACTTTTTTGGGTTCTGTTGAAATTCTTCAGATGTTTTCACCTGAGAAGAAAACTCCAAAGAACTCCATTTACACCTTCCTTCCAGCTGCATACTGAGTGCGTGAAGGGGGAAGCAAGATCATTGCTGCTGGTCTGAGTCCATTTAATGCTATTACCTATTATCTTACCTCTTGGGAGTTCAAGATATTTCCTAGATGTTCACAATCCTTATAAAATAACTGCTGAAGGTGGAGCTTCTTCAGCCATTCCTTTTTCTGTGCCCACTTGTCATATACTTTGTCTTTTTCTTCCAACAGAACTTGCAATGCGTCCTGGATCTGACAGAAGATATATATTTTTTTTAAATCATATGTCAGTGGGTTGGATGAATTATGATTGGTATGTAATAGATCTGGCTATTAACAGATCTCTTGGAGGCCATTTGGGCAAAAATTCTTACTGAGAAGAGAACACACATCTGTTTTACATATGAATGAGATCTGGATGTGTTTAGGAACTCATTATTTCACTGGGGAGTACCCTATCATGCAGTTGCGGACCTACCATTAGGTCTGACAGGGCAAATGCCCCAGGCACGAGCCTCTAGGACCCCATGGAAGCCTCTCTGAGGCTCCCGAGGGGGCCGGAAACCTCTTCCAGTTTTCCAGAAGCACAGTTTATAGTGATGGGGAATCTCAGAGAGGATTCCCTGACTCTAGTTGCGTGAGGCTCCGTAAACCTCAGGTGAGTGAGTAGGGGGTGGATTTTCGTGCAGGGAGGTGGCTACAGCCTGTGGTGGGGGCACCATCATAGACCTTTGTCCCGGACACAAGGCTGGGGAGGTCTGCTGCTGCTATCATGGTAAAACTTTGTCTATCTAACTGCATCACATGTGCACAGAGACAGGCTGCTTATGGAAATAGTGGTGAACACTGTGAATGAGAATACCTGACTGTCATTATGTGCTCCTTTATTTGGGGTTTTTTGTTCCAGCAGCAGCTCTTGTCCCAGCTGTACCACCTGTTCATACATCTCATCATGGGCCTCAATCTCTGCCAACAGCTGGAGATGCTGATTAAACTTCAGACCACTCGTTGATATATCTCGAATTTTCTCCTTAGTCATCATTTCTCTCATTATTTCAGATGCCCAGGAAGAGTAATCTCGTACCTTAAAACAAAGACAGAGTCAATGATGAAGGCCAGGACTATGGTTTGGCAATCCCACATGAATATATTACTGTGCTTCCTCCTTTGGAATCAAGCAGCAATGGCCCATGTACAAAAGACTATTAGTATGACTCGAAACTGGATAGTATTACAAGGCAAGTTTTAAAAAATCATAATTAGAATGGCTGTGTTCCTCTTTTTGTTCTGCATCAAAAGGAATATTTTAGAAACAGATGACTAAAGCTGTTTGGTTTGGATGTGGGAAATGCAGATTCAAAACTGCTCACTCGGTGGCTTTGGGAAAACCCCTGCCTCTCAGCCTAGCCTCTTTTGGTGGGTTCTTCTGAGGACAGCACACTCCTTTTCTGTTCTTATATATTATTATAATACAGATTTCAATAATTCATTTGGATGAAAACAGCAGGATCATGTTTGGCACATACATGGAGTTGTTCCCTCTGTATAAATGAATAGGAAATCCATTGTACATATGCAGGAGCTGCAAGGAATTCACAAGTCAGAGTCACAGCCCATAATTCAAGGCACAAAGGGAACTACCAGTAATGGTTATGGCAAAATGAACTCTTTCCTTCCAAGGATGATATAGAAACTTCAGTGGCGTAGCTAGAAGGGGTGCAAAGCACTAAGTTTTGCAGGGAGCCTCACTGCAACATGCAAGCAGCCCCCCCTTCACCTCCATTTTGTGTTCACCGCTGGGAATGGCTCTGAAGGGGAGGGGCAGGGGCAGCTTGCATGCTGCAATTAGGCTCCCTGCAAAACTTAGTGCTTTGCACCCCCTCTACCTACGCCACTGGGAAACTTGCTGGCATTATTGGGCCTGCCTCATTGGATTGCACAGCACAGGTCTCACGAAGTAGAAGAAAGCATGGGTGACAATGATGAATCAGAGGCTAGAAAGAAATAAACACACACACACACACACACACACACACACACACACCAGGATGAGCTGTGGAGAGGCATCAGGTATTATCCCGATGAAGAATCTAAACACAGTTGGGATTCTGATGTATCATTAACCATAGAAATTGTGTTTAATAAACAACTGTTACATAGATTGATTTTTTGGCAGATGCTTTAATTATTTAACTATCTTGGGCAATGTAGTTCATAGTTTTATGAGACTGTTTTGTTCATCATTTCAGGGCATGGGCTGAGAGCACATGATTCATCCATCATCTGCTTCGTCTTATTTCTCTGCTAAAGCAGCAATATCTGTAGTTAACCTTGAGCAGTTAGTTCTTTGTTATTGAAACATGTGGAATGGAGCTGTCATGGAAGATGGGGAGGACTTCTAGTGACCACCTGCTGATCCAGGGCAGTGACGCCTAGTGCCAGGTGCTCACTTCCTTCCCTTTTTCCACTCTTCCAATTGGTTTTACTTGCAGCTTGGTGGGACAAGACTTGGTAGACTTAGTCCGCTGCCACTAGCGCAAGAGATCTGATGATCCCCTAAGATCTGGTGATCTTTTCCTAGACCTGTCTCCCTGGCTCTCTGATTGGCTAGCTCCCCTTGGAACCTGAGGCCCCTCAGAACTGGAGGGGAAAAGCGGAGCCCCCTCAGAATTGGAGGGAAAATTCTCCACAATGAAATATAGCTGTTAACTATTTCATCACAGGAGCCATGAAACAGAACTTTGATCTTTAAAAGAAGGCAGAACACAGAAGCACTTACTTCTGCTTGAAAGCGGTACAATCTGCAGGTTTCTTCCAGCTGTTCTCTGCATTGCTCCACTTTATGTCTCAAAGATTCCCAGTTTTCCACCACTGCCTGCTGCTTTGCTTCTATCTCCTCCGCTTGACTTTTGGAGCACCGGCAGAGCACACCATCCGCAGCGTCAATCAGTTCCTGCAGCTGCAAAGAGCGAGAAGGATGCCATATTGCATGTAAAGACAGGGAAAGCATGGTGCGCTTCTTAAAGAAAGCAACCTTATGTCCATCAGATCATGTTCTCAAGAACCTGGGAAAGCTTACATACTATACTGGGCAGTAGTGACATCTGGTGTCTACTGAACTTCATAGCAGATGTGCAAATGGAGCTGCTCTTGCAAGGTGCTCCCATCTGATTTTCATAGATTCTCTTTTTATACTTCAGACCTGTGCGGCTCCCACTCCATTCTGGAAGGTCCCCCAACCACCAGGAAAAGCTATGGGGATACCAAAACAGGCAAGGCAGGGTGAGAAGGACCCATTGTGCAAGTGGACTTCTGTTTGTACTGTCCTGGATCCAAGTTATTATATGTTAAACCAGTGTTTCTCAACCAGTGGCACAGGTCCCACCAGTGGTATTTGAGATGGTGTCTGGTGGTACTCATGGAACTCCTGGACCCCTGCTGCCCAACAATAAGACCAGGAACACAACACAACAGACATTGTGTTGGCTCTAAAGCATGCCTTTCGGCACTCAAGAAAGGTCTCCCATACACCCTGAGCCTCTTAATGGCCCCCAACACAGAAGTAACTGATGATGATGTCATTGCCAATTACTTCCAGAGGTATTTTGAATAGTTGGAAGTGGTATGATGGAGGACATACGTCGAGAAACACTGTGCTAAACTGTTCAGAACCCATGTGAACGATTCTCAACTCAACTTCATTTTTTTAAGAACTGATAAAGGTACTTCGTTTACTCCTTGGAGGAAAAAAAAAAGAAAACTCCTTGCTAACACACAGATAAGGAAACCCACATGGGTTTTGCATCCAAACATGTGCTATATCCATGGAAAATACTGATTTCCACATGGGTTTTTGCACATTCGTTCTGGGGCCAAGACAGACCTTAAAACTTTTCCACACTATGATAGGCCAGTTGTGGATTAGGGTCCAAAGATTTGCTTCTGTAAACCGGTTTGTGAACTTTTTGTTGAAAAGTGGTATATAAATACTGTTTATCATCATCATCACCATGTGACACGTAAATGGAACACAGCAACATTTCAAGACTCACCTGTTGCTCATTCCCAGAGAGGTCATGCTCAAGGGCTGTATGTTTGCGTAGCTGGGACTGTATGCCGCTCAGGTCTTTAGCAATGTCATCAGGGATGGTCTTAGATTTTTCCTAAATAAATACATTGGTGTCAACATCAAAGGGCACTCTGATGAAATTAAAAAAGATCTGGGGGAATGGGAACAGTTTAAACTGTTATGGTTTGCAAAGAGATTTGAAGGAGTGGGAACAGTTTGTTATGGTTTGCAAAGAGGGCTATTACGAAAATGTCCATTTTGCCAAGTTTTCTTTTTTGCTTCATGGCCTTAACTCTATAAATACATCCTAGAGAAATTAACAGCCCAATCCTATCCCCTGCTACTGATGAAATGTGCATTGCATGGTATGGGCCAGCCAGGAGTCAGACACCTAGAGCAGTGTTTCTCAACCAGTGATACTCGTACCACTGGTGGTACTTGAAGTGGTGTCTGGTGGTACATAAGAACATCCCTACTGGATCAGACCATAGGCCCATCTAGTCCAGCTTCTTGTATCTCACAGTGACCAACCAAATGCCTCAGGGACCACACAAGACAACAAGAGACCTGCATCTTGGTGCCATTCCTTGCATCTGGCTCACAAGACTGTGCTCACAAGACCCCCAGACCCCAACCTCCTGCATCGAGACCAGCAGTGCAATTCAACAAGCTGCAGTAGGAGGCTCAGCTCAGCAGGAGAGCTGAAGTGTGCATGTTTGAAAAAGGCCTTTCCTCTGCCCTGACCTCTTCCTGGTGTTTATTGCTTTGCATTTGGCCTCCCAATCCAGAAGTAACTGGTGATGACATCATTGCCAGTTCCTTCTAGTGGTACTTCCAATAGGTGGACCATGTGAAGTAGTATGGTGGGGGACAAACATTGAAAAATGCTGAGCTAGAGTAAAAAACATAAAGACACTTTCACCTCTCTATTCCCCAATTGGTCTCAGACATATGCCACCTCCTAAGCCTGAGGAGAATCTGGAAATGGGTCTGAGCCAAGAAGGGGTGATAAGTTCAGGTGTGTTTGCCTACAACTGAGATCTGCCCCAGCCCAGGTTCTGTGGGCTGGTGTTGCCTACACACAACCTTTGGGGTTTTGCGCTGGGAGCAGTGGCACACAGGATGGCAGAGTGCCTGCTGAGACAACCACCTATGCTAGCAAAGGGGTCTTCAAACACAGCCCAGGGGCCAAATCCGGCCCGCAGCAATATTTTATCCAGCCTGCAGCAACTTTTTTTTTGTCAGAGCATTTGCTAATATTTGACCTTTTTACTAATTATAAATGATTTCTCAGTTTAAGCACATTATTGTTTCTTTCTGACTGTCGCAGTTCTCTTTTGTTCTGAATCATATCACGCTGATTACAAGAATCCAAGTAAAATGTATTCATTCAGTTAAATTTCGTTCATTCTTTTATAAAACTGATTTTTTTTTTTTTTGCCCACAAAAATGTGTAAAATACACAATGTGGCCCTCATACTGAAAAGTCTGGAGACCCCTGCGCTAGTTAATTGTGAGATCTGCCAGTGTAATGTCTGGATAGGATTGGGCCATAACTGGGTGAGGGGGAAAAATTGTGCAATCTTATATTGGAGAAAAAACAATCCAGAGTTAAACGTGGCACAGGACCAGTTTTAATGCCTCATTGTATTTTCTTGTCAGTAAACCTATGAGCTTGCACAAGTGTGCTGATCAAGGATGTGCTTGATTCAAAATAAATCAGGCACCGATTATTAATTACAACAGAAAATGATTGATGATCCTTCAAAAATGCTCCAGAAATGAACCAAAACAATAAACAAACATTGAATCCTTCCCAAATTATTTTGACATGGTTGAAGTACAGGAAAAGAGTAAGTATTAATACTATGTATGAGAAAGTATAGGCAAGGGGTTTGGCAACTGAAATCTCAGAAAAGGTATATGCACAGATACATAGAGATTTACAACAGCTCTATATGAAATAATGTATAGGTGGTATCTGAGTTTGGAAAAACTCACTAAGATCTGGAAGCTTAATACTTTAATGCTGGAAATCCAGAATGTGAGATGCATGTTTGTTACATGTTTGATGGGGTTAGACCTATTGGACCATGGTAACGAAAACCAGCAACATTATTACTGGTGAAGTTTTGAACTACAAAGTATTAGCTGCAGTTTTGAATCACAATGTGGCAATAAGTTCTGGGGAAAGAAAACTGATGATCACCAATGTACTAACTGCTGCAAAAATTATTTGGGTATGCAGTTAGGAGAAGGGAGACAGAGGCTAACTACTGAGGATTCTGGAAATAGCCAATGTGGGTCAGCTTACTGGTTTAGTTAAAAGAAGGAATGGAAAAGCAGGATGCTCTTCTTTGAGAAATTGCAGTCTTCTGCAACTTATTGGAACACAGTGTGTGGGAATAGAACTTGGGTTCACTTGTTTTTCTGTGAAAAAAATGTTACTAATTTTTTTTTTAAAGGCATATACGGGGAAGTTTGCTGTTTATAGGTCTGGCCTGATTCTATTTTAACAGGAAGTGTAAAGAAATTGGTCTCAAAAACTCAGGGCCAACTTAGACCTGATGGGCTAGTGGTGGAATGTATGCAAAACTGCTTCCTTTCTTTCTGCAGGCAGTATTGGAGTTGAGGGGAAAGTGCTTCAAGCAAGGAAGAGCAGTGAGATAAGACAGCAGAGACTCTGCAGGTTCCTTGTTATGTAAAAACACAAATGGAGCAGATGTTGATTAAATGAACCTAGTTGTCCCTGCCTCATCTAGTTTGGCCTTCAAAGGGCAGAGTAAGATAGGCAGAAGTGTGGGAACACCTAAACCATTTCTTTTCTAATATGATTGTAACCTCGATATGGGTGAGGGCTTCTGTCAGGTCATGAAGGCACTTCTGTATTGCCTCAGCATCTTGCAGTTGTTCCCCTTGAACTTTTGTGAGCACCAGCAACTCTTCCCATGAATTCCTGATGAAGGAAACAGTTTAAAAAGTAAATCATGAAGCATCTGGAAATTACTGTTCCTCAACAAACAAACTTTAAAGGAAGACTCCAGTATGAAATTAGTAAATTAGAACTCATTTAGGCCTGAAGACTGTGGTTTTTGTTTCCACTTCAGATCTTAATTAACATAGCAAAGCAAGGAAAATGTGTTATCGCTAATTACTGTTGTGAATGGTCACTCTGCAGAACTTGAGTACAATTAAGCTTTACAGAAAAAGTCACTGGGTATACCACTTGCACTTTGTAGCCATAGACCATTATCTACATGTATATGTGTATATATATATGTGTGTGTGAGTATGTGCATCTGAGTGTGTGCATTGTATAACTGGTGAAGTGGATTCTAGACCATGAAAATATATGCCACAATAAATCTTCTAATTTTGAAGATGCCACAAGACTCTTAAGGAACTATCTCTTGGGTTTCCTGTGCAGCATATTTTACAGCAGTTGCAAAAGTGACCTGCCATTCTGCGCAGCCAGGCTGCTGCCACAAGTGACAAGCAGCCATGGCTATACACCAGCTGCCTCCAAAGAAGCTCCAGTGCAGGTGTATCAGTGTAGGAAACCAGCTGCAGGTAGGGATGGGTGGAACAGGGTGGGGGGAAGGAATGAGGCATAGAACAGGGCAGGGAGGGGGGTGTGTTGAGGCCAGGAAGGGGGTGGTATAGGTAGTGGCAGTGCCGATGATATATCCCCCTTCCCAGTCTTGATCTGCCCTCCTGGGTCCCCTTAGACTTGCGCTAACAAAATCTGCCAGGTCTGAATTGCACATTGCACCCCTCAGGGCAAGGGAATAAATGTCCCCTTATCCAAAGAAGACCTGCCAGTCTGCCCCCAGCAATGCAGCTGTGCCACCGGAGTAAAAGCCACTTTGTTTTTGCTGTTTTTGCTGCAACAGACTAACATGGGCAGGAGGTCTGGTCTAGAGCAGGGGTGTCCAAAGATTTTGGCAGGAGGGCCACATCATCTCTCTGACACTGTATCAGGGGCCGAATTAATTTACATTTCAAATTTGAATAAATTTACATAAATGAATATATTAAAGATGAACTTATATGAATGAGTGAAGGTCTTGCAATAGCTCAAGGTCTATAAAAGGCCTTGCACAAAGCAAGGCTGGCCTTTCCTTTGCTGCTGCTACTGCATCACAGACATGAAACAAGCAGTGGAGGGAGCCCTCATCCCACAGCTCACTCGAGAGACCAAACAGTTTGCCTTACGCTGATTGCAGTTGCGTTGGGCCAGTGTGGGCTCCAACAAATCTCTGGAGGGCCAGAGGCTCATTGGAGACTAGGGGCTCCCTGAGGGCCGCATAGAGAGGCCTTGAGGGCCGCAAGTGGCCCCAGGGCCAGGGTTTGGGCACTCCTGGTCTAGAGGGTAGAGCCTCCGTTAGCCTGAAGATAACATGAGAAGGTAGCCAGTTCGAGGACACTGGCTGCTCCCTGAACGGCGAGACCCTGAAGCAGCTGACAGCTGAGTGAGTGACAGCCCAGCTGAGTGATTCTACCTGCTCTTGGTGTGAGCATGAAGTACCTTGGCTGCCCTCCATGTGAGAGATGGAGCTGCTTGTCAGACTGCGTGGGAGAACTGGAGGCCAGAAGTGAGACTAAACCAGGAAGATCCATTCTGAAATGTTGTTGGTTCTTGAAAGACAGAACCTTTATGATTGTAAAAATCCTCTTGAGGGATTTAGAAATGCCTGCCTATGTAAACCACCTTGAATAAAGTCAGAGAAGCAACCCGATGACCAGAAAGGTGGTATATAAATACCGAGTTGTTATTATTATTATTATTATTATTAACATAGTTACCTCGTGAAGGTTCAAAGTATGATCATGTATCTAAAATTTATGAGAGGAAAAGAAAGGGAATCAGGGAAGGAGTACTCACAAGGAAGCAGGGTGGTGCAAGTTTTTTCCAGTCAGCCTGGAGAGGCATCATGGTCTCAGCCTGTCATACTAGTGGCTGTTCAAAAACCTCCTTTAGTAAGACTAGCTGCTGCTCGAAACTAGGTTTTCCCTGCTCTTCCCTTGTCCCTTCCTGCTAGGTGCACATGCACTAAGATGGTGCTGGAAGGGAGGGCTTCCTTCCTGAAATAAAAGCTCTTCTCTAGCAGTTGCTTACTTGTAAGGCCAGAGCAATGCAACACACATCTCCAAAAGGTCAATGTGGTGGTGTTCTTTTGGAATACACAGTTGTAGCAATGGAAATGTTTTGAACTGCAATTGTTGCTAACCAGGAAAATTTAATTTGAATGGTTACCATTTTTCACAAAACCAGTTGCTCTGTATGCCAAGGAAACCTATTATGAAGATAATTTCAGAAAGAGTCATGTCAGCTTTGAGAGTTATATTTTAAGCTACATAATAAGCAGTGATCAGGGTGTGACCATTCCATACTTCTCTGCTGTCTTCTAGTGGGAGGGGGAAGAGAGACATGAAGGCCAAGATGAATATAGGTCAGAGTCTCTTCTGTCCTCTTACCGCAACTGTTTCTGTTTCTTCCGAATCTCCCTGGATTCAAAATGTCCACGATCCAACATATCCTCTGCTAGCCGATGACATGTGGCAACTCTCTGGGCAGAAAGTTCCATCTGGTGCTGGAAGGTTTCGTATTTGGCACAAAGATGCTTTTCACAGAAAAAGAAAAATGTGAGCAGGCCAGAAGAATAAACACAATTGAGTGACAGATATATCTGAATAATTAATTCTTCAAAGCTGGTTTATGGAATATGAAGCATGGATTGGGTTTTGGATGTCAGTTTGAATTCTTTCTGTGGTGATGGACTAAAATGTTCCAAGCATTCTTTGTTGCTCTGTCTTCATTTTTATTCTATGAACACAAATCATCTAGGGTTGAAAACGGTTCACCGTGCTTGTCCCATGTGATGCTTCATCTAACAATGACAGTGACAATAACAATGATAATAACAATAACATCTGGGGACTTTGTGGGTTTCATCACTTTTCCTTGGGAGGTAGAGTGACAGCCACTTCCCAAACTGAGTAAATCCTCCACCCCAAATTATCAGTACTTCTCAGGAAACAAACTGTCCCAGAGCCTAGTAAAATATATGGCCCAATATTATATGCGCTGCACACTGGTGCTAAAGGAAACAGACTTAATTTGCATCCCAATGATGTTACATGTTTCCCTTTAATAAAGGTACCATCAACATTACGGCATCACACTTCGGTAGCTGCTTCCATTTCAAGATTTGGGCTTTGCAAAACCTGGCCTCAAGACCTTGGTTAAGGATGATCCAAGTGACTATCTCAGTATTTCACAAATTGTAGGTTGGGACCCACTAGGTGGGTTGTGAGCTGATTTCAGATGGGTCCCCATTAATTTCAATATTTTATTTTTAATATACTGGTTGGCAACCTTCAGTCTCGAAAGACTATGGTATAAGCCGACAGCACCCAGTATTCCCAGGCAGTCTCCCATCCAAGTACTAACCAGGCCTGACCCTGCTTAGCTTCCAAGATCAGACGAGATTGGGCAGACTTGATGCTACCATGGCATGTGACTGCATTGGAAAAATGTTACAGATCAGTACTTTGAACAGGCTACTCTGTATATAATTTTAACAATGATAGTAAATGAGACTTACTCCTGGATAAGTATGGGTAGGACTGCAGCCTAGGATTGTTAAGAATTTTCCTGCCTGATGACGTCACTTCTGGTCATGACATCACTTCTGGTGGGTCCTGACAGATTCTCATTCTAAAAAATGGGTCCCAGTGCTAAAAGTTTGAGAAACACTGGACTATTTATCCTGCTGGTCTCTTCTGAATAGCTTACCAGGACATGTTCATAATCAGTCCCAGAGCCAAGAGAACTGGCCACCAGCTTCTGCTGTCTGATCCAGTCCTCCAGATCCTCATATTCTCTCAGGAAGTCATGCAGTGCAAGTGTCTCCTCCAGCCTTTTACTCCTTTTTTTGAAGAAAGAAATATAATTTCAATAAGCCTAGCAGAATAGAGAAGTCTCCTCATGTCAAACAAATAGTAGGAAAGTACTGAGTGAGCTTCTCAAGGGGTTGATGGTGGTGGTGGTTGGAAATTCACAAATGGGACACCACAACCAAATGGGCTCTCTCTCTCTCTCTGGTTGTCACGCACCTCACTTCAGACAGAAGGGGCATCCAGAGGAGAGCCTCCAAGTAAGCTCATAGGCAGTGTTGTAGAATTCCTCCATTCTCATTGGGGTACTAGATGTGTATATTTTGATGTAGCAGAGTGAAACCTGGCATGATTACAAAGGCAATTTGCCTTTTTCTCCTTCTTCTTCCTCGCTCCTCTCTATGAAAGGTTTTGTGGAGAATGGAATTTTCCAAAGGCGGCTACTGCTGATGTAACTGCCTGTATCCACTTGTTCATGTGCAAAATGTAGTGATTTCTATTGCCTCTGCTTTACATAGCTTTTCTTCATGCTCTTGTAAATAGTCCTTCAAAAAAACTCTTATTGGTTAGGGTCAGTTACTTCTGAGTCCTGGGCTCTTCTGTTAATCCCTCAAGTGCCAAAACATAGCGAGGGTGCACCATGAGCCAATGGGCAAAGATTCATTCAACAGAGGGAGAACCCATGTATTTGCAGAGCATGTATGTGGAACCCATGTATGTGGAGAGAGCTGTTACTTAACAGCAGGTTGATATGGGAGAAGGCATACCTGCAGGTACCCAGGTTCTAAACCATGTAGGGTTTTTAAGTCAATACTAGTACCTAGAGCTGTGCACAGGAACAGACTGGGAGCCTGTGATAAATGCCCCCATATTTTGCTTATTTTCCCTGAACTTTGGACATTTCTAATCCCTCAGGCTGTACTAGCTCAGTAGCCTTAAATCTGTTAGGACATCCTTTGGTACTTGCCTTTGTCTTTATTTGCAAGACCTTCCCCAAACAGCCTTGTGGCTGGGTGTGTATTGTTCCATTTCTATGTCTGGACTTCCCTAGAAACAATAACTTCTAGCCAACTCTCCTATTGGTGTGTGACCACTGATTGGGCAGCCAAACCCACTTGGCTGAGTAAAAGGGTAGGATGTCCCAGTGGTTTTCTCTCATCCAATCAGGTAAACTCTATGACAACCTCAAAGGTAATGTTCTTAAGAAGGACAAGGATGCTTGGCTTGTGTTCTGTTGGAACCAGCTGCTGGTTTGCAGAAAATACACCCATTTACTCCCCAGTACTTACAGGATACCAGGATTCCTCAGTATTTGTAGCTAGACTCATTTAGGGAATTTTGCTTGTTCTTTTTGCTCCAAGTCAACCTGCAAACTTCATGGTATGGGCAACATGTTGAAGTTTTGAGTGCTTTTTCTCAAGTAGCTACCCAGCTCACTTTGCTGGATGTTACCAGTTACCATCCAATCTGGTCAACCTGGTCCAATCTCTTTGTGTTTTTCTGTACTTTTCTCTACACTTCCTCTATTTTGTTTTAATTCCTTTTCTTCTTGGATTTTTAATAAACTGGTTTTATTTGGATTCCTTGTCTGCCTAGTCCATGTTCAGTGATTTGTGCTGCTCTAATCACTCATGGATGCTAATGAGATTTGATTTCAAACAAGAGCCATGGTGGTACTGTGCAGGAGAGGTGGCATTTCCCAAATGGCACTCCCCACCTGTTTTCCTTAGCCTGGAATTGTGACAGCAGATAGATCTACCAGTTCCAATTTGCAGACCCAGCAAATCCAGGAAGCATGGAGCAGGAAGGGTGTGCTGAGTGCTAGCCACTTGGCCCTACTGTCTTTGGTTGGCATCTGACTTCTCTGACAGACCCCATGAAGTTCTCTTGAACACTGATGAGTTAGGCTAGCTTTTGATGACTGCCTTGTCCAATTAGATAATGCACTATGAAAAACAAATCTATCTTGATGCATACATGTGCATGATCCACAACCACTTGGATGGAACTGAAAGTTTGCCACTGATTCTCATAAGAACATAAGAACAGCCCCACTGGATCAGGCCATAGGCCCATCTAGTCCAGCTTCCTGTATCTCACAGCTGCCCACCAAATGCCCCAGGGAGCACACCAGATAACAGTCTCCGATGACTTGGCTGAACCCTATGAACCAATCAAAACCAACAGGAAGGGTTGGCTGAATTTGCGGTTTTTCATACCTTGCTAAGGCCAGGTCTTGCAGCTCCTGAAGCTGTGAGTGAACCTGTTCCTGAGGTGCATCGACTTCATCAAAGTGGATGAAGCCTGGGAGAGGCAGAGTTTTGGCAGTTTCTCCCAGTTCCGTGACTAAATTCTGGTAAATGTCAATCTCATGCTCCAGTGCCTGGCAGAAAACAAACACAAGTTAAAGAGTGGACTTGGAGAAAGAAAAGATATAAAAGTCTAAAAGCAGCAGAACTGCTTTGCTTGCACAAGTGAGAAGGAGAGACTTTCAAGCACCACAGGAGGTTTATGTCTAGCAAAAACAAATGCTCTAAGGGCCCATCCTATCCAACCTTTCAGCACTGATGCAACCACAACACAGCCCTGAGGTAACGGAACAAACATTCCTTGACCTTGAGGGGGCCTCCATGACTGCCCCCTCCCACACCTTGTCGGCAGGGCTGCATCTGCACTGGAAAGTTAGATAGGATTGTTGGGGCTTAAGTAATTTTTGTATTTTTTTAGTTTTGCCTGGAATCCAAGTTCAGAAGATGATTCATACTCCCAAAATGCACAGCTATGTTATTTTTTTGGTTGGGAAGGTAAAGCCAGAAGAATTACTGCTGAATAGGAGACATCCTTTTGTGATCAAATACATATCACTAAGTAAAGGGGGGGGGCAGTTTCTGGTATGCTACGTCAGAGTGCCGGAAGGTCTTAGGCCAGCCTTGGATGTGATATACATGATTTCTTAAGCTAGGCCTACAGCACTTGCAACTCAACAAAACCACCAACGATGTATTGTGATCTGCCAGGTGCATGACACCTGGCTCTAGCCTCACAACAATGCATATGAGATGTAGATGGTGGTGGGGGGGTAGAAATCACTCCACTTTGAGTTACCTTATGTTTCTTTATGAGCTTAAGAGTTGCAGCCTCATCTTTGCCACAGTCTTTATTGGTTACCAGGGGGAGCTTCTCTGCCACCCAACTCTCCAGATCCGAGGCATCCATTAAAAACTTTCCAAATGAAACAGAACAAATGATTATTTTTTTTCTTCCGCTTTGAGTCACTTTCAGCCTGAGTTTTACAACTTCCAGCTGAAAATTATGATCATAAATTGCTGCATAAATAATCACAAATCACCACAGCTTCTGCACCAAAGTAAAAGTCTACTGAAGGACACAAAATACAAGAACCGGCATATTTATATGGGAGGAGACAAGATTTTCAGCACACACAAAACTGGCAACATTTGGAGTTTAAGTTGAGAGGCTTCCAAAGAGCAGGCTAATGCTGTTATGATTATTATGACAAGCCAAGCCTGATTCCAAATGAACACAAGACAAGATCTGACGTGGTGTAGGCCAGAGAGCTGCCATGCACCTTTCAGGCATATGATGTTTTGAAACTAGATGATTCAGCAGGTCTCTCCCAGCAATATGATTCCAAGATACTACAGCAGATTCTAAAATGCAAGGGTAAGCCACCTTTCTTATTAGGCTTACATTATTGTGTTTAATATCTGGGCCAAGGCATTAAACTTCATTATATATAGATCTGAGAAAAGTAGGCAGGTTAGAACCAATCCAGAAGTTCAGAAAATGAACATGGTTCCATCTTGTTGGAACTAGGCCAGTTCAAAATAAAGTAAGGCTACTTCAAAAATATTTATAAATATTGTGAATACTTCCACATGCCCCAAAATTATTCCGCTAGAATGAAGGCATGCCAGAGAGAAGGTGTCAAACCTTTCCTTGTTTCCTGAGCGCTAGTTTTCTATACACAAGGAATTGTTTTTTTTTACATGAAATGACATTCAAAAAAATGAACTCCTGATCAGTCCCTAAATCCAACTGTAACTAAGCATAAGTATGTGTAACTGGGGGGTGGGGGAATCTATTCATATTCTTCCCATGCTTTCATTTCCTTCTCATTCCACTGTTTCCAGGGCAGGAGGTCTGGTCTAGAGGGTTGAGCCTCCATTTGCCTGAAGATAACATCCGAAGGTCGCCAGTTCGAAGCCACCGGCACCGTGCGACCTTGAAGCGGCTGACAAGCTGAGCCGAGCTATTCCATCTGCTCTGAGCGTGGGAGGATGGAGGCCAGGATGTGCGGCCAGATCAAGAAAGAAACATCTGATTGTTGTGATTTCTTGAAAGATAGAACCTTTCTAATTGTAAAAATCTCTACGGGGATTTAAACTGCCTGCCCATGTAAACCGCCTTGAATAAAGTCCGAGGAGAAATCTGAGGACATAGAAAGGCGGTATATAAATATCTGTATTGTATTGTATTATATTGTATTGTATTGTTTCCACCTTGTATCAAATTTTAGACTGTAAGCTCTGCTGGACAGAGACCTGTCCTCCTGTACTTCATAAGGCCTCATGCATCTTGATGGTATTACCCTTCTCCTTCTTGACTTGCAAACTGGTATAGTTATAAGATTTAAATGGATGTGAGTCTATTGAAGCAAAGGAAGAAAGTTCTTTGCGCACTTAGTGCCCTTCTTTATGTGTTGCAAGTAACCAGCATTATCAAACATTTAGTGAATCATACCTGGTGAAAGGCAACAGAATGCTGTAGCTGCTTAATCCTTTCCTCACATGCTTTCTCCAGCTCCAGCCAACTGCTACTCAGTTCCTGGCACTTTTCCTTGATTCGATGGGAGGGCAAATGCTTGTCTTCTGTCATAGCTCGTCCCTTCTCTAAGACTCTAGAGATTTGTTGTTTATGGGCTTTCACCTCCATCTGTAATTCCTGGGAGAAGACAGACATGTAGAAATGTACAAAAAGGTGAAGAAGAACATCCTGTAGTGGAGGAGTCCTCCAAAGGTCTCCTCAAGGTAAGGAGACATTTGTTCCCTTACTTTGTGGCTACACTGCGGCTGCATTTGTACTGGAAAGTTGAATAGGATTGGGCTCTAGACAATATTTATCATTTTTCAAAGTCTGCGAGGTACACCTTGTGGGATTGTTTTGAAAAATATTCCAGTGTCTAGAAGGAGAATGAATCAAACTAAAGATTCCAAAAATTATTCTGAAGCTGGAATGGAGAATTAAAGGGGTTTTTTTTGATGGGGGAATCTCAAGGGAAATAATTTGGGGGGAGGGGATTAATTTTAGAACAAGGAATTTGGGGGATCTGGGAGGGGAAATAAATAAATAACAATATGTACTGAGAAAACATCTTTCCTACAGCAGAGTGGAAATGTAAATGTTTCTTCTGATGTAAATACTTAAGGTTATTGCTGCTGGGTCAGACTAAAATCCATTTAGCCTAGCATCCTGTTCCCATTGGAAGCCAGATGGATAGAAAGTCACAATCAAGGTACAAAGTTGATTGCCTCCCCCATATTGTATCTGCTATTCACAGGTACACAGGTACCTATGAACATGGTGGTTCCACTCAGCTCTCCTGGCTGTTGATAGGGAGAAAACTATGGGAATCTGTTGAACCACAGAAATCTATGGTTCTTAATTCACAGGACCATGGGCAACCTTAGGTTAAACTAAACAGCAGAAGACTGTAATTATGCACTGAGCAGTCAAATGTTAGTTGAATAGTCTTGTAGTCTTCCACCCAAAGGATACAGTCAGTATTGGATATGATTAAACTCTTCCCAGTGTGAAATTCTGGATAGATTAAAGTTGGATTAAAACCTTTTTACTTGTGAAGATTCAGGTTTCTCCAGGCATTGCTATTGTTTTAGCATTTGGTACTCAATATGGCTTTTATCCATCACAAAACTCAGGAAACCTTTAACATGGAATTTGGCTCGTGGTTTCTGGTCTCCTGGAGATTCCTGTCCTGCATTTCCTCTTCAACAATGTGCCCTGTTTAATGTGTTCTCGCACTGAAGCAGAAATGTTTTAAAAACTTTTGATCACTCCCAAAACCCAGAGCTAGGTTTAAGCATTTGTTTTATGATCCAAATACCACTGAGCTGAGGTGTTTCATTCTGACACCAGTTTTCCAGAGAAATAAGTAAGAACAGACTGCCTGTGCCCTTTCTAAAATATGTTGGCAACAAAGACCACCCAGCCAACGAAAAATGGGAAAAAGGTATTTTATTTTATTACATCAGTACATAAATATTGTTGGAAAACTGAATGATATGCTCAGTCTGACCCTGGTCGATTCTCCAGTTTCAATGCAAATTTCATGCCCACAAGCCTCTGTTTGTTATCAGTAAACTACCCAGGTTTTCTAAGCATAAGTTCACAAACACATCCATTCTGAGGAGCCATTTAAAATTAACTGCTCTGTCAATCTTGCTTTTTCACCGGCTGGGCTGATTTATTAAGGGATCCTGGAGTGGGGTTGGGAGAGACAGACTTTAAATACCATACATTTTTCAGTGACAGCAGCACAGTAAATATGGTGTTCATCTGCACATCAGTGTTGAAGGCACACAGACATCTAGCTGTGAACCCA
Source organism: Tiliqua scincoides (assembly GCF_035046505.1). Taxonomy (NCBI): domain Eukaryota; kingdom Metazoa; phylum Chordata; class Lepidosauria; order Squamata; family Scincidae; genus Tiliqua; species Tiliqua scincoides. The sequence continues at coordinate 15,816,274 of NC_089821.1, forward strand.
AACTGAAGCGACCCCAACGCTAAAACAGCTGAATGCTTATAAGAGAGTTAATTGAAAAAGACATAAAATACCAATTAAAGCATCTTCACAGCCCAATCCAAGCTAAATTCTCCTCCAGTGAAATGCGCATTCCACTGGTGGAGCCAGCAAGATGTAAGCTGAAGTGCCTGGATTCTGCTGTGAGGTGTGTGCTGTGGTGCTGCCGACCAGCATAGTGAGATCACCAGTGTAATTGTTGGTAGCAGTCCATGCAGGCCAGTGGCCAGGCCCCCAGTATGGTGGTGGGGGCAGGCAGTGGGAGAAATGGGAGTGAGAGATGGTGAAGCAGGGGGGTTTCTGGGTACGGAGGGGGCAGGGAGAGAGGTGGGAAGAGGAAGGAAGAGAGAAGGTTGGGAGGCACAAGCATGTGGCCAGATACTATCCATATTCCTCTCCGTCACCAATACATGCCTTGGTCCTGTGTCTGCAAAATAATTGGTGTGAGACAGAGAAGTCCCACACTGCAGTGTTTCTCAAATTGTGGGTTGGGGCCTACTAGGTGGGTCGTGAGCCAATTTCAGGTGGGTCCCCATTCATTTCAATATTTTATTTTTAATATATTAGACTTGATGCTACCATGTGTCTGCATTTGGGGAAATGTTACGGACCTGTACTTTTAACAAGTGACTATGTATAATCTTTTAACAATGATAGTCAATGGGACTTACTCCTGGGTAAGTGTGGGTAGGATTGCAGGTTAGGATTCTTAAAAATGTTCCTGTTTGATGATATAACTTCCGGTGGGTCTTGACAGATTCTCATTCTAAAAAGCGGATCCCGGTGTTAAATGTATGAGTACCACTGTCATAGTAGCAATGGATGGTTTCCCCAGGGCACTCTAAGGAGACATCTCCAACTATCCCACCCACCATAGGATACAGTATGAGCTTTGGCTGCATTGGTGTGTGTGTGTGTGGGGGGGGGGGGATTTAGTTTGGATTGGGCTTTCAAACTACTAAAAGAGTAGCATAGTGCCAGACACTAAAACCAAGCTCGTTTTACAGAAACAAACCATAATACTTCTGAAAGCTTTTTGTGAATGTCTATGAGAAAATAATTCCATAGGTGCAGGGAAACTGCTTTTCTATGTGTCCATGCAGAATGATCCTGGTGCATACAGCTTATATATTCAAAACTACACTTCTTTCTGCCTATTAATCTTTTTGGATTGTTTAAGAGAAGTGAAATAATCAAAAGAAGCTTGCAGTACACCAGGGATCTCCAAACTTTTTGGCCAGAGGGCCACATCAAATATCTGGTGTGGTGTGGAGGGCTGGAAAAAAAAAAATTTCAATATAAAATTTAAATAAATAAATTAGAGATGGAACATAGATGAGTGAATAAATGAATGAATGGGCTCATTTATTCAATCTCTCTGGCCCTCAGAAGACCCTCCAGACACAATCAGAGCACAGTTCTGGTCATGTTCAGTTGAGTGGGCCAGAAGCTTTCAGGGGACAATCTTTCAGGGAAGCTTTCAGGTGGCCAATCTTTCAACTTTAGGGCTCCTGGGTCTTTTTATCAATTATGTAGAAGAGAGAATTTGAGCAAGTGCAGCTTGTCATCTCGCAGATGATAAGCTGCACCTGCTGAAATTCCCTCCTCTACACAATTGTTAAAGATTCAGGTGCCCTAAAGTTGAAAGACTGATAACCCGTGGTGTAGGACCTTTCTCTGTGGTACTTGTAAAGGTTCCTGAAGTGGGACCCTGAGACATATGATGCCAACCCATCTGGTGGTTCATCCACTGCCACCAGTTCCTACCTTCCCAGGGCCTCGAAACATTAGGAACATCCCCTTATGGTAATCAGGTGCTCTGCCAGAACTTAGGGAAGACTTGCAATAGTAACTACACCGCTTTTCAAACAATACTGGGTTTATTTACAAAGGACACTTGGGTAGCAATCTTTCTCTCAAATGATTCAGCAATGTGAATCAGCAGTTACACAGCCCAGTGATTTTAGTTCAGTCTTTCAGTTCCAACTCCAGCCTCCCAAACTCAATGGTTAGGATCCTGCTCTTACATATGCTTTGAAACTGCTTAGCATCCCCCCCTTTCAGCTGGATCTTTGGAAGAGAATTTTAAACCAAATTGCCCTTCACACTTTTAATAACTTAAATGCTTTTGGAGGCAAACCTGTAATTTGAATTCTAACTTCACACACACCAAGCAACAATTTAAAAATACCCCTTCTGACACCTCCCCCTTTGGAATTTCTCACTGACATCACAACAAAAATACACTTCATTATAGTTCTGTGGCGGAATCTTTAGCCCTCCTAAATCAACACCAGGTTCTTTGCCAGCAGTGCTGCCCAGTGGATCTCATTTTCTTAGTGCTCCTGGATGATATATACTGCTGGAAAGGACCAAAGGATCAAGTAAATGGATTGCTGTAGTGTCAAAAGAACATTCTTGTTCATTTTTACAGATCCATGAAGCACATGTGGAAGGAGGCAAAATCTAGATGTGTAGGGTTTATGATGTTCAAGGTTTTTTTATATTAGGATTAGTACTTAGAATTGTGCCAAGTGTAGGAATGGTGTTTGGGTGGGACCAGACCTTGCTTCTGAGAAACCTTCCAGTTGGCTGGGAAATTAACCCCTAACCTTAAAACAAAATGGAAAATCAACTGGGCAGATTCACACAATTATGTAAATCATAGTTTACATTACTGCAAACAAGCCTGGGAGTACCTCCTCCTTCATGTGCTGGAGGAAGAGATCAAAAGCTTCTGCTTTCTATTTTAAATGAACCACAGTTCCATGCATCACCCAAAATTAAAAGTGCAGTTTTAATTTCAGTTGTGGTTCATTCACAAACTGGGATCTGAAACTATTGTTTGATCCTGATTTGTTTAAACAAGTCGCAGTTAAAACTAACCTCTGCTTTCAGAGCTTTTGTGGTACGTGGATCTGTGGTTAGTTTAAAATCAAAAGCTGAAGCTTTCAATCTCTTCCTCTGGCACAAGGAGGTGGAGAGGAAAGGAGTGGGAAATGCAAGCCTACTGCTTTCCCAGACATATTCATGATCATGTACCATTCTAAACCATAGTAAAAATGATCACCTGGACCCACATTATAAACTCATGGCGCCACCTATCACAGGGGTATTGGAATTGCAGAAGTTACCTTGTGCTTCTGTAGCAAGTTTTGAGCCACATCCAAGGACTTGCCTTGGTTTGTGGAGTTGGCAACAGGCAGTCGTTCATTAATCCACTTCATTTCCATGTCATAGTAATGGTAGAACTGGTACAGTTCTACTCTTGCATGCAGCAGCTGGCCTCGCTCAGTAAGAGGCTCCTGGAGAGAATCAAACCTGAAAACACAATGTTAAAACAATTTGCTGCGTTCACAGAACCAGCTCAAAAAATCACAGGATCCTCTCAATAATCTTATCCAATTCAATCTTATCCAATATTATCAAGTTTTAGGGTGGGCAACAAAGTGGAGATCAACAATTCAACTTGCAGTGAAATATCTCCTCTTCCTAATTTGTATCCTCCTCCCAATTTGATATATTGTTGATGCACTTACTGTACCTTGTTTTCTGCACTGCTGTGAACTACTTTTGTCCTTACTTTTTAGCACACAAGTGGCCAACCTGTGGCAAAGATGAAGTGGTAAAGGCACAGAAAATGTGTGGCAGACTGAAGGTAGACGATTTGTGGGTTTGTTTCTGGCATACGGCCAGGTCTCTATTCCTGCCTCCCTCTCCAGTACTTCTGCTGTCAGCTTGCCATGGACCACACAGATGCATTATTATCTCCCTACATTTTCTTTTATGGTTCCTTTACAGTAGCCTTCAGAGTTCTGTGGAAGGAGCAGCAGTAACTACCAGGCTGTGTTTAGCTACGTGAGATGCGACTCCTAAAGGACAGGAAAACAAAAGCCCATGCAAGATAAGGTCCTCTTCCCCAAAAGCGAGAGCAACATACCTTTCCAGATACTTCTGTGTCTCATCCAAAATCCTCTCGCTATCAAAATGATTTGTGGCCATCGTCTTTGCATGCAGCACAATGGAGCTCATTTTCTCAGCCAAGCCCTGCATCTCGTTTTCCAACTGACTGTGCTCCTTTTGCAAATTGCGACTAGAACGCAAATCATGACCCAACTCTGCATCTCGAAGAACTTTCTCAATCTTCTCTATCTTCTCATCAGCATCCTAAAGGGGAAATGTTATCAGAGGCCACATATAGTGAGGATTACTCACCTTCCTCTATCCTTCCTCTGATATAAAGACTCTGCTACACTGGTGAAATTAAGCAGCCTGTCAGCATGGCTTGTCTTTAACATCTACTTCCTGATGCAGCACGTCTTAGGGTCTGGTTCTAAGCCAACCTGTCACAATAATTTCTTCCAAAATGTGTCACCTCAGCAAAGCATCACTTTCTGAAACAGAATCCCATATACTCTCTCACTCACCTGGGATCTTCAGAGGAAAGTTTGCTTGAAAAGTGTTCTTCTTTGAATAGGAGACACATTTACAAGTACACGAAGAAGCCCCCAGCTCTGGAGCTCTCTGTAATGGGAGATGCATCTAGCTAGCTGTCTCCTAAAAGTCAGAAAAATGCTAACCATTTTACTGTCTCATAGAACCATTAGATAGCATCAAATTACTATGATAGCATTGCTGGTGGTGATACTACGATGTAGCCTTCAACTTGGGGGCATTCAAAATCTTTGAATGACATTTTAATATAATTTTATTGTTAGCTATTTTGACAGTCCTACCTTGGAAAAGGAGATTACAAATGAAATCAGCAATTAATACTAAATCTCAACTTGATTGAGATTTTATTACATAGGGCTTCTCCTATTCTGTCCAGTCAGAAAAAGATTGTCCAAGCGCATGCTTTTAAAAAGATAGCACCACTTCTCTATTGTTTTCTGTAAAAAATTCATAACATTAACTGTCCAGTCCTACTGACTCTCATGCTACAGCATATAGGCACACCAAAACAGGCAGTGCTGTATGCTATTGGTGGGGGAGGGGACACGATGCTTGGGAGAGGCAAGGGAAAAATATTTTTCCATATCCCTTCATAAAGGAGAAGCCCCTCAATTGCTTATGTGTCTCTCTTTGGATCTGTACCAGCTGTATAGCTGGTACAAGTCTGAGGAGAAAAACAGAGTGTGCTGGGAGGCCCTGGAGAGGATAGCTTCCCAGTGCAAATGCTTGGATACACCCGCCTTTCTCCCCCAACATGACTTCTTTCCTCTTCCAATCTGCCTAGGAACACCCTCTCCCTGCCCACAGAACGCCCCCCCCCCCCAACCATCATTCTTACCTTGGCAGGGTCAGGGCAATCTGTGAGTTTCAAGAGTAGCAGGTATAACAACATAAGAGCCCTGCTGGATCAGGCCAAAGGCCCATCTAATCCAGCTTCCAGTGGCCCACCAGATGCCTCAGGGACTCGTATCATGTTGCCACTCCCTTGCATCTGGAGATAGCTTACTTCTAAAACCAGAATGAAGTGTATTCCCATCATGGCTTGTAACCTGTGATGGACTTCCATCCATTAATATGCCCAATCCCCTTTTAAAGGCACCTAGGTCAGAGCCAGACTCCATGCAGCAGTGCAACTTTGTGATGTCGCTGCTGCAGTTAGGACAGCAGAAGAGAATGTCCGCTGTTGTAACGGGCCCATTGGATTTGGCCATTAAATATCAATTTCCTTTCACCTTGGAAATTGGTGTGTGATAGTGACTCCAGTAGTTCACATACCTTCATCAGAGTCACACCTCCAAGCCTGGTCTAAGCTCTTGATTTCAATATTAGCAATGGCTAATATTGTTTTTACTTGTTCATCAGCCATCTGAATGCTCTTTCTGCCATCTTCCCATCTTCATTGCTAGTTTTAGAATCAAATAATCTTTCATCTGTTGATTACCTTAAATTAGTGCTCTTCTATTTTTTTATTTGTTAATGAAATGCGATGGCATCTCAGCCCAGTTCTAGCCTTCTCAATGGAAACAGAACATGCCCCTGACCTCAAGAAGTTCCATGAGTTGCTCTTGCTGTCCAGCCTGTCTCAGTTTGTCTCCCCGCTCCATCATCTTGCTGTAGAGGGCCTCCCATTTTTTCTTTAGCTCTGACATTTTGTCTTGGATGGAATCTGCAGCATAGTGGTCATCCTGAACCAGTTGATTCCCAGCCTGAAGATGTACAGTTAGTGTATTTGCATAAAATATAATCTCTTGATTGCTTCAACGCTGATTTCAAAGCAATGTGGTACAGCAAAAGCTATTATTAGTATCACTCTGCATCCCATCAGATGTTTTCTGCACTACCTTATCCAAAAGTAGCTCAACCCTAAACCATTCATACAAAGGGTACACACAGTTTGCTACACATAAAATGGATACATACAAACTCCCCCCCAAGTATTTTAAAAGCACTTCCGGTTTTTGCCAAAAACTGGAAGAGCTTTTAAAACACCTCTGAGGGCTTTCTGAAGCCCGGAGAAGCCATGCTTAGCCTCTGCAGGCATCAGAAAGCTTCCTGGACACGATCACAGAACATCCTCAGTCATATCTGGAAACTCGGGACAAGGTGGTTCGGGTATTCAGGTGAGGCTCTGCCTCACCTTCCTTCAATGACTGCATGTCTTGGATACTCTCCTAGATCGCTCTTCCTAGGAACAATATGCAACATTCCTCAAGGCAGTTGGCACCAAAATTCAAAAAAGTGAAATTCGAAGCAAACGTCAAGCTTCCATCCAAGAAAAAGACTTCTGAGAATTTCTGAAGGATGGAAACTGACCATGTTGCTGAAAGCCATATAAAATTTCTCAAGAGCTTTAGCACATCCCTACCTGTAACACTATGACACTAGACTATCCTTTGTCCTTAAAAGTCCCTTTTGATCTTCTACCACCACACAAATCTTCAGTGATATCACCAACAATCAAGCATTTAATACACTGAAGTAATTGAGGCACAATCCTTTGATTAGTGGAAGCCTAGTGTGAGTTTCTGTAGAAAATTGTCTATGTACCCTCAAGACAATATTAGCATTAGAAACTTGCATCAAGAAAAAAAATGAAAATGAAGGTTTTCAAGAATCCTAATACTGTGCAAACTTCCAGGCTCACAGCCCAATCCTATGCACGCTTTCCTGAGAGTAAGCCCCACTGACTCTAATGGGACTTACTTCTGAGTAGACATGCATAGGATTGGGCTGTCAGTCAGTATGGTGCAATGTAGATACAAACGTAAACCTGCTTCTTTGCTATTAAGAGTTCAGCGATTTACATGGGATTGTTACAATTACTTATGAAATTTTCTAACCAAACAAGAAACTGTTGAAAAGTGATCAGTCACGTGTTGACCACTCTGCCGACTCATGCTATGGCCCTGTGAGACCAGCAGCCTTACCACCATCAGTTCCAGAAAATGCTTCTTATTGGCCAACATTTCCTGTTCTGCAGCCTCATGCTTTTTCAGCTTGCGTAGGATATTGCTTGGGTCACGGTAGGACTCATCTGATGCGATCTTGTATTTCTCTTCCATCCAAATCAAAAGCTCTGCAGTGTCATGATTGAACTCCTAGGATGGCAAAGAACAGAATTCTCCAATGGAAACGGACTTGACTTCTTTAGTCAGATTAGGCGAACCCCTACCAGATGCCCTTTCTTGCTCGGAAAGAATGGGTGACTGGTGCGGTGACTATAAAAGACAATGTCAGGCAAACACTTAAGAACTTGGACTGATAAAAACATTCAGGTTACTCTAAAGCAGAGGTGCAAACATAAGCTCTTTATCCAGCCCCCATGAAAATTGGGCTCTCCCAGTCTTGCCTTTTCAGCAGTAATGTTTCTGCCTAGTCTGTGGGAGGGAGAGGTGGAAGGAGGACTCAGAAGGCAAGGAATGCTAGTGGCATACCAAGAGGGGTGAGAGAGGGATGCTGGAGAGCCCAATTATCAGGTGGGCCACCCTCTTAGCAGCGCCACTTCTGTAGTGGTATCACTTTGCAAAGCACCTCTCAGCTGCTGAACTGCAAAGTGACACCTCAGCAGAAGCAGTGCTGCTGAAAAGGAAGCCTGCATGATATTTGGCCTCTCCCATACCCTGAAAATATGATACAGATTTACATATTTTCTCTTCTGTCATTTGAAGCTAATGGGCTCCTACATGAGAGCAAAATGCTTATTTCTGGCCATTATCTGCTTAATGACATAACTTCCTGCTTAATGACACTTCCAGCCCTCAGCAGGCACTATTATTATTATTATTAGGCCCACTATGAAATGTTTGATGCCTCTGATCTAAAGCACATCTTTTTGATAGACATTGGGTTTTTTTAAAGTCTCCTACTAAATTTCCAGCATGTAATTCCTATTTAATGCCTGTGCAAAATGCAGATGTACGTAAATATAAATATAAACCATGTAGACGTATTTTTAAGGAATAGAATCTTTTAAAACACTGGAGAGTGATGTTCCTCCACATCAAAAAATTCAATTCCATGTAAAGCAAGCATATCATTGAGCAGGATTCTAACCCTGCTATGCTCCTGGCATGCTCATTCTACATGCAGCAGACTGTTTTGGAGCAAATATGTGATCTCCCACCTGCATTCTGAAGTTGTGTCATCCCAGAGGGAGACAAATCTATTTCTCCCAAATATGTAGAGTTAGGGCCCAATGCTATCCAATTTTCTAGAGCCGGTGCTGCTCTGACAGTGGGGTATGCACTGCTTCTGGTGTTGGGAAGGCCGTCTTGGAAGCCTCTTCAACGTATGGGAACATTTATTCCCTTACCTCAGGGCTGTATTGTGGCTGCACTGGTGCAGAAAAGTTGGATAGGATTGGGTCCTTAGGCACTCCCAAAGGGCAATGCAAATTCTCTGCAATTCATGATTATCCTGAAGGAAGGATACTTGCCATTTGCAATCTGGCAAGCAGGTCTGTGGAGCTCTGGGTGCAGTGCATCACTAGGGGTGAGGGTGAACCACACTGGGTGACACACACGGGGGGGGGGGTGACATCACTACACCACATTGTGCATCATGCACAATGCAATGAAACAAACCACATTGAAATATCTCTATTCTTTCAGAAGTTATAGTCAAAAAAGAACAGGGGCACAGCAATGGTACAACACCATGCCCACCACCTGGGGTGTTGCCACGCCCACTGCATCATAGCGGTGACGTGCTGGCCTCCCGCACCAGGTAACACAAACCCTTGTGATGGCACTGCTTGGGTGGAAGGACTGGGAACCCCATTATGCTGTGCTAGGTCTGAACTCTATCTTTACAGCAAAATATCTCAGTAATATATACAAGAAAATAGATGCATTTTGTATAAATATTTCATATAAATACGTTAAATATGTACATACATTTAATTGAATTGGCCATTACAACATAATTGGCCAGTATGTTGGGGATGTTTAACTGGAGCAGATGCTGAAGGTGGTTAACAGGACAGTGTCTTAAAATATCACTGAATCAAAGCTAACTTGAACTAGGCTGGGGATGTTTGGCTGAAGAAGGCACAACCCAGTATAGCAAACTCAGATTTTTGGCAGACGGATTGTGATCCATCACCCACTAACCTGTAACAGAAGAGATGCCAGCAGCCTCTTCTTTCTCCGTTCATTATTAATTATTAGCGACTTCCATCTGTCTCGTAAGGCAGTCATTCTGTCCTCAATCCTGTAATGGAACCCACAAAAAGTTTAATTTTTCCAAAATGCAGTCTTAGGATCCGGAAGGCTTTTCTCACAAGCACACTAGCTTACAGGACATATCTGCGTGGCTTCAACAATGCACATGGGCTTATGGTCTGATTATAGTATGCTTGATGCTAGCTGACTATCTGGCTCCAACAGAGTCTAAATTTTCTCTGCTGCACACTCAAAGATGAATTTTTCCTAGCAAGAGAACAAAGGCAAAAGTTGTATAAACTCCCTTTACTAGGAATTCCACACCTAAAACAGACACTGCATCTCATTGTTTTCACTTAAAGGAACTACTTACAGACAATTCATCAACTATCAATCTAATAATACATTTAGGTCTATTTTCATAGGCCAAGGTTACTATATACTAAGTGAACTATACCAGTGTTTCCCAAACTGTGGGTCATTCACATGAAAGAATATGCTCTTGTTACCTGACTACTTTTTATCTGACTGCTGTTTTTATGATATGTGTTAATGTGTTAATATGCTTTTATTTGTTTTTAAATTATGTTTTTAATCTGTTTTAACCTGTGTAAGTCACCTTAAATCCCTTCGGGGAGAAAGGCGGGGTAAAAATAAAGTTATTATTATTATTATTATTAACAACAACAGCATTCATACATGACACACACAAAAAAGCCAAAGAGGCTTAAATATGTTTCTTATGCCTCCGGTCTCTTCCCCTTTTCTCCATTCTGTTCCAATGCCCGAATACATACGTATCAGATGCAAAATGTCCCTTTTCTGATAGCTGCTCTCCATGTTCATTGATCGCATTTACTCGGTGTTTCAGCACCAGCAACACTCGTTCAAAATCCTCATGCCGCTTCAATAGGCTCCGAACAGAATCCACATGGTCCTGCAGAGGGAGAAGGAAACCTTAATGGCATACCACATCACAAATGTAGCATTCCTATAGTATTTCAGAAGAGAGCATTTTCTTCTGCATTTTCTTCAGCATATTCTTTGCAGGCAGCGGGCAGCCCAATCCTAACCTGTGTTGGTAACAGGTAGACCAATTGGCCTGTGCTGTAACCAATGCAGGGTTGGAGGTGGACCTGGTGCGACTTGGAGAAAGGGGACTTAATGAGTAATGCCCCAGCCACCTCAATGGGGCTACTTGGATCTGCGCCAGCTAAATCACTGGCATAGATCCAAGCAGCCTGGTGTAACGCCAGGCTGCTTGGGAGGGGAGTTAGGATCCGGCCTAAGTGCCAGAGTCTGGTTCTACCCCCCCAGGCCTGGGCCACCCAACACCTACCCACCGCCCACCCTTCTCCCACCCCAAAATGCCCCCCAAACATCTGCCCCCGACCCTCCCTAGCCCCAGTGCCGACCTCCCCAAGTGGCACTTCCTTATGCCTTCCACCGCTGGATCTGGCAGGAACAGGCTGGCACGCATCCTTCTGCTGGCACAGCCTGCTCCCGAGTCATCACAGACATGCCTTATGGCATGTCTGCAACACTCCTGAGCCAGCATAAGGGACATACGCTGGCCCATAGCAATCTTAGGATTGCATTCAAAGTAAAGCAAATAACTACCTACCCAAAAGGAAGTTCCAGTACTTACCCCAAGATTATCAGTTTGGAGAAAGGCCTCATGGCTGGAGAGTGCTGCATGGATAGAGTCAACTTCTCTGTTGAACTTCTGTAATTCTACATCCTCCTGGAGCTTCTGTCGTTGCTTTGCCCACAACTCCTCCAGCTCACTCTTTTCATGAGTGAGGTGATGTATGTTCTCACAGACCTCCAGATCCCTGGTGCTGGATGGGCCATCCATGATCTTCTGACCCAGTTCTTGCAGATGGTTAAACCTGCCAACAGTTCCATAAAATGTCATGGATTATCCTCACGAGGAAATTCCAGCCCTCTTCCATCCAAGCAATAACTATTTATTTAGAAACAAGCTACTTTGGTGACCCATCAAATGTCCTGATGTTCTTGGCCCATCACCCAACCACTCAGCGTGTGGTTGGTCTGTGGAACTCCTTGCCACAGGATGTGGTGATGGCGTCTGGCCCGGATGCCTTTAAAAGGGGATTGGACAAGTTTCTGGAGGAAAAATCCATTACGGGGTACAAGCCATGATGTGTATGCACAACCTCCTGATTTTAGAAATGGGCTATGTCAGAATGCCAGTGCAAAGGGAGGGCACCAGGATGCAGGTCTCTTGTTATCTGGTGTGCTCCTTGGGGCATTTGGTGGGCTGCTGTGAGATACAGGAAGCTGGACTAGATGGGCCTATGGCCTGATCCAGTGGGGCTGTTCTTATGTTCTTTCTCAGTTCTCTGTTTTCTATTTGGAGAACTTGGGCAAATACAAAAGAAGTAAGCATAAAATCCAAATACATAATGTTTGGAAAAAACAAGTGTTTGATAAAAATACCATACTATAAAAGCTCTGGAATTTGAATTATGATGATGACATAAGAAGCATACTTAATTGCTTCTGATGTTCGGTGCTATTTTGCTTATGGATCTGACTTTAATTATGTAGTGACCTCTGTAAATGCAATTCAGGTTTCTAATAAACTCACATAGCATCTATTTACTAAGGACAAGCACTGAAACTTATTATCAGGTGCTGCTCCCTCCTTACTAGAAGAATAGCACTTGATCCCATATGCAGACCTAATTATAAGTAAGCACCACTGGAGATATTTGGCTGCCAAACATGCTGAGACCTGGGTTTTCTGCTTCCTACACTCTTTTAAAGCTCTGTCTCTCATCGTGCAAAAAATGGCATCCACAGACATCCTACATTCCCTTGAAGATTTCCAGGGTTAGCCGTGGCAATTCTTATTGGTGTTCCACCTTCCTTTCATACTTTACCTGCTGTTCTGGCTGCGCATCTCCTTCAGCAAGTCCTGGTGACCTTTCAACAGTTGCTCTGCAGAGGCCACATCTACCCCCCTCTCCTTGCTGGTCATCTTCTCCTTCATGGCATCTGCCCACAGCAGGAATCTACGGCTGTCTTGCAGAAAGGCCTGTTGGTCCTGTGCTGCTTGCAAAGCCGCCTCCTTCTCACCTGCCTTTGACGTCAGTGTAGACAGCAGCTCCTCCATGTCTTTCACCTGCTCTTTTATGGCCTTGCTCTCTGTGGGGTTGGTATCCTTGATCCTGTATAATGATGCCAAAGCACATTCCAAAATGAGTGTTAGGCTCAGAACTAGTTTATTACAATTTCAAACAGATTCCATTAAGAGAAGGTCAGCTGAGATGCTCTGTAGGATGTACATTACAGTTCCTGAACTGAATGAACGCTGGAAAATTCATTTGGGGAGTTCAATTTTTCAGTCTAAAATCATGTCCACATAGATGTTTATTCAGTTCTTCGATGCATGCAGTCAAACAAGTGCTGGTGTAGCATAAGAGCAAGAGCCAACCTGAGCCACAAAATCACCAGTTTAAATCTCACCTCAGTCAAAAAATCACTGGGAGCTCATAGGTAATCTCCTGTCTCTTACAGTCCAGTACAATTTACTATGTCCACCAGTGCTGGCTGTCACAGAAGTGCTATACAGCGTTTTGTGGCAGTGCAAAGAGCCGGCTTGCTAACAGGAAGGCTAGAGCCTTTCCACCTGTGCCAGCATAGTGATGGAGCCCTGCCAGAGCAGATAAGCCTGGTTCAAGGGGTGGAACGGGGCAGGGGAGGGCAGGAAGGTTGAACAAAATGGGAGGAGAAAGGAATGGAGAGGAGCTGGGAGTGAGGGGTGGGCAGATTAGGCCCAGGAGGGGGTCAGTTTCAGCGGCTGTAGTGCATGCTGAATCCTGACCCCTTTCCTGGGTCTGATCCATCTGCATGGATCATCACTGGCACATGTTCAAGTTGACCCATTGTGGCTGTTGGGGCTTACTCCAGGCAAAGGAACAAAAGAGACTTCCATCAGCAAAAAATCCCCTTTGGGATGAAAAATGTCCTTCACCAGCACCGTTGCATCACCATGTGAGGTTTTAGTTAGGATTGGGCCCTTAACCAATGGGGTAATAATGTTAGTCTACTCTAAGTTGGTTGTAAGGATTATTGAGGTTGTATATGTAAAATGCTTTTAGCACTTAGGAAAATGCATTATTCTTTCTATTACATTAATATTTTAGCTAAGAAAAACAACCAACATCTTAGAAAAAATTGTATAACATGATATAGGTTTGAGTACTGAGAATTATTTTCTTGTACAGGTTACATAGACCTACAGCCCAATCCTAACTAAACCACCGTGCTGATGTAGCTGCACCAACAAAGTACACTCTGTATCCTATGGTGGGTGGACAGTTGCAGAGGTCTTCTCATGGTAAAGGAATCTTCATTCCCTTACCCTGCGGTAAGCTCAAATGGGTCTCCTTGGTTCTGTGCTAGTGGTATGCCGGGGGGAGGGGGGCAAATGCCCTAGGGCAGTGGTTCTCTGTACTATGGTGGGGGGGGGCTGCCTTCTGGAACACTTGTTGAGCTCCACATGCATATGATCAGGACCATTCTGGTAGACTTGCACTCCCCTTCGCCTGAACTTCCACACCAGCCTAGGCACAGTTGCTTACTCGCGAATAAATGTGACCGTATGACTTAGTTTTACTTTCCATAGGGCTCAATACATTTATCAACTTGGAGGGAGAGAGGTGTTTTTTGGGGGGTTGCATTCATTGGATTGGGACCATTTTGGTGGCATTGGATTCCTCTCGGGCTACCCTTCACAATGGACTAAGGCACAGTCATTTACTCAAGAGAAAACGTTTGGTGTCACTCCATTTCACTTTCCATAGTTTTTAATGCATTTTGTGCTCATTTGCCATCAGCTTGTCAGTTGCAGCTTCACGACCCACCCACAATCAGGTCGCGACCCACCAAGTGGGTCACGACTTACAGTTTCAGAAACCCTGCCCTAGTGTGCCATGCCATCTGGGAGTCTTTGGAGAGACAGGGAGGCCTAAAAACCAGAAGCGACCCTCCGAAGGGTTCCGGATGGCAGGAGAGCAGCAATCAGCAGTGGGGCGGCACCCTGAGGTTCAGGCGGTACAGGGGCTAGGATCACCATTGTTCTGTGCCAGAGATTTTCCTAGCCTGCATTCCTGTGGGTAGTCAGTAGCAGCAGTGGGCTGCAAACACCACCATATCTGTGGCAGCGGTCCCAAAGTGGGTGCTAGTGGAGCCCTGCGCATGCTGCCGTATGACCATTTACAACAAAGGGACCTTTGTTCCACTGTCATAACTCTTAGTTAGGATTGGACTGTAAGAATATCCCACGACTCACTGTGATTCCTGTGTGCACAAAAAGGGTGCCAGTGAGTTGTGCCTGTGTAATTTCTAGGAATTGGTTTCATGACAAAAGGATATCCAAATAAAACTAGACTATAATGGTAAGTCCTAAATCTGGCCAATAAAAATGAGTACTGTGGATGACTCTTGCTCCACTGGCAAAGAAGATTCAAATCTCTAACAATTCAGTCTAGGCAGAAGACATTTTTGAAAAGGCAAATTAAACCATGACAGCTACCAGAGACATCGCCAGCTAAGGGCCAAATCCTATCCAACTTTCCAGCCCTGGTGTAGCCATGCCAATGGGGTGTGCACTGCATCCTGTGGTGGAAGGGTAGTTATGGAGGCCTCCACAAGATAAGGGAATTTTTGTTTCCTTGCCTTGGGATGGTATTGCAGCTGCACCAGCACTTGAAAGTTGGATAGAATTGGGCCCTAACTAGAGTAAAATGTGTTCTAGTGCAAGCAGCTATCTCTGTCACCATATTTATACTTTAAGCTTGAAATTAGATTCCCCAGGGCAGGCTATAATGTAGATAAGGGCTAGTTTTCTTACAATTTGGCTACACTTTTCAGGTATTCAGTTTTTCTATCCAGCACTAAGACTTCTCTTTCAAAGGCCGTAAGCTTGCGCCTCTCTGCTTCCAGAACCGCAGGCCTGTCCCCGTGTCCAAAATCGTCAAGATGGGTCAACTTATCCAGGAGGAGCGCTTGAGTGTCCTGGCAGTCCTGAAGGAAGGTCTTTACATCGGCCACACCAATCAGCTCTGAGCCCTTCTCTTCCTTTAAGGCTTCCAGGCGTCCCCACCTAAGGGCAGAAAAATAAAGGTGATGAAACTGAGGCTAGTTATGGTTGGTTAGTGAGAGAGAAAGGAACTCTACACATGTGCAGAGGCACTTTATTCACAGATTAATCTGCAGGCATAGCAAGTCTTAGCTAAGTCTTAGCATTTCAATTTGTACCCCGGAAGTGAAAGCCTCCTCCCTTCACTACACTTTGGTGTTTTTAAAGAGGCATGCACCAAATGTCATTCATGCGTCCCTTGGTATTAATGAGAGGTGCATTTATTTCATGCTGTGCTATCTGCTCTTGAACAAAAAAGTGCCAAGGACAGGGCCACCTCTTTACTCTTTCTGAAACACCATTTACCTCTTGTTGATCTCTTTCTGGCGGGTTTGGATCTCATTTTGTTTTCCAGGACTGCTCTTAGAAAACATATCTGCTAAGTAGTTGATCTCATCCAGTTGGCTCTTCCCAGCAGCCAGTTCCATTAAGAAACTCTGAAAATGGAAATATGAGGGGTAAGTTAAGAAATAAAGGACCATCATTTGACAGTCTCAGCTTATCTAGGCCAAGGAAGTTCTGAATTGTTCTGAAAACTGCCCTTCTTGAGCTGAACAATCTTGGACGTTGGTTTCATAATCTTTGTCCAAGGGGTTCTCAGCCTGCACCTCTGGACCAAGCAGCTTCTAGAGATCTGTTTTGGATAAATCCCCCCCGTTGACCATTCTGTTTTCTTTTTTCCCATTTGTACACTAATCCCTATTTTTAATTCTTAATAGCCAACCCGGCTAAAAATACCACAACCTATTCGACAGTCTACAGCCAGCAAAGAAGCCAGCACCAAGATCAATCAGATGAAGAGTAAAAATTCCTACTCAGTTGCAAATCATCAACTTGCTAAGCTTAAACAGCTTTCTAGGGTGGGTGGAGTCACTGAATTGTAGAGCCCTTACTGAGAACTGGATGGGCTTGGCAGCCTATAGTCTGCTATTTCTCCAACCCCTTTGGACTTTCACCTGATTAGGAAATTACATAAGAAGAGCTCCACTGGATTAGGCCAAAGGCCCATCTAGCCCATCTTCCTGTATCTCACAATGGCCCACCAGATTCTTCAGGGAACACACAAGACAACAAGAGACCTGCATCATGTTGCCACTCCCTCGCACCTGGCATTCAGATGTAGCCTAAAATCAGGAGGTTGCGCACACCCATCACGGTTTGTAACCTGTGATGGAGTATATCCTTTCCATCTTGCCTTGTGCAGAAGGGATGGGGAAAAAGTCACTTCTTCCAGCAATTCCTTGGAGGATGGGGTCATTTCACATCAGAATAGAATTTCAGAGGACAGAGTCACGTACCCTTGCTGACCACCTTGTTCATTCACTAGTCATTGTACACTATAATATAGGAGTATATTCAAGACCCTTTGATGAGAATCTTATCTCTACAGAAACCCGAAATTCTCCACTGGCAAAATAAGATATAGAAGTAAATTCAGAATCATGGAAACAGGCTCTGAGTGAGGAGACTGGGGAAAATATAGGGTGGAATAGAACCTGGTATTTCTGCTGCATGGCTTCCACATTATCTGCTTTTGGCTGAATTGTCCGGAAAATTTTCTCCTTGTCACCCATCCAAGACTGAAACTCTTCACAGGAACTGTAGAACTGGTAAAGTCGGATCCTCTCCTCTAGTACCTCCTTCCTTTGCTGTTTGGAGGCAAAATGGACGTTGTTTGAATGAACAACCATGTTTTGGGGAGAAAGTAAAAATGACACTCCTAAAATGTATACAAAACACATGAACAAACTGGTAAAGTGACAAAGAAAGAGAGACGAAGGTTGAACTGTTTAAATGCTTTTGGGATTTAAACAGTTTAAGTGCATCCAGGATTGCAGCCAAAATGAATCCGAATGCCGACACATTGAAATTGGTGTTGGGCCTTAAAATGGTAGCTCTGGTTAGAATAATTAGGGAATGATGGTTCAAACTCCCAGCATGCCACGTTATACAGACAATAAAGGAAGTTAACACCACATGTTTTTACTTGTATCTTACCATGTGCTATTCTCTATCAGTTCTACTCCTACTATGTATTGGCAACCTTCAGTCTCGAAAGACTATGGTATCGCTCTGAAAGGTGGTTCTGGCACAGCGTCTAGTGTGGCTGAAAAGGCCAATTCGGGAGTGACAATCCCTTCCACACTGGGAGCAAGTGCAGTCTGTCCCTGGTCTGTCTCCTTGGCTATGGGCCTTCCTTCTTTGCCTCTTTGCCTCAGACTGTTGGCCAAGTGTCTCTTCAAACTGGGAAAGGCCATGCTGCACAGCCTGTCTCCAAGCGGGCCGCTCAGAGGCCAGGGTTTCCCACTTGTTGAGGTCCGCTCCTAAGGCCTTCAGATCCCTCTTGCAGATGTCCTTGTATCGCAGCTGTGGTCTACCTGTAGGGCGCTTTCCTTGCACAAGTTCACCATAGAGGAGATCCTTTGGGATCCGCCCATCATCTATTCTCACGACATGACCGAGCCAACGCAGGCGTCTCTGTTTCAGCAGTGCATACTCCTACTAGGAATCTACTATTCTGAACTGAAGAAGCAAATATTTTCTTATCTTAGAACACAAGCTGGCAGCCCAATCCACCACAATTCCTCACATGGCAATGCAGTAGCACCAACGCACCATGTGCATGGGGGGGGGGGAGGTTTTGACCTCAGGAGGCCTTCCCGGGGTAAGGGAACATTTGTTCCCTTGCCCCAGAGTAAGCCTCTGTGAACCCAATGGGTTCACCTGGACCTGCTCCACATTGTGTCACATGACACAAGTCCACATTGACTCATGCAGATGGATCAGGCCCAGGAAGGGGGTCAGAATTTGGTGTGTGCTACTGTCACTGAACCCACCCCACTGCCAGTGGCCGGCAGTTTCGGCAGTGGAACACATGTTCTGCCAGTATAATGCGCCCTTAGGATTAATAACATTTAGGAACAAAGCATCAAGACTGTTGCATTGCGCAGGGCGCTGGTCATGTGCCTTTCTGCTTTCCCAGGATGAAAATATGTTTACTGTATCTACATGATCTTACCTTGCATCTGATATTTGACTGATCTTTTCACAATTGCACAGACCAACATAAATGTGCAGCATCAGCACAACAGAGATTTGTACCAGTCCATTAATTGCAAGTCTCTTGCAGTCACACTACTTCAATACCATGCAAATATTCAATTGCATAGTAATAATAATAAGCCATGTAGGATTATTTTAAAAGGACAATCTAGAAAGCTAGTAGTCAAATACTACCCACATGTGCCTGAAGACTGTTCAGTCAGTTGCCACATGGGGAGCCCGGCTAGCATAAAGGTCTGAATGTGGCTCTGTAAATTATGGCTTCAGTAATTGATGGCTTCAATCATGGAAATGCACACACAATACTACAAGAAGCACGTCATACCTCAGCCATGGTCTGTAGTTTTTCATACAATAAGCCAACTTTATTCTGGGTTTTCCAGACATTTTCTGGAACAAAGTGAGGATCAGTGCCAAATGGACTTGTGAATGTAGTTTTGGCAGAAGTCCATGGCACAGAATGACTTGCCGGCGCTTTGGTTACTCTCTCGTTCGCATTGTCAAGGACCGGGGTGCTTGACATTGGCACTGACACCATCTGTTAAGACAAGGTGCACAAGAATTTAAGTTTTTCATTGAGATTGCAGTCTGTGACAATTTTCAATTTTTTGAGACTGTCCAATCTGAAAACAGCTGATGATCAAACAAGGCAGTATAAGAACTGCAATGAGAAAAAGAGGTTCCAGTAACCAGTGCTGGTGCCAGATCTTGAGGTTCTACAGTGGGCATGATTCCTCCCTAGTTACCAATTGATGGCATATTGGGTGTCACCACTGCCACCAGTACTGAAGGTTTAGAGATTGGTCTCGCCTGGCCAACCCTCAGCCACTGCCTGACCTTTGATTCCACCCATATCTCGACTCCAATCTTTCATACCACAGTTTAGCAAAAACATTTTTCGACACTTGCAATCTGGTCGGAGAGGAGGGTGCTCTGGGCATATTCTGGAAAATATGGCCTTTCAAATCAACCAGTTTCAACATGTTTAGAACAGTGTTCCTTAAACTGTGGGTCAGGAGCCACCAGTGGGGCATGAAAAAGTTTTTTTGAAATAAACAAAAAAAACCTTTGCAAGGACCCTTGCCTGGTTTGCAGAAGAAAATTGTTAGCTGGAATGCTAACCTGTGATATGAGATAATCTTCATTGTTGTTGGCAACCTTCAGTCTCGAAAGACTATGGTATCACGCTCTGAATGGTGGTTCATATCTCCTAATTAAAATATCACATTTTCTGATTTTCTCTTGTAATTGGCATGCTGTAGATCACGTAAGAACTCACTTTTGTCTGGCTTGGAAGTCCCTACCTGCACATCTTGCTCTCCAGTTTAGCCTTCTTGGTACCCTGGAATAAGTAAAGATTTGGGAGAACAGTCCTTAAACTCCATTTCTAGGGAGAGTCTAGCCAATGTCTGCACACACTTACTATATATAAGGTCCCTAGTAGCCTTAGGAGCTGGCTGTTGGCAACCTTCATTCTTGGAAGACTATGGTATCGTGCTCTGAATGGTGGTTCTGGCACAGCGTCTAGTGTGGCTGAAAAGGCTAATTCGGGAGTGACAATCTCTTCCACACTGGGAGCAAGTGTAGTGTGTCCCTGGTCTGTCTCCCTGGCTATGGGCCTTCCTTCTTTGCCTCTTTGCCTCAGACTGTTGGCCAAGTGTCTCTTCAAACTGGGAAAGGCCATGCTGCACAGCCTGCCTCCAAGCGGGCCGCTCAGTGGCCAGGGTTTCCCACCGGTTGAGGTCCACTCCCAAGGCCTTCAGATCCCTCTTGCAGATGTCCTTGTATCGCAGCTGTGGTCTACCTGTAGGGCGCTTTCCTTGCACGAGTTCTCCATAGAGGAGATCCTTTGGGATCCGGCCATCATCCATTCTCACAACATGACCAAGCCAACGCATCGTAATCCAAATAGTAATTACTAATTCATTAGTTAAAAAATAACATATTATTGCTTTCTAGATCTCTTTTTTTTGTCTAGCAGGTTGCGATAGATTGTCATTTTTAAAAGTGGGTCCCAGTGCTAAAAAGTCTGGGAAGCACTGGTCTAGGATGGGGTGGGCAAACCTGCAGGCCATTGCTGCCCTCAGGGACCCCCAATCTGGCCCGCAGGGAGCCCCCAATCTCCAATGAGCCTCTGGTCTGTCTGAGCCTATTGGAGTCTTTGCTGGCCTGCAACCGGTTGCAACCACCAGACAGGAGCTACGAACTGAGAGCAAGGCCTTTTATAGTCTCTATGTGTTTTCTGCTTTTCCCTGGGCATTATTTTAACCCCTGCCCCCATTGCCTCTGAACAACTTACGTCTCCATGTATTTCTGGCTTGGTCCGTATTTTCCTTTCCCTGGCCCTGGACACAGTGTCCGAGAGACGACATGGCGCTTTTGCCAACATGTTTGCCCACCCCAGTCGAGAACAAGGAGCTTCTAAATAGATTTAAAATAGGGGCCCCTCCCATTTTATTTTATTTTAATAGATACCTTCCTCCTTTCCCACAAGTTGCAGCACAAAGTGGCATACAACATATTAACAAACGTTTTTAAAATTGCAAATCATTTAATAAATTAAGCACTAATCAAGTGTGATGGGGCAATGACACATTCATTCAGGATTAACAGTTCTAGGGAGTTGAATAAAGATGTAAGGAATGAAGTCACAGTAATATTGACATGCATTTCAATACAAGGTGGAAGAGGGAATAAACACATGTAGGGAAAAACATCAGCAGAGGTTGCAGGTCCTGAAGGTTAATAGGAGAGGATTATTTGGTCCAAACAAGGTGCTATGTGTGAACTAAGGGATCAAATTGTGAATGGGTCAGGTTCTAATGGCTGTCCCAGTAAATGGAATCAGCATATTTTGGCCAGAATGATATATATAACAAAAAGCAATAATGACTAAAGAGGGGACTATACCACAGGTGCAGCCAACTGCATCACGGAATGGGCCTGCTCTTCCAAGCGGCTGATTTCTGAAGAGTAAGCAGCAATCTCTTTCTCCAGACGAAAGTGGCGATGCAACAGAGCTTCTGTGCTGGATTCATCCTTCCCATAATCCTTGCTGGCAAGGAGGGTTTGCCGTTCCCGCAGCCAGGAGTCTGCCTCATCAACGTCAGCGAAGTACTGAAGGGGAACATTGTACAACAAAATGAGGAACGCTTCCTATTTCCCTGTGAGGTATGCCCTACACTGCATTAAGAGAGTTAACTGCACAGAATGAAAACTATGGTTTCCCTGAAAATTACAAGAAAGTCTGGTTCTATTTTTACATTAGTATTATTGTTGATATCAAACCTAGACGTGCATAATCTCCAAGAATTTAACAAACATTTAACAAGGTAAAAAAAATAGTATCACAGTCAACACTAGAAAATCATGTGTACTATTTGTTTATGCTGCTCATAAGAACAGCCCAGCTGGATCAAGCCAAAGGCCCATCTAGTCCAGCTTCCTGTATCTCACAGTGGCCCACCAGATGCCTTTGGGATCATACAAAACAACAAGAGACCTGCATCCTGGTGCCCTCCCTTGCAACTGGCATTCTGACATAGCCCATTTCTAAAATCAGGAGGCTGCACATATACATCATGGCTTGTAACCCATGATGGACTTTTCCTCCAGACATTTGTCTAATCCCCTTTTAAAGGCATCTATGTCAGATGCTATTACCACATCCTGTGGCAAAGAGTTCCACAGACTAATTACATGCTGGGTAAACAAATGTTTTATTTGTCTGTCCTAACTCTCCCAACACTCCATTTTAGTGGATACCTCCTGGTTCTCATGCTGCGTGAGAGGGAAAAGAGCATCCCTCTATTCACTCTATTCTCCCCTGCATAATTTTGAACATCTCAATCACTTCCCCCTCAGGCACCTTTTTTCTAGACCAGGGGAGGGAAAACTCAACCTAGGGGCCATTTGCAGGCAGAGGGCAGGCAGAGGTATGGTGGGAGAGAGAGCGGGGCGGGTGGAGGGTGGGACCGATGGGCTCAGCTCCACCGGATTCTAAGCTCCATGTTAGGCCTTGTGGCCCAACATGGAGCAATTTGATTCTGCATCAGCCCAAGGGTTGCCGTAGAATTGAGTAGCCTATTGGGGCTACTTTCCTTACCTGGGGGAAGGGGATGAACGTTGGCTACCTAGATGTGTGTTGCATGCCACAGCATCCATTTTCAGTGCCGCGGCAGCCCCGCACTGCGGGCAGCTCAGGATTGGGCTGTAGAACCCATTAGTCTATATGTGAAGTTTTGATTTTTTTTTTTTTTACCCCAATGTGCATTACTTTACACTTACTTACATTGAAATGCATCTACTACTTTGCTGCCTATTCTCCCAGGTTGCTCAGGAGATAAGATGGTAACAAAATTTTGATTCACCTTAGAGTAACCCTGAGATGGAGATAATACAATATCCTTTCCACTGCCCAAAGTAACAGCAAACCAAAGTACCTGTTTGATGAGCGCAGCGGCCTCCAGACAGGTTTTACGCTTGGTCACCTCATCTCGGAGCTGCTGCCACAATTTCTGAATATTGTCGGTCTGCTGCTGGAGTTCCTTTCTGCTGGAAGTGTTTTTCTGACTTAGTTCCCAGCCCCTGCGCATAATCTTTGAGCAAATCACTTGGTGGGATTCACACTCTGTTTGTAGAGCCTGCAGACAGAATGAATGCCAGAAAGACAATGATAGGATGGTGCCAGGAAGCCAACACTATATAAGGTTCCTGACATACAGACATTTGAGTTGTGAACATCCAACATATGAATGGGCTTGATCAGGGCTTTGAAGCAGGTACAGCTGCAAAATCAGGAAAACAAACACAGAAGCTGCTTGGATACAACCTAAGCAGCTCAATAACTTAGAAAACAGTGATCCCTTGCTGTGGCACTGGGGGAAAGCAACAGCTAGATGACATTGGATATCATAGAAAAACTGGGGCTACCTGGGGGCAGAAGGGAGGGAGGAGAATGGAAGCAGTCAGAATGGACTTCCTGTTTTGTATAAAGGGATTGCAGAGGAAGGAGTGAGGTGAGGGATAGGAAAGTGAACTGCTGCTGCCCGTGCTGAAAAAATTATGTTATGCAATGGAGGCATGTAATTATTACTGCTTTCATAAATGGTGATCTGATCACTTTCCATTCAGCATGTGAAAGGCTCAGTGGCATAGCTAGAGGGGGTGCAAACCACTAAGTTTTGTAGGGAGCTTCACCGCAGCATGCAAGTGGCCCCTCCCTCTCAATTTCAGAGCCAATCTGGGCAGTGGGAGCAAAACAGACATGAATGGAGGGGAGGGGGAAAGGCATGCCGCAGTGAGTCTCTCTGCAAAACTTAGTGCTTTGCACCCCTTCTAGCTATGCCATTGGAAGGACTTCTCCATTTTAAAATATTACATAGTCATTCACTACCAATCAATTTTCACTTTATTAATTGTGATGATTATCAAATAATATTTAATATTAATATTAAACATTGCTGTCCTCTTGGACAAATACACTCATAGTACTTTTTGTTGAACAACAAAAACATGAATTGTGAACACTTCTAATAGGAAGGGTGTTTTTTGGAAAGGCTAAAAGCTGCGCAAATGGTCAAGGAATATTGATATTTTCATAGTAATTACATCATCATTATCATCATCAGTACATAACCATAATAAAATAAAGTACTAACCTTGTGGCTTTGGAGTGAGGCTGTGATGTGACTGAGATCGCGCCCTAAGGCTGCCGTTTTCACCCATTTTCCTTTGTCAGAGAGCCAGGCTTCCTCTTCTTGGCATTCATGGAAAAACTCAAAAAGCTTCAATGCTCCCTCCAGTTGATGTTGTCTAATTCAGAGAAGACATGGTCCGTGAAATTAATTTAGTGGTAGTATTTGGGGGGAGGGGCATTAAAAGGGGAGATTCAGTTCCATATCCAAAGACCTTTTCTGGAATTTTTTCCTAGTAAATTTTATTCAAGAACATAAGAGCCCCGGGCTGGAGCAGGCCAAACGCCCATCTAGTCCAGCTTCCTGTATCTCACAGTGGCTCCCCGAATCCCGTGGGCCTTATGTTGGACAGCCTGATGTATACTAACATTTATCTAAAGACTTTCATCTTATAACACCTATCAGTAACACACAATATTCAATTCCAGTGCTGGTCGATCCATTGCTGAGAGACTCTCCCTTCC
Source organism: Tiliqua scincoides (assembly GCF_035046505.1). Taxonomy (NCBI): domain Eukaryota; kingdom Metazoa; phylum Chordata; class Lepidosauria; order Squamata; family Scincidae; genus Tiliqua; species Tiliqua scincoides. The sequence continues at coordinate 15,841,322 of NC_089821.1, forward strand.
AGCACCACTCACACCCACAAACTGCAATCAGCCATAAAATAAGTGAATATGCTTTTCCAGTTTATCTGTACAAGAATTTCTTGTGTTTGTACGTTAAAACCATCATGCATACATGTCTACATATCCTTTATTCTACGACATGGTTGTTGAATGGTTGATTTTTCTTTGAATGAGTTGATAAATCAAATTCATTAGTTTGTAACTAATTGTTAGTTGACCTGTCTCTAAACATGGTGCTATATTTTGATAGTCTGCATGATCCCAGGCCAGAAGCTCAAGCTGCAGCGACCTGGCAGCGGCACGTACAATCATAGTAGCACTCACTCAAGATACCACCACTGAAGCAATTGTTATGAGGTATCTGGCTCTATTGATGGATCACACATTCTGCGTGTGATTCTATCCTGAGGGGTGCTCAGAAAAGATTGTGTGGAGATAATTTTGATGTTTAACAGCCCAATCCTATGGTTTTTGCCATCATTGCATGGAACCATATCAAAGTGGGAAGCACCAAGTGCTATGGTAGGGTGGGGAAAGGGAAAATATTTTCCCTTACACCTCCATAAACCCCTCAACTGGCAATGGGTCTCCTTAGACCTCCACCAGTTCTGCTGAGGAGCTGAGGACAGCTGAGGAGAAAAAGGGGGGAGGTGTTGGCTGGCACTAGAGGGATAGCATCCGGTGCAAGGCATCTGCGACAGGAGCCACCCCTTCACACCTCTGACATCTTCCCCCCATTATGCCATCCCCTGGCCTGTTCTGCCAATTCACCTCCATCAGCAGGCCTTCTTTGCCCTGCCACCATGCATGGGGCCTCTGCATCATCTCTAATGGCGGTCCTGAAGTACACAGCTATGCATACACCTGGATCACCATTTGCAACAGTTGGGAAGAGGATATACCACTGGAACAAACATTCAGTAGCATATCGAACAATAGAATTGGGCTCTAAGTCAGTCAACTGACAATATGATTTAGTTCCCAAAATGCCACTCTTGGCCCCCCCCCCCTTTTTCTTTTGCTGCTTCTGTGGTGGGAAGACAGAAGGAAATAGACAGATGCTCCAAATAACTGATTTTTAACTTTAAAAAAAAAATCCTTAAAAATAAATGCACAACTTAAAACAATTCTAGTTTGACCTGCTCTGAAGGGGTAATTACCAAGGGCTCATCACATCCATGCTGGCTTTCGTGTATGATCACATGGTAGAACGAACCATTCCCTTGATAGATACACTGTGATACCAGTTTTACAATTATAGCCTATGATTGGTTATGTAAATATGATGTGAAAAATACAGTCATGTGAACAAGCAGGCTGAAGCTCCACAGGAAGAGCTTTTCTCTCCGGTTTCGCTCCTAGTGAAAGAATTCATCATTCTGTTCAGAATCCAAACTACAGGCAAAAGAAGAAGAAGAAAATTACCGTGTTGTGCAGAGATCCACAAGATTTTGATACTGGTGGTGAAGCATCTGAAGTCTGGCTTTAAGCACATCTGATTTTACCGATTTACCTTTCATTATTTCTTCAGCTCTGTCACTGATATGCCTGACCCTCTCCCCAAGGGAAGAAATCTGGGAGGCAACCAATTTGTGCTTCTGTAATAAATCTTCTGTTTCCAAGAGCTGTTTACCACAACCCTGGGGGCTCATGAGAACCTAAAAATAGAAAGAGATACAATGAGATGTGTACCCATCTTCAACCATATGTAGACAATGCCTCAAGGTCCAATTCTGTCCAACTCTCCAGCACCGATTCAGCACAATACAGTCCTGACGTAAGTCCATGCTGTCAAGGTATGAGGAAATTTTTGCCATAAAGTCAGACCTAAGCAAAAATTTGAGGAAGGTGGGGAGTGATAAAATCCATCTCAAAATTTGGCTGAATGTTACAGGGATCTAGTTCACCAAATAATTTCATACAGTTCCACACAATGTTGAGGAAGTGATCAGGGAGGACCTCCTGACAGTACAAACTGTTTAGCAATGCAACAGTCTGCCTCAGAAGGTGGCAGGCTCTCCATTGTTGGAGGTCTTTTAGCAGAGCCTGGATAGCCATCTAGCAGGGATGTTGCTGTGGACAGCCTGCACTGGCAGAGGGATTGGACTCCATGATCATGAAGGTCATGCAAAATGCTGCTTTTGACAACTCAAGTCATGATCATCACTGACTGTGACTTGACTTGGGAATTGAGTCCAGTGACTCTAAAAAAGTCAGGCTTTCAAATGCTGAGTCCTGACTCTCTTTAGTGTGTGAGTGTTCTTGCTTCCTTTCTTTGTCACTTCCACATCACATCTGATGTCTACATCTCTGACTCTCACAGTAAAGGCACAGGCCTTCCAACTCAGACCTACTGCACAATAACCCCTCCCCTAAAAAAGAGAATAAACCGATTCTCATGGGTTCCAATGATCAGTAGATCTCATTGGTTTAAATCCGGATGATCAGCAATTCTGACAACTGGCACATTTCGTTATCACTGGAAAAATCAAGCGTACCAAGTTTCATACCACAAAATTCTAAATTCTGTATTTACGCATACGTTTGAAATATTTCCTGCCCAAACAGCTGGTGTGATAGTATGTTACAAAGTACACATTCTGATATGTATTTCTCTACAGATGTATGGAATGCACAGAATCCGTAGAATCTAAGTCACAATCTTAGAGAAGTCAATCTGCTGAGGAGTGCAAGGAAACCATATGTTCAGTGTGCATTTTGGCAAAAGAGGGATTCACAGCCTAATCCTATTCCTTCCTCCCCCCCCCCACCACTCATGCAACAGTGCTGAAATGGCTATCACTGCATCCCTTAGAGGGCAGTTGCAGGGACAACATGCATTCCCTTACCTGGGGGTAAGCCTTCAAAGTGCGGAGGGGTCTACTCAGACCTGAGCTAGTGAATTTGCTGGTGCAGGTCTATGTTGAGCCATGCTGCAAGACTGGGTCTTGAAAGGGGGCTAGGATTTGGTGGCTGTCACCACCACTGAACCTATCCCCTTCCTGGACCTGATTTACCCATCCCCTGCCTCAGTTGCCTCTCACTTCCACCCACCCTTTGCCCCCATTGCCACTGCGGTCTGCCCTCCCCCCACCCAGTACTGCCTCAGAGGGTCCAGGCGAACCGTGGCATGCACAGGAAGGCTCCAGACGTCCAGCCAGAGTAATCTTTACAACTGCTGTAAGGCAGTCAACACTCCTGATTGGCAACCTTCAGTCTCGAAAGACTATGGAATAAGCCTACAGCACCCAGTATTCCCAGGTGGTCTCCCATCCAAGTACTAACCAGGCCTGACCCTGCTTAGCTTCCAAGATCAGACAAGATCAGGCATGTGCAGGGTAACAGTTGCAGTCAACGCTGGCAGAACCAATAGTGGTCAGTGGTCAGACCAAAAGGATTGGGCTATCAGTAACATCTCTATTATCTCTCCTTTTTCAGATATATCATGACAAATTATCTCATCATAGAACAAAAACTCTTTAGTTGGCATTAAAAGCAAGTGTGAAGATATACAAACATGCAGTCAAATAAGATACCTGCAGTCCTTTAAGTTCCTCCATAATGGTATCAATGTCCCTCAGAAGGACCAGAACTTCCTGCATCATCTCCAGAGAGTGTTTCTGTCTTTTGAGGTGGTTCAAAAGTTCTTGCCATTGCTGCGCAATGTCCTTTTGCCTAGAGATGAAGGAGACAGAACTTTAAACACAAGACTTCAGACAAAACTACACTTTAGTAAAAAAAAAAAAAGGGTCTGCAACCAACCTCATTGGTAGGGCCCTATCCTATCCAACTTTGCAGTGCTAATACAGCTGCAATGCAGCCCCAAGGTAAGGGAATTACCTTAAGGATTATTTAAGACCAGATGAAAATGTATTATGAGATTAAAATTTATCAAATCAAAACCTAAATGATTTCCTTCCAGATACCCTTACCTGAGATGCACTTTTCAAATTTATTTTCAACATTTATATCCAGCCTTTCAATCAGAAAAATCTCCAGGGTGGTTTATACAATACAATAACCAACCCAGTAATCTGCCTTCCTCCCTCGTTAAGAAAACAAAAGTGTTTAAAATACTTTTGTAAAATGAAAACAATAGGGCACACCCAAATCCACTTTCATGCAGCAGTTGGAATGATGGTGAAACACATCTGTCATTGTTAATCTCTATCCGCCTTGAGGGCCCTTAAGCAGGATATAAATAAATAAATAAACTATCACTGCTAGTCAGAAATACAGGTGGGCCCCCATAATCCACGGATCCCATATCCTTGGTTTCAATTATCTGTGGATGTGGGGCCCCCATCCCCGCGCACCCTCCTGAGGCTCTTCTGAACCCTGCAGAGACCATGCACGTCCACCCACGGCTTCTGTGGAGCTCAGAATGGCCATATAGGCAAAAAAAAAGTTACTTCTGGTTTTCCAGAAGTGACTTTTTATGCCTTTAAAAGGCATTATAGGGCCAGGGAAGCCACCTGGTGCTTCCGGAAGCAACAAGGGGGGCATCCTCTGTATCCGCGGGTTCATGTATCTGTGTGGGATTCTGGAACGGACGCCTGTACTGTTTCTGAAAACTAAGGGTGCATTCATTCATGCTTAAACACCAACAGAGCTATACTTCACATATACATCCGTCTTCAAGCAATTTCTGCTTAAAAAATTACATGTCATTACTTTTCAACTCACTTCTTTGTGATCTGGACCTTATCATGGTAGTTCTCCTGTACAATTTCCGCAGTCATCTTAGCCAGTGCTTTGAAGCGCTGGTCTCTGGGAAGCATGTCTGCCTCAATGGCCTCCAATTTCCTCATGGCTGCCCCAAGCTCATCCACTGACTCCGGCTGCCAGACAGTTTGCTTCTTCACTATCTGCCTCATGTCTTTCAAGTAGGCGATACGGACAGCTGCTTTCTTCAGGAATCTCTGGACCAGTTGCTCAACTCTCTCCAGTCTCAACAGCTCCTGCTGTAGCGCTTGTCCGCGGTTGTGCTCTGCCTTCTCCAAAACGTCCCATTCCTTTTCCAGATCTCTCAACGTCCTTCCTTCAGGGGGCAAATAAAGGCGCTGGTTGTTAGCTCGCTGTTTGGTTCTGATTTGGAAGAAATGGGCTTCAATGATCCCTTTCTCCCGATATTTGGGAGGTTTCTCCACAGTGCGGAAGATCTTGAAGTTGCCCATAAGAAGGCGCATCTCCTCTAGGGTGTTGGGGAAGAAGCGATCGTCCAGTTCCTCCACTTTAAGTTTAATCCATTTCAAAAGATCAGAAACCATTTGTTCATACTCAGACTTCAAGTCATCCGACTCCTTCAGGAAGAACACAATCTGCAGAAAGATTTTTAAAAGTCTGTCAAACTAGGACAGTGTTTCTCATACTGTGGGTTGTGAGCCAGTTTCTGGTGGGTTGCATAACACCTAGCACAGCTGCCACTGAATATATGGGAAGTTGAGGTGTGGAAAGGGGGAGGGCTATGTGGTTATTTTGCCTGTGTCAGGGTTGTAGATGGACTTTTTTTTTTTCTTTCTGATTCATTTTCTATTGGAAATGGCTGAGAAATAACCCAACTTATTGCAACACTGGCAGAAAAGCAGCAGGCTCTGGTATCACAATGATGGCACTTCCTGCTTGACGATATCACTTCTGGCCATGACATCACTTCCAGTGGGTCCCGGACAGACTGTCATTCTAAAAAGGAGGGTACTAAAAACTTTAAGAACCACCGAGCTAGGATTTCATCCAACATGTTTTAGGGTCAAACAAAACGCAACATAAGAGATCCGTGACGGGATTTCCAAATATAATTTTCTTTTCTAAAAGCCATCAGAGAACCTGATGTAAATTGGTTCAAGGCACAAGGAGGGGGTCTAACCCTTCCCCTCCCACTGCAGCCTCAATTCAAATGCACCTGCTCCAAGGGGGGATGGTAACACTAATGCGTATGCTAATAACTATGGAAGGAAAAATATGGGTGATGTGCTCCCCTCTGTGGCTAATAGGACTATACCAGAGAGATACAATAGAATAAATCAAAACATTTTTCTCTGGTTTGGTGGCAGCCATATTGCATACAGCTGCCAGATCAGTTGCCCTAAGAAGAGAGCAGGTAGTGATTGTGTTCTTTTTTACTTCAACAAGAATGCAAAATCACTTTGAATAGATACAAAGTTATTTTACTATGCCAGTGTTTCTAAAATGAGGTGGGTCGTGAGCCAATTTTGGGCAGGTCCCCATTCATTTCAATGTGTATTTCATTTTTAATATATTAGACTGGATACTTCCATGGTATGTGACTGCATCTGAGGAAATGTTACAAATCTGTACTTTTAACAATGATAGTCAATGGGGCTTCTTCCCAGGTAAGTGTGGATAGGATTGAAGCCTTTGGGATGTTTGAGAATTTTTTTTTAAACAGGTCAGCAACTGCTTGGGAGGGTTAGGAGGGTTCTGATTTATTTTAAATAAATTTTTAAACTTATACCTATTGTATTGTTACACTTATTGTAAACATTTAATTTACTTAATTGCGCCCTATCTTGGTTTGATTTTGTCATATGGAGGATGTTAAAAATTATCCTGAGTGATGATGTCACTTCTGGTCATGCCATCAATTCCAGGTTAATGACATCACTTCCGGTGGGTCCTGACAGATTGTCATTCTAAAAAGTGGATCCCGGTGCTAAAACGTTTGAGAACCTCTGTACTACACATTTTATTACCCATCTGCTTTGGATGTGTGACAAAATTTGTACCGTTTTGCAGAATATTATTTATCTATATAAATTTATTTCTATATCATTGCACAATCTATGTGCAATGGGCCTTATATGTAGTGAAAAACAAACGAACCCTATTCTGAAGGCGCACCATCTAAAAGAAACACAAGAGGGAGAGAACATAAGAACATAAGAACAGCCCCACTGGATCAGGCCATAGGCCCATCTAGTCCAGCTTCCTGTATCTCACAGCGGCCCACCAAATGCCCCAGGGAGCACACCAGATAAGCTCATCCTGGTGCCCTCCCTTGCATCTGGCATTCTGACATAACCCGTTTCTAAAATCAGGAGGTTGCGCATACACATCATGGCTTGTACCCCGTAATGGATTTTTCCTCCAGAAACTCGTCCAATCCCCTTTTAAAGCCGTCTAGGCTAGACGCCAGCACCACATCCTGCGGCAAGGAGTTCCACAGACCGACCACACGCTGAGTAAAGAAATATTTTCTTTTGTCTGTCCTAACCCGCCCAACACTCAATTTTAGTGGATGTCCCCTGGTTCTGGTATTATGTGAGAGTGTAAAGAGCATCTCCCTATCCACTCTGTCCATCCCCTGCATAATTTTGTATGTCTCAATCATGTCCCCCCTCAGGCGTCTCTTTTCTAGGCTGAAGAGGCCCAAACGCCGTAGCCTTTCCTCATAAGGAAGGTGCCCCAGCCCCGTAATCATCTTAGTCGTTCTCTTTTGCACCTTTTCTATTTCCACTATGGCTTTTTTGAGATGCGGCGACCAGAACTGGACACAATACTCCAGGTGTGGCCTTACCATAGATTTGTACAACGGCATTATAATATTAGCCGTTTTGTTCTCAATACCCTTCCTAATGATCCCAAGCATAGAATTGGCCTTCTTCACTGCCGCCACACATTGGGTCGACACTTTCATCGACCTGGCCACCACCACCCCAAGATCTCTCTCCTGATCTGTCACAGACAGCTCAGAACCCATCAGCCTATATCTAAAGTTTTGATTTTTTGTCCCAATGTGCATGACTTTACACTTACTGACATTGAAGCGCATCTGCCATTTTGTTGCCCATTCTGCCAGTCTGGAGAGATCCTTCTGGAGCTCCTCACAATCACTTCCGGTCTTTACCACTCTGAAAAGTTTGGTGTCATCTGCAAACTTTGCAACCTCACTGCTCACCCCTGTCTCCAGGTCATTTATGAAGAGGTTGAAAAGCACTGGTTCCAGGACAGATCCTTGGGGCACACCGCTTTTCACCTCTCTCCATTGTGAAAATTGCCCATTGACACCCACTCTCTGCTTCCTGGCCTTCAACCAGTTCTCAATCCAGGAGAGGACCTGTCCTCTAATTCCCTGACTGTGGAGTTTTTTTAGTAGCCTTTGGTGAGGGACCGTGTCGAACACTTTTTGAAAGTCCAGATATTTAATGTCTATGGCTTCTCCCGCATCCACATGCCTGTTGACCTTTTCAAAGAATTCTATAAGGTTCGTGAGGCAAGACTCACCCTTACAGAAGCCATGCTGATTCTCCCTCAGCAAGGCCTGTTCATCTATGTGCTTTGAGATCCTATCTTTGATGAGGCATTCCACCATCTTACCAGGTATGGATGTTAGGCTGACCGGCCTATAGTTTCCTGGGTCCCCCCTCTTTCCCTTTTTAAAGATAGGCGTGACATTTGCTATCCTCCAATCTTCTGGTACCGTGGCTGTTTTGAGGGACAAGTTGTATATTTTAGTCAAGAGATCTGCAACTTCATTCTTCAATTCCTTAATAACCCTTGGGTGGATGCCATCAGGGCCCGGTGACTTATTGATCTTTAATTTATCAATGAGGTCTGAAACATCTTCTCTTTTAACCTCTATCTGACTTAACTCCTTGGTTAGGAGGGGCCGTTCGGGCAGCAGAACAAATTGGGGGGGGGGTGGAGGCTGATGCAGGGGAAGACTAGGGAAGAATATACAATTATTTCTTATATATGCTTACTTAGTACCGACACTTGGCTCACCCAAAAGACTACAAGCACCTGTTAAACTGATCTATCTTTGTAATAAAAATTCCACCTCCTGTTTATTTTCTATGTAAATTCCCCTATTTTTGGACCTTTATAACCCCCCTAAAATGCCTGAGATGTCCCAACATCCTAAATGTCTCAGACTTATCTGTATTTTTTGAACCCTTGCCCCCATTTTTGGCATATTTTCCCCTATTTCTAGAACTTTTTAAACCCCCATAGGGAGTAGCCTAAAAGTCTCCAGCTCATCTGCCTGCAGTAGCACTTTCTCCCAAATTCAGCACTATTCCAGAAGGGCATCCTAAAAAATAATGATGTAAATTTGCTGTCTTGAGGACTGAAGCTTCCCCAGAGGCAAAAGATTCTGACTGACCTGAGACTGTCTGTACCCTCAATTTGTGCAGCTGTGCCCACCTGGCTATGTAAAGGGGTGACATGGCAGTCCCTGGATGGCTGTTTAATCGGCAGCCATAGGGCATTAGCAGACCTAGGCTTTTTAAGGGCAGGCACAGAACTGCCCTTGATAATTGACCTCTGGTTTGTTGTATGACGCTTCACATTGGACCATAGTGAAAATCTTACCTACACCTCACAGGGCTGCAGGAACCAGACTACCTTTCTTTTTCTCTCTCAGGAAACGTAAGTAGCTAAGGAAAGGTACTGTAATACCCAGTTATCTTGCATCAGGAAACTTGTTTTGTTTACTGCTAGTCTTTGGTTCTGTGCCAGTTTTGCCAAATCCGATTTTGGCAGAGTCCTGCTTGCTTTTGACCTGTGTCCTGTGTGTTTGATCATCTGCATTCCCTCCCTATTTCTTTTATTTTGCCTCATTTATACAGTCTTTTTAATAAACTCCTTTTAATTGCTGCTTGATCTCCATTCCTCAGCTGTGCGTTGTCCTGCCAGCCCAGCCCACTCAACCTTTGCTATTGTTCATTTTGAGGGCCAGAGGGGAGGGCCAGATTCTGGGAACCTCTTTATAGATCGGGAAAGGAGGTTTCCAAGATTTCCTCTCACTGTCTCATATTTCACCATCTTGGTGGTGGGAATGGAGACATACCAAAATTCCCCAAATACCTCCCTGATCAACCAGCTGGGAGAAGGAAGGCACAAGAGAGCTGTTGCTAACCACTAGGTATTGCACCTGTTTTGCACGCTGCCTCAGGTAAAGCCATACAGGAGATGGGGAGGTATAGAACAGGGTAGGGATGGGGGGAACAGGGAGGAGATAGGGTAGGGAAGTAGGCAGATCAGGCCCTGGATGGGGGCAGATTTGACCACAGTGACATCCACTGAAACCTAACCCTCTTCCTGGGAATGATCCATCTTCATGGGTCAGTGTTGACTTGCACCAGCAATGTTGCTGGCGCAGGTCCAAGTTGACCAACCTGGCTGACTGGGGCTTACTCCAGGGGAAAGGAACAAATGTTTCCTTTCCAAAGGTGGCCACTGGAGGCCAAAGCTCCCTTGCCGGATTCAGCAGCCATCATGTTGGCACCGCCACACTGCCATGCAGGGAGTTAGATAGGATTGGGCTGCCCATGTGAATCACCCCCTGAATCCAGAATTTGCAGCACAGAGTCATCTCCAAAAGATGGTATAACTCGATTTTTTAAAAGATATTTTTAATGTGAGCATTGTCCCACATGCAGAAATTCTGTGGATGCATCCTTCAAGTGAAACGAATTATAACCAAAAAAGAATGACCTCTCTCCTACTTCCACCTGTGTGCTGCTATTTTTACTTTCTACCTCTTAAACCTGGCTCAGAAAGAGCTAAAATCGACATGTTCACGGTCAAGGCAGCGGAAAAAACCTACCACTGGGGATAACGGGCAATGCAGAGCAATGTCTAGTGCTCTCAGCTGCCCTTAGCAGTGTCTCATCCCCCCAACCATTTCCTTGCTGAGCAGGCAGACAGATAAGTTAAGAAGGAAGTTGCTGAAATTGAATCAAGGCCTATGAGCTGCATGTGCTAATCCCCCTGTATCTGTTTCAGAGTGCACACAATCACAAAGAATGCACGAGCCTGTGCAGGAAAAGGAGTGAAACGGCAGCACCAACCTTCAGTGCAGGAAATGCAGCCCGAGGCATGAGGGCTCCCTTCTGTATGTTCTGCCATCGTGCCCAGTTCTCGCTGAAGGATCCCAATAAGTGCATGATCACCGGAGGGGTTGGGGGAAGGGAGATTTACCTCTCTGCATGGCTTCCCTCTGCATTCCTAGTCACCCACTTAGTGCTCAGGCTGCCTTGACACAAGGCGGCTTCCCTGATGCAATCCTATTAGGGGACGCAGAACTGCCTATCCAGAGTCACTGAGGTCACAAGGAGATTATCATGTCTCCCTGTATTTGCTTGTGTCTCCCAAGGAAGGAAGATTTGCAGGGAAAAGGAGAAGAGGGTAAGGGGGAGGAGGAAATGGGACAGTAATCACAGTGGGAAGGAATATTATTAAATGACTATTATAAATATGAATATTATTTAATATTGTTAAAGAGGGAAGCACAAGAGGAAGAAAACCTGCTCAGATTATGGGTGTCACACATGTTGATTCAACACCTGACAGAAACCCTTCTGTGACTGCATCCTTAAAGTAAAACAAATTATAACCAAAGAAGAATGACCTGGAAATGCTGATAAAATGGAGGCAGAGAACGTGGCATCCTATGGGACGTATTTAGTATTCTTATTACTGTTCTAAATAGCTATCTAAGAGGAGGCTCCAATTATACTTGTTGTTCAGAAACCAACCCCCTTGCAATTCAGGACATGTGCACACACCTGGGTTCCTACCCTTGTTCCTTGTTTCCTCAGTAGGGATGGGATTGACAGATGGAACAGTTCTTCCAAGCCACCTCTCTACAGGTGCTGCCATATATACAGAGAGCAATGTGCAAAAACATCTAGTCAGACAAACCAGCCCCCAAGCAATTGAGGAAATGTAAGTGGAAACAAGAGGAGGGGCCAGGATGTGAGAGTACTATTGGTGTACCCACCCCTAATTGTGTGGGCCCCGTTGAGGACTAAAGGTATTATCTAAACTAGCCCTCTTTCAATACACTGTTGTTGAACAACTTCCTTACAGGGAACAGTGCTCAAGCACCGCAGGAGCACCAGGAAAAGATCCCAGAGATCCTCTGTTCTGCTGTTGCACCGATAACTGATCCTTGCAGAGAAACCTGGGCCACCCACATGACATTTTATGTGCCGTCTTTCAGGTCTGTGGGTCACACTGGAGTCAAGTAAGCCAACATAATCCTCACCTAGCATTGCTGCAACAGAGTCCCCTGGTAATTTCATAGCTGTTTCTATCCCTCTTATCAGACCCTGCCCCCACCAAAAGTTACTATATCTGTGATGGCTTTCTGAAGAGGGAGCTGTGATGTCCCTAAGCTAACTACAGTTCCTTTAGCTCTAGGGGTGAGGACTGCACCTTTCTATCAGCCAAGGCTGCAGAGCTTCTTGGTTGTGACCTGGCCACTAAATTCTCCAGACTAGCGATTTCTGATTTGCCAAAAATAGCATAAAAAGAGTTTGTGGTTGCTATGTGCAAAACTGAGATTGGTTTCAGCTCAGTTCTATAAATCTTTATCTTGGTAAGTATTTTTATTTGGCTCTCAGAGGACTCTTCTTTAGGCAGAATAAAATATTGATGTTTTTGCCTGATGAAAAACCCAAGAAGTCATAAAACCTTGATCATGTATACATTGGTTGGAACCAATACCATATCTTGTTTAAACTAGGGGTGTCAAATATAAGGCCTTCAAGCCAAGTGCATCATCCCCCCCATAAGCAATTTATCTGGCTCCTGTTATAATTGGGCTCTTCCAGCTTGATAATTGGGCTCTCTTATATCTTGAAAGCATGAACAAGATTTGCACGTTTTCACTTCTGTTATTTGCAGCTAATGAATTTCTATGTGAGAACAAAGTGATTATTTCTGGCCATCATCTGCTTCATATGTCACTTTCCTTTTAATGATGTCACTTCTGGCCCTCAACAGGCACCATGGGTGCTAACTTTGGCCCTCTGTATGCAATAGGTTTGACATCCCTGGTTTAAACTCTAGAAGCAATTCAGCTAAACAATGCCAGAGATGGATTGTACTAAACAAACGTGTACTAACTTTAGCTAGCCTTTTCTGGACAGTCTGGCCCTGCTTCATCCTGGAAAAGTAGTGATAGTAGAAGGACACGTAGGTCATGATGGATCTCTCATCAGGAAATGGCACAGACACATCCTCAGCATCCAGCAGTTTTGTGATTCCCAGCTGCTTCTCTGCCACAGTGAAAGCATTATTTATGTTTTTGATGGGCTGGTCACGCCTTAGGGAGCTGTACTGAATGAGATCAGGCCTGGAGAGACAAAAGGAAGGGGCAGCAAACATGATGAAGCCTCTGTTGAAAAGAGGCAGTGAAGTCAATACCAAGACTGGAGCACACTGATCGTCCTATCTCCCCAATATTCATAAGCTAAAGGACACTTCAGTCTTCCCTCCAGATAAAGACAGCAAGATCACAAGGATCAGGTGGCAGCACATTGGGTTTGGATCTAGAAGTCTCAAGTTCAACCACCTGTTCAACCATGCAGATGCCTGGGGTGGCTTTGGGGAAATGATTGTGTTGCTGTGAGAGAACATGTTTTCCTCATTCATTTCAGAAGAGAAAGCCAGTCCATACTTTGTCCATTCATTCAGTTTACTCTCCACTTCTCAGCCCCTCAAGCAGTGTTGATTTCAGCTTGTGCATGGACCAAGTCCCTCCACAGAAAAGAAGGAGAGATCCCACTTTATGCTGAAGGTTCATGTGCACGTCTAAGCCTCATGCATCTTTGGTTTTCAGCATTGCCATTGCTCAGCTATTTTCAGTGGTAATCTAGTAAGTGGGTTGCTGTTGAAATGGCAGTAGCATCAAACCTCAAATAATACAATGGGGAAGATTTGTCTCTAGACAGTACTTGGCTATTTGCATCCTGCATGATTGCGTCCTGGTCAAGTGCTTCCTGGTCTTTGGCGTTCCTGGACATTCATGTGTGGGTTTTTGCATCCCAGTCAATTGATTGTGGGTTGGACCTTATATGACCAAAAAGCATCCCTTTGACTCTAGCAATTTCTTTGTGCTTGCTGACAAAATTCTCAAAGCTTTTTTAAAAACTCACACTCTGTGTTTAAAATGCTTCTATCAGGTTGTGATTATCTTCTTAAAAGAATTAATAAGAACATAAGAACAGCCCCACTGGATCAGGCCGTAGGCCCATCTAGTCCAGCTTCCTGTCATCTGCAAACTTTGCCACCTCACTGCTCAACCCTGTCTCCAGGTCATTTATGAAGAGGTTGAAAAGCACTGGTCCCAGGACAGATCCTTGGGGCACACCGCTTTTCACTTCTCTCCATTGTGAAAATTGCCCATTGACACCCACTCTCTGTTTCCTGGCCTTCAACCAGTTCTCAGTCCAGGAGAGGACCTGTCCTCTAATTCCCTGACTGTGGAGTTTTTTTAATAGCCTTTGGTGAGGGACCGTGTCGAACACTTTTTGAAAGTCCAGATATTTAATGTCTATGGGTTCTCCCGCATCCACATGCCTGTTGACCTTTTCAAAGAATTCTATGAGGTTCGTGAGGCAAGACTTACCCTTACAGAAGCCATGCTGATTCTTCCTCAGCAAGGCTTGTTCGTCTATGTGTTTTGAGATCCTATCTTTGATGAGGCATTCCACCATCTTACCCGGTATGGATGTTAGGCTGACCGGCCTATAGTTTCCCAGGTCCCCCCTCTTTCCCTTTTTAAAAATAGGTGTGACATTTGCTATCCTCCAATCTTCTGGCACCGTGGCCGTTTTGAGGCCAGAACTGAGGCCAGTTCAATCAGAACTTTCTTCCACTCGCCCTTTACCTGTGAGCATGAATGAGTGCATTGAAGGCCAGCCCATCACTCCAGCTTTTGGAGAAGTCTTTGACATGGACATTAGGATAGCTGGCAGTCTTACACTGACACCAGATCATCAAGGCGTCATTGGCAGAGAGACCATCAGCCTGGGAGCCAAACTCCTCCTAGAAATAGAACAAGGATTCAAATACAATAAGGTACTGTATATAATCAAAATGATTATGTTAATTATAAGTAATGTAATTAATTATATTAATTACAAAATCCATTGTAAACATTATAACGCTGTTAAAAGGACTGGTGTCAAAAGGAGAGCATTGTTGGAAGTTCCCAATGATGCAGGGCCCACCGCCAATTGCTGAGATCACCTCTGTGCTACTGAAGTTTAAATTAGCCTTAAGGCAGTGGTTCCCAGGCCGTGAGTCGTGGTTCCCTGGGGAGCCATGGAAACCAATCAGGGGAGCCACAGAACTCTTGCCAAAAACAAGCTGCCCTATACAATTTATAGGATTGTAGGGAAGAAACAGCCAATGGCCCAGTAGGTGAAGGGAACAGCCTGTCAAAAAACATTTGGGAACCACTGCTAATGGAGCAAGAATCTCTGTTATAACCATTTTTAAAACACAAAGCATTGTACACAGGTTTGTTTGCTTGTTTGTTTTGTTAAAATTATGTTTTTAGACGCCTCAGTTTCCCTTTGGAGGTCAAAAAGTGGAATATTTTAAATAAACCAAGTTGCATAACATAGTTGGAATCCTGTGAAGAGGATAGTTAAATTGAAGTTCCTAAGGCTGAAATTTTATATACATGTACAGGAGTACCCTTTGAATTCAGTGGTGCTCACTTTTAAGCCCCTTGAACTTCTGCTTGCTAGGGAATGATTAAGATGGGAGCAAACGAATTTTATAGCAATGAATAATGTTGGCTGATCATATTCAGAAAGCAATAAAGATGAATGCTCTTTGAAGTGCAATCTCACCTTATCAAGCCTGATGGATGCAATCTGAAATCTGAGGATAATTATCCATATTAGTCCCAGGATGAGGGTTCGATCCCCATCTACAATGTTCTCAGGCCCAATTACCTTCACATCTACCTGTAAATGCAAAAAGGATGTCCTTCAGATATTATCGACATTATCATTATCATCTTCATGAAAACCCTTGAGACCTTAAAGAATGAGGGCCCAATCCTATTCAATTTTCCAGTGCCAGTGCAGCCATGCCAATGGGGCATGCACTGCATCCTGTGTTGGGGATAACATCCGAAGGTCGCCAGTTCGAGGCCACCGGCACCGTGAATGGCGAGACCTTGAAGCAGCTGACAATCTGAGCCGAGTTATTCCACCTGCTCTTTGGTGTGAGCAAAGAAGCTCTTGGCTGCCCTCCATGTGAGAGATGAAGGAGCTACTTGTAAGCCTGCGTGGGAAGAATCCGGAGGCCAGAAAGTGATACCAGACCACAACAGATCCATCTGAAATGTTGTGTGCTTCTTGAAAGATAGAACCTTTCTTCAATTGTAAAAATCCCTACGGGGATTTAGAACAGCCTCCCCATGTAAACCACCTTGAATTAAAGTCTGAGGAGAAATCTGATATATATCTGAGGAAATCTGAGGCGGTATATAAATACCTGTATTATTATTATTATTAGGGAGGCAGTCACAGAGGCCACCTTAAGGTATGGAAACATTTGGGGCTGCATTGGGGCTGCACCAGTCCTGGAAAATTGGATAGGATTGGGCCCTGAGTCTGTCTGAACAGTTCAATAGAAAGCTGCAATCAAACAAGATGAACTGAGCAGACACTGCTGTTGTTAGCCAAGGTCTGTTCATGGTGTCCTCCACCAAGGCCAAATGCCTCTGGTTACCCTTTATTTATTACAGTTTTTACATACCCTCTTTGTCATAGACTCAAGGCAGTTTACATAGGCAGACTGAACACAGGACCAATTTAATTTGAATTCTGTCTGGTCTCCAACTCAGTTCCTCAATTGCCTGTAAGGCTGCGTAAAATGTCTGGGGTCAATAACTAGATAGACTTTTTGGGTTATTTGACTTTTTCTGGATCTTCCTTCAAGTGTCACATGTACTTTGCTTCCTCCAGGTCCTGGAAGTTGACAGTTTCTATGAAAGCCCTGAAGTTCTCACCTTGGATTTGAGGAACTGGATGGCTTTGCTGTTGTTCTCCAGAAAATGAACCCTCATTGTGCCCTTGTTTGGCTTGGGCAGTTGTTCACCAGAAAGCAGCTCTAGTAGCTGTAGGAGATAAACACCATCTTTCAGTTCTATGTAGAGATCTTGAATCCTGACATCCACCTGAAAATGAAATATCCAAAAATAAAGCCAACTTTTCATAGTAATAATTTTTCATAATCTCTGTCTTTGAAGGAAAGCAAACGCCACAACTGCCACTTCACTAGTACAGAAAAAGAAAACCCATGGGATCTTCAAAAATACTGAGATGATGAGGCATGTAGAAAGAAAGGAAGGCCTTATAAGATGACCAGATTGAAACAACTTCTTAATACTTCTTGTCACACTTCTAGTTCTCCATCAATTCTTGTTCATTTAACAGAGTGGCTGGAAAAAGCTGCTGTATTCACCAGTTTGAGCATGGCCTGCTCCCTGCTGTACCTCAAGAATCTTTCAACATACCTTTAACAACACCTAGAGCAGGATGGTCCAACACAGCCTGCAGGCCGCATGTGGCTGGGCGGCTGCATTGCTGCTCACTCCAGTAGAAGGTGCTTCACTTACCACCTGGAGCAGGGAGGAGCGTGCTAGGGGAGGTTTCACAAGGCCTGCCAGCCTCACAAGGCCTCCTTTACCCAGCGTGCCCCACCCTTAAGCAGATGATGAGCAGAGCCGCTGCTCATCCTTTGCTCAAGGGTGAGGAATGCTGCACAAGGGAGCTCTCAAAAGCTGGCCAGCATCGCTCATAGTCTGCTTAAGGGTGAGGCACGCTAGGCAAGGGAGGGCTCGCGAGAAGAGCTCCCTTGCCCAGCATTCCCCACCCTCAAGCAGATGACGAGCAGAATTACTGTATTACATGTATGACTATATGCCCCCTTTCAATCAGGAAGGAAGGAGGGAGGAGGAGCCAGCCAGGAGTATAAAGCTAGGCAGGCCATCGCGTGAGGCTCTCTGCAGACGCGTGTGGCCTTTGGGAACCAAGTGCCTCTGGGAACTAAGTGCCAGGTAAGGCACAAGAGTTTAGCATCTGGGCGAGTTCAGCAGCAGGGCGAGGAGGCCTGGGCCCCATACGCTGCCCTTCCTCTTCCCTAGAGAAAAGGGCTGCTATCCAGTGTACGGTTTTAAAAGGACCCCTAAATAAAACAATAACAGCAACAACAAAAAAGCTATGCAGTCAGACAGCCAGCAGCAGGGTGGGGGCTATCCAGTGTTCTGCATCGAGTGCCACATGTATGATTATATGCCTCTGGGCCATAAGTCATGGGTGTGTCCTCGGTGCAAGGAGCTCCAGGCTCTCAGGGAACGCGTCCGCTCCCTTGAAGCCTTGGTGGCCGACCTGGAGAAGCGCAGGCAGCCAGAGGAGGACCGTGGGGAGACTTCTGGGGACGATCAGGCTTCGTCCCAACCTCAGGCGTGCAGCTCCTCGGCTGCCCGGGTGGGAAGTCTCGGGACTGGAGGACATCATCCTGGAGAGGAGGGAAACAATCCCCTAGGGGGGATCCCTTCTCCAGGGGATGGGCCCGTATCCGAGCGCACTCGGGATACTCCTCGGCGGGAGGGGGGTCAGGGGCTTCTTGTAGTGGGGGATTCGATTATTAGAAACATAGAGAGGGGGGTTTGCGACGGATGTGAGGACCGCATGGTGACTTGCCTGCCTGGTGCGAAGGTTGCGGACATCACTTCTCGTCTAGACAGGCTAGTAGACAGTGCTGGGGGAGAGGTAGCGGCTGTGGTGCATGTCGGCACCAACGACGTGGGCAAGTGTAGCTGGGAGGTCCTGGAGGCCAAATTTAGGCTTTTAGGCAGGAAGCTGAAAGCCAGGACCTCAAAGGTAGCGTTCTCTGAAGTGCTACCTGTTCCACGCGCAGGGCCAGCTAGGCAGGCGGAGATCAGGGGTCTCAATGCGTGGATGAGACGGTGGTGTAGGGAGGAGGGGTTTAGATTCGTTAGGCACTGGGGAACGTTTTGGGACAAGCGGGGCCTGTACAAGAGGGACGGGCTCCATTTGAACCAGAACGGAACCAGACTGCTGGCGCATAACATTAAAAAGGTGGCAGAGCAGCTTTTAAACTGATCCCTGGGGGAAGGCCGACAGGAGCCGAGGGGCATCCGGTTCGGGACTCCTCATCCCTATGGGATGAGGATGGGGAGGTTAGAGAACAACAAGACAAAGGCAGGGTAGGAGAAGAAATTGGGAAAGGTAGGGAGATGGGATGTGATAGACGGTTTGGCACAATGAGAGGATGCGGGGACAAAGGAGCGAATAAGCAGCCCGTCCTGGGGCATTCCGTGTATAAATGCTTTTATGCGAATGCCCGAAGTCTACGAGCAAAGGTGGGAGAACTGGAATGTCTGGTGACAAGGGAAAATATTGACATAGTGGGCATAACGGAAACCTGGTGGAATGCGGAGAATCAGTGGGATACCGCAATCCCGGGCTATAAACTCTACAGGAGGGACAGGCAGGGGCGTGTTGGAGGTGGGGTGGCCCTTTATGTTAAGGAAGGGATAGAATCCAGCAAAGTAGAGATTGAAGGTGGGTCCGACTCCACCGTAGAATCTCTGTGGGTTAAATTACCAGGCTTGAGCAGCGATGTAATACTGGGGGTGTGCTATCGTCCTCCAGACCAGAAATCTGATGGGGACCTTGAAATGAGGAAACAGATCAGGGAGGTGACAAGGAAGGACAGGGTTGTAATCATGGGGGACTTCAATTATCCTCATATTGACTGGGTCAATTTGTGTTCTGGTCACGATAAGGAAACTGGATTTCTTGACGTGCTTAATGACTGTGGCTTAGATCAGCTAGTCACGGAGCCCACCAGAGGACAGGTGACTCTGGATTTAATTTTGTGCGGTACGCAGGACCTGGTTAGAGATGTAAACGTTACTGAGCCATTGGGGAACAGTGATCATGCTGCGATCCGTTTTGACGTGCACGTTGGGGGAAGAATACCAGGCAAATCTCTAACAAAAACCCTTGACTTCCGACGGGCGGACTTCCCTCAAATGAGGAGGCTGGTTAGAAGGAGGTTGAAAGGGAGGGTAAAAAGAGTCCAGTCTCTCCAGAGTGCATGGAGGCTGCTTAAAACAACAGTAATAGAGGCCCAGCAGAGGTGTATACCGCAAAGAAAGAAGGGTTCCACTAAATCCAGGAGGGTGCCCGCATGGCTAACCAGCCAAGTTAGAGAGGCTGTGAAGGGCAAGGAAGCTTCCTTCCATAAATGGAAGTCTTGCCCTAATGAAGAGAATAAAAAGGAACATAAACTGTGGCAAAAGAAATGTAAGAAGGTGATAGGGGAGGCCAAGCGAGACTATGAGGAACGCATGGCCAGCAACATTAAGGGGAATAATAAAAGCTTCTTCAAATATGTTAGAAGCAGGAAACCCGCCAGAGAAGCGGTTGGCCCTCTGGATGGTGAGGGAGGGAAAGGGGAGATAAAAGGAGACTTAGAGATGGCAGAGAAATTAAATGAGTTCTTTGCATCTGTCTTCACGGCAGAAGACCTCGGGCAGATACCGCTGCCCGAACGGCCCCTCCTAACCGAGGAGTTAAGTCAGATAGAGGTTAAAAGAGAAGATGTTTCAGACCTCATTGATAAATTAAAGATCAATAAGTCACCGGGCCCTGATGGCATACACCCAAGGGTTATTAAGGAATTGAAGAATGAAGTTGCAGATCTCTTGACTAAGGTATGCAACTTGTCCCTCAAAACGGCCACGGTACCAGAAGATTGGAGGATAGCAAATGTCACGCCTATTTTTAAAAAGGGAAAGAGGGGGGACCCGGGAAACTATAGGCCGGTCAGCCTAACATCTATACCGGGTAAGATGGTGGAATGCCTCATCAAAGATAGGATCTCAAAACACATAGATGAACAGGCCTTGCTGAGGGAGAGTCAGCATGGCTTCTGTAAGGGTAAGTCTTGCCTCACAAACCTTATAGAATTCTTTGAAAAGGTCAACAGGCATGTGGATGCGGGAGAACCCGTGGACATTATATATCTGGACTTTCAGAAGGCGTTTGACACGGTCCCTCACCAAAGGCTACTGAAAAAACTCCACAGTCAGGGAATTAGAGGACAGGTCCTCTCGTGGATTGAGAACTGGTTGGAGGCCAGGAAGCAGAGAGTGGGTGTCAATGGGCAATTTTCACAATGGAGAGAGGTGAAAAGCGGTGTGCCCCAAGGATCTGTCCTGGGACCGGTGCTTTTCAACCTCTTCATAAATGACCTGGAGACAGGGTTGAGCAGTGAAGTGGCTAAGTTTGCAGATGACACCAAACTTTTCCGAGTGGTAAAGACCAGAAGTGATTGTGAGGAGCTCCAGAAGGATCTCTCCAGACTGGCAGAATGGGCAGCAAAATGGCAGATGCGCTTCAATGTCAGTAAGTGTAAAGTCATGCACATTGGGGCAAAAAATCAAAACTTTAGATATAGGCTGATGGGTTCTGAGCTGTCTGTGACAGATCAGGAGAGAGATCTTGGGGTGGTGGTGGACAGGTCGATGAAAGTGTCGACCCAATGTGCGGTGGCAGTGAAGAAGGCCAATTCTATGCTTGGGATCATTAGGAAGGGTATTGAGAACAAAACGGTTAGTATTATAATGCCATTGTACAAATCTATGGTAAGGCCACACCTGGAGTATTGTGTCCAGTTCTGGTCGCCGCATCTCAAAAAAGACATAGTGGAAATGGAAAAGGTGCAAAAGAGAGCGACTAAGATGATTACGGGGCTGGGGCACCTTCCTTATGAGGAAAGGCTACGGCGTTTGGGCCTCTTCAGCCTAGAAAAGCGACGCTTGAGGGGGGACATGATTGAGACATACAAAATTATGCAGGGGATGGACAGAGTGGATAGGGAGATGCTCTTTACACTCTCACATAATACCAGAACCAGGGGACATCCACTAAAATTGAGTGTTGGGCGGGTTAGGACAGACAAAAGAAAATATTTCTTTACTCAGCGCGTGGTCGGTCTGTGGAACTCCTTGCCACAGGATGTGGTGCTGGCATCTAGCCTAGACGCCTTTAAAAGGGGATTGGACGAGTTTCTGGAGGAAAAATCCATTATGGGGTACAAGCGATGATGTGTATGCGCAACCTCCTGATTTTAGGAATGGGTTAAGTCAGAATGCCAGATGTAGGGGAGAGCACCAGGATGAGGTCTGTTGATACCTGGTGTGCTCCCTGGGGCATTTGGTGGACCGCTGTGAGATACAGGAAGCTGGACTAGATGGGCCTATGGCCTGATCCAGTGGGGCTGTTCTTATGTTCTTATGTTCTTATGGTGTGTCTTCGGTGCGCGGAGCTCCAGGGACTCAGGGAATGTGTCCGCTCCCTTGAAGCCTTGGTGGCAGACCTGGAGAAGCAGAGGCAGGCAGAGAAGGACCATGGGGAGACTTCCGGGGACGATTGGGCTTCGTCCCACCCTCAGGCATGCAGCTCCTCAGCTACCCGGGTGGGAAATCTCAGGGCTGGAGACGTCATCCTGGAGAGGAGGGAAACAATCCCCTAGGGCGGACCCCTTCTCCACGGGACAAACCTGTATCCGAACGCACTCAGGATACTCTTCAGTGGGAGGGGGGTCGGGGGTTTCTTATAGTGGGGGATTTGATTATTAGAAACATAGAGAGGGGGGTTTGCGACGGATGTGAGGACCTCATGCCAACTTGCCTGCCTGGTGCGAAGGTTGCAGACATCACTTCTCGTGTAGACAGGCTGGTAGATAGTGCTGGGGAGGAGGTAGTGGTTGTGGTGCATGTCGGCACCAACAATGTGGGCAAGTGTAGCCAGGAAGTCCTGGAGGCCAAATTTGGGCTATTAGGTAGGAAGCTGAAAGCCAGAACCTCAAAGGTAGCATTCTCGGGTCCGACTCCACCATAGAATCTCTGTGGGTTAAATTACCAGGTCTGAGGAGTGATGTAATACTGGGGGCGTACTATTGTCCTCCAGATCAGAAACCAGAAGGGGATCTTGAAATGAGGAAACAGATCAGGGAGGTGACAAGGAGGGACAGGGTTGTAATCATGAGGGACTTCAATTATCCTCACATCGACTGGGTCAATTTGTGTTCTGGTCACGAAAAGGAGACCA
Source organism: Tiliqua scincoides (assembly GCF_035046505.1). Taxonomy (NCBI): domain Eukaryota; kingdom Metazoa; phylum Chordata; class Lepidosauria; order Squamata; family Scincidae; genus Tiliqua; species Tiliqua scincoides. Next base: position 15,864,244 of record NC_089821.1, read on the forward strand.
GATTTCTTGACATGTTAAATGACTGTGCCTTAGAGCAGCTAGTCATGGAGCCCACTAGACAGGTGACTCTGAATTGTGCGGTACTCAGGACCTGGTTAGAGATGACAATGTTACTGAGCCATTGGGGAACAGTGATCATGCTGCGATCCGTTTCGACATGCACGTTGGGGGAAGAATACCGGGTAAATCTGACACAAAAACCCTTGACTTCCGACGAGCGAACTTCCCTCAAATGAGGAGGCTGGTTAGAAGGAGGTTGAAAGGGCAGGTAAAAAGAGTCCAGTCTCTCCAGAGTGCATGGAGGCTGCTTAAAACAACAGTAATAGAGGCCCAGCAGAAGTGTATACCGCAAAGAAAGAAGGGCTCCACTAAGTCCAGGAGGGTGCCCGCATGGCTAACAAGCCGTTAGAGAGGCCATAAAGAGCAAGGTAGCTTCCTTCCATAAATGGAAGTCTTGCCCTAATGAGGAGAATAAAAAGGAAAATAAACTGTGGCAAAAGAAATGTAAGAAGGTGATATGGGAGGCCAAGAGAGCCTATGATGAACACATGGCCAGCAACATTAAGGGGAATAATAAAAGCTTCTTCAAATATGTTAGAAGCAGGAAATCCGCCAGAGAAGCGAATGGCCCTCTGGATGGTGAAGGAGGGAAAGGGGAGATAAAAGGAGACTTAGAGATGGCAGAGAAATTAAATGAGTTCTTTGCATCTGTCTTCATGGCAGAAGACCTCGAGCAGATAGTGCTGACCCTCCTGACCAAGGAGTGTCAGCTGACCCCTCCTGACCAAGGAATTAAGTCAGATAGAGGTTGAAAGAGGTTTCAGACCTAATTGATAAATTAAAGATCAATAAGTCACCGGGCCCTGATGGCATCCACCCAAGAGTTATTAAGGAATTGAAGAATGAAGTTGCTGATCTCTTGACTAAAATATGCAACTTGTCCCTCAAAACGGCCATGGTGCCAGAGGATTGGAGAATAGCAAATGTCACAGCAATTTTTAAAAAGGGAAAGAGGGGGGACCCGGGAAACTATAGGCCGGTCAGCCTAACATCTATACCAGGTAAGATGGTGGAATGCCTCATCAAAGATAGGGACCTTTTCAAAGATAGGGTGCTTTTCAACCTCTGCATAAATGACCTAGAGACAGGGTTGAGCAGTGAGGTGGCTAAGTTTGCAGATGACACCAAAGTTTTTTAGTGGTGAAGACCAGAAGTGATTGTGAGGAGCTCCAGAAGGATCTCTCCAAACTGGCAGAACAGGCAGCAAAATGACAGATGCGTTTTAATATAAGTAAGTGTAAAGTCATGCACATTGGGGAAAAAAATCAAAACTTCACATATAGGCTAATGGGTTCTGAGCTGTCTGTGACAGATCAGGAGAGAGATCTTGGAGTGGTGGTGGAAGAGGTCGATGAAAGTGTCGACCCAATGTGCGGCGGCAGTGAAGAAGGCCAATTCTATGCTTGGGATCATTAGAAAAGGTATTGAGAACAAAACGGCTAATATTATAATGCCATTGTGTAATGGAAGATCAGAAGATCATCAGGTGGATGATGTGGTGTTGACAGCGATTCCATGTTTTGACAGCTGGTTGACAGCTCTGGGAAGGGCAGGGCTGGCTCCACAGCTGTATATAATCAATCAAGGCCAATGGGACTCTGATGGACACCTGAGCTTCATTTGACCTTGATGGGACTTTGAATAGACATGGACTGAAGAGATGGCTCAGCTGAGCCTAATTTGGACTTAACAAGGTAGCTCACAGCTGAGCTGAATTTTGGATTATGAGACATCCAAGGATAAAAGGCAGCTTCAGAAGGACCAAAGGAGCCAGGAGCGGGACGCTGACCTAGAGGGAGACGCTACCTGACCCGGAGGGAACCAGACCAAGAGAGCTACCTGACCCAGACCTACAGGAGAAGGGGACTGCCAGTACTCTGCTGGAGGACACAGAAGAGAGGACTGCCAGGACCCTGCTGGAGGAGACACTGCTGGAGAGGACTCTGCTGGAGAGGAGGGACTCTGCTTCAGAAGACTGGACTGTGCTTTGGAGATTGGATTGGACTTAGACTGGAGGCTTTGGACCTTTAACCACTGAGTTAAGTGGAGTTTTGGGGAGGGAAAGCCTCTGGACAAGAGGACTTGCAGGGAGTGTCTGTGTTTATAGCAATAAATTTGGTTAGTTGCTATAGATAAGGAGTTCTGTGTTCATTCCTTTGCACAACACATTGGTTGTTCTAGAGATAAAGAGGGTGTTAATTAGCCAAAAAGCGGGCATTAGAAGGGAGTTGAGATATTAGGACGGGACAAATTGGTGTGGTCAGCAGGATTCAAAAATTAGGATAGGACACATTGCACAAATCGATGGTAAGGCCACACCTGGAGTATTGTGTCCAGTTCTGGTCTCCTGGGCCGACACAAGGGAGGTGCATCAGCCCAGGGCACAGTTTGGATTGTGTCCTAAGTCAAGTTCTTTGTTTCCTGGTCAAGGGGAACATTAAAGTGCTCAAGCAATGGGCAGCATCTCAAGATAATGGCTGTTACATTTGGATGACTCAACAGCCTGTGGAAGATACGGACACATCTCGGAAGCCCCTGGAGTTTAGAAGGATCCCAAACAGGAGGAAATAGGCAAGATATTGGCAGGGGAGGGATTTTAAGCACACCAGGAAGAAACCCTGATCCTAGATATGTGAGGGACATTACAACTCTCAAAGTGTGCTTCAGATTGCTCCATCTACTGCAGCATGTGAAAAGGGAAGTAGAGATAAGAGGTTACTGATTAGATACTGATTTAAAAAGGTGCAGCCACACTCAGGAGAGCCATTGGAAATTCCACAATTAGCAAGGTGAGGGTCCTGGTACTGTCTTGACGTCAAGCTGAGAAAGAGCAACATGAGATTGGTCTGGGTCATAGTCACATGGCATGCACCCAGGACCACATGCATGCGCGCATATATGTGTTAGGCAAAAACTGTGGATTGGTTGCATTTTTTGTTTGCTTGTTAAAGGCCAGTGAGCAGTGTATGGATGGGTAAGGGACAATTAGTGGATGCCGCTATTTTCAGTGCATGAAGACTAAAGTCAAATAGTTATTAAATTTTTATTTAATAAAAAATTAAATGTTAATATTTAATAAGTTTAATATTAAGATTAATTAAGTTAAATATTAAATTAAATAACTAGAGCAGGAAAAATTGGAGGCTTTCTGTGTCTGATGACACCAGAACCAGGGGACATCCACTAAAATTGAGTGTTGGGAGAGTTAGAACAGGCAAAACAAAATACTCCTTTACCCAGCATGTAATTAGTCTGTGGAACCCCCTGCCACAGGATGTACTGTGTACAGGATGTACTTTTAAAGGCACCCATCTGGCCTGGGTGCCTTTAAAAGGGGATTGGACAGATTTTTGGAGGAAAGGTTCATCACAGGTTACAAGCCATTATGAGTATGTACAACCTGTTGGTTTGAGAAGTAGGCTTTTTCAGAATGTGAGGAGCAAAGGAGTGACAACAGAAAGCAGGTCTCTTGTTATACAATGTGCCCCCTGGGGCATCTGGTGAGTCACTGTGAGATACAGGAAGCTGGACTAGATAGACATAATCCAGCAGGGCTCTTAGATTCTTAAGGGCGCAATTCTAAGCAATGTTCCAGCATTGACTTAGCCTCAATGCAGCCCCAAGGTAAGGTAACAAAAATGCCCTTACATTGAGGATACCCCCTTGATTGCCTCCCCACTGTAGGATGCAGTGCATTCCACATTGGCACAGCTATGTCAGTGCAGAAAAGTGGGTTAGGATTGTGCCCTAAATCTAAGTATACCAAAGCACAATTTGATGTGCTAACGAAATGATACACAATGCACATTATGTTCTAAATGTAATATAAGTTGGGATCTGATAAATAAATATTGAATGTATTGCAATTGTCCTCACATTTTCATTCTTTTTCTGGAAGAACAAAAGCACAATTGGTTTTTCTCCTCATGTCTTCAAATGTTTACATTTTCAGTCTTTTCCCCTTTTCCTGATATGAAAATAAACATTATCACCGGCTGATTACCACAGACCAAACTGCTATTGACAGGAAACCTCTAATTGATCACATCTGAAGCACTTATGAAGGACCTACTCAGGGCCTAGGAGAGGGGGGTAAAGGGGGTAATTTGTACCCGGGCCCAGGGTCAAAAGTTGGGCCCAGGAGCCAAAGGAGGGGGCCCAGAAATCTTCTGGGATCTGACATTTTCTTATTTACTCAGACTTGTTGCCCATACGGGATGCTGGGGACACTACCATGACTGGGGATGCTGGGGACACTACTGATGCCACATGGGTGGGTAGACCCAGGCTCCAAAGTCTTTTTCAGCTGTCTCTACTCTCCCCTCACCCTGCTTCATCCTTCCCTGCCCCATTCTGCTTGCCCGTCACCACCCTCCCCCACTCTGTTTCACCCCTCCTCCTTTGCAAAGGGGCCCAACTTTGTACCCCCTGATAAAATTCCTCTGAGGCCCTGGACCTACTTACACTGTGCTTGTAGAAAACGTTATTGATCCAGTTGGTGAATGTCTTCTCCTGCATGGACATACGTTGTTCTTGCAACTTCTTGAATTGTCCTTGCACATATTCCACATCCATGGTGACCTAAGAATATGGAATTTCGTCATGTCTTCTTCCAAATTAATCATGCATCACCCATCCCACCTCGCTGTCAGTTCTCTGGCATTCTTGAGTTGTTTTGTTCTCGAAAGCAAGGAATGTCAGCCAGACACACATCCAACATAGTACTATAACTCAAACTTGATAGCTCTTATCAGTTCCTTTCAATTCTACTCTAGACAGGGCAAGCTGTACACATTCGGTAATGTGTTTCTGGTCAATAGGAAGGCTTACACAACTATACCACTTCTTACCAACTATTACACTGGTCAGCTTAAGTTTTGCTTAAGATATTGTAAAATGTTGTGGGATTAACTTGAAACACAATACTCAAACTGTACTAGACATTTAAAAGTTAAACATAAATCTCAGTTAAAATTATGTCACTTTTAGCATTTGAAAATTAAAACAAAACAGATTTTTATGCCTGTCTCCTCCATCTAATTTTTTCTACCTTGTTGATCACATGGGAAACAATCTGAGCACTGTGTGTTTAAAAAATGTTCTCTCAGAACTGATGGTAACTGAATGATGGGGTTTCACACGTCTTTAAGGGCCGGGCTGGTCTTTCAGGGATGCAGCAGATATGCCAAAGTATCTGAGCCATCAAACCTAATTTTTATTATGGCTAAAGCCTCTTGATTGTCATTGTTTTTTAACAGAGCTCCCTGGCAAAATGTACCTGTGCAAAAACAAGTTGAGTATAGCCATAGGAACAGCAGTAAAACAAGTTTGCAGTTAACACAAGGAACCATCTAAGAGTTCTCCAACACAACTCCTGCACTGGGGAGGAATGTGTTATTATAAAAATGTCTTAGGGGGGAAACATGGTTGGCAACCTTCAGTCTCAAAAGACTATGGTATAAGCCTACAGCACCCGGTATTCCTAGGCTGTCTCCCATCCAAGTACTAACCAGGCCTGACCCTGCTTAGCTTCCGAGATCACACAAGCAGCTTGTTTAATTTGCTTTACTGTTATGAAGGCTGTCATATAGTTGAATCCAAAATTATTAGATCCACAGACTCTTTGATTAAAGTAAATGTGTGCTTAGCACTTGGATACACTGGGAGCCTAGAAAGGACTAGGGTGTGTGAGAGGGCAGGGTGGAAAAGGTTTTCTAACTGTGGTGAAGAACCCCTGCTCCTGCAGGAAAATATTGGGAGGTCACAACAACCCTTCCCTCTTTCTCACCTTCCCCATGACCAACCAAAGGTGCCACATATGGACTGCCCTCTGCAGGCAGGGATTATCACTGGCTGAACTGGATAGCATGTAGGTACTGGCTAGACTTAGGCAGGGTGGTATGCCATCCAAGTTTAACCTCACCACCCATGGTTGCTTAGAAAGGAAATGGAGCCCGCCTTCACTCTCTCTCTCGGGAGAGAGGCAGGCACCTACTGTACTAGAGAGAATTTCCTCCACACTTCACCTGCCTCACCCACCACAAATGTTATGGGGTATTCACTCTTGAATTTCTGAATAGGATCCAGTCTCTTACCCACATTCCCCATAGCCAATTTCCAACTCAGCAAAATGATCAGATCAGTTTTTGTCAAGCAAAAGTGTTACCTAATAGCAATCACACTCTTGGTTCAGCTACCCTGTTCCCTGATATCCAGTTACTTAATACAGTTACTGAAAAGTCCATTTTCTTGCACATTTAAAACTAAACAAAAGATTATCAGTTCTTTTGCCTTGAACCCTCTTTTTTCCCCCCACTGGCAAGCACATTCCTCACAGAGCAATAACATTAGACATTCAGGTGGATCTTCATTATTAGCCACACTGCAAACTGCCACCAGTGCTACACCCTCAGTTGTTCCATACATAGAAAGCAAAGGAATCCTGCAAAATATGAACTTACTCAATTTGTGAAGATGTCCTTTCTAAATTCAGGCGGTAGCCATTCAACAGTACAGAGAGATTTTTGATCCGGAATGTCTGTCCTATTCTTGAGCTCAATGTGAACTCTGAATGGTTTGACAGCAAGGAAGTGATTATAATCCAAATGAAAACTCTACACCTGACCAGAAAGGAAAAAGGTCATCTGAATATTGGGGGTAAAGGTTCTTGGCAGCCCTGGTGATTCATTATGACATATTTACAGCTGATATAAAGTTGACATAATGGACTATAAGGGGAACTTGGGTTCTAGTGCTGGCAGATACCATGGTAAATGAAGCTTGCCCCTCCCACATTCCATTGACATGTGTGGTTCCTGAGGTTCATAGTACATACTTGCAGTTGCCACAAGTACACAAGTACACAAGTACAAGTACGAGGGGCATCCGGTTCGGGACTCCTCATCCCTATGGGATGAGGATGGGGAGGTTAGAGAACAACAAGACAAAGGCAGGGTAGGAGAAGAAATTGGGAAAGGTAGGGTGATGGGATGTGATAGACGGTTTGGCACAATGAGAGGATGCGGGGACAAAGGAGCGAATAAGCAGCCCATCCTGGGGCATTCCATGTATAAATGCTTTTATGCGAATGCCCGAAGTCTACGAGCAAAGGTGGGAGAACTGGAATGTCTGGTGACAAGGGAAAATATTGACATAGTGGGCGTAACGGAAACCTGGTGGAATGCAGAGAATCAGTGGGATACCGCAATCCCGGGCTATAAACTCTACAGGAGGGACAGGCAGGGGCGTGTTGGAGGTGGGGTGGCCCTCTATGTTAAGGAAGGGATAGAATCCAGCAAAATAGAGATTGAAGGTGGGTCCGACTCCACCGTAGAATCTCTGTGGGTTAAATTACCAAGCTTGTGCAGCGATGTAATACTGGGGGCGTGCTATCGTCCTCCAGACCAGAAATCTGATGGGGACCTTGAAATGAGGAAACAGATCAGGGAGGTGACAAGGAAGGACAGGGTTGTAATCATGGGGGACTTCAATTATCCTCATATTGACTGGGTCAATTTGTGTTCTGGTCACGATAAGGAAACCGGATTTCTTGACGTGCTAAATGACTGTGGCTTAGATCAGCTAGTCACGGAGCCCACCAGAGGACAGGTGACTCTGGATTTAATTTTGTGCGGTACGCAGGACCTGGTTAGAGATGTAAACGTTACTGAGCCATTGGGGAACAGTGATCATGCTGCAATCCGTTTTGACGTGCATGTTGGGGGAAAAATACCAGGCAAATCTCTAACAAAAACCCTTGACTTCCGATGGGCGGACTTCCCTCAAATGAGGAGGCTGGTTAGAAGGAGGTTGAAAGGGAGGGTAAAAAGAGTCCAGTCTCTCCAGAGTGCATGGAGGCTGCTTAAAACAACAGTAATAGAGGCCCAGCAGAGGTGTATACCGCAAAGAAAGAAGGGTTCCACTAAATCCAGGAGAGTGCCCACATGGCTAACCAGCCAAGTTAGAGAGGCTGTGAAGGGCAAGGAAGCTTCCTTCCGTAAATGGAAGTCTTGCCCTAATGAAGAGAATAAAAAGGAACATAAACTGTGGCAAAAGAAATGTAAGAAGGTGATAGGGGAGGCCAAGCGAGACTATGAGGAACGCATGGCCAGCAACATTAAGGGGAATAATAAAAGCTTCTTCAAATATGTTAGAAGCAGGAAACCCGCCAGAGAAGCGGTTGGCCCTCTGGATGGTGAGGGAGGGAAAGGGGAGATAAAAGGAGACTTAGAGATGGCAGAGAAATTAAATGAGTTCTTTGCATCTGTCTTCACGGCAGAAGACCTCGGGCAGATACCGCTGCCCGAACGGCCCCTCCTGACCGAGGAGTTAAGTCAGATAGAGGTTAAAAGAGAAGATGTTTCAGACCTCATTGATAAATTAAAGATCAATAAGTCACCGGGCCCTGATGGCATACACCCAAGGGTTATTAAGGAATTGAAGAATGAAGTTGCAGATCTCTTGACTAAGGTATGCAACTTGTCCCTCAAAACGGCCACGGTGCCAGAAGATTGGAGGATAGCAAATGTCACGCCTATTTTTAAAAAGGGAAAGAGGGGGGACCCGGGAAACTATAGGCCGGTCAGCCTAACATCCATACCGGGTAAGATGGTGGAATGCCTCATCAAAGATAGGATCTCAAAACACATAGATGAACAGGCCTTGCTGAGGGAGAGTCAGCATGGCTTCTGTAAGGGTAAGTCTTGCCTCACGAACCTTATAGAATTCTTTGAAAAGGTCAACAGGCATGTGGATGCGGGAGAACCCGTGGACATTATATATCTGGACTTTCAGAAGGCGTTTGACACGGTCCCTCACCAAAGGCTACTGAAAAAACTCCACAGTCAGGGAATTAGAGGACAGGTCCTCTCGTGGATTGAGAACTGGTTGGAGGCCAGGAAGCAGAGAGTGGGTGTCAATGGGCAATTTTCACAATGGAGAGAGGTGAAAAGTGGTGTGCCCCAAGGATCTGTCCTGGGACCGGTGCTTTTCAACCTCTTCATAAATGACCTGGAGACAGGGTTGAGCAGTGAAGTGGCTAAGTTTGCAGACGACACCAAACTTTTCCGAGTGGTAAAGAACAGAAGCGATTGTGAGGAGCTCCAGAAGGATCTCTCCAGATTGGCAGAATGGGCAGCAAAATGGCAGATGCGCTTCAATGTCAGTAAGTGTAAAGTCATGCACATTGGGGCAAAAAATCAAAACTTTAGATATAGGCTGATGGGTTCTGAGCTGTCTGTGACAGATCAGGAGAGAGATCTTGGGGTGGTGGTGGACAGGTCGATGAAAGTGTCGACCCAATGTGCGGCGGCAGTGAAGAAGGCCAATTCTATGCTTGGGATCATTAGGAAGGGTATTGAGAACAAAACGGTTAGTATTATAATGCCATTGTACAAATCGATGGTAAGGCCACACCTGGAGTATTGTGTCCAGTTCTGGTCGCCGCATCTCAAGAAAGACATAGTGGAAATGGAAAAGGTGCAAAAGAGAGCGACTAAGATGATTACGGGGCTGGGGCACCTTCCTTATGAGGAAAGGCTACGGCGTTTGGGCCTCTTCAGCCTAGAAAAGAGACGCTTGAGGGGGGACATGATTGAGACATACAAAATTATGCAGGGGATGGACAGAGTGGATAGGGAGATGCTCTTTACACTCTCACATAATACCAGAACCAGGGGACATCCACTAAAATTGAGTGTTGGGCGGGTTAGGACAGACAAAAGAAAATATTTCTTTACTCAGCGCGTGGTCGGTCTGTGGAACTCCTTGCCACAGGATGTGGTGCTGGCGTCTAGCCTAGATGCCTTTAAAAGGGGATTGGACGAGTTTCTGGAGGAAAAATCCATTATGGGGTACAAGCCATGATGTGTATGCGCAACCTCCTGATTTTAGAAATGGGTTAAGTCAGAATGCCAGATGTAGGGGAGGGCACCAGGATGAGGTCTCTTGTTATCTGGTGTGCTCCCTGGGGCATTTGGTGGGCCGCTGTGAGATACAGGAAGCTGGACTAGATGGGCCTATGGCCTGATCCAGTGGGGCTGTTCTTATGTTCTTATGTTCTTATCTTGTGGCAGCTGCGAATTGTCTCATGAATGGGGCAATTCAAGTGTAAAAATACTACCAAGTCTTGGAATTTGAAAGCAAGTGTTTAACACAGCAAATTTCAACCAGTTGCCACAGCACACTGGTGTAACCCGAAAGGTCTGCAGGTGTGCCTCAGAAGTTTGGGGAAAGATCATATATTTGTAGGGCCATGGGGGGGGGGGATGTGACCTCCCTACCGATAGTGTGATGTGCCTTGTCAATTGTCCAGAAACTGGGTGGTGTGTCTTGACAATTTTAGCACCAGCCAGCCGAATCCTGAGTGCCGCAGACATGCCTTACAGTACGTTTGTGACAGTGCGTGCCGGCAGTAAGCTGGTGTGCACTGTTTAGGATTGGGACCTTAGAGTGCCCCCCTCCTTAGAAATATTTTGGCAGGGACCGAAGGCTTTTTTTATATTGTTTTAGTATCAGTAGGGCAGTGTTATTCACACTGTGCGGCGCAGCTCTTTAGGGAGGCGCCAGGAACTCAAAGGGGAGGCGCGGGATGTCCTCTCGCAGTGATACAGTCTCACCCCTGGGCAGAATACAAGCCTGTCTTCTGCGCTTTTTTTTAAAGCAGAAGAAACGGAGTTGTTCAACTGTGAGAGTGTCTGCTGCCGCCCCGCCCTCTTCGCCCTCCACTCTGAGGCTTCTGTGTTTGCTGCATGTTGTTTCCAAAGCTTTTCAACTCCAACCCCCATCTAGCAAGTACCAGGCTTGCTCAGCTTGCAGTCTTTAACCCTCACTGATCCTTGTCTGGTTGGTTCCTAGTTCCCAGTCTGGGATCACTTCTCATCAAAGTGAAATCTCTCTTTTCAATCCCCTCCCTCTTCCACTCCCTCCTTTCAGTCTCCAAACCTTGCCACTTTCCTCCCCCTCCCCAAATAAAACACTTCCTATTTTACCAGTCATCAGGGGTCTGGTTGTTTTCATGCAGTTGGCAAAGGTGGGGGGGGGGGGGAAGAGAAGCACACACTTTACTTGGCCAGGAGCAGAAAAAGGGTACTGTTTTGAAAGTGATTTATTAATCTTGTTGTTTGACTGAAGAGGAGAGGCTGTATTTTTAAAGTGATGAATTTTGCTATTTGAAGGGAATACTTATCAGCCATTGATGAAGTGATTGCCAGCCCAATCCTATCCACACTTTCCTGGGAGTAAGTCCCATTGACTCTAATGGGACTTACTTCTGAGTAGACATGCATAGGCTTGAGCTGTGCATCTCCTAGTATAGGAGACAAATCAGCTTCCTAACCAAACCCTTAACAGCTCTGATATATTTTCATGGTCTATTTTTGTTTTCCCCACCAGCTGCTGGAAAAATTTAATTTCATTGAATTAATAAAGGGTTCAATCCTATCCAAGGAGAATGGGAGAAGTGTCTAGTTGGATTGGGGTCCACAGGGGCGTGTGTGATGTTGGTCAGACTGGTTGTTCACAAAGTTCATTTGATAAAACAATTCTATTGGTGTGCTTACAAAGTTTAAAAAAAATGAGTCCTCCCGGATCAGACAAAATCTACCTACTCCAGCATCCTGTCTCCAACAGTGATCAGCAGTTGATCATTTATAAAGCATGTATATTGCTGTGTATTAATAAATATTTAATATTATTTTATAATAAATATAATATTATATTTAATATAGTTAATATTTCTGGCCACTTCCTGTTTAATGATGTCACTTCCAGCCCTCAGGAACAAGATGGGGAGTCATGGCCAACAGCCACGGGGGTCAAGGGAGCCACTGGCTGGAAAAGTTTTTGAGTACCACTGCAGTAGGGTGTTGGGATGGGGGAGCTGGCAAATCTTACTCTCTGCTTATTGCTTTTTTATGTGAAACTTTTACTGCTGCTATTTTGTTGCTTCTTTGATTATAGGTGGGCTGCATGCTGGTGCTTACTTATGTTTACTTACTGTCTGCTTAAGGAGTGAATGTCTTGTTCTGAATTAGGAACATTCAAAAGTATTTAAACAGGTTCAAAATTTGCTAAAAAAAACCCTAAGATTTTAAACTTGACTTTTTCCAATTCAACAATATTTTCAAAACTTAAATCTTAAATTTTCTAAGATTTTCTTAAAATTCTGTAAGACAGTGGTTCTCACTTCTTTAGCACCGGGACCCACTTTTTAGAAAGCAAATGTCAGGAACCACCAGAAGTGACGTCATGACTGGAAGGGACATCATCAAGCAGAAATTATTTTAGCAATCCTAGGCTACAATCCTACCTGCACTTACCCAGGAGTAAGTACCATTTACTATCATTGTTAAAAGCATCTTCATAGTAGCCTGTTGAACATACAGATCTGTGACATTTCCCCAAATACAGTCAACAGGGTAGCATCAAGTCTAATATATTAAAAATAAAATACTGAAATGAATGGGTCACAACAGAAACTGGCTCGCAACCCACCTAGTGGGCTCCAACCCACAGTTTGAGAAAAACTGTTCTAAGATAATAACGTCAAGTAGTAACACGGCAAATTCACTTTTCCTCCTAAATTCAACAGCTTCTAAGTTTGGAATCCCCCCTCCCCCCCAAGATTTCCAAAGAGAAAAGTTTCCATAAGAATGACCCCTTGATTGATAATCCTATATAGATATTTTTCCTGTGTGGCATTGTACATGTGGGAAGAAGATAGGCACAGGGCAGCGTGTTCCTTAGCACTATGCCACTAGTGAAGTGTATCCCCTAAGTATCACTGCAGTCAACCACCGGCCACAAAGAAGTTAGGGCAGTGATACATCATGACATCACCAGAGGTGAAACAACTAAGCAGCACACAAACATCCCTCTCCTCTACCATGAAAGAACACAAGGGGAGAGAAACATCTGAAGCAGGCTTACATATCAGTGAAGTCCATGCCCTGCAGTACTACCTTTTGGCCAACAGATGGCAGCCCTCCACAGGAACATGCAAATCCTGCTTTCAAAAAGGAGAAAGATCGAATCACAAATGTGCGTTCTAAATTTATTGAACAGCGGTATCTTTTAATCACCATTACAAAAAATGATTTAAAAGTATATGCAAAAAATTACATACATTTGTAATTACTATGCAAGTAATCAAAGTGCAACAATAATGAAATTTAAACCCTTGAGATTAGTATGTGTGCAAAGTATCTGTCATTTGAGCTTTAATGAACATCATCTCCAGTAATACAATGACTGGCCAATCATTTCAAAGTGCCCTGCTCTAAAATGCTAAAGGGAGCTTTAACTATAAATTAGGTCCCACACATCTTGATTATATTAAGGGGTTCACATTCTAGAGACATCTGCTCATTTATTTAAAACCAATACACCAGCTTTCAGTTTAGAGAGATTACGTTACAGAAAGAACACACTGACGTTAAACATCTAAGGTGGCACTGGCAATAATGAAGAATGGCAAGTTGGGAAGCAAAAAATAAAAAAATACAAAGTTGGTCTGATTGGTATTATTTGTCCTTAATGATTGTGAGCACACAAGCAAAGAGGATATGCACAAGTCTGCTTAGAGTTGTTAGTTACCAGATGTATGTGTGCTTTTGATTTTCCAGTGACCAACAGTAAAAAAAAAGATGCAGTAAATAGTATATCAGTCCTAATTTTTCAATTGCCATACAAACACCTGTGAACTAATGCAAGGATGGAATGCAGAAAGAGCTGTTATAACAAAGATTTCAAAGTGACACAAAACAAGCCAGGTAAGAAGCCACAGCTCAGTGGTAGGACACTGCTTTGTGTATCAACGATCTCAGGTTCAGTCCTTGGCATCTCAGTTAAAAGGGTTTCAAGTAGCAGGACAGAGGCAAGAACAGCTTGCCTGGTGCCTTGGGAGTGCCGCTGCCAAGCCTGGCCCACCCATGAGGCTGGGTGAACCAGTTGCTTCAAACAGCAGACTGGGAAAAAGGCAAATCAGCAGGGTTACTCCACACCACATATTTACTTGCCACCTACCCAAGCAGCCACGTTTCACCACGTGAAACCCACTACCCACTACCCACTACGCCACTACCCAGCTGTTTCACCACGTGTTCCAATTATCTTCCATCCTCCAAATGTCCCCCACCCACATATCTGAAGAAGCAGATGGGTAGGGAAGACAACTGTCGCAGAAGCAAATAATTCATAGTAAGGGGAACAGGGTGCTCTAGCACACAGGCTGTCATTGCCTCTTTACCTGTATGCCTCCTCTTCACAGTAAGCAGGTGGGCAAGCTGGTGAGTTGGACATGCATGCACAAAAGGGGGTGGGAATAAAAATTCCCAGCACCATTTCATCTTAGGCTAGGACTGGTCATTGCTAGGCACAGTGGAGAATATTGAGATAAACTGCCTATAGGAGGCAGCTTCATATGAAGAGAAAGATAAGGGGATAAGATTGTTTCTAGAATACCATCACTTCCTCCTGATCAGACCAAGTTGATAGGCAATGGCAGAAGTGAACATGACAAAATGTAGACAGGCACTGCAGCAGGAGTGGCTGACCTCATGTGCTCTCTCATGCAGAGCTGCTACTACCAAGGATGCCACAGACTCTGGTCGGAATACTACACCCTATCTGCAGGTGGTCATTCTATCTTCTGATGCTGCAAGTACTCATAGCATCAAAACTGCCCGTAAGTGGAAAAAATGGAAAAGAATGTAGGTGCAAGAAAATCTGGTAAGCATGTTGAGCATAAAGCTCTAGAAATATGACCAAACTGTTTTTACTTGTACAAAATGCTTTCAACTAGTTTCAGTTAGCACACCCTTTATTGACACAATATATATATATCTCCACAAGGTAGTTCTGTCATATATAGAGGTGACTTCTTACAAAAGCTACACTTTGGGGGGGGGGGGGGAGAGAAATTAAATTCTCCAACTGGATCCTTTTCTAAACCATCACTGCAGTGGATGAATTGAACAGTTTTTATATTTATCTATATGAAGACATATGAGACATACGAACATATATGAAGAAAACCAACTACAGCAGTGGTTCTCAAACTGGTGGGTTGCGACCCACCAGTTCATGTAAAGCTTCCTCCATCCCTTTAAGGGGCAGAGGAAGGGTCGAGGACAGCAAAACAATCCCGAGGATTATGTTGCTAAGGGTGGCAAGGGGGGTGCTTTTACTTACTTTGGGCAGGAGCAGGGAGTCCCATGCAAACCTCTGTGAGGCTAGAATGTTAGAATATTGATAGCATGCGCAAATCACTTCTGGTTTGCAGGATGTGTTTGTGTGTGCTGTTTCTCAACATTCTAAAACTCGAGGAGCCCTGTGGAGGGCCGCGTGGGGCTCCCACACTTCCTGCTTCTTGCTTCTGTAAAAGCAAGTAAAAGCACCCCCCCCTCGCCCCACACCTGCAAAGACTTACTTAGGGAGTAATGCTCCCCAAACTTTTGAGAACCACTGAACTACAGTATTTCTTTCCTGCTGTTGGTGCTGCCACCAACTTCACAGTATTCTAAAGTCCCTCTTCATGTAATGCACATTTCACTTGTGGAACTCACTGCCATAAGATATAGTGACGACCACTGGCTTAGATGGTTTTAAAAGGAGATTTGACAACTATATGGAAGATAGATCAATCATCAGCCAGGAGAGCTAAGTGGTGCTTCCATATGCTGAGAGAGTATATTTTTCCCTGTAAGATGCTGGGGCCAAACAATAGGGAGGTTAGTGCATTTATACCCTACATCTGGACTTCCTTTAGAAACGAGACAGACCCTTTGTTGGGTCAAGCAGGATTCCTCTTCTGTACTCTACATATAAAAAGACAAAGGGAGCGACCTTACCCTAACTATAGAACGAATACACACTAAAATGTCAATTTAAATACATACACTGTAATTTGAAACAGTGGATTTTCTGAACTAAAATCAACACTAAAATCAAGCATACCTTTCCCTTTATTCCACAAAACAAGTATCAATTTTTACTCCAAAGAGTGTTTTAAATTTTTGCTTAAAATTATACACCTGACCTTAAAAACCTAACAAGCTCTGACTGAATTTCAGGTGAACAGGGAATCCTAGAATCGACAGAAGTTATTTCAAGTCAATGCTTTCCTAAAGAGGGTGGTGCAGCTCTCAAGCCTTGCAATTCTTCTGAAGAATTTGGGAGGTTTTGCATTGCATTATTAAAACATATTTGGTTGAGTTGAAAGATTTCACACCTATTCAATTATATTTCGATCATAAACAGTGAAAAAATGCTAAGGAAGAAATTTCTTCCAATCCACAAAATCTTACTGATGATCATCTAAAAGGCACTTATAACAACATTTAGTTAAAGGCTTTCAGAACTATTAACAGATTAATTCCACACCACATTCCTGGTTCCTTGACTTGCACTGAACATAGTATCTAATTCAGGGTCACTTCAAGTGTCAGAAAGCATTTTTTTAATAAGATAGTAAAAGCTATCAAGACACAGGAAAGCTGCAGCTAATCACAGCTTTCCAACTGCATATAACATGTAATGAGCCTTGTCACACAACAATTTTCATGTTTCCATCCCACACACGCATACACACACACACAAAAGTGGCATTTGTAGAGGAAAAAATGTAAGTGACCCTGAAAAGACTCTAATTTCAAGTTCTTTAAAAATTGGGCTTTGATGGCTTTCACTATGAACAGGATTCCACCCCTTTGAACTGTACTGTTTTCATAAACATGCTACCGCCCATTCAAACATTTTCTGTGTGATGGAGGTACCAGGTGAGGGGGTAAGACACTGGGAAGTTCATATCCCTCCAGTTTTATCTTGATAAGATGTTTTGCTAATGCAAATTCCTCCTCATCCAACATGCCATCGCTATCACAATCCGCAAGCTTCCAGATTTTCCCCAGGACGCTGTTTGGCAGTTTGGAGGTCAACATTTCCTTCTTTGCATTGATCCCAGAGACTCTGCCATTGATAGGTGAGAGAGTATAAAAGATCTCGTCGTATACAGGTTTGTCTTTGGCAACAATCCACTCCTCTTCACCAGCTCCTTCCTGGGCACCTTCCCCATAGCCTCGGTCAAATGGTCCTGCTGTGTTGCCATCAAATGCTCCACCCTGGACCTTCTGCGTAGGCATGCTACGTTCTTCTTGGGTAACCAAATTCATTAGGAAGGCAACTTTATTGGCTAGCATGTTATCCACAGCTTCAATCATCTTTGGTTTTAGAGAATGGAATTTCGTGAAATCATAGTTCTCCAACAATTCCTGTGAAATGAAAAAAGCAGATATGAAGACCATAAGCAAGGCCATTTGTTCAATTTCTCTTTGATGAAACTGTTGGTCTCTCCCAAAACTGAAGAGAAAGATAGTAGAATTTGTTACATGAAGTAGGGCTAAATACAAACAGGATACAGCTCTCAAGCCTTGCAAAATAACACTGGGAACCTTGGTTCTTAGAGCAGCTTCAACAAATGCCCACAGCTTTCCTCTATCCTTCCTTGTCTCTATCTTTCATTAGTCACACTGACTGCATATTTGGCATTGTTTTCGTTCCTCTTTGAGAGAGCTGGGTGTGTACTGAGCAAGCATATTTTTAGTCTGTTCTTCAACATTTTTTTCTTTTGTAGAGATTTGAGAGTTGCCTTGAGCCTCTTTCCCAAACAAACCTCTTTACTAATCCATCAAGGCCTCTGCTAAGTGGAAAGTTCTACTAATTCCCCTCTGGAGACTTGGAATGTTGGTTACAAGTGTTTATTTGGTGGGAGAGACTAGCTTCCTCACCAGAAGTGAGTGACATTCTCCAGAAAGATGCTTTTTAGGTGCAACCACCATGCAAACCTTAGTCTGAACACTGTAAGTTGTCACCAGGCAGCTCTGGTATAATGGAATGATCTTGTGACCTTCGGTTTAGTGCTGCACCCTTCTGAAAGGGTTTCCAGATTGTGGCAAAATCTTGATCTTGAGGTGGGACAATTTACAGGGTCACTTCATCAGGTCAGTACGACCTGGGAAAAATTTAACGTATGGTGAAATTTACTAACTCACAATGCAGTCAGTCTAAACTGTGAAATGTTAATTATCATTTTGGTATCTTTTCTTTATTGAATGAATGTATCCATCAACAACCCATTTCCCATTTGTATTCCTGTTCCCCATTTCACAACAAATCTCGGAGACTTCACAGAAAGAGTGACACAGAAATGACTAACATTCTGCTGACATTTTCAGTAGAGGTACAGCTCCAAGGCAAAAACTATTCATGATGCCAAGTCACACAAAGTTCCCATCCCTCTGCCCCATAACAGCCACGAAAGATGCAATCAGAGACAGAACAACTACAGACACACTTTTGAATGCTTTTTCCTATGGAGGTTTTTCTGCTGCAAATCTCCCTCCACTGCACCCCTGGTTACAAATTATATGGATATCTGTAGCTTGGGTGGAATGATGAGATAAACTATATGATCTGTAGTTTGGGTGGAGGCAAAAATTTTCAACAGAAAGACCATTGGAAGGGGAAAGTTAACTGTGCTCCCCCCCCAATGTAGGGCTTTTCTTAGGGTTTCTTTCTTTAAAAAAGACAAAGCAAAACTTTTTTTGGGGGGGGGGAAAGGTTACTTGCACTAAGTGAGACACAGTTTGGACGTCAGATAAAGGGCTTGTGAAACTCAAACCAGCTGCCACTATTTTTGAGGAAGGCCTACCTATTAGCAATCTCATTAACAAGTGCCTTTTGTAGCCTTGAAGTTAGAGGTACAGATTCAGTTAGACAGCCATCAGTTTAAACAAATCAGAAATTTCAATTTTCCTCTGTTCAGTTAAGCCTGCTGCAGGCACTTTAGTTAAAAGCTTGTAATATTTTGAAGGGAATTTTAACCAGTGAAAGATTTCCCTTCCCTTTTTCATATGGACTCATTTATAATAACACTTCTACCTTTGTTGCAGAGTGGTACAGAAGTTCTCAGAAATATCAGCTCTTCGGTTCTGTCCACAGCAGTGATGGCAGAAGTACCATTTTGCTGTAAACTCATGTTCAGAGGATCTACATGGTTCTTTAATCCCACTGATCCCTCTAGGGCAGTGTTTTTCAACCTTTTTTGTCTTACAGCACACTGACAAGGTACTAAAATTGTCAAGGCATGCCATCAGTTTATTGACAATAGACAAGGCACACCATGCAGTTGGTGGGGGGCTCACATCCCCCAATGGCCCTACTAATACATGACCCTCTTCCAAACTCTTGTGGCACACCTGCAGACCATTCATGGCACACCAGCGTGTCTCGGCACACTGGTTGAAAATGGTTGCTCTAGGGTTAGCATCCCTACATGACCAGAGGACTAACCCTATAAGAAGTGAGCCATTTGGTAGCAAGTGTGCATATAGAACTTTTTTATTCACCCCTTCTTGGAAGTGGGCTGGCTTCTTTACCCAATTTGGTTGACAGCATGTTTACTTGTACTTTTGTTTGATCAATTAAGACACAGTACCTGCATTTTCTTGACCTCTGGGAAGTCTCCTGCTGAGATCTGGTACTCTCGTTGCAACTGAAGATAAATCTCGGGTAGTTTGCTGATCAGCTCTTTTTTCTTATTTTCTTTTCCAAAAACTGAAGGCATTTCCTTCTTCAAGTAGCTAATGATATATGCATGCACCTAAAAAAAAAGAGCAACAATGGGAGCTTACTCTTTTCTGTTGCTCTTTACATTTTGGTGGGAAAAGTCTCAAGTAACATTTTATTTATTGGACTAGGCAAAACATACACATGCTAAGGTAAAACTAAACTTCAGATACTACAGGCATAAGTCCTTGCAGAATGTAGTTGAAATACAGCAGACTAAATTGGCAGGTTAGTGTGCTAAAGAGAAATTGCAGCAACCTTAAAGTAAAACATATTCTGTGCTCAAAAGCTTTCACAGTTTACCTGTATAGATTTACAGGAAAACAAATTATAGAAGCCTTCAATTCTCAGAGGGTCAGGTAACACAATGCCTTGAATGAAACATAAGAGTGTGAGTGAGATTCATAGTTGCTGTATTTAAGCAGCCATGAAGAGGCAACACAGTTCATGTTGTGCTGCAATTAAAGCATTCCTTGAGTGCCATAAGGGAACTTTAAGAAAGCACATCAGTGTCTTGTTTGACATTAAAGTACTTTAGGAAACTGAAACATTTAGTATAGTATACATAGCCTGGACTATATTTTAATGCAACATTTTGTATATACGGTTGGACCTCAGTATCCACAGGGGATCCATTCCAGGACCACCCTACAGATACTGCAAATAATTAAATCAGTAAGTTGCAGTTGAAGAGGGCCTCCAGACATGGCCAAAACCTCGTTCTGATTGCATCTGGAGCAGTTCTGAGGCCGCATGTGGCCTCTACAGGACTCAGAAAGAGCCCTGGAGGTGCTTAACAGTCACTTCCAGGCACTTGGCCTTTACAGGACTCATAATGCCTTCCGGACATGACTGGAGAACAACTCTGGCCACGACTGGAAGTTCAGGTTGGACCGTCCACCTTGGGTTCAGAACCTGTGGTGAGTTCAATCTGCTGGTCCAAAATCCATGGATTAGGAAGCCAGACCTGTACAAACCTATCAATTTAAATTGGCAAGTTTCCCCAAGTATTTCCTTGCTGAATGTTAATTTATGTACAAAAAGGAGTGCCAACTATGTTTCATACATGATGCACATGGGTGATTAAGACTTGCTGAATGAAGTCCATGTGCTCAAGGAAGCTGTGTCCATACAGTTTTCAGGAATTCCCCAACCCCAAACTGTAGCTCTCCCAGCTCTCATTCCACACAGTTTCTGAGAGTTCTGGCTTCTGAGTTTTTCTGCTAATGAACAAGAGGCAGATTATTAAACTAATACATTTAAATTAACTAGTTTTCAGTTTATAATAAAAGGGTTACAACACATGATATCCTAGGAGAAATGGCGTTAACAACCCAGCTATTACTAGAGTACATCAGCCTCTGTTCACACTACATTCACAGCACACACTGGGATAGGTTACTTATTCCATAGTCAGTAAAGAGATGCGCCTACAACAAATGTTCTTGGTTTATACATATTACATTTAAAGGGCTATTAATGATTAATCCTTCAGGATGTACTCGTACTTGTTAAAGGAGACCAAATTTATGTGATTGTATAATATGATAAGCAGCATGGCAAGAACCATACCCTCTATAAATCATTTGTGTCACCAAAAAAAAAAAAGATTATTTTGAAAGAAGAAAACCTCCAGTCAATCTGCTGCATGGCTCTCTCTCACACACACACATTTTAATGGATGATAAATCCCAAGTGCTGACACACTTATGAAAGGCACGCAAAGTTTCATTGGTTAAATGCCTTCCTCAATACTCCCCCAGTCCTATCCAACCAAGTACATTTTTCAAGCACCCCATGCATTTTGAAAGATAAGAACATTTTCAGTCTTCAAAGTATCTAAGTATGACTTATCACACAGGGCTGAAGTATTGCCAGAAGAGACTGATAAGACCTTGAAGTTGACAGGGAGCTGTAAATACATTTGCTTGATTATTCTGGCATGGCAGGAATTGACGACAACTTAGGAAAGAGAAAGAGGCAAGGGCAAAGAAAGTTCATAATGGTTTTACTTTAAAAAAATGCTGCATTATACAAGAATATCAAAGGATTATTCGCAGGCTCTATAATTATTTTGGAAGGAACTAAAATCATGTATTCTTTAGCTGCAGTTTCATTAATTTTGTGGGTTTTTTCACTGAATTCTTTTAATCCTACACTGAAGAACAAGTTCACATTTGCAAAATTATCAGCAAATCCATTAAGTTCCATTAAGTTCTGTATCTATGTTCTGCAATGCTGACATTTTTTCCTCTTCTGAGCTTCTCTCCTTTATGGACTTCCTCCTTTTAGGACTGTCGGAGGCTATTTGGAATGGACGCTTCTTTAAAAGAAGAAAAATCTTAGCATGCATAAAAAGCACTGTACTATCACCTAAGTCAACCACTACACTGAAGTGCAGACAAGCACTGGAGGGCAGGCAGAGGACAGTCCTGGGGGCAGGCAGTTAGGGAGTAGGAGGCGGGACTGTGACCTGGCCGGATCCCAACCCCGTTCCCCGAGCAGCGCGGAGTGGCTTAAGCTGCTTCGTTCTCCTCTGACCTCCTCCACCTCCTGAGGTGGCGCAACTCCAAGGGAGCCATGGTGACTTACCCGGGGGTAAGGGGAAGAATTTCCCCTTGCCTGCAGCTGAGCCACTTCTAGCCCCTGGATACAGTACAGGCCTTCTGGCCTGCCTGTTCCAGCACAAGCTAGGATTGCACTGCCCGAAGGTCCTTTCACCTCTGTGACATTTGAAAATAGGTGGGGAAAATATAAAACTTCATATTCAGGATTAGTTTAAATAAGAAAAAAGGAATAAAGTCAGATATTGAAGATGCAGTTGGATAATTCCTCACTGAGAGACACTGCTT
The DNA here is from genome assembly GCF_035046505.1 of Tiliqua scincoides. NCBI lineage: Eukaryota > Metazoa > Chordata > Lepidosauria > Squamata > Scincidae > Tiliqua > Tiliqua scincoides. The sequence goes on from NC_089821.1 coordinate 15,886,779, forward strand.
TTTGCCCTTGCTCCAACTGTCCAGCGAGTCAGGCTGCCAGGTTTTCACTGTTCCCCTAAAGGTTAAACTACAACCACCCTATTCTTAATTTAATTCTCTGTATAGATTGTCCATCGCTGCATAGGAGACATGACAGTAAATCCATCAGATCAGCCAGAAGCCTGTTTTTACCTTTGCAAGTCGTGATCGCTTTATAAGATCATTGAGTTTCCTCACTGTTGCCTTTTGCGGTAGGCTCTGAATGTCCCGGAAGAGATCTTGTGCCTCTACCTCAAACAGCTTTCGGTTCTCTGAGTTTTGTAGGGGCTGAGCCCAAAACGAACCAATGTAGACCCGCAAGACCTCTGGAGTGTTGATCACTTTCCCCAAGGACCACATGAGTGCACCATAGACTCTCATCAACTGCTGGGTGTCCACTTGGTCTGCCTTGTTCAATACGACCCGGATCTTGTCATCCTGACCCCGGAATGATTTAATCGCTTCCGAGAACTCATCAGAAATATCCAGTTTGTGAGCATCGAACAACAAGATGATGCGATCTACCCGCTCAGCAAACCACTGTAGTACCTGACAGAAGTCATAACCTAAAGAAGAAAAAAGAGCAAACACAGTAAGTTTTTGAATATAATTCTATGGAAGCCATTTTAATCCTCTAACGCAGCAGTCTCAAAACTGGAAACTGCTGTGTCTTGAAAAAGTTCTCCCCGTTCTGAACGGCACTTGCCATTCTGCCACGGTGCTGTGTTTCTTTCATGCTGATCTGGGCACAGGCTGCAAAACTGTAAGTGCCACTCACAGTGGGAGGGCTTTTTCCAAACCCCAGATCCAGCCCGCGGACCAGGTTTTGGGACTGAAATACAAGGGGCAAGGATTAAACAATTCCTCCCCACATGCCTTGGGCCCAGTTGTGTCTTCTATACCTGCTGTTTTAAGTTAAGGCAAAAATTGCAAGTCTAAATGATGCATCAAGTGTCACATCTGGTTCAACTCTCATATGGAGTCACAAAGGGTGTCTTAGAGCACAATCCTGAGTGCACACGTCCCTTGTGTCAACCTGGGATTGTTGCAGGTGTAAGGCGACACAAACGTGCCTTAGGAGTCAGCAAGGCACAAGGATGTGCACTCGCCTGGCAGAAGTCAGTTGGGGAAGCTGGTACAGGAGGTTGAGGAGGGTGCAGCAGGGGCATTTTGGGGTGGTGGAGGTTGGGCCAGTGGTGGACCAGGCCCTGGAGGAGGGTGGGTTTGGCCTCTGGCACGTAGGCCAGATCCTAACCCCCCTTCCTGAGCAGCCTGGCATTATACTGGGCTGCTCAGATCTGTGCCAGCGATTCCACTGGCGCAGATTCAACTAGCCCTATTGAGGTGGTTGGAGCATTACTCAGGGCAAGAGGACATAAGTCCCCTTACACCGAGTTGTACTCCCTCCATCTTCAAACCTGTACTGGATACAGCACAGGCCAGACAGTCTGCCTGTTCCAATGCAGGTTAGGATTAGGCTCTCAAATAAATAGGTCAATCTAGCTTAGAACTCCCTATTTGACTAGCACTAAGTCTCCAAGTTCTCAGGCAGATGTTTTGCAGAGTTCTGCTACCCTACTTTTTTGAAGAGTGTGCTCCACCACTGAACTGTGATCCTGCCCTTTAAATCAAGTACTGTTCAAAGGGAAAAAAAAAGTACTGTTCAAAGGGAAAAAACCCACAAAGAAACAAATGTAGCCAACACAGAAGCAGATGACCAACAGAAACTTTGGGAATGACACATTTCAGTCACAGGAAGAGAAACTAGTTTACTACCAGTATGTATGACTAATTGGTAACCATCAGCTAATTTTGCAGTTTACTCAATGAACCATAAGAACAAAGCCTAGCATGCAAGGAGTGTGAGAGGCTCTCAAAACCTGAAATCCATTGTGCAATATCCTTAAACCTGCAATATCCTTAAACCTATCAGCATAATAGTGCTGCAGAGAATGGAATAGCAGAACAGTTCTTACCCACAGATATAATATGGTTCTATCAAGTACCAGTCAGACAATGTAATGCCTTACTAAGATTTACCCAAAAAAGATTGTTTTGTACAGATACAAAAGAAGAGTCAGCAATTTTCAACCAGTGTGCCGTGACACACGGATGAGCCATGAATGGTCTGCAGGTGACGCTGGACTTTGTAGGAGAATCATATATTAGTAGGGCCATTGGGGGATGTGAGCCCTCGGCCAAAAGTGTGGTGTACCTTGTCAATTGCCAAAAAAACTGATGGTGTGCCTTGACAATTTCAGCACCTTCTCAGTGTGCTGCGAAGTAAAAACGGTTGGGATAAAGAATCACTGGTCTAGACTGCCTCAAACTCTCTGCTGGACTGTGATTTTAGATTTAATTTTGAAAATCAAGGTCTTCCAGAATAACTTTGGACAATGACAATCATACAAAAGGAGTAAGAGTCTGACTTCTGCTTCTCCAAATTAGAATTGGAGAGATGAAAAAAGTCTATTTCAAACAGAACATCTTCTGTACATGCACTACATTCATGTGAATATCAGGAATCTACAGACAAGGTTGTTTTGCCCTCTGGCCCTTTATATTACAAGAGCCAGTCTAACTGCTTCTTGGAAAAGAAGAGATAACATTCTTTTACACACAGCACACTTTGGTGGTTGAGAGCCTATCAAATTGCAAGCAAAACAGAACCATACCAAAATAAGGTAGTGGTGTCTACATACTTGCAGGAACTCCCAAGCTAGGCAAAAGCACATACATTTGTAAATTAAGAAAAAAGTAAAGGGTAACTCCCTGCATCATGAGACTGGGGGTGGGCGAGAGAGAGAAAGGAAATTAGCCTGCTTGAGACAACTCAGCATTAGGACTGGAAAGATGCAGTATTGTCCTGCAGGTCCCTCTTGTTATAACCTATATAGAAGTTACTTTTAGCTTCAGGTTACAAGGAGCAGATCTCCCTTGCAGAAACCTCTTTGTTTTTCCAGTGATACATTTTCTGTCTTCGGTAGTTCTAGTTTGCGCAGCAGAAATGTACTGACTGTCTCATTGCTTCTTCCATATTCCAAAAGTTTAGGGTCCAATAGGTAGGGTCTTCTCTTGGACCAATAATGCCACATAGGAAACTGGAAACTGTCATGCAGAAGATGAGGCTAGAACCCTTTTCCCTATCAGGGTTAGGGATGGAAGAACAGAGACTGATTGAGGGAACAACAGATTATCTCTCTGGACTTGAGTTTAGTCTGGGAAACGCATTCATGGCGGACGGAATCGCCACTAGTATGCAAAGTGTTTTTCTTTTATTTTTTGCTGAGCACATATACTTTAATTTGTACAAATTAAATGTGTGTATGATGGGACCTGTTTATGTATTAAAATGTATAATATCAAACCAGCAACTGGTTCCAAGGCCGGTCTTGCCATGAAGCAGCTACCTGGTATTGTCCCACACAACAGCATCTGCAGTGAGTCTGAAAGCGGCATTTTTTTGGCTTCATTATGATTTCTTTTGAAAACAACAAGCTGCATTCTAAGCAGGGGGTTTTGATTTTTCACCTTAGAAAAGCTATATTAATCCAGTCAGTTACAACAGAGCATGAAATGCGCATTTATCACAAGCCAGGCACCATCTGTCCAGCAGACAGGCTTAACACACAGCAAACAAATAGAGGTATCCTAGAGAGTGGCTAGACCATGCTGTTGCCAAGCCACTACAGAGAGCTCTCTGGAGATTACCTGGATTAGTCTTCATAATAAAACAGGTCACTAGTGCCTGCAATTGTTTTTGAGCACTGTGACTCACCTCTGCTGATACGCTGTTTCTCTCCCGAAAGAATGCCTGGGCTATCTATGATGCTGATGCTCTTCAGAACCTGATTAGGTAACTGAGCACACATGAATCTACAGAGAGGAGGAACAGAGCCAAGTTATTTTAAACTCACTTTATTCAGGTCCATAGAAAAACCACACACTTAAAAGCCATTTCCCGATCTAAACAACAAATGAAATACATACAAAAACATGTAAAATGGTAATTAAACATGTAAAGCTCTCAGACCAATTTCTATATCGAAAAAAATGGGATTCATATTTTCTCATTTACTCCTAGATCCTTTGAGTCTCCTCTTATTATGGGCAATATGTTCTCACTGGATGATCTCTCCAGACACATACAGGCAGCTAAGTTGAGAATCACAAGTTTATTGTCTGAGAACATTATCTCAGCATTTCCTAGATCTCCTATAGAAACTCCCTAGTAGAAACATATACATTAAGCTTATGAGGAATGGACCATACTGTATTGCTAAGTGTTTATTAATTACACTTGTATTTTGACTTTAAAAAACTATGAATAAACTCACAATAAACTTGAGATCAGTTACATTGAAAGACAGGCCACTCAGCTTGATGCATGGCTGAACAGGGATTTGTACCTTAGTTTCTTGCACACAAATGCAACCATGACAGTATCAAGAAGGGGGAGTGTCACCTGGGCCCAATCCCGGTGGCCACGGTTTCCTCAGGAGCAGGGGTCTCCTCATGGGTAGGGGCCTCCTGGGCGGGGTAAGGCACAAGTACTACCAGGACTGGGCCCCCAGGCAGGGCATCTCCCCAGGAGTAGAGGCCTCCTGAGAGCATCAAACAGCCATGTGGCCAGAAAGGGCGGGGCCAGCTAAGCCATAAGCAGCCTGGGTAGGCTAGGGAGGGGGTACAGCAGCAGCAGCAGCTGAGGCAGCGGGAAGGCCAGAGGGGGTAGCAACCCTGGCCTTATCTGGATGGTCCAGGACCCGAAAGGGAATTTGACTGTCTCAGCCCTTGGAGAGTAAGCCAGGACTGGGAGCTCCCAGATCCAGGACTCGCCCAGGCCCCTGGGGTGACCTCAGGAGAAGCGAGGCTACAGACCAGAGGACTCACAGCCAACTCTTCCCCAATGGTGGCCAGCTGATCAAGGTGCCAACACTGAGGTGCCTGGGGTCCTCCTGAGGACATCTGGGCTGACCCCGGACACCAGTACAGAGTTATTACAATCATATCATGCCACTGTTGTTCAGACTGCACTGGCTGCCAGACTGCTTCTGGTTGTAATTCAAAGTGCTGGTAATAACCTTTAAAGGCCTAATCTCCTTTGGATCAGAATTCTGGAAAGACCATCTCTTCTCCCCACTTCAATCTAACAGTCCCTTGCAGGAGCGGATCCAGTACTTGTGTTTGAGGAGGGCATGAGCACACTCTTAACTCCAGAACCCAGGTCAACCAGATGGGTAGACCTGGGCTTCAGCCCAGACTTGGAGCCCAGATTTACCTGCAGGGTAGACCTGTGCTCCTAGCTACTCTTATGGCCTCCATGACCACTTGCTGGGTGGGTAGACCTGGGCTCCAGTTTGGATTTGGATCCCAAATCTTCCTGCTGGGCTTCTGGTTGAGCTTATGGACATCTGCTGGGTGGATACAGCTGGGCTTCCATCTGGACATGGAGCCCAGAGCTACTAATTGGGTAGACCTGGGCTCCCATTCCAACTCAGCTCCATTGGTTACCAATGCCCCACCCAGTGGGCATTTCCCAGCTCCCAACTATGCACTCTGCTGGTGCAACATTGGGGACACACACACCCATGGTCCCCCAGATCTGCCCATGATCCCTTGAGGTCTTTTGAGAAGGCCGTCTTGTGTATCCCTTGACGATCAGAGGGAATGCATGGTCAGAAGGAATACATCAGAGGACCTTTTCTAAGGTGGCCTCTCCCTTTTCTCCTTAGGAAGCAGTTAAAGTACAGTTTGACAAGTTCAGGTCACCATGGCAACTAAAGTTTTTATTGTGGCACCTAAGAAATGGCGAGCTCCAAACAGGGAAAAAAACCAACAAAAAGAGTTGGTTAGGTTTTCACCCCCCCCCCCCCCAAATAAAAGAGAAAAACAATCTGGGCAGAACACCACGAAGGAGGAGCAGTTTTCCTGCTCGATGATGTCACTTCTGGTCACGACATCACCTCCGGTGGGTCCTGACAGATTCTCATTCTAAAAAGTGGATCCCAGTGCTAAATGTGTGAGAACTACAGGTTTAAGTATTTTTGCCTGCAAATCTTTTTCTAGTTTCTAAGGTTTCAAAACTGCAAGTAAAGTCTGAATTGAAGAAAATTTTGAAAAATCAATAACCAACATTTCCCTCCTCATGTAATTCCATGGCACGTCATATTTTCCGCAAAGTGTTTGAGTATGGTTAAAGGCGACAGTGTGTGGAGAAGACTGGGTCCTTTTATTGAGCTGAACAATGACACTATGTTTAAAATTTTCCGGAAGTCAAGTGACAGAGGCAGTAGCAGGTTTCACAGGAAAAACAAGAACAGTAATTATATGGAGATAGCACTGTGTAACACGCAACTATTTGTAGTCAATGAACAAGGACCATCATAAGGATACTTTTACAGCAAGGCATCTAAAATTGTTCATAATTAGTGGTTCATGTAATGTATTACATCAATTATACTATGTCAACCTCTTGATCATGCTGATAGAAGGCCAGGACAAAATTAGCAGTAACCCACAAGAGGGGCTAAACATACTTATTACACTGTCCTTATTCATTAAGCTTGCACATTATGAACTCACAGACAGGACATACCTGTTAGGCAACCACTAATATATATATAGGCAACATGGTACCAATAAGGCAACCACTAATATATATAGGCAACATGGTACCAATAAGGCAACCACTAATATATATATAGGCAACATGGTACCAATAAATAACCTGCTAATAACTTTGCTGAACAATGAACTGTAATTTATCAGAGGATCAGTGGTAAAGTTTAATTTAATGTGGTTTGCTGCTTTGGGCTTTCCCCTGAAGCTACTACTTAGAGAAGGACCATGAATATCATATTGAAGGAACTGAAGTTGGACGTGTAAGAAACTCCCACTTCACGCTGGCTCTAATATGCATTTAGTAGTTTAGACTTGCAACATGTCTTATCTGAAGCAGCTTAGGCATCTGGCAACCTTGTAAAAATAAAATGCCTACATAACACAGAACGTGAGGCACTGCTGTGGAAGCTGATCTAATATTTTGCATTCTGTTCCATAATGCAATGCTCCTTGCATTATGCATTGACTGCTTAGTCAAGAGATAAGCAGTTATGCCTCCCCTCAAAATATTATCCTAACCTCACTTTAAAAAAAATTGTAACATTAAGAGTCATCCTTCCTGAAGGCTCACAAACTCTTTCAGAAATAACCACTTGTTTTGCAAACAAAAGAATACTTACTATTACTATATTTGCAACGTCCATTTATCAAAACATATGGAAGCAAGGTACTGATACAACACAGAACATATCTTGTCCCAATGAAGTGACACTGGAGAGCCCATTACAGTTTTAACTATCAAATGGTTATTCATTTCAGTCTGACAGAATACTGCTCTACGTATTTCATTTATGAAAAGACAAAACCAAGGCAATGGAGCTTGATTCCACTATATTATAACATTCAAAGTATTGTTCCTATTTAGTCTTCCTTATACAGAGTATCTGAAGATTCATACTATATAGTGGTTCTCAAACGTTTAGCACCAGAACCTACTTTTCAGAATGAGAATCTATCAGGACCCACCAGAAGTGATGTCATGATTGAAAGTGACATCATCAAGCAGGAAAATTTTTTAACTATCCTATCCACACTTACCCAGGAGCAAGCCCCATTGACTATCATTGTTCAAAGAATACACAAAGTTGCTTGTTAAAAGTACAGATCTGTAACATTTTTCCAAATGCAGCTACATACCATGGCAGCATCAAGTCTAAGATATTAAAAATAAAATATTGAAATGAATGGGGACTCATCTGAAATTGGCTCGCGACCCACAGTTTGAAAAACACTGCTATATAGGGTTTAACAACTACGCTTCTGTTTCACACTTGTCCAAATATCACCAAGTATGAAATTGTTCCTAGTTTCTGAAACATCCTCACATTAACTGCAATATACGTACGTGCACATACATATTTTCTACTACTACATTAGTCTACAGTGTAGTCCAGCCATTTCCAACCACTGTGCTGTGACACAATGGTATGCCACGGATGGTTTGCAGGTGTGCCTTGGGACTCTGGGGGAGGATCATTTGTTAGTAGGGCTAGTGGGGTACGTGAGCCCCTAGCGTCAATGCTGTGTGCCTTGTCAATTGTAAAAAAAATTGTTGGTGTGCCTTGACAATTTTAGTGCCTTCTCAGTGTGCAATGAGATGAAAAAGGTTGAAAATCGCTGGTGTAGACTCTATATCAATAATAATTTTATGTGTCTTTGCTTTAGATTAAATCATCAATGTTTTAGCACAGTGGTAACCAAAGTTTTTAGCACCAGGACACACTTTTTAAAACAAGACTGTGTCAGGACCCACCTAGGTTTACCAGACTTTTAAAAGAGGAGCTCTAGAAAGAAATAATGTTTTGATTATAAGTAATGATGACCAGAAAAAAGACCCTTATTTATAGATACACATGCTTGCAAACTGTAGGAGCTCAGCTCCTTGAAGGGCAGTTAGCAGCTATCTTACAAACTGCAAGAGCGAAGCTCTTTGTAGGGTAATTAACAACTACAGTATCTGATTTTTGAAGAGCCTCAGGGCTTGAGGCAATTAGTTATCTGATCTTTCCATCAGATAACTTGGTCGACCCACCAAAAATCAAGTCATGACCCACAGTTTGGAAACCACTGTACTTAGCAGCATCACAGCAGTTCAAGACAATCTGATCCCAACAGACATACAAATAAAGACTCTTTCTGCATTTGCCTTTATGGAACAAAACCAAAAACGAACTCTGATAACCTGTACAGCATGAAATTGCAGTTGCCTACCCTGGAACATTACTTTTAATGAAACTAATGAAGATTACTCTCAAGACATCAAACAGAGGCATGGACAAATGTGCAAAATGAAGACTATTTCAATCCCACTGATTTCAGTGGGAAAGAATTAAACATATGTTTAGATTGTGTCCAGTGGTTTGCAAAACAGGCTGTATTTTAAATATTTTAATTGAACAGAATCTTTAAAAAAATCATTGGGCGGGGCCTGGAAAGCCTGGCATTTCTGGTCAATAGGCAGCTTGTGTCTTAACTGTCCCACACCCCATCCTCAATCTTGCAGATTAATTTAAAGCAATTCAGTTCTAACATCACAACAAGGCTGTGAGTAGCTTAAGGAATGGGGCATGTATATTTTAAATAATGAACTAGCTTTCCTTACCTATTCAAGAACGCATTGCCAAAACGGCTTAGTTTGCGGAATGGCTTCTTGGGGTCCACTACAAGGGCATTCCCAGGAGTGCTTCCTTCGGTATCTCCATACATCACCGCAATGAAGGAATCTGTAGTTGGTTCTGGACCAATCCTCATTCCTGGGAAGTCCTGTTCCAGCAGATACCTAGATGTGGTGAGAAAAGAAAATGTCAAAATTTGAAACAAGAGAATACAAAAACACTAGAAGCAAGCCTTCTAAAGGCAAAAGAGAGTAAAGAAAGGCAAGTCTTTTTAGGGATTTCTATGTCTGTAGTTCCACCAGTATGAGTATCTTAGAACTATTCCACTGTATGTTTCTATTTATTTCAAGCTTACCATCAACTGCAAAACCTATGAATAAAAACTGGTCTTTATGGGAAAATAAGGAGAATTAGGATTAGTATTGATTCTGACTGGTCAGAAGACATCACACTGACCACTATTGGTCAAATAATGATCAAATGTTTTTAAAGTACTTTGATCAATAGGTTGGATATACTATTTGCAAAAACAAAATTAGTCAAATATTATTGTGAAAAACTTAAATAATGCAATTATTATAACTCAATGTTAAGTAAGGTTTCTATAGCAGAACAATTTACTGAGAAGTTATCTAAGGATTTTATGCAGAAACACTAGCATCAGTTTCAAATTACAACATTTGTTTAAATAGATTTACAAAATAAATAGCAAAAAAATAAATTTACAAAAAAAAATAAAGATTTACAAATTTCAAATGTCAGATTAATTGTAATTGTGCTTAGCAGGCAACAAGCTGATTATTGATTTCATGGAATATTTGACTATCTTCAACTAACAGACATCCAGTTGGGACAATATCTGACGAGTCAATTGACCAGCATGCTGACCCTGAAAAACACAAAGAAGGCATTCGGTGCCAACAAAAACATCTGTTCATAAAAATGCTTCACAGCCCAATCCTATCCTATTCAGCTGAAAATGCGGAAGCAGGTAAGGCAGTGGTGGAGAAGGGGAAGGGGGGTGAATGGGGTGGGGAGGCTGTGGGAGAAAGTGGATTTGATGGCGATGCACGTGCTTGATCCTATGCCCTCTTATTTGAGCCTTCCCACCCCCTTTCATTCCTTGGAATTGCAGCAGCTAAAGAGTTGGCACAGGTCCAAGGAGACCTACCCCAGAGTGGGGGGTTTACAGAGAAGGGGATTTAAATCTCCTTTCCCTTCTGAAGCCTTCCTTCCAATCCCCCCCCCCCCAATAATGCACTCATTTTTGGCACAGCTGTACCAGCGAGTGGGAGGGCGAAGGACAGGATTGGGCCATTCGTTTCAAATCTTGCCCTGAATATTTATAAAACATCATATTATTAAAATCTATGACATCTACAATAAGAGCTAAAGTAATTCAATGTGGCTGGCATTCCCAGAGGAATTATTTTCAATCTCCTCTCAAATAAGCCTGGGCAGCCCATAGAACAATTTCCTCCCTACCCGCATCCTCAAACAATTATGTAGCAGAACTAGGAGTTATTTATTTTCCTTGTACAGGAGTGGCAGGGGGAGAAGAAAGGAGAAAAGTCATGGGATAGAAGATATGATGGTACACTGTTTAATTTTGCATGACATATCCTACACCCCTACTGTACACTTCCAAGAAAAAGCTCAGTTTAGGAGCCACATTCTAGATTTTAACACTTTAATTGTACACTAGTAACTTTATACAGATATATTTGGAATACTGAATATAGTTCTGATCATCTCAATTCCAAAAAATGTCACAGAACTGTCATAAAAGATGAAACACAAGAGGGCCACTAAAATAATTACAGGTTGGAGCACCTTTCCTATAGAGCAGGGGTCTCCAAACATTTTGGCCAGAGGGCCGCATCAAATATCTGGCGTGGTGTGGAGGGCCGGAAAAAACATTTAAATATAAAATTTAAATAAATAAGAGATGGAACTTAGATGAGTGAATAAATGAATGAATTGGCTCATTCATTCAACCTCTCTGGCCCTCAGAACACCCTCCAGACACAATCAGAGCACAGTTCTGGTCATATTCAGCTGAGTGGGCCAGAGGCTTTCAGGGGACAAGAGGTTGGCTGCGGGCCGAAAAGAGGCTTGCTGTGGGCTGCATCTGGCCCCCGGGCTGGGGTTTGGAGACCCCTGCTATAGAGGGCAGAATAAAGAGGCAAAACCTTACTAGTTTTGAAAAAAGGCAACTAAGGGAAGAAGTGACAGACGTGTTATTTATCCAGAGAATTTATATTCTGCCCTTCAAATCTCATGAAAGCTTAAGGGTGGTCAATAAGGATTAAAAAAAACAAAACACAACAGATAAACAAGGTATGACAATGTTACAATAATATAAAAACATTGAATGGAAGCAAAAATACAGGTCCAGCCTTGTTATACATGGATTTTTTATACACAGATTTGACTCAACAAGAATGGCCCTGACAAATGAGAAGGAATGCGCTGATCCCTGGAGAAAGGGAAAAATGCATCCCTTTAAAATTAAAATTACAGGTGCTCCAACCTGTAATTATTTTAGTGGCCCTCTTGTGTGTCATCTTTTATGACAGTTCTGTGACATTTTTTGGAATTGAGATGATCAGAACTATATTCAGTATTCCAAATATATCTGTATAAAGTTACTAGTGTACAATTAAAGTGTTAGAATCTAGAATGTGGCTCCTAAACTGAGCTTTTCTTGAAAGTGTACAGTAGGGTATAAAATTAAAATTAAAAACTGAACAGTTCTTTAACAATAGCCTCCTTAATGAGAGGAAGAGAGGGCAGCTGTCAGACCATCAATCCTCTCTCCAGGGGACCCCTTCCTTCCCCCTATGCACCTGAAAGAAAGGTGATCACTTTGCATTGGTGAAGGGAGGGGCTAAGTGAAGTGCTTTTCTAAGCTCTTGGAGGACAACTGATTGATGGATTGTCTTCTTAATGACTCTTATCTTATATCACAAAAGTCAGTAAGGCTGTTTTTAAATCACCTGGACAAATAAACTTTGTTTTTTAAATTGATGCTTGGAATGGAAAAATGAGGCTCAACCTGTAATCTTAAAACAAAGGCCAGCAGGTAAAACTAAAAAGTACAGCTAGTTATAGGGGGAAAGCTAAGTATTCATTGATGACTGAAAGGTGAGAAGACTGGGTTCCAGGCAGACCTTCCAGGGCAGGGAGGGAGAGTCTCTCCCAACTCAGCTCTGGAATGTGGAAGAACAAGCCAGAGACTTTCTTTAACTGGGCAGGAAGATTCACGTGGAGAAAGGGGGCCTTCTAGGTATTATGGTTCTAAGCCATTTAGGACTTTAAAGGGTAATCATCAGCACTTTGAACTGAGCCTAGAAAAGGAATAAGGTGCTCACAAAAACTGACCCCAATCAAGACCCAGCATTTTGCACCAAATGCAGTTTCTGAATAGTATTCAAAAGCATCCCTACATAAACCACATTCCAGTAGTTCAAACTAGGTGTGACTAAGACAAAATGACTGCGGTCAAATCCACTTTACCCAGGAATGGGCACTGCTGGTGTACCAGTCTTAGCTAGGCAAAGGCACTCCTGGCCAAGGCTAACACTTCAGCAGCCAGAATCAGCATGTACAAGATAATGAGTGGTGTGGAGTGAGCAAGGAGGAAAGGTCAAGCATTTCCTTCATTACACAACACACTTTATGAGATTAATTACCACAACTTATGGCAATCGTCATGTCGTGAGAATGAATGATGGCTGGATCCCAAAGGATCTCCTCTATGGGGAACTCGTGCAAGGAAAGCGCCCTACAGGTAGACCACAGCTGCGATACAAGGACATCTGCAAGAGGGATCTGAAGGCCTTAGGAGTGGACCTCAACAGGTAGGAAACCCTGGCCTCTGAGCAGCCCGCTTGGAGGCAGGCTGTGCAGCATGGCCTTTCCCAGTTTGAAGAGACACTTGGCCAACAGACTGAGGCAAAGAGGCAAAGAAGGAAGGCCTGTAGCCAGGGACAGACTACAGCCAGGGACACACCAGGGACAGACTACATTTGCTCCCAGTGTGGAAGGGATTGTCACTCCCGAATTGGCCTTTTCAGCCACACTAGACGCTGTTCCAGAACCACCATTCAGAGCGCGATACCATAGTCTTTCAAGACTGAAGGTTGCCAACTAACTAATGGCAATCACCACTTCTGCTATTCTAATCCTGGAATATTAGCCATGACAAACCAGAGGGATCACAATAATAGTTCCTATAATGCTATCCCCTGGGGGCTGGGGATAAGAATAGGCCCTCAGTTTGGCTGTACTTGTTGTAAGAGGCGACTAAACAGCCACCGGGTAGATGGGACTCGTTAGCCTGGGAAGGCAGCTCATCTGAGAGAAGGAAAACTATGATCCCAAACCTCCACTGCCTTGTGGCTACACCCAGTTGTGGAAAAGGCTTCAGGAACAACCTCGAGGCAAAATCAGGAGCCGGAGTCCCTGAGACAGTTCATGGCTGAACACAGTCACGTTCTGGCAACTCCTGTGACACCACTGGAACCAACCATATTGGCTTCTGCCTTCCCATTGGACCATTTCAGCGACGTGGAGAGGGGGGATTTGCTGCATGGGAAACAGTCCATCTTCCATATCTACCCAGGCTTCGCGCACTGGAGAGGACACTCTGTTCCAGAACCACCATTCAGAGCGTGATACCATAATCTTCCGAGACTGAAGGATGCCAACAACTAATGCTATGGGCAAGTACCTGAGTGCTGTGTGAAACAGCACTACAGAAAATAATGACAACACTGTTGTAACGTAGATGTGTCCACAGTACTATGCTCACCAGTGCACTTTGGTCAGACTTATGTAACTGACCCCCACCGTGATTGTTCTTATGGGGCAGTGGTGGAAGATGAGGGGAGGAGCTGCTTTCAGGATAATAAGCCAAGTTGTGACTTATACTTGAGAAGCCACAGAGCTTCCGTAGGCTAAAAATATAGTTCAGACAGCTGCACTTTTCTGCACCAAATTTCTGAACAGTTTGGTGGATTTTAACCCCTTTTAAATACTGTAAAAACTATATTCAGGACAAAAAATACTAAAAACCAGAGATTCCTGAACTTTCTCTGTTCATAGCACCCCTGCAGTTCCCAATAATGTTTTCACAGCATCCCTATACTTCCATCATTGTGTTTCCCTTTGAAATTTAAATTATCTTGTGTTCACTGTGGAACCTCAGGGTACTACAGCACACATAAACAGAACAGCATTATAGCAGGTCTTATGGAGGTCTATTTCCACTTGCTAGAGGTAAAGACAATATTACTGTAACATTGTGTGCTGCCTGTGAGCTTTCCAAGGCACATATGACTAGTCATTACCGGGAGGCATCATGATGGACTAAATGATGTAATAAGAAAACTCCTCTGAATGATTCCCTCTGTTTAATGGAACATGAGCACTGATGTAGTAAAAGTTGTGATATCCAGCATCTCTGGAACCAAAGAGTTGTCAGATACTCTAATTTTCTGGATATTAGAATGTCTCCATTGCCGCAGCTGTCAGTTTCACTGGGGAGCTGCTTGGAATGCTCCAGTATGGTTTCTGTAGTCCTCAACAGGCTGCAAACAGGAAGTTGGGGCTGGTGAGCTGGCAAAGGCAATTAACAGAGCTTTCTGGATTATCAAGTGCCACAAATGGCAACTTTTACTGTAATTGGGTGCAGGATTCCAGGCCTAAAGATAGTCTTTTTCTTCTTCCTCCTCATTTTCTCTTCCAGAAAGTCACTAGTTTTGATCCAGTCTTCTACTGTGATACAAATACGTATTTCTGACATGACTTTAAGCAAGCTGGTACTAAGGCCCAAACAAATGGTTGGCAACCTTCAGTCTCGAAAGACTATGGTATAAGCCTACAGCACCTGGTATTCCCAAGCGGTCTCCCATCCAAGTACTATCAAAACTTTATCATAGGCTGATGGGTTCGGAGCTGTCTGTGACAGATCAGGAGAGAGATCTTGGGGTGGTGGTGGACAGGTCAATGAAAGTGTCGACCCAATGTGCGGCGGCAGTGAAGAAGGCCAATTCTATGCTTGGGATCATTAGGAAGGGTATTGAGAACAAAACAGCTAATATTATAATGCCGTTGTACAAATCGATGGTGAGGCCACACCTGGAGTATTGTGTCCAGTTCTGGTCGCCGCATCTCAAAAAAGACATAGTGGAAATGGAAAAGGTGCAAAAGAGAGCGACTAAGATGATTACGGGGCTGGGGCACCTTCCTTATGAGGAAAGGCTACGGCGTTTGGGCCTCTTCAGCCTAGAAAAGAGACGCCTGAGGGGGTACATGATTGAGACATACAAAATTATGCAGGGGATGGACAGAGTGGATAGGGAGATGCTCTTTACACTCTCACATAATACCAGAACCAGGGGACATCCACTAAAATTGAGTGTTGTGCGGGTTAGGACAGACAAAAGAAAATATTTCTTTACTCAGCGTGTGGTCGGTCTGTGGAACTCCTTGCCACAGGATGTGGTGATGGCGTCTAGCCTGGACGTCTTTAAAAGGGGATTGGACAAGTTTCTGGAGGAAAAATCCATTATGGGGTACAAGCCATGATGTGTATGCGCAACCTCCTGATTTTAGAAATGGGTTATGTCAGAATGCCAGATGCAAGGGAGGGCACCAGGATGAGGTTATCTGGTGAGCTCCCTGGGGCATTTGGTGGGCCGCTGTGAGATACAGGAAGCTGGGCTAGATGGGCCTATGGCCTGATCCAGTGGAGCTGTTCTTATGTTCTTACTAACCTGGCCTGACCCTGCTTAGCTTCCGAGATCAGACGAGATCGGGCATGTGCAGGGTAACAGTCGCTGCATAAGGCCCAAACAAAACATGCAAAAACCTATGTGGAAGTGGGCATTTCCCCAAGGAATCAGCACACATTTGGATGCAAAAACCCAAGTGAGTCTCCTATTTCAGTGAGTTTTTTGCCATGGAATATCCAAGTACTTCTTTCCAACTTTTTACCTCATTCCATGAATCTTCCATGTGGATTTTTGAAAGTATGGTTGCATGCTCACATGGTTTTCTACATCTGGAAGCCTAGACTGTCCTCTTGGGAACTGCTTCTTCATCACAGCTCCCCCTCTCCTTGTTTTCAGCTTTAAAGGGGAGCCACCACCTCCCCCTTGCTTACTCTCATCAGCACTTTGATCCTCTTCCTGCTGGAGAGAGAAGGGAGGGTGGTACTGAGTGTTTGTATTACCAAATGCATGCCTACTTAGAAGCAAGTACTACTGTGTTTAATAGGACTTGCTCTTGGGAAAGTGTATACAGGATGGTAGACCAGGCAGAGTGTGGAGAAGTGGTGATGCACCTTTCCTGTCTCTCCTTCTGGACTCACTCTCATCTATCTTCCTCCCCTTGCATTGGTTCGAGCTTTGGACTCTCACCTATTGTTTCTGTTTAGCTTCCCTATCCAAAAGATCCATCCTGAACTCTTTGACATGCCCTGAATTTTGATGCTTTGCTCCATTTTACTTCATCACACCCCATGCCCAAGATTCCAAACAGACACACAGAGCAAGAGAGGGGAGCTACAACTTTCTTCCCCAGGTGGGAAAAGGGGCTTTATTACACAATTATATGCATGCCTACTCAGAAGGCAACAAAAAAATGAGCAGCATGTGGCCTGATGTTCCTGGCGGCAGCAGGAAGTTTATTACCCCACAGGAGAAAGTTCCCACCCTCTTTCACTAGCAAGTGCTGCTGTGATGTATTCAGACTCAGAAAATCTGCCAAAGGATGATTGGCAGCCTCTTGCCATGAACAAAGCCCTGCATTTGCAGTGAATATGTGGCTGTGAATTCCACCCAGCTTGAAACCCATGAATGTGATCCACAGACACATTTTCTCCTGGAAGAGCTACACATTTGAAGCAGGCCTAAATTTACTATGCACCCCAAGACAAAACTTGAGCCTTAACCATTAGATATATTTTACTTTCTCCCCTCTCCCCTTACAAATGCCACAGTCAAGATTACAGTACCAATTACAGTGAAAAAGAGTCTAAGTAAGTATGAAGCCAGCAGCAGGCATTCAAAAGGAACAGACGGTCATCCAGGAAGACTATTTTTAAGACAGCTTGCACACTGTAGACAGGCAAGTTCACACAACCTGCAGATATTATAAAGCTGATATATCATCTACCACCACCTTTTACTTTTCTTCCTCCCATTGAGTGGAGGAATATTCTTAAAAACGGCACCTGAAGTCGATTTCCATTAACCCAGTTATCTTTTTTCAAATTAGAACACTGCCCAGGGTTATCTCCTGCTAGGCTAATATAGTTTTCAAACTGTGTCCCAGGGGAACCCATCAGGCATTTCTCAAGGACACAAATCAAGTAATGCTGGTTCAACATGCTCATAGCTACTGATCTCCTTCAAGGCACAGCCAAGGGAGGAATATTGGGTGCACTCCAATGTCAGTTCTCATGGAGCAGGGGTGTCCAAAGTTTTTGGCAGGAGGGCCACATTGTCTCTCTGACACTGTGTTGGTGGCCGAGGGAAAAAAGATTTAATTTAAATTTAAAATTTGAATAAATTTACATAAGTTTACATAAATGAATATATTAAAGATGAACTTATATGAATGAATGAAGGTCTTGAAATAGTTCATGGCCTATAAAGGCCTTGCACAACGCAAGGTTGGCCTTTCCTTTGCTGCCGCTACTGCATCACAGACCTGAAACAGCAAGCAGTGGAGGAAGCCCTCATCCCACAGCTCACATGAGAGGTCAAACAGTCGCCCTCACGCTGAGAGCAGTTGCATCGGGCCAGTGAGGGCTCCAACAAATCTCCAGAGGGCCAGATGCACATTGGAGACTGGGGGCTCCCTGAGGGCCGCACTGAGAGGCCTTGAGGGCCGCATGTGGCCCCAGGCCAGGGTTTGGGCACCCCTGTCATGGAGCAACAAGACCCAATAAACCTGGCTAGTGTGACACCTGAGCAGAATCAATGTGAAGCTCAATTCAGATAAACCCATACTTTACAGCAGGACACCAAGGTTCTGTGGACAACATGGTTTCCCTGATGGCAGGAACTTTGAAAACCATTGATCGGAAGTACTGCTGAAACATGCTGATGGCCACAGCCCACTGGCTCCTAGGTGAAGTAAGATTATTCTAGCAATTGTTTCGATGGACAGATACAAAACACACACAGAAGACCTCTGTCTCGTGAGGACTCCACCCCCGGTCACCAGGTTTAAAACTATTTTTGCCTTGCAAGGAAAATGAACAGAGGATGTTTGCCGAAGGGTGGGAATCCTGTCTGAAACGAAACTCATGACATCTGAAACCAGAAAGAAGGAAGTGCTCTCTTTGGACCTCCCAGCTCTGCAATCACAGCAAAACTACAGTAAATGAACTGACAGGCAATATATGGCCTCTGGCAAAGCACAGCAACGATCTTAGAGATGGCTACAGGCTCACCCCATGTACTGTCTGGTTCAGGGCTTGTGAACCTCTTAGGCAGGAACCTCTTCAGTCTGCAGTGCAGAACAAAAGCTGTGCACAGGAGGGGTAGTCTGCTTCACAGTTTGGGTTTCACAATGTACTCTCCTTCCCCAAACTCTTCTGACAGGCAAGGCACCTGCACAACCATATCCTATCCATTGTTATTATCATCACCCCAGTTCAGTTTCGGCAGGGTTAGGCCAAGCAGGGCAGTGACATGTGGACACCATTGGCAGTGAGGCCAAATACCACTTGCCATACTGTGAATTACTACTAATACCACTGGTTGAAAAGTGCTAGGCTGGTTCAACATTATGGCCCAATCCTATTCAAATTGCCATCAGCTATGCCAGACAAAACAAAAACATATACTTTCTTTGAAAAACAAAAAAAAGATGCTATCAAGTCCAAAGTTTACACTTTGAATTCTGTCCATGGTGATGAAAAGAACCTTGGCCTACATAAAGTGTGATATTCCTTTTGAAAAGCTTTTATTCAGTAATGAAGGAGGAAGAGCATGTATCTTCAGCAGAAATGCACTGAAAGAGTCTGTTTTGTGGTCTGAAGTCAAGAAATATGCTGCTACAGTGCTTCTGTAATGTATAAAAATTGAATAATAATGTTCTTATTCATGCTGTGTTTCAGCTCGCTTTTTATAAAAGGAAAAATCCTTTTATAAAACCAACTACAAACATTGTACACCTTTCTACAAGCATATCCCCATCATGTCCTTCACAACAGCAACTACAGGCTGCAACTCAATCAACACTAACACTCAAGGGCATCGTCCTTCCTTATGATCAAAATCCCTTAATTGTTTAACATCTCTACTCCCAAGAAAACAGCATTGCCTTCAAAAGC
Source organism: Tiliqua scincoides (assembly GCF_035046505.1). NCBI lineage: Eukaryota > Metazoa > Chordata > Lepidosauria > Squamata > Scincidae > Tiliqua > Tiliqua scincoides. The sequence goes on from NC_089821.1 coordinate 15,906,387, forward strand.
CTGTAAGTGCAATCATGGAAACTTATATAATCCTAGTCACAGTATTTATCTATGGGGTGTAAATCTGACCTTGTCAAGTTAAATATTGTTGCAACACTGAGATTTGATGATGCGAATGATCAGGGCACTAGTATCCAACCCCACATTACTTAGGGCCAAATCCTATGGAGTGCTTGCCAGCACACCACCGGTGCGCACTGTCACAAACGTGCCATAAGGCCAGCGCTTGGGCTAGTGCTGGTGGAGCACTGGAGCTTCACTGCTCAGCAATCACGCGGATCGCTGAGCAGCAGTGAGGTAGGTGGAGGCATGGAGGGAGGCAGGGAGGAGCTGTTCCAGGTGAGGTAGCTGGCTGCATGACCCAGAGGCTCTTGATTCTACACTGACCTTTGGGTCAACACAGAATCTAGTAGCCCCGCTGCATGGCTACTCGCTTTACCCAGGGAAGGGGACGAAAGTCCCCTTCTTCTGAGGAGGTGGCAGCAGCTGCCTGGAGAGTGCAGGATATGATGGCAGCCATTTTCAGCACCGCTGCAGTCCCACGCACTGGGCAGCTCAAGATTGGGCTGTTAGCCAGTTACCTGGAATGGACAAATGATATTAATGGCTTAAGACACTCCTTGAATGGATGGCTTCCTCATCTACATGTATATCTACCTGAGTGGAAAGGCTGCTGTGTAAGCCTTAGAAATATTTCACTTTAATCTCTGTATGATTGGTGAGAAAGACTGGGAGAGCTATAGAGTCTGGAAGAGAGATTTGATCTGGAAGATACTGGAAAGGAGGCCAAGAGGAAGAGATGGAAGACAGCAGCAGCAGATGCATTCAGAAATGTGAAGCTGATGCTCTCTACAAGAGCTGCTACTTCCAATTGGCCCTATATTGGTGACATGCAGGTGGCAACAGGTGCATCTCACTCTTTCCCTGCCCTCACAGCTTCCAGTGCCAACCTCTCCCTCAACTTGCTCCAGAGCAGGCTGTTCCAGATGGAAGGCGACAGGTGAGAGTCAGGGAGCACTGCAGACTAGGCACACACTGTACTACTAAAGGTACAGGAGTCCTATCCACCTGCACAGATGTTTTTTTCTATGTCTCAAAAAGGACACAGTGGAAATGGAAGAGGTACAAAAGAGAGCAACTAAAATGATTACTGGGCTGGGGCACCTTCCTTATGAGGAAAGGCTACGGTGTTTGGGCCTCTTCAGTCTAGAAAAGAGGCACCTGAGGGGGACATGATTGAGACATACAAAATTATGCATGGGAAGGATAGAGAGATGCTCTTTTCCCTCTCACACAACACCAGAACCAGGGGACATTCACTAAAATTGAGTGTTGGAAGACTTAGGACAGACAGAAGCAAATAATTTCATTACCCAGTGTGCAGTTGGTCTATGGAACTCCTTGCCCATAGAATGTGGTGATGGCATTGGGCCTAGACGCCTTTAAAAGGGGACTGGACAAATTTCTGGAGGAAAAATCCATCACAGGTTACAAGCCATGATGTGTATGTGCAACCTCCTGATTTTAGAAATGGGTTATGTCAGAATGCCAGATGCAAGGGAGGGCACCAAGATGCAGGTCTCTTGCTGTCTTGTGTGCTCCCTGGGGCATTTGGTGGGCCACTGTGAGATACAAGAAGCTGGACTAGATTGGCCTATGGCTTGATCCAGTGGGACTGTTCATATGTTGGGCTCCATTCAAGCTAAGAGCTAAAAAAAAATTAGTAGAGGGGGGCCCCACAGAAGTGTTTCAAATTGGGTTTCACAGCTCCTAAAGCCAGCCTGGATGAGGCTAACTTCAAGCTGGAACTAAAAATATAAGTATTAATAGAGGTGTTTGAAAACTGTTATTTCCCTACTCAGCCCATTGTGTTCAGTAGGGCTTAGGGCACAATCCTATGCATGTCTACTCAGAAATAAGTCCCACTGTGTTCTATAGGACCCACTCCCAGGAAAATGCTTTCAGGATTGCTGACAGGGAAGTGCTGACAGTCTCAGCTGTCATTCCAGTTTAGAGCCCAATGCTATGCCTGCCTATTCAGAAGTAAACCCCATTATAGTCAGTGGACCTTACTCCCAGGAAAATGTGGCTAGGATTACAGGGGCACAAGACTATACCCACCTACTCAGAAGTTAAGTCCCTATATAATGGAGCTTACTCCCAGGAAAATGTGGTTAGCATTACAGCCTTTGGGCACAAGCCTATGCTCCTCTACTCAGAGTAAGTCCCATTACAGCCAATGGAGCTTACTCCCAGGAAAGTGTGGCTAGCATTGCAGCCTTCAGGCACAAGCCTATGCCCCTCTACTCAGACTAAGTCCCATTACAGTTAATGGAGCTTACTCCCAGGAAAGCGTGGCTAGCATGACAGCCTTACTCCCCAGAGCCAAAGACCTCTCAGCACGAGCCGTCCCCTGAAGAGCACGGGCTGGTTTGAAAGGAGGCCAGCTTTGGGCTGCAAGGGGCGACACTGTGGCCCGGGGCGCCTTCCCGCAGGGCAGACCTGCTCTGCCTCTGCCCTGGGAGCCGGGAAGTCGCCCTGGCCTCAGCAGGCTGGGCTAGGCAGCCCCGGGGAGGCTCCTTCTGCTCAGCGCGCGCTGGCTGCTCTCCAAAGGTGCGGAGCCCGCCCCGAAAGCGAAACGGGGGGGGGGGGGAGGACTGGAGCAGCAGCGGGAGGCGGGCGCCTGGGACCGGGGAGGTAGCCGGCTGCTCCAGCTGTGCGCCCCGAGTGCGGGCCCGAGTACACGGCGCGCCCCGCCCCGCCTCACCGGATGAAGGTGGTCTTGCCGGTGCTGTACTGGCCCACCAGCAGCACCATGGGCTTGTTCTCGAAGTCGGCCTCCTCCAGCGCGGGCGAGTGGAACTCGTGGAAGCGGTAGTGCTCCTCCAGCGGCAGCAGCTTCTTCGCGTACAGCTCCTTCAGGCCGCCTGTCACCGTCTGCACCACGTCCTCGCCCTCGACGCCCCGCGGGCGCCCGCCCTGCTTGCCCAGCCAGCTGAACATCCCTGCCGCCGCCTTCGCTGCCCGGCTCCGACTGCGAGGCCGAGCCGGCAGGCGCTGAAAGACTCCGCCCTGCCCGCGTTGCTCTCCACGCCTGCATCACTCCTCTGTCGGCCACGCCCTCGGGGTGGAGGCCAAAGCGCAGGCAGCCGCTTCTTCCGAGCTGGAAGCCGCCTGCGCAGTGCCAGCTTGCGCTCTGCACGTGCTCAGAGTTGATGCCGGAATGAGTTGGTGGAACTCTTTGCCACAGGATGTAGTGATGGCATTTTTCCTTTAAGAGGGGATTGGACAAGTTTCTGGAGGAAAATTCATTACGGGTTACAAGTCTTGGTAGGTGCGTGCAAGCTCTTGATTTTAGTGGCAGGCTGCCTGTGAATGCCAGATGCAGGGGAGAGCACCAGGACGCAGGTTGTGTCAGTTGTCTTGTGTGCTCCCTGGGGCATTTGGTGGGCCGCTGTGAGATCCAGGAAGCTGGACGAGAAGGGCCTTTGGCCTGATCCAGAGGGGCTCTTCTTATGTTCTGGCCTTTTCAGCCACACTAGACGCTGTGCCAGAACCACCTTTCAGAGACCTTTCAGATACCATAGTCTTTCGAGACTGAAGGTTGCCAACAAACAGTGTCATATAAAAACATAAGGAGAGCCCCACTGGATTAGGCCAATGCGGACCCTCCTAGTCCAACCTCCTGCATCTCACAGTGGCCCACCAGATGCCTTGGGGAGCACTCAAGACAACAAAGGACAGGTTCTTTGTCCTCCTGGTGCCCTCCTTTGCAGCTGACATGTCATAAGTATATAAGAAGAGCCCTGCTGGATCAGGCCAGAGGCCTATCTAGTCCCATAGTTGCCCACTGCATGCCTCAGGGAGAATAAGATACCTGTATCCTTTTTACCACTCCCTTGCGTGAGCCAGTCAGAGATAGGGTTTTTCTAAAACCTGGAGATTGCATAACAGCATCATGGCTTGTAATCTGTGATGAACTTTTTCTCCCATGAATCTGTCCAATCCCCTTTAGGCCAGATGTCATCATCCTGCAGCAAAGAGTTCCACAGGTTAACTTCTCACCGAGTAAATAAATATTTCTTTTTGTCTGTTTGGACTCTCCTGTCCTTCCATTTTAGTGGATGTCCCCTGATTCTGATGTGGTGAGAGAGGGAAAGGAACTTCATCCAATTCGATCCACTCCTTGAATAATTTTCTATGCCCCCACCCCGCATCTTCTTTTTAGATCTGTGTTTCTCAACATTTGTCTTCTGCCATACTTCACACTGTTCACCTATTCCACCAGAAGTAACTGGCAATAACACCTATAGCAGGTAGGGTCTGGCCTAGAGGGCAGAGCCTCCCTTAGCCAGAAGATAACATCAGAAGGTCATCAGTTCAAACTTGAAGCAGCTGACAAGCCCAGCTGAGTGATTCCACCTGCTCTTGGTGTGAGCAAGAAGCATCTTGGCTGCCCTCCATGTGAGAGATGAGCTGCTTGTCAGCCTGTGTGGGAAAACTGGAGGCCAAAGTGAGACCAAACCAGGAAGATCCATTCTGAAATGTTGTTTCTTGAAAGAGAGAACCTTTATGATTGTAAAAATCCTCTTGAGGGATTTAGAAATGCCTGCCTATGTAAACTGCCTTGACCAGAAAGGCGGTATATAAATACCTAGTTGTTGTTGTTATTATTTTATTACAGCAGGTGCTTCTGTCTAGAGTGCATGGACACTCACAACTGCAATTTCACCCCAGCTGCCACTGTGAAAGTTGCTCCAGGTTCTGCTATGACTGCCTGCCCATATTCTGCAATCACTTCTTGACTCAGGAAGTGACTGTAGTGCACATGCACACACAGGGGGCAGCTGGCGCCCACCTTCAAATGGTGTCACATTTGCTTTCTGGTAGAAACAATTTACCAGGTGACCAAAGCAGTTTCAGTTATAAACAGTGGCATAGCTAAGGAGGTGCAGGGGGTAGCAGTTGCACTGGGCATCAAGCTTTAGGGGGGGCAAGAAGTTGAACTTGACACAAGTGACCAAAATTGTGAAAATCTTGGTATGTATGAATAATACCATCATGTTATATATCATTGGAAAGGTAATTTAATGCAGAATGCAATGAAACAAACTGCATTGGAATATCTGTATTCTATCAAAAATTATGGCCAATTAACCAGAAAAAGAAAACACAATTGCCTTATGAAACAAAAGGTGGATTTTTTTTTAACTCAAATGATCTATGAGACTGATTGTTCTGAGAGCCAATAAGATGTTGTTATGATACAACATGGAACCAATAAGGTGTTAATATGAGTCAGCTCTCATTTCCACGTATCACAATACAATTATCCCTGCTAACTGGGTAAAAGGCACTTTTTCTAGTGGCGCCCCTCTTATATTTAGCAAGGGGAGAATAATCATCCCTCTTCACCCCACCACAGTCTCTTGAACCTACCAGGGGCACACTTTTTATTTATTTACTTAATTTGATTTTTTTGGGGGGGGCCTACAAATCTTCTTTGATCCCAGGTAGCAGATAGATGCTTTAGCTATGCCACTGACTAGGGGGAGATAGCAGAGCAATTAGGTGGCAAGCTGCTGGGGGGAGGAGGTTCCTCCCAATTTTCACTTTTTAAAAAGCCCGGGCGAGACATCACTTCCAGTTGTGACGTCACTTCCGGGACAACATTTTGAGCTTGGCACCAGGCTACATGATCATTAGCTATGCCACTGTTTACAATCAAGATTGGAAATCAACTTGAAACTCATCAAGATAAACATTACAATTTAGGAACGTGATGTCCGGTGCTGAATTGCTGCCACCCACTCAGGCACTTTGCTTCAAAAGGGCCGCCAATTGTTCGATCAAGGTCAAAGAAGGGTTTTTAACGGTAACCACGTGCAAGCACAACCCAAGTGGAAAATGGTACCTGATGCTATCGTTGTCCTGCTGCTGCTACTCTTGTGTGGAGAGTGGTACCCCTTTATTCCCCTCTGAGTTGGCGAAGGAGAGGTTGTGGTGGCACTCTTCACCCCTTTCTTCACCCCCTTTTTTCACCCCTTTTTCTGGGGAGGGGTCCTTGTATTAGTGTGAACACGTAGCCACTACCTCCTTACTACTTCAGTGATCTAAACTCAGCTGGGCGGGGAAGGCTGAGCCAAGCAGAAGAGAAGTCTGCTCCCAGCATGCTATGCCCAGCCAGTGTACTTGAAGAAGTGGCTGGGGATGGACCAGCATTTGTCAGAGTCTGAGGTGACGAAAGTGGAGTGATCACTCTGCCTCTCAGAGGTGAGAGGAGGCAAAGAGATCTTTAAAGTGCTCAAAACAATATTGCTGTGCTGCTTCTTCCTGCACAGCTAGCCCACAATTGCTTGTGACAGTAGAGCTGTGGGAAAAGATGGGCTGTCAGTCGCTGCCCCAATTTTCTCTTGCTTGCTCTTAGCAAGCAAAAAGAAGATCAGAGCATGGCATGAAGTAATCTGGAGGGGTAGTAGGCAGATGTGGGATGCAGGGCATCCCATATTAGTTTGCTGTTCCCCACCAGCCCACCACTCGAAGTATCTTTTGGGGCAAAGTACCATTTATTTGTTTGTTTGTTTGTTTATTAAATGTGTAGTCATGTTTTTAGCTGTGGGAATCTGGGCAACGTCCCTCAAGGAAGTACACAAATTACAATGTTTTGTTACTGGGAAAGTACAGTCCGTCTGTGCCCCCAAAGCGATCACTTTTTGGGTCATTGTAAGAGCTTACATGCCAATCCTATGGTTCCCAGTGCCCATGGACCCAGCAGCACCAAAATGGCAACCGCTGGAACTTGTGGTTACCGGGACATCACTGGAAGACTCCTCAGGGAAGGAAGCATTTGCTCCCTTACCCTGGGTAGACAGCAGCTAATGGCAATGGGTCTCCTCAGATCTGCATCCGCGTTTGAGCGGGTGCAGAGCTGAGAAGATCTGTGTTGAACTGCCCTGGCCAGGAGGGAGGATAGGATACAGTAGCAGAGCCCCCCTCCCAGGTCAGTTCCTCCTCTACTTTGCCTTCCTCCGCCCTGGAATGCCTCCCTCCACCCCAAAAGCTCTTACTGCTGCTGGGAGCTCTTACCTTACTCTGGGTGGCATCTGTCTGCGCTGGGCCCAGCACTGACTGGTGCTGGCCCAGCATTCCTTACTTGAAGGGTGCCATAAACAGGCTTTACAGCACGTTTATGACACCCAGCACTGAAGCTGTAGCTGAGCGCCAGTGCTATGGCCCATTAGGATCGAACCATCACCGCCCAATCCTAAGCATGTCTACTCAGAAGTAAGTCCCATTAGAGTCAATGGGGCTTTCTCCCAGGAAAGTGTGCATAGGATTGGGCTGTCAGTCATTGTGGTTACATGAGAGCTATGGGATTGTGTTGTGGGGTTTGCAGTGTCCTTAGAGATGAGCATCATGTTGAGAGACTGAGCACTGCATTATTAAACTGTGGCTGCAATCCTAACCACACTTTCCTGAGAGTAAGCCCCATTGAACAAAATAGAACTTACTTCTGAGTAGACCTGGTTAGGCTTGTGCCCTGTGATAAGTTTTCAGCTGGCCCTTTCAGTATACACACCCAAATTGGAAAGGGCTGAACGCCAGCAAAAGTACCTCCTTGCCCCCCCAATCACCTGCCATGTCATGAATGCTTTTCCTTTTGTGTTTTTTATTTCCTTAAAAAAAAAAAAAGGCCTGTCTGCCTTCCTGAATTCAACACCCAGTTTCACTTCTCTTATGTTGCTTTCATTTTGCCCACTTTTGCCTGCAATGCTAAAACAGAAACAATTGCCAAGGATAAAAGTTGCCACAATTGAAGATTTTGGTAATTACTGATAAGCCAATGATGCCCAGTTGAAACTCTGTTGTTCTTAGTCTTGTTTCAAAACTTCACTACCACAGCTTAGATTCAGGGCTGGCCTTAGGAGCTGGAGGCCCAATTGGAAACATTTTTTGCAGAGCCTCAGGTTTACAGCCAAAGTCTGTAGAATCTTAGAGATACAAATAAAATTTCTTATAGACTTTATATCTCTATGGTAGAATGGAAAGCAATCAAAATGTGTACTTAGAAGTGTATGTGGGTTAACTGACTAAATGAATCTAAGCACATTTTAATATAAAATTATATACATGAAGTTTACAAGTAAACAAAATGTGTAATTACCTTTGAAAAGTAAAGTTACTTAATTATCTTTTTAACTTTTTCAGAGAAATAAATTTTTACATTATTCTATAATTAACACATGTAATTCAAGTGTATAGTAAAAAAAATTCAAAGTATAAACAGTACAAACAAACAGTACTGACTTTTTAAGAATTCAGAAGAAAATTAAAATTGCTACTATTCTCAACACTACAAGGCTAGTGTAGATTACCCTAGTGTGGGGTACCCAACCCTAGTGTGGGTTGGGTAGAGTAGATTATCCTTAGGTGTGGGACCCAGTTGGGAGCAATTGGCTTAAAACCAGCTCTGCTTAGGTTTAACACTTATATTTAACACAAAAATATATTTTATATTGTATTACAATATAATACCCTCTTGTATTACACCCTTGTATTACAGTGACCCTTGTAGTACAGTGTGCTAAAGTTTCTTAAAAGAAAACTTTCAGTTATTGAAATACCGAATAATAATAACTAATTCATAATTATATAGACTGAAAATAGGGATCCCAATGTTTTTGTTAAGCCATTGTTTTCCTGGTATTCAAAGGTTGTGCCTTCCAAAAAATGCTAACATTAAAGAAACCTATTTGTGAGAGAATCCATTAATAGCTTTTGCTCATGCAGGAAATGACATCCTGCAGACAAGAAACGGAAATATGATACATTCTGCCTACAGAATCCTTGCATAAAGATAGCATTCTAAATAGGAATCATCCATTTGCTTTACTTCTTCCCATCACTGCAGGGCTGATCTATGTGGCAATATACACTTTTATGTATAACTAACAGCAAAATAACTGGTGCAGGTCTGAGTAGACACATTCAGACAATGGAGGCTTACCCCCAGGCAAGGGAACAAATTTCCCTCACTTGGAGAAACCTCCAGTACTACCTCCACCACAGGATGCAGTGCATGCTCTGGTGACATGGCTGCATCAGTGTGTGTGTGTGTGTGGGGGGGGGGGTCTTAGATAGGATTGGGTTGCCCTTCGACACACACATAACTTCTCCCAACAATTGATCAATTCTGTTAAGATTCTTGTGCCCTGTAGCCTGCTATTGCATTTGGGAGCTTTTCTCATTTTGACATCATTGTTTAGCTAACAGGAACTAGTTTAATTTCATTTAAAAATAATTATTTTGTGCCACTTTTATTGCACTTAAACAGCTTTTATGCAAAACTCTTGTTCGTATGCAACAATACATTAATCATGCAACAATACACTGAAAACAACAAATCTGTTGGAATTCTAGAGGTTTTTGGGAGCAAATGGAATCTCATTTCTTTAGGCAGGGCCAGCCCAGGACCTCCTGGAGCCTGAGAGAGTGTGCCAAACTGCCCCTACTGGATGCTGCAACAGCCAATGCTCCCCCCAGTGGAGGAAAATGTAGGAGACAGAGGTTGGCTTCCCCCACCATTCTGCTTCCTGAGACAGCTGCTTCAGTTAGCCACCCAATGGACAAGCAGGTCCCGTCCAGCTGTGTAGCTGGAGGGGGTGCCCCCCCCCCTCGGAGCCATTCCAGACCTCTAGAGCAAAACAGAGGCAATGGCTCCATTTTGCTCTAGTAGCCAAGTTTGGCTTCGAAAGGGAGGGGCAGCTTACATGGCGCAGTGTGGTGCCATCCAAAACTTATTGCTTTAACCCCCTCTAGCTACGCTACTTCCCCTGTCTTTACGCATAAAACAAATGCTAAAACAAATACTATTCACAGTGAATTTCTAACTATTTGTTCAAAGATGTCTGGGAAAAAGATAGTTCTGTGTTCATAGATGGCTTGGTCACTCTACCTCAGTTATTGCCAGGAAACACCCTGTATTTTCAGTACTGTATTATATATACTGGATTCACTCTTAAAATGGCAGATTCATTTTCTAAAAGCCACTGTTTTTTCCTATAGCAGGCTAATTGTTGTCTTCAGCATTTTTTTTTTTTTGGTTGCTTCTGCTTTGTGTCTTGCTGTCTTCTTGGAATGAAATGCCATTCATATTCCGTATGCTGTTGATCAGTATGCAAAAGATTTAAGTCTCTCTCTCGCTTGCTGTTAGGTCCTCAGATATTATCATTTAGAATCATGGAACTGCTTACTTCTCTTCAGCTGCCTTTTCCGGTCCACTGCTATCTGCAAGGCCTTCACAATCAGATCTTTGTTATTGAGGATGTTGTACTCGCTCAGTTTTACTAGTTTGTCAAACTCCTTTTCTGAATATCGAAGATCATATATATTATAAGGGCCACAAGCACTAAGATTAACATCCCCATCTTCCATCTCATCAGGATTACGTTTTACACCTATGATAAAAGAGTGAAAAGACGAATAGCTTAGTCATTGTGAGCCATTATTATAACTGCAGTATTTTATAATTTTTATAACATTTTATAATTATGGTCTTGAGTTCTTCTATGCTAAAAATAGCAGCAGATAACAGACATATGTGAGACAGTATCCGTCTTTATTCTGGGCAATGTTTAATTGTTTTTGTGCTACTCTAGGTTTTTTGGCCCAGTCCTAAAGGTGCCTAGCGCTGCTGGAACAAGCATTTTGGCAGCGCTATATGCTTTCAGGCTGTCAGAAAAGGCGACACACTGGAGCATGCAGCCTGGCCACCACTGCAAGCAGTGAGTGGCCGGCTTCACCGCTGGTGCATTCCAGACACCCACCAGCCCCAGTGAGTATGTTTAGGGGGTGGGTGGAACGGAGTTGCAACAGGAGTGGGGAGGAGGGCAGTTTCGGACCTGGAAGGAGGCGTTTCAGTAACAGCAGTACTGCCGCAGGTCTGAGTAGACCTGGTGGACCAGCAGGGGATTACCATGGGGCAATGGAACATTTATTCCCTTGCCCTGAGGAGGCCTCCAGAAGCTGAAAGTCCCCTGCAGTGTGCCACTGCATCACCATGCAGGGAGTTACGGTGGATTGGGCTTGTTCGTTTTGTTTTTGCCTGATGAACTTTTCCTTTGTCAGTGTAACTAGCTTGATGAGCAGTGTTGTAGCTACTCCAGAATGGTCCCGATCTGATGAACACAGCCCCCCAAAAACACCTGAGAAGGAAGTCTCTCCCTCCAAGCTGACAAATGAATGGAAGCCCTATGGAAAGGGAAACTAAGCCTTTACTTGTAAAGTAAGCATTTACTTGTGCCTTGGCTCTTGGTCAGGTCAGGTAAGGAGGAATACAAGGCTACAAGAATGGTCCCAATCTGATGAAACGGGAGCTCAACAAGTGCTCCAAAAGGCAGCCCCCCCCCCGCCCAATAAAAAGAAAAAGAAAAAGGCTTGAGCTGGTAAGGTGAATTGTTCTCTTTTAGACTTGTAAAGTCAGGTGGGTCCTGAAAGTGATGTGTTTTAAATATAAGAACTCAGATTGAACTGGGCACTCGGTAGGGCTGAAAATCTCACTGATTTTTTTTATGAGAGGAGGGTATTGAAGGCAGGCTACAGAGAAAATTCACTTGGTGGAACAGGGATGGCTTCCCCTTATTTGTTTTTTTCTTTAATTTCATGATTTATAATTATTTTAATTTGCTTGATGATGTCACTTCCAGCCATGACATCACTTCCAGTAGGTCCTGGACAGACTGTCATTTTAAAAAGTGGGTCCTGGTGACACCCTAGTGATCAAAATTGTGGAAATCATGTTATACACCATTTGATGCAGAATTTCATCCATTGCTTGTGGGCAAATATTCACTGCATTTATTTTCTGGACATTATTATTATTAATTTTGTGTCGAGACTATTAGTCTCACCTACCTCACAGGGTTGTTGTGAGAACAAAATAAGGGGAGAAACCACGCACACCGTGCCGAGCTCCTTAGAGGAAGGGTGGTATAAACATTTTTTAAAAAAAAAAATAATTATGTCATATGGGGGTGACAAAAATTTATGGGCCCTGGGTGTCGAATGACTTAGCTATGCCACTGATGATGTCGAAGACGATGACGATGATGATGGTTCTAACTTTCAACAAAGTTTAGTGAGGAGAATCATGTGTATCCTGCACAACTGCAGAAGCAGCTCTTAAGTGGTCACTTGGGATGGCAATATTCTTAGGGGCCCCAACAAAGCACGTAGCCCATGTTCTGAAAGGTATTGGTTCAATATCCTCTGCAGCATTGCAAGTAATCTTGGGATAGTAGTTGGCATCCTTCAGTCTCGGAAGACCATGGTGTCATGCTCTGAATGGTGGCTCTGGAACAGAGTGTCCTCTCCAGTGCGCGAAGCCTGGGTAAAGTAGGTATGGAGGATAGGCTGTTACCCATGCAGCAAATCCCCCCTCTCCACGTCGCTGAAATGGTCCAATGGAAAGGCAGAGGCCAATACGGTTGGTTCCAGCGGCGTCGCAGGAGTTGCCAGAACGTGACTGTGTTCAGCCATGAACTGCCTCAGGGACTCCGGCTCCGGATTTTGCCTCGAGGTTGACTCCTGAAGCCTTTTCCATAACTGGATGTAGCCACAAGGCAGTGGAGGTTTGGGATCAGAGTTTTCCTTCTCTCAGATGAGCTGCCTTCCCAGGCTGACGAGTCCCATCTACCTGGTGGCTGTTTAGTCGCCTCTTACGACAAGTACAGCCAAACTGAGGGGGCTGGGGATAAGAATAGGCCCTCAGTTTGGCTGTACTAATCTTGGGATACACCTCTCAGATCCTGCAGTGCAGCCATTTGGAGTCATAGAATCATCTGGATGTCCTGCCTCTGATCACATATACTTTTCTTGAAGGCTGCAATCTTATGCATACTTATCTGTGAGTAAGCCACATTAAACACAGACTTACTTCTGAGTACACATGCATAGAATTGGGCTGTTCCCCCTCCCTGCCACACAACTGTTTTCTCAACAGCTTGCCCTCAGGTATTCATTTGCAAATATTCTTGTTGCAGCAATCCCAGCATCCTCTGGCTCTTGAGTCAACTCTTTCAGATCTCCCGCTTGGACAATCAAAGAACAAAGTCAGTCCCAGTGAAATCAGCTCCTGCAAACTTACCAGGTGCTTTGTATTCTCTGAAGGTGTCATTAACTTGGGGGTAAAGAAGCACTAAAGGAGTTTCAGGGCTTTCTTGATCTCCAACCAGGTAGCACTCTTTTACTTCGTTTTCTTCCTCTTCTTTACTTGGAATAATCTTGGGGAATGGAATTCCTTGTTCTGAGAAATACTCCGAGGCTTCTACCAGAGACTGTGCAATCACCGGAAAATAAATCAGAATAAAATGTTGAGATCCTTACTTGACAAAGAGACTGGAAGTAGATTCACACACGTGGCTGCTGTACTCAGCCTGTACATATGATCATACATCCCACGTACAGGTGTAACAATTTCTTTATATGCATAACCAGTAACAAGTACCACCAATATGCATCACGGGGACCTCTGCAGACACGTGCAAATCTATAATAAGACCACAATAACTCAGATCTGGAGACGCTAATTGCTTTTATGATACCGTGTCCATAAGGAGAGCAGAATATTTCTCTCATCTCACTTTCATCACTAAACAGCTTTTATCTTACTTTCATCAAACAGGAAAGATAGCATTTGCCAGTTTCCCCCTTGCATTGCCCTGGAGATGGCAGAAGAGGAAGCAGCTGCAAGAAAATTCCAGCGGAAGAGAAAGCAGTCGGTCCTGACAAACAGCTTCCTCTTTGCTGTCAGCAAGCCAGCAAGCTATGCCCACAGTTATTACAGGGCTTGTTTTGTGTGTGTGTTTATTACAGGATTCTGTCTGGTGTCTTCTCACCCCTATCTGCGATCCTGTGCTGTAATTTAAATGTATGATGAGGTCCACTTTTCTCTCAGGCCTCATAAGTGGTGGGTAGCTGCTAGCGAAGAAAAAGGCGTTATCCACCAGGTACAGGAGATCTTCAGCTCCCGTCAGCTGGTTAGGAAAAGTGTCGAGATCGCAGTCTGAAAAAAACAGATGTATTATGGAAAGCAGGCAATCAAATCCCTGAAAAAAGTAAAGAAAAAAGGTAGTTCCTCTTCCCCCCCCCTCTATACTCATAGGTAGAGGTGTTTGAAAATGGTGCTATTTATTTTACTCAGAAATAAGCCCATTGTGTTCAGTAAGACTTAGACTGTCATCCTACCTTACCAGAAACAAACACCTCTATCTGTAAGTTATTATTGTTGAATACATTTATATCACACCATCCCTCCAAAGAATGCAGATGGCTTACTTAGGGCCCAATCCCATCCAACGTTTCAGCACTGGTGAAGCTGCAATGCAGTTCTGACGTAAGAAAACATATGTTCTCTTACCTTGAGGAGGCCTCCATGACTGCTTCTCCACTGCAGGATGCAGTACATGCCCTGTTGGCACTACTATATTGGCACAAGAAATTTGGATAGAATTGAGCCCTTAGTCCCCTCTCTCTCAGTTTTATTCTCACATGACCCTGTGAGATAGGCTAGGCACACGCACACACACATACACACACACACACACACCCACAGAGAGAGAGAGAGAGAGAGAGAGAGAGAGAGAGAGAGAGAGAGAGAGAGAGAGAGAGAGACTGTGGCTAAAGGTAACCCAGAGTGAGTAGGGATTTGAGCCTTTGTCCCTCTGGTCCTTGTCCATTACACTATACTTGTCCATTATACAGTACACTCTTGTCCACTATATCTGAAACATCACCTGATGCCAGCTCAGGTACACTGCACCTGTGCTCTTACTGTGCAAGGATTGTGTCACCTTGAAACCTGGAAGCAGGGTGAAACTGGGATTCAAGGCAGCACATGAGAAGTACGGTAAGTACAGGAACTATTTGCTTTGCACTGCAGTGCGCATGAGCCTGCTTTGTGCTCACTCTAGTGTGAGGCAAATCATTCTTGGATTGAGGGACGGAGGGAGGCAGTGCTAGTTAGAGGAGGCAGCTGCAGCAACAGAGGTGGTGAAAGGCACCCAAAGTCCACTGCCCCCTTACACCCTTCACAATCTGCCATCAATGCGACTGCTTCTAGTCACTGCATGGATGGGCCAGCCCGGACTACACTCACTCTCATTAAAGGCTTCTTGTCTTGCTCATACAACCTATTCAAAGGAGTCCTTCATTAAGAGGGAAGCTCTTGCTGTACCTTTCCACTTTGAAAATTCACTCCTGATATAGTTGTCGTGCATCGGGCAGCCTTTCAAAAAATTGGGGACCACTGAAACTGCTGGTCTCCACATAATAACATCTTGGAAAACACTGGCAAGACTACCCTGAGGGTACTGCATATGGGTCCGTAGTTTACTGTTCCATGTACAGTGATCACATTCATCTGCAGAAGACACAACACATGTTAAATGCATGCTTTTTTTTTTGGTGTTAGTTCTGTGTGGTAACAACAATTTGTAATGTGGTTCCTGGAATTCGTACAAGCTTCCTTTTCTTACAGCACAGTCCTACACATGTTTACTCAGAAGTAAATATGATTGAATTCAATGGAACTTACTCCTATGTAAGTGAGTATTTTATAGGATTGCTGCCTTCATCCATTTAGGTTTCCCACAAGTGTACTTTTTTCCCTAGTCTGCTAAAACCTCAAGTTACTTTCTCAGGATTGTACCTTCACTGTGTGGTGTAAGCTAGAAATAAACTCCACCTAATGGTTTATTGATGCCACTGCTGCCATTTTGTGCAACATGGTGCATCATGTCATTTTTCTGCATCATATAAGGAATTTTATACCAACTACACTCCGTAGCTCACAACTACTCACAAAAGATGTAGCAACAATCACAGGATTCAGCAATCCCATTGCTGAATAGATAGAGCATTTACTTTGTCTCTATTGCTGGTCTTGTTATCATTTGGACCAGAAGTGATCACCATGGGGCCAACACAGACAGTATGGCATCAATCACAAAAGTCCCACAATCTCTGCAAGAAGAAACTATTTGGAAGTGCTCATGTTTGGTGATAATCCACCCCAAATTCTTCCAATCCATACAGGACTGAAGTCTTTGAGCCCCCAGTCTTGTACTGACTATCAACAGTGGGGTACAGATGGGAGAAACCAGTGATGTACAAAGAGGGTTGGGGGGGGCTGCAGGCCCCAGGTGCCAGGGTGTGAGGAGTGTCCAAGGGGGGTGACTGGGGTAGTGTGCCCCCTCTGTGGTGCATTGGGTGTTTCCCAGACTCTCCACGGAGGTGGGGTGGGTGAGCAGCACTCATCACTTAAAGCAGCAAGCACTTCGTATCTGGGCCCACCCACCTTCATTTGGCTCCGAAATTGAGCAGTTCCAAACGCAGGGGGCATGTTGGCCCAGGTGCAGGGAGATACAGTGACATGGGGGGAGGTGATGTTTCCATGTCACCTGACCTCAGGTGCCATTAGACCCTGGGATGCTTCTGGGAGAAACCCCTCTTTTTCATAAAATTACAGAATTCGGTGGCTTCCCACCCACAAACATAAAGCATGTTGCATACCACCAATATGGTCTTATTCCAAAGATGGTTTCATATTTTGTAGTGAGACACAAAATTTGGCAAAGTTGAGGAGCCAGCTTCTTAAATTGTTTCATGTTAAATTGTGAAAAAGCAGTTGATGGGTCATTGAATAAATTATATTCTTTTAGACAGAAACCTAGGTGTTTTTTTTAAAAGTATGCACTCAAAATGTTAGGTGTAATGAAACAAACATGTCTTTGAACACGTGTGTATCATACAGGTATACTCAACCATAACTCTTTATTGAATTTATATTTGTGTGTTATCTAATGAATTTATACTTCAACTTTCTCCAGGAAAGAACAAAACTGGAAGTGGATTACAATCGGTTTTTTACTTTCTCAAGCTGTGGGGAGCCTTGGCTTCTCAGGGCTCCCCCCACACACACCCCACCCCAATAGCAGGTAAGGCACTTTAGAAAAAAGTCACCTCTTCCCCACGGCACCACGATCCTGGGGATTGCATTGCTGCCTTCCACCCTGCCCCTGCAAAGACTAACCATGGTCTTCAAACTCCCAGGGAGTTTGAGAACCAGTGTGATGAGCCAAGCTGGGCAAGGGTCAAGCAGACAGATGGACAGTCTCACATTCGCTAGGATCTCTCAGCAACATCTTCACAATCACAAAAAATGGGACCCATAGGCTCCATGTGAATGTAAACTGTAACAGTCCGTGTAGAGTCTAACAGCCCAATCCGGACTGTCCAGCGTGCAGGGCTGCAGCGGCGCTGAAAATGGCTGCTGCTGCAACCAGTGCACTCCAGGCAGCCACCGCCTCCTCCTTAGGAGAAGGGTAGATCTCCTTCCCTCGGGTAAACTGAGTAACCCTGCAATGACCCAAAGGTCAGTGTAGAATGAAGAGCTTCCATGTCGGGTGGCCAGCTGAACACAGAGGCTCTGGATCCAGTGGAGCAAGGCTCCACCAGTCCTACCTCACTCCAACCCTGCTCCCTCCCCTCAGCATGCCTCCTCCCCGCCCTCCCTCTGCCTCCTCCAGCCCAGAATGTCTCCTCACCACCTCCCCCCGCACCTCCACGTACCTTTCCGCTGCTCAGCGGTCCTCACGACCAAGCGGCAGAGCTCCAGTGCTCTACTGGTGCTAGCCCAGTGTCTATGAGCGCTGGACTAGCACCGGTGGAGCACTGGCGCTAGGGCCTGCAAACGTGCCTTATGGCATGTTTGCAACAGTGCGTGCCGGCGGTGAGCTGGTGTGCACTAAGTACGATTGGGCCCTAAGTGATGGTGGATGCCAGCAATTTTATCTGCATTTATGACTCTGTCTAATAAGCAGAGGGAAAAAAATTAAAATAACTTGCCTAGGTCGATTACTCTATCATTTGTCCACTTCTGCCAAAAGTCCTCTGTACTCACACACATAAACCAGGCGTCCATGAGGTTGACAGAAAACACACTACTCCAGATTCCTGCAAGACAAGAGAAATTTATGTATTCATCTGCTGCCCTTTGCAGAAAGCTGCAACATAACACATAACATACAAAAGAAACAAGGTAGAAACTGATAAAATTGTTTAACCGTAATAAACAATGACAGTAAGAAAGGCATTGCTCACCCAAAGGCCATCAGAATAACCATGTGATTGTCAGCCAAATGGGATGAGTCTCTCTGGTATTACTGTGTTTGTGACAGCTGGAAAGTGTGTTATGCCACAGGAACACATGTTCTAGCAGCGTAACGGCCAGAAAGGATTGGGAAGTCACTGCTGAAATTTTTAATCTAGTGCAGCAGTCACCAAACTTGCGACCACTGCATAACAGAAAACTGGTCCCTGTGCAGACCGGAGCTTACCATTCCGCTGTGTGGCCGCATGACCTTCTAGTTAGATCAGGAGACAGGGACACTCTGGGTAGTTGTGTCTGTTGCCCTGCGTCCCAGAAGGCTGTTTGACAAGATGCCCAGGGAGATGCGACTGTCCAGAGTGTAACTGTCCTCCAATCTAACTAGAAGTCATGCAGCCATGCAGTGGAACGATAAGCTCTGCTTATGGGGTGGAAGGGTTATTCCAGACCCTGGATCTGGTCCCCTGGTGTTTGGAATGCCCTGGTCTAGTGGCATGTCAGTGCGCATAATAAAAAATGCTTTAGTAATTAAATTACCTTCCAAATAGCAAATCCGTGATTCTGGGATTTTCTTCATCAAATGACCCATGAAGAATTCGCTGCCAAAATGTTCAGCACGGATATAAGCTCCATACTTTTGGAATCCCACTTCATAAGGAGTAAACTCCAACCACTCTAATAAGGAAGCCACAAGAGAATAATGCCACAATGTTTCATAGGCTGCAATCCTAACCACACCTACCTGACAGTAAGCCCCATTGAACAAAATAGAACTGAGTAGACCTGGTTAGGATTGTGCCCATACATATATACACTTTTAAAAACACATTCAAACAATTAAAATACTAGTCAGACACAGACGAAAGATCAAGCACTATGGCAATGGCAGTAGCATATACAGGAGGTCCTATAACAAAACTCGAAAATTAGAGGAGTTGTGTTCAAACAATTTTTTTTATTGATAGCTTTGAGTATTCCCAAATTACATGTATCAGTTTTTGTAGCTCTGTTATATCGTCTGAGGTTTTTAAATGGCAGGTATAAGTCTAGATCTTAATTATTACCTCTGAAACCTCGATTGCTTAGTTTTTCCTTCACATTGAGACACAGATAGACAGGCAAAGGGTTCTGGCCGTTGATCAATGCTTGTTGCTGATCTGTGAGTTTATTGGGGTTTTCCTTTTTGTGAAAATAGAGACAAAACAATTAATGTTACTGAAAATGCCATGATAAGCTGTGTAGAGATCTGGAATTGGTGTCCTGAACTGAACCCAGATCACTGTGTAGTCAGTCTACCTGAGACACCTACTCTGATGTATTTATTCATTCTAAACTAAATTGTAATAATGGATATAATTAACTTAGCATAGTAATAACTGAAATCTGAAGCACATGTCAGAGTCCCTCCCTGGGTGAATATCTGAGAATATTCAAAGAAAGCCAAATGAGCTTCTGCAAGGTGAGTGAAATTTCTTTATGGGTTTCCTGCACATCCCTATCTTAAATTCAGTCATGTGAATGTTCAACATGAACATAAGTAGATAGCAATCGTGTACACAATCTCCTGGGAGCAAGTCCCATTGAACATGAGACTTCTGAATAGACATGCATAGGATTTTGTTGTTTGGATGTTTAAAAAAAAAAGTGAATATGCCTCTGTTTTTCTCTCAAAATGGCTCTGAAGGAGAGGGGGAGGAGCCCCTTGCATGCTGTGATGAGGCTCCCTGCAAAACTTAGTGCTTTGCCCCCCACCCAGTTACGCCACTGATCGTGCCTTTAATTAAAGTTGGGTATTAACTGGAAAAACAGAAATGTGAAAAAGAGAACACAGTATAGTACCCCATCACATAACATGGCTTCAATGATGAGTCCCCAAAGATCTGTAAAGGATATTCTGTGCCCTTCTTGAGTCCGCTGCCATAACTCCTTTGCATAGTATGTCAGACGTTCCAAAGCAAAACTGGCAAGGAACTTGTTTTTTCTCACATGTTTTTGAACATGAACAAGTTGCTCCTCTAGATCTTTTTGTGACCAGTTAGGATCATCATACAAATGTGACATTGTCCTAGAAGGAAACACAATAAAATAAGAGATACTTTGAGTTCAGAATGGGAGTCAGTACAAGAGACTTTGCTATAATTTCTTTAGTTTGAGTTCTATGTTTTGAGGTCTGTGTTAAAATATATATGACAGTACTGGTTTCCAGAGGATACCCGCTGAACGAATTGTCTAAGTGTCTTGTAAGGGCCTGATCCTGAACCCTCAGTGCCGTCCTTCTGCCAGTGCTGAGTGTTGCAAACATGCTGCAAGGCACGCTCGCCAGTCTGCACTCAACCAGCACCAGCCAGAGGTCCGCATGCCACCCAGAACTAGGGACAAACTCTGAGCAGCAGAGAGGTCAGTTGGGGAGGGGGAAAGGCATTCTGGGGTGGGGGAGGGAGGGGGTGAGAGGGTTGGGAGTGCCGGAGCTCTGCTCCACTGGATCCAGAACCCCACATCAGACCTCCTGGCAAAATAAGCAGCACAGACTTGAGTAGCCCCATTGTGGGGCTTGGGCCTTCCCCCAAGGAGACACCAGCGGCTGCACAAAGCCCATAGGATGCAGCAGTTGCTATTTTGGAGCTGCTGCTTCTCTGGGCGCAAGTCAGCTCAGGATTGGGCTGTCAGTCTCTTTCTGAAGGAGCCACTATTGGTCCACAAGTTGACTCCACCCACCACCTCCCACCCCTATGAAGTCCAAGAAGTATCTCAGTATTACACATTTCATTGCGTCATGGATCACACGACTCTCATGTTTCTTTACCATGTTGTGCCAGATAAACCAGTGAAATAGGAAACACAGTCCAAAATACCCAACTTCTGGATAGCCAGCAGGTGGGCATACAATGCTGTAAGTGCTCGGATTCCACCGCCTGTTGTCATAATTGCCACCACGGGCACCTGTAACATACCACAAGAAAGTTACAGTCTTCATCAGGATGAAGAACTTTATTTGGGGGCATAATTGTAGCAGAGAAGAATGGAAACTGCTGCAGGATAAATTCATCATTACTGGAGAATCACTAACAATAGCATTTCAAATGGAAGCCTGCTCAGATCCACAGCAGAGCCTTTAGATGAGAGCAAATCAGCTGGAGAGACGTGGAGTCATGGTGATGAAAACAGCTCTCTGAACAGCAGCAGCAGGTTTGGTGAAGAACAGCATTCCAGTCCTTGCACCTGGAGTTTAGACCACAGGAATTCTAACTGCCTTAGGGAAACTGGTGACTGTTGTTCCTTAGGGGCCACAAGAGGGCCAAAAAGGCAGGGAACAAATAACTAATTAACAGCCCAATCCTGTGTGTTGGCCTTGACCAGAGGAATGCACATTCTGCTGATGGAATGCCAAATTCCAGGCAGAAGTGCCTGGATCCAGGCACGCATTGTGTATCATTGTCATATTCGCTGACACCACCAGTGAGTGAGTGAGGCCACCAGCACAATCCTTGGTGGGCTGGCAGTTGAGGCCACCATCAACCAGGCCAGGCAAATTGGCAATGGGGACAGGTGGTGGGAAGGACAGGGGAGGGAGTAGGAGGAACAGAGGGTTTCTGGGTGGGAAGGGGGAGGAACCAGTATGGGGAGGAGCTGGGAGTGAGATCCAGTGGCAATGGTGCAAACCAGACCTTATCCCCTACTTTTATAACCTCCCCACTCCCTTCCTCTCCTCATACATACACCACCAAAATAGGTAGCATATATCCAAGGAGACCCACTGACAACTGAGCAGTCTATCGGAAGTTAAGTATGAAATGTTGTCCGATCACACACACCCATACCATAGGATGCAATTTGTGTCTTTTTGGTGTGGCTGCATCAGTGCTGGTGGTAGGGGATAGGACTGGGGCCTAAATAATAGAATAGCAATATCTAACTTTTCCTAGACCATGGCACAGGCTCCTTTACCAGGAAGACTAAAAGCAGTAACATTTCCTTCCCAGCTCAATAAGTCTCACAATCTGCTCTCAGTAACATCTACCACCAGAGGGCACAATGGCCTTTTCCATGCTGGAGAGCTGACTCCCTGTCACAGTCCCTTTTTGTGTGCATAGATATCGTTCCTGAACTGGGGGTTGGGAAAAGAAAAAAACATGATCCAAGATGTCATCTATATTATTACATTTCAATATATTATGCTGCTTCCCCCCACCTCATCATCCTGCAGATCTTCCTCAAGTTGAAGAACCCGTTTCAAAGCAGCAGCTGCCACCTTCCTCCGCTTCTGCATGAATTCCTGTTCCTCTGCGCAGAGATCAAACCCCAAGCGTAAATCTGAGTCTGACGTCCTGTAACACAAATGAATCGTGCATCACAGCTTGCAGACCACTATAGTGAATATTCATAAGCAGATCAATACAAGGAAACATTGTCCAACTTCTCATGGGTGACAGGGCACAGCAGGAATTGCCTAGGCCCTAAGCCAGCAGTCCCCAAATTTACCCTGGTCACAGCACACATAGGCTTGCAGTAATTCTTTCACAGCGCCCCTACAGTTCTGTTGCTGTAGAGCAGTAATTTTCAAACTTTTTCATCTCACAGCACACTGACAAGGCACTAAAATTGTCAAGGCACACCATCAGGTTTTTGACAATTGACAAGGCACACCACGCTGCCAGCAGAGGACTCATAACCCCCATTTGCCCTACTGATAAACGACTTTCCCCCAAATTCCTGTGGCACACCTGCAGACCATTCATGGCACACTGGTTGAAAATGGCTGCTGTAGAGCCTGCATGCAGCCAGAACTTCTGGAAAAATCCCATGGCACACAGTTTGAGAACCACTGATCCACATCATTCTTTACCTTTTGACTGCAACCTTGTCTAGTTTTTGTACAAAGGCCTGTCTGATGCTTCTGTATGGCATGAGGCAGTGCAAGCCTATCCAGGTCAACTCATGCATAAGCCCCACTGAGTGTAAGGAAAAAAGTGTAAGGAATCTTATTGGGGCCAGATGGCAGCAGAATGTGGGTCCTGCCAATGCTAATTACCATAAAGCAGTCAGTGCTGGCTGTAAAAGGCACGCTTGCAGTGCACTGTGTAGCCAGTGCGCTTGAATGTTCCCAGCAGTGGATCCCCAGCTGCCTGCCTGTCATCTTGTGGGAGCTCTCTGGAGTGCCCCCCTGTATATACAAATATTTGAGATGAGTTCTCTCTTGACCTTGGATTCAAAACCCAACATTTGGTTTCCTGAATTAAAAAGTTATTTGTATCGAAAAAATGAAGACAGATATTTTAAGCGCCCCTCCCCATTTTTACAATGAATCAAGCAGAAGTATCCAAAAACTTAAGAATCTGTATATAACTTACCAGTCCTTTGTTTTGAGGTGTAAATTAAGTTCTTTGTCCTGCAAATCAAAAATATAAATATCACAAATTCGGCAATGTTCCTAGAATATTTGCAAAGTTCCTCCAAGACAGGAAAATATTCCACCTGTTTTCTACCAGGCTTGTTTGTGCTATTGTTAATATCAGAAACTGGAAACTGTATAATTTCTTTAGCCTTTCTGGTGAATGCTGACAGTTGCTAATTTCTGGCATTCATAACAACATGTATATGATTCTACCTAGAGGTTTTCCGCCTGCAAAAGGAAACTGACTGATGCACTCCCAAGGAATTATTTGAAAAATGCAGCTGCTGTCTAGGGAGGCTTGGGGCAGGACATCTTCCTTTGTAGCACAATCCTAAACATGCTTACCTGGAAGCAAGTCCCATTGCGTTCAATAGAGCTTAGGGCACAATCCTAACCAACTTTCCAGCACTGACATACTGGGCAATGCAACTCTGAGGTAAGGTAACAAACATTACTTTACCTTGAGGAGGCCTCCATGACTACCCACTAACTGCAGGATGCAGCACATGCCTCACTGGCACAGAACATGAGAACATAAGAACAGCCTCACCGGATCAGCCCATAGGCCCATCTAGTCAATCTTCCTGTATCTCACAGTGGCCCACCAAATGCCCCAGGGAGCACACCAGATAACAGGAGACCTCATCCTGGTGCCCTCCCTTGCATTGGCATTCTGACCTAGCCCATTTCTAAAATGAGGAGGTTGCACATACACATCATGGCTTGTAACCCATAATGGATTTTTCCTCCAGAAACTTGTCCAATCCCCTTTTAAAGGAGTCCATCACCACATCCAGCGGCAAGGAGTTCCACAGACCAACCACACGCTGAGTAAAGAAATATTTTCTTTTGTCTGTTCTAACTCTTCCAACACTCAATTTTAGTAAATGTCCCCTGGTTCTGGTGTTATGTGAGAGTGTAAAGAGCATCTCTCTAGCCACTCTGTCCATCCCCTGCATAATTTTGTATGTCTCAATCATGTCCCCCCTCAGGCGCCTCTTTTCTAGGCTGAAGAGGCCTAAACACCATAGCCTTTCCTTATAAGGAAGGTGCCCTAGTCAAGTAATCATCTTAGTCACACTCTTTTGCACCTTTTCCTTTTCTGCTATGTCTTTTTTGAGATGCAGCGACCAGAACTGGACACAATACTCCAGACGTGGCCTTACCATCGATTTGTACAACGGCATTATAATATTAGCTGTTTTGTTCTCAATACCCTTTCTAATGATCCCAAGCATAGATTTGGCCTTCTTCACTGCCGCCGCACATTGGGTTGACAATGTCATTGACCTGTCCAGCATCACCCAAAGATCTCTCTCCTGATCTGTCACAGACAGCTCAGAACCCATCAGCCTATATGTGAAGTTTTGATTTTTTGCCCCAATGTGCATGACTTTACACTTACTGACATTGAAGCGCATCTGCCATTTTGCTGCCCATTCTGCTAGTTTGGAGAGATCCTTCTGGAGCTCCTCACAATCATTTCTGGTCTTCACCACTCGGAAAAGTTTGGTGTCGTCTGCAAACGTAGGCACCTTACTGCTCAACGCTGTCTCCAGGTCATTTATGAAGAGGTTGAAAAGCACCAGTCCCAGGACAGATCCTTGGGGCACACCGCTTTTCACTTCTCTCCATTGTGAAAATTGCCCATTGACACCCACTCTCTGTTTCCTGGTTTTCAACCAGTTCTCAATCTATGAGAGGACCTGTCCTGTAATTCCCCGACTGTGGAGTTTTTTTAGTAGCCTTTGGTGAGGGACCATGTTGAACGCTTTCTGAAAGTCCAGATATATAATGTCTACGGGTTCTCCCACATCCACATGCCTGTTGACCTTTTCAAAGAATTCTATAAGGTTCATGAGGCAAGACTCACCCTTACAGAAGCCATGCTGATTCTCCCTCAGCAAGGCCTGTTCGTCTATGTGTTTTGAGATTCTATCTTTGATGAGGCATTCCACCATCTTACCCAGTATAGATGTTAGGCTGACCGGACTACAGTTTCCCGGGTCCCTCCTCTTTCCCTTTTTAAAGATAGGTGCGACATTTGCTATCCTCCAATCCTCTGGCACCGTGGCCATTTTGAGGGACAAGTTGCATATTTTAGTCAAGAAATCAGCAACTTCATTCTTCAATTCCTTAATAACTCTTGGGTGGATGCCATCAGGGCCTGGTGACTTATTGATCTTTAATTTATCAATGAGGTCTGAAACATCTTCTCTTTTAACCTCTATCTGACTTAATTCCTCGGTCAGGAGGGGCCGTTCGGGCAGCGGACAGATGCAAAGAACTCATTTAATTTCTCTGCCATCTCTAAGTCTCCTTTTATCTCCCCTTTCCCTCCCTCACCATCCAGAGGGCCAACCGCTTCTCTGGCAGGTTTCCTGCTTCTAACATATTTGAAGAAGCTTTTGTTATTCCCCTTAATGTTGCTGGCCATGCGTTCCTCATAGTCTCGCTTGGCCTCCTGTATCACCTTCTTACATTTCTTTTGCCACAGTTTATGTTCCTTTTTATTCTCCTCATTAGGGCAAGACTTTCATTTACGGAAGGAAGCTTCCTTGCCCTTTACAGCCTCTCTAACTTTGCTCGTTAGCCTTGCTGGCACTCTCCTGGATTTAGTGGAACCCTTTGAGGTATACACCTCTGCTGGGCCTCTGTTGTTTTAAGCAGCCTCCATGCACTCTGGAGAGATTGGACTCTCTTTACCCTTCCTTTCAACCTCCTTATAACCAGCCTCCTCATTTGAGGGAAGTCCACTCGTTGGAAGTCAAGTGTTTTTGTGACAGATTTGCCCGGTATTCTTCCCCCGACGTGCATGTCGAAACAGATCGCAGCATGATCACTGTTCCCCAATGGCTCTGTAACATTGACATCTCTATCCAGGTCCTGTGTACCGCACAATATTAAATCCAGAGTCACCTGTCCTCTGGTGGGCTGACTAGCTGCTCTAAGCCACAGTCATTTAGCACGTCAAGGAATCCAGTCTCCTTTTCGTGACCAGAACACAAATTGACCCAGTCTATATGAGGATAATTGAAGTCCCCCATGATTACAACCCTGTCCTTCCTTGTCACCTCCCTGATCCATTTCCTCATTTCAAGGTCCCCTTCCAATTTCTGGTATGGAAGATGATAGTACACCCCCAGTATTACATCGCTCCACGGGCCCGGTAATTTAACCCACAGAGATTCTACGGTGGAGTCGGGCCCACCTTCAATCTCTACTTTGCTGGATTCTATCCCTTCCTTAACATAAATGGCCACCCCACCCCCAACATGCCCCTGCCTGTCCCTCCTGTAGAGTTTATAGCCCGGGATTGCGGTATCCCACTGATTTTCCGCATTCCACCAGGTTTCCGTTATGCCCACTATGTCAGTGTTTTCCTTAGTCACCAGACATTCCAGTTCTCCCATCTTTGCTCAGAGACTTTGGGCATTTGCATAAAAGCATTTGTACATGGAATGCCCCAGGATGGGCTGCTTATTTGCTCCTTTGTCCCCGCATCCTCTCACTGTGCCAAACTGTCTATCACATCCCATCACGCTACCATTCCCAATTTCTTCTCCTACTCTGCCTTTGTCTTGTTGTTCTCTAACCTCCCCATCCTCGTCCCATAGAGATGAGGACCGGATGCCCCTCAGCTCCTGTCGGCCTTCCCCCAGGGATCAGTTTAAAAGCTGCTCTGCCACCTTTTTAATGTTATGCGCCAGCAGTCTGGTTCCATTCTGGTTCAAGCGAAGCCCGTCCCTCTTGTACAGGCTCCGCTTGTCCCAAAACGTTCCCCAGTTCCTAACGAATCTAAATCCCTCCTCTCTACACCACCATCTCATCCACGCATTGAGACCCCTGATCTCCGCCTGCCTAGCTGGCCCTGCGTGTGGAACAGGTAGCACTTCCGAGAACGCTATCTTTGAGGTCCTGGCTTTCAGCTGCCTACCTAAGCTAAGCCAGTGCTGGAAAGTTGGTTAGGAAAGTGTGCATAGGATTGGAGGCCTAGTTTCAAATTGTGGGTATTCCTCAAGAGCACCCATATTTCTCACCAACTCATTGGTTCCACACACACTATGATTGGAATGAGAAGACACACTTGACACTGAAAACTGTTGCCCCATATCCTGCTCTCCCCTTCATCTTGATAATTTCAGGCATATTTGCTTCTGTCATGACATCACTGTGTTCTGCATTCTCTCATGTACCACTTATCTTCACTAGCTGCAGAGGTGGAGAGAGGGACAAGGCAATGATATCCTGGAGAACTTCCACCCTGAGTGATTATTATCTTCCAACAATTAAAGTAGAATACATGCCAAATGCACAGAGCTGACTCATTTTTGGTGATAACATTGCTGTCATTACTCAGAGATCTCTTCCCCCAACCTGTAGTCTGAAATGGTATTCCTCCTGCTTTCTGGTGGCTTTCAATTATTCTTTTCCAGGCAGGTAGAACTAAGACTGAAACCCTACATGAGCTGCAGAGGATTTGGCACCACTAGCTAGTCCAGCACACAACACTTTTCCACTTGACGTTCTTCTGCTTTCACAAACCCATCACTTAGTACCCCTTTCCATCACCATTTGACTTCTTTCCACCCCATCCAGCCTTCCTTGTAAGCTGCATGGCAGGTGTAATCAAAGCTCTGCACAGCTTCCCTTTTGGCACTCCTGAGCTTGGCAGTGATGATGACGTCATCACCAAGTGCTCTGGCCAGCCTCCGCAGCCATCATATGCCTCCAAGTACTCCACAAAGAAATTAGAGGGTATATTGAACCTAAAATGGCTGCTGCTGCATCCAATGGACATCTGGCAGCTGCCGGCAGCTCCTTAGGGGAAGGGGACATTTGTCTCTTTCCTCCAGGTAAGGGAGCAGGTTCCACAATGGGGTTACTCGACTCTGCACCAGTTATTTAGCTGGCACAGAGTAAAGAGGTCCTGTGTTGAACTGGGAGGTCCAACGCGGGTGTCTGTATCTGGCCAGTCCCACCACCCTCCCGCCCTGCTCCCTCCCCTGCCCTGCCTTCCCCCTGCCCTCCCCCCCAGAACGCCTCCCCCATTCCAATTCACCGCTCCTCTGCCTGTAGTTCGTCCATAGCTCCAGGCAGTGTACGACAGGCCTCTGGTTGGCATGACTCAGCGTGGGCTGGTATTGAGCCAGAGCCAGCCTGGCAGTGAATGTTGAAGGCATGCTGGTGCTGAAAGGTCTGGATCAGGCCCTGAAGCTACAATGTACAAGTTGTTGGGAAACAACTTATGTATCATGATGTCCCAAAAATTGACTTGCCAGAATGGTGGGGTGTCTTTTCCTTTAGTAGGGTCAACACCATCCCCTCCCCAATTTATTTTTCCAAGTACTATAATATAATGTTTGTAATTAGCGGAATATGGATTTATTTTTCCTGAGTTGAAGTCGTAATGTTCCCAATTCATCCTGAATGTTTGGCAGTACTTACCTCTTTTATTAAACCCTGATCAGAGGGAAATGAATTCAGAGGAAGGGTCAGATTCTTGTATCTGTACGCATTTGGTCCACACGACATACAGCCACACTGAAAATAAATAAGGTTTCTTTGTAAAAAAAAAAAATGAAAACAAAAACAGATGTTTAATTAAAGACGTTGCAAATTAAAATCATCCAGATTACTACCATGCTCATCTATAACATACAAAGGAGGGAAGTGACCTCTTCTTTGGGAGCAACACGTCCAGTTCGGCTTGCTTATGTTTGGCATAATGGAAAAGGATAAAATCAGCTAAATGCAAGCTTGATGCACAGTTGACTGAAATGTTTTGGGTTTCTTCATAGGATCCTTTCAATGTACATCTGACATCTTGGTCTAAAGAAAGAGAACCAAGTAGATAAATAAGTTTTACTACTTCCAGTTGTGTGACAATGATTTAATACTACTATATTTGAAGTCTGTTAAGCTAAGAGCAATTTGTAATGTTAAATACAATTGTAGGTGAAATCAGAATCTTCACTGCTGAGTTGTTATTCCCTGTCCCCCCCCCATCCTGTCCTCCCCCCCAGCTTGGAAGGGGCATGGCATATGGAGGGAAGGAGAATATTCCTTTGGATGGAATATACCATTGGATGGTATTGGTGAATGGCATTGAGAGCATACAGAGCTGATCGTATGAGGATAAGGGCATAATCCAAACTTGTCCTTGGGAACTTGCACCAGCCCAGGAGGATTGCAAACGTGCTGTAAGGCATGTTTGCACCTCCTCAAGAGTTGGCTGAGCTGGCGCACAGACATGTGCCAGCGCACAGAGGCTAAATCCAGTCTCTGTACCAACATTGGGAGCAAGCCTTGTGTCAACTGAGCTCATGCAAGGCTCTGAGGAGGGTGGGGAGGAAGCGGGAGGGAGGCGTTCTGGGGCAGGGGAAGGGCGGACAGAGGGCGGCCCCGGGGGGGGGAGGTGGGCGGGAGAGGGAGGCAGGGCTGGGATCTGGCTGTTATGCCGGATCCTAGCCCCTATACCTGAGCAGTGCGGAGCAGCTTCAAGCTGCTCTGCTCTCCTCGGACTTATGCCTCCTCAGAAGGTGATGCAAGTCCAAGGAGACCCATAGGGGCTGCAGTGGCTTACCTGGGGGTAAGGGGGAAAGTTTCCCCTTACCTTCGGCTGAGCCACTTTGCAGCCCTATCTTGCGCTGGATGCAGCGCAAGCCTCCTGACTTTCCTGTTCCAGCGCAAGATAGAATTGCACTGCACCTTGGACATAGGAGTATTCCATGGAATAGCCAAGGGGTGGCAGATCATGATCTTCTGCTGCCTAAGTGATCCTGAGAGCTTTTTTGCTAGTCAAGTCCAAGGCACTAGGCCAAAGCCTGATGTACTGCAGGCTCCTGATGTGAATGAAATCTGAAAAGGACAGAGTTACTATCTAATTTCCAGTGGATTAGAGTGGATTTTTCAGGAATTGTACTGGATCCAGTCTGAACACATGAAGTATAGTCCTGAAGTCTAAAAGGTGATAATTAGTTATAATTATAACCCTAAATTAATGAGGGTTAATATAGGGATAATTAGGGTTGTTGGCAAGACACATTTAAGGAAGCAATATCCTCACATTTAGAATGCTTTTTCTTCTTCTTCTGGTCCACCTGAATTTCCAAGCAGGCAAGTTCACGACACTGCAATAGAGACAACAGACAGAATAGTGGGTAAGAAGATTTTCCAGTGCACTTGTCTGCTTGAAGATTGTGCAAGCAGTTGATTTTTTTCCTGAAATCATACTTCCAATTGACTGACTAATCCTAACCTGGGCCAGCCTCGAGTACAGCCGTGCTGGAGCAGCCTCTGCTGCATGCCATGGGCCAGCAGGTAACCAGGCAGTAATAGAAAGATAAGTAACAAAATTTTAGTTACTGCTCTGTTGCACCGTGATCCCCAATGGGCTCTTTGGCTGGCATAAATCCAAGTGGGTCAAAGGAAGTGTGTCAAGTCTAGACTGGGGGCGTAGGATGTTGGCATTCTCACTGCTGCCAATATCCACCACAGCACGCCTTTGACACACCCCCAGCTGGTCTCAGTCCCTGCCCTGATAATAACAACAACAACAACAACAACAACAACAACAACAACAACAACAACAACAACAACAGGTATTTATATACCGCCTTTCTTGGTCTTTATTCAAGACTTTATTCAAGGCGGTTTACATAGGCAGGCTTTTATTTAAATCCCTTATTAAATAGGGATTTTTACAATTTGAAAGAAGGTTCTTTCTTTCAAGAACCACTACATTCAAGGTGTTTCGTTCCGATCTGGCTTCACGTTCTGGCCTCCATCCTCCCACGCTCAGAGCAGATGGAATGGCTCGGCTTCAACTTGTCAGCTGCTTCAAGGTCGCACGATGCTGGTGGCCTCGAACTGGCGACCTTGTGGATGTTATCTTCAGGCAGACGGAGGCTCTACCCTCTAGACCAGACCTCCTGCCCGCTCTGCTGACTTACCAATTTCAACAGGGAGTCTTGGTCATTATGTTGCACATGGGGAGACACTGGTCATTACTGCCAGAGGCTCCATTGCGTGAGATGGAAGCATGACATTCGCGGCATTGTGCAACAGCAGGTTGCAAGATCCGCTGTTGCAAAATGTACATAAAGATTGGGAAAAGCCTATCCATGTTTACCTAGGAGTAGGTCCCACTAAACTCCATGGGACTTACTTCTGAGTAGGCGTGCATAGGATTAGGCTGTGAATTGTATTAATAGAGCTATGGAGAGTCACACCCGTCCATAAAAAAATTTAACAACCATCTGAAATAGGCAGATGATTCAGCAGGCTTCATTTAAGAGCAACAGTAATTGCATGATGGTGATCCTGCTGTAAGGTCCCAGGTTTTTCTTAGCAGGTTTTTAAGTACTCAGGTGTCTAAGAGATCTTTTTGATAATGATCAGTAGCTTGCCTATTTTTGTGACACATCCATCACACAACACTGGAGTGCTTACATGTCACTGCATGCATTGTAATTGCGTGGCCTGCAATTGGCCTGAAGACAGTTATGTCGCTACATGATGAACCATTAGTCTGATTCAATGACTAGATGTCGTTACTGAATAAAACCACCACAAACTGTGGCCTGCCCACCCAAACCTGTTCCTTTATCGGCACTGTATAAGAATTAAATCTACAGTCCAGGGCCAGCCCACAACCTCCCAACGGCCAAGGTGGAGTGCCAAATGTCGCCTCTGGTGATGTGCCAGTGTCTGCTCCTTCCAGGGTAGGCCCATTCACAAGGCCAATTGAGGTGAACCCATCGGGCAGCAGATAAGGCAGGGATACCCACCTCCATAAGCCCACTCACCTCCACAGCTCCTCCTCCCTCTCCCTTGGTTGAAAAAGGAAGAGGGGGTGAAGCCAGATGTGTAGAGCTGAGGTACGGGTAGGGCTAGAGAGCACTGGAGATGCTCCAGTTCAACTACACTCCTCCACACTTCCTCTTTCACTGTCCCCATTCTACTTTTTCAATCCAAGGAAAGGGAGCAATGGAGGTGAGGGGGCTGATGGAAGTGGGTATTCTTGCCCCATCTGCTGCCTGAGGGGTTCGCCTCAGTTGGCCTAATGGATAGGCCTGCCTCAGAACCACTGAGAGGAATTTTATCAGGGGTACTAAGTTCCTTTTGGGTCCCTTCTCTCTTCAAATGTGAATTTGGCTCCCAGGTTCCCCCCTTTATTTTCTCCTTTTGGCTCCTTGGGCCCCCTTTTTGACCCTGAGTCTAGGTACAATGCACTCCCTGCATGCCCCTCTCAGAGGTACTGGCCTGCCCTGATAAGATAGCTTACAGATTATCTAGACCAGGGGTGCCCAAACCCCAGCCCTGGGGCCACTTGCAGCCCTTGAGGCCTCTCAATGCAGCCCTCAGGGAGCCTCCAGTCTCCAATGAGCCTCTGGCCCTCTGGAGCTTCGTTGGAGACCACACTGGCCTGACGCAACTGCTCTTAGAGTGAGGGTGACCGTTTGACTTCTCACATGAGCTGTGGGATGAGGGCTCCCTCCACTGCTTGTTGTTTCACATCTGTGATGCAGTAGCAGCAGCAAAGGAAAGGCCAGCCTTGCTTTGTGCAAGGCCTTTTATAGGCCTTGAGCTATTGCAAGACCTTCATTCATTCATATAAGTTCATCTTTAATATATTCATTTATGTAAATTTATTCAAATTTTAAATGTAAATTAATTCTTCCCCCCCCCGGGCCCCCGACACAGTGTCAGAGAGACAATGTGGCCCTCCTGCCAAAAACTTTGGACAGCCCTGATCTAGACTATGCTCTCAACAGAAATATATGCACTATGGAAAAATATACAGTACCAAAAATACATATTTACAAAATTAAGTTACCACTATTGCTCCATTAGTAGTTATTGCTTCAGCAGGACCCCATCTAGGAAACAAACAAAACTGTTACATCTTAAATGGTCTAAGGATAACTTTAAAGGCATAATACTTCTCCATCACCTGTATAGCCCAGCTTGTTACCATTTTTCTTTGCTCTTTTTTTGCTGTCTGTTCCCTCCTAGAAATGGATGTTGAGGCTGCTGATGTCTCCGACCCCTATCAGGCCCAATCCTCTCCTCCCTCCACCCTCCCTCCATTCCATTCCGCCCACTCCCTGCCTCCCCCCCATCCTGTCTTACTGTGGACCAGTGCTGGAGGAGCGCTGGCTGGCCCTCCATCCCACGCTGAGTCCCAGTGTCGACAGCCCCTCCTCCCTTGGTGTCGCAGCACGCCTTACCGCACATTTGCAACATCCAGCACTGGAGCTCAGTGCCAGCTCTAGGGTCGTCTAGAATTAGACCCTAAATTACATTGTGAGTTGTTGATTCTACTATTGTATGACCTGTGATTTCTCTCAGTTATACGTTTTATAGTCATTAGAGTTTACTGTATTTAGGTTACTCACATATTCTCCAGTGTAAATTCAACCTCCAGTTCTTCATGTTTCTGAAAAGTAATATGTGACACAAATGAAATGCTTTACAAACAACTACCTCATTGGCCACATCAGGATTTCTTTGTCCTGGCACGAAAAGAGTACATGAAAATGTAAAGAATGAAGTGGTTCCTGAGTACATAACAGCCTGATGCTACCTACAGTCACTCATCACACAGCAATTTTAATATGTGATTATGTTTTTTAATTCATTGTTGTGAGCCGCCTCTCTGAGGCTCCCAATGGGGGCGAAAACTGTGCTTCCGGTTTTCACAGAGGTTTCTCCGACGCAGGTAGAGGTTGTGTGAGGCTCTGTGAGCCTCAGATGAATGGGGGGGGGGTGGATTTCTGTGGGGGGGGCAGCAGTAGCCCACGGGAGGGAGCCATGACAGACCTTTCCCAGGCTGGGGAGGTCCGCTGCTGATGTTGAACTTTTCTTTTCAATAGGAAGACAGGATAGATGATGCAAAATACGTATATAGACATCTCAATTAATGCAGAAATTATATATAAATCCCAAATAATGCAGTCAATGCTCACCTGTGGATTCAATACAAATGTCTCATAAACTGATCCTCCAAGAGGGACCTTAGCTATGTCATAAAAAATGATTCGGTACTCATCATCTCGAATGATGTCTTCATCAGAGATGGTCAATTCCAAGACATTCTGGAAACGGAAATAAAGAATGTAATTTAATGAATTATGGATTGGAAATGAGCAAGAGTTCATCAAGTTCATCAAGTTCATCAAGTTCAACCTTGCACCTTAAAAGAGGACAATCTGTTAAGCGAGATCACTGTATGCTACAGTGTGTCTGTGAGAAGGGTCACTAATTCAGAGGTTGAGCAAGGAGGCCTGCCAGACCACGTAAGTCTAGTGCAGGGGCGGGGGAGGAGGGAGGGCTAAATGGAGTGGAGGGAGAGTGGAATGGGGAGAATGTGGGGTGGGGTATGGGCAGATGGGGTCCAGGAGAAGGCAGGATTGGTGACACCAGTGCATGCCAAATCCTGAGGCCCTTCCTTAGCCTGATCCACCTGCAGAGACCAACATGGACTTGCACCAGCGATATCATTGATGCAGATTCTAGTTGACCCATTGCAGCTGCTAGGTCTTACCCAGGGCAAGGGGACAAATGTACTCCAGCAGCCAAAAATCTCCCTCAGGAGGCATAAGAACATAAGAACAGCTGTTTTTGCTGCACAGGGATTTAGGTTGGATTGTGTTTGTGTATTCTTTGGTTGACATCCCAAGAACAATAGAACCTAGCCAGCCAACTTGCTGAGATAGGGTACTCCATCCCACTTGACAGGGTTGGAGGGAAAGTAGGTGTGCTAAGATGATGGTAAAACATTCCATCAGATGGGACAGTGACCTAATTGAAACTCAGGGAGCAATCCTAACCCACTTTCCAGCACCAACATAAGGGCAATGCAACTCCTAGGTAAGGGAACAAACATTCCCTTACTTTGAGGTCTCAGTGAGTGCAACTGCAGCATGCAGCACAAGTCCCATTGGTACAGCTAGGCCAGTGCTGGAAAGATGGTTAGGATTTGGGCCTCAGTTACTTAAGATCAGGCTCAAGGATGCTCTTTGACCTGTCCCTCCTTAGAGTTTGCATCTGTGTACAGCCAGTCAAACGTGCCTCCCTGGGATCAGAGAGGTATAATGGAATTTGCAGTCTGAGGCTCAGGGTGAATACAGCTAAAGATCTGTGAGATTAAACACATAAAGGATTTTATTTTGCTTTAAGGCTTTCCTATAACTGCCCGCCTGTATGGCACTTTTGCTATACTCCCGGGCCAGCGCAAGGGATTGTGTCGGCCCAAGTACATTCTAGGATTGTGCCCTAAAGATTCTTGGGTAACAGGACTAGGGAAGACCTCCTCCGAAATTTTATAACCAGTGTGGATAACAGTGGGCTACATGGAACAATAGTCTGAGTCAGTGCAGGGCAGCTTAGCATACTGCAATATCATGTTGTATTCCAACCGATAGAACTCTATTCTAGAGCTGGAAGGCTTTTGTAAGATCAAGTCCAACCCCCTGTCAATGCAGGCTGTGCACAACTGCACAATCCCCTATTGATTGCTATCCAGGCTTTGCTTACAGACCTCCATCACTGGAGAGTCTACCACCTTCTGAGGCAGACTGTTCTTTATGGTGCTAAAACCCAGGAAGGTATGCTAGAAGGCATGGCAAACTGTAGAATTATCTGGAAAGACACTGTTTGGTATGCTGCTTAAAGTGACTGAAACCAAGAAGAATAGGGTTGGATGAGAAGCAATCACAAATATAGAGGCAAAAGCATCAATAAATGCCTGAAGATAGTGATTCTGCCTCTTCTGGCAGCACCAGCTACATACCATTTTGTATCCTACCTTAACCTGACTTTGGATCCGGAAGTAGAATGTTTCGTTCCACACTGGATCTTTGCAATTTGCAACAGTTTTAGTCCGGACTTTTTCAGATGAGGAAGTAGGCAGCCACAAGGTCACGTAACAATCAGATTCACTCACTGTAGGGGCAAAAAACAAAAGAATGGGTAATTTTATGGTCCAAAGAGATAAGCATGCTGGAGTAGGTTGAATACTTACGGCCCAATCCTATCCTCCCTCCCTCCCTGCTGTGGGGAAGTAGAGCTCTTTCTTGATGGCCACCATAAATGGCCTTATACAAGTGCGCAGAGCTAAGTGCTTCCATCCTGACACTGAAGAGGCCACAGAGGTGTCATGCACAGTGCAAGATCCTAGGCAGCTGCCACCAACAGCAGGTAAATGGTGGGAGCAGGGGGTGGGTAGGGAGCGGAGGGGAGGAACTGGGCGGGAAGGCAGTGGAAGGGGGTGGATCTGGTGGCCTTCTTAATGTGGCTGCAGTGGAGGGGGATAGAACTGGGCTGTTATTTTACTCCTCTTGAGGCAGCAGATTTAACATTTTAATGCAGGGCATTTATTGCATTCCTTTGTTATCTGAAGTATCGCAGGGTGACAATTTGATCATTGGAAGCATTATATACATGTCTGGTTATTTTACAGCCCATGCCAAAGGAGACTGTGTGCCAGCGGAATGCACATTCCATTGGCGGAAGTGCCCTGAGGTGGCAAAAAAGCCATGGTGACAGCATGCGCACTGAGAATGCCAGCACCCATGGCTTTATGCACAGGCTGGTGGAGAGGCATGCCACTGCCAGCATCAGTAAATTGGCAAGGGTGGATGGTGGAAGCAGGGTGACCAGATGTCATAACTGCCAAAGAGGATGAGGAACCCCAAAATGTAGGACATCCAAGAAAAAATATAGGACATGGCAGAGTAAAAGCTAAAAACATAAGAACAGCCCCGCTGGATCAGGCCATAGGCCCATCTAGTTCAGCTTCCTGTATCTCACAGCGGCCCACCAAATGCCCCAGGGAGCACACCAGATAACAAGAGACCTGCAGCCTGGTGCCCTCCCTTGCATCTGGCATTCTGACGTAACCCATTTCTAAAATCAGGACGTTGCACATACAGATCATGGCTTGTAACCCATAATGGGTCTTTCTGCCAAAAACGTGTCCAATCCCCTTTTAAAGGCATCCAGGCCAGATGCCATCACCACATGCTGTGGCAAGGAGTTCCAAAGACCAACCACACGCTGAGTAAAGAAATATTTTCTTTTGTCTGTTCTAACTCTCCCAACACTCAATTTTAGTGGATGTCCCCTGGTTCTGGTGTTATGTGAGAGGGAAAGAGCACCTCTCTATCCACTCTATCCTTCCCAAGCATAATTTTGTAGGTCGGGCAGCCCAATCCTGAGCTGCCTGCAGCGCCCAGGCTCAGCGGCTCCGAGGAGGGCTGCCACCGAATCCTGTGCCTCCCGCGCTACCACGGGAGGCACCTCGGGAGAACGGGACATTTGTCTCCTTCCCCCGAGTAAGGTAAGCAGCCCCGCAATGGGGCTACTCTCTTTAGCGCCGACCAAAAGGTCGGCACTAAAGTAAAGGCGCTCATGTAGGGTGCTCAGCCCTGCATGAACGCCCTGGATCCTGCAGAGCACAGCTCTGTGGATCCGCCTCTCTCCACCTCCTGACACGCCTCCCGCCCACCCCCTGGCACGCCTCCCGCCCACTCCAGCCAGGCTTTCCCCTCCCCGGAACACCTCCCCCATGCCCCCGTCCATGCCCCCGCTTCCCATTCCGCAGCCAGGCAGTCCGGGAGACCGCCGAGCCACGGAACCTGGGCCACTGCCTGGCGCCAGGTGTGGCCTTACCATAGATTTGTACAACGGCATTATAACATTAGCTGTTTTGTTCTCAATACCTTTTCTAATGATCCCAAGCATAGAATTGGCCTTCTTCACTGCCGCCGCACATTGGATCGACACTTTCATCGACCTGTCCACCACCATCCCAAGATCTCTCTCCTGATCTGTCACAGACAGCTCAGAACCCATCAGCCTATATGTGAACTTTTGATTTTTTGCCCCAATGTGCATGACCTTACACTTACTGACATTGAAGCACATCTGTCATTTTGCTGCTCACTCTGCCATTCATTTCACAGTGTTTTACGGGTACTCCCAACATCTCTGGGAAACCCCTAGCACTCAATGGCTGACCTTTGGGTAGCAGAAGCAAGCTGATAGCTGCAAATCAGGAAGAAAGCAGATGCTTTTGATTCATTGGTAGCTGCTTCTGCTTTCCATAAGCCCCATAGTTCTATGGGAGAGCATTCATATTGACACATATGTTTGGGTGACTATCACATAAAAATTAAAATGCATCTAGGAGCACATCTTCACTCATTGTGGCTGCAATCCTAGCCATACTTGCCTGGGAGTAAGCCCCATTGACTATAAGAACATAAGAACAGCCCCACTGGATCAGGCCATAGGCCCATCTAGTCCAGCTTCCTGTATTTCACAGCGGCCCACCAAATGCCCCAGGGAGCACACCAGATAACAAGAAGATCTGAAAGGCCTCCTGGGAATTGTAGTTAAGAACATAAGAACAGCCCCACTGGATCAGGCCATAGGCCCATCTAGTCCAGCTTCCTGTATTTCACAGCGGCCCACCAAATGCCCCAGGGAGCACACCAGATAAGAGACCCGACTATAATGGACCTACTTCTGAGTTCACGCCACACATAGGTGTGGTCTGCCTCAGAAAAGCCTTAGCCACCAAGAAGGACTAAGAGCTGATACCTTGCAAGAATATACGTTCTAAATAATGAGACATCACTCAAATAAGTGGGTGTGTACAGGTGGCAGGAAGCCAACATGGAATGCTGAGCCTCTCCCTGATTGCACCATTTCTAAACCTACTTCAACATCACTTCCCTGGCCATAGTAAATGTTGCTGTCACCTCCACCCTTCTGCTGATTTCATTTCCCCACACTGGCGATTTCTTTCTTGTGGTAAAACTTAAGCACATTGTGAAAAAAGAACCAAGAGAAAATAATTTGTTAACACCT
This sequence comes from Tiliqua scincoides, assembly GCF_035046505.1. NCBI lineage: Eukaryota > Metazoa > Chordata > Lepidosauria > Squamata > Scincidae > Tiliqua > Tiliqua scincoides. The sequence goes on from NC_089821.1 coordinate 15,945,827, forward strand.
GATCCACATGTTAACACCGGTCATCACATGGTGATGTGTTCCTGCCATGGATGATCATTCTTTATCAGATCTTTTCTTTCAGTCCCCAGCATTTCCCCTGAGGAAAGAGAAAGATAATATCTACTGACCACCACACTACCATGGCTGAGGAAGTCTGCCGCACACTTCAAACAAAATGTCATCAAAGAGGAACATCTTGGCATCGAACTGCCTTAATGCCAGGACTGGACCAATCACAGGAAGAAATCCCTAATACTTGGCCCCTCGTTCTTGCCCGTTGCTACAGACAACCAATAGCCACATGGTAGCTGATGGAGAGGTGGTAATTGCTAGTCTCTGATGAATATTAACTTCCCACAGCAATTCAAAAACCTGGGGAAGGAGAATGAGCTGCAAAATAATGCCTTTGTTTTTTTGTAAAGTTAACCACTGAATTATTGAGAAAAAAATGCTTACTGTAGAGAACTTTATAGGATTGGTAAACAAGAGTTTAGTATCGGAAGCTTGATCTGCATTCTGGCCGTTAATAGGGAGAAGCTGTAGCTGAATGGCAGAATTGTCCTTTGCGTATAGAAAGTCTCAGGTTCAGTCCCTGGATTCTCAGCCAAAAAAAGGATCAGCTGATGGGAAAATGTCATCCTGAGACCCTAGAGGGCTACTGCCAGTCAGAGGCCAATTGCATGGTATATTGAACATATAGCTGGTTCTGAGTGTTTTTTAAAAGTTAAAGAGCAGTCATGGTATGGCTTGTTTTGTGTGTGTGTGTGTGTGTGTGTGTGCGTGTGTGTGTGTGTGTGTGTGTGTGAGAGAGAGAGAGAGAGAGAGAGAGAGAGAGATCAGGATTGCACTGTATAGGGAGGGGAAACCACTTCCCACTGCAATCCAAATTAAAATTGCACTTCCTTAGCTGCTGCTAGCCCTTGAAGGAAAACTTCTATTGGTGCTTCCAATTTAATTATGGTAATTAAATAATGGGATGCCAGTAAAGGTTCTTAAGATAGAGAACTGTACTTAAAAGTCCCAACCCTGTTGTTTGGGTTTGTAGCAGTTCTACTTTGAAAGTTGCCTACAGTCAGAGAGAAAGAGGCCCTCCAAGTTTTGGAGATTCTGCTTTCTGAAGCATATGCATTTTGTCGCAGTGATAACAGCCCCCGTTGAATCCTCTGACTTCTGTGACTGCTGAGAATGATGCCTTTGCAAGTTTAAGTAATGAGTATGTTATGAAATGCTGTGGATTGAAGCCCAATCATGTGAGTATTTTTGTGGAAGCATGTTCCACTGACAGGGATGGGACTAACTTCCCACTGAGTGTGCACAGGATAGCAACCTCACACATTTACCCAATCTCTTCCCCTGCCGCCCCCCCCCCAAGTTTTATGGCATGAAATTAAACAGGTTGTACCTCTGTATTCGTGGATTCGGGACCCTCTGTTTTAACTCACTGTGAGTTCCCAACCCATGATTGAGGCTTGATATGAGTTCCCAGTTGTGACCATGGTCCTCGGAAAGACCTCTGGATAAAAGAGAAAAACACTTCTTGTTTTCAGAGAAACTAGAAATGCATTTCTGGCACCTGAACAGGCCTTTCTGAGGCCCACAGAGCCTCAGAACACCTCTGTGGGCCTCAGAACACCTCTGGACGGTGATCAGAGAACATCTTCTGTTGTCTCCAGAGGTCCTATGGACCAGATCCCACAGATTTGATTATCTGCAGGTTTTGGTATTCGCCTGGGGAGGTGTGTTCCAGGAATGAGGTCCGACTGTATTTTCTCTGGACTAAGCAGAGGAATGGGGGATTGGAATACCTGCTCCTCTGCCAGGTCAGAAACAAAAGACTTTCCAAAACAGGTGTGCTCTGCATTCCACACCCACTCGCACCTCCTGCGATCTGGCTGCTTCTTTGAACTAAACGGGTGTGGCTGCCTCTTGGATTCCACAAACACTTTGCCAGCCAGGAACTAAAATGGCTTTCCCAATAGGTGTGCTCTGCTTCCTGCCCCCACCTGTATGTCATAAAGAGCTGGCGGCTGCTTTGGATTAAGAGGTGTGGTTGCTGCTTCAGCTTCCTCAGCCCCTTGCCAGGCAAGGTGGCAACTGAAGGACCTCGACACTTCATTCAACTCTACACCCCACCACTCTCAATCTCTCCTCCTTTGCAGCATTTCATGCTGAGATGGTGACACTGCTGTCCTCATCTAACATCCCTCTTCCTATTTGTTCATTTTTCATATTTTATATTGCCCTTCCTCCAAGGAGCTCAGGGTAGGTATACAATGGACCTGCGGTATCTGCAGGTCTGGCATTCATGGTTTTGACTCACCGCAGATGCCAGTGGATACTGAGGTCCACCTTTAAATGCCTTTAGCAAGGAAAAAAAAAGCACCAAAATTGCATCTCCTACCTTTGCCAGGGCAAACCGTGCCATTTCCCAGGCTCTGCAGTTATTTTTCAATCAGAAATATCCACTTCTGGATTGTGCGGAGACAGCAACTGTTGCCCTGCACATGCCCAATCTCGTCTGATCTCAGAAGCTAAGCAGGGTCAGGCCTGGTTAGTACTTGGATGGGAGACCACCTGGGAATACCGGGTGCTGTAGGCTTGTACCATAGTCTTTCAAGACTGAAGGTTGCCAACCACTTTGCTCCTCCTTAGAATGCATCACTGGGAAATGACTTGGTTGGATCATGCAAAATTGGCACTTTTTCTACTTGCTAACAGCATTGAAAGGTGGACCCCGGTCTCCAGGGAATTTGGTATTTCCCCATGAATACTGCTGGTGGAACTGTATATTGTCTACCCTGTGAGGTATGTGAGGCTGAGAAATTATGACTGGCTCACGATCACCCAGGAAGCTTTGTGGTTGAGTGAGGATTTGAACCTGGATCTTCTAAGTCTAAATCCAATTCCTGAACCACTACACTGAACCACTATCCTGGCTCTCTCTCCCTTTGACCCTATTCTCTCTTGTCACCTCTATTATTCTCTGCCTTCCGCCTGATCATTCTACTCTAGCTCTTCCCCTGCTGATTTCAACATCTCCCTGTCTCCCCTATTCCAAAAACAAACACTTCCCTTGATCTTCTCTTAGCCTCTACTGACTTCTTTCCCTTGCCTCCAAACTCCTGGAGTATGCCATTCATTCACTTTCTTCTAACATAAGAAGAATCCAGTTAGATAAAAGCAAAGGTCTATCTAGTTCAGTATCCTGCTTCCCACAGTGGTTAACCAACTGATTTTGGGATGCCTTCTTAACACCTCCAATATGGTTTGCACTTTTTTCAATGTTACTGAAACAGCCCTTGCTAAAATCACAATGATCTTCTCACTACCAGATCCAAGGACTTGTCCTCCTTGAGCTTTCTGCTGCCTTTGATACTGCTGATCACCCTGCTTTCCACTTCCATTCCTTAGCTTTCTGCCTCTCAGTTCTTAGCTTGTTCTCGAACCTGTCAGGCCCAAATCCTAACCAACTTTCCAGCACTGACATAGCTGTGTCAATGGGGCATGTGCTGCAGCCTGCAGTTGGGTGGCAGCCTTGGATGCCCTCAAGAAAAGGGAAAGTTGTTTCCTTACCTTGGAGCTACTTTGCCCTTATCTTGGTGCTGGAAAGTTGATTAGGATTGTGCCCTCAGATTGCTGGTTTAACATTTCAATTGGTTGAAGTTCCTCTGACATTAAGGGAGACCCAAAAGTCTCCTACTCCCTCAAATGACTCTACCTAATCTCTTTCTGCCCTCTGTGCATGGAACTCCTCCCTCCAAATAAGTAGATGAAGCAATCTCTCTTTCTTCTTCCAAGTACTTTATCAAAATGCATCTTTTCTGCATCGTCTTTGGCTTAATATTCTTTTTTACCAGCTGTAGTGACATTTGAAATAAATGCAGCAATCTTTGTCTACATCAGGGGTGCTCACACTTTTTTGGCTCGAGAGCTAAACTCAGCTAAACTTTGAAACTCAGCAAGGCCCGGAGATCTACCAGAGTTTTTTTTTTACAATGTTCGTGCCATCATAACATATAACATTTATGTGTACAATGTATGTTGGTGAGCCCCACTGAGTATAACAGGACTTACTCCTGAGTAGACATGCCTAGGATTAGGCTGTGAGGCTGCAATCCTAGCCACACTTACCTGGGAGTAAGCCCCATTGAGTACAATGGGCCTTACTCCCGGCGTTTCCTCCCAGATGCACCTGAAGGGGGGGGGTCAGCACTCCGCGATCTACTCATTTTCCTCGCAATCTACCGGTAGATCGCGATCCACCTATTGAGCACCCCTGGTCTACATCATCCTTCCTCAGCTGCTCAGGAATGATCTACCAGCAGGGCCTTGAAGCAACTTGAAACAGTCACATGGAGCAGCGTCCTTGGAAGGGTGGTAAATAGACAGTCCCTCAGCCTGCTGTTCCACTGGGAGCTCTGATCTGACTTGCTCTCAGCAAGACAGAAGAAGATCATGATAGGGGCAGTTCCTTCTCCTTCTAAGAGATGGGGGGGGGAAGCTGCTGTGGCTCCAGATTGCTTCTCAGCACCAACCTGTTTCTTACAAAGAACCAAGTAGGCTGAGAGAAATGATGTCAAAGCCACCCACTTCCCTTCCCTTATCAGGAGCACCAGGTACTTGGAGAGAAGCAACCTGTAACCTTCTTCTCCCCTTGCTGTTCAGTGGCTAATCAGCTGTAATGATGGTGAATTTCTATTCCAGATGCTGCGAGGCATTCATAAAGTGATGGATAAATGTTATTGTATCATAATATGGTGCCTGAAGAAGGGATAATATACCTGATGTACTTACAGGTTGCAATTGGACACAGCTTACTTCAGTAAATGCCAAGGTGGAACTGATGGACTTTCAACAGAAACCAGTGAGATCACCCAGTTAATCTTGCATCTTTCATTGCCTCACTGCTGCGAACTACCCGTCCACATCTGTACCACTGCTGAGACTGCTTCAGCAGTTTTGACCAAGCAAGCTGGTGAATTTGCTTGAAATGCTTGTAGAGAATCAGACCTAAAAGTCTTTGCTCTTAACATCTGTTGGCTGCCTTTATTTTTATGTTTTGGGTGTAGGAGGGCCTGTTGCCAAACCATCATCTGGGTGCAGCAGGATGCATTCATTCTATCTTCTGAAGATTCTAAGATCATCTGTGTGATCAAACGTGTAGTGCAGGGGTGCTCAATAGGTGGATCGCGATCTACCTGTAGATCGCGAGGCAAAATGAGTAGATCGCGGAGTGCCGACCCCCCCCTTCAGGTGCCTCTGGGAGGAAACGCCGGGAGTAAGCCCCATTGTACTCAATGGGGCTTACTCCCAGGTAAGTGTGGCTAGGATTGCAGCCTCACAGCCTAATCCTAGGCATGTCTACTCAGGAGTAAGTCCTGTTATACTCAGTGGGACTCAAGGTACACCAACATACATTGTACACATAAATGTTATATGTTATGATGGCGCGAACATTGTAAAAAAAACTCTGGTAGATCTCCGGGCCTTGCTGGGTTTCAAAGTAGCTCTCGAGCCAAAAAAGTGTGAGCACCCCTGGTGTAGTGGATCATTTTATTTTCTAATCTACAATATTGCCTGGAATATATTGATGGTCAGTTTTCTACAATGTTTTCTCAAATGTACAATTGTTTGGGGCTATGATATTGTTGATTGTCTTCATTGTGCCAATTGGTTGGCAGCACAGAACCACTCTACAAGGACCTTAGATTGGGTTGCCTGGTGTGCAGCTATTGCTTATGCAAGTATCCTTTCCTCTTGGAGATTTGTATAAATTAAAGGGGGCTTATGTGTCAGAGGCCAAGTATAGCTGGCTTGTGTTTCTAGTTCGTTCAGGACATCAGAATAGACAGTCCTTTTCCTGGGGTTACAGGGGAGTGGTACCAGGATGCAGGTCTCTTGTTGTCTTGTATGTTCCCTGAGGCATCTGGTGGGCCACTGTGAGATACAGGAAACTGGACTAGATGGGCCAATGGCCTGATCCTGCAGGGCTCTTCTTACGTATGTTATATTGAGCACAGATCGTTGTACTTTTGCTCTACATCGCCTGTGCCATACTCATAGCTGACATCCCCTGATCAGCTCCATGCAGATGTATTCATGTATCCATCAATAGTATTTTTCTATGCAGGATTGGGCTCTCATACAGAAGTGTCTACAACAGCAGAATAGAGCTGCTGATAGAACGCATTTTCAGAGTGCGGCCTCAAGAGGTCCCAGCACCCCAACCCTGCCCCAATGGACCCTGATGCGCTTGCTAGATAAGATAAGGCTGTGTTTGGAGAGGGGAGTGAGGAGGAATGAGGATAGGGAGGATGGGGGAGGGGGCTCTAACAAATGATAGAAAACTGCTTTGGGTACATCCAGCCACTGGCGCAAATCCGAGCAGCCCATGCAAGGCTGTTTGGGCCAGGGGTTAGGATTCAGCCTGCACTGCTGTGGCCAGTCCCACCCCTGCCAGGGCTCAATCCTGTTCCATTCTTCCCCCACCCTAAAACATCCACCTCCACCTCTGTTATGCCCTCCTACCACCCTTTCCCACCCTCTGAGCTGGCCTGTGAAGGCCGGCACAAATACAAGAATTGCTATAGAACTGTGAAATTACTTTAAAAAAAAAAATCATTTGTTCCATTTCTGTATAGAAAAGATTTATTGCAAGGTAGCAAGAATTGTAATAATCACTTTTTAGTGACTTAGAGCAGGAGAGCTCTTGCTTCAGCAGCCAGCTCTTTTGTATTATAAAATGCCCGCAGCCGGATGGCAGCCATTTTTGTGCTGTATGCTAGAAGGAACATTGGCACCAGGCCTGAGCTTCAAAAGCAGTAACACAAAAGCAGTAACATAAGAACAGCCCCACTGGGTCAGGCCATAGGCCCATCTAGTCCAGCTTCCTGTATCTCACAGCGGCCCACCAAATGCCCCAGGGAGCACACCAGATAACAAGAGACCTCATCCTGGTGCCCTCCCTTGCATTGGCATTCTGACATAGCCCATTTCTAAAATCAGGAGGTTGTGCATACACATCATGGCTTGTACCCTGTAATGGATTTTTCCTCCAGAAACTTGTCCAATCCCCTTTTAAAGGCGTCCAGGCTAGACGCCATCACCACATCCTGTGGCAAGGAGTTCCACAGACCAACCACACGCTGAGTAAATAAATATTTTCTTTTGTCTGTCCTAACCCTCCCAACACTCAATTTTAGCGGATGTCCCCTGGTTCTGGTGTTATGTGAGAGTGTAAAGAGCATCTCTCTATCCACTCTGTCCATCCCCTGCATAATTGACATACAGCTGACATAATTGACATACACACTGACATACAGCATAATTCAAACTTGCCCTGGAACAGCCAGGCTGAGTGGCTGGCACATACAAATTTATGTAACTAAATACATGGATCTGATCCTACAATTTGCTGTTCTGCTGATTAAGATGTGTCTTACAAACCACTGTGCCAGCATGAAATTATCATTGATGTCGAGATGGAGTCTTGCAAGGCAAAGAGAGGGACAAAATGTCACAAAACAGAAAGACAGCTGGCAGATCACAGGGTTTCTCTACAACTCACCGCAACTCAAGCATACACAGTGTGAGTTGAGATCATTCCCATCGCCTGTACATGTAACAACCTTAGGCAACAGCACAGTTGCTGCTATATTGTGAGCAAGTGCCTTCCAGGCACTGCTAGAACAGTTTTCTGCCCCATGTAGCTGGTGAGGGTTGGCTTCCCTGCCACCCTCATAGATGGTTCTTTTTAAAAAAAAGTTTTGCATCACTCTTGGTCTTCATAGCCTTCATTGGCTTCTAGTTTATTCTTATTTTAAAATTCAAAGTTCTGGTGTTGACCCTTAAAACCTAGATAGCCAAAGACAAGGGTACTTGAAGGACACCCTTCTCCCATATGAATCTCCCCATTTGCTGAGGTCATCATCAGAGGGCCTGCTCCAGGTACCCCTGCCTTCAAAGACTAGCAACCCAAAGCTAATTAACTTTCTGCATTGCTGAGTCCATGTGGAAAGAGATACTGCTGGAGGTCTCCTTGAGGCAAGGGGACATTTGTCTCCTTGCCCAGGGAAAAGCCCCAGCAGCTGCTATGGGGCTACTCGGGCCTGGGAAGGGGGATAGAACATGGTAGTCGTGAATCCTGCCCCCTACCAGGCCTGATCTGCCTCCCTCCCCACCCCATTCCACCTTCTCACATCCCCTGCTGCCTGGTGTGGGACTTACCTGCTCCGGTGCATGTGGGCCTTGCACCCCGCCAGTGCCATGATGCCCTATGTTGCTCACAGTGCTATATAGCATGTTTGCGACAGGGTACACTGGTGGAGCATGTAGCATGTGTTATGTGAGTATAGGATTGTACCATAGATGACTAGCTAAAAGATTTGCAGAGGCACTTGCTTGGCACCTGTTTTACAGTGCAAAATAAAACCACAAGGCTTCAGTGAGGATGGGGGTTTGGCATCCCAACAGCATCCACAGCATCCCCACAGCATCCACTTTCTTTGCCTATTATTTAGATCTGTACGATTGGTGCACATCTTATGTAAGGGTTATGTTTCAGAGTCAGCGCGTAAAGCAGAGGTGACCAAACTTTCAACTTTAGGGCTTCTGGACCTTTAACAATATCACAGACGACACCTGTTGAAATTCCTTTCTCTACACCAGGGGTGCCCAAACCCTGGCCCTGGGGCCACTTGCAGCCCTTGAGGACTCCCAATCCGGCCTTCAGGGAGCCCCCAGTCTCCAATGAGCCTCTGGCCCTTCGGAGACTTGCTGGAGCCCGTGCTGGCCTGATGCAACTGCTCTCAGTGTGACGACCAACTGTTCAACCTCTCGTGTGAGCTGTGAGACGAGGGCTCCCTTCACTGCTTGCTGTTTCACATGTGTGATGCAGCAACAGCAGCAAAGGAAAGGCTGGCCTTGCTTTGTGCAAGGCTTTTTATAGGCCTTGAGCTATTGCATGACCTCATTCATTCATATAAGTTCCATCTCTAATATATTCATTTGTGTAAATTTATTCAAATTTGAAATGTAAATTAATTCTTTTTTTTCCTGGCCCCCAACATGGCGTCAGAGAGATGATGTGGCCCTCCTGCCAGAAAGTTTGGACACCCCTGCTCTACACAATTGTTAAATGTCCAGGAGCCCTAAAGTTAAATGGTTGGCCAAACCTGGTGTAAAGCGTATATAGTACTCAAAATTATCTTGAAAAATGCTTACATCCAAAAAGTATTGTCAGTTTAAAAATTACAAGCAGCAAGCAAGACCTGAGACTGACGGGGGGAACCTCAGCTTCATTTTCCCATCTCACACACACTCTCAGGCATGTATTTAGTAAAAGGAATGGCTGGCAGAATCTCCTGCACTATTTAACCTGTTGTTTTTCTCTGGTTTTTATTTTGTTTGCTAAGTGAGTGTAGATGAATTTGTGCAAGTAAAGTGCACCTAGGATGTGGGTCAACTATATTTGCTGAACTTTTTGTATGTGTACTTTTTAAAAGTTAAATTTTATTTGTTTTATATTTTATTGTTGAATTTTATTTTTTTTAAAATCTGATTTTAACCATTTTGAACAGTGGTTTCAGAAGGGGAAGCGATGGAGGTGGGCTGTCTCCGGTGACACTCCCAGACGTGGGTGCATCACCACACCGTCCCTTTGTGATTTTCAGGTTGCTTCAGGCCCAGTCACCATGCACTCTCACCATTTATTGTTTTTTCACCGCTCACTGTTGAGATTGCCGAAGGGTGGCCGACTTTCATAGGCTGCAATCCTAATCCTTTCCAGCACTGACATAAGGGCAATGCAACTCCAAGGTAAGGGAACCAAGATTGCCTTACCTTGAGGAAGCCTCCATGACTGCCCCCCAACTGCAGGATGCAGCACATGCCCCACTGGCATAGCTATGCCAGTGCTAGAAAGTTGGTTAGGATTGCACCCATAGTCTCTCTCAGTGTGAGAGACAGGAAGGTTAGGGGCGACTTGATTATAGTACCCTCTGCCACCAAACTTCTGGGATGTGGGGCACCTTCATGTGAGCACTGCCACCCCAGATACTGCTCAGGGACATCACTAATTTTGAAGATTGCATTATTTTAAAAAGTGAAATAGAACTATTTTAAATAAGTATTTTGTTATACTCTACTGGAAACCATGTTTCATTTTCTAGCAAGTATCCATTGCACAGATTATCTGCTACGGAAGAGTCCAGCGACATCCACTTCATGCATGAATCAGCATTACTAGTGATCTAGGGGACTGGTTAGTGCTGTTGCTCAGCCATGATTTCAGAATGCTGAGAAACTCTGATGAAGAATTAAAATACTCACAATAATCTTCTCGACTGACATTTCGCATTCGTATGATTCTTACGGTGAGCACATAACAAGGTGATTCTACCCTCTGCAAAACAAGGCAGAATACACGGATTAACTTGTTGCATACCAAATGTACATCTTGTGACACAATTGTCTTCGTTGTAATTAGACATCATGGTAGAAAATAATAAAATAATACAGTAAATGGGGCGAGAACCCTTGCTGTTCTCAAACAAATCTCACAGCAGTCTCTTCTTTGCCAAATCAAGTCAAGCAACAAACACCTGTCAGGGCCCAAGTAATTTTCCAACAAGATGATACCCTAATACTGTTGTGATCATAATTTTGCCTTTGCTTCATAAATGACACAACATGGTACAAAGGCTGCAATCCTAACCACACTTTCCTGTGAGTAAGCCCCGTTGAACAAAATAGGACTTACTTCTGAGTAGACCTGGTTAGGATTGTGCCCTAAGTTTTTTAAACAGACAAGATTCCTGTTCGTTTGTCCTGTGGATTTTGAGGCACATGGATACCCCTGGCCCAAGTTGAAGAGGTATTCAAAGTGGAGATCTAATTATCTGCTCCCCCTTTTATCCTCCTTTTTTTCTGTTCTGTTTCAAGTTCCTGACATTGCTGCCACCTGCCTGGCCATGTCTTTGAAGTAGGCTGGGCAGGGAGAAGGAAAGGCAAGGAAAACCAGTGCAGTGTTCCTGGAACTCATTTCTTAGGTAGAATCACAGAAAGTTAGAAGGATCTTAGAGGTCATCTAGTCCAGCTCTCTGTTCAGTGCAGGCGACTGCTACAGCATCCTTGAAGGAGGCCATCCAGACTTTGTCTGAAAACTTCTAATCAGGGAGAACCCACAACTGCATGAGACAGACTGTTCCAAGGGCGAGGCGGGGGAGGGTGGGTGGCAGGCATTCCCATCGGTAAGCGCGCGGAGAGTAGGAGGCAGGGCCAGGATCTGTTCCTGGATGGCCTGGGACAGTCCCAGGCTGCTTGGATTTTCACCAACAATTTAGGTTTGTGCCTCTGCTGTGGATCTCTCTGGGATAAGGGGGAAAGCCTCCCCTTGCCTTTGGCTGACCCATGAGCAGCCTGAAACTTGCGCTGGACACTGTGCAAACCTGATGGCCTGCCTGTTCCAGCGCAAGTTAGGATTGGGTTGCCAATCTGTTCCAGGATTTCTGGGGGGTATTAACATCGGGCTGACTGCCCAAATTTCCTGAATCTTCCTTTCTCTCCTTTTAAAGATAAAAATGACTGCCCTGCTAGTTTTCCCTGTGAAGAAAAGGCCTGGAAGGAACTAGGAAGCTACAATGATGAAGATAAAAGTGGTGCATGTCTATGTATGTGTGTGTCACTCTGCCTCTATCTCCTTCTTATCTGCCTGGACAGGGGGAGGCAGAATTATCTTGTTTGATTGCTTTCCTGAAAGGCAACCTGCAAGCTAGAGTGGAGACTAAGAGCTATTGTTAACAGGAAGCAGGAAGTTAACGTTCGCTTCCAGTCTCCCTTCTAGCCAATAGGCTGCCTGTCTGCTTTACTTGCTATTCTGCTTATAGCAGTGTTTCTCAAACTGTGGGTCAGGACCCACTAGGCGACCCACCCAATTTCAGGTGGGTCCCCATTCATTTCAATATTTTATTTTTAATATATTAGACTTGATGCTCCCATGGTATGCGACTGCATTTGCGGAAAAAATTACAGACCTGTACTGTTAACAGGCTACTATATATACACTTTTAACAATGATAGTATAAGTGTGGGTAGGATTGCAGTCTAGGATTGATAAAAAGATTCCTGCTTGATGATGTCACTTCGGGTCATGACATCACTTCCGGTTGGTCCTAACAGATTCTCATTCTTAAAAGTGGGTCTCGGAGCTAAATGTGTGAGAACCACTGGCTTATATTATTTGGTGAAAGCAAGACACATTATTGTTTTGTGCAAATGTAATGAAGATAAGGTAATGGGCGGAGGGGCTGCAGGGATCTGAGGATAACCGGATCAATGGATGTTGGATCCATGGATACCAGTGGACACCTGTACAGCTCAATCCTATCCCCCGTCCATAGTCCGAGGAGACTCCTGAGGGTGCATCTGGGCTGGGAAGGGGAAATAGGATCTCAGCATGTGCTACTGCACTGAGAACGTCCCGTCCCATTCCTGGCCTGACCCACTCCCTACCGCAAACCTTCCACAATCCTCCCTGAACTGCCCCTGCTGCCAACTTACCAGCGGCCGCAAAGGATGGCAGAGATTCAGTGAGTCACTATTACCTGTACATGACCTCCAGCTGTTTGCAGTGACACCTACGGCCTTGCCAAACAGTGGTGCAACTGTTGTATCACCAGCTTGGGACTTACCATAGGGGATCATGAAATCCCCCACAGTAAGCCCAGCATAGGATTGGCTAGTCTGTTAGTAATATCAGATTCTTGAAATGGCTTTCAGTATCTGAATCTCAGTTAATCTGTGGGTGCTAGCCTACAAAGTCCCACTGCATTCAATAGGACTTACGCCCAAATAAATTTGCATAGGAGCGCAGCCTTACCGTAATATGAGCTGCATACTTTCTCTCAGATAGTCTACGGGAAAGATAATAGCTTAGATATTAGCACGTGCCCTTATCGGCTTGCTACCTGATGAGTCTGATGCGTCTTTGCTCTTTTGGAAAAGGTTCAAAGCCACATCTGAGCACTTCTCCTGATTATATCACTGCTCTTGCTGTAGGAGAAATCCTGGAGTTCTGTACCCCAGTTCCCCCCCCCACTACACCTCAAAAATACTAGTTCATGTCTGTTTTAATGTAATACAAGTTGCAATAATATTGTATTGAAAGTGTCCTGACATATGGCATTCTGGTTTGGTATGGGAGTAGCTCTGCAATGAATAAAAGAGCATTGCAGAGAATTATAAAGATTGCACAGACCATTATTAAGACTCATTTACAAGTCCTGGACAACATCTTTATATCTTGCTCTTTGCACAAGTCACATGGTAGTCTTCAAGATCATTTTCATCCAGTTTATAATTTTTTTGAATTATTGCCTTCTGGCAAATGATATAGATCTGTTAGCGGTGGCACAGCTAGCAAGGGGCGAGGGGGCAGTCTGCCCCAAGTACCAGCCTTGGGGGGGGTGACACCACAAATACCCCAACACCGCTAACATCGTGAAGGTTAGGAATAACCCCATCATGCTATATACTGTTGGATGCGGAATTTCCAGCAGAAGCAAAGGAAAAAAACCTGAGTGAAATATCTCCTTTCCATCAAATGTAGGGCCAAAAAACCTGAAACCAACTGCATGGAGCCCTATGGAAAGTGAAACCAAGCCATATTGCACATTTACTCGCAAGTAGGCAAACTTGCCTTAGTCTGTCGGAAAGGACAGGCTAAGAGGAATCCAATGACACCAGAACAATTCCTATCCAATGAAAGCAGTCCCCACAAAATACCCAAGAAGGAGGTCCCTCCCTCCAAGCAGATGAATGTATTGAGCCCAGTGGAAAGCAAAAGTAAGCTACACAGTCGTGTTTACTTGTGCCTTGACTCCTAGTCAAGTCAGGCAAAGGGGAATGCAAGGCTAGCTGCATGGTCCGAATCCGATGAAAGTGGAGCTCAACAAATGCTCCAGAAGGCAGCACCCCCCCAAAGGAATAAAACAGAGGCTTTAGCTGGTAAGGTCAATTTTTATGTTTTTAGACTTGCAAAGCTAGATGAGTCCTGATAGTGATATGCTTGAAATATAAGAATTTACACTGAACTGGGCACTGGGAAGAACTGAAAATCTCACTGATATTTTTGTATGGGGGGTGGGGGGTGGTCAGGGGTAACAGGCAGGCTGCAGAGAAAATTCACTTGGTGGAACAGGGCTGGCTTCCCCTTATTTATTTGTTTTTCTTTAATTTAATTATTTATAATTATTGATTTTATTTTGCTTGATGATGTCACTTCCAGCCATGACATCACTTCTGGTGGGTTAGGGTTAGGGTCCTGGACAGATTGTCATTCAAAACAGTGGGTCCCAGTGTTAAAAATTTGAGAACCGCTGCCTTAACTCAAAACAGGCCAATGAGGCATCCTGGGCGGGGTGTGTGTGTGACCAAAATTCTGGAAATCATGGCTTTTAGGAATAATACCATCATGTTATATACCATTTGATGCAGAATTTCGTCCATTGCTTGTGGGGAAATATTCACTGCATTTATTTTCCAGCCATCATTATTATTAATTTCATGTCATGACTATTACTATCCCTCAGTCTCACCTACCTCACAGGGTTGTTGTGAGGACAAAATAAGGGGAGGAACTATATACACCATCCTGAACTGCTTAGAGGAAGGGTGGTATAAAAATGTGATTAATTAATTAATAATTAATATACTTAATTAATAATTAATTATGTCATATGGGGTGACAAAAATTTATGGGCCCCGGGTGACTTAGCTATGCCACTGTCTATTAGGACATGCACCACACGATTTAGGAATAGCTTTTATCCTAGAGCGGGGGTCTCCAAACCCCGGCCCAGGGGCCAGATGCGGCCCGCAGCGAGCCTCTCTCCGGCCCGTGGCCAGCCTCTTGTCCCCTGAAAGAGGACTGAACACTCGACTGAATGTGACTGGAGCTGTGCTCTGATTGTATCTGGAGGGTGTTCTGAGGGCCGGAGAGGGTGAGTGAATGAGCCCACTCAGGGCCCAGTCCTATCCAATTTTCCAGCCCTGGTGCAACTACAATGCAGCCCCATGGTAAAGGAACAAATGTTCCCATCCCTTAAGGAGGTCTCTGTGACTGCTACCCCACTACAAGATGCAGTGCATGCCCCATTAGCACCGTTGCACCAGCACTGGAAAATTGGATAGGATTGGGCCCTCATTCATTTATTCATTCATCTAAGTTCCATCTCTAATTTATTTATTTAAATTCTATATTTAAATTTTTTTCTGGCCCTCAGCACTGCGCCAGATATTTCATGCGGCCCTCTGGCCAAAACGTTTGGAGACCGGGTCCTAGAGCTATAACCATATTGAACAATGAACTTAAAAATCATTAACACAGCATCTTCTAACGTTTACTGGGTTTTATTATCTATTTATTACATCTCTGAGTGAAATAGGAGTATTTTATTTTTGAGATATTTATATTAATAGATGTATATGTAATATTGAATGTGGGACGGATCTGTATGTGTTATATGATTGTTTGATTGTATATCTCAATATGTATATATGTATATGAGATATACATGTATATGTAAATATGAGATATGTATATCTCAAATTGTATATATGATTGTTTGATTGTATATTGATTGTATGATTGTTTTATAAATGTTTTATGTCCATGTCTTGCAGTGCATTAAAATTTCATTGTACTTTGTACAATGACAATAAAGTATACTAATATAAGGCATCATCTATATTGCTGTTGATCAAAAGAAAATATAAGAACCAAACACAATTGTCTTGATTCTATGAAGACAAAATGTGCAAATAAACAAAACCCCACAAACACTTCTTCACTACATTTGAAGCTGTGCAAAGGATTTGATTCCTGCACCCAGCATTTGAAGTTGTGCACTGCTCTCAACATTATGCACCTTTTGGTTCATTTGTGAAGTAATGTCAAATACAGGTTAGCCCTCGGTATCCATGGGGGATCCTTTCCCAAACCCCCTGCAGGTACCGAAGTCCATGAATAATGGAATCTGCAGGTGGGTGGCATCAGAGGAACTCCGGATGTGACCAGAATCACCTTCTGGCCACATCTGGACAGGGTAACCAGATACAGTGGAGAACAGAGTGCCTATACCTTTAACCACGGTTTAGAAGAGGGCATTTTGGCAGGTGCAGCTCAAAATGGAAGGTTTTAAAAAGCTGCACCTACCCAAATCTCCTATTCTATGCAGTGGTTAAAGTTATAGGCACTTTGTCCTCCATTGCATCTGGTCACCCTGCATCCGGAGGTGTTCCGAGGCACTGGAAGTTTTGCAAAAACCAGAAGTGCTTTTCCAACACCACTGGGAGGCGTTGTGAGGTCCAGAGAGGACGTGCACAGCCTCCCTGGGTCTCAGAAAGTCTCTCCGATGAGACCAGATGGAGCTTCTGGTCACATCCAGGAGGTCAGATGAGGACCTCCTGCGTGGGTCTGGCACCTGTGCTGAGTCAAATCTGTGGATGTCAAACCCACGAATAAAGAGGCCCCACCTGTAAATGTGAATAGGATCAGGTTGCTAGGCTGTGATCCAAAGTACACAGTGAAGTAAGATTCCCATGAAACCAATGGAACTGGTTTCTACACAGATATGTTGTGGATTGAGAAGATAGCAGTCAAACATACAATCTGAATGCAATAACAGAATTAACATTAAGAAGAAAGGCATAAAAGGCAAAGAGATTTCACCAGTTCAATTATTCCAGCTGTGAAATGTCTCAATGAAATGTTGGGAAGTGAAATGTTCCCAGAATTAGCATGTTTAAGCACTAGTTATGCCTCACCTTCTAAATAAAAAACTCTCAATTAAGTGATTCTCTTTTCATGTTCTTTCCCATGCACATTAATTACCTTGCAATTGGCATGCTCCTGTACTGAATGCTGGTGCACCCATTGTCCTTTTGTGGTTCCCAGTGTATTTGTTTTACTGTTTAGAAACTGTTGAAAGAAAGAAAGAAAGAAAGAAAGAAAGAAAGAAAGAAAGAAAGAAAGAAAGAAAGAAAGAAAGAAAGAAAGAAAGAAAGAAAGAAAGAATGTTGGCTTCATTAGTAAGTAAGCAGCCAAAGCGCCCAAGGATCTCTGGCAACAATATAGGAACACCGAACTTGTTATGTGGCTTTTTTCTCCACCCCAAGGCATCATTCTGTGCTCCCAGCTGCAAACTTATCTTTTTTCCCATTATGAGGTCAGCGATCCCATGTAATTTGGCATTCTGTTTGCTGTTACCAAGTGCACCCCATTTTTGGTTTCCCATGAACAGTGACAGCCAGAACAGAGATGCTACCCACACAGCCTCACCTCTTTATCACATTTTCAATTAACTACCATTTTAGGCCTTGTTATTTCTAGCGTCTCTCAAGTGCCCTACTGTAAGAGGGACGTTCAATTTGCGTTTCCCTTCAGCAAAGAGTGTTTTGCTTGTTTTCAGAGAATTTTGACAAGTTCCACCTATTTATACCCCTCAGCCCACACTGCAGTTTCTGAGTATTTGGGAAAGCCCTGGAGCCATTAAGGAAGGCCCCTTCCTGCCCAGTCCTGCCCCTGCAACAAGAGAACATTGACAGGCATGCAATGCACAGTGGAAGAATCGGTTTCATATCAACATCATAATCAACAATCCAGTAATCTCACAGGCTCATCTAGATAAGGAAAAAAAGAGGGGGCATAGTACTGTACCTTTAAAGCAACTGCTCAGGTTTATGGTGCCTACCTGAAGGATAGTAGCAGGTGATCTCTTGGTAGAGTCCATTGGATTGCAGTCACATGCTGTTCAGACCACTTCTAGAACTTGGCAGTGACTCCCAAGTCACATTCAGTCTGTAAAATTATTAAAGCTGCATAGCTGGTGTTATACAGACTGAGTCAGGGCTCCACCTCTTTGGGATTTCAGAAGCAGAAAGAATTCCCGCCCACTTAACTTGCATGATGCACAGATCTGTTGCAAGAAAGAGATTGCATGGTGCATTTTGGCATGGTGACTGTAGAACTGGAACTAAAGAACACCATGTCTCAGAGATTTCACTGAAGAAGATCATTTTAATCATGAACAAGCATTCACTTGTTCTTATCGACTCCCATAAATACTGCTTCCCAATACAGTATATAGTACATAATACAGTAATAATATTTATTAATTTATTTGCATTGCAAGTCACTTGGGAGCCTATCCTGGCTATTACCAAACTTTAAATTATATCATATATGATAAGTAAATAAATAAAATTCTCAGAACTACATCCACTGAAAGAAAAAATCATCTTCTATGATATGACAAATGTTAAAGGTAGTGTCAATGTCTCACACTGAACTCTCACAATTGAAACATATCATTTGAGGGTTTAGCTACACATCACATCAAGGATGGGATCTCAGCTTGTAAGGACGTGACTCAAGTTGTGACAACACACGCTTTTCATGACTCAGGTTAACTCAAGTCAAGAACATCACTGACTCGGACCCAACTCACAACTTGGGGCCAGTAACTCAGAAAAGATTCATGACTCAAATTGACTCGAGTGAAGACTTGCTTTTTATGTATGCTTGCAACTCTGTTTTGTGTGCATGTGCTTGCTTAGTTGTTTTTTTTTTTGCTACACCTGACTCGCACTGCAATTCATTTCTTATAATGACTTGGGCTCAAGTCAAAAATGACTGTACAGTGGCTCAGGACGACTCACAACAGCCGCCCATTATGACTTGTGAATTGACTTGAGTCGGGGGTCGGAGACTAGCAACATAACTCGTGACTCAGCGCAGTGGCTCCGGCACATCGCTGCTACAAATTAAATCACATACAAACATGTATAACAATAGACTTGTGTTCCCTTTGCCTTAAAAAAAATTGAATGTTGTTTTGTAAGTAGGTGATTGAGAATAGAAAAGCAGCTGGGGACGAGGGATTAACCCTTTTTCTTACTCACCATGTTCTTGCTTCAGCTGCTTATCTGCTTCAGCTTCAGCTGCTTTTGGGGTTCCAAATACACATTTGCATGTGTTTATGTAAAATATGTAGTTTGACTATTTCATGTTCCTACAAGCATAAGGCTGTATTCATTCATTAGGTGATGTGATCTTCTGTCATTTGACCTCTGGAAGCTTGAAGCAGATAACTGTGAAACTGTAATCTTCCTACAGTGATTACTTACGACTTACAATACTTACCACTTACTTATAGTCCAATCCTATCTCACACCATCCTATGCAATGCAGCTGCACTGCTGCATTCAATAGTGGAGAGAGATACCAGCTGGCCTGGGAGAGGTAAGCAAAAATAGTTTTTACTTACCTCTCCATAGGCCGCCTGGTCATTGATGAGTCTTCTTGGAACTATGCTGGCTATTTGCTGATGTAAATCCAAGGAGAGCCAGGGGCATGTTGTGCTGGGAAAACAGAGATAGGATCTGGCATGTACTAGTGCCACCAGGATCCAACCCCTTCTGCCCTCACAATGCCCCTCCCCGATGCTTCCTGCTCCACTCCTCCCCTTCCTGCCCACAAACCACCCTTGCTGCAACCTTACCTGCAGTGGCACGCATCCAGGAACATCTGGAATGTGCAAGGAACCTCCAGTACCCCCAAAGTGCATAATGGTGCTGTGGCTTTTGTGATGCCACAGCAGCACTTACAGTGGCAGATTGTGAGATCCACCACTGTAAGCACCCATTAGGATTGGTCCACCCCTTACTTATCCTAATTCAGCCAAAGTGAAAAGCAGTTCTCACTTCACATGAAAGAGGTTTCAATTCATATTGAAATTGGGATCTTGTCCAATATAAGTATAAATGTGTTTGTTTGGTTACATTTATCTCTTGCCCAAGGAACTCAGGGAAACAGGTATAATTTTTTGGGAAACCTCCCCCCTTCCCCCAAATGTGACACCTGAAAGGTTATCATGCATGTTCACTGCCTACGATATGTTCACTAGTAATAATTCCCAGTTTTGGGGTGGAGGGGAAATTCTGAATAATAGCATTGTCTTTGTTAAAATCACATTTCATTCAGTTAGGGCTTTTTTTCTTTGTCTCTTTTCCTTAGTTGTTTTATTTTGTTTTATTTTTTTTTTTCATTTTTCATATTTTTATACTGCCCTTCCTCCAAAGAGCTCAGAGCAGTGTACAAAGCTGCTCCCCTCCTTTTGTCCTCACAACAACCCTGTGAGGTAGGTGAGGCTGAGAGAAAGTGACTGGCCCAAGGTCACCCAGGAAGCTTTTACACATCTGAATGCGAAGAAAATGGGACTTTTGGACTGAGTTCACAAAATTAGTACCTTGTGACTAAAAGTAGGTCAGATAGTAACTCTGTCTCACTTCAGGCAAAAGCAATCGTGTGAACCTTTTTTATTCAGAGTACCCTGCATATGCCCGAGCTTATCTGATCTCGGAAGCTAAGGTTAGTACTTGGATGGGAGACCGCCTAGGAATACCGGGTGCTGTAGGCTTATACCATAGTGTTTCGAGACTGAAGGTTGCCAACCACAATGTAACCCAAGTTGTCTTGGGCATAGCTTAGCCCAAGTCAAATTAATCATGCTCATTTAGTCATGAAAACAGATCCTATAAGAATGCTACTAGAAAGAAAGAAAGAAAGAAAGAAAGAAAGAAAGAAAGAAAGAAAGAAAGAAAGAAAGAAAGAAAGAAAGAAAGGCATTGCCAGTTCTGAGGGTCACCTTAGACACTCAGAGGGTAATTTGTGAGAGGTGGCAAAGTGTCTTGTACGGCTGGCCCATCCATGATGTGAATTATTTCCATGGGGTAGTGGATTGGGGGGAATGGCAAGGAGATGCCTGCCGCCTCCTTCCAGTATGCTGCTGATAGAGCTGGCCCCCTTACCTCGCTCCTTCCTCCAGGGCCTTTGAGAGGAATTTTATCAGGGGGTACACAGTTTCTTTGGGGTCCCTTTCCAAAGGGCGAGGAGGGCAATGGGGGCAGGCAGAATGGAGAGCAAAATAGAGCAGAGGGAGGGTGCTAACAGCCAGAATTATCTTTGGAGCCCAGGTCTACCGGGCTTCTTGATGAGGAGCACAGGTCTACCTCACCATGCAGCACTGGCAATTAGATAAAGTAATAGTAGTTGGCAACATTCAGTCTCGAAAGACTATGGTATCGCGCTCTGAATGGTGGTTCTGGAACAGCGTCTAGTGTGGCTGAAAAGGCCGATTCGGGAGTGACAATCCCTTCCACACCGGGAGCAAGTGCAGTCTGTCCCTGGTCTGTCTCCCTGGCTATGGGCCTTCCTTCTTTGCCTCTTTGCCTCAGACTGTTGGCCAAGTGTCTCTTCAAACTGGGAAAGGCCATGCTGCACAGCCTGCTTCCAAGCGGGCCGCTCAGAGGCCAGGGTTTCCCACCTGTTGAGGTCCACTCCCAAGGCTTTCAGATCCCTTAGTGAAAAGCAATGACAAATAAATAAGATAAAGTAATATGGTAAACCAAACACACTACTCTTCATATAGTGGGCTGAATAGCATTCATGGCACCTGCTGAGGGTGGGAAGTGACATCATTAAGCTGCAAGTGACATCATTAAGCAGATGACAGCCAGAAATAAGCACTCTGTTCTCACATAGAAATTCATTATCTGCAAATGAAAGAAGAGAAAATGTGCAAATCTTGTTCATAATTTAAAGGTATGAGAGAACCCAATTATCACGCTGGGAGAGCTGGATAAATTGCTTCTGGAGGTCACATCCAGCACAGGGGCCTTATGTTGAACGCTCCTGCTCTAGAATTTATTGGGGGAACTGAAGTGCATTGAAAGTGGATTAAAGCTGTAATAAAAAAACAGCCCAGGTCTTCTCCATAAGCACTGACGTGTATCGGTGCAATTCAAACATGGGGAAGCAAAACCCCTTCAGACCAGAACTACTAGGCCCTGTAGAAGGTCAGCCCCCCAGTTCAGTTCACAGAATTCCTAGGCCCCAATAGTCAGCTCCCCCTTCTTTTAGTTTGGGGTGTGTCTACAACACAAGGCCTTGGATCTAGGTTATATGTGTTTTAGCATTGTTTGAAAATGAATTTAACAGTATGGAGTACAAATAGAAGTCTGGTGTACAGAAGAGAAAACAAAACAGCGAAAAGCAATGACAAATAAATAAGGGCCAGACAAATTTACTTCACCTGGTCTTTGTTTCAAAATCATCACATAGCAAAGAGGGAAATAGTGAAAGCCTGTCTTTGGATGCCCGTGCATTATTACAAGATGAAAAGGCAAATGAGGAGGAGGTAGAAGAAAAGAAACGCAGTAGCACTACTCCAAGTAAGGAAATTATCCCATTCTGCAGCAGCAGACTTAGTGCTGGGTGAACGGGACAAATACCACCGGCACTAAGTCTGCGCGCCTGTAGGACCGTGTGAGAAGCCTCATTGAGGCTCCCTAGTGGTTGGAAACTACACTTCTGGTTTTCAGTCTAAGGATCACTCGAGGGTTTGTTGCACACTGGTAAGGTAGGGGGCAGCTTCACGTGCATTTTCCAGGGCGGCATTACATGGGGGGTGGCACCTTGAACCTTTGCCCCGGGAGCAGGGGCCGGGTAAGTCTGCCACTGCTATTCTGATACACGTTTTCATTTAGTTTCAATCTTGCTTATGCTAAGTTAAAACTGTCAATTAAAATTTTGTTTTAAAAATGTAGTAGCATCTGGTTTGTAGGACAATTTAGGAGAGTGGGTCCCAATCAGGCATCCTGCCCTAGGCCCAATGCTAGCTCTCAGTGGCTCTTGGGTTGATAGCATGGCAGTGGCAGTAGAAGCAGCAGCGACAGAGGGGAGGGCAGCACTATTGAGCTGCTAGTTTCACTTGGCCCTTCCTGTGTGCATGCACTGCCTGTAACCTTCATCAGCTGCTTCATTCCATCTGGCTATTGCCCCTGCAGTGGCAGCCACCTCCACTGTCATGGCAACCTCCGTTACTGCCTCCTTATCATGCTCTTGCTGAGGGAATTGTAAAAGGAAGTATGGGAGGAAGAGAGTGGGGGTGGCCTATCTCCCAGGAGATGCCGCACCAGGCCATGCCAGGTTAGGTGCTAATGCGCCAGTAGGTAAGGAAGAAAAAAGAAGGGAGTGTTCAATTCACGCAGTATGGCCCTTGAGTTAGGTTTGCCCCACAGGCCCTGCTCAAGTTTCAGGTGGTTTGATTAAATAAGTTGACAGCCCAAACTTTATTCTTTAGTTCATCGTCCTATTGTGCCTTGGTTACAGTGCAGTCTTCATGGATCTCTCATGCTTATGCCATTTATGTTCACAGAACGTCATTCCCGGTGTGCACTTTTTTAAAACCATGGTTTGGTTTTCTACACAAATGACAGGGTTCTCTGTTCCTCATGGCTTAACCCACTTTTGCCTGGCCCAAAGGTGTACACGTGGTCCCTGTTGCGTATATGCAACGTTGGGCAGTAATGGCTTAATTCGCATTAACTGATGCATTCATAAGAACATAAGAACTGCCCCGCTGGATCAGACCATAGGCCCATCTAGTCCAACTTCCATCTAGTCCAACTCGTTGGACTGACTCTCCGACAGCACCGAGATGGACAGCTCCATCGGGAGGACATCCGCAGGCTCTCTGGGGTGAAGTATCCGCTCACTCACATCAAGAAGATGAAGCACCAATGGGTGGGCCACATTGCGAGAAGAACTGATGATCATTGGAGCACAAGGACACTGGAGTGGTGCCCAAGAGACTGGAAGAGATCACTCGGACAACCACCGACACGATGGGCGGACGTATTCGCACTTGAGCACAATGAGAGGGACGCAAGAGGTCAGGTCACCCAACATTGGTTAACAAAAGCACAATGTCGCAAAGAATGGAAGAAATGTTGGGACCTACGCGGAGGAAGCTAACGTTGACATCGCAAGTAACGGGTCATCTAAGTATCTAAGTAAGTAAGTACCCCTAAAGATCTTGAGAAGTATCCCTGGGGCTACACGTATCCCAGTTTGGGAACCACTGCTCCAGACAAAAAAATCGTATGTAACAATTGTCCCCAGGCATTACCTTCCTTTAATGGTCGTATTAACCCATTTTTGGGGTGTGTGTGTGTGTGTGTGCTCTGTGGTTTCTGTTAACATCTGAGTGAGTCACTGTTATCTGTGGTAGCAGGAAACTTTTTATTAGCTCTTCGTATTTGAAAGTGATGTTTGCTTCTGAGGAGAAAAGGATTTGCCCAATGAAATTTTAGCTGTGCTTCTAGTTTCAATTCCTAAAATTGAAAGTCAGTCAGAGGTTGCTCACTGCTGCCATAATCTGATGTGGCCCAGGGAGGAATTGCATGGTTTCTATAACTTGAGAGAATGTAGTCCAGCATTTGCTGTGCAATTCATCAATGTACGTTGCTACATTTATAGAATTGAGGAACAGCTTGTTTGAATTTCATTGAAGATGATGTTCAGGAGGTTACTGTGCTTCAGGGAGATGGAGTGGTGTAGGTCAAAAGCAAAGGAGCTGCACAGCACATACGCATACAACACACAACAAAGCAAAGCTGCCTCTGATGTACAATTCTGGGAAATGTAGTAACTAAAAAAGAGGAATATGGCATGCATTTGGATAAATATGGAAATTTGGATAGGATTGGGCCCTCAGTGGGCAGAGCTCCAAAGTGTGCTTTTTGGGCACTCAAAAAAGACCTCCCATCCACCCTGAGCTTCTTACTTGTGTTTGTCATGTTGCATCTGGTCTCTCACCTGGAAGTAACTGGCAATGATGTCATCACCAGTTGATTCCAGTGGTACTTCCAATATGTGGACCATGCAGAGTGGTATTTCAGGGGACAAACACTGCTCTAGGGTTGCTAGCTATACATCTGTTCCTAACTTTCTCATATTTTATTCCTGATAGAAGTACAGTGGGCCCGCAGTATCTGTGGGGGATCTGTTCTTGGACCCCCTGAAGATACCAATTTCAGCTGATAATTAAATCTGCGGGGAAGGCCTCAAGGACTTCACAGACACGACTGGAAGTGTCTTCTGGTTGCGACTGGGAAGTTCTTTTGGCCCTCCAGACACAGAGTTGGCACCCACGTTGAGTCAAAGGATGGCCAACTGTAAATAATTGTTAAAAAAAAAAAGGTTCCTTGAGATCTGTTGCATCTCAAAGATGTTATGTCTTCTCTTATACGTATACATAAAACGTTTAGATGCTTCCAAAATTCTTCCCACCTACATTTCTCCCAAACTGTTGGGATTTCCAAATTGACTGGTCTTGCTTCTAAAGTTGAACCAATGCATTCGCAATTTCTCATGGTTCTGGGCTTGTTTTGTTTGCATTTCTGAATTTTTTGCCGAGTATTCCACATGGGCGATTTGCTTTCTTTCAGTTTGTTCATATCTCCTCACCCCTACATTACCAATGAGCATATATTGATAAACTCCAGGGGGAACACGGCAGAGGGGAAAAACTGGTTGTGATGTCACTGCATCAAGATTCATGTCATGTGGTGCTTTACCCATCTATAGGACACATTTGCTTATCAGTAAGATACAACACAAAAAGAAACTTGAACCACTCATACATAAAATCGCATCAACATTGCTCTTTTGCAGTGTTTTGTCCATGCCCCGTGTATATTAGAGAAAAGATGCAAATGTCTAGAAGAAATTGAACATTTCTTGAGTTGAGCTGGCGCAGGTCCTAATTGAGTTGACTCATAGCAGCTGCTGGAACTTAACCCAGGGTATCCCGGTGAATTCAAGTAGAAATGATTCTATAAGTGGGTCAGGTTATGACTCACAAGTCGAATCAGGGGATTGGTGACTCGCGATTCAACTCACTACTCGGGCACAGTGACTCCAGCACATTCGTGGAGAAAAGGTGTGTTCCTGCTGTTTTCACCAATGTTTATCTGGGTTCTCTCCAAAGCTGCTTTCCTAAAACAAAAATGTTAGCATCAGGCTCTAATGTATTTGTGCATATAATGTAGTTATGTAGCCCTTATGGCTGCAGCTCTAAACCCACTTGTGTAGAAGAATACTCCATTAAAATCAGTGAGACTTCCTTCCTCATGAAAATGTAATTCTGAAAGTTACTACAGCCTGTTAGAAAACAAACATGGAACTCTCTCTCTCTCTCTCTCTCTCTCTCTCACACACACACACACACACACACACACACACAATGACCACAGCTAGTTTAATGTTGGGAGATTAGAGAAGCTAAAACGTGTTTAATGATGACAAGCATTCTAACTTTTCCGCTTGGAAGTAATCCACCACACTGTTGGAGTCACAATGGTGGTTGATTGTGTGTGCAGTTTCTTTAAAACAAAACATCAGTGACTTCCTTCAAGGTAAAAGGAGGAGAACTTAGCCCAGTAGTGGAACACTTGTTCTGCAGGTTCATCCCCTGGCACCTCCAAGTAGGTCTGGGAAAGATCCTTGTCTGAAAACCTGGAGAGTCCCTGTTGACAGCAGTACCCTACATGGACCAATGAGCAGACTCAAGGCAACTTCCTACAGTCAAAAGCACCAGTCGTGTCTTGTGCATTCATGTTTTGCTCAAGTTGCCTGTTGTCATCTTAGAGCTTCACAGACAATTATATGTTCTCATGCAGTTGTGGTTTGCTGGATGGGTTTTATAGTATTGAAGTTGCACAACACGCATAAGGTAATCAAGGACAAGCTGATTGTATGTGCAAGAGTTAAAATGTTGTGAGAACACAGGCATACTTTTAGACTGTATAATGCTACATATTCAGCTGAAAACTGTGGATTAGAGAACATCTTCCTGCTATATTGGGTATCGACCCCTGCTAATTGGGTAAAAGGCACTTTTTCAAGTGGGTGCTACTTTTTTTAGCAGGGGGAGAGTAACTGGCCCACCTCACCCTCAGCACTGTCTGTTCTAGTGGCTGTCTGCTGGTATTCATTTGCATCTTTTTAGATTGTGAGCCCTTTTGGGACAGGGAGTCATTTAGTTATTTGATTTTTCTCTGTAAACCACTTTGTGATCCTTTAGTTGAAAAGCGGTATATAAATACTGTTAATAATAATAATAATAATAATAATAATAATAATAATAATATTATATTGGAACACTATTCCATGAACAGCAAATTTGGAACGAGATTTCACCAAGTGCAGGATTCCACTCAAGTCATGTTCTTACCTGGTTCGAATCAAATTATATTTTGTTATTCCAAAAGCAATTGTCATTTTAGGACAAATTACTTGGAATTATGTAAACTGTTCATGCTCTTTAGCAATTTGTTAAGAAGATTGCTACTTTAGGTTTGTCTCCTGCCTGAGATAGGCTGAGTTAACAAGGCTGCGATCCTGAATTGTTCCAGTATTACCCCCTTGAGCAACTGGCACCTGGAATCCAGCTACATTTATTGCTCAGTGTTGCCCTTAATAATTTGCTTTCAACATTGCTGTGATGTGGAAGATAGCAATCAGGACTGGCAATGCCTCGTTTGCATTGCTAAATGATTATCTAATTGCTGCCAAGAAAGAACCTGCTCCCAAGGTAATTCACAGGTAATCCAAGTGAATTCACAAATGGGCTGCACTCCTGCCCTCGGTTTTGTCACACATAACTATCCTGCCCAGTCATAACTAGGGGAAATGTCTAAGTAATACTGTTCTGAAACCCTCCAAGAAACGAAACTTGCTTAGGAATTGTATCAGTACTCCAAAACCCCTTGCACTGTGACTTTGATGTTGGATCCTCATAGTTTTGGAAAAATTACTACAGATTTTCTGAAATGCTTGGGACCAGAAGTGTTTCAGATTTTGGAATTTTTTTTGACTTGGGGATATTTGCGTATATACTTATCTTTATATCTGCCCTCGTATCCTCCATCCTCATTATCTCCTCACTCCCGCACCTTCACAGCTCCTGTCACCCACCCTAAGGAAAGGCTTCCCACGTTCCTCAATTAAGCTAGTACTTCAAGACAGTAGAGCTGGTCCTCCAAGATGATAGAAAATCATGCATCCTTTGAAGAACTGGAAATCATTTATTGCCTTTCTGCATGAGGGTTAGAATAATGAAGTAATGAGTTGTAGATTTGAAGATTAGATTGAAAGGAATAGAAAACATTAATCTGAAGTAATAATCTGAAATGGAATACTTATAACAAATAGTTAAGAGGGGCTGTTGGAGATATAACGTATAGATTTCTTAAGTTAAGTTGGCAACCTTCAGTCTCGAAAGACTATGGTATCGCGCTCTGAAAGGTGGTTCTGGAACAGCGTCTAGTGTGGCTGAAAAGGCCAATTCGGGAGTGACAATCCCTTCCACACTGGGAGCAAGTGCAGTCTGTCCCTGGTCTGTCTCCATGGCTGTGGGCCTTTCTTCTTTGCCTCTTTGCCTCAGACTGTTGGCCAAGTGTCTCTTCAAACTGGGAAAGGCCATGCTGCACAGCCTGCCTCCAAGCGGGCCGCTCAGAGGCCAGGGTTTCCCACTTGTTGAGGTCCACTCCTAAGGCCTTCAGATCCCTCTTGCAGATGTCCTTGTACTGCAGCTGTGGTCTACCTGTAGGGCGCTTTCCTTGCACGAGTTCTCCATAGAGGAGATCCTTTGGGATCCGGCCATCATCCATTCTCACGACATGACCGAGCCAACGCAGGCGTCTCTGTTTCAGCAGTGCATACATGCTAGGGATTCCAGCATGTTCCAGGACTGTGTTGTTTGGAACTTTGTCCTGCCAGGTGATGCCGAGAATGCGTCGGAGGCAGCGCATGTGGAAAGCGTTCAGTTTCCTCTCCTGTTGTGAGCAAAGAGTCCATGACTCGCTGCAGTACAGAAGTGTACTCAGGATGCAAGCTCTGTAGACCTGGATCAGGTCTGTAGACCTGTAGACCTGCAAGCTCTGTAGACCTGGATCAGACCCCTTTGACATCCGAAATGGCATGAAGCAGGGCTGTGTTATTGCACCAACCTTGTTTGGGATTTTCTTCGCTGTCCTGCTGAAGCATGCCTTTGGAATTGCAACAGAAGGCATCTATCTCCGGACCAGATCAGACGGAAAGCTCTTCAACCTCTCCAGACTGAGAGCAAAGTCCAAAGTCCAGCTGAAATGTCCGCGTGACTTCCTCTTTGCCGACGATGCAGCTGTCACTACCCACTCTGCCAAAGATCTCCAGCAGCTCATGGATCGTTTTAGCAAGGCCTGCCAAGATTTTGGACTAACAATCAGCCTGAAGAAAACACAGGTCATGGTTCAGGATGTGGACTCACCTCCCTGCATTACAATCTCTGCGCATGAACTGGAGATTGTCCATGACTTTGTGTACCTTGGCTCAACGATCTCCGACACTCCTTCTCTCGATACCAAGCTAAACAAACGCATCGGTAAAGCAGCTATCACGTTTTCCAGACTCACAAAGAGAGTCTGGTCCAACAAGAAGCTGACGGAACATACCAAGATTATTAAGATATAAAGCTGTAAGTAAGAATTTAACTTTCTACATGCTACATTATTAGAACCATTCTTTGCATTTTTATATCTTTTATGTATCTTAAATGTTTTTTCTTTTTTCTCTTTTACTGTGTTTTTCCTTTCTTTTACCTTTATTATTATACATAAATGAAAGAGAGAGAGAGAGAGAGAGAGAATCATGCATCCTGCAAACAAGCTAGAAGGTCTGCTCAGTGATATTCAGCAAGGACTGCAGAAACCATGTAGGAGCCTTATTAATTGGTTGGCAACATTCCGTCTCAAAAGACTATGGTATAAGCCTACAGCACCCGGTATTCCCTGGCGGTCTCCCATCCAAGTACTAACCAGGCCTGACCCTGCTTAGCTTCTGAGAGATCAGACGAGATTGGGCATGTGCAGGGTAACAGTTGCTGTAGCCTTATTAATTAGTTAACCGAGAACAATTTGAGCCCGTGCCACTTTGGTAAGGTGGCCACCACTGCCTACTGTTCTAGCCAATCATCAGACGGCATACTTTATGCTGCAGCAGCCAATCAAGCTTGGGTGTGGTTGGCATGTTCGGCTCAAGCCTTGCAGCAGAGCCAGAGGCACATTCCCCCTGGAGGCTCTTTGGCCCAATTCACAGACCAAGTGAAAGCTCCCCCTGCTTTTGGCACTTGGCACTGCAAAAGTTTTGGATTTTGGAGCATAATGAATTTTGGTGTCTGGGATTAGAGATACGCAACCTGTCTTTAGCTATTCCAGCTTAAAGGCTGCAGACCTATATACATGCACCTGGCAGTAAGTCCCATTGAACTCAGTGGGTTTACTTCTAAGTAGTCATGCGTAAGGTTGCTCTGCATATCATGTAACTCAAACATGATTTCTGGGAAACTCTTCATGCTACAGATCTGTATATGTCCTGAATTCATTAAACATGAAGTTTAATGTCTTTATTTTTTTTACACTCGCGTATGTATGACACGTCCATGTTAAAATATTTTAATTAATCGAATACAGTATTGTGAAACAGATAATTGTCATGATTTCAGCCTTATAGACAAAGAATGATGAAGTGATCAAAGTTCAATTAATATAAAGCAACAATGTGAGGAAGAGGTCAAGCATTTACACGAGACTTCAGAAAACTACAAGATCCTTCTCAGTGAAGTGTGTAGTATTCCCATCTTGTAGAACAGAGGATTGCCACTTTTTTCTTTTTCTTTTTTGTGGCCCAGCTCCTGAGCCTTTAAGAGCAGCTGGACACACACAAACGGGCATGAGGAGGGTGTTCGAAAGTGAGTGTGCCACTGCAGAGAAGTTCAATCTTTGGGGGTCCCCAAAGAAGGGTTTCTCCAGCTCATTCATATGGGATTCATATGTATGACAACAGGTACAGTACTTGAGATACCCTGGTCCTAAGCCATCTAGGTTAAAACCAGCACTTTGATTGAGGTCTAGAAAGGCATGAAGAACCAGTGAAGTTGTTTTAAAATTGGTGAGATATGTTCTGAATGATCCTTGTCCATCATCAGCCTAGCTGCTGATTTGAACCAAACAAACTTCTGAGAAGTCTCCAACAACAGCCCCTCAGATAAAGCACTGTAGTAGTCTAGCTGGATGTTACTAGGTCACAAATAACTGTGGTCAGGCCAGAGTTTTAAGGAGCAATCACATGGAACGCAGTCCCGCCTTGTTTATAGAACTCAAAAAAGAAACCGCTTTTCATTGGCCACCTCTATAGGCAGAGTGGGTTGGAGAAGACTGAAGCATTCATCTTTCCCTCAATTTTCCACTGGTATTTAGGGAAGAGACTTTCAACTTTCCTCAAGATGACCACATGGAGAGGAAGCCCAAGATCCTGAAACTTAATCAGATGCTTAAAATTGGAATTTTGCCAGCAGTAGCGAACTTCCCCAGACTTGCACCCAGGGCAAAGGTCCGCAATGGTTCCCCCACGTGAGATGCCACTCCTCGTGCTCAAATTCCCCCCACTCACCACAATGTTACAGAGCCTCGAGCGACTCCAGGATGTACTGGGGAAGTCTCCTGAGGCTTCCCCAAAGTCTTAAACTGTGCTTCTGGAAAACCAACTGCATTTCCAGATGTTTCCGACTGCATTGGGAGCCTCAGAGAGGTTTCTGCATGCTTCTAGAGGCACATGGGGCTCTGCACCCGGGGTATTTGCCCCTTTTAATCAATGACACGTCCGCTACTGTTTGACAGGTAGTTTTGAGTAGAGAGCAAAATGTCGCCTACTGACATTTCCTTTGCTACTTAAGATGTAAGAACCCTGTCTTTCATTACCTCCTTATGTTCAGCCCTGCTTTGTCTCTGCAGATATGCAGAGGAGTCACTGGTTGTCCTCTTCATTGTCTCTGGTGTGGCAATAATCTCCTGATTCCTAGGGAAGATTAGTGGAATGAGAAATAACAAGGAGAGAAGTCAAACCAATGCATCTTCTTCAATCTAGCAAGGAGTGGCTCCTTCCAAGGATAAGTCACAGCATAGGATTTCTCTTTTCCCAGGAGCACAGGAAAAGTGTGGGGGGGACAGGCCAATGCTTAAAATTTCTCCTGCCTGTGGAGACAATGAGATCGAGCATTCATTGTTGCAAACAAGCCAAGTGTGATGACGATTAGAGGTCTTTGTTTCCTGTGAGTAAGATAAGATTATTATTTATTTACAGTATTTTTATCCCTCCTTTCTCCCTGAAGGGACCAAAGGCGATTTAGGATTACAACCTTATACAGAACACAATGGGCTCCCTTCTGAGTACAATAAATAGCAACTTTTCAAACACCTCTAATTATGATTGCTCATCAAAAGTGTAGCCAAGATCTGAAAAACAAATATGAATTATCCAATTATAATTTGGTGATATCACTGAATCCCGAACAGTTGCTAAAAGCTCTAATCTTCAACTCTAACCATTCAAACCCAGCCAAAAGAGAAAAGGACTATTCCAACAGAGTTTAGATTTGAAGTCTGATGAATTCTTGTGGGGGAAAAAAAGTCCACAGGGATGGGACTTATTCAAAATAAGGCTTCTCTACCTGACTTTGATTGGTGGATCATGGTGTTGAGAAAGGAATGATTGGCTGCATATTGTTCGACCACAATGGGTGATAAGAACAAAAGTTCATCATGCATTAGGGTAAATTACCAGGTAGTTAAAACATGAATTGTTGAAGAGTGGAGATATAATGATCTCAAGTCAGAACCTAAATTGTTATCATAAAGAGTGAATAACAAAGGGTTACCTTTGTTCCTGAAGTAGTGCAAGAGCCATTTCAGTTTGCTGTGGAAGCACAGATTAAGGTTGAAGATTTTTTAAAAAACTGTAAGTTGTAAGAAATGTGAACAAGTTGCTGGGTCAGGTTGTCAGGTCTCCATCACTGGAGATTCTCTAAAACAGTGTTTCCCAATGTGTGAGTTGGGACCCACCAGTGGGTCTCGAGCTGATTCTTGGTGGGTTGTGAAAACTTTTTGAAATTTTTTTTTAAACTTTGCAAGCACCCTTGCCTGGTTTGCAGGAGAAAATCATTAGCTAGAATGCTAACCTGTGGTATGAGGTAATACCCCCAAATTAAAATGTTACATTTTCTGATTTTCTCTAGTAATTGGAGTGCTATAGAGCCCGTGTGAACCCAGGCCTTTTGTCTGGCCTGGAAATCCCTAACTGCACATCTTGCTCTCTGGTTCAGCCTTATGGGTACTGTTGAATGACTGTAAAGGTTTGGGGGGAACAGTCCTTAGGGAGTTTCAAGGCAGTCCAATTCTAGAGAGAGTCTAGCAAATGTCTACACACTCACACGCACACAAATAGAGTGTGAGAGAGAGAAGCACAGGACCCCAATTATTATTTAATAATTTATTCTTAATTAATAAAATATTGCTTTCTAATCTCTCTTTAATATGGTCAGTTGTGATAGATCATTGTTTTAAAAAGTGGGTCCCAATGCTAAAAAGTTTGGGAAGCATTGCTCTAAGAGGTTAAAAAAGTACCTTGTCAGGAAAGGTCCAGCTCTAGGGAAACAGACTATATGACAATTTGTGCTCTTCTAATGTGTCTCCAAATTACTACGGAGACAAGACATTGTGTCCTTCAGAACTTCATCTACATGGGGACAGATTAGGATGACAACCAAAAGAATCATAGATCTTCCTTTAGTTGAAAAGGGACAATTTCTGCTGTAAGGCAAGAATGCCCATTCATTAGCCGTCCTTTCCACTACTAAATTCAATGCACAACAAGCAACAAGAAGAGAACAGGGAACTTTTAGAATGGTACTTACAGAGTAAGAAGCTTTAGATCACTCCAACAAGAAAGTCAATACTGTTATTCGGTCAGATAACTAATTCCCATCCCCAGACAGGATGGCTTGTCAAACCTTGATTCTGGGCAAACCCACCCAAGAAGCCAGTCAACAGGACATCTCCCTAACACTCAAAAGCAATTCTGTGAACATGAGTGCAGGGCCTAAGAAGGGGGTAATTTGTACCCAGGCGCAGGGTCAGAAAGGGGGCCCAGGAGCCAAAGGAGATGGGCCCAGAAAGGTCCTGGGATCTGACCTTTTCCTGCCTCACCTGAACTCACGGTCTGTGCCTGATGCTCGGGCGCAATCGCGTGCATGCAGTGTTACCTGCTGCTGCAAGCCATACACAGTGGGCTCAGGAATGCATCCATGATCCACAGTGTCAAATCTGGGAAGAAACTGGACTTCTATAGTAACTCTTTGGCTTGTGGATCCCATAACCATGAAGGAGTGTATAGAAGCTCAGTGACCAGGTGCAGGGCTAGTGCTG
This sequence comes from Tiliqua scincoides, assembly GCF_035046505.1. Lineage (NCBI taxonomy): Eukaryota > Metazoa > Chordata > Lepidosauria > Squamata > Scincidae > Tiliqua > Tiliqua scincoides. The sequence goes on from NC_089821.1 coordinate 15,980,030, forward strand.
CTACAGAAGTTCATTTTGGTCCAGTCTAGTGTGAGCCTAAACACAATGATGCTAATTTTCTGCAATTGATTTTCTATGTTTCAAAGATTTTAGAGAGACTTAGGAGTGTGTTTGGTTTTCCATACCATTTTATCTAGCTGCCAATGCTGCATGATCAGGTAGACCTGGGCTTTGCATCAAGAAGCCTAGTAGACCTGGGCTCCAAAGACTATGGTGGCTGACGGCACCATCCCCCTGCCTTATTTTGCCCCCCCCCATTCTGCCTGTCCCCATTGCCCCCCTCCTCCTTTGGGAAGGGGCCCAGGATAAACTTTGTACCCCCTGACAAAATTCGTCTCATAGGCCCTGCATGAGTGATCCTCATGTACTCCCCCCCCTGAGTAACGGTGACCTCTTCTTACCCTGGTGGACTGCAAATGAAGCCATGTCAGTATCAGAAAAATCCAAACCACATAGGTAGTTGCTTATTGTAAAGGGCAAATGAACTTAACATTCAAATCCTTGAGAATTTAGCTTCACAAGGGTATTATCATATAGCTTTATGTAATGGCACAATGTATAAAATGCATTATTGAACAAAACCTGTGTGAGAAACATCTTGTTAAAATTTTCCACAGTGCATCAGTGCACAGTGTAGAGTTTAGATGTCTGTCTGGATCAGAACCCAGAACACTTTTCTCCAACATGCTGGGGATGCCAGAACGAAACCACAGACTACTGCATTGAGTTTCTGAACTTACTCAAGCAGAGTATAGCTATTAAAGATCAATGAAGGGGTGATTATTCAGAGTATGGGTACTTAAAGTGAGAGCACTGAGCTTGAGCTCTAGCTAGGTTAGAAGGGATTATGTGGATTCTCTAGATACATTTCGAAGGCACCCAACTCAGCCATAAATGAGAAGATAAACGGATAGGTTGGCAGATTAAGGGAATCTTTTTTTTTCTTTTTTTAAAAAATGTTTTATTTATTTATTACAGATACCGGTAGGGAAAATTGGATAGACTTAGGGTTAGGACTACATAGGTTACACACAAGGTGGTGGCCATCGATTTAAACATACATTAATCCAAACGAAATTATTCATCAATACAAAAATTATCATATTAATTAATCTGCTGATTAATAATTTAATTAAACAATTAAAAAAGGGATTTTTTTGAAAAAGAATTGTAATTAGACATTTTTTTTAGATGTGATATTAGAAACTAAGAATTAGATAAGAGATTTTATTTTAGATATTAGTTTAGTGGTAAGAAGAGTTTATAAGTGAAATTTTGAAGCCTTTTTATGATTGGATAGAGATGGAATGATATGGAAAATGATATATAATATATTATAAGAAACATTGAAGTGTGTAATACCATGGTAATTGAAGGTATTCTTTTTAGATGCGATATTAGATATTAAGAATTAGATAAGATTTTATTTTAGAGATTAGGTTAGTGGTAAGAAGTTTGTATAAGTAAAAATTTGAAGCCTTTTATGATGAGTTAGATAAAGTTAGGGGAAAAATACAGATTAAGGGAATCTTATCATGGTCAGCCATATGGTCACAAAGCCATGAGCTTGGCATATGATCAACCACAAAAGGTTCTCCCATCTAGGGAAGACATCTGTACCACATGGTTAGGATGTTTACTACTGATGTGGTACTCCAGTGCTTAAATATCTTCACTAGTTTCCAGTCTATCTCTGATCACAATCACAAAGCCATGAGCTTGGCATACGATCAACCACAAAAGGTTCTCCCATGTAGGGAAGACATCTATACAACATGGTTAGTACTTGGATGGAAGACTGCCTGGGAATACCGGGTGCTGTAGGCTTATACCATAGTCTTTCGAGACTGAAGGTTGCCAACCAGGATGTTTACTACTGATGTGGTACTGATGTACTACTGATGTACTGATCAGATGTTCATCAGTAGTACTTATGTACTATTGATGTACTACTAGTACTACTACATGTAGTACTACATGTACATGTACATGTAGTACTACTACATACTACTGATGTGCTTAAATATTTTCACTAGTTTCCAGTCTGCCTCTGATCACAATCAAAATGGTGGCATTCATTTTCAAAGTCCTAAACTGCCTAGATCAGGATATCTGAAGGGATATCTTGTCCGAAAGGAGCTGTCAGTATTAAGAGCTTCTTCTTGTGGCCTCACTTTCCCAGGTCAAGAGTCCATAACGTATGAAGTGTTTATTCAGCAACAGTTTACACAACATACACGCCAATCCCAATATTACATATGAACAGATAAATCTAGGGAAGGGTTGACATTTAGTGGATATTCATTACAACAGAACCATTTGCCCCACCGAACAGGATTTTCAGATACCTCTTGTTTCTTCTTGACCAACATGAATTGAAGCTGCACTTGTTACTCACACTTATTCAGAAAAAGTCATGACAATGACTCAAGGACAGAAAGAAAGGAAAATGAAAAAGAAGAAAGGAAGATTTAAAAGGCCGCACATTGTAAAACAAGACTTTCCTGTATAATGCTAGTGATGCCATCTTTCTGATCACCAAGACTGACAGCCCAACCCTATACACAGCTACTCAGAAGTAAGTTCCACTGAGTTCTTACTTCTGTGGAGGCGGAGCGCGATCGCCCCTTTCTCACTTTCCCTGACCTGAGGAGCCCTGCAGGCGCTCGCGCCTGGCTCCCTGCAGCCAGGGACTGCTGCTGCAGGGACTGGAGGATACACCCCAGTCCCTGCAGCCTGGTCAAAAGGGAACGTGGAGCGAACATGGAGCCCTGCCTGACCCGGGGAGCCCTCACCAAGCCCCTGCAGCCCCCCTGAGCGGCGCAATCCTGGGGATTGCGCCGCTGCCTCCCCCCCGCCCCCGCAAAGACTTACTGTGGGATTCAAACTCCCTGCGAGTTTGCAAACCGCAGGTATAGGGAGTTAGAGTTGTCCTCTTTGTTCATGGGTCATTGTTCTTTCAAAATGTGAGAATATGCAGAATGTACCTACTAAATCAAAAAAATGGAGGATAAGTGATTGTGCCTGGGTGTGGATACGAATTACTACAGCACTTGAAGAATGTGAGTTAGCAACAAGATTACAAGGAAGGGTGGTAGCTCAGGACACCTGTTTTGCCTGCAGAAGGCCCTAGCTGCAATCCCTGGCATCTGCAGGAAGGACAGATAACTCCTCCCTGAAACCCTGGAGAATTAACTGCCAGTCTTGACAATACCAAGCTACATGAGCTACTAGTCTGACTCTTAGCCCAATCCTATGCATGTCAGAAGCAAGTCCCATTGAGTTAAGTGTGGCTTACTCCCAGAAACGTGTGCATAGGATTGCACCCATATTGTTACCAGGCATGCTTTTAAGACCTATGTAACATGTGTGTAAGGAGAAAATCTGTTATGTGGTACAGGGCCAGCATGAAGAGGCCAATGACACAACTCAGTGGAATGGCACAAAGAAGGAAGGAGGCATGGGTGAAGGGATAACAACAGAGAACTTTCAATGTAGAGATAAAAAATACAATGCAGGTGGCCTGTAATATCTGCGGATTCGTATCCCGCAGATTTCTTCATCTGTGGGTCCCTGAACCCACGCTTCAGGCTGACCTGGAGCCTCCAAAGGCAACCAGAGCAATGCTCTGGTCTACCTCTGGAGGCTTTCTGAAGCCCACAGTGGCCTTGCGCATCTGCTCACACCCTCTGCAGGCTTCAGAATGAAGCCCAGAGGCAAAAAAATGCTCTGGGCCACAGGCGACCTCCACAGGGCTCAGAAAGGGCACTTATGGTTTTCAGTAAAAACCAGGTTTTTTTGCCTAGTGGCTTCATTCTGAAGGCCACATGCAAGCAGATGTGTGTGGCCTCTGCAGACTTCAGAAAGCCTCAAGGGGTGATCAGAGCAATTCTCAAAGGCCCCCGAAATCTACAGATCTCAACATCCATGGATTTCAGTACCCATGGGGTTCCAGGAACAGAACTCCCAAGGATAACATGGACCAATTGTAACAAGGAGGGAAAATGCAATGAGATATATTCAACAATCTGTCAGCAGATAACAATCTGTCAACTATATTCAACAACAGGCTAGGTCTAGAGGTAAGTGGTTTCTAGGTAGAAGAGAAAAGGAGGTTCTTTATGATAGGGGAAGATAGGGGAAGCAGGACTAGGAATTCTAGGGTATCCATGTGGAGTTGGGACTGGCAAACTGGGTTTAGTTTGCTGTGGTGCAGGGGCACAGGCCATCACAGCTTTCTTTTGTGCTTTGATGGCTCTTGATTGCTCATGCCCAGTTCCGGGTGATTGTTCTGCACTCTGCCAGGCTTGCTGCAATGAATTCTGGACTCGTTCTGGAGGGCAGGGCTCAATTAGCATGCAACTTTTAATTGGAGTTGGTGAGGGCAACTAGGGTTGGGGACCCTTGTTTTGTGTGTCTGAGATCTCTGTTTACTGCAAGTCAGGAGGCTCCCAGGATGTAGCTCTTGTTCAGCTGTTCAAACGTGCTATGCAAGCAAGGTGTGGCTAGTCATGGAATTTTCCCAGGTTTCTCAAGCCAGCTACAGTGGGGTGTCATTGCTCTGATGGACCAAAGTTGTGGCCTACTTTGAGGTCTGTAGGATTTGATGCCTCTTTCCATCAACCCAGTTCAGGTGCCATGAGACTGCTCTTGATCATGCTCTCCTGGCATGCATCCAAAAACAAGTACATGTACAAATAAACATGTCAGCAACACTACAAGTAAAAATCTTCTGAGACAACAGTATGTTCAAGGTAATATTGCACAACAGGAAATGCCATCTGGAGAAGCATACTGTAGTTAAATATAGGAGATCCCACTTCATTTTATTTTGCAATGGCCAGATGATACAGTAGTTACTCAGGTTTCTTGTTGCTCTCTTACTGCAACTCATTTTCAGCTCTGAGAAAGGCAAACCAAACAAGTTGGAGGAAAACACACTGTGGGTTTTTTACAGCAATCCCCTCCATTACTACCGCTGCCGTGTGTGTGTGTGTGTGTGTGTGTGTGTGTGTGTGTGTGTGTGTGTGTGTGTGTGAGGGAGAGAGAGAGAAAGCGCGCGCGCGCTCCTCTTGCTGCACCTGGCTACAGAGGTTTTTCCCTTGGCTTCCCCTCTTCCACTCATTTCCCATGAACCCAATGTTAAAGATTCTCATTGACGACTGGGGGGGGGGGGAGCTCCAAGGAGTCTTGCTGTTCCTTTGCAAGGCATACAATCTTCCGGAGCCTCTTCCATGACTCCAGGGCTATTTCTGTGCCTGTGTGAGGAGCAGCCTTTTTTCAATGTTTTGGGCTGCCTTGAAACGGAGTGAGACACCAGCGAAGGGCAAAGGTGAGTGCTACTTTGAATTCAATTCAAAGTATTGAATACCCCCCCCCCCCAATTTGCACTGAGACAAATCCACAAATAAAAAATCTGTGTATAAAAAGGTTGCACCTGTATAGTGTAAATTTTTGAAAAAGAACACATAACACCACTTTCATTCAACCTTTGGAAAACCCCCAAATCATGAAAAAATAAAACCATTTTCACCCACCTCTGCTGTTAGCTATTTTGGTGAGGTTATCTTAAAGATGCAGAATGGAGAGTGACACTTCCAGGTCTGAGTGGAGGATATTTCGAGACTGGGCTATCAGGCAGCCATGACTTGCCTGGAACAGTCAGCAGAAAGGAACATTTGGATTTTGGTTCCACATTCTCCCTTAAGGGCCTCAGCTCCAACAGAGCAGGAGGCGTTACAAAAATCCCAGGACCTCCTCCTCGGTGTCCGTTGTTCCATGCAGACCGCTCTGATCTTGTGGACCATTCTCCTTATTGGTGTCCCTACTGGCTTTTAAAGATTGTGTGGCTCATTGTGAAAGGGCCCAACTCTTTGGCCTTTTGCCTGGTTTCTACCTTGGGAGATGAGTCTTCTGGCATCCCCATATGTAATGAGGCGGCCACCACCCACGTCCTGATGGCTTCCTATCAAACTGCATCATGGTGTTTCCTTGCTACCCTCTCAATAAAATGAGCTTGCATTAAAGTATGAGTTCCAATTTATGTTTCTCTGATTTACAAATAGGCTCAATAACAAAACAATTTTATGCAATTTTTGGCACCAAGGCTTGGAGAGTGCCAGCTTACTCATTAAGGTAATTAAATTTATTTAATCTAATTTAGACATGCATTAATATCTCAAGAAACTAGAATATCTATTTAATTAGTAAGCACAGCGTCTGTGTCCATAAAATACAAAACAGCTTGACTGTTTTGAAGCTAAGAACTGGGACTGGGAGGGGAAGGAATGGAAAGAAATGGGGGATGAAGGATCTGAAGGAAGTTAAAATGTGAGTGGATGCCATGGATGTGAGGACAAGGCATGGCCTGGAGGAGAAGTTGGAAGAATAGGGTGGCAGAAGATTGGAGCCAAGAGGTGGAGGATTTGGGGCTGCTGAGTGAATTGGGCAGGGCACTAACCCAATTCCTTGCACTTGTTAATGCCTGGAGACTACATGGGTGGTTGGAGAAAAGTTTCTCACTGTTTATGAAGAAGGAAAGTAGAGAGAAGTTGGAGGACAACATATTCTTAAGCAGATCCGATACCATCATTGCTACAAGTACCCAGGGATGATAGCCTCTTTCTTTCTTGCTTGCTTGCTTGCTTGCAAGAGGCTCTTCCCCTTCCAGAGCCATTTTGGGTGGCGGTTCACCTCCATTTTGCTCCCCCCCCCACTAAGAATGGCTCTAAGGGGGAGGGACTGCTTGCATGCCGCGGTAAGGCTCCCTGCAAAACTTCGTGCTTTGCACCCTCTCTAGCTACACCACCAATTATTGTAATGGGTAATAGGAAGTAGGCGAGTATTATTCTGTTCTAAAAAATCCCTTGGGATTTCGGCAGCATTCTCTGGAATTATCAGAAAGCATTCCCTCAGAAATGAAACCGGTTTGCTCTACATTTATGTAGCTGAATGCTGCAGTCCTGTCTCCCACCAGTTTACACTATGCAGCCAAGCTGCTGGAGCGTGTGCTTCTTGCTATTGCAGAGGGGTGGCCAGATGGTGACTAACCTCTCCATAGGCTGCCTGGCCATTAATGAGTCTCCCCAGACCTACACCACCTAGTTAGCTAGTGTAAGTTAGAGGAGAGTCAAAAGGCACATTGGGATGGGAAACAGCGGATGAGGTCTTGGCATGTGCTAGTGCCACTGAGATCCACCCGTTCCTGCCCCTTAGTCACCTTCTTCCTGCCCTGCTCTCTGTTCTAATCTTCCCCTAAACCAGGGGTCGGCAACCTTAAATACTCAAAGAGCCATTTGGACCCATTTTCCAGAGGGAAAAAAACTCAGGAGCCACAAAACCCTTTTGACATCTAAAATGAAGATAACACTGCATATATAGTAGTTTTTTTTTTTACCTTTATGCTCTTATAGGTCCCATTTTTATAATGTAGCCCCCTCTTGTAGCTTTTAGTTAGTTTTGTTATACATTCTTGTCCTGTGTTTTCAGACGCCTGGTCCTCTATGGTGTTTTGCCTGATTCCAAGGCCATTCTCTGCCTGGAGAATTATGCCCACTTTAAGCAAATTAGCTCCCCTTCTTTCCCCCAACAAATGACCCTGGTTCTGTCCTGCAGACCTGCTGGACCCCACCTCCAGAGTAGCTCGCCTGTTCAACCTGCAGAGGTCCTCTCTCCTGCCAGCAGCCTCCTGCCACTACAGCAGACCCTTGGTCCTCAGCAGGTCTTGGGCACAGCAGCCACATGCCAAACTCCAGTGTCTCCAGCAGTCCATTAGTCACAAAGTCAGTCAGAGTATCCAGGGCAGAGTCCAAAGTTAATAAGCCAAGTCACAGTCCAAGGTCAGATTCCAAAGTCAGTCAAATCAGTCAGACTATCCAAGTCAAAGTCAATCAGTCTCCTCTCCAACCTGCACTCCTTCTACAACCCACACCCCCTTCCACAGGTGCTCTTATATCCCTGAGGGCCCTATTGCCTTCAAGTGGCTGCAGCTGTGCAGCACACTCTGCTGGATGCCCAGGCCTTACCCTTAAAGGGGCCACTGCTGACACCACATCTACCTCCTCGCCAGATCTTCCAGGATTCCAATAATATGGCAGTTATGACATCTGCTTATCTTACATGGATACTAAAGTACTCCCCCCACCTTCCAGAGGCACCCTGCTGGAAGGAAGAAAGGACACAGACTCCAGAGGTGGGGAAGAGAAGTCAGAACTGGGGGGGGGGGCAGCCACAGGCCAGCTTCTGCCCTGCCTGCCTGCCTGTCCTCCCTCACTCAGGCTGCAACCCTCTCCACACTATCCTGGGAGTAAGCCCCATTGACTACAATCGGACTTCTGAACAGACAAGTTGGTTGGAGCTCTCAGGTTGCAGTTCTCTCCACACTTTCCTGGGAGGAAGCCTCACTGACTACTTGTGAGTAGACCTGCATAGGAGGGGGCTGAGACTGCAGCCCTCCACACCTTCCTGGGAGGAAGCCCCACTGACTACAGCAGGGCTTACTTGTGAGTAGACCTGCACAGGAGGGGGATGAGGCTACAGCCCTCCACACCTTCCTGGGAGTAGCCCAGGGACTACATCAGGGCTTGCTCTCAAACAGACTTGTGCGGGCTCCCACTCACCCGTGGCTCCACGGCTCCAGGCAGGCTCCAAGGCTGCCATCCCAGGCACCCTTTTCTGGGAGTAAGCTTCATCTGCTGTAATGGGGCTTACTACTGAGTAGACACACAGGATGTCTCCTCAGCTGTGGCGGAAAAGCCTCTCCTTGCACTGAGTGGGGACCTTCAAGGGCTCGCAATGGCTGAGGAGGAGGGCGTCCTGCTGGAGAGTTGGGGAAGGGAAAAACAGGGAGCTTAAGCCTGCAGAACGGGCAAAATTGAAAAGGGAAACCAATGTGGGGCAGGTGGGGGTGAAGGGAGAGGAGGGCAGTGAGCTCAGGGGGTGGAGGGAAGCAGCCTGCCCTCCCAACACAGGTGCCTCCTGTTACCCCCTTTGCCACTTTCACTGGGAGGAGCTGCAGCAGACAGCTGAAAGAGCCACATGCGGCTCTAGAGCCGCAGGTTGCCGACCCCTGCCCTAAACCATCCATATCCCTTTCCTACTGCCCCCATACCAGTGCTGGCGTGGAGTCCAGGAGACACTAGCATCCACATAGGACTTCCAACCACACAGGCCAACATACATTTTGCTTCCTTAAACATTACACCAATTCCTGGGTGTATTTGGGGTGCCGATTCCAAAAATGGCATCCGTTTTGCTCTATCATGTCTAGTTTTGGAGACATGGCGTAGCCTCTTTAGTGAATGGTTCAAGCAGCTTCCTCATGAGGAAGCCTAAACCATGGCTTCCTCATGAGGAAGCTGCTTGAACCTTTCACTAATGAGGCTATACTATATCTCCAAAACTAGACGTGATAGGGCAAAACGGATGCCATTTTTGGAATCGGCACCCCAAATTCATATCAAACCACCATAAAGTTTGGGGAAAACTTTTCTGACCCTCAATTTTGTAGGCCTGAGTTATAAGAAAACTATCATCAGGCTGCCTGATCCTTTGCCTGGGCACTATCACTCCTTCGCATGCTCCTTCGGCAATAGTTGTCTCAAGCATTCCGTAAAGCAAGTTGTGGCAGCTGGGAAGGGGAAGGCACAGGTGGAGAGGCCAATGCCAGTTGGTACTTGGCCTCTGTGCTGCTCTGATAAGCCATAGGAGCACGTGCCAGTATGTAGTCAGCCTAACATCTATACCGGGTAAGATGGTGGAATGCCTCATCAAAGATAGGATCTCAAAACACATAGACGAACAGGCCTTGCTGAGGGAGAGTCAGCATGGCTTCTGTAAGGGTAAGTCTTGCCTCACCAACCTTATAGAATTCTTTGAAAAGGTCAACAGGCATGTGGATGCGGGAGAACCCGTGGACATTATATATCTGGACTTTCAGAAGGCGTTTGACACGGTCCCTCACCAAAGGCTACTGAAAAAACTCCACAGTCAGGGAATTAGAGGACAGGTCCTCTCGTGGATTGAGAACTGGTTGGAGGCCAGGAAGCAGAGAGTGGGTGTCAATGGGCAATTTTCACAATGGAGAGAGGTGAAAAGCGGTGTGCCCCAAGGATCTGTCCTGGGACCGGTGCTTTTCAACCTCTTCATAAATGACCTGGAGACAGGGTTGAGCAGTGAGGTGGCAAAGTTTGCAGACGACACCAAACTTTTCCGAGTGGTAAAGACCAGAAGTGATTGTGAGGAGCTCCAGAAGGATCTCTCCAGACTGGCAGAATGGGCAGCAAAATGGCAGATGCGCTTCAATGTCAGTAAGTGTAAAGTCATGCACATTGGGGCAAAAAATCAAAACTTTAGATATAGGCTGATGGGTTCTGAACTGTCTGTGACAGATCAGGAGAGAGATCTTGGGGTGGTGGTGGACAGGTCGATGAAAGTGTCGACCCAATGTGCGGTGGCAGTGAAGAAGGCCAATTCTATGCTTGGGATCATTAGGAAGGGTATTGAGAACAAAACGGTTAGTATTATAATGCCGTTGTACAAATCTATGGTAAGGCCACACCTGGAGTATTGTGTCCAGTTCTGGTCGCCGCATCTCAAAAAAGACATAGTGGAAATGGAAAAGGTGCAAAAGAGAGCGACTAAGATGATTACGGGGCTGGGGCACCTTCCTTATGAGGAAAGGCTACGGCGTTTGGGCCTCTTCAGCCTAGAAAAGAGACGCCTGAGGGGGGACATGATTGAGACATACAAAATTATGCAGGGGATGGACAGAGTGGATAGGGAGATGCTCTTTACACTCTCACATAATACCAGAACCAGGGGACATCCACTAAAATTGAGTGTTGGGCGGGTTAGGACAGACAAAAGAAAATATTTCTTTACTCAGCGCGTGGTCGGTCTGTGGAATTCCTTGCCACAGGATGTGGTGATGGCATCTAGCCTAGACGCCTTTAAAAGGGGATTGGACGAGTTTCTGGAGGAAAAATCCATTATGGGGTACAAGCCATGATGTGTATGCGCAACCTCCTGATTTTAGGAATGGGTTAAGTCAGAATGCCAGATGTAGGGGAGAGCACCAGGATGAGGTCTCTTGTTATCTGGTGTGCTCCCTGGGGCATTTGGTGGGCCGCTGTGAGATACAGGAAGCTGGACTAGATGGGCCTATGGCCTGATCCAGTGGGGCTGTTCTTATGTTCTTATGTTCTTATGTTCTTATGTTCTCTGCCGGATGGCAGGAGGCATTCCAGGGAGGAGGGAGGTCAGGGGAAGGCAGGGAGGGGCTATTCCTGGGCAGGGGGGTAGACTGCCCACAGGCCTGGGGGAGGGGCAGGGGCAGGCTGCCCGCTGATCTTGTCCCCTTTCCCACACCTGAAAGCCCAACATGGGCTACTCAATTCTGCACCAGCTATTAACACACACACACCTCCACCCATTAAATAATAAATAAAAGCCAGATAAAATGGTTTTACTTTTTCACAGATTTTGGTTTTCTGTTTGTTTTTATCAAAACAAGAAGTGCAGAAAGCAGTGTTACGTGTTTTTATTTTGTTTTACCATTTCCACCCACCTCTACCTAAGTCATTTGAGAACCCAGTTCTGGGCTCTGTGCCCGGAGCCCGTTGCGTTCCCAAAAGGTGTCTCAAGATGGTCTTCCAGCACATGCATGGAGTCTTTGAGAGCCCCAGAGCTCTGGGATATGCACAGAGTGGCAAAGTACAGAGCCCAACACTGGCTTAACGCCAACACACACAAATGTCGGTGAGTAGACCCATAGGGGCACTGCATACAGTAAGTGAACTGGTGTTCCCTTACCCCATGAAAACCACTGGCTGCTTCTCCTGCCCTGTAGGATACAGCAGCTGCCATTTCAGTGCCGATGTACTGCGGGGTGAGCAGGCAGCATAAGATTGGCCCCTAAATGTTATCAGCTACACAGCTACCATTTTCCACGTGCGCTGTACATTATCAGAAAAATTTTTTGGGGGGTGGAGTTTACCTATTTCTTATTTTTTTTAATAAGGAGTAAACACTGTTACTAAGATACCAACCTTACAAAAGGGTGGTGAGAAGAACTGTAGTAAGAAAATCAGAACCACAACTAGATAGTAAACTCAAGATGAGATAGTAAAACAACTGTTTTACTAAACAAGGAGCTCAGGGAATCAGCTGCATACTTTAAGAGATATTAAACCATGCTAGAGGGATCAGAATCACAGCTGATTAGCAGATTCTCATCAAGGACAAAAAAACCGATCCTGAAGTAATTACAACCCAATCCTGGAGCTGGCGCTGAGCCTCAGTGATGGCTCCAGGTAACACAAATGTGCTGTAAAGCATATTTGTGGCACCTGGCAAGGAGTGATTGCCAGTGCTGGGCCAACGCATCAGTATCAGCCTCTCAAAGAGGATGCCATGCCATCTGCCATCGCCAAAGTCAAGCGAGACCACCAGGCAGTAGCGCGGCTTTTGGGGGCAAGGGAAGGCATGAGGAAGGCAGAAATGGGCATGGGGAGGGAAGGATCAGGCCTGCAAAGGAGGTGGAAACAGTGGCAGCATGTGCCGCCACATCTTGAACTTCCCCTCCATGAGCCAGATGACCTGACACAGGCCTCTTCAACTCTGTGCCTGTTATCACACAGGCACAGAGCTAAGGAGACCCATTGCTGCTGGGTGCTGTCTGCCTAGAGCAAACACTCCCATCTCACAAGGAGACCCTGGCACCCACAGGATCCTGCAGTTGCTATTTTGGCACCGCTAGAACCCTGGGTGCCACTGGCTTCAGGATTGGGCCCTTAATCCACAAGATCTATTACCTGCAATACACCCAGATTGATAAGAAAAAGGAATGGGAAAGAACGTGATACATTCTCAGCAAAACAGACAGATCGAAGAATTTTATCAAGAGGATTAGTTGGTTATAATATGACCAATAATAGATAAACTAACAAAGAAAAAAAAGAAACCCTAAAAGAAGGTCTTAGAAGAGAAAAAACAGAGTCTCATCTGCTTATTAGATTCTCTGCAAAAACACCAAGTCAGATCCAGAGGCTCATCTAATTTGTAAACTTCCAACAAGAACAATAAGGAAGTCAGAATCACATCTAGCTAATTAAAAAAAGTTGATTACAACTGCCTGTGTAACATATATAAAGGATGAAAAAAAAATTCATGTTGAATAAGTAAGATGAATGTGAGGGGTCGATTTCCCAGGTTTTAAGGCCACATTCACCAAGTCCAGGTTTTAACCCAATGTTTTGCCCTAAACTCTGTAGAGCAGAGGTTCTCAAACTCTGAGGGAGCTTTACTCCCTCAGTAAGTTCTTGCCGGGAGGGGCTGGGGCAGCGACGCGATGCCCAGGATTGCGCCACTAAGGGGGAACGAGGGGGGTGCTTGTGAAGGCAGGGCTACAGCAGGCTTCAGGAGCTGTGGGGAGCCCTGCGCAGCCTCCTTAGCACTCCCCGAGGCTTGGAACTTTCCCTGAAAGCGGGCACAAAACACCCCCTGCAAAACGGAAGTACTTTGCGCCCGCTTTCAGGGAAAGTTCCAGGCTTCAGGGAGCACTGCGGAGGGCAGCGCAGGGTTCCCTGCACTGCCTACAGCCTGCTGCAGCCCTGCCTTCACAAGCACAAGCAAGTCACAAGCACCCCCCTCGCCCCCATATGGAGGCGATCCAGGGGATCAATTCCCTGCCTCTCCCCTTCCCCTGCCCCTTAAAGGGACAAGGAAACTTCACACAAACTGGTGGGTCATGACCCACCAGTTTGAGAACCACTGCTGTAGAGCATTGTAGGGACTAAAAATAGAATGAAAATTAATTAGGCACAGGAATGTTAAAGCTCCACTAAGTGGAGACAAAAATTGAAACAAATGTCCCTGCCAGAAGTTCAATTAGACCCCAAGTCTAGACAATTGTGATCTGACTTCTGTAAAGCCAACTCCCATCTGAGTGTCAGGACAGTACAAGGGTATTGATAGCCAGGCTTTTCTGAGCCAAGAAATCACAGCTTATCAGCTTCCTAATTGATCTGGTCCCACCCCTAATCACCTTACCTGTTCCATCCACTTGTTGTTCAGTTCCCTTTTTCTTAAAGGCACCTGCTATTTCACCCTGCTCTCTATTGAATTTTAAAATTCAGATGTTTCAGGTGTCCAAGCATGGCTGAGGCTAAGGGTCTCCTCTTTCCTATTCATGTTCTTATAATGCTTTTGGGTTTCTATGGCCACTTTATAGATCTGTGTCTGGCAGTGTGCTCTCTAACCAATACCTCTAACCAATACATCAGATATCGCAAAGCAAATCTGATGTCCAGTCCTGAGAGCATGCTCAGCTGCTGTGGATCTATCAGCCTGCTCCAGCTGGCAATATCTTTGATGTTCTTTGAGTCTGGTGTTGAAACACAGGAAAAGAACCTCTCACTATGTGATAGTTAAATGTTAAATACCTATGTTAAATAAGGTATCTGACTAGCAAACTCCTAACATCAGCACCTTTAGTAGAGTGTCAGCAAGATAACAGCCACTCCTGGCAAGGCTGATCACACAGAGATGGATAAATTAGGGGTTATTGGTGAGAGTTCTTAAACCACAGTCATAGTATCTTCTACATGTTCCAATAGTTAAAATATAATTTCTGGCAGGTGGCAAGCAATCAAGAGAGTAGTGTTGCTTAATTATTTTATTTAAATACTTGATATGTGATAGTGGTGCTGGGTGCCTGCCAGGAGATTATGGCCCAGGCAAGTAAAATGACTTTGGAGCAGGACTGATGGCGAGACACCTCAATTTGCACACACCTCAAGAAGGCCATACTTTTAATTTGTCAGAGCAATCATACCTCCCCCCCCCCCCCCCACACACACCCTGAAGTAGGTTAACTTGAGAAAATCTTGCCTGGCTTTCATTTTGGAAGATTCCATTTGCAGTAGCACCTTGCTTGCATGAACAGAATGACATCCTGGAAACTTCCTGACTTGGAGCAAACAAAGTTGTTAGCAACATGAAAGGAGGGTCCCCTACTTTAATCAACTCCATGGCTAAATTCAGTAAAGGAGTCCATGCTAATGGAGCCATTGGGCTCTAGCTGCCGCACCCTTGGCAGGGTGCAGAATAGAAGCACCCATTTAGGACTGGGAATGAGTAATTAAGGGCTAGCAAGTCACAAAAGAAGGTTCCTTGATGGGCCCACCCCATAAAAGATCCTATAGATTTCTATGATAGAAAAGGGGTATACAAGCTGGGACCCCTCATCTTTGTTTTTGGTTCCTCCTTCCGCTGTCTTGCTGTTGGCATTGTTGTTTGTTGACCTGTTGGTGCTATGTGAAGCACCCTGCCATTCCATCCTGATGAGCAAGAGTATCTCTGACACTCCAGCCCACCATAGTCTTCTCCTCTGTCTTCAGCACTGTCTCCCTCTTCATTATTTAGGAGGGCAATGAGAAGCAGTGGAGGTGAGTGGGTGGATAGAGCTGGGCACCCAAAGCCAATCCGTTCCCTGAGGTGATTGCCTCAGTCATCCTCATAGATGAGCTGGGTCTTGGTTGAAATTCTTTATATAATGGATTTTGCATGGCAACTGCTGTTCCCCTGAGCAAATCTAGTGGATACAGGTGGACTTGCAGTGATCAGCAAGATGGAGTTGGCAGAGCTAGTGTCTGGATCACAAGTGTCTGACTTGCTGGCTCAATACCAGTCAGTCACAAAAGCACAACAACTTTTGTTGTTGTGCACAACTTTGATTTTTGTCAAAGCACAACTTTGACTTTTGTTGGTGGTTTAAGTTGGATTCCTCGGATTATGAGGTACAGTTCCTTATGCTAAGTAAAAGCGGAATTCAGTTAGCATTCAGGAGCATTCATCAAGTCCACATGCAAACATCTTGTTCTATAGTTCAAGATGCTTGGTAAGAAGGATTATTTCTTCGTATTTTCCGTTCTACTGCTGTACGCAAGGCCTGGAGGATCAGATGCTCATTATTCAGAATATTGTATTCGCTCAGTTCCACCAGTTTATCATACTCTTCGCTGCTGAATGTCAGTGAGTAGGTAGAGTAAGGGGTGCAGTTACTGGAGGTGTCAACTTCGCCATCTTTCATTTCTGATGGAGACCGCTTCACACCTAACATTGCAAGAGGCAAAGCTATTAGAATGGGATCTGAAAAAATAAAGTTCATGTATGCACCTTTAATAATGGCATGTACACATGTACCTTGTTCTTGTGAAATTTTTAGAATTAACAGAAGAAAGCTTTAAAGATGAAATTCCCAAGTTTAGGGTTCAGTAACCCATGTGGAACCATTCAAACTCATGGATTAGGATTATAGGTTTATGCCACAGAATAGCCAAGTATCTCTTTGCCACTCATGGATTAGGACGGTGATGAGTGGCAAAGAGATACATGGCTATTCTGTGGCATAAACCCATGAGATAAGGAAACTCATGTGAGCTCTGACCTGTTCTTCCTAACATGCGCTCATTCCATGGAAAGTGCCCATTACCAACATGGATTTCTGCATGTGTGATTTGGATCTCAGGCTCTACATGCTTTTCTGGGAGCAAGCTCCATTGAACACCATGAGACTTGCATAGGATTGCACTGTAAGTGGTGAATCCCCAGTTCAAACCTTGCTTCTGCCTTGAATTTTCACAAGGTGACTTTAGGCAAGCCGTTCCTTCTCAACCTCAGCTGCAATATGAAGACAGTAATAACCTTACTGAATTGTAAAGACAATATCAAGATAATACATGTAAAGGCATTTGCATACTCAGGCTGCAATCCTAGACATGCTTACCTTGGGGTAAGTCATACTGAACTCCATAGGAGTTACTCCTGAGTACACATGCATAGGAAAGTGCTATAGGGTGATGATAATGAACAGAATAATATTAACAGCATACCAGGTGCTTTGTAATAGCGAAAGGTGTCATTCACTTGTGGAAAAAACAGCAGTATAGGTGCCTCTGGACTCTCTGCCCCTTTGCATACATAACATTCCTTCAGATGTTCCTTCTCATTGTCACTCAGCTCAAAGCTGGGGAATGGGATTCCTTGTTCTCTGCAGTACTTGCACATTTGCTCCAGGGGCTAGATGAAAACACAGCGGTCAATACGAAGATGAGATGGCCAAGTATGGTAGTGCTGGAGTTTCAGTAGGACAGAATAGCATGGGGGACACACACGAGGGACTGAGTGCTAATATTGAATCTGGGCAGAAAACCAGGTTATGGGGATAGCTTTGTAAAGGGAATGCTAATTTAGAATGAAGAAATCAAAATCAGGTCTGTACCTTCTACAGATCCTAGTTATTAAAGTAATTTGTGAAAGTGAGAGACAAACTACAAGTTACCGCAAACTTGAGAGTTTGGTCCTTTGTTGCTGTGTTTCAGAGCATGTGCAAAATGCTGTGAAACCACAGCAGAAGAGAGGAAGGCTTTTGCTCTTAAACCACATCACAGTCTGTACCTGTGAGTTTGTCCAACTAACTTCCAGAGTTTGTCCAAATTCATGTTCATTGCCTCCGTGACACTATCTAACCATCTCATCCACTGCCTTTCCCTTCTCCTTTTGCCTTCAATTTTTCCCAGCATCAGGGTCTTTTCTAAAGAGTCCTCCCTTCTCATGAGATGACCAAAAGGAAGACTCAATTTCTCACCTCTGTCTGTGATCCAGAGTTGTAATTTAAATGTAGGATAACATCCACTTTCCTCTCTTGCCTCAGGAGGGGTGCACAGCTTGAATTGATGAAGAATCCAGTGTCTTCTAGAATCAAATATTCTTCCGATTGGGTCAGCTGGTTGGGAGATGAAGAGTCTAGTACAGTATCTTAAAAGGCAAACAGAAACTGGGTAAGTGGATCCAAGTAAGTCTTCATAACCATCACGTATATGTTGGCTTCTTGAAACTGCTGTGTTGGCTCTGGTGCTATGTTGGCTCTTTCATGCACCAGGTCAATTCTCATGTCATGCAAAACAATCCCACATGTCCCTTTATTTTTTTGATTGGTGGGCGAATGCAACCAGCTCTCTCCAAGCAGAAAAATGATTTGTGCAACCTTTTCAAACTGCTGCATTGCACTTGATGGATGTGATGTTCATCTCCAAAAGCATGCAGATTTGAGAGTAACTGGCTGGAAAGAGTGCTGCAGGATATTATTTTTATATATTCACATTTCTCATTTCATTGAGGAATTCTTACCCACTGCATCAAGAATGATATAGATCCTGTTTCCCTCTAATTGCTGATCTACCTGAACTTAATTGTTAAATGAATAGAATGGAACGGAATGTGCATTAATCTCCTTGTGCTGTTAAATTGGAAGCTCACTGAGATAATCTATGTAAAGTGTTTTCAATACTAAGTGCTAAGAGTATTCAGTTGCACCATACATCTGAATAAGCAAGGCTGTACTTGTTATATGCCTTTACATTTGTACCGTATTTTTTGATCCATAAGACGCACTTCCCCCCCCCCCCCAAAAAAAAGTGGGTGTGTGTGTGTGTGCGTCTTATGGAGCAAATACTGCAAAGCTGCAGGCGTTCTCAGGGCAGCAGAGCCTCCTTGGCAGGTGCTTCTGCCCCTGACCAGGGTCCTGCCTGTGCTCAATGGCAATGCAAATGCAAATTGTAATGCAAATGCAGGCGCTCAAAGGTAATGCAAATGTTCAGCGCTTAGTGACAATGCACTTGCAGAAAAATACTACAGTACCTCATTCTACCAGTGCAAGGATGATAAAGCAGAAAAGGCTAGCATATAAAATTCCTTTTAAACTAGAGGTAGTAAAATATCCTAAGGAGCATGGAAACAGAGCATCGGAGAGACATATTTTATTACACTATTTGGTTCAGAATATTTTTTTTTCCTGTTTTCCTCCTCTAAAAACTAGGTGCGTCTTATGGTCAGGTGCGTCTTATAGAGCGAAAAATACGGTAAATAACATTGAGGCACTTCATATAAGTCACTTGAAAGTCAGTTCAGTGTAAGAAAGTTGATCTTTTATGAAGTGGCAGCTTGTCTTTCCTTCTTCTGGTTCTTTCAAAACTTCAAACACTATCAGGTATGTGGTAGTTAAGCTCAAAAAAAGAATAGTATACACAGTCCCATCTGATGGACTGTGAACATGCCCCTGATTAGCAGGACAATTCCAGGATGGACTGGACCCTGAAATACAGAACCTTGCAACCCTACTTAGAGAGGAATCAACAGAAAATTTTATGAAGAACTGGAAATCAATCATTGACATTGAGAGAGAATAATGACTTTTGGATTCGAAGATTAGATTGAAAGGAATAGAGAACATTAATCTGAAATAATAATCTGAAATTGAATACTTACAATGAGTAGATAAGAGGGGCCGTTGGAGATATAATGTATATATGGATGGAAATTTAGATTATTAAGATATAAAACTGCAATTAGAACATTCGACTTCACCTGTGCTACATAATTAGAAGTATTCTTTGTATTTTTTAATGTTTTGATATACCTTTAATGTTGTTGTTTTTAATTTTTTCTCTTTTACTGGGTTTTTTCCTTTCTTTTTCCTTTATTATTATAAATAAATTAAATTTTAAAAAAGGAATACAGAAGCTTTGGGGCTCCTGTGTGAGTTCACCCCTCCAGGCCTCAGCCAGATCCCCAGTTCCTACTCCATCTGGTCTACCAGGCCACTGGCAGTGGCTGATGGCAGGTGGAAGAGCAGAAGCTGCCCCTGTTTGCTAAAGTTTGCTCCCAAGCTATGGTCATTGTGATAAATGTAAGGCACTGCATTCTCCTTGCCCCCCACATCCTCCTGGCCATTTAGGCCTGTTTCAAAGATGTCCTATGCACTTATTCCGATAGCCTAGTTTTAAAAAAGGATCACATATAGAGGGATGAAAATATGGTCACTCACTCCATAATGTTGCATATTTTTCACTAGACTTCTAGGCTGCCACAACTCATATAGCAGTTCACTGTAGAGGTGGATTGTGCCTGTGTGTACCTTTGTGTGACCTTGGCTCATGGACACTTCCCAAGA
Source organism: Tiliqua scincoides (assembly GCF_035046505.1). Lineage (NCBI taxonomy): Eukaryota > Metazoa > Chordata > Lepidosauria > Squamata > Scincidae > Tiliqua > Tiliqua scincoides. The sequence goes on from NC_089821.1 coordinate 16,000,041, forward strand.
AGGCCCCATATGTGGATTTACCCCTGCAGATCAGTCTTGCTGAAGAACAAACCCTCTGTTCCCTCCCTGTTCTTCCCAAAGAAATCTAAACATTAAAACATAGACCCTCCAAGGCCTCATTACTATGTCACTGTTGAAAACCAATGAATTAAAACAGGTATCAATGATGGAAAACTCTGCACTAATATCTACCTCACAAATACTACACGTTTTTATTTTTTTTTTGTTCCTGATATTCTTAGGGTCCAATCCTATGCAACTTTCCAGCGCTGATAAAGCCATGCCAACAGGGTGTGCACTATATCCTGCGGAGCGGGTGTAGTCATGGAGGCCTCCTCAAGGAAAGGGAATGTTTATTCTCTTACCTCGGGGCTGTGTTTTGACAGCATCGGTGCTGGAAAGTGGGATTTAACTGGGCCCTTAATCTTTCATTGTATTTTATTACATTTTTACATTATCTTAGTCTTTATTTCACTGATCCTCATAGAATTGTCACTTACCCTGAAAATGTATGTATCGAAGGATGGTATATAGCTTACAGAGCAATCCTATGCTTGTCTCCTCAGAATGGAGGCCTATGCTTGCGGTCAAGGGTACTTACTCCCAGGTACGTGTGTACAAGATTCCGGCCTGGGTCGTGCACACTAACAACACATGTTATATACCCACAGATTTGCCATTCTGGTGGAAAAGTAGAATGGGGAACCTTTGCAGGCTTTTTGTAGCCTGAGAATCATATCACAGCTATTCTTATGCTAAAAGGTTCATTCAAAGAACAAATGAAAATACCTTTCCATCTACGAAACATGTCGTTCTCTAGATAGCTATTGTCCAGCTGGAGGCCCCTGAGAAAATTGTGGTACTGGGCAACGGAGAAGCGATCTATAAGCATATCTCTAAAAGCACTAGAGAAAGGTCCGGCAGGGGTATACAGCTGCGTTTTTAGCTCGTGTGGCCTTGAAGGTAGTGGAGGCTCTTCATCTATAAAGGAAAGGAGCAAGAGTGAAATGCTTTTTTGGTCTAGACTAGACTCCAGATCTAGTGTAGCCAGAGAGGGAGCCTCATCGTGGCGTGGAAGCAGACCCTCCCCCTCCCCTTTGGAGCCATTTTGGGTCGCTAGAGCAAAACGGAGGCAAAATCTGTAGCTACTGGCAATAAAGATGCTACTTCTTCAGGATCCAGTAAAACACACTTTGTTCTTATATCTTTCCCGATTCTTAAATTCACTCAGTGAATTCTGTCAGCCTGCATCTTACGCAAATTCAACAACATGCTCAGTAGACAAGAAGGTAGCAAACAAAAACCCAGAGAAAACAACACTTTACATAGTGCAGGCAATTCTGCCAGCCCTTCCACTTACTAAATACATGCCCCAGAGTGAGCCTGAGACCAGAGAGAGAATCTGCAGTTCACTCACCTCAGTTGCTCTCAGTTTCCTTCTGTCTCTTATAGTTGGTAAAGAGTCTGTACAGCAAGTCCTCATTTAAAGTCATTTTGTTGTTATAAAGTTGTTGAGAAAACAAAAAAATTGATTCCTAGTCAGGGCCACTGTCTGCGTAGAGCTTATGCATTGTTCCCATGTCAGTGTGGGTTTTCTTTGGCTCACATTTTTTTCAGTGTTTAATATTAGAAGTGTTTTGGGTTTTTATTTAGAAGTTTGGTGATTTTTTTGTAACCAGAAACATGCTGTAGGAACATAACTCTTGTTTATGCATACCAACTAGCCAACAGTGAAATTGGTTTCATTATAAGTCATTTCACTTAAAGTTGCAGTTCCAAGAACCTATTGACAATTTTCAGTGAGGACTTGATGTACTCATTTTCTTGGATGTAAGGGATTTTCAAGGTAACTTTAAATATACTGTACTTGATTTTAGCTTTACACGCCGACTCTAGAATGCAAATCTTGCATAAGATGCAAGCTAATTGCACTCCAAAGCATAATGCACAAGAACTTGACTACAACTATAATCTTAAACACACTTATATGGAAGTAACTGTACAATCCTATGCATGTCCATTCAGAAGTAAGCACCACTGAGATCAATGGGGCTTACTCCCAGATAAGTGTGTAGACAACTGCAGTCTAAATGCCTCTGTTAATAATGAGGAAAAGTCCAAGTCTGAGGACTAACCAACAACTAACCAATGTCAACTATATGGTCTCGAGTCCACTTGTGCCAGAAGTCCTCTGAACCATGAGACAAATTCCAGAAATACAGCAGATTGAAGGAGAGTATACTACTCCACATGCCTATAAAAGGAGAGAAAATTTGACAGGAGTTAACAGTACAATCAAGACTTGGTGAAAAGATGTCTCATCATTGTTCTAGTTAAATAATTTTTATTTCTATTTTTATTTTCTATTATACTTAGTAAACACACATGACCTGCTTCAGTGCATGCAGCATGTGCGTATTTTGAGGGATCAGGGACCACAGATACCCACAATCCTATAGTGCAGCTGCGCTGGTGGAGTGACTGTTGGATCGTTGGGGGGGAGGGGCAGGTAGCAGCAGTGAATGCTGTATCCTATCTCCCTTCCCAGGCCAGATCTGTCAACACAGATCCACTTGGACTAGTGCCAGCAATCAAGCAGGCACAGATCCAAGTAGAACTGTTGCCACAGCTGGGGCTTACGCGGGGCAAGGGAACAAATGTCCCCTTACCTCAAGAAGTCTGCCAGTGTTCCAACATCCCCCATAGGATGCAGCGGAGCCCAAGCTGGTGCCCTTGCATCAGTGTGGGCGAGGTTGGATAGGACTGGGCTATGAGATAAATAATGAGAAGCATTCTGAACATTCTAACATGCCATATAAATACTAGTTATAATTAAATTCATAAATAACAATAGGCTGAACTGCTGTATGAAGGCTGTTCTCCTTAATATTAAAAACAGTTTCCCTTTTGTTTCTCATGGCTAAACAGAGATCTAATAATACAGAGGGGTCTACAGTATCCATGAAATCCGTGATGAAATCTATGATTTTGGCCCCTTTAAGCCCTCTGGAGTCCTCAGAATGCCTTATAAGACATAAAAACATCACTTCCTGGAAGTTGCTTTTCATGGCCGTTCTGAAGCCTGCAAAGGCCGAGACAGACGTGTGCAGCTTCTGCGGGCTTTAGAAAGCTCTCTGGAGGCTACCGGAGCATAGCTCTGGTCGCCTTCTATGGGCCCAGGCTGGGCCAAGTCTGACTCAGCGTGGGTCCTGGGGACCCACATTGAACCAGATCTGCAGATACAGACTCTGCAGATACAGAGGCCCCTCCTGTACTGAAGAATTTCTGTGGGGCTGACTGAGAGAAGTCAATAAGAGCTGAGGGCAAAGTGCACTAAGACGTCCAACCATCATTTTCCTGTTTGAATCCAATCCATTCATATGAAAATTCTTTAGTAATGCTTCTTGTTTGGGTCTGACACACTCTATTTGCTCACATATGACATGAATGTGATCTCTGGCAGATAACTCTGCTGTCTTACTACCAATCATACAAATAGGGCTTGATTGTGAAATCAGTTATCTTGTTGCAAGTTTAATAACAGACCATAAGAACATAAGAAGAGGCAGAGTTTCCAGCCCTATGGGATGAGATGGAGAAACAGAACAGAATGGCCTATATGTAAAACTGTGTTTTATGGTGATAACGAAATAAAAACTCATAAAACCAAGAACATAAGAACAGCCCCACTGGATCAGGCCATAGGCCCATCTAGTCCAGCTTCCTGTATCTCACCGTGGCCCACCAAATGCCCAGGGAGCACAGAAGACAACAAGAGACCTGAATCCTGGGGCCCTCCCATGCTTCTTGCATTGACCAAAAGGACATCACCTTGCAGGTAACAGATTCGAGATTCTGGAATCCTCTTCATCAGGCGTCCCATAAAGAATTCACTTCCAAAATCCTCAGTCCGAACAAAAACTCCATATTTTAGTATTCCCACTTCATAGGGTGTAAATTCTGCCCATTCTGCAGATTGAATCATATTTTTGCACATATGTGAAACAAACTCTCACTGTGCTTCTTTAAGATGCACACATTTATATAGTCTTTATAGATTGGTAATTATGTTATACCTTTTACAAATGTTACTTATTACAACAATTGTGCATTAACAGGTGGGTGCCTTTGACCTAGTACTAAGAACATAAGAACATAAGAACAGCCCCACTGGATCAGGCCATAGGCCCATCTAGTCCAGCTTCCTGTATCTCACAGCGGCCCACCAAATGCCCCAGGGAGCACACCAGATAACAAGAGACCTCATCCTGGTGCCCTCCCTTGCATCTGGCATTCTGACATAACCCATTTCTAAAATCAGGAGGTTGCGCATACACATCATGGCTTGTACCCCGTAATGGATTTTTCCTCCAGAAACTTGTCCAATCCCCTTTTAAAGGCATCCAGGCCAGACACCATCACCATATCCTGTACTTTGGCACTAGCTACCTGATTCTTGAGGGGGATGCCAAAGATGGTTTCCCCTTTCCTGGTGATGGGCCACCCCCTGCCCCTTCCACTCCCTGGATTGGACAAGCAAGAGGGGCAGAGTGAAAGTGGAAGGATGGAGAAGAGAATGGTGGGCTGAAGTGGAGCGCTCAAATTTGTATCTCAAGTTCCATGATGGCATTTGAAGTGTAAGACCTCACACCGCTATTATTGATTCAGTTCTCCTACTCCATGAAGGCATCAGGACATGAGAATCTGGCCACAGTTTTATAACCAGACATGTCTATGAATTACCACTACCTTTGAAATCCAGAGTGCTGTACTTCTTTTTCACATTGATTGCAGAGTAGATTGGCAAAGGATTCTGACCTTCATTCACTGCTTGCTGTTGATCAGAGAGTTTATGGCTGTCTTTCTGTATTTAATTAAAAAAAACAAAACATTATTTATTTATTTATTTATTTATTTTATTTAGCGTATGGCATAAAATACATGGACTTATGGTAAATAAATATTTTTAACGTATGTGTTTTTGAGATATGTGCTGATTTTCAAGAACATAACCCCCATGTAAAATCGATCGTATTCATCTCAACTTGGATGCCACATTGACAATGTCTGACGATGTCCCCTTGGCAACTGCTTGTCCAGTGTTGTGGGATTCTTTTCAGTTTGTACAGCCTGAGGATGTGGACAGACTCCTTTGGAGTGTGAGGCCGTCTGCCTGCCTGTTTGACCCTTGCCCAGCTTGGCTAATAACAGCTGCCTGGAGTGGACTGGCTGAGTGGACGGGGAGGGTGGTTAATTCTTCCTTGATGGAGGGGACGTTGCCACTCGCTTTGAAATGGGCGGTGGTTCACCCCCTCCTGAAGAAGCCCTCCCTGGATTCCACGGTGTTGGATAACTACCGGCCAGTCTCCAACATCCCGTTTCTGGGCAAGGTAATTGAGCGGGTGGTGGCGGCCCAACTCCAGAGGGTCTTGAATAAAACGGATTATCTGGATCCTTTTCAATCTGGTTTCAGGCTGGGCTTTGGGACGGAATTTGCCTTGGTTGCCTTGGTGGACGACCTAAGCCGGGGACTGGACAGGGGGAGTGTGCCCCTGTTGGTCCTGCTGGACCTCTCGGCGGCATTCGTTACCATCAACCATGGTATCCTTCTGGGCCAATTGGCTGAGTTGGGAGTTGGAGGCACTGTTTTGCGGTGGTTCCGCTCCTACTTGGAGGGTCGGTCCCAGATGGTGGTGCTGGGGGATGCCTGTTTGACACCCTGGCCTTTGAGGTGCGGGGTGCCACAGGGTTCAATTCTGTCCCCCATGCTATTTAATATCTACATGAAACCGCTGGGAGAGGTCATCTGGGGGTTTGGAGTGGGGTGTCATCAATATGCTGATGACACCCAGCTCTATCTCTCCTTTCCTCCAGACTCCAGGGTGGCAGTTGAGGGCCTGGAGCACTGTCTGGAAGCAATGAGGATCTGGACGGGGGCTAATAAGCTGAAATTAAATCCGGATAAGACAGAGGCTCTCCTGGTTCGGAAATCCTCGATGGAGGTGCTGGACTATCGGCTTCCTCTGAATGGGGTTGCACTCCCTCTGAAGGAGCAGATCCGCAGCTTGGGGGTCCACCTGGATTCGCAGCTGCTCCTGGATTCCCAGGTGGCGGCTGTGGCTAGGGGGGCCTTCGCTCAGCTTCGGCTGGTGCGCCAGCTGCGGCCATACTTAGATCGTGCAGACCTGGCCACGGTGATCCATGCCACGGTGACATCGAGGTTAGATTATTGTAATGCGCTTTATGTGGGGCTGCCCCTGAAGACGGTTCGGAAACTGCAATTAGTGCAGAATGCGGCGGCCCGTGTGGTCACTGGAGCTAGGCGGTTTGACTCTGTCAGCCCGCTTCTCCGGGGGCTGCATTGGCTGCCCATTCGTTTCCGGGCCCAATTCAAGGTGCTGGTTTTGACCTTTAAAGCCCTATACTGCTCTGGGCCAGGGTATCTCAGAGATTGCCTACTTCCGTACAATCCGGCTCGTCCTCTTAGGTAATCAGAGAAGGCTTTTTTACAAGTGCCGCCGCCTAAGGAGGTACGTGGGGCGGCGGCAAGAAATAGGGCCTTCTCAGTAGTGGCACCAACATTATGGAACTCCCTTCCCCTTGACTTGAGAATGGCTCCCTCTCTTGAGATTTTTCGGCGAGGCCTAAAGACATTTTTGTTTAAAGAAGCCTTCTGAGTGCATGGCCTTTTTAAACATCTTTTCTGTATCTTTTAGTATTTTTACAGGCTTGATTCCTCTGATTTGCTACGTTTTGCTCTTTTTATCTGACTTTTTATCTGACTATGGTTTTTATGGGTATATGTTAATGTGTTTTTAATATGTTTTTATTTGTGGTTAAATTATGTTTTTAATCTGTTTTTAATATGTTGTGAGCCGCCCTGGGTCCCTTTGGGGAGAAGGGCGGGATATAAATAAAGTTTATTATTATTTATTATTATTAAAACAAGAAGTGTCTGTATTGTCAGAATAACATACATGGTATCCAGAGGGTGTTCTGAGTCCTTTGGGTGGCCTTAGAAGGTCATGTCCGTTGTTGTTTTTTTTAAAACTGGTAGTGACATTTAAAGGCCTTAAAAGAACTTCAGAGAGCTGGGGGAACCCTCCAAAGGCCTTTTAAGGTTTTTAAACATCACTTCCACATTTTTCTGAAGAGCCAAAAGTGACCTTCTAAGGCCTTCCAAAGGCCTCAGAATACCCTCTAGATTTGGTCTGATATAAATACCCTCTGGAGGTGACCAGAGGTGGATGATCAAATCTGCAGGTCCAGAATCTGCAGGTAATGTATACAGCCTATATACAGTATATACACACTAGTCCTCCCCACAAGGTATGCATGTTTAAAAAATGTCTAATTTCCATTTTGCCTGGATAACAATTGTTCATGCATGATGTAAGGACATTGATGTATCCCATTTAATGGGCTTAATGAATACAGGAAATAGTAAAAGTACTGTACCCCATCATTCAGCAAATATTCAATAACAAGTCCCCATAGATCTATACAGGATGTCTTTTGTCCTTCTTGTTTTCGCTGATGCAGTTGCCTGCTATAATATTTTAAACGCTCTATGGAAAAGCAGTCCAATTTGCTTTTGGTCACATGTCTCTTAGTCTCATTGATTTGTTCATTCAGATCCTTTCTTGACCAATAAGCATCTTTGTACAAATTTCCCATAGTCCTGCAGCAGGAAATATGTAGAAGAAAAACATAAGAACACAAGCAGAGCCCTGCTGGATCAGACCAAGTGTCCATCTAGTCCTGTTTACAAATCTCTGACTGGCAGTGCAATCCTATAGAGGGTGACACAATGGATGACCCATTGAGTTTAACAGAACCTACTCCCATGTATACATTTCACTTTCTCATATACACATGCTCAAGTTTCACACTCCTCTGAAAATACAGCATGAGAGATATGGGGAAACCGTAGCCCTGAGTAGAGGACTACAACAAGGTTGTATTCTAACCATTCATACTTTGGTGCTCTGTGGCTGGGAGCTCATTCCATGAATGGAATGCAAACACAAGGACTATTCTGGCTCATTTTTTAAAAATTAATTTGGAAGGGTTTTTAAAACATCTTTTAAAACATAGCAGACAGCCTTGGTCTAGAACAGGGGTCTCCAAACTTTTTGGCCAGAGGGTCGCATCAAATATCTGGCATGGTGTGGAGGACCGGAAAAAAGACTTAAATATAAAATTTAAATAAATAAATTAGAGATGGAACTTAGATGAGTGAATAAATGAATGAATGGGCTCATTCATTCAACCTCTCTGACCCTCAGAACACCCTCCAGACACAATCAGAGCCCAGTTCTGGTCATGTTCAGCTGAGTGGGCCAGAGGCTTTCAGGAGATAAGAGGTTGGCTGCGGGCCGCATCTGGCCCCTGGGCCAGGGTTTGGAGACCCCTGGTCTAGAAGAGGATGAGCCCAGTTTTCCATTTTCTACAGTATTTAGTGAAACCATTTGGCAACCTACAGATAGATCAAAACTAAACATCTTAACTACACATTTTACCTAATGTCCTTTTCATTACCATGTTGTTCCAGACAAACCAGACAGGTATGAAGCACAATCTATGAGATTTAACTTCTGAAGTCCCCGTAGGCTTCCATAGAATGCAGTCAGTGATCTTGTACTGCCCCCGGTTGTTACAATTGCCACGACTGGGATCTGAAATAGAAGCAAGCTGAAATAGAAACAAGCTAAGAACACAAAGAGGTGAGACACAGGGGTGGGACAGAAGACAAGTTCAAGCTATATAGTTCAGCTGGCACTTGTCCTTCCCTCTCCCACTTCCTTTTGCAAATGCCTCCTAGTACCAAGAAGATAGGAAATTGTATACTTCAGTGAGTAATTTGAGTGTGATGGGGGAGTGTTCTACATACTCTGTGATGCTCCTTGTGCAGATGGCCGTGATCTAATGAGGCATTTAGCTGCCCGAGTAGTGCAGCAAGCAAGGGCAGGGGTGGTCCACTTGGGTAAGAGGCCAGAAGGGGATGCTGTGTGAGGCCCAGCCAAGATGGTGGCACTTCAGAACAGATTTAAAGAGAAGTGCCTAAGGCTGAGTCATGGAATTGGAAGGGCTGAAGGCGGCCAATGCTGCAGAAGGGCAACACTCCTCCCTATGAGGGGTCACTCTAGCTTGGCCTCAGACACCTTTGGCTGCGCTGCTTCCTGTTTTCACAAGCACAGCTCAGCCAAGCTTGAAATGGCTGCTTCTTCATTCCACTCCGAGTTCTGCAGTGGTTCTGAGTAGTTCTGAGGCTACTGCAGAACTCAGAGCAGAAGCGGCTATTCCAAGCCACAGCTCGCAAGCTGGAAGCAATTGGTGACAACAGCTTGTGAGCTAGAAGTCACTGGCAGTGACGTTAACACATCACCGCATCACTGCCAATTATATCCACATCTGTGCACCGAGAGCCCAGCCTGAGTTCAGCGCGCTGGCTTACCACTGGTGTTCACTGTGCACCATAAGGCACAGTTGCGAGCACTGACACTGGGCAAGTGCCCGTGCTAGCCCAGCTCTGGCTGGCACTGGACTAGCAACGGGCAGGCACCCAGCCTCTGCCAACCATGGACCGCCAAGCTGTGAAGAGGAAAGCGGGGTCGTGGGGGGAGGCAGGGAGGAGGCGTTCCGGGGAGGGGGGAGGTGGGTGGAGGGCAGGGAGAGGGCAGGGGGAAGGCGTGATGGAAAGGCAGGAGGCAGGGAGAGGGTGGGGAGAGGCATGCTGGGGGAGGGAGGAAGGCGGGACCAGTGGAGGAATGCTCCACCAGATCCCAAACCTTCATGTCAGGCATGGCACCTGACATGGAGGCTTTTTCCATTTTGGGCCTACACCCTTCTCCCGAGATGCCGCCTGCAGCTGCCTTGGGTGCGCAGGATGTGGCGGCAGCCATTTTCGGTGCCGCTGCAGCCACATGCCCCGGGAACTCAGGCTTGGGCTCTGAGTGGGGTGACACCATGACTCACTCCCCCAGGTCAAAGAACAGGTAGCGACGCCGCTGAGCTGCCCTGCTGCGGTGCAAACTACCACAGCATGTGGCAAAATCAACCTGCAACAAATCTATTACTGGGACCAAAACACGGACAGCACAGAAACATGCTGAGAAGGCATTGGTAGAAAAGGAGCAACAACACACTGGAGCAACATGCTAATTGTCAAAGGCTGAAATTCTTTGTTGAGGAAAGGAAAAAACAGGAGGCATCGCACATGATGATTTAGGGTGGAGAGTGGATTTGCAGTATTATAATGTCACTGTTGATCTTGGATATGATACTGCACCTTGTTTTTGGGTGCTTCAGAAATAATACTTACAGATATAATTATTAGATAAACAATATTACAAATAAATAACAAACTGTAGACAATGAATCAGCAGTTCTTTGTAGTGACTAGTACAGGCCACACAGAAGTATTATCAGTACAGTGTTGTCTCAAACCTAATTGCACAGCTGTCCTACACACCACAACTTTCCATTATCAGGGCCTTGAAATTTCCATTATCAGCTTTCCAGTACAGTGTCCCATTCTGTCATTTCCGTGCTGGCACAGATCCAAGAAGCCCCACTAGGCAGGCTCGGGCTTTACACAGTGTAAGGGGACAAGAGTCCTCTACCCAAAGTAGACCTCCAGCCTGTTTTTTACCTGCACTGGATACAGCGTAGGCCATGCAGCCTCCCTGCGCCAGCACAGGTTAGCATTGGGCTGTGAAAGAAATACGTGTGTGTGTGTGTGTGTGTGTGTGTGTGTGTGTTTTTACTGTGGTGGGAACATTAGAGCTGATTAATAAGTTGGGTACTGAATATGTTAGATAACTACAAATGACTAAATGAAGCATGTTAGTGGCACAAAGCAGCTGAAATCAACCACTTTAATTAGGAAGGTCAACCCATTAAAGAATTTGTAGATAAGGAACCATCTATCTATTAACCAATTAATCAGTTCAGGTCAAATGTGTTTACATATTTAAAGAATCCTCAGTATGGGTGCCTTTTTGAGATAACAAAGGAAGTATAAGATAATTTCGTAAACGAAAGCTACAGTTCATTAGATACGAGTAGATCGTAATTAATAGTTGTAATAATTAGCAGATCGTAATTATTAGTTGTAATAATTATTATATGTAATCATTATTAGATTATAGTTCATTATTAGAGGTTAAAAGAGAAGATGTTTCAGACCTAATTGATAAATTAAAGATCAATAAGTCACCAGGCCCTGATGGCATCCACCCAAGAGTTATTAAGGAATTGAAGAATGAAGTTGCTGATCTCTTAACTAAATCTTGACTTAAGTTGCTGATCTCTTGACTAATCTTGCCAGCCTGGCTGGGCCAATGCATGGACTGAAGGTTCGAGGAGACCCATAGGAGCCAGCGGCCCTTACACAGGGGTAAGGGGGAAAGTTTCCCCGTGCCTCTGGCTAAGCCAATTCTAGCCCCTATCCTGCGCTAGATACAGCACAAGCCTCTTGGCTTGCCTGTTCCAGCGCAGGATAGGATTGTGCCCTAAAGCTTTAGGTAACTGATCTGCTAATTTCAACCAGTCACACTTGCAGCTTTGATACATTTTGTGGATTTCCATGGTTGAGTTGAGATGCTCAAACAACTACAATACCCATTACTTAACTGCTTAACCAAATACTTGGGTCTCAAACCTGCTAAGCACTACCTTATTAAGGCAATTATGATAAACAACGTTGATCTTGCAGGGCTCAGCAGGGCCCATTTTGCATCACGCACCTCATGCTCTTGCAGATCCTTTTCTAGTCTAAGAACTTTCTTCAAAGCCCCAGCCACAATGTTCTTCCTTTTGCGCAGGAAATCTTGCTCCTGTGGACAAAGGTCGTACCCCAAGCGCACATCAAGGTTATTCTGACTGGAAAACCAAGAAAGAGAAATACCGGCATGCAGAATGTCATTCAGCAATTTGAATTCTGTTTCAGAAATAACTGAAGCGGTGCATCCTATATTCATTTTCCTGGGAGTAAGCTGCACTGAACACAATGGGATGTACTTCTGGCTTGCACTGTGAGCAATCGGATAGAGACATCTTTTCAACAGTTCTGCGTAACGAACTAATAGTGCATGATAGCATAGGAAGAATAATGCACCATATCATAATATCTTCTTTAAGCAGGAGACATTGTACTGTAATTTGACACAGCATCTCTTTTGAATTATAGACAGCTCTAAACAGACACCATGGAAGTGTGACTGATTACAACTCTTCAGTTATTAGGTGCATCAGTTCTCGCTCTTGCTCTCTTTCTCTCTCCCCCAAATGTATCTTGTTAAATTTAGGCAAACATCCAATGAACACTATTGGTAATGGCAGCAGTTCTCAAAGTGTGTGTCACGATGCCTATAGCTGTTGTGAGGCACTCAATGGGGCACTGCCCAGCAGCGAGACCATGGTGTGTCTCCAAACTGTACCAGGAGGTTCAACACGGTTTGCAAGTCTTCATCATACAAAAACCATGTCATGGGAAAAGCCTTCCCATCCATCCTAACCCTCTCATTGCTATTTTGAGGCTCGCATCTTGCCTCTGACCCTGGAAGTGACTTCATTGCATTACATGTTTTGCATCATCGCCACTTACTTCCAGGTTCTGAGGGCATCCCAGGGTAGGATTGCTCCCTGACACTGTTACAGCACAAGCCTATGCATGTCTACTCTGAAGTAAATCTCACTGAGGTTATTGGAACTTACTCCCAGGTAAATGTGCACAGGATTGTGACTTTGGTTTTCACTAGAAATTCTTTGAACAGACACACACATAGCTGACCTCCATTGGATACATCTCCCCCATAGACAGACAAGGAAAGGAATAGCTCAAAATTATGACCATTACTATCTAAGAAAAAGATATCTCTTACCAGTCTTCCGTCTTCACGTGCAAAGCAAATTTATTATTCTGAAAAGTCCGGAGAAGAAATAAAAGTTTGTGTTAATTGTGTTACTGATGTATTTCACTCTAGAATCCATTGCATATGATCTTCCCTAAGGCCTGTCCAAAGGTGCCTTGATCCATCTAAGGAGATCCACGTACACGGAAAGTTTGTGTGCACATATCTCTTCCTGGATGGAGAAACACAGGTATAAATTACAGCCCAATCTTATTCAACTTTCCAGCACTGATGCAACTGTAATGCAGCCCCAAAGTAACGCTGCTTTGGCACTTGAAAGGTGGTTAGGATTGGTCTGTTAGAATCTGAAATGCAGATTCAGGTATGCCACCAAAGGAAGGTTCGGTATGTACAGCATGTATTGCTTTGAATGGGGTACACATTTGAATAGGGTACAAATGGGGTATGCACCTCTCCAGGCATAATGTCCTGTGCCTTGGCAAATGTTACCACCTTCCTTTGGTATGACTTATTTATTCTGCTGCAGCAGACAAAACAACAAAGTAAATATATAACAAAACAACTGATTAAATATATACACATTTGCATAACCAATTCAGGGTCCAGTCCTACCCAACTTTCCAGTGCCAATGCAGCCATGACAACAGGGCATGCACTGCATTCGGAATTCTAGCAAGGGAAGATCAGCCTGCCTTCAATTTAGTGTCTGTTGCTTCCCAAAGGCAACTGATTGACCATTGTAGGAAACAGGATGCTGGAGTAGATGGCAGTGGTGATCCTGCCCTCTGTGCCACCTAGGACCAGGATTGCAAAATGCCCCCCCCCCCACTGGTTGTGTCTGGAGGCCTCCTGAGAGCCAGAAAGACTGTGCGTGGCCTCCCCAGTCCTCAGAAGGTCTTGTAAGGCCTACAGTATGCCTTAACATGTCACATCTGGGCAGGAGGTCTGGTCTAGAGGGTTGAGCCTCTGTTTGCCTGAAGATAACATCCACAAGGTCGCCAGTTCGAGGCCACCGGCACTGTGCGACCTTGAAGCAGCTGACAAGCTGAGCAGAGTTATTCCATCTGCTCTGAGCGTGGGAGGATGGAGGCCAGGATGGAGGTCAGATCAGAACGAAACATCTGAATTGTTGTAGCTCTTGAAAGATAGTCTTCTTTCAATCGTAAAAATCCCTACGGGGATTTAAATTAGCCTGCCTATGTAAACCGCCTTGAATAAAGTCTGAGGAAAAATCTGAGGACCTAGAAAAGGCGGTATATAAATACCTGTATTATTATTATTATTATTATTATTATTATTATTATTATTATTATTATTATTATTATTATTATTATTATTATTATTATTATTATTCAGTGGGGGGGAGGGTGGGCAATCATGGAAGCTTCCTCAAGGTTAAGGGAACATTTATTCACTTACCTCAGGGCTGGATTGCGGCTGCATTGGTGCCAGAAAGTTGGATCAGACTGGGCCCGCAGACTGCCAAATCTGCTTTACAATGGTGAACATCATAAATGGTGTATATACAGCATTGTCCAAATCATTACTACCACAGTCACAGTGACAAATCTTCCTTCATTGGCCCTTGTTCTACAGATGATGGGTGAAAACCATTTAGGCCATTTCTCTTCCAGTTGAAGCAGTCCAAAGGCAGTGCAGAAAACGACACCAGGATTTTCTTACCTCTGCTAGTGTTATTTTCTTGCTGTTCGGAAGTGAATTGATTTCCACATTTAGGGATCCTTCTTCTTGATTATGGGAACATGGGCCCTAAAACAATAAATATTGTTTCCTTGTAATAGAAAGAGTGAAAGTTGACACCTCTGTGAAGATATGAGTACATTTTTACAGTTGATGTTAAGAAGGCTGATGAACAACTTACAAAAACATAATCGAGACCCTTCTTTGGTAGTTTTACTTCCAGAATTGGGTGTTTATATTTGGCATAGTGGAATATAGATTGACACAAGGGTCTAACACAATTGTCAGAGTCAAAATCAAACTCCTGGTGTGCTTCATGGGATCCTTTCACCATCAGGGATAGTCCTTTCTCTAAAAGAAAGAAGGGGTAAGTGAACACAAAATATTTATTTAAAATAATTATATCACCCTTTAAAAAACATTCTTTACAAGGATCATCACTAAAGAACTAGAAGTACTAGTGGTGATAAATGCCCTGGTTTTTTTTTTTTCTGGAACATCCCACCCCCTTGGGGCTACTAGTCTGGCTTGGCCAAAGACTGCAGAGGTTGGAGGCCCTTTCAGATGACTTCAAAGGGCGAGAAACCCTAAGCAACTACCTAGTTCCCTCTGCTGAGCATTGCTAGTGACTGCATCTAATTTGGTCCAGCAGTCTTCTGGGTCCATCCAGTCAAACGCAGGTATTTTTCATTGTTTGCTTATTGCACCGTTTCTGTCCCCCATTTCTATTTTGTTTAATCTATGTTTGGGTGGATTTTAACAGACCAGGTAAAATCTGGATTACGTATATGAGTTATAACCAGTTTATTAAAATCCATGCCAAAAAACAAAATGGGAAAGGAGGGTAGAAACTGTACAATAACCGGTTACTGACTGTACGGTAACTGCTAATATATTGACTCCCTACCTGCCTTAGTCCATGTTCGTGCCTAATTCTGTGGTTGTCCTGTCTGTTTGCCTGCATGTGCTACTGCAATTTGATTTAAAACCAGAACCTCTGGGTATTGGCTTCTCCTGTGAGGGGAGGCTTTTCCCAGACAACTGCTCCTGCCTGGTTTTCTTATGGGCCAATCTCTCCAAACTCCCCACGCAGTGATGTGGCTGTGTCAATGTGGCAACTGCCGAATCCTGGGGAGCAGTTTTGGCCTTGGAAGGGCTCCCCAGTGGAAAAGAACGTTTGTTCCCTTCCCTCAGAGTAAACCCCTGCCAGTCCGGTGGGTCTACTCGGGCCTCACCAGCAATAATTATGCAAGTTCGTGTTGACTCATGAAGGCGGATCAGGCCTGAGAAAGGGGTGAGGATTCAGTGGCTGCTGCCGCTACTGAAGCTGCTCCCTTTGCCCCCTTTGCAGGCTATCCACCCCCTTTTCCAGTCACCTCCCTGTTCCGTCCACCCCATCCCACCTTCCCCATCATCCTACCTCTGTTGGCAGGCCTCCTCCAGTGGCACTGGCACATGTGAGGAGACTTCTGCTGGTGCTCTCCGTGTGCTGCTGGAAGGCTTTTTGTGACTGCTGTAAGGCAGTTTACACTGGCAGAACAAGGGGCAGCCTCATAGGACTGGGCTGTAAGCCTAGGATGGTGGAAGCAGATAGATCTACTGGGACCTACCCCCACACACACATTCAGCTGCTGACCCACTAAATCTAGGAAATTAAAGACAGAAAGGGGTGTACTGGGTGCTAACTCCAAGATACTATTCCCCGGGCAGCCCAATCCTATGCTTCTTGGTGCTTGGAGGAACAGCGGCACCAAAATAGTGACTGCTGTATCCTGTGGGTGCTGGGAAGCCGCCAAAGGTCTCCTCAGGGGAAAGGGGCATTCATTCTCTTCCCCCATGTAATGGAGAAGCCCTGCAATGGGACTTCTCAAGTCTGTGCCAGCTATTTTGCTAGTGTAGACTGTAGTAGTGTACACCAGCTATTTTGCTAGTGTAGTGTAGAATCTCCATGTTGGGCTTTTCAGCCCAACTCGGAGGATAGGATCTGGCGGACGCCTCTGCCAATCCCACTTCCTTGGCCCCTCCCCCATTTCTGCCTTCCCCCACCCCCGCCCTGAACAGCCACCTGGTCAACCAACATCAGCTGGTGGTTTCACTCATCTCCAGCTGGCTTCCTTACGGTGCTGGCCCAGTGCTGGCGCTCCTTCCTCCCATGGTGCCATAAACATGCTTTACCGCACATTGACCTGGCACTGGAATTTAGCACTGGCACTATGGCCCAATAGGACTAGATGCTTAGTCAGCCTCCAGCTATTCCTTGATAACAGCGTATCCATTTATTGAAATAATAATCTTACTCATTTTTTTTGCCTTTTTCTTCTGCACTTCAAAATTCAAACAGCAAATTTGGCGAGACTAAAGAAGACAAGAAACCACAATCAAAAGTTAAGAATCTAATCCAAATCCTGTGTTATCGTTCTCTGCACTACCTGAACTGGATATAGCCCAGTTTTGCTCAGGTAGTAAAAGATATTATCTGTAAAACCAAGTTGTTGAATGCAATAACTTCTTGGCCTAATCCTGCAGTTTTCAAATTCTCCAGGAGTTTTTCCTCCAGAAACATGTCCAATCCCCTTTTAAAGGCATCCAGGCCAGATGCTGTCAGCACATCATGTGGCAAGGAGTTCCACAGACCGACCACACGCTGAGTAAAGAAATATTTTCTTTTGTCTGTCCTAACTCTCCCAACACTCAATTTTAGTGGATGTCCCCTGGTTCTGGAGTTATGTGAGAGTGTAAAGAGCATCTCTCTATCCACTTTATCCTTCCCATGCATAATTTTGTATGTCTCAATCATGTCCTCCCTCAGGCGTCTCCTTTCTAGACTGAAGAGGCCCAAACACCGTAGCCTTTCCTCATAAGGAAGGTGCCCCAGCCCAGGAATCATCTTAGTCGCTCTCTTTTGCACCTTTTCCATTTCCACTATATCCTTTTTGAGATGTGGCGACCAGAACTGGACACAATACTCCACGTGTGGCCTTACCATCGATTTGTACAACGGCATTATAATATTAGCCGTTTCGTTCTCAATACCTTTTCTAATGATCCCAAGCATAGAATTGGCCTTCTTCACTCCCGCCACACATTGGGTCGACACTTCATCGACCTGTCCACCACCACCCCAAGATCTCTCTCCTGATCTGTCACAGACAGCTCAGAACCCATCAGCCTATATCTAAAGTTTTGATTTTTTGCCCCAATGTGCATGACTTTACACTTACTTACATTGAAGCGCATCTGCCATTTTGCTGCCCATTCTGCCAATCGTGCCACTCAGCGGGGGATCCTACCAGTCCCCGCAGCATCATCCTGGGGGTGCGGGGAGCCCTGTGTGACTGCCTACAGGGCTCCCCAGCTGGTTCAAAGTGAAAGTAGAATGACTGCGCTCCATTTCCAGTTTTGCCCCTGAATGGGGCAGAGGCCAGGGCTTCAGGCTGGGGTGTCGGAATGCCCCAGTCTGATAACCTCTGGCCAAATCTGTACTGAAAAATTAAGAGTTCTATAAACATGCTATATGCTCTTTTAAAACAGTATTTTTTAAGAGTACATATTTTAGATTCTAGATGAAAAAAGAACAGAAAGAAGGAAGGGAACACCCTGAGACTTGCTCATAATGTTTAGTGGATTGCTTATATTTCAGAAGCTCCATCCATCAAAACTAGAAACTGTATTATGAATTGAATTTGCCTAGATTTTTCATTATTCTGAGTGTAAGTTTACAAGTGCAGAGTGGAAAAGAATAAACGCCACATGAATGATAACTCACAATATACATCCCAGTTTCATTAGATAAATAGATATGTCCTCTACCTTTATATTGCCAAATTAGTGACTGTTTTTCAGCTTCACAGTAATCAATAATTGGCACATTCCTATGCATGTCTACTCAGAAGTAAGCCTTGTGTTCAGTGGTGCTTACCTTCAGGTAGTATGTATAGGAGCGCAGCTTCAAAAAGTTAAAATGATGTCACTAAGGACCAAATATCAAGAGCTTTCAAATCATATCAAAGTCCACAATTCAACATATCTTTTGTGAGAGAGGGATGGAATATACACAGCATGGTTACTGTATGGGGAGAAACTTGTAAACTACTAATTCTTTCTTATGCCTGAAAGATCCTACCAGATGTACAAAGAAAGAACTAGATAAATATCAAAATTAAAAATATGCAGAACACCCACAAAAACTGTTATCCATGGCTCAAAAGATGTTTCTTTGTTCTGTTTTGAAACAGAATGGAGAAGAAAGTACTTTGGAGAGGCTTACAGAGCAAACCTAGGCATGTCTACCCAGGCGTAAGACCTCTTGAGTTCAGTGGAACATATTCTCAACTAAATATTTATAGAATTCTAGCACTAGTTCTCCTACAGTGCAATCCAATGCATATCTACTTAGAAATAATCACCATTAAATTTAACAAGGCTTACTCCTTAGAAAGCATATGCAAGATTGCAGTTTTAGTTTCTGCATGGAATCGTGATATGTCTACAGGAAATGGAACTGCTCATAAGAAAATTCTAAAAGGCTGTTCAATTATTCATCCCATCCCTACAGAGAACATGTCAGGGTAAAATGTGACCATGTTCATTGGCCATGCCTACTAACCACAGAGTGTGTGTTGGCCGCATCCGCTGCTAGTCATATATCAGTCATTAATTGGAAAGGGTTGTAGAGGACACACCCTGATTGGGGGGGGGAATGACCAACAGGAAATGGTCCAATTTCTGCTCTCCTCACATGGAAGGGATATGAATGATCAGCTTTAAAGCCTTAGAAACACCTAATGCAGAAAGTAGGGTGGAAACCTAGTTATGAAAGTGATAAAATTTAATCATTTGTATTCCTGTATTAATTTGTCCAACGATTGTTATGGTTACTTCACTTGTGGCTTCAGACAATTATGTATCCTGTGTAGGAGACAAATGAGATGGTTCAATAGTTTCATTTTGTACTCACAGCTATTTCTGCCAGCTCATAGCATGTGGTGCTACTGATGGAGCATGTGCTGCATGCTGATGGAGGGGAAATGGACAACCCAGAGAAATAAGTAAAAAAAACATTTTTTATTTACCTCCACGTAGGTGCCTGGTCTCCAATGGTACAACTACAATGGGCCTCCTTAGACCTATGCCAGCTATTTAGCTGGTGTAGGTCTTAGGAGAGTTAGGAGGCATGCTGGGCTGGGTAAAGGGGGACAGGATCTTAGTGTGTGCTGCTGCCACTGAGGTCCTCCCCCTCCCTCCCCTTCCTGCCCCTGCTCACCCGGCTCCCTCCCATGATCCTCCCCTGCTTTACCCCTTGCTAACTTGCCAGTGGCAGCACATGACAGAGGAAGTTCAGAGCAGGGAGGCCTATGCGTGGTCTCTTTCTGTTTGCCCTGGTAGCTATGGCCCACAGAATGGCAGAGCAACTCTCGCACCATCTTTCTGAACTTGTACTGATGGGTTGTGAGATCCATCAGCAAAAACTCTGGACAGGATTGGGTTGTCATTCCATTTCCCCTCTCTTGCAAAATGTAAAATGCTAGTTGCTGACTCATAGAATTTATAAGCTCTCAATTTAGATGACACTAGGTACCAGAAGTGTAAGAAAGCATATCGGAAATGAACTTTACCAGGAGAACTCCATTGGTCATGATGGTTTCAGGAGCACTTGAACTAAAAACAAATAGAATACAGATTGAGTCTCCTTAGTCAGGAGGGTTCCATTCCCAGAACTCATGTGGGTGGCAAAAACTGCATTAAAGCAAATCCATTTAAAAAACAATGTCCCTTTGCTAAGCGATTTAAAAACTGCCTTGCTGACCTTTGTGAAGTAAGACAGAGTCATTAGGCAGACAATCCATCAATCAGTCTCCTTCTAGGCACTTAGAAAGGCTTCAAGAAACCCCTCCCTTCACCCAGAGCAAAAAGAATGCAAAGTGATTATCGTTCTTTCATGTGCTCTGGGGGGGGGGGGAGGGTCACTTGCCTTGAAGTGAAGCTGTTCTAAGTGCTTGGAGAGAGAATGATGGATTGTCAGCATTAACCTCTCTCGCATTAATGAGGCTTTTGTTAAATGACTTTTCCCCCTTTAATTTAAAGGGCCCTTCTCATCACATTGATAATAATAATAATAACAGGTATTTATATACCGCCTTTCTTGGTCTTTATTCAAGACTTTATTCAAGGCGGTTTACATAGGCAGGCTTTATTTAAATCCCTTATTAAATAGGGATTTTTACAATTTGAAAGGAGGTTCTTTCTTTCAAGAACCACTACATTCAGGTGTTTCACTCAGATCTGGTTTCACATTCTGGCCTCCATCCTCCCACGCTCAGAGCAGATGGAATAGCTCGGCTTCAGCTTGTCAGCTGCTTCAAGGTCGCACGGTGCCGGTGGCCTCGAACTGGCGACCTTGTGGATGTTATCTTCAGGCAGACGGAGGCTCTACCCTCTAGACCAGACCTCCTGCCCATGATAAAACCATGAGTGAAAAAATCCACGGATAATTAGGTTATACCTGTATAGTATATGCCTTTTAAGATGCATAAACATAACACAGTAAGAGATTACTGTAACTTTTTCATGGGCTTTCTGATCAGAGTTTCAGGGCCACTTCTGGAAATGTTGAGAAAGACATCAACCAGTTAGTTTGGGAAATCTAAAAGATAAGCCTTCTTGTATTTGACAAGTGCAGTCCTGAAGTATTTATTTACACTAAGAATGTTCATGCTTCTTTTCATTGAGAAGAGGTCCCACAAAGCAGTGCACAATATAATAAAATGGCTCTCTAAACCAAATGTAAGCAGTAAAGACAAAACATTAAACATCAATTTGTTCCTCCCTTTGTCATTGGAAAAGGTTTATGGTGTCTGCCAAACTCTCACAATTAAATCCATTTCATGGATCAACATTCTGAGTGTCTAGGAGCAGCACTGCCTCCCCCAGTCTTTCACCCATCAGCTCCCCCCCCCCCAGGAGTCAACCACCCTCCCATACGTAGCCATTGAGCACACTACTCAATGCGGTGATGCAGGTAACCAAATAGTACACGATCAACTAGCCTGCATTCAATTTCACTGCCAGTGCTTCAGCCATGGAGAAAGCCACAGTCAGATCCTGTAACTACTTACACCTCTACAGGGGCTTCTAATGCAGGCTTCCTGGTTGCTTGGGGCAATAAGAGCACTGGGAAGCGGGCTTTGAATTGAAAAATGAGTGGACCAACACATTCCCATAAGGCAGGCTTCAGGACAAAAGCTTCAGCCATGCCAGTATTGATGCTCTAGTGATGGTATACAAGACTGAGGACTCTGCCTCGAAAGTCACTGGGAGCAATTCAGGGAAGCTGTCTTGCAAGAGGAGAAAGAGGACACAGCAAGTGGTGTATAACTCTCTCTGCTCTCATAAGAGCATGCTGGATCAGGTCAAGAGTCCATCTAATCCAGCTTCCTGTATCTCACAGTGGCCCATCAGATTGCTGTAGGAAGCACTCAAGATACCTGTATCTTAATGCTACTCCCTTGTGTTCAGCATTCTTGAAAAGACTGGGTGATGTTGATTTAGAGATTCTGTGATACCTTAGCATTTGACAGCATTGGGCAGGAGGGTTGGTCTAGAGGGTAGAGCCTCCATTTGCCTGAAGATAATATCCACAAGGTCACCAGTTCGAGGCCACCGGCACCATGCGACCTTGAAGCAGCTGACAAGCTGAGCCAAGTTATTCCATCTGCTCTGAGCGTGGGAGGTTGGAGGCCAGAACATGAAACCAGATCAAGAAAGAAACATCTTGAATGTTGTGGTTCTTGAAAGATAGAACCTTCTTTCAATTGTAAAAATCCCTATGGGGATTTAAATCGCCTGAATATGTAAACCGCCTTGAATAAAGTCTTGAACAAAGACCAAGAAAGGCGGTATATAAATACCTGTATTATTATTATTATTATCAGTGCTTTTTTGTGAAAAAAAAGGTGCAGGAACTCACAACTTGTTAATCTTTTATTAATTTATTTATTTATAAACCATTTTTTATTGGAGAAATAAAATATTTTTATGTGCTTCCCCCCTAAAGATGAACTTACTTCTGAGTAGACATGCATAGGATTGGGCTGTCAATCTCCACATCCCCTTCCCCCTAGCTGTTTTTTCTACACATGGGGAAAAATACTATACAGGTGCACTTGTAGCATGTAGTATGTAGTGTGGCACTACTTCGAGGAGAGGAAGCAGTGAATGGATTCCAAAAAATGGCTTACATGAGTTTCATGTAGTAAAATTACTCTAAGCAACTGTGGGAGTAAGAACAAAAAAGGAATTCTTACACGAGAGGGGTCCTTAGGTGCACATAGAAACAGCTACGTTTGCAAACAAGCGATTAAATATGGTTTAATTCAGGTATCAGAATACTGTGTCTTTGGGAAGGTGCTTGGCATGCAATTGTATCTTCTCTGCTGCCCTGAGAAGCTGCTGTGCATTGCTGGAGAGGAGCTGCAAACGCTGGCTGGCTGAGGGCATGCTTGTGGGGGAAGGACGAGGAAGATCTCTGGCAAGGCTGGACAGCACGTTGTACACACGTAGAAACCCTTTTCACCTGCCCTTAGCATGTGAAAATGGGTGCAGATATATATCTCTGCCAGGATTAAGAGCCCAGTCCTAGGTATGTCTACTCTGAAGTAAGTCTTGTTCTAGTCAATGGAGCTTACTCCCAGGAAAGTGCCTAGGATTGCAGCATAAGAGCCCAATCCTATGCATGTCTACTCAGAAGTCCACTTTAGTGAATGGGGCTTACTGTGGATAGGATGGCAGCCTTAGAGTCCAATCCTGTGCCTGTCTATTCTGCCTCTGTTTTGCTCCCCGCCCTCCTGGAATGCCTCCGAAAGGGAGGGGCCCCTGCAAAAAGGTGCCGGAACTCCGTCCCCCCGCGTTCCATTAGAAAAAAAGCCCTGATTATTATTATTATTATTATTATTTGACGTTACTCACCTGTTATGTAACTGGAACTCTACCTCCAACTCCTCATGATACTGAAATGAAAGAAAGTTCAGAAGTTGACGCCCCTTTACCAAAGGATTTGGAACATCCGAATACAAAGCATTGCTCTTTATTACTGCTCTGCAAAATATGAGACTGAAGTCTATGAAGGTACATCAGGTTGCACATGCCACATACTCATCTTTGCTGTCATGGCAAAAATGAACTGGAATGGGAAATTAGAAGTAGAAATGAATGAATAGGGGAAAAGACAGGATTTCTTTTCTTTACCCCAAAACAGCCAACCTTTCTGCTGACAATGTTTTCCAAGTCATTAGCTTATTCAATGCAATCTGGATTCATTCAAATACGGAGCACCTGCCACAGATTTCACTGTAAAGAGGTTATAGAAATGAATTGCTTTGGTCTAAAGCAGGGGTGCCCAAACCCCGGCCCTGGGGCCACTTGCGGCCCTCAAGGACTCCCAATCTGGCCCTCAGGGAGCCCCCAGTCTCCAATGATACTCTGGCCCTTTGGAGACCTGCTGGAGCCCGTGCTGGCCTGATGCAACTGCTCTCAGTGTGACAACCAACTGTGCCCAGTCACTGGAGGAGAGATCATCGTACCCAGAGCGTGGGAGTTGCCAATTGCTTTTCTCCTGATTCAAGCCCCTTGGTGCTGCCTTGTGCTAATGAGTTAAGGTCTGCAGCTGACTCTCTTGGAAATGCTTTGCTTCACTTGAAGTCTTCACTGCACAAGCCACAGGCTTTTGCTTTCTCCCAGCCAGTTAATTCAACAATTGGCTGTTCAACTGGTGCAGCTTCTAATAGCAAATGGCAGGTCCAGCCTTCTGGCACTGGCACCGAACCTCAAGCACCAGACCAGGCACATTCTTCGTTGATTTCTGAGATGATGGGAGCTCAGTCACCCTCTGTCTGCATACCCCCCCTAACTGGAGCAGATGAGTCTATGGATAGCTCTCCTTCTGAAGCCTTTAAGCCTGTGCTGATGAATGAATCAGCCAGTGAGGTGGACTATCTCAATGGAGTGGGTTTGCAGTGCCATTCAACTAACACGGAGGAGGTCCTGCATCATGTTGTGGCTATCCAACAATTGCCTAGAGACTCAGCCCAGGTCTTGTCATCTTCCCCAAGCTCATCACAGCCTAATATGAACTCCTTATCTAAAGCCCTGGATGGGGTACCATCAGGGGCAACATCTGCTGCTCCCTGCGATGAGGAATTGGAATCAGCTCTTGTGTCCTGTAAAGCTTTGCCAAAGATTCCTGGCTCCCACCTACCCTCCAGGTTCCTTGGGGACATAGAAGTGAATGACCAAAATTCAGGTTCAGCTAACGCAATTACTACTGCCCTCCCAATGCATTTACCTACTGACGACCATTCACTCATTGCAAGGGCGCTCCCAGCCCCCAAAGGCCCCTTGTCAACGGAACAAGGCCCTAGGGCAGATCCTCCTGCATTGTTGGCTAAAGATCTGATAATGGAATTACAGCTGGAGGGGGATGACATTGTGGAGGGTGCCATCAGCGCCTTTAAGGAACTCACAAGACCAGAACAAATAAATATTATCAGATCCCTGGACAGGGTTAAAGCAGAACTTCTCAATTATAATACGGAAACTTCGACCTATGAAATCCATTCTCTGACCCTTCCAGTGCCAGCATCTGCTCATCAATCTGCTTTAGAAGTAGCCACTGAGGCAATTCCCGTCCCTTATTCCAGGGATTCTACACCTTCTCCGGTGACCAACTTAGCCCTGAGTAGCTGCATGTCTCATCATCCTTCTGGTGCTGAGTGTCCATCAGGAAGCAAAGATTGACTAATTAATGCTTCTCCAGCCCCTGCTACTTCTTCCCAACTAAAAATTCTTTCCTGGAACATTGCAGGGTGGAAGAATAAGAAAAATGACAGTGGTTTCTTAAGCTATCTTAGAACCTTTGACATTATTCTGTTGCAGGAGACATGGGCTTTGGACCATCTGTATATCCCTGGCTACAAGGCTTTTGTAGTACCTGCAACTAAATCCACCTCTAATGGTCGTCCTTTGGTGGGCTTAGCCAGCTTTGTACTGAAGCAGTTTAAGTCATGCCCTCTAGACATCATTCCAGGCTGTTGCAAGATACAAGCACTGAGGGTGTCTTTTGCAGACATTGACTTAATTTGCGTCAACACTTATATCCCTCCTTTGCTTAATAGTTTACAAAGGACCCAGCTCTGGAATGATCTATCATCATGTATGAATGACCTCAAGAGGGCCCACCCCCATGCTGAAATTCTTTTGCAGGGCGATTTAAATGCCAGGGTGGGAAATTCAGCAGATATCTTTCGCAGAGCCTGGGATGTGGTTGATGACAGCTCCCTCCCCCCCATTTGCGCATTAAGCAGGCGGTCCAAAGATGCATACTATAATGCTAATGGTATGGCCCTTGCTAAGTTTTCCATCAGCTCTAACATGATCTGGCTCAATGGTCTAAGAGAGTTCCCCAACGCTGATGAATTTACTTTTGTATCCTCTCGTGGTGCCAGCGTTGTGGATTACATTTTAGTTTCCACTAAAATGAAACATCATGTGAAAGATTTTGCCATTGGGGACCTAACCCTTAGTGACCATCTACCTTTAATCTTGGTCCTTGACCTCCATTCTGGGAGTGTTCCATCACAAGCTGAGATGGATACAAATCCAGAGGGTAGGTATAAAATTGTGGCTAATAGCGCCCTTTCCCCTAATTTCCATCGTCTAAGTACGGAACCAGCAAGCAGAGATTTTTTATCAGCCATTCTACAGGATCCGGATCCCCTTGTTCAAATCAAATCCTTTGAAGGTTTTATTGGTCACGTTTTTAAGGTTTTGAGTACGAAGCCTAAGTTGGTTGAATCCTGTGGTGCATTTGACAAAAAGGATTGGTTTGACAGTGAATGTAGGAATCTTAAGGTGTGTATTAGGGCTTCTTATTTAGATTTTAGAAAATACAATGACTCCAAGTGTTTGGTTAAATACTCTATCCTTAAAAAACAACTAAGTGTTTTATTGACAGAGAAAAAGAAAAGGTTTGTTTTAACTCAGTGGAACAAGCTGCATCAAGCAATTCAACAAAAAAATAATAAACAATTTTGGGCAGTTGTAGCAGGTTCGTGTAGATCAGAAACATACGACCCTGCTATTATTCCATCATCTACATGGGTTCAACACTTCACAGACATTTTTTACGATAAGAGCAAATCCCCAGACGCCTACCCTGACTTTACCTCTGTGGATCTGCCTATCTGGCCTCCTGTGACCCCTGAGGAAATTAAAGAACTAATTATGCAATTGAAGCCAGGGAAGGCTGCAGGTCCAGATGAAATACCACCTGAGCTTTTAAAAGGCGATCCGGAATGGTGGGCCCAGTTACTTGCCCACGTCTTTACAGTGATTGACAGTTCTGGCCTATTGCCCAATGTCTGGCTTACAGCGACAGTTATTCCTATCCATAAAAAGGGTGACCCTACCACACCAGGAAATTTTCGGCCCGTTAGTTTGCTTTCTGTAATAGGTAAGATTTATGCTAAATATCTATGCAATAAACTTACTCTCTGGGTTACTTCGCAAGGCATCTTAGGCCCCGAGCAATCTGGCTTCTGTCGGGGCAAATCAACTTTGGACAATTGTTTGATCCTATCTCATTTGGCCCATAAGCAGGTTAGGATATGCAAGGCTCGCCTTTATGTAGCCTTCCTTGATCTGAAAGGTGCCTTCGATTCTGTGGATAGGGAGCTTCTTTGGTCCAAGTTGGAAAACATGGGGATTGATAAAAGATTGTTGCTACTGATTAGGTCCCTCCATCTAAATACTTCATGCAGGGTTAGACGCTCCTGGAGTGGGAATCTAACTCATTCCATCGCTACCAACAAAGGGGTCAAACAGGGCTGTGTCTTGGCCCCCATGCTTTTCAATCTGTTTCTAAACGACCTTGCCCCATCCCTGAAGGAAATAGATAGCCATTGCCCGAAGCTTGGCGCAAGCCAAGTGCCGCTACTTCTGTATGCGGATGATGCAGTACTGATATCCCGTACTAGGATTGGCCTAAAACGTCTGCTGAATCGCACTGAAGAGTATCTTCTGTCCAACAAATTGCAAATCAACTATGCTAAATCTAAGATAATGATATTTGCCAATAGATGGAAGGCTTTTAAGTGGTCTTGTAATGGCAATAAAATGGAGCAGGTTAAGCATTTCAAGTACCTGGGAATCAACTTCCATTACAGGCTCACTTGGGCTTTTCATCGTAAGGCAGTGCAGAACGCATCCAAACTGGCGTCCTCAGCTATTTCCCGTTTCTTTTTTACCTGCGGCAATGGTTATGTTCCAGCTGCTCTGGAGGCATTTAAGGGAAAGATTCTTTCCCTGGTCCTTTATGGCTCTCCCATCTGGTATAAGGCTATTACCCAACCATTAGAACGCATTCAAGCCTCCTTTCTGCGGAAGATTTTGGGTTTACCCAGGTGCGTTCCCTACTCGGTTCTGTGTCTTGAGGTGGGGTTAATTCGGCTAAAGACGACTGCTTGGCTTAGATTATTGAAATTTTGGTTTAGGACTTTATTTAACCCTACCCCCTCTGGTCTAATGCTCCAATTATTGTCGGATTCAGTCCTGCCATTAGAGATCACTGATCTTCTAACCAAGCTCAAGTCAATAGGGCTGGACACTGCAGAGCTAGGCATGATTGGGTGTGATGCTGCTTACAGAATCGTCAAAGAAAGAATTCTTGACATCGAACAACAAGAGCTGTTTAGTGCCGCCAGAACCACATGCTCTCCACTCTATCTCCATGTTCCAATCAGTTTTGGGAAACTGGCCTCCTTCTTTTATCACTTGGAGTGCCCACAGGCTCGGAGAGCATTCACACTTGCAAGATGTAATGCTCTTCCATCAGCCGTGTTATCGGGCAGGTTCAGTGGTATTCCCTACTCGGAGAGGAAATGCAAGTGTGGTAGGGATTGTATTGAGACCATAACACATACCCTTTTCTACTGCCCACTTCATGATGTCTCACGCAAGAAATATCTAGGCCCTTTGCTAACTAGGATGCAGGGCTGGGAGGACTCAATCATGCTTCAGTCTCTCCTTTCCACATCTGACTCTGAGACCCTTGATAGGGTCGCTGCCTTTTTATCTGGGGTAATTGCCAGGCAGAGCTCTGGAACTCTGGGCAGTATGTGAGGAAAAGACTGATGTCTATGTTGTGGTGTCTTTGTATATTTTTGTTTTGTTTTGTTCTTTCTCTGTATTTTATGCCAATAAAGGTCTACTGAACTGAACTGAACTGAGCCCCCAGTCTCCAATGATACTCTGGCCCTTTGGAGACCTGCTGGAGCCCGTGCTGGCCTGATGCAACTGCTCTCAGTGTGACAACCAACTGTTCAACCTCTCGTGTGAGCTGTGGGACGAGGGCTCCCTCCACTGCTTGCTGTTTCACATGTGCGATGCAGCAGCAGCAGCAAAGGAAAGGCTGGCCTTGCTTTGTGCAAGGCTTTTTATAGGCCTTGAGCTATTGCAAGACCATTCATTCATTCATATAAGTTCCATCTCTAATGTATTCATTTATGTAAATTTATTCAAATTTGAAATGTAAATTAATTCTTTTTTTTTCCTGGCCCCCAACATGGTGTCAGAGAGTTGATGTGGCCCTCCTGCCAGAAAGTTTGGACACCCCTGGTCTAAAGGAATATGCAGGAAGAAGCTAGGCAGTGGCGTAGCTAGTGGGGGTGCAAAGCACTAAGTTTTGCAAGGAGCCTCACTGCAGTGTGCAAGTATACCACCTCCGTTTTGCTCCCACTGCCTGGAATGGCTCCAAAGGGAAGGGGGAGAGACCCCTTGCATGCTGCAGTGAGGCTGCCTACAAAACTAAGTGCTTTGTACCCCCTCTAGCTATGCCACTGGAGCTAGGACTGGGACCATAGGCTATTTTTAAAAAGCTAAAATATCACCATTAAAGGAAAAATTTTTTAAGGAAGAGGATGAGAACTCAGCTTTCCAGTTCTCTGTGAAATATCCAATAGTTGGCATTTTTGCCTTTAAAATGGCCTCTATGTTTGCTGCACCACCTGCTGGATTGGAAAGGAAAACAGCATTTGGTTGTACAGTTGACACAATCCAGTCAGAAAAGTCTTCTTCCAGATGCCTAGTTCTGCTTTTGGATTGGAGAGATTGATGTTCATGGGGAAGAATGTACTGAGAAAGCAAGCTACGAAACGTGGCATTCAAGGCTTCCTTTGCTTAATTGTCCATTAAAGTGATGGATTTAAGGGACCTGGATACCATAAGCAACAAGTATGACTTTAAAACCTGCACTTGTTTATTCAGATCTCACCTCTGGATTGGGCTTGAAGCTCATGAGGACTTTTTCATTTAATGGGAGTCTGGCTACATCAAAGTCTACATCAGGGACCTGAGTACCATAAGCAACAAGTATGACTTTAAAACCTGCACTTGTCTGTTGTTCAGATCTCACCTCTGGATTGAGCTTGAAGCTCATGAGGACTTTTTCGTTTAATGGTAGTCCGGCTACATCAAAGCGCACAGTGAAAAGTTGGTCATCTTGACTGCAAACATCCTTATCATAAATGCTCAGCTCCAGCATGTTCTGAAAGGAGAAGGAGAAAGATCTGTAAATAAAACAAGAGTTCTGTACAGTGCTGCTCTCCCCCTGATTTTCATTTAATTATATTCCATTTTTAGGAATCTATATAGGTAAGCTTACCAGTGCCAGGTTGCTGGAGACCCTGGGGGAAAACTGTGTCTCCCTGCTTTCCTCCAGATGTGCCCTGGACATTATTAGCACCACCTGTCTTGAAGGTGCATGGATCTGCCTAGTAAGATGGGCTCTCTGATGGGCACAGGCCTTTGGCTATTGCTCAACCTGGCCAATCCCAGACAAAACCCCTGAAACTTCCAAACAAGACCAATTGTTCCATAGCACTCCAAGTCAGTGGTTCCGAAATTTTTTAGCACCAAGACCCACTTTTTAAAACAACATTCTGTTGGGACCCACCTAGATTTATGAGAAAAAAAGGTTTCACTTGACCAGCCATTCAAGCCTCCTTTTTACTATGGGGGGGGGGGCCTCCTTCTTGAGCATTTGTTGAGCTCCATGTTCATCAGGTTGGGACCATTCTGGTGGTCTTGCATTCCCCTTCACCTGGCCTTCAATAAGAGCCAAAGCACATTTGCCTACTGACAAGTAAATGCACACAAGCGGCTCAGTTTCATTTTCCACAGGGCTCAATACATTTTTCTTGTCATTTTGGAGAGGGAGCAACTTCCTTGTCAAATGTTCTTGGGGGCTTGTGTTGATCGGATCAGGACCATTCTGATCACATTGCTTTCCCCTTGGCCTGCCTTCCAAATGGACTGAGGCTTGTTCATCTACTCAGATTCAGGAGCCTTTTATTGGCATAAAATAAACATAAAAACATAGAACAATACACTTAAACCATACCTAAAACAGCCCCCATAAATCAAGCCAAGACATCGCCCTTACTCACTTATACTGCGCCTCCGCAAAATTAAATAAAGAAATTTCGCCACCTGGCGTGTACATTCTTCATCCCTTCCTAATAGCAAATGATGTAGCACAAGGTCCTCTGACCTACATACAGAGGACAAAAGCGGCTTCAACAACTGCAAAGGCAGATCGTGAAACCATTTGCAAGTTAGGATCATATGTGGAAGAGATTCAATGTCCAGAGAGTTACAACAACACACCCTTGCTTGCACACTCAGGCCACTGTATCTCCCCGATGTAAAATTAGATGGCATAACATTGCAATGCGCCAGGGAAAAGGCTCTCCGTTCCTGTGAGTTAAGTAGGAAGTATAAGTAAGCGGGCTGTTTATCCAGGATTGGAAAAAGCGACAACTGAAGGGGTGGTGGATGCGGCTGCAAACAGCTCTTGCAGCTCTATATCCTCGAAAGAGATTTTCAAAGTTTTAAATGCCACCTTTGGAGAAATGGCTCCTGACAGATCTGCTGAGAGACCTATGGCCTGAACCTTTTTTTAGAAACAGTGACAGGCCTGGGGAGCGTGTTGGATCAGTTAATAAGCCTCTTAGCAGAGTGTCCTGCTCAGACACGTAGCAAACCCTTAACCAGAATTTGCTGAAACTAACCCAGGCCATGGTTTCTAATTTGAGTTGGCCCGCTTCCAAACATAATACTGTGTATGGCACGCAGCGTGGTACAGCAGATATTTTATATAAAAGCCATGACTGGATCCTCTCAACGCTGGCACCAAATGCAGACATCCAAATTGGTATTCCATACAAAATTGGGGCTTTAAACCTGGCATTAAAGAATTGCAGGGCAGAAGGGATATAAGAATTGCCCCATGCATAGAAAAAGCGTACAATGGCCTGTGTAGACAATTTTGCAGCCTGAATCCTCGCCTGCCGGTGCGGACTCCAAGAGAGTGCAATGCAACAGAATACCCAATACTTGAATTCCTTGACTTGCCTGATCACTTTGCCATTAAAAGTCCAAAGTCGGGGTTTTCATGATCTACCAAATACCATGATTTTCACAGTTTAAAGAGAGCTTGTTCTGTTCAGAATAGGTAAAACTAGATTGAACCAGGCGCCGTAAACCAATTCTGGTTCGAGAGAGCAGAAACATATCATCTGCATAGAGCAGTACAGGAACTTTTATGGAGCCACCTTTAGGGCAGTGAGCATCAACCTTGCGCAAGTGGGTGGCGAAATCATTGACATACAAATTAAACAGTGTGGGGGCAAGCACACAACCCTGCTTGACTCCCTTGTTCAGGGAGACCTCCCTAGAGTGTTCATCTACTCATGAGTAAACATGCAGCTGTGGCTCAGATTCACTTTCCATAGGGCTCAATACATTTTGTCAGTTGTATGCTTGTCAGTTTCAGTTTCAGGACCCACCAACAATCAGGTGGTGAATCACTGGTGGGTCCTGACCCACAGTTTGGAAAACACTGCTCCAAAGTTATACCAAAACTCCTTCTGACATGTGTCTTTAGTCACTACTAACAACGCATGTTATCCAAACCAAAACTGTGTACCTTTTGTCCAAGGATGATGCTAGAAATGAATAATGCCCAAGCTGGGTTTTAAAAGTCAACTTTTTCCTTACCCTATTTCCTCACCCCACCACCCCACTTATTTGGAGAAGGAAGCGTGGAAGGCATAATTGCAGTGCTGAGGTATACAAGGCATAACACACCCAATGAGGCATCCTGACAGTGTAGAGAAACCAGGTCATTGAGGCCAACAGGATAACAATGGGCTAACACTTGTACCCATTAAATTCCAATTCAGCTTCAGTAGCTTCAGTTAAATTCCAATTTATTGGCCACCTTGGGTATCAAAAAGGGGTACTGCAATCAAGCCCCTTTAAAAAGCCTGAAGTTTATAACCATCTCCCAAATTCTTAAAACAAGTATATTATTCTGATTCAAAACAGTCCATTAATTCTTATATAAGTATTGTAAGGAAGTTGGCCAATCAGGAGCAAACTGACTATAAACAATCAGATGGCTGTCTGAAATGACTTTGATAGCCCCAGATAAGACACTGTCTTTCCTTGGCTTTGAATGGTATAAAATGCCCTTCCACAGCATTTCTCAGCTCTGATCTAACTGTGGCAGCAGTCACATGGAGGACCCACAAAGCCCTTTATCCACGTTAGGTGCTCCTGGAGGCAGCAAAATATAACTGAATATGTTGGCAACCTTCAGTCTCGAAAGACTATGGTATCGCGCTCTGAAAGGTGGTTCTGGAACAGCGTCTAGTGTGACAATCCCTTCCACACTGGGAGCAAGTGCAGTCTGTCCCTGGTCTGTCTCCCTGGCTATGGGCCTTCCTTCTTTGCCTCTTAGCCTCAGACTGTTGGCTAAGTGTCTCTTCAAACTGGGAAAGGCCATGCTGCATAGCCTGCCTCCAAGCGGGCCGCTCAGAGGCCAGGGTTTCCCACTTGTTGAGGTCCACTCCTAAGGCCTTCGGATCCCTCTTGCAGATGTCCTTGTATCGCAGCTGTGGTCTACCTGTAGGGCACTTTCCTTGCACGAGTTCTCCATAGAGGAGATCCTTTGGGATCCGGCCATCGTCCATTCTCACGACATGACCGAGCCAACGCAGGCGTCTCTGTTTCAGCAGTGCATACATGCTAGGGATTCCAGCACGTTCCAGGACTGTGTTGTTTGAAACTTTGTCCTGCCAGGTGATGCCGAGAATGTGCCGGAGGCAGCGCATGTGGAAAGCGTTCAGTTTCCTCTCCTGTTGTGAGCGAAGAGTCTATGACTCGCTGCAGTACAGAAGTGTACTCAGGATGCAAGCTCTGTAGACCTGGATCTTGGTATGTTCCGTCAGCTTCTTGTTGGACCAGACTCTCTTTGTGAGTCTGGAAAACGTGGTAGCTGCTTTACCGATGCGTTTGTTTAGCTCGGTATTGAGAGAAGGAGTGTCGGAGATCGTTGAGCCAAGGTACACAAAGTCATGGACAATCTCCAGTTCATGTGCAGAGATTGTAATGCAGGGAGGTGAGTCCACATCCTGAACGATGACCTGTGTTTTCTTCAGGCTGATCGTCAGTCCAAAATCTTGGCAGGCCTTGCTAAAATGATCCATGAGCTGCTGGAGATCTTTGGCAGAGTGGGTAGTGACAGCTGCATCGTCGGCAAAGAGGAAGTCACGCGGACATTTCAACTGGACTTTGGAATTTGCTCTCAATCTGGAGAGGTTGAAGAGCTTTCTGTCTGATCTGGTCCAGAGATAGATGCCTTCTGAATATATAACTGAATATATAACTGAATATAAAATATTCAGAAGCCTCATAGTTCATGTGCAGTGTTCATATACAAGCAATGTACGGTCCAGGCAGTGACTGCCCTGGTGTTCGGACGTGACATACAGACAGCCAGCACATGGGCTTTCTGGTCTTTTTCAGTCTGAAAAACATTCTTTTTCAAAGGAATGTTTTCAGCTGCACAACACAGTGTTCATTATAAAATTCAGGTTTACTTTACTTCATAATATGAAGTATTATGGAGGAATAATCAAAAACCAGCACTTAAGAACATAAGAACAGCCCCACTGGATCAGGCCATAGGCTCATCTAGTCCAGCTTCCTGTATCTCACAGCAGCCCACCAAATGCCTCAGGGAGCACACCCGATAACAAGAGACCTGCACCCTGGTGCCCACCCTTGCACTGGCATTCTGACATAGCCCATTTCTAAAATCAGGAGGTTGCACATACGCATCATGGCTTGTAAACCGTAATGGATTTTTCCTCCAGAAACTTGTCCAATCCCCTTTTAAAGGCATCCGGGCCAGATGCTGTCACCACATCCTGTGGCAAGGAGTTCCACAGACCAACCACACACTGAGTAAAGAAATATTTTCTTTTGTCTGTCCTAACTCTCCCAACACTCAATTTTAGTGGATATCCCCTGGTTCTGGTGTTATGTGAGAGAGTAAAAAGCATCTCCCTATCCACTCTGTCCATCCCCTGCATAATTTTGTATGTCTCAATCATGTCCCCCCTCAGGCGTCTCTTTTCTAGACTGAAGAGGCCCAAACGTCGTAGCCTTTCCTCATAAGGAAGGTGCCCCAGCCCACTTAGAACAGATGATCAATTTCATACCTTTACTTTGCGCTGAACCATGAAATGAAAGGTTTCATTCCAGACCGGGTCTTTGGAATTTTGAACAGTCTTTGTTTGGAACCGTGTTGATGAAGCAGTTGGCAGCCATAGGCTTATATAGCAATCTGAATGGCTTACTGTGGAAAACACAAAATGAAAACTAATCACTACAGATGACAACAGGCATAATATGCCTTGCAGCTGAACATAGTAGGTGGGAATATCTGATACTATCTTCTTTGCTGTTAGAACATTCTTACTTAGCAAATCCCATGATTTGCTATTATATTGTGAATTCTGACAACTAGCTAAATCTATGGTCTGCATGACACATTCTCTCTCTCTCTCTCTCTCTCTCTCTCTCTCTCTCTCTCTCTCTCTCTCTCTCTCTCTCTGTGAGTATATCTATGATATCTAAATGAAATAATACACAGTTTCCAGATGATATAGCAATATCAAAGGTGAAATTCCTAAAATATGTTATGTTTTATGACTTCCTCAAGATCTCGTGGAAAAGTCTTGCCCACATGACTTGGGCTTATGGCCTGATCCAGTGGGGATGTTCTTATGTTCTTATGAGCAAGCCATTCCATAATTCCATTGAGGGAATGTCACTCTTCAAGACTAACTGAAAAGAAGCAGAGTGGCTTTTTTTGCATCCAGTTGAATAATGAGCTTCTAATGCCCCCCCCCCCAACACATAAGCTAATAGAAAAATCCTAGACCTATAGTAGGAATTTGGCTCTAGGATAGGGCTCTACAAACCCCAGCCCGAGGGCCAGATCTGGAGTTTGGAGATAGCCCTTCCCTGTGTGAGCAGCACTTACAGTTCTGCTGTGCTGCCACTCCTGGCACCTGATCTCATCACAAGGATGCTCTGGGCAGTCGCGTCAGTCGCAAAACCTGTGGAGGCTATTGGCAATAGACA
Organism: Tiliqua scincoides; assembly: GCF_035046505.1. Classification (NCBI taxonomy): domain Eukaryota; kingdom Metazoa; phylum Chordata; class Lepidosauria; order Squamata; family Scincidae; genus Tiliqua; species Tiliqua scincoides. Next base: position 16,036,166 of record NC_089821.1, read on the forward strand.
CAACTGCCTAGAGTGTCCTTGTGATGGGTGCCAGGAGCAGTGGCAGCACAGTGGAACTGCGAGCATTGGCTGTGACAGGGAGGGCTTTTCAGCTGCTCTCGGACAACGTTTTCCAAATTTCACTCATTTTTCTGAACCAGAATTGGAGTTGCTTGTCACATTGACATGACGGTCTATAAATAGCAATGGATGGTCTCATCTGAAGACAGATAATTGTGTTGTATTTCTGCCTCAGGAGTGGTTGAATGTTCTAGTGAGACACAATGCAGAGATGTTGCAGTATGACCTGCATCAGGGAGGGCTGATTGGAAAGAGGCCAGGTCAGGGACAGAACAAGGGTGCTTCCTATGCTTTGGGCTCATAGGACCCTTTCATCATTTCAGTTCTCTTCCCTTTTCAGGAGACATGTGGTGAAGGTGACAGGACCTCCACTTCACCTCCCTCCCAAACCACTGTGGGCCAAGGAATGCACAGTCCCTCTTGGCAACAGGGAATCCTGCTGTACCAATTTGCATGGTTCACCTGCTGGAAGTATCATCAGAAGTAACTGGCGATGATGTCATTGCCAGTTTCTTCCAGGTTGGGAGGCCAAAAACACTCCAAACCCTGGTAAGAGGCTCAGGGTGGATGGGAGAGCTTTTTTGAGCATGCAAAAGCATGTGCTGGAACTCTGCCCACTGAGCTGAACCTCCTAGAGCTGTTTGTGTCACTGGTCTTACTACTGGGCGGGAGGTTTTTGGGGGTCCCACTTGTACCACAGGACACATACCGGTGATATACATACCACTGGTTGAGAAATGTTACCCTAAGTCAAATCCTCTTTAAGCGGTATGGGGGGGTGCCTCCTTGCAGCTTAAAGGATGATAGGGGTGGAAGATGGGCTTCCTTCTTCATTAGGAAATCAAGCAACAATTCCTTGATACCCAACAAATATGGCGCAGCGAGCCCACACTGCCAAATCAGCCCTTTAGCAAAAGAATAAGAAAGATACTTACTGATATCTGCTTGTCGGAGATTCTTTGCTCCAATCACTCTTACACTCAACAAGTTACAAGGTGATTCTTCTACCTGCATAATAATGACATACAAAAACAACACTAAGATGCAAGTAGGAAATGAAACTGTAGGATCAGAGAAGCACTGAGCAGGGAAGATCAAAACCACTTTTAGCAGAGCACAGAAAGTTTACAGGGACTGCAGCATGGTGGAAACTACCTCAGCAAACTTTAGGAATATATTTCATGATGCTTAATACTGCAGGGATGCTGTTCCCAGTAAGTTTGGGAACCCCTGACTTACACCCTTAATAAAGTTGCCGTATATTTTTGCAAAGAAAGGTAACCATGGACTTTCTGGATTCTCCATAATATTACCAGTCCTGAATGAGTCTCAGTCTCTGTCCTAAATTGCATAGCAACATGGGCTCCACCAGTTGCACAATTCTTGATAGCATAAAACTCCTTGTGCTGCACATAGCCAACTTTAACCTGGGTAAATGTGCCATCCAAAGCTGTCAGACCAGAAATATACTTGGTAGGGTGAACAGGGATGACAACCGCAGGCCCTGTGATTTGGGTGGCCTCATGAAGAAGATTGGAGAGATGGTGGACCCCTATGGACTTCTCCAGCACCTCTGCTGCAGCTGGAGAAGCTGGTAAGGAACTGCTATGACCTTGTGCCAATCTTCTGGAGCGATTGGATCTAATCAACTACTGTTGCAGCCACCTTCTCCATCACTTGGCTCCTCCTTAAAATCAGAATCTCTCTGCTCCCAGCATTCTCCAGCACCTGCCTGTTTTGATGAAGTGGCAAGGCTGTGAAAGGAGATGGTGGAAGAGATCAGGAGAGGGTGTGCTTCAGAAAAGGTGGGACAGAACTGAGGCATTGCTTTAGGTGGCAATCTGGCTGTGGCCAGGCCTAAATTGCCCAATGTCCTGTATCCCTCCCTGTCCTGGGAGGGGGATACCTGAGATCACTCGGAACTGCCCATCTTCCCACTGGCGTAGAAATTTGACCAGCTTGTAGCTGTCCAGATTGTGCAGATGCTGGCTTTGAGTCAACACCTTGTTACAGATCAGTTTTGGTCTCAATGGAAACACCATGCTCACTGCTCTTCTCAGCTAGGGTAGAACTAGCTGGGTTAGAAACTCACTCCCCAGGTCCCTGCTACACTTGACATGAGTACACATTTTCCTACACAGCCGGGAACTTAGTGCAAAATTGCCCAGGCAGCAAAGCTTGTGCTAGCATTGAACATTCACACTCTGCCCATGATATCTTCACAAAAATCAGTAGTTACAGTTCTTGTTGCTATAAATGCTCCAGTTCAGAGTAATGATCAAAATGCAGCTTTCACACAGCAGACCATTGATCATTTGTGAATCATCCTCTTGAAGTAAGACACAGGCGTGGCAGAAGCAATTCATATCTTAGTCTTTCCTTAAGAATCTGTCCCTCGGCAGACTTCTGAGATCGGTGTTGCTGTTTAGACCGTCATCAGCACAAATCAAATTCACATTTTAGACATATTTTTGCCCAAGGAAAAGCAAGTGACACAACAACAGCTTGATCTGAATTCTTGGCATTAGCACATCTTTCACTTTCACATAGATGATAATTACAGTGTATGTTTATGTAGAATTTATAATTATATGTTTGTAAAGGGTATATTTGTCAGCAAGCCAACAGTGTCTCCAATAGCAATCTGGCCTGTCCAGCCATCCTTGTTAGAAGGAGGAGACTATTAAGAAGAACCTTGACTGGTTCCCTCCTGCATCGCCACAAATGGCAGTGACCCAGAACAGATCTCAATCTTGAGATCCAGTCTAAAAACCTCAAAAAAGGGAGGGTGGAAAGGCATATATGGGAGGAGATGCTGTTAGCCTAGGCTCAGACCATTCAAGAAAACAGGTCATAATCAAAACCAGCACTTCACATTGAACATGGCCACTCACCAGAAACCATTGTTGTGCTGCACGTTGCATCTGCTGCAAATAATACATGAGATAGAACATTAGTCCTGATTGGCTCCTGACTGCCAAAAGTCAGGTTGCAATTCCCATTATCACTGTAAATACCTTGAGTCTTGGGGCGTCCTCATTGTAGTACAGTGACTTTACCTACTCAGTGGATTGCAGCTGGTTGAACAAGCATTTATTCTTTCTAAGAGAGGTCTAAGAGAGTTCCCATACTGGGAACTGTAGTATGGGACAGTGGGGAAGGAATCTCTAACAGAATTATTGGTTATTTTTCTAAACTCTAACACCCAGCTTTCTTTAGGGGAAACCATAACGATTAAACTGAACTAACACCAATAAGTCTATAGTGTAGATACACACATACAAAACACCGCAGAGAATATGATAAAATAATATAACAAAAGAAAAGAACACACTACCACCCCTGTTTCCCCCATACCCCGCTGGAGTATCCTTGATGCTTACCAGGCATGATAATCGTCCACGTGCTTCCATTTATATTTTCTGTGCAAGTTTCAGCAGAGCAAATGTACCTGTTGGCCGCCACGGATAACACTGTAAACCTCCAGATACATTTACAGTCTTTAAACCAGTAGAGGTGGATGCATAGCTTTTTCAGAAGTGATTCAGAGCTACACGCCCACTAATTTCTGAAATGAAAGGAATTCTTCCTCCTTCTTAAATGTTTATTGGGAGCAAGTATCTGGTAATGAAATATCTTTGGGCTTTATATTTGTTCCATAACATACAGAGCACAAAACAATAAATACACATTAAAACACAGACACTGTAAATTACACATAAAACTAGGTTTGCCAACTCTGAGTTATTCCTGAATATTTTTTTTCACTAACGTGACGCAATGTTGGAATTCCTTGGAGGCTTTCAGATGTCAGCTGGAGACTGATGCTGATTACTAGAGAATCCAGGCCAATCCTGGAAGGTTGGCATAATTAAAGGTAAAATTAAGACTATAAAAGAACAAATTTTGGTGAAGAATGTGTGTCATTACTGTGAAGGTAGGTCCTGACTCCTGACACACTAACCTCTGAGAGTTGTTTGAGAGTGTCATCAGGCATAAGGATAAAGGTGACATTATATAGTAGGGTCTTCTGTGTAAATTTAGCAGTCATGGAATAAAAAGGACAAGTTCTTTTATATTTGGTAACTGGTAAAGATGGTAAGTGGAGCGTATCAATTGGGAATTTTCACAGTGGAGGGAAGTAAGAAGTGGGGTCCCCCAAGGATATCTTTTGGGACTGGTACTTTTTAACTTGTTCAAAAATGTTTCAAAAATGATCCGGAATAGCAAAGTGGTCAAGTTTGTAGATGACACTGAACTATGTTGTGCGGTTAAAAAAAAAAAAAAAGCAGATTGTGGAAGGCTCTGAAAAGACCTCTCCAAGTTGGGTCAATGGGCAACCAAATGTATTTATTTATTTATTGCAAGTGAAAATGGAAAATGCAGTTCAACATCAACTTGCGTAAAGAGATTTTTTGTGCATTGGGGCAAAAATTCCAACTTCACAAATATGCTGATGGAATCTCAGATGTCCGTGATGAATCAGAAAAAAGATCTTCGACTCATGATGGATATGAAAATGTTGGCTGAGTATCAACATTTGAAAATATTGAAATGAAATGAAATGTTGAATGAATGAAAATGTTGACTGAGCGTGTGGCTCTGAAAATGGCAATTACAAGGCAAGGAAGGAAACAAGGAAAAGTTTGTGGCCTATTAGTTTCAGAAAACAGGGGACATGCTTGATGACCCAATCCTATCAGGGCCTTATGCTGATCTAGTAAACCAGTCAAAGTAAGTTCTGAACCAATGGTGGAAATGTTGCTCCAGTATTCACTGGGCCGCAGCCACCAGAGCAAACAGTTGGAGGCGGCATGTGGGCCGCCAAACCTTCTCGGTCCCCCATTTTCAGGGCCTAAGAGAGCAGGGTAAAGGGGGTAATTTGTACCCAGGCCCAGGGTCAGAAAGGGGGCCCAGGAGCCAAAGGAGGGGGCCCAGAAATTTCTTGGGATCTTACATTTTCCAATCTCACCCAGGCTCACTGCCCATGCAGAATGCTGCGGGCATTACTGTGGGCACATGGCAGCAACTACTGCCACAAGGCCCTGGAATGCATACATTCCTTAACAGTGTCACATCTGGAGGGAAACTGACCTGCTACAGTATCTCTTTGGCTTGTGGATCCACTTACCAGGAAGAAGTGTAGAGCAACTGCAGCTGCTGCAGAAGTCAATGTTGGCGTACATATGACACTCTCCATTCTAGTGTGAGCCTGAATACAATGATACTAATCTCCTGCAAAGATTTTCTATATTTGAAAGGTTTTAGAAAGACTTAGGAGTGTGTTTGGTTTTCTGTGTTACTGAATCTAGCTGCCAACACTGGGGAGGCAGGTAGGCCTCAGCTCTGCATTGGGAAGACTGGTAGATTGGTCTTCGAAGACTATTCTGGTTGTTGCCACTTTCACCCTGCCTGTTTTGCCCCCATTCCGCCCACCCCCACTGCCACTCCCACTCCGTTCCATCCCCTCCCTCCCAAAAGACACTTTGTACCCCTTGATAAAATTCCTCTCAGAAGCCCTGCCCATTGTCATCAGAAAGTCGGTGGCAGGAGAGGAACAAGGGAGAGTTGTGGGCAGATTGGGGCAGACGTGGGCCAGACTGGTGGCGGTTTGGGGGGTGAGAGTGGGCAGGATCTTGGTAGCAGCCATGAATGTCAAGATCCTATCCCCATTTCCCAGCCTAGATCTTGTCTGAGGAGTTCTACCAGCAAAAGATCTGGTGTAAAGTCTGAGGAGCCCCATTGGAGACAAGATGGCCTATAGAAATGTAAGTAAATATAAGTAAAAAAGTTTTTTTTTACTTACTCTCCTTGGCTATCTGTTGCCCCCATCCACCCGAGGCATGTAGTGTCAGTAGTGCTGCAAGCTCTAGGATGGCGGAGGATAGTATTGGACCTTGAGCAGTTGCAGAGCCAGGGGATGGAGCTGTAAGTGCTGCATGCCTCTGAAACTCACTGTGAAAACTGCCCCCCCCTTGCTCTTGGAGTCTGTCCAGGGGCAAAAGCAATGCAGAGGAGACACCTCCACTTTGCTTTTGCTCCTCAGAATAGCCCCAAGAGTGTAGGGCAGCTTACACTGGTGAGTTTCAGAGCTATGTGGCACTTACAGCTCTGCCCCCCCCTCGCCTATTGTCCCCAAGACTTATAAAACCATGTCTGGTGTGGAGAGAGTGGAGAGAGAAAACTTTTCTCTCTCAAGCAATACTAGAACCAGGGGTTATCCAATGACAATGGCTGACCAGTGATTTAGGACAGACAAAAGAAGATCCTTGTTTACCCAGCACAAAACTAATCTGTGTGATTGCTGCAGGATGTAGTGATGGCCATTAGCTGGATAGCTCAAAACAGGGATTGGCCAAATTCTCGGAGGAGAGAATTTATCAGTGGCTCATGATGGCTATGATCCTCTGGATTTAGCTGTAGTATGTGTCTGAATACCTGATGCAGGGGAACAATGGTGGGTGAAAGATAAAGTTGGCCCATATCTTGATTATGATAGACTTAGGGCGCAGTCCTAACCCCTTATGTCAGTGCTTTCCAGCACTGATATAAGGGCAATGCAGCTTTGAGGTAAGGGAACAAACATTCCCTTACTTTGAGGAGGCCTCTGTGAGTGACACCCAACTGCAAGATGCAGCACATGCCCCACTGGCACTGCTATGCCAGTGCTGGAAAGCAGTGACATAAGGGGTTAGGATTGCACCCTTAGACAAATTCAACTTGGCAGACCAAAAACAAAACAAGAATTTTAAATACAGCAGCCAATTCCACAAGCCATTCTATTTACTATTACATGCCCTGGAGGGATTCTGAAATTGGAGGATGAAGTTCTCAGTCTCAATACCCTCCTGTTATCTTGTTATTTTAAAAGAGACAGTACAAATTTTCCGGATGTCCGGGATTTTCAAGGCAATTTTAAGTATATGTGATTTTAGATTTACTCACTGACAGCCCAATCCTGGCTTCCGTGGCACGCGGCTGCGGGGGCACCGAAAATGGCTGCCGTCACATCCAGCATGCCCATGGCAGCCGCGGGCGGCACCTCAAGAGAAGGGGACTTTTGTCCCCTGCTCCCAGGTAAGGGAAGTAGCCCTGCAATGGGGCTACTCAATTCACTGCTGACCAAAAGGCATTTACCTCCCTCCCTCCCCACTCCCTCCCCCTGGCACACCTCCCGCCCGCCCTCTCCTCGCCTCCCCCCGCCCCAGCTTACCTTACTACGGCTTGGTGGTCTGTGCAACCGCTGAGCGGCAGAGGCCCGGTACCTGCCCGGTACCCATCCGGCGCTAGCCCAGTGCCGGCCAGTGCTGGGCTAGCATGGGCACTTGCCTAGTGGTAAGCCTCGTAAATGTGCCTTAAGGCATGTTTGCAACAGTGCGTGCCGGTGATAAGCCAGCGCATCGAGCCCAGAATTTGGCTCTGACTCTGTCACATAGCCCTCATGCAACATGGAGGTTGACTGTATGCCTTTTTCTCCTTTTTGTGAGATTTCAAAAGTAAATCACTTTGGGAAACAGGATGCTGGACTTCATGGGTCTGACCTGATCTAGCAGGATTTTATGTTTTTATGGCAATCATACATCTTATACATTAAGATTTAATTAACCAAATATAAAACATGAAAGTAGAAAAAGGGGCTACAGCAAAGGTCAAGGATCACCTTTAACCAAATATTGCTGCACATTTCTGAAGACCTTATAAAATTTTCACTCTTCCTCAAATGCATTGATCTCAGTTTTACTGTGTTATTACAGGTTAAGAGGTAGCTATTGTAGCCAATAGGAACAGCACATTTTGGTCAATCAGTGCCATTTTCCTTCAGTATTAATCAAGCAAAGAAAAAGCATCTTGCCTTTCTGGCCGCTCCTTTCTTTTCCAGCAATCAGTGAACTAAACAGCACACAACCCACATAGGAAGGGTGCTAGTAGCCAGTTGGCTGAAATTATGGCTGGCTTCCAATGGAAAAAAAAAAGACAGGGCATCTGCATCAGCAATCGCTGGGGAGGCTGCAGGCAGAACTACCTCAGCAGGTTAGGCTGCAGTCATGGATGGTGTCTAATCACAAAAAGGTAGGGTGTTTGCAAGCTCTGGGGAGGCAGCAGGCAGTGTTGCCTCAGGTCTGTTAACTTGAAAACAGCGGGGAGCTTGCATGAAGGAACCTGGCTCTTCAAAGCAGTAGGGGAGGCAGCTATTGAGCTGCCTCGGGGGGGGGCATGTTGCTGAGCTCTCCCTAGTGGGGGAAGAAGAGGTGAGGGTTGTTTTTTAAAAGTTTATTTCCAGAGAGAATGAGAGAGAGAGAGCGAATGAGCTTGAAGATAAGATCCACTGAGAGAGAGAGAGAGAGAGAGAGAGAGAGAGAGAGAGAGAGTGTGGCTGTGTATCTCCAAGCCTGGGCGTCACTGCACATCACCGCTGCCAAACTCTGCTTATTTCATTACTTGTTCCTTTTAAGCTGGAACAGTAATCGGTTTACAATTCATCTGATAACATCTGTATAACAAATGTGGGATCTCAGACTTGGTTTTCTAGAATTACTCCTTCCAGGCGTGTGTAGTAATTAGTATCACATCTCAGGTGTGACACTAGACCAGAATATGAATGTTTTCTCCAGGAAGGTGAGCTCATAGTTACAACCTGACTTAATTTGAAGACTGGCTACATCAAGGCCGTTATGAGTCACAGGAACTGGTGGGGTGGGTTTCTATTTTAGATGAAGATGAATGGGTCTGATCCAGCCAGTGTATGCCTAACATTTGTTTCTGGAGGGACATATTGCAGTCAGGATTGGGATCAGATTTTGGCATTGCCTTCAGCTTATTAAGCAACATTCCAGCTGGCTAAAGTATCTGAGGATGAAAATGCAACATAGATTGACCTTGAAACACAAAACCCTGCGAAAGCCAACATTTGCTTACTTCTAGATCTTGCTGTAACTGTAGTAGGCATACCAAGTACAGGGTCTCTGAGAGGAATTTTATCAGGCGGTACAAAGTTTCTTTTGGGACCCTTCCCAAGAGCAAGGGGAGGGGTAAAACAGAGTGGGGGAGGGTGGTGACAGGGATTGGCAGAACGGGGCAGAGAGGAGGCAAAACACGGCAGAAGATGGTGGGGACAGCCTGAAAAGTCTTTGAAGTCTACCAGGCTTCCCAACACAGAGCTCAGGTCTACCCACCCATGCAGATCAGCAGCTATATACAGTAATATGGAACCAAACACACTCCAAGTATTTAGGCTCACACTAGAATGAAAAGTATCCAAGGTGTGTACCAAAACCTACTTCTGCAGCAGCTGTAGTCCCATAGCTGTGTCCCTGAGCTCCTATACACTCCTTCATAGTTAGCGGATCCACAAATCAAAGAGCTACTGTAGCAGGCAGTTTCTTCCCAGATTTGACACTGTGTTAAGGAGTGTCATATATGCATTCCTTGGCCTGGGGCTTATGGTTTGCAGCAGCCTCTAGCATCCCATGTGGGAAGCGAGTCCAGGGGAGACTGGAAAATGTAAGACCCCAGGAAATTTCTGGGCCTTTTGGCTCCTGGGCCCCCTTTTTGACCCTGTGCCCAGGTACAAATTACCCCCTTTACCCCCCTCTCATGGGCCCTGACCAAGTAAATTCTACATATCTTAAAATCAGCATTGGTGCAACTTCATTTTACCTCTTCATTACTTTTTAAAGTAACTGCTATAGTTACCTGTAGTTTAAGCTTCTCTCTGGAGGTGACTAGAGATAGTTTTAGTGGCGGTAAGATCTTTGTTAAATAAATCCTTCTTTGGACCCACCGTAGTAGACAATCACAAGGCTGTATCAATTATTCTTGGGTAAGGGTTTTGCCCAGAAAATGCCAGCCAGTCCCAGGTTTTCCTGGATGGTAAAGATTATTTTAATTCTTTCCTGTCTAGATTCTGGCTTGGTTGGGGATTGAAACAGCCTTGATTGTCCCGGTGGGTGACCTATGCTGGGAACTGGACAGGGGGAGTACATCTAGTTCTGTTGAACCTCTCCGTGTTTTTTTTAAATACTACCGACCGTGGCACTGAGCATAATATGACTGGGATGGGACTAGGAGGGATTAGGGATTGAAACTGTTTATAAAATCATAGTTAAACAGCAACAGAGTTTGGGTGATTTTATGAATTGTTATTTAACCAACCTCAGCAGAGACAGCTCAAGTTCTGCCTGTGCCTGAAATTTCACTTGGTGATATGCTGCACTTTGCCAAAGCAGATGCCATCCCCTTACCCAGCAGTGTGCCATGGCTCACTCTCTACCACTCTTCCCATGTCCCCGTGCCACTCAGCACCTTACCTTTCTGCACCGGAATCCGGAGGCTTTGAATGCAGTGTTGGCGTGATGATGCAGGCGTCCGCACTGGCTCAACCTACTCTCCTGGTGCCACGAATGTGCTTTATGGCATGTTCACAACACCCTTGGCCAATGCAGCCGCTGTGTCAGCTAAACACTCTGATGGCACAATCCTAACCCCTTATGTCAGTGCTTTCCAGCACTGACATAAGGGCAATGCAGCTCTGAGGTAAGGGAAGAAACATTCTCTTACTTTGAGGAGGCCTCCGTGAGTGACACCCAACTGCAAGATGCAGCACATGTCCCATTGGCACCACTAAGCCAGTGATGGAAAGCACTGACATAAGGGGTTAGTATTGCGCCCTCAGTTGTATAATATTTACCCCACGTTACAAGAGACAATTTCATAACTCAGATGCAATCATTATAATAATGCATATGCAACATTAGGCTACGCAGATTAGACTGTGTGCACCAAGGGTTAAACAACCTGCTGCTTGGGTTTTGCTGCCCAATCACCATTCTAGCCACAGAGGCTTGAGCAGATGGTAAAGTGGAACTTTTTTTTTTAGGAGGGTCTCGATGCTAAAACGTTTGGGAACTATTGCATTAGAATAATGCGTAATAATGCATAATGCAATCTTGATTATAACTGCCAAAGTTTCACAACCAAAAATCAGTGATGCTGAACCTACTCATATCTAGATTGGTTGGGCAAGTCACCCTGAAAGTGATTCACACTGTAACTTTATGCTAGCCGTACCACTGGTGTTACTAGGTTTGCATCATCCAGTGCAGGAGGCCTGTGCATCACCCTCATGACTGACTTCCTCCCATGCAGTGGGTGGGTTAACGATCCAGGTGGTGAGCATGGTGATGTACCCTCACCCCGCCCCTGCTGGGTTTTTGGCTATACGTTTTGATAGAACACGCAGGTATTTCAACACGGTTAGTTTCATTGCATTCTGCATGAAATTACGCATTGATTGATATATAACATGATATTCTGGTTCCTACACACTGTGAATTTAGCAATTTTAGTCACTAATGGTGTCATCCCCTCCCCAAGGGTGTCACCTTACTAACACCATGCTGTGTCATAATACCATGTCATGGACTGTCTGAACAATCAGTCTCATTGGTCCATTCTGAATTAAGGAAATGTACTTTTTTGTTACATAAGACGATTGCATTTTTATTTTCTGGTTTTTTGGCCACAACTTTTGGAGATATTTCATTCCAGTTTCTTTCATTGCAATCTGTAAATTATGCATCAAATGGTATGTAACATGATGGTATTATTCCTAGAAACTGCAATTTTAGCGATTTTGATCACTAGTGATGTCACCCCCCCTTTCGCGCATCACCCCACTTTCTGCGTCACCCAGTGCAGCCCACACCCATGCAGCCCCTCGTGACACCACTAAAGAATGGTGATGAGTGACACAATTCCTCTCCCCTTCCTGTGATGCACCAACTTGTGATTTCTGTTGCATTTGTCTTTTAACTGAACTATCAGTGTAGGTTTCACAAGATTATTTCTTGGCCAGTTAGATCCTTCATTTGCAAAGTGAGCTTTGTGGTCAACATTATTTATGGATTGCATCATATACAGAAAAGAACAAAAAATGAAGTCTTTGATGGAGCAAATATAAAGTCAGTCTTTACTCTTCTCCTTGCCCAATCCATATATATATATTTTAAAACCCCATCTTCACCAACACAGCAATCAATTCATGCAACAGCAGTGCCTTTTCCGCTGAACAGCTGTCCGCAAAGCATGCAGGAGCACATGTCGATTATTCAAGATGTTGTATTCGCTCAGGTTCAGAAGCTTGTCAAAGTTCTCCTCGCTGTATGTGACACAGTAAGTAGAATATGGGGTGCAGCAGCTGGATACATCAACGTCTCCGGCAGGCATCTCAGCTTCACAGCGTCTCACGCCTATTTTAAAATATAAAATTAAATAAATCTAACAGCTTGATCCGAACTAAATCACCATTTGGTGATGCAGTGGTGCAAATGTGGGGGATTTTGGGCTGCTGTATGTCTCCTCAAGGTAAGGGGACATTTGTCCCCTTGCCCGAGGATAAACCCCAGGTTTATAAACAACCTGGATAAACAACAGGTCAGTTCAACAGCTGGTGTTGATCTGTGTTAGCGGATCAAGCCCAGAAAGGGGGATAGGAACTGCATGCACTAGAGCCCCTGATCCTGTCCTCTTCTGGACCTGAACTGCCCATCACTGTTCCCGTCACTGCCTTCCCCTGCCCCATTCCAATTGGTTAGTATTGGGCTGTCAATCAACCAATTAATTGGATATCAATGAAAATGCATACAGTGATCTGACCCAGGGTTGTTATTGTTCTTTTACTTCACTTTAACTTTTGAGACCTTTTGTTCATGTAAACAAACAACAGCCCAATCTTATCTGCTAGCGAAAGTGCCAGAATCTATTGTTGTATAACACAACTTACCAAATTTGATCAGTAGCATGTCTGCTCAGAATTAAGCTCCATTGTGTTCAATGGGACTTACTCTCAAGTAGGCATATATAGAATGGTACCTAATGGCCCAATTCTATCAACCCCCACTCCACTGAGGCAGCTGCACCACTGGACTACACATTGTATCCTGCTGGGAGGGGCAGTCCTAGAGATCTCCTCCAGGTAAGGGAACATTTATTCCCTTATGCTGCCCCACTGGGTCTACTCAGACTTATGCCAGCTGTACTGGGAAGGTGGATCAAAGCCAGGGAAAGGAGACGGGATATTGGCCTTTGATACCGCTTCCTTCCCAACCTTGATCTATTCCCCTCCCTGCTCCAGCCTCCTTCCTGGTCCTCCCCCACCCTGTTCTGCCCACCTCCTACCTCCTACACTAACAATTAACATGCAGCAGTAGCCCAGTCGCACTGAATGGCATGTCGCGGTTTGTGACAGCCACAAAGTTCCTTGCACTGCTGGAACACTAGTTCTGAACACTAGCGCCCAAAGTCACATAAATATGACTTGCACTCTCCAAACTAAGATATATGTCCCCTAAAACATTCATTTTCCTGGAGGGTTGTGTCAAATGATGCTGTCTCCAAACTGTAGCCAACAATTTCGGTGTTCTAGGTAACTTACCGGGTGCTTTGTAGTATCGGAAGGTATCACACACTAATGGGAAGAAAACCACTATCGGACACCCAGGGGTGCCTGACTGATCAAAGAAGTAGCATTCCTTCAGATTTTTCTTGTCTTCTTCCGAAAAGGAAACGTTTGGAAACGGAATATTTTGTTCTGCGTAATATTTGCAGGTTTGTTCCAATGGCTGCAATAACAGGGAAGTTAAGAGATTCCATGAGAATTATCAGCAAACCATTTTGAACCTGATCAAGTCAGGTAGCTTTGCTTTAAAATAAAAGCAGTGCAGGCACCAAGGAGAGCCTACAGCCTGCCTGACCACAGTGACCGGGGGGGGGGGGGGAGCCCATCTGCTGCTCAGTGAGTGGGAGGGCCTGTGGCTTCACTGTCCATAGTAGTCAGTGAACCAACTGGTGCAGCCATAGATTGCCTGCTGGAGCAGGTAAGGTGGAAGCAGGGGTGGTTCGGGTGAAGATTGTGAACAGTGTGGGTAGGACCTGCCAGCCTGCAAGTTGTAGAGGACTTTTTGATCCTTCCTGGACTATCAAGAATGATTTCACCATTTAATTTTATTTTCATTTTGTAAGTCCTGTGTCTTTTTTGTGACAAATTTGTGTATGTAAATTTTTTATAACAAAAATGATATTGGCACAATCCAGCTATAGTTAAGCCTCTTGCCTCACTGATTCCGTGGGAGTTAAAGATGTATATCAACATGTATTCTGACAAGCGCGAATCTTTATTCTGCTATGCAAACCAGTTTGTGACTTTTACAAAAGTGATATAAAAATATATTTAATACTACAGTTGTGAGTAACTTAATGACAGGGATACGTTCTCTGATCCCCATTGTTATGCTGTTAGGTCGTTAAGTGAGCATTCAGCCCAATCTTGTGCCTTTGTTGTATAAACAGACACTCCCTGCAAGACACTAGCTGGCTGCACAGGCTACTGGAGATAAATTGTCTCTTCTTTGCATCAAGAGCCTCTTTGTTGTGTAAACAGACACTGCTGCAGGCTATGGGAGACCTGACTGCCTCATTAAGAGCCCCTTTATTATACTTTGACCACCATCATATATGTGGTCCGTCATTAAGAGGAAGATTGTTAAGCAACACACGCCTGTAATTCTCATATTTTCCATTGAAAACAAAAAGATCTGTCTCATAACAATCATGAATTGGACCATTTACTCCCCATTCGTATACCCCAACATTCACACTCATGCAGCTATGCTGATTGACAGTGGTGGGGGTGGGGAATCAGACAGCCAGCAGGAGGTAAGTAAAAATATTTATTGTATTTTTTACTTACCCACCCTGAGTAAAGTGCCAGTTTGCCTATGGGTTTTCTCAGACATATGCCAACCATTGTGCTGGCGTATATTCAAGGAGAGAAAAGGGACAGGGCCGCCTGGGAAAGAGGGAATAGGATCTTGGCGCAAGTTGCTGCTGCCGGAATCCATCCTTCCCTTCCCTTCTCTGTCCCCTGCCCTACTTCCTCCCTGCCTCCAAATGCCCTCTGCCCTCCCCCCACACATGACACACCTCTACCACCAACTTACCACCAGCAGCAGAGGTTTCAGGAGCTGCTGCTGTGCGTGTTGTATCCATTTGCAGCAGCGGCCCAGAAGCACATGACAGCAGTCCAACATTCACATCACCATAAACATAAACACTAGTTCCAGCAATGCAAGGCCCCAAGAGGACTGGGGCCTTAAACAAAGAAGCAAACCAGAATTAACAGGAGAGTTGGCTTTAGATGCAATTCTGAGAGGCTTTTCCATGGGTACGCCATTGATCTAATCCAGGGGTGTCAAACATAAGGCCTGGGGGCCGGATGCGGCCCACAGAAGCTTTCTATCAAGCCCTCGGGCTCTCAGCTGCTTAGCAGTGCTGAGGTGGCACTGCTGAAAGGGCAGCCCACAGGAAAATTAGGCTCTCCCATATCTTGAAATACGATCAAGATTTGTGTGTTTTCTCTTCTGTCATTTGTAGCTAATGAGTTCCTAAGTGAGAAAAAGTGCTTATTTTTGGTTATGACCTGTTTAATGACATCACTTCCTGCCTAATGACATCACTTTCGGCCCTCAGCAGGCATCATGAATGCTATTTGGCCCTCTGTGTGAAATGAGTTTGACACGCCTGATCTAATCTATGCCCATGGAATATATTGCATTGCTTCCAACATCTCTTAGGGCACAATCCTAACCCACTTTCCAGCACTTTCCAGCACTAACTAAGGGCAATGCAGCTCTGAGGTAAGGGAAAAAAACATTCCCTTACTCTGAGGAGGCCTCCGTGAGTGACACCCAACTGCAGGGTGCAGCACACGTCCCATTGGCACTGCTATGCCTGCCAGTGCCGGAAAGTGGGTTAGGATTTGAGCCTTAGACAAATAACTATCATTGGGGAAAACAAATAATGAGGCAAAACTTATTACCTGTGACTGTGAGCCGGCACTGTAGCTCATATGCACAATGACATCTACTTTTCTCTCTGGCCTTGAAAGTGGTGGGCAGCTTGTATTGATGAAAAACCCAGCATCCACCAGCCCCACGTAGGGCTCGTGTTCTGTTAGTTGATTGGGGCGATGATCCAACACAGTTGCTTGGAAGGAAATACACAGTTGTCATCAGAAAACAACATGGTCTAGTTTGAACTCCATCAAACTAGAAAACAGGCAATCTCTGCCTAAGTTCAGGTTAAGTTTCAGAGGTCTGCACTTAAGTTGAAACATTTATTTATTTATTTATGCAATTTGAGCCACATTGCTATAGTGGCTGAAAAAAAAAAACAGTATAGAAATATGTCTTTCTGTACATAAATTATCATCTAAAACAGAGGTTCCCAAACTGCTCCGAGGGAGTTTGGAACCTCGTAAGTAGTGGCCATGGCTGGGTAGAAGCAGGGGAGGGTTGGCACCGATGGCGCTTCAGTGATTGCAGCGCCGCAGGGACTCAGGGCCAGTCTCATGTTCCTGAGGAGCACCTGAAGCTTCCATAAGGGTCCTGGAGCTTGCAGCCCCCTCTGCAAGCGTCCATGTGGCTTTCCTGAGCTCTGATCTCCGACTGGAGCTTACTTCTGGTCTGCAATCACGTCAACTGGAAGTGAGTTCTGATCAGAGAGCTCAGAGCTCAGGGCAACTCAGAGACTGGAGCTCAGGGCAGCCACACAGAGGCTCGCAGAGCTGCTTATGGAGGCTTCAGGAGCCCCCCAGGTACGTGAGACTGTCCTTGTGTCCCTGCAGTACTGCAAACACTGGGATGCCATTAAGGACCCGTTCCAGTCAACTCACCAGTTTGGGAACAGCTGATCTAAATGATAGATATTCATTCCCTAGGGAACATACACTGTGGCAACTCTGGTTTTCTTGTTGTGTAATGAACAAAATGTGTGTTTGAGCAGCTTAGATGGGGGGACCCATTTGTCTTCCTTGCATTTTACATTTTACAACATGTTAACGTTTGCATTTGCATGAGTTGGAGAAGAACATGTGTACAGTTCTATGAAGTACTATACTCACACTTCTTAACCCGCTGCTTCTCTGTCTCCAAAACATAGCATCTCTCTCCTTCTCACCAACCACATCTCTCCCCATCTCCAGAACCAGCACTGCTGTGCCTGTGCTAAAGCATGATTTAGCTGTCCTTAAGTTGGAGGGCTGCTGTGTGTGGCCTCTGCTGCCCTCTGAAGGCCCTCCAAAGGGCCTTTAAAGCGCACTTCCAGTTTTCAGGCAAAAACTGGAAGGGACATTTTAAGGCCCTTAGAAGTCTTTTTGATGCCTCCTGGGCCCTTAAACATCATTTCCGGCTTTCACCCAAAAAGTGTACTGGAAGTGTACTTTAAAGGCCCTCTAGAGGCCTCAGAAGACCTTTGGGAGGTCTCAGGGGGGCAAGGAAGGTGGTGTTGCCCCCACAGGTGTGGAGCCCTGTGGCATTTACCCCCTTTAATTCCACTAGGTATGCCCCTGATGCACTATATTCTGTGGGGTTTACTCTGGAAAAGTGTGTTTAGGATTGCAGCTCTGTGTGTGTGTGTGTGTGTGTGTGTGTGTGTGAGAGAGAGAGAGAGAGAGAGAGAGAGAGAGAGAGAGAGAGAGAGAGAGAGAGAGAGATTCCATATGTCCTCTAACACTGAGCTATGGTTACAATAGGATAGACCATTGCATGCACCTTTTTACCTTTCCATTGCTGAAAGCCTTCACTCTGTAAGTAGTTATTGTGCATCTGTAAACCATTCAAAAAATTGTGACACTGGGCAACAGAAAGACGATCAGTCAGGACCCCTCGAAGAGACTTGGAAAGATTTCCAGCTGGGACAAACATGTGGCTTCTCAGCTGATAAGGCCTGGTAGGTAAAGTTGGTTCTTCATCTGTAACAGAATATAACAGGGGACAAAAGCTTTGCTTTACTGCATATAGACATTCATTTAATATTGCTAGAATTCAGTGCTAGCTTAGCAAGGATTCTTTTTCCCCCAAGAGCTGAATTGTTTAAAAGACTGAGAGCCCAATCCTATCCAACTCTCTAGAGCCGATGCAACCACCATGCACCCCTGGGGGAAGTGAACAAGCATTTTCTTACCTTGGGGAGGCCTGCATTACTGCTCCCCCACCATAGGATGCTGCACCTACCCCTTTGGCATGGGTGCATCATTGCTTGAAAACTGGGTAGAATTGGTCCCTGAGAGCCCAATCCAAAGGGTCAATTAGGCCAAGTTCCCTATGCAGGCCCTGAGGTGTCACAAAAGTTCTATAAGGTACTTTTGCACCACCAGGAGAGTCAGGAGGCCAGTGCGCAGAGGTGTGCCAGCCTCCGGAGACTGAGCAGACAGATAAGTTCACGCCAGCCTCCCTGGTGGTGCCAGGATCTGGCACTTAGGTGGCACTGGTGGTGCCAGGATCTGGCACTTAGCCCCATTCAGTCTGCTGCCACATTACTCAGGGTAAGGGGAATTACTTCCCCTTGCCCTGAGGTGTGCCATAGCCAGCCAGCCTGCCTGCTTCAGGGCAGGTTGGGATTGGGCTGCACAAAAAACATGCATATCCACTACAATCTGATAGTAAAAGGCAACGCAGAGTCCATTTTAAGTGTACTGAATTGAAAATAAGCTCAATTGCTTTCAGTGGGACTTTTTCCTAGAGACTGTTTTTAAAAAAAAAAAAGATTTGGAGCCCATTTGTTTTTTGAGGTTCCTGCTTGCTAGGTTCCACTAGTTTTGTGGCCACCATTTTTAAAATGACATTGGTATTTTTTGTTTTTTAGGATGATCGGGGAGCTGGTGGACAAGCCCTACGAGGAAAGGTTGAGGGAACTCGGCATGTTCAGCCTGGAGAAGAGAAGGCTGAGAGGGGATATGAGAGCTGTCTTCAGATACCTAAAGGGCTGTCATATGGAGGAAGGGAATAATTTATTCTCAGCTGTCTCTGAAAGAAGAACTAGAACCAGTGGGTACAACCGGCAAGAGAGGAGATTTCTATTAGATCTCAGGAAAAAATTCCTGACCGTCAGAGCGGTTCGGTAGTGGGACAGATTGCCGAGAGAGGTGGCGGACTCTCCCTCGCTAGAGATACTTAAGCAGAGGCTGGACAAGCACCTGTTGGAGATGCTCTAAGAGGATTTCCTGCCTAAGGCAGGGGGTTGGACTAGATGACCTATTAGTTCCCTTCCAACTCTATGATTCTATGATTCTATACCCACAATGCACCTGAGATGATGCTGCAATCTGGGGCTGTTTTAGTATTCCAGTAGCACCCACTGCACTTTGCAGCTTCTACTGCTGCACTGATACAGCTGGTGATGAGGGAGTAAACAGAAGACTTTCTCCATACTAAAAGTTCCCCAAGTGAATGGGAAATGAGAAGGATTCTCAAAAACAAAGCCCTTCCATACCCACCATCGTGTTTGCTTTGCAACATATAGAAATGGAGGCAGCAACTGTTACCCTGCACATGCTGGATCTTGTCTGATCTCGGAAGCTAAGCAGGGTCAGGCCCGGTTAGTACTTGGATGGGAGACTGCCTGGGAATACCGGGTGCTGTAGGCTTATACCATGATCTCAGAAGCTAAGCAGGGTCAGGCCTGGTTAGTACTTGGATGGGAGACCGCCTGGGAATACTGGGTGCTGTAGGCTTATACCATGATCTCAGAAGCTAAGCAGGGTCAGGCCCGGTTAGTACTTGGATGGGAGACCGCCTGGGAATACTGGGTGCTGTAGGCTTATACCATGATCTCAGAAGCTAAGCAGGGTCAGGCCCGGTTAGTACTTGGATGGGAGACCGCCTGGGAATACTGGGTGCTGTAGGCTTATACCATGATCTCAGAAGCTAAGCAGGGTCAGGCCCGGTTAGTACTTGGATGGGAGACCGCCTGGGAATACCGGGTGCTGTAGGCTTATACCATAGTCTTTCGAGACTGAAGGTTGCCAACCATATAGAAATGGAGAAGGCTACGTTTGGATTGGTTTCAGTTTGTTCCCCAAAATACACACCCTGACTTGCTACCTAATTTCTCTCTGAGACTTATCAGCCTCTGGTACGTGCACATATGTGTAAGTGCATTAACAGGCTGTGCCCTTCATCACTAGACATGGAACTGGATAGTTTTGACTCAGAGTCAACGTCACGTTCCCTTGCTGAAATATCAAAACAATTAGGCAGCCTTCAACAGCAATCTTTCATCTGGCGTGTATCCCTTTTTTAAGACTACATGTTGGCAAACTGCCTTCTAGGCAAGATGAAAAAAGAATCCTCTGCTGTATCAATCCTAGGTAAACTAAAAGGGAAGAACGACATTCTCCTCAAAGGTATTTATACAACAACAACGACAACAGTATTTATATACCGCTTTTCAACAAAAAGTTCAAGCGGTTTTCAGCGAAAATCAAATATCTAATGGCTCCCTGTCCCAAAAGGGCTCACAATCTAAAAAGATGCAAAGGAATACCAGCAGACAGCCACTAGAACAGACAGTGCTGGGGTGAGGTGGGCCAGTTACTCTCCCCCTGCTAAATAAAAGAGGAGCACCCACTTGAAAAAGTGCCTCTTACCCAGTTAGCAGGGGTTTATACATCTCTTTGTGTAACTAGCTGCCTTGTCCTTCAGCACTGATTGTACCAAAGACATGCTGATCTGCTCATCTGAAGAGTTTGGTATGAGCCGTGGCATAGCTAGAGGGGGTGCAAAGCACTGAGTTCTGTAGGGAGCTTCACCACAGTGTGCAAGTGGCCCCTCCCCCTCCCCTTCAGAGCATTCTCCTCCGTTTTGCTCCCCCACCCGGAATGGCTGGGGGGGGGGAAGGGGCCACTTGAACACTGCAGTGAGGCTCCCAGCAGAACTTAGTCCCTCGTGCCCCTTCTGGTTATGAGTGCAGATTACATGCCCCTATTAAACCCACTTTTTAAAAATAAAAGTCTACACATGTGTACCAAACCACAGACTGAGCTCATAAGAAATAATTCAGACTGAATAATAATACAGACTGAAAATGGTTTATAAAAATTAGCCCTAAGTTGCAATGTTTAATGAGAGTGCTTCACATTCTATCTGTTAAAGTCACATATCAAATGGTCATGGAACACCCATTCAAAAATACAGTATGGACAAAGCTGATGTATGAAAATCACTCACCCAGATCTATTATCTTATCTCGAGTCCATCTGTGCCAGAATTCCTCTGAATTGTTTATTCTGTTCCAGATATACAACAAGTTCACTGAAAATATGCTACTCCACATGCCTAAGAAAGGATTAAAAGAAGGTGAAGGGAAAAGAGGAGAAAAACTTTAAGAATAAATTTAAAGAGGGCCTGGAAGGAGATCAGTAGGAAACTAATCCTTCTTGAAGCTTCCTCAGTTCTCCCCCACTATGACTCGAAGAGTCGGCAAATATTTAGTTCAAAGATTTTCTAAACTTCTGTTTTTAGTACTTGAATGACATTGGGCAGTTATGACATATGCCATATACAGTGCTGCAATCAACCAGATCTAAATTGAGCAAAGGAATCAGATTTGCATTTATAGCACATAGCAATTCCTGAATCACAATTATTGCTGCACTTTGAAAGGATAAAACTAAAAAAAAAGAAAAGAAAAAAAGAGAAAGAATTCAAAACACATACATAAGCATTCATTCATAAGCCTGTGTGTCTGAATTCATCAGCATACACAGACAAACACAGAACTTTGAATGTGAGCTGCATTGACTTTCATTGTTTTGCAATTTGCAATTCAAAGCGCTGAAATGGAAATAAAAGAACTGCACAATTTGGGATGTCGTAATTTAGAGACTTCCCTGATGAAAAAAAAAAAGAGTAAAGCAAAACAGATTCTAGAACAGTGGCTACTTCTGCTAATTAGATGCTAATTAGGTTCTTATCACAGATTTTTCTGATTAATTAAAATACATCACCGTGAAGATAGATTATGCGGCTTTCTGGAATCTTCTCTACCACACGACCCATGAAGAACTTGCTTCCAAAATTCTCTGGCTTCACGTATGTTCCATATTTCAGGAAGCCCACCTCATAGGGGGTGAACTCCACCCATTCTGCAATCAGAGTCAGCAAAAGTCTTCAATGGGAGTTCGTATTAAAGTAATGAAAAAGGAATTCTACTGGACTTCTAGCACCCAAGTGATATGCACTGTGTGTAGAGACAATAGAACCTCTAGGGTTGGTGGAACCCAGTACAAGCCCAGGAGAGGGCAGCAACAGCCAAAAAAAGTCTCTGTAGTCCAGGTCTACCAATTTCCCAATATGGAGCCTAGGTCCACCCTCTGGGTTGGCATACAACTTTTTGTTAGCCAGTGACAAAGGATGCTCCGGTGCTCACCTCTGCTGGCTTCCTGATCTGGAGCCCAAGTCCACCTGCCTAGTAAACCTGGCTGCCCAGTCATCTTGGCCAGGAACTTTCTGGCTCCCCTCCTTTGGTGTCACTCCGCCATGGTGTCACCCAGTGTGGTCCACACCCCCGACCCCACCCCAGAGTTAGGCCACTGGTTAGGCCACTGGAGGGTGCACCTATCTCCCATTCTCTGTGGTGCCCTAGTGTCCTGTTTACAAGTATGCCCTAGTACAGTGGTTCCCAAACTGTGAGCCATTGCTCCCCAGAGAGCCACGGAAAGAAACCAGGGGAGCCACGAAATCCTCACAAAAAACCTGCCACCCTCTACAATGTTTATGACAGTAGCCCTAACGGGGAAGCCATGACCAATGGCCCAGTAGGCCAAGGGAGTCACCAGTCAAAAAAGTTTGGGAACCACTGCCCTATGGGAGGAGAGAAACAGAGAGGTTTCTGCCTCTCTGCCCTATGGGAGGAGAGAGGAGAGGTGGAGGGCAAGGTGGAGGTGTGGTGGGGGAGGGCAGGAGGAGGCGGGAGTGGTGGAGCTCAGCTCCACCAGATCCTGAGCTCTGTGTCCAGCTGTGTGGCCCAACATGGGACTCTTTGATGCTGTGCCAGGTTGAGAGCCACTGCAGAATTGAGTAGCCCCATTGCAGGGCTACATCCTTTACTCGGGGGAAGGGACAAAAGTCCCCTTCTCCTGAGGAGGTGGTAACAGCTGCCTGGGGTGCGCAGGATACCATGGCAGCTGTTTTTGGCTGTGGACAGCTGAGGATTCGGCTGTAAGTTGGTTCCTTGGTTTCCAGCCTTGAGCTTAAGCTCACCTTTCTGAAAAGTCATGTATATGTGTAAAAAAGAATGCATAAAAGTTTTTGAAGTCACTAAATAACAGAACAGTCAGTCAAATGGTACCATTAAGAACAAGCAGTTGTTCAACCCATCTATATCAATCCCAGCATAAATGTCCACAGTTACAAATGTAAAAGGGAGCCATTATTTGTCTTACATTTATATTTCACAACATTAAAATAATCAGGCTCATGCTATAAAGAAAAGAGGTATAAAAACACCTAATCTGTGTTAAAAATTAGAAATAAAATATTATGGATATTCAAAAATGTTACATCAGATTTTGATGTCAACACATGGATATTTATTAAATTTGATAAAAATCATTACTGGAAAATATTGAGTGGAAGGCTAATATATTGCTAGTTACATGTGATTTTGTGCTGGATATAATACTGAATTTGATAAAGTGTATATTTTTAAGGCTTACAGTTCAACCTGAGTATTTTGTTACCATGGGGATAGACAACAAATATTAATTTGTAACTCTAGTGGATTCCAAATAGATTCAAATGTAAAGTTCATTTCATTGCAAATAAAAATAAACATTGGAATCTTTTTTTTCTTAGTCGTTTCCCTCACCTTTGAAGTCCTCAGTGCTGTACTTCTCTTTGACATTGAGAGTTACATAGATGGGAAGTGGGTTTTGGCCTTCCACCAATGCTTGTCGCTGCTCTGACAGTCTGTGGTTATCTTTCTAATTGTGAAAGGGGAAAAGTTGTCATCTGCAAGGCCATGAATCAGGTATATTAAATAAACTTGCAAACTGTAAAAACAGTTTTAGAGACCCATTGCTCCAGGACAGACAGTATAAGTTATAAGTTAAGTATTTATATAGCATGCAGTTTCAGAGGTTTACTACATACTATACCAACTGGGACCCACTTTTTAGAATGAGAATTCGTCAGGACCCACCAGAAGTGATGTCATGACCGGAAGTGACATCATCAAACAGGAAAATTTTTAACAATCCTAGGCTGCAATCCTACCCACACTCAGGCGTAAGTCCCATGTACTATAATTGTGAAAAGAAGATACTTAGTAGCTTGTTAAAAATACAGGTCTGCAACATTTCCCCAAATGCAGTCACATACCATGGTAGCATCAAGTCTAATATATTAAAAATAAAATATTGAAATGAATGGGGACGCACCTGAAATTGGCTCATGACCCACCTAGTGGGTCCCGACCCACAGTTTAAGAAACACTGCTATATCTAATTACTTCAAAAATATAAATTCTACCCATTTCTGCATATGTGCGGAAAAAGTCATGCAAAAATATGACCCTGTTCACATAGCCCTTTGACCAGAACATCTATGAGCCTTTCAAGACTAATTGGCATGGTATTGTGTAGGGCTGACACATGCAAGAATCACTCATATGTCTCGTTCAAACTAGTTGTGGTAATAAGGTCAAACCAAAATTTCTAAACCAAATTTTCTAAACCAAAATTTGTCCCTTTCCCACATCTGAGCAAGACACAGATTTGAGCATAATTTCAATGAGGGCCCAGTCCTATCCAACTTTCCAGCACTGATTCAGCCACAATGCAGCCCAGAGATAAGGGAACAAACATTCCCATAAGGTGCATTCCCAAATTCTAGTGGTGCCTCTTGAGGCACATCCTCAAGGTGCCTCCATGACTGCCAAGAGGCATCACTAGGCTTTGTCACCCAGTGCGAGAGCTCATTGGGTCACTCCCATGATGGACCTCCTCCCATACCGGACCATACAGAATAAATAACAATATCATATGCACAGCCTAAATGCAGTGGCTTCACTAGGGTTGGTATCACCTCCACTAACTTTATTTATTTATTTAAATATAAATAAAGGTCACCCAACAAATCAGTTACCAAAAAGAAACCAGTGGCCAACTTGATGACACTCTCACAACTGAATACTATCATTAGCTCTGATACATGGAAATGAAAATGGACTCATACAAACACTTATTAGTTCCCTGCTGTGTCATAATAAAACCTCATTGGCTCTTGGAACAATCCGTTTCATTGGTCAGTTCTAAGAAAATCCACTTTTTGTTACATAAGGCAGTTGTGTTTTCCTTTTTTTGGTTATTCGGCTGTAACATTTGATAGAATTCATTTATTTCAGTGCTGTTTGTTTCATTGCATTCTGCATTAAATTACCCATCAAATGATATATAACATGATTATATATATATATGTATTATTCAAATATACAAATATTTTCACAATTTTGGTCAGTAGTAGTGTCACTACCCCCTTGGGTGTGCAGCATATGCCCTGATCACCCGGCTTTCAGCACTGGTAAATTAGATTGAATTGGCCCAATCCTGATGGCCCAATCCTATCCAATTTTCCAGCACTTATTTAGTTATGCCAAAAGAGCATGTGCCTGCATTTTGTGGTGGGGGGCAGTCACGGAGGCTTCCTCAAGGTTAGGGGACATTGGTTCCCTTACTATGGGGACTGCATTAAGGCTGCATCAGCACTGGAAAGTTGAATAGGATTGGGCCCTGAGATACTTTATACCCCACTTTTCAGCCAGCCACCACAAAGCTGCCAGCCCACATAAGCAGCCCTCTGTTACTCTGCAAATTCTTCTTTTAGAGTCCTTCCATTATGCCATCCTTACATTCCCCCTTTCACCAAATTATCACCTAATGGCTATTTAAGGGCGTGATTTTTAAGGCCCACCATCTAGGTACCCTAAACTTAGCCTAGCAAATTCAACCGGAAATTGATTGCAATGGAGCTCCCTGGAATTGATAGCCTTCCATGAGTTTTGTTCTTGCAAATCCTCAAGGCAGTCTTGTTCTCTAATCTTATAAGCAGATATCTATGGTTCTTTGGAACAAAAAGATAGATTTAATACTGTACCCCATCATTTAACAAATACTCTATGATGAGACCCCACAGGTCTATAAAAGTTGTCTTGTGTCCTTCTTGTCTCCGTTGCTGCAGCTGCTGTTGATAATATTTTACACGATCCACTGTAAAGATGCCCATTTTGCTCTTGGTCACTTGTTTCTTAGCTTCCTGTATTTGCTCATCCAAACTCTTATGGGACCAGTAGGCATCTCTATACAAGTGTGCCATGGTCCTGAAGAAACACAACATATTAGCAACAAGGGGTCAACTTATCCCTGGAGATACAGAAAACTCTATAAGCACAATCTCAAAATTTTAAGAGTGTTTCTTAGAGTAGTTACCAAAGGAATCTACTTACAGCAGCAGACTGATCACTGCAAGTGTCTTGTGTCTTGTGCAGCTGGAGGAACTACTACATCTGTGTGTATAACACACACAGCTTGAAACATGCATTGATAGCATGCATATGCTTCATGTTTTTTTTAATACAGAGCAAATGCTTTGGCTGCCTCTGTAAAAAATATACTGTGTGAAACAGTGGCATAGCTACAGGGCGGTGTTGCGGTAGGTACTGCAGGTGCTGCACTGTGCCCTGTAAGCAGATCTGTCAGATCCATCTGTCAGATTTCGGACTGTCAGATCCATTTTGGGCTCACAGAAAGTGAGCAATTCTTGACCATTATTTAGATATTCTCCACATGCGGCTGCCCCAGTCTTCACCAAGATGTCAGTTTAAGCTCTGCTTACCATGATGTGCCCGACAAGCCAGATAGGTATGTCACACAGTCTAGGAGGTTTAATTTTTGGAGACCCCGCAGAGAGCCATATGCTGTCGTGAATGATCTCGTTCCACCTCCTGTCGTCATGACTGCCACCACTGGGACCTTTACGACACACAGGTATATCAACGATTATTTCCATTGCTACCAAGTGAACAGCAAAAGCACAACACAGACAAACCTGGTTCCATTGCAGGGCAAACTATTTAGGCTACAGCCTGTTGGAATGTAGGTACAATAACACCTGCAAGGCACTAGGGGAAGTCCAAGGTGCAGATGACTCAGAGACTTCCTGTCTCAGATCTTTACTCCTGCTCACTTTGGCCTTTAGGTTGCATCCCTGTGTGGCTTCCTCCCCAATCTCCCTCCCTCTCCCTTCCCCCTCAAGCTTCCAAGCCTGACCTCCATGAACTCTGACTGGCTGCATGATGTACACCAAGCCATGGGGTCTCACACCCCATGCAGAGGGAATAGCTCCAGGATTCCTTATTCCAAATCTAGGATCTTTACAGCTAACAGAAATATACGCGCTTGTGATTGTAAGTAAAGTATTTTTCTTCGAAATCTTTATATTGCCTCTGCTCCTGTGTTACTGTTAGCAGCAAATTAGCAGAGGTTGATGAGGTACAGTTGGAAAAAAAGAGCCTGGATGGTGTAGTGCAGGGGTGCTCACACTTTTTTGGCTCGAAAGCTACTTTGAAACCCAGCAAGGCCTGGAGATCTACCAGGGGGGAAGGAAGCGTCTGACAGACACCCCCTTTAATGTATGGAGCCCCTGCTGGAGTCTAGTCAGTTTCGTCAGTTTTGTTGCTGCATGCCTGAAGAGCAGCTAAAGTGTCAGTTTCAGTGTCAGTTTAGTCTCAGCTAAATATGTCAGTTTCGTCTAGTCACTAGACGAAACTGACATATTAACAGTTTGGAGAGACAGGGCTCCGCGATCTACTCATTTTGCCTCGCAATCTACCGGTAGATCACGATCCACCTATTGAGCACCCCTGGTGTAGTGGTTTGGGAGTTGGAAGATTCAGGTTCAAATCCCCATTCAGCCATGAAGCTTCCTGGGCCAACTTCGGACAATCCCCATCTCTCAACCTTACCTACCTCACAGGGTTGTTGTAAGGACAAAAGGTGAGAAGGAACCGTGTACTACCCTGTGCTCCTTGGAGGAAGGGTAGGATAAAAATGTGAAAAATAAATAAAATAAACAGGTCTACATGACTGTTTGATTTATAACCATTTGGCCTCTGTTTACAGGTACAGAGTCAGTCAGCAATGGGGGTGGGCTGTGAGAGGGATGTGGGCAGGAATGGGAGGGCCAGAGTGTTTCTTGGCAGGGAGAGAAGAACTGGGGCAAGGAGGAGGCAGGAGTGGTGGGTCCAGCATCAAAGGAGCATGCTGGCTGCTATCCCCTCCACTCCAAACTTCCCCACCCCTCTCCTCTCCTTGCACATTCAGAATCAAATTAGGTGTCGTAAGTCTGAGGCGAGCCACTGTGTTTGGGCAGCTCACCAAGAGGTAAGTTTTTACTTTCCTCCTGTAGGCTGTCCAAGTGCCCCATCACCACCACCACAGAATGCATCATGCACATTTTAGTACATGTGCATCAGGCTGGTGGCAGGAGATAGGATTGGGGCTTCAGGCCTCTTTTTCCAGCACAATCTGAGAGCCAAACTATATGTTAACATCAAATGCGTAGTTTGGCATAGTTTGGATTAGCATACAGAGGGCAATCTGCACCCCTGTCTCACATACCTCGTGGTCTTGCAAGTCGTAATTGAGGCCAAGAGCCCGCTTCAGGGCCCAAGCAACGTGTCTCTTCCGTTTGAATAAGAACTCTTGCTCCTGTGGGCACAGACCGTATCCCAAGCGCACATCCAGGTCTGCTGGGCAGGAACAATGACTGGGACATGGACACACACGCATTCCATTTTATCTACATACACTGGACATTTTAGGATTTTATCAAGCAGAAAAGCTGTAGGACAGATTACTGAAAATGAGCAGTAAGTACCATAGTATCACGAGATAACCAAATACTATTTGTATAATTTCTCAGAAAGCATTTCTGAAAAGTAATTATCAGTTGAAGAAGCGATCAAGACTGCACTAAATGATCACCCACAGAGAAGGGAATTTCTCCCAGTCTGATTCAGAACTAGGTCAAATAAAACAAATTATTTTGGTGACTGTTCATTAGATGGCCATAGATCAATCTCAGCCCCATTGTGATCCAAGGTCCCAAAGGACTCCCAATGGGTAACTTTGGATAACACGTCTATCTAGAGTCATTAACTGGGTAGAAAACAAATAATAATTAAATTACAATTTAATGTTCTTGTGAAAAAAATGTCAACACCAGTAAAACACTTCAGAAGACTACTTAGACAAGCAACTGGATTGGGCTGCCCCACTAGTCAGGGTGACCAGATACAATGGAGGGCAAAGGTGCCTATACCTTTAATCATTGTTTAGAACAGGGGTGCCCAAACCCTGACCCTGGGGCCACCTGTGGCCCTCGAGGCCTCTCAATGCGGCCCTCAGGGAGCCCCCAGTCGCCAATGAGCCTCTGGCCCTCCAGAGATTTGTTGGAGCCCACACTCACCCGAAGCAACTGCTCTCAGTGTGAGGGCAACTGTTTGACCTCTCGCGTGAGCTGTGGGATGAGGGCTCCCTCCACTGCTTGTTGTTTCATGTCTGTGATGGCAGCAAAGTAAAGGCCAGCCTTGCTTTGTGCAAGGCCTTTTATAGTTCTTTAGTTAATGCAAAACCTTCATTCATTCATATAAGTTCATCTTTAATATATTCATTTATATAAACTTATGTAAATTTATTCAAATTTTAAATGTAAATTAATTCTTCCCCCCCCCCCCGGCCCCTGACACAGTGTCAGAGAGACGATGTGGCCCTCCTGCCAAAAACTTTGGACATCCCTGGTTTAGAAGAGGGAATTTCGGCAGGTGCAGCTCAAAATGGAAGGGTTTAAAAAGCTGCACCTGCCAAAATTTCCTCTTCTATACAATGGTTAAAGATATAGGCGCTCTGTCCTCCATTGTATCTGGTCACCCTGCCACTGGTGGAAAGTGCATTTCGCCAGTGCGGACTGCTGCATAGTAGCCTTAAAACGCACTCTGGTGGCATGCAGAGTACCATGCTCCTGAAGCACCAGCAGAAAAACCAGAGCCTTCCGGTGTGCATGACTGGATTGCTAGCCAACCGCCAGAAGAGGAAAGCTAGTGGGGGAGATGGGAGGGGTTGGGGAGGGTGGAATGTGAAGGGGGCAAAACTGGGTGGGGAAAGGGGAGAAACAGATGTGGGGAGGCTGTGGGTGGATCTGGCAGCAATGGTGTGTGCCAGGTCCTACCACCCCTGGCAAAAGCCCTCCTGCTTCTTTCTCTCCTTGGATTTGCACCAGAGAAATCTCTGGCACAGGTCCAAGGAGACTCAATGCAGTTGTACCAGCCGTGGGGGTGGGGTGAGGAGGGAGGATGGAATTGGGTTTATAGTTTCTACCCCATTATAGTAATTGTACTAGATGGTATCACAATCAGGATGATTGCTTTTCTAAAACACACCCACACAGTCTTTAATTGTCAACTACTCTGGACAGAAATGAGGTATATCTATTTAAAAATAATAAAATATTATATCAAAATCCTTGTTATAGACTCAATGTGATGTTTAAACACCTCATCCAAAGATGTACTGGGATTCACCAAATGATGAAGTATAACCAGTGGCGTAGCTAGAGGGGGTGCAAAGCACTAAGTTTTGCAGGGAGCCTCTCCACAGTGTGCAAGCAACCCTCCTCCTCTCCTTCGGAGTCATTCTAGGTAGGGGAGCAAAATGGAGGCATTCACCTTTTCTCTGTGTCCTCTCTGGCATTCGCCTCCATTTTACTCCCCCCCCCCCCCAGAATAGCTCCGAAGGGGAGAGGCCACGTATGCCGTGGTGTGGCTCCCTGCAAAACTTAGTTCTTTGCACCCCCTCTAACTACGCCACTGGGTATATCTTTTTGCTACTGTCACTCACTACAATAACAACCGAAACACATATTAGAATATTTTACCAGTCATCCACTTGCACATTCAGATTGTATCTTTTATCCTGAAAAGCAGAAAAAAAGAGTCACGCATAACAATCTAAAATCTTTCAAACAATTCAGAGGTGAGGGATGATAATCTGCTGGTCAACTGCACCCTGCTCCAGCCAGCTTTTGATCTGAAGCACAAAGCTGTAGACGGAGACACACTTTCTATTCAGGAGCCATTGATTCAGTGCACTGCGCAAATTTAATTGTCACCATTCTTTGGTTTTGGCTTCTAGCCTATAAAATGGGGCTAAAAATGGGCTAAAAATGGGCTAAAATGGGCTAATAATGGGGCTAATAATAATAATAATAAATAAAAGGCTAATTGCCTATCAGGAATGGCAAGCTTCCTAAGTCCAGTGGGTCAAATATTTCAGGGCTCAGCTACTTAGGAGTGAATAATATCATTTAAACACTCCAAAAGTAAACACAATGGCAGCAAGTAGAAGAAATTTGGTCATTCGAATGCTAGAACCCAGGGATCAGACAGTGGCGGACCTGGGGCAGGGCAGGGGAGCAAATGCCCCAGGTGTTGCACTTGCTCACCACACCCCTGCCTCCCGCACAGGCCCGCTTGTCCATCTGAGCCATTCTGTGGATAGGCAAGGCTCTGTGTGGCACTCAGCAGTGGGCAAGAAGCCTCCTGAGGTTTCTCCTGCTGTTTTAAGCAATATAGTGCTTCTAGTTTTGTCAGGAAACCAGAGGTATAAAACAGCAGGAGAAGCTCCAGAAGGCTTCTGAACTGCTATAGATTGTTGCGTGAGGCTCTGTGAGCCTCTGTGAGTATCCTGGGGAGTGGGGGTGGCGTGCTGGGGGGACAGCATGACGTGGACCTGCCCCAGGTCACAACGAAGGCAGGTTCGCTACTGGGTTCAGATTGAGTGGAGAGAAGTCAGTCACCTGTACTTTAGAAAGAGGCTATTGCTATAGGAGAAGGAAGGGACCTTTCCCAGTATAGAAACAGTGTAGGTTGCCTTAAGAACATAAGAAGAGCCCCACTGGATCAGGCCAAAGGCCCATCTGGTCCAGCTTCCTGTATCCCATAGTGGCCCACCTTGGGGAGCACACAAGACAGCAAGATACCCAGTAGTGTAGCTAGAAGGGGGGCAAAATCGTAAGTAGTGCAGGTGCCACAATGTGCCATATAAGTGGCCCCTCCCACTCACTCTCAGAGCCATTCTGGGCAACAACAGCAACAGGCAAGTGCTCACTGAATCAAATGGTGTCTCCTGCATGTTGCCATCACTGCCCAGAATGGCTCTGGGTGAGTGGGAGGGGCCTCTTACATAGCAAGTCCCCCCCCCCAGCTGCGCTTCAGAAGATACTTGCGTCCTGTTGCCACTTCCTTGCATCTGGTATTCTGTGGTAGCCAACTTCTAAAACCAGGAGATTGCATATGCCCATCCTCCCAGTGGTGTAGCTGGAGGGGGGCGGAGCACTCAGGCTTGCAGGGAGCCTCAGCAAGGCGGGCAAGCGGCCCCTCCCTTCGGAGCCATTCCTGGCGGGGGGAGCAAAACAGAGCCATACGGCTCCGTTTTGCTCCCCCGTCAGGAATGGCTCCGAAGGGAGAGGCCGCTTGCCCGCCTCGCTGAGGCTCCCTGCAAGCCTGAGTGCTCCGCCCCCCCTCCAGCTACACCACCACATCCTCCAAGTTCGGAGAGATAATGAGTACCCTCCCACTTTTGGACCAAGGAAAAATAATCTTGAGGTTTCTTTGCAGTTTGAGGGTCAACAACAGGTCATTTCTGAACTCTATCATAACGTTGCCACGAGCTGAATATCATGTGATTTTTGTAATCTTCCGTTGACAGGTTTAATAATTTCAATACTCTGTGCTATTGCTTCCTAAACATCAGAAAATGGCACCCACCTCCACAATTGGCACTTTCTCGCCCATTGGCAGTGAGTTCAGCATCACAGCTGGGACATTTGCTTTGGTGCTACGGCAACACGGGAACTGAGGAGAAGAAGTTGCAGTCACAGTCAGGAAAGTCATGCTTCACGATGAAGAAAGGGTTGCACTGATAATATGGATATTAACATACAGGACAACACGACTTCTTCACCGGTAGCTCCACATTCAACGTTGGCTCGTTGTACTTGACAAAATGGAATGTTGTGGGACATGGGGGTGTGACGATGGCATCCGAGCCCAGCCGAAAACAATGGGTACCTTCACAGGATCCTTTTACCGCAAGTGAAAGGTTTTTCTCTAAAGGCAAGAGACAGAATATGCTGAGGAACATCATCATGTTTTGATGACAAGCATAAACTCTATAAGTATTCGGTTAACCGCCAAATTGTAAAATACATCAAGATAAACATTAACCTTCTGGGAAAAGCATTTACAGTAAAGGAAGTTCTCAGTCATGTGTGAATTGGCCAATCTGACCAGAGTTCAGTAGGTGTCTGTCTCGAAGACTGCAGTAGTACTATTTTCTGGTACTACTAGACTGGAAAACAGATTTCTGAAGGAATATTTTACAGTGGTTCTTATGAATAGAAAGAAGATAAAAGAAGTTCCCAACTGAATTACACAGTTGAGCCATTGGCCACTACACTGGGTCCCTGGATCACTATTGTTTTCCCACTGTGAGCACATGTAAAATTTTAAAAAGCACTGCTGGTAACAAGGGTGCATATCAATCCCTCTACTTAGAGCCCAGTCCTAATCCTGCACCTGACATCAGGGAGAGCTTTATGGCTGTCACAAACAGCCTGCCAGCAGAATGCAAAACTGTGTGCTACGGGCCTGCCGGCAGCGAGGCCAAAACAACCCCATGCACAGCTATGGCCAGGACAAAACCCGCCAACAATGGTGGGTGATGTGGGAGGGCAGAATGGGGCATGGAAGGGCAGAGCAGGATGTGGGTTGGCAACCTTCAGTCTCGAAAGGCTATGGTATAATCCTACAGCACCTGTTATTCCCAGGCGGTCTCCCATCCAAGTACTAACCAGGCCTGACGCTGCTTAGCTTCTGAGATCAGACAAGATCGGGCATGTGCAGGGCAACAGTGATGGGCTGGGGAAAGGCAGATCAGGTTCAAGAAGGGAGTGCATTCTGTGGCAGCAGTGGCTGAATCCAAACCCCCTTCTCATACCCAATCCTGTGGCATAGGTTCACACGGACCTGCACCAGAGATTTCACTGACACAGTTCCAGGAAAACTCATCCACACCTCGGAGGTTTATCCCCAAGTAAGGGAACAAATGTTGCCTTACCTGGAGGAGATCTCCATGACTGCACCCCCCTCCAGGATACAGCATGAGCTATTTTGGCATGACTGCATCGGTGGGGGGACAACCCCCTAGGACTGAGCTGTTAATCTCTGTCCTGTGCTATATTTGCCAAATAGCTGCCAATTGCGACTGTCTGGCTAAAGCACCACACACTCTCAAATAATCTGAAGTAGGTAAAAGACACCTCACCAGAACAAACAGTAAATGCATTCAGAAACTCACTTGACCTGTGCGGCCTGCTCTGATCTACAACAGCTTCCAATCTGCAAACCTCACGAGACTGTAATGGAAATCAGCAGAAAAAAACACCCCAGAGTTAATTGCTTCTGAATTCTGCAGCTTTCATCAGACGACTTTGAAAATGTGTAATGAGGAAGTTTAATTTTGGAAGAGCTAATAGCTAGTGAGGCTGCGGGTGCATTGCGGGAAACCAAGGGATTTTCCTTGGCCCTGTTTTTGGTCTAATAATAATAGCGTTGGTCTAATAGCATGGGGGAGTAATTTGGGTAAGCCTGATGAAGGAGTAAGTCCTATTGCAGTCAGTAGGGCTTATTCCCAGGAAAGGGTGCATAGGATTACAACCTTGGTTTACTAACAACTCAGTTCCATAGTTTGCACATGTATGTTAACACTGAAAAATCCAGAAATATAAACATGTATAAAATAATAATTACCACTAGAACTCCATTTGTAATTATGGTTTCAGGAGGGCCAGGCCTAGAAAATAAACACAAACACACACATAAAAATTTCCAAATAGTAAAATATGACACCTATATATGACAAACAAACGTTTGTCATTTATCTTATGCTGCCCCTTCCGCAAGGAAGTGATGGGGGGTTGGCAATTAAGCTAAGTCATTGGGAGAGGGCAAAAATGGGGAGGTGACTGTGCAGCCATTTAGCTCCAGCGTGCTTTGCCACTCAGTGTTTAGCCTGCCTACCCAGGGTACCAATCTGAGATTACCTGCTTACGCTTGGATGCTTAAATTCAGTGACCTTCCAAAAACCAGTCAGCTCTCTCGGAGCTGACAACATCAACCATCTTTCTGTGGGAGCTGGAAGTGAACTCTCCATCGCTCCTACATGTGTTGTATTCTTCATACACACATATACAATTTTGTGAATCATAATTATATGATCCAGAGCCCTATTCTATCTTTCCTTCCCCCCAACTGATTCAGCCATACCAAAAAGGCACATGCTACATCCAGCAGGGTGGGAGATGGATCGGGAGGCTTCAGAAGGAAAAGGGGAATTATTTCGCTTTACTCCTCCATAAGCCCCTCATTCTGCAATGGGTGTCTTTGGACCTGGTGCAATTACAAGGAGAAGAAGGGGGCAGGGAGATTTGAAAACGGGGGGATAGGATTCGTCACATGTGATTGCTGCCGGATCCACCCCCTCTTGCCACATCCCCACTCCCCTGCATTCCTCTCCTGCTTCCTGTTAATGTTCTCTGAATCGCCCTCTCTAGTATGCAGGTTTCCTGCCTGCTTGTCTGCCTATAAGTTTCATGCTTATAGCAACCAGTACAAGCAAGACATGTTCAACCTTGGTGCTAGCTGAAAGAATGAAAACAAAGTTAATGGGCACAGGGAGCTAGTGTTCCCCCCATATCTACGGTTTCCATATCCGCTGGGGGGCTGAAACGCAACCTCTGAGAATAAGGTTAACCTCTTATTATGAGAATAACCTCTGAGAATAAGCAAAATGGCAGATGCGCTTCAATGTCAGTAAGTGTAAAGTCATGCACATTGCGGCAAAAAATCAAAATTTCACATATAGGCTGATGGGTTCTGAGCTGTCTGTGACAGATCAGGAGAGAGATCTTGGGGTGGTGGTGGACAGGTCGATGAAAGTGTCGACCCAATGTGCAGCGGCAGTTAAGAAGGCCAATTCTATGCTTGGGATCATTAGAAAAGGTACTGAGAACAAAACGGCTAGTATTATAATGCCGTTGTACAAATCTATGGTAAGGCCACACCTGGAGTATTGTGTCCAGTTCTGGTCGCTGCATCTCAAAAAAGACATAGTGGAAATGGAAAAGGTGCAAAAGAGAGCGACTAAGATGATTACGGGGCTGGGGCACCTTCCTTATGAGAAAAGGCTACAGCGTTTGGGCCTCTTCAGCCTAGAAAAGAGATGCCTGAGGGGGGGACATGATTGAGACATACAAAATTATGCAGGGGATGGACAGAGTGGATAGAGAGACGTTCTTTACACTCTCACATAACACCAGAACCAGGGGACATCCACTAAAATTGAGTGTTGGGCGGGTTAGGACAGACAAAAGAAAATATTTCTTTACTCAGCGTGTGGTCGGTCTGTGGAACTCCTTGCCACAGGATGTGGTGATGGCGTCTAGCCTCGACGCCTTTAAAAGGGGATTGGACAAGTTTCTGGAGGAAAAATCCATTATGGGGTACAAGCCATGATGTGTATGCGCAACCTCCTGATTTTAGAAATGGGTTATGTCAGAATGCCAGATGCAAGGGTGGGCACCAGGATGAGGTCTCTTGTTATCTGGTGTGCTCCCTGGGGCATTTGGTGGGCCGCTGTGAGATACAGGAAGCCGGACTAGATGGGCCTATGGCCTGATCCAGTGGGGCTGTTCTTATGTTCTTATGTAAGGGGGGATGCCTGTATAGAAAAAGAAAAAGTTTAAAATACTTACGCGGGTTCCACTAGGAATTCAACTTCCAGCTCTTCTTGTGCCTAACCCCCAAGAAAACAAAGTAAACAAAAACTAAAATTGAAATGACAAGGTGATCATTCCTTTCTTCTGAAATAAAACTCACATTATAAAAGTGCTAGAGGGCATACATTAACTCACTTTATAAAGATGCTGGAGGGCATACTTTAACTCACTTTATAAAGCTGCTAGAGGGAAGGATACTTTGTTGCTTAAGAAAGTTGCTTAAGAAAAGATACTTTGCATAAAGATTGGATGATTACCAGCGAACCCTGCAGTCTTCCCTGGAAATATGAACAATGGGAATTATTTAATAATTAAGCAAAATTGTTCACTTTTTTATCCAATAGAATTAATAACAAGTAACATACATCCAATAGCTTCATGGCTTATCTGTTGACAGCAACAAGGAACAGGTGTTATGTTCTGTCCTCCATTGGATATCGTCACCCTGACTCTGGGGAAATGGTAGCTACCAGCTACTGCAAAGTAATGTATTCTAGTGGTAATAAGTCTGCATTTCTTCATCCTGAGAATTGCCTCCCCCAACTGCAAAAATACTCCCCCTTCCACTACCTTCAAATGGAATGGTGAAACGGAGCCTTTTGGGCTCAGATCCAATACAGGCATGAATTTCCTCAACATTAATCAAATGTTAATAAACTCTTTAAAACGATGGGTGTAAAATGCAAATAGAATGTCTCAACATTTGCTAGAAGTAACATCTTTCATTGTGTAAGTATAACTGAACAATCAAATACAGAAACAGGACTTGAACAACTTGTGGCCCACAAAGCTCACCAGCCACCCATGGATTTGCTGTCGTGGGCAGACAGCAAGCATAGGACATTTATCAAGCCCCTGGGGGGGCACTAGACATGGATGATGGGCTGTGTTCACTTTGGTGGGATACAAGTTATACAGGCCTGCACAATAGCAGGTATATTTCTTGGAATATTTTATATTTTCTGGTATAATCCAGCCCAACCAAAGTCAGAATGGCACCTAAAGTGCACTAAATTCAGTTTCTTCCATTTTGGGGGGTATGAAGGAACATGCGAGCACAGCACAGCCCCCCACCCTCCATCCTTGCCATTGCTTCCATACTTCCTCTGCAAAATGGTGTGGATGGGGAGGAACCTAGAAGTGGAATAATCCCTTTTCCTCTCCCAAGACCCTCTGCATCTGGCTTGTTTTGAAGAAGTTTCAGAGAATGGAGGTCGTAAAGCGACATAAATAATCTTGCCAATGGCCAACGGGAATAGCATCTCAGTGGCCCTTGCCATTTGCACCAGCAGTGTTGGAGGGACAGCTAAACCGTCCTGCCTCACCCCGTTTTCCTTTTGCTCAAGCAAGTGAGAAGAAGAGGAGGTAACACCTGAGCAGGTAGCAAGGTGGAACACACAGCAGGTGGGCCTGGATTACAATGCACCAGTTTACCACCTCACCCAACCTGCTTCTTGAAGTCATTCCTTCAGTGGACCTCTTGGGTGCCATATTTCAGATCTTACCCGTGGATCCGGCTTAAAGAGTGTGAGAAACGGCCCACCGATTGGAAGCCGAGATATATCAAGACACAGAGTGAAGAGGAGGTCATCTGAAGATACTGTATCTTCATCATAGACAGAAAGTTCTAGCACGTTCTGTAAGGACCAGAGAAATAGGGTTTGTCTGTGGGTTTTAACAAACATTTTAATGCACATTGCAATGTGTTTTCATCTACTTCTGTCAACAATATTCCAATAATTACAGCCCAATCCTATGGACTCCTAGCATGGGGGAAACTAGCATTCTGCAAGGACGACATGTCTTACTACAGTCATGAAATCACTTCTGGCAGCGCTCAGACATGCTTGCTGCCAGGGCAGCGGAATGTAGAGCCTTCCTGCACTCGTCGGGGCAGTGGAGAGGACCCACCAATGGAGGAAAGGCTGCAGGGAAGGTGGGGTGGGGTGGGGGAGTCAGAATGGAGTAGGGTAGGGCAGAATGAGGCGGTGATAGGGGAGGGGAATGCGGCAGTGACAGGGGCAGGGGAAGATGGAGTCCACAAAGGAGGCAGGTTTTGCAGCCTCCTCCAAATCCTTACCCCTTCCCAGGCACAATGCACCATCCCATGTTAACACAGACTTGTGCCAGTAATTTCGCTGATGCAGTAGACACCCCCCCCCCCCCGCCGCCCGGAACCATGGAAGCTTACCCCCAGGTAAGGGAACAAATGTTCCCTTACCCAGAGGAGACCTCTGTGACTGCCACCTCCTGCATGAAGCAGTGAGAGCCATTTTGATGCCACTGGATCAACAGAGGAGGGGGATGGATAGGATTGGGCTCATACTAACTAATATGATCAATTTTCTACCACAGAGGTCTGAATACAAATAATACATTTGTTCTTAGAAGAAAAGCCAAATTTGTCTGTTGCAACAAAAGGAGTTAAGAGTATGAGGCAAGCATATTTCTTGTGGCATGAACTTTTATAGGCAAGAGCTTACATAACCGGTGCCCAGTGCATCGGGCGAACCTAAATAGCACAGATATATAAATAGATAAATAAAAGTACTGTACTGTATATGAGTGTTTTAACTCCAACTGTAGAGTGCTTTACTTCTTACTGTCCACACTGCTGACACGGTGAGAAGTAAATTTTGTTGGCATTATGGACCGTACAGTACAATTCAAGGAATACTATATTATTAGTGTTACTTTAAGGACAGGCCAATCCAATTCAAAATGCTCTGCATGCAGAACGTTTGTTCTGATGGCAGAAGTACCAGGACCCAGGTGAAAGTGTCTAGATCAGCGGTTTTCAACCACTGTGACATGGCACACTGGTGTGCCGCGAGGCTGCCTCAGATGTGCCGCAGGATCAGAGGAGGCAGGCAGCAGCTGCCCGCCTGCATGCGGGAGAAGCGGCTGCTTTGAGCCTCCCGTGGCAGGCAGCACAAGCAAGGGAGCAGCCAGGGAAGGGGCTGGTCGCACGCAGCAGCTGAAGAGTCCGCTTGGAGCTTGCTCCTGCTACTGAGCTGCAACCTGATCCTGACTTTCCTGGGAGTAAGCCCCGTTGGCTACTATGGGGCTTACTTCTGAGTAGACATGCATAGGATTGGGCAGGAAGGAGGTTGTTGCCTGCCTGCCTGCATGCTGATTGGCCAACAAGAGAAGCCTGGAGGAGCCAGGGGGTGGGAGCTGCAGAGTGAGTGAGAGGAGGGAGCCAGAAGCAGGCAAGCAGGTACAGAGCAAGCGAGTCTGCTGAGGCCCCCAACCTCAGGTTTCAGGGTCCCTGAAAGTCCCTTTTCCTTGCCAGTTTGCCTGCAACTCCCCAAAGCCACCCTCCCTGCACTTTGGGGCTTTTAGAGGAAGGGCGCTGGGCCACAATCCTATCTACACTTTCCTGGGAGTAATTGACTATAACGGGGCTTACTTCTGAGCAGGCATGCATAGGATTGGGCTCTGGGGTGCTATCCGATCCACACCTTCCTGGGAGTAAGCCCCATTGACTATAATGGAGCTTACTTCTGAGCAGGCATGCATAGGATTGGGCTCTGGGGGTGCTACCCATTCACACTTACCTGGGAGTAAGCCCCATTGACTATAATGGGGCTTACTTCTGAGCAGGCATGCATAGGATTGGGCTCTGGGGGTGCTATCCGATCCACACCTTCCTGGGAGTAAGCCCCATTGACTATAATGGAGCTTACTTCTGAGCAGGCATGCATAGGATTGGGCTCTGGGGGTGCTACCCATTCACACTTACCTGGGAGTAAGCCCCATTGACTATAATGGGGCTTACTTCTGAGCAGGCATGCATAGGATTGGGCTCTGGGGGTCTATCCGATTCACACCTTCCTGGGAGTAAGCCCCATTGACTATAATGGGGCTTACTTCTGAGCAGGCATGCATAGGATTGGGCTCTGGGGGTGCTACCCATTCACACTTACCTGGGAGTAAACCCCATTGACTATAATGGGGCTTACCTCTGAGCAGGCATGCATAGGATTGGGCTTTTGGTTACACTCTTTTTTTCCTCAAATACACAAGCAGGCAATTGGCACTTCTCTCTCCTCTTCTTCCCCACCCCACCCCTTCCCCAAGAATATCCCCCCCCCAAATCTCACAATCACAGTTAGCAATTCTCTGACTGTCCCTCCCCTCACTTGTCAGCACCTTCCAAAGATACAGAATCACTGCCTCACATTCTCTCTCTCTCTCTCCCCCACCCCCAATTTAATCCTGCACTTGTTTCAATCACATCTCCTCACTGCCCCTCACCCATCTTCTACACTATGTGATCAACTGCCCTGTCTTTGCCAACACTTTCTGGCACTTTTGATAAGAATTTGAACATAGAATTTTTCCTCCTTTTCAGAAACCACATATACTTCCCTCTCCATGCTTCTTGTCAATTTTTTTTTGTCATGTAATGATTTA
The DNA here is from genome assembly GCF_035046505.1 of Tiliqua scincoides. Taxonomy (NCBI): domain Eukaryota; kingdom Metazoa; phylum Chordata; class Lepidosauria; order Squamata; family Scincidae; genus Tiliqua; species Tiliqua scincoides. Next base: position 16,077,430 of record NC_089821.1, read on the forward strand.
ATTGCATTAATTTTATTAATTCAAGATTAACTGTAATGTAGTAATTTAATGTAAGTAAAAAAAACTGGCAGTGTGCCTTGACAATTTTAGTGCCTCGTCAGTGTGCCGCGAGCTGAAAAAGGTTGAAAATGACTGGTCTAGATCCTCACACATGTCATGCGACATTGTCGCACCAGCCAATGCTGCTGGTGAGTGCAATGAGGTTGCCAGCACAGTCATTGGTGGCTGTGCATGCTTGCCGGCAATGAAAACGCTGTCCGACAGCAGCAGGTAAGGCAGGGGTAGGGGTAGGTAGTGGAAGAGACAGGGTGAGGAATGGGAGACATTCTGGGCAAGGAGAGGGAGGGAAGTGGAATAGGGGAAGGAGGGCTGGGATTGGTGGCATGAGCATGCAGTCAGCTCCTATCCCTATCCTTCTTCCTTTCTGTTTGGACAGAGTGGATAGGGAGATGCTCTTTACACTCTCACATAACACCAGAACCAGGGGACATCCACTCAAATTGAGTGTTGGGAGAGTTAGAACAGACAAGAGAAAATATTTCTTTACTCAGCGTGTGGTTGGTCTGTGGAACTCTTTGCTACAGGATGTGGTGATGGCAACTGGCCTGGACGCCTTTAAAAGGGGATTGGACAGGTTTCTGGAGGAAAAATCCATTACAGGTTACAAGCCATGATGTGTATGTGCAACCTCCTGATTTTAGAAATGGTCTTTGCCAGATGCAAGGAAGGGCACCAGGATGCAGGTCTCTTGTTATCTGGTGTGCTCCCTGGGGCATTTGGTGGGCCGCTGTGAGATACAGGAAGCTGGACTAGATGGGCCTATGGCCTGATCCAGTGGGGCTGTTCTTATGTTCTTATGTTCTTATGCCACCCTCGCACTCCTTGGTTCTGCACCAGCAAAATAGCTGGTGCAAAACCAAGGACACCCATAGGGAAAGCGAAAGTCCCCTTATCCCAAGAAGACCTCTGCTACTGCACCCCCCATCATAGGAAGTGCACAAAGATGTGCACTTAAGGTACAAGAGCACAGCTGTAGGGGTACCGACCTGTTAAAGGAGCTCAGTGGAAATACAATGTACAAACAAAACTGCCCATTGAAAGAGGGTTTTCTCCGTTTCTCACCTTGACTTGGCTTTGAATCCTGTAGTAAAATGTCTCATTCCAAACAGGGTTGCTGCAATTGTTAATGGTTTTGGTCCGTGCCTTTTCGGAGGTAGCAGTTGGTAGCCAGAGGCTCACATAACAGTCAGACTGGCTCACTGTGAAAAAGGAGAATAGGAGAGCTTGAGCCGGCAACTCTGGAATCTAACCGATCTTTTCACATCAGATTGACCTGCAGAGATTCACCAGCAGTAGCGTTCAGCTCTGTACCAGGAAAAGCTTCACCTGCTGGCTTCCACGTTTCAGGCTGGTGTTAAAGGTTTAGTATATCCATGCAGCCATAAAGCCACACTTTCTTAGCCTAACCTACTTTACAGGATTGTTGTCAGGACAGAAACAACACACATGCACATAAGCACAAATCAATATATCGTTTGCTACCTAGAAATGCAAGTGCAACACAGTTCAGTTAACCCATTTTTGCCCAGCCCACAGGTGTAAACATTTGGTCCCTGTTGTGTATATGCAATGTGGGGCAGAACTGGCTTAACCTAACATCCTGAGATAAGCAGGATTTTTTCTTGAATTTTTTCTCAACAAAAATCAGTCCCTGGACACTGCAGTCAGAAGATGGAGAAGTAGAGTGGGTTTGAATCACGTTTTAAGGAAAACATCAATAAGCCAGAGCATGTTCAGAAGGAGACATCAAAGATAATGAGGAGTCTGGAAACTGAGTCCTGAAAGGTATGGTTAATGAGAACAAAACGTATTGAGAACAAAACGGCTAATATTATAATGCCGTTGTACAAATCTATGGTAAGGCCACACCTGGAGTATTGTGTCCAGTTCTGGTCGCCGCATCTCAAAAAAGACATAGTGGAAATGGAAAAGGTGCAAAAGAGAGCAACTAAGATGATTACGGGGCTGGGGCACCTTCCTTATGAGGAAAGGCTACGGCATTTGGGCCTCTTCAGCCTAGAAAAGAGACGCCTGAGGGGGGACATGATTGAGACATACAAAATTATGCAGGGGATGGACAGAGTGGATAGGGAGATGCTCTTTACACTCTCACATAACACCAGAACCAGGGGACATCCATTAAAATTGAGTGTTGGGAGAGTTAGAACAGACAAAAGAAAATATTTCTTTACTCAGTGTGTGGTTGGTCTGTGGAACTCTTTGCCACAGGATGTGGTGATGGTGACTGGCCTGGACGCCTTTAAAAGGGGATTGGACAAGTTTCTGGAGGAAAAATCCATTATGGGGTACAAACCATGATGTGTATGCGCAACCTCCTGATTTTAGAAATGGGCTATGTCAGAATGCCAGATGCAAGGGAGGGCACCAGGATGAGGTCTCTTGTTATCTGGTGTGCTCCCTGGGGCATTTGGTGGGCCGCTGTGAGATACAGGAAGCTGGACTAGATGGGCCTATGGCCTGATCCAGTGGGGCTGTTCTTATGTTCTTATGTAATGGAGCTTGGTATGTTTAGCCTGGAGAAACAGGCAATCCAATCCTAACTCCCCATGTGATGATGCAGTGATGCCAACATGGCCTCTGCCATGGCCAACATGGAGTCCGCTGTCTCCCATGGGGGAGTTATGGTAAGTTGAGACCCCTTGGGGTAAGGGAAAATTTGTTCCTTTGCTCCGGGTAAGCCCGGCAGGTGCTCTTGCACTCTATAGTTGGTGAAAGTCCATGTTGACCCATGAAGGTGGATCAGGCCTGGGAAGGAAGTTAGGATGCAGCTGACTTCGCCCCTTTTTCAGGCCTGATCTGTCCTCTTCCCCACCCTCCCCTGTCCCATCCTGCCTTCCCCACTGGCCTACCTTGGTCAGCGGATCTTCGGCCATCCACTGGCATGTGAATGACAGGAAGTGTAAGCCATTGGCAGCTGCTTTACGACTGCCATAAAGCTGTTGCTGCTGCCCCAACACAAGCTCTATGGATGCCAGCCCAGATAGAATTGGGCCATAAGAGGAGATATAATAGCCATCTTCAAATATCTCAAGACCTCTCACATGGAAGAAGGAGTGGATTTACTTTCTAAAGCCCCTAATGGCAGGACAAGAACCAGTGACTTGAAACTATAAATTTAGGCTGGACATGAGAAAGAATGTTCTAAGCCAGTACTGGAACAACCTGCCTTGCGTAGCTCTCCTATTTTTCTTGTTGGAGATTTGTAAGCAGAGATTATTTCTGAGCCTTTAACAATAAGGAAGCATTAGGATATATTTTAGATACTGTTTTATAGTGGTGTTCTAGTAAGCTTTAGACCAGGGGTGTCAAACATATCCCATTGACTAGATGAACCCCCCACCCAGAAGCTCTTTACCACCCTCTGTTACAATTGGGCTTCCCAAGTACTTCTCAGATGCTGAACTGCGAAGTCAAGCTGCAGCAAAAGTAGCCCCACTGAAAAAGGTGGCCCCGCACTCCCATGTCTTGAAAATATGAGCAAGATTTGCATATTTTCTCTTTGGTCATTTGCTGCTGATGAGTTCCTACTTGAGAACAAAGTGCTTAGTCCTGACTGCCATCTGCTTAATGATGTCACTTCCTGCTCAATGACGCCACTTCTGGCCCTCAGCAGGTGCCATAAATGGTATTCGGCCAGCTATATGAAATGAGTTTGACACCCCCGCTTTAGATGTTGCTGTCCACTGCGAAAGTAAATGTGTTTGATCCGCTCTTCCGCCTGAGATCTTCCGGGATATGAGATCAAATCATAGATCCAAGAATTCATGAAATGCTAGCCTCTGAATCCACCCTCACATTAAAAGAAAAGGTGTTTAAACAAGCAAGCATGGAGGCGCATGACCCGTCAATTCTGGAACACCTCAGACCAAAAGGTATGCTAATGAGCCAACTGGCTCTGTAGCTCCTACTTCACATGACCTGTTTCTTTGGATATGCTGTCAGATGCATTAGAAACCAATTGTTCTCCTTTGTAAAACTGGCACATTGGAATAGATGCTTCTTTCCCATCCAAATTTATTTTCTGCATTTTGAAGGTCTGCATTTTTTTTTTGGTCTGAAGCAGAACTGCTGTGATATTTAAAATCATCTGTGGTTCCCATATTTTGTCTTTTTTTTTGGAGAGCACTAGACATGGGCAATGTGCTGAAGTTTTCAATTCCTTCTCTGTGCTTGCATCCAGTATCGTAGCTAGAGGGGGTGCAAAGCATCACTGCTGACTGTTGTATATTCCCGAGACTTACTTCTACCTTTTGGTCTCTCAGCAGACTTTTGTCGGCAGCAACAAAGTTATGTCTCTCTAGACAGAGCAAAAGACAGATGCTCACCCTGTCTAACTTGCAATCAAAAATTGCTTCATATTGGAATCGCTGCCTGGAACACTTTTTCATTGCAGCCTATCTCTTAGCTCCACCAAAATATGTCACCTGTTTTTAAACAGCTGCCAGGTGGATTTATGTAGGTGTAAGCAAAATAGCAAACATGCCCTTGTGATAACTCTGGGTGTTACAGGATACAACCTCTGGGTGTTACAGGATACAACCTCTGGGTGTTTGCACAAGCCCTTTATCTGTCGTAGTATCTTATCAGATGATACACAAGCTACCTTTGGAGCAACTGATGTACGCCACTACCCTGAAGTAAACTGTGGAGGCCTGATCAAGTCTTGAGCTTTCACCTGAACTAGCTTATCCTGTTTCCAGCCTCAGGTTTATGTTGTCCTACATGTAGACTATACACTGCACTGCTTATTTGTGTCAAACCTGTTTGGACAGTAATTGAATAAGCACTGTTGCCAGTATAGATCTTCCCGTTTTCCCAGCAACCTCACTAAAATCTACAATCTAAAGCACAGCGCATGTGTGCAACTCAGAAGTAAGTTCCATTGAGTTCAGTGGGGTCTACCCCTGGGCATGTATGCTTAGCATTGGAACCACTGGGCCCAATCTTAACTAAAGTATCCACTGCCGCCGTGCCAACAGAGTGTGTGCTGCTGGGGACGGCTGTCTGGAGGGATCCTCAAAGTTCCTTTACCTTGGGGTAACCCTCAGCTCCCCTTTTGCAGGTGACGAGAGCAAGGGAGAGGGAAGGGTGGAAAGGGGAGCTCAGGCTACCTGCGCATGTGAGCATTGCCAGTAACCACCCCCTCCATTCCCTGTTCTGCCTCCCTCCCCACCCCTCTCCTCACCCAGAAACTTATGCTGCTGGCAGGAGGCCTCCCTACTGGTCCTCGTGCAATGCTGCCAGGCATCTGTGCTGGCAGCTTCATTGTGTACGCCCATGCAATGGCACTTCTGCCAGCTAGTTAACACTTCTGCCAGAGGAATGTGCATTCCACCAACAGGCCACCCCACTAGGATGGGGGGGGGAGGGTTAGTTAATTTTATAGATCCACAAGGCTCCAATGGTATGGCACACTACCCTATGGAAACAGACTTTTGGTGCCTTCCACATGGGAGCAGTAGTATATGTAACAGTCCAGAATGCTCTCCATAATCACAATGAAGCTGATGTATCTAATAAAGCTGTGGATTATGGACTGCAACTCTATACCTACTAGTCACTGACTCCATAAAAGTAGGTGTTCTTTCTTTCCCAGCTAAAAAGCACACTGGATGCAGAAGGATGTGGATGTTGACTTCTGGCTCATTGTGAGCACATTCTTCCATTATACCCTGGAAAGGTAACTGTGCTCTCTATCTCTTGGGGAAGTGAGTTTCACTGCGGCACCATGACATAAGCACAAAGGCCTAAATAAATAGGCCTCCCCTTGTGCTGTGGTGTGGATTCTGGTTGCCCACAGCTACTATCTTAATGTAAAAAAACAAAAAAACAAACAAAAAAACAAACAAACAAGATGGACGCTCTGATGCAGTGCTCTCACACTTTTAGCTCCGGGACCCACTTTTTAGAATGAGAATCTGTTAGGACCCTACGGAAATGATGTCATGACCAGAAGTGACATCAGATGATCATCTGATCATCTGATCATGACCAAATGACCCTGCTTGATCATCAAGCAGGAACATTTTTAACAATCCTAGGCTGCAATCCTATCCACACTGACCCAGGAGTAAGTCCCATTGACAATCATTGTTAAAAGCATTTACATAGTAGCCTGTTCAAAGTACAGATCTGTAACAATTCCCCAAATGCAGTCACATACCATGGCAGCATCAAGCCTAATATATTAAAAATAAAATATTGAAATGAATGGGGGCCCACCTGAAATTGGCTTGCGACCCACCTAGTGGGTCCCAACCCACAGTCTGAGAAACACTGCTCTAATTACATGTCTAGTATCATGTGTATTTGGACCCCAACTTGTGGCTTGACAGACAATTGTACATTCAAAGAAACTTGATGGCTACAAGAATGCATTAAGACTAGCCTGTGGGGCCAACCTATTTGCCACTGAAGCCAAAACAGTCTTTGGGCAGGTGGACGTGAAAACAAAATAATCCTTAGCACAATTTTTTTTTCTGTTTCACATTTTTTTCTAAATTCTGCACAGGACAACCCTCTACAATCTCCTAATTTCTTCCCATCACAGACAACGCAGATCATTTATCCGGTTTTGAGTCATCACAATACAAGCCACACTGGAACGCAGGCATAAGTACACTTCCTTGTGTAATTATCTAGTCAGCAATGAATCTTGTTGCACATTCCGATGCTATAGATGCCAAAATGCAAATAGGGCTGTAGTACATTCATGAGATGCTTAGTTGGACAACAGTGTGAAACAGTTACGAAAAAGATTGCCACTCACGGGCATCGGCTCTGCGGAGGTTTCTCAGCCGTAGGATTCTGACGCTAAGCAGGTGGCAAGGAAAGGCTTCCATAGCCTGGAAAGACAAAGGGTGAATATTAAACTGTGGCTGTCAGAGTAGCAAACACATTCATGATTAGTAGTACTGCAAGACAACACCTAATTACGAGACAAACTACATGTTTGCCAAAACACGTTTTCAGTAGGAATGCCTACACCTGAAAGGACCTCTTTGACAAAATGGAAGCTCATCTTGATCAGGATTGCAGTTGGAGGAGGGGGGCGGTTGAACGTGAGCTGTCTTCATACCAAAAATCACCCAAAACTTCCCCCCTAAGTGCTCTTTGTTCCTGAAATGACTACAGACCGTAAACATCTTCTGAGACAAAAAACAGTGGGATCTGCTTCAGTGAGATATTTGGCAGGAAAACAATGTGAGGGCAAAGAATGAGCCTCCCCATCCCCATGTGTCACAATCTGGGCCTTTAAAAAAAAATAAATTTTGGGTTTGGCCATCCAACTTTGGGTGGCCTTGTTCAAGTGCTCTTAATTTGGCCCTGAGTCTCTGGGTGAGAAAGTAAAACGCAACCATGACCCAATCATCAGATCACCAAGTGACGTCTGTTTTCAGCAAATAATAATGAAACATCCCAATGAAAGATGCAATTGATCCCTTATTTTCAGGTTGCTTTACAGGGTCATCCTACACATTATGAGTAACATAGGTGTTTGATCCTTGTTTCTTTTTCAAACTTTAGAAATATTTGGGGGGAGGGGCATCAACACTTAGCCTTTACTGTTCTGGGACAGCACAGCCATAAGACAAACTGAAGAAGCCACTTTAAGCAGCGGGCTGGAGCAGGCAGTGAAGAGATGAGCACCTCACGTCTGCCTACCACCCCCTCTGGCTGCACTCCAATCATCTTGCTCAGAGCAAGCGAGAAAAGAATTAGAGCAGAAGCAACTTACTTCTTTAGCCAGCCCCCTCCAGCAAGTGTGACAGCAGTGCTGCCCCCTCCCAAAAAAATTATGATGGTGATCCTGAAGGTGATCCACTACCACAAGTGATGGAAGGTGGATAACTCCACCTCTGTCTTCTTGCCTACCCAGCAGGGAGACCAGGCGGGCAAGAAGGGAGCATGCCCCCACCTCCGTCTTACCTTAACCCCCTGCAGCCTCCTGTCATCAGCTGTGTTCAAACAAACAGGCTGGGTGGAGACTGCTAGGAGCAGAAGAGGACTGTGCGCCCGGCACACTCCACCTACCCCATTTCTTGGAATGTGCCAAGCCAGGAACAACTGGAAGGCAGCAGTTGGAAAGGTAAGGAAGGGAGGGGGTTACTCCAGGATCATTCCACTGATTCTCTTTGCTGTGCCCCACATCATTTAGGCAGCAGATCCAGGATGGGCCCTGTTGTCAAAGCCTCTTATCAATTCCATAAGCCTCCTCTGCACTATGTACAATAAAATAAAGAACTTCTTTGTAAGCTGATACAGGCTTCCCCCCCATCTGCAGATCTGCTACCTGTGGATCTGGTTCTCCTTGGTTCTCCTACCCCCCCTCAGCACCCATTACCTTCGTTTTTCTTTAGTATCAGTTGTCACCTTCTATCAGAAGCACAGGTATTTCTTGCTTAACTGAGGATCATTCTTACTGATGCGTGCGACATGCCGGCAGGCAGCCTGCACACTAGAGGGACACAGCTAGAATGTGATCAGGAAGTGTCCCTAATTAGTCTCCTCCCTATCGTCTTCCTGCATGTCACATTCTTCAGTTAAGCAAGAATGTTCCTCTGTTAAGGCAGAAACATCAGTGCTTCAACCAGTACTAAAATGAAAGTGATGGGCGCAGGGGGCATGGGGGCTGCTATTTATAAAGGGTTCCCCCGTATCAGTGGTTTCTGTATCTGCAGGGAATGGAACTCCCCATGGATATGGGGGGACGCCTGTATTTCAATGAATAGCGTGCAGAGGTTGTGTGCTTGGGATGGGAACCCCAGTGGAGGCCATGTGCTAAAGCCCCCCACCCCACCCCGGCTGTGGTAATCAGGCTGTTTCACATTCCCTCCCCCACCTTATATGTAAAGAAAGAAAAAGAGACGAGTTCCAAACACACACAGGGCTCGTAACATATAGCTTGAAACGAACTTCCAGATTGTAAAGTTTGCAATTCATCAATTTGGAAGTTGAAAATATCTCTCAGTTTTGAAAATCCGGATCAATTTGATTTCACTGTATTCCTTTTAAGAATCCAGGTCCTAAATTCTCTTTCCAGTAACACCCAACCCTGATGCTTTGGAAAAACTGGACAGTCCTGGAACTACTTTCAGCTCACTTTGGCTGACACTCCCTATTGAGGGCACTCATAAAAACATCCTGAGCATTGGCATGACTATCTTGGCTAATAAGCATCAAGGATTTCCACGAGTTTGCATAATTTGCGGTACCAGCTATCTGAACCTTCCGATTGTGCCATACGAGGAGTCAGCCAGGATGCTCCCTAATCTTCCCCATTCACTCAAACCTCACTCTAATTCTGCTTTCATGTGGCACTCAGTTAGTTGCTGTGTCTTTGATTTTGCAGCATGCGATGTTACCCTTTTCTAAGGGATGTACCAAAGAAGGTGTTTCCTGTCACTTGATTCCAATTTTTCTTTAAATGCCACAGACACTCTGGTCATGCCAATGAAATGCTACCCTGGCATTCATCATTTCCTGTAAGCAAGACCTTTGATCACAGTCCCCATTAACAGAATTAGACATTCCCACATACTTCTTGCTGCCTTTCCTCCCCGTGGGTGAGTTCAGCAGGGCACAGCAGATAATAGGCAGGTTCCCATTAAGCTAATTGTTATTTATCACACATGTAGCTTTTTAATGTGAAAAATGTAATGCAGTCCTTATCTGGTTTGTCTTCATAACTGCTCTATGAGAGGGAGCACTAATCGACTTATGGGGAACCGATGCTGAAATGCTTTGCCAAAAGCTTGCTATAGCTCAGTGTTCATCTGAATCCAACAGCACAGTCCTATGCATGTCTTTTCAGAAGCAAGTTAGCCTCAAATTCCCAGGTATCTGGAATAACTCCAAATTGTTAGCATCAGGTGACTGTCCTTGCAGCCCTTGTGCTCATTGGATAACAGGCCACCTAGAACAGGGGTGTCCAAAGTTTTTGGCAGGAGGGCCACATCATCTCTCTGACACCGTGTCAGGGGCCGAATTAATTTACATTTCAAATTTGAATAAATTTACATAAATGAATATATTAAAGATGAACTTATATGTGGTTGGTCTGTGGAACTCCTTGCCACAGGATGTGGTGATGGCATCTGGCCTGGACGCCTTTAAAAGGGGATTGGACAAGTTTCTGGAGGAAAAATCCATTACGGGTTACAAGCCATGATGTGAATGTACAACCTCCTGATTTTAGAAATGGGCTATGTCAGAATGCCAGTGCAAGGGAGGGCACCAGGATGAGGTCTCTTGTTATCTGGTGTGCTCCCTGGGGCATTTGGTGGGCCGCTGTGAGATACAGGAAGCTGGACTAGATGGGCCTACGGCCTGATCCAGTGGGACTGTTCTTATGTTCTTATGAATGAATGAAGGTCTTGCAATAGCTCAAGGCCTATATAAGACCTTGCACAAAGCAAGGCTGGCCTTTCCTTTGCTGCTGCTACTGCATCACAGACGTGAAACAACAAGCAGTGGAGGGAGCCCTTATCCCACAGCTCACTCGAGAGGCCAAACAGTTGCCCTCACGCTGAGAGCGGTTGCATTGGGCCAGTGTGGGCTCCAGTAAATCTCCGGAGGGCCAGAGGCTCATTGGAGGCTAGGGGCTCCCTGAGGGCTGCATAGAGAGGCCTTAAGGGCCACAAGTGGCCCCAGTGCCGGGGTTTGGGCACCCCTGACCTAGAAGGTTATGCCCTTTTAGTTTCCAGAGCAATAACCCTCCACACAGGCATCAAAATTGTCAGTGGTATTCCTCTGGCTGGACAATCTCCTGACTTCTCCATCTACTTCAAATGATCTCTCTCTCTCTCTCTCTCTCTCTCTCTCACACACACACACACACACACCGCAAATATGGATCTTGCAGGAAAGACACTTACACTGTAGTACAACCTGGATATTACAGGAAGGCCATCTCATTTCAGAGCACAGCACCCCCAACATTCCTCTTCCCACATTTCCCACCCACTTCTCTGAGAGGATGTACCCCACCTTCATGACAATGTTGACTTCCCTCTTTTCTTTAATCCTTTTCTACTACCCTTCTCCAACAGTGAAACAAAAGGCCAGTGAAACAGGGATGTGAAGTGGGTGGGGAGGCAGGTGAGAGCAGAGATTCCCCACTGGAGTCCTGGTGCCTCGCACTTCGGCGGCACTTTTCAGTGGACTCCGGTGGGGAGTCTCTGCCCTCCCCTGCCTCACTTGCTTCCCCACCCACCGCATGTCCCTGCAGTGAAAGGAAAGCACAAATCAGGTTGGAAATAAATTACGGTAATGGAAAAACGTGAGTATGCTTATTGTACAATGAAGGCAAAATAAAGCTCCATAAAGCAAGGAAATGCATAGTTTAGCAATTCATAAGTTAGCAATCTCACACTGGTAAGTCAGCATCCTTCTGTGCCTTCAACAGCCACAGGACAGGTAAAGGTTCAAGAGGTGTCGCTTTCCTCATTTTTCCCATGCTAGGAAAAAAAAAAATCTACCTGCATCTCTGTCACCCTGAATTTCTGTCATGCATGTCATGTCATTTCTGTCATGAAAGCTGTTGAAATCATACGCGCTTCACACACACACAAAAAGATAACAATGCTACCCCAGCTGACTGGGCAAAGAGGCACCTTTCAAAGCTGTGTCCTCTAGGGCAGGGGTCTCTAAACATTTCGACCGAAGGGCCACATCAAATATCTGGCAGTGTTGAGGGCAGGAAAAAAAAATTAAATATAAATACATTAGAGATGGAACTTAGGTGAATTAATAAATGAATGAATGGGCTCAAATGTCCAGGATTTCTCCAAGCACCAACCCAGCCAAAGAAATATAGCACGCACTTAAATAGACCCCCATTTGCCCACCCCAGAAGCACAACTCTGCTTGTGTTTGGTCAACTGGGCCAGAGGCTTTCAGGGAATCAGAGGTTCGCTGCGGGCTGTATAGAGGCTCGCCATGGGCTACATCTGTCTCCTGGGCCGGGGTTTGGAGACCTTTGCTCTATGGCAACTGTCCTTTGCCCCGGCATTGCATCTTTTCCAATGGTGTCTTCACTGTCCCTCTTTTTAGAGCCCATTCCTATCCCCCACACCCACAGGTGCAGCTGCATAAAAAATGGGTACACTGTATCCAGTAGGGGGAGCATAGCAGGAGGCTTCAAAAGGGAAAGGGGAATTAAATCCCCTTACCCCTGTGTAAGCCTCCCATCCTGCAATGGGTATCCTTTGACCTATATTGTATTGGCAACCTTCAGTCTTGAAAGACTATGGTATCGCGCTCTGAAAGGTGGTTCTGGCACAGCGTCTAGTGTGGCTGAAAAGGCCAATCCGGGATCTCTCCCACCGTCGGAAGCAGCCCCTGGCGTCATGCTCTACGCCAATCGAGCAAAGACTTATAACCGGTAAACTGCTGCTTCCCGTGTTGTGCCGACGCCGTATGGCGAAGTTGGAGTGTCCTCTCCAGTGCGCGAAGCCTGGGTAAAGAAGGTATGGAGGATAGGCTGTTACCCATGCAGCAAATCCCCCCTCTCCACGTCGCTGGAATGGTCCAATGGAAAGGCAGAAGCCAATACGGTTGGTTCCAGCGGCGTCGCAGGAGTTGCCAGAATGTGGCTGTGTTCAGCCATGAACTGCCTAAGGGACTCCGGCTCCTGATTTTGCCTCGAGGTTGACTCCTGAAGCCTTTTCCACAACTGGATGTAGCCACAAGGCAGTGGAGGTTTGAGGTCAGTTTCCTTCTCTTAGATGAGCTGCCTTCCTAGGCTGACGAGTCCCATCTACCTGGTAATATGGATAATTTGACCTTTGACCTACACTAAAGGTTACATTAGTGCAAGTCCAAGGAGAAAAATAGGGATGGGGAGGATACTGCTGGAGGGGTTTGAATCCAGTGCATCCCTTTGGTGTTTAATCCCCGCTCCTGCCACCTCCCTGCCCAATCATGCCCTCTTCCCACCCCATTTTGCCCCCTCCCCCCATTGCAGCCTTACTTGCTTTGGCAGGTGTAGGCAGCTCTGACAGTAGACCTGGAGTGCTACCATCTCATGTTGCAGCTCTCCTAAAATGATCACTTCATCAGCAGCCATTTTGCAACAGAAGTACTTTCCTCTGTCGCGAAGGCTCCACAAGCAGTGGTGGACCTCCCATTATGTTCCCATCCCACATTTGTAGTTACAGTCTCTCTCCCATTTAAGTATTACATTGGATGTTCAAGGGAATGTTCTTGAGAATGCGTGTTTAAGGGAAAGAAAATAAGAAAAGGTTATAGATTTCAAACAACAACTGACAAATAGGTACATATTGTAGAACCAAATCTGCTCTGGTTTCACCTGCAGGTTGGCCTAAAAAGAAATTCCGAATATGCAGGGCTGAGCACCGGTACTCTGCCTGGACTAAACTATTCAGTGTCTGTTGCAACTGAATAATTATTACCAATGTATAATTAGGCCATTCCATTGTGCAACGGGCTTTGCTCATCTCTAGTGTGTGGGTCACATTCAAATACAGTACAATAAACCAAAGTGGTGGTAATAACTTGTATTGTATTGGCAACCTTCAGTCTCGAAAGACTATGGTATCGCGCTCTGAAAGGTGGTTCTGGCACAGCGTCTAGTGTGGCTGAAAAGGCCAATCCGGGAGTGACAATCCCTTCCACACCGGGAGCAAGTGCAGTCTGTCCCTGGTCTGTCTCCCTGGCTATGGGCCTTCCTTCTTTGCCTCTTAGCCTCAGACTGTTGGCAAAGTGTCTCTTCAAACTGGGAAAGGCCATGCTGCACAGCCTGCCTCCAAGCGGGCCGCTCAGAGGCCAGGGTTTCCCACTTGTTGAGGTCCATCCCTAAGGCCTTCAGATCCCTCTTGCAGATGTCCTTGTATCGCAGCTGTGGTCTACCTGTAGGGCGCTTTCCTTGCACAAGTTCTCCATAGAGGAGATCCTTTGGGATCCGGCCATCATCCATTCTCACGACATGACCAAGCCAACGCAGGCGTCTCTGTTTCAGCAGTGAATACATGCTAGGGATTCCAGCACGTTCCAGGACTGTGTTGTTTGGAACTTTGTCCTGCCAGGTGATGCCGAGGATGCGTCGGAGGCAGCGCATGTGGAAAGCGCTCAGTTTCCTCTCCTGTTGTGAGCGAAGAGTCCATGACTCGCTGCAGTACAGAAGTGTACTCAGGACGCAAGCTCTGTAGACCTGGATCTTGGTATGTTCCGTCAGCTTCTTGTTGGACCAGACTCTCTTTGCGAGTCTGGAAAACGTGGTAGCTGCTTTACCGATGCGCTTGTTTAGCTCGGTATCGAGAGAATGAGTGTCGGAGATCGTTGAGCCAAGGTACACAAAGTCATGGACAACCTCCAGTTCATGCTCAGAGATTGTAATGCAGGGAGGTGAGTCCACATCCTGAACCATGACCTGTGTTTTCTTCAGGCTGATTGTCAGTCCAAAATCTTGGCAGGCCTTGCTAAAACGATCCATGAGCTGCTGGAGATCTTTGGCAGAGTGGGTAGTGACAGCTGCATCGTCGGCAAAGAGGAAGTCACGCAGACATTTCAGCTGGACTTTGGATTTTGCTCTCAGTCTGGAGAGGTTGAAGAGCTTTCCGTCTGATCTGGTCCGGAGATAGATGCCTTCTGTTGCAGTTCCAAAGGCCTGCTTCAGCAGGACAGCGAAGAAAATCCCAAACAAGGTTGGTGCAAGAACACAGCCCTGCTTCACTCCGCTTCGGATGTCAAAAGGGTCTGATGTGGAGCCATCGAAGACAACAGTGCCCTTCATGTCCTTGTGGAAAGATCTGATGATGCTGAGGAGCCTGGGTGGACATCCAATCTTGGGGAGAATCTGGAAGAGGCCGTCTCTGCTGACCAGGTCGAAAGCCTTTGTGAGATCTATGAAGGCTATAAAGAGTGGCTGTCGTTGTTCCCTGCATTTCTCCTGCAGTTGTCTAAGGGAGAATACCATATCAGTGGTGGACCTGTTGGCTCGGAATCCACACTGCGATTCTGGATAGACGCTCTCTGCAAGTACCTGGAGCCTCTTTAGTACAACTCGGGCAAACAGCTTTCCTACAACGCTAAGGAGAGAGATGCCGCGGTAGTTGTTGCAGTCACCCCTGTCACCTTTGTTCTTGTACAGCGTGATGATGTTTGCATCCCTCATGTCTTGAGGTACTCCACCTTCTCTCCAGCAGAGACAGAGGATTTCATGCAGCTCAGTGACGATGATCTCTTTGCAGCATTTTAGGACTTCAGCAGGGATGCTGTCTTTTCCAGGTGCCTTGCCAAAGGCAAGGGAGTCCAGGGCCACGTGAAGTTCTTCTAGGGTTGGTTCACTGTCAAGCTCTTCCAGCACAGGCAGGCACTCAATGTTGTTCAGTGCTTCTTCGGTGACTACATTTTCTCTGGAATATAGCTCAGAGTAGTGCTGCACCCAGCGTTCCATCTGCTGCGCCCGATCCTGGATGACCTCGCCTGTGGCAGACTTCAGAGGGGCAATTTTCTTCTGTGTTGGACCTAGGGCCTGCTTGATACCATCATACATCCCCTTGATGTTGCCCGTGTCAGCTGCTATCTGTATCTCGGAACAGAGCTGGAGCCAGTAGTCGTTAGCACATCTCCTGGCAGTCTGTTGGACTTTGCTGCGAGCAATTCGGAGGACCTGCAGGTTGCGCTCACTGGGACAGGCCTTGTATGCTGCTTGAGCTCTCCTCTTTTCCTCAATGACTGGTGTCAACTCCTCAGAGTGGGCTTCAAACCAGTCTGCCGCCTTGTTGGTCTTTTTGCCGAATATGGACAAGGCGGTGTTGTAAACGGTATTCTTGAAATGTTCCCATCTGTTGGATGCATTTGCGTCGGCCGGGCCTGGAAGAGATTCCTCAAGCGCTTGTGCAAATTCCTCCACTTTTCTCTGATCCCGGGTCTTGCTGGTATCAATGCGAGGTCTTCCTTCCTTTTTCGTGTGATACAGTCGCTTTGTTTGCAGTTTCACTCTGCTGCACACCAGGGAGTGGTCAGTGTCGCAGGCAGCACCATGATAACTGCGTGTGATCTTGATGCTGGGAAGGCTGGAGCGTCTGGTGAGGATCAGGTCGAGCTGGTGCCAGTGCTTTGATCTTGGATGTCTCCAAGAGACTCTATGTTGGGGCTTTGTGTTGAAAAACGTGTTGCTGACACAGAGATTACCACAGAGGTGGTAATAAACAGCCTCTTTATTACACATAGATGAACACATAGATGAACAGGCCTTGCTGAGGGAGAATCAGCATGGCTTCTGGAAGGGTAAGTCTTGCCTCACGAACCTTATAGAATTCTTTGAAAAGGTCAACAGGCATGTGGATGTGGGAGAACCCGTGGACATTATATATCTGGACTTTCAGAAGGCGTTCGACACGGTCCCTCACCAAAGGCTACTGAAAAAACTCCTCAGTCAGGGAATTAGAGGGCAGGTCCTCTCCTGGACTGAGACCTGGTTGAAGACCAGGAAACAGAGAGTGGGTGTCAATGGGCAATTTTCACAATGGAGAGAGGTGAAAAGCGGTGTGCCCCAAGGATCTGTCCTGGGACCGGTGCTTTTCAACCTCTTCATAAATGACCTGGAGGCAGGGTTGAGCAGTGAGGTTGCAAAGTTTGCAGACGACACCAAACTTTTCCGAGTGGTGAAGAGCAGAAGTGATTGTGAGGAGCTCCAGAAGGATCTCTCCAGACTGGCACAATGGGCAGCAAAATGGCAGATGCGCTTCAATGTCAGTAAGCGTAAAGTCATGCACATTGGGGCAAAAAATCAAAACTTTAGATATAGGCTGATGGGTTCTGAGCTGTCTGTGACAGATCAGGAGAGAGATCTTGGAGTGGTGGTGGACAGGTCGATGAAAGTGTCAACCCAATGTGCGGCGGCAGTGAAGAAGGCCAATTCTATGCTTGGGATCATTAGGAAGGGTATTGAGAACAAAACGGCTAATATTATAATGCCGTTGTACAAATCTATGGTAAGGCCACACCTGGAGTATTGTGCCCAGTTCTGGTCGCCGCATCTCAAAAAAGACATAGTGGAAATGGAAAAGGTGCAAAAGAGAGCAACTAAGATGATTATGGGGCTGGGGCACCTTCCTTATGAGGAAAGGCTACGGCGTTTGGGCCTCTTCAGCCTAGAAAAGAGATGCCTGAGGGGGGACATGATTGAGACATACAAAATTATGCAGGGGATGGACAAAGTGGATAGAGAGACGTTCTTTACACTCTCACATAACACCAGAACCAGGGGACATCCATTAAAATTGAGTGTTGGGCGGGTTAGGACAGACAAAAGAAAATATTTCTTTACTCAGCATGTGGTTGGTCTGTGGAACTCCTTGCCACAGGATGTGGTAATGGCGTCTGGCCTGGGCGCCTTTAAAAGGGGATTGGACAAGTTTCTGGAGGAAAAATCCATTACGGGGTACAAGCCATGAAGTGTATGTGCAGCCTCCTGATTTTAGAAATGGGTTATGTCAGAATGCCAGATGCAAGGGAGGGCACCAGGATGCAGGCCTTTTGTTATCTGGTGTGCTCCCTGGGACATTTGGTGGGCCGCTGTGAGATACAGGAAGCTGGACTAGATGGGCCTATGGCCTGATCCAGTGGGGCTGTTCTTATGTTCTTAAACTACAATTCCCAGGAGGCCTTGCAGGTCTCTTGTTATCTGGTGTGCTCCCTGGGCATTTGGTGGGCTGCTGTGAGATACAGGAAGCTGGACTAGATGGGCCTATGGCCTGATCCAGTGGGGCTGTTCTTGTTCACTATGCAGAAACAGAGGAAGAGTGGGGCTACTTGTGGTTACTGGTGAGCATAGCATGGCAGAGTTGGTGGGAGGGGTGTCACGTCAGCCCCTTAGAGGTATGCAGCTATTGACAGGTATCCCCTGAGGGTCACTGATATGGGGCACTGCTGGTGAGTCAGCAGCCATGTGGGTACATGGTGCTGACCTGGCTTTCCTCTTCTTTCTACACCACTGCATACCCCCTCTCTCCATGTCAATCACTGCCCATCAACAACTTCACTCCCACGTCAGCTACTGTGGGATATTGGGGCCCAATCCTATCCAACTTTCTAGCACTGATGCAGCTGCAATGCAGTTCCAAGGTAAGGGAACACTTGTTCCCTTACCTTGAGGAGGCCTCTATGACTGCCTCCCCACTGCAGGATGCAGCGAATGCCCCATTGTCATGGCTACATTGACACTGAGAGAGCCAGGGTGGTGTAGTGGTTTGGGAGGTGGACTTAGACCTGGATGATCCAGGTTCAAATTCCCCCTCAGCCACAAAACTTCCTGGGTGACCTTGGGCCAGTCACTTTCTCTCAGCCTCACCTACCTAACAGGGTTGTTGTGAGGACAAGAAAGAGGGGAGGAGCAGCTATGTAAACTGCCCTGAGCTCTTTGGAGGAAGGGCGGTATAAAAAATGTGAAAAATAAATAAAAATAAATTGGCAAGTTGGATGGGATTGGGCCCTTGGTCAGTTTCTCAAGAAGGGTATAAACAGCCCAGAACAAAACAAGTCAGACTATATTTAATATTCCTTTAGGCCGTATGTTTTTATGTGTTTTTTTCAACCATGAATAATACTATAAGAGCAGCCTTCCCCTCCACTGGAATCCCAAATTGAGATGGAACTAATTAAGGAAAAAAAATTTGTATTTAAAGTGGGTCTTTCTCTTCCCCCCCCTCCCCCGGACATCCACCAAATATATTTTAAAATCCGTGGAAGATATTTTAATTTGGGTTGTGTCTAATGTTCTCTCATTTTAATATTTCCGTTGAAAGTAGCACAAAAAAGTTGGAGCACATCATATTGCAGGAAAATATTTATGCCACTGAACATCCATATTGTTTTCATCATGTTCAGCATTCTTTGGTTACCTGGCTCATAGATTTTCGCAGAACCATTTCCCTTCTCAATTATTTATGAGCTTAATTTACTCATGCTGTTGTTGAATTTTATTGGCTGTGGTTTACCTACGTTATGTTGTTTAGAAGTGCTTGTGGTCTGCTAGAAGTGCTTTAATATGCTACATTTTCAAATTCCCATTTGATTATGAAATTTTACCCCCAAATTCATAATTCAAATTTTAAAATTGAAACTCAACATTGAAAAATTACACTGTCCTGTATGAGAAAATGTGTTCCAATTTTATTGCAAATCATCTATCAGATACTGTCAAATGTTAGCTGCTATATCAGATATTATCTAATGCTGGCTACTTCTCCTGCCTTACTTCAGTCATAATCTTATATGAGTTAATGAAAAATTCAAGGTAAAGAAGGAAGGGAGACAGACCAGGGACAGACTACACTTGTTCCCAGTGTGGAAGGGATTGTCACTCCCGAATCAGCCTTTTCAGCCACACTAGACACTGTTCCAGAACCACCATTCAGAGCATGATACCATAGTCTTTCAAAACTGAAGGTTGCCAACAACCTCTTATAATTCATTGATCTCTTTTTAACCACTTTATTGCAAGCATGGACCCAAAGTGAGTCAGCTTATGAATATGACTTAACCAGCTGTGTTTCCTAGAATCACACATGTGCCTAATAGCTCACTGAGACCTGATGTGGAGTTAAATTTAACTATACAGGGGTGTCCCCTTATCTGTGGGACTTCTGTTCTGGAATCCCCATGGATAGCCAAAACCATGAATACGGGCAAATGCCAATCCCTGCAGCCTGGATCCTTCAGAGGGGAGCCCAGCTCCCCTCCACTCTGGAGAGGCTTCTGAGCCCCGCTGAGGCCACGGGCATTTGCCCATGGGGCTTAGAATGGTGGGTCTCAGAATGGCCATTTTCAGCCAAAAAATATAACTTCTGGTTTTCAACCAAAAACGGGAGGTGATGTTTTTTGGCCAAAAACAGCCCTTCTGAGGACCGCCAAGGCTGCGGGCATCCACCTGAGGCATATGCCCATGGCCTCGGTAGGGCTTGGAAGCCCTTCTGGAGGGTAAGGGGAGCTGGGTTCCCCTTGCCTCCAAAGTGGGCTCATTTGGTGGGCCCCATGGGCCCAATCCATGGTTAACTGAAACCACGAATATGGGATTCATATATGTGGGGGTCCCCCCTGTAAACAGCAAGTGAGCAAAACTGGATGAAACTACACTGGGGTAAGGAGGATATATTTATTTATTTAAATGATTTCTATACTGCTTTTTCTAAAAAAAAAAAAAAGCAGTGTTCAACAGAAAGTAAACATACAAAAGATTAAAAAAACACATCAGAATAAATAACTTTAAAATGAAAACCATTAAAACAATTTTAAAAAATATTTTTAGTGGTTTGCCCCTATGACTTGGATCTCAATCACACTGCCCTGCATGCTATTTTTATATTTTTAAAGAAAAATTTCAATTGAAAGCTAATTGAACCACTGAAGGCCTTCTATCTCTGCTACAATTTCACCCATTTTTACTGCCCCCCCCACTTGCTAACTCCCCATCAGATTTAATTGCACTACTAAATGCATGTGACTTGGCCCTAAGAGAGAATGACATAAAAAACACTATTGTGAAACAAATTTAAATGAAACCATTGAGTTCTGGTGAGATAGACCATAATGAATTATAAAGGCAAGTAAAGGCTATAGAGAGTATATAAATAAAGCACATACATAAAAATGGTCTTGTTCATGACTGACTGTTGGGATGTTATCATTTATTATCATTTTCATTTTTGCTTTTTAATTTTTGCATTATCATTATCATTTATATTAATGTTATCATTAATGATTAATGATCCTATTCCTATTCATGTTTACATAAGATCATTGTGTTTTCCACAGGATATACATTTATACCAAAGCCTGGGGCAAGGGGAAGAATCCCAAAAAATATATTTAAAAAATGTAGACCAACAATATCATCCTGTTGTAAAGCTTGCCACACAAATGCTTATCTACATGTTGGATCTACCAAGTAGAGCAGTTGTTTATTCAATACTTGGGTGTAGCAACCAAGAGCCAACACTTGTCGAGTTGGCTCACCTGCTTGAATGGGGATGCTAAGTCACAGGACATAGACAGATGACTTCCTTCCCTGGAAGGCTTAATGGAGGAGGAAGCATCAAATTAAGACATCAAAGTATGAGTTGCCTTATAAAGCTTGTATTTCAACTTTTCCATCCAGAATCTCACCTCTTTGGTACCTACTCACAATTTCAACTTCAAATGTGGAAGAAAACAATGAATGAAAAATAGCACACTGATTCTCCTGCTACCTGGAGAATCAGGTACCTGGGGGGGAAAAAGATGCATTTGAAATGGTTTATGTATTTTTAGTAGGGGGAGAACTACCTATTATCTCAGCATAGCATCTGTTCCAGTAGCTGATGCTTGTGTCTCTCTCGAGTTTATTTTTTCAGACAAGGAACTTTTTTTTTTTCAAATTTCTTTTGGCTACAATACTATACACACTTTCCTGGGAGTAAGTCTCAATGAACACAATGGGACTTACTTCTTAGTAGACATGCATAGGATTGTGCTGTTTGTGGTATAAAGTGGCCTTGAGAACTATTTTGTTGGAAAGAGGTATACAAACATCAATATCTTTCAAGAAACCTGTCTCTAAGGTCAAATCTAGATTTCTGCATCACATCTGCCCCTTTCTTCCCTGAGTTGTCTGACTGTTTAGACAATGTTCTTGACAGCTAAGCTTCACATGTACTTCCTTCTTGCATTATCTATCGCTGCTACATTTGAGTACTCCGGATGATAGCCTGGCACAGAAAATTTGAGAATAATCAAATACAACATGCATTTCACAAACAGAGAAACCGCCACCACTTTCTTGTTAAGCATTTCTTACCGGACGTAAACCAGAGCATGAAGCAGCTGTGACCACATCGAAGGCATGTGTTGTTATAAAAGGCAATTTTCTTGGCCGACGTTTCTGAAACATGCTTAGGGCTATTTTGCTGACAGGTGTCATTGAGAAGGAGCCTTAAAAATGAAACTTGAGACCCGCCCTTTTCTATTGCAGGAGGGAAATAGATCCCAGCCCATTTTCTCCTACTCCAGTAGACGAGGAAGTCCATCAAATGCCTGCAAAATGAACAGACTGATTGCCTGGAGGCAGGAGGTTGTGAAAGCTAATCGTACTCCCTCCCCCTTTTTTCGCTCCTTCCAATGTCTACATTTGTGCATCAGATATCACGGGACTTTGGCTAC
The DNA here is from genome assembly GCF_035046505.1 of Tiliqua scincoides. Classification (NCBI taxonomy): domain Eukaryota; kingdom Metazoa; phylum Chordata; class Lepidosauria; order Squamata; family Scincidae; genus Tiliqua; species Tiliqua scincoides. The sequence goes on from NC_089821.1 coordinate 16,099,675, forward strand.
ATGCCAGATTATGAACAAAATTACACAGGACTAAAAAAAACTTTTTAAAAAATTGCCAAGGGTGTTTGAATGAATTTAGTCTATTTTGGGGTGCTGAATCCAAAAATGGCATTTGCCTGGTTTGCTATAGTGTGGGGGGTACAGTGTAGCCCCCTTATATGTTGATTCAAGCAGCTTTCTCATCTAGGAAGCCAACGCTTGGTTTCCTCTCAAGGAAGCTGCCTGAACAGCATATCGGGTGGCTGTGCCGTACCCCCACAAATTATAGCAAATTGGGCAAAACCAATGCCATTTTTGGATTTAGCACCTCAAATATACCCAATGATAGATCTAACTTTTAAGACAGCAAAGTGGTCACAGGCCTATGTGATCATTTATTTTTTTTTCCAGTGAAACACATTTAGGGCACAATCCTGAGGCTCCCTTGGGACTTATGCCGGCTCAGGAGGGTCGCAAACATGCCATAAGGCACGTATGCTGCCTCCCTGTGAGTCAGCTAGGCTGGCACGTGGAGGTGCGCCAGCCTGCTGAGGCTTACTTAAGCCTCTGTGCCAACAGAGGCGCCGACCCTTGCGTTGGCTGACCCAAGACTCTGGGATGATCAGGGAGGAGGTGGGAGGGAGGCGTTCCGGGGCGAGGGGGGAGGTGATGGGCAGCCCCGGGGGCAGACAGGGAGCAGGAGGCAGGGCTGGGACCCAGCGGTTATGACGGATCCCAACCCCGTAACCCGAGCAGCACAGAGTGGCTTCAAGCCACCTCCTGAGGTGGCACAAGTCCGAGGAGACCCATAGAGACTGCAGTGGCTTACCCGGAGGTAAGAGGAAGAGTTTCCCCTTACCTCTGGCTGAGCCACTTTGGGCACCTATCCTGTGTGGATACAACGCAAGCCTCTTGGTTTGCCTGTTCTAGTGCAAGATAGGATTGTGCCCTTAAAGACTTTACCTCACCACATAATTCATCAAAAGAATTCTTTATCCCGAGAAAAATTGGTTGTAACCAAAACATAGTGGCCACCATGTGTTCCCCCCTTGCTCTGCCCGGTCTTGTGGGTAGGCGGAATCATTACTGAATCAATCATTATTGAAATTAGTGGCATCTTAAAGCATGCTTTTAAGGGGTTAAACAGCATAATGGATGTACAATGACTTTGGGGCCTTTGTAAATTAAACTAGATTTGCCAATGCACACCTACAAAAGCAGGTGTGATTTGTTTTCTTTAAGTTGCTTTCCTCAGTATCTTAGCTGAGAATCTGAAACACTGCCTGAGGCTTCCTAGAGTTCTTCTGGGAATATTCCTAGGTAAGATAGTCTCTAGTAGATTAATTTGAAGGTTACACAACAAACAAAATCTCCAGAGAAGACCCAGGGTTTATTTTAGTGCCAGGATTTATTAGGCTTAAGGTTCTATCCTGGAAAAAAAAAAAAAAGCAGGGATTGCAGTTTAAATTAGGTGGCAACAAATTTGAGAAGCATTTTGGAGACTGGTCAACTGAATAATAGTACTTTTAATATAATGAACATCCAAGATAATCATCAAGTGCTGCATGTTGCTTGAATCAAATCAATATTTTAATGTACATTTGTTTAGTGAATTACAGCCCAAACCTAGCTAAATTCCTGCACATTGATGCAGCTGCACCGGTGTGTGGGCTACACTGCGTGCTGCAAGGGAATGTCACAGGGTAAGTCTGCTGCAATGGGTCAACCTGGTGCAAATCTGCCACAATATCACTCACACAAATCTGGGTTGATCTCTATTGGCAGAGCAGGCTTAGGAAGGGAGATAGGATATACTGCTTTCTGGCGCCACTGATTCCACACCCACCTGAGCCTGATATGCCCTTTCCCTGCCCCACTGACAGCCTCCCTCATGCCATTCCACCCTCTTCCACCCTCCCCTGCCCCTGCATCAGATGCACCTGGTCTGGAGGGCTTCCCTGCAGCCACTGATGTCAGGAGGAAAGCTTCAGCTTTCCCACAGGCATGCCTGGTCTTCATACTGTCACAGCGTGCTTTATGGTGCTTTTGAGCTAGCACATGCCAGCGAAATGTGTTCTGCTGGCGCTATTGGGTGATAGAACTGGGCCATTCACTTAACTGGTTGTAATACTATATTTGAAATTACAAATGAAAGATTGGAACTACACATAGTATGAACTGAGAATAACTTGTGACCTGAAGTCAAATATAAAATAATTCTCAGTCCAAATATAATCTAACCCAGAAACTCTGTGTCTAGTAAGGCAAAGGTAGACTTCAGGCCAACTTCAGGCCAATATTTCTTTCAAATATTTATATCCCACAAAGCTTTTGTCCCATTTAAGGAATCACCAGAGTGACTAACCCCCCCCCCAAAAAAAAAAAATTCAAAACTAAAACAGTAACTAAAAGGCAAACGATCATGTTTCAAATCTAAAAGATTCCACAATTCAGTCTTCGTAAAGAAATTAAACATGTTATTTGCCCATGCACTCCCCAATGAACATGTGAGACAAAGACAGGGGTGAATGGACCATTTTACTAACAGTTGGTTACAAAAAAACAGATGGGCCATGATTCAAATGACTTGGACCCGAGATGCAGAAACACACATATGAACTTGTACAGATTTGAATCACGCATGTCAAAAACTTGGGCGCTGACCTGGGATTTGGTGATTTTACCCTAAAAATGAAAAGACTCAAATAGACTCAAGACTCACTTTTGTGTGTGCTTGTGACTCTGTTTTGTGCTTGCTTGCTTTTTTTTTTTTGCCACTTCCTCAACTTATTTCTCGATAGGACTCAAACTTGAGTCAAAATTTTTAAACAAATGACTTTGGACAAGTTGCTACAGCTGCCATTATGATTCGTGGATGACTCAAGTCAAGGGTGCAGAGACTTGAGATTCTACTTCGAGGTGTGGCTCCAGCACATCGCTGCAAAAGATGGAAACATGAGACCTTTCGCAGTTAGGGAATGACAGACCATAATGCGGAGGGTGCTTAACTAAGGGTGTCAGACAACTGGCCAACCCCCTGTCTGGGCATTCCTTTCCTCACTCCAAGCTGGACCCCCTGCAGGGGACAAGCTTATCACAGTCAACCCCCATAAGGGAGAGAGGCAGCCAGACCAAAGAAGCCTGCCTCAAGCTGGAAGCATCTGAGGCTCTCATGGTGATCCAGGCCAGGGACAATGCAGCTAGCCCAGGCCTGATCCAGGTCCCTGGCCTGATCCAGGCCAGGGACAATGCATCAGCGAGCAACTGAGGAGTGAAAATGAGTTCTTGCTCTGCCGTTGCTGACCTCAGTGTGCACCCCAAATGCCAACTTCAAGTCTTTGTGCTTGCGCTACCCTGCCATAAGAGGGATTAGCCTAGAACAAGGCACTTAGCCAGTTCGGGAACAATGATTGGGCTTGGGCCCTTTTGAAACAGGAGCTTTGCTGGAAGGGGCACCACCCCATTTCTGGTTCCTGTATTGGCCCTTATCAGGCTTGTTCTACTTGCCTTTGCCAGAGGAGCAGAGAGGGTGCTTGGACCCGCACAGGCTGCCTGTGTGTTCGTAGGGACAATTTCACTGGGAATTTCGCGCTTTTAGGTTGTACTCAAAGCAGATATGTGGGGGTTGAACCCAGTGTCCCATGGACTGACTATTGGTGTTCCCCAGCATGATGCAGGCAATAATATGCCTACTGCCTGAACAATCTCCTTGCAAGAACCTGGAAGGTACCACAAGCTGGTCCCACAGCTTCCCCTGGCATCTCCCAGCTCAGAAGGGGATCCTGAGCTGCTCTTATCCCAAAATGCTCATTATAAGACATCCATCCTGACCCCATAAAGCTCCTAATGATCTGGTGAAATATTTAAATATTTTAAAAGGATGGGGCCCCTGTGTAGTTGGCCTGCATGACCAAACCACCGAAGATGGTGTAACTGTATAGCCAGTTGATCCAGTTTTGATCTTCTGTTTGTGGGTGGTCTCTTGATTGTGGACAGGTTCCACTATGATGGCGACACTCAGGTTCCCTATACAGCATGCTGAACAGGTCAACACATTTGCCCCTCCAAATTTTGTCCTTCACCACAGGAGCTAGGTAACCCCAAGGCGAAGAGCAACCTCCCCATAAGACAAGGGAGGATAAGAGGCCTGTTGCCAGGGGAGGTTGCCAGCAAACCCCAGATAAGCCCCATAAGAGGTGGCATAACATTCAGCGTTGCTAAGAAAAGTAGTAATAAAGCCTGAAGCAAGTCAGGTAATCTGCTAATCCATTTACATAACAACAGAAGTGAGAAATAGCTTCTCACTCAGCCCAGTGAATCAAGGCAATGCCTGAAACTTTAGCCTACATTATGTTCATCATGCTTATGTTTATGTACATTATGTTTAGCTCACATTAGGTCACCTTATGTTCCACGGAGTTATATATGAATAGTAATAAGCAGAAACATCCCCCAAGAGGAAGAATTTATGCAGTATGACTGAATATTTCTCCATTTGCAAATAGTGACTCCTGTTCCAGCCAATCTTGCATTTCAACACCAGTTTGTTACGGAAGGGCTTCAATCAAAGTCGCTCCCCGAGGCTTGGAACTTTCACTAAAAGCGGACGCAAAGCACTTCTGATTGGCAGGAGGTGCTTTGTGCCCACTTTTAGCAAATGTTCCAAGCCTCGGGGAGCGCAGTGCAGGGCTGTGTAGGACTCCCTGCATCTCCTGCAGCCTGCTGCAGCCCTGCCTTCTGAAAGTAAGTGCAAAGCAACCCCCTTGCCCCCTCCTTAGCATCCCTCCTGGGGATCCCTCCTGGGGATCACATCACTGCCTTACCCCCCCTTCCCGCAAGAACTTACTGAGGGAGTAAAGATCCCTCAAAGTTTGAGAACCACTGCTCTATACTATACCAACGCACGAAGCATGGAGAACAAACAAGATCAACTAGCACTGTTGCTACAGGGAGGTCTGTATGATCTCATAGGTATTATTGCAAACGGATGGGATGAGATGCACACCTAGAATGAATTAACCATAGTATACAACATACTCAAGCGGAAGAAACAAAACAGGAATGGTGAGGAGTAGTGGTACCTGTTAAGGAAGTTTGCGTCTATGAGGAAATCCAGGAAGGTGAAAGGCCAGGTAAGAGCATTGGAGTAAAAATAAAAGAGTGTGAACTTGATGATAAAATACCTCTGAAGGTCTGTTACAGCTGCCAAGCCATAAGGAAGACCTGGGCAATGCTCTCCTGGAGCAAAGAGCCAAGTTTTCAAAGAGGACAGATGTGGTAGTAATTGGAAACTTCAGCTATCTAGAAATGAACAGTTGTTCAAATGTTATTTTGTCAATGCCTATATTGACCAGATATTTCTTAAGGGTCTTCAGCATTGCACCTAGTATACCAATGACAATAGAGCTGCTTCTCCTGCCCCCAAAATAAGCTGCGTTTCAATTTCCAGTTCTTTGTATTTTGTGATCTTCTTCCAATTGTTTCTCCTCAATTTGATTATCTCTGGAATGGCCACATCAATAAGCATCACTTGTTTCTTCTCATCCACAGTTATTTGTGGTGTATTGTGTTCCTATTTTTTATCTGTCTGGATTTTGACATCCCACAAGATGCTGACCTGCTCATTTTCTACTACCTTCTCAGGTATGTGCTCTCACCATATTTTTACGTCATTCCAGAATTCTTACACAAGTGGAGCATAGTTGCAATTTCAGTATTATTATTATTATTATTATTATTATTATCATCATCATCATCATCATCATCATCATCATCATCATCATCATCATCATTATCATTATCATTATCATTATCATTATTATTAAGAATATTTATATTGCTTTTCAACAGGAGTCATTCATAAAGCGGTTTACATAGAAAAATAAATCAGTAAATAGGTCCCTGTCTCCAAAGGGCTCACAATCTAAAAATATTCAGAAGAGAGACCAGTAACAGCCAATAGAAAAGAGGCCATGTTGGGATGAAGAGGGACAGTTGCTCTCCCCCTGCTAAATATAAGAGGACACCACTTTGAAAGGTGCCTCCTTGCCCAGTTCGTAAGGAGTATGTCCTTTCCTAACAGCAAAAGCAGTGCTACACCAATCCTTGGAACATGTTTAGGCACTGCCTATCTCTTCTGCCATTTTTTCCGCTCTGTTGCTCTTTGCAAAGCCTGGAGGATCAAGTATTTATTATTCTGGATGTTGTAGCTTGTCAGTTCCACCAGTTTATCAAAATTTTCCGCGGTGTACTGAAGATGTTGTATTGCATAAGGTGAATGGGGACCAGTCACATCAACTTCACCATATTTCATTTCAGAGGGACTGCGTTGCACACCTGCAAAACAGTTCAACAAACAAAAAGGACAAGTCAGGGTGCACGGCAGAATTCTAGAGTAGAAACATCTGCTCTCCTTCCATGACTCACAATTACTGTAATCTCTTCTAAAGAATGTCAGTGGTAGTACCTGGGAGGGGCAAAGGTGACAAATGTCCTATGTGCCAAGCTGGGAGGGCAGCACCGTGCCACCTTCCACCACGGTGCCCCCTCCATGGCAGTCAGGGTCTTTTGCCTATATGGGGAGCAGGAAGCCTCCCCAACCCTCAGAAGACCCTGTAAAGGTCTTGGGGGGCCAAAAAAAAATCACTTTCAGTTTCATGGAGGAAACAACAAGTGACATTTTTAAGCCCTTAGAACAGAGGTTCCCAACTGTGAGCTGTGGCTCTCTGTGGAGTCGCAGAAAACAGCCAGGGGGGCTGTGGAATTCTCATGAAAAACCTATTGTCCTATACAATGTGTATTATTGTAGCTCTAAAGGGTAGTCCTGGCCAATAGCCCAATAGGTCCAGGGAGACACCAGTTGAAAATGTTTGGGAACCACTACCTTAGAAGGCTAATGAGGACTGGGGAGGCTTCCCCACCCCTCAGAAGGCCTTCTAAGGGCATAAAAACGTCACTTCTCGTTTCCTCCATGAAACTGGAAGTGGTGTTTTTCGGCTCTCTGAGGCCTTTACAAGGCCTTTGGAGGGTTGGGGAGGGTGTGCATGCCTCCCTGAGTCTCCTGAAGGGAGGCAGAGGGTGGCAGCCTGCCAGTGGGGGGGACGGGACGGGATGGAAGCCTGCGGTCATGGCCCGGGCAGTACCAGGGCCAGGATCTCCACTGAAGAATGTCAAAGACCCAAAGAGAAGGGCACACAACGAGAAATTACCTAGTGGAAGAATATTTGAGCTTTAAATAATCATAATATTTTATTTATTTGCAATAGCTTACATGGTTCAGTTTATATGCACCCGTTCAGTTCCAAAATCATCATACTAAGGAAGGATTAAGAAGAGATTTATATGAGTGCCAAAAATGCAGGATGGTTTAGTAGGAGGATTAGTTGTGATAATTATGCCAGTGTCTGGGTTTGTTCTGTGTAATCAGCAATGAGTTATGATAATAAAAAGCTTGTTGGAGCCATGAATATGAATACACTGTTTATAACTTACCTGGTGCTTTATATTTTCTGAAGGTGTCATTTACTAAAGGGAAGAAAACCACAATGGGTGCTCTTGAACTCTTGGCATCTTCAAAGACATAGCACTCCTTCAGATCCCTTTCCTTAAGATTACTCAAATCTATACGGGGGAACGGAATTCCTTGCTTTAAAAAGTACCTGGAGGCTTCTTCTAATGGCTGGATTATCATAGGACAAAACAAAAACAGAGGTAAGACTGTGTGCTATGTCTTTATTCATACTCAGTATAGTTTGTTTTAAAATACATATTTTAGTGGTTTGTGACCTGCCCAATGAATTGAAACTAGACATTTGCACCAATGGAGGGCTGCACGGGAGTATGACAGCATGCATGTATTTCCCATTCTCCGTGACAACATATTGTGCCGCCTGCATGTGCATCTATGCGGGGAGTGGCGGAGGGGAACAGGGACATGGTTCGGTTGAGCCTGCAGGAATCCTCTGTGCAAGTGCTTTGCAACTGCACTGGATCAAGATTGTGCCCATAGTATTTATATGCCGCTTGAAAGTGTTCCAAGTGATCCACATAGTACATAGTTGGCAACCTTCAGTCTCGAAAGACTATGGTATCGCGCTCTGAAAGGTGGTTCTGGAACAGCGTCTAGTGTGGCTGAAAAAGCCGATTCGGGAGTGACAATCCCTTCCACACTGGGAGCAAGTGCAGTCTGTCCCTGGCCTGTCTCCCTGGCTATGGGCCTTCCTTCTTTGCCTCTTAGCCTCAGACTGTTGGCCAAGTGTCTCTTCAAACTGGGAAAGGCCATGTTGCACAGCCTGCCTCCAAGCGGGCCGCTCAGAGGCCAGGGTTTCCCACTTGTTGAGGTCCACTCCTAAGGCCTTCAGATCCCTCTTGCAGATGTCCTTGTATCGCAGCTGTGGTCTACCTGTAGGGCACTTTCCTTGCACGAGTTCTCCATACAGGAGATCCTTTGGGATCCGGCCATCATCCATTCTCACGACATGACCGAGCCAACGCAGGCGTCTCTGTTTCAGTAGTGCATACATGCTAGGGATTCCAGCACGTTCCAGGACTGTGTTGTTTGAAACTTTGTCCTGCCAGGTGATGCCGAGAATACGTCGGAGGCAGCGCATGTGGAAAGCATTCAGTTTCCTCTCCTGTTGTGAGTGAAGAGTCCATGACTCGCTGCAGTACAGAAGTGTACTCAGGACGCAAGCTCTGTAGACCTGGATCTTGGTATGTTCCGTTAGCTTCTTGTTGGACCAGACTCTCTTTGTGAGTCTGGAAAACGTGGTAGCTGCTTTACCGATGTGTTTGTTTAGCTCGGTATCGAGAGAAAGAGTGTCGGAGATCGTTGAGCCAAGGTACACAAAGTCATGGACAACCTCCAGTTCATGTGCAGAGATTGTAATGCAGGGAGGTAAGTCCACATCCTGAACCATGACCTGTGTTTTCTTCAGGCTGATTGTCAGTCCAAAATCTTGGCAGGCCTTGCTAAAACGATCCATGAGCTGCTGGAGATCTTTGGCAGAGTGGGTAGTGATAGCTGCATTGTCGGCAAAGAGTAAGTCACGCAGACATTTCAGCTGGACTTTGGACTTTGCTCTCAGTCTGGAGAGGTTGAAGAGCTTTCCATCTGATCTGGTCCGGAGATAGATGCCTTCTGTTGTAGTTCCAAAGGCCTGCTTCAGCAGGACAGCGAAGAAGATCCCAAACAAGGTTGGTGCAAGAACACAGCCCTGCTTCACGCCGCTTCGGATGTCAAAGGGGTGTGATGTGGAGCCATCAAAGACAACAGTGCCCTTCATGTCCTTGTGGAAGGATCTGATGATGCTGAGGAGCCTGGGTGGACATCCAATCTTGGGGAGAATCTTGAAGAGGCCATCCCTGCTGACCAGGTCGAAAGCCTTCGTGAGATCTATGAAGGCTATAAAGAGTGGCTGTCGTTGTTCCCTGCATTTCTCCTGCAGTTGTCTAAGGGAGAATACCATATCAGTGGTGGACCTGTTGGCTCGGAATCCACGCTGTGACTCTGGATAAATGCTCTCTGCAAGTACCTGGAGCCTCTTTAGTGCAACTCGGGCAAACAACTTTCCTACAACGCTAAGGAGAGAGATGCCACGGTAGTTGTTGCTACCTGTCGCCTTTGTTCTTGTACAGCGTGATGATGTTTGCATCCCTCATGTCTTGAGGTACTCCACCTTCTCTCCAGCAGAGACAAAGGATTTCATGCAGCTCAGTGATGATGATTTCTTTGCAGCACTTTAGGACTTCAGCAGGACTTCAGTAAGTGATCCACATACATTATCTTGATCCTTACAACCACCTTCCAAAATATGCTGGTGTCATTCTCACCACATCACAAATGGAGAGATGAGACTGAACAATAGTAGCAGCTCTAAGGTCACCTAGTGAGTTCATGGCAAATGCAAGATTTGAATCATAGACTTCTTGATCCACAATTCAGATGCTGCACCAGCTCTCAATTGCTTGATAAGAAAAAATGGAGTAAGTGAAGTGCATGACGATTAAGGGAAGATGAACAGGAGGATCAAGGAAGCAAGAACTATTACGGAAAAGACGTAGCATTGAGGACTACTGCGCTACTCCATGATTATTATCAAGAACTAGCTGGCACAGTGCAGCCCTAGGACTATAAAAAAGCCTAAATCTGGTTGGATCAGGCCATAGGCCCATCTAGTCCAGCTTCCTGTATCTCACAGTGGCCCACCAAATGCTTCAGGGAGCACACAAGACAACTGACACAACCTGCATCCCGGTGCCCTCCCCTGCATCTGGCAATCAGAGGCAGCCTGCCTCTAAAACCAAGAGCTTGCACATGCCTACTATGAGTTGTAACCCATAATGAACTTCTCCTCCAGAAATTTGTCCAATCCTCTCTTAAAGGCATCCAGGCAAGATGCCATAACTACTTCTTGTGGCAAAGAGCTCCACAAACTAATTACACCCTGGGTAAAGAAATATTTTCTTCTGTCTGTCCTAACTCTCCTAACACTCAACTTTCGTGGATGTCCCCTGGTTCTGGTGTTATGTGAGAGGGAAAAGAGCATCTCTCTATCCACTTTGTTCATCCCCTGCATGATTTTGTATGTTTCAATCATGTCCCCCCCCATCAGGCGCCTCTTTTCTAGACTGAAGAGACCCAAACATTGTAGCCTTTCCTCATAGGGAAGGTGCCCCAGCCCAGTAATCATTTTGGTTGCTCTCTTTCGCACTTTTCCATCTCCACTCTATCCTTTTTGAGATGTGGAGACCAGAACTGGATGCAGTACTCCAGGTGTGGCCTTACGATCGATTTGTACAACAGCATTACAATATTAGCCGTCTTATTCTAAATGCCTTTTCTAATTATCACAAGAATGGAATCATGGAATCTAGGGCAAAACATAGTTTGGTTCACAATTCAAAGGGCCACAGCAACAAAAAGAAAGAAAGAAAGAAAGAAAGAAAACATGAGGAGTTAGGAAAGCAAACTGGACTGAGATCAAAGCCAAAAGCAGGCAGTGGAAAGGGAAACAATGGGACCATAGCCCAGGATAACTGGATATTCTTCATAGCTGATTAGTGCCCTGTTATATCTCCAAGGCCCAAAAGACATCTTATGCATACCAAGAGTTAATTCAATCTATTGAAAGCTTTACAAATTGTTAAGTCTTTAAAATCTATTGTCAACTTCAGAATTGCATCTGGTAATTTTCTTTTTTTAACCACATAATGTTAAAATTAATGTTTTTTCTGCCTTGTTTGATGTTTTTACTTGTTATGATACTCTGTACTTGACTATAAAGCTTTGTAGGCCGCCTTGGCCATTTGCTTTGGCATGGGAAAAGTGGGGTATAAATTTCTTAAAATAGAAAAAAAGAAATAAAGACAAAGATCTACATCTCAATTTGGGGGGGGGGGTGTGGACCATTGAAACCAAAAATAGTGAGTGAAGGCTTGAGAGGACAGGTCAAGGGAGACAGCTACAAAAAGGAACAGAAAACCAAAAATCATTTAAGCCAAAATTATCAGGACTTGCTTTTTTAAAAGCACACATTTGGGACCAACTAAAGGCTGGGTTATAGGTTGTTATGGTTTCCACATGGGGACTCAGGGCTTCCCACATGACTTCCTCATGGGGAATCAAAGAAGATTCCACATGAAAGTTACTGTATACAGTGATCATACATGGTTACCATGTAGAACACCTCACCACATGTATCGTTCACTCATATATCTACTGGCACGGATGTGAAAACCCTTCATAAAATGAGGCAATCCATGTAGCAAAGTTAGTGAATACATTATGTAACAGTATGAAGAAGAATCCATGCAGCCTTCAAGTGGTGCTCAGAACATAAGGACACTAGTCTTCATATTTTTCTCTTGAGTTTGTAAGCATAAAAGCTGAAAGTGGCAATTCAAAACACACAGGTGTTACGTTGCAATTCATCTCACCGCTGTCTGTGATCCTGTAGAATAATTGAGATGCAGAATAACATCCACCTTCCTTTCCGGCCTCATGAGAGGGGGGTAGCTGGTGTCAATATAGGCTGCAGTGTCTGTCAAGGACAGGTTTTCTGAGGTTGCTGTCAGCTCGTTAGGAAAAGTTGCTAGTACTGTATCTGAAAAACAAACGTTCTTGTTAGCACTGTACTGTTTAAAGCAGTGTTATCTGATGCCATTTCAATCAACTTATCTTGTTCAAGGCCTTTACCTTTTCCTCATCCTTTTGATTAACTTATCCTTTTGGTCTTTCAATAATGCACCACACAATAGGGTTTGAATTAAAGGGGACAAAGTACTAAAGGTCCCCTACTCTCACCACATTTTTGCAACATTTCATGCCTTCCCCAGTATTGATTTAAACAATCACCTAATCATTGGGCAACATTCCACACTTAAAAAATGCAATCCAGATGCGCCATTGGGCCCACATAATTCCCTTGCACCAGCCCAGAGGTGTCACAAAGATGCCATTAGGCACTTTAGCACCACCTCAGGAGTCGTGAGGTTGAATCTAGTGCTGCTGCGTCAGAAGGTCGGTGAGTTCGCACTAGCTGAGTCAGGCCAGCATGGGGGTCTGGGGAGGGCAGGGGTAGGGTGCTTTGGGTGTGTTCTGGGATGGGGGAGGGTGAACGGTGGGCAGGTTGGAGGGAAGACTGGGCCCAGGAGGGAGATGGAGCCGGGATCCAGCACTTATGCTGGATCCTAACCCCCTACCCGGGCGTCCTGGCCTTCCACCGGGCCGCTCAAATCTGCATCACTTCTTTAGGTGGCACAGAACCAAGTAGCCCCTCGCAGCTGCCACACAACACGGGGTAAAGGGAATGCATTCCCCTTATTCAGAGTTGTGCTGCAACCCAGCCCAGCCCTGCTCTGGATGCAGTACAGGCCTGCCAGCCTGCTTCCTCTAAGGTAGGTGTCTCCAAACATTTTGGCCAGAGGGCCACATCAAATATCTGGTGTGGGTCCAAGGCCAGAAAAAATTTTTAAATATAAAATTTAAATAAATTAATTAGAGATGGAACATAGATGAGTGAATAAATGAATGAATGGGCTCATTTATTCAACCTCTCTGGCCCTCAGAACACCCTCCAGACACAATCAGAGCACAGTTCTGGTCATGTTCAGTTCAGTGGGCCAGAGGCTTTCAGGGGACAAGAGATTGGCCGCGAGTCGGAAAGAGGCTTGCTGCGAGCCACATCTGGCCCCCGGGCCGGGGATTGGAGACCCCTGCTCTAAGGCATGTTAGGATTGGGTTGCTGGGTGCATACCTAGTTTGACCCTTAGTTTAGACATCACACCATTTATGTTGCTAATTTCAGTGTTGCTTATTTCAGAAACAGATTTATACAAAATAAAAATTGCAGGATATTTATTCTGATTTATTATCATACAAATTTCTCTATCTAACTTTAATCAGAAACTCATTCAGTCTTCTCCAGGGTTAACTATCATTCATATAGCCTGAATTCCTGAACTGCTTACCTTTCCATAAAGCAAAGTTTTTATTATCGAGATACCCATTGTGTAATTGGAATCCCTTCAGGAAATTGTAGATTTTAGAAGTAGTGATGCGCTCTGTGATGACTTTGCGAAGGAGCTGAGTAGATTTACAATCAGGAACAATCAGGCGAGTATTCAATTCATGTGGTCTTGGTGGCTGAAGTGGATTTGCCTCTGCAGATCAGAAGAAATTATAATTAGAAGAAATTAGCTGAAGCATTCATTTGTAGGAAGAACAAAATTAAAGACTGATGTATGATGGAGAATTTTTTAAAAATCTTTGTTATGATTCATGGTCATGACAAATATAATTAGGGACAATCAAGATCCAAGTGATCTGGTGCTCAGCTTGGGAAAAGTAGGAGTTAAATGGATTTTAACATCATTACCTGTCTTCAGGAAAACAAATTAAACAAAGGCTTGGAATACACAATTTCAAACAGTGAAATAGATGTATTGTCTTCAAATACAGAGGTTCCATTTCTACATGGCAGATAAATAAAGGTTCCAAATTAAGAGGAAAAACGAGGAACACCAAGTGCTAGGGACAATGGGGGAGATCTGGTGCCTTCATGTCTTATTTGTGGGCCTCTTGGACGGTGTCTGAGAGACCTTTAGAGATGAGTGAGCTGGTGGGCAGCCCAATCCTGAGCTACCCAGTGTGCAGGACTGCCACAGTGCCAAAAATGGCTGCCATGTTATCCTGTGTGTGTTGGGCAGGGGGAAAGGAAGTTGCTGTGTAATGGAGCTACTCAATTCTGCAGCAGATCTTGAGCCAGCACATAATCAAGGAGACCCATGTCAGGCCGCATGGTCCAACATGGGGCTCAGGTTCTGATGAAGCTGATCTCCGCCAGTCCCGCAACCCTCCTGCCCCGTTCCCTGCCCTGCCATGCTTAGTCCCCACTCTGCTTCTCCCTATGAGAAAAGAGCTCCCTACTACCACTGGAGGCAACTGGACAGAATCAGTTGAAGGAAAATGAGATGTGTGGGATGAATGAGGGCAGCAGAGCTAATGTTCCCTATCTAGGACAGTGGTTCTCAAACTTTTTAGCACCGGAGCCCACTTTTTAGAATGACAATCTGTCCATGTCATGACCGGAAGTGACATCATCGAGCAGGAAGTGTTGTCATTGTGATGCTAGAGCCTGCTGCTTTTCTGAGAATGCAGCAATAAATTTGCTTACTTCTCAGTCATTTTCCAATAGCAAAGTGACTCAGAAAGGGAAAAAAAGCCTATTTACAACCTTTACACAAGCAAAATAACCACACAGCCCTCCCCTTTTCCAGCATACCATTTCCCCATACTTCCAATTGTGTCTGCACTAAGTGCAACGTGACCCACCTGAAATTGGCTGTTGACCCACCTAGTGGATCCCAATCCAGAAACACTGATTTAGGACATACCATGATGGTATAATGCTAGCAAGGGACAAATTGACTATTACACATCACACTGCTACATAATGTCCGTTGAATGGATGCTACGGTACAGGGCCAGATAAGGTACATTCTGTCAAATCTAAAACCAAAATTAAAAATGACTAACCAATATCAGTTACACTGTCCCAGGTACGTTTGTGCCAAATGTTTTCTCCGCAAGTATCACATGCATGGGAGGAATCCAGCAGGTTATAAGAAAACACATTGCTCCATATACCTAGGAAAAGATATTATTCAGATCTTTGTAAGATAGGTGCATGCCAGGAATCTGGTTATCAGACATTTATCAACTCCAATTAA
The DNA here is from genome assembly GCF_035046505.1 of Tiliqua scincoides. NCBI lineage: Eukaryota > Metazoa > Chordata > Lepidosauria > Squamata > Scincidae > Tiliqua > Tiliqua scincoides. The sequence continues at coordinate 16,114,885 of NC_089821.1, forward strand.
ATGGCAGCCCATACTTTTGAGGAGTTTCCAAGGGAAGCTCCAATACAAGATGTCTATTGTGAGGAGGTCAGCGGCAGGCTGCATGTTTAAGAACATAAGAACAGCCCCACTGGATCAGGTCATAGGCCCATCTAGTCCAGCTTCCTGTATCTCACAGCAGCCCACCAAATGCCCCAGGGAGCACACCAGATAATAAGAGACCTGTATCCTGGTGCCCTCCCTTACATCTGGCATAGACCATTTCTAAAATCAGAAGATTGCACATACACATCATGGGTTGTAACCTGTAATGGATTTTTTCTCCAGAAACTTGTCCAATCCCCTTTTAAAGGCATCCAGGCCAGATGTCGTCACCACATCCTGTGGCAAGGAGTTCCACAGACTGACCACATGCTGAGTAAAGAAATATTTTCTTTTGTCTGTCCTAACTCTCCCAACACTCAATTTTAGTGGATGTCCCCTTGTTCTGGTGTTATGTGAAAGTGTAAAGAGCATCTCTCTATCTACTTTATCCTTCCTGTGCATAATGTTTGCACACATAAATTTCCTGGGCCAGTCCCAGGCATCTCCAATTAAAGGTCCCAAGTCATAGGGCTGGGAAAGACCTTTGCCTAAGAGCATGAAAAGTCACCATCACTACATTCTGGGTTAGAGGCCTTGGTAGAGGCAGCTTCATTTGGTCAATGATACTCTAGAACAGGGGTCTCCAAACCCCGGCCTGGGGGCCAGATGCGGCCTGCAGCAAGCCTCTTTCTGGCCCACGGCCAACCTCTTGTCCCCTGAAAGCCTCTGGCCCACTGAACTGAACATGACCAGAACTGTACTCTGATTGTGTCTGAAGGGTGTTCTGAGGGCCAGAGAGCTTGAATGAATGAGCCTAATCATTCATTTATTCACTCATCTATGTTCCATCTCTAATTTATTTATTTAAATTTTATATTAAAAAATTTTTCCGGTCCTCCACACCATGCCAGATGTTTGATGCGGCCCTCTGGCCAAAAAGTTTGGAGACCCCTGCTCTAGAATCAGCTCTTTTTCATCATGGCTTTGGAGAACGATACCCATGCTCACCTAGCTGTCAGGTGTATTGATGTATTCATTACAAACACATCGCGCATTGTTGAATTACCTGCGACAATGGAGCCCAGTAACCAGGCTTGTCCCTTGGGGAGGGTGAATGGGGAGGCTGCCCTGGTCCCTGCACTTGGAAGGGCCCCGCAGAGCGGTGTACCTCCCTTCTTGTTTCCCCATGTCACTGCAGCAAACATGCACTGTGGCAAGAAACTGCTTCAGAAGCAGCAATAATTACAAGTACAAGGGAAAGCTGGGGTTGGTCTGTGCCCACTTCTGTAGCAAAGCACTGAAGCACTGGGCAGAGTTAGAGACAAGGAGGGGCAATCCTATATTTGTCTACTCAAAAATAGGTATTACTTGCAGGCGACTATGTGAAGGATTGAGCCTTTAGGCAAGGAAGGCAGCAGAGTTTTGCTCATTGTTACAAATAATGATCTTGTACAGGGGTGTCCAAACTTTTTGGCAGGAGGGCCACATCATCTCTCTGACACTGTGTTGAGGGCCGGGGAAAAAAGAATTAATTTACATTTCAAATTTGAATAAATTTACATACATTAATATATTAGAGATGGAACTTCTATGACTGAATGAAGGTCTTGCAATAGCTCAAGGTCTACAAAAGGCCTTGCACAAAGCAAGGTCGGTCTTTCCTTTGCTGCCACTGCTGCATCACAAATGTGAAACAGCAAGTAGTGGAGGAAGCCCTCATCCCACAGCTCATGTGAAAGGTTGAACAGTCACCCTTATGCTGAGAGCACTTGCGTCGGGCAAGCATGGGCTCCAGCAAGTCTCCAGAGGGCCAGAGTCTCATTGGAGATTGGGGGCTCCCCGCGGGCCGCATTGGGAGTCCCTGAAGGCTGCAGGTGGCCCCTGGGCTGGGGTTTGGGCACCCCTGATCTTGTATCTGCCACCTCTTATGCCCTTTACATATCAGAACACATCAGAATTCCCATAGTCTGAAGTCCTGTTGCATGTAGGCTCCTATGATCTTATATTTACCAAATAAGAGAAACATCTCTCCTAAGAGGCTAAGTTTGGGGGGGGGGGGAGGAAGCATAGTATTTCAATCTTCTGGCTGTTGCAGAGATTTATGAAAGCTGCTGCTTTGAAATAGTATTTTGTATACATCACTTATATTTCAATATTTATTAGTTTACCTGTTTTATTTGTTGGGTTAGTTTATTTTATTTTATATTTTATTTTCAGTATATTTTTATTTTCAGTATACAAAGAGTGTTTCTATTTTTATAGGGAATGAGTTCAAATTTGTTGTTAATTTGAATTTTGGGGTATATCTTAATTAAAGCAGATATTTTAATGGCCCCCTCTGTCTCTTCATTCATACCTACATAGGACCATCTCTAGAAGGGTGAGGGGTCTGGGACGACACAACCAGTGCAGGGCCCCCTATTATGGCCATATGTATCTGGCCATAATAGGGAGCCCTGAACTGGTTGAGTCACCCAAGGCCCCTCACCCTTCTAAGGACAGCCCTGCCAGTAACCATGAAAAACAAAGGAAGGGACACAAGTTATTAGGCATGAGTCCCTCAGTACTGCTCATTCTCAAAGAGGCTGGAAAGAAACAACATACCTGGTCATATATTCCAACTCTCAAACTGAAACATCAGTCTTTTCCCCCAAACCAATCGTATTGTGGTGTGTTCTACAGCTGCCCTTTAAAACAAGTGCTGCGATCTGGGGTGGGTGATCAAACTGTAACTCTAACAGGCAGTTCTGCTCAATTTGCACCTAACTGTCACAAGAGGGCAGACTTTCCCTGTCTCTGTCATACTTTGGAAAAATTTGGGGGGGGATCAATTCTCCTTTAATCATTCAAAGAAATATCTCAGCCTCAATACCTGCAAGAATTCTAAACTGAGCAATACATATAAAGCAATACATATTTTATATACTATATAAGGAACATATAAAGATATTAGGAACTTGGATGATGCCATCAAGTCCGGGAAGGGGTGAGACCAGCAGCACCAGTGCATCCAAAACCCCTACCCATGCCTGATCCACCTGCACAGATCAACACGGATTTGCGCCAGCGATATCACTGGTGCAGGACCAAGTTGACCCATTGTGGAAGGTGGGGATTACCCCAGGGTAAGGGGACAAACATCCCCTTACCCCAATGAGATTTCCAGCAGTCAAAAATTCACTTATAGGATGCAGCATATCCTGTACGGGTGCATGTTGCATTGCCACACACGGTTTTAGTTTGGATTGGGCTGTTAGTCTTGGGTCTTCAGGTGGAGGTTCATCTTACAACCCATTATATAAACATTATCATATGGAAAAAAGGGAAATTTTTTTTTTTTGGGGGGGGGGGAGGGCTTCATAAACATTATATAGTATAGGACAGTCGTTCTCAGACTTTTAGCACCAGGATCTACTTTTTAGAATGGGAATCAGGGTAGACCGGAAGTGATGTCATGATCGGAAGTGACACCATGAAGCAGGAACATTTTTTAATAATCCTAGGTTGCAATTCTATCCACACTTACCCAGGGTAAGTCCCATTTGCTATCATTGTTAAAAGCATATGCATAATAGCTTGTTAAAAGTAGAAATCTGTAACATTTCCCCAAATGCAGTCACATAACATGGTAGCATCAAGTCTAATAGATTAAAAATAAAATATTTAAATGAATGGGGGGGACCCCTGAAATTGGCTCACAACCCACCTCGTGGGTCCCGACCCACAGTTTTAGAAACACTGGTATAGCAAAAAATGGAGATTTGAGGGAGCTTCATAAACATTATAGTATCTCAAAAAACTGTATCTGTACTCAACATTGTTTTTACAAGTACAAATTTTACGTCACCTTTCATGAAGCAGATTTTGGATTCAGGAATCTTCTTCATCATCCGACCCATAAAGAATTTGCTTCCAAAATCCTCAGAACGAATATAGGCTCCATATTTTATCACACCAGTCTCAAAAGGAGTAAATTCCATCCATTCTACAATATGGCAAGATAGGTTTTAGAGTTAAATTAAGGACTTGTGTCATGGAGTCTAGATTTGTAATAGTCCAAATTGTAGTATCTAACAGTACAATATACATTTGCTCAGAAGTAAGTCCCACTATGTTTAGTTGAGCCTATTCCCAGGTTAGTGCAGTACAGTCTAAATCAGGGGTGCTCACACTTTTTTGGCTCGAGAGCTACTTCGAAACCCAGCCAGGCCCGGAGATCTACCAGAGTTTTTTTTTTACAATGTTCGTGCCATCATAACATATAACATTTATGTGTACAATGTATGTTGGTGTACCTTGAGCCCCACTGAGTATAACAGGACTTACTCCTGAGTAGACATGCCTAGGATTAGACTGTGAGGCTGCAATCCTAGCCACACTTACCTGGGAGTAAGCCCCATTGAGTACAATGGGCCTTACTCCCGGCATTTCCTCCCAGAGGCACATGAAGGGGGGGGGTCGGCACTCCGCGATCTACTCATTTTGTCTCGCGATCTACCAGTAGATCGCGATCCACCTATTGAGCACCCCTGGTCTAAATTATCTTCTTAAGTAAAACGAATGTCACAAAAGAAAAGGAAACCTGAACTTGGTACCATGGCATACAGTGCGAAAATTTATTTGCAAGATTACCCTGAAGTGCTGTTCTCTAACAAGGCATGCTGTAGGGGAGAGTCTTTCAGGTAAGGGAGTGAACCTGAGAGGTGGATCAAGGCAGGGAAGGGGAAGAAGATATTGGTGGAGCCACTGCTATCAATCACTGCCCCCTTCCTGCCCTTGACCCACACCTCCTCTGCCCTAGTCTTTCCCCTCCCCACCTAGTTCCACCTACTCACTGAGCTAACTAACTGGCACCAGGACATCTTTGTCCACTGTCACACCACTGCCACTCACTGTTTCCAAGACAATCTCGGTTGAGCATGACACCGTGTTGCATTTTGCAAAGCTGGAGAGTACGCTGCACCACAAGTTCTGATGGCTCAGCAGCCTGTTAAGATTGGCCTGCAAGTCAATTTCCCCATTCCCACCCTACTTCATTGACTGCAGCTGGCAGAACCAGGGAAACATACAACTTCATAACATCATGGCCCCTGATAAGCAATATTGCACATTATTAAGCGGGAAAACATGACATGAACCACTGTCCCTTATTGTTCCTAATGGACCAGTTCAGAGGATGCTTCCAACCAGTTCCCACTTCTACAGGATTTCAATGTGTCCTGCCCCCTTCCAGGCATGCTGGGGTTGTGCCACCTAATCACATGAACTGTCTGCCATTGTCACATGGATTGGTTGGCAACCTTCAGTCTTGAAAGACTATGGTATAAGCCTACAGCACCCAGTATTCCCAGTTGGTCTCCCATCCAAGTACTAACCAGGCCTGACCCTGCTTAGCTTCCAAGATCAGACAAGATCAGGCATGTGCAGGGTAACAGTTACATGGATTTCAATGGTGCTAAGTCATGACCAACTTCCTTCAGCAACCCAATATGTCTTCCTGAATCAGTATCTACCTTGGGTGGTATATCAATTCTTATAAGGAGTCCCCCCCCCCCCCGTTCAACCCAAGTACAACATGGATCACATTACCTTTAAATTCTTCAAGGCTGTACTTGTCCCTGGTATTGAGAACCATGTATATAGGCAGAGGGTTTTGACCCTGAGTCAATGCACGCTTCTGCCCTGAGAGTGTGCTGTTGCATTTCTGTAACAAGAAATGATTTATACAAACACAGCATTATTCAGACAACAAAGAGATGCAGTTCTATGGGCAGGTACAATTGCTGAGAAAGGGAAATGATTGTGAAAAAAGCTCTCTTAACCCCAAGCCCTGATTTCAAATGCATATGACCGACCCACAGAAAGTTCCTTCCAGTTGTCTCCCAGGACCTATTCACAATACAACTGGTGACATCTGAGGGAAGATGATTATAGTGTTATCCTCCACTGACCTGAATAGGACAACTTCCATTTGCTCCTCCCCTTCCAGAGCTGTCACTTGCACTCCACGTGGTCATTTGTCACTTCATTATATAGCAGTATGAAAGAGTTGGTACATACATTTCCTCATTTCCCTCTTTTTCCACATGAATAAATGTTCTTTTATATTATGTAACTTATGGCCCAAAGAGTGGGGGGTGCGGATGTTGCACTGAGTGTTGAACATTGGGGGGGGGGGGAGTTTGATACCACTACTGGTCAAAATTTTTAAAATCTTGGTATTTTTGAATAATACTTTCATGTTGTATATCAACTGATGCATAATTTCATGCAGAATGCAATGAAACAAACCACATTGAAATATATATATATATATATATATATAGTTGGCAACCTTCAGTCTCGAAAGACTATGGTATCGCGCTCTGAAAGGTGGTTCTGGAACAGCATCTAGTGTGGCTGAAAAGGCCACTCTAAATATATATATTTATCAAAGTTATATATATATATATATATATATATATATATATATATATATATATATATATATATATATATATATATATATATATATATCAAAGTTATAGCCAAAACCCCAGGAGGGGCAGGGCAATGGTGCATGGGAGGAGGTCCATCATGTTAACACATGGTAGCCCCTGCCCCCAAACTTTAACCCATATGTAAAGGCCACAGTAGTCACAAAAAGCAAAGAATCATAGGCTGCTCTAAAAGGAACCAAAAGCTGATTTGCTGTGTTACAGAAACCCTTGGCTTTGCAAACTGGGCCCCACAGTGTTTATGTTAAGCAACAGGTGTAAAAGATAACAGGAGACCAGGCAACTGTATCAGGCCACACAAACGAGATGGGCCTGCCAAGAAACATCTTATCACTTATGAAGTCATGTCGGTCTCCACACCTGTCTTTGAGTATTTTGTGTTATATTTCTCTCTGCTGACTTTTGGAAATCCCACCTCTTGCCCATCTCGAATGTAAATCATAACCAATCAATAATTTGCCCACCTCTCGTCCATCTCTGATGCAAATTTCAGCCAATGAGATGTCTAGATTTTTAGACAAAGGCTGAAAATGTATAAAGGGGCAAATCCACCATTGATGGGCATGCTCATTTGCTTTGAGATGAGAGTCCCGTGAGCAGCCATTGCATGCCATGAAATAAACAGCCTGCAAACTTTCACTCCTGAGTACCGAGTCTTTTGAGTTGCTTTCTTTCAACCTTGCAGCAATGGGAGTGACGCACTGGCCTCCCACGCTGGGTGATGTCAACCCAAGTTATGCCACTGGGCCCAAGCCTATTCTAGATTTATGACTATTGAACTTGTGTTCTTCTGTCATCGATGCAGTGGGGCTAAGGTGAATGGCGCTGCTGCTGCTGCTGCTGAGTACAAGGGAGCTGGCAGTGGAACAGCAGTTGCCCCACGCATGCCAATAGCTCACCCTGGCTGCACCATAGCAGGTAAGTCAGCAGAGTGAACGTGTCATGGGTGGGGAGTGGGAGGTCTGGGGAAGGTGCAGGTTTGGAGGGAAGGGCAGGGAGTGGATTAGGAAGGGAGGAGCAGGTCCTGGTGGCAGCGACTTGTGCCAGGAACCTATCTCCTATTTCCCACCTTGTCCCCTTCCTCTCCTCGAACTTACACCAGTTACATAGCTGGCCTGGGGTTTGAGGAGTCCCTTAGGCAACCAGACAGCCTTCCCAGAGGTAAGTAAAAAATTGTTTTATTTACCACTGATTTGCCTTCTTGTCACCCCCTCCATAACACACAGAGTGCCGTCCATTGGTGCTCCTGCATGCTATGGAGTGACAAGGGATAGAACAGTGTTGTAAGGTTGCACGGCATTTTTTAAACTGCAGACTACCTTGTACTTTTCCCTCACTATGGCTCCAGTCCTGATCATGGGTCGTCTCCCCCCCAAACACACACACACACACACACACACACACACACACACACACACACACACACACACACTATTTTTAGTGAGAAAAAGCTTCTGATGACAGTTAATGGAAGATTTTGTCACTTAAAAATAGTGCACGGTGGGTGCCAGAATCAGGATCACAGCAGCAGGATCACAGCATATGATGCTGATCTCATGGCTCTGCCATGTCATCATTCGTATGAATAGTTTAATGGTGCACTCTTACTGAGACTTTGCACCAACGGAACGTGTGCTCCATCAGCCTACACTGTTGCAAAAGTGCAGTAAAGCATGTTGTGACAGCGTAGTTGATCGTGGTAATGGCAGGAAGGCCTGCACAGGCCTGATGCTGGAGCAGGTAAGTTCTACATGGGCTGGCAGAGGGGTGCAGGGAGGGGCTTCCACAATATCCTATCACCCCCTCCCAGACCTGATCCACCAACATGAGGCTGCTTGAACTTTTGCTGGTGCAGCCCCCTAGTGGCTTCTGGTGCTTTCCTCGGAGCAAGGGGACAACTGTCCCCTTACCTCGGAGAGACCTCCAGCAGCCTCATTTCCTTGCTTGATACAGCTGGGGCCATTCCAGCACCACTGCATCAAAGAAGGGGAAGTTAGCAAGGATTGGGCTGTTAATTACTGTCCAGTGTGCCTGGACAGAATTTTCATGGTTTCATTGTCTTTCGTTCAGGAAAGGGAGGTACATATTACCCCACTGCCAAAGGCTTTGTCAATGAAAAGTCCCCAAATATCAGTAACGAATGTCTTGAGGCCTTCTTTCTGCCGCTGCTCCAAAGCACGGCTGTATTCTTCCAAGTTTTTCAAGGATAGCAGGCTCAGCTTGCATTTGATGACATTCTTACGAGCTTCTGCAATTTCTCTTGAAAGTTCCTGATGTGACCAATTAGCATTTTCATATAAATTTGATAAGGTCCTGGAAAGAAGAAATGGAACTGTTAATTTTTTTTTTTTTTTTTTTAGAGAAAGACTATTGGGAGTGCCATGTAAAAGTCAGGAACTGACAGAGTTCCTGTTCCTATGAATGTTTGTTTATTTTATTTTTTAAATGAAAATTATCCCACCTTTCCTACCCCAACAGGAAAGCTCAAGGCAGCTTGTAACATTACAAGAAATCCAGATAAAGATAATAACATTTAAAACAACAACAGTTCAAAACAATGTTAATAAAAATAAGCCACCAAACAACAATCAAAAGCCAACTCAAATATACAAAAAGAAGAAAGAACAGCTAGGCATGTGTTGGGGAAACTGAAGGCCCAAAACAGTACTGTGATCCATTAGTGACCCTCAGCTGTCTCATGAATGTGTATATGTTATATGTTATGTCCACAGCTGCGATACAAGGACATCTGCAAAAGGGATCTGAAGGCCTTAGGAGTGGACCTCAACATGTGGGAAACCTGGCCTCTGAGCGGCCCGCTTGGAGGCAGGCTGTGCAGCATGGCCTTTCCCAGTTTGAAGAGACACTTGGCCAACAGTCTGAGGCTAAGAGGCAAAGAAGGAAGGGCCATAGCCAGGGAGACAGACCAGGGACAGACTGCACTTGCTCCCAGTGTGGAAGGGATTGTCACTCCCGAATTGGCCTTTTCAGCCACACTAGACGCTATTCCAGAAGCACCATTCAGAGCGCGATACCATAGTCTTTCGAGACTGAAGGTTGCCAACTACTACTATATGTTATGTCACAAGTTTTGCCATTGTATTGTAAAATCCATATAGCCCCTGTGTGTAACCATTTTCTTGTAGCAAGAGGCATACTTGTTAGCTGAAGATGCTTGGTAATGGACTTTGGCCTTGTCTATTGCTGAACTGAACTATGTGGATCATATTGGTAAAGATGCATTATGCTTGAAGCATGTCAATAGGATTCTGGAGGTCATTTCTAAACAATGGGTGATTTTGGAGGTGGACAGTTGAGGACAGTCATTGCACAGGTCAACAATATAGAACTAAATTCTGCTAAAGTACAGCAGTAATTTTCAACTATAGGGTGCCATAGCACATAGGTGTGCCGCATGTGGTCTGAAGGTGTGCCGTGGGAGTTTGGGACAAGGAAATTGATTAGTGGGGCCATTGGGGATGTGAGCCCCCTTCCAGCAGCATGGTGTATCTTGTCAATTGTAAAAAACAAAACTGATGGTATACCCTGAAAATTTTAGTGCCTTATCAGTGTGCCACGAGATGAAAAAGGTTGAAGATAGCTGAACTAGAGTAGTGCACAAGCTTAATTTTAGGTAATGGCCCATAGAGCCGAAAAAAGTGTCTTGTGGTTTTCCAAGGAAAACCGGAAGTTACATTTTATGCCTTTTAAGACATTCTGAAATTTCCTGGGATCTTACATGTTCTGATCTCACCCAAACTCACTGACTGCATGGGATTCTTGGCAGACAGTGGCAGCAGTGTCGTACGCCATGTCTGATGAGCTGAGGAATGCATACATGGCACTCCTTAATATAGTGTCATATCCGGGAGGAAATTCAGTGTCACATCTGCTACAGTAGCTCTTTGGCTTGTGGATCTACTAACCACGAAGGAGTATATAGGAGCTCAGGGACTCAGCTGCAGCAATACAGCTGTTGTAGAAGTACATTTTGGTACACACAGGATGCTTTCCATTATAGTGTGACCCTACATACTATAGTATACCATATACTGCAATGATTTTCTATATTTAAAAGATTTTAGAGAGACTTTGGAGCATGTTTGGTTTTCCGTATTACCGTATCTAGCCGCCAACACTGTGCAGGTGGGTAGACCTGGGCACTACATTGGGAAGCTTAGTAGACCTGGGTTCCAAAGACTTTCCTGGCTGTCACCACCCTCCCCCATCTTGTTTTGCTTCCTCCCAGGACAGAACTCCTGTTCTGTCCACTCTTTGTCACCCTTCCCTGTTCTGTTGTATCCTGCCCCACTCCTTTGGGAAGGGACACAAAAGAAAATTTATACCCCCTGATAAAATTCCTCTCGGAGGCCCTGCTAGATGATCTCTGGTTCTAGTATTGTGAGAAAGGGAGAAGAATGTTTCTGTAACCATTTTTTCAAGACCATTCATGTTTTTAATAAGCTTCAGTTGTATTTCCTTCCGCATACTTTTTTTAAACACCATCCTTACCATGTGGAGCCAGAAGACCCAGTGATATATGTAAAGCAATCTAAGAGATTCTGTTTTTGAAGAGCAAATAGGTGGCCATGTAAAGCTGTGAATGCTCTGGCTCCTCCCCCTGTTGCCATGATAGCCACCACGGGCACCTGTTGGTAATAAGAAATAATAACCAAAACATTAAACACCAGGGTATATGTGTATGTTTTTAAAATATCCTGTGATACAAAGGAAGAGATGGAGCTGGCCGTGGGAGTGACTAATAAACCAAAATCTTATAAGCATCTTATCTTTTCTCCCCTTCTAAACAGAACGTTGAAACAGTAGAGGACATTCTCGGAAACATTTATGAAAAACAGTTTCTCATTCACACAAACGGGCGCTTTGTAACCTAATCTTGTTTGCTACATTTCAAAGGTAAAACCCAGCTGGGGCCCTGGTCCTTTTGGAAAATAAAAATAAAAATCCACACCAATTTTATCTTAGATCACCATTATTTAACTATTAATTGATAGAATCCGTGGCCACAAGAGGACTTGTTGTTCACTAGCCTAATGGCATCAAAAGAGATTAGCCAAATTCATGGATGACTTGTCTATCCATAGCTACTAGTCATGTTGGCTGATAGGTTATATACCTCCAGGTTCGGAATACTACTTATGGAATGGTACCAGTGGGAGGGGCTATTTGCACGCATGTCTTGTTTCAGGGCTTTCTAGAAGCAACTGATTAGCCACTGTGGGAAACGGTATTCCCAACTAGCTAGCACTTTAACTTGATCCAGCATGGCTCTTCTGGTATTCTTAGCTAAAGGGCAATCCTGACCTAATACGTTTCTTCTGTGGAAGGACAGAAGTGTGAAAATGTGACACTGGAATGGGAACTTGGCATCCACACATGAGAATTTTCAAGTAGCCAGCACAAGCTATGGGGCCAGGTGGAGAATGGTTTGACTGTAGAGCAGAAGACTGGTTCGTAGCTCAATGTTCATAGCTCAATGGGAGGGCACATGCTTTGATAAATCATGTCCAAAGTTCAATCTTTAGTAGCCTCAGTTTTCTAAAAAGAACATCAAAACAAAGATAACGGCTGTAGGGGGGTCTGTGTGGGGGTCCCCCTATCCACAGATAAACCCCCACATCCCCACCTACCCATTATCTTTGTTTTTTTGTTGTCATGATAGCAACCTGGGTATTTCTTCCTTTAACTTGCTTTCACTTGCTTAAACAGAAGATGCAATATTTAGGCTATTGCCTGCATACTACAGGGAGACTAACAATGTTATGTTATGAGTCTCCCTCCAGTGTTCAAGCTGGTTACCTGCACCTCGTGATTTCAGTTTAAGCAAGCTAAGGCAAGTTAAAACAAGGAACACCTGCGCTTCCATTGTGATGAAAAAACAAATGGCTGTGCGGGGGCTGCAGGAGTTCCCCGTATCGGTGGATAACTGAAGCCATGGATACAGAATCCATGGATACACAGATACACGGCCCACCTGTGTATTGATATAAAGAGAGTATAAATTCATCATACTGTGTATTTACCAGAACTGTGCCCCACACACCTCAGGTTCCTGCAAGTCCGTCTCTAAGTGAAGACACTTTTTCAAGGCAGCTGCAACAATCTTCTTCCGTTTCTGTATAAACATTTGTTCCTCCACACATAAGTCATACCCCAAACGCACATCTAAATCATTTGGCCTTGCACGTAGGCCAGGGCCAGAACAAACAGAATGTCACTATATTGCATTTTTAAAAATTATTTACTTGATGCAAAGCTATTTATTGTGCAAAGTTATTCAATGGTTAATGTCTAAAGATTCTGAGATTGCCCTTGCATAAATGCAGGCATCAAATATATTGTTTCAGTTTGATATTCAGTTCCCACTTGGGATTCCAAGATCCTGCAATTTTGGCTGTATGCTTGACACAAAAAATCAGAGGGGTTGTCAAGAAAGGCTAGTGGCCTACATTGGACTACATTGGACTAGGGACTAGATGACCTATGAGGCTCCTTCCAACTCTATGATTCAGCTTGGTAGGTCACAAATTGTGCAGGCATATACAATGCATCACTTTTGGCTTAAAAGAAATATTAGGTACCGTCCGAAAAAACTAAAGCTGGCTTAGACTGCAATCTTAGACACACACTTACCTGGAAGTAAGACACACTGAACACACTGGGAATTACTTTTTGAGTAGACATTCCTAAGTTTGTACTACAAGTTGGATAAGAACATAAGAACAGCCCCACTGGATCAGGCCATAGGCCCATCTAGACCAGCTTCCTGTATCTCACAGCGGCCCACCAAATGCCCCAGGGAGCACACCAGACAACAAGAGACCTGCAAGGCCTCTTGGGAATTGTAGTTAAGAACATAAGAACAGCCCCACTGGATCAGGCCATAGGCCCATCTAGTCCAGCTTCCTGTATCTCACAGCGGCCCACCAAATGCCCCAGGGAGCACACCAGATAACAAGAGACCTCATCCTGGTGCCCTCCCTTTCATCTGACATACCCCATTTCTAAAATCAGGAGGTTGCACACACACATCATGGCTTGTAACCCATAATGGATTTTTCCTACAGAAACTTGTCCAATCCCCTTTTATAGGCGTCCATGCCAGTCGCCATCACCACATCATGTGGCAAAGAGACCAACTACATGCTGAGTAAAGAAATATTTTCTTTTGTCTGTCCTAACTCTCCCAACACTCAATTTTAGTAGATGTCCCCTGGTTCTGGTATTAGGTGAGAGTGTAAAGAGCATCTCCCTATCCACTCTGTCCATCCCCTGCATAATTTTGTATGTCTCAATCATGTCCCCCCTCAGGTGTCTCTTTTCTAGGCTGAAGAGGCCCAAACGCCATAGCCTTTCCTCATAAGGAAGGTGCCCCAGCCCAGTAATCATCTTAGTCGCTCTCTTTTGCACCTTTTCCATTTCCACTATGTCTTTTTTGAGATGCGGCGACCAGAACTGGACACAATACTCCAGGTGTGGCCTTACCATAGATTTGTACAACGGCATTATAATATTAGCCGTTTTGTTCTCAGTACCTTTCCTAATGATCCCAAGCATAGAATTGGCCTTCTTCACTGCCACCACACATTGGGTCGACACTTTCATCGACCTGTCCACCACCACCCCAAGATCTCTCTCCTGATCTGTCACAGACAGCTCAGAACCCATCAGCCTATATCTAAAGTTTTGATTTTTTGCCCCAATGTGCATGACTTTACACTTACTGACATTGAAGCGCATCTGTCATTTTGCTGCCCATTCTGCCAGTCTGGAGAGATCCTTCTGGAGCTCCTCACAATCACTTCTGGTCTTCACCACTCGGAAAAGTTTGGTGTCGTCTGCAAACTTTGCGACTTCACTGCTCAACCCTGTCTCCAGGTCATTTATGAAGAGGTTGAAGAGCACCAGTCCCAGGACAGATCCTTGGGGCACACCGCTTTTCACCTCTCTCCATTGTGAAAATTGCCCATTCACACCCACTCTGTTTCCTGGCCTTCAACCAGTTCTCAATCCATGAGAGGACCTGTCCTCTAATTCCCTAACCTTGGAGTTTTTTCAGTAGCCTTTGGTGAGGGACTGTGTCGAACGCCTTCTGAAAGTCCAGATATATAATGTCCACGGATTCTCCCACTTCCACATGCCTGTTGACCTTTTCAAAGAATTCTATAAGGTTCGTGAGGATCATACTATTCATGTTTACTCAGAAGTAAGTTCCATTGTGTTCAGTAAGGCTTTCTCCTAATAATAATAATAATAATAATAATAATAATAATAATAATAATAATAATAATAATAAACTTTATTTATACCCTTCCCTTCTCCCCAAGGGGACCCAGGGCGGCTTACAACATGTTAAAAACAGATAGTGCATGTGTTTACGATTACAGCCTAAGGTCCCAATCATATGCTGGCCTTATGTTAGCAGAACTTGTGATCCACCGGTGTAAAGCCAGGATAGATGGCGCAGAAGCCATTCGGCTTTTCTGTGGCTCACTGATAACCTGGAGGAGGGTAAACCCTGGGCGAGCAGCAGTGGGCCACAGAACCTCCACCTGAAGAGGTGGATCAACAGGGCAGTTTGAGAGTGGATTGGGCCAGGATTGCTCTCAGCCTGTCCTTTCCAAGGAACTATGCAAGTTCACTTACTCACGGGTAAAGGCGCGATATGGCTCAGTTTCATTTTCCATAGGGTTCAATGCATTTTTTTGTTTCCAGTTTTTTGGCCATAACTTTTGATGGAAAGCAGAAAGTTCAATCCGGCTTTTTGCATTGCATTCTGCTGGAAATTCTGCATCCAACGGTATAAGGCATGATGGGGTTACTCCTAACCTTCACAATGTTAGTGATGCTGGAGCATTTGTGGTGTTACACCCCCCAAGGGTGGTATCCGGGGTGGACCGCCCCCCCACCTGCTAGCTACACCACTGGAGCCAGGGCAGGAAGGGGCAGAAGAGTGTGGATCTCAGCAGAGGCTGTGTCACGGGTATTGCACACTCTAGGCCAGGGATGCTCGATAGGTGGTTCGCGATCTACCAGTAGATCGCGAGGCAAAATGAGTAGATCGTGGAGTGCCGACCCCCCCCCTTCAGGTGCCTCTGGGAGGAAATGCCGGGAGTAAGGCCCATTGTACTCAATGGGGCTTACTCCCAGGTAAGTGTGGCTAGGATTGCAGCCTCACAACCTAATCCTAGGCATGTCTACTCAGGAGTAAGTTCTGTTATACTCAGTGGGGCTCAAGGTACACCAACATACATTGTACACATAAATGTTATATGTTATGATGGCGCGAACATTGTAAAAAAAAACTCTGGTAGATCTCCGGGCCTTGCTGGGTTTCAAAGTAGCTCTCAAGCCAAAAAAGTGTGAGCACCCCTGCTCTAGGCCAACAGGGCATGGGCTGTTTTGCATTGGGCTGTTACATACTTTAAGCCCCTGTGATTTAGAGAAGATCTAACGCCCAAATTAACTTGGATTGTGTACATTAAGTTTTATATACAACAGACATTCTTAAATACACATTCCTCCCTCCCCTTTCCTGCAGGACTTTCAAAATAACTGAGCCAAAGATGAAAGAGGCAGCTGTTGCTAACTGCTCCCTTCACTAGATAGCCTGGGCCAAAGAAAGCCCTGCACATCGCTTGTTAAACTGTTCCAGGGGATATTGATGTATGCATCTCCCACAGTTTAAAAATCAAATGGAACATCAAATAGACAACGATTTGTAAAAGCTACAGTAATAATAAAATATTTGTTACCAATCTTTTACGTTTACAGTTAGCTTCATGACATTGTCCTGGAGGCAGAAAACAAAATTTTAATTTTATGTGATTATAATGCGTTTAATTGTTTGCAATCCACTTGGTGTTTTGTCTTACTTTATTGCTTTAGAGCCCACTTCTGTTCTTCCCCCTCTCGATGCAGCAGGATGTGGGTGGGAGCAGTTACAAAGGTCAAAACAGAACAATTTTCCGTTACCCAGGGGTAAGCCTCTGTGGTACAGGGGGTGGTCTACTCTGACCTGCACTACCTAAATAGTGCCGCTGCTCTGCTGGTGCAGGTAAGTGTAGA
This sequence comes from Tiliqua scincoides, assembly GCF_035046505.1. NCBI lineage: Eukaryota > Metazoa > Chordata > Lepidosauria > Squamata > Scincidae > Tiliqua > Tiliqua scincoides. Next base: position 16,131,534 of record NC_089821.1, read on the forward strand.
TAAACACATTGGGAAAGGGTCCGGGAAGGGGGTTAGGATTTGAAGCCACTACTGCCGGCCAACCTGCCACTTTCTGGACCCAATTTGCCCATCCCACACAGTTTCAGCCCCACCCTAATTCCACCCTCTCAGTACCCCTCCCGCCTCTCCCACTGACACCCTTGTCAGCAGGTGGCAGGAGAAGCACTGGAGTGGGAGAGCGCTGAATGGTACGCTGTTGGAGCACCTTTTGCTACTACTGCTGACTGCCTGATGGCGGTCGACACCAGTGCAGGAGGTGCACCACCACTGGGAGGAGTGCATAGCGCTGGGCTCAACATTTTCTAAAGTTCTGTACAAAATTATAACACTATTTTTAACAGGTTGATTCTTACTCCGCTACAATAGTTACACTGCTTTGGGCATTAGAAATCTTTTAAATAAATAAATAAATAAATAAATAACACACACACACACACACACACACACACACACACACACTAACATATGAGGACTGAACTGTCTAAATATGTTGGCCACAATACATAATAAATCTTAAACTCATTAACATCAACTGGCTTAGAGCCCAATCCTAAACTCTTACTGCCAATCCTCTGCTGGCACTGAGTGTTGCAAATGTGCCATAAGGCACATCTGCAGCCCCCAGCGTTGGTCCAGTACCAGCGCTAGCTCAGCACTAGTGGACTGCTCTGCTGCTCCATGGCTGCCCAAACCACTGGGTGGCAGAGACATAGGTGGGGGCTTGGGGGGAGGTGGGGAGCAGGCATTCTAGGGCAGGGGGAGGGCGGGGAGAAGGCATGCCAGGGGAGGGAACAGGGCAGGAGAGAGGCGGGACTGGAGGAGCTCTGCTCCTCCGCATCCAAAGCCTCCGTGTTGGGCCGCGGACCCAACACAGGTTCTTGATTCTATGGCAGTCCAACGGTTGCCACAGAATCAAGTAGCCCCATTGCGGAGCTACTTCCCTTACCCAGGGGAAGGGAAAAAATGTCCCCTTTCCCCAATGAGCCGCCTGTGGCTGCCCTGAAACTGCGATAGCCGTTTCGGTGCCACTGCAGTCCCAGCAAAACAGGCAGCTGAGGATTGGGCTGCCAGCACCCTTAAGCCTGTGGTTAACAGTAGCTATTCACTTTCCAATCTTCTGCAAAAACAACAATTTTGAGACTAACCAATTTATTTGACCTTAAGCTGTTTCAGCCTGACCACTTCACCAGACACACGTTTCATTTTCTCTGATTCCTTTGCTCCACAAACTATTTAATTGACAATGTTATAGTATTTACCTGAGCTATGGTTACTTCTTTTTCCATACAATTTGTATCCAGAGGCAAAGGGAGGCAAATTCTTTCATCTGTATTATTTCTAATACAATGACACTAAAAGAAAAAGAACAAGACTTCAAAAATCCTTTAGCAGCTAAATACTTGCCACTTAGCTATTCAAAGAAATTTATGTCCCATTCCTGTCCCCCACCACTTGCACCAAAGCAGCCACACCGCAAAACATACAGAGCCTGCAGCACATGACTTTGATTCAATTTCCAATGCTGATTCTTTGTACTTGATGTAGTGGAACACAACAGGATTAGCAGGATGCAACCCAGATGCCAAAGAACGATTCTGGGTTTCTTCATAGGATCCTGGCACAGTAAATATAAGGTTTCTGTCTACAGGGGAAAAAACAAAGGACATGGAGATCACCATTTTTATTTTCATGACATATTCTTAAGAAGAGTCCCCAGTTTTTCCAGAGAGTCCCCTCTCTCCTTGTTCCCCAGTGCCTTAAAGGGGCCTTTCAGTGGGAACAGTTGGCTGCAGTGCATAGATCCAGCCCAAGAATAACTGGTGCCTGACGAGCCACCCAAAGTTTCTGCCCCCTCTTTTTAGTAAGCAGGCAAATCAGGGCATACACGCTCCAAATCCCCTTGCAAATTCCCCCTTACCACTGCCAACACTACTTCCCGCCCAGCACTCATTGCTTGTTCAGAATTTGACAGACAGGAAGATGTCGGGAGTACAAGAGCAAGTCTTTTTCTACTCCCAGCTTTCTCCAACCCAGGCTGTTTACAATAAGCAATCAGGTGGCGGAGAAAGTGGTGGTAAGGGCAGTGAGAGGGCAGAGACTGCAATCCTATTCCAATTTCTCTCTGGAAGATTGCAGCAACGCCCTACTTCTAACACTGCTCTGTGATTTCTCTTCATGGCAGTAGCTCTGGATGAAAATGTGGGTCACCACTGATTGCCCTGATCTTTTTCTTTGCCACTTTCCTTTGTGGGAAGGAGAGAGAGTGAACAACTCACTCACAAGGGTATTGGGTCAGTGCCAGGGCAAAGTGAGTGGATGCGCAGGTGGTGCAACTCCTACTCAAAACTGAAGTGTTTTTTAAAAAGGTAATCAATGACCTGTTGATTTCTTCTTTGTCTTTCTTTCACTCATCTGCACCTCCAAGCAGGAAATTTCAGGAGACTATAAAAACAGAACAGCACAAAAAAACAAAAGGTCAGACTTTACATGGTATTATTATTAAGACTGGCCAAAGTAAGGTAGCTATGAAAGAAAATGTTCTTACTCTGACTCAGAAGCAGGAAACGTTTTAAAAATCTAAAGTTTCCCTGGAATATGTAAATAAGGCCTAGAACCAAAGCTAAATTGCCTATTGTTAGGCTATACAGCTAATGGCCCAATCCTATGGTGTCTCGGTGCCAGTAGAGCAACTGCTCCACCAGGCGCAGGCTGATGCAACTGTCCCATGAAGAGTGTTGTGACAATGTGTCAGTTACTAGCACTGACGGGGTAGGGAACAGAGAGTGGGTGTCAATGGACAATTTTCACAATGGAGAGAGGTGAAAAGCGGTGTGCCCCAAGGATCTGTCCTGGGACTGGTGCTTTTCAACCTCTTTATAAATGACCTGGAGACAGGATTTAGCAGTGAGTGGCTAAGTTTGCACACGACACCAAACTTTTCCAAGCGGTGAAGACCAGAAGTGATTGTGAGGAGCTCCAGAAGGATCTCTCCAGACTGGCAGAATGGGCAGCAAAATGGCAGATGCCCTTCAGTGTCAGTAAGTGTAAAGTCATGCACATTGGGGCAAAAAATCAAAACTTCACATATAGGCCAATGGGTTCTAAGCTGTCTGTGACAGATCAAGAGAGAGATCTTGGGGTGGTGGTGAACAGGTCAATGAAAATGTTGACCCAATGTGCGGCGGCAGTCAAAAAAAGCCAATTCTATGCTTGGGATCATTAGAAAAGGTATTGAGAACAAAACGGCTAATATTATAATGCCGTTGTACAAATCTATGGTAAGGTCACACCTGGAGTATTATGTCCAGTTCTGGTTGCCACATCTCAAAAAGCCATAGTAGAAATGGAAAAGGTGCAAAAGAGAGCGACTAAGATGATTACGGGGCTGGGCCACCTTCCTTATGAGGAAAGGCTATGGCGTTTGGGCCTCTTCAGCCTAGAAAAGAGACACCTGAGGGGGGACATGATTGAGACATACAAAATTATGCATGGGAAGAATAAAGTGGATAGAGAGATGCTCTTTACACTCTCACATAACACCAGAACCAGGGGACATCCACTAAAATTGAGTGTTGGGAGACTTAGGACAGACAAAAGAAATATTTCTTTACTCCGCGTGTAGTTGGTCTGTGGAACTCCTTGTCGCAGGATGTGGTGATGGAATCTAGCCTGGATGCCTTTAAAAGGGGATTGGACAAGTTTCTGGAGGAAAAATCCATTACGGGTTACAAGCCATGATGTGTATGTGCAACCTCCTGATTTTAGAAATGGGCTATGTCAGATGCAAGGGAGGGCACCAGGATGCAGGCCTCTTGTTATCAGGTGTGCTCCCTGGGGCATTTGGTGGGCTGCTGTGAGATACAGGAAGCTGGATTAGATGGGCCTATGGCCTGATCCAGTGGGGCTGTTCTTATGTTCTTATGCCTGCGCCGTTCCACTGGAGCCAGTGCAGGGAGCAGCATATAACAGACTCAGGGCCCAATCTTATCCAGCTTTCCAGGGCTGATGCAGCCATGCCAGTAGGGCGCGCACTGCATCCTGTGATGTGGGCGGCAATCATGGATGCCTTCTAAGGTAAGGGAACATTTATTTCCTTACCACCGGGCAGCATTGCATCTGCATTGGCACTGGAAAGTTGGATAGGACTGTGCCCACAATGAGTTCAGTGCCAGGCAGTGCATGGGTAGATGAAGGGTGGGGGAGACGTGTAACAGGGATAGTAGGGTTGCAACAGGGGCGGGGGTGGGTGGTTCAAGCCTGGGAGGGGGCAGGATTGGCAGCAGCAGTGCACAATGGGCACAATCCTAACCAACTTTCCAGCACCGAGGAAAGGGCAATGCAGCTCCAAGTAAGGAAACAAACATTCCCTTACCTTGAGGAGGCCTCCATGAATGCTCCCCCACCTCAGGATGCAGCACATACCCCATTGGCACAGCTGTGTCAGTGCTGGAAAGCTGTTTAGGATTGGGGCCAATGTCTCCTATCCCCCTTCCCGGGCCCAATCTGCCAACACGGGTGCACACAGACCAATGCCAGCAATTTAGCAGGTGTATGTCCAAAATGCTTCCTTGTGGCTGCTGGAGCTTTCCCCAAGGCAAGGAGACAAATGGCCCTTTACTTCGAGGAGACCTCCAGCAAGCAAAATTGTCCCACAGGATGCAGTGCAAGTTACAATGGCGCTGCTGTAGCAGCGTGGGGGAATTTAGGGGGCTGCAAGATAAGCTGCAGAAACTATTATTATTATTATTATTATTATTATTATTATTATTATTATTATTATTATTATTATTATTATTATTATTATTATATTTTCGCACAGTCATGTTCTTTTAGACAGGATTTTGTTTATATTCACCTATCGAGTCATTCCGAAGGACCTAGGAGAGGTAGCTATTTTTGGTTTTCATGTTGCATTACAAATATTGCAGGAGTCTGTGCACTATTCCTAGTAAGGCTACCTTTGTGACTGACTGATGGTGCTCGTGCTCATCCCAATGGTGTTCAAGTGATTTTCCAGCTGTTTGATAGCACCCAAGGCCCCTGTGGCTACTGGTATTACTCTTGCTTTCTTATGCCACAGTCTTTCAATTTCTATTTGCAGCTCTTTAAATGTGGTGATTACCTCCAGTTCTTTATTTTCTACTCTACTGTCACCAGGTATTGCAATGTCTACTATTCAGACTTTCTCATCCTTCTTCTTGGTCTCTTCTTGGTTTCTGGCACTTGGATAGCTCTTCATGATCTTGTCTGATCTTAGAAGCTAAGCAGCATCAGGCCTGGTTATTACTTGGATGGGAGACCACCTGGGAATACCAGGTGCTATAGGCTTATACCATAGTCTTTCCAGACTGAAGGTTGCCAACCAACCATCCTTCTTATCAATGATGGTTATGTCTGGCGTGTTGTGCGGCAGATGTTTGTTGTGTTCTAAAATCCCAGAGCACTTTGACTTCTTCATTCTGTACTACTTTTTCAATTTTGTGGCTCCACCAGTTGTTGTTTGCAGGCAGCTTGTACTTTTTACACATGTTCCAGTGAATTATTGTTACAACTTTGTCATGCTCTTCTTTATAGTCAGTCTGCACAATCTTCATGAAGCAGCTGACCAGGTGGTCTACAATTTCATCAGCATCTTTACACAGCCAACATTTGCTGCCATAGATGTTTTCGCAGTTTTGGCTCTTTTTTTTACATTCATTCTTAGTGCCTGGTCTTGGGCATCCAGAATTGATCCCTTTGCCTCCTTCAATCTACCTCTTTTTAGCCAGTGCCAGGTTTTGTTGTTGTCAGTATTTCCTGCAGTGTCTTTTCTGTACTGGTCATGGAGTGCTTTGCTTTACCATTTTTCTTTCCTGATCTTCATTTGATCTTTTTATAAGCCAGCTTTGCTGTTATTGTGTCACCATCCCCATTATTTAGTGTTGTCTTGAAAAACCAGTTTCAATGCATCTTCTTCACTATCTTTTACATATTCTTGCAATGCCCTTTTCATGCACAATTTGGTGCACTCATAACATTCCATGTTCACCTATGCCTCTGGGTAAATAGAGTCTATCAGCGTTGCTGCGTGGATGTAGGGCATGATTCATTGTCATTATCTTTCAGGTCTTCCTGTCTAACACTTCTAACAGCCTGGGTCCAGTCTACTATGCCAGCTGATATTTTATGACAGGAATTGCCCTGTGTTTATTGCTCTGATGCTTTCCTGCATTCAGTTTGGTATTATTATTATTATTACACACAAGTACACTTACACATGAGATCCAGACCATGAGACGTGGATGATACACTTATTCAATGCTCTGCATTTGCATAATGTGTCCATATGAGAGACAAGGTAGTGGTTTGAATGTTGGACTAGGACCAGGGAGAACCAGGTTCAAATTCCACTTAACCTTGAGGCTTACTGGCTGACTGTGGACCAGCCACTATGTCTCTATGTCTAATCTGTCTCACAGCATAATGAGGACAATGAGGTAAGGAGGACCACAAAATCTGTGGAGGAAGGACAGGATATTAATGCCATGCAGGCCCCCTTTGGGCTGAGTTTCATTAAAACTGAGATCCATTAAAGAAAAAAAAAAAACCCACATGGAAATGCCATTGTCAACCTCAACTCTTTGACTCCTTTCAGCTGTTGGGCTTGGTGGTTTGGAAACCTCTATGCAACAGGATGTCAAATAATAATAGAACCCAGCACTTTCAGAAATGTAGTTTAAAAAAAAATAACAAAACCTTAACCATGTGCCCACAATGACTTTATGGGGAAAGAAGAAATGATAAAATTGAAATTACCACTAAAACGCCATTAGTAACAATTCGCTCCGGAGGAATTGGACTGCAAAAGAAAAGACTTGACATGTCATAGCTGGTCTGCAATAACTCAAATCTACTTTTCTAGTTGCTAGCATTCCACTTTTATGCTAATTACTTGACTTACCTTAGCCCACATCATACCATTTAATACAATCAAATAATAAGAATGATTCAAAAAACTAATCATAAGGTGATAGTTACCCTGAGGAGCACAGTGTAACTTGCTTGTTCACAAGCAACCTTTGTGAACAAGATTTGCTCACAAAGATTTGCTTGTTCACAAGAAGATTTGCTTGTTCACAAGAAACCTGACCCTAAAATCAAGCTGTCTAGCATGCAACAGAGTTCTAATAATTCATACTACTGAGATGCACTCACAGACTCTCCAGCCTAAATTCCACATCCAGTTCTTCTTGAATCTGTAAAAAGACAAATGTGCTTTTTGGTACAAGATCATATTATCATGAGAGTGGTGTAGCGTCTAATTAAATTATTCACCATTTACTGACAGTTCTTGGAGTGTATCGTGGATACATCTATGAGAAGTTCAGCACTGACTGACAAACGTCCCTGAAGTACAGCTTGCCTGCTCATGACCAACTTTCTTTAGGAATGTGGAGCTGTGGAGCTGTAGGGTACAGTCAGGAACATTTTCTGGAGCACTTTGTTACTGGGCACCAGAGACATGCAGTGTGGGGATGGCAGATGAGGCAGAATCGCCCCATCATAGTCAATGGAAAAGCACCACAGCTGCCCACCCACTTACACCCAATTAGGCTCTCCTTACACCTGAGAAAGTGGGTGTAAGGAGAGTACTCAGGCGCAAGCAGGTGGGGCAGATGTGGTGCTTTTCCACAGACTGTAACGGGGCAATTCTGCCTCACCTGACATCCCTGCACATCACGTCCCTCCTGGGCACACTCACAAACACACATACTAGCATGAACCCTTGAGAGAACTAGACCTTTATGCAATTGGTTTGCAATACACAACAATGGAGCTTGACCTTTAACAATGTCGGAACACAGGCCCAGCCTTAGGAGCTGCAGGGCCCAGTTATTTTTTGTGGGGCCCCAGGTTAACAGTCAATTTCAAGATATAAACAGTATAAACAAACACTACTGGCTCTGTAAGGATTCAGAAGAAAATTAAAATTATTGCTGTTCTCTATAAAACCTGCAGTGTGGTGCTAGGTGTGCATTGCAATGTGTGGTGTGGTGTGTGTTTGACGAGACTAGAGTAGATTACCCTAGCGCAGGCGGCCCTTAGGCGCAGGGCCCAATTGAGAGCAATTGGTCCATTTGGCATAATGCTGGCCCTGCAGGTATGGATAAATGTACACAAAAGGGAGGAGAAATCAATATAAAAATGTTTCTTCAGTATGTAGATTCACAGCCTAATCCACCACAACTCGCCGTGCAGCAATGTAGCAGCACCAGGGGGGGAATTTCGGCCTAAGGAGGCCTCCTTGGGGTAAGGGAACATTTGTTCTGTTCTGCCCCTGCAGATCTGGTGGGTCAACTTGGACTTGCACCAACGATACCACTGGTACAAGCCCATGTTGAGCCATGAAGGCAGATGAGGCCTGGAGAAAGGAGTCAGGATTCAACAGGCGCTACTGCCACCAAACCCTCCCCTTTCATAGACCTGATCCACCCTCCTCCCCACTCCAGTCACCACCATGTCCCACCCACCACCGCCCCATTCCACCCCTCCTTGTCTTCCTCCTGGTCCCTGCACAGTCAAAATTCCGAAAGATCCCAGTTGAGGAAAAGTGTTCAAGGCAGGCAGAGGAACAAGGTGGGCTCCGTCGATTAACCAAACGGGTGCAAGGCACTAGCCTAGTTGGCTTTGTGAGAGGGAAGTGAGGAAAGACAGCCAAGGGCACTTTCCAGCTTATGTGTGTTTCGATGAACACTCAGCAGGCTCCGAGCTGCAGCTTGTCCAGTTAGAGAGGGGAAGGCCAAGCCTGAGGAGAAAGGGCTGAGGGGGGACTCCTCGGGGCCAGGGCCATGACAAGATAAACTAAACAAATTTATTACAAAAATAAAATTGGGTATCTCAATCTTGGCCTATTCAGGACTGCATTTCCACTACAGCTTTAATCCACCTTCAAGGCACTTCTATTTCCCAAATGCATCCTGGAGACTGTAGCTTGTTAATGGTAGCTCTTAACAGCTCTCAGATTCCTTAACAAACTACAGTCTCCCACACAGTCAAAACTACAGTCTTCTCTACTAGCGCTAGCATGTATTAGTACAATTCAAACACCAGAAAGGTGAAACTTACACCTTCAGACCAGAACTACTAGTACGTCACCCAGTTGGATTCACAGAATTCCCAGGCCCCAATAGTGAGCTCCCCCCTTCTTCTAGTTTAGTGTTTGTGTAGAATGCATGGCCTTGGGCAGGAGGTCTGGTCTAGAGGGTAGAGCCTCCGTTTGCCTGAAGATAACATCCACAGGTCGCCAGTTCGAGGCCACTGGCACCGTGCGACCTTGAGGTGACTGACAAGCTGAGCTGAGTTATTCCATCTGCTCTGAGCGTGGGAGGATGGAGGCCAGAATGTGAAACCAGATCAGAAAGAAATATCTGAATGTTGTGGTTCTTGAAAGATAGAACCTTCTTTCAATTGTAAAAATCCCTGTGGGGATTTAAATAGCCTGCCTATGTAAACCGCCTTGAATAAAGTCTGAGGAGAAATCTGATGACCAAGAAAGGCGGTATATAAATACCTGTATTATTATTATTATTATCAGGTCTACATGTGTTCTGGCCAGGGACGTGTGGTGGGTGGGGAGGGAGGTGAGGCAGAGTCCTTAGAAAAGCACCGCTGCTGTGTGAGGTGCCCAAGTACCCATTACCTGTTGCTTCGCATTGGTTTTGGCATTGTTTGAAGGTGAATTATCAGCAGTGTGAAGAACAAATATAAGTCTGGAGCACAGAAGAGAAAAGAAAAATAAAGACAAAAGAGGGGAAAAAAATGACAAATAAAAAAAAGGCCAGGCAGGTTTATTTCATCTGGGCTTTGTTTCAAAATTAGCCCATAGTAATTAGGGAGATAGTGAAAATCAGTCCTTGGGTGCCCGTGCAGTATTAGAAGAAGAAAAAGCAAACGAGGAGAACTTTGCTGAGGTAGAAGAAATGAAAAGCTGTAGCACTACTCAAAGTAAGGAGATTATCCCATTCTGCTAAATGTTTTCATTTAGTTTCAATCTTGCTCATGCTAATCATACTAATCAATTAAAAACTTGTTTTAAAAATGTAGTAACATCTGGCTTGTAGGAAAATTTAGGAAGGGGAGGCAATCAGATGTTTTGTACTCCCCAATAAACACAAGAGATCAAAGAAACCTTTTCCCCTCCCCCTGTAATACCGTGCAGTTCTTCACTTTTTAATTGTATTTTCTTACAATTATTATTATTATTATTATTATTATTATTATTATTATTATTATTATTATTATTATTACCAGTATTTATATACCGCTTTTCAACAGAAAATTCACAAAGCGGTTTACAGAGAAAATCAAACAAACCACGAATGGCTCCCTGTCCCAAAAGGGCTCACAATCTAAAAGGATGCAAAAGAACACCAGCAAACAGCCACTAGAGAAGACAGTGCTGGGGTGAGGAGGGCCAGTTATCTATCTTCTTACTTTTGGGTCCAATGGAAATGTGAGGCAAATTATTTCTCCAAGCTGGATTTTAGAAACATCAAAGAGGACAGTGAGGAGGTGGCCAGCCTTGAAGTAGTTACTGTCATCATGAACCGTCATCTCCAAAACATTCTAAGAAGAGAAGCAAAGTTAATTATAAAGTATCAATTCTGGGCCCCAAATACATTTTCTCACGGCTAGACTAGAGAAATCTTCAAACTGCCTTTTCCATACCTAGGGTTCAGTGCAGAAAAGTGTTTGAGTAGAATTAACATGGGCTCTCATCTTTCAAAATTAAAGTTAATATCAAGGCTTACAGCGGTGTAGCTAGAGGCCATGGTGCCCAGGGTGATAACATCATGATGTCATATGATGTTGACCTGGGTTCCCCTATCTCAAGGAGCACTGGCAGTGGTGGGGAGGGGGTGGGTGGGAACAGAAGAAACCCTGAGCTCAGCCTGTGTGAGGCTGTGGTTGGGGGGAGGGAAAAGCGTGCTGGCTTAGTGGTGCCACCCTTCAAATGGCACCCAGGGCATGAGCCCTACCTGCCATAACTTAGATACGCCACTGGAGGCTTATAGTTAAACCCTAACCAATGTTCACACCATGAACCTAGAGATACACATAGCTGTGGTAGAGAACAAAGTAGTCTGCAACAAAATAGCTGTAGCAGTTTCTTTTGGAAGGTCAGTGGGTTAGGTCTATTCTTCTATGTAGCTACAGAATTGTACTACAGAATTCTTTGCAATGTATTGGAGTTTCATGGCAGACACACAGGCATTGCAATCGTACTTGGGTTCATATTGATGAACTTGGAACAGATATAAAAGGTGCTAGGATGGCATGTAGCTGCTATATATCCAGCCTCTGCAATAAATCCATTTCTCCTACCGCATGTACTTTGACTTGTGCAAGCACCAGACAACTGATGAAATTCCTATTTACCTAATTTACTGGTAGATTTGTGGCTGCACAATTTGAAAATCACCAGCTGCTTATGATGACCCACAAGTGACTCAATAAACCACTTGGGTTTTTTTGTTTTGTTTTGTTTTGTTTTAAATGACTGCAAAAACGGGTGTTCTGAAGCATCTGTTATTCTGCAGTCTATGGTTGGTGGGCTGTGTTTGAACTGGTGTTATCCTCGGATGTATATCAATTGCGTCGGTAAGCCTGGTGAAATTGAATCTCTAGCTCACATTGTACTGCATTGTCCTTGCTATACAGATATCAGAAATATGTTCTTAAACTCACTATGGGATAGTCTGCCCCGGATGCAAGATATGGTTGCATTAAGCTCATTTCTTGCTTCTACCGACGTTTTAGTTACAAGCCAAATGGCAAACTTTCTACTTGCTGTCCTTACAAGACGTAGAACTAATCCTGCCATCTTTTCTCATTATTTAACTCCCTAGAGCAGTGATTTTCAACCTTTTTCATCTCATGGCAAACTGACAAGGTACTAAAATTGTCAAGGCACACCATCGGTTTTTGACAATTGACAAGGCACACCATGCTGTTGTGCCATGCTCATATCCCCTAATGGTCCTATTAATAAATGACCCTCCACCAAACTCCTGCGGCACACCTGGGGACCATTCATGGCACACCAGTGTGCCACAGCGCAGTGGTTGAAAATGGCTGCCCTAGAGGCTTGAGTACACTGCCTCTCTTTTGCATGTTTGTTTGTCTTCTCATTTGGCTTGTATGTTTATGCCTAATAAATGTTTTTGAAATTGAAATTGAATTGTTCAGACTGGTAGGCCAGAGGTTACCCAACAGTACACTCCTAGACATGTTTACTCAGAAGTAAGCCCCACTTTGTTCAATAGGTCTTACTGTCCGGTTCATGGGTATAGGATTTCAGCCAAAGTCTAGGAAGAGTTTATAAATGGGTTCTGCATGCTATGAAGTGACTTCAGTTAAATTGGTTCACTCTGTCTATCCCTCTTTCCCGCCTCATCTATATTTCCTAATTCTTCCACTTCCTCCTAATAGAAAGGCAGTTACGTTGGGATGATTTCCACTGGAAGTTATATTATGGTATAATGACTCACAGTATCTCCTTAATTAATCATCACATCTATGTGAATCAACTCCAAAGAAAAATGCTGCCCTTCAGATGACAGTCTTTCTGTAGCATTTGAACTACGAGGGCTGTTGTTTAGATGCAAGTCATCACATGATGTTATGGTCATCAACTGATGAACATACATGTGTGAACTTCTCCTATGAGAAGAATAGGGGACTTTAAAAAAATAGAAAGCATTGAGCATAGCGCCATGGCTGTTGGTGTTAATCATGCACAGCTCACATAACTGGTTCTGTAATCCTATAAAACATATTCCTTTTACACAAGCGTACATAAACATAAGCATTAATAAGGTGTCAAACTAGCTTGTAAACCAGCAAACAAGGTATATCTTTCCACATTTTTATTGTACAATTGTTATCTTGAAAGCACATTGGCCAAAAGCAATTTAGGAATATTAGTCAGTCATTGTGCTGATCTGACATGGGAAAACAACAGTTTATAGAATCATACAGTTGGAAGTCTAGTCCAATGGGTACAAACTACAAGAGAGGAGAATCTGGTTGGACATCAGGAAGTCATCTAGTCCAATATCTTCCTAGAGCAGGGGTGGCCAACCTTTCAACTTTAGGGCTCCTGGACTTTTAACAATTGTGTAGAGGAGGGAATTTCAGCAGGTCCAGCTTGTCATCTGTGAGATGAGAAGCTGCACCTGCTGAAATTCTCTCTTCCACACAACTGTTAAAGGTTCAGGAGCCTTAAAGTTGAAAGGTTGGCCACCCCTGTCCTAGAGCATCTCTAACAGGTGGCTGTTGAGCCTCTGCTTGAAGATCTCCAGTGAGAGCGATTCCACCCCTTCCCTCAGCAATCTGTTCCACTGGCGAAACACCTTTACAGTCAAGAGTTTCTTCCTGATGTCAACTTGGAAACTCCTCTCTAAATCTCATTGGATCTAGTTCTACTCTCAGAGGCAGATGAGAACAAATGTGTTCCTTCTTCCACAAGACAGCCCTTCAGGTATTTGAAAAGTGCTACCATATTCCCTTTCGGCCTTCTCTTCTTCAGGCTAAACTACCAAGTTCCCTCAACTCTTCCTCAAATGGCTTGTCCTCTGATCTTCCTCGCCATTCTTCTCCAAATGTGCTCCAAATGTGCTCCAAATGTGCTGCATCTTTCCTAAAACTTTCCTAAAGGTTTAAAACCTTGCCCAATCATGAACTGGTTACTTTGTGCTGTTCTCTTTTGCCCCCAGCTCCCCTAAACTAAGAACCAATCGAAATGAAGGAGGGCTAACCCTATGCAACATGCCATTTCCCCACCCAAAATCACCATTCAGGGCTGTTTGTCCCCAAAGGTGCCATTTGAAGCAAGATTGGGCCTTACTTTGACACAAGGCTGTATCCTGAAGCAGAAAGTCTCATTCCACTGGGGATGCTTGCAATCTTTGATAGCCTGGGTCTGGAATTTTTGAAATGAAGCTGTCGGCAGGAACAAGCTCACATAGCAACTGGACTGGTGAACTATTTTTAAAAGGCAAAATATAATCAATGTTTTGAGGACAAAAACACATCATTCAACATTAAATCACCAAATTTTCATTTGTACTGCAGACAGTACAGTTTTCAACAGAACTACATACGGCAATCAAGACACTTGTTCTTATTGAACTTCATCTTTGTGCTCATGGTGGATTAGTTTTGATGTGGAACACTTGCAAAATCACATTAATATAAGCACAGCACATCTTGCATGGCTGCAACTACAGTGGCATTTGGCAGATTTATTGTGCCCCAAATGCCTTTAGTAAACCTTTGTTCCAACCTTACTAGGTTGGAAGTTTCCAACCTGTCAAGTTTATTGCAACACGTCTTCCGGGAGCATTTGAGGACTCCAGGTGGAGCAGCAAAAATTATTCCGCGCGGCAGCACCATTGTGAAATCTTCTGTTGGCTCATTAGGTCCTTGCAAAACCACAGATACTGACAAAATGCAGGAATAACATCCATTGCACAGCATCCAAGTAATTTCTTTGCCTGTGCTTCCACTTCTTAGCTTCGGCTGATTAAATGCTATGAGCCATACATAATTAGGAAAACTAATACTGTTTGTTAGGCATTTCCTGCACAAAGAAGCAAATACCTAATTGTTTTGTTGATGGATGTGTGATTTCTTACTGATAAATATACAGCCGAGGTTCTCAAACTTCTCCTCATCATGAAACAGGAACTTCCCAGTTTTTTTGAAATGGGGCTAGCCCTGTGGAGGGCTGTCCAGACTCTTCCACGGACCCCCCATGATGATGGCACTGGAGGCCGGTGAGTTAAAAAAAAAAACCTCCCGTCCCTGGCAACAGTGTGAATCTGCAGATCATGTTGCTGCCTTAACCCTGCCCCTTCAAGGGACAGGGATAGGACTTCCTATCCCTGTTCGTTTAAGGACAGTTTGGGAAGCCCTGCTATATGGGGAAGAGCTGTGTTTCAGTGGTGGAGCACATGCTTTGTATGCAGACAAATATGCTCCATGTTTAATCCTTGCCATCAATAACTGGGGCAGAAAGAAATTCCGCTCTGAAATATTGGACAGTCTCTGCTGATCTGTGTTAACACCTTGGACTTACAGTGCAATCCTATACATGCTTACTCAGAAGTAAGTTCCACTGTGTTAAATGGGGATTACTCCCAGGAAATCGTGCATAGGATTGCCATCTTGGATACACCAGTTTCCTGCAACAATCTGTACCACCTTCAAAATGCCTTTAGGAGATAATGTTGATATCACTTTCTTTCTTTCTTTCTTTCTTTCTTTCTTTCTTTCTTTCTTTCTTTCTTTCTTTTTAAATACATTTTTTTTATTTATTACAGATAAGGGGCAAGGATATGGGATAAACTTAGGTATGGGGTTAAACAGGTTAGGCAACACAACAGGATATTTGGCCAATGGGTTACAAAATGCATTTTAAAACAAAATTTAAGCATCAAAATAAAACTAAATATATAAATCATCACCGCATAAGACATTAAAATGCTTAACTTAATCTACTCAATCTTAAATATTTATCAATACTATCTATCCAATCATAAAACGGCTTCCAATATCTTCTTACTTTATCTAGATCTTTATCTTTCATTCTTTCTGTTAATACATCCATTGCTGCAATTTCATAAATCTTATCTATTAATTTTTCTCTATTAGGGATATCTGTAGATTAATGTTGATATCACTTTCCTTGAGTTGGCTTAAAAACTCTTATTAACTGTTAATCTCTCAACAGGTTTTTTGTTGTTGTTGTTTTGTATTGTTTTGTCCTGTTCCCTTCCCACTTTATCACTGATTTCTCAAGAATGGGAGGAGCTTGTAACTTAAGCAAACAAGAAATACCAATACAACTCCATAAACCCCAGCAGAACTTTTCCCTGCCTTTTAAACTGAACTGAGAAGAGGAGGAAATTACAGTCCTATGCAACCTGTTAGAAAACATCCCCTAGTTAATGCCTGGTGGAAAACATGCCCTACTCTGTTCTATACTACCTTTCGCCCACATACTTACACAGGTAAGGAAAGGAGGAGGGAACCAAATATAGTATTTGGGTTTTTCACATGTTCATTTTGAATGGTTAAAAGAAAGAGTAAATCTCAAGAGATCTCTCAAGGATTCAACAGCAATTAAAATACCCAGATGGTTTTGGGAGGAACTGGGAGAGCTTGAGGGTGGGATACTGCACATCAGTACACATGTAGTTCCCAAACTTACATGGGTCATGACTCCCCTGCAGTCTTTTCTTCCTCGCTGAGCCAGGCACTGTCATCTTGGATCTCATAAAATCTGACAAGATCCATGATGGCGGCACCAAAACCTTGCAAGATTTTGTGTGATCCAAGATGGCAGTGCCCAAATCTTTTGAGATTTGGGCACTGCAATCTTGGTTCTCATGAGATTTTGTGAGATCCAAGTTGGTAGCACCCAAGGGAACAGGTAGGAAGGTCCATTGGGAACACCACACGGAGCCCCTGTGCTTATGCCGTGACGCCCTAAGATGCTATCATGTACAGTTTGGGAACCCCTGTATTATGGCTATATGAAGCAGCTGTTGCATGAAAGATGTTTCAATTACCACTTGTAGACCAGCCATCAGGCAGAGCTAGATGGTGTTCTCTTGGTCCCACAAGAAAGCATAACCCTTAGGAAGGTGTGTGTGTGTGTGTGTGTGTGTGTGTGTGTGTGTGTGTGTGTGTGTATATATATATATATATATATATATATATATATATATATATATATATATATATATAAACATGGGATATAAGGGAATGGGAGCTAAGAGCAGGGCTTATGAGAGGAATTTTATCAGGGGGTACAAAGTTCTTTTGGGCCCCTTCCCAAAGGGGGAGGGGGGCAATGGGGGCAGGCAGAATGGCAGGCAAAATAAGGCAGGGGGAAGGTGCTAACAGCCACAATAGTCTTTGGAGCCAAGGCCTACTAGGCTTCTTGATGCAGAGCTCAAGTCTACCCAACCATGCAGCACTGGCAGCTAGATAAAGTAATATGGAAAACCAAACACACTCCTAAGTCTCTCTAAAGTCTTTAAAATATATATAATCCATTGCAGAAAATTAACACCATCATATTTAGGCTCACACTAGAATGGACCAAAACGTACTTCTGCAGCAGCTGTAGCCCCACAGAAGGTCCCTGAACTTCTATATACTCCTTCATAGTTATGGGATCCACAAGCCAAAGAGCTATTGAGGCAAGCTAGTTTCCTCCCAGATTTGGCACTGTGTTAAAGGAGGGTCATGGATGCATTCCTGAGCCCCACATGTATGGCTTGCAGCAGCAGTTAACACTGCATGCATGTGGTTGTGCCCCAGCATCATGCACAGGCAGCGAGTTCAGGTGAGATAGGAAAATGTCAGATCCCAGGAACTTTCTGGGCCCCTTCCTTTGGCTCCTGGGCCCCCTTTCTGACCCTGGGCACGGGTACAAATTAGCCCCTTTACCCCCCATCTCCTAGGTCCCGGCTAAGAGGGCCATTAAGTAGATTTGAACATTGCACTAAACCAGGGCTCTCCAAACTCCAGCTGTCTCTCATGTGAATGGCGCTTACTGTTACGCAAGGGAGCCTCATGGTCACGGCGCCACTCTCCTCCACTCTGTTCCCCAGCTTGCTGCATCTGCCCAGAAATCCAGGCGCAATGGCTGCTGGGGTGACAGATGCTGGAAGTGAGAAGCCAGGGCTCAGTTTGGAGGAGAGTGGCGCCACAACCATGAGACTCCCCGGTGGAACGGTAAGCGCTGTTTGCGCTGGGAAAGCCGTTCCTGGCGCACAGCAACAGAGGCGTAGCTAGGTCATTTGACACCCGGGGCCCATAAATTTTTGTCATCCCATATGACTTAATTAATTATTAATTAATTATGAATTATATTGCTTAATTAATTAATTCACTTTCTATTCCACCCTTCCTGTAAGCAGCTCAGGGTGGTGTACATGGTTCCTCCCCTTATTTTGTCCTCACAACAACCCTGTGAGGTAGGTGAGACAGAGATAGTAATAGTCATGACATGGAATGAATAATAATAATGGCCAGAAAAATAAATGCAATTTATTCATCCACAAGCAATGGATGAAATTATGCATCAAATGGTATATATAACATGATGGTATTATTCCTAAAAGCCATGATTTCCAGAATTTTGGTCACTAGGGTGTGTCCCCCCCCCCCGATGTCTCATTGACCTGTTTTGAGTTAAGGCAGTGGTTCTCAAACTTTTTTGAGTTTGGGACCCACTTTTTAGAATGACAATCTGTCCAGGACCCACTGGAAGTGATGTCATGGCTGGAAGTGACATTACAAGCAAAATACAATAATTATAAATAATTAAATTAAAGAAAAACAGATAAATAAGGGGAAGCCAACCCTGTTTCACCAAGTGAATTTTCTCTGTAGCCTGCCTGCAATAACACCCCTCCCACAAAAAAATCAGCCCTCCCCAGTGCCCACCTTACCAGTTGAAGCCTCTGGTTTATTCTTGGGGGGGGGGTGCTGCCATCTGGAGCATTTGTTGAGCTCCACTTTCATCAGATGGGGACTATGCAGCTAGCCTTGCATTCCTCTTTGCCTGACTTGACCAGGAGACAAGGCACATTTGCTTACTCATGAGTAAACGCGACCCTGTGGCTTACTTTTGCTTTCCATAGGGCTCAATACATTCACCTGCTTGGAGGGAGGGACTTCCCTCTTGGGTGTTTTTGGGGGCTGCTTTCATTGGATAGGAACCATTCTGGTGTCATTGGATTCCTCTCAGCCTGCCCTTTCCGATGAACCTACTGGCAAGTTCACCTACTGGCGAGTAAACATGTGATATGGCTCAGTTTCATTTTCTATAGGGCTCCATGCATTTTTTAGTTTCCAGTTGTTTGGCCATAACTTTTGATGGAAAGGAGATATTTCAATCCCAGTTTCTGCATTGCATTCTGCTGGAAATTCCACATCCAACGGTATATAACATGATGGAGTTACCCATAACCTCCGTGATGTTAGCGATATTGGGGCATTTGTGGTGTTATATGCCCACAAGGGTTGTTCCCAGGGAGGGCCACCCCCCGCTAGCTACGCCACTGCACAGCAATCTCCACTTTGGAGACCACTTCACTAGACAATGTCTATCAAACAGTGAGAATGTATATATATAATGTGGCCTAGGAACAGGATTGCTTACAATTCTGTAAGAGTTCTGGGACTGGGGGTCTGCTTGGTCAGAATTCAGAAGGTGGTGTTCTGCCTCCTACATCCTGCATTGGTACTCCAGTGCAGAGAGTAGGTGTGCTGACTGTTGCTCACTACCATTCTAAATTCTTTTTGGCCAGGGGATGAGACCATAGCTCAGTGGTAGAGCACATGTGCTTTGTATGCATTTGTTCAGCCCCTGGCATTTCTAGAGAGGGCTGGGAAAGAACCCTGCTTGCAACTTTGGAGAGGTTAACCTTGGTGACTGACCCAGAGGCACTGAAGATCTGATTTGGTATATTCAATTTTTTTCCATGTCTGAACTTACTCATGACAATCGCTGCTCCTGTTGCCAGGGCACCTGTCCTAAAAACATATTCAGCTGGGTAAAGCAAATCTGCCAGTCAGGGGAAAGAACTGACAGCAATTAAATTCTTAAGGGTGGAATGGCATCCCAGCAATCCCTCTGTATGGATGGCAGAAGTCCAATTGGGCCACATCTTTACCAAATTCTCCTACTTCCTTATCAACTTCCTGCACTTCATCAAAGCTTATTCTAAGTCCTCTGATCTCTGCCCACATTGCGTCATTGCATGCTGTTACGTGTTGGGAGATGTTACACAAGGAGCTGCCCTTTGAAACACCAGCCAACCTTCCTACACAGGGTAACAGACAGCATCATCGCTTTGGCAAAATGTATTCCAGTCATTTGCATTTCTGTCTTAGGCGCAAATCCTGATCCACTTTCCAGCACTGGCATAGCTGTGCCAATGGGATGTGTGCTGCATCCTGCAGTTGGGGGGGGGGGGCACTCATGGAGGCCTCTTCAAAATAAGGGAATGTTTGTTTCCCTTACCTAGGAGCGGAAATACCCTTATGTCGGTGCTAGAAAGTGGGTTAGGATTGCGCCCTTAGTCTGTGAATGCTATGGATCAAAGGATTAGCACAGACTGCCTGTGTGTATTGCAGCAAGAATTAAACAGCTTAGTTTAATGCCTGTATAAGAGGACAGAATGCCCCGCACAACCACACCCCATGGGATGGGGAGGCAGTGCATCAAATCTGATTACCAAACATTAGCTTCTCTATTAACCTAGGGCTGCCAGTCTGACCAAAATGAGTCTGTTTTCTGCAGGGTTTTCCTCTTTCAACACAAGCAGAAAGGCAACAAAAGTTACAGCCCAATCCTAGAAATCCCCCACCAGTGTGGCTTCTGCTGCATCCTGCAGAGAAATTCAGCTGTTGAAGCTCTCCTCGAGATAAGCCCCAGCAGCCACAACATGTCAACACAGACCTCCATCAGCAAGAATGTTGGCACAAGTCTATGTTGACCTGTGATGGCAGATCAGACCCAGGAAGAGGGTAGGATACGGTGCATGCTAGCACCATCAACCTGCACCGTTCTTGCACCAGCCCAATCTGCCCACCCCCACCCCATTGCAGCCCTCTCCCACCACTTTACAACCAATCCCCCCCACCCTTCCCTCACCCCTGCACGGGACTCACTTACACCGGCAGGCGTTTCTCTGACCACTGGCACCAGCAGGAAGGTTCTGGCCTTTCTGCTGGTGCACCTATTCTTCATACTGTCGCAAAGAGCTTTACGGCACTTTTGCAACAGCACAAAGGTCTGACATACAGATGGAGCACACACTCCGGTAGTGCACCAGTTGAATAAGATTGTGCCTTATTAGGGTGATATTAGATTCCAACCCTCTTCTTTCTTTCTTTCTTTCTTTCTTTCTTTCTTTCTTTCTTTCTTTCTTTCTGAATGAATGAATGAATGAATGAATGAATGAATGAATGAATTATTTCAAGGGTTGGCAGTCTTGTGACATCACCAGGCCCTGCCTCAGAAATGTCAGAACTTTGGATACAGCTGACCTGAGAACCTAAATCACATACATATGATCTCAGTGGCCTTTGCAGCTTATAGGCCTTTGCACCAGGGCATTGGTTTTATTATATGATTCTAGTATGAATGTGCTGCACCAGGGTAAATCAGCAGGTACTGAATAGAATCCCTTATAGAAGCAAATGCTCTTGTGGACCTTGGGGAGTCACCGCCATACTCACATAAATCTGCCTTCTGAAGATTTTTTATTTGGATGATTTTCACAGACAGCAAATTGCAGGGCGATTCCTCCATCTGCAGAACAGGATCATAATGTTTATTGAACCATGCGTATCTGTGTAAGAAAGTATGTTCCACAAGCTCAGCTTTCCAAAGTGGTGGAACACAAGGCAGAGATTGCAGAGTTCATCATGATTAACCTCTCTCTCCTAAGGAATGATACAGCAGAAAAATAAGGGTGTCTGGGGAAAAAAACTTACCTGGCAAGGAGGGGCTGTTGGATCCTGATGTTGGGTCACACTAGGAGGCAGTGACTGAATAAATCAGCATCAAGAAGTGTTCAGATAAACAAGGAAAGTAAAGGATAGTATAGTATATTTTGAGTGTGCAAAGCACTTCGTATGGATTACAACAATCCTGTCAGTATTATTATCCCAATATTGTGATCGAAGCTGAGAGTTTTTCCTAAGGCCACCCCATGACTCTATTTGTTCTGGCTGCATTAGAAGATTTTGCGCTAGCATACAAAGCCATTGTATAGCTGAGGGAGCGTCACAGGGGTCACAGATCCCTGGGCGGCACTCCATGGGGAGCCGATCACAGTGGTCCTGCTCCCTTGCTTGCAGCCAAGAGAGGCACATGACTACTCTGAGACTGGCTGTGGCCACCACAGCCAGTCTCGGTGTGGTTGTCCTGAGTTCAGCTCAGTACAGTTGTTCAAAGAAGCAGGCAGCATCACTCTGAGAAAGGCACCCGATCGGACCGAGACAGGCTGCTGATTATTGTACACCTTTGTACCAGCCATGTAGCTGGCTAGAGTGCTGCCCCAGGGCACACTGGTGAGCCCCCTCCTTCCTGAAAGTAATTGTGGTGACATGAGGATATCACTGCAGTTACTTCTGGGTCACTCAGAGCGATGCCGCCCACTTCTTTCAAAGCGGGTGGCATCACTCGAAGAGTCCGAGCGAATGCGTTGAGAGGGCAGCAGGCTGACCCGCATGGCCTGGGGTGGCACGCCAGACAGCAGTGCAGTTTGCACACTTACTTGTTGGCAACCTTCAGTCTCGAAAGACTATGGTATCGCACTCTGAAAGGTGGTTCTGGAACAGCGTCTAGTGTGGCTGAAAAGGCCGATTCGGGAGTGACAATCCCTTCCACACCAGGAGCAAGTGCAGTCTGTCCCTGGTCTGTCTCCGTGGCTATGGGCCTTCCTTCTTTGCCTCTTAGCCTCAGACTGTTGGCCAAGTGTCTCTTCAAACTGGGAAAGGCCATGCTGCACAGCCTGCCTCCAAGGCGTACAATAATAGTTCAGTCTCTTTGAACTAATGAAGGGGTTTGTTTTGGGCAGTAAGGAAAACTATTCCCCCACAGTCTCTTCAGTTGGTGACAGAATCACTGGCACTTGCTTTCATGCTGCTTCTTCTTGCTGGGAGGTCCTCATAGGTCCAGCAGCCAATGTGTATAGACCAGGGGTGTCCAAACATTTTGGCAGGAGGGCCACATCGTCTCTCTGACACTGTGTCGGGGGCCGGGGAAAAAAAATTAATTTACAATTTAAAATTTGAATAAATTTACATAAATGAATATATTAGAGATGGAACTTGTGTGAATGAATGAAGGTCTTGCAGTAGCTCAAGGCCTATAAAAGGCCTTTCCTTCGCTGCCATTGCTGCATTACAGACATGAAACAGCAAGTAGTGGAGGGAGCCCTCGTCTCACAGCTCAAGTGAGAGGTCGAACAGTCGTTCTCTTGCTGAGATGCCAGCACAGGCTCCAGCAAGTCTTTGGAGGGCCAGAGGCTCATTGGAGACTAGGGGCTCCCTGAGGGCCCTGGGCTGGGGCTTGGGCACCCCTGGTATAGACTGTTTGGCCGTGACAAGTCATGTTGGCCGGGGTGCTAGTCTGTATTACAGCCCATGGCAGGTGTAACTATGGCAGGTGCCAATATTGGAAATACAAATGGAGGTTGGTTGATAATCCTAACTGTGACTGCGGGAATGTTCTGCAAACTTTACATCACATTGCAGTGGAATGCCCCTTTAGAAGGTATTCTGGCTCCCTGCAGGAACTACATCAACTTGAGGGAACTGCTGCCCAATGGTTAAACTGCGACCATAGGTCTAGTCAATAATTGCTCATATATAACCTATAATGTAATTTTATTCATGATTTTATTCAGCATGTTTTAATAATTTGTTGCTTGTTGTTTGTGTTTTATATATGTATTTTGTATATTGTGAATTTTGTATGATGACGCTGCATTTTGCCATATGATTAAATAAATAAACGGGCACTTGCAATAAGAGCAATCTCTGCTCTTGAAGGCATAGAGAAGAAACTTCCCTTTTATGCAGATGGGGTTGTATAGGATCTCCTAAAATCTGGTATGGCTTCATTGACAATCGTTGGTGAGATCTCTAAAGTTACAAATTAAAGAAATTAGAGTTATTGTGTACTAAAATCAGGAAATCCAGCGAGCAAAAGAAATCTGAATTGAAATGAATGAATAAACCTGTTAAATATTTAGAGATGAAGATGAGTACAAAATCAATTTTGAAATGTTAATGGTACAGATTAAAGTGACTTACAGTCCAATTCTGTGTTCAGGCAGTGTAGACGGAATTCACATTCCGGCAGTGCAGCCTGACTGACAGCATCGCAAAAGGCAATGTTCTACTACAGCAAGAGTGACCAACCTTTCAGCTTTTGAGCTCTTGAACCTTTAACAGTTGTGTGGTGGAGGGAATTTCAGCAGGCGCAGCTTGTCCGATGCGATGTATATGTCATATTCCTTTACTTGTCCCTGTAAGCTACCCGTCTTTAGGGGAAGCTAAGAGGGTGTATGTTGGTGCCAACACTCTGGAAGAAGGTGTGCCAGCAGTTTCCAAAGTAAAGAATTTAGCATGAGGTCATTGAAATGGTTAGGTGGTTCTGCCATGAAACTGCTGCTGTTCGAGATAGGTTGGAGCAGGAACTTGTCACTATCACATTAAAAGGATTTGTATGGTTACTCAAGAGGAGGAGACCAGCCAGTTTGATGGCTGAGAAACTAGTATGTAGTAGATTTTGCAATCTCGCAAAGCCATATTATCAGATATACTACTGTAATTACCGTGGGCATCGTCATTTATACAGGATTTGGATTCAATTTAAACAACAGGTGGGGTAATTTTGTTGTATGGAAAGTTAAGATAATTTGATAATTTTATGTAACACAAATGCTAGTATTGCTTCATACTCATATGCAGGGTTTCTTCTTTTAACACAAGCAGAAGGGCAGCAAAACTTACAGCCCAATCAGGGCCAGGCCCTTCATTTTTAATCAGATTTGTTTTAATCATTTTTAATCGATTTTTAATGAGAGCTGGGATGGTAGTGGTTCTGGAGTTGGACTTGGACCTGGAAGGCTGAGGTTCAAATCCCCACTCAGGCATGAAGCTTCCTGGGTGACCTTGGACCTGTCACTATCTCTTCAGCATAACCTACCTCACAGGGTTGTTGGGAAGACAAAAAGGAGGCAGCTCTTTGGAGGGAGGGTGACAGTGGCTAACTTGCTATTAAATGAATGGGGCAAATGCCCTGGGCGCGGAGTCTCGCGCGCCTTTAGGACCGTGCAGAAGTCTCCCTGAAGTTCCCGACTTGTTCCGGTTTGCCGGAAGCACAGTTTAAAGCATAGGGGAACCTTCATGAGGCTTCCCCAACATGTCCTGGAGTTGCATGAGACTCCATGCTCTCCAGGTAAGTGGGGAGGGGAGATTTGTGTGTGGAGGGGGTGGTGGTGGCAGCATTGCACGGGGGGGGGCGCCATCATGGACCTTTGCCCCGGGATGCGGGGCTGGGGAGAGCTGCTACTGAAGGGTGGTACAAAAAAATGTGAAGAATAAATACAAATAAAATAAATAATCAATACTTGCAACTTTGACATTTTGGGGGGAGGCAAAAACAACAAACAGAATATCCAATAAGAGAAGATGGAGTATCAGAAACATTGTGTGAAACAACTATATGAGTAGAGAACTATTATATAAGTCAGTGTTTCTCAACCAGTGGTATGAGTACCACCAGTGGTACTTTAGGTAGTATCTGCTGGTACTTGTGGGGCCTCTGGAAACGTGTTGCCTAGCAGTGAGACCAGGAATGTGACACAATAAGCAGTGGTAGGAGGCTCAGCTCGGTGCGCAGAGCTCCAAAGAATGCTTCTCTGTGCTCAGAAAAACCTTCCCATCCACCCCAAGCTTCTTATTGGTGTTTGTCACATCACATCTGGCCTCTCAACCAAGACATAACTGGTGATGATGTCACTGCCAGTTACTTCCGGTTGGTATTTTGAATAGATGGACTATGTGAAGTGATACTGTGGAGGACAAATGTTGAGAAACACTGATATAAGTCACTTAAATCTTACTTTACTTTAAATCTTACTTTTAAATCTTACTTTAAAAGAAGATACATAAAAGAAATAAAAGGGGCTCAGACTCAGTGATTCCATTATTGGAAAAGGCCTAGAAACTGTAATGATTTCATTACATCATTCTCTTGATTTCAGAGTTTGAATATATTACATCACAAAAATGATTTTTTTTTTTTAAAGGAACACGTCAAGAGGTGGCCCAGATCCAAGCAGCCCAGAGCTGCCCCGGGTTGCCCACAATTAATTATTATTATTATTATTATTATTATTATTATTATTATTTATATACCACTTTTCAACTAAAAGTTCACAAAGCGGTTTACAGAGAAAAATCAAATAACTAAATGGCTCCCTGTCCCAAAAGGGCTCACAATCTAAAAGATGCAAAAAGAACACCAGCAGACAGCCACTAGAAAAGACACTGCTGGGGTGAGGTGGGCCAGTTACTCTCCCCCTGCTAATTAGAGGGGGGAGTTAGGATTAGAGTTAGGATTCGGCACAAGTGCCGGATCCGGGCCCTGCCCCCATTCACCTGCCACCTGCCCATGGGCCCACCCTCCCCCTGCCCCAAATCACCTCCTCCTCGCCCTCCCAATGGACCCCCATCCCACGTGCCAGTCTGACTCGACTGGTGCGGGCTACCTGATCCGCCATTCCAATGGGGCTTGGGGCAGTGTCCAGAGGTCAGCACATCTCCATGTGCTAGCCTCCCTCCTCCCCCGGTGATGCAAAAGTACTCTATGGCACTTTCACAACACTGTTGGGCCGGCACAAGGGACTTGCACTGGCCCATTATCGTTTCAGGATTGCGCCTTGAGTTACATTTCGTATTTGATGAATACTTTAATAGAAAACTTTTGATTGCTTATATATATCAATGCTTTTTTCTTTTCATAACATTTAGCTTGGGTATATTTTTTCTTTTTTTGCACTTTATGTTCTTTTTTCCCCCTCTTAAATAAAGAATAAAAATAAAGGATAAAGCAAATTTTGTTGAAGTTATCCATATCTAAAAAAAACCTTTTCACTAAGCCAGAAGGCTTTTTTTGAAAACATCTGAGTTATAGTAAAGACTGAGGATACCAAAAACCCAACAAAAATTATATTAGAAATTTAATTAAAAATCTTCTCTGTCTTAATTTTCTGAGACAATTTACAACATAATTAAAACAACAATGCGTCAAACTACTAAAAACAAACAGAGTAATCCTACCCAACTCCCTGCCTGAATGGGTCTACTTAGACCTGTGCCAGCTATATAGCTGGTGCAAGTTTGAGTGGACTCGGGAAGGTGGAACAAGGTCAGGAACGGGGATAGGATATCAGCGGTGCCACTTCCACTGATACCACCCCCTTCCTGATCTCAGTCTGCCCTCCTCCCCATCCGATCTCTGTCCTATTCCTCCCCCACCCCACCCATTCTCTGATTACTTAGCGGGAGAGTGAGAAGGAAGCAACAGTGCATTTCAAATTTCAAATGACATTGCCTTCTTCTCCTCTTCATAGTCGCTTAACTATGAGCAACCATGAGTGGACCCATGCCCAGTTTGGCCCCACTCCTGACACTGGCCCTTATTGTCAAGCTTTGCTTCTATTACTAGACCTTTAGTTGGCTTGCTGGTTGACAAACTGGTCAAATGTTCTTAATTGAACTTCTGCCTGACAGCCCATTAAATATAATCAAATATTCCACGAAGGCCAGGAATTCCACTGGGTGGGGAGCAGCTTACCTTTTTCTGTTTCAGTATGGTGTTGTCTGTTAGAGGAGGAGTAAGGTCTGTTTGTGGTCATACAGCAGACAAGAGCAGAGCAGCAAAAACATCTCCACACTTTATTTCACAATTTAATACTGGGAAGAAAAATAAATAAGGGAGCTAGTTAATTCAGTGTTCAGATAAGAGGAATCTGATGATGGAGATAGGAGATGCCTGCTGTTGAGTCAGACCATTGGCCCATCTAGCTCAGTATTATTTTTAATATTGACTGATAACAGCTCACTGATAACAGCAGGGTTTCAGGCAGTCTGCCCTACTTGAAGATGCCACAGTTGAACCTGGGACCTTCTACAAGTAAAGTTGAAGCATATTTTTTCCCAAGACAAATTAATAATCAGTCTAGATATTGTTAAAATATGAGACAAAAGAGGAACAGGTTAAGGAGTTTATGATACAATGGGCAAGAAATCTTGGTCATTTATTTATTTTATTATGAGACATTAATGGAGCGTACAGGGGTGACACCATTACCTGGCAACATTTTTTAAATCTTTGCATTTTTGAATAATACTATCAAGTTATATTTGATAGCATGAACAATTGATGTGTAATTTCATGCAGAATGTGATGAAACAAACCATGCTGAAATATCTCTATTCTATCAAAGGTGTTCCTGGTCTTGCTGCCGGGTGGCGGGTGTCCAGGGGTACCACTTGACACCACATCAAGTACCACTGGTGGGTACCAGTGTTGATAAACACTGTCATAAAGCACTGCGGTTGAAACAAATTCATTGGCTAGGTTAATAACTCACTTTCTGGGATGATTTGTTCCACGCTCACTATGTTGGTGCCAGACAAGCACTAATCTTTTCCAGAGGGTCCTGGGGTCACCCTATTTTCTAATACTTGAGAGGGTCTTTTCTCTGCTGTTCCTGCTGGCTCTCCCACTGCCGAATTAGTAGTCATTAGACTACTGCTGTTGTGTCTGCTGTTTGATTGTTGTGTCTTCTGTTGGGCAGGAGGTCTGGTCTAGAGCAGGGGTGTCCAAAGTTTTTGGCAGGAGGGCCACATCTTCTCTCTGACACTGTGTCGGGGGCCGGGGGGGAAAAAAGGAATTAATTAACATTTAAAATTTGAATAAATTTACATATGTTTACATAAATGAATATATTAAAGATGAACTTATATGATGAATGAAGGTCTTGCAATAGCTCAAGGCCTATAAAAGGCCTTGCACAAAGCAAGGCTGGCCTTTCCTGTTCTGCTACTACTGCATCACAGATGTGAAACAGCAAGCAGTGGAGGGAGCCCTCATCCCACAGCTCATGCGAGAGGTCAAACAGTTGCCCTCACGCTGATTGCAGTTGCATCCGGCCAGTGTAGGCTCCAACAAATAACCGGAGGGCCAGAGGCTCATTGGAGACTGGGAGCTCTCTGAGGGCCGCATTGAGAGGCCTCGAGGGCCGCAAGTGGCCCCAGGGCCGGGGTTTGGGCACCCCTGGTCTAGAGGGTAGAGCCTCCATTTGCCTGAAGATAACATCCACAAGGTCGCCAGTTCGAGGCCACAGGCACCGTGCGACGTTAAAGCAGCTGACAAGCTGAAGCTGAGCTATTCCATCTGCTATGAGTGTGGGAGGATGGAGGCCAGAATGTGATACCAGATCAGAAAGATCCATCTGAAATGTTGTGATTCTTGAAAGATAGAACCTTCTTTCAATTGTAAAAATCCCTGCGGGGATTTAATCAGCCTGCCTATGTAAACCGCCTTGAATAAAGTCTTGAATTTTTTTTTAGCAGGGGGAGAGTAACTGGCCCACCTCCCCCCAGCAGTGTCTGTTCTAGTGGCTGTCTGCTGGTATTCCTTGGCATCTTTTTAGATTGTGAGCCCTTTTGGGACAGGGAGCCATTTAGTTATTTGATTTTTCTCTGTAAACCGCTTTGTGAACTTTAGTTGAAAAGCGGTATATAAATACTGTTAATAATAATAAATAATAATTGAATAAAGACCAAGAAAGGCGGTATATAAATACCTGTATTATTATTATTATTATTATTATTATTGCTTTAACTGTGCTAATTGCGGAATGGATTTCAAATTATTATTTTGAAGTCACCTTGCTGATCTTTTAGATTTCTTTTAATTAATAAACAAACCCAGAAATATGGAGCTGAAAATTATATAATCTGCTGGAAAGATGAGAACCTTTTGATGTACGCAGGAATAGCAAATACCAATCAGTAGAACATGTATTTTCTGTGTAATCATTGATTGCATGAGAGAGATACATCAGGAGTTGGCCAAGTCAAACGTGAACTGAGGGTGCTAACCCATTAGAGGGGCCACCTACCTGAGCTAATGCCTGAACCCTCAATACCAGTGGCAGGGGTAGCACTCATGTGCCATCAGGAGATGAAGGGGAGGCACTGGAGGGGCAGCGCAGGGCTTTGCTCCAGGGTTCCCAACAACAATTGTGGTGCAGAGAGAGAGAGAGAGAGAGAGAGAGAGAGAGAGAGAGAGAGAGAGAGAGAATAACATAGGAAGATTGAATGCAATATGGGAGACAACATATATCCATAACCTACCTGTAACAAAATAGTTTAACTTTGCAAATAAGAAGTAATGGGATATGTAGCCTATTGTCTGATCTACTAGGGAAAAGCCACCCCCACATTCAACTTCCTGACCTATCACCGCCCCTTTACTGGCATTCTCCCAGACAAGGGGTGTCCAAACTTTCTGGTAGGAGGGAAATATCATCTCTCTGACACCATGTCGGGGGCCAGGAAAAAAAAAAAGAATTAATTTACATTTCAAATTTGAATAAATTTACACAAATGAATATATTTGAGATGGAACTTATATGAATGAATGAAGATCTTGCAATGGCACAAGGCCTATAAAAAGCCTTGCACAAAGCCTTTCCTTTGGTGCTGCTGCTGCATCACACATGTGAAACAGCAAGCAGTGGAGGGAGCCCTCGTCCCACAGCTCACACGAGAGGTTGAACAGTTGGTCGTCACACTGAGAGCAGTTGCATCAGGCCAGCACAGGCTCCAGCAAGTCTCCAAAGGGCCAGAGGCTCATTGGAGACTGGGGGCTCCCTGAGGGCCAGGTTGGGAGTCCCCGAGAGCTGCAAGTGGCCCCAGGGCCAGGGTTTGGGCACTCCTGTCCCAGACAATAAAAGATAGGGAGGGAGCTGGAATGAAAAGTTATAATTAGTGGCCAGCGCCCTCAATTCAAACTCTTTCCATTCTGTCTCTCTTCCTCCTTCAGGACAAGTAGCAACAACCCATTTCTGCAAAATGACAGGTTCCAAATGTGGAGAGGAGAATGGCCACCCCTGAGTGCACTGTTAGCTACAGAGGTTGAAAATGGGCTTGCCCACTCTCCACTTCTACCTGTGAAAAGAAGTCTTCAGTTCAGTTCTTCTCTAGATACTAACTTTGAAAAGTGGTTTGGCCACTGGTTCAGACACTCTGAACTGGTTCAGGCACATTTAATGCAGAATAACATCCAACCTACAACTGACTGAGGGCTTAATCCTATCCAGTTTTCCAGAGCCAGTGCAGCCAGTAGGGCATGCACTATGTCCTGTGGTGGGGAGGCAGTCACAGAGGCCTCCTTGAGGTATGGGAACATTTGTTCCCTTACTTCAGGGCTGCATTGCAATTGCACTGGTGCTGGAAAGTTGGATAGGACTGGGCCCTTAGGCTGCAATCCTATTCACACTTTCCTGGGAGTAAGCCCCATGGACTATAATTGGACTGACTTCCGAGTAGACATGCATAAAATTGGGCTCTCAGTTCATTAAGAAAATGAATGAAATTAAGGTGGCTATTTTTATGGTCCATCCCTCCCGCTTACACTCAGGGCTAGAGTCAACATATGGCATGCTTTTCACATGGCCAGACCAGGCTTGAAGCAACTTGATGCTGCTTATGTCAGTGGCAGATGGGCAGGGAGTGAGGTGGGACAGTGGATTTGGGGTGCTTCATCCTGCCATCACCTCCCTCCAGTTGCTAAAAGCACGCAGGAATCAGATAATGCTCTGCCCTCCCCATGCTCCATTCTTGCATTAAATTTAAGGGAAACTTTGCTGTTCCAAAGGCTGCAGCAGTGAGTAAGGGGCACAGACCTGGTTGGACCAGCCATGCCTTGCTGTGGCCCTGTGTTCTCATTTTCAACTGTTACCCTGCACATGCCTGATCTTGTCTGATCTTGGAAGCTAAGCAGGATCAGGCCTGGTTAGTACTTGGATGGGAGACCGCTTGGGAATACCGGGTGCTGTAGGCTTATACCATAGTCTTTCGAGACTGAAGGTTGCCAACCAAACTGCTTTGAGAAGTTTTAGTTCAAAAGCGTAATCAACAACAACAACAACAGCAGTAACATACAATGAGTCTATTCATTGTATAATGAATAGAAGAGGAGGAAAATCTCCTTTCATGGCCGTTAAAAAACTTGAGGACCAGCTGCTCAGGCAAAATAAAAAGTGATTATTTTATCAGTTCAAAACTGTGAAACACCCCCCCCCCACACACACACACATACAAACACACACACACATACAGAAACAGACAGACAGACACTTTTCAATTGGGCTTTCTTCTTTTCCACCCAATTACACAGCCTGCTCTCCTCATCTCCTTGACCCCTAACTCCTCAAGGTTTATCTTTTATTTCCCAAAGTTCTATTAACTTAGCAAAACAGAAAAGAGGTTGCCCTGTTTAGGATGAATGGTAGCAAGAAAAAACTGGCCAACAGCCAGTGGGTGGCCAACACTAGGTGGTCGATACCTACCTGAGCACATGGGATGCTACCAGCCCTGAGTCCTAGCAGTGCATCCCCCTCCTCCTCTCCTTCTTTTGATACGGCTTGCCAAAAACACTCTTCTACCAAATGCAGCTGGAGCAGAGAAGAGATTGCATCATCCCTCATAAGAACCTCCTGAGTGCTGGATTTTATTTGTTCTCGAACCACTTAGTGTTTTTTGTGTTTAGGGGTTCCGTTCAGGGTCAGGTTTAAGGTAACCAAAAGAGTTCAAGTTCAGGTTCAGTTCCAGTTCACTGAAGAAGGGGAAAAAATTTGAATGGGTTTATGGGTTAAGGTTTGGGTTTGGTTCAGCTTCCTGCTTACGTGGTGTTTTGTTTCTCTCCCTACCAGCCTCTGTTAGAAGGCAACTGAATTTCTAACCAGCTTGCTCAAAGTTGATTACTCAGCAGAAAGTTCCTCCATGTGCCAGTTGAACACAAGACCGTGAGCACAAGAAGAGTTCTGCTGAACTGGACTAAGGGCCCCTCTTGCCCAGCATCCTATTGCCAGCAGGGGCCAGTCAGGTTCTTCTAGGGACCCGCAAACGGGAGATAAAGGCAACAGTCATTCCATACTAATTGGCCCCCAGCAACTGGTCATCACTGCTCTGAACCTGGAGATTTCATTGAGCTACCGCAATGCTAGTAGACATGGATAGACCTATCCTCCATAGTTTTATCTAATAACGTTTTAGAGCCATCAAGGTTTAACAATGTGGTTGAAGGCACAGACCTCACGTGTCTTATGAAACATATGACATAGCCGCAAGTCCACTTTGTACACTGATAGATGAATGGCCCAATCCTGTGGAGGTATCACAATAGTGGATTTCATGATCCACCCCAAAAAGCCCAGGATGCTGGCATGAAAGCTGCACTGCCGTCATGCACTTCAGAGCTGTTGGCATACATGGCTTGAGGCTCTGTGAACATGACAGTGGCTCCCAGACTCCTCACTAGAGCAGGTGAGATGGCAGTAAGGTTGGTTTGGGGGCAGGGTATGAACTAGGCAATGGGTAGGAGGGGGATGATTTCAACAGCAGAGGTGCATGTTGAGATCCTATCTCCATTTTCCCTGCCCCAAAATGCCCTTTGACTCTTTTCAGAATGATGTCAGCAAAATAATTAGTATAGGTTCAAAGAAACTCATACGAGGCCAGGTGCCCTATGGGGAGGTAAGTAAGAAAACGTTTTACTTGCATCTCCGGAGCCATCTAGTCACAACTCCCATTTTATGCATCACACAGTCCAGCAGTAGAAGTGCATGTTATGGGCTGGCTGGGGATAAGCTTGGGCTGTAGGAGAATGAAAGTGGACACAGAACACTGCTCTTTCTGTTTACCTGAGGAAGGGTGGGAAAAGAGCCCTAAGTTCAGTGATTCCACTCAGAGGCAGTAAACTCCTTTTAAATCTTTCAACACATCCTGTGGAAGCAAATTCTACAGCAGTGGCTCCCAAATTTTTAGCACTGGGACTTTTTAGAACGACGATCTGTCGGGGCCCACCAGAAGTGATGTAATTAACCTGGAAATGATGTCATGGCTGGAAGTGACATCATGGGCAGGAGGTCTGGTCTAGAGGGTAGAGCCTCCATTTGCCTGAA
Source organism: Tiliqua scincoides (assembly GCF_035046505.1). Lineage (NCBI taxonomy): Eukaryota > Metazoa > Chordata > Lepidosauria > Squamata > Scincidae > Tiliqua > Tiliqua scincoides. The sequence continues at coordinate 16,165,403 of NC_089821.1, forward strand.
GATAACATCCACAAGGTTGCCAGTTCAAGGCCATTGGCACCGTGCGACCTTGAAGCAGCTGACAAGCTGAGCCGAGTTATTCCATCTGCTCTGAGCGTGGAAGGATGGAGGCCAGAATATGAAACCAGATCAGAAAGAAACATCTGAATGTTGTGGTTCTTGGAAGATAGAACCTTCTTTCAATTGTAAAAATCCCTGCGGGGATTTAAATAGCCTGCCTATGTAAACCGCCTTGAATAAAGTCTTGAATAAAGACCAAGAAAGGCGGTATATAAATACCTGTATTATTATTGTATTGTACTTGTATTATCATTAATTTAAGCTTCAAACCTAAGCTATGGTCAACCATAGGTCCCATTTCACAGTGCGCTCATGCTGTTATTTTGCATAGCTCAGAATTCAAACATTGCCACTCAGAAGTCAAAGCAGAATGCACACAGCCCCCCCCCCTTTCCAGCACCCCATCTTCCCACCTATTAAGGGCAAAGGACCATGCCTTTCTCCCACCAGGGACCTACCCTGCCCAGCAGCTCTGTACCCAGTATTTTCTGCTCCATGTTTTCAATGGCAGCTAAGCTAGGTGTTATGCAATCACCTGAAATTGGCTCATGACCCACCTAGTGGGTCCTGACCCACCATCTGAAAAACACTGTTCTACAGATTAATTACACACTGAGTATCTTTTGTATGTCCTGGATCAATTGCTAATCAGTTTCATTGAGCAGTCATGAGTTCTTTGAATTTTCTGTGCACCCATCCTCACCAAACAATTTTTGAATTTTTAATATGAAGGCTTTACATAAAAGAAAAAAATATTTTCACAAATTTTTGAAAGAAAAGAAATAAACTATATACAAAATACAACAACATAATAGGGCAGGAGGTCTGGTCTAGAGCAGGGGTGCCCAAACCCGGGCCCAGGGGCCACGCGGCCCTCAGAGGCTCCCGATCAGGCCCTCGGGGAGCCCCAGTCTCCAATGAGCCTCTGGCCCTCCAGAGACTTGCTGGAGCCTGTGCTGGCCCAACACAACTGCTCTCCGTGTGAGGATGACTGTTCGACCCCTCACGTGAGCTGTGGGACAAGGGCTCACTCCACTACTTGCTGTTTCACATCTGTGATGTAGCACTGGCAGTGAAGGAAAGGCTGGCCTTGCTTTGTGCAAGGCTTTTTATAGGCCTTGAGCTACTGCAAGACCTTCATCCATTCATATAAGTTCCATCTCTAATATATTCATTTATGTAAATTTATTCAAATTGTAAAAGTAAATTAATTCTTTATTTTCTCTGCCCCCCACACAGTGTCAGAGAGATGATGTGATCCTCCTGTCAAAATGTTTGGACACCCCTGGTCTAGAGGGTAGAGCCTCCGTTAGCCCGAAGATAACATCAGAAGGTCGCCAGTTCAAGGACACCGGCAGCTTCCTGAACGCTGAGAATGGAGAGATCTTGAAGCAGCTGACAAGCCCAGCTGAGTGATTCCACCTGCTCTTGGTGTGAGCAAGAAGCGTCTTGGCTGCCTTCCATGTGAAAGATGGAGCTGCTTGTCAGCCTGTGTGGGAGCACTGGAGGCCAGAAGTGAGACCAAACCAGGAAGATCCATTCTGAAATGTTGTTGGTTCTTGAACCTCTATGATTGTAAAAATTCCCTTGAGGGATTTAGAAACGCCTGCCTGTGTAAACCGCCTTGAATAAAGTCAGAGGAGTAATCCGATGACCAAAGAGGCAGTATATAAATACCAAGTTATTATAATTATAATATAATGGCATGGTAGGAAAGTTCCAAAATCAGTATAGTAATATAAGAGAACATCATTTAAAATTCATTCAAGTCAAGGGTATTACATTTAATTAAATCTCAACAGACTGAAATGCCTTTCGGAAAACCATTTAACTAACAGCTCATTATCATAATAAAAAGAATATGAGTCATCTTGTTTATTACAGACACAAATTTGTTTTGTTGATTTTTCATACAGTGACTATTCTGGAAACCCTTGAGAACAAATTCTATGGATGCTGAAGTCCAGCACTTGATGCTTCCCGCAGAGTCTTACCTGGAGTCTCGGAGGCCTCTTCTGGGTTGCACCAGGCTGATGACACACTCGGTTGGCCTCTGTGAACCTTAGAATGGCAGCCAGGAATGATTTCTGTGGAATTTCTGAGAATGACAACCAGGAATGTGGTCAAACCACAAGTTGCATTCACAAACCGGAAGTTACTTCCAGTTGCTTCTGCAGACCATTCTGAGGCCTGTGGAGGTCTCTGTTGGTGCCAGGACAACAGAGTGGATCACAGGCCTGGCGCAATCCTGAAGAGGTCTCCAAATAAGTCATTGCGGCGAGCACATAACACCGTGGAGCCCAGTTTGCAAAGCCAAGGTTTTCTGTAACACAGTAAAGAGGTGGGAGGCACCTCTAATGGTTAAGTCCACAGATACAGGACCCAAGGATGTGGAGGGTCTACTGCATGCTGGATGGCTCAGTTCACATGCTGCCACTCTTCCAACACCCATTGCAAATGAAAACTGAAATGAAAGCCCCCAAACTTCCAGATTACTGCACATGACATATCTGGAAAAGAATTTCACTCAAATTGAAGATCTGCTTCTTCTTTTACTTTTCCACTGTTCAGTTTTTGATTCTGTTTTTTAAGATATATTGGGTTTGATACCCATGAGGAAAAGAAGGGTTGGGCCTTAAACTCTTGCACCGAAGTTAACACTGACATGAGGTCTGCAATATGTATGGGTGCAAACATCCAAACACGAATTGACAGGAGAGTGTAGGGTCTCTATCTCAATTTTTACACTGATCTTTATTGCTTGGATTTGAGATAAAAATTTTGCCTCCATAGGCTTGTTGCAGGGTTGAAAGAAAGAAACTCAAAAGACTTGGTACTCAGGAGTGAAAGTTTGCAGGCTTTTTATTTCACTGCATGCAATGGGTGATCACGGGACTCTCGTCTCAAAGCAATTGAGCACAATTACCAATAGTGATATCAACTTTTATACCATTTCTAGTCCTTTGTTTTCAAATCTAAATATCTCATTGGCTGAAATTTGCATCAGAGATGGGCAAATAATTGATTGGTTATTATCTACGAAAAGTGGGAAATAGGTAGGATTTACTCTTAAAACATAAAAAAAAAAAATACAAAATTTCCAAAAGTCAGCAGGGAGCAGTATAATACAAAATACTCAAAGACAGGTGTGGAGAACAACATGACTTCATAAGCGATAAGATTTCTTGGCAAGACTTCATGCCCATTTTGATAGTGCAGCCTGATACATGGTCTCCTGTTATCTTTACATCTGTTGCTTAACATAAACACCGTAGAGCCCAGTTTGCAAAGCCAAGGTTTTCTCTAACACAGCAAAGCAGCTTTTTGGTTCCTTTTAGAGCAGCCTATGATTCTTTGCTTTTTGTGACTACTGTGGCCTTTACATGTGGGTTACAGTTTGGGGGGCAAGGGCTACCGCGTGTTAGGCTGGGGAGGTTAACAAGACAGCTTGGCTGTTTACTCAACTCCAGTGGTGTCATGTTGTGTCTAAGGGGGCATTTCCCTTGAGGTTGGGGGTTCACTCTCTGGCATTTTCAGGTAGGGCAGAGAAAAATTCCTGCCTGAAACCATGGAGAGCCACTGCCGGTCTGTGTGGCTAAAATACTGACCTAAATGGAGCAATGATCTGATTCAGTAGAAGGCAGTTTCTAAAGACGATTAAGGCTGCAATCCTATCCACTCTTAACTGGGAGTAAGCTCCACTGACTATAATGGGACTTATGTCCAAGTAGATATGCCTAGGATTGGGCTCTAAGGTACAAAACGTACTTTTGCATTCTTGGCCAATCCTTTCTAAGGTTCAGTTGCCCCATTTGGAAATATTAGTAGCTTCATTTGCTTGCGACCGCTGTTAGCAGACGGAGATTGGGAGTTCCTCTCCTAGGCAGCCATCTTGTTCAGAAACAATTTATAACAATTTTTGATTTTTGTAAACCTCAATCATGTCTTTCCTTATTCATTTCTAACCTAGCTGACCCCACTTCTCTGTGTCCACACTTGCTCTATGTAGTGTCAGACCCTGAATGATCAGTCAAGGAGTGAGGGGCAATAGATCTTAGCTCTGGTCAGAAAAGAAGAGGCAATTCTTACAAAATACCAAGAGTTTATATTAAGAGTGACCACAAAAAGGGGGATGGGAAGAGGTCTAAATGGAAAAGTGAAAGTAATAAACCCAAATTGGGGCTACCTAGACAAAATTCCCTTTCCTTTAGGAGGTCTCTGTGACTGCCTCCCCACACCGCAAGATGCAGCAGTAGTGTTCCCAGGGGAGGGCACAGTGCTAAGTTTCGTAGGTGCCTCAATGCACCGTATAAGCAGCCTCTCCCCCTTGCCTTCAGAGCCGTTCTGGGTGGCAAGAACAAAGCGGAAGAGACATTGCTCTTTCCACCCATGTTGCACTCACCACCTGGAATGGCTCTGAAGGAGAGGGGACGCTTACATGGCATGTTGAGGTGCCCCACCTCTAGGAATGACCCGTTGGCCATATGCCCCGTTGGCATGGCTGCATCAGCACTGGAAAGTTGGATAGGATTGGACCCGAAGTCTATGTTCCAGGGATGGTCCTGGAGAAGGACAATTGAGCTCTTTTGAGAGCCTGATGGTGACACTGTTGCCCTGAACCTGATTTGCTGCTCATTCATCCAGTTTGAGGAGGACCTTTCAAAGCACACTCTGCTTAGATTTTCATCTTCCTGAATAATCTGAAGTCATTGGAATACTTGAGAACAGGGCTTTTTTTCTAATGGAACGCGGGGCACGGAGTTCCGGCACCTTTTTGCACGGGCCCCTCCCCTTCGGAGGCAATCCAGGAGGGGGGGGAGCAAAACAGAGGCATTCGCTGGGTGGGTGCTGGGGGGTGCAGGGTGGGCAGGCGCCTGGCCCCTGTCTGACCACACAACGACCCCCTCCTGCCCCCATCTCCAAGCTCTCGCCTGAGCCCAGCCTGCCTCCCCTGCCCCTGCAGCTTCCAAGCTGGTGGAGGGCGCGGGGGACATGCGCCGATGCCAAGCAGGAGGACGGACAGCCAGCCAGCCAGCCAGGGAGATGGGCTGTGGCACCCACGGAACACCCAGGTAATGGCTTGGCGGAGGAGGAGGGGAAGGAAGCTGGCTGGTGCAGCCCCCTCCGCCAATCTGCAGCACGAGCCTAGGCGTGTCTACTCAGAAGTAAGTCTCATTGTGCTCAATGGGGCTTGCTCCTGGGAAAGGGAGCATAGCCTTGCAGCCTGAGAGCCCAAGCCTATGCATGTCTACTCAGAAGTAAGTTCCATTGTGTTCAATTGTGGAAAGTGTCATAGCCTTGCAGCCTGAGAGCCCTAGCCTATGAATGTCTACTCAGAAGTAAGTTCCATTGTGTTCAATGGGGCTTACTCCCAGGAAAGTGTCATAGCCTTGCAGCCTTAGTAGACAGGCAGAGGAAGGGCTCTGAGGCTGCAGTCCTCTCCACACTTTCCTGGGAGGAAGCCCCACTGCCTCTAATGGGACTGACTTCTGAGTAGACAGGCACAGGATTGGGCCCTGAGGCTGCCATCCTATCCACAGTAAGCCCCATTCACTAAAGTGGACTTCTGAGTAGACATGCATAGGATTGGGCTCTTAGGCTGCAATCCTAGGCACTTTCCTGGCAGTAAGCTCCATTGACTAGAACGAGACTTACTTCAGAGTAGACATACCTAGGATTGGGCTCTTAATCCTGGCAGAGATATATATCTGCACCCATTTTCACATGCTAAGGGCAGGTGAAAAGGGATTCTACGTGTGTACAACATACTGTCCAGCCTTGCCAGAGATCCTCCTCATCCTTCCCCACAAGCATGCCCTCCGCCAGCCAGCATTTGCAGCTCCTCTCCAGCAATGCACAGCAGCTACTCAGGGCAGCAGAGAAGATACAATTGCATGCCAAGCGCCTTCCCAAAGACACAGAGTATTCTGATACCTGAATTAAATCATATTTAATCGCTTGTTTGCAAACGTAGCTGTTTCTATGTGCACCTAGGGACCCCTCTCGTGTAAGAATTCCTTTTTTGTTCTTACTCCCACAGTTGCTTAGAGTAATTTTACTACATGAAACTCATGTAAGTCATTTTCCAGAATCCATTCACTGCTTCCTCTCCTCGAAGTAGTGCCACACTACATACTACACGCTGCAAGTGCACCTGTACAATATTTTTAGAAATTGTGTAGAAAAAGTAGCTAGGGGAAGGAGATATGGAGATTGACAGCCCAATCCTATGCATGTCTACTCAGAAGTAAGTACGTCTTTAGGGGGAAAGCACATAAAAAATATTTTATTTCTCCAATAAAAAATGGTTTAAAAATAAATAAACAAACAAATAAATAAATAAAAGATTAACACCTTTTTTAAACAAACAAATAAATAAAAGATTAATACTTTTTTTTTTTTTTTTTACAAAAAAAAGTACTGCTTGAGAACCTAACTGCCCAGCCTGCCTTCAGATTGCTTATGAACAAGTTAAATAGCAATGGCCAAGTACAGATCATAACTAAATTTTAACCTTATGACTAAAGCCAAGCTATGAGCAATGCTGAAAGTTTGACCATTGCTCATGGAAGCCTAATTGTACTTCCATCTTAAGTCCCGACAAAAGGAGAACAAAGAATAGGTAGATCAAATAGAAACAAGGATTGTTTCTCACACAAGTGATATTTACTTCCATTATACCCAATAAAAATAAAGTCATAAAAATATAAAGGAATAAAGTCTTTCCCGAACTGTGCACATTAAAATAGTACTGTATAAACTTGAATAATTTCTTACAGACTCCAAGCCAGCAATACCTGCATTTTTCCCTAAATAACTGATGAGGCTGGAAAACATATGGAATAGAATTTTAATTTTCATCTTTTACCCACAGTTCCTTACCTCCCTTGCGGTGCAAAATGAAGTCAGTGTGGTCTCTGTCACATATAAAGTAGCTGATCTTTGGTACTACAACAATGAGTCTTGAAACACGCTTGCAGACTGGAAATTGACAGGCTGTGTTTGAGGCTGTGTTTTATGAATACTGTCATCATAACCCCACCCTTTTTGACACTTCAGTTAGGAAATGTGAGATTTTTTTTTCCAGGTACAGGAACTTCTGCAGAAGAGAAAAACCAGCAAGAGAAGGGATGATTTTGAGCAGGCAAGTAACTAGCAAGGATCCTGTGCTCACTCTGAAGCAACTCCATGAATGAAATACCTGATGCAACATACCTTATGTGACATAAGATGTCTCTTCTTGCATTGGGTTTTTGTTTTTTGTCCAGCATGAGCTCTGTAAATGGAGCCAATGCCTACTAATTCTAGGGATAAAGGCAGAGAAAACCAAGCAGTAAGGAGCAAATAAGAAATTTGGAATTAGTGCAGTTAGGAAACGGGAAACGGAGGGGTTTCAGCCAATGGGATTCCATCTTTTGGGGCGCAATCCTAACTTACTCTGGAACAGGCAAACAAGGAGGCTTGCGCTGTATCCAGTGCAGGATTGTGGCCAGAAGCAGCTTAGCCAGAGGCAGGGGGAAACTTTGGGCCTCCTCGGACTTGCGCCACCTCCTTAGGTGGCACAAGTCCAAGGAGAGCGGAATGGCTTGAAGCTGCTCCATTCTCCCGGGAACGGGGGTTGGGATCTGGTATAACTACCAGATCCCAGCTCCACCTCCGGCTCTGCGCCTGCCTGCCCCCGGGGCCACCCATCTCCCTCCCTCCCCCGCCCAGAAACACCTCCCTCCCTCTTCCTCCCCACCCCCCATGCCTACCTTTCGTCCTTGCGTCGGCTCATCTGAGCCAGTGCAAGGAGCTGGGGGGAAGCTGGTGTGAAGGCTTTCGTCAGCCTCTGCAGGCCAGTGCTTCTCAGAGCGCCAGCCTGGCTTCCTCCCCAGGAGGTGCAATTGTGCTTTACAGCACGTTTGCAACCCTCCCGGGCTGGCCCAAGGGACCAGGGGACCCAAGGGACTTGGGCCAGCATAGGGCACAGTTTGGATTGTGCCCTTAGTCTTACAAATTATGGACAATCCAGCTGTTCAAACTCATCACATCAGTGGTGACATGGAGGAGTTTACTGTAACCATGGAATGATCATGGATACGTAGTCACATTGATTGATTATTAAATATATGGAAATATATGTTTACATATATGGCATTTGCAGAATAAGCCAGAGATTGATTATCATCATCCTCATTATCTTACTAGTAATTTCAGTTTTTGGATTAATGAAAGCAACTGAAATAGCAACGGTCTTGATTATGTATCCACAAAACAGTTGAATCTGTAATCTATATTCTTAAAAAAAAAAAATGTCATGATTCTATTTTGCTGCATCCAGAAATGCATTTTTAGAACTGACAACAGCACTGCTTAAAATTTGTCAGTGCACACAATTGTGTCTTCATCCTCAGCTTATGGACAAATAGTCCATTAAATATTCTGTCCCCATTCTGAACAGAGCTTCCTCGACTTCACCCATCTTTAAGAACAATGGACAAGGCAACCCTGCCTTTCAGTGGTCTTTTGATAAGACATCAACGGAGGCAAGATTTGTTTTCAAACAGCACATAAAATAGACTGTGTCATTTCTATGCAGTTCAGTGGGAGAACAGCTAGCTGAGTCAACAGGAATGGAGAAGAGCAGCCCAATCCTACCTAAATTTCCCTGCTTCAATGCAGCAGTGTCAACACAGACTATTTTGCATCCTGTAGGTGGTTTAGCACATGGAACATCTCCTCGGGGTAAGGAGACATTTGTCTCCTTCCCACGGGGTAAGCTCCAGCCTGTGCAATGGCTCAGCTCAGATTTGCACCAGCAATAACACTGGTGCACACCTGAGTTGATCCGTGTTGGTGGATCAGGCCCAGAAAGGGGGATAGGATACAGTACACACTGACACAGCTGATTCCATCCCCTCCCAGGCCCAATCAGCCAACCCCCTGTCACTTCCCTCCCCTTGCCACATAACACCCCTCCCTCCCTCGCCCTTTCCCCACCCGAAATATAATTTCGGGTGTAATGTACAGCACAGAACATACCGAATCTGATGGGTGCCGCTCCTTATGCTGGCACCAGTGGGAAGTCTCTGGCCTTCCTGCTGGTACTTCCTGAAGGCACACAGTCACAATGTGTTTTACAGCACAGTAAACACACAACCAGTATAGGATTGTGTCAGAAGTATCCCCAGAGGCAAGGGAAGCGTCGGTTTTAGACTACATTCCCCAGAGATTTTTGGCAGAAATCAGGATCCTAGTCAGAGGTAGCCTCTCTCTCGTACACTCTGCTATTTGTTGAATAACTCCCAGAAGATTCATGATCAGTCCTTTATGTATCCCCAACGATAAGCAAATAGACAGGGAAAGAAATTTAATAAAAGAAGGGGGAGATGGAACTCTAGGGAGGCAGAGTGAATGTTTGTGCTGGAAAGAAGGCATCTGGATCCCATCTGTGTATCTGGTAAGGCAGTGGTAAGGAAATAGCACCAGCAAAAAAGCCCTAAAGGGAAGGCAGGCAAACACCTAGCAGAGTCCTCCCACTACTGAAACTGAGGCAAAATACAAGGGGAAACAACTGCCTGGGAGGTGTCAAGGAAATCTCCAAAACCTGAACACCAATCCAGCATGCATCAACCTGTTGGGCCACAATATCTCACAGGAGTGGAGCCACAGCTTGAAGTAAAGTTTCACTGAGCCCTGGAGGAAGAGAAAGGACTTGTTTTCTTGGGTGGTGGCTGTAGACAAAAAGGAATGAAGGGAGGACACCTGGTGCTTCATATAAACATAAAAGCCCTGCTGGATCAGGCCAAAGGCCCATCTAGTCCAGCTTCTTGTATCTCACAATGGCCCACCAGATGCCTCAGGGAGCTCACAAGACAACAAGAGATCTGCATCCTGGTGCCCTTCCTTGCATCTGGCGTTCTGAGGTTGCCTACTTCTAAAACCAGGAGGTTGTGTATACCCATAATGGCTTGTAACCTGTGATGGATTTTTCCTCCATAAATCTGCCCAGATCCCTTTTTAAATCCAGGCCAGGTGCTATCACAACATCCCGTGGCAAGAAGTTTAACAGACTAATTACATGCTGGGTAAGGAAATATTTTTTTTCTTTTTCTTCATTGCAGAGCCTGGAAAAAAAAAAAAAAAGAACACATCCAGGGTTTACTGAAACTTCTTGTAGTTCCAGCATCTTCAGAGTGGACACTTCCTCAGGGGCACTGTTGAAGCAAAGCAGTCTTCTGAATTATTTCAGGTGACCAACCTAGACAAGAAATTAGACACATAATTCACTCCTGCAGTTTTCTTTCTCCATTCAAAACAGCAGGCTGGATCCAGACCGTGAAGACGGTGGAGGGGAACTTGAATTTTCACTTTAGCAATTTTTCTATTGGCTTTTTACCTACTAGGGTGCCATTTGCTGTACCTTTGGGGCTAAACAGCCTCTTCAGGGGGAATTTTTGGCAGGAAAAAAATGACATTCCAAGGAGTCAAGATCTCCTCCACCTGCACTATGGTCCTGATTCAGCTGGCGCTTTTAGAGGGGTAAAAAAGAGATGTTGAAACGTGTAGCATCCTGTCTAGTTCAGACCAGACGCTTAAAATACTACGACAATATCCTGACCTTTGTATATTTGAGTAATCCCTTGAAATAAGAAATTGTCTCCCACAAATAGTAAATTATTTTTTCACTTGTTTACTATTTATAATCAGAATCCCAAGTAATTAAAAGTTCAAATTAGTTTCTTGTGGCAATTGGTTATCTTGGACTGGTTTGTGTGGGTGCTGCCTATTGCAACAGCTATCTTTTGCTGATAATTATAACTGAACAAGGTTTTAATTTTGCCATTTGGAATCACGTTCACATCTGAGAACTGAACTATGTGCAAAGCAGGATAAAATGGTGCATATCTTGCTGGACTGTACCAGTTGACTACAGCAGTTGTATGGGTACTTCTACATCAGCCTTTCTCTTTGGTATTGACAACATAGGAAGGTCCTTCCTGGATCAGACCAAGAGTTCCTCTTCTCCAGTAGCAGCTAACCTGATGATTCAGTGGAAACAAGAAGCAAGGATTGACAACTGTTACCCTGCACATGCCTGATCTCGTCTGATCTTGGAAGCTAAGCAGGGTCAGGCCTGGTTAGCACTTGGATGGGAGACCGCCTGGGAATACCGGGTGCTGTAGGCTTATACCATAGTCTTTCGAGACTGAAGGTTGCCAACCATGGTGGATTGACAACACTAGCCTTCTTCTCCTGTTGCTTTCCAGCAATTGGTATTCAGTGGCATAGTTGATGGGATCACTAGGAGGAAGCAGGAGGTGTGGAGGGCACCCAGTAAGGCTAAGAGCAATTAAAATAAATAAGATATACATTAAAAATGTAAAATACAAATAGAACTATAAAACAGAGAATAAAAACGAAACAGCAGCAGCGATAAAAACCATCAGTTAAAAAACAATTAATTACTATAAAAGCAGCCATCATACCCTCTACCAGTCATCAAAGGCTTTCTGAAATAAAAAATTCTTCTAACCTTGCCAGAAGGTTAGCAATGAAGGAGCTGTTCTCAACTCAAAGGGAAGGGAATTCCACAGTACTTGCACTGCTACCAAGAAGGCTCAATCCTAACAGGGTCAGCGCCGGTGCAAACATGCCATAAGGCACGTCCTTGACACCCATTGAGGAGTCAGCTCCGGCCCAGCACCAGTTGGCGCATGAGTCCAGCGCTGGTCGATGCCACCTGAAGCTAGGTAAGAGCTCCAGGCAGTGGTGAGGGCCTTGGGGTGGGGGGTGCATTGGAGGGGGAGGAACAGTGCAGGAGACCAACATTGCTGGAAGGCCCTCTCAAGTCTGTGCCGGCAAAATAGCTGGGCAGACTTGAGAAGCCCCATAGCCGGGCTTGCCCCGGGGAAAGCACATTTCTTCAAGGTGCTTAATAACTGTATCTTTAATTAAATTTCCCCCCAGCTTACCTACAACAGACATTGAGCTGCCTGGCCTGTAATTTCCCAGATTCACCCTGGATCCTTTTTAAAATTTCAGTGTTACCTTTCAGTCCTCTGGCATGAAGGTTGATTTAAAGGACTAACTACATTATTTTTGTTGGAAGAACAGCAAGATCACATCTGAATTCCTTGAAAACTCTGAGGTGGATGCCTTCTGGCCCAGTGATCTGGTAATTTTTAGAGCATGGTAACACTCGAGTACCTCACTCACGGAACAATCTAGTTCCTTGTTCATCAACACTTCTGTTTAACAGACCCATCCTTGAGAAGTTGGTTCAATTACCAGTATTATCTGCCCTACATCTTCAGTGGTGAAAAGAGATGCAACAAATTTGTTCAGCTTGTCTCCAGTCTCCACGTCTTCTTTAAGCTTCCCTTTTATTCTTTGTCATCTAATGACTGACAGCCCAATCCTAGGCATGTCTACTCAGAAGTAAGTCCCCTTAGAGTCACTGGGACTTACTCCCAAGAAAGTGCGGGTAGGATTGGGCTGTTAACTGCCTCCCTGGCAGACTTGCTTCTTCTGGTGTATCTAAATACTTTCAGAAACATTTTTCTCGTTTACGTTACGGTGCAATCCTATGCTGCCTAATACCAGCAGAATGGACATGTGTGGTGTTGCAAATGTGCTGTAAGGCGCACAGAGCTTACCAGAGCAGATAGGATCTTTCCTGGGCAGCAGGGAGTGGGAGAGGGTAGAAAAGGGGTGGGGGTGGTGGTTGAGACCCGAGGTGGGGACAACAGCCACCACAGCTACTGCTGCATCCTGAAAGCCCAACACAAGGTGCGAGAAATATCACTAGCGTGGATCCAAGTGTTGAGCTCCAGCCTGCCCAATGGGGCTATGAGGATCTACGCCAGTAAAATTGCTGGCGCAGGTCCAAGAAGCCCCATGTAGGGTGTTGATGGGGGTTAGAAAATGGTGGAAGCCTCCACTGCCACCCTGGGCCTGATTCACCCCCTGTTTTGCCCTCCCTCAATGCTACACCTCCTCTCCACCCCTGCACTGCACAGAGCAGCTCTTATCTGCTCCACCAGTCGTAGCTCAGGATTCCGCATCAGAGGGATGGCATAGGCCTTCCTTCCAGTGCTGCTTACTTCCGGGGGGGGGAGTGCTTTTACAACGCCCAGTGCTGGCGTAGCTGCCACTGCGCCAGCACAACTCAATATAATTGGTCCGTGACTCTGTTTTCAAAGGCCTAAAATTGATTTTCTCCCTTGTCCTTGTCTGTTAGAAGCATTTGCAAGAATGTGGACATGTAAAAGAAGAACGCCTCAGGCAGAAGCCCTCAATATCTTCACCTTTTCTTCCATTGTTATGCTGCTAGTTTAACAGATGCTGATTAGATTCTGGGAATGGCCTTGCCTTCTTCCTGCCAATATCCAGACTGAATAGCTATTTTTCCATGAAGCAAAGGTGTGATCACATAATGCTTCACAGATGTATAATTCTAAAAGCAGATCCTAGAATTAGATAAACCTCTGCGTCTCTAATTGGATTAACCAAGGCTTTTTTCCATTCTGGTGTAAGCATCTCTGCCTGGCTAATGTCCCTAAGTGGATTCTCCCATCCCTCTTATACTACTTTTGCCTGTGAAAAAGAGGGTGGGATGGTAGATGCCTAGGGCACGGTGAGAGTGTTACTTCCTGCAGCTGCTACAGCAAACACAAGGGTGTGGCTACATGAAGTCTCACATGGCAGAGGCACCTCTAGGCTTCAGGGAGTTTGTCCAAGCAGGCTTATTTAGATTCAATGGCAAGATGTTCAGTGGACATCAGCCTCACCTGCAGCTACCTTTGGAAAATTCTATTCTACCTGGGGAAGAGTAAGAAGGAAAAAAAGGAGGGAAATGGCTTTTTAATGATGCCTGAGCTTTGTGCTCTCTTAGTATTAATGCTTGCTCAAAAGATGCATGAGTAGCACCCCTGTAGGGAATTCTGCAACATGACATTTCACGCAGCATTCCTCTGGACAATTTAGGTGCTTCCTGATTGGACAGAAGGCCCTCATTTACTCAGCAACAATGTTCTGAAGGCTAATGTAATCCAGAAGCCTGACTCCACTTTCAGTAGCAGAAATAACACTTGTTTCATGCAAAGCCCTAGAAACCAGTTAGAGCCTGACAGCCCAATCCAGAGCTCCCTGGCGTGCGGGGCTGCTGATCCAAATAGGACTTCCTGGATGCGTCCAAAAGTCATGTCTGGGAAGTCTTCTGAGTTGCAGGAAAGCGGTGCATGAAAACCAAAAGTCCCTCTTAAAAGTCTCAGGAGGGCATTCTGAGATGCGGGGAGGCCATGTCCAGTCGAGTCTAGGAGGTCCTCTATGAGTCCTCCCATTGCGGGATCAGAACCCATGGTGGGTTGAATCCTTGGATCCTGAATCCATGGATAATGAGGACCCACTGTAATACATTGAGAATCACACTTCAATTTTATTAATACCCAAGTGAAAGTCTGAGAACATTTTAAAGATGAAACCAGAGAGAAAAAAATTGCAAGAATAATAACTTGGCCAGAACATATTCCATTTTATTGAATATTATGTTTAAATAACATAACCTGAAGTACAAGAGCAAGCGCATTAGAACTCCACATATAAATGACTCTGAATCCAACATTCAGAATCAGATCATCAGACACTGAACAAATGACAGTCATGGGAGGAGAGAGAGATGTTTTGATCCAAAAGTGTTATTGGTTCCAATGTACAGACGCTCCTCCTTCTAGAATGCATTCTCGATGCCGGGGCTACAGTGAATATAGAGAATCAGGAGTGACCTTTGTTAGCTCGAGTTCAAATAGATTTGGTTCCTTAATCCATTTATCATTTGAGCAGGTAATTAGAATTCTTTTAGCCCCTCTTCCCTACATACATATTTTTCTCCTTTTAGGAAACAAAGTTCAGGAGGAAGCCTGAGATGCCTGAGCACGTCTTTTCAATTCTACTGCCTTGTGCAAAACACGAACAATTGTGCTAGCGTTATTCTGGACATTGTAGTTGGTTAGGTTCAACAGCTTGTTGAAATCCTCCTCCGGCAGTGAGACTTGTCTGGTGGAATATGGTGAAAAGACACCAGAGATATCGACATTGCCCATTGACATTTCAGACGCACTGCGTTCAATGCCTGCAGAAAGAAAGGAAGTGATGGACAACGTCATATTCAAGCCCAGGATAACTGTGTGCATTGAATGGCACATTGGAAATGGAAGCAGCACCATTTCAGTCCTAAGTAGTTGGCCGCCAGGTACAAAGCACATTTGGTGGCCTTGGACCGCTCACTCCCTCTCAGATTACAACTTGACTAAAAACTTTAGGATTCTTGCAAGGATTCTTAAAACTCCATTCTGATCTCCAAGTGACACACATACCAAATGTATAAACAAATTATTCTATATTTTCAAGGCACAGATTCAGAAGATCGGATCACTTCAAAATCATGTGCATCTGAATGGATGGGTTCTGCATTGCCCTCTGTAGCATGTTAGCTTCAATTTATTTATTCATATTCCACCTTAGATAACAAGATGGCATGTGGCAAAAGGGGGTCTAGGAGGAGAAGGGACACCACCGAAAGCAGGAACAGGCACCTAGAGGTTCCAAACATGTTTAGGGTCAAACCCCTGCCATCAACGTACTGAGTTGTATTCTATATTGGCTGCCATTAACTCACCGGGTGCAAGGTATCTTTGGAAGGTGTCATTTACTAGGGGAAAATAGATCACAATAGGAGCTTCTGGGTTGTGCTCATCTTCAAATACATAGCACTCTTTCAGACATTTCTTTTCATCATCACTTAGTATAGTCTTGGGATAAGGAATTCCTTGCTCTGAGAAGTATCTGGAAGCCTGCTCCAGAGGCTAGGGGTGGTAAGATGAAACAGTGTTAGCAGAAACAGAAAATACACAAGACAGTGTATTAATTTCCTCACAAGCAGTGATTAATTTTAAATTGCATTAAGCACCTTTGGGCGCAAACCTAACCAACTTTCCAGCACTGGCATAGCTGTGCCAGTGGGGCATGTGCTGTATCCTGCAGTTAGGGGGTAGTCATGGAAGCCTCCTCAAGGTAAGACAACATTTGTTCCCTTACCTTGGAGTTGCATTGCCCTTATGTCAATGCTGGAAAGTTGGTTAGGACTGCGACCTAAGTCAAGCAACTGTAGCAGGATGCAAACCAGCATACTAATTTGTCCTAAGCACACTGATTTCTAGCGCTGAAATTAAAACATACTTTCAAATCTGACTTTCGAAATCTTGATTTTGTTTTCAATTCAAATGAAGTATACTCAATTAAAAACCCCTTTACACCTAAAGACTGATTTTTTAATTTAAATGCACTAAAATCAGCTTGCCTTATTCAATACTTTTACATCTTTAAAACAATCCAATCGCATCCATGACTGGAAATGATGAAAGCAATTTTGCTGAGGATATTTTAACTCTTGTACAAAAATGTAGGTTGCAAGAATTTCTGCAATGCCTACTCCTGTAAGATGACTGGAAGGATGGATGTAAAATATGGAGAAAGAGCAAGGGCACACACACCATCATTATTATAGTTTGTATATGACTTATATTTCGAAAATTAATATATATTTTTTAAAGAACACCTTCCCAACCTTGGTTTGTGATCCTCCAGTATAATTGAAGTGAAGAATGACATCTACTTTCCTCTCTGGTCTCATAAGTGGTGGGCAACTGGTATCAAAGAAAAATGCTGAATCCACAAGTTCCAGGTGGTCTGCAGTCTCTCTCAGTCGGTTAGGGGAATCATCAAGAGTAGTGTCTGAAAAAATAATGCACGGATTAAAAAAGAAGAAGAAGAAGAATCACTGTCAGGACTGCAGGAGACTCACAAGATGCAGAAGTAATAGCTTTGGCAGCTGGGCAGCAGAATAATATGATCTATCAAAACCAGAGTTTGTTAGAACTGAACAGCATGTTATGTTAAATAGGCCTTGAATACAGTATGTGTCTAAAGCAGGGCTGACAATCTTGTTTCACACAGGGGGTCAAACTGCATTCACAATTCCTGCTAAAAGTGATGTCATTAAGTCAGAAGTGAATGTCATTAAGCAGGTCATTACCAGAAACAAGCACTTTTTTCTCACTTAGGAACTCAGTTGCAAATGACAGAAGAGAAAATATGCAAATCTTGATTAGATTTTCAAGGTATAGAGGAGCCCAATTATCATGCAGGTCGCTCTTTCAATAGTGGTACCTCAACACAGGCTCAGAAGCTGAGAACAGCTGAT
The DNA here is from genome assembly GCF_035046505.1 of Tiliqua scincoides. Lineage (NCBI taxonomy): Eukaryota > Metazoa > Chordata > Lepidosauria > Squamata > Scincidae > Tiliqua > Tiliqua scincoides. Next base: position 16,182,708 of record NC_089821.1, read on the forward strand.
GGTGGCGCTGAGAGAACCTGAGGGCCAGAAAAGGAGCTTCCAGGGGCCACATCTGGCCCACAGGCCTTATCTTTCACACCCCTGTTCTAAAGCTTAAGTGGAATGTTTTGGGAAGGGGGAACATGATTGGCCCATCTATTTAGCCATTTATTTTTGTACCATATTCCCAACAAAAATGGCAAACAGCAAAGTTTCTATTAGTCCTGGAGAGAAACTCCCCATGGTATCAACGAGGATTTCCCTCCTGGTACTTGACAACTACTTCAGGCCCAGGGCATTTTCATTGGGACAACAGGACAAAAGGAAAAGGTGATAGAATTCCTGAATTGAAGAGAACCAATGCTACTAATATACCTTTCCATTTCAAAAACCGTTCATTTTGTCCATATTCGTTGTTCATTTGCAAGCCTTTTAAGAAGTTGTAGTACTTTGATACAGCTGGACGGTCGGTTAAAATATCCCGTAAAGCGTTGGAGAGGTTTCCAGAAGGAGTGAACATTTGGGTTGGTATCTCATAGGATCTTTCTGGCAATTCAGGTACTTCTTCTGAAGAAACACAAAAGCAATTAATCTAAAGTTTAATTGACCCCTTGGGCCACCCATCACCTGCCCTCCCCCGCCCAGAAACGCCTCCCCCCATGCCTACCTTTAAATGCATGTGTCAGTGTGGGTGCGCCAACACAAACGGCTGTGAGGAAGCCGCCATGGCAGCTTCTGCCAGCCTCCGCACATCGGCGTATCTAGATGTGCCAACACGGCTTCCTCCCATGGAGGCGCAAACGTGCTTTACAGCATGTTTGCGACCCTCCTGGCCCAGCCCAAGGGACTTGGGCCGGCCGAAGTCCACTTTAGGATTGCACCCATAAAGGGCTAAATATTCATTAAAACTTTGCAGAAAACTTTGTGAATTTTTGTTGTTGTTGTTGAGAAGTAGCACGACAACATCATCAACAACGAATTAGTGGAAATATTTTAATAGTAGGGGGGAATTTAGACTTCTTCTATCTTTAAAGTTCTCAGGATGTGCAATTTCACTGTTTTAAAGACACTCATTTGGGTTCCCTTGTAAATTCTCATGTTTCTCCTTTGGAGGAGCTTAACACATTAATTTTTTTTCACATTTCACTTCTCTAAAATTTTAATGCCAGCCCTATCTGGATATCTACATGGATGCAAGGTTTCAACAATGTATGGACATAAAATCCAACATGCACAGACTTAGATCACAGAGATGATTCCTGGATTTTAATTGGGGCATTCCAGACCTAAACATTTTGGCACATGCTATACAGGCCTACACATATTATACATACATGTGTACATATGCTGTCCATGCGTGGATGTCTGGTGGCCTCAGAGGCAGGACAAGTCTGTTAGAGGAAAGGTACATTCTCACACCCTTCGATATGTGAAGTATCATCCAGGTTAGACCCTTGTGGCAAAGATCCAGGTAGTCTTGCAAATAAAATCAATACGTGTTCTACAGTTTCTGTTGCGATATATGCCCCAGGCCTATAGAAATTTACAGGCTGGATAGGGCAAGGCCAGGCCCTGATGTCTTGGCTGAATACATGCAAAGTGGCCCTGTTGCATCATGGGATTGGCTGATGCAACAGGGCATAGCAGAGATGATGCAATAGCCAGCAATACCAAGTCACAAGACTGTGAGTCATACTGTCACCAGATCGTAGCCTGCTTCCCATTGGCTAGTGCCAGTATATATTTGAGCCTGTATGTGCTGCTGTGTGGGAGATGTTAAGTGGAGTGTCTGTGGGAAGCCACGTCAGTGGAGTTGGCAATTGGAGATTGTGGAAAGTTCTATCTTTGCTGTTTGCTTAGCTGTGCTGTCTTAGCACTGTACATATTGTACATACTTCAAGTAAAAGGACATCTGGTGGTGGAGCACTGCCATGTCTGCGCCTCATTATTTTCCGGGAGTAACTGCCTGACCTTGGGTCACTGGAGCAGCGGCGCTTCTGCGTACTCAACAGTTTCAATTCAAATAAGTGCATGCACTTCAAAGTGCACCATTAAACCTTCCCAGGAGATGAGAGGTCAGCCAAATACAGACTGAATTTGATTCCACCTGAAAGCATCTAAAAAGTGTAATGTGAGTTACCAATTTCAGTGACAGCATCTTGGGTCCATCTGTTCCAGAAGTCTTCTGAATTGTCAGTTGCATGCCAAGCATCCAGCAGATTCTTGGAAAGCACGCTACTCCACATCCCTATGAAAGGAAGAGATGAATGAAATGGAAACATTTACCCTTTTATTCTTGTCCTCGAGTTTGAAAGGACAAGTAGTATTTGCTCCAGCAAATCCTGTTAAACTGTGGTTCCCAACAAATAGCCTGCAACCATAGCTGGTCTGCAAGTTCTCAGAAAAAAACAAATTGCCTTTGACCACTTCCAGCATCTTGCAGAGCACTCCCTCATGGACTTCCACATTTAATTGCATTTTTTGTGTACAGAAAGTGGGGAGTTGCATGTGGTCCATGATGATTCCAATTTTTGCCTCGGTGGTCCATGAGCTCCAAAAGGTTGAAACCACTGCTGTAAAACTATGTTGTACCATCCTCCCAAGGAGTCCTGTGACAATGAAATTTGGCAAAGCTGTGGCTGGTGAGCTACATTAGCCTTTGCCACCACCTGCTTCAAGACTGGGTACTCTCAGACCTCAAGCCAGCAGTTTTGGAGCTTATTTCTTGAGCTCACCTCTCCCAACCATCAACATCCTGATTTATGGTTGATGTTTCCTCAGAGACCTACCAGTTGCTTCTTGGACAACTTTCAGTGTTCTATTTACAACTCAGTGAAGAACTGCCTTTCCCAATCTGTGAGGCAGAACCAGGACTGGCCCCCCCCTATGAAGCTAACTCAAGTCATTGGCTCAGGCAACAGCTTGGCAGAGGATACCCACCTCTGCCTGCCAACTCAACTCCATTGCTCCTGCCATTCCGTGCATTGGGAAAGAAAGGAGGGGCAGAGCAGAAGAGAAAGTGGAGGAGATGACAATGGTGGGGTAGAATATTGGATACTTCCTCTCTCACTTATGTTCTCACTGGATCAGGCCAAAGGCCCATCTAGTCCAGCTTCCTGTTATTAATTATTATTAACAGTATTTATATACCGCTTTTCAACTAAAAGTTCACAAAGCGGTTTACAGAGAAAAATCAAATAACCAAATGGCTCCCTGTCCCAAAAGGGCTCACAATCTAAAAATATGCAAAGGAATACCAGCAGACAGCCACTAGAACAGACAGTGCTGGGGTGAGGTTCCTGTATCTCACAGTGGCCCACCAAGTGCTTCAACAAGCACCACAACTTGCATCCTGGTGCCCTCCCCTGCATCTGGCATTCGTCCCTTCAAGTGCCTCAAGGTCATGGGCTTGCCCTGTGCAGAACCATCTGTTCCAGGAAGAAACTGTTTGTGTTCTCTTGAAATTTTGTTTCTGTGCCAATCAATCCATCAGCTTTTCAGTAAGTTGCACATCAACTTATCAACATCACATCAACATAAACAAATAAGATGCACATCAAGAAAGCTGTTTCACAATATGTTCTCGTATCACGCCATGAAATGGCTGTTAAACTCTACACAAAGGCAGCTGAAGCTACTTAGCATTATTGTTTCGAGCTTGAGTTTTCATTTTCTTGTAGCAGAATCCAAAGCATACTGCTCAGAACTAAGTCCCACTGTTTTAGTAGGCCTTACTCCCATATAAGTGTGGATAGGATCTCACCCTTAGCTAATTTAATTCTAAAGAATTGTCCTGCAAAGTTAAAAACCTAGTTCACTCTCATCAACAGAACCTGAAGAGTATTTTATTTACCTTGACAGTCTTATTTTTGGATTAAATGGTGACATTTGATACTATGATGTGGCAAATGTACCCTATTTCAAACTCCTTTTCATCTTTCAGTACATCTGCTCCTCTGATTCCTTCTTTGCTGGCCAGCCATTCTAAACTTGTTATTATATCATTGTATTTAAAATAATTAATTAGATATCCTTCAAAATCTGGGCTGTTTTGATGTACATGAATCAAAATAAAATCAAAATAAGCTACAAGTTATCATAAATTTAGCAGCTGACCCTTTGGTGCTTTCACCTAAATTAGAGAGCAGGTCCTGGAATTAGAGGGCAGGTCCTCGCCTGAATTAGGAACTGGTTGAGGTCCAGGAATCAGAGAGTGGGTGTCAATGGGCAGTTTTCACAATGGAGAAAGGTGGAAAGCGGAATGCCCCAAGGATCTATCCTGGGACCAGTGCTTTTCAACCTCTTCATAAATGACCCGGAAACAGGGCTAAGCAGTGAGGTGGCTTTGTTTGCAGATGACACCAAACTTTTCTGAGTGGTGAAGACCAGAAGAGATTGTGAAGAGCTCCAGAAGGATCTCTCCAAACTGGCAGGATGGGCAGCAAAATGGCAGATGAGTTTCAGTGAAAATAAGTGTAAAGTCATGCACATTGGGGCAAAGAATCAAAACTTTACATATAGGCTAATGGGTTCTGAGCTGTCTGTGACAGAGAAATCTTGGGATGCTTGTGGACAGCTCAATGAAAGTGTCGACCCAATGTGCAGTGGTAGTGAAGAGGGCTAATTCCATGTTTAGGATCATTAGGAAAGGCATTGAGAATAAGACAGCTAATATTGTAATGCCATTGTACAAATCAATGGTAAGGCCACCCCTGGAGTATTGTGTCCAGTTCTGGTCGCCACATCTCAAAAAGGATATAGTGGAGATGGAAAAGGTGCAAAAGAGAGCAACCAAAATGATTACTGGGTTGGGGCACCTTCCCTATGAGGAACACCTTTCCCTATGAAGGAAAACCTTCCCTATGAGGCTACAGTGTTTGGGCCTCTTCAGTCTAGAAAAGAGGCGCCTGAGGGGGGACATGACTGAGACATACCAAATCATGCAGGGGATGGACAGAGTAGATAGAGAGACACTCTCTTCCCTCTCACATAACACCAGAACCAGCGGACATCCACGAAAGTTGAGTGTTGGGAGAGTTAGGACAGATAGAAGAAAATATTTCTTTACCCAGTTTGTGGAACTCTTTGCCACAAGAAGTAGTTATGGCATCTTTCCTAGATGCCTTTAAGAGGGGATTGGACAAATATCTGAAGGAGAAGTTCATTACGGGTTACAAGTCATAGTAGGTATGTGCAAGCTCTTGGTTTTAGAGGCAGGCTGCCTTTGATTGCCATATGCAGGGGTGGGCACGGGGGCGCAGATTGTGTCGGTTGTCTCATGTGCTCCCTGGGGCATTTGGTGGGCCACTGTGAGATACAGGAAGCTGGACTAGATGGGCCTTTGGCCTGATCCAGCGGGGCTCTTCTTATATTCTTATGGCATCAGACCACAATGAATCCAAAAGACACAGCTAGTGGAAACATTTTGGAAACAGAATATTCATCATTATTTCAACAAAGCAGATGTTTTCAAGCACTTTAGATTCTGTCTGAACTACCGGGTGCGTCGTTACCTGTATTCGTATCAATGTGACTTTCCACCCAGATATTAAAAAAAAAAATCACCTTGCATAAAGCAGATCCTCGATTCTGGGAGTTTCTTCATCAGGTGCCCCATAAAAAACTGGCTTCCAAAATCTTCAGGACGAATAAAAGCTCCATATTTTAGGAATCCTACCTCATAAGGTGTAAACTCCACCCATTCTGCAAGGAAGACCCACAAACAATACATGTATCCATTATACAGACAGATACATTCTAAGGTGAAAAGACTGAAAATATTACCTTTGGGGATTCTACTATTGTATTTTGATTGGCCTTATAATGACTTTGTAACATGTATACATCAGAAAGGATTATATATCTCCATCCTGAGATTTCAGGAGGAAAAGGGGGGCACAATAGTGTACCGTTGATATTGCTGGCCCTTTTGCTTGGGTTATGGTTGGAACTTCTGCACAAGCACAAGGAGATGAGTTATTCCACTTTATTTGTGCTGAGGTATGCATGCCTGGCTGGAAACACTGCCAGGCTTTCAAGCCAGAAAATGGGAAATGAGAATAAGGGCGCAATACTAACCTGCGCTGGAACAGGCAAGCCAGGAGGCTTGCACTGTATCCAGAACAGGATTGTGGCCAGAAGCGGCTCAGCCAGAGGTAAGGGGAAACGTTTCCCTTACCTCTGGGTAGGGGCTGCTGGCCACAATGGGTCTCTTTGGACTTGCGCCACCTTTGGAGGTGGCGCAAGTCCGAGGTGAGTGGAGCAGCTTGAAGTCACTCTGTTCTCCCCGGGAACGGGGGTTGGGATCCGGCATGACTGCCAGATCCCAGCCCTGCCTCCCTTTCCTCACCCACCTACCTACCCCCAGGGCTGCCCATCGCCCGCCCTCCCCCAACCCAGGAACGCCTCCCACCCTCCTCCTCCCCACTCCCCTCCACACCTACCTTTTCCGCTTGTGTCGGTGCAGGCGGGCCGACACAAGCAGCTGAGGGGAAGGCAGCGAGGAGGCTGACCTGGCTTCCCCTCAAGAAGGCGCAAATGTGCTTTACGGCACGTTTGCCACCCTCCTAGGCCAGCCCAAGGAACTTGGGCCGGCATAGGGCACAATTTGGATTGTGCCCTAAGATGTAGAAAGATGTTACCTCTAAAATCTCTTGTGGTAAGATGGTCCTTCACATTGAGAGCCAGGTAGATAGGAAGTGGGTTCTGGCCCCGGTTGACTGCCTTTCGCTGATCTGAGAGTTTATGGTTGTTGTTCTGCAGTTTGGAGAGGAAAAAGATATAATCTTATACACTGAAAGAACAGGGACAACAGGAACGCCTACCAGCTGCATCTGAATTGGCACCATAAGCTTCAAACTCAAATTCAGATTAACTAAGAGCTACTGTCATACAAGACAGTTCACTCCTGTGCTAAAAGATGGGCCCTTAAGTGACAAAACCATTGTGTCCTGGACAACTGTGTCCAGGGCAAACGCATTCCAGTCATTGACATTTACGCCCAGTTTTTTTGCGTCCCAGACATTTGTGTCCCAATATATGTAGATTTCTATTAGATTTACTTTTTTATTTTTAAAACTCAAAGGAAGGGTTAGGGCTGGGATAAGAGGCTTAGCCTTTATAATAGGGAGTTTGTTGCCCCGTTACAGTTTGTTTGTTGCCCAGTTATGTTGTGGGACACAAATAACCAGGGCGCAAGAAAACCCAGATGCGAATGTCCAGGGATGCCAATGACCAGGACACAATTATCCAGGACGCAAATTCCTTAGTACAGAGTTCCTGATATCTTCATTGGACAATCTTGTTTCCACATTGATCCTTTCTATAAAGACCAAGGTGGCTGGTTAAGAACAAAAATGAGAGCAGTATAGTAAATTATTAGCCAATCTGATCAGGAAATATATGCTGAAGGTACTTCCAGATGAAAGGTTCTCTGGATGATTGGAGATGCCTGAATATCACTGGGGGTGTCAATACATACACTGATTCTGTTCAAGATGAGGCAATATCATCATGGATGGCACAGGGATCTTGATGGGAAAACAGTGCTAGCTTACTTCCTTCCAATCTGGAATTACTGTCTCTCTTGGAAGCAATACCAGGAAGTATCCCTATTCATAAATCATCCCACTGAATACAATGGGACTTATTTCTGAGTAGACATGCATAGGCTTGGGTTGTCGGTTTCTTGGCATGAGGGCAAGGAAGAAAGGAAGTCATTTCATGCACAGTGAAGCAGTTTACTACTGAACTAAATGTTGGACTAAATGTGGTTTCCAAAGGTGAGTACAAATTGTAAGATACTCAAGTGAAAAATTCAAAAAAAGTATCTTTGTTTTGCCCATTTCCTAATTCTGTAGTTCCCAAACCGGTGGTCACAACACACCAGCCAGGGAAGCACTCCACACTGACCCCTTAAGGGGCAGGGCGGGGGGATGGATGCGATGCAGTTCCCAGAATCGTGATGCTGCTGGGGAAAGAAGGGGGTTTGTACTCAAAGTGAGTGCTGGCTTCTGGGGGGGTGCATGGAGAAGCCTCCACAAGGCTCCCCAAGCTTCTCATTAATGGAAAATAGTGATCAGAAACCACTTCTGGTTTTATGATTGCTATTTTTAGTTAATCAGAGGCTTGGGGAGCCCTGCGGAGGTTTCTCCCCACACCCCCCAGAGCCAGCACACCCTTTATTGAGTACAAACCCCCCCTCCTTTACCCAGCAGCAACGCAATCCTGGAGATCACATTGCTGCCATCCCCAGCACCCTTGCAAAACTTACTGTGGTCCTAAAGTTGAAGTAGGACTTTGGGAACCACTGGCCTAATTCAATATTCAGCAGCAGCACCCCAAAGCTCAAGAGCAGGGAATGACTTGAAGGAAGGAGACAGTGCAGAACAGTGTGCTGAGTCATACGTCTGCCACAAGTGGAAGCAAAACAGCTAGGCAAGTCAGAGAGACACAGTGGGCAGGGAAAGGATTGAGCATGCATGCCTTGGCAAACCACCTTCCCTCCAAACCATGCCCTCCTCTCAGATGGGCTGTCAAATATCTAGTTCATCTGCCAGAAGCACCCAGCACAACCTGTTATTAAAGAGAGATGTCAGCCTAGATCAGGGATGTCAAACTCGTTTCCTACAGAGGGCCCAAGTTAGCATTCATGGTGCTTGCTGAGGGCCGGAAGCGACATCATTAAGCAGAACGTGGCATCAGTAAATGGATTATGGCCAGAAATGAGCACTTCGTTCTCTCATAGGCTGCAAATGGCAGGAGAGGAAATGTACAAATCTTGTTCATATTTTCAAGTTATGAGCGATCCCAATGATCACACTGTGAGAGCCCGGTTATAATGGGGGCTGGAAAAATTGCTTCTGGGGGCTGCGTTTGGCCCCTGGGCCTTATATTTGACACCCCTGGACTAGATGGACCAGTCATTTGATTTAGTATGACAGCCTGCATAGCCATAGATAGTGTTTCTGAAAAGAATTGCATATAGAATACCCCATCATTCAGCATGGCTTCGACCATCAGTCCCCAAAGGTCTATAAATGATGTCATATATCCTGCTGCGGTCCGTTGACACAGCTCCTTATGATACTTCTTGAGACTTTCCAGAGAAAAGGCACTTGTTTTAGATTTGGCTGCTTGAATCCGAGCTTGCTTGATTAACTCCCCAAGATCTTTATTTGACCAATTCCCATCTTCATACAAATGTGACATAGTCCTGAGAAAAGAAAAGAGAGGACTCATGGTATATGCGTTCATATTTTGCCTTAAGTAGCAAGGCTGCAGTGCTGTGTTTTATGCAGTGGCATAGCTAGAGGGGGTGCAAAGCATTAAGTTTTTGTGGGGAGCCTCACCGCAGTGTGCAAGCAGCCCCTCCCCATCCCCTTCAAAGCCATTCCAGGTGGAGGGAGAAAAACTCCCGAATGCTGAATTAAAATATTTAAACCAAAATTGATGTTTTATGCCCTTGTTCTCCCCAACCCTCAGAAGGCCTTCTAATAGCATAAAAACATCATTTCCAGTTTCTCCAAGGAAACCAGAAGTGATGCTTTTCAACCCTCTGAGGACCTTAAAAGGCCTTTGGAAGGTCAGGGAGGCTGCATGCGGCTTCTCTGGCCCTCCAAAGGCCTGCGGAAGAGAGGCAGCGTGTGCGACCGGTGGAATGGGGGCGGTGCCCCCCCAGATATACTACTCAGGGTCAAGTGACCCTCTGGACCTCCCCCCAGTTACATCATGGCCTCAGATGCCATTTAAAGCTAATTTATATTATTAGGCTGTCACCTTATTGCTTAAAGAGGCAGCATAACAATAACTGTCATCTTTCTGTTAAGGTCAAGAGAGATCAGACTTTGACAATCCAATTATTTGCAATTGGTCACAAATGGAGGAAATGCTAGCTTTGAGGGAATTCTTACTCCATGAAAAGCTCTGTCAGATTTCCAGGCGCTGAGCATTTTTCTTTACATCTAAGTGGCTTACACAAGACACACCTACACACAATATACTCTCTTACCATGTTGTGCCTGACGAACCTGCGATATATGAAACACAGTCCAAAAGTTTCAACCTCTGGAGACCCCAAAGGGTGCCATACATAGCTGTTAATGCTCTCATACCACCCCCTGTAGTTGTCACAGCGACAACAGGGACCTATTCAAGAAAGGGAAATGATCTATTATTATTATTATTACTACAAATATTTATATGTCACATTACAACAAAAAAATTATCAAGAACAATTATTAAGACATAAGGCACTACAGAGAGTCCTGTAGCACCTTAAAAACTACCAATATATTGTGGCAAGAGCTTTTATAGATAGGAGTAAACTTCATCAGATAAAAGTAAAGCTGTATAAAGAACCTGAATTAAAATATATGGGAAAACACTGGGAGAGAGTAACATTAACTAGTCCATTTGAAGAGCAGCTTAACCAGGAATCCAGAAAACCATCTGAATTAGATAAGATGGGAACTGTCCTTTCCAACTACAATGAAGCTATCTTTTCTCCTCTCTGATGGGAATGACTGAGGTACTAACTATGAAGCTCTGGCAAGATTTAAATTTTCTATAATTTGGACCATTTGTACACCTTTGAGAGATGTGAACAGGCAATAGGTTGGGCAAGTCACTCTGAAAGAGCACTTAGGGTTTTATCTTTATATTAAGAGCTAGCAGGAATTCAGGATATTTTTATAAGGAAGGGAAAGTGTCTAGAAAAACTTGTAGACCAAAAAAGGGGAGAGGAGACAAGGACCAGAAAAAGAATCAGGGCAAGGCTAGACATTTTTCTTCCACTATTTGATGGGACTCGTAGCTCAGACTAACAGCTGAAAACTCTGAAAGAACAGAACAAGCATTTAAATTCAGTTCTTTGTAAGATCATAATCTGGTTGCAGCATTATGGGGGAACTATACTTGGCAATAACAAACACAACTGGGCCAGTGTTTCTCAAACGGTGGGTCGCGAGCCAATTTCAGGTGGGTTCCCATTCATTTCAATATTTTACTTTTAATATACTAGACTTGATGCTCCCATGGTAGGTGACTGCATTTGGGGAAATGTTACAGACCTGTACTTTTAACAAGCTACTATGTATATTCTTTTAACAATGATAGTCAAAGGAACTTACTCCTGGGTAAGTGTGGGTAGGATTGCAGCCTATTATTGTTAAAAATTTTCCTGCTTGATGATGTCACTTCCGGTCATGACATCACTTCTGGTGGGTCCTGACAGATTCTCATTCTGAAAAGTGGGTCCCGGTGCTCAGGGCCTCTGAGAGGAATTTTATCAGGGGGTACAAATTTTCTTTGGGGCAAATTTGCAAAGGGGAAGGGGTGAAACAGAGTGGGGGAGGGTGATGATGGGCAAGCAAAATGGGGACAGGGAGGGGCAAAACAGGATGGGGGATGGTAGAGACAGCTGGAAAAGTCTTTGGAGCCCAGGCCTACCAACCCATCTGGCAGGAGGTCTGGTCTAGAGGGTAGAGCCTCCGTCTGCCTGAAGATAACATCCACAAGGTTGCCAGTTCGAGGCCACCGGCACTGTGCGACCTTGAAGCAGCTGACAAACTGAAGCCGAGCGATTCCATCTGCTCTGAGCGTGGGAGGATGGAGGCCAGAATGTGAAGCCAGATCGGAATGAAACATCTGAATGTAGTGGTTCTTGAAAGAAAGAACCTTCTTTCAAATTGTAAAAATCCCAATTTAATAAGGGATTTAGATAAAGCCTGCCTATGTAAACTGCCTTGAATAAAGCCTTGAATAAAGACCAAGAAAGGCGGTATATAAATACCTGTTGTTGTTATTATTATTATTATTATTATTATTATTATTATTATTATTATTATTATTATTATTATCAGTAGTGTCCCCAGCATCCTGTGTGGGTGACGAGTCTGAGTAGATAGGAAATGGAAAGATCCCAGGAAATTTCTAGGCCCCCTCCTTTGGCTCCTGGGTCAAATTACCCCCTTATCCCCCTCTCCTAGGCCCTGCCGGTGCTAAATGTATGAGAACCACTGTTCTGGGCTATTTATGTACACATAGTCAGTCAGTGCTGTAGCTAGAGGGGGTGCAAAGCACTCAGTTTTGCAGGTGCCTAAACACACTGTGCATGCAGCCCCTCCCCTTTGGAGCCATTTCAGGTATACACATCTGTTTTGCTCCCCCCGACTGGAATGGCTCTGAAAGGGAGGGAGAGGGGCTGCTTGCACATCGCAGGGAGGCTCCCTGCAAAACTCAGTGCTTTGCACCCCGCCTAGTTATACCACTGCACATAGTTAATGTGGGACAGATATGGAAACCAGTCCTTTCTAACTGAATGGTCATTTGAGCCTATGTAGATGTACACAGTGGCATAGCTAGGCATCCTGGAGCCCAAGGCAAAGTTAAAAATGATGCCCCCCTACATCACATCACACCCACAATTTTTTTTTAAATTGAAAAATAAAAAAATCTGACACCTCCTCCTGCTTGCCCCCCAAACCCCCAGAGCAAGGGGAGCAAGCAGCCAGACTGCATTCACCACTGCCCCTCTTTCAAAGAGTGTCTTTTTTCTGGCACTTGTTGCAAGAGGTGATCGCGGGGGGGGGGGAGCAATTGCGCAGGCGGGGGGGCAGGCCGGTGGCCAGGTTATTGCCGCCAGGCAGCCTGCAGCCTGGTGCAATTGCCACCCCTGCACCCCCTCTAGCTATGCCACTGGATTTACATTTGTATTACAAAAGCAGGAAAGGCAAAAACAGGTTGTTAGTATTATTTGTGAAGGTGTTGCACAGTACCCAGTTGGATGCACAATTGCACTGTACAGTACCCAAATGGACGTACAAGTCATCAGCAGAAAAACTGCACTCACTTTATGGTTCCTCTGTACCACTTACTTCAGATTCTGGCAGGTTTTGTCCTAAATGAAGAATACCATTCAGAGCAGCGGAAACCACATTCTTCCGTTTCTGCAGGAAACTCTTTTCTTCTGAACAGAGATCATATCCTAGACGCACTTCAATATCTTTTGGCCTTTTGAACAGCCAGCCCTGAGTCCTGGGGCAGGAAGAACATAAGCAGTCAATTTTACACATGTGTTGGCTGCAATCGAGCAAAACACATTTGCATGTTTCCAAGGACTGGACACGTGTACCCTATTCTTTTCTTTTTGATAGCAGCACTCCACTTTCTGTCCCACATGGTAATCTGGGGTGTCTGATTTTAGCAACAGCCTTATGCATGCTGATTGAAGCTTAGGTATGTCATGCAATTGACTTTAGAATAAAGTTGGATAATTAAGGGTGCAATCCTATCTTGCGCTGGTGGTGCAAGTCTGAGGAGAGCGGAGTGGCTTGAAAAAAATAAAAAAAATCAAAACTTCACGTATAGGCTGATGGGTTCTGAGCTGTCTGTGCGAGATCAGGAGACACATCTTGGGGGGGGGTGGACAGGTCGATAAAAGTGTCGACCCAATGTGCGGCGGCAGTGAAGAAGGCCAATTCTATGCTTGGGATCATTAGAAAAGGTATTGAGAACAAAACAGCTAATATTATAATGCCATTGTACAAATCGATGGTAAGGCCACACCTAGAGTATTGTGTCCAGTTCTGGTTACCACATCTCAAAAAGGACATAGTGGAAATGGAAAAGGTGCAAAAGAGAGCGACTAAGCTGATTACGGGGCTGGGGCACCTTCCTTATGAGGAAAGGCTACGGCGTTTGGGCCTCTTCAGCCTAGAAAAGAGACGCTTGAGGGGGGACATGATTGAGACATACAAAATTATGCAGGGGATGGACAGAGTGGATAGGGAGATGCTCTTTACACTCTCACATAACACCAGAACCAGGGGACATCCACTAAAATTGAGTGTTGGGAGGGTTAGGAAAGGCAAAAGAAAATATTTCTTTACTCAGCGTGTGGTCAGTTTGTGGAACTCCTTGCCACAGGATGTGGTGATGGCATCTGGCCTGGATGCCTTTAAAAGGGGATTGGACAAATTTCTGGAGGAAAAGTCCATTACGGGGTACAAGCCATGATGTGTATGCGCAACCTCCTGATTTTAGAAATGGGTTATGTCAGAATGCCAGATGCAAGGGAGGGCACCAGGATGAGGTCTCTTGTTATCTGGTGTGCTCCCTGGGGCATTTGGTGGGTCGCTGTGAGATACAGGAAGCTGGACTAGATGGGCCTATGGCCTGATCCAGTGGGACTGTTCTTACGTTCTTACGAAGCCACTCCACACTGCTCAGTAATGGGGGTTGGGATCTGGCATAACAGCCGGATCCTAGCCCTGCCTCCCACTCCCTGCCCACCCAAGTCCAAGGCCACCCTCCCCCTGCCCCGGAATGCATCCCTCCCACCTCCTCCCTGCCTCCTCCCCACCCACCCCAGAGCCTTGCGTTGGCTGAGCTTGGCCAACGCAAGGCTCACCCCACAAGCCACCATGGAGGCTAGATGCAGCCTCTGTGTGCCAGTCCACCTCCATGTGCTGGTGCAGCTTGCTCCTGAGGAACTTTCCTTTACGGCACGTTTGCAACACTCCTACACTGGCGCAAGGGACTTGCGCCTGCCTAACTCATTGTTAGAATTGCACTGTAAATCAATTGCAAGTTAATATTTTCAGTTCTGTAAATATTTCTAGGAAGTGATTACATATTGGCCCTGCTTGGGCTTAAGCCAAATGTGCAGCTGTTCCATGGGAAAATACATCCGTCAGTCACATCTGTGAGATTCAACTCACATGGAATTTGTGACCACACATTCACTGCAGTCCATGTCCATCAGACAAGGTCCACATATTGGGGGGGGGGGGAGAATGTTCTCCTAAAGCCCTGCCCCCTGTCTTCCCTGTGATCAGCACTTGTCTGCAGCTACAATTATTTGCTGATTAACTAATTTAACTGATTAACTGATAAAACCTAGTTGATTAAATTATTATTAAATTATTAACAAATGACAATCATTTGGTGGTGCCAGGGTTTAAAGTGCATGCTGGCATGAGGGGGCTGTGGTGCTCTCCCCAGTGTATGGGCTGTTTCCATACAAATCCCTACTAAGTCCATCTCAAGGATTCTAAACACCCTAACAAATGACTAAGGCCGTACTCTTCTTCCCAGACAAGGAAAATAAGTTAGATTTGTGCATCTGTCAGTTGACTACTGGAGGAAGACTGCATAATTCTACAGGCAAACTCATGTTTGCCACAGAATGTACTCTTAACAGGAAGTCCCCCAACAAGTGACCAGTTCACTGCAAATGTTTGTCACATCGAAACTTAATTTTTTTTTTTAATGTATACACTTTGGAAATGTACTGTGCAATGCAATCAATGTCTACTTTGAACCATATTCCACCAAGAACTTCAGTTATTTCTATGAATTTCTACAGAAAAACCGGAAAGGGCAGAAGAAAAGAGAGCAAGAAAAATGTGTGATTTTGTAGTTCAGGTTTCAAAAGTGCTGTCTTACCAATCTTTGGATTTCACATTCAGATCAAATGTCTTGTTCTGAAAAAAATTAAAATACGTATATCATTAAGTACCATGGGCCTTTGAGCTTTCATTCCTTTCAGTTTCATTATTGTATTCCTCTTCCCAAAATAAGCAGAAATACATATGCATATATGCATGTATATAATTGTTCCCACATGCCAATGCTTAAGGGACAGCAATTGTCATCTTCCCTAATCCTTACAAAATGGAATTGCATTTCAAAATCAGGTAAGATCGAAGTATATTGAAATGAATTTAAATCTCAAACAATCCAATCTTATCACCTGGGCCCTGTTGGCAGAACGTGGGTTCCACCAGTGGGAGCACCAGAATACAGAAAGTGCCTGGATTGTGGTGCACATCACGCAATATGGTTGTGGTCATTGACACCACTGGCAAGTGAATTGAGACGGCCAGCGTAGTCGCTGGCAGCCATGAACACAGCCAGCAGCCATGACTATAGCCAGCAGCAAGACCACCATCCAGTGTGGCAGGCCTTGAGGGCAAGCAGTGGGAGGGGCTGGGGACAGAATAGGAGGAATGGGGACGTTTCTGGGCAGGGAGAGGACAGAACCAGGGGCAAGAAAGAGGCAGGTGGTGGTGGATCTGGTGGCAACGGTGCATGCCAGAACTTATCCTCTCCTTTTCAAATCTCCTTGCCCCTTTCTTCTCAGACATGCACCATTGAAACAGGTGGTGTATATCCAAGGAGATCCATTGATAATTGGGGCCTACCAGGAGGTAAGTACAAAATGTTTTTACCTATCTCCTTAAGGTTGTCCCAGCACTTCCCCACCCTAAAAGGCCCACAAAGGACACTTTGTGTGCCTTTTTGGCATGGCTGCATTGGTGCTGGTGGTGGGAAATAGGATTGGGTTAATTAATTGGATTAATTAAAGTATATTTAAATAATCAGCAACAAAATAATAGGCCAATGAATGAAACAATCACCTCCTTTTTATAAAGACTTAATAAGATTGCCCTGCCTGATGTGAGTCATAATGCAAATACACTTGAATTGAGCTGAGACAATAATTCATGGAAGGCTGCAAGAATTAGGTTGCAATCCTGTACACACTTATCTGAGAGTAAGTCCCACTGGGACTCAATGGGATGTGCTTCTGAAGAGACATGCACAGGATTGCACTGTTAGAAATGCTAATGGAGAAGGGCAGGAGGTCTGATCTGGTCTGGAAGGTAGAGTCGCTGTTAAGCCCAAAGATAGCATCTGAAGGTTGCCAGTTCGAGATCACTGGAAGCCTCTGTGAGCAGCAAAACCTTGAGAAGCGACTGAGAAGCTGAGCTGAGTTTTTCCACCTGCTCTCTGGTGAGAGCAAAGAAGCTGCCGTCGGCTGCCCTTCTGCATGAGAGGGAAGAAGTTGTTTTTCAGCATGGGAGGCAACCATGGCCTGAATGGTTACCCAACTGTTGAAAGATCCATCTGGACTGTTGTTACATACAACAAACCTTTATTAGGCATATGGTTTTACAACTAATATCTCCAAACAGTCATGTATGAAGGTATATATTAAAAAATAGATAAGAAATAAGGGTTAAAACATACCAGTTTGCTTACACAGTTACTTCAAGTTGCTTAGAACCAGCAACTTAGCCCACTTCAGGTTGCTCAAATGTAGAAATTTAGCAACTGGAAGGGTCACAAATTCAAATTCACCTGCCAGCAAAAGTTGTAAAGAGGTGATCTCAGAGAGACCTTTTTTGTTTCCTGACAATGAGGGGAGATACTGGTCTCTGAGCACCTGATTAAAAGCACAATGCAGAACAATGTGTGGAAGAGAGTCTACCTCTCTGAGGCCACAATGGCAAAATCGTTCTTCCTTCGGGGCATTTCTAAACCTACCAAGTAGGTCATTAGAAGGCAGCACATTGCATCGGGCTAATGTAAAAGCCCTCCTTTCAAAGGGTACTCTAAGAAGGACAGGTCTGGACTGTTGTTCTTGAAAGAAGTTAGAACTCTTTGTTATTGCAAAAACAAACAAAAAAACCAAAAAAAAACATGGGGGGGGGGGGGGGGTTAGAGAAAGCCTGCCTATGTGAACAGCCTTATATTAAAGTCAAAGCAGCAATCCAATGACCAAGAAAGCTGGTATATAAATACTGGTTGTTACAGTTGTTGAACTTTTCACCATGGTAACATATACATTTGATGTGATGCTACCATATTGACTAGAAAATTTTACCACACATACATGAGAAGAAAGTGCCTTGCTTTCCCTGGCATAAATGATAATTTACAAATGAACTCAATATTACCCCATGAACTGAAAAAAAACAACCCACTATTTCTATTCATTTAACAGCTGACTCTTACCAGTGCTATTGTCACTTGCTCCCGCAGTGGCAGTAAAGTCAGGGGAACAGTTGTTGACTCATTGTCTCTAGGATCCTGAAAATGAAATGAAATTATCACAAGGAGAAAACAGTATTAAACAAGTCGCATTCATATTCTTTACATGTGTACCCCACCCTTCATCCCAGGAGCTCAGGGCAGCAGACAAGATTCTTCCTCATAGATCTACTTTATCCACACAACAATCCAGAAATTATGCTGAGAGATAGTGAGTGGCCCAGGGTTCCCAACGACTGAGCAGAGATTTCAACTTGGGTCTCATCACTCCTAGCCTGCTCTCATTGCATCACAAAAGCTCTTCCTTTCCATCAGTTCACTTCACTGGGAGCCCATCCATGAGGACAACTGAAGGAGTCATCTCAGGCAGTAGAATGGAAGGGGGCACCCATCTCTTTCTGCTTACTTCCCTCCATTGCTCCTTCTCCTCCTATTGCTTCTTGGATTGGAAAAGGAAGAGTGGGGCAAAGAGAAAGAGATCATGTGGTTGGTAGGAGAGTATTAAGCTAGCTAGAACATTGGAGTTTGAGAGCAGAGGCTGGCACATCATCGGATAAAGGGAGGCTGCATTTGACCTGTCACGTTAGGGAGTCGTTGGATGAACCTGACTGGGAGTTACAATTTCCCCAACACAGCAAGGAACTACATACTGCAAAGAGCTGTCTCCTTCGCAGTTCAATCTCTAATTCCGATTGGTTGAATTTTATATAGTGAAATTTAGCAGGAGCTGCAGGGCACCACCAGGTCCCCAATGTGAGGTTCTGAGATTCTTCATGGGATCCACCCACAGAAAAGGTAAATCGGTTCTCTAAAGAAAGACAAAAAGGTAGACGGTGATCAGTATGATAATTAGAGCCCAATCCTATACATGCCTACTTAGAAGTAAGTCCCATTATAATCAATGGTGCTTACTCTCAGGTAAGTATGGCTAGGACTGCAACCTTAGGACCCAATCCTGTCCAACTTTCCAGCACTGGTGCAGCTGCAGTGCAGCCCCGAGGTAAGGGAACAAATGTTCCCATACCTTGAGAAGGTCTCTGTGACTACCTCCCCACCATAGGATGCAGTGCAAGCCCCACTGGCACAGCTGCACCAGCACTGGAAAATTGGATAGGATTGGGCCCTTAATCCCTGCAAAAATACTACTCTAAATCAATCCATCCCAAAAATTTTGTAGAGCCTGAAAAATAGATCAGATAGTAGTTTAGGACAATGGAATCTTACTAGTGGCTAGAAATCAATAGGTTAGGAGAAAGTTATGAAAAATTAAAATAGACAATGCAAATTCTGCTTGGATTGAGTTTCTCCAAATTATTTGAGTGGGCTTGTCAGAACAAATTGACAAGCATTAGCGGAGAGAACTATGATAAAAATGAGAAACCAATCCTGTCACAAATCTATAAAACTTTGCTGGAGCATGAATGTGAGTTAGACACAGTTGAAGAACATACAGGTATACCCAGCTCTCTGACAGTTCGTTTTTCGACAATCCACTCTTTTAACACATTTCAGTTATACCCGAAAGTCATTCATTCAATGCCTGCTTCACTCTTTCAACCTCTTTCTGCTGTTCTAAAGGCTAAAATTGCCCTCCCCATATTGATTTGCATGGTGATTCAACTGTTTTGCGGTGTGTGTGTGTGTGTGTGTGTGTGTGTGTGTGTGTGTGAGAGAGAGAGAGAGAGAGAGAGAGAGAGAGAGCGAGAGAAGGCCAACTTTAGCTCCAGCTCTATTCCCATTTCCAAAGATGTTACTGAGAGTCCATTTGCAGAAAACTTTGTGTGACAGCAGGAATTTGCAAGACAAAAATGGCATTTGCAATTTGCTATGTAAAATAGCACTGGAAGCAACATTTGTAAACTTAAAAAAGGTTGATGATCTGCTTTTCACCATTGCTCCAGTCCCTAGCCTATCAAATGAGTGGGGAGCACCTGACGGGTGAAATAGACTCAGTACCCAGGAAACAACATACCCATGCAAATGTGAGAAGATCTTTGGACAATGGAACACACTTTTCCCTAAGTATTGGTCTTTAGACAAAATTTTTCCCATAAAGCTATCAGAAGGGGGTGGGGTTGTCTCTTATTGATAAAGTTAACAAAAAAGATTGCTGAAAGTGTTGGAAATGCCAAACTGAATGGTGCTTTTTACTATATGTGGTAGACTAGTTCAAGAGCTTTTTTTTTTTTTGTGATGGGGGGGGGGAATTATCAATCAATCAATCAACAGTATTTATATACCGCTTTTCAACTTAAAGTTCACAAAGCGGTTTACAGAGAAAAATCCAGTAACTAAATGGCTCCCTGTCCCAAAAGGGCTCACAATCTAAAAAGATGCAAATGAATACCAGCAGACAGCCACTAGAACAGACACTGCTGGGGTGAGATGGGCCAGTTACTCTCCCCCTGCTAAAAAAAGGAGCACCCACTTGAAAAAGTACCTCTTACCCAATTAGCAGGGGTTTATACAGTAATTGATATTGCACATAGTAACAATGGCAAGAATTGCCTATGAAAAGTATTGGAGACCACCAAAAATTCCATTTGTAAAAGAATGGCTACATAGAATTATGAGTATATTGCAAATTATTTGCATTTTAATCCAAGAGCTCAGGGCTGCATGCCTGGTTCTTATCCCACCTCCACTCCTTTTCACAACAGCCATGAAAACGAGGTTTGACTACTTTTCATAGAACCTTCAGCAAAGAGATTGCAGAGGAGTGACTCACGGAGAAGCAGACTAGACAGTCATTACTTTATATAATAATTAAATGAAGCCCTACCTGTTGAATTCTCCTTCTTTTTACCCCCCTCCACTTGAACTTCCAAGCAGGCAACTTCACGAGACTATATTAAGACAAAAACATACAGTGAGAATAGAGAGTAGGTAGGACAAGTATACAGTTTTGCTTTGGTCTGGCTGAATTCTGCAACCTGATGGGTGACAACAGCAGGACAAAAGAAACATGGCAGGACTGAATCTGAACCCAGTTCACAAGGTCTTTTTTCCTGACCTCTAGAGAAAAAAATTAAGTACTGTACTGCAATTGGGGAACTCTATTGACACCTGGTGGAAGTAAATACTATCTGCTGTCCCAGATGAGGTAGCTTGGTTGCCACAGAACAGAATCCTACAGGGTCCTCTGCAATACATGGGCCATCTCCTCACCATCAAATAGAATTGTAATTTCCCTGTAGTGATGGTTTCAGGGACCAAGATAGATGCCCAACTAGCCCATCACAATGACAAGCATTTTGCTACATAAGGAGCGAAAGAGAAAGCCTCTAGAATAGATTCATTTGGTTGCAAAAACCTAAGAACAGCCTCGCTGGATCAGGCCATAGGCCCATCTAGTCCAGCTTCCTGTATCTCATAGCGGTCAACCAAATGCCCCAGAGAGCACACAAGACAACAAGAGATCCGCATCCTAGTGCCCTCCCTTGCATCTGGCATTCTGACATAACCCATTTCTAAAATCAGGAGGTTGCACGGGCTTGTAACCCGTGATGGACTTTTTCTCCAGAAATTTGTCCAATCCCTTTTTAAAGGCATTTAGGCTAAGTGCCATCACCACATCCTGTGGCAAGGAGTTCCACAGACCAACTACACGCTGAGTAAAGAAATATTTTCTTTTGTCTGTCCTAACTTTCCCAACACTCAATTTTAGTGGATGTCCCCTGGTTCTGGTGTTGTGTGAGAGGCAAAAGAGCATCTCTCACAACACCAGAACCAGGGGGCATCCACTAAAATTGAGTGTTGGGAAAGTACAATCTGAAGGATTTTTTGGTGGCAATCTACATATAGCTCCACTTGGGTTATCACTATTGGGAGAACGACTTTTCCACTGTTGCACCAACAGAGCAATTGTAAAAGAAAGCAAATAATAGGAAAGCTGTTTTAACTGGGGAGGAGGGAGGAGATCCACCATTATGTGAAGAAGATTCATATTTATGTGTCAATACACAAAGGAATCAGTGTAGTTAATTGGGAACAAAGGTTGGCCAAGGAGAAGCAATTTCCCAGTATCAATGGTTTAGGAAGCCAGGCTAGGAATATAACAAATCCAGTACACTTTTGGCCACTTGGCGGCACTCAGATTGTGGAAGAGCTGATGGCTTACAGAAGCTGAAATCAAGAATTCCTGCTCCAAACAGAGCTTCCTGCACCATTAGTCATTTCAGGGAATTGTGTGGGCGAGCCTGGAAACAGGGAGTATAGGATCTAGTTCCAACTAGTCATTTGCAAGAATTTGTGGGTGTGCAAATTCTGAACATGTTCACTTTGGGGACTAGCCCCACTGCAGTAAAGGAAAGATAACTGAGCAGCAAGATTACCACTAAGACGCCATTCGTAAAAATCTTTTCTGGAACATCAGGGCTAAAAGAAAAAGAAAAAAAGGAAATAAAATCACACTATTTAAGAAACCACTTGGCAAGAAAGGATGGCACTGTTTGCATTTTGCTTGCTTTTTCATGTGTCAGGAATCTCACCACTTGCGCCTTCCCATTGGCTCTGAAGCTTAGCTGGCCTGGCCTGATATTTACACCAGTGGGCCAGAGAATAAGAGGCGACTAAACAGCCACCGGGTAGATGGGACTCGTCAGCCTGGGAAGGCAGCTCATCTGAGAGAAGGAAAACTCTGATCCCAAACCTCCACTGCCTTGTGGCTACATCCAGTTATGGAAAAGGCTTCAGGAGTCAACCTCGAGGCAAAATCCAGAGCCGGAGTCCCTGAGGCAGTTCATGGCTGAACACAGTCATGTTCTGGCAACTCCTGTGACGCTGCTGGAACCAACCGTATTGGCCTCTGCCTTTCCATTGGACCATTTCAGAGACGTGGAGAGGGGGGATTTGCTGCATGGGAAACAGCCTATCCTCCATACCTACTTTACCCAGGCTTCGCGCACTGGAGAGGACACTCTGTTCCAGAACCACCATTCAGAGCGTGACACCATAGTCTTCCGAGACTGAAGGATGCCAACAAGTAGGGCCAGAGATGTGATGTGGCACCACTGGTACCAATCTGTGGACACCTAGACTCAGCTGAGAAAGATTTTAAAAGCGTCCCCCTCACCCCCAGTGATGGAGGAGACAGAGGATCTGAGAGAGCAGGCTAGGGGGGCAGCACTCAGCCTAGGAGATGGCACCAGACTAGGAATATTACGGAGGCAGAAGCCAGGAAAGAGCAGCCACTCCAAGGAGGTCCTTCCTATGACTGCCCCCCTCCTGCATGGGACCCACAAGAAGGAGAGTCAGAGGAGCAACTAACAGGCAGCCTTGAACATGACAACAGGGAACAACATTACAGCTAATAGACCAGGAGTTGGAACAAGAAAAACACTGGCTGAGCCACTGTGGAGCAGGAGGCTTATAAGGGGGTAAGGGGATTTAAATCTGCTTTTCCCTCTGAAGTCTCCTAATCCATCCCCCTTCCCACTGAATACAGCGAGTTCTTTTCAGCTCAGTTGCACCTGTGGGGGAGGAGGGCAGGAGGAAGGATATGATCGGGCCCTTAGGGGCAAGTAGGTAGCTATGCTGGCAAAGCCCCAAAGTGGCTAACAATAACTCTTCCCCAAAGGCTATGTAACTACTATTCTCCAATAATGTGCTAATGATACACAGAATCACAGTCCAATCTTGAGGTGTGTGCATCGGTTTACCACTGGTGTGCAGTGTTGCAAATGTGCCATAAGGCACATTTGTGGGGCTTGGTGCTGGCCCAGCGCCTGAGTTAGCCCAGGATGAGCTTGTGCTGGCCCAATGCCAGTGGGAGGCTGGCGGTCCGCTGCTCAGTGGTTACCTGGCAGCAGAGAGGTGAGTGAGGGTGTGGGGGGAGGTGAGGAGGCGGCATTCCAGGGCGAGGGGAGGTGGGCAGAGTGTGGGCGGAGAGGAAGTGTGGTGGATGAGGGAGTGGGGTGCGGCAGGTGGAGCTCAGCTCCACTGGATCCAGAGTCCTGCATCAAGCCTCTTGGTTGAGCACAGAACTCTGTGACTCTCGATAGCAGGTGCAGAATCATGTAGCCCCATTACGGGACTACTTTCCTTATGCAGGAAAGTACGCCATTGCGGGACTACTTTCCTTACTTTCGTCTCCTTCTCCTGAGAGAAGGAGGCAGTTTCCCTGGGCGCACTGGACACTGCAGTAGCCTTTTTGGCACAGCAGCAGCCCTATGCTCCAGGCAGCTCAGGATTGGGCTGCCTGCCAGATGGCATTCTTGCCTAAACTTGACATGAAAACATATCACCAGTGGACCACAGGTGCAGATAAGGTGTTAGGAGTTGCCAGACATACAAAGCAGGTTCTTGATCTATTCTAAACAATGTGGTTTGGCTTGGCAATTCGGCTTACCTGCTTTCCATGGTGAATTCAACTTCTAGTTCCTCTTTGCCCTGAGAATTTAAAAATATGATTTTAGGAAGCAAAATATGGATCATGCTTGGGTGCAGAGTGCCCCCTCCATCCCATACAAGGCAAGATGAAATGGCCATCTCCTGTGGGCAGGAGAGGGTGGTGAACTGGGGGAACACCCCATGTGCACTTTGCATCTGCTTGCCAGCCTTTCACTATGCCCATCCATAGCTAGCTAACTTGGAACATCAAAAGAAAGAGCTAACCTCTTGGTCAGGTGCTCACCCTTTCTTTTGGTCAGTACTGGTCAAGAGAGAGAGTGGTCCAATACAAGCAGCACAAGCCACCAATGCACCAGGAACTAGCCTTTTCTGTTAGCTGTAGAGTCGCCAACTCTCTGCAATTCTTAATGGAGATGTTTGGGTTTTTTTCCTCTCCAACATAGTCCTGTTGGAGATTCCTGGAGGCCCTGTCAAAATCTCTAGGATTGCTCTCAGTAGTCACCAGAGATTGATGCTGATATCTGGAGACTCCAGGTCAGTCCTAGAGGGTTGGCAACTCTAGTTGGTTGGGCCTGGTCCAGCTGAAAGAGCAGGCAAGAGAGCAGCTGCTGCCTTCTCTAGGTTGGGTGCTCATCTTGCCCTCTTTTTTTAGCTGGGTATGGCCCAGGCAAAAGAAGAAGTGAGCAGTCTCGCAGCCCCTCTCCCCCTGGCTGGGCCTGGCCTGTGCAAGACAAACAGAAAGACAGAGAAAGATGTCTGGCCTCGAAGTGGCTGCCTTCTCTTTTTCTTCCTCCTCTAGACCACTGCCTTTCCTCCATACACTCCCTGGACGATGAAAACAAGGAAGAGGAAGCCACCCTACCCAACTAACCAGCTCCAGAAATTACCCAGTTACTGAACATGTTCATGAGCAACATTTCCTACCTGGAGAAAAAAAGATACACATCTTTTGAACCTGGCTAGGAATAAAACTTCTGGGTATGCTCAGAAGAAACATTTCTAGAGTTCTCAGGGCAAGCAAAATAGTCACAGCCAGGTGGCCTGCCTGGGCTAGTGAGTAAGGTTGCTCTCCTGTTACTGGTTTCCTCCTTTCCGTGTCCTTTGCACAGAAATACAACATTTCATCCTCACCTTTGGATTCAGCTGAAATTTCAGGCGAGCTGTTTCTCCAAGTTGAATTTTAGATACATCAAAGAAAACCGTGAGGAGATGGTCGTCTTCAGTATATCGATCTTCATCACAGACTTGAAGCTCTAGAATGTTCTGGGGAAAGTAAGAGAAGGGTTTTAGGCTCATGGCCTTTAGGCATTCTTTTTCATTTTCCCCACTCCATGCCCCACTATTCAGAAGAGCAAACATTAATTATGGAAGTATTTTATGTCAGCCCTAATTATACTCACCAAGTCAATAAGCAAAGAAATGAATATTTATTGGTGCTAGACCCACTAAGCACTTTGTATTATTAATTGTGCTTCCACTACGCAATATTTGCCAACAAAAGGGCAGTAATAAGGAGTAGGTTACTATAATTTGTGTCACACAAAGCTTAACCACAACACTTTAATTTGCATACTCCAGCATAATCCCAGCCAGTTCTTCCTAAATCAATTGAATCAGAAACAAATATGGAAACATCTTGCTCAGAAAGGGCTATGGCTTAGTACAGTGGTGGGCAAACATTTTGGCAGAAGGGCCACATCATCTCTCTGACACTGTGTTGGGGGCCGGGGGAAAAAAAGAATTAATTTACATTTCAAATTTGAATAAATTTACAAAAATAAATATATTGGAGATGGAATTTATATGAATGAATGGATTTCACTGAGCTTATTTATAATACACATGAGAACTATAATACAGGCATGTAGAACCACAGGAGAACTATGAACTGTTTGCCACAGACCTCTTACACAGTGAAAACATACAAACCAAGCCAGAAACACATGGAGACATAAGTTGTTCAGAGGGAATGGGGGTGGTGGTGTTAAAATAATGCCCGGGGAAAGCAGAAAACACATGGAGACATGATTTGATGCACTTGGGACAATTATGGATGTGCTTTTGCCAGACATTAAGACCAAGTCAGAAAACTGAAAGGGGGGGCCGTATAAATAACTCCTGAGCACACACTTTCAGCCTGAGCACACAACTCCTGAGCACACACACCCAAAATAAATTTTAGAATTTTAGAATTCTTTGAAAAGGTCAACAGGCATGTGGATGTGGGAGAACCCGTGGACATTATATATCTGGACTTTCAGAAGGTGTTCGACACGGTCCCTCACCAAAGGCTACTGAAAAAACTCCATAGTCAGGGAATTAGAGGGCAGGTCCTCTCCTGGATTGAAACCCTGTTAAAGACCAGGAAACAGAGAGTGGGTGTCAATGGGCAATTTTCACAATGGAGAGAGGTGAAAAGCGGTGTGCCCCAAGGATCTGTCCTGGGACCGGTGCTTTTCAACCTCTTCATAAATGACCTGGAGACAGGTTTGACCAGTGAAGTGGCTAAGTTTGCAGACGACACCAAACTTTTTTGAGTTGTGAAGACCAGAAGTGATTGTGAGGAGCTCCAGAAAGATCTCTCCAGACTGGCAGAATGGGCAGCAAAATGGCAGATGCCCTTCAATGTCAGTAAGTGTAAAGTCATGCACATTGGGACAAAAAATCAAAACTTCACATATAGGCTGATGGGTTCTGACCTGTCTGTGACAGATCAGGAGAGAGATCTTGGGGTGGTGGTGGACAGGTCGATGAAAGTGTCAATCCAATGTGGAGGCAGTGAAGAAGGCCAATTCTCTGCTTGGGATCATTAGAAAAGGTACTGAGAACAAAATGGCTAATATTATAATGCCATTGTACAAATCGATGGTAAGGCCACACCTGGAGTATTGTGTCCAGTTCTGGTCACCACATCTCAAAAAAGGACATAGTGGAAATGGAAAAGGTGCAAAAGAGAGTGACTAAGATGATTACGGGGCTGGGGCACCATCCTTATGAGGAAAGGCTACGGCGTTTGGGCCTCTTCAGCCTAGAAAAGAGACGCCTGAGGGGAGACATGATTGAGACATACAAAATTATGCACGGGAAGGATAAAGTGGATAGAGAGATGCTCTTTACACTCTCACATAACACCAGAACCAGGGGACATCCACTAAAATTGAGTGTTGGGAGAGTTAGGACAGACAAAAGAAAATATTTCTTTACTCAGCATGTGGTTGGTCTGTGGAACTCCTTGCCGCAGGATGTGGTGATGGCATCTGGCCTGGATGCCTTTAAAAGGGGATTGGACAAGTTTCTGGAGGAAAAATCCATTAGGGGTTACAAGCCATGATGTGTATGCGCAACCTCCTGATTTTAGAAATGGGCTATGTCAGAATGCTAGATGCAAGGGAGGGCACCAGGATGCAGGTCTCTTGTTATCTGGTGTGCTCCCTGGGGCATTTGGTGGGCCGCTGTGAGATACAGGAAGCTGGACTAGATGGGCCTATGGCCTGATCCAGTGGGGCTGTTCTTAAGTTCTTATAAAGCACAGTCATGGGTCAGTGTGGGCTCCAACAGTCTCCAAAAAGACAAAAGCTCATTGGGTTCCCTGTGGGCCAGTCCTCAAGGGCTGCAAATGGCACCCAGGTGGGGATTTGCCCACCCGTGGTTTAGTGGGTGCCAGCATGGGATGCTTTAAATGCAGGAAGGTCCAAGGCTCTAGCTCAGGGATGTTAAACACGAGGCCCGCTGACCAAATGCGGCCCCCTTTATAATTGGGCTTTTTCATATCTTCAAAATATGAACATGATTTGCACATTTTCTCTTCTGTCATTTGCAGCTAATGAGTTTCTATGTGAGAACAATGTGCCTTTTTCTGGCCATCATCTGCTTAACGATGTCACTTTCAGCTTAATGGTGTCATTTCCAGCCCTCAGCAGGCACCATAAACACTAACTTTGAATGCTAATTAATTCAGCCTCTGTATGAAACAAGTTTTTCAAACAAGACATCCCTGTTCTAGTTTGTATCATCATACAATATATGAAGGAGCCCGATCTCGTCTGATCTTGGAAGCTAAGCAGGGTCAGGCCTGGTTAGTACTTGGATGGGAGACCGCCTGGGAATACCGGGTGCTGTAGGCTTATACCATAGTCTTTCGAGACTGAAGGTTGCCAACCAGACATTCCTTCATGTACCCCGGTTTCAAGCTGAATAAGTATGAATTTATGAACTATTCTTAAAGGTCAAACCAGACAGTACCCTCTTGTGTGAAGGGAATGAGCACATTTGTTTTGTTTTTAATATAATTAGCAGCTATGCAGGGCTTTTATCTGAACTGGAACCTCCACAGAGAACTTTAACCCTCTCTTGACATGGTTCCAATCCAAGTCTCTTCCTTCCCCCTCTTCATGACTATTTGCCCTGGGAGGAAAGATTGCATTATCTTAGAATGGGGTAACAATCAGCTTTCCAGTCAGATGCTAATGACACCTCTCCACCCAAACAGCCATCATACAACAATGTACTCATTGTTGCACTTAGTGCACTCAGGATAACAATGCACTCCGTGTTGTAAGTATGTATGCAATAGTTTAATTAGTGTAGAATGTCCTGTTCCCTCATGCTGGCACAGTCTGAGCAGACATGCAAAATAGGCATGTATACATATACAGCAGCAAGCAGAATTTGGATAGGAAGCAAAAGATTGCTTCACGTAAAGAGTACACACTATCAAACATATCTTGTCCATTAATTAACCAAACACTCTCCACTAGGGTCAGTTCAAGGATAACTTCTATTCTGAATTATTGAAGTTGTTTTTAAAAAAAAAAAATCCCCCATTCAAAAACATTCAATCTTCAGCCAATGGCCAAAAGCAACCAACACCAGACTCTCACTGTGGAGGAAGATTCATACCCACCTGGACAAGAATTGACACCCTAAGCTCCAGGGGTCAGGGAGGAGGACTGTCAAGTTACCCAAAGATGGGAGGAATCCGAATTTCATTCCAAGGAGGATATGATGTGTGGCTCTGGGAAGCAGGGCTGGCCTTGCCATGAACCCACTTGAAACAGTTACCAGGAGTGGCACCCTTGGAAGGGTGGCAAATAGATAAGCACCCAGTCCATTCATCAGCTGCTCTTTCCAGCCTGCCACTCTATTGGGGACTCCAATTTTCTTCCAACTTGTTGGGAGAAGAGGATTGAGGAAGTCCCCTGCTTCATTCAGCACTGTTGGAGGGGGGAGAAGCTGCAGCAGTTCTGAACCACTTCTCTTCACCCTCTTGGTGTTTACAAAGCACCAAGGGGGCACAGAGAGGTGATTTACAGCCCAGCCCCATTCTTTCCCCCCTTCCCTTTACTTACTAAGAGCACAGCATGAAACCTCACTGTCCCACATCACTTCTGTTTGCAATGAACAGGAGCAGTGCATAAGAACATAAGAACATAAGAACAGCCCCACTGGATCAGGCCATAGGCCCATCTAGTCCAGCTTCCTGTATCTCACAGCGGCCCACCAAATGCCCCAGGGAGCACACCAGATAACAAGAGACCTCCATCCTGGTGCCCTCCCTTGCCTCTGGCATTCTGACATAACCCATTTCTAAAATCAGGAGGTTGCGCATACACATCATGGCTTGTACCACATAATGGATTTTTCCTCCAGAAACTTGTCCAATTCCCTTTTAAAGGCGTCTAGGCTAGACGCCATCACCACATCCTGTGGCAAGGAGTTCCACAGACCGACCACACGCTGAGTAAAGAAATATTTTCTTTTGTCTGTCCTAACCCGCCCAACACTCAATTTTAGTGGATGTCCCCTGGTTCTGGTATTATGTGAGAGTGTAAAGAGCATCTCCCTATCCACTCTGTCCATCCCCTGCATAATTTTGTATGTCTCAATCATGTCCCCCCTCAGGCGTCTCTTTTCTAGGCTGAAGAGGCCCAAACGCCATAGCCTTTCCTCATAAGGAAGGTGCCCCAGCCCCGTAATCAACTTAGTCGCTCTCTTTTGCACCTTTTCCATTTCCACTATGTCTTTGTTGAGATGCGGCGACCAGAACTGGACACAATACTCCAGGTGTGGCCTTAGCATAGATTTGTACAACAGCATTATAATACTAGCCGTTTTGTTCTCAATACCCTTCCTAATGATCCCAAGCAGAGAATTGGCCTTCTTCACTGCCGCCGCACATTGGGTCGACACTTTCATCGACCTGTCCACCACCACCCCAAGATCTCTCTCCTGATCTGTCACAGACAGCTCAGAACCCATCAGCCTATATCTAAAGTTTTGATTTTTTGCCCCAATGTGCATGACTTTACACTTACTGACATTGAAGCGCATCTGCCATTTTGCTGCCCATTTTGCCAGTCTGGAGAGATCCTTCTGGAGCTCTTCACAATCACTTCTGGTCTTCACCACTCGGAAAAGTTTGGTGTTATCTGCAAACTTAGCCACTTCACTGGTCAAACCTGTCTCCAGGTCATTTATGAAGAGGTTGAAAAGCACCGGTCCCAGGACAGATCCTTGGGGCACACCACTTTTCACCTCTCTCCATTGTGAAAATTGCCCATTGACACCCACTCTCTGCTTCCTGGCCTCCAACCAGTTCTCAATCCAGGAGAGGACCTGTCCTCTAATTCCCTGACTGTGGAGTTTTTTCAGTAACCTTTGGTGAGGGACCGTGTCAAACACCTTCTGAAAGTCCAGATATATAATGTCCACGGGTTCTCCCGCATCCACATGCCTGTTGACCTTTTCAAAGAATTCTATAAGGTTCGTGAGGCAAGACTTACCCTTACAGAAGCCATGCTGACTCTCCCTCAGCAAGGCCTGTTTGTCTATGTGTTTTGAGATCCTATCTTTGATGAGGCATTCCACCATCTTACCCGGTATGGATGTTAGGCTGACCGGCCTATAGTTTCCCGGGTCCCCCCTCTTTCCCTTTTTAAAAATAGGCGTGACATTTGCTATTCTCCAATCTTCTGGCACCGTGGCCGTTTTGAGGGACAAGTTGCATACATTAGTCAAGAGATCTGCAACTTCATTCTTCAATTCCTTAATAACTCTTGGGTGGATGCCATCAGGGCCCGGTGACTTATTGATCTTTAATTTATCAATGAGATCTGAAACATCTTCTCTTTTAACCTCTATCTGACTTAACTCCTCGGTCAGGTGGGGCCGTTCGGGCAGCGGTATCTGCCCGAGGTCTTCTGCCATGAAGACAGATGCAAAGAACTTATTTAATTTCTCTGCCATCTCTAAGTCTCCTTTTATCTCCCCTTTCCCTCCCTCACCATCCAGAGGGCCAACCACTTCTCTGGCGGGTTTCCTGCTTCTAACATATTTGAAGAAGCTTTTATTATTCCCCTTAATGTTGCTGGCCATGCGTTCCTCATAGTCTCACTTGGCCTCCAGTATCACCTTCTTACATTTCTTTTGCCACAGTTTATGTTCCTTTTTATTCTCCTCATTAGGGCAAGACTTCCATTTACGGAAGGAAGCTTCCTTGCCCTTCACAGCCTCTCTAACTTGGCTGGTTAGCCATGCGGGCACCCTCCTGGATTTAGTGGAATCCTTCTTTCTTTGCGGTATACACCTCTGCTGGGCCTCTATTACTGTTGTTTTAAGCAGCCTCCCTGCACTCTGGAGAGATTGGACTCTTTTTACCCTCCCTTTCAACCTCCTTCTAACCAGCCTCCTCATTTGAGGGAAGTCCGCCCGTCGGAAGTCAAGGGTTTTTGTTAGAGATTTGCCTGGTATTCTTCCCCCAACGTGCACGTCAAAACGGATCGCAGCATGATCACTGTTCCCCAATGGCTCACTAACGTTTACATCTCTAACCAGGTCCTGCGTACTGCCCAGTGCATTCTGGGCTCCCAACAAACACTGCTCCCATTCATTTTTTGGGTCGAGGCCTATGCGATGAAAGACTCCTGACAAGTGATGGGTTGCTTTTCATGAGGACCAGAAGGAAAGTATTCAGCAGAATCTTGCAAACCTCTTCAGGAGAGCTTTATATAAAATACAAATTGGGTGGGATAAGAAAAGCACAAAACCAGATAGAAAGAGAGGCACTGGAGACAAGAAGCAAAAGAAGAAGCAAGCTTGTGAAGCAAATACTGCAATAAACTGCACCAGGGAGGATGGTAGATGATACTCAATTTCCAGTGTCTATATACCAATATGCACAGAGTATGGCAAACAAACAAGAAAAACTTGAAGTCAAAATATGGAAAGAGAAATACAATTTGACAGGCATCATGGAAATTTGGTGGGATGAGATCCATGAGTGAAATTCAGGGTGGAAAAGGCAAAAGGAACTGACCCAACACAAAGGTTGGAGAAGTTGCATTATCCATAAAGAATTTATTCACCTGCACAGAAGCCCAGGAATTTGACAATGGAAGCGTGACAAAAAGTGTCTGGGTAAGAATTTAAGGAGAGAAGAGAAAGAGTAATATCTTCTTGGGAGTCTACTAGTGCCCCCCTGACCAAGCAGAAGTCACGGACAATGCTTTCCTCAACCAGATGACCAGGCATCCAAGAGGCAGGCCATAGTGGTAGTAGGGGACTTCCAACAGTCCTGACATCTGCTGGAATACTCATCTAAGAATGGGCGATCCAATACATTCTTGATATGGATGGGCAAGTCAGGCATGGCTTAACTTGAGTCGAGTCACAAGGCTCCACCCCCCCATGACTCGACTAAAAAACGAGTCATAACGGGGGCACTTGCTGAGTTGGCAAGTCACTTTTTCACGACTCAAAAAGACTTGAGTCACAAGTCATGCCGTTTAAAAAGTCAGCTATGGAAAAAAGGGGTGGCTGCGGGTGTGCGTGCGTGTGTGGGAGTTCTCTTTAAACACTCCCCTGCTGTCTCTGTCCATCTGTAAACAAGGTGGGAGGGGGTGGGACATACTGCAAGAGGGCAGGCACATAAGCGGCAAGAGGGAGGAGGGTCACACGTAGCAGCTGCAAGGCTTACCAGGACAACCCAATCCTTTGCAGCTCTAGTCAGAAGTAGTTCCATTTGCGCCAGTTGTTCAATGAGGCTCCCAGGTAAAAATGGAGCCATGAGGAGGAAAGTGTGATCGCTACAAACTACCTCCTCCCCCTCCCTGGGCTTCTCCAGCTAATCTCCAGCTCCTCCTGCCCTACCTTAGCCAAAGAAAATACCAGAACTCCAATGCTTTGTCCTGTTTATCAGTTCTTTCAGAGATGGGTAAGAGAGCTCACTCCCGCCTCCTATTTGTTGCAGAAACAAACATTAACCCTTCCCTGCCTCCTGGCTGGAACTTCCCTGCTGCTCGCCCAGTCTGAATGATGACCCTATGAGGTTTTTCACACCATGAAAACAGTAAGCAAGCACACCCAGACACAAGCAGGCTCAGTTCTGTGTGTGTGGGGATGAGTGCCAAGTCAAGGGGCCCTTGACTTGAGTGTTTTCCCAAGTCTTACACACACATGACTAGAATGTACATGAGTCAGTGAAAAACACACATTTTCATGACTTGGACTTGAGTCACCTGACTTGAGTTCCCATCCCTGATTCTTGACTTGCCTTGCAGACTACTTCATCATTCAGAAGGCGGAGGAAGGAAAAAGGAGGGGGTCTACTATCTTGGACATAATCCTTACCAACCAGAAAGAATTGGTTGAGGAATAAAGCGGCAGGGACTTTGGGCAAAAGCAACCATGCCCTCTTGGAATTCTTGATATCAAAGGAAAGATAAGCTAGGAATAGTCTGATTTCAGGATAGTAGACCTCAGTAGGCCCGGAGAACAATTAAACCATATCCTGTGACTAGAATTGAGAAAGGAGAAAATGGTCCAAGAGCAATGAGATTTTTTGAAAAGCAAGAAACTGAAAGCAAAATTGCAAGCAGTTCCCATGAGATGAAAAGCTGGGAGTAGATAAGAAAACCAACGTGGCTGCACAAAGAGCTTTCTGAAAAGTTGTGACACAAGAGGAACATGTGCAAGGAGTGGAAGGTGAGACAGTTCACAAAGCAACATACACAAGGAACAACACCTGCAGGAATGCTGTCAGGAAGGCACAGATGTC
The DNA here is from genome assembly GCF_035046505.1 of Tiliqua scincoides. Lineage (NCBI taxonomy): Eukaryota > Metazoa > Chordata > Lepidosauria > Squamata > Scincidae > Tiliqua > Tiliqua scincoides. Next base: position 16,216,930 of record NC_089821.1, read on the forward strand.
AAAGTACAGAATGAGCTGAGGCTGGTGTGGGAAGCTAAAAATAATGAAAAGGTGTTCTTGGTTATGCCTTAAAGAAGAGGAAGGTTAGGTACAGAAAAGATGAAGAAGTGATGATAGAAGACAACAAAATGGGAGAGCGGCCCAGTTCTTATTTTGCATCTTCCTTCTCCTACAAGGGAAGGTGGCCCAAACAAACAGTTGCACTATGCGTCAGTGGAAGCATTGAGGGCATCACAGCTCACGGTAAAGAAAGAGTTGGGAAGGGAATTCCTAGTTACAGGTACTTTAAATGAATTCAAGCTGTAGTGTAGCTATGGGGGGCAAAACACTAAGTACTGCAGGTGTCACAATGCACCATGTAAGTAGCCTCTCCCACTCGCCATTGGAGCCATTCCGGGCAGCGACGGCGATGTGCAGAAGATGTTGTTTGGTTCACCAAGTGCCTGCACATTCCCATCACTTCCCAGAATGGCTTAGATGGTAAGTCAGCTCCTAGGGGAAGCTTACATGGCGTGTTGTGGCACCTGCAGCATTTAATGATTCCACCCCCAGCTATGCTACTGAATTCAAGTCACCAGGACAAGATAAACTACATCCCAGAGTACTGAAGGAGCTTGCAGATGTGATATTGTAGCCACTGCCTGTAATCTGAGAACTCTGAGAACAATCTGAGTGATTGAGCGGGTGGTGGCGTCCCAGCTTCAGAGGGTACTGGAGGAAACTGATTATCTGGACCCATTCCAATCTGGCTTCAGGCCAGGGTTCAGGACGGAGACTGCCTTGGTCGCCTTGGTGGATGACCTTCGCCGGGGGATGGACAGGGAGAGTGCAACTCTGTTAGTCCTGCTGGACCTCTTGGCGGCATTCGACACCATCGACCATGGTGTCCTTCTGGACCGGCTGGCCGGGTTGGGGCTTGGAGGCACTGTTTTGAAGTGGTTCCACTCCTTCCTGGCTGACAGATCCCAGAAGGTGGTGCTGGGGGATGCCTGTTCGGCACCCCGACCCCTGAGGTTTGGGGTGCCACAGGGTTCCATCTTATACCCCATGCTTTTTAACATCTACATGAAGCTGCTGGGAGAGGCCATCCAGGGGTTTGGAGTGGGTTGCCACCAGTACGCTGATGACTCCCAGCTTTATCTCTCCTTTCCCCCTGATTCTGAGGAGGCGGTTGGGGTCCTAGATCGCTGTCTGGAGGCAGTTAGGGACTGGATGTGGGCGAACAAGCTGAAATTAAATCCGGATAAGACAGAGGTGCTCTTGGTTCGGAAATCCACAGCTCGGGTGCTGGACTATCGTCCTGCTCTGAATGGGGTTGCACTCCCTCTGAAGGAGCAGGTCCGCAGCTTGGGGGTTCTCCTGGATCCACAGCTGCTCCTGGAGTCCCAGGTGGCGGCGGTGGCCAGGGGAGCCTTTGCTCAGCTTCGGCTGATTCGCCAGCTGCGACCGTACCTGAGCTGCGCGGACCTGGCCACAGTAACCCATGCCCTAGTGACATCTAGATTAGATTATTGCAATGCACTCTACATGGGGCTGCCTTTGAAGACGGTCCGGAAATTACAACTAGTACAGAACGCGGCTGCTCGTGTGGTTGCCGGGGCACGTCGGTTTGACTCTGTCGAGCCGTTGCTCCGGCGGCTACACTGGTTGCCGGTTCTGTTCCGGGCCCAATTCAAGGTGCTAGTTTTGACTTTTAAAGCCCTTTACGGCTCGGGTCCGGGGTATTTGAGGGACCGCCTCCTTCCCTACAATCCGGCCCGTGCTCTTAGATCTTCTGGGGGGGCCCTTTTGACTGTGCCGCCACTAAGAGATGTGAGAGGGGTGGCGGCCAGGAAGAGGGCCTCCTCAGTGGTGGCCCCCGAACTGTGGAATACCCTCCCCTTAGAACTGAGAACTGCTCCCTCGTTGCTAATGTTTCGGCGTGGACTGAAGACCTTTTTATTTCAAAAAGCTTTTAATTGTTGACAGGCTGGCTGGCGTTCTTGCTTTTTATATGAAAATCCACGGGGGTTTGTTTTGTTTTTTAATCATTGTAAATTGTTTTTAACTGTTTTTCATGTTGTATTTTTAAATTGTTTGTTAGCCGCCTTGTGTGCCTGTTGGGCAAAAAGGCGGGGTACAAATTAATAAAATAATAATAATTAAAAAAAAAATAACTCCTGCAGGACGGGTGAGGTGCAGATGGACTGGAGCTGAGCAAATGTTGTTCTCATCTTTAAAAAAAAAAGACAAAAAGGGGGATCTGGGAAACTACAGACCAGTCGGCTTGATGTCAATACCTGGAAAGGTCTATTTAGTCTAGATCAGGACCATGGTAGGAGCAAAGAGCTAGATAATCTCTTTCCCCAAGGTGGCAGTGGGACTTTCCCTCCCAAGGCAAACAGCAAGCACAGGACTGTGAACTGGATTGGGACCGTAGTGAGGGCAAAGGACTGAAGCCTCCTTCCCGCCCATGTCATGGTCCCAATCAGGATGTCCCAGCTGTTAAGGGGAGTGGAAGAAATTAGCACAGAAGGCCAAATCACAGGCCTTCTGCATTGTTTGGCACCTAGCAGTTCCTGCTGGTGATGTTAGCTGAGCTCCTTACCTTGACTTGATTCTGAATCCTGTAGTGAAAAGTTTCATTCCACACGGGGTCTTTGTTGTCGTTCACAGTGCAGGTTTTGGTCCGTTTCACTGAGGCAGTTGGCAACCGTAGAGTCACGTAACAATCAGACTGGGTTACTGTTCCAAAAGACAAAATTGGTTATTGACAGTAAATATATCAATGTGACTCGACTAGAGCCAGTGCAATGGGCTATCCTGAGCACTGCGCATTTATCATTAAGCTTGGTTTTGTTTGTGTTATTTTAAATGCACGTGCAGCCAATGCCTGAGTTGTCTGATCTCTGATGTCATCTCATATACACAGATATACAAGATGGTTTCAAAAGACAAAACACGATAGATACGCAAAAAAAAAAAAGTTTACAAAGCAGGCACAAAGGATATGCCTCCCCATAGCATTCAGCACAGCCTCTGTTGGCACAGCTGCATGCTATGGCATGGCGTGTGTGGGGGGTAGGATTGGGCTGCTAGTTTTGCAACTGACCATATCTGTTTGTTTCAATCTACCAGGGCTGGTAATTGTGATGGCTTTCATTTTAATGCAATATTATCACTTTGGCTGCTATTAACAAGACAGGCATTTCTCTGCCTGAGTAATATAGGATAATATTTCCAGGAGACTGAGTACATCTAAAGTAAGGGACCTAGCAATAAGGAATTCCCCCCAAAATATGTGATGGGCAGTGGTTCCCAAACATTTGCAACTGGTGGTTCCCTTGACCAACTTGGCCATTGGCCGCTGCACCCCATCAGGGCTACAACCCTATTCATTGTATAGAGTGGTGGGTTTTTTTGCAAGGATTCCCCGGGGAGCCACGGCTCACAGTATGGAACTACTGGTGATGGGTATATTTGTTTAAACAAAAATGTTTATTCCAGTACCCTGAGATTTTCAAGCCCTACTATTGAGGATATCTTCCAGTGTTGCATTTCTATATGTGCAGTTAGAAAATGCATGTGGAAAAGTGAGTGGGAAATGGCCACAAAGTCTATTTTGGTATTGTTGGAAAGTCAGATCATAGCATGAGAAACAAGACCTTCAAAGGAGGTATCGAAAAATTTGCAAGATGTGGGTCTATATTCACATTTGAACTTTCTGACATAACAAAAGTGTACCACTTTGTATATCCTCAAAATGGACAATTTTGCAAACTTTCCCACAGGGCTGTTGTGTTTTCAAAGCTGTGAAATGCAGCCGCACAATTGCTAAAGGGATCTGGATATATGGAACACAAGATGCTAGTTCTGAAACAACTACAGTAGCTTCCAGTCAATTTTCTAGCATTGTTCAAAGATTGCCATGAGAGCCGATGCTACACCAGCTAACACCACCAAGAGAAAGACCCGCCACTGTCAACATCTGAAGCAGCTACCTGAGTATTACTCTTGGCAATACAGTGAGCTTGGCTGAGCAGCTTACACTGTACAGCATCACAGTCACTTTAACTAGGTTAGTAAACACGGCATTAATTATCATTCATACCTGCAGGGCAAGGACCTAATTGTGGTGCACAACCAGAAAACATGAAAGCAAAAACATGTAAGGCCAAGTTGAGGAAAGACTAAGCGACGTAGTGAGGTCTGATTACAAAGAATCACATGTCAGAATTGCCTAGTTTCACACCTTGTGGTTGGTCTGTGGAACTCCTTGCCACAGGATGTGGTGATGGCATCTGGCCTGGACGCCTTTAAAAGGGGATTGGACAAGTTTCTGGAGGAAAAATCCATTACGGGGTACAAGCCACAATGTGTATGTGCAACCTCCTGATTTTAGAAATGGGCTATGTCAGAATGCCAATGCAAGGGAGGGCACAAGGATGCAGGTCTTTTGTTATCTGGTGTGCTCCTTGGGGCATTTGATGGGCTGCTGTGAGATACAGGAAGCTGGACTAGATGGGCCTATGGCCTGATCCAGTGGGGCTGTTCTTATATTCTTATGTTCTGTATAACAATAAAAAAAATAATGGGTGCAATTCATATTGTATTGAAATAAATGGCAAAACTTACCAATTGACTTAACTTATGTTAATTGGAATAGACGAGAGGGCTGTCTAGTCATCGTTCTGTCACTGATCATGCCAAACAAAAACAAGTTCTTGCTGTTTTACATAGAACTTTACATAGAATTGTTTTTCATAGAACTGTCAAGCATTCTGAACCTTCCTCTGATCATCCATCTATCTTTGAGATCAGAGGATGGTTTAGAATGCTTGAAAGTTTTTTTTATATATTTTATATATAATGGCAGACAGAAATGGCACAGATCTGCTGCCTGAGCCAACTGCTTCAGTTGACCTCATGGATGGCAGGGCCTCTGAGAGGAATTTTATCAGGGGGTACAAAGTATCTTTTGGGCCCCTTTGCAAAAGGAGATGGGTGTAATAGAGTAGGGGAGGGCGGTGACAGGCAAGCAGAGTGGGGGCAGGAAGGGACAAAACAGGTTGGGGGGAGATAGCTAGAAAAATCTTTGGAGCCCAGGTCTAGCCTTCCATGTAGCATTGTCAGCTAGGTACAGTAATATGAAAAACCAAACACTCCTAAGTCTCTCTAAAATCTTTTACATATAGAAAATCTTGCAGAAAAATTAGCATCATCATATTTAGGTTCACACTAGAATGGAAAGTGTCCTGTGTGTACCAAAACTTTCTTCTGCAGCAGCTGTGATCCCACAGCTGTGTTCCCTGAGCTCCAATACACTCCTTCATGGTTAGCCAAAGAGCTACTGTGGCAGGGCAGTTTCTTCCCAGATTTGACACTGTATTAAGGAATGTCACGTAAGCATTCCTCGGCCCAGCAGATATGGCTTGTGGCAGCAGCTGTCACTGCACGCCCAGCATCCCATGCAGTCAGTGAGTTTGGGTGAGATAGGAAAATGTAAGATCCCAGGAAATTTCTGGGCCCCCTCCTTTGGCTCCTGGGCCCCCTTTCTGACCCTGGGCCCAGGTACAAATTAACCCCTCTCCTAGGCCCTGTGGATGGGCCCTGACTTTTGACATTATGGTGATTGGATTAATAAAAATATCAATTTACAGGAGCCAGGAGATGGCAGAGAGATTCTTCCGCTAGCACACCAGTCATAAAAGGTGCTCCAACCAAAGCCCTCCCACCAAAGCCAGTGAATTCGGATCCAGCCATAGCTGAAAGTAATGTGGCAGGAGGTGAGAGGAGGTGGGGGAAGGCAGGAATGATGCAATGATGGGGCAATGGGAGGATAGAATAGGATGGTGATGGGGGCAATGGATGGGCAGATTGGGTTCAGGAAGGAATTGATTTGGCAGATTTGTCTGTGGCCACTAAATCCTAACCTCCTTCCCAGACCCATTCCCATTGTCTGAGTAGACCACCCCACATCACAGAGACTTACCCCCAAGTAAGGGAACAATGGTTCCTCCTCTGCAACTCTCCCCCCCCCCCCCGATGCAACAGTAGCACTTTTGGTAGAACTACATTGGCAGGAAAGGAGAATAGGATTGAGCTTTGCATCTGTGAAAACAATTTCTGTGCTAGGAACACTGCACTATGGAACAAGTAAGGCCCACGATGGGCAGCAGAAGGTGGGAAGAGGGTGGGGAGGGGGTGTTTCAGGGCAGGGGGGGCAGTAATAGAGGTGGAATAGATCTGGGAGGGTGTGGGATCAGCAGCACCATATTCTCTCCTCCTTCCCTGACAAGATCTGCTGACACAGGTCCACTCAAACTTGTTAGCAGGTCCAAGTCGACTCTTTGCTGCGGCTGAGGCTTTCCCCAAGGCAAGGGTAAATGTCCCTTTGCCTCGAGGAGACCTCCAGACTGCAGGTTTCCCCAGTAGAATGCAGTACAAGCCACACTGGTGCCATTACGTCAATGGCAAAATTGGGGGAATTTCGTCAGGATTGGGCTGCCTGTTTTATATTTCTTCAAAGGTTTTCCACCAGAATGCCTTTTCAGTTGGAATTTCAAGTGGAATTTAATTGCCTACATGTTTTTACTATGCCAAACCAACTGCATTTATCAATAGGAATAGTCCATGGTTAATCAATAAACGCATTCGATTATAACATCTAAGATATCAGAGGTATGAAAACTATCATCTGACCATCTGTCATGTAATGTACATATTTAGAAACGAGCATGTTTCCATTATGTGTTAGGAAACAGTCTTGGCAACTTTGAATACATCAGTCACTGTATTCATTATAATCATGACCAGTGGTAATTGATTCTTATGCATCCATCTGCCATAGGTCATTGACCCTGCATCTATTAATTTCCTCTTTCTTAACCACAATTATGTGTTGGCAGTTCACACTGCTAAATTCCATCATGCGCTTCTATGCTCATAAGCATATGGAGAAAGAATGGTCAGAACTACACAGTGGCATAAACCAGTACCACATAAGAACAGCTCCACTGGATCAGGCCATAGGCCCATCTAGTCCAGCTTCCTGTATCTCACAGCGGCCCACCAAATGCCCCAGGGAGCACACCAGATAACAAGATACCTCATCCTGGTGCCCTCCCTTGCATTGGCATTCTGACATAGCCCATTTCTAAAATCAGGAGGTTGCGCATACACATCATGGTTTGTAACCCATAATGGATTTTTCCTTCAGAAACTTGTCCAATCCCCTTTTAAAGGCATCCAGGCCAGATGCCGTCACCACATCCTGCGGCAAGGAGTTCCACACACCAACCACACGCTGAGTAAAGAAATATTTTCTTTTGTCTGTCCTAACTCTCCCAACACTCAATTTTAGTGCATGTCCCCTGGTTCTGGTGTTTTGTGAGAGTGTAAAGCGCATCTCTCTATCCACTTTATCCTTCCCATGCATAATTTTGTATGTCTCAAACATGTCCCCCATCAGGCGTCTCTTTTCTAGGCTGAAAAGGCCCAAACGCTGAAGCCTTTCCTCATAAGGAAACCCACCTATAAAAAGCAGTCAGATTTGCAGAGATGGCCGAGATCAACTGCTGAAAGTTGAGTATCTTTTGATTCTTTCATAAAAGCTAATTTCGCCACTTCTGCTTGCATTTTAAAATTAAATCTAAATGTAAATAATTTGAACTCCATATTTTTGCATAAATCTAAGGACATAAGCCCTGCTCAATCAGGCCATCTAGTCCAGCTTTTGTATCTTACAGTGGCCCACTGGATGTCTCTGGAAGCACACAAAAAAGCAAGATTCCTGTATCCTGTACTTCCTTATATTTGAAATTCAGATATAGCCTAGTTCTAGCCTATTTCGCCTCCTGGTATATACCTGATATTTGCATCATGGCTTGCAACCTGTGATGGACCTTTCCTATATAAATCTGGCTGATTCCCTTTGAAAGGCATCAAGGCCAGGTGCCACCACCACATCCTGTGGCAAGGAGTTCCACAGATCAATCACATGCTAAGTAAAAAAAATGTTTTCTTTTGTCTGCTCTAACTCTCCCAACACTCAATTTTAGTGAATGTCCCCTGTTCACATCTATCCACTCTATTCTACCAAGCATAATTTTAAAGGACCCCACTCAGACACCTCCTTTCTCAACTGAAAAACCCCAAATGCTGTAGCTTCTCCTCATATGGGAGGTATCCCCAGTGAATCATTTTGTTCGCTCTCTTCTACACCTTTTCCAGTTTCACTATATCCTTTTTGAGAGGTGGCGACCAAATCTGACATTGTTTACAAAGAACCATCAGCTAGATAGCATGTGTGGTCAGTGCAAATTGTTGAGTAACATGTAACACATAAATGTCTAAGTAATAAGGCCAAACAGGTTCTATGAAGAGAAACGTGTAATTAGAAAGAATGTCTTTGCCTCCTTCTGGTTAATGACGCAGAATCCCATGTGATAATAATAGCTGTGCCTCTCACCCAGAATTGGGTATAGCTGTTCCTCTCACAGGGAACCCTGGGAAAAAAAAATTATTAAAGAAAATTATTTGTTCAAGGCTGTGAACCTGAGCACATTCCCCTGGGAGTCAGCTCCATTGACAACAATGAGGCTTATTTCCAAATAAATATGCAGAGACAATGGCACAGAGTGTTATCTGAATTTAGCCATGGCAATTAAACTATGGCAGCAGTTTTCAAGTTTACTGGGGCTGTGACCCACCTCATCCTTGGGGAACAGGAGGGTGGCATTGTGACTCACTACTAGCAGCTGCCCCGATGTTGCGCCAGCCCAAGGCAACCTCCAGAGGCCTCTGCAGTCCTCAGAAATTGCTCTAAAAGTTACTTCTGAGTCATTTCTGGTTGCATTCACAAAACTGGAAATGACTCAGAATCACTTCCAGAGCCAGTTCTGAGACGCACAGTGGCTTCTAGAGCTATCCCGGGCCACTGCGATGTCAGAGCGGCTGCAATTTGGAACCAAACAGACCCAGGGAAGGGCAGGTGGACCCAACCTATAACCCACCTTGGCATCAGGCCACAACCCACTGGGTCACAACCCACAATTTGAGAAGCACTGAACTACGGTCTTTAGCAGCAAGAATCTTCATACTGACTCTGCAGAGTAACAGCACACGTTGCGATACTCCAACCCAACCTTGCAAGGTTGCCAGAGTTTTGTCTGAATTGACAGCACTTGATGTACTACAGAAGACAAAATATCCACTTTAAACCTAGAGCACCAGCACCAACTGACAACAACAGCCACAGCAATAATGTCCCACAGCCATGTTTGACATATCCCACACTTTTTTTGAGACAAGTGTGTTAGCCTCACAATGACCCTGCAAAGTCAGCCCAGGGCCACCAACTACATGCACAGCTGAGCAGAGGTCTGAATCTAGGTTTTTAGCTCAGCCAAGCCCAGCACTCTCCCACAATAATATAATGACCAAAGGAATATGAGGACTGGTTAGTCCAATCCACAACAGAAGCGAGTCAAGAATGAACTACGTGGTACTTAGGGTCAAATTAGACTGGCTCTTTCCACACAGCTGCTATTTAACTTTAGGTGGGGAAGGAAGCTCTAATGATGCATTGAGCACAACCTCTGGCTTGACCCTAAATTACTCCTAGATTAACCCACATAATCCTGGACAACCTGGATGGTGTAGTGGTTGTGATGTTGGACTTAGATCTAGAAGATTCAGGTTCAAATGCCTGCTCAGCCATGACACTGCCTGGGTGACCCCAGGCCAGTCATTGTCTCTCAGCCTAACCTACCTCACAGGGTCATTGTGAAAACAAAAAAGAGGGAAGGAACCATGAACACCACTCTGAGGCTCATTACAGGAACAGTGCAATAAAATAAATAAATACATAACAAATAATCACAAATAACCATCAGTGCTTGCTGAAGCTGGTATGGTCTGGTTCAGACAGTATCCTTCCCTGAATTCTCTCTTATATGTGTCAAAGGAGCAAGATCTATCATCCTCTACCCTGGCCCCACTGGGTGTTTCTGCTCTGCTAAACATCTATATGTAGATAAATGTAATGTTTGATGAAGGCATATGCACATACAATTCAACCAGGACCTGGTTAGAGATGTAAATGTTACTGAGCCGTTGGGGAACAGTGATCATGCTGCGATCCATGTTGACATACAAGTTGGGGGAAGAATACTGGGCAAAGCTCTCACAAAACCCTTGACTTCCAACGAGTGGACTTCCCTCAAATGAACTACATTAGAAGGCTGGTTAGAAGGCTACATTAGAAGGCATACGTTAGAAGGAGGTTGAAAGGGAAGGTAAAAAGAGTCCAATCTCCCCAGAGTGCATGGAGGCTGCTTAAAGCAACAGTAATGGATGCCCAGCGGAAGTGTATACCGCAAAGAAAGAAGGGCTCCACTAAATCCAGGAGGGTGTCCGCATGGCTAACGAGCCAAGTTAGAGAGGCCGTAAAGGGCAAGGAAGCTTTCTTCTGTAAATGGAAGTCTTGCCCTAATGAGGAGAACAAAGAGGAACATAAACTGTGGCAAAAGAAATGTAAGAAGGTGATACGGGAGGCCAAGAGAGCCTATGAGGAACACATGGCCAGCAATATTAAGGGGAATAATAAAAGCTTCTTCAAATATGTTAGAAGCAGGAAACCCGCCAGAGAAGCGGTTGGCCCTCTGGATGGTGAGGGAGGGAAAGGGGAGATAAAAGGAGACTTAGAGATGGCAGAGAAATTAAATGAATTCTTTGCATCTGTCTTCATGGCAGATACCACTGCCCGAACGGCCCCTCCTGACCAAGGAATTAAGTCAGATAGAGGTTAAAAGAGAAGATGTTTCAGACCTCATTGATAAAGATCGATAAGTCACTGGACCCTGATGGCATCCACCCAAGAGTTATTAAGGAATTGAAGAATGAAGTTGCAGATCTCTTCACTAAGATATGCAACTTGTCCCTCAAAACGGCCACAGTGCCAGAAGATTGGAGGATAGCAAATGTCACGCCTGTCTTTAAAAAGGGAAAGAGGGGGGACCCGGGAAACTATAGGCTGGTCAGCCTAACATCTATACCGGGTAAGATGGTGGAATGCCTCATCAAAGATAGAATCTCAAAACGCATAGACGAACAGGCCCTGCTGAGAGAGAATCAGCATGTCTTCTGTTAGGGTAAGTCTTGCCTCATGAACCTTTTAGAATTCTTTGAAAAGATCAACAGGCATGTGGATGTGGGAGAACCCGTGGACATTATATATCTGGACTTTCAGAAGGCGTTCAACACAGTCCCTCACCAAAGGCTACTGAAAAAACTCCACAGTCAGGGAATTAGAGGGCAGGTCCTCTCATGGATTGAGACCTGGTTGAAGAACAGGAAACAGACAGTGGGTGACAATGAGCAATTTTCACAATGGAGAGGGGTGAAAAGCAGTGTGCCCCAAGGATCTGTCCTGGAACCGGTGCTCTTCAACCTCTTCATAAATGATCTGGAGACAGGGTTGAGCAGTGAGGTGGCTAAGTTTGTAAACAACACCAAACTTTTCCGAGTGGTGAAGACCAGAAGTGATTGTGAGGAGCTCCAGAAGGATCTCTCCAAACTGGCAGAATTGGCAGCAAAATGGCAGATGCGCTTCAATGTCAGTAAGTGTAAAGTCATGCACATTGGGGCAAAAAATCAAAACTTCACATATAGGCTAATGGGTTCTGAGCTGTCTGTGACAGATCAGGAGAGAGATATTGGGGGGGTGGACAAGTCGATGAAAGTGTGGACCCAATGTGCGACGGCAGTGAAGAAGGCCAATTCTATGCTTGGGATCATTAGAAAAGGCATTGAGAACAAAACAGCTAATATTATAATGCCGTTGTACAAATCTATGGTAAGGCCACACCTGGAGTATTGTGTCCAGTTCTGGTCGCCGCATCTCAAAAAAGACATAGTGGAAATGGAAAAGGTGCAAAAGAGAGCGACTAAGATGATTACTGGGCTGGGGCACCTTCCTTATGAGGAAAGGCTACAGCATTTGGGCCTCTTCAGCCTAGAAAAGAGACGCCTGAGGGGGGCATGATTGAGACATACAAAATTATGCATGGGAAGGATAAAGTGGATAGAGAGATGCTCTTTACACTCTCACATAACACCAGAACCAGGGGACATCCACTAAAATTGAGTGTTGGGAGAGTTAGGACAGGCAAAAGAAAATATTTCTTTACTGAGCGGCCCGCTTGGAGGCAGGCTGTGCAACATGGCCTTTCCCAGTTTGAAGAGACACTTGGCCAACAGTCTGAGGCTAAGAGACAACGAAGGAAGGCCCACAGCCAGGGAGACAGGCCAGAGACAGACTGCACTTGCTCCCAGTGTGGAAGGGATTGTCACTCCCGAATTGGTCTTTTCAGCCACACTAGACGCTGTTCCAGAACCACCTTTCAGAGCGCGATACCATAGTCTTTCAAGACTGAAGGTTGCCAACTACTGTACTGGTTGGTCTGTGGAACTCCTTGCCACTGGATGTGGTGATGGCATCTGGCCTGGATGCCTTTAAAAGGGGATTGGACAAGTTTCTGGAGGAAAAATCCATTACGGGTTACAAGCCATGATATATATATATATGTGCAACCTCCTGATTTTAGAAATGGGCTATGTCAGAATGCCAGATGCAAGGGAGGGCACCAGGATGAGGTCTCTTGTTATCTGGTGTGCTCCCTGGGGCATCTGGTGGGCCGCTGTGTGATACAGGAAGCTGGACTAGATGGGCCTATGGCCTGATCCAGTGGGGCTGTTCTTATGTTCTTATATTCTTATTAACACCCCCCCCCCCAACAATTTACCCATATCTCCTGCAGGGCAGGAGATTAACCCTTAATTTACTATAGCCCCTCCAGAGGAAAAACAGTGCCATATCACCTCTGGGGTCTGTGAGATAAGGAATAGATTTAAAAACTATTCACATGTGCCTGAAGCAAACAAGTTTTGTCACACGCTGTACAGGAAGGTGGGAGGAAAGAAGACTGAGTTATCATCTCAAATGGTTTGGAACAAAATTTCTTCCCAGCTTCCAAGTATGATGACAGGCAATCAAGTTGTGGTCATGCAAGCAAGACCTGTCTGTCATTCATCCAGTCCTGGCTGTTCATCAAAGTACACCATCCTCCTGTTGATTCCTCAGTCTGTGATGTGTACATCAGCCAAGGCTGATCAAGTAGAATTGTCTTTTTTTCTACCCAGATTTTGGGGTACTGAGCTAAAAGTGCAAAGCCCAACAGTTAGGAGACACCAGGTTTCAATCAGACCCTAATTAGGGGGTTCCACTGCCAGCAAGGGTCCTTTCAACCAGAGCTCTGAAGTTATAATCATGGCAATTGCTGTCATCATGGGCAGAATTACCCCTGGGGGCTGGGGGATAAGAATAGGCCCTCAGTTTGGCTGTACTTGTCGTAAGAGGCGACTAAATAGCCACCGGGCAGATGGGACTCGTTAGCCTGGGAAAACAGCTCATCTGAGAGAAGGAAAACTCTGCTCCCAAACCTCCACTGCCCTGTGACTACATCCAGTTATGGAAAAGGCTTCAGGAGTCAACCTCGAGGCAAAATCCAGAGCCAGAGTCCCTGAGGCAGTTCATGGCTGAACACAGTCACGTTCTGGCAACTCCTGCGACGCCACTGGAACCAACCATATTGGCCTCTGCCTTTCCATTGGACCATTTCAGCGACGTGGAGAGGGGGGATTTGCTGCATGGGAAACAGTCTATCCTCCATACCTAATTTACCCAGGCTTCGCGCACTGGAGAGGACACTGTTCCACAACCACTATTTATAGCGCGATACCATCATCTTCCAAGACTGAAGGATGCCAACATGATGACGGGCAGAATGTTAAGAAGCAGGAGCAGTCAGGGTTTGGCAAAGGAAGTGAAATTATTTCACAATTATTTCTTGCTCTCAGACATGAACATCATGTCATTATCATTTTTTATTGCTTTAGCACCATCAACGTGCAACATGTTTCACACAGAATGAAAAGACAAATGCCTACCCCAAGGAGTCTACAATCTACATTGATAACACAGAAGAAAATGGAGGGAAGAGGGCATGAAGACAGGGATAAACAGGAGAAGCATGAGGGAGTGTTTCAGCTACATGCACTTAGCTTACAGCACAAGCTGATACGTGCCTACTCAGAAGTAAGTCTAATTGTGTCCAGTGGGGCTTACAGAAATGTGCGCATAGGATAGTGTGTATAGTTAGAGCAGGGAAGATCAGTCGTATCTATGATCTGGCAGGGCTGCCAACGGGTAGGCTTCCGCCTGCTATTCACCTGGTGTTTACCATTTGTGCAGACGACACAAATCATGGGAAGTCTGAAACTGAAATGCCTGCGTGGAGAGGGGAGGAGTGAAGAGAAGGAATGAGCAAGCATACAAGGTATTCACAGTTGCAGGACCATAGTTAGGCAACCTAGCACAGTGATTGCACAGGACAAGGAGTCTTTCCAACATCCTCTCCAGCCAGCCAGATGCCAGAACAACAAGAGAGAGAGAGAGAGAGAGAGAGAGAGAGAGAGAGAATGCACCCCAACTGCTTCCTAAATGTGGTAAAAGTCTCACATGGCTGGGGGACTCACATGGGGCCTTTCTAGACTAACCTTGGTGTGCCTGTCAGTTTCAGGTCAATGTTCTGAGGCTCCTACCCTACCCTACCTTTTGGCAGAGGCATGCTCAGTCTGAATCTAAACACTGGGATTGCAAAGGGAGACTTTAGGAAATCCTTCAATGGAAGTGTCCATCAACTAGCAGCCGAATGGCTTGGCATTCAAAAGTAAGCACAGGTACATCCACCCATTTCCACTCTTTTTCCATGCTGGAAGCTACAGATTTTCAGTTACTGTGCCACAACTCATTGATGTGCCGCAAATGATCCACAGGGTTGCTGCAAGAGTTCGTAGAAGGGTCATTTACTAGTTGGGCCATTGCGAGTCCCCACCAGCAGTGCGGTGTGCCTTGTCAATTGTCCAAAAACTGATGGTTTGTCTTGACAATTTTAGCATCTCTTCAGTGTGCTGTGAGATGAAAAGGGTTGAAAATCGCTGGTCTGGCCCAGATATATTAAACTGCTGTTTTATACTGATTGAGCCACCCAGCTCCATATTGTCTTCAGTGAATGACAGCAGCTTCACAGTTTCAGTCTTTTTCTCATGGCATGCAGGGAATGAACCTCATGCATTTCTCATGCATGCAGGGAATGAACCTGCATGCAAAGCATGTACTGCGCTACGGTCTCTCCCTGTATCACCTAGGCCACTAGTTCCCTGCCTCGCCATCCCAAGGTTCTGAGGCCGGGCAGGGGAGCCAAAACACCTCCTGTTCCCCCACCAGAGGTCTTCATTGATTTCAGAAGTGGATCTGATACCCATTGGAATGTCAGCAGGTACTAGGTTCATTCCAGAAATGCTTCTACCCTTACAGGAAACTGTGGTTCAAGCTCTGACTCAGGGCCCTGTGGTTGAGGCTGTGATTCTGACCATACTGACGGATACTTAAAAGGTCAAAGGAAACTATTAATTGTGCTTAAGAAGGAAATGAAGCAGTTTATCTAGCAATTGTCGGATTTCGGCTTCTGTAGTCCTTGCAATGTCACAACAAGATAACTGCAGGGAATTGGAAGTATCATTTCTGTATACAGCCAAGGTTACCTATCTACTACATCTCATGGCAATACAGGGCCACACTGGATATTTACGTGCAAACATTTTCAGAGCAAAATTAGCACTGTTGAGGATATGGAAATGTCTCCCCAGTTCCTGCAGTCCCAGTTCACCTCTTTTGCCCTTGTTCAACAATGGTTCACTGCTTGAATGAAAGCTCCTAAAGTGCCATTAAAAACAAACAAACCAGGGGCTTCTTCAGGATGAGTCTATGGTGCAAGTTAATTGGGGATCATATAGGCAGCAGGAAGAAGTTGTGTTCCTACAATGATGCACTATGGAGTTCATTTTCAGTTGCAAGTCAATTTCACAAAACCATTTCAGCAAAGCTAACACTTCCCTCCCTCACTCTGTATGAGTCTATTGCTTTGACCCTGTTCACTTTCACTGGGGAAAAAAAAAATCACAGAAGGACACACACACACAGGGACACACTTTATAGCCTGCTAAAAGCTTTGCTAATCCCCAATATCACCCTTCCACCTCAACCCTAATGATATCGAATTCCAAAACCGGAAATATGTGTCTATCACACGTGTGTTTCTGAGAAACAACGAAAAGGTTAGGCGTGACTCTGAATGAAATATTTTTGCTTGGCAAGGAAATAGGCAGGGATCCAGGGAAAGGCAGGGAGATGCAAAGAGACAGAACTGCCTGGAAGGCAATCAAATGCATGTGACTGAGCTGAGGAACATCAAGATGCCAGCACAGCAGCAATGAGGCCATAAAGTAACCAGAGCCCATAAAGCCAAAAAGGGAGTCATCCTTCCAGCTGCAGGAGGTAGAGTGTGAGGCAAGATCTGACACCTTGTGACTGATCAAAATACACAGTTCTTTGGCTACAGTTTCAGTTTGAGCTGTAAAATCAACGTCGGCAAAAAATAGAAACACTTCCCAAGTATATTAGCTTGTGTAATAAAATTGCATTCTGTATTTTTTTTTTTTTTGCAGTTGCATTTCATGCGATATCATGCTTGGATAATCATGAGTATTGACTATTCTTTCCAGTTTAATTCTATAATCACTTTACGGTGTTCAAAACAATGCAGTGGATCTCTTAGAACACTTGCATGTTGTTAACGCCCCACCTCCTGAAATGTTGACTTGCAATAGAGTCCATAGATATCATCCCTTTCATCCAATAACTATTAATTCAATAAATGCATGAATAATGTAGTTATTCTATGCTGTGCTACCATCTTTATATTTGGAGAAATAATCATTTAATGATGCACTAATAATTTGCAATAATTATTTCTATTTCTAGATGTTGAGCAAAATGTTCTGAAATTGTGTGTTTCTATAATCCATGATTTTGAATTCTTTTGAATTCCCTAATGGTCTGATTACGGGGGCGGGGGGGGCTTTCTTCAGACAACTTTCATCTTCTGTTAACTATATTGTGTTAAAATGTACATTGTATGAAAGTTTTAAAAATATGTATACAGTTCAACAGAATTTTTAGAGAGCAAAATCCAAAGTCCAACAAGGTATATAAAGAGCCAAATAAGAATTCTGAATGTATTCAGTGTCTCCCTTGGATTAAATCCAACCCTTGTGTGGGCCGCTAATTCTACCATCTAGACCAGGGGTCAGATGAGGCCCGTGGCCAGCCTCTATCTGACCCGCAGCCAGCCTCGGATCCCCTGAGAGCTTCTGGCCCAGTTGACCAAACACAACTGTAGTTGTGCTTCTGGGGTGGGGGAATGGGGGCCATTTAAGTGTGTGCTTTATTTCTTGGGCTGTGTTGGTGCTTGGAGAAATCCTGGGCATTTCAGCTCATTCATTTATTAATTCATCTAAGTTTCATCTCTAATGTGTTTATTTAAATGTTATTATTTAATTTTTTTTTCTGGCCCTCAACACTGTACCTGTTATTTGATGCAGCCCTTCGGCCAATAAGTTTAGAGATCCCTGATCTAGACTATGGAGGCTATTACAAATTATTTGATACAACTGTTACTGCATGGTCATCCTTGTGTGTGGCTTTCTTGCCACATTTTTATTTATTTATTTATTTAGCACATTTATATCCCACCTTTCTCCCTTAACGGACCCAAGGCAGCTTACAATAGATCACCACTAATGTTGAGAAAAACCAAATGAACAGCTTGAGCACTGAGAAAATGGGTCCCATGTTCACATGGCGACCCAAAGCACACGAATGGCTTACTATGATGTGACAACCACTATGAAGAATGATCTATAATGATGCAATCAGACGTGGGAATTCTTAATAATGGACCGGATTTTATCTGAAATCTTTTGGCAGGGATAGTTTCCCTTCTTTACATAACCCTCATGTGACTGTCCACCTCAGCTTAGGTTCATTTCACTAGATAAATGAAATATAACAGAATCTGGATGCATCACTGGTTTGGGGGAACAACCTGAACATTTGCGCTATAAGTTACTGGCATTATTAGTGAAATTGAAATTCATTTCCTTCTTGGGGGACTGGGAGGGGGAGGAACAGGGGAGTTTCAGAGGGGAGGAAGTGAGTAGGATTGGCAACACCGGTGCAGCCCGATCCTATCCCTCTTCATTGCACTTGTGTTCCCCTTTTCTGCACCAGCAAAACAGCTGGTGCAGGACTGATGAGACCCATAGGGAAAGCAGAGGTTTTCCCTAGGACAAGGGAACAAAAGCTCCCTTACCCTGAGGAGACACCTGCAACCACTGGCGTCGCTAGGGGTGTGTGGGCCGCACCGGGTGACGTGCCGGGGGTGTGTGTGTGACGTGCCCTGGGAGAGGACGTGCTAACCTTGCGGCTTTCGGAGCCACTCCGTCATGCCATACACCGTTGGATGTGGAATGGCCAGCGGAGTGAAATGCAAAAAACAGAATTGAAATAGCTCCTTTGGTTCAAAAGTTATGGCCAAAAAACCAGAAAGAAAAAATGCATGGAGTCCTATGAAAAGTGAAAGTGAGCCATAAGAACATAAGAACATAAGAACAGCCCCACTGGATCAGGCCATAGGCCCATCTAGTCCAGCTTCCTGTATCTCACAGCGGCCCACCAAATGCCCCAGGGAGCACACCAGATAACAAGAGACCTCATCCTGGTGCTCTCCCCTACATCTGGCATTCTGACTTAACCCATTCCTAAAATCAGGAGGTTGCGCATACACATCATGGCTTGTACCCCATAATGGATTTTTCCTCCAGAAACTCGTCCAATCCCCTTTTAAAGGCGTCTAGGCTAGACGCCAGCACCACATCCTGTGGCAAGGAGTTCCACAGACCGACCACGCGCTGAGTAAAGAAATATTTTCTTTTGCCTGTCCTAACCCACCCAACACTCAATTTTAGTGGATGTCCCCTGGTTCTGGTATTATGTGAGAGTGTAAAGAGCATCTCCACTCTGTCCATCCCCTGCATAATTTTGTATGTCTCAATCATGTCCCCCCTCAAGCGTCTCTTTTCTAGGCTGAAGAGGCCCAAACGCCATAGCCTTTCCTCATAAGGAAGGTGCCCCAGCCCCGTAATCATCTTAGTCGCTCTCTTTTGCACCTTTTCCATTTCCACTATGTCTTTTTTGAGATGCGGCGACCAGAACTGGACACAATACTCCAGGTGTCGCCTTACCATAGATTTGTACAATGGCATTATAATACTAACCGTTTTGTTCTCAATACCCTTCCTAATGATCCCAAGCATAGAACTGGCCTTCTTCACTGCCACCGCACATTGGGTCGACACTTTCATCGACCTGTCCACCACCACCCCAAGATCTCTCTCCTGATCTGTCACAGACAGCTCACAACCCATCAGCCTATATCTAAAGTTTTGATTTTTTGCCCCAATGTGCATGACTTTACACTTACTGACATTGAAGCGCATCTGCCATTTTGCTGCCCATTCTGCCAGTCTGGAGAGATCCTTCTGGAGCTCCTCACAATCACTTCTGGTCTTTACCACTCGGAAAAGTTTGGTGTCGTCTGCAAACTTAGCCACTTCACTGCTCAACCCTGTCTCCAGGTCATTTATGAAGAGGTTGAAAAGCACCGGTCCCAGGACAGATCCTTGGGGCACACAGCTTTTCACCTCTCTCCATTGTGAAAATTGCCCATTGACACCCATTCTCTGCTTCCTGGCCTCCAATCAGTTCTCAATCCAGGAGAGGACCTGTCCTCTAATTCCCTGACTGTGGAGTTTTTTCAGTAGCCTTTGGTGAGGGACCGTATCAAACGCCTTCTGAAAGTCCAGATATATAATGTCCACGGGTTCTCCCGCATCCACATGCCTGTTGACCTTTTCAAAGAATTCTATAAGGTTTGTGAGGCAAGACTTACCCTTACAGAAGCCATGCTGACTCTCCCTCAGCAAGGCCTGTTCGTCTATGTGTTTTGAGATCCTATCTTTGATGAGGCATTCCACCATCTTACCCGGTATGGATGTTAGGCTGACCGGCCTATAGTTTCCCGGGTCCCCCCTCTTTCCCTTTTTAAAAATAGGCGTGACATTTGCTATCCTCCAATCTTCTGGCACCGTGGCCGTTTTGAGGGACAAGTTGCATACCTTAGTCAAGAGATCTGCAACTTCATTCTTCAATTCCTTAATAACCCTTGGGTGTATGCCATCAGGGCCCGGTGACTTATTGATCTTTAATTTATCAATGAGGTCTGAAACATCTTCTCTTTTAACCTCTATCTGACTTAACTCCTCGGTTAGGAGGGGCCGTTCGGGCAGCGGTATCTGCCCGAGGTCTTCTGCCGTGAAGACAGATGCAAAGAACTCATTTAATTTCTCTGCCATCTCTAAGTCTCCTTTTATCTCCCCTTTCCCTCCCTCACCATCCAGAGGGCCAACCGCTTCTCTGGCGGGTTTCCTGCTTCTAACATATTTGAAGAAGCTTTTATTATTCCCCTTAATGTTGCTGGCCATGCGTTCCTCATAGTCTCGCTTGGCCTCCCCTATCACCTTCTTACATTTCTTTTGCCACAGTTTATGTTCCTTTTTATTCTCTTCATTAGGGCAAGACTTCCATTTACGGAAGGAAGCTTCCTTGCCCTTCACAGCCTCTCTAACTTGGCTGGTTAGCCATGCGGGCACTCTCCTGGATTTAGCTGGTTTACTCGTGAGTAGGCGCATTTGCCATAGTCCGTCGGAAAGGGCAGGCTGAGAGAAATCCAAGGACACCAGAATGGTCCCGATCCAATGACTGCAGCCCCCAAAAACACAAGAAGGAGGTCCCTGCCTCCCTGCCAGTTGCATCTATTGAGCCCAAAATGAAGCCCTATGGCCGCGTTTACTCAGGAATAGGCGAACTTGCCTTAGTCCAGGCAAGGACTGAGAGGACTCCAAGGAGGTCAGAATGGTTCTGATTCAATGAATGCAGTCCCCAAAAACAAAAAAAAAGCTCCCTTCCTCCCTCCCAGCTGCAGTCTATTGAGCCCTATGGAAAGCGAAGCAGCCTCACGGTTGCGTTTACTCGCAAGTAGGCAGACGTGCCTTGGCTGGTGGTCAGGCCAGGCAAAGGGGAATGTGAGGACACCAGAATGGTCTCGATCCGATGGAGCTGGAGTGCAACAAATGCTCCAGAAGGTAGCCTCTCCCCCCCACTAAAAAGGACAAAAAAAGAGGCTTGAGCTGGTAAGGAGAAGTTTTCTATTTTGCACTTGCAAAGCCAGGTGGGTCTTTATCTTGATATGCCTGAAATAGAAGAACTTGAAACTGGGCACTGGGGAGGGCTGGAAATCTCACTGATTCTTTTTGGGGGGTTGTTATTGCAGGCAGACTACAGAGTAAGCTCCATTGATCACTATGGGACTTACTTCAGAGTAGACGTGCATAGGATTGGGCTCACAGGCTGCAATTCTACCCACACTTTCCTGAGAGTAAGCCCCATTGACCACTGTGGGACTTACTTCAGAGTAGACATGCATAGGATTGGACTTACAGGCTGCAATTCTACCCACACTTTCCTGAGAGTAAGCCCCATCGACCCCAATAGGACTTACTTCAGAGTAGATTCACTTGGTGGAACAGGACTGGCTCCCCCTTATTTAATTATTTCTTTTCTTTTAATTTAATTATTTATAATTATTTATTTTAATTTACTTGATGATGTCACTGCTGGCCATGACATCACTTCCAATGGGTCCTGGACAGACCGTCATTCTAAAAAGTGGGTCCCAGTGTTAAAAGTTTGAGAACTGCTGCAATAAGTTGTTAGTAAGTTGACACAGGGGTGTGTGTGTGTGTGTGTGTGTGTGTGAGAGAGAGAGAGAGAGAGAGAGAGAGAGAAACTACAAGTTTTCAAAATCACTAAAATCAGAATTTGGAGGAATAAGACCACCATGTTATATATCAATGCGTAATTTCATGCAGAATGCAATGAAACAAACCACATTGAAATATCTGTGTTCTAACAAAAGATACAGCCAAAAAACCAGTGGGGGCGGGGCGATGGCACATCACCACACCCACCACCTGGGGTGTTGCCCCACCCACTGCATGGGGTGACACGCAGGCCTCCCGCACCGGGTGACGCGAATCCTAATGATGCCACTGCCTGCAACTGCCCCCTTCACCCTACAGTGCAGGGCGTGTTCCATTGAAACACCAGCATTGGGGGGGGGGGTGAGGAATGGATTAAGTAGTTTATTAATGTTACCAATGCTATGAAAATCTTTTTTTAAAAATAGATTGAAAATAAAAAGCTGTGAAAATGTCCTCCACATAGCCATAATGCCAAACAGCCCCCAATGCTTAAATACAACATAACATCTGCTTCTTCATTTTAAATCAGGGGTGCCCAAACCCTGGCCCTGGCCCTGGGGCCACTTGCAGCCCTCTAGGACTCCCAATCTGGCCCTCAGGGAGACTCAAGTCTCCAATGAGCCTCTGACTCTCCAGAGACTTGCTGGAGCCCATGCTGGCCTGATGCAACTGCTCTCAGCGTGACGGCCAACTGTTCGAACTGTTGCATGAGCTGTGCGATGAGGGCTCCCTCCACTGCTAGCTGTTTCACATCTGTGATGCAGCAGTGGCAGCAAAGGAAAGGCTGGCCTTGCTTTGTGCAAGGTCTTTTGTAGGCCTTGAGCTATTACAAGACCTTCATTCATTCATATAAGTTCCATCTCTAATATATTCATTTATGTAAATTTATTCAAATTTGAAATGTAAATTAATTCTCTTTTCTCCTGGCCCCTGACACAGTGTCAGAGAGGTGATGTGGCCGTCCTGCCAAAAATTATCATCTCAAAACTTTCTGCATTAGATTTTGCTTTGTCTGGTCAAACAGGTTTACAATAATAACTTCCCACAGTCTAGTGTTTTGTTTTTTTCCTTATTCATTTCTTCTTGCAGATTTTGTACTTGGTGCTTGTTCTTGTTTTATTTTGGAAATAAATGGTTTGTGCATAGCAGCTGAAATATCACAAAGAAAGGTGACATCTCTTTAGCGCTATATCTCTTTAATGGATTTAGTATAAGCTTTTCAGTTTGGAATATACCCATAGAGTGGCATTTTTATGCATTTTCCAAGTGCTGAGAGTTAAGTTAAACTTAGCTAAACTCAGGAAATCTTGGAGTGCTTGTTGATAGTGTTGCAGCACTTGGAGAGTTAATTTGTCCAACTATCAAGTAAATTATCCAATAAATGGCTGAGTTATCCAAGGCCACTCAGCAAGTACTGATTTAAACATTCTGATGGGCATGTGGTACTGTCCTGCATCTGACTACTCCACATGGGCTGGCCCATCCATGAAGCAGGCTGATGTGATCACCTTGAAATAATAATAATAAACTAATAAACTTTATTTTTATCCCGCCCTTCTCCCCAAAGGGACCCAGGCCGGCTTGAAAAACAGATTAACAGGGGTGCCCACTTTTGTCCACTCACTTCCACTGCTTCACCCACTCCCTGTTTTGGAAAACAAAGAGGGGGTGGAGGAGGAGAGGAGAGTAGTTGGCTAGACTAGAGTGTCTTGCTCTACCCGCTGCTCTCCGCTGCTCTACATCTTTTCTTATGCTACGTTCCTCTCTTCCTTTTCCAATCTAGGAAGAGGCAGTATCAGAGGCTGGCATATCACAAGGGAAGCAGTCAAAAAAAGAACATTTTCTAAAAGACAAATTTGCCATGAGATAAACTCTAACTACTGTCCATTTACTTTGGAGCTGGAAAGATTCTCCAAGTTCCTCTTTCAATATGATTCCATATGTTCAAGCTACATTTGGCAGATCCTGAGTTGCCTCCCTGTTTAATTGTCCCAGTGCCCAGTCTTATAATTAGGAGCTGTCCTTGAAATCCAGCTTAAACTTGCTTTCCTACTTTCCAAGCCCCTTATGCCTTGGTAGCTTGGGGAGGGGTGCCTCTTTCCCCTACATAAACATTCACTTCTTGTCTTCTTGACTGTGCCTTATCAGAAGTCATGATGCAGTAGAAACTGGAGTGCCGTATTAGATTCCTTAGTCAAGAAAGTACCACTTGTGCATGCAAATGCCACAGATAATATTATGATGTATCAGTGGTGTTCCGGGAGGGGCAAGGGGCGAATGCCTTAGGGCACCATGCCTCTAGAGTGGCGCCACCTTCCTCCCCCTCGCCACCACCCTCTACCCCTGTCTGGAGGCCTTCAAAAGGCCTTAAACTTCTGGATTTCAGCTGAAAAATGGAAGTAGGTTTTAAAGCAGGGCTTTTCAAAATGGGGCATTCTGATGCCCCAGCCATAGAGCCCTGACCGAGGGCTTTCTGAGACCTCTGGTAGGTCAAAAATTGCTACTTTCAGTTTTTGGTTGAAAACTGGAAGTAGTGATTTTCAGCCTTCAGGAGGCTTTCGGAGAGTCAGGGCGGCCACAGGGGCCAAGATTACCAGTGGGGTGTATTGACATTTGATATTAGGTAGCATTGACCCTCTGTTCCAGTTACTCTAAGGATGAGCAATCCCTTCTTCCTCCCACTGTAATCATGGATGACTCAAAGGTATATGAAGATACTTTCACGTGCTTCTTTCTGGGCAGTTTATGCAATGCGTTACATAGCAACATGTGGTTCTACAACAAGCCTTAGACTGAATGGTATACAAGCAGGATTCCTGACTTGCTCTGGACATTCATGCTGTCTTCTGAGATTTGAGTAAATACCTTTGGTAATGTTTGTATTGTGTTCATTATAGTTCTAGGGTTTTTACCCCGCAAGGAAATGCTAGGATCAGGTGAAATACTCACACAGGTCTGCCTTCCGGAGGTTTTTCATTTGTATGACCTTCACTGTGAGCAAGCTGCAATGAGCAGTTTCTGTCTGCTGAACAAGAGCAAATACATAGGATGGATTAGTGATTTTCAAGCGTTTTTCATCTCATGGCACACTGACACGGTTCTAACATGGTCAAGGAACACCACCCATTTTTTGGACAATTGAGATGGTACTAGCAAGGGACTCACACACAACCCCAATGGCCCTACTAACAAATGAACGTCCCCCAAACTTCTGTGGCACATCTGCAGACCATTTGTGGCACACCCAGGGCCTCTGGGAGGAATTTTAGGAAATTTTTGGGCCCCCTCCTTCGGCTATGGACCTCCTTTTTGACTCTGGGCCCGGGTACAAATTACCCCCTTTACCCCCCTCTCCTAGGCCCTGGGCACACCAATGCGTGGTGGCACAGTGGTTGAAAATTGCTGGGATGGATTAACATATAGTCTGCACTGAATGTAATAGAGCCCAATCCTAACCTGTGCTGACACAGTGGGGCTGTGTCAACTCCGCTGTATCCAGCACAGCTTAGGAGCAGGCTGGTGGTCTCCTTGGGGTAAGGGTAATTTTCCCCCTTACGGTGAGTAAGGCCCCAGTCTGCTCAATTGGGGTACTCAGATCTGCACCAGGTATTTTGCTGGTGCAAGTCTGAGAACCACGTATAGGACTTCCAGGCCTAGGAGGGAAGACAGACAGATAAAAATATTTGTGACTTATCTCCCTGTAAGGTGCCTGGCCGCCAATGAGTTTTCTCAGACCTACACCAGCTATTTAGCTGGCATAAGTCTGAGGGGCCTTGGGGTGGGCCAGGAAAAGGGGAATAGGATTTCAGTGTGTGCAAACGCTACCAAGATCCACTCCCTCCCACCCCCAAACCAAAATATTGGGCTGTTAAACATGTGAACCCTCCCTAACCCTAGAATTTGAACTTCCTCTAAAATCTGTACAATATTGTCTTATCAGACCACAAGAGACTTGAAAAGTTTCCTTGTGCTCCATTTGTTAAAAAGCAGAAGAGGGGCCCCCCATCTGGATTGGGACCATGACATGAGTTCATCCTTCCCACTCATGCTGTGGTCCCAAAAGAGATTCCCTTGAAGCTACTATTTGCCATAGAAGGGAAGCTGTAATTAGCTCCAACAGCAGTTTCCCTTCCTGGGAAAAAGCAGTGATTTTCATCAACTGTGGCATGGGTGAAAAGGTTTTCTTAAAAAAAAAAAAAATCCAGCACCCATAGAGTAATAAAGATTCTGCTCACCCATCCCCCAGCTACTTTAATTCAAATTAAAAAATAACACACTTAGCAACCCATGATGTTTAACCTTTTGAAGACCCTTCCACATCAGCCAGGAGTTTCCCTTGGATGAGCTTGGATGAGCCAACTATACAGTACAGCCCTCTCATGAAATGCACATAGGTTAGAATCACATTGGATATCCTTGTGACTCCAAAAGTGCTCAGGGGGAAATATTGACGCATGCACAAATCATCAACACTGCTGCAACAATGATTGCCCCATCTTGCCAGTACAGGGAGTGCAATGCCATATAGCTAAGAGCCTGGGAAAAAAAAAAACTTGCTCTGTGAGCAAAAGACAGCTATGGGAGCTTTTCTTCTGGGGCTAATAACAGCTTTGTGGGGGAGGGATTTCTATCAGGACCACCGCATAGAGGGAAAGAGTTAAATACCCCCTCCATATGCAGTATGCTCCAAATCCAGATCAACAGCCCCAACACATGCGGAGTTGCCATTTTTTAAGACAAAAAACTGAACACCACATTTAATATAACATGTGGTTTAGCCCTTAAGATGACATTTCTTAGGCCTGCTACATGCTTCAGGAACAATTAGAGAAATCCATGCCCTATACTTTGAAGTGGTGACTGCAAAAGACAGACTTCAAAACAGAACAGAAATCAATTAAAAGGGGATGAATTATGGTGGCTGCAAAGCATCATGCAACCGAGCATTATTTCTAACTATGTTACTTTTTAATACTTAAAAATATCGACACCACCCTCCTTTCCATGAAGGGGAAAAAAAACTTTTTGTAATTACTTCCCTTGCAATTTTAAAAATGTATTTTCGTTCACCCATTTAATCTGCTGAAAATTCAGCGTGTTCGTGGCTACTTTTCCTGGAATACTGTATTTCGATGGGAGCATGGTTCTTAAACAGGTGTACAAGGGAGGGTCGGTGATGCCAGAACACTAACGTATTCATTTTTAACCCCTTACAGCCCAATCTTTCCCTGGCCACCTATGCCGGCAAGGCTCCTGCAACAGTACTGACTGCCATAAAGCAGCCAGCGCCATTCACAATAGGTGCTCTGACAGTGTGCAAATCAGCGCACTGTCAGGAGTGCCAGTGAGAAGGCCTGCATCCTCCCACCCTCACCATTGCCGGTTCCCACTCACTGGAGCAGGTAAGATGACAGGAGAGGAGGGAGGGGTGGCAGGAAGGTGGGGAGGGGGCCTAATGAGGCAGAGAGGCCACGGGAAGGCAAAAATCTATTGTGGAAGGCCCACGCCAGATGCTGTCCTCTCTGGCAGCAGCCTCCCTGCCCACTTTCTTTTTTCCCCCTGCCCACTTGCCAGCACATTGTCATTGCAGTTCAGGAAACGTACGCAGGGGTAAGGGGATGTAAAATCCCCTTTCCCTGCTGAAGACTCCCTTCTTATGGGATGCAGCTTGATGTTGCTAAAACAGTGGGCGGGGGGAGGATAAAATTGGGCTGCTTGTGTTAACATTAGCCACACACCACAGACTGCAGGTGACTTTTGCCATGCACGCCTTTTGCACTCAGAGCAAGAAGCCGAGGGTCTGTTTGGTCTGTTTGGCCCCCACAACCAGCCCAGTCTAGCGACATGAATCAACAAGCAAACAGCCTGGGCTGCGGTCCTCTGCAGCTCTGTCTTGGGAGACAACACACCAGATTCCTCAAAGGAGAATCGAAAGGCTGCCTCATTGTTTCCACTTATCCTATTGTCTAGGACAATTTGAAAGATCATCACTGTCCCAAGGGTTTTAACTCTTCCCTTCTCACTCCTCCCATTGCCATGATCTCAGTTGACTGTCATTATGAATTCTTCCATTCATATTCAGTGCAATCATCTCTTTGGGAAATCCAGACTTCTTGATGAAGTGGAATCAAAAGCTTTGGCCAACTAAAACCTTAAGAAGAAATATTCCACAAGGTTGCGAATATCTGAGAAATAGCCAGCCTCCTTCTGTCCTGAAGGAACATTAGTGAGGACAGAACCTTCCTTACAATGCCTCAGGAGCTTCTCACATACGATAGATCAGAGTTTTCAGTTCTTCTGTTCCTTACCTGTTGTTGTTGCTTACTTCCAAACAGCCCCATTGTGGCACTCCTGTGGTAGATCCCAAGGCAGTTTGGAGCAGGCAGTGATGGCTGAAGCCAGTTTACAGTCCTTAAACTCTGGAGTTGATGAGCAGGTGTTTTACACGCTGACTCACAGCTCCACCCCTGCCTAATTTCCAAAAATGAAGTAATCCCTTTCATCAGACTACTATGGCAAAGCACTGAACAAGGGCACAAGAAGTCACAAGCAATCAATGCACTCAGAACTTTCAGCACTGGATCACATCTTGTACCAGTCTCCGAAATACTGCATGAAATGACATGCCAATGGCAAATCCTATACCAAAGTGTGAATGCTCTGAGGTTCATATCACACAGGGTATGTCACCAAGAAGGCCAGCAGCAGGAGTTGGCTTGGCATTGCTGGGTATCACTGAGGTTCACACCCAGGAGGTAGCCCTCGGTCAATCCCTGGAGCCCCTGATCCTGCTGTTTCTCTCCTGCTGCTGCCTGCTCACCTGATTTCTCCAAACATGCAAGCAGTGAGGAGAAGGAAGAATCTCCAACTTGCTTTGCCCTCTCCCTCTCTGGAAGTAGTGTGGATCAGGTCCAGAAGAGGGGCAAAAAGGCAGGGGGGTCCACAGAAAAATTCCAAAATGGCTACCACTGTATGTCACAGGGGAGCAGTTGCAGAGGTCTCCTCTAGGTAAGAGAATATTTATTCCCTTAACTGAGGGTAAGCCTCTTCCACATGGGGGGAGGGGTCTATTTGGACCTGTGCTCACAGATTTGATGGTATAGGTCCGCATGAACCCACACCACAGGATCAAGTCCAAGAAGGGGACTAGGATTTGGCAGCTGCTGCCAAACCCACCTGCTTCCTGGATCCAATATATCCATCTCCCGCACCCGTCATCACGCCGTCCCACCCTCCCCCATCCCCACAACTGGCTCATTCTGACCCCTGACCCCATTCCATCCTCCCCCAACCCTGACCTGACTCCCTCACTGTCTTACCTGCCTTCGAGAGTGGCCAGCAAACCCTCGACATGCACAGAAAGGAACCAGACTTCTCGCCACCATTCACCAACTTCGCACATGGCCAGAAGCACTTTTACAGCAGTCATCAAAAGGTAGCGTTGGCAGAACACTTGTTCTGCCATTACTATGGGCCCATAGGATTGGGTTGTCGGCACATCACTACTGCTTGTGACACAATAACAATAGCTAGCCCTTTCAGCTCTGTGTATGTGTATGGGGGGAGGGGGTGTAAGCATACATGTGCATGCATGTAGACATGCCATGGGTATGCCATTTCCAGGAGCATCCCTGTGACAAGGTAGAGTGCTTAAATAAAGCAAGGTTTGACAATATAACAACTAAGGCTTTTGTGGTTGGCATTCTCATAGAAAACAAAACTGTTCCATTGGGCTCTAGGACCACATTCCCCAAGTTGAGCTCTTCCTAACATTTTGCCCTTAACTCTGAAAGGCATTGTCAAAGGACTGAAATAGCACCTAAAATGTCAAAACCACCAGGCGCAGGATGTAGAAGCTCTACTAAAATATCAACAGAAAGACTAAAACAAATTTTCCAAGACAAAAGTTTGCTAAGACCTCAGTCCTGGGTAATTCAAATTAAACTCTACCCTCTACAAACACTCACTCCCATCTGAATACAGAGGGGGGAAAGGAGGGTATTTATAACCACAGACTTTCCTAAATCAGGAAGTCCCGCTAATCAGCTCCCTGATTGCTTTCCTCAAACTCCCAATTGAATAATCAATCACTTGTTTCATCTGCTCGATGTCCAGCTCCGTTCTTCTTAAAGGCACCTACAGTTCCTCCCTGCTCTCCGCTGAACCTTAAGATTTTAGTGTTTTCGCATACAGCAGTCCAAGCGCAGCTTAGGCTAAGGGTTTCCTCCTTACGATTCATGTTCCTGTGATGCTTTTGGATCTCTATAGCCTCTCTATAAATCCATGCCTTGTAGTGCTGTTTAACTAGTACCTGTGACTGGGCAAAATAATTGGATGTTCAACTAAAGCTGATACAGCTCCATACAGGGCATCTGATTAATTTTGCCCAGATGCAGGTAAACTTGGGGAATGTGGTCCTAAAGCCTGTAGGAAGAATTTTATTTGCCATGAAGTTTGAAAATGTTCTGTAATCCTGAAGAATGCCAAAGCAATTAATCCAACACCATGCCAATGCTGGTCTCTTGTGTTAGGGGCATTTAAACATTTGACTTGTTGGTTTCCAGTGATAATATCTTAGGACCCCTGACTCACTTCTTACACTATAGGTACAATGTAGTTGAGGATTCCCCCGGCTCCATCTCACACCATTCCTATAATGTAGAAATGATAAATCACATGGGACAGGTTTTCTGTACATGAAGAGAATCATGCAAGTATCAAAGGCTGGATGAGGTACTGGTGTGGAGTTGGTCACAGGAATATAATCCTTCCTGTGTGGTTTACACATTCCAGAATGACGAAAGGGAGCCATGAGAATGTTGCCACTCCTGTAATGTGGGAATTGGACTACAGAGAATTCTGGTCAAAGTTATCAAAGCAGAGTGCTATACTACATTTTTTTAAAGTCCCATATTTTTATCCTTGAAGGTTGTGGGAATATTGTGATCAAGGTGTGAAAGGAACATATAATTGTGGATAATAGCCAAGGAACCTAGAACTTTAGTGAAGCATTGCCTTCAACTTCAGTTTCGTTCAGGAATTTGGCCTGAAAGGCTAAAGAAGTGCATAAAGAGTTGTCAAGGAATACAGGAAGCAAAGACTGAGGTGTACCCATCATGTGCTTTGTTGATTGAGGATGAACATTAGGTTTCATTTATCAGATATTTGAAGGTGGAACAGAAGACTTTGTGCTGCTGCCATGGTGTTCACATTCATCCCATTATCACCCATTATTATTATGGTTTGACAAGAGATGAGAGCAGATAAAACATAAGTGCGTGTGCCCAACAGGAAATGATTCCTGTATCACGCAACTTTTATGTCTGACTTAGAACACAATTGGGAAACTGATTGCAGGTACTAACAGACGTAACTAATTAATATACTAATTGTATAATTGACTGGCTAGCTGTAGAAATGGACTTCACTTTACACGAAGATGAGAACACGGGGTAAATTGCTGTCCCAGAGCCCAATCCTGGGCTCGGCGCACCAGCTCACCACCTGTGCACATTGTCGCAAACGTGCCATAAGGCAATTTGCAGGCCCTACCACCGGGCGAGCGCTAGTGGTAGCCCAGAGCTGTCCAGTGCAGGGCTACCACTGGGTGGGTACCCAACCTCCATCACTCGGTGGTCGCCACCCAGCGGTAGGACCTGCAAATGTGCCTTATGGCCGCTGGCACACAAAACCCAGGATTGGGCTTGAAAGTCCCCTTCTCCTGAGGAGCCACCGGGGGCTGCCCAAAGCATGCAGGATGCAGCGGCAGCCATTTTCAGCACCAGGCAGCTCAAGATTGGACTGTCATTCATAAACTCTTCATTGTACAATTTATAACATTTAAATATATATATATATATATATATATATATATATATATATATATAAAATCCGGAGCCGGAGTCCCTGAGGCAGTTCATGGCTGAACACAGTCATGTTCTGGCAACTCCTGCGACGTCACTGGAACCAACCGTATTGGCCTCTGCCTTTCCATTGGACCATTTCAGCGACGTGGAGAGGGGGGGATTTGCTGCACGGGAAACAGCCTATCCTCCATACCTACTTTACCCAGGCTTCGCGCTCTGGAGAGGACACTCTGTTCCAGAACCACCATTCAGAGCGCGATACCATAGTCTTCCGAGACTGAAGGATGCCAACAACATATCTTATATGCTGTGGGCTTGTGAGTTTACATGTGTTGAAGGCCATTTCTGTGATGGGTTGTATATTGACTGCTTTGTCAATTTTACTACATTATTATATATCTATATATATTTTATAGTTGTGTTATTGATTAGTTTTGTATGTTGTACTTGTTGTATTTGTTGATATTAATACTATTAGTCACCTGTTGGGGAAACGGGGGTAAAAACAGATTAAATCAATCAGTCAAAGGATGTGACAAATGATGTATTTATTATTTATTTAAATTATCTGTATCCTGCCTTTCACCTCCTGCAAAATACACAATAAAATAGAATACAAACAAAGCAAATAAGAGTAACAAAACACAGATTAAACGGTATACAGCACCAGAAATAATAAAACCAAACAGCATAACTAAGAGGAGACAGAACAATCAACATAAAATTAAATGCCAAAGTCTGAACAGAACAGAAACATTTGCAGTTGCCATTGGAACAGTGAAAGTAATGGGGTCAGCCATGCATTCAGGAGCAAGGAATTCTATAACCTGGGTGCCACTGAGAAGAAGGCCCTCCTGCACGTCATCACCAAACATACCTCTGCTAATTACGGACATGCAAAAAGGCCTTTGTTGATCTCAGAGGGTAGACACGTTTCATACAAGGGTTGGTCCCTCAAGTTCTCTGAACTCAAGCTGTTCTGGGCTTTAAAGATCAAAACCTGTCCCTTGAATTGCATCTGGCAACCAATGCAGTTGACAAAGGCTCACTACCCCTTATGCCAGTCAACAGCCACGCAGCAGCATTTCACACTAGTTTCCAAACAGTTTTCACAGCAGCTCCATCTAGA
The DNA here is from genome assembly GCF_035046505.1 of Tiliqua scincoides. Taxonomy (NCBI): domain Eukaryota; kingdom Metazoa; phylum Chordata; class Lepidosauria; order Squamata; family Scincidae; genus Tiliqua; species Tiliqua scincoides. The sequence goes on from NC_089821.1 coordinate 16,249,807, forward strand.
GTGCATTTCAGTAATCAAATGCAATGCAACCAGCGTCTGAACAACCAGGATCACATCTAATTGGCTCAAGACTGGATGCAGTGGCACACTTTAACTTGGCTGTCAAAAGGATCCTGGGCCACGGCTGACACCAATCCATCTAGGAACACTCCCAAAATGCAAATCTGCTCCTTCAAGTGGAGTGCAACTCCATCCAGAACAGGCTGACAATTCACAACATGGGTCACAGATCTCCTAATGGCATCTCTGTCTTGTCCAGATTTAATTTCAACTGAATTTCAACAATTTCATCCTCAGACAACCAGGTACTGTCTCAGATAGCCATCCAGAACTTCCACAGCCTCCCTAGTACAAGCTGGGAAAAAGTTATTCCTCTGGGTGCCATCCAGATCCTGATGACAGCTTACTCCAACCCCTCAATTGCCTCCCCCAGAGGTTTCAGATAAGATGTTTATTCATTTGTCAGGGAAAAACCTATCTACCTGGTCCTGATAGTCATGTGATTTATTATTTTTTTAATTGAAGAAGTTGCTTAAAATCTCTTGTTCTGTTTAGCAAAACACCTACAAAATACATCAGAGAGAGCTGACACAGCTGTTAAGCTCTGTCAGCTGATAGAAGATAATTTAGTTGACCATTCATCTGGCTGATTGTTAGGGAATGAACCCAAGGCTGTTGCTCAGTGGTAAGAGAGCGTGCTCTGCCTGCCAGAGGTCCCACATTCAATCCCTGGCACTTCAAGGTCAGGTTGGGAAAGACTTCTTTCTCAAACCCTGGAGAGCTGATCAAGCTGCTGTTAATCAGTGCAGTCAGTACAGAGCTAAGATGGACTAATGGTCTGCAAAGAAGTTGAGTTGAGGGGGAGCTAGTGGGAGCATGTTTTGGAACTTCTACAGCAGGAGTGGTAATGTCATCAGGTGGAACATTCAGACGTTGTCTCTAAAACCTTTTTCAAAAGAGCTTAGTAATGAAAAAGCATCAGGCTCTACAGGAGGCAAACTGAGAGCCCAATCCTAAACAGTGCGAGCCGGCATACCGGCCATTACTAACCGGTGCTGGGCTAGCGCCGGTGGATCACTGGTGCTCACCGCTTGGCAGTTGTGTGGACCGCCAGGTGGCAGAGAGGTAGACAGGGGCGTGAGGCAGAGGCATTCCAGGGGGGGAGGCAGGCAGAGGGTAGGAAGAGGGCAGGGAGGAGGCATGTCAGGGGGAGAGATCAGGGCGCAAGGGAGGTGGGACCAGTGGAGCTCCACTCCACCGGATTCTGAGCCTCCATGTTGGGTCTGCCACCTGACACGGAGGCTCTTGATTCTACAGTGACCCAAGGATTGCTGTAGAATCAAGTAGCCCCACTGCAGGGCTATTCACCTTACCCGGGGGAAGAGGAAGAAAGTCCCCTTCTCCCAAGGTGCTGCCTGTTTAGCACTCAGGATGCCGTGGCAGCCATTTTCTGTGCCACGGTAGCCTCACACTCAGGGCAGCATAGGACTGGGCTGTGAGATATTTGTTTAGGCACATATGTTAATGTCTGGGCCATCACTTTCACAAGGGTTGCCTGAGACACAGTACATAGCTCCTATAAGGCTGCAATCCTGTGCACATTTACCTGGGAGTAAGAGTCCTACTGAACATGTAGCCCTGGAGGTTTGGATATGGGAGATATCATGACAAGCTCCTGAACAATATTTACCACTTGGTCCGTGTATAATGCGATCTCCTATATACCTATATCAATTAATCGGTTACATTGCAATGCATATTACTCAGAGCATAAATATAGGTGAGGCTACAATTTTCCCTCATTTGTGAAATCACTGGCACTCATTTTTACAGAAGAAAAAAGTATTTATGCCATCCTTAGTATATATTTGTCAGTTAAGGAATCTGGAAAACTGAATATTTCCTGTTGCAGGGATTCACCTGAATATCCCTATTTAAAGGATATATTGGAATTGATCTCAACTGTGCAGTGCCTGTGGTTGTATTTGTCAGAAGGAACATTATGTTCCCTGATGTAGCAGTAAGTACAGTAAGAAATGAGTGCACATGGAAAAGCCTTTCTGTGTGGATAAACTCAAATATATGCTTCAATCCATAGACAAGGACAGATGCGAAGATCCACTTCCATGTGTATTTAGGTCATCATCCACCACAAAGGTAAACAGATCAAGGTAAACAGATCAAGATAAGAAGATGCAGGTGCACTTATATTGAGTCATATGTGCAAAGTGTTCATGTTCATATTGCATGCAATGTGTCCCTTAGCTTCTCCATGTTAAAGGGATATGAAATTTCACACTCAGTCTTGATGAAGGGGAAATCTGCATCCTTATTTATCTAACCTGATTACCCTGTATTGTGTTTTTCCTTCAAGAGGCTGAGACTGGTGTACATGGGGGGTTACCGCTCTTTATTCATGTGATGTAGAAAAAGAAGACACTAAGAAAATGGTCAATGAGCCAAGTTCAAGACAAATTTTCTATCCATTACATCATGAGTAATGTAGAGTAAGAACCAAGTAAGTAAGAATGTAGAGTAAGAGCAAAGAGATGGTCTTTGTTGCTCCTTTTCTTTTTCAGCAAATTTGGCCTAAGGAAGAAAGAGCTGCCACCCACACAGCAGAGTGTCCTTCAACATCAGCCCCAATAATTACTGGGGACAATGACTAATTTTAAATTGCAATCCAAACATTTATTTATTGCTCTACCAATGATCTTGGTTAAAACTTGCACCGCTTATAGCTTCTGTTGTTTCTTCCTTTGCACTGCTGCCCGCAAGGCTTCCACAATCGTGTCTTCATTGTTCAGGACGTTATACTCCATCAGTGTCGTCAAGCTGTTGAAATTGTCCTCTGAGAAGGTGATTTCTCTTGTAGTAAACGGGGAGAAAAAAGTAGAGACATCTATGTCGCCTTCTTTCATTTCTGTGGGGCTGCGTTCCACACCTATGGAGAATATATCACAGTGAGTTCCAGCAAGAAAGCTTTAATCTAGGCATAACAGCATAACCTGGGAATGAAGACCCTGGCCTCTGAGGGTCCTGGCCTGAGGACTCTGGCCTCTGCCCCCTTAAGGGGTGGGGGCAGCGAGTAGGCAGGGAGGAGGCAGAGACGTGATCCCCAGGATCGCATCACTAAAGGGGCTGCAGGGGCTTGGCTGGACTTACCAGAGCCTCCTGCAGCCCCCCAGGGGTTCAGGGAGCCCTGCGTGAGCATCTGCAGGGCTCCCCAGGTCTTCAAAAGTGAAAGCGCAGTGATCGTGCTCCACTTCCGGTTTTGCGGAGGTGGAGTGCGATCGCTCCACTTTCACTTTTAGAAGCCTGGAGAGCCCTGCAGATGCTCGCACATGGCTTCTTGCACCCCAGGGAGGCTGCAGGAGGCTCTGATAAGTCCAGCCAAGCCCCTGCAGCCCCCTTAGCGACACAATTCCCTGGATCCTGTCGCTAAGGCAATCCACTGCCTCCCCTCTACCCTCACAAGGACTTACACGCTCTCAAACTCTCCCTGAGAGTTTGAGAACCACTGCTATATACCATTAGCAGAGCAATTCTAGGGTCTGGCAGACACAAAAAGAATAGTAATTTAACTGATGAAGCACCTGAGTTTATTGAACAAGAGATAGCCAATGAAGATAATTATTTGGGTGGATATAGTCATTCGGTCATTGGGAAATTCAATTATTTTTGACAACTTACCAGGTGCTTTGTATTTTCGGAAGGTATCATTGACCAATGGGAAAAAGAGCACTACTGGAGCTGCTGCATTATCTTGATCTTCAAACACATAGCACTCCTTCAGGTTTTTCTTCTCTTCCGCACTGAGTTCTGTTTTGGGAAAGGGAATTCCCTGCTCAGACACATACTTTGCAAATTTGTCCAGATTCTGGATAAACAAAGCACAAGAAAATGAACCATTAGAGTCAAATCATAAACAATTAATGGTTTAATTAATGTCATGATATCGTTATTTCCAGTAGGCACAGCATTATGCTGGTAAGGAAAGAAATAATGATGAATAGACTTTGCATACCAATCTCAAAAGCAAATAAATGTTTTGCATCCTGAAATCTAGTAACCCTGCCATATTACAAATTCAGTCCATGATATCAGTTCTGGAACTCCTTTTCCTAATATTTTTGCACAGATTAAGCTTGCATATTTTTGGGAAACTTAAAAAATATACTCCACAGCACTTGCTGCATTTTAGCTTTTGCAGCATGGTCCTGCAAGCATTCAGAAGCAGTTGTGTGATAGCTAATAACAGAAAGGAAGATGTTGAGGTCACATCATTGCATCACCGCATGGGCGAGAGAAATGGACAATTAAAAAAATGCTGCAGTGCAATTCATCAGCCATATCAAGGACACTATTGAATCAGTGCCCATGACATTCACATGGCTCAACAATTCTCCAGATCTCAACAGCCCCACCATCTAGAGAAAGAACTATGATCTTACCCCAATGATATATTCAGACTCTGCACTTTAAAAAACAAATCTATGCAAAGATCAGCCAATTTCTGAAGAAAAGCTAAAATTTGCAACTTATATAACGTATACAAATTTAAGTGATGCAAACTGAGCAAAGGAATGTCTTCTGAAAGCTGTTGACAACTCAAAAATCAGAAACCTGTTTTGGAAGTGATAGAACAATAGGTAAAATTTGATGCTTCTCACCAAAGTCTGTGGTCCCCCACTGTAATTTAAGTGTAGTATAATATCAACTTTCCTCTCAGGTCTCAGAAGGGGTGGATTGCTGGTGTTGATGAAAAACCCAGTGTCAACCAGAGATAGAGGACACCCGGCTGTTTCCATAAGTTTGGTTGGCTGAGAATCCAGTATGGTATCTGAAATGCATATATTTCCAGTCAACTTTCTTTAAAAGAAAAAAAGTCCCTCCAAGAAAATAAAGGAGTAACCTCTTCTTCTTCTCCTCAGACTTCTTGTATTACTGTTTTACATTCAGAACAGGGGAATGTTCCATACATTTAGAGGCAATTGTCCCTTCTATTCATTTATGGGCAGCCTACAGTTAGTTGCTGTAAAGTTGAATCAGAAACCTGTGGTAACTTAAGCATTCTCCTGCCCTGCTGGGGATGTGGGTAAGCTAGGGTTTATTCATTATTAAAGGATCTTTCTGCTAGAAGGCTGTTATTGGTTTGTACTCTGACATATAAGTTAGGCCCAGCTTCTATTGGAATGTACTGGGTCAAGACTGGAATTTAGCCTAGTCAGCTACTACTTACTACAAGAGTCAGAGGCCACTCCAAGCATAGAGTAATGGGTACAAAATTATTGAGGTAGACACCAATTTAAAACAAGCAGGTAGTAACACTTCTTCTTAGTTTAGACCTCCTACCTACCCACTCAAAAAAAAAAAAAAGCAGCATGCTTTTCACACCCGAAAGCAGTTTAATCATATGTAATTCCATGGAATTTCCATTGATTAATGAATGAGTTAACCAGTGAAAACTCATATGATCAATTAACTAATCATTAGATGATCTAAAGATAACCAGTGCAATAAAATTTAACCTTTTTAAAGAGCTGGACCAGGAAGGTCTAACATCAAGCCAATGTTCAGACTTGACATTTCCTGGGTGTCCTTGGACCAGTCATTCTCACTCAGCATAAGCTACCTCACAGGGTTGTTGTGAATTTAAAAGGAAGGGAAAACACCATATATACAACCCTGACCTCCCTGGGGAAAGGCATATACATGCAAAAAATGTATAGAATAATACTCTGAAGTAGCATTGTGTTCACCTGCCCATCCCAGTGGTTCCTTACTATCCATCATACCCATTAAACAGGCACATTTTACCAGATTATTCTGCATTTGTAACTGATGTTTGCCATCTAACTGTATTGACTATCAAAAGAAAAGGGCATTCAAAATGAAACCACCGTGATACATTCACTAGTACACACTATTTTCCGGTTTTGATAATTTTGGACAATCTGTGGGGAAACAAATCTACATTTAAAAAGCGGGAACAAAGCAGTTGTACAACCAACCAATAGCATGGAATCCATGCAGATAAATTCAGCGAAAGTAGGTGTCAAGCAGCCCAAAGTTTTTTTTTGCACATAGCCAGGGATTGCTTGGTTGTCCATCTGCTTCTACTTTGATGGAGAAAGTTTTCAGATCTAATTGGAAGAAAGTAATTGTCTCTCAGACCTACTCATGCCACACAATGAATTCGGAGTTCACCAATCATAAAGACTCACTATTTTGCTCTGTCAAATGTTGATGAGGTAGATCCCTGTGAGGTTGTTAGCCGGACTGGTTAGACCAGGGTGTGTTGAGGGAAGGACGACAGTATCTTGTACATCTGACAAGATACCACCACCACCACCACCACCACCACCACAAATCTAGTTATTTTACTGTGCCTTTCCACGTAGAAAATTGTTCGTTCTCCAAGTATTTGTCATTCAGCTGGAAGCCTTTCATGAAATTCGGACTTTCTGTTATTGTTGGGCGTCCTGTTAAGACATCTCGGATAGCAAAAGAAAGCGGGCCCTGGGGAGTGATCAGCTGAGTTTCTAGCTCATGTGGCCTTGTAGGTGGAAGAGAGTCATCTGCATAAGAAAAGGAGAATGGTTAAGGGCCCTTTTCTGTTCATATGCTCATGAGTACCAGAACAGGTTAGTCTCATTGGAAGCTGATATCATTGGTTCCCAAACTTACCTGGATCATGACTCCCTCACAGCCTCTTCTTCCCTGCTCAGTCAGGTGCTGCTATCTCGGATCTTGCAAGATCTTGAAAGATCCAAGATGATGGCACCCAAATCTCACACGATTTCATGAGACCCAAGAAGGCAGCTCCTAAAATTTGTAAGATTTGGATGCTGCCATCTTGGATCTTGCAAGATTTCACGAGCTCCATGATGGCAGCAAATGGGAACAGGTAGGAGGAGTCACCAGGGACAACCCACAACACCCCTGTGAGTGTGCCTCAATGCCCTAAGGCAGCAATTCTCAACACTGGTGTGCGGCAAATGGTCCGCAGGTGTGCCATGTGAATTTGGGGGAGGGTAATTTATTATTAGGGCCATTGGGGGATGTTAGCTTCCACCAGCAGCATGGTATGCCTTGTCAATTATCAAAAAGTTGATGGTGTGCCTTGACAATTTTAGCAACTTGTCAGTGCGCCATGAGATGAAAAAGGTTGAAAATTGCTGCCCTAAGGCATCATAACACACACTTTGGGAACCCATAGCTGGTATTGTCTGCTGAGAGTAAATTTACAGAATCTCAGAAATGATGCTTGAACATTTGCTTTGCATGCAGAAAGTTCCTGTTCCTCTCTCTGGTATCTCCAGTTAAAGGATCTGAGGAAGCAAGGTTTGGAGAGGCTTGTCCAAGGCTTTGGAAACCCACAGCAAATCAGAGAAAATACTGAGTTAGATGGACTAATAGTCTGATTCAATAAAAGGCAGCTTCAAAAGTGATAAAAGGCAGCTTCAAAAGTGATCGAAATCCTGCATAACTGATTGGCCCAGACTTATGGTTGGCCAATCGGGTGACAGATCGAAATCCTACCATCCAATTGGCCCTCTAGTTAATGTTTCAGTTGCAACAGTCATGGGGAGTCTGGGTGGAGCTAAAGGGTATAAAAGCCAGGGGTGTTTGCCTTGTGTCAGATTCATTCAGATTCATTGCCAGGTTCTGTTCTGAAGATGGAATAAACATATTGAGCTGTTAACTCTATGCCTTCCTTTATTCACATGGACCTGGTTAGTACTTGGATGGGAGACCGCCTGGGAATACCGGGTGCTGTAGGCTTATACCATAGTCTTTCGAGACTGAAGGTTGCCAACCAAAATCGCATTTCAGTCAAAAAACACATACCTGAAGTTTAATCACAGAGGGAATAAAAAAGCCAGCTTTTTACTACAACCGCTGCTACAAATATATAACAACAGATATCAAACAAAAGCATCTAAAGTTTGTTTTCACAAGCAATTGTGACTTTCTCACAAGTAATCAGAATACACAGTGAACTGTGCATTGTCATGAACTTGGCATGAAGAGGATTTTGTCTCTTGTGTAATCAATGAAGGATTTTTTTCTTTCATGACTTGCAATATCTTGTGTCACTGTCCAATCCTACATCTGATAACTTACTGAATAGGGCCAAGGTTCCCAAACTGGGATATCACAATGTACTATTTAGGAAAAGTTCTGTCACTGCCCCTTAAGGGGCAGGGTGACCACGATGGCAATAATGCAGTTGGGGCGATCGCACTGCTGCCAGGAAGGGAAGAGTTTTTTAAACTTACCTGGGGGTCACTATGGCTCTCTGGAGGGTTCAGGGAGCCTGCAACTCCCTCTGCAGTCCTCCAAGGAGCTCCAAAGCCTGCTGTGAAAAGGGAAAGAAAAAAACCCATTTCTGGTTTCACAACAAAAACAGGAAGTGGGTTTTTTTTTCTTTTCCTTTTCACAGCAGTTTGGAGCTGCGGGAGGACTACAGAGGGGGTCAAAGACTCCCTGCACCCCAGAGAGCCATAGTGTCTCCGGGGTATGTTTTAAAAACCCTTCCCTCAATGGCTGCAGCACGATTATACCGATCACATTCCTCTGCTCCCCTCCCTTGCAAATACTTAACTGGTTCCCAAACTCTTCCTGGGTTTCCAAACTCTCTCTTCCTGAGAGTTTGGGAACCACTGAAATAAGGGAAAGAAATATCCATACAGTCAATACTAGATTACATGCTGTCTCTTCCTACTGGAGCAAGTTTATCTACGCAACAGGGGCAAGACGACAATAAATAGTTCTTTAAAAGAGAAGTAAGGCAGGGGAGAATTGCTTTACCAATGTCACATATTTTGTCTCTTGTCCACCTGTGCCAGAAATCTTCTGAGTCCTTGGCCATGTTCCAGAAAAACATGAAATCCATTGAAAAGATACTGCTCCACATCCCTATGAAATATCAGAAATGTAAAAGTATAAAACAAGTGAGATCTTAGAAGGAAACAGTTTTTTTCTCATTCTGCTGGAACTCACTGCATCTTTTAAAATATTAAAAGTACACTGAAACATCTAGTTATGTAAAATACAGACTTTGCCAGTCTTATGGTCTTAAGAATGCATAATTTTTGCATTATGGTCCCATTTTCCCTAAACTATGGGATGTTGCAGCACAACCTTTATTTGTGTAGGTGTGCTTTTTCAGTTTTATGTTTTTGCAAATTTTGGTTTTTTTGACAAAAATGAGAAATGCAGAAAGTGCCGTTATGTGTTTTTATTCCACGGGTGCATTTATATAAATTATAATTGCTTTAAAAGTGTACTAGGTAGGTGAAAACAGTGGTATAGTGTCAGCAGATGCAGCCACATACGTGTAGAGGTGTTACAGAATATGTAGCAGTGTTAGAGATCAGTTCTATTTTTTTGCAGATTTCAGGATGCTTTTTTGTTTTTGTACAAAAATAGGAAGTGCAGAAAAGCAGTGTTATGTGTTTTTATTTTGTTATTCCTGAAAAAATCTCATCTCTATAATATTTATTTCTGCCCCAATTCTGGTAGGAAGGCATAACTAGGATGGACAGATGTAAAGGTGGATACAAGTCCTGTAGTTTTAATGAGTGTTAGTGATGCCACCAAAGTTCATAGCTACCTGATTTTGAATATGAATGTTTCCAGCTTGTAATGAAAACTGATTGACAATTTCTGGGACTGTATACCTGCTAATTCGGCAGGTAGGACACTGAAAGCTAAGCTATCTGTTTTTTTTGGAAATGCACAAATATCTGTCTGTCGCATTTTTCTACCACCATTCCTCCTAGGAGCTCAGAGTGTTGTACATAGTTCTTCCCTATATTTTGTCCTCACAACAACCCTGTGAGGTAGGTGAGGCTGAGAGAGAGTAACTGGCCCAAGGTCAGGAAGCTTCATGGCAGAGCAGCAATCTGAACCTGAACCTTCCAGGTATAAGTTCAGCTCTCAAGCCACTACACCATCCTGGCTCCAGCTTTAATCCAGCTGAAATTAATCAACTGCTATGGAACTGTATCGGTGACAAAGATAACTGCTCTGTAGATGCAGCACAGAATTTCTTTAGCCCTTATTTCTCGGGATCAATGGTATCAGCCAGATCTTGCAAATGTCTTCTGTAGTTACAGTATGCTTTGTTAACTCAAAAGCCATTACTTTCTTCATAGCTGTATTGTTCGGGGAAGGTTATTGAGTTTCCAAGTGACTCTTCACAATAGCTAGTGCTGGAAATACAATTCCCCGGTTACAATACAATATAGTACATGCATGCAGCACTTACCTGCATATGGCTAGAAGCATAAAGAACCATGAGAGAATCCTCAGAAAAGTTTGCAATTTTCAAGCTAAATTTGAATTGATGATGGGCAACCCAATCCTGAGCTGCCCGGGGCGCACGGCTGCAGTGGCGCCGAGAACGGCTCTCGCCGCATTCTGTGTGCCTCAGCCTGCCGCAGACGGCAAATCAGAAGAAGGGAACTTTTGTCCTTCTCCCAGATAAGGGGAGTAGCCCCGCAATGGGGCTATTCACTTTACTGCCGATCAAAAGGTTGGTGGTAAGGTAAAGGCGTTCATGTAGGGTGCCGAGTCCCACACGAACACTTTGGTTCTGGCAGACCAGAGCTTAACAGGACCCGCTTCCCTCCCACCCCTGGCACACCTCCCGCCGCCCTTTCTCCATCTCCTGCCTCCCCATCATGCCTCCTCCCTGCTCTCTCTCCGCCCTCCAACTGCCTCCCCCCTCCCCGGAACACCTCCTCCCTGCCCCCCACCCCCGCTTACCATGCCGTGGCTCGGCGGTCCGTGAGACCGCCAAGCAGCGGAGGATGGGTGCCCGCCCAGTGCTAGCCCAGCACCAGTCAGCACTGGGCTATCACAGGTGCTGGCCTGGCGGTAAGCCTCACAGACATGCCTTACGGCATGTTTGCGACAGTGCGCTCCAGCGCAAAGCTGGAGCGCTGAGTTCAGGATTGGGCTCTTAGTTTTTCCACCACTAATGTGATGGATGCCCTGTTTTATCCCTATTTTGTTTGCCGATTTTTTTTCCTTATTTTTGGACACTTTTAACTCTCCACAAGATCCTGCAGGTTCAGCAGCTAAAATTGGGTAGAACATCCTTCTACAGCAGCATTATTCCTTTGTTTAAAACTCAATTATCCACCAGCTAGATGTACATGTGGATTTAATAAACATTCTTCCTAGTTAGATGGGTGTATTGGGACTGGGAGGGGGGCGGGATCAGTGGGGCTGGAATGCGCTGTATCCTATCCCCTTTTCCAGGTATGAACTGCCAACACAGGTCAACTTGGACTTCATCCAAGTTGACCCACTGCAGCTGCTGGGGTTTACCCTGGGGCAAGGGGAGAAATGTCCCCTTACTTCGAGGAGACCTCCAGCAGTTGAAATTCTGCATCAGTGTAGGGGAATTTAATTAGGGTTGGGCTGTGAATGAACTAACTATCCCTGTAATAATTATGCTGGTGAAATGAAAATCACTGTTTTTAAAATAAATAAATAAATAAATAAATAAATAAATAAATAAATAAATAAATAAATAAATAAAAGTATTTAGACAATTAGAGAACAATCAGTTATTTTGTAATGGGGATTCTGACACATAATCCTACTTTGTTCCAACTACAATTGTACTAGTTTATTTTGTTAAACAATAGATATAAATTTACCTATCAAGAAGGTGATCCGAGTTTCTGGAAGCTTCTGCACCAGTCGTCCCATGAAATACTTACTACCAAAATCTTCTGCACGAACATATGCTCCGTATCTGAAGTTTCCTACCTCGTAAGGCGTGAACTCCAGCCATTCTGTAAATCAGTGCAACACAATGGAGTTTACAATTTAAATTCTTAATTTTGAAACTGACTAAAACATGCAGAACGCAGCTTCTTTATTGGCCCTGGCTATACTGTAGTCTTCTTTACCTACGAGTTAAAGGAGATCAGCTGCTCCTTTAAATGGGTAGATAAGAACTGTTGCTTTTAAATACATGACCATAGCTGCTGAGGAAGATGGGCTGGTCTGAGGCAACAGTGATATACACATTTCCATTCAGAGAGGTGATGTTAAGCTGGTTGCTCATGTCTCTCCTTCACCTGCTGACTGTTCTGATATCCAGCGGAACAGACCAGCATCCCTTCCTCAGAATTTTACACATATCTTTCCATGCACACATTCTTTCATTATGAACTGAGCTATGAACACACTGAAGGTGCAAGCCAAAGGAGCAAATTCACCAGCACAGTGGTTTCTGCACCAGCAGAGAGTACGCAGTGCAGTGGGGAGGCCTGTGCTACCCCATCGAAGCTGCATCCAGCCCTTCTGCTAGAAGGTGCAGGTATGGTCAGGCCAGTAGGTGGACATAGGGGGTTCAGAGGCAAGGAGGGCGTGTTCCAGGAGAGGGGAGGGCAGAACAGCGGGTGAATCAGGCCTGGGAGGGGGTGGGATCAGTAGAGCAGGCCTCCGCTGTAACCTATCCCCCTTCCTGGGCCTGCCAGCATTACACGGGACCTCTTAGACTTGTGCCTACTATTTAAAAATATTGCTGTTTAGCCTAGGGAGACAAAGTGAAACTCAAGGTAAAGTCAAACCCAACGATTCCTTTGGAGAGGATTTTTGGTCTGTGAACTAGATCTGAAATGAAAGCAAAACCCTCTTGGTTGCCTTGACCCGGAACCAAACCTCTAAACACAACATAAGAACAGCCCCACTGGATCAGGCCATAGGCCCATCTAGTCCAGCTTCCTGTATCTCACAGTGGCCCACCAAATGCCCCAGGGAGCACACCAGATAACAAGAGACCTCATCCTGGTGCCCTCCCTTGCATCTGGCATTCTGACTTAACCCATTTCTAAAATCAGGAGGTTGCGCATACACATCATGGCTTGTACCCCATAATAGATTTTTCCTCCAGAAACTTGTCCAATCCCCTTTTAAAGGCGTCTAGGCTAGACGCCATCACCACATCCTGTGGCAAGGAGTTCCACAGACCGACCACACACTGAGTAAAGAAATATTTTCTTTTGTCTGTCCTAACCCGCCCAACACTCAATTTTAGTGGATGTCCCCTGGTTCTGGTATTATGTGAGAGTGTAAAGAGCATCTCCCTATCCACTCTGTCCATCCCTTGCATAATTTTGTATGTCTCAATCATGTCCCCCCTCAGGCGTCTCTTTTCTAGGCTGAAGAGGCCCAAACGCCGTAGCCTTTCCTCATAAGGAAGGTGCCCCAGCCCCGTAATCATCTTAGTCGCTCTCTTTTGCACCTTTTCCATTTCCACTATGTCTTTTTTGAGACATAGTGGTCACCAAATGTGGTGACCAGTTCAAAATACCTGGTCCAATAATCAGGCACTCGTGTTTCAGTTGAATGGTTAATGTTTTATGTATCCTTTATGTACCCTGTTGTTTATATTTGGTTTGTAAAAATCTTTTTAAAAAATCAAAAGTACTTTGAAAAATAAGGGACCTTTCTTAAATTAAATATTTAATATTATATTCATTTTCTAGTTACACTGAGAGAAACTAAGAGCGCAACCCTATTCCGAAGTAAGTTGCATTTATCTCAGTGGGACTTATACCCATTGGATACCCAGGTGTATAGGATTGTAGCCTAAGTTTGATATTATTCTGCATGAAAGACATCTACTCCAGTTCAAAGTGTCTTCTGACCTGCTATTAAACCACACTTACAGTTTGCAACTGGAACAAACCAGAGTTGAAAAATCATGATGAACCTGAAATGGAACTGAACCCAACATTGTAATTAATTAGCTTAAATCCTGGCCCATGACTGATTTGAGGTCTGACACTCCTTTACACAATCCTAGGCAAGTCTATTCTGACATAAATCCCACTGACTTATTCCCTGATAAGTGTCTAGGATCTTCAGCCTCGGATACTGGTCATGGACACCTGCTTAATGTCTGTCTGACATCATTTCTATTACATTAACTTGTCAGGAACAGGAAGGCTTCTGCTGGTACTTGCCACAGGATGGGATGGCTCCTGTGGATACTTGAGTTTGGGCAGCTGAGGTTTTTCCAGCCCCTCCCACACGTACCTCACCCTGAGCTTGCTGGGCAGGCTACTCTGAGGTTGGAAAGTCCAGCCCTGGACTTGTGTACAACTTTTAACAGCTACAAAGCTAAAGGGACCCAGGTTGTTGATATTGTTGGCATTGTTATGAATATTTACATACTGCTTTTCAACAGGAATAGTTCACAAAGCAGTTTACATAGTAAAATAAATCTCACTAAAGGTTAATAAAGGTTGCCATACACTGGAGAAAAAAAAAAAGTACTTGGTCTAGAATCCTGAATTTCCAAAATGAGGCTACTGGTGGTTGTTTGCAACTTATCATCAGATAATGTTATTGCACAGCCTTCTCCTTCTATCTCAGATGATTTAGAGATATTCAAAATACATGTTTGAAACTGCATGGTTTGAATTTTCAAACATGTTTGGAACCTTTCATTAGTAAAAGATAAAAACTCAAAATTATTATTAACAGATATAGATGTCCCAGTAGATACACAACAGCCACATTAATAATAGCAACTTTACCTTTAAAATCTTGAGCACTGTAGTCTTCTTTGAGGCTGATTGCCACATAAATGGGCAAGGGGTTCTGGCCCTCATTCACAGCCATTTGCTGATCTGAGACTGTATGATTATCTTTCTGCCAAGTTGAGACAAGAACAATTATGGTCAGTATTACAGGTTCACGCATTTACGGTCTGATCTGGGTATATTTGCGTGTTGTGTCTGCCTGTGGATACAGTGGCAGCCACATCTGCGTGAATGGCTATCTAGGCTGAAGTGTTATTAGAAAGGGCCCTCAAATTCATGATGAATTTTGCTTTAGGTGAACATTAAGTGTATGAGTTACAAGAACCAGGCCTGTCCTGTGCTCATGGGATGGGAACAGGCAGAAGAGGGCAGAGTTACTTGTGTGTGTTCACTGAGGTATATCAGATCAAAGGTTCATCTTGTTCCAACATCCTGCTTCTCACAGTGACCAACTGGATGCATCTGGGAAACTAACGAATAGAACTTGAAGGCACTAGCCCTCTCCCAGTGTTACTCCCCAACAAATGACATACTGCCTCTGAAAATCCATACAGCCATCATGCCTAATCTCCATTTCTAGATTCATCCTTCATGACTTTGCCCAAGCCTTCTTTAAATCATACAAGCTAGTGGCCATTACCAAATCTTGTGGCTGCCAATTCCATAAACGCAATGCAATAATTACATGCTGTGTCAATCCATCTCTGTTCAAACCACCACTTGGCTGTGCTAGGTATTTCTATCTCTTGATAAGCTCAGTCATCATCTTGTTTCAAATGACGCATTACCTCATCATGTATCATGGCTTCTATGACAAGCCCCCACAGGTCTATAAATGAAGTGTCATGTCCTTCTTCGGTTCTTGCTTTCAGTTCATTATGATAATACTTCAGATAGTCCATGGAAAAACAGTTTAACTTGCATTTGGTCACTTCCTTCCGGGCTATATCAATGGCTTCCTCCAGGTACTTATGTGACCAGTCAGCATCTTTATACAATTTTGCCATAGTCCTGGGAGGGGGGGCGGAGGGGGGGTGATAAAAGTGATATGTGACAAGTGCCATATCTCAAGCAACAAAAAAAACCCTTTGAATTCCATGAAAGTCATGATATAACTTTTTCTAGAAAACACAAAAGTGAGAGTGAATAGCAGTCACATCTTATTTATTAAAATGAGATTTATACCTCACTATAGAAGAAGTCCTGACATCCTGGGAAGTCTTACATGTTATTTTGATGGGTAATATATACCAGCAGTTCCCAAACTGTGAGTTTGGGACCTATCAGTGGGTTGGGACCCAATTTTTGGTGGTTTACAAAACCGTTATATATAGATAGATATAGACATAGATACACACACACACACACACTACTAATATAGTATAATCACTGATATATACTATATATAACCACTTATACACACACACACACACACACACACACACACACACACATATACACACTACTGATATGGTATTACCATATGCTATGATATGATATAGTATATGATATATGATATACTTTATGATATACTATGATATATGATAATATATCATATACGATATACTATATATATAACCACTTTATTTATATAAATATATACATAAATATAAATATATATATGCACTTACACATGCATGCACTGCATACACTCTCTCTCTCTCTCTCTCTCTCTCTCTCTCTCCTTACCATGTTGTTCCAGATAAACCTGAGATGTAGGTGATGCAGTCTAATAGATTCATCTTCTGTAGTCCCAATAGGCTACCATACATTGCTGTGAAGGATCTGGTTCCACCACCTGTTGTCATGATTGCCACCACAGGTAGCTGTTTAGCACACAAAGGCAGAAAGCTAAACTACCTGATGGGCATTATCTGATAGAAATTATCTCAAGAAAACAATGTTATGAAAGGAAATGATTGATGCTCTGCATTACTGGTACTGATAAGTACATTAAACAATTTCAACTTGTAGGTGGAAAAGTAACCTAGAAACATCAGCCCATGAGATGATGTGTGTAAGGAGTGTCAGCTCTGGGCCTCATTGCCTGGAAGAGGACTCCATGCAGCCACCGCTGGTAAGTTACGCTGCTGGGCAGCAGTGCAGTTTTTTGGGTAGGGGAGGGTCTGGGAGAGCAGATATGGGGAGAAAAGGGCAGGATTGGGCCCAAGAGGCCCTACCTCTGGGCTCTACCTCCATATCCTTTGCTCCCTCCTGGCCAAGGCCAAGGACACAGGCCTCCTGCACACCTCTCAAAAGTAGGTGCAGATCCAAGGAGACCCATTGGCACTGTGGCAGCAAATGCTCCCTTATCCTCCCAGTGCTAGCCCAGCATCCATAGGATACAGCAATTGCCATTTTGGCACTTTGGTGAGTATAGGATTGGGCTGCCCGTCAGTTGTCTGACTTCTCTTGAGTAAGAGGGATTTAACATATTACACTGGTGCATCAAATGCAACTATCAGACCCTTCTAGACTTACAGTGGAAAGAGGGAAGGGTCAAAAAGGATCTTGTTTCACCTACCTCATCATCCTGCAGATCCTCATCAAGCTGGAGGATCTTCTTGAGAGCAGCAGCAACATATTTTCTTCTCTTTCTTAGGAAATTCTGTTCTTCTGCACACAGGTCATATGCCAAGCGTACATCTAGTTCTTTTTTCCTGCAAGACAGTACTTTAGTGTGCTTCAGATTTTGCAGCAACATCATTTTTCTAGCCAGCTTAACTGAGTAGCATTTCACAATGGCTAGGAAGCACTGGCTTTTGCCCAGATTATAGCACTGAAGGGTTTGCAGGTAAACTGGAACTGCCAGTTACCTGATTTTAAAAAGAGAGAAAACCTTTTTTCTATTATGTATCTACTAAAATTGGTCTTTCCTGAGTGTTCCAAAACCTAGCCTGGCCCATGTACAGTAGTGCAGTTTATTGTCTACCAAAAATTCACCCAACCAGATCTAAGCTCTATAACTTCCTGTGTGCTAATGTCAGGCATTTGCCCAGAGATTAAAAAAAACTGATGATTATGCCTTCTACATTCTATTTGGATTCAGTCTTGGCCTTAATCATTTTTGCACCTGCAACAAAAAATCAAAACGGCAGTCCACACTTTGAACTGGTGCAGGGTTTTTTCAGGAAAAAATTACAAATTTTACAGCTATAATTACAATTACCAAAAAGAGGCTAGAGATAGGGAAATGCTACACCACTGACTGCTTCCCAAACAAGCGCTTCATGTTACTTGATGGCAAGGCAGTCCTAATTAGACACCCAAGTTAAACGGGATTGGAAGTAACGAGCAAATTAAGTGGCACCTTTATGAAAGCAAGGAATCCTCCTTGTTGCTTATTGGCCAATCATACTGTGTAGAATGTACAGTGAAACACAGTAAAAACAGGTGTGGACCTGTGATGGGAGAGCAGTTGTAAACTGGCTTGCATACAGAGGCTGGAGAGGAAGAGGCTGGTGATTTCTTGGTTCTTTGAACTGTTTCGTCCTGAACCGGCTTGAGAATAGCACTACTTTGGCTGAATGCTGACAACAAGCCATTGCTTCACAATCTGTAAATGTGTAAATACACTGATGAAATAAATCATAAGTCTTTGATAATCTCCCATTAGAGGGAAATGGACATAGAAATGCCTTGAGCCTATCTTTGGGGGACAACATTGCCTGTTTGAGAAGAGTCTTATAATGCCTTCAATTCTTCCCTGCAGTTAGGGTGATCTACCCAGTGGCTGAACCTTCAATGTACTGTGCTGTCACTTAACCCACTTAGCTCTTGAGAGCAAACTTCAGGAGTTTTCAAGATGGAGACACTGCATGTTTCACATGGTTTGAAACATCCAACAACAGCCTTTGATTTGATCTGCCAACTTTCAACCACTTTCATCCAGGACTTACAAGGTTGTGGTACCCAGTTTTTGTAGGATCTCTGAATTACTCACCAACAGAACCAGCGACGGTGGCATGACATATGACATACCAAGACTTCTGGTGTTTGCTGGTGTCTAACTGCTGGTGTCAACTGCTGGCACTTGAAAGAGTTGTATTAGCTGTCAGCATAATGCAGCTAAGCTGTGAATGTCCATCTGTGAGTAATATACTATTCATGTAAAAGAACCAATTCCAACCGTCAACCTCAGTGGGATCAAGATCCTTACAAAGGCCAACAAGAAACACATGTATAAACCTTTGTGATTACTGCTTTATCCTAATGTCACAATTTCCTGGTGAACTGATTATCTTCTGCTGGTAGTTTTCCTGATATGCTCATTTTCCAAAGACCCACTATCACAGGAGCATCAATATTGCATGATTGATTGCCGCAATTATTTGTGTCATGCTAATTTTACTCAAATTTACAAAAACAGGCAGGTTCTATTCCAAAACCCCCTGTGGATAGGCTAAACTGCGAATAAGGGCAAATACCCATCCCCGTGGACTGAACCCACTGGAGGCAAGAGGAGCTTGGCTCACCTCCCCTCCAGAGGGGCTTCTGAGCCGCACCGAGGCCGCAAACGTCCACCTGCAGCCTTAAGTACATAAGAACTTAAGAACAGCCCCACTGGATCAGGCCATAGGCCCATCTAGTCCAGCTTCCTGTATCCACAGCTGCCCACCAAATGCCCCAGGCCTTGGTGAGCTTCACAATGGCTGTTTTTGGTTAAAAAAAATATCATTTCTCAGCCAAAAATTGGAAGTGATGTTTTTCGGCCAAAAACAGCCATTCAGAGCCTCACTGAGGCTGCGGGTGGACATATTTCATAATAATTATATTAGCTATCTTATGAAGTATTTCAGGGTATAACTCTGGGCTTTTAGGTTTTTTCATGCAAAGTCTGTGGCCCCAGCCGTGGACCTCCACAGCCCCGCGCCTGGGGCAAAACTCTGTGATGGCACCCCTCCCGCCAGCTATCGCCGCCGCCTCCCTGCACAGAAATCCACCCCCTCCCACTCACCAGAGGCTCACTAAGCCTCGTGCAACCTCCTCCCACACCGGGGAAACCTCTGCGAGGTTCATAAGCACTATAAACGGTGCTTCTGGCAAACTGGAAGCACAGTTTCCACCCCCGCCAGAAGGCTCAGAGAGGCTTCCTCAAGGTCCTAGCAACCAGCACCTGGGGCATTTGCCCCAGGGAGGTCTATGGCAGGCATGCAACTGTGTGGCCCCAATCTAGAGAAAATTAACCGCACTTAAGTTCTCATGAAATGAATAAGACAAGTCAGTCATGAGAAGGCCTCACTAAATAACCTCCTGTTTTAATTTGTGTGGAAAAAATAGTGCTTTTTAGAGGGTGTGGGACTATTTCTCAAAAAGCCCCTTGAATTAGCACAATTCTCACCATTTTTCAGACCTGCTTGTTGTCTTTATCTACCACTACTCTGGCACAATTGTATTTTAAAATTATTGCTTCTTTCTTTTTCCCAGATTAGTCACACAAGCAATCCCCATCAACAAGTCATTAGTGAACAAGATGATGGAGCCAGTCAAACTTGGCTAGGTGAAGACATTACTGAGGTGAAAGAGAGTTCATTTGGCATAGACTTTCTATATCAATCAGATTAGATTATCCCAGCTAGCCATAGGTCACACAGTGAAGAGGAAAATAATACTTTACCAGTCTCTTGCGTTCACTTGCAAATCAAATGTTTCATCCTGAAAATCATGAGAATAAGCAAAACTTCGGACATATCATTAACTATTCCATGCCTTCTACTTTACAAGTAGCTCAGTTCTATTCTACCTTGCTGTGAGATGGTCTCAGCTTTCTGAACATGCTCAGAAGCTATGTTCCCAAGTGAGGTTACCCTGTGTTAGGTTAGGACCTTAGCTTTACTGTTTCCTGTTCTGCTTTTGTATAATTCCAATATCTATATTTCAAAAGTCTTAATGTTGTTTTATGTCTCATTCTTTAATAAATTCTTCATCTTTACAGCAGTGTGTGATTCTTGATGGGCAAATCTTGGTTCAACTAAATCCAGTACTGATCATGAAGTCACACAGCTGAAACTTTTGCCAATACTCAAGAGAAGGTGGAGTTCTGAGACTTGAGTTCTTCTGTTCCACTAAGTGCTTTGAATTCCTAGTGGCCTTTAATCTTCCCCAGGTTTAAGAACTGGCAGTAACGAGGTGGCAGACTACAATTGGGCTAAGTTTTGCCAGTTTATGGTCTCCTGAAGCCAACTGATCCCACCAGTGGACCTGGTAGGATTTAGGTCCTTCTCTGCACAATGAGTGAGTGGGGCTGCAAAGGTGTCATGACATGATGGGGAATCAACACCCATACAACATCCTTACAAACCTACTCAACTACAACCTTGATCACCAAGCCTCTCTCTAACCCCATGGCCAACACTGCAACCAGATCCTGCAACTACCTACACCCCTCCAAAGCTTCTAATGCAGGATACTTGTTGCTTTGGAAACAAAAGCGTCAGAATGCAGGTTCTGGGTTGGAAAGGGGACCGCGTCACACATGCCTATAAGTCAGGCTCCAATACAACAGCTTCAGTCAGTGATAAGGCTGTAATGACAGGGTGCAAGGCTGAGGTCTGTGTTTATACAGCCACTGAAGAGACTGCAACCCAAGGAAACTACTGCGGAGGGAAGCAGATGCTGTAGAACTCACTCCCCTCTCAAAGCAGCACAGAAGTAAGAGGGAAAGCTCTCCACGCAAGGGCAGTAGACTCTTCTACAAGGATGGAAAGGAACAATTCCAAAACTCAAGATGGGTGGTTCTGTGAGTACAATAGCAGTAGCTCCACATCATCTAGGCTAAGGGATGAAGGAACTTCCAAAATAAAAAAAAATTTTCAAAGTCTCACCTCCCCTATTGGTATTTTTCGTTGCAGAGGAAGCTGAGTCAAAGGTACAGTCACAGACACAGGACTTTCTGAGAGCTAAATATTTTTATAAAAGAAAAAAAAAGGTAACCCAGATTTATTCCAGAACAACTTTTCCTACATTATGCAAAGATTCAGTAATATTACGGAATATTCAGTAATCTGCAGTACATTTCAGTAAAAGAAACCTGAAATGACAGTTTGTGAGAATGTGAAATTTAGCAAAAGCAGGATAGTGAAAATAATTGTGAATTCTGAAATATTCCATATTGGAATGTGGAACTTTGAAGCAGATTTTTTAAAAAAACGATTTGGCAAAAATGCTGTCATAATTCAACCCAAAGCATATCTAATTGCTAGATATGTCAGTAAAATCAAATGAAGAAAAAGCTAATACAGTACAAGCAAGTCTGAGATGGAAGAATTTGCTTGAGAATTTTCCCCCAAATTTGTTTCTGTTTCCCCAAATAAACCACTGTTGCAAAGTGGTTGAAAGTAACATACATTTGACCATTCCATATTCTTTGGCAGTGTGATCTCCAGATTTGATTCATAATTCTTGATACAGTGAAACTCGACACCGCTATTACTCAGGTTGGAATCAGGAGCCAACGGAATCTTTTGTGTCTCCTCATAGGAACCCTTGATTGTAAGAATCAGATCACCACCTAAATACAGAAAATAAAGCACCAAAGGAACATTAACCCCTGCTTCAAAAAAAGCAATGGGCAATTTATTCAATGGGGAACCTACTCTGCAATCCAATTACACAGAGTAGAACTACGCATGTGAGTGGGGATGTTGAAAACAGCACTCATATATTATTACCCTTCTATTTTGGAGCATAACCTGAGCTGGAAAAGAATTCCTTGGCTTAGCAAAGCACCTCTTTCTCACTGACGTGGCCAGTTCTGGTAGTGACAGCAGAATAGGAAATTGGAAGTCCTGAAAGGCCCTCCTTCCTAGGATTACCACACACAAACTGGGACAGGGTGCCTATACCTTTAAACATTGTATAGAAGAGGGAATTTTTTTCAGGTACTGCTTTTTAAACCCTTCCATGTTGAGCTGCACCTGCCAAAATTCCCACTTCTATACAATGGTTAAAGGTATAGGCACCCTATCTGGTATCCCTACGTCCTTCCCCTCTTACACATCTCAGGTTCTCCGCTGCTTGTGGTGCTTGTCAACACTCTAGGTGAAAGGAAGGAGGGCTCTTCCCAGCATTCTTTTTGTTGTAGCAGCTGCCAGTCCGGTGAATGAAGGGGGAAAGAAGTAGTGTTCAGGGGCTCATGAAGATCTAAAGCTTGTTGAGAGCATTCAGAAAGACTGTTGCACTCCTGATTATGTTATCAGAAGTACAATAGGATTTGCAAATACAGAAATGAACTCAAGAACTACAAGTTAATTGTTCCAATAGGTCAGTTAACCAAACCCAAGCCCAAATTGATCCCAGGGGGGTTCACCTTTCACTTCCCATCATAGATTCCCATCAAAATTGCCATGCATTGGCAAACTGCATTCATACGCTTTGTAAAATTCACAAAACTAAGCCCCAAAAATGAAAGATAACCATCGTGTTGGTGACATTTCTGATCAAGTAAAAAGTAATCCAGGTCACCAAAATTCAGGGAAAAATTAAAATGGAGGGAGGAAGTTTCAGAAGTTTCTCTAGGATACGGCACACCCTGGTGGCAGCTTCCCCCACTCTCAGTCTGTTGCTTGCATATTAGGTCAGAGGTAAGGGAAGCAGGGGGAAAGGAGACACGAAAAACTAGACAATTTGTGTGACAACCAGGCACCAATCCTACAAAACTGACTGCACGGCCTTGCATAGGTCTTCAAAAACCACCACATACAGTATGGATGGATGGAGTTATAAAAAGGAGTCACCACGTGAAACAGAAGTTGCATTTGGTCAATAAAAGTAGTACATTCTCTAGATGAGTGGTTCTCACACATCTAGCATTGGGACCCACTTTTTAGAATGAGAATCTGTCAGGGCCCACCAGAAGTGATGTCATGTCTGGAAATAACATCATAAAGCAGGAAAAAATTTTAACAATCCTAGGCTGCAATCCTACCCACACTTACCCAGGAGTAAATCCCATTGACTATCATTGTTAAAGGAATATACATAGTAACTTGTTAAAAGTACAGATCTTAACATTTACCCAAATGCAGTCACATACCACGGGAGCATCAAGTCTAATATATTAAAAATAAAATATGGAAATGAATGGGGACCCACTCAAAATGGGCTCACAACCCACCTAGTGGGTCCCAACCCACAGTTTGAGAAATACTGCTCTAGATGTTTTCTCATTCATCGCCTTAATTGTTGTTGGCAACCTTCAGTCTCGAGAGACTCTGGTATCGCGCTCTGAAAGGTGGTTTTGGAACATCGTCTAGTGTGGCTGAAAAGGCCATTTCGGGAGTGAATCGCCTTAAAAACTGCCATGAAGACACACCTCACACCCAAATTAATTCTAATTACTTTAACGTAAAGATGTTGATCGTCTTGTTGGTGCTGTTTGAAACCATTTAATTCAACAAAGAATGTGAGTTGATTTTATTGTAGCACAAAAATACACTCTTCAGAGCAGCTTCAGGATCTACAGTTTGTACTCGGGCAGGGATGCCCAAATGCAGTTTCCAGACGGGTAGCCATGTCAGTCTTTGCAGCAAAAGCAGCAAAGAATCTTGAAGAATTTAAAGAGGAATCCATTTCTTTAGTCTTTCAGGAGCTACAAGATTCTTTGTTGTTTTTGTTTCAGCTACAGAATAAATGCATGTCCTTTCAAGTGTGAAATGTGTGTTGGCATCCTTCAGTCTCGGAAGACTATGGTGTCACGCTCTGAACGGTGGTTCTGGAACAGAGTGTCCTCTCCAGTATGCAAAGCCTGGGTAAAGTAGGTATGGACGCTAGGCTGATACCCATGCAGCAAATCCCCCCTCTCCACGTCGCTGAAATGGTCCAATGGAAAGGCAGAAGCCAATACGGTTGGTTCCAGCGGCGTCGCAGGAGTTGCCAGAACGTGACTGTGTTCAGCCATGAACTGCCTCAGGGACTCCGGCTCCGGATTTTGCCTCGAGGTTGACTCCTGAAGCCTTTTCCATAACTGGATGTAGCCACAAGGCAGTGGAGGTTTGGGATCAGAGTTTTCCTTCTCTCAGATGAGCTGCCTTCCCAGGCTGACGAGTCCCATCGACCCAGTGGCTGTTTAGTCACCTCTTACGACAAGTACAGCCAAACTGAGGGCCTATTCTTATCCCCAGCCCCCAGGGGATAAGTGTGAAAAGTGTTTTCAAGTGTGAAAAGCAAATGCGTAACCCATTACAATACAAAAAAGCAAAAACCAGCAAGGGACTAGAGCACTGGGTCCATTATGTGTTGCTGAGATACCTGTTCAGAGTTACATTCACACAGCCAACTAATGAAATGACCTCACCTGTGTATTGTTGCTTCAGCTTCTCAATATCCACTTTGATCTCCAGAACTGAAGTTTCACGTGCCTGTAAGAAGAGTGAGACATAAATTAAGATGCTGTTGTCCTCCTCCCAACAATGAGTGGGAATATTTGTCCCTGGTTCTCCCCTGCACAAGACAGGGATTGGCCTTCAACCAATTGGCTGGTTGACAGAGGGAGAGGTTGGGAGCACTTGTTTCAGTGTGCAGCCATCTCCATCATCACTTGAGCCTGGGGGGGGGAGCACTTGACCCAACCCACCTGTTCATTAGCATAATCCAAGATTAGTTGGTTGTCTTTCAGGGGTCAGGAAGGAATTTTTGCTCCACTCTTTATTTGCCTTGAAATGGTTTTGTTTTGTTTTTTCCTACCCTGGGCTGTCCTTAAGGTGGGTGCTAGCTAGGATGGTCACAACTGATAGAAATACTTGGGATAGGAAGCAGGAGTAGGGATCTGGTATCTACCCTTGTCTACTCTCTATCCTGTGTCTAAGTGAAAATCTGAAGGAAAACCAGAACCAATCTCAAGAAGCTATTGGGTTCATCAATGAAGGCTGATGATCCCTTGGGCTTGATTTACAATGTCTACCTTAAAAACTGTCTGGTTTGGTAGGCAGAACAATTTACCTTCCTTGACCCCCTTTCCAGTGAAAAGCTGTGGTCACCAAGAGGCAATCCTGGGTTGGAATCACCCAAGGGGTTTCACCCAAGGGGGTCTGGGCAGATTAGCTGTCTCCTCTTCGGTTGAACAGCCCCACTGGATCAGGCCATAGGCCCATCTAGTCCAGCTTCCTGTATCTCACAGCAGCCCACCAAATGCCCCAGGGAGCACGCAAGACAGTAAGAGACCTGCATCCTGGTACCCTCCCTTGCATTGGCATTCTGACATAGCCCATTTCTAAAATCAGGAGGTTGCACATACTCATCATGGCTTGTAACCCAAAATGGATTTTTCCTCCAGAAACTTGTCCAATCCCCACTTAAAGACATCCAGGTCAGATGCCGTCACCACATCCTGCGGCAAGGAGTTCCACAGACTGACCACACGCTGAATAAAGAAATATTTTCTTTCGTCTGTCCTAACCCTCCCAACATTCAATTTTAGTGGATGTCCCCTGGTTCTGGTGTTATGTGAGAGTGTAAAGAGCATCTCTCTATCCACTTTATCCTTCCCATGCATAATTTTGTGTCTCAGTCATGTCCCCCCTCAGGCAAGTCCCCGCTCATGTCTCTTTTCTAGGCTGAAGAGGCCTAAACGCTGTAGCCTTTCCTCATAAGGAAGGTGCCCCAGCCCAGTAATCATCTTAGTCGCTCTCTTTTGCACCTTTTCCATTTCCACATTTTGCACCTTTTCCATGTCCTTTTTGAGATGGGGCAATCAGAACTGGACACAATACTCCAGGTGTGGCCTTACAATCGATTTGTACAACGGCATTATAATATTAGCCGTTTTGTTCTCAATACCTTTTCTAATGATCCCAAGCAGAGAATTGGACTTCTTCACTGCCGCCACACGTTGGGTCGACACTTTCATCGAACTGTCCACCACCACCCCAAGATCCCTCTCCTGATCTGTCACAGACAGCTCAGAATCCATTAGCCTATATGTGAAGTTTTGATTTTTTGCCCCAATGTACATGACTATACACTTACTTACACTGAAACGCATCTGCCATTTTGCTGCCCATTCTGCCAGTCTGGAGATATCCTTCTGGAGCTCCTCACACTCACATCTGGTCTTCACCACTCGGTAAAGTTTGGTGTCATCTGCAAACTTAGCCACCTCACTGCTCACCTGTCTCCAGATCATTTATGAAGAGGTTGAAAAGCACCGGTCCCAGGAAAGATCCTTGGGGCACACCGCTTTTCAACTCTCTCCATTGTGAAAATTGTCCATTGACACCCACTCTCTGTTTCCTGGTCTTCAACCAGGTCTCAAATCAGGAGAGGACCTGCCCTCTAATTCCCTGACTGTGGAGTTTTTCAGTAGTCTTTGGTGAGGGACCGTGTCGAACACCTTCGGAAAGTCCAGATATATAATGTCTACGGGTTCTCCCACATCCACATGCCTGTTGACCTTTTCAAAGAATTCTATAAGGTTTGTGAGGCAAGACTCACCCTTACAGAAGCCATGCTGATTCTCCCTCAGCAAGGCCTGTTCGTCTATGTGTTTTGAGATTCTTTGATGAGGCATTCCACCATCTTACCCGGTATAGATGTTAGGCTGACCGGCCTATAGTTTCCCGGGTTCCCACTCTTTCCCTTTTTAAAGATTGGTATGACATTTGCTGTCCTCCAATACTCTGGCACCATGGCCGTTTTGAGGGACAAGTTGCATATTTTAGTCAAGAGATCAGCAACTTCATTCTTCAATTCCTTAATAACTCTTGGGTTGATGCCATCTGGGCCCGGTGACTTATTGATCTTTAGTTTATTAATGAGGTCTGAAACAACCTCTTTCAACCTCCATCTGACATAATTCCTTGGTCAGGAGGGGCCGTTCAAGCAGCGGTATCTGTCCAAGGTCTTCTGCCGTGAAGACAGATGCAAAGAACTCATTTAATTTCTCTGCCATCTCTAAATTTCCTTTTATCTCCCCTTTCCCTCCCTCACCATCCAGAGGACCAACTGCTTCTCTGGTGGGTTTCCTGCTTCTAACATATTTGAAGAAGCTTTTATTATTCCCCTTAATGTTGCCGGCCATGCATTCCTCATAGTCTCACTTAGCCTCCCGTATCACCTTCTTACATTTCTTTTGCCACATTTTTTCCTCCGCCAGCAACTGTTACCCTGCACATGCCCAATCTTGTCTGATCTCAGAAGCTAAGCAAGGTCAGGCCTGGTTAGTACTTGGATGGGAGACCGCCTGGGAATACTGGGTGCTGTAGGCTTATACCATAGTCTTTCGAGACTGAAGGTTGCCAACCAACCATGTCTGTGTGGAGATTTTGCTTACATGAAACTTTCCTCCTCATGACTGGCATATATAAACATCTTTATTGAACTTTAATGTTCAACTAACTTCTCAAATGATGTGCTGACACCTCTCAGAAGAAGTGCTGACCCATCATGGACCCAGGCTGACTGCACTCACAGTATTCACTCAGCACCACAAATGGAATCTCCACAGAACCCCAGCCCAGCTGTGACCTCTTTCAAACTTCCAAAGTAATCATACAGGGTTGCCTCATATATGAATAGACCCATAATGATATCCATTCATTTAGCTTATATAAAATGTCTTTGACCATGGCTAATGCTAAAAGTTTCAGGACAAGCCATGGGACGATGATTGCAGAGGCTTCCAGCCTGTTGTTCGCATTCAGCTCGCTGACCAGTTTAGATTAATTCAGTTGATTAATAATAACTCTTTTTCTACTTTTCACATGACTATAAATCTCCAAAGCATACTAAAGTGTGATCCAGATGTGGTTAAGTGATCTGCACCATTCTAAAAGTCACTTCTCTGGTGAGTCTGTTTATTTCTAATCAACACCACAAAGAGAATTACTTGTAACAGTGACCTTCTTATGTATCAGAGATTCCTACCACAGTTGGGTAACAGAAGGCAAAAGGGAGCATATCAAGAGCTCCATCTAAAAGATGCTTACAGTAGAGGAATACTGCAGAGGAATAACATATTGGTTCAGGTTGGGGATGGGGATGAATAGTCAAAGTCGACACTGGAAACAGTGGCATCGTTAGAGGGCTGCAGGCTACACCTGGTGACACACATGTAGGGGTGACACCACTACTCACCAAAAATTTTAAAATCTTGGTATTTTCAAGTAATACCATCATGTTATATATCAAGCGATGTATAATTTCATGCAGAATGCAATGAAATAAAACACGGTGAAATATCTTTATTCTAGCAAACGTTATAGCCAAAAAACCAGTAGGGGTGGGATAATTGTACATCACCATGCCCACTGCCCTGACCGATGCCTCACCCACTGCATGGGAGGAGGTCCATCATAAGGGATGACATGCTGGCCACCAGTACCAGGTGACACAAACCCTAGTGACGCCACTGATTGGAAGAAATAACAGCTTGATTGAACTTTTTGCCACTTTTGCAAGAATAATAGTAGCATAGTAGCATTAGTTCAGTCAGTCATGCACCTTTCACCTAGTCCCACAATACAGCAGTAGCAGATAGGTTCCCTTAGTAACCACAGGACAAGATGACTTGAAAATGAGAATCATTTCAGGAAAGAAGTCTGAAAATGAATAATTACCACTAGTACGCCATTTGTAACAATGTGTTCTGGACGGTGTGGACTGAAAAGCAAAACAAAAAAAATTAAAACATCATAATCTTTTCTAGCTTCGTGTGATAGGTCATTATAGTCAACTGTCCTATTTAGCAGATGAGAAACTAAGATGGAGAGAAACCTGGAGAGAAATTCCATTTCTGCAACATTAAACACCAGAGGGCGATTTGAGAGGACACATGAATTCTATAGCTTTGGATGTTACATTATGGAATCCAGGGTGCTGGCGGTAACATAGTTTCATCCTAGCCTCAAATATTTTGTCATGGGTTAGAGTTAATCTGCCTAAAGTGTTATGATCTGGAGTATCATTGAGTTTCTATTAAAAAATCACAGATCAGTGAGAATGTACCTTGAAAAGTTTGTCCCTAATGCACACAAAAGTAAGTTTCCATACACATATGATGATCATTCCATACACAGATTCCAAAAGTGAACAGGAAACTACCACACGCGCACACACACAACGTTGCCATAGGAAAGAATCCTGAACAACATATGCTTGAGCATTGTAATTGGTTTCTGAGATCATCCAATATGATCTGCCTCTACACAACCATCACATGGATGGTGCCCTTTCACATTGGGGGTGAGAATACACATTCCTATCCACTGCCTGGAGCAACTTGTTGGTTTCAGGATGATGACGTTACAGACAAATTAAGGTACTTGTGATTTGGGTTGATGTTTCCTGGGTTAGTCACATGGATGAGCCTGCCCAAACAAAAATCATGCACTGAACAAAGCAACACAATGCTATGTGTAACTTTGGTGTATGGTTTCTTAATTTAAAGAAAGAAAGGGCTGCACTTCATGCAGTTTTCATTTCATGTTTTCTTGCTTTCATGTCTGCATACATTGCAGTGATGCTGCAGGCCTGGTTTTTGTCTAATTAGTTTTGAACAAATTGGATTGGGTAGGATAAAGATTTTGAAATAAAAGCCAGAGGCATTACTATAGTTTGGCTGTTTTCAGTGGTGGACCTGCCATTCAGTTGATGGGGCAAATGCCCAGGGCATAGACCCCTGTGTGCATTTAGGACCCTGCAGAAGCTTCTCTGAGTCTCCTGACGGAGTCAGAAACTGTGCTTCCAGTTTTCCAGAAGCACAGTTTGAAGCGTCAGAGAACCTTCAGGAGGCTTCCCTGACAAGTCCTGGAGTCACACAAGGCACTGGGGGTGGGGTGGATTTGCACGTGGGAGTGGTGGCATCCTGCAGGAGGCGCCATTGCGGAGCTTTGCCCGAGGGTACGGGGCTGGGGAGGTCTGCCACTGGCTGTTTGAGCAGGCACATGCTGTCCAATAATGTTTTGTTACTTTTGCAGTGTTTTTTTTCCACCTTATGTTTTGTCCTGCTTTCTATTTTCTTGGACTACTGCCCACACACAGAGGATGTGTGAGGGTGGCTGTGTTTCTGAGACTTTGAGAGATACTGCCAAGGACTGATGTCTTTCCAGATGGCTGTAAGGAGACCTTGTACTGGTGCCAAAAAAAAGAGGATGGATCAAATATTGAGATTTTGAAGATGCCAGCAAGATTATCAGGAGACAGTTTACTCAAAAGATCACTTGTAAGAACATAAGAAGAGCCCTGCTGGATCAGGCCAAAGGCCCATCTAGTCCAGCTTCCTATATCTCACAGTGGCCCTCCAGATGTCCCAGGGAGCACACAAGACACAACCTGCGTCCCGGTGCCCTTCCCTGCATCTGGCAATCAGAGGTAGCCTGCCTCTAAAACCAAGAGCTTGCACATACCTACTATGATTTGTAACCTGTAATGAACTTTTCCTCCAGAAATTTGTCCAATCCCCTCTTAAAGGCATCTAGTCAAGATGTCTTGTTTTCTGTTTTGCTTTTTGTTTTTGTAATTGTTGTCCATGTAAACATGTGTGCAGCTTGTTTGTGAAGTGTTTGATTCTAAGGCTACTTTGCTATTGCTCTTTTAACATTTACCCTGGCTAAGTCGGAGAAGGTTATATGTGTATCCAATCAGAGTATATGACATCACAGAGGACAATTGAAGGCATTTGAGAGCAATTGAACTGAGGGCAATTAAAATGAATATTTTCTCAATCAATGCTAGGATAACCAAAAAAAAGGAGAAAAGAGAGTCCCAAGCCTTAGCCTGACATGAACATGATTGTATAAATGTGAATGGATTCATTTCAGTGGGAATGTTCCACATTCATGTTATAGGGATGGTACTGAATCTCTTGCATCAAGGTATTGATAAGCAAGGCTTGGTCAATGGTGAGCAATAAAGTAACAAGATGTTCTCTTTACGCCCACTGTGAATTTGCCCAGAGCAGTTTGAGCAGTTGCAGACCTGCCATAGACTTCTACAGGGCAAAAGCCCAGGGCGTGATTCACTAGGACCCCGTGGAAGCCTCTCTGAGACTCCCAATGGGTTCCGGTTTCCCAGAAGCACAGTTTATTGTGTCAGGGAACCTTAAAGAGGCTTCCCCAGTATAGTCCCGGGTTGCACGATGCTCCATGAGCCTCAGGTTAGTAGGGGGGATGAATTTTTGTGGGGGGGGCAGCAATAGGTCACAGGGGGCACCATCGTGGTCCTTTGCCCCAGGCATGGGGCTGCGGAGGTCCGCCGCTGAGTTTGAGGCATGTCTACAGCTTCTCAAAACAGTGCTTAAAAGTGTTTCTACTCTTCCTGCCTGTACTTCATCCAGGCTTTTCTTCATAGGAATCAGAAGGAAGGAAGGAAGGAAGGAAGGAAGGAAGAGGGCCTTCCTGGGAACCACTAGAAAATGGGGTGGGAAGAAGGAAGAGCAGTATGCTATGTGCACCATGGAATATAGGAGGGAAAGAAGAGCTGGTATGACAGTGATACCTCAAAGCCTAAGGCATGAAGGGGGGAAGCTTAGCCTGATCCTGCTAGAAAGCCTCCTTTGAGGAATTCACTAAATAATTTACCAACATCTGACAATGAGAATGGGCATTTACAGCACAATCTTGTCCATGTGTACTCAGAAGTAAGTCCCACTGTGTTTGGCAGGACTTACTCACAGAAAAATGTGTATAGGATTGTAGACTTGAAAGGAAAATAATGCCTGCATTAAAACAGAATTTAAAAAACTATAGACCATTTATTCAATAAAAACAAAATCACATATAACAATATTTTAACTTTTCTTTATAGCCGTGTTTTAATAAATATTTTATACATCTTTTTTACATTTATTTACATGTTTCTGTATTTTTTTCTTTATTGTTAACTTTCATTGTACATTGTACATTGGACATAGTATACATATGGGGCTTTCTTTGGGAACTTTAAGGGGAGAAGCTTAGCACTTACTGATAGAGCATATGCTTTGTATGTCAGCATTCACAGATTCTATGCTGGCCTCTCCAGGTAAGACCAGGAAAGATAATCCCTGAAACCCAAAGATGCTGCCAGTCTATATGGCATATATAGACAATATGGACCTGGACGAACCAATGATCGCATTTAGTAGAAGGCAACATCCAATCTCCACTAGTGCCTGAACCCAAATGGTGTCTTGCCTTATCCATTTTCTAACACCAGTTAGATCCATACTGGGTACCCATCCATCTGCACAAAGAGAGCACAGGAGGGGCTATAATGCTCACAAAATGAGACATCAATCTTCCATGCTTCGTTCTCTGCATTTTCCAATGAAATTCTTTGATTCAAAGGCTCCAAACGGTGGGCAGACAGCTTCTTGCGCACCATCACACAAGGCCATTGATGTAATAAAAATAAATCCAACTTATAATGACTGGCTGCATTATAAATCAAGCA
Source organism: Tiliqua scincoides (assembly GCF_035046505.1). Lineage (NCBI taxonomy): Eukaryota > Metazoa > Chordata > Lepidosauria > Squamata > Scincidae > Tiliqua > Tiliqua scincoides. The sequence goes on from NC_089821.1 coordinate 16,282,755, forward strand.
AAATGTTTCCATGAAGTTCTTCTCCAGCTCAGCAAATAAACCAAGTTTCTGAGCATGTGCAGATAAGCAAGAAGCACTCAGTAAGGAAATCGGATACCCAGGGAACTACACGTCTGAGGGGTTCTTGCACATGAGATGTTGCTGAACAGGGTTACAATATCATTTCTGGTGCAAGGAGCCCTAGGAATGTAGAATCCATGGCTCCTGATATCCTTACTTCATATTCAGATTATCTAGAAAGGTGAAGTACCATTTCACTTGATCCACAAGAAACTTTTAATATTAGAGTTTGCATTCCATTAGAAGCCAGGAGGTTTGGGGATATGGATACTGCGAAGCCATCCGATCCATCTAGATCCCGTTGCAATGATACCAGGAGAAGGAGCTGAAGCACGACCGCGAGCACGACCACGACCACGTACAGGAGCCGCTGTATATCTTTGGACCCTATGAGAACAGAGATACAGAGAAAAAACATTGTTATCCATGAAACGCAACAAGGTAACACTTGAAAACACAAAAATGCCAATTGACTACCTAAATAAAAAATGGAACTCACCTCCTTAACCACTGCCTGCTGGGGCATCGGTTGTCGCCCTTAGGCAGAATTGGCCTATGTGTGTTGATGTTGCAAAAGCTTTCTGCGGACCAGTCTGGGTACAAATGCTTCACCTGATCAGGACCAATGTGTCTGGCTCAGTGGTGCTGTCAAAGTTCGTATTTACCTGGTTTGGAATACGAACTTCTCCAGTGTCTAAACAACTGGCTGCATTATGAATCAAGCAGAATGTCTCAACCCAGTTCTTCTCCAGCTCAGAAATAAATCAAGCTTCTGAGCATGCACAGATAAGCATGAGGCACTCAATAGGAGCATTGGATACCCCAGAAATGACCAGCTGCAGGGGTCTTGCACCTGAGATGCTGTTGAACAAAATTGCAGCAATATTTCTGGTGCAATGAGCCTTGAGAATATAGTTTCCATGGTACATGACATCCTTCCTTTGGTATTCAGCTAGGAAATACATGTTCCAGGGTTCCTAGTCCCAGGGATACATGTCCCAGGGTTCTTTCGCATGCAGAGTTTTCAGTGTTCCAGACACCATGGAAGGATGGAGGCCTTACAGAGAGGTCATTATACCTGTTGCCACCAAATAATGTTTGATTAAAGGGAAGGAGCAGGACTCAGGAGCTGTGGGGGAGTTATCAAGTTCATAGCAACATTGAGGAGGCTCACTGGAGACATTTGGTCCCCATTCAACTCCCAATGGTTTTATTGGGAATGCAAAAACATTTCTATATTATGGAACTGGCCTAAGGAAAAAAATTCTGTTTTCCAGTTTAGTGGAAAATGGCTCAGTCAGACAAGATCAATTTTGAAATTGGGTGAATGAAATTCACCCATCACTAAGCTGGATTGTAGACCGTGCGGACGTATTTGTGACAGCAAAGACTCAGGTTTGATATTCACAGAAAGAATTCTGGAGAAGATTCTGATGCATGTCAGTACACATACAGAATGGACAACCAAACTGCCAGAGTGAGAATGTTCTTGCTGTTAAACCCAAGTTGTTTTCCTTTTTAACATATATTTGCATCAAAGTAAATGAAACATTGCATCATCCTAGATACAGCAGCTCATTAAATCTTAAGCACCCAGTGTAGAAACAATGCAGCAGTACTGATGAATCGCATTACGAAGAACAAAAAAAGCCTTTATGATAATGCCAAAGCCTATTAAACCAAACTTAACTTTAACTATTTCATTTGTGAGACTTTGTGTTGTCATTTTATACGTAGCTACAGAAAATTCACATAATTTCCAAAGTTAGCTATATAATGAATGTGAAAGATGCATGCGTGCAGAGAGAGAGAGAGAGAGAGAGAGAGAGAGAGAGAGAGGCATGTAGAACAGGAAATGGAAATGGCAAATCTTCACACATAAAAATGCTGAAGAACAATTTTCCCTTCCCCAATACAATATTACATTATAAAATGAATTCCAGTGTTTCTTCTAATTCTAGGTACAGATAAAATACATTTGTGGGAAAGCTTTCATACAAATACTTCTAATTTGCATTTGCTTACCAAACTTCAGACTTACATTCTCCTAAACTCCCGTTTTCATCACAATCCGAAATCATTGCAAGGGCTATACTATGCAGTTGGTTTACCCACCACCTTCTTATTCAACAGGACGAAGCCCCATAGTGAATACAGTACATATTCTAGTTACAGCTATACAAACACACAGCTGTGTATAGTTGTGTACCAGCCACAACTGGCACAGAGCCTTGCTGCAACTCTACACTCACATTGCTTGCCCTCCAATTATGGGGAGTATAATCATTGCTCGGTTTTGCATGTGGACTTTTTTCCAGATATGATAATAGGCCTCACTCCTTCTCCAATCCATCATGCACCCATTATTTAGCTAAAGAACTCATTATGCAAGAGTAAACTTGCATATCCTGGCTGTTTATGCTTGTTCAACAATTCAACTGCAGTTGCAAGATCCTCCAGCAATTCAACAAGAACAGAATTTTGAGCAGACCCATCAATCAGCAGCAGCATCAGTCTACTGATAAGCATCAATCAGCATCAAACTACTGATCAGTCTACTGATCATCAATCAGTCTACTGATAAGCATCAATCAGCAGCAGCATCAGTCTACTGATAAGTAGACTGTATTCCACACACACCAGCCAAGAGCTCAGTAGAAGACACCAAGCATTCCACAACCTCCCATTTAAATCTCAAACTACGCAATTTATTCTCCCTCTGTCTTGCACTAGGTTCCACAAATGCTACAGTTGCATCCATACAAAAGTTAATTAAACACTGATGTGTGTACCCATTACTTTTTCCATAATTCTAGATTCTCTGTATAATCAAGAGTTGTACTCACATGCTCTGTAACGTGAACTCAACATCCAGCTCTTCAAATGCCTGGAAATACAAGTGGGATAAAGAATTATCCCCATGCCCATGCAAACCCACTTTCCCATCCCATATATGCATTAATAATATTTTATTTCTTCACATTTACCTGCTTCCCACCTCCCAGTGTATAAGATGGGCAACATGGCACCAAATCCTCCATTTTTTTACCATTGCTACCACTGGATGCATAAGAGTAATTTTAATGTTTACAGCTACAGTTTTCCATTTTTGTATCAGTGCCGAACACCACTGCTTAGATGCAAAGATAACATCATTGTTATGTGTCCTTCATTTTGCAAATCTCCATCCATAATGCATGGAAAGCTTATTATGGAAACTACCCACTTTTTGCTTTTTATTACATGTATACCCTTACCTTGGCAACCTTCAGTCTCGAAAGACTATGGTATCGCGCTCTGAGAGGTGGTTCTGGAACAGCGTCTAGTGTGGCTGAAAAGGCCAATCCGGGAGTGACAATCCCTTCCACACCGGGAGCAAGTGCAGTCTGTCCCTGGTCTGTCCCCCTGGCTATGGGCCTTCCTTCTTTGCCTCTTAGCCTCGGACTGTTGGCCAAGTGTCTCTTCAAACTGGGAAAGGCCATGCTGCACCTTTCCCCTCAACTTAAAGCAATATTAAAATTTTTTTACAATGAAGGTAATCAATATGTTCCAGCTGCTATCCAGATCTTTCAGTCCAAAATTCTCTCCCATTTGTTTTATGGTGTTCCAATTTGGATTAAAGCAATTAACAAGGATATTGACCAGATTGCAACATCTTTTTTTCGCAGAATTCTAGGGATCCCAAATTTAATTCGGGTATCCACAATTATCCTAGAATTAGGTATTCATTTACCATCAACTACAGCCTGGTTACTTACCTTTAAATATTGGCTTAAATTGTTTTTAAATTCTCATTCAGGTTCTTTTTTATATGATTTGTTAAGCGATTCTTATTCTTCTCCTTGGTTTCGGTTGATTGAAAATAAACTTGTTTCTCTTGATCTCTCTTTAGAATCCTTGGCAGATTTGAGTCTTACAAGAGCATACTCATTGATAAAAGACAAGCTTTTAGCATTTGAATTTAATTATTTAAGTATTAATCTTAACCCTATTTGTTCTCCTCTTTCTTTTGGCTTGGCCCCATCCTTTAATCATGTATCAAATTATTTTTATACATTAATCAATCCATTACATAGGCGAGCCTTTATGTTAGCTCGTTTTAACATCTTCCCCTCGGCAGTTCATTCTGGCCGTTTTTTTAACATTCCACGGGAGAAAAGGCTCTGTCTCTTTTGTCATGAGTCACCTGATTTTTTGTTTCATATACTCTTTTTTTGTCCAGTTCATCTTGACATTCGTAATCATTATTTAAATTCTTGGATTTCTCCTGACCTAACCCCTTCTGATATTACCCTCTCTAGGTTCATGAGTGATGTTTGTGACTCTTTAACCACAGCTGTTGCTGGTTATTTATCTGAGATTCTTAAAATAACGTTGTCAGAATTTAAATAATTCTGGTATCTTGTTTTTAAGTTGTTGGGTCGGTATGCAAGTTGTTGTGACAATTGTAAAATATGTCTTAATTGTGTTGTGTTGATATGCCAATAAAGGTTTCAGACAGACAGGCCATGCTGCACAGCCTGCCTCCAAGCGGACCGCTCAGAGGCCAGGGTTTCCCACTTGTTGAGGTCCATCCCTAAGGCCTTCAGATCCCACTTGCAGATGTCCTTGTATCGCAGCTGTGGTCTACCTGTAGGGCGCTTTCCTTGCATTTCCTTTTTCTCCATAGAGGAGATCCTTTGGGATCCGGTCATCATCCATTCTCACGACATGACTGAGCCAACGCAGGCGTCTCTGTTTCAGCAGTGCATACATGCTAGGGATTTCAGCACGTTCCAGGACTGTGTTGTTTGGAACTTTGTCCTGCCAGGTGATGCCGAGGATGCGTCGGAGGCAGCGCATGTGGAAAGCATTCAGTTTCCTCTCCTGTTGTGAGTGAAGAGTCAATGACTCGCTGCAGTACAGAAGTGTACTCAGGACGCAAGCTCTGTAGACCTGGATCTTGGTATGTTCCATCAGCTTCTTGTTGGACCAGACTCTCTTTGTGAGTCTGGAAAACGTGGTAGCTGCTTTACCGATGCGCTTGTTTAGCTCGGTATCGAGAGAAAGAGTGTCGGAGATCGTTGAGCCAAGGTACACAAAGTCATGGACAACCTCCAGTTCATGTGCAGAGATTGTAATGCAGGGAGGAAATCATTTGGGATGCAGAATTGTGCATTAAAATACACTTTGCTTAGTACTGCCTTCACTTCTAAAATTGTATGTTTGACTAAACAGTATACCAGCATTTCTCAAACTGTGGGTTGCAACTTGATTTCTGGTGGCTCACAGAATGCTGCTCAGAGCTACCAAAACTTCCAGGTTGCTGAGTTTTCTTGTTTAAAGCAAGAGGTCTGCCTCCTGAGCATGTTCTCTGCCTCCTGAGCATGGGTATGTTTTCATCAGTGAGAACAGGCTGCAATTCAGCCCACAGTGGACAAAATACTACTGAGCAGAGTGCCAAAGCACACCTGTGAACCATTAGTGGCACACCACGTGCCGTGGGACAGTGGTTGAAAATTGCTCGTGTAATACAATAAATGGCAAATACGGACACATATTTATTTCACTTTATAGTTCCCAGATTAACTTTTATCACTTACTTCTGGATTCAACTTGAAGCTCACACGACTAGTGTGTCCAACATGCAGTTTAGCAGTATCAAAGAGAACTGTGTAAAGCTCATCATCTTTGGTAAGTGTGTCTTCATCGTAGACTCCCAGGTGTACAACATTCTAGTAACAAAACCATAATCCAGTAACAGCATTATTTGATAGTATATACTTTAAGGTTCAGAGGCCCCAAGAGTTTTCTTTGACTATGCAGAATATGGATTTTCCCTGCTGGGTCAGACAAACCACTTTCACATGAATGGAAAAACTTAAGTTCATGAGGGACCTGATCTTATTGCTGGGTAGCACCAGTCTCCTGTGCATTGCCCTGGCAACAGCTGTCGCAAATGCGCCATAAGGCACATTGTGGCAAGTGCCAGTAGGGAGGCCAGCACCAGTTCGCACTGGGCCTGTGCACCGGTCGGGTGTTTGCTGGGAACCAGCCCTGGTACATTTCCCACTGAACGGCTGGGGAGCATTCCACAGCGTGGGGAGGGTGTTGGGGAAGTGGAAGGGGGGGTTCTGGGCAGTGGGAGGGCAGCAGGGGGAGAGCAATCTGGGAGGGGACAAGGCTGCCACTACATCCTATCTCCCCTCCTGGGCTTCAGGTTCCTAAATGGAACTCCTCAGTTCTACACATGCTAAATAACTGGTGCAGATCCAAGGAGACCATTGGGTCTGCTGAGGCCTAAAAAGAGGTAAGGGAACTAATGTTCCCTTACCCCAAGAAGACCTCCAGCTGTGTTCTTGGCCCCACAGAGCTGCAGCCAAGTAGGGATTTGAACGTTGCTTTCAGTTCATCGCTCTAACCACCACACCACATTTGTTGCGCTTGACACCTTTCCATGGCATTTCACAGTGAACAAAGTATCTAATTTATCATCACAGAAAGCTTCACAGAAGTCCTCTCAGAAAGCTCAGGTTGAGAATGGTATGTGTCCAAGACCATGGGCAATCCTACCTAACTCCCCATGTGGCAATGCAACAGCGGCAGTCCGGCTTCTGCTACAGCCAGTGGGGGATTTGTGGTTGCTGGAAGTCTCCTGGGGGATATTTGTGTCCTTGCCCTGGGGTAAGCCCTGGCAGCCGCTATGGTTGAATTTGGACCTCATATGCCAATAAAGGTGAATGAATGAATGAATTTGGACCTGTACCCTCTCAATTGCTGGCGCAAGTCCGCGTTGATTCATGAAGGTAGATCAAGCCCATGAAGGGAGTTAGGATCCATTATGCATTTCCACCTATCTCGCCCTCTTTCCGGGCCTGATTCTCCCTCCTCCCCATCCCTGTCACTGTTCTATTCTGCCCATCCCCTGCCCCATTCAAACCCCTTCCCAGCTCCCTCTAACCCCCTGCGTTGACTCACCTCCTCCAGGAGGTGCCCGGTGTTCTTGCACGGAGCTGGCTGGTCATTGCTTGCGGCAGTGGCCAGCCCACACACATTGGCCTAGTTGTATCTGCAGTGGGTGTAAAGGAAGTTATGCCAGCAGAACACACATTCCACCAGCATATTCCTTCATTAGGATTGGGCTGCATGTGATCCACATAAATAACTAGGGATCTTGGCCTTGTAATTGAACCCAGACCCCACAAAAAGATGAACCAGTTTGTTGATTCTTCCTTCAATATATATTTTATTAAGCACCAAATGAAAAAAAATATTCTCTGATGGTTTGGGACTAATCATTCTAATGCAACATAAATTTCTATTTCATTTATTTATATATTCATTTTATTCATGTGTTCCATTTGTTGACAGAACCAGACAGGAATGTCTCATACTTCTTGCCACAAGAAGTTATCTACGGTCTCACCTTTACACGGCTGTCAATCCTGTAACAGAAGGCTTCATTCCACACTGGATCTTTAGAGTTGGGAACAGTTTTGGTCCGGACTGTTTCACTTGAAGCAGTTGGGAGGGATACCCTCACATAGCAATCGGACTCAGTAACTGTAGAATAAGAAGACAAATTATAATTTGCAGTCTTCCAACACTGCAACAATTAGTATTATTCACAGTGCAAGCCTATGCGTGTTTACTCAGAAGTAAGTCCCATTTATTTCAGTGGGCTTACTCCCAGGTAAAGATGAGCCCTTAATGGATACAAACAAGAGTGCCATGTTAGGTGTTCGTGGCACGTGCACTTTCGTCTCATCTTGGAGTACAGATTCTATAAATTCTACCTGGCATTAGGTTATCAACAATCTCTACAAACACAGTAATGTTACCCAGCACTTCTGCATTGAGGTGTCCCAGACATGTGCCCTTGGTCAACAGTCACTGCTAACCCAAACCATATTTATGTACCACATTTATGTCCAAGGGCAATGCAAGAAATGCCTCAGATCTAATCCAGATTTAAAAGAACATGCAGGTATAACCTAATTATCCACAAATTTTTAACCTGCGGTTTTATCTCAACACAATGAGAAGGGCCCTTTAAATTAAAGTTTAAAAAGTCATTTAACAATAGCCCAATTAATGCAAGAGAGCTCAGCAGGCTGACAATCCATCATTCATTATCTCTCCAGGCACTCCAACTTCACTCCAAGTGACCCCTCCCTTCCCACTGAACATGTGAAAGAATGATAATCACTTTGCATTCTTTCCCAGCACTGCACTCTGGATGAAGGGAGGCACTGCACTCTGAAGCACTGCACTCTGCTGGAAGTGAAGTCTCTCTAAGCACCTGGAGAGAGACTGATTGATGGATTGTCTGCCTAATGACTCTGTCTTACATCACAAAGTCAAACAAGGCCGTTTTGAAATCACCTAGCAAAGGGACATTTTTTAAAATGGATTTGCTTTAATGCAATTTTTGCCATCCTTGTGAGTTCTGGGAATGGAACCCTTGTGAACAATAAGACTTAACCTGTATATTTTTTCCTTTGCACTATTCCCTGCCCTTTTCTTCTTTGATTGGAGAAGCCATGTAGAAATTTTCTGAAGTGACTGCAATTGCATCATTGAATCATTGAGGCAGGCACAGCATGGCACAACTCTGAGACATCTTGAGAGTACATCCAGTTGGTCCTGTTGGACCTCACAGCAGCTTCTGACACCACTGACCACCATATCCTTCTGGATCACCTGGTAGAAGTGGGCTTAAAAGACATGGTGTCATAGAGTTCTGCTCATACCTCTCAGATAGGTTACAGAAAGTAGCCACTGGGTCTATTCTCACTAGTATTTGTCCATGCATTTTGTTCTTCATCAGCTGACTTGCTCCAGAGCCTGCTTCTTGGTGAAGTTCAGTTTTTAGGAATGAGGAGCATGTCATTCTTAACAGCAGCCTCAAGCTTTGGAACTCCCCACCTCCGGAGGCCCAAACTCAGACTAGGCACTTTTAAATGCCTGGTGAAAACCCACTTATTACAGCTGGCCACTGGCTTTTTTCCTTTTGCTAATCTGTTATGTTTTCTATCCTTTGATTTTTATCTGTAATTGTTTCATATTTTTAATATGCTTTTAACAATTTGATTTACTTGTTTTATAATGGTTCTAAGCCACTCGCTGTGGGGGCAGAGGAGTGGGGCATAATTTTTTGAAATAAATAAGCATTGCACATTTAGCACAATTTGTTTTTGTTTGTTTGTTTTACATTTAGTGCAATTTGTAATTTAGCTTAAAACTAGCCTGTAGGCATGACCCATGCATCCCACCCAGCATCCAAAGTAGCTCCCTCAGTAGAATTTGAAAAGGCTATGTTCACGAAACTGTTTCAGGAATCAGCTTTGACAACTACCGCATGATGCTGACTTCCTGACTCTCGACTCTCATTCTCAATAGCATCCTCTGGCTATCTCTCCCCTGAGGACTCAAAACCCACAAATATCAGACAACCACATCAGATTTCCACCATATGTTCAGAACCCATATGGACAATTCTGAATTCATGGATTTAGAAGTGAAAAGGGTGCTTGGCTTATTTTGTGGTGGGAAAGTCAAGGATAAGGAAACCCTTGTGGGTTTTGCATCCAGAAGTGCTCTATGTGTTGGCAACCTTCAGTCTCGAAAGACTATGGTATCGCGCTCTGAATGGTGGTTCTGGAACAGCATCTAGTGTGGCTGAAAAGGCCGATTCGGGAGTGCCTTCCACACCGGGAGCAAGTGCAGTCTGTCCCTGGTCTGTCTCCCTGGCTATGGGCCTTCCTTCTTTGCCTCTTTGCCTCAGACTGTTGGCCAAATGTCTCTTCAAACTGGGAAAGGCCATGCTGCACAGCCTGCCTCCAAGCGGGCCGCTCAGAGGCCAGGGTTTCCCACCTGTTGAGGTCCACTCCTAAGGCCTTCAGATCCCTCTTGCAGATGTCCTTGTATCGCAGCTGTGGTCTACCTGTAGGGCGCTTTCCTTGCACGAGTTCTCCATAGAGGAGTTCCTTTGGGATCCGGCCATCATCCATTCTCACAACATGACCGAGCCAATGCAGGCGTCTCTGTTTCAGCAGTGCATACATGCTAGGGATTTCAGCTCGTTCCAGGACTGTGTTGTTAGGAACTTTGTGTGGCGTCCGAGCCAACAGGTCCACCACTGATATGGTATTCTCTCTTAGACAACTGCAGGAGAAATGCAGGGAACAACGACAGCCACTCTTTATAGCCTTCATAGATCTCACAAAGGCTTTCGACCTGGTCAGCAGAGACGGCCTCTTCAAGATTCTCCCCAAGATCGGATGTCCACCCAGGCTCCTCAGCATTATCAGATCCTTCCACAAGGACATGAAGGGCACTGTTGTCTTTGATGGCTCCACATGAGACCCCTTTGACATCCGAAGCGGCGTGAAGCAGGGCTGTGTTCTTGCGCCAACCTTGTTTGGGATCTTCTTCGCTGTCCTGCTGAAGCAGGCCTTTGGAACTACAACAGAAGGCATCTATCTCCGGACCAGATCAGATGGAAAGCTCTTCAACCTCTCCAGACTGAGAGCAAAGTCCAAAGTCCAAAAGTGCTCTACGTCTATGAAAAATACTGCTTTCCAATTTGGTTTTTGCGCATTTGTTCTGGGCCCAAGTACATGAGGGGAAATCAGCATTTTCTGTAGATGTAGAGCACTTCTGGATGCACAACCCACAGGTGGCTGGAGAGGGGGCGAGCTTTTTCTGTTTTTCTGTGTGATTGTTTTCCCCTCAGGAGTGGTTTACTGTGTAAAGGAGAACTGCAGTCACACAAACCCTGCTCAATGAGGAACAGCAGCAGCAGAGTATGAGGGCATCTTCCTTTCCTCTCAGTTTGTCTCAGGGAAGTGTAAATTTTGTCTGCTTCCCTGCTTTCATAGTGCTGTTAGGGAACTGGAAAGGCCTGTTTGTTTGCTTCTAAATTAATTTTAAAAGTTAGCAGATGGGGATGAAAAATGAACAGACAAAGGGAGGCATCCCTTAAAACTATATGGTGTGAGGGCAGTGGATATGCCTGGCTGAAAAAGTTTAGGGATGTGACGATGCAGTGTTCTCAGGCATGTTGCTGAGGTGGTGTAAGAAGGCACTAGAAGGCTGAATAAAGATGGTTGTTATGAAGTCAAGATGTTGCAGACCTGTTGGTGGGAGCCCAAAGCAGTGACATCACTAGGATTCGTGTCACCCGGTGGGGGGAGGCCTGCACATCCCCCCATGCAGTGGGTGGGGCAACACCCCAGGTGGTGGGTGTGGTGATGTACCATCGCCCCACCCCCACTGTTTTTTTTGTTGCATCTTTTGTTAGAACACAGATATTTCAATGTGGTTTGTTTCATTGCATTCTGCATGAAATTACGCATTGATTGATATATAACATGATGGTCTTATTCCTCCAAATTCTAATTTTAGTGATTTTGAAAACTTGTAGAGTTTCACACACACACACACACACCCGTGTCAACTTACTAGCACATTATTGCAGCAGTTCTCAAACTTTTAGCACTGGGACCCACTCTTTAGAATGACAATCTGTCCAGGACCCATTGGAAGTGATTTCATGGCCATAAGTGACATCATCAAGCAAATTAAAATAATTATAAATAATTAAATTAAAATAAAAGAAATAATTAAATAAGGGGGAACCAGTCCTGTTCCATTAAGTGAATCTGAAGTAAGTCCTATTGTGGTCAATGGAGCTTACTCTCAGGAAAGCGTGGGTAGGATTGCAGCCTGTGAGCCCAATCCTATACATGTCTACTCTGAAGTAAGTCCCATAGTGGTAAATGGACTTACTCTGTAGTCTGCCTGCAATAACACCCCCCCCCCCCCAAAAAAAAGAATCAGTGAGATTTCCAGCCCTCCCCAGTGCCCAGTTTCAAGTTCTTCTATTTCAGGCACATCCAGATAAAGACCCACCTGGCTTTGCAAGTGCAAAATAGAAAACTTCTCCTTACCAGCTCAAGCCTCTTTTTTTGTCCTTTTTAGTGGGGGGAGAGGCTGCCTTCTGGAGCATTTGTTGCACTCCAGCTCCATCGGATTGGGACCATTCTGGTTTCCTCACATTCCCCTTTGCCTGGCCTGACCACCAGCCAAGGCATGTATTCCTACTCGTGAGTAAACATGACCGTGAGGCTGCTTCACTTTTCATAGGGCTCAAAAGACTGCAGCTGGGAGGGGGGACCTACTTCTCGGGTGTTTTGGGGGGCTGCATTCATTGGATCAGGACCATTCAGATGTCCTTGGAGTCCTCTCAGTATGCCCTTTCTGACGGACTGTGGCAAGTATGCCTACTCATGAGTAAACATGCGATACAGCTCACTTTCACTTTCCATAGAGATCCATTCATTTTTTCTTTCTGGCTTTTTGGCTATAACTTTTGAAGGAAAGGAGCTATTTCAATTCTGTTTTTGGCATTGCATTCTGCTGGGAATTCCACATCCAACAGTGTATGGCATGACACAGTAGCTCCTAAAGCCGCGATTTTAGTGCATCACCCCCTGGCGCATCACCCGGTGCAGCCCGCCCCCCCCCCGCACCATCCTAGCGACACCACTGGCCCAAAGCTATAATGGCTGATACGGTGTCTCTCATATAGCCATTGTTTTGGTGTCAAAGCAGCAGTTTTAAAAGCTTGGTCATCTTCAGTCATACTGTACAGGCGCTCAGAAGACCATTTTACCACATAAAAACAAAGAAAAATATCATATTTTGACCACATTGCCCAGAACCTGAGAACATAGTTTTATGAACTGCCTCGCATCTCCTCCACCTGAACAATAAACTGTGACAGACTATAGGAGGTGCCACGGATGGAATCTGGAGCCTTCTACATGAAAAGCATGTGCTCTATACCATTGGGGACAGCCTTGACCTAATGGTAATCTGTTTCTTACTATCATAAACTTACATTAACACAAGAGACATCCATATTATCTAAGGAAGCCAAAACTTCATTTTGCTGATGTTCTATGATATGCAGCATAAAATTTTCTACCAAATGTTAAAAATATTGCCATTTATCAGAAGTGCCTGAAAACATCCAACTGTGCCATTTCTTAGTCTAAATTCTTACATCTGTGTATGATTTCCTAAGTACGTCAAGTGTCACCAAGGAAGTGTATGACTCTCTTGCAGTTTGTCAGGGTTTAAAGATTTGGCAACCTCACATGTTACGAAAGGCTTAGTGTGTGCCTGGTATACATTGTTCAGATGACTGATAATTAATTACAACACAACAATTAAAGCAATAACGTAAATTACTGTACAGAGTGGAACCTCTGGAAGCCACCTGCTGGCAGTAATTTTCAGAAGAGTCATATGCTCATTCCCATTGCCTTTCAAAGAAATGCATGCACTGTACCTAATAATAGTTTGGGCGCAAATAAAAAAAATTCCACACCGATGTCACAAACACCTTTCAGTACTAATTACTCATTCTTACGCAGTTAGATAGCAGCCAAAGCAAGTCACAGAAAGAGGCAAACTGGCGAAGGTGATGCAACAGCACCAAGCCTCTGTACTTAACCCCCGGCTAATTAGTAAATTCTGTGCCATCAATAACAATTTCTTACCTAACTGCCAAACAAACAAAAAAATCAGTATGTTCAAGTCCCAAGTTTGCTGCTTTTGCTTGTATTGTAGGAAAGCAGTCATTAGATACAATCCAGCCTCTATGGATCTTTTAAGATTTGAGGAATTAGATATTATTGACTGGATTCAGCCATAATGTAAAACTATCGTTTGTTTAGTTAAAACATGGCTACATGTTATGTGCAGTGTGGGGGCAGGTGAGACAGAACAGTCCTATCATGTTCCACAGAAAATAGCTGCAGCCTCTCCTGTGACTGCGCACACATTTCACCTGCTTTCTGAGTCATGCGACATGTTTTGGGTTCATTTACCAGTATCTGAAAGCATGGTTCAAAGCTGTTTTCAAACAACAGTTTCTGCTAACTGTGGCTTTAGCTATGTTTCAACACACTGGGCCATTGTTCTTCCTCAAGAAGTGTGAACTTCTGAACTTAGGATGCTGAGTCCTGACCAGGTGAGAAGCAAAAGCAGAGAAGGAGCTTTAAATGATGGTTGGCCTACTGTACATCTGGAAACTCAAACCATGGTCTAGGTTCTTCATTGTGGCATAAGCCATAGTTTCAAGTTACCACTGGATCCAGGTGTTACTGGAAGCAGTCTTCAAGCTCTTGTAAGTATGATCTGAAGTATACCCATTGTCTTTTGTATTCTAAAAGGAAGGGGGAAGCTTGATACCATAGGGAAAATTATGAGACTGACCACCCAATCCTATCAAATGCCCCGCCCAGCAAACACAGGCATGCCACTGAAGTGCGCACTCTATTCTGCAGAGGAGCAAGCCCAAAGGTCACCTCTGGGTAGGCCTTCACAGCCTGAATGCATGTACTGGCACAGAAAGCTGGCACAAATCTGAGTGAACCTGGGAAGATGGACAGAGGCCAAGAAGGGGGGGGGGAGTCACCTTCCCAGACTTGATTCACCCGCCCCCTGATAAAATCTCCTTCTCAATCCTCTCCCTCCCTTGCAGCAGCAGCCCTGCTGTACAGACAGTATGTTGTGTTTTGTGACAGCTATGAAGGACCTTATGCTAGTTCTGGCAGCATAAGGCCTTGTTAGGTTTGGGCCACAAGGATATAAATCCTTTTCTTTCAGTTAGGAATGTGTGGGCTTATTAGTCAAATAAGATCACCTTAACCCTATGTGCTCATCAGTTTGGGTGGCATGGTTAGATATTCAAATGATTCATTTGAAACCTGCCTGGCAATTCTTGTAGCAATTTATTGTGAAATGCACTGAATGGGGTAAGATATTCTACATCTTGTCATCAGAGAGCATTTTGTGTCTCAGACATAATCGATAGGTCATGGTCCCATGAGGTGATTTGGAGGAAACACAAAGTGTGACAGAATAACTGGGGAATGTATCATGTTCCTAATAGCTTTAAAGAACTGTGGTTGTTAGATGAAATATTCCTCTACCCTTGGAACCGAAAATGAAAGGCAGTAGCAGAGATAATAAAAGACAAAACTCTTGTAAACAAGCAAGATGTTACGTCTTCTGTAGGTAGTGAACACAACATGGTAAACCTTTTAGTTGTGGGTAGGTATCACAGGATGATCTGGGGAGTGCCTATCTGGAACATAGGTTTTAATAAGTTTAGAGGATAATTAAATCTTATTACATGGCTAGAACTGCTAAAGGAAAAAATAATCCAAGTGGGATGGGAGATTTTGAAGAGTGAGATATTGACGGAACAACCACAAACAGTCAGCAAACTGAGAGCAGAAAATAATGGCTTAATTTCTAGGAACCAGTATAGTTTCGTCAAGAACAGATTGTTGATGACAAACTAATCTCATCTTTTTATATAGTCTAGTAGACTGTCGCAATGTCATGGACATGGTGTGCCCGGTTTTTGTGAAGCGTTCAGTAAAATCTCCCATCATATCCTTGTATAGAGAATGGTAACGTGTGGGTTGGATGGTGGATTTAAAGCTGGTTGAACAACTATTTCCAATTGGAAGTAACACTAGAAGTAATTGGCGATGAAGTCATCACCAGTTACTTCTAGATTGGGAAACCAAATGTAATGTCAACAACACCGGTAAGAGGCTCAGGGCAGAAGTGAAAATTTTTTCCAATCATGCAAAAAGTGTATGCTGGAGCTCTGCCTGCCAAGCCAAGCCTGCTTGTCACATTGCATTGCTGGCCTTGTTGCTATGTGGTGGGGGCCTAGGGGTCCTGCTTACACCACTGCACACCACCTGAAGTACTACCAATGAAACTGACATAGAAAGGCAAGAGATTTTGGCTGCAGCACCAAAAAAATGTTCGCCCCTAAATTTCCATCTTAACAATACTTTTGGTCAACAACCAAAGTACCTGACCTTCTTAGAGTGCCCCTTTGCAAGGAGAGCTTTTACATTAGCCCGTTGCAACGTATTGCCTTCTAAAGACCTACCTGGTAGGTTTAGAAATGCTCCAAAGGAAGAACGATTTTGCAATTGTGGCCTCAGAGAGGCAGGCTCTCTTCCACACATTGTTCTGCATTGTGCTTTCAATCAGGTGCTCAGAGACCAGTATCTCCCCTCATTGTCAGGAATCAATAAAGGTCTCTCTGAGATCACCTCTTTACAACTTTTGCTGGCGGGTGAATCTGAATTCGTGACCCTTCCAGTTGCTAAATTTTTATATTTGAGCAACTTGAAGCGGGCTAAGCTGCTGGTTCTAAGCAACTTGGAGCAACTCTGTAAGTAATTTGTTGTGTTTTAATCCTTATTTTTATCTCTCCTTTAACATATACCTTCATACATGACTGTCTGGAGATATTAGTTGTAAAACTATATGCCTAATAAAGGTTTGTTGTATGTTGTTGTACTACCAGTGACATGAGTACCATTGATTGAGAAACACGCTTTAGAACATCTGAGAGAGAAGGACATGTTTGAAGATGCACCGAGTGTGATGAGGCAAACGTTGTAGGAAATTAGTATCTAGAATTGCTGTGTTATTGCATCTATAGATTTTTCTTTTCTGTCTGCTGCTTCTTTGTTGGCTTTGAGGAGGGGAAGTGCCATAGTTAGGTACTTTTCATACAATCAAAATCTAGGAATTCTGAATGAGCAACAGTTGGAATAGCATCTGCTCTCCGTGCTCCTGGCCTTCGCAGGTACAGTGCCCCTTGTGCACAGAACCTTCTTGGGTACAAGCTGTATGTGCAATCACACTTCCATTACATGCATCCCCAGATTACAATGGTGTGAAGAAGGCTAGTGAAAACAAAAGAAACCAGATCAATTAGCCACCAAAAAAAACCCCCAAAAAAACCATGTAAGGAGAAAGAGCATCAACAGTGAAAATGAAAATAAAACCAGGCACAATTTCAGAAGCAAATTGGAGAGTTATGCTCCAATATTGGTATTCCAAAGGACTGTGGGGCAATTAACCTTTCATCAAAAAAAGACTGTAAACTAAGCTTCCAGCATCCCCATCCTTGGTTCTAACACACTGACAACTCTGCATTGGGCCCCACACCAGCACTGCTGCATCACACAGGGGAATTTAGTTCAGATTGGACTCTTCCTCACAAGTAAGTCCCATTGAACAAACTGGAGTTTGCTTCTGATTAAATATGCCTAGGATTGCACAGTAATTGATGCAGAGGCTCTAGTAAAGTGGAACCCTGTTAAATAATTCTTAAAAACCAAACAATCCATTCACAGAAAGCAGTGGTTTGTACAATAATATGCTACTGGTTCCCAAACTGTGGGTTGGGACCCACCAGTGGGTCGCAGCCCTATTTTTGGTGGGTCGCGAAACTGACAAGCTGATAGCTGGCAAGGATATTGATCCCTATGGAAACCGAAAGGAGCAGCATGTGTGTGTTTACTTTCAAGTAGGCAAATGCACCTTAGTCCACTTTGAAGGGCAGCCAAAGGGAAACTCATCCCCATCAGAATGATATCAGGCCAATGAATGCGGCCCCCAACAAACTCTCGAGGAGGAAGTCCCTCCCAGGCTGACAAGGAAAATGTATCGAGCCCTATGTGTGCATTTACTTTTGAGACAGTGACTGTGCCTTGGCTCTTATCAAATGCCAGGCAAAGGGGAACACAAGGTCGCCAGAATGGTCCCAATCTGATGAACGTGAAGTTCAATTAATGCTCCAGAAGTCAGAGTCCTCCCTCCTCCATAGTAAAAAGGATAAAAAAAGAGACTTGAGAGGCTGGTAAAGTGGAACTTTATTTTATGTCTCATAACTCTAGGTGGGTCCCGATAGAGCAGTGGATCTCACACATTTAGCACCCGGACCCACTTTTTAGAATGAGAATCTGTCGGGACCCACTGGAAGTGATGTCATGACCAGAAGTGACATCATCAAGCAGGAACATTTTTAACAATCCTAGGCTACAATCCTACCCACACTGACCCAGGAGTAAGTCCAATTGACTATCATTGTTAAAAAATATATACATAGTAGCTTGTTAAAAGTACAGGTCTGTAACATTTTGTCAAATGCAGTCACATACTATGGTAGCATTAAGTCTAATATACTAAAAATAAAATATTGAAATGAAAGGGGATTATTATTATTATTATTATTATTATTATTATTATTATTATTAACAACAGTATTTATATATCGCTTTTCAACTAAAAGTTCACAAAGCGGTTTACAGAGAAAAATCAAAAGTTCACAGAGCAGTTTACAGAGAACCAAAAGGGCTCACAATCTAAAAAGATGCAAATGAATACCAGCAGACAGCCACTAGAACAGACGGTGCTGGGGTGAGGTGGGCCAGTTACTCTCCCCCTGCTAAAAAAAAAGGAGCACCCACCTGAAATTGTCTCACAACCAACCTAATGGGTCCCGACCCACAGTTTGAGAAACACTGTGAGAGTGTAGTTTTAAAAGGTGGGTCCTGGTGCTAAAAGTTTGGGAACCACTGCTTTAAGCCTTTCTTCTCCAGAATTTCCTTCTTTCTTTATCAATGATGATTACTTCCGTGTTCATTACTGCTGAACAAATCATCCCAGCCTGATTCACAATGCAGAACTTCAGCCAAAGCCATGAGACTGTCATCACTGGCTCCTCATTACACCTTGTTTGTGCATAATCCACCATCTGGAGAAGGGAGTTCATTCTGCCAGACCTGAGAGCTATACAGTCATTGGCTGACTCTTCTCCCATTTGAGTTTCTTCAAAGTCATTAACATCTTTCAGAGAAAGTCATGCTCAATTGTACTCAGCTGCCATTCACAAATTCTTCTCACATACAGTCACTATTCTTTTAGCCTTACACTTGTGCCAAAATCAACAAACCTTTCTAGGACAACGTGGGTTAATATTTATTCATAATTATACTTGTTGGCATTATGTTTTGTAGGAAAATTGAATTGGTTATTATGCTAAACAGCAGCCTTACAAGATCGGCAATTCAACACACCCAGACTTGTCATCCTAGATAGGCTTCCAATGGAAAATTGAAATTTTACCTCCTAAGAACAAAATAGACCCATTCAACATGGGTTTGGGATGGGGGGGTGCTATCAACAATGGCAGTGTCGAATTCACTCCTGTAATATTTTGACATGTGTACTTGAGTTGTTGCGTTGCTCCATCCCTGCAAACAGTAGCCACAGGTGGAGTGGGGCCAAGGAAAGGAACACACACCACAATGGCATCTTAGTACAGGTAAATATGCTTAATATGTCAGTGAAAACAGGAGAGAAAGCAACATGAGGTGCCGTTTTGTGTAGCCATCCAGTGTAGACTATAGCATCTAGTCCCACTCTACACCTATCACTTATCTTTTTGATGCCTGCTTACACTGTGATTCCCTGCTTAAGCTGAATGATATGCAAAGTTCTGTCCTTTTCATCTGTTGTGAGTTACTGATGGACCATCAGCTTCTGTGTGTGATGGTTGGCAACCTTCAGTCTCGAAAGACTATGGTATAAGCCTACAGCACCTGGTATTCCCAGGCGGTCTCCCATCCAAGTACTAACCAGGCCTGACCCTGCTTAGCTTCCAAGATCAGACAAGATCAGGCATGTGCAGGGTAACAGTTGCTGAGCTATTCATGAAATCATAGCTCCCATGTGGCCCACTCAGAGAACATCATTGTTAGATTCCAGAACAAGATGTAGTACACATGAACAGTAGCTTAGCTACAGGGGGGTAGCATGGTAAATATTGCAGGTGCCCCGATGCACTGTGTAAGTGTCCCCTCCCTCTTGCTTGCCATCAAAGACATTCTGGACAGTGACAGCTATGCACTGTCACTGTGCACTATGGCAAGTGGGGGAGGCTGCTTACATCGCACATTGGGGTGCCTGCAGTGCTTATCATGCCACCCTGCCCTCCATAACTATGCGCTGCGCATGAACCAGAAAGGTTTTCCTAACTACTGAACTCAAAAACACACAATTAACATTCTTTAGCAGCTCAAGCCATATTGTATTATGGTGACTTTTTAGAAATGTCTCCCTTTACTCTGCACTACTGCAGGGTTCTGGAATCTGGCAGCCCCATGACTATTGTGTAACACAATTTTTTTTCCCTTCTAATATAAACAACTGAGAGCTGAAGTTGCTTAGTGGCTGTGGAGACAGAGATGCAAATCAGCCGCATTCAGATCTCCCCCACCCCTCCCCATTAACTCACCAGGTGGCCTTGGGCAAGCCTTTCAGACTCAGGTCCCCATCTTCAATACAGCGGTAATAATGTTTACTTAGTGTTCAAGACAGTTGTAAGGATTTACAAGTACATAAGAACATAAGAAGAGCCCCGCTGGATCAGGCCAAAGGCCCATCTAGTCCAGCTTCCTGTATCTCACAGTGGCCCACCAAATGTCCCAGGGAGCACACAAGACAACAGACACAACCCGCGTCCTGGTGCCCTTCCCTGAATCTGGTAATCAGAGGCAGCCTGCCTCTAAAACCACAAGCTTGCACATACCTACTATGACAGAGTGTTTTGCACACTCTGAAAGCACTATACAAATAATATTATCAGATAATATTATGATTAGATTATGATCTCTAGGTTTTTCCTGTTTGTTTGGCCAGGGTAGGCTTAATTAAGAGAAGGATGATAAGCATAGACCAGGGGTGCTCAAACTTTCAACTTTAGGGATGCTGGACCTTTAACAAGTGTATAGAAGAGAGAATTTCAGCAGGTGCAGCTTGTCATCTGTGGGATGACAAGCTGCACCTGCTGAAATTCTCTCTTCTATACACTTGTTAAAGGTCCAGCATCCCTAAAGTTGAAAGTTTGAGCACCCCTGACATAGACTGTAGGGAAAGGGGAAACAGCAGTTAGAGTATCTGGTCAGCAGGGCAGAAAAGCTGCATTTTACCCAGACCCCCCCCCCCACACACACACACATTTTTGTATATTAACAATTAGTTTCTATAAAATGGAATATCTGTTAAGAGAGATACTCACATGTGTCTGCCTTACGGATATTTCTGGCCCTCAGTACTCTTACTGTGAGGAGTCTGTAAGGAGTTCCATTCTCCTGATGGTAGTACAAAAGAAATGAATTAATATCATACCTCCACTTCTTGTTGTGTCCTGGCCCCCCCGCCAATATTTTGTCTCCTTTATGTCAGTTGCAATATTGTAAGCCCCTTGAGACAAGAATCCATCTTTTCACTATGAAAAGTACTACATACATACATACATACATACAAAATACATACGTACCTACAAATGGGAAAAGGGGTGAGTAGAGGGGAGAGAGTGTGACTAAGGTGGCAAAGGTAAAACAAATTCTGTTGACAATTACTTGAGTAACTACAGTTACTTGAGATTGTTGTAACAAAAAAAGTTTATCACTGCATGTACAAAACTTGTATATTTGCAAAAAACTATTCAAGAATTTGAAAAATGGATAAGCCAAATGGCATAGCTAGTTCATGCTATGGCATCAGTCCACAGAGCTTCAAATTCAGCAATGTAGAATGCACACATTCTACTGTACCTGATACTACTTCCACAAAACTGTCAAGAAAATGAGTATTAGCTGTGAAACCACTGGTAACCTGTACAGTTACCTTTTTGCAAGTGCCGCCACCCAAGGAGGTCCGGGGGGCGGCAGCAAGAAATAGGGCCTTCTCGGTAGTGGCACCAACGCTATGGAACTCCCTTCCCCTTGACTTGAGAATGGCTCCCTCTCTTGAGAGTTTTCAGCGAGGCCTGAAGACACTGCTGTTTACACAAGCCTTCTGATTTTTGGCCTTCTTAACATTTTCTTAACATTTTAAAAACTAAACATCTTTTAGTTTTTTACAGGCTTGATTCCTCTGTGACTTGCTCTTTTTATTCTGTCTTTTAATCTGACTACTGTTTTTATGGCCTCTGTTAATGTGTTTTTAAATGTTTTATCTGCTATTGTGTTAATTTATGTTTTTTAAATCTGTTGTTTTTTTTTTACATGTTGTTAGCCTCCCTGGGTCCTTTTAGGGAGAAAGGCGGGATACAAATAAAGTTTATTATTATTATTATTATTATTATTATTATTACAGTGAGAGGAAGGATATGCTTCAGCGGGTTCTCTTAAAAGGTGAACAGAGTTGCCAAAACTTCAGCTATCTGTTTGGCAGTCTGTGCATAACTCTGGTGCAGCAAGGGGTACCCCACATACAGACCTGGGCACTGAGTGCAAGGGGATATTTGCTGTATTGTCCCCCCAAAGCAGAGTGCTGTGTGCACATGGAATGTTCCGTCAGATCAGGTTAATGAAGTCTAATTCTTGAATGTAATAATCACTCAGATAATTACTGTGCTGGGTAAGTTCAAGACAACTATGAGTGAACTCTAACTATAGGTGACAGCAGCTGTTATGGCATACGTCAATGACTCCAGGGTAAGAGCTAAAATGTAGTGGGCACAAACCAAAGACAGTTAAGTATATGTAAAGACCCAGTTAAATGCTGGAATTTTTTTCCTTCAATGGGATTTAGTATGCTCTACTAAATTGTGCCCAGGATCCCTTACACATTGAATCACAAAAGGGTTCCTATTCCAGTGGTCAGCTTCATCATGTTGTTCTGTAGTTGAAGAGAGATTTGGGGTAGGTTCATACAAGTGTTTTTCACATTTTAGTACTGGTGTAGTAACATGCGTGGCTGGGTGAGATCTGGGCAATGATCACAGATTACCACATCCTGGGAAAAACTGGGATGAGCCAGGAAGTGGTGAGATGTGAAATCCTCTGACACCATTCTACCATCACAGCTGAATTATCCGTTGATAATTTGACAGCAGATGTCGCAGGCATGCAACCAGAGGAACTTGAAATGTTGAACTGTCCCGCTTGAATGTTTGCAAGCCAAATCATGACAAACACAAGTGTGCCCGAAAAGCATGCACCTTTATCAAGAAATCAGCCATGCAGAAAGACTCTTCTTAATTCAAAATTTTACAAGTCATTGATTCTCAAGAAGTTTTCATCTTATGCCCTTGTAAACTTTCACTTGAAATGAGAGCCAGGATTGTATCGTGGTTCTAGTGTTAGATTTGGAAGATCTGGATTCAAATCCCTGCTCAGTCACAAAATTTTCTGAGTGATCTTGGGCCAGTCACTTCCTCTCAGCCTCACCTACCTCACAGGGATATTGTGAGGACAAAAGGAGGAAACCGTGTATATCACGCTGAGCTCCTTGGGAGAAGGGCAATATAAAAATATGAAATGTGAAAAATAAATGTGCACATAAGCTCAGCTCAATTTCAGGTTGAAAACTGGGATGCTTCGTGCACCTCTAGATAGGAGGGGGCCAGGCTGACCAGCCTCACAAACAGTTTTATATGTTGCTTCAACATGGGGGTAGGGAGAAATGGTAGAGCAGGAAATAGAAGGGGGAAAAAACTGGGGAAGGGGGGTGAGCAAAATGCAAGTGCATCCTTCCCCTTAGGGTGCAATTCTATCCTGTGCTGGAACAGGCAAGCCAAGAGGCTTGTGCTATATCCAGCACAGGATAGGGGCCAGAATCAGCTCAGCCAGGGGCAAGGGGAAACTTTTCCCCTTACCCCAGGGTAAGGCACCCTGTCCCCTATGGGTCTCCTTGGACTTGCGCCACCTCCTGAGGAGAGGAGTCCGAGGAGAGCAGAGCTGCTTAACTGCT
Source organism: Tiliqua scincoides (assembly GCF_035046505.1). Lineage (NCBI taxonomy): Eukaryota > Metazoa > Chordata > Lepidosauria > Squamata > Scincidae > Tiliqua > Tiliqua scincoides. The sequence goes on from NC_089821.1 coordinate 16,306,455, forward strand.
GGATCCCAGCCCCGACTCCCGCTCCCCACACACCCACACCCGGGGCTGCCCACCGCCTGCCCTCCCCCGCCCCAGAACACCTCCCTCCTGCCTCATCCCTGCCCACCCATCTGGGCTGACGCAAGGCTCACTTGTGTCAGTCTCCGCAGACTGGCACACCTCCGCACACTGGCCTTGCTGACTCCCAAATAGGCACAAACGTGCCTTGTGGCATGTTTGCAACCCTCCTGGGCTGGCGCAAAGTTCTTGTGCTGGCCCATGTGCAGCTCAGGATTGCGCTGTTAGTGATGTAGCTAGCAAGGGAGGGGGCAGGCCACCCAGGATTTGACCTGGAGTGTTCCGTGAGGAGATGCAACATGAGGTCAGCCAAGATGGCAGCTATCATCTCCTTCTAGCAGTCCTTCCTCCCCTTCCAGATTTAAAAAATGGCTGCTCAGCACTCAGTTTCAGAGCTCATGAGACCCCAAAGCCACTCTGAAGCTGAACTCTGAGCCAAGTGGCTTCCCAGAAGCTCACAACCTGCCAATTACCGCCAGTTACTTCTGCATCTGCATGCTCAGGAGCATGACACCGTGATTCATAAGAATAGCCCCATTGGATCAGGTCATAGACCCATCTGGTCTAGCTTCCTGTATCTCACAGTGGTCCACCAGATGCCTCAGGGAACACATAAGACAACAAGAGACCTACATCCTAATGCCGTCCCTTGCATTTGGCATTCTGAGGTAACCCACTTCTAAAACCAGGAGGCTGCAGCTTGTAACCCGTGATGGACATTTCCTCCAGAAATTTGTCCAAACCTCTTTTAAAGGCATCTAGGTGAGATGCCATCACCACTTCCTGTGACAAGGAGTTCCACAGACTAACTGTATGCTGGGTAAAGAAATATTTTCTTTTGTCTATCCTAACTCTTCCAACGCTCGGTTTTAGCAAATATCCCCTCATTCTGGTGTTGTGTGAGAGGCAAAAGAGCATCTCTCTATCTACTCTATCCATCCCTTGCATAATTTTGTATGTCTCAATCATGTCCCCCCTCAGGGGCCTTTTTTCTAGATTAACCGCTACAGGCAGCCAAAGATCCCACTAGACTACTGCTTCCACGGAACTCTGATTTTGCTTGCTGGGACCCAGGATATTTTCTATAGCTTCTACTCTCAGGGAAGGGGCAGAGTTGGGCTAGAATGGAGAACTATATACTACTGGGCAATTTGGGGGGAGGGGGCATTTCTGAGAAAACTGAAGGTCCCCTAAGGATATTCAACTACTTCAGACTTGTGTACATTCACAGTGTACCTTAAACTACTTCAGATTTGAGAAACTGCTTGTGTGTTTTACTGTAATTGTTTTAAGGCTGTTTTAAATGTTTTATGAATTTATAAGGGCATTTTGTAATTGTTTCAATTGCGATTTTATAATTTTTTTTATATTTTCTTATAATTTTTTATTATCTTTTGTTAGCCGCCTAGGGTCCCCAATTGGGGAGAAAAGCAGGATAAAAATACAGTAAATATATAAATAAATGGAAGCACTATAAACAATGCAGGAAATGCAACAACTGCTCAGTTGGGCAGCCCAATCTTATCCCTCCTTCCCCACACCACTATACTGCATCCTATGGGGGAAGCTGCAACATGGGAGGTCTGCCCCAGCTGCCGCAATGGGGCAACCCCAACCTGCATATCCATGTTGCCCTGTGTTGGCATAGCTGGCCCAAAAAGGAGAATAGGATAGAGTGTGCACCGCTGCCACTGATCCTGACACCTCCCAGCCCAATCACCCACCTCCGCCCTATCGCCACTCCCCCTTCACCCTGTTACATCCCCTCCCCACCCTCCCCTTCCCCTGTGTTGCTTGGAGCAACTTTTACTGGATCTGGCACTGACAGGATGGCACAAGCCTTCCCACCGGCACCACTAACTCCGACATTATCACAATGTGCTTTATGGCACATTTGCAACAGCCTGCACTGGCGGAAGGCTTGCTCTGCCACCATAGAGGAACAACAGGATTGCACCATAAATCAATGAGATTTCAAAGTGCTTCGTTTTGAACACATCATACCAGCTTAAAGGGAATGGAAATCTACTTAGTAGGAAATGGGGCTGGGAAGATCCTTTTGCAGACTTTGCTCCACTTGCACAAAGTAGGATACGATGCAGCAACTACATATACAGCCCAAACACTGAAGTCCCAGTTTATATAAACTCTAAGTGAATATCTTACAGCTATGACGAACGCAGGATGACGGATATGTTCCGAGGAGTTTGCCAGTTTACTCTCTGTGGTTCTGAGGGCAAGACTAGAACCAATGGGTTGAAACTACAGGGAAGTAGATTTAGGCTAGGCATGAGGAAGAATTTCCTAATTATAAGAGCTGCCAGGCACTGGGACAATCCGCCTAATGCGGTTGTGGACAATTCCTCACTGGAGGTTTTCAACCAGAGGTTGGATGGCCACCTGTCAGGGATGTGATAGCAATTGCTGTCACTGAGTGGTGGGGGATGGGGACCATGTGACATCCAAGCAGGTTTGGGAACTCGACTCGGATTACTTGGACCCGAGTCGAAAAATGTGTGATTTGGGGTGACTTGGTGACTCATGCGTGTGGAAGACTCTGAAAAAGACTCAGGTCATGCCCCCCCTGACTCGGCACTCATCCCCATGCATGCTGAGTCTGCCTGTGTCTGGGTGAGCTTGCTTACTGTTTTCGCAGTGTGAAAAACCTTGTGGGGCCAGCATTCCGACAGGGCGAGCAACAGGAAACTTCCAGCCAGGAGGCAAAAAAGGGTTAATGTTGCAATGAAAGGGGGTGGGACGGGACTGGGCTTTCTTTTCCCATCTCTGATAGGAAGGAAGGAAGGAATGGACGATCATTGGACAAAGGATGGGCATTCTGATATTTTCATTGGCAGAGGGAGAGTGGGAGGAGGGACCAAGGGGGGTTCTTTCCTTACAATTGGCTTGAGAAGACCAGGGAGGCGGAGGAGGCAGGAATGGGGGGAGAGAGTTCATAGCGATCACGCTTTGTGCCCTATGTAAAGGGAGGAGGAATTCTCATTGAATGACCAACTGCAATGGGACTACTTCTGAATAGGGCTGCAAAGGATTGATTCTAGTAAGGCTTCCATTTGCTGCTTGTGACACTCATCCCTCTTGCCGCTTCTGTCCCGCATTCTCGCAGTCCCTCTCACCTGTTTACAGATGGTTTACAGATGCCCTGTTTACAGATGGTTGGGGACATCAGGGGAATGAGTAAAAAGAACTCCATCACACACACACCCCACAACAGCAGCCCCGTTTTTCCCACTGTGGGTTTTTTAAAGGTGGAGCCAACTTGACCCGGGTCCATTAGAGTCACTAAAGCAGTGTTTCTCAAACTGTGGGTCGGGACCCACTAGGTGGGTCACAAGCCAATTTTAGGTGGGTCCCCATTCATTTCAATATTTTTATTTTAATAAATCAGACTTGATGCTATCATGGTATGTGACAGCATTTGCAGAAATGTTACAGATCTGTACTTTGAACAGGCTACTCTGTATATACCCTTAAGAATGATAGTCAATGGAACTTACTCCTGGGTAAGTGTGGATAGGATTGCAGTCTAGGATTGTTAAAATTTTCTTGCTTGATGATGTCACTTCTGGCCATGACATCATTTCTAGGTTAGTGACATCACTTCCGGTGGGTTCTGACAGATTCTCATTCTAAAAAGTGGGTCCCAGTACGAAAAATTTTGAGAACCACTGCACTAAAGGGTAACTCAGCAACTCAGAAAGTGCCCCATTATGACTCTTTTTCAAGTTGAGTCGCGGGGGGCAGTGACTTGGTGACTCGACTCAAGTCAAGCCCTGCTGAATTTGCTCATCCCTGCATCCAAGATCCCTTCCAACTCTGTTCTTTGAGTCGAACCCAAGTGACACACCTACAGGACAAATATAGTTTCTCGAGTTCCTGTAGTTACTCAAGCCTTTATCATGCTTTCGACTGAAGTATTTGGGTTGCATTCAGAAATAATCACGCTTGGAACCAAATCACCCCATTTCAATGCTGCTTTAGAGAGAGTCCTAAAAGAAGCAAAGACCCTCTGAAGCACATTCAAGCCAGCTTTCATCTAAACCTCTTCTTTGTCTGTCTCTAGTAGCCTGGAGCCTTTTCTTCCAAAAGAGGAAGTAAGTTTCCAAGCAGTTTAGGGATGGGGCTTCAGGCAAGACACAATATGAGTGACAGCTCTGACTGAAAACTGCTATTCGTTGCACCCTTTCCCTCCAACTTGGGCAGGAACTATGATTGGTCTGGGGCTGTTTTTTCTGCCCTGTGTGAGTTCTCTCTCTGAATGGATGTTTCCAGCAGCTTATGTTCTTGGTCGACATTATGCAAGTCACATTACTGTCATGCACTGTGGGACCACCAGTGCAAAAAGGCTGAAGGTCCAGCACATGTTCCAGCAGCAAACCCAGCCCGTAGTGCTGCAAGTAAGGTGATGGCCGGCGGTGGTTTGGGGGTGAATTGGGGTGGAGAATGGCCCAAACTGGGGGTGGGAGGGAGACAATACAGGCAGCAGTGGCACAAGCCAAAATTTTATCTCCTTTTCTCACCTCCTGAGGCTCCTCAGACTTCCGCTGGGCCCTCTGGCCACCCCCACATCATAATATGCAGTGCATGCTCCATCAGCAGAGCTACATGCTATGGGCTGGCAGGGAATAGGATTGGGCTGCCCACATGAATGGGTGGCATCCCTACAATCCCTGTGAGCTTCATACAATTAACTAGAAAGATACATAGCAGGACCAGCAAGAATCTTTTAATATTTCAAAACTTTGATTGTCCTTAAATGAAAACTGCAGCATCTATTTGGATGAAATTTAGCTAACTTTGTTCCCTTACGGAGAGTATCTTATGCTGTAAATGTCCTCCAATTCTGAAAAGTCATAAACAAATTGCACTGAATTTAATTTTACTCAGTGAAATCAGTGGAAAATCATTTTAAAAAATGAATCAAAATTCAACCAAAAGTCGACCAAAAATCGACCAAGAACATAAGCTGCTGGAAACAAAGCAACTATCCAAATAAAGCTGTTCACAGAAATATGCTAAGATTGAGTAGAGAGGAAATGAGGACTGAGCCGGAGGGTAGTGGGCTAGAGTGTCAGTGCTGGCACACTACCAGCCAAGAGACTGGCGCATCATCAGATAGTGGGGGGCACACTATTGGGTACACTATCTCAGGTGCAGGGAGGTCTTGAGTCAGTCTTGCTCAACCAGGAAAATGTCTACATAACATAAAAGCCAGCATGGTGTCATGGTCTGGGAGTTAGATCTGGAAGACCCAGGTTCAAATCCCCACTCAGCCATGATGCTTCCCGAATGACTTTGGGCAAACCACTATCTCTCAGTCAAATCTACCTCACAGGGTGTAGTGAGAGCAAAAGGAAGGAAGGAAGGAAGGAAGGAAGGAAGGAAGGAATGTGAATAATAAATTAACCTGTTTTCCATATGTATTCTACTGAAGCTGAATATACCCAAATGCACTCACACTTCCATGAAACAAGTCAGGATAGAAAGAGGAGGAACTCATAAAGAAAGAAATTTTACAATGAGGATAATTCATGAAAACATAAAACTGTGGCTACGACTTAGTACGTACTTAGTAAGTAATAAGGAGCAAGAATGAACAGACCAGATAACAATCAGAATTTCTCTGGAAAGCACAAACTGCACTTGCAATTGAACCAGTAATCCAACACTGTTCCAAAACTCTCTCACCTTACAGGTTCTAACAGCCCCTTCCCTGACACCCTTTGTACTATAACATAGGTTCAGCACTGGATAGCATCTAAAGATGTTCCCCTCATTTAGTACATACCCGTCTTGCCAGATGTTCTGGATTGTTGCCTAAGGCCTAAAAGAGCAAATATATATACATATTGAAAACAGCCATTCAATGTTGTTATAAATCCCCGCCATACCCTTAAGACACACAACCCTCCCACTAGGTTTTTTTGCAGGGATGTGGTTCTATCTCTCTGGCTTTGTATATCGCTGGGCTATAAAACAGAAACATGGCGCTCTCTCAAATGCAGACACACGCAATCAAAATTTTTCCTGGTATGTGCGGTTCTGCCAACATGCCCCCAGCATGTTGTCTCTATGGTTAAGGGTCACCACAACAAGCTTCTGAACCTTGAGCTTCTTACCTCAGGTGAACTTGAATTTGCTCCCATAGTGGTTCTTGCTGCATGTAACCGAGTGGCTTGGGAGCGATACAATCCACGTCTGCTAGTGCCTGCTGGCTGAAGTAGATGAGCAGGTGTTTAATAAAATGACTCATGACCTCACCTCCCTCTGAATTCCAAAGCACTGAAACAGTCCCCTCCCTTTTGCCACAGTTTTAGCATCTTTAGTGAACCGAAAGCTTTTACGTAGCTGCTGTTATGACTTAAGAGGCTGAGCCACTATAACCACATGGCTTGGTCAGTTGAGGACATCTGTTTGACTCTTTGGACTGTGCACTGAGTCCCTCAGAAAGGAGCATCCAGAGAAGAGGTCTGGATGATAGATCTCCATCAAGGGCAGCAGTTGGTTTTTCAGGGAGCTCACTGAAGTTTGAGCATTCCAGGCTAAAAGCGACAAAAATACAAGTGCCGTATTGACAGGGTGACCACGAGTCCTCTTTTTCCAGGACATGTCCTCTTTTTTAGCCTCATGTCCTGGAAAAGAACTTAAATGTCCTCTCCTGTGAGCGGGCCTCTGCAGGTAGCGCATAACCTTTTTGTAATTAATAAATTGCATGTAACAAATTATATGTAATATACTTTTAAATGTAATAAAAAGTAATTTTGGGCACAATGCTATCTTGTGCTGGAACAGGTAGGCTAGTGGGCCTGCGCTGTATCCAGCACAAGTTTGGGGCTATCTGAGGCTCGGCCCAAGGCTAAAGGAAAATTTTTTCCCTTATCCCAGGGAGAGCCACAGCAGCTCCAATGGGTCTACTCGTTTCTGCGCCACCTAAAGAGGTGGCCCAAATCTGAGCAGCCCGGGACTGCCCCAGGCCACCCGGGAATGGGGCTAGGATCCAGCATAGGTATTGGATCCTGGCCCTGCCTCCCACTCTCTGCCCACCCATTCCCAGGAATGCCTGCTGTCCGCCCTTTCCCACACCAAAATGCCTCCTCCCTGCCCTCCCTACACCTTCCCAACCCTGCACCAGCTAAGCTCAGCCAACACAAACTCACTCATCCCTGTGTGCCAGCCTAATGTCAGCGCGAAAATGCTTTATGGCACTTTTGTGACAACATGGGCGGGTGCAAGGGACTTGTGTCATCCCATCTGGTCCTCTGGATTGCACCCATAGTGCTAAAATTAGCCACATGAAATCAATTTATGAGTATTTTTAGCTTTTATTTTGTCATGTCCTACATTTTTTTGGATGTCTGACATTTGGGGTGCCTTGTCCTCTTTAGTGGTTGTGGCATCTGGTCACCCTGCATATTGAACAGAAAGCTGCCCTTGAAATCTGTCTGGATGCTCCTGGTACTGTGGAATGAAATGATCCATAGTTTGAGGGGATGATTTACTGGGCGCAGATTAGTCTAGTACTTGAGAGTTTTGCCTGTACCCTGCCTACCTTCTTTGGAGACTGTTTTGCACTATGTATTTTTGTTTGTTTGTTTTAAATAAGGATTTAATCACTGCTTACAACCTCAGTTCTCAAACTGTGGGTTGGAACCCAGCAGTGAATCCCGACCTGATTTTTAGTGGGTTGCAAAACCAACAAGCTGATAGCGGACAAGGAAAACATATGAGCCCTGTGGAAATTGAAACCAAGCCACAGAAGCATGTTTACTCACCAGCGGGTACATGTGCCTTGGTCCACTTTGAAGGGCAGGCCAAGGGGGTCGCAACTCCACCAGAATGGTCCCATTCTGACAAACATGGGCCCCGACAATCTCTCGAGACGGAAGTCTCCCCTCCAAGCTGACAAGGAAAATGTATTGAGATGTATGGAAGGTGAAACTGAGCCACACAAGCACATTTACTCACAAGTAGTTGAACATGGCTCTTATTGAAGGCCAAGTGAAGGGGAATGCAAAGCCACCTGAATGATCCTGATCTGATGATCCTGATCTGGAGCTCAACAAATGCTCCAGAAGCATCCCCCCCCCCCCATCACCATAGTAAAAAGGATAAAAACAGAAGTTTGAATGGCTGGTAGAATGAAACTTTTGTTTGTCCCGTAAAGCTAGGTGGGTCCCAATAAAGTGTCATTTTAAAAAGTGGGCCTTGGCGGTAACCACCAACCTACAACCCAGTATGTCACTGCTTCGAGCAAGAATGTTGAAGACTAGCCTAAAGTAATGCGGTGTCAATTCATCTCACTTTTAAGTAACGCAACCCCTTGAGAGCCTAAGGGTGACTTCACCTGACTTCCAGGAATGAAGCAGCCATCACAGATAAAACCCTACATACAAAAGATGCTTGTTCCTCACATCACTTCAGATAAACAACTTTTCAGTGCAAGCAGTTTACAAGTTTTGCTGTGATTCATGGAATTATGAAACATAAAATGCTTTGCAGCACTTCTGTGACAGCTAACACCGGGGCAGCACATGCTATGCCAGCAGACACAAGGACTAAAATTGGGCCCTAAGCTTCTATCAGCGCCATTACTAGAGCATGAAACAGTCTAAATGAATTAATTAAATAAATAAAATGTATTTCAGTGTGAGAACTTCTCCAGGTTCAAACAGCTGTGAAGACAGCACCTCTGTATGAATGTGAGAATGTGCAAAGCCAGTTGGATCACTCTGCTAATCTCATAACACACAAGTCATAGAGTTAGACTTTTATAGAGTCATTATCTTCTCAAGGAGACAGGAAGGACTGTGAGTCAGTGGCTCTTTTGCTTGGCACTACCGTGCCAGAATGGGGGGCCTAATAGAGCACCAGTGAAGTAGCACTGAAGGGAGCCATAAACCGCAGATGTCCACAGATGATAGTAATTTGTCCAGATGATAGGGGTTAATTCCAAATGAACTTTGGTCATTTCAAGCATGTCAATGATATGTGTCTCATCTTTGCATAGATATCATGCAAATTTCTGGAAGCAGATTTATTATTATTATTATTATTATTATTATTATTATTATTATTATTATTATTTATGGGAAGGGCCATGACTTGGTGATAAAACATCTGCTTTGCATTCAGTCCCTGGCATCTCCAGTTCAGGTAGAAAATAACGTCCTGCCTGGAACCTTTGAGACCACCATTCTGTGCTGACCAAGATGCACAAATGGTCAGATTTGGTATAAGAAAGCTTCCTGTGATCCTACAATTATGCTGTTGGACAGAAATGAAAGGGGCATGGGAGTATATGTTCCTGTCACACACTGATTAATGCAGCATCAACAATAATAAAAAAAGTTGTGAATTGTGCCCAATATGTACACCTACTCCCGTACAATCCAGCTCGTCCTCTCAGGTCATCAGAGAAGGCCTTTTTACAAGTGCCACCACCTAAGGAGGTACGTGGGGCGGCGGCAAGAAACAGGGCCTTCTCAGTAGTGGCACCAACGTTATGGAACTCCCTTCCCCTTGACTTGAGAATGGCTCCTTCTCTTGAGACTTTTCGGCGAGGCCTGAACAAGCCTTCTGAGTTCCTGGCCTTTTTAACATATTTTATACATCTTTTAGTTGCTTTTTTACAGGCCGGATTCCTCTATGAACTGCTGTTTTATGCTCTTTTTTATTCTGACTTTTATCTGACTACTGTTTTTATGGTTTCTGTTAATGTGTTTTTAATATGTTTTTATCTGTTTGTTAAATTATGTTTTAATCTGTTTTTATATGTTGTAAGCCGCCCTGGGTCCCTTTAGGGAGAAGGGCGGGATAGAAATAAAGTTGTTTATTATTATTATTATTATTATTATTATTATTATTATTATTATTATTATTATTATTATTATGTTACTCAATATGTGAACAACTGACTGAATACAACACACAACTGCACTAAAAGCATCTTATAAAGTGAGTTGAAACATTTAAATTCCATATAGATTTTAGTGGGGTTGTTTGAGATTGACCATCTTTATCATTTGTGAATGGCCAACTTATGAAAAGACAGTATTTTAACAAACAACTCGGGCATCCCAATAAATCCCCACATTGTGATGCAGCACTTCCAGTTCTGGTTGCGCTGCATCCCACAGCAGATTTTCTGGTTCTGGAGGTCCCCTTACCCCAGGGTAAGCTGCAGCGGGTGCAATGGGTTGACTGTCGGACCTGCACGAGCCCATGTTGATCCATGCACAGGTCTGAGGAGAGGGAGGGCAGAGGAGGCAAAACCCCTGGTGTCTGAGCTGCCAAAGGGCCTGAGCCACGACAAAACGAACAGTACAAAACAGTTATTACAAAATAAATTTGGGTACCCCAATCTCAGCTTATCCAGGGCTGCATGTCCACTGCAGGTTTAATCCACTTTCAGAGCACTTCTATTATCCAACACATTCTGGAGACTGCAGTTTGTTAAGGGTAGCTCTAACACAGTGGTCTCCAAACTCGCAACCACTAAGCTCAGAAGAAGCCCCTCCATCTTTGTCACACAATGCTGTGTGCAGCCATGCCTGTAGCCCACTGTCCCAGCAGGCTTCACGTCCAGATTTCTGGGCTGATGCGACTGCCCAGATGGTCGTGTGACAAAGATGAAGGGGCTTCTTGTGAGCAGCAGAGCAGCATGGTATGCGCTGCTCACAGTGGGGAGGGATTCAGCATCACGTCGGATCAAGCCCATGGACCGTGGTTTGGTGGATGCTGCTCTAACAGCTGTCAGATTCTTTAGAAAACTACAGTCCCCCCAGAATACACTGGGGGAACAGAAGTGCACTGAAAGTAAATTAAAGCTGTAGTGGAAACTCAGCCCTGGATAGTAACAACATGTTGCTACATTTTTTAAACAAGTTTTTAATTGACAGTTTTAACTTAACCGTATACATGTAGAAACATGTGGCTTATGGAAAATTTAGGAAAGGGAACCAGGGGCTCCAATCAGGTATCTTGCTCCAGGGCCTACCCCAGCTCTCAGCGGCCCTGTTCACACGGCAGATCAGGCCTAGGAAGGAGGTTAGGATATGGCACGCGCTGGTACTGCCAATCCTGGGCCCCATCCACCTGTTATTCGTTAGTTATAGGAATCTGAATAAAGAATACACTAGAATTCCAGGACAAATAATGGTATCTGGAACATCTCCTGGGTGTGTAGTCAGGAGTTTCCTGGGCTTGACTGAGTTAAGGTGTGTCCGGGAGAGCGCCAAGGCTTAATTGCACCCCAATCGAGGAGGCTCCTAAAGGGAGAAAAGATATGGCAAGATGTGGGCAGCACCGATACTTGGGTCATTGGCAGGAGAGAAATTCTGGAATGGAGATTTGAAAAGAGCATCCAGGTGGCCTGGCCACAGGGCAGTTACATACAATTTATTATTCAGGAAGACATGTGCTTGTAAATGAGATTATGCCAAAGTGGGGGGCCCAGATTTACAAGAGCTTAGAGGAAGGTGACACACAGATGCCCCACACTGCCACAGCCTTCTGCTCCGATCAATGGACTTTCATTAGCATGATCTTGTTTAGGGGGAGCTGTGCCTCATTCCCTCCAGGGTGAAGCATTGGCTGACCTTCTGGACTGTCTGCTACTAAGGAACTAAGATGGAGACAGGAGAGACTGGGCACGTTTGAACCTACGTAATTCCAACACACCACAGTAAATTAGATTCTACTGATTCCAGACATATCAAACTGCTAACAATGACCTGAAGCAGAGTCAATAGACAGTTGAGACACACATCATACCCATTCTTTCAAAGAGCCTTTGGTAAAGCTACATTCACAAAACAGATTGCTACTTAAGCTCTGAGTAAATGAGTCAAACAGGGAGTCAAACAGGGAGTACAACAGCACTAAGAGCTCAGCATCACTGAAATTGAAATCTTTTATAAAGCTTCTCACTTTTCATTGTAACTATATCCCATTCTAAACATACAGAAACAAAGCACATGGTACGATCTCTCTCCCTAGCTGTACCTCTTCAAACTGCAGGTGGGAGATCTTGCGCCTGACATTCAGTCATGTGGAAAGCTAATACACCAGGAAGAGGGTCTCTCCTTGAGATGACAGGACACGATGATGTATATGAGCATGGAGGGGGGCACCATTTTACTTCCCAAGCTTACTGAATCATCACGAAGAAGCTGTGTGCAGTCCTGTCAACTCATATGCAGTCATGCCAACTCACGTAGACTAGAATAAGACAGCAAATGAACTGCAGCCATTTTTACTGGGAGTGATGCTTCCCCTGTGTTATACTGATTTCAGCAGAGGCCCAAGCCAGGGGATTCCCAGGTGTTTACAGAAGAGGAGAAAGTCATTCAAGATTTTGTCATATGCTCTAAAGCAGTGGGCATCAAATTCGTGACTGCTGCGTCTCAGAAAACCAGTCCCCGTTCAGACCAGAGCTTACCATTCTGCCGCATCACCATGTGTATTCCTAGTAGATCGGGGCACAGGGCAGTTGTGTCTGTTGCCCAGCATCCCAGAAAGCTGTACAACAGGACATCCAGGTGTAGCAGAAAGAGGGAATCCCCCCATTTCTGAGCCCACATTCAGATGCAACTGCCCAGTGTGTCCCTGTGCCCCGAACTACTAGGAATACACATGGCGACATGACGGAAAGGTAAGCTCCACTCACGGTGCAGAAGCCTTTCCACAAACCCCAGATCCGGCCCACGGGCTGGAGTTTGGAAAGCCCTGTTCTAGAGCAGCATTTTTCAACCAGCAATGATCTGCAGGTGTGCCACAGCAGTTTGCGGAGAGGCATTTACTAGCATTATATCTTATTATAATAATAATTTATTATGAATCAATTAGTATATATTTGGGGGATGTGAGTCCCCCACCAGCAGTGTTAATTGTCCAAAAACCAATGGGGTACCTTGACGACTTTAGCACCTTGTCAGTGTGCTGTGAAATGAAAAAGGTTGGAAATCACTGTTCGAGAGCAGTGCTTCTGAAACTGTGGGTTGGGACCCACTAAGTGGGCTGTGGGTCAATTTCAGGTGGGTCCCCATTCATTTCAATATTTTATTTCTATATCAGACTTGATGCTATCATGGTATGTGACAGCATTTGGGGAAATGTTACAGACCTGTACTTTTAACAAGCTACCATGTACATTCTTTTAACAATGATAGTGAATGGGACTCACTCCTGGGTAAGTGTGGGTAGAATTGCAGCCTAGGATTGATAAAAAATTTTTCCTGTTTGATGATGTCACTTCCGGTGATGGCATCACTTCCAATGGGTCCTGACAGATTCTCATTCTAAAAAATGGGACCCCATGCTAAACATTTGAGAACCACTGCTCTAGAGTCTAAAAACAAATGGGTCTTCTTTCATCCCGCTGCAGTCTGTAGAGAGGAGAGGCAAGAGAGAAACTGTCCTGGCACAAAAGAGGAAGCTTTCAGAAGCCAAACAGGGTCACAGTCTATATTCCAATAACAGTCTTTAGCTTTTGACCGAGACAAGCTTTCTACAGCCAATTTCAAGAGTCTTCTCTCCTGTCAACAAATGAGGAGTCCTCACCAGGCTGTGGTAGAAGATACTAGAATTCCTTCTTCAAGGGAGATTATACAAATTAAGTTTGATCACCACAGTTACAATTATATCTTGATATAATTATCCCGTCCATTTCTTTCTTCAGATCCTGCACTAGCTCTCACCAATGTAGCCAGGTAAATAATCCAGAGGTTGATTCAAAGGTTGACTCAAGTGTTGCTAACTTTATTTCATTTGCATCATCATAGATTATTACATTACTAAATTGGGGATCCCACCTTTTGCTATAGTTCTTTCCCAAAGTTTCCCAGTGTTCCCATTAACTTCGGATATGATTGGTTACTTCATATTTGTCTATACAGTTCCTATATTAGACTTTTAGATTCCAGGCTTCTGCAGTACAAAAGCAACTATTATCTCAGAACTGGCAGGGGCAGCTCAACTTCTTTCTCTCAATGAAAAGAAATAAACCTATTTAAATAAATTGCTTAAAGCAGTCTCACGCTACAGATCTTCAGAAAACATGTCTCGTTTGTGCCACCTGTTTCAGCAGTTCTACCAACTATGCATGTGTTCCCCGACACACGGACATGGAGGTGAGTCTCACAGGTTGCAAAGGAATTTATTTCCTAGTTCATTTCCCAGTGAGTAGAACCAGGAAAAGGAGATTAATCCGGAAGCTTGACAATCACATTTTAACTCATCTGTATAGACCGGTTCAACCAAGAAGAAGCTGAAGAAGAAGCTTCAATCAAGAAGAAGCTGAACTATGAAATATTTTGCAAGCAATGAGCTCCCGCAGAAAAGAGGTGCAACTCACCACACAATGAACCCCATTTTGTCTTATCCTGAAACAACAGCGTGAAAACATTGTTCTAACTTTAAAAATAATAAGTACCGGTGTAAAGAACACCTACTCACAAGTTAGTGCTTCTTCTGTGCATTTCATTCCTTTAGCTCCACACCTGTGACGCACCTGTGTGAGTCCAAGAACTTAGAAGTCATCAAAACTGTAATTGCTGACTTTGGGGAAAAGCCAGCTGCCTGTTGCCATCTGTTGGCAGCAATGTAAATAATTGTATTCTTTTGTTTGAAATGCCAACTCAGTACATAGTTTGAGACTGAGGGTATATCTGCGTGACATATCTAGATGGAGTTAATAGTTATTCCCTCTTCCCAAGGAATGCTGGGAGCTGTGGTTGTGTGAGAAATTGACGACTCTATAAATTCTCTGCATCCTCATAAAGCCACAGTTATTTGGGGGAAACCATGAGAATTAAGCTAGGAATAACACCAAATGCATACTTTCACTTCCATGTTAGAGCTTTTATAAGGAAAAGTGGGGGGGGGGAATAGACTGGAACTGCAGCAGTGGGATAAAGAGGTTTTCACATCTTCCATGTGGGGCTGGCCCCTGTTTGATGGAAATGAAGTGGGTGTCTTCGAGCAGCAGGTTGCAGGGAGTGGCAAACAAATTCAGGATATTTGTTTTTCGTATTTTTTTTATCGCCGTTCCTTCAAGGAGCTCAGGATGATGTACATGGAATGGTGTACAGGATAGTGTACATGGTGTTCCCTCCCTTTGTCCTCACAACGACCCTATGAGGTAGATGAGGCTGAGAGGTAATGACTGACCCAAGGTCACCCAGCAAGCTTCATGGCTGAATGAGGATTTGAACCTGCATCTTTCCAGTCCAACTCCCAAACTACTAACTCATACCCCAAGTCTGCTGCCACCTCCCTCCAGCCAACTGCTGATGGAGCCACTTTTATCAACTTTCAAATCAGTTTCAGTGAGTGGTTCAGGAAACAGTGATTTGGCCCACTACTGGCTCACCTCCCTCCTTCCTGGCACTGTCTCTTTAAATAAAACAGGATGTGCAAAGTATACTCAGTCACAAGTCACCAAGAAAGGGAATCCTTTAAAACAAGCGTATGGCTCACAGCTTGGGGAGCAGGGCATAGGGAGTTGGGTCACTGCTGTCACCACATTCACTCCCAGAAAAAAAAAAACACCAGCACAAGGAAGGCAATCATCTGCTTTCCTACCCACGCACCTTCTTCCTTATGCTGTCTCTTTATGCAAACAGGAAGTGAAGAACCCATTCCCAGCATATTCTGAACTTTCTGACTTGTTTAAAGAAACCACATGAGGAAGGAGCAAAGTGATGGGGTCAGGTCACAATCTTGCTTTTTTTTTTTTCCTTAGTGATGGCCTTGCTGTGGGGGGGGGGGCTGAGAAGACAATCAAGCTGTGCCTTACAGCAGGTGAACAAGGAAGCAGCAGTAGCAAATTTTGTACCCCTCAGGTGCAGCTTACCCTCAGTGGGCTGACCTACATGGTTCCAGTCCTATTCTGTTTTTAATTGGGGGGGGGGCTTTAAGTGGCATTCAATTAAAGCTTCCCCCCCCCCCGTTTAAAAATAGCACATGGGTAGCATGACTGGGATTGGAACTACAGCAGGGACAAAGTTCTAAAGTGCCTCCTTTCCCACACTGTGGTTTCAACCCAGTTTCCATCCTCCTATATGGCTTTTTCTTTTAAAAAAAAATTAAAAAGAGAAATAGAACCTATGACCATCTCTAGTTTTTTTCCCCTTAGATATAAAACTGTTAATACATTTGTAACATAAGAATACCCTTTGCCTCAATTGTAGAATTGGAGGTTGCTTACAAGACCACCTAGTCCAACCCCAGGGCTGTAGCAGTAAAGTTAGGACAACCCCTATCTTGCCATCCTGTGCTTCAGTAAGGCCAACAAGTCTTGTTGTGGAAAAACATGAAGCCATAACTTTGTCCAGCAGGTTCTAAAGATGCTCCAGTCTCTTTCTCTGGGTGTCACGAAAAGAAACAAGCTCCAGCTGCAAAAATGAGTAAGGTCAGGACTGAGAAGCGGCTGCTATTTCTTGGGGAAATGTTTAACACAAGAATTCCAAGTCTTGCCAGCCATGTAGGATTTGTGGCCAATTCATAATCCCATTCACTCTGCATGCCAGAGAAGGAAAGGATATGAAACATGTGTAATGTTGGCTAATTAATGTGTCCTCTTCCTTGTGACTACTAACTGCAATCATGTTACTGTCACTTGACAAGAAGGAAGCATGACTGAAGATGATATCAGAAGCAACTCTTACTGAAACATCTCACAGAAATGTTGCTTCTGGTTGTCATAGAGCTCACCTGGTTGGTAGAGGGGGAAAAGCGAGTCTAAAGGGCTGGTGCATGTTTGTGCAGTACCCAGTTTCTTCATGATTTGATTACTTGTACTTGAGCAATTGCATCCAGAAAAGTATTGTGCCCAAATGGGTGACCACTTGAGAACCCCAGCTGAATTACCTTGAGTTCCATGATGGACGAAAGGCTGGATGTAGGGGTAAGAGAGAGAGACAGAGAGAGACAGAGACAGATGGATGGGAATCAGCACTAGAAAAGCATATGAAAGCACTCTACAAATACCCTAGACCACAGCATTTGGGAGGAGGGTTGGGGCATAGAAAGGCGTGAAGAATTAAGACACTACCAGATACCTGCCTCTCCCACTATATGATTGTGCCCTTAATCATATTAGGATGAAAAAGAAATCTCCCCACCCCTGCATATGACATTGGAAAGAGTTTGCCATAGTACAAACTCTTGCCTGTGATAACTTGGGACATTTTCACAAGTCAAAATGCTGTACCTCCTCCTCCATCCTGATAAAGAACTGGTACTCTGAGTTTTTTAATTTTTTATTTTTATGGCATACTGAGATTGGGAGTGAAAAACTCTCATTCCCTCTTGAGTCTACAGCCTGAATGCTTTCCATTGCTTCCTGATAAAGCTGGCTTTGTGTGTCATTATCCTGATTCATACACACCCACCTGCTGTACAGACACCTTGTGACATTGCACTTTTCATGCCTGCTCCCTTCATATAGTAGGCTGTGTTACAAATCTATATAGGTTAATCAGAGTAAGGAAATGAATAAAGCCTTGGAGTATCAGACTTTGAGGAAAGGGGTTGGATGATGGCCTGCCAATACTATGCTTTTAAGTGGAGTCTGTAAGGACACCCTCTATTTAGGCATACTTGTGAGACCTCAGCTCCCCTGAGTTCATACAACCACTTCACTGCTCACATGGTATAAAATACATATCACCGCAGTCCAATTTAGTTCAACCTATGCCAAGGCAATCAGTTTCCAAAGGGCAAGAAATTCACATGCAGTTTGTCCAAACATGTTTCTTCCATTCTATAAGGCCAGAATCCTGCTGAAATTTTGAGACATTGACTAGAAAATAAGGTATTTATGTACAACAACCACTAGAGGGAGACTCATCAATAACTCATGTGTGCCAGTAACCAAACAGAGATCGGAAAATATGATCAGTTACCCATTTAGCATAAATAAAGACATGTTGCCTCAACTGCCCCTTTTGGGGTTTTTTATTGGAAAGTGCTTGCTGGTTAGTTGTTGAGCAGCCTCCTCTAGAGCCATCCTGAATTTGCAGGCTATCATCTACCTTAGCAGTTCTCAAACTTTTCAATCTCTGGAGCCCTAAATAGAGTGTCAAGGATTCCCACCAGCACATGCGTGGAGTCCCAAGAAGCACAAGAATGCCATCACATATGCAGAATGACACAATGTCCAGCAGATGGCAGCAACTTAGGGTGTGCTCAGGGAGCCCCAGGGCACACTTTAAGAAACACCAATCTACCTCATTGATTGAGATAGTTTATTGGTGGTAGTTTTGTTTTTTGAAAACATGTTTCCATATAATGACCAAACAGATCACCAACACAGTTATGTGCAAGCTTTTCCATCCTGACTTTTGTGGTGGTTTAGTGTGAATTGGGTTATTGTGTGAGAGGTAATACCACATGTGCCCATTTTCTTCCAGCCATAAAGATGTTCAAGATATATGAGCCCCTTTAGATCATGATCACCAGACTTAGAACTATGACCTTATACATCTTTGACCCAAATTCTTCATCACAACCTTCATTGTCTTCATTGAGGGCTGATTCACACATGTCCATTCATCACTTCATAACATCACATAGGCAGATGTTAGTTTATTTTTCATATTTTTATACCTCCCTTCCTTCAAGGAGCTCCCTCCCTTTGTCCTCACAACAACCCTGTGAGGCTGAGAGGAAGTGACTGACCCAAGGTCTCTCAGGAAGCTACATCGTTGAGTGGAAATTTGAACCTGGGTCTTCCAGGTCCAAGTTCAACTCTTGAACCGCTACATCACCCTGGCTCAATAGTAATGAACCAGGCTCGTTACTCAATAATAATAAGTTCCTCGTCTGCAATGCTGGTCCATGGCAAAAAGGAAGCAACTCTGCTAGCTTCCAGAGTAAGAAAATACGGACAGTATAGTGGAGAGGCTTAGCAAGATGGAAATAAATGCTGTTTCTTCTGCTGTTTTTTTCGTTCTATTGCTGTACGCAAAGCCTGAAGAATCAGGTGTTCATTATTGAGGATGTTGTAGCTGGTCAAATTTATCATCTTATTGAAATTCTTCTCTGAGTATTGCAGAATGCCAGTAGCATATGTGGAAAAAACAGTGCTGGTGACATCAAGTTGGCCGTCCGCCATTTCACTAGGACTGCGTTCCACACCTATGTGAAGGAAACAGCCTAGTTCATCATTGCTTGGCAACAAGAGTGGCCTAAAGCTTGTTTGATTTCACTGGAACATAAAAACACTGATTTGGTCTAGAAAGTTTGTTCTCATTTTTAATTTACATAAATATAATTTTGTCACGCTGTGTAACAGCAGCTGGTCTGTGGCAGAACAAGAAGCACTGGCAAAGTCATCTGCTCCTTTGGTTGAATCTGCACTTTCATGGGGGGAGCACTTCATTTCTGATGGGCAAATACGGCAGGGGTCAGCAACCTACAACCAACAGGCCGGATCCAGCCCACCACCCAAAATCATCCAGCCCAGGTTTCCAAACAGGGGAGTAGCAAGTGGTTTGGATGATGTGTCTCTAGCGCCACTGGAGAGGGGGAGCAGGAGTGCACCAGGGTAGTGCTTCAGTTGGGGGAAGTTCTGGAGTGAGTAGCTGGAGCCATTGAGCAACCAATCCCTGGAGCCGTTGAGCAAACATCAACAGCTCCAGAGGGCTCTAGAGTTCCCTTTTCTGGCTTGGATCCTACTGAGGAACCACCAGAGACAGGAACTAATGCTCATCCATACCTGTGCACACTCCTGCTGGACATTATATGGAATAAGGTTGCTGAAATAGAGGCAAATAATAGAGAAGCAAGATGCAGTTCTCCATCTTCTATATTGTTCTCTGCACTGCTTATTTTATCAGAATCAAGATCAATGTAAGGGAGGGGATAAGAAGTAGTGGGGCAAATAAGCAAATGAGATCAGAACAGGCCCTGCTACATTTAACTAAGAGTCCAAAGAAGAGCCTTGCCCACAAAGGAAATCTCCACAAACACGTGCTGTTTTTGCTGCAGCCGTTGCTACTGCCAAAGAGACAAGCCACTTTTGAAACTAACCAACAGCGTATCTCTTTATCACTCAGGACACACCATTGCAAAAATGGCAAATGAAGACCTATGGCTATATAAGAAACTTTCTTTCCCACACGTGCCCCTTCTTTAAAGCCCAGCCATTAACAAAAATATCCTGGAGCCAGGCCTGAGAATCAGCACATAGTCCCTAGTTGGAATTCTGTTCCTCTAAAACTTACCAGGTGCTTTGAATTTTCGAAAGGTGTCGCATACCAGAGGGAAGTACAGCAATATAGGAGCCTTTGGACTCTCTGCCTGATCAAAGAGGTAGCACTCCTTGAGATGTTCCTTGTCTTTTTCCGTCAGCTTAATCTTGGGGAATGGAATACCCTGCTCTGCGTAGTACTTTACAGATAAATCCAGTGGCTGCAACATCAAAATACTGTATGAGGAAATTAGAACCCAAAGAGCCAAAATAAGGCTTTGATTTCACATAGGCCACAAGTTCCTCCAAAAGTGACTGGGCCTTAGCTTAGTCAGTGGAAGACTGTATGTTTTGCAAACAGACATCCCAGATTCAATCACTTGTGTCTTTAGGTAGGGCTAGGAAAGATCCCCTCCCTGGAAGTCTAGAGAGCTGTTATCTATCAGGGTAATACTGACATAAAGGGACCAGTGATGCAACACAATATAAGGAAGCCTCACATGTTCATAGGCATGGACAGGCATACCTTAAGAATGGGATACCCTGCCTTGGTCCAGGGGGCTAAAGAAGATTTTGCAGTTAAATGAGATAGTGATGGAAAAGGGGAAGCAGAATCCTATTCTCTCTAGGACACGGGTGTCAATCACATACAGCAGGTCGAATTTCATTCTAAATGCCTGCTGAGGGCCAGAAGTGATGTCATTTAGCAGGTCATGACCTGAAATAAGCACATTTTGCCTCACACAGGAATTCATTAGCTGCAAATGACAGAAGAGAAAATATGCAAATCTTGGTCATATTTTCAAGATATGAGAGAGCCCAGTTATCATGCAGGCTGCTCTTTCAGCAGTGACACATTGGCAACTGAAAGCAGCTGATGGTGGTGCTGGGAGAGCTTGAGGACCAGATAAAGCGCACCAGTGGGCCACATCTAGCACACAGGTCTTACGTTTGACACCTCTGCTCTAGGAGACCTACTCAACTCCTTTTACCCAGTGGTCTTTCTCTCTCAAAAAAAGTTATGCAGGGTTGGAAATAGTTATTTTTCAAGCTTTTGGAATCATCTCATCTAAATGTGTAGACATGAGAAATTAATGAAGAAGCCGTTGGCTATGGACAGGTTGCCAAAGATGGCAAAGAATTATCTCACCAATGTCTGTGACCCTCCGCTATAATTTAAATGCAAAATCACATCCACTTTTCTCTCTGGCCTCAGAAGAGGTGGGCAGCTGGTATTGATGAAGAAAGCTGTGTCAATGAGCTGCAAGTATTCCTCTCCATCACGCAATTCATTCGGGGATGAATCTAGCACAGTGTCTGAAACGCAGATTGTTTGTTCACTTATGTAGCTTCATAATGGAAGCACTTTGATGGTAACACATTCTGTACTTCTGATACATTTTACACAACAGCAACACATAAAACACACTTCTCTAATTTATACATCCACAGCTTATTCATTTCTCATTATATATTTCGACTCATACATGGGTGCCTCTGGCTGGCAGGGAAGTTATTTGTGTTCATTTTGCAAGCCAGATCCTCCACCTGCCCCAAAACATATTTCACAAGGATGAATGACATGTGACACCAAACCCATGAAGAGGGCTGAAGGAACCGATTTAATGGAGCATATGCAAGCAGCGTGATTGGTGTCCCTGTGAATTGGAACCATGGCAGGGATGGAACCTTTAACTCTCCCCCTACCCCATCATAGTTCCACAAATGGCTGCTATTTAACAAGGAAAAACTAGGGGAGCACTAACATAATTTATTCTGGGTGCACAAGTCAGCAAGACGAAAGGATAATCAAAGAAGAAAAAGGAACTGAAGATTAGATCGAGAAGACTCCAGCCATGGAAGAAGGATGGCTGATCATATAGGTTTCTGCAGTCCTACAGATTAGCAAACACCAGTCCTAATCCCATGTGTAGCGTTTGTACTTTCACCTCTTAGTGCAAACACATATCCGATTTAAACCATAAGGACTATTTTTTAATGGAATGTGAGATTCGATAATAACATCACATGTGCAGCATGATCAGAATCACTTGTGCAGCTGAATACTCTGCCCCAGGCAGTGAATATGGAACAAAAGCCAAGAGCAGCAAATTGTGGACAGTTTCTCCCATAAGATGTCACCCCAGGCCTTAATTCCACCCACGCCAGTCTCTAGGGGAGAGAAGCACCTCTAACATGGCACAAGACATGCATATTGCATGAAGGTTGTCCAAGATGCTGCCGCTCACAACCAGTTGCTATGGGAACCTTATATGAATTAAATAATGCCCAATATCTAGTATCATCTGCCTTGTACAGTCATGGGCTCTCCCTCTTTGGAGGTTTTCTAGTAGAGACTGGACAACCACCTTGCAGGAATGCTGTAGCAGTTGCCTGCGCTGAGCAGGGGACTAGACTGGATCACCACCAAGGTCACTTTCAAATCTAACATCTCATGATTCTATGAACCTGAAGGCACTTCTCTTCACCGCTTCATCATTGGTGGTAGGGCCAATGAGTTAAAGGATGGACAGAGGAGGAGATGAAAGTTAATGTGAGAAGCAGTGACTGTGATAGATATTGAATGAAGAGTAACTGACAAGCAGCCTGAGCTTTTGCACACTTCCTCAGAAGCAAGCGCCATGTGCTCAAAGGCGCTTGCTTCCAAGTAGGTTTGTACAGGATTGCAGGCTTTGCCTTTTTGCCAAGAAGAAAAAGCTAAAGCCTGCTATTAAATTCCGAATAGGCTGTGTGCAATGGACACTGTCTTGTACACTACTACAGAAGACATTTGCAAGAAATATCCAGTAGTGAGAGAAAAAAATGTATAAATTAGAGAGATATAGATAAATGACAGTTAAAAGGTATATTACCTTTCCACATACAAAACGTGTCATTCTTTAAATATTTATTATTTAGTTGGAGACCCCTGGTGAAATCGTGAAAGTGTGAAACCACTGGACGGCATGTTACGACGTCTCTAAGCATTTCTGAGAGGGTACCACCGGGGATGAAGAGGCGTGTTGGCTGCGCATATGGCCTCTTAGGTAAGGAGGGCGGAGTATCCCCTACGGAACACAGAGAAGTTGTTTAGGATCACAGTGCTCCTCTGTAGTAGCCATAAACAATGAATTAGAAGATCAAAATGAAATCTCATCAAGTCACATTTCAGATGATAAACTTAAGAACGTTTCAAACATCTGTTCTGAAAACTTGGCCAAACTTTTGAATCAGTGAAAAAAGCTGGTTTCATGTCATTTCAAACAAGTTCAGGAAATTCACGTTTAAGTAGCCAGCTCTTCAGCCTCTAGCTCAGTGATTTTCAACTTTTTTCGTCTCAGGGCACACTGACAAGGTACTAAAATTGTTAAGGTGCACCATCAGTTTTTGAAAATTGACAAGGCACACCATGCTGTTGCTGGGGGGCTCATATCCCCCATATGTTGGCAACCTTCAGTCTCGAAAGACTATGGTATCGCGCTCTGAATGGTGGTTCTGGAACAGCGTCTAGCGTGGCTGAAAAGGCCAATTCGGGAGTGACAATCCCTTCCACACCGGGAGCAAGTGCATAAGAACATAAGAACATAAGAACAGCCCCACTGGATCAGGCCATAGGCCCATCTAGTCCAGCTTCCTGTATCTCACAGCGGCCCACCAAATGCCCCAGGGAGCACACCAGATAAAGTGCAGTCTGTCCCTGGTGTGTCTCCCTGGCTATGGGCCTTCCTTCTTTGCCTCTTTGCCTCAGTCTGTTGGCCAAGTGTCTCTTCAAACTGGGAAAGGCCATGCTGCACAGCCTGCCTCCAAGCAGGCCGCTCAGAGGCCAGGGTTTCCCACCTGTTGAGGTCCACTCCTAAGGCCTTCAGATCCGTCTTGCAGATGTCCTTGTATCGCAGCTGTGGTCTACCTGTAGGGCGCTTTCCTTGCACGAGTTCACCATAGAGGAGATCCTTTGGGATCCGGCCATCATCCATTCTCGCAACATGACCGAGCCAATGCAGGCGTCTCTGTTTCAGCAGTGCATACATGCTAGGGATTCCAGCTCGTTCCAGGACTGTGTTGTTTGGAACTTTGTCCTGCCAGGTGATGCCGAGGATGCGTCGGAGGCAGCGCATGTGGAAAGCGTTCAGTTTCCTCTCCTGTTCAAGATCGGATATCCCCCAATGGTCCTATTAATAAATGACCCTCCACCTGGCACATGGCACACCTGGGCACCATTCGCGGCACACCAGTGTGCCACGGCACAGTGGTTGAAAATGGCTGCAGTCTAGCTGTTCACCAGCAAGGAGGAAGCCAGCTGCACACTACTGTGCAGGGAAATCCACATTAGGAGTGCTGCCGCTAAGAAGGTCCTCTTGCGCATCTCCACCAACTGAACATCAGAGGACAGCAGTCTTATATACACCTATCTGAGAGCAAGCCCCACAGAACATAATGGGACCTAATTCTGAGTAAACATGTATAGGATTGTGCTGTATGTACAATAAGCAGCACCTTGAAATGCACCTGGAAACAAACTGGTAAGCAGTGCAGCTAAAACCAGAAAGGCTGGACATGATCACATTGTCTTGCACCAGCCAACATCCTTGCATTTGCATTTTGTACCAGCTGAAATGTTGAAAGGGTCTCCATGTTACCAAAATCCAGTCATAGGGTGACTAAGACATGGGCACCATGGCCCAGTCTACTTGAAACAGAAATGGGCACAGTTGGCACTCCAGTTGAAGCTGGGCAAAAGTACCCCAAGCCACACCACCACCTGGATATCCAGGGCAAAACTGGTTTCTGGATCACTCACAAACCGACCTGCTACCACAAGCCCTGCTCCTGCAAGGGGCATGCAACCCCAGGGGAACACACCATTGCTGATTCAGGGATCCCTCAGCCACCTCAGCTAGGAAAGGCAAAAAACTCTGGGTAACTCACACCCTACCCCCTGACTAGAGACCCCAAATGTTTTCATGTAGATATCAAACTACAGTTACTACTTGTAATAAGAAGTTTGTAGTTGATACAAAAAGGAATAATTCACTAACAACCCAGAGGCTAAATTTATTGGGGGTAATGGGACTTAGAGCGCTCATTATAGCTGAAAACAGGAGTTCCCCTCGTTATTTGAAAGAATCTTTGGGAGAAGAGTTTGAACTGCAGGATACATAGCAGGATGTGCTACACATTTGCAAACCGATTTGCAATCTCTTGGTTCCAGAATTTACTTTTTCTCACCCTATCAAACTCCACCGCAGCTGACGGGCATGGCCTTTATGTTTGCACAGTTCCCTGGGAGCCTGAGGGTAGTATTCATGCTCAGATTTTCACCCCCATGAGCTTGGAGAAGGTTGGCGATGACAGTTGTCATCCCACACATTCATGTTGGAGACAGACACACACACACACAATTTTTCTACAAGAGAACAGAATATTGTCCAATATACTATCCCACACACCCATTTAGGCTCCTGCAATGTTTCCACATGCAGACATCACAGCTTACAAACAGATGATACTACTACTACTGAATATTTTCTTCCAGCACTGTGCTATCTTCTGGGTGAACCACATCTTCTGCGTAAACCACAGAAGTGTCACAATATTTAGAGGGCTTGCAGTCTGACAAGCAAGCCTGGAAGGAGATCAAGGACAGCCCAAGAGCAAATGGGATGAATATAATCCAGTTACAGTGGAGGAGGAGCTAAGGTAGGGTCTCCCACTATTAAACAAAACAAATCGTACCCGAATTCTCAGCAGAGGAAAGCCTTTCCAGGGTAAGTAAATTTATCCACAAAAGATAAAGCAATGTTCAGAGATTGACTGACCAGTATCAATTATTCTGTCTTTCGCCCACCTGCGCCAGAAATCTTCTGGACAGTCTGCTAGATATAAGGCATCCAGGACACTCTGGGAAAATATATTGCTCCACATGCCTAGAGAGCAGAGACAATTCAACAAAGATGAATTTGGTAGCAAATCTTAAAAGCATTCTGAGCCAACTTTTATTGAATGTTCAACCATATGGTAAGGAGAAATTTCTTTTATTATTATGAAATTAAAGTAATGGTGAGAACTTTATGTTGTTGTCACTACCATAAAAAGCATATTAGTTGGGGAGAAGTTAAATTCTTATCGCATGCCATTTTTGTAGAGTCAGCAAATTGCAAGACACTATAAACAACATAGACTTTACTTTAGATAAGCCACCTTGGAGGTAACAGAGCCGTGATTCTGGGATCTTCTTCATTAAGCGACCCATGAAGAATTCACTTCCAAAATCTTCTGCATTGATAAAAGCTCCATATTTTAGGAACCCTACTTCATAGGGTGTGAATTCCACCCACTCTGCAAACAACCAAACAAAAATAGTAATAAGTCATCTAGAAAACATAATCTTTCAAGCAGTGGAGGAAATATGATTAAAAGCTTACATTCATCAAGGAAGCTGCTTGAATCAGCATATGAGGTAGCTATGCCATACCCCCAAAACTACAGCCAATCAGGCAAAACCATCCCCCCAAATACCCTAAATTCATTCAAACATCCTTGGCAACTAAAAATAGTTTTTTTTGTAATCTGTAGGATTTGAAAAAGAAATCTTACCTTTAAAATCCAAGGTGCTATATTTATCTCTGACATTAAGAGCTAGGTAGATAGGAAGTGGGTTTTGACCCAGGTTCACTGCCTGCCGTTGATCTGACAGCTTGTGGGGATTTGACTGTGGCAGAAAATAACACTTAATGGGAAATTGCACAGGGAATGTGCCATACATTTAGGTCTGTCATCAAAGTTCCATTTGATTTGCTAGATGGTCCAGATGCAATCAAACCAGAATTATCCCATTGTTGTACTGTACATCTATAATTATCATATACTGCACTGTTGCTGAAAATTATTTTTCTAAGAGATTTCTACTCAAGGTGAATGTGCATATTTATGCTGTAATAAATGTATAATTACTTTTATATTTAGACATTGTAGCTTTTATTGTTCTAAATAAAAGAGCATAGTTTGGCATAATTTTTTTTAATATATACTGTAGCATAATCTCTTTTATTGTACTGGGTGATGCAATAATCTGGGATATATCCACAATCCCAAGATCATCAGAAATTTAGATGAATAGTATTAGTATAGATTTGTATGGATCCTAGGAGACGGACACTGAATCGAGATTCAGAAGGGCCCTGGTGTATTTCCACCATGCTATGCATGTAAAGTTGGTATGTGCAAAAGACATTTATTCAAGACTGTGGCCGGAAATTCTGTGACTCACAGCACTAAGCTGATGAAATGCTATCTGAGCTCATTGGAGCAATGTTGGAGTTAAATGCAAAAAAGAAGTATAATTTAACTGATTTCAATGGATTGATTGATGGTTTCCACCCTAGCTCTTCATGATATGGGATGCTATAAAATTTAAATTTTATATTAAATAATTTTATTGAAATAATTTAATTTCATATATAACATTATTTAAATGTATAGTATCCCTTATAATGAAGAGCTGGGGTGGAAACAATCCACTGAAATCAGTTCTATATTTGTATCTATATCTATCTATGGGCGCAATCCTAACCCCTTATGTCAGTGCTTTCCAGCACTGACATAAGGGCAGTGCAGCTCTGAGGTAAGGAAACAAACCTTCCCTTACTTTGAGGAGGCCTCTGTGAGTGCCACCCAACTGCAGGATGCTGCACATGTCCCATTGGCACTGGAAAGCACTGACAGAAGGGGTTAGGATTGCACCCTATATCTACAAACAATTTCAATTTTTTAGATTTTTTCAGATTTTTAAAAATTGGATTTGTTTCCTGGGTTCAGTCTTCCATAGAGATCACATTATATTTATATAAGTCTGTATACTGTAAACATAAACATTACCTTATCGTTAAACATGGATTCCAGTAAGAGCCCCCAGAAATCTGTAAAAGACAGCTTGTGACCCTCTAGGTGCCTCTGCCATATTTCTTTTTCATAGTATTTCAAGTTTTCCCCAGAAAAACAGCATAGTTTATTTTTCGTTATCTGTTTCTGAGCTTCATTGATTTGCTCTTCCAAATCCTTTTGGGACCAGTACGCTTCGTTGTACAATTTTATCATGGTCCTAGAAAAAGGCATTTTAAAAGGGAAAAAAGGTGAACTATAATGTAAGTGGACCAGTAACTATGGATGAAGCTACAGATGTCCATTTACCAATCAAAAATCCGGGCAATGAAGAGAGTAGTAAAATTCTGTTCATCACTTTACAAAGTGGACCAAAAAAAAAAAAAAAAAGAAGCCAAATTTCTTTGAAATTCTCCACAACTTATTTATTTTCAGATATATACCCCTCTTTATCTCCCTGATGGGTATTCAAAACAACCTTTGCAAACGTGATGCAAACTGAAGCTTAACAGTGCAAGCCTATGCATGTCTGCTCAGGAGCAGGTCCCATTGAGTTCAACTGGATTTAATCCCAGGTACGTGTGCATAGGAGTGCAGTCCAAAAGCTGAATCCTGTGCTCCATTTGCGCCAGTGGAGTACACCCTCCAGAATGCCAATAGAAGCAGCTTGGTGTGGGGTGGGTCAGAAGGAGGTAGCAGGGCGACACCTGGGATCACAGAACCCCTGTGGAATGTGACACTGCCTAGTGTATTAATGACAGATGCAGTGGAAGGATGATTGCGGCTTACATTTCAGGCCCTTTGGGAACAGGAAACCATTTATTGATTTATTTTGCTACGTAAGCCACTTTGTGAACTACATATTCTTGA
This sequence comes from Tiliqua scincoides, assembly GCF_035046505.1. NCBI lineage: Eukaryota > Metazoa > Chordata > Lepidosauria > Squamata > Scincidae > Tiliqua > Tiliqua scincoides. Next base: position 16,335,472 of record NC_089821.1, read on the forward strand.
AAAGCAGTACATATTCTTGATAATAATAATAATTTCGATCATGTTCTTTCTTACCACGTTGTGCCAGACAACCCAGCGATATATGAAATGCAGTCTAAAAGGTTCAGCTTCTGGAGACCAAAGAGGCTACCATACATAGCGGTCATTGATCTTACACCACCGGCCGTTGTCATTGCAGCAATTATTGGAATCTGCGCAAACAGGCAAAGGCCAAACATTCAAATGAATACGGCTCTGCTCAGTATTACATTCTTCTTAAAAGAGACCTCTTAACTACAAAGACCATTTTAAAATTTAATTACACATTTAAAAGTTGCACTGATGTTCACAGTGTACATCACATGCACACAGATGCCTCTTAATATGGAAATGTGATCTATTAGTGCAGTCGTTCCCAAACTTTTTAGCATTGGAACCCACCTTAAAAAAACTTCCACTTTATCAGCTGCTCAAGCCTTTGTGGCTATAATGGTGATTTTGCAGTAGTGCCCCTCACCCCAAAAAGAAATTTTGCAAAATTGCAAAATTCTCCAAGAGATTTTTTAAAGGTATGAGAGGTATCCATAGAATTGAAAGAAATCTAAAGAAATCAAATCTATGGTCACAAATCCCTGGGGCAACCCACCAGCCTCAGAATAACTCCATGCATTATTTGTATATCAAATGGGAGCATGGGAATGAATGGATGAACAGATATAAATACAGTGAAAACATTGCACACCAAGAGAAGCACATGATTCTGAAGGATAGATCTAGCTAAAGTCACAACTGTCAGTATAAAGCCCCTAGGGCAGTATTTCCCAAAGTTCTTAGCACCATGACTCACTTACAGCCCAATCCTGAGCTGCCTAGGGCGGCCAGCCTCAGCGGCACCGAGAACGGCTGCCGCCAGATCCTGCGCACCCTGGGCTACCGTGGGAGGCGCCTTGGGAGAAGAGGACTTTCATCCCATTCTCCCGGGTAAGGTAAGCAGCCCCGCAATGGAGCTACTCACTTTACTGCCGACCAAAAGACGCCCACTTTACCCACCCACCCCTTCCCATGTCACGCCTCTCCTCAGCCCTCTCTCCGCACACCACCGGCCTCCCCCCTCCCTGGAATGCCTCCTCCCCACCCCCATCCCAGGCCCTGCTTACCGTGCCGTGGCTCGGCAGTCCGTGAGACCGCCGAGCCACGGAGGCTGAGCAACCGCCCCGTGCTAGCCAAGCACCGACCTGCGCTGGGCTAGCATGGGTGGGAGCCCGGCAGTGAGGCTCACAAATGTGCCTTACGGCACGTTTACAACAGTGCACAGTGGCACAGAGCCACAGCACGGAGCCCAGGATTGGGCTCTTAGTTGGCCGTCTTGACCAAGATATAGTGAGGAGATAGGATGTGATGTCAGCAGTGGCCCTTTGCTTTGGTAAACCTGGGGGACACAGGGTTAAGGCCTGGGCTTTCAAAAGAGGGTGTGCTCCCCAGCTGCAGCCACTAGAGGCAAGGAGGTCTTCAGGCACATAAGCAGTACCTGATGCAGAGAGAGTTTGTAGGTCGAATTTGGAGAGAGAGTCGAGGAGGGAGAGGAGAATTGCTGACTTATTGGACTGACTTTCTGGCACACCAGCTCACAGACTGGTGGACAAAGAGCGAACTGGCACACTGATTGATGGACTGGAGGACAGACAATGAAATGGCGTATGGACTAACTAATGGACTAATCCAACAGAGACTGCTGAGTGGTGGATTGTTGAGGTGGTGCTACTGTACCTGAAAGAACTGCTGCTTGGAGAATTGGGAGAAAGGACCCTGCAGACGTACAGGCAAGCCACCTACTAGTCTGCTTCCTGCTGGTGCTGGGGCTCAGCAATAGGTGTACATGCTGCTAGAGCTAGCTGTGCTTGAGACAGGGGAGGAGCTAATTAACTTTCGGACATACATTCTCTAGACCAAGGCCAGAAGAGGAATTTGGCAAAACACCCACCAAATACCAGCTCACAACCCGCAGTTGGGAATCCCTGATCTAAGAGTACACAATACATGAATTTGCATTTTCACACATGTATATGCCATTGTTCTGGAGATGATACCTCATCCTCCTGCAGATCCTCTTCTAACTGAAGAGCATTTTTCAAAGCAGCAGCAACGTATTTCTTGCGCTTATGGATGAAATCCTGCTCCTCTGGACACAGATCAAATCCCAAGTGCATATCTAGGTCTTTCTGGCTAGATTATAAAGATTCATATTAATATTCTAAGCAACCAAATACACACTATTAAGAATATTATGCACCTGTAAGATATGTAGGATGTGTAGGAATATATTGCGTACATTATATGTAGACATATTTTATTATGTCAAATCAAATTTGTAATGTATTAGCAAGAGATCTGGTGAAGGCCTGCCTATTTACCCCTGCTTTTAAAACAAAGGAATACTAACACTGCTATTATTTCACTGTCTCAAGACTGCTGTTCTCTGTCTTTTTTATAGCAGTTTCAGTTTATCTCTACATACAGTCGTTTGTAATTTTTGTAACCTGCCTTGAATGGTATTTTAACGGAAAGACAGAGTATGAAGGTTCAAATAAATTAAAACAAAAACAATGAACATTTGCACCCAAATCTAATCATCATAAATTTCTAATCTGGAGGTAAAATTGCACAATGAAAATTGGGGTTTAGATTTCAAATTCAAATGACAAAACTGGAAATTTTGCCTAATTTCAAGCGTTTGAAAGTAATTGTCTGGGATCAGGTTTATTATGTCTATCACAACTGGAGCTGAGGCTATACTCCTCACTTGTGGCATAAGTATCCTTTCCACACCAATGGCCTGCAAGAGACGAGATGATGGTCAGTTGCATGCCTGCCATAGACCGGGACAGGGCAAAGCCCCAGGCGCCAGCTGCTAGAACCCCGCAGAAGCCTCTCTGAGGCTCCCGACGGGGGCGGAAAATATGCTTCCAGTTTGCCGGAAGCACAGTTTATAGCACCGGGGAAGCTCACAGAGGTTTTCCCTGTGTGGGAGGAGGTTGCGCAAGGCTCCATGAGCCTCTGGTGAGTGGGGGGGTGGATTTCTGCCCAGGGGGGCAGCAGCCCACAGGGGGCACCATTGCAGAGCTTTGCCCCTGGCATGGGGCTGTGGAGGTCTGCAGCTGACAATGGCTAAACAGTTCCACTGTCTCCAAAATTCCTGCCCAGATAAAAGGGGACAGGATTATAAAGCTGCTTAAAGCACAATCCTACCTGTCAGATAGGCTGGCACAAGTCCCTTGTGCTGGCCTGGGAGTGTCACAAATGTGCTGTAAAGCACTTCATGACTACTCCAGACTCGAGGAGGCAAGCACAAGGACACACACCAGCCTCTCCACGCCAAATCCAGGCCCAACGGGGTGAGTAAGTGCTGGCCTAGGGAGGCTGAAACGGGGGATTGGCAAGGGTGACGGAAGGGCAGAACAGGGGCGGTTCTGGGTGGGGGGAAGGCAGGGGAGGATGGACCGGGCATGGGAAAAGGGTGGGACTGGCCTGGGTGACCTAGGCCATATCCTAAACCCACTCTCAGCCAGCTCGGCATTACACCTGGATCTGCACCAGTGATTTTGCCGACACAGATCCAAATAGCCCCATGGGGTGGCTGCCGCACAAATAAATCCCCTTACTCCAAGTTGCACAGCAGTCACCTCTCTACCCTGCTCTGGATTTGGTGCACACCACTTGGCCGGCTGGTTCCAGCACAGGATAGGATTGGGCTGCCTGTTATTTTTTAACCATTTGCAGAAAACTGCAAAACGATTCCATCAAACAATTTAAGAAACAAGCGTGGTGAAGCTTGAACTAGAAGGACACCAGGATAAATGGAAGCAAGAAAAACATGCTTACCAGTTTGTTGCTGTCACAAGTACATCAAATGTTTTGTCCTAAAAGAAAGTAAAAAATGTTGTCACTGATTAATTCCAACTCGTCTCTGTCATTCGATAATCCCCCAAGGAAAGTGGAATAATAAAATAAATATTGCTTACAACCAAGACCAACCTTTGCTATTTCAACTTTTTCTTCCATGGGAAGTTTATTCAAAGGCAAAATTAAAGAATCAGTCCCTTTACCTGAGGAACACTGTTGGAGAAAAAACAAAGGGTCACAACACAAAATACTGCAGTTAAAAAGGCAAAGAGATGGTTTATGATGCTAAATGTTTTGTGATCATTACTATACTGACTGGGCGCAGCAGAATAACCAGTAATGTGTGCATTATGTGAAACACAAAGAAGAATTCTGCGCAAAAATGTGTCTTCTGTGCAAAACTTATTCTAATTAAAGATTAGGCCCCAATCCACTGAGAAGATCATTGTAACAACATATTTACCACTAACGTGTTCCACTAGTTTCAAGGGGACTATCATAGCCAGCAGCAGCTAAATTAGGGACTTTTTGTTTTGCCTTGGCTAGAAGCAACTGGAAGAGGGCACAATATTCTTAAATCCTGTATACGTGTGCAGAGTAAAATGCACCCATCATGTCTGAAGGCTGTGTAACGTGGAAGTCACAGACAGAGGTAGGCATGGCAGGACAGCAGTGGAGTGTAAATATTTAGGGGCGGGACTTCACAATTGCGTACAACTCCTTATCCTTTCTCTGTGGCTTCTCTCTCAACTATTTATTTATCACATTTTTATACCGCCCTTCCACCAAGGAGCTCCTTTTTTCCTCACAACAGCCCTGTGAGGTAGGTGAGGCTGAGAGAAAGTGACTGGCCCAAGGTCACCCAGGAAGCTTCATGACTGAGGGGGGATTTGAACCTGGATCTTCCAGGTCTGAGTCCACCTCCCAAACCACTACACCACCCTGGCTCTTCAATCTATAGAGGGTAGGTTAGTTGTAACATATCTATATTGTCCTGTCCAACTTCCACTTTTCTAAGCCTTGCAGGAACAACCCAAATTTCTTGGAAACTTTGAACTTTGGAGATAGAAATAATTCCACCAAAAAAAGCAAATAACATGCAATTTTCCCCATGCAAAGCATGTATTTTGATCATCACAGTTTTTAAGTGCAGTCCTCACACACACACACACACATATCTGGATGTAAGTCCCACTGAACACACTTACTTCTAAGTAAACATGCATAGGACAGCTTGGTTCATTTTATGCTAAACATGGTAGCTATTTGTGAGAAGTACAAAGAAGGTTGGCCCTGGTTATGGGTGACAATTACTCACACAGTGGCAAGATTCGTTCTCTGGGAATATAACCTCAATTTCTGGATTACAGTACTTGATGTAGTGAAACTCTGTGGCATTTGGAGGGAGATGTCTGGCCCAAGAATCAAGTAAAATTTTCTGAGTTTCTTCATTCGATCCTTTCATGTTAAATGTAAAGCATTGTCCTGAAGAAAGGAGAGAGAACCCAAAGAGAGCTTCAATATCTGTTCAGAACTATATCTTTATTGACAAGACATAGCCCCTGTGCTTAGGCATGGAGTTCACAGCATCTCCTTCCTCCTCCTCTCCTCAACCTTCAGTTCCCTCAACCTGCTTCACCCCAGAGACAAGCCATTAGATGGGCTGTGCATCTCTCACCCGAATGCTTAAATACCTGACACACCTGATCCTTCCCTTCCTCTCACAACAGCCTCATAAAAGAGAGACTGATGATGGCATCACCTGAATAACGACGACACCACCTCCTCTTGCAGTTTTGCAGACCCCAGTTCTGCTGAGTGTTGTCCTTTCTTTTCTCCTCCACCTCACAAACACAGCACCTTGGTTGGCTAGGAAGTCTCAGGAAACAACGCTGATCCCTGACGTGAATAATATTTGTATCCTAGGAGCTTAGGGTATTATATGTTAGATTAACTCATCTACCTCACAGCAATCCTGTGAGAGAGATTAGAGAGAGTGACTTGCCCTACGACACTCCATGAACTTCATGGGTTAGGGAATTTGAGCCCAGGTATGCGCAACTCTGTCAAATATACCCTACAGGTTCCTCTTTATAAGTAAGATGTTAGATTATACCCAGAACAGAAGGCATTGTCTCCAAGACCTAGTCACAGACTAGTGCCCGGGGTAGGAGCTTCCAAGGCAGGATGCCTCCTCTAAGACAAGGGAACACAGATACATACATTGTGTGCAATGAGGAAAATTCAGATATAGTAAATACCTTTGTATTTCTTTCTGTTTTGTTTTACATCCACTTCTATTTCTAAACATGAAAGTTGCCGAGACTGCAACAGAAAAGACAACCGCACATTCTTCCACTTTTCACAGATGAAAAAAAATCAGACACATTTTTATACTTATGACACCGTCATTCTCACACCGAGAATTATACTACTGGAGAACAGGTGAGGTGCCCAGGGACTGGAGATGAAGAAATGCCATCCCTATCTTTTAAAAAAAGGGGGAAGATCCAGGTACTCAGTACTGACGTCAGTACTCAGAAAGATCCTAGAACAGATTGCTAAGCAGAGTACCTGGGAAGACATAGAAAATAATAAGGCAATTCTAGGAGTCAGCATTGGTTTGACAAGAACAAATCGTACCAGACTCATCTCATCTCCTTCTCTGATAAAATGACTAGTCTGGTAGATTGTGGGAAGCCCATGGACTCAGACCTCATCAACGCATTTGATAAAGTTTCCAAATATTTCTTTGTGATTAAAGAGATAAAATGTGGGCTGGGTGGTACTACTGCTGGGTGGATTCAAAGCTGGTTGAACAACTGTTCCTAATGAGTACTATTAAATGGGTTTGCACGAACCTGGAAGGAGGAATCAAGTGCCACAGATCTCTGTTTTGAGCCCTATGCTGTTCAACAGTTTTATAAGTGATCTGGACGAGGAAGAGGGAATTTTTGTAGTTGTTAAGAATATATATTTATTTTATATTTATTTGCATTTGTTTATTACAATATTATATACCGCCTTTCCCAATAGACTCCAGGCAGTTTACACAGGCGGGCTGAACATAAATCCATTTTTCAATGAGATTTTTACAAGTATCACTCCATGAGACAATCTCACAGAACCCCTATTTGCCCAGGTGTTTCTCTTCATAGTACGTGCGTCACCCTGGCTGCCAGCTCTGCGCTTTCCAAGCTCTCAAAGGCAGCTGCAACCAAACTTCAGACTGGCTTCTCAAGGATATTATCCAGTTTTTTGCCAGGTGACACTCGACTCCTCCATACAGACACACCAGCAGCCTCTCAGACTCCCATCCAAATGTACCACATTTCAACAAATGGGGTTGGACTACATGACTGTGGTGGAGGAAAGGGGACAGACAATTTGTTACTATAAACAGTTGCCCTAGAAACAGAGCTGCAGAGCTCGGAAGAGTTTTTCAGCTATTTTCAACTGCTGGGCTCCAAATTCCCACAGCACACCAGTTGAAAATTGCTGTCCAATACTCTATTTTCCATCAGTGGCAGATCTGGAGGGAGAGCAGGAGGACAAATGCCCCAAGTGCTTTATCTGCGCAGTGTTCCGGTCCACGCGAGAAGCCTCCTGAGGCGTATGGGGGAGCAGCGTGGTACGGGGGGGCAGCACCACAGACCTTTTCCCCAGGGTGCATCCAGGGGCTGATCCATTACTGTTTTCCATGCTACTGGAAAATTTAAGTGCCTTCATAGATTGATTTGGTGAGAGTCAAATGAGATATGCTTAACCAGAAGACCCCCTTCTTTCTCAAAATACAGCTTCAGGGGAGCCCAAGAGGTCAGTTTTTCTCCCCACTCCACTCTTCCAACAAAGATCACCCCCTGATACAGCTATTTACTTCCAAATAGCAAGCAAATCAGTTAAGTTGTTGTAACAAGTTGTTAAGTTGGTTAAGCTGCTGTAAAACAATATAGAAAACACAGGACCATAAAACATACCACTAGCACTCCATTGGTAACAAGGTTTTCAGGAATATCTGGCCTGGGGAAAGAAAGGCAGAAAATATGCCTGTCATAATTTGGCATTAGCCAACGTTTTGCTTAATTCATACTTTCCCAAGTACTTCAGAAAGTTCAGAAGATACTGAGATGTTACATTTTCCCATCACACAGTCGCACACAATTTGAGGTATCTATTTCAAATTTTATCCAAGCAGTGCTCTGGTTTTTATGCATTTTATTTTACTTTGGATAGGATAAATCAAAACACGTACTCCAATAGACTGAGTAACTTCTTAAAAGTAACTCATTGAAAACAATGGGACATATACTTCTGAGGAAATTTAGGTTTGGATTGTGTCCTGATTGTAAAAATTCCACACTGCAAAATTGTTCTTCCCTTTGTTCAATAATAAAACAAATTTTTAAAAATTACTCAGGGCCAATGAGTTTTTATCTGAAAAGGTAACAGACCCAGATTTAGATGTCCATAAACTAATGTCCATAAACTAATCTAAACAGATTTAGATGTCCCTAGCTCTGTACCACATTGAAGTTACAATCTTAAACCCTTCAAGAAAAGTTCAGCCTTCCCTAGAGTCTATGGCATCTTGGGTTTTACTCACATGTATTCCAAAGTGAATTCCACTTCTAGCAGCTTATCTTTCTAAAATTGAAATGTGGGGAAAAAAATCAGATCAAATATGTAAATGAATTAATAAATAAATGTCAGGCCTTTGGCATCTCTCAGGCCTTGAAATTGTTATTAGCAGCTGGAATACTCTGCCGCTGACAAGGAGGCACATTCCATCCTCCTCTGCCAGCCTGACAATAAATAAGATACTTCTTAAGTGATAACATGATCTCTCTTCCATGTAGGAAATCTACATGTATAATGTCTCACACGGCAATGAAACATGCATCTACTCATGCCTGCATATCCACTGATTCGGGACCCGCGGTTTTACCTCACCACAGATCCCAAACCTGCAGATTTGCCTGACCTGTAAGCCTCAGAATGTGACCAGAGCTATGCTCCAGTCATGTTCAGAGGCCCATCTGAAGCCCCAGAAAGGCCAAAAATTGGCACTTCCAGTTTTCGGCCTTCTGGAGGCCTCAGAAGACCTCCTGAGGGTTGGGAAGGCCCCCCAGCCCTCAAAAGGCCCTCCAAATGCAACCAGAGCACAGCTCCAGTTGGGTTCAGAGGGTCAGTGCATGCCTTGTCCTGCGGATTTGATTATTTGTGGGTTTCGGCATCTGTGGGAGTTCCCAGAATCCCCATGGATATAACCTGTAATTCAATGCATTCACCTATTTTAGAAAATCATGGCCCAATAGATTCCAACCACACATGCAGCGCAGTTAGCATGCAAGCCATTGTCACATGTAATGATGTGCACATATCTTTCCTACATAGCAGTGATTTCTGTGTAGGAAATAGTTGTGCACGGAGCATTCCTGAGCCTGGCAGAAACCGCAGCTCTTATTTTCTATTCCTTGAGTTGTTGTGCACAGAACATGACCGTACAACTGATATCTGGATACTGAGACTGGAGGACCCAAGTACACTTTACATTTACCACATTGCAATGAAGTAAAGGACTTGTTTGTGCCTTATGTGTTCCAGCCACATGTGTCCTGGACCAGCCCAGCCAGGAGGCCAGCAAAAGCACTTGCTTCAGGCAGCAAACTGGCACTCGACGATGCCATGTGCATGGCGCTGCCCCAGCCCATGACCTGCAGAGCTGCTGCTCCATCCCCTTCTCATTCACTGTCTTAGAAAACAGGCAGGAAGGAAGAGGACCTTCCCTCCTCTGTAGCAGATTCTTCTAAACAGGTGTTAGCAGCGAAGGTTCTGCTCCCAAGATCCTCCCTGCCACCAATTTAGAAGGAGCAGCACTGGGGGAAGATTAGGATAAAGATAAGCACCCACTCACACCTGGCTTGCACAGGTGTGAGTGGGTGCTGGTTGGAGCGCACACTGGGTACTGGCACTGATGGGTGCTGTTCTGGCATGGGAGTGTTGGCACATGCTAGTGCAGGCACTGGCTCCTCTTGGGCTGCTCCTGCATGGGGTCACATTTCAGATCAGGACCATGGTACTGCACCCTTTACCCCAGAACTGTTTTCCCACCAAAACCCATCGCCCTGAAATGACTATTTAAACCTCAAAGTGCCATTGTAGGAAATGGTCCTACAAGGGTTAAATGGCCACCTTAAGGGGCTTGATTTTTAGCGCAAAACGTGGCATGTAAGTAAAGCTCCCTAATGTAGTTCAACTTTTCAGAATTAAAATTCAGGTTTTAGCTGCAGTGGCTCAAGTCACCGCGCACACTTTTAAAATTTACACCCAGTCATAGGGGCAGACTGTCTTGAGACATATGTTTCTCTGCCTACTGTCACATATCTGAAAGTCATCATTTAAAATATTCTTCTGATTTTCTAAACCCAGTATATGCAACTGATGCTATGATATAAAAAAAAAAAATAAGTATAGGTCAAACAAAGATAACCTAAAATTTAACCCCTGCTAATTGGGTAAGAGGCACTTTTTCAAGTGGGTGCTCCTTTTTTTAACAGGGGGAGAGTAACTGACCCACCTCACCCCAGCAGTGTCTGTTTTAGTGGCTGTCTGCTGGTATTCATTTGCATCTTTTTAGATTGTGAGCCCTTTTGGGACAGGGAGCCATTTAGTTATTTGATTTTTCTGTAAACCGCTTTGTGAACTTTTAGTTGAAAAGCGGTATATAAATACTGTTAATAACAACAACAACAACAACAATTAAAAATGAGGTAAGTGAATTAAGTTCCTATATGGCGCTCTGATGCTTGAATGTAAATCTTTTAAATGAATGCACGCACACGTATGAGGATGCATGCTAATTTTATGCGATAGGAAACTGAAAGAATCTATTCTCCTTTTCACCTACTGTCAACATGCATACACATATATGACACACATTCTTGTACATTATGCTGTATGTGATCAGGATCTCAAGAAGCAAAGCTGGGGGGAAAATGACACTGGAAAATAAACATTCAACTGACAACTGCTGTAATTCAAGAGGCTAAGAGCTAACAAAGTGATTTGAGGGTCACATACAAATTTAAGTTATCGCATGATATCGTCCAGATAGGGCTTCAACTCAATTTCTTGAATTAATTTGACCTTTTTTTTTTTAAAGCAAACCTACATCAAAGCATGTTCTTGCAACATTAAAGAAATGTTGTTTCTGAAAACAGACATATTAGTAGGTAGAGGTAGTTAACTATAAGCACGTAAACATATTTTCAAACATATTGAAAAATTACTCTGCAATTGCAGATATTAAACAGGAATACAAGCGAAACAGCTTAGCACGCTGGATACATTAGCTATCAATGACAGGATGTTTCAATGAAATTTATATTAATCTGTATCCTACCCATGCAAGCTGTGCATATAATTTTGTTTCTCACCTTTTCATTCAGTTCAAAAGTCCTGCTTGCAGTTTCCCCAGGCTGGAGTTGAGCTAGGTCAAAAAGAACTGTGCACAGCTGATCATCCCCAAAGAGACCATCTTCATCACAGACTTTCAGTTCTAGGACGTTCTACGTGGAAAGATGTACCCCAAAATACTGAAAAATCAGTGTCATGGAGGAGGTTTGGAAACTACTTAAAAGACAGATAACGTTCATTTATGTATGGGAGGATTAAGACAAATATTGGACCTGATGGCTGAGAAGTTCACAATGAAGTCTTGGAAGGCAAAAGTTATTGGGGATGACATGAACATGACACCATGTCACCCCAAACTACTTCCGTGTCTGTGCTTTGGGGGTGTGATGCCACAAGTCACTGCGCCTGGTGAAAGAAGAGGTAGGAACCAGTGATGAGAACTCAAGTCAGTGACTTGGACTTGTGTTGTGAAAACGAGTGATTTTGGGTGACTCTGTGACTTGCGAGTCGTACGCATAGAAGACTCTGAAGAAGGCTCAAGTCAGGACTCCCCTGACTCGGCACTTGTCCCTACGTGTGATGACTCAAGTCTGCCTGTCTGGGGATGCTTTGCTTACTGTTTTTGCTGCATGCAAAAACCTTGCAGGGCAGCATTCCAACTGCAAGCAGCAGGGAGTTTCATCCAAGAGGCAAGAAAGGGTTAATGAATCGTGGGGGGGGGAGGCAAGAGTGAGCTCTTTCCCCCATCTCTGATAGGAAGGAAGGAACCAATGATCATTGGACAAACGATGGGCATTTGGATATTTGGATTGACTGAGGGAGAGCAGGAGGAGGAGCCCAAGGATGTTCTTGCCTTACAATTGGCTGCAAAAGCCCACAGAAGCAGGAGAAAACTCTTTTGCCCAGCGCTGCTTTCCAACCTTATGGCTTCTCTTAGCTCTGTAGTTACTTGGGGGAGGAAGCCCCACTGAATGACCAGCTACTGTGGGACTACTTCGGAGTAGAGCTGCAAGGATCGGGTCGTCCTGGTAAGCCTCCAAGCTGCTGCTCGTGACCCTCCTCCTCCCTCTTGCCACTTTTCTCCTGGCTCTCTCGCCATCCCTTCCGCCCTCTTTACAGATGGGCAGGGACAGCAAGGGAGTGTTCAAAGAGAGCTCGAACACATACACACACTCCCTGGCAGTGGCCCCCTTTTTTCCATGGCAGGCTTTTTAAAGGGGGGAGCAACTCGACTCAAGTCCATTAGAGTCACTAAAGAGTGACTCGGCGACTCAGAAAGTGCCCCCATTATAACTTGTTTTCGAGTTGAGTCGCAGGGGGCACTGACTTTGTGAATCGACTCAAGACAAGCCCTGCTGGGTTTTCCCAACACTGGTAGGAACACTGTTGCATTGGAGTCTACCTAGTTTGGCCCTAGTATGGGTAGATCAGGAGAACACACACACCCCCACTTGATCAACATACGTGCAAGTTTAGGAACAAAAGAGGAAGTAAAATAACTAGTTTGATTTTAAGCTTGGAAGTAGTGCTTAAATGGCAAAATGACTCACAGAACTGGCAAAATATACTAAGGTTGCACTGCAATTCTATGCACACAAATTTAGGAATAAAGTTCAGTGAACAGAGTGAGATTACTTTTGAATTATAATGCACGTAATTGGGTTGCAAGGCTAGACAATTAACCCACTTTTGCCCAGCCCACAGGTGTACGCATTTGGTACCTGTTGCATATATGCAACGTTGAGAAGAAATGGCTTAAGATATACTCTGTCCACATGCCACAGGAGGAATCCTCCTATATCGCTACTCCACCCAAAAGACAACAATTAAACCTTCTGTTCATAGGCAAGCTTAGTACAGATATCATTAGCATCTTTGAAGTTAATTAGAATCCTAAGACCATGACATGACCATGGAGGAGATAAACAGCATTGACACAACCTATAATTAGATTTTGGAGCTATTTCAGGAAGTTCAGTCTATTTAGCCAAGATTTAGAAAGCTGATCCATGAGAGGCTAACTACTTTATCAATCAACAGTCAATCAACAGTATTTATATACTGCTTTTCAACTAAAAGTTCACAAAGCTGTTTACAGAGAAAAATCACATAACTAAATCGCTAAACTAAATACTTTAGGCATTATTTACTCAGTGATGACTTTTTATCAGTTTCATGCGATCTCAGGCTCCCATGAAATGTGCAGCCGTTAGTGTGGGAGCTTTTTCCACATGGAGTTCTCCCATGGTGCAAGGAAGCCCATATCAATACTGTGATCATTGTATCAATAACATGGTCATGTGAGGGCAAGTCATGTCAGTCTTTTACACACTGTTGGCATCCTCCATCCAAGTAGGCCAGGAAACAACATGGATCAGCTGCTCACTTTTTGTTTGTAGAGAGGGGAGACATGTTACTGCTCAATCACAGGAATGTTAAAACCTTGGATTTCTCTATTCTTTTCTATGCCGGGTTTTCAGTCCTCCTTGGAGGAGAAAAAGGGTGTCTGGAAGAACCTGAAGTTAGGCAGACTGTGTGAGTCTAGCAATTAAGTTTATGGTTGAGGACAACAAAGCCATGAAATGATGAAGGTGTCATTGTGGGGAGGACAGCCACATATAATATATGGATGTGGAGATTAGGGTCAATTGGGTCAATTAGGATCAATGGTGTGCACCATTAGATTAAAAAACTTCTGTGTCCATCTTTATATTCCCCTCTGCTTTCTGGTCATAACACATGAAGTTTAAGCGCTGGCAGGCAGCCACAATTCTGAGCTCTTTAGCACTATGTAGCAAATGTACGCTGCGAAAGGGGAAAAAGGTGTCTTTTGAAAAGCTCAAACAGGAAGTTCCTGTTCCTGGCTGACTAGGGTTCTGAGCCAGAGCACTCAGTGCAATGATTTTCAACCGGTGTGCCGAGGCACACTGATGTGCCATGAAAGGTCCGCAGGTGTGCTGAAGGAGTTTGGCGCACAACAGCTAAAAACCACTGAAAAACCCTTCTGCAGCTCCGTTTCTAGGGCTCCTGTCTGTAGTAACGGAAGGAACAGGGACAGACAATTCATTATTACAGACAGTTGCCCTAGAAACAGAGCCACAGAACCTGGAAGAGTCTCCCAGAAGCCAGAAGTGACATCACTAAAGGCAAAGATCATAAAGAAGACCTTAGAGGTCAGTGTGCCATGAGAAGAAAAACACTGAAAATCGCTGTGTTGGGTTTGGAGATGCTCAGCAGCATTTTGTTGCGGGTTCCCACTTGTCATGGCTAATGGCTGATAAACTTCACCTCCATGAAACTGAGATTGTGCTACATATGCAAAGGGGCAACACTCCCTCGTTTACTGGTGGGCTTTCTAAAGTCATTGAAGCAGCATATTCTTTGCGATCATCTTGGATTCATCTTTGATCTGGATGACCCCTCTGTGATACCAACAGATTACAAATCAGCCTCAACCACACAGGTGGCAGAAGCACACAGGCTGTGATCAAGAAGATATAGTTGGCAACTCACCTTAACCATTGCCTGGATCCTGAAGAAGAAGGTTTCATTCCAGACTGGATTGTGGCAGTTTCTGATAGCTTTTGTCCGGGCATCAACAAAAGACGCTGTTGGCAACCTCATATTCACATAACAATCACTTTGACTGACTGCGTTTAAAAAACAAAAAAAGTAGTTTATTCTGAAAAACACTTATAGGCTTTTTATTTTGTTTTTAAAAAACACATACTGTTCCAAGAAAGATATAAAATATACTGGCTCAGAGGAGGGGCTATTCTGCTAACATACACTTGCTATGTTGTTCGTCAGTTGGAATTTCACAATCATAGTTTAAGGCAGTGATTTTCAACCGTTTTCATTTCATGGCACGCTGACAAGGCGCTAAAATTTTCAGGGCGCACCATCACTTTTTTTGACAATTGGAAAGACACACAGAGCCGCTGGTGGAAAGCTAATATCCCCAATGGCCCTACTAATAAATGACCTCCAAACTTCCACAGCACACCATTCGTGGCCCACCAATGTGCTGTGGCACACCAGGTGAAAGTCGCTGGTTTAAGGCGTAAGATTTCATACTTGTCAGAGTCAATTCGCATGTCATTGAGAATTCTCATTACATAATGACAACGTAATGGTCAATGCCACCATTGACATTTAATATTAAATGTATTTTTCTCAGCATTTTGGGAGCACCCAAGACAGCTCTTGAATTTTCAGATACTCACACATATCTGCTTTTCGGAGATTTCTCATTCTTATAATTCGTACACTGAGTAAATAGAAGGAAGGTACCTGTGCCTGGAGGACAATGATAAGGAAGGCAAAATGCATAATTCTTTTAATATTAACAGACAGTGCTCAAGACAGATCACAAACAAGATCAGTGCAATCTAGAACGAAGAACACAACAACCCAATATCACAATCAGCCACAAAATGTGTGCGCACAGACATAGGCATGCACGCGTCAAGAAAACACAAGTGGTGGGAAAATTCTAGAAGCTGTCATGAACCTAAAGAAGTTTTTTAACCCCAGATTGGTACACAGAGTCTTGAAAGTTGATTTAAAAATCCTCTATTTTATTTGTTCTGTAAGCTGTCTTGGGTTGCCCCTGTGGCAAGAAAAGTGGGATAGAAACATCTTTAAATGTTGCTTGTTCACAGTCTAACTTCAGTGACATGCAGATCTGTCTTTGGTTCCTCTCCCCCCCCCCTTTTACAACTGTAATCAAAACTTCTTAAACATGGGTGACCCACATTGAACACAGAATCGAAATACGTCCCCAAATGGAATGTGCACTTTCTTACTTCTACCGGGAAAGCCCCATCTGATACAGAAGAATTGCACTGACCTTCTTTGCAGCAGCATCACCAAGGTGGCTCACATTCTGACTGTTTTCAGTCAAGATCCTCCCCTTTCTTTCCTTGTCCTTTGTTACCACCTGAAGATTCCCGAAGCAGTGATAAAAGCATGTTTGTCTTCAGAGCAATCATTTTATGCTTTGCATACCTAAATATCACATTTCATTTTTTTTAGTCCCCCAGTACATGAGATATTTCAGTTTCTTTAGCCTAGCTTCCCAATTCTTCTCTGTGCTGACTTACAATTGGCTAGCAAGCTCAATACACAGGTATAAGATGATAGGTGTTCCTTAGGAAATCCAAGGCTCATGCTGTACTTTGAGAACTGTCCAGTTCGGACCACAAAAGGTGCTCTTTCTTGTATTCACCTACTGGATACACACCCACGCAGAGCAGGTTCACAGTCTGGGGGTGCACCTTGATCCAGGCCTTGGTGACACAGAAAGACTTTTACCTATGAAGTCACTTGGACAGACGGCTCCAAAGGAATTGGGATGGACTGCAATCTTTGTTTTCAATCTAGCCATTTGAAAGCACAAGCGTGCTCTACTTTGTGAGTAAAACAACTTCTTTTCCTGATAATCTCAGCTGTATACAAGTGAATATTACAGCACTGTTAGTATTAAAATATTGGAATAAATGGCTCTGCTCACAAAAGTGCTTTACGGCACTTTTGCAACACACTTCATCCGGTGCAAGGGACTTGCGCTGGCCAAAGAGGCGCTCAGAATTGCACCCTAAGGGCACAATCCTAACCAGGTCTACTCAGAAGTAAGTCCTATTTTGTTCAATGGGGTTTACTCCCAGGAAAGTGGTTAGGATTGCAGCCTTAGAGATATAATTGCTATACAAAATATCTACAAAAACAAATCCATTTGTTATGTTCAGAGGTTTGGCACCACCATTTCCCAGAAAACCAAACTGAATGCAAATTTCAGGTCTCTTTCCAAGGATAAACATTTGAGAACGTTCAAGGCAAGCCAAACAAGTTCCTAAAAGACTTGAAACTTATATAATTCATATCTCCAGGGGTTTTTTGCACACGCCTAAAAAAAAAACTCCTAGAGAGATTAAGGTATTCAAGGGAATTAAAATGACAAGCTTACAGCTGCACCTCAACTACTCCATTCATCCCTCCCGCAATTACCTGCAAAGAATTTCACAAAACTTTTTCTTTGTTTCTCTCTTTCCATATGAATGTATTTAAGTGTTTGGGTTCTACAGAAGAAAAAAAGGGAGCTGAATGGATCTTATCTACCAAACTATTTTTGCTCATTTTGTTTTTAATTTTTAGTTCTACTGTATTTTACATTTGGAGCAGATCCAAAATGAGAAGGAATCTAACATTTGGATGGCTAAACCACTGGATTCTGCACTTGAATGGCAGAATATAATAAACATTTACGGATTAAGGGCTTTGGTCTAGCAAATTCAGAATCTGTGCATTAGGCACCCCCCATTCTATAAAACACAATGAACAAATAGACCTCTAGACTCCATTTCAGACTCAACTAGTGATCAAAGGACAATCTACAATGCATTTGTGGTTTGGTTATTCATTTGCTCTGCCTCAGGAAAGCCACGCACACTATGTCTAGCACAGAGTAATTTTTTTTTCTTACCTGATCTAAATTGGCTGACGAACCCATACGGATCCCTGGAGCGCACATGTCAAATGCTTGAAGGGGTGCTGTAGTATTAGAGCCCAACTTTCAAAGTGATCCTTGGAATGTAGTTAAAGTCTTTGAACCAGTTTAGGTGGATGAACAGGAGTATAAAAATGGGCTCAGTGCTCCACCCCTATCTAATTTGAAAATTACAGTGAATCATTTCTCATCTGCCACATTCTCTCCTGCTAAAACCAGGTGGTTGAAATGTGGGGCATTTCTCCTGGATGCTTCTTGGAGAATCGGGGAATGAAGAGATCAAAAAGGCTTCAGGCACAAAAACTATAAAGATTGGGTGATGATTGGAAGAACAATCCAGAATTATTATGATTACATTTGTATTCCACCCTTCCTCCAAGGAGCTCTGAGTGCCTTTCCACCCTCACTGAATGATCTTCCTAACAACTATGTGAAGTAGACTGAGAATGGGTTCCAGCCCCAAATAACCCAATAATCATCATGGGTGAGTGGGAATTTGGTTATCCATGGTCTTCCTAATCCAACACTGTGACCATTACACCACATTGTCTCTCAGAATTAAAACAGTACTAGACAAGTATATTAGGGTAGACTTAATACTCCTATTTGTGGGTAGACTTAATATTCCTGTTTGTGAAACCAGGTTTGCCACCATCATTACTGGACACGGTACTTGCGGTTTTATAAAGTGCAAAGCTGGGTGAATTACCAGGCAGTGGAGAAAGTGGACCATTTAGAAGCTGAAATGTAGAGGATGTTGGAGGACTGAGACCTCTTGTTTCATCAATTACTAATGGCACTTGTACCAAGCAGTGGCCTCATGTTCATACAAATGCCACATAGAATCATAGAATATACAAGTTGGAAAGGAACTTGGAGATTCTAGCCCAATCTCATACTCAGCGCAGGCAACTACTACAGCATCTCTGTTTGAAAACCTCCTACAGGGCAAGCCCACTATTGCACAAGGCAGATCGTTCCCATACTGGACAGCTCTTACTGTTTGGAAATTTCTCCCTTTGCTTCAGTCTTGGGAACTGGCTTTGGGTAGCAACCACAGCTATTGAAGAACAAGTTGTGCCAGACTAATCTCTGCTTTATCAGAGAAGAAGATAATAATAATAATAATACAGGTATTTATATACCGCCTTTTTGGTCGTCAGATTTCTCCTCAGACTTTATTCAAGGCGGTTTACATGGACAGGCTGTTCTAAATCCCTGTAGGGATTTTTACAATTGAAGAAGGTTCTGTCTTTCAAGAACCACAACATTTCAGATGGATCTTTTATGATCTGGTATCACATTCTGGCCTCCAGTTTCCTCCCACACAGGCTGACAAGCAGCTCCTTCATGTCTCACTTGAAGGGCGGCCAAAGAGCAGGTGGAATAACTTGGCTCGGCTTGTCAGCTGCTTCAAGGTCTCACCATTCACGGTGCCGGTGGCCTCAAACTGGCAACTTTCGGATGTTATCTTCAGGCAAACGGAGGCTCTACCCTCTAGACCAGACCTCCTCCTGCCCTTATAGTCTGGTAGATCAAGGGAACACCAGTGTACCTAGATGTCATCAACCATTTGATAAAGTATTCAAGGATATCCTTGTAGCTAAAACAAGGCATTAAATAAAACAAAGTATTAGTAATTCCACCCAGGTTTCATCTTCACAAGTATCCTCTCAACCTCTTCATCCAGTGTTCTGTGGCACTGAGCGTCATACCTCCCTCCACATTGATGTGGAGCCATTTAATAGCACTAGTTGGGAACCATTGTTCAATCTGCTTTGAATCCACCCAACCTGGCCCACATAGTATTACTTCATATGATCTCTTATGAAAGCCATTTGGGAGACATTTAAGACCATCCACTCCTGATTCTCACTCTTAAGATTCAATCCCAAGTCTCCTGTCTGTCTGCTGCAGCCGATTCCAGAGGTGGGGGGTGCAGATATCACTCCTGCCTGAGCTGCACACTTGCAATGTCCTCATCAGCATCTGGAACTTGGATCAGGTAGGCAGCAGAATGAGTGTAAGTAAGCCCAGTCAACTGAAAAATCAGTGAGCTGCTATTGTCCCATACAGCCACGAATGAATTAAAAATGCGCTGAAGCTGAATCTATAGACCTCCCTTCAGCTCCTGGGTCTCATAATGATGCCTTTAAAAAAATTTTTACTGGTTTTATGGCACAGATTTTTAATTAGAGGGTGATTGGGTTATTGCCCTACTAATTGCCTGACTTGAGAAAAGCTTCGTCTCTCATTCTTTTTTCACAACCCCCATTTGCAAAGGCCCTTCTACAGTTCTTGCCCATGGCAGATATGGCCAGCCTTAGCCTGAAGCAAATTGGGCAATGAAGTTAGGGGAATGACAAATTTACAGGAGGTGCCTCCTGTATCCCCTGCCTCTCATCAAGCCACAGCTGCCATCACCACCTTCCCGTTCACCCACCAGCTGTTTCGGAGAGCAGCTAGGGGAAGGGGGCAGGTGAAAAAGAAGTGTGGCAGTAGCCCTCTTCCCTAGTGCTCTGGCTTGCCATTTCTTCTGTTTTGAAATAAAGAAGTCCAGGGGGTGGCAACAGAAGATCTAGGGATTCACAGCACCTCTCTTTTCCTTGCCTTTCTTCCCTAGCTGCTTTCCTAAGTGGTTGGGTATTGCTAGGAAAGACACCATTTTTTCAGAAGGGAGGTGGAATTAGCATGCCACTTTTAGCAGCAGCAGACCTGAAACTGGGCCTGAAGGGACAACAGAGTGGGAGGAGAGGGGAAACTTCCAGAGAGGCTACACCCACATCAGCTTCTGATTCAGCAACTAATACAAAGGAAATGAGCCAGCTGGAACTCACCATTCCACAACAAGTGAGAACATTACTATGGATGAAGCTGCAGTTGCTTAATTCATTCAGTTGCCCTCTCACTCTCCCCACCTTTTCCCTTAAAAAATTGTAATGGTTATAAATCGTCCACCTGATGAGTATTGCCAAAGAACTGTGGTGTGAAATCATTCATGGCGACCACTGAACATGACAGTGTTCATCTCCATATCAGGACAAATTATAATTACCCAAATAGGACACAATCCTAACCAACTTTCCAGCACTGGCATAGCTGTGCCAGTGAGGTGTATGCAGCATCCTGCAATTGGGGGGGCAGTCATGAAGGCCTCCTCAAGGTAGGGCAAAGTTTGTTCCCTTACCTGGGAGTTGCATTGTCCTTATGTCAGTGCTGGAAAGTTGGTTAGGATTGCAGCCACAGTCATCTATCATTCAGAGTGGGTGGCATCAGCTTTCTGCAGTGGCTGCAACTAACCTAGCCCTACTTGCCTGAATATATATGCTTAGTGATGGTACTCCTTTATATAATGCTTTCAACAGCCTTGAGTGAAATGTACACCCTCCTGATTCAATCAAGAATGTGGCTCACACTAATAAATGGAAATGCAACCTCCTATCAATGCAATGGTATGAATGATTGTTTTATTTTGTGCTATGTTAACCTCAAGTGCCAGAAAGGCTGAAGCATCATACAGCTGGAGTCAGGGTGACCAGACGCCCTCTTTTTCCAGGACATGTCCTCTTTTTTAGCCTTGTGTCCTGGAAAAACTTAAATGTCCTCCTTTTCCCTTTCTGGGCCCCCGTAGCAGCACATACCTTCTTGTAATTAATAAATTATATGTAAAGTTATATGTAATATAGTTTTAAATTTAATAATAAGTACTATAGTATTTAAAATAACCACATGAAATCAATATACGAGTGCTTTTAGCTTTTATTTTGTCATGTCCTACTTTTTTCTTGGATGCCCTACATTTTGGGGTGCCTTGTTGTCCTCTTTGGTGGTTATGACATCTGGTCACCCTGGCTGGAATTCCATTTGTTGCTTCACTTTAAACTTAAATTTGTCATTCAACATATCTAAAGGAAACTCTGTTTTTTGAAAGCATAAAGTTCCCCTCTTTCTTTTGCATATCTGAAAATATTCACTTTGCTTTTTATTCCTCTCAGTGACCTTCAATGATAAATTTAAAACTTTCTTCTTTCTCCACTACAGCTCTTGCATCACAATAGTCTGACATAAAAGCATTTCCATATTGCTGTACAATGAGAATGTATTTAATAAAGTTAAAACAGATGTTACTCTATTGTAGTAGTAGATATTTCTTCAGGTGTAACCTTCTAGAAACACATGCTTATTACACCCTCACAAAGTGTTGTTGATCCTCTTTGTATCTATCTTCCTTGACCTAGCACCCTTAATCAATTTCCTTTAACTTCATATTTCATGGATTCCAAAGCCTCCATCTTTATCTTCTCTCTTGCTTTCCTCTATGTTGACTGATTTTTTATTTGTCAATATCCTCCTATAGTGAAAATGACACTATACACCTCCTGAGGGTAATGAATGCTGTGCAAAACAGGGCTATCACTTCATGCCACTCTCAGATTAATTCCAGGAAGAAAACAGGTTGACAGACGGCCAATTCTTGTAAGGCTATCTGCATGTAGTAGTGGCTGCAGCATTTCAATGAACTACACTACAATATATGCTCCTGATTACATCAATACTGATGTCGCACAGAAAAAGACACCGCAGATCAGTTCACACACCATCACAACCACAATTTTTTGCACACACTGAGGATCAAATTACACAGGATGCTAAGAATATGCCTGGTCTTGCCTTGCTTAATGTTTGATGGTTAAATGGCAATCTGAATGGACAATGGGATCCAATGGTGACAATGAGAGTTTTCCTCCCAGACCAAATAGCAACCACAGGAGAACCCCAATCCAGATTGACAGGGAAGGACAGGGGATTTAAACCCCCTTCCCTCTACTACAGACCCAATCCAAATCAATCAATCAATCTCTCTCTCTCTCTCTCTCTCTCTCTCTCTCTCTCTCTCTCTCTCTCACAGACACACACACACACAATTTAGCCCAGAAAAAGTCTGTAAGTGGCCCTCAAATCAATGGTCCTGTAACATAAGACTTACTGTCATCATCATCTTTATTAAATTTATAATGAAAAGAAATTTTGGAAAGTTCTAGTATGTATGATAGTAATCAATACAATATGCCTGACTTTACCTGTCAATTATATTTTTTTTCCAGATTCACTTCCATCCTTTTCAAGCTGTTTTAAGTACCCAAAAAAGAAGACACTAGCTCCATTTTTATAGCACCGGAACCCATTTTTTAAAACACTATCAGGACCCACCAGGTCACTCTATCAGGACCCACCTAGGTTTATTAGACTTTTAAAAAAGGAGATCTATCAAGAAATATTTATTTATTCATTTGTAAGTAATGATAACCAGGAAAAAGATACTCAAACATTTATCTCTCTATTAGTTACACATGCTTGAAACTGCAGGAGCTGAGCTCTTTGCAGGGCAATTAGCAGCTATAGTATATGATTTTTGAATAGCCTCAAGGCTTGAGGCAATTAGTTGTCTGATCTTTCCATCACCCTTTGGTGATCCACCAAAAATCAGGTCATGACCCACCAGTGGGTCCTTGACACTGCAAAAATTCCTTGGGGCAGAAATATGGGTAGATATAAGGAAAATTTCTCCATTTTAAGGTTCTTATAGCAAAGTCTCAAGCGTATTTGCTCAGAAATTAGCCTCACCAAGCAAGCAGTGTTTTTAACTGTACTTAGGATTGCAACCTTTAGCTATTATGGGGTTTACTACACTGGCCCGTCAATATTCCTCCTGTAGCAAAGGAAAAAAACTTCCCTCCCTCCCTCCCTCCTTCCTAACCCCAGGACAGGGAGGCCATGCAACAAGTGAGATCCTAATGACAGTAAGAGGGAGCAATGAAAGAGGCTAAACAGTGTCAAGTGGCTGTTTCTTGAGTCTACTGCTTGCCACCTTTTTTCCTTTCTGTAGCTGCATAGAAAGCCCGAAGAATCATATCCCTGTTATTCTGGATGTTATAGTCAGTCAGCTTCAAGAGTTTGTCAAAGTCTTCCTGAGTGTAGGTAAAATTCATCAGGTGGTAAGGTGAGCAACAGCCAGCAAAGGGAACTTTGCCTTCCTCCATCTCTGTCTTCTCACGTTCCACCTCTGAGAAAATAGAAACCACTTCAATTAGTTCATCTAGGAGATTCATTTGGGAGTATGATTAGGATTAATTCATGACTCACAAAAAGCTGGAGATCTATATAAGGCTGATTCAGCAAACAACTGTGCTATAAATTTTTGGACAAGATTTTTGAAACTTTGAAATTAACATATATTTATAGATAAGCATCTCCATTTCTCAGAGTACAATGCTGCGATGGCCCAGCAAGCATGCTGTAAAGCAAGCAATAGGCTGCACCGGCTGGAAAGCCTGCACCATCCAGCCAGTGCCAGATTCAGATCTATAACCAACAGAGCAGGTAGGTACTGCTACATGTGGCAGGGGGAATAATGGTGTGGGGGAGGGTAAGAGGGGATGGATAAGTCCTGGAAGGGGTGCGGGATCAACCGTAATGGCTGATGCCATATACTATTCCCTCTCCCGAGATTCCCCCCCCCCCCCAACATGGGGCTTCTTGAAATTGTGCCAGTGATTTAGCTGATACAGATCCAAGTATCCCCATTGGGCAGGCTGGGGCTTTACCTGGGGTAAGGGATCTAATGTCACTTTGAGGAGGCCTCCAGCCTGCTCCTAACCAGTATAGGATACAGCATGGCCACTCAGCCCTGCTGCACAAGCTCTGGTTAGGACTGGGTTGCCCGTTTGTTATTTAGTCTCTGAAATCTCTACAATCTCTGAAATATCTCAAGAATGCAAAATCAGTACACTGATGTTGATGGTGTCCAAAAAAAATTTTTTTTTGCTTATCCCATCAAGGGCATACAATGGATATACACACAGGAGCCATGTCTCAGGTTTCTAAGGTATTTCTGAGAGTCATATGGTGCCAAATGCTTTGCTCATCCCTGCCCTACAGTTATTCTATCCCTTACTTAGGATGTCACAAAACAAACAGCCAGTGGCATTCCAAGTGACTCCTGGCGCACCACCTCTCTAAGCCACCCCTTTCCTCTCCATAGGAGGTGACAGCCTAGAAAGGCAGTGCACTGGGATTTGCAACTCCCAGCAGGCTGCCTCTCTAGGCCGCCCCTTTCCTCTCCTCTTAAAAAGGAGGGGGCGGCCCACTGCCAGTCTGGTACTGAATTGCGGTCAGGCAGGCAGCAGCTTGCTGCCTCTTCGGCTGTGATTCTGGACGCCCCTCCTTCATCAGGAGGAGGGTTTCCTTCCGGAGCTGCCGGCTTCTTTCGCTGAACAAAAAAGTTAAACAGGTGACAGGGGGTTGTGAGGCTGGCAGTACTGCCGCCTGAGGGGTGGTGCCTAGGGTATCTGCCCCTCTTGCCCCCCACTAGGTCCACCTCTGGAAACAGCCCAACCCTACACATGTTTACTCAGAAGAAAATTCAATTGTGACTATAGGACTAGTGTGTTTAGGGAAGAAGTGTGTGTGGAGTTACCGCCAAAATATTATAGGTCTAAAAGCAAAATTTACCTGGTTCCTTAAATTTTTGAAACGTATCATTCACAAGTGGGAAATGAAGCACTATGGGAGCTTTTCGATTCTCATTATCTATGAACAGGTAACACTCTCTTGGATTCTTCTTGTCTTCCTCGCTCAGGAAAATCCTGGGAAAAGGAATTCCCTGCTCCAAGCAATATTTTTCTGTTTGTTCAATAGACTATAACATAAAAAGAGAGAGTAACCTTAAAACTTAAATAAAATAAAGGCTACCTTTTGCATTAATAAATGTTAAATTATGGAACCACAGTTATAAGAATATGAATAAACTCATAAACTCATAAGAATATGAATAAACTCATAGAACAAAGAAATGCAATATTATGTATGTATTAATTCTTAGAATTATTAGATTTATCCCCCTAACAGTCTGTTGCTATTGTTATTTTCTCATTCTCTTTCATTTCCTGGGTGACCCTGGGCCAGACCCTGTCTTTCAACCTCACCTACCTCACAGGGCTGTTGTGAGACAAAAGGAGAAGAACTATGTACACTAGTTTTTCCAGAAAACAAACTGGAATAGCCAATTCTGGGTCACCAACATCCTGGGCCACCAACTCCGGACCACCAACATTCTGTCCATAGTTGGTAATTCCTTGGCAGCCAGATATAGGAACTTCAACCAAAATGACCTGTCACTAGCCCAGTCTGCGAGTACAATCATCCACTTTGATACAAAGGTATGGATGACAGAGGCAGAAAACACACTTGAGAGGAAAGGACCATGTAAATACATATGCTAAAGCTTAAAATAGCCAGACACTACCAGTAACTCAACCTGAGTTCTCATATTGAGTGAACAATCAGTGTAATCCATTCATTCATTACCAGATCCATAAACCTGCTTAAAAACTTAGAAAAATCTTAGGAACTTTTCCTAAATCACTCTTTCCACAGCATCCAATCGCAATGATCTAAAAGAATATCTGCTTTATCCTGCTTCCATTGCAAAATTATGGATGTAGATTTAAAGGTTAACCCATATCGAGACATTGGCTACCCTACAAAAGTGTTGTGAAACCAGGAAAGCAGATGGCTGGCAGCAAGACATAGTGAAACTGACCTGGAAAGGAGCATCTAGGGAGCAATCTAATGAAAAGATGACATCCACTTTCCTCTCAGTTCTCAGGAGAGGAGGACAACTTGTGTTGATGAAATATGAAGCATCAACCAAGCAGATATCATCTTCTGATGGTGTAAGTCTGTTAGGAGATCGGTCCAGCTGGCAGTCTGAAAAGCAGATTGTGTAGTAAAGAATAATCCAGTAGTCTAATCTGATTTTTCCAATCAGATTTTTCTAATCCAGATTTTTCCAACAGGTTTCAAAGGAGTTTCAAGAGAATTCTCAGAGCAGGCAAAGAAATAGCAAATACATATACAAAGAGAAGAACAACTTTCTTTCACAGAGGATTTGGAAAGGGAGACTTTTTGTAACTAAAACTCAAGAATTGTAAAACCAGAACCAGGGGATATCCACGAAAATTGAGTTTTGGGAGGGTAAAGACAGACAAAAGAAAGTATTTCTTTACTCAGCGTGTGGTCAGTCTGTGGAACTCCTTGCCGCAGGGTGTGGTGACAGCATCTGGCCTGGATGCCTTTAAAAGGGAATTGGACAAGTTTCTGGAGGAAAAATCCATTACGGGTTGCAAGCCATGATGTGTATGTGCAACCTCCTGATTTTAGAAATGGGCTATGTCAGAATGCCAATGCAAGGGAGGGTACCAGAATGAGGTCTCTTGTTATCTGGCGGGCTCCCTGGGGTATTTGGTGGGCCACTGTGAGATACAGGAAGCTGGACTAGATGGGCCTATGGCCTGATCCAGTGGGGCTGTTCTTATGTTCTTAATTGTAAGAATTGCTTTCTAGCCTTACTAAAGCGGGCTGCTAGATAAGCCAATGAGTGAGTACCAATTGGGACTATAACAAGAGGCTGGAATTACCTTTCCGCATAGAGAACTGACTCTCTTGATAGTAGTCCTTATGCAACTGGAAACCTTTGAGGAAGTTGGGAACATGATGGTGCAATGAACCATTAGTTAAAATATCCCTTGAAATGCTTAAGAACCGTTCATCAGGACACATCCAAGGGGTCCCTGGGCTGGTGGAGCTTTCAGGTGGAACACGGTTTCTCTCTGTAACAGAGAAAGAAGGAGGGAGAAAAGACAGGCCCTGTTGTTACATTGTGCCACAACCATATTAGAGTAATATTATTAAATAAGTAACAGTGGAAATGCTAATCCGTATTCAGAAAGTTCCCATTCAGTTGGCTTCCTCTGTGCATCTCTGTTGATCTTTTAAAAAGCAGACATATTGTTTGTGAATAGCAACATATTAGGAAGAATTTTCACATTTTTATGCTCACGACAGAGCATAACGTTTAGGTGCAATCTTATCTTTTTATCTGGCCCCTGAGCTCTCAGCAGAGGTGGCATTGCTGAAAGGACAGCCAACATGATAACTGGGCTTGCCCATATCTTGAAATATGATCAAGATTTGCATATTTTCTCTTCTGTCACTTGCAGCTAATGAGTTCCTAAATGAGAAAAAAGTGCTTATTTCGGTTATGACCTGTTTAATGACATCACTTCCTGCCTAATGACATCACCTCCGGCCCTCACCAGGTATCATGAGATGCTATTCGGCCCACTGTATGAAATGAGTTTGACATTCCTGTTCTGATGTCCTCACTCATTTTGTCTTGGACAAAAATGTCCAGATTCCAGATGTCTGGATAAGGATTAAATCTACCTGTAGATGAATAACTGGTATGCAACTGATATCTTTTTGTAATGTTACTAGACATGCCCAGCGGGAACATCACTATGCTGCCTTTAATCTCTTCCATTTTTCGGATTACACGCTGGCCACGGCTATTTTCATATGAACATATAGTGGCTACCTCTGTAGGAGTTATTCATGAGACTGCATATTCTTTTCTATATAGTCTGCATACATTTCAAGCAAAAAAAAAACTCCTACCAACATTCCTTATTTTGCATTGAATGAGTCTCTGCCAAGACTCATCTGTGCTGCTCAGTTTATTCAGGACATCAAGCAAATTTGCAGCAAGGATGTTGCTCCATAACGCTGCAGAGCTGAACATATTTAGAGAAACATTAGTTTCATCATACAACTCTTCTCATTCCCCTTAACAACATGAACAAACTGAAACCTGCGACTCCACCTTATCATTGTCTTTGAAAGTAACAGGGCTTCCGGAACTAGATCATGGTCACACTATTGTTCATATATGACATTTATTTATACCTATGTATTCATAAATCATTATGTTTCTTTTTATGAAGCAATAGCTAAAAGCTCAAATAGCAAAGTACAAATTAAATGCTTTTTCCAAAAATTCAAAAATGGAGAATAAAGGGGGTGGGCCTCCAGATCTGTAGATATGGTTCAACGCGGGTCCTTCAGACTTGCGTTGAGCCAGACTTAGCCCAACCTGAGCCCTCATGAGGCAACCGGAAAACCTCAGGAAACCGGAAGTTTCTTTTTTTGGCTGAAATGGCCATTCTGAAAGCCCACAGAGGCCAAGGGTGGACGTGCACAGCCTCTGCAGGTTTCAGGTGACATAGCTCCAGCCATCTCCGGAGGGCTTAAAGGAGGTGGCTTAAAGACTTAAAGGAGCCAAACCCATGGATTTCATTCTCTGCAGTTTTCCGTATCCACTAGGGGTCTGAGAACAGATACCCTGTGGATACGGAGGTGCTACCTGTTCTCCATATTGGTAGCCTGTTTATTATGAGAGGGGAGAAAAAATTGCTGATCAACTGCAATTGCTTTCCTGACTTAAGGATTTAAGAATTTCCTTAAAAGCCTGACCATTGGCACACATTATAATGGAGCATCTTAGTACTGTTCCCAATGAACCCAGAATGTAACTTGGTTTTTGAGACAAATTCCTGTAAAGTGGCATATTCTTAAGATGATGACCTAAACAACAGAGACTGGACTCTGGGTTCTTCTTCATTAGCCGTCCCATGAAGAATTCACTTCCAAAATCTTCTATACGAATGAATGCACCATATTTCAGAAAACCAACTTCATAAGGGGAAAATTCACACCATTCTGTGAACAGAGTAGCAACAAACGTACTTGTTATCTAATTGTGGAAACGAGCATGTCAACATAATCATCCTACCTCTAAGACCATACATGAAAATATACAGTTTTTTTGCATCATAAGTTTACCTCTAATATTTCTCCAAGGACTTTGGAGTAATGGGACATGGTTTAGTCCCATTTTATTACCACAATAACCCTGTGATGTAGGCTAGGCTGAGAAATAGTCACACCCTAATTGAGTAAGGATTTGAATCAATATAGTGTTATGGGTTCTGGAAGAGGTACTTATTTCCATATCTCATTTACTTTCACAATAAACCACAAGTAAGAACACTGTTAATCCCACTTTATGCATAGCAAGGTGGGGTTGAGATAGAAGTTTCCCCGGAACCTGGGCACAAGACCAAGATCATTATCCATAGAACTACTATACTTGTGTAAAAGAACTGCACATATAGTTCAACGTTTTTAAAAAACAAAAACAACAACGACAACAACAACAACAACAAAACACTTCTGGAGTTCCCACAACCAAAGAGGCAAGCTCTCAACCCTCTCTCTTCTCATGGACTTTTCATGGCACTAAAAGGAATGTCTGCACAGACCTTCCACTTCAGTCACTTCCAAACTACATAATATTTTCCTTACTGTATCTTGGGTTTTCTTGGGTTTAATTTCCTGCAGATTTACGTATTCAGTATCACTGGACACAGAAAAATTAACTTCCAGAGAAAGGGCTGAGAAAAATAACTATCATTTGCATCCTCTACTGAAATTACACTTTTATAAGACTTACCTTTAAAATCCAAAGTAGAAGCATGGTTCTCTTTCACATTAAGGGCTAAATAAAGGGGTAAGGGATTCTGCCCTTGACTCACAGCCTTCTGCTGATCAGAGAGTTTGAAATCATGCACCTAAACAGAAAGAAAAATTTAAGGTGCAATCCTAAGGCCCAATTGGCTCAAAGCAAGTCCCTTGCACTGGCCCAGAGGAGTCGCAAAAGTGCCATAAAGCACTTTTGCACCACTGCAGGAGGAGACAGGCCGGTGCACTGATGTGTGCCAGCCTCCAGAGGCAGAATTCAGTACCCAGTAAGTTTGCACTGGCCTGCCTCGCCCAGCGCAGAGGTCTGGGGAGGGCAGGTGAACGGTGGTCTGGAGGCATTCTGGGGCGGAGGGGAGGGTGGCCGGCCAGGGGGCCCAGGGGTGAACCAGGCCCAGGACAGGGGTGGAGCCAGGATCCAAAACTTAGGCCAGATTTTAAATCCCTCCCAGGTGGCCATACCTAGAGCTGGGCTGCTTGGATCTGGGTCACCTCTTTAGGTACTCTTCAAGTAGCCTATTTGGGCTGCTGCCATGTTACCCTCAGTAAGAGGAACTGATTCCCCTTGCCCTGGGTTGCGCCACAGTCAACCCCAACCCTGCGCTGGATACAGCACAGGACAGCTGGCCTGCCTGTTTCAGCACAGGATAGGATAGGGCTGTTAGTAATTTGAAGAAACAAGAGGAAACAAAGGCCTTAGAGAGCAACACAATTCTCTTTTCATTGCTAGGTGATGAATGAATTTGAACTAAATTTCGTCATCGTCTGGCAAAATCTTGTGTGCCAACTCAAGACCTCTTAAATCCAATGGAACTTACTCTCAAGTAAGAATTATAGGATTACAGCATATTTCCCCAATTAATTCATGATTTGGTAACATAATGATAGTTCATGAGAAATGCCATGGCAATTCAGAAGCTTATATTTTGTAGACATCTCCAGGCATTATAATGCAGAACAGAACACAGATTGTGAGATGAGAGCAACTTTGAAATTTTAAGAAAGCTTCACACATGTATTTTTGAACTTTTTGTTAATTGACTGTCACTTGACAAGTACAAATGTGAAGGGATTAATCATACCTATTTTTATTAACACATACTGAAATATACAGGTTGAATATCCCTTATTCGAAATGCTCGAGACTAGAAGTGTTTCAGTTTTTGGGGGGTTTTGGAATATTTGCATTTACATAATGAGATGTCTCGGGAATGGGGCCCAAGCGTAAACACAAAGATAATTTATGATACACCTTATACACATAGACTGAAGGTAATTTTATACAATATTTGAAATAAATTTGTGCATGAAACAAAGTTTGTTCATCCATAGAACTATCAGAAAGCAAAGGGGTCACTATCTTGGCCACCCGCTTCAGATTTTGGAATATTTCAGATTCGGGATGCTCAACCTGTACTAGGAAAAAGGTAGTCCAAAAGCGTACTGTACTTGTGAAGCTGCTCTCCATTATTGTATAACCAGCTAAAAAAGTTCCAGTAGTCACATACCTTATCAAGCAAGATATTCTCAAGAGACCCTGTCCACGGATCATTGAAAGAAGTGGAGATCCTCTCCTTAGCCCTTTGGCTCCTTTGATAATCAATCAGATGCTCTAGAGAAAAAGTGTTGGTCTTGTTCTTCGTCATGTGCTTTTTGGCCTCACAGATTGGCCTCTCTAGTTCTTTTTTGGACCAATTTGAGTCTTCATACAAATTTGACATGGCCCTAAATAAAAGGTTGTAAGAAAACACTTAGGGGAATAAAGACACTACACTCACACACAAATACTCTTACTTCATTGCAAAGGATCCATATGCATGTTGTTAAGAACTGTAGGAAAAGTTGCACAGAATCATTAAAACAGATGAGATGAAAGTAAGAAATATGCTGGGGGTAGCAGCAGCGTAAACAGAGGTAGGGGGTGTTTCGAGGCAGGGGAGGGCAGGGGGCAGATCAGGCCCGGAAGAGGGGGCAAGATCCATGAAGCAAGCCTCCACTGTATCCTAACCCCCATCTCAAGCCTGCCATCTTTACACGGGCTTGCT
The DNA here is from genome assembly GCF_035046505.1 of Tiliqua scincoides. NCBI lineage: Eukaryota > Metazoa > Chordata > Lepidosauria > Squamata > Scincidae > Tiliqua > Tiliqua scincoides. Next base: position 16,367,758 of record NC_089821.1, read on the forward strand.
GAGACTTACACCTGTTATTTTACAGGCACACATCTGAGTAGCCCCATACGGCAAGCTGGGGTGTAACTTAGTATAATGTTATTTGAAAGATATCCTTACCCTGAGGAGACCGCCAGCCTGCTCCTGATGAGTGCTAGATACAGTGGACACCCTGTAGCCCCCCTGTGCCAGCGCTAGTCAAGATTGGGCTGTCAGTCATGCTGCTTTCCATTCCTATGCAAATCTCACCATCTGTGACAGAGGATCTGTCATCGTGAGCCCCAGATGATAATGGAATATCAATGTCACATGTTAGACCAGAAATGGAGAGAGCAGACGTACAACTACTAATTTCTGCTTCTCCTATTTTTGTGTAATGATTGAACTAGCTCTGTTGGAAATATATTATGGAATGGCATATTAGAGGATATCTTAAATGTATTGATGGTGAACATTTTTCACTCTCTCAATGAAGCTTTGTTCAGGGAGTGAAGATTGTGTGACAATAATATTCACACAGTATATACTTCTTATAACTATCTTTTTTTTCCACTCAGATTTCCGACTTCCCTTTCCAAGTTGAAAGTCTCACCAAGTTGAGCCAGCGGTACTACTGATGTATGTTATGCAATCCAAAAGATCAAGCTTCTTAAGTCCTGAGAGCTGCCCGTAAAGAGATGTCATTGCTCTACATCCACCACCAGGTGTCATGATAGCCACTACTGGAACCTGTTTGAAATATACAAACATAGGGATTAACACTTATCACAGACATAATTTGCATAACCATTCCCTATAAGAGGAGCACACCATACATCCCATTCAGTTCAGTCACTTCTGAACTACTGAATATTTTCCTTACTGTATCCAGGCATCAGAGGACATATCCTGACATCCAGAAGCCTAATTGGCTTGGCTTCTATGCCACTTCCTCCTCTCTGTCCATTATAACCTTTAAGGTTAACCAATACCCAATCTATATAGGCCTCTTGAGGGGTCAGAAGGCAGGGTAAATATTTTAATAGATAAATATGTTCGAAGATTCCTTCCCACAAAATATCCCTGCACATAGAAAGCTAGCATAACAGGGGAAAGGGCTCTAGGTTTGCAGTCCCTGGCCTCATCACCATGTCATATGGCACGTGAAAAGAGAGCAGAACTAGGAGGAAATAACTGAACAATACAGAAATGATTCTACCTATCCCACCTTTCTTCCCTGAAGGGGACACAGCATCAGAGCACCCCTGAATGGATTCTGTTATATCATTTTCTTACTCCCAATAACTCCCATACGTACATTCAATGTATTGCTGTTACAGCTCAATAGATTTGCGCACGCAGATTTCCAGCACAGCTGGAAAATGATGAATTTTCTTTTACAGACAGACTTATTTTTCTTTTGAAATATGTGTCTTCTCCAGATCTCACACTCTACCTCATGATCTAAGAGATCCTCTTCTAGCTGAAGGGCACTTTTCAGAGCCGCAGCGACCAATTGCTGTCGTTTGTGTAGGAAAGCCTTCTCCTCCCCACAGAGATCAGCTCCCAAACGCATATCAAGGTGTTCTGAGCTGCAACATATAAGAGGAAAGAGTCAGCATATTGGAAAACAACAAGATATTAGCCCAGGGATACAGGATCAGTATTGCACATTTAGTGGTAACATGTTCCTTTAAATTTGATTGAGAAACTATTATCCAGTGCAGACAGAAGGCAATCGTGCCAGCTTAGTCCAAAAACAGAAGAATCTGGCTCTCCAAAAACTAATGGCATGGTCAACTTCTCTATTAAAGAACTTTTATTTGCAGAAATGCAATACTTTACCAGGTATTTGTGTGTAAATTCAGTTCCAGGTTAGTATCCTGAAAAGGAGGAATTTTAATAAATTAGTACTTAAGGTTGCATTTGCAATCTACAGAATTCAACTGTCTTAAGGTAAGTTTGCATGCTCATATCCAACTTGAAAGAAAATGAATGAAAAATCCTTGGAGTTTTTCTTCTGGTTCTTTACTTTTACAAATGCACTCCACTTGGTGAAAAAAAAAAAAGCAACAACCACATGAACCCATTCTACCAAGTTCCTTTTACTCCCCCCTCCAATGATGCCTCCACAGGCATGATTCTAATGGTATAATGGGCCACTTTATTAACTACTTACAATTTTTTTAACTGCAGAGGGTCAATAGCAATCTAAGATCATGGCTTGTAATCAATAATGGATTTTTCCTCCAGAAACTTGTCCAAACCCCTTTTAAAGGCATCCAGGCCAGATGCCGTCACCACATCCTGCGGCAAGGAGTTCCACGTGTGGTTGGTCTGTGGAACTCCTTGCCACAGGATGTGGTGACGGCATCTGGCCTGGATGCCTTTAAAAGGGGATTGGACAAGTTTCTGGAGGAAAAATCAATTACGGGTTACAAACCATGATGTGTAAGTGTGACCTCCTGATTTTAGAAATGGGCTATGTCAGAATGCCAGATGCAAGGGAGGGCACCAGGATGCAGGTCTCTTGTTATCTGGTGTGCTCCCTGGGGCATTGGTGGGCCGCTGTGAGATACAGGAAGCTGGAATAGATGGGCCTATGGCCTGATCCAATGGGGCTGTTCTTAAGTTCTTAGGCTCTAATCAGGGGAAACGGTGCTGTCTACCTCCCCCACAGCGATACAGGCAAACCATCAGGCTCCAGAATGTGGCAGGTTGCCCACCAGCCACATCTCTCATCGTCACCCACAAAGGGCCAGGGCAGCCAGGTACGCCAGCCATATGGGAGCCTACCATGCACGTTGCATGCCCAGTCAGAGAGTCAGCCAGCCCTAGTTCATCTGGCCAGGCAAGTAAGCATGAGTGGGTCCAGCTTTTCATGTGAGTTGGCCACCCCATGATGGACACTGAGATTTACTTACCTACCCCGGCCTGCACAACACCTGCCTAAAGTGATCAATTACCCCTTTAACCTATTTAGCACCACAGCCCAATTCTCCAGTCTGGGGTAGGCGAAAAAAACACCAGCCTGCTGGCCAATATCAGATGATGGCAAAAAATTCCTACCCGGCCCCCTGCTGGGCAAGCAGCTAATCTCAGACTACAGAAGGTGGATGGGAGGGGAAATGCTGCCAGCGCCAAACTGAGCAGCTGCTCAGCAGTGCCTCATGGCCTGGCTCCTCCCAGCTCTCCCAGCCAATCAGCTAGGGGCAGCTCCATGCCTGGGTCCCATACAGGGGTGAGACTAAGTGCAGCGGTGCGCGAGATGCGCGCCACCAATATTCTGCGGTTGTATCTCTGCGTCCAAATTATTTCATTCAAAAGTTTGTTGCGCATAGAAATGAACATATATGAGGAAGTAGCATTGCAGCAGCATGTTTTTCTCCCAATCTATGTCAATTTACTGCAAGGTCTGAAAAGACTTCTGCCCATAGAACTGTTCCCTACAGCAAGCTCTTTGTCAGCAGTCAAATCTGATAAATGCACACAGGTTGGGGCAAGTCTGCTGCTATGATGCTGTCAGCTTGTGCATTCATCGTGCACAAAACAAATGTATGAAAGGGGCTAACAGAGGGCTCATTTCTAAGAATGCTTTCTAAGTATGTATTGTTATTCTAGAGCAGGGGTGGGCAAACATTTTGGCTGGAGGGCCACATCATCTCTCTGACACTGTTCCGGGGGCCAGCAAAACAAAGAATTAATTTGCATTTCAAATTTGAATAAATTTACATAAAAGAATATATTAGATATGGGACTTATATGAACGAGTGAAGTTTACTGAGCATATTTATAATACACATGAGAGCTATAATATAGGCATGTAAAACTACATTAGAGTTATGAACTGTTTGCCACACACCTGTTGCACAGTGAAAACATACAGACCAAACCAGACCAAGCCAGAAACACATGGAGACATAAGTTGTTCAGAGGCAATGGAAGGGCCTGTTAAAATACTGGCCAGGGAAAAGCAGAAAACACATGGAAACTATAAAAGGCCTTGCTCTAACTCAGCCAGCAGCTCACGTCTGGAGGTTGCAACTGGCAGTCGCGGGCCAGCGCAGGCTCTAACAGTCTCTGACGGGCCACAGGCTCATTGGAGACTGGGGGCTCCCTGGGGGCTGGAGTGGGGGACCCCAAAAGCTGCAAATGGCACCTGGGCCAGGGTTTGCCCACCCCTGTTCTAGCACAACAGGAAAAGATGGTATAACTATTGTCATCAAGGTTTTTAATAAGACATCCTAATAGCAAATTAGGATTGCTGGGTGTGTGCTTAACGTGAGCTTGGACACCTGTTTAGATCACCTGGTTTCCACAGAAGGTTAGCAAACATATTTTGATCAATAATTTCAAGGTTCTCCCAGTGGATTTCTTCAACCCTTAACAACAACAACAATTTGGGGCAGCTATCTTCATACAACATCCTTCAGGAGAATTAGGGCCCAATCCTATCTAATTTTCCAGTGCCGTTGCTGCTGTGCCTATGGGATAGGCACTGCTTCTTGAGTTGGGGAGGCAGTCTTGGAGGCCTCCTCAAGGTATGGGAACATTTGTTCTCTTACCTTTGGGCTGCATTGCGGCTGCCCCGGTGCTGGGAAGTTGGATAGGATTGGGCCCTTAATCATGTCTCAGCTGCCACTTTCAAACATAATGCCTACTGAGATACTCTGAGCAATGTTGTTTCAAGATCAGCTCTACTGTATATGACTGGGACATTCAGGACTCTGTTCAGAGAGTAAAGAACTTACTCCAGACATAGGAAGATTTACTGTCATCTCCTGCCCTTCAGAAAGTAACTTCAGAGGCATTGTCAAAGTTGCTGAGGAATTCCATTTGTCTTGCTTCCCATCTTCTGAGCAATGCTGAAAAGAAAATTATATTTTAACACAAGCCATAAATTATTGTTGAAATAATTTTATCCTGTGCACTCTTGTCCAATAAGGGAGACGTTCAAGGCAGCTTACAGAAGAGATAAAGTATTATAAAAATTGTGCCAAAATTAAAAGAAAATTAATACAAATTAAAACAGCAAAATAGTCTGAGAGCCCAATCCTAATGGGCTGCCCCACTGGTGGAATGCATGTTGTGCTGACACCAGATGCTGCAAAGCAACCATAAAGCACACTCCAGCAGCAGGTAAGCCCATTCAGGAGGTGCAACACGGAGAGAGAGGGCAGAACAGGGAGGGGAGGAGTGTGGATCAAGACTGGGAAGGTAGCAGAATTAGCGGCGCACATGGAATCCTGACCCCATCCTCGAGTATGATCCAATTTCATGGGTCAATGTGGACTTGCGCCTGTGCTTGAGTTGGCACAGGTCTGAGTTGACCCATATCGCCTGCTGGGGCTTACCCAGGCCAAGGAGACAAATGTCCTTTTGCCCCCAGGAGACCTCCAGCAACCAGAACTCTGCCATGGGATGGAGAGAAGCTGTGCTGGCACTGTTGCATCATTGTGCAGGGAGTTAGATGGGAATGGGTGGCAAATGTCATTTGGAGAGGTGCAAGAAATCAAACAACGGACAGCGGTAAACCATCAAGGAAAGGCCAACTGAAACAAAACAAAACTATAACGCAGAAGATTTATCTTAATATAACATGTGTTTTGTAATTGTTGGTATTAGAGGTGTGATATCCCAACCTAAGACAGAGGCAGGAGTTTACAGAAACTGTGGCTGTTTGCAATTTTCACACCTGGAGTATCATTGGCAGGGTAATTACATGAGATGGACAAACATTTGGAGTGAAAGTGTGCATTCAGTCATGTTACCCAACTCCAAAATAGGATGGAACCACCAACTTTACCTTCCCTTTTTTTTTCTCAAATTGGATTGCTGGAGTGGAGACAAGAGCCTGCATGTGAGCAGCCTCAAGCCAGGACTTCCAGGAGTGCGGCTCCACTGCCTTATCTGAGCACGCCTGTTGGTGCAACCAGGGGCTGAACTGTTTTATCCAGAGGTGGCGTCTAGGCAGCATGACAAGCCCTACCAGATGACTCAGCAATTCAGCTGGTTGATCCAAAGGAACCGGTGCCGTTCCATGTAACCCAGTAAAACCTTGGCTTTGGTGGCGCTGTTCAGTCTGAGCAACTTTGCCTCTTCCTTAGAAGACCATGCGAGATTGAGCCACTCTCTCTCTCTCTGCATCCTTCTTTCTCTGGAACTAGACCCCTTGCCCACCTCAGACGATACCGTTTTCTCTGATCACTCTGCTTATGCACGCTGTCTTAGGAAGTTGACCTTTTCCTTGCCTTAAACTACACCATTTTTCTCTGACCCCCCAAGACTAATAGCTTGCTCTCTTCTGACCTTGGGGTGTTGACCCCACTAAGTTATCTGCAATTACATTGAACAGCTCAAAAATGCTTTGTTCGGTCACTTTGTCATTTTTTTGAAGGTATAGAACAGACCAGCATGAAGCAGTGGGGAAATCATGTGAATCCGGAGTTGGCAGCAACAGATGAATGACCTTTTGTGCTGGTGCTAATGATGGGAGATGCAACATGCGTCAGAATATCCTCCCCCCCAATGACGGTGCACCTCCCCAAGCAAGGTGCTACCTGCGAGACCACCTGAGACATTTAAAACCAGCAGACTAGAAGGAGATCCATGCTGTTTTTCACTGCTGCCAATAGGCCTTTTAAAACCAATGGAGAGATGGAGAAGAACCGTAGTGCCCAGCTGGTGCAATGGCTTGTGCCACTTTGAATACATATTAGGACTCCTGCTTTAAGTATTATTGCTAAGCAAGATGCCTTAATTCCAACAACAATAATATTACCTGCAGAAGAGCATTTAATTCTGGTTCCCAGTGTGTTGGGTAGTGGAAGGAAAAGGACTCTACCAGTCCAGATACTAATGTAGTTTGCCATGAGCCTTCATATGATCCATTCATTCTCAATTCAAGGTCACCTTCCTCTACAAAGGGAAGCCCAAAAAGATCATATCACATCCCCTTTGGATTTAGGGTCAGTCACAACAAAACCAGCTGGCATGTAATCATTGTTTGCCAGCTTATAATTAGAAGCAAACAACCAAAGTATTAATACTCATACAGGGATAGTGGCAAACAGCAGCTTAATGTTAATACATAAGCATTTCATTTTTAGCACTTACTTGCAATTTAAGTAATGCCCAAAATTTCAAACAGTACTAGACTTTACTACGGGCAAGATAAAGAAGCAGGATCCAGCTGAACTGTTAACAATCCCAGTGCCCCTTTGGGTGGACTGTGGGACTTTTTTTGCTACCTCTACTGGCTCCTTTGAAATTATGCACAGAACACAGTTGTGTGCAAAAAATTGTTTGCTTCCACATCTAAGTGACTTTGGCTTCCTTTGCCTACATAGGCAGGTTAAAGAGTACTTCATGCACTGTGCACACTGAGCACAGAGAGTACTGTATAGCACATGCAAAAGGGGAGCACAGTCCCACTGTGGTGTACGCACATCCTAAGGGTTGCTCAAACATTACTTGGTATCCTAGTACAGAAACATCTGCACCCAAGTAGCCATTTCTGTATGAATGATTATATTTTGTATTCTGTATACAGATTGTTGCTGCATGGGATAAAATAGGTCAGTAAATATACACAGGCAACATTTATTGTTCCAGGGTACACCGATCTATCTAGGTAGAGTGTAATCAGTGAATGGCTCTCTATAATCAAACACTGGCTTGGCAACTAGAGATTTATGATAAACTAGCAGAGGTTGTTTTTCTAATTTAAGAATCAGCACATCTATATTGAAGATCACTTAAGCATTTAACATACATTTTGATCCTGTTCTTCAAAATGAAATGAAAATAATCTGTACATGGTCTTACCTTTTAAATACTTCATGCCTTCCCTTTTGGCCACAGAAACATTTAAACAGGAAATGGCTCGAGACTGTGAGAAATGAGCAGTTACACAAATTATGAAAATTCAAGTTTCTGAAAGTGTCACCCATTCAATATGAACTGTCTCTAAAAAGTATTCTTTGACATTTGTGGTTCAAAACCTTCCCACACCATTGCCTTTGGTTTCTGCTCAAATCTACTTAAATCATGCTCAGAAACAGAATCTACACCTAGTTCTAACTGTCCCAGCACCCACCCCTACAAACAACACAAGACAAGATCACCTGGAATAATACTGGGCCACCTTTACTGACTACAATAATCAATCACATACCTTCTACCCTACTATCTCCCCAACACTCCCCCTCCTTTAGTGTGTGCACATACTGTGAAGGAGACAGTACAATATAGTAATTTTCCCCTTAACCCATTTCTGCCCAGCCCACAGGTGTACACATTTGATCCCTGGTGTGTACATGCAAAGTTGGGTAGAAATGGTTTAAGCAAATGCAACAAGCCCAAACCCACTCACCCCCGTGAACTCAAACACTCAATGGGGTACCATCCCCCAGTTTGCCTCATGTGAGAGTGGGGTGCCCCCACCTCGGTAAAGGGCAGCATTCTGTGAAAAAATTAGCAATTACCCAAACCTGAAGGACCACACTCTAAAAGGAGCCTGCCTCTCTACTAAGGTCTTCATTGGAGGCCCTGTTGTGTGAATCACCAACATTGGTGGTACATTTAGTTGCAAGAGAGGGTCTTTTTTATAGCTGCATCATGACTTGAAATGGCTTCACCTGGGAAGACATGCCTTACTCCCTCTGTGTTAGCCTTCCATTGCCAGATGAAAATTGTTTTTTCATTGACTTTTGGTCTTTATAATTTTGTTGTCTCTGCCAATTCTAAGCTGTGTTTCTAATTCCTGTCTTTTACAGTGATTTTAAGAAGTTTTGCCATTTTGATGTGACAGTATTATATTGCTAAATGTTGAACATGGCAATGAAAAACTGGGATATACAATGTCTAATTAATAAATGGCTATACTGCATCTTAGTTTTAAAGCAAGGAAAGAAAGCACAAAATCAGAAACATTACCACTAGGATGCCATTTGTGATGAGGTTTTCAAGATGATCCAAACTAAAAGAAGTGGGAAGAAATGGAACATTTTGCAAATGGTTGAATAAATACATTGATCTTAGGAACCAAGTGGCTTACAAATATAGGAATTTGAGCCCAATCCTACCCACACAGGAATGGTGGACACTAAATGCCTGATGCTGTATCCTGTGTGGAATACAAGCAGGCTGTTTATCAAGTGCAGTCTTGACAAGCCCCGTGTCGTGCTTCTGAGCCCAGGAAGGGGTATAGGAATTGGCAGAAGAAGCATCCACCAGTTCCAATCCCCTCCCAAGCTGTTCCTCCCCCCAGTCCACCTTCCCTCTGTCCCAGAACACCTCTCCCACGCTCTCCTGCTCTCCACGCTCTCCTGCCACGCTCTTCTTGCCACCCATTACCTCCTAACCACCGACAGCCGGGGCTCCTGCAGCAGCATCAATGGGGCAGCGCAAGCATCCCTGCTGGCCCTGCTTACTCATCAGGTGAAGCAAACATTTGCAACACCCACTGCAGGCACTGGGGCTGCAGCACCGGTAGTAAGGCAGCACAGGATTGGGCGGTTATTTGGCAGGAAGGGGGGGTAGCCATATGCAGCAACAGAAGCGAATTCCACCTCCTTCGTCAAAATGAATAGTGCAAACAATAAGCATGACCCAACCAAAGACAAGCACTTTCAAGTCCCTTTCAATTTTAATGGGAAAGAGTAAAGAATGTGTTTAATTCTCTTATTGAAGTCAATGAGATTTAGAAGTTCTTTTTCAAAATTGTATCTTGCACCAGTTGCTCTAAAAATGTACCATCTATAGCAATGTTTCCCAAACTGTGGGTCAGCAACTGTTACCCTGCACGTGCCCAATCTCATCTGATCTCGGAAGCTAAGCAGGGTCAGGACTGGTTAGTACTTGGATGAGAGACCGCCTAGGAATACCGGGTGCTGTAGGTTTATACCATAGTCTTTTGAGACTGAAGGTTGCCAACCATTGTGGGTCAGGACCCACTAGGTGGGTCACAAGCCAATTTCAGGTGTGTCCCCATTCATTTCAATATTTTATTTTTAATATATTAGACTTGATGCTACCATGGTATGTGACTGCATTTGGGGAAATGTGACAGACCTGTACTTTTAACAAGCTACTATGTATATTCTTTTAATAATGATACTAAATGGGACTTACTCCTGGGTAAGTGTGGGTAGGACTGTAGATTAGAATTGCTAAAAATTTTCCTGCTTGATAATGTCACCTCCAGTCATGACATCACTTCTGGCAGGTTCTGACAGATTCTCATTCTAAAAAGTGGGTTCCGGTGCTAAATGTGTGAGAACCACTGGTCTACAGTTCTATAGAAGTGTACTGTTCTATAGCCATCATTGCCCTCTGCTGGATGAAAACAGTGTTATTTTAGGCACGCATTAAAGAGTCACTAGCTGGCTTATTGGAAAGTCTTTGGGTAATAATAATATTCTTTTAAAAGTTGCAATAAAACTTGGACCAGCATAATAAGCTCCAGACATGTACCATTGTTATTATAGTAGCCAATCACTATGTTTAATACCATTTCCAAAACCTAAGATGTTATTTTTTAATAATCACTCAACACACGTTTGTTTGTAAAAGTTCCAAAAATTATCACTGCCCCATAAAAGCAATAAGATAACTTAGGAGGAAATGGAATACTAACACTAAAAATTATAAAGCTAATTTAAGAATATATGCTGATCTTCCTTTCCTTGTTCTTTGCTGCTATGTAGATGTATTTGCACAACAGTTTGAATATACAGCCTATGTATACCACATGAAGCTGTAACAAAATCATATTACAAATTTTGAAAAATAAGAAAAATACTAGGCAAACTAGGATTATAGAAACAGGTCTTGTATGCATGAAGCAGCCCCAATCCTATCCTTTCTCTCCCCCACCAATTTAGCCGCACTACCAGAACACACGCTACATCCTGAAAGGTGAGGCAGTCCCAAAGATTTCCTGGAGGAAAGCCCTTGTCACCAGAATGGGTCTAGTCAGAGCCACGACAGCAAAATTACTGGCACAAGTCCAACAGGACCAGGGCAAGCAGATCAAGGCCTGGAAGGGAGATAGCATATTGGCCATGCCACTGCTTCTAATATTGCCTCATTCTGCCCCCTTCCATCTCCTCCCTGTTCCTCTACCGCCTCCCCACTCCATTCTGCTCTCCACACCGACTTACCAGCACTGGGGACATGACTGATCTGTTCTCAATCATACAGGATGTTCCCTAAGGGGGTAATCCTAACCCACTTTCCAGAACCAACATAAGGGCAATGCAGCTCCTAGGTAAGGGAACCAACATTCCCTTACTTTGAGGAGGTCTCCGTGAGTGCCACCAACTGCAGAATGCAACACACATCCCATTAGCACAGCTATGCCAGTGCTGGAAAGTTGGTTAGGATTTGGGCCTAAATGGAACAGAGGCCTACAGCACAATCACCAGTAAATCCCATGGTGTTTAATGGAACTTACTCTCAGGAAAGTGTGTATAGGATTGCAGCCTTATAGAAAGAAGGGCTTTAATGAAATGTATGAGAAGAGTGTGCTTACAGCAAACAAAGAGCTGTAGATGAAAAGCAATTCACTGCAAAACTGAAAAGGCTGCAATCTGACCCACATTTACCTGAGAGTAATCCCCATTGATTATAATGGATCTTACTTCTAAGTACACATGCATTGGATTGGGCTGAAAGTCTTCCTGTGAATAAATTACTTTGCAGTTTACCTACTTATAATTGGTTTATATTTAAATTACAATATTTATAATTGCTGTTTACAATTAAATAATTTGCAGGTGCTGTTTACAGTTCATCATACTTCCCAATATTACTATTTTAGCACCATGCCTTTGTCCCCGTTTTCTAGTGTAACCAAATTGAGGTCTGAGAAACTGAAAGGAGCACACAGGCTTCCCCTGCCTGCCCTATAGGTTGTTGCCCTTCTGTAAGCTGTAAAGCTCTTGAGGCAGAGACTCATCTTTTTGACTCTATGTAAAGTGTCATGTACATTGACAGTACTACATATAACTACTTACTTTTCCTTCACTATGAACTCTACATCCAGTTCTTTCTTTTCCTAGGATGAAAAAGGTAATTGAGATGAGCACAAAGCATGTTAAACAGCAAAGCAGAGAGAGACCACTAATAACTACTGTACTAAAATTAGACATTTAAAAAAAAATTATAAATACCTGTGTACCTGGAAGGAGGGGGGAAGCCTAAATCCACAGAACAGGACCAGCAAAAATATCACAAAGTAGTAAGCAAGCATTCAAATCTTCCAAGACTTTTCTTTTTAAGCAAAACTACAGCAGTTGACAGCTCAATCCTATCCACACTTTCCTGGGAATAAGCCCCATTGACTCTAATGGGACTTACTTCTGAGTAGACATGCATAGGCTTGGGCTGTCAGATGGGGAAGGAAAAGCGAGACATAATGGATCATGTTCAACTTTTTGTCTGCTTCCCTTTTTTGCTATTTTGCTTAATATACAGCCTGAATAAGAGTTTTACAGAAAGTTTTTCAAAAAAACCTATTAAACTCCCATTAGGGGCATGGTCATCCTTGGGGACTGCAGGGCCCCATGCAAAGCATTTTTGTGGGGCCCCCTAATAATAATAATAATAATAATAATAATAATAATAATAATAATAATAATAATAATAATAATAATAATACAGGTATTTATATACCGCCTTTCATGGTCGTCAGATTTCTCCTCGGACTTTATTTCAAGGCGGTTTACACAGGCAGGCTATACTAAATCCCTATAGGGATTTTTACAATTGAAGAAGGTTCTGTCTTTCAAGAACTACAACATTTCAGATGGATCCTTTTATGATCTGGTATCACATTCTGGCCTCCAGTTTCCTCCCACGCAAGCTGACAATCCTTCATATCTCACTTGAAGGGCGGCCAAAGAGCAGATGGAAAAACTCAGCTCGGTTTGTCAGCTGCTTCGAGGTCTCGCCGTTTACAGTGCCAGTGGCCTCGAACTGGCAACCTTCAGCTGTTATCTTCAGGCAAATGGAGGCTCTTCCCTCTAGACCAGACCTCCTGCCCAGTGGCTACTCACCAGGATGAGCAACAGTAGCAAGCCTGGGGCTGATTGTGCCCCGTGCAAAGCAAGACACCCAGAAGCAGGTGACAGTCACATGATGACATCACTGCCAACTGCTTTCGGGTGCCTGATTTCAGGCCAACTGGACCCAGGGGCAAGTGGGAGGGCCACCCGGCAGTAAAGTTTTGCTTGCCGTGCTCTCCTTCCATGCTGGAATGTCAGCCAAAGAGAGAGATGGCAGCTGCAGCTGAGGGAACTCTGCTTGCCATCCAACAAGGAGGGGAGCTGCCATGGGGCCCGATTCAGTCCAACCAAATCACCCTAAGAATGGTTCTATTTAGGGGCTCTTCATGAAATGTGATTGATTTTTTTTCATTCCATAACAGCACAGCAAAAACATCCTTTCTGAAGTACACACACGTTCTTCCCCTAATGAAAGTAAAGCAAAGATACGAGATGGAATAAGGTACTGTACCTCTGAATTAAGGATGAAAGTAACATGGGCTCTCTCTCCAGGTCTGACTTCAGCTACATCAAAGAGAATGGTGAGGAGAAGGTCATCTTTGGTGAGTGGATCTTCATTGTAAACCCTCAACTCCAAAACGTTCTGAAAAATTAATAGATTTGTGAAAAGCAAGTGTGTGTGTTTGTCCTAATTTAGAACTACAGATTCATTCTAACAGAACCTACTATTGATTTGGATGGAAGAAGGTTCTGGTAATAAAAACTCGGTGATGCATTCATTTCTCCTGCCCGTTTCCATCTATTTCAGAAATCATTGAATGAAGGTCCTCTGACAGAAAACTAAATGTGCCAATTCCTTACCTTAACTTGATTCTGGATCACAAAATAGAAGGTTTCGTTCCACACAGGTGTATTGGAGTTTAAGGCAGTTTGGGTTCTGACTTCCTCCTTTGAGGCTGTTGGCAGCCACAGTGTTATATAACAATCAGGTCCACTCACTGCATCAGAGAGAAAACCAGCTTAATGTGAATCTAAACCAGAACTAAATCGCAACATTGGAAAAAACTTTTAAGACCATCTTTTTCATCCTATTCCACTACACCTGAACCTGTTAAACGCATTAGATGGATCTGGTGCTTGGATCTATGGACCAGAAACCAATTTGGTCCATATCCCAAGAGTGTTCATCTTATTTTCTACTATATAAGTGAAAGATTGCTGCTTTAGGGAAAAGTAAAACATTGTGCTTAGGGAAACCTTTGGGTGGAGGAAAAAAAGTGTCCTCTCACACACATAGTGACAGAAGGATTTAGGCAGAGGCATCACTAGAGTCACCACTGGGTGACACCCTGTCACCCAGTGTGAGGATTCGTGGTGTCACCCTCATGAACCCCCTCCCATACCAAACTATACAGAATCCTTAGTAATGTTTTTGTGTTATTGTTACTCATAAATTATAATTCCTGTCTATCACTGGATGTAATGGCGATAGTAGTGAAATCACTGGATGTAATGGTGATAGTAGTGAAATAAACAACTAGGCATTGGTTTGTCCTCTTATTCAGATAAAGAGAGGTATAGCTGCATGTGCATGGCCATGGTGCCAGAGGATTGGAGGATAGCAAATGTCACGTCGATCTTTAAAAAGGGAAAGAGGGAGGACCCGGGAAACTATAGGCCGGTCAGCCTAACATCTGTACCGGGTAAGATGGTGGAATGCCTCATCAAAGATAGAATCTCAAAACACATAGACGAACAAGCCTTGCTGAGGGAGAATGGTGAAAAGCGGTGTGCCCCAAGGATCTGTCCTGGGACCGGTGCTCTTCAGTCTCTTCATAAATGACCTGGAGACAGGGTTGAGCAGTGAAGTGGCTAAGTTTGCAGACAATACCAAACTTTTCTGAGTGAAGAGCAGAAGTGATTGTGAGGAGCTCCAGAAAGATCTCTCCAAACTGGCAGAATGGGCAGCAAAATGGCAGATGCATTTCAATGTAAGTAAGTGTAAAGTCATGCACATTGGAGCAAAAAATCAAAACTTCACATATAGGCTGATGGGTTCTGAGCTGTGTGACAGATCAGGAGAGAGATCTTGGGGTGGTGGTGGTGGACAAGTCGATGAAAATGTTGACACAATGTGTGGCAGTGAAGAAGGCCAATTCTATGCTTGGGATCATTAGGAAGGGTATTGAGAACAAAACGGCTAATATTATAATGCCGTTGTACAAATCGATGGTAAGGCCACACCTGGAGTATTGTGTCCAGTTCTGGTCGCCACATCTCAAAAAGGATATAGTGGAAATGGAAAAGATGCAAAAGAGGGCAACTAAGATGATTTCTGGGCTGGGGCACCTTCCTTATGAGGAAAGGCTACAGTGTTTGGGCCTCTTCAGCCTAGAAAAGAGACACCTGAGGGGGGACATGATTGAGACATACAAAATTATGCATGGGAAGGATAAAGTGGATAGAGAGATGCTCTTTACACTCTCACATAACACCAGAACCAGGGGACATCCACTAAAATTGAGTGTTGGGAGAGTTAGGACAGACGAAAGAAAATATTTCTTTATTCAGCATGTGGTTGGTCTGTAGAACTCCTTGCCACATGATGTGCTGACAGCATCTGGCCTGGATGCCTTTAAAAGGGAATTGGACAAGTTTCTGGAGGAAAAATCCATTAAGGGTTACAAGCCATGATGTATATGTGCAACCTCCTGATTTTAGAAATGGGTTATGTCAGAATGCCAATGCAAGGGAGGGCACCAGGATGAGGTCTCTTGTTATCTGGTGTGCTCCCTGGGGCATTTGGTGGGCCTCTGTGAGATACAGGAAGCTGGACTAGATGGGCCTAAGGCCTGATCCAGTGGGGCTGTTCTTACGAGGTCTGATCCAGTGGGGCTCTCGTATGTTCTGGGGGGGTGGTGTTTGATTGTGTTCCTGGCCCCTGCTGACTTTTGTACCCTCTTTGGCATGATACCAACCAATAGGATGAAGTGGGCACCAAGGCAGTTAAGTAAAAAACAAAAATCAAAGGAAGCAAATAGCCCCGGGGCAGTTAACAGCAAGCAGCAAACTGCCTGTCCCAGCAGCTGAGCAGCCCCAAATTCCACCATCAAATAGCCAAGGAAAAGGCTCTCCCCAGGCAGCAAACTGCTAGCCACTGCTAATGCCCACCAGCCTGGGACTTCACTTTGCTCAGACGAACAAATGGCCTAACCCCTCATCACTGTAGTATTCTTTTGGGTCCCAAGTGAATCATATCCTGCTGCTGACAACTTTAGCAGGGGGACAGTGGCTGAAACATGAAAATTGCTTTTCTGTTCTTTTTTTTTTTTTACAAAATGTTTTTGTAAAAGCACTGAATTGAAAACAAACTTTTAAAAACCCTCACTTGAAAATTCAAACTGGTGACACTCACAAAAGGAATATGGCAAGAGTAAGGTCTGCTTTTGTCCACCCCTTTACTGCTTTGTTTGATGCAACTGCACACACCAGTTTTGTGCGTGTGAGTGTGTGTAAGTAAAAATGGTTCTTTGCTACATTTTAAGTGTTGTGGATCAAGAACTGGATCACATTTATCTCACAATGAATTAACAGCAAATGGCCATTCACAATCACTGTTCCAGTCCCAAGATCATGTCTCAGTATACAACCTGCAAAGTATCTCATTGCATTTGGAACTTCACCATAAGAACTTTAATAAGCAAGCATGTACTGTATAGTCAGACTCAGAAGCCCCATCATTTTAAAGTCTTTCATAGTTTTGTTTTTCTCTCATCAGTAGTTGTAAGTTTAAGGAAGGCGTTACTAAGCATTGCATAAGAAATTCAGTACTCACATACGTCTCCCATAGTAACATTTCTAGCTTGCAAGATCTTCACCATGAGTAGGGAGGTGGGAAAGGCTTGAATCTGCTAAGTAAAGGCAGGACAACATTAACAGGTAGTCACAGAGCTGAATTCAAATACACATAACACCAGGGAGTAGAAGGGAATAGAACAAAAGAAGACAGAGTAAATTATCTCAGAATCATGCAGTGAAAAGACTGGAACATACCTGAGGGTCAGTCCAACCCTAACTACTGAAACAAGTTCCTTTGTGCTTAATATTTCTAATAGACTGGACCATAGCCCTATTCAGGCATTCAGGAGCAGGACTGCAAAATGTCACTCTACACATGAATCCAATGGACTGAAAAGGGCATAAGGGCGACTCTATTCAGATCTACACTTGGAGGTTGGGAGCAGGGGCACCCTGGTCAATCTGCGGAAGGCCTGCAGCATTCCCCTATCCACTTGTTGATGATCCATGACTTCCAAAGCCTGACTGGAGCTCGCGTTATTTGGATACAGTGTTCCTCAAACAGAGAGACAGGACCAAGATGCGTCATTCTATAAATGGCCCAATTCAGAGACTCTTGCCAATATAAGTATTTTGTAGCAAAAACATAGCTCATATAAGGATGTCCATTTTTCTGCTTGGTGATTTGAATAAGAGGTCAACTTAAAAAAAAAAAAAAGGACAAAATTTTTTTAGTGGTTCCCCTAAGAAGAACAGTAGAGCGATCACTCTAATATGGCTAAGAGCCACCTGCTTGATCTGGGAGAAAATGTCTTTTTGATCTTAAATGTAACGAGCAGTTCAGAGCCTGCTCTGACAAGGAATCTTCCAAGGTCATGTTATCTAAGCAGTTTAGAAGCAATTCAGTTGCTTGCTCTTGGCAATTAACAAGGGAACCTGCAAGAACATTTTTCATTGAACTGGGTACAAGCAAGGCAGGTTTCCCCCCTTTCAGCCAGGGCAGGGGAACCTCCCATCTCTTGCACCCCAGGCTGAAACAGGGCAGGGAACCTATTCAGTCCTATGCAAGACCTGGGCACAAATGACAGAAGATGATAGAGGGAAACCTCTCTCGCCTGCATCCAGAATGTTAACAGCAGTGCAAAGCAAGGAGCCAATCCCTTGTCTTTCGAGGTGTCTGAAGCTGAGCACCAGCCACAGATTTCTCTGTTCTTTCTCCAAGTCAGGACTAGAGCCAAGGAACTTCTGTTTCTGGCAGGACCACTCTGACTGTCAAAGCACAGAACAAGGGCATGCACCTGCATTTTTGTCCTCATGCTGCCAGGTTTACAAAGCAGCACAAAGGCAACACCCAAGTACATTTCTGTTCTAGCCCATTTGGAGGGATTTTTTGGCCCCTTGGAGAGGTTTGTCAAGAAGTCAGCTGCATACCTTCACCCCGAAGTCTGCTGCAGCAACACCCTTATCTGTCTGCAGTTGTCACTACAGCACAGAGCGGGCGCTTTTGTTGTTTGAGAGAATGAGATCCACATTACAGCACAATCTATTAAGTTAATGTGTAGTATCATCTTACTGTGCAGAAGAGATTTGATAGAATGTATTGTTTGCCAAATATAACATTATTGAAAACAGAAACATACCCCCATGTCTTAAAAGCAGGAAAGGGGATTGTTTTCAGGAAGATTCTAGTAAAGTATCCCATTAACATTTACTGCACAATTGCCCTCAGGCCAATTTTTAATTCTGTGCTAAATTAGGCTACATTTTACAAGAAAAAGCAGGTTAAGCCCTCCAGGTCAATGAGAATGGAAATTATAGCATAAGTTTATTGTTCAGTAGAGTCTTAATAATCATGCCTTGATTTTGAGGTTGCCCAGGTTGGGAGGGGGCACTTTTTTTCAAGCGGAGGAAGATCAAAGTATTCTTTAACTCCTTCATCCCCAGTATGAATTGTATTTTATTGAAATTTTAACCGTGTTGTTAGCCGGCTTGAACATCTCTAGAGAGACGTTCAAGGTTGACCTTCTTTTATTTATTTAGAATATTTCTATCCCACTTTTCCTCATATAAACTGAGGAAAGGTGGGATATATACATATTGTAAATAAATAAAATAAATAAGGTCAGATTTAGACTCTCTCTCTCTTGCTTAAAGTCACTTCTTATTGGAAAACACCTCACTAGAGTACAGAAGTTCCTTTCAAATCCAATATCCATCAAGTCATGCAAAGTGCTAGGCAGGATCCCGAAGTTGGAAGTCAGGGAAGGTCCCTGGACTTGTCCAAGCCCAGCTCCTTGTCTCTGTGGTGGCACAGCGCTCACTGCATCTCCCAGCATCCCTGTCCACGGAAAAGAAGGCCACAGGGCACAGGCCACAGGGCACATCTCCGTAGGCATGGAGTTCAAAGGTTCTGCCATCTTCTGGCTGTGCTCCCTTCTCCTTCAACTGCTGCTCAGCAGTGTGGCAGAGGGCAGAGGAGGGTACAGCAAGGAGACAAGGAACTGGGTTTTTGAAAAGGTGCCTCTCCTGGATGAGAGTCTGCCAACCCCCCTATAAAGCCAGATATTGCTTTACCTGCTCCTAATTCTTCCACATACAAACATGACAGTGGAGTCTCTCAAGTGAATTTGTGTTTAAAAAAAATTAAAAACTTAACTGGCCCACTCCAACTGGAGTAACTGGCCCACATCACCCCAGCACTGTCTGTTCTAGTGGCCGTTTGCTGGTATTCTTTCTTGCATCTGTTTAGATTGTGAGCCCTTTTGGGACAGGGAGCCATTTAGTTATTTGTTTTTTCTCTGTAAACCACTTTGTGAACTTTTAGTTGAAAAGCAGTATATAAATACTGTTAATAATAATAATAATAATAATAATAATAATAATAATAATAATAATAATAATGTTTTTAAACAAGGACATAAAACTAGGAGAAAAGAATTGCCACTTCCTAACACAAAAAGGTAACACTTGCAAAAAATAAAAATAAAATTCAAAGTCATTTTTTGAAGGGAAAAACAAGTGATTTGTCTGGACTCCGTAATGCCTGGTACACTTAGTACTTCACACACACGTTACTCAAAGTATACCCCCCAAGTTAGTACCTCTGTTCGCCTCCCAAAGTGATACAACTATACTTTCACATAAAACAACAATTTATCGAACAGTTATATTTTTAAATTTACCTCTGGACAACTCTCAGTTGGCTTCTGAAACATCTTGTGGGCTCAGATGAACGACCCCTTGAGGTTATGCTGTAAGGAACTGGTTCTTTGTCTGGAGGGGACTCGTCTTGGTCCTGTCTGTTTCTCAAGTGACAGAACTTGGAAATACTTTTAATATAAACCAGAACACAACCCCACCCTCTGGATGATTAAAATCATACTCTAAGCAAGGGCTCCATATACAGTACATAAAAATAGCACGGTTTACAATTACATTATTATTTTTAAGAGGTTTGCATTGTATTCTTATGGTGCGGCGAATGGAATGATGTACCTCACTAGCAAACAAAATTCCAGAGTTCCTATCCTGGTACTAATTCATTGCACTATGTGATCTCAGTGTTATTTCTAGATGATAAAGCATACATGCCTAAACATTTTTTTTTAATGTAGCGCTTCCATAAATTGCGATTGGCGCAATTATCAGTCCCCAGGCTGCCTAGAAAGGGGCACTGAGGACTGTGGTCCTTTCAGGAGTTTTTTTGGTGGTTCTGTGTTAGAAAGCACGCAGAGAGACATCAGAGGTCAAGGGTCAGTTGTGGACCTACCATTAGGTCCAATGAAGCAAATGCCCCATGCGCAAGCCTCTAGTACCCCACAAAAGCCTCTCTGAAGCTCCCAAAGGTGTTGGAAACTGTGCTTCTGGGAAACCTCAAGTGACCTAAGCCCATGCTGGGGAAGGCTCTCTGAGGTTCCCTGATGCTATAAAACTGTGCTTCTGGAAAACCGCAAGCACAGTTTTTAGCGTCAGGGAACCTCAGAGAAGCTTCCCAGATGCGGACTTAGGTCACGTGAGGCTCCATGAGTCTCAGGTGGGGGGGCAGGTTTTTGTGGGAGAGCAGCGACAGCCCCCTGGGGGTGCCATCATGAACCTTTGCCCCAGCTGCAGGGCTGGGGAGGTCTGCCGCTGTCAAGGGTGTAGATGTGGGGGAGCAGAGCTCAAAGTCTTCTCCTACAGCAGGAACAGTTATGCGTCATCAGAAGGAATACTCAGGCCCTGAGTAGTTGAAACTTAAAAAAAAAAAAAAGACCTTTGCAGAGAAGCATCAGGCTCAGCAGAAAGCAAGCTGAGAAATTGGCCTAAGGGTATAAGTTCATGGCTAGGCCGTTGTCTTTCCCAAGGATTGCCTAAGAGTCAGTTTGTGGCTCATGCTGTTGCTTTGGAGCAGTATACCACATAAACTGCATGTCAGAATCTCTATGAGTGCTTTTCAACCAGTGGCAAGAGTAGCACGTGTTACTGCAGGGCTTTTAAAAACACATGTAACGTGCACATGGGGGTAAAACAGTTATGTGCAAGGATCCAGCATACTGGTCAATGTAATTCTATGGGGAAAGGAAACTGAAGGAGAAAGGTGCAAAATGTGTCACTTCCATGTTCAAAAACCGAAAGGAAGCACAGTTTAGGATTAGGCCATAAAGTTCACATACTCCAATAACGAATATCGTTAGCAAAATTCTGTCCCATTCCTAGCAAATACAGGAGTGCAGGTATTTGCTGCACTTATAGTTGTAATGTGTCATAACGGCCTATAGGATACCACAAAAAATGGTTGGCAACCTTCAGTCTCGAAAGACTATGGTATAAGCCTACAGCACCCAGTATTCCCAGGCGGTCTCCCATCCAAGTACTAACCAGACCTGACCCTGCTTAGCTTCCAAGATCAGACAAGATCAGGAGATAGTGTTCAGTATAGGGAGATGGTTGGCAACCTTCAGTCTTGAAAGACTATGGTATAAGCCTACAGTACCTGGTATTCCCAGGCGGTCTCCCATCCAAGTACTAACCAGGCCTGACCCTGCTTAGCTTCTGAGGTCATTCAAGATCGGGAGATAATGTTCAGTACAGGGAGATGGTTGGCAGCATACCATAAGATGACAACCAAATTCTCAAGGTCAATGTTTCTCAGACTGTGGATCACAAGCAGAAGTGCAGTGGATCAGGACCCAATGCTTGCTGTCTTGCTGCAAAGCATTACTGGAGGCCACAGGACACTGCTTCTGGGTTGCATCACGCCTGCAAGCCACTCCATGGGCCTCCACGGGCCCCAGAATGCCTTGTGGAAGCAACTGGAAGCAAATTCCAGTTTGTGTCTGTGACTTCTAGTTTGCTTTTGCAAGGTATTCTGGGGCCCGCAGAGGCCAATGGAGTGGATCAAAAGCCCATGCAACCCCAGAAGCAGTGTTCGGTGGTTCCCAGTAATGCTTTGCAGCATGTAGTGAGCATCAGGTTGCAACCCAGCACAGAAGACGAGGTGGATTGCAGCAATAGAGTGGGCCCTCAGTATTCACAGGGGATCCACTCCCGGAACCCCTGTGGATACCAATTTCTGTGGATAATCAAATGTGTGGAGAGGCCAGGACTGAAAAACCAGATATGCCTCAGAATATCTCCCGGGTGCAACCAGAAGGTATTTCTTGTCGCATCCAGGAGGTCATGCGAGGTCCTCCATTGTGGTTCAGCACCTGCTTTGAGTCAAATCTGCGGGTGCCAAACCCACACATAAAGAAGGCCCACAGTATTATTAACATTATTAACAGTATTTATATACCACTTTTCAATGGAAAGGTCACAAAGCGGTTTACAGAGAAAATCAAACAAACAACTAATGGCTGCCTAATGTCCCAAAAGGGCTCACAATCTAAAAGAATGCAAAAGAACACCAGTAGACAGCCACTAGAAAAGATAGTGCTGGGGTGAGGAGGGCCAGTTACTCTCCCCCTGCTAAATAAAAGAGCACCCACTTAAAAAGTGCCTCTTAGTTAGCAGGGGTATTAAGTGCCTCTTACTCAGTTAGCAGTACAAAGTTTGAGAACCGCTGCTCTAAGTGTATACAAATTTAGAGCATTGTACACCAAGCAGCCATCTGAGCATGAAGTGTGTTAGGTATTCTTCACCTATTTCCCTCTTCATGGTGGGCATTTCCAAGACCACAACCATTGGCCTTATCTGTACATGCACCTCACTTGGCTGTTTCTAGGGCCAGATTCAGCCCAGGTGGGTCTCTGGCATGCATATGGCTCTCAGGCCCATATCCAAACAAGCCGCACGTGTAGCACTTCTTGTAGATAAATCTGTTGGCACCACCATATACAGCTGCTCCCTCTCTGGGGCAAACCAGAGACAACAGACAACCACTCATACAAAGTTCCTGGAGGCCGATCCCAAGGAAAGGTAAGGTCAGAACAGGCTATTAGCGACTGAGATGTCTTGAGATTCTAGCCATGCCTGAGTACAGGCCAAGCAACATTCCTACCCAAGGTGATGAAGGTTTGACCTTAATATACCAGGTTATTTCTCTTGTGTGTCAAACCAAATATTGTAGTGCTTTTAACAAACATCAAAAGAAATGCTGTAAGAGGATTTTTTTTTTGTCTCATTACTAATCAGTAACACGCTGAATAAATATTCACTGCTATTAGTGGTGATGATGGTTAAAAAGAATTTTGTTTCTTTATAAACAACCATGTTAAAGTCTTTAGGCTAAATCACACACCCTGTTTCATTTGATTGGTTAACCAGTTTATTTAAGCAGGTAAAATATTGTAAGACTGTATTATGCAGTGGCATTTTTAGTTCATTCTCAGCTGCATTCCTTGATGGTCACGTTTCTGTGGGTCAAAATCACTGTCACATTCATTTGTGCCAAACAATATTTCTCTGAATAACTTGACTTTTTTTTCCTCCACAAGAACTCATTGCATCATTATTCAAATTAAGTTTAAAGGGTATTTCTATACACCTTATAGAACCAGTGGCAGCCTGGCTCCAGCATATAGTACTTGGAGCATGTAATGATTTTGACTACTTCACCCGCTTTAAACAAGCCCGTACCTATATAAAAGCATTATCAGTATATCAATTCAAACATTCAAAATATTTAAATTTACAAATTTATTAAGTTTATTTGACTGCTCAGATAATTTTAAGAACATATGGGTTGAGCCTACAACTACTTTGGAACACCACAGTGCAATCCTAACCTTGTCTTCGGCCAGCGCAGCAGCTGTAAAGGAAGTTTGTAGCACCCAAAAACAAGCTGCACCAACGGGGAGCACCGCCAATGCCGCATCCACAAGATTGGCCAACAATCGAAGCAAGTGAAGCCTCAAGAGGGTGGAATGGAGGCAGGTAGGGCATTTCTGGGCAGGGTAGAGTGGAACGGAGTGGATTAGGCCCAGGAGGGGGTGAGATAGGTGGCGCACGCCTCTGCCTCCACTGTATCTTGTCCTCCCTCTTTGGCCTGAACGTCCTACATGGGGTTGCTCGGATTTGTGCCAGCACAACTGGTGCAGTTCCAAGTAGCTCCATTGGGAAGACTGGAGCGTTACTCAGGGTAAGGGGAAATTATAAAGAGAGTGACTAAGATGATTACGGGGCTGGGGCACCTTCCTTATGAGGAAAGGCTATGGCGTTTGGGCCTCTTCAGCCTAGAAAAGAGACGCCTGAGGGGGGACATGATTGAGACATACAAAATTATGCAGGGGATGGACAGAGTGGATAGGGAGATGCTTTTTACTCTCTCACATAACAGAACCAGGGGACATCCACTAAAATTGAGTGTTGGGCGGGTTAGGACAGACAAGAGAAAATATTTCTTTACTCAGCGTGTGGTCGGTCTGTGGAACTCCTTGCCACAGGATGTGGTGATGGCATCTAGCCTGGACGCCTTTAAAATGGGATTGGACAAGTTTCTGGAGGAAAAATCCATTACAGGGTACAAGCCATGATGTGTATGCGCAACCTCCTGATTTTAGAAATGGGCTATGTCAGAATGCCAGATGCAAGGGAGGGCACCAGGATGAGGTCTCTTGTTATCTGGTGTGCTCCCTGGGGCATTTGGTGGGCCGCTGTGAGATACAGGAAGCTGGATTAGATGGGCCTATGGCCTGATCCAGTGGGGCTGTTCTTATTCCCATACCCCAAGGAGACCTGGAGCCTGCTCCTAAAGAGGCAGTGCAACACTGTCTCTCATAGAATTACAAATTTAGTTCTAGAACCCAATATTGGTTTCAATTATCTCAAGAGGCGGGCTGTGCTCGTTACCCAGCCTTGCTTGAGGATATAAGAATTTGCCTGAGGATATAAGCAGAGTTTTCACCATTATTTGATCAGGTTCTCCTGGGATTCCTGCAGTGCCGGATCAGTTGCCAATAACAGAGGGCCTTATTAAACACAATTGTTTGGAAGCAACCACCAGCTATTGCATGCCACTTCTTATCCTCTAGATTCATTCCTCTAGACTTTGTCCAGCACCTTGTAAGCTCTCAGTTCAACAAGCACAGAACACAAAGGTCTTCCCCAATAGCTTGTAACAGATCAAATATTATACAGTATAACTCCGCTAAATGCACATAGATCAGATGCTTAAAAAAATTACAGGACGCATATTAGAAAACAATAATTTTATTTATAAAATATAAGTGTGTTCCTTTATAGAAATGTAAAGTTAGACAAAACTTTAAAAATACAAAGTTTAGTTTCAGACTGTAAATATTGAAAAGGGTGCCAAGTTTTCTGTCCTTATGCTCCAATTTCTTTAAGAAGCAATGGGGTGAGGGAGGGGGAAAGTCATAGTCAATACAATGCAACAAAATTCCAGAACCCAACAATAATCAGCCACAATTCTGTTGCCATTCAGCTCGATCTCTAACTCTCTCCTGAAGAATGGGATTGTGTTTTTCACTAAAATGCTGACACAAGGTGACTGTGAAGCTCATTGTACCAGGTGGTCATTTTTCAGCCAGGATTCAATGGAAGATATTCTCAATTTGGATCTCAAAAGCATACTGGCCTTCATGACTGTCATCTGCATTTTTCATTTCCGGAAGAAGTTTTGCCACACACAGGAATGTTAGTTGAATTGCTAGAGCCTCTAAGGGGCTTGGTTCATCCCTGGTGTGGCAAAATCAAAAACTCAACAAATTTGAAGTTTGGAATGCTTCCAGATTTATTTAATTAATTAATTATCCTGCCTTTCCACTCCAATTAGGGGCCGTCGAGGTGGCTTACAAAATATTTCAATATAATAGACAAAACAATACTAAAACATTAATAAAAACAGTTAAGACCATAAAACAGTAAGACATAGTTGGATCATTAAAAGATGTTTCATAAAAAGCGCCAGCCCCCCCAGCGTCAGTATTTAAAAACTTCTCTAAATAAAAAGTCTTGAGACCCTACCAAAAAGAGTCTAGAGGAAGCCGTTCTCTTTTTTTGTTCTCTTTATTCTACAGAAGTTAGAAACAAAGTTGCACAAATGGGCAAGCAGGCAAGTCTCTGCCCCTAAGGCAGCCATTTTCAACCATTGTGCCATGGCACACTAGTGTGCCGTGAATGGTCCCCAGGTGTGCCACGGGAATTTGGGAGAGGGTCATTTATCAATAGGACCATTGGGGGATGTGAGCCCCCATTGACAGCACAGTGTGCCTTGTCAATTGTCAAGAAGCTGATGGTGTGCCTTGACCATTTTAGTGCCTTGCCAGTGTGCCGCGAGACAAAAACGGTTGAAAATCACTGCCCTAAGGGGTAGGGCCATGATTATTTATACAGAGTCATACAAGCAAGCAAGTCTGCCCTCTTGGGGGCTGAGCTCATTACACACAGGGGTCAGTTAAATTTTCACCCACCTTGACACCCTTCCCTTTTTGCCTGGTTTTTCTGGCCTTCTAGCTATCTGGTCATAACCAGCTTTCTTGGCCTACTACTGGTGTGGCAACTGCTAACTTTTGCTTAAAGTTATCTAGCTGTGTTTGCCACATGCTGCTTGGTTCTCATGCCAGCTCCAACCTGTGTGTCCCATGTTTCAGCCATGTTTTTTTCCTTACAGGAACACACTGCCAAAGTGGCCATTATGTGCAAGGAGAGAAACGACCTGTTGAATAATTTACCATGGATGCAGTGGTGTATATACTTTATTGTTTTATTGGCAACCTTCAGTCTCGAAAGACTATGGTATCGCGCTCTGAAAGGTGGTTCTGGCACAGCGTCTAGTGTGGCTGAAAAGGCCAATCCGGGAGTGACAATCCCTTCCACACCGGGAGCAAGTGCAGTCTGTCCCTGGTCTGTCTCCCTGGCTACGGGCCTTCCTTCTTTGCCTCTTAGCCTCAGACTGTTGGCAAAGTGTCTCTTCAAAGGTGTATATACTACCTTCAACAAAAAAATCAGTCATCAAGTGTCAAGAAGCCAAAGAAGAAACACAGATTAAGGTTTGGTTGTGGATGCGTTATGTGGGAGAGAGCCAAAGCATGAATACGTAAATACATATGCATAATATCTGAAACAAATACATTGATTTACCTCATTTGTTACATTTCAGAACAATGTTCACCAAACTTGCAACCACTGTGCATGGAAAAAGTGGTCCCTGTTTGAAACGGCTCTTATCGTTCTGCCGCGCTGCTCAGAATAAGCAGACCTGAGTTCCATAACGTGACACTCTAGGCAGTCGCATCTGCAGCCCATTGCCTCAGCAGGCTTTGTGCCTGCATTTCCGAGCAGATGCAACTGCCTAGAGCAGGGGTCTCCAAACCCCGGCCCAGGGGCCAGATGCGGCCCGCAGCAAGCCTCCTTCCAGACCGCGGCCAACCTCTTGTCCCCTGAAAGCCTCTGGCCCGCTCAACTGAACATGACCAGAACTGTGCTCTGATTGTGTCTGGAGGGTGTTCTGAGGGCCAGAAAGGTTGAATGAATGAGCCCATTCATTCATTTATTTACTCATCTCTAATTTATTTATTTAAATTTTATATTTAAATTTTTTTCCCGGCCCTCCACTCCACGCCAGACATTTGATGCGGCCCTCTAGCCAAAATGTTTGGAGACTCCTGGACTAGAGTGTCACATTACAACACTCAGCTAGGTTTCATGTGAGCAGCATGGTGGAAAGGTAAGCGCTGCTCACACGAAGGAGGGATGCACGCTGTGCCAGATCTGGCCCACGGGCCATAGTTTGGCAAGCGCTGCTTTAGAGGCACAATTATAACCTACAAAATTCCAGTGCCATACAAAAATATCAGCCATGATTCTGTTGCCATTTGGCAATTTATCTCCTTCCTGAAGAACTGTGTTTTTTTAACACAGTCACAGTTCGTTAAAATTTTATGTTAAAATGCTGGTTCAAGGGTGACTGTGAAGCTCATCCCACGAGTCAGAATCCAATAGAAGTTATTCTCAATTTGGATCTCAAAAGTACACTGACTGTCGTGACCGTCATCTACATTTTTCATTTCCTGAAGTTTTGTTACAAGCACTCTGAGGAGAAGGAAAGGCGGTATATAAATACAGAAATAAATAGCTCATACACCAATACTGTTGACAAGTTAACCTAAACCTGTATTCAATGGCATCAGGAAGCTTCCTCAAGAGCCTGCTTCAACACATAGTCATTGCAAACTGTGATCTAGCAGTAACAGTGTCTCACAATTACATTCATTATATTGGTTTCACATTTAATTCAATGAAACTTACTCCCAGGTAAGTATGCTTAGGATTGCAGCCTTAAGACAATTTACATTTGTTTTTCTTGTAGGTTTTTTTTTGTAAAAGAAGTTTACAGATTTGATCAGCAGAGAGTTCATGAACTAGGAAGCAGGCAAGGAAAAGAGGGAATTGGACAAATTTCTAGAGGAAAAGTTCATCATGGGTTACAAGCTCCTGGTTTTAGAGGTAGGCTACCTCAGACTGCTAGATGTAGGGGAGGGCACCAGGTGCAGGTTGTGTGCTGCTGTCTTGTGTGTTCCCTGAAGCATTTGGTGGGCCACTGTGAGATACAAGAAGCTGGACTAGATGGGCCTTTCGCCTGATCCAGCAGGGCTCTTCTTATTTTCTTAAGAGAGAGGAGCAGGCCTGACCAAGGATTTGCCCGTGGTGATCCTTTTAAGAGACCATTCTCAAAACTATCAGTACAGCTGAGTAGACAAGCCTCCATTTCTCTTTCCCCCATTTAAACA
This sequence comes from Tiliqua scincoides, assembly GCF_035046505.1. NCBI lineage: Eukaryota > Metazoa > Chordata > Lepidosauria > Squamata > Scincidae > Tiliqua > Tiliqua scincoides. Next base: position 16,396,694 of record NC_089821.1, read on the forward strand.
TTTCCCTTGACTTTCCTGTTGTGTCAGCAGAGGCTACTTGGCTCTCCCACTCACGCATCCCTCTCCACTGTAGCCCCTCCTCAGTTCTTGGAAGGATGTGAAATGGAGCGGGGGGGGGGAGGCAGAATCACTGAATACTAGCCACGAGTAACTGGCTTAAGACAAGAGGCATTTATGTCAGAGAAATATGGTCGGAAAATGAATGTGTAAACAGTTTCCCTTGCATATAAACACTTCCAGCACAATCTGAATAGAATTAAGTAGTGCAATTTTCATTCACATAAAAAGGATACTTTGCATTATTCCTACTTCAATCCTTTAATAAGCACACTACAATCCAATCACACCCAGGTTTTCAAGAAAATCCTAATTTCCTATCATTTTTTTAAGCTTTCGTCTTTTTAAAGCTAAACTTAATGCCTTCAAAAGAGTGTCCCTGTTATTTAGTACATTATAGGAACTTAATTCTACTAGTCTGTCGAAGTCTTGTGACTCAAATGAAAAGTTTAGTGTTCGATACGGCGAGTCTTTTCCTTCAACTGTGAAATCCCCAAAGAATCTCTCCTCTTCTGTTTCACGCTCTATCCCTGCAACCGGAAGATACACAGTGTGAGTTCATTCCTTCATGTTGTTCTGAGGCAACCATTGACCAACGTAACTATAGAGACAATCTGATATACAATTCCGCTACCTCAAAGCAGGTGCAGAAGTTAGGCCATGGAGGTGCCATCAAAAATAGCATCCCCAGGACAACATAAGTAATTTGAGAGAGGAGCCATATCACTATAGCCAGTTACAAGTAAAAACCATTTATTTCATTTCATTGTGAGAAAGGAAATTGATTGTTACTATGTTCCCAAATTTTCAAGGAAGTCTGTACTAGATGATTAACCAACACATTTGTGCTCAAGTTATTTTTTTTTAAAATGGTTACTGGGAGCTCCTGGGACACCTGGCTCATGCATGGTAAGACCAGTGAAGCTCACGACAGATTGTGGCAAACAAATTAGGGTAACTTTCACATCAAGTCCGCCTCTCCCTCTCTATAGCCCACTGTGGATAAAGCTGCTCTGACTGCTTTCCACTTGTTTTTAGCGAGAAGGAAGTGGATTGGAAGGCAGTGAAGTGGCTCCCTACCTCCTTACGTTGCTCCTTCCTCGTGCAGTTCATTTAAACAAAACAGGAAGTATCCTGCCCTTCCCGTTTTGTTTAAAGGGACCAAGCAAGGGAGGAGCAGTATGAGGAGTTGGGAAGGCTGAATCTCCAACTTCCATGTGGTTTTGGAGGGCATGTTGGGATAGCAGCATCTTCATTTCAGGCAGCAGATCACCTTGAACTGTCCCTGCTAACGGGCTGGTAATAAAATTGATCACTTGTTAATACAGGAGTTAGTAATATTATATTTAGATTTGCAAGTTCTACTCCTTAAAACAGTCTATTCTGGAGACATTCAGTTTCTCTCCATACTTTTTAGGCAGGCTGTTTATGGTGTGTGGTTCTTCTGTGTGTAGGATTGGCTGTTTTGTATTTTTCACCTGTACTGCGGACTGTTTCACTGTTGTTCTATGATTTTATGCTGTATTCTTGTACCCTCACTTTGAGAATCTTAAAAGAGTGGGATATGAATAGCCTAAATAACCTTACCTGGTGCTTTGTATTTGCGAAATGTATCATTAATAAGAGGGAAGTGAAGGACTATGGGAGTCCTTGGGTTATCAGCATCCATAAACATGTAATACTCCTTGGGATTTTCTTCATCTTCTTCATTCAGGATAATTTGTGGGAAGGGAATTCCCCGCTCTTTGCAATACTTCTGAGTCAACTGTAAGACCTGCAGTTGCAGGAAGATCAAGCTATGATTGGGAACTTTTCCTTATATTTAATTACAAAATGTCACTCTTGCATCAGTCAACATTATTGAGGAAGACAACGTTTTGGAAATGTAAGTGTTTTAAATCCATTTTAACAATTTGATAATCCTGATTCACAAACATCAGTCTTTATTCCCATTTTAAGCTTCTGTGCCTTATCCCACCAAACACTTTCAAAGGCTACAGTCCTGCCTAATGTTACTATAGCGTAGTTCTGGTTAGCCCTGCACTCTTCTGTCTCACCTCAAATGGTGCTTCCCAAGAGTAGTTGAACGACACGATGATATCCACATCTCTTTCTGGTTGGACCACCAAGGGAAAGGGAGAATTTATAGAAAAGCCACCATCCACTAGGTACAGATTTTCTTCCATTGGAGTCAACATGTTAGGAAAGGCATCTAAGTGGGTTCCTGTGGAGGGACAGGGGAAAGCAGCGTTAACAGTTGTTAACATACTTTTTGTTTGGCAATGGTGAAACAGGGCAACAAATAAAGCCTAGAGTGGAATCTAAAATAGCTTCACGTCCTACACCTACAGTAAGGACTAACACCTGCTAACTATGTGAAGAAGCGCCTTTGTTCTCATATTCATCAGTAGAGTGAGCCCGCTGATTTGGGCTGGACCTGCTCAACAAGGGGAGAACAACTGCTTATCTCAGCCCAGCATCTTTTTTAGTAGCAGACTTCCAAGGGTGCCTTTCTTTGGCTTTTTAAAATAGATTATAAGTACCTTTGGAGAAAGGGAACCCTATTCTTGTTCCTTTTGGTATCAACACCTGAGAACTTTTCAATTAAAAAGTGGCACATAAATATCCTAATTAAGAACACCCATAGATAGCATCCACAATTTCTTGCTCTGGTTGAGGAAGAGAAACTGCAGGTGCTACCCCACATCCATAAGTGTACATTTATGGTATCTCAGAGAGATTTCAGTGGAGATCTACCACACTGCCTGATCACCAATATTTCTTTGCTATGTATGGGTCACATGTACTGCTTTAAAAACCTTGAGGACCATCAGAGTTCTCTTAAAGAACAGGCAAGCAAAAAAAGGTTACCTTTCCAAACCACAAACTTATTGAGGCTGACATAATCCCTGTGGAGGTACAGTCCTTGCATGAAATTGAACGTTTCCCCAGCGGTAACACGCGACTTGAAAAAATCCTGGAAAATCTGTAGCAAGGGTCCACCGGGTATGATCAGACGGGTTTTCAGCCTCATAGGATCCCGGAAATGGGCTCGTCGGCAGTCATCTGATAGTTACATATCATGCAAACAATGTCAATTGTAGTAAATTGTAGTAAATTAATCTAATACAGCCTGCAAGACATTGAGCGCTCCGAAGATAGTTCAATGAATATGAACGCTATTTACATTTTGCATACCCTTGAAGCCACATACATGTTCTAGATACTGCATATTTTACTTGGCAGCTATACCTACTTCCACAAAAATGACACTTCCCAGATAATTCAGCATGAACCTGAAATTTGAATGTTCACAGTTTAAAACCTTGCATCCACTGAGCCCAAACCTATCCACACTTTCCTGGGAGTAAACCCCATTGACTCTAAGGGGACTTGCTTCTGAGTAGATATGCATAGGATTGGGCTCACAGCTATTTCAGAATTGCACCAGTGTAAATTTCATAGTACCAGATAATCTCTCACTGATAACTCTGTACTTTTACATTCTGTAGTTTGTATCTTCCTTATTCACCATGTTTCTTGCAGTATAATACAGTGATTCTCCAACTACGCCCCAGCCAGAGAACCCTGGCCTGTGCCCCTTAAGGGATGGGGGGGACGGCAGTGACATGATGCACTAGTTCACGCCACTTTGGAGGGGTGCAGGGGCTTGCTGCCACTTACCAGATCCTGCAGCAGCCTCCTGGGGTGAAGGTATACCCCACGCCAGCCTCCACAAAGCTCCCCAACATGCTGAGACCCTCAAAACTGCGATCGCAACCACTTCTGGTTTTGTGATTGCAAAACTGGAAGTGGTCACGATCGCAATTTTGAGGGTGTCTGCAGTGTGGGGAGCCCTGCAGAGGTTGGCATGGGGGCTCCCCATACCCCCAGGACGCTGCTGCAGGCTCTGGTAAGTGTCAGCAAGCCCTGCGCCCCTTCAACGCGGAGAGATCTAGCACATCACATCACTGCCTTCCCCTCCCCGCCCCTACACACACTTACTGCTGCTCAAACTCTCCCTGAGGGTTTGAGAACTGCTGGTGTAATACAAGGCTCTCCACTACGCCTTACACAAGAGTTCACATGACACCACAAAGTCACTTTCCAGCTTCTTGAAACTAGACTTTCTTCTAATACTTAGAATAATCTTCTTAAACAAACAAACAAGGCTAGGAATGTTACACTTTCCTACCTCACAGGACAAAAAAGAGAGCAACATTCCACAATCAGTTAAGTAGCTACTCTGCATTTCTGAAGGATCAATCTGAAATACCATCCAAGAATTGTTCCGTGGGTAGCTAGAAGTTTGGTAACCTTAACAAATTGGAAGCTTCAACTGTCCCCAACATTAAGGTTAATGAAAATGTTCGCATATCCACTGGGGTCGCTAGGGGGTGCGGACCGCACCAGGTGATGCGCTGGGGGGGTGACACACCCTGGGGGAGGACGCGCTAACATCCCGGGGTTAGGAGCTACCACATCATGCCATACACCGTTGGATGTGGAATGGCCAGCGGAGTGCAGTGCATAAAATGGAATTGAAATTGCTCCCTTCGTTCAAAAGTTATGGCCAAAAAACTGGAAGGAAAAAATGCATGGAGCCCTATGGAAAGTGAAAGTGAGCCGTATCGTGTGTTTACTCGTGAGTAGGCATACTTGCCATAGTCTTTCAGAAAGGGCAGACTCGGAGGAATCCAACAACACCAGAACGGTCCCAATCCAATGAATGCAGCCCCCCCAAAACACCCAAGGAAGTCCCTGCCTTCCTCCCAGCTGCAGTCTATGGAGCCAGAAACAAGGCCACGTGGTCGCGTTTACTCACGAGTAGGCGGACTTGCCTTAGTCCGTTAGAAAGGGCAGGCTGAGAGGACTCCAAGGACATCAGAATGGTCCTGATCCAATGAGTGCAGCCCCGAAAAACACCCGAGGAGGAGGTTGGTCCCTCCCTCCCTCCCAGCTACAAAGCAAAGCAGCCTCACGGTCGCGTTTACTTGCGAGTAGGCAGACGTGCCTTGGCTGGTGGTCAGGCCAGGCAAAGGGGAACATGAGGACACCAGAAGGGTCCTGATCCGATGGAGCTGGAGCGCAACAGAAGGCAGCCCCCCCCCCAAAAGGACAAAAAAGAGGCTTGAACAGTAAGGGGGAAGTTTTCTATTTTGCACTTGCAAAGTCAAGTGGGTCTTTATTCTGATGTGCCTGAAATAGAAGAACCTTAAACTGGGCACTGGCGAGGGCTGAAGATCTCACTGATTCTTTTTGGGGGGTTGTTATTGCAGGCAGACTACAGAATAAGCTCCATTGGCCGCTATGAGACTTACTTCAGAGTAGACATGCATAGGATTGGGCTCACAAGCTGCAATCCTACCCAAACTTTCCTGAGAATAAGCCCCATGGACCACTATGGGACTTACTTCAGAGTAGGTTCACTTGGTGGAACAGGACAAGCTCCCCCTTATTTAATTATTTCTTTTATTTTAATTTCATTATAATTATTTATTTTAATTTGCTTGATGATGCCACTGCTGGCCATGACATCACTTTCAATAGGTCCTGGACAGATTGTCATTCAAAAGAGTGGGTCCCAGTGCTAAAAGTTTGAGAACTGCTGCAATAAGGTGTTAGTAAGTTGACATGGGGGTAGGGGTGTGTGTGTGTGTGTGTGTGTGTGTGTGTGTGTGTGTGTGTGAGATTCTACAAGTTTTCAAAATCACTAAAATCAGAATTTGGAGGAATAGGACCATCATGTTATATATCAATCAATGTGAAATTTCATGCAGAACGCATGAACCTTCTTTCAAATTGTAAAAATCCCTATTTAATAAGGGATTTAAATAAAGCCTGCCTATGTAAACCGCCTTGAATAAAGTCTTGAATAAAGACCAAGAAAGGCGGTATATAAATACCTGTTGTTGTTGTTGTTGTTGTTGAAACAAACCACATTGAAATATCTGTGTTCTAACAAAAGGTACAGCCAAAAAACCAGTTGCAGCGGGGCGATGGTACATAACCACGCCCATCACCTGGGGCATTGCCTCACCCACTGCATGGGGTGACGCGCAGGCCTCCCGCACGGGTGACACAAATCCTAGTGACTCCACTGCACATATCTGAGAAATCAAATTCTAGTGCAAAACTCCAGTTGCACAAAACATAGTTGAGCAACTCCTTTACTTACCAATAACTTTGACAACATCACCCAAAGATTCTAGAAAGCTCAATCCTGAACCAACCACCTTCAGAAAGACATCGTCCAAGCTTGCAGCAAAAGCACTGCCCCACATTCCTGTAGATTGAATTGGGAAGCATTTAATCTAACCTTGAAGATTTCTCAAGCCACTTTGCCAAACAAAAACAGACATCAAATTCAGGCAAAGGTTAGAATCTTATCCTGCACTAGTTAATGTAAAACCACAGCTGGAAACAATTGCAGCTGGAAGTGACACTTGGTTCCAGATTTTTAACTGATGTGCTTCCCCCCTGTGGAGTTTCAAACCAACATAATCTAAGATTGACTCAATATGAACATTAACAACTGTAAGAACAAGTTCAGCTTAAAGCCATGGAATTATTGCCAAATTCTGCAAACCTGCTTCCAGTGTAACAAGATGCCGATTACACAAGTCCAGGAAGAACAGAAGAAAAGCCTTGCTGGATCATGCCAAGGGTCATCAGGTCCACCATAACCTTTCCCCCAGCAGATGCACTGGCAAACCCACAGGGTGGGGATGAAGGCAATGGCCCATTCCTGCTCTTCCCAGCAACTGGTATTCATGCCCCCAAACATGAAAGTCCCACATTACGACTAATAGTTGTTTACTAATAGTATGTGTATACATTCTCAGGAAATAAATGCAGATACAATGATTGCCAAGAAACATGTACTGTACCATTATCCTTCTGTGCTGGTGAAAAATGTACCACTAATAGTTATATTAAAAAAATCATAAAATTAATTCAGTTTCAGGACTTTCCTTGACACCAATACATTGCGGACATAGCATTGAAGTTACTGGGAAATACTTCTCATAGGCATTCATTGAGGTCTTGGCCCTTTTGACCCCAAAACAGAGCCTTTTTTATTCTCAGCCACAACCTGCCCAGCTTAATTTTTGCCAACATTACCACTGTTGCAATTAGCAGCACCTTAAATGAGAAAACTTCTAGTGAAAGACTCCACTAGTGAAAGAAAGTGAAAAATGTGAAAATCTGAACAACTCTGTGGAGGAAGACCATTACAACTGCCATTTTACGGATAATTTGTGGCTTGGTCAAGGCCACCCAAAGAGACCATAGGTGAGATTACATTGAAACAGGATCTCCTGAATCCAAGTCAAAATCTAATACACCATCTATAAGACCACACATTTAATTCTGGTTGGTTGGCAACCTTCAGTCTCGAAAGACTATGGTATAAGCCTACAGCACCCAGTATTCCCAGGCGGTCTCCCATCCAAGTACTAACCAGGCCTGACCCTGCTTAGCTTCCGAGATCAGACGAGATCGGGCATGTGTTCTAAGACCACAAATTTAACGTTTGGGGAAGGAGGTTGTTAAGAATATCTTGATCAATTTTTCCCTTCCTCTGAAAAACATTAAGTAATTTTTGGGAAAGGGAGAAAGGCATACAGAAAGCCACGTGGCCAAAGACAATCCAAGATAGTAGTGGCTGCTTTTAGAGCAACTACTATATAGCAGGTTTATAGCAACTGCTTTTAAGGCTGTGCTTCAGAAGTAGCATACCTGAACATGAGAGAATTTGAAGGGGGCCAAAAGGCCATTTAGTCCCACCACCCCAAAACCAGGACAATCTGTATATTAATCCCTCATGGATCAACTACTATCATTCAATCCACTGTGCCCGCCAGCTCACGTCACCCAGTCCGGTGCAAGCCATAAGCACAGAGCAGGCATCTTGTAGAAAGTGTGTTCATGAGGTACATGGCTTACCAATCCCAACAACATTTTACAACAAACAGTTTTTAAAATCCATACCCAGCAGATAGCAGATCCTTGGCTCAGGATGTTTCTTAATCAGTCGTCCCATGAAGAACTCACTGTCAAAGTCTTCAGTTCTGACAAAAGCACCATACTTGCGGAATCCAACTTCATAAGGGGTAAACTCACACCATTCTAAAAGGAAACACACCGTGGGAAATATGTATGTATATTGGCAACCTTCAGTCTCGAAAGACTATGGTATCGCGCTCTGAAAGGTGGTTCTGGAACAGCGTCCAGTGTGGCTGAAAAGGCCGATTCGGGAGTGACAATCCCTTCCACACCGGGAGCAAGTGCAGTCTGTCCCTGGTCTGTCTCCCTGGCTGTGGGCCTTCCTTCTTTGCCTCAGTCTGTTGGCCAAGTGTCTCTTCAAACTGGGAAAGGCCATGCTGCACAGCCTGCCTCCAAGCGGGCCGCTCAGAGGCCAGGGTTTCCCACTTGTTGAGGTCCATCCCTAAGGCCTTCAGATCCCTCTTGCAGATGTCCTTGTATCGCAGCTGTGGTCTACCTGTAGGGCGCTTTCCTTGCACAAGTTCTCCTGGGAAATATGTAAGTGATAAATGCATCCCCCTCCAAAGTGGCAAACCTGCCTAGATTTTATGTTCAGCATTAAGTAAGAGGGAACCCAACTACAGTAGAGACCCTGTGCCTGTGGTTTCCAAACTGTGTGCGGGCACTGCAGAATGTCCCTGGTGGCACTCCTCTCACCACCTCTCCAGGCACTGCCATCTTTGATCATGCAAGATCTAGCTCAATCCATGGTGGCACCTGGGAGAACTGGGAAGAAGAGGCCGCTGCAAAAGATGGATGCCATGACCATGGTAACTTTGGGAACCGGTGCTCTATGCTGTCAGATTAAGAAAGCATATGGTATAAAGACAAAATAGGAGAATTCACACTTTATGCAAAGCATTTCCTGGACAATTTAACGTTTTCTACCCTGTCTGCTACCGATACACACTCCTTGCTATGCCCCTTCATCAATCACCACCCCTAGCCTTTCACATCACCTGTTAATGAACAGGGACAGCAACCCCATGCAATGGCTGCTAAATTGCCTGTGCTAAAAGATCAACACGACTATTTGCAGATTTTATGAGAGAGAAATAAACCTGCCTTTATTATACCTGCAAAGTCTTCACCACTAACATTGGGCCTCACGTTAACAGCTGCATAAATGGGATAGGGATTCTGCCCCTGTTTCACAGCTTCCTGCTGGTCAGACAGTTTTGATTGGTCCTCCTGCATGAAAGGAGAGAGGACAAGGGAGTCATCATTCTTGCAGTAAAACTGGAGCTTACTCTCACTCACTTTTAATATACGAATATTGCACAAACCACTCTTCCTCATATCAGTATGAGCATGCACAAGCACAGTGGCGTCACTAGGATTCGCGTCACCTGGTGCAGGAGGACTGCATGTCACCCCATGCAGTGGGCGGGGCAACGCCCCAGGTGGTGGGCGTGGTGATGCACCATCACCCTGCCCCCATTGGTTTTTTGGCTGTACCTTTTGTTAGAACACCGATATTTCAATGTGGTTTGTTTCATTGCATTCTGCATGAGATTACGCATTGATTGATATATAACATGATGGGATTATTCCTCCAAAATCTGATTTTAGTGATTTTGAAAACTGGTAGAGTCTCACACACAAACTTGTAGAGTTGACACACACGTGTCAACTTACTAACAACTTATTGCAGCAGTTCTCAAACTTTTAGCACTGGGACCCACTTTTTAGAATGACAATCTGTCCAGGACCCATTGGAAGTGATGTCATGGCCAGAAGTGACATCATCAAGCAAATTAAAATAAATAATTATAATGAAATTAAAATAAAAGAAATAGTTAAATAAGGGGGAGCCAGTCTTGTTCCACCAAGTGAATCTACTCTGAAGTAAGTCCTATTGTGGTCAATGGGGTTAGGAAAGTGTGGGTAGAATTGCAGCCTGTGAGCTCAAGCCTATGCATGTCTACTCAGAAGTAAGTCCCACTGTGGCCAATGGGGCTTACTCTCAGGAAAGTGTGGGTAGGACTGCAGCCTGTGAGCCCAATCCTATGCAAGTCTACTCTGAAGTAAGTCCCATAGTGGTCAATGGGTTACATAAAGACCCTCCTGGCTTTGCAAGTGCAAAATAGAAAACTTCCCCTTACCAGCTCAAGCCTCTTTTTGTCCTTTTTAGTGTGTGTGTGTGGGGGGGGGGGGCTGCCTTCTGGAGCATCTCCAGTTCCATCAGATCAGGACCCTTCTGGTGTCCTCACATTCCCCTGTCCCTGGCCTGACCACCAGCCAAGGCATGTCTGCCTACTTGGGAGGAAATGCGACATGAGGCTGCTTGGCTTTCCATAGGGCTCAATGGACTACATTGCTGGGGGGGAGGGAGGGGAGGGACCTCCTTCTCCCTTTTGTGTTTTTGGGGGCTGCATTCATTGGATCAGGACCATTCTGACCTCCTTGGTCCTCTCAGCTGCCCTTTCCGACGGACTACTTGCGAGTAAATGTGGCAAGGTGGCTTTGTCTGGGCTCAGACTCCCAGCTGGGAGGGATGGGACCTTCTTGGGTGTTTTGGGGGGCTGCATTCATTGGATCAGGACCATTCAGGTGTCGCTGGATTCCTCTCAGCCTGCTCTTTCCGACAGACTATGGCAAGTATGCCTACTTGCGAGTAAGCGCGCAATATGGCTCACTTTCACTTTCCATAGGGCTCCAGGCATTTTTTCCTTCTGGTTTTTTGGCCATAACTTTTGTACGAAAGGAGCTATTTTGATTCTGTTTTTTGCATTGCACTCCACTGGCCATTCCGCATCCAACGGTGTATGGCATGACGCGGTAGCTCCTAAATCCGTGAAGTTAGCGCATCACCCCCCAGGGCACATCACCCGGTGCGGCGCGTCACCCCAAGCACCCCCTAGCGATGCCAGTGCACAAGCATGCACTGGAGTCTGCATGGCTCATCATGCTTGCTTTCACTATAACTTCCTAGTGGCTACACAGAAAGATTCCGTCAGCATTTATCATGATTTCTTACTTAACCATGATTTACTCTACAAGAACTCTGTGTCATAAGATAATCACATAAATTATAAATCTGAATACATTACAAAGTTTCATTTCAGTTGCATAATATTGTGAGGCAGTTCCCCAAGAGGAAGCAGTTTCAGGAACAATGCTATAAAATCTGGTTTCCTTTGGACGAGAGAGCACCGCAAAGTTTATGGTGTCTGTCTCATATGTGCTTTATTTACAAGCAGAAAATATTGGAAGCAAGTCAATACTCCTTCAAGCAGGGAGCAAATCCCCAGACAGTGCCCCTGCTCACCAAGGCCTTGTACTCCTCACCAACTCATAGCTCAAAACACCTTATTCCCTTCTACCTCTTGATACAGACTCCTATCACTCTCCCATCAAGGGGACATGGCTTCAGTACCCGTTCCCTGACAAGTGTTCTAGAATGTTCCAAGGCTATAACATGCAAGAGCAGAACCCAAAGAAGAACTGGTTTTTCCTGAAACACACATCCACTTGTTGCAGCCAGGCCTTTATAAAACACTGACTGTCGCCATTGATGAGGAACTGCTGTTGCTGGCAGGCAAAAGACTGAGGGCTCCAACCAACTCTCCCTGGTGATAAGAACATAAGAACATAAGAACAGCCCCACTGGATCAGGCCATAGGCCCATCTAGTCCAGCTTCCTGTATCTCACAGCGGCCCACCAAATGCCCCAGGGAGCACACCAGATAACAAGAGACCTCGTCCTGGTGCTCTCCCCTACATCTGGCATTCTGACTTAACCCATTTCTAAAATCAGGAGGTTGCGCATACACATCATGGCTTGTACCCCATAATGGATTTTTCCTCCAGAAACTCGTCCAATCCCCTTTTAAAGGCGTCTAGGCTAGACGCCAGCACCACATCCTGTGGCAAGGAGTTCCACAGACTGACCACGCGCTGAGTAAAGAAATATTTTCTTTTGTCTGTCCTAACCCGCCCAACACTCAATTTTAGTGGATGTCCCCTGGTTCTGGTATTATGTGAGAGTGTAAAGAGCATCTCCCTATCCACTCTGTCCATCCCCTGCATAATTTTGTATGTCTCAATCATGTCCCCCCTCAAGCGTCTCTTTTCTAGGCTGAAGAGGCCCAAACGCCGTAGCCTTTCCTCATAAGGAAGGTGCCCCAGCCCCGTAATCATCTTAGTCGCTCTCTTTTGCACCTTTTCCATTTCCACTATGTCTTTTTTGAGATGCGGCGACCAGAACTGGACACAATACTCCAGGTGTGGCCTTACCATCGATTTGTACAACGGCATTATAATATTAGCCGTTTTGTTCTCAATACCCTTCCTAATGATCCCAAGCATAGAATTGGCCTTCTTCACTGCTGCCGCACATTGGGTCGACACTTTCATCGACCTGTCCACCACCACCCCAAGATCTCTCTCCTGATCTGTCACAGACAGCTCAGAACCCATCAGCCTATATCTAAAGTTTTGATTTTTTGCCCCAATGTGCATGACTTTACACTTACTGACATTGAAGCGCATCTGCCATTTTGCTGCCCATTCTGCCAGTCTGGAGAGATCCTTCTGGAGCTCCTCACAATCACTTCTGGTCTTTACCACTCGAAAAAGTTTGGTGTCGTCTGCAAACTTAGCCACTTCACTGCTCAACCCTGTCTCCAGGTCATTTATGAAGAGGTTGAAAAGCACCGGTCCCAGGACAGATCCTTGGGGCACACCGCTTTTCACCTCTCTCCATTGTGAAAATTGCCCATTGACACCCACTCTCTGCTTCCTGGCCTCCAACCAGTTCTCAATCCACGAGAGGACCTGTCCTCTAATAGATAAGGGAAGCTATCTGTAGAAGAAGCCCATGGGGGAAGCAGCCTGTGTGGGAAGGAGGAAGGCTTGGATGAATTAATGGCCTGCCCTCCTTTGCCGAACTCTGAGGCTCTCTAGCAGGGTGGTCAACCTAAACAGCTTCCTGTGCTCCTTCCTACTTGCCTTTTTTCTGCCATGACCCAGATCTAGCTTGGCTTTGAGGTGAGCTCCAAACAGGCAATATTGAAAGGACTGAGGTGGTTTTGCCTGGTAGCAACCCACCCAGAAAACAAGCCAGGAGGATTCAGTGGAAAAATTTATTGAAAAAATACATTGAGGTAAGTATTCGTGTAACAGAAGAGCATATATTGCAAAGGAACAATCTCATAAGTCAGGTCACAGCCTGCAGTCAGAGATGGAATTGCCCCTTCTCCAACACAGTCAACCACTCTAACTGAACTCCCTAATTCCACCCCTTCATGGAACCTTACTGTTTTTCTGGAATGCACACAAAGATAACATAGCTTAATAAACAAAAACTTTTCCAACAGCCCCAACATGGATCCCCATGAGAGCACCTCCTGGTTGACCTTCAGAAAAGTCATTTTTTAAAAAAGTGTTCAAAATAAAAACTTTGGGGGCTTTTTCAAATCTTCCAGACCCAATCAGATCCTATCCAATTATTACTTACGGAAAAAAATCCCCACTAACCATGGATTACTATCCAAGTTATTTTTCCACCCCTATTAGCAACCCTCTGATAACAATGACCTCTGCATGCTTTTTTTCTCTTCATTGTGAGGCAGCAGGTGGGCCACTATGAGAAGCAGAATACTGGACCAGGTAGGTACCTGGCCTGAAACAGGAGAGCTTCAAATTCACAATTATCTCTATTTTTAAAATATGAACATTTCCTGTCCATGAGTATGACCTGCAAATGCAGGGAGCAAGTATTTATTTAGTAGTACATTTCATCAAGTTCAATGGAACTTACTCTCAGGTAAGTGCATATAGGATTTCAGCATTAGTCTACTCTTCGACTCTTTTCATTCCTGATCTTTATCACAATGTATGCAATTCAAGATTTTAAGTATATTGGCCACAAGCTGATCAAATCTCATTCATTTCAGTTGGAGACATAAGCACATGCTTCACTCCCTCTAACTGAAACAAAATTCAGGAAATAGCTTAGTTAACTAGATCAGGCTCCTCCAAACCCTGGCCCGGGTGCCGGATCCAGGGTTTGGGGAAAGCCTTCCAGTCTGTGAGTGCCTCTTCCCATTCTGCCTCTGTGCTGCTCGTAGATCTGGGCACCAGGATGCTGCGGACAGGTGCAACTCCCCGGACATCCAATTGCACAGCCTTCTAGAACATCAGGCAATAGACACAACTGTCCAGAGTCTCCCAGTGCCCAGATCTACTCGGAATATGAGCAGCACAGAAGCAGAACAGTAAGCTCTGGTCTGAATGGGGACCGGTTTTCCATTGTACAGCCGTCATGAGTTTGGTGAACCACTGAACTAGATCGTGTCTTGCTTAATATTTGCAATATGTTTTTAAAAAAATGTTTATTTTAAAGTATTTGTTCCAAGATTCCCTAGTTTCTGAGTGAATAAAGATTACTTACATTATTCTGACAAGAACAAACATGAAGCAATGCACGACATTGAATCTGCTGAGCAGGTAAACAGTAGTATGTGTCCAACATTTATAATTCCTCACCTTTTGCTGGAGGAAGTACTCTATAATAAGCCCCCATAAGTCTGTGAAAGACACTTTCCGCCCAGAATTCTCCATCGCATTCAATTCCTGGAAGTAATATTTCAACCTCTCTGAAGAAAATGCTCCCACTTTACTGCGGGATATTTTTTCTCGGGCATTGCTGATGGGACCTCTGAGGTCTTTACAGGACCATTCAGGATCTTGGTACAGGGATGACAAACACCTGCAAAAGTTTCCATAAGAATACATGAAATTTAAGTCAGATATCTAGCAACAACTTATAACCCCAGGCTCCTGAGGGTGGAGAGAGAGACCAGCACAGTTTCTTCTTGGACACAATGGGACTTTTGGGTAGGCATACATAAGATTCCACTGTAAGTCTAAGATTCCACTGTAAGCCTAATCCTAACCTGCGCCAATCCGGCAGGGCCAGCACAGCCATGTTGCATCCTATGCATGAACTGAGAAGGCTGGAGCTCTCCTTGAGATAAGGGGACATTCATTACCTTGCCCTGGGGAAAACACCAGCCATAGTGATGGGTCTACTCAGACCTACACCTGCTAACTCACTGGCACACGTCTGAGGGGAGCTGTGTTGGTAGATCTAGCTTGGGAAGGAGCAAAAGAAATGGCACACACCAGTGC
Organism: Tiliqua scincoides; assembly: GCF_035046505.1. Classification (NCBI taxonomy): domain Eukaryota; kingdom Metazoa; phylum Chordata; class Lepidosauria; order Squamata; family Scincidae; genus Tiliqua; species Tiliqua scincoides. The sequence continues at coordinate 16,411,937 of NC_089821.1, forward strand.
CACCAATCTGCCCACCCTATCCCATCTCTACCCTCCCTCTACTCCGTTACACCCCATCCCCACACTCCCCTCCCCCATGCTGCTCAGAGTAGCTCTTACCTGCTCCAGCAAGCATTCCTTTCTCCATTGGCATAAGCATGACGGCATACCTAAGAACAGCCCCACTGGATCAGGCCATAGGCCCATCTAGTCCAGCTTCCTGTATCTCACAGCGGCCCACCAAATGCCCCAGGGAGCACACCAGACAACAAGAGACCTGCAAGGCCTCTTGGGAATTGTAGTTAAGAACATAAGAACAGCCCCACTGGATCAGGCCATAGGCCCATCTAGTCCAGCTTCCTGTATCTCACAGCGGCCCACCAAATGCCCCAGGGAGCGCACCAGATAACAAGAGACCTCATCCTGGTGCCCTCCCTTGCATCCGGCATTCTGATATAACCCATTTCTAAAATCAGGATGTTGCGCACACACATCATGGCTTGTACCCCATAATGGATTTTTCCTCCAGAAACTTGTCCAATCCCCTTTTACATGCAGTGGTTGCTGCACCAGCACAGGAAGACAATAGGATTGTGCTGTTACTCTTAGAGCTACCCAGGAATACTGTATTGGGAGCCACTAAAGAGAGGATTCTGCCATCAAGCATGTCCTTGGAGCATACGATTTCAGGTTCTTTCCAGCTTAATCAGCCTACAGTCAGCTAGAAATGTCATTATCACGTACCACGTAGAGCCTGAGATTCCAGAAAGGTAGAGGACGCAGTCCAGAAGATTTAGCTGCTGAAGCCCAAAAAGGCTGCCGTAGAATGAAGTCAGTGCTCTCATCCCTCCACCAGATCCTAAGACTGCTACTACAGGAACCTTTAACAGAAACAAAAATGTACCATACGAGAAGCTCAGAGCATTATTTGGCAGGGATATCCACACTCCTCTTAGTGCACTACAGCCATGTTTGGTATCTTGAAGGATGTTCAGATTAAAGTAATATTGTTATGATCGAGTCGCCCACTTAATTAAATCATGTGTGCCTGCAAAAGGATATGGCATGCAATGTTTCCTTAAATAAATAAAAAATAGTCTTCTGTTTTATTCCTACTGAGCTGAACCAATTACAGATATAACTGTAAGGTTACCACTGATAGCTCAATTCAATAAACACTGCAAGTCACATACCTCTTCATCGCTGAGCTCCTCTCTCAGTTTGAGAGCCTTCTTTAGTGCCCCAGAAGCTACTTGCTTCCTCTTGTTCAAAAATTTTCGCTCTTCTTTGCAAAGATCAAACCCCAGGCGTACGTCAAGATCCTTTGTCCTGGTTTTGAGAATAGTATTAGAGGGGGGGGGGAAGATGAACATACCTGCCTAGAAGTTTCCAGATGCCTTTTAAACAACCTTGAAGGATGTATCTGAAGTTATTCAAGACTAGCTCAGGCAAAAGGAACAAATTTCAATACCAAAGAATTTATGTCTTTCAGTCAGTCCACACGTATACTGTGCATGGATATAAAGGACTGAAAAAATTTAGAAGATTCAAATCACTGAAATTAAACATTTAACTTCTTCAGAGTTTTGATTTAAGTATAAGCCAAGGTGATGACAGTTTGAGGAATTCTAGTGGTGGTGAAATTCTCTACAGAATGGCACATGCAAGAGAATTAAACAAACATGCACTTACTAAGCATTATTTTCAAGATAATACCAGAATGGGCAAGGTCTTTCCCAGTATTTAATGGCTTCCTAGGAGGACTTCTCTCCAAGTCAGAGAGGCTATGGCCAACAGCATTAAAATGCTCAGCAACAGGCTGTTCAAGTGTCTTCGCCATCATTGCTGACTTGTGGTTTCAGAAATGCATATAAAGGTCTGTTGTTGTTTTACCAACATACTGAATATGGCATCCAGAGTCCTTGTGTTCCAAAAATATTACACAGGTGGACTTAGGTGATGCTCTGCTTAATTAAAAATGTTTTACTGGGTCAACATGATGAGATCTAGGAGGAGTGGATTTATTTCAGCTCTCACTAATTATCTCCATAGACTAGGGCTGCAGTTTTCAAACTCTCTGGGAGTTTGAAAGCCGCAGTAAGTGCTTGCAAGAGAGGGGAGGGAGGCAATGGGGGAAGGGGAAGGCAGCAACGCAATCTCCGGGATCGCTGCATGAGCATCTGCAGGGCTCCCCAGCATGCAGAAAGTGAAAGTGGAGCGATTGTGCTCCACTTCCGCAAAACCGGAAGTGCGATTGCTCCACTTTCGCTTTCTGTATGCTGGGGAGCCCTACAGACGCTTGCTTGGGGCTCCCCGCACCCCCAAGGATGCTGCTGTAGGGACTGGTGAGTACACCCCAGTCCCTGCAGCCCTGTTAGCGACGCAATCCTGGGGATTGTGTTGATGCCTTTCCCCCTGCCCCCCCCTTAAGGGGGCAGAGGCCAGGGCTGTCAGGATGGGGCGTCGCAATGTCCCAATCTGAATACCACTGGACTAGGAGGTTGGAATGATATGGGGGAGGTCTCCTTAATTGCCTGGTGATAATTAGGAGGTACTGGATAGAAGGAAACCACAACTTAAGAGTGTTTTCTTGGGTGACAAGAGTGACAAAACATTGTGGAGGAGACATCCTCTTGAGGACATGGAAGCACTATGGATGGTATAAATCACACAAAATTGATTCTGTAGAATTCCATGTGTTCTTTTATAGTATATCTCATTGTTATTACATATGCATATAAGCCAAGCCGTAGAGTGTATTTTCTTTTGAGTGTTCTGGGTGGTAGAACTCCAGCCTAAATAAATGTGAGCATCTGTTGGTTTGCAGTATAGATCTGTTACAATGCTGCTTTGCTCTAAGGTCAGGAGACCAAGGATCTGATGAAGTGGGCTGTAGGCTCTGAAAACTTATGCTGCAACAAACACCTTCGTCCAGTGTTTCTCAAACTGTGAGTCGGGACCCACTGGGTTGGTCGTGAGCCAATTTCAGGTGGGTCCCCATTCATTTCAATATCTATTTTATTTTAATATATTAGACTTGATGTTACCATGGTATGTGACTGCATTTGGGGAAATACAGGCTACTATGTTTTAACAGGCTACTATGTATCTGCTTTTAACAATGATAGTGTGGCTTACTCCTGGGTAAGTGTGGATAGGATTGCAGCCTTTGGGATGTTTGGGGAATTTTTTTAAACAGATCAGCAACTGCTTGGGAGGGTTAGGAGGGTTCTTCTTAAATAATTTTTAAACTTATTGTAAACTTTTAATTTAATTAATTAATTTGATTTTGTTGTACGGAGGGGGTGTTAAAATTTTTCCTGCTTCATGATGTCACTTCTGGCCATGACATAACTTCTAGGTTAATGACATCACTTCCGGTGGGTCCTGACAGATTTCTAAAAAATGGGACCACGTGCTAAAAATTTTGAGAACCACTGCCTTAGGGCCCAATCCTATCCAACTTTCCAGAGCTGATGCAGCCACAGTACAGCCCCAAAGGTAAGGGAACAAACATTCTCTTACCTTGAGGAGGCCTCTATGACTGTCCCTCCAAAGCAGGATGCAGCGCACGCCCTGTTGGTTCGCCTGCATTGGTGCTGCAAAGTTGGATAGGATTGGGTCCCCAGTCTTTAAGGTACTACAAGAGCTTCTGTTGTTGCTGCTGCATCAGACTAACACAGCCATCCTTTAAGAACTTTTAAATAATTCCAGCTGCATCTTTGTAAACATAATAAAATAACCTTTGTCTGCAAAATGGCAGAAGACTTACTCACATTTGTTCAGTCTTCACATGTAGATCTACAGTTTGCTCCTAAAAACAGAGAAAACATACACTAAAAGAGGTTGCCAGGAAAACAGCAAGGCTTCCTAATTTTGCAGCAAAGTTCCCACAGTATCCTTGTTTTTCCTGGCTAGTGAAATCTATCTCCCTATTGGGTCTTTACACCCTCAATCTCCTTTTTCTAAATTGAGGGGCATACTTTGGATCAATTCTTCAGAGGTTACCCAATACAAAACTGAACACACTGGACACACTTCAGAAAGCTACACCATCAATCTTAGGTGACCAAGAGCAGAAAACATTATGTTCTGCCCCGTGTTTATGGATGGTACTGTTTGATGGCATGGGACATGGGAACCTGCAATAGCTGTATGCCTTAAATAAGATCTGCACAACATGTGACCCACCAAGCCACTTCCAGCCCATATTCATATTCTGAAGCCTGTTGGATGTTTGACAACCCCAATGTTTTGGGAGGCCAAAACATTCTGTGTTTTGGCTACCATTCTGTGGCTGGTGGGCTGCACCCAAGCTGAGTGACAGAAGTTGTGCAGACCGACCTCAGACACACAGGATTTTTTTCCCCTCCAAGTTCAGCTCTTCCAGCCAGGGTGGGTCACTGGATTTCATTTCTGATGTCCACCAAGGCACCAAAATTTTTGAAACAAGATGTTTGCAACCCTAGTAGCAGCAAAGGATTGAGTGCAATGTTAATACTGTCTCTTCTAAATTCCATATTTTAGGAACATGTATGGTTAACCGATGAGTCTTTACAAAAAGAGTTCCCAGTGCAACCCACCAAGGAGTCAACATACCTTTCCTAGTGGAACAGTAGTCTCAATTTCCTTTCCTGGAGGAAGTGATTGCAATGGAACAGTTCCTGATCCAAGAACCGTACTGTGCTTTTCAAAGTCGGGACTCACTCCATCCTGGGAATAAACAAAACATATTCACAATAAAAGACCAGTCTGCAGCATTCTAAAATGAAATGCATGCCCATGTCTCACCTGAATGACTGTAATGGTTTGTTCCAGCTCCACATCCAATTCTGAACACATGTCTTTGCCAACATGGAAGACAAATGGGATCCCACGGTTCTGACCAGAGTCTGTTTTGCAAGGAATGCACAACTTCTTCTCATAGGATCCAGGAAGCGAAATCTTGAACTGATGACTATTTGCTACAAAGAACAGAGTGAAGTTTAGGACACATGCACTATACTGCTTTCCTCATAGCAAGGAAAAGAGAATACTGTTGGAAATGACAGAACAATTAGTAAAAGCAGAATTCCATGTCTTTATATACTGTACTGCAGCGTTTCTCAAACTTTGAGGGAGCTTTACTCCCTCAGTAAGTTCTTGCAGGGGAGGGGCTAGGGCAGCCCCAGGATCGTGTCGCTAAGGGAGGCAAGGGGGGGTGCTTTGCACTTACTTCAAGAAGGCAGGGCTGCAGCAGGCTGCAGGAGGTGCAGGGAGCCCTGCGCAGCGCTCCTCGAGGCTTGGAACTTTCACTAAAAGTGGGCATAAAGCACTTCCATTTTGCAGGAGTTGCTTTGCACCTGCTTTTAGTGAAAGTTCCAAGCCTCGGGGAGTGCTGTGCAGGGCTCCCCGCACCTCCTGCAGCAGCCCTGCCTTATTAAAGTAAGTGCACAGCAGCCCCCCCTCGCCCAATCCTGGGGATCGTGTCGCTGCCTCCCTCCCTCCCCCTTCCCCTGCCCCTTAAAGGGACAGGGGAAGCATTATACAAACTGGTGGGTCACAACCCACCAGTTTGAGAACCTCTGCTGTACTGGATAATATTTGAACTGTTATTGATATAATGGATTGCCAATATTCAATTAATTAACTAGTTAATTTAACTGAATATTTGAATTCCAAAGAGAAGAACAAAGGCCAGTTGCCTTCCATACATAATTTTAGGACTGTACGTGCCTCATCTCTGGGTATTAACTTCCATGCAAAGAAGCTGACTGTGCAGACTTCCAGCTTCCAATCCCACTGACACCAAATTTTCTGTGATTGGTATCAATGGCAACTTCCTTCACAGGCCTAGCAGTAGCTTCAGAGAGAAATTCCCAACAGGATTGTGACACAATGGGACATCCCCCCCCACCCACAGTCCCCATCCCCACATTGAACTAGAACCCAAAATACAAAGGATAAATCTATGCATTTGAAGTAAAATGTAGCTTGGCCCTCAGTGTCATAACACAGAAAGAAAATGCATTTCTTGACCCCATTTTTTTCTGTGATCTTGCCAAAAGTGGTCTTGGAAAGTGCTCACTCTAGATAAAGTTTGGAAGGCAGGAATGGGGAAGATGGATTGGACTGGCAGTGCTGGAGATGTGGAAAGAGCTAGAGGTGGCACTTTAAACACTTCAACTACTGAAGGAAGAAAAAGAGCTACCAAAGGAAGGAAAGAGAGAAGCGATGCAAGAAAAAGTGAGAATGCACATGCACAGAAGAGACAATATGATGGCATGTCCAAGACAGCTGTGTGCATGTGAAAGACAGCAACAGAGGAGACAGCAAATGAGGGAGAAAAAAGGACAAGAGATTTCAAGACTATACATGGTTGGGAGATGAAGAAGAGATTCTTCTGCAGTCCAACAATTAGGTAAGAAGGTTGTGTCCATTAGAGTACACCAACCAAAACATTGCAGCTCTCTGGTGTTATACCTTCAGGAGTAACTTGTATCGCTCTGTGATAACCAAACTCCCCTTACTTCCTTCTACTCATATGTCTCCCTTAAGGAACGCCTCAGCATACAGTTCAAAAGGAAAGAGGCTTCCCTAAGACACTATGAAATCAGTGCTACTGCAGAAAGACTGCAGGACCAAGCAGGTAGGTCCTGCCAGTTCAATGGGCCTCCAAGGCCACTGGACCAGGTCAGAAGGCAGATATAGATGCTCAGATGTTTGAATACCATCCAGTCAGACTTATGACCTCACTGAATATAGGCTACCTAATTCACTGAATGTAGGTAACCAAGGGTTTGTAGGTGTTCTAATCAGGCTCTGGAGAAATCTGTGCATGGTCAAGTTCAACTGCTTCACTGGGGATCAAACAGGTAAAATGGCATCAGGAAAGCTGAGACCCTAAGTAAATATGTTAAGGACCAGAGAACTAAGATGCATTAAGAAATTATTTTTATTTTAAGTTTGATTGTAATTGCCTGCTTGTATTTTTGCTATGCTCCACATCTGAGCTAATCCTCAAGCCGTTTTCCAAGCCTGCTTGTTCTTTCCTTTCCTCCTTGTATCCTCTAATCCAGCCATTTTCAACCACTGTGCTGTGGCACACTGGTGTGCCATGAATGGTCTGCAGTGTGCCGTGGGAGTTTGGGGGACGGTCATTTATTAGTAGGGCCATTGGGGGATGTGAGCCCCCCACCGACAGCATGGTGTGCCTTGTCAAGTGTCAAAAACCTGATGGTGTGCCTTATCAGTGTGCTGTGAGACAAAAAAAGGTTGAAAATAACTGCAATCCCGTCTAACCTTTTCATGTTTTAATAAACTGTTTTAACTCTTCACCTGCCTGCTGTTGATTGAACACAACCAGAGTTTTGCCCCATTTCTCCTGGACTCTTGGGTACATGCTATGCTATTGTATACACTGGGGGGGATTCTCTATGTAACTAGGAGGAAGGCTTTTGACAATGGTCTTTCTCTGCCTGGCTTTGTCATCAAATGAAGTCAACCAATTTTGGCCCCAGCATACAGACAGACCTGGGGAAAGGAGGGAGGAACCAGCACCAGGGTTCTCTACCACCAATTGCTACCCGGACCCCCTGTCCAGTTCCTCCTTTGCACAAGACCCACAATATACTGGCCATAATTTAGTAAATTATCGTCACCTGGCATTTGTACTGGAAACTACAGTTATATAGATATAAGTTATATATCCATGCAACAATGGAAGCCCTAAGTGTTCACAGATTGCCAGATGTCAGGGAGACATCTAAGAGAAGGAAAACTCTGAATCCAAACCTCCACTGCCTTGTGGCTACATCCAGTTGTGGAAAAGGCTTCAGGAGTCAACCTCGAGGCAAAATCAGGAGCCGGAGTCCCTGAGGCAGTTCATGGCTGAACACAGTCACGTTCTGGCAACTCCTGCGACGCCACTGGAACCAACCGTATTGGCTTCTGCCTTTCCATTGGACCATTCCAGCGACGTGGAGGGGGGGGATTTGCTGCACGGGAAACAGCCTATCCTCCATACCTGCTTTTACCCAGGCTTCGCGCACTGGAGAGGACACTCCAACTTCGCCATACGGCATCGGCACAACACGGGAAGCAGCAGTTACTCCCAAATCGGCCTTTTCAGCCACACTAGACGCTGTTCCAGAACCACCTTTCAGAGCGCAATACCATAGTCTTTTGAGACTGAAGGTTTCCAACAACCCAGCCAAGATAATGTACTTAGTGTTTATGGAGTATTTGTTCCTTAGTGCTCAAATCACTTCATATTCTTTTATCTCAACAAACCTTTGAGCCACCCTGTAAAGTATTACAACCCCCAGATTTTGAGGGGAGGAGCACTAAACTTCAGAGAAATGCACTTGTCAACTACCACTCAGTGACCTCATGACTGAAACAAGAGTTAGAACGGGACATGCATATGTTCTCATTCATTAAGCTACCACAGTGCAGAGGATGCCCACAAGAGTATTTTCTACTAATTCTAACCAACATTATTTGTATACAGATTACCCCTGCTAGCTGGTAAGAGGCACATTTTCACATGGGTTTTCCTTTTTATTTAGCAAGGGAAGAGTAACTGGCCCTCTTCCCCACTAGCAGTGTCTTTTCTAGTGGCTGTTCTGCTGGTGCTCTTTTGCATCTTTTTAGATTGTGAGCCCATTTGGGACACAGAGCCATTAATTACACAGGTCTGCAACCAAAACGCTGTTTTCATAATTTTATCTGATTCTTATGTTTTTTGGTGCGCTGAATTCAAAAATGACCACCATTTTTTCCTGGGACGTCAGGTTTTTTCACAATCGAAATGTGCCTTGGTCAAACAGGTAGCTGGAAATCGCTAAATTTCAAATTCATCATACTTGGGGGGGAAAAACTGAACATGGAAAAACAAATTTATTTTCACTGCCAGTGCTCGCAAAAACATGAAAATACATGTTTATTGGTCCTGATGGTGATCACTGCATTGTTGAGTGTGCTTGCTAGGGCATGCCCGGACATGTTCTTTCCTCCACAATCTTGTATTTTATTTTAGTCGTCATCCTGCTATTGTCTGTGTGGTTCAATTTGATTTTCTCTATAAACCGCTTTGTGAACTTTTTGTTGAAAAACATTATATAAATACTGTTAATAATAAAATAATACAGATCCAACTGCAAGAGGGTAGACTACACTTTGAGGTTTAGTTTTTACTCATCCACCCTAATCTTTTGTAGACCCAGACAAAGGGCCACATGTAATCGATGAGTCATAGAAGATCCACTTTGACATTGATTTTTCAGTGACACTTTTGGCTGGCAACCTTCAGTCTCGGAAGACTATGGTATAAGCCTACAGCACCTGGTATTCCCAGGTGGTCTCCCATTCAAGTACTAACCAGGCCTGACCCTGCTTAGCTTCTGAGATCAGATGAGATCAGGCATGTGCGGGGTAACAACACTATCATGATCACACTGATAGAGACGTCACTGTTCGTTATCCCATAGAATTTTACATCTCATGTATCTTGTTGTCTTGAGTGTTCTCTAAGAAATCTGGTGAGATTCCAAAACCACTGTGAGATACCAGAAGCTGGACTAGATGTACCCTGGCCTGATGCAGCAGGGCTTATGTTCTTATATATTCCTACTTTAAAAGCACAGAAACAATTTAATTTGAAGTTATGCAAGGAAGAGGACACAACAACAAGACAGACCTACCCTGTTCTTTCAGATTTGACTTGTCTTTTTTGTTGATTATTCCATTCAGGGAAAGGCAAGGATAAGCCTATGTGGAAGGTAGAAAAAGCACACTACCATTCTTTGCATGAATAAGTTCTAGTACAGTACATATATGGGGGGGAGGAATGGATTAGATGTGAATTTAAAAACATAACATTTGTTATGAATTATAACAAATGTATTCCTTTATTGGCTGGGTAACTGATCCTAAGAGGAGGATGATAACATTGTTAGCAAGAATAGCTACTGCTTAGTCAATAATTCATCCTGCATTTCTCAAGGACAATAACTTCTGGATACAATACTAAAATTCAGTACTTAACATTTGAAAAAGACCTAACGAAACCAGCATGCACATAGACAATGTGACAAGTCAATGCAAAAAGGGATCCCAAAATATAGAAAACTTAACTGGTGCTCAAGAGTGACCCCAACAACTGGCAGCCCAAGAGCTCAGTCTGAACCCCTAAGGCAGTGGTATTCAAACCGGGGTGTTGTGACGCCCCAGCCTGTAGGTCCTGGCCTCTGCCCCTTAAGGGGCAGGGGCAGCCAGGAGACAGGGGGAAGGCAGCGGGGTGATCCACAGGATCGCGCCGCTCAGGGGGGCTGCAGGGGCTTGGGTGCACTTGCCCAAGCCTCCTGCAGCCTTCTGGGGGTGTGGGAAGCCCTGCAGGTCAGGAAAAGTGAAAGCGGAGCAATCACGCCCTGCTCCACCAAACCGGAAGCGGAGCACAATCACTCCGCTTTCCCTTCTGACGGGGCTGCAGGGACTGGGATGCACTCACCAGTCCCTGCAACAGCCGTCCCTGTGTTCGGGGAGCCCTGCGCGAGCACCTGCAGGGCTCTCCAGGTCAGGGAAAGGGAGACTGGGGTGATGGTGCTCCGCTTCCACTTTTGCGGAGGCAGAGCAGATCGCTCCACTCTCCCTTTCCCTGACCTGGGGTGCCCTGCAGGTGCTCGCGCAGGGTTCCCCGCATACAGGGATGGCTGCTGCAGGGACTGGTGAGTGCATCCCAGTCCCTGCAGCCCCCAGAGCAACACGATCCTGGGGATTGCGTCGCTGCCTTCCCCCTGCCCCTGCTCCCTCCCCCTCCAGCCCCCACAAAGACTTCTTACTGCGGGTTTCAAACTCCCGGAGAGTTTGAAAACCGCAGACTTAGGGGGACATCTGACCAGGCAACTCCTAATTCTCCCCTGTTTCCTCTGCCTTCTTGAAACAGTTCAGAGCGATTGAGAAGTAGAGATAAGCAAATATGTAAAAGGGGGGAGGGTTGGCAGACTCCAATCCAACACTGTATTTCCATTCATTTTATTCAGTAAAAAAGCAAGACAGAAGGCAGATTGAGCCAACTGCACAAGCAACTTGAAAAAAACTGCCATGTGAAAGAGCTCATATCCTGAGTCTAAGTATTGTCACTCACAAAAATAATAATTCCTAAACGGACATTTAATTTTTCCCCAGGTACTCACCACAAGGGCTCCATTAGTGATAACTTCAGTTGGTGCATCTGAACTATAAAATGTAAAATACCAATGTGAACGAAGATATTTTTGATACTTTGTATTTTGCCCTCTTAAAATCCTTTCATTTCATTTCCAGCTGCTGCCATACGAGAATGGTTCAACCAGTCTACAAGGTGGATTTCTACAACTATTTTGACACTAATAAAAGACCTCCCAGTGCTTCACAGTGGGGATTTACACGTGCCACAGGCTTGTAGATGGTTTCCCATAAGAGCAAAGACAAAAAATCCTATATCGATTTAGAATTAAATCACATTGAACTCAAATGAGACTCACTTCCCTGTTAGCAACCCGAGGATTGGAGATTTGTGACAATGGGAAATTTAGCAGTTCTCACCTTTTCTCCAGAAAGAATTCTACATCCAGCTCCTCCTTGTCCTACATATAAGTAATATTATATTAAAACATCATATGTGAAGCACAGGGACAAGAAGACTGTGACATGTCAGGGCATATTATTTGTTGTTATGCTGTCATAATCTAAAAGGGGAATTGTCATGTTAATCTACTTCTTATGCAACGCTTTTCCAGTTGGAAAATACATTGTCATATGAAGTCTAATGCAGCAATACCTTGACTTTCATACACTTGACCTTCATCACTTTGCTCTTTCAACCATTTTCAATTAGAACCACATTTCAAATTTCATCCACATACTTTCCTCTTTCATCCAATTTCACCCGCCCTTCAATGACAGTCATCAACTTTCATATATTTATTTTTCTTTTATTTCTATTTGTTTAGATTTTACACATGTCTGCATGAGTTATATAGTGATTGATGTTCTTCACTGGCCAAATTAAATTTGCAAGCTAAATAAGGCTATGCTTTGACATTCATCCATTTTTTACTTTCATCCATGCTCTGGTCTCTACCCAAAATGCATGGTATTGCTGTAAACAGCCAAAATAAGCACAGGATCTAAACACTAAAATTCAGAAGTTGTGCACAATCTGCTTTCTTATCAGATTTGCAGTGTTTCCTTATAATGCTGAGAACTATGTAAGCTCAAATATTTGTCACCTGCCAGAGACCAGAAGCAGGCCTTGGCTCCTCACTCCATTCAGCACAGGAAGCAGTACCAACCAAAGCAGGAGATCGCATGGTTATTGGAGCACAGGATCTCCCAGAGCTTGAGTCAGGGACTGAAGTATAGCCACTGAATCTCCCATTTTAGTGATTCCCTCAGCACAAGGACTCTGTGCGCAGGCATACAAGTCTTTTTCTAATTTCTCCCAATGAACAACCACGGCAACGGAGGGAGGGCAAAGACTGCCTGAAAACGTATCTAAGTCGACACCAGAACTGAAATCCCATTTCAAAAATAGTAAAGATGGAGAGGCACTGATAAAATAATCAAGGAGCTGAAGCATCTTTCAGACGGTAAGGCTAAACTCGTTGGGTCTTTTTACTTAAGGAAAAAAGGCAGATGACATGATACATTTATATTAGATGAATGGTAGTGAAGGAAGAGAACAGGGACCTCGGGCAGGAGGTCTGGTCTAGAGGGTAGAGCCTCCGTTAGCCTGAAGATAACATCAGAAGGTCGCCAGTTCGAGGACACCGGCAGCTCCCTGAACGGCTGAGAATGGTGAGAACTTGAAGCAGCTGACAAGCCCAGCTGAGTGATTCCACCTGCTCTTGGTGTGAGCAAGAAGCATCTTGGCTGCCCTCCATGTGAGAGATGGAGCTGCTTGTCAGCCTGCGTGGGAGAACTGGGGGCCAGAAGCGAGACCAAACCAGGAAGATCCATTCTGAAATATTGTTGGTTCTTGAAAGACAGAACCTCTATGATTGTAAAAATCCCCTTAAGGGATTTAGAAATGCCTGCCTCTGTAAACCGCCTTGAATAAAGTCAGAGGAATAATCCGATGACCAGAAAGGCGGTATATAAATAACTAGTTATTTATTATAATTATAATTATAATTATTATTATTATTATTATTTCGCTCACTCAAAACAGAACTCAGAATCACTTGTGAAGCTGGCTGAACTAAATGTAGATCCAGGAATTAATTATCACTATGTAATTAATGATGAGGGACCACCCCACCCCCCCAGGGTGGATTGAAGAGCACTGAGCCTTTTGTGACACACCAGCAGCAGTTGGGGCAGCAATTTAGCAGGCATAGGTCCTAGTTGTCCTAATGCAGCCTCTGGGTCTTACCCTGGGGCAAAGGGACAAATGGCCCCTTACTCCACGGAGACCTCCAGCATGCAAAATTCCCATGCAGGCTGCAGTGTAGCCTGCACCAGCACCACTGCACAGGATTTGCACTGGATCTGGCTGTCTGGGTCTAAACGCAATTCTTATGACAGGTCAGTGCCTTGCATCAGGCCCACAAGCTACATAGCAGTCAATGCAATTGTGAGAGGATCCTACACACAGAATATTCACACTACACCAGTCCTTAACAAAGAAAGACAATAGTATTCTGCCCTAACTGAAGATTCTGAATAGTCTTCACAAATATAAAACAACATTAGAGCAGTCAATCCAAAAAGTTACCAAGGTCTGAATGACTGGGTCACAGTCAATGTATTAGATATCCCTGCTGAAAATTACTTGATGCCATAACCCCACCCTGGCACCCAGAAGCAAAGCCAGGTTTCAGAACACTCCAAGATGGCAAGCCTAATTTTGACAGTGCACTAAAGAACGAGACAAACCTCTCTTAGTTTAAAAGTGTTCTTCATACGACGGCCTGGCACCATCCCTGTGACATCAAACACAACAGAAGTAAGTTCATCACTTACAAGAACATCTTCATCAAAGAGTGTCAACTCAAGAGTGTTCTGAAAGAACAGGAGAGAGAGGAGAAGCTCATAAGGAAAAGCAGAATGCATTACGAGTCAATCATTTTTAGAAAAACAAAAACGTAAGTATTCCAATACTGATATTTTGCATTCCCCATTATATAATATCTCCATTGAGAACTTTCCTCTATAGATTTCTAAACACAGTTGTCTTACTGAAAGTCAATATGTCTTAAAGCTACATTGAATTAGGAGTTTTCTTCTAACTCAATGCATAAGTCCTGAATACTCAGTTAGGTCTCCCAGGTTATTCCCAGTCAGTGGCGTCGCTAGGGGGGTGCAGGCCGCACCGGGTGATGCACTGGGGGGGGTGATGCACTGGGGGGGTGATGCACTGGGGGGGGTGATGCACTAAAATTGCGGCTTTAGGAGCTACCATGTCAGAAGGCAGCCTCTCCCCCCCACTAAAAAGGACAAAAAAAGAGGCTTGAGCTGGTAAGGGGAAGTTTTCTATTTTGCACTTGAAAAGCCAGGTAGGTCTTTATCTGGATATGCCTGAAATAGAAGAACTTTAAACTGGGGAGGGCTGGAAATCTCACTGATTCTTTGGGGGTGGGGTGTTATTGCAGGCAGACTACAGAGTAAGCTCCATTGACCACTATGGGACTTACTTCTGAGTAGACTTGCATAGGCTTGAGCTCAGAGGCTGCAATTCGACCCACACTTTCCTGAGAGTAAGCCCCATTGACCACTATGGGACTTACTTCAGAGTAGATTCACTTGGTGGAACAGAACTGGCTCCCCCTTATTACTGTCTTTTATTTTTCTTTGCTTGATGATGTCTGTTGCAGTACGCAGCCAACACCGCAGCTCCAGAGACTCAAGGTCAGCCAGATACTCCCGGTAAAAAACGAGGCACACGGCAGTGCTCCATTACCAGATGTCCTTTACTAGAAGTATGTACAATATTTACAATGCAAAGGCAGCTCAGCAAGCAAACAGCACGTTTCTCAACTTTCAATCACCAACTCCACCGACGCAGCTTCCTGCAGACACTCCACATAACATCTCCCACACAGCAGCTTGCACAAGCTGCAATATATATTGGCACTGGCCAATGAGAAGCGGGCTATGATCTGGTGATCATATGACTCATTGTCCGGTGACATGGTATTGCAGGGTATTGCATCATCCCTGCTGTGCCCTGTTGCATCAACCAATCCCATGATGCACCTGGGCTACACTGCATGTATGCAGGCCAAGACATCAGAGCCTAGCCTTGCCCTATCCAGCCTGTAAATTCACTATAGGCCTGGGGAATATATCATAACAATGTCACTTCTGGCCATGACATCACTTCCAATGGGTCCTGGACAGATTGTCATTCTAAAGAGTGGGTCCCAGTGCTAAAAGTTTGAGAACTGCTGCAATAAGTTGTTAGTAAGTTGACACGCGTGTGTGTGTGTGTGACTCTACAAGTTTTCAAAATCACTAAAATCAGAATTTGGAGGAATAAGACCATCATGTTATATATCAATCAATGCATAATTTCATGCAGAATGCAATGAAACAAACCATATTGAAATATATGTGTTCTAACAAAAGATACAGCCAAAAGACCAGTGGAGGCGCGGCAATGGTACATCACCATACCCACCACCTGGGGCGTTGCCCCACCCACTGCATGGGGTGGCACGCAGGTTTCCTGCACCAGGTGACGCGAATCCTAGTGACGCCACTGCCCATAGTTGAAGATATATTACCACACCTTTTTTTTTTTTAAAAAAGAATGGAAACAGTATCTGTTTCAAAAATAGGCTGAGCAAGCTTTTGCTACACCATATTAGTTCCAAGTTTCTTCAGTTTCATTCCATCATGACAGTCTACAGTCCTAGACCACTTAAGAACATAAGAACAGCCCTGCTGGATCAGGCCATAGGCTCACCTAGTCCAGCTTCCTGTATCTCACAGTGGCCCACCAAATGCACCAGGGAGCACACCAGGTAACAAGAAACCTGCATCCTGGTGCCCAACCTTGAATCCCTTTGCACTGTCCAAATCTAAATTTAGAATTCTATCTGATAAGGACTGAGTAATACCTTAACTTGATATCTTCACCAAAATGTATAATACTCTCATTATTTCCTTATCTTAGCTCTGGGTGTCTCTGCAAACAGTTACAAAATTTGGGCTTGTGCATCATCATAGTAGCAAGCATAGTTCTGGGAGTAATTAATACCAAAACAATGCCCTTAGCATTAGGTTAGATCAGGGGTGTTCAAAGTTTTTGGCAGGAGGGCCACATCATCTCTCTGACACTGTGTTGGGGGCCGGGGAAAAAAAGAATTAATTTAAATTTTAAATTTGAATAAATTTACATAAATGAATATATTAAAGATTATATGAATGAATGAAGGTCTTGAAATAGCTCAAGGCCTATAAAGTCCTAAACGCAAGGCTGGCCTTTCCTTTGCTGCCGCTACTGCATCACATACCTGAAACAGCAAACAGTGCAAGAAGCCCTCATCCCACAGCTCACGTGAGAGGTCAAACAGTTGCCCTCACGCTGAGAGCAGTTGCATTGGGCCAGTGAGGGCTCCAACAAATCTCCAGAGGGCCAGAGGCTCATTGAAGACTGGGGGCTCCCTGAGGGCCGCATTGAGAGGCCTCGAGGGCCGCATGTGGCCCCAGGGCCAGGGTTTGAGCACCCCTGGGTTAGATCAAGGATGTCAAACTCATTTCATGTAATGAAATTCATGGTACCTGCTGAGAGCCAGAAGTAACATCATTGAGCAGATGATGGCCAGAAATGAGCACTATGTTCTCACACAGAAACTCATCAGCTGCAAATGGCAGAAGATAAAGTGCAAATCTTGTTCATAATTTCATGATATGAGATTTCATGATATTTCCATTTATCATGCTGGAAGACCAAAATTATACCAGTTAATTGCTGGTATATATTATACCAGTTAATTGCTGGGGGGGGGGGTTAATTGCTTTTGGTGGCTGCATCCAGCCCATGGGCCTTATGTTTGACATCCCTTGGTTAGATCAACAACACTTTGTTACTTGGGCTAGGTAGTCCACTGGAACCTTCTCCCTGCTGTTTTCCAGGTGGGAAAAATAGCACAGACAATCAAGCTTGCCTCTCTCAGCCCTATCAATAGTGTGGGACAGGTACCAAGAATAACACTGCAGGTGTAAGGTGGTGACAGGAGGGGAAAAAACGATATTTGGGGCTGGGGTGGATAAAAGCACACTGAATTTTTTCCAACCCTACATTCTATTATTTTTTCCCCTGCAAAGATTGTTCATCTTTGGAAAGTTAAGCCATTTCGCCCTCCCCAAATCCACAAAGATTATCCAGTACTGACGGCTGCAATCAAGAAGCATCATCTCTCACCTTGACAGCATTGTGAATTCTATAGCGGAAAGTTTCATTCCATTCTGGGTCACTGGAGTTGTCAATAACTCGAGTTCGGTAAGTAATTGGCGATGCAGTCGGCAGACTCAATTCCACATAGCAATCTGCCTTGGACACTAGAGGGAATGGAACAGGAAGGTGATCGTGAAAATGTTTTCACTCATTTCTTTCACCACATCCAAGAATCAGCTAAGTGGAAGACCAAAAAAAAATACTCTTCAAAAGTAGATCTCCCTTAACAGAACAACAATTTATTGGGACAAGGGCATTCTTCATGTTTATTCCAAACTTTATTTATTCCAAACTTCCAACAAAGTGTCTTCAAACTTACTAAAAGTCATTGCCTCATTAAAATATATTTACTAATTATTTTGCTTGCACTCCATATGCTTGCACTCCATATGAATTCGACACAATTTCTGCTCTGCATTGGGAAAAAAATCCCAATTCTGTAAATTATGTAATAAGACATGACTGCTTTTCTTGCACTTGATTTTTCTGTATGTAAACTTAATACTTATGCTTTTTGCAATATTTTAGAATTTATTTTAAAACATTTCTGCCCAACATTGCATATAAGCAACAGGGATCTAGCGTGTATGCCTGTGGGCTGGGCAGAAATGGGTAAAAGGAACAAATCCTAGTGGGTGAATACATAGGCATGAGTGAGCACTCTGAAAGGAGAGGAACATGACAGGACACTGAAAGGGAGGGACAGGTGGTCACGCAAGGCAAAGAAGCCAGTCCGTTATCCAAGAAGAAAGAAATGTCAGTGGAATGTTATGTCCATGTCAGTGGTGTGCGACTTCAGGGAAGGCTGAAGCACCTGTTCTTAGAACTTAGGCACTTGATGAGCCAATAAAGTTCCAGTCTTCCTTTCTACAAGCCAAGTCAAACAAATCAAAAGCTTGAAAGCACAAAAGAATACATAATTCAGGTCATGTCCAAGAGTGCAGATTGGATCATTTTGACCTATGTTATATGAAAGCAGAAGCACATTTCATTTGGGCCGATCCCAGATTAGTCAAGTCAAAAGGCCATGAAATTTGAAAAAAGGCCCTGAAAAATGTGATATTTGTTGGAAAAACTTTTCTTTTGTTTCTTTGGGATGAATCCACTCTCAGGATCAGTTTGCTTTGGTACCATTCATAGGCAATCTCTCTCTAAATACCAGATGGAGGGAGGGAAATGTCATCTTGCCGTCCTGAAATAAAATGGCAACTTAGAGCCTGATCCTATCGGGCTTACTGCTGGCACTCCAGCCCCACTGCCAGCATGGCAAAAGAGCATCACAAAAATGCCATAAGGCAGTCCAAAGCCAGTAGTAAGCCCACTGTGCAGGTGGAAAGTCTAGTGCTAGTTGATGCTGGGCCTCAGTGCCAGAAGGACGCGAGCCAGGTGTGCCAGGTGGTAGGTATCCCCACCAGGCGGAAGGGAGGCTTTTTGGGGAGGGTGGACCAGAGGATGGATCAACCCAGGAGGGGAGCAGGGATAGCAGCAGAGACTGCTGCCAAATCCCATGCCCCCCTTCCAAGCTGGGCTGCCCAACATGGGCCTCCTCACTTCTGCACCTGTTAAATACCACAGCTCCAAGGAGACCCACTGGTACCAGCCGAGCTCTGCCTGGGATACAAAAACAAATTTTCCCTTCCCTTGAGCTGCTCTGGCCCAGTGCAATACAGTGGCGGTGCTAGAGCACCATAAGGTTGGGCTGTTAGATGGATCTAGATTGGGGTGCTCAAATATTTTGGTAGGAGGCCCACATCATCTCTCTTGGGGGCCAGAAAAAAAAATTTGCATTTCAAATTTGAATAAATTTACATAAATATATTAGAGACAGAACTGGTATGAATGAATTAATTCAAACTAGTCCATACACACATCCACACTCGGGAAAGTGGGGGGATCTTCAGCCAGTTCTTAAGGAATCTCACTTACACACCCCAGCCAGCTCGCCTGCCCCCTCGCCCTCCCTCCCTCTGTCACTCGGGTGACATGTTCTGCTGCCTGGGCAGCCATACTCCCACCCGGTTGCCTACCCAACCATCCTTGGGCGGTTTGTGCTGCAGCCCACTCACCTGCCCACCCATCCACCCTCTCCCTCCTTCCCTTGCTCAGCTTGTGCTGCAGCCTGGTCACCCATCCACCCCCCCGGTTGCCTGCCTGCACCCCCACTCAGCTGTCCGCCTGCCCACTTGTGCACCCGCTTAGGCGGCTTGTTCTGCTGCTGCTGCAGCCGCCGCCACGCGGGCAGGCTGCCCTCAACCGGCCAGGCAGGGAAAGACAGGCCCATGCAGGACCCTTTTGTAGTGGGACGTAATGCGAGACCTGCACGTCTTGCGTTATCTTCCCACTGTAAAAGGCCCTGCATGCACATGGGCCCGTCTTTCCTTCGCTGCCACTGAGCTTCGTAGGTGCAAAGCTGAGTGGCAGTGAGGGAAAGCCAGACCTGGAGCTCACGTGTGGTGCCAGCACGGGCTGTGATGAGGGCTGAGTACCCATTAGCGATGGGGGGACCCCCCCCAGGGACTGGATAGGGACCCCCAGCGGGCCGCAAGTGGTCCGTGGGCCGGGGTTTAAGCAACCCTGATCTAGATGGATTCTTGGCTCTTCTTATATTCATGAATAGAAAAACATTGTTCTTTCTGAACTGATACAGTTTTCATTAATTGCAAGGCATGGAAGAGACTATCTTAACAATATTAACAAGTATACATGAAGGGGCAATGTGCAGAAGAAACAAGCCAAAACATCTATGGGTACTCACACAGATCTGTTCCTTTAATATTTCTGGCACGCAGGATTTTCACTGTGAGGTTGTAGTAAGGGTGTTTCTCACGCTGAAAAGATAATCAGACCCAATATATTAAACTTTAACTAAGTACAGCTTGCAAACATGGCAAAAGAAAGCACCACTTCAGAAATTAACAGGTTGCTATGCAGCAACTATCGCATTAACCATCAAACACTAACACACAGAAAGTGAAACTAAAGGGTCGCAAACACAAGCAAATAACATTGTAATGTCCTGTCTCCTAGCCCAACAGACAAATGTTCCTCACCAATAGAAAATAAAAGTACCTCTTTCTGAATCTCTTTCCTTTAACAGAGATATGTTAAAACAGTGAAAAGTATTTTGGGCTAAGTGCCGTGGTCTAAATTTTAAAACAAGATCCTAACATTTCACCCACCCAGTGGCGTAGCTGGAGGGGGCGGAGCGTTCAGGCTGGCAGGGAGCATCAGTGAGGCGGGCAAGCGGCCCCTCCCTTTGGAGCCATTCCCGACCAGGGGAGCAAAACGGAGTCGTGTAGCTCCCCCTCCAGCTACGCCACCATACTCACTGCTTTGGTGAGCTTCCTCAGAGGTTGCCATTTTTAGTGACTACCTTAAGCACTGGAACCAGCACTCAACTGTTCTTCTGTAGTTCAGAATACCCACTGCATTAAGAACCTCATAGTCAACTGTAACTGTAAAAATTTAGACCACAGCACTTAGCCCAAAATACTTTTCACTGCTTTAACATGGATGCCAGCCGTGAAAGCCTTAGGCCCAAATCCTAACCAACTTTGCAGCACTGACATAGCTGTGCCAATGGGGTATGTGTTGCATCCTGCAGTTGGGTGGCAGTCACGGAGGCCTCCTCAAGGTAATGGAATGTTTGTTCCCTTACCTTGGGGTTGCATGGCCCTTACCTCAGAGCTGGAAAGTTAGTTAGGATGGCGCCCTTAGTATGTTTACAGATATATGCTTGGTCACACCAATTATTCTTGAAGACATATGGCCTTTCACAATTCCAAAGAGTACAAGACACTTAGAGGAAACATATAGAGAGCCAAAGGGATATATATGCAGTAAACCATGCCCTGGTATCTCTTGCAGTTTCTAACTATCAGATGTTTAGGAATATGAACAACAAAATGCAGCATCTTTAACTATTCTTGATTATTACTCAATGAGTTGGATCCGGAGTACCATGAGTGAATTCCACTCACAACACAAGTCTTTCATGCCCCTCCTCAATGAAGCAGACTTCAGCAACCCCCAAGGGGTGATCCTGAGGATTGGGTGACCTTTGGGAATAATATGCAAAGATGGGGGGGCTGTCGGTGGAGGGGAGAGTCGATAGAAATTGCATCGCATTTTGCATGAGGAAGGGCCATTCCACTTACACACCTCTGAATCCAGCCCTACATCCTTCAAGAATCTGTAAAAAACAAGTGTCACCATCCCATAACAGGGAAATCCATATGTTGTGTATTGGTCATCCATATTGTCACAAACATCACCCTTGGGGTAGGGAAGGACCAGGGGAGATTCCCAAGTCAACCAGGGTTTAACCCTCCTCCACCTACACCATCCTCCACAAACCCCCAAGAGCAATGTTTATTTATTTAGCTTACTCCAAGCCTCAGGTCCTATTAACATACATGTCCTTGGTTAATTATTGCACTCAAGTTTCATGTAAAAGACTTAACTTTAAGGGAGCCTCAATTGCTCCAATAGCATATTTACATGAATTACAGTAGCTTTAAAACAAGAAAAGATCATATCTAAAAAGAGGCTAAAATTACCATCTTACAGGTCTCTCTGCATTTCTTCCAGGATAAAAGCTGTTAACCCCCAGCTCCCTTCCTCCTGCTGTGTGTTTTCAGGCAACCCATGCCCAGGTTTTATTCTTTAAGTTACTAATGCACTACACCTGGGTAACCAACACCCAACCTAATCCATCTTAAAGGGAAAGGCACTTGCCCCACCCCGTGACACATATGCCTTGGCCTTGCTCACTTGAAATTTATTTGGATGATCACAAGAAAAACTGAGAACACATTCATCAGTTCACTTTCTCCTCATCACCAGTTATGTTCATCAATCATTTTATGCCTTCTAGACAAAGTAGTGTTTTACAACCATATGAATGGCTAAGGAGAAGGGCAGAAAATAATCCAGAGCTAGTTCTCCAGCTAGAATCTGAGAAAGAACTGGAAGCTTGTAACTGCAGTGAATTGAAATTGGGAGGCAGGGGGTATAATAGTTGCTCTCTGGGAACCTAATGTAGGATTAGCAAAACTGTTGTTTATTTTATCAAGTCTCCTAGCTTCCAATACACTCTGCTTGTGCATTTGTAAATAAAATGAATATGACAAGGGTACCATGAGTCTCCAGCGTTCTCTGGATTCAGTGGGATTCACTTTTGAATAAATATACGCAAATAAATATGCACTATCCATGGATTTCTCACCTCTCAGAGATTAAGGAGCCCATAACTATATGTACCAGAACATTCTGCTCTTTTTTTGGTTTTGCCCCTTCTACAGTACTGCTATATCTTTCCAACAATGAGACAGGTAGATTGGCAAACAGTATCAAATATGTGGGAGTGAGAGAGCAAGAGCATGGATTTACATCACAGCATTATAGTATCAAAGGATAAAAAAGTTTGTCCTTTTAACATCTCCACAACACTAAGCTGATACTTACAACCTTAAGTATGCTATGCTGCATACTTATGCTGCAATCCTATGCATGTTTTCTAAAAAAAATAAGTCCCAGTAAGCTCAATGAAGCTCACTCCCAAAAAAGTATAGATGAGATTGTAGTGACAATGAACTCAAAATAACAAACAATATGTTGTTTGTTATTAAAATAAAATAAAATGTCAGAAACCTTTGCGTAGAAATCAAATTGCAAATAGTAAGACGAACATATAAAAGAAAGTATCATAAGTATGAGCTGGTAGAGATTGTATGAGCCTGTCTGAGCCATCATGATCAGGTTTTGACATGTTGACTCTAAGCAACCAGCAGGTAACTTATATGAAATCTAATCCTTTATGAACTTTTACAGATATTAGAGAAAGTGGTTAACTCTTAAGAGTTCACACAGAAAACATCTGGGGATTAAGGGCATTGAAGTTCTGTCATCTTAAGGTGGGACAAACTTTGCCACTAATATTAACAGTATACCAGAGAGAGAGAGAGAGAGAGAGAGAGAGAGAGAGAGAGAGAGAGAGAGCTTCTACAGGTAATCCCCATATTCAGCCATCACAATTACTACTGTAATAGTCATAGGGCGCAATCCTAACCCCTTATGTCAGTGCTGGAAAGCACTGACATAAGGGCAATGCAGCTCTGAGGTAAGGGAACAAACATTCCCTTACTTTGAGGAGGCCTCCGTGAGTGACACCCAACTGCAGGATGCCGCATACGTCCCATTGGCACTGCTATGCCAGTGCTGGAAAGCACTGACATAAGGGGTTAGGATTGCGCCCATAGTGGTCAAAGCTGATCTGCTTTGAACATTCTCCTGCTATTGTCCCTCCTGCCATTCTCTCACCAGCACAAAATTGGACCAATTATTCACTTGGTTTGCCAGGTCATTTTACAGTAGTTAATTGATGGTTCTGTGGACACAGATTTGTAGTATGGGTTCATGCAATCTCACAAATTGCTTGACCATACCGCTAAATCAACACTACCAAAAACCTGTAAATTAACAAAAGGGATGATCGAAAGCTTGTCGAGAGCCCCTCTAACTCCCATAGCACCAGCAAGGTTGAGGGGACTGACCAGCAGAAGGGACAAAAGTCACAAGGATAAAGCTTAGGCACAGCTATTTTCATCAAAGGGGAACACACTGCCTTATACTACCTGCTGCAAAAGGCACAGATAAGCAGATGTGGAAGAAGAACATGGTCTTCACATAAAGGCTCTGCTCACAAGTTCCAGTAAACACAGAGAGATTGGGGCAGAGCCAGCAGGTGTGATCCTACTTCCCCTCATCCACCTCAACTCTTATGTTCTGCACAGGTAAGCACAGGGCGCCTGTCCCTTTTCAGATGTTCAAATCAGCGACAATGAAGACAGGGGAGCATGCATGCAGCACTCCTGCTATCACAGCCTCTCCACGTAACAGATAACCCTTTTTGCGACAATAAGCTACTTGGACAACTTTTTCAGTACTAGATCGATATTCTCTGCAACAATTATAGCCACTGCAAGGCCTCTGCAGAGTTCCTGACCACGTGCCTTATGCGTGTCCTAGAATATGCTCACCTCGAATGTTGAAACAAGCGCACATAAAGTAGAGCAGCCCCGCCCACACACACAGACATGCACTCGCTCTACCTAATTAAATTGTCAAGGACGGGCCACGCTGAGAAGCCACCACCCCCGCCAAAAATTTCACTGTCATACAAGCAAGCATGAATTTTTTATTTAGGTGCTCTGGTACGAACACCAAAGTACCCAAAACTGCCACGTTTTAGCAGGACCCCAAGTCAGAGCAACCAGAAAACTAATCCTGGCCCTTTCACTGTTGTGTAGAAGAGGTTACTTGGGCAGACCACAAAGTGAGGCAGAGAGCAGCTCCCAGACCAGCTTCCAGACCCCTCTTTGATAGCAACACTGCAGGTGCCCTCAGAGGTGTAACTAAAACCCAGAGCCTGGGACAGTCATGCCACTTGGGGGTTCTCCCTGGAGGAAGAGATCCTGGCAGCTTTGCGCCCCCCGTTCCTTCTCCTGTGGAGTCTCCCCAAAGGGGTACCTCCATAGAAGAAGGATCGGGGGGTGCAAAGCCACCAGCACCTCCTCCTCTAGGGGAAAACTCAGAAGTGATGCCCCCCCTCGTAGCGCCTGAGGCAGGTGCATCTCATGCTTCACCTTAGTCACACCTCTGGGCACCCTTTCTCCTTTGCTATGAGAGTAGGATAAAGGAGGTAATTTGTACCTGGGCCCAAGGTCAAAAAGGAGGCCCAGTAGCCAAAGGAGGGGACCCAGAAATTTCCTGGGATCTTACATTTTCCTATCTCACCTGAACTCGCCACCCACATGGGATGTAGAGGGCGCTACCAAGGGGGTGCAGTGGTCACTGCTGCAGCAAGCCATATGCGCCAGGCTGAGAAATACATACCTGACACTCCTTCACACAGCCTCAAATCTGGGAGAAAACTGGCCCACTGGGGTAGCTCTTTGGCTTGCGGATACACTTAACACAAAGGAGTGTATGGGAGCTCAGAGACACTGCTGCGGGACTACAGCTGCTGGCAGAAGTAAGTGTTGGTATGCACAGGTCACTTTCCATTCCATGTGAACTTAAATATGATAGTGCTAATTTTCTGCAATGACCTTCTATATTTAAAAGATTTAAGACAGACTTGGGAGTGCATTTGGTTTTCCATATTATTGGATCTAGCTGCTGAGGCCATGTGGGCAGGTAGATCAGGGCTCCACATCAAGAAGCAAGGTGGACCTGGACTACAAAGACTATGCTGGCTGGCTCATCACCCTCCCCCCCAGTGGCATAGACAGAGGGGGGGCAAAGCACTAAGTTTTGCAGGAAGCCACAACGCCTTCACTTCTATTTTGTACCCCCCTGCCCAGAATGGCTCCGAAGAGAAGGAGCTTGCATGCCGCGGTGCGGTTTCCTGCAAAACGTCCTGCTTTGCCCCCCCTCTAGCTACGCCACTGCCCCCACTCTGTTTTGCCCCACCATCACCCTCCTCCACGCTGTCACCCCCTCCCCCTTTGGGAAAGGACCCCAAAGAAACTTTGTACCGCCTACGACTTTGTACCCCTGATCTCTGCTGGTCGCTGGCCAAGCTTGGTTGCCTACCTGTACCTGTCCTTACAGGTGCAGCGCTGTCCCTACTTCTGCCAGCCAGGAAAGTTTTGCAGGGGTGGGGGCCGGGGGGGGAGTTGGCACTTGCTCCCAGTGAGCCCACCTTACCCTCCAGTGATAGAAGCCCGTCTCTTTCCTGTCCTTCCTCTGGAGCAGCAGGGCAGCGCCCGCAAGGGGCAGCATCCGGGGCGGCAGGCGGCCCAGCAGCACCTGGCTGAACATGAGGAGGGGCGACGAAAGGGTTAAAAGAATCTCGCCCCGCAGCAGCTCCTCGCAGCGCCGCCTCTTCCAGCCTCTGCCCAAGAGCAGAGCCGCGCCGAGAGCAGAGCCGAGCCGAGCCGCGCAGGGGGCGGGGCTCGGAGCATCCCCGCCCTGGCAGGTGGGCCGGTCCGCAGGTGAGACAGGTGAGCTCCGCGGGAGGGCGAGGCGGGGTGTAGAGTTGAGATGGGCAGGCTGGCAGGCTTCTCTCGTCCCCCACTGTTGGCACTGCCAAGACTGGGCAAGAAGGGACCAGCCTTCCTTCAGAGCAGGGCGTCTGCTCTGCTGTAGGACATTCCAGGAGGATCGTCCACAGGTGTGCTGCAAGACGTTACGTGTGAAAGCATGTCGTGTTACAGTCTAGAATGACCCAGAACAGTGGGCTGCAATCCTATGCAGTGAACACAATGGGGCTTAAGAACATAAGAAGAGCCCCACTGGATCAGGCCAACAGCCCATCTAGTCCAGGTTCCTGTGTGTCACAGTGGCCCACCAGGTGCCTCAGGGTGTACACAAGACAACAAGAGACCTGCATCCTGGTGCCCTCCCTGGGGCAGGGGGCAATCATCCCAAGTCACCCCCACCCTCAAGTCACCACCACCACCTCAAAATCACCACCACCCCCAAGTCACCCCCCAGTTACCACCACTCCAAAGTCACCACCACCACCCCAAGTCACCCCCCCAGTCACCACCACTCCAAAGTCACCACCACCACCCCAAAATCACCACCATCCCAAAATCATCACCACCCCAAGTCACCCCCCCCCAGTCACCACCACCTGCAAGTAACCACCACCACCCCAAAATCATCACCCCTCAAGTAAATGGCTCTGTCTGAGGGTTTCTCAGTGGCTGAGTTCAGGGGGGCAGGACCCCTCCACACACCGGGGGGGGGGTTCTTGCACCCTCAGGAGCAGCAGGGCCCAGGGCTTGGGGCAGCCTGCCACCACTCCCTCTCATAGGAAGTTTACTTCCTTCTAAGTAAATATGCATACAATTGTGCCCTAAGCCATTTCTGTCCAATGTTGCATATATGCAACAGGGATCAAATGTGTACAACTGTGGGCAGGGCAAAAATGGGTTAATCCATTTATCATATCATTTTCATTCTCCGTAAGAGGACTGTCATGCATGAGCTACAGAGCTAAAACTCCTCTTAGTAAGTGGAGTAAGGGGAGGGAGTTAAAGATTATAGGATAGAAAAAAAAACACGAAGTGAAGGGGAAGTGATTCACCTTGAAAAGAGCTTCAAGTTGAACTTTTAAGCACACTGACATCATGATATGATTGATGGTTTTAGAAAAATGAATGATTCTCCAGACAAAGAGCACATCCATTAAGGGTGTGCTATTTTTTTGTTTGTTTCTGATCCAACATTGAATTCAGAAGCTGCTTGGACACAAGGAGCACATTTCAGCATGTTGCCTTCGACCCACATTTTGGTGATGAAATTTCTGGGTATGACTCAAAATGGCTGTTCTTTTTCAGTTCAGTTCAGTAAGACCTTTATTGGCATAAAATACAGAGAAAGAACAAAACAAAACAGGAATATACAAAGACAACACAACACAACATAAGCATAAACATCATTCGCTGCCCAGAGTCCCAGGGCTCTGCCTGGCTATTACCCCAGATAAAAAGGAAGCGACATTATCCAGAGTCTCAGAATCAGGTGTGGAAAGGAGAGACTGAAGCATGGTTGAATCCTCCCAGCCCTGCATCCTAGCTAACAATGGACCTAGATATTTCTTGCGTGACACATCATGTAGCGGGCAGTAAAAAAGGTATGCATTAAAGTCTCAACGCAATCCCTACCACACTTGCATTTCCTCTCTGAGGCTGTTCTTTTAAAAAAAACTGAAAAAAGAAAAAGATGAAAAAAGAAAAAGAAAACCCATGTGTTCTGTCTGAGATTATTGCAGAAGCAAGAATCAAAAGCATCTCATCATCTGAGGTCCAGCAGGTGGCAGATAGAACAGGGTCTTCTCAGTTATAGGGCTCTGTGTCACACAATTCATTGCCTAATGAAACACACCACACCAGCTTGCTTGAGACAGAAGGAAGAATTCTTATGTTCAAATATCCAAAAAATGCAAGCCATTACACCAGTGGCTCCCAACCTTTTTAGCATCTCCCCAGGACCCATTTTTTAAACAACAATCTGTTGGAACACACCTAGGCTTACCAGACTTTTAAAAAAGGAGATCTAGAACGAAATGATGTTTTGTTTATTTCTAAGTAATAATAACCAAATAATAATAACCAAATAATAATAAAATAATTCCCCTGGGGGCTGGGGATAAGAATAGGCCCTCAGTTTGGCTGTACTTGTCGTAAGAGGTGACTAAACAGCCACCGGGTAGATGGGACTCGTCAGCCTGGGAAGGCAGCTCATCTGAGAGAAGGAAAACTCTGATCCCAAACCTCCACTGCCTTGTGGCTACATCCAGTTATGGAAAAGGCTTCAGGAGTCAACCTCGAGGCAAAATCTGGAGCCGGAGTCCCTGAGGCAGTTCATGGCTGAACACAGTCACGTTCTGGCAACTCCTGCGACGCCGCTGGAACCAACCGTATTGGCCTCTGCCTTTCCATTGGACCATTTCAGCGACGTGGAGAGGGGGGATTTGCTGCATGGTTAACAGCCTATCCTCCATACCTACTTTACCCAGGCTTCGCGCACTGGAGAGGACACTCTGTTCCAGAACCACCATTCAGAGCATGACACCATAGTCTTCCGAGACTGAAGGATGCCAACAAAAATAATAACCAGAAAACCCTCAAACATTTCCCTATATTTACACATGCTTGCAAACTGCAGGAGCTGAACTCTATGCAGGGTAATTGTTGGCAACCTTCAGTCTTGGAAGACTATGATATCGTGCTCTGAATGGTGGTTTTGGCACAGCGTCTAGTCTGGCTGAAAAGGCCGATTCGAGAGTGACAATCCCTTCCACACTGGGAGCAAGTGTAGTCTGTCCCTGTTCTGTCTCCCTGGCTATGGGCCTTCCTTCTTTGCCTCTTAGCCTCAGACTGTTGGCCAAATGTCTCTTCAAACTGGGAAAGGCCATGCTGCACAGCCTGCCTCCAAGCAGGCTGCTCAGAGGCCAGGGTTTCCCACTTGTTGAGGTCCATTCCTAAGGCCTTCAGATCCCTCTTGCAGATGTCCTTGTATCGCAGCTGTGGTCTACCTGTAGGGTGCTTTCCCTGCAGGAGTTCTCCATAGAGGAGATCCTTTGGGATCCGGCCATCGTCCATTCTCACAACATGACCAAGCCAATGCAGGCGTCTCTGTTTCAGCAGTATATACATGCTAGTGTATACATGATTCCAGCTCATTCCAGGACTGTGTTTGGAACTTTGTCCTGCCAGGTGATACTGAGGATGCGTCGGAGACAGCACATGTGGAAAGCGTTCAGCTTCCTCTCCTGTCGTGTGCGAAGAATCCATGACTTGCTGCAGTACAGAAGTGTACTCAAGACGCAAGCTCTGTAGACCTGGATCTTGGTATGTTCCGTCAGCTTCTTGTTGGACCAGACTCTCTTTGTGAGTCTGGAAAACATGGTAACTGCTTTACTGATTCATTTGTTTAGCTTGGTATGGAGAGAAAGAGTGTCGGAGATCGTTGAGCCAAGGTACACAAAGGCATGAAGTCCAAAGTCCAGTTCATGCGCAGAGATTGTAATGCAGGGAGGTGAGTCCACATCCTGAACCATTAGCAGCTACAGTATCTGATTATTGAGCAGCCTCGGGACCTAATCCTATCCAACCTTCCAGCACCGGTACAGCTGCAATGCAGCCTTGAGGTAAGGGAACAAATTTTTCCATATCTTGAGGAGGCCTCTGTGACTGCCCCACCACCACAGGATGCAGTGCACACCCCATTGGCACAACTGCACCAGCACAGCAAAATTGGATAGGATTGAGCCTTCAGGGCTTGAGGCAATTAGTTATCTGATCTTTCTATCAGCTTTTATCAGTGTATTACAGTAATGAAATCCCAACATGAGGCAATGAGCACCAGGAAAATACAATCAGTTCTGTGGAACAAGTTCTACAACTAGGGTAAAATTCATGAAGAGCAAAGTCAGGTAATGCTGTGTCATCCAAATTGGAAAGATTTCTTTTTTTTTAATATTTAAAAATTGCAACAGATGTACTAAATGAGCAGCACTACCCAGAGGTTTCCTAACTAAGTGGCCAAGGCAAGGAATGCAGCAATACCTGGAATACCAGAACTCCTGATTGCCAGTGACAAGTAAACCAAGAACATGTTGCATGTGAGCTTGACCAGACAGGAAGTTGCTTCCGTCAAGGTACTGTCAACACATCACCTTCAATAAAGTTCACTAAAATCCTTAAGCACAGTACTAATGAGCACTTTGGAGCAGAATACTCACCACTGAGTAACCACAAACAGTCATCTCAGGGATTAAGGGAAACAGCTCCAGGATAATTTGCTCAGCATACACATTTACAAAATGTGGTACTTGTATTTAAGTAAAAATGTATATTTTTTTAAGTAAATGCCAAGCTAGAGTTGGTATGAATCACCTCTGAACTTTGCATAGTAATTGTCCCTCTTCCATTCCATTGACACACCCTTTCACAAGTATTTTTCCCTTTCTCTCTATCCCTAAGTGTGCACACCTGAGGATGCGACTTCATGCATCTGGTAAGGTGGACTATAGTCCACAAAACCTCGTTAAAATAAATGTGGTAGTCTTTACTACAAGACTGTTTGTTGTTTTCTTCTGTATTATCTTATTTTTTTAATGTTAGCCTCAGATATGAAAACTTGGAGGCAGCCCTGAAAAAACACACGTTATAAACCTAACATCTAGGTAGACTGCTACAGTGTGCTCAACATGGGGCTGCCCTTAAAGACTACCTAGAAACTATAATGAGTGCAATTTCTAGAGTACTGGGACACACTTTGGAGAAGACCGCTGCCTGTAATTGCAGACCTGACCCCGGTGCTGTCCAGGGGCACAGGACCGCAAAATGCCACCCACCCCCCACCTGAAAACGGCACTTCTGGTTTTCCATGAAAACCGAAAGTGCTTTTTTTTGCATTTTGAAGGGCTCAGAAGGCTTCCTGGGGGCTGGGAAGCCATGGGCAGCCTCTCTGGCCCTTGAAAGTGGGCCTAAAAATGGGCCTGAGAAAAGAAAAAATGGCAGTATGGCAAGGATTGCAAAGCCACCATCACCCCTCTCACAGGGTGCCACTAGGACATTTGCCATCCCTGACCCCGCCCCCCAGGTATACCAGTGACAGCATGGATGCACCACCTAATTCTGCCAGCTCTCCCAGTGTTTCTGCCCATCACCCTACCCCCATCATATGTTGCACCACTTGCATGCAGACACGCATTGCACCCCCCAAGTCACACAACCAATAGTATGCACTTGCATGGCAGCTTTATCTACTTATGCTGAGCGAGAGCATGGGAAGGATGAGAGCTTATGGCTGCAATCCTAAACACACTTTCCCTGCACATGCCTGATCTCGTCTGATCTCGCAAGCTAAGCAGGGTCAGGCCTGGTTAGTACTTGGATGGGAGACCGCCTGGGAATACCAGGTGCTGTAGGCTTATACCATAGTCTTTCGAGACTGAAGGTTGCCAACCATTCTTTCCTGAGAGTAAGCCCCATTGAACAAAATAGGACTTACTTCTGAGTAGACCTGGTTAGGATTGTGTCCTATGGCATCCTGCACATTTGCCGCTTCCTCTGGTGGAGGAAATGCTGGCCAAGTCCACCTCCTGAGGCAAAGTTTTAAACTCACTTCATGGCTGTGTTGGCTGTAGGCAGAATGGAACAACACAACAATAATCAACACAATGCATTGGCCCTTTCAGGTCCAGTTCAAAGTACTGAATTTTTACCTTTAAAGCCCCAAATGGTCTGGGTCCAGAATACTTGAAGAAATGCCTCCTCCTGTACATACCTACCAATATACCAACATCTTCCACAGATGTCCTGTACCGAGTTCCCAAAAGTCCTCAGATTTTGAGAGGTGGTGATCTGGCATAAGGCCATTTCAATGATGGCACCAACATTATTCAACTCCCTCCCTAGGAAAATTTGTGTGGTCCTTAATTGTTTTGATATTTTTAACATTTTGCTTTAAGGCCAAAGCATTGGCTTTAAGTGTTTGGAGGGTATTGGGGTTCCTTTAGTGTTTTAAAGTGCAGCCCTTTGGATTTTATCTGCCATATTATTTAGTCAGTGTTATAATTTTTACTTGTGAGTGTGGTCTTAAATGAATTGGGAATCACCTTATGGACTCCTCAGAAGGTAAAATGCAAATAAAGGAATGAGGTGGAAAACAGTGTGGGCATTTCTAGTCTCTGTTTTGGATCTTCCTCTTATACTTCAATCAACTTTAGAGGTCCTTCGCCCTGTTCCTGTGTCAGCTGAGGCTTAGCAGATGCCCAAAACAAACAGCATCCTTTTTTAACCATGGCACTGATACCATGGAATCCAGCCTCATGAGAGGTTCACCTAATTATCAACATTTAGTGAGGATGTAACTTTAAGGGAGTGTGCCCTGCTATGGTGGTTTCACTGATTGGTCTTGTTGTGGACATTAGCATTTTTTAAATGGATTATCACTTCTGTACTGTCAGTCACCTTGTAATTTTTTTGTCAAAGAAAAGTGGGGCATAAAAAGATGATCAAGATGATCTCTGAACATTTTTGACTTCATATAATTTCTCAAAACATGAAATATAGTTACTATAGCAGTGGTTCCCAAACTGTGAGCCGTGGCTCCCTAGGGAGCCATGGAGACCAGCCAGGAGAGTCGTGGAATCTTCACGAAAAGTCTGCTGCCCTACACAATGTATAGGATTGTAGCCCTAATGGGGAGCCATAGCCAATGGCCCAGTAGGTCAAGGGAGCTATCAGTCAAAAAAGTTCAGGAACCACTGAACTATAGTATAGTATTCTTTATTTAAGAAGCAGCTCAATATTTAAAGAAGAAATCCATGGGCTACAGAAATGCACATCACTTTTATTGAAGATTGTATTTTTATTTTTCATAGCTTTGCAGTACTGCAAAGAACACCTGTCTCTTTCAAAAAAGCAGCGGAGAAGCTAACAGAGCAAAGTTAGATCAGTGGTTCCCAACCTTTTTAGCATCAGGACCCACTTTTTAGGTACAAGAACCTGCCAAGACTCCCCTAAGATCAGAAGTGATGTCATTAAGCAGGAAATGACATCATTGTTCCAGAAGGGAAGTGATGTCATTAAGCAATAAGTAATATTGTTTTAATAAATCACACTTTTTAAATAAATCACATGAAATCAAACAATCACATTTGGAGAAAGGGATGGAAAATAAATGTGTGTGAGAAAGAGTGTTAAAGCCACCAGTTAGAGATCACTAGCTGGTCAGCTCTTCACAACTGTACATCAATATTTGAGACATTCCTCACTAGTCCAGTGATCTTCATTTGTGACTACTGTAAGAGGGTAAGGTGAAAGAAGACCTACCATTAGAAATCAGCTCTCTGCATTTCTGATTAAGTACATTGTACTTGTTTTTCTATCTGATTTAAAACCCATTTTCTACCACAGATGTGTTAATGTAACCGTTTTTAATAGATTTTAAAAAAATTGGCACCACCAAAAGATCTGAAATTTGCCTTGTGAACATTGTAAGGATAGACCTTTTCT
The DNA here is from genome assembly GCF_035046505.1 of Tiliqua scincoides. Classification (NCBI taxonomy): domain Eukaryota; kingdom Metazoa; phylum Chordata; class Lepidosauria; order Squamata; family Scincidae; genus Tiliqua; species Tiliqua scincoides. Next base: position 16,445,885 of record NC_089821.1, read on the forward strand.
GAGCTACAGTTTTTGACTGTCCACCTAAGTCATCATGTAAGAAAAGGGGGCAGAAGTTTGGGGTTTTTTTTGGGGGGGGGGGTTTCCTGGCACTGTCATTTTATTTATGGCCCCTCCCAAAATGAAAGTTGAATTTGCCTTCATGTTTTTCAAAAACATATTTGGAGGTTCCCTGAAAATGTTGCAAAAATGCGACTTTTAATGTGGCGCAAAAGCATCTACAGTAGTAAATGGGATTTATAGTTCTCCATGACCCCCTGAAAATCAGCTAGTGACCCCCAGATTGGGAACCACTGTTATAGATGTTTTGCTGGTAACAAGAATGATGCATGATGAAATTTAAGGCTGTCTGGCCTGCTAACTCCTTAATCTCACTATGTCAACATTTCAGTGCTCTCAAAAATCCTGCCTGGGTAAAGTGTGTTTATCATCTCAGACCAACAATTGGCATTGATCAATGCCCTACAAAGATACAGCCCCTCCCAAGATAACGCAGGCAACGCTATGACCACATGCGGCAATGATTTAATTGAGAAAGCGCCATAGAGTTGTGCAGCAGTATTTATGCAACCTCATTACAACTTAGCCAAAGCCCTTCCTTCCAATGATGTACCATTCATTAGCAACCTTATCAAGGAATTAGGCAAACTCTGAAACTTGCACAATTCTAATTCAGGGTAAAACAATCACAAAACTACAACAAATATAAAACATTAAACTTTGACAGCAGTTTTAGATCACAAAAAAAGACCTAAATGGAAAAAGAAATTTACTGGTACAGGTAGCTTGTGCAATAATGGGTCTAAATCAGGGGTGCCCAAACCCTGGGGCCACTTGCGGCCCTCAAGGACTCCCAATGCGGCCCTCAGGGGCACCCCAGTCCCCAATGAGCCTCTGGCCCTCTGGAAATTTGCTGGAGCCTGCACTGGCCCGATGCAACTGCTCTCAGAGTGAGGGCAACAGTTTGACCTCTTGTGTAAGCTGTGGGATGAGGTCTCCCTCCACAGCTTGCTGTTTCACATCTGTGATGCAGTAACGGCAGCAAAGAAAAGGCCAGCATTGCTTTGTGCAAGGCCTTTTATAGGCCTTGAGCTATTGCAAGACCTTCATTCATTCGTGTAAGTTCCACCTCTAGTATATTAATTTATGTAAACTTATGTAAATTTATTCAAATTTTAAATGTAAATTATTTTTTTTTCCTCCGGCCCCTGACACAGTGTCAGAGAGATGATGTGACCCTCCTACTGAAAACTTTGGACACCCCTGGTCTAAATAATGTCTTTAAAAAGGAAGTCAAAATAATGTTACATCTCTGAACAATTTCTAATAGTTATGCATAGTTATATACAAATATATACATGAGATAGCCCCGTTGTGAACATTGGCTAGGATTAACACTGTTGCATTTTCCTTATGTAAGGCCTAGACCAGGGGTGGCCAGCCTATGGCATATGTGCCACTAGTGGCACACAGACACTTTCTAAGTGGCACATGCAAAGTCACCATATATTTTTGAAAAAACATTTAAATAACTATGGGCGCAATCCTAGCCCCTTATATCAGTGCTTTCCAGCACTGACATAAGGGCAATGCAACTCTGAGGGAAGGGAACAAACATTCCCTTACTTTGAGGAGGCCTCTGTGAGGATGCAGCGCATGTCCCATTGGCACCGCTATGCCAGTGCTGGAAAGCACTGACATAAGGGGTTAGGATTGTGCCCAAAGAAAGAAATCAAGCAGTTTATGGGTTTGCTTGATTTGTTTGCTACTGATTGACACAGCATGCCCCCAAGTTCCTAATGCTGCAGTGGGTACACTCAGTGTGGCCACAACTACTCTGCTTGATTTGGAAAACGGGGAGAAAGGTAGGAAAAGAATGGTGAACAGGAGAAAAAGCCAATAGGGTAGATGCTAGTGAGCTACATTCTGAGCTATATTAGTCTGCCGCAAATGGTCCATAGGCATGCTGTGAAGGTCATTTATTAGTAGGGCCACTGGGAGCATTAATCCCTGCCAGCAGCATGGCCTGCCCTGTCAATTGTCAAAAAACTGATGGTGTGCCTTGACAATTTAGCACTTGTCAGTGTGCCATGCAATAATCAAGGTTGAAAATTGATGGGTTAATAAGAACTGCTTTGGAATAATAAAAAAGTGATGTCTTATTTATGCTGCTGGTCCTGCATTAACCCATTTCTGCCCAGGCCACAGGTGTACACATTTGATCCCTGTTGCGTATATAAAACGCTGGGTAGAAATAGCTTAACATAAAAATCATGTTAAAATTTAAAAAAAAAATTAACAGCCAACTGGTTTTTCTAGTCTGGATTTTCAAAGACCAAGAACATGATATAAATAAAACTCAACCTCTGCTTGAATATGCCCTAATTAGAACAGCTTGTAATGGTATTTTTGCATGACATAAAACCCTGAAAATCAGAAGGTTTACATGATGTGTCCAGGCTCTAGGGCTAAGTCTAGGAAGCACCAAAGTTGCAATCCAAAGCTTATGCCTCAGCTTGGAAACTGGATTGTTAACACCATTGGTCATGTCCATAATCTTTACTAAAACCTTAATGCCAATTAGAGTCAAGTTTTGGGTTGAACCAATATAAAGGTGCTTATTCTTAAGAACCACTATGTATAATTTAAAAAAAAACAACCAGGCACCACAAACATGCTGATTACTCAAACCTTCATAATAATTTATTGCTTTAAATAAAGCTGCTGTACAGTTAAGTGTTCCAGATACTGTGTAAAACTACCTGTAGGCTATGACAGCACAAGCCACAACTCTGCAAAAGGTACATCATGAAGGTGAACTGAGGCACATAAAAGCTTTGCTGTGAAGGAGAAGAGTACATTACAGAAACCTCGATAGAATACACAGCTTTATTGGCAGCAGAAGTATCATCAGCCATGGTAAAATAGTCTGCACAGATTATTATATTTTTATGGAATCGCTTCCTTTTGCTGTTCATTACATATGAATATCTCATCCAGTCTTCAACCACAATTCCTGGTCTAGTCTAAAAACAAGGAGGTATCCGAAAAAATCTAATGTCATCGTACTCTCTTCTTCAAACTGAAGAAATACAAAAGTACCGAAAGGTATTTTCATTTTAACACAAGAACAAACCCCAAAGCCAGCAGTAAGACACAACTGGTATTTACAGCCCAAAACACAGAGCTAAACATGACCTAGAGGATAGACTTCACTGCTATGGTGATTGAGGAAACCAGGGAAGCCACTGCTACCAAAAAGGACTGTTTTACAGAGACAAATGAACCCTTGTGCTTCAGCAAGTCAACCTGAGACTTTAGCAAAGAGACCCTCCAGGTGCAATCCAAATGCCATAAGAAGGTTTTTCTTTAACTATTACTTCCTCAACCCATTTGTTTAGGAGAATGGTGAATTTTAGGCAAAGATTATAAATGGATTCCATGACCCCTGAATGATTATACTTACTACAAATCGTTTTGAGAAAAAGCTCAACCAAGATGTTGATATATTCTCCCCATCCAGCTACTATGAACCAGTTGCTCCAAGCACGAGCCTTTACTCAAGTGCCGATCAGATTGTTCTTACATTTTGTGAGAACACTCAGAAACATTTATATATCAACTATGAAAAGGGTTAGGGGAAAAAAATGTTGCAGACTTTGAGGGTGTGCACTGCAAGCCAGGATTTTCTAGTATGAAAAGTGATTTGGGTACGGCTTTGGCTACCCAAAGCCACAGTACAGCACCAGCTTGAATGGGTATAAGAAACTCAAAATACTGACATTGAAAAGTCTGCTTTATTGGAAGCTGGATAGTGCATAAAGACTTAACCATTTCAATAAAATGGGGATTCTAAAGAGTAGATCAGATGCTCAAGCAGTAAGTCAGATGACTTTTTAAAAAGTAGTTTCTTCTCAAGAGTTGCTCATTTTACTTTTTGGTACAAGTGCAGATGCTATTTTCCCCTTCCTTCAGAAAATCATTGCTACTTTTCATTTCACTCATAATGGGAGTGGCTGTACACAGTGCAAATAGTACGTTCATTTCTATTTACATAATCAAAAAACTGAAAAAAAAATCACATTTGCCAGTTTTGATCAAATCAATGGAGGTCTGTTCCTTTGGAACTTCCTTATATTAGTGGCGATATCCACTCCAGGTACAAAGAGGGAAGGCTATCTCTGGCTAATATCTAATTATTCCCAACACCTGGAGGAAGAAAAATCTGGTTACAGTTCTAGAAGCGCCAGTCTTCAAATCGTTTCCGAATTGCTGTTAAAGAGCTCTCAGCACAATGCTGAAAAGAACTACTGATGTAAGAATATTTTCATCTATGATTGGAATGTAGAATCCAAATACAAAATGTATTTTTCCCCCATTTATTCCATTTTTAACACAATCTGGCCTTCCTCCGTCAATATCAGAACTGTCTAAAAGTCACTACTGCAAGATGTGGAGTGCAAGGGCAACTCACTGCCATTTAGTTAGCATTCTTCCTCATGCTGAAGTGCTATGAGGTTAACCTGCTGCCAAGTGTATCAAAGAATAGTTAGGTATCTGTTTTCCTACTAAGCCAATTTGGCCAGTTAAAAGTAGAATCATCTCATGAAGCAACTTGGGACTCAAGTTGTTTGTAGCAACATGCCCAGAAGATTTCTTAGAGACATCAATTGCTTGTATCACCCTCTTCTTTCTCCTTCCATATAAGCATCATGGCTAGTGCAGTCCATATTGTGTATGGCAATACTTTCAGGTGTCTACTGTGCCAACTTCTTTGGAACAGAAGTAATGCACAACTGTTGCATTCGGATAGCGAGCAAAGGCACTGCAAGAAAAAACAAAGTCAGCATATCAGGTTAATTATGGTATAACCTTAGTTAAGTCTACTGTTTACTACAGAAGAACACAACGATCTAGTCCAGTGACTCTCAAACTTTTTATCACTGGGACCCACTTTTTAAAATGACACTCTATTGGGACCCACCTAGGCTTACCAGACTTTAAAAAAAGGAGATCTAAAAGTTTATTTTAATAAGAAATAGTAACCAGAAAGAAGACCCTCAAATGTTTATCTCCCTATATTTGCACAAGCTTGCAAACTGTAGGAGCTGAGTTCCTTGAAGAGCAGCTACCCTGCAAACTGCAGGAGCTGAGCCCTTTGCAGGGTAATTAGCAGCAACAGTATCTGATTTTTGAAAAGCCTCAGGGTTTGAGGCAATTAGTTATCTGATCTTTCCATCACTCTTTGGTGACCCATGAAAAACTGGGTTGCGACCCACAGTTTGGGAACCACTGATCTAGTCACCTTCAGTTGTCCAGAGAACAAATACATTTTCACAAAATTAGTATTTCCAGGGTTACATCTGCACCAACATCTCTCTCTGCTGCATATAATAATGTTTTATTTTCTGCACATGTCCTTTTCTGTTTTTGCAACAGCTTTTCAAAAGGAACTAAAAATATTTTTAAAAGGGGTTTAAGAAAATTTCAGTTGAAAGTCAGAAGCACATACCTATTTCCAATCTTCTTTTTACATACACTGCAAACCTTTTCCTCTGTGATTATACATTTCACTTGCTGATGTAAAATCCGTTCCTCCTGTACCTGTGACAAGGAAAAAATTAGCAGAGCAGAATCATCAATTACAGATAGCCCAAAGATACACCCAAGTGACATTTTGCAGCTTATTGCTGCTGGTTTAGGTTTTATGCCACCTGGGGCAAGGTGGTATATAAATTTGCTAATCAATAAATACATTTTAGTTAATAGTTTTTGGATTGCAATGGATCAAATTCTTTGCCTCATATCTGGAAGCAAAAAAAACAAACAATCACACCTACACAGATAATTGTTCTAACTTTCCCCTTTATTATCTCAGGTGAGAACTATGTACACTTACTCTCAGGAATTCAGCATGGAGAAGGTTTTTAAGTATTTGACTGAACCGTCTTTTCTGAGCATTTTCTTCAAGAACTTTTTCCAGGAAGATTCTTATCTCACTGATTTGAGTATTTGCTGGGAGGAGGTTTATTGCCTAAAAGGACAACAAAAGCGAAACTGAGTAGAGAAATGTTATGATTTTGCTAAAACATGGTTCTAACTACCTCTCTGCATTTTATTTTGCCTCCACTGGAGAGAGCAGCCATAAGCAGAAACAAAAATACTCCCTAATAAATTGTGTAAATGTTCTTCTATGAGATGCTTATAGAAGCACAATGTCAATTTAATATACAAAAGCTTGTTTCTGCATGCAAAAGAGGCTCTTTGCTTTCCAGCCCATGTATCCATGTCACCATTTATTTTTAAACCCAACACCTCAAATTCTTACTTTGGTGGTATCCAGCTTGCTATGATGAAGTTCCAAAACCTGTAATGCAGCCTGGAGATTGGCTTGAGGCTCCAGTAGTTCCATTTTGATTGGTCCCAAGCAATGAACGCTAGGCGGTGAGAGATACATCCGAAGCAGGGACAGGTATACCTGTTTGACACAAAACAAAAAATACCGCACTTGATCTTTGCAAAATGTCTCAACATCAAGCTCACTAATCCACAACAGATCAAAGCCCATTAAATCTTGCAGCAGTCCTCTGTGCTTGAATGAAGTATTTACAGTTTTAGATAGCAACTTCCTAAAAGTAAAGGGTACTGGTATATATTAGCAGGAATTTGTATACCACAGTTCTCCTGCATTATCACCTTAGTCCAGGGTTCTATACATACTATGATGTAGATATGGTGCTCCTGGCACCCAACCAGTTCAGACAGGGATGATCTGTGTTCCCAAAATGAACAAAAACACTTACTATGGATACACAAGTAGACTGGCTTGATTTGACTGCAGAGGTACATTCTGGATGATGAACATGCACTCAGAACAGATACCTGAATGACGTCATTTGGCTCAGTATATAGGTCAACAGACTAACTCTTTCATTTCCAAGGTCAGCCACATCATAAGCTAGCTAAAATAAGAATGCCATGCTCTGGTGGCTAAAGTCATAATGGAAGTGGCCAGTCTGATCCTGGAGCAGAGAGTTCTACAGCCTCAGCACTGGAATGGAAGAGGCTCTCTCCCATGTTTCCACCAGCCAGGCTTCTGATGGATCCCCTGAGGATCTGACAGGAAGGTTAGGCTTTCCTTTACCTGGTCCTAAGTCATGTATACAAAGCAGCCCATGCAATACGATACAAAACTGAAATGTTTTTAAGACTCGTGCTTATAAAATCCAAGGTTTGCAAGCCCATTTTGTTCTCAATAATATATAATTGGTTTGACCATGCCATTAGATACCATTACAAACTTTACAGTGCAAGTCTATGCATGTCTACTCAGAAGTAAACCCCACTGAGTTCAGTAGAACGCACTCCCAAATAAGTGTGTATAGGGCTGCAGATTAAGAGAGGTGTGCATGTTGTACATGTGTAGTGCTGAATTCAGGATGGGGAAACAAAGCTACTCACATCTTTGTTGCCATCTCTGTTTCTGTCATAGTGTTTGTGGCAGTAACTGAAACAACAACACCAACAAACCATTCAGAGTGGCCCTGAAGCCCAGCAGATCATAGAAGTTGCATGTTTAGACTTATTAACAATTGCCAACAGATACAGAAAGATACTGAAATAGAAAAAACCTATTTGTAAAATAAACTTAAAATGGCAGCTGATAACTATTTAATCAATATATCTAAAATACTCTTTGACCACCTTTATGTTCCATTGAAGGGACTGCCACAGTGACTCAACACTATAATAAAACAATACAGATTGAGCATCCCTAAGTCAAAAATCCAAAATGCTCCAAAATCCAAAATTTGAGCACCAACATGGTGCCACAATTCCACAACTGACCTGACTTCACGTGACAGGTCACAGTAAAAATGCAGATGTACAGAAGACATGCACAAATTAAAAATATTGTATAAAATTACCTATGTGTATAAGGTGTGTATGAAACATAAATGAATTTTGTGTTTAGACTTGGGTCCCACCCCCAAGATCTCTCATTATGGATATGCAAATATTCCAAATTCTGAATCACTTCTGGTTCCAGGCATTTCGGATAACGGATACACAACCTGTATTAAAAACCAGCATTCGAACAACATCAAAATAATTTCTGATGGACTAAGACAAGTTTGCCTACTCAGGAGTAAACGCACGATATGGCTCAATTTCACTTTCCATAGGGCTCCACGCATTTTTATTTTCTGGTTTTTTGGCCATACCTTTTGATAGAATGGAGATATTTCATTGCATTGTGCTGTAAATTCTTCATCGAATAGTATATAACAGGAAGGTATTTCTAAAAACCGCGATTTTGGTCACTTGTGTTGTCACCCCCCCAAAGTGGGTACCTAAGGCAGACCGCCCCCCACTAGCTATACCACTGCAACAGAGCATCATTTTCTGAGAAAAGACGTACTTTTCAGCCATTTTGGTGTCTTTCAGGATGTGAACATATATAAAAAGAGCTTGTTCGTGCTTTCCCATCCGCCCCAATAGCAAAGCCCGTTCTTCTAGAAGGCCTGGGGGCAGAAGGACAAAATAGCTGTTATTACCCTCAACAGTAATGTAATTGGTCAAGGAAAACAAGTCATTAAAATGAACCAAAAAGCAGGCAGGAACTAAGTGTTGGAGGCTGGGACTACTTTTAATACAGTATCTGGAAGTATAAAAGTACTGAAAAACTGGTATCAATACAGAATGCCAGCAGCAGAAAACTATCTACCAAGGATACCTTTTGCAATATTTGTGGGGTATTTAACAGAAAAAAAATGCTAAAGAAATTAAACTTAATCCTGTGGATTGGCATGTAGACAGCAACACCAAGGGACTCCCTCTTACCATCAAAGGGAAAGTCGCTGATGAGCTGCTCAGCGTCATAGCAACAGGAAGTCTCAAGAAAGGAAAGAAGCTTCTGCCGGTACTCTCCCAGTTCCCCCTCCTCCTCTCCAGCAGGTACTGGTGCTTTATCTATAAGGAAAGGTAACAATATCATCAGAGAAGCATTTAAATGAAACTCACTACAGCACCCCACTCCTGTGTAGATACAGAAGGAAACAAACCATGTTGGTAAACTCCAGGCAGAAAAAAGACAACACTTCTGAAAAGGAATTCCCAAACTGCTGCAGTGTTTAGTAGCCAATGATGATTTGTGCTAACCAGCAGGAACATACTAAAAGCACAGTCTTATCTATGGTTACTTTGAAGGAAGCCCCACTGTGTTCATTGGGTCTCATTCCAGAGCAAGGATTGAGGTTCAAATGCCTCTGAACACATAAAGACTGACTTTGTCATTCCACTAAGCAAATGCAGTCTGACCCCCGTGCCTCCATTAATAATAAATAATAATAATAATAACTTTATTTCTACCCCGCCTTTCTCCCCGAAGGGACTCAAGGCGGCTTACAACATATTAAAAACAATTTAAAAAACAAATAAAAACATATTAACACATACTAAAAACAGCAGTCAGAGTAAAAAAAATAGGTAAAAAGAGCATAGAGCAGCAGCAAGTCATAAAAGAATCAGGCCTGTAAAAAAAAATATTAAAAGATGTTAAAAAGATGTTAAAAGGCCAAGAACTCAGAAGGCCTGTTTAAACAGAAGGGTCTTCAGGCCTTGCCGAAAGGTCTCAAGAGAGGGAGCCATTCTTAAGTCAAGGGGAAGGGAGTTCCATAGCGTTGGTGCCACTACTGAGAAGGCCCTATTTCTTGCAGCCGCCTCACGTACCTCCCTAGGCGGCGGCACTTGTAAGAAGGCCTTCTCTGATGACCTGAGAGGGCGAGCCGGATTGTACGGGAGCAGGCGATCTCTAAGATACCCTGGTCCAGAGCAGTATAGGGCTTTAAAGGTCAATACCAGCACCTTGAATTGGGCCCGGAAACGAATGGGCAGCCAGTGCAGCCGCCATTAAAAGAGAAAAACTTACAGGATAGATGCCACACGCCTAACACCATCCCTCTCTCTTACAAGTATACTGTACATAACAGATAAACACAGTTGCTCTGCCCAAACCACCCTGTCCTGGCTTCCACCTCCCCCCACAACACCTGTCCAACGGCTCTTCACAAAAATATTTTCTCCCCGCCCTACAACTCTCAACTTAAGCAGAATCTCTGTTTGCACCAAAAACCTATACAGCAGTGGTTCTCAAACATTCAGGACCCACTTTTTAGAATGAGAATCTGTCAGGATCCACCGGAAGAGATGTCATGACCAGAAGTGAGTGACCATCATCAAGCAAGAAAATTTTCAACAATGCTAGGCTGCAATCCTACCCACACTTACCTAGGAATAAGTTCCATTTACTATCGTTTTTAAAAGAATATACATAGTAGCTTGTTAAAAGTACAGGTCTGTAACATTTCCCCAAATGCAGTCACATACCATGGGAGCATCAAGTCTAATATATTAAAAAATAAAATATTGAAATGAATGGGACCCACCTGAAATTGACTCGCGACCCACCTAGTGGGTCCCAACCCACAGTGTGAGAAACACTGCTGTACAGGATTTCATTTCTGAGATGACACAGTCCAACAGAACCCATTTTCAATATCAAAGCAAAAGAGGCAAGCAAGCACCATCTTTCCCTCTATGGACAGTCATGCTAGGATTTAGTTTTTGTCCTGCCAAATTTCCTTGCACAGCAACTTGATTCCTAACTGGTCTTTTAAAACTATTTTCAAATCAGCACTGAGGCTGGACAGAGCAGCTGGAGCAAGTTTGTGTAAAGCTTCTGCTTTTTTCTTTTCTAGGATGTAAACTGGGGATGGAGGAAGAGAAGCTACCAACCCTTAGCTTGCAGCTAGCAGCCTGTGCACACTGCGACAGAGGGCAAGTCTGGGAGATTTGGCAGGGGCTGAGGGAAAGGGACCCTGCTGCTTTGGGGAGAGCTGAAGAAAAACAGCATGCACGAAGCTGCCAACAGTACATCATTTTAAACAATTGTGCTTCCAGCCTCAACTCAGAGTACTCTGGGTCGTGGCAGGATTAATGAGACAATGGTAGGGTAGGCAGCATAATTTACCTGCTCAACAGGGAAAAAACTGGCAGCTTGGCTTGCTGTTTTTTCCCCTTGTTTTTTTTTAAGAGCAAAATATTACAACTTCTAGCTGGACAGTGCACCCCAAGTTGGACTGCCAGAATTAAATTCATAGTTGCCGTGGTGATTCTAGCACCTGTATTTGTGAATTCCTGTTTCCTAAGCATCTCTTTAAAGTAAATATTCTTTTTAATAATGGTCCTAAGCAGCACAGATCAAGGCACAAAGATAAATTAATTGGTTACCTACAGTCTCAAACCTACAGAATTGGCTTTCCCCAAATATGTTTTGTCTGCAGCTTTTGTACACCATAGTCTGGCTTAGGGCGCAATCCTAACCCCTTATATCAGTGCTTTCCAGCACTGGCATAGCGGTGCCAATGGGACATGTGCTGCAACCTGCTGCTGGGTGTCACTCATGGAGGTCTCCTCAAAGTAAGGGAATGTTTGTTCCCTTTCCTCAGAGTTGCATTGCCCTTATGTCAATGCTGGAAAGCACTGACATAAGAGGTTAGGATTGAGCCCTTAGTCTCTCTTATTATTGTATACTTAAGCAGAGCAAAGATATAACTACCTGGAGGGAAATAGTTGAGATATTCCTTCATTAAACCTTGCACTTTCTCACAGTAGAGCTGAATCAGGCAGTTATGGAAATGGGAGCCAGACTCTTCCCAGACATGGATTATATGTTCCTGTGAAAACACGACCACATCCAATGCAAAAAAAGTGACTGTAGAAAACCCTCCCTCTTCCACCAACATTTCAAAGTTTGATCAGGACAAGGAACTCCAAAAGGTGACAAAACACCATCTGGATTAGTTGCTACTATATTAAAGACTTTAAAGTTTGTGGTTGCACAAGTCTGCTGGACAGATCTACAAGAAATGCTATCACCTCAGCAATAGGTATTGCTACAATATGAGTTCTTACCAAGTAAGGAATAGCCAGATTCTTAAAGCTCTCAGTCAAGAAGCTAAGAACCCTATAGCGTGGGAGCAATTCCACCTCCGGAAGATCTTCTGTAAAGATCTGCAAGTGAAAAGTTGAATTCACAAGTGGAGTTTTGCACATTTATCTATCAATCATTTATTTTGGAGATTTTTATCCCACCTTTCAGCCTCCAAAGTGACCCTGAAGCATCTCACATCAAAGTTTTCACAATGAGCTCTTTCATATAATATGCATATAAAGTACTGTACAGAAGATAGAATAGTAGCAAAATCTGCTGACTGGTTCAGATCTGCTTAGTCTTGCACAAATCACGGATGACGCATTTTACAAAATATACACTCGTTTATCTGAGAAAAACCAAATATTTCTATTCACAAAATGGCTCACAGTGGCTCTCTGATGGAGAGACAAACTTGGGGGACTTTCTGCTGGGAACTGGTTGCAATTCCAGGCAAATTCCATTCATTTCAAAAAGTGTGCACAGGAGATGTTAAAGACACAATTCATCTGACTCTAAAACAAGCAAACATACTCATTTTCCAGAAGTGCCCACTGTAACAAATGAAGGCAGGACACTATTTAACACACCCATGTTTGGCTTTTTTTAGTTGTTACAACAGGCATTTAACAGGTCCTCAAAGTGTTCACAGAGACTTCTTTTAAAAAAGAAAACCCTTTTAATGGAACAATGGAGAGAGCTGCCATTTTCAGTGACTTTCATCCACCAAACTGAAGCTCCAACATCATTTAGCTGCATAAAGTAGCTTGTGTGGTAAGATTGGTCAGTTTTCACCACCTATGTGGGGAGCTGCTGCATGTTAACTAGTCCATCACAACTGCTACTTGGAGCAATGTAAGGTGACATCTGTGTGGGGTCTGTCAAATACATGTCATTTTTAACACACACTTAGGAATGGAAACCAATGCCAAATATTATAGCAGCCTACTCTAAGAATGATCCTAATCCTCTCTTGCGCCCTCTTTCATTTTCCAGTGTCAGCAGGCAAGCTTACTTTCAGTCCATCCTCAGGAAAGTCTCTCAGCACCCAAATAGAATAGGAAAATATCAAATTCAAGTTCTCAGTACCTGGAAAAAAGAAACAAAGAAGAACCAAAGTTGAAAAGAACCACATTATGAGAATGTACACAATAAAATAAGGTGCACAAATGACAACCAGTCATTTGGCTATCCGTTTCTGATTGCAGTTAAAAGTGATGATTTTAATACAAGATCCTAAAAGTGACTAGGATCCTATGCACCTCCTAACGTGCCTTCTCCCATAGGATCCTCATTCCACTTTTGGATGTTAGACTGGTAAATTCATGAGATAGATGCTGCTGCTCTTACAGAACCTGCCAGGCTCAACCATGGAAGTTTCTTTGGACTGACGAAGACGTACAAGTCTCACACTTTATAGCACAGTGGATTGCTGTTCTTTGGTTTTCATACAGTTTCACTCAACATATTTTTTGATTAACCCAAGCATGGGGGGGGGGGTGTTTTTGTGAGCCATCATGAGTTCTGTGTACAGATGGGCCATAAGGTTTGAAGGCAGAAGTTATACAACTCGATTACACTCACCTAAATGTTGCAAATACTGAACTGTCCTCTCATGGCCCTTCAACGGCGAGTTGGCTTTCTTTGATTGGTCCACTAGAACCTGCAAAGCTTCAATAAAATAGAAGCAAGGACTACCCTTTAGATTAAAGCAGCTTCCGACTTCATTCAAGACAATTGGTCTTTAGTCAACACAAAGGAAGTACATTTGCCTTCAGCACAAGTGAGAGGCAGTCCTTTCACACACAACAAACTGAAGCACCAGAACAGACAGACAAGGAAAGGAAACTGTGGGGCACTTTGTTTCCACCTAGATGCCTAGGATGCCTAAATGACTAGATGCCTTTAAAAGGGGATTGGACAAATTTCTGGAGGAAAAATCCACTATGGGTTACAAGCCATGATGCATATGTGCAACTTCCTGATTTTAGAAATGGGCATGTCAGAATGCCAGATGCAAGGGAGGGCACCAGGATGCAGGTCTCTTGTTATCTGGTGTGCTTCCTGGGGCATTTGGTGGACTGCTGTGAGATACAGGAAGCTGTACTAGATGGGCCTATGGCCTGATCCAGTGGGGCCGCTCTTATGTCCCAGGAGAATTTAGCAACAGGAGAATGTACAGGAGAATGTAGCAATGATGGTTCTGCAATGGGGAGGTGGCTGTAGCATATAACAACATCAGTATACTGCTATACTGTATATATGCACTAAAAAAAAAAAGAACTAGGAACACTTTCACAGGATTGTAAGTCTCTTTTTGACGCCTGTCTTAGTACTAAAAACCTATTTAATAAGGGGAGATTGCATTAATTTAAAAAAATGGAGCATGGCTTTCCATGGAAGAGAAACTGGACATCACTTACAGTGTTTATACCAGTACCACATCAGTCATACCCCAGCTCCAAAAACTGACAGTAGACCTTTATACTCAAATCTCATCATCCCCGTTAACTAGCAAAGTCAGTTCCATTCCTCTCAATCTGTTACACGAGACTGCCCCTATATCTGCAATTGACCGACTATGACCATGAACCACAGAACTTCCAAAATATACGTATATCCCGGAGAATACCCCCAAACAAGCCAGAACCACTTTTTCCAGAATGGTTCCAATTGCAAAGATGGTTATAAATTTTTTTAACATATCATTAAACCAGGATGAGTGTGAAGCTAGAAAGATCTCAACTCACTCACACACCTTTTCTGCTCCCCTCTCCATGGCACTTACCTTTTTCATGCAGACCTTTCTTTTCATACAATATGATCAGCTCACTGTACTTGTGGGCTTTCTTGAGCACATGTTCACTTTCTTCAATATGGCAGTGATTGTTCTCCAGTCGCAACAGTGGTGCCACCAGGGCTACATTTGTCTGTCAATAAGGGAGAACAACTTAAAAGAATCAAACGGTTTCACTTTCCGATTTATCTTTTGGGGTACTTGGTAGTAATACCAACAATCAACAACAAACTTGGCATTTAATAATATAATGCATTTGTATACAGCAAAGTTATGTATTTAATGAGGAGCGGCACAAACAAGCTTAAAATTCTTTCTGTTCCTACAATATGGGGGAGGGAGGAGGCAGGAAAATCCAAAATATTGTTGGGTACTTTTCTTTAAAAACAAAGCACATCGCTCCTCCATGCCCAGCCTTTTATCTGAAGCAGCCAAGCAATCAATTCACTAACTCCCAATGGGCTGTTAACTCAGTGCTAGTTTCAATCCTTGGCATCTCCAGATGTGGGGAGGGGGAAGACTCATTCCTGAAACACTGGAGAGCTGCTTCAAATCCATGGAGACAATACTGAGCCTGATGGCTCAATAATTCAGTATAAGGAAGTTACATATGTTCACCTCCAGCACACTGCAGCAGCATTAGAGGGGCTGCAGGTGCTGCACTCCGCACATGTCAACATTAAGGGCTGGAACAGCAAGGGATGCAATAATGCACCCAGGTCACAATGCTGTTTCCAGCTGGAACTGCCCTCTTCTAAGTTCTTCTGAAGAACTGGTGTAGCTACAGGGGTGCAGCGCAGTAAGTATTGCAGATACCTCAATGTGCCATGTAAGCGGCTGCTCCCACTCGCTGCCATCACTGCCCAGAATGGCTCAGACAGCGAGTGGGAGGGATGGCTTACATGGCACATTAAGGTACCTGCAATACCCACCACGCTGCAACCCCTCTGGCTATGCTACTGCTCTGAAGGGCTGCTTTGAAGAAGCAGAGTACTTACATGGAGGTAGCATTTCAACAGGGTGGTATCAATGATCTGCAGCAGCTTCTTTTTGGATTTGATGGTGGGCGTTCCCTCCATGAGGGGAGAAGTGCTGGACTGATGGTCTGAATCATTCAGCTTCTTCACCAACTGACTTCTTTTCTGCAAAAATTAAGAGCAAATGTTGGAAGGAGCAAAGCCACACTACTGCTTGCCCATATCACCCCAGGGAACAGTCACTACCAAAGATCCCCATAGTAGATGGTTGGTGCTTACCTGAGTTAGGTAATCTATAAGTGCCAAGTGTGCTTTCTCCAGCTCTGCCGGAGAGAGGACTGGCACTGGGTTGGGATACTGGAGCTGTTTTTTGTAATCACTAGGCAACAGTTCAGGATAAAGACCCATCACATGGGTAGGATCTTAAAAAAAAAAACAGCAGGGATTGGTCATAATATTTCTAAATTATATTGCATAAAATATATTCAGGTTAACTTTAAAAAATGTATGAACCTCTGCATACCCAAAGGACTTAACTCTTCTTTACCAGAGATAGTAAAGAAATCATGGAGGCTAGCAACCAGACACGTGCACCAAAAGCAAAGTCAATCAGAGAGAAGGGAAAGTCCTCGTGCTTTGATCTTCATTCCTGCTCTAACAAGCTAAAAGCCTCCAAGTCCACAACTTTGTTCACTAACCTTCTATGCAGAGCTATAAGAATTCAGTGACAAAAACAGCAAACCACTCACTGGGCTCCCTCAATTAAAACTAATGTCTATTCAATTTCCAGTTTTTAAAAAAAGTTATAGGGAAGGAAACCCCAAGAGTTCACAACTGCCCTAGACAATCAAATCCCTTGCCCAACTGTCCTCAAGGCCAGTTTTCATATACTGGGTCCCCTGTGTGGAGCGGCTAAAAATTCTTCCATGATTTGGAACTAACTCCAAATTTTAGGACCAGGAAGAAAAGGTTTAACATTTACAGGTTGATTTCCATGTGGATTGGTCCGATCGTGCCATATATGAGCAGAGGATGCCTCACAACTGGGCCAATCCACATGACAACACTTTTGGTTCCGAAATAGAAGTGCTTCATCACAAGAAGACTTCCACGAGCATGTGCTGATACCCAGTCAAGTTTGGATATCAAGATTCTGCAATGTAACCAGTTATCACAGCCATAGTCAATTCCAGGCTGATGATACAAGGACATCTGCAAGAGGGTTCTGAAGGCCTTAGGAGTGGACCTCAACAAGTGGGAAACCCTGGCCTCTGAGCGGCCCACTTGGAGGCAGGCTGTGCAGCACGGCCTTTCCCAGTTTGAAGAGACACTTGGCCAACAGACTGAGGCAAAGAGGCAAAGAAGGAAGGCCCATAGCCAGGGAGACAGACCAGGGACAGACTGCACTTGCTCCCAGTGTGGAAGGGATTGTCACTCCCGAATCGGCCTTTTCAGCCACACTAGACGCTGTTCCAGAACCACCTTTCAGAGCACGATACCAGAGTCTTTCGAGACTGAAGGCTGCCAACAACCCAGTCAATTCCAAGAAACATTCAGCAAAGTGCCCCCTATGCCTGTCCCCCACAATCTGGGTGGGCCCTGTAAGCATCACTTCACAGCCACACAAGGGCTATGCACACAGAGGTGGTCTCCAGGATCAGCACTGAACTCTTTACAGTTGTCCAATGAGGCCAATCCCATCACTGGATCTGATCACAGCCCATGGCCATGTGAGTGCACCTTAAGCTGGTGTCATAAAGAAGTTGATATCAAGACCACTACATAAGAACGAATAGCAGCAGTCCCTGAATTTTAAGAAAAATCACTTTATTTTGAAGTTCAGCATCAGATTTTGATTACAGTACTCTCCCATATCCATAGAATATGGTACTCCTTCAAATCCAGGCTACATAACTAATTTACCTGTCCCAAGTTTGGCAAAGACCTGCATGGATTCATCAAAGCGCTTTTGGCAGAAGAGGTTGAAGGCATAGAGATTCTTAATATGGTGAATCTGCTGTTGCTTTTCGCTGTCAGAGTCATCTTTCATATCCTAACAAATTAAGCAGAATATTTTTCCTAAGAATAAATATTTGACAGACGTGATCTGAATAGCACTATTTGAAAGAAAGAAAGAAAAACCCAGTACTAAAACAATATAGACCTCAAAAATGACAGGAGCAAAGTCTTTACAGCAAACTGAAAAATGGAGGCACAGTAGTTAGAAAAAAGGTGAGGGTCACAAGACAAAATGCCAATTGTATTTATGGCAGCCAAGAGGAAGATTATATCAAAGAACCATTCAAAACAGAAGCACAATAATAAAATCCAGAATTAAAATTCTGGAGTTTAGAGCATGAGCACTAAATTATGGATTTATCACACACTCTGCGGCTTAATTAATAGAAAATTTAAAACAAGTCCTGCAACATTGACAGGGTGCAGCCTACAAAAGTCATCAGTCCATACAGATAGAGGCTGAGAATGCCTTTAACCCACCACTTACTGCCAGCTGCAGAGCCAATTCAAACTGTTTATCTTGGAGAAGCTGCTGTATCTGGGCTGCAATGGAAACCGGAATGAGACGCCAAACAAAATGATTGCTGGCCACGTACACAATATTTGTACTAAAGAAGAAGAGGAGGGGAAAAAGTTACCAACATGCTATAATAGAACGAGAAATTTCCTCTTCTGTGATCCACGCACATTTTAAACATTACAAATTTCAAAGCTAACAAATTCAGTACAGAAGTGCCCACATGGCATTAAAGCTCATTAATGCTTGAATAACTATCTGTGAAGGATAGTTTCACATCAGCCTGCCCACACTCACCACTGGATGCCAGTGTCCAGTTGCCAATCTAAGTGTGGTTGGGGACGGCACAGGACAGGGCCTTCTTAGCAGTAGCCCCCCAACTTCAGAATATTTTCCCCCCAGGAGGCTCAACCATCATCATGAAAAGAGTACTTTTCATCGCTTGCTTCCCAGGCTCATTTTGCTGTTATGGTGGTTTTAAAAAAAACTTTCTGATTGCTTTATAAAACGGTTGCAAGCTGTCTTACTGGGCCCTTTAGTGGGACCAAAAAGAGGCCTAAAATTATTTCAAATTAAAACCAAACACACTTATGAAAAAGGCAAGCAACTAAGACTTTCATACCCTCCAGATGTAATGAAACGTGGCCTCTGCAGCTCAATGCTCTGCACCAGGAGACGGGGTTCAAAAGTACGAATCTCTACATATCTTGGCAGTACTGCCACAATGTACGGTGGCTGATATTCTGTTTTGGAAATGGAACAGTCAGTAACATGATATGGTTCTAGAGAAAAGAAGCAGTTTTCAAGCAGTGATTTGTGTTTAGAAGGGGACAGCAAGTGTCTTTGTTCATCCCTGTTTAGCAGAGGTTGCTGCTTGTGTTTCTCTGTAGATTGCGAGCCCCTTTGGGATAGGAAGCATCTTTCCATTCTTTTGGCTGCATAAACTGCTCTGAGGACTTTCTGATGAAAAAAAGTCTTAACACCTCAATCCTGTCCGACACTGGTGCAGTGGGGCACACCCCCTATCCCGCATTGGATTACAGGAGACAGGAGGTCTCTTTCATGTAGTACCAAGCCTGCTCAATAGAGCTACTCAGAGCTGTGTCAGCTATTTAGCTGGCACAGAACCAAGTAGCCCCGTGTAACGCCTGCAGGTCCGGGACAGGGATTAGGACGTGGCAGAGGCCTGGTCTGTGTCCCTGCCCCCTCCCTGAACTCCTTCAGCCCCAAAACATCCTCTCTCTGCCTCCAGAACACCCTCTTCCACCCCGCACAAAACATACCTGCCCTAGCAGCTGTCGAGTGGATTACCACACCTAGAGGATGGCACAGGCCTTCCTGCTGTGCAGCTTACTCAATCATGTGTCAAAAAGCACTTTGTGGCACTTTTACAACACCCAGTGCTGCTGCTGCAGCTGCAATCCCAGTGTTCTCATTCTATAGGACTGGACTGTAAACACTGCTAACACCAACTTAACTAATAAATATTACTAGTTTGTCTTTAATCTTATGCCTTTCAACCACACCCTCAGAGCATAGTTTGAGTAGCACTGTGACCACTTTACTTACAGAGAAACTAAGGCAAAAAAACACTGAAAGAAGGCAGAACGAGAGATTAAACTACACCATGCATTCAGACTAGTCACCTTCTCCCATTGCATCTTAAACAAAAATCAGCTCAGTCACCCATCTAGCCAATCTCATTAACTTGTATGGGATTCCGATGGACAAGAACAACTATCGCTGGGTTCAAAGAAGACCAAGAACTATAAGTTCTCACCCATGGCTATTGGGATATCAGTCCAGTTCAATGCACACTTCTGAGTACAAGTTCCTTCTTCATTTAACACAACTGTTAAGTCATCTTGGCCAACAGCAACTTTGCCATCTGCTAAGGGAGCCACCAGCGGCTCAAGCTGCTTTCCTGTAGGGAAGAGTTCTTTAATGGACCCTTTTCCATCCACCTATGAGGAGGAAAAACAAAGTCAATCATTCTAAGTAAGCTGTCACATTAGGCTGGCTTGAGACGCTGCGATCAGATTAGGCTGGCTTTTGCCATCCCAGCGTCTCATGCAATTAAGACCTTGCAAACCATTAACAAACCAATATTTTCTGAGAAACCTAAAGCATAGCTGACTACACAGTGACTAATGAAGTAGCAAATAAACTCAACCTTCCACTCCCATCATCCGAAAAATTAACATTGTTTCAAGCTTAGCCCTAAATCTTGCTCTTACCCTTATGAGATAATAGTCCCTCTTGAAACCCACACAGATGGAATTTTCACACCAGGCCATTGACTTGGGTACATCTGGCACACTGAAGTCTCCCTGGAAAGCAAAGAACATAGCTGGCTAAAGTAATGTCACCAGGGGTTCAAAAATGTACCCCGTTATCCTAATCTGTCCTGAAAACTCTGTGGACACACACCAGCCCCCATGATCTGCCCCCAAACAATCTAGTTAACATAAATTAAACATAATAACATTTGAAATCTCTCTCTAAACAAAAACAGAACCCAATTCAAGTCTATCCTCCCCCCCTCCCCCCGCCTACACCTTCTCATTTCAGGCCAGTTCCACACAGGAAACACTCTTGTAACAATACACAAACAATTATCTGAAGGCAAAATCAACAAGTATTTTGTTGGATCCATGACCAAAGGATATGCAGCCTCACCTGCAGTTTAACTTGCATCACCATGAAGGAGAGTATAAGAGCTCAGGGACACAGCTGTGGGACTGCAGCTACTGCAGAAGCAACTTTTGGTACGCACAGGACACTTTCCATTCTAGTGTGAGCCTAAATATGATGCTGCTAATTTTCAGAAATTAATTTCTATATTTAAAAGAGACTTAGGATTGTGTTTGGTTTTCTGCATTACTGTATCCAACAGCTGACGTTGCAAAGATGAGTAGACCTGGCCTCCACATTGGGAAGCCCAGTAGACCAGGGCTCAAAAGACTTTCCGCTGTTGCCACCCTCCCCCAGCCCCATTTTGCCCCTTCCCAACCCTTGTCGCCAACTTCTCCCACCCTTGTTGCCATCCTCCCCCTGCTCTCTCCCCTTTGGGAAGGGGCCCTAAAGAAGTTTTGTATCCCTTGATAAGATTCCTCTCAGAGGCCCTGTGAGCGGTGAGCTACTACTCGTGGGGTAGATTGTGGTGGGATAGAAGATAATGGTCCACTGCAGCCATTGTTCCCCACTGCCTCCCAAATGTGATCCTGGCCCTTGTGCCACCTGAGGCCAGGACTGCAAAATGCTGCCCCCCCCCCCAATGTGTCCGGAGGCCTAAAAACATTACTTCCTGTTTCAACTGAAAAACGGAAGTGACATTTTAGGCCTTCTGAGGGTCAGAGAGGCTGCGCGCAGCCTCCCCAGCTCTCATAAGGCCTTGTAAGGCTCTGTAAATGGGTCTATCAACAAAACAAACAAACAAAAAAACAGGCAGCAGGTGGAGGGAGACATGGTGGCGCACACAAATGTTCCCTTACCTTGAGGAGGTCTCTGTGACTGCCACCACAGGATGCAGTGTGCACCCCATTAGCACACTGCATCAGCCCAGGAAAGTTGCATAGGTTTGGGCCCTAAGAGTTAAACTGGCTGTAAGAGCTAAGGAAGAACTCTTGCTAGGGCATGGGGGCAAGCCATCAACACTGGGCTCAACTCACCTGCAGCTCATGGAACTCTCTGTCCTTCCAGAAATACAGCTGCAGCTTCTTTTTCACTGCCACGCACATCCTCAGGACCTCTTCCCCCGTACCAGAGTGCTGTGAAAACAGATAGGTCTTCATGCATGAGTACTAGAAAACTGTGCATTAATGCATAAGCTTAGCCCCCTGAAAGCCCAGATTCTATTACTGAAATGCGCATGTTTGATAATTTTGCATAATTTATTCCAAGGAGTGTTCAAATTTTTTTTTTGCAGGTTTCATTTTTTAAAAAAATGAAAAAGCCAGAAAATGATGTTATGTGTTTTTATTCTAAGTTCTAATCCAAATTCTCATCTTTATTAATTTTAAATGCTTTACAAGTGTACTAGGTAGGTGATAAGGTGTCAACAGATACACTATTAGCCACAGTATTATTTCTAACTGGAAAAATAATCTATTTTAATTTCTGGAAACCAAAATGTTGTGTTTTGTGTTTTAACTCATTACACAGGCCTACAAAATTGAGGGTCAGAAACGTTTTTCCCAAATTTTATGGTGGTTTGATATGAATTTGGGGTGCCAATTCCAAAAAATGGCATCCATTTTGCCCTATCACGTCTAGTTTTGGAGATATAGTATCGGCTCATTAGTGAATGGTTCAAGCAGCTTCCACATGAATCAGCACCCCAAATATACCCAGGAATTAGTGCAATGTTTAAGGAAGCAAAATGTGTGTTGGCCTGTGTTATTAACAAAAACAAACCCTTAATATTCCACATCTAACATTCAGGTTTTCAGAACATGGGGAATACTTTTAGCAATGACTGGAAGACTAGCAGGGCATACAATGGCAAACTTACCCCTTCTCACTCAACCTATAGCATCCATCCTTATTAAGGCACTCACAATCTCAATCCCAGGGACACAGTGGTAAATTCTTATTCTAGGTGTTTCTCTGGGACAGCAAGGCCTTCAAACAACCAATCTGTTCAAAGGCCCATTGAGACTATAAATGACCCACACCAGATTAAAACAGAGGATCATAACCTCCCCATTCGCCCAGTGACGCAGAAGTGCCTTACAGCACTTTTGCAACACCGGGAGGCCAACACAGGGGACTCAAGTGCAGAAACTGCATTAAGACCGAGCAGCATGAATCTTACTGAAATGGAAATCTAAAGATGCATTTTAAGCATCTTTTTTTCTGACATGCAATTTTCAGAGTAAAGTAATGGACAATCCACTTCCCATAAAATCTGCCACCACCTTGTAAACAACTCTTTCCCTTTTAAATTTCTCCCACCCAGTTCACACAATTATAAACGTCAGTGCTCCTTCCAAGATTGGAGAAAGCATGCACATGCTCTCTACTTGCCCCTACCTGCAAATCACACGTGAAGAGAGTTGCACCCCGTGCCTTGGAAACCGTGGTGATCTGTTGAAACGTCAACAGGTCGTGAACATAAATGTTGTTTTCTGTTTGGGACAAAAGATCCAAATTACTGTTTGAATTACAGCAGAACCACTTTAAAGTTGGGGACAAGCAAAAAGTATTCTACTTTAAAACCAAATGATTAATACTGTTTTGGACCACAGCTTTGCAAACATTTCTCACTGCCTCATCAATTCTAAGGTGCCTGTTGTCTAGCCAAAATTTGCTAGTAGGGGAAGCTCTGTGGAATGCAGTGAAATGACTCCGTGAAGCAGGAGACAAGACTGAACATCTGTTTGTTATAGGAAATATTTAAGGTTTAGTAGAACCTTTTAAGAAATCTAGTAGGTACTAAACAGATTTAACAGAAGCATGATACAATCTATTATAAGGTGCTTCAAATCAGAATTTAATACTAAAGTATTACCTTACCTAAGTATTTCACTTACCTAACAAACTGACCAAAATTTTGAACTGAGATACAACGTGAATCTACAAATGAGAGAGAACATTCTTGTGAATGAGCTGCATTCAAAGCTTATTTACTTGTCAAAACCCGGTAGATTTATAAATAGGCTGCCCACCTTCAGCAAAGTAACCCTGCAGTGATAGTGGCAGACTGTCCAAGGGTCAAATCCTATCCAACTTTCCAGCCCTGGCGTAGCTGTGCCAATGGGATGTGCACAGCACCCTGTGGTAGGAGAGTAGTTACAGAGGCCTCCACAAGGTAAGGGAATGTTTGTCCCCTCACCTTGGGACTGCATTGCAGCTGCACCGGCGCAGAAAAGTTGAATAGGATTGGGCCCTAAATTACCATATTTTTCGCTCCATAAGACGCACTTCCCCCCCCCCCAGAAAGTGTGTGCGTCTTATGGAGCGAATACTGCCAAAAAAAAAACCTCCGCCCCAGCCCCAGCCCTGGCCCTGCCCCCTCGCTCTGCTCTGCTTCCCCGGGCAGTCAGAGGCTACTCAGAAGTAAGTCTCAGAGTCACTGGGGCTCACTCCCAGGAAAGCGTGGGTAGGGTGGCAGTCTCACTGCGCAAGCCCACGTGTCTACTCAGAAGTAAGTCTCAGAGTCAGTGGGGCTCACTCCCAGTAAAGCGTGGGTGGGGTGGCAGTCTGCCCAAGCCCGCTTGTCTACTCAGAAGTAAGTCACAGAGTCACTGGGGCTCACTCCCAGTAAAGCGTGGGTGAGGTAGCAGTCTCACTGCCCAATCCTGTGCATGCCTACTCTGAAGTAAGTCCCATTAGGGTCAGGGGGGCTTACTCCCAGGAAAGCCTCTCTCTTCCCCCCCCCCAAGCCTGGAGCATCACAGCCTCTCTTTCCCCCCCACCCCAAGCCTGGAGCATCACAGACTCTTGCTTCCCCCCCCAAGCCTAGAGCATCACAGACTCTTCCCCCCCCCCCAAGCCTGGAGCATCACAACTTCTCTGCAACACAAACACTTTCCCCCCTCTCTCACACACACATGCTGCCCCCTTCTCTCACACACACAGATGCTCTGCCCCCCACACACACACTCACACAGCAGGGGAGGGGCGCTTTCACTCATCTCATCCAGCATCTGAATGTAAGCCCCCCCCCCCCCATCACAAAGAAAAAACTGTCTCCTTGGTCAGAATGCCAGTGTTTGCTTATTGCACAAGCCCCAGGTAAGGCTCGGTTCTCACCATAAATCCAGAGGTTTGTTGTGTCTTGAGAATTCAAGTTGTGGTTGGACTTTCCACTTGTTCATTTGTATTGGAATCACAGAAGAACTGGCGAGGAGGTAGATGTGGTGTCAGCAGTGGCCCCTTTAAGGGTAAGGCCTGGGCATTCAGCAGAGTGTGCTGCATAGCTGCAGCCACTGGAAGGCAATAGGGCCCTCAGGGATATAAGGAGTACCTGAGGCAGAAAGGGTTTGTGGGTTTTGAAGGAGTGCAGGTTGGAGAGGAGACTGACTGGGTTTATTGAATTTGGAATCTGACTGTGGATTGTGACTGGACTTGTATACCCTGATGGATTTGACTGACCTTGGACTGTAATTTGGCTTATTGGTTCTGGACTCTGATTTGGCAACTCTGATTGATGGGACTGATTTACTTGGCATCTGTAGACTGGAACTGGACTCACTTTTGCTTGCTGCACTAGTGAGTTGCACAAGGGGGACTGATCAGCCTTAAGCGGGCACAAGGCCCAGTGGATTAGGATTTGGCAGAACATCATTGTAACAGAAAGATAATGTGATCCCCTATTTGTGTGCACCTGCTTTTGTGAGCTTCATAAATTCTGACTCTAATGATGATGAGTTCTTGGGGCTTCCAGAAAACTAGAGTACTCAAACCTTTAAGTCTCTCCATTTGTTAATGACAGTGATAATGGTTCTTAATGCCACTGTTGACTGCTGTTCACTTTACATGGTTCAAATGTTATTCTGTTATAGTTTATTAAATATTTTATTACACTATTTGGTTCAGAATATTTTTCCTGTTTTCCTCCACTAAAAACTAGGTGCGTCTTATGGTCAGGTGTGTCTTATGGAGCGAAAAATACGGTACTAGTTCTGGTTTGTAATTTAGGCAACAAAGGCAACAAACTTAGGCAACAAAGCCCATTTCAGCTGAAAGTCCGGCTTGTATGTTTTCACAGAATTTTTAAAAATATAACGTTAATGAATGCCACAACAATATTTAGTACTTATGCCAGTGTAAAGACTTGATGAACTTGATTTGCTCCTTAGTGATAAGCATCATGAGTAACTTATCTGAAATGCTCAGAAATAGGATATATGGCATACTCTCAAGTTATCTTCCTAACCCTAGGAGAAGAGTGAAGAAAGTAAAAAAAAAAATAAAGCTCTGCTTCTCCATTAACGGTGTTGCTGTTTGCATTGGTTAAATGTGATGCTCTAAATCAGGGGTGCTCAATAGGTGGATTGCGATCTACTGGTAGATCGCGAGGCAAAATGAGTAGATCGCGGAGTGCCGACCCCCCCCCTTCAGGTGCCTCTGGGAGGAAACGCTGGGAGTAAGGCCCATTGTACTCAATGGGGCTTACTCCCAGGTAAGTGTGGCTAGGATTGCAGCCTCACAGCCTAATCCTAGGCATATCTACTCAGGAGTAAGTCCTGTTATACTCAGTGGGGCTCAAGGTACACCAACATACATTGTACACATAAATGTTATATGTTATGATGGCGCGAACATTGTAAAAAAAACTCTGGTAGAGCTCCGGGCCTTGCTGGGTTTCAAAGTAGCTCTCGAGCCAAAAAAGTGTGAGCACCCCTGCTCTAAATCAACGGCTCTCAAACTTTTTAGCATCGAGACCCACTTTTTAGAATTTCCAGTTGGGACCTACTGGAAGTGATGTCATTAACCTGGAAGTGATTCTATGGCCAGAAGTGACAGCTTCCATTTAGACCTCAAAACTCAGCCACGATTAGTCAAATTTCCCATTACACAGAGCCCTCATGCTGTTATTTTGCATAGCTCAGAATTCAAACATTCCAACTTGGAGAGCAAAGCAGAATGCAGATTTAGAACCTTCTCCAACCACACAGCCCTTCCCCCTTTCCAGCATCCCATCCTCAGTGCAAACCACTATGGCTCTCTCCCACTGAGATCCCACACTGCCCAGCAGATCTGTATCATGTTCTTTTCAGCTCCGTATTTTCAATGGCAGCAGAGCTAGGTGCCATGTGACCAACATGAAATTGGCTCGCGACCTACAGTTTGAGGAAAAACTGTTCTAAATTGTCAGAAATTTCCATGGGGTAGCTGATGCTGAAATTTTTTGCCCTCCCCTGCTAGGTCTATGCAATCGTGTTTTTATTGTTTTCTGAAATTAGAAACCTATCATCTAATGATCAAATAGTAGCTTCCTTTTCATAACTGGACACTTCCAAAATTATCAGATGTTTGTAAAACAACCCTCCTCTTTGCTTGCTTATTCGGGTGGGGGGGAGAATAACAGAAAAGCTATTCTAAGTTACCACTAGCCAATTGTAATGAGGGCAGTTCCAACACAGGATAGCCTACAAGCGTGGTAGGAAGTAAGAACAGAAGATGAAAAGAATGAAGCATTAAAATCTAGCCATTATTGCTCAGATTATAGCCTAGAAGCCAGGACTGAGATCTGAAAAGAACCAATAGAATGCCAATAAAGTGAAACCACAAAAAAGGCAGGAGGGTAGTGGAAAAAAAAAATCACACCAGTGCTGTTTATTCAGAAACATGAAAAAGAGATTAGTACCAAGATGGCAAAGGTTAACAGAAATGGGTAATCAAAATAAACCATTTTCCTCTTGTGAGTATAGTCGGGCCTCTTCTGAATCTGCAGATTCAGGAACCATGGATTTAATTATCCATGGGTCCCGAACCTGTGGGGACAGCTCAACCTGGATTCTCCAGAGGTGACCAGAACTACCAGTCAGCACTCCAGTCCCTCTGGAGGTTAAAGGTGCCGAGACCCAGAATTTGATGGGTCTGATTATCTGCACGCATCGGCATCCACAGGGGCTCGGGGAACGGAACCTGTGGATGCTGAGATACCACTGTTTTACAGCTTCACATGCAGTATGGTATTCTAAGCTGGCCATTAAGTACTCAAAACTAGTCAAACACAGATACAAGGGTGAATCTATTTCCTTTTTACTTGTTATAATCAAGAAAGATTAAGTATGCATTGCAATGTCCCAACTGTCTCTGAAGCAGCCTCTATGATTTTAGGATAGCAACCTAGAGCCCATTTATTAGGAGTAAACCACGTAAACTCAGCAAGACTAGAACAGCTCAATATACTACAATCACCACCACACCTCCTAGAAGCCAAGCTCAGCTATCACCAATCACTGCCAAACCCAGTAAACTTAAGATGAGACTTTAGGTTAATATGAGTCTTAGGCTGCAATCCTAACCACACTTTCTTGAGAGTAAGCCCCATTGAACAAAATAGGACTTACTTCTGAGTAGACCGGGATAGGATTGTGCCCTTAGCTGGCCAAAGCTATCACACCTACCTGCTGAATCTTCTTGGAGAAGTTCTTGTTTGATTTCTCTAGTGTCACTTCAAACCTGTTGCAACCTACCAAATGGTGAAAGGATTTCATTAGATCACAGACACTTTCAAATTAACTAATTGGGTAATACATATTTTATCATCACTTAACGCTAAGTGCCCCACAAAGTTCTAATACCAGAGGAGCTGCAAGTCTCATAGAACCACTACTAGAAATTGAGCAACTGAACACTAGAGAACACCCAATTAACCCAACGGTAAACCAGGCCACAGTCTTGTGATCTCATGGGCCTAAGGTATTTAACAGAAGATTTCACAAATCTACTCTAGAAAGACAAGCCCCCAGCAGCATCCTTTATCTAGACCAAATACTAACAAATCAAATCTCAAAATGTCAAGAGGAGAAAATACAATAAAAACACCATCACAAGGCTTAAAAGAGGTTTATGGATACAAACTTACAGCCACTTTCTGATGTCGTAACCTCTCCTGATGGTGATGCAAAAAGGGGGAGAAATTTACCAGGTAAGACAATGCAACTCAAAACTAGCATGATTTGACTGGAACACGTCAAGCTCAGTTTTCTCAGATCAATAACTTACAAAATAGAAGGGGCTCTTCAAGATGGTAGGATGCGACCCAAAGGAGGAACATCCCAGGTTCACTCTCCAGACAAGGAGGGGCCATAGCATACAGAAGGGCTCATTATAAATCATACTGAAGTATGTTTTATAAGCTGGTTCAGCATAAAAGACTAGGCATATACCTTTTAAACTGTATGCCAAATTCAAAATTACAGCATAGCTCCATAAACCAACTAGAATAAGAAACAGGTTTCAAGGACAAAAGGAGCACACATCTGGTCTAAGGTGTTTGAAGAATGGGTCCCAGCTTTTCCCTCAATTGCCTTATAACTAGCAAGCTGATCTTATCATCAGTGATGAAAGGCATCTTCCTTGGCAACTCACTATTATTTGGTGGAGTTTGGGTGCCTGATGATGTCTACAGCGATTGTCTTACGAAACATTGCTTTTAATTCATCAAACAAAACTAGTTGTTTTGGAATTCTATGGCCAGTATACCCAGAGATTTTTACTATGAGTGCAGTTGCCTCTGGCTATGTTAATCTGAAAACCTATATCACAATTATTTGATTACAGCTGTGTCTATTCCAAGTCTCTGCAAGACATTTTCAAGCAAATGTTGACCTAGTTCAACTACAAAAGGTGAACCATTAGTTTGGGGATCTGGAATTTTTTTGAGCTTCATGAGACAAGTCTTGGCTTATAACTGGAAAGTCAAAAATGCTATAAGGATCCTCGGATGTTTAGAGGGGGTTAATACATCCCCCTCAGCACTTAAGCTCTGTTATGTAGTGCTGTGCCCCAATGAGTCTCAGGCACACAATCCAGCACAACATATGCAGCTAACATGTAGGGAACTCTATAAAACAGCCCCACAATGTAATTTTGCAAAATTGTGCTACACTGAAGAGCCCAAACATCAGTGTCAACATACAGAATCTTGGTTACATCTTCACAAACTCACCGGTTTCTTTTCGAATTCTGTAAAGGAGAAGGTGGCCTTGTTTAGTCCCAACAAGGAGCCATTCCTCTGCAAAGGAAGCAAATATTTTAATCAGTCCCAGTCCTTCGAAGCAGAAGTTATCTGACCCCAACATTTCACATAGAAAGTCCCAAAGAATGAGCAATATAGACCACACACTTGTTGAGACCCTTGTGTGGCACATTTATAAAACATTTTGCCCTTACCTAAACTATGTTTATTCAGAAGCAAGTTCAATGGATTACACTGGAACTTACTTCCAAGTATGCATGCTCAAAGGGCAGCCTTAAAGGCTTTGTTTTAAAGTGTTTCTTGCCTTCATAACTGTCAAGAACATCAAGAAAAAAAGAAAGCACGCTGGTTGAAGATTCATTTATTCACTCTCATTGTGTCAGTATTTTTCAGGGCCGAAAACAACTCTTGTTTAATGATGAGTTCAAAATTCATAGGTAGAACAGGTCTATTCTAGGCATTGTTTTCAGAAGATGAAATGCCATGCAAAGCCAAGAGATATGCACTTCACTATAGAACTATACCCAGGATAAAAAATAAAAGCATTAGTTATCACCAACACTTTCGTTGTGGTTTCGTCGGATATCTACAGAACCTTTGTAAAATACTGAACAATACCAACCAGATCTGATCCACAATGGCAGCTGTGCTCTTAAGTTTTCAACCAGCCTGTACTTCCAAGAAGAGATGATGAACAAAACAAGGCTAACAAGTGAGAACATATGTTCTCAGCCTAACATCTATACCGGGTAAGATGGTGGAATGCCTCATCAAAGATAGAATCTCAAAACACATAGACGAACAGGCCTTGCTGAGGAAGACTCAGCATGGCTTCTGTAAGGGTAAATCTTGCCTCACAAACCTTTTAGAACTCTTTGAAAAGGTCAACAGGCATGTGGATGTGGGATAACCCGTGGACATTATATATCTGGACTTTCAGAAGGTGTTTGACACGGTCCCTCACCAAAAGCTACTGAGAAAACTCCACAGTCAGGGAATTAGAGGGCAGGTCCTCTCCTGGACTGAGACCTGGTTGAAGACCAGGAAACAGAGAGTGGGTGTCAATGGGCAATTTTCACAATGGAGAGAGGTGAAAAGCGGTGTGCCCCAAGGATCTGTCCTGGGACCAGTGCTTTCGAACCTCTTCATAAATGACCTGGAGAAAGGGTTGAGCAGTGAGGTAGCTAAGTTTGCAGACGACACCAAACTTTTCAGAGTGGTGAAGACCAGAAGTGACTGTGAGGAGCTCCAGAAGGATCTCTCCAAACTGGCAGAATGGGCAGCAAAATGGCAGATGCATTTCAATGTAATTAAGTGTAAAGTCATGCACACTGGGGTAAAAGATCAAAATTTCACATATAGGCTAATGGGTTCTGAGCTGTCTGAGACAGATCAGATCTTGGAGTGGTGGTGGACAGGTCAATGAAAGTGTCGACCCAATGCATGGCGGCAGTAAAGAAGGCCAATTCTATGCTTGGGATCATTAGAAAAGGTATTGAGAACAAAACGGCTAATATTATAATGCCGTTGTACAAATCGATGGTAAGGCCACACCTGGAGTATTCTGTCCAGTTCTGCCACATCTCAAAAAGGACATAGTGGAAATGGAAAAGGTGCAAAAGAGAGTGACTAAGATGATTACTGGGCTGGGGCACCTTCCTTATGAGGAAAGGCTATGGCATTTGGGCCTCTTCAGCCTAGAAAAGAGACGCTTGAGGGGGGACATGATTGAGACATACAAAATTATGCTTGGGAAGGATAAAGTGGATAGAGAGATGCTCTTTCCCTCTCACATAACACCAGAACCAGGGGACATCCACTCAAATTGAGTGTTGGGAGAGTTAGGACAGACAAAAGAAAATATTTCTTTACTCAGCGTGTGGTCAGTCTGTGGAACTCCTTGCCTCAGGATGTGGTACCAGAATGGCATCTGGTGAGATGCCTTTAAAAGAGGAGTGGACAAGTTTCTGGAGGAAAAATCCATTACAGGTTACAAGCCATGATGTATATGTGCAACCTCCTGATTTTAGAAATGGGCTATGTCATGCTGATCCCTGGAGAAGGGGAAAAATGCATCCCTTTAAAATCAGTTTTAAAAACTGAACAGTCCTTTAACAACAGCCTCCTTAATGAGAGAGAGAGAGAGAGGGCTAACAATCCATCAATCCTTCTCTCTCCTGTGGACCCGTCCCTTCCCCCAGCATGTGAAAGAAAGGTGATCTTTTTGCATTGGTGAAGGAAGGGGCTGAGTGAAGTGCTGATGGATTGTCTTCTTAATGACTCTTATCTTAGAGTCCAAAGGTCAGCAAGGCTGTTTTCAATCACTGGAACAAAGAAACTTTGCTTTTTAAATTGATTTGCTATAGTGCGTTTTTTTTATCCAGGTGAGTGATTGGAACAGAACCCATGTGAATAATTAGTCTCAACCTGTATACATTTTTTTGAGACATGCTATATACCCTTTTGACACCCTTTTGACATTTGATGTAAATGTGTCTACGGCTATAATCCTATCCACACTTTCCAGGGAGTAAGCCCCACTGACTATAATGGGACTTACTTCTAGTAGACATGCACAGGATTGGGCTCTCAGTCATCTGATGGTCAGACTTCTGACTGGAAACCACGATCATCTGAGATCGGCTGACTAATTCACTGAGGGTATAAATAAATAACTCACAAGGAGATCACTTGGATGCACAAAATAACAGGTCTTTGAAGATGCAACAAATGTTAAGGCTCACATGACTGCTGTTTGAGACACCTTGTGAAAAAAGGGAGGGAGGAAGCTATTTTTAGAAGATAAAGATTAAAGATATAAACAAGAAGAGCAGGACTCAGTATAGCAGATGTTAAAGTTAAAGTATTTTGCTGGGGAAGTAACCTTCTAAACTCTTCCAAGTAAGCTCCACATCAGGCAAGAACAGGAACTGTCCCATGGCATTCATATACTTGCTAATCAGGCAACACAGTAAAAGGCTGTGAACCTGACATAAGAAAAATCCAAAGGCCATCCTAGTCCAGCATGCTGTTTCCCACAGTGGCTCATTGGTTTCCTCTGGGAAGCCTCTACTGTACAGAGATTGTTTCATGTTATTGCTGCAAAAGGCAAGAGTTTGTGTTTCCATAGCAGGTTAACAGCATCTTTTCCAGTAATTTGCATCTTATGAAGAAGAATCCAGAACATGAAACCTGGTTGCCCTTAAGACGCCACAAGGCGCTGTTCTTTTCACAACTTTCCTGTAAGGCTTAAAAGGTATTCCCATTTATACACTGTCAACTCTTCTCCAGGAGCTGGACCAAACATTGACTCCCAGGACCCGTTTATGGCATTTTTTAAAAATTATTTTGCCTTTCAGTTTGTGGCACATGAAACAGCAGCTGCTTAAAATTATAAGTAATGAAAGTGAAGCTCTAAGACGCTTTCTACTGTTTTTACCCCGTTTATAGCACTTCTTGGGCAGAGAGCTAAAACTGCTTATGGAGGGTGGACTTCTCTCTTTTTCCATCTTGTTCTCACTTGCCAGGCCTGCCCCACTAAACAAGGACCACCACACACACCAAACTTTTTTTTTCTTTCCTTAAGCACACATATTTAAAGGGGGGGCGACACACCACTGTAACCCCCACCCCACCCCAGACATGCATATCCCCTTACATGCACCTTGCAAAGTTCAGCTTGCGACACGAAATGGGCAACTCAAAAGGCACAGCGACTCTCACAGCTCAGTCTGATGCATATTGATTTAGGCCAGTGTTTCTCAACCAGTGGTACTGGTATCACCAGTGGTATTTGAGGTGGTATCTGGTGGTACTTGCTGGACCCCTGGATACCTACTGCCCAGCACAACAAACAGCTGTAGGAGACTCGGCTCAATGGGCAAAAGCACACTTTCCCACTGTTGAAAAAGCCCTCCTGCCCAGTGGTCTCACTAGGGTTTGTGTCACCTGGTACAGGAGGCCAGTGCATCACTCCCATAATGAACCTCCTCCTGTGCAGTGGGCGTAGCAATGCGTGGGTGATGGGTGTGGTGATACACCATTGCCCCAACCCCTGCTTTTTGGATATAACTTTTGATAGAGATATTTCAATAGAGTTTGGTTCACTGCATTCTGCATAAAAACATGCATCAAATGATATATAACATGATGGTATTATTCAAAAATACCAAGATCTTAAAAACTTTGACCAGCAATGGTTTCACCCACCCACTCCACCATGTGCATCACCTGGTGCAACCTGCAGCCCCTTAGCGATGCCACTGCTCTGGTCCACATGGAGCCTTTTACTGGTGTTTGTCGCATCCCATCTGGACTCCCAATCCAAAAGCAACTGGCAATGATGTCATCGCAAATTACTTTTGGCAGTACTTCAAATAGGTCAGTGATTTTCTACCTTTTCCATCTCATGGCACACTGACAAGGCACTAAAATTGTCATCAGTTTTTTGGACAACTGACAAGGCACACCATGCTGTTGGTGGGGGGGGGGGGCTGACATCCCCCAATGGTCCTACTAATAAATGACTCTCTCCCAAACTCCTGCGGCACACTTGGAGACATAACAATATACGAAGAGCCCTTCTGGATCAGGCCAAAGGCCCACCTAGTTCAGCTTCCCGTATCTCACAGTGACCCACCAGATGCCTCTTGGGGAGCACACAAGACAGCTAGACACATGCACACTGGTGCCCTCCCTTGCAGCTGGCACTCTAAGGTAGACTACTCCTGAAGTCAGGAGCTTGCACATGCCTATCATGCCTCGCAACCCGTGATGGATCATTCGTGGCACATCGGTGTGCCGCGGTTGAACACGGCTGGAAGAAGGTGGACCATGTGAAGCGGGACGGCAGAGGAGCACCGACCTGTGCAAGGCTTTCCTGGGAGCAAGCTCCATGGCAGGCAGTGGGGCTTACTTCCGAGGAGACACGCCTAGAGGACACCCGGAGACGTCCAGCCAGAGCCTGGCGCGGGGACTGGTTGCGCACCGCGCGGATTGCGCACGGGTGTCGCCGGCAAGGGGCGGGGGTGGGCCAAGTGGGGCTCAGCCCGCGTGGAGGGGCCGGAGCTGGGAGGGGGCTGCGCGGCGGGGCTGCCAGGGCGAGGTCTGCGGGCCGCGGGGAGGAGACCCGGCAGGGGAGCGCTCGGTGAGGCGCACTCACCCCAGGCGGCCAGGCAGTCGATCTGCAGCGGCAGCTTCTCCAGGATGGGCACCGGCTCGAAGGCGTCGTGCATGGCGGCGGCTCTGGCCGGGCTCCCCGGAGAAGGGGCGGCGACACCGGGAAGAGGCAGCCCAGCCCCGCAGCCTCCTCCCGGGCAGGCCCCGCTTCCGGCTCAGTCCTCACTTCCGCGGCCGGCCTGCCAGCCAGCCAGCCAGGCTCCACCTTCGGCGGACCAACCCCGTGCCTGGAGCCGGGCTCCGGAGGGAGCAGCGCGCCCCCCAGCCCAGCCCAGCCCAGCCCAGCCCGTCCCTCCTCGCTCCTCTGGCTGCGCAGCGGGAGGAGGCGCGCGGGGCTGGAGCACAAAGAAAACACGCCGGTGCCCTGCGTGTCGCGAGCCCGTGGAACTCCTTGCCACTGGGTGGGCTGGTGGCGTCTGGCCTGGATGCCTTTCAAAGGGGGCTGGCCCGATTTCTGGAGGAAAAGTCCATCCCAGCTGACAAGCCGCGATGGCTACCTGCAACCTCCTGATTTGAGAAGTCGTCTGTGGAACTCCCTGCCACAGGGTGCAGTGATGGCATCTGGCCCAGATGCCTTTAAAAGGGGATTGGATAAATTTCTGGAGGAAAAGTCCATCCCAGCTGACAAGCCTTGATGTGTATGGACAACCCTCTGATTTTAGAAGTAGGTTACCTCAGAATGCCAGGCACAAGGGAGAGCACCAGGATGCAGGTCTCTTGTTGCCTTGTGCACGCCCCAAGGCATCTGGTGGCTACTGTGAGAAACAGGAAGCTGGACTAGATGGACCTTTGGCCCGATCCAGCTGGACTCTTCTTATGTTCTTATGAGTTGGGGGGGGGCCTTCTGCAAAAAGGAGGGGAGGACACAGCCTTAGATGGGGATGGAGCCCAGGCCACAGGGAGCAACCCCTTCAATCATCTTCAGTCTTTTTTGTGCAATCACCCAAAATAATAAATTAAATTAAACCAGTTTGAGACCCGGGACCCACCCTTGTTCCTGACCTGGGGCCCTTTCCTCTTCCAACAGTTTACTGTAACAAAATATTCTTAGAGCAGTAATTCCAAAACTGTAGAACCTTATGTTTGGTGGGTCACCAAAGGGTTATGGAAAGATCAGGTAACTAATTGCCTCAACCCCTGAGACTATTAAAAAATCTGATAGTGTAGATACTAATTACCCTGCAAAAAGCTCAGCTCCTGCAGTTTGCAAGATAGATGCTAACTGTCCTGCAAGGAGGAACTCCTGCAGTTTGCAAGCATGGGTAAATATACAGAGATAAAGTCTGAGCATCTTTTTTCTGGTTATTACTTTTAAATTTTTTTTTTCTAAATCTTTTTAAGACTGGTAACTCTAGGTGGGTCCTGATAAGAGTGTTCTTTTTAAAAGTGGGTCTAGTGCTGAAAGGTTTGGGAACCATTGTATTAGAGAGAATCTTTTAAATTGTAAGCCGCCTTGTGTGCCCGTTCAGCAAAAAGGCGGGGTATAAGTTAATAAAATAATAAATAACAGAAAAGGTTGCCATGAAGCCTGGCATTAGGCTAAGAAAAGCTATTTTAGCACAATTGCTTAGAATCTGACCAAGACTGGGACAATCTCCTGGTTCCTGATGGGATACACCAGATGCCTCCCCCTTTACCTGATGCTGTTCTAGTCCAGCAGTTTTCAACTTATTTCATTCCTGTAAGTTGCCACAATCCCAAAACTGAGGCTTTGTGGGGTCCTGACCCCAAGGCTGAAGAACACTGTGTTGAAAGAAAGCGCATGTAGCCCTCAAACCTTAAAGGAGGTTGCTCATTTCAAATCTGGCTGAGCTGGTTATTGCCAGATTCTGCCTTTGCTTCTAAGAATAAGGCTCACAGACCTGGATTCTGATCATATATACTTAGAAGAAGGAACTCTGCACATGATCATAAGTTATTTTATCTTTCTATGGCAGAGTTATTCTATTAAAGCAGAGTTTTATTTTTTTTTTAAATGTATTCTTAGGCTACAAGAGTAGCCTCTTAGGAGCCTCTAATGGGAGTAGTCCCATTGGACTGAATAGAAATCACTTCTGTATAAACATGCATTGTATTGTGCATTGATTGTATTGTGAGTTGTTTTACTACAAAATATAGCACTCGTGTCTACATACAGTATCATGTTAGAAGCATATTAAAACTCAAAGAACATAAAGAATTAAATAGCAGGGAGAGGATTAGCCACACATTAAAGAGTTTTTGAAACAAATACTATATTTCTTCTGACTAATGATGGCTTTCCAAGATTTCATGCAGAATCCTTCCAATTCTGAGTTATTTCTATTGATATCAAGCCAGACCTTGGGACCTTCTACATTTAATGGAGCCATGACTACTCCCCATGGAGACAGACTACACTACAGTCTACTACACATCAGACTTATCTTGCGTGCTCACAAACTTTGCCTCATGAAATACTTGGAATATCCCCAGATGATCTCAAGGAAGGAATGGAGATGTTAAGAAAATGTGTTCTCCAGAAGCACACAGCCCAGGCCATATACAGTTTATGGCAGTAGTTCCAGAAATGTGGGTCTGGTCCCACCAGTGGGGTCACAACCTGATCTTTGCCCTATGGAAGGTTAAACTGAGCCACATGTGCATGTTTACACATGTTACAGGTAGGCAAACGTGCCTCAGCTCTTATGCCTTGAAGCCTTGGTGGCCGACCTGGAGAAGCGCAGGCAGCCAGAGGAGGACCGTGGGGAGACTTCTGGGGACGATCAGGCTTCGTCCCAACCTCAGGCATGCAGCTCCTCGGCTGCCCGGGTGGGAAGTCTCGGGACTGGAAGACGTCATCCTGGAGAGGAGGGAAACAATCCCCTAGGGGGGATCCCTTCTCCAGGGGATGGGCCCGTATCCAAGTGCACTCGGGATACTCCTCGGCGGGAGGGGGGTCGGGGGCTTCTTGTAGTGGGGAATTCGATTATTAGAAACATAGAGAGGGGGGTTTGCGACGGATGTGAGGACCGCGTGGTGACTTGCCTGCCTGGTGCGAAGGTTGCGGACATCACTTCTCATCTAGACAGGCTGGTAGACAGTGCTGGGGGAGAGGTAGCGGCTGTGGTGCATGTCGGCACCAACGATGTGGGCAAGTGTAGCTGGGAGGTCCTGGAGGCCAAATTTAGGCTTTTAGGCAGGAAGCTGAAAGCCAGGACCTCAAAGGTAGCGTTCTCTGAAGTGCTACCTGTTCCACGCGCAGGGCCAGCTAGGCAGGCGGAGATCAGGGGTCTCAATGCGTGGATGAGACGGTGGTGTAGGGAGGAGGGGTTTAGATTCGTTAGGCACTGGGGAACGTTTTGGGACAAGCGGGGCCTGTACAAGAGGGACGGGCTCCATTTGAACCAGAATGGAACCAGACTGCTGGCGCATAACATTAAAAAGGTGGCAGAGCAGCTTTTAAACTGATCCCTGGGGGAAGGCCGACAGGAGCCGAGGGGCATCCGGTTCGGGACTCCTCATCCCTATGGGATGAGGATGGGGAGGTTAGAGAACAACAAGACAAAGGCAGGGTAGGAGAAGAAATTGGGAAAGGTAGGGTGATGGGATGTGATAGACGGTTTGGCACAATGAGAGGATGCGGGGACAAAGGAGCGAATAAGCAGCCCATCCTGGGGCATTCCGTATATAAATGCTTTTATGCGAATGCCCGAAGTCTACGAGCAAAGGTGGGAGAACTGGAATGTCTGGTGACAAGGGAAAATATTGACATAGTGGGCATAACGGAAACCTGGTGGAATGCGGAGAATCAGTGGGATACCGCAATCCCGGGCTATAAACTCTACAGGAGGGATAGGCAGGGGCGTGTTGGAGCTGGGGTGGCCCTTTATGTTAAGGAAGGGATAGAATCCAGCAAAGTAGAGATTGAAGGTGGGTCCGACTCCACCGTAGAATCTCTGTGGGTTAAATTACCAGGCTTGTGCAGCGATGTAATACTGGGGGCGTGCTATCGTCCTCCAGACCAGAAATCTGATGGGGACCTTGAAATGAGGAAACAGATCAGGGAGGTGACAAGGAGGGACAGGGTTGTAATCATGGGGGACTTCAATTATCCTCATATTGACTGGGTCAATTTATGTTCTGGTCACGATAAGGAAACCGGATTTCTTGACGTGCTAAATGACTGTGGCTTAGATCAGCTAGTCACGGAGCCCACCAGAAGACAGGTGACTCTGGATTTAATTTTGTGCGGTACGCAGGACCTGGTTAGAGATGTAAACGTTACTGAGCCATTGGGGAACAGTGATCATGCTGCGATCCGTTTTGACGTGCACGTTGGGGGAAGAATACCAGGCAAATCTCTAACAAAAACCCTTGACTTCCGACAGGCGGACTTCCCTCAAATGAGGAGGCTGGTTAGAAGGAGGTTGAAAGGGAGGGTAAAAAGAGTCCAGTCTCTCCAGAGTGCATGGAGGCTGCTTAAAACAACAGTAATAGAGGCCCAGCAGAGGTGTATACCACAAAGAAAGAAGGGTTCCACTAAATCCAGGAGAGTGCCCGCATGGCTAACCAGCCAAGTTAGAGAGGCTGTGGAGGGCAAGGAAGCTTCCTTCCGTAAATGGAAGTCTTGCCCTAATGAGGAGAATAAAAAGGAACATAAACTGTGGCAAAAGAAATGTAAGAAGGTGATAGGGGAGGCCAAGCGAGACTATGAGGAACGCATGGCCAGCAACATTAAGGGGAATAATAAAAGCTTCTTCAAATATGTTAGAAGCAGGAAACCCGCCAGAGAAGCGGTTGGCCCTCTGGATGGTGAGGGAGGGAAAGGGGAGATAAAAGGAGACTTAGAGATGGCAGAGAAATTAAATGAGTTCTTTGCATCTGTCTTCACGGCAGAAGACCTCGGGCAGATACCGCTGCCCGAACGGCCCCTCCTGACCGAGGAGTTAAGTCAGATAGAGGTTAAAAGAGAAGATGTTTCAGAACTCGTTGATAAATTAAAGATCAATAAGTCACCGGGCCCTGATGGCATCCACCCAAGGGTTATTAAGGAATTGAAGAATGAAGTTGCAGATCTCTTGACTAAGGTATGCAACTTGTCCCTCAAAACGGCCACGGTACCAGAAGATTGGAGGATAGCAAATGTCACGCCTATTTTTAAAAAGGGAAAGAGGGGGGAACCGGGAAACTATAGGCCGGTCAGCCTAACATCCATACCGGGTAAGATGGTGGAATGCCTCATCAAAGATAGGATCTCAAAACACATAGACGAACAGGCCTTGCTGAGGGAGAGTCAGCATGGCTTCTGTAAGGGTAAGTCTTGCCTCACAAACCTTATAGAATTCTTTGAAAAGGTCAACAGGCATGTGGATGCGGGAGAACCCGTGGACATTATATATCTGGACTTTCAGAAGGCGTTTGACACGGTCCCTCACCAAAGGCTACTGAAAAAACTCCACAGTCAGGGAATTAGAGGACAGGTCCTCTCCTGGATTGAGAACTGGTTGAAGGCCAGGAAGCAGAGAGTGGGTGTCAATGGGCAATTTTCACAATGGAGAGAGGTGAAAAGCGGTGTGCCCCAAGGATCTGTCCTGGGACCGGTGCTTTTCAACCTCTTCATAAATGACCTGGAGACAGGGTTGAGCAGTGAAGTGGCTAAGTTTGCAGACGACACCAAACTTTTCCGAGTGGTAAAGACCAGAAGTGATTGTGAGGAGCTCCAGAAGGATCTCTCCAGACTGGCAGAATGGGCAGCAAAATGGCAGATGCGCTTCAATGTCAGTAAGTGTAAAGTCATGCACATTGGGGCAAAAAATCAAAACTTTAGATATAGGCTGATGGGTTCTGAGCTGTCTGTGACAGATCAGGAGAGAGATCTTGGGGTGGTGGTGGACAGGTCGATGAAAGTGTCGACCCAATGTGCGGCGGCAGTGAAGAAGGCCAATTCTATGCTTGGGATCATTAGGAAGGGTATTGAGAACAAAACGGTTAGTATTATAATGCCGTTGTACAAATCGATGGTAAGGCCACACCTGGAGTATTGTGTCCAGTTCTGGTCGCCGCATCTCAAAAAAGACATAGTGGAAATGGAAAAGGTGCAAAAGAGAGCGACTAAGATGATTACGGGGCTGGGGCACCTTCCTTATGAGGAAAGGCTACGGCGTTTGGGCCTCTTCAGCCTAGAAAAGAGACGCTTGAGGGGGGACATGATTGAGACATACAAAATTATGCAGGGGATGGACAGAGTGGATAGGGAGATGCTCTTTACACTCTCACATAATACCAGAACCAGGGGACATCCACTAAAATTGAGTGTTGGGCGGGTTAGGATAGACAAAAGAAAATATTTCTTTACTCAGCGTGTGGTCGGTCTGTGGAACTCCTTGCCACAGGATGTGGTGCTGGCGTCTAGCCTAGACGCCTTTAAAAGGGGATTGGACGAGTTTCTGGAGGAAAAATCCATTATGGGGTACAAGCCATGATTTGTATGCGCAACCTCCTGATTTTAGGAATGGGTTAAGTCAGAATGCCAGATGTAGGGGAGAGCACCAGGATGAGGTCTCTTGTTATCTGGTGTGCTCCCTGGGGCATTTGGTGGGCCGCTGTGAGATACAGGAAGCTGGACTAGATGGGCCTATGGCCTGATCCAGTGGGGCTGTTCTTATGTTCTTATGCCAAAGGGGACCGTAAGACCACCAGAATGGTCCCAATCTGATGAACATGAAGCTCAACAACTGCACCAGAAGGTGCCATCCCACCATAGTAAGAAGGATAAAAACAGGCTTGAGTGGCTGGTATAGGGAAACTGTTTTGTAAAGCTAGGTGGGTCTTAAAAGATTGTCATTTTTAAAAGTGGGTCCCAGTACTAAAAAGATTGGATATTACTGGCTTATAGCTCTCATTTATCAGCAAAATATGAAAATTTTGAAAAATATAAAATCTAGCCATTAGTAAGGTCTATCTCCAGAATGAATTGGAACACACAGATCCCCTTGCAAGACAGAGAGCAGGAATAAAGAGAAACAGTGTAATCTTTATATTAGCATATATATTAATTTACATCAATATAAAACGCTTTATATTAATCTTCATACTAGGCAAGAAAGATATTCTTAAACATTGACTTGCACCAGTTTAAGAAAAAAAAGGACTTTATTATACAGAACAAAAATCTGCAACTCAGATGGAATCAAATGAAAAAGTGCCTGTAAATTACAGGACAACCCATTACCAAACCACTTATACATAATAAGTACAGCTAAAATAAATTTGGAAAGCAGAAATGAAACACTGGCAAATGTCAATGTTTCCAGTGAAATTCCAATTCCAGGTTTTGCAGGAGCAAGAATATGTGAAATCAGTGATAAAACCCACATTTTGGCACTAAGGTTTTAAAAATACAATTTCAAGTTCAAAAACTATCTTTCCCCCTATCAGGACACCTGAAACAGAAGTACCCAGCATGGAATATTAGCATACAGTAGTTACTTCAAGAAAATTTTCATCATTAGAATTAACCTAATTTGTTCCTTCTCCGAGAGTTTATTATCTTTCCAGGAACAAACTCAAGGGGGGGGAAGTCTCTTACAAAATCCTGTGACATATTTGAATCTTCAAATACATTTAATTCCAAAAATGAGGGCTTGGGGTGACTCTTCTTTATGGACCAAGAGGGGAAGGCTTCAGGTTTTCGGGAAACTGACACAAAGCAAAATTGATTGTGATGGGAGGATTAGATGGTAAGAACTGTAGAAAAGTGCTAGGAGCCATGGAAAGCATGGCATATCTTTTTTGGCAAGGGGACATGGGGGCTGGGCCTCACAGGATAATGGCATGCTGGGCATACTATAGGAAGGAGACAATATTCAGGCTGCACCTGACAGGGGAGTTGTTGAAGAACTGCAAGGGAAACAATGGCTATTTGAGATCACATTTTTATGTAGAACATGTGCAAATCTAGAATGGATTTGTGTAATGTACACAATCATTAGAGAAGGCTTGAACAAACATAGCCAAACACAGTCCCCCAGGTATCCTGATCAATCACCCTGCCACAATTCTGCTCACACCCCATTGCCAGCAATGAGATACCCAACAAAGAGTTAAGCGAGCATTGCTTCTAAGTTTGCAAAAATCACCAATCTTCCCTAGCCAGTGGATTGAATACAATTGCACTTGATTTAACTAAAAACATTAGGAATCGTAACTTTTTCAAGTCCACCCTTTGTGACATGTGAATTGTTTTCCACAAGCAAGAACTCTTCTTCTAAAGCACTATACTATTCCCAAGCTAGATACTTGAAGTTTCAATCAACAGCTGCAAAAACAAAAAGGCACTGACCCTGCTTCACAGATTCATGCACACGGTAGGCTGCACACACACTACTGTGTGCAAGCTTCTCTTGCAGATGGCTGATGCTGCCAGCTGCGATAGCGCCAATCTTCTATGGGGGAACACAGAGGGGCTTCATTCCCTCCATGTGCTTCCCCAGATGCTTGAGTGCAGCATCTTTTTGAGTATGTGGATTACTGGACACTGTCTGCAAGACACTTGCTTTTGTGTACAGGTCACTCTTGTCTGGCAGGGGGACAGGGGCTGTTCATTATTCTCTGCTTCTTTCTCCCCCAGATCACCTAAAACGTAGCTAAAACTTACGAGATGTAGCTGTAATATTGAATAGTTCTTTGGGAAATTGTTAAAGAGCTTTAGTTTGACCTAAATATTTTTTAACAAACAGAATGTGCTGCAATAAAAGATACTTAAATGGCTCAAAACTTCAACTGGCCAGCAATGACCCCAGTGCAGATGTTTTCCTAGGTTTACCAACATGCGTGTCATTCTCTTCTACAGAGACCCAAGTAAAACATCCTCCTTCTGAGAATGGTATCCAATTCCAAAGGTGACGATCAAGGACCCTGCCAGAAGAATGAAGCACTAGAACATTCTGAGGAACACCACCTGCAAGAAATGTCCTGGGAACCATTTCCTCTTTCACTCCATTTTGGATCTTTCAAAATGTGTGATCATTCTTTCCTGTAAGATTAAACAGACCAACCACAATGAGAATCGACACATAACTTTTTTTTTTCTTTTTAAAAAGGTTGCATTATTGTCATGCAGAAGTTCATCCTTAAATGCACAAATGTGATTTAAGTAAAAGCTTCTTCTCTGAACAAGTACCAAGACCAAATTCTCACTCACTACAAATGCTTGTTTATGAGTTGATGGTATATATTACACTGGTCTACAAAACCAAAATCAAAAAAACACTTTTTTTTACATTGCCAAGAATGTTTGAATG
Source organism: Tiliqua scincoides (assembly GCF_035046505.1). Classification (NCBI taxonomy): domain Eukaryota; kingdom Metazoa; phylum Chordata; class Lepidosauria; order Squamata; family Scincidae; genus Tiliqua; species Tiliqua scincoides. The sequence goes on from NC_089821.1 coordinate 16,490,290, forward strand.
GATTTAGGATATTTTTGGGATGCCGAGTCCAAAAATGGCATCGATTTTGCTCAACTGGTTCTAGTTTGGGGGGTACAGCATAACCACCTCATATACCGATTCAAACAGCTTCCTCGTGAGGAAATTGATACCACGGCTTCATGAGGAAGCTGCTTGAATCAGTATATAAGCTGCTTGAATTGGCATATTTTACACACACACCCCAATCATACCCCAAAACTAGAGCCAATCAGGCAAAACCTATGCCATTTTTTGATTTAGCACCCCAAATATACCCCATAATAGGTCTAAGTTTTAAGACAAAATGTGTGTAGGCCTGTGTTATCACGCTAAGAATTACTTCTCTCATCATTCAGAAATCTGTGTCAGGTCACAGGAGTGGCTTCCTGTTGCTTCGACATTCAACACAAGCTCCTTACCATTAAAGCCCTTTATGGCCTTGCCCCGCCCTACTTTTTTGCCCTAATCTCCTAATATATCCCTGCCTGTGACCTTCATTCCTCAATATCTACTAAAAACACATAAAGCCTTGGCTCAACTCCTTAGTCCTCATTCCCAAACAAAACAAAAACTATATGAAACTACAGTTGCTTACATTCAACTTTTGTCATTGTCACCTATTCTCATGCTAGGTTGTTTGCTATCCTTGTCTTTTCTTCCTGTGCTATCTCCCCCCACCCCACTGTCAACATTTAGATGTTAAGGTCCCTTGGATAGGAACATATTTTGTTGGTTTTTTGTTTTTTGCTAAGGTGAATCTGTAACTCACCATGTACATTGATGACACACTATACTTAATAAACAACGGGTGCAATCCAAACCCCTTATGTCAGTGCTTTCCAGCACTGGCATAGAGGTGCCAATGGGACATGTGCTGCATCCTGCAGTTGGGTGTCACTCATGGAGGCCTTCTCAAAGTAAGAGAATGTTTGTTCCCTTACCTCAGACTGCATTGCCCTTAGTGCTGGAAAGCACTGACATAAGGGGTTAGGATTGCGCCCAACTACAGTTATATATCTTATAGACTGTGACACACATAAACAATCATACTCAACACTTGCACAGAACTTAATATGATGTTTCTATCTAGTATTCCTTCCAACACAAACGTAGCATTGATTTCAACAGTTCTCTTAGAACTGCACAATTCTTCTGCTCACAGAACTGTCTCCATAAACAGCCATTCAAATTTGCTGTACCAGATAGGTGAGACAAAAAGGCTCCCTCCGCTGGCTCAACCAGCATCAGTGCTACCCAGTCGTATGACTTTCTCCCCTCCCAGCACCATCTCATGCAGCAGCCATTATTCCTGAACTTATATATTTTCCTCTTCCTTTCCTTTTTTGTATCATGTCATTTTAAAATTTCAACCCATTATTTTAAATGGCAATTGCCTTGATTGTTTCAACAGCAAGATGATCCATAAATACAGGAAATAAACTCAACAGATGAAATATTCAGATTGTAGTTCAATGCACTGATTTAAGGCAGATATGTCAAAAAATCTTTGAATTATATTTATCAGTGCTTCCCTTGTGCCTTCTTTAGTTCCCTGATGCACTGCTTGGAATGTTTTAGAGCATTTAAGGGGCTGAAATCATTTCCTTCACTGTTAGCTCATGACTTCCCTAACGTGTCACAGGACTTGAATTGTTGCTAGAGGCTGGCTTACTGACCTCATCTGAATCCAGAAGCGCTGGGAGAGCACTGCATTGGTTAGGAGAAAAGAAACAAATACACATATACAGCATTAATAAGAAGAATGAATGCTGGCAATTAATAATACTCGTGGGGAAACATTGTGTATACACAGAATCGACAATTACTTAATGAAGGCTGCAATCCTAACCACACTTTCCTGAGAGTAAGCCCCATTGAACAAAATGGGACTTACTTCTGAGTAGACCTGGTTAGGATTGTGCCCGAAGCTTCAGAACACAAGCAAAAGCACAAAATTAGGAAACATCTGTATATTTGCTTAAGAGAAGAAGAAAAACGAAAGTAGCCATGATCTGGTCAGGAGGATCACAGCTAAAGCACCCCATTATGCATAATCAGTGCAGCTGGTTACAAGCCAGATTCACCTTGTACATAAAAGACTAGTAGTAGGAACCCACATGTAGCATTCAAACATTCTACACCAATCCTAGAATGCAACTAGTAGCACCTCTTATTCTAGAAATAATCATTATTTTTAGTAGTTAACTTTCAGTGCATGCCCTCAAGATAGTCAAGCTACATGTACTTACACATCGGTCACTGAAGTAGGAACATTCTCTTCTACCCATTTCAGATCATCTTCCTGCTAGATTAAAAAGAAAATCCATGCAACTAAGGGATATTGGGGCTACTTGAAACTTACACATTATTTCTCACAGTATCATGCCACTAATTCCAAAGTACCAGAAAGCTAAGCTGCCCAAAATATTTTTTGTATGTAATTTTTCCCCACTGAAGCTCACATAACTACATTTGATATTTCTGTCGCTCTTAGCTTGGTTTTATTTGCATAATGTAGTGATGACGACAAAAATCGAACTTACTGCTTTGGTGGCTTTAGGATTTCCATTTGATTCTTGTTTAGAACTCCTCATTTTCATTCCCTCTGCGGGTGATATAATATAAAACTCATTCAACTAAGCCGCCAGAAAGAGAATGATTAAACATTATGAATATTTAACTGGGATGTATAACAGTGAGTTCCCAAAATTTCTACTTTTTATCATGCGCAGAGCAGGACAAAAGCCTGTGAACTGGCTTCTGGGACATGGAGGTAGAAAATCCTGAAGATAAGCAAAGCATTTGGGAACAGCACAGTGTGCAAGCAAGGTTGGGTCTCCAGGCTTAGTTCTACTCTATTCCTCTACTGACCTGCAGCAATGATGCCCCCTAGAGTCAGCCAGAGCAGAGACCTCACCAACCTTATAAGCTGCCTACGCTGAACTGAGGAGCAAAGAAAGGTCTGGCAACTAGCACAAGAAGCCTATACTAAGCATATATACTGCAGAAATTAAAGCTCCCCCTCGCTACCAAAAATGCTACCAAAAGCAGAAAGATGTTCCTCTTACCAAAGCTTTCTTTTAGCATTGGTTCCTTCTGTTCATCATCCTCCTCTTCTTCAGACAATGGTGAAAAAGCAAACCTTTTAGAAGGACATAAATGTTAAAAAATTGCAAATGGCTTTTGAAATGCATTCATTCATTTCTATGAATAGACATTCATTCTATTGTGAGTGTATGCGTGAGCATGTACATATGCACAGAAAACATCTGTCACAGGCCGCTTTGAATATTTATATTTATTCAGTGAAACAGCAGCCGCTGAATCTAAGGTTGCAATTAACTTCCTTGGGAATCAGCCCCAATGAAAACAGTGCAACCTACTTCTAAACAGACATGCACAGGATTGTGCTGCAAATTTAGATACCAGACATAACTAGGTAACAGTGTTTTTGTAATGCTTTGCAGGGTTAGATCTATACAACGTTTGTGTGGCTACTATTTTTTTTAACTTGGATTTTATTTAAACATTCTCAAGGTAGAACAACACATAAACAAAATCACAAGTAACGGATGGCCCCTGGAAAGAAAGAATCAAAATAACCTTGGCTTTCATGCCAATAAATGTTATACCTCTGGTTGTTGGCAGACGGCCTCCAAAGAACCATGATTACAAAAAGGATCATTGAAAACAACAGACGCCAGATGGCATCATCCACCCACAGCTCCTGCCAATCCTGTTAAAAGAAGAATATGCAAAACCCAAACCTATTTTATAGGAGAAACACAAACATTTTCAACAAGTAGCAAGGCACAGAGTCCATAAATTAATTGACAATTCTTACCCACCCACTGAAAAGTTTTTTTTAAAAAAAGCACCCTTCTTCATGGAAGTTTTAGCTTAATTAAATTAAATTTAAAAAGACTACTCAAACTTACCGATTGACAATCTACCAGCCTGAATTTCATAGTGGTCCAGATGATAAAGACAACAGATGCTAACGATTTTGTAAAAAAGCAAAACACATATTTGATAAAATTAGCAAATCAGACTGCAGAACTCCTCTTCAGATACTCGAAGGCAGTGGTTCTCAAACTCTCTGGGAGAGTTTGAGAGCCACTAAGTTCTTGCGAGGGCGGGAGGGGGGAGGCAGCAGTGTGACCCCCAGGATTGCGCCTCTGCCTCCTCCCTGCCTCCAGGCTGCCCCCGCCCCTTAAAGGGGCAGGGGCCAGGGCCTGCAGGGTGGGGCGTTGCAACACCCCAGTTTGAAAAGCCCTGCTCTAAGGGCACAATCCTAACCAGATCTACTCAAAAGTAAGTCCTATTTTGTTCAATGGGGCTTACTCTCAGAAAAGTGTGGTTAGGATTGCAGCCTAAATCACTTGTAGTCATGAGGGTTATGCCAAATATCAATTGATTCTGTTGGATCTCCATTTCATTGATAATGTGCAAAAGCATTTTTGAGCACTTGCTCTTTACTCTTTAAAAAAAACAAACCTGAGGAATATAAATTATTTTACAGAACCCATTCTGCTCCCCCAGTCAGTTCATCAAATGTGCTGTGATAAATAACTTTGGTATTGAGTGATAAATAACTATAAATAAATAACAATCCTATCCAATTCTCCGTGCCAATGGGGCTTGCACTGCATCCTGTGCTGGGGCAGTCACATAAAAGCCTCCTCAAGGTATGGAAACATTTGTTCCCTTACCTCAAGGCTGCACTGCAACTGTATCAGTGCTGGAAAGTTGAACAGGATTGGACCCGTTGCCACTTATTTCTGCATACTGTGATTACAAAATAGAAACCTGGTTTCATGACAGCATGGTAAGAATCAACAACTACAAAACTACAATTTATTTAAGGTACCCACTTCATTTTCCATCTATACTTCCTCTTTAATATACAGGCACCAAGCAAGGCAAACAGCATTTTGGACATACCTCATAGTACAAAGAGCCCTGAAGTGGTAAATATCCTAGAGAACACGTGATTCAAAAACCCTCTAAACTTAAAGCAGCACAGTTTAGGAAAAAATTATTGCTAACACTTACCTGCTATTGCCAAAATAAGAGTGTTGGTGAAGTGTCGGTAGAGAGAGAGCTTCACAACATTCCTTCGAAGTTTTAAGAGCTTCATGGTCTGTGTCAGACTGATGAATATGTATGGTAAGTCAAGAAAAATAAAGCTTAACAAAAAAAGCCTGGCCAAATTTACTAAGGGTATTCAGATTCTACTGTAACTCTAAACAATGCCAAAATGCCAAAAGGTCACCAAAATAAACACAGAACTCATAAAAATCAGTGATATGATTGCTGCTTTGTGGTTTAGTCACCACTTACCCTCAGAACCAATTCAAACATTTTGGTCACCACACAAAGACTGTCAAAAGTCACTTCTGTGTGGTGGCGTTTCAAAAAGGTGGGTAACGCCATCCATGGGAAATGTGCAGTGTAGTTGATCTGTGGAACTCCTTGCCACTGGATGTAGTGATGGCATCTGGCCTAGTGGATTTAAAAGGGGATTGGACAAATTTCTGGAAGAAAAATCCATCACGGGTTACAAGCCATGATGAGCATGTGCAACCCCCTGATTTTAGAAGCAGTCTACCTCAGACTGCCAGATGCAAGGGAGGGCACCAGGATGCAGGTCTCTTGTTGTTTTGTGTGCTTTCTGAAGCATCTGATGGGCCACTGTGAGATACAGAGAGCTGGACTAAATGGGCCTTTGGGCTGATCCAGCAGGGCTGTTCTTACGTTCTTATATTCTTATGTAGCAATGGCCTGGAAACTTTCCACACATTCAGAGTATCCATGTACCAACCTGTATGCAAACAATCAAAGTTCCAGCATACAACACTGACATATGGAAACAGTTTTCAGCAGCTTCCACATGAGAGTAATAAACAGATATATGCCGAAAAACCAAGTGGTTTCTTGGGAGAAATTGAGGTTCTCGCTACTACGGATGTAACACGCAGACAATCTTTCAAATTGTGGTGATTCTGTTGAGGCCGTGGCCAACTTCTAGACTAGGGAAATTACCAAGGCCATTAACAAGATCAATCCTGAGCAACCTTTTCCAAGTCAAGTCAACTTCCTGGTTTTCTGAGGTGATGAAGCAGCTGGGATGATGGCTAAGGCAACAGTGGAAGAAAACTTGAGATGAATACGATCAAACATGGACTAGAGCCCATTTGAAGACCTGTTTCACAGGGGTGATCATAGCAAAGAGGTCTCAATTTCCTGCCACCAATGCATCTGCTCAGAATCAACCAGGGGAGTTTTTCTAAGCTCAGTAGGAAGAGGCCTGTTATAGCCTGTCCCACGAGGTGTTTAAGAGAAATACTTGGTGGCCCATACAGTGTGACTACCGTGTGGGCACTGCACAGATTGAAGGCGCAATCCTACCCTGCACTGGAACAGGCAAACGAAGAGGCTTGCGCTGTATCCAGCGCAGGATAGGGGCCCAAAGTGGCTCAGCCAGAGGCAAGGGGAAACTTTTCCCCTTACCTCCGGGTAAAGCATGCTGGCCCCTATTGTTCTCCTCAGACTTGCACCACCTCCTGAGGAACGAGGGTTGGGATCCGGCATAACTGCCAGATCCCAGCCCCGCCTCCCGTTCCCCACCCACCTATCCCCGGGGCCGCTCACTGCCCGCCTTCCCCCCGCCCAGGAACACCTGGCTCCCGCCCACCCCAGAGCCTTGTGTGTGCCCAGCTGGGCTGACGCGAGGCTCATGGAGTAAGCCGCCATGGAGGCTGGAGAGGTGCGTGGACACAGCTTACTTCAGAGAGGCGCAAACATGCTTTACAGCACATTTGCAACCCTCCTATGCTGGCGCAAAGGGACTTGCGCCAGCACACAGGCACCTCTGGATTGCGCCCAAAGTCATTCACATCCATTCCAACTTGGAATCCATATAAAACAAACTGGAGGATGTAGCTTTTTCCTGTTGTTATGGTTACCTTTCAGTTTGTTCAACCTGATGAACGAGGTGGAGCGCTCACTGGTATGAGACCAGCTTCCTGTGACCCAACCATTGCCCATTCTGGCTAACTAAAGCAGCCAGAGCAGGGCTAGCCAAATAGACCAAGAGGGCAGTAAATGCCTTTGTGAGGGCTTATCTGAAAGGGTGGTAGTAAGACCATAGTATGTAAGACCATATCTGAAAAAGTCCTGTCTTGGTCCTACTGCACTGGATAATTACTGGCCAGATTTCTTGGTAAGGTGCTTGAGTGGATGATAATGGCCCAACTCTAAGGAGTTCAACCAGACTTAGGGCACAATCCTACCCTGCGCTGGAACAGACAAGCCAGGAGGCTTGCGCTGTATCAAGCGCAGGATAGGGGTCAAAAGTTGCTCAGCCAGAGGCAAGGTTAAACTTTCCCCCTTACCTCTGGGAAAGGCGTCCCTTCCCTTATGTGTCTCCTCAGACTTGCACCACCTCTTGAGGTGGCACAAGTCTGAGGAGAGCAGAGTGGCTTGAAGCTGCTCCGTTCTCCCCAGGGAACAGGGGTTGGGATCTGGCATAACTGCCAGATCCCAAACCTGCCTCCTGCTTCTTGCTCACCTGCCCACTGTCCACCCACCGCCCACCCAGGAACTCCTCCCACCTGCCTCCTCCCCACCCCCTCCCTGCCTACCTCAGAGCCTTGCATCGGCCTTGTTCCAGCCTCCGCAGAACGTACCGGCCTAGCCAACTTCTGAGGAGGCGCAAACGTGCCTTACGGCTCCCTTGCACCTGCCCAAGTCAAGGGCTGGATTTCGCCCTTACTCCCTAGTTACCATCCTTCATGCTTAGCCTTCAAGTGCAACCCTAGGCATGTCTGCTCAGAAGTAAATCCCATTGCATTTGATGGGGCTTACTACCCCATCAATAGTATATAATTGGTGTATAATAGGATTCCAGCCTTTAAAGAATTATGTTTGTGGAGAGAAAAAGGCAGTAACTGAATCTAGCAAAACATCTGCAACAGAATACCATCCACCACGAAAACCCAGCTCCAAAGAAATTAGCACTCCACCAAATAAGCCAGTGAAGAAGGATATCCACCAACAGAGGGCAGTATCCAGGAAAGCCAGTGGAATAAAAGCCAAGGAGGCAAGATCACTCTGTGCCTAGAGAGACAAAGAGAAAAAGGCATTGAGATCAAGACAGATGAGAAGCAAGATACAAGACTTAGACACCCAGACAACAAGTTATACTACTGTCAGAAGAATGAACGCAGAACCCCAAAGGTGTAAATATGACTTTCATTTGTTCAGTGAAACAAGAGAATCACCAGCAGGAGAAAAGCTCAAAGATACTCATCCTGATCACTTAAGTTCATAATATTAAAATAATTTCTGGATCCATAACTGCATTTGAAGCTTCAGGCTCCATTACTTTTCATCCATTCTGGCTGGTAAGAAAGTTATTCATAATAGCCTGCAGGACAAACATCAGCAGGACTATTCGTTAAACTCAGTTCTGCACAAACTTGTACAAAGTGAAGGTGTAAATCTTGTACAAAGATGGACAGATGGACAGATGGCCTAAAAAAACTGAGGGTCAGAAACGTTTTTCCCAAACTTTATGGTGGTTAGATATGAATTTGGGGTGCTGATTCCAAAAATGGCATCCGTTTTGCCCTATCACATCTAGTTTTGGAGATATAGTATAGCCTCATTAGTGAATGGTTCAAGTAGCTTCCTCATGAGGAAGCCATGGTGTAGGCTTCCTCATGAGGAAGCTGCTTGAACCATTCACTAAAGAGGCTATGCCATGTCTCCAAAACTAGACGTGATAGAGCAAAACAGATGCCATTTTTTGAATCAGCACCCCAAATATACCCAGGAATTGGTGTAACATTTAAGGAAGGAAAATGTGTGTTGGCCTGTGTTATTAGTGCAAAGAGGTGTGACAAGCTGAACTCTATTCTGATGTCATTCCTGTGCAAGATGAAGAACTTCTTATTATCCCAGGCCTTTAAAACTGCCACTGACTGAAGCTATAATGGCTGTTTCTCTACTGCTGCATTTATTATTGTTTCTTATTTTTATTGTTTTATACCAGACTCTGATTTGCAAACTTTGTGAGCCACCGTAAGAGCATATAGGAGTTGAGGACTGGATTACACTTCTATTAAATAAATAACGTAACTTATGTAGGAAGATGAGCTTGTAAAAATATGTATGGGGTACAGCTTTTCTGGATTTATTTGCAAACGCATTAGGGGACCAAACTCCAGAAAAATAAAATCTAACATTAACTTGAGAGGCCTTCCTGTGCATCTCCCCATGACATGGCATGGTGCTTTCATATGACCTCATCATAATGTAGAGTCTGCTGCCAAATCACAGCGCAGATTCTACTGCAGACACCCAAAAATGTTCAGATGACACTGAGCAATCTGAGTTCAATTTCTTGCCCTTATCTGGCTTCAGAAAACTAGTGCAGGCACAGAGAAAATGTATTTTTTATACAAAGAAAATCATGCAAAAATATATTCCACTATAAACTACACTGTACAATTACACTGTACAACATGCAATTAGTCTGTGGTACTCCTTGCCACAGGATGTGGTGATGGCATCTACCCTGGATAACTTTAAAAGGGGACTGGATAAATTTCTGAAGGAAATGTCCATCACAGGTTACAAGCTCTGATGGGCATGTGCAACTTCCTGGTTTTAGAAGTAGGCCATCTCAGAATGCCAGATGCAAGGGAGTTCACCAGGATGCAGGTCTCTTGTTGTCTTGTGTGCTCCCTGAGGCATCTGGTGGGCCACTATGAGATACAGGAAGTTGGACTAGACGGGCCTTTGGCCTGATCCAGTGGGGCTCTTCTTATGTTCTTATTCACAACAGATACAACCCAGGCTACATAAAACATTCTTAAATCTCATTTAAATCAATGGAATTTTTGCACCAGCTAAGAGCTGTATAGAGTGATGTTTAAATTTCTCTGGTGCATTGGATACTCACTCTCATTGCACTAGCAAGTGTTGTCATTCATTCTAATTCAATCACAAGCTGGTTTCACAGTGCCGAATACTACAAACACCTAGAATAAATGGGCAGGGCTAACCCTTAGGGGTGATAGATGGGAAACTTAGCTGGCTGTTCACTCCCTTCAAATATGAATTTATAAGAAATTTCTCAGCCACATAAATCTTTTCACTAAGCATCCATGTCGTATGTTGCAGTTTTTCATAAACTGTGCAACTACTGAAAGGATATCCAATAAATAATACAGGAGTCAGTGATTGCCAGCCCAAAATTAGCTACCACAGCTGCAACACCATGGAAGGACTGAAAAAGTACCAAGAAAAAGAGTGTCATTTTACAAAAAAAAAAAAAAAGAGAGAGAGAGAGAGAGAGAGAGAGAGAGAGAGAGAGAGAGAGAGATTTAAAAAATATTCCTGATCCTATTAAAAAGGGATCAACACAGAAGTGAGAAGCTATGGCCATTAAGGTTACAATCCTACACATGCTCATCTGGGAGTAAGTTCCATTGAACTCAACAGGACTTACTTCTGAATACAGGCATAGGATTGCACTGTAAACAGCTGCTCTCAATAGTGGGAAGAACAAGCCATCCAAGTACAAACCTTCTTCAGCCAAAGCCACATGCTCCCAAAGTTCTGCAGCTTTTATTAGTCCATGTGTGGTGTTGTATGTAAAACAAGTTCTTTCCAGGAAGCCATGACCATTTGAGACTTTTGTAGTATCCTATACTTTCATATTACCAAAATAATTTCCAATACCAAATAACTATCTTTTCATAAACATACATTTCTTTCATAAAATAATGTATGTCGACACTAATGCATCACAGACACCTGCTAAAATTCGCTGGGAAAGTATGTCATGTCCTGTAAAATGACTGCAGATAAAGCACACTTCTACAGGCTATCTCACTTTCATTCCACACAACGAGGGTCTGTATTATCTATTATTTGTGTCTGTTTGCCTTTCAAGGTCCCCATTTTAGAGGTGCAACTACGTTTCTGCACATGGAGTTGTAAGACTTAACAGCTGCACAACACATCATTAGAAAAAACAAAAAAGTGTGAATCAGATGGAACTGAGGATAACTCACTTGGTGAACACCAGTGGCATAGCTAGAGAGGGTGCAAAGCACCAAGTTTTGCAGGGATCCTCACTGCAGCGTGCAAGCAGCCCTTCCCCTTCGGAGAGAGGCATTCGCCTCCATTTTGCTCCCCTCCATTTTGCCCAGAATGGCTCCAAGGGGGAGGGGCCACTTGCATGCCCCTCACATTCTAGGGTGAGGCTCCCTAGAAAACTTAGTGCTTTGCATCCTCTCTAGCTATGCCACTAGTGAACACTTCGTCATTTGAACACATGCACACACAATAGAAGCAATGTAGAAAAGAGAAACAAAATTGGGTTCACCAACGAAAGTTAATAATGAAGTCAGAATTAATCTACACAGAATGTTAAAGCAGATTATATCACCAGTAAAAAACCTCTCTTTTCTAGTGAAAAAAAGTTCAGTTCAGATGAACAGTGAATTCACTCAAATCAAAAACTTCCATTACTACCTATACAGTGGTTCTCAAACTGATGGGTTGCGAACCACCAGCTGGAGAACCACTGCCCCTTTCCCTTTAAGGGACAGAGGAAGGGGGAGGCAGTGACGCACTCCTCAGGACTGCACCTCCGCAGGGGAAGAGAAGGCTTTGTTTTAATGTTCCTTAGCTGCTGCTGGGGTCCAGGGGATGTGGGGAGTCCTGCAGAGCCCTCTGGAGGGTGTCCCACAGCTCGTAGAAAGTTTAAAAAGTGATCAGAACCCTCTTATGGGTTGCAACTGTGAAACCAGAAGTGGGTCACAATCACTTTTTTTTTTACTTTGTACAAGCTGCAGGGAGACCTGCAGAGGGTTCCATAGGGCTCCCTATACCTCCCGGACCCCGACAGAAGGGATGTCAAAGTGAGCTTGAAAATCAGTGACTTATTATATAGTGCAGACTTGCAATATGCTAAAGTTATCAACTACTATGAATACAAGACACGTAACATTCCAATATCTGATTACTAACCCCTGTGACTCTAAGGACACCTTCCATGCCAGAAAACAATAAATAGAGGGCTCCGGCCACAATTACTTTGTGAAGAGTTACTCCAAGGCGAGGTCTGCAATGGGAATAAAGAAAGAAATTTAAAACAAAGTCAAAGCATACTTCAGCCTAGCAAATGACATGAAGCACAAATCCCAAGTCTTCTAACAAATTCATTGCCCATCTAGATCAGGGGTGCCCAAACTCTGGCCTGGGGGCCACTTGCAGCCCTATCAATCCAGCCCACGGGGAGTCCCCAGTCTCCAATGAGCCTCTGGCCCTCCAGAGACTTGCTGGAGCCTCTGCTGTCCTGACAAAACTGCTCTCAGCATGAGAACGACTGTTCGACCTCTCACCTGAGCTGTGGGATGACGGCTCCTTCCACTTCTTGATGTTTCACATCTGTGATGCAGCAGTGGCAGCGAAGGAAAGGCTGGGCTTGCTTTGTGCAAGGCCTTTTATAGGCCTTGAGCTACTGCAAGACCTTCATTCATTCATATAAATTCCATCTCTAACAAATTCATTTATGTAAATTTATTCAAATTTTGAATGTAAAGTAATTCTTTTTTTTCCCCGGCCCCCAACACAGCGACAGAAAGATGATGTGGCCCTCCTGCCAAAATGTTTGGACACCCCTGATCTAGATAATGGGTCTCCATTGATGTTCTCAAGGACGCTATGAGCAATATCAGTTGCAGATCCTTCCAACTGCAGGCCTGAGACTCAGACTTGCAACATACACAAGAACAAATCATTGCAGGCTTTGTGTGACTTAGGGCTCAATTTTATCCAACTTTCTATTGCTGATGCAGCCACAGTGCAACCCTGAAGCAAGGGATTGCATGTGCAATCCCTTACCTTGTGGAGGCCTCCATGAATGTCCCCCCATCCCAGGATGCAGCACTATCTGCAAGTCATGTAAAAAAAAACCTACCATTATGCCAACCAGTATGCCACTCCCTGTACCCTCCAGAGGCAACAGGAGCTGCGTTCCACTTGCATCAGGAAGATCTTCTGACCACACACATCCACCCGCATCCTCTGCAGGCCTCAGAATGGCCATTTTGGCAAAAAAAAAAAAAGTAACTTCTGGTTTTTTGTTTTTTTTCCATAAAACTGGAAGTTACATTTTTATGCCTTTAAAAGGCATAGGAGAGCTGGGCCTCATGTGCAAGGCCTCTGTGGGTCTCAGAAGACCCTCGCCTCCCCTTGCCTCTGGAGGGAAGAGGGGGTGTCCCCGGTTTCCAGGGTTTTAACCAACTACAAGGGGTTCCAGAATGGAACCCCTGAGGATACCAGAGCGCACCTGTATAAAACAGGTTGCATCAAAATGGGTAGAGAGAACCCAGCAACATCCAACTCCTTCAATGACACTGATTTAGAACATGGAAAATTTCAGAAAGGCTGGTACTCACTTGACTATTCCATATCCCAGACTCACTATAATGACAAGAGTTCGAGCGAGTGAACGTTTCAGTGCTGAAAGCAGCTCAGCCAGTATCAGCGCTCCTTTAACTGTCAACAAACAACACCACAAAACAGCCGGGTCACTAAACATAATTCTCAGTAGTTGAAGTTGTATGGAGTTACAACAAAAGTTCCAACTGATTTTACTACACCAGATAATTGCAACAAAACTGGCAATTCATTCACCAGATGCCAAATAATAAAGCAAAAGTCTTAAATACAAAATGGTATTTTGAAATATTTCAAAAAGATGATTCAAGATATACTCTTTTAGTGCTTCCTCGTGAGACATCCCTCTGTAGAATGACCGCAATCCTAAGTATACATGTTAAAAAGCAAGCTCCATGAAACAAAGCCTTCAGTCTGATTTCCAGGGAGTAAATTTCTGAATTCAGTGGGACTTAGGCCCAAATCCCAACCCACTTTCCAGCACTGGCATAGCTGTGCTAGTGGGACATGTGCTGCATCCTGCAGTTGGGTGTCACTTACGGAGGCCTCCTCGAAGTAAGGGAATGCTTGTTCCCTTACCTCGGAGCTGCATATATTGGTGCTGGAAAGTGGGTTAGGATTGCGCCCTTACTCTATCTGTCATACCTGGGCTTTCTTAAAGTGAAAATTGGGAGGAACTCACCTCCTCCCTCCAGCAGCTTGCCACCTAATTGCTCTGCTGCCTCCCCCCAGTCAGTGGCATAGCTAAGGCATCTATCTGCTATCTGGGATCAAAGAAGATCTGTAGCCCCCCCCAGACAAAATCAAATTAATTAAGTCAATAAATAAAAAGTGTGTCCCTGATAGGTAAAAGACACTGTGCTGGGGTGAAGAGGGACGGTTATTCTCCCCTTGCTAAATTTAAGAAGGGCACCAATTGAAAAAGTGCCTTTTACTCAGTTAGCAGGGGTAACTGTATTATGATACATGGAAATGAGAGCTGACTCATATTAACACCTTATTGGTTTCATGCTATATCATAATAACATGTCATTGCCACATGTCAATAACATGATAATATGACACTGACTCCCAGAACAATCAGTCTCATGGGTCAGTTTTGAGTTAAGAAAATCCACTTTTTGTTCCATAAGGCAATTGTATTTTCATTTTCTGCTTAATTGGCCATAACTTTTGATAGAATACAGATATGCCAGTGCTGTTTGTTTCATTGCATTCTGCATTAAATTACCTTTCCAATGATATATAACATGATGGTATTGTTCATACATACCAAGATTTTCACAATTGTGGTCACTTGTGTCAAGCTCGGCTTGTTGCCCCCCTAAAGCTTGCTGCCTGGTGCAACTGCTACCCTCTGCACTCCCTTAGCTACACCACTGACAGTAAACAATGTTTTGATTGTATTTTCTACACTACCATTTGCTACTATCACTAATGTTGATGACAGCTTATTATCTATGACCTGTTTCTTTCAAATAAATATTATTTAAATGTTATTCCCACATACCAGATTCTCCTTTGTAGCGGATATTCTGGAATTCTGCATAGAAAACGGCTTTTTCTAACATTCCTAGTAAGATAACGGCACCAATCCAGAACTGGATCCTCAGGAGGTCCCTCCAGTAGCAGATTGACCATGTAAGCCACAGAACTCCAAATAATACATATACGATGCACATCACCATGAAAAACTGTTACATAGAGACAAAAGAAAATTGGAAACTAATAGTTTCAACCAGCATTTCCATAGCTGCTTATAGGGATCTTTTCCTCCTAGATTTTCTTGCTTTAACAACTTTTCATAGTACAAATACTTCTGCGGGAAGTAAAAACCTGTCTTTCAAGGTAGAAGATTTGATCTTTAAAATAAATTTTAGGAAGAAAATTTCAAATCACTAAGACAGTGGTTCTCACACATTTAGCACCAGGACCCACTTTTTAGAATGAGGATCTGTCAGGACTCACCAGAAGTGATGTCATGAAGTGACATCATCAAGCAGGAAAAATTTTTTACCATCCTAGGCTGCAGTCCTACCCACACAAACCCAGGAGTAAGTCCCATTTACTAGCATTGTAAAAAGAATATACATAGTAGCTTGTTAAAAGTACAGGTCTGTAAAATTTCCCTAAATGCAGTCACATCCCATGGTAGCATCAAGCCTAATATATTAAAAATACTGAAATGAATGGGGGGAGCCCCTGAAATTGGCTCACGACCCACCTAGTGGGTCCCGACCTACAGTTTGAGAAACACTGCACTAAGAGATTTCAGGAACTTTAACTCAAATAGAATCTGCTTCTCAGTTTTGTAGCAGAAGATTCCACCAACAAATACTTTAAGGTATTCTTCTAAAAAAATCTCCCGTTTCTACCAGGAAACACTTGAACTCGAGAAGAAACAAAGTCGCACCCTCCCACAAAAGAACGATCTAAAAAACCAACAATATATTCTTGTTTGCACAAGAAAATGGAAGATCGGTGCAATTATGCTGTGGCAATCAAAGTGCTGTTATCATTGGTTTCAGCCTCCCGCTGCAGTTCCCTGCTGTACTCCCTAATCTCCAGTGCAGTTTCAGCTACAGCATCCTACTGATTTTGGCTCCAACCTCAACCTTTATCTGGACTCCACAACCTTGGCAGGCCAAAACTGCCAAATGTACTAAAAATTATATTGCATATTGACATACTAATTATTTAACTCTGCAGAACAAGGAATGTAATTTAAGTGATAGTGATGGTTACAAGAAGCAGTTGTTGCTGCTTTCAATCACTCATCTTTCCTCTCTTCTCTAGAAAGCTCCACCCAATTGCTTGCCCTCCCTCACTACCTGGGTAACAAGGACTGGCCCCAGTGACAGACTTGGATGCCTGGATTAACCACTTCCTCCCCATTCCATTCTCCAGTTTCCTGAGCCTGGTCTTGATAAACAGGAGTCCAAGGGGGAAACAGTCATCTGGACTTGTGAAGAAGCCTTTCATTGCCAGTAAGCTATCAAGACTATTTATCTGCATATGCTTGAAAATCAATTACTAGTATTTTCTATCAGATAATTAAATGAACTTACAATCATGAGAGGATAATCTGCAAGAGAAAGATACTCATAGGGACCCACCACTTCCACGATCACTGTCAAAACACAACCAAAGACAAGAGCAAGGAATCAGAACTGCTGACACAGAACTGCAAGTACAACTCCTTCATTCCAACATCAGTCATGTTGTCATGTGAATGCAATTCTTATGCCAGTTATCATGTCATTTGATGTGTCTCTCTTCTGCTTTCCATTCCATAATAGTAACGCATTTGTGATGCATACCAGTGTAAAGGTCCAATCCTATCCAACTTTCCAGCACCAGAGTGCAGCCAGAATGCAGCCCTGAGGTAAGGGAACAAATGTTCCCACACCTTGAGAAGGCCTCTAGGACTGCCTCCCCACCATAAGATGTAGTGCACGCCCCATTGGCACAGCTGCATCGGCACTGGAAAATTGGATACGATTTGGCCCTAAGAGTTTTTCTTATCAACTCAGAAAAAATACCAAAATAATAAGTTGGATCCTAAACTTTTCTTGTGTGAATGAAAAATTGTTGTATTCACATTAATGATAAATTGCATAAACGATAAATGAACAATCGCATCCTACCCCACCGTATGAATACAACAAGGATGCGATTTTCAATTTATCCCCCTTTATATTCTTCTGCACCCCAAAAATTCCTATCGAGGTTTGCAGAGGCACAAGATCAGGATGTTATGCAGTACAGGAAACTACTGTACTATGCAGTAGAAAAGCAAGGTAAGAAAAATGGGCACTTTTTCTTGCTTGAACAGAAGCGCCTGCCATTCACACAAGGAATACTTTGAATCCAATCCAGTGTCATCTAGGCTATTTATTTAGACAAAACTGTGTATCCCACAAAACTGTGTATCCCACTCTATTAGCATAGCTTTTCAGAGGGCTAAGAAAACTATCACATCACTTAATATAGTGAAACAAGGGTAAATAGAATAATGAAAACAATAGCATAGCTAAATATAAACATAGCAACAAAATAAAATCAAACTTGGGTCACTGCTAAAACAGCCTGGGAAAATCAAAACAGCTTTACCTGGCAAAACTTAAAGGGAAGTGCCAGGTAAGGAACACCGGGAGAGCTTTCCACTGAAGGGGTGCCACAACAGAGAAGGCTCTCTCATCTATCGTGGTTCATATAACTTCAGAAGGTGGTAGGCACTTGGAAAAGGGTCTCTAATAATGAGCCGATTGTATGGACTGGAATATGTGAAATCCACTTTTTCCCTCCCACTATCTCCCCAAATATCAGATGTAACAGTGTGACTCCTTATCCACAGGGGTTCCATTCTGGAACCCCCATGAGGACAGGTTAAACTGTGGATATGGGCAAATGCCCATCCCCACAGTCTGAATGCTCTGGAGGGACATCTGAGCCCTGCCAAGGCTGTGAAGATCCACCAGTGGCTTCAGCGGGCCTCAAAAAGGCTGTTTTCAGTTGAAAACTGTCACTTCCGGCTCTCAGCTGGAAACAGCCATTCTGAGGCCTGCTGAGGCCACAGGTGGTCGTCCTCAGCCTCTGGAGTGTGGGGGAGCAGAGGGGAGTGCTTGTATCTGCAGATACCTGAAACCGAAGATATGGGATCTGTGGACATGGAGGCCCCCCTGTATATGAATGCAAAAAACAAGGACCTGCAAGTAACAAAGCAAGCTGATATCAAGTAACCACTATTATGCTGAAACTAAACACGTGTCTGCTAATATTTTGCCCTTAAAAAAGACCTTACAAGTTGTGACCCCACCAAGCAGAATACAGCATGCCTGGTATGCGTGGTAGCCCACCAAGGCTTCAATAAACCTTCGGGTTTTTTGCTGCTTGCCTAGGACTTTAAAAAACACAGTCAAGTGCTTGGTAGGTCACAGTGGGCAGAGCTCAGCCTGTGAGACAAAAGTTTTGTAGCTCTCTTAGGAATATGAACAGTAAAACTGAAATTACAAAACTGATTTTTGGTTTCACGGTTGTTTCAGAGGCCACCAACATATGAAAGTACCCCTTGGAGTTCTCATATGAGAACATATGAGAATAACATTGGATGTTTGTGTAGGCAGAGGCATAGCTAGAGAGGACACAAAGTGCTAAATTTTGCAGGGAGCCTCACTGCAGCGTGCAAGCAGCTCCTCTCCCTCCCCTTCAGAGCCATTTTGGGAGGTGGGAACAAAATGGAGGCACTGTGTGCAAGCATTGATCAGGAGAGCATACCTCACTTTCTCCCTGTTCATATCAAACTTTAGGAACAGGATAATATGCTAAAGCAGTGGTTCTCAAACTGGTAGGTCACAATCCACCAGTTTGTGTAAAGGTTCCCCTAACCTTTTAAGGGGTGGGGGAAGGGGAGAGGCAGTGACATGAACCTCAGGATCGCATCGCTAAGGGGGGTGAGAGGGGGTGCTTGCACTTTTAAGTAGGTAGGGCTGTTGGAGGCTGCAGAAGATGCGGGGAGCCCTGCGCAGCCCTCCGTAGCACTCCCTGAGGCTTCCGTTTTGCAGGAGGTGCTTTGCACCCGCTTTAACTGAATGTTCCAAGCTTCAGGGAGCCATGCGGAGGGCTGCGCAGGGCTCCCGCACCTCCTGCAGCCTCACTTACTTAAAAGTAAGTGAAAGCACCCCCCCTCGCCCCCCGTTAGTGATGCAATCCTGGGGATCACGTCACTGCCCTAGCCCCTGCCCCGCAAAGACTTACTGAGGGAGTAAAGCTCCCTAAAAGTTTGAGAACCACTGTGCTAAAATATTTTCCACCGAGGAGGGTAGCAGTCAATTAATTAACAGAACATCTCAGAATCCTTCTGGTCTCTGCTTCCTAGAGTGCAATCAGTCATATTCTGCATACTGTGACCCAGAGGCCCACTCCCAAAATTACCACAGATGCAATCCTGAAGATCAAGCGTCATCTAACTCAGTTCCTGATGCATGAATACGCAAAATAAAATTACAAAATAAATGAACTGTTATGGCTTACTGGTGATGCCAGTTTCCTGTGGATTTGAGGAAGTTGAAACGGTCTGCAATGCATCATTTGTGTTCCGTTTAACTTTCTCATTGGTCTGTGCAAACTGGACAATAAATATATAAGGCCCATCTTGCCAGGTTTTCATCACAGCATTCTTTTCCTGAAAAAAAAAAACATATTTGCAGAGCAAGTCAGGTGCAATCAAAACAAGCATCTCAATCCTATTTCACATCCTCTTGACTGCCAACTCAAGCGACAGATAGTCCTCCAATAAAGATCTTGTTGGCAACCTTCAGTCTCGAAAGACTATGGTATCGCGCTCTGAATGGTGGTTCTGGCACAGCGTCAAGTGTGGCTGAAAAGGCCGATTCAGCAGTGACAATCCCTACCACGCTGGGAGCAAGTGTAGTCTGTCCCTGGTCGGTCTGCCTGGCCATGGGCCTACTTTCTTTGCCTCTTTGCCTCAGTCTGTTGGCAAAGTGTCTCTACAAACTGGGAAAGGCCATGCTGCACAGCCTGCCTCCAAGCAGAACGCTCAGAGGCCAAGTTTTCCCATCTGTTGAGGTTCATTCCTAAGGTTTTCAGATTCCTCTTGCAGATATCCTTGTATTGCAGCTGTGGTCTACCCATAGGGCGCTTTCCCTGCACAAGTTCTCCATAGAGGAGATCCTTTGGGATCCGGCCATCATCCATTCTCACGACATGACCAAGCCAACGCAGGCGTCTCTGTTTCAGCAGTGTATACACGCTGGGGATTCCAGCTCGTTCTAGGACTGTGTTGTTTGGAACTTTGTCCTGCCAGGTGATGCCGAGAATGCGTCGGAGGCAGCGCATGTGGAAAGCGTTCAGTTTCCTCTCCTGTTGTGAGCGAAGAGTCCATGACTCGCTGCAGTACAGAAGTGTACTCAGGACGCAAGCTCTGTAGACCTGGATCTTGGTATGTTCCGTCAGCTTCTTGTTGGACCAGACTCTCTTTGCGAGTCTGGAAAACGTGGTAGCTGCTCTGCCGATGCGTCTGTTTAGCTCAGTATCGAGAGGAAGAGCGTCAGAGATTGTTGAGCCAAGGTACACAAAGTCATGCACAGTTCGTGCACAGAGATTGAAATGCAGGGAGGTGAGCCCACATCCTGAACCATAACCTGTGTTTTCTTCAGGGTGATTGTCAGTCCAAAGTCTTGGCAGGCCTTGCTAAAACAGTTCATGAGCTGCTGGAGATCTTTGGCAGAGTGGGCGGTGACAGCTGCATCATCGGCAAAGAGGAAGTCACGCAGACATTTCAGCTGGACTTTGGACTTTGATCTCAGTCTGGAGAGGTTGAAGAGCTTTCCGTCTGATCTGTTCCAGAAATAGATGCCTTCTGTTGCAGTTCCAAAGCCCTGCTTTGTTGTGCCGACGCCGTACGGCGAAGTTGGAGTGTTCTCTCCAGTGCGCGAGGCCTAGGTAAAGTGGGTATGGAGGACAGACTGTTACCCATGCAGCAAATCCCCCCTCTCCACGCTGCTGGAATGGTCCAATGGAAAGGCAGAAGCCAATACGGTTGGTTCCAGCGGCGTCACAGGAGTTGTCAGAGCGTGACTGTGTTCAGTTGCAAACTGCCTGAGGGACTCTAGCTCCTGATTTTGCCTCAAGGTTGACTCCTGAAGCCTTTTCCACAACTGGATATAGCCACAAGGCAGTGGAGGTTTGAGGTCAGAGTTTCCTTCTCTTAGATGAGCTGCCTTCCCAGGCTGACGAGCCTCATCTACCCGGTGGCTGTTTAGTCCCCTCTTACGACAAGTACAGCCAAACTGGGGTTGTGGAGGGAGAGGATTGCAGAGGGAGGAGCAAATTGTGGGAAATGGAGGACTGAGGGGGAGGGCTGGACCACGGTGGATAGAGAAAGCAGAGGGAGGAGAGGACCATTACTCCAGTAAAACATTTATTTATTTGAACTACTTAAAAAACAATATACCCCACTACATTCTGAAGATTTGAGACAGGCAAAAACCAGTCATAGTCAATGTACCTATCATGGTGTCAAGCAGAAGTCCTCAAACACTACCTTCTGGAACCTGCCCTCCAGGAAGGATGAGAGCCAATGCAATGCAATAGCCCCAGTCCCTATCCCAGATAGGCATCCCAGAAGAATATCCTGACTGATAGTATCCAGTGTCTCTGAGAGATCCAGTAGAACCAACAGGGACCCACAACATACATCACCCACTTGATCAACCAAAGCTGTGTCCGTCCCAAATCAGGCTGAAAGCCAGACTGGAAAAGGTCAGAAAAGGAACCCAACAAGTGCTCCAAAACAACATAGTTTGTGCTAATCTAGTATGAATGCTATAAAATCAAAGTTAAATTTTTCTTTATCTTAATTGGAGGAAAGCGAACACAGAATTTACCAGCAGCACAACCAATTCAAGCAGCACTCCAACAGAGGAAAGGACAAGAACCCAAGTCGTTCTCCCCTTTATTTTCCATATACTTCCTCTCTCATACTTACATTATTCTCTATTACAGTAGTCTGATTTGTTCCATTCTCCCTTGTCTCCTTTAAAACCTTAAAGACAAAAGTAGGCTTGATTAAAACCCAGAAGAATATTTTTCAAATGAAAATTTCCACATACTAATAAAAAAAAATAATACCTCAGGCTTTGAGAGGACTTCTGGGTGGACAAATTCTTTGTAAAAAACCTAAAAATAAAGTGAGGAATATTTTTTACATATGAACATGGCACATATAGCACAGTGACTGGGAGGCAAAGGGTTCCCATAATATGGTCCCAATCCATATGACATACACACAATGGGTGCCATTTATGCTTTAAAAAATATCACACACAGAGCATGAGACTAGGTGTTTAACACAGTGTTTAGTTTGGCCCTTAGAAGTAAACCAAAAGGACCCAAGGCTCATCTGCTCAGCTAAGAACATAAGAACAGCCCAACTGGATCAGGCCATAAGCCCATCTAGTCCAGCTTCCTGTATCTCACAGCAGCCCACCAAATGCCCCAGGGAGCACACCAGATAACAAGAGACCTCATTCTGGTGCCCTCCCTTGCATCTGGCATTCTGACATAACCCATTTCTAAAATCAGGAAGTTGCACATACACATCTTGGCTTGTAACCTGTAATGGATTTTTCCTCCAGAAACTTGTCCCATCCCCTTTTAAAGGCATCCAGGCCAGACTCCATCACCACATCCTGTGACAAGGTGTTCCATAGACCAACCACACACTGAGTAAAGAAATATTTTCTTTTGTCTGTTCTAACTCTCCCAACACTCAATTTTAGTGGATGTCCCCTGGTTCTGGTGTTATGTGAGAGTGTAAAGAGCATCTCTCTGTGTGGCACTGAACTGTCAGACACCCACGAAGACAGGAGCCTTTGCAAATATTGATGAACAGTGCATCCATAATATGAGCCTGCACAGTCAACACCTTTTTTTCCTCAGCTTTATTCCAACAGTGCACACAAACTGAAAAACTTTTCAATTCTGACTGTGTATCCGTCTGTCCTTCCCCAAAAAAGGATGTAAAAGAAGTATATCAATGCTGCTCTCTCTTCTCACCCTCAAAACTTACAAGCCAAGTCCGTCCTACAGATGTCATACTCCAACCATGGGCCACTCAGTACTAGAATTCAGTACTAGAATTCCCACAGCACAATTCTGCACATGTTTACTCAGATGTAAGTCCTACCAAGTTCAGTGAAGTTTACTCCCAAGTAAGTGAGCACAGGATTGTAGCCAAACTCCTCTTTCCTGAAGAGCTCATATCAATCAGTATTTTGCATGGTCTTGTAAAGGAAGCAAGTGTCACAACTTCTTTCAACCTCTCTGTTCCAAGGCACAAGCCAGTTGGGAGGAATAGTGTAGGCACACTTGCCCAGTGCCCCATCCCTGAGATAGACTGAGCCCACACCTGCCTCATTCTGACCTGTCACAGGCTCTGCAGTACCTGAGGTGTGAAGAGCTTAGAACAGTTGGAGAAGAACAGCGAAGACATAGCATAGTATCCTGTCCAACCGGGCTGTTTTTCGGTAGTGCCTTGAAAATAATTTGTTACCTCGTCATCCTGTAAGAAACAGAACGTGACTTTTTGGTTTCTAAGAAAACTGGGAATAAAAAGGTAAAACTGCTTCTCACCAAGGCATCTTTACATTCTTAAAGGGCATCTATCACTCATCTACAATCTCAAGGTGTGAAGAATATTTCCTTCAAAAGTGAAATTCTTGCCCAAGATACTATGCAAAGTACACAGAAAAAACATGTCCCTTTTACTATTTTTGAACAAGTAACAAATGCTTCAGTATTAGCCAAGCACAAGGCAAAATGAACATTTTGCTTTTCTACACAATGCGGCATCAAGTAAATGAAGAAAGGTAGCAGTCGAACCCCCCCATGGGGGACAGGGGAGGCTGCAGTGGTAATTCCAGAACGACAGAGGCAGGAAAGACTCTGCTGTGCCCACTTCAAGTTCCCCCACCAATGTGCATATGAAGACATGCACTGGAGGGAAAAGAATAAGGAAGAGGTGCAGGGCTACTTTGGCCACGCCACATGCTTCACTGGGTTGAAACATTATTACATTTGTCATATGTTCCTCAATCGTATGCTTAGATGATTTCCAAAAAGCAACTTCCCAGATAAAAATTAAGGCGGTGCAGTCACAATAGCATTTGTACAACATCAACAACTAAATTCTGGAAGCCATAGTGACACGTGCAGAAGTCAAAGCAGCAATTTTCAACCAGTGTGCCATGGTACATTGGTGTGCAGCAAATTATCTGCAAGTGTGCTGCAGGATTTCGGGGGGTTGTCATTTATTAGGGAGATGTGAGCCCCACACCGGCAGTGTGGTGTGCCTTGTCAATTATCAAAGAAATGACGGTGTGCCTGGACAATTGTAGCACCTTGTCAGTGTGTCATGAGATGAAAACAGTTGAAAATCACTGGGTTAAAGATTACAGGTTCTATCCTATCCAAGCTTCCAGCACTGACACAGCTGCAATGCAGTCTCAAGCTAAGAGAACAAACATTACCATACCTTGAAGAGGCCTCCATGAAGGTCCACCACAGGATGCAGCGCAAGCCCTATTGGCACAGCTGCACCAATGCCAGAAAGTTGGATTGGACTGGACCCTCAAGTCCTGATTTTGTCTTGCTCATGTCCCATAAGATTACGAACAACAAAAACTGAGCAATTTTGTAAAGAAATTTTGGCTGCAATCCTAACCAACTTTTCAGCGCTGGCATAGCTGTGCCAGTGGGGCATGTGCTGCATTCTGCAGTTGGGGGGCAGTCACAGAGGCCTCCTCAAGGAAAGGCAATGTTTGCTCCCTTACTTCGGAATTGCATTGCCCTGACCTTGGTGCTAGAAAGTTGGTTAGAATTGCGCCCTTTGTTGTGCAATGAGGTAAAGAAATACATTACATGTTAACTAAGGCGCAGTCTGAAATACACTATTGGGTACACCCTATAGAACACAGATCGACATACATAAACATGTACAGAACTAAGCTGTTAAGCCATTTCTGCCCAATGTTGCATATACACAAATGCGCACACCTGTGGGCTGGGCAAAAATGGGTTTTAATAACATGCAGCACAATCCTGTCCATGATTACTGGAAGTAAATTCCATTGTGTTCAGTGGGGCTTATTCCTAGATATCTAGGCACAAGACTGCAGCCAAAATCATTTGCAATTAATAGAACAGGGCAGACTACACATGGAATATCTGCTATTCATATAATTTTTTTCAGAAACATCCAAATTTTTCTTCCTCCTTTTTAATTTAAAATGTTATCCAGGTTATTATATCCCCCCCCCCATCAGCAAAACAGTAAAACACCTTAATGAACTCTAAATAAAAGCTTTGAAAAACATTCAGAACAAGGACAAAAGAATGTTCTGC
Organism: Tiliqua scincoides; assembly: GCF_035046505.1. Taxonomy (NCBI): domain Eukaryota; kingdom Metazoa; phylum Chordata; class Lepidosauria; order Squamata; family Scincidae; genus Tiliqua; species Tiliqua scincoides. The sequence continues at coordinate 16,515,697 of NC_089821.1, forward strand.
CTCATTCTCATGTATGCAGATGCACTCATGGAAGATACAAAGCACTCGTTTGCAATCTCCATAGGAAAGACAAAGCACATCATTTCTATCCCTCTCTCCTCTGACATTAAAGGTTCCTTAACTCTACCCAAGAAAGAAGTCAAGTCATATATGCAACTTGTAGAAAGAAAGGAAGGAAGCAAGGCAAACTGTTGCTTCACCAGATGTGATGAGGCCCCTTCTCCATGCACAGGAGCCACTTGAATCAACTGCTATGAGCAAGAAAAGCAAGCAAGGGATCCTGTCATCATCACCAACTTGACCTGCTGGGTAAATTCCACCACGGCTCCTCAGTTTCTGAGCAGCCTATTTCCGAAAACAAGAGTGGAAGTTCCAGAAATGTTTTACAATCCACTGAATTATTATGATGATAATGGTAGATTAATATTGATGGTGTCAGAAGTGGTAAAGAGATGCTGAACAGAAGTAAAACTAAATTTGTGCTGTAAAAGAGTGTTTTTGGGGGGTGGGGAAGCTTGCTGCAACTGGAAAAGCTAGTAAGTGGCAAGAATGTATTATTTTCACATTGCCTTCCTTTGTTTCCTGAATCATCTACATTTCACTCATGGGGACAAACTAAGCATTATCATCAATGCTCCTCCCTTTAAGAAGGAGGCTTCAAACCAGAAGCACATTTCTGAGAAAGAGCAACCAGAGGAAGGCAATTCAGATCAAGACCACGACATATAGAGAGGGCACACATGGAGTGGGAACACTTTTGCACTGCAGTTTTCTTGCTAAACGTCCTCTCCCCAGCTGAAATTTGTCTCTGATGTGGCTTTTTGCTGTAAATTGCTGTACGGAGGATTCTTACCAATAAAATGACATGGAGGGAAAGTGTTAACACCCACCCTTCCTGTGCACCTGAGTCCCAATCTGGATTCTCATTACACTACCCCCGCCTCCTGACAGCTGCTTTTTGTCAAAAAGAGGTTCTCAATTTTTAAACCCATGTCTTCCTGATGGATTTATCATAATACCTTTCGGTCTTTTGATTGTGGATTCTTTACAACAGAAACGGATACTGATGAAATTACTGTAAGTCACTGCAATTAAACAAACAGCAAGGCTCTGTGTTATGCTAATGATGCTGCCCACCATGCTCTACTAGTGATTTTCAACCCTTTTCATCTCATGGCACACTAACGAGGCACAAAAATTGTCAAGGCACACCATCAGGTTTTTCTGACAATTGGCAAGGTACACCATGCTGCTGGAGGTGGTCTCACAACCCCCATGGCTATACTGATAAATGCCCCCCCAAAACTCCTGCAGCACACCTGCAGATCATTTCTGGCACACTGGTTGAAATTAGTTACTCTACTATCACAGCAGCAGGGGCTATTTGCTACATGGGTGCTTGCCTGACAGCAATTGCGACTGGTTGCAGTCATCCAGGTGAGTGGCAAATTGCACATGTGATATAGTTTTTAATACTAATTCTTACCCCAAAGTTGAAGACTTCATTGTAGCAATTACAGTATCTCAAGTACCAGGAGACATTGTAACTTTGGGATGAATCACATGTGTCTGCATTGCCTTCAACTAAACAAATAAGAACAACACGTAAGAAATAGTTCCTGCTCTTTCTACTACTAAAATATTCTTAAATGCAATTCCTTAATCCCAGACCACAAGGATGTCCACTTCATCACGATGCATTCTAGGGTGAATATGGGAGAAGGAAAGAACCATCATGCAAGCCAGAAGTTGGTCTTTCAGAGCTGAAAAAAAAAGCTCCTCAGGCTTGGAAATGGTGGTTTGGTTGCAAAGCAGAAGGAGCCCCAATTTTCACACCCTTTTCTTGTTTTTAAAGCCATTAAAACTTGGACCCCAGTATCCACTGTGAGTCAAAACCACAGAGGCTGGAACCGCGGATCTGACTGTACTTACAATTAATATTAGCAAAACTGAAGCTCAGAGTTCAAAGAAAGAACACTAGAAAAATATGGTGATCCTTTTATGAAGCCAAATTAAATATAGCTCCATGTTCTTAACTGCTTTGAGAGGGGCAAAGGACTGCTAAAAATAATGGGAGAAAAGTACTGGACACATTTTTGCAGCTTTATGTAACAGCGCAATCCCACGCATATTTACTGAGAAGTAAATCTCACTGAGTTACATGGGGTTACTTCAAGTGTGCATAAATGCAGCTGAAATCAGAGTCCTAAAAAAAAGGCTTTGGACTTCTGAAGAGAGACAGCCCAATCCTAACCTGCGCCAGTACAGGCAGGCTACATGGCCTGTGCTGCATCCAGCACAGGTTAGGAGGTGGCTGGAGACCTTCTCGGGGTAAGGGGATATATTTCCCCCTACCCCAAGTAATGCCCCAGGCTCCCCTATGGGGTTTCTCAGATCTGCACCAGCTGTTTAGCTGAGCAAATCCGGAAAGCCCCATGTAGAGCTGCCTGGCCTGGGAAGGGGGTTAGGATATGGTGGAGGAGGTCTAAGCCAACCCTGCCCTCTTCCTGGGCCCAATATGCCCCCGTTCCGCCCTCCCCCACCCAGAAATGTCCTCTCCCCATACTCCTGCGCTGCACAATCTTACCTGTGCCAGTCAGCACTGCTCTGGGAGGCAGCTCTGGCAAGCTGACGCAGGCTGTTGGTGCGGCCACAGACGTCATCACAGACATGCCCTATGGCACATTTGCAACACTCTGAGCCAGCTCTGACCAAAGTTAGGACTGTGCTGTGAGTTGACTCAAAATTATTACGGGCTGCACTATTATATGGAAGCTACAATCTGAATGTACTTACACCTCAGGAAGATTGAAGTATTCTTGAAGAGAATCTTCCCAAAGCTGAAAGGTGTCTTCGGCTATAAAAGAAAAGGAAGAGAAGTTACAACTATATATGGGAGGCCATCAAGTACATATTACTAATATTAGTGGGTCTTACGTCTGAATAAATACGCTTAGATTGCAAGTCTGAGCCTTATCCTATCCAAATTTCCCACACTGGAATAAACACTCTCTTATCTCAAGGAGGCCTCCATGACTGCAGGATGCAGCACACACCCTGCTGTCAAGGTGTATCAGACATCACCGTGTCAACAAAGGTCAGTATAGTCAAAGCTGCAGTTTACCCAGTTGTAATGTATGGCTGAGAGCTGGACCATAAGGAGGGCTGAGCACCAAATAGATGCTTTTGAATTATACTGTTGGAGAAGACTTTTGAGAGTCCTCTGGACTGCAAGGAGACCAGATAATCGTACAGGAAATCAACCCTAATTGTTCATTGGAAGGACAGGCACTGAAGCTTACTTTGGTCATCTCATGAGAAGGGAGGACTATAGAAAAGATCCTGAGGCTGGGAAAAATTGAAGGCAAAAGAAGAAGGGAATGGCAGAGGATGAGATAGTGTCATGGATGCAATGACCATGAATTTGGACAAACTCCAGAAGTTAGTGGTAGACAGCGGGGCCTGACATTCTGGGATCCATGGGGTCATGAAGAGTCAGACACAACTGAACGACTGATCTACAACAGAATCAGCACAGGAAAGTTGGACACTACACTTGTCTGAAAATAAGATTGATTGACTACAATGGGGCTTTCTTCTCGGTAAACATGGCTAGAATCAAGTTATACAGGTTGGTTCACATATGCAGTACTTTGTTTGTGAAGCAATGCCTCAGAAACCACTGACTGAGGTTATATGAAAGTCTATTTTTCAATATATGCCCTGCCTGATGGTCCAACAAGGCCTCTGTGGTGTTGACACAGAGTGCAAGTCACCATTTGACATCAGTCGTCAAAAAATGAACACACGGGTGTGGAATTCCCGAGCTGAAAAGTTTATATATTTTGAGTTAATTATCTATTAGTGACACATGCAGTCTTCAGATCTCAGATCCAATTTAATCTTTTGCTTCAGCTATAACGTCATTGGGTGCTTAAGGTAAGACTTTTTACTTTAGCATCCCCACTTGTACAACAACGACAATAATACTGTTCCATCTTCAGGGATGCTTTAAGGAGCATTGAGATCAAGTACATATAAAATATCTTTAGCATTAAGACTGCATATTTTCCTGAGCGTATGCTAACAGAACACTGGGACATGCTTCTGAGTAAACAGGCAGAGGATTGCACTATGTTGTTCATATAACTTTGAACAATGCCTAAAAATCATATTCAGCAAAGCCTGTAAAACACAGATTATAGATGGTCATTTATCAAGTGGTTGGTTATAACAGTTGCATGCAACAACACAGCAAATCATGCATTTGTAACAGCAGTGAGGATTGGGTCACATAACCACACCTGAGCAAAAATACCAGGAACCAGTGAAGTGGAAAAGTTATTTTCATCACATGACAAGATGAATGGATTACCATATGGTCACATGGCAAGTGGTATTGACTTACTTTTTTATTTTAATAGTGTATGAATTGTGAGCCTGTTGAGGACACAGAACCATTTATTTATTTTTCTACATTAATTGCTTTGTGAACATTTTTGCTAAAAAGCAGGATATAAAATATCCTTAATAGTATCATCCTGCTTTTCTTTCCCAGTGGTAAATTCAACGTACAGTTGAACTTACAGAAACAACTTACTTAAAAGCAATAAACCATAGATAATCATTACAGACCCAATTTCACAGGACGAAATGTTAACATGAGTTTTAACTATTCATCTACGTTGGTCTTTTTGCATAAGTTAATAATATTCATAAATAATAACTTGTGCAAAAGCACCTCTGTAAATGGGTTTTCATCTACCTGTGTGCTTGCCTTAAATGTAGATCAGACAGTAAAATTTGTACTTGGCAAAGTGCTGGCTGATATCGGAAACCCAAAATATACCAGGGCATTGTCTGGACATCATATGTTGAAGTAGATTTTGGAGAAACATACAGTGTACTTCTGATCTCCTCTTGGAATCTTTGACGGTGCAACGAGAATTGCACCTGATCAGTTACAATAATTTCTGGCTGCACCTATGTAAATGAGATCCAACCATCTGGACACTATTACCATGGTCGGAGCTGGTCACAACCTTAAACCTATTTTGATATTCATTTTCTTTCCATGTTCAGCAAAAGGCAGCAGATTTTTGTTACTAACTGTTTGTCACACTCCGTTTGGATAAGCGGAGCCGGTAAACCTCCAAGTAGCCCACATACTTGAGCCATGTAATGCCAGATTTGCTGTTCATGGAAAATCATATCAGCAACTTCTCTGTCCAAGGTGCAAGTGGATGCTGCAACCTTCTCCCTTGCACCACTCATATGAGTAGACCACTCACATGAGCAGAAACCTGTGCAGATAATCTCTAAAAAACAATCTCTCCACTGGCTCTTATTCTTTGTGCATCCATGCGTATTCACTAGGTTAAAAAACATGTTGGGCCCCATTATCAGCAATAAGATACAAAAAAGATCCTTCATTAACAGACATTATTGGTGATCAACAGGCAATTGTCTTTTTTAGGATGGACCTAGGCAACTGGCAACCGTCCACCTGGATCCAAATCCCCTAAAGCTAGATTTCTAGAGCAGGGGTGGCCAACCCAACCTTTCAACTTTAGGGCTCCTGGACCTTTAACGATTGTATAGAATAAAGGAAGAAATTTCAGCAAGTGCAGCTTGTCATCTCACAGATTCTGAAATTCTCTCTCCTACACAACTGCTAAAGGTCCAGGAGCCCCAGAGTTGAAAAGTTGGCCACCCCTGGTCTAGAAGAAGGCTGGTGAGTGTGCACTCTGCACATGCTCAGGGGCCTGCTCTTTCTTGTTATTCCTAAATTGCAGAGCAGGGCTCTGGGCATTAAGAACCGGTTAGGCTGGAGGGCCAGCAGGTTTGGAATCGTGACAAGCCGGAGCAGCCAAGATGAGTTAGAGGAGCTCATCAGCAGTGGAAAATTGCCTGCGGACAAGTCGAGGAGGGGGTCAGTGGCAGTAACCCCCAACTTCTACCAGATGCTCACAAGGGGGGGCAGCAAGATGCCCCCTTCCCCATGCGAGTGGGAGCTGGAGCAACCCAGGGAGGAAGAGGAGCAGGTGTTCACACGTGCAGCTTAGTCTCCCCCCCCCCCGCAAGCAGGAGGCAGCCGTGGCGCCCCTGGGGTGCCCCGCGCCCCCCCCAGCTGCCTCCCCGCGCCCCCGCCCGCTCAGTGGAAGGGGAGGGGGCCAGGCTGGCTCACCGCGAGCACCGGCAGCCGCCACTTGGACAGCTGGCCGGCTCCAGCCGGGCCCGGCAGCCACGCGAGCAGCAGCAGCAGCGAGGTGGGTCCCAGGCAGAGCGCGGCTCCCAGCGCCATCCCTCCGCAGGCAGCCGGGCACACAGCGCGTCCAGCAGCCGCGGCTCTCGCGCCTCCCCTTCCGCCCCCCGGGCTGGGGCTCCGCGCCAGTGGAGGCGGGTGATGGGGCGCCGCCGGATTGGTACAGCCAGGTGGGGACGGGCGCTGGCGTCACACGGCTGCTGTGACGCAAGAGGCGTGACGTCACAGCTGCTGCTGGGAAGGCGCTCTCTGCAAATCCGTGGCGAGGGTGGTGCCTCCCGTTGTGCCTGGTTATTGCGCAGGGAGGGGGAGGCAGGTGAGGCAGAGCCTCCCCACTGGAGACCTTCGAAAAGCACTGCTGCCACCCCATGAGGTGTGCAAGCACACGCAACCCACGTGCATAGAAAACAAATGCCCACTCTGCAGGGATGTGCGGTGGGTGGGGAGGCAGGTGAGGCAGAGCCTCCCCACCGGAGTCCTTCAAAAAGCGCCACTGCGTGAAGTGTTGAAGCACACACAACCCGTAGCTGCAGAATGGGCATTTGTTTGCTATGCGCATGGATTGTGTATGTTTGCACACCTCACGTGGTGGCAGCAGCAGCGCTTTTCAAAGGACTCAGGTGGGGAGGCTCTGCCTCACCTGCCTCCCCACGCACCACACGCACCAAGGGTTGGGCATTTGTTTTCCATGCTCTCCACTGCATTCCTGGCCCACACACAATAACAAGCCACAACACGGCACATGACAAACACTCATACTTGACCTGGACTTTATCCTAGAGCAGCGTTTCTCAACCAGGGTGACCAGATGTCATAACCGCCAGAGGCCAAGGCATCCTAAAATGTAAAGACATCCAAGAAAAATGGAAGACATGACAAAATAAAAGGTAAGAACATTCATATGTTGATTTCATGTGGTTAATTTAAACTCTATATTACTTATTAAATTTAAAACTATATTGCATATAATTTATTAATTACAAGAAGGCTATGTGCGCCCACTCACAGGGAAAAAGAGGACATTTAAGTTCTTATCCAGGACATGAAGCTAAAAAAGAGGACGTGTCTTGGAAAAAGAGGATGTCTGGTCACCCTGTTCTCAACCAGTGGTACGGGTACCACCAGTAGGACTTGAGGTGGTGTCTCATAGTACTCCCAGGACCTCCAGACCCCTTTCACCTGGCAGTGAGATCAGGAACGTGACACAACAAACAGTGGTAGGAGGCTCCAAAGCATGCTTTTCCCTGCTCAAAAAAGCCCTCCCATCCACCCTGAGCCTCTTACTGGTGTTGAGCATGACACATCTGGCCCCCCAACCCAGAAGTAACTGGCAATGATGTCATCACCTGGTGGTAGTTTGGATAAATAAACCATGTGAAGTGGTACAGTGAAGGACAAATGTTGAAAAACACTGTGCAAGAGTATCGTGTCCACTGTAATAGAGAAAGAATTAGAGCAGGTGTTGCAAAGAGTCCTGTAGCAGGTACATTACTTCCATTGTACCATTATAGATGCCACCTCAATGCTATCTTAAGTGCTTTCTTTTTGATATAGATAACACACTAGTTACTCCTTTTCTTCTCAGGAGTCACACAAATGTAGTTCCCCCAAAATGGAAACTTCAGTGTTTTAAAACAGCCTGTTATAGAGAATTGGTTAGAACTGGAACTAATATTGAGTACTAAAAAGGATGACCAGCTGATCCCATACTTCCTCAATTACACCCCACTTGTAGCTATTTGGGCACCACAGAAATAAAAATTTCAAAAGATATGCTGCTTGACAACTGCCTGCCAGGGCTAGCTATCTATAAAACAAAAACTCCAATTCCCAGAATGCAATGTGATAAAGTGAAATGAAAACTCACCATTGGGTGGAGGTTTTTCTCTAGTCCTATCCAATGCCTGTAAGAAGGGCAGGAGCACTGGTAAGAAATACATACAGTGTTCAAAATAGCTCCTTGACAGAGTGCCATGGAAGCAAGTGGCGAGGAAGTGATCAGGTAAATACAAATGATTCTGCAAGAACTGGGGCATAGTGCATGGCTGTGAAGAGACAAGCAGGCAGCTTGGATTTTGCTTTGCTCTCACCATTAAGTTATTTTTTTTTCTGATTCATATTTTTCTGATTCACAACAGTGAGCACTTACAGAGCTTGTAACTCACTTGTATATAGAAAAATACATGGGGGGGGATCCATTCCGGTGTAATAGAAAAGGAACATGAAATGATACAATCTGTTCCACTAAAATGTTACATCCTTATCAGTGGGTTGGGATAACAGACTGTGAGCAATGTGTAAAGTGAAAGACTGTGGACAGAGCTATGGTGTAAGTAATTCTGAGTGCAATTTGCACACTGTTTGCTTGTGCTTGTGCTATAATACTTTAAACAGAGCCAGCGAGTGTCTGAAATTATGTGAGCTTTCAGGTTGCAGAGAATTCTTCCTCAGGCTCTATATTTGATGAAAATTGGGGTAAGGAGAAGTTGACGTGGAGACTTTACAGTTCTTGGGTAATAATTAGTGGTAGATTATTTTTCAGAATCTGGCCTCGGGTAAAATCAGACAAAACTATAGTCAGATACCCCCCTAAGTTTAACCCCCAACTTATCCGAGGGTCATAGAAAATTCCATGATTTTTGGCTCAAAACCTGCCCTCGGCTTATCTATGGGATCAACGTGGGCGAGTGCCTGCAGTGCTCTATATGAAACTGCCTTATACTGAATTAGACTTATGGTCCATGTAGAGCAGTATTGTCACTAGGCTGACTGGCACTGGCTCGCCGGGGTTTCAAACAGTCTTTCTAAGCCCTACCTGGAGATGCGATGCCATGGTTTGAACCTAGGATCTTCTACATGCAAAGTGTGTGCTCTGCCACTAATGCCACTTCTTAGTACATTCTTAAGCAGGAATGCATGCTCAGAATGGTTTAGCACATATTAATTGTGCCACCATTACTTACAGGTCTCAAACATAACAGTCTTGCTTTATAAAATTAAATTACCTAGGTGAACCATGAGGATCCCAGTTTTTAAAAATTAAGTAGGCCATGCAGTACTGAAAACAGCCCACCTCAACTTGCAAGATCTTTCTTTCTTTCTTTCTTTCTTTCTTTCTTTCTTTCTTTCTTTCTTTCTTTCTTTCTTTCTTTCTTTCTTTCTTTCTTTCTTTCTTTTAATGAAAAGAAGACTTGATTAGGAAGTCTAATTTGGGGTCCATTCCTATCTAACTTTCCAGTGCTGGTGCAGCTGCAATGCAGCTCCTAGGTAAGGAAACAAATATTTCCTTACCTTGAAGAAGCCCCCCCCCCCCAGCAGGATACAGCACACACCCCATTGGCATGGCTGCATCAGCGCTGGAAAGTTGGATAGGACTGGGCCCTTAGTCAAATCCATGGGCTTCAATTTCCAGGTACACAAAGTCCTCTTGGGACAAATCAGTAATGGAGACTCTGCTTACTTTGAAGATCTCAAAAGGTGGGAAAGTCATGAACATCTATCTCAGTTCAATATTATTTCAGATTCTGGCTTCCATGTTTTTAATTTATTCTGAAATAGTATTGATAGATTCTCTAGGCCTACTCTCAAAGTGTTCAGTTGTAAATATTTTGCATTTCTGCATTGGTTCATTTTTTAACCTTTTCTGTTTTAAACTATTGTCCTATGAGGCTTATTTATCACCATATCTGCATACTACAGTCATCGGCTTCCACAAAATGCTACAAATAGCAAACTAGAGCCTACATTTGCATAGCCCACCTGTTCTTTTGGACAAAGCGAGTTTGTGCCAGTATGTACCTTATAAGTGGGTTGCCAGTTCGTTCATTCATACCTTTTTTATTTCACTTATACATTTTTTAATCCAGTGTTGAGGATGAGGCTGTGGACAAAAGCAAATTTAAGACCTGCAAACAAATTGCCTTCTACAGGTAAGAGATATGAATGTTTAAGTGTATTTCCTACGCTACACAACTGGGCTAACTTAACATCACAACCTGTCACACTGCAGGAAGGTCCAGGTCATTGCACCTGTGCTACATTTTTGCTTCCATAAGTATTTCTAACTTGTACAGAGTTACCCTTGTCAGGTGGTGACATTCATACACTGCCTTTTAGGACAAGCACTCCCAAAGTGGGAGTGCTTGTATATCAATATAACAAATAAAACCACGTAAGAGCAGAGGAACAAAAGCCAATTCCAATTTACCAGCTAAAATTATCCGTTAAAAGCTTTCTGGTTTTCATTGAGTTGCTTCGTCTTTGTGGTTACGTTGATAGTCTTCAGGAGGTAAGAGTTTACAAAGTAGGACAATCACCACCCCCTCACTGGAAAGAATTAGTGCGAGTGTTGTCATTTGTGGGGGGGAAGCGAGAACTGTTTTCCTGTCACCTCTTACCACAAAAACCAAGTAACTCAACGAAAACACTACAGATGCATTTTGCAGATAATCAGCCCTGCTGCATTTTCCTTTATTACACCTTTCCAACCCCTCATTGATTTCAGGGAAGCCTACAACTCCTTCTAATTGTCATCCTTTCAGCTGCTAAAAAATCTTTAGTCAATTCCCTGTTGGTTTTGTGTGTGATGCACAGAATTTCCGGAAAGAGGCTTAGTTATTTCAGATTGCTGAGAAAAAAAAAGTTACTTCAACTTTCAGGACTGACCACATAATCCTTTCTTCCTCCTTTGAGATGCGTGACTTCTGAAACTTTCAGTAATAACTGAATTAGTTAACAGAGCTGCCTTTCATATTCACTAGTAGTAATCTCAGCAATAAACTAATGCAGCGGTTTTCAAACTCTCTTGGAGAGTTTGAGCCACTCTAAGTTTTTGCGGGGGGGGGGGGAGGCAGCAGGGGGAAAGCAGCGGCGCGATCGCCAGAATCGCACCATTCCAGGGAGCTACAGGGGCTTGGCTGCACGTACCTGAGCTTCCTGCAGCCTTCTGGGGTTCCGGGCAGTCTGGCGCGACCTTCTGCAGGGCTCCCTGCAGCTTCAGAAGTGAAAGTGGAGCGATCGCACTCCACTTCCGCTTTAGCAGAGGCAGGGCGCGATAGCTTCACTTTCAAAGCTGTAGGGAGCCCTGCAGAAGGTTGCGCGGGGCTCCCTGCACCCCCAGGAGGCTGCAGGAGGCTCAGGTACGTGCAGCCAAGCCCCTGCAGTCCCCTGAGCAGTGTGATCCTGGGGATCGCGAGGCTGCCTCCTCCCTGCCTCCAGGCTGCCCCTGCCCTTTAAGGTGAAAGTGGCCAGGGCCCACAGGCTGTTTGAAAAGCCCTGAACTAATGGTAAGAATAGTGCATCAAGGAGCAGTACTGGATTTCTGAAGCGCGCTAAGCAGTGCTTTGCAGAGGACAGACAGTACTATAATTGAATTAAATACAGTGGGCCTTTAGCATCTGCAGTCTTGGAATCTGTGGATTCCAGCAACCGCAGATGCCTCCCCAGGCCTCAGAACAGCTTCTGGACACAAGCAGAAGTGACTTGTCCATAACTTCCGGTCACATTCAGGAGGTGTTCTAAGGCCTGAAGCCCGTGGAGTGGGCCTGCGCAACCTTCAGTAAAATGATTGCAGCACCAGGCTCCAGCATCTGTGGATTTCAGTATCCATGGGGGGAGTTGACTGGAGCCAATCCCCCACAGATACCAAGGAAGGACTGTAGATTTTTCCATTTTTATATCTTAACAAGAAACAAACTTTAATTTGATATTCAAGACTGTCTGTCCATACAAGACTGTCTATCCATACATTGTTTCTTCAATAGGTGTAAATTTTGGCTACAATTATGCTTAAATGATTTTGAAGTCAATAGGATTTAAACTATACCTACTTGTGAGCCTTATTACATTTTAGATCACTGTATACTATAAATTATAGAGCTGAACTTATGAATGTATTCTCTTCTTTGTGCATCAGGCGTCAAAAACAGTTGCGTCTTGAGAAGTCCTTATACCAAGCCTTGCTGGACACCCTTGATATAACCAATGACAGTATCAAATTCCAAGTTATCAATGAAGAGTGCAAGGTGGGAATATATTTGGAATGTCATTGATTGAGAAAAGCAATGCAAAGTTTATCATACAAAGATTAATTTGCTGTTTTAGTACTTGATTGTGTCTGCGCCATGCCTGCGTGGTGACTGCATTTGGATGAACTGTGTCTCTGCTAATTCAAGTGAGGCTGTCACCATTGATTTCTAGAAGATGCTGATTATAAGTACTGTAAAATTTAGAGTGTACTAGGAATTAACACTTCACAGCACGATCCCATACATGCCAGTACCAAAGAAAGTCTCATTTAATTCAGTGGTTCCTTTCTGCCAGAATTAGCCAATGTTAAGTATGCCTTGTCTAAATGAGGGTCTAGGCCATTTAGATATTTGTGTTTTCAAGAAGCAACCAGTTGTCTCACAGTGTACACACACACATGAATGAATGAATCTCTGTGTGTGTTTATTTGCAGGAGCAGTCATGGGTAACAATCACTTATTGTTTAATGGTTACACTGCTTTGCTAGTGAGTTTTCAAAGCAGCCCACAGATATTCAGGCTGCAATCCTAACCACACTTTCCTGAGAGTAAGCCCCATTGAACAAAACAGGACTTACTTATGAGTAGACCTGGTTAGGATTGTGCCCTCAGTCAGTAGGATCAATAAAAAAATTTTAAAAGATAAAAGACATTTTTAAAAGATAGCAGCTGCATTATTTTTAATTGATTGTGAGTGGTTTTGGCACTTTTTTTATTGAAAAGAGGCATATAAATAAATAATAGCAGAACCCAAAGTCTGGATTTTCTTTGTTTCGGTATCTTCAGTCTTCCTTCTCAGGTATACAGATGCACATGTGACAGAGTTAAGTGCAATTAATGATACCTTTACATAAACCACATTGTAGGAAAGCCTCCTCTCCTTCCCACCCATCCCCAGGTTTGTGTTTTTCTAGCATGACATGAAATCTGAACTAAAACATAATACAACATACGTACACATACCACATACTTCTGCACATAGATTATAATTGTTGTTTGTTTGCTCGTTACCAGATACCACTTTCAGTGGAAATTTGTGAAATAGAGGACAATATTTTCAGACTTAAAATTAATGAAATAAAGCCACTTAAACCAAGATATGAAGTCCCTGATGTTCTCATAAAAGAACCTGCCAAATTCAGGTAAGCAGTAGAAAGTGATATTTTAGCTTTTATGCATCTGTCCCTCTCAGGGGTGAAAAGGTAGTTTTGAGATTGCTGGGAGGAGAGATAATTAGGCTGTTTTCTGTATGAGAATATATGCTGCTTATGGACACCATGTGACTGTTTAGCAGACTATCAGAATATTAATGCCAGATACAAGGGAGGGCACCAGGATGAGGTCTCTTGTCATCTGGTGTGCTCCCTGCGGCATTTGGTGGGCCGCTGTGAGATACAGGAAGCTGGACTAGATGGGCCTATGGCCTGATCCAGTGGGGCTGTTCTTATTTTCTTAATACTTTTACACAGGGCTGATTCAGATGACCATACTGTGACTTGTTGGGTCACGAACGCAACTTGCACCCTTCAGAGCCCACATCCAATTTCAGAGCTGCTGTCTGCCAACCATTGTTAAGCCAGAGTCATTTCTAAATTACTGTTATGCAGCAGCTCCTGGTTCAGAGAAGCCAAGGTTCTGTTGATTTACATACAGGATTTAAATGTTCTGGCTTTGCAGTTGCTGAGAAGCTAAGGGAGGTGAAGGCATGGATTCAGTCAGGGAACTTCAAGCTGCATTTCCGATTTAAACAAACCATAGTTTGCTGATTGTGTGAACCAACTGTCAACTTTGCATATGGAGGCATGAATTTATAAAAACTGATACACTTAATCCTGAAGCCAAATGCTAGTACTGTGTGTGTACAACCAGAATACATCTTAGTGACCTGTTGTCTGATTTGCTGCTGTTTACAGTTTAATAACAAGCTTTCAAGGGTTTTATGCTTTACTGTCTCTTCTGTTCACCAGGCTAAATATATCAGAGAGAGATGCAGGCAAGCTTGTGTTGGCTTGTGCCAGTGAAGACCAGCAGCTTCACATCACAGCAAACCCTTTTCAGATACAGTTTGTTTCCAAGGATGAAATTGTGCTGAGTTTGAACTCAAGAGGCCTGTTGTATTTTGAGCACCTACGGTCACCACCCCATCTCAGGTGTGATATCTTTCTGTCTGGGTTCATTGGCACCAAGTGGTGCCAAATAATCTTAGGCTGCAATCTTAAACAATCATATTCTGAAATGATTTCCATTGAAATCCTTGGTACTTACCCATAAGCAGACATAAATAAATGTGCTAACCAATTCTTCTTACTGTTGCTTTGTAATTAGGAAATCTACAGTGCAAGAAAATGTGGACGGATCATCAGCTTCCTCTGAGGTAAACATGTGTTTTGTGGCTTCTTGCCTTATCCAGGAGGGTGATGAGACCTCCTTAATAGAAAATAATGCATTTAGCATTGTGAAAGTACCCAAGTCATAGTAAATTTATGACTGGGGCAGGAAGAAAATGCTCTATTTGGCAACTGCTTCTGAACGATAGTCAAGATGGGGAGGGAGTCCATATGGCAACAAATGATGGTGTGAGATGGGACTGTGTACAACGCAGAATTACAATATAATGCCTCAGCAATAGCCGACCGCTTGGCCCTGGACTCTCTTCAGTATTGCAACTCTGTTAGTATGTGGGGAAGGGAATTTACAAATTAAGGACTTAAATTGGCAATTTATCAAACCACATTGTCTCTTATTTTTAAACATATAGGAAAATCAAGATGTCCTGGGTCTCTGGAAAGAGAATTTTGGCGGGTTTTCTGACATTAAAGCCAATGGTAAGACTAGGCATAGCCTTAATATAAAAGCTTGTGCTTTTCCTTGATTATTATGTTCTAGGCATATGAAGCAGGGCCGTGTTATGTTCATGCTTTGCACGCAGTAGATCTCAGGTTCAATCCCTGGCATCTCTAGGCTGGGTAGGAAAAAATTCCTATCTGAAATCCTATAGAATCACTACCAAACGTTGTTGAACATACTAAACTATATTGGCCGTTTGGTTCCCTTCTTAGACAAATCTGGCCAGCAGAAACACAAAAATACCAGGACCAGAACTTCTTCTTTTGCAGCAATAGAGGAGCTTAACTTTTCTGACCCTTGGAGTTTGATAAATCCCTGAGAGTGTGTATTATCTCCTCTACACAACAAATAATCTCCAGAATAGACTTCTTTCTACTTGAAATCTTGAGGCATCCCAAACAGTACCACTACCCTTTCAGTCATCCCAGACCCCTTTCAGTCACAGCTCAACCTAAGAGATAAACATAATTTTGTTGTAAGGCATTATATAAATATTAATTATTATTAATAATAGATAATAATTCTTCCAGACACCTTAACTTCTCTTAACTGTTGGACCTGCTTTCATAAAGATTATGTCACTAGATACCTCATATTTCTGAGAAAGGAATAAGGGCCCAATCCAGGTCTTTGTATGCCAGGTCACCGCTGGCATGCACTGCCTTACTGCGGGCACAGCGCCAGAGCTAGCCCAGCATGAGCCCACGCTGGGCCAGCTCTGGTGTTGGCCTACGGTTCGCTGCCTGGAGCTTCATGTGAAGCACTGGATGGTGAAGAGGTAAGACGGGATGAGGGAAGGAGGGGAGAAGATGTTCTGGGACAGGGTGGAAGGTGTGGCAGGAGAGGGAGTAGGGTGGGAGGTGGTGAGACAGGCAGAACTCAGCTCCGTCAGTTCCGGAGCCCAGTTTTGGACCACACGGCCTGACACAGGACTCCTTGATTCTGCGCTGGCTAAAGAGCTGGTGCAGAATCAAGTAGACTCATTGCAGGGCTACTTCCTTACCCGGGAGGAAGGGGACAAATGTTCCTTTCTCCCAAGGAGCCACTGGCTGCCCAGTGTGCTTAGGATGCTGTGGTAGCCATTTTGGTGCCACAGCAGCCCTGTGCACCGGGCAGCTCAGGATTGGGCTATAAGCCCTCTACTTCATCCCAATGTATTCTTTGGGATATACCCAAAGCATATTTGACAAGGTGCATAATCTCTTACCCAGCCTGTTAAAAGTAAAACGGCCAGGGAGGCCAAAATTGTGCAACTCTAAGCATTCAGGAACAAGTTTCTACCCTTGAGCAATGCAGTGCCTTTGTGGTTTTCAAAGATGAACTAAACAGCTTGCCAGGGCTGGTCCATCCAGGAGGCTAACTGAAGCAGTCACCTCAAGGCAGCAGACTGTTTAGGGGCTCCTTCTTCCATCCACCCGCTCACATCCACCGAATCTCCCTTCCACTCCCTGAACTGGGAAAAGTGGGTGACAAAATGGAAGTGTGAGAAGAAGAGAGTGATGGGGTTGAAACTGACATATTAGCAGGGCAGGGGCAGCATTTGGCTGCCCTCCTCAATCATCCAGAGGTCTTGGGCCAGCCCTGCTGCTTTCCCAATAAACTTGAATTTGCTTTAGCATGTGTTAAACAAAACTTGTGGGAAACAGGCATTAAAATGTTGACCGCATTAAACATCAGAATCACAATCCCAGCACCCAAGATAGAAATTGTAAAGACTTACTGCACAACAAAATTACAGAACAGTTTGAACTTCTGTGCAGAACGGAAGCACTCCCTACTGGTGGAGGTCATCATTTTCACCATTTTTTAACTACCCGAATATTCTGGGTGGTTCTGTTCACATGCTGTTGCTCTTCTAACAGGAACAACTTAAAATACAGCTAGAAACAGAAAGTGCAGTTAAAGATTTGCCAGCAAGAAAAGCTCCTGGCCCTGTTGGGTAGAGTGCCTTCTCAATCTTACATAACATATATTTGGAAATGAGAAAACCGGGTCACTTAACTCTCAATAGGAAGAGTAGATCTTGACTATATTTAATATTCTGATGTGTTTCAAAATCCTAGCTGCCAGACCTCAGCTATAGCTACCTGAGCTACTGCGCAAAAACCAAGTGGGGGTTATAAATAAATGCCAAGGAGCAGATCACACCTGTAGTCTGACACGCACTGGCGTGGTGACATTTCACTGCATGACGAGTGTTCCACACGCCTCATTCATAGCAAGCCTGAATGCGCTATGTTAGGCTGCCCTTAAAAAGTGTACAGAAACATCAGCTGATACAGAACGTGACCCGCATTTTGTTTCGGTTTGTACAGTTCAAGATGCTGGCTGTCACCTCTAAGTGGTTTGGCTTTACCTGTTGTACCATTGGGATACAAGTCTCTAAAAGAAAGTCTATATATAGTAGGTGGCAAAAGACATCTGCAGAGGCCAATTGTGAATCCTGTTCAAACTAAGGGTGTTTTGTTGTTGTTTACTGTTAATATGCTTTCATCATATCACAGCACTGTTCTGTCTCAATATTCTTATTCCAGGTCCTAGTTCCATAGGCCTTGATTTTTCTTTCCATGGATTTGAACATGTCTATGGAATACCTCAGCATGCAGAGACATTTCTCCTTAAAAACACAAGGTAATATAATTAATTTGTATCAGATGTTGGCAAGCATCTGAATGTAGTGATAACTAGAGATTTGCAGTTGAAGATTTGGCTGGTTAGTTCAGATTCAGATCCTCTTATTGTTATGAGCCAACTTCCCTGGCTCATGCTTCACCATCCTCCAAAGGTCTGTCCACAGTGGTGCCTGGAGGGGAGCAGGGGGGCAAAAGCCTCAAATGCTGCACCTGCAAAGTGTTGCAGACCACTCGGAAAGCCTTCTGAGGTTTCTGACGAAGTCTTAAGCAGTACTTCGGGTTTCCCGGAAGTGCTATTTAAGACCATGTGTTAAACTTCAGAAAGCTTTCCTAGCCATCCCTAACACCGTGCAAGGCTGCATTCTGCTGGATAGTTATCCAGGCAGGGGGCCAGTATGATGGGGGGAGGCTGCATCATGGACCTGCGCACTGGGGCAGGTCTGTAACTGTCTGTCCACACTTTTACTACCAACTGCAAACAGTCCCCACTGCATCTAAATAAGATGCGAGTTTCATTGTTTCTTGGTGTCAGGACCCAGGGGCAAAGGACCTACTCTGTCCAAGGCAGCCAGCATGTACAAGACAGGCAGGTTCTGAATTTGGCAGGCAAGGATCAGAGGACACCAGAGGCAGGTGACATGATCCAAGAAAGTCAGGTTCCGAAAGGTAGCTGAGGCACAGCACCAGAGAGTAGTTCAGCAGCTACTTTAGGTGACAGGTTGCTCATACTGGGGAACTAGATCTGAGACAATACTTATATAGCAACAGTCGGGTGCCTATTGGCTCTCTAGGTCATTTGATCAAGCTGGCCTGCCAAGTAGCAGTACCTCTCCGCCACCCCACCCCACCCCAGTCATTATGGCTGCAGACCAGCCATATCCTTGACTCTCAAGTTGTGCCCAGTGGTGAGGGACTAAGGGTGCAATCCTAACCCATTATTTCAGTGCTTTCCAGCACTGAAATAGCAGTACCAATGGGACATGCGCTGCATGTCACTCAGAGGCCTCCTCAAAGTAAGGGAATGTTTATTCCCTTACCTCAGAGCTGCATTGCCCTTAGGATTGCACCCTAAGGTGCTTGGGACTTGTTACCAGATTCTTCAGCTTGTGCTCTCTGTCGCTGCACACTTACTCTCTCCTTTCTCTGTTCCCTCCCTCAAGCTAAGCCCATTGCCTGCTGTGTTTCCCTGACCCTTGGTCCTCTTTCCAGTCAGTTTCCCAGCTCTCTGCTCACTCCTTCCTGCCAAGAGCAAATAGCTCTTTTGCTCCCTAAACTCTGTAGCTGATGTTCTGCAAAATCCAGTTTCTTTTTAACCCCCACTCTTCCTTAGCCTAATGCCTCTGTTTCCTTTTTTTCCTTCAAGCCTCTGCCTTCTCCATCATCAAATCCTTTCTTCACATCCCATCACCTCCTCTGTTTCAACAGCCATCCTTTTTCTGCACACCCACTCTCATAGCTCTTCCATCTCCACTTCCGTGCATCTGTCCCTCTTTCCTGCATGTAGCTTCTCCTGTCCCAGGTTGTTCTCAGCTGACCCAGCCCTATGTCCCTCACACAGACTGCATCGTTCATTAACATTTTGTGCTGACATTTTCAAGCTGCATAGTTAGAGTGTTCCTGAACTTCCATGTTGTTGCACCAGCTCAGTCAGCTGAGAAAGGGTATAATGACAGAACAGACAATGGGAGAGGCCTTGGCATCCGAACAAAACAGACTTGTTACCCAGGGCTGTTGTGTGCCCTGGTCTCATTTCAATGAAACGGTCTCATTTCAATGAGATACACTGGTATACAGCTAGGTACACCCTCCCTTATTTACCTCAGAATCAGCCAGACCCTCTGTGATCTATTAAAAATAACAATAAAGCTAATCATAAATAAAACAATTAATAAATAATTAGTTAGAACAGTTGTGGCTCAGCAGTTCAGACCAACAGCTATAAAATATTTTTTTTAAAATACAGCATCTTTAGCCGACCACAGGCCTCGGACCACAGAACCTTTGGCACGGTCCAAGCACAGTGACTGTCCAGGCCTGTCCAGGCACGGTGGCTGAAGGCCTGTTTCTGAAACAGACAGATGCAGCCAATTTTTAATTAGTAGACCCAGCTACCTAGCCTTGGAGCCAGGGTACAACCTGATAACCAGGTATCTTCTCAAGAGAACCTTCCTAATGAGTAGCTGTTCTCCTAGCACAGAGAGACAACTTTTCTCTCCCAACATGGTCTCCAAGATAGAGTCTCAGACAGCATGATTTTACAACTGCATGGCACCTTCTTTTACTGAATAATAATAATAATAATAACTTTATTTTTATCCCGCCCTTCTCCCCAAAGGGACCCAGGGCGGCTAACAACTTATAAAACAGATTAAAACATAATTTCACAACAGATAAAAACATATTAAAAAACACATTAGCAGAACCCATAAAAACAGTAGTCAGATAAAAGTCAGAATAAAAGAGCATAAAACAGCAGTTCTTAGAGGAATTGGGCCTGTAAAAAAGCAGCTAAAAGATGTATAAAAGATGTTAAAAAGGCCATAAAGTCAGAAGGCTTGGTTAAACAACAAGGTGTTCAGGCCTCGCCGAAAGGTCTCAAGAGAGGGAGCCATTCTCAAGTCAAGGGGAAGGGAGTTCCATAAAGTTGGTGCCACTACTGAGAAGGCCCTGTTTCTTGCCGCAGCCCCACGAACCTCCTTGGGCGGCGGCACTTGTAAAAAGGCCTTCTCTGATGACCTGAGAGGACGAGCCGGATTGTGCGGAAGTAGGCGATCTCTAAGATAACCTGGCCCAGAGCAGTATAGGGCTTTAAAGGTCAAAACCAGCACCTTGAATTGGACCCGGAAACGAATGGGCAGCCAATGCAGCCCCCGGAGAAGCGGGCTGACAGAGTCAAACTGCCTAGCTCCAGTGACCACATGGGCCGCCGCATTCTGCACTAATTGCAGTTTCCGAACCGTCTTCAGGGGCAGCCCCACATAAAGCGCGTTACAATAATCTAACCTCGATGTCACCATAGCATGGATCACCGTGTCCAGGTCTGCACAATCCAAGTACGGACGCAGCAGGCGCACCAGCTGAGGCTGAGCAAAGGCCCCCCTAGCCACAGCCGCCACCTGGGAATCTAGGAGCAGCTGCGAGTCCAGGTGGACCCCCAAGCTGCGGACCTGCTCCTTCAGAGGGAGTGCAACCCCATTCAGAGCAAGCCGATAATCCAGCACCTGCATTGAGGATTTCCGAACCAGGAGAGCCTCTGTCTTATCCGGATTTAATTTCAGCTTGTTAGCCCCCATCCAGATCCTCACTGCTTCCAGACAGCGCTCCAGGCCCTCAACCGCCACCCTAGAGTCTGGAGGAAAGGAGAGATAAAGCTGGATGTCATCAGCATATTGATGACACCCCACTCCAAACCCCCAGATTACCTCACCCAGCGGTTTCATGTAGATATTAAATAGCAGGGGGGACAGAATTGAACCCTGCGGCACCCCGCACCTCAATGGCCAGGGTGTCGAACAGGCATCCCCCAGCACCACCATCTGGGACCGACCTTCCAACTAGGAGCGGAACCACCCCAAAACAGTGCCTCCAACTCCCAGCTCGGCCAATCGGCCCAGAAGGATACCATGATCAATGGTATCGAAAGCCGCCGAGAGTTCCAGCAGGACCAACAGGGACGCACTCCCCCTGTCCAGTCCCTGGCGTAGGTCATCCACCAAGGCGACCAAGGCAGTTTTCGTCCCAAAGCCCGGCCTGAAACCAGATTGAAAAGGATCCAGATAATCCGCTTCATCCAAGACCCTCTGGAGTTGGGCCGCCACCACCCGCTCAATTACCTTGCCCAGAAACGGGATGTTGGAGACTGGCCTATAGTTGTTCAACACAGTGGAATCCAGGGAGGGCTTCTTCAGGAGGGGGCGAACCACCACCCGCTTCAAAGCAGGTGGCAATGTCCCCTCCCCCAAAGAAGAGTTGACCACCCTCCCCGTCCACTCAGCCAGTCCACCCTGGGCAGCTCTTATCAGCCAAGCTGGGCAAGGGTCAAACAGGCAGGCAGACAGCCTCACACTCCAAAGGAGTCTGTCCACATCCTCAGGCTGCACAAGCTGAAAAGAATCCCACAACACTGGACAAGCAGTTGCCAGGGGGACATCATCAGACATTGTCAATGTGGCATCCAAGTCGTAACGAATGCGATCTATTTTATCTGCAAAATGTTGCGCAAACACGTCACAGCGGCTGACCGTGTATTCCTCCTGGTACACTGGCGGTGCCTGATGGAGGAGGCCCCGCACCACACAGAACAGCTCTGCTGGACGGCTATCAGCAGACGCAATGGTAGCAGAGAAGAATGAATCTCAAGAACCTTTCTCATGCCCATTTAGCAATGACTCGGCTAGCTCATTCACACAACACACTAGCCCTATAGATGATGATAATACTAATAGCAATATTTATATACCGCCTTTTTTTGTCGCTGGATTTCTCCTCCAACTTTAATCTAGGGCGGTTTATATATAGGCAGGATTTTCTAAATACCCATAAGGGATTTTTACAATTACAAGTTCTAATCTTCCATAGAACGCCTTCATTCCATAGAACGCCTTCCATAGAACATCTTCAAAGGGGTTGTACTAGATGGCCTATTAGACCCCTTCCAACTCTATGATTCCAGATGGATTCCTTCTCTAGTATCTTTCTGGCTGCATTTGCCTCTCATGCTTAACTGACTGCAACTCCTTTACTGAAGGAAATACCCCCCCTCTAACAGATACCCTCCTCTAGGCTCTCTGTACTCTATTGCTCCTTTTCCACCTTGTCTTCCTCTCCCAGTTCAGGCCAATCCTGTCCAACTTTTCCGTGCCAATGCAGCCCTGAGGTAAGAGAAGGAACATTACCTTGAGGAGGCCTCTGTGACTGTGGGCCCATTGCAGGATGCTACAAACACCCTGTTGACATGGCTGTATCAGCACTGGAAATTTGGATAGGATTGGGTCCTCCATTTCTTTAGACCTGGGGTAGTTAGTTGTTGTTGGCAACCTTCAGTCTCGAAAGACTATGGTATCGCGCTCTGGATGGTGGTTCTGGCACAGCGTCTAGTGTGGCTGAAAAGGCCGATTCGGGAGTGACAATCCCTTCCACACTGGGAGCAAGTGTAGTGTGTCCCTGGTCTGTCTCCCTGGCTGTGGGCCTTCCTTCTTTGCCTCTTTGCCTCAGACTGTTGGCCAAGTGTCTCTTCAAACTGGGAAAGGCCATGCTGCACAGCCTGCCTCCAAGCGGGCCGCTCAGAGGCCAGGGTTTCCCACCTGTTGAGGTCCACTCCTAAGGCCTTCAGACCCCTCTTGCAGATGTCCTTGTATCGCAGCTGTGGTCTACCTGTAGGGCGCTTTCCTTGCACGAGTTCTCCATAGAGGAGATCCTTTGGGATCTGGCCATCATCAGACCTGGGGTAGCATAATGGCTAAGAGGCCAAGCTGTAAATCAGGACATCCCCAGTTTAAATTCCTAGTTTATTAATTATTATTATTATTTATTATAATTCCAGTTTAAATCTCAACTCTGCCATGAATTCTCACAAGGCAGCCCACTCAGTCTCAGCTTCCTAGCTGTAACATGGGGGTGATAATACCTATTTTACACGACTGTTGTAAGGACAACATCAGAGTAGTGTATGTGAAGCACTTGGCACACTCAGACAGTACTATATGAATGTTAAGTATTACAATTGCAGTGGATCCTTGCTTTATGGTGGGTTCGCTTTAGGATCAAATCATTTCAAAATGAACTTGGCTGTGTGTGTTGGGTAAGGATACAGCTTTGTAATTTGTGTTTTATAATTACAACATTGCATAAATTCATAACCATGACCCCTAAAGAGCATACTAGACTCCTTTTAAAACCACTTTTTAGAGAGGGAAATAGTTTAATTCTGTGGCAGAAAATTTGAGACCTTTGAGGCCTTGAAAAGAATCCCCCCCAAACGCATTATCGCAAAGGTTCCCAAACTGGTGCATGGCTACCCACCAAACTGGAAAGCACTTGATCCTGGCCCCTTAAGGGGGGGAGGAGGGAAGCAGCAATGGGATCCCCAGGATTGCACCACTGCCAGGAACAGAGTATTTTTAAAAAACTTACCTCCTCCTATGCCAGTCTCCGGTGATCTGAAACCACTTCCAGTTTTCGATCATGAAACCAAAAGTGGTTTCCGATTACTGTAGATACTCATGTGTAGTAGTGAAATTTCTGCCAAGTAATCAAGCTCCAATTCTCACTTCGACTTATCTCCAGGTCTATCAGAGGGCCTTTCAACTCTGAAAAGTTCCTGTCTCAAGCAGCAGACAGGCCCCAAGTTTCTCAAGCAGCAGGCAGGCACCAGGCAGGCAGGACAGAGATTGTTTCTACAGCAACTGGGAAATTCCAGCCAAAATTAACCTTTTATTCTCTTTCCTTCTGCTGCAGCCTGGTTCTGCTTTGCACAATTCTGGGGATTTTGTTGCTGCCTTCTCCCTGCTCCCACAAATACTTAGTGTTTCCCAAACTTCTGAGAAGATATGGGAATCACTGAGTTATTGGGTTCAGATTACAATATTATTACAATACAACTGGAGTGTCACCAGAATGCATTACCATTGTAAGGTGGAGGGGGGGCACTGCATTCAGTGTAGAAGCCACAGAGTGATTTGTACATGGCATCATATTTCGGTAAGGTGTATTGATCTGAAAAGAATGACAAGCCGTCCAGTGAAAGAGAGAAAGAGGAACTGAACTTTTGTCTTTGTTTAAAGACACATTCTCTTCCTGAGAGTTGTACCTTAGGCAAACACTCCTTTCACACACCTCATCCTAGAAGAACAGGTTTAAGGGACAATATTATCTTTGTCAGCTTGAGCTCTTGTTCCTTTTAAATTTATTTTGGTGATTTATAAAAAATAAATAAATTTTTATTTGCAAAATTTCCAATGCACAAATCAGCTAGGCTTGTTGGGCAGAGCTCTGAGAATGCAGAAGCTTCGAACAAAACTGGAAAAGATCAGTGCACTTCTTAGACCATTTCTAACTTATTTAACAGGAGGAAAGTCCCACTGAACTCAATGAAATTTACTTCTAAGTAAACACACTTAGGGCCAAACTGACTTTAGTTGTATCAGTGGGACTGATGCAGTTTGTTCTGTGTAATTAGAATATGTGGGAGGTCCCAGTCTTTTATTGTGATAACTTTACTGAAGATGGACCTGGAAATCGTTTAAA
This sequence comes from Tiliqua scincoides, assembly GCF_035046505.1. Classification (NCBI taxonomy): domain Eukaryota; kingdom Metazoa; phylum Chordata; class Lepidosauria; order Squamata; family Scincidae; genus Tiliqua; species Tiliqua scincoides. Next base: position 16,540,713 of record NC_089821.1, read on the forward strand.
TATAATATTCATCTCTTGCATTGACCAAACAGTGTAACACCATTGCATGCAGTGTAAGCAAAATGCTCTGTAAAAGCAATGTCTATCTGTTCCAGTGAGGACGATGTCTACCGGCTTTATAACCTGGATGTCTTTGGATACAAGATACACAGCAAAATGGGCATTTATGGTTCAGTGCCCTTACTCCTGGCGCACAAACCTGATAGAACCATGGGAGTCTTCTGGATGAATTCCTCAGAAACTCTAGTGGAGATTGCTACAAAAGCTGCAATGAAGGTGAGTGCTGCATTGGAATCTTGCTCAGATTGTAGCCTGAAAGTACAACTCTATAGGGCAGTGGTTCCTAAACCAGGGGAAACAAGGGTTGCATGGAGGTTCCTGGGGGTCATGGGAAGCAGTATTTCCTATAAGCTGCGCTCTGGAGATTGTTATTGTTATTAATATGTACCAACTCAGCGAGTTGCCAGATAAAAACTGTATTTAGTGCTGCAGTTCAAAAAGTTTGGAAAATGCTGCTAACATCTTAAATGCTAACATTTAGTAGCATTTTTAATATGTTAATAACAGTCTGGGGTTAGTTTATTAAGTCAGAATGCTCTAGCCTTTTCTGGGGCTCCTGATTCATTACACAGTTTAGGGCAGAGGTTCCCAAACTATGAGCCGAGGCTCCCCAGGGAACTGCAGAAACCAGCCAGGGGATCCACCGCCCTATACAGTGTATAAGATTGTAGCACTTATGAGGAACCACAGCCAATGGTCCAGTACAGGGGTGTCAAACATAAGGCCCAGGGGCCAGATGCGGCCCACAGAAGCTTTTCATCTGGCCCTCGGGCTCTCAGCTGCTGAGCAATGCTGAGGTGACACTGCTGAAAGGGTGACCCGCATGATAATTGGGCTCTCCCATAACTTGAAATATGATCAAGATTTGTGTATTTTCTCTCCTGTCATTAGCAGCTAATGAGTTCCTACACAAGAACAGAGTGTTTATTTCTGGTTTTGTCCTGTTTAATGACATCACTTCCTGTGTAATGACATCACCTCCGGCCCTCAGCAGGCATCGTGAATGCTATTCGGCCCTATGTATGAAATGAGTTTGACACTCCTGGTCCAGTAGGTTGAGGGAGCCGCCAGTCAAAGAAGTTTGAGAACCGCTGGTTTAGGAACTTTAGTTGTTCTCATGCTCAGAAATCTACCTGATCACTAGTTTGGGTTTTGAGAAGGGTTTGACAGCATACATCAATGGATAAGGACCCTGGAGTAAGAGGATGCTTTCTAGACTTAGGTAGGAGGGGGGAATACTAGTTCTTCATTAACTCTCAAATATTTGCCCATTTTCTGCTTGTTGAAGTAAATGTTTTTTCAGGATAATCAATTGAATGAATTCTAATTGTTCGGAAACTGTTTGATATACTCCTCTTATTTTGACCTGTGATCTTTAATCTGCCATGTTCTGTTTGCCATTACTAGTTGTCCAATCATAGTTTACTTTCTTTGTAAAGGCTGAAGGAAGGTGTAAGAACAGGTGTAAAAGCAGTTTAGCTATCTTTATTTCACCTGCCAGTATGTGTGAATGGCAGGCCCAGTGTATCATCTGCCTTGATTGTGCTTATTCAATGAAGCCCACTGTTGTTTCTAAAGTCCTTCCTGGGAGAAACTCATTTTGCACCTTTATCTTCCTGTTTTGTTGGTTTGTTTCAAAGGTTGTGCCCTCTGGAAGTTCAGACATCTCAAAGCAAAGAGTATTGCCTCAAACTGATGTGCGCTGGATGTCAGAAAGTGGAATCATTGATACTTTTATCCTAATGGGACCCAGACCTTTTGATATTTTTAAGCAGTATGCACAGTTAACAGGTAGTATCTTACCATGACAATGGAGCATTCTCTACTTATTCCCATGGAATCCTCAAATTGCCTTAAAATGGAAGGTGATGAACGGAGAGAACTGAACAGTAACCATCATTCATATAACACTTTCAGCAGGGCTGGCCCATCTGTGAGTCAACTGAGGCAGTCACCTCAAACAGCAGATGGGGGGGGTACACCTCCTGTCTATTCACTTCCACTGCTTCTTCTCCCCCCTGGATCAGAAAAGGAAAGGAGGACAAGTGGGAGGAGCAGGGGTTGACACTTCACCAGATAAGGGGGATAGCATTTGGTACATCATCTCAGGTGTCAGGAGGTCTTGGGCCAGCCCTGACATCCAGCCTATGTCAGGACAGAACTGTTTTTGGAAAGTTAAAAATACAGAACTATTTCTATACAACAACCTTGGGGACCAATATTTTTAAAAGTACAGGGGGCCCCGTATCTGCGGATCCCATATCCGCAGATTCACTTGTCTGTGAATCGGGTCCGCGAACCCCACCCACCCCGCACGCACACACCCCGCGGGGCTTCTCCGGGCCTCCCAATGCCTTATAAGACATTGAAAATGTCACTTCCAGTTTTTTGACATGAAGAAGTCACATGTTTTTGACTGTAAGTGTCAGTCTGAGCCCAGCAGAGGCCATGGATGGACACATGCGGACTCTGCTGAGTTCAGAAGACCCTCCAGGGGCAAGGAGAGCAGAGCTCCCCTTGGCTCCAGAGGGTGGGGGAGTATTCGCCCATATCTGCAGTTTCACTTAACCCCCACAAATTTGATCAGAACCCCTACAGATTTGATCAGAACCCCCACAGATACAGGGGCGAATACTCTTTAGGCCTGTACTAACCTACAAACCACTTCATTAGCCTGTTTGTCTACATGTGTACCCACTGTATCAAAAAGGCAACTTTGTAGTGAATCTGACAAGCCACTCACCCAGAAGAAATCTACTTTAGCAGCTTGCAGCAATATGATCACCAACTGACTGGGCAGTCTGGACAACCTGTTTTCTTGGTTCAAAATGAGGAAAAGGAATCTGTTCTGCCTTCATTACAACTGATGCTTCCTGTGCACTTTTCTATTTCTAGTTTACTGTTTCTTGCACTGGGAGAACAAGTAAGAGGGAAAAGACACATTGTTTAACACATGAAGATAGCATTCGGAGGAAAATACAAGATATAAATCACTTAAATAAAATAACTTTTTTCTTACCCTTGCCAGGAACTCAGGCCCTCCCTCCACTCTTCTCCCTTGGCTACCATCAATGCCGCTGGAACTACGAAGATGAGAAAGATGTTGAAGGGGTGGATGCAGGCTTTGATGTATATGACATCCCCTATGATGTTATATGGCTGGATATTGAGCACACAGATGGCAAACGGTACTTCACGTGGGATAAGAAGAAATTTGGAAATCCCATGAGGATGCAGAAGCAACTTATGAAGAAAAAACGCAAGGTGCGTAATCTTTTTGGCTTCTCCTAGCTAGGAGCTCTTCTCAGGTTCCAGGCCTCCCCCTCCCATCAAACAAGGATACAACATGAACAGATAAACATAAAATCATTATTAATTTCGGTTTTCAGTTTCTGCCCCCCTTCAAATGTGCCAGGGCACCCCAGGGGCCATACGGTTCCCATTGAGAATGGCTGATCTAGAACAAGAACTGATCTAGAACAAGAACATTTTGTATGGATCTCTACAGTCTGTTTGGTTTCCTTGTACAGTAGAGTTCATGTAATACAGGTCTGGTGGCAGGCGTCAAGTGCTGCCACCAAGTGCTGCAGCACACCTAAAATGGCTGCTAGTTGTGCATCATATATAATGACAGCTGTGTTCTGCTGTGTTGTACTGTTATGACAACTGTATTCTACTGTTGTAAAACCCTCCATGGGCCAGCCCAATCCATGATAGGATTGGGCCATAATTCTTCTTATGGCATAGTTAATGGCCAACACTAAAGATATGATATGTCTCTCACATTGGCAGCTTGTCGTCATTCTGGACCCTCACATTAAGGTTGATCCTCTGTACACAATATACTCACAAGCCAAACAGAGAGGGTATTTTGTAAAAGATCGTCAGGGTGAAGATTTTGAGGGCATCTGCTGGCCAGGTAATCCACCCACTCTACATTTTAAAAAATCCTATTATCCTAATATATAGAAGTACGTTAAAACAGATTTTCTGGAGCTGATTTCTCTAAAGGAACTGATACACCTAACATTTTACAGATCAACTGTTTTGTATATCAAATACATATACATTCCCCACCCTAACTCAGGGGGATAAATGTCCCCTCAAGGAGATCTCTGGTGGCTTCCCAGCACCCACAGGATACAGCAGTTGCCATTTCCCCCTGGCCTCCCAATGCCTTATAAGGCATTTAAAACATCACTTCTGATTTCATGGAAAAACCAGAAGTTGCTTTTTTGAACAGCAAGGCTCAGTCTGAGCCTAGCAGAAGCCACTGACTTTGTCGGCTCCTGCGAGTGGGGGGAGGCATTCACCCGTATCCACAGTTTCACTTAACTTTGGGGGGGGGGTTCTGGAACTGAACCCCCACAGATATGGGAGCACACCTGTATTTTACAGTTCTGCCTTTGGATGCCACATCATGATGATGTTCTTCAATGTAACCTTCATATGTTATTCCCCCCCCCCCCAACTGCAGGCCTCTCTTCTTACCTGGATTTCACCAATCCTGAAGTCCGAGAATGGTATGCAGATCAATTTGCCTTCAAAACCTATCAGGTTTGTGTCCTTCTCATGTGATCCCGTGCAGCAGAATTTTTATAAATAAGGGAAAGAGGCAAAAAATAAAAATAAAAAAACCTTAAGTTGTTAAAAAGTAAGAAAAGCAGCTTGTATTTTGTTATTATAAATGGGAACAACCCTAAATATAATAGATCAAATTAAGACCAGCCTGGCCCCTGCCATTGACCTTAGGAGTGGTTGCAGAAAGCTTGCTTCCCTACTCCCTACTTCTATGTCAGATAGAAGTCTGCTTGCTCCAACGGTCCAGGGACTGCATCCTCTGGCTCTGTCATCAACCAGAGGATTACTAGCACCTGAGAGGACTCCATCAAGGAGTAACATCTCAGCATGGGTAAGACCAGCTTTGTCCTGACCCTTGCTCCATCCCTCAACAAGAAAATTAAGGGCTTCTGGTTCTCTGTGTTAGAGAAGTTGTTAGCCATGCAGAAGATGGAGGCAATGTTTACCAGGACACTATGGCCCTGGTGGAAAAGCAGCACAGAACAGCATCATCCGGTAGGGCTAATGGAAGGGGCTGAACACCATCCCACGCCCTCCAGTTTCTTTTGTTGCTACAGCCAATGCCAGAATGAAGAAATATGGCCTAGGGAAAAAGGCCTTGCCCCTTATGAAGGTCAACATCCATTTATTATGCTGTTGTTTAAGGTACCACTGATTTTTAATGTGCAGCAAGCTGCTCTGGACTTATTTTAACACGGAAAGGCGAGATGCAAATTTATTTAAAAAATAAAATAAACACAAAGGCAGCTTCTGCACAGGTACACATGAAGACCATAAATTGCCAGATGTGCAGCTTGGCTCATCTTTAGAGGCTGTGATGAAGCTGAAGGGACTATGCTGTCTCACCAATTTCTCTCGTTCCAAAATCTTTTATGTGGGGTGAGAGTACTATGTGTGAAACTCACAGTTGCCATTTTGAATACCACCCTTGGAGATAGCCTTTAAATGTTGTGAATGGTCTCCATTCACTCTGATCCCAGGTGAAAGAGTCTGTCAGAGAGATCAACAAAGGAAAGAGCACTGCTGCTGGTCTCCTTAGACACTGCCAAGAAAGCCAAGATTGCCAAGAAATCTCCACATCAACAAAGCAAATGCTTGAAATACAGGAGTTATTTATGGGTGGATAGATGCCATGTGATCAAAATTAGAAGTAGCACTGAACAGGACAAGGAGTAATTCAGACTTTCCTAATGATTACTTTCATCTTCTTAAGCTTGTACATTTTTTAAGAACTGAAGTCTTATAGTTTTGTGAAACTTGGACTGAGTTTCCAATTTGAATGAAATGGAATTTTTCTTTGTAGGGTTCATCTGAAATCCTTTTTGCCTGGAATGATATGAATGAGCCTTCGGTTTTTAGAGGGGTGGAACTGACCATGCAGAAGGATTGTGTCCACCATGGCAAATGGGAACATCGAGAGATTCATAATCTCTATGGCTTTTATCAGGTAAGGCTTTTGCAGATCAAATAAATCAACTCTAGTCCTTTTTGTGCCTTTGATCATGACGATGATTATTTTTAAGCTAACAGAGTTAGGGCCCAATCCTATCCAATTTTCCAGCACTGGTGCAGCCACAATGCAGCCCCACAGTAAAGGAATAAATATTCCCATACCTTAGGGAGGTTTCTGTGAATGCCTCCCCACCGCAGGATGCAGTGCACGCCCCATTGACACAGCTGCACTGGCACTGGAAAATTGGATAGGATTGGGTCCTTAGGTGAATAAATAATAGAATTATACTGTCATACCCCTGCCCCAAAGGGCAGAGCCACTTGGTAGACAGGGGTGGGTTCTGTCCAGTGCCACTGAGACCAAATAAGCAAGACACTGAAAGGTGGAAGGCTATGAAGGCTGTTCATTGTTTCAGCAAGGCACGCCTGCAGCCCCTGGGAGCTCAAATCCAAAAGGCACCCTTCATTTGGGTGGGACACATTTTTATACATTCCAGTTGTAATTCAAACAAAGCGTCTCCAAAAAGGGAAGTTCTCTGGTACTTTTCCACTTTGTCCCTCTCATGCACTCGCCCCCTCCTCGCTGTCTTCAGGGAAGTAATCTTGTCTCGTTTTGACCGTTCCAAGTATGTTTGCTTTTCTAATTTTATCTAGTGTCTAAAGGATATGTCTGGCTTGTGGTTAGCTAGGCACGTTGTTAACTTGTCAGCAAAAGATTTGCCATTGATAAGATTAGCAAAGCAGTAAGTTTTAAGCTTTCCCCTAAATTCATGCTTTCCTGTCTTTGTTTCTTTCTACCCCCCCTCCCTCTCTGTTACTCTGTATTGATGGGTGCTACAGGTTCTTTCTTTGAAAGGAGAGAGGGGTCTGAGACAGGTATGCAGGCGTTAATACTATTAAAAATAACTACATATCTGTAATGCAACACTTGTCAAACTGTGCGTTGTGACGCACCAGACTTGATTTGTGGTGGGTCATTGTCCACCTTGACCAGGAAGCTGGCAGGCATCATGCCACACAATGCAGAAGTCACTTGTGGGCTGCCCTGCCACTTTCCGGTCACAGTGGGCATGTGACTAACCAAAAATTGGGTCACAACCCACAACACATTGCATGATACAATGCAATATGGCCATTGACCCAGGTCTCAAGCCAACATGACTGAGAAGCCCCATAATGTCTGGCAGCTGGCAGCAGGCCCACAACCCACCACAAATGACCAGGTCAGTCACAAAGCCAAAAGTTTGAGAACCCATGTCATAGTGGTTTCAGCAAGGCACATGGTTAAATATTTACAGTGCTGTTCCAGAGCATAAGAACATCAATTTCTTCAGAAACATACTATCTTTTTGTATTCATTTTCTGACATGTATAAAAGTTGTCTGAGTTGATAGAAATTGTGTCCCACGACTTAAATAACCTTTCCATTATATACTTTTCTACTTATGAGTATTTACCATTCTTGCTATTACTGAAAAATGATTTTCTAACCATGACTCCTTAGACATACCTTTCACACAGCCACACACATTAGAGGGAATGGAATCCAAGCACTTCAGTAATTACCAGTGTTGTACTTTTTGGCCAATTGCAGAAAATGTTGATCTGATTAGTACCTTCTCTACCACAGCTCCAGTGAAGAGGAAGACGAAATGTTTTCTTTATTCTCCCTCTTGTGCATTTCAGCAAATGGCAACTGCAGAAGGACTGATCAGACGCAGTGGGGGTCTAGAGAGGCCCTTTGTCCTCACACGCTCTTTCTTCGCTGGATCACAGAGATATGGTAAGGAGGGTCGTACTGTGAGACTTGCATAATTTTGGGGGTGCCTCAATGCAACTATTCCTGAGAGCTTATTACATTCAGAACTCCAAGAGAGGTGACATTAAGGAGTGGAGCATCAATTTTTATTATAAATGCAACTTTCCTCCACATCTTGATTTAAATTTAGTGTCTAGAACAGGATGAAATACTCTTAGAGACTGTCATCTTCAAGAGATTCTTCCCTGAGTCAGCCTGCATTCTCTTGGGAGTAAAGACCTAGTAGTTAGTGCACTCCCCCTTTCCTGCTCCCTACTTTCCTTCTACTGGATATGCAGCTGAACAGAGAAAAGCCTCAGCAGAATATCTGGTGCCACCAGCCCAGGATATAAGACCAGACAGAGGGGCTGTCTGGGCAAAAAAAACTCTCCCAGGAGAATACTAAACCTCAGGGGTTCTCATTAAAAACACACACACACAGTAGCATCTGCAGAGCAAAGAGACATGACAATCCACTCAACTTCCCTGTAATCGGGGACCAGGCAGACTAAAAGTTGAACAGAACCAGTTTTATTTAAAAGTTTAAACAGCAATAGGAGAAGAAGGGAGGGGTCAGGCATGACAAGTTCAATGAAAACACTGGAGGCCTGAGTATAATGGAAAGGGTTGCTAATGAGGCAGTTACCACTAATGTCCACCAGATGGAGCCTCAGTGGTACTCAATCTGCTGGCCTTGCCCAGGAGACACTTGTGGCAGCCGGGAGGACTTTGCAAAAGGGCCAGAATGAACCAAAAGACTGATACTCCCTAGCTAAACGTTTTCCCCTGCTAAGGGCCCAATCCTGTCCAATTTTCCAGGGCCTGTGCAGCCATGCCAATGGGGCGTGTGTTGCATCCTTTGGTGGGGAGGCAGTCCCAGAGTCCTCCTCAATGTTAGGGAACATTTGTTCCCTTACCTCCGGGCTGCATTGTGGCTGCACCGGTGCTGGAAAGTCAGATAGGATTGGACCCTAAGACATCTTCGTGCTGGAATCTCCAGCCCTTTCCACTTGCTGTACGGCCAGAGGGTGCTCCTCTCTGAGTTTCATGGAGTGGGTTCTCAGGCAGCTAGAAAGGAAAAACCAAGGCGTCCTATGTACTGGGAATTTTAACATTTGACTGGTATGACATAACTGTGCTGTCTGGTTGGAGGAGTGGAACAAGACATACAGGAACTTGAGCCAGTTGGCTGGCACTTTCCAATTTCTGGTGGGAGCTCACTAACTGGGACGGGAAAGAAGCTGAATTTCCCCTCTGATAGCTAACAGTGACTGCGAGGCAAAATGACAAAAGCTGTCTGTAGGCAGATTCCAGCACTGAGTGGTACGGACACTGCTGATAAACCAAAAATTGCCCAAAATATGGGAAAATATGCAGAAAAATCAGGGAAAACACAGGGATTCATCCCAGAAGCCAAATTCAACCTGGCTGGCCACCATATGACCATCCCTATGCCCAATGGCATAGCTAGAGGTGTGTAAAGCACTAAGTTTTGCTTGGAGCCTCACCACAGTGTGCAAGTGGACACTAAGGTGAATGCTTAAACTAAGGGGGGTTTTGCTCTCCCCTGCCCAGAATGGCTCCTAAGGGAAGGGGGGGCCACTTGCATGCTGCAGTGAGACTCCCTGCAAAACAGTTCTTTGCACCCCCTCTAGCTATGCCACTGCCTGTTCCTCACAATGCTACTTTATTTCCTTACTTCAGAAGGATGCTACAGAGTCAGTGTTGGCACCAGGTTGGAAAGGAGTGTGTGCCCTGGGTGTGGGCTGAAAGTTCTTTGATATGCCAAGGAAGTGAGATGAGAGATCCAGGTTGACTGATAGGATACTTACAAAGCAAGGATGCACTCAAGCAGCTGGTACAGCGGCAGTGATGCACCACCACCAAGGGCCAGTGCAAAACAAAAACAAAGCAGCATGGCATAATTCTCAGTAGTGGCATCACAATTATGGAACTCCCTACCAGGGAAATTAAGATCTACCCCTTCCCTCATGGTGTTTCAGCAAGGGCTCAAAACCTTTTTGTTTTGTTTGGCATTAGGGTTACCTGCCTCCTATGCCCCTATAGCTGTTCCTTAAATGTTTACAGTTTTGTCCTCCTCTAATTGGTTTTTATTTTATTTATTTTTGAGTTTATTCATTGTTTTTATAAATTGTATTTATTTAATTTTTTTCCCCTATAAATTGTAAACCACCTTGGGCATCTTCTCCAGCAGAGGAGAGGTGGGATTTATTTATTTAAAAGATTTATATTTGAGCAGTTTTTTTTCTACTGAGGCGTGCAGCTGATTACGAATATATATGAAAATCTAGCAGAGTAATGTTATAATGGCCCAACGTAGCTGATAAGCAGCAGATAACAAACAGCAGGAAACAAAGAAGGCATAGAACTCAACTGTTACCCTGCACATGCCCGATCTCGTCTGATCTCAGAAGCTAAGCAGGGTCAGGCCTGGTTAGTACTTGGATGGGAGACCGCCTGGGAATACCAGGTGCTGTAGGCTTATACCATAGTCTTTCAAGACTGAAGGTTGCCAACCAACCATAGAGCTCAAAGGCTCCTTCCTGATACTACTGTCTATTTGGTAGCAAAATTGTCTACTTGGAATGCAGACTGTTGGCCAGCAAAAAACAGTCTGCAAACAAGTCCTTTCTGCCCATCTACTTGCTGAAGCATGCTGGAACTTTGCTTATGCTCAGATGCTATGACCAAGGCAGGTTTTTTGGCTTCCAGGCCTACATGAGGCCATGGGGCAAAGCTGTGCACTGGGACCTCCATGGCACCCCCTGCCTGCCCATTAATGGTTCATTGGGTGTAACTACCACCACCAGAACTGAAGTGGGTCTTTAGTCAGTGTCCTACCTGGCTGACGCCACATCTGAGTGGAGTTCATTTTATCTCAGCACAAACATTTTTTTTAAAAATGCAGCTGTCAGCAAGTCTTCAGGATGTTGGGAAGAGCTCTTATCCTGCTGTCTGAGACCCTTTAAATCATTTTTGCCCAACTTTGCATATATGCAACAGGGATCAAATGTGTACACCTGTGGGCTGGACTGAAATGGGCTAATTGGGAATGCCAAGGATTCAGTTTGAGACCTTAGACATGCAAAGCATTTGTGGTACCGTTGAACTTTCACCTTTTTTCCTAGTGCAGTTAAAGCGAAATAAGGAACATTGTTATTCAATCTGAATCTAAGGGACAGGATAGGAATAAAATCATAGCAACAGCTCATTATTGAGTTGAAAATAGACCTGCTGATATCCTAGAAAGCTATAAGATAGATGCCTGAATAAGATTTCCAGTAGTTGGAGTCATCAGTTCCGTATCCTGCCCTTCCCCATGACTAGCAAACCTGCATGAATTATGTAAAGTAGTAACAACAACTGCAGAATACATTTCTGAAAAGCAGAGATGGAGAGATAACACAGTGGGAGGATTTTTAAGGCATGGAAAGGCTGGGTGGTAACCCACCCACTGACGTTTTGAGAGAGTTTGTTTCCATCTTGGCAACACGTGTGGTGTTCTGAACACTTAAAGTCCATCTTTTATGTTTCCAGCTTCCTCTTCTTTTAATGGAAGCTGAACTGAAGATCTGCTACTGAGACTTTGTGCACATCTGCCCTGTCCAGAGCTGGATGATACACTGTGCTCTCCTTACAAGAGGAGCTGAGAAGTGTAGTGTGGTGTGCGATGACACTGCTTCTGTCACCATGCAGATACCAGCACAGTGACAACCTTGGTGATACACTGCTGATGTATGACTTACCTGTGGCAGTGCAGGCTCCATTGAGCTATTAGTATGCAACTGACAATAGCTTCAACCTGCAGATTTGTATTCATGTATACACAGCATGATCCTAAACTTGTTTACTCAGAAGTAAAGTCTAGTGATTTCACAGGATTACTTCATTATGTGTGTAGGATTGCAACTCTAGCATGTGATTCTGATATTTTCAGGTGCAGTATGGAGTGGAGACAACAAAGCGGACTGGAGTTACTTGAAAATCTCCATTCCGATGCTACTGACAATCAGCATGGCAGGAATTTCTTTCTGTGGTGGTAAGAAATATAATAGTTTGCAATATCAAGCAAGGCAACTGGCCTTATTTTGCTTGTGTTAGAGCACTAGGCAGAATATAATTTACTATACACTCATCCCTCTCTATACAAACATTCTCTATATGGATTTTCACTTATACCGACCACAAATATTAATACCATATTTCTTTATAAGTACCAAAATTTTCAGTTATACAGGAAGAAGCATCCTGTCTATGTGAGCTGCGACTGCAATTAAAAATTGCACCAAGTGGCTGTATGAGACACAATGCCAGGTAGGCATCTCATACCCACAGTCAGTTAAATGCTAAAGAACATTGAATAATAATAATACAGGTATTTATATACCGCCTTTCTTGGTCGTCAGATTTCTCCTCAGACTTCATTCAAGGTGGTTTACAAAGGCAGGCTGTTCTAAATCCCTGTAGGGTATTTTACAATTGAAGAAAGGTTCTAGCTTTCAAGAACCACAACATTTTCAGATGGATCTTTCTGATCTGGTATCACATTCTGACCTCCAGTTTCCTCCCATGCAAGCTGACAAGCTGAATGTGGGTAAAAGACCAAAAGACGTATCTCTTGTTTTAGTTTTATCAAAATCGACACTGAACACAGTCTATGTATCAAAGAGAAGCAAAAGCTCAAAATGTGGATGGTGCCGATAAGCTAACAAAAGTTAAAGTGTGGGAGACGTGAAATTTACAAAATGCTTGAAAAGCTTCTAGCGCAGTGGATAGACTTGCATGGTGATCATGGTATTCCTTTGTCGATGATATTAATTCAAGGGATGGTCCAAACACAGTTTGTGGCCCTCAAGAATAAGATACTGGAAGAGAGCGATGAGACTGTGAGTGAGGTGGAGTTCAAAGGCAAACATGGGTGGTTTGAAAGATTTAAAAAGAGATCAGTGCTATGTAATGTGAAAATTAGAAGCAAACCTGGATCTGCTGATAGCAAATCTGGAGCAACTTTCCCAGTTGAGCCCATCTTCTGATAGGCTCAAGTCCTAGTCAACTTTCCAGCACAGGCATAGTGGTGCCAATGGGACATGTGCTGCATCTTGCAGTTGGGTGGCACTCATGGAGGCCTCCTCTAAGTAAGGGAATGTTTGTTCCCTTACCTAGGAGCCGCATTGCCCTTATGTCAGTGCTGGAAAGTGAGGTAGGATTGCACCCTTAGGCATTTAGGGTGATTTTGGGGCGAACTAACTTTGGAACAAGTTGGAATTTCCCCCATGTAATAATTGTATTCGTTATTCAGATTCTCAGTATAAGTGCTGTTTTCAGGAATAAATTATATATGGATAATGAGGGATGAGTGTAATTATATTTACTATAATGTATAGCAAAGAAGTCTGATATACCATGCTGTAACTGATCTTAAAAGAACATCTGTCCTGTGGACCTTGGAGGTCAAAGACATCCAATTTTAGATTGGGGGTTTCAAATCATTGTCGACAATTGTAATGTTATTATTTTATCAAATGTTCATTTCCTCTCTCTGAACTGGTGTGTGTCTGAATTTATATAAAAAGAACTGCTTTTTTCAACCCTCAGTTCAGTTGATCATAGAGGATGATACTAATTTTGATAAATGTAAAATGGCCAGGCAAACTCTGCATTTTTCAGACCTTTCTCAAAAAATTGCCTTTCTGAAATCTAGCGGATGTGGGTGGATTTGTTGGCAATCCCAAACCAGAGCTCCTAGTTCGATGGTATCAGGCCGGGGCACTCCAGCCTTTCTTCAGAGGCCATGCAAATATGCACACCAAGCGTCGAGAACCCTGGTTGTTTGGGGAAGAGAACACACGGATCATCCGGGAGGCTATCAAGGAGCGCTACCGTCTTCTTCCTTACATATATTCATTGTTCTATCAAGCACATACTGCTGCTGAACCAGTCATGAGGTAAGCTTGTAAGTTCTGCTTCATATTAACATGTAGCCTTTTAACATATGAACATGGCTAGTATTGATAGCCGTATCCAAAACATCAACATCCATGATTAGAGAAAGCTTAGAAGACGTCAAGCAATAACATATGTTGAAAGGTAGGAATGAGATGAGCAAGAGTCTTTGCATGATTTGGCAAAATCACAGGGATTGGGGAATGCGTTGGTGGTTTTCATTACAACTCTCATGTAATTTGAGCACTGTGTTCACTCACTCACAGCTCAATCCTAATCTCACCCCCGCCATTGGAATTAGCGTTCTGATGGCAAGGAATGCTTTACAGCTGTCACAGATGGCCTGCTGGAAGCATATGGAACTGTGCGCTACCAGCCTACCAGCAGTGAGACTGGAGTGGCCCTGGGAGGAGTGATGGCCAGGAGAAGGCCCACTAATGAAGAGAAGAAGGCAGGCAAAGTGGAATGGGGCAGGGGAGTGCAGAATGAGAGCAGTGGCAGGGCAGAGAGAGGGCTGATCAAGCCTAAGAAGGGGGCAGGTTTGGTGGCAGTGGCCACCCAATCCTAACCCCCTTCCTGGACTGGGGATGAAGGATATTGAAGCTGTCGCTGCTACTGATAGCCACCCCCCCCCAGCCTACCCTCAACATACCTCAGCTGAGTCCAATCACTGCCTCGGACTACCAACAGACCATGCATGCTGCCAACTTACCTGCTCTATCACAGTGTGCAGGTGGTTCTGGCATGACAGGAAACCACTGGCTGTTTCTGCCAGCAACTCCATCATGCACAATATCTGCACTGTTGCTAGGCCTTTTACAACATAATCCATAGGAATGGCTCATAAATGTGAAACAAAACCTTATGCATGTATACCTTAAGTACACAAACTATGGTATACATAGCAGGTCTGGCCCATTCATGAGGATAACTGGTCACTTCACGGAGCAGACTAGTAGGAGCACCTACTTCAGCCTCCTGTTCACCTCTAGTGATCCCCCTCCTCCTCCCACCTCCTGGATTGGAAAAGAACAAGGGGATAAAGCAGAGGTATAGGGGGAAAAGAGAGCAGTGGGCTAGATTATGGGGCTCCAAACGCAGCCTGCAGGCCAGATCCAACACTGAAATTATTGTTCCAGGTGGTGGTGAGGCCTGGAACCACAACAGTGGTGGGGCCTTACTATTACTCACGCCAGGGAGTCATTTACCCTGGGAAATCAGGGTACAGAGCCTTCTGGAGCAACATGCATTAGAAGTGGCTTCCTGGAGCAAGGCTCTGTGAAGATCAGGTGTAACAAAAGATGGCTGTGGGATAGAATGGTAAGACCTCACTACCTCCGTGTCCAGACCAGTAATACTGCTGCACCACTGTTTGGAGACTGCTAGGCTAGAGTGTTGGAGGAGTAGTGACTGACATGTCAGCAGGTAAGTGGTCAGCATATGGCATGCTGTGTCAAGCCACTGAAAGTCCTGGTGAACTATTTGTCTTGAATTATAGAGTACTCCTTCTAGAATGGCAACACTTTTCAGATTCCTCCCTTCCTTTTCATAGACCTGTCTGGGTAGAATTTCCTGAAGAACTGGAAACTTTTGGCATTGAAGATGAATATATGCTTGGTATGTTTTAAATGTTTCATGGATGAAGACATTATATAAAACATGGCAATTTTATAATTGGAAGATGTAGCAACAATGCCAGAAGAGCAGCATATATAGTACGTGGAGGAAAATGAGCTGCAGTTAGGCCTAATCCGGACGGCTCTGTTGTGGAATATTGCACTTTTTCCAGTCTTCAGTGGTCCAGCTGTGGGCTGGACAAGTTGCTTCTAATCTGCTTGGATGTGGAGGGTAAAGTAAGCACTAAAGCAATTTCCCATTGTTATGGGTGTGAAAGATGTCGATGGGTCCTTCCCTGGGACACTGACACTTTTGGAAAATGATAACAATGGAGTTGACTATCTATACAAGGGGGGGAAAAACCTGTGCAATTGATGAATGTTCAAATGTGGGGGGATAAATAGGATGATGGCTGGATCCCAAAGGATCTCCTCTATGGAGAACTCGTGCAAGGAAAGCGCCCTACAGGTAGACCACAGCTGCGATACAAGGACATCTGCAAGAGGGATCTGAAGGCCTTAGGGATGGACCTCAACAAGTGGGAAACCCTGGCCTCTGAGCGGCCCACTTGGAGGCAGGCTGTGCAGCATGGCCTTTCCCAGTTTGAAGAGACACTTGGCCAACAGTCTGAGGCAAAGAAGGAAGGCCCATAGCCAGGGAGACAGACCAGGGACAGACTGCACTTGCTCCCAGTGTGGAAGGGATTGTCACTCCCGGATTGGCCTTTTCAGCCACGCTAGACGCTGTGCCAGAACCACCTTTCAGAGCGTGATACCATAGTCTTTCGAGACTGAAGGTTGCCAATACAAAAATAGAGACATTTTTCATTGTGTGTTATGATGCTCTAGTATCCAGCAGTATAGTAACCGGAGAGAGTTCTTGAAGGCATGTGAGAGCTTCCTATTAGTCTTTCTCCCAACAATGTAGAAAAGGATTTGCTTTCAAGTCATTTTACTGTCTGATGAATAATTTGCCTCTCCTTGTAGATGCAGGTGAATTTAAATAATTTCTGCTAACAATGACCTCCACAGGAGGGTGGGTTTAGGGCCCAATCCTATGCAAGTTTTCAGCTCTGGTGTAGCCACAATGTAGCCCCATGGTAAGGAAACACATGTTCCCATACCTTGAGAAGGCCCCAGTGACTGCCCCTCCACCACAGGATGCAATGCACACCCCACTGACACAACCTCACCAGCACTGGAAAATGGTATAGGATTGGGCCCTTAGACTGCTATTCCAGTGCCAGTTCAGTCATGACATGAAGCTCACTGGTGAAGCTTGGCAAACACTATCTTTGAGCCTAACCTACTTCACACACTTGTGAGAAAAACATGGTTCTTTTTCTTGATTGCAAACCTTACAAGAAATCACTATCAGCCTTCGTCATCTCAGATTGAAACATTTCACCATTTTGGGTGCCATGGCTAGTGTACTAATATATTAATCAAATGAGATCTGTTTCTAAATGCGTAATAACATTTTTAAAAAATAAGTAAAATTGAACTCCTGGTAGAACTATCAGCAAATGGCAAATTGATATGTAATCTCACAGAGCAGCATCTCATTTCTTTCTATATTTTTGTAATTCAGGAAATGCTTTGCTGATCTGTCCAGTCACAGAACCAAAAGTCACAGCAGTCAGTGTCTTTCTGCCAGGCCAACAAGAGGTAAGAATCACTGATGTAAACTCCTTTTTTTTAAAATGAACCTTATGCAGGGGACTCTAGACCTGTTGGGCTACTAGACATTTCTGTATAGTTACATTAGCCATATAGATAGTATCATTGTAGCAACTAATCTAAACAAAAGCATGTTGCTTGATATTGCCTCTCAAGGCTTCTGTGCAGTACAAAAGAAGTAAATTACAAATCAGAGGGTTTCTTAAAAAAGATTAGCAAAAGCTAGAAATGGAATTGTGTGGCTGTGTCTGGTCCAACAAGAAGCTGATGGAACATACCTGAGTATACTTCTGTACTGCGAATCGTGGACTCTTCGCTCACAACAGGAGAGGAAACTGAATGCTTTCCACATGCGCTGCCTCCAATGCATTCTCGGCATCACCTGGCAGGACAAAGTTCCAAACAACACAGTCCTGGAACGTGCTGGAATCCCTAGCATGTATGCACTGCTGAAACAGAGACACCTGCGTTGGCTCAGTCATGTGAGAATGGATGATGGCCGGATCCCAAAGGATCTCCTCTATGGAGAACTCGTGCAAGGAAAGCGCCCTACAGGTAGACCACAGCTGCGATACAAGGACATCTGCAAGAGGGATCTGAAGGCCTTAGGAGTGGACCTCAACAAGTGGGAAACCCTGGCCTCTGAGCGGCCCGCTTGGAGGCAGGCTGTGCAGCATGGCCTTTCCCAGTTTGAAGAGACACTTGGCCAACAGTCTGAGGCAAAGAAGGAAGGCCCATAGCCAGGGAGACAGACCAGGGACAGATTGCACTTGCTCCCAGTGTGGAAGGGATTGTCACTCCCGAATCGGCCTTTTCAGCCACACTAGACGCTGTTCCAGAACCACCATTCAGAGCGCGATACCATAGTCTTTCGAGACTGAAGGTTGCCAACATGCATGCTCTTTTTTATGGCTTCAACTTCCCAGGTCATCCACCCTCAGAGGCCTGTGCAAGAATGTACAGGGAAATGTCCAGACAGCTTTTTGTTCACTATTCAGTCAGTGCTTAGGTTGATGTGCAGAATGGGCATTTGATCTTGACAATCAGTGTGATGCCTTTCTGGTGCACATTTTGTCCCAGAAATGCCTGTATTCAACAGCCTTGGTTTCTTGTTAGCTGCTGGGCTCAATATAAGGTGCTACTTTGAAGATTTAAAAGTTGCCATTGCCTTGGATATACCTTTACCTTTATTGGCATAACAGTAAGCAATTACGTACATACAAAGTCATAGCGCAGAGAAAAAAGGGCAACTCCTTATGAGGAACTCTAACAGGCCACACCAGCTAACATTTACATTTACTGTGTTACACAATATTACACAATAGGCTAGTCTGCATGTTGCGAAATTATCCTCTGGGCTCCAGATATTGCAGTCCTCCTTTGAATGACTAGTTGTAGATATATCGCTGTTGACTGCACAAGATCCTCACTCTTGGCTGCTAGTCAATCGCAAACAATATCTGTGTCCGATTTTTATAATTAATTAAATTAAATCTGGGGCTAAATACTTGGACTTACCTGCTGCAGGAAGCTTCTTTTCCAGTATAAAACACCTTATTTATTAAGATCAACAGGAGGAAGTTAAGAACAATCACAGGGAGAATCAGTATCCTTCTGTAGTTCCTCCAAGGCTATGACATGAGCTTTCTGCTATGATACACAAATATACATCACTGCTTATTTGGGGGTATTGATATTGCCAGTTGTACAACTTTTGTACAGCTACATTTTTAACACCTTTTCATGGATTTTGAAGGTTCTGCTGATACCTTATTAGTAGTATGGTCTCTCTCTCGCTCTTCTCTCATGTTTGTAGATATTTGTGAATTTTTTTCTATATTTGGCCTTCTATGAGGAGTTTCTGATGTTGTGGCCCACCTTGAATGTGGTGAGGAGGTGAAATAAGCATTTGTTAATGTGTAATTCATCCTTATTCACTTTCCTCTGTTGCAATGCAGATTTGGTATGACTTCCGAACATTTAAATGTATAGAAGGTAAAGGCATCGTGAAGATTCCAGTAACACTGGATCATGTAAGTTTGTGTTTTTATATCACTGACAAAAAAAGATTAATGTGTTTCATTGCATGATCTGCCTCATTTTAAAGGAGGCCTGATGTATTTAGATTCTTCTCTCCTTCTAATTGTAGATTCCAGTGATTCATCGTGGGGGGACCATTATACCACTAAAGACTTCTGTAGGCAAATCTACAGAATGGATGGCAGATGTCTCTTATGAACTGCGTGCTGCCCTTGATTATAAAGTAATGTGGAATTATATTTTATACACATTTTATAACTATTATATAATCTCTAGTCTGTTATCTGTTCTGACACTCAGTTTTATATCATTATGCAAGGGCTTTCTCTGTTGAGAGGCCTTCCAAGGAACCTGTCTGAAAGTACAGTATCCATGATGGATAGATGATGTAATTTTACACTGTGTTAAGATATATCATAAATAAGTTGCGTAACTCTACAGAGCTTTGTTAACTGTTTTCTGTTTAACCTGCTGTATAGGAGTCTGCAGTGGGGTTGCTCTACTTGGATGATGGCCATTCATTCCAATACCTCCATAAGAAGCAGTTCCTACTCAGGAAGTTCACCTTCCATGAGAATGTCTTCTCATCTAGGTAATACACACTGTAAGAGGAAGGGAAAAAAGGGATTCAGGTAGACCAGTGGTTTTCAAATGTTCCAGCACCAGGACCCGCTTTTTAAAATGACACTCTAATGCAGTGGTATTCAAACTGGGGCATTGCGACGCCCCAGCCTGAAGGACTGGGCCTCTGCCCCCTTAAGGGGCAGTCCCTGCAGTAGCCAGTCGGGGGTGCCTGCAGGGGGACCATGAGTGCCTGCAGGGCTCCCCAGCCTTCCAAAAGTGATACTGGAGTGATCGCACTTTCCGGAAATTGGAACATAAAAGCGTACTAGACCCAGCCTATCTTTCGACACCAACTGTATCTATCAGTCTAGGAACCAGCGATTGTTGCAAAGGGAGTAGGAAATGGTGCATTTTCTTCCTAACATGGCAATTGGCTACTGTCAGCCAGTTGGAAGGAAATGGTATTCAAGAGGTATCTTGAGATTAAAGCCAGCTCTACTCAAGGTTCACTGGATTTATGTGATTGGCTGAAAATGCCTCAGACTCAGCCGCAATTGGCTGAAAGTTTGAGAAGGAATTTATCAAAACTTTCAGCCAATTGCTGCTGAGAAGAAGGCCACAAAGTGGAACAAGTAAATGAGCCCTCCCTGTACTGAGAAGACTGTAGTAAACAAGTCTTATCACACGAGTCTGTGGCCAGCATGCCCTCCCTCTTGCCCAGACAGCTGCAGAGTCCTGAATGAAGAGCCATCTTGAAACTAGAGTCTCAGGCTGAGACACAAGCAGTGGGCAGCTATAAGATAACAAGGTTTAATTCATCAGTCACTTAACCTAGGTCACACAAAAATATTTAATTGATTAAATATCAATTTAATTCTGAAGTCTTTAAATGTATTTTTTTAATTTAATTTGAGTTGATTTCCTTTCTTCTTGGAGGGGCCAAGTCCCATTTGTCCCTAGGGGGGAACCTCCACTGCAAATAGCTGAGAGATGCTGTCCCACATGGCCCTGGTCTTGTCTGGCCCAGTCCAGGTGAAGTGATTGTACTCTGTATTCACAGTGTTTTGGGGGGAAAAAAATCAATGATTCTTTTTTCAATCAAATTCATGAAAAGAAGGAACCTCCCAGAGGACTGCATAATAAGAAAGATGAGAGAGGTTGGTGGGCATAAAGGGTATGATTTTTTTTTTGCTCAGCAAAACAACTAATCCTCTGACTCCAGCCCTTGGACCTTGTAGTGGCCCCTGTGTTAAGTGATGTTTGAGTAGCATGTCAGTATTCAACTAAAGTCGCTCACAGCACTTCACTGCTGTCAATCAGCCCAACCCTAGTTCATATCTTACTCCTATCCTGTTTTCACTTGATGAGTTCCTAAACCACTGTCTCAAGATAAGCTTGATGAAACAGCAGGAGATCCTTGATTTGAATACAGCTGCTTGGCCTCTTGATTCGAATTGGGATCATACCTTTTGAGGGGGTTGGCCATGATTCTCTGCACCCATTTTTGGATTTGAATGTCTCCCTTAAAGCCCCTATTTGCCCTACAGAGGAAAACAGATAAGTACTTGTATAATACGTGTATGTTTTACCTTGCCAGGCAAATAGCAGTTCCAGGAGATAGATCCAGTCAGATCCATAAATTGGGGGGTGGGGTTCAATCCCTCTGTCACTGCCACTGCCTTCAATCCAAATTGACTGCGCCAGCAGCGGGTATCTGATCATGTTTCTCCCTCGGTTCCATCTGCTTTTGACTTCAACTTCAGACCCACCCTCCCCATGTGCAATATGAAGATAATCATACCCACTTACCGTACATTAAACAGTTCTTACAATAATCTTATATAGGGAGGGGGGAAGGAAGAAATGTGATCCCCAGGATCCCCAAGTGGGATGGAAGGGGGGTTTTTTACTCACCAGTATCCAGTGCTGGAGTCTTGGGGGTTCTGGGGCAGTTCGTAGAGCGAGGAAAACTGGAAGTGCCCTTTTTTCCTATTTTTAACAAGTTTGGAGGTGCAGAGAGCCTTGCAGAGGGCTCCCCGATCCCCCAGGACTATGGCTCTGGGGACTGGTAAATAAAACTCCTGCTATCCCCAGCAGCAGCACAATCCTGAGGATCGTGTTGCTGCCACAGCCACTCCCCCACATGTGTTAATAGTGCTCCCAACTCCATTTTAGGAGTTTGGGAAGTGCTGTGCTAGAGGCATGTTAGCAATGTCACTTCCTACTATTTTCTACTGGAAAAAATAAAATATAGCCTATATTTTTCCAAATAACTTTACTGGGTTTATAGAACATAAATATGTGCTAACTATACATGCTGTGTGAAGCAGTTGTTTTAATATATGTGTTAGGTTCTACCTCTTCCTGCCTCCAGGTGCGCTGATGAAAATGGACAATTCTGTACAAAATGCATAGTTGAACAGATAGTGCTCTTGGGAGTTAAAAAGCAACCTTCATTTGTGACAGCCAGCATTCACGGTAAGAGACAGAAACATCTTACATTTCACCATACTGTTTTTTTTTAGCATGTTGCCAAAATAAAAGTGGATGTATAAAACAAAACAAAATCAATTGACCTAAAGCAGTGGTTCCCAACCTTTGTTGGGAAGCTACCCCATTAAGGAGGGTAGCTACCCACCTGGTGACCCATAATGCCAGTACAGCACTTCCAGGTTTTGCTGCCACTACTGTCACTGCCACCAATTGCAAGTAAAAAAAACCGGTTTTGCGAAGGCAGAGCACAATCACTGCGCTTTCACTTTTAGAAGGCTGGGGAGCCCTGTAGATGGTTGCCAGGGCTCCTCATTTCCCCCGGAGGCTACTGCAGGGACTGGTGAGTACCTGCCAGTCCCTGCAGCCCCCTTAGTGACACAATCCTGGGGACCACGTCGCTGCCTCCACCCGCCCCCGCAAGAACTTACTGTGGTTCAAACTCTCCTAGAGAGTTTGAGAACTGCTGAACTAGGGTTTTGCTCTTAGCAGCATGTGAGCCTTCAATATATTCCTGTGTGTGAGTGGATTTAATGTATTTGTTTTTAATTCTGTTGAAATTCAGATGGAAAAGACAAAGCAGTGGCTTTCACATATGATGCCAAAAGTTCTGTACTGACTCTTCAAAACCTTTCATTAAATGTTGGCGTTGACTGGGAGCTTCAAATCAAGTGAGAGAAGAAACTGCAGCTTCAGAGAAATGGATAAAGAGCTGAAAAATAATAGTTTTGGTCAACACAACCTGCTGCTTTGAATGGGACCTTTTGAAACAGATAAATCATAAGCATTTGCAGACTAGATTTCTATGGTTTCAAATTTGTTAAGGTTCAGAATATTCTACTTGAATTACAACGGGCCAATTCAACTCTTCTATTGAGAGTGGCTTGTTTCCAGAATTTTTAGGTTCCGGAGCAAATGTTGCCTCACATAGCTGCATGTAAACATCTGGAATTAGCCATAGGTTTGTGCTTCAACTGACTTTTTTTTTTAAAGACTTCCACTCTAAATTTTCTGTTTCTTGACATCACGAACATAAGAGCCCCACTGAATCAGGCCAAAGGCCCATCTAGTCCAGCTTGCTGTGTCTCACAGTGGCTGACCAGATGGCTCAGGGAGCACACAAGACAAAATACCCACTTTTTTATTAGTTTATTAGCGTAGTGAAGGTTTCAGACAAAGAAACAGCCTAGAACAGCAATTTTCAACCTTTTTCATCTCAGGCACACTGAGAAGGTACTAAAATTGTCAAGGCACACCATCCGTTTTTTGACCATTGAAAGGCACATCATGCTGCTGGTAGGGGTCTCCAAACCCCCAATTGCCCTACTAATAAATGACCCTCCCCAAAGTCCCACAGCACACTTGCGGACCATTTGTGGCACACCTGTGTGCCACAGCACAGTGGCTGAATATTGCTGGCCTAGAAGATGCTCTATCACAGTGTTTCACCAACAAGGGAGTTTGGAACACTGTAAGTAGTTGTGGGGAAGGGGGGAAGGCAGCATTTCAGTCCCCAGAATCACTCTGCTGCAGGGGATAGGAAAGGGGTTTTCTACTTACTTGCAGCCAGTGTGGCAGTCCTGGGCAATCTGGGGGGGTGCAGGGAGCCCTCCATAGGGCTCCCCGTGCCTACAAGAGAGTGTAAAAAAGAAAAAAGGGCACTTCCAGTTTTTGCTATCAGTTGGCGCTTCCATTTTTTTTCTTTTTTACACACTTTTGCAGCCCTGTGGAGGGCTCTCCAGGCCCCTAGGACTACAGCACTGGCTGCAAGTAAGTAGAAAACCGTCCTCCCGTCCCCGGCAGCAGCGCAATCCTGCAGATCATGTGGCTGCTTCCCCCCTGTCCCTTAAAGGAACATTGGCCAGTGCTTCCCAGGCTGGTGGGTGGCGACCCACCAGTTTGGGAACCCACTGCTCTGTCAAGTTCACCCAGTGATGTAGTGGTAAATTTTAAAGTGCCAGAACTCATCATGACATACCCTGCTAAAACTACAGTAACAATACCAGCAGCAGGTTCAATATCAACTTTAAATTTTTTCATTACAGTGTTTTCTTCTGTCGCTTATTTCTGCATTGAAATATATTATACTTCATTGAAAGATGTTGTTCATTCCAAACACTTGGAGAGTGGGTTGCATTTGGTGTAAAACTGTATAAAAATTGAAAAATGGAATGTAAGTATTCCAAATAAATATAAAAGGTTTATTAGTTTTAGCCTAGGCATGTTTACTCAGAGGAAGTCTCACTGTGACCTATAGGATTTACTTCCAGGGAAATTTGCATAGGACTGTATGTTAAATGTAGTAACAGTTGTATTCAGTCTCTCAGGGAACCCTTGCAAAAGACAATAGAGTAAACATTAATGTATGCCCCTAGGCAAATTTCTTTTCCTCCTGCTGGGGCTAATGGTTCTCTCTACTAAAGTTGTTTTGAAAAAGTTTCAAAGGCAGTGTCTGAGTTTTCCTGCTGGTAATATCATAGTTCTTGAAGTAGAAGTTTTGGAGCTCTGCTTTCTCTTAATTACACCGTTGCATTCATCAATATAAAATTTGTCTTACAAGACTATCTTGATAGAATTATGGAGACTGTTTTTATAATCTCCATTGAGTTCTTGCATAGAGAAACTGATCCAGAAGACAAAAAAAATCCAGGAGAGATTTTACATACATAAAAATATGTAAGAGAGAAATAAAAGCTTGGTTGAACTGTTTATCAGTTAAATTGACTGTTGACACACATAACTGTGTCAGTGCTTCCAATTTATCAGAACAACCCAAATGAGTCATATAAGGAATATGGTATTGTATGGTAAGGGAGTTCATTATATCATTTAAGGATCAGGAAGTTTTTAACTTTGTTTTGTTGAGAACATTGATCTTCAGTCTATAAAGTATAAAAGACTTTGCCAAATAGAAGTGCATGTCTTATAAAATGATATATAACTTGCTACAATGGAATATTTTTTGACTGCAAGAAGGAGCTCAGTTGCCACCCTTGCTTACAAGGGTGTTCTTGTTTTGGTTGGTTCTATATTTTGGGTGGTTGTCCAGAACATTAGAACCCATGAAACATAATAGATGCCCCATAGCTTAACTATGTAGGCTAGAGCTGGGTTGCCTTCACAACCCAACTTTACAATCAGCCTCCCTGTTCTCTTGCTTGTGTTTGACATAAATTAAAAAACCAGGGAAGTGCTTTTTCTATGATGGCCCCCACAGCTTTAGAACTTTGTCCCTGGGGAAGTTCATCAGATCCCCTCTCTGTCAAGATCCATCAATTACACAAGGGTTTAGATCAATGATGTTCAACCTTTTTCGTCTCATGGCACACTGATGAGGTACTAAAATTGTCAAGGCACACCATCAGTTTTTGGACAATTGACAAGGCACAGCTTGCTGTTGGTAAGGGGCTCATATCTCCAATGGTCCTATTAATAAATGGCCCTCCACCAAACTCCCTCGGCACACCTGGGGACCATTTGTGGCACACCAGTGTGCTACAGCACAGTGTTTGAAAATGGCTGGTTTAGACCAATACCTGTTAGCTTTTATTTTAAGAGGCTGCTTTTATTTTAAGATTCCACTAAATCCAGGAGGGTGCCTGCATGGCTAACCAGCCAAGTTAGAGAGGCTGTGAAGGGCAAGGAAGCTTCCTTCCGTAAATGGAAGTCTTGCCCTAATGAGGAGAATAAAAAGGAACATAAACTGTGGCAAAAGAAATGTAAAAAGGTGATATGGGAGGCCAAGACAGACTATGAGGAACGCATGGCCAGCAACATTAAGGGGAATAATAAAAGCTTCTTCAAATATGTTAGAAGCAGGAAACCCGCCAGAGAAGCGGTTGGCCCTCTGGATGGTGAGGGAGGGAAAGGGGAGATAAAAGGAGACTTAGAGATGGCAGAGAAATTAAATGAGTTCTTTGCATCTGTCTTCACGGCAGAAGACCTCGGGCAGATACCACTGCCCGAACAGCCCCACCTAACCGAGGAGTTAAGTCAGATAGAGGTTAAAAGAGAAGATGTTTCAGACCTCATTGATAAATTAAAGATCAATAAGTCACCGGGCCCTGATGGCATCCACCCAAGGGTTATTAAGGAATTGAAGAATGAAGTTGCAGATCTCTTGACTAAGGTATGCAACTTGTCCCTCAAAACGGCCACGGTGCCAGAAGATTGGAGGATAGCAAATGTCACGCCTATTTTTAAAAAGGGAAAGAGGGGGGACCCGGGAAACTATAGGCCGGTCAGCCTAACATCCATACCGGGTAAGATGGTGGAATGCCTCATCAAAGATAGGATCTCAAAACACATAGACGAACAGGCCTTGCTGAGGGAGAGTCAGCATGGCTTCTGTAAGGGTAAGTCTTGCCTCACAAACCTTATAGAATTCTTTGAAAAGGTCAACAGGCATGTGGATGCGGGAGAACCCGTGGACATTATATATCTGGACTTTCAGAAGGTGTTTGACTCGGTCCCTCACCAAAGGCTACTGAAAAAACTCCACAATCAGGGAATTGGAGGACAGGTCCTCTCGTGGATTGAGAACTGGTTGGAGGCCAGGAAGCAGAGAGTGGGTGTCAATGGGCAATTTTCACAATGGAGAGAGGTGAAAAGCGGTGTGCCCCAAGGATCTGTCCTGGGACCGGTGCTTTTCAACCTCTTCATAAATGACCTGGAGACAGGGTTGAGCAGTGAAGTGGCTAGGTTTGCAAACGACACCAAACTTTTCTGAGTGGTGAAGACCAGAAGTGATTGTGAGGAGCTCCAGAAGGATCTCTCCAAACTGGCAGAATGGGCAGCAAAATGGCAGATGCGCTTCAATGTCAGTAAGTGTAAAGTCATGCACATTGGGGCAAAAAATCAAAACTTTAGATATAGGCTGATGGGTTCTGAGCTGTCTGTGACAGATCAGGACAGAGATCTTGGGGTGGTGGTGGACAGGTCGATGAAAGTGTCGACCCAATGTGCGGCGGCAGTGAAGAAGGCCAATTCTATGCTTGGGATCATTAGGAAGGGTATTGAGAACAAAACGGCTAGTATTATAATGCCGTTGTACAAATCTATGGTAAGGCCACACCTGGAGTATTGTGTCCCGTTCTGGTCGCCGCATCTCAAAAAAGACATAGTGGAAATGGAAAAGGTGCAAAAGAGAGCGACTAAGATGATTACGGGGCTGGGGCACCTTCCTTATGAGGAAAGGCTACGGCGTTTGGGCCTCTTCAGCCTAGAAAAGAGATGCTTGAGGGGGGACATGATTGAGACATACAAAATTATGCAGGGAGTGGATAGGGAGGTGCTCTTTACACTCTCACATAATACCAGAACCAGGGGACATCCACTAAAATTGAGTGTTGGGCGGGTTAGGACAGACAAAATAAAATATTTCTTTACTCAGCGTGTGGTCGGTCTGTGGAACTCCTTGCCACAGGATGTGGTGCTGGCGTCTAGCCTAGACGCCTTTAAAAGGGGATTGGACAAGTTTCTGGAGGAAAAATCCATTATGGGGTACAAGCCATGATGTGTATGCGCAACCTCCTGATTTTAGAAATGGGTTAAGTCAGAATGCCAGATGTAGGGGAGGGCACCAGGATGAGGTCTCTTGTTATCTGGTGTGCTCCCTGGGGCATTTGGTGGGCCGCTGTGAGATACAGGAAGCTGGACTAGATGGGCCTATGGCCTGATCCAGTGGGGCTGTTCTTATGTTCTTATGCTGCATTTATCTCTGCATTTATATTGTTAATTGTTCTTAGCCACCCTGTGGGAACTTTGTCTTGAAAAGCAAGATATAAACCTTTAATTAAATAAATATTTTTCAGTGCCTCTGAATTCTGTAATCTCTCTTCCTCATCATGTTCTGAATCTGAAAAAGGTCACAGGAAACTTTTTTCTTTCTGCAAAGCTGGTTTCTGTATAATCATCGATTTGCTAGCTTTCTAAATGACTCCACCCTCCTAGCTCCATTGTGTTGATGACTCTCTCACCCCTGCTGGTCTTATATACCACAGAGCATTCACACAGTCATCAGGTATTTCAGTTCTTTCTTCTGAATAGTGGCCCGTACTCAGTGGCGTCACTAGGGTTTCTGTTACCCAGTGCAGAGACATCACCCCTACGATGGACCACCTACCATGCAGTGGGCAGCATAAACCCCTGGTGGTGGGCGTGGTGATGTACCATCACTCCGCCTCTGCTTTTTTTTTTTGCTATAACTTTTGATAGAATAGAGATATTTCAATGCAGTTTGTTTCATTGCATTCTGCAATGCATTCCAGAACCCCTAGTGGATAAAAAAAAACAGTGGAAAAATAGATTTAAAGACCCACTGCTTCTAATGGAATAAGGTTGTGTCTCGACATCTGCAGGGTAATACCATAAACTGCTTTTATTTAACACATTTTAACAAGATTAAAAAGTGCATCCCTGTACAATTGTGGTTTAAAACAGGTTCTCTTAACTGTTGGAGAGAAGCAGTCAGCAATTAGAACCCCTGCTTTTGCCTGGCTAAGCTGAAGAATGGCATGATCACTTGCATCACTAACAGTAAGAAAAGCAGTTTTTTAAAAAAATGTGATTTTAAGGCAGTGGATTTTTCCTCTTCTCCAGGGATCAGCACATTCCTTCTCATTTGCAGTGGCCATGCATGTTGAGTCAAATCTGTGTATAAAAAATCCATGTATAACAAGGTTGGACTTGTTTTTAAAAATACCAAGATTTTAAAAATTTTAGTGTGTAGTGGTGTCAGCCCCTCATGCATGTCACCTGGTACAGCCTGCATCCCCCACACCTCCCAGTGATGCCTCTTTTACACCAAAAACTTCTGTTTTACTATATGATTTTAACAGACATTCTCAATAGGATGAGTCACTGTTACTTAGTGTACTCTAGGCTTAAACATGTATGTATAAAGTGGTCTCTCACCCAAAGTTTTTCTGCCTGGAAATGAATGTGTTTTTCAGGTAAATCCTGAAATGAGAGACAGAATTTGTTGCATGCTAAAATGGCTCTGTCAGACTTTTTCTTCAGAAAAAGAAGGGGGGAAAGAAACTGCTGCAGGTGGGACAAAGTGCTCTGAATCAATGGGGCGAATGTTTTTCATATTTGTCACTGTGCATAGAATGAGTCAAGTAAATGCCAAATGCATTTCCTCCTATGCCTTCACAGTACTTAATTCCACCTGTTGTCCACTGTCCATTCCCTGTTCATCCGCCTTGCCTTTCTGTAGAGAGAATGTCAAGCAGAGCCAAGATTTAAGACAAATTGCTATCACTGCATTTTAAGTTGCTGCCTGTAATTGATCCACCCAAGTGTACTTTCCCAGGAATGTTAAGATCTCTCTCACTTATTCCATGGAACTATTTTGAGGACAGTGTATAGCATACACTTCTGTGTGCAGGCCGTGCAGCATGAAACCTGGATGTTTGATAATCTTGATTTGTTTTAAATGCAAATTTTTACTCTCTTGGTTGTAAAATCAGTTCTGAAGTAGGGGAGCAAGATCGGCCCAATCCAAATAGGCCTCAGCGCCAGTGCTGGGTATATTTAGCATACTGTGTGCCTTTTTAGCATTTAGGACCTTCTTAACTAACACAAAGATGTAGCAGCCACATGTCAGTGTAAGGTATGGCCAAGGAGAGATCATAGCAACCAAGGCAAACTGCTTAGACTTGCCTAATATATAGAATATCTAGCAATGCAAATGACTGGCTTGACCTATAAAAAGTTAATTTAAAGATAACTTGCCCCCAGTTCAAAGTATTTATGATACACAATAATAGTAATCAATACAAAATAGTTATGGTGATAACTTTTATTGATCTGGGTTATTGTGGGAGAATCTATATATTTCTTGACATATGACATATTTGTAACACAACCAAGGTTAGTCTTCTTTAAAAAAAATATTTTGTATAAGCTGAGTCTATGCAAGTTAACTTGGAAGCAAGTGCTTCTTCTGAGTTCAATCAAGCCTACTTCTAAGTAAACATGGAATCAGCTCTGCCAGATTCAGAACCCTGCATCAGGCCTCTTGGTCTGACATGGAACTCAATTACTCTGCACCAGCTAAATAGCCAACACAAAGTCGAGTAGCCTCATTACAGGGCTACTTTCATAAGAACATAAGAAGAGCCCCGCTGGACCAGGCCAAGGGCCCATCTAGTCCAGCTTCCTGTATCTCACAGTGGCCCACCAAATGCCCCAGGGAGCACACCAGATAACAAGAGACCTGCAAGGCTTCCTGGGAATTGTAGTTTAAGAACATAAGAACAGCCCCACTGGATCAGGCCATAGGCCCATCTAGTCCAGCTTCCTGTATCTCACAGCGGCCCAGCAAATGCCAGAGGGAACACACAATTCAACAGAACATGTTTCCTTACATGGGGGAAGGGGACGACTGTCCCCCCCAGGAGCCGGCAGTGGCTATCCAGTGCACTCAGGATGCTGTAGCAGCCATTTTGGCACTGCTGCAGCCCAGTGCTACAGGCAGCTCAGGATCAGGCTGTTAGAGCCCAATCCTATCTCCTACCATAGTGTAGCATGCATGCACACCATGGTGGTGCATACTACATGCTATGATAGGGGGCCAATCAGGAGACCTGCAAGAGGTAAGGGAAAATATTTTTCTTCTGATGATCTATGGGTATCCTTGGACCTATGTGAGCTATACAGTATAGCTGGTATAGGTCCATGGAGAGCCAGGGGGCAGATTGCAAAATGGGGGATAGGATCTAATATGTGTAACTGCCCCCAGACCCACCCTCTCTTCCCAGCACACCTCCTGCTCCTTCCACAAAACATCCCATTACATCCCTTTCTGACCTACTGCCCACTCCCACTGCAAATGTACTTCCTCCAGCAGTGGCTGAGTGTTCCAGTGCCACATACATGCAGTCACTAGCCATTCATGCCAACAGCCCCACTGCAGGCATTGTTGCTGTGTCTGCATTAAGAACAGACCCACTGGATCAGGCCATGGGCCCATCTAGTCCAGCTTCCTGCATCACACAGCAGCCCAACAAATGCCCCAGGGAGCACACCAGATAACAAGAGACCTGCATCCTGGTGCCCTCCCTTGCACTGGCATTCTGACATAGCCCATTTCTAAAATCAGGAGCTGGCACAGTGGGAGATGTGAAACAGCCCCTGAAAAAACCAATAGAAGTTGGGGCCAGACCCCTGCTTTGGGAAACTGTTCTGTCCAGTTCAATGAACATAAGAACAGAACATAAGAACAGCCCCACTGGATCAGGCCATAGGCCCATCTAGTCCAGCTTCCTGCACCTCACAGTGGCCCAACAAATGCCTCAGGGAACACACCAGATAACAAGAGACCTGCATCCTGGTGCCCTCCCTTGCATCTGGCATTCTGACATAGCCCATTTCTAAAATCAGGAGGTTGCACATACACATCATGGCTTGTAACCCGTAATGGATTTTTCCTCCAGAAACTTTTCCAATCCCCTTCTAAAGGTATGTAGGCCAGATGCCATCACAACATCCTGTGGCAAGGAGTTCCACAGACCAACCACATGCTGAGTAAAGAAATATTTTCTTTGGTCTGTCCTAACTCTCCCAACACTCAATTTTAGTGGATGTCCCCTGTTTCTGGTGTTGTGTGAGAGGGAAAAGAGCATCTCTCTGCCCTTCCCAAGCATAATTTTTCATGTTGAAGGGCGCAAACCTAACCGACTTTCCAGCACTGGCATAGCTGTGCCAGTGGGGCATGTGCTGCATCCTGCAATTGGGGAGCAGTCATGGATGCCTCCTGAAGGTAGGGCAATGTTTGTTCCCTTCAATTGCATTGCCCTTATGTCAGTACTGGAAAATACTGGTACTGTATTGTACCGTTACTATACTGGTACTGGTACTGGTACAGTACTGGTTAGGATTGCGGCCTCAATCATGTCCCCCCTCAGGTGCCTCTTTTCTAGGCTGAAGAGGCTCAAATGCTGAAGCCTTTCCTCATTAGTCTTTCCTTTTTATTCCTTTTTATTCCTTTTTATTGCCAATGGAGATGCTAGTTCCATCAGTGGAAGGCGCCCATAGGATTAGGCCCTTAGTATATTACTTTGAAAGTTTGGTAGCAAAAGAAATCAGGAAAGAACAGTAGCCAAAAATCAGCCAGTTTGCAAAATGTAGTCATCAGTGCTGTTCAAAGACTGCACCCATCTGAATCTCCTGTGTACTTGCATAGCAATTAGCTCACCACATTTCCGTCTAGGATTTCTCTTTGCACTGCTGCCAGGACATGTCTCACCAAAGTTCAAATTTATTGCTGCGTCAGAATAAACCAGGAATCGAGTTGTAAAATATGAATAAAGGAAAACAAATGTTGCAAATAAAGTGTCTGCAACTCACGCTGCTTGAAAACATTCATGGTGAACTCTCTGAGGACAAAAGAACTCTTCATGGCCTCTCTGAGCAGGAGTGACAACACACTGGAGCAGGCTGGTCTTAGACAGCTGCTTTTAGGAGACTTTAGAGAACAGCTGGTGCTTCTCAGATGCTTCTCAATGTGTTTAGGGAATCATTAAGTTATTCTGAATCAGGAAATGGGAGTTCGGTTTTTAACAACTATTAGGTTTGAGATTAATATATTAGTGGGCGTTTCATTCAAAGGACTTCCTTGAGTATAAAACCAGGATTCCATTCATCAAAACCATTTTGCCTGACTTCAGATTCACCCATAGATAGAGACATCATGGAAATGAATGACAGCGCATACAAAATGTATACATTCATAATTGTATGGATGTACATAATTATATGCCCAACCTGATTCCTGTCCCAAATTGCCCCCAAACTCTTCTTATTAGGTTGCATATTTGCATCTATTTTCTCTTGGCATTTTTCCATGTCACTGCCCTAACTGTGTGAACGCTGAATATGAATGATTGAATATGAGCAATTAGTTAAAAAATATTACATGTATGATTTTTGCATACATGGAAACTTCATAAACATTTTAGCTATTCTTCTTTGTAAAGAGAGTTTTAGCAAGAAATCTTTTAAAGCAATCAAGAAATTTGCAGTAAGTGGTATATTTTGCTACTGGAGGGGTAAAAAAGTTACTTCAGCCAGCCTTCCCATTCCAGTCCTTCTGAAAGAATCGACACTGAATGCAAATCTTTCTTTCTCCCTTCCTCCACCAGCACTCTCCCTAAGAGTTTATTTTTAGTTTTCGAAGCTGCAACCTTTACAGAGCATGCCATTGGCATGTTCGCTCATACACACACAAACCTGACAGCAGAAGTTACCCAACAATTCCTCTTGCTTACTTCTTCCTGATGAGATGAGGATTTTGACATCAGCCAGTAGAATGACTAGCCAGCATTAGCTCTGGGTGATAGACTCAGCTCTTAGAGGTTTGTCATATATTTGCTTGTGAAGAAAAGGAAGAGAGCGTGCTGTGCCTGTGAAATATTTTGCGCGGCAGTTTCCTCTTTTCTGCCGCTTCCCTCCTGGCCGCAAGCTCTTCCTTAATTTTTGTTGCTGTTAAATTGCAACATTTGCTTCAATCCACCCTCCATGCCATCGACCGCCAATGCCCCTGTGGGTCACCAGCATGCTAGCACTACTTCTGAACCGGGTGGAGGTACAGGCGGGATCTACTCTGCTATCCTCAGCCGCAACCAACCCATCATAGGAGTAAAGGAAAAGACCTTTCATGAGCTCCATAAGAAATGCCTTCAAAAGAAGATTCTGTATGAGGATCCTGACTTCCCAGCAAATGATGCCTCTCTCTTCTTCAGTCAAAAGCTTCCATTCAAATTTCAGTGGAAGAGACCACCTGTAAGTAGGCTTCTTAGTCCATTTAAAACGTTGATCATATTTAATATTGTAACGATAAGCCAATTTTCCTTTCATTTAGACCAGGGGTGCTCAAACTTTCAACTTTAGGGATGCTGGACCTTTAACAAGTGTATAGAAGAGAGAATTTCAGCAGGTGCAACTTGTCATCCCACAGATGAAATTATCTCTCCTACACAATTTTAAAGGTCCAGGGTCCCTAAAGTTGAAAGTTTGAGCACCCCTGATTTAGACTATGTCTCTCCAAATGCTGTCCTTCAAGAGAATGTTATCCTTTTACTTTGGAGAATGGACAGAAATTGACCATTCTAGATAGCAATGTATCGATATGAAAAAGAGCACCTGGAAAACAACATGATAGGGAATGGGGACCAACTGTTCCTTCACTCTTGTAAAAGTGCCTTTTAATCTGCTTTGATTTTATCTGAATGCATTTTGTTTTCAAACACTGTTGTCACTCAGTTCTCATGGTACAAGGTGTGGAACTCAATGCCACTCCCACAGTTGGCTCATCAGTGGCAAAGACAGTGCTTGGAACATGCAAGATTTTATTCTTTGGAAAATGCCATTCTTTTAACCACCCCCAGCCCAGTCAATGATTGCAATAACGTGGTTCAACAGGTGGAACTTAATAGTTAGAATAGAGTTGCCCACGTGCATTGGCGTGCACCCACGGCATACTGCAGAAGACAATCCAAATTACATTGTCAGTAAATTTCACTGAAAATATGGAACATACATACCACATTCATAAGATGCATAGGAAAAGACATGCTGGAGTGTAGCAGTACAGAGCCATCAGTGATACCCAACAGTCCAATCCTGTGCACATTTACAGGTTAAGCCTCATTATTTCCTTCCAAGCACTCAGGTGGATGGCAAAAAATGCACTATAGCAAATCAATTTGAAAAACAGTTTCTTTGCTCTGGTGATTTAAAAACAGCCTTGCTGATCTTTATGATGTAAGATAAGAGTTATTAAGAAGACAATTATCAATCAGTCCTCCTCCAAGGGCTTAGAAAGGCCCTTCACTCAGCCCCTCCCTTCACCAATGCAAGGTGATCACCTTTCTTTCAGGGGAAAGGGAGGGGTCACCTGGAGAGAGAAGGATTGATGGATTGTCAGCCAGCTGCCCTCTCTCTCTCTCTCTCACTCATTAAGGAGGCTATTGTTAAAGGACTGTTCAGTTTTTTAAGCTGATTTTAACAGGATGCATTTTTCCCCTTCTCCAGGGATCAGCACATTCCTTCTCATTTGCAGTGGCCATTCCTGTTGAGTCAAATCCGTGTATAAATAGGCTGGACCTGTACTTAAAGGTCTGTTCCCTTTAAGCCAGTTCCCCATTAGGGTCAGAACTTCTATTTATTGTTACTTCTACTTTGTTGTTCATCCAGCAGTGTTCTTTTTTTCTCATAAATAGCACATGAGGGGTGGCACAAACTAAATCAAAACTGTGGTGCTGAGCAGAGGGCTTTAACATTTTGCCCCATTGCATTTCTCATGCACATATGTTCCCATGCTACTTTCCTGATGAAAAGGGCCTCCATTGATGACAACAGAAGTTTTCTTCCCTAAAGTAAATAGCATCCAGGAGGCACAGGATTCTGATCAAAAGCACAGTGGGGGCAAAGTGTTGAAACCTGCCTAAATTCCCCCCAACTGTGATCCTGATCCTGTTCACAGGACCCAGCAAGTGCTATTATTTACCCCCCAAAAGGCACAAAACTGCAGGGTCTACACAAGAATATTTTGAGGCCCTAACTCCCAGCAAGTGACCAAAGGATGAAATCATGAGAGAAAATGATGCAGAAATTGCTCTACAGTAGGAATAGTCCACTAGTCCTATACAGAACACAGAAGCTCTATACCACAGTCCTGTACTTCAGGTTCCAGACACCGCTAAAATGCGTAGAGAGCATCCCACTGAAAGTTCTGCATGTTTGACTCAAAAACAACTGTAGCAGGTTTGCATCAAATTATCAAAGCAGGCAGATAGTATATCCTCCTTCTCAGAAAATTATTTCTTTTCTTCAGGAAATATGTGAGAATCCACGCTTTATTATTGGTGGAGCCAACAGGACTGACATTTGTCAGGGAGAACTAGGTAAGGAAGCCTTTCTTATGAGCTGTTATGGGTTTATGATAACTTAGCAATTTAATTAATCAAGAGTATTTTCTAATATTGCTCTGAAGTGTCATTGATTTAGGGCACTCCCAGATGGGCTCCTTGTAGTGCCCACAGGTGGCCAAACTTACTCCATGTAAGAGCCACATATCATAAACTTCAGATGTTTGCGAGCCAGAAGACTAATGTTTGAGAGCTGCAATATCTGAGAAGCACTTAAATGCTTAAGGGCACAATCCTGGAGAGGGGATGGGCTGGCGCAAATCCTAAAGCACTTTCGTGCCACCAGGAGAGGAGGGAGGTCAGGCACACAGATGGTAGCTGGCCCAAGCCCCACTGAACCAGCAGAAAAGGTAAGCCTGTACTGGCCTAGCTAGGTCCATGCAGGGACCTGGTGTGTGTGGGGAGGATGGGGAAGAGGCTTTTCCTGGGGGAGGGTGGGCAGTGGGTGGGCCCGTGGGTGGGCAGCAGGGCCAGGATCTGGCACTTATTTGTCACTCCAGCTCATGGAGTTTGGGGTCAGGCCTGTGTCTTGTGGCCTGTTGTATCTGGGCATGCACTTCTCAAAGTAAGTCAGAAAAGTAGGACCATGTTCACAAGTGTGGTCATTGCACTGCTATATTGCTCTTATCAAAAGAAAAAAAAAGTTGGATTATCTGCATTAATAAATGTGACAATCTAAGCATGAGGAAAATACAGGTGGACAACAGATGGATGATGATGTCAGAGAATGAAGTGTGACATTCCTAGCATAAACACCCCAACCTAAAATACATTGTTTCAGAGGAAAAACCTGTCCACATTAAGAAATATGTTCTTAATATTGCATACAGATGCAACCTATTTATCCACAGATTATCTGTGGATTTGTCTCAACTTGAATGGGGTTGGGGGAACCGAAAGTCATACACACCTTTGCTTCCTTTGCCCTGCAATGTTGTCTTGCTCAGTTTTCAGGCAGCCCAAAACACTGCAAAAAGGCTCTGCCTGGCACAGGCAGGGAAATAGCCCTGGAAGAGGTTCCCCTTGCCAAGGAACAGTAACACTCTTGGAGCCCCTGAGCCAGCAAAGAAGCTGAAGGGGGGCAGAAAACCTCTGTAGCCAGAGCAGGGCAGGTGCGTGGGTGGGCTGGCTCACACACACACAGGGGCAGCATCCCTTAAAAGCTCAGTATCTCACCTACGAAAGAAGCAGGACAGGTGGCAACAGTGAGGGCTGAGTACGGAGGGGGAGGTGAGGGGATTGCTTTAAAAAACCCAGGGAGTGTTTGCCAAATTCCCCTCCCCCGCATGGTGCAGGCTCTCCTGCTCCAGCCAACACAAACAAAACAGCCCAGCAAGCAAAGCATGAGATTTAGGCTACGATCCTCTCCACACTTTCCTGAGAGTAAGCCCCATTGACTACAATGGCACTTACTTCTGAGTAGAAATGCTTAGGACTGGACTCTTAAAAGGTCAGCATCCTACCTGCGCAACCTCCTGATTTTAGAAATGTGCTGTGTATCAGAATGCCAGATGCAAGGGAGAGCACCAGGATGCAGGTCTCTTGTTATCTGGTGTGCTCCCTGGGGCATTTGGTGGGCCGCTGTGAGATACAGGAAGCTGGACTAGATGGGCCTATGGCCTGATCCAGTGGGGCTGTTCTTATGTTCTTACCCACACTTTCCTGAGAGTAAGCCCCATTGACCACAATAGGACTTACTTCAGAGTAGATTCACTTGGTGGAACAGGACTGGCTCCCCCTTATTTAATTATTTCTTTTATTTTAATTTAATTATTTATAATTATTTATTTTAATTTGCTTGATGATGTCACTTCTGGCCATGACATAACTTCCAATGGATCCTGGACAGACTGTCATTCTAAAAAGTGCATCCCAGTGCTAAAAGTTTGAGAACTGCTGCAATGAGGTGTTAGTAAGTTGACATCGGGTGTGTCTATGTGACTCTACAAGTTTTCAAAATCACTAAAATCAGAATTTGGAGAAATAATACCATCATGTTATATATCAATCAATGCGTAATTTCATGTAGAATGCAATGAAACAAACCACATTGAAATATCTGTGTTCTATCAAAAGGTACAGCCAAAAAACCAGTGGGGGCGGGGCGATTGTACATCACCACGCCCACCACCTAGGGTGTTGCCCCACCCACTGCATGGGGTGACACGCAGGCCTCCCGTACCGGGTGACACAAATCCCAGTGACACCACTGATCGCGCTGAGTCACGGAACGGAACTAACGCGGATAAATAGGCTCCACCTGTATATCTATTTGCTTTTGTTTGAATTAATAATTCCCCTTTTCTGTACATTATAAGTAGGACTGCTGAGCACTTTGATTGGTAGATTAAACTATTTCTGTCCAACATTACATGCATGCAACACAGATAAAATGTGTACACCTGTGGGCCGGGCATTTAAGCAAACTAATATTTGTCTTTCCCTCCAAATAACTGGAGAATTAGAAAGTACAAGGGTTTCAGCTTTTTTCAGATATCATTCTTAGATGTGATGGCTGGGGTTTCCCAAGGTAAAATGGGGTTAACAATGTAAAAAGACACAATGGAGACACCAACCAACAGCTAGTAGGAAGAACACGATGCTAGGATGAATAAGAAAAATTGATGTCCCCATGCTAAATACAGTATGAGAGTGACTATTTAAGAGCTGAATTGGTCATGCCTGCAAATACCTGGTGTGGCCCTTTGTTGTTGTTTTCTTTAGTGAGCTGGTGGAAGCTTGAAATGTCCTGAGACTGCAGTGTGGGGGCAAGCAGTGTAAACTTTTTGCCCCCACAGCAGGCCGTCATGAACCCTGCAGGTGTGCTCTGATATCCACAGCGGTTCTGTTCCGGAATCCCTTGCAGTTAAGTGAAACCGCAGATACCCAGGATGCCCCCTGCCCTCCAGAGACAAAGGGGGCTGGTCTCCCCTCGCCTCCCCTCACCTCCAGAGGCTTTCTGAGGCCCACAGAAGCTGAGCATCACTACCGAGGGCCTTAGAGTGACCAAAAAAGCAAAAAAATAAAACCCTACAAGTTCCAGTTTTACGATAAAACCAGAAGTGAGGTTTTTATTAGAAGCCCCAGGGAAGCCCAGCTCCGTTTGTATCCAGAGGGGGCATGTGGACGGGGTGTGGGGGGGGGCCACAGATCCGATCTGTGGATACCTGTAACCGTGGATGCGGCATCCACGGATATGGTGGCTCCCCCGTATTCTTAATGGTTTTCGAAGGAATTCTCTTCAAATGGTTTTCAAAGGCAATGCACCAGGGGTTCCACAATCAGAGTGGAAGCTTCAGTAGGGGGCAGTGTTGCAGCCCCTCAACCTCTGCCATAGTATTATGCCATGTCAGGCCCCCTCTAGACTGTGGTATACCTATTTGTCAGCATCTGATTTGGCCCCCAAAAGTGTCTCTTACAGTTAGTACTGAACAGGTCATTTTTCCTGCTCCATTTGCTTTCTCGCAGGTGATTGTTGGTTCCTGGCTGCCATTGCTTGCCTAACCCTGAACGAAAAATTGCTGTTCCGCGTCATACCACCAGACCAGACATTCATAAAAGATTATGCTGGAATCTTTCACTTCCAGGTATGTGGGTTTGATCAGACACAACACAGTGTCCCTTTTCACAGGTCAGAATTCTCACTGTAACCACTGAAGAATATTACTTTTCAGGGGTGGTCAAACTTGCTTAACCTAAGAGCCACATAGGATAAACTTCAGATTTTTGAGAGACACAGTATTTCTAAGAAGCATTTAAATTCTTAAATATATTTACTCATCATGAACATTAAACATATTTTAATCCATGGACTCTCTATTCATTCCCAGTAAATAATTATAAAGCTTGAAAAAAATTATTCATCTTTTATATTAATTGTGATGCCCAAAGGAGGTCAGCCAACATATTTCCACAAGTTGCATATTATGTGTCAAAGAGCCCCATGTGGCTCGCGAGCCGTGGTTTGGCCACTCCACTATATAAGTATGACACAGTCCCTCACCAAAGGCTACTGAGAAAACTCCACAGTCAGGGAATTAGAGGGCTGGTCCTCTCATGGATTGGGGACTGGTTGAAGACCAGGAAACAGAGTGGGTGTCAATGGACAGTTTTCAAAATGGAGAGAGGTGAAAAGCGGTGTGCCCCAAGGATCTGTCCTGGGATTGGTGCTTTTCAACCTCTTTATAAATGACCTGGAGACAGGGTTGAGCAGTGAGGTGGCAAAGTTTGCAGATGACACCAAACTTTTCTGAATGGTGAAGACCAGAAGCAATTGTGAGGAGCTCCAGAAGGATCTCTCCAAACTGGCAGAATGGACAGCAAAATGGCAGATGCGTTTCAATGTGAGTAAGCGTAAAGTCATGCACATTGGGGCAAAAAATCAAAACTTCACATATAGGCTGATGCAGTGTTTCTCAAACAGTGGGTCTTGAGCCAATTTCAGGTGGGTCCCCATTCATTTCAATATTTTATTTTTAATATATTAGACTTGATGCTACTATAGTATGTGACTGTGTTTGGGGAAATGTTGCAGACCTGTACCTTTAACAAGTTACTATGTATATTCTTTTAACAACGATAGTAAATGGGACTTACTGGGTAAGTGTGAGTAGCATTGCAGCCTAGGATTGTTAAAAAAAGTTTCCTGCTTGATGATGTTACTTCCAGTCAAGACACCACTTCCACTGGGTCCTGACAAATTCTCATTCTAAAAAGTGGGTCCCAGTGCTAAATGTGTGAGAACCACTGGGCTAATGAGTTCTGAGCTATCTGTGACAGATCAAAAGAGAGATCTTGAGATGGTGGTGGACAACTCGATGAAAGTGTTGACCCAATGTGCGGTGGAGGTGAAGAAGGCCAATTCTATGCTTGGGATCATTAGAAAACTTATTGAGAATAAGACTGCTAATATTATAATGCCATTGTACAAATCGATGGTAAGGCCACACCTGGAGTATTGCATCCAGTTCTGCTCGCCACATCTCAAAAAGGACATAGTGGAAATGGAAAAGGTGCAAAAGAGAGCAACTTAGAGCCCAATCCTATCCAATCTTCCAGTGTCGGTGCAGCCGTGCCAACGGGGCATGCACTGCATCTGTGGTCGGGAGGCAGCAACTGAGGCCTCCTCAAGGTATGGGAACATTTGTTGCCTTACTTTGGGGCTGCATTGCAGCTGCACTGATGCTGGAAAGTTGGATAGGATTGGGCCCTAAGATGATTACTGGGCTGGGGCACCTTCGTTATGAGGAAAGCCTACAATGTTTGGGGCTCTTTGGTCTAGAAAAGAGGTGTCTGAGGGGAGACATGATTGAGACATACAAAATTATGCACGGGAAGGATAGAGCAGATAGAGAGATGCTCTTTTCACTCTCACATAACACCAGAACCAGGGGGCATCCACTAAAATTGAGTGTTGGGAGAGTTAGGACATACAAAAAGAAAATATTTCTTTATTCAGTGTGTGGTTGGTCTGTGGAACTCCTTGACACAGGATGTGGTGATGGCATCGAACCTAGACACCTTTAAAAGGGGATTAGACAAATTTCTGGAGGAAAAATCCATTATGGGTTACAAGCCATGTTGTGTATGTGCAACCTCCTGATTTTAGAAATGGGTTATGTCAGAATGCCAGATGCAAAGGAGGGCACCAGGATGCAGGTCTCTTACTGTCTTGTGTGCTCCCTGGGGCATTTGGTGGGCCACTGTGAGATATAGGAAGCTGGACTACATGGGCCTATGGCCTGATCCAGCAGGACTGTTCTTATGTTCTTTAAGTATGTATGTATCAAAAATATATGAATATATGAGAGATCTATTTCACTACTACAAATTTTATCATAAATAAATAAAACCCAACCCCCTAATTGCAAAAGCTATATCGTGTCAACCAGGTCTTGGTCAACAAGCCACACTGAATCTTTTTTCTTACACATTTTATCACAATAGATTCTAATCGTACATTTCTAATCTTTGTTCAAATTTCAGTTTTGGCGTTATGGAAGCTGGGTAGAGGTGGTTATTGATGACCGCTTACCAACATATGGCAAACATCTGGTCTTCACCAAATCCTCTCAGCAGAATGAATTCTGGAGTGCTTTGCTGGAAAAGGCCTATGCAAAGTACTGTACTTTTCTATTCTTAATGCTCTAACTGTATACAATTTCTTGTTTACTATCTGGGGTGAGAGGCAGAGGTGCACTCATATAAAATAACGGTATGATTTCACAA
Source organism: Tiliqua scincoides (assembly GCF_035046505.1). Taxonomy (NCBI): domain Eukaryota; kingdom Metazoa; phylum Chordata; class Lepidosauria; order Squamata; family Scincidae; genus Tiliqua; species Tiliqua scincoides. The sequence continues at coordinate 16,583,120 of NC_089821.1, forward strand.
GTAACCAAAGGCACAGATCGTAATGAAAATAACCCTGTTTTATTCTGAGGACTTTTCAAGCTCGTACTCTATACAAGTACTGTAACAAATTTCCTTCAACTTGTTAGGACAACACTGCATGGCAATGTGGGTAGTCTGCCTCCTGTACCAATCAAGTCATATACTGGGAGAACTATCCATGTCTCCTTAGAATGGGCTCCCATTTGAAGAGCCATTGCGTCTGTTTTATTTGTCTGCTTCAAAAGCCCTTTTGAAGCATTCACATGCCTGCATTCCATTTGAATATACCATATCCACACAAAGATAGTATGAACATAGTGTGTTCAGCGGTATGTGCATTATTAAAATTGATATTATTAAAACAAATTTGAATCAAAATAATGCAAATTCTTTAGACATTTGAGGGCGTAATCCTAACCCACTTTCCAACACCGACATAAGAGTGCTGCAGCTCTGAGGTAAGGGAACAAACATTCCCTTACATTGAGGAGGCCTCCATGAGTGCCACCCAATTGCAGGATGCAGCACATGTCCCATTGGCACAGCTATGCTAGTGCTGGAAAGTTGGTTAGGATTTGGACCTGAATCTTTCAAGTAGTGGCTCCCAAACTGTGGGACCCACTAGTGGGTCGTGACCAGATTTTTGTTGGGCAGGGTCACCAAAGGGTGACTGAAAGATCAATAACTAATTGCCTCAAGCCCTGAGGCTATTTATAAATCAGATATTATAGCTGCTAATTACCCTTAAAAGAGCTGAACTTCTGCAGTTTGCAAAATAGCTGCTAACTGCCCTGCAAGCAGCTAAGCTCCTGCACTTTGCAAACATATGTATGTATAGGGAGAGAAATGTGTGAGAGTCTTTTTTCTGGTTATTATTAAATAGAAATATAAATAAATAAATATTTCTTTCTCGCTCCCCTTTTTAAAAAGTCTTGTAAACCTAGGTGGGTCCTGATGGGGTGTCATTTTTAAAAGTGGGTCCTGGTGCTAAAATGTTTGGGAACTACTGCTTTATAACAAAAATCAAGAAATTCAAAGATCATCCATGCACAGATGAGTGAGAATCATCAGCATTATTTATACTGCACCTTTTTTCTTCTTTCTCTCCAGACTTCATGGGTCCTATGAGGCTCTGAAAGGAGGCAACACCACAGAAGCTATGGAGGATTTCACAGGAGGAGTGACAGAGTTCTATGAGATAAGGGATGCTCCTAAAGATATATATAAAATCATGAAACATGCTATTGACAGAGGGTCACTAATGGCCTCCTCCATTGAGGTACTTCCTGTAAACTGCTAGGAATTTTCACACAAATATAATTAGCTCTGAGTCATCATGGCATGAAGATTCCCTCTGGTTATTTCATGCTGCTTATATTCAGCAAACACATACCAAGACAGTGATCCAGCAATGGAGAAATATTGGCTATCAATCAACACCCATACACAATAAAGCCCTATAGAGGGTTTATTTCAGATACATGAAAATATCTTTTGCTTTCCCTACTCTGTGACTTCCAGAACATACAAGTATATGAATTAATGGAGAGTCATGTATTAATAGAACTGGTGATCAGTGTTGGCATGCTAGCACTGAAACTTTCTCGCCAGATCAGAAGCTACCTGCATTTATCACTTAGGTTAAAATGTTGTTTTTCTCGAGCATTGAGAAATATTTGAGTTATTAATTTTGTTGTCTTGGGGCTGACCCTTGCGCAATGTTCTGTGCTTAATTGTATATTTGTCATCGTTTATTACTATTGTTTTTAATGCTTTATTTTGCAAGCTGTCTTTAGCAATGTTATGATGGAAAGGCCAAATCAATATGTAAATATGTTAAATATAATAAATATTCACAGGTTATAAGCCATGATGACTAGTTGCAAACACCGGGTTTTAGAGGCAGCCTATCTCTGAATGCCAGACACAAGGGAGGGCACCAGGTTACAGGTACTTTGTTGTCTTGAGTGCTCCCTGAGGTATCTGATGAGCCACAGTGAGACACAGAAAGCTCAACTAGATGTGCTCTTGGCCTGATCCAGTAGAGCTCTTCTGATGTTCTTATGAAACTTATGATACTTTCCAGCACTGACATAAGGGCAATGCAGCTCTGAGGTAAGGGAACAAACATTCCCTTACTTTGAGGAGGCCTCCATGAGTGACACCCAACTGCAGGATGCAGCACACGTCCCATTGGCACCGCTATGCCAGTGCTGGAAAGCATTGACATAAGTAGTTAATATTGCACCCTATGGCAATTGAAAATTTTAGAAGGAAAAGACAGAATAGAGCACAATGAATGCATATTGAAATAAGCCAAAGCATCAGCATCAAGGTTGCAAGCTGCAATGGGTATGTGCCTGATTTTAGAAGTAGGCTACCTCAGAATGTCAGATGCAAGGGAGGGCACCAGGATGCAGGTCTCTTGTTGTCTTGTGTGCTCCCTGAGGCACCTGATAGGCCACGGTGAGGTACATGAAACGCGACTAGATGGACCCTTCCATTCATTTCAATATTTTATTTTTAATATATTAGACTTGATGCTACCCTGGTATGTGACTGCATATGGGGAAATGTTACACATCTGTACTTTTAACAAGCTACTCTGTATATGCTTTTAACAAAGATAGTAAATGGGACTTATTCCTGGGTAAGTGTGGGTAGGATTGCAGCCTAGGATTGTTTAAAAATTTTCCTGCTTGATGATGTCACCCACTTCTGGAGGGTCCTGACAGATTCTCATTCTAAAAAGTGGGTCCCAGTGCTAAATGTGTTAGAACTACTGGTATAGATGAATGGTCACATCAGAGTAGATTTAACCATACAATCGTACTTACTGTAATTATGCAATCTGTTTCAATAATAGAAAAGATTAAATTCAAGTGCTATCCTGAAAGCTCTGACATTTTGGCATGTGGGGAAAAGGAACTGGAGTAATCAAAATGGTTTTTTCAACTTTTATTGCTGACTCATGCTATGTTTCGGTTTCTTATAGTCCCCTTCTTTCCTTTCCACATTCTCTCTTTGTGACCTAGGATAATACAGGATTTATTTATGGATCTGCTCCTCAAACTAATCTTGGCTTATTAATTGCCCAAATGATGAAGAATATGAATGACCTTGAGAATAACTCAGCCCAAGGGACAGAAGACAGTGTGACTCGGGTTTGTCATCTTCAGATCCATTAAGCACTCTCTATCCACAGCAACCCTGCCAATTACACAAGTCTCTACCTGAGGAACCTTAAAAAATTCTGAAAGCTTTGCATTGAGATATGTATTTGAAAGAGTGGAACAACAATGAAAGGATTGTTTAGCTATATGTGCGATCCTAACCCACTTTCCAGCAACGCATAACGGCGATACAGCCCCTCGGTAAGGAAACAAACATTCCCTTACTTTGAGGAGGCCTCTGTGAGTGCCACCCAACTGCAGGATGCAGCACACAACCCATTGGCACCAGTGCTGGACAGTGGGTTAGGATTTGGGCCTATGTTTTAGATTAGCAAAGATAAAAGTGATTCTATTCCCCTAACAAATGAAGAATTAAGTGCAAGGCCTAAAATCCTATACTAATCCGGGAAGCTGTTTTTTCAGAACATGTCTATTAACAAAAATGCAGTTCCCAACTTATTTCTAAACATGTTCATTATCAAGTTTTTTTAAATACTCTTGCTTATATTACCTTGCTAACTTCTGGTAAGAGGAGCTACAGCATTTATTGCATACATAAATAGCTTATTATAAAACATCACCACCAAGCCTTCACCCATCAGTTTGCACCACCTTCTCACACTGCAGAAATAATGTTGCAAGAATTCATTGGGGGGACAATTTGGTGAATTTGGTGTGGTGAATTCTTATTTCATCGGTGCTCGTAAATATGCACTGACTTCTCAATTTTGGCGTCTGTGGCCTAAAAAGTACAAACTCTTCACTTATTATGTTAATCAGACATTTTCTTAGGCAGAGATAAACTTAAGGCACAATCCTAACCAGGTCTGGTCAGAAGTAAGTCCTATTTTGTTCAATGGGGCTTACTCGCAGGAAAGTGTGGTTAGGATTGCAGCCTTAATTGTTTATTAAGCTCTAATCTGTCAGAAATAGATTCTTAAAAGTAGTACTATAGTACTACTGAAGTAGGGGAGTTATCTATTTGTGCTTGGTTTCATCTTTGGTATACCTCCAAGCAAAGTGAAATTTTTACAAAGATAAAATGGAGAGTACATTTCCACACACAAAGAAGTCTTTCTGTAACTTCCATGCCATTAGGATAAGTGAAAAGGAAAACCACTGCTCCCATCCCCATTCTTCCTCCTAACCCTAGGCTACTGAAGGGGGATGCTGTTGGAGCATACACAAAGACAGCAGATATCTGTCCTGGATTTCTTACTCTGTGCTACCAACCCTCCAGGAATCAGCATCAATTTCTAGGTGATCCTGAAAGCAATCCAGATAATTTTAACAAGATTTGGGGGTATTTTCCATGTTACATTATGTTGGGAAAAAACAATATCCAGAAATAGCTTCAGTGACATTTAGCAACCCTATCAGCGCTTGAGAGCACAGAGTATGTGCTTGGGAATTACTTCAGTAAATCTGAATTAAGAGTTTGCAAAGCTTCACACATATCTTGAACTGGACCACTCTTATTAGAAATGGCAACGCTTCTGCTTTCACCTTGCCTTTATTAAGTCACGTATGTGTGGACTTGCTCTCCCCTACAAATCACTTTGGGCAGAACGGAATGGGTAGAACATGTTGCCCTTATAAATAGTCTGCACAGCTGTCATCCTTAACTTGTTTTCTCTCTATTTTACAGAAGGTAGTTCCAATGCTGTTTGAGAGGCGCATGACTAATGGACTGGTCACAGGACATGCCTATTCAGTTACAGGTTTGGAGGAGGTTAGCATGGAATTCATTTTTCTTTACATACCTACGAACCAGGAATGAATTTTGCTAGGAGAAAATGATACAGGGCCCAATCCTATCCAATTTTCCAGTGCCAGTGCAACCATGCCACTGAGGCGTGTGCTGCATCCTGTGGTGGGGAGGCAATCACAGAGGCCTCCTCAATGCATGGGAACTTTTGTTCCCCTACCTTGGGGCTGCATTGCGGCTGCACTAGTGCTGGAAAATTGGATAGAATTTGGCCCTCGGTCTCTGTACTCAGAATAAGCAGTTAAGCAACTTTTTTGGAAAAGGAAAGACTAGCTATTGACTGGCAGCAGTGAAGGGCAATGAAGTAAATAAACTGCACTTAACATTAGAAAACTGGTGGTTTGAACAGACTCCGTGGATAGTTGTATACATTGTGCTAATTTGTTTAAAGTGAGGGTACTTTGCAAGTTCAAGCTCATTATTTGTTAAATTAATTATGTTTTTCCCCCTTCAAGACAACATTTAAAAGAAAAAAGATAAAACTGGTGCGGCTAAGAAATCCTTGGGGGCAAGTTGAATGGAACGGAGCTTGGAGTGACAGGTGAGTACAAAGCAACCTTGCTGAAACCCACAGATTAATTTGATGAAGGAAAATAGCTCCGTTTCAGTATAAGTGCTTCATTTTGCTTCATCTGCAAGTATGCACTGAAAAGTTAATGTTCTCTTGTACAGGACTTAGTGTTTTGTTTTTTTCAGATATTCATCTTGCTACAGAATTTTACAATGTATCCCAAAAGTCTGATATACTTTTGTTTTGTGTAAAGCACCATGTACAGTGATAGCAACAATACACAGATATTAAATATATATTAATTAAAAATTATAGACATGGTTCAAATAAAAATGAAGTTACAATAAAAGAGAGTTAAGCATTGCAAGTCTCTTTCTTCCACAGGATCTTACCTTATCTTTTCAGATGAGACAGACACTGAACAGTAAACCTAAAACTAAGTGATAGTCTTCTCACTATGGTTAACAGAGCATGTCTAAAAATAGGATTTTATAATATGCCAGACCATAAGTGCTTGGTCCAGTTAAATATAGTACAGTTTCATATCCAATTATGAATAGAAAAAGAAGAATTTCACATATTACATATGGGAAGATGGAAAGGTAAGAAATTTAATTCAACCTTTTCTAACCTAATGAAGGGTGAATCTTTAATTCCCAGCTCAACTGCTAATTTGACTGTTAATTTATTATTTGAGAAGCAACAGGCATAATTTTTAATCATTTGTGTATTGAAAAAGGTACCTCTTCACTATATTGCAGTTCAGATGAATGGAATGTGATCGATCGATCAGAGAAGACCCGCCTGCAGCATAAGGTGGCAGAGGATGGGGAGTTTTGGTAAAGACATCCATTTTTTGCCTGTTAAGGAATATTATACCTTTTCTGCAGAAGAGGAGAGTTGGCTACCAGTCACGGGTCCAGCTGGTCAGGCTAACCCCTGAACCCTCAACACCAGTGGTAGTGCCCAACGCAACATCAGTTGGACAGTGTTTACATTTTCACAGATGCACAGATCTATGCACCATGAAGTGCCCAGTGGAAGACTTTTTCCCAGGACCCCATCAATATGGCACTAGAATTGCAGAGGAGTTTTGTGTCTATGCTTTAAAGCAGTGGTTCTCAAACTTTTCAGCATCGGGACTCACTTTTTAGAATGATGATCTGCTGGGACCCACCGGAAGTGATGTCATTAACCAGGAAGTGATGTTATAGCCAGAAGTGACATCATCAAGCAGGAAAATTTTTAGAACGCCCATAAGACAAAATCAAATTAATTCAGGGCCCAATCCTATCCTACATTCCAGCACCAGTGCAGCTGCAATGCAGCCTTAAGGTAAGGGAACAAATGTTCCCTTATCTTGAAGAGGCTTCTGTGATTGCCTCTCCATCACAGGATGCAGTGCACGCCCCATTGGCATGGTTGCAAAGGCACTGGAAAATTGGGTCCTAATTAAATAAATAAGTAAATTAATAAGTTCAAAAATTTGTTTAAAATAAAGAAGAACCCTCTAACCCTCCCAGGGTCCAATCCTATTCAACTTTCCAGCACCGGTTCAGCTGCAATGCAGCCCCAAGGTAAGGGTGTGACAAATGTGACAAATGTGAAGGGTACCTCTCTGTGACTGCCTCCCCACCACAGGATGCCGCACATGCCTCATTGGCATGGTTGCACCAGCACTGGGAAATTGGGTAGGATAGGGCACACAAGCAATTACTGATCTATTTTTTTTTATATCCCCCAAACATCCCAAAGGCTGCAATGCTATCCACACTTACCTGGGAGTAAGCCCCATGGACTATTGTTGTTAAAAGCTTATACGCAGTAGCTTGTTAAAAGTACAGATCTGTAACATTTCCTGAAATGTGGTCACATACCATGGAAGCATCAAGTCAAATATATTAAAAATACAATACACATTGAAATGAATGGAGACCCACCTGAAATTGGCTTGTGACCCACCTAGTGGGTCCCAACCCACAGTTTGTGAAATGCTGCTTTAAAGCATACTCCTTACCTGCTAGATAGCAAACAATATCCCCCCCACACACAAAGCTAATCTGTACATCAGCAATCATTAAATGAATAGCATATTATAAGTATTGCTTCCCTGCTTTCTCCCCCATCTCTACTCTAGGATATCTTTTGAAGATTTCCTGAGGTATTTCACAAAACTTGAGATTTGCAATCTCACCCCTGACGCTTTAGAGGTTGATAAGCTTCAAACATGGACGGTTTCAGTCACAGAAGGGCGGTGGGTGCGAGGCTGCACAGCAGGAGGCTGCCGAAACTATCCAGGTAACTTAAAATTAGGGCTGCATTGTTGATTACATTAGTTGGTTGGATTAAGACAATGAATAGTCCTTTAATAGGTGCCCTGGTTTCAGGGGCATAGCTAGAGGGGGTGCAAAGCACTAAGTTTTGCAGCGAGCCTTTCTGCAGTGTGCAAGAAGACACTCCCATTCAGAGCCAATGCCTCCGTTTTGCTTCCACCACTCAGAATGGCTGCGAAGGAGAGGGTTCACTTGCACACTACCATGAGGCTGCCTGCAAACATAGTGCTTTGCACCCCCTCTAGCTACGCCACTACCTGGATTAATCAGGCAGCACGCCTCTTCCAACTCCGATTCCATGAAAGGAATTTCTTTCAATAAATCTTAAGAAAAAATATGATAAATACTCCTAATGTTCAAGAACAGCCATTTTCAACCACTGTGCCATGGCATACTAGTGTGCCACAAGTGGTCCACAGGTGTGCCACAGGAATTTTGGGAAAGATCATTTATTAATAGAGCCAATGGGGATGTGAGCCCCCCACTGGCAGCATGGTGCAGTCAATTGTCAAAAGCCTGATGGTGTGCCTTGACCATTTTAGTGCCTTGTCAGTGTGCCACGAGATGAAAAAGGTTGAAAATCGCTGTTCTAGAACTAGCAAGAAGGCCAAAGATGATATTGGTGGAGGGAATGGAGGGAATAGCTCTAGTAATAAAGCAGACTGTTTTATTATGTTATTCCAGAACCTTGCTTTGAAAAATGTTTTGTAATTCATAAAAATTACTTTTAACCTTTGGGGGGAAAAGCGAGAGTGAAATTGAGGAAGATTCTTTCTTCCTGTAAAAAATAGCTGTAAAAATAGCTTTTTCAGCAACATAGAACATAATTTAGAGCTCAATCATATGCATGTCTACTCAGAAGTAAACCACATTGTGGTCAATGGGGCTTACTCCCAGGTAAGTGTGAATAGGATTGCAGCCTTAATATTTTGGGGTTTTGCAGACACATTTTGGACCAATCCTCAGTATCGTTTGAGACTCCTGGAAGAAGATGATGACCCAGAAGATGACGAAGTGGTGTGCAGTTTCTTGGTTGCACTAATGCAGAAAAACAGGAGGAAAGAACGCAAGCTAGGAGCCAACCTACTCACGATAGGCTTTGCCATCTATGAGGTATTCTTTTTACCAGATTGCTATCTATATTCTCAAGGTTAGTTGATGTCACTGCACAGAAGAATTTAAAAAGTGCATACAGGTGGGGCCTCTTTATCCATGGATTCAGCATCAGCGAATTTGCCCCACCACTAATGCTGAACCCTTAGATTCCGTCCTGCCCCCCGCAGACCCCCGAGACATGACCGGAACAAGGTTCTGGCTTTCTTTCTTTTTTTTAAGGTTTTTGTTTGTTTGTTTGTTTTTTAAGGTTCTGGCTTTCTGAGCCTCAGAGAAGTTGCTGGAGCAAAGCTCTGAAAATTGTGGATTTTGTTATCCGTGATTTTCACGTTATCCATGATTTTCAGTATCTGCAAGGGGTCCAGGAACAGAACCCTTGCGGATAAAGAGGCTCCACCCATATTGTATTTTATCCCTGTAAATATCAAACTTTGTAAAGATGCCAACCAGGCTAGAATGTCTTCAGAAACATATGAAGCATATAAACATATGATAAGCATATGATATTGTCATATTTGCCAGCTATATATTGGGTTATTGCTTTCTGAGGATTGACTTCAGCCAAGTCCTAGAAATGTTTACCAATCATCTTTTTCTGCAGGCTTTGTATGCTAATAGCAGTTCCATAATCTAATTATCTGCTGATTTTTCACCATACAGGTATAATCTAATTATCTGCTGATTTTTCACCTTCCATTTTATCTCAACACAATGAGAAGGGCCCTTTCAAGGAAAAACTCCAAGGCAAGCGACCCCTCCCTTCCCCCTGGTGCACAGGAGAGAATGAAAAGGGAGGTGATTATCACTTCAACTTTGCATTATCTTGCTGCTCCAGGGGACAGGAGAGGTTACTTGCCTAGGAGTGAACTTAAGCCCATGGAGAAAGAGAGAGATTGATTGATTTACTGCAGCTCCCCTATTTTACAATGATAAACAAGGCTATTTTTCAAAGGAACGCTTTTCCTTTAATTGAAAGGGCCCTTCTGAGAAAATGGATTTCATTTATTGCAATTTTTGGCATCCGTTCTGGACCATCATTCATGTGTCCACCTGTATATTTTTAACAAATACTGTATAGGAAGCTGTACTAACTATACTAAGTCATAGCATTGGTCCATCTTGCTCAATACTGTCAGCACCATCTGGCAGTCATTCTCTGGGGTTTCTCTGGGGAAATTTTTCTCTGCCCTACCTGGGGATGCTAGGGATTTAACCTGGGACCTTCCTCATATAAAGCAGAGGCTCTACCACAGAGTATGGCAGTTCCCTCCAGATTTTTCTTGAACAACATGCCTATAATGTTTTAAATCTATGCTTGGTTCTAGTCCCTGCCATTTTTAGAACTCTGTAATGGTGACAAGAATTATGGACCTCTTAATCTATGATGCTGTTTCAACCAACTATGCTATAGCTTCATAAAGCAAGCCATTGTCTGATTTTGAAAAGAGTTGGTGATCTGATCATGTAAGACCTTCCTTGTTTGAAAATTGCTGCACTTTCAAAATCAGGGGATGAAAACATGACATTTCTATACCACTTTAGAGGGCTCAAAGCACTTCTAATACCTTTTTTGTATTCACTACAATTCTTCGAAGTCAGACAGATAAGAAGTGATCATTCTATACTATACTTTTCTAAGGCTGAAATTCCATAAACACACTTACCTGAAAGTAAGCTTCTTTGAACAGAATGGAACTTATTTCTTAATAGACATGCATAGGTTTGCCCCTATAAGACTATGGACCTAGAGCTATCTATAGCAGACATTTGTCAGAGCTCTGGCACTGAACGACAAATATAAATGAATTTGCAATAATCCATAAGCCACACTTTTCTAATGGTAGTTCTACTTTTTTCCCCAAGGTGCCAAAAGAGGTATGAGCACAATGGAGAAAGAAGAGTGGATGCCTTTATGTAACATTCTCAAATTTATTTTATTCTATACTTTAAAATGGGCGTACTCGAGGGTTTGTGTGGTTATTTAGTTGTAGTTATAAATTGTAGTTATACTTCTGAAGTTAAAACTTTGTATCTGTTATGTGATGAGGAAGCTTGTTGGGATATAGTGATATTGATTTTAAGGTATAAAATAAATTTTTGCCTTACTTATAAGTAGACACAAATAAAATTGCACTGCAAGCGTTACTGAACTCAATGGAAGAAAATTAGATCCAATTACAGGTTGAACCTACTTATCTGTGGATTTTATATCCGCGGGTCTGACTCAACGCAGGTCCCCCAAACGTTTGTTTGTTTGTTTGTTTGTTTGTTTGTTTGTTTGTTTGTTGGCATGAAGCAAACCCATGTTGAGCCTGACTTGGCCCAACCTGAATCCTCTGAAGTTGAATGGAGCTGTGCTCTGATCACCTCTGGAGGGCTTTCTGAAGCCCACAGAGGCCGAATGCATCCACCTGCAGCCTCTGCGGGGTTCAGAATGGCCCTGTACCACAAAAAAATGCTACTTCCAGTTTCCCTTGGGGAACTGGAAGTGACGTTTTTATGACTTTTAAGGCATTCTGAGGCTCAGGGAAGCCCTCCCAGGCCTCAGAATGCCTTAAGAACCATAAAAATATCACTTCCAGTTTCTTGAGGGAAACCAGAAGTAGCATTTTTTTCAGGCTATGGGGCCATTCTGAGGCCCACAGAGGCTGCAGATGGCTGCATGCAGCCTCTGCAGGCTTCTGAAAGGATTCCGAGGCTGACCGGAGTGCAGCCTCAGCTGCCTTTGGATAGTTTAAAGGGGTCAAAACCACGGATTTCCTTATGCATGGTTTTCGGTATCCATGGGGGGGGGCCCAAAAACAGAACCCCTGCAGATATCAAGGCCCATCCTGTAGATGCTACATGGGAGATTGAACAGATTATCTCATGCCTTGTTTGCTCCCCCCCCCCCCCAACAGCAGCTGAATGGGAAGAATGCTAATCTGAAAAGGCTCTGGAGGAAGGGGAGTCTCTTTCTGTGCTATTTCTCTGACCTAAGTTGTCCCATCCACTGAAGCTACCATTAGCCTCATGCTGCTTTGAAGTTAATTAAAACATACGCAGGAAATTGTGATCATGGATCTCCCACCACACTGTGTCTAGTTGAGTCTTTAGTTATAGTTAACCTTGCCAGGATTGCAACAATAGTATTCTTCAGTGTGATGTATTTCAGAGTTGTTGCCACAGCTTGTATCCCTGCTGCACGATGTTCCCTGTTCTTGCTGGCAATTACTGGCTTTTGCGTACAGATGCAAGGGGACAAGAAACACTTGCCCAAGGATTTCTTCCTCTACAATGCCTCCAAAGTCAAGTGCAAGACTTACATAAACATGCGAGAAATTGCTGAACGCTTTCGGTTGCCTCCAAATGAATACGTCATCATCCCCTCCACATATGAACCTCACCAGGAAGGAGAGTTCATCCTCAGAGTTTTCTCAGAAAAAAGAAGTCTTTCAGAGTAAGTAGAATACCCATGCTTTCGTTTCCAAAGATAAAAAAGAACAACCATAGCATAACTACCACCATAAGACGGTGTGTAGTGATTCTGGAGTTGGACTTAGACTTGGAAGATTCAGGTTCAAATCCCTGTTCGCCCATGAAGCTTCCTGGATGACCTTGGATAAGTCACTAACTCTTAGCCTAACCTATCTGACAGGATTGTCATGAAGACAAAGCATTCTTTTCAACTCTGAAAGGAGGGAAGGAACTGTGTACACCATCCTGAGCTCCTTGGAGGAAGGACAGTATAAAAATATGAAAAATAACATTTTTAGTATTCAGAGTGCTTCACATTGATGACCTTAGTATTTTTGTTGGCAACCTTCAGTCTCGGAAGACTATGGTATCGCGCTCTGAAAGGTGGTTCTGGCACAGCATCTAGTGTGGCTGAAAAGGCTGATTCGGGAGTGACAATCCCTTCCACACTGGGAGCAAGTGTAGTGTGTCCCTGGTCTGTCTCCCTGGCTGTGGGCCTTCCTTCTTTGCCTCTTTGCCTCAGACTGTTGGCCAAGTGTCTCTTCAAACTGGGAAAGGCCATGCTGCACAGCCTGCCTCCAAGCGGGCCGCTCAGAGGCCAGGGTTTCCCACCTGTTGAGGTCCACTCCTAAGGCCTTCAGATCCCTCTTGCAGATGTCCTTGTATTGCAGCTGTGGTCTACCTGTAGGGCGCTTTCCTTGCACGAGTTCTCCATAGAGGAGATCCTTTGGGATCCGGTCATCATCCATTCTCACGACATGACCTTAGTAACTACTACAATAATCCTATAAGGTAGATTCCTTATTATCATCCCCATTTTTTACAGTGGGACATAGGAGAGGATGGGGCAGTACTGTGTGGCTTAAGGCTCACTGCTACTGAGTTCATGGCTGAAATACCATATGAACCTGAATACCCCAGATAATGCACTTGGGGTCAAAGGTCACTTTTAATAATTGTGTTTGGTCCATGTTTTCTTTTTTCAAAAGAAATAGGATGAGGGCCTGCAAAATGCCTTGCCTGCCATTACCAAAACTGTGGCAACAGGAGGAGCCTTCAGCACCTGCCAAGGTTCCATTCCAGATAAGGCAATTGTGTGAGGAGCACAATGCTGAACTTGGAAACTTCATCCATGCCACTTAGGGTTTATTGGGCACAGCAGCGTCTTTATAGTGTAGGGTTTATTAAAGAATCTAAATGTTGGAATTTTAATACATTGGATCTGGACTTGATCCAAAATATTTTTTAGAGGAGAGGAGCAGAAAGAAGTTGTTAATGTGATAATATTACTGTTATATTGCGGCAATCACCAATGTTTGTTGATACTTATGTCCTTTTGAACAATTTACCTGTATCTTGGAAGTTAACAGCAAAACGGATTCTCTGTGCCCTCATGGTACCTGAAAGATTTGCATTAAAATATTGGAAAATAAATGTTCTCCTACAATTAGTCAATTGATTGAAGACTTTGTGAATTTATCAACTTTTGAACACACACATAACGACTATGAATGGATATATTTATGGCCATTTGAAAGCTTTTCCTAAACTTCCTATTGTGTGAAGTATGTCATAATATAGATGGCTCAAATATCTCTATAATATACATCCTTTTCTTTCTTCTGTTTTGAAATTTGATATACTGTATCTTGTTTTTTTCTGGTTTGTTTGTAATACAAATTTTGCATCTGTATTTTGAACTGTATTTCAATGTATATTTTCTCACTAAAATTTTTTTTAATCTTGTTTTTTGTTTTCCTTTTTGCCTTTCCCTCCCCCCCACCCCATCCTGCTGCTATCTTATAGGGAAGTTGAAGACAAGATTCAGGCAGAACACCTTTCTGTGAGTACATTCTGTATGAAGTTTGTTGAAGTCCTTGTTCTTTCCTTTCTGAAGTCACACAAAATAGTATTTTTATCACCCTATCAGTTCGTATTGCCTGTTTCTAGTCTTTATTGCTATTATGATTGCTGCTTTCTAGGGAAAGGTGATCATACTGGAAACTTATAAACTTTTTTTGAAGCTATATTATGAATAGCTCATCTGTGCTTTTATAATAATCACAATCATAATCATCATAATCATAATCATAGTACAAGTATTTACATACCGCCTTTCTTGGTTGTCACATTTCTCCTCTGACTTTAATTCAAGGCAGTTTACATGGGCAGGCTGTCCTAAACCCCCATAGGGATTTTTACAAAGAAAGGTTCTGTCTTTCAAGAACCGCACAACATTTCAGATGGATATTTTCTGGTCTGGTATCACTTCTGGCCTTCAGTTGCCTCCCATGCAGGCTGACAAGCAGCATCTCTCACTTGAAGAACAGGCAAGACGCTTCTTTGCTCACACCAAAGAGCAGGTGGAATAACTGCTTCAAGGTCTCACTGTTCACGGAGCTGCCAGTGGCCTCAAACTGGTGACCTTTGGATGTTATCTTCAGGTTAATGGAGGCTCTACCCGTTAGCTCTACTCATTCATGCTTTTATGCATGAACCACATGCATGGCCCACTTTAGGGTGATGAGAAGCCTTCTTTGGGCTGGCTTGGCAATTCTGAAAAGGATGAATCAACTTGCAGAACGTATTTTGTGAAGATGCTGCCAGTTTGTGATCTAATTTCATTTCCCCCCCTCTAATTCCTCTCTTCTCTTTAGCCAATCATCTTTATTTCAGACAGAGCAAACAAAAACAAGAATCTGAAAGGTGGTGAAGGGCCTAAAACAGACAAGAGAAAAAGCACAGATAAGAAAAAGAAAAATGATGAGGTGCCTGTATCCTCAGCATGAGGAATACTGAGTGTGTTCTAATGAGCATGATGAAACAGCTAGGCTTTGCACATGGGTACCACGAGCATGTCTCTTCTGATTCCATGCTTGCCTCTTTGGATGCTTTTTCAGAATTATCCCCATAGAGAAAAATGTACAAAACAGTTATATCAGAATTGCAAGCAGAAGGAGGCACAAAACCTAAGCTTGGGTTGACTTGCCTTTCCCAAAAAATTCACAGTCCAGCTCTGCTGTATTGTCTTCCTTGTGCATGGAATCATACGCATTGCATGGAAACTGGCAGTGAGGAGGAGAACAGGGAATTCTATAACACTGCAGGGTCATCTTTCTTTCTTAGCGATCTCTTTGTTGGGACGATCCTACATGTGGTTTAAGCAAGAGTGTTCTGTCATATAGTGTGCCTAATTCTAAATAAGCTTAAAAAATGACTAGCTGGCCTGAGGTAGGGATGCTGCAAGCATTGAAATGGCTCAGCTGAATAGAAGCAAGATGAAGGGTCAGTGGACTTGGCAGTGCACTGAATCAGTTATATACTCCTGCCTACCTGCCCCATGCAGTGGTGCTGCCTACTGTCCCTTTGTGATGCACTCTAAGGTTTTGGACCTTGTTGGCATCCTTCAGCTTCGGAAGACTATGGTGTCATGCTCTGAATGGTGGTTCTGGAACAGAGTGTCCTCTCCAGTGCGCGAAGCCTGGGTAAAGTAGGTATGGAGGATAGGCTGTTACCCATGCAGCAAATCCCCCCTCTCCACGTCGCTGAAATGGTCCAATGGAAAGGCAGAGGCCAATACGGTTGGTTCCAGCAGCGTCGCAGGAGTTGCCAGAACGTGACTGTGTTCAGCCATGAACTGCCTCAGGGACTCCGGCTCCGGATTTTGCCTCGAGGTTGACTCCTGAAGCCTTTTCCATAACTGGATGTAGCCACAAGGCAGTGGAGGTTTGGGATCAGAGTTTTTCTTCTCTCAGTTGAGCTGCCTTCCCAGGCTGACGAGTCCCATCTACCCAGTGGCTGTTTAGTCGCCTCTTACGACAAGTACAGCCAAACTAAGGGTCTATTCTTATCCCCATCCCCCAGGGATTTAGACCCCAGGGATTTAGGTTTTGGACCTAAGGTGTAGCTTATGTCTTTAACAGATTCGTTGCTATCTAATACATTGGGGCCATTTTCTACTGCTTTCTTGAAAATTTTGTTTTATAGTTAGAGCATGTTATTGGTGATGGTTGAAAAAGCTGCAGTTTACCTAAATTATTGTCATGCCTTAAAAACAGCACAATTCTTTTCTTTGATAATCTGTCAGTTTATCAGTGAAAGTCTCTAAAGCTATCGAAATGCTGACTCCTTTGTATACTCTCTTTCATCCTCATGGTGGCACTAAATTTATTTATAGGGGATCCTCATTATCTGAGGGTAATGAGGACTGAAAAATTGACTTGGTTAGAGATCCATGGTTAGCAGCTGTTTTTTTTTTTCTTTTCCATAATGGGATAGGGTCTGATTGGGACTGAAAGATCTGAAATGCCCTGCCGCAGTTTAGTTTGAAGGTTTTTAATATATATGACTATGAATTATGTTACCATACAGATGGTTTTTATTCTAAAACCTTTAAGAAATGTTTTGTTAGGCTCTGCATGATGTAGGATATGTTAAACGCATTCACTCATTGAAACAATTATAAAAATAAAAGTGTCCCCTGCCCCCGCTATCTCCAAAATAAAACTCTGTTTTCATTGTTACACTTACCCAGACTCCCATTCCCTGTAACAAGGAAGGACTGAATTTAAAGGTACATTATGGTAAATAATCACAATATTTTACTTACCATCTCTTAACAGTAACTGTCTTGGGTTTATTAGATGGATAGAGGAAGGGGGGGAGAAGAGCAGTAGAACTAGGGGGTTCAGAACACTTGTGTTTTGCACAAAATACAAGCATTTTGTGCAACAATGTAGAAACTGGATGCACAGTGCACAGAGTCTGTGCAGTGATTGATTCCCTGCATGTTGTGGATGGCAAGACTAGACAACACAGAAATTTTGAAAATCCACAGAATCTCCAGGTTCTCATCAAAGGATCCTCATAAGTGTACGAAATTTTTAGACAGTGTTGCTCAATAGATTGGACTTGTAATTGTGAGTTTAACTGAGAAGCAGATAGTAAGGACCCCCTGTAAAGCATTTCTTGCCCGTGCTGCCACCAAGGACAGAGCATATCTTTGCTCCTCACTGTTATCTTCATAACAACCCTGTGAGTTAGGTTAAGCCTGCCCAATGAGGAGATAGCCAGGGAACTTCTTAAGGGAGCTAACCTGCAGTTCACAGGTTAGCACAAGAGGGAGTGCTAGTTTCTTGGCTGCAAAACCCGCAAGGGTATTTTTAGTTATGAGAAAAAAATTCTGATGGTCATCTTCTCTGTTTTTCTGTTTTTAGTATGATGTGCATTTAACTTAAAAAATTTTTAATTTTGTTTGCACAGGCAGTGTTGCTCTGTTCTGTTTCTGCTGGCCTTTGACCATATTAATGAATTGAGCTTAGGGTGAGAGAGAGAATGCATGCAGTTAACCCAAGGTCACAAAGGAAGCTTAATGTCTGAGTGGAGAATTGAACCAGACTTCTAGTCTGAACACATACACTACTTTTCTTAGCAGGCCATCACCAAATACAGAGATGAACATAAGAACAGCCCCACTGGTTCAGGCCATAGGCCCATCTAGTCCAGCTTCCTGTATCTCACAGCAGCCCACCAAATGCCCCAGGGAGCACACCAGATGGGTTGGGGATAATTGCTTTTGATAAAGATTCTACATTATTCTTTCAAGGCATGTAGGGAGTCAGGTACCACTGTGTGTCTGACAGTAGAGAGGCACACTGCAGTCCATGTGCCACCTTATGGTCAACAGGCAGAACTGCAGATTAGATCACAAGGGATTAAAAGTGAAATACAGGTGGAGCCTATTTATCTGCAGGGGTTCCATGCCCAGACCCCCCCCCCCCCACGAATACTAAAAACCACAGATAACAAAAGCCACAGTTTTTGCAACCGACCTGAGCTCCAAATGTGACTGGAGCCGTTCTGAGTGTCTGAGAGGCCTCCAAGACACAACCAGAACAAGGTTCTGGCCACGTCTGAGATGTGTCAGGTTAATCCGCAGTTTCAGAACCCTCAGTGAGGCAAATCAGTAGGTGCCAAATTCACAAATAAAGATAACCCACCTTTCAGTGAAGTAGAAAAGCTTCATTAAAAGCAGATGGATTTTTCTACAAATTTTTTGTCACAACAGTAATATTGAAGCTCTGTCAAATTTTCTTTAGCTCAAAAATACAGTGCCATCACTCATTTTTACCCTGATGCAACTTTATTCAGCCTTAATACTAGAACTTAGTCAACAACATAATCTAACAGATTAAAACATAGTCAACAACAATGATATAACCATTTTCTGCTATACAAAATTGGAGTGTACTCATTTGAGTGGAACAAGGTAAATGAAGTACAGCAATTGTTCTATGCAGTAATGGAATCATGCTTAGCTTTACATGAACTGACTGCATCTAATTTTCTGAAATTGCCACAGAATTCCATGCCCAGAATCTTTAGGACCACTGCATCTCTCTTGTGGGGAAGAAGAGAATATCTTGCATTTTGTTTCATATTCTGTTTGTTTCTAGGCTTCTAAATTGCTTTACAGTTCTAAAATTGAAAGTATTCACTTACACCATAGCTCAGTGCTCAGCTACTAACTAGCTATGCTTACCTTCCCCTTTCTTTTCTGCAGGTAATAGGCCCTGAAACAAAGGGCTGTTTTCTGAATGACAAAAGAATGCCTGTGTTTGAAACCAAGAAAATATTCCACATCTGATTGCAGTCTGGCCAAAACATAAATCTTTCTGCTCAGCAAAACAAATCTATTGCACCAAGAGAATTTGAACAATAAAACTATACTTTAAATACAGTAGTCAAACATGGAAAAACGTAAAATTTGTATCCTACTTTCTTTTCTATGTTCAGTATCTTGTCCCAGATTTGTCTACATAAATAAAATGCGAATTTTTTTTAACCAGAAGGTTGCTGCTATGGAAAATCTGACATAAAATCAAATGGTATGCATAGTTACTCAAACAGAAGCCCCATGAGTTCAGTGGGGATTTTTCTGAAGTATGCATAGGGCTGCAGCCTGAGAAAGGCTCTGAATAATTTCTGCAAAAAAAGAAATTCCTATAGTGACCAGAAATGAAGGAATTAGAAGAGTCCTTCTTTGGAAAAAAGAAAGGAATCTGGACAAACAGTATATTAACACTGCAAAGCATGCTCATGGAAAGTCAGAAGCAGCACCTCTTTTCTTCCGCATACCACAGTGGATCAGCATTTCATTTCCATTAACCTTGTTAATTTTGTGTCTTTGCAGCCAGCACATAGAGATACAGAGAAAGAGGAAGACCAACAGTTCAGGAATATTTTCCGGCAGATTGCTGGGGATGTGAGTATAAAAATTTCTTCCTCTAGAGCAGTGATTTTCAACCTTTTTCATCTTGCGGCACACTGGCAAGGCACACCATCAGCTTTTTGACAATTGACAAGGCACACTGTGCTGTCAGTGGGGGTTCACACCCCCAATGGTCCTATTGATAAATGACCCTCTCCCAAATTCCCGCAGCACACCTGGGGATCATTTGCGGCACACCAGTGTGCCACGGCACAGTGGTTGAGAATGGCTGCTCTAGAGTCAGATCAATCTTGGCCACATTTATGAAATAGTTCCTGCAAGACCGTAAACTAAGGGAAACCAATAACCGAATGTTTGACAGGATACGGGCTACAGAAGTGTAGTCTGTGAGAGTTTTTCCCTCCACGATTATCAAAGTAGCTGTTTGTTACATTTGCTTTGACTCTGAACAAGCTTGAGACGAACTTCACATTAAACTAATTTAATTCAATCATTTTATTAATTATAAACTGGAAGCTCTGAACCAGCCTCTCTCCTTGCTACATTCACTAGGCTGGGCTCCAATTGTTTCTGTGTGTTAAGAACAAATGTCCTTAGCAGGAAAGTTCAATTTTCAAATGCTTGCATTTTATTACAGACAATGGCCCTTGTTAGAGATCTAATATTTTTGTCTGAATGTCTTGTCTATACACTATGGTCAGACTGCAGGAGAGCACCCAAGGAACTACCATTTTGCAGCCTTTCCTCCTTGAATCATGTTACTATTCTTCAACCTATTTGTCTTTTTTCTCGTAGGACATGGAGATCAGTGCCGAGGAACTCAGAAACGTCCTCAACAATGTTCTTAAAAAGCGTATGTTTGGCTCTTGTGCATAGTTTCAGCTTTTGAGAATCATCAGGCAGAGAAAGTAGAGACAGATGAATGAATGTGAATGGATGACGAGTAGTTGTTTGACTGTTGCGAGTCCGAAACCTTCACAACTCCACCAGCAATGCCTGAGCGCTATGCTCTACAATCCAGGTTATTTGGAGTATCAGGTACAAGCACACCAAAACAGATTTAGCAGGCTGAAGCAGCCATGTGTGTACTTATATATGCATGGCTGTGAGACAAGCATAGCCTACCAAGAGGATCAGGCCTGATACTGTAAAAACCCAATTGAAAAATGGTGGTTTAGATTAACCTGCCTATGTAAACTGCCATAAATGCTACATAAAAACAGAAAAGCGGTATATAAAAACTTGTGTATGTATGTATAAATGCACACATCCCTGGAACTCAGCCAGTCCTCATAAGCATTTGTCAAATCTACATGTTCACTGTTACCCAGCTAATAGCTGGGGTATTTTATAGGGCCAAGTGTTGCAGAAGAAATAACATACTCTAAACATATGTGTTTCTTTATTGTAGGGCAGTACACAACTATGCTGGTAACTAAAAGGAACAAAAAAGAAAAGTCTAAGGGGGCAGGCTAGCTCTATCTCATAATAGAAATGTTAAGACTTAACTCTTTAGTGCACCCTGTTACTACAGTTGCATCTGTGTGAGAACCAACATCATACTAAATTATAACCAGGGATGTGCTCCAGTTACCGAGCTGAGTCACAAGTTAGTGACCTTGTGATTCGAGTTGACTTGCAAGTCATTGCGCATTCTGCCACAACTCAACTTGTGGAAATTTTCAAGTCATTTTGACTAAGGTTCTGAATCGTTTCAAGAAACGAGTCAAGTCTCTGAGCAAAAAAGACTTCCTACTCCTCTCAACTCCCAGCCCCACCTCCTGGAACCACCATGTATACTGCTGCTGTTGGATCTGAAGGATGGCCTCCAGATTGCCCAGGAGGTCTTTTGGGGCAACCTGAAAGCAACTGGGGGAAAAAGCAAACAAGCACACAGACAGTAAAGAGAGTCAAAACTGGAGTCAAATTTGAATCATGAGTCTTTTCCGAGTTACTGGCTCTGAGCCTTAAGTTGGGTCCAAGTCAGTGCCACCCATGACTCAAGTTAACACGAGTTGCAAAAAACCAGCATTTTTGTGAGTTGAGTCGACTTGAGTACCCATCCCTGTAAATCAGGGGTCTCCAAACTTTTTGGCCAGAGGGCTGCATGAAATATCTGGTGCAGTGCTGAGGGCCGGAAAAAAATTTAAATATAAAATTTAAATAAACAAATTAGCGATGGAACTTAGATGAATGAATAAATGAATGAGTGGGCTCATTCACTCAGCCTCTCTGGCTCTCAGAACACCCTCCAGATGCAATCAGAGCACAGCTCTGGTCATGTACAGTTGAGTGAACCAGAGGCTTTTAGGGGACAAGAGCCTGGCCGCAGGCCGGATAGAGGCTCGCTGCGGGCCACATCTGGCCCCTGGGCCGGGGTTTGGAAACCGCTGCTGTAAATTATAACACTATCACTCATGTCAATATGAAGAATCACATCCTTGTATTATATGGCACAAGCTCTACTCCCTTGAAAACAATCAGTAATAATACTGAAATCATTGCCTCTTTCATGTATTGCAAGGAAGTGAAATGTCCACCAGAGTAACTTTTGAAACATGTCAAGAAGCTATGCAGGTTGTTCTTAATGCCATTTCAAAATTTGTTAAGGGAAATATAGTTTAAAATTTATCATAATTTTACTTATGATAAATTACAAGCTTTTCAATTATTATTATTGAAAATTCAATTATTATAATGCTTACAAGCTTTTCAAGTGAAATATTGACACTAATTGGTATCACATATTTCAGACAAGGATCTGAAGGCAGAAGGGTTTGCACTGGACTCTTGCCGCAGCATGATTGCCTTAATGGATGTATCCTTTTCAGATTATGCACAGTTACTCAGCACCTCAATAATATTCCTGTTTACTCTTTGCAGCATCAATGCAAGGTGCTTGGGGCCTTCTACCTGTGCTTCGATGGTGTGTACTGGGTGCTATCACTACAGCAGATTTGTCTGACCATGCAAGCCTTTCGATGGATGTAGGCATTTAGTCAGTGCCCAACTTCCCTGACCCCCTGATGCCACCCCAACCCCTTATTTCAGTGGAAACCAACTCAAAGGCTACTTTCCCCTATATTATTTGATATTACATATGCAAATTATATATTATTGGTATATCTTCCCACAAAGGAACAGCATTCATTCTGCAGCACTTGAATAATATACAGGTACTTGATAAAACTCATTTCCTTCAGTCTCACATAATAATCCTATGCGGTATGGCATTATCCCTATTCCTCAGATAAAATAGCGAGACCAAATGATAGTGTCTTGCTCAATGCCCCAGTAAAATTAGTAGTTAAACAGGAACTCAAAGTCAGAATATGGTTGGAATATTTTTTTTAAATTATCTGTATTGAACACAGTGCCCCCCAAACTCAACTCTAGCATTACTAATTTTGTTTCAAGAAATGTTGGACCTAAATGCTAGCATCACAGACAGATGGTTCTGGGAAAATCAACTTTGATGAGTTTCGACACCTTTGGAATAAGATTAAAAGCTGGCAGGTATTCAGTTTCTTACATGTGCCGTATTTTGAAGTGACAGTACTACTCCATGGGTGAATGCCACAATCATCTGTATCTAGTAAGGACAACACAATAAAGTGAATCAGAGTCCAATCCTTTCCAAATTTCCAGCGTTGATGCCACTGTGCCAACATGGTGTGCCCTGCATCCGGTGGTGAGCAGTCACAGAGGTCTCCTCAAGGTAAGGGAACATTTATTCCCTTACCTCAGGGCTGCACTGTGGTTGCATCAGTACTGGAAAGTTGAACAGGATTGGGCCCTTAGTCATTCAGAAGGCCATTGTCTTCAGGAGTTTTTTGTTTTTAACCCATTTCTGTCCAGCCACAGGTGTATACATTTTATCCCTGTTGCAAATATACAACATTGCACAGAAATGGCTTAAAGTATAATGCTAGTATGGGGAAGTTTACTTATTTGAATCTCTAAGCTCACATAAAAGGAGCTAACAAAGAGAGACAGTTTAAAGCTTTTTTGTGATGCTTCACTAGCTTTCCATATGGAGAGAAATGCTGGCATACAACTGCTTTTGAATGACAATCCTCACACATACCCCATTGATTCTGAGAGAGTACATTACTATGGCAAATTTCCTTTAGAATTTTGTTTTATATATCTGGGGAAAGGCATTATATATCTGTCAATAAACAAGAATTCCCCAGGTGTAGATGTCTTCTTTCTCCTCTTGCCTGGTTAGACCCATGAGAGCCACAAGACAGACCCCTTTGAAAGTCAGGCCGAGCAATCTCCGCTCCATTTACTATATAAGTTCTATAGTATAGGGAGCAGAGATTGCATACTGCTGGACCTGACTTTCAAAGTTCCTCTAAGGACTTTTCCGCCTTTTCTCTCTCTCAACCTTCCTCTGCCTGAGGCACAGGTTTGTGCCTGTGCCTCAGGAAATGGCTTTGTTATGTTTTCTAAGGGGAAAGGGCAGCTGCTAGCCCTGGGTGTATTACTGGAAAGGATCTTAGTTTAAGCCATTTCTGCCCAATGTTGCATATACACAACAGGGACCAAATGTACCTGTGGGCCAGGTTTAAACAATCTAACATGAAACCCTTCAAAGTTTCTCCCAAGTGTTTTATTTTTCCCTGTGTGAATAGTGGCATCTGGGCAAGGGATATCTCTAGGGCAGATTTGGGGTGTGTGAGGAGAGTGTGAAGAAAAATTAAGGGTTCTCTCTCAGGATCCTCAGCTGGGTGAAGACTCAAGGCATTACAGCATTTAGTTCAGGAGTCCTTATTTTATTAAAAATAGCTGTTTTGTCGCAAGCCACTCAACACTTGTGACGTGCGTCAACGATGAAGAGTAAAAACATGCACCCAGAACAATGGGGTTCAGAACCTATTTACCTCATTCACACTCAGTTCATTACATATGTAACTGGATAGAAAGATCTGGCTTAATGCAAATAAGGTGAAGTTTTATATTTGCTCCAATCAGAAATCACAATAGACATATTACCTGAGTAAGAAATACATATGACATACATATGTGTATTCCTTTTATTCCATATATGACATACATATTCAATGGGTAATCAATGCATATTCAAAACATAGAATCCTGTAATATGATCTTAGCATCACCTGAAAAAATTTATTCCTACATTTCCACAGGGAAGGGCTTCTCCCCGAGTTACACACATGGCTCTAAGCCTCTCATCTTCTTTGCCATTTAAACATGTGGGATGGTGAAACTTCTAGTTTTCCCAGAGAATGCTTAACATACGTTCCAACTAATCTAATAGCTTATATGAACATAAACAGCAAAATTAAGTGATTAAAAATGAGTATGACAAGATCATCAAGTTAGACGGACCCTGCATTTCTTTAACATGAGCAAGAAAGGTTTTTACAAAAACCAAATCATAATTTTTATTTTCCAGAAAATTTTCACTCATTATGATACCGATTGTTCAGGAACCATTAACAGCTATGAAATGCGAAATGCCGTTAAAGATGCAGGTAACCTACAACGCTCACCGTGCTGCATGCTTCAGACAGGATTTTTGCCACCATATGCATATGTGTACTTTTGTTTTTAAAATGTCTGCTTTGAAAAGCATGTTGTCTAAATAACATTCCTTACAAAAAAGGAAAAAAAATTGAAGTCTTCAAAATGTCCTTTCACTCAAAATATTTGCCATCCGACTTCCTTCCTCAGGCTTTCAGTTGAATAACCAACTTTATGACATCATTACAATGCGTTATGCTGATAGAAACATGAACATTGAATTTGACAGCTTCATCTGTTGCTTCGTGCGACTGGAAGGAATGTTTCGTAAGTTTATTTTATATGTTGTAAAATATTTGTAGACCATCATTTGGCTTAAAACTCTCCAAGATAATATGTATACTATACAATAAAAAAAAATCAGACACCCACAAATAAAATGTTAGTTACAATAAATATAGAATGCAAAATAGCAAATAGCCTACTAAAGCTGCTTGTTAGCGATGCAGTTGCCCCATTCATGTGCATTGTTGGTAGTTCATTCACAATAACGGTTCACTTGAAGGAGCCCATACCTCACAGATCTCAAGTATTACAACTAGTAGTATTTCCATAATTTACCTAGTAGGTACTAGAAATTGTCACTGCTGAATGCCATGAAGTCCCCATTCACACTTTATGCTACTCACATAAGGATACTACTTCCATCAATACTTGGAATTTGTTACCAGCTTCAGAATTATAGAGGGTGGAAATACTGAAGTTATTGATGCTTCACAATATTTGGGAGTGCTGTTTAGTTAGGGTTTAGAATTAATCTATATCTGATGTAAGTAATTCGCCAGATGTCATCTTTTTGTCATATTCCCTCAGGTGCATTTCAGGCCTTTGATAAAGATGGAGATGGTATTATTAAACTGAATGTCTTAGAGGTAACTACTTTCATTCTGATGTGCTTTTTTTCCAAAATGTATCTGTTTGGTTCCGTTGTTTCTCTTTCTAAAGAGGAAACATACATTACCTTTTGTGCTCATGTTGCTGTTTCCTCTCCTCTGTACAAATATGAGTTATAAAATACACATAAATGAAGAGTACAGAATGCAAAGCAGCAAATAAGTATAGCTAGGAAAGTGTGTTATTGCGTCCCTCCGATAAGTGTGTTATCCCCCCATATGACATATACTCAACACTGTTGTTGAGGGCTCCATAAGAGACAAAAATGTTAAACTATTACAGTAGTGCAGGATTTCAGTTCAACATTCAGGAATATCTATGCTGTAATTTTTATTTATACAGACAAGCACTTATCACTTAGAGAGGTACTCTGTTTATGTTGAATTTTCTTGGTAGTGGATGCTGATATAGCCATACAAAAGAGCAGAACAGGATAGAAACATTAACTGAACAAGACAATTGCAAAACCAAATGTGCTAAAGAAATTCCCTTCTGTAGGTTTATAAGGAGAAGATAGAATCAGTCTGGAATCATTTTATCTTAGGGGGTATACTACTCACAGTTGCTAAAACAAAATTGGAGGAGGAAGAACTTCAGATTTAGCCAACACTTAATATCAAGGTGTGCAGCCTTACATGTGCAGGGCTTTTGTCTACTTCCACAATGAAGTCACTGGAGGCTCACCTTCTAGGCCAGTTATTTTCAACCTTTTTCATCTCGCGGCACACTGGCAAGGCACTAAAATGGTCAAGGCACACCATCAGCTTTTTGACAATTGACAAGGCACACTGTGCTATCAATGGGGGCTCACATCCCCTAATCGTCCTATTGATAAATGACCCCCTCCCAAATTCTTGAAGCACACCTGGGGACCATTCATGGCACACCAGTGTGCCATGGCACAGTGGTTGAAAATGGCTTTTCTAGGCATTCACTTATGTGAACATAGATATGGGAGACAGCTGATTTACACCTGAAGTGTATGTATGTTTGTTCAGAAGTGCTACAGTGTTCAATGGGACTTGCTTCTAGCTAAGTGCAAGACCAAACTGGTGTACTGCACTTTGTTTTAAATTCCTATTTAACTTTAATTTTCTCCTTCTTCCAGTGGCTACAGCTCACCATGTATGCCTGAACTTCACCTGCCTCCATCCCCAATCTCAACATGCACTTGCAAATGAGGGCCCAGTGGTATATCTTTGTCTTCTGACAGTGACATGGGAAGAAAGTGCAACCTGACAGCGGTTTAAACACCAAACAGCATCCATCTCCCTTTACCAGATGGCTGTTTATCCAAAATCTCTCCTCTTTTATTGATAACTGACATTAGTACTGAAGCATCTTGCACATGGTGAAGATGCCTGCTATTATTATGATGTAAAATGCTTGTTCTAGTGTACACTGGCAATTTCTTCCAACTCTTTGTAAGCCATAATTTGAAAACACAAGACCCTAAAGTGCTAAGAATGTTAAACTTTTCACTAGTGCATTGATGTTCAAGAGTACGTAAAAGTGATGCATCCAAATTTAAATTTGGCATTCTTGAAAATACCATGCCTCATCTACTGAACATTCTGAAGACTGTTCATGTAATTTGCTTTGTAACTGCTGCCTTTATCTGTGTAGTAGTATTTCAGTAGCCAAAGCTTCCCACTAGCAAGAGATTGTTCAGCAAAAGCAGGCCATTAGAGGATGCAATGCTTACAGGACTGCCCAGACAATAGCCAATGATAAAATGGATCTGTGGCTGTTACAGCTTAGACCAGTGTTTCTCAAACTGTGGGTCTGGACACACTAGGTGGGCCGTGAGCCAGTTTCAGGTGGGTCCCTATTCATTTCAATGTTTTATTTTGAATAGATTAGACTTGATGCTACCATGGGATGTGACTGCATTTGGGGAAATGTTACAGATCTGTACTTTTAACAGGCTACTATGTATATGCTTTTAACAATGATAGTCAATGGGACTTGCTCCTGGGTAAGTATGGGCAGGATTGCAGCCTAGGATTGTTAAAAGTTTTCCTGCTTGATCCCATTTCTGGTCATGACATCACTTCCAGTGGGTCCTGACAGATTCTCATTCTAAAAAGTGGGTTGTGGTGCTAAATGTGTGAGAACCACTAGCTTAGACAATAGCAGAGGAGTCCTTGGGGCAGGTGCCACCTGGTGCAGTGCTTACTTGGTCTAGAAGTTGAGGGGTGATGTGATGACATCTGGTCTATCACAATGCTTTAAATGCAAAAAGCCCACCTCTGTTCAGTGATTTTCAGCCCACTTTGGGCCCAGTCACTTTGTGTTCTTGCTGGCAAGCAGCAAAAACACGATCATCAGCAAGAGTATGAGGCAGCTGGGCCTGGAGCAGGCTGAAAATCATCAAATGGAGGCTTCAGGCTGTGTGGCGTCACTCCTCCTGAATGTTACACTTGGTGTGGCCTGCGCTCCCATTGCAATGCTACTGGCCAATAGCTGTAAGCTTCCAAGTTTGCTCCAAGAGCTCAGAAAAAATATTCTACTAGCCACATTTCGCATTTTCAGGTTTAGATTTAAATTGTGCTTTTATCCAAATTCTGTCACAGTACCTGGTGAAAACCGACTAACTTGATATTACAAATAAAAACGTATAGAAGGATATAAATAATTTAGGGCTGCATCATGCCTGCTTTTCTTTTATCCTACACAGAAATCATGTGTGATAGAAAAATTATGCAGGGTCTAGTGTTGCAACCACCTGCTTTTGGAAGTTGCACAGTCTCCATGTTAGAGAAACTTTAGAGAGACCTTTAGAAAAATATCCTGTGTGTAATTGCTTCATTGTTGTCAAAATACAGTCAAAACACTGGTTTCTCCAAATGTGCCATACTGAAATTAGAGAAAACGCCAATCTGATTCAAATTACTAATTGCTAATGTCTAACTCCCTTTAACCAAAGAAATTTACAGCATTTTGATGTGATTATATGGATTAGACTACCTTAGTTAGAAAATATTAATGGTACTACCTAATAAAAATATTTCTGCTTATATTTTGAGATACTGTGATCTTTGTAGATCAACTTTTGAGGCTTTTGCAACTGGACTGCAGAGGTTAAGGGAACTTATGGCAAAAGTTACCAAGGGAAAAAGTAAATACATACTGGGATATCACTAGCCCTTTAAATCCATGTACTGTATATAGCCTTCAATAAAGGCTATGGGTCAAAACAGATGTCATCAGTACTGCAGACCTCTTGCTCCTGGTTCAGGGAACACTCCTTGCAGTGGCCTAATGCAGAAGGCTTTATATTAATAATAAAGTAATAATATAAAGGAAAGTCAAGTGTCACTCATTGACAGGGGGGATCAAGATTGTTATTGTACTTCCACATGAACTAGTGACTTGAATTTTGGTACATGCGTAGTCCAGGACAGTCCAATTAATGGAAAGAGTTGGACATCTACAGTATACATACAATATTTCATTCAGAAGAGGGGATTCAGCCATTTCAGGGGTACATTTTATGCTACTTCCACACAAGAGAGATATGAGCTTTGATACTGTTGTTATTCAAGTCCCTCAATTACCACATAAGCCTGAAAGGACGACTTTGTAAGTCTCCCCTTCACAGCATGGAACATGAAGCATACCACCCTCCTCCCAAATAAGGTACTTCCAAGCCACCTAGAAAGATGAAATATGCACACAACCAATATATCCCCATATCCCAATATACTGGATTGCATTCAGAGAAGCAATTGGAAAACATACATATGTAAGCTCAAGGCATCTTTCCTGCCCCCTCCCTGATTTCCTCCAGTAGGAAAAACTGCTAATAGTTGGAGAACCCTTGGTAATCATGTGGGATACAGAAGAAAGATGGAGCAAATACCCAGAAACCACAATCTTTAGCTGTTTAAAAGCCAAACCATTCGGAAGCAACAGTGTGAGGACTATGTCCAAGACAACTTAACAGCCTACTAACTGGCTCACTTATTTCCCACCTTTTTTTATTATTACCCTGACTCAGCCATTTCCTATAGGTGTAGGAGCTTCAGTGGGTAAATAAAAATGTCCTGAAAAGGATTTCCCCTTTATTTTCAATGGAGGTAGCAGATTTATGCAAAGCTTATGTAGTCCAGGCTCCTCTTTCCCCATAGTGGTTCACCAGCTGGAAGTGAAGACATACCTTGCAATTGCTCTCCTGCAATGCGTGTTCAGAAGTACATTGCCTCCGAAGCCAGAGGTAGCATACAGCCACCATGACTAGCCAATGATGGACTTTTCTTCCACAAATTTGTCTAACCCCCTTTTAAATTAGCTAGAGGCAATCACCACATCTTGCAATAGAAAGTTTCATGGTTTATTAATAATTATAAGAAATACTTTGTCCTGAATTTCCTGTTAATCAGTGTCATTGGATGTCCCCAGTTCTAGAAACAGGCAGAAAAGCCCCCTCTCTTCCCATAACATGAATAATTTTATAAGCCTCAATGATGTCATGTCCTTCCCTGGCACATCCCCCCTCCCCTTAAATGCCTTTTCTCAAACTAAAAAGCCCCAGGCGCTGCAAAACACAAAAACCAGCAATACCAATAAAACCAATTAAAACATTTTTTTTTTTAAATTGTGCATGTTCAGAAGAATCGAGGCCACACCATCTTTCTGTTGGTACAAAGTTACTTTATTTTCATGTTTTTTTTGTTTTTTTGTTTGTATTATGAACTTCACAGTTTTGTAGTAAAAAGGAAAGACCAAGTCATTTTGTGCACGTTAGCCATACATCTTTATGTGTGAGAAAAGTTACACAAGCCATCCCACTGTAACTAAATAAGTTTGGAAAAGTTGCCAGTAAAATGTTACAGGATTATATTTCCTATGTAGGAATATTCTTTATTTTATCTAGTATTTTTGCAGCAATTGGTTCTTAAAAAGGTGTACAATTTGGGACACTGTGGTTGTATTTGAATCATGTGCATGAAGGAAAATGAAATGTTTATGCTTTTGCCTATTTATGTGTTATAGGAAAGTCATCCTGCCAGGACTGTGGGTTTGAAGAGCCCAAAGTTTAAAGCCACACCATAGGCAACCAATAGCTAGCCTATTGTTTTCATTTTTTGTTCTACCACAAAAAAACAAACTTGTTTCTATTTTGAAAAGAACAAAATCAAAAACCAACTGTAGGACCAGAAATTTGACATGTAGGATTAATCCAGAGTCATTCAGTTGGTAATTTTGCCACTAACCAACTGAGATGTTGGACTCTCCCTTTAGTGCTTTGATCTCAACATTTTAGAAGTCTATCCTTCAAGCCTAAGTATTTGTCTCAAGGGGCAAACAGAAGCTGGGGTAATCACTGAAATTCAGTAGCGTTTGTTGGTACAAAAATGGAAACAGTTGAATAACTGAACAATTCTCAGAAAGTTGATATACAACCATGACCCCACAGCACAGCGGTAATGCACACCCAGTTCTTACATTCAAAATAAACAGCATAAAAGAAATGTCTATTGTATTGGCACAGTGTGCTAGCATGCAGTCCAAATTCACTTCATATACAGGCCATAACAACGTACTCAATCATTAATAAATACGTAAAAGTTACACACTTCCCACACAATCCAAAACACTTGACAATTCCTCTAGCCACTTCATTTCCATCTCCTTCCTTTCAAAACAAAACCTGTGTATTCTTTCTTAAAGTCTACTCTTTCAGAACTCTCGAGATAAATTTCAACTTGTAGAAAGATGCCAGAATCCTGGAATCTTCAGGACAAACAAACAGAATACATTACGAAAATACAGTCAGCTCAGAATTAGTAAAAATGGCAAATTATTTTTTGTCCTTTCCTTCCCCGTGGTTTCTGGCAGAATTTAGGGGAACATGTTCATGTTTCCTGCTGGAGAGGTAGAAGTACAGAAATCAAAAATTTAAACCAAACATCCCTGAAGTATAAGAGAAGAACATTTTACAAACTGACTGAAGGAGCCGTGCAGTTCCAGTGGAAATATTGTTGCAATGAAATGATCAGCACTTTTGTAACTCTCTCAGAGGGACTATGAATTTGTGAACATGCGTCAAAACCTGGTTTAGAGCAGTTCTTCTCAGTTTCAAATAGCAAATATATGGAACCACTCTGGCAAAACGTGATCACACTTCATTAATGAACCATTCTGAAGACAAATAGTCTAAAGCAACCCAAAATGGATTAAAAGGAAAACCTGTCTTTACATCCATCTTAAACACACACACCTCTCTACAAAAATACCAACACACAGAGGGTGCAAGAAGTGCATCACTTGCAACAACTAGATAAATGAAAAGAACATCAATACATTTTTCCAAACACAAACACCACACTCTTTCAACAGAAAATTGTGGGACAGAATTATGCAATGATGCAAAATTAAAAATCCATGTA
This sequence comes from Tiliqua scincoides, assembly GCF_035046505.1. Lineage (NCBI taxonomy): Eukaryota > Metazoa > Chordata > Lepidosauria > Squamata > Scincidae > Tiliqua > Tiliqua scincoides. Next base: position 16,615,547 of record NC_089821.1, read on the forward strand.
CTCACTAATTCTCAAGACTAGCACAAACACACAGTATTCTTCATGTTTTCTATTCCAAACAGCCTGGCTCTGCAGTCGTCCCCTAAATCATATTCAATTACAGTTGATAACAAGCCACTGTTATTTTTCCCCTCGGTTTTCTATATCGTTGTACACCCTTTTCCTACTGTTCAAAAACTCCAGAGCTTCCTGGTAAAGTTCTCTCATGCTATTCACTTTATGGTATCCCACTTCTCTCTCAATGTGCAAAAAGCTTTCAAAACCTTCCAAAGACATAATGCTGCCCAGATTCCTCCTGCAAACAGGCCTAAGAAGAAAAGATCCTGAGGCAAGGAGACAATTCTGGAACAGTCTTTTCAACATGGAGTCTTGCCAGAAAACTGTTTTGAGAATCTTCAAATGGCAGGGATGATCAACGCTGAGATGGCATAAGGAACATCCCTTCAGAGGTTAAAGCGGCATAATGATTTTAAAAACCTACAGTCCTACACCAGCACAAGATCTTAAGCATTACATGGAATCCAGATTTAATTTATAGGGAGGGGGAAAAGTAACAGGCCCTTGATGGCCTTTGTGTACCTCATCAAAAGCCAAGGTTCAGATGCAATAAGGATATTGGAGAGTGGGTAAGATCCTTAACACTCCCAAGTCTTTTGGCAAGTTAAGTCAACCATAAAGAACAACTTCTACCCTGATGTCTATCCTACTTTTAACACTCTGCTACTGAAAATGTTTCTGTATGCAAAGGTTACATTTTGTTTTCAGATGCCGACTAAAGCACTTGTTGCTCTTAATATTTGCACTTCTGAAGTAATAAAGAAAACAATTCAAAACCTTCACAACCAGTTATTTCTAGTCCATTACCAGAATCTCAGTTTTCCCTTGGAAAACGTCAAAAACAGACTGAAACTGAGACCAAACACTGGCTGTGATTAAAAAGAACCAAGCCACTTTAAGTGGGAACTGCGACACCAAATCCTCTCAAAACAGCACATGCACACACTCAGCCATGCACACACAAACACACCCCTATCTCCTTTGCATTGCAACCACTGCCTTCCTGTTATTAATTTCTCAGGTTGCTTCTTCAACTGTCTTGTTACACTACACCACACATGCACGCACATGATACGCTCAGCTTCTGCTTGGACTCCTTGGACTTTAAAATAGTATTTTTCACCCAGTGGTCTTTTGCCTCTGTCACCTTTCAACTCTTGAAAATTGAAGGTATTCAGTGGAAATAAAACCACAGTGGGACAAGATGACCACCAAAGAGCTGGTTTCCAATCACAAGGTTTCCATGTGTTGGCTGGACAGAAGAGAGCACATTTAATAAATATGCAGGACTTCAGAACGCAACAATTTAAAATGTCACAAAAGGTCATATGTTAAAAAATAAACTCTCAAAATCAGGGTGCCCATTATTGTGGCAAGAGAGCACTGAACTTAAACTGACAGATAACCATGTTTAAAACCTGAAATGATCATCTGCACTGGTCTTTGTACTAAGCTGCCCAGAAGTTTAAAAATAAGTCATAAGTAAATAATTTTACAGACCAGTAATTCTGCTGTGTAGATTGCACAATGTGCTATCCATTATCGTTAGCCAAGCTGGGGCTAAAATGTACAGAAAGGCAAGTATTACAGTGAGTCACTGTGCAGACTTGGCATTTAGAATTGAAGATAGTCGCATTAAAAATGAAGATCAAAAGAAAGTCATTCATTTACTCTAGTATTTCCAATTAACATCTCTCATCAAATGATGCAGGACAAATAAGTAACAAAAGAAAAACAGAGCTCAAGGCTTATACAGCATTTATATTTAGCTCTTTTTAGTATTAAAGTTGTCTAAAGTTAACACTGTAAAATACCTGGGGAATCCTGCATACAACATGAAACAGATGGATAAACAAACAGTGTATGTAGATACCAATGTGAGTATTAAGCACTCTTCTGCAAGATGTGCACCATGTATTTCTTTGACAAGGGCAGCTACCAATTTTCTTTGTTTCCAACAAATTAAAACTAAACATTTGTTTGGTCTGAGTCCGTCAGCCATTCCCTTCTCTACAGAGCAGCATGCAAAATGCCATCGCTGTAGCAAGGAAGTGCCCCTTTTTGCATTCCAAATAGGAGGAGGAAAAAGGAGAGGGCAAGAGGTGAATGAGGCATGGAAACGTTCCTTTATATAAAAAGTACTTCCCAATGTGGGAGGTGAAAAAGCTTTATGAGTCAATCTTGCTATCGTCTTCTGCATGTTTTTCAATATGTCCCACAGCATCCTGGAAAGAGACAGAAACAGAACGTCTACTACCAACCAATTCAGCAGTGTAAGGCGAGTGCGCTATTGACTGAAATGTCATTAGAAGTTTGACGCTTATATTTTACATTTGAGGCAGCACCATGCAGTTTAGTACACAGCAGGAAAGGGGAGCCTGGAAATAAATCAAGAGCCCTGCTTTCCTCTCTCACTTTAATACACCCCTCTCCCATGAACACTATGCATTGTGTCCCAAGAGCTTCTTCAGTGTGTGGAATAAGCTCCGTCTGCACAAGGAGAAAGGGAAATTTTCACCATCTCTCCTTCCCTATGAAGCCCCCCCATGCCCTGGTTGGGGGAATTTCAGGACCACATTTTTAGGGGGCACAGGTGCTGCCAAAAATAGAGATTAAAAAAATGATACCCCTTATGCAAATAGAACTTTATAGATACAACCGTATGACTTTGACCCCATTCTGCTTTTTACCTGGGCCCACTCCCATTCCCAAATTTATCACATGTGTAGGGGGCGTGGTTCAAAGAGTTTCTTTGCTCAGGAAGATCAAGTGTGCCCTCTCTCTTCCACTGTAACAACAGTCAGGCTGCTGTTAACTGAGCGCTGGGGACAACAGATCCATTGATGTGTCTGAATGACCAGTTTGATACTGGCACCAAGACACTCTCCCAAGATAAAATATATTATCTTTAAAAAACACATTAAAAAAAGTACATAAAATGGTTTATGTCTTAAATGGTTTATGTCATAAAATGGTCTTTAAAAAGTACATAAAATGGTTCTGTATCATAAATAATTTTAAGTTACTGATCAATAAAAGATCATGAGAATCTGATTTATTCAAAGAATTGTATGATCTTGTTGGCAACAATTTGAGAAAATAATTTCATGTGTCAAGAAAAATTTAAATATGGGGCAAGTAGTTCTAAGATCACATGAACATGTAATTTTTAAAAGGATTTATACCAATGTTCTTTAAGCAGCTGAATGACGTGAATGTCTTATTTATATTTATTTCAGTATTTATTCCCCTTTTTCCCCCTTAAGGGCAAACTAATACATGTGCAAAAAGCTATGCTATACTTAGCCATCCCTCACATAAACCACCAGCATAACTGCAAGACAAACATTTTCTCACAGTGAAAAAGAGAAATTCTTTATCACATACCTGCTTGGAAACTTTCCGAGAGGTGAAGAAAGCATCACAGTTCTTCCACCGACACTTCAAGGTTTGAAAATTTGGGTTTGTATGGTCATTTAGCAAATGCTGTTTCAGATGGTCCACAACTCCAAATATCAGCGAACATCCGTGCCACTGGCAAGACATTTAAAGAGGTGGCATGATGAAAAGCTTAAAAGCAGGTATTAAATCGATGCAACAAAAGTGACAGGGAGAACTTCATTATTTTCCTCTAGTTCACAACTCACTAGATGGGTTGTGAACCAATTTCAGGTGGGTCCCCATTCATTTCAATTTTATTTTTTAATGTTAGACTTGATGCTACTATGGTATGTGACTGTATTTGGGGGAAATGTGACGCATCTGTACTTTAAACAGGCTACTATGTAAATGCTTTTAACAATGATAGCAAATGGGACTTACTCCTGGGTAACTGTGGGTAGGATTGCAGCCTAGGATTGTCAAAAATTTTCTTGCTTGGTGACATCACTTCTGGTCATGACATCACTTCCGGTGGGTCCTGAAAGATTCTCATTCTAAAAAGTGGGTCCCAGTGCTAGAAGTTTGAGAACCACTGCTCTAGTCTGCTACAATGTTAAAAATGAAGCCCCAAGGATAGTTCAGGATAGGTCCAGGTTGCACTCTTACAGTGTCCAAGCCTTCACAGGCAGCCACAGATCACATCTTGGCCGGTTCTCAAGGTTTTATCTGTCTCTTGTCAGTTGACTCCACCACATTCCCCACACTTCACACTCCTCTTCGAGCTCCATCAGCAATGACTGGTCTCCCATCCAAAGCTAATCCTTCTTAGCATCTTCAGGTAGGGCAAAGCTCAACCTCCAGGCCACACCTCCTGCCCTCCTCCAAACTATGCCTCCTGCCCCAATTATCCTTTCTAATTATATTAAAAAATTATCTGCCCTAAAGAGCAGGCTAGATTAAATTATCTAAAGAGCGGGCTAGAAGTTTCAACGGCAATGGGTTTTAGGCCTAAAGAGTAAAGAACATGCAGTTCCTTACCCAACAACGATAATTCTGCATCAAATTGAGCCGTACAGCCTGGATACTGCCATCGTAGCAGCCCGTATAGATCTGAAAAGGGAAACACCGTGTGTGGTAAAAGCTAACAGAACAAAAGTTTGAAACAAGAGCTAAGGAAACAGTTCTACACACAGTTTTTTGGGAGTAGTACCCATTGTCTTGGGAATAGTTTTCTGAATAGACACATGTAGACTTAATACAATTAATATAACAGCACAATCAAGAATGCCAAGATTAGACTGTATATACAAATATTGCAAAGGGGATGAGAGATATAGTACCTAACAGGGTATAGTTCCCCTGCAGGGAAGGACAAGGAACTTTGTGAGGAAGCTTTATTCATGCCACTGGATGTCCCTCCCTGACCCTGTCTGTGATCCAAAGAGCCCCATGAATGTGCACATGGAGGCAACCATGACAGCAGATTTTTGTCCTATAGTGTCAGCCCCTCATGCCTCACAGGGGTTGCTGCACCGGAGGACTCCATGGCCTTGGCAGGAGACTTTCTGGCAGGTGAGGGCAGCAGCTGCCAGAAAGGGGAACTGAAAATTCTAGTTTCTTAGAAGCAGGTAGGAGCAAAATGGGTAAAACAGGAGGTTGCTTCTCTCACGGGAAGGAACCAAGTTCAGTCATTTGCATAGTTCTGCTTAAAAAGGAATTAGGGAGGAAAACAGCCCTCCTGGGTAAGCCTCCAGTACTGAATGAGACTCCCCAATTTTAAGGACAAAGTTCCTAACAACACAGTCCTGGAACGTGCTGGAATCCCTAGCATGTATGCACTGCTGAAACAGAGACGCCTGCGTTGGCTCGGTCATGTCGTGAGAATGGATGATGGCTGGATCCCAAAGGATCTCCTCTATGGAGAACTCATGCAAGGAAAGCGCCCTACAGGTAGACCACAGCTGCGATACAAGGACATCTGCAAGAGGGATCTGAAGGCCTTAGAAGTGGACCTCAACAAGTGGGAAACCCTGGCCTCTGAGCGGCCCGCTTGGAGGCAGGCTGTGCAGCATGGCCTTTCCCAGTTTGAAGAGACACTTGGCCAACAGTCTGAAGCAAAGAGGCAAAGAAGGAAGGCCCATAGCCAGGGAGACAGACCAGGGACAGACTGCACTTGCTCCCAGCGTGGAAGGGATTGTCACTCCCGAATTGGCCTTTTCAGCCACTCTAGACGCTGTTCCAGAACCACCTTTCAGAGCGCGATACCATAGTCTTTCGAGACTGAAGGTTGCCAACAACAATTTTAAGGAAAAGGTGAAATTGTTACCATGCTTTTATGAATGGTCATGCACATAACCATATCCGAATGTCCTCCGTAGACTTGCAAACGATCATGGGACTTGGAACAAGAAGAAGATTAAAACAGTTAGACATTTCCCAACCTGAGAATTCTGCATTTTTTTTTCAAACTAATGAGCATAAACATCCAAGATGCTTGGACATCACCCTAGTCCCCCACATGCTGGAGACTGGCATTTGGCTCTTTACCTCACTCAGTTTATGAAAACACTGCTTCCCAGTTATGCAGATCTGACATGGACTCATCAGGGAGAATTATGAAATAATGAAATGCATTTAACTTCCCAGGTAAGCTCACAAGCCTTGTCAACATACAAGAAGCTGATACATAAAACAAACTTAAGCATAAGCATACATCTATGTTGGGGCAGAACTACAATCTCATCATAAAGTTGAAAGGAAGGTGCCTTTTGATATAGAGAAAAGTTAACCACTGAATTCTGTGCAACTCTTGTTAAATTGTTAAAAACCCAACATGTAACTCAATGACATCTCAAATATACATTAAAATCAGGCCTTTGGTCAGGCAGAAGGGTTCAAAAGTCTGATCTGCAGAAACAAAAATTCCCATTTTTTGACTTTTATAGCAATTATGGTATGTCACCAAAAGCTACACAATCGAGGATAGACTGGATTAAAAACTCTCATTCTTTACCTGCAGTTCATAAACACGAACAAATTTATCCAAGCAAGCAGTTACCATCACTTTCCCCAGGATGTTCACAACAGTCACGGCATGATTGTGCCCTTTGTAAATTCGCACCAGCTCCCCTGTCTGCAACAGAATGACAATTACAACAACGTAAGTGTAAATACAAGTGGAAAGTAGGTGAATTTTTCCATAAACAAACATTCCTTATGGCATTTAACAGTTAACCATAGGAGACACCGAAACAAAGAGTCAGGTGACACCCAATATATGTTCAACTATTTCTGCATCTTGGCTGGGAAGAGCAGAATCATTCCTTGTACTAGGAAGCGATTCAGTTCAATACCTCCACACTCACAGAACAGAGGAGCTGTAGCTAAGTGCTGTTTGCAGATAGGTGGTTCCAGGTTCAATCAATTTATTAGTAGGGTCAATGGCCAGCACAAAACCACACAACAGAAATGGCATCTCCAGGAGCACTGAAAAAAGTTTCCTGTCTGAAACCTTGGTTAATTGTTAAGAACATAAGAAGAGCCCCACTGGATAAGGCCAGAGACCACCTAGTCCAGCTTCCTATATCTCACAGTGCCCACTGGATGGCTCAGGAAACACACAAGACAACCAAGACACCTGCATTCTAGTGCCACTCATTTGTGCCTGGCATTCTGAGGTACCCTACTGATGCTCCCAATGTGTTGACAGTACTGAGCTAGAAGGAATAATGGTCTTGCTCAATGTATAAGGCAGCTGTCAATGTAACCCTGTATCTGTTAGGAATTATCTTATCTGACCAGCACTCAGTGGAGAGAAAAACCACATACCAAGACAAAATTCAGATAATGGGCTAGGAGACAGTTCACTAAGCACTATTAGGGATTATGGCATCATACTAGTACACCACCACAAAATAAGATGCTGACAAACTGTATTTGCAAATATTGTCAAACTTACATTTTAATGCATGACTACCAGTGGACCACAACAAAATTTCAAACACAGTATGACCACTGTGAATTATGTCTAATTGCGCTTCCCTTTAAAAACACAGTATTAAACCTTCGCTTCAATGAAAGGTTACTATTAGTACATCCTTTTCAAGGGTATATTTTGTGCTCAGTTGCCTATCCAAGAACAAAATGTAGCCTGAAAAGCTACCCTAAAACATTGCTCAATTTAATAATCACTTAAAATGTATGTTTTAGGGCTGGTTTTAAGAAAAAGTTGTAACAACATTTTTAGTACATTTTATTCTTATTAGCAGAGAAGTATAGGGTTCTTGCTGTTTCATAATCTCAAATGTTTGCACCATTGTAATCATATCAGTAACTTACGTGTATGTTGTGGGCATGGACAGACTGGTCACTGGAACCACTGAACACCAAATCATTCACAACCTTTTAAGAAACAATCAAAACAGCAAGATTATCTATGATATTTTATCAAGAAGTACCTCCTGTCTTCTACCATGCTTTTTCACGTGTAAGACCTACCATGACAATATCATTAAATATGAGCCACTCAGCACACAGAGAATTTATTAGAAAGAAAGCCTGAGCACCCATGGGGAAGGAGTTGAATCTGGGAAACCTGGGCTAAAATCTCAGTCCAGCTGTGGACTCAGTGGATGTCCTTGTAGCATGTTACTGTAGTTCAATTTCCACTCCTCATCAGGACCATCATAACATGAGCACATCATCTACTTCACGCAGTTGTGAAAGTAAGATATTGATCGTGATGCTTGGGGCAGGCCATTATACCATTTGAAATTTGCACATAGAATGGTTAACCCATTTTTGCCCAGCCCACAGGTGTACACATTTGGTCCCTGTTGCAAATACGCAACATTGGGCAGAAATGGCTTAAGACAGCTCCCTGCCCCATGGAAGTTAAAATCTAAAATTCAACATGAGAAAGACAACAGATGGAGGAGAGAAGACAGGAGGGAGAACATGCATTAAATTCAGCTTACATGAACATACATAGGAGTAGTTTCAGCAGGGGATATGGACAAAGGGACGAAATAATGGCTTTACAGAAGAGGCAGGTTTTCAGAAGATATGGGGGGGATTACTAGTGGTCAGAAGGGAATTCAAGTCATAAAGAGTATCAAGGGAGAAAGGGCAAGAACAAGGAGAGCTTCAGTCAGTTTAGCACTGTGCGTCAGGAAGAGCAAAGCTCAAACAAGAGTATGAAACCACAGGATTAAATGGGGAAGGCAAGGTCAAGGAAGGACTTGAGGGCAAGCTGGAAGGTAGTGGCAGAGTTCTGGGCAGGTGAGGAAGCAGACAGTAGAGAATGGAAGGCCAGGGGGTAGAAGGTTACAGTACCCATGGGTGGAGATTATCAGTGTTTGAGCCAAAGCACATAGAAATTCTATTTATCAGGGATAGAAAAAAGGATTTATTTTTGCAGTGGTGTACAGCAGCAGTTCTCAAACTCTCGGGGAGAGTTTGAGCTGCTCAAAGTTCTTGAAGTGGTGGGGAGGAGGCAGCGGGGGCAGGGGGAAGGCAGCGGTGCGATCCCCAGGATCATGCCGCTCAGGGGGGCTGCAGTTCACTTACCCAAGTCTTCTGCAGCCTCTCGGAGGTGAGGGGAGCCCTGCACAACCTTCTGCAGGGCTCCGTGCAGCTTCAGAAGTGGAAGTGGAGCAATCGCGCTACACTTCTGCTTCAGCTCCACTTTCGCTTTCAAAGTGACCGCTGCCTCCTCCCTGCCTCTGGGTTGCCCCCACCCCTTAAGAGGACAGAGGCCAGGGTCCACAGGCTGGGGCGTCATGATGCCCCAGTCTGAAAAGCCCTGGTGTACATCATGCAAAAGAGTGATGCCAACAAAGAGGGGCAAAGAACAAAGAGTGTCTATCCAACAATTTAACATATCTAGGTGAAAAGAACATGGTTGTGAAAAATTCATGTTATTAAAAAATCCAATGTTTCTTTCTGTAACTTTTTCAGAACTTTGTCAGGGAAATGAGCCTAGGCAGGACATGTTGCTAGAGAGAAAGCCAGAACGGCAGTTAAAACAGCAACCTCCAGGTGTTTAACTGTAGAGTTCCATTATACTGACTGCCTTCTGAAAGCAAACCCAACGTAATTACAGTATCCATCTTTGCAGGAAACCTCGTCCTTGTTAAACTCTTTTATGCCTGTTCTTTTTATGTTAACTCTTTTATGCCTGTTCTATTGCTTCTCTGTCTATGTTGACAGAGATTGCAATAACAATAAAAACCAGTATTTACACACCACCTTTTTTGGTCACTGGCTCACTCCCTTCACTTTAATACAAGATTGTTCACATAGGCAGGTTTTCTCTAAACCCCCAAGGGTTTTTTTTACAGTAACAGAGAAGTTCTATTTTTCAAGAAAGAAACAACATTCCAGATGGATCTTTCAACAGTTTGGTATCACTTCTGGCCACGGTTGCCTCCCAAGTGAACAAAGTGGCACACAATTTGGGTGAGGCTGGGGCTGTATCAGCTACCTTCAAGAAATAGAAACCCACAAACGAAGCAGAAAAATAGTTTGTTTCAAGAGACTTACCTTCATGCAGAGGACTGTTTTGCTGTGACCTTCAAGGGTTCTAAGTAGCAGTCCATTTCGGGCATCTCGGACACTGATGGTACAATCGTAGGAGCCCACAATTAGCAATTTGCGTGCTCCTTCCTGAGCTGTGGCTAGACAGCTGATTGCTCTAGGACTGTGGCAGTCAAACGTATCAAGTTGCTTGTTAGTCTAAGAAAAAGAAAAGAAACAACCTTAAGCCAACCTTAAGTTTAGTTAAGAAAGCATTACTCAGTCAGAAAGGACACAGCTACTGAACTTTCCTTTGGATTATTCAAACAAGTACGTTTTTCAGTACGTAGGTATATACGCACGCACCCTTCCTCTGTTTAAACGAATTCAAGGTGGTTTACATGGGCAGGCTAATCTAAATCACCATTGTTCAATTGAGTCTTTACAAATATATTCTGTGAATCACAGAATCCACAGTTACCAGGTGTTGCCTTCATAGTGTGGTTTTTTCCCTCCGGCTGTGGGCCATCAAGCAGCAGTTCTCAAGGTTGCTGGTTGGCCTTTGCACACTTCTCTCACTGCGTGGCTAATCTGTTCAACAGTGACTCTGTCCTGCCACAACAGGTACCGCAGCTTGTCACAGCCTGGTAATCTTCTCCCATCCAAAAATCACAACTGCAGATTCACCTGCTTAGCTCTTTAGGCAGTATCAGCAGTTCAACCATCAGTCCACACCGCTTTGGTGCGGATAGCAGCACCCAACTCTAGCTGCTGTTCCAGATCTTTTTAACAACTTTAATGGATGCTAAGGTTGCTATAAATTCTGTATGAGATCATTTTATTGAGCAAATTTGTTTATTGTTTATCCATTCATCTTACATACTGCTGCTTGTCCAAGTCTTTGAAAGGCTTATACAGTATTTAAAAGATTTACACTGGGGGAAAAATAAAAAAAAACACTAAGGAAATGCCCATGACAGGCCGTCATGGGCAGTTGAGCCACCAGCCAGTGCCCAAACTTCAACCCCACACAAGGTCTGACTATATAAAGGAAGGTATAAGTAAACACTCATGTAAAGGAATTGATTTGATTTATTTTACTTGGTAAAATACTTTGTGAACTACCTTTTGTTGAAAAGCAGTATATAAATATTCTTTTTGGGGGGGTTGTTAGCTAAATGTGGCATCTCCACCATCTCTTTTGAAATACACAGCTCTTATACTGACCTTTATACTGAAAGTCACCACACTGCCATTTGCAAGTCCTGCATAAAGGATCCTCCATCTACTGTGCAGACAAAGCACACGATCCTCTAACTTAAATTGATCCACAAGCTCTTTAGTCTAGTAAAAAGAAAATAGCAGTTAGAATATTACTTGAAAGTTTCAGCCACCAGCGTTAGGCAAGCAAGCCACAAGAAAATACTTGAAAACTACCTTTCGTAAGAGGCATGTCCAGTTTAGGAAAGCTAGGCTGCCACATCAGTCTTAATGAAATAATATTTTTCTCACACCTTGTAAGATGCCTGCATGGTTGTAGCCCAACTGCAGAAATGGCCCCCCTGGAATACACTCTGAAAAACCAACAACCTAATACTAAGTACAAATTTAACTATGTGTATATTTGACACTCTTTTCTTGACTATTATATAATTCCATTTCATTAAAGCGCACACCTTTCCTTGGCTCCCTACATATAACTCTTTATGAATTTATTAACTCGAATTCCAGAAACGTGTGCAATCTTTGACTGTACAGCTATAAAGATGGCAAGGCTTGTAACAGTTACAATTAGCCTGCAACTCACACGAGTCCATGCAAAAAGCTGAAATTGCACATAGTCAAAGCTACCTTGAAAATATCTTACAACCAAAAGTACATACTGTCTCTTTAAAAACTACAAGAGGGAGGCAGGAATCAAGACCAACTTGAGGGAATCAAGACCAACTGAGGGATTGGAGAACCAACTGAGGTTCTCCAATCCCAGGTTCACACAGGGACACTTGTTTAATATGTGGAATGGCAGGTAGAACTGTCTACACTATGTAAATTGTTTTGTTCTCCATTTCATTTTTGTTGGTTGAGCATAAGTAGTTGGATTCCCGCAAGCATGCCTAATATGCAGCCCAATTGTATTTGCATGCAACTCCCCTCATTTCTGCTTCAACTAATAGGACAATACCACTGCACAGATGAGCAACCGCCTGGGGTTTCTAGTTGGGCTAATCCTCAATAAATAGCTTCCAGCTGTACCAGCACAGCCCTTAAAGCAGAACATGCAGTTTATGTCTTCATCTTGTGCAAGTAAAGTGCTCTTGCCTATAGCTCTGTTTCATCGGTGGGGTGGGGAAAGAAAGGAAAATTATGAACAGGGAATGAAGTTTGTTTCTTTATGGGCTTATAGATCCTTCAAACAAACATCAATGTCATGTCTACAATCACCTTGATGTTATAGCAATTTATATTGTGGTCACTGGAGCCAGAATAGAGTGCTGCATTTTTCCCTGTTGTCTGAGTCACCAGGAGGCAGTTCACTTTTGAAGTATGTCCTTCAAAGACACCAACACATTTCCTGTTCTGTGGGGGGAGGAGGAAAGCATAATGAGGTTTATTCATTCAAATATGTTCAAACTGACATGTTGCATTGTGCCTTGAACTGACCCACTGCATTGTGCCCTCCGAAGCAAGTACTTTTCATTTATACTAACCAAAAGAGAAATACGATAACAGAACCTGGTGGCCACAACACAGATCTTTAGGAATAAGCCTTCTTCCAAAGCAATTTTCCCTGCCTAAACATTCCTCTTGTTGACTGGGCAGCTCTCCCCTTTCCTTGGCTGTGCAGCTTCTTTTGGTTCCCTTACTCTTTCCACCCCTTGCCTCTGCAGCTTGGGCCTCTCCTGGCTACAAACACAAGCTACATAGGCAAGGAGAGGGATGTTTAGAGGTGCAGAGGTGAGGAGAGGGGACAGTAAGGGTGCAAAGCCAAGCTGAAGAAGCAAGGAGAGGACATGACCAGAAACGCGGGTGGGGCGTGGGCGGCATTAACAGTGGGGTCTGCAGCCTTGAACTTTATTGAGGTTGGGGCATGAAAAAGGTTGAAGACCACTGCCCTACTTCAAAGCAGCAGATGGGCATTTTCCAGAGGTCACTGTGAAAGAAATGTAGATGCAAGGCCAGCTCAAAAACTTGTTTTTTAAAAAATCTTGTTTCCTGCCTGGGGATTCTTGGGAACAGATCTACAGAGTGGGACTTCTTGCTGGGGAACTGGGTACGGCCGGTTCAGAGCCATTGCCACAAACTTCACTATTCTGCTTGGAGAGGAGTTAGTGGCTTGATGGTTATGTAAGACTTTGGAACCTTCCAAGGGCTGAACCTTCCTATTGGCTTGGAAGAGTCACTTTTTGAAAACTTCTGTTGGTGGAGAGGGGAGGGGTCAGACTTCATCAGTTACTTCAAGGAGCATTTTACTTCAGTTGGTGTTAAGTTGGGAGCATGGATGGCCACTTTCCTGGATGTGGGGAAGCTGGGGATAAAATCTGGCCTTCCACATCTTTGTTTTACAAGATCCAGTTAGGCTCAGTTTCATTCTGGTTTTGCTGTTACATAACTGTCCCATAGTCATTTCTCAGACATTCTGGTGACTGGGTGTTACTTCATGGAAGTTTCACGGGGTGGGCTGCAAATTCAGACAACAGCAATACAGTATTCAAGAGCTGCCTCTTTAGCAAGTCTACTTACCACTAAATTATACGCATGGATGGTTTTGTCTGCTGAGCAGGTGTACAGCAAATTTCCAAAAATCTGAATAGCATTCACAGCAGCAGAATGTCCCTCAAAGACCCCTTCTGAAGCTTCTTCATCTTCACCGGGTTCTGAAGAGACTTCTGTCAAATGCACAGTTGCAGGAAAAATAAACATGGCTGAAACACGAGACACAAGCAGCTTGGAGCTAGGATGAGAACCAAGCAATATACAGCTAGCCTACAAGAACCAGGCAAGCTTCATCTGAGCCCAGCAGTTCCCATACTAGAGAAGGCCAAAAAGTTGGTTATTACTGGATAGGGTCTGAAGAATTCAGAAAACCCAGACAAAAAGGGAAGGGTGTAGATAAGAATGTATGGGTGGGAATGTAACTGGGATCACCATCTGTAATAACCTCAGCCCCTAAGGGGGCAGAGACACAGCCTGACCCTTAGGGGCAGACCCTTACATGCTTGCTTCTCATTTCTGTGGCTTTGTGTCTTCTACAAAATAAACTTGGAAAAATTCAAAACTTCATACCTGTTGTGTTTTTGATTTTGCTGCACCAGGAACAAACCACAAGCCCTCTAAGGGCTTTAGCAATTTAGCCAACACAGTTGCCAAAGTTTTCATAAGAACAGCCCCGCTGGATCAGGCCATAGGCCCATCTACTCCAGCTTCCTGTATCTCAGTGGCCCCGCAAATGCCCCAGGGAGCACATGGCAAGAAGAGACCTGCATCCTGGTGCACTCCCTTGCATCTGGCGTTCTGACATAGCCAATTTCTAAACTGATTTTAGTTTAGAGGTTGCACATACACATCATGTCTTGTAACCCGTAATGGATTTTTCCTCCAGAAATTTGTCCAATCCCCTTTTAAAGGCATCCAGGCCAGATGCCGTCACCACATTCTGTGGCAATGAGCTCCGCAGACCAACCACACGCTGAGTAAAGAAATATTCTCTTTTGTCTGTCCTAACTCTCCCAACACTCAATTTTAGTGGATGTCCCCGGCTTCTGGTGTTGTGTGAGAGTGTAAAGAGCATCGCTCTATCCTTCCCATGCATAATTTTGTATGTCTCAATCATGTCTCACCTCAGGCGTCTCTTTTCTAGGCTGAAGAGGCCCAAACGCTGTAGCCTTTCCTCATAAGGAAGGTGCCCCAGCCCAGTAATCATCTTAGTTGCTCTCTTTTGCACCTTTTCCATTTCCACTATGACCTGTGGTGACCAGAACTGGACACAATACTCCAGGTGTGGCCTTACCATAGATTTGTACAACAGCATTTTAATATTAGCCGTTTTGTTCTCAATACCTTTTCTAATGATCCCAAGCATAGAATTGGCCTTCTTTACTGCTGCTGCACACTGGGTCGACACTTTCATCAACCTGTCCACCACCACCCCAAGATCTCTCTCCTGATCTGTCACAGACAGCTCAGAACCCATTACCCTATATGTGAAGCTTTGATTTTTTGCCCCAATGTGCATTACTTTACACTTCAGTTAGCCAAACATCTGGCTTAAAAAATTATGGTAAAAAAATTAAGAAAGAGAAATAGCCAAAGCTGCCAGGTGTTGAGCTAATACAGTTCTATCCCATTACAGTAAAGAACACGAAGCAACTGCTGAATGCCTTGGCTGAAGGAACCAGAAATGGAGCCAAAAACAGCTGAGAGGCTAGAAAAATACCACAATACAGAACTGTTGACCAACCCTCTGCTGTAACTTGGGCCATATTGGCCTTGGTGAACGCAGACTGAGACAGCAGGCACAGAAGGCAAGTTCAAAAGACTTAGGTCTTCTCTCAAAAAGCAGATATTAACATACACAAATCAAGAATCAGGTAAATATAACGTTAAACAGTGCTGATGATTAAACACTGATTCCCAACCGAGCTTCCCTCCCAGGTTAGATCTATCCTACACCCTGAAGCCATGCTGATGTTATTTACTAGTCAAAGAACTATAACCAAAGGCTGATGGTATGAACCTTAGATGGTATGAGTCTGGAACCCTGAGTTGCTGGCTGAGCGCAAGTCACACAGAGCCTGAAGAGCTTGAAAAACTTGCTAACCCAAAGAACCCCAAGGGCTATGAGCAGCCTTCTTTTATAGCTGGCTCTGCATATGGCATGCTACTTAGGTGGCGCACAGTCCACTACTCTGTGCCCCCAGCACTCTAAGACAGGGGTGTCAAACATAAGGCCCGGGGGCCAGATGCGGCCCCCAGAAGCTTTTTATCTGGCCCTCAGGTTCTCAGCTGCTGAGCAATGCTGAGATATGTTGGCAACCTTCAGTCCCGAAAGACTATGGTATCGCGCTGAGATACTACTGCTGAAAAAGGTAACCCACGTGAAAATTGGGCTTTTCCATATCTTGAAATATGATCAAGATTTGCATATTTTCTCTTCTGTCTTTTGCTGCTAGTGAGTTTCTATGTGAGAACAAAGTGTTGATTTCTGGCCATCAGCTGCTTAATGATGTCACTTTCTGCTTAATGATGTCACTTCCGGTCCCAGCAGGCATCCTGAATGCTAACTTCCGCCCTCTATATGAAACGAGTTTGACATCCCTGCTCTAAGAGAATTGCAAAGATACAGTTTTTACTGAGGTTCTCTGCTCACTCTTCCGCCCCTCCTGGGAATGTATCAACCTTGGGGTGAAAAAAAGATTGTCTCCGAGCAGAAAGTGCTAGTGGGACAGTATTAAACAATACAGATGGGGCCTTCATAACTGCTCAACCTGGACCCGCATTGAGTCAGACTTGGCCCAAATACTAAGCCCTTCAGAGGCAACTGGAGCTGTGCTCAGCAGGTTTCAGAATGGCCAGAGGGGGCCCCCCCCAGCAACTTCTGGTTTCTGAAGGGAAATTGGAAGTGATGTGTTTTTGCATCCTTTAGAAAGCCCTCCGAAGGCAACTGCAGCACAGCCCCCGTTGCCTCCAAAGGGCTTAAAGGGGCCAAAACCGTGGATTTCATTATCCACAATGGTGCGCGAACAGATACCGAGGAATACTGAGGCCCCACCTGTACAGAAATTCTCTTTAACAGTCCCTCCTTTGAATCTAATTCTATGGAGTAGTGTTGGGTTCACTGCACTGCAAATGGTATTGGAGCAGACAGTTTCATAGGGAGCATAGACAGAAGCAACATCTAAAAAAAAGAATATCAATGAAACCACTAATGCAACAATTCAAATGATGAAGCCCTTCTTTAGCCTGCCCAACCATTCTGGGATGCAGCCCGAAAAGATCTGGGTCCACTCTCCTATGCCCTTTATCCAGCCCGGTGTATCTTGGCTGATAGTCCATGTTGTTGGCTATTTGTCTTAAGTGCTGAACTCTGTCAAAGACTTGTTCAGAGTTGTCATTTACGAACATGCAACACTTCTTGCCAATTAGCGCATAAGCCTCTCCTTTCGCAGCCAACATGAAGTCCAAAGCCAATCTGTTCTGAAGAGTCATTGTTCTTACTCCCTAAAGTTCTTCCCCATGGGATCTGATTAGTATGTTATTGCAATCGATCCTTAAGTTTCCTCTAAAATGTATAATTATTAGAACATTGTTCTGGCATATCCAAAAGCAAAAGACTCAGATATGAATTCACAACTTGTGAACACAGAATGGAACTTGTCAGTCAGAATGAAACACTTGTCAGTCAAACTGGTTGCCCCATTTACACTGCTCCCCAACATACATTTCTGACATACAATGCTGTAACTTGATCACACCCATCGGTTCACAGGTAGGCTGATCTGGACCTCTCGTTTGACTTCCAGTAATGGACTGTTGTGGGGGTGCCATTGAAGTTGGTAAGTCCAAAAATGCAAATGCAACTTCTTGATCTTCTGCCTCTAGTAACTCCATCATCCCTCCTTCTGCTCCTCCAACACTCTGAACAATATGCTCATTTTCCATTCTCTACAAAGTTTGTTCTCTCACATACAATATTCAGCCCATACTCTCCCAACTCCTCCAACCTAGCCTATTTCTCTTTCAATAGGCGCGACTATCATACAGGGTCTTGGTTATCCAAAATCTCTGTAGAATTCGATCTGCTTGAAGGTAGCTTAGTAACTCCATTCTCTTCTCTTTGCTGAACTTCCAGGTCTATTTGCAATTTTACTCTGGTTATAATCTTTTACTATCTATACTAGTTCTGCTAAAGATTTTACTCAGCACTCACACACAATTTTAATGAAATGTCCTCGTATACTCCTCAGCCTTTCATATAATCATTCTAACTGAAGCCACTCTGCCAAACAAGTTACAGTCCTGTACACACCCCAGGATTCACAGACCATAGGCTCCCACTTTTCTGGGCAATTCAAGCCAAGAAGAAGAGAAAAGAGATAGACGAGGGTACGGAGTGCCCATTTCCTTCACAGAAAATAAACCCACTCAGGGTTATCAAAGTAGTCCAATTTGGTTTAAAACCAAATAAATATCTACAGAAAGGTGGCTGTATTCATGGACAGACAAGCAGGCATTCATTTACAACATTAGAACCAAAAGAAAAGGAGGAATTCATAAAAAAACTAACTCCTCAAGTCTACTTACTTGTGCAGATGATCAGAGGACAATGAGCTCTCTCTCTCTCTCTCTCTCTCTCTCCCTTCTTCAGAACTCCTTTACAGTCTCCACCTCCAGCCCAATCCTCTGACCGAGCTTTCCCTCTCCAATAATCAAATTAATTTCCTCCAGTTGATACAAGGGTACTAACAATCTACTAAGGAGGAGACAAACTGAAACCTTAAGGGGCCATTACATTACATACCTGATGAGTTTTTGGAGCCTCTTATGGATGATATGGATGTTTGTGTCTCGGCCACGCTAGAGAAGAAATATAATGCAATTTGAATTTATAACAAGTACTGTATACAAAAAGCCACAAGTTCAGAATATTTTAAACACAGGGTTCCACAATACCACTTGCCACAGCAAATGGAGGGATTGTCATAATATAATAGTCTAGAATGCCTTCATGCCAGCTGGTTTCCTTCTCAGCCTGGCCTCCCCCTGGCTGCTTCACCTCTCATGCTCAACTGACAGCAACTCCTCTCTGCCGTGTAGGGTCAGCTAGTCATAGTATCAGTTTGATGACAGTTCCCAGATACTTCCAGTTGTTTCGAACTGGTGTCCTCATATCTTCAGGTATACAAGGTGGCAGCTCTACCACTGAGCCAAGCCCACAGCTGCAGAGCAACTGTGAGACCAATCCCCACTTCTTCCCCAGCTCCAAGCTTGGGAGGAAAGCTGAGGGATGTCTGGCTGCTTAGAGCACCTCAGAAACATAGGGCAAAACTGCCAGACCTCTGACATCTAACAGACCTCTGCCAGATCTCAAACATCCTCTCCAGCTTCAAGTTAGAGAGAAGAATGGATGGGTTTCATGAGGCAATTCAACTGGACTTCCAAAGCGCTCAGAAGGGCTGCACAATTGTGGAGACAACCTCCATCTACTAAACTCTAATGCTTTGTGTCAGGCCTTTGGCATCTCTCAGGTCTTAAATTGTTATGAGCCAGGATGTGGCAGAGGGACCTTGATGTCCAGGCCCGGTGTGATGTAAACAAATGTAACTGCAGCACTGATTAATAAGTAGATGCACCTGTGTAACGTAGGAGCTATGTGACTCAAGGAGCTGTGATGTGAGTCAAGAAGCCCATGGAGGAGTGGTGCAATGCACCACTGGGTAGCCAATCAGAGCAGGTCACAAGACTGTCATGAGACTATGAGGTTGCCCTGTTCTGATTGGCCAGCTCAAGTATATAAGGGGACTGGTGCAGACACAAGTGTGGTTTGATTGTAGTGGATGTTCTAGGTGAAGTATGGCTGGTTTGTTTTGTGACTTGGAGTGCTTATTATGACTGTGCCTTGCTGAGGGAGAGTCAGCATGGCTTCTGTAAGGGTAAGTCTTGCCTCACGAACCTTATAGAATTCTTTGAAAAGGTCAACAGGCATGTGGATGTGGGAGAACCCGTGGACATTATATATCTGGACTTTCAGAAGGCGTTTGACATGGTCCCTCACCAAAGGCTACTGAAAAAACTCCACAATCAGGGAACTAGAGGACAGGTCCTCTCGTGGATTGAGAACTGGTTGGAGGCCAGGAAGCAGAGAGTGGGTGTCAATGGGCAATTTTCACAATGGAGAGAGGTGAAAAGCAGTGTGCCCCAAGGATCTGTCCTGGGACCGGTGCTTTTCAACCTCTTCATAAATGACCTGGAGACAGGGTTGAGCAGTGAAGTGGCTAAGTTTGCAGACGACACCAAACTTTTCCGTGTGGTAAAGACCAGAAGTGATTGTAAGGAGCTCCAGAAGGATCTCTCCAGACTGGCAGAATGGGCAGCAAAATGGCAGATGCGCTTCAATGTCAGTAAGTGTAAAGTCATGCACAATGGGGCAAAAAATCAAAACTTTAGATATAGGTTGATGGGTTCTGAGCTGTCTGTGACAGATCAGGAGAGAGATCTTGGGGTGGTGGTGGACAGGTCGATGAAAGTGTCGACCCAATGTGCGGCGGCAGTGAAGAAGGCCAATTCTATGCTTGGGATCATTAGGAAGGGTATTGAGAACAAAACGGCTAGTATTATAATGCCGTTGTACAAATCGATGGTAAGGCCACACCTGGAGTATTGTGTCCAGTTCTGGTCGCCGCATCTCAAAAAAGACATAGTGGAAATGGAAAAGGTGCAAAAGAGAGCGACTAAGATGATTACAGGGCTGGGGCACCTTCCTTATGAGGAAAGGCTACGGCTTTGGGCCTCTTCAGCCTAGAAAAGAGACGCTTGAGGGGGGACATGATTAAGACATACAAAATTATGCAGGGAATGGACAGAGTGGATAGGGAGATGCTCTTTACACTCTCACATAACACCAGAACCAGGGGACATCCACTAAAATTGAGTGTTGGGCGGGTTAGGACAGACAAAAGAAAATATTTCTTTACTCAGCATGTGGTCGGTCTGTGGAACTCCTTGCCACAGGATGTGGTGCTGGCGTCTAGCCTAGACGCCTTTAAAAGGGGATTGGATGAGTTTCTGGAGGAAAAATCCATTATGGGGTACAAGCCATGATGTGTATGCGCAACCTCCTGATTTTAGAAATGGGTTAAGTCAGAATGCCAGATGTAGGGGAGGGCACCAGGATGAGGTCTCTTGTTATCTGGTGTGCTCCCTGGGGCATTTGGTGGGCCGCTGTGAGATACAGGAAGCTGGACTAGATGGGCCTATGGCCTGATCCAGTGGGGCTGTGTCCCTGACTTCTGGACTGTTTCACTGACTACTCAAACAGTCAGCTACTAGGGAAGGCTAGAAAGAACGAAGATAAACACTTACACCTGTGTCTTGGACTCAGAGGCCAACCATTGGCCCCCTCTCTCCTGCAGGTAACTGCTAAAGCCTCTGGTTTGCCAGAGACATTAGCTTAAGGGCAAGAGCCAAAAGGCTCACGGCCTGTGGCTCTTAGCCCAGGGATCATGCCCAGAAGACTGAAGATCCTTTCCTAGCTGGAGGACTTAAACAACATTTGGATCATCCTCCCTTCTTTTTCAGCTGCGGGGGAAAGAGGAGCCACACAAATACTTAGCACAGCACAGTTTCTTCCCAGTAGAGAAGTGGTCTGTGAAACATCAGGCATTAGAGTTGTCTTGCTTTTATTTAATTTTTATAAGCTGCTCTGCTGGTTATTCTGTTTGTATAGGCCAATCTCAGAAGGTGGGCCTTGCCATGAGCATGTGTTTCTTATTAGGAGGGAGCTGAGGGGAGGGGTGCCACTATCAAGAGTGATGGGCCAGGGGAGATATGGTGTTGGGGGTTGGACAGGCCGTTTCAGGAGAAGGAAAACCCATCATAGGCAGATCATCTCTCCTTCTGGTCCTTCCCTCAATTCTCAGATGCCTGGTTGTCTTGGCAGTGAGATCCTGGATCTGAAGCTGCTGCTTCTGAACACTGGGTTGGTGAATAACAAAACCTGTATCATCTGGGATTTAATCCTGGATGAGAAAGTCAACCTGGTATGCATTAGAGACCTTGCCCAGCTTGGCAAATAAGAGCTGCCTGGGGTGGACTGGTCAAGAGGACAGGGAGGGTGGTCAATTCTTCTCTGATGGAGGGGATACTACCGTTTGTTTTGAAGTGGGCAGTGCTTAGGCCACTCCTGAAGAAACCCTCCCTGGACTCCACTGTACTAAACAATTATTGCCCAGTCTCTAATATCCCATTTCTAGGCAAGGTGATTGAGTGGGTGGTGGCATCTCAGCTCCAGAGGATCCTGGATCCTTTTCAATCTGGTTTCAGGCTGGGCTTTGGGACATGAAACCATTGGGAGAGGTCATGTGGGGATTTGGAGTGGGGTGCCATCAATATGCTGATGACATCCAGCACTATCTCCCCTTTCCTCCAGATTCCAGGGTGGCAGTTGGGGTCCTGGAGCACTGTCTGGAGGCAGTAGGGATCTGGATGAGGGCTAACAAGCTGAAATTAAATCCGGATAAGACAGAGGTTCTCCTGGTTCAGAAATTCTTGATGCAGGTGCTGGAGTATTGGCCTGCGCTGAATGGGGTTGCACCTCCCCCCCCCAAGGAGCAGGTCTGCAGCTCGGGGGTTTGCCTGGACTCACAGCTGCTCCTGGATTCTCAAGTGGCAGCTGTGGCCAGGGGGGTCTTTGCTCAGCTTCAGCTGGTGCACCAGCTGTGGCTGTATTTGGATCGTGCAGACTTGGCCATGGTGATTCATGCCAGTGACATTGAGGTTAGATTGTTGTAACGAGCTCTATGTGGAGCTGCCCTTGAAGATGGTTCGGAAATTGCAACTAGTGCAGAATGCGGCAGCCTGTGTGGTTACTGAAGGTAGGTGGTTTGACTCTGTTGGGCTGCTTCTCCAGCAGCTGAATTGGCTGCCCATTCGTTTCTAGGCCCAATTCAACGTGCTGGTTTTGACCTTTAAAGCCCTATAATGCTCTGGGTATCTTAGAGATCGCCTACTCCCATACAATCCAGCCCATCCCCTTAGGTCATCAGAGAAGGCCTTTCGAGTGCTGCCGCCCAGGGTGGTACGTGGGGCGGTGGTAAGAAATAGGGCCTTCTCAGTAGTGGCACCAACATTATGGAACTCCCTCCCCCTTGATTTATGAACTGCTCTCTCTTTTGAAACTTTCCGGCGAGGCCTGAAGACATTTCTTTTCAGACAAGCTTTCTGAGTTCCTGGTCTTTTTAACATCTTTTACAGGCTTGGGACCTTTTTTACAAACTGCTGCTGTCTGCTCCTTTTACATCTTTTTATCTGATTGCTATTTTTAAAAATGTTCTTGTTTTAATTCATGTTTTTAATAATTATTGTAAGCTGCCTTGGGTCCCTTTGGGGAGAAAGGCGGGGTACAAATGAAGTAAATAAATACTCTTCTGCCTGCTCCTTCCAATACATGCTTCTATACTCAACCAGCTTGTGTCTGTGGCTTTGGCTTTGGGATTGGTTGCTTCCTGTGCTGCCCCACTCAGCTGCAACTCTGCTTTGCTGCCGAGGGGGCTGGGCCCATCCTCCTGACAGCCTGACACTTTGTGTTAGCAATCGCAAAGCATTCCATGAAACAAGTTTCCTATAGGAATTATTCGTTGAATGGTTTTCAGCTGGGAAGAACTTTATTATTTACTGAAAAAACCATATTTCCAGCCAAAGACAACTGAGGTCAGAAATAGTTTTATGATTCCTATTTAAAGACCAGTTAAACCTAACATGATCAGGAAGCCACAGCAGCAGGGACCATGAAAGCACAAAAGATACACCTTGTATGCCCAAACACACATTTTCCAACTCACCTTCTACCAATGCCATCCTTATAGTTTGTTCCGATTTCACTAGTCGAGCTCACTTCATCGTAACCAGACCGAGATTCCTCCCTTAAAACCTGTTCTAAGAAGTTGAAGGCATCCCTCTTAGAAGGGCTGTCTGGTTTTTCATCTCCTGACTCCGACGAACTGATGGACACCACTTCAAGAGGAGATTTAGCAACCTCGACCAATTCCACTGAAGTGTCACTCTCATCTTGTTTCCTCGTATTTTCCTCACCAAACTCTTGCTTTGGGGGAGTGGACGTGGTAACTTTTGCTGTTGTGGGCACCTTTAGTACCTTGACTTTCCTAAAAGGTTTGGAGTCACTTATGTCCTGTTCGGTATCACTGTTCTCAGGCACACGGGCTGCTCGTAACGCTTTCTTCTTCTTCAACTTCTTTTTCTTCTTGTTCACTTTACTTTCTGAGGAGACCAGGGTAGAGATTGCCATCTGCTCAGGTTGTTCAGTCATGGGATCTTCATCCACAGGCATTTCAGAAGGAAAGATTTGGTTTTGAGAAGAACTATTGCATGGCTCTGAGAAGGCACTGTCTGCTGGGGATTTGGTTTCTTCTGTTTTCCCCGACAAAGGTGAACACCTAGGGAAAGAATGACCAGATAAGCTGGCCCTTCTCTTATCTGAAGATGGATTTTCAACATCTTCATCAGGCTGCTGGAAATCAGTGAGCCCTGACACAGATGCTGTAGCAGAAATAACTGGGTGCAGTGAAGGTTTTGATCTTGCATTCCCTAAAAAAATGCAGACAAGATAAGTATTTGTTTAAAGCAAACAATTCACATTTTATGATCCCAGCTTTACTCTCAAATTGAAGCTGTGATGGCTCACACTGGGAATTATAGAGCTTTCCAGATTTTCACATCATGAATCATGACTACTAAGTGTTAATGGTTATTGCATCCTTTTGGTGAAAACCTTTCCTCCATGTTTCCCAACCAAGCATTTTTCATTATGATGCTGTACTTTTACTACCAGGCTCTTTTCCCATTTTGGCTAATCATCTTTGTTTATAACTAGTTTATTAAGTTTGTTTTGACCCTTTGTCTGCCTGGTCCACATTCAGTGGACTGTCTTGTCTCTTCACTCTGAAGATGCTACTGTGGAACTGATTTTTAGTTGGAACTTTTGGTAGGGCCTCTGAGAGGAATTTTATCAGGGGGTACAAAGTTTCTTTTGGGCCCCTTCCCAAAGAGGTATAGTGGGGTGGGCAGAATGGGGGCAAAACAGGCAGGGGGAAAGTGGCAACAGCCAGAATAGTCTTTGGAGACCAGTTCTACCAGTCTTCTCAATGCAGAGCTCAGGTCTGCCTGCCTGCCTGGCGTTGGCAGCTAGATACATTAATATAGAAAAACAAACACTCCTAAGTCTCTAAAATCATTCAGATGTAGAAAATCATTGCAGGAGATTAACATCATTGTATTCAGGCTCACTCTAGAATGGAGAGTGCTATATGTACACCAAAACCAACTTCTGCAAGGGCTGCAGTTCCACAGTTGTGTGGCTCACCATGTACTCCTTCATGGTAAGTGGATCCACAAGCCAAAGAGCTACCGTAGCAGGTCGGTTTCCTCCCAGAGGTGACACAGTTAAGGAATGTATGCATTCCTGGGCTTTGTGGCAATAGTTGCTAGGAGCATTACCATGAGCACATGGCAGCATTCCACATCGGCAGTGAGTCTGGATGAGATTGGAAAATGTAAGATCCCAGGAAATTTCTGGGCCCCCTCCTTTGGCTCCTGGGCCCCCTTTCTGCTCCTGGGCCCGGGTACAAATTACCCCCTTTACCCCTCACTCCTAGACGCTGACTTTTGGGGTTCACTATTCTCTTGAGAGGAAGATTTTCTCCAAGCAGTTCTCCTCTGCCTGGTATCTACTGAGTGGAGCAGCTTCAGTAGATACCATCTACCAAGGTGTTTTGCCATTCAGCTCCTTATCCAATAAAGGGGAAGCAGGAAGAGGTGTGGGCACCCTAATTCCAACCTGCTATTCCCCTGGCTCAGCCTGCCTTCAACTGGAAGTCCCCCTCCCTGACATGTACTATGCCACATTAACCTGAATACAGTATCTTCTAGATCCTTCCATGTCTCCCCAAAAGTATGAGGCTTTTTAGTTGAAGGTTTGGAAAGTTCCCACACTCAAATGAACATAATGAAATTTGGTTGATGGGTGTTTGCCCTCTGCAACAGTACAGTGGCTTGACTCCTTCCTCCTGGACCAAACTGTTACCCCCTCCTAATGGCTCTTCGGTGTGTGTTTCTTTTTTGGGTTTTCTTTTTTGTTCCAATTGATTTTAGCCATCATACTTATTGCTGTTCTATATTGTACATTTTATTAGGAAGCTTTGTAAGCCGCCTTGGCCATTTCCTTTGGCGTGAGAAAGGCAGGTTATACATTTTTCAAGTAAATAATATAACCCTGTTCATTCATTACTTTCTCTCCATTGCAAGGAGGGAGGACCCAATATTCTTAACAGTGTTGCTTTTCTCTGCAAATTAAAAATCAGATGGACTCGTACAAACATTAGCTAGAGCAGGGCTGTCCAACTTGCTTCATACTGAGGGCTGAATGGCATTCAAGATGCCTGCTGAGGGCCAGAAGTGATGTCATTAAACAACTCATAACCAAAAATAAGCACTTTTTCTCACTTAGGAATTCATTAACTACAAATGACAGAAGAAGAAAAAATGCAAATCTTTATCATATTTCAAGATATGGGAGAGCTCAATTTTCGTGGGGGCTGCCTTTTTAGCATAAGAACATAGAAGAGTGCTGCTGGATCAGGCCAAAGGCCCATCTCATCCAGCTTCCTGTATCTCACAGTGGCCCACCAAATGCCCCAGGGAGCACCCAAGACAACAGATGTAATCTGCATCCTGGTGCCCTCCCCTGCATCTGGCAGTCAGAGGTAGCCTGCCTCTAAAACCAAGAGCTTACACATACCTACTATGACTTGTAACCAGTAATGAACTTTTCCTCCAGAAATTTGTCCAATCCCCTCTTAAAGGCATCCAGGCAAGATGCCATCCTGTGATGCCTTCCTGTGGCAAAGAGTTCCACAAACTAATTACACACTGGGTAAAGAAATATTTTCTACTGTCTGTCCTAACTCTCCTAACACTCAACTTTTGTGGATGTCCCCTGCTTCTTGTGTTATGTGAGAGGGAAAAGTTCATGTGTCTTATCTACTCTGTCCATCCCCTGTATGATTTTGTATGTCTCAATCATGTCGTCCGCCCCCCCCGGTACCTCTTTTTTAGGCTGAAGAGGCCCAAACGCTGTAGCCTTTCCTCATGGGGAAGGTGCCCCAGCCCAGTAAACATTTTGGTTGCTCTCTTTTGCACCTTTTCCATCTCCACTATATCCTTTTTGAGATGTGGCAACCAGAACTGGGCACAATACCCCAGGTGTGGCCTTACCATTGATTTGTACAATGGCATTACAATATTAGCTGTCTTATTTTCAATGCCTTTCCTAATGATCCCAAGCATAGAATTGGCCTTCTTCACTGCCGCCGCACATTGGGTCGACACTTTCATCGACCTGTCCACCACCACCCCAAGATCTCTCTCCTGATCTGTCACAGACAGCTCAGAACCCATCAGCCTATATCTAAAGTTTTGATTTTTTG
Source organism: Tiliqua scincoides (assembly GCF_035046505.1). Classification (NCBI taxonomy): domain Eukaryota; kingdom Metazoa; phylum Chordata; class Lepidosauria; order Squamata; family Scincidae; genus Tiliqua; species Tiliqua scincoides. Next base: position 16,642,717 of record NC_089821.1, read on the forward strand.
CCCCAATGTGCATGACTTTACACTTACTGACATTGAAGCGCATCTGCCATTTTGCTGCCCGTTCTGCCAGTCTGGAGAGATCCTTCTGGAGCTCTTCACAATCTCTTATGGTCTTCACCACTCAGAAAAGTTTGGTGTCATCTGCAAACTTGGCCACTTCACTGCTTAGCCCTGCCTCCAGGTCATTTATGAACAGGTTGAAAAGTACAGGTCCCAGAACAGATCCTTGGGACATTCCGCTTTGCACCTCTCTCCACTGTGAAAATTGCCCATTGAAGCCCACTTTCTGCTTCCTGGACCTCAACCAGTTCCTAATCCAGGAGAAGACCTGCCCTCCAATTCCCTGACTATGGAGTTTTTTCAGTAGCCTTTGGTGAGGGACTGTGTCGAACGCCTTCTGAAAATCCAGATATATAATGTCCACGGGTTCTCCCGCATCCACATGCCCGTTGACCTTTTCAAAGAATTCTAAAAGGTTCATGAGGCAAGACTTACCCTTACAGAAGCCATGCTGATTCTCCCTCAGCAAGGCTTGTTCGTCTATGTGTTTTGAGATTCTAACTTTGATGAGGCATTCCACCAACTTCCCTGGAACAGAAGTTAGGCTGACTGGCCTATAATTACCCAGGTCCCCTCTCCTTCCATTTTTAAAGATTGGTGTGACATTTGCTATCCTCCAATCTTCTGGCACCATGGCCGTTTTAAGGGACAAGTTGCATATTCTAGTCAAGAGATCAGCAACTTCATTCTTCAGTTGCTTCAGTAGAAGCAATTTCAGTAGAGGGCAGGTCCTCTCATGGACTGAGAACTGGTTGAAGACCAGGAAACAGAGAGTGGATGTCAATGGGCAATTTTCACAATGGAGAGAGGTGAAAAGCGGTGTGCCCCAAGGATCTGTCCTGGGACCAGTGCTCTTCAACCTCTTCATAAATGACCTGGAGACAGGGGTGAGCAGTGAGGTGGCTAAGTTTGCAGGTGATACCAAACTTTTCCGAGTGGTGGAGACCAGAAGTGATTGTGAGGAGCTCCAGAAGGATCTCTCCAAACTGGCAGAATGGGCAGAAAAAGGGCAGATGCGTTTCAATGTAAGTAAGTGTAAAGTCATGCACATTGGGGCAAAAAATCTTAACTTCACATATAGGCTAATGGGTTCTGAGCTGTCTGTGACAGATCAGGAGAGAGATCTTGGGGTGATGGGGAACAGATCAATGAAAGTGTCAACCCAATGTGCAGCAGCAATGAAGGTGGCCAATTCTATGCTTGGGATCATAGATATTGGGATCAAGGTATTGAGAACAAAACAGCTAGTATAATGCCATTGTACAAATCGATGGTAAGGCCACACCTGGAGTATTCTGTCCAGTTCTGGTCGCCGCATCTCAAAAAAGACATAGTGGAAATGGAAAAGGTGCAAAAGAGAGCGACTAAGATGATTACTGGGCTGGGGCACCTTCCTTATGAGGAAAGGCTACGGCGTTTGGGCCTCTTCAGCCTAGAAAAGAGACGCCTGAGGGGGGACATGATTGAGACATACAAAATTATGCATGGGAAGGATAAAGTGGATAGAGAGATGCTCTTTACACTCTCACACAACACCAGAACCAGGGACATCCACTAAAATTGAGTGTTGAGGGAGTTAGGACAGACAAAAGAAAATATTTCTTTATTCAGCATGTGGTTGGTCTGTGGAACTCATTGCCACAGGATGTGGTGGTTGCATTTGGCCTTTAAAAGGGGATTGGACAAATTTCTGGAGGAAAAATCCATTATGGGTTACAAGCCATGATGTATATGTGCAACCTCCTGATTTTAGAAATGGGCTATGCCAGATGCAAGGGAGGGCACCAGGATGCAGGTCTCTTGTTATCTGGGGTGCTCCCTGGGGCATTTCGTGGGCTGCTGTGAGATACACGAAGCTGGACTAGATGGGCCTATGGCCTGATTCAGCGGGGCTGTTCTTATGTTCTTAGTTCCTTAATAACTCTTGGGTGGATGCCATCAGGGCCCAGTGACTTATTGACCTTTAATTAGTCAATTAGGTAATTTTCTCTCAACCTCTATCCAACTTAATTCCTTGGTGGGGGGGCCGTTTGGGCAGTGGTATGTGCCTGACGTCTTCTACCATGAAGACAGATGCAAAGAACTCATTTAATTTATCTGCCATCTCTCCTCTTAACTCCCCTTTCCCTCCCTCAACATCAAGAGGGCCAACTGCTTCTGTGGCGGGTTTCCTGCTTCTAACATATTTGAAGAAGCTTTTATTATTCCCCTATAACACCTGCAGTAACACCTCAGCACTGCTCCGCAGCTGAGAGCCAGATAAAAAGCTTCCGCAGGCCGCATCCCCTTGGGCCTTAAGTTTGACACCCCTGAGCTAGAGCAACAAGATGTATCCTGAACTTGTTTTTCAAATGTTCAAAAGTTCTTAAAATGGATTATTTAATCTTGCCGCTCTGGATTCTCTTCCTTTAAAAAGACCCCTTTATTTGCAGCAATCCAAACTCCACATGCTTTCCTTCTCTGTCCAACAGAAGGTTTATCTTGGGGCTGACCTAGAGACACCCAAAAGTACCAGAAAGGTGGGGGAGGGGCTTTCTATAAGCTCAACCTGGTGATTGCCTTTGCAGATGGGATACTCAGTACTCAAAGTTCTTTAGCAGGGTGTCCCCTTCTCCAATTCTTTGGTTCACTTCCATGGAAGCTCTATTTTGGGAAGCAAAACAAGTGCTGGGCCCCATTATGGCGGCACTCATACTGCCCTGGAACAGGACAGGCATAGTAACACTTAGTTCAGTTTAGGAATTGCAACTCTGCATGCACACACACAAGCAAAATTATCACTACCAGCTTTTAATAAATACAGTTCACCTTCAAACAGTGGTCAAGTCAACATACCATCCTGAAACTGAAACTCTGCCTGTTGAGAACACCGAGAGCTCTGCACAGGAACATTTATGTTTTCTTCAGCCTGATTTGGAGATGCAGGTTCTTGCTTGATTTGAACAGACGAATCGGGAACTGCACTGGCTCCAATGCCGCTAGTGCTTTGGAATGTAGGTGGAGTGCTTACTTGGACAGGGGCTGCCAAATGAGCTGGAGATATCTGGGCAAAGAGAGATGAAGCATTTTGCAGGAAAGGAACAAGGACATCAGGATTTGCAGATAGATCCTGTGCAGGTAGAAGTTTGTCATTTCTTCTTTCTTCAGAGTCATTTGGAAGAGGTTGCTGCAGCTGCTCGGAAGGTTCATAGGTTTCTAAGATGAAAGAACAAATATTTAACAAGGATTAAAGAAGAGGTACAAGCTCTGCCCCGATTCTTCCAAAGTCCACATACAGCATGCACTTTGGCAGTTCATTTCCTGACACAACCAATCTGCTTATAGTCATCTTTCAGCAGGGATCTCTCTGCTGGTATCTATATCCACTCAACAGGCAACAACAAGAGGTGCTTTCAAGTCAGTGGGCCATCCTCTTACCCCACAGATGTTTCTTCCTTAAATCCAAGCATTCAAGGAAATTAAAGTGCTTGATGGCTCTCTATGTCCAAGATTCTTGGGGGAAAGCTAAAGTATTCCACCAACACATCTTCCATTTGTTTACTTTAGGTACTATTTGGAGAAAGTTACTATATCTAGCATCCCTGCCTTAAGTAACTCAAAAAACTACAGCACAAGATAAAAGAATTTCAAAAAACAAGGCCACATGGCAAGACCTTATATGAATTCCAAGTGTAAAATCAGTAACAGGAGTGATCCAAGTACCTTGCAGGCCCTGCAGAATTTGAATTCTTTGGCTCCTCAAAGTGCTCATTTCCACTGATATCTAGGAAACAAGACCAATTCAGTCAGGCCCACCAAAAGACACCTTTCAAAACGGTCAGTGCAGGAGCTAATGGAGTTCAGAATAAGACAATACCTGCTGCTTCAGGACAAGCAACTGCTGGACTTCAATATAAGCTGCCTGAAGAGCAGCTCGAGCCTGCAAAAGGCTTCCCTCTGCACAATGCAGTGACTTGCTCAACTCCTCTTCCCTCAGTGAAATGGACAGTAACTGGTCCACCTGAGAACGTTCTGCAACAGGAAATAAGTTATAAGATATGACACAAGATGTTAATTTTTTAGGACATTTCAACAGTCATTCTTACTGCATTTAGACCACGTTTGTTTTCTGCTAAGGTTCCACTTCAGTGCCAAAGGACGCCTAGCGAAAACTGACCAATAGATAAATTAGATATTGTTGTTGCCAAAACTACTGCAGTCTCAGTGGGCAATTTTGGCCAGAAAGCTTTTATCTTTGGAAAAAAACTATTTAGTTCTAACTTCCGAAGGAGGTAAGAGCCATGCATGACCCTTCCCAGCAGCAATCATGGTAAGCATATAGACAGCACACCCAAAATGGAGTAGTGGAGTCAAGTGCACGTGAAAACTCCCTTTGCCATGTTTACTATGTCATGATCCTTCCCCCGGCTCCATCTTATTGTGTCCAGGTCAGTTTCCATTCTTAGGGTACATTTACACAGCATCATGTTCTCCTGAGTCAACTCTGGCATGCACACATAGGAGCTGAGGAATTCCATCTCCACTTTAGTATCAGGCCATACTCTACATGAGTCTAAGACCTTAGAAGGCCACCACTGTGATTTCATGTTTCCAAATACTTCCCCATAAAATGTTCTGGATCTGATAGGAAGGGTTCCTAGCATCTGCGTACATGTTGGACTCACTATAGTGGGTTCCATTAAAACAGTATGCTCCCACTGGGTGAGTTCCTGCTCTCACAAAACGCCACTCTCCTTCTTGATGAATTACAGTCAATCACACTGTATTCCTTGCCATATGTGAACATGTGCGCCATATGTGAACTTTTAGTTAAAAAGCGGTATATAAATTCTGTGAATATGTGCCCATCTAGGTAAGATGTCGTGCATACCCCAGAACATGTCTGCTCCTGTATGTGGCAGGGGTATGAATCATAAACCCCTTCCCACATCAGGAGGCATCATCGTACAAACCCAACAAGGAGTGGGCTCCATTCCATATACCTCCTCTTTCAGCGACTCACTCATTCTGATAAAGACAATTGAAATAATGACCTTCAACACAAACATATCAACACATATTCCAACATTGTCTTTCTTATTCTGGGGGTCTTCAGGACAGACTTCAGTCCATCTAAGGGAACTGCTCACCATTTGTTAGCAACCACCAGAGAGAGGGTTGCTTTCTCCTTCTCCCGCTAACATGCTAACCTATTGAGTTGCACTGGACATGCTTTCAACAAGGGGTGCAGACACCAGGCCGCAAGCTGATCACCTGCCACTCTGGTGCTGGCATCAGTCTAAAGCACTGATTTTCAACCTTTTTCATCTCATGGCACACTGACAAGGCCACTAAAGTTGTCAAGGCACACCATCAGGTTTTTTAGAATTGACAAGGCACACCATGCTGCCAGTGGGGGGCTCACATCTCCATTGGCCCTACTAATAAATGACTTTCCCCCAAATTCCAGTGGCACACCTGTGAACCACTTGTGGCACACCAGTTGAAAATGGTTGGTCTAAAGCAGGGGTCTCCAAACCCCGGCCTGGGGGCCAGATGTGGCCCGCAGCAAGCCTCTTTCCGGCCCGCAGCCAACTTCTTGTCCCCTGAAAGCCTCTGACCCACTCAACTGAACATGACCAGAACAGTGCTCTGATTGTGTCTGGAGGTTGTTTTGAGGGCCAGGGAGGTTGAATGAATGAGCCCATTCATTCATTTATTCACTCATCTGAGTTCCATCTCTAATTTATTTAAATTTAAATTTTTTTTCCGGCCCTCCGCATCACGCCAGATATTTGATGTGGCCCTTTGGCCAAAAAGTTTGGAGACCCCTGGTCTAAAGCAATTCCACAGGGTGTGACACTAAGCAATGCAGCTTTGGAAACACTTAAGTCAGGATGGGTAAGGAAGGGGTTTTGGAGAGTTAGGGTCCAGCAAGGCGATGTAGCCTGACTACGCCTTGCAGCAAAACATCCATGTGTGGACGCTGCAGATCTCTCCAGTTCCATGTTCAAGGAAAGGGTAGGCAAAGTTTGGGGTAAAAGCAGATGTCGGACCAAGACTCCACCCCACTCAACCCATAAACTCATACAGGCATAACCTACCGTTCTTCCGGCTCAAAGCCTTCCATTACTCTGAACAGCAGATGTCTTCCAGACTAACCAACACCCTGAATTTCCCTTGTCCAAGTCTGGCACTACTAGGTCAGATTCAAGTATCGGACTGACAAGCGGTCCCAAATGTAGAACCACTCAAGCAGTCTCATCTGGGGTGCCGGATTTGTTGCCAAAATTAACCTAGCCCAGCATGCAATTTTGGCCAGAAATCTGATGCACAGAAGTTCCAGACAATGACAACGGAGAGAGACCAGTTGGTTTCAACAACTTAATTTATTGTGAAGTACTCAGATGGAACAACAAAGCAAGTATCAACAAGAAAACATGCATATAAGATCACAGTTAACCAACTACTCCTGCCTCCCTTATTGTCAAACTCTCTCTAACCCCACCAGATAATTACCAGGGCACATCTAAGGGGAGCAGATGAAAAGCTTCAGTGGCATTTCAGCTCAGTCGTTGGAAAGGAGCAGCTGCCAAGAAGCCCCGACTAGCACAAGGGGCCTGCTTTTATCCCCCGTTTAGCACACAGCCATTCAGGGTTCTGCACACAGCATGCTAGCTGCCATAATGAGGACCTTAGTTTCTCAGTTTCCACTCAGGTCCTGCATTCAGCCTCTGCTTTATACATGCCAGGGGTGAGGAAAAGGTCAACCTGCTCAATATGGAGCTTTGTTCAGGACATCAAAAAACTTTTCAACTTTTACTCCAATACTGTGAAAGAAAAGTAAAAGCCAGGCCAGTTCAAAAACTTGTTTTTCTTAAACACCTTGTTTCTTGCTATGGGAATCTGTGAGAACAGATCTGCAGAGTGGGACTTCTTGCTGGGGCATCAGGTACAGCCAGCTCAAAGTTGTGGCAACGAGCTTCACTATTCTGCCTGGAGATATACCCCCCAAGGGTCAACTGGTTGCAAATGACCAATACTTGTTAGAAGGGAGAGAAGTGAGTGGACTGAGGGTTACATAAGCCTGTGGATGCTTCAGCAGGCTGAACCTTCCTATTGGCTTGGAAGAGTCACTTTTTGAAAAGCTTCTGTTGGTGAAGAGGGAAGGGCTCAGATTTTGGCAGTTACTTCACTTTGTGTTAAATTGGGAGCGTGGATGCCAACTTTCCTGGACGTGGTGAAGCTAGGGGCAAAACCTAGCCATCTACTAGGCCCAAAGGCATAGGGCAAAATTTAAATGGTGTGCGTCCTACAAAACAAATATTTCAAAGCAGTGGTGTCACAAAAGTGCTGTAGAACACTTTCATGCCACTGCTGGAGGGGAAAGGCGGTGCACAGATGTGCGCTAGCCTCCAGAGATTGATGCGAGGGCCAAAGTGCTAGCGGACCAGTAAGGCTGTGCTGGCCAAGTCAGGCTAGTGCAGGGGTCTAGGAGGGTGGGAAGGAGGCGTTCTGGGGCAGGAGGAAGGCAGGGAGGGCCTGTGGGTGGGCTGTGGGTGAGCAGAGGGTGGGGCCAGGATCTGGCACTTGTGCCAGATCCTAACCCCAGTCCTGGGCAGCCTGAAGCAGCTCAGGGCTGCTCAGAACTACACCACCTCTTTAGGTAGCGCAGATCCAAGTAGCCCCATTGGGGCCGCTGCGGCATTACCTGGGCTAAGGGTAAGGAATTACCCTTGCCCCAGGTTGAGCCACAACCGGCCCCAATCCCGCTCTGGATACAGGGCAGGCAAGTAGGCCTCCCTATCCTAGTGCAGGTTAGGCTTGGGCTGTTAATCAATTAGAGTGAGAGAGACAGGGTTTTGAGTTTCAGGCAGTCTTTCATTATCAGGCTATTGAAGGCACCACATGCACTCACAAGAATGCCCTTGGTACAAATAACTGGTTCTTGCTTAGATAAATGTGAAGGGTCAATAATAAAAACAGGTGTGCACAAGAATAAAGATCTCTACAGTATGTGTCCTAAACTGGAATTAAAGCAATACCAAGTAACTGTTGACCCACCTTTTTTGCCTTTAATCTTCCTTCGTTTGTTCTTACTTTCTGGACTTGGGATTTCAGGAGAGTATCCCTCCTACAAAACAAAATGTATTTCTTGTAATTGAAACTAGACATTAGTTGCTCAGCGCACAGTCTGTAGATTTAGTGACTAGTGTGGAACATCAGTTGACTAGCAAGCTCTTTCCAGGGATTTAAACACACAAATTTGAATCCAAATGTTTCTTTCCTCTATCAGAAGAAGGGAACTTCTGAATTCCAGGGTGAAACTTCTGAAACCCATAATAAAACAGGGTGCATTTTGACGGAATGTATTTAATACTGTTGACTGTGGTTCCACTTCAAAGCACAGGTGATCTGGGCTACTACTCATCCAACACTCTCTATATGATCAGGAACACAAGATTTGCTAAGTGTTCTTTGTTTTATGTTGCATTTTTGAAACATCTCCTTGGAGACCTCTCAAAAGGGAAGTATGATCTTCAAGAGTGGCCACAAGAACTACTACTGAAATAGCAAGGATGCCCCAAATAGACAAGAAAATGAAATAAAATGCTGACACTACTTTACTTTTCCAATGAACTTTTAGATCAAATTAGCTGTTATGACCAATTGTAATATCTGACAACAGAGAAGCAAATGCAAGACATTTGATAAACTAGAAGGGTTAGAGAGAAGCATGCCAAGAAATGCAATTCTACTAGTAAATATTTATCAGGTGCTGTTTAAAGCCAGGATGTCAAACATGCAGCCCACAGAACCTTTTCATCTGGCCTGCATGGTGCTTGCCTTGTCTCCTGATCTCCAGAAGGAAATAAGCAGCAGCAACAACAACAATATCCATTTGTAAGATAGCAGTTGGCCATCCAGGCAACTGGGGGAGCTGAGGAGGAGGAAATGAAGCTCCCAGCAGTGAAGGCACAGAGGAAGGCATGTCCTCCCTGGATCTTGCTGCCAGCCATGCAACAACCAGCTTCAACCCTTCTCCAGTTCGAGGACAATATAACAAAAATATGTGTGGCGGGGGTGGGTGGGTAAGACTGAAGGCATGGGTGCAGGGCAGTCTCTCAAGAACTCCAAATTGAGCATTCTTGATTTTAATAAAGCACTGCTTTAAGCCATTTCTGCCCAACGTTGCATATATGCAACAGGGACCAAATGTGTGGACCTGGGACCTGTGGACTGGGCAGAAATGGGTTAAAAGCAGTTAAGGACTTTGTTGGGAAGTGAGCTTTCACAGAAGGGTGCTTCTTTCAATGGGACATGACAACTAAGCAGGTGTAGGATTGCAGCACTGAAGTACTTTGAGATTGTGTGAATGGCCTGTGGGTCTCTTTGTGGAAAAAGGGGAAAATGCCAACTGGCTTAAAAAAAAAGTTAACATTTGTTCCCATTAGGAATATGAAATATCTTACTCTGTCTCTCTAGAGGTGTTAAGTTCCACCTGCTTTTGGTTCTTCTGTGTTTCAAAGATGGATTTGGTTTGTATTATAAATGCTTATTTGTTAGAAATTGTGATCCAAAACACCTTATATATTTCAGTTGGTATTTAATACAGCTTATGAATAGGAACTGCTGCTCTTTTTAGTGGGTAGGTTATGCTATTGTACAGTTTTTAAGATGACAGTGGTTATGTACTGCTCAGGTCATTAACCGCTCCACATGGTAGGAAAACTATTGCAGTGTTTCTCAATCAGTGGTATGGGTACCACCAAGTGGTACCTGCAGGTAACTCACACACCTGCTGTCTGGCAATGAGACCAGTGACACGATGAACAGTAGTAAGAGGCTTGGCTCAGCAGGCAGAGCTCCAAAGTGTGCTTTCTGCATGCTCGAAACAGCCCTCTTGTTCACCCTATTACTGGTGTTTGTCCCGTCGTATCTGGACTCCCAACCTGGAAGTAATTGGTGATGACGTCATCACCAGTTACTTCTGGTGGTACTTCCAAAGTGGAATGGCCAGGGACAAATTTGAAAAATGCTATATTCGAGAGAACAGTGCTTGGCAGAAGTGGTTCTGCTGAAAGGGTAGCTCGTATGATAAATGGGCTCTCCGTATCTTAAAAATACGATCAAGATTTGCATATTTTCTGTCATTTACAACTAGTGAGTTCTAAGGTGAGAACAAAGTGCTTATTTCTGGTCACGACTTGCTTAAGGACATCATTTCCTGCTTAATGACATCACTTCAACCCTCAGCAGGCACCACGAATGCTAACTTAAGCCCCTCTGTATGAAATGGGTTTGACACCCCTGGCTTAAAGAGAGGTATAATGAAGAATCTCTTGATATTGAGACAACTTACACCAGTTGCTCTTCTCTTTTTGCCAATTCCTTGGTTGTCATTCTGCTCATTGCCAGATGTGTAGCTGCTGTCTGTGGCTGCATCTTGAACACTCGAGGCAGCGAGGGCCAAAGTCACACAGTCTCCCTCTCCTGGACCCTCCGGGACGTCTTGGCTTTCAACAAGCTGAATTCTGTAATTTGGGCTTCTCTGGGCTTCTTGTGCACTAAATACTGTGAATCTGTCCACATCAGGGGGAGTTTGTAGGCTGAGTCTCCTGCCATTGGCTACTGAATCAGTCCTGTCAGACATGAGTGGTGATGAAGGAAGAGAAGAGGATTCTTGTTTCACACCAGCCACAACATCTTCATGCATCTGGGATGCAGCGTCCTTCATGACAGTAAACGAACCGATTTCCCTTTGCTCACTTTCTTTGCTTGTGCCTTGGTTGCTGAAGAAATTGTAAACCGAAGCTGTCTTGTCTACAGCCACGCTGCTTTCAGAGAGACTGCGTTTCCGAATAGTTCCAGGAGAGCCTATGGATATTCCTTCCCATTGGAATCCTTCAAGATTAGTCAGGTCAGAGTCTTCACCCAAATCAAGGTTCTCCTGTTCATTCTGGATGAGGGGAACCATCTCAATGCCAAACCTTAAAAGACAAAAATAAAACATTTACAGCTCTTGTGCTGCCTCCTAAGTGTTGTGAACTTGCCGTAAAGCATGATTGCAGCTACTCGAGAGGAGAGTAGGCCAGCACACAGATGTCTGCTGGCTTCACTGTGCTGAAACTGCACTGGGATGGGCCGAGTTTGTGCCAGCCCAGGCAGGCCAGCACAGGGGGTGGGAGAGGGCAGTGAGAGGGAGGAACAGAAGTGGGGAAGGGTTGCTTTCAGGTGGGGGAAGAGGGCAGTCCAGAGAGCAGAACGGGTCCGGAAGGGGAGTGAGATTGGCCAAGGCAGTGTGGGCCAGATCCTAATCCCTGTCCCCATCCTAACTTGCAGTACAATGGCCACTTGGATTCCTGGGCACAGATTCAAGAAGCGGGCATAGATCTAAGTAGTCCCAAAGGGCTACCTGGAGCATTTCTCAAGGTAAGGGGAATAAAATCCCCTTACTCTGTGTTGCACCCCAGCTTGCACCTACATCATGCCGGATCATTAACCGGCATGCCTGCCTGTTACAGCACAAGTTAGGATTATGCCCTTTGTAGTGAAAACTCTGAAAGGAATAACATGGCTGAAACATAAGACACAAACAGCTTGAGCTATCAAGAGAATCAAGCAACATGTTAGAAAGAGGGTTGTGTTGTTTTTTTTAAACACCCACTTCTGGTTCTGTGATGAAAAATGGAGTTTTTAAAAAAAAAATTTTTTTTTTTACAGAAGTTGGATGCTTGGGAAACGCTGCAGAGCTCCACAGGCTCCCCGGAAGATGGCTCCCCCAGAAGATGGAGCTGGCAGCAGGTAAGTAGAAAAACTCCCCCTTATCCCTGGCAGCAGCGCAATCCTAAGGCTTATGTTCCTCCCTCCCTCGGAATCAACTTACCTTGGTTCTCAAATTCTCTGAAAATTTGAGAACCACTGAGCTAGCCTATGACAACCAGATAAACTTCAGCTGAGCCCAGCAGTTCCCACACCAAGCAGAAGGTCAGAAAACCAGTTCTTACTGGATAGGAAGTGGAAGAATTCAGAAAACTGAGCCCCAAAGGGAAGGGTTTAGATAAGAATGAATAGATGGGAATGTAACTGGGACCAGCATGTAATATGAGCTTAGGGGCAGAAACCAGCTTGCTAGCATATCTGTGTGTAAATACTGAAGCTCTTGTCCTTGGGGCAGAGACCTGCCTGCTTGCTTGCCCACTGTGCAGCTTTGTTTGTCTCTCTTCTGTAGAATAAACTTGGAAGCGTTTCAGACTTCAAACCTGTTGCATTTTTGACTTTGCTGCACTAGGGACAAACCAAGCCCCTTAGGAGCTCTAGCAATTTAGTTAACAACACTACCAAAACAATAAACTGCAGTTATAACCAGTAATTAGGGGCAGTCTAAAATGGTAAAAACAAAATAGGGCTTATAAAATGATAAAACGCAATGATTACACGATGAAATTGCTTTAAAATTGATTAAAATGGTAATTAGGAATAAAAACACATAATACCACTTTCAGTCTTTTTTAGTATCTGAAAGTCATGAAATAAAGACATTTTAGACTGCATCTATCGATAACTAAGTTTTATCTGCGTTTTATCTGCATTTTTTAATTAACTGAGTTTTATCAACAACTTTTATCATTGTTTTATCAACAATGGTGCCATACCATACCATAGGAAAAGGTGCAAAAGAGAGCGACTAAGCTGATTACGGGGCTGGGGCACCTTCCTTATGAGGAAAGGCTACGGCGTTTGGGCCTCTTCAGCCTAGAAAAGAGACACTTGAGGGGGGACATGATTGAGACATACAAAATTATGCAGGGGATGGACAGAGTGGATAGGGAGATGCTCTTTACACTCTCACATAATACCAGAACCAGGGGACATCCACTAAAATTGAGTGTTGGGCGGGTTAGGACAGACAAAAGAAAATATTTCTTTACTCAGCGCGTGGTCAGTCTGTGGAACTCCTTGCCACAGGATGTGGTGCTGGCGTCTAGCCTAGACGCCTTTAAAAGGGGATTGGACGAGTTTCTGGAGGAAAAATCCATTATGGGGTACAAGCCATGATGTGTATGCGCAACATCCTGATTTTAGGAATGGGTTAAGTCAGAATGCCAGATGTAGGGGAGAGCACCAGGACGAGGTCTCTTGTTATCTGGTGTGCTCCCTGGGGCATTTGGTGGGCCGCTGTGAGATACAGGAAGCTGGACTAGATGGGCCTATGGCCTGATCCAGTGGGGCTGTTCTTATGTTCTTATGTTCTTATGTTCCTCAAAGTACTGAAGCCTCAAAGCTTTTTAGCCACAGCATTATAGAAGATCCATAAATGAACAGGCTCTCTCTTCATCATCAGAATCTATACCATCCTTACAACACATCAAGTAGCTGCCTACTGAAAGGTTAACAACAATTTTCTCTATAAATGGACTAAACTAGCAGGCTATCTGAAAAGCAATACAAACAGTTGGCTTCTTACCAAAGATGACAAGATCTCACTGATCATACTTACTCATTAACGAATTTTCTCTAATCACAGCCTCTCCTTAAGAGCTAGAAATCTGAAACTGATGTAGTGAGTCTGGTTCACTGAGCTTAGTATATGACAGTTCTTTCTGGCTAAGATTCTATCTTGGAACTATGGCCAGGTGAAACTTAACTGAAAGCCACTGGTGAGGTATGCTGACAAGGGAGTTGAAATCACAACTACAGAATTGCAGAAGCCGTATACAGCTGGTGCCTGATCGTCTGTGGATTTTTCATCAGTGAATGTGACTCAATGTGGGTCCACCAACCCGCGTTGAGTCTCAATCAGGCCTGACCTGAACCCTCCAAATGTGACCGGAGATTGTTCTGAGGCCCAGGGAAGCCGCACATGACCGCCTGTGGCCTCAGAATGCCTTCTAGAGGCAAAAAAAATGCTACTTCCAGGTTTCATTTGAAACACCCTCTGGACATGACCAGAGCTGTGCTTTCAGAGGGTCCAGTGTGCCTGGCCCATGGGTTTGGAGGGTCGTGTTTGGAGTTTCACTACCCATGGCTTTCGATAACCATGGGGGTTCTGGGAACAGAACCACTGCGGATACCGAGGCACAACCTGTATGTAAATAACTGATATTAATGTGAAACCGTATCTTGCCCCTTATACATACTTGCTAAGAGAGGTAAGCGTTTCAAAGTTTATAGTCTACAAACCTTGGTAATCCTTTGCCCAGTTCTTGTTTCTTCTTTGTCACCTGCTGAATGACATGCTCCCAGTTTATGTTTCTACGAGACACACTAATAATTTGCCGTAAGGTGGGTTTCAGGCCTGAATCTTTCTCCATTTCATTCTTTCGATGGCCACTAACATTCCTAATGCGCCTTGCACTGTTGAGGTTAGGTTCAGGTAGATGCGATCCTGTTTTGCTTTTCAAATTGGTGCGCCATGTTAAGTCTCTTTGGAGAGAAGCTGGAAGACCAGGAAGAAGAGGACCCAAGAGCTGCCCTCCTGCACCTTTCTGAAGCTCATGATTTAAATGGACATCATAGCCTTCCTCTTCGAGATGATGGTTTGATTTTGTAGCATTTTCTTCACCATCTCCTTCTAGTGATGCTTTCAAGTCCACATCTATATTGGGCTGGCAGTTCGATAAGGTGTCCATCTGAGATTCATATTTATCTGTGTTCCCCAATTCTCTAAGATAGTTATCTTTTTTAGTGGCAGTATGGTCAAATTCAGAAAGCTCACGTGATAAACAAGGACTGGAGAGAATGCATTTGTTTCCCACTGTTCCACCATAGTTCTCCTGCAATCCATCTGTTTGGGGGTCAAGCATCTTCAGGGAATGTGCAGGACCCTCAATACTCCATTCTTCATTTTTGTCAGTCTGCTTACCTCTACAAGGGCTTGAGCGAGAGTTTTGCAAAGCACGACCACACTGCACATCGTCTTTGGCCTCCTGCAATACTTCATTTAGGTTTTCCATATCAAGTACATTTCTGATGCTTTTTAAATTATTATAGTCATATTTATGGCTCAGCCTGGATACATAACAGGAAGAACTGCTAGCTTCCACATTTAGTTGGCTCTGGCCCTCTCCAGAAGATGAGGCGAGCAGAACCTGGACATCCTTTAAGCGATGCTTCAAACTTCTCTTTTGGGAAGGCTTTATATCTGGTATAGACAAAAGTGGCGATTTCAGTGATGGCATCCTGTTCCCTTTGCTTTCAGCTTGGTCTGATTTTTTCTCAGTTGTGCATTCTGTTGGGCCCTTGAATGGTGCAGGTTTTTTGGATACCACTTTGGAATTAGAAGATACTAAATTAGTCTCATCGCATTTTTTCACTTTCGGGTTATTGATTTTAGCAGCTGCACATTTTGGAGACAGTTGTGAGGATGGCAGATTGACAGAATTAGCTTGCTCTGAAATTTTAATTGTGGTCTCATCAGACAATGGCTGCTGTTCTATTGTTTTCTGAGAGGGATAGGGAGCCCAACGATTTGTCTTTTCTCGGGAGGGACTATTGCACTTTCTATTGACTTTGGAGGTCTTACTGCCTGGTTGCTCAAAAATGTTAATGTTAGGAGGAAGCTCATCACTAGTGAAATCCAATAAGCAACTCATGTTGTCCATTTCATTAGCAAGGTCTGTATAAGATGTCACAGGACTCTCCCTCTGCCATTGCCACCGATACCTTTCTACACTGTATTTATCCTGTATACTCTTGCTTTTTGACCAAGAAGCATCCACACTGTCTATCTGGGAGCTATTATTTGCAGCTCTGTTTCTTCCTGAATTCCATCCACTTCCACTTTGTTGACCAGGATGCCAGTTTCCTGCAGAGTTTTTGGTCTGCCAATTAGAAAAGCTATTCTTCCTTTCAGAATTCCAGTTGGGACTTCTTCCCCTACTGCCATGATGCCAACTTGATGTTTCTCCTCTAGAATTCTGATGCCAAACACCTCTAGTATTCCCATAGTTATATCGATTTAAAGGTGCTCCAGAATTATTTTGATGCCATCCAGGCCGTGCTTTTGAGCTGCTAAGGTGTCTGTTTGTGTTATTAGGAAGAGTGTCAGGATGTGTGAATTTGCTCTGTCTGGAATTCAAGAAGCCATCATTTTCCCATTTCCAATCCCTCTGTCCACGATGATACCTCGATGAGGAATCGTAAGTGTCTCTGTCATTGTAAGAGGTTCTATCATCTTGTCTTCTTTGCAATCTCCTACGATCAGTTTCATGGTTTGGATGGCATGCTTCACCTGCCCTATAAAGACACAAACATGTTTATTTACTGATTACTGAGTCTATTTCCATGCACTCTTGATAATTGTGCAATGATTAAGTTTTGCCTAAAATCTCTGAGCACCACTGACTTTCATGTTGTCACAAACTACAGCATGCATTGCAGAACCAAGTCTCAGCCTAGGCCAGCTTTCAAGTGATGCGCTGAAAAATACCCGGTTGAGAGGCAGAAGCATCATACACAAATCAAACTACTGCACATTACTTTTTTTTTAAAGATCCATCACATAAGTACTCCCTGCATAATTACATTGTACAGAGCTGTTAAAGGAAAACTAAGATTAACTGCCACTAGTAGCATAATAGTGATGGCAGGCAAGCTCTTTTCATCACAGAATTGTTTCTTCTGCCGGTAATGGGCAACCACGGCAGAAGCTAAGGACCTCTGGAAAGTAGTGAGAGGACCTCACAATCCTGCTGAAGAATATGGAAACTCTCTTCTGACTTTCTGCATTATTCATCAGGAAGAGAAACAACAACATCTCAAACCTCCAGAGTTGGCCAAGGACATTCTGCCGTTTAAGCAAAAGACAAGATGGTGCCCTACTCAACCCATGCAAGCGTGCTGGCGACCCTGGGGGAAACTCTGCAGTGAGCCCCCTTGCTACTTCACACCCCCTACCTCCCAATTAAACACTTTTTGATTTTTAAACTCCCAATTAAACTAGTATTTTAAAATACTAATGTTGCAGCCAATGGCATAACTCTCAGATCCCAACATTCAGAGCTAGTGATAATGAGGCTACTGAATTTTTCTGGGTTAGTAAATGTAATTATTCTACATTTTATCATTGGTCTCACTGACATATAACATGGTTAGGCTGTCTGCATGCATCTCTACTGGAGACAAGCTATCTCCATTCCGCACTCAGAGACTGAACAGCTAGAGCCCGGGGGGGGGGGGGAACGGACCCTGAGATATAGCAGTTCAAACAAAAAATTTTATGAGGCGTTCCCTAAAAAGCAAAAGGGACTGCTTGTGTTTTCTAGCAGCTGTCACTAACTACAAGGTAGAGGTAGCTTATTAAACTGGGACAGTAAGAACTTAAAGAGGAGCTGCCTTGTTTGTTGCTTTTTGCTGCAACAGAATGAGGGCCCACTCCTATCCAACTTTCTAGTCCTGATGCAGCTACAATGCTGCCCCAAGGTAAGTGAACAAGCGCTCCCTTACCCTGAGGGGGCCTCCGTGACCATCCCTTCACCACAGAATGCAGTGTCCACCCCACTGGCAAGGCTGCATTGGCACTAGGAAGTTGAATAGGATTGTGCCCAGAGTTTAGTAGCACTTTAGAGCCTAACCCAGCGATTCTCAAACTATCCGGGAGTTTGAGAACTGCTCTTTGTGGGGGCAAGGGGATGGCATCACCATGATCATGCTACCACCAGGGCATTTATTTTATCACAAACTTTTGTCAACTAAAGTCCACTTCATTAAGAGTTACCAAAAAGAAAGCTTTTCAGTATGAACATATACACACTCCTGGAGAAAAAAAAAATGTATTTCTGCAGCTTTGTTTGTCCTTCATGGGTACGGTTATCGTTTCTGGCTAACTCTTCTTCTTCCCCTCCCTACATATGCTGCAATAGCTCTACCTTATACAGCACATGTGTGCTTTAACTCACAATGCATGACTACAAGCCATAATAGCTAAATAGAGCTTCCATGTATAGAGGCCGTATACCCCTGCATACTAGATAATTGTTCCCCCTCCCCCCAAAAAAGACAAAGAAGTTCAGTGTCCTGCTTTTGAACTTCACTGGGGTATCTGGCTGGATACCTCCAGATTAGATGCACCTGTAATCCAGCAAGGCAATTGTGATCTTGAACAGCTTATATAAAAGTCAAACAGGATGCAAATATGGCCATTATTTTTTCTTAAATCATGATTAGAAGATAATAAAAAGCCAATTGAAAAAGAAACAGGACAGGGAAAGAGAATGAGGGAGGGATAGATACAGCAGGAAGACAGATGAAAGTAGGATGGAATAGAGGAAAAAGTGGGAGCTTTACTAAGGAGAAATGAGGCTGAAATGGAAAGGTAAGGACAAATGAAAGTGTGACTGAGATTGCAAAATATAAGAGAGGAATATTCAGAGAGCAGAATGAGAGAGAAAGAGAGAGAGCGCTCAGAAACTCTCTTCTTGTGACATGAAGGTGGATAAGAAAATTGAGAGAAAGGGGTGGAAAGACTGGAAAACAAAAAAAACAAAGAGTGGAAGGGGGAGGTAGTCAAGTTAAACAAGGAATAAGCATTCTGAAAAGATAAAAGAAAAACAGATGCAGGGAAGAGAAGCAAATGAATTTTCTAGAAATACACACCTACATACACACCACCCCTCTACAGGGGTTCAAGGAGAGGTACCAAATGCAAAATTACTGCCTGTTTTGTCCCACTCCTGTCACATGTTAAGTAAGCCACAGCATCTTTGTAGGATGGGAGTGAGGAGGTGGAGCAGCCCATTCCTCTTGCTGTGTTTACTACTCAACTGGCCTGGTAAGCTGAAGCCTGCATTTGAAGTTTCAGCATAAAGTGCCTTGACAGGTTGGTCCAAATAGCCATGCTGCCAGGCACAGTTTGGAGGAAGAGGAGGAGCCCAGGGCTGCAATCCTGTGCACTTCCCTTGAACTAAGCCCATTGGACATAGCGAGACTGAATAGGTATGCCGAGGATTGCGCTGCAATCTTGGGACAGGTAAGAGGTTGGACAGGTAAGAGGTAGTTAGATAGGGGCAGAGAGACTGAAGGAGCTGTGCCTGGAGTAAGACACAGGAAGGGGGGGAAGAGAGAGACTGAAGGAGCAGAGAGGGAAGGAAAGACTGAACAAGCTGTGAGAAAGTTGGGGAGAGAGACTGCTGCTAGTGGAGTAGACTGACAGGCCAGGGGGAAGAAGGAGCTGGAGAGAACCAAGAGAGCCTGACACATCTGCAAGTGGTGCAGAAAGACACTGGGTTAAAGGAGACACACTGGTTGAAGGAGCTGCATAAACCACATCAGAGAAAGAAAAGAAAGAACACTGAGAGACCTCCTGCAAGCAGAGTGGATGGATGTTTGCAGGGGAAGAGAAAGCAGAGATTGCAAGAGCCAAGAGTGGAGGGGAGACAAGAGTAGGAGCAGGGGAACACACAGTCTCTTACCGAAGACACAGTTTCGTGCTTGTTGCATGCTGCTGCCTTGGTGTGACAAACACGCATAGTCTGCTGTCAGAAGTGCACACGCATAGCTGGGTTCTGAGCAATGCAGGCATTTCCAGATTGCTCATCAGGTCTGCCATACCCTTCGAGATCAGGGTGGGTAAGATTGCAGAGATGGGTGTGATGTGGCAGATTCTGCCAACTAGATAATTACTGCCTGAGATAACTGTGCCTGAAACTTGAGCAGTTGGCCACCTCTCATCTTGCCCACAACCCAGAGGAGAATGCTTGAACTTACCCACAGCACCCATGAATTTAGCACCACCTTTTACCAGTGTCCAACATGTCACATACATTATCTTCACGTAAACAGGGGTAGTGGCAGGGATCAATGAGATAGGGAACTGGCTGAGGGCCTATGTCCACCAGCTCAGGCTGCCCCCAAATCTTTAATACCAGTATCAGACCCCAATGAGCTATCAGGAGATGGGGAGGGGGTGCAATGGGGGGCCCCATGCAGAGCTTTGACCCAAGGCCCCCAACTAGCCAGCATGCAAGTAGTGTCAACATTATTACCCCTGCACTGCTGATGGAGGGCTGAGGCCAAAAGAGCCACGTTTAAGATCACCAAGTAAATTCATGGAACATTTGGGTTTTTGCATCCACAAACTGCCCTCCACACAACCCATGCCACTGGACCTTCTACTCATAAGTTCATTTCAGGGGAGGCATCAATTCCGTCTAAGAAGTTTGCCCTCCCCTTTCCAAATTAAGCCACTTGGACTAGCATTTTCCTACTGGCCATGCTGCAACTGTCTCACAGCCTCAAAGCAGCAGCACCAGGCATCCAACAGCAGCTGTCATCCTGAGACAGCTCACTACTTGGGCGCTGCTAGGGAGGGAGGTGTGGCAGCGACAACAGCAGCTGCAGCCGAGGATGCCTAGTTCTTTACCCTTAGTGCTACTAACCTTTATCTCATCCCTGCACACAGGGTGATTCTAGGATGGCAACAGACAGGTGGGAGCACCCAAACCATTAGCATGGAGCTTTGCATATGCCCAGCCAATACAGATGAGACTCCTCTCAGATGGAGAAGATGCTTAAACCAGGATTTGTGCCAAGCAGTAAGATTCAGCTCTGTACAGGTTCAAGGAAGGTTCTGGAATCTTTTTGAAGCTTTTTTTGTAATTTTCTTAGCATTTGTTATTACTTCAATTATTTAACAGCTAGGATCCTGTAGCAGTTCTGGTGTTGCACTTGGGCCTGGAACATCCAGATTCAAACCCCTGCTCAGCCACAAAGCTTCCTGAGTGACCTTGGGCCAGTCACCATCTCTCAACCTCACAGAGTTGTTGTGAGGTCAAAAGGAGAGAAGGAACCAGGTACATCACTCTGAGCTCCTTGGATGGTATAAAAATGTGAAAATAAAGGTGTGAGTTAAATGTCAACCTTTACTCAAAAGGGGGGGAAGCATTTTTTGTATTGGCAACCTTCAGTCTCGAAAGACTATGGTATCGCACACTGAAAGGTGGTTCTGGAACAGCATCTAGAGTGGCTGAAAAGGCCAATCCGGGAGTGACAATCCCTTCCACACCGGGAGCAAGTGCAGTCTGTCCCTGGTCTGTCTCCCTGGCTATTGGCCTTCCTTCTTTGCCTCTTAGCCTCAGACTGTTGGCAAAGTGTCTCTTCAAACTGGGAAAGGCCATGCTGCACAGCCTGCCTCCAAGCGGGCCGCTCAGAGGCCAGGGTTTCCCACTTGTTGAGGTCCATCCCTAAGGCCTTCAGATCCCTCTTGCAGATGTCCTTGTATCGCAGCTGTGGTCTACCTGTAGGGCTTTCCTTGCACGAGTTCTCCATAGAGGAGATCCTTTGGGATCCGGCCATCATCCATTCTCACGACATGACGAAGCACAAGAGGAGAAACTAGGCTGTTTAATGATGCAATGCAACATTTGACCTTTAATAAGACTAGAGTTCAAAAGTACAGGAGCCAAAACAGAGAGGTTTGAAGTCTGTCATGAGTATTCAAAAGGTAGCATGCACATTCCCTTCTGGATCTCAGTCTCACTTTTGGCCACTACCATCAATCCTACTCACTTTCACTGGTAAGCCCCATCCTTGAAATGTCTCACAGTACCATTTGTGGGGACAGTCAAGCAGACACTACTAGCCAGTCTGAAAACCCCCTAATTTTTCACACATTTGCAGTACAATATTTTCAGGTTAGGCTTTAAGGAATGAATTCTATTGCACAAGCCCATGTGCATTATCCCAAAAGCTCATTATAAGCAAGTTTAGAAACAGATTTGTTTCTTCTTACCAATATAATTATACAACGTTCTTTGGCACAAGAATTATTTTATAGTGCTCAAGACAGTAACTTACTGCTCCCCAAATGATCAACTACAATCGACGAGGAAGAATGAAAATTCACTGAAAACGTTTCGAAGGGCATGATCTTTCTAAAACATCAGAAAAACATCTGCATGCTTTTCTCAAACTTTCTGAAGAAGCCAAACTGGAAATTCTTCACTGAGGCAAGTTTTTTTTTTGCTCTACAGACACCAGCTGTTTTGCCAAGTTTTAAGCAGGACAAAAAAGTTTCGGTTTGCATGCATCATGTATAATGTAATGCTGCCAAGGCCGTATATTTGCAATTCTTGTGCACTGGCAATCTGACGACAGACTATCCACAGGACAGAATTCAGGGTTGCCAAGAAAGCAGTATATCATAGATGTCTCATACTCATCCAAAGAGAAATGCTGCTTTAACTAAAGATAATACAATAATCCTAGCAAAATTAACCTGAATATCAGAACTACTACATCCTATTAAAAAAAAAATCAAAATACCCACAGCAGAATGTTACAAGGGCTATTTTTCCTTTCTCCCTGTAGGCCACTGAAGACATAAGGATAGGAAAATTTCACACTATGGCGTTCATCTTCACAACCCCTGATCATGGGTCTGCTTAAGGTTTCAAGTTCCAGTCCCCTTTTAACTCTGACAAGACTCAAACTCTCTCCAGTAGTTCCATACATGGACTTCAATTATTACTGAATCTGTGGATCATTGCAACCTCCAAGGAGAAAGTCACAAAAGCTGTGCCTCAATGATGATTTTTTTTTCTTATCAGCCAACATAAGATCATAAAATGGAAAAAAATGAGCAACTGCCAGTAATAAGGCTTGGTGAACTTCTTTCTCCTCTGCCAAGACTGGCTACTATGAGATCTGAATTCTTTGTAGAGAATCCAAACACTGGAGTACAGCAAAACAACTAGAAAGAGACTTCTTGTATAAAAGCTAAGAGAACAACATTAACGAATAGGACAGTAATTTATAACAAAGAATAGATGAGTTTGGATAAAACGTTCCACCTGTGGGAATGGAAGGAACTTCCACTCATGGGGACACAGGGACACACAAGGGGGTGGTCCACTGATTCCTCCATATTTACCACCTCCCAAATTGGTTTCACAGGGCCAGCAACCAGGGAGGGATTCCCCTTCCCTCCACATATGAGGGGAAGGGCTTATTGCTCAAGTAGCAGGACTTCTTCCCCCTGGAAGAATACAGATTTGGGATATAACCCAAGTATATTCTGGTTCTTGTAAACTACCAAAGGTAGCATGATAAAAACCATGCACTCTTCAGAGCAACTTCAAAAGGCTGAAATACGAATATGCAATTAGGCAGAAAAGAAACAAGAAACTGGCTACATTGAGTGGAGAATTTCATTCAAGACCCAAATGCATTTCTGAACAACAGTGAAATAAAAATGGTTCCAGGTCCACTCGATAGACCTTTGAAACTAGACTGTGCAAGTCCTCCTGACTTGGAGATTGTCCAGGTTCCCAATAATAACTTTTACAGTCAATGTTTAAAAGGTACCCAATTATGCCCACTGAAACATAGTGCATGCCCCTTACTCTGAATGCACATTCATTTTGCCTGGTATAAAAGGTAGGTTATAAATGCTACAAGCTTAGTACTGTGACCTGCAGCAAAAGGTCATCTGACTTTGCCATGCGCGGTACGCATGCACGGCGTTAAGTGAAGAACAGCGTAACTCAAGAAAGAACCTCAATATCTGTTTCAGTGTAAGCAGGCAAGAGAAAACCAACTGCCAGTCACAAGACAGCAGGAACATTCTGCTGTTCTTTGTATGGATAAGGGGGAGAACACACATTCATCAAGTTTAAAAGTTAAACTTCAGAGTTATCTATTCTGAAAACATTATCCAAAGACTGCATGGAGAACACTGACATTGAGTAAGTTACTATTTTTAGTATACAACAACTATGCCCTTCCCAACTGCATGGAAATGCCAACTGGACTCAGAGCACAATACAGCTTTTGGTCACATTTCTCTATAATTGAAATTATACAAACTAACTCTGCAACTACTACGAAAAAGTGGAAACACTTACCGGTTCTGCTCATTTCTTTGTTTGATTAATTGAATGAGTTCCTGGTCAAAGTATTCTTCAGCAGCCTCTTCCTTCCCCTCTTCTCCGTCTTGGGCTTCAGCATTGTCTTTGTGCAGCTGGCTGGAGATGTGCTTCGCATACGCGGACAAGCCCACCACAGTCACTCTACACACTAGGCACTCATGATTGCTGTCCCTGGGGAGAGATGGAGAAGGTGGACATTCAATCCTTCCCACAGGCATGGCAAACAAGGTTGATCTTACTTGGTTTCCTCTGAACGTGCGTCTCAGTCAATTCAGGCACCAGGTCTTATAACCTATGCTGTATTTTTAAAGCCTTACGAATGTATAACTTTAACAGTTTTAGTTGATGATTTCTTGGTGGATTTCAGATTTTTTTCCAACAATCAAGAGGTGAAAGACTTGGTAATAATTGGTGTCAGCTGGAATTCTTCTTGGATTGCTGTACTCAAAACCTGGTCAGAGGAAACATGCTGAGAGTGAGTGGCAGAGTGGAGGGCTTGCAGAGCTAGCAGAAGCTGCTCTGAAGCACCTCCATGGTGCCAGCTGCACTGAGAAAATGTAGCTAGGGAGGCTAGTTTTAATCTCTGCCTTAGCATTCCTCCAATGAAAGCCAGCAGAGCAGAGGGGAGAACACCTTTCGGCAGCCAATCCCAACACAGTGTAACCTAAACTGGACAGCTGGCACAGTGACCTGGAATTCAAAGACTCCACAGCACAGCAAATGAAAAGAGGGCGTCTTTGGTGCACTGTACTTTATTTGGTTCAGAAGATGCATGTGAAGTCCACTCTCCACTTTGCACAGATTAGCCAAAAACAAAAATTATTTCAGTTGGAGGAAGCTGTCAACTCGGTTAGACAAGTGGCTGAACTCTGGTTTTGGAGAAGACTGCAACAACAACAACAGTATTTATATACTGCTTTTCAACAAAAAGTTCACAAAGCGGTTTACAGAGAAAATCAAATATCTAATGGCTCCCTGTCCCAAAAGGGCTCACAATCTAAAAAGATGCAAAAGAATACCAGCAGACAGCCACTAGAAAAGACACTGCTGGGGTGAGGTGGGCCAGTTACTCTCCCCCTGCTAAATAAAAGAGGAGGGGAGAATAACTGGCCCACTTTACCCCCCCCCCAAAAAAACTCCACCCTCACATTTTGTTTTCTGAGTTCAATTTTAGAGAGAGACACCAGGCCTTGCATTGCTTTGCACAAACCATACACACAAACAAAAACTCAACCAGTTTGTAACTCAGTGGTAGCTATGTGGTGCTTTGAGCACAGATGGTACCAGGTTCAAATCCCCGCATGACCAGGTAAGGTTAATAAAGACAGCTATATGGATCCTTGGAGAGACGCCCATCAGTGTAATCCAGTGGTTCTTTAAACTTTTTATCCCAGGATCCACTTTTAAGAATGATAATCTGTTAGGACCCACAGGAAGCAATATCATTAATCTAGAAGTGACTTAATAGCCGGAAGTGACATAATCAAGCAGGAAATGTTTTTAATAATCCTAGGCTGCAATCCTATCCACATTTACCCAGGAGTAAGCCCCAGAGTAAGCCTATCATTGTTAAAGGCATATACATTGTAGCCTAGTGGTATTCAAACTGGGATGTCGTGACGCCCCAGCCTGAGGGCCCTGGCCTCTGCCCCCTTGAAGGGCAGGGGGGAAGGCAGCTAACTGGGCTACATGGACTGGGATGTACCCACCAGTCCCTGCAGCAGCCTTCCCAGGGTGTGGGGAGCCCTGCGCGAGAGTCTGCAGAGCTTCCCAGCATGCAGAAAGTGAAAGTGGAGCGATTATGCTCCACTTCCAGTTTTGCAGAAGTGGAGCCCAATCGCTCCACTTTCTGCAGGTTGGGGAGCCCTGCAGGTTGCAGCAGCCCAAGGAGGCTGCTGCAGGAACTGGTGAGTGCATCCCAGTCTCTGCAGCCCCCTTGAGCGATGCGATCCTGGGGATCACATCGCTGCCTTCCCCCTTTCCCCCGCTGCCTCCCCCCTCCCTTCAAGCACTTACTGTGGCTTTAAAACTCCCAGAGAGTTTGAAACCACAGCTGTAGCCTGTTAAAAGTACAGAATCTCCCCAAATGCAGTCACATACCATGTTGGCATGGTAAAATTGAAACATTGTAAATTAATGGTGACGCACCTGAAATCGGCTTGTGGCCCACCTAGTAGGTCCTGACCCACAGTTTGAGAAACTGTGGTGTAAACCATGCGTATAGGTGGTCCAATGGTCCGATAGTATAAAGCAGGCAGCTTCCTTATTTCTGTGCCTTCCTGAAAACCACTCTTGAAAGGTCTGGAGATCCTCTGGAACAGATTTTAACTAATGTAAAGTGCTGCAACCCTTCTTTAACCCATCTGTTTGCAAGTGAGGCAGTTACCATCAGTTAGGATTCTTGGAGTACAATCCCGTAGCACTCTTGTGCCTCCATAGCTGACCTGGAGGCTTCACAAAAGTGCCATGAGGCACTTCTGCACCACTGCAGGAGTCAGCAGGCTGGTGCACGGAGGTGCGCTGACCTCCACAGCACCGACTTAAGGTAAGTTTGCACCAGCGGTGAGTCACTGGTGCAGGGGTCTGGTGAGGGCAGGGGCATTCTGGGACAGGGAAGGGTGGGCAACGGGTTTGGCTAGTGGGAGAACTGGGCCTATGAGTGGGTGGGATCAGGATTTGGCACTTAGGCCAGATCCTAATCCCCTCTCCTGGGTGGCTTGGCCTACTGCTGGGCTCCTTGGATTTGTGCTACTTCTTTAGGTGGTGCAGATCCGAAAAGCCCTGTTTGACCCACTGCCGCATTGCTTGGGGTAAGGGGAATTAATTCCCCCTGCCCCAAGTTGCTCTGCAGCCAGCCCCAACCCTGCTCTAGATGTAGTGCAAGCCAGCTGGCGTGCCTGCTCCCAGGGTAAGTTAGGATTGGGCTGTTGGGCTGCAATCCTATCCACACTTATCTGGAAGTAAGCTCCATTCTCTATAATGGGACGTCTGAGAAGACATGCATAGGATTGGGCTGTCAGCGATATCCAAGAACAAGAGTTCATAGAGAGCTCCACTCTGTAACCATTATATGCACAATGGGTACTTGCAGATGGAAAGGAAAATCAATCTTCACAGAGATATTGATGTTATACTGGAAACTCTTTGTCGTCTTTATTCCAACACCCCCATGGAAAGGAATGAAAAGAAGAGAATTTGTGTATAGCATCTCAGATTTTGAAAATATAGGATTAATGACCGAAACTTTGTTCAAGATCCATGTGACGCTGACCACATTGCCAACAATGTGGCAAATACTGGCAGCCCACTCATCGGCTTTCAATCACTATTTAAGAGTTATTGTGCCAAGACATCTATTGTTTTTAGCCTTTGGTAATCTATTAAAGGAAGAACAACCACATATTTCACTTTACATTAAAGTTGCATGCCACTGTCTACTTGTAATGTGGGTTTCAGCACAGCTGTGCAATCACTTGACAAGAATATTCTTTAATGAGGTGATACAAACCCCCATCTCCTCCTGGGCCACAACCATCTTCACTATTCTTTAAAGAATTTCTATCAAAGGAAACGGAGGTCTAGGAATCTTCTTCCACCTCTGCAATTTCTAAATATGTGAAAGTCAAAACCAAGTAAAAAAAGATTCTTCACCCACTCACAAGATATTAGACTAACATCTTTCAACATGCTTTATTAAGAGAGACCAGCTGATTGTTAGAGACCTGATAAAGAGACTTTCAAATGGATAACATATGCACTTGAAGCTCACACACAGGCAAAGGTCAAGCTTGGACTTTTGCAAGTCTAAGCAACCACAGACAAAGCAACCCTTGCATTACATGAAAACATTTTCAAAACCTCCCAAATCAGTTTGTAAAAGGACATGGGAGTTGGCTGTTCACAGAAAGTCAAAAATCCTACTAGGCAGGCCCTGCCATTGACCAAAGCTCATTCTATGAATCCCTACCAAAGTTTTTAAACTAATATGTGAATATTAGTGCATTAGAATAATAGGTGAATGCAGTAAGAGACTGCATCAGATTACTCAGAAAAGTTATCTGTTCCAAATGTGTACTTTAAAATGGCACACACTTAAAAACCTCCAAAACAGTTACTCAAAAACAGAATTTATTTTGCTGATTCAAAAAATAAATAAACCAGCAATTTGGACCATTTCGTCACCCTCTACACCAATTCGTGTTTCATATTCAATAGTAGGCATTTTGCAAACTACTTTGAGGCACTTAATATCCAAAAGAGGACTTAAGCATGTGTGCATTGCTAATGCACCAGCTACATTTGCTCAAAATAGTCATCCCCTGTACAAAATACCTTAGAACACTCAGAACGCTTCCCAGATTTCTCCACATTTCCTCATTGCCCATATGAGAGTAAAGTTCCCTTTGCATATAAACATCCAAATAACTGCACAAGGAACAAATGGCTTCTGGATTTAGATGGAAAGGCCTTCAAGCAAATGTTCAACTGTGAGGCTTGCATGCAATGCAAAAAGCAAACCAGCCCCCAAGTACTACAGGCTTAAGCACTGTAGTAAGTTTCCCACTGATCTAAATAGGACACATTCACCCCCACCCAAATGTGAATGTTAAACTGAGAATAGATCAAAGAAGAGTAGAGGAGAATTTGAAAATGACCCAAACTAAAAAGCTCCCTTGACCTGCTATGGTTCCTACCTATACATCTAAATGGAAGGGAACCCCATCAACTGAAAAAAGCAAAAAATAAATAAATTAAAAAGCCACTCACACCCCCAAAACCAACCATTTCAATTCTTAAGCCAATGTTTTAGAAAAGCTTTTTAAAACAATTATTCTAAAAATTAGCTGGAATAAGCAATCTCAAGTTACACTGCTCAAGTTACTGTTGATGACACTTTGGTATCAGAGCAACCGTTCCTCAGCTGTTCAATGATGGAACAGATGGATTCTTATTGCCAGCATAAGGTCAGTCAGTCGTACAACATCTGATGCTAAGTGTGAACAAAGGCCTCATTTGGTCCAAAGAGAACTGAAGAATAAATACCTCTGTGTCTGCCATCTGCTTTACAGGTCTTACTCCAAATCTTTCAAAAAGGTAAAGAAAGAGAAAGCATCTTTCCTGGACAGCCACTAACATTTTATGAGCATTCGCTCCACCACTAGAGATTATGGGCACAAGTACTCCACTTTGGACTACTACCTGAGATCCAATTTAGTACTCTCTCTAGTATGGCTAGTAGTTCAAAAAAATTTTTGACTGGCAGCTCCCTTGACCTACTGGGCCATTGGCCATGACTCTGCATTAGGGCTATAGTCCTATACGTTGTATAGGGCAGCAGACTTTTCATAAGGATTCCACAGCTCCCCTGGTTGGTTTCTGCAGCTCCCTGGGGAGCCACAGCTCACAGTTTGGGAACCACTGTGTTAGGTAGATGCCTCTTGGCAGCTCACAAACTGGTCATGACAAAGGACAGCCACCCCGTCATGATCAGTTGTAGCCCTTCCGAGCATGTAGCCTCCATTTTTAGCTACAATGGACCTAATCAACTCATTGTGACCTATCCCCCCATGGATTTTTCGACTCCATTTTAAGCTAGCTATTTAAAAAAGGCAAGGCACATAGTTGAGGATGGTTTCAAACCACTGACCTTTGAATTATGAGACTGGCATCCCTTTATTGCACTATTCTACTGACACTAAACAGTGAATTACCAGAGACAGTAACCAAAGTCAGGATTCTCAGATTCAGTCCAATGGCTTCATCCATCTACAATGGAAGTTGACTGGAAAAACAGATGCACTAATATTGACCACAGAACCTAGACCCATAAAACTCAACAGTCAAGCACACTGGATCCTGAACCCATACACAGAATAAAGACATCATTCATTTGAAGTCAGAGCTGGCCAATCCATGAAGTGAACAACGCTGCTCACATCAGTCGCAGATGGAGGAGCAGCAATAGATGCCCACTGCCTTCCTCCAGTCCAGATGGAATCTGTCTTTTTACCCACCCCATCCTCCACACAGGCTTTTTTTAAAATCAAAGTAGAAAATGCGAAGCTTACTGGGACTGCTCCTGGCACAACCTGTGTTTCCGGCTTCGTTCAAAGGGACTGCTCTTAGGAAATGCCTTATTTAAAGAGTCTGGTGGAGGAAGAAGCACGATGAGAAGGTGGGGAAGATCACTATGCTCCAAGAATTGGAACACAGCAATCTTCCCCATATAATCAAAACAGGAAAAAAATCAAATTTCTCTTTCCCCTCATGCAGATTCTTTGAATGAAGCAGGAAATACGGGCTGCACTGGGAAGGACCCCATCATGCCCCACATTTCCTGTTTTGATTAAGGAGTCAGGTACAGGCTGCAAGTGGGGTGGGTGTAATCAGCAGAGTAGAAAGCCTCAGCCAGACCAATAGCTTCAACCAGCCCTGGACTCAGCTGTACCTAGCGATGGGCATGATTGCGGGTGGAGATTTTATATGTAACCAATTCTTTAAGATGTTAATGCACACTCCAAATAATTTGAAATTTTTTTTCAACATGAACAGGGGTTCTTCTGGGACACTGAAGAGCTTAGTAGCTCTAACTCTTAGTTCATTTACTATATGGCATGGTTAACCACTTTTCCTTTCAATTTTTTTAATGAAAAGATCAGTGCAATTTCAAATACTGAAAGACACTTTAAAAATGGTATCCAGTCAAGGAGATCTCATACAAGAGACACATCTGTGTTGCAAAACACTGCATAGAGTCACAGTAAAATCTAGTTGATAGGAGTATAAGCATACCTCCCCTTCAAATTTTCAAGTTCCCTGTGGTGAAGCATACTCCTCATGTGCTCATCCATCTCCTAAAAACAGAAAAAGCATTAAGCCATAAATAGCTAGAAAGCAAAGCATCAGGAATAACTAAGTAACCATAATCTACATAACAATTTCCCTGTCTGCCTGACAATGTTTCTCCATACTTGGCCTTTTCAGACCTTTTCTTCCATGTCTCACTTGGCTTTCCTGTCCTTAGCCAAAACACTTTGGGGGGGGGGGGGGAGACAAAATTGAAGAGAAGAAAAACAGAACAGTTTTATACTGTTCAGCTGAACAGTTTTATACTGTTCAAATTGCATATCCTGTGTTGCCTAACAAATAAACCGTATAAGCTACATTTCTAAGTAAATGCAAGATTCCATCATGCCTGTGCATCAACCCTTAATTAAGAGATTTCTTGAAGATCACTCTTATAGGCAAACCTGAAAAGACTCCTACACCTAAATCTTCTGGAATTTTTTTTTTTAAATGAAATTCAATCTAGGTCTTCCGCTTGCTCATTTTCCAATTTGCCTTCAAACATACCTTGGACCCTAATATGACAAAATGTACACAACCCAAACAGTCACATTGAAACTCTTATGAGCATTTACAACATCTGAGCAATGGCAGAATGCTGTATCATCAAATATGATCATCAAATATCATCAACATTAATTCTCTATCTGAACTAAACTAAATTTGTATAACACCACTCTAATTCACCCCCTTAAGTTGGGTACATATTCTAGGCAGAAATCAAAGGAATATTCTGTAGCAGGCTCTACTCATAGGCTCTACTCATAGGAAGGTGTCATTTGTAATATTTAATTGAAAGGGGTCCTCTCCTCCACCCCTCCACATTCTCAACAATTTTTTAATAGCAAAGGACTTGACCTGATCTATATAAACACACTTCATCTTACTTTATTTTTGCTCTGAAATCCCTGCCTGAAGAAGGGTCAACTCTTACTTTTCATTTTGCAGTCAAATACAAGACACACATGCCTCATCAAGTGCAGGAGACCCAAGTAAAGTAGAAATGCACGTGTTACTTTCAAAAATTCAATTCTTCTCATGACCACTAAATTCCTGTTTTATTTTCACAGACATATGCCAAATACCATGTACATGACTGATTCCACACATGGAATTCTTCATACTTAAAGCACATAGTCTGTTTTGTGCCTGAAGATACACACCTGTATATAAAAAGTAAATCAAGAATTTGCTTTTAGATTAAAAAAACTAATAAAATTCTTGAGTGCCAGGTTACCTGGGCTCCTAGATACAATGTCTTCTTCACCTTCACACTCTATTCCACGGAAGTACTCGTTTTTATACCTCTCATTCCAACACTAGTATTGTATTGGCAACCTTCAGTCTCGAAAGACTATGGTATCGCGCTCTGAAAGGTGGTTCTGGCACAGCGTCTAGTGTGGCTGAAAAGGCCAATCCGGGAGTGACAATCCCTTCCACACCGGGAGCAAGTGCAGTCTGTCCCTGGTCTGTCTCCCTGGCTAGGGGCCTTCCTTCTTTGCCTCTTAGCCTCAGACTGTTGGCAAAGTGTCTCTTCAAACTGGGAAAGGCCATGCTGCACAGCCTGCCTCCAAGCGGGCCGCTCAGAGGCCAGGGTTTCCCACTTGTTGAGGTCCATCCCTAAGGCCTTCAGATCCCTCTTGCAGATGTCCTTGTATCGCAGCTGTGGTCTACCTGTAGGGCGCTTTCCTTGCACGAGTTCTCCATAGAGGAGATCCTTTGGGATCCGGCCATCATCCATTCTCACAACATGACCAAGCCAACGCAGGCGTCTCTGTTTCAGCAGTGAATACATGCTAGGGATTCCAGCACGTTCCAGGACTGTGTTGTTTGGAACTTTGTCCTGCCAGGTGATGCCGAGGATGCGTCGGAGGCAGCGCATGTGGAAAGCGCTCAGTTTCCTCTCCTGTTGTGAGCGAAGAGTCCATGACTCGCTGCAGTACAGAAGTGTACTCAGGACGCAAGCTCTGTAGACCTGGATCTTGGTATGTTCCGTCAGCTTCTTGTTGGACCAGACTCTCTTTGTGAGTTTGGAAAACGTGGTAGCTGCTTTACCGATGCGCTTGTTTAGCTCGGTATCGAGAGAAAGAGTGTCGGAGATCGTTGAGCCAAGGTACACAAAGTCATGGACAACCTCCAGTTCATGCTCAGAGATTGTAATGCAGGGAGGTGAGTCCACATCCTGAACCATGACCTGTGTTTTCTTCAGGCTGATTGTCAGTCCAAAATCTTGGCAGGCCTTGCTAAAATGATCCATGAGCTGCTGGAGATCTTTGGCAGAGTGGGTAGTGACAGCTGCATCGTCGGCAAAGAGGAAGTCACGCAGACATTTCAGCTGGACTTCCAACACTAGCATGATTACTAACACTTCTAGTGTATCTGCGGTGCAATCTATGTATGTTTACTTGGTAGCTAGTCCCACTATGCTCAGTGCATGCTTACTCCTACAGGATTGGGGCCAAAAGATTTAAGATTGCTCCTAAAGAATCTTTATTCCATTATTGCAATTAGTTTGTTTTCAATTGTGCTCCACTCTCAGTACCAGACATTCCTATCAACTATGCAAGTCAAATACAAATTCAAGAACTTGATCAGATTCAAGATGAAAATAATGAGAAGACTTTGAATTTCCTTCTGAATCTATTTGCTTGGAGGACAAAAGTAATGCTGATCTAGCAGAACCTTTCTAGATATTAAGATTTCTTTATTAGCCTTGAAATGCCAGTTAGTGTTTTACCTTTTTGGTGTTGTATACGATGTGGCACAATATACATTTTCGCTCCCGGACCATGGTGAATACTTCAGAAAGATCTTACCCTATCCCTACAAGTAGAAAAAAAGAATAAAGCACACATTGAATACTTTTTAACATGTCTAAATAAATGAGAGCCAATGTGTTCAACTCAAATTGCATTTCAATTCTTTTACATATTCAGTTAGCTATATTTTTTTAAAGATTGCTATGTAGAATATAGTTAATGCAATTGCAATCTTTGATAAGATTCCTGCACTTTAAGTAACTCTTTAAGCAAAAACGATAACTTAATATGCTATCTCTATTCTAATAATTCACTGAAGAAGTGAAATATGAGGCAGGAATTCCCTGCTGTAAACTTCCCATAGCTCAAACACAGAGGCAGGTAACTGAGTGGATTGTATCAATCCACAAAAAAAGATTGTGATCCTGGATGTTAAACATGGCATTAAACAGCATGCGAGTTTTTGCTCATATCCTAAATAGTCACGTTCAAGCAGGAAAATATAAAGTGGCACTTTTTACTGAAGTGTGCTAGCTATCCATACTAATGGCTATATAAACATCAATGAATTTCAAGGAGCAGCAATGCAAGGCCAAAATGCTTGTGGAAATAGTCTTCTTTCTGGAAAAGCTGCCAGACAGTGAATCATCATAAAGTAGTAGCATAGGGCTTTAGAAGCTAGGATACAGCAGGTGCAACCTAGAAGATACAAGCAATGACTCTGAGCTAAACTTTCCAAGAAAAACAAACTCAGTTGTTGTCGAGTGTTGGTGAACGCCTTCCTAAAAAAATTCCTTCCTTAAAAAAATCCAATCCTATGTGTACCGTTGCAGTGTGATAGAACAAGGAAGCCTTGACCTTTTATGCTAGGAGCTGTTCCTACTGCAGAACCATTACCATAGCAGTCATCAGCACCCACACAGCCAACAGCTCTTATACTAAAGTTTGAAATCCACATACAGTTGACAATAGAATATGAATTCAGACTCTCCAAACTCCATGTGTATTAAATCACAATGCCATGTCGTACATTTCCTTAGCAAATGTCAGACCTCCACAATTTCAAATACAGTACAGTACTTATTGGAGTGCATTGAACAGGAGATGGTTGGTTGGTTGGCAACCTTCAGTCTCGAAAGACTATGGTATAAGCCTACAGCACCCAGTATTCCCAGGCGGTCTCCCATCCAAGTACTAACCAGGCCTGACCCTGCTTAGCTTCCAAGTTCAGATGAGATCGGGCATGTGCAGGGTAACAGTAGATGGTCTTTTGAGAAATACAGGACATGAATAATTCAAGGCTCCAAGTTAGCAAGGTTTTCCAAGAAACTAACACCAGAAATCAATACTTAAATGCACCAGATAGGATAACAAAACTCTTCAAGTCGTATCTTCAAGTTGTATGTTAACAAATTTAAGAATCTGCTATTACGGAAATGCATACATTTACATCACTGACAAGTATGAGTACTTCAGACAGGAACTGCTAAGGATTAGTGATGGGAAAGGATATAGCATTCCTTAAATGTTAAACACAGATTATATTTATACACATACACACACAAAGTAGCTTCTGCAATGCAAAACTCATATGGAAAATTTTAATAGCAGCCCAAACCATCAGATGAAACTCTGCCAAACACAGACTTCACTGGGACAGAATTGCTGAGCAATATCTCCAAACCCAACCCAACCCAAGCAGAAGAAAACCACAACATCAATGGCATTCTTCACATGAAAGTTTTTTTTAAACCAAGGCATTCATCCTCATAGAAATTGAGACTTCCTTGTGGGCCATGATGTGTTCTATCCCCGTGGTATTCTATGCGACTATCACTTTGTAGTTTTAATTAACGAAAGCTCTTCATACATTTAGGATATTGCTGAAAATTGAATCAGCATTTCTGGAATTTCTCAGACACACAAGTGTAGAAGTGAAGTCAGCAACTGCTTAATAGGGACAAAGAGGTCACTCGAGCAAGCACACTCAACATTAAAGTGACTTTTCCCAAGTAGATCTATAATTACACTTGCTTTGACAATTTAAAATATCAGAGTAACTACACATGATTGCAGGAAGAGTGTAAGGCTTCCATCAACTGTCCAATCAATGTCAGTCGCTTACAGCAGAGGGCTAAAAATACTGCTTGAAATCAGCTGCTATTGGCTGTTGCTATGAATGGCACGAACAAGTTACTTTTTGCAGAGGGACTGCTCAAGCTGCATTGAAAGAGGCAACAGGCTTTCAAGCCTGCTTAGGGTTCTTGACTTTTCTCGTAGGGAGCCTTCCAAAGCAGGGAAAAATGCTGCAAGTCTTGAAGTGTAACCAGGAAGACACACACACAAAAAGCTTCGTTCACCCTCTCTCCTTTCAAGGTTGAGATGAATCGGTGAGGTGGGGAGCAAAGAGAACAGGTCTGCATGCACCTATAGGAAGGATACCAGGGAGGCTAAATGCCCATGGGGGGGGGGAAGGATGCAAATATCCCAAATGCTTACTAAAAGGTAAATGGATAATCCTTAGACTCCAAACACACACACACACACACACACACACACACACTGTGGATCAGTGAATGCCTGATTCCATCTCTACATTGGAGGTTCTGTTCCAGAATAAGAGTAACCAGAGATGCCCTTGTTCCATTTGTGATCCCCCAATTGTTCTATTCAGTTACTTTAATAGTTTGAAAATCTAGGCTTACAAGTAGGATACAAAGTGGCCTGTGAGCTAAATGTCATCATCTCCTCCGCCTACTTCTCGTTTACTTAGGAACCAATGATGTTTCCTGGGGACTTAGCATCCCAAGAAGAAGCAGCACTGGGAATGTACATCACAGCCCTGTGGCAGGAAGGCTGAGAGCCAAACAGCCACAGGAACTGCACTGGCTGGGCGGGTGGGCAGAAAGGACAACTTGCAAGGACGACAGTTGAAGTCAAAAGCCCAGGCAAAACTCAGTCACATGTGTGTTTACTCATGAGTAGGCAACTGCGCCTTGGCTCTCATTGAAGTCCAGGTGAAGGGCAATGCAAGGCCATCAGAATGGCCCCAATTCGATGGAGCTCACACACCTCAGAAGGCAAACCCCCCTCCCCCCATAGCAAAAAGGCAAAAACAGAGTGGCTGGTAAAGTCTCAAAACTAGGTGGGTCTCAATAGAGGGTCATTTTAAAAAGAGGATCCCGGTACTAACATGTCTGGGAACCACTGCTAGCAAACATATGTTCCATGGAATTTTGTCACCTTGATGTACTACTTGGGGGAAAGCATGCCCTCAGCAATGACAGACATGGAGTCTGAAGCCCTTACAATCCTATGTTGAAATATCTCCCTTGTGTGTCTCTCATTTCTCCTGATTGTTACCACTGGAATATTTTGAAGACCAAGACTTTGAACAGCAAGAACACATAGAATTCTCATACATGAGATAATTATATATATGCATATCACACACTAATCCAGTTTATTATATGTACTGCTCTCCTTATCGTTAAGTTTGTTTTACATTTCTAGACCAACCTATTCTCAGTTTAAGGCAACATTAAACAAGAAGATGTGTCAGCATTGGAAAAGTACAAGACAGTACAGGTGCAGCCTATTTAATAATAATAATAATAATAATAATACTACAGGTATTTATATACCACCTTTCTTGGTCGTCAGATTTCTCCTCAGACTTTAATTCAAGGCAGTTTACATAGGCAGGCTGTTTAAATCCCTGTAGGGATTTTTACAATTAAAGAAAGGTTCTATCTTTCAAGAACCACACAACGTTTCAGATGGAACTTTTGTGGTCTGTTATCACTTTCTGGCCTCCTCCCACACAGGCTGAAAAGCAGCTCCCTCCAAAGAGCAGGTGGAATAACTCGGCTCAGCTTGTCAGCTGCTTCAATGTCTCACCGTTCACGGTGCCGGTGGCCTCTAACTGGCAACCTTCAGATGTTATCTTCAGGCAATTGGAGGCTCAGCCCTCTAGACCAGATCTCCTGCCCACAGATTTTTTATTTGTCTCAACGTGAATGAGGTGGGGGAACTGAAAGTCACACACACCTTTGCCTCCTTTGCCCTGACGTCTCAGTCCATTTCCAGGCAGCCCAAAACACTGCAAAAAGGCTCTGCCTCGCCTTTCCCAGGCAGGGAAATAGCCCTGGAAGACGTTCCCCTTGCAAAGGAACAGTAACACTCCTGGAGCCCCTGAGCCAGCAGAGGCTGAAGAGGGGGCCAAAAATCTCTGTAGCCAGAACACATGCAGCAAGGTGGAGCGACCTAGCTCTCTCTCTCACACAGGGGCAGGTGTGGTAGCAGCAGAAGGGATTGCTTTAAAAAATCCTGGGAGTGTTTGCCAAATTCCCCCCCCCCTTGAGATGGTGCAGGCAATCACCAACACAAGCAAGCCTTCCCACCAACCAAAGCATGAGATATAGCCTACAATTTTCTCCACACTTTCCTGAGAGTAAGCCCCATTGAGTGGAATGGGGCTTACTTCTGAGTAGAAAAGCATAGGGCTGGACTCTTAAAAGATCAGCATCCCAACTGTGAAAGAAGCTGGGCAGCTGGCAACCGGGAGGGCTGAGTGGCGGGGAGGGGATTGATAACAGCTGTCTTAGTTTCCTTCGATCCGGAAGTGTCAGGCTGCAGTGTATTTGCGTAACTCTATGGAATTTAGCACAATGCATTTTTGTTAATTGCACCGAATCACGGAATGGAACTAACACAGATAAATAGGCTCCACCTGTATGTCCATTTTATAAATGAATATGTTAAAACCCACAGTAGGATGTGTCAGAAATACTTGAGAACAATCTTTCAAAAACTTTAACATTTTACAGTCCAATCCTTTGTGTGTCTAGCCAAAAGTAAGTCCTCTTACAGTCAGTGGGCTTACTCCCAGGTAAGTGAGCATAGAATTGCAGCCTGAATTTCCTGATCTCAGCCAGGAAGCATTTTCAACTGACAAAAGTATGAAGGGCCAAATTCAAAGAACCAAAATGAAGTCCTACTAAAAGATGGGAATAATGCAGTGAGTCACCAAGACTCTAGACCAGGATTCTCCAAACTTTTCAGTATGAAGGCCACATTGTATATTTTATGCATTTTTGTGGGCCAAAAAAGCAGTTTTATAAACAGATGAGTGAAATTTAAATGAACAAATAAGTTTGTTGGATCTTTTTTGTAATCAGCATAATATGATTCAGAATGAAAGAGAAATGTAAAAATTATGAAGTGCTGAGCTTAAACTGAATAATGATATATAATGAGTAAAAGTGTTAAATGTTAGCAAAAAAAGCAATTTTCAAGTGGGTGCTCCTCTTTAATTTAGCAGGGGGAGAGTAACTGGCCCTCCTCACCCCAGCAGTGTCTTTTCTAGTGGCTGTCTGCTGGTGTTCTTTTGCATCTTTTTAGATTGTGAGCCCTTATGGGACAGGCAGCCATTAGTTGTTTGATTCTCTGTGTAAACCACTTTGTGAATTCTGTTGAAAAGCGGTATATAAATACTGTTAATAATAATATTTAAATTGCTGTGGGTCAGAAAAATTCTTGGGGGGGCAGATTTGCAAAATGCCATGAATTATCTCTTCAAATTGGATTCGATCTCTGCCTTATTAAGAGGACCCTTGGGTGGTTTCTGAGAAAAAGAAATGTGTTAAATACTGAAAAAGAAGGGAACCAACCTTCTTAGACTCAGGACCCATCCTTGAAACTCCAGATGACCTTCAGCATGTTGAAAACAAAAAAACCTCAGTTTTTGTCCACACAAAAATACCTGTTTTTTCTCCTCTAAAAAAACAAAACAGTGCTATTACTTATATGACCCACCTTGAGTTATGGTGTATTACACGGAGGCACACACACTCTATGAGTGCCCTCCATTAGCTGAAGATAAGTGTTGCAGAAAGTGTTACCATTAGCAAGTGTCTTCTATCAGTCCAAGAGAAGGACCAGCTGAGAAAAAAGAATCATTCTGAATCCACCTGCTCTCAATCACCTTCCCTCAAGGTGTCAAGTACCCAGTTAACCCAGCTAGGTACTGAGAAGTGGTTGCAAAAACTGCACAACAGGGTGAATGGCTCACATGGTGGTCTGGAAGCACTTTCCTATCCAACTTGAACTGGGTTCAGCAGGTGACCCAAACTCCTTGCAGAAAGGGAAAATTCCATCAGCTTTTAGAGGGGCAACTCGCTATCCCATGCAAAAGGGCAAGTGAAGAAAATGAAGAACAGTATATTTACTTTAGAGCAGGGCTGCCCAAACCCCGGCCCTGGGGCCACTTGTGGCCCTCAAGGACTCCCAATCTGGCCCTCAGGGAGGCCCCAGTCTCCAAGGAGCATCTGGCCCTCTAGAGACTTGCTGGAGCCCATGCGGGCCTGACACAACTGCTCTCAGTGTGACAGCCAACTGTTCAACCTCTCGCGTGAGCTGTGGGATGAGGGCTCCCTCCACTGCTTGCTGTTTCACATCTGTGATGCAGCACTGGCAGCAAAGGAAAGGCTGGCCTTGCTTTGTGCAAGGCCTTGAGCTATCGCAAGACTTTCATTCATTTTTATAAATTCCATCTCTAATATATTCATTTATGCAAATGTATTCAAATTTGAAATGTAAATTAATTCTTTTTTTCCCCAGCCCCTAACACAGTGGCAGAAAGATGATGTGGCCCTCCTGCTGAAAAGTTTGGACACCCCTGCTTTAGAGGATGGCTTAAAATCTTCACTTGGCAAGGAGGCAAACTAATATAACGAATAAAAAAAGATTTTAGCATGAAAACCTACAAAGGTTCTACCCAAAGTTTCAACACATGGGGTACAATTTCTATCCCCAGAAATCTTTCCAACCCCAGAACTGGTATTTACCTGGGTTGAAGAAATCAGATCTCTTAAGCACCCTCAGGTAAGTAGCAAGATTTGTTACTCTATTGACAGGGCAAAATAGTCTTGGCGGTCAATATTTATCTCGCTCCCCAACAAACAAACGTCTGTATTAATAAGACTTGGGCTGACTTGGAACAGTATGTTGAAGAATTAATCTTAGATAATCTGGCAGGTAACGTTCTTTTGGGGCAGATTCTAACACCTGTACTGGCTCAAATTGACATCTCTCAAAAGAGAATGCCGATAGGCATGTGGTGGACCAGGGCGACAAACAAATTAACTTGCACTTTCCATGTCTTTCTAAAGAGTGTAAAGCAAGCTTTGCTGGTTCTTAACTGCTAGCTATTGCTAAAAGATTCAACCTCAGTATTCTGAATGGGGCCATGCCTGGGCATCACCCAGGGGAATTTACTTTTATAGCATGAGCAAGGTGTAGCACTATTGATTACATCTTGGTCTGCAATGATTTACTTCCCTGGGTGGAAAGCCTTCAAGTATTCCCTGATTTAGATAGTGACCATCTACCCCTTTTACTGAGGTTGGCTTTGTCATCCCAATCTGTTCACTTCTCAGATCTGTGCCTAACATCTATTAAGCCCTCAAAACATGAGGGATGTTGTGTTAAGTGTACATCCTGGCTTGATCAAAAGGCAAAGGCTTTTCTGTAGGATGAGAATATGGTAGCATGTTGAATAATGTGCCATTATGAATAATTCTGGGGGAAACAATTTCTTGTCCCCATATGAATAAATTATCTAGAGACTGAAATCTTTACTGGCACTGGAGCCCAGTTCACAAGTTAATTAAGTGCGAAGGTACTCCAAAAGGTGGATCGACCTGCAATGATGCAACTTTGCATTCCTTCTTTCTACTTCTGTTAAGTCAATTATTACTCAATTTGCCGATTATCTTTATGTTGCAGAGATGCAAAGTTAAATCTGCTGTTCCTCACAGAGCTGTTAATATATGAGCTGTGGAAACCCCCTTGTCAGGGGCAGGCAATTTCTGTTCTTTCTTTGCTTACTTGTATTTATGTCTATGCCTAATAAAGGTTAATGATGAAGATGACAGGGCAAAGGGGAGGCAAAGATAAGTA
Source organism: Tiliqua scincoides (assembly GCF_035046505.1). Taxonomy (NCBI): domain Eukaryota; kingdom Metazoa; phylum Chordata; class Lepidosauria; order Squamata; family Scincidae; genus Tiliqua; species Tiliqua scincoides. Next base: position 16,684,190 of record NC_089821.1, read on the forward strand.
AGCATGAACAGTCCAAATTGTTGACTCTGGACAGGAAATGCTGCAGTCTCGGGGCCCAATCCTATCCAATTTTCCAGTGCTGGTGCAGCTGTGCCAATGGGGCGTGCACTGCATCCTGTGGTGGGGAGGGAGTCACAGAGGCCTCCTCAAGGTCTGGGAACACTTGTTCCCTTACCTCGGGGCTGTATTGCGGTTGCCCTGGTGCTGGAAAGTTGGATAGGATTGGGCCCTCAGTTGTCCTGGTCACCTCAGCAATCAATCTAACCACAAGCCTAGATACAAATGGGTGAATGACCCATTTGGTTATTATTATTATTAACAGTATTTATATACCGCTTTTCAACTAAAAGTTCACAAAGCGGTTTACAGAGAAAAATAAAATAACTAATGGCTCCCTGTCCCAAAAGGGCTCACAATCTAAAAAGATGCAAAAAGAACACCAGCAGACAGCCACTCGAATAGACACTGCTGGGGTGAGGTGGGCCAGTTACTCTCCCCCTGCTAATTAAAAGAGGAGCATCCACTTGAAAAAGTGCCTCTTACCCAATTAGCAGGGGGCTACCTGGTTGGCAACCTTCAGTCTCGAAGGGTACTCTGCACATGCCTGATCTCGTCTGATCTTGGAAGCTAAGCAGGGTCAGGCCTGGTTAGTACTTGGATGGGAGACCGCCTGGGAATACCGGGTGCTGTAGGCTTATACCATAGTCTTTCGAGACTGAAGGTTGTCAACCAACCAACCATGACCCATTTGTATCTACACTGGATGACAGTGATGGTGAGCTAATGCATAAATCAAGAAACACACTGGTGGTCACAGAAATGAAATGACATCACTAATATTTATTCATTCTCTTAAATACAAATCTGCAAATGTCAGAGAGGCTTCCGCACAGTCCTAGAAGCGCAGGGACTCAGGCTCAGAGCATTTGCCCCATTCAAAAAGCACTAGGTCTCCTGCTATTGGAAAAGTTAGGAGGGTTCTTTATTTTAAAATTTTTTTTAAACTTATATAAACTTTAATTTATTTAATTGATTTACTGAGTTGATTTTTTCATTTGGGGGCGTTAAAATTTTTCCTGCTTGATGATGGTACTTCTGGCCACAACATCACTTCCAGGTTAAAGACATCACTTCAGGTGGGTCCCGACAGGTCATCATTCTAAAAAGCGGGTCCCAATGCTAAGAAGTTTGAGAGCCACTGTACTACAGTATACAAGAAGACTCTTCAAAATTACACTTTGCTACTGCATTTTTCCCTTGACTGTGAACCAACAAACACTCTTAATGCAAGTACAGGGAGAACTATAAATGGAAGCAAGGGCTTCTTTGAAGTTTCTACCATAGTCACTTGCACTAAGAGTGAAACTGCTTCCTTGTTTAGAACATTTAAAAGCTAAGAGGTTGCAACCTCAGCAGCTCAAACATCTCAAAGAACCCCTATTATTATCCTCTATTATTTTTATTTTAGCCTCAGGGACACCTGGAAGTGCCCAAGTATGTCCATATATTTTAATGGTAATTGTTCACTTTACTTTTTTGGATGCTCCAAATTCATTTTACTATTGCACTGATGCTGAGTAGAAGTTACTAAAGGGACATGTTAGCCCCTCATATCTGAAACCAGTATGAAAACAAGCCTAAGTTGTCCACAAGGTATTTACACTTGGATTTTTTTTTTGTGATTGTCAGTTTAAGCCCTACAAAAATGGTTCCCAGACTTTTTAGCATGGAAACATACGAGCAGACCCACTGGATCAGGCCATAGGCCAATCTACTCCAGCTTCCTATAACTCACAGAGGCCCACCAAATGCGCCAGGGGGCACATGAGACAACAAGAGACCTGCATCCTGGTGCCTCCCTTGCATCTGCCATTCTGACACCCTTTTTAAAATGGCACTCTATCACAGCCATTTTCAACTACTGTGCCATGGCACACTGATGTGAATGGTCTGCAAGTGTGCCACTCAATGAAATGGTCTGCTAGTGACACGCAATGAAAGTGTGGACCCAATGTGCAAAAGCAGTGAGGAAGGCCAATTCTATGCTTGGGATCATTAGAAAAGGTATTGAGAACAAAACGGCTAATATTATAATGCCATTGTACAACTCGATGGTAAGGCTACACCTGGAGTATCGCGTTCAGTTCTGGTTGCCACATCTAAAAAAGGACATAGTAGAGAAGGAAAAGGTGCAAAAGAGAGCAAGGGAGGCTGCAATCCTAACCACACTTTCCTGAGAGTAAGTTCCACTGAACAAAGTAGGACTTACTTCTGAGTAGACCTGGTTAGGATTGTGTCCTGAGATGATTACTGGGCTGGGGCACCTTCCTTATGAGGAAAAGCTACAGTGTTTGGGACTCTTCAGCCTAGAAAAGAGGCGCCTGAGGGGGGACGTGACTGAGACATACAAAATTATGCATGGGAAGGATAAAGTGGATAGAGAGATGCTCTTTACACTCTCACATTACATCAGAACCAGGGGACATCCACTAAAATTGAGTATTGGGAGGGTTAGGACAGACAGAAGAAAATATTTTACTCAGTGTGCGGTTGGTCTGTGGAACTCCTTGACACAGGATGTGGTGACAGCATCTGGCCTGGATGCCTTTAAAAGGGGATTGGACAAGTTTCTGGAGAAAAAAATCCATTACGGGTTACAAGCCATGATGTGTATGTGCGACCTCCTGATTTTAGAAATGGGCTATGTCAGATGCAAGGGAGGGCACCAGGATGCAAGTCTCTTGTTATCTGGTGTGCTCTCTGGGGCATTTGGTGGGCTGCTATGAGATACAGGAAGCTGGACTAGATGAGCCTATGGCCTGATCCAGTGGGGCTGTTCTTATGTTCTTACCTGGGAGCAAGTCCCATTGAGTTCAGCAAGGCTTACTTCTGAGTAGACATGCCTAGGATGGGGCTGTGAGTTCAACGGGACCTACCTCCAGGTAAGTGTGCCTAGGAGTGTAATCCTCCCTCTGTCCTGTGCAAGGCACTCAGCAGCCCCCACACCTTCCCCCACCCCCTGGAAGCCCCACCTGCAGCCCCAGGCCGGGAAGGGCTTCACTCCCCCCGGAGGACCCTCCACGCCCGGTAGGCGCCTCAATGCTGGAGCTGAAGCTCCGTCCACCGCGAAAAGTCCCCCAACCGCAGCACTCACCTTGCCCTCCACACAAGAAACCCATCTCCAAGCAACCGCCTCTTCCGACTCCAGGGTCTCACCAAGCCGACCCAAAAGAGAACCGCGCCACACACGGAAAGCGGATCAGCCAATCAGAGCGCCGGCTCCTGCTCGTCTTTGCATGCTGGGAATTGTAGTTTCCGTCCCCAAAAGACTACACAGGTTGGACTGAGCCTTGATAGGACTATCACAAGGACCCTGCCCTGAGCCTGGCAAAGTCATCAGGCGCTGCTTCTGCTTCTGCGTCACGTTTTGGGGGCTAAGGCTACAGTCCTAGCCACACTTTCCTGGGGGTCAGTCCCATTGACTATACTGGGATGCACTTCTGAGTAGACATGCACAGGATTGCACTGTAAGGCTGCAATCCTATACATGCTTAACTTGTCTGTCCTATTTTCCTAAGACCAGATGTCCTATTTCTCCAGAACATGTCCTCTTTTTTAGCCTCATGTCCTGGAAAAGAACTTAAATATCCTCCCTGTGAGCAGGCAGTGCAGAGCCTTCTTGGAATTAACAAAGTATTTGTAATATAGTCTTAAATGTAATAATAAGTAATATAGTGTTTAAATTAACCACGTGAAATCAGCATACGAGGGTTTTTAGCTTCTGTTTTGTCGTGTCCTACATTTTTCTTGGATGTCCTACATTTTGGGGGTGCCTGGTTCTCTTTTGCGCTTATGATATCTGGTCACCCTGATCCTGTGGCAGGGAGTTCCACAGACTAATGACCTCTTCCTAAATGCATTTGGCCCAATGATTTGGGCAAATAGAAGTGCATTGGAAGTGGACTAAACCTGTGGAAACGCAGCCCTGGATAGGCTGAGATTGAGGGCACAATCCTAACCTGGTCTACTCAGAAGTAAGTCCTATTTTGTTCAATGGGACTTACTCTCAGGAAAGTATGGTTAGGATTGCAGCCTTAGTTTCCTAACAGTAGTTTGTTTGAGGTATTTAGTACCTCCGGCCGGCAGGTGGCGCTGTAGAGTTTTCTTCCTGCTTAGGACAGAGAATATTCTATAAGTTCGAAGTCTTCTCGGTTGAGAGACTCTGGAGGCGAGAGGCGGAGCTAGGGCTTGACAGGCATCGGTTTCTACCAATAACTGTGAGCCAACCTCTGCGGAAGCAGCCAATGAGGCGCCGGGAAGCGCGAGGGGCGGGTAGCAGAGCAGGCAGCGGTTGAAGAGGAGGTCAGTGGGCGTGGCGGCCGTGAGGGAGCTGAAGGGCGGAGGCGGGCGGAAACGGGGAGGGGGCGGGGCTTGGCGGCGGAGGCCCCTGAGGTGCGAAGGGCGACTGACTGACTGGCCGACGCGGGAGGAGGGGCTGGGCCGGACCGGACCGGACGGGCGAGGGGCTGCGGTGGTTCGGGCTCCTCGCCTCAGGAGCTGCGCGGGTGAGTCCCAGGGGAGGCTGCGCTGAGGGGGGCGGGTGGGGCTCGTCGAGGGAGGGTTCGGGGCTGGCGCTGAGGGGCGGCCGAGCCTCCCGCGCGCCTCGGAGGCAGCGCGGGGTGGCCGAGCCCGTGAGGGACCGGGAATGCGGGCGGGCATCCCCTGGAGCAGTCGGGGGGTCTCTGCCACTCCCAGAGCTGCGTGAGTGCAGCCTGGACCGGCCTCTCCCTCCCAGACTCCGGCTCGCTTCCTCATCCAGCTCGGTGTGTCAGAGGACCGTGGCGGGCATCCCCTGGAGCGGCGGAGGGAACCTCGGTGGGGAGCAGCCAGCACCCACCCACCCAAGAGCTGTTCTCTCCCTCCCTCCCTCCCTCCCTAGCCTGGCTCAGCCCCTCGTCCAGCCTGGTAGGTCTGTTCCTCCACCAGTGGTACGGGCACCCCGGTGGTGTTTGAGGTGCTGCCTGGTGGAGCCCCTGCAGTGAGACCAGGAACATCACACGACAAACAGTGGTAGGAGCCTTGGCTCTCTCTCCCTCTCTCAGGCCCTGGCTCAGCCCCTCATCCAGCCAGGTAGATCAGGGTTTCTCCACCAGTGGGACTTGAACTGGTGTCTGTGGGACTCACTGGACACCTGCCACCCAGCAGCAAGACCAGGAACATCACACAACAAATAAAGTCTCTCCCCCTCCCCAGTCCAGCCAGGTAGATCAGTGTTTCTCAACCAGTGAACCACCAGTGGGACTTGAGATGGTGTCTGGTGGGACTCACTGGACCCCTGCACACATACCACCTAGCAGCGAGACCAGGAACGTGACACAACAAATAGCAGTAGGAGGGTTGGCTCAGTGGGCAAAGCTCCAAAGCATGCTTTTTGGTCACAGAAGAAGCCCTCTTGCCCATCCTGAGCCTCGTACTGGTGCCGCTGCCACCCTCCAAGAGCTTTTTCCATGAGGAAAGTAATGGCTTCTGCAATATTAATCAATACTGTTTCTTCTGTTTTCTTAGCAGATTGGCAGCACTTTCTCTTGCTGAACTTTATCTTCCCCATACACAGTTCAGGCAGAACTGTTATGTGGAACTCTTCCTAAAAAGAGGTAGTGTAAACAGGACAGACCAAAAAATCAATTATTTAATACATATAGGTCAGTTCTTCATGAGCTTATTTTCTACAATTAGAAGACAGACACACAGCACCATAGTACCTGCCTTTAAGTTATCAAACCATTTCAAGCTACAAACATACTAAGGCTTTCATGGCTGGATAATTTGAAATGCTTAATTTGAAAAAAAATAATTTGAAATGTTTTTCAAGTCTAAGCCACGGATTATTGCACATTGTGTAGGGACTAGTCCCAATGTTCCGCTTTCAGCTGTGGAAAGTATCTTTTCATCAAGCTTGCTTATGATTGTCAAGTTATCCTCTTTATGAAGATACAGTTGATCAGATGTGGTAGTTCAATTTGAAGGGAAGGTCCTAAAAGCTGTTGATGTACGTAAAACTAATTGTCAGGATTATATTTTGAATGAGCTGTAAAGATTCCTCAGGATATTCAACACACAGTGGCTTCCAGGGGATTTCCAAACTTCCGTCTATGCTGTGTAGCCAGAATTGATGGTTTTTTCAAATACAGAGTTCTTCACTACCTAATGATCTGTTAATGTGTATCTCTTGTCCTATCATTCCACTACTACATCCACCCCCAAATTGTCTCTTGGCTATCTTCTTCCCAGTAATTATTTTTCTTACTGTTCATTTCTGCCCACACTTTCCAGTGTGCCATTTCCTCTTCCTGTTTTTCCATCCTCTGCTGTGTCTTGCAACAATGTCACTACTTGATCTGTTCCAACCCCTTTCTTTTAGTTTTCCTTTCACTTCCACTCAGGTTCACTGTATGTAGATGACAGCTCTCCCTGCACATGGCACTCCTTGACTGAATCATAGCCCATGTGATAGTGTCCCAACCAAAGAGCAATTTCCCATTGTCCCCTAATCAATTTTTTCTAATTTACTAATTTTTCAATTTCTAATATAAAAAATTCTATTTTTTCAAGTGTTGATTGCTCTTCACTCCATTGATGGTCCTTAAGTGCTCAAACTACAGATCCTGACAACCTGTATATTCCATGCAATAGCAGATTTTTTGAGAAAGAAATACAACATTACTTATGACGTGAAGGAAACCCTGTTCTGGTAATCGCCTTATAGTCTCTAAGGCAGTGATTTTCAGCTTTTTTTTGGTCTCATGGCACATTGACAAGGTACTAAAATTCAAGGCATGCCATCAGGTTTTTTTTACAATTGACAAGGCACACCATGCTGCCAGTGGGGGACTTGTATCCCCCAATGACCTTACTAATAAATGAGCTTTCCCAAATTCCTGTGGCACACCTGCAGACCGTTCGCAGCACACTGGTTGAAAATGGCTGTTCTAAGATAATCAGGAAATTATAAGGCTGCCATAAGCAATCACACCTTAGTGTTACATTATTATTCACTCACTTCATGCCCCACACATAGCACTAGCAATTTGGATGCTGACACATAAATAGCTGTTTGCTACATTAGTTGTTATCCATGTGTTCGTCTACCTGCTCTTGCGCATTGTGTCTGTGTCAGTACTGGAAAGTTGGATAGGAGTGGGCCCTCAGTATTGCTTATCTTATTTCATTGATTTATTTTTAAGAATATATATTGCTTCTCAACAAAGTAGTTCATAAAGCAGTTTATATAGCAAAACAAATGGTTCTGTGTACTAGCAGGCTCACATTCTAGGTGCAGAAGAGACACCACTGGAAAAGAAGCTATGCTGAAGTGAAGAGCGGCAGTTGTCCTCTTATATTTAGTGGGGGAGAGCAACAGTTTAAAAGGTGTCTCTTTGTTCAGTAGATGTTATTTACTCTAAAACATTTTTGAGCCATAAGGTCTACCTAACACATCCACATTGGTGTTCCAACCAGCCAGTTATCAACCAGACCTTGATAACTGCTTTCTAAGATTATATAGATCTAAAAGTATTTTCCAAAATAGCTTTATTGGATTCTTCAGAGATAGTGGCAAAGCAATACAGTCATACCTCTTATTATATAGCTTCTTTTAGCACTGATTCATCACACCACTCTTTGTCCTGGTGTGATTAATGGCCATTCTAACCAATTGGAGCAGTGCATTTCTCACCTTATACTTTAATCATACCGCTGTTTGTTAAGAAACTTCTCGTAACCTTTATATCTCTCATTTTGTCTCAACAGCTGCTTTCTCTCTAGTTCCTTATGTCTGTCTGTATGCTAATCTTTTTTTAAACCTTCAGGCCCATATACTATTTAACATTTGTTTCTTGTGTAGCTTCTTGGATGTGGAACTTCCTTCTCTTAACTTTTCAACGTCACTCCATTGTTTCACTAAGAGGTGATTGAAAAAGTGGCTTTTCTTTTTTGATATACTACTTGACTTTTGTTTTATTCTTTTCCTACTTATAGCTGGTGGTTTGTATTATTTAGATCGATGTTTCTCAAACTGTGGCTCGGGACCCACTAGGTGGGTCGCGAGCCAATTTCAGGAGGTGCCCCATTCATTTCAATATTTTATTTTTAATATATTAGACTTGATGCTACCATGGTATGTCACTGCATTTGGGGAGATGTTACGTACCTGTATTCTTAACAAGCTACTATGTATATTCTTTTAACAATGCTAGTAAATGGGACTTATTCCTGGGTAAGTGTGGGTAGGATTGCAGCCTAGGATTGTTAAAAATTTTCCCTGCTTGATGACGTCGGTTCTGGTCATGACATCACTTCTGGTGGGTCCTGACAGATTCTCATTCTAAAACGTTGGTCCCAGTGCTAAATGTGTGAGAACTAATTTAGATTTAGATTGATTTAGATGCCTTCTTCCTTCTACTTCGTTCCAGCTAGTGTAAAATTCACCCTTCCTTCAGTTCCTGTCATTTGTTTCTAGTGTTTGAATCTGCATGCAGAACCTTGCTCCTTACTTTTATATAGTGTCTAGTGCATAATAGATAATCTTTATAATCGATGCATAGTCTTTCATCATCCTAGCTTGCGTATAAATATGTGAAGGGCCATGTACCAACTTTCATTTGTGCACCTGGTTCTTCCCTCCCCATTATTTTCCTGTAGCCATTCATGATTGCTGAAAAGTTTTTCTTAAAGGTTGGAATGACTGCTGGAACAGGATTGAAAGAAATATGAAGGACTGAAGTTGGAAAGGAAAATTAGCACCCTTTCCTTTACAAGCAGAAGTGTTTTCTGTTCATGGATAGCTCTGTTACTGACCTCTCATTACTATTACAGCTGTCATGGGGGGGGGGGAATAGGTAAGGGTTGGCACTAGTCTCATGCCCATTAGATGGCCAGTCTCTGAACCCTCAATACTGGTGGCAGTGCTAGCACTCAGTGAACCATCATGGAGTGACCAGGACAAGGCTTTGCTCCTGGGTGCTCCAGCATTCTGGTGTTAGCACTGATGGTGTTAATACTTGATTTCTTTACCCACTCTGCCAGAGATCTCCAGCAGCTCATGGATTGTTTTAGCAAGGCCTGCCAAGATTTTGGACTGACAATCAGCCTGAAGAAAACACAGGTCATGGTTCAGGATGTGGACTCACCTCCCTGCATTACAATCTCTGCGCATGAACTGGAGGTTGTCCATGACTTTGTGTACCTTGGCTCAACGATCTCCGACACTCTTTCTCTCGATACCGAGCTAAACAAGCGCATCAGTAAAGCAGCTACCACTTTTCCAGACTCACAAAGAGAGTCTGGTCCAACAAGAAGCTGATGGAACATACCAAGATCCAGATCTACAGAGCTTGCGTCCTGAGTACACTTCTGTACTGCAGCGAGTCATGGACTCTTCGCTCACAACAGGAGAGGAAACTGGACACTTTCCACATGCGCTGCCTCCGTTGCATCCTCGGCATCACCTGGCAGGACAAAGTTCCAAACAACATAGTCCTGGAACGAGCTGGAATCCCTAGCATGTATACACTGCTGAAACAGAGACGCCTGCGTTGGCTTGGTCATGTTGTGAGAATGGATGATGGCTGGATCCCAAAGGATCTCTTCTATGGTGAACTCATGCAAGGAAAGCGCCCTACAGGTAGACCACAGCTGCGATACAAGGACATCTGCAAGAGGGATCTGAAGGCCTTAGGAGTGGACCTCAACAGGTGGGAAACCCTGGCCTCTGAGCGGCCCGCTTGGAGGCAGGCTGTGCAGCATGGCCTTTCCCAGTTTGAAGAGACACTTGGCCAACAGTCTGAGGCAAAGAAGGAAGGCCCATAGCCAGGGAGACAGACCAGGGACAGACTGCACTTGCTCCCAGTGTGGAAGGGATTGTCACTCCCAAATCGACCTTTTCAGCCACACTAGACGCTGTGCCAGAACCACCATTCAGAGCGCGATACCATAGTCTTTCGAGACTGAAGGTTGCCAACGGGTAGTTTTGGTATTAAGCTCTTCAGGTATATAGAAAGAGTTCAACAGTCTGTTGTGTTGTCATTGCTGCTTTAGGTTGCTAGCCATGGTACAGGTTGTCTTAAGAAAATGTACTAACACTTTATAGCAGGGGTGTCCACAGTTTTTGGCAGGAGGGCCACATCATCTCTCTGACACTGTGTTGGGGGCCAGGAAAAAAAAGAATTAATTTACATTTAAAATTTGAATACATTTGCATAAATGAATATATTAAAGATGAACTTATATGAATGAATGAAGGACTTGCAATAGATCAAGGCCTTGTACAAAGCAAGTCTGGCCTTTCCTTCACTGCCACTGCTGCGTCACAGATGTAAAACAGCAAGCAGTGGAGGGAGCCCTCATCCCACAGCTCATGCAAGATGTCATGCTGAGAGCAGTTGCGTCAGGCCAGTGTGGGCTCCAACTAATCTCCGGAGGGCCAGAGCCTCATTGGAGACTGGGGGCTTCCTGAGGGTCGCATTAAGAGGTCTCAAGGGCCGCAAGTGGCCCCAGGGCCGGGGGTTTGGGCACGCCTGCTTTATAGTGTCAAATTTCTTTATGCTGTAATTCATACGCATACTGCATATAGTGCACGCAAACAGTTGCTTGACCCAGTTAATTAAATTAGTTAATAAATTAGACCAGAGGTGTCCAAACTTTTGGGCAGGAGGGCCACATCATCTCTCTGACACTGTGTTGGGGGTCAGGAAAAAAATTAATTTGCATTTCAAAATTGGATAAATTTACATAAATAAATACATTAGAGATGGAACTTATATGAACGAATGAAGGTCTTGCAATAGCTCAGGGCCTATAAAAGGCCTTGCACAAAGTGAGGCTGGCCTTGCCATTGCTGTATCACAGACATGAAACAGCAAGCAGTGGAGGGAGCCCTCGTCCCTTAGCTCACACAAGAGGTTGAACAGTTGGCCATCACGCTTAGAGCAGTTGCATCAAACCAGCACAGGCTCCAGCAAGTCTCCGAAGGGCTAGAGCTCATTGGAGACTGGGGGCTCCCAGCGGGCCAGATTGGGAGTCCTCGAGGGCCACAAGCAGCCGCAGGGCTGGGGTTTGGGCATCCCTGAATTAGACTAAGTGATCGACATGTTCCCCAATGATGGCTGTACACCACTGATATAATTGACTAAGGGATCTGCAGCCCTCAACCAACATGTGAGCCACATATCTCTTCACCTGCTTCCCTTACAAGTTCAAGTGTTGTAGGATTTTTACCATAAAGTATGTATGAATTAAAGCTCATTAAAGCATGAATACAATTTTTAGACATCCTGTATATTGCACGGTTGTTTATATTGGTTGGCAGTCAATAGCTTATACCAGTGGTTCTCAAACATTTAGCACCGGAACCCACTTTTTACAATGAGAATCTGTCAGGACCCACCAGAAGTGATGTCATGACTGGAAGTGACAAAATCAAGCAGGAAAATTTTTAACAATCCTAGGCTGCAACCCTACCCACACTTACCCAGGAGTAAGTCCCATGGACTATCATTGTTAAAAGAATATACATAGTAGCTTGTTAAAAGCACAGGTCTATAACATTTCCCCAAATGCAAGTTACATGTCATGGTAGCTTCAAGCCTAATACAGTATATTAAAAATAAAATATTGAACTTGAATGGGACCCACTTGAAATTAGCTTGCAACCCACCTAGTGGGTCTGGATCCACAGTTTGAGAAACACTGGTTTATACACTACACTGACATGCATATTGTTTTGTTTGTTTGTAGTATTCCACTGCCTTGTATATTTTTCATTTTGGTTATCAGTCATTTATGACTCAATTCGTTATTGGACAATTGTGAGACTGTAGTTTGGCAAGTTGGTACTGTTTATATGCATTCTCTTACAGTATTATAGAGACTGCACCACTTCAGATAATTGGGGTCTTGTTTTGTTTTAGGAGCAAGAAAAAGTTGTTTGAGAAACAAGGAAGTATGTGGTCACTAATGACATATTTACACAAGAAGCTTGTTGGTGCTTCAGGAAGTTGGTATTTCTGTTACTAGGCATAGTTTGGACAGCTTCATAGTTTAAAGTCACAAGTTGGTTCAGGGAGTTTCCCTTTTATAGAAGCTCCTCTACTTAAGAACAGGTTCCAAGGATCTGTAAGTTGTTTTGTTTTTAACCAGCATTGCTGTCATTGATAGTGAACATGTTGTGAAATATGACAAAAAAATGTATTTATGGTACTCTGTATTGTGCCCTGTACTTGAAAAGTGGACTAACGGAGCTTACTGGAATACATTATGGAATGAGCGCTAAAGTCATCAATGAACATATGACCAGGCATGTTTATATCCTAGACGTTCTTAAGTAGGGGAACTTCTGTATATACAATGTCAATTGGAAAAAATAACATGTCTTGTTTAAAAATATAACTTTGTCCTATGTGTCTTTAAGATAGGTGCAGGTAAGTAGAGTTTGACTGCTTTAGATATCCTTTGTTGTTTTTGGCCAGAGATCTTTTTGCAAAAAGAAATACAGTATGTCAAAGTATAAAATGCAAGTAATCAAGCATTGGTTCATACAGACTTGTAATACATGTCAGTTACAGTCATCCCCTGCACAATTGACTACAGGTAGACCCTCCTTATTCAGGGTTTCTGTTCCTGGAACCCGCTCAAATACCGAATTTCGCGTGAAACCAAGTTAGGCAAAATTTGGGGTCCATCCAGCTCTGAACATGACTTGAGGCTTCTTCTACTCACGTCCGGAGCTGTTCTGAGGCCCGTGGAGGCCATGCACAGTCTCAGAATGGCCTCCGGAGGTCCTAGAAGGGCACTTCCGGTGTTCAGGCAAAAACTGGAAGTGCCTCTCTAGGACCTCCAGAGAGGCTTCTCTTTGGTTCATGGAGGCTGCGTGTTGCTTCCACAGGCATTAGAAGATGGGGCCAAGTCTGGCTCCACACAGATCCTGGGGACCCGCATTGAGCCAGATTTGCGATAGAAATTCTGCAAATAAAGAGGCTCCACCTGTACTACCTCTATATTTTTCAAAATCTTAAGAGCACTGGCAAACAGGGCTATAATCTGACAAAAGTGGTTTTTTTAAGGCAAGAAACTGATTCTGAGGATTGTTGTATAAAGGTCAATGAGGAATTTAACATAAAGTCTTCTAGTTCAGGGCTGCCCTTTGGAGCTTAAATTAAAACTTTGGGACTTAAATTCTGCAATACCTTTCTCTCTTACCTTGATAGGCAGCATCCAATATACTCAAAGGCAATTTTGTGAAAAGTTTTTGAGGTATACAGATGTTAAGTCTGTATTGTCTACTTGTTTAAAACAATGGTGCACATGTAGACATAACTGAATTTAAGTTCTCTCTTGCAGCAGCCTTACTTACACTTATTTTTCTTTATCTAATGGGAAACTGAGTTTAGTCCATGAGAGGCTGCATTGTACAATGGGCAATACAGTGTATCTGGTTCTCAGTAGGTGATCAATTTTTCAGTTGAATCGGACATTTCTGTGGTCTCCTAATAAAATTTTGATCAGCTCAGTTCAGATAGATGCCTGTAGGAACTACAAAGTGAAATCAGTTGTATAACAGTTTAACTCCCTTAGCTTCCTGAAAAAATTCTGAATGTTTGCAATGCAGCTTTGTAAATATTGCATTTATGTGAATTTAGTAGAAGGGTTCCCTGGCTAGGAGCACTTTTTCAAGTAAAACAATGAGCATACTGATACCGTGGCCTTCAAACAATTTTTCTTGCTGCTTATTTAGGAAGCTGATAAGAGGAGACAGGATGAGATGCCAAGTAATGCTTTTGTTTGGGCTTCCATTTTCTTAGTGCAAAGTATTAGTTTTTCTGCTGTAAGAAAATTCTAGATATAATCATGAGTGCGGTATTATACGGATAATGGTGTGATTGGCTTTCCAACTATTGTGCTACTAAGCATTTGCATTCTATTTTACTTTTGATAAAGTTTTAAGCTGAACCGGCTTTGTCTGGTTTGCCAATTTTAACATTTCCTGGAGAAGCTGGCTCTTGTGTCGGAAATCCATCCCCTGGTTACTTCCAGTCAAGATTATTGCAATGCTCTCTGTGTAGTGCAGTCTTTAAATGGCCTGGAAAATTCAGTTGGTGCAAAATGCTGCCAGGCTTTTTGCTAAATGTCTTGGGAGTAAAATAGTTCAGAAACCATTTTCTGAAGTGAGTGTTTGAATCGTGTACCTAACTCCTGTTAAAATTGTGTGTAAAACCATGGGGAAAACAGGGCAGGTGTTCAGAGCTGAAATAACTACTGCTGGTGGTATCCCACAATCTTAATAGATAGTAAACTCATGGAGTGTGTTGTCATTCTGTTAAAACACACTGATGATCCATATTTGCCAAATCAGATGTAGAAGAACATCTAATTCATCTTCGTTAGATTATGGTAAATGAAACTGAAAACTCATTTTGCATAAAAAATATTGATGCAAGTCTAAATACTGGCCCCGAATGCTTGAAGGCAGTGTGAGATTTTCTGTTTTTATTTAACTAGAAATGTATTTGAGAAGTAGAAGTGCTATGTACAAAGGAGGCTTTACATTTCTCTGTCTTTTTTTTGATAGGAAGATGACTTGTTTTTTTTCCTCATTCACTTTTGATTTATTGGTTATGCTGAAGAGGTAAAGTATTGTTTGGGTATTAGAAACCAAAGTTCCAGTGAGAAATTTTTTTTACTTTAAGGAGTAATTTGAGGAGTACATTTAAGAAAGAGGGTCACCGGACTCTAGAGGAAAATAAGTCTACCTCAGATGTAGCATGAACTATACTTTTCGGCACTAGTTTCCTCCTGTTTTTGTCTCTTCTCCACTCAGTCATTGTCCCTGGTCTGTGTTTGGCTAATCAGCTCTTAGAGCATGCTGTGAGAACTGGTGACCAAATTTTAATCAGGCTCAGGTTCTTTCTACAGTGCAACAATACCATACTAGAGTGTATAGAGAGGCCACTGAAATACCATACTAGAATGTATAGAGAAGCCATTGAAATTCAAAAACCTAAAAACAATATGAACAAAAAAGAAAAGACTCTCAATATAAGTAATACCTGGCTTCCAGCACTCAAATATACTAGAATATAAAGATTTGAGGAGAAATCTATATAGGAAGTGTTAATGAACAGACAAAGAGTGTTAGTACGTCTTTAAAAATTCAAGCAGGAGCTGGCAGTTAAGCTGGTGGCCAGCTAACAGATGATACAAATTCTTTTAAACCCCTGAAGATGCTTTCCACAGATCAAAGTGAAATGTTGGGACTAGATCCTACAGTGTGTTTTAATCCCTGGCTTAAAGACTTGAGCAGCATTTTAAATTATGTTGCAACTCTTACGTTACTGTACTTTAAAGTTTTGCTTGTCCAAACTATTAGGTGTGAGTGATCTTCTTCCCTTTTCCCCATTGTTTTTAGCTTCCTCATCTTTCTGTGCAGTAGTTCATTGTATTTAATACTGTGCTTTTCAACTGATATTTCATGATATGATGGGCAGTATTTGACCCTGTAGATCCTACATGTATGCGAAGTATCACTGCTGCCATGGGGTCTGTGCAGCACTGTTCTGCTAGACCTGGCCCCACTGGGAGATGATTGAAGCAGCATTGTGCCAGCAATAGGGTGTATCTGGGCCCTGGCAGGTTGAACAAGGAGGGCCCAAAGCAGAGACCAGGCAGCAGCAACTAGAGATGCCTTTCCTTTGTTTCAGAAATGACTGTAGTGAACCACCCTCCCACACATAACAGCTGTCCTGGGAGGAAGCTGTACTTGCAAGAAAAAAATACAGAAGCCCTGACTTAATAGTTTGTCAACAGTACAGGATCCTGCAGATCAGCAGCTCCACCCTTTCTTCATGAGATTACTTCTGCATCCTGATTCCTATCCCCTTCTGACTGAAGCAGGCATTTATTCCAGGGTTGCTTGCCTGTCAGTTCCCTGGTGTGAAATTTTATTGAAGTGTGATGGGGGGTGGGGACAGTTAATTACATTAGCTTGATATTAGTAGCCCAAGAGAAGTGTCATTGCAGTGCAAATACTTCTGAAAGTATTTCAGAAGCCCAAGTATAGGGAAATAACATTTGAATGAAATCTGATTTAAAATATGTGTACACAATTGTGGTGTGTTATTTATTTAAAGAAGTTGTCATTGTAACACTTGTATTTTCTGCACCTGTTGATAACTTTGTATGAATTGTGGTATAAGAATTAAGATTAATATTTGCAGTCAGTATTAAGGATGAAGTAAGTTGGAGTTATTTTTCAGGATGCCAAATCAGCAATTGTGAGAGGGTTTATATGCTAAAGCAGGGGTGTCCAAAGTTTTTGGCAGAAGGGCCACATCATCTCTCTGACACTGTGTTGGGGGCTGGGGGAAAAAATAATTAATTTACATTTAAAATTTGAATATTCAGTCAGGATTCTGCCACTGTAAAAGATGCATTTTTTTTTTTTGTTACAGAAGAAATCCCATGTTTATGTATGGTCAAATACCAGGAATAAGTGTTCATCATGACTGAGCTGACACCTGAAGAAATTCAGCTGCGGGCCCATCAGGTTACAGATGAGGTAAATACCTCTGAAAGTAGAGCATTGATTTCCCCTATGCTTATTGAGTGGAAAACATGCCTCAGATTGATGAAAACTAGGATGCTTGAAACTACTCAAAATAAAGAGATTGGCTCCTCGAAAGTGCTTTTATGCTACTGAAAAAGCTTATTTTGAAACTTTACATTTAGAAAGTGAGCATACTGCCAAGCAAGAAGAATGCTGTAACCAACTTACCTAGCTCCAGATACAGGGATATACCACTTGTTGCTGTGTAGTGGTTTGAGAGTTGTACCTGGAGGATCCAAGTTCAAATCTCTCTGCTCAGGCATGAAGCTTCCAGGGTGACCTTAGGCCTGACACTATCAGCCTTACCTTCCTCACAGGATTGTTGTGAGGGCTAGAGGAGAGAAGGAGCTCTGTACACTACCCTGAGCTCCTTGGAGGAAGGGCAGTATGAAAATGTGAAAAATTGTAGCATGATTTTAAAATGTCCTTAAAGACTGTATACCTGAGAAGAAATCTCTTTTTATTTTTAGTCACTGGAAAGTACAAGAAGGATTCTTGGCTTGGCCATTGAGGTAAGGAAGTGGAGTGCGGGGGGAGAGATTACAAATTGTTAATTCTTGCAGTCACTTTGCAATTTTAAAAAGCATACCTGGGTCTCTGGGTCTTTTATAGAAGAGCTCTATGGGTGCATTTGAAACTGTGTAGGAACCTAACAATACCCCTTGTCTGGACAACTTTTTGCAGTTCAACACTTGCTTATACAATGTAGCAGATAAACAAGCCAGCTGGAAGGTGCAGCTTGATTTTGCAGTATACCTGATGGTGCAACACAACTTGTCTTGAGCCGCCTTGAGTCCCTCCAGGGAGTAAGGCAGGGTAGAAATAAAGTTAATAATAATCTCTTGCTATTGTAAGCTTTGAATTGTCTCATGTTTACCAAGAGTCATAAAAATATGTGAGGCAGTAAGGTTGCAGCTGTCCTTTCATATTTAAGACTGCTGTAAATAGTACAACATTCTTGAGCTGTTGGGTACTTGCATCCATATTGTGAATCTTTTGTAGTATTTTGGTCATATTTTTACATGTTGTGTTAGTGCTCTTTATTGTTTCACTTAATTATGTACTTGGGAGTCTGTTTTTGTAGTTTGAGCTCTTGTATCCAAACCTGTTTTGTATTTCCTATTAATGAAGTCTCTTTTCCTTACAGTCCCAAGATACAGGAATCAAAACGATCACCATGCTAGATGAACAAGGGGGTGAGTCTTGCATGTGTGGTGTAGAATGGTGTGAAGGCTTGGATAATCTGAAGTATTCATCTTATGGGTTAGTATTTGTTGACAAGTAATCAGATCTGGAACACATGACTAATGAATAGAGGTGTTTGAAAACCATAATTGTTTTACTCAGAAGCTCATTGTGTTCAGTAAGACTTGGGTTGTAATCCTATCTTACTCACAGGAAACAACCACCTCTAATAAAGAATTCAAGAGGTGGGCACAGATATTCACATTCATGTCAGAATGCCAGATGCAAGGGTGGGCACCAGGATGCAGGTCTCTTGTTATCTGGTGTGCTCCCTGGGGCATTTGGTGGGCCACTGTGAGATACAGAAAGCTGGACTAGATGGGCCTATGGCCTGATCCAGTGGGGCTGTTCTTATGTTATGTTCATGCCAATGGGTTTGAAAAATGTTGTACTTTCATGAACTCCAAAACTGTTTATGTATTTTGTTCTCCCCACCCCCACCAAAAAGTAATCTTTTGCAAGCATTTTGAATACAAAGTTCCAAACAGAAATACTTTGTGTCTTGTAGCATGTAAGGTATCTAAGAAATTTTTTTCTTTTAGAACAGCTAAACCGTATAGAAGAAGGCATGGACCAGATAAACAAAGACATGAGAGAAGCTGAGAAGAACTTGACAGAGCTCAACAAGTGCTGTGGTCTCTGTGTCTGTCCTTGCAATAGGTTAGTTAGTTAAAAGCTGGTTTGTTCTTTTTTCAAGAAGAAAAGCCAGCCCTTTGGGAAATCATTTAGAAGCTTACAAGTTGGAAGAATTTCACTGGAGTGCTCCAGGATAGGCCTGGTGTGTCAAACATAAGGCCTGAGGGCTAAATATGACCTTCGGGAACTCTTTATCTGACCTGTGTGATAATTGGACTCTCCCAGCACTACCATCGGCTAATGTCAGCTGCTGAGCTGCACTTTCTGCCGATGCTTCAGCAGAAACAGCACTGCTGAAAGGGCAGCCAGTGTGATAATTGAGCTCTCCCATATCTTGAAAATAAGATCAAGATATGCATATAAGCTGTCATTTGCAGCTAATGAGTTCTTGGGTGAGAAAAAAGTGCTTTTTTTGGTCATCATCTGCTTAATGATATCAGTTCCTGCTTAATGACATTACTTCCAGCCTTCAGCAAGTACAATGAATGCTATTTGACCTGATGTATGAAACGAGTTTGAGATTCCTATCCTTTTCAGTATCTTTTTCAGTACTGGGGAGAGATAATACAAGTTGTCCCTTGTTATCCAGTGGGGTTCTGTTTCAGAACCCCTAGTGGATAAAAAAAATCTGTGGAAAAATAGATTTAAAGACGCACTTCCAGGTTTCTTGTCTCTCCATTGCTCCTTATAAGGTCGTGCCTTGACATCCTCAGGCATTTGATTCTGGGACTGCCTGCTGATACCATAAAATGTGTTAAATAAAAGCAGTTTAAAAAATTAAAAAGTGTGTTCCTTTACAATTGTGGTTTAAAAACAGCTTTTCTTACTGTTGTAGAGAAGTAGTCAGCAATTAGAAATGCAAAGGACCCCATGCCTTTGCCTGGCTCAGCTGAAGAATGGAATGATCGTTGGCATGACTGTCTCTCTACAAAAATAAGAAAAGCTGTTTCTTAAAACTGATTTTTAAAGAGATATATTTTTCCCCTTCTCCAGAGATCAGCACATTCCTTCTCATTGGCAGTGGCCATTTGTGTTGAGTCAAATCCATATATAAAAAATCTGTGTATAACCTGTACACAGATGTTCGACAGAGGTTGAACCTGTATAACTATAGTAGTACAACTTGTTTGAAACTAGTAGTTTGGGGGGGGGGAAGGAATCATATCAGCTTGCATGGCATTTTTCAATTAGCTTTAATGATTTGAAAATGTATATTAATCATTGTTTTTTAAATAACTCCTGGTGCTTGGCAAATATTTTTTTCAATTAATGACTAGCAGCAAGAAATTTATACATGCAAGTACTATGAATGTTAAGGAAAAGGTGTGATAAGTATCTGTTCTTCCTCTTACTATCATAGTCTCACTGTTTCTTACAGGGAATTCTTAGTTTGAGGGTTTTTGTGGGAGTTCCATATATGTGGTGAATTTTTACTTTGGAGGTGAATATGGACTTGGAATCAAATGCGTTAAAGAAAATTATAGTTCAGTCAAATGAAGGAGGAACAGTATGATTTCAAGAGACAAAAATTAATGAAATTCCTTCCTTTATAGTTAATCAGGCTACATTGTGGTGTTGCTTTCTTTTTCTAGTCCTGGGATGGCCCAAGTGGGTGGGATATAGCACTCAAATTATTTCTTTTTCTTCTCCTTCTGTTTGAAGCTGCTTTTTACTAGTCACAGGTACAATCCCAGTTGTACTTTAAAATAGCCTGTTTGCTAACAACTATTTATCTGGTTGCTAGTCTTACTGTTCACTCTTTTCTCATTCTCTTTCTAACCACCCCACTTTACCTTGCTTATTAAAATGAAGATTTAACACCAGAGGTTGGAATCGATTAACTGATCAAAGTGGACATTAGGAAAAGGGCAGTCTTATGAAGCAGCCTGTACTGTTAACCAGCTATCAGAAGGTGATGTTCTAACTGGGTGCATGTTTGCATGTGCATGCTTTTTTTAACATGCAAGCAATCTTGTGATGGTCTATAGTTGTATTGTACATGTGTCATATTGTTTGTAGATTGTTACGATATTCTGTCCTGATTTGAACCAGAGGTGTAGTATCCCCAAAACTACAACTATTTGATATTTGGCTAGGCCTACTGTACAGTTGGGAAGTGTTTGGGGCGTATTTCAAAAAATGGCATGGTGCAGGCTTGTCAATCAAATGTAGCATAAGTAAATTTGGAATTGCAAAGCTCCATTTGTAATGAAAGTTAATGTTTCATATAGGCACCATTCTGCTACAAGTGTAAAACCTTACTAATGATGAGTCAAATGTGATGCAGAGGTAGAATTTGGTCATTCACTAGTGGAATTTCTGAGTATACTGATATTCTGTTGGTCTGTCCCCCAAATGTCACTACTGGGGAATACACTGTATGTTCTGAACTTCTTCAGATCAGTGTAACTTATCTTTCTGATAGCTGTTCACTTTACCTTCTTTAATATGGCAGCCACTGGTGGCAATATTAAGTCTAATCTTCATAATTATTTTTTTGAACTTCATAACATTAGAATCTTTTTACTTTCTTGTATAGGATCACTTCTAATGTAAAATCATGCTGCTTAACATCACTTTGGATACAAACATCTTAGTTTGAATACAACAAACAAGCATTTGAAAATGTGTATCATAAAGATACATGCTTGGTGTCTTTGATATAATTATGTGTGATTTTGTCTCTTTCTTGCAGGACAAAGAACTTTGAATCTAGCAAGTCATACAAGTCAGCATGGGGTGATGGTGTAGAGAATTCAGCAGATCATGTAGTGTCTAAACAACCAGGCCGTGTAGTAGGGTATCAACAACAAACCTCAGGAGGAACAACTGGAGGCTACATCACTCAGTAAGATGCTTCATCTCCTCCTTCTTCCTATGGACTCTATGAGAATTAACATTTTGTTCTGAAACAATAATGGGTTCATTTGAATAGTTTGAGAAGCCCATTACCAACCCAAGTCACTCTGAGGAACTATTAATAAACTTTCCAGTCATAGTACACATAAGAATTTGATTCTAGGCTTTAGACCAGGGCGGTCCAACTTTTGGCACCTGGGGGGGGGCAGCATGACCCTTGCATGACCCAGGCTGTGCCAACCCAGAAGTAATTGACAGTGATATGGTGATGTCACCACCAATTACTTCCACATTCTGAGCCAGCCAACTCATTCAGCCAACTCATTCAGCAGGCTCAGAACACAAGGAGTTGAAGTGGATGTGGCGAGGCTTTTCCATCTCCCTGCCACACCGTTCCAGCTTCTTCTCCAAAGGAGAAACTGGAACGGTGCAGCAGAGAGACTGAAAAACTTTTGGAGGGGGCTGTGGCTGGGCTTTCAGGGGCTGATAAAAGGGCCTCTGCTTGTGGGCCTCGCAGTGGATCACCTTTCACCCAAAATTTTGTCAAACTGTAGAACTGAAATGATTTTGACAATATGGGGTGTTGAAAGAAAAAGGAACTCTGATTTCTTATTATAGGCTTTTCCTTATACCTTCAACAGTGTAACAAATGATGCCAGAGAAGATGAGATGGAGGAAAACTTAACTCAAGTGGGAAACATCTTGGGAAATCTGAAGCACATGGCTCTGGATATGGGCAATGAGATTGATTCACAAAACAAGCAGATAGACCGGATAAACGAGAAGGTAAGAAGCATCTCTGCCCTGTTGCTTCTATCTTGGTGGACATTGTCTCAAAATGGGCAATTTAACATTGCATTGGTTCACAGTTGTAGGCTGTGACAACAGGCCCTACCCCGATGCATGCATAAAACAACTGCTGTGCACCCCTTCCAGTCCTGACTTTGTGGCAAGTGCCTTTGGTTGTGGTCATTGTCTTTCTGTCTCTTTGCCTCTCTAGTAAGTTCTGGGCCAGCTCTTAAAGGAATTATGAAACTGTATGATTCAAATATTTTCATCCTTCTAGTTTACTAGCAATCTTCACTGTATTTTCTATTCCAGGCTGACACCAACAAAGAACGTATTGACCAAGCCAATCTAAAAGCCAAAAAACTCATCAACTAATAACCTCCTGCCAGTCCTTTTATCCAACTGAAATGTCCATTTTCAGCATACAAAACTTCCTCAGCTTCCAAAGAAGAAGAGTAGCAGGGTTAGGACAACAAAGCAAGACATATATCATAAGGCTTCTTTCCATGTGTACAGACTCTGTATCTGTGAATGCCATATAACAAATTCAGCTTTTTTTTACCCCTTTTCATACACCCTCAGGGCTGCTTTTTCTGGCTTTGAAACTTTTCATGGTCACTTCTCCCCTCCTTTCTTTCTTTTTTAATAGCTGGTTGATAGTCTGAAGCAACACCTGAACAAAAGAGGATGAACTTGGTGGATTTTAATTACCTTGCTTAATGTTGCATGTCATCACTAAAATGGTGGATTAGTTTATGAAAATCACTGTTTTTTAAATTAAGCTGCCCAAAGTTTTACAAGATGCTTTATTTCACCAGTAAACCTTAAACAATATAGGGAGATGGTAGAAATTTTTATTACGCAGTCATGGAAATGTGGTTCAGTGACTACTACTTTTGGTATGGGACTTTAAAGCATGTTGATATACAAAATAAAAAGTATACTACTCTCTAATCTATAAGCTGTAGCAATTTTCATCTGGATGTGGAGATGTAATCAAATTGCTACGAATTGTTTATAATTGGTGTAAGCAACTTGATCTCAGATCCTGGGAGGCGGGGTTATTCTCCATTTTTTCCAGTCCCCTCTGATTTTTCTAGAGGGACATCATGGTGATTTGGGGGGGGGGGATAAGGAAAATTCACATAGCTTTGAAATCGTTGGTCTCTGGATTCATTTTTTTAAGCATTCTCTGAAGGACTTTGCAAGGGACTGAGTAGAGCACTTCTCATGAGTAGGGTTCTGTCACAATACATGACTTGTTTGAAAATCAGCATTTTTTCATTTTAAAAAAGTGTGCTCCCTTGACACAGTTACTCATATTGCTGGAAAAAGATCTTTGTGTAAGCATTAAGTGTCTGATCAAAGTTAAATATAGCGCTTTAGGCAGATCAAAAATTATTTTGTAATGATTTGTTAAAGAAATCCACTCTTCCCTTCAGTCAGTACAATCTGAATATTGAAAAGCATTTTGGTATTTACAATATTGTAGGTTTTCTGGGTATATATCAGAAGTAGGGCACTAAGCAATGAGAACTAAAGCTGTTCTATTGAACTAAAGTTCTATTGAATGAGCTACTGCTGCTGGATAAAACTGGGTTTTAAAACTTGTGTTGGGTACATGACTAGACAGTGCATGGTGATTTTTCTTGGGAAGTTGTCATTACAAAATATAGTTGTCATCTTTCTGGAACATGTGTATTTCTGCTTCAAGACTGTATTAAATATGTGATGTTTAAATCAGTAGTACTTGTCACTGCTTATATTTTTGTTTGAGATTGTTCTTGATGTTTATCCCAGCTGTTAAAATTTTGACTTCCTGTAGTGCAGCCATATATTACATAGTGGAACCTCCCCATCCATGGGTCATGCATCTGAGTATCTCCGGAGGCTCCCTGCAATTACTTACATAGAGCCTCTAGAGGCCTTTCCTGGTCATGCTAGGCTGCAAACCTCTCTTATTGGCCTCTGGGCCTCAGAATAGCCCATAGAAGCCACAGGAAGTTGATTCCAAAAACCAGACGTAGCTTCCAGAGGCTTCTGTGTGGGTCTCTAGAAGAGGAATTGTGTGAGCTTTGGAAGTGGACCCTAGCACCCATGGAGTTCTTTATCTGTAGGTGGGAGGAGTTCAGACTGAATTTGAATGCATTTAGCACTATACCTCATCTGCTGCTTGGCAGTTTGCATATACCAAAGCCAGTGTGCCCAGGTCACTGCTTCATGCGACTGGGTTGGTAGGTCCTCTATAGCGAATGCTTGGTGTATGTAGTAAACTACTCTAGTTCACTTTTGAGAATTAAGGGGCTTGATTTAGGGTTCTTATAAGCATGCCCATATGAGTCAGCAGAACTTGTTCAGTGAAAATTGTTAAAGTTTAGGTTACTCTGATTTGTTCACTAAATGGCATGTTTTTCTAAAAGTTGGCTTTGTACTTTGAAGCTATTTAAACTTTTCAGATGAAACTTTTCATTTGGTATAGAACAATGTGAAGATAGAACACCATTTTAACTCTTACATGGTTAACAGAGTTTGTTAATCTATTAACGGGTTTTAAAAATCCCAATTGGAGCACTGCCTTAGTTTAAAGTTCTGTTAGAGAGGAGTTCAAAACAAATTGGCTTATTGTACGTCACTTCTCATATGACAAGGCATTTATTTGCCTACCTTTTTCACAAGTCAACCCCACTGAAGGCATAACTTGTAATGAATTTTAACCTAACAATCTTGTCAAGTAGCAGTTTCTATGTAGGGTAGAAAAAATCAAAACTTGTTTACAATTGGTAAGTGAAACATACCAACAAAATGTCTAATATTGACTGTGCTAAGAATGGAAGAACACACATGTTAGACCTCGCTAGTCCATCTAGAAATACAAAGTTCCTCCAAGTCTAAGTTGAATAAAGCATTGCTGTTGAATGCATATTCGATCACTGTAGATTATCTTTGGAAAGAAACCATATCCAATGTGTTTCATTGTGACAGAGGACTTAATTTTTGGATAGTATATTCTACTTGTGTTGGAACTAAAGATGGAGTCTTAAACTGTACTGCAGGGCCAGATGCTTTCTATATTCCCTATGAGCTGTAATGTGATTTGAATGCCTCAGGTTTTTTCATTATACTTGCCAGACTGCATAAACCTAATTTATCAATGTCTTGTTTTCTTTCTGAAATAATTTGAATGGTATTTATGAAATCCAGTTACTAATATATGTAGAGCAATACAGTTAAACTAGTTACTAACTGCAGCTTAACTTCTACTGAAAGGTCTTCCACCTGTCAGACCTGCAAAGTTATAATATCCTGTTTTTTGAAAATGGCTGTGTAGCATAAGGGTAGATGACCTCTTACTCACTACTATGAGTCATCAGGCTGCTTATTGGCCCAAGCTATGGTAAGTGAATTCAAAGGATAAATTTGCACACTGAAGCCTAAACTGTTCATGACAAGAATAATATAATATACACAGTATTTATATACCGCCTTTCTTGGTCTTTATTCAAGACTTTATTCAAGGCGGTTTACATAGGCAGGCTTTATTTAAATCCCTTATTAAATAGGGATTTTTACAATTTGAAAGAAGGTTCTTTCTTTCAAGAACCACTACATTCAAGGTGTTTCATTCCGATCTGGCCTCCATCCTCCCACGCTCAGAGCAGATGGAATAGCTCGGCTTCAGCTTGTCAGCTGCTTCAAGGTCGCACGGTGCCAGTGGCCTCGAACTGGCGACCTTGTGGATGTTAATCTTCAGGCAAATGGAGGCTCTACCCTCTAGACAAGAGGCAGATCAAGTGTTTACTTTGCTGTACTTGATTCCTTAAGCTCTTTGCTACTCTTGTTTTACCCTGGAAATGGACAATCTCTATGGGTCCTAACCCTTCATTGTATGTACAATTCTTTAATTTCCATAATTCAGATGGGACCCAAAATCTGTACAACTATTTACAACAATGCCTTATGTACAAGTGGAAAGGTAAACCCTTTTAGAAGTGTTTGAAATGAAGTTGGACAGATATACATACTAAGGAGTAAGAACAAATGAGTTGCCTAGTTTCCTGGATTTCATACTTAAATATTAAGAGGAATTTACACTTCCTGGGAGGTCTAAGCTACTCTCTACAATTTGTTATCTTGATATAAAATTGTCTAAATACAACTTGATAACCTGCACAACTAGAACAAACTTGACATTTTATAAATTGTACAGAACTAGCCAAAGGGACAATCAGTACTGGGAGATGGCTATGATAGAATGCCTTCTCCAAAACACTTGCAGGTTTTCAATGAAATTACATTGGATAGGACAATGGTTCCCAAATTTTTTTGACTGGCAGCTCCCTTGACATATTGGGCCAGTAAACAATATTTCAACAAGGTAATTACCCGTTCTGATAAATGTTTTCATTAAGTTCCAATCTTACTTATGCAAGTTAAAATTATCAATTAAACTTGTTTAAAAAATAAGTTGACCTAGGTTTTCAGGATAAATGTTAAGACTAAACTTACCTGGGTTGGGTATCATAGCAGATCCCCTTCAACAACTAGCTGAAGGTTCCAAATCTGACTGAACAGACCAGCTCAGCACCAAGGTCACAGCCAAGCTGGGGCTGTCATTAACTTTTTCAACAGTTATTTGCTATACTGGAAGTCAGCACCTGCATGTATCTGAGCAAATCTGCCACTCTATTCAATCAGGGCTTTATTGTATTGAGCAGAACAAATGGTCTCTGCATACCACCACTACTGTTGGCATCCTTCAGTCTTGGAAGACTATGGTGTCACGCTCTGAATGGTAGTTCTGGAACAGAGTGTCCTCTCCAGTGCGCGAAGCCTGGGTAAAGCAGGTATGGAGGATAGACTGTTACCCATGCAGCAAATCCCCCCTCTCCACGTCACTGAAATGGTCCAATGGAAAGGCAGAGGCCAATACGGCTGGTTCCAGCGGCGTCGCAGGAGTTGCCAGAACGTGACTGTGTTCAGCCATGAACACCACCACTACCCTAAAGAATATAGTACTCTAGCTGTACATGTGTTTATTTTTCTGGTCAGATTATATAGTGTAAATTTATACATTAAATCAAAAGATGCCAAAAAGCTTAAGACAATTGTGGATATAAGTTTTCTTCAGTAAAAATATGCATATTCAGAGTAGCTCCATATTCAGCCTTCTCGGGTGCTTTGCATAAGGCAGTAATGCAGTTAACAAGAAACTGTTGTGTTTGCTCTTCTGCCAAATAGTGCACTTAGCATACATGACAGAACTGTAATGTATCAGCATGCTCAGGTGAGCTGTAGTGCATTTCTCTATCAAGTGGAAGACAAGCCATTCATGCTATTGACATGAAACTGACAAGTTTGAAGCTGGCTAATAGCTCTAACTATTTGTGCTTCATAAAACAATTTTAAAGGGTCAGCTTCCTTTACAGTATAACATTTACAGCAAAGAGAGATTACTTTGCCATGTACAGTAAAATCTAGTAACACTTGCTAGGGTACAGACCAAGGTTGTATTCCCCAGACAGATAACCCATTCCTTCATCCTCTTCACTTAAACTGTGAGGCTGCTGCCAGCATGAAAAAGCCTGTGCAGTTCAAGTATTATGATACAACATTTC
This sequence comes from Tiliqua scincoides, assembly GCF_035046505.1. Taxonomy (NCBI): domain Eukaryota; kingdom Metazoa; phylum Chordata; class Lepidosauria; order Squamata; family Scincidae; genus Tiliqua; species Tiliqua scincoides. The sequence goes on from NC_089821.1 coordinate 16,711,991, forward strand.
TCCTGATCTGTCATAACCCCTGAGGATGGAGACTTGCATAAGCAGAAGTGTTCGATTCTGCTGGCTGTAAAGCTATGGCCAGGCTCGTTTCACTTCTCCCTGGATTAGTTTCAGGTCACCTTAGTGACAACGTATCAGACCACTTCAATCTGTGGCTACTGTTTTCTTGGTATCAATAAAGACATTCTCCCAGTAGGTTAAGCAGCACATAGGATCCATGTACCACATCTCTTGTTGACTCTTCCTTCATTAAGATACAGAGCAGTCCATCAGGCAAACTTTTTCTTGGTGGCTGTGAATCTCTCCATATACTAAAAAGATACAAAATTAAGATTTTTGAAAAAAAAAAGCAGAACCAAAATTTGAAACATATCACACTGGAACTTCTGAAGCTATCATCTTTCCAGCATATTTTCTTAGGTTATTTATTCCTTATTCATATGCAGGATAGTATCAAATTCTGATAGGACAAACAAACCATAGTCCTTTTATAGACTGCAGAAGCAGGCAGATCACTAGAGTACTTGCTTTGCCAGTTAAGATCTCAGGTTCAATTACTGCCATCTTGAGGTAGGACAGAAGAAAATAGCTGTCCAAAACCCTGGAGAGCTGCTGCCAGTTACTGAATGGACCAATGGTTTGACTCTGCAAGGCAGCTCCTATGCTTTTACAGTAAGTGCCAGAAACGAACTGTGATGAAGGTAGAATTCCAACATTTATTCAGATAAGTCCCAATAAGTACAACACACTCATTTCCAGTTTTTCTACATTGCAGTTGATCCACCATTTACTACCAGTGGCTATCAATGACTATAGTATGCTAATCAGTTAGATGAAGTGCCAGATCTGACCCACCATTTCTCTCCCCACCCCAACTTCTTTGCTATTATGTAGGTGATTCACAGCTTGAATAACTCCTTTTCACTTAGGACACATTTTGGGAGACACATTTTGAGTAACTTTATTTGCTGAACATCATGGGATATGGCTGTGGCAGTCGTAAGACCCCAGCCAGAGAGTCCTGGTCTCTGCAACCTTAAGGGGTGGGGAGGGTGGGAGGCAGTGATGCTATCACCAGAATCGCATTGCTTTGGAGGGACACAGGGGCTTAAATAACCAGCTATAAGAATGCACCACTGACATGCCTTGGAAATGGAAAGGACAAGGATTCACAAAGAGGCAAACAGCCAGGAAATTTTAAGAACACTTAAACCATTATGCCTGAGGTTTTCAAACTCCCAGGGAGTTTGAAACCCACAGTACATTTTTGCGGGGGGGGGGGGGGGGGCAGTGGATTAAGAGCTAGTGGATTAAGTCAGAAAAAGGTACATGGAGACCTTTTGGTTTTGGACTAGAAAACACCATACTTTTTTGGTCTTGTTTGTTGCATAAGCCTGGTTTAGCAAAAGCAGTCGCTCCACTTTCACTTTTGAAGCACTGGGGAGCCCTGCAGACAGCCACGCAGGGCACCCCTCACCCCTGGGAGGCTGCAGGAGGCTCTGGTAAGTGTACCCAAGCCCTTGCAGCCCCCGAGTGGCATGATGCTGGGGATCACGCTGCTGCCTCCTCCCTGCCTCCTGGCTACCCCCGTCCCTTAAGGGGAAACAGGCCAGGGTCCACAGGCTGGGGTGTTGCAACACCCCAGTCTGAAAAGCCCTGCATTACGGGCTTATGCAACAAACAAGACCAAAAAAGTATGGTGTTTCCTAGTCCAAAATCAAAAGGTCTCCATGTACCTTTTTCTGACTTAATCCACTAGCAGAACCCTCATTTTCTGAATGCCTAATACTACATTTGAGACAAAACAGGAAAACTGAGTATAATTTTTCCAACAAACCTTGTCGTAACCATCCAGTTCTCTGAGTTTCTTGATCTCAAAGAGATTGCCCTCTACAGCAAGTAGAGAAATCTGAGAGTCACTGAGAATACTCTGAGGGAGCATACTTAGCTCTAGACAGTTCTCTTCCAGACGCAGGACTTTGAGGCGGGGACAGTGGGAAAGCTGCGATGAGATCTGGGAAATCTATCATACATCAAAAGAAGAAAGGGAAAAAAAATTACTGTTCTGTCATTGTTGTATGTAGGTCTCCACACCCACTCAATTTAAAGTTCTGCCACGATGTATCCCATAATCCAGGGCCTGGAAGCCACACAATGCCCCAGCCTGAGGGCCCTAGCCTCTGCCCCCTTAAGGGGCGGACAAGGGGCAGGGGAGAGGCAGCAACATGATCCCCAGGATCGCATCGCTAAGGGGGGCACAGGGACTGGCATTTACTTACCAGTCCCTGCAGCAGCCTCCCAGGGGTGCGTGAAGCCCTGCGCAACCATCCACAGGGCTCCCCAAAGCTTAGAAAGTGAAACCAGAACAATCATGCTCCACTTCTGGTTTTTCAGAAGCAGAGCACAATCGCTGTGCTTTCATTTTCTAAGCTTTAAGAGCCCTGCAGACGGTTGTGCAGGGCTCCCCGCACCCTCCGGAGGCTGCAGCAGGAACTGGTAAGTGCATGCCAGTCCCTGCAGCCCCCTTAGCGATGCAATCCTGGGGATCGCATCACTCCCTCCCCATCGCCCTGAAAGGACTTACTGTGGCTCAAACTCTCTCAGATAATCCATAATCCATTGACCCAAGACTCTTGATGCTGCAACAGGTAAGTGCTGAATATGCACACATTTAGACCCAGACTAAAATGCAACTATGCACAAACAGCCAGTTTCTGAGAACCTGGCTTACTTAACAAAGAAAGGTCAATATGCAACATAGGAATACAGATGAAGCTGCAATGGGGAACAAAGTCATTGCAACAGCAACTGGCACTAGGAGTTAGGCTACAGAATTCCAGGTTGATCATTATGACTCTTCGCAAAATTTGTACATTTACAAACCACAGGGCTTTGAATTTTCAATAAGCAGGCTAAAGTGTTAACCTCTACTTACAAGTTCTCCATTGAAATTACATTCCTATTGTAGGAAAGAAGAGAGAATTCGATCTAAACATTTGACTGAATAAATGTTTCATTTATTTCCTTTCTTGTATCATGGAAGCAGTCACCCATCCAGGGTCTAATCAATCAACAATCAACAGTATTTATATACCGCTTTTCAACTAAAAGTTCACAAAGCGGTTTACAGAGAAAAATCAAATAACGTAAATGGCTCCCTGTCCCAAAAGGGCTCACAATCTAAAAAGATGCAAATGAATACCAGCAGACTGCCACTAGAACAGACAGTGCTGGGGTGAGGTGGGCCCACTTAGCTTCAGCAGGGTAGCCACAAGCATGCATCCTGAGAACATGCCCTAAAACTCTAAATCGCTAGTGCAGGTACATCTCCCATCAAGTCTAGCCTCAGTTCAGTACTGGATATAAATTCCTAATGTCGTTCATCAAATTATAATGTTTCTATCTGCACAAAGCTATGGCATGGTACCTGTCCACACAATACAAGTTCAAATCATGTTCTGTTATAGTAGTAAGCAACAAAATATCCCCCAATCACAATGCCCCCCCCAGTAAACTGCCTCCAATGTCATTATTTGCGACGCATGTCTGACATTACAATGGAATGTTAGTACAAGGGTGTAATGTTGAAATCATTAATCTTAAGATACCAACATTTACTTTAAAAAATGGAGAATTCTGTTAAAGCAGAGAACACCCATGCAGGAGAATTATCCATCAGGGTAAAAAAAAAGCAATAAGAATCTGTTAAATTTACTGGCAGAACAAGGCTGTAGTATCTAAGAACTGTGTTGAAAACTCTCTTTTAATAATGCAGATCTACAAAATCAGTTTCCAAACCTGGTTCTGATTCAAATTCAGTTCAATGGTCTGCAGCTCTCCAATTGTATCTGGCACACTCTGGATCTGATTTCTGGAGAGATCCACTACATCTAGATGACGAAGACTGCAGAGCTGGGCAGGCACAGTCCGGAATTTATTTCCAGAAAGGCTCAGGGTCTTTAGTGCTGCAAGCTGACCAAAAGCAGCAGGTAGCTGTGTCAGTTGGTTACTGTTCAAATGCAAAGTCTCTAGTTTTTTCAGTTTGCACAACTCTTCAGGCAGCACAGCTAGAAATAGATTATAAACAGAAATAAATCAAGTTGATCAAAAAGAAACATTCTAAAGATGTCAAGATTACTTTTTGTGAAATACAACACCGCCCTGTGTTTGGATTTGAGAAACAGCAATTCTTTTTACAATAGACAAAGAGGAAAAGCAACAACTGCCTGAATTAGTGCGCAGGCTCCATCTTGCTCATTGGAACACTAGTGAGGGGGGGAGGCATAAAGGAGGGGGGGGGAGAGAAAGAGAGAACACAAAGGAGATGTAGAGAGCTGTTAATGCGAGCTATCAAGTAAAGTGCCTATATCAGGAGAGCCAGGAACTCTCCAACAAGACAAGATAATTTCAAGTTCCTTGGCAACACGTTATTGCAAGGATGACAAATCAAATCTCTGTTACGGAATACGCAGTTTAAAAAATTCTCAGCATTTCATAACTGGGTAGAAAAGTTAGCTCCTTTTGATATTTAGGAAGGAAAGGATTCTGTATCACAAGTTGATGGATATTTAAGAGGTCATACTTAGTTTGTTGTGATTTAGAGACAGGCTTTTCAACACAGAGAATTTTCCCATTAGTGGTGGTAGGGTCTCGATCTTATTGTTTGACAAATCTATGGTTCTGAGATTACTTGCAAGCTTCTGCAGATCTTCAGGGAACTGAAAAAGCAACAAATATTTTATATGAAGGTTTCACAGACATGAATTACCTCAAGTATACATAAGCAAACAAGTTAGTGAAAAATTGTGGGTGATTAATTCTTGCAGGCTTATTTACAAGACTATGATAGAAGTTTAGAAATTAATAATGGTGTGGTGAGATCAGAGAAGCTAATTCTCTCCCCACACATCCCTATCTATCTGAAACAAGGAATGTGCAACAAATCTGGCTCATCAGAATCAGGACAAAGAACATAGTATGCATAATTAACATTACTACAAGATGTCCACTTGCATCTGTGGTTTATCAAATTACATTTTATTTTTAAAATGTTAAACCTATACCATGTTTTTCAGAAACAACTCTCTATGGGCCCAATCCTATCCAATTTTCCAGTGCCAGTGCAGCTGTACCAATGCAACGTGCGCTACATCCTGTGGTGGGAAGGCAGTCACAGAAGCCTCCTCAAGGTATGGGAACATTGGTTTCCTTATCTCAGGGCTGCATTGCAGCTACACGGGTGCTGGAAAGTTGAATAGGATTGGGCCCTATGTCTGCAATCCGATACACATTTACTTAGGCGTACATTTCACTAAACTCAGTAGGATACTTTCCAAGAAAACATGTATAGAGTCCAACACAGATATATTAATTAGATCCCATTTTGCTGATAATTCTATGTCTGTCGTTGCACATAATAGTTTTTTTTTTAAAAAAACATGTTTTATAGAATAGACTGTACTTTGGGAACAAATCATTTATGAATTGTTTTTACCTCAGAAATGCCTTTTCCAGTTAGTTGGAATACCCCTGTTTTCTGGGCTGTCTCTAAATGAGCTTTTAAGGCAGTGTTTCCCATTCTTCCGTTCTTGTATCAAAAACTAACAAATGATTGTGGCACAAGTCCCGCTGAGTCGCTCTGGTTCACACTGTATCAGGTCGTGCAAGTTTATTTTCTATTGAAATGTAAATTTAGAACATCCTTAAAATGAAGACAAAGTCTTGTAACACTTTGACAACAAAAAGCTGATTCAGTATAACTTTCACGGACTACAGTCCATTTCATCAGATGCAATATACAGGTTGTCCCTCGTTATCCGCTGGGGTTCTGTTCCAGAACCCCTAGTGGATAAAAAAATCATGGATAAAAAACAATGGAAAAATAGATTTAAAGACCCACTTCCAGGTTTCTTGCCCCTCCATTACTCCTAATGAAATAAGGTTGTGTCTCAACATCTGCAGGGGTTTGATTCTGGGACTCCCTACTGATAACATAAAATGTGTTAAATAAAAGCAGTTTAAAAAATTAAAAAGTATGTTCCTTTACAATTGTTTAGAAACAGCTTTTCTTGCTGTTGTAGAGATGCAGTCAGCAATCAGAAATGCAAAGGACCCCCTGCCTTTGCCTCGCTCAGCTGAAGAATGGGATGATCAGTTGCATGACTGTCTCTCTACTACAGTAAGAATAACAGTTTTTTTAAACTGTGATTTTAAAACAATGTATTTTCCCCTTCTCTAGAGATCAGCACATTCCATCTCATTTGGAGATGCTAACCCCTGCTAATTGGGTAAGAGGCACTTTTTCAAGTGGGTGCTCCTTTTTTTAGAAGGGGGAGAGTAACTGGCCCACCTCACCCCAGCACTGTTTGTTCTAGTGGCTATCTGCTGGTATTCATTTGCATCTTTTTAGATTGTGAGCCCTTTTGGGACAGGGAGCCATTTAGTTATTTGATTTTTCTCTGTAAACCGCTTTGCTAACTTTTAGTTGAAAAGCGGTATATAAATACTGTTAATAATAGTAATAATAATTTGCAGTGGCCATTCGTGTTGAGTCAAATCCATGTATAAAAAATCCATGTATAACAAGGGTGGATCTGTACATTTAAACTGAATGAATGAATTTAAATCTTTGTGAACTGTTCTATCAATATGCTCATGTTGAGAAGTACTCCATTTCAAAGCTGTTGCTCATAGCATAATACAATCAAATTCACACTCTGAACCTTTTGTATTTCTCAGTTGTATTATGATAAAGCTAGACATTCAGTTCATGAAAAAAGAATCATGTGGACGTGTAGAAAAATGTAAAAGAGGAAGTGTTAAGCAGCCAAACATAGTCACCTGGAAGCAAGCCCCTACTGAAACCAATTTATTTTCAAGTAAGCATGCTTATGCTCTCAGTCTAAGAAGATTACTCATTTAGGCTTGTTGAAATAGCTTTGGTAGGTAGGTTATATAAGCATAAACAGGCAGCCTGGTCTATTAAAGGACATTATAGTGTTGGGCTATCAATAAGTTGATGTAGCTTCTACTTGATCCCATAGTCTCAGCATACTGCAAACTAAGGAGAAGCCATATTCAATTCATGGGTGCTTGCTCTCAAGTAAACATGTACACAATTGAGCTATACTGTGCAATCCTTTGCACACTTAATAGGGAGTAACAAATCCAGTTCATCACAGTGCAATTTGCTTACCAAATAATCATGCTGCACAGTTATCATCAATATTACAACCATAACATTTACTATATGTTAAACTAATATACCATACTTCAAGCATGTTTGCTTTTGAAGCCAGTCTGGCAACCAGAACTGAGCCTATCCAAGTTCAACACCATTTCCTTAGGTCAGTATCTAGGCTTGGAATACTGTTTTTCCACACAATTCTTCCAAATGAGACTTAACACAATGCAAACATTTCGGATATATTTATTCATTTAAACAAGGCACCCGGAGCCTCCACAGGAAAAGGAATAGGGAGCACAAAACCATCAGTGCCTCCTCCTCCAGGGAGAACGCAGAAGCAACTGTCTTACACACTGCGCCTCCCCCCCATAGCACTTGGGGCAGATGCCCCTCAGGCTCCATGCTAGTTACACCTCTGCTCAAGAGTAAGTGCCACTGAATTCAACTGGCTCACTTCGAAGAAGACAGGCATAGAAGTGGCACCGAAAGCATCTCTTTTCCATCAACAAACAGATGAAACCAATTTATTGGGACTGCCAGCCCAAAGCAATGCACATAGACTGAGAAGGAAGCCCCACTGAGTTCAGCTAGACTGCAACAGCAACCCTGAACACACTCTCATTGAGGTGGAACCACTGGAGTCAACCTGAATAACTACTTCCCAGCCCACAGCCACAGAAGAGGCAGGCCACACAGGTATAGGGTTATCAGATATAACGGAGGGCAGAATACCTCTACCGGCAACTGTTGTATAGAAGAGGGAATTTTGGCAGGGGCAGTCCAACATGGAAGGGCTTAAAAAGCTGCACCTAGTTCAGAATTTCCTCTTCTATACAACAGTTAAAGATAGAGGTACTCTGTCCCATTCTGTCTCTGGACCATGGGTGGATCCAAGGAGGGGCCATGGGTGAATGCCCCCCCCAAACTGTCACACCAGCGGGAATGCTCACTGGGAATGGAAAACCAGGTCTACCCTGCAGGTAGATCTGGGCTACAAGTCCAGGCTGGAGCCCAGGTCTACCTGCCCAGCAAACAGCCACGGCAGTCAAAAGCTAAACTAGGAGCCCAGGTCTACCCAGCAGATAGATCTCGCCTCCAGGTCCAGGCAGGAGCACAGGTCTATTCACCTAGCAAATCTCAGCCACAGAGGTGGATGTTCAATCAGGAGTCCAGGTCTACCAGGCAGGTATTTCTGGGTAAAAGTCTGGTCAGAAGCCCAAATCTACCCACCCAGCAAATTTCAGCCACAGAGACCATAAGTTCAACTGTGAGCCCAGGTCTACCCACCTGGGAGAGGCTGCTTCAGAGGGCAGAGTGAGAATGAGTCTACCCACCCAGCAAACAGTCACAGAGGCAGTAAGCTCAGCTAGGAATCCAGGTCTACCAGGCAGGTAGATCTGGGTTGGAGCCCAGGTCTACCTGCCTAGCAAACAGGCACAGAAGTCATAAGCTAAACCAGGAGCCCAGGTCCACCCAGATCTGGGCTCCAAGTCCAGGTGAGAGCCCAGGTCTACTCAACTAGCAAATTCCAGCCACAGAAGTGGAAGTTCACCTGGGAGCCCAGGTCTACCTGCCTGGAAGAGGTGAATCCTGAGGACAGAGTTGGAATGGAAGCCCAGGTCTACCTGCCCAGCAAATAGCCACAGAGGCCATAAGCTCAGCCAAGAATCCAGGTCTACCCATCTGGAAGAGGCTGCTCCAGAAAGCAGAGTCAGAAAGGGAGCCCAGGTCTACCTGCCAGGTAGACCTGGGCTCCAAAGCCTGGGCAGGAGCCCAGGTCTACCCACCCACCAAACCTCAGCCACAGAGACCAAAGTTCAACCAGGAGCCCAGGTCTACCCACCTGGAAGGGCTGCTCCAGAGGGCAGAGTAAGAAGGGGAGCCAGGGCTACCCAGCAGGTAGATGGGCCTCCATGCCCAGGTCTACCTGCCCAGCAGGCGGCCACAGAGGCCATGAGCTCAGCTGGGAGCCCAGGCCCACCCACCTGGAAGAGGGAGCTCCAGAGGGCAGAGCCAGAAGGGGAGCCCAGGTCTACCCAGCAGGTGGATGGACCTCCATGTCCAAGGGGGAGCCCAGGTCTACCCGCCTGGCTGTACTGGGCTCTGGAGTCAGCCTGCACCCGCCCCTGTTCTGGCCCCCCCCCCGTGCACCTCCACAGGGCTCACCTGGCTGGGAGACTGGGGGACTGTGGCCAAATAATAATACAGGCATTTAAAGCCTGTGCACAGGGCGGCGGGACCAGCTGCAGCCCCCCAGCCAGGCAGAGAGGCGCGCCGACGACTCCTCACCTGTTGCTCCCCTCCTAGCAACCCGCATCACCAGCTCTCCTCACAACCACCCCCGGAGAGTCACAGGACCCGGATGAAGGCGGAAGCCAGGAGGAAGCGGCTGAGCTCTCCCTTCGCGCTTCCGCCACAATCAACATGGCGGCTGTGCCCGCTGTGACGTCACTCCCGGAGAGGGCGCTGAGTTCAAGATGGCGGCGCCGCCAGCTGCCACACCCAGCATGGCCGGATGTACATAAAGCGCGCGGTGGAAGGACAGGCAGACCGGCCAAGATGGCGGCTGGCCGCCTTTCCACGCCCGGCCTGGAGGGGAGGTGGAGCTTCCGCCTCAGGCGCGGTCTGCGCAGGGAGGCGCACTCGGAGGCCCCGCTGGCCGTCGTGCCCGTCATGGCGGGCTCCAACCCCTGGGAGCCCCTGCAGCCCACGGCGGCGGGGGGGATGCTGGCGCGCTGCCTGGCCGTCGGCCTCGCCTCGCAGGTGAGGGGCGCCTTCTGGCTGCCCGACCCGTCAGTCCTCGTCTCCTGTGTCTTCGTATGTAAAGTGTGTGTCGGTGTCTGCGTGTATATGCATGTATAAAGTGTGTGTGTGCGTGTGTATAAAATGAAGGTATGTATAAAGTGTGTGTTTACACATGTATAAAGTGTGTGTGTATAAAGTGAGGGTGTGTATAAAATGTGTGTTTACACATGCATGTATATGTGTGCATGTATATATAGTGTGTGTGTATATATATAAAATGAGGGTATGTATAAAGTGTGCAGGTGTGTGTGCAAACTATGTGTATATGCATTATGTGTATAAAGTGTGTGTATAAAATGTGTGTGTGTCTGGACTAGATTGCCAAGAGTTGGGGCAGTGTTTCTCAACCAGGGGTATGGCCACTGGTGCTCCTTGAGCTGCTGCCTGGTGGGGCTCACTGGACTCCCAGGTGCCCTCCGCCTGGCAGGGAGACCAGGAACAGGGCACAACACACAGTGGTTGTAGGCTTGGCTCAGTTGGCTCCCTCTCCCAGGCCCTGTTTCAGCCCCTTGTCCAGTTAGGTAGATCAGTGTTTCTCAATTAGTGGTATGGGGACCACCAGTGGTGGTGACCCTAGGAACATGACACAACAGACAGCGGTGGGAGGCTTGACTTGACAGTTAGAGCTCCAGTGTGGCTCAACTGTTCTGCATTTAAAGAAATTCATAGTCTGTTTGCATGCATTGGTGTGATGGGGATATTGGAGGTCTGTGCATGATTCCCATGTCCCCTTCCAGCACTGTTGTCCTCTATACAAGCTACTTGTGTTTCAGAGGATGTTGCAAAGGAGAACATAAGAACAGCCCCACTGAAACAGGCCATAGGCCCATCTAGTCCAGCTTCCTATATCTTACAGCGGCCCTACCAAATGCCCCAGGGAGCACACCTAATAACAAGAGACCTGCATCCTGATGCTCTCCCTTGCATCTGACATAGCCCATTTCTAAAATCAGGAGGTTGCACATACACATCATGGAGGAATGAACAAGGATGTGGGATGTGCTCACAGACATTCCACTCACCCAGCCATCAGTTATGTTTCCTGTGTCCCAATCTGTGTTGACTGGATTGTGCCCTATACAGTGGTGCCTCACATAAAGAAATTAATCCGTTCCGCGAGTCCTTTCATTATGCGAGTTTTTCGTTTTGCGAAGCGCGTTTTCCCATAGGAATGCATTTAAATTTAATTAATGCGTTCCTATGGGCAAGAAAAGTCAGAACAAAGTCAAATTTGGTTTACAAAGTGTTTATTAAGTGCACTTTAAAGGCATACATACTGTAGAGGATTTCAAAAACAGGGGGATGCTGAGTGGGGAGCTTGAAGGCTGTAATCCTGTGCACACTTTCCTACTTCTGAGGAGACACACACAGGATTGTGCTCTAAGCTGGGGAGGACACAGCAGCTGCACTCAATTGCTTGCTTTTGCCGTGATCATGGGGGGAAACGTGAAGAAAATGGGGCAGTGAGAGGGTGAATGAGCGATGGGGGGATGCTGAGTGGGGAGTTTGAAGGCTGTAATCCTGTGCACACTTTCCTGGGAGCAAGCTGACATGAAGATCTGCCCCTTACTAGGGTGGACGGGTTCATAAAGGGACATGAAGATCCGCCCCTTACTAGGGTGGACGGGATCATAAAGGGACATGAAGATCCCCCCCTTAAGACAAACCAGGACAATAAAAAAAAAATTTTGTTATGCAAACCATAAGTCATAAAAATTCGTTATGCGAGTTACCAAACTTCGCGCACCGCTTTTGTTCTGCGGGTTTTTTGCTGCGCGGGGCATTCGTTATGCAAGGTACCACTGTATATCTTTTTCAAATTTAAGGGGAACACAAGAAGTGGCTTGCCACCAAGTATTCCATGAGCATTTTTTTCCTCTCCAAATACTGCTGATCTAAGGTAGAGAGAGAAGCTGACAGTTCTGCGATTTATGCAACTGCACTGGGGTAACATTCCCTAAAGTACCTGTTGGCAACCTTCAGTCTCAAAAGACTATGGTATCGCGCTCTGAAAGGTGGTTCTGGAACAGCATCTAGTGTGACTGAAAAGGCCGATTCGGGAGTGACAGTCCCTTCCACACTGGGAGCAAGTGCACTCTGTCCCTGGTCTGTCTCCCTGGCTATGGGCCTTCCTTCTTTACCTCAGTCTGTTGGCCAAGTGTCTCTTCAAACTGGGAAAGGCCATGCTGCACAGCCTGCCTCCAAGTGGGAAGCTCAGAGGCCAGGATTTCCCACTTGTTGAGGTCCACTCCTAAGGCCTTCAGATCCATCTTGCAGATGTCCTTGTATCGCAGCTGTGGTCTACCTGTAGGGCGCTTTCCTTGCACAAGTTATCCATAGAGGAGATCCTTTGGGATCCGGCCATTGCCCATTCTCACGACATGACCGAGCCAGCACAGGCGTCTGTTTCAGCAGTGCATACATGCTAGGGATTCCAGCTCGTTCCAGGACTGTGTTGTTTGGAACTTTGTCCTGCCAGGTGATGCCGAGGATGCATTGGAGGCAGCGCATGTGGAAAGCGTTCAGTTTCCTCTCCTGTTGTGAGCAAAGAGTCCATGATGGACAAATGTAAATCTTTAGTTGGATGCTGATTGCATCTCTTTTGTTTGACTTTCCTTATCTTTGCAAATATTTATTTTAGAAATATGCCAAGAATTGTGCTAGGTTTACAAAACAGGTTGTCAAAATTTCCTTGCTGCTGTTAATGCTTTGCAGCACTAACATTTCCAGTATTATTGATCCCTCTACTTGGATGGGAACAAGAGAAATAACCAAATTGAACTGATATTGATTTTGTTCTCTATTTTATTAGCACTGGGGAAAAGATTTAGTGCAAAGTGTTGCATTGCTATACGTTGGGTTGTAATCATTTGGGGCGGAGGGAGAAATTGCTGATTGTGGGGCCTACTTCCAAAATAGAAAGTTGTATCCTAAGGAACATGAGCATCAGGAAGATTGTAAGTGTCCTGACTTACCCTCAACATAGCAGCCACCTCCCCCCCCCCAAAAAAAAATCCATTCTAGAGAGTTGGTGGGGGTACTCCAGAAGCAGATGGGTAGATTAAAATTCCTCTTTCTCCCTTCGTTTACAGACATGAGATTTAGGATGCAACCTACTGTCTTTGGAATTGGATCCCTGCTGATGATTTCTGTCTATTGTGCTGATTTTTTTTTAAGTTAAATTGTATGCTGCATGATTACATATTTTAAAGTAATATGTTCTCTGCACTATGCTGGCTGCTATTTAATTACCTATTTATTGCTCTTGTAATTGACTATTTTATAATATTTTTAATGTATTTTAATATTGTAAGCCACTTTGATCTTTTTCTAAAAAGTGGGATATAAACCTTTTAAACAAAATAATCTCAAGACTGTTTAGTTGCTTGTTTTAATGATGAACTCTCATTTCCCTACCAGGAAGTTCTGGATATATGTGGTAAACCAGCTCCGTGTTTAATTCGGCTCTCAGTGAAAGAGAAAATTGCAGACATCCGAGCTAAACTTGGCCAGGTAAAATAATCATTCAACTAAAGTTTTATTGGTGATAAAAGCAATCATAGATACCATGTTCTCTGGACTATATTAAATTATTTCATTCTGGTGGAATAGCGTTTTGCAAATTATCTTAAAAAGGAGAACGTAGAGCAAATACTCACTATCAAGTACACAAATGCAGAGGTTTGAAACTTGTATAAATATTTTAGCCTAAATGGGCCCACATTCTCTGCCATCTTGTTGGTTTTGTGTGCACAAAATATCTGAAGTGGTGGAAAATCATTCTTTTATTAAAGAATAACTATTGTATCTCATCCTCTTGAGCATTTTCATCTTCATCCTCCAGGGATATACTCTTTTATAGTTCTACAGCTTGGCTGTTGCCAATTCCACTAACTAGGAACTTCACTTAAAATGGCTAAAATACAATGGCTACAGAACAGTACAGTAAACTACAGTAATTTAGATTGTGAAAACAGACTCACTCCTGACAATCCTTTGTATAAGTTTGTGATCAGGCTAGAACATATCGGGACAGTGTCTGAAAAAATCACTTCCTTGTATTCTGTTTAACAGCTGACACTGACAAAGAGAAGAGGATATGATTCTGATGGTTATACTCTTTTGTTTGCAGAAGAATTGGCATACTGAACTTTCTAAGGAGAAATGGCTTTTTAATGAGCAAATGCATAGCAAACCCCTCTAAAAACTTGTTACAGAATATTTTAGTGGCCCTTCCAAACACAGACATTGTTTCCTTAAAACAAAACAAAAAAAACTCACACATTTGCTTGTGTATGTTGATGGGCAGATCTTTTTTTATTGGTAATGTTCAGCTATAAATTTAGCTCACATGCAGTATTGGGTTCTTCTGCATCTTTTTAAACTGCATCTTTTGCTGCAGAGAGCCATTTAGGGCACAATCTTAACCCATTTTCCAGCATTGTCATAAGGGCAATGCAGCTCCTAGGTAAGAGAACAAACATTCCCCTACTTTGTGGAGGCCTCCGTGAGTGCCCCTCCAACTGCAGGATACAGCACATGTCCCATTGGCACAGCTATGCCAATGCTGGAAAATGGGTTAGGATTTGGGCCTTAGTTATTTAATTTTTCTCTGTAAACCACTTTGAATATTTTTTGGTGCAAATCCTAACCCACTTTCCAGCACTGGCATAGCTGTTGTAGTGGGATGTGTGCTGCATCCTGCAGGTGGGTGGCACTCACAGAGGCCTCCTCAAAGTAAGGGAGTGTTTGTTCCCTTCCCTCAGAGCAGCATTGCCCTTATGTCGGTGCTGGAAAATAGGTTAAGTTTGCACCCTTTGTTGAATAGAAGTATATAAATATTAATACATTAATAACTTTCATTGTTTATAGACTAACCTGGAACTTGAATTTCTGCAGACAGAAAAAGATACAGCAGACATTACTCATCCGTTTTACCTGAGTAAGTGCTTCATTGTTTTAAAACTATTGTCTGCTCTTCCAGGTGTAGTCAGTGTTGGAATTTAAGACTTTAATTTTTTCCAAGTTTCTGTCTTCGTACCGTTACAGGTATACCCATTAGGGTGCTTGGTCAAGTAATAAAACTCATAGAATCTCTGTAATACTGGAGCAATTGTTTGATGTGTGTCTAGAGACCAAAGTGCAAGAGTTCAGACAGAAATAGTTAGCTCTGGAAAAGGTGACAAAAATAAACAGGGCTGTATGTTCTGTAATTCTATAGTTGCATTAGATAAATGCTAAAGTTGATACTGGGCATGAAGTGCAGCATCTTGAGAAAGCCATGCCTTTCATTTGAAAGACAGCAACAAGCAAATTTAGCAATGAGCCAAAGCATTACACTAGGAAAGAAAAGCACATTCTTGGGCTGCTAACCAAGTGAATTTGGAAGCCAGTAACTCTCCATTAGATACTTTACATGAATAAAACTCATTTATAGGTATCATACCTCCACCTCCCCCATTTTACTGCATACAAACTAGGAGTGCACAAATGTGGCAGTCTGTACATGCCTCAGAGAAAGTGGAGGTAGGAAGTCCCAATATCTTGGAATGTGATATATTAAATGTTGGGAGAGAGACTTTTTTGTTTGAAATGAGCTAAAGCCAAGATGCCAAATTTTAAAAAGTCTCTCACTACAGTCCTTTTTATCCACTAAGTTCCTGGAAAACCTAGTGGATACTACATTAGTAGATATTGAATCATTGAGCCTGTGGGGGGAAATGGGGTTAGCTTCCAGGGGATCATCACCTATGAACTTTTTGAACCTGAATCTTGAAGTCTGTGGGGTTGGGTGATAGCAAGGGCTCATCAACATGTTTAACATCTGACCGTCCTCGTTGCTGGTATCCCTTGATGCACTGAAGGTTGTGGCAATGGTGATTTCTCCATTCAGCTGGATTCCCCAAGGTGCTGCCCAGGATGGTGGACAAAGTCTGGAAGCAGACATAACTGTGTCCAAGGGTTCTCCACAGGCCAATACCAATGACTGTTTGATGCAGAAAATTGACCCAATCTTAAAAAAATGAGTACTAGATGCAATGATTGCAACCCCACCAGCCATATACTGTATAGGACTCTTCTTCTTGCCCCCCTTCCCCGGCATGGCACTGGTGCTGCCTTTTGCTCATGAGGAGTCCACTGTCTCTTCTCCTCTGCCTGATTTCTCTCACCCTTGCCTGCTTGCTTATAGCTGCACCGAGTAAACGGGTGCAGTATTCGAAGATAATGAGAACAGTCATAGATAATGAGAGGTATGTGGCAATTCTGCCTCTTGAAGATAAGCCAATTTGCATATAGTGAATTTGCACATAAAGAGTGACTGTGTGTATGTTTGCCTTGGAACCAATGTGTTTTGCAACTTCATTGGTGGTTCTTCCCAGAAATGTATAACTTTTAAAACAGCTAGTCCTATTAGAGCTAGTAGAAACAGAATTCAGGTTTGCACTGCTGCAGGAGATTGGGAATAGCAGACAAATTGTCTGTCCCAGCTGCTTGTACTCAGTTGCATGACTTGTCACTTAGGAACCCAGTATTCTCTATCTCTTTTCCCAGAAACCACTACTATTATTTTGTCTGCTTCAGCTTGCTATGGAGTTTGCTTCCATGGGATATCTTGGTACGATTTGCAATATAAGAAGTTAATACTTCAGATGCTGTGTGAGCCATATATGTTTAATTGCACAACTACAGATGAACATACTGTTCTGTCAGCCTGTTTGTCAATGTATATAATTTACAGCTACTTTTATGTCAATGCAGGTTTAAGCTTGACAGACTATTTTTTTTTTTAATAGCTCAGAAATGTCAGGCTCTGAAGATGATGAACAGTCATCTAGAAGCATTGCTGAAAGAGAAAAGGGCTCTACGGCAGAGGCTAGCAAAACCATTGTGTCAAGAAAGTCTACCTATTGAAGCTATCTTCCACAGGTGTGTGATTAAGAAATGCAGAACACAATCCAAAGCTGGCTCTCCACCGGCAAAAAGTACTCTAAAGCATGTTTGTGGCACCTGGAGAGCAAGCAGTGCTGGTGGGGAGGCCTGCATAGCCCTGCCAATGCTGCATCCTGAAGAGTGGCTGTCAGCAGAATTAAGGAATGCACCAGGGGTGGCAGGAGGGTGAAATGGAGGTGGGTAGGGAAGCATTCTGGGGCAGAGGAGAGCGGAATGGTGGCAGATCAGGCCTGGAATGGGGCAAGATCAGCAGAGTAGGCCTATACTGTGTTGTAACCCCCGTCCCGGGCCTGCCAGCTTTACAGAGGGGTGCTCTAACTTGTACCTGCTATTTAGCCCCATTTGACAGGCTGGGGGTTTACTCAGTATAAGGGAATGTTTTTCCCCTTACCCCAAGGAGACCTTGAGCCTGCTCCAAAACTGCGCTGGATACGGCATTGGTCACGCAGCCCTGCTGTGCCAGTGCAGCTTCGGGTTGGGCTGATGGTGGTTTTCATTGTCTGAATTAAATGGTATATTAAACCCAGTAGTGAGGATCTGGCAGTAAACATAAAGGTCTCCTAAAATACAAAACTTTGAATACTCTTGCCTTCATTCACTTCTTGAATTCCAGGTATGCTGTAGAACTGTTGGCATTGGCAGTGGCCTTCATTGAAAAACTAGAAGCTCATCTAACTACAGTGAGAAGCATTCCACAGCTACCTCTAACGATGAAAAACATGGTGAGTTGCTTATATAATCATTGGCAGCAACTTTACTTTGATAGGGAATATTGTAGGATGAAGCTTAAGTTAGATTTTCCTTGGTTTGCCATAGAAGCTATACTTTCCTTGGTTGCCTTAGAAAAGCTGCCACCTCTTAGTTTCAGAATACAGTACTGACCTGCCTTAGGAAGGAGGCCCAGAACATGAGATAATGTGTTTGAAGCATTTAGGATGAGTGCTTTTGTTAATTTTGTTAATATCGTTAATTTTGGTTTAAACTTCTCCTTTTAATAAGAGTGTCCATATCTGTGTACACCAGTGATTCCCAAACTGTGAGCTGTGGCTCCCTGGGAAGCTGCAGAAACCAGGCGGGGAGCCACGGGATCCTCGCAAAACCCGTCGCCCTATACAATGTGTAGGATTGTAACTCTGAGGGGGAGCTGTGGCCAATGGCCCAATAGGTCAGTGGTTTTCAACCAGTATGCTGCATATGGTCTGCAGGTGTGCCACAGAAGTTTGGGGGAGAGTTATATTAGTAGGGCAATTAGGGGATGTGAGCCCCTTGCCAACAGTCGGAGCCTTCTCAGTCATCAAAGTGATGGTGTACCTTGACAATTTTAGCACCTTCTCAGTGTGCCATGATGTGAAAAGGGTTCAAAATTGCTGCAGTAGGTCAAGGGAGCTGCCAGCAGAGAAAGTTTGGAAACCATTGGGTACACCAAAACAGTGTGTTGCCCTTGTATATGTTGCAGAATGCCAAATGCAGTCACACTTGCTTCACTTCCCTTTGGAGGCTAGAACAGCATTCTTTCTCATTTAGCTTTTATTGTGATAGTCTTAACATAACTTGCAAAACTATTTCTTTATATATTTTGATTACTTCCCCATTATGTTCCAGGACAGTACACTTGAAAAGGTGGACTTGTTGGTAACAGAGACAGAAAAGCTGGCAGAGCAAATACTGCAGTGGAAAGCCAAACGAAATGACATCTTCTCTGACAACTCCCGGATGTCTGTTGGATCAGATTCCTGTTTCAGAAGTATAACTTTGGAGTAGCACCTTTGTCTTCTCCTGTCTCAAAAATAAAATAGAAGATACAGAGCTCTCTTAGCAGTCATATGACAGATAAAATGGATATGCATTTTATTCTTGCTTTCAGAAGTACAGTCACTTGGATCTGGCTTCTGAAATGGACATTTGTACATGGAACTAGATTTGCATAGAAAATGACCAGCAGATGTTAGATAGTTTGCTGAAAGCTAACTACCCTCTGAGGAATATTTTAATGTGGCACTCTCATGATGCTACTGCAGTGACTTCATCTTTATGTGCCTATCCCCTGTATTTTCAGCACATGAATAAATTATATATTGTATATTTGTAAAAACAAGCATTTGATTTTTGCATTGATACAGAATTTCATTGAAAATACTAGACTGCAATGAGCCAGCTTCTTCTATAAAGACTCCAAACTTTAAAAGTTGTCTCTTCAGCTCTTACATAGGACTGGGCTGTTGGTGACCAATACTAAGTCCTTTATAGTCAATGGGGCTTATTACCAGGTAAGCATGCACCAGTTTGCAGCCTGAGTTTCCCTAGGCTATGGCTAAACTTGTTCCTCTTGCATAGTTCAGTAATGGGTTGATTAAAATCGCCTGGAAGATTGCACATTCCTGGCTCCAAGGATGACTACCATGGCAAGGGAAAGATGAACCTGCCCCATCATCAACCAGAGAGCTGTGTAACTTGCAAGGAGCTTGCCTTCCTGCCTCAAAAACTTGCTTCAATTGCCACATTCTTCAGGGGCTGAAGAAGGGAGTGGAAGAGTCAGCCAAAGGGGTTCCTGGGCTATATTCATTGTCATCCTAAGCCACCAGAGTTGGATAACTTTGATCAATAAGTAGGGTATAAATCTATAATTAAAAACAAATTGTTCAAAATGAACATTCCTTTTTTAGTTAATGCTTGGCATTTTTAACAATGCTTGGTACTTGTATAGCACTTTGTGCAAAGTACTTCATAAGTGATACCTTGACACAGTGTTTACAACAACACCATAAGGCAGCAGTTTTCAAACTCTAGGAGAATTTGAACTGCTCTAAGTCCTTGCAGGGGGAGGCAGCAGGGGAATGGGTTGCGATGGTCTACAGGGCTCCCCAATACTAAAGTGAAAGTGGAGCGATTGTGCTCCACTTTGGTTTTACGGAGGCGGGGTGCAATCACTGCACTTTAGCTTTCTAAACTTCAGGGAGCCCTGCAGATGGTCGTGCAGGGCTCCCCGCACCCCCAGGAGACTGCAGGAGGCTATAGTAAATACAGCCAAGTCCTTGTAGCCCCCTGAGCGACGCGATCCTGGAGATTGTGTCGCTGTCTCCTCCCCTTAAGGGGGCAGAGGCCAGGGCCCTCAGACTGGGGCGTTATGACACCCAGTTTGAAAACCCCTGCCGTAAGGGAAGGATTATCCTGTATTTCAAAAGGAAGAGCTGGGAAGGAGTGCCTTGGCCAAGTTCAGTTAATGCAGTGGTTTCCAACCTTTAGGAGTCCATGGACCACTGATGCAAAAATTGGAATAGTGGACCACATGCAAACCTACATCTTGCTGCACAAAAAAAAGCAAAATTAAATTTGTAATATTTATTAGACTTATTTATAATTTGTGAGTTGTTGCTTTTGTAGCTGACTGCAGGTGGTCTGTTCTCCCCCTCTCTGATGATTTGTGGGGAGTGGTCACTTGGCAAGGGGCTGGAAGTTATTAAAGGTGATCTTTTTTTCTGAGAGCTTGTGGACCACTTTTCAGGGTCTCATGGACCACCTCTGGTGGGAACTAGTGATCTAGTGCAGTGATCTCCAAACTGAAAACTGCTGTGTCCCAAAAAGCCCTCCCTGTCCCGAGTGGCTCTTACTGTTCTACAGCAGCAATGTGTTTCAAGCAGATCTGGGCACAGTGATGATGGGGAAGGGCTTTTCCAAACCTGGGCCAGGGTTTGGAGATCCTTGATCTAGTGAGTTCATGACAGAGGTAAGATTTGAACTGGGGACATCCTGACTTGCTGCTTACTTGGCCACTACTCCAGTTCACTGGTCTTTCTCCAATGTCACTCTTGCATCATTTTTCCTGTAAAATTCAGGAAGGAATACCACAAGCAAAATGTAAACACCAGCATCTCTCACACAACAACAGAACCAGGGGACATCCACTAAAATTGAGTGTTGGGAGAGTTAGGACAAACAAAAGAAAATATTTCTTTACTCAGCATGTAGTTGGTCTGTGGAACTCCTTGCCACAGCATGTGGTGATGGCATCTGGCCTGGATGCCTTTAAAAGGGGATTGGACAAGTTTCTGGAAGAAAAATCCATTATGGATTACAAGCCATAACGGGTATGTGCAACCTCCTGATTTTAGAAATGGTCTGTGTCAGAATGCCAGAGGCGAGGGAGGGCACCAGGATGTAGGTCTCCTGAGGCATTTGGTGGGCCACTGTGAGATACAGGAAGCTGGACTAGATGGGCCTATGGCCTGATCCAGTGGGGCTGTTCTTATGTTCTAAACTTATATACTGGATTCGGTAATTCAGTACAGTAGCAACTTTGATGTCATGCTGTCATGCATTTTCTTTTTTCACTGTGATGTTCACTGCACAAATCTTTCATTTGCTGTGAACACTAATGGCAGTGTTGGCTCATTTCAGCTATTTCACCATTCTTAAAAAAAATTTTATTTTAGGAATGTGTGAAATGATGAGTGGGTAGGTGAGAGAAGTGCAATTAGATGCATAGAGGAGAAAGGCTTCTGGGTCTTTAATAGTCTGGTTGAAGTGTGAATTCCATGAAGTCCAGCATTCCAACACTGCTTGTGTTGGGAGGAACAGAATGCCCAATCGACATAGCATCTAGTGGCTAGTGACAGCCACATCCTTTGCAGCCCCCTTCTCACTCCCTCTTTCTGGTTAGACAGGGCTTAATAGGGAATTGGTTATATTCAGCTGCCACCACACAGGGGAAGGAAACTAGCCACAAAGAGTCAACCTTGGGAAAGCTTTTCCCCAGGTTAGCCATAAGCTCCATAAACTCCAAGAAGTCTGACTTAAAACAGAGCACAGGCTGAAACATATCTGGGATAACAAATTTTATCCTCTCCCAAAAAGTCAGGAATTTACTAAAAGAACACAACAAAATCAGGAGGAAAAGAGGCACAGAAGGGGGTGGGGTTCAGGGTGGCCCAAAAATGGGCACAGGGTTTTTAAAACAAAACTGAACCCTTGTATATGAGCACCTTTGTCCTGTTCTTCATTGCACATTCCAAGGATCTAAACCAGGGGTGCTCTATAGGTGGATCGCTATCTACCGGTAGATCGCGGAGTGCTGACCCCCCCTTCAGGTGCCTCTGGGAGGAAACACAGGGAGTAAGGCCCATTGTACTCAATGGGGCTTACTCCCAGGTAAGTGTGGCTAGGATTGCAGCCTCACAGCCTAATCCTAGGCATGTCTACTCAGGAGTAAGTCCTGTTATACTCAGTGGGGCTCAAGGTACACCAACATACATTGTACACATAAATGTGATATGTTATGATGGCGTGAACATTGTAAAAAAAAAAAAAAGTGGTAGATCTCCGGGCCTTGCTGGGTTTCAAAGTAGCTCTTGAGCCAAAAAAGTGTGAGCACCCCTGATCTAAACCTTTCACACAGAAGAGGGCCATCACTGATCACTAGGTGCTACACACTACTCTTGTTGTTTCAGTGTCCCCTACAACTGCTGTGCCTTCTAGCCACTAGGACAAAGCAGCAGAGAGTTCCTTGTACTACTAAATAACACCACAGACACTGCCTTTTTCCAGTGGCAAGAAACAGATCCCCAAAATTGCTTTTTCTGGCACAATCTCTGGTGTTTAGTGTGGATAAGTTACTTGCATGTGTTCTGATGTAAAATACTCAGGAAGATTAGTTTGGAATGTATCAGGCAATACTTTATTAGAGGATATGTGCAAAAGAACCCAAAAGCAGGGCATCTGTAGCCATCAGGGATTATGCAAAAGGTGGGATATAAATAGAAAAATAACTTTTAAAAAATGCATGTAGTTTAGGGATTAATTGGGGATTAGGGAACAAATATTAATATGGTTAAGTACATTTGAAACTTTCTTCTACCAGGGCTTCCTCCCACAATTTGGTAATTGTTCCAATACTTTGCAATGCTGCTTTTACTAGGTGGCACATAGATTATGTGTAAATTCACTTATGTAATGTAACATCTTGATTCTATGCACACTTTCTCATTATAAAGTTGTACTTACCATAGATACTAGCCTATAGCAGGGGTGCCCAAACCCCAGCCCTGGGGCCACTTGCGGCCCTCGAGGCTTCTCAATGCGGCCCTCAGGGAGCTCCCAGTCTCCAATGAGCCTCTGGAGATTTGTTAGAGCCCACACTGGCCCAACGCAACTGCTCTCAGCGTGAGGGTGAGTGTTTGACCTCTTGCGTGAGCTGTGGGATGAGAGCTCCCTCCACTGCTGCTTGTTTCACACCTGTGATGCAGTAGCAGCAGCAAAGGAAAGGCCGGCCTTGCTTTGTGCAAGGCCTTTTATAGGCCTTGAGCTATTGCAAGACCTTCATTCATTCATATAACTTCATCTTTAATATATTAATTTATGTAAACTTATAATTCAAATTTTAAATGTAAATTAATTCTTTCCCCCCTTCCAGCCCCTGACACAGTGTCAGAGAGATGATGTGGCCCTCCTGCCAAAAACTTTGGACACCCCTGGCCTATAGTATGTGAGATTTTTGCCAAGTAATCAAGCTCAAATTATCACTTAATCTTATCTCCAGGTCAATCAGAGGGCAAAGACTTTCAACTCTGAACAGTTTCCTTTCTCAAGGATAGGCAGGCACCAAGTTTCTCAAGTAGCAGGCAGGCACAGCTCCTTAGAAGTAATGTGTTAACCTTTTATTCTCCTTCCTTCTGCTGCATCCTGGTTCTGCTTTGCAAATGCTTGTAAAGCAGGTCTGTGTTGTTTTTTTTGAAACACCAGGATGGGATCCCAGTGTTTCCCAGGCTACAATTCAGTGCACCATTACTTAAGAATAACACCCATGGAAAGCAGTGGGTCTACTTCTGAGTAAAAAGGGTTGCAAATATATGCAGCTGCATCTCTCTGCTGTGAATTGAATTGCACACTCCCAGTTATGTGTTATGGGTTGTATGCTGTATGTAGAGCTTCTGGCTTAACACACCAGACACCTTAATGGTGGATTTGATTCATGGTTCAACCTTTTTCACTTGCATATCCCTTAGCAGTGCATTTCCATAAATTGTACCCTTCCTATTAGCAAAATGTTTGTAATGAATAATACAAGCCCCCATCTCCCCCATATGAAAACCCAGACCTCATGTATTTATTACAGTGTTTTCCCTTTTTATCTGTTTGAAGAACAGAAGGCTCTGCCTTTGCACTGTTTTGCACCAGAAGTGTGCTGAGAAATTCTGGGTGATTGATCACTTTCCATATTATGTTTCAGCTTTTTTACTGTGCTGGTTTTCAATCACTGGTGCATACAAGAATTGATGGCCAAAAACTAGCTATTGGTGGGGCTTTCACAGGTAACTAGCTACCTTTATTCCTGCCTTGCTGGCCCTGCAAAGCATTCTGGAGCACAACCTGCACTTTTATGTCATTATTCCATTCTTTTTCAAGTACCCCTACAGGTTCTGTTGAGTGTCCCTGGGAGTACATGAATACCAGTTTGGGAACCACTGTTTTACTGGTATGTTGTTTACAGTGCACTTACTCATAGTGTTTACAAAAAGGTGGTGAAGACCAGAATTTAAAAAAGAAGAAAAAAAGTATCTTATGATCTTTTATTATGTTTTTAATAAATTAGACTACAGTTCTTAGGTAACAATTAGTGGTAGGTTATTTTGCAGGATCTGGCCTCTGGTAAAATCAGACAAAACTATAGTCAGACACCCCCCTAAGTTGAACCCCCAACTTATCTGAGGGTCATAGAAAATTCCATGATTGTTGGCTCAAAACCTGCCCTCAGCTTATCTGTGGGGTCGACTTATAGATAGGTGTCTGCGGTGATTTGGTGGCGCGTATTCCTTGGTGTGCACAGGACTGTAGCTTGAATCTGACATACTTTGGGCTAGATGTTTCTGAGTATTGATTCTTGAATCGGAGGCCACAATCAGCTTGACATCTTATTGCTATGGAATTGTCTTCTTGATAATGTCACTTGTGGTTCAGATCCACAAAATATAGAAGACTGACAGCCCAATCCTACCCAAGCTTTCCTGGGAGTAAGCCCCATTGACTCTAATGGGACTTACTTGTGAGTAGACATGAATAGGATTGGACTCAGAGTCCCAAATATTACAGGAATAAGTAGAGGTTTGAAAATGGTGTTATTTAATTTACCCAGAAGTAAACCCATTGGGTTCAGTAAGGCCTAGGCTGTAATCTTACCTTACTCACTGGAAACAGACACCTCTAGAAGTAATTGTTCTAGAAATTGTAGATCTTCCTGAAAACTAAACTGGGAACTGATACATGCACATTGCAACTGAAAAGGTTAAAGAACTATAAAAATATAATGAAAGCAATTAAAATGTGTAGGGCAAAACTTCTGCATTGGGCATTGCAAATAAATGTTCGGGTTATATTACCTTTGAGTGATTAGATGTGTAAAAGGCAATTAGTTTTTATGTTCCTGCTTGGTTTGTATTACTTCATTTGAGTATTAGTGATGTGTGTAGAACAAAGGAAATCTGGTAATGTGTTATGCCACCAAGAATAGGGAGCCCAATCAAAGTGGCCCAACTTCTCGCAAGTGGTAACAGCAAAGAATTGATAACTTACGTACAATGAACTTTGTAGGAAAGTTAGCCTAAAGCATCTACTGTGCTTTAGAATCATTTTGAAACCACTTCTTTGTCACTAGGGGGCATAACTTCTAACCTTTCCTAATATGAGTAAGCTTTAGATGTAATCTGCAAGCATGAAAAGCTTTTATTTACTTTGTAAAATTAAAAATTAAATAGTGGATTGTATTCCTGCTGCTTGCTGAAGGCCACTGGAGTATAAAGATAACTGGATACAATGGGTCAGAATAAACTAACCTGAAGGTTAAATTTGTGTCAGGATGATTCCAAACTAAGAAAGGAAACAAGCCAGCCAGCCCATGCAAGAATCAGTCCTCCCACCCACTCCCCATCACTTGACATACTATACCAGTGGTTCCCATACTGTGGGTTGGTTCCTGATTTTTGGTGGGTTGCCAAAGGGTGATGTAAAAATCAGATAATGAATTGCCTCAAGCTCTGAGGTTTTCCAAAAATCAGATACTGTAGCTCAGTGTTTCTCAAACTGTGGGTCACGAGTCAATTTCAGGTGGGTCCCCATTCGTTTCAAAATTTTATTTTTAATATATTAGACTTGATGCTACCATGATATGTACTGCATTTGGGGAAATGTGATGGACCTGTACTTTTAACAAGCTACTATGTATATTCTTTTAACAACTGATAGTAAGTAGGACTTACTCCTGGGTAAGTGTGGGTAGGATTGCAGCCTAGGATTTTTTAAAATTTTCCTGCTTGATGATGTCACTTATGGTCATGACATCACTTCTGGTGGGTCCTGACAGATTCTCATTCTAAAAAAGTGGGTCCCAGTGCTAAATGTGTGAGAACCACTGCTATAGCTGCTAATTACCCTGCAAATACCTCAGGGAGACATAGGGAGATAAATATATGAGGGTCTTTTTCTGGTTTTACTTATAAATAAATTATTGTTTATTTCTATATCTCCTTTTCTTAAAAGTCTGGTAAACCTAGGTAGGTCCCAATAGTCAATCTAAAATGTGGGTCCCAGTGCTAAAAGGTTTGGGGACCAACCACTGTACTATAATAAAGCAAACTGTGAACACACAGTGGTTCCCTCTCCCCTTAACACCCATTCTGAATGGAACCTCCAAATGTGGGTGCCATTACTGGTTTAGCATGTGTGTTATTTTGAACATAAGAAGACCCCTGCTGGATGAGGCCAAATGCCCAACTGTATCTCACAGTGGCCCACCAGATGCCTCAGGGAAGCACACCAGACCACAAGATAACTGTATCCTGGTGCCCTCCCTTGCACCTGGCATTCTGAGGTAGCCTACTTCTAGAACAGGGTTGCCCAAACCCTGGCCCTTAGACCACTTGCGGCCCTCGGGGGCTCCCAATCCAGCCCTTGGAGAGCCCCCAGTCTCCAATGAGCTTCTGGCCCTCTGGAGACTTGCTGGAGCCCATGCTGGCCCAACGCAACTGCTCTCAGCATGAGGATGACTGTTTGACCTCTCACCTGAGCTGTGGGATGAGGGCTCCCTCCACTACTTGCTGTTTCACATCTGTGATGCAGCAGTGGCAGCAAAGGAAAGGCTGATCTTGCTTTGTGCAAGGCCTTTTATAGGCCTTGAGCTACTGCAAGACCTTCATTCATTCATATAAGTTCCATCTCTAATAAATTCATTTATGTAAATTTATACAAATTTTAAATGTAAATTAATTCTTTTTTTATCCCCAACACAGTGTCAGAGAGATAATGTGGCCCTCATGCCAAAATGTTTGGACACCCCTGTTCTAGAATCAAGAGATTGCATATACCCATTGTAGTATGCAACCTGTGATGGACTCAGGGAGCACCACAAGACACTTGCATTTCACTGCCACTCCCCCCTGCATCTGGCATTTTATTTACCCTTGCACCCTCCAACAAAGACACAAGACTGCACTTGGGTTTCACTTGGGTCACTTTACTAACACAAGTGACCAATTTTTAATGCATGAAACCTACTGAACACACCTTCCCTCCCTTGCCAGTCTGGGATAGGCAAAAAAACTGCCATCCACAGCCAATTTGGATGACAGGAAAAAAAAAAAATTCCTACCTGGCCCTCATGATGCGCAACCAGCTAATCTCAGACTGTACATACCCATCAGAGTTTGTAACCTGTGAGGGAGTTTTCCTCCTGAAATCTGTCCAGTCCCCTAATAAAGACATCTAGCCCTGATGCCATCACCACATGCTGTGGCAAGGAGTTCTGCTGGCTGTTTCCTTTTGTCTTTCCTAACTCTCTGGACACTCAATGTTAGTGGATGTCCCCTGGTTCTGGTGTTATGTGAGGGAGAAAAGAGCATCCCTCTATCCACTCTACCAAAACCCTACATAATTTTGTACATCTCATTCATGTTCTCCCCCCCCCCTTAGCCAATCAAGGAAGACGGGGAGCAGGTCACCCCATAGAGCCCCTTGCATCTTGTTTTCTGAGGTAGCCTACTTCTAAAACCAGGAGGCTGCACATACCCATCATGCCTTGTAACTGGTGATGGATTTTTTCTTCCAGAAATTTGTCCAGTCCCCTTTTAAAGGCATCTAGCCTGGATGCCAACCCCACATCATGTGGCAATGAGTTCCACAGAATAACCACACACTGGGTAAAGAAATATTTTATTTTGTCTGTTCTAACTCTCCTGACATTCAGTTTTATTCCTGTAAGAACATAAAAGCCCTGCTGGATCAGGCCAAATGCCTAACTAGTCCAGCTCCCTGTATCTCACAGCGGCCCACCAGATGCCTCAGAGTGCACACCAGATAACAAGAGACCTGCAACCTGGTGCCCTCCCTTGCACCTTCCATTCTTCCAAAACCATATCTGTCATGACTTGTAACCTGATATGAACTTTTCCTCCAGAAGTCTGTCCAATCCCTTTGAAAGGCAAGTAGGCAAGATACCACCCCCACATCATGTGGCAAGGTGTTCCACAGAATAACCACACGCTAGATAAAGAAATACTACGTTTTGTCTGTCCTAACTCTCCCGACACTCAATTTTACTGGCTGTCTCCTGTTTCTGGTGTTGTGTCAGAGGGAAAAGAACCTCCCTCTCCCCATCACCGCATCCTGTGGCAAGGAGTTCCACAGACACCCACTGTTAGCGGATGCTCCCTGGTTATGGTGTTGTGTGACAGGCAACAGAACCTCCCTCTGCCCATCACCATCACTGCATCCTGTGGCAAGGAGTTCCACAGACACCCACTGTTGGCGGATGCCCCCTGGTTATGGTGTTGTGTGACAGGGAACAGAACCTCCCTCTGCCCATCACCACCACTGCATCCTGTGGCAAGGAGTTCCACAGACACCCACTGTTAGTGGATGCCTCCTGGTTCTGGTGTTGTGCGAGAGGGAAAAGAACCTCCCTCTGCCCATCCCCATCACCGCATCCTGTGGCAAGGAGTTCCACAGACTAGCCACAGCAGGGCTGCCTTCCTGAGGCCAGGCTTCCAGGAGGGGGCCAGCCAGGGCGTCCTCCTTGCTTCCCCCCCCCGTCCTGGCCCTGCAGAGGTGGAAGGGAGGGGGCCACGGAGGGCCTGGAAGACGCAGCCTGCGTGCAGGCAGAAGCAGGCCGGCACTCCCCACGTCCTGCCCTCCCCTCCGGAGCAGCCTCGCTGGGCGGGGTCGGGTGTGCGGCCGCCGCTGCTTCCCTGCCCGGGCAGGGCGCGGAGCAGCGGGAGGCTGAGCCGGGGAGGCGCGCTGGGCGGCGGCCGCGGCGGGGCCGGGGATGTGGAGCCGGGGCTCGGACTGCGGCGGGGATGGCGAACGTCAAGGTGGCCGTGAGGGTCCGGCCCCTCAGCAAGAGGTGGGCACGCGAGCCAGGGGCGCGCTCTGTGCGTGGGGCTGAGCAGAGCCCGCGCCTACTCAGAAGTAAGTGCCATTGCAGTCAACGGGGCTTACTCCCAGGAGAGTGTGCATAGGATTGCAGCCGCAGGAGTAAGCCCCATTGACTCTAATGGCACTTACTTCTGAGTAGACACGCATAGGATGGGGCTCTGAGGCTGCAGTCCTATCCACACTTACCTGGGAGTAAGTCCCATTGACTCTAATGGCACTTACTTCTGAGTAGACATGAATGGGCTGGGTCTTTTCTCCCCCCAGGGGTTGTGTTTGTGTGATGCTGCCAGAGACACATGTGCAGTGCATTGCTGTGTGGCGCCAGCTGAACCCTGAGCAAAGCCGCACACACCTCCAGTGCTGTGTGGGCAGCCTGGTGTGGGCGGTGGCACAGAAAGGTGGCCACCCCTCCCTGGGTGGTCAGGCTTCAGGACTCTAAGAGGTGGGGAAGGGGGCGACAAACCTGCAAAGCACTGTTTTGCAAGCAGTGCTGCTTGTACCCCCCCCCCCCCCCGTGGTACTTGAGGTGGTGTCTGGTGGGACTTGTGAGACCCCTGCAACCTGGGTCCCTAAGAGGCTGGGGACGGGGACAACAAACCTGTAAAGCAGTGTTTTTCAACCAGTGCTGCTTGTACCCCCCCCCCCAGTGGTACTTGAGGTGGTGTCTGGTGGGACCTGTGGGACCTCCAGTCCCCTGACAGCTGGGAGGCTCCAGTAGCATAGCTAGAGGGGGTGCAAATCACTAAGTTTTGCAGGTACCTGAATGCACTGTGCAAGTGACTCCTCCCCTTCAAAGCCATTCTGCATATGCCTACATTTTGCTCCCACCACCTGGAATGACTCTGAAGGGGAGGGAGAAGGGCTGCCTGCAAAACTTAGTGCTTTGCACCTCTTCTAGCTATACAACTGGGAGGCTTGGCGGACAGAGCTCTTGCATGTGCTTTTTGCATGCTCAAGCCCAGGGGTGCTCACACTTTTTTTGGCTCGAGAGCTACTTTGAAACCCAGCAAGGCCTGGAGATCTACCAGAGTTTTTTTTACAATGTTCGCACCATCATAACATATCACATTTATGTGTACAATGTATGTTGGTGTACCTTGAGCCCCACTGAGTATAACAGGACTTACTCCTGAGTAGACATGCCTAGGATTAGGCTGTGAGGCTGCAATCCTAGCCACATTTACCTGGGAGTAAGCCCCATTGAGTACAATGGGCCTTACTCCCTGTGTTTCCTCCCAGAGGCACCTGAAGGGGGGGGTCGGCACTCCGCGATCTACTCATTTTGCCTTGCGATCTACCGGTAGATCGCGATCCACCTATTGAGCACCCCTGCTCAAGCCCCTTACCAGTGTTTGTCACATTGTGTCTGGCTTTCTGATCCAGAAGTAACTGGTGATGACTAGTTACTTCCTGTGGTACTTCCATTCAAAGGTGCTTCTGGTGGACCATGCAGAGTGGTACATCAGGGGACAAACATTGAAAATAGCTGCCAAAGTATAACCTGCTCTGAGGGGAGGAGGTAGCAAAGTGTGGGGTATTTTAAGTATGACAAAGCGGGGATGGGGGTTCAGCTGGGTATGGGTTAAGAATGATGCGTAGTGTGATGGGTTGCTATAGTTGAAAAGGGGGCTTTGCAAAGTCTGATATACTTTATGGTGAGTCTCTTTTGTGAAGTTTTCTCAGATGTGAGTTCAGTCAGTGGAACTGACAACAGGCATGCATAGTACTGCTGTCGAAGCTACACTGCGTGAGATACTACTTGTACAAATGTTCTTCATTTGGTATTGAGCACCCCATATGGAGTGATTTAAGAATTCAAGCTATGGTTTAATTATTTGAGAGCTTCTTCACGAGATCCATTTGTTTCCATCCCACCTTTGTTTGTAAATCCACGGGAGGCTGACAGTGACATCAGGAGAGCAAACAACCCATAACTCCCAATACTGGATACATGTCACTCCCTGGCTATACTCTCCCCACAAGGTATGGTGAAACAAGTGTGTGTTAAGCAGCTTTTCAAAACATGAAAGAGGGACCATGAACGCCCATGAAGTAAGGAGTTCAACTTCCAGGGTGCTATCTCAAAGACTTGGCCCCATGGAATAAATGTACAGTTCAGTTGTTTCTATTTATGGCAGGGGTGTCCAAACTTTTTAGCAGGAGGGCCACATCATCTCTCTGACACTGTGTCGCGGGCCGAATTAATTTACATTTCCAATTTGAATAAATTTACATAAATGAATATATTAGAGATGGAATTTGTATGAATGAATGAAGGTCTTGCAATAGTTCAAGGCCTATAAAAGTCCTTGCACAAGGCAAGGCTAGCCTTTCCTTCACTGCCACTGCTGCATCACAGACGTGAAACAGCAAGCAGTGGAGGGAACCCTTGTCCAACAGCTCATGCGAGTGGTCAAACAGTCATCTTCACACTGAGAGAAGTTGCGTCAGGCCAGCATGGGCTCTAGCAAGTCTCTGGAGGGCCAGATGCTCATTGGAGACTGGGGGCTCCCTGCGGGCCGGATTGTGAGTCCCTGAGGGCCGCAAGTGGCCCCCGGGCCAGGGTTTGGGCTCCCCTGATTTATGGTATGAGATTCAAGTGACTTCTCTTAAGATACTGCAATATTTTCAAATCAAAATCTGCTATTTTCATCTGAGAAAATGTTAGTCTTTTTTTCAAACGAGCATGTCCATTACTTTTGTGAGTACTTTATAGTATATGATTTTGCAGTGGTAATAGGCATGTTTTAGAACAGGGGTGCCCAAACCCGGCCCAAGGGCCACTTGCGGGCTCCCAATCTGGCCCTCGGATGAGGCCAAATGCCCAGCTGTATCTCACAGTGGCCCACCAGATGCCTCAGGCAGGGGTCTTCTGTGATTTATTTATTGACAAGCAGGAAGTCCTGTTATAAGCTATTCTAATTTTTGTGGTCTTCAGACCTTTGCTCATTTGATTTATATACTACTGGTTAGATGTGACTTACCATCATATGTACCTTTTGATGGAGGCAGGATGTTAACAGCCTCTGCTGCCCTCCCCCTCGCCCAGTTTCGCCTCTTTCCCTTCATGCAGCATGCTCCAGTTGCTCCTCCTGCTGGCATGGAAGCCCAGCACCAACTGGTGCTGGCCTTTCCACCTGTGCCTCTTCCCATCTGGCCACTGCAGCGTGCCTTATGGCACGGTTGTGACTGCTGTTGTTGGGGCAGTGTGCAAGTCGCCAGCACTGCCCCAGCACAGGATCGGGCTGCCCCTGTCTGTCTTTAAACATTAAAAGCTATAGTATTTCTGAATTTTACCAGTTCTCTTCTAACACTGTAATATTTGTAATCCCACCTACATGCACAGTTGTATTTTGATAGCTCCTCCTTTTCCCGACCCTTTGTTGTCAGAATCTTGGTATTCAGTAATACTACACACTCTCAGAATTTATGGGTATCTCTGTTGGTGAACTGTCGTAAACTTGGGTCTCACTCCCAGGGTTTTGGGTGCTCAGAGTTGTTGGTTCTGAACCCTAGAGCCCTCAAAGATCCCTGTTCAGTAGTACTGCCACCACCCTGTAAGAGCCAGTGCCTCAGTCCAGGGAAACCAAGACCCTTTAGGCTTAACTGTATCCCTTGTAGGCACTGAGCACTTTCTTTACTTAAAGTCTCAGTCCTCAAGTTACTAGTCCACAATGAGGATTTTTGGTAGCTTGCTGAACCGCTAGGCAGGATTCTGAACCTTTGTCCCCAACAGACAATGAACCAACATGGTAAAAAGATTTTCTACTTTATTAAATACATAGGGTTACAAAACGTTACAAAAGGCAGCAAATGCTAGAGGCATAAAACTTATAGGAAACATAACAGCATAAAACAACAAAGCTAACTGGCTAACTCTATTATTTCCTAATCCTCACCTGGGTCAGCTTCTTTTGTAGATCCTCAGGCCAGTTACCTATGGCCACATGGTCCTGGTAGGCAGGATGTGCACCCACCACCTCTCTCACCAAGAGACAAGGAACAAAGACCCTGTCCTCCGGAAGTGGGGCTGGAAGCTAGCCCTCCCAGCTCTTCCCTCCCCCTGGAGATCTGCAGCTGCATTCCATCCTTGATGGGCGTCTTTCTGGCTGCCTAGGTGCTACATTATCACCTTCCATTGAATTGTAAATCCTGGCAGCTAGGACTGCAAGCCACTTCTGTGTTACTGTTTAAGCTTGGTTCAGGCCTTGCAATGCTACTAGGCCTGAACTGTACATGTTCATGACATGAACATCAGTTTTGATGTTCAAGATTACAGAACTGTAAATTCAGTTTAACTGTAAATTACAGAACTGTAAATACTAGAGGCCATTGTGTGAGCATGTGTGCGGCTGTGTATAACGGGATAATTAAAACCATGTGTGCTGTGGAAATTTGGGGAGGATGGGAAAGTGAACTTTGAAGCTATGCAAAATCTGTTTAGCCAGTAATATAACTCCTCCTCTGGAGGAAAGAAGAATAGCAAGAAAGTAGACTGAAAAGTCCAATATGCTTTTCTTTTCTGGTGTCTCTGTTGACATAATTTAAAACTTTTTTTCCCCTAAACCTGGCTCAATTGTGTCTTTTAATCACTGGCCCTTATAATAAATATTTACGTTGTGGACAAAATCTAACAGTTTTTGGAATTTTGAACTAATGAAAATATGTTTTTGGTATACTTTAATTTTTTGCATACTTTAAAGTGAGTTGTTGCAGGGTAGGCACAACTCAGTTCAATCTGAAAGCAACCCTTATATGGGAGCTAAATAATGCTGGGCTCTAACCAGCTTCCGGAAATTGGGCAGTGGTGGCCTTTCCCAAAGTGGTACATCTGATTTTAATAAGGAGTAAACTGAAAGAAAAAATGCAAATAAGAATGGAAAAATCCTGATGTTCTCTGTTAAAGAAACTCTCAGATAGGCATGTTCTTAGCCTGCTCTGAGCATGCTAATGGGATTTCAGAGGCTGCTTCACCCCAGCACTTCTCCTCTGCCCTGGTTTGTAAACCCCTTCTGGGAGGCTACACTGGAAGCATTTAATTTTTGTTATCTTTGCTGAACAAGAAAAGGAACATGTGGCATTGTGATGTAGAATCTCCACCCTTTCTCCTTCTGGGCTTGATTTTGGTATACCTCTCAAGGTTTTCTGTATTGCAGTGGTTCTCAGCCTGTGGTCCACAGGAGCAAGTGAGGTGATCCATAAACTGGTTGGGCACGTCAGGTGACCAGACATGTACTCTGTACTCATTGCTTTGTTGGCTTTCATGTGAGCGCTCCTGCCCTCCCTTGGCCTCTGACTGACCCGAAGTTGGGGCAGTCTAGCAGCCATTGGCGATGGCATGATGACAACATCACGCCGTCACCACATCCTCCTGTGGTTGTGCTCTTGGTGACTTGCAGTGGACCCAAGTACAGGCACGGTGGTCAGGGGTTGCCTGATGGTAGGAAACTGCTGCTGTATTGGCTCTAGTTTTATTGTTCTAAGCCGGCGTGGGCAAACCCCGGTCTGGGGGCCATTTGTGGCCCTCCGGGACCCCCAATCCGACCTGCAGGGAACCCCCAGTCTCCAGTGAGCTTCTGGCCTGTCAGTGATTACTGGAGTCCGCACTGGCCTACATCTGCAGGTTGCGACCGCATAGGCAAGCTGTGGGCTGAGTTAGAGCAAGGCCTTTTATAATCTCCATGTTTTCTGCTTTCCCCTGGGCATAATTTTAACTCCCCCCCCCCAACCACCTCTGAACTACTTATGTCTCCATGTGTTTCTGGCTTGGTCTGCATGTTTTCACTGTGCAAGAGGTGTGTAGCAAACCGTCCATAGTTCTCATGTGGTTCTACATGCCTGTGTTATAGTTCTCATGTGTATTATAAGCTCAGTAAAAGCTGTACACTGGGAAAAGCCCGCCCATCCGCCCTGAACTCCTTACTGCTGTTTGAAGCAGCATGCAATGTCTCATCGCTGAACCTGGAAGTTACTCTGATGAGATCATTACCAGTCACTTTTGAGAGCAGTGCTCTGGGTGTCATAACAATTTGGGAACTGCTACCATAATGTTTAACTCACTCTTCAATGGTTTTAGTCCTCCCTAAAAATAACAGTGCATTCTATCCAAAGTTAGTTATGACAAAATACCATTAAAATCAATGAGACAAGTTGGTCACAACGAACTAAAGTTTCTTTCAGTGGGATGTAATTAATCAAGACTAACTTTTTTTGAATGCAACCAACTACCTTTACTGCAATATAATTGTAATTGTTTTTGTATTTTCAGAGAGCACGCAGAAGGAAGAAGAATAATTGTAGAAGTTGAAGATAAAGTGGCAAAAGTTAGATACATAAAGGTATGTTTTATTTTTAGCCTTGATCTCTGGAAGCTTTACATTTCTGATGAAATAATCACATAATTCTTCTATAATGACTTGTAGATTAGGACAGTGTGGTGCTTTAGATAAGTGTGTTGCACCTGGAGCAGGGAGAATGGGTTCTAATGTCTAGTCAGTAACTGGCCACACTTGTCCAGTATACTTCATAGCTTCTTAGACTAACTTTGCATGGTTGCAGTGACAAAGGGTAACCACTGCCAGCCCGGCCGTGCAGTGACTGAAGCAGACTGTGAGGGGCCCAAGAGGGCAGCAGATTCAGTGCAAGCTTCACCCTGAGTCTGCTGTTCCCTTTCTCCAGCCCTCCACTGATGTGAGCTACAGTGGTCTGCTTCCTGCTCACCTGAGCAAGAAAAGAATTGTCTCCCTCCTTACCCTGCTCCTTGCACACTTTCGTTATAGCCAGAAATATAGGATTTCCAACTTTATTTATAGGGATTGTGCGTATCTTCATTCATGTTGTCCCTTTAAATAAAATGAGATGTCTTGCACTTCTAGGTTTAACACAACTGTGCAAGAAGCATGCCTCCCCCTTCCTAGAGTGCCATGCCAGTGGCAGCAGCTACAATGTCAGTGTAGGGTGGTGATCCAGGTTGCACTATCCCTAGGAATAACCACATATCATATATATATTATGATCTGTATATATATTCTGTACTGAGTTCAGTGGACCCTCCTTATCCATGGGCTTGGCATCCATGGATTTGAATTTGGCATCCATGGATTTGCCCGTTGGGCAAAAAGGCGGGGTACAAATTAATAAAATAATAAAATAATAATAATAATAATATCCATGGATGGATTTGAATATCCATGGATGCCAAGCCTGTGGCTTGAGGGCCTCAAGACCTCCCAGATGCAACTGAGAGTGACTTCCAGTCACATCTGGAGGAGTTGTGAGGCGCAGGGAGGTTTTCCTGCACCTTAGAAGGCCTCCTGGATGGTTTGCTGGTGCAAACTGGAAATACTTTCCAGTTGCATCAAGGAGGCTTCTTAGCAGGGCAGGAGGGCTGGGTGCAGTCCCAAGGTAAGCAACTGTAGCACCATGCAGCCCCCCTCCCACAGATTTTATTATCTGTGGAATTTGGTATCCATGGGAGTCCTAGAAGAGAGCCTCTGATACTGAGGCCCAATTGCGTACAAATGCAATTACTGTAGACACTTGCCTATAAGGTGAGAAATTTCTACCAATAAATTTGGTGTAGAAATCTCGTCTTATCTGTGGGTCACACTTTTTAAAAAATTGGCTTTTTTCATTCAGACCAGAAGAGAGAGCAAGTGCCCTTCATTCTCCTACAGATCACTCATGGTTAATATTACAGGTTTTGGTAACTGGGCTCATTCCAGACGGAAGGAAGGACATGGGAGTGCACCTGCTTTTTTTCTGGTTTTCCTTCTCTGGTGGAAGTGATCCAAAGTTGTAAAACTGTCTGTGTCAGGGTGCTGTGTCTGTCACAGTCACCCTGTAAGGTACCTAAGGGCATGCTGGAATGACGGGCATAGGCTGCGTGCCTTTCTTCTCGCCCCCCCTCCCTGCATGGTGGGCCATGACAGCCTCAGTGGATCACCACAGACCCCTCAAATTGCTCATTAAATACCCCTAATATCCAAAAGCAGTTTGGACATTTCAGAGCAAAAGCTACTGAAAAGGGAAATGCAATTATTGCTTTCATGGTATATTATTTTTCTATGAACTTTGTTTTAAAATGTCTCATTCAGATCCCGCCCCGGTGTGTGTGAGATTTAACTTAGTGTGTTAAGTGTGTGTGTTTTTTTAACTTAGAAATATATTGAAACATTCTTTTATATCCTGAAAAAAGACCCAGGTACATGACAAGAAACCAGGAAAAATATTCTATTAGTACAGTAGTTTTACTCTGTTTAAAAAGAAAAAAAAGAAAATCACGGTTGAGAGTCCTGTGGAAAATCTGTTGCAGTTATTTGTTCTTTTCATGTCCCAGAAGCAAGCTCAAAAATAAAACGGGAAGGAAATGCAAAGGGGGGGAGATGACGTTGACTCTGAATTGGCACTGAGTTCCTTATAGAACTGGTGTAAACGTCTGTGGCTCTTTCAAATACATGCAAAAATTAACCTTCTCAGTATGCTGCAGTTGCTGTATTTCCTTTGCATGCCTTCATTCTTCCAAGGCTGTCAGTAATTGTTAGTAGCAGTAAGATAAACACAAAATCCCAAACATCTGGATAATGTCCCCTCTCATTTCCATTCCTTCTGCCCTCCCTCTAATTGCAGTCTAATACAATTGCAGCTAATTTCTGGGAAGCTTAAGCATTTCTGCCAAATGTTGCTTATATGCAACAGGGATCAAATGTGTATACCTGTGGGTCGGGCAAAAAATGGGTTAACAAAACTGTATGTGTTGTAGTTAACATCCTGATGGGTGGCTGGCTACATTTAAAATAACTTCAGTTAGACTGTACATCCTTTCCTTTTTGAGATTCTTGGAGGCTTCTTTTATAGGGCATGGGAAACAGGGCTGTTTTTTCCAGACATTGGGACTCCTGAATGCTACTGTACTCCCTTAGTCCAACAGTAAAATGGGGCCAAAATCAGTTTCTGTTGGCAATGTGTCTTACTACTCAGAAGGCAGATAAGTGAATTATAGAGCTACCATGATTACTGTGGGAATTCTACTGCACAGATGCTTTCTATTTCTTGCTTAGTCTTTGTATCTGCATATCCGCCTGATTATTTTAAGTGACTTGCTTAGCAGAATTAGTATTTTAAATGTCTTAGGAGGCAGTTTGGCAGAGATCAAATAACTAGATAAGTGTTTTCCTCCTTCTTTTATGTTCTTTCCGGAACAGAGTTAATTCTTGGACCTCTTCTATGAGGATGCAATAGATAGTGTTCTGTGTCTTTGAGGCCCTGACCTGAGTCAGGAAAGAAGCACAGTCCCCACGTCTCTTGGACAGAATGCTATATGGGGAATTGCAAGGGAGTAGGTGACGAGAACACAATCTTCCTAGCTTTATTAATTTAACATCTGTGGGAAGATGGCTGTTATGAATGGGCAGTGTACTTATCTTGGATTCATTAGCGCTTTGCATAGGAATGTCCCAAGTGATTCCTCTTGCATTTTTTTGGACTTCTGGTCCCACTGCTTACAGTGTATATGGTATATGTCTGAGGATACATGAAATGTATGTTATGAATTGGGCTCCAGTCTAGAAGAGCAATATCACAATAAATCTGTTCATCTGTGAATGCCACAAGACACATTTTCTTTCTTTAAAAATTTTTCTATAGCAAACTAACATGGCAATTCCTTAAAAAAATGGCCAGCTTATTGTTACAGTTAGGGATTGGAAGCTGGTATGGAGCGTCTCTTAAAAACTAATAAAGAATATTGTTTATTTTTATTTATTTTAGAGATTTGATAGATAGATAGATAGATAGATAGATAGAAAGAAAGAAAGAAAGAAAGAAAGAAAGAAAGAAAGAAAGAAAGAAAGAAAGAAAGAAAGAAAACATTAAAAACAATAAAACACAATAAAAACCTGGATCTCAAATACATTCAAAAAGCACCATGCCCCCTGGTGTCAGCATAAAAGGCTTCCCTAAATAAAAAGATCTTAAGCCCCTGCTGAAAGGACTCTAAAGAGGGAGCTATTCTCAATTCCAATACATGGTTTATATTTCACTGTTAAAGAAGTTATGAGTTGTTAAAGTAATGGGCAACCCAATCCTGAAACCAGAGCTGAGCCTTATTACCGGCTCCAGGCGTAGCTAACATGCTGTAAAGCACATTCGCAGCACCTGGTAAGGTACGAGCACCCCCATTGGGCCTCAGCACCACTAAGAGAATGTTGCATTGTTGTCAGAGGTGCGGGCGCTGGGCAGCAGCATGGCTTTTTGGGGCGGGGAAAGGTGTTGGGAGGGCATAATTGGGTGGGGGAGAGGAGGATCGGGCCCAAGAGGGGGATGGAGATGGCAGTAGCATCTGCTACTGCATCCTGAACCGCCCCCTACGCAAGACAGGTGGCCCCCACGTGAACCTCTTCAATTCTGTGCCTGTTCAAACACACGTGCAAAGCCGATGAGATCCATTGCTGCCATTTGCCCAGAGGAAGGGAGCAAATGCTCCCTTCCCCCAAGGAGACCCTGGTGGTGGCGTCCACAGGATTCTGTGGTTGCCATTTTGACGCTGCTGGAGCCCTGGGCAAAGCCCACTTCAGGATTGGGCCTTAATTCACATTGGCAGGGCTTTCCATTGCAGTTAGTCATCTTTATATGAGTGTGTAGTCAGTAGTATAACTGCTGAGGAGGAATGTTAATTCTGTTTTACTAGCATATCAGAGTCCGCAGGCAAACTTGATCTGTCATCATGGAGATTATTGAGTGAAATGAGGCTTGCCTCAGAATGACTATCCAGTATAAACTTCATTTTTAGACATAATTCTTTTGAATTAATGGATCAAAGGACCAGATAATTGTACCAGTAGGTAAAATCAACATAGTACAACTAGCTTAATATGGCCAATTTATTCTCATAGGT
This sequence comes from Tiliqua scincoides, assembly GCF_035046505.1. Taxonomy (NCBI): domain Eukaryota; kingdom Metazoa; phylum Chordata; class Lepidosauria; order Squamata; family Scincidae; genus Tiliqua; species Tiliqua scincoides. The sequence continues at coordinate 16,752,241 of NC_089821.1, forward strand.
TTATTTCCACACAGATAAAGCCTTCTTCAAGGGACTAAATCGTGCAATACAACTAAGTGGCAGATTGCACCTGCTTAGTCTGGGACAGTCACACTGAGTTTATTACTGAAGTATGTGTTTCCATTTACAGTGCTGCCTTTAGGATTGTTTTGCTACTTAGGGTATTCCCTATCTGCATGTGTCGCTGTGGTTGAAGAGGTAAAACTTAAAAAAATTTCTAGAGTAGGTTTCATGAATGTATGTACCAGGGGTGGCCAAACTGCAGCTTGCGACCCATATGCAGTTTTTTGACATATAATGTGTGGCTCACAGAAGTATCTTGGCTGTGCACCTTTTTGCATCACAATTAATATAAAAGATAAATTTAAAAATTTTCAAGCTTTCAAACTACCTGGATTAATTAATTTAATCTCAGAGTCCACTGGATTAAAACATAAATTCAGTGTTTATGGTGAGTAAATATATTTTAAGAGTTTCAGTGCTTCTTAAGTATTCAGCTCTCTCAGATGGCTCTCTAGCACCTGAAGTTTATCTTATGTGGCTCCTACATTAAACAAGTTTGTCCACCCCTAGTATATAGTATAAAATGAAATTTTTCACATTTAGTTTTAAAGGCGTCAGCATTGGTAGCATTTTCAGAAAAAGTGATTTATTTTAGTGGACTGTTTTGATTATTGTTATGAATGGGCCTGGTATATACCAAGCTTTGGATGGTGACAGCAAATAAAATTACAAATTTCTTCCAGTTTCCCAGTAAAAGGAGTAAAGCAGTAAGCAGGGACTATATGCTAGCTACAAACTACCAGGGTCAGTCTTCTGGTTTTCCATTATTTATTTTTCACATTTTTATACTGCTCTTCCTCCAAGGAGCTCAGGGTGGTATACATAGTTCCTCCCCTCCCTTTGTCCTCACAACAACCCTATGAGGTAAGTGAGGCTGAGAGATCGTGAGTGACCCGAGGTCACTCACAGCCCAATCCTGAGCTGCCTGGGGTGTGCGGCTATAGCGACACCAAGAACGGCTGCCACTGCATCCTACACATCTCAGCCTGCCACGGGCGGCGCCTTAGGAGAAGGGGAATTTTGTCCCCTTCCCCCAGGTAAGGGAAGCAGCCCCGCAACTCACTACTCAATGGGGTAAAGTAAAGGCGTTCATGTAGGGCGCTGAGCCCTGCACGAATGGACAGGATCCAGTGGAGCTGAGCTCCACTGGACTCGCCTCATGCCACCCCCAGCTCGCTCCCCCAGCATGCCTCCCACCAGCCCTCTTCCTTGCCCCTGTCACATCTCCCGCCCGCCCTCCCCATGCCTCCCCCCTCCCCGGAACGCCTCCTCCCCTCCCCGACTTATCGTGCTGCGGCTCAGTGGTCTGTGAGACCGCCAAGCGGCAGAGGCAGGGCGCCCGCCCCACACTAGCCCAGTGCTGGCCAGGCGGTAGCCCAATGGTAAGTGTCGCAGACATGCCTTACGATAGTGCACGGCGGCATGAAGCTGCTGAGCTGAGCTCAGGATTGGGCTCTCAGGCAGCTGCATGGCTGAGCAGGGATTTGAATCAGAACCAGTCTAAATCCAGCTCCAGAACCACTACACCACCCTGGCTTTCCCAACTGTTCTATTTTTTGGCCATTGATAGAGCATCAAACACCCCTTACTTTCCACTTTACTCTGAGTGGTTAGCTTTGGAGTTCAGTACAAACTGTTCTAGAGAAAATATTTCTTAGCTTTAAAGAAGTGACTGATTTTTTAAAAATCAAAATGAGGTGTATGCGTGCTCTTTAAAGAGGTCTTTTTCTTTTGTTCTGTCTCAGAGACTGTAAAGCGTAAGGTGAATTCACAGTTTTTAAAAAAACTTATTAATATGTATACACGGTTGTATATACATAATAAAAATAAAACTTAGCCTTTCAACCTCTGCAGTATTTTCTATCAGCAGCTTTACTACAGTTAGGACACTGGTATTTCTGTTCCGATTGGTGACTCAGTGGTTCCCTCTTCTGATTAGCACAAGGTAAATATATATTTTTCCCCTCTGGGGACATGCCCTGCTTGCTTGCCTGTTACAGACAGATTAGTTATAGTGTAGCCAGGCCGGAAACCAGGACAATAGTCTGTTTGTTTACATCTCATCTCCTTTTTGAGATTATTTATACAGCGCTATAAGTGATGTAAATGTGTGAAAAAGAAGAATCTAGACCTGTAAATTTAGCTCTCGTGTTAATATTACATATTTCTGCCATGCCTAGTAAGGGGTCAATTCAAAGATTATGGTCTTTTTTTTTTTACTCATAAGAGGTCTGTTCACATGAGCTATTTAATATGTGTCCGAACTTGAAGATTTCCACATTTATTTACTGGGATAGAGATAGGAAAAGCCACATATACACCTGTACATATTGGTTCCCAGTCTGTGGTGAACTTCTTATATGCATCCATTCTCATACATGAGATTTAGCATTTGCCATGCTAAAACTATATTCGGACTATGGTAGTAGATGTGTGCAAATGCAACCAATTTGTCGTAGACTAGGTCAGTGATTCCCAAACTGTGCACCGTGGTGTCTGCCATGGAATGTCCTTGGTGGCCTCATCTTCTGGCTCTTTGGGCTCCACCATCTTGAATTGCACAAGATCTCACACAATTCTTGTGAGATTCTGCAAAAATTGCATGAGATCTTGTGAGATCCAAGATGGTGGTGTTCAAGAGAGCCGGGAAGAAGAGACCACCTTGAAGGACGGGTACTTTGACGCACATAAGTTTAGGAACTATTAGGCTAGAACTTGGGAGCAACTATATACAAGATTTTTGCTGCAGCTTCTATGCATCTATATGATCATGTTAATGTGACTGGCTGTGGCAGCTTTTGCCATCTGTCAGATACATTTTGTAACTTCAGTGATTGCGCGGACTGTGTAGTAACTGTCGTCTGTGATCTCTGAACTGGAACATTAAACTGTTTGGAGACCACTCTTGTGAGTGTAAGAAGTGGCCCAAATTAATGTGTGAACCATTGATGTTGAAGAACAGGAATATGTTGAAGTAAATGTTTATAGAAAGTATGATGACACTGTCTTGTTGAATCCGGTTGTCTTTCTCTTGTGTGTGTATGTGGGGGGGATTTAAATAAGGTGTTATGACTTGTGATGGCAAACTACCGCTTTTATTCCTCAAAACGCACATAGCAGTTTCTGTTAGGTCTTCTAACAAGAGCTCTCAGGGGTGTGTCTTGGGTGTGGTGAGACAGGGCAGGTGCTCTAGGTGCCAGGGGAGCGCAAGGTGCAGATTTACCAGGCAGCAAGCAGTAGTGGAGGTGCCCCCATTCATGGTGCTCCAGGTGGCTCTCCGCAAAGGGAATGCTGGCAGTTTCATGCTCCCCATTCCTTCTCCAGTCTTCCCCTGTGGAAGCCACCAGCACCCACTTCTCTGGGAAGAACTTGGAAGTGATGTCCTTGCAGTACACCACTGAGAGCTGTGAATAGTTAGACTTGGTATTACTATCTGGATTAGGGGTAGCCAACCTTTCAACTTCAGGTCTCCTGGACCTTTAACTATTGTGTAGTAGAGAGAATTTCAGCAGGTGTAGCTTGTCATCTCACAGACACATCTCACAGGGAAAGGAATAAGCAGGTAATGTTTGTCTCCATGACTATTTTGAGGAGAAAAAATTGCCTTGTACATAAGTATCCTGGTTTTCTTTGGGTAATAAATCCAACAAATATATATCCTGTTTCCTTTCACCTCAGGTAGACAACAGGTATGAGGGCCTTTGGGAGCCAAAGGAGAAAGTTGTGGCCTTTGGATTTGATTACTGCTATTGGTCAGTTGATCCTGAGGATCCAAACTATGCATCACAGGAAGTGGTAAGTTATAATTCCTAATTATTATTTTTTGTGTCTGTAACTGTCTTTTAATTTTTATTTGAAAATTTGTACAGAGTTTCTTTATAAAATCACTAAGGGCCCAATCCTGTCCAATTTTCCAGTGCTGGTGCAGCCTCAGTGCAGCCCAGTGTATGCAGCCTTCCTTGAGGAGGCTGCCTCCCCACCGCAGGATGCAGCATGTACCCTGTTTGCATGGCTGCATCAGCACTGGAAAGTTGGATAGGATTGTGCCCTTGCTCCTTCACTTTCGTATGTATCCAGACTCTTAACCAGATTTGGAACATTTGTCTCCTTATCTATCCACCCCAGATGTTCCTAACTGTTCCTGAACTCCCCATGGTTAGAGCAACCTTGCACATAAATAGAAATTTTGGGACAGCCTAACTGAATATACCTGTATGTCACAAGCAGTTCAGGTGGTAGGTAGTGATTGTTTCCCTCACCTGGAAGTAATCATAGCTTATCATGTGGCAGGGGCTAGCAGTTGTCACAGTGTAAGGCCAGCCTCCTCACAGCTGATGGTTGAGAGAGATGTGAGCTTCTGCTTCTACTCTATTTCTCCCCCCCCCCCAATCTTTGCATACTTTTAAACTGGGCCAGGAAGAAAAGTATGAAACTTCAGTCTCTGAACTTGCTGTCCACATCATAAGAACAGCCCCACTGGATCAGGCCATAGGCCCATCTAGTCCAGCTTCCTGTATCTCACAGCGGCCCACCAAATGCCCCAGGGAGCACACCAGATAACAAGAAACCTCATCCTGGTGCCCTCTCTTGCATCTGGCATTCTGACATAACCCATTTCTAAAATCAGGAGGTTGCGCATACACATCATGGCTTGTACCCCGTAATGGATTTTTCCTCCAGAAACTTGTCCAATCCCCTTTTAAAGGCGTCTAGGCTAGACGCCAGCACCACATCCTGTGGCAAGGAGTTCCACAGACCGACCACACGCTGAGTAAAGAATAATAATAATAGTAATAATAACTGGTATTTATATACCGCCTTTCTTGGTCTTTATTCAAGACGGTTTACAAAGGCAGGCTTTATCTAAATCCCTTATTAAATAGGGATTTTTACAATTTGAAAGAAGGTTCTTTCTTTCAAGAACCACTACATTCAGGTGTTTCATTCCGATCTGGCTTCACATTCTGGCCTCCATCCTCCCACGCTCAGAGCAGATGGAATAGCTCGGCTTCAGCTTGTCAGCTGCTTCAAGGTCGCACAGTGCCGGTGGCCTCGAAATGGTGACCTTGTGGATGTTATCTTCAGGCAGACGGAGGCTCTACCCTCTAGACCAGACCTCCTGCCCAATAAAGAAATATTTTCTTTTGTCTGTCCTAACCCGCCCAGCACTCAATTTTAGTGGATGTCCCCTGGTTCTGGTATTATGTGAGAGTGTAAAGAGCATCTCCTTATCCACTCTGTCCATCCCCTGCATAATTTTATATGTCTCAATCATGTCCCCCCTCAAGCGTCTCTTTTCTAGGCTGAAGAGGCCCAAACGCCGTAGCCTTTCCTCATAAGGAAAGTGCCCCAGCCCCGTAATCATCTTAGTTGCTCTCTTTTGCACCTTTTCCATTTCCACTATGTCTTTTTTGAGATGCGGCGACCAGAACTGGACACAATACTCCAGGTGTGGCCTTACCATCAATTTGTACAACGGCATTATAATATTAGCCGTTTTGTTCTCAATACCCTTCCTAATGATCCCAAGCATAGAATTGGCCTTCTTCACCGCTGCCGCACATTGGGTCGACACTTTCATCGACCTGTCCACCACCACTCCAAGATCTCTCTCCTGATCTGTCACAGACAGCTCAGAACCCATCAGCCTATATCTAAAGGCATATCAGTATAATATGTATACTGATCAGTATAATATGTATACATATATACATATATAATAGAGTATAATATGTATACATATCAGTATAACAAAATAGCTGTGTCTCTTCCCCAGCTGTTGTATAGATGAACAATAGTGGTGATCATTGCCATCCTGCTTGCCTGTTTTTTTTTGGGGGGGGGGGGCAGGGTTTTTGTGCTTTTGATCAGTCTATCCAAATTGTACTTAAAATGAGAATAAGGCTGCAATCCTAACCTCATTTTCCTGGGAGTAAGACCCATTGAACACAGTAGGACTTACTTCTGAGTAGACCTGGTTAAGATTGTGCCCTAAGTTCCACAGCATAGCACTCTGTGGACTATGATATTTATAGGAAGATACAACTAGCTTGTTTCTGGATTTGGGGATGCTCGTTCTGGTACAGTTGGAAAACCCTTAGGAGTTTGAAAACCCTTTCAGCAGGGGAAGGCTCAGATGAACACACCATTCCTGTTCTTTTTCAGTTCTGGCAAATTAAAGCTTTACAGTCCATTTCTATTGATCTTTCCAGCAGTGATTCAGACATGCCAATGAGGTGTGTGTGGCATTCTGTGTTGGGGGGGGGCAGTCACGGAGGCCTCCTCAAGGTAAGGGAACATTTGGCCCCATACTTCAGCTGCATTGTGATTGTGTCAGCCCTGGATAGTTGGTTAGGATTGGCTGGCAACCTTCAGTCTCGAAAGACTATGCTATAAGCCTATAGCACCCGGTACTCCCAAGAGATCTCCCATCCAAGTACTAACCAGACCTGACCCTGCTTAGCTTTCGAGATCAGGCATGTGCAGGGTAACAGTTGCTGCTGCAGCTAGGATTGGGCTGTTAGAACATTCTGAAAATAAAGGTAAATACCATTGACTAATATCTGTAATGGACATGTCTACTGTTAATATGTCTAGTTATATTTTGTGGTAAAATGTATGTTGATCTGATTTTACGAGCTCACAGTTATACTGTACTCCTTGATAGGAAACTACTACCACCATCTATCAGTTTACATAATACTATATCAAAAGGCCTGATACTATCTAGCTCTAGTGCTGGCACACGGGTTGTTGCAATTGTGCCATAAGGCACGTTTGCAGCACCTGTAAAGTAAGCGGTGCTGTTGGGGAGGCTTATGCTGCCCCACCAGCACCATGGAGAAAGCCCCAGCAGTGAGTAGGTAAGTGCCTGGCGGCATGGGGCGGGTGTGGGGAGGATGGAGGTGGCATCCTTGGCAGGGGAACGGCAGAACGGGGGAAGGGACCAGCCTGGAAGGGGGGGTGGAACTGGCAGAGGCTAATCCACAGGCTAACAGAGGCTAATCTTGCAGTATTCATTCAAATAAAATATTTGGCAGGGCTGCCATGGGCATGTTATATGCTTGTCTGTGAGAGGTAAAATGTCTAGGTAGTGTTTAAAAAATGATCATGGAGTTTTGGGGAACCACTAGGCTGTTTTCTTTTTGCTATTCATAAGAACATAAGAACAGCCCCACTGGATCAGGCCATAGGCCCATCTAGTCCAGCTTCCTATACGTTGATTCCACTCCTATACGTTGATTAAAAGGTATGTAAAAGAATAAGGGCAAATATAGAGCAGTGGCTTAACTGTTTACATTCTGTTCCCTTTGTTTAAGGCTATTCATTCAAACTACTGATAAGTATTTTAGACAAGCTTGTCACACCATTGTATCTTAATATTGTTTTATACAAGAGGTCCAGCAAGTATAGACTTGTGTTCATTCTGTTGATGGCGAAGAGATATGTGAAACTAGAGTGTTCTACAAACATTCCTTTGTACTTAAACCATGACTTACGTTTGCACCAATTGATAGAACAAAACATTAAGGGCTCTTGCATCTGCATTACTGCTCCTAATAATGATGATTAATGAACTTGTTTGCTCAGATACATCTCAGGTCACTTAGAAAATTACAGACCAATCCTATTGAGGACCTCTACCGATAGAACACACTTTGTGATTGCACAAGATGCAGGCAGGGAGGAGGTTGAATGGGAAGGAGGGGTGGGTAAATGGGATGGGTGGATCAGGCCTGGAGGGTTGTGGGATTGCCATATCCAAACCCTATTCCTAGAATTGCCATATCTGAACCCTCTTCCTTCCACGCATTTCTCTTCCTGAGCCTGATCCACCTGCACAGATCAACACAGACTTGAGCGAGTGATATCACTGGCGCAAGTCCAAATTAACTCATTGTGTCTGCTGGGGCTTACCCCAGAGCAAGGGGACAAATGTCCCCATGCCCTCAGGAGACCTCCAGCAGCCAAAAGTCCCCTGCAGAATGTAGCATAGCTTGGGCCGGCACCAAGGCATTACTGTGGGGGGATTTGGTTAAGTTTGGGCTGTTAAACACCTGTTTTTGTTAACAGAAACTGATACTTGAAATTACCACACAGTGAAATTAAACTTGGTCATACACCAGGATTTCAAGTGAAATGTGATGGCACTTGTGAAAAATAATTTTATTAAACTATTGTAAGATTGTGTGGTTTCCAACAGGCATTAAAAGCCTCCTCTCCTAGGAATCCATGTGAATTTGGGTTTACAAAGTCATTTGCCTTTTTTTTGCCCCCCATACAATATTAGAAAATGATTTCATGAGCTGAGATCTATAGTATGCATTCCCAGGTAAGATACTATCAATAGTAGTCTAGAGCAGTGTTTCCCAAACTTTCTCAGCTGGTGGCTCCCTTGACCTGCTAGGCCATTGGCCGTGGCTCCCCATTAGGGATACAATCTAATACTTTGGATAGAGGTTTTTGTGAGGATTCTGCAGCTCCCCTGGTTGGTTTTCACAGCTCTGTGGAGAGCCAAGGCTCACAGTTTGGGAACCACCGGTCTAAAGCAATGGTTTTGAAACTTTCTGCTCTCAGGGAACTCTTTTTTAATTTGGGGCTGCCTTTTGAAGATCCTCCAGAAACTGCGGTTGCAAAACTTGGCAGCATGTGTGTTTACTGGGGTGAGGTGGTTTGGTTCAGTCAGACTGCTTCTCTTTCAACTGCACTGGTTAGCAGTTTGTTTCCGGGTGCAGTTTAAGGTGCTGGTGTTATCCTAAGCCATATAGGCCTTTAAAAGTCATCAGAGGGATTGTCTTCCCTGTATGAGATGACAGGCCTTTTTGAGGTCTGCACTGGCTGAGGCTCAAATGTCAGGAACAAGGGAGATGGCCTTCTCTGTGGCAGCACTGCAATTATGGCATTTCCTCCCTTTTAAATTGAGAACTACCCCCTTCCTGTTAGTCATATGAAAGAAGAATGAAGATTCTGACAAAAATTAGATAGTAGATATCTGACAGTAAGCTTTGATGTTCAGCAGTTGAAGTTCCTGTGTATTGACATTAATATTTGTAAAACAGGTCTTGAAACAAATGTATAATATAGTACCATAAAAAGACATTGTTTTAACATTATAGAAATAAGAGACTACCTTATAAAATAAGGTGAAAATTTGGTGATCATACTGACTTTTCAGTTCATAGAACCTCTATTTAATTCTGTCTCCTCAATATGAGATAGATTGGTACTTTTTTTCCAAACATACACAACTGGGGAAGAAAACATGATCATATGGAAGTCATTATGAAAAACTGTCTTATCTGTTCCTCCTCTTGGCTTAAAAATCATTGTTGCTTGCTGCCTTTGTGGATGTTATGAACATGCCTGCCTATTGGACACCAACAAATTTTCTGATTTTAAAAAAGGGTTATATTTTTCTAGGAATTGAAACGTTCTACAATTATCTCAAATAGTTCATTTTTAAAAAGTTAAAATCTGACCATGATAGTACAGAATGTTGTGTGCTAATTATAGTGTTTCTGTTAGCAAATCTGCATGCGGCTCCCCATACACAGGCATGGTTCCAAGGCACATAATACCGTATAGCATTCTTGTTGAGGCCAACGAGGTCTGGTCAGTGGGTGACTGCCTTGGAAAGAAAGAAGTGTAATATGGGACACTTCCATCCTTGGGAGAAAGCAGATGATAGTTAGCTTAGAGGGGAAAGGAAGAGCTAGCTTTTAAAGCTGAGTCTTAGGCTGAAGGGAGGTAGATAGGTTGGAGGGGGGGAAAAACCCAGTTGGAAGGCTGGTCAGTAGGATAGAAGATGAACAAAAAGGTCTAAAGGGAAGCTGGAGAAAGTGAGGAGGGTTGGTGGGACAGGAGTGCAGAGACAGAATTCTGGGAGAGACCTGGCAGAGAGGAGTATAGGCAAAAGTACAGACTAGGGCAGTTGTTCTCAAACTGTGGGTCGGGACCCACTTGGTGGGTTGCAAACCAATTTCAGGTGGGTCCCCATTCATTTCAGTATTTTATTTTTAATTTATTAGATTTTATGCTCCCATGGTATGATTTTATGCTTTTAATAGGCTACTCTGCATATGCTTTTATATGATAGTCAATGGGGCTTACTCCTGGGTATGTGTGGGTAGGATTGCAGCCTAGGATTGTTAAAAATTTTCTTGCTCGATGATGTCACTTCCTTTCATGACATCACTTCTGGTGGGTCCTGACAGATTCTGTTTCTAAAAAGTGGGTCCTGGTGCAAAAAGTGTGAGAACCACTGGACTAGGGGCATTAGCAGGAGCTACTCACCTGAGCCATCTCCTAACTTGGGGTTGGCCAGAGGGCAATCCCACAAGTGCAGCCAGTCTCGCCCTCCAACGGACCTGGGGGAGACTGTGTGCCAGCAGGCATCTTGAACTCTTCTGTACTGTTGAAGGCCTTATCTTGAACTGTTCCCTCCACCTAACCTTTGGCTTCAAGGCTATCATGGGAAAGGGTGACCTGGTGGAGCAGTCAGGAGGCCCCACCTTTTTCTGTTGTAGTACCCGTTGTCCAATAAATCCTAATTTGAGTCAGCCAGAAGCTTGTCTGATTTCCTGTAGTGATTCCCCTCAGGACCACCCAACCTCCCCTGGAGGTACAGTTTCCTCCCTGGGAGATGGGGAGATGGCAAGGAAGAAAGAAGATTACCAGTGCAAACCAGAAAGGAAAAAATGTGAGTTCAAGGCACTGAAATGTTTTATTTGAAATAGTCTGATTAAAATATTCACACCGGACATATTTCAAACTCCTAGGAGATAATGGTATCTTCTAATATTTTGCTCAAGATGCTTGTATCTTCAACCATGTATCTTGTCAGAGATTTGAAGTGTATTTTTTTCAGCACTTTGCACTCAACCCTTCTTAAAAACAAACAAAAAAAACCTGTTTGGAAACACCATGTATGTTATCTTGAGTTCAGTGATGATAGAGAGGTGGGATGTAAGTGTGATATAAAAATAATTAATAATGTGGAAAATACTGGTGGTACTTTGACTTCTAAAATCATAGTTGTATGCTCACCTTTGTAAAGGCAACCTACCATAGCATTTTTTTTTCTTTATTTGGGAACATAGAATTACTGGGTCTTTGTAGATGTTGCATTGCCACCGGTCTTGGCTACAGTGGAACTCCAGAGCATCACTTCTGTTTTTGGTTTGACCAGCTGCAGTGATCAGTCAATGATAATGTACACACCCCAACACAACATCCGCAAATGTATATTTTTCCCTTTCCTCTCCTCCTGCTTCCTGGAGGGTTATCAATCCTACCACTTTTCCTCTTCAAAAAAGGAAGAGGCCAGGGATAAGAACAGGCCCTCAGTTTAGCTGTACGTGCCGTAAGAGGCGACTAAACAGCCACCGGGTAGATGGGACTGGTCAGCCTGGGAAGGCAGCTCATCTGAGAGAAGGTAAACTCTGATCCCAAACCTCCACTGCCTTGTGGCTACATCCAGTTATGGAAAAGGCTTCAGGAGTCAACCTCGAGGCAAAATCAGGAGCTAGAGTCCCTGAGGCAGTTCATGGCTGAACACAGTCACGTTCTGGCAACTCCTGCGACGCCGCTGGAACCAACCGTATTGGCTTCTGCCTTTCCATTGGACCATTCCAGCGACATGGAGAGGGGGGATTTGCTGCATGGGTAACAGCATATCCTCCATACCTTCTTTACCCAGGCTTCGCGCACTGGAGAGGACACTCCAACTTCGCCATACGGCGTCGGCACAACACGGGAAGCAGCAGTTTACCGGTTATAAGTCTTCGCTCGATTGGTGTAGAGTGTGATGCCAGGGGCTGCTTCCAACGGTGGGAGAGATCATTGCATCTCATTGGGCAGCTACCGCCCGCCTTAAGCTGGGCAGTCCCCAGCCAGTAAGGTGTTGCAGTAAGTCCCCAGCCAGTAAGGTCAACATTTTCTAAATCTGCTGTTCCCTCCTTCTCTTCTAAGTCAAAAAAACAAAACCCCACCCTATGCCCATGTCACCCTTTGCCTTAGGAGAGAAGGATGCTGCAGTTCCTACCTTCTTTCTCTTTTATTTGCATCAAAATTCCTGTTCTAAAATTCTGTTCTGTCCTGTTACTAGGATCATATTGACACTCTCTTCTAATCAGTATTATGCTGAATCTTCGTTGCCACTATAGTGGTTAAAGGAATGAATTGTGAGTTAAGAAATTCAGTTCACAGGCAGCCTCAGAAAATCTCTTGCTGTCAGACTCTCTTCCCTAAATCAATTCTGTGAGGATGACAGTATTCAACCACGTGTAGTGTTCGAATCGCTGAGATAATGAATGTGAGGCAATGAACACTTAATAGTGACTTGGATCAAAAGTACGTAAGAACAGCCTTGTTCAATCAGGTCAAAGGCCCAGCAAGCCCAGTTTCCTGTATCTCCCAGTGGCTCCCCAGATGCCTCTGGGAATACACAAGACAAAAGGATACCTGTATCTCCTGAACAGTGAGTTCTGCTTGTGTAGTGGGTCTTTTCTCAGCAGCTCTGTGTACTTTGGCAGCTGCTCTGAGGGTTGCCCCTCCCCCTAAAAGCATTGTGCAGTGCAACTCCAGATGTTGTGGCTAAGGAACAGGAAATCAGCAGTTGGAGAGCCCTGTCCCTTGCATGAGCAGAAGTGCCTTTGGTTCATATTAGAGTTGTTGTTGTTTTTTTTAAATCCAAGTTACTGGTGGTTTTAATGCCTTTTGTGGAAAACCCTATCCAGGCAAGGCACTTCAGCTGTGATTTCTCTACTTTTCAGTAGTCAGAGGGCAGTTTGCATTTCTGTTACCATCCATTTGCCGCAATAAACATATGAAATGTAGCAAGTACCTCTGTAAGAACAATAATTATAAGTAGAAAATGGTTAGGTGTTTATGCATAAAAGATAAATTGTATTTGGAAATTCATGCAACACTTTTCCCCCCTGTTTAACTATAGTAGACAACACCCCCTCCATCAAGCCATCTGTTGAACAGATCACATTACTTGCGTAGATTTGTGATATTTTCCATTATGAGGCTTTGTTAGACTTTTTGCACCCTAGGGACAGAAATGGAATATTGTTGAAACTAGGCATTTAATGAGTCGGTCTACATGAGATTTAAAAACAGAGTTTTAAAACGTTTAAAAAACCTTTGCAATTAAAGTGATTTGGTGCTGTTAAACTTTTTTTTTTTTTTAAACAAAAATGACTATATTATGAGAGTCAGAAGCATAACTAAACAAAGAACTGGGGAAGAGAGATGGCCTTTTTGAAGAGAAACTAAAAGAAAGAACTAGAAGTTCAAGAAAGATAAAGGATTAATGGCCAGTCCTTTATAGCCACCATACTGACAGCGCACCACCATAATGTCTACCATATCCAGCACAAAGGGGGAGGAGAAACATCCAACAATAACATGCTGGTGCTACTCTTCCAATAATAGTCCCAAGCCCATGGAAACCCAAACACAACCCATTGTTAATGAAGTGGCAGGCTGACATCAGAGCAACGTTGGAACAACGTGCAAGGATCCAGTCACCACGTCCACCTACCCCCAATGCTCGTGACCAGAGAAGTGCTGCTTGAAGCAGTGAAGGTGCAGGTGAAGCAGTGCTTGAAGTAAGTCGCAATGACGCGAAACGCATCATGCAATGACATCATCGACCACTTACTTCCGGGTTGGGAGGAGGAATGGAGCCTTAGAAATTGTGTTAAGGAGGCCAGGGAAGGTGGGTGGTTTTCGTGCACAGCAGCTTTGCCCGCCATGCCAAGTTTCCTGCTGCTATTCTTATGCTTGCATTGTGGTCTCACTGCCATGCGGCAAGCCTCCCACAATACCCCAAGGAGTCGTGATGCACAAATTGGGCATCACTGTCCTAATAACTTGTTTTTGTAAATTTTTACACTTGGAAAATAGGGGCCTTGGCTTCTTTAGATGGTACATGCTTTCTGCTGATATGCCTTGTTAATAAAAGTTATAGTTAAAGAATGCATAACTGCAACAGTTAATTTAATTCCTGTGTAGCAGAATCCTTGTTCATCATAGCTTAATTGCAGAGTTTAATTGAAGGTGTTTAAACATATTGAGGTTTTCCCTCTTTTGGATTACAGTGATGGGGCTACGCCAGGGGTTCTGGGAGAGAGTTTGGGACTCTGGGAAAGATTTGGGACCTCATAAGTCCGTGCATGGGAGGAGGAGAGGTGGCGGTGACAGTGACTAAAGGGTTTTTAAAATTCACCAGGGATCACACCAACACTCTGGAGGGTGCAGGGAGCCCACGAACCTCTCTACAGGTCTCCCTGTGTCTCAGAACTGCTGCCATCGTGATTGCGACCCACTTCCAATTTTTGTCTGAGTTTTTTAAAAAAACCTTTTGTCATGGTGGCAGTGTGATTATGGGAGTACTGCTGCCATGAGGTCACCATGCTCCTTAAGGGCAACGGCCGGGCTTCCCTGGCTGGGATGTCGCAATGCGCCAGTTTGGGAACCTCTGGGCTACACCATTGTTTTGTTCCATGTGAAATTCCAATTCTGACTGGCTTTTAGTCTCAGCAGAAGCCATAACTGAAAGACTGGTGTATTGTAAAAATCATATTAGGCATACACATAGAAGAATTAGCTTGTAAGTACATTTCTTGAGGAAGATGATTGTGGGTGTAAATGGCATTTTTCTCATGAAATACTTGTGAAGCTGTCAGGATTCAACTGTTGTCCTTGTTTACACAATCTTGAGAAAGAGAGAAGAAAAAAGAGAGCATGCTATAAGAAAAGGGTTTTTTGTGTAATAATTGGATCAGTGTATAATGGACTGCAGGAGGGGGAGGGAAATCTCCATGAATGTTTTACTTATGTCAAATTTCTTCTGCCAGCAACACAGCTGCTGTATTCAACAGGCAGTGAAATGACTTGGATTTTACAGGAATAAGGTCACTTTTGGCATTAAGGAGGTTTTATTCCCCCTCCAGAAACCTTAACTGGGAATTGGTGAGCTTACAGAATGAATCCTGTTAAGAGAAGATACCAGAGTGAAGAACAAAACTTCTTCCAATTCAAGATTCAGTTTGCTTTTTAACTATATCTCTGCTCAGTTTTCAAAAACGTGGAAAGATAAATTTACATAAGAACATAAGAGGAGCCCCACTGGATCAGGCCAAGGGCCCATCTAGTCCAGCTGCCTGTATCTCACAGTGGCCCACCAAATGCCCCAGGGAGCACACAAGACAACAGACACAACCTGCGTCCCAGTGCCCTCCCCTGTATCTGGCAATCGGAGGCAACTTGCCTCTAAAACCAAGAGCTTGCACATACCTACTATGACTTGTAACCTGTAATGAACTTTTTCTCCAGAAATTTGTCCAATCCCCTCTTAGACATCCAGGCAAGATGCCATCACTATATCCTGTGGTAGGGAGTTCCACAAACTAATTACATGCTGGGTAAAGAAATATTTTCTACTGTCCGTCCTAACTCTCCCAATACTCAATTTTAGTGGATGTCCCCTGGTTCTGGTGTTATGTGAGAGGGAAAATTGTGTCTCTATCCACTCTGTCCATCCCCTGCATGATTTTGTATGTCTCAATCATGTCCCCCCTCAGGCGCCTCTTTTCTAGACTGAAGAAGCCCAAACGTTGTAGCCTTTCCTCATAAGGAAGGTGCCCCAGCCCAGTAATCATTTTGGTTGCTCTCTTTTGCACTTTTTCCATTTCCACTATGTCCTTTTTGAGATGTGGCGACCAGAACTGGACACAATACTCCAGGTGTGGCCTTTCCATCAATTTGTACAACGGCATTACAATATTAGCTGTCTTATTCTCAATGCCTTTCCTAATGATCCCAAACATGGAATTAGCCCTCTTCACTACCACCGCACACTGTGTTGACACTTTCATCGAACTTTCTGCCAGCACCCCAAGATCTCTTTCCTGATCGTCTCAGACAGCTCAGAACCCATTAGCCTATATGTGAAGTTTTGATTTTTTGCCCCAATGTGCATGACTTTACACTTACTTACAGCTCATCTAAGAGAAGGAAACTCTGATCCCAAACCTCCACTGCCTTGTGGCTACATCCAGTTCTGGAAAAGGCTTCAGGAGTCAACCTCGAGGCAAAATCAGGAGCCGGAGTCCCTTAGGCAGTTCATGGCTGAACACAGTCACGTTCTGGCAACTCCTGCGACGCCGCTGGAACCAACCGTATTGGCTTCTGCCTTTCCATTGGACCATTCCAGCGACGTGGAGAGGGGGGATTTGCTGCATGGGTAACAGCCTATCCTCCATACCTTCTTTACCCAGGCTTCGCGCACTGGAGAGGACACTCCAACTTCGCCATACGGCGTCGGCACAACACGGGAAGCAGCAGTTTACCGGTTATAAGTCTTTGCTCGATTGGCGTAGAGCATGACGCCAGGGGCTGCTTCCGACGGTGGGAGCTGTTCCAGAACCACCTTTCAGAGCGCGATACCATAGTCTTTCGAGACTGAAGGTTGCCAATACTATACATTGAAACGCATCTGCCATTTTGCTGCCCAGTCTCCCAGTTTGGAGAGATCCTTCTGGAGCTCTTCACAATCTCTCCTTCCCTTTTTAAAGATTGGTGTGACATTTGCTATCCTTCAATATTAAGGCACCGTGGCCATTTTAAGGAACAAGTTGCATATTTTAGTCAAGACATCAGCAACTTCATTCTTCAATTCCTTAATAACTCTTGGGTGCATGCCATCAAGGCCCGGTCATTTATTGATGTTTAATTTGTCAATTAGGTCTGAACATCTTCTCTTTTAACCTCTATCTGACAATTCCTTAGTCAGGAGGGGCCGTTCAGGCAGAGGGATCTGCCCGAGGTCTTCTGCCTTGAAGACAGATGCAAAGAACTCATTTAATTTCTCTGCCATCTCTAAGTCTCCTTTTATCTCCCCTTTCCCTCCCTCACCATCCAGAGGGCCAACCGCTTCTCTGGCGGGTTTCCTGCTTCTGACATATTTGAAGAAGCTTTTATTATTCCCCTTAATGTTGCTGGCCATGTGTTCCTCATAGTCTCTCTTGGCCTCCCGTATCACCTTCTTACATTTCTTTTGCCACAGTTTATGTTCCTTTTTATTCTTCTCATTAGGGCAAGACTTCCATTTACGGAAGGAAGCTTCCTTGCCCTTTACGGCCTCTCTAACTTGGCTGGTTAGCCATGCGGGCACCCTCCTGGACTTAGTCTAGCCCTTCTTCTTTTGTGGTATACACCTCTGCTGGGCCTCTATTACTGTTGTTTTAAGCAGCCTCCATGCACTCTGGAGAGATTGGACCCTGTTTACCTTCCCTTTCAACTTCTTCCTAACTAGCCTCCTCATTTGAGGGATGTTCGCCCTTCGGAAGTCAAGGAATTTTGTGTTAGATTTCTTTGGCACTCTTCCCCTGACATGCATGGTGACACTAATTGCGTCAAGATCACTGTTCCCCAATGGCTCAGTAACATTTACCTCTCTAACCAGGTTTTGAGTGCCACACAATATTAAATCCAGAGTTGCCTGTCCTCTGGTGGGCTCCATGCCTAGCTGCTGTAAAGCACAGTCATTTAGCATGTCAAGAAAACTGGTTTCTCTTTCCTGACCACAGCACAAATTGGCCCAATTGATGTGAGGATAATTAAATGTCCCTCCTCGACACCTCCCTGATCTGTTTCCTCATTTCAATGTCCCCTTCTGGTTTCTGGTCCGGAGGACGACAGCATGCCCCCACTATTACATTGCTACTCGAACCTGGTAATTTAACCCACAGCGATTCTATGGTGGAGTCGGACCCACCTTCAATCTCTACTTTGCTGGATTGCACCCCTTCTTTAACACAAATGGCTACCCCACCACCAACACGCCCTTCTCTGTCCCTCCTATATAGCCCAGAATTGTAGTATCCCACTGATTCTCCACATTCCACCATGTTTCCGTTATGTCCACTATGTCAATGTTTTCCCTAGTCACCAGACATTCCAGTTCTCCCATCTTTGCTTGGAGACTATGGGCATTTGCATAAAAGCACTGGCATACGAAGTCCCCCAAAATGGGCTGCTTATTATCTCCTTTATCCTTGCAGTCTCTCACTTTGCTGGATGGGCTATCACATCCCATCATGTTTCTGCTCCCAATTCCTACTCCTACTCTGTCCCTGCCTTGTTGTTCTCTAACCTCCCCGTCCTCATTCCATAGGGATGAGAAGTCCCAAACCGGGTGCCCCTTGGCTCCTGTCGGCTTTTCCCCAGGGATCAGTTTAAAAGCTGCTCTGCCACTTTTTTAATATTGTGCACCAGCAGTCTGGTTCCATTCTGGTTCAAGTGGAGCCTGTCCTTCTTGTACAGGCCCCACTTGTCCCAAAACGTTCCCCAGTACCTAACAAATCTATACCCCTCCTCCCTACACCACCGTCTCATCCACGCATTGAGACCCCTGATCTTCGCCTGCCTAGCTGGCCCTGCATGTGGAACAGGCAGCACTTCCGAGAACGCTACCTTTGGGGTCCTGGCTTTCAGGAGAAAATTTATATTCAGAGAAAATGTATATTGAAGTGCCTTGTTTCAAGGAAGTGAAGGCAAACTATTTTTCTATAGTGTCCCCAAGTTTTGAAAGTAACAGTTCTTGGAAGATTTGGCAGCCAATTATGATAAACAAAAATAGGAATGAATGGTTCTACTTAGGAAAGGGGGGGCACTTGTCCCTTTTTACGCCAGTATCACATCTTTTCTAGATGCGGTTTTCTGGTGTCTCTTTTGCATCTTTTAAGATTGTGAGTCTTTTCTGGAACAGGGAACCATTTTTTTCCATACATTTTTCTGTATAAGCCACTTTGTAAATGTTTTTTTTTTAAAATCAATATATAAATATTAAATGAATAAAATAATAGGTCAAAAAACTTATGGTTGCCTTTCATTAACCTTTTAAGAAAACTTGCTTTGGTACTGGTTTAGCTGTTGTGATTCAGTCAGCAGGTGCACTTGTACAACCTCTATCAGGGAATGAAAGGTCAGTTGAGATGGGAATAATCTCACACAAGGCTCAGAGGTAGGAAAAATTCTGTTGTTGTAAACAGGCAGGGAGTCTCAGGTCTAGGAAACTTAGATATGGAAAAAAAAAAACCCCAAGGATTAGGGAAGTAAAGGCAGAGTATAAATCCAAAGGAAAGGTGGTTGAAGAAAAAAATCTGGGAGAAGATAATGGGCTCAGAAAAAAGGAAGCTGAGGGAGATGTACCTCGAAAAGGCATTTGTGTAAGGAAGAATTGTGAAGAAGACAGGAGCCAGTGAAAAAAGGACAGAACTCAGCATAGGATTTAGAAACTGGAGGAACTTTATGATGATAGCAGGAGATTGAAGGCCAAGGGAATGCTACAAAACAGGGAACATGAAGACTGGGAAGCCCAGAAGTGGGATGGGCTTAGGAAAGGGATAGAGGGAGAGCAATCGTCGGTGAGAAGTAAAGATCAGAGGTGAACCAGTAGTAATATACAGGTGTGTGTCGCTTAACGATGGGATGCATTAAATGCTGTCACCTGTGCAGAGCCTCTGGACCTGAGGGGAGCTGTGCTCTGAAGGATTTTCTGAGCCCTGCAGGACTCAGAATGGCAGAAAAGACAAAAAAAATTGCTATTTCTGGTTTCTGGAGGGAAACCAGAAATGACTGTTGTTGCCTTATAAGGCATCCTGAGGCCCAGGGAAGCCCTCCAGGTTGCATATGCAGTCCGTCGCTGATTGGAAAGTCATTATGTGACGTTCACATGTACCTGATTCTCACTGGCTGAATATGTGAAATGGCTGCAACTTTTCCCATTTTTTCTCCTTCAGTAAAATTCCTGCCTTTGTCTGTCTGTCTCTTTCAGGCTGAATATTTCTAATGTCCAACATCTTTTTGTAGTGTTTGGCTGTATAGCCTTTGACAGACCCCAACATTATCATCTTAAGTATTCTTGGCAGAAAACATTGTTTCTTTCCTTGCTCTTTCATTTTCATGGTAGACTGTTATCCCATTTGCCAAACCATTACACTGGTCTCTTGGGTTTCTCATTTGTTGAAATAAATTAAATAGGGCTTACTTGTGGTCAACCACTCTGTAGCCTTACATTTGTATAAGTAATAATAAGTGCGTATGGTTAAAAGTAAAACATACTAACTTCATTGTATAATCACTTACTCTGACCAGCCGTTGAGGCGGAGCATTACTTTGAAGGGATATTCTAAATGGACAGTTCAAATTTGTCGTAGCTGGAAAGAGATTGTTGGATGGGTCTTTGCTAACCTTGAATAATTGAATAACAGCTGTGGTCTAGTTTCCAGCTCTAAAATATGTTCTGTTGGCATGTTCTAGATATGAGTCACAACTTGTCTACTAAAACATACAGTGGTTCTCAAACTGGTGAGTTGCGACCCACCTGCTTGTGTAAAGCTTCCTCCATTCCTTTAAGGGGCAGGGGAGAGGGGAGGTAGCAATGCAGGATTGTGTCCCTAACAGGGGTGAAAGGGGGCTATTTTTAATTACTGAGGGCTGCTGGCAGCTGCAGGAGTTGCGGTGAGCCCCGAGCAGCCCTCCATAGGGCTCCCCGATGCTTAGAAAGATGTTAGAATGTTGAGAAAAACCAGTCGCCAAGCAACCAGGAAGTGCTTAGCAGCTGGTTTTTCTCAACATTCTAAGTCAACATTCTAAGCATTGGGGAACCTTGCAGAGGGCTGCTCGGGGCTCCCCACAACTCCTGCAGCTGCCTGCAGCCCTCAGTAAGTAAAAATAGCCCCCTTCCGCCTCTGTTGGCACTGCAATCCTGGGGATCGCATCATTGCCCTAGCCCCTCCCCCACAAAGACTTTAGGGAGTAAAACTCCCTAAGTTTGAGAACCACTGGTCTAAAAGCCTAAGGTTGCAATCCTACACACTTACCTGGGAGTAAATCCCACTGAACTCAATGGGACTTATTTATGAGTAGATATTCCAAGGCTTGTACCTTAAATCAACTCTAACTTCTCCCATCCAGAGCTCCATAGAGTCACAGAGTTACATACGGTGATGCCCACCTACAAGTGCTCCTACATTCAATTGATTGATGGAGGACAGTTCTCTGTACATACAGTGGACCCTCCACGGGTCATGTATCCGTAGATTTAACCATCTGTGGATTCAGAGGGTCCACATGGTTGCTTCCTGAGGCTCCTGTAGTGACTTACCTGGAGCCTCTAGAAGCCTCTTCTGGGTTGCGCCAGGCTGGCAATCCACTCTGTTGGCCTCTGCAGGCCTCAGAATGACCTGTAGAAGCCTTCGGAAGCTACTGCCAGATTTTAGAGGCAATTTCTGGTTTGCTTCTGAAAACCAGGAGTAATTTCCAGAGTTTTCTGTGGGCCATTGTGAGGCCCACAGAGGCCAAAAGAGTGGGTCACCAGCCTGGTGAAACTCAGGAGAGACCTCTGGAGTTTCTGAGTACACTTCTGTACTGCAGCGAGTCATGGACTCTTCGCTCACAACAGGAGAGGAAACTGAACGCTTTCTACATGCGCTGCCTCCGATGCATCCTCGGCATCACCTGGCAGGACAAAGTTCCAAACAACACAGTCCTGGAACGAGCTGGAATCCCTAGCATGTATGCACTGCTGAAACAGAGACGCCTGCGTTGGCTCGGTCATGTTGTGAGAATGGATGATGGCCGGATCCCAAAGGATCTCCTCTATGGAGAACTCGTGCAAGGAAAGCGCCCTACAGGT
Source organism: Tiliqua scincoides (assembly GCF_035046505.1). Classification (NCBI taxonomy): domain Eukaryota; kingdom Metazoa; phylum Chordata; class Lepidosauria; order Squamata; family Scincidae; genus Tiliqua; species Tiliqua scincoides. Next base: position 16,774,016 of record NC_089821.1, read on the forward strand.
CACTACATTCACAGCTGCGATACAAGGACATCTGCAAGAGGGATCTGAAGGCATCAGGAGTAGACCTCAACAGGTGGGAAACTCTGGCCTCTGAGCGGCCCGCTTGGAGGCAGGCTGTGTAGCATGGCCTTTCCCAGTTTGAAGAGACACTTGGCCAACAGTCTGAGGCAAAGAGGCAAAGAAGGAAGGCCCATAGCCAGGGAGACAGACCAGGGACAGACTGCACTTGCTCTCAATGTGGAAGGGATTGTCACTCCCAGATTGGCCTTTTCAGCCACACTAGATGCTGTTTGAGAACCACCATTCAGAGCGCGATACCATAGTCTTTCGAGACTGAAGGTTGCCAACATTATTAACATTATAATTGTGTGAGCTTTGGGGGGGGCCATCTGAAACAAAATTCTTGCAGATAAGGAGGGCCACTGTAAAGATATTTATTTCTGATTTAGATCATTTATTGCTGAGTCTACATGAATGATTCTTTTTTTTCCTGCAGAATAAATTGTATTAATAGAAGAAGAATATTTTTTAAATTACTGCTTTTGAATAAAGAATAATTCTGGAGAGCTAGTTTAGGAATAAATCATATTGATAGAAATCAAAAATCCTAAGAGTGTAAATAATATCAAAATACCTTGACAGGTTTGAGTGACAGACTGCTTTGAGTAATCTTACATATTTGTCTCTCTCAGAACTGCTTGGGGTGATAACCTTCACAAACAAGACTAGGATCCAAATAATTTTAAAGTGTTTTTAGTTATCACCTGGACACTTAAAACTGTACTATACCCTTTCCAGCTAATGCAGGAGAAAACATTTTTGAACCTGATTCATTTGGTGTATGACCCACCCATTCTGCCAAGTAAAATAGAATAAATCAGCATTTCCTAGAGTGTGTTCTTAGGAGCCCTGGGCCTCTCCTAGACCCCCCTCCCCGGGGCTCCACAAGCACACCATAAGTGGCTGTCATCTGCTTGTCCCTTGGCCACTTTGCACATGCGCCAGCACTCTGGAGCTCCCCAGGAGTCTGTTTAGGAGTTTAAAGCCCCAGATACTGAAAAGTTTGAGAACTGTTGAACTAATGAATTCCACAGTTATTCCTCTAGCCTTCCCCGCCACCATCCTTGCTATTTAGTGGTACTAACATGGTTGAATGAAAACCATGTCAGTTTCAATTGTGTCATTTTAGAAATATGTGTTACTATGTGTACTAGTGCTGGTGTGTTGACATGTCCTGTTGAAGGAACCCACACACCTTCTTGGGGCATCCATAGCAATTTGAAGGTAAAAGAGAGGGAAAGGTTAAGTTTTGTCAGTGCCTGTATTTGTGAAACTTGAAATCAGTAAGTCCTATTGTTATCAGATTTACAACTCAAATCTAGATACTTGGGTCCTATGCCTATCTAGGTTTGAGCTGTATGATAACATCGCAGTTTTACAGTACATCATGCACTTTATCCCCCCCCCCTTTAAAGGGGCATTTGAGATGCCGATCTATTCTAAACAATTGGAGATTAGGCCCACATTTCTTTGTATTATAAAGGACCACAACTGTATAATAAAGACACTGCAAACTAGGATAATTATTACCTCTAGACAACATGCTGGGAAGTTAATAGTATTTTTGAAAGAGCCCAGCAGGTGACTTTTCCTGAATCTCCTTTGCTCATATAACCGTATGATATTATCAGTCTGGCACCAGTTGTCACAGACATGTTCAGACAGGACAGGAATCAAAATTGTTAAAGTCTTATTTTTTTTTTGTTCAGAAATAGTATTAGCCTTCCTTATCCCCAGAATATAATATGCACTTCCTTTCATTTCTTCCTTCCTCTCCAACTCCTCCAGAAAATAGGGCCTGTTCTTCCTGTTATTTCCAAAAGATTTCCAACATAAGAAAAAACATTTTATACCATTATGCATTTCCCCTGTTGAATCCAGACAGAGCTTTAAGTATATTTTCCCTCCCCTGCAGCCGTTCTTTTCAGTTTCAAAGTTTTGAAATGTTTTCTTAATGGCTTCCTGAATTATATTTATGCTTCATTTTACTATAGTACAGTCTTGTGCTTAAAAATAATGGTACTGAGATATATATCAAGTACCTTCTGATGTCACTCAATTTTGCTTCCTGTTTGTTCACTTAAAGCAGGGGTGCCCAAACCCTGGCCCTGGGGCCACTTGCGGCCCCTGAGGCCTCTCAATGTGGCCCTCAGGGAGCCCCCAGTCTCTAATGAGCCTCTGGCCCTCCGGAGATTTGTTGGAGCCCACACTGGCCCAATGCAACTGCTCTCAGCTTGAGGGAGACTGTTTGACCTCTCGTGTGAACTGTGGGATGAGAGCTCCCTCAACTGCTTGTTGTTTCACATCTGTGATGCAGTAGCAGCAGCAAAGGAAAGGCCAGCCTTGTTTTGTGCAAGGCCTTTTATAGGCCTTGAGCTATTGCAAGACCTTCATTCATTCATATAAGTTCATCTTTAATATATTCATTTATGTAAACTTATGTAAATTTATTCAAGTTTTAAATGTAAATTAATTCTTTCAAAGTAGTGTCAGAGATGATGTGGCCCTCCTGCCAAAAACTTTGAACACCCCTGACTTAAAGCAATTCAGTAGCCTGATCATTAGTAAAGATACTGTATACTTGATGGCCACATGCAGTCATCTACCATGAATACAACATAGACTTTCCCATGGTTGACCTACAAATAGTGTGTGCTTGGAGTTCTTTGTCTTTAGTAACTGATGGGGATGTAGCTGCAGCCATTTTACCCCTTTGGCTGAAGTTCAAATATTTCTATCCTGTAAAAATTCAGATTATTGGGGTTTGTTGTTTACTTGAGTTTAAACTATGAACCCTGGTTTAATTGTTTAATGTATCAAGAGAAATGGTGTTAGAACCTTCAGATAATTATGTAAAATGCATGTCACATTTCTGTTTTCTGATCTTTAGAAAGCTCTGTAACCAGATGCCTTTTAGATAAAGATTGTAGAAATAAAAAATGGGGTGAAAGGTTTCACTAACTGGCCTTAAGTTTTAAATTTAATTAGTGTTTTGAAAGAGCTATTATAACTGTATATTTTGCTTGTTATATTATATAACTGTATGATTTGCCTGGTGATTTGTATTTTAGAGACTCTAAAAGCTATGCTCATTTTCTATATTCTCATCTTTCTTTCCCATTTTCATAGCTTTAACATTTCTGTCTGTAGACTCACAGGCTCTGTCTGTACTTAGCTCTGCAGAGCACAATGTACTTATTGTTTTACATTCTACTGTGTATAATTTGCATAAATGTATTGCCTGATTACAGTAGACGGAATAATAACTTTTTATGAATAGTTTTCTACAATTGAATGTCATAGTAGGAGAGGGTGTGTGTGAAAATAAAGGTCAAAAAGTCTTTTTAATACTGAGAATCAACAGGCAGTTTTTACAGAGAGCTTGTAATTGCGGAAAGTAGAGATATTGCTGCTACATTTGCAGCTATCCTTAACAATACAGTTTCTTCTTAAGTACATGGGTCTTGAAGACTTCAGCATACTTTAAGGGTTCATGTGACTTCACCTGAAAACCTCAAACAGTAAAGAAATGGTTAAAATCAATTTTTATGTTTAAAAATTAGTTTGTTCCTTGTTATGTTGGAAAGGAAAAAGAGCAATAGTCTACTTGGAAAAGTGTCTTACGTGGTCAGTTAAGGAAGCAAATGGCTTTCTGAAAGTGTTCAAATAGTGCAGGTGGGGGCAAGAACTCCTACTTCCTGTTTGTTGTTGTTAAGTCGTGTCTGACTCTTCGTGACCCCATGAACCACAGCATGCCAGCCCCTCCCATCTACCACTAACTGTTAGTCCTGTTAGTCACCCTCTAGTGTTCAGGCTGATTGCCTGCCCATTCGGCTTTGCAAGACTGTTGAACAAGAAGCACCCAAACTGCAAGAACTTCTGCAAATAAAACAAAGATAATGTAATGGGCATACAGGGGGTGCAGAGCACCCCCAGACCTACGGATACCTGATCTGCAGATACAAAGGCCCGCCTCTGTTATCCTAATTCATTTACAAATCTGAAAAAATCTGAACTATGTCCTCTCTCCCATTCCATTCATATGTTAAAGATAACATTTTTATCCCAATCCAAAGTGTGATCCTTGTAAAGAAACAGCTTTCTGTATGCAAATTTCTCCTATTGCCCCCAGAAGTGACTACTGTGCAAAAAAAGGTCTTGCATCCAGCAGTAAGACTTGTGCAAGCAGTGATCTATAAATCACCCATTAATTGAATTCATAGAGCTCCTTCTTCCCTTTTGGAGAGAGAGAGAGAGAGAGAACTCATTATAAGCATGCTTTCTTGTTTCCGTTCAATCATGTGTGTTGAGAAAGGGGATGGCAGAGATTTGCTAGCACTACAGCATCACTTATAAATCTTTGGACTGAGTCATGTAGTTTTTGTAAGCATCAAATGACAGGGTTAAACTCCTACTTGCTACTTTATTGAAATGCCCTAAAAGCTGAAAACCTTTCTCAGGGTTGTAGAAAGAAGAGACAGAGAGTATCTATTCTCTGTTCAGTTTTCATAGATAGCCAAACACTATCAAAACTGTTTACTTAGAAGCCCGAGAACCAAGGTTATTTTCCTTTCTAGCATTTCTGTGTTTCGTAATACTAGAAAACAAAAACTTAATAGTGGTGGCTTTCTACCAGTGAAGTGTGTGGGGGTAAAAAAAAATCTGGTAACATGTAACATGCTTTATAATTTAAAGTTTGTATTTTTGAAAGTATGTGCAGTACAGTTCTTCTGGCACTGAATTTTTCTACTTATAATGGTCTTCCGTAGTATTTGCACTGCATCATCTGTCCTCTTTTTCTTTTGGGGGGAGCTCTATCTCCAGGGGGCTAGTAAAACTCACCAAGATACCAGCCCAATCACATGCTGTATGTCACTGTTTCTTCATTGGACCCAATGACAAAAGAACAGAAAAAGGGGAGAGGTTGGTGCTCTTCCCCAGGTTAACTTCGCCCCTTCCTCTTTGGCACTCCCTCTTGGCGTGACTTGTCTGGTGTCCTTCATGAAAGCCCCCCACCTGTAATTCAGCCTGGGGAATACCTCCCAGAACATCTTGCTTCCCTCATCACCTGAGGGAATACCTCCCAGAACATCTTGCTTCACCTCATCACCTCATCATTACGAGCTTGGTCCATTCTCTCATTGGAATGGGCTCTGTATACCTTGGTAGACCACTTCAGACCATCCCCCTAGGTGAACACTGGCTGGTTTGGGCTGCAGGTGCCTCCCCAGTGAGCCTCTGGCCAGACATGCCCTCTCATGAGCCTGTAATTCAACATCTATGGTTAGGTTACCTCCACTTCCTGGACTTCCTGCACAACTGTCACACTCCCTCTTGGGCCCTGGCAGCCATGACCCCTTCACAATGAATCAGGGGGCCCTTGTTCCTCTTCTAGCCTTATCCTTCTCACCTCTTGCTTTCACCTCCTTTGCTTTCTCATCTCATCTCACTTATTCCCTTGATCTATCCAGTCCTCTTGCTTTCTCCTGCTTTGTTTTGCTCCTGCTTCCTCCATCCTGCCCCATCACTGGAGGGGGGGGGGTCCCTTTAATAAGTCAAATCCAGTCCCGCCCTCAAACAGCCAGCTTCTGCTTATCTGGCTATCCAGCAGCCAGGAGTGGGCCATGGCTGATGACATCATTTGCCATTGCTTTGCCAAACAGCTGAGCTATGGGGCTGTGAGTGCCATTTCCCAGCCAATCAGTAGGGCATGACCTATCCTTGCTGGCTCATTGTGTCCTGCATTGTGTTCTTACAGTATCCTATGAGTAACCTGTAGTGTGTCCAATATGCCTATGCCTATTATTTGGGTCATCTTGAAGAAGGGACTTTTCTGAGGGTGTTTTTGCTTGCCTCGACATGGAAAACGCACACAGACACCTTTCTTCTTCTAGTTATTCTTCTTGAATTACTCTCCTCCTGCCCTGACCAAGAAGTGGTATATTTAATTTAACATTCATATACAAATATTAGGGCCTCTATTCCTAGCAACACACAACATTTATGGTTCTACCGCTTCAAGGGGGAGATGGGTCAGGTGAACAGCAATTAGTGACTGGTGTTGTAACAAGAGAATAGCGCCTGGGGCAAGAAAAAAAAAAAGAGCACCCCCTGCTTCCATAATTGGCAAAATTAAAATACCTGCAAAATGTTTTGCCACCTCTCTTTTTCATTTGAAATGGCACACATTTTCAAATTTAGTCATTGAATTGCATATTTAGAATATGTTTGGTGTTCCAGTTTTTATAGCAATAGTAGTCAGTTACTGTTTTGTCATTGGGCAAAATAATCTTTGATAGATTATTTCATTTGAGTGATACCTAACCAGCATGGTGGCATTCCAACTAATCAAGAAGAGACTTCTTGACATTTATGCACAGAATCTATATAGTGCTGTGAGCAAAGTCTGCTCCCCGATGAGCCTTCAGATTCCTACCAGAGCTGGCCACATGCCATTGTGCCTCACCTTGTTGAAGTGCCCCTGTGAATGCAGGGCATTCACCCTGGCCAGGTGCAATGTATTTCCCTGTGCTGTATGGAAGATGTAATAAGACTTCATGTAATGAAAGATGCTGTAGATGTGAGCCGGGTAAGATAGAATCTCTTTCCCACTTGATTTTGCATTGTACGCTCCATATAATGATGTGTAAGAAATATTTAGTCCCTATTTGAACAAACGGGCAGACTGTTTGGACACTATTCAATTAAAGAACATGCTATCATCTGAGGATCCAACTTTAATTGAGACTTTGGAGGACCTTCTAACATTTAAGGAATCAATCAATCAATCAATCAATCAAACCTTTATTAGGCATAAAAATTAACACATAATATCTCTAAACAATCCAATATATAAATATATGTTAAAAAGAGAAATAAAGATAATGGTTAAAACACAACAATTTACTTGCAAGGTAACTCCAGGTTGCTTAGGACCAACAGATTAGCCCTCTTCAAGTTACTCAGGTATAAAAATTTCGCAACTGGAAGGGTCACGAGTTCAGAATCTCCCGCCAACAAAAATTGTAGGCAAACATTCTCAGGAAGACCTTTTTTAGTTCTTAATAATGGGAGAAGGTACTGGTCTCTGGGCACTTGATTGCTAACACAGTGCAAAACAATGTGTGAAAGAGTCTACCTCTTTAGGACCGCAGTTACAGACTCGTTCTTCCTTCGGGGCATTCCTAAACCTGCCAAGTATTCCTAAACACGTTGCAGCGAGCTAATGTAAAAGCCCTCCTTGCGAAGGGGCACTCCAAGAAGGTCAGATACTTTGGTTGTTGACCAAATGTATTATTTAGGTGGAAATTCAGGGGCGAACATTTTTTTTGTGCTGTACCCAAAATCTCTTGCATTTCTATATCAGTTAATCTTGTTATCAGGAGCCTAATAGAAACCTCAGGTGTAGCAGCTCCTTGTAGATCTGCCTTGAGGCCCATTTGTCTGATTTTCTTATAGAAAAGAGCTAAGCAGGGAGATAACAGCGGGTCAGTCAGTATCCCTTTTAACAATGGGTTTTGATCAGCCCTGAAGCACACTTTGGCCCAGTATTTTAAGAAACTGGACCATGCTAGAAACTCCAGCCTATACTGGCCTGTCTCCAGGCAGAGTGCCGCATAGGGAACTCAATGCGGAACACCTAAGATTTTGTATAGAAAATTTGAATGGATCTTTTCAATCAAATCATTTAATGCTGGCATCCATATAGGAATGCCATACATAATTTGAGGTGTAATTTTAGCATTAAAAGCTTGGAGAGCAGCTGGAATAAATGAGTTACCCCAAGAAAAGAAAAAGTGGGTTATAGCCTGGACAACTAATTTGGATGAGTTAATTACTGTGAGACGATGGGAAGACCAGGTGTGCCAGTAGTGGAACCGGAGACCAAGATACTGGAAATCATTTAAGGAATCATTCTTACTCTTCAAGCATCTTCTTCTTCCATGTACAAATGCTTTTATGCAAATGCCGGAAGTCTCCGAGCAAAGATGGGAGAACTGGAATGTCTGGTGACTAGGGAAAACATTGACATAGTGAGCATAATGGAAACCTGGAGGAATACGGAAAATCAGTGGGATACTGCAATCCTGGGCTATAAATTCTACAGGAGGGACAGGGAGGGGTGTGTTGGAGGTGGGTTGGCTGTTTACCTTAAGGAAGGGATAGAATCCAGCAAAGTAGAGATTGAAGGTGGGTCCAACTCCACCATAGAATCTCTGTGGGTTAAATTATCAGGCCTGAGGAGCGATGTAATACTGGGGGTGTACTGTCGTCCTCCAGACCAGAAACCGGGACCTCGAAATGAGGAAACAGATCAGGTAGGTGACAAGGAGGGACAGGGTTGTAATCATGGGGGACTTCAATTATCCTCACATCGACTGGGTCAATTTGTGTTCTGGTCATGAAAAGAAGACCGGATTTCTTGACATGCTAAATGACTGTGCTTTAAAGCAGCTAGTCATGGAGCCCACCAGAGGACAGGTGACTCTGGATTTAATATTGTGCGGTACTCAGGACCTGGTTAGAGATGTCAGTGTTACTGAGCCATTGGGGAACAGTGATCATGCTGCAATCCGTTTCGACATGCACATTGGGGGAAGAATACTGGGCAAATCTCTCCCAAAAACCCTTGACTTCTGACGAGCGGGACTTCCCTCAAATGAGGAGGCTGGTTAAAAAGAGGTTGAAAGGGAAGGTAAAAAGAGTCCAATCTCTCCAGAGTGCATGGAGGCTACGTAAAACAACAGTAATAGAAGCCCAGGAGAAGTGTACACCTCAAGGGAAGAGGGGCATGACTAAGTTGAGGAGGGTGCCTGCATGGCTAACAAGCCAAGTCAGAGAGGCCATAAAGGGCAAGGAAGCTTCCTTCATAAATGGAAGTCTTGCCCTAATGAGGAGAATAAAAAGGAACATAAATTGTGGCAAAAGAAATGTAAGAAGGTGATACGGGAGGCCAAGAGAGACTATGAGGAACACATGGCCAGCAACATTAAGGGGAATAATAAAAGGATTCAAAAATATTTGAAGAATCCTGCTTCTTCAAATATGTTAGAAGTAGGAAACCCACCAGAGAAGCGGCCCTCTGGATGATGAGGGAGGGAAAGGGGAGATGATAATAATAATAATAATAATAATAATATAATATACAGTATTTATATACCGCCTTTCTTGGTCTTTATTCAAGACTTTATTCAAGGCGGTTTACACAGGCAGGCTTATTAAATCCACGCAGGGATTTTTACAAATTGAAAGAAGGTTCTCTCTTTCAAGAACCACCACATTCAAGATGTTACGCTCCGATCTGGTTTAACATTCTGGCCTCCATCCTCCCACACTCCGAGCAGATGGAACAGCTCAGCTGCAGCTTGCCAGCTGTTTCAAGGTCGCACGGTGCCGGTGGCCTCGAACTGCCGACCTTGTGGATGTTAATCTTCAGGCAAATGGAGGCTCTACCCTCTAGACCAGACCTCCTGCCCACGTTGCAGCGTGGATAAAAGGAGATAAAAGGAGACTTAGAGATGGCAGAGAAATTAAATGAGTTCTTTGCATCTGTCTTCACAGCAGAAGACCTCGGGCAGATACCGCTGCCTGAACGGCCCCTCTTGACCAAGGAATTAAGTCAGATAGAGGTTAAAAGAGAAGATGTTTCAGACCTAATTGATAAATTAAATTGATGCCTGATGGCATCCACTCAAGAGTTATTAAGGAATTGAAGAATGAAGTTGCTGATCTCTTGACTAAAATATGTAACTTGTCCCTCAAAATGGCCACGGGGCCAGAAGATTGGAGGATAGCAAATGTCACACCGATTTTTAAAAAGGGAAGGAGGGGGGACCCAGGAAACTATAGGCCGGTCAGCCTAACATCTATACCGGGTAAGATGGTGGAATGCCTCATCAAAGATAGAATCTCAAAACACATAGAAGAACAAGCCTTGCTGCGAGAGAATTTGCATGGCTTCTGCAAGGGTAAGTCTTGCCTCACGAACCTTATAGAATTATTTGAAAAGGTCAACAGGCATGTGGATGCGGGAGAACCTGTGGACATTATATATCTGAACTTTCAGAAGGCATTCGACATGGTCCCTCACCAAATGCTACTGAAAAAACTCCACAGTCAGGGAATTAGAGGGCAGGTCCTCTCCTGGATTGAGACCTGGTTGAAGACCAGGAAATGGCAATTTTCACAATGGGCAATGAGCAGTTTTCACAATGGAGAGAGGTGAAAAGCAGTGTGCCCCAAGGATCTGTCCTGGGACCGGTGCTCTTCAACCTATTCATGAATGACCTGGAGACAGGGGTGAGCAGTGAGGTGGCAAAGTTTGCAGATGACACCAAACTTTTCTGAGTTGTGAAAACCAGAAGTGATTGTGAGGAGCTCCAGAAGGATCTCTCCAAACTGGCAGAATGGGCAGCAAAATGGCAGATGCGTTTCAATGTCAGTAAGTGTAAAGTCATGCACATTGGGGCAAAAATTCAAAACTTCACATATAGACTAATGGGTTCTGAGCTGTCTGTGACAGATCAGGAGAGACATCTTGGGGTGGTGGTGGACAGTTCGATGAAAGTGTCGACCCAATGTGCGGCGGCAGTGAAGAAAGTCAATTCTATGCTTGGGATCATTAGAAAATATATTGAGAACAAAACAGTTAATATTTTAATGCCGTTGTACAAATCTATGGTAAGGCTACACCTGGTATTGCGTCCAATTCTGGTTGCCACATCTCAGAAAGGACATAGTGGAAATGGAAAAGGTGCAAAAGACAGCGACTGATTACTGGGCTGGGGCACCTTCCTTATGAGGAAAGGCTACGGCGTTTGGGCCTCTTCAGCCCAGAAAAGAGACGCCTGAGGGGGAACATGATTGAGACATACAAAATTATGCATGGGATGGATAAAGTGGATAGAGGGATGCTCTTTACACTCTCACATAACACCAGAACCAGGGGACATCCACTAAAATTGAGTGTTGGGAGAGTTAAGACAGACTAAAGAAAATATTTCTTTACTCAGCGTGTGGTTGTTCTGTGGAACTCCTTGCCACAGGATGTGGTGATGCCATCTGGCCTGGATGCATTTAAAAGGGGATTGGACAAGTTTCTGGAGGAAAAATCCATTACGGGTTACAAGCCATGAAGTGTATGTGCTGCCTCCTGATTTTAGAAATGGGCTATGTCAGAGTGCCAGATGCAAGGGAGGGCACCAGGATGAGGTCTCTTGTTATCTGGTGTGCTCCCTGGGACATTTGGTGGGCTGCTGTGAGATAGGAAGCTGGACTAGATGGGTCTATGGCCTGTTCCAGTGGGGCTGTTCTTATGTTCTTAAGCCTGCAAATTGATTGATTGTCGATGTATGTGTTTTATATGCCAATAAAGTTACTGAAACTGAGTGATATATAATGTGTGTGCAGAGTGTTTCCAATATGCCTGATTAACAAACGACTCTCAGTGCTATGAAAGCTAAATCCTCTGCTTTTTCTCATTCTCAAGAGGTGGGAAAGGACTACCATATATATTTAAGGAAAATAAATGAATTGAGGCAACTATAAAAAATGCAGGTATTAACTTTGTGTCCCAAAAACTACCCCACCCCATCCTTTAATATTTTTTGCCTCTGTTACTTTTGTGCCTGCAGTACATGCCCCACTCACTGCAGCCTGGTTACATTTCTACTAGTGACTCATCTCTGGTAGTTCATTCAGTTAAAAAAAAGTCTATTGAGAGCCAAGGTGCCAAACAAAATGATTGGTCCAATTTAGAGTGGTCAGGAATGGGCAGGAATCCAACAGTACAGGGGGCCCTCAGTGTCTGTGGGGATCCATTCCAGGAAACCTGCGGATACCCAAACCCACAGATAATGAAATCTGCAGATCCCGGCACCTCTAATCCTCCCAAGGCAATGGGAGCTGTGTTCCTGTCACCTCCAAAGGATGTTCAGGGTCCTCCCCAGCCCCCTTAAGGCCTTTAAACATCACTTCCATTTTTTCCTAAAATCAGAAGTGAAATTCTAAGGCCTCCCAAAGGCCTTAGAAGGTGTTCTGATGGCTGGGAGGCTGAGTGTGGCCAACATGGGCCTCAGAAACCCTCTGGAGGTGATGGGGGCTTCAAGTTGAACCTTCAGATGGTCCACGTCAGGCCGACCCTGCGGCTTTGGGACTTGCAGGTAATCAAATCCACGGGTCCTGAATCCGCAGGTAACAAGGGCCCACTGTATTATTCCCAAGAATGAAACCTTTCAGCAACTGTCTTTATAGAAAAAAAAAAACATCGTTCATTTTCTTATTCTTATTTTCCTATCAATTATTATTTCCTGGAATTGTTATTACAGCTATCATTAAAATTATTTGTTAATTATTTGTTAAATTATCATTTGTTAGCCTTACTATGTATGTACTTGAGCCTTCCTTCCCATTCTGCTTTGTGTATAAATATAAAATGAGTTGCAAAACTCCACCTTCTCTCCCCAGCCTCCATTTCTTCTCTTGGCTTAGCAGAGAAACAGCTGCCGCTGCCTGGTTCGTGCCCTGAGAAACTATCAAGAGATATGAGACAGACAAAATGTTTCCTTGTCTACAGTTGGACAGCATGGCTGCAGAGATATGAATTGATGTCCTTTCAGTCAACCCGAAATTCTGTAGTAGATGAGCCAGGAAAGTTCAGTTCTTCAGAGCCCTGCTAGCCCCACAGCCAATGAGATTTTCTCTATAGATTTATCTGTTGGAGAGCAGCCTTCTAGTCCGTTTTGCGACTTCCTGTGTAATTGAGCAAAGAAGTGAAGAGTTGAGGATTGGCTAGGATTCCTAGTAATGTAGCCAGTCATCTATTTACAGGAGAGGAAAAATGCTCCAAAATGACCACAGTCCCACTCTTTCTTCTTCATCTTGAATAGTGTAATGTTGCTTAAATAAACCTAGTGTCATAGCAGAAGCGTCTTGCTCAATTAATGAGTATAATGGGGTTCCCTGTGTTCTGGTGGCTGCTTTCTTTGCACACAGAAAGCCTTCAGCTGGGATTAATTTGGTATTCCTCGTGAGAATTTGCATGCAGAAAAGACCCTGTATCATGGAAACAAAGCCAATACATTAGTTCTTCCTTCCTGCATTAGTCTTTTACCTTTTTTTTTTTTTTTTAAATAAGAGAGAATCCCTATTCTCTACACTCTTTCTATGATAGTTGCTGAGACTTTTTGTCACTGGCTTTTACTGTTTTGATGAAGAGAGTGAATTATTTACTGTCTCCTTTGGCAGTATGGGTAGTTCCAGCAGAGGAAATGGTCCGAAACTAGTTGGCAGATTATATATGGGTTTACAGAGGAACTACACGCTACATGTATTTCTGTTACTCTTTCCTCCAAGGTATTTCTTTTATCAGATTTTATAGCTGTGGGTGGCTTCAGATTGAGCAGAGAACTTGGGGAGGGGGGGTTGTGTGTGTGGGAAAGTACAGGGGATGTTTAACCCTCTCCTCTTAACCATTTGTCAACTCAAATCACACACACATACACCTGCTGTTTTTATGTGCAGGAAGAGAAGTAGTTGGGATGATGATTTTGAACAAACAGCTGGGAAGGAGAGGATTAAACATCCCTACCCAGTTGCAGTGCCATACTAGTATGTGCCCTAGGCAAGGCTAACTGAAATAGAAATTTTTCATTAGACTTTATAATTATTTTATATCACTGTTGTGGTATTTATATTAAAATAGAAGCTATAAATTGTCAGTTGCATTTTTACGTGGGTTAAGAAAAACTCGTAAAACTGTGTTTTTCAAAGATCAGTACTGCACCCCCTGAGATCAGTCCCTTAGGTGGCTGCCTTGTTGACCTAATGATAGCTGAGGCCCTGTCCCTACCAATCTGCCATTCAGTTTGAAGCCTGCAACTGCTTTCCTTTACAAAGGAAAAATCTTTGTGAAAAGGATCATGGAACTCTATATACACTTAGCATGAATGATTTTTGCAAGATGATGAACTCTCCATACTTTCACTTGAGTTTATGGGAATGACTTATTGTTAAAGTAGTACTCATATCTTTCAGAACAGTCTTGAACAAAAGTTCTAAAATGGAAATTAAATTAACTGGAGCAATCATGCCATTCATATGCTTCATTCTTACTTGCTTTTTTTTTGGGGGGGGGGGAATAAATAAATTTATGGTGCATATGTATTATAATTTTTTGTGCTCTTAAATGAGCACTCTATCCCATAAAAGGAGTGACAAAGATGCCCTGGATAAAGCTAGTTATCTTTTCTCTACAGACCACTGTATTTATTGAAGAGAGACATGCAGACTGTGCAGCATATATTAGTCCAAAGCCAGACTTCAATTTTATGACTTTTCTGACAATGCGCAAGACAAAATTTCAGCAGGTGAATCTTTCATGTTACATTGCTGCAGGAGTTTGAAGACCTGAAATAAAATTCTTCACCTAAATAATTTCCTAGTGGTACAGTAATAGAAGCCATAATAGAAGCCTTTCCATAATATGGAAAGGGTGAGAATTTTTCTTCAAGTCTTGCACTTGTCCCTATTGGCCCTAAGAATCATCACAGGCAGAAGAATGCTGCCATATGTTGGGCTGAAAAGCCCAGATGGAGTCTCTCAAGTCCGCACATGCAAAATAGCCAGTGCAGACTTGAGAAGCCCCATTGCAGGGCTTGGGGCTCCCCTCCCCCCCCAAGGCACACTGGCAGTACTGCTGGATGCATCAGTAGCTGTTTTGGCACTGCTTGTACCCAGTGGCAGCACTGCGGATAGGATAGAGCTGTTAGAGAGCTGAGCTTTTTTCAGGACAGTTAGCACCTATCTTCTTTTTGAATAGCCTCAGGGCTTGAGGCAGTTAGATATCTGATATTTCCACCACCTGTGTTTTCGCTGGAGGCTCTGCTCGGTGGAACCCACAAAAATCAGATCCTGACCTACAGTTTGGGAACCACTGACCTAGAGCAAAAGCTGCCAGAGCCAGTCTAGTCAATTTCACCTCTCTATTAACTTATATTGGGAGTAGCTATTATTAGGAAAATAGTGAAAGTGCTCCCGCAGGCACACCGAGTTACCTTTATACAGTTGTAAAGCTGCCCATACTGGATCAGAAGTGTTTTCCATTGTCATTCACAAACAGTCATAAGCACTGTACATAAGTCACTGTTCACTTGAAAAAATTGCATTAAGTGTTTCTCAAACTGTGGTTCGGGACCCACAAGGTGGATCGCAAGCCAATCTCAGGTGGGTCCCCATTCATTTCAGTGTTTTATTTTTAGTATATTAGACTTGTTGCTCCCATGGTATGTGACTGCATTTGGGGAAATGTTTCAGATCTGTACTTTGAACAGGCTACTATGTATATGCTTTTAACAATGATAGTCAATGGGACTTACTCCTGGGTAAGTGTGGGTAGGATTGCAGCCTAGGATTATTAAGAATTTTCCTGCTTGATAATGTCACTTCAAGATATAGGCAGATATAGGCAAATACCATATAAAGAACGCCTCTGCCCTTGTAATTTGGGAAATGTTGAATCAATCATACACATTCTTTTTTATTGTCCTCGGCACACTAGTTCCCGCCACACTTACATGACTCCACTTTTCAGCAAAATGAATGGGCTTTCGGATGAGGCAAAACTGAAGTGTCTCCTAAATGACTGCTCACCACATGTGCTAGAGGGAATTTCTAAATTTTTACTTTTGGTGATTTCCAAGCCTTCTTAATGTAATTTGTCAAAAATGTTGATATTCTATGTTGAATGTAAATGTTTTATTAGTAATTTAGTATCTTAACTCCGTTTTTGATAAACGGGACTAGGACTAATTATGTTTGCTTTTATGATTTCTCTATCTATGCCTAATAAAGGTTTATTCATTCATTCATTCACTTCAAGTCATGGCATCACTTCTGGTGGGTCCCAACAGGTTCTCATTCAAAAAAGTGCCTCCCGGTGCTAAATGTGTGAGAACCACTGATCTATCTTGTCTAAATTAGAGGTTGTTGTGAAAACTATAACTTCAGGCATCATACTTTTCCATGTAGGCCAGGGCTTATCAAACTGGGGCATCATGACATCCCAGCCTGAGGACCCTGGCCTCTGTCCCCTTAAAGGGCGGGGGCAGAGGAGAGGCAGCGACACAATCCTCAGGATCGCGTTGCTAAAGGGGCTGCAGGGACTAGCATGCACTTACCAGTCCCTGCAGCAGCCTCCTGGGGTGCAGGGAGCCCTGCACAACCCTCTGTAGGGCTCCCCAGCCTTCAAAAAGGGAAAGCGGAGTGATAGTGCTCCACTTCTGGTTTTGTGGAGGTGGGGCATGTTCGCTCCACATTCACTTTTTGAAGGTTGGGGAGCCCTGCAGAGGGTCGCGCAGGGCTCCCTGCACCCCCAGGAGGCTGCTGCACGGACTGGCAAGTAAATGTCAGTCCCTACAGCCTCCTTAAGTGATGCAATCCTGGGGATTGCGTTCCTGCCTTACCCCTGCCCCTGCTCCCACGCAATAACTTACTGCGGTCCTCAAACTCCCTGGGAGTTTGAGAATTGCAGATGTAGGCTATCAGAGGCCTTTATAGGATAGTTGGTGGTAGTTAACCACTTGAGGCAAAAAATGACTGATGAAAGCCAGCCTGGCATTTATTAGAAGGATTCTATAGAACAAGTGTTCTTCTTCTATAAATTAATGGATTGGAGTTTGGGCTGTCAGTCAAGAATGGGTCCACTGAGTATTGTAACTCATCTATGCTGTGTCTTTCAAGGAGACAGGATTCCTAATCGTTCAAATAAATGCATCATCCTAGAGTAATGAAGATGTAATGTTTATTGTCAACGTAATATTAAGCATTGGCTGATATCCAGTGAAGTGTTTTATTGTTAATAAGCATTGGCTTGTATCGTAAATACAATTTGCACAAGGATGCAAGAATCAACTCTCTTCCCTGCCCCTCCCCCAGGGAAACTTCCTCCAAATCACTTATAAAAACTGCTTCTGCACAATTTTTAGGGACTTTCCCCTCCCATAACAGCTCCCCTGTCCTACACTGTTTCCAAGGGTCTCTTGGGAGTATAAGGGAGGGTTCACAGAGCTGTCTTAGGAGAAGGAAACAGGAAAGTTATCTTGTGCCCGTGTCCTTATGCAGGCTCATTATGACAAATAAAATTAATATTGCTTTAATTTGTACTCCAGAATTATAGTTCATCCAGTGTGTAATTAGTCTGCGGAACTCCTTGTCACAGGAAGTCATGATGGCATCTTGCCTGGATGCCTTTAAGAGGGGATTGGGCAAATTTCTGGAGGAAAAGTTCATCACGGGTTTCAGGTCATGGTAGGTATGTGCAAGCTCCTGGTTATAGAGCTAGGCTACCTCAGATTGCCAGATGCAGGGTAGGGCACGAGGTGCAGGTTGTGTATTGCTGTCTTGTGTGCTTCCTGAAGCATTTGATGGGCCACTGTGAGGTACAGGAAGCTGGACTAGATGGGCCCTTGGCCTGATCCAGCAGGGCTCTTATGTTCTTAATGTGCAGAAATGTATTTTGGTCTCTCTAAGCAGTGACAGCACTGAGGTTAGAAAATCATTCAGAAAGCAGGGCTGGCTATTTGTAGCAGGGCTGTATACTGATAAGTATTCATGAATAAGAATGGGACCCAAAAAACATTTGATGACGTTTCCATGTATGCTTAGAGCCCTCATATTGTAGCTTGTTGCTCCTCAGTCTCCCTCCATTTTCACTTAACTGCAAGTTGTCTTCAGTGTAAGTTGGTTAACTCAAAGAAATGTCAGCTTTCTGCCATCTTGCCATTGCTGGCATTTATTTTTTAGAAAGAACATTATCTGATTTGTAGAAGCCAACAATTTAAGTAAAAACAGATGTTAAAACCATGTATAAAGCAACCTTCAAGATCATTTCAAGCCCAAGCCATATCCCAACCACTGTGTTTTTCCACTGTCGAAAGAGGGTCTTAGGGGTAAAGGGTTGCCTGTGATCTTATTTTACCCGATCATTAACAGTATGTGATTACAAAAGGAATATATCTCTTGAAAAGTCTAGCTGTGGCATTTGAGAGCATTTGGAACTGAAATGAGAGACAGGCGGGATTAATCTGAGATGTTCTTAATCCATTTCTGCCCAACACACAGGTGTACACGTTTGATCCCTGTTGCGTATGTGCAACGTTGGGCAGAAATGGCTTAAAAGAAATGGCATTTGACCACATTCAGCTGCATAGTTCATATTTTTCTTCATACCCAGTCTAGAAGTTATTCATATTCCTACCTCAGCCTTTTTTAAATTCGAGTATATGAACAAATATGATGTATGCCATAGTGATAACCTTCAGAATTCCTTTTCAGATTTACAGAAAGTCTAAGCTGAATGCTGTATATTCAAACTAGACAACTACAATAAGATCTGAAATGATCAAGAAAGAAAGACCAAGGGCTAAATCCTAGCCAACTTTCCAGCACTGAAGCAGCCGTACTGCAGCCCTGAGTTAAGGGAACAAACATTCCTTTACCTTGAGGAAGCCTCCTTTACTTCCCCCCCCCCAGCAGGGAGCAGCACATGCCCCATTAGCACAGCTGCATCTGTGCTGAAAATTTGGATAGCATTGGGCCCTAAGTGTTCTCAGTCTGATCCTCATTTTTTATAAATAGCCATTTTATCTGGATAGCAAGATGTGTCATCTGAGCTAATCGTGACTGAAGTCAGCCTTTGTGCAGTAATTACACATTTTTTATTTTATAAATTATTTCTGTTTTCACATGTTTACTGCTTTGTGAACAGATGGTGTCCTTTTACCATATGGCTGAAATTTTGCTGGGCTTAACCATTATGCATTTTTGAACACACTGTTATTTAGGTCTTTCTTCTTTCATAGAATTCAAATGTATTTAAGTGTTATGTTGTGATCATTTGCGAAAGAGTAATGTACAGTCGCCCCTTGTCTTCTGCATAAGTGATGCACAAATTCAACTACATGCAAAAAAAAACAACAAAAAACCAGAGAGAAATAGCAATTTAAATTTATTATCATTATTATGAGATTTTCTGAAGTAGATGCTGTTGACTGGTTTTTTCTGGACATCGAGTCCTTCCCAAGGACCTAGGATGCCTGGTTTTTGTCCTATTTTGCTGTAATAATAATAACAACAACAACAACAACAACAACAACAACAACAACAACAACAACAACAACAACAACAGTATTTATATAGTGCTTTTCAACGAAAAGTTCACAAAGTGGTTTACAGAGAAAATCAAATTATCAAACAACTAATGGCTCCCTGTCCCAAAAGACCTCACAATCTAAAAAGCTGCAAAAGAACACCCGCAGACAGCCAGTAGCGAAGACACTGCTGGGGTGAGGAGGTCCAGTTTACTCTCCCCCTGCTAAATAAAAGAGGAGCACCCACTTGAAAAAGTGCCTCTTACACAGTTAGTGGGGATAGTGTAGGTGTTTCAATCTGCCAATCTGTTTACTACAATCTGCCTGAGAATGAGTGTGAGCATGTGTTCCTTCAGTCAGTCTCAATTCCTGCCTGTTTCTCATAATTTTTAAAGATCAATTACTTAAGGGATTTTCAATGTAATTTTGAATGTACAGTATAACTGATTTTAGTTTTATGTGCTGACTCTGCAATGTAAGACGAGGGATGACTATAAATGCAAAATCAGAGCATTGATGCAAAATATAGACCAGATGTTAGAAAGCATCTGGATACTGTTTCACAGCACCACCCTTCATAATAAATTTTCCCCTGTTTTTTGCATCATTCTCTCTTTCTGTATTCATAATACAGTCAGTTTTCTTTATATGTTCTCTTTATATTCTGTGAGAGGTGGAATTGCCACCCACCTCTCATTATCTATGACTCTGTTCTTGTTATCTGGTAAATGCAGTGCAGGTACACTTGGGGCGAGGGGGACCTGGGCACAGCTACAAGTAGGTAGGTAGGTGTGAGAGAGGTTGCAAGAGGAGGAAGAGAAATGGCCTCCTCCTGAGCAGAAGTCAGCACTGATGCCCTACAGGGGGGAGAGGAAGAGATGCCTATACAGTATGCAGCCAATGGAGGAGGGGGTTGTGGTAGTAGCGTCCAGCCAATTGTACTCCCCATTTTTTTAGAAAACTGTCTAGTATGTATCAATTTTCCACATTAAATGGCATTAGTGTTGGTCCATGGAGAGTTGTAAGACACATTTGTATCCACTTCCAGACTTGCCTCACCATCTTGGGCACCAGTTCGGGGAGCCCCGCTGAACCTTCACAACTCTGGTGATGATGAGAGGTCTCTGGAAAGCTATCTGAAGGCTGCTCTGGGGCTGGGGCAGGTGGAGGATGAGGAAGGTTGAAGAAACCTCCTCCCTATTGATGAACTCTGGCACTCATTGGGCCAGCAACCTTCAATGGATCAAGAAATATCTGGCACAGAGGAGGAAGCATCAGGTGCTGGAGATGTTGATGACCCTCACTATCACCCAGCCCCATAGACTTAAAGTTTAGATTCAGGTTCATAAAGTTCATAGAGTATATGGTGAAGAGGGTCCCCTGGAACCTAACCCCATTTCCCCATAGACTCAATGATTCAGTATCCCCTAATTCGGTATCCACTAGGTTTTCCAGGAATGTAACCCTAGTGGAGAACTAGGTTGTATTTGCTGAAATCCTGCATATTCTTTGAGAATTTTGATCTTGAGGACACTTCAAAATAAAGCAAAATGATAGATCTAGTTGAAACGAACACTGCAGAGAAAAAGGCATCCTTGCAGAAAGGGGGTTGCGGGACTATTTCTGATCAGCAGACTATTTCAGTCCGAGTTACAAATGATAGAGCCTGGACAGCTGTAAAGCTAAGTTATTTATAAAGCTAAGGCTTGGAGAGAGAGCAAAACTTCAAACAACTGCCAATAAAGGTGAGAGTTTATTGAAGGAAATTCTCAAAAAGGGAAGTTACACCTTCATGAGCTACCATAGTTGGAAAATTTTGCTAGTATAAGAACATTAGAACAGCCCTACTGGATCAGGCCATAGGCCCATCTAGTCCAGCTTCCTGTATCTCACAGCGGCCCACCAAATGCCCTAGGGAGCACACGAGACAACAAGAGACCTGCATCCTGGTGCCTTCCCTTGCATCTGACATAGCCCATTTCTAAAATCAGGAGGCTGCACATATGCATCATGGCTTGTAACCCGTAATGGATTTTTCCTCCAGAAAACTGTCCAATCCCCTTTTAAAGGCATCCAGGCCAGATGCTGCCACCACATCATGTGGCAAGGAGTTCCACAGACCAACCAGCTGCGTAAAGAAATATTTTCTTTTCTCTTTCCTGATTCTCCCAATTTTAGTGGATGTCCCCTGGTTCTGGTGTTATGTGAGAGTGTAGAGAGCATTCCTCTATCCACTTTATCCTTCCCATGCATAATTTTGTATGTCTCAATCATGTCCCCCCTCAGGCGTCTCTTTTCTAGGCCGAAGAGGCCCAAACGCTGTAGCCTGTCCTCGTATGAAAGTGTTTTTTGATGTTGCTGAAGAAGGAACATTGCTGAAACATGTTGGGCATAAGATTTATTTCAATATAATACCACCTTTTGAAGTTTTGCTTTGCTTGTTCCTTGTCTTCATTCTAGTGCGGTCTTTTTTGCTTGAAATTTATAAACTACCTAATGTGACACTTGATGCTCTGCATACTAAGAACAAAAATTGAGATCTGGCACTGATTTATGATCTAACAAAACAAGATACCAAAGAAATGCAGAATAAGAAGAGAGCTGTTTTGAGAGTTTTACATCTCATGAAGATCCATAAAGCTGCCTATGAAAAGCCTC
This sequence comes from Tiliqua scincoides, assembly GCF_035046505.1. Lineage (NCBI taxonomy): Eukaryota > Metazoa > Chordata > Lepidosauria > Squamata > Scincidae > Tiliqua > Tiliqua scincoides. Next base: position 16,795,879 of record NC_089821.1, read on the forward strand.
TCTTCTGTGCCCCGCAAAAACCCTTCAAGAGCTTTGGCAAGTTTCAGCGAATGTACAGGGATTGGCAAGTCTTGATTATTAGCTGATGGACCAAAATTGGTTGGTTGGCAACCTTCAGTCTTGAAAGACTATGGTATAAGCCTACAGCACCTGGTATTCCCAGGCGGTCTCCCATCCAAGTACTAACCAGGCCTGACCCTGCTTAGCTTCTAAGATCAGACATGTGCAGGGTATCTTCCCCATTTTAAGAAGCTGTGGATTGGAGTGCCCCCTCTTGCTCAGCCTTCCATACTTCTTATGCAGGAGGGTCAAATCCCATGGTTTTTCTCAGCTTCTCCTTAACATTCAGGTTTACATCCCATCTGTTTCTCTGCTTTTGCTGTTTCCAGTAACTTAACTATACTGCTCCTTCATCTCCAGCTTGAGGTAACTTAACTCCATAGCAGGTGCAGATTTGCAACCCCACATCTTCTTTTTATAATAATGCAATAATTATTGCAATAATGGGTGTGTGCGCCTTACCTTGGAAAATATCACCAATAAGAGAACATTGTTTGCATCCTCCTAATTTAGTTATCTAGTGTAATTTCTCCAGTTCTGTTTCTCTCTCTTGCTCTTTGCAGGTTTTCCAGGATCTTGGAACTTCAGTGTTATCCGGTGCTTTCAAAGGATACAACATTTGTCTTTTTGCATATGGACAGACAGGTTCAGGAAAAACATACACCATGATGGGAACCCCAGTGAGTTACATCCTTCATTATATTCTACACTTTGTTGTAAAATTGTTTCCTCCACAATTGTTATTAAAGCTAAACCCTCAAGTTCAGCAAAATGCAGAAGTATTTGTTGAATTTAATCATCTGCAGTAGTAATGAAACAAAACTCCAAAAGCCACAGTAGGATAAAAGCTTTATTAGGACAGATTAAACTATTACAAAATGTTCATCAGTCTTTTGAACTTTTCTTCAGGGTGGATGTTAAACAAAACGAAGTGTGTGTGTGTGTGTGTGTGTGAGAGAGAGAGAGAGAGAGAGAAATTTGGTCATGATGGAAAAGCCCCGAGGTTTTTAATTTGTAATGGTCTTCTGATAAAGTGCAGGAAGTTTTTGTGCAACCTTAAATTGATTAGCCGCTGCCAGGTGTGAAATAGAGGACTGTTCAGACAAAGAAGCTCTTTCAATAAAATCAATTCAGTTACTTTTAAAAATGAAGCTAGACTTTTCCAATAAATGTTGTTATAGTAGAATTATACTATAGAGCAGGAGGTCTGGTCTAGAGGGTAGAGCCTCCATTTGCCTGAAGATTAACATCCACAAGGTCGCCAGTTCGAGGCCACCGGCACCGTGCGACCTTGAAGCAGCTGGCAAGCTGCAGCTGAGCTGTTCCATCTGCTCGGAGCGTGGGAGGATGGAGGCCAGAATGTTAAACCAGATCGGAGTGTAACATCTTGAATGTGGTGGTTCTTGAAAGAGAGAACCTTCTTTCAATTTGTAAAAATCCCTGCGTGGATTTAATAAGCCTGCCTGTGTAAACCGCCTTGAATAAAGTCTTGAATAAAGACCAAGAAAGGCGGTATATAAATACTGTATATTATATTATATTATATTATATTATATTATATTATATTATATTATATAGAATTAACTCTGGTGACTCAGGACTAATACTTACATTACCTTTTGAAGGCAGGAATTCATTATGCTATAATGAACATCTATCCTTCATGCTTCTAAACTCAGGTTAAAAGCCTATACATTCTTTTCTGGGAGTAAGCACCATTGAATACAATGGAACTTATTTCTGAATAGACATCCATAAGATTGTGCTGTCTGTCAAAAATGGGCCCTTCAGTTTTATGATCTGACAGGTACTAAAGCTGGAATATCTGTTGTTTCCCAAAACTGTTTGTGTTTTTCTCCAATAATTATTGCTTTGCATGATGCTGCTGATGGAGCACTTACCTGTATTCTCTATGATTACTACAAGGTGTAATCCCATTAGTTCGCTGTAAAGCACATTTGTGTCTCTTCGTGTGTTGGCTGGGCCAGCGCAGGGATACACGCTGACCCATGGAGGCTGCATCCAGGGGTCATCCCAGGGCTGCATCCAGGCTGCATCCAGCCTCCATGTCAACACAGGGAGGGAAGGCTGCGCTGGCCAAGGATGGGCAGAGGGTGTTCCAGGGGGCGGATGGGGAGCAGGGGGTGGGGCTGGAACCTGCCAGTTAATACCGGATCACAGTATTACCACGTTCCCGGAGCACCGCAGAGCGGCTCCAGGTTGCTCCATTCTCCTCTGACTTGCGTCACCTCCTGAGGTGGCACAGGTCTGAGGAAACCCATTGGGGCTGCGGTGGCTTACCCGGGTGTAAGGGGAAGAGTTTCCCCTTGCCTCCAGCTGAGCCAATTCTGGCCCCATTCTTGCTCTGGACACAGCACAAGTCTCCTGGCCTGCCTGTTCCAGTGCACGACAGGATTGCGCTGACAGTTGTTCTTTATAAGCTCAAATGGACTGCAATTTTATAATCTGCTTTTCTTCCATTTTCAAGGCATCCATTGGATTAACACCTCGTATATGTGAGGTATTTATTTTATTAAACCAAATATTTCCATTGTTTAAATTGTATGTTTACATTTTTTCTCCATGATAAAAAATGTAAATGTTTGATTTGCATAGGGTCTATTTTCAAGAGAAGATGACTGTTCTCAACAGCCGGCATCATGCAGAGTGGAAGTCAGGTAGATGTGTGTCACTCTCTTTTGTCATGAATTGTTTTAGGTCTTTATGAATTCTATTTCTTTCTATAATTAAGTTTCATTTCTGTTTATCTCTTTCTCAGGTTGTGGGTAATTTTCTTGGGGCTAATACAGTTTTGTACATGATCCTTCTCTTTTAGTTGTTTCATTCTGATTTATGGTCTGCTTGGGTCTTTTAAAATGTGCATCATGTCAGACAATTTCAGCTTCTCACTATATAATGGGTATATATATATAGTATAATAATATATATAATGAGTGCAAAAAAAAACAACACAACACAAACCTAATTCATTTATATTTTAATTTTTATAGCAGTTATTTAGTTTGACACTGTCAGGGTCCCCCTGACTTGCCTGGGGGAAACCTGGAGGGAACAGGCTTGCAGGGCAAGAGGGGAGCTCAAAGCAAGAAGGAGACAGGCTCCAAGGCCAGCAGCAGGTGGAGTACTGGTCTGGAGAGCCAGGAGAGGGAGAGGAACACCAGGCCCCAGCCTTTTGGCTCTCACAAGCAGTGAGGGGAGGGGCTGGAAGAGGCCGGTCAGCCTTTTAACCCTCCCCTGGAGGAAGGGGTGGAGCCTGGAGGGGCTTGTCATCAGCATAAAGCCCAGCTGGGCCAAGGATGAAGGCAGTCTGGGGCAGGTAGCTGGAGGGAGCAGAATCCAGCCTGCCCATGACCCAAAGACTGGCTAGGAGCCAAAAAGCCCAAGCAGCTGGGGCAGAAGGGCCCGGGTGACGCAACCCCCTTCCCCCCACACTCTATGCTGAGGCCCTGGGGGCTGGGCCGTTGCTCTGGGAGACAGAACTTCCAGTGCCCTGCTGCTGCCTCTTGGAAATACGAGGGTCCCCCTCAAGCCAGGACCCCACAGACACTTTCTGTTATATACAGGTTGAGCCTCATTATTCGCAAGGGTTCCTTTCCAGGCACTCACATGGATGGCAAAAAATGCACTATAGTAAATCAATTTTAAAAACAAAGTTTCTTTGCTCAGGTGATTTAAAAACAGCCTTGCTGACCTTTGTGATGTAAGATAAGAGTCATTAAGAAGACAGTCCATCAATCTCTCTCAAAGTGCTTAGAAAGACTTCACTCCAACCCCTCCCTTCACCAATGCAAAGTATCTTTCTTTCACTTGCTCAGGGGGAGGGGAGGGGTCGCCTGGAGAGAGAAGGATTGATGGCTTGTCAGCCAGCTGCCCTCTCTCTCTCTCTCTCTCATTAAGGAGGCTATTGTTAAAGGACTGTTCAGTTTTTTAAACTGATTTTAAAGGGGTGCAATTTTCCCCTTCTCCAGGGATCAGCGCATTCTTTCTTATTTGCAGGGGCCATTCAGGTTGAGTCAAACCCGTGTATTAAAAATTCGTGCATAAATAGGCTGGACCTGTAATGCATTCATGAAAGCTACTCTTTGACCCCTGCTAACTGGGTAAGAGGCACTTTTTCAAGTGGGTGCTCCACCTTTTAGCAGGTGGAGAGTAACTGGCCCGCCTCACCCCAGCAGTGTCTTTTTTAGTGGCTGCCTGCTGGTGTTCTTTTGCAGCATTTTAGATTGTGAGCCCTTTTGGGACAGGGAGCCATTTAGTTATTTGATTGTTCTCTGTAAACCGCTTTGTGAACGTTTTTGTTGAAAAGCGGTATATAAATACAGTTAATAATAATAGTACTCTAGTTATATCATAAACTGATTTATCTGCTATAAGCAAATGTACAGGGATTATGGTATCAACACTCAGAAGCAAAAGCAGAGCAGCATCCTTAATAGTTGGCTGGTTTTTTTACTAGTGTATATGAGCACACAGTCCTCAAGACAAAAAGATGTCTATGCGTGGGTGTAGTATTTGCATAGGACATATGTACAGAACATCCAGTGCATTGCACCTGAAGCATACGTGCCTGATTCCTAGATTCAGTGGGATAACAGTCACATGATTCACACTTTCCTGCATTGGATTTTGGGAATAGGCCTCAAACAAATGTTATAACCACAGGACTGGACATCCACAGGACTGGAGTCAAAAAGGCATAGCTAGTGAACAGGGTGAGAAAGCACCATCTGTGCAGAACCTTTTTTTGTGGAAAAGTATGGCCAGGCAGACCTAGAATCCTTGTATCATTTCTTCTCTATTTTTTCAGTTTCCTTGAAATCTATAATGAGCGAGTTCGAGATTTGCTAAGGATATCAGACCATAAGAAGCCATATACACTTCGTGTTCGTGAACATCCTGAGACGGGTCCATATGTGCAAGGTTAGTTTGGGTTATTTTTTTTCTTCCTTTTTTCTCACTCCTAAACTGTGTTGCCATTTGGGGAGATCTGAGAGTACGGACTCAGTCTAGAGCAGAGGTGGGCAAACATTTTGGCAGGAAGACCACATCATCTCTCTGACACTCGGTGGTCGGGGGGGGGGGGGGAGGAAGAAGAATTAATTTATAATTCAAATTTGCATAAATTTACATTAGATACATTAGAGATACATACATTAGAGTTGGAACTTATACAAATGAATTAATTTTAATGAACTTATTTATAATACATATTAGAACTATAACTTGGTCCGCAGCTTGCGTCTGGCTGTTGTGACTGGCGGTCGCAGGCCAGACCAGGCTCCAACACTCTCCAACAGGCCAGAAAGTCATTGGAGACTGAAGACTCCCTGTGGGCCAGACTGGGGGACTCCGAGGGCCGGAAACGGCCCCTGGGCAGGGGTTTGCCCACCTCTGCTCTAGGACAGCGGTTCCAGAGGCGTCACTAGGTTTTGTGACACCTGGTCTGAGAGTTCATTGTGTCACCCCACAATGGACCTCCTCCCATACCACTATGCAGAATAAATTACAGTCTCATATGCACAGCCTAATGCAGTGGCATCACTAGGGTTGGTGTAACTCCCATTAACTTTATTTTAATATATAATAGTACAGGTCACCCAACAAATCAGTAACCAACAAAAAACCACTGGCTAGCTTGATGATATTCACATGACTGAATAAGAGTTTTAGTATTTGCTCTGATACATGGAAATGAGAGCTGACTCATACTAACATCTTATTGGTTCCCTGCTGTGTCATAACAACACCTCATTGGCTCGTGGAACAATTGGTCAGCATGCTTGTGATACTCAGAGCCAGCATAGGGAGGGCTGCCACAAAGAAGAGTCAGCTCAAGAAAGAGATGGAATTGTGCTGTAAGAAGATTGCAACCTTTTCAGAGAACATGATTAACTTATTAATTAATAAACCTTGGTTTTGAATGTGGAGCTAGTTCATAAACAGATTGTGTGTGGGCAATCTGCTGACAAGTGAAATTCATGCAACTGGTTATGAATTTTAAATAACTTATGGGATTGCCACTATTCGTTTTTAAAAGACCCATTTTGTATTATAGTGAAGCTGGGTTTTGTTTTATGATGAAAATGCACGTACCTGATATAAGTGGTAAATCAGAGAGCTATCCTTATTGCTGTTATGATAAATAATGGTGTTTCCTGCTAGAGGCCAGTCTCTTGTTCTCCCATTTTCTAATAAAAATCAGAACAGTGGCATCACAGTAGCATTGGAGAAAATTGCATCTGTCCAATTTTGGGGAATCTTGCTTGGAGATACCATATAAGGCTGCTATTGCCTAGCATGTTAGGGTCTTATGACAGCCTATGCATTCCTGCAAAACTCTGGTACGCTTCTGCTCCTAATGACAGAACATTGCAGCTAAAAGTTTTAGAAAGACTTGGCTAGATGCCTAAAAAATTAAATAGTAGCTTTGTTTTAACAGCGTCATGTGGTAGATTTATATGCTGTTGTGAGAGGACGTTAGCTGAGTTGATTTTATACTCATGATTTCATTTGATTAAGTTACTAGTCAGATGACACTTTGATGCTTGTACATGGTACATATATTTTAAAATGTTACAAAGGACATTATAGGAACATCTATCTCTCGTTTTTTCCTTCTTCAGTCTTAATTATTCCTTCAGTGGAACAATGACTTACAGTATGCATTTCTCCAGACACATATTTTCTACTTAAACTTCAGAGTAAGTAGTGGAATGTTTAAAAGAAATAGAATATGCTGTTGATAACAATAAACACATAAGTTGTAGGGAATCTACAGCCTGATCCTCACTGTGCTTGTTCTGACATGATTTATGAAACTCAGAGCATAATCCTATCCTGCTCTGGAACAGGCAAACCAAGAGGCTTGTGCTGTATCCAGCGTAGGATTGTGACCAGAAGCGGCTTAGCCAAAGGCAAGGGGAAACTTTTCCCCTTACCTCTGGGTAAGGGCTGCTGGTCTCAATAGGTCTCCTCAGACTTGTGCCACCTCCTGAGATGGCATGAGTCAGAGGAGAGAGGAGCGGCTTGAAGCTGCTCTGTTCTTCCCCGGAACAGGGTTTGGGATCCGCCATAACTGCCGGATCCCAGCCCTGCCTCCTCCTCCCTGCCTCCCCTACACCTACCTTTCATCCTTGTGTTAGTTCATGTGAGCCGAAGCAAGGAGCTGGGAGGAAGCCGCCACGGAGGCTTATGTCAGCCTCCGCAGGTCAGCACTTCTCAGAGCATCGGCCCAGCTTACCCTCGAAGAGCCACAAATGTACTTTATGGCACGTTTGTGACCCTCCCAGGCCGGCCCAAGGGGCTTGGGCCTGCATAGGATGCAGTTAGGATTGCACCCTTATTCTCATAGGAGTGCATAGTACCGCAAATCTAAAGTCAGGATGGCTTTATGGATTTAAAATTCATGATATTGAATTCTGAACCTCAGATGCACATGACAAGTTGTCTTGTTGCAAGACATCTTGATCAAGGAATTGTGCCCACGGAGTTAGCCCTTCCATTGAAATTAATGAGGAAGCTTGCTTCTGTGGGATCCCTTTGTGCGGTTTGCAGCGTATAGAGAGTTGAGGAATGTGAGGTTGTTATCTACTTTAGGCCCTGTTTCAGCATTTTCTTAAGGCAATCTACTGCCATTGTTTGGGTAAAAGAACAGTACAAATGAATTTGAACTGCATTTTGTCCACATTCTTGCATCATATAATATGGATAGAATGAGCAACAACCTAACTCATATAACACATGGCAAACCTTGTTTCCACTTGTCCATATATTGTGCTTATTAACATTTATTTTATAGCAGTAGTGCCAAAAAGGGAAGAGGGGTTTCAGGAACCTTGTGAAGTGTTTATATGTTCACTTGCAAACTGTTTTGATACCATGAAAATTGGGAGCTTTGCCATTCAGTGCTTCTTGGTGAAAAATTAAACATAGTGGTAGCCTGGTGAGCAACCTGGTTCTAGACTGAGCCACCTATGATGGGGGTTAGAATCCAGCCTAAGTGCTGGATCCTGGCACCACTTCCCTCCTGGGTCCAGTCTGCCAATGGGCCTGCATGTCACCCACACCCCCACCCCAGAACATCCTAGTTCTGCCCTCCCCAAACTCCCACACCGGCCTAGGGAATGGGACACGCTGATGACATGCTGATATACTGATGAGCTGACCCTAGGTGGCAGAGAGGAGTTGCTGTCAAGTGGAGCGTGGGAGGCGTAGGGCCAGAGAAAGGCCAGACCGGGAAGGAATCCAGCTGGAGCAAGGAGTTCTATGAAAGACTAGAACTATTCAATTGTAAAAATTCCTACGGGGGTTTAGAACAGCCTGCCTATGTAAACCACCTTGGATTAAAGTCTGAGAAGAAATCTGATGACCAAAGAAAGGCGGTATATAAATACCTGTATAAATATAAATAAATAAATAGGGAGGCCAGTGCAAACTCACCTCTCTGCATCGGCACAGAGGCCGAATCTCATCTCTGCAAGCCAGCACAGTGACATGTGCCAGCCCAGCCGACTCAGAAGTCGGCACAAACTTGCCTAACGGCAAGTTTGCAACAGTACTGGGCTGGCACAAAGGACTTGTGCTGATCCAAAGCAATCTTAGGATTGTGCTGTTTTATTTTTTATTGAGTTGACTACTGGTCGTATTCAAACTTTCATGCTCCTTAGCGGAATTTTGAAAATGGTCCATCTTGCAGATAGTTCAACTGTTAAGGGATGAGTATCTTTTAAAATGAAGAAATAATGAAATCCAACATAACTTTTTAGTTCAGAAGGAACAAGAGATGTTTCTGTGATATGTTAAAACAGTCTTCTTTACTAAAGCAACGAAATGTGTTTTTTATGCTGTTTTTAATCTACCTGTACTAACTCATTCTGCATAATTTTTAAGAGTAGAATTTGTATTACCCAGTGGTTCTCAAATGTTTTAGCGCCGGAACCCACTTTTTAGAATAACAATCTGTTGAACTGGAAGTGATGTCATGGTCAGAAATGATGTCATCAATTTAGGCTAAAAACCTAAGCTGCAATCAGCAAAAGGTCCCATTACGCAGCACTCTTGTACTGTTATTTTGCATTGCTCAGAATTCAAATGTTCCAGCTCAGAAATCAAAGCAGAACAAAGACTTTGATCCTTCTCCATCTACCCAGCACTCCCTGCTTTCCAGCGTCCCACCTTCCCACCTATTCAGGGCAGAGCACCATGTATTTCAGTGGTGGCTGAACTAGGTGCTACATGACTCTCAACCCACCTAGTGGGCCCTAGGTCCAGAGTTGACAAACTCTGGTATTACACATTCCATGAATACAAACATCAGAAGAGTCCTGCTGAATAAGACGCAGTGTTCATTTAATGTATCACCCTGTTTCCAACAGTGGCTGATGTCTTGCCTTCATGCCAATGACTGAGGAAGCCACAATCAGCGCATTAAAGCAACAGCCTTTCCTCACTGATTATTCCTCTGATTATTCTAAATAGTATTTAGAGGCCTCTGAACATGCCAATTTCATTTAATTGTTACAGGTTTTTCCAACAGCTATTTACTGTCATCCATGAATTTGTCAAATCTTCCTTAAAGTCACTGAAGCCAATGGCCATTGCTACATCTTATGGCATTATGTTTTCATAATTATATGTTGTGTGAATATGTATTCTGTCTGTCCTGACTACCAATCAACTTCATTGAATGACTCTGAATTCTAGTATTACGAGAGAGGGATACAAATGTATGCCCCTCTTTCCATGCCATTGATAATTTTGTAAATATCATGTCTCTCCTTAATAAGCTTTTTAATAAAAAAAAAATTAAAAGTCCAAAATGCATTAACCTTTCCTCACAGGGAAGGTTGTCTACCTCTCTTTATCATTTTGGTTGCCCTTTTTTGAAATGAGGTGATCACAACTGTACACAGTATTCTGAATGCAGCCATACCATAGATTTTTGTAAAAACATTATGAAATTAGCTATTTTGTTTTCAGTACTTTTCCTAGTACTCAATATGGTACTGCCTTTTTCATTGCTGCAGCTGTTGGTGCACACTAAGAGTTCACTTTCCCATATAAAAGCACATAGACATATTTGTGTATGTATGTATTTATGTACATGAGTATGGGGTGGGAACTATATACATAAAGATAAAAAGGGCATAAAATGCAAGAAGGTCTGAGATACCTTTGTGCAAAGTCCTGTTGTGCAAGCAAACCTCAGTCCAGATTCAAAACTCTTTGGATCCAAGCCATGCTTTTCACACAATTCAAATTTAAAGCAATCATAATGTGACCACTTGGTTATATGAATTAACCCTAATAAATCTGAAAACATACTTGCTGGCAGTTTTTCCTTAGGTGCTAAAAGAAGATCCAAAAAATATGCATTACTTTGTATTTCTATTTCAAGATTGTTTAGAAAGAAAATAATTATCTAGCAAAACAAAGATATAAGGATATTCATCACAGGTTCATCACAGGTATACCTTTTCTGTCAATTTTGCTGCCATACCTATGACAAGATCCACTTGGTTATATAGCCCCCTTGGGTGTCCCAATATGTGGTAGAAAGGCAGGGTTAAAAAAAATTTAAAACAAATGAGATCCAGGAGCTGCAGAAGATCTTTACAGCCCAGAGATCTCTTGGCAGGTGCAATCCATGAATTCCACTTCTGATGCTGCTGCAGAAATTCAAGGGATTTGTACTTCTGCATTATTTGTTTCTGCAGGAACATGCTTGTATAGAGTAGTAAACTGAGCCAGTGAGTCAGAACCAATGTAGCAGTTCATGTATATAATGCCAGAGGAGCATCTCGGCACTATGCTGCTCTCTAGTGGAGCTGCAGAGGTTGATTTGCTATCCTAATTCTGCAATGCAGCATCTTTAGCTTGTTTGATTTTGTAGCTTTCTATTCTTGTAACCCCACAGCATGCTTTCAGGTTAAATAATTGCTGTCATTTCTCTTGTTTTCTACTACTGATTCCCATGCTTGTGTTCATCCAGATAGTGATTGCTAGATCTCAGAAAGGCTGTGTGCATTATCACACTGTTCTGATATTAATTATATTGAATTTTATTTTTTGTGGAATGTACATGTTGACACCTACCTGAATTCAAAATGTTGAGTAAGGAACACTTCATGGACAGTGGGAGTTTGCATCCCTTCATCTTCTCATTCCCCTCTACCTCCCTGTTGCTCCTAAAGGTTGAGAGACCTTCTGGAAAGGGTTTGATGCAGTGGGAATATGGACAGAAAATGGCCATCGCCACTTTATGCTTTTCATTCATACACTAGATTCTTTGGATCCTGACCACTTTAGATAAAGAAGGAAATTTTGTTTTTAACTATTGGTCCTCAATTTTTAAAATTTCTGCTAGGCCTGTCTCGTCATGTGGTTGCAGACAGCAAACAAGTAGTTGGACTTCTGGAAGAAGGAATAGCAAACAGGTATTTCATTTTAGCATTCCCTTTAATTATGTTAATTTTTCTAGACATTTTAGAATCCAATTTTCATCGAACAAGGAGAATAATTACTACATAAGACATTAATGTACTAGTTATTGCCTAGGAAAACATGAAGTTAGTGTTTGCTTTGATGGTACTGCTAAAATAAATAAAGGTTGATTAAATTATAAGATAGTATTAGCTCTCAATTTACGTAGTCTTCACTTGCACATATTTAGAACAGTGTGATTTGCGAATTCTACTCTGCACTTGCAGTTTTTGAAATAATGCAGTCAATAAATAAATAAACTTAGTATGTGCCTCCAGTGCTCTGATGGGAACTCCCTTCGCAATCCCAAGAAGGCAAAGGGGAGGATTGAAGAGAGAGGCTACTGGGAGTGGGAGTGGCTACTGATGGCTGAGAAGCCATGCAGCAAAGATGCGTTTTGTACCCACAACGCTTCCTCTGACGCAAATGCTTCTGTCTGCCTGGCTTTCCCATCTCTGCCTCCCCAAGAGTCAGCTTTAAGTAATATTAAAACTTAAAAACTTTGATTTACTGTTTATACAATGTTACCAATTTTCTGCATTGCTGCGTAGGATTTCTTAATTTCTTTACTGAAATTTGTCTCTTAGAAATATGAAATATAACTTTAAGACTTCACATCTAGATATGTATTTAGTTATTTATATTTTGTATAGGTACCTGGCACAATCTAGAGATATCAGCATGCTAAAGCATACCTGATTATTATTAATACAATATACAGTCATTCTGATGGGGCGTATTTCCAGTCATTCATAACTGGTAGCAGAAGTGGGTATTGCCGCTGTCCAGATCTCATGTCTTGTATGTACTTTTCTGCACAGAAGAGTGAAATATTAACTCTATTTTGTTTTGCATCTAGAATTACAGCAGCTACCCATGTTCATGATGCCAGCAGCAGATCCCATGCTATCTTCACCATCCAGTACACTCAAGTTAGTCCAATTTTCCATTCAAGCATTTTGAAAACCAGTGAACAAATTTTGACTGACATTAATTTGAACAATAAGGCGATGCTATCAAAACCGTTTGCATGCTATTGACAAAGGGCACAGTCCTAACCAAGTCTACTCAGAAGTAAGCCCTATTTTGTTCAATGGGACTTACTCTCAGGAAAGTGTGGTTAGGATTGCAGCCAAAGAAAAATAATTTAAAAATAGATACATTTTTAAATTATTTCATTTTTCTTGTCAATTCAGTGTAGTTTGCAATAAAGTAATAAGATACAAAGAACGATAGCATAATGTTAAAAATATCATTCTTACAACAACAGCAACATTGTCACAGCAAATAGAAAGCAGCTCTCAACCTCATAAGAACATAAGAACAGCCCCACTGGATCAGGCCATAGCCCATCTAGTCCAGCTTCCTGTATCTCACAGCGGCCCACCAAATGCCCCAGGGAGCACACCAGATAACAAGAGACCTCATCCTGGTGCCCTCCCTTGCATCTGGCATTCTGACATAGCCCATTTCTAAAATCAGGAGGTTGCGCATACACATCATGGCTTGTAACCCATAATGGATTTTTCCTCCAGAAACTTGTCCAATCCCCTTTTAAAGGCGTCTAGGCTAGATGCCAGCACCACATCCTGCGGCAAGGAGTTCCACAGACCGACCACACGCTCTGAAATAAAGTAAAGAAATATTTTCTTTTATCTGTCTTAACCCTCCCAACACTCAGTTTTAAAACTGAACCTCCATAGAAGGTTTCCTTAAAAAACCAAACTCATGCTCCAAACCTAGCCCTCACCAGCCTATATAATGCAGTGGTGCCAACTGACCACTCACCTTCCTATGGTGGGGAAGGGTGACCAGATACCCACAAGTATCATGTTGACCTCAGAAAAGAGGGATAGGGTCCCAACATTTGTGACTGCTGCCAAAATCCACCCCCTTCTGCCCTCGAACCACCCCTGCCCACCTCACTCCTCTGAGCCACCCATGACCCACCCCTGCTGACACCCACCCATCACCCAAAAAAGTTCTATCCTTTTGTACTCATCTGTTGCTTCTCATTTGGTGGGAAAACCCTAAGCAAAACATTAGATGCTGACTGGCTCAGAGAGGAGGGTGTGGAGAGAATGGGGGAGTATGGGAGAAATTTGGTTTATTCTCCCATAGTGGGATTTCATGTGAATTCCAGTCTTTACCTAAAATTATATACCTGATGGACATATTTAACCTTTCTGCTATTTTAGTGTTCCTTTGCAGGGGGTATGGCATATACCCTTCATCTTGAGTGTTCCAATAGGGCAGGCTTAAGCTATTTCTGCCCAACGTTGCATATAAGCAACAGGGATCAATTGTGTACACCTGTGGGCTGGTCAGAAATGAGTTAACATAAAAGCCGCATGTGATAAACTTCAGATGTTGGAAAACCGTAAGAACCACGTATGTTAAATTTCAGATGTTGAAAAGCCACAATATTTAAGAAACATTTAAATTCTTAAATATATTTACTTACCAAGAACAATCCATGGGACTTGAATTTTATACCCCAATAAATAATTATAAAGCTCAAAAATGTTTCATTTGCCTGTTATATTAATTGCAAAAAAAGGAGCAAAAAGGAGCTCGGCCAACATATTTCCGAGAGCCGCACATTATATGTCAAAGAGCCGAATGAGGCTTGTAAGTCACAGTTTGGCCACCCCTGCAATATGGCATACTAAGAAATTGTTTTGGCTTCTTGTTTAGCAACTCTTATGCTGAACTGCCAAATTCTTGAATTTCTTGGAGGGTCCGGGAAAAACAAAAATCATACAGCACAGATAAGAATAACTTAATGTTGAATTAGTATGAATTATACTAACACCTGAATGCATTTTCCTTCAGGCTATACTCGAGAACAATCTGCCCTCTGAAACTGCAAGCAAGATCAACTTAGTGGACCTTGCAGGCAGGTAATATTTTCCTTCCTGAGACAGCATGCCATAAGCTGTATGGGAGAACAAGTGTGATTCCATTGGACTGATTAAAGAGTTTCGAAGGTTGCTTTTTCTGTTGTGTGTTCTGTTGTAGTTGTGAATTTAACTCAAATATTTCTTCTTCTATATTTTTTCTTGTACAAATGAGGCTCGTAGAGAGGGATTTCTAGTAACAGACCCGTAAGTGGGGAATTGCTGCTCTGTTTCATGCTTGCCAATTCCTGAACATGAGCATTTGCCTGAAGGGCTGTAAAACCTTCCTTTTGGGAGTTTCATTGTTTAGTTTGATTTTATACTTCTGGCTTTCAATTGTTGTGACTTCCTCAGGCCTAACACACAGTCTAATGAAATACTTACCTTGAATGGATAATTCTTGGGATATTAGAGTTTATTTAGCTGCACAATCATGTGAGGTTTCCTCCTGTTCCATCTCTGAAATCTGCCAGTGACTTATTTCTGTGTTAAAATAATTGCATGGCATTTGTATTGTTTAGACCAGGTTAAAGTTATTACTGCTTTTCCTCTTCTCATTGTGTGTTCCAGTGAAAGAGCTGATCCCAGTTACTGCAAAGATCGGATTACGGAAGGTGCCAACATTAACAAATCATTGGTTACTCTTGGAATTGTCATCTCTGCTTTAGGTATAAACAATTTTTATGTTTCATTTTAATACTTGTACACAGTTTTACTATGCAAATTAGAATGCAATATTTTAATAATATAAAATGTGTCAGGTGAACAATTATGTTGCTTCTTTGTATTCTAATGGCATAAAAATTGATGGTGTCCATAAAATATTATGATTCAATAGTTTTCAAAGCAAGCTAGCTCAGTTTGGTAGATCATGAAACATTTTGCATGAGAAATTACCACAATGTCAATATAAGGTACCATTGTTACTTTAGTAGAAGTGAGAAGAATGAGATATTGATGTACTAGAGCAGGGGTCTCCAAACTTTTTGGCCAGAGGGCTGCATCAAATATCTGGCACGGTGTTAAGGGCTGGAAAAAAAATTTTAAATGTAAAAATTATTTAAATAAATTAGAGATAGAACTTAGATGGGTGAATAAATGAATGAATGGGCTCATTCATTCAACCTCTCTGACCCTTGAACACTCTCCAGATGCAACCAGAGCATAGTTCCAGTCATGTTTGGCCAAGTGGGCCAGAGGCTTTCAGGAGACAAGAGGCTGGCCACAAGCCAGATAGAGGCTCACTGCAGGCCGCATCTGGCCCCCTGAATGGGGTTTGTAGACTCCTGTACTAGAGAACAAGAAATTCCTCTTTGGATTAGCTAGAGCTTGGAATTTTTTAAGCACCCAATGTGTGTGTGTGTGTGTTGTGTGTGTGTGTCCCATCCACAATTTGTGTGTGTGTGTGTGTGTGCAGTATTCATGCCAATACGCAATAGTTTGATTTCCAGTTCCCATAAATTTTATGAAGTTGTGTGTATGTGAAGGGAGGGACATGCATGCTGATTTCAGCCTCTTTGTAAAGAAAAAAAAGTTTGTAGGGCAATGTGCTCTGGTGCAGAAGAGGATGGAGCTACTGGAGAGGCAGAAGGTAAGCTTCCTGCTTAATCCCAAATAGCAATCAGGCAATAGAATAGCAATAGAATCAGGCAACTAGGAGCTGCCTCAGACTGTCAAAAATATTGCTTGGAAAGGTCTCTTGAACAAGAACTAAAAATATGGGAGCACTTATCTAGCAATTTGAAGAAAAATCAAATATTGAGAGTAGGGTGTGAAAAAATGTTTTTAAATCATTGCTCATGTTGCTGACATCAGCTAGTAGGTGCTTGTGCTGTTCATACAACTCTCTTTCCACACAGTATAGTAATCGTATTCATAATGATGAAACTATTTAAAGGGAGGATTTTGTATATCCACTGCCAAATAATCTTGGTTTTAGTGCAATAGACATGCAATATAGTGAGATGGCACTATGTAGTCATAGCACAACTGGCCTATCTGAGGGAGTTGGGGGAAACAAATACCCTGCTGCAACCTCCTCCTCCTGCCACTCATTTTCTTTTTTCTTCAGTCCCATTTGCAGGGACTTAGAAGGCCTTCTGAGACCTCTGGAAAGCCTAAAAACATCACTTCCAGTTTCCCCCCAAAACTGGAAGTGATGTTTTTAAGCCTCCGGGCCACATGAGGAGCGGCATTTTACAGTCCTGACCCCAGGATCTCAATTGCATCACTGTTGGTTTAATTCTTCCATCACCTAGTGAAGACTTTCTTATTCTGCCAGCTGTGAGGCTGAGTGGTGTTTTCTCCTCCTTTAACTGTATTTTTGCACTTAATAGTACAGTTAATAGCACTTAATAGTATGGTTGTTAGTGTATTATTTAATGTTCAATCTATCATATGACTTTAGTTTGTTTTTAGTAGATTTTATGCCACTTTCAGGCCTCTCCTTAAGGCTGAAAGGTGAGATGCAAACGATCAAAGAAATATATAAATATCTCAGGAATACAAGTGCTTCTTTAAAGAAGAGATCCCTTGATCCCTTGCAATAAATGATAGACTTTACAATATACATTGTGCAAGTCAGAAATTGTTGTTGTTCTCTCCCACCCCCTTTAGCACAAAATTCTCAGATGTTCAGTAGTTGCCAGAGCATAAACAGCATAGCCAGTGAAGTGGATAGCAGCCATACAGACAGTCACTATGGACCCAGTGTTGGTAGCCAGCGGCGTCCAGCTTACATTCCATATCGTGACTCCGTCCTCACTTGGCTTCTGAAGGATAGTCTGGGTGGCAATTCCAAGACCATTATGATTGCAAGTAAGTTTAACATCCTAGTTTCCTTACATGTTTTACTGGTGAGTCTCGCATTAGGATGCTACACAGCATGGTTTAAGGCTTTGAAAGTTCAGTGCTTAACTTTAAAGTTACCAGTTTGTCTTTAAAGTAGTAATGGTGAAACTGGACATATACACAAATACACATTAAGAAGATGCTCTGTACTAGAAGCGCCTCTTTTTCTGAAAACTTTTTGGCTTTTTGGTGAAGGCTAAAAACATATCTGTTTCATCAGGCATAAGAACATAAGAACAGCCCCACTGGATCAGGCCATAGGCCCATCTTGCCCTAGGAGGCAAGAGTTACCCTTGAGACAAGACTTACCCTTACAGAAGCCATGCTGATTCTCTCTCAGCAAGGCTTGTTCTTCTATGTGTTTTGAGGTTCTGTCTTTGATGAGGCATTCCACCATCCTAACTGGTATAAATGTTAGGCTGACTGGCCTATAGTTTCCCAGGTCCCCGCTACTTCCCTTTTTAAAAATCAGTGTGACATTTGCTATCCTCCAATCCTCTGGCACCATGGCTATTTTGAGGGACAAGTTAAATATTTTAGTCAAGAGATCAGCAATTTCATTCTTCAATTCCTTAATAACTCTTGGGTGGATGCCATCAGGGCCCGGTGACTTATTGATCTTTATCAGTTAGGTCTGAAACATCTTCTCTTTTAACCTCTATCTGACTTAATTCCTTGGTCAGGAGGGGCCGTTTGGGCAGCGGTATCTGCCCGAGGTCTTCTGCCATGAAGACAGATGCAAAGAACTCATTTAATTTCTCTGCCATCTCTAAGTCTCCTTTTCTCTCCCCTTTCCCTCCCTCACCATCCAGAGGGCCAACCGCTTCTCTGGTGGGTTTCCTGCTTCTAACATATTTGAAGAAGCTTTTATTATTCCCCTTAATGTTGCTGGCCATGCATTCCTCATAGTCTCTCTTGGCCTCCTGTATCACCTTCTTACATTTCTTTTACCGCAGTTTATGTTCCTTTTTATTCTCCTTATTAGGGCAAGACTTCCATTTACGGAAGGAAGCTTCCTTGCCCTCAGCCTCTCTAACTTGGCTCATTAGCCATGCGGGCACCCTCCTGGACTTAGTTGAGCCCATCTTCCTTTGCAGTATACACTTCTGCTGGGCCTCTATTACTGTTGTTTTAAGCAGCCTCCATGCACTCTGGAGAGATTGGTTCTCTTTTTACCTTCCCTTTCAACCTCCTTCTAACCAGCCTCCTCATTTGAGGGAAGTCCGCTCGTTGGAAGTCAAGGGTTTTTGGGAGAGATTTGCCCAGTATGCTTCCCCTGACGTGCATGTCGAAATGGATCACAGCGTGATCACTGTTCCCCAATGTCTCAGTAACATTGACATCTCTAACCAGGTCCTGAGTACTGCACAATATTAAATCCAGAGTCACCTGTCCACTAGTGGGCTCCATGACTAGCTACTCTAAGGCACAGTCATTTAACATGTCAAGAAATCTGGTCTCCTTTTCATGACCAGAACACAAATTGACCCAGTCTATATGAGGATAATTGAAGTCCCCCTTGATTACAACATTGGCCCTCCTTGTCACCTTCCTGATCTGTTTCCTCATTTCAAGGTCCCCTTCCGGTTTCTGGTCTGGAGGACGATAGTACACCCCCAGTATTACATCACATTTGGTTGCTGAGTGGATTTTTGCCCTCTGTTACTCTGATATACTATGGTGACTTGACTGCCTCCCTGGACTCATCAATTCCCCACTGACTCAATGAGTTCTTTTCTCTTAAAATTCTTTGCTCTATTTTTGATATTGTTTTTCTCTATGCAATGTTAAAATTAAGGTTTTAATGCCTTGTTTGATTTTTTTACTTGTTGTGATTCTTTGTACTTGATTATGAAACTTTGTAACCCGCCTTGGACATTTGCTTTGGCATTGGAAAGGCGAGGTATAAATTTCTTAAATAAGTAAGTAAGGGCACAATCCTAAAGCACCCTTGGGCCAACACAAGTCCCTTGCGCCAGCTCAGGAGGGTCACAAACGTACGCCTCCTCAAGAGGAAGCGCTGGCCTGCAAAGGCTGATGGAAGCCTCCTCACTGGCTTCCTCTCTGAGACTTGTGTTGGCCCAGTCAGGCCGACGCAAGCAGCAAAGGTAGGCGGGGGGGAGGCCAGGAGGAGATGGGAGGGAGGCGTTCCTGGGCAGGGGAAGGGCGGACTCTGGGCGGCTTCCGGGGGCAGGGGGCAGGAGATGATTTTGGGATCTGGCGGTTATGCATGATCCCAAGCCCCGTTCCCAGGAAGAACGGAGCAGCTTCAAGCCTTTCCACTCTCCTTGGACTTGTTACACCTCAAGAGGTGGCGCAAGTCCAAGGAAACCTATAGGTGCAAGCCGCCCTTACCCAGAGGTAAATGTTTCCCCTTGTCTCTGGCTGAGCCGCTTGTGGCCACAATCCTGTGCTGGATATAGCGCAAGCCTCTTGGCTTGCCTGTTCCAGTGCAGGATAGGATTGCACCCTAAGTAAAATAAAAACAGCTATTGGGACAGTCCCAGTAAGGACTGCAGTGCATGGGGAGGGGGAGGTTAATTTCCCCCCATGCAATTTTCCCATTGCAGATAACCCCTCTGAAGTAGTGTTTGCTCCTGAAGAAGCTCTTCGAGGAAATAGCTGCTCATGGGGACGATTTCCAGCATAAAAGAGTTAACCTCTCCCTTTCTGTGCACTATAGTTTCAAGTGGGATAATCTCCCCATGCAGTTTTTTCTAGAGAAAGAGACTTTTTTTCTGGTGGTGTATACCTCTGTAGCATGCGTTTATGTGCACATCTAGTTTGGCCCCAAATTATGAGCTCTCCTTCCTCTTATTATTCCAGGAGTAATTAAAATCAACTATGCAAACTGAGAGCCCAATCCTGAGCTCTGTGCAATGGCTTCGTGCGGCCACGGATTGTTGCAAACGTGCCATAAGGCACGTCTGTGAGTCCTACCACCCATGTAGCGCTGGGCTAGTGCCAGGCTAGTGCCAGGCAGGCACCCAGCCTCTGCTACTTGGTGGTCTCAAGACCGCTGAGCTGTGGCAAGGTAAGCAAGGGCAGGGAGCAGGGCGGTGAGGAGGCGTTCTGGGAAGGGGTGAGGCAGGCGAAGGGAGGAGAGAGGTCAGGGAAGAGGCATAATGGGGAGGCGGGGGTGGAGAGAGAGCGGGCTGGAGGCATGCCTGGGGGAGGGAGCAAACTCAAGACTGCCGAGCCAGAGCCACGGCACAGTAAGCGACGGCGGGGAGGGGGTGGGGAAGAGGTGTTCCTGGGAGGTGGGCGGGGGCGGAGAGAGGGCAGACGGGAGTCTACTGATGGCTAGGTGTTTCTTGCTGAATGCTGATCAGGCCCCTAGGAACGGATTGCTTGCATGTGAATATAGGATATAATGCAACTGCTATAGAAAGGAATAAAAGAGTTAAGAACATAAGAACATAAGGCTAGCCCCACTGGATCAGGCTATAGGCGCATCTAGTCCAGCTTCCTGTATCTCACAGCGGCCCCCCAAATGCCCCAGAGAGCATACCTGATAACAAGAGACCTGCATCCTGGTGCCCTCCCTTGCATCTGACGTAGCCCATTTCTAAAATTAGGAGGTTGCACATACACATCATGGCTTGTAACCCGTAATGGATTTTTCCTCCAGAAACTTGTCCAATCCCCTTTTAAAGGCGTCCAGGCCAGATGCCGTCACCACATCCTGTGGCAAGGAGTTCCACAGACCAACCACACGCTGAGTAAAGAACTATTTTCTTTTGTCTGTCCTAACTCTCCCAATTTTAGTGGATGTCCCCTGGTTATGTGAGAGTGTAAAGAGCATCTCTCTATCCACTTTATCCTTCCCATGCATAATTCTGTATGTCTCAATCATGTCCCCCTTCAGGCGTCTCCTTTCTAGGCTGAAGAGGCCCAAACGCTGTAGCCTTTCCTCATAAGGAAGGTGCCCCAACCCAGTAAGCATCTTAGTCGCTCTCTTTTGCACCTTTTCCATTTCCACTATATCCTTTTGAGATGTGGTGACCAGAACTGGACACAATACTCCAGGTGTGGCCTTACCATAGATTTGTACAACGGCATTATAATATTAGTCGTTTTGTTTGCAATACCTTTTCTAAGGATCCCAAGCATAGAATTGGCCTTCTTTACAGTCGCCGCACATTGTAATGTGCTTTTACAGTCATATGATTCCTCATGCAGCACTTCTAAACCATATTAAATCCTTTTTTTTTCCTTCACAGCTATATCTCCTGCAAGTTCTTGTTACAATGAGACCATGAGTACCTTGAGATATGCCTCCAATGCCAAAAACATTATTAACAAACCCCGGGTGAATGAGGTGAGACTTTGCTGTCCTTCTGCCCTAAGTAGTGTGCATGTGTGTTCATATATTGATAAAGCAAAATGTCAATTACAAAAGTACAGTAAGAGCCCAATCCTGAGCTTGGCGCAGTGGCTTTGTACCACCGCGCACTGTCGCGCACCTTATGGCACGTTTTTGAGTCATACCGCTGGGCTACCACCCATGCTAACCCTGCGCTGGCTGGCACTGGGCTACCGCCGGGCTAGTGCCAAGCGGGCACCCAGCCTCCACTGCTTGGCAGTCTCAAGACTGCCAAGCCGCAGCATAGTAAGCAAGGGTGGGAGGGGGGCAGGGAGGGGGGAGGCAGGCATGGGTGGAGAGAGGATGGGTGGGAGGCATGCTGGGGGAGGGAGCAGGGAGGCAGAGAGGTGGGTCTGGTGGAGCAGAGCTGTCTGTTCGTGTAGGGCTCGGCGCCCTACACAAATGGCTTTACCTTACCGCTGATCTTTTGGTCGGCGTTCAAGTGAGTAGCCCCATTTGGGGGCTGCTTCCCTTACCCATGAGAAG
Organism: Tiliqua scincoides; assembly: GCF_035046505.1. Taxonomy (NCBI): domain Eukaryota; kingdom Metazoa; phylum Chordata; class Lepidosauria; order Squamata; family Scincidae; genus Tiliqua; species Tiliqua scincoides. The sequence continues at coordinate 16,818,043 of NC_089821.1, forward strand.
GGTACGAAAGTCCCCTTCTCCCAAGGTACCACCCTCGGCAGGCTGAGGCGCACAGGATGCAGCAGCAGCTGTTTTCGGTACCGCTGCAGCCGCTCAGGATTGGGCTGCTGGTTGGCTAATTGCTAAGCACCCACATATTATTTTGCTTTATTGCTTTGTCTAATGCGCATGCTACTGAAACGACTACCAAAAATGTTTTAAATTTGTTTTTCTACACATTTTTAGTTCTAATTCTCTTTTAATATTTATATAGCTAGGTTTTCACTATATTTTTGTTGCATGTTTTCACCAAGTATCATAATGGTTTGAATGGAAAATACAGGGTGACCCCCAAAAAAACAGAACCCATAAAAATTTTATTAAATCCTACAAAGGTCCAGTAAATTTCAAGAAACTTACTGAACTCAAACCAAGACATATTGGGGAAGATTATTGTTCCAATATTTCATGCACAGAGTTGACTTGTATACCCTGAAAGAAAAAAGATGAAAAATTGAAATTGACAGTTTTATTCAAAGATTTGTGGGTTCTGTTTTTTGGGGGGGTCACCCTGTATATGGGATGCAGTGAGCCATTGGTATACGTGAGGGATCCGTTCCTGGACACACACAGCCCCTTGGATACCAACCCATTTTCACAGATAATCAAATCCGGGGAGAGTCCAGGCCCGAAAAACCAGAAGTGCGTTTCAGAAGGCTCTGGCAAGTTGTTTGGAGGCATGGGGAGGGTCATTCTGAGGCACCTCAGAACACCTCCCGGACTTGACCGGAAGCACATCCGGTCACACCTGAGAGGTCATGTGAGGCCCTTCAGCGTGGACTGGCATCTGTGACAAGTCACATCTGCGGGTGCTGAACCTGCACTACAGAGGGCCCACATTAGTAATATTTGTGGTATTTTAAAATTTTGTTTTCATATCGTGTATAGTTCTCTCTTAGAATAGCTTGAATGAAATTTGTTGCTTTCATACTTTCACCTGACCAATTTTTTTTAAAGAGTATTTGTGCTTTCCTCTTTCAGGATGCAAATGTGAAGCTAATTAGAGAACTGAGAGAAGAAATTGACAGACTGAAGGCTATGCTGATGAGTTTTGAGCTGGTGTGTTCAAATATTTATCTAAATGTAAATCAGAATGAATCATTCATTAGCTCTGTATCTCATTTTAAAAGCATCATCTTTTCTTAGCTCTGATCTTGTTAAATGAGGCAGGGAACTAATGTGCTCATCCATTCCATAAACATATGCCATTCTGCTTTTTTTGTTATGTTAGGAAGCCCCTCTCTCTGGTTCTTTACTTACAGTTTTTGTTTGACTGTTGATATATTCAGTATCAAACATATGAATAACATAACAGGTCAAACATAGCTTTTGATATGGAGCTTTACTTTCCCCTTGGTTTTACCTTCTGTTTTGTCAAATTCCCTGTCCATGCTTTTTGTAGAGAGCCTATGCCCACTTTAAGCTAATTAGCTCCGCTTTGTTCCCCAGTAATGGCACTCATTCTGCACTGTAGCACTCCTGGACCCCACCACCAGGGTGGGGTCCTCCTTTCTCCTGCCATAAGCTTCTTCAGCCACTGCAGCAACACCTTCATCCTCAGCAGGTCTTGGGCATGTCAGCCACACACCAGTCTCCAGCAATCTCTGTTCCAGCAATCCAGCAAGTCCATTCACCCATCAGTCAGTCAGTTAACCCATTGCTCAGACAGCAGTTCCAGTAGTCTGTCAGCCAGTCCATTAGTTCCTCAGTCCATTACTCAGTCTGGCAGTCAGCTAGTCCATCAGTCGGTTCTCTCTCCTCCAAGCTCCTTCCTTCTGCTCTCTCAGTCTTTCCAAGCTCTTTCCTTCTACACGCACTCACTCTTACTGCTCCAGGTGCTGCTTTTATCACTGTAATGACCTGGCTGCCTCTAATGGCTGCAGCTGTGCAGCACCGCCTCTGCTCAAAGCCTCGGTTTTAACCCCATGCTTGCCTGCCAGAGCAAGGGATGGCTGTTGACACCACCCTATGTCCTCGAAGAATCTTGCACACCTTCCTTAACTCAGTCTGGTCTGAATATGGAAACAGTATAGATCTCTCTCTAATATGTGTGTGTGTGTGTGTGTGTGTGTTTTCTTGCTCAGAGGAATTCTAGTCCGTCTTGGAGTGATGACAGAGATGGAAATCTGACAGAATTAGTTCTTCAGAATGAACTGAAGGTATGTTCACTGTGGGTTTGAAATATTGGTTGGCATTTTGGGTGATGTTTGCCTTTTTTGTTTAATTTTATTTGTTGTCCTGTGACGTTTTATTTTGGATGATTACTTTGCTGATTTGCCTTTGATTTCAAATGAGAAGAATAATGGCATAGAAGTATTTTTAAATAAATAATGCACTTTACAATTTTTCCAACACTTGTGGGTTAAGTAGAGGTGTTTGAATACAGTGTTATTTACTTTACTTAGAGGCAAGCCCATTGTGTTCAGTAAGACTTAGGACCCAATCCTGTGGTGCCCTAGTGCTGGCACTGGGTGTCGTAAACATGTTGTGAAGTATATTTATGGCACCCTCTCTGTAGGGAGTGCTGGTGCTGGGCCAGCACCAGGAAGAGGATGATGTGCCATTGCCAGGAGTAAGTTATACTACCAGGGGGTGGTGTGACTTCTGGGGGTGTGGGGAGGGCAAGGGGCAAGGGGAAAGCAGGGGAGGGTGGAACCGGGTGGGGGAGGAGCAGGATCAGGCCCAGGAGGGGGGCGAAGATGGAGGCAGAGTCTGCCGCCATACCCTGACGCAGGCCTCCTTGGGTCTGTGCCCACTCAAAAGCAGGCACAGATCCAAGGAGACCCATTGGTGCTGTGGCTGCATTACCCAGGGTAAGTGATAAAACACTTCCTTACCTTGAGGAATGCTAGCCTGGCACCCACAGGTTTCAGCAGTAACCATTCTGGCACCACTGGAGCTGTAGGTGATGCTGGGTTTAGCACTATGCTGCCCAACTGTAATTTCTTACTCAGTGGAAACAAATACCTCTAGTGATAAGATGTCATGGCACTGTTTTATAAACCTTGATTTTCAGTAACAGTAAATATATTATGTAAGAAATCAAAGGCATTCTCTAAATTGTCTATGGAAAATATTGGATGCAGCTGCATAGAGGAAGTTGCATCTAAGCTCCACTCTAAAGCACCAGGGGTCTTAAATGGGTGGGGGGCTCTGGTGAAGGGGGGATCAGTCACTTCATTTCTCTCATTATGATGGCAGCTTACAAGTGAAAGAAATTGCTGATCTGGTATCAGTTACACTGCAGCACTGCTACCACTGCAGATGCCTTGGAAATTAATGCTGCAGTTTGCAGCTCAGGATGAATCAGGAGGAGATGCAAGGAACCAACATGGTCCCCATCTTGTCCTGTAAAACTGCTGACATAAGCGGACTCCTAAGTCTGAATAACTTATTCCTTAGGCATAAATCAAACTGCCTGATTACACGCTTCTGCCCATTCACCTTCTGTAGAACCAGGTATTTGCCTCTAGGCCACAACTACGTTGCAACTTGATCAGAGATCATGCTGACTGGTGCTATTTCCCAGCACCAATTAGAATACTTTTGTATCCTTTGTACAGTAGATTGTTGTAAAGAGGGTTTCTCATTATGGCATTATATTAAATTGTTTTCTTTCTTTCAAAGATTGAGCAGCTGACCAAAGATTGGACAGATAAATGGATTAACAGGAAAGCTATAATGGAAGAATACAGTGTGGATATCAACAAGAAAAAGGCTGGAGTGACGATAGACTCCAATTTACCTCATTTAATGGCCATGGATGATGATATTCTTAGTACTGGAGTTGTTCTTTATCATCTCAGGGTGAGATGAGTTTCAAGTATTTGGTCTTTAGTTTCAAGTATTAAAGGATTTAGTGTGGTTGAATACAAAGAGAAGACTGAGTCTCTCATTAAGTCATTTCTGCCCAACGTTGCATATACACAACAGGGACCAAATTTGTACACCTGTGGACTGGGCAGAAATGGGTTAAACTGTGTTTGCTTAATAGTATTATGGACAAAGGCATTTGATATAATGTTTCAGAATTGTAAAAAGGGATGTATAGCAGCAAAATGATAGTAAAACCATTTATATCTTGGAATATACTATTTGTGTATGACGTTTTTGGCCTGAATTGTGGTCAGTGTCCCATTAAGAAATCTTAATGTTGTTCAGGAAACATGCATAATAACACACATTATTAATAACTGCACATTATTATATGCATTAACTTACATTGTCCTCTTTGCTGTCTCCAAACTAACTTTTATGTTTACAACTAGCCTAAGAGTGTCATTTCAATGGGCAAGGAATATCTGTACTCTCAGATAATTTGCCTTTAACTATTCCGCTTGCCTTTTCCTTGTAACCTTTAAGATACATTGAATTTTCCAGGAATATTGTTTACTTTCTTTGTTTCATGTTCATCTTGTTATGACCTTGTGTAATCTGGAAGTTGACTTGTACAGGCCTCCATGACCTAATGTATATGCTTTCCGTTGTTTGAGACTGGTACAGATTACTATATTTACTCAGGTAAAATACGTTTCTCAGGTATCCCACTGAATCAAAAAATCTAAGCCTTCTCCAAATTTTTTTTTCTGCTTGCTGAATCTACAGGATGCCCATCTTGGAAGTACAGGTGGGACCTCAGTATCCACTGATTTGGTAACCACTTATTTGACTCACCACTGATCTCGAGGTCCACATTTAAATGCCTTATAACAAAGAAAAATAATGCCAAAATCCAATTTCCTACCTTTGCACTGTATATAATTATAATTTCATTCTATTATTCTCTCCATCTAGTGGCTGAATGCAGTATAGTGTTTATACCAATGCATTCTGGGGCACCGATAGAGCAGCAAGAAACCTGGAAGTTTCCCTTTTCCACTGTTTTGGTATCCACTGATTTTTTTATCCCCTGGGGGGTTCCAGAACAGAACCTTCGTGGATAATGAGGCATGACCTGTATAAGAATTAAACAGAAGAGGAAGAAATGGCATATTAGAACAGCTACAATCTTTCCATTCCTAATATTCACAATTTCTGAAATACATTGAACATATTATTAAATGGAAGGAAGTTGTTTTTGCATGTTCACCATTAGGACTTTCATTAAGCCCTCTTAAGTCTATTTCATTTACACTATACTAACAACTTTGTCCCCTCTTTCTTTGCTTCTAGATGCTGCCTTTTCTTTTCTTTATGCTTTGTCTATTTTAGATTCAGGTTTCTATTACCTTCACCTGAAGAACAAGAAGGTAAAATGCTGAAGTTTTTCTTTAAAATTCACAATGCTATCTTGCCATCTTGCATGAATGGTAAATGAAAGGAACCCACTAAAAGTGATGCATTGATCCTCATGTTCTTTTTGAAACCTAGGATCATAACATCTGCTGTAATCAACATTTTATGTGTCTCAGCTCTTTAAGAGAGAGAAGTCATTTAAATGTTCTCTCATTACAGGTATCACCTAATTATGGATTTACAATAGTGCAATCAAGTTTTGAGAGAGTTTTAAAAATATATTACATAAATTGTAGCATACTTTTTGTAAGTTAACTTTCTTAAGTCCACTGGAACTGATTTTTTTTATTTATTTTTTGCCCTTAGAAGGTCTGCTGAGGTTTGGGGAGGCCATGTGCTTTCTGAGGGCTCCAAAAGAGGGCTTTTCTGTTTTTGGCCGAAAAGCAGAAGTGACGATTTTCATTCCTTAGAACACCCACTGGACGTGACCAGAGCACAGCTCTGGTCGTGTTTGGAGGGAGAGGGTGACCCTGGAAGGTGTGCCCTGGAGCGGCACTCCTTCCAGCTACACCGCTGGCTGTGGGAGTTTGGGGGAGGGTCATATATTAGTAGGAGACGGGTCATATATTAGTAGAGCCATTGGGGGATGTGAGCCCCTGGCCACCCTATCAATTGTCACAAAACAGATGGTGTGCCATGACAGTTTTAACACCTTCTCAGTTTGCCATGAGATGAAAAAGGTTAAAAAACACTGAATTAGAGAGTTGGCTGAAGTTGATGTGTGCAATCTCTTTCCCATAGGAATTATATAACATCTAACACAATACTACCCATGAGTATAACTCACTGATGTTACATTTAGCGATGTGCTGTTTCCTCTGTTATAACGTCCCCCTTTCGCTTCTGCTCTTGCAGTTTATAGATTTTCTTTTCTACATGATGTTCAGCATGTAAATTGCTCTGGGCAAGGATTATTTCTTCAGTTGTTATATTTGGAAATCAGATCTGTCTATTTAATTCATTCATTCCTGTGCAAGAGACTTTTATCTCTTCTACCCCTTAGATAAATTTACCTCTCCCCCATAATTCTTGTGTAATTGTTTATTTAAGGGCCCAATCCTATCCAACTTTCCAGTTGTTCCCATATGTTCCAATATCTTGGTGAGGCCTGTTTGACTGCTTTCCCACCACTGCATGCAGTGCATGCCGCATGGGCCCAGCTGTACCGGCAGTGGAAAATTGGATAGGATTGGGCTCTAAATGATTTCTTCCTCACCCTTCCACCCCCCATAGATGCCACCAATGTAGCTGACAGTAGATGTTAAAACATAAAAACAGTACAAACCAGCTAAAGTAAGTATATAAAAAATTAAGCACAAGAATAAAAATCTTATAAAATCCTCCTCACCAAGTCTGCTGGTATTTCTATCACCACAGTGAGGGGCACAGTCCATGCTTAAGAGGGGAACAGAAGAAGCTGGGGTTCGCAGTGGTGGTTCTCTGCCTCACTGTTTTACATTTCTCCTCCTCACAGGGCCTTGGTATTTCTGTGGCCGCTGTGGGGAGAGGAGCACACTCCACACTTCTTTGAAAATAACTGTGAGAGGGATAACACGAATCTCCTCTGCCACCGTGCAACTGTAAAACAACTGAATATAAAATTAATCCATGCAGATATGTGAGATATAACTGCAGTGTTTTCAAAAATTACTTCTTTTACTATGATGGTTTGTTTTAAATTTTTTTTAGGAAGGAACTACCAAAATTGGAAGAAGTGATTCAAAACAAGAGCAAGATATTGGTAAGAATTAGGATAGAAACCACCTACGCTTTCAGAAAGATAGTGGGGGGTTGGAACCATCCCTGACCCTCCTTTAGAACAACAAAGACAGCAACAACTATGCCTGCAAACATGATGTGAAACAATTGTTTAAAAATATTTATACATTTACAGTTCTGCAGGGCCAGTGGATTGAAAGGGAACATTGTTTAATAGACAACCGGCATGGGATTGTGACTCTGCAACCTCTTCAGGGAGCACATTGCATTGTGAATGGTCATGAAGTCACAGATTCCTTCCGCTTGTCACAGGGTAGGCTCCTTACCTATGTTTTTTATACCACTGCTTTCATTTCAAAACCATTTCATTTTCATTAGATATGATGAAATGTTGCAAAAATATTTATTTTATCATTTATGCAATATGATCATAAAGTGCTTTCAGACACTGAGCGACTGGAACAGTGGCTGACCTCCCATTCACTTGATGGGGCAATTGACCCAGGTGCAGAGCCTCGCGCACCTGTAAGATCCCACGAAAGCCTCTCTGAGGCTCCCAACGTGGTTGGAAACTGCAGTTTTCCAGAAACACAGTTTAAAGTGTCAAGGAACCTTCAGGTTTCCCTGACGCATCCTGGAGTCGCACAAGGCACCGTGTGCTCCAGATAGGTGGGGGAGGCAGATGTGCGTGTAGGGAGTGGCAGCATCCCGTGGGGGCACCTTTGCCCCGGGGCGCAGGGCTGGGGAGGTCTGCTACCAACTCAGAAGTAAATTTTGTTGATGTAAGTGGGATGTTTTTCTGCATCAACCCGCTTAAAATTTGGTCTCAAATCATTTATTGGTACAGCCACCTCTAAGTGGAATAACTGCTATGCCCATTTCACGCAATAACTGCTATGCCCATTACATTTAAAAACCAATATTTACAGAACAGTTTGAATAACTGCAGCTTTTTTTTTCTTTTTTTGCTTTTTCTCACGCTTGTTTGACAGGAGCTCTTGTTATTCTGGGCAAAGCTCACAAGTTCAGGTTCAACCATCCAGCTGAAGCTGCCATTTTAAGGCAGAGACGATCGGTACGTTTTGAGTGTAAATGAAACAGCGTTGGGTGTATGGCATTGTATGGGAATTAAAATGGTGCTCCTAGCTTTACCAGCATAGAGAACAGCACTGTTGCTGCTATTGCATCAGCAGCCCCTATCATCACGCTGCAAATTTGCTAAAGCTCATCCATGTAAAGGGGGGAAGCCACTGCTGGTCCTACTGGATTTAATTTTTTTTGTAGTATATTATGGCTTAGTTCCTTATATTGTATTCTGCTTGTGTGTAGTGCTTGTTTGAACCATTTGATTGTTGATATAACAATTCAATAATAAATCTAGATCTATTTCTAAAAACTGCACCAGCTTTTAAGTATGTATTGGATTTTAAATTTTTTAAAATTTAGTTTGTAAATTTTATAGTTCTTATTTTATCGAGTAACATAAGCTATCTTAAGCTTCCAGAAAGGTGGGTTATGTATGTATAAATGAATAATCAACACATGTTTTCTGTGCAGTTTTTTCCCTTTACCACTTTTTTTCATTTTACAGATCAGTGAGACCTCTTCTGCTATAAGCTGTAGACCTCTAGAATGGCTTGATTTAGATGGAGACCTTACCTCTTTATTTTCCTGTAGTTTTTATCCAGCTGAAACAGAAATGTAAGTTTTAAAATAATTTAGCTGAATAAAGTAAAAACCAAAACTGGATTTTTTTAAGAACTTGCTTTTTAACAATATAGAGACCCACAGATATATATTTTTTTTGTACAGCAGCGCATGAGCCACACTGTAGCACTGAATTTCTGCTTCATGGTTCCTGATGCCGTCTGACGCTTCAGAGTTGTAGAACACAGGAACTATATTACCTGGCATTGCATTAAGCAAATGAGTCACTGTTCATGTGTGTGTGAAAATAAATTTGGAGAAGGAAAAACTGTACAGATGCAGGAATGTGTGGCTCATCCAGAAAATGGGATTCTGAGGCCCACATGGGTAAGGAAGGATAATGTGCAACTCAAGTATACTGCATTGCTTGCTTTCACAGTCCAATCAGTAATTCACAGTAAATCCAAACATTCTTCTCAATAGCAGTAAGAAAAAAACTGCCATTCTTTGAGTTGCATCCAGAGAACAACATGGCTAATTCTGCAAGCCAGTGAAAATTCCTGGTTTTTCCCTATTTTTTGATTACTTTTCTCTGTTTCTGGACCTTTCCAAGTGCTTATGTGATCCAATACTTCTAAACCAGGATGTTAAAACGTCCTGGTACAAGAAGAGTCACATCAGGAAGCCAGATCAATATAGATTCTTTCTTTTTGTTTGGTTTCCGCCCAAATTCCAACAACTGAACAACATGTTACAAGGGACACATAATGTGACCCTGGGTTTTTGGTTTTAGTAAATAACATGGCACAGATGACACACAGAATGGGCTGAACAACAGGGTGTGAGGGACAGCCATACTCTTCTTCTGCTACAGTTCCAAAACAGTAATGCTGCACTCTATTTTTAAAGGGGAAAAAAGCTTCCACTTTCTATTAAAAATAGCACATGAGGGGGCTGCAATTTGAACTGCAACGGAGACAAAGTACTGAAGCCCCCCTGCCCGCTTGTTTCAGCCTTTTTCGGTTACTCCATGTATGCTCTTTACTTAGGGGGAAAAGGGCTTCTTTATGTATTCATTCTAGCGTATCATTTGGGCCAAGATTCCAGATGGGCCAGGCCAAGCCAAACTAGAATGGCAACTGAAGTGGCACTCAAATTCCACCCACTCTTTTCATTAGTTTTCACATGCCTATTAGTGCCCTCCCACCACCTCCACCTCCCTCCCTCCCTCCTTTGCCACTCAACACTTCAAAACTGTTTGGGCAGAGCGTTTCCTCTTCCTTTCCCACCCTGCAAACAAAGCAGAGACGTGATACAAGGAAAACATAATATTAGTGAGTTATATGTGCTGTCCTTATATCTACAGATACACAGTATATTAATCACACACAATTACACACCTGCGTTCTGGCTCTTCTGCCGCCCATGGCCCAGGAACACAAATGCCTCCCCTGCTTGATCCAAGCGTGCGCTGCAGGGGAGTGGGTGGTGGCATGGCTTGAGTGTGCCAGTGCGGTTGCAAGAAGCCTGAACCTACTTACTTCATCATGGGGATATTAAAATTGTTAAGTACCCTAAGTTTGAACCCGAACATTTGGACCGTACAGGTCCAAGGCCATTGTGATTATTAGAAAAATCTGTAAACTTCATATTTTTACATTCCTCCCCTACCTACAAATAGTTAAAGATACTCCCACTGTAGCTAGGAAGCTGGTATTCTGTGTACATACAGTCCTAATTGTCTCCACAACTCTGAAAAATATCCCCCCCCTCTCTGTGTGGGGGGGACGGACAGCAGAATCTGCTGCTGCCTCTGTCTTATCTTGTGGCACTATCCAGAAGCCGCAAGGCATTCTGAACTGCTGCCAGCCGCAATCAGAGGGGAGGCTGAGGTTGTTACTACTGCACTTCTGGTCTCTCTCCTTATAAGAGAGAGATCAGAGGGTTGACAGTGACAACCTCAGACTCCCTCAGAGTATTTACAGCAATGAAATCTTTTTTCATACCTATTCTGTTGTCTAATGCTCAAAAATAAATTAATAAAATGTACCTGATATTTAAGGAGTCAGAAAAAAGGAAAACATCTTCTGATATGGTTAAAGTTTTTTTTACTTTTCAAAATGAAGAAACGATGGTTTTATGGTGATATCACCTCTCTTCTCTCCCTATAGAGTAGCAGGCATTGTGCCTGTTCTTATACACAGTGCCTGCTACTATACAGGGAGAGAAGAGAGGTGATGCAGCATCAATGAGCTCAGCTCAGTGCGATGACATGGCATGGCCCCTCAAACTGGGTGGAGCACGGGGTAGATGTCCCTTCTGCATATGTAATTGCAAGAGTTAGTTGCATTGCCCCTTCAGAGAGTTCGGTCAGACTGTGATTTGGGCAGGTGGGCCTTAATAATGGCAGCTAGAAGTGTGTATCCATGCTTGCAGAATACAAGCTCTATTGACTTGGTGTAATGAAAGCATTGGACATCAGCAGTTTCTTTATATAAGCCTGTTTATGTAAGCTTCTCTTTTTTTTTTCTATGCTCCTCACCCCAGCTATACTATTGAGAGAATTTGGTAGGAGGAAGAGCTTGAAGAGATAATAATTTCAAGTCTGTGCTGTACTGTACAATAGCAGAACTAGTGAGTTCAATTTCATGTCTGATCCTGCGTAGTTGCCGTAGTCCTCTGCTGCTGTGTTATTCTGAGGTGGAATGGTATTGAAAAACAGCTTCATGATTGGATAGATGTCTCAGGGAGGGATGTAGCGGAGAAAAATGCAAATTGGCAGATGGGGTTGTTGTGTTTTTAACTCAGATGTGTGACTGCTTTGAATGCCAGCTTTCTGTGATCTGCAGGAGTATTTACAGCTTAGTGAAATCTTTTTTTTCATACCTATTCTATTGCCTTATGCTCAAAAATAAATTAACAAAATGTACCTAATATTTAAGGAGTCTGGAAAAAGGAAAACATCTTCTGATATGGCTAAGGTTGTTTTTTTTGCTTTTTAAAATGAAGAGACTATGGTTTTAAGGGACTGTATCTTCCCTTTTGCTTGAGTTTTGTGACCTGCGCCTCAGTATATGGTTGCAGCAAGGCACTCGACTTCATTACCAGGCTGTTGCTGCCATAGCTACTGAAAACTGCATTATGCTGTAGAATCCACCAGATTCTGCATCAGCCTTAGAGGTGTTTTGGGAAAAGGAGAGGGAGTTGCACAATAGCATCCCAGAAAGCTGATGGGAAAGCAGCCCAGAGAAAATCAGATTCTGCAGAAAATCAGATGCTTCAGGTTCATTTATTATGCTACTGAATACCTTATTCGTAGAAGGGAAAGATGCAAAGTAGAGCAGCTGCTTTTAGAATTCTGGGGATGCTTGCAATAATTCGCTATTACAATTGATTTAAGGTCAGTGATTTAAGTGATTTAAGCTATTACAATTGATTTAAGGTCATTTTCATTTGCCTTGTTACTTTATTTCTTAATATGAATACTAATGTTGTAGTCATGTGTTAATATTTGCTGATGAGAAATGGATGATGTATTCTTCAGAGTGCTCTGCTGTCCCTGTCCCTTAGTTTAAGAACTGATTTTGCTGGTCTCATTCTAAGAAGGCAGTCAGGTCTGCAAAAACAGAACTGTCTTTTATAGAACATAGAGCCCAATCCTACACATATCTATTCAGAAGTAACTCCATTTCTAGCAATGGGGCTTACTCCCAGGTAAGAGTGGATAGGATTGCAAGCATAGTCATTTTATTTCCATTTTATATAAAGCTACATTAACCATTTGTCAATTTGAATAAAGGATCTAAGCAGCAGAAGAGATTTACTGTTTACAATACAGAGATTTGTGAATTCCTGAAATAATGAAGTTGTGTCAGTCTGGATTACAACTTTTATGTGGTCCAGTAAGACAACCACTTGAATGAATTTTAGAGTGTGGATACCTACTTTTAAAGTGTGAAATTGTTTTTATTATTCTTATTTTAAGCATCCTATTTGTATATGTTTTGGAAAGCAGGGAACATCTGCTTCAGCTATTGTCTTTCTAATAGCAATTTCAGATTATTCTGTCATTGGTTACATTCACAACTAGCAAATGTACTTTAGGGCAACCAGAACTAATACCTTTAAAAATTGGAATCGCCATTTCTAAATTTTACTCAGGTTCTGCCATTTTCAAGTTGTCTGCCAGTAGAGGAGCTTTATATTTTCTACTCTTCCTACGTGATACAAATGTCAGGCTGGTCGAATTTTCATTACCTGTCTACTCATTGCAGGAACCAGTGTGCTCTGAATATGTAAAAGATGCTTTATGATTGTCCATGACTTGAGTATTTGATCTTGCATTAAAAATAATAGGAATGGAGGAAATAAAAACTTTTTATTTAAGGAATTTATTATTTATGAAACCCCCCCCCCCCTTATTTTTTCATGTCACATAGAATTAATCACCAAGGTATCAATAATTGCAGACCATTATATATTGTAGTCATAATATATAATGGAATACAGCTCATGATCAGTAGTATTTCAGGGCCTAACCAATGAAAGCTCAGTGTCCTGGATCTTGTGGTGGCCATTAATGCTTTGGTGACCATGATTAAAACCATTATGCAGCAGTTCATTTTCGTTCAGCTGCAGCTTCTGTACGTAGATTAGGGTCTTCTTGAGGGTTAATAGCCTCTCCTTTAACAGCTATTAGAGGACCTGTTCTCTTTGTACTGGTCTAATTACTTTTTCTACCTGATTAGGATCACCATTTCACTGGGATATTTAGCTTAAGTGGTGAGTTATTGGTTTTTGAGAAAGAATAAAAAGGAATAAAATTTAGAGCAGTTAAAAGGTACAAAACAGACTTGAGAAGCTAACGTACTTTTGGTTTTCAAGAACAGAATCTAGATAATATTGAAGTAAGATTGCTTGAGGGGCTTATAATCTGCTGGACCATAGGATAATTTATTTGTACTCTTGACATAACTGTGAAACGATCTCTGATGTATCTTTAGGTTACAGTGATAAGTGTGAACATTTTTACCAGGGCTACCTTTTTTCTGACTGTTCATAAATTTGACCCAGTATAGGAAACGTGTAACCTGCCTCCTAACCAGGCAGGACTCTTGGAATACTTTCCTGGCTACCTACGCACTTCCTGATAACAGTCAAGAAGATTCTAAGTCTTACACCACAACAGATTTAAGAGGTCAGCTCTTCTCTTTTATGCTGCCATATTCTCACAGATCAATCTAGTATATGCCTTTAATGTACTGTAACTCTTTTAGGGCAAACACTGAAGGCATATTACAATTGCTGTAATATGTTCCCCCACAAACGTAGAAGTTTCTTTTCTCTGCAGATTCCGAAAATTCCTGATGTTAGCAACTTTTTAGAAGAATTCAATGAACTTTAAGCTATGCTGGTAGCTAAAGTGATAGAAGAATAACAGGCCTGTCAAGAATGCCCTGTCCCCACTTTTTGCCCATTTTTCTGTATTTTGGGATGTTTCTAACTCTCCAGAAGGTCCTATGCAAGTTCAGTAAGCTGCAAAGCTAAAGCTAAAAAGGATGGTGGCATCTTTTGCATGCATCCTTTGCCTGGAAATGACCTTATTCCCCAAACATGTTGTTTCTGGGTTCTGAGCTGTGGCAGGAGAAGCAGGTGGAGGCAGTGGGTTCTCAGGGCCACAGAAAGAGGCCTTATGGACCATGTGTTGGACTGCCTTGCCATAATCTGAGAACATCCTATTCAGAGAACATCTGACATAAGTCTAGCAGTCTTGGTGACTGAAGGCCCAATCCTATCCAATTTTCCAGCGCCGGTGCAGCTGTGCCAATGGGGCATGTCTTGCATCCTGTGGTGGGGAGGCAGTCATAGAGGCCTCCTCAAGGTTAGGGAACATTTGTTCCTTAGGGACGCATTGCAGCTGCACCAGTGCTGGAAAGTTGGATAGGATTGGGCTCTGAGTGTGTTAGAATGAGCTCACAGAAGCAGAATCCAGACGAATTAAAAAGCTATGCTTGAGAGACTTGTGACACAATTTTCTTGGTGTAAACCAAATCAAAAATATTAGAGTATTGGTCTATCAGACCACTACTTTAATACTTTTGATTTGGTTTTCAATGGTTCTCAGACTGGTGGGTCGCGACCCACCAGTTCAAGTAAAGTTTCCCCCATCCCTTTAAGAGGCTGTGGAAGGGGGAGGCAGCAACATGGTCCTTCTGGTTTCATGTTGCGACTAGGAGGTGGTTTGCGCACGCTGTTTCTCAACATTCCAAGCCTTGGGAAGCCCTGCAGAGGGCTGCGCAGAGTTCCCCGCACCTCCTGCTGTTTGCCGAAGCTCACAGTAAGTGAAAGCATTGCTCCCTTAGCGATACCATCCTGGGGGTTGCGTCACTGCCCTCTTCCCTCCTTCGCAAAGATTTGCTTAGGGAGTAAATCTCCCTAAAAGTTTGAGAAGCACTGGTCTATCTATTTGAACTGTCTAAATTCAAAACATTATATACTTGAAAAGGACTGCAGCATGAATAGGAAATAAGAAAAGGGTAGTGACAGCCAGTGTTGATGGATATAAGATTCTCCGGATGATTCCTGTTCATAATCTTTGAATGTCATTGTATCCTCCTTAGCCCAAGTATCTTAATTTGGAGTATTTGCCATGAGTGCTGGAGGGCCCCCAGTATAATGCACAATATCCTTACCATATTTTTCATATAAATGACCTCTACTGTATTATGGAAAATGCTGCCATTGATCGAGCAAAGGGGCTGGCTTGTCAGAGAAATCTGTAGCATCAACCACTTCTCTCCATTTTTTTTTAAAGCAGTGTTTCTCAGACTGTGGGTCGGGACCCAATAGATGGGTCACAACCAATTTTAGGTGGGTTCCCATTCATTTCAATAGTTTATTTTTAATATATTAGACATGATATGTGACTGCATCTGGGGAAATGTTACAACTCTGTATTTTTAACAGGCTACTGTGTATATGCTTTGAACAATGTTAGTAAATGGAACTTACTCCTGAGTAAGTGCGTGTAGGATTGTAGCCTAGGATTGTTAAAAATTTTCCTGTGTGATGATGTCACCTTCTGGTCATGAGATCATTTCTGGTGGGTCCTGACAGATTCTTATTCTAAAAATGTGGGTCTCAAGTTCTGAACATCTGAGAACCACTGCTTTAAAGTAGCAGTACAAGTATCAAGGAGAAAGGAATGGCATATGGTATTTGCAATTTGGTAGGAGTTGCAAGTGGGAGATTAAGATGGTCTGGGTCCCATGAGAAAGAAAACTTGAATGACAGGTGGCAAGACTGGCCAGACAGGGGGTGCTTTTCAGGTGGATAGCCAGCAGCAGTAGTAGCATGCAAGGAAAGGGCTTAAGATGATTGAAAGCTGCAAGGGCACTGAAATCTGTGAGTGAATAAGCCATTTTGACAGACAGAAGAGATGTGTCAGAAAGACACAGTGAAAGAATTGAAAGTGGACTTGAACAGCAAAGATGAAGTTCATGGGTATATTTTTCTGTCATGGCCACACACTATAGTCTTGTGCACTTGATGTTCCTGGTCTCCATTCAGAAGCATGTTAGGCAGATTCTGTTTCATTGTACTCTTTTTTCTCTACCCCCTGCAATGCTGGAGATACTGTGTTGAAGTAGCAGTCAGAGTCACCCTTTCTGTGCACTGTAAACTTACATAAACTTAAAATGGTGCTTCTTAATCTGTTTACCACTGCTAGCTCTGCTACAGCGGCCATGGCACACTGAAGAATGTCTTGCGACTTCCAGGTAGTATCCCAGAATGCCTTGCAGCTTTCAAGTGGCAACCCTCTGGTTTGAGAGCCTCTGACTTAAAGAGAAAACTTGAGCGGTATACCACTCCTGACTATTGCAGTCATTCAGGAAATGACTGCAGTACTTCCTGCCTTCTCAGGGTTTCTGGGCAACAATCTTGCAAAAGAAATACAAGAGCCTTTTTTGTAGAATAGTGGTGGTAGTCTTTCATCTGCTCTTTAAAGGTAAATCTAGCAAAGCAAATTCTTATATCCCTGGACAAACAATTAGACGGTGGTTTGGAGACAAGGCCTTATGAACCCACTGAGTATTCTATATTTGGACTCCAAGCTCTTGCAATAGATACCAAACCAAGCCACTATATTGTTAGTTGTGGAGCTTGCACTTTCAAATTCTGCGACCGCACATATCCTAATATTAGAATGGCAGCTGCTGTTTTCCAGTTGCTTGTCCTTAGGTTCCTGTTCCGCGCTCTGACAGGTAATGCCCGCTGATTGTGAACTGCCCTGCTGTTTTGTCTTTACCGATATCATTTATGTTGTTGACTTCCTCTGAATTAAATAAATATAGAGGATTTGAAGTGTTGCAAAGCACCTGCCATCATACGATAAGAGCGTTCCTTAATTCTCTACATTGAACAGTTACATGCAGGAGTAGGTCTGTTGGTTCAGTTCTCTTGTCAGATTTCAAGTTGCACCTTGCTACCATGTTAGTTTCACTGCCTCCCACGCTGTGATCAGAGGCTGAGTTTTTTAATCCACAAAACTCACTCAAGGTCTGCTCTTTGGATCTGGTGGGTCTCTAAAGATCTCTTATGTGAATAAGTACACTCTTTATTTTTTAAAGGCAATGTGAAGATCATAAGAAGGGGAATCAGGGTGCAGAGTAGCTGTATCAGGCAACAGTCTTACCCAATCCTGAGCTTGGTGCTCAGGTGGCTTTGTGCCACCGCATACTGTCGCAAATGTGCAGTAAGGCATGCATGTGAGTTCTACCGCTGGGCTATCGCCCACGCTAACCCAGTGCTGGCTGGGTGCCCGGCCTCCCCTGCTCAGCGGTCTCAAGTCCACCGAGCCGTGGCATGGTAAGTAAGGACAGGGAGGCGGGCAGGGAGGAGGGGAGAGGTAGGTGGAGGGCGGAGAGAGGGCGGGGAGGAGGCGTGACGGGGAGGTGGGGGTGGAGAGAGGGTGGGTGGGAGACGTGCCAGGGGGAGGGAGCGGGGAGGGAGGGAGGCGGTTCCAGTGGAGCTCCGCTCTACTGGATCATGTTGGTTCATGTAGGGCTCAGTGCCCTACACGAACGGCTTTACCTTACAGTAAAGTGAGTAGCCCCATTGCGGGGCAGCTTCCCTTACCCGGGACAAGGGGATGAAAGTCCCCTTCCCCCAAGGCGCCGCCCGCGGCAGGCTGAGGTGCGCAGGATGCAGCAGCAGCTGTTCTCAGCACCGCTGCAGCCACACGCCCCAGGCAATTTAGGATTGGGCTGTCCATCTGGTGACATCATTCCCAATTCATCTAGACTTCATTCTCCAAAGACATACCGCTTACACTTTTAGATTTTGAGATGGAAGGTAGGCTAGAAAGTGGAAAATATAATTACAATGATATTTTGAAATATCTATTTATGAATGAATTTACAGAATCAGACTGACTTGCATTTGTTTAGTTTTTCTGTATTAGCTACATCTGGATTACTGGTTATTTGTATTCAAACCAATGTGGCAGATTCATCCTCCCTCAATTCTGAGCAGTTTCTTGCTATTAGAAATTTGTTTGGTCCTCTGCCTCACCACATGCCCCCTTTTGTTTTTATGTATAAATCAACAGCACAATCCTATGCATGTCTGACTGTTTTGCTATTAAACTTTTCTGTCTAAAACATATATTTATAGTCACTTATCTTTAATATAAGGAAAAACAATTATTGCTGACTTTGTAGTTTACTGTGATTCCGTTTTGAGACTGAAAACCAATTAAATCCAGCAGTGGAGATTTCTGTATATATTGTAAAAGATAGCTGTATGTGTGAAACAATGTGATGTTGTTAAGAATAATGTAAAGGGAAAAAATTCTGAAGAAAGAACTGAATTTTTTGTTTGGTGTTAATGAACCTAAATAGTCAATGGAGCCACACTGATACACAGCTTAGTTGATCTTAAGTAATTAGTGGCAAAATAGGTTATCCTATTATGTAGAAGTATCTGTCAGTCAGTCACAATAAGCATTATATATTTATTTATATTTATATAAGGATATACATATATCTTACTATATATAAAACTTTGAGAATTCTGACCTTACTGTGACATCACACACACACACATATTATTCATCATATCCTTTTCTTTAGCCTTAGTGTCTCTGCCATGTTCCATTGGCACCTGAATCATTCATTATACAGACAGATGCTTTCATTTCAGACAATTTAAAGGGCTAGATGTATAAGAGAAAATTATGATTCTTTCCTGGTTTAAACTCTTAGTCAAATTTTCCAGCAGTGAACAGAAAAATGCTGTGAGTGAAGAATCCCAGCCAAAGCTGAAAAACCAGGAGGTTCTCCACAGCAGGAAAATCCGACAGCAACAACAATATGTTGAAGAATTACAGCGGCAGATCTTGGTTGGGCAGATCAAAGCTGAACAAGAATTAGAACATGACCAGGCAGCAATTAATCAGCAGATCAGAGAAAGTGAGTTTCTTTTCTCTCTTGCCCTTACTGTTTATCTCCATTCTCATTTTTACTACTTCTGCTTGCACTGGTGCATCATTTTATCATTGAACTTCTTTTTTTCTTCTTGTTGTTTTTCTTTTCTTTCACTCATTTTCACATTATTTGATTTTTATCAAAATGAGTGTAATGTTCATGAATTTAATTTTAATTAATGTTCATTTTATGGGTCTTTTCAAAAGATACTGTATTCTGTGAGTGCCCAGGTGGCAGGCGCTCCTGTCACTGCTTGACTTGGGAAGCCACTGGAGTGTGCGCACACTCTCAGCGGTGGCTGAGGCAATTTCTCCCCAACCACTGCTGTGAAAATTGCCTCAGCTGCTGCTGTGAGTGCACTAACGCTGCAGTCGTTTCACAGCAACATCTGGCACCCTCCTTCAGGTGGCGCCCAGGACACATTCCCTGGTGAGCCATACCTTAGATATGTCACTGCTGTGCAGTTCTCATAAATATTAAGCTTGTTTCCTCAGCTTAACCTACCTTTTAGGATTGTTGTGAGGCTAAAAGGTGGAAGAGGAACTGTGTGCAGTGCCCTGAGCTCCTGGGAGGGAGGGATATAAATGTAATAACGTAAAAATAATACATAAAAAAATTGGATCATTTTTACTAGGCAAATATGACACTCAGGAGACCTCTTATCAGTGCAACTGGGGAAAATAGTGAGTAGCATATGACTAAACTCTGCCCTAGCTAACTGGATGCTTTAGTCACTGTCATGGCACTGCATAATCCAGATAGAAGCAAAATATTTTTAAGAGAGCAGCAGCAGTAAATTATCTGGGAAGAAGAAATTGGTCATACTCATATTAACTTTATTTTTATTACTGGTTTTTCAAACAAGTTGTCAAATTAAGTGAGCTAGTGTAGTATAATAGCTAAGAGAATGAGATATGAAACACAATTTCCTTGGTTCAGACCTTGCTTCGGCCAAGAATTCGCAAAGTAGTTTTTGGCAAACTACTTTCTCTCAGACCCCTGTCTACAATATGGGATAATGTTACACCAAAATGAGACTTGTGCAATGCTGTGCAGTTCAATCCTATTTTGCTCTGGAACAGGCAGGTCAGGAGGCCTGTGCTGTATCCAGCACAAGATTGGGACCAGAAGTGGCTCAGCCAGAGGCAAGGGGAAACTCTTCCCCTTACCCCCAGATAAGCCACCACAGCCCCAATGGGTCTTCTCGGACCTGCGCCACCACAGAAGGTGGCACAAGTCCGAGGAGAATGTAGTGGCTTTGAGCTGCTCCACACTGCTTAGGGAACGGGTCTCCTCAGACCTGCGCCACCTCAGAAGGTGGCACAAGTCCGAGGAGAACATAGCGACTTTGAGCTGCTCTGCACTGCTCGGGGAATGGGGTTGGGATCCTGCATAGCTGCTGGGTGCCAGCCCCACCTCCTGCTCCCTGCCCACCTGCACCCTGGAACACCCTCTGCCTGCTCTCTCCCTGCCCTGGAATGCCTCCCTCCCGCCTCTTCCCCACCCTCCCCAGGCCCCTGCATTGGCTGAGCTCAGCCGACGCAGCCTTCCTGGCGCAAGTCGCCATGGAGGCTGGATGCAGCCTCTATGCTCCAGCACACCTTTGTGCACTGGCACAGCTTGCTACCAAGGAGGTGGAAACATGCTTTATAGCACGGTGCTTTACAGGTTAGGATTGCGCCCTTAAGCACTTAAAAGCCCTACACAAATGTATTAAATTTGCAGGGTTGATTATTCTCCTCAAATAGATCTTCTGTATTGTTACTGAATTATGAGAACATTGTTAGGACCTCCTGATTTATTGATTCAATTTTGCTTTGCACTTAGACCAGCAGTGGCTGATCAATGAAGAGCAACGACTGGCTGTCCAACAGCAGGAATCTGCTGTGCAGACAGATGTCAAATTTTACACTGAAACTGGAGTCCAGAATACAGTGGAATTGGAGATTGGTCCTACTTTGACCGAGCAGAACCAGAAGAAATTGGTTCAGGTAGAACTTCTCCGAAAATGCTCCTTGAAGAAAGCAGAAAGAAATTTAAGACGGAAGAAGGTCAAACTGCATTTGGAAAGGATTGTGAAGAAGCAAAAATTGCTTGAAGCCAAGAAAACCCTGGAACAGTTAGAAGCTAGTTGCTGGATCAGTGAAGATACTGGGAAGCTTTCCCAGTCTCTAAACCAAGACACCATTGAAACTTCTCAGGACTGCAAGTATCCAAGGATCAGATCAGGATCTGATTCAAAGGCCTTGCAGTACAACAGAAATTCCTTTTTAAATCTTCGCCTACCACATCTCTCCACATGCAGGTGAGTATTTTTTACAATCACTTCTTGAACCAAAAGCTGGTCTGATCAAGCATGGTGGGTAGGTGGGTTGTGTGAGTGAGTGAGAGAGAGAGAGAAAGAGAGAGAATTCTATCATACTAAATAGTGCGATTGCAAACTTGGTTTAATAGATAAATGTCTATCTAAGTTTTAGCTTTTCATTCACTTGAGCCAAGACTTAATTGAGAAGGCTTAAGGACACAGTGGCTTAAAAAAAGTGACTTTAGTTCTGGTGTAAAAGTTGATTGAAGAACATTTTTAAAGGCTAGTTTTACTGCTTACTATAAAGAGAAGCTTTTTAAATGTTTTTGCAAGAAATGCCAAATGTTACATGTTTCTTACCAGACCAGTCAACTGATACTCAGTGAAATCCATGTAAACTGAGGGAGATTTTAGGGGTTTACCTGTTCTATAATCTTTCTATGTAATTATAATCATTGACATAGTGGGCATAACGGAAACCTGGTGGAATGCGGAGAATTAGTGGGATACCGCAATCCCAGGCTATAAACTCTACAGGAGGGACAGGCAGGGGTGTGTTGGAGGTGGGGTGGCCGTTTATGTTAAGGAAGGGATAGAAACCAGCAAAGTAGAGATTGAAGGTGGGTCCGACTCCACCGTAGAATCTCTGTGGGTTAAATTACCAGGCTTGTGCAGCGATGTAATACTGGGGGCGTGCTATCGTCCTCCAGACCAGAAATTGGATGGGGACCTTGAAATGAGGAAACAGATCAGGGAGGTGACAAGGAGGGTCAGGGTCGTAATCATGGGGGACTTCAATTATCCTCATATTGACTGGGTCAATTTGTGTTCTGGTCACGATAAGGAAACCGGATTTCTTGACGTGCTAAATAACTGTGGCTTAGAGCAGCTAGTCACGGAGCCCACCAGAGGGCAGGTGACTCTGGATTTAATATTGTGCGGTACGCAGGACCTGGTTAGAGATGTAAGCGTTACTGAGCCATTGGGGAACAGTGATCATGCTGCGATCCATTTTGACATGCACGTTGGGGGAAGAATACCAGGCAAATCTCTAACAAAAACCCTTGACTTCCGACGGGCGGACTTCCCTCAAATGAGGAGGCTGGTTAGAAGGAGGTTGAAAGGGAGGGTAAAAAGAGTCCAATCTCTCCAGAGTGCATGGAGGCTGCTTAAAACAACAGTAATAGAGGCCCAGCAGAGGTGTATACCGCAAAGAAAGAAGGGTTCCACTAAATCCAGGAGGGTGCCCGCATGGCTAACCAGCCAAGTTAGAGAGGCTGTGAAGGGCAAGGAAGCTTCCTTCCAAGTCTTGCCCTAATGAGGAGAATAAAAAGGAACATAAACTGTGGCAAAAGAAATGTAAGAAGGTGATATGGGAGGCCAAGCGAGACTATGAGGAACGCATGGCCAGCAACATTAAGGGGAATAATAAAAGCTTCTTCAACTATGTTAGAAGCAGGAAACCCGCCAGAGAAGCGGTTGGCCCTCTGGATGGTGAGGGAGGGAAAGGGGAGATAAAAGGAGACTTAGAGATGGCAGAGAAATTAAATGAGTTCTTTGCATCTGTCTTCACGGCAGAAGACCTCGTGCAGATACAGCTGCCCGAACGGCCCCACCTGACCGAGGAGTTAAGTCAGATAGAGGTTAAAAGAGAAGATGTTTCAGACCTCATTGATAAATTAAAGATCAATAAGTCACCGGGCCCTGATGGCATCCACCCAAGAGTTAGTAAGGAATTGAAGAATGAAGTTGCAGATCTCTTGACTAAGGTATGCAACTTGTCCCTCAAAACGGCCACGGTGCCAGAAGATTGGGGGATAGCAAATGTCACGCCTATTTTTAAAAAGGGAAAGAGGGGGGACCCGGGAAACTATAGGCTGGTCAGCCTAACATCCATACCGGGTAAGATGGTGGAATGCCTCATCAAAGATAGGATCTCAAAACACATAGATGAACGGGCCTTGCTGAGGGAGCGTCAGCATGGCTTCTGTAAGGGTAAGTCTTGCCTCACGAACCTTATAGAATTCTTTGAAAAGGTCAACAGGCATGTGGATGTGGGAGAACCCGTGGACATTATATATCTGGACTTTCAGAAGGCATTCGACACGGTCCCTCACCAAAGGCTACTGAAAAAACTCCACAGTCAGGGAATTAGAGGACAGGTCCTCTCCTGGATTGAGAACTGGTTGGAGGCCAGGAAACAGAGAGTGGGTGTCAATGGGCAATTTTCACAATGGAGAGAGGTGAAAAGCAGTGTGCCCCAAGGATCTGTCCTGGGACCAGTGCTTTTCAACCTCTTCATAAATGACCTGGAGACAGGGTTGAGCAGTGAGGTGGCAAAGTTTGCAGACGACACCAAACTTTTCCAAGTGGTGAAGACCAGACGTGATTGTGAGGAGCTCCAGAAGGATCTCTCCAGACTGGCAGAATGGGCAGCAAAATGGCAGATGCGCTTCAATGTCAGTAAGTGTAAAGTCATGCACATTGGGGCAAAAAAGCAAAACTTTAGATATAGGCTGATGGGTTCTGAGCTGTCTGTGACAGATCAGGAGAGAGATCTTGGGGTGGTGGTGGACAGGTCGATGAAAGTGTCGACCCAATGTGCGGCGGCAGTGAAGAAGGCCAATTCTATGCTTGGGATCATTAGGAAGGGTATTGAGAACAAAACGGCTAATATTATAATGCCATTGTACAAATCTATGGTAAGGCCACACCTGGAGTATTGTGTCCAGTTCTGGTCGCCGCATCTCAAAAAAGACATAGTGGAAATGGAAAAGGTGCAAAAGAGAGCGACTAAGATGATTACGGGGCTGGGGCACCTTCCTTATGAGGAAAGGCTATGGCATTTGGGCCTCTTCAGCCTAGAAAAGAGACGCCTGAGGGGGGACATGATTGAGACATACAAAATTATGCAGGGGATGGACAGAGTGGATAGGGAGATGATCTTTACACTTTCACATAATACCAGGACCAGGGGACATCCACTAAAACTGAGTGTTGGGCGGGTTAGGACAGACAAAAGAAAATATTTTTTTACTCAGCATGTGGTTGGTCTGTGGAACTCCTTGCCACAGGATGTGGTGCTGGCATCTAGCCTAGACACCTTTAAAAGGGGATTGGACAAGTTTCTGGAGGAAAAATCCATTACGGGGTACAAGCCATGATGTGTATGCGCAACCTCCTGATTTTAGAAATGGGTTATGTCAGAATGCCAGATGCAAGGGAGGGCACCAGGATGAGGTCTCTTGTTATCTGGTGTGCTCCCTGGGGCATTTGGTGGGCCGCTGTGAGATACAGGAAGCTGGACTAGATGGGCCTATGGCCTGATCCAGTGGGGCTGTTCTTATATATCCAGTGAGTTATCCTAAGGAGCCAGAAACGATTATTGCTCTGCAAATTTACAGCTGAGGGCCTAGAGTCATGGCTGCAGACAGAGGCTTGCAGTTGTACCAAGTTTCCAACAATATTGTACCAACAATATTGTACCAAGCAGTACAATAGGAAAATTAGGGGACAGCAGTTTTCAGGAGTAAGTACCTCAGTCCAGGAAACATAAAAGTTCCCTCAGCTCCAGTGTAAAATTAAGTCACATTATGCCAAGACTGGCTGGTCAACCACTTCTCCCAACAAGGACTGACAGCTTGCTAAGACCCGTAGGCTATGATCAGTCTCACCCATTTATTGGCTAGCTATTGAATTCCTTCCGAAATTGGCTTCCTGGCTCATTGGGTGAGGACCGCTCTGTTGATCTGACATCCTCGCATGCATGTTATTTTGGGCCAGGAGCAGTAACCATACAAGTATTTTAAACTCGTAGCACAGACTCTGATCCCTTGTCTCTGTCAATCCATCCACAGGGCAGCATCATGTCTCTAAGCAAATGCAAATGATAGGATTTATATTGTGGAAACATGATTTTTGAAAGCTGTTTTTCAGTGTATAATTCTTTTTGTATGACTGGTTTGTTTTTATGGCTGGTTTGTTTTTACAGTTTTTTCCTGAAGAAGGATCCTTCCTCTGACTTATCTACCTCAGCTTCAAACTACAGGTGCTCTAAAATCAGTCCATCAAGGAAATCACTGTCTGCAGAGTATCTACCCAGAGCAGTTAAAGAACTTTCTGCAAGATATAAGATTTATGATGAAAGAAATGGCTCCTTTCCTACCCAGGGGCAGCTAACTGAAATACAGAAGTCAGTATATTTGGGAAATAAAGGAGTGAAGAAGAACTGTAGAAATACAGACATAATTTCTGACATCTGTACAGATAAAAAAATGGAAAAAGTAGAAAACAGGCCAAGGCAAACCAGATCTAAAACCCAGATGGCTAAGAGCAGTCCTCCTGACCACTTTAAGAAAAAGAGTGAACCTGAAACAGGGAAACAAGTGACCAAAGCAAAAACATCAGGAGGAGACTCAAGTCAACGTGCAGGAAAGCTCTTAGAAAACAGTGGAACTCAGGAAACAAATAGAAAGATTAGAACAGCTATTAAGAAAAAACGCCAAGGTTCTCATCCAGGAAATTCCATTAAGGAAATAAAAAAATTAGTATGTAGTAAAGCCCCAGGGCATCATCTAACAGCTAAGAATATGAAAAAAGATTTAAAGGAGAATCAGTCAGAGGAACAGCATGAAATCCTGCGGGAAGCGACTTCAGCAGGAAGCCTTAACAATATGAACACCCACACACCACTCTGTCATGGTGAGAGAAGATGGCACAGTGCCGAAGTATTGAGTGCTGGAATATCAAAAGCAGCCCCTGATCCATTGAAGAGCTGGCAAGAAGATGAAGACATAGAGTTTTCTGATACTGACAGTACCTATTCTGTGGATTCTCTTTCTTGTGTTTGTGCAAAGGTCTTGGAAGAGCAACTGAGACAGGAAGAATCCACTGGAATTGAGGACACTTTTGACACAGAAGGTTCTGAAAGTGATGATAGCCAGATGTCCCAAGATTCTCTTACAGTAAAGGTAGATGAAATTGAAAGCCAAGATGAAAAACATTTTCCTGAGGACCTTCAGGAGCCTGTAATATTACGCAAAGATGATGATTATCAATCTCTCTTGCTGCTGGTAACCACATCTAAATCAGACAATAATTTGACAGAAAGAAGTTTTTCTCTTGATAGCCTGGGTGATGCTGATGAAGTGTCAGGAGAAGACGTGGCAGAGGAATCAAAATTAGAGTCATTTGATGAAGTTCCTGCAGAGGTTTTTTGGAGAATGCAAAATTCAAGATCAGACTCCATAAAGAGCCAAAAACAGCGCAGTCCTGAGATTTCCAATAAAACTGTAACAAGACTTGATGACTTGAATTTGAATACTGGTTCTTTTTATCTGGATGCTGGCATGCAGTCTGGTTCTAGTAGTATTTGTGATCCATCAGTGGAGATTAAAATTAGTTTTTCAGGACAAGAAGCATCTCTAGATCAAAGCTCGCACATTTCAAATAAAAATCTTCCAATTGTGGCAGATGCTTGGTTGTCCCATGACTTGAAACATGGAAAGAGCAGCCCCATAATAGCAATGCCTTCTTCCCAAGACCATTCAGAGTTTCAGGTTGCTCAGCTGCATCCTGTTAGCAAGTCAAACTGTTGGAACAAGAAAGATGACCTAAGGCAGTCAGCTGCTGAATTATCCTTTGTCTCTTGTTCTGAACAACCTCATCGGGCTTCTCATGAACCTAGCAAAACTGAAATGGTGTTTTCATCTGTGGCACCATCAGTACCTTTACCAGAAACATGGAAACACCTTGAAACAGAATCTTCAGGAGCCATTCTGTCACTTCCTAATTCAGCGAGGAACATTTCATTTGGTCATGTTTCTACATTTCCTATAAAACACAGTTACTGTGAAGTCGCCTCATCACCACCTAAATCTACCTACCAGCAAGCTGATAAATTTTCTGAGGGGGGGTCTGCTGATGACTGGAGGCAAACATCTAGCTCCTTGAAAGAAACCACAGATAACTCATCAGAAAAACAAGACTTTTCTGTTTCTTCAGTTTATCCTGAGATGTCCACAGACCAGAGCTTACAAAAAGGAGACGATTATGTAAATACTAATTTCAAAGACTGCCTGTTTAGAACTATTGAAAAAGAAGACATTGATTATGACTCTGATGACAGCATGAAGGATTCAAACCCTGAAGATAAGCGTATCTGTACATTATCCATTGGATCTCTTGGTTTGGCCTCAGTGTGTACAATACAAGAGAAATATCAAGGCCATAAACATTTGTTTTCAGAAGAGGGAACATCATTAGTTAGTGATGAAAGCTTCTATCTCTGTGACCTCTTGAACAAGAGTAACAATCACAGTATTGATACTGAGGAAGAAGAGTATTCTGGTGATAAGATACATTTACTACAACATCGAAATAATTTTGACCTCTTGCAGAAAATGAGATACCAACAGGTATCTTCAGATGAAATTGATATAGACCACAGTTCTTCTGAAAATAAATTGTATCAAACAAAGGAAACGGCCTTCCACCACAGTGGTCAGTTTACTCTACCAACGCAAAACTCTGAAGCTGAGAGAGTTGGTATGCAAGAAAACAGAGATGCTGTAACAGAATCTGCTTTAGAGGTTCCTTTATTCAGAGAATTGGAAGAAAATAAAGCTTTGGATGAAGAATGGAATCCAGAAAATCATTTTGAATGTAACACTAAAGCCTTAGTGAATGATTCCCATTCAGGTTTAAAGCCTGAGTGTTCTGGAAATTGCTTAAGCCAAGAGGTTTCATTAACGTTGAGTGCTGAGAATGTGATGGGAAAGAACAGTGAAGGGGAAATGATTTCTTTTTCTAGACAGGAATTGCCTTTGTCCACTTGCATGGATTTGGTGTCAGTTGAATCAATTTATTCTGATCTGAAAGTAAATGAGAAAAAAGTTGGAGAAGAGCTTTCAGTTGTTGATTCTTGTGACCTTGGCAATAAATCCACTTTACATTACAACTCAAATGTATATTATCAAGGCATACCTTCAGTGAAAACATACGTTGAAAAATGTCAGAGTTGTTTGGTAGTTAAGGATGTTTGTGAGACCATATCTTTTAGCATGGACAATCATTTAAAAGAGAGCTGCTCTTCTGTAGCTACTTCTCGTTCTGTCAGTATCAGTGATCAGAAACACACAATACATAAGGAGGTTGATGGTGCCTTTGTGTCTGACTCCACTGCGCACTCTGGGGAAACCAAGGCTCAGCAGATATCTTTTCCTGTCTTAACAGAGGAGAAAGAAACTCCAGTCTTGTGTGAAGTTCTTAATGACATCGATTGCTCAGGTGTGGGATTACATTCTAGTTATGACAAAAATTACATTGAAAAGGACTCTGGAAGACTGTTAGAAACTGATGGACTTGCATCAGTCATAACCTCTCAAGGACAGAGTCCCTATGTGAATAAAGAATCTGAGCATCTAAAAGAGACAGTTATCACTGGAAGCCTAAGTGCTTCTAAAGAGAATAAGGATGACCATAATAAGACAATAAATTCAGAAGAACTTGCTAAATTAATAATTAGTGTCAACAAGTTGGAAAGTGACATTATAGAAATGAAATCTAGTCAAAGTTTGCAAAATTATCTTAGAATTGAATCTCAGAGTGAAATTGCAGAGACTAGAGGGAACTCTGAAAACTATACTTTGGTTCCGAGACCCCAAAACGATGACGAGAATCATTGTAGAAAGCAGCTTATCACAGTAAGACATGAAGAAAGAAATGAGGAGAAGATCCAGTCGATGGATGTTAGCAAAGAGGAAATGTGTGTGTCAAAAACAACTGCTGTTCAGACAAGAAACATTAATCAGCGTAAACTCCCAGGAAATACAAAAGAAAGTGAGTGTCCTGCAGGTGTAGAGGCAAGTTCTAAAACCACTGTGCCAGCTGTATGTTTTCGTTCCACTGTTCTAACTCAAAATACCTTAGATTTCCATGAAACGTGTGAGGAACACACTCAGGCTGACAGAATTGTAGAAAATGAGAAATTTGCAAAAACAAAGTCAACTGAACCACACACTACTGAAAATCTTGTATTACTGCCAGAAAATCCAGCATATGATCTCATGCTTTGTAACAGCAACAACAATGAAACAGACACTGGTGATGCTGAGATACCAAAAACATACTTTGCTGCTTCCAAATTGGATGAACCAGATCAGTTGCTTCAGTCACCAGAAGTATGCCTTGATACAGATGAAGCCCATGAAGAGAGAAGTTCGGCAGGCCTCTGGAGTGGCACAGGTGACTTTTCAAGGACTAATGCTGATATTGATAAATCAGTATCTGTTAACCAAGAAGGTCAATCAGGAAATCAAAACCAAAACTATGAAATAGGTCCTGTGGCTGTTAAAGACTTACCCCATCAGCTGGCATGTAGTCCGTTGTTGTCTGGACTAAACAGAAACCAAGAAAGTATGAAGGGTGACCTGAAAGTAGCAATGCCCTTAAGTAGTAATACTAGCGATGGAATAATTCTTCAGTACTATGAAACACACATGGACAGTGATTTGCAGGCTGGCATACCGTGTGCCTTTAACAAAAGAGAAAGAAATGAGTCGCTTTCTGATATTACTATGCAAAATAAGTATATTGCCTTTTCTCCTGATCTGCCTCAGCTGGATGGAGATGTGAATGGTGAGTTCATATTAAAAAAAACATCTAGCTATACTGCATCTGAGAGGTTTGCTGGCGAGGACAACAAGCATTCAGAGCCATGTATTGCAAAATACCGTGTTTCGTCAGCTTTCGCTCTTGCTGATGACACACAAAACAAATGGTTTCCCTCTGAAAGTGCAAGTTGTGACACGGACAGTTCTTATGGAGAAAGCAGTAAACGTGAAGATGAAAAGTCAAAGAATTGTTTACATTCATTAAATATATCTCAAAAAGAAAATGCTGGTTCAGGCTCATTTACCTCAGAACAGATAAATACACCCCTTTCTTCGCTATTTAGAGGAAATGTAGAAGAAATAATGCAGTCCTTACCAGAACTTTCTTCTCAAGAATGCTTTAGTAGTATTATCAGTCAGAAGGGGTTGAGCACATTATTGCAATACGACCAGGCAAATATATGTTTAGATACAAATTATACTGAGACAGAGTACAAAACAAAGAGTGATGTTTTTACTGGAGAATTGGGACGTCAAACAGAAACCACTGATGCTCTTATGCACAGAACTTCTTATGACCTTGGTGTGAGGCATACGGATGACTCTGTGGCAACATCTGAGGATGGGGTGAATCTTTTAGGGAATTCTAAGCAAGCCCTATGGAAAAATGCTCATTATGGTGAAAATAATTGTGAGCACTACAATATGAATTCTTGTGTTTCTGAGTACTCGGCTAGTCTCTTGAACAGTTCAGCTACAATGCCAAATGATTTGTTAGAATGCCGTTTGGACAGTTACAGAGCTGAAGCTCTTTATTTGGGTGAAAGAAACGTGTTTGATCTTCCTGTGTTAACCGCAGGTGCTGAAAACCAACAAGATGACAAAAGCAGTAATTATTCTTCAAGTACAAAAAATGCTCAAGGAGTGACTGAAGTGTATGAAAAGGAAAAAGAAGATCAAGACTATTTCCTTGAATGTCTTTGTAACCAAGATAAAAATGTTTCTTTACTGTCTAAGAGCTCTGTGGAGAGAACGGAGATAGGTTTGCAAGGTAGAAACTTGCTTATTCATAAAAGTTTAGAACAAATAAACAGTGATGAAGTAGTGCCCCCTTCTTCATGCTCTGTGGAAGATGTCTCCATTTGTACACTCTTTAAAGCAGCAAGTACTCCTGAGTTGCTAAGGTCACCAGAAGGTTCCACCTGTAGGCAATATGTTGATTCACAGAAAGATGCTTTTTTGACTCCCTGTTTGTCACCTATTCTTCAAGTACAAGAAAGGCAACCATTTTGTCATCAGCCTTTTCTGAGTGACCCTTGCACATCTTCAGAAACCACTTTTAGCCTCAACAGTAAAATTGAAACAGATGCTACTCTACCTGCAGCTACATCAAGTTGTCCAGCATTTGCTTCTAGCCAGAGGCAGGAAAGTCTGTGTGGTGATGCTGTGATATCTGACAAGCAGCCATTTTCTGCAGAAATAACTTCTGTTTTTCTTGAAAAAGAAAAGAGATGTCTACCGGTGTCTGATTCTGTATCTAGCTTTCAAAGAAACTCAGTTTTAGGTGGCAATGAATTGCAAACATTTAAATCTAAAAATTTCCACCATGATGATTGTGAAGAGTCTGAGGATATAACTTCAATGCCCCCCAAAATTGAAAGCATAGGTAAAAATTTATATCACTCTTTAAATTCAAAACCTGATCTGCAAGAAGATCAAAATATACAACACTTAAGTAGCAGAGTTGATATAGTAAGTATCCCTACCATGAATGCAGAAAATTATCATACAGGAGTATGTAAAGAGGAGATGAAGAGTGAGAGAAATTTTTTGACTGCAGAACAGCAAAACCTTTCCGTAATAAACGACAGCATGTCTTCCGAGTACTTACCAAGAAACAGCTCTTTGTCTTTGCAAGAACCTGAACTGGAGATATTTAAGAATGAAACAATAGTTTTTATTTCACAGAACAAAGATGGTCAACGACCAAGTTTGCAGAGTCATAGTTTATCAGCACCAGCTATTATTGTAATGTCTAATATCGACTGTCCTTCAAAAACATCTTCTAAAATAGACTTTTCTGTACAATCTGCCTTTAAGTCATTACAAGAGTTAAATATGAGTGTAGAACCTCCATCTCCAACTGAAGATGACCTACACAGAACTGAAAACTTTTCAAAATTAAAGACAGACAATGTTGGGCCAGCTAAATATAAGCTCAGATTTCAAAAGAAATCAATTCAAGCCCAGAGACTTAGTAACTGTGATAAAAGAAACCACAGAGAGAGCACTCAGGGCAGTCACTCCTCAGATGCCTCCCCTGCTCTTTATCCAATAGGCGTTGCCAGCACAACTAATAATCTCATGGATATAGAAACAGGGAAGCTCTCAAATAATGTGTCTTCAGTATTTGGGTGCAACATGGACGCAAGTGAAGAACTGAGATATCAGGTGGAGGCAACAGATGGACTGCTACAGGACAATAAAGATGCAATGCACTTTAGTTCAAGTGATATCAATCCATATATTCACCCTTGGCAGCAAGATGAACGCTGCAAGATTGGCTGGAAACAGTATGTTTTTGGAAGTGCAAGTGATGTTTCTAGTAACCCACCTCCACTGAGCTTAGGCAATCAAACAGTTATGAGGTGCTCTAGTGTGGATAATGGCTTGAACTCTCAGAACTCTCCTTTCCATTCTCATCTCAGTTCTTATGCTAATGCAAGAACGTTATCCAGTACCATAAGCAGCACAGAAGACCTCCAAGGATGGGATGCTGCAAGAGAAGGATTTGAATCTGTTCGTTCAGATGAAAGTGGCAAGCATTATACCAGCGTTTCTCATGATGAGGTTGAAAAGACACCAGAAAATCACATTACCAAAAGTGAGAATTGCTCTCAACAATCTGGAGACACGCCCATGCAGGTTGATGAAATTGTCCTGCTCTACCCATCTGAGTCAGATGTCTCCTCCAATCAACAACAACAGATTCACACTTGTGAACGAGAAACACAAACAGAGGCTCCAGCAAGGCATAAAAGACAAAAGAGGCACCGCAGGAGCTTCACAGATATATCTGCAAGAAACCCTGAGGGAGGAAGGAGTTCATCGCAGCAACCTTCTTCCTGGTCAAGCGTGCAGAATCTTTCCATGCATCTTTCCCAGCTGCTTCACAATACTTCTGAACTTCTAGGAAACTTATCCCTACAGACTGTAAAAGATAATGAACCAAGTGACCAGAAAGCAATGAATGAAAAGAGCACAAGAGCTACCATGTTTGACAGCTATACCCAGACAACAGAAGACATAGGCATTCAAACAAATACTTTAGGATACGCCATAGTCAAGAACAAGGAAAGCCAAAGCAGAGCTAAAATGGAAAGTGAACCAATGAAGGCTCAAGAGGTAAATGTTATTGTGAAGGTACTACATTCAGATACTGTAACTCTGACTAAGGAAAAGGTGTCAGAAAGCAAGGGGCGGATACTGCAGAGCATGTCTGACATAAACTATGAAGATATTCCAAAAGATTCCTCTGTATCTCAGTCTACATTGAGTAAAGACTCTAGCCCTTCACCAGAAGTGCACAAAGAACCACTAAATACTGCACTTGTGCTTGGCAGTCCTGAAGTTTCTCCTGTGTTGTCATCTTCATTTGGTTCCACACAAGATGAATCTTCATGCACTGTAGTTAGTAGCCCTGCCCCTAGTATTTCTCTGTCTCTGGGAGTCCATTCTAAAAGTAAGAAGCCTGTTGGTAAAACTGGCAATCCTGAAACAAGAGATTTATATTGTAAAAGCAGCTTGTTAGTTGACCGAGCCTCTTCCCCAATTTTAACACTTCGTGCCAGCTCAGTTAGCCAACAACCTACATCAAACAAGTCTACTTCTTCTTTCAAAGACTCTGGTAGGCATCAGAAAGATACAGCACACTCAGTAAGCAGTTTTAGAAAAGGATTAGGTCTGTGGCATGACTTCAGTTCTCAGGAGTCGCATGTAGACACTTCTTCACAAACTGAGATGGACAGCGAATCTACCACATCTAAAGAGAGCAAGGAAATGTGCAGAATGTCTGGAAATGCCTTGGATAAAAACACAACCAAGGAACTTTCAGAAAAAGGTGGCTCAAAACAAAAGCACAGGCTTACCATTGACACACACACTGCTATTCACACCAAAAGACTCTATCATTCAAGCAGCACTTTAGAACTTTCTAGTCATGGGGAATATTTGGTTGGTGATCACAGAGAGACTGTTCCACTGGAACGTTCATTTCGTCAGATTCGTGCAACTAGGAGGGCAAGAAACCTTTCAGGAGGAATGAAGTATGAAAGTCCCATTTGCAATTCTGAATCCTCACCAACCAAAAAGTCCTTTAAGTCATCTTTAAGTGAGCATCGCAGATCTTTATCTTTAAAATCGGATGCATCCCCAGAATGCTTGCTTGATTCTTTTTCTCAGCAATGTCAGCAGACTTGGAGAAATCAAAAGTGCTTCTCTTTTCGAATGCCTGAAATGAGCGATGTGCAAGATGATGATGATTCTGGCTCGGATACTGAAAGCGACTGTAATACTGAAATTCTACTAAATGAGGACACCTCCCTAGTAAAAACCCACAGACTTCGAAGCTATAGTCTTCGTGACCTACCCCTACATAACAAATTCAGCAACTGGTGTGGTGTGAAAGATGCTTCTCATTCTTCTTTAACGAGCCTGACTCGAAGCGCTGGTGATATTCGTAGTCAGGCAGAAAGGAAGAGAGTTGACACAAGAACATCTGAAATAGAAGAGAGATCCCTGTTCAGCGAAGGGAGAGCCAGAGAGATTGAGAGACTGCGAAGGGAGCGTGCCCAGGTTCTGTCCGGCATATATTTAGATATGAATCAGCACCCACTTACTGTGGAACTCACTGAGGCAAAGTTAAATTATGGCATTGGGGAAACAGATGCACAACTGAGGATTCTTCAGAACGGAGCAGGCGAGGATTTGACATCAGTGCCAATAAAACAACAGCTCTATGAAAGGTGAATTACTTTATACTCTTTTGTCAGAGGCTTTGCTAAAAGTAGAAAGGGCTTTTCAAGGGAAAACTATACGCAGTATATTTGCTATTAAACCATAGCTACATAATCTGTTGAGCTCCTGAACATAATACATTTAATAATTTGATTGATTTATACCCCACCTTTTCCCCATTTGTGGTTGCCCAAGGTGGCTACAAGTGGGTGTTATGCAAATATGGGGCTCTGCTATAAACAAGGGTGCTTGAGTAGTTTGCCCCTGCTTGTGATTTTGTCCAATCACACGCTCCCAGGTGCCTTTTTTTAAAATAAAGATTTTTTTTTTTCCATTTTCATTTAAAAATAATGCAAGTATGCACAATTGACCTTCAGATCATAGTGGGGATCTTTGCATTATAACGTACAGGTGTGACCAGGCCCTCATAGTTGGGCCTAAGCAGTCGCCAAATTTTTCTGAAGCAGGGTAAGGTAGTGGCAGGAGATATTAAATGATCCTGGTTTCTGACAAAGTAGCCAAAGTACACAGGAATAACAGTGTGAATATTTTATATTTTTGGAAGTGTTCAGTAGATAAGGCTACATTCCTGTGTACACTTATTTGGGATGAACCCCATAAAGCATGAGAGAACTTATTTTCAAATATAGGTTTGGCCCGCACATTTGAAAACAGGATTTATAACTACACTATTTTCTAAAACTTCATCACTTCCAGTCACTAAAAATTGCATTTTAAAACTGCATTTTAAAAAAAAAATTGTTGCTGTTTTTCACAACCTATATAATTTCCTTGGAGCAGGACTCCCCCTTCCACAGTGGATGTCATTTTGTACCTCCAGTCCATCTTGCAGTCCAAGTTCTTATGAGTAAATATGCATGTCTGTCTTATGTAAAATGGATGTTGTGATTTTTCCAGAAATTTTATGAATTATCCACCCTGTTTTCTCTCCATACCTGCAACAGACACAGGAAGTCAATTGAGATACTGAGAAAGGAGAGAGAGGAGAGGCTCCATTGTTTCCGAAGGAGTCGTAGCCTGAGTCCACAAAAGCATCTTAGTTTTTTGCAGACAGTAGACACAAACCAGAGAGACCTGGATCTCCCCAGCCGACGTCGTGAATACCTACAGCAACTGAGAAGAGATGTGGTGAAAAATACCAGGTAAGGATGGCCAAAGTCATTTGAAAGCATTGGACTTTACAGGTATTTAAACATTAAGGCTGCAGTCCTAACCACACTTTCCTGAGAGTAAGCCCCATTGAACAAAATGGGACTTACTTCTGAGTAGACCTGGGTAGGATTGTATGGTAATACTAAGAATAAATTAGGGAAGATGAGGGCTCAGATTTTACTCTAAAGAATTTGCAAGATCTTAATAGCTATTTTGAGCTATTTGATCTCCTGTCTTAATCATTAGAGCATAGTCAGGTTTGAAGACATTAGATTTTGGGTGCAGAGAGAAGTATTTCATATTGCAGAGCTTTCTTATCTTGCTTGAGTTCTTAGGAAGTGCCTGACTGGGAATTTTTGACACGATCCTCTCACTGTTACACAAGGACAGTCCATAATTCATGTCGCATGCCGGGATCTGCCATGCTGCTCTTGAAAAGGTTTTTGTTGTTTTGTTGAAATAACTTGTCTCTATATAGGTATAAATTTTCCCATGATTGATCTCAGTGGAAGTCTCATACTATCTCCCTTCCCAGCCCTTGTAGTTCACTTTCTGTCTCTTAATAGAGATTCTTAAAAGTTTTTTTTCTCCTAAATTTACACTATTGCTCCCATTTACCATTGCTGTCTTGTTACTTTTTTTTTTTTTGCTAATGTATTTTAAACAAAACTCAGTCCAGCGATTTCATGACCCCTTCTCATTGATCACACTGCATGTATTTTGTAGGTGTATTTGAGCAAATTTAGCATTACTTTAGAAATCACACACACAAATACATATTTATATAAAATGAGTACTGATCTGAGCTTAGCTTTAGTTTAGCAGTAACCAAAATAATTATTTTTGATCATGTTCACTTTTACAACCCAAATCCTGAACTGCCTGGGGAGCCCAGCTTCAACGGCACCAAAAACAGCTGCTGCCGCATCCTGTGTGCTTCAGGCTGCCGCAGGCAAAGCCTCAGGAGAAGGGGATTTTCGTCCCCTTCTCCCGGGTAAGGGAAGCGGCCCCACAATGGGGCTACTCACTTTACCGCCAACCAAAAGGTCCGCGAGACCACCAAGCAGCGGAGGTTGGGTACCCAGCCGGCGCTAGTCTGGCGCCGGCCAGCGCTGGGCTAGCATGGGCAGTAACCCAGCTGTAAGCCTCACAAACATGTCTTACAGCATGTTTGCAACAGTGCGCCCTGGCGGAAAGTCAGAGCACCGAGTTCAGGTTTGCGCTCTTAGATGTTATGGCATGTGTGCCTCTCTAAATGAAATTTTTTTAGAAACTTCAAATGAACAAAAAAGCAAACCAGGCTCTGAAGCAGAAAAGCATGTTTTAGAGAGAGCATTTCCATTTTTGTTTATTCTTTAGTGCCAGAAAGCAGTACTGGTTGCAAATTTTATCATTCTTAAAATATAGAACATATAAACTGACACAATTTTTCCATTTCTTTAGAGTTCAAGAACCAAAAATGAGGATACAGCATCCTTCAGAGATTGAGTTGTTACTTCGAGATTATCAGAGGGCGCGAGAGGAGACTAAAACTGAAATTGCACGAGCCAGAGATAAGCTTCGGGAAAGAGCTGAGCAAGAAAAGAGGCGCATCCGAGAGCAGATAGTTACTCAACTACAGAAGGTAAGTTTTAAGCTGTTGAAGATGGCCTGGCAGCTTGTGTTAATGTAGTGCTGCATCTCATGATCAGGGTATGATCTTCCATTTTCAGATATGTTTAATGATAATCCATCTAGGTCAGAGGTCTCAAACATAAGGTCTGCGGTCTGGATATGGCCCATGGAAGCTCTTTATCCAGCCCCCATGATAACTGGGCTCTCCCAGAACCACCATCAGCTGCTCTCAGCTGATGAGCTGCAAAGTGATACATCAGCCGAAGCTAAACTGCTGAAAGGGTAGCACTGAAAGAGCTCAATTATCATGCAGGCCACACTTTCAGCAGCTCCGCTTCTGCTGAGGTGTCACTGCTGAAAAGTGGCTTGTGTGATAATTGGTCTCTCCTGGCACAACCATGTCTGCCATGTTGCTGGGAGGGAGAGATGGAAGGAGGCCTCAGAAGGCAAGGAACAGTACAGAAGAAAAGGCTGACTGAGAAGGGTGGGGAGAAGCTGCCAAGACACCAGGAGAGCCTAATTATCAAGTAGGCCATCCTTTCAGCAGTGCCGCTTCTGCCAAGGTGTCACTTTGCAGACTCAGGGCAGATTATAATAACCATTAAAACATACAGTGGTTTTAACACTCGTAACAAAAATATTAAGAATAAAAATATCTTCCGTCTCTCCCCCCCCCCCCCCAATAAAAGTTCTTCAGCTGATGGTAAAAAAGTTGTAAGGAGGGCACTGACAACATATCTAAAGTGAGGCAATTCCATGTAGCAGGGGCACCACTGAGAAAGTTCTCTCATAAGTTGCTACCTGCCAGGCTTCCACTGCAAGACAGCCTCCGTGAAAGAGCAGATGTGTGGCCTTACTCAGAAAACTGAGCTCACTGTGTTTTTCCTGCTTGCATCATGAGCCATCTGAGCAGAATGCTTATTGGGTTGCTCATTTGACAGTCAAGAAACCATCTCCCTCCCTCCTCCCCAGCCAGATGGCAATGTGCTGATCGTGGAACCCTTGTAACAGTCATAAAGCCACTGCATTAACCTCAGTGTTAAAGACCAAGATGGCACTAAATAAATATTTAATCAAATATGTCAGGCATCTTTTTTTTTTTTTTTTTTTTAGCAGAAAGCCTGCCAGAAGCCTTGGAGCTAAAATAAATGCTAGACAAATGTCATTAGAGAAGGCGGGTGGGGGAAGGATGCAACCAAAAATGCATCAGCTGCTATAGGTAGATGTGTCTGCATGCATCCTGAAATCTCATATGAGATTATCAGTAGATTGCATTTTCATGCAGGCTGTGGTTTGTATTCTGATACTCTTCTGTGAACCGAGGACAGTTCAGTTCATACAGAGGGGAAGAATAATCCTTGCTGTCTTCCTCAGAACCCTCTGCATCTGATGGATTTTGCAATTTTCTACTTTGCAGTTTCTGCTGACCCTCCAGAGCAATTTTTCAGGCGCACAGTGGTGAAATTTGAACATAAGAACAGCCCCACTGGATCAGGCCATAGGCCCATCTAGTCCAGCTTCCTGTATCTCACAGAGGCCCACCAAATGCCCCAGAGAGCACACCAGATAACAAGAGACCTCATCCTGGTGCCCTCCCTTGCATCTGGCATTCTGACATAACCCATTTCTAAAATCAGGAGGTTGCACATACACATCATGGCTTGTACCCCATAATGGATTTTTCCTCCAGAAACTTGTCCAATCCCCTTTTAAAGGTGTCTAGGCTAGATGCCAGCACCACATCCTGTGGCAAGGAGTTCCACAGACCGACCACACGCTAAGTAAAGAAATATTTTCTTTTGTCTGTCCTAACTCTCCCAACACTTAATTTTAGTGGATGTCCCCTGGTTCTGGTGTTATGTGAGAGTGTAAAGAGCATCTATCCACTTTATCCTTTCCATGCATAATTTTGTATGTCTCAATCATGTCCCCCCTCAGGCGTCTCTTTTCTAGGCTAAAGAGGCCCAAACGCCATAGCCTTTCCTCATAAGGAAGGTGGCCCAGCCCAGCAGTGATCTTAGTTGCTCTTTTTGCACCTTTTCCATTTCCACTATGTCTTTTTGAGATGCGGCGACCAGAACTGGACACAATACTCCAGGTGTGGCCTTACCATCGATTTGTACAACAGTATTATAATATTAGCCATTTTGTTCTCAATACCTTTTCTAATGATCCCCAGCATAGAATTGGCCTTCTTTACTGCCGCCGCACATTGGGTCGACACTTTCATCAACTTGTTCACCAGCACCCCAAGATCTCTCTCCTGATCTGTCACAGACAGCTCAGAACCCATTAGCCTATATGTAAAGTTTTGATTTTTTGCCCCAATGTGCATGACTTTACACTTACATTGAAACGCATCTGCCATTTTGCTGCCCATTCTGCCAGTTTGGAGAGATTCTTCTGGAGCTGCTCACCATCACTTCTGGTCTTCACCACTCAGAAAAGTTTGGTGTCGTCTGCAAACTTAGCCACCTCGCTGCTCCAGGTCATTTATGTCTCCAGGTCATTTATGAAGAGGTTGAAGAGCAGCAGTCCCAGGACAGATCCTTGGGGCACACTGCTTTTCACTTCTCTCCTTTGTGAAAATTGCCCATTGACACCCACTCTCTGTTTCCTTCCTTCCACACACACCTCTTAGGATACAACCCCATGACTCTTAGGCAGATTGTTTTAGAAATGCCAACACCAGACACCAACAGAGGTCAATGACAGTGGAGAAAGTATCAACCCCTATTGTATACAACAGGAGAAGGCATGTGAGGAAAGGAGCCTTTCCCCCATTTTTTCCATGTTAATTCCAGCTGATGGAACAAAATTACTATGATTTGGAAATAATGTATCAAAATGGTTGTGTAAAATAGCTCTAGGCCTGATTTTCAATACTGGATCCTTCATTACAGGAAGAAACGAAGCTAAAGACACTCGTGAGCACAAACACTTTGTGTACAGAATCTACCCTCAGCCTATCTTCAGGACCAACATCTGGTTACAACAGTAGTCACACAACTACTTCTGCTACTAGTGTA
Organism: Tiliqua scincoides; assembly: GCF_035046505.1. NCBI lineage: Eukaryota > Metazoa > Chordata > Lepidosauria > Squamata > Scincidae > Tiliqua > Tiliqua scincoides. The sequence goes on from NC_089821.1 coordinate 16,858,979, forward strand.
CTTGGCAAACAAGAAGGTCAGGTAAAAAAGTATTTCTGGTATGTCATAATGGTTGGCAACCTTCAGTCTCGAAAGACTATGGTATAAGCCTACAGCACCCGGTATTCCCAGGCGGTCTCCCATCCAAGTACTAACCAGGCCTGACCCTGCTTAGCTTCTGAGAGATCAGACGAGATTGGGCATGTGCAGGGTAACAGCAAAGTAACACTTCTGTATAGTGAAAACATAATGCTTGGCAATGGATCTCAACTTCTGAAGGTCAGAATGAGCCTCATTGAAAGAAATGTGCTAAATGAGGGATTCCTGTTTATGTCCACAAAGAGAGATGCATGCAAAGGGAATTCACTTCTGTCAAACCTGGTTTTATTATAAAATTAGTTTGAAGTGCAGTGTGCTGCTCCTAGGAATCCAAATAGATTTGTTATGTGGCATTCAGGTATGTAAACAGGATGGCCAGTGTGTCTCATAATTGCAGATAGGCTACATTTGAGGTGCAATGAATGTGGGGTATCTATAGGAGAAGAAAACAAATGTGTTTTGAAAGTTCAGTGTGAAGGCCATAAAGGGAAACAGAAGAAAAAGAGTCCTGTCTGATAATGAAAGGAATCCATTTGTTTCCACATATGAAATGCACATTGCTTTCTTTCCATCTACTAGACTTCTCCTGAAGATACAGAAAATGCAAGAGGAGATGCAAGAGGTCGGTCAGCTATCAGGAATCATCAGCTTTATGAATTTGAGCAACTGCGAAAGGGTTCTTCTAGTGGTGAGGGTTGAATAATCTGTTTATAATGAGTGCAACATCAGATATGTGCAGGATGCTTACAAAGGAGAACAGCAAAATATTCACTGAGTTTAAAATGTCTTTCATGAGGAAGCAACTTGATTAAAAAGATAAACAGTTTCTGTGCTAAATCAGAAACCAGGGCCTTTTCATTTGTTCCAGGAAATACAGGTTCTTATGTTTCCACAGCAAGTTAAAGATATGGATGATCCATTGTGGAATTCAGTTTTATTATTATTTTTAAACTCTCACCATTGTTACACAGATTCATACAAAAAAGATACAAGTATGTCACGAAATATGAGTAAAAGAATTGATAAATACTTGTTTTACTCTTAACAAATTCTGTAAGTACTGAAGATACTCGTCCATAGGTTGACCCCACAGATAAGTCGAGGATAGGCTTTGAGCCAACAATCATGGAATTTTCAATGACCCTCGGATAAATCGGGGATTAAACTTAGCGGCGTGTCTGACTATAGTTTTGTCTGATTTTACCCGAGGCTAGATCCTGAAAAACAACCTACCACTAATGGTTACCTAAGAACTGTAGTCTCTATTAAAAACATAGTAAAAGATCTTAAGATACATTTTTATTATTTTTTAAATTCTGGTCTTCACCACCTCTTTGTAAACACTATCAGAGTAAGTGCACTGTAAACTACATACCAGTAAAACAGTGGTTCCCAACCTGGTATTCATGTACTCCCAGGGACACTCAACAGGACCTTTAGGGGTACTTGGAAAAAGAATGGAATAATGGCAGAAAAAGGCAGGTCATGCTCCAGAATGCCTTGCAAGGCAGGAATGCAATCCTACCTGCACTTACCCAGGAGTAAATCCCAATTACGATCATTGTTAAAAGAATATACGTAGTAGCTTGTTAAAAGTACAGGTCTGTAACATTTCAGCAAATGCAGTCACTTACCATGGGAGCACCAAGTCTAATATAATAAAAATAAAATATTGAAATGGATGGGGACCCACCTGAAATTGGCTCGCGGCCCACCTAGTGGGTCCCGACTCACAGTTTGAGAAACACTGTGCTAAGTCATTGTGTCAAATATGAGGCCCATGGGCTGGATCCGGCCTGCAGAAGCTCTCTAGCCACCTCACATAATTATGTCTCCGGGGACATGCCCTGGAGAAACAGTAGCAGCGCATTTCCCCCTTGCTCCTAGCCTAGGAGACAAGCATGGGGGAGAACTGGGGACAGGCTTTGTCGGCCTTCTGTAGTGAAGAACTGAAGGCTGAGCAGAGACACAGAGTCGTTCAAGGAGGCATAATGAGGAGTGAGAGTGGCAGGCAGAACGAGCACAAGAAACGAAAGCGCAAAGGCTCGTAGGAGGCAGTGGGAAAATGATAGTGCACAGGAACAAGAGCAGTGGATGGTGGAGCAGTAAGAGGAAACACAGATGTTACAGCAGCTGGCCAGACCAGTCAGAGCTGCAAGAAGGTGACTTGAGAGTTAAAGGACCAGTAACTAGGCAGCTGGGAAGTCTTCCTCATGGGCAGAGGCATTAGCGTAAGGGACTGTGTAGCAGCTAAAGGGAGAGGCATGGGACGGACTGTGTGTTGATGATGTGTGATGGAATAAACCCCTCCTGCAGTGCAATCATGAGTACCTCTTTAATTTAATCGTATGGCAAAATGCAGCAACATTATATAAAATTCACAATATACAAAAAAAAAAATTATATTTTATATACATACATACATACATACATACATACATATATATATATATATATATATATATATATATATATATATATATATATATATATATATATAAACAAGTATTAAAGCATGGTAAATAAAATCATGAATAAAAGTACATCATATGTTATATATGAACAGTTCCTAAGTGACTAGACCTGTGGCCGAATATCTAAATCATTTAAACATTGGACAGGAGTACCCTCAAGCAGGGAGCCAGAATACCTTCTAAGGGGGATTCCATTGCATTGTGATGTAAAGTTTGCGGAACACTCCCACAGTTACAATTAGGATTATCAACCAACCCCCATTTGTATTTTCAATATTGGCACCTGGCATGGTTGAACATAAGAACAGCCCCACTGGTATCACTCTGGTTAAGTGCTGTTCTTTTCCTCCTTGGAAGAGCAAAGCCATAGGGACATTGCGCTGGCTCAAGCACTAAACAGTTCAGACTTGGAAGCTGCCCACTCCTGACACCATGGTATCTCAATATCAGGATCTTCTCTGACTAATTGCTGTCCAAATTTCCACAACGGATTTGTCTGAAGATTTAGGTCTGAGAATCCTCAGCTTGCCTCGCATTTCTGCCACTCCCTTTTTAAGGCTAGTTGTCTTCTAAGATGTGGAGATGGTATATTAGATAATACTGGCAGCCAGTTGGAGGGTGTTGATTTGATGGTTCCTGATAGTAACCCCATTGTGTGATTAAGGATGCAATCCAAACTTGTGCTGGAACAGGCAAGCCAGGAGGCTTGCGCTGTATCCATCGCAGGTTCATGCCAAGAAGCAGCTCAGCCAGAGCTAAGGGAAAACTCTTCCCCTTACCCCTGGGTAAGGGCTGCTGGCCTCAATGGGTCTCCTCGGACTTGTGCCACCTCCAGAGGTGGCACAAGTCAGAGGAGAGCGGAGCAGCTTGAAGCTGCTCCGTTCTCCCTGGGGATGAGGGTTGGGATCCGACATAACTGCCAGATCCCAGTCCCACCTCTGGCTCCCTGCGTGCCAGCCCTCCCCCCGCCCAGGAATGCCTCTCTCCCTCCTCCTTCCCACTCCCCGTGCCTACCTTTGCCGCTTGTGTCAGCACAGGCGGGCCTACACAAGCGGCTGCGGGGAAGCCGGCACGGAGCTGTCTGTCAGCATCCGCGCATCAGCTCATCTGGATAAGCCAACATGGCTTCCTCATCAGGAGGTGCAAACGTGCTTTATGGCACATTTGAGACCCTCCCAGGCCAGCCCAGGTCCAGGTTAGAATTGCGCCCTAAGCCATTTCTGCCCAATGTTGCATATACAGAACATGGATCAAATGTGTGCATTTGTGGACTGAGCAGAAATGGGTTAAGTTGGACATTCACTACTTTTGTATGGGCACTGTTTAGCCATACAGGGCTACAGTAGTCAGTCACTAAGTATACTAGGGCAAGAGCTAATGTCCTAAGAGCTGAAGTACTTGCTCCCCAGCTGGTACCAGAAAGTTTATGTAAAATATTGTTCCTAGTTTGTATTTTGTCCATAGTTTTCCTTAAATATTCCTTATAAATTAAAGACCGATCAAGTATTTTGGATTACTTAGATTACAGCTGGTTCTTAAATCCACTTTTGGTATATAATTTTGCTTGTCTATTATTTAAATGAAAGCAAGTGACCTCAGTTTTACTATTATTAGGTTTTAGCATCCAGATCACAAAAAACTTATCCATTTCCTTTAAATCATTTTCAAGGGTTTTTTCAGAGGTGTCAAAATTTCCAGATTGTTTAATTAGCATGATGTCATCAGCATATATAAACTTTTTGGTAGCAGTGCTTGGTAAATCTGATTTATACATATATTATTATTATTATTATTATTATTATTATTAGTAGTAGTAGTAGTAGTAGTAGTAGTAGTAGTAGTAGTAGTAGTATTAACAGTATTTATATACCGCTTTTCAACTAAAAGTTCACAAAGCGGTTTACATAGAAAAATCAAATAACCAACAGAGAACCTTGTGGCAAACCCTAATTTAACCATCCTGCACTGGAACAGGCAAGCCAGGTGGTTTGCACTGTTTCCAGCGCAGGATAGTGGCCAGAAGTGGCTTAGCCAGAGACAAGGGGAAACATTTCCCCTTACCTCCAGGTAAGGGCTGCAGGGGCCTATGGGTCTCCTTGGACTGCCCCACCTCTTGAAGTGGCGCAAGTGCGAGGAGAGCAGAGCAGCTTGAAGCTGCTCTGTTCTTCCTGGGAACAGGAGTTGGAAACTGGCATAACTTCCAGATCCCAGCCCCGCCTCCTATTCCCCGCCCCCAGGGCCGTCCACTGCCCCCCTCCCCCCTCGCAGGAATGCCTCCTACCTCCTCCCTGCCTCCCCCAGGCCCACCTCTTCTGCTTGTGTTGGCGGGGAAGCCACCACGGAGGCTGGATTCAGTCTCCTTGTGTTGGCGCATCTCCTTGCGCCAACGTGGCTTCTTCCTGAGGAGGTGTAAATGTGCCTTATGGAAAGTTTGTGACCCTCCTGGGCCAGCGCAAAGGACATGCACCGACCCAATCCTGGGTCAGGATTGCGCCCTAAATGTACTTCAGTATACCTACAACTCTTTATTGCTAGAACTCCTTCAACACTGACTTACCCCCATTAGAGGAGAAATGGTCCAATGGAAAGGCAGAGGCCAATACGGTTGTCCTCTGTCCTGTGAAGACTACACATTAGTAAGAACATAACATAATACGCACTTCCAATATATTTCCTAACTATACTGGAAGTTGTTTCATCTAATACATCAGAGAGTGGCATTTGCCTTCTTTGAGGCATCACCAAGTTGCTGACTTATGGTTACTTTGTGATGAATCAAGATTTGCATATGTTTTCTTCTGTCATTTGCAGCTAATGTGTTCCTAGATGAGAACCAAGTGCTTGTGTTTGGGCATTACCTACTTAATGACATCATTTCCTGCTTAATGATGCCACTTCTGGCCCTTAGCAGGCACCATGAACGCTATTTGGCCCACTGTGTGAAATGAGTTTGACACCCATGTGCTAAGGAGATTGTTGATTGGATTCACTGAGAGTTGTGATGCATGTGCAAAAGAAGCATTTAACTGAAATTCATTCACTAAGATTTGGGAGTGACAAAGACTCCTTATTTGTCTCATCTGTTTCAGGGACTTTTCCTATGACCTCATCTATAGAAAGGAGCAGTATCCAGTCATCACTTCCTTCTGGCCATAGGTATTCTCATAGCCTAATTGTTTCACCCAGCACCTTTCCTGCCTCTCCAATGAAAGGATATGAAGATTTATCTAAACATGTCTTGGCTAACGCAACTGCTGAGGTGAGTACGTGAACTTGGGGGGTGGTTCTGCTTAGTATTTTCCAGAGAAAAACTACAGAAAAGTTCTGGACATCTGCTACTTAACCTGTTTCTGACCAGCCCACAGGTGTACGTATTTGATCCATGTTGCATATATGCAATGTTGGGCAGAAATGGTTTAACCTTCCTTTTAGCAAACAACTGTCTCACACATTGTTTTTCCTACATAGAGACATTTGTGTAAGGAAAACCATATATGACATTATGCATGAAAGTATCACTGAGCATCTGTTTTGCCACAATTGCATAAATCTGAATGTTGCTGTGAGAGCTCCTTTTAAACACACACAAACTTGTTCAAAGTTATGGAAAAAATACCACATTCTCACCTTACACAATTGTATTTGGGAAGGGAAATTGTTTCATGGCTCTAAGAAATCTGGTTGAATGTACAGCTCTCTGCTTGTTTGTTGCAGGAAAATACATTCCTGAAATATTGCTTCAGTGGGATGGGGGAATCAGAGAATTCTCAAGTGAATAAAATGGATGTCCTCCCCAATCAGAAACCCAAAATGTGGCAGTACGACTGACCAGACTATTAGTCCTAATCGTGCTGGCAGTTTTTAAGCTGAAGGGAAAATGTTTTGTATACAGTTAACAGTTAATACAACTGTATCTAATCCTATGCATGTCTACTCAGAGGTAAGTCCCATTATAGTCAGTGGGGTTTACTCTCAGGTAAGTGCGGATAGGATTTTAGCCTTAGACTTGATTCTCCATTCTTGATCCAGAGAATGGTAGAAAACATTCTTCTGATGCCATTAAAGTGTATCAGCTTTGTTGTAAGGGAACAACAGTTATACTGCCCGTTTAACATTTTGTGGTAATGGATTATTTGCTTACAAGTCCTTCAAAGAAGCAAAAGTGAGACCCAGTCCAAATACACTGACATAATACACTGTGTGACATTCAGACGAAAACATGAATTCCCTTTATCAGGCTGAAAACTTTAGTAACTTTATTTCAACAAAACTAAATTAAATCAACGGAATCTGTAACTTCTTTAACTATAACTTTCTTTAATTGCTTCAAAGGTTATGGCAGTGTGTTCCAATGACTTGAAGAACCTTTACAATGGCCAGGCCACAGCTGGTTGGAAGTAAGTTTGCCCAAAGTTCATCAAGGTATAAATACATACATTTTACTTCATTCTGAATGGACATCCACTTTCTTTTGTCTTTCTTGCTCAGATATCAGTGTGTGGAAAAGGATGTACTAGTTTACTATAAAGCCTTCTCATCATCCACAACTAAGCATGGATTCCTAGGAGCAGGAATAATCAACAGGCCTCTTCCCACTATTTTGTGTATGCTGAAGGACCCTAGTAAAAGACATCTGTATGACAAAACCATTACAACAGCTCAAGTATACAAGAAAATAACCAGCAGCATTGAGTTAGGCAAGTACATTTTTTATCTGCAGTGTAATGGAAATCCATGCATAGCTCACACTAGGCTGAACTCTTCCTACCGTTGCTTATTTTTTTTTCATATAAAAGTTATTGAAAAGCCCAAATAAGATTATAACAGGGAACCTATGTCAATAAGGCATTACCCAGCAGAAAATCAATACAGACCATGCAATTTAAACTGCAGGGTTTGGCAAGCAGTAGTAGTTTGCAATTGTAACTTGCATAGCCTTCTTGGATTGTTAAATGAGTAGCAATCCAGGTTAAAAATAACAACTTCCCTAAAGAGTTAAGTTGCAAAGAAATGAAACAGAGCAGAAGCAAACACAAAGAATGCATGAAGGAAGGGTCTGTCCCTCCTTGACCTCTGCTACCCTTTCCTGATGCAGAGTTCACTGCATTGTTATAACAACAAGCAGTTGGGAGAAGGCAGTTGCAGTGGAAAAGGAAGCATATGGAGAGAAGGATAATCAATTTTCCCATCTGCTACTTCTTTGCTACAAATCACACCACCGTCACAGTTCCTTGGAGGTCACCTAGCTTCCCAACTCCAGGTTTACCCTAAAATGTCTACTTCATCCCGCTGAGTGCTGTGCTGTTTTTGTTCCAGTTTGACTACAGTAGAGTAAGCCCTCTGACTGATCGGAAAATGACCTCCTGCCTTTTGATTTAATTGCAGTGTATGTGGTGAGTGACGTTTCTTTGTGTTACCAAAAGCAACCAAGGGACTTCTGCTGCATCTCTGTAGAAGCCAAAAAGGTAAATATCAGGACTCTCAGGGATTTTCCTTTACAACTGTTAACATTACTGCAGTCACAAGATTTTTTGATACCGTGTTACCACCAGATGTGTGGCTATGAATCCATGCATTTCCAGGACATTACAGTCCTGGCAAACGCTTCTTCCCATTCATGCACAGACCAGCTTCTTTGTGAAGCTACACCTGTGCCAGCCTGTAAACAGCCAGCAATGCGTTCTGATAGGCAGTGGCGTAGCTGGAGGGGGGCGCTCCGTTTTGCTCCCCCCACCGGGAATGGCTCCAAAGGGAGGGGCCGCTTGCCCGCCTCGCCGAGGCTCCCAGCCAGCCTGAGTGCTACGCCCCCCTCCAGCTACGCCACCACTGATACGTAAGTTCATTGGAGAGTAAAGGCTGGAAAAAGTCAGGGAGAGAAAAACACATTTGTTCGTTCTGGATCTTCCTCAACAAATTCTTTTTGGTGCTTCCTTGTATCCAGGAGAACGTGTCCATCCTAGCTATTCAATCTGTTTATGAGGAATCCATGCCCCGTCCTTGTAAAGAAATGGTACGAGGGGAGATTTTGCCCAGTGCTTGGATATTAGAACCAGATACAGTCAATGGACGAGACATCACCAAAGTCATCTACATGGTACAGGTAAGTGTTCATGCAAATCTATACACAAAGATTAAAATATATTCTCATACTTGAGACTGGGCCAGTGAAAGAGTATTGTATTCTTGAAAACAAGGAGTGAGTGGGCAGCCAAGGCCACTATAGTACTTATAATGTATTTACTTAGAATAGTAAATTTTGCAAAGAAATGCTACATGTATACATACGCATGCTTTAGCCAAAAATGATCAAAAGCCTGCAATTGCATGGTCAAAGGACTGAGTTTGATTGAATGCAGTAAACACACACACTATCCCAAAATAGCTATATAGTATAAGTCTCAATAAGTATAAAGAGCCACAAATTAGTGAGAAGCTGCTTATCTTCAACCCTGCTGCAAGAAACTGAACTGAGGCACTGAACATAAGAAGAGCCCCACTGGATCAGGCCAAAGGCCCATCTAGTCCAGCTTCCTGTATCTTACAGCGGCCCACCAAATGCCTCAGGGAGCACACTAGACAACAAGACACAACCTGCATCCTGGTGCCCTCCCTTGCATCTGGCACTCTGAAGTAGCCTACCTCTACAACCAGGCACCTGCACATACTTATCATGACTTGTAATCTGTGATACTTTTACTTCAGAGACTTGTCCACTCCCCTCTTAAAGGCTTCTAGGCAAGATGCCATTTCTATTTCCTGTGACAAGGCATTCTACCGGAACCAGTATGTTTGGTGCTTTATCCAATGGTATTATGTGCCTTTATGGCTTTGATTTTAGCTGTATAAGGAAAATAATTGTCTTATGAGCAATTGTCCCCTGGGGGCTGGGGCTAAGAATAGGCCCTCAGTTTGGCTGTACTTGTCGTAAGAGGCGACTAAACAGCCACCGGGTAGATGGGACTCGTCAGCCTAGGAAGGCAGCTCATCTAAGAGAAGGAAACTCTGACCTCAAACCTCCACTGCCTTGTGGCTACATCCAGTTCTGGAAAAGGCTTCAGGAGTCAACCTCGAGGCAAAATCAGGAGCCGGAGTCCCTTAGGCAGTTCATGGCTGAACACAGTCACGTTCTGGCAACTCCTGCGTCGCCGCTGGAACCAACCGTATTGGCTTCTGCCTTTCCATTGGACCATTCCAGCGACGTGGAGAGGGGGGATTTGCTGCATGGGTAACAGCCTATCCTCCATACCTTCTTTACCCAGGCTTCGCGCACTGGAGAGGACACTCCAACTTCGCCATACGGCGTCGGCACAACACGGGAAGCAGCAGTTTACCGGTTATAAGTCTTTGCTCGATTGGCGTAGAGCATGACGCCAGGGGCTGCTTCCGACGGTGGGAGAGATCATTGCATCTCATTGGGCAGCTACCGCCCGCCTTAAGCTGGGCAGTCCCCAGCCAGTAAGGTGTTGCCTCGCCACGGTCCGTTAACCTCATGGGGTGCGTGGGGTTTAGGGTGAAAACCGACAAGCGGATCGACAACTCTGCACCATGCAACCAAAAACAGAAAACTACTGCCCTAAAGCTGGGCACCTGGAACGTTAGGACAATGACACCTGGCTTCTCTGATGACCTGCAAGAAATAGACGACGCACGCAAAACAGCTGTCATCGACATGGAGCTGAGCAGACTGCAGATGGACATCGTCGCCCTTCAAGAGACTAGGCTGCCAGATTCCGGATCTGTCAAGGAGAGAAATTTCTCATTTTTCTGGCAGGGAAAACCACCAAACGAAACCAGGGAACATGGCGTTGGCTTTGCGGTCAGAAATACCCTGCTGAAATCCATCATCCCACCTACTGTGGGAAGTGAAAGAATTTTGTCCCTGCAGCTCCAGTCATCAGCAGGACCTATCACTCTCATCAGTGCTTATGCACCGACTCTGTCGTCTCCAGCAGAAGCCAAAGACAAATTCTATGATGACCTGGCCACCACTGTCAAGAAAATCCCTGTAAAAGAGCCATTGTTCATCCTCGGCGATTTCAATGCTAGAGTTGGTGCTGATAACAGTTCATGGCCCACTTGCTTAGGTCAGTTTGGCACTGGGAGGATGAACGAAAATGGCCAACGCCTGCTAGAGTTTTGCTGTCATCACGGTCTCTGTGTCAGCAACACGTTCTTCAACACAAAGCCCCAACATAGAGTCTCTTGGAGACATCCAAGATCAAAGCACTGGCACCAGCTCGACCTGATCCTCACCAGACGCTCCAGCCTTCCCAGCATCAAGATCACACGCAGTTATCATGGTGCTGCCTGTGACACTGACCACTCCCTGGTGTGCAGCAGAGTGAAACTGCAAACAAAGCGACTGTATCACACGAAAAAGGAAGGAAGACCTCGCATTGATACCAGCAAGACCCGGGATCAGAGAAAAGTGGAGGAATTTGCACAAGCGCTTGAGGAATCTCTTCCAGGCCCGGCCGACGCAAACGCATCCAACAGATGGGAACATTTCAAGAATACCGTTTACAACACCGCCTTGTCCATATTCGGCAAGAAGACCAACAAGGCGACAGACTGGTTTGAAGCCCACTCTGAGGAGTTGACACCAGTCATTGAGGAAAAGAGGAGAGCTCAAGCAGCATACAAGGTCTGTCCCAGTGAGCGCAACCTGCAGGTCCTCCGAACTGCTCGCAGCAAAGTCCAACAGACTGCCAGGAGATGTGCTAACGACTACTGGCTCCAGCTCTGTTCCGAGATACAGATAGCAGCTGACACGGGCAACATCAAGGGGATGTATGATGGTATCAAGCAGGCCCTAGGTCCAACACAGAGGAAAATTGCCCCTCTGAAGTCTGCCACAGGCGAGGTCATCCAGGATCGGGCGCAGCAGATGGAACGCTGGGTGCAGCACTACTCTGAGCTATATTCCAGAGAAAATGTAGTCACCGAAGAAGCACTGAACAACATTGAGTGCCTGCCTGTACTGGAAGAGCTTGACAGCGAACCAACCCTAGAAGAACTTCACGTGGCCCTGGACTCCCTTGCCTTTGGCAAGGCACCTGGAAAAGACAGCATCCCTGCTGAAGTCCTAAAATGCTGCAAAGAGATCATCGTCACTGAGCTGCATGAAATCCTCTGTCTCTGCTGGAGAGAAGGTGGAGTACCTCAAGACATGAGGGATGCAAACATCATCACGCTGTACAAGAACAAAGGTGACAGGGGTGACTGCAACAACTACCGCGGCATCTCTCTCCTTAGCGTTGTAGGAAAGCTGTTTGCCTGAGTTGTACTAAAGAGGCTCCAGGTACTTGCAGAGAGCGTCTATCCAGAATCGCAGTGTGGATTCCGAGCCAACAGGTCCACCACTGATATGGTATTCTCCCTTAGACAACTGCAGGAGAAATGCAGGGAACAACGACAGCCACTCTTTATAGCCTTCATAGATCTCACAAAGGCTTTCGACCTGGTCAGCAGAGACGGCCTCTTCAAGATTCTCCCCAAGATTGGATGTCCACCCAGGCTCCTCAGCATCATCAGATCTTTCCACAAGGACATGAAGGGCACTGTTGTCTTCGATGGCTCCACATCAGACCCTTTTGACATCCGAAGCGGAGTGAAGCAGGGCTGTGTTCTTGCACCAACCTTGTTTGGGATTTTCTTCGCTGTCCTGCTGAAGCAGGCCTTTGGAACTGCAACAGAAGGCATCTATCTCCGGACCAGATCAGACAGAAAGCTCTTCAACCTCTCCAGACTGAGAGCAAAATCCAAAGTCCAGCTGAAATGTCTGCGTGACTTCCTCTTTGCCGACGATGCAGCTGTCACTACCCACTCTGCCAAAGATCTCCAGCAGCTCATGGATCGTTTTAGCAAGGCCTGCCAAGATTTTGGACTGACAATCAGCCTGAAGAAAACACAGGTCATGGTTCAGGATGTGGACTCACCTCCCTGCATTACAATCTCTGAGCATGAACTGGAGGTTGTCCATGACTTTGTGTACCTTGGCTCAACGATCTCCGACACTCATTCTCTCGATGCCGAGCTAAACAGGCGCATCGGTAAAGCAGCTACCACGTTTTCCAGACTCACAAAGAGAGTCTGGTCCAACAAGAAGCTGACGGAACATACCAAGATCCAGGTCTACAGAGCTTGTGTCCTGAGTACACTTCTGTACTGCAGCGAGTCATGGACTCTTCGCCCACAACAGGAGAGGAAACTGAGCGCTTTCCACATGCGCTGCCTCCGACGCATCCTCGGCATCACCTGGCAGGACAAAGTTCCAAACAACACAGTCCTGGAACGTGCTGGAATCCCTAGCATGTATTCACTGCTGAAACAGAGACGCCTGCGTTGGCTCGGTCATGTCGTGAGAATGGATGATGGCCGGATCCCAAAGGATCTCCTCTATGGAGAACTCGTGCAAGGAAAGCGCCCTACAGGTAGACCACAGCTGCGATACAAGGACATCTGCAAGAGGGATCTGAAGGCCTTAGGGATGGACCTCAACAAGTGGGAAACCCTGGCCTCTGAGCGGCCCGCTTGGAGGCAGGCTGTGCAGCATGGCCTTTCCCAGTTTGAAGAGACACTTTGCCAACAGTCTGAGGCTAAGAGGCAAAGAAGGAAGGCCCATAGCCAGGGAGACAGACCAGGGACAGACTGCACTTGCTCCCGGTGTGGAAGGGATTGTCACTCCCGGATTGGCCTTTTCAGCCACACTAGACGCTGTGCCAGAACCACCTTTCAGAGCGCGATACCATAGTCTTTCGAGACTGAAGGTTGCCAATACAATGAGCAATAAATGTGCTTTGGCTCCTGGCTAGTGTCTCACATAGAATCAATTAATTACGTTTGCTTCACAGATATTGGTTTGGTTGGGAATTCACAAGGGAAGGGGTGCGGGTATAAGAGACATTTGACAGAATTGCATGGGCAGGGGGGAGTAAGAAGAAATTACCCACTTTTCAAAATTCACCCCACCCCACCAGATCAGTTATCTCTCTGGTCATACTTGAATGTTCAGCCTGAATCATGCTGCAATATAAATCATGGCTCCAAGCTATAGCTTTCCAGCTTTAGCAGATATGTATGTGTCCTAGTGTTGTGGGAAGTTAGGCTTTTAAAAACATCCAGCCATGATATAAACAAATCTTCATTTCTATAGTAATTAACTTTTTTCATTTTTTAAGTGCAGTCTTTCAGAAGCATTGGGATTTTTTTTTTACACTTTAATATGAATATTTTTTGCAGAATTTTACAGAAGCAGAAAATGCAAGTGACAGGACTAATACAGTTCACTACTGACCAAGTTTTCTTATATCTCTTTAGGTTGATCTTGGTGCCCCGGCTATCCCTGCAAGACTTCTGAGTTCTATTGCCAAGCGCCAGCCTTTGGTGATTGCTAGGCTTGCTCACTTTCTTGCTGGTTAGGTATGCATGGGACATCGTTACTGAAGCAGATGAGTTGGATGAACCAAATGTAAATACTGTACCAGAAATCCTAGTCTTTACACTTTCTAGCCATCTTCAGTTCTAAGACAATAAATGCTCGCAAAGCTGACTGGACTATATGTAGTAGTAACTAAGCAACATATGCTTTGGAGCCGAAACTCAGTGTTAATGAAGTATCTCTCCTTGGCCTGAAATGCTTTTCTGTTCAGTCCTTTGGGGAAGGGAAACCTCATCAGATACAGTGGTGAAATAAGGCTCATTCCTTTTAGAAACTACCAGCATTGTCAGACAGACAGATGTTTGCAAACAGTTGCAATTTTAAATGGATTCTTTTTGCCCAGTGGGGCAAATGGAAGGCTGCTGGTGCAATGAGACAAAAGATTGGTCTAAACTTGAAGTTAGCAGAAAGTTTTTAGAAACCCTTCACCACTGAAGCAAAACTACTGTAATCTCTTTTGCAGAGTGCCTGGTCAGAAGGTTGCCTGTAAATGAATAATTCATTGTAATAATTGTACATAGTCTACTTCCTGATTAGAGAAGCTCGAAGCTTCTCTACAGGTTATGATGCCAACTACTAACAGGAGCTGCTGGAGTGACAGCTCATTTGAAGGTGCATCAGACAGTCACTACTTGCCCTCAGCCAGAAACACAACTCAGGTAGGGAGACAATAGTCTACTATGGAATGATAGCATCACAAGCCTAATTGCTTGAACTTAGCAGCTGTAAAACATGAACAGGGACACTAGTTTACTGCATAGCAGCAACTAAATCATGGAAAGTGGTTTCTAACACAGCATCAGGTGCATCCATTTAGTTTCCAACTCCTTTCTGTAAGAGCAGCAGGTTTAAGTCACAAATGAAAACTTAGTGATGAGTTAGCTACTGGCTCTTGACCATGCCAGGTTGAACCTGGTCTGGGAGCTGGAAGAGTCAGTCGTCATCCCCCACTATGCACCCATGCTGATTTCTTCTACTACATGAGTACAGTTTTGCTGCTCCTTAAGGTTCTGATTTGTTATAACAATCAAACTTGAGTTAATTAAAATTACATTTATTGTATTCTGATCATACTGAATGTATAGAATTTTCCCCCTCCTTGCTATAAACTAGTGTCCAAAAGCATGTTTTAGTCAGGTGAAGGTGTAGTTATTTGATTCAAGTTGTTCCTAAAACTAGGCTGTGCAAACAAAGTAGTGTAAACATCATGTTACCGATAGCTGTTGCATCATTTCTGCCACCCTGCTCTTGTTAATCACAAGCCTGCTTCTAGAGCTTAGTGCCTCGCCTAGTGTTTATTATTATTATTATTGGGGCTATGCCCGGTTCCCAACTACCTTATAGAATCCCACGTGGAAAAAAAATACCTGGTCATGAGCTCCTTTTTGCCCCCTTAATGCATAACATACTATTTCTGCTTTAAGTAACGGAGGACGGATTACTGTGACCTACACTGCAGCAATAGTTTGTCACACCAGAAATGAGTAAGGCAGGCTATTAGAACGAATGAGTATATTGCCATTTGATACAGTTACATTTAATTTTTGTATAAATAGCAACTAAAGGCAGGAGCCTGAAAACTTTGACTAGGGTACCAGGTCTTTTCTGCCCCTCAGGCCCTATTAAAGTTGCTGCAGCAGAACAGCCAGCCATGCAGTAAGGGGAGGGGGGAAGCCTGATCAAGCCCCTGTGTGCTCATGGAAGTGCCTTCTGCCCACAGTTAGGTTTGGTTGGATCCTGACACAACTGCTTCCCCCCCCCCCCCAAAAAAAGTTGAGTTCTCCCCTCTTCAGTAATTCAGAAATCTGATTGACCTGGACACTGTATATACCTATAGCACAATTTAGGCTGCAATCCTATGTACATCTGCTCAAAATTCAATTTTACTCATTAGATCAACTCGAGTAAATATGGATAGGATTCAGCTGTTAACCCAACTGAGCAGCAAATACCACTAGCTGTCAAGAAAGCAAAGCACAGAAATTATATTT
This sequence comes from Tiliqua scincoides, assembly GCF_035046505.1. Lineage (NCBI taxonomy): Eukaryota > Metazoa > Chordata > Lepidosauria > Squamata > Scincidae > Tiliqua > Tiliqua scincoides. The sequence continues at coordinate 16,874,962 of NC_089821.1, forward strand.
GACCTAAGTTTGAAAGTATGCCAATAGTTTATTGTATTACAGAAATCCAGCAAGGTGGTTGACAGCTGCAGATGTAACTTACAGCACCCAGAACACTCAGCCTTGCAATCCTATGGATTTATTTAGGGGAGTGGAACTCTCTAAACTTCCCACAGTACCAGCAATGGTGTATTGTAATATGGGAATTAGGGACAGATTTTAGAAAATTATTCAAATGATCACTGGCTGAATATTTGCTAAACCTTAGGTTTTTTTCCCTTTATTTTTTTGGACATGGCACTCTGTTAATGAACCAAACAGCTTTAGCAGGAACAACATCTAAGATGGACTCTATTCTTAACACAGATGGTGCCCAGTGAAGGATAATGTCTTATTGTACAGTGCATCAGATGTTTATTTTTATAAATGCATACAATTGTTTTTCTATGTTTACAAATTAAGTTATTTATATATACTTGTTTTGAGGTGGTTTTCTAAGCTGAAGCTAATTATTATTTTTACAGGTATGCAATTAATGTATGCTTTTTAGAAATAATTGATACTTTAAAAGTACTATTTATATAACAAACATTTTCTTTTGCAACTATAACACTGATACCTGTGAATGCCTAGAATGAGAATAGTCTTAAAATGGGGCAAAACTATTTTCTGTGAAACCTTTTATTGAATGTGGGAGAATAGGCCATTTACTGTACCATATGTTTAGCCCATATCTGCTTTTAACCAAGATTGCTATTTTCATATCCTCACAATAAATAATTTTCTACACAGAGAAATGGCTGAAAGCTATATTTTCTTCACTGTGAAAAGTTGTATATTGAACTATGATAGTAAGCTCTTTTTGTCTCCCCCCCCACTATCACACTTGTGAGCTTTTTCATTAGTCTTTCTGCCCGTATTTCTCCAGAGTCTTCCTACAAGATCTACTTAGCATAGGCAAAGTAAACACCAGAGTGTTCTTTCTATTATGGAAAATGATGAGCAATTCAATTCATATGCAATTGTTGCAAAAGCAAGAAGCGTATCACTTACAGCAGGATACCTTGTTAGCATTTTGCAAAGTCTCCATGATGATACTTTGAGTCAAAATTAACATTCAAGCAAAGACTAACATGAGGATTTTTTATACTGAAGCCTGAGATTCACCTCATCAAGAGGTTTTTCATGAAATTTGTTTTGTACACTATAACTAGAATGACAAAAAAGGCAGACCATTAGAAAGGCACAGAAATTTACTTTTAATAATAAAAATCAAGCAGGAATCATAAGGAGAATATTTTAATGCAGTGAAGAAAAAGCAGGGAGGAAAGTAGGAGAGTAAAAAGACCGTTCATAGAAACTCAATGCCAAGCAGTGAAGACCATCATCATTTTGGGAGTTCCTTGACTATTTCCTTTAAGGCAAGCCTACTAAATGCTAGTTCACACAGAAGAAAAGATTGTCTTATTTAAAACGTGCTGGAGACATCCCAGAAAAGTTATTGGTTTTAAACTCTATAGTTATAGCATCAGAGCATTCCTCAATATTTAAGGTAAATATTTTTTAAATGGCAGACACTTCTGGCAGTTTATAATTAAATACCGCCACTTCATACTTCTCTTATCAATAGAAACTCACAAATACAAAAAGCTACGTTTTGTAAAGGGTAAGCACTCTTGGTTAAAAATAATCCAAGCCAGTACTTGAATCTAAACTGTTGTGTTAAAACATGATTTGACCTTTTTAAAAAAATACACTTACAACTTCTCAAACATGAGCTCTTGATAAACAATACCTGTCTCGCAGTTAAAGTTTTTCAGTCCTCAAACTTTTAGAAATCCGACAGCTCCTACAGCTGTATGTTGCACACCTTCCACCTCCTGTAGATCCATCTGATCTGCTCCTCCGATTCCTATTAAGGTGCTTAAAAGGGCTCCTCTTGAAACTGTGTATATTTACCCTCATAACATCTAGACATAATTTGCTGAGGGCCAGACAGAGCTCCCGCACTAATGTCCAAGTGCAGCCACAGCCAGGGCATTATTAACCAATAAGTCCAGCAGCTGTGTGCTTGTGCTAGCTTTGTGCTGCCACTGTCCCTCTAGACTGTCCCACCAAATCACAAGGCACAGTCTTTGGTTCTGCAATGTAATTGTCAGAAACAAATATTCTTAACAGAGCTTCTAGACCCTTGGAAAAATCCTGCAACAAGAAAAAATGCAAAACAAAGTTAAACCTATTTAACCTGTGGAGGATATACTTTGTTCTTATGGTTAGTGCTAATGCAGTTCACAGGCCTTAACAGAGCTAATCACTGTGTTGGCAAAATTTACTGTAAAGAATACGCCAAATAGCAACCACCTTCTACAAATTTTCCCTTTGAAGGGTACAGAGGCTAAAGCAGTTTCACATTTGCTTGCCCAGTTTCCACTTTCAATAGAGACTGAAGGATCTTGATTACTAAACACCAAGTTCACTGAAACATATCTTGGGTAAGATGGACAGAATCCTTGGGGAACACAGCAATTTCAACTCTTCACCATCAGGTTCTGTACAGAACATCCAACAGTTCTTTCTGCCACATCCAATCAGGAATTCAATATAAATGCAGATTTGTATTTGTATGTATATGTTTATTATAAATATTCAAAAAAAACATATGAATCTGCTTTTACTAGGCTAGGCCAACAGTTCCTAAACTGTGGGTTGCAACCTGATTTTTGGTGGCCAGCACCAGCTGTGGCAGTGCAAGGCATTCTGGAGCACTACCTGGCTGCCACATAGTGAGCCGTAGTGCTAATAAGACTGGGAGCCAATGGGCTAGGCCAGTAGTTCCCAAATTTTTTCAACTGATGGTTCCCTGACCAACTAGGCCATTGGCCACAGCTCCCCATTAGAGCTACAATTCTATACATTGTATTGGGCAGCAGGTTTTTGGTGAGGATTCCGCTCCTCCCCTGTCTACCACAATTTGGGGACCACTGAGCTAGGCCACTGGCTCCTCTAGCTCACCATTACACTGACTGACAGTGGCCCTTCAGGATTTCAGAAAGAGGTCCTTCTTAGTCCTATCTGGAGATACCAGAGATTGAACTCAGGACCTTCTGCATGCAAAGTTGATGGCACTGTGAGTTACAGCCTATTCCATCAGCTTTCATTTTGACTTGCACACTAGCTTGACACAGGTATTCAAGCAGCAGAAGGAACTACAACGCAGCTGAAGTTGTATTGAGTTGGCCCACTCAGCGTTGGGGTAGAGACAGCACACTGAGTGAACATCCTTCTCTGTGTTTTGGAATTCTATTCAAACATGTTTGTCAGTTTATCTACCATTTTTGGCTGATACTGGTAGCTGGCAGGGCATAGCTTTTCTTCATTACTAACAAAATCCTCCAAACACCATTACCTCCAGATGTACTGATTCCATGAGAACATCACCATAGGATGGAGTAATAAAGAAAAAATTACGGCATTTGGGATTTTTTATGTCACCATCATACTTTTAAATAATAAAACCAGTCATAACAGAAAAAGACGCAGTTATCAACGCCAAGCTCTCTCACATCCCCCTACTCCACACACTTTTGCAGCATGCTGATAAAACCTCTTGTCCAGACCAGCAACTCCATTTCATTGAAAACACATACCATACGAGTAGGAGACATGCCTTTCCAATTAATATTTGTGTTCATGCCTGAATTGCACATCAAATACTTACTGATGGCCATGGAAGTTTCTGGAGATCACGCAAACAGTGCTGTATTTCCGTATCTGCCATTAAGCCATGCTCAACAAGACCGTGAAGCATGAACAGGTACAAATCCCACTACAAAAGAAGCACACAGAAGCACACAGGCTGTAGTATCTGCATTGTAGCCAAAATGCTGCTCAGGTGGAAATACTACTAGCAGAAAACATCTCCCCACCACCACCACCACCCACCCGTACACAGAGAAGAGTGCACTGAAACAGTCATGCACGATAGTTGGTTAGTGTAAATCTCTTCCTTCCACTAACCCAAAAATCAGATAATATAGTGGGCCCTCATTATCCATGGGGGTTTGGTTCCAGAACTCCCAGCGGATGAGAAATTACACACACACTCAAGTCCCTTCCCAAGAAACAGGAGGACAGGAAAAGTTGCAGGGAAACCTAACCAGCTGCTTTTCAAAAGAGTCTGAAGAGGCTAATTGGAGGAGGGGAAGTGTGTGGGAAAACTTAACTTGGGTTTTTTAAAACTTGGTTTCACAAGTTTCATAACTTATCTTGAGCAGGGAAAAGTTAGCAAGTACAAGGATCTACTGAATTTGATAAGTGACTTTACAAGCATTCAAAAGCCTTACCTCGTGCTGTTTGTTTTCTGCAAGGTAAGCTGTGTTCTTCTTACTGAAGATCAGATGTAAGGGTACAGGAGCCTCAAAGTCTTCTTTCCAGGTGGAAAAGAGGGATTTCAGAAGGCTCGAGATCAAGCAGTTCTTTGTTTGCTGCTGTTCCTGCTTCCTTGGGGCCTGGGAGTTCAAACCCTGGATAGGAACTCGATCTGAAACTACAAACAACTGCATAAGACAGAAACTTTGGACTTAATCCAGGTTTTTTTAGCTACAGAGAGGATAATATTTTGTAAGACCCATCATCCACTTGGAGTAGGTGGGACTTCTAGAACCATCACTGCTGTAGGGGAAAAGCCTTCTTAGTTCCAGAGTTTCCACAGCTAAGGAACAATCTCAACTACTCCAAACACCGCTTTCTAGCAAGTGGAACATTTAAACATTCTTTAGCACAGAAACTGGAGGTCATATTTGAATTTAGCAAGAGGAAGGGGGCAATATGTCCTTGTATGGAAAGTGCAGTTGCGTTCCAAGGTAAGCCTGGATGTCCCTGACTAGAAATAACTCTTAAGTCCAACCTTTTTTCCTCAACCGTGGGAAGATGAGATCCTGTGAAGACCCCATGCTCAGTGGCAGTGCCCTTTGTTTCCAGGTGGGAGCAACAGCACTTTGCACATGACACCACTTGATGTAGAACTCCAATCATGCTTCTGCAGGGACAAATTTATCAACCCAATAATGCCTGATGAAAGTAGAAGGGGCACTCAACATGGCTGCTCTACAGAGCCGTGATACAACCGAACTAAGTGCCACTGATGTAGCCACTCCCAACCGACTGATCTGCAATCCCTTCTGAAGGAACTGATACCCCAAAATTGATAGGCCAGTACTGTGTAATCTTTCACCCAAGGAGTCAATATCAAATATTCTGTCCTTCTAAAACCCACATTCTGGTAATAGTATTAGGACAAGCCCAAAAGACACAAAATCTTAAGCAAGTTTTTGAGTTCTCCAGTATCAAGATAGGGGTGGTGATGGAGGAAGAGGTGGGATTGGTGAAAAGGCCCCCAAATGCCAACCAGGTCCACTTCCCCTCCCTTTTCTTAACAGCCAGGCTTAGAGTTTCAGAGAACAAGCAAGTCTGCTTAAGATTTGCCCTTAGTGTGCTATGTATTTCCAAAACATGACACTGTCTGTTGAGTATGATTGGCTGAGTCAAAAGGAAGAACTCATACCCTGTCATCTGTGAAAAACAAAATTAACTTTAGGAATAAAATTGTGAGTGTTTATAAATTGCAGTGCTTGTGTTAAAAATATAAAAACTCATTTCCTGTGTTGAGCTTATGACTACTGTAGGGCCCAAGCTGGTCTTCTGCAAAGGGGAGATCCACAAATTATTGCTATCATTTTGCACTATGTGACCTGCAAAGAAAGAAAAAGAAAGGAAGAGCAACTCTAATAAGAAGTAAACCATCTCAGTACTCACCTAGAAGGGAAGCCAGCTCTACAGAGCACTTAGCCAGCTGCTGCTCAGATGTTGGGCATAGGAACTGAAAAACAGCAACCAAAGAACACCTCACCAGTTTATAGATTTTTGGTGCCTGCATTCATGAAATGCTTTGTATTTTGGATACCAAAGCACTGTGCCAATTAAGTATGGTATGCACATCTATTAGTTGTGACTTTAAACATACATGCAGACAGGACTAGACCCTTTCCTGATTGCTGTTAGATACAACTTCTTCCTTCAAATTACCCATACATACATACATGCACCTGTCATGACCAACCCAATCACGGAGCCAATGATACCATTATGAAGTAGGGATTCCGGTGTTAGACCTGGAAGATCAGGTTCAAACTCCCACTCAGCCATGACACCTGGGCCACCCTGGGTCAAGACACTATCTCTTAACCTAACCTACCTCAGAGGTGTTGTGCGGACAAAGGGAGGAAAGGAAACATGTACACCATCATAAGCTCTGTGGAGGAAAGGTGGTGTGTAAATTTGCATTGGTGGCAGGTGAGCTGCTGCCTCCCTCCAGTCTGCAGCCAATGGAGCCAGCCTCCTTACTAGCCCGCACAGGCACTTTAAAGGTAGATGATCAATTAAAGTTTAATAATAATAAGGAAGCAAAGCAAGAAAGCAACAGCTAGACTGGTGCACTCTGGGGATCAGAATGCAGTGATTTCACTTCCCAGTGGAGGGAGCAAAGCAAGAAAGAAACAGTCAGATGGGTGCACTTTGAAGATCAGAATGCAGTGACCACTCCCCACTCCATGCTCGATGTTTTTACAAAGCAGGAAATGCAGAGCATGCTGGGAACACTGCTGCTTCATTTAAAGAGCCCACAGAAAGAAGAGCCAGGGCAATGTTTGAGAGCTGGGGGGGGGGGCTGGCAGCAGTGGCAGCACAGAGAGCAGTCCCACAGCTTCGGTGGCTGTGGCCTCAATCATGGCGGAACACAAGTATTTTATGCTTATGATTCTTTCTAATCTCCTAAGAATTGCCTCTAAAAAGAGCTTTTTGTATTTAAGAAAACTGACAGATGAACACACTGTCAGCTTTGAGTTCTGAGGGAAGCAGAACCACAGCTTACAAGTTGGTTCAGGGAGCAGGTGCAGATTGCTGAGTCAGCAGAATCAGCAGGCACCTGGGACTGACACACCCTGGGTGTGACCAAGCCAGCACTGATTGGCTGAGCTGACTACATAAGGTTAGTCTGCTGGAGCTTCCAGTGCAGCAGTAGGGGAGTTGTTGGAGATAACTGTGGAACTGCTGCTAGTGACTGAGGAGGCTGGATACTGTATGTATATGTTATTACTGACTTATGGACTGAACCTTTGACTGTGTATTGTTGGAAGCTGATTTGGATTTGTTATACTTGGATTGACTGCTCTTCGTGCTGACTCTTGGACTGCTAACTGACTACTCTACTTGTGATATCCCTTGCTCAAATACATCTGCTGAAAGTACTCTGCTGTATTTGCTGTTTTTCTTGCAACCTGCTCACACTGGGACAAAAGAGGGATCCTACACCAATCATCCCATTCAAACTAACCTTAACACACACACACTCCCAGCCACACTTAAAAACCAACTTTGGGTGAGTGAGGAACCAATGAGCTGGAGGGGTGGGTAACAGTTCCACCCTAACATGACTCCGTGGTTTAAGAGCCTCACTTAAACACAGATTCATACCATTACCAACATCAAGTTAGTTCAGAAATTATTTTGCATGTACTGCACCTATTTCTACCTTTCGGCATTGCAGTGTCTGGCTCAGCCTGCCCAACAAACTTTCCAAATGGACGAACTGGATTTCTTCATCATCGTCTCTCGGGCCCACAGCAATGCAGAGCACATCCTAAACAGAACAGCATTTGTGACTCAGACTGTGCACACACTCTGGGGTTCTAAAGAACAATCTGAACTGTACAGAGAAGGCAACATTTCACAACAGAGCCTGTGAGCAGCATCACCCCTCCCATCAGTCCCTTGAATAAGTCTCTTTTTGAGCAAGAAGGCTGTAATAGAAAAGCACAAGATTCCTCGAGGAGATAGGGTGTGGTGTCAACAGTGGCCACCTGCTCTGGCAGGCAAGCACAGGGTTAACAACCCCAGGGCTCTAACTAGCAGTGGGTATGCTACACAGCTGCAGACACTAGAGGCAACCAGGTCATTAAGGGATAAAAGCAGCACTTGAAGAAGGGAGAGTTTTGGTGGGTGTAGAAAGATGGAGATTGAGAGAGAAGAAGGAAGGAGCTTGGAGGAAAGAGAACTAAACTGATGCATTAATGAACTGAGGAACTAATAGACTGGTTGATGGACTACCGGACCTGCTGACTAACAAATGGACAGATGAGCAAATGGACTTCTGAGAATTGCTGGCTGCTGGAGACACTGGAGATTGGTATCTGGCTGCCACTTCCATGACCTGTTGAGGACCAAGTTGTCACTGTGGTGGCTACAGAAGCTGCTGGCAGGAGAGGGGAGGAAGGAGGACTTCTGCAGATTGAGCAGGTGAGCTACCTGGTGTTGGGGTCCAGCAGTGCTTCAGTGCAGAACCAGGGCCATTGTTGGGGAACACAGGGAAGCCAGTTAGCTTAAAGCAGGCATAGGTTCTCCAAAGCAAAACTTGGACTGGGAGTTTGGGAAAACAAATACTGGTCAAGACTTAATGCTAAGTTTTACCAAATGCAATATAGTAATACTTAGTGCTTCTTCTGATGAATGAATTGCTGATGGGAACAGCAGATCAAAGGGAAGAGCAGAAGATCCATACCTTGATTTCATGGATGATCTGTGAGGGAAAAATAGTCTGATGGAGGCAGCCTGGAGGGCAGCTCTTCTTTCTCTCTGTATCTTCTCTGTTACTGGATAGGACAGGCCCTTGAACTTTAAGCATGCGACTGAAGGTGGCTTTTACTTCTCTCTTAATCAAGGCTTTAAGGAAGCATAAGTAGCACTTACTGTTTTGCCCATCACATAAATGGAAGAAAGGACACAAGCACACATCAGTGCCTTTTCTCTATTCCAAAGCTGTATTTACAGAGCATCGAACGCAAACTCAGTGCTATACCGAGCACAGAAGTAATGCCAATCCTGGCACAAGTTTGTCATTTTAAAAGTGGGTCCCGGTGCTAAAAAGTTTGGGAAGCACTGCTTTAGATTAACATTTATTAATTTATTAATAAAAATTATTAATAAATAACTTATTAATAAGACTTAATTAATAGTCAGGGTTCTGTGATCCCAAGCTACTAAAGACCTTACATATAATGTGTGTGCAAACATTTGCTAGACTCTCCCTAGAAATGAAGTTTGAGAACTATTCTCCCAAACCTTTAGAGTACACAGAACTGGAGAGCAAGATGTGTAGTTAGGAACTTCCAGTCCAGACAAAAGGCTGAAACTGGGTTCACATGTGATCCACGGCATGCCAATTACTAGAGAAAGTTGGGAAATGTGACCCTTTAGTTGGGGGGGGGGGAATGAAGATTACCTCATACAACAGGTTAGCATTCTAGCCAAATATTTTCTTTTGCAAACCAAGCAATAGTGCTAGCAAAGTGCTGTTTTTTTATGTTTCAAAAACTTTTTGCAACACACCAAAAATTGGCTTGTCACCCACTGGTGTGTCCCAACGCCCAGTTTGGGAAACACTGATCTAAAGGACTGATGGCCCACTTCTCCATTTTAAAATATTCAAGGTGGCTTTCATTATTAAATGCATTACATAGTCAAGGTAAGTGGAAAAGACTCCCACTCCCTTCAAAGAAACATCAATCCATTTTTCCCCACATCAAAGTGAACTCAGATCTGCCATTTTGGGTTTATTTCGGATTGAAGTACTGATGCAAATATAGTCTACAGTGCATATTAAATGTATTCTGAGTCAATTGGGACCTACTCAATTCAAGTATTTCCCTCCCCAAACAGCACAACAAGCCAAGATCTGACTAAACTCTACAGCCAGGAAATTCAACGATGTCTTATGTCCTAAGCCAGGAAAATCTATGCAAGTGTTTACATCAAGAGCAAGCCAATCTACCTGAGATGTTGGTGGAGAGCCAAGTGCAGGCCTTCTCGGTAGCTAGTCCCACTGCAATATTTGCTGCACAGCTCAAAACCTTCAGGAGATGAGCAGAAAAGATGACAGTGGCAAAAAAATGTACATGTTCAAAGCATCTAAGAAACTGCCCAAGACAAATTTTTAAAAAACTGGAGCCAGCATCTGAATCATTATATGGAAGATGATACTTGATAGAAAATTGAAGTTATGGTTTTGCCCTCTCCCCTTTCCTCTTGCTGGCAGCTGAAAACATCCTAATGTCCTGTGGCAACAGTAGTGACAATAAATGAGAGCTGATTTTGGCCCTTTCAGTGGGGACACAGGAAATTGCCTTAAGCTGTCAGACCATCAGTCCATTTAGTTGATGGGTCTCCAAACCCCGGGCCAGGGGCCAAATCTGGCCTTATGGGAGGATTTTATCTGACCTGCAAATGCAAGACTAACTTCTGCCTGATTCTCAACTCCCCAAAATTATAACACCCCCTTTAGAAATCTGAGAGGAGTTCCAGATACATTCATTACCTGATCAGACTGCTGGCCAGTCAATCCCCTCTAGCCAATGCATATGGAAAGCTTGTTTTCTCTTTACAAATTAATCTCTCAGATTTCTCCCAACTTATTACTCAGTTGTTCCTCAACTCTGTATCTTTCCAACACAAATTCTATCCCCAATCCCTCCAAATAATTTCCCCTTCCAAAAATGTTTTTCTACCATAGTCTTCTTTTCAAAAATTCATTCCCCCAAAGTTTTCCTTTTCAAAATCCATTTCCCTCTGCTTCCTATGCAAATCAATTTTGCCTTCTGCTCCCCCCACTCCTTTTTCAAAATCCATTCCCCCCTTCTTTTCTAATGTATTATTTATTCATTTAAATTAATTTGTTTTCTGGCCCTCGGCTCTGTCAGATATACAATGCAGTCCTCATGCTGTAAAGTTTGGAGACCCCTGATTTAACTCAATATTGTCAACATTGATTTGTAGCAGTAGTTATTCAGGGTTTCCTCTTCCCTATTTGAAGATTCCATAGACTGAATCTGGAACTTCTGGTCTACTATAGAGCTAAAACAAGTCTACTACAGAGTTATTGCCCCTCATTCCAACCTTTGGTGTTAGGAGTTTGTTTATAGGAGCACATATAAGGACTCTTCCTTACATGATCTGCTATGATCATGTATAAAAATGGCTATAAAAATAGTGTGGAGCATTCCGTGGAGCTGGGAACAGCCACCTCCACCTCAAGGTGACAGACTGAAACAGAACACTGAGATTCACTGCCTTTTGGTAAAGGTAAACTCATTTTGGTAAAGAGTTCTGACAGCCATAAAGTTCAACATACACTTTTGGTTTCCAGCAATTTTAAGTGACCAAATCAGAAACCTTCTTGAGGTGACAAAGCAACAGGAACATGGGCAAGTGCCTCAAAAATATACATACTGCTTCGGATGTTTCTTCTGGAAGCAGAATTTTCACCGCCTCAGGGCCTTTCTTTCTGCAAAACCTAAACAAAACATACAAGACTGGCACTGAAACAGCACCACCCAAAACATTCTTGTAGGACACATAATTAGGAAAACTGGATTGGAGACACTTCCTTTAATTTCCTGGGATTCATTCCCAGATGAGCTCAAATCAGTTTATAGTCCTGGAAGCAGCTGTGTGCAGAGCTGTTTCTCACCAAGCAGCCACATCACACAGGCAGAGAGCAAGTCGTGAAACCAAAATCTAAGGGGGATTGCTAAATAGTTACCCTAGCTGATAAGGCAAGCAGCCACGCTCAGGACAGGATTTAAGGAAGAAGTGTAAATAAAGACATGGAATTTCAAGTCAATATTAGATAGTAGTAGTTGGCAACCTTCAGTCTCAAAAGACTATGGTATCGTGCTCTGAATGGTGGTTCTGGAACAGCGTCTAGTGTGGCTGAAAAGGCCGATTCGGGAGTGACAATCCCTTCCACACTTGGAGCAAGTGCAGTCTGTCCCTGGTCTGTCTCCCTGGCTATGGGCCTTCCTTCTTTGCCTCTTTGCCTCAGTCTGTTGGCCAAGCGTCTCTTCAAACAACATTAGATAATGAGCCCAAATATAGGATGTTATCTGGACTAGATCAGATGCAGATTGAATTGCCTACTGTTAAGAAAAACAGCTACTGTAAAATGAAAACATGACTTGAGCAGAGACAAATGGTGAAGTCTGGAAATCCCATCCCAAAAAGGCGGGAGGGGGGGAGGAATGAAATCATCAGCTTGTGACTGAAAATTATTCCAGTATTATTGCACATGGATGTTTGACAAAACAGAGGCTAAAGAAAATATATAATGAAGCCTCTTCTCATTGTTAGCTGAGATGTAATCACAACAAAGCAGATTTCCCAGTATCTGTGGATCCAGCATCCATGGATACCAGAGATACCCTTTAAAAAGTTAGGGAAAGTAAAGAGAATAACCAAAAATAGCTGAGACTGCCTTTGTGCAGCAAAACTGTTGCTTTCTCAGCTGCTTGCAGCCTCTTCCTGGTTGCTCAGAGGCTCCTCCCTTTACTCCAGAATGCATCAGTGCATGAAGGTAGGTAGAGCTATTTTTGGCTCAGTATCCACAGATCCCTGGTATCTGCAGGGGAGAGTCCTGGAACCACTGTAGATATGGGATACACCTGTATATGGTGGGATGCTCAAAACTGTGCAAGCAGAAAGGCAATCGGGTACAATGCGGAAAACATTCATTTCCATCAGCTGTCCCTCCTTACTCTTTGCCTTGGATAAGAGCCTGAGCCCCTTCTTCATACAGCTGAGAGCACACCTCATCCAGCAGTTTGTCATAATTGGAGTCTTCTGCCTTCACTTTACCCTGTAATATGACCCCAGCTCTTTTCACCAGCTCTGCTACCAGGGTTGCCCTGCAAAAACCAAAGATCAGCAAGAGAAGGAATAAAACACATGCACGAAGTGTAGTTATGCTATCTACTGAGTTTTAGACCCTAAATGAAATTGTGCCCACATGCACACACCCCCACATATGCATGTGTTTGTATTTTGCTGATATAACTAGCCCCTAATTTAGCTACTACTATATCCTGGGGCCATATGTAAACAACCCACATAAAACCAGTTTATTATCTCACTTAGATCTACTGAACTGGTAACCATGTTAACACAACCCCATATTACAATCTGCACACTTGTTGATTTTCCTTCTATGAGGGATGCTATAAGGGTCACATTAGTTACTATCCACTTCCACACTTGGCCCACTGTTTCAGGGACTCCAGTTGACCCATCAAAACCGGGAGGGGGGGGGGGAACAGCCACCAGCACCATATGGTTAACACACAGCTGAATGTTTGGTACTCCCAAAGTGCCCCGGACCAATGAGGCACAGGGTTGGCTGCTTCTTGAAGAATAAGGGCCTCCACTTTCTGGGGCAATGCTGGTCCTTTAACAACAGGGTTGGACCAGGTAGAACCAGGGGTGGGGGACAGACAGCCCAGAAGGGGCAGGCCCTGGTCTTCATCACTCAGGGCCAGTGATGAGAGGTCTCTGTAAAGGCTACCTGAGGGCTGCTCAATATCCGCTTCCCTGGGGCTGGGGCAAGCCCAGGGAGAGGAGACCAGTAGAGGAAGAGGAAGGGCGAACCTTCCCCACTGCTGAGCTCTGAGGCCTGGTTGGGGATCCTGGTTGCTGGACCAGCAATACCCCTATTGTTTCTATCCCTCTCTTCCTGGGGCCAAGCAAGACTTCAGGCACTGAGTGCGTTCTTCCCACAGCAACCCTCCTGAATGGGGTGTAAGATGGAGATACTTATATTTACAACCTCAGACATATTCTCCATCAATCAGTGGCTGTCTTCTCATAGCACAAGGCTGACTCTTCCATTCAGGAGGGGACCAGGCAATTCACAAATCCTGACAGTTTGAAGCCCTTTTCACCCCTTACTTGATGTGCTTGACGCAGTTTGATCCTATTCTCTCTGCCACAAATTCTACTGTTCTCCGCAGTGATGGTGGCTGGTTATGAAAGAATGCTTGCTCCAGCTCTGCCTATTGAAAAGAGGAGGAAGAACTCTAAAGAGATCACAATATTCTATAAGATTCATTGTCCTCTGCCACAAGTCATTTCTATAATACTGTTTAAATGACAGAACACTGGTACATCTCTGGTGTACACCTGAGTATTTTGAAGGATTAGTACTTTAGAAGACAATCAAATAATTCCCTTTCTAAACCCCTCCCTTTCTCCACATTAAGGCTGCCATCCTATACCTGGGATTACGTTCCATTAAACTCAGTGGGTTTTACTACTGTAGACATGGATAGGATTGCACTGTGAGAGCAATCTTAAAAAAATAAGATTGGGGAAGATTGGGAAGTTTGTAGTTGGTTTTAAACACTTTAATACACTGACTTGCCTTTTAAAGTAGACAGTGTAGTGCAGTGAACAATATGTTAAACTATGACTGGAAAGCTATACAAGCAGTCCCTTTTTTCTTCTCTTCTCATCTCCCTAGAAATTGCCATACAAAAGGAAATGTTGCCATCCATGACAGTAAGTAAAGCCGTTTGAAGGGTTAGCCAGTCTTCTTTAAGTGACATTGTATTTGCTCATCTCTTTTTTTAAAGTTTTCCAGAAGATGCTTCTGGTCATGCATGCATCAGTTTTCCAGTCTGAGAAGGCATACAAACAAGTGCTTCTTCCCATAGACATTACAGGTTCACCAGTGAAGAACTATGATTTTGCTACACACGCTCATAACTGTCACAAAAGATGAGCCTCTGCTCTTGCTCAGGGAACCTGCACAACTTCTTACCTGAAGTTTCTGCTGCATGATGGAAGGCTTGGGGGCCAAGGCCTCTGCAGCTGTCGGGGTTATTTTTCTTATGTAGCCACCATTCTTTCCTCCACTACCCATAACAAAAGATGAAAGCAATTTTCTCAGCTCACCTGGAACAAAAGGATACGAGAGCTTGTTCACAAAGACACAATATGAGAGGGGAACACAGCAGACTTGTGTTATACCAGATGTAGAACATATACAGCATACCAGATTTAGAACATATCACACTTTAAATTCTATGGAGAACAGGAAAGAGGGTAAAATAATCTCAACATTTGACTTGCTTTAGAGTGCCAGGAAAGGTGGAAGACACTACCAACATTATGGTGAAGACATCCAGCTCGCTCGCTCTCTCTCACTGTACTATCTGATCCCGGTGAGTTGGTGGCTATCTAAGGATGGGGTCTGAAGGTGGTGACATGCTAGATATAGACTACAACTGAAATTTAATCAATATAAGGTGGAGGTACTGAAGGTCAGCAGGAGAACTGACCTCGGACTGGGATTTGCCTACTGTTGATGGGATAGTGCTTTTTCTGAAAGAGCAGGTGAGCAGGCTGGGGAGCGCTCCTGTATTCAACCGTGGGCCCCCAGTATGCCCCAAGGACAGCCTTCTGCCATGTGGAATCTACTTGTCTGTCAAGATCTTTGGAAAAGGCTTTGCTTCATGTGCTTTCATTGAACAACACTGAATTGATGCTCAGGTGGGATAGAACTTTTTTGCGATAGCACCTCAGATGCCAAACTCCATACCCTCAGGGGGTTCATGATGCCCCCTCTCTCAAAGTTTAAAAAGGCACTTGTCTGTTTTGTCAGACCTCTGGAGAGTGAAGGTGGCCTGGGAGTAGTCTCTGTCCAATTTTGGAGACTTAATGTTTACTATCCAATTTATTTCAGAATTTCTCAAACTGCTATACACACTGACTATATACACTGAACCATGGGTCAGTGGGTCATGACCTAATGTCTGGTAGGTCCTGGATTGGGCCCTTCCACCTACTCTTATCTGGTTGGCTACAAACTGGAGCAGAGGTTGCACTGGACCTCTGCAGACCAGAAGCACCCAGAAAGTCATTTCTGGTGTACTTTGTATTGGCAACCTTCAGTCTCGAAAGACTATGGTATCGCGCTCTGAAAGGTGGTGTACTTATGGGTTTGTCAAAGTGATTTCTGGTTGCTTCCAGATGCCTATGGAGGCCCAGCACAGAAGAAAGAGGTAGGTCGCTGCAGAACAGGTGGGTCAAAGGGAAGTTTAAGAACCCTTGGATTAGTTCATTAACTGGTTTTTAAATTGTTTCTAGGTTTTTATACTTGTCAGTAGCTTTGGAACTTTTAGTCCCAAGGCAACTAAAACATATAGGATAGAAGGATGGGATAGAAACAGAAAAATAATTCACTTAAAAGAGTAAAGGTGAGTGTCACAGAGAGGTAGCAATCAAACAAGATTTCCAGATGTTACAAAATGCTTGAAAGTCAGCTTTCCCTCTCCAGTCCACACACCCAACTCAAGATGCGTTTAGTCATACCAAAACACACACACACACACACACCCCTCTGCTTTCCACAAATTTGGATCACTGATCCCCCTAGCTCAACTTTGTCAACACTGCCTTGCACAATGTTGTCAACACTTTCCAGGTGGAGGTCTTTCCCAGTTTTATCTGGAAATGTCAAGAACTAAACCTGGGACCTTCTGTATGCAAGGAATATGCTACAGCCCTGTCTCCAAATCTCACCCTACCTCCAGAAAATGACCTTTTAATAAGTACAGACAGGAGGTACTCAATTTTTGGGCTAGCAGGTAAGACATTTTTCTAGAGCTTCTGTCCAATGTCAAATAAAAGGAAGGATTCCAGATTTCTCAAGCAGCAAGCCACTTTTGGCTTAAGACAATAAATGACTCACCAAGATACGGACAACAGGTGTAAAGCAACTGCTGATCCACCAAGGGCACAGAATCCTGGGAAAAGGAAAGAAAGTGAGGCTCTGAATTATTTAAAGGCATCAAATAAGGAACTCACAGATCCTTATGTCATCTTCAGGTTACTCTTAGGCTAGAGCTGCTACAGGCAACTAATATAAGAGTTGTCCTTGTACACACGCCCCTTTTTCTCATTTTGCATTTACCAGAAATTGAGCTGTTATTCCGGAATCTGTTGTCAATCTTTCCAACCTCACTTCACCAGCAAAGAACAGGTTCTCTGGGACAGTAGGTACCTGGAACACAAGCCCTGAATGGTTAATCCCCACATACAGCAGAGCAAGACACAGCCTCAAAAATGCTCTCTTATAACAGAGAAAGAAAAGAGATCCATACTGTTTATGTGGGGGCTAAAAACTGGAGAGGTCAGGTCTTGACCTCTCAAATGTGCCTCAAACTTTTCTTTGGTACAACAAAAAACCAAGGCAGTGCTTACTTGCTAAATCACACCCATCTGACTGCCTTGTCTCTGTCCTGGTTTCATTTCTTGACATGAGTCTCGTGGAACCCTGGGAATTAGATTGTGTATCTACAGATAGCTTTGCTGTGACTAATACCATGGAGGAAAGAACTCTACTTGGACCCTCAAGAATAAGGGTGGCAAAAAAAAAAAAATCAACTCCTGGATTATTACTGACCTTCTCACAGCAAAGTTAGAAGGAATTACTATGCTTTGCACAATTAAAGTCCGCACTGCTACTCACCATAAAACATCTGAACATATTTTTGACTATGTTCACATTCTTAAACTAAGCTGTCAAGTACTAAGTACAGGGGCTTTATTGGGTTGTTGAGTCCCCAAACTGGTCCACATCACCTCTACCAAATTAAACACAATTTGGTTTTTTCTGCATCAAAACATCAATGCTCTTAGTAGGGACAAAGTTGCTGACCTACCAATAGCTGTGGTATATCTGAATGACAGCCTCTCCACATTCCATTGAAGAACAACACAAGAAAACATAGAAACTGCAATTGGTCGGCCTTTGTAGCCAAAGGAGAGGCATGCAGAATGGATACTATTTAGAAGATAACCTAATGGGTTATGAACAGAGAGCATTTAGAATATTAAGGAAGCGTCCTATACGAATACAAGGATTCACATGTCATTCTGAAAAACGTGCTACAAAAGGCATGAGACTTCACAAAAATGTGTTGCAAACCCTCCCCACATACTTGAAAAAGCCATCCCAAAACTGCAAGAATCAGAAGCTTATTCAGGAAACACATCTCTTTATCTTCAAAAAGTAAAAGACATCTGTAGAAAAACAAAAGAGGGAGAATTAAGCTTTGCACATTTCTGTTAGTTTTACCATCACATCCCCCCCTTTCAAGTCCAGTTTGGTTTTTTGGTTTAGTATCACATTTTCCTTACATCTTAAACTTTGTAGCTTAATCCATATAACCATCAGTATCTGACATAAACAACTGCAGTAACACCTTCTCAGCATCTTCACTGCTTCTCAAACTATGTATTAAAGGAATCTATGAATATTCATATACGAGGTGCAGACGTACAGTTTGCAGCTAGAGCAGCACTCCCCAGACTTACCCAGCTGGTAACACTCTTTCCCAGAGCTCAGAACCTAGAATGGTGATGATGCATTTCATGTCACGTGATTATGTCACCACCACTCACTTCTGAGTTTAAAGGTTGCAGTGTCCCTACAGCCAGTGGTAAGAGGCTCTGGGTGGGTGGGACAGCTTTTGAAAGTATGCAAAAACCATGAGTGGAAGCTCTGTCTGCTGTGGGAAGCCTCTTCCTGCCGTTTGCAGCGTTGTACTGCAGTCTCCCTGCCGGGCAGCCCCAAAACATTTGGGAACCCTTAACCTAGAGGAACAGGATGTACTGTAAGCCACTGGGGAAGCTTCCTGCTTCATGAGTAACACATTTAAACTCAGTGCTATAGGCTCCCATAATACAGCAAGACAAAATTTCAAGCCATTTTTAAATTAAGTTATTAATGCAGTAATAAAATTTTTACCTGACGCCCATGACTCGCAAAAGTTCTACACCCTCACTGCAGATGTCAATCCATATGCAAATATTCCGTTGAGCCTCTTACCTGTACAGTTGCAAGAGAAGAGAAAATATCTTCCCATAGTAGTCCAGAAATGGAGCAACATGATCCATAAGGGAAAGGAACTCTACGATCCAAGGCACGGTCAAGACAGTGCAGCGTTTCTCAATCGATCGCCTCAGCAGCTTCAACACATCCAGCACAGGAAGGGTCTTGAGGAGAAAAACACACACTGGAAAATGTTGGAGAAATTATCTTCTGGTGTGTACTTACATTTTTAAATGAATTTCTACTTTCTAGACATCTTTTCAATCGCATGACAAGTCACACCACCATAAGGCACCACCTGTGTCTCTCCCTCTCTCTCTTTCCAAGAAGGCTGAATACTACCCAAACCAGCCCTGCTACTGATTTTGATCTCATAAACACATAACAAGGAATTACTACTGCTTAGGTAAATTACTGGTGGTTATTGCTTTGCTATCAATTCCCCTCCATTATTTACTAATACAATGCTTCCCAAACTGTGGGTCAGGACCCATTTGTGGGTCACGACCTGATTTCTGGTGGGTCCAATAGCAGCTGAGTAGAGCCTCCTATGATGCTCTACTCATACAGGTGATGGAAGAATAAGATAACTAATTGCCTCTAGCACTGAGGCTTTTGAAAAATCAGATAGCTGCTTACTGTCCTGCAAACAGCTAAGCTCACTCCTGCAGTTATTAAGAAGCTGAGATCCTACAGTTTGCAAGGATGTGTAAATTTAGGGAGAAAAGTGTTGGAGCATCTTTTACTTACAAAATAACTAGGAAAACGTATTTTTTCTGGATTTTTTTAAAGTCTTGAAAACCTAAGTGGGTCCCAATAGAGCAGTGATTTTCAACCTTTTTCATTTCATGGCACATTCAGAAAGTATTAACATTGTCAAGGCACACCATCAGTTAACAATTGACAAGGCACACTGCACTGCTGGCCAGGGGCTCACATCACCCAATGGCCCTACTAATATATGATCTTCCTCCAAACTCCCGCAGCACACCTGCAGACCATTCACAGCACACCAGTGTGCCATAGCACAGTGGTTGAAAACTGCTGCAAAAGTGTCATTTTAAGAAGTGCTGCCTCCCTCCAGTCCACTGCCAATTGAGCCAGCCTCCTTACCAGCCCCTTCTGCCACACAGGCACTTTAAAAGCGGAGGAGGGAGCAAAGCAAGAAAGTAACCGCCAGCTTTGTGCACTCTGAAGTTGCATGAGTTCCGACTGGGGGAACACTCATCGTATGAAACAGTTATGTCTAGATGAATAAGAACATAAGAACAGCCCCACTGGCTCAGGCCATAGGCCCATCTAGTCCAGCTTCCTGCATCTCACAGCGGCCCAACAAATGCCCCAGGGAGCACACCAGATAACAAGAGACCTCATCCTGGCGCCCTCCCTTGCATCTGACATAACCCATTTCTAAAATCAGGAGGTTGCGCATACACATCATGGCTTGTACCCCATAATGGATTTTTCCTCCAGAAACTTGTCAATCCCCTTTTAAAGGCGTCCAGGCCAGACGCCAGCACCACATCCTGTGGCAAGGAGTTCCACAGACCGACCACACGCTGAGTAAAGAAATATTCTCTTTTGTCTGTCCTAACCCGCCCAACACTCAATTTTAGTGGATGTCCCCTGGTTCTGGTATTATGTGAGAGTGTAAAGAGCATCTCCCTATCCACTCTGTCCATCCCCTGCATAATGTTGTATGTCTCAATCATGTCCCCCCTCAGGCATCTCTTTTCTAGGCTGAAGAGGCCCAAACGCCGTAGCCTTTCCTCATAAGGAAGGTGTCCCAGCCCCGAAATCATCTTAGTCGCTCTCTTTTGCACCTTTTCCATTTCCACTATGTCTTTTTTGAGATGCGGCAACCAGAACTGGACACAATACTCCAGGTGTGGCCTTACCATAGATTTGTACAACGGCATTATAATACTAGCCGTTTTGTTCTCAATACCCTTCCTAATGATCGCAAGCATAGAATTGGCCTTCTTCACTGCCGCCGCACATTGGGTCGACACTTTCATCGACCTGTCCACCACCACCCCAAGATCTCTCTCCTGATCTGTCACAGTCAGCTCAGAACCCATCAGCCTATATCTAAAGTTTTGATTTTTCGCCCCAATGTGCATGACTTTACACTTACTGACATTGAAGCGCATCTGCCATTTTGCTGCCCATTCTGCCAGTTTGGAGAGATCCTTCTCGAGCTCCTGACAATCACTTCTGGTCTTCACCACTCGGAAAAGTTTGGTGTCATCTGCAAACTTTGCCACTTCACTGCTCAACCCTGTCTCCAGGTCATTTATGAAGAGGTTGAAAAGCACCGGTCCCAGGACAGATCCTTGGGGCACACCGCTTTTCACCTCTCTCCATTGTGAAAATTGCCCATTCACACCCACTCTCTGTTTCCTGGCCTCCAACCAGTTCTCAATCCATGAGAGGACCTGTCCTCTAATTCCCTGACTGTGGAGTTTTTTTCAGTAGCCTTTGGTGAGGGACCGTGTCAAACGCCTTCTGAAAGTCCAGATATATAATGTCCACGGGTTCTCCCACATCCACATGCCTGTTGACCTTTTCAAAGAATTCTATAAGGTTCGTGAGGCAAGACTTACCCTTACAGAAGCCATGCTGACTCTCCCTCAGCAAGACCTGTTCATCTATGTGTTTTGAGAGCCTATCTTTGATGAGGCATTCCACCATCTTACCCGGTATGGATGTTAGGCTGACCGGCCTATAGTTTCCCGGGTCCCCCCTCTTTCCCTTTTTAAAAATAGGCATGACATTTGCTATCCTCCAATCCTCTGGCACTGTGGCCATTTTGAGGGACAAGTTGCATATTTTAGTCAAGAGATCTGCAACTTCATTCTTCAATTCCTTAATAACTCTTGGGTGGATGCCATCAGGGCCCGGTGACTTATTGATCTTTAATTTATCAATGAGGTCTGAAACATCTTCTCTTTTAACCTCTATCTGACTTAACTCCTCGGTCAGGAGGGGCCATTTGGGCAGCGGTATCTGCCTGAGGTCTTCTGCTGTGAAGACAGATGCAAAGAACTCATTTAATTTCTCTGCCATCTCTAAGTCTCCTTTTATCTCCCCTTTCCCTCCCTCACCATCCAGAGGGCCAACCGCTTCTCTGGCTCTCTGGAGAGAGTCAGCCTCTCTCCAGTCATGGACACATTATTTACATACGCACTTCTGTTAGGCAAGTTTGACTAGCTACATACATGGTTCCGTAAAGTCACTGCAGACTCCTGCTGGTCTCCAGTTGGTGGCTCTGCTGTACGATAGGGTAGGAAAGCAAGGAATCCAAAAAACTTTGCCAAGAGTCGGAGGCTCATAAGGACTGCAGCAAAACGCTTCTTTTCATCCTGAAATGGAAAGGTCAGGCAAGTTATAGTCACGCAGCTGATTACATGATACAATGATGATTCCTTCCTGTGACAAAAAACACTAAAGTTCTCTGTTCAGGGAAAAAGGAGACAAGTTATGTGGCCTCCAAATACAGAAGTTTAAAAGTAGTTCTGAGCTGAACTGGGGTGGTGAGGAGAATGTTTATTTAACAGACATTAAGCGCCTCTCCCCTCAGTAACACACCCCTTTTTGATTAGTTGTTCAATGGAAGTTTGAAAGGATTTGCAGCATGCTCCTCCTCAAAATAATATGAAAATGAGTCTCTTTGCTGCCATAAACAGCACCTGTTTCAATACTATTTGCTTTCAAATTGCATTCTTTCTCCTGGGAACAGTAACATTATCAATTCTGATTTGGCAACAGGACAACAGCATTGTTTTCAAGAAGAGTACCCAGTTGAAAACAAACACCACAAAACAAAACAGGAGCCAATCAGGACTGCTAACATCAACAAACAGATAAGTACTGAGTTGGGGAATACTTCAGGGCCTCTGAAAGCACCTCTTACCCACACCACATTTATGCCAAAAGTGTTCTATAGGGAATATTTAGCTCAACCTCTCATTAAAAATAGCACTACATGTACAAGTCTAGCTTTGCACTCAACAGGAGGGTGTCTATGGATCTATATGGCCATGATTGTAGAATGCAATATCCAGCAAGTCCTGACAAAATACTACTTTTGCAACAAACCCCAAGGAATAAATGGTCCATTTCTGATGAAGATAGAATGGCTTTTCTGATTAAGTGTGGGACTCCTAAACTTAAGACACCCATTTCCTCCCCCCCCACCCACAAAAGGCTTCACTATCACCACCCCACCCTCTACAAGGTAGGGTTCTGGAAGAACACTCACCTTATCTTGCAACAGGAATGATATTTAAAATATATGCAAACACAATTTTGGGCAAACAAATTGTATACAACCCATTTCATTTCAAAATCATTTTCTCTAATCACAGATATTTTTTATAATGTAGAGGTTGAAAGGTTGAAGATACTCTGTCTGGAGAGCCAAATTATGCTACAACTCAAGTTAAGGTATTGTAAGTTAGCATTACAGGGTGCTGGAGTGACTTCCAAAAGAAAGTTTATACAGCAAGCACTGTCCTAACTCATATGAGCTTGCCAAACCCGAGGCGCTCCTCTCTGGCCAGTCTTTAGAGAATGTCCAACTGGAGAGTAAGGGGACAGGGTATTCTCAGGTATTCTCAGTGTATTCACCATCTTTGTGGGGAGCTCAAACAAGCTCCCTCTGTTCCCATCTTAGGTGGATGTTAAAAGCTTTAATCATTCCAGAAAGCTGGATTTTGGCCTTTCAATAAATTGTACACTGCTCTTGTTTAGATTTAAGTTTCAACTGTGTTTTATTGACAAGGTATCTATAACCAAAATAAAGACCCTGTGAGAGCGAAGATTCCGTTACAACAGATACAATGAGGCTTGTTCACACTACCTATGCAGTATTATAAATACAAAGTGAACACTGATTTCACAATAAGACTGGTTCAGTGAGCAGCATTTTAGAATACTTATTCTGGGACCATGCAAAGTACCTGTTCATCCATTGCTTCTCCATCAGTGGGCTGATGCTCCACCAAGGCAAGGCCATCCAGCTCAAGTATTTGCAGACACAGACTGTCCATCAGGTGCTGATTAAACTGGTAGCTTTCACCAAAAAATGAACAACAAGCCCTTTATGAGAACAAGTCAAGCTCAGCTCAAGTGGAATAGTCAACACAAGACAAGAACATATCTTCAACAAAGAGCTTCAACATTCTTCCAGTTTGAAGCAGCAATGACTGCCAGACAAACAGATTCCCTAGGCAGATTCAGTCTGCCTAAGAGAAACGAAGGGCCCTAAAGTCAATGCACCATATAGCCACTGCTACACCAACTGAAGGTGCTGGTGATTACTTTTAAAGCCATACACAGCTTGGAGCCAGGGTACCTGAAGGACCATACCCGTTGCGGTATGAAATGGTCTGCTCCTTAAGATAAAGGGGGTCTTGCCACAGTCCAAAGTTTGAATGGTGGCAACACATTGGAGGGCCTTCTCCATGGTGGAGCCCCAGATGTGGAAGTCCCTCCCCCCTGAATTTAGGCTGGCTATCTCTCTTCTGGTGTTCCACTGGCACTTGAAAACCTTTTAGTTTCTTTCTACCTTTTCTGAATTAAGGTGATCTCTCTCCCTTTCTGTCTGAGTTTGCTTTCTTATTTTTGGTTCCTATGTATGAACCCTGCTAACTGGGCAAAGAGGCACTGTTACAATTGTTGCTCCTCATATTTAGTAGGGGCAGAGTAACCATCATTCCAGCATAGTGCCTTTCCTAGTGGATGTTTACTGGTGTTCTTCATTTTTTAAATTATGAGCCCTTTTGGGACAGGGACCCATTTAGTTATTTGATTTTCTCTATAAATCACTTTGTGAACTTTTGGTTTACAAGCAGCCTTGAGTGCTCCTTTCTGGAAAGGCAGGATATAAATTCTACTAATTAATTAATTAATTAATTAATTAGTAGTATAAGGAAGTATAAGTAGTATAAGGAAATAAGCTTTTAATTAATTAAATTAATTAATTAAATATTCCTTTTTAAAAAGTACCATCAGTATAGAACCTCCACAAGGAAGTTTCTTGCCAACATTTCTAGGGGCTGAGTTCAAAGAACTGTGAACAGAAAGAAAACTGCTCTTAGCGCAGCTCCACCAATTGCTTGTAAAAAAGCCTGGACAAGAGTTCACATAGTGCTACACAAGTGTTCTCTACACATGTTTTCATGATTTCACTTGGAAAGCAGAAGAGCACCTTTGGGTTTAGTTTCACTTTGCTCAGACAGCATTTTAGCATGAGCTATAAAGTAGACTTTTTGTGCACAGAACACACTTTCTGTCTGCAGATGGCAGGGCTAGATTTGAGTGTAACCACATATGGGTGTGTGTGATAGAGAGGTCTTATTTTAAAATTAAATAGTCCCTAGTCTTTGCAGCCATGAATAGGATTACATTACAAATGTGCAATGAAATTGCCAAACATTTTACAGAGGTTTATCTGTATTTTGCATAATTTGGCAGAGCAAACTTCAGAACTATCTCAGATGTTTGTTTCGCCAGCACTGAGCATCATTAAACAGCTACCAAGGAGAGCAAGACAACTGTACATGCCAGAAAATAGAGTTGGTGCTTAGTAAACCTGCCACGTGGTAACAAGGGTTTATGTTCTGCACAGACACTCTTCAATAGCTTCATCCAAATTAACCTAAACCATGTAGATGGGCACTTTTCAGAACCAAATCAATACTGAGGTAAGTGTCTCCGATACTAGCCACAACTCATTCAGATACAGCATAGATACAAGGAGGAACAAACAACTAACCTTCCCGCACTGAGGATGAAGTCCTTGAAGAACTGTTGGCACCCAGGGAATGAAGGGGGTGGGCAAGGTCCTCTGATGCTTTGAGAGACAACAAATCTCTCTTGCAGCCTCTTCAGTCGGTTCAGGTTGTCAGAACCCAGCATATTAAGAACATCCTGATCGGGGGTGTCTCCCCAACTTGTGCCACCACCAACTGGACTTTTACACATCTTTGGCAAAGAGAACAAGGAAGATAAGAAAAGCATAAGATTTTTCTTCCTCTAGCACAGGGCTTTCCAGACTCCAGCCCATGGGCCAGATCCAGCGCCCTGTTTAATCCCGCCTCCCATGAGTGGTGGTTACCATTCCACCAAAGCGCCACATCTTATTGTCCTCCACTGCTGTACAGGGACACTCCGGGCTGTCATATCTGACCAAATATCCTGTTGGACAGCCTGGTGGGTCACTGGGCAATAGAGTCCAGAGTCTAGACACTGGTTGAGCAATAGAGTCGTTGTCCAGAGTCCTTGTACAGCAATGGATGGCAATAAGACATGGCACTATAGCAGAATGTTAAGCACCAGTCGGGACAGGTCTTTCCGGGACGCAGCGGTCTCCAGTTTTGAGACCACTGCTCTAGCACATAAATGCTCATCATGATATCTAATCCTTGACATTTGTCCAGCAGCCTTTAATTTATGGAAGATTCCCGTAAGTTGCATCATACATAATTTGACACATGTGTATCACTCAGCAACTTGCAGCAGGGTTCACACATAAACGTTCACCCCTTTTGATGAATACAACATAATGATGATTTGCATGTGTGAAGCCACAGCCAGGGATTAAAAAGCACAGATCTTCAAAATACAGTACATTAATAATAACTGTCATATTCTGCTGAGCTTTTTTTTACCACTCCTGCTGCAAAGTTCAGGGTTAAGCTGGATCTGAATTCATGCTGCTGCACATCCCTGAATGCAAATTGGGACTCTATATCCTTTTGTTTTTGTTAACAATCTCACCTTATAGTTCTATTATCAAAAGGAGCAAAACGATGTAAAGTCTCAGTTTGCATTCAAGGACACGCAAGAGAATTAGGCTCAAATCCAACACTATTCAATATTTTCTGAAAGCTTTCTTTCCTTGAATGCAAATTTCAGAAAATTCTCAAAATGTGTTTGGACTTACAAGTTACCACAAGCATAAAAAAATGGCAGACCTCACAAAAGCAATGTTTACAAGGAGTGTAAACTAATTGCAGTACAGGTTCTTACCAATAAAGCAAAGGGTCATTTATTCCCATTTCTTTCTATTACAGAATTTTCAGAACTTTCTTGGAACACCCCATACAAAACAATTACAATCCCTTCAACCAAGTTTATTTTGAGGGATAGGTAAAAATATGAATCAGATCCATAAACAAAACACAGGAAAAAACAAACTGGACTTGTTAACAATTTGCACTGCTTCATCACAGGGTCTCAAGTGTGACAATTTTTTTTAAGTCAGTCTGTTCTTATCTGACCTGTTCTTTGTAGAATCACAGGCTAAAAATAAAATTAATAATGAAAAGGTTCTGTGAAGGCAAACTTATTTCATAAGGTTAGGACAACAACAAAACATACACACAGGGCCCAATCCTATCCAACTTTCCAGCACCTGTTCAGTCGCAATGCAGCCTCCCCACCAAAGGATGCAGCACACACCCCATTGGCACGGCTGTACTAGCGCTGGAAGATTGGATAGGACACACACCCAAATATTAAAAAATGAATAATTGCTTTCCATCAGTGAGCACCACTGCAGCTGTAATCCAGTTATGCAGCATGAAACAGTAATGAGGTCCAGCAGTTTCTGTAACCCAAACCAGGAACTATTAAGTGGATGTAGCAACTAAGGTTCACACGTATATCTGTTTCCATGTTTCCTGTACGCAAGATTCTGGCTGTACAAATTAAAATTTTGAATTATATTCCACTGCATGATTTAACTTTATGTCTAAGAAATAAACTGAGAAAAAGTTTTGCTACCATGAAGTCTTGCTATGACACAGTAAAACATACTGTTTTCTTATGAGAAACACAAATAATTCTTTACCTGAAGAAGCTGTTTCTGAAAAAGCCTGGCAAAATGGCTGTAGTTGCTGGATGTTGAAAGGTGAGCCATCATAACCCTGTGGACCAAGAACCAAAAGCTACTACTGCACTACTACAATTATGTCACGGGAAACTCACTAGTTCACATGTTAATATCTATGAGGGTATTTAGGAGAAGAAATTGCCTAACTGAATTAAATATTTTACAGATTGTGAAAAAGTTGCTTTTCTTTCTAATTCTATGTGAGCTAAGAAGCATCTCCAGACTCTGCAAAAAAAAAAAGAGCTGCATTCCTTCTCCTGCTGTGCCAACCAAGTGGCTAACTCAAATGCAACAGAGTGCAAGCTCTCATGCTCATACTTCAACAAAATTACAAGCTTCAGAATTAGCTTTTGTCATCAACTAAACCAAAATGAAATGAGAGCAGCCACATGGAGATACCTTCCCAAACGCTAGACATGAAGAGACTAGTAGACCCACTCCATCAGCCTGCATAAAAGTCAATGCCAAAAATCCATCTGTCTAAGGATAAGTTCCCCCCCCCTTTTATTCTTATGTTGTTTTTGGATAATAAAACTAAAGCTGCTCACATGGCATTAACAATACAATGACTCTTAAAAATAACAGCCCAACACAACTACATCTATTAATTAGATCCATATTCTATTGTCCATGGAACAAAAGAATACAATGCCTGATGAAATATCATTCTTAATAGCTGCCCAAAGGCCAAAAAAGCTGGGAGAGCCAAGACCTCCTGGGGGGTGGCGGGAGAAGGCAAGTTCCAAAGCTGGACACTACTACAGAAAAGGCCCTGCTTTGATTGGTGCTTACTAATCAAAATTCAAATATTCAGAGCAAAGATGCTCAAAAATACGCAGGGTCTTCTCATCAGGGTACTACCTTCTATGTGCAATATGAGTAGCGGAGGAGAAGCATGCAAGCATTAGACCTGCTCTGAATCATGTTCAATGTAGAAATGAAGGCAGCAAAGGAATGCCTAACAGAGCAAGAGCTGGGTTGCAAAAAAAAAAAAAGACAAGCAACAGAAGAATAGGCTGACTGAACTTCCATGTCCAATAAAAATGTTTCAAGAAAAGAAAATTGATCTTGTCTTTCAGAACTAAATACAGTCTATGTGTGATATTCACAAAGGCATTAGTGTTCTCCAGCTTTAATAACACAGACCTGCAAAACCGAGTGTCAGAAAATTTTTTATAGTGGTTTTATATGAATTTAGGATGCTGTATTGGAATCTGGAACGATCTGGCGAGGAGGTAGATGTGGTATCAGCACCCTTACCTTTAAGGGTAAGGCCTGGGCATCCAGCAGAGTGTGCTGCACAGCTGCAGCCACTGGAAGGCAATAGCGCCCTCGGGCATAAAAGCACCTGATGAAGGGAGAGTTTGGTGTGAGCAGCAGAAGGAGGAAAGCTTGAGGAAGGATAGACTGGACACTGGACTGAAGAATTGATGGCTAATGGACTGATGTGTGAATGGACTTTGGAAAGCTGCTGGAGCAGAAACTACTGGAGACACTAAGACTGATGTTTGGCTGCTGTGCCCAAGACCTGCTGAGGACCAAGGGGCTGCTGTAGTGGCAGGAGGCTGCTGGCAGGAAGGAGGACCTCTGTAAGTTGTTTAACTTACAGAGTTAAGGCGAGCTACCCTGGTGGTGGGGCCCAGCAGTACTGCAGGGCAGAACCAGAGTCATTTTTGAGGAAAGAAGGGGAGCTAATTAGCTAAAGTGGGCATAATTCTCCAGGTGGAGCTTGGACCGGGAATCTGGCAGAACAGATGCTGATTCCAAAAATGGCATCAGTTTTGCCCTATGACAGGGATGCCCAAACTTTTTAGCAGGAGGGCCACATCATCTCTCTGTGTCAGGGCTGGGAAAAAAAAGAATTTACAATTCAAATCTGAATAAATTTACATAAATGAATGTTAGAGATGGAACATATGAATAAATGAAGGTCTTGCAATAGCTCAAGGCCTATGAAAGGCCTTGTCAAAGCAAGGCCGGCCTTTCCTTTGCTGCCACTGCTACATCACAGACATGAAACAGCAAGCAGTGGAGGGAGCCCTGGTCCCACAGCTCACAAAAGAAGTTAAACAGTCACTCTCACACTTAGAACAGTTGCATCAGGCATTTCACTTTTTGATGAAACATAGCAACTGACTGCTCAGTGGAACACACCAGACATCAGTAATAAACTTATGCATTCAGCATTCTACAAGTTAAATGTTACAAATTCTTGATTTAAATCATTGCAAAGATTCCTACCTGATCCTGTCGCCCAGGCATCTCTCAAAATCCCAGCCTGTTTTTTCATGGTTATCTTCCCATTCACGCAGCAGTTCATAAAAAATGTCCCTATTGAAATGAGGTTGACATGTCAACTCATTGCCTTTCAACAGACAAATTCACAGCCAGTGGCGCAGCTAAGGGAGTGCAGGAGGTAGCAGTTGCACTGGGCATCAAGCTTTAGGGGGCAACAAGCTGAGCTTGACATTAGTGGACAAAATTAAGAAAATCTTGGTATGTATGAATAATACCATCATGTTATATATCATTGGAAAGGTAATTTAATGCTGAACGCAATGAAGCAAACTGTATTGGAATATCTGTATTCGATCAAAAGTTATGGCCAATTAACCAGAACATAAAAACACAACTGCCTTATGGAACAAAAAACTCAAACTGACCTATGAGACAGAACGTTCTGAGAGCCAAAGACATGTTATTATGTTATTGACATGTTGTAATGACATGCTATCATGATACAACATGAAACCAATAAGGTGTTAATAATAGTCACCTCTCATTTCCATGTATCACAATACAGTTACCCCTGCTAAATGGGTAAAAGGCACTTTTTCAAGTGGTGCCCCTCTTATATTTATCAGGGGGAGAATAAACATCTCTCTTCAGCCCAGAACAGTGTGTCGAACCAATCAGAGGCACACTTTTTATTTATTTACTTAAATTTGATCTTCTTTCAGGGGGGGAATATAAATCTTCTTTGACCCCCCAGGTAGCAGACAGATGCCTTAGCTATGCCACTGACTTGGGGGAGGCAGCAGAGCAAGTAGGTGGTGAGCTGCTGGGGGAGGAGGTGGGTTCCCCCCAATTTTCACTTTTAAAAAGCCCGGGCGTGATGTCACTTCCAGTTGTGACATCATTTCCAGGGCAACATTTTGAGCTTGGCACCGGGCTACATGATCATTACCTACGCCACTGCTCACAGCAAACAGATCTGCAACCAACACACATCAATAGTGCTTATGGTGTTATATTTATCTACATGTACCAGATAGGTGACAAAGCTTAGCCAACTGGCTTCGCCAGAAGAAAATGTGTTACTCTCTATGTGAAGTGGGTCTCCAACTGGGCGCTTCCGCCCACCCTTGCATCCAAATGGCTTCAAGTAGGAGCTATTCAGGAGGCACTGGGTGACCCACAGGTTTCTTCCAGGTCACGCCAGGTCAACAACCCACTCCACTGGCCTCCAAAGGCTTCTGGAGACAAACCAGAAGTAGCTTTCGGAGGCTTCTGCAGGCTATTGTGAGGCCTGCAACGACCGGAAGAGTGGGTTACCAGCCTGATACAACGCAGAGGAGGCCTCCGCAGCACCACCAGGAGTGTCATGTCCCACCACAGAGGACAAGGTGGGTTGTGGCACCAATAAGACTGGGAACTGCCAACAAGAGAGTAATGTAAACAACTTTTTTCACATTTCACAACTTGTTTATTGTATTATTTTACAATAATAGCGATGTTGGACTTAAGTACAGCCTCTGGAAGCTAACCTGCACTTAAGTAGGAGAGCTGGTATATCTTTAAAGCCCAAATAGTTTACAGCAAAAGTACCTAAAGGATCACTCCCCTTTACAAAGACACCCATGCCCCGAGGTGATGAATCACAGCTGATGACTCATAACCACTCTGTGATGAAAAACAACTCACCTTTGCTTCTTAAATATGTGAAATGCCTTATCACTGGAAAAGTTAGAGCGATTATCAGTTTCAGGTTGGAATGAAACTGACTGCACACAAGAAGGCAACAATAGAGAAACCTGTTCAATATATAAAAATATATAGTTATTGGAGTTTAACCTGTAGAGCACCAAACATAAGCACAAAATGCACCGTGTTCTCTATTTTTCCTGAACTTTATGTAGCAAGGAGTTTGAGCACAACATCTGGTCAACTTCAGTGATACAGCATGCAGATTAGACAGTTTTCATTAAATCAAGCTTTTCAAACCCACAGAATGTTAGTCACTCGTTATTTCAGAGTGCTATTTTTTAAAACACACCGATACACCAAAAGTCATTTCCCATTCTTCCAACTGCAACTGTCACTCTAGCTCACTAGTTCCCAGCCCATGGTCCACAAGACCCTGAGACGTGGTCTGTGAGGTCTCAGGAAGAAAAAAAAAACCCACCTTCAATCTACCTCCAGTATATCACCAAGTAAGCACTCCCCAACAGACCTCCAAAGAGGGCAGAGAGCAGACCTCCTGCAGATGCAGCCGGTACTGAAGTGGGTGGTCCATTCTCCACCCTCTTTGGTAGCCTGTAGAGGAGCACTCGCTCAGAAGACACTTCCCCATGGACCAACAGAGAAAGCAAAGAATATGGACCCCCACAGCCGGTACTGAAATTTCGACTGCAGCTGTGGGTGATCCGCTCTCCGTCTTCCCGGATAGTATGCGGGGGAGTGCTCGCTTGGGAGATGAACCATCAGAAACTGCAGAGAACAGACCACCTGCAACAGCAACTGGCACCTCCAGCGTCTTGCAAAGCCAGAACCCGCCCCACAAACCACCAGATATGGCTGAGAACAGACCACCCTCAGCCAGCACTTCCAATGCCTCATGAAACAAGCACTCTCCCCCACCAAGAGGGAAGAGAACGGACCACCTACAGCGCAGCCTGCAACAAAATTAGTAACCCACAAATCTATGAAGAAACCTAACAAATCTCTAATAACTTCTCCAATTATTACACATTTAATTGTAATTTTTGAGTGCGGAGGATTGCATGTAGTCCATGACAATTCCAATTTTTGCCTCAGTGGTCTGTGAGTTTCTTAATGTCAGGAACCACTGATCTAGCTGCATGGAGAGTCTTCTGTGCAACATCTGTGCACACATATGTCCCAAAATTGACCTCTGCTGTGAAACAAGAAACACTGGATACCATAAACCAGTGAACAAGGATACTAAAGAAAAATGGCTTTAAAACCCAGAAAAGATTGAGAAAAATGCATTTGTACACAATTCTTCAGGTATCTGCTTGGCTTTTACCTTTGCTGTGCTTGTTTCATAGGCAGCCACAAGCTTCTCATGAACTCCAGGGGAAAAGGATGCTATCCTGTCATTATCAGCTAAGAGCTTCAATGTCCCTTTTTCTAAATGAGATATAATTCTGTCAACACAAAAGCAACAAAGAAGAGAAACAACTATGTTAACTGAATGATCAAATTCAAACAAAATCTACACCAAATGCTAGCCTAAAAGGACAGGTTAAAGGAAAAAGGATATCTTAAGGTTTCTTTTAGCTCTAACAGCACTGGAAGCAGATCACCAGGTTCCAAGAACAATTGTATTACATTGTTACATAGTAAAACTGCAGATCAGCAGAAGCTACATTTAGATTAGAAGATAGAAGAAAAATGTTCTAATTTAAGAATGAGTTTTAACAGCGTGCAATACTATACAAGTCATTAAAAGTCATAAAGTGATACTGCAATAAAGCAAGCATTCCAACTACCAAACATGAGTATATACATATGCACTTATAAAAATATCCCAAGCCATTCAACTTACTCAAACTGATAATCCAAGACTTGCACAGCAAAATAGACACAATTGTGTACACTACGGAAGTGTTGCCTCTCTACTAGATCTAAATAAAAAAAGAGTAAAGCAACTGGTTATATAAGGCAGACTTTTTAAAATATAACTTTACATAACTAGATGCTGTAGATAATATCTACAGAGGAAAAACCAACCCATTATAAGAACTCCATCCGTGTAACATCCATGAAACAGAAACAGATCAGTCAATGATTACCAGTAGAGTAGCAGCTATCTTGGTCTAATGCAGTGTACACAACAGACACTCTTGTAGTACCTAACAGATTAAACCAGAGGTTCCCAGACTGGAATGCTGCAACATCCCAGCCAAGGAACCTCTGCTGCTGCCCTTTTGAGGGGTAGGGCGACAGAGACTATGGCAATGTGATCACCATGATTACACTGCCGCCAAGGAGCAAAGGGGTTTATTTAACTTACCTAGGGGTCACTATGGTTCTCCAGAGCATCTAGGAAGCCAGCAGCCCCTTCTGCAGGCCTCCTTGCAACTCAAACTGCTGTAAATAGAGGGGATGAAAAGGCACTTCTGGTTTTCGTCGCAAAACTGGAAGAGGAATTTAGCTATTTACAGAAGTTTAGAGGTGTGGGGAGGCCTGCAGAGAGGGCTGCCAGCTCTCCGGAGAGCCACAGCGACCACCCAGATAAGTTTTAAAAAACCCTTTCCTACTCAGCTGCAGTGCAATCTTGTTAATTGCGTCGCTGCTCCCTCCCCTCCAAACACTTAAAGAGAGAGTTTGGGAACTTCTGGATTAACCAATCAAAGTAACAAATCCCTGCTTCCTACACCAGTCATTTTTCTCAAATACCTAACGAAAGGTATACGCCAACAGTCTACACTATACCCTATGCTGCCTTGGGCATTTCCCCTGGGATAAGAAAGGCAGGGTATAAATTTTTTAAATAAATATCAGTAGGATCCTGGAAACAGTATCATAAGCAAAGACAACTTGCCCTCTGAAGTTGTAACAAGCTGGTGTGAACTGGAAATCATTCCTTATTTACAGTTCAAAATCTCACTTTCTCCATCCACATATCCCCAGTGTGTTCTTCCCCCACCCCTGACAGCAGGTACTCCTGGTCAAATACTATACTATCAAACACTATGCAAATATAAATATAAGATCAAATACTATAAAATTAGATTCTATATGTATAGTTAAGTTTCAACTCCTAAAGGAAACCAGACAGATCAACAAGAATAAATAACATACCCAACACTTTTATTGTTACTAAATTTCTAATGTGGAATTTCCCACTAAGCTTACATTTGACAATGGTATAACTTTCACTGTTAAATCTTTAAACTGTACAAGTTTTTAAAACATGAATGGCTCTGCTCATGTTTAGTGTGTTGCAATTTGTATCCTAAGAAAGTCAAGGATCCTTATCAACACAACTTCCCACCTTTATGCTCTTCACTGAAATCTAGGTCAGTCTCCCCATATTCCACAGAAGAAGTTCCCTTGGATGTTAACAGCTGCAACACAAAGAAAAGCTCCAAGAAGATATTTGGCACCAAGTTTTCTGCAAAGAAATTGAAGGTATGGAGCTATTACTTCAAGGACCTTAGATTTGCTCATTTTGAAAATGTTCTAGCCCTACACCACTGATCTCAGTTTAAAGTATCAAACTTAATTTTAAAACATTGGATATTAAAATATCCACCACTCTAAGGTCAGCACAGAACTTGTTTAAGTCCACAGCAATGCCGTTTTTTAAAAGATATATTAATTTTCTTCCTTTTTAGATTTCCAAAGTCATTTATAAGCGATCACACACAAGGCCTGGTCTGCTTATACAGGTGTGACCCTGGTACCTGCGGATCCATCATCTGTACATTTAACTCACTGGAGATGCCCACAGATGTAAGGGTCAGCATTTAAATGCTTAAAAATGAAAAAAGCATACCAAAATCACATTTCTTACTTTCTTGTATTTGCATGGTCAAACTGCAGAGTTTCCAAGTCTCTCAGGGCTAAAAATAGCTCCAAAGTTAAACTTCTGGTTCTTACAGAGGTTCTTTGCTCCTCCCAGCATCACCCCAGAATGCACTGCGATAAACACATTTCTGCAATCTTCCTTAACTTGCATACATTATACAGAAAAGGTTGAGCAAAATCTGATTTCCCTGACACAAATTTCCGAATTCTTTTTTAGTGCAGAGTACACTGAACCCAGCATAAAATGTGCTTTTCTTTAGGCTTTTACATGTGGAAAGGAGTTGGATGACTAGGGAAAACACTGCATTTTTCCCATGAAAGGCCATGTAAAATTTCACAACTCCTAAAACTTTAGTTTAAGGACATTGTTACAGGTTGCTATTTTGAGCATAATCCCAGATCAATATGAACTCAAATATCAGTGAAAGATCTTTCCACCTCTTTACCTGCTATGCAAGATGAATAAAGTTGAGCCAGCTGTTCTAACTGTTTCCTGAAGGAGACCTTATTGACATCTGCAGAAGTTACCAAATGGTTTTCAGTGAGACTTGCATTCCGACCAAAATTAGGTTTGATAGGTGTGCCAGAATCCAGAGGTGATCCTGACGGGGAAGCAGTGTGATTCAACAATTTGGACCTGTAATTTAAAATCAAGAACCAAACACAAAGAATAGCAAGCAGTTTGGTGAAGGCAAAGAAGCTCCTACTCCACCATGCTGACTGGTGAAATTCCATCATTTATCAAAGTAAAGAATGGAACTTTTTCAGAAAAATACATATTGCCAAAGACAGCCTTTAATAAAGTTTTCCACTGTATGTGTCATATTTAGCAAAATAATAGCAAAGTTCTTCACTATTACAACCATCAAGAGTTACAGCACCGACAAGAGGCACTAAGAATTCCTTTTGCGCTGAAAAATTGTCAATCTTGTTGCTGGAGAAAATATGAAAAAAAATTCATATACTACTTCCCAATGAAGTTTTTAAAGCACTTGACACAGATAAAGGAATGAGAAGATGACTCTCGCTCTCTCCCAAAGGGGCTCAACACCCTTAAAAGAAGTACAGGCATCCACTGCTTAACAACCTTCTGCTTAACAATGGACCTTATATACAACAGTGGTCAAAGCACAACAAAGAGGCTCTTAATGAGGCAGTCAGGACTCCCATAGCTAGCAGCACAGTATCTGTTTACACAACAAAAAAGTCCTTAATGCAAAGAAGAGGCAATCTCCAGTAGCCTGTACAGCCAGCTTGTTTCTGGCAGGGAGTGTCTGTTTACACAACAAAGGCACTAGATTGGACTGAATGTTTGCTTAACATTATAATTGCATAAACACTGGATTGGAGAACATACCCCCATCCTTAAGTAGAGCACACCTAGGAGATACCAGCAACTATGAAAGAAGCTAAAATGGGATTAAGATACACAGTTGGTCTCCCCTGCTAAATATTAGAGAACCACTACTTTAAAAAGGTGTCTGTTTACCCAATTAAACAGGAGAATGTGTGCAGGAAACAGTCATTTTAAAATTATGTTACAATATTTGCCTATATTCTGACTCACAGATGATCCCACCCTCCTCTGAGTATTCCACCCCAAATCTCCTACCGTTCCTTCTTCAGCATCTCTCTCTCTTCCTGAAGGTTTCCTGGAATGGAGATTGGGTGCATTTCCTGGGCCTCAGAACTGGCTTCAAGGGCCTCAAAACTGGTTCCAAACAAAAAAGCTTGAGATTGGCCAACAGGTGTAGAAGTGAAGCACATCTTGGGCTTAGAGAGGGGTCGCTCAGCACTAACTGGTGTTGGATTGATTCTTCTTGATGGTTTGGTTTTGCTGAAATGGGAATTGAGACTGGATCAAGAGGGACACACACAGTAGAAATCCACCTCAACAGTGGCGTAACTAGCGATTGTGTAGCCTGCAGAACTCGAAGTGATGTCACAACCGGAAGTGACATCATGTCCAGGTTTTTTAAAAAGTGAAAATTGGGGGAAAACCTGCCTCCTCCCGCCCAGCAGTTCACTTGCTTTACCATCTCTCCCCAGCCAGCCAGCCAGCCAGCCAGCCAAAGCATCTATCTGCTACTTTGGGTCAGGAAGATTTTGTTTCCCCCCCTCAACGACAAAATCAAATTTAATTAGTAAGTAAATGAAGCATGCCTTTTATTGGTTAGAGATACTGTGCTGGGATGGAGATGGTTATTCTCCCCCTGCTAAATATAAGAGGAGCACCCACTTGAAAAAGTGCCTCTTTCCCCAGTTAGCAGGAGTAACTGTATTATGATACATGGAAATGAGAGCTGACTCATATTAACACCTTATTGGCTCCATGCTGTATCATAACATCACCACACTGGCTCTCGGAACAATCACTCATAGCTCGGTTTTGAGTTAGGGAAATCCACTTTTTATTCTATAAGACAGGTGTGTTTTCGTTTTCTGGTTAATTGGCCATAACCTTTGATAGAATACAGATATTCCAATGTGGTTTGTTTCATTGCATTCTTCATTAAATTATCTTTCCAATGATATATAACAGGATGGTATTATTTGTACAAAGCAAAATTTTCACAATTTTGGCCACTAGTGCCAAACTCAGCTTGTTGCCTCCCCTAAAGTTTGTTGCCCAATGCAATTACTACCCTCTGCATGCCCTAGCTCTGCCACTGCACCTCTATTTCCCAACAAAGCACTCCTTGCAGATACCATTTTGGGTACTTACCACTGACATTAGATATGCTAAAGTCAAATGAAAATAACAAAATATTTCCCAGCAAAAAGTTTTGACATAACCATGAATTTATGGTCATCTCCCAACCATACCTAGGGCTAAAATATTGAGACATCACTGAAGCCTAGTGGTCAGCGTTCTCATTAATCCCAAAAAGAAAAAAAAAATCAATTTTAAGCATGCTCATTTGGAGCAAGACTTAAGGGGTCCAAGGGAAAGGAGAGACAGAATGCAACTTAAAATGCTGACATTTAGAAAACTGAGCTAGCTGGCAAGCTATTGCCTGGACGTGAAAAGGGGCACTGCAGGCATTACCCTAAGGAGAGAGAAGAGCATGTTAACAGATCAGATTTCCTTATTACCCATATATTCCTCCCTAGTCCAGCCCAACTAATCTATAGTGACCAATATGTAGAGATGTTAGAAAATTGTGCTTTTAGTTTTGCACATTTGGGGTTGCCTTTTTTTTTATTTTTAACAAAAATGAAAAGTGCAGAAAGTGATGCTATGTGTTTTTACTTTATTATCACTGAAAAACCACAACTCTACCGATGAACAAGCACACACTAACAATTTTAGAAATTCTACTTTTCATCATTTGTGGATCCACAATGCCAAGCTGCAAAATTACTTTCTTATCAGAATTACCAAAGGAAAACATGATAGCCTCCCACTAAGACTTACTTTGTCGTTCCAGGAACACTCATGGGTGGAAATTCATCTAAGTCATTTAGGTTAAGCTGATCAGGTGAGGAGCTAGTAGAGACAGGACTTGCTTCACTCTGTTTCCTGAACCCTGAAGAACCCAATGATGAACTGTCACCCTTCATGTCCCCATTCAAGCTTCGTAACTGTTCCTGAGTCACTAGCCGAGCAGAAGCATTTGCTGAACTGCTGCCTCTTCTTCTGCCTCGCCTCACTGTGGCACCACCAAGAAAGCTCCCCAAGTTTGTTTTCTGCGTAGAACGCCTTTCACCACGAGGAAACACAGGGCTTGAACCAAAGCTTGGGCTGGAGTTGAGATCCACATTTTGGAAATCACTGCAGGAACCCAATATACTTGACCCAGATAAGAAAGAAGAACCAAGCGATTCCAAAGTAGAAGCACTGTTATCAGAGCTGTGCAATGCAGCAGGAGTTGTATCAGAAAAAAGTTGTATTCGACTGCTCCCAGATCCTGTAACACTATGAGCCTTCCTTTCAGAACCAGTTCTTTGGTTCCTGTAGTTCCCAGAACTCCCAACCACCTTCGACTTTGGTGTTTTAGCTGGGGTAGATGGCCCATTGGTCAGTATCTGACTGGTCTGTTCCCGTAAGTAATTCAATAAAAAAGGCACAAAGTCTTTCCGAAGTACATTAAGGAGGGCTAGCTTGGGGCAGACTTGGTCTCCCTGCACAAAACAAAAACAAACCACATGAAGCACATTTTTGCTAAAGACATGCAGAAATGGACATCTTTACAATTTTTTGTAATTCATAATAATTGCCTAATAAACACCTCAATTGAAATAAGTCAATTTGAACAGACCCCATTCAAATAATCAAAAACCAAAAACTAGAGAATTAGAGCAAATTTATTGCAAAAGCACCCTTTATTTTTCTTTCATACCCAATTTCATGCTGCATATACCACCTCAGAGATAACAGTGAGAATAAATGCTTGAGTGAAAACTCTACAAACAGAAAAGCGTTTCATAATAAACTGCCTACTCCATTTAATCTGGAAAGGGAAAGATTCATGAAGTCACCCAGGGTAAGTGGAACTTCCTCCCTCCACAAAGGCAGGTTGGCCATAGGTAGGAAGAGAGTTTGTGTACCCTCCACACCTGCTCAGCCCCATGCAATATGATCAGGGATAGTGCATGTATGTTGGACATAACAAAATACGTTGGCCTCCACCCATCAGTTCTTCTTTCATTGAGAGAGGGAACCACTTAATGAATGTTTGAATCAGAACTTAAAAAATGTCTTTTCATCTCCTGCAAGCAAAAACTGGAGAGTAAAAGAGGAAGACAGGCAATTAAAGCAAAATAAAAATGTAAAACAAACAGCATTCGTATCTGCCTTTTGGGTAGATTAAACTTATTATAAAAACCAGGGGTGTCCAAACTTTTTAGCAGGAGGGCCACATCATCTCTCTGACACTGTGTCAGGGGCCGGGAATAAAAATTTGAATAAATTTACATAAATGAATATATTAGAGATGGAACTTATATGAACGAATGAAGGTCTTGCAATAGCTCAAGGCCTGTAAAAGGCCTTACACAAAGCAAGACCGGCCTTTCCTTTTCTGCTGCTGCAGCATCATAAGACGTGAAACAGCAAGCAGTGGAGGGAGTCCTTGTCCCACAGCTCATGCGAGAGATCAAACAGTCGCCCTCACACTGAGAGCAGTTGCATTCGGCCAGCATGGGCTCCTGCAAGTCTCCAAAGGGCCAGAGGCTCATTGGAGACTGAGGCTACCTGTGGGCTGGACTGGGAGACCTCGAGGGCTGCAAGTGGCCCCCGGGCTGGCGTTTGTGCACCCCTGATTTAGACAGATGAGCATCAGCAACTTTCTATCAAAAAATGCGTGAAAATGCCAAAGGACAGCAATAAACCAAATGCTGCAAGTTCAGCTGTAGCAGCTGTTTCCCCTGGATTTGTAAAGCATATAAAATTTACATTGGTCAGAACTGGTTCAGTGCCTATGAAAGTTTACGTTGCAGTAAACTAGCTTGAGCATTCTCATATGAAGCCTTATATTCCTTAAGCCTCTTTCATTTGATAAATATGCAGGTCTGATTATTGTTAATGCAGAAGAGAAACAGGAGACATTTACAAAGCAAATGAGCATTTTGTCTGAACCCAGCTGGTGTGTGCTATGTGTGCAGTTTTAGGACTACAATTTATTTTAAAAACGTTTAAATATAAAAAGTTTAAATGTAACTATTTAGTGGAATACTTCTCACAGAGTAAGAAAAATCAAACAAGTGCTACATTGCTCTCTAGTGCTCTTCAGCAAAATTACACCAGTACTGAAAGCAATGACAGAAGCTGAACACATTGGAATATAATTCTTGCCTAAATTATGCCAGGTTTATTTTGTAATCTCAGCCACACAATGTTTTCATCATAACACTTTCAATTCTACTTAGCAACAATTTGCTGAAAAACTAGCAATAAAAACTCCTGTATGAGGTATGCCACCCTCCCATGAATCCCCAATATTAGAGAAGGACAAATTATTTTCAAGAGACAACCTATGCACCACCCCTCCTG
Source organism: Tiliqua scincoides (assembly GCF_035046505.1). Lineage (NCBI taxonomy): Eukaryota > Metazoa > Chordata > Lepidosauria > Squamata > Scincidae > Tiliqua > Tiliqua scincoides. Next base: position 16,916,392 of record NC_089821.1, read on the forward strand.
ACTCTAGTCTAGGAGCACTGAGCCCCTATTCAGTGATGGTCTACTAAGTTTTCATGTAATCAGGCAGGGCACTACAAATCAAATCCAAAGAAACATGAGACATTAAAATGTAAAATTGCTCTACTCTTCACAACTTTTGAAGGCACATTATTTTTCTTACTTGTGAAACATAGAATTCTTATCTAACCTCAATAAAAATGCAGGAGGGAAACTAGCAAGCCACCTACACCTACAATTGTGTGATGACCATCAGATTATCCTCAAATTGCTTTGTTGGCAAACTTCAGTCTCGGAAGACCATGATATCGCGCTCTGGATGGTGGTTCTGGCACAGCGTCTAGTGTGGCTGAAAAGGCCAATTCGGGAGTGACAATCCCTTCCACACTGGAAGCAAGTGTAGTGTGTCCTTGGTCTGTCTCCCTGGCTGTGGGCCTTCCTTCTTTGCCTCTTTGCCTCAGACTGTTGGCCAAGTCTCTCTTCAAACTGGAAGAGGCCATGCTGCACAGCCTGCCTCCAAGCGGGCCGCTCAGAGGCCAGGGTTTCCCACCTGTTGAGGTCCACTCCTAAGGCCTTCAGATCCCTCTTGCAGATGTCCTTGTATCGCAGCTGTGGTCTACCTGTAGGGCGCTTTCCTTACACAAGTTCTCCATAGAGGAGATCCTTTGGGATCCGACCATCATCCATTCTCACAACATGACCAAGCCAACGCAAGCGTCTCTGTTTCAGCAGTGCATACATGCTAGGGATTCCAGCTCGTTCCAGGACTGCGTTGTTTGGAACTTTGTCCTGCCAGGTGATGCCGAGGATGTGTCGGAGGCAGCGCATGTGGAAAGTGCTCAGTTTCCTCTCCTGTTGTGAGCGAAGAGTCCATGACTCGCTGCAGTACAGAAGTGTACTCAGGACGCAAGCTCTGTAGACCTGGATCTTGGTATGTTCTGTCAGCTTCTTGTTGGACCAGACTCTCTTTGTGAGTCTGGAAAACGTGGTAGCTGCTTTACCGATGCCTTTGTTTAGCTTGGTATCGAGAGAAAGAGTGTCGGAGATCGTTGAGCCAAGGTACACAAAGTCATGGACAACCTCCAGTTCATGCACAGAGATTGTAATGCAGGGAGGTGAGTCCACATCCTGAACCATGACCTGTGTTTGGTCAAGGCTGATCGTCAGTCCAAAATCTTGGCAGGCCTTGCTAAAACGATCCATGAGCTGCTGGAGATCTTTGGCAGAGTGGGTAGTGACAGCTGCATCGTCGGCAAAGGGGAAGTCACGCAGACATTTCAGCTGAACTTTGGACTTTGCTCTCAGTCTGGAGAGGTTGAAGAGCTTTCCGTCTGATCTGGTCCGGAGATAGATGCCTTCTGTTGCAGTTCCAAAGGCATGCTTCAGCAGGACAGCAAAGAAAATCCCAAAGCAGGACAGCAAAGAAAATCCCAAATAAGGTTGGTGCAAGAACACAGCCCTGCTTCACTCCGCTGTTTAGCAATCCTCAAATTTAGCAGGTTTAGCAATCCTAAATTTAGCAAATTTAGAGGTTTAGCAATTCTCAAATTGCTAAACCTATGTAAAATCTAAAGTGAACCAAAGTGACAGTATTAGTTTCCAAAGCTGTAATTGTCACACTTTTGAATACATTTCATTTCTTAATTGTTTTTATGCTTGCAGATCCTGAAGTCTTAATACTGTCAAGCATTAACAAAGGCTTCAGTAATTTAACAAACAATAACTGAAGCTTTTCTAGCAAATTAGCATGTTCACTTTGCATGGTAAAGTATTTCACTGAGCTGAGAAAAGACAGCAACCACAAGTCTGAAGAAGCTTTCACAACCAACACGCACAGATCAGTTCTATACCTGTACATGTTTTCTCAGAAGTCCTGCTGTGTTCAGCAGAAGTTATTTGCAAGCAAGTGTGCACAGGACCGCATCCTAAAACTGTAGTCTTACACCCAATCAGTGTGGAGTAAATCCCACTGAACTCTACTAAACATACCTTAGATTGCTGTGCAAAGATATGTTTTAGTCTGAACTGTACTACTTATGATGAACAGAAAGACTTTCAAAATATGCACATACTAGTCAATTTAGCTTTCTCAATCAGTTTAAAGCAGCGGTCTCAGAGAGAGTCTTGATTGGGGTGGGGGGAAGGGATGCACTCACTAAGGGGGGGCAGCAGGGACTGGGATGCACTCACCAGTCCCTGCAGCAGCCATTGTCATCCTGGGGTGCGGAGAGCTCTGTGCGAGCTTCCGCAGGGTTCCTCAGGCTTCTAAAAGTGAAAGTGGATCGTACTCCACCTCAGCAAAATCGGAAGTGGAGCGCAATCACTCCACTTTCACTTCTGACGAGCTGGCGAGCCCTGCAGACGCTCGAGCAGGGCTCCCAACACCCCCAAGACACTGCTGCTGGGACTGGTGAGTGCATCCTAGTCCCTGCATGCCATTAGTGAGGCGATCCTGGAGATTGCATCGATGCCTCCTCGCATCCCTTAAGGGGTTTGAAAATGCCCCAGTTTGAAAACCACTGGTTTAAAGAAAAAAGAAGTAATATAGATTTAGACAAAACTTACAAAAACAGCACTGCTCACTTTTCAATCATTGGAAATTGGTAAAGAACCAATAGTTTCTTACTTCATAGACTGACTCAACAGAGAAACTGGCTGTGATGACAATATTCTGCAACCATATGGCACACTGTTCCCTTTTGCACAGACTGCAGTACTTCTACACATGAAACTTAAAAGTGATTAAGAGCCCAATACATGTCAACTCAGAATTAACTCCCATTAACCCATTTTTGCCCGGCTCACAGGTATGCACATTTGATCTCTGTTGCGTATATGCAACATTGGACAGAAGTGGCTTAAGGTCATTGGGGCAGCAGTGTACCGGGGGGGCAAGGGGGACAAATGCCCTGGGCACCAGCTGGGGGGACGGCGCCACACTGCCATCCACCCCCCTGCAGCACCCCCCCAAACACCACCTGGGTACTTGGGGCCCAGAGATGACCTGAGAGCTGGGGAAGCAGCGCACTGCCTCCCCAAACCTCCAAAGGACTTATAAAGGGCCTGGACGGCAGAAAAACATCACTTCCGGTTTCATGGAGGAAACTGACAGTAACATTTTTCAGCCCTTAGAAGGCATTCAGAGGGCCAGGGAAACCTCCATGAAACAGCAAGTGATGTTTTTTGGCCCTCTGAGACCTTCAAACAGCCTTCAGAGAGTTGGGGATGTTGCACGGGGTCTCCCTGGACCTCTGGAAGGGAGGCAGGTGGTGGCAGTCCATGGGGGGGCAGCCTGCTGTCCTGGCCCTGGGAAGTACCGGCATCAGGACTGCCACTGCAATGGGGCTTAAACCCAGATAAAGATTGCAGCCTTAATCACCAACATCAAATGATTATCTGTGTTCATAAGCAAGGATTCTCCCACTTCAAGTATCAAGACATTAACATTCTCTTTTATACAAGGGAGGACATTCCCAACTTGCCTAGCCCTAAAAGCCTATCTATAGCACACACCTTTTCACACTTTGGGGAAAACATTACACCAAACATCCTGCTGTGAGAAAAAAACCAAAAAATAGCACTACCTGTTCTAGTTTAAGACTGGGTTCTGATCATAAGCATCTTGCATGGGACCCAACAGTGGGCTTCAGAAAGAGCTCGAAAAGCATTCAAAGCCTGTAAGGTTTTGATAAAGCAAGTGAAGTGTGAATATGACTTCCTGAACAAATTTAAAAAGTAAAAAATAAAGAGCCAAAACACAACCAAAACTGCTCACTCACATTTGTGTACAAAACACACAAGAGAGATATAAAGGGAGCTTTCAACCAAGGCTATCCTATGCAGTTTTACTTGAGATTAAATTTCACAGCACTCAGGAATAAACATACATAGGACTATACAGGCTGCACACAGGTTCTCATTTCTGTCAGCTGGTGGGGTGTGTATGCTCAGGGAAGCAAAGCTCTTAAGTTTATTTACTTGCTTACTTACTTACTTTTTATGCTACCTTTCTCCCGGAAGGGAACCAAGGCGGCATATAACAATAAATAGAAATACAAAACCATAAAATCACAATTAAAAATAGAAATTAAAACAAACTTAAATAAGGGTGGGGAGCAACTACCCCAGCAGGATTCTAGCCCAGTGGCTCACTGGAAAGCTCCCCTGCAGCATGCCTAAAAAAAGGCTGTATAGCCACTCACAGTCTTTCTTGTTCAGACATCCCACCAAGGCCAGAGGAGAAAAAGGCTGCAAGTGTACACACTGCAACCCCTCCTCTCCACCTCTACCACAGTGCAGGAGCCTGGCTTTGGCAGGAATGTGCAGTGGGGGGGAGGCAGGTGAGGCAGAGCCTCCCCACCCGAGCTCTTCAAAAAAGCGCTGCTGCCATGTGAGGCACGCAAGTACTCACCACGCACACTCACTGCAGTACATAACATAAGAACAGCCCCACTGGATCAGGCCATAGGCCCATCTAGTCCAGCTTCCTGTATCTCACAGCGGCCCACCAAATGCCCCAGGGAGCACACCAGATAACAAGAGACCTCATCCTGGTGCTCTCCCCTACATCTGGCATTCTGACTTAACCCATTCCTAAAATCAGGAGGTTGCGCATACACATCATGGCTTGTACCCCATAATGGATTTTTCCTCCAGAAACTCGTCCAATCCCCTTTTAAAGGCGTCTAGGCTAGACGCCAGCACCACATCCTGTGGCAAGGAGTTCCACAGACCGACCACGCGCTGAGTAAAGAAATATTTTCTTTTGTCTGTCCTAACCCGCCCAACACTCAATTTCAGTGCTTTCTGAAGGACTCGGGTGGGGAGACTCTGCCTCACCTACACCAGATGGGGAGGCTCTGCCTCACACAGGGTGGGGAGGCTCTGCCTCACCTGCCTCACACAGGGGAGAGGCTCAGCCTCAGGCGCCTGCCCACCCACCACACGTCCTGGCGCCGCGCACGGGCGGCGAGCGCTGGCCCCTTCACACGCGGTGCTGCTCTGCCCGCCCGCCGCACGTTCCCGGGCTCTGGAGCTGCAGCAGCCACTTGGCTGCGCCTGCAAACTTCCCTCGCAGCTGAAGCGGCCTCCCGACAGACCCTTCCGGAGCCCCTCGGGTCGGGGCAGCGGCGTTTACCTCCACGGGGCGGGGGCTCGGGCGCTCCCTCAGCCAGCGCAGCACGGCGTTCGCCGCCACCTCCTCCTGCAACAGCAGCTCCAGCACCGCCGCCATCCCCTCTCCAGAGCGGCGGGTGGGATGCAGCGCGCAAGCGCAAGGGGCAGCGCCAGGCCCACAGCCGTCAGGCGCGCCGAGGGAAGCCGGAGGGAAGGGCTCTGACGTAGCGCAGCACGTGGTGGGAGGGGCGAGGAGAGGGCACCGCCTCTTGGGACTCTGGCAGACTCCGCCCCCGGGAAGGCGGGATCAGAGCCATCCTAAGGCGAGCGACCAAAAGGTGGACCGCGCAGACTGCGGGGAAAGGGGCGTGGCTCGGAAGGCGCGGCAGACCGGCAGCCCTTCCCATTGGCAGGCGCGGACGCTTACGTAGTGCGTAGGCGGGGCTGAGAGGAGGAGCTACAGGAGCAGCAGCCTCTCTTTTTCCCGCGACCCTTTAAGCCCCGCCCCCGCGGGGATGGCGGGAATAGCCGCCTAGAGGTGCAGGAGCGGTGGGCGTGGCCGGCCGGGAAGGGGGCGTGGCTCCGAACGCGAGGTGCCCATTGGGAGGCGCGAGCGCGCTAGTGGGAAGAGCAGAGGCAGCCTCCCTGCGGAATACTGGGAGGTTCCGCGTGCGGGTGCGCGCAGGCGGCTGTTGTGGGCGTGGCCAGGCGGCTCGGACTCCGGGGCGGGGGCGCTCGTGGGCGGGGCGCGCGTGAGGGGCCGCCTCCCCCGCGAAGAGGTGCGGCGCGTGCGCGGGACTTGCGCGCAGCTTCCTGGGGCGGGATGGCGGAGGACTCCCCGAAGCGGCGCAAGGCGAACTTCAACGAGGCGGAGACGGAGGTGCTGGTGGAACAGGTGCTGCGGCACGAGCAGGTGCTGTTCGCGGCCGGGCCCGGCCGGGCCTCCCCGGGCCAGAAGCGGCGCGTGTGGGAGCTGATCCGGCACAAGGTGAACCCGGTGGCCGCCTGTCCGCGCGACGTGGAGGACCTGAAGAAGCGCTGGCGCGACCTCAAGCGTCGCGACCGCAGCAAGCTCTGCCGCCTCACGCCGCCCGCGCCCGGCCTCGGCCTGCTGCTCGCGCCCGAGGAGCTCCCCGCGCCCGACGCCCGCCCCTTCGCCGCCCACGCGCCGCCCATCGCCGGCGGCATCGACACGCTCGACCTGCCCGGGGCCGCCGCCGACGCCGGTGAGTCCCGCGCTGCGCAGGGCCGCGCCCGCCGGCCGAGGGGCCGCGGGGTTCTGCCGCCCTCGTGGCTGGGCTGGGCTGTGCGGCGCCCTGCCGCAGGACGCGCCGACAGGCCGCAGGCGGGGACTCGCCCCGGAGCTCCGCACCGAGCCTGGGGTGCTGCGCAGCGCTGTCCTCCCTCCCACGCGAACGCGAGCCTGACTGCGGAACACGCGCTGACGTGGAGTCTCTGGAACTCCCTGCCGCAGGACGCACCGACACGTCCTGAGAGTGTGACTCTAGGCCGCAGGAGACGGTGCTGGACAGGGGGAGGCCCTTCTCCCTCCCGCACAACACCAGCCACGGGGGAAACGCCTGTTGACATGGAGTGTCTGTGGAACTCCCTGCCACAGGAGGCGGTGACAGAACTGTAGAGTGTGACTCTAGGTTCTGAAACTTATGCCACAGCCTGCAGTGATGAATAGAGGATGTTCCCCCCCCCCCCGCACAACACCAGAACCAGGCAACACCTGCTAGAATTGTGTGGATAGTTGAGGCAAAGATTTCTTTACCCAGCATGTGGTTGGTCTGTGGAATTCCCTGCCACAGGATGCCACCGTTTGCTCTCCCTGTCTGGAATAGCTCCAGGGAGGGGCTGCTCACACACCACAGTGAGGCTCCCTGCAAAATTTAGTGCATTGCTCCCCCTCCAGCTACACCACCACCTTCCTCCTGCAGGTTGCTCTGTGGGTAGGCTCTGTTCTGTATTTCAGGGGTGGCCAAATCATGACTCACAAGCCACATGTGGCTCTTTGACATATGTTATGTGCAGCTATCAGAAACATGTTGGCTGAGCTCCTTTTTTGCATCACAGTCGGAAGGTAAGTAATAAATTGTCAGGCCTCCTGATTATTATAAACTAAGAGTGCACTGCATTATAATATATATGCAGTGTTCATGGTGAATGAATATATTTAAGCTGTTTCTGCCAAACGTCGCATATACGCAACAGGGACCAAATGCATACGCCTGTGGGCTGGGCAGAATTGGGTTAAGAATTCAAATACTCCTTAAATATCGAAGCTCTCAAAATCCCTCTTGCAGTTTTCAAACTTTTGAAGCTTATCATGTGGTTCTTATGCTAAGCAAGTTTGGCCACCAGGGCTCTACGTTATATATCCTGGGGCGTGTGCTGCTGGTTCTCCCCTTGCTTGTTTGGTCCTTTACCCAAGCAGGATCGTAATCTCAGCCTTGCATTCCTCATTGACTGGGATGGGTTTGGAGAGAGGCTTCTTAAGAGGATCCTTCTTGTTACGGACGATTTCTCAACTGATGTTACCTTCACTCTGAAGCAGGGTCACTTGTGGGCGCTAATGCAGGATTTTAAAAACAATGGAAGAGCGCCAACTTTAACTTAGCATGCATTGTAGCTCAGCCTAGAAAAGAGGCGCCTGAGGGGGGGGACATGATTGAGACATATAAAATTATGCAGGGGCTGGATAGAACGGATAGAGAGAGACTCTTTTCTCTCACATAACACCAGAACCAGGGGACATCCACTAATGTTGAGTGTTGGGAGAGTTAGGACAGACAAAAGAGAATGTTTCTTTACCCAGCATGTAATTAATCTGTGGAACTCCTTGCCATAGGAAGTAGCGATGGCATCTTGGCTGAATGCCTTTAAGAGGGGATTGGACAAATTTCTGGGGGAAAAATTCACCATGGGTTACAATTCATGGTAGGTATGTGCAAGGTAGAGGTAGGCTGCTTCTGATTGCCAGATGCAGGGGAGGGCCCCAGGATGCAGGTTGTGTCTTGTTGTCTTGTGTGCTCCCTGAAGCATTTGGTGGACTGCTGTGAGATACAGGAAGCTGCACTAGATGGGTCTTTGGCCTGATCCAGCAGGGCTCTTCTTATGTTCTGATGTTAGGGAAACGTTGCATTCTAGTTTCAAGTGCCGGGAAAACTCAAAACTGATTTCGGCATCATTTGTTGAAAGGCTGGAGGCTGAGAATAAGGCTTGCTACTCATCTCAGGAACGTTAAAAGCGGCACTAACGTTCTTGTCTGTGTGCCAGCTTACTTTAGTGGCTTTTCTTGCCAAATGCACAAAATTTTGTAGTGTTTTTTTTCACCTTCTGCTTGTGTAAGTAGTGGCTTGGCACCATTACGGGCATGTCTGTGCTGGTGCCTCTTGTACTTGGTCTGTCACTTCAGTGCAGAAATGGAAATAGCAGCATCTTTTCTAACCTTCCTTCTATAAGTTACTGTGGAACACTCAAGCGGTTGGGAAGGAACAGTAAGCATTGGTGCTATGCAGGTATCAGATTTAACTAGGTACTTTAATCATGGAATGCCCAGCTGAACCAAATTTAGCCCATATGTCCGGTCTTAAAACAAAAACACCCCTATTATTCCTATACAATCCTACAACCAGCTTATCCCACTGGCAAGAAAGCTACTGCAGGAGTGTCTTGATGTTGCTTATTACCTTATTTTACAGATAGTTTTGCTTTTCTGCCACCATCCGATAGAAATGCAAGTGGAAAACAGATTGGGCATGTCCACAGTTATTAGGAGAGCAGATAACAGCAAAAGCATATTGTGTAAATTTGTGTTAATGTTAGGCAAACGTTTGCCTATTTTAACTGAAACCTGAGCTGTACAAACACAATTTTCAGTAGTTCCTAGCTTTCTGATGTTCAACTACTGGCTGAATGCTCAGATCTATACTGATTCAGGTGGTATGCTATTAAGGTAAACCAGTATGAAAGCAACTTTAGTACTTATATTTTAGCAAGATATTTTCACTAGTTGCTGGCTTGTCTTGTGTTGGTATTGTTCCATCTGCTGGGCCCAATCCTATTCTATCTGAGCGCTGGCACTGGGTGTCATAAATATGCCATAAAGCACATTTACAGCACCCTCAGAGGAAGGAGTGCCAGCACCGGAAGTACACTTCCTGGAGGAGGGTAAGAACTGTGGATAGTAGTGTAGGTTTTCAGAGTGGGGGAGAAACCAGCCCAGGGGGTGGGGGGTGGGACCAGCAAAACCCTGCTTCACCAGATCCTATCCTCCGTGTTGAGCAGAAAAACCCAGCATGGTGGTTCTCTTGTCTGCACTGGCAAATAGCCAACACAGATGTGAGAAACCAAACTGTGGGGTCTGGGGCTTTCCTCGGGGGAAGGGGGGACGTCCCCTTGCTCTGAGGAAACCTCTGGTGGCTTCCCAGCCCCCTAGGGATAAAGCAGTTGCTATTTTGGTTCTGCTGTTCCTCTGGGCACTGGGAAGCTTAGAACTGAGCTATAGGATACATAATATAGAGGAAGAAGTGTTTGAAATGGCACTCTCTCTAGCAAACTTTAAGTTTGAGACGGATCATTAATAGAACATGTGTAATCTTTTTACCCTGCAATTGAAGCCAAAACACAATAGAAGGTGTGAAAGCCAGGCAAGAAATATAGACAGAAGTTTATGTGCTATGCAGGTTGGTAACTAGAAATGGATTTGTAAAGGTGTGAAATTTAACTACTTTCCCCCTGCCCCTTATTAGATTTTACAGATGATCCTGGTCCATCCCACGAACCATGTCTGGAGAAGATAAATCTGAAAGAAGATATAGTGGTGAAGGTAGTGGAGCCCGAAGAAAATTCTGAGGACATGGCTGTGGTTCCTCCAAGCCAAGAACAAGTGCCATTTTTGGAGATACCAGATGAAGGCTCCTCTGGAAAAGTAAAAACAAAAACAAAAAGTCAGCCCCAGATCGACCCAAATGAAATGACAGAAGAGGATTTATTGCAAATCCAGCAGAACCAGCTGCATGTCATTCAGTCCGGTTTTGATAGCATCAACCATAATCTTCGGCTGCTGCAACAAGGCATGCAAGATCTCAACAATAGCCTCAGCGTCATGGCACATACGTTAGTAGCTATCAAAAATGTGTATGTGAAGAATAATGCTGGCCCAACCACCTTTGCTACTGTTGCTACTCAGACCACTGCCGGGTACCTGAGTCCAGGGTCCCCATTGGTTGAGGATAGAGTCAGAGTACCAGTGGCTGGTGGTAGTAGCAGAAGCAGCAGCTGCAGTTCCAGCTCTATGTCACAAGAGCCGGGCCCTTCAGAATTTCCAAGACCCCAGCACAGACCTATTAAGAAGGAACATCAAAACGGCTGTTATTATTTCTGTTTTGCAGATGTGTAAGACTTGAATGGACTCAAGACGTGTGGTGTCTGAGAGGGAATGATCTGTACTTTTCTAATATCTCACGACAGAACAGACTAACCCTGCTTTTTTTAAAAAAATACTTAATACACCTTATTTCCAGTATCCCCAGGTAGGGAAACTTTACTTGTAGAAAGCATAACATGACTGCAATTCATGGAGCCCAAGCCCAGCCACCTTTACTCAGAAATAGATCCTACAGAATTTCAAGTAAGAGAATAAGATTGCATCTTTAATAAGTTATCCAGGAGTTTATGCAGTCAGTTGATGCTTCTTATGTTGCATTTCTCTTCCTGTCTCTTTCCCCATGCTGGGAATGAGGAAATAACTGGACTCATTAGGATCTTTCAGTTATTAGAACTTTTTAAACAAAGATTATGGAAAAAATAGCACTCTCACTTAAACTTGGTGCAACCATACAAACTATTTTTTAGCAATCCAAATTTCAGCCTAGTGACAAATTTAGTACTTTACTGTACTTTTTTAAAAAGCTTGTTCCTAGTATAAAGATGTCTGAATCCTATAAGAGCATATGAACTTTGTCTGATCTAGGGCTGGAAAACTACTTGGGCTACTGAGCCATGAGCAAAATGCTTGTAAGTTATCCTCAATTGCTCTTATTTGTTGATACTCCTGACCAGCTCCTTCAAAATGAATCTTCCTTGTAAAAATGGTCTACTCAAAACATGCAGTGGTAGGGAGACTATTTTTTGTTGTGTAATTAAAGATTTGCCAAAAAAAAGACTGAGTGATATGTTCTTGATGAAGTCTTTTCCTAGCTCAGAGGTCTGCAGCAGGAGGTTGGGACCGAGAAGTAGGTTGTGGCTGCTACCATTTTGTTTTGAAAGAGGCCTACAGAATCCGCAGGGTTGGAGTTCCTAGATGAGGCAAATTCAAATGAGAAGTTTGGCTGCAACAGGCTTACTTTGGCTAAGTTCCCCACTTTTCAGCAGGCTGCCCTTGGTCTATCTCACTGCATGCTATGTTGTAGCACGTCCTATCTTCCACTTTTCAACATGGAGTGCAGACTATTGTCATATCAGTCTCTGCCCCTCTTCTTCTAGTTAATTGAAGAATGGGCAGAATGATGTAGTAGCAGCACATGGTGGCTGCCACAGCGGAAAGAATTATTTTTGACTGCATATTTGACACCTCCTCTAGCCTGCTGGTTGATTTACCCAGTGCCTTACCACATGCCCAGCCTGTCACCACAGTGGGTGCGCATGAACTACCCAATGCTGCTACTAGGGCTAGGCCAATACCACTGTTCGTCCATGCCTGATGCCTAAGGGGGAAGAGCATATGTTATAGAGTGGGAATAGTTACTAAGTAGGCCATGAAAAGTGGGAGAGGATGGACTCTTGAAGTCTCAAGTGGTAGGTTGAAAAGACATGGCCTGGGTAAATCAGCTTTCTGCAAGGATATGGTTTTTTAAATGCATGCTGAAGGGTATACAGTACTACATTTTGGAGACCTTTCAAATTCTAGAGGGTCGCGCCACAACATCTTAATGCAATTTACCTTAAAAATGTAAATATACTTGAATGTCATGGCTGCATGTTGAAGTGTTATGGATGTTTACTCTTGATAACAGTGCTCTGTGCATTCAAATGTGTGCTTGAATGCATGAGGTAGTTTTCTGCTATGGGGGCGATATGGACCACTGTATTTGAGTTTATTGAGCTGTATTACTAAGGGTGAAAATCTGACCTGTGTCAGTACAGCCAAGCTGCAGTGGCTTGTGCTGTATACAGTGCAAGCTAGGAGCAGGCTGGAGGTCATCTTGGGGTATACTGAGCACTGGCTGCCTGGACTGATCGATGTCAGTGTACAATTAACACATGCTAATACTACAAACAGAGCATAAATTTCATGGCAAGTTAATACAATTTTGTATTACTGATTGGGAGATGTTCATATCTTAACCGTGTTATTACCATCAGTAGCAGCCCTAGTACAAACATTAACTGGTAATAGTTTGTATTGTAATGGAGTCAACTGTTGTATGGTCGTTATTTCTCTATATTTCAAGGCAGGCAGGCGACACAAGTACATGGTGCTAGGTGCCTGCCTGGAGAGCAAGGTGCAGCCCAGCCATGTTTACAGGATTGATGGTAAGAGACCGCAGGCCAGGAAGGTCACATGTAATAATTCCCTATGCCTAAATTGATCTATGGATCTATGCTCCAATTTTGAACAAGAACTTGTTTACTCCGCAAATTCAAATCAGGTTTACACACTTCCAGAATTCAAAAGAAGCTCCATATCCTGCCTATGCAACACCCTCACAGAAACAGAAAGGAGAGCTTGCTCCTTGGTGCAGCCTTACCAAAGACCCACTGAATTCTTGCTATCCTTCCTTGCCATTCGCTTGTACTTAGGCACATTGCTGACAGACTAAGGATGCAATCCTAACCAACTTTCCAGCACTGGCAGAGCTGTGCCAGTGGGGCATGTTCTGCATCCTACAGTTGGGGGACAGTCAAGGAGGCCTCCTCAAGGTAGGGCAATGTTTGTTCCCTTACCTTTGAGTTGCATTGCCCTTAAGTCAGTGCTGGAAAATTGGTTAGGATTGTGGCCTTAGAGTACAATCCTGACTATGCTCTGTGCTGACGCAGGCCCTCTATAAAGCATGTTCATGGCTATTCAAGAGCAGGCTAGGCTGGCATGGAGGCCCATGCCAGCTCCCTGAGGCCAGCTCCAGCCTCTGTGCCAATCGAGGAGCATGAATTTGCACTGGCCTAGGCAGGCTGGCATGGGGGGGGGATGAGAGGGTGATGGAAGGGCATCGTGGAAGTGGGGAGAGGAGTTTGTGGGGGAAGGTGGACCAGGAGATGAATCAGGCCCGCAGGGGAGTAGGATCGGCCATGGCAGCCCATGCCTAATCCTAACCTCTGTACCTGGCCCAAGTAGCCTTATACATGCTGCTTGGATTTGTGTCAGTGAATTCACTGGCACAGATCAAAGTCGCCCCACAGGAGCGACTGGGGCTTGACACAACGTAAGGGGGGAAAAAAATCCCCTTAATTCAAGTTACCCTCCAGCCACCTCCTAATGTGCACTGGATCCTCACAAGCCAGTTGGCCTGCATATTCCAGTGCAGGTTAGGCTTTGGCTATTAGTGTTGTCATTTTCCTCTATTCAAATATAGCATGGTTGTATGTATGTAAGCCATTTCTGTTTTTGTACTGGTTTAGCAGACTAGAGATCAGCTTTGGGCCTTCCCCCCCCCCCAAATTCCCTGAACTAACCCCTCAAGTTCTCCAGAACTAGAAGAATTGCTTGTTATCCCCTTCTAGAGACATGACAGTTGGTTAAGAGCATCCATCTGTGGGAGAAACTATTTTCCCAGTTGCAAGTGAGTTAAGTGCTTCCTTGACCTGTTTATAGGCTCATCCCTTGCCTTTAGCGCTGGTTCAGGTTCAGCCACTTCCCTACTGCAGATTTTTCCCATGGCCTGAGCCCTCGGAACCTTTCCCATTTACCCATTGTGGTTTTGGGGTGCAGGAAAAGGGAAGACAGTTTCCCTCTCCTGGCTTCATCTGGGATATTCATCTCCCCATGTTACCTCTTTCCCACACATTTTCCCCTTTGCTCAGCCCCTTCTCCCGCCATGGAGTTCCTGTTTTCTCCTGCCAACCACCTTCTACAGAGCTTCACAGAAAAGGATCATTAAATTGGATTCCTGCACACAATTTTTTCCCCCAGAGTGCATCTTTTCAGTCACTATTGACAGCGATAGATAAGGAAATAGTATTTAGCAATGGCAGCCGCTCAGTGGTTAGAAAAGATACTTAAATCAATTTGTTTCTTAGAATTCTGTATGGTTAAAAGCTTTTCAAACCAACCCATAGTTTAGAGGTGCTTGTTAAGTAAAATAATCAATTTCACAAAACCCTTTTTGTACTGTATGCTTCTAGTTAATCCATTTTTGCCCAGCCCACTAGTGTGCACATTTGGTCCCTTTTGCATATATGCAATGTTGGGCAGAAATGGTGTCAGAAGAAACTGTGGAAGAGCCAGTCTATTTATGTAGCATTCTATTAAGCCAGGGGTCGCCAAACCCCAGCATGGGAGCGAGATGCAGCCCTTGGCCATCTGGTTCCCTGTGAGCCTCCGGCCCACTCAATTGAACATTACTGGAGCTGTGCTCTGGTTGCGTCCAGTGGGTGTTCTGAGGGCCCGGGGAGGCAGTATGCAGTCTCCCTGGGCCTCAGAGCACCTGCTAAAGTGCTTTTATTTTATTTTAAATTTTATACCTAAAAATATCACTTCCTAGTTTTCCAAAAAAACAAACAAACCAGATGTAACTTTTTGTTTCCTCGGAAGGTTCCCTGGCCCTCAGAACATGCTCTGGGTATTTCCTATATGTGCTGGCTCTGACGTATTTACTCCTCTATATTTAAAGTAAGTTGCTTGGGAAGTAGCAGAATGAGGGTCCGTTTGGGTGTGTGCTTTATGTTGTGGTGTGTGTTGGTGCTTGGAGAAATCCTGTAAATTTGAGCCCATTCATTCATTTCAGTTTCATCTCTAATGTATATATTTGAATTTTATATTTAAAATTTATTTTTTTCCGGCCCTCGACACCGTGCCAGATATTTGATTCAGCCCTCTGGCCAAAAAGTTTGGAGACCACTGTATTAAGCCAACAAAGGACATGGCCTGCATGCCGGTATAGGAAAGACATCCTATGGAGGACTTTCTATTTAAAACAACTATAAAAGGCAGTGAGAGAAAAGGGGTCATTACCGCAGGGGTCAGAAAATTCTCAAGTAACATACAGTGCCTGAAACTATTTCACAGATTATCATCTACTTAGTACTAGATACTTATAATTAAGTAACAAAGACATTTTCATTCTTTTGGAATGTTATCAGTTCTTTTCATTAACCCATTCAGAAGAACACAGTGGTGAGAATGGGTACTGTTTTAAGAACATAAGAACAACCCTGCTGGATCAGGCCATAGGCCCATCTAGTCCAGCTTCCTGTATCTCACAGCGGCCCACGAAATGCCGCAGGGAGCACACCAGATAACAAGAGGCCTGCATTGCCCTCCCTTGCATCTGGCATTCTGACATAGCCCATTTCTAAAATCAGGAGGTTGCACATACACATCATGGCTTGTAACCCGTAATGGATTTTTCCTCCAGAAACTTGTCCAATCCCCTTTTAAAGGCATCACCACAGCCTGTGGCAAGGAGTTCCACAGACCAACCACATGCTAAGTAAAGAAATATTTTCTTTTGCCGGTCCTAACTCTCCCAACACTCAATTTTAGTGGATGTCCCCTGGTTCTGGTGTTATGAGAGTGTAAAGAGCATCTCTCTATCCACTTTATCCATCCCATGCATAATTTTGTATGTCTCAATCACGTCCCCCCTCAGGCATCTCTTTTCTAGGCTGAAGAGGCCCAAACGCTGTAGCCTTTCCTCATAAAGAAGGTGCCCCAGTCCAGTAATCATCTTAGTCGCTCTCTTTTGCACCTTTTCCATTTCCACTATGTCCTTTTTGTGATGTGGCAACCAGAACTGGACGCAATACTCCAGGTGTGGCCTTACCATCCATTTGTACAATGGCATTATTAGCTGTTTTGTTCTCAATACCTTTTCTAATGATCCCAAGCATAGAATTGGCTTTCTTCAGTGCCGCTGCACATTGGGTCAACACTTTCATTGACCTGTCCACCACCACCCCAAGTAGTAGTAGTAGTAGTAACTTTATTGTCATTTTACTACAGCACAACGAAATTATGCACCTTTCAGATACAAGAATAAATATATACTACAATTCCAACAATCACACTCTACACACTCTATACAACATGCATCATAATATAAAAACAGTATAACAGACCATAATGCCCAGGAGCATGATAACAACTATATCGCCTTATTCAACATAATAGGATCTCTTATTCAATGTAATAAGATCCCAAGATCTCTCCTGGCCTGTCACAGACAGCTCAGAACCCATCAGCCTATATGTAAAGTTTTGATTTTTTTGCCCCAATGTGCATGACTTTACACTTACTGACATTGAAGCGCATCTGCCATTTTGCTGCCCATTCTGCCAGTTTGGAGAGATCCTTCTGGAGCTCCTCACAATCACTTCTGGTCTTCACCACTCGGAAAAGTTTGATGTCATCAGCAAACTTAGCCACTTCACTGCTCAACCCTGTCTCCAGGTCATTTATGAAGAGGTTGAAAAGCACAATCCCAGGATAGATCCTTGGGCACACCCCTTTTCACCTCTCTCCATTGTGAAAATTTCCCATTGACACCCACTCTCTGTTTTCTGGTCTTCAACCAGTTCTCAATTCATGAGAGAACCTGCCCTCTAATTCCCTGACTATGAAGTTTATTCAGGAGCCTTTGGTGAGGGACCATGTCAAACGCCTTCTGAAGGTCCAGATATATAATGTCTACGGGTTCTCCCGCATCCACATGCCTGTTGACCTTTTCAAAGAATTCTAAAAGGTTTGTGAGGCAAGACTTACCCTTACAGAAGCCATGCTGATTCTCCCTCAGCGAGGCTTGTTTGTCTATGTGTTTTAAGATTTTATCTTTGATGAGTCATTCCACCATCTTACCTGGAACAGACATTAGGCTGACCGGCCTATAGTTTCCCAGGTCCCCTCTTCTTCCCTTTTTAAAGATCAGTGTGACATGTGCTATCGTGCAATCTTCAGGTACCATGGCCGTTTTAAGGGACAAGCTGCATATTTTAGTCAAGAGATCAGCAACTTCATTCTTCAATTCCTTAATAACTCTTGGGTGGATGCCATCAGGGCCCGGTGACTTATTGATCTTTAATTTGTCAATTAGATCTGAAACATCTTCTCTTTTAACCTCTATGTGACTTAATTCCTTGGTCAGGAGGGGCTGTTTGGGCAGCGGTATCTGCCCGAGGTCTTCTGCCGTGAAGACAGATACAAAGAACTCATTTAATTTCTCTACCATCTCTAAGTCTCCTTTTATCTCCCCTTTCCCTCCCTCACCATCCAGAGGCCAACCGCTTCTCTGGCTTGTTTCCTGCTTCTAGCGTTTTTGAAGCTTTTATTATTCCCCTTAATGTTGCTGGCCATGTGTTCCTCATAGTCTTTCTTGGCCTCTCATATCACCTTCTTACATTTCTTTTGCCACAGTTTATGTTCCTTTTTATTCTCCTCATTAGGGCAAGACTTCCATTTACAGAAGGAAGCTTCCTTGCCCTTTACGGCCTCTCTAAATTGGCTCGTTAGCCATGTGGGCACCCTCCTGGACTCAGTTGAGCCCTACATTCTTTGCGGTATACACTTCTGCTGGACCTCTATTACCGTTGTTTTAAACAGCCTCCATGCACTCTGGAGAGACTGGATTCTTTTTACCTTCCCCTTTCAACCTCCTTCTAACCAGCCTCCTCATTTGAGGGAAGTTCGCTCGTCGGAAGTCAAGGGTTTTTGTGAGAGATTTGCCCGGTATTCTTCCCCCGACGTACATGTCGAAACGGATCACAGCATGGTCACCGTTCCCCTAGGGTTCAGTAACAGTTTTAAGTTTTAATAGTTTTCAGTTTTGTAACTGTTTTCAGTTTTGCATTACCATTTTTGGTGTTGAAATTTTTCCTTAATTCTGTCCATCAAATCTGTATTTTCCTCATGCAAACAAGGGTTTAACTAGTCAATAGTTTGCATCACCTCTAAACCGATTTCAGACACTCAGTTAAAAGAACCACCCAAAGTTCTTAGCAGGTAGAAATCTTGCAAATCTACAGTGCAAACTTATATTGATCAAAAGACCATGTTCCAAAGACTCTACAGTCAAAACATTACTGCCATGGGCGATGGATATTCTTGCCTAGAAACATCCTTATCCTACTGTGCCCCTCTTACTGATTTTTCTACTATCCAGCTGCATATAAATATAAAATTCTAAGCCATGGAAACACCTAAATATTCCAGCCCGTGTTTTCCAGACTGCAGAACGTGTGCATCTTTGGTATACAGTGCAAAGCTTTATTGCTTTGCAATAGGGTACAGCATCCATTTTTCTCTTCTAAGGAAGCGTGTTTTCTAAGAGACCCCTACTTAGTGGACCTTCCCTAAATGCAATCTGGATGCAATGGTGATTAGCTGAGTGCAACAGCAGGAAACAAAGCATGCACAAGTGTCCATCTTCATTTCACCACTGTAGGAAAAAACGGTTATTGAAGTGCTGTATTAGTCATCAGTTTTTCAAAACTCACTGTTTACAGATCAGCACCACTGTTTTCAGCACCAAACTCCCCAACAAGAAAATGGTCTGTACTGATTTGCAATGAAGAAAGATCATTCCAGATTTATTTTTGGTTGAATTCCACATAGAACAAGAAACGTAGTCAAAACGATTGTTTGCATGCTGAATGAGTTTTATTTAGAACCAGTTTATAAAAATAAAATACAAAATAATTTGAAAACAAAACTTAAAACATTTACAAAGCCTTGATATGATACAAATGGGCGAAAAAAATAACTACAACTTTATGTACAAATGACCCTTACAAAGACTCTATGCTCTTCTGCCAAAACCTTATGTTTTGAAAAGACCAAACAGAACTATAAATAGACATCCAAGTTGAACTTTTCAAAATAAGAGGGAAAGAAAAAGGTTGGAGTATTTTGACGACACTAAATAACCTCTCCAGAACAACTTTCTACCTAATTTTATCATCATTGTAACTTATACTTGAGATGCTAATTGTTTTCTTATTAAATAATGAATGTGTATTTTTTCTAATATAAATATTTCATTATTTAATATTTTGAAGAAATTTAGAATTAAGGAATAGCTCCCAGCTTCAGTGGTCATTTCTTATTTCAAAGCCTTTCTTGCCTTCATTTTTGGATACTTTTGTTGTAAATAATGAGGAAAAAAACCAAATATAAAACATGATCTGGTATTGGAGTGATCCTAAGACAGCAGATGTTTGGGGGGAGACTTTGAGAAACTTGACTTCTGCTCTGCATTTCAGAGGATGATCTAGATCCACAATGCTGCTGTTCTGGACTTGAAAACCTGTGCAAAATGCTTTTTTAAAAGTCTGTCTTTCTGATATGAATGAATGCAGTTGAGACCTAGCCCTCATATTTGACAAGACCTGGGCTATCACACTGTCTTTTATACAGAAGTTCAAGACTTGCCTTGGTGTTAAAAGCTCTAGCATACTGACCAGATAATAGATTTCAAAATGAGATGCATGTGCGCACAATCTATTCCAATTTGATGCAGGTTAGTGTCCCTGGGGACTTATTTGCTGTGTCACCTTTAACTCTGCTCTGAAGTGAATAAAAGCGAGCTACATTCTTGGCCACAGAAACTGACTTCCTCAGAAGAGCAGTGTTATAATAGACTGGGGGGAAATTTTACAATGGCACCACAAAAGTGTATGCTTCACGGTTTGAGAGGAATTCTGGTAAGTATACCTACTTTCTCTAAGCTAATTCTTATAGGCCATTATAGGCAATATTTTGGCTAGTGACAAGGAAAATTATGCCTGCCTAAAAACTGAGGAAGTACAACATAATTGGCCAGCACAAAGTTAATAAATGAAGAACACTAACAGGTGACATTTGCCATAGGAAATATCTTGTTGAAAACCCAAGAAGTAAAATGTCTAAATCCACATAGACTGAGATTTCAGAACAATTTATTTTTGTCAGAATGAGTATGCCCGTTAAAGCTTACCTAGATGTTGCACTGCTGTCTCTAGCACTAATGACAGCTGAACCATTAATCCCATAGTCTCAGGGGTTTGGCAGTTATGTGCAAGTTTTAGACATAATGGAGCGCACCACAGTTTAGAACTCCCTCTTAGCAGGATGTTATCAAAGTCCTTGTGACCAATTGTTGCCAGAGGAAAAGTCTATTCCTTTGAGTTACCTACAAGCAAGTGGAGTAGAGCTTCATTAAAGGCAACTTGCTAGTCTAAAGTAGCAGCAGTTCTAATGAGATCTTCTAATACTCAGGGTTTGACCATTATTATTTGTAGTAGATACTTTATTACTAGAGAGAGAACAGAGACCAAAACCACTTGAAGACATGTGAGAGTAGAGAAATCACTACATTAAAAGAAACTAGACCACAAACTATAAGCTTCTATGTACACACACAGCCTGCTGTGATTATAATTATATAAATGAGTATGGTATAGGCAACGCATTCGCCTAAGATCTTGTAATCTGAGTTGCTATTGTTCAATCTTATTCAATAAATGTTTTTAAAACAATGTTTCTGTGGGGTTATGAGGGGAAAAAAATCATATTAAGCACAAGGCCAACCTTTGGAGAAGCTGTGTCCATATGTAGAATTTCTTGCTATATGTTTATCAGTCAATTGGTTCACTAAAATACAAGCACAATGATACATGTATTAAGTATCCAATTTAAGGCCTGTGCTCACTGATCCCACTAACCTGTCCAGTAACTAGCTGGTGAGAAGAACAGGCAACATAAGCAAGAAACAAAAGCATGAATTCTCCCTTCCTTGCTATTTCATTGCTGGTTTTTTAAAATAAAGGAAGGCTTTAGGCACTATACTAAAGTTTCACAGAACCAACCAAGGGCATTAAGAGAGCCTTAGTTGTTATACCTTTCACAGCTCAATCCTTATAAACAACAAGAACATGTCAGAGGATGTTATTCACTGCATGAGATTTCCCTCTCAGGGTAACTCCTAGAATCTCCAGATGCCAGTATTCCCTATGCGCACCCATGCTGATCCGAGTGTGCCCCCCCCCCACATACACACAGAGCAGCATGCATTTAATACTAACACAGGGAAGAGGATGCATTTTGCTGGATCCTTTCACTACTTAAATGAAAGGAACTTTAGGGGAGTCACTTCATCTTCTGCATAAGAGGTCTGATCTTAGGATATAAGAATGTGTCCAGAGACTCTAGTACAGTTCATCCATTCCCTGTGCAAGGCTGGCACAAGATGATCTGTGCCAGCTAGCCTGAAAGACTGGGTTGCCCTTAACATAAAAGCAAAAAGTTCAACTGCAAGAGACAACAAGCAGCATATTGATTTCGAAATAGTAGTATATAACCTGGGGGCTCATACCTGCAAAATGACTACCATCTTCCCATTAGCCTTAACCGGGGGGCCGGGGGGGGCACACTTCCACACTTTGCAGTATTGTGCCTATAAAAGCAGCAAAAAATTTTTACACCTCACCTATGCTAATCAATAAGTCGGCCTATGATTTTATATGTACCACTTTTAGAAGATTAATTTTCAGCAGATAAAATAAAATGTGTGCAAACAATAACTTCATTAAACAGAAGTAAGAGAACAGATTTTAAACTATAGGCACAGTTATTCTTTCACACTCTTAAAGGATGTAAATAAATGTCAGGCATGTATCAAAGTCCCATGCTGTTACCAGAAGCTGCGTTCTTTGTTTTCTGTAAACAATTACAAAGCAATTATGAAAGATCACTTGTCCTGTTTTATAGGAGGACTACTGTAGACAAATCACACACTGCTTATTAATCTGAGTTTGGTGTCATGCAACATTACAGAACTTTTTGAAATTATAAAGAGTAAGAAGTAACAGCTAGAATTAGAGCAGATTTAAATATTGACTGTCCCTTTAAATTAATGAAAAAGAGGTATATGCAGAATTCTATCAAATCAACAGCCAAGGTGTTTCCTACATAAACCCATATACTATCCAATTAAAATCAAAGAAAACATGAATTTAAAAGGCCAAATTTAGAATTCCATGTTTTCTTATTGCAATTTAACAACAGTGTTAAGGGACAGATTTGATCAAATGCAGAGATAAAAGCTTCTCAGTTTCTTCTCTTTCCACATCATGGGACTACCGAACTTACTATCAAGTTATCCTGCAAACATGCAATAGATGGCATGGTTTCTACTGCCTTCCCTTTCCAGATGGCTAGGTTATGTAGCTAGGTAGTTACTTTCCAGCCACAATTTAATACAAGGATCAGTCAGCTTCTATCAGCTGCTTCTTAAAGATAAGTGTGATGTTTGCCTTGCAGTATCTCTCTAAATTCTGCGAGTACTCACAAATGTCATTTCTAAAGTATGAACTACATAATATAGCAGCCTCCAAATGATATTTTTTACAACTGTGCAAAAATGCTGTAAGGAACAGCTTGGAAAGGAGCAATTTTTGCTTCTTGTGCAAGTCTCCAGGCTAGAACAGAGCCCCAAAAGTAGTAATGCCACCAATGTTTTGCAGAATAATATCAACAGTTTAAAGCTCAGGAATCTGTGATCCCATAATTGCTCTTGACTAGCATTCTCCATTAAAGTGAAAAAGAGAGTAAAGAAAGTTCCTACAAAAAATTTAATTGGTTAGAAGCTGCTGTTTCTGGAAAAGTCCTTGCAGCTTGTTATGACAGTGTTGTGCAACTGTTCCTTGCCCTGGCTTAAGCAGTGTGGAAAACATATCTAACTTATTCTGATTAAGCTCCAGCCACACACATTCATCCTTAACCATCCCTTGTAAAGTACTTTGCAACAGCAAAAGGCCCAGCCGTGCTGTCAGGAAGGTCATAACCTTTTCACTGTAGCCAACAGTCATTGGGAGGTCTTCGAGATCAGGTACTGTATGCCCAGCATAGAATGAGGGGAAGGGCAGGGAGGGGGTGAAAGGGGGCAGGGCAGAACAGGGTGGCAGGCGGGGGAAGGGATCAGCAGCACCATATCCAAACACCCTTCCCAGGCCTGATCCACCTGCATGAATCAAACCAGTCTTGCACCAGCAATATCCCTGGTGCAGATCTGAATTGACCTTTTGTCACTGCTGGGACTTACCCTGGGGCAAGGGCCATGTCCCCTTACAGCAAAAAGACCAAGCAGCCAAAAATCTTCCACAGGATGCAGCATAGCCTGTGCCAGCATCATTGCAAGGCCACATGGGAATTAAGGTAGGACAGGGCTGTTCATTTACAGATGTAAGTTTGAGATTTATTCCTCAAAATGAAGTAGATTAATAATTCCAATTAATTCCATTAAGTAATGAGAAGTTATTTCATTGTGGTTTCATTACTATGCAGCAAATGCATGGCAATCAAGTTTAATTCACAATATGTTTTTGGTTCACTTCCTGCAGTGGTAAAAAGTTATAGAGAAGTCAACGTAAAATGGAGAAACAAACCACTCATTAAAACAAAATGAGAAGGCCGATTTAAATCCACTCTGTTAATTTAAAGCTTCATTAGTAAACAAATGGCTTTCTAATCATGACTGGACTAGTACTTGCCATAGTGACACCCTTGGAAAATTTAACAGCTGCTGCACTGAAAGTGCACAAGAATTATCCTGTGTTTTTCACAATTACTACACAGTCTGTCCTATTTCTGTTTGTATTTTCACAACACGGAAAGAAATACAAACATATTTGAACACAACACAATGGGATATTAATGCCAGAGTACATATAGCATATGTAAAAGGAATGTATAACAATATTTTAAAGTCAATGCATAGGATAGGTATCATTTTGTCCCTGACAAGAAAGAAGGAAAATAAGTCTTTGGAGTATGCACCTCTCTACATGCAAGGGCAACTGTTTTTCCAAAGCTAATACTCTGAATGTGTTTATGAAGGGGTTCCTCCAGAGCTGTTCTGGAAGTATCACTTCCTTGAATTTAACATTAAAAAATCTCAAAACTGCAAATATGGCAAAAACAGTTTAAATAGGTCAGAAACAAGAAAATTAGATTTTGTTTCTTCTCCTTAACGGAATTTTAGAATCCAGATTAATGTACACCATAAATTGTCTTGGGGAAACATCAGAATAAGCATTAAATTCTATAATTTAAATACAGCTTTGTAGTTTCAAAACAGATTTACCCCAAGGTAACATACCCTCTGCCTTAAGTAACTAGAGTTACTTAAACTCCCAATAAATTATTCCCTGGAAGCACTCAGGCACTCACTCAAGATGGGGTAGGTTGGATGGAACAGCTTACGTTCACCTGAGATATCTTGGGATATCTTGCTTAAATGGACATATCCCTATAAATATGCTAATAACATTATAAATACGTGAAGAGGTCTTGGGGGAAGGGCTGAGAGTCACAAAAGATTCTCATAAAAGTTAATATAAAATATGTATTTGTGAAATACAAACATTACAAATTTAGAAGATGCAACTGACTACAGCAGTGCAGGAGGAGCTCAAAAGAATCAGGTGATGGCCTCCAAGAATCGGAGAAGGAAAACAGCTGTTAAGGACAATTTTTTTTGTCAAGACCAAAATAAAAATACAGACTTCTTTGTTAAATATTGATCTATTAATAATGTATATCAGTCAACGGATAGTGTTATGAAGAGCAATGGAACTTGAAAGCCTCATAGTAAAATGGAAGGGTGTAAAGGCATGATAAAAAGACAAAAATCAAGAAAGGCAGATAAACACACAGTTCCTCCCAATTCTTTCAGTTTCATCCAGAAAATTAAAAATGAAGTGACAAAGCCAACATAGAACACTGAGTTGCTGATCAACTGTTATCCCTTCCATCCTGAACTGAGAGATGAAGAATATTCAGCTTTGTGCATGCCAGGAAATGGGAGCTGCAAGGCCAAAGGTATTTAATTCAGGCACATGACTGAAAGAGTACTGCATTGTCTATGGTCTATAATGCTACAAATGGAAAATGAGGGAGTAAGGAATTCTATAGAAGCGTATGTATATATATTTATAAATATTTATAATATATAATTTACCATGAGAACATGCAATTATTGGTATAGCACCTATTATACAATATGATACAACAACAGAATAGAACTTTTAAATCATACAGTTTCTAGAGAAATAGCAGGTATGCTCTCCCTATTGCATTCCTTTGTAGTGTTTGAAACCTGAATGAGGCTAAGGTTCCACACTGTGCTACATTATTTATGGGAAACAATATACACATTTTAGAGTAAAAAATCTCCAACACATTCTGACAGAACAAATGAAATTCAGTGCAGCTTCAATGCGGCATTGGAAATGCATTAGCTCAGATAGAAGATATTCCCTTTTCCATCCAAAGATACTATTTTGGCAGCAAATGAAGTTAAATAAAATAAATTAAAATGAATAGATGCTGACTACAGGTATATGACTATAGCAAGCAGATCAGTAACTACCAAAACACTCCCCCATACCTAGCGTCCCCTAGTTCAGGTGCTCATGCAGAGAGCTGG
The DNA here is from genome assembly GCF_035046505.1 of Tiliqua scincoides. Taxonomy (NCBI): domain Eukaryota; kingdom Metazoa; phylum Chordata; class Lepidosauria; order Squamata; family Scincidae; genus Tiliqua; species Tiliqua scincoides. Next base: position 16,942,125 of record NC_089821.1, read on the forward strand.
TTCTATCCACTGGAAAACACTCCTGCTTTTTACTCTTCTGATCCACAGTCAATTTCTGGATGTAGCAAAAGAAGTCACTCCTATAAGTATCATACAAGGAAATCTAAGTAAAGCTTGGGATACCTAGCAGCCACCAACCTTATTTAGAGAGCAACATTTCTGGGGAATGGAAGACAATCCTGAAACATAAGTTTTCCAAGGGTTGCTTCACATATTTACAGTGTCACTAAACACAAGGGCTCCTGCTAAAAGGAAAATGTAGGGAAGCTACAGAGTTGTTGGCTTCTGCTACCACATCACCCCAATAAGCATCTGAAGCTAGGTAGCCTTACATGCATACATGGGTAGCCCCATGCATACTGGGGGAAGGGCAGACAAATGCTTTCTTTCCATACAGCTTAGGTTTAGGGACACTGAGATGTGAGAAACAATTGCCCTGTAGGTTTTACTGTCAAATATTGTCTTCCAGATTTTGAAAGAAAATGAAGTAATTGCTGCTTCTACTATGTGTGCAGGTTCTGCAGCCATTTTGGAGTAGAAAATTAAAACTTCATTTTCTTTCTTGGTTTAGGTTACATTCTCAAGTAAGAAGTCCAAGTAAAGTAAACATTTCTGTTCTTCTTCAGTACTGTTAACACTGGAGAGGAACATTGCGAATAAAGTAAATTAACTAAATATCTCACCTGTCAGCTATTACACTGGCTCTCCTTTGTACCTTAATAAACTATTGCACTTATAGAGTAGTAATTATAGGAACACTCCAGGGTCCAACCTTTTTTAAAACTCAGGCTGTAATTTTGTCTCCAGATGCATCATTATTACATGAAGAAAACCTGGAGGACAATATCATTGCTCAAACAGTTAACACACAAATGATCAAACTGGCTGATGATCAACATCTGAGCAGCAGTTAACAGAACATTATGGACCTGCAAATACCATTATGGAAAATTATTTTCAGAAAACCTTAGAATTTATGCTTTCAATCCTATGCACAGTTAAATAAACATTAAAATGCCACTAGTTTCAATAGACTTCTATGCACTAACTTTGCACAGGGTTGCAGCTTGCAAATATATAGAGGTATAAGATGGTGGTGGTGTGTGTGTGTGTTTGTTTTAAAAGGAGGGAAGTAATAAACCACAAGAGTGTGTGGACAATGAGCAACTTGGAAACAGATGTGTGAAGCTCCATACTGAAATAAGAGACACCCAGGAATGTTGTTGTTACAGATAACCTGCTTTCTAAAAACTCATAACTGAATATTACCTTAGATGCAACCATTTCAGATTTTGCAATGTTCCTTCAGAAAAAGTGTTAAGGTCACGTTGCCATAGTTAATAAATAAAATTAAAATCTTATTTAAAACACTCACCTCGGAGACAATGTTAATTCTGAATGTTTCACACACCTTGGACTTTCCAGATGCTCCATCCCTGCCCTCTAGTCTCCCTGATCTGTTTGCTGCTTGTTCTTAGGCAATGCTTGCCCACTCTTATACAAAGTGGGTCTTATAAAATAATTTATCTTAGAGTTACTTTCCTTTGAAAGTCATGATGAACACTGATTTTGAAGACTTTTTCTTTGCTTAAATACACAGTACACAGACACAACATGCATCGGATTAAGGAGGGGGCTTTGACACCTGACAAGACTCAGTTCCTATCTGCTAAGTTTACTGGTTGGTTTGCTCTTCCCTGTGGGAGATTTAATGTTAGAGGAATGGTGGCAGGAGCCACTAGATCCTTTTAAACCATTCTTGCTCAACTTGTTGTAGCAGTGCTCTTGTGGACAGGATCTTCTGGACGATGAAGAGCCTGAAAGACTAGGAGGCGACTTACTCCTTCCAAGATGTGGGGATGAACTCCTCTGGTCATGGTGCGGCCGCCCACTCCGAGATGATGAAGAACTGGCAGTACGGGGCAACGAAGAGCTCCTTGGAGAGGCGCTGGGACTGCGTCTGGGAATGACTGGGCTTTTAGGTGGTGTTTTTGGGCTATGTGGAGATCCTGGACTCTTACACTGGGAAGAGCTCCTTGGTTTTTGAGATCCATTCTGAAGAATTTGAGCCAGACGAGAGATCAGGTCTGAATCAGAACTGCTGCTTCCTAGCACTTTGTACCTGCGTAACCTTGAAAAGAAACGAAAACTGATTACTTTCACATCCTAATCTCTTGCGCCATGGCAACCTATGGAATACACACTTTGTACAAGGATGTATAGCTATGCTGTTATATACTGTAAACAAGAATGGATGTATCTTAAGTATCCACTACAAGATGCAGAATCTGGTATGTAGCACTCAATTTCATATCCTAAAATAAATCTTTAACCTGAATAAGTGTGGAGGTAAAGCTTTGAAAGCCGACCAGGTCCATAGGTGGGAAGAAGTGGTTATCAGTGGCAGCAACTCCAACAATATCATATCCCTCTTCCTGGCCTCAATTCACCTCTGCAGGTCCACTCGGAATTGTGCCAGCCACCTAACAGGGAAACAGAACCCCATGGGACTCTACCCCCCACCCCACCCCACCCACACACAGTGCAGCCTCTGTTGGCATGGTTGCTTCAGCTGATTTAGTTAGGATTGGGCTGCAAGCATACTTATCTTTGATTACCTTTCAAATAACTAGATGTGAATTCAAGAGCACAATCCTAGGCTTATCTACATTGTCTTCAGTGGGGCTTACTCTCAGGACAGTGTGTATAGGATTGTAGCCCAAGTGCACTGAAATCTAGAAGCTGAATATTTTAGAAATGTAAAGCTAAGCTTCTATGAAGAAGTAGCTTATTTTCTTCTTCAGTCAAAACTTTTCTGAAATTTGAAATGGGAGAGAAACTGGATAGACGTTTATACATATACAGTCAATTCCAGGTAGTGGAAACCAGAGTACCTCTATGTCCATGACAATAAAGAGGTGGTGACCATTTTGGTTGGCAACCTTCAGTCTCGAAAGACTATGGTATAAGCCTACAGCACCCGGTATTCCCAGGCGGTCTCCCATCCAAGTACTAACCAGGCCTGGCCCTGCTTAGCTTCCGAGATCAGACAAGATCAGGCATGTGCAGGGTAACAGTTGCTGCACAAAATCACACAAATCTATTTCAGAGATGGATTTCTTTGTTCTCTGTTAGAATGATTATTACCTAGCTTCTACTCCAGGTCTCATTGGCGGTCTTCCGGGTGGCGGTCGAGGGAAAAACTGAGTAGAATTTGAATTGCTAACATGATCTGTAGTAGTCCAAGAGACAGGTCTTGGAATTTTGCTCTTTCTGGACTGAAGACTGCTTGGTGACAGAAAGCTTTCCTCCTCCTGGTTGCGCAAATGAGTGTCCAAGGTCAGCTTGGAAAAGGAGGACAAGACAAAATCCTCAGAAGGCGGTAAGGAGCCAGTAGCTACTTTTTCCTTCAGTGACTTGTCAGAGGCACTTGAGAGGTCACCAAGGAAGGATTTGAACTGTCTCTTTTCAACTAGTAATCTAACCAAATCTGTTTGATGGGCCTTTTTTAGGAACAACTTCTCCTTTGCTGAAACAGGAGAAGAGGACTCTGACGAGGAGTCTATTTCTTGTGCTAAAACTGGAATACGACTCTGCCTGGCTACAAATGGCGATCTAACTAAATCCTTCTTTGACTGATAACAACTCTCATTCTCTGAAATGCCATGGATCAGTTCTCCATTTTGGGGAACATTTTGTTGTTCTTTATTCTCTTGATGCAAAAAGGTGGCAAGATTCACGTGCTGGCATTGCAGTTCTTCAGCATGATCAATATCCCCCTCATCATGGAAGCCATTTTCATGTACTGGTACTACTTGGCTTTCCTGTTTATGTGCAAATGGATCAGTACTTCTCGATAAAGAAATATCTGATGTTTCAGCTGCAGATGGCTTCAGTATCTCTTGCTTTGTATCATCATTTGGCAATAAGCAGGAAGTTATTGGCCTCAGCTCTTCAGGTTCAGTAGCAGAATGAGCTCCACCCAACACAGATTCTGTGTTTCCTGGAGCAGGTGAGCATGCTCCTTTACTTTGTACTTCAATGGCATCTTCATAGGTCATGGGAAGCTGTCCATCTTCCTCCTCTTCAAAGACATTTGCAAGTTCTTTCTCTTCCTGTTTCCTCATGCCTTTTTCAAGTAGGTCTTTTGGGCTATGGTCTTGGATTCCAGCACCTTCCCCACCATTATCTTCCTTGTCAAGTGCTTCTAGGTTATGATCTAACTTGAGTACTAAATCTGTTCTACTGCCACTAAGAGCTAATGGGTCATTTGCCACAACCAACCCAGCTAGATTCTCCTTAGGGGAGGAAAGTTCAACTGTATGTTCCATAAGCCGTGGGTCCCGATCCCTCTTCTCTGGGTGTTGGCCATAGTAAAAACTCTCAGAAGCAGATTGTGTGGATGCCATTGATGGTCTGGGTATTGTAACCTACACAGAGAAAAAAAACGTAAATATTATCTTAAAGTAATAACTTTTCTTAGCTTTGAGATTATCACTTGTTCATACTGTAAAGTCTTCTTATGCTGAGGACAATTAATCATTACTTTGCTTTTGCAGGACTGGTCAATATCTAGGATATGTGTGCTATACTAAAACAGGCACAATCTCTACTGAACACACCAAAATAATAACAGAAGAAATGTTAGTTCATATTGTTAAAACTGGCAATACCATTAAAGTTATGTGTAGTAAAATCTCAGCTGTAACTCAGATTAATCAAAGTCATTAATCTCTTCTCTACCAGTTCTAAAGGTCTACTCTGACTACTGTTCTCTGTTGCCTTTGATTTGGCTCCCTCTATGCCTTAGAGTTCCAGGATACTGTTTTCAAATGATTTTGTTCAAAATTTGCATGAAAACCAGCTTTTTGTCTGCCTCCTTCCTATTCTTTGGGGTTCTGTTCTTTGTTTCCTGCTATTCTCTCTGCTTGCTGTTCCTGAATGATCTCAAACTGTATTATATGTGTATAAATATTTAATTATCACACAGAGGCATTTGGCAGTTACTCTCTACTCCAGAACCCCTTTTTCTGCAATCCAATCACACAACTTCAGCTGTTGTTTAATATTTACTTGGATGTCTCCCCACCATCACAAATTCCATGTGAAAATTGCTTAATTGCTCATTCATCCTAATCTTTCATTTCCTTGATCACTCTCTAAATTGACATTCAAATCCACTCTCTTAATGTCTTCACTTTATCAGGGACTTCTCCCTCTCCTTTGTCCCCATACTGATTCTCTCCATCACAGAGTCATGTTGCTTCTAGCTTTCGTCCTGAGTACACTTCTGTACTGCAGCGAGTCATGGACTCTTTGCTCGCAACAGGAGAGGAAACTGAATGCTTTCCACATGCGCTGCCTCTGACGCATTCTCGGCATCACCTGGCAGGACAAAGTTCCAAACAACACAGTCCTGGAACGTGCTGGAATCCCTAGCATGTATGCACTGCTGAAACAGAGACGCCTGCGTTGGCTCGGTCATGTTGTGAGAATGGATGATGGCTGGATTCCAAAGGATCTCCTCTATGGAGAATTCGTGCAAAGAAAGCGCCCTACAGGTAGACCACAGCTGCAATACAAGGACATCTGCAAGAGGGATCCGAAGGCCTTAGGAGTGGACCTCAACAAGTGGGAAACCCTGACCTCTGAGCAGCCTGCTTGGAGGCAGGCTGTGCAGCATGGCCTTTCCCAGTTTGAAGAGACACTTGGCCAACAGTCTGAGGCAAAGAGGCAAAGAAGGAAGGCCCATAGCCAGGGAGACAGACCAGGGACAGACTGCTCTTGCTCCCAGTGTGGAAGGGATTGTCACTCCCGAATTGGCCTTTTCAGCCACACTAGATGCTGTTCCAGAACCACCTTTCAGAGCGCGATACCATAGTCTTTCAAGACTGAAGGTTGCCAATAAGAACAACAAGAAATAACATTCCAAACATGCAGTATTTATACTCAGTTTCTTCAATAAAATCTTGATTCGCATACCGGTACCTCCTTGACTATAGCAACATAACTTTCCCTTGTTGTACCCAAGCCTGTTCACCTATATCCAAAATTCTGACAATATTAGAACTTCCATCTTTGTCATGCTCAACTTGAGACATTGGCAGAACATCCTGGAAGAGAAATCAGCATCAAAGATATAGGACTAGACTGAGAGAGAAATCAACAGAGGAGAGCAAATTTGGGAGCCATCACCAGGTGTTAGCGGAAGTCTTGAGACACCACAGAGGAAAAAAATGAAAGGGGATAATGGGCATTTTCTGAATTATTACTGTGTTCCATTTACACTGTAGAGATTTATCTTAAAAAGTTGGTAACTAAGAGCCATGTTATAAAAAAAAATAAGTTGATGGAAGATGTTTCCCTAGATGCCTGAAAATTGGCTGAGGGTTTGTGGACACTCAGGAAACACATTTGGAGGCCACAGGGAACTGAGTAAAAATCCCCTTCTCTTTGCATGAAGAGAACTTCTTCCACAAAATGAGATGCTTAAAATACAACTCACATAATTTTCTGAAACACTGTCTAGTCTCAATTCTTCAGTAGCAGTTGTCATTTTGGGTTGTGTGTTCATGCATCTTTCTAGTGATAATTAAATGAGGACTTGCTAACAGTGGTTTAAACTTATATAAGAGAGAATCTCCTAAGATGCAAAATAAGATCCAAATATGACACTTGGTTCATAATTATCCTTTATCAACCAGGTTGCTAAAGTTTCTTGTAGATATTTGTTAGTGTGCTTATTTGACTGTTGCTCTGGTTTTACATTTTAAATTTTTTAAAGGTTTTAATTTGATGTAATTTAGGTTTTCCAGTGAGGGGGGAAAAAGACGGGGACAGTATTTTAAAACAAACTTATGAACAAGTAAATGGTCTCCCTAAAGGAGTTTATACTAATAAAAATAATCTAGAAACTGGGATCAGCAGTGGCGTAGCTAGTGAGGGGCGGGGGGCGGTCCGCCCCAGGTACCAGCCTTGGGGAGGTGACACCACAAATTACCCAACATCGCTAACATCGCAGAGGTTACAGGTAACCCCATCATGCTATATACCGCTGGATGTGGAACTACCAGCTGAATGCAGTGCAAAAAACCGGAGGAAGTATCTCCTTTCCATCAAAAGCTATAGCCAAAAAAAACAGGAAACCAAAAATGCATGGAGACTTGCATGTTGGCAACCTTCAGTCTCGAAAGACTATGGTATCGCGCTCTGAAAGGTGGTTCTGGAACAGCGTCTAGTGTGGCTGAAAAGGCCGATTCGGGAGTGAAAGTCCCTTCCACACCGGGAGCAAGTGCAGTCTGTCCCTGGTCTGTCTCCCTGGCTATGGGCCTTCCTTCTTTGCCTCAGTCTGTTGGCCAAGTGTCTCTTCAAACTGGGAGACCTATGGAAAGTAAAACCGAGCCATATTGTGTGTTTACTCGTGAGTAGGCAAGCGTGCCTTAGTCCATCTGAAAGGGCAGGCTGAGAGGAATCCAATGACACCAGAATGGTTCCTATCCAATGAAAGCTGCCCCAAAAATACACCCAAGAAGGAAGTCCCTCCCTCCAAGCAGGCGAATGTATTGAGCCCTATGGAAAGCGAAGGTAAGCCACATGGTCACGTTTACTCATGGGTAAGCAAACATGCCTTGGCTGCTGGTCAAGTCAGGCAAAGGGGAATGCAAGGCTGGCTGCATGCTCCCAATCTGATGAAAGTGGAGCTCAACAACATCTCCAGACGGCAGCATCCCCCCTGCCCCAGAATAAAACAGAGGCTTCAGCTGGTAAGGTGGGCACTGGGGAGGGCTGAAAATCTCACTGATTTTTTTTTGTGTGTGTGGGGGGGGGTGTTATTGCAAGCAGGTTACAGAGAAAATGCACTTGGTGAAACAGGGTTAGCTTCCCCTTATTTAATTATCTGTTTTTCTTTAATTTAATTATTTATAATTATTTTATTTTGCTTGATGATGGCACTTACAGCCATGACATCACTTCTGGTGGGTCCGGGACAGATTGTCATTCTAAAAAGTGGGTCCCAGTGTTAAAAGTTTGAGAACCACTGCCTTAACTCAAAACAGGCCAATGAGATATCGGGGGGGGGGATGACACCCTAGTGACCAAAATTCTGGAAATCGTGGCTTTTAGGAATAACACCATCATATTATATACCATTTGATGCAGAATTTCATCCATTGCTTGTGGGGAAATATTCACTGCATTTATTTTCTAGCCATTATTATTATTAATTTCATGTCATGACTATTACTATCTCTGTTTCATCTACCTCACAAGGGGAGGTAAAATAAGGGGAGGAACCATGTACACCACCCAGAGCTGCTTAGAGGAAGGGTGATATAAACATGTGAATTAATTAATTAAATTAATTAATTAATTGATAAATTAATAATAAATAAATATATTATGTCGTATGGGGTGACACAAATTTATGGGCCTCGGGTGTCAAATGACCTAGCTATGCCTCTGGGGATCAGTAGCTATTAGTGTGCTACAGGAACTGCTGGTTATCCCTGTTACAACAGCAGCAGCTTTGAGTCAGTCTTTAAATAATTAGTTCATGTGAAAACCATGAAAGATTTGACACAAACAACGACAGACACTAACAAAGTGATACTAAGGGACGTGTACAATGAAAATGAGCTGAGCATGTGTGAACTCCCACTAGATTTCATGTGACAAATATAGATTCAGTTTTAAGACTGAAAGAAGAAACATAAGTTGTTTTATCATGTGCATCTTTTCCATATTATTCTAATTGTGCACACGCTCATCTTAAATTTCCATAAAAAAAGATAAGGTGGCAACATCCTGGTATGGAAAAAAAGTAATACTTTTGCACCTAGTCAAATTTACTAAGCAATGTTTTATATTACAGTTACAGTTACACAGACAGACAGAACAAGATCAAGTTGTTCCCAAACAATTTCTAAGATTATTTTAATAATATTTATCTCCTGCATTTCAGACATGCACTCAAGATAACTTCCCTGACTCCTCCTTTTTGCCCTGCAGCCCATTTTAAAATTGTATTTGATTCATTTCTTGCATTGCTTTAAGCAAGTTGTGTTGCTCATCTAAATTTAGCCTTTATTACTCTTAATTGCTGTTTCTTAATATAAAATATTCTAAATTTTACATTCATAGTTGTGAACGCATTCCATAGCTCTTTCATTATTTCAAAAAAGCAACCTCAATTTCTCCTTCTGAATTGTAATACAACAGCCCAAGCCTAGTAAAAGACCCACGCTAGTGTGTGGCGCCAGTGCATCCAGCACGGAAACAGAAGCTGCTGGAGGTCTCCTTGGGGGAAGGGGACACTCATTTCCTTACCCTGGGAAAAGCCCTAGCAACCTCTATGGGGCTACATAGATCCATGCCAGCGGTATCACTGGCACAAATCTGGGCTGCCCTGTGTCAGGCTTTCAGGCCCAGGAAGGGGATAGGATGTGTCGGTAGCCACAGCTGCCTCCCAAGTCTGAACCACCCCCTCCCCACCCTCCCCCTGCTTGTAATGCTTCCTCCACCCCCTTTCCACCCTCCCCCGTCACCCAGTGGGGAGCCTGCTCCTATGGGTGAGGAATTCTGAGTGGCAGCGCCAGAGCAGCGTATGCCTTGCCGCTGTGGGCCTCCACTCTGCCACAACATGCCTTACGACATGTTTGCAACAGAGTGCATCCCAGTCCATCAACACTAACTGGCATAGGATTGGGCCATAAGTTACTTTTTCACTTGAATAAGGGAGCTTCTGCACAAGGAAGTAGTAGCGTAAGGTTGTTTTGCACAGAAATCCAAATGGAATCCAGACTAGGTTTAGCGTGCTGTACAAGTGCACAACGAGGCAGATGTAACATTTCAAATGTAATTGCTGTGTGATATCCAGAGCATGTGATTGAGCAAACACACATAGATCAGCGCAAAATGCCACTTGCTTCCACATCCACCTCTTAGAATACAACCCTGTAAAAATTCCTCCATTTCTGACACAATTTTTCCTAACACACAGGATTATAAAAGTATATTCCACCCCAGGGACACAACATGAAATGCATAAGACTATTACAACTTGAAAAAGACATGAACATGTTTTGCTGACTTCATTTATATCCTGCATTTCTTCCATGAAATTCAAGGCCACCTTCCATTCAGGCAATAACCAATTCCATTTAGCTTCATCAAAGTTGCTGCATTATGTGCCCTCAGATCATGCAATGTTTCATTTTCCTGGTAACAGAGAATTTTAAACACTGCAATTTCAACATGAAAAGAGATTAGAATTCAAAAGGTCAAATTAAGAAGTACCCAAATGTAGAAGAGGAAGGCCACCTGCTGCTGCAGAGAAAGCTGATCATTTGATTCACTGACATAATTTTTACAATAGTACATACAGCTTCACTTGACTTATAAAAACTAATCATTGATCTTCATCAGCAACAATTTTTAATGGGAAAAGAAATCAAAAACATTATCAGATGTGTTATTTTAAACAAATGTTTTGTATATAAAACAATAAGAGGGTTGTGCAGAAAAAGTCATTTGTATGTGCCAATATTTATGGTTACGATGAAATAAGATGACAGGTTAAGCAACACTGCTTAATAGTCATTGCAAGCAGAAGTTACTCAGCTGCTTTTAATTAGTGTGGATATTGTATTTTTAGTGTTTTAAACGATCATCCTATGGCTAGCTAACACTGTACATCTAGTTTTGCTCAAGTGGATCAACTAAGGGCACAATCCTAACCATGTCTACTCAGAAGTAAGTCCCATTTTGTTCAATGGGGCTTACTCTCAAGCAAGTGTGGTTAGGATTGCAGCCTTGGGAGACAATTCACAGCAATTTAAATCTGCAGAACTTTGTCACTGACTTTGTACTAAAACATACTACCTCAGCCATAAATACAGTGAAAAGTGACTGAAGAAATTTTTTGTCTGTGTATACTACGCATAAAAGAGAAGAGTAATTCTATACTACATTACAGGGATGTTGTGAGAATTAGATAGTAAACTGTAAAGGATCAGAATGCCTGTTGGTGTAAACATACTATGCAAAATCTGCTTCAAGATTTTGATCTAAAAAAACAGATGTTGATACACCTACTAAATACAGCCTGCATTTTGCAAAATTGGGTGCATTCTGATGGCTACTGTATATTCCCTGCCTTTAGTCAGAGGTTGGGTCAAATATGAGAACAGGACAGCTTCCGCATTCATGAACTCTGCCACACATTAGGCTTGACATTCTTGGTTGGAATACTTATTGCTGTTATGAGGTAGATTGTTCTGTGTTTTAACTGTTAAATATTAAAATGCTTCCATCCCTTTCCCCAAAAGTAAAATTTAGAGTAACATGAGATCAAAGCAAAGTAGCTGAGAACTGTATGACTTGGCAAATAACTGACACAGTGTAGTTGCTTTGATGAAGATGCATTCACCTGCTGGAGTTGTGCTTTTGAGATGCGAATGACAGGGGGAAACTTGTTTCCACCGGGAATGACAGGAAGTTGCCTACGGGCAGCTGACCAGGAAGAGGAAGAGTGACTCTCTGCCGACTGACTCCTTGGAAAATCAGCCTCTTTCTTAGGGTCCGGGTGGGTGGTGAGATGGGCTATAGGGTTCAGGGTACGGAGGATGGGGCTTGAAATTCTTGGGATGGAGAAATGCAGCATGTGAGGTGAGTTGAGCTGTGAGAACAACATGGCAGGGAAAAGAGAAAATGTTTCAAACATAAATTAACACCACTTAATTTTGGTTGCTCTACGACTATGTAATACTTCATTTCTTCCTGTAGTTAACAAAGCAAAGGAGAAAACCAATAGTCTTAAAATATCTGTAGGGGAAAAAATGCAGAAACAACCACACAATGATTTAATCATGACTTGGTAATACCCTTTCAGTTTTCATTTAATTCCTCTGGTATAATTTCTGTAAACACTTCTGAATCTACTTGTAAAAGATATTTCCTGAAGTGTTTCCTTCACGGACATTGTTTTACTAGCACAGTCACATAGTGCTGAAATATACAGAGTGGCAAACTAACTAATGCTCCCATTGTTGGGAACTCACTGTACAAACAAAGGTTACTCCATGAACAGAAAGAGCATTCTGCTCGGGGGGGGGGGGCAACTTGAGTTGATGGAGGAAGCTTCAGTTTGTGCAGTGAGCTACCAATGACAGACACGCTAGTTGGAATTCCATCCAATGTGTATACAAAACAGGAGTATACCCTGTATATCTTTACAGAATTGAGGCAGTTTTCAGATATATGTACACACAATTGGCATTTCAAAATCATGGAATGAAATAAGGTGCTTAGATTGTTAAGTCTACACTGAAGACACCATTCCAGATGTAAGCACTACTGCAATCTATATGGATAAAATACCCAGAACTATTGTACATGGAATAGAACATGTGTATAACATACCAGGATGACACGTCTCATTATTAACTAAACCCCTCACAACAAATTTAAGTGAAGTATGTATACCCTGGGTAAGCACTTGTAATCATGCTAATATGTGATTTGTGTGACACTTCACACCTTTGAGAACTGTGGATATCATGAAAATGCATGCTATATCCCAGGAAACAGTTCCTGCAAAGCTTTGTCAATTACTATCCCCTTCTTAAAGTACCAAATAATTCAATTTTAATCAGGGTACTTATTTTAAATAGAATTTTGCTTAGACTTCAGATGTTATGTTTTCAGAAACTGATTTCTTACATTGTCTGAATACAACCGAGAGATATTAGCTGTTCACTTACTGGAGTAAGAGCCCCTTCTGCTTGGGCCTCCATCAGACTTGTGGGCGTGACTGCAAGGAGATGGCTAGCAGTTCCAACTGGGAGTTCTAGTTGATCTGCAGTACCACAATGTTCAACAGCTAGATTCAAGGTTGTTCCCACAGCTGTATTCTTGGTATAAGCTCTAAGCTTATCGTCTTGTGGTGACTCCTCAAGTATTTGAAGTACCTCAGGTTCCTCATCAGAAGGACTTCCAGTTATTTTATGCCCTAAAACTCCATTAGTCCTGAAATCTTGCAGATCCCGTTCCTTATCTACTATCACCCATTCTTTAGAGTCAATTTCAGGCTGACAGGAGCTCAAATTGACAGCTACATATCCATTGCTAACAGCACCATCACCCTGTTCTGGAGAACTGCTGGAAGCAGGCTTGGAAGCTTCAGGTAGGTATTCTTCATCATAGCGCCAAACATGCTCATTGGAGGCAGTGACTGCAGGCAGTTTCTGAGAAGCAGCAGCAGCTTCCTTGCCAGCATTTAACTCTCTTTTCTTCTTCTCCATGCTAGAGAGAAATCAGTTACATACAAGAGAGCAAATGATTATCATCAGACCTGAACAATGTAAAAGCAGAGAGCAACAGGATTCTTAATATACATATAATTTTCAGGTCATTTGCTATTTTTGGAAAATATCAAAAGTCACTAGACATCTGTATTTCCAATGGACAATTTAATCAGCCTTTTAGAACTTGCCTCAAATTATACAGACTTGCTAGTCTTAAAAAATAGACTCGCCCCCCCACACTAAAACCTGGGATTACCTTCCAAACATTTACAGAATCAATCATATGACATGAATTAACAGCAAAATATGTGCCAAAGAACCATCAAAAGGATGACTCACTATAAGGCATACAACTGCAAAGAAAGCTCAGCACACAAAAAACTGTTACGTACCAGATTTCCAGAAATTTATCCGTATCTGGCTTTGATTCCAAGGTGAGACGTTTCTCCAGTTCAAAACTATGGATTGATCTTAACTTTCGCACCAAGGGGACATCCCGGTCTGGCTGTGTCTCTGAGCGAACTCGAATTGGAGAACCAAGGCTTGGTGCATTAAGCATGCCATTAATTGGCCCATGGCTGTTTTCCTCTTCTGTAGCAGCCTGTTATAAAACACGTATTTCATTGGGGTAACAAAACAGGAAAAAAAAACAACCAAATACAGTGGATGATATGCCAGCTTCTATCAAAACACTGACAAGGAAGTTATTTCAGTTATATATGAAAAATATGCAATACTGTGTGTAGTCAGAAATTATCTGAAACACAGATAATTCTAAGCGTATAGATCCCACTACCACACAAAAGGAACTGTTCTAGGTACAAAGCTTTTGTAGAAGACAGCAGTGGCTTGACCACCTTTATAATATGCTTCCCACTACCACACAAAAGGAACTGTTCTAGGTACAAAGCTTTTGTAGAAGACAGCAGTGGCTTGACCACCTTTATAATATGCTAAGGGAAGCATGTAGGCAGGGAGGTCATGGCACAGAAGTGGTGTTTTAAAAGCCTTCAACAACACAAAAACCTATACTCACATGCACAATCCAGGTCTCTAAAAAAATCATAATGGGTCTTTTTTGAATTGAAGTTTGTATAGTCCACCAAATATACTAGGTTATAATTATTAAGTAATGACTGTCTTTACAGAGCAATTTTAACTCAGTATGCTACACCAGCATTGGATAACTGACAGCAGCTGAGAATCAGCATAAAGTACATATAAATACATTGGGATAAAAAAAAATCTTTAATTCACAAGTGTGCAGATAAACTGTTTTAGCTATCAAGAAGTAGATTTGGGGTGATAGCGAAATACTGTCACGCCAATGTCAGCTCAGTATGTTATGCCAATAAAGGCAAGTTCAATTGTAACAATACAATAGTAACAAGATTTTAAAAACAAAGCACTTTCACAATCCTAGGATACTAGTATATGGTGCAACATAATTAGGAATATTGCGGTTCTGGTCCACTCCATCTCAAAAAGGTAAGAACACAAGAAGAGCCCCACTGGACCAGGCCAAAGACCCATCAAGTCCAGCTTCCTGTACCTCACAGTGGCCCACCAAAACCACAGAACTGGATAAGAGCAACTGAGGGCACAATCCTAATCAGTACTTATGCCAGCATAGGAGCCCGGGGAGGGTCGCAAACGTGCCATAGAGCACGTTTGCACCTCCATGGGAGGAAGCTGCATTGGCGCATCTAGAGGAAGGTGCATCCATGGTAGGAAGCCTCTGTGGCGGCTTCCTCCCCGCCGCTTGTGCCAGCGCACCCACGCCAAAACAAGCAGCAAAGGTAGTCGTGGGGGGCGGGGAGAAGGTGGGAGGGCGGGCAATGGGTGGAGAGTGGGCGTGCAGGGAGCCCAGGGGCGGGACTGGGACCCGGCAGTTATGCCTGATCCCAAGCCCTGTCCCTGGGGAGAACAGAGCGGGTTCAAGCTGCTCCGCTCTTCTCAGACTTGCGCCACCTCCAGAGGTGGCGCAGGTCCAAGGAGACCCGTTGGGGCCAGCAGCCCATGCCCAGGGGTAGGGGGAAGAGCTTCCCCTTGCCTCTAGCTGAGCCGCTGATGGCCAGAAACTCGCGTTGGATGCAGCGCAAGCCTCCTGGCTTGCCTGCTCCAGCGCGGGTTTGTATTGCGCCCTGAAACGATCAGATGAAAGGAGCATCTTCCCTGTGAAAAGGTGCTTTAACTTCTTTACAGCGCAATCCCATCTTGCACTGGAAAAGGCAGCCAGGAGGCCTGCACTGTACCCAGCGCACGATAGGGGCCTAAAGTGGCTCAGCCAGAGGCAAGGGGAAACTCTTTCCCTTACTGCTGGGTAAGCCACCAGAGCCCCAATGGGTCTCCTCGGACTTGCACCATGGAGGTGGCATAATTCCAAGGACAGCGGAGTGGCTTGCAGCCGCTCTACACTACTTGGGGAACAGGGTTGGTATATGGCATAACAGCAAGGTCCCAGCCCCGCCTCCCACTCCCCACCTGCCCCACAACTGAGGGGCAGGCTGAGCTTGGCTGATGAAACCCATCCTGTCCAAGTCAGCGTGGATGGCCGACACATGTCCCTGCACTGGTGCAGCTGACTCTTGAGGAGGTACGAATGTGTTTTACAGCATGTTTGTGACCCTCCTGGGCCTCCTGTGACCGTCCCTTGTGCCAGCCCAAGGTGCACTCAGGACTGCGCCCTTAGTTACCTTTTTTTGGGGGGGGGGGGAGAGACAAGACAGGAAGACGAAGGATGTTACAGTAGTTTATAAAATTACAGAAGGTGTTGTGTGGAGAGAGGAATTTTCTCACATTTATCTTAAAAACTCCGAGTCATCCAACAATACCACTTGGCATTAGGTTCAGGATAAACAAAAAGCAAATAATTTATGGAATTCAATGGCACAGAAGGTCCTGTACAAATCTAGTAGTAATAGCCATTTTCCCAGATGACATTCAGAAAGAGATTGGGCAATTTCATGAAGAATAACTCTGACAATGGTTATGGATAGCTAAAAATTGAACTTCCATGTTTAAAAGTTGCGTAAGAGATGATGAGAACAGATGAAGAGGCTAGCTCAATCACACCCTGCTTATTGAATTCATAGGCATCTGACTGGGTATTGCTGGAGAGAGAAAGGGTACTTTGATTGGAGTCAGGAAGACAAATAATATGTTGACAAAGCAAACAACTGTTGAATGTTAGTGTCTACACAACTACAGCACTTACTTTATGGACGCCCAGTTGTATCTTATTCCTATTTGCATCCATCTCCTCCCACACATCCTTTTCCTGAGGACGATGATGTCCAGGAGATTCTGGTAACTTCTCTGGAGAGATCCCAATAGGGATCCCATTCTCACCATCACTGAGCTGCTCATCTGGAAACACTTCATCTGTATTTTCTCGCATCAAGTCTCCAGGGATTGGTGTGGCATTGGCAATTCTATACAGAAGTGAAAAACAACAGTGAAAATGTATCAGTCCAAAACAAGCTGTGTTGGCCGAGGGTCACAAATGTGTCTTAAAGCAGAAGGTCTGGCAGAAGTATTACAAATATTAGGATGTACATTTCTTTAGGTGTAGCCCCACTGATTGTGCTGAAAAGGAACTCACAAAAATAGGAAATTGCTCTGTTCTTCTAAAAAGATGGTGAAATATACATCCAGCAGATAGTGCTATCTGAATACTGTACCATGACTCTACAGTTTGTGCTCTGAAATCACTCTGATAATATCAGTATCACTGCAGATTTCTCTGCAAGTTACTGTTAATTGAGTTATCATTACTGATGCTTTAGACTCCATTCAAACCACTTTCTAAATGGTAAACAGGTAATTTGGTTGCCATAATATTCAGTGCTATAAATATAGAACGATAGCCTTGCCATATTCATACAGGGAATTGCTAAAATCTGTGGGTAGCAAAAGCCCTGATTTTATTTTTAGAGAACAAAATTAATGAACTCTAGAAATATGAGAGATATTTCCCAGCAAAATCTGGAGTATTTACGTGTATCAATATCAGGTTGTGAAGGGAACAGATGGGCAAAGAAGCACCTGCTAATTTTTCCTTACCACAAAACTATTAAAAGGAACAAAAGCCCACTCTTTTAGATCAGCAGTTGGCAACTTTAGAAGCAAAAATGCAGGCAGATATATGAGAGAGCTTCAGGTGCCACATTATTAACATGCTGACATGAAATGAAAGTCCCTAATATACCCTATTGCAGCTGGGGTCAGACGAGTGTGCAACTGAGGAGTAGTTGATGTGGTGGTGGTAGTTAGAGAGCCATCCGTTCCACTCTTCTCCCAGTCAAAAGGGTCACTTTCAATCACCCCAAAAGTCTTCATGCTGTTGTCGAAGACAGACATGAGAAGCTAAAGAAGTAAAAGAAAGAGTTTATAGAGACCCCATCCATTTTTGTGGGAGAGTTACCAACGCTCACAGTGAATCTTGTAAATTTTGGCTCTCCTAAAATATTCTGAAGTTATGCACAGGCCTATCTGTCATACAAGACATATATTCTAATCAAATTATAGAACTATCATTATTCATCTGGTAAGCAAAGGACAATTGCAATTCTAGTATTACGTTTTTTTCTTGGTTTAATGGGATCCCATTATGCCCACCCCTCTACCCCGTTACACCCACTCTGCCAACTCACCTCCGTTGGCAGGCCTCTGTTGTCCTGCTGCCACACGTGGGGCCTCCAAGGCCTCTCCAGCAGTGGTCCAGAATCACGTGACACCGTGTGCTTCGGGAGCAAATTTCATGACAGCCAGAAAGTGCATTCTGCCACCAGAATTCTGGCAGCAGGTTCTGGTTCTGGCAGCAGAGACAGCCAATAGTATTGGGCTATTCATGTAACCTTGCCAGAGACAATTCACTGAGAATCTAGTATTCCAACTAATAATTTTCCCACTGAAAGGTTATGCTGATAACCCTATTTTCTCATTCCATTAATGGAATCTGTTCAACATTATGAGGCAATTCCATTAACAAGATGAACATTATGTTGAAATCAACCCTTACAAGAAGTTAGCACAACATTCTTATCTGCAACATACACGCTTCCATCAGAAAGTCAAAGACGTTGATGAGCCATAGCTCAGTGGTAGGGCACATGCCCTGCATGCAGAAGGTTCAAGACACCCCTAGAATGCCAATCCCTGGTATCTTCAGGTAGAGCTGGGAAAGATCCCTGTTTGAAACCTGGAGAGCTGCTGCCAATCAGCGCAGACAATACTGATGAACTCCAACTCAAATATAATAAAAGAGATGATGGCATGTCACACAACACATTTTCCATGCTGGCTGCTAAAGCAGCAATACTACTTCATATAATAGGAGACTGTCAAACATGTTTGTAAAACTGTGAGCCTTTTTAATAGGTCAAGAAAGCAGGTTGTATATCGATATAACCAAAAATATATAACCAACGAAAAAACTTATACTATAAAATAAGATTTTATTTTAAAACCATACCTGGTAGTCAGGTTTGGTAAAATAATCTAAAGTTGAAATGTGATCTAGAAAGATGTTAAACTCTTGAGGAAGATGTTTCAGCATCAGATGATGATCGTATCTCTCTTTAATGGACCCCACTTGTTCCTATGAGTAGGAAAACAAAATAATGACCATACTGATCTTATTAACAGCAAATATTTACCCACTATTGCACAGACATTAGAGCAAGTCTTATTATCACATTAACTTATTTTGTGCACTATACACCTTAGTCCTGACTTTCCAATGTGTTCATATAGGAAAATTGCAAACATCCTGGTTTTAAAAGTTAAGGTCAGTAAAAAGCTGTAATATGGCCCATCTTTGCTCCAACAGCCAAATACAAGTTTATAAAAGCTTTTAAATTGAAATATTACATCAACTGTGTAAAAGCCATTTGAAATCAAATGAAATTTTTGGCAACTGTTACATGTCAGAGCCAAGTCAAATTAAAATTCTCCAATAACAAATTCATATCAACTGTTGGTAAACTTCTCTGAAAGAAATGAAGTTCTGCAGGGAAAAAAACTTACTGACTTGAACATTTAGCAAATGGGTATTATTATCTTTGACTACATTAAATGGAACTTTCTACCAATGCCAGCCATGTAAAGGACCTAATTCAAAAATTAATGCACTGAAATAGGAAAACAATTTTATAAACATTAAGATTTTGAAAGAAATTTTTGAGAAACTGAGAACTAAAAGATATTGTCCTCAGTTCATCTCAACAGATATTATTTCTCAACAGACCTTGTCTTTTATTTTCCTCCAGGGCAACTGGCCAACCACAAACTCCACCAACATGTAAAACAGAGACCAGAGGTCGTCATGACGTCCCATTTCCTACAAAAGAAAAGAAAATTGTTATCTTGTGCTACCCAACACACTGTATTCCCTGCCAGAACTCTTCCCTGTCTGAATAATAAAGGGTTGTATCCTAAGTGTTTAGGAAGAATAGCTCTGTCAGAAGTTTATTCTTCAAGCAAAGCAGACATTGCACTCAAACGTGGCCCTTCCATGAGTTGAAAGGGTCCTTGCAAGACCCTCCACATCAGATGCAACAGGAGGAAGCTTCTAATGATGGAGTTTCAGGAAATTTTAGCTAACTCTGCAATAAGAAGAAAACTGTTTTGAACAGCTACACAGCATTTATTTTTGTTTTACTTGATTTAGTTACTGTCAATTATAATAGTTAGAAATATTATCACTGTCTTGCACAGCACAAAAGGAACATCCTCCTGATAGCCATATCAAACCAATCCCAGAATGGGGACGTGACACACAACCAATCCCAGAATGTCCCTTTTGGTGGACAGAGCCTTCTGAAAAAGAGGGGCTGTTTATTTCTTAAGTGACTCTTTCCACATTTTATCAGAAATTTTAGGACATGTATTAAGTCCTTCCGGCTATGGACGTCTTACCTTATGGCTATACAGAGAAAGAGGGAGAGAGAGTTTTTTTACTGTGCTAGTTTTCAAGCACTGGTTCATATAAGAATTGATGGCCAAAAACTAGCTACTGGTGGGGCTTTCACAGCCAACTAGCTATATCCCTTCCTGCCTTGCTGGCTGAAGCAGTACTTGCCTTTTTCTGCTATTATTCCATTCTTTTCTAAGTACCCCTAAAGGTCCTGTTGAGTGCCCCTGGCGTACACGAACCCCAGGTTGGGAACCACCGTTTTACTGATATGTTGTTTACAGTGCACTTACTCTGATAGCATTTACAAAAAGGTGGTGAAGATAAGAATTGAAAAAGAATAAAAATGTATCTTATGATCTTTTACTATGTTTTTAATTAAATTAGACTACAGTTCTTAGGTAACAATTAGTGGTAGGTTATTTTTCAGGATCTGGCCTCGGGTAAAATCAGACAAAACTATAGTCAGACACCCCCCTAAGTTTAACCCCCGACTTATCTGAGGGTCATAGAAAATTCCATGATTTTTGGCTCAAAACCTGCCCTCAACTTATTGACTTATAGGCAAGTGTCTGACGTGCATCCATGGAAGTAGTAGTTGGATCAAACTCAACTCCCTTATTAATTTTTCCTGTGTTAGTATCATGGCACATAATTAAAACAGGAATTATTATTTGTTTAAAAGCACATGTAGCTCACCCTTCATTAGACAAGGCTCCAGACAAAAAACAAACAACAGGAAATCATTACAGCAGGAAAAAGATTGGCTAGAAAGAGGAGCTGTGCTTGCTAGCTTTTTTTCTCTTCTCTTCCCCCCCCCCCCACCATTGGTGTTTCTATGACCACTGGTAAGGGGCACAATCCAGGCTAAAAGAAGCACCAGCAGGTGGAGGTTGCCATGGTGGTTCCTCAACTTGCTGGCTCTTCTTCCTCCTCCTCAAAGGGCAGCTGGTTCTATGGCATTGGAGCAAATACTAGAAGTGGTATACGTTTTCTTTCCAAGGCCAGAACACTCTTATTAAAGTAAATAGGCATATTCTATTGATAAAATTTTAGATTATCTCAGAATATTATTTTCTGTGCATAAATTAGTCACAGAAACATGTACGAAAGGCAGAAAGAGAAGATAATATCAGTGGCAATTGCCAATGATTACTAAACAGTCAGACTAATTTAAGTAGTAATAAATACTCACTCTGTTCCTATGAGCATTGACTGATGCATACCGCACTGTCCCTCTAAAACCAGCAACAGCTCGAGGCTATTGATATGACAGAAAAATATTTGTTCAGTGTTAGAGATTACGACACACATTAGTTTCAAGTACACCTAAGAGACAAGGCAAAGAAAAGTATGCAGTCTCTACCAGTGACACACAGGCTTCTTCAGCCTACTACTTTATTGCTGCTACATATCTGTAAAATATTTTAAACAGCATACAAGGGAAACAAGCAACGTCATGCTTCAAATAGTTCAATCCCTTTATACTGAACCATATTGCATTCTAATTTTTTTATTATTAATAGAGCACTTTTAATTGTATCAAATATAACATCTGCTGCAGCCCAATATCATATTTAAAGTAATTCTCTAAGTCAGTGAGGATTTAGCATCAGGATCCACTTTTTAGAATGAGAATCTGTCAGGACCCACCAGAAGTGATGTCAAGACCGGAAATGACATCATCAAGCAGGAAAATTTTTAACAATCCTAGGCTGGAATCCTACCCACATTTACCCAGAAGTATATCCCATTGACTTATTGCTAAAAATATATAGAGTAGCTTGTTAAAAGTACAGGTCTGTAACATTTCCTCAAATGCAGTCGTATACTGTGGTAGCATAAAGTCTAATACATTAAAAAAAATATTGAAATGAATGGGGACCCACCTGAAATTTGCTCATGACCCACCTAGTGGGTCCCGATCCACAGTTTAAGAAACACTGCTCTAAGTTATTTATGCTACCCGAAGCTAAGAATAAAAGACAATAGTTTAGAAGGGATCTTCACTAATCCCTATAAGACTAACACCTCAATCCTAGGCATGTCACAAGTAAGTAAGAAGTAGTCAGTGAGACAGAAGAAAGTCCCACTCTGAACAATGAAGTTTATTATAAAGAAAGTAAAGGATTGCAGACTTAAGGCCCAATCCTTTGTGATGTGTGCCAGATCACCGCTGGTGTGCACTGTCACAAACATGCCATAAGGCACGTTTATGGGGTTTAGCACCAGTCAAGCACCGGAGCTAGCCCAGCACCAGCAGGTGCTGAGCTACGGCGGAGAGGTAGGTGGAAGTGTGGGGGGAAGCAGGGAGGAGGCTGGCGGAGGGTGGGTGGGGGCATGGCAGGGGGAGGGAGTGGGGCGGGCGGAGGGCTCGACCGGATCCCGAGCTCCGTGTCAGGCCACATGGCCCCATATGAAGCTGTTTAAGAACATCAGAAGAGCCCCGCTGGATCAGGCCAAAGGCCCATCTAGTCCAGCTACCTGTATCTCACAGTGGCCCATCAAATGGTCTCACCACCAAGAGAGCACACAAGACAACAGACACAACCTGCATCCTGGTGCCTTCCCCTGCATCTGGCAATCAGAGGCAGCTTGCCTCTCAAACCAAGAGCTTACACATACCTACTATGACTTATAACCCATAATGAACGTCTCCTCCAGAAATTTGTCCAATCCCCTCTTAAAGACATCCAGGCAAGATGCCCTCACTACTTCCTGTGACAAGGATTTCCACAAACTACATGCTGGGTAAAAAATATTTTCTTCTATCTGCCCTAACTCTCCTAACTTTCGTGGATGTCCCCTGGTTCTGGTGTTGTGTGAGATTGTAAAGAGCACCTCTCTATCCACTCTATCCTTCCCCTGCATAATTTTGTATGTCTCAATCATGTCCCCCCCTCAGGTGCCTCTTTTCTAGACTGAAGAGTCCCAAACGTTGTAGCCTTTCCTCAAAGGGAAGATGCCACAACCCAGTAATCATTTTGGTTGCTCTCTTTTGCACCTTTTCCATCTCCACTATATCCTTTTTGAGATGCGGCGACCAGAACTGGACACAATACTCCAGGTGTGGCCTTACCATTGATTTGTACAAAAGCATTACAATATTAGCTGTCTTATTCTCAATGACTTTCATAATGATCCTAAGCATGGAATTAGTCCTCTTCACTGCCACTACACATTGGGTCGACACGTTCATCGAGCTCAGAACCTATTAGCCTATATGTAAAGTTTTGATTCTTTGCCCCAATTTCCATGACTTTACACTTACTTACTTTGAAATGCATCTGCCATTTTGCTGCCCATTCTGCCAGTTTGGAGAGATCCTTCTGGATCTCTTCACAATCTCTTCTGATCTTCACCACTCGGAAAAGTTTGGCGTCATCTGCAAACTTGGCCACCTCGCTGCTCAACCCTGTCTCCAGGTCATTTATGAACAGACTGAAAAGTACAGGTCCCAGGACAGATCCTTGGGGCACTCCACTTTCCACCTCTCTCCACTGTGAAAACTGCCCATTGACACCCACTCTCTGCTACCTGGACCTCAACCAGTTCGTAATCCAGGAGAAGTCCTGCCCTCTAATTCCCTGACTATGGAATTTTCTCAGCAGCCTTTGGTGAGGGACCGTGTCAAACGCCTTTTGAAAGTCAGATATATAATGTCCATGGGTTCTCCCACATCCACATGCCTGTTGATCTTTTCAAATAATTCTAAAAGGTTCATGAGGCAAGACTTACCCTTACAGAGGCCATGCTGATTCTCCCTCAGCAAGCCTTGTTCATCTATGTGTTTTGAGATCCTATCTTTGATGAGGCATTCCACCAACTTACCTGGAACAAATGTTAGGCTGACTGGCCTATAGTTTCCCAGGTCCCCTCTCCTCCCTTTTAAAGATCAGTGTGACATGTGCTACCCTCTAATCTTTGGGCACCGTGGACATTTCAAGGGACAAGTTGCATATTTTACTCAAGACATTAGAAACATCATTCTTCAGTTCCTTAATAACTCTTGGGTGGATGCCATCAGGGCCCAGTGACTTATTGGTCTTTAATTTGTCAATTAGGTCTGAAACATCTTCTCTTTTAACCTCTATGTGACTTAATTCCTTGGTCAGGAGGGGCCGTTCAAGCGGCGGTATCTGCCCGAGGTCTTCTGCCGTGAAGACAGATGCAAAGAACTCATTTAATTTCTCTGCCATCTCTAAGTCTCCTTTTCTCTCCCCTTTCTCTCCTTCACCATCCAAAGGGCCAACTGCTTCTCTGGCGGGTTTCCTGCTTCTAACATATTTGAAGAAGCTTTTATTATTCCCCTTAATGTTGCTGGCCATGTGTTCCTCATAGTCTCTCTTGGCCTCCCGTATCACCTTCTTACATTTCTTTTGCCACAGTTTATGTTCCTTTTTATTCTCCTCATTAGGGCAAGACTTCCATTTACAGAAGGAAGCTTCCTTGCCCTTCACAGCCTCTCTAACTTGGCTGGTTAGCCATGCAGGTACCCTCTTGGACTTAGTGGAGCCCTTCTTCCTTTGCGGTATACACTTCTCCTGGGCTTCTATTACTGCTGTTTTAAACAGCTTCCACGCACTTTGGATTGGACCCTCTTTACCTTCCCTTTCAACTTCTTCCTAACTAGCCTCCTAATTTGAGGGAAGTCCACCCTTCAGAAGTCAAGGATTTTTGTTTTAGATTTGTTTGGCACTCTTCCCCCGACATGCATGTTGAAACTAATTGCAGCATGATCACTGTTCCCCAAATGTTCAGTAACATTTACCTCTCTAACCAGGTCGAGTGCGACACAATACTAAATCCAGAGTCGCCTGTCCTCTGGTGGGCTCCATGACTAGCTGCTCTAAAGCACAGTCATTTAGCATGTCAAGAAAACCACTCTCTTTCATAAACAGAGCACAAATTGACCCAATTGATAAATTAAATTCCTCCATGATTACAATCCTGTCCCTCCTCAATACCTCCCTGTTCTGTTTTCTCATTTCAAGGTCCCCTTCTGGTTTCCGGTCCAGAGGACAACAGCATGCCCCCAGTATTACATTGCTCCTCAAACCTGGTAATTTAACCCACAGTGATTCTATGGTGGAGTCAGACCCACCTTCAATCTCTGCTGGATTCCACCCCTTCTTTAACACAAATAGTTACCCCACCACCAACACGCCCCTCTCTGTCCCTCCTAAAGAGTTTATATCCTAGGATTGCGGTATCGCACTCGTTTTCCGCATTCCACCATGTTTCTATTATGCCCACTATGTCAATGTTTTCCCTAGTCACTAGACATTCCAGTTCTCCCATCTTTGCTCGGAGACTTTGGGCATTTGCATAAAAGCACTGGTATACGAAGTCCCTCAAGATGGGCTGCTTATTATCTCCTTTATCCTTGCAGTCTCTCACTTTGCTGGATGGGCTATCACATCCCATCATGTTTCTACTCCCAATTCCTACTCCTACTCCTACTCTGTCCCTGCCTTGTTGTTCTCTAACCTCCCTGACCTCATTCCATAGGGAAGAGAAGTCCCGAACCTGATGCCCCTCGGCTCTTGTCGGCTTTCCCCCAGGGATCAGTTTAAAAGCTGCTCTGACACCTTTTTAATGTTATGCGCCAGCAGTCTGGTTCCATTCTGGTTCAAGTGGAGCCTGTCCTTCTTGTAAAGGCCCCGCTTGTCCCAAAATGTTCCCTAGTGCCTAATGAATCTAAACCCGTCCTCCCTACACCACCATCTCATCCACACATTGAGACCCCTAATCTCTGCCTGCCTAGCTGGCCCTGCGCTTGGAATAGGCAGCACTTCTGAGAACACTACCTTTTGGGTTCTGGCTTTCAGCTTCCTACCTAATTGCCTAAATTTGGCTTTCAGGACCTCCCGGCCACACTTCCCCACGTCATTGGTGCCGACATGCACCACAACAGCTACCTCTTCCCCAGCACTCTCTATCAGCCTGTCTAGATGAGAAGTGATGTCTGCAACCTTTGCAACAGTTTGATTCTGTGCCAGCCCAAAGGTTGCTACAGGATCGAGTAGCCCCACTGTGGGCTACTTTCCTTACCCAGGGGAAGGGGACAAAGTCCCCTTCTCCAGAGGAGTTGGTGGTGGCTGCCTGGTTGCACTCAGGATACCATGGCAGCCATTTTTGGCATTGCAGTAGCCCCACGCACCTCAGGAATGGGCTGTAAGTTTATTGTCCTATGTCTTTAGTACATCAGCACTACTAAAAATAATTAGAAAATCCCACACTCAGGAATATGACAAGTCACAGCTCCCACAACATAATAAAAAGCATAAAATGGTGTTGTTGCTCAACCCAGTTCTGTCTTTTAAGGACAGACCTGGGCAAAGAGATATTTGCAAGGGAGGATCTGTTGGTGGGAGAAGAGAAGAAATCTTTCATAGACTATGGTCATTAAGCCTGAACGCTTCTTACTGCAAGTAACACACATTTTACTAGTTATTTTCCTGGGTTCCTCACATGTACCATGGAATGCAGCTTTGTTATCAGAATAATAAGGTTCATTGTTATGAGGATATTGGAACCTCCTTCCAGAGACACTCTGAGTGCTCTCACTCCTCCTACATGGAAGGAAGATCATGGGAAGAGCTACTCTCAGGAGGAATAGCCCGAATGTTACTCATCTTTGGAAACTACAGGCTTCTGGCTGATCTACAGTGGCATACCTGGGTGAGCAACGGTGCCAAATGCGCCAGGCACCACACCTGCGAGGGTGGTGCTGCCAGCCTTGCCCCCCACTGCCTGTTTATCCCCTTCCTCCTGATGAAGGGAGGAGGTGGCATGCCCGGCTGTGATTCAGCACTGTTCTGAGTCACCCCCTTCCTCTCCTTCTTTATAGGAGGAGAGGAAAGGGGTGGCCTAGAGTTGCAGCTTGCTGGGAGTTGCAACTCCTGGCATGCTGCTGCTCTAGGCTGCCCCCCTCTTCTTCTCCTGTAAAGGAGGAGGGGGAGGCCCAGAACGGCACTGAATTGCAGCTGGAATGGCCGCAACTTGCAAAAGATGTGGCCCAGAGCGGCATCGCACCCAGAGTGGCAGCCACTTTGGGCGTAATTCCATGCCGCTCTGGGGCCTGGGCCGCATCATTTGTCTCCTTTGAAGAACGTGGCCTTAGAGTGGCGAAGAATTGCTCCAGGAGAGGCTTGAACTGCCGATATGATTCCGGAAGTGACTGTGTTGACATGATAACATCACCACAATTACTTCCAGGTCAGGGACTGGGGCAGCAAAGGAGTGGCAGCCATGGCAGGAAAAGGCCCAGCTCTGGCACTGTGCTGATGATGACACCTAGGATAGATAGCCTACTGCTTCCCCTCTTTAACCATTTCCTGATAGCAAGCAATTGGCCCTATGCTATCCCAAATACACTGTGTACACTGTCCACGCTAAGCAGAATACATTGCTCTCATTGCCACAGCACTAGCCAGAATATGCAGCTTCTGCTGGCTGGAAAATGCATTTCTGCACCAAAATTTCTAAACAATTTTAGGGATTTTAACCTTTTTTTCTTTTTTATAATACATGTGGAACCTGTTTATCCACAGATTTGGCTCAATGAAGGTCTCCTAGACCCATGATGAGCCAGACTTGGCCCCACTTGAACCCTCTAGAGGGCTTTCTGAAATCCACAGAGGCCATGTGAGTCCGCTAGAGGCTTTTGTGGTCTTCAGAATGGTCAAAAAGGCAAAAAAAAACTACTTCCGGTTTCCGGCAATTTTAAAAGACTTATGTTAGAAGTCCCAGGCAAGCGCTCTGGTTCCCTTTTGAGGGTTTAAGGGGCCAAAAACTGCAGATTTACTTATCCATAGTTTTCGGTATCCAGGGGAGGGGGTTCAAGAACAGTTCCTTTGTGGATATCAAGACCCCACTTGTGCTATACCAAAATAGTGTCATAGAAAGCAGTATTATAAATGCATTACTATACTAAAACTACTGAATTCATCTGCTTATTTATTTAGAAAATTTTCTGGTAAAGTCTGCTTTTGCCACATAATTTAGTACTTGGATGCTCTGCTTTTTACAGTTTTCTAGCTAGCTGAGATCAGCTGATGCACCAAAGCATTCAGCATTGCTCAAGGTCACACAGAATGTCAATATTGAGGAACAAAATTAGAACACAACTGTGTCCAACTCTTCTTTACAGTAACTGCTAGGGTCACATAAAAATGTCAGTTTATAAATGTAATGCATCAAGTACAGATAAAACAATTCCATCTGGCAGTCATGTCCTGTAAAACATATCACATTAAAATTTATTAAGAGTTTAATTAGAATTTCTTACTGGTCTGACATCCCCACACGAATTTGTAAACTGACGTGCCAAGCCAAAATCCAGCATGTAACACTTCCTCCACGTGCTGGGGAAACGCCCCATAGCAAAGTTGGACTAGAAGAAAAAGAAGAACTGCGTGCTTATCTCCTATAACGTATAAATTATTAGTTACGATTTCTGCCTTCATTTTATATTCTCATGGCGCAATCCTAACCCCTAATGTCAGTGCTTTCCAGCAGTGACATAAGGGCAATGCAGCTCTGAGGTAAGGGAACAAACATTCCCTTGCTTTGAGGAGGCCTCCATGAGTGACACCCAACTGCAGGATGCAGCACATGTCCCATTGGCACCGCTATGCCAGTGCTGGAAAGCATTGACATAAGGGGTTAGGATTGCACCCTCAGTCAACTACCTGGCCAAAGACAGACACAAACTGAGAATTGCAAACTAACAGGATTTTCTACAAATCAATTCTTACCTAAAAGGTATGTTCATTTCAAACACAGTAGTTTACTTAAACCACAAACCACTATGAAGACCTCTTTTGCTATACTTCAGGATGGTCACCAAGCTACTTAAACATTATATTATGTTAAAATTGTAATAATGTTAACGTAGAGGGGGTGTATCGTAATGTATGTGATTAAAAGGGTTCTAGCTCACAAAAGCTTATGCTATAATAATTTTGTTACACTTTAGGATCCTAGAGGGAACCAATGTACACCCTGTCCCACTCATCCTTTGGGAATAGACTCTACTCACATATAAATATAAAAGATGAACTTTATATATGTTCCTTTCTGTGCATGGTTCTGACACTCATATACAAAGCATCACAAAAGAATGGCTGTTGCAGTTCAATCTAGCACTGAATTTGGGATTTATTTCTGAATAAGATGGTCTAAGACTGTAAGCTCTCTTATGGAAATGTGACCAATGCTGCAATATAAGATTCACAGTTACTTACGTACAAAATGCATAGGAGACAGGAATTATTCGGTTTTAAAATCTCGGCTCAAGCTCCAAATTCTATATGTAGCAGAGCAACGCACCCAAAAATCATACCCAATCAAACTAATAATGTTACTTTGCTTCCTAAACCTAGCCTAAGGTGAGCTTGCCTACTGCTAATCACTGTACTTGGTTATTTAAAAAGGAAGATAGCATTTTTTATTCAGTACTAGTATAGTTAAAATGGCTAATGCTAAGTAACCATGGAAGTTCTCATAGGGCAAAACAGCAATACAGAAGTTGAAGCACAAAATCAAATTCACTCAGTTGCAAAGGTGCAAAGAAAAAAGCTTTTATAATGGCAAACAATTCTTAAACATTAACAAAAAAACTGCATTGTTCTCTTAATTTGTATTTATATTTAGTTAAGCTATCAGAAGGCTTGTCATTGCATTAACCAAAGCCTAGCACTATGATAACTGGAATAGCAGTCTCTTCCTTGCATAAAGGTACACCTTTCATTCACCTGTAGCAATAGGTTACGATACTCAGTTTAGAGCACCAAAAAATTCTACATCACAGCGTGATGCTCCATAGCTCTGCAGTAACCCAGATGCCAAGGAATGCTCTGGTCCAAGATGCCTGGCAGAGACATTATCACTCGGCATTGCGGAAGGACAGATACTTGTTGGCCTCCATATCTGGAAGGAGCAGAGCCTTGAAGGAGCTGGGGACATAAGGAGGATGAAGAGGGAGATGAATGAGAGGGGAGCAAAGGAGAAAACAGTGAGACAGGAAAACTGTAGGAGGGAGGAAAGAAGAATATTATGAGGAAAAAGGAGAAAGGAAACAGGAAGATAGTCAAAGGATTCAAGCAACAAGGAAGTCAGAGGCACAGCAGGGAAAGAAAAGGAACTCAGACTGGTGGGGATGAGACACAAGGCCCCTTTCCCCCAGCTAAGGATGGTCAGTAGCCTAAGACCACCAAGCCATTGCCCAACTGCTGGGCACTGATGCCGCTCAGGAGAGACAGTAGCAGTTCAGGCAGAGTCCACTTGGCAACAAGGATCTTCAGAGCAAAAGATTTCCTTATGATAGGAAGTGGAAAAACAGCAAGGAAGTATGAAGTGGAGGGGGTCCAATGAAGTTTCTGGGACACGGCTCCCAAGTTGCCGGTGTAAGCATGCAAATGAACAAGAACTGAAAATAGCATCACTATCTACCAACTCTCTATCTTTACATGGGGCTTGGCGGAGTAAATGGCATGCCTTTCCCCTCACCATATGACACAGAGCTCCCTGCCTGGAAAGAGAGCAAGGGCTCCTACACACAGCCAAGAATCCAGAGCCTCATGCACCTATGTGCAAGCATTTCTACGTGAACTGTAATCCTATCTAATTTTCCCTTTTGATGCAACTGTTGATTCTGAATCAGAGGGTACCTGGTCTTTCTGGATGGCTTTCTAGAAGGGAAGAGCAGGCAGGGTCTCCCACACGGAAGCTCTGCCTGCAGATATCTGAACCACACAAATGGTATTTGAATACTGAAAGCTGGAACTAGACATTACAGTACATATGCAATTGCCACAAAAAGCTCCCCTTCTCCCTAAACAAATACAAAACATCATGCTGTGAGTTTTTCCAGCCCTGCAAGTAGACGCTAATGAAGTGGAAAAGGAGTAAAGAAACTTGCAATGATGATTATGTTACATCATGTGTCTTGTATTATTGGAACTGATAAAAATGTAGGATTGCAGCTCTTAGCATCAATTGTACATGTGCCTTAACCCCTAATCCTCGCTCTAAAAGCTACACCTTTGGAAACCCATTATTGTTCTAAAATTGATTTCTGGAAATGGGTTCATCACTATGATTTCTCATATGCTTTGCCTGCTGAATAGACAGGGACTGTTCTCAATTATTGTGTCTGCCACAGTAAAGGCAATTTTTCTGCCAGGACATAGTTTCTGCAGGGTGTGAGTGGCAAGAGGTTTTGCAGTTTTAGACAAGAAAAGAAGGAGAGTTAAATGGGGGTAACAAAATTGAAAGTTTTGAACTTCTCACCTCTTTAGGATGTGGGGAGTGCTTAATAATATATATCTGCGGTTTTCAAACTCTCCAGGAGTTTGAAACCCGCGGTAAGTTTTTGCAGGGGCAGGGGGGAGGCAGCGACATGATCCCCAGATCGCGTCACTCAGGGGCTGCAGGGATTGGGATGCACTCACCAGTCCCTTCAGCAGCTGTCCCTGCATGCGGGGAGCCCTGTGCGAGCGCCTGCAGGGCACTCCAGGTCAGGGAAAGGGAGAGCGGAATGATCTGCTCTGCCTCCACAAAAGTTGAAGCAGAGCAATCGCCCCACTCTCCTTTTCCCTGAACTGGGGAGCCCTGCAGGCGCTTGCGCAGGGCTCCCTGCACACAGGGACGGCTGCTGCAGGGACTGGTGAGTGCACCCCAGTCCCTGCAGCCCCATCAGAAGGGAAAGTGGAGCGATCATGCTCCACTTCCGGTTTTGCGGAGCGGGGCACGATCGCTCCACTTTCACTTTTCCTGACCTGGGGAGCCCTGCCGAAGGTTGCGCAGGGTTCCCCGCACCCCCAGGAGGCTGCAGGAGACTTGGGCAAGTGCGCCCAAGCCCCTGCAGCCCCCCTGGGCTGAGCCCCACTGAGCCCCCCTTCCCCCTGTCTCCTGGCTGCCCCCACCCCTTAAGGGGGCAGAGGCCAGGACCCACAGGTTGGGGCGTCGCGACGCCCCAGTTTGAATACCACTGATATATATGCCCAATGAATGATGTCATCGTTTTTTAGTTTTTTAAAAGACCTTACTTTTATAGCATAAAAGCAATTATTATTGCTGGGGGAAAAAATCAATACAGTTGAGGAATTTCAACATTAACCAGAAGCAACAATCAAGCATTTGCTTTTAATATATGCACTACCATCTTAAGAATTGGTAATTTCCTAGTTGTTCTCATGAGAAGACACCAACTTATAAATTATGATGTAATGAAACCGGTTACAACTTACATTCGTTCTTGGTTTTGACAAATTTATTTATGAAGAAACTCACTGGTTTAATATCTCTGTGTAAAAAACCCACAGAATGAATGCTCTCAATAGACTCCAGAATTTGCTTGCCAAGTCGCAAAGTAGTACTGATTGTGAAGGTCCCCCTAGTTTGGCTTCGACGTAGATCTGCCAAGTTCCGACCCTGAGAAGCAAGGAGATATTTTTTAGAAGGTCTCCCACAAAGTGAAAAAAGGAAAACACCAAGATTCACTTATTTACTCAAAATCAAAATGAAACAAATTAAATCCATGTAAGGATTCTTTTTTCTAGTACCCTGAAGAACTGCAACAAAAGTGACGCTTAAAATATCAGAAT
The DNA here is from genome assembly GCF_035046505.1 of Tiliqua scincoides. Taxonomy (NCBI): domain Eukaryota; kingdom Metazoa; phylum Chordata; class Lepidosauria; order Squamata; family Scincidae; genus Tiliqua; species Tiliqua scincoides. Next base: position 16,974,959 of record NC_089821.1, read on the forward strand.
ATTGCATTATCCACTTTAATAGCATTATACTAGTCTATGGTAGGAGATGCCTGTTTATTCCAAGGAAGTCTAATTTCAAGGTTCTGTCTTCAAAATTTTTGAAGATTGAATCAAATTATCCATTCAGTCGTGTCCGACCCTTGGCAATTCCATGAGCTAGCTCTCTCTGTGATTTCCGATCTCGTGCAGCTTCTTTCAATTGCTATATATTTTGGCCAGTGTCTGCTTTAATTACATCCAGCCAACGCATTCTTTGGTGTCCCCGTCTTTTACCACTGACAGTTCCAAGCATAATTTTCTTCAATGATGCTGACCATATAACATGGCCGAAGTAAGTATATCTGAGTTTTACTATTTTTCCTTCCAATGGCATGTCTGGTTTTATGTGCTGCAGCACTTCTCTATTTGTTATCTTTGCAGTCCATGGAATATGTAAGAGCCTCCTCCAACATCATAGCTTAAAGAAATCAATTTTCCTTCTGTCCAACTTTTTCATTGTCCAACTTTCACAGGCATATGTTACACACAACAGTACGGACTAATCTACACTTGGTTGTTAAGTTGCTGACATCCTTACTTTCCCATATTTGACTCATACTTATTGCTGCGTGACCCAGCATAATTCGTCATTTAATTTCTTGGCTACAATCGCAGTTTTGATTTATCATTGACCCTAAAAAGGTGAATACTTCCACATGTTCAAGCTCCTCTCCACCAATTACATTTTGGTATTTCTATTCTTTGCAATTCTCATAAGTTTGGTCTTTGTGATGTTCAAAAAGAGGCCAAACTTCTCGCTTTCTTCTTTGCATTTCAAAATCGACTACTTTAGGTCTTCATGGGTTTCAGAGTGGAGGGTTGTATCATCTGCATATCGGAGATTATTGATGTTTCTCCCACCAATTTTTACAATATTAGATTCTTCTAACTCCAGCTTTCTAATAATCACTTCAGCTTACAAGTTAAATAAGAGAGGTGACAAAATGCAACCTTGTCGCACACCTTTCTAGATTTTGAACCAGTTCGTATCTCCATATTGAATTCATACAGTGGCTTCCTGATTAACATACAATGATTTCACCAACTTCACCAGTTGTAGTGGCACCCCAAGATCTTCTAGAGCTCTCCATAATTTGTCACGGTCAACACAATCAAAAGCTTTCCTGTAATCAGTGAAGATAGGTGTCCTGTAATGCTGTTGGCTGCTCTCTCACATTTAAAAAGGGATTTGTGAGACCACTTTTGTATACTGAAAACCATTTTTAAAGAATAATTTATACAGAATTGTATACATCACTTACAGCCCAATGCTAAGCTTCCTGGCATCGTGGTGCCAAAATGGCCATCGTTGTATCCTGTGGGGCCAAGGAAGCCACTGGAGGTCTCTTCAATGAAAAGGGACATTTGTCCTCTTACCACAAGTAAGGTCCCAGCTCCCAAATGAGGCTATTCGAGTCTGCGTCAGCAAAATCGCTGGCTCAGACTTGAAAGAAGCCCTGTTGCTGGGCTTCCAAGACCGACACAGAGCACAGGATCCAGCAGAAGAGGTCTCCGCCAGTCCCACCCCCTACCAGGCTGGTCCCTCCACTTTTCCACGCTCGCCCACCCCAGAACACCTGTCCCCACCCTCCCGCCACCCTCCCCATGCCCCTCACCATCTGGCATTTATCTGGTCACCACCACTAGTTGGGTCTTCCTCCATGGTGCTGGCAAGTTGTCTCAGGTCTCCCTGCCAGAGTCGTTTACTCACAGGGTGCCGCAAATGTGCTTTATGGCACATTTGTGACACCCAGAGCTGGCGGTATGCAGAGGTCCATACGACTGGGCCCTTAAAGACCTAACTCATGGTCTCTTACACAGCAGCAGCCAATCCCATTTATCTGTGGCTTGAACAAAATGTACTCAGGATTAAAAGTAGTCCAGTAGCTTCATGCATAAGGCCCCCCAAAAAAAGTATAAGCAAAGAGGAAGGAGTTGAAGGGGTCGTACTTGAGGTAGTCCTAGTCGATACTGCTTGGTACCAAAGCATCTAAAAGCACTGAATTAGGTCAAGCTGCTGAAATAGTTTCACACAGGAGAAGGAATGTGGTCTATTTTCTCAATTGTCTGGAAAATTTGAAAGAGCTTTTGAGTTTTCTGTACACGCTTACAGTTTTGTTTGCCAAAACAAAAGGTGATACAAGTTCACTGAAACCATTCTTGGAATATTCACACAAAAGCAATGGTTCTCAAGATTCAAAGCAGTTGCTATGGGAGAGACATGCTCTTCCTCAGTGTTTCCCAACAAAATGATGAATTCCCAGAAGACAACTTAACTGATCCATAAAGCAGAAACAGTAACCACAATGCCAACCCATCAAAATCAGTGAAATATAAAAGACAAGGTTGTTCATGTTGTTAATGCTGTGGAATAGTAAGGCAATTTTTTCCCATCCCGCAAAACAAATTTTGCTTCCTAAAAGTCCCTCTTGGGAGAAAGCATTACTGTTACTGTTATGGGATCATCCTCGGCCTGCAGGTAATTTGCAGGCTGGATAGTGTCAGGCCCTGAAGTCTTGGCCTGACTGCGCACAGCATCATGGGAGGAGATGATGCAACATCTGGTGATGCATACCAGGTGACTGTCACCTGGTGAGTCACCCCATATGCCATCAGAGTGACTTTGCACTTTTAGTACGCTCTGATTGGCTATAGCCAGTATATAGTCCAGTGAGGGCAAGCTGGAGTGTGGGAGATGCAGAGTGGATTTTGTGCCGAAGGCTACATCAGTGTGATTCGTGATTGTGTGTTATCTGGACTGTCGCTGTATATATTGTACATAGTAAAGAGACATTTGGTGGAGGACTTCTGCCGTGTGTCGTCTGTTTTCCCGGGAGGGCCTACGCTCTGGCCTTGAGAGATAGGCACATGGTGCAGCTGAACAGCCGCTTGCTGTGAACACTTACCAAGCCATAACAGTTACCCTGCACATGCCCGATCTCGTCTGATCTCAGAAGCTAAGCAGGGTGAGGCCTGGTTAGTACTTGGATGGGAGACCACTTGGGAATACCGGGTGCTGTAGGCTTATACCATAGTCTTTCGAGACTGAAGGTTGCCAACCAATGATCATTATTGTCTTATAGCCCAATCCTGAACTGCCCAGAGCTGTGGGACCCAGCAGCTCCACAAAGGGCTCCCACTGGATCCAGAGCCTCCTGCACTACCGCGGGAGGCTCCTTGGGAGAAGGGGACGTTCGTCCCCTTCCCCGGAGTAAGGGAAGCTGTCCCGCAATGAAACTACTCACTTTAGCGGCAACTGTTTGGTCGCCGCTAAAGTGAAGGCGCTCGTGTAGGGCGAGCAGCCCTACCCGAGCACCCTGGATCCTGCGGAGCTCGGCTCCGTGGACCCACCTCTCCCCCACGCCTGGGAACACCCCCGACCACACCTTCCCCTCCCTGGAACGCCTCCCCCACACCCCCATTCCCCGTTCCACAGCCCGGCAGTCGCAGGCACCACCGAGCTGCGGGACGTGGGTGCCCTCCAGGTAGTGGCCCAGCACTGGGAGCCCAGCAGTAAGCCCTGCAAACATGCCTTAAGGCACATTTATGACTGTGGTCCGTGCCGCAGAGGCGGGGCGCGGACCACAGGATTGGGCTCTTATACTCCTACCATTTTTGTCCATTTCTACATGTTGAAACCTAGGCACATCAGAGAAGACTGAATTTTTTCTTCACTATAGGATCACACTGAGTGGCAGCACAAGGCAAGTCCCCACTAGCCATTAGCCTCCTCCCCAATAAAGGCTCCCCTAGACTTCAGAAAAACCAGTGTTGGGGGGGCCCTTTGGCATTGGCACAGGATGCATAAATAAATCTAATAAACTCACCTGCAACTGCATGACCACATAGTTAAATCTGTCATTCCTTCCACAGCCAACGAATTTACAGATGTGATCTTTCCCTGAGGAAGAAAAAAAAACTTCATTTTTTCCCCATCATTTATACTTTAGGAGGTGCCAAACACAAGTCTTAGATATGTCTTTCACAAATGTAAGAAAGCAGATCACACATGTGTGAAAGTGTTCACACAAAACAAAAATGCTATATCTACTTCTTTCTACCCCTCCACCACCCCATAAACATCTTGTTTATAAGTAAACTTTGCCATTATCCAAAGTTCTTTAAGTGACTGAAATCAATCATTCAGGATCAACCATACTTGAAGGCTACAATCCAGTCACCTAGGAGTAAGTTGCATTAAGCTCAATGGGGCTTACTTCTGAGCAGACACACTTTCAGTGCAGTCCTATGCAAGTCCCACTGAAATAAGAGGAACTGACTTTTGAGTAATAATGCATAGGATTGCATTGTAAATGGAAACACTTTCCCACAAGCTCCAGTTTCTACCCTTTGCTATAATAATATAATACAGTGGAGTTAAGGCAAGAAAAACAATTCATGTGATTAAATTTTCTTAGGCTCCAAAGCTATGCACACTTATCTGGGAGTAAGTTCCATTAAAATAAATGGAATCGTGCTGTTAATTACACTGAAAACTAGTTTGAAGTTAAAAATACTTTAAATTTTGGTCAAAAATAGACATGTTTACTTTTCATGTTTGAGAGACCAAAGCCAAAGGACACGCACTGGGGGACATCCATAGACCAAATTTTCCGTAGTGTGTACAAAGAGTTGCAGAGTTAACTATCCCTGACCGAACCTGTCCCAAGCCAATTCCCCAATTAAATCACCCTGCCTGAAGCCAATTGCTCCATAGAAAGAGACATACAGGGACCTGTACAAATTTTAAATAGAGGATACAACTCAGGGAGAAAAGGATTAGAATTCTATAAATAATATCAGAAGCAGGCCTAGCCAGTGCTTACATGAAGATAGCCTGGTATCATTACAAACAGCAACTTGAAAAGGTGGGATAGCAGATAACTGAAATATCAATGAATAATTGCTTGAAATCATGCTTCAAATTTTAATAAATTTAGCTCAACTGAATTCAAATCACTTTAATTTGAGTTCTGTACTGACCAAAGACTGCTAAAAGAAATAGAACTGAAACAGAAGCCCTGCAGGTGCCTGGGGTACTGCAATGAACAAAGCATTCATATTTGCATGATTCCCCCCCCCCAAGTCTTGGAGATTGAGGAGCGTTAGAAAAAGCAGAAGGGTGTTGTTTTTTTTTAAACCACCTGTATTGGGTTAGAAGGGTTGTACCCCTAGGTGTGAACCTGAACTTGCTGTCTACAGGTTCACTACCATGAGAGATGCCCCAAGAGGCCAGCTAGAGGCCTTGGAAAGCTCCAGCTCTCTAGACACCTCTAGTAAAACTTCCTCGGTTGCCAGGGCAAAGTGACTAGCAGATCCAGAGTCTTATCTGGGAGTGGGGTGGAGCCACACATGCTTACAAGGCCCAGGAGAGTTTAAAACCCCCTTGATTGCCAGTGATGAGGCAAAGAAAGCAGGATGCAAAGCTGGGGGTTCTGGCAAGGTCTGGGAAAAACCTGAAGCCCAAGGAGACTATCCTGTGGAGGAGGAAGAATTGAGTGCTGCTCAAGCCCCCCTCTCCTCTTTGCTTGCACTGAGGCACTAGGGACAAGACCTGGGCATGCAGAGCGATGGGAAGCAGAAGTATCTCACCTGGACAGGGTATCATAACCTTCTGGATCTAGGGGAAGGGCTGCTCATTTGGCAGGAGATCTCTTGGTGAGTCAGGAGCCAGTTATTCAGGGATAAGCAATCAACAGTACGAGTAGAGAAACTCCACCTCTCCCCCCAGGGTAAAGTGAACCCCTAGACCAGAGGTTCCCAAACTGTGAACTGTGGCTCCCTGGGGAGCTGCAGAAACCAGCCAGGGGAGCTGTGGAATCCTTGTGAAAAAGCCACCACCCTATACAAAATATAAGATTGTAGCCCTAATAGGGAGCCGCAGCCAATGGCCCAGTAGGTCAAGGGAGCACAACTTGAAAACATTTGGAAACCACTGCCCTAGACCTCCTTCATCTACCCCTGCTTTCATGTGAAGCACAATTTTGGCCACTGAAGATAACACTCCGAGAGTGTCACCCAGTGCAATCCGCACACCCCCCATACCGCCTAGTGATGCCACTGCTTTGGGCATTTTATGAAAGTTATCTGACAGCCTTATAGATCTCATCTGACATCTCACTGATCAAATATCTGATCAAAAAATACAAGTACAATGGAAAATTCTATTGCATAACTTAACAGAAGCAGTGTGGAACTGAACATGCTTGCCTCAGACAATGACATTTACAATACTCTTCCCACATCACTATTTTAGCTGTGAGAGAAACCTGCCAACAACTTATCCACGACTCAAGCAAAACAGAGAACTGCAGGAGACACTAGCATTTAAGACTGAAGTAAATACAGAAAGGTGAGAGCAGTAGAACAAGTAATTTCTCATCAAAGAGTTGCAAATCTACCACATTCAGGGTAAGAGACCTTAAGTACAGTACTGGTAGTCAATATGTCACAGAAACAGGAGACTGCAAGGGCTAGAAGTACTCGGATTTTCCCTAAATTCAAATTATGTTTCTAAAGTTCTGCCTCATATTGGCTGCTCTGTATAGAAACAAGATAGGATTCTACTGAAGAGTCAAAACAGAAAGCCATGTACAACAACCTCCCTCCTTACCTCATACCAAGCAGCCTTCTGAGCCTGGAACAGATCCCTTTCCTACTTTTCAGATACGCCCCGCAAAGAACAGAGTTTCCGCTAGACCTGGGGTGTCAAACATAAGGCCTGGGGGCCAGATGCGGCCTGCAGAAGCTTTTTAGCTGGCCCTCAGGCTCTCAGCTGCTGAGCAGTGCTGAGGTGTTACTGCTGCAAGGGCAGTCCACATGAAAATTGGACTCTCTTATATCTTGAACTATGATCAAGATTTGAGTATTTTCTCTTCTGTCAGTTGCAGCTAATCAGTTCCTAAGTGAGAAAAAGTGCTTATATTTGCTTATGACCTGTTTAATGATATCACTTCCTGCCTAATGACATCACTTCTGGCCCTCAGCAGGCATCATGAATGCTGTTCAGCCCTCGGTATGAAACGAGTTTGACACCTCTGTGCTAGACTATCATCACCTCATTAATTTCACAGTTTCTACCACCAATTAAACCCTTTCTTATTCTTGCCCTTCCTTATAGTCCTGTTATCTTCCTTCATACGTTCACGGTTTAGCTTAGCATCTCATTCTTTTGCGTGCAAACTACAGTACTTCAAATATTCCACTCAGTGCTTAGTACACTCATTTATCCAGTACCTTCTGTCACAGGATTGTTAATTGAAGCATATGTTTGAACAGAATTGTAGCTTTTGCCGTTTGGGGTAATATTAAAACATGCTGAAGTGATGAGTTCCTTTTACACATGCTTTCAAAATATTAAAGCCTTTGACTAATTAACTCCTGCAGTACTCTCCCATGTAGGGACCTCAATTAAGGACTGGGGAGGGGGGAGAGAGAGAAAAGAAGCTTGTCATCATTAGCTAAAGGGACTAATGCTGAAGTTGCAACTCACACTGTTATCTGATGCAATGACTGCTGGTGCTACAGAGGCACCTGCAGCACACTCCATCATGTATATATGCATTCACTCTCTCACACAACTCATTCACCCTGTGTTGCAGGAAGGAACTGGCAAACCCTAGAAGGTGATAAGAGAAACAAAGCTGACAGAACTCGTGTGGAGTGACAAGACCAAGAGACGGAATAAAAAGGGCCTGAGAATGATAGTCCTAAATGCAAGCACTAAATGCAAGGTCACATGACAAGTAACAAGATGACAGTGCAGACACTTAAGGAGAGGGTAATACAAGCATAGTGATGGGTAAAAGCATGAACTTTCTGAAATGAGAAAAGTCTATTTCTAGCAGTAAGTGCAAAGAGGAAGAGGAGTCATGTTGCCAACTTTTTCCCTGGGCAGGGCTACAGTGAATGACTAGCAGAAATTTGGCTGCTAATAATGCATTTTCCCTACAGAGTGATGCAAGAAGGCAAATCGCTTCACCTGCTGAGCTTTTGTTGGTTGTGCAACTGTTAGAGGCATGTGAGCCTTGCCAGAAATGAAGAAGTTGGCAATACTAAAAAATTGCTGTTGCTGAAGAAACAGTTATAGCATGACTTGGCAATGACACTGACATGGAACAGGAAACAGAGGAAGGAGTTGGAGAGGATCCCAAGGAAAATGGCAGTATCTCTATGATAGCAAAAAGCACTATGAGGAAGTTTTGGTGGTAATGGTGCTTTGTCTGGTTTAGCCATATTTAGTTTGGCTTCTGAGACCATGATAGGAAAAGGAAGACAAGTATAGAAAAATAGCTGGCACACCCACTGACATAACAGGGTCAAAGACAACACACAAAGAGTAGACTCCGGTACACAGGAATGGCTGGAAGCATCTAAAGCAGCAGTTCCCAAATTGGTGGTTCACAATGTACCAGGGGAACCAGAAATGGGTCATTTCCCCTTGAGAGGAGTGGTCCAGGAACGGATTCCCCCGATGGCACTGCAGCTATCATGGCACCCCTACGGTACTGTACTGTACCTGGGGGCATCCTGAAGCCTCCTGAAGGCTTGCAGCCCCATCTGTGAGCCTCTGCAAGGTTGCACTGAGCTCCAATCTGTTAGTGGTGCTCGCTTCCAGTTTGCACAATCGCAAACCGAAAGTCAGCTCCGACAGGAGACTGTAGCTCAGTGCACTCACATGGAAGCTCGCTAAGGGGGCTGTGTACCCCCAAGGTACTGCCCCTCACTAGTTGCTGGTGGAAGGGGATGGGGCAGTTTTGAATGGGACCAAACATATTTGCAATACTAATATGCAGCAACCTTGAGTGGCCTTCAGGGAGAAAGACAGGGTAAAAATCAAATTAAATAATAATAATATTAAATATTATTAGTGGGGTACACTCATATGAAAATCTAGAGCACTGGTTCCCAACCTGGGGTACATGTACCTCCAGGGGTACTTGCTAGGACCTTTAGGAGTACTTGAAAAAGAAATGAATAATGGCGGAAAAAGGCAAGTCTGTATTAGAATGCCACGTGGAACTGGCAAGGCAGGAAGAGCTAACTGGCTGTGAAAGCCCCAGCAACTGCTAGTTCCTGGTCAACAATTCATGTATTATCAGATATGGATCAGTAGTTGAAAATGATCCGATAAATTTATATGTAAATTTGAAATAACTGCAGCTATATTAATTACAAACATTTTGCTAATATGAGGGGTACAATTTATGGAAATGGGCTGCCAAGGGGGACGCAATTGGAAAAAGTTGAGAACTATGGATCTAGAGGAGTCTTTACAAATGCTTCCTGGAAAAGTGGGATGGGTCAGGGGACATCATGGAAGCAACTCACAAAAAGAGAAGATTACCACTAGGTATTCAATTACAAACCAAATCACAAACATACAGTATATTTTGACTGTACCATGGTATATATTCAGCTTAATTTAATTTGCTGCAGACCAAGATAATTTGCATGTTAACAGTGTTACAAGGGATTTTTTCTCTCAATTCCCTGTTAAAGTAGGGAACTATCTTGCTCTCCTCAACAGTGCCAATGTGAAATAAGCAGGAAGAGCAGCCAGGACACCCTGTGGCCTGAGAAGTTATCCAAGGCTGGGGGGTGACTAAAACATTTTTGAACGTTTTTGAAACATTTTTGAATGGCTCACTACCAAGCATAACTAAATCATTTGAATTATAACCAATATCAAAATAATGCAGCTTTCTGAAAATTGTCCTAGTTTTCACAACTATAGTTAGAAATCTTCCTAGTTAACTATATTTGATCATTAGTGCTGATCAATATGCTATAATTTAATACAAGGCCTTTTCATTCATTTTTCCCAGGTCGTAGGTACAAAGAAGTGATAAAATCTAACCACTCCTCATTAGAAATGCGTGTCTCATATTTAGCAAACTGTAGTACAGGGATCTTTTGTTCACCTTACCTTGCAGTTTTTTCAACACAGCTACTTCCATTTTCAGAACTTGCTTTGGTTGCTGAGCTGATTCGACCTTCAGTGCAACATTCTCACGGGTAAGCAAGTCCAATGCGTCGTAAATTTCTCCAAACCCTCCACCACCTATCTTTCTCAACTGTAGTAAACAAGGAACAAGGCACACAACACCAATATTAAGAACAACCGATTTCAGACCAGTTAAAAACCATTGGAAGCAACATTTGTAAACTAAAAAAAGACCAAGTTTCATTTTTCAACCATTTCCACTTTTCACCATGACTCTGGTTCCTAACCCATCAAATGAGCAGGGGATGCCTGTATTAAGAAATGCATGTCTATGTTTGCAATGGCCATTGCCAAGGCAGCACACGGACTGTCAGCACTGCGCGGAATTAGGACTGGACCATCTGAATTATTTCATTGCCATTTTGCAAGACATGATCTGAATGAAACCAAGAGTCACTGCCCTCTTCTAGCCCAGCATAGTTATTTGTTCACTTCAAGCACTCTCTAGGCTAAAAGTGGTCTTTATAGACCATTAACATTTTGTGATAATGAACAACAGTGGCAAGAACATATTATAGAGGCTTCAGTTACTGGGGGGAGAAGCAGGTGGAAGATTATTTGCTTCCCTACAGATTAGCATATATAACTAACTCCTTCTTCCTCCTGAACTAGGCCCATCTGTATAATCCTGGGAACAGAAGGAAGCATAAATTTAAGTTACTTGATGGTTCGGAAGCAATGAATTGGAAGAGGATAGTTGCTGCCAAAAATTGGGGAGCTCTCAATTCAAAGCTCAGTCTCTTGGCCAGAACACTACACCACCCTTGCAACCGGGCACCTGCACTGTTAGGCATAGTAACTAAAAATTGTCTCTAGACAACAGACTCAGAACATCTATTCTTGGCCATGACAGTGTCCCACTCAACCAAAGTACCTGCCTTCAGTTCTTCCCAAAATAATGCATTTCAGCAAGGGAAGTGGGCCTTGAGCCATGCCATTGATGTCTCTGCTTAATTCTCCATAAGATTTAAAAGAACACAAGATGGAAAACCAGTTCCTTCATCATACAATAGACTGCTCCAAAGAGAGTTGTTGTGGCAACCCCCAAGAAACACAGCCTACGGAAACCACATTCCAGTGCTCAGTCATTCGGCAAAGGCAATTCACTATATATTTGAACACACCCCATATATATAGACACAGCCCCTCCTCCACACCACAAACCTATGATCTTCATAGCAACCTCTATTCATTACACATGACTATATAAATAAATAGCAAAAGTTTTGAAATGTTCTTGGACAGCAGCAATGTACCAGGAAGGACCAACATAAGTAGGTATGGACAGCCTAGTAACTTATGTGAACTTACTTCCAAAGCTGACAAAGATGATGCTTTAAAAAAAAAAAAGGAAAAAAATAAACCCTTCCATCTTGCCCTATTGTCTTTTACAGTTTAGATAATAGTATACAGTCTTAGCGCTCGCTCGCTCTCTGGTTGTCCAAAGTTTCATATTTTTTCTTTTTGTTGAATGCTTCCGTATTCCTTTTTCCCTCCCTCTCCCCCCCAGCTGCTCTCCTTCTCTCACTCTATGAATCAAGAAGCTTTGCGTTTTTATAAGAGGGAATATACTCACCACTTTCCATCTTTCTTTGACCAATATTCCCACACTCAGGATATCTGGTTGTTCCCCTCCTCCACTCATTGCAATCTCCTGGGGTGGTGCAGCTGCTATGCAAAGCCAATGTCAGTAGAGACCATCCAGTTCCCAGAGGAGGTTTCCATTTAAGCAGAAGCTATAGAAATAAACAGCAGTACATTGAATTTTGTTAATTAAAACATGGGCAAAACAATTGCCTTCCTAACCCAGGTTTATTTTTCAACTTGATGCAGAGCTGAAAGACAACCAGAGAATAAATTTTCAAATACACAAAGCCCTTGATATTTCTATTGTGTTTTATTTCTACTGTGGAAAGTAACAACCCAATCCTGAGCTTCCTGGGGTGCAGGACTGCGGCAGGGCCAAAAATGACTGCCACTACATCCTGCACACTTTGGGCAGCTGCCGGTGACTCCTCAGGAGAAGGAGACTTTTGTCCCCTTCCCCTGGGTAAAGAGAGTAGCCCTGCAATGGGGCCACTTGATTCACCGGCAACGAAAAGGCCAGTGGTGAATCAAAAGCCTCTGTGTCAGGCGGTAAGCCCAACACGGAAGCTTTGGATCCAATGGAGCATCGCTCCACCGGTCCCACCTCCCTCCCTCTATACTCCCTCCCCCTGGCACACTTTCCTCCGCCCTCTCCCATCCCTCCCGCCACGCCCCCACTTACTTCTCCACTGCTCAGCGGTCCGCTCGACCACCAAGTGGCGGAGCCCGGGCACCCGCCCAGGAGTAGCCCGGCGCCAGCCAGCACTGGGCTACCACTGGCACTCGCCCGCTGCTAAAGCCCACAAACGTGACTTATGGCACATTTGCAACAATGCCCACTGGCACTAAGCCGGCTCGTCGAGTTCAGGATTGCGCTCTAAGTCAACTTGCAGCTTTTAATGTTTTCAAACATTTTCTTAAGGACAAAAGACATAATAGTTTCTGCAATTTATTGCAGGAACTTCACAAGTTATTTTGTGTGCAGAATAACTTAGAAATTTTAATGTCAAAAATCAGCAATACCAGAGCAATACTTCTCACCGCATAACACTTGCTTCCCAAGTATTTCACATACATCATCTCAATAACTTTACATCAAAACTGCCAGAACATAAGAAGAGCGTTGCTGGATCAGACCGAGGGCCCATCGAGTTCAGCTACCTGTATTTCATAGTGGCCGACCAGATGCCTCAGGGAGACCTCAAGACAACAAGATATCTATATCCTGTTGCCACTTCCTTGCACCTGGCACTCAGCCCATCTCTAAAACCCAGAGGTTGTACAGAATCATCATATCATTCTCATATTATTTATTATTATATAACAATTATGGAAGTTATAATTCTCATATTACAGGCAGAGACTGAAGCTGAGAAAGCCCAACTTTACTAAGGCAAAAGAATGAGGTCATGGTTGAGATAAAGCTCAGCCCCTGCCTGTAATACGAGAATGATAACTTGTAGGATTGACGAACGCTTCAGAAAAATTTTCTTTTTTCATTCTCCATGCCTTTCCTAATCTTATGCAATCATCACACTGAATGTGAATGTGACATCACATCACCCTACCCATCCACACACACTCTGTGCAGTCTCTTGAAATAAAGACTAAAAAAATTAATAAAGCTATACCACTACACACAGGACAGAAAATATATATATTTGCCCCATCCACAATAAATGACACACAAGGACAAATTCTCAAAAGATTCCCCAAATCCACTTAGATCTCAGACACCCTTTGGTAGCTAACCCACAGCTGAAAGGCAGCAATTTTAAACTGCAGAAATACTCCACCAATGAGATCAGATGCTATGATGTAAATGCAAAGGACTTCTTCCATAGTTTTAGTGGTTTCTATTTAGATTTTTACAGTTCTACATTTTTTGAGATGTTAGTGCTTCTTAAGATCTCTGAAAGGGAAAGCCTTGGGCATAGTCACTTACAAAAAGTGTGCACACATTTTGCCACATATACACACACTAGAAACCTGTTGTCAATTGATAAACACATATACAATCTTATCAAGTGACTGCAGTTTTTTGGAACATCAGTATATACATCTTGCAGCCTTTGCTGTAGTAGTCCTAATGGCATCAGCAGAACTTTACATAACTATGACACTACCCACCATCTATAAGTTGTGCTTTTAGAGATGTCTCAGAAGCAAAGTGCTCCACAAGAGCTGATGGAGACAAAATACTGCATTGTAATAAACCACAAACACACAGCACAATTAGGAGCATGAACTGCAAAAGGTCCAATACCAAGATAAAGCTTGTAAATAGCTATAAGAAGAATCAAGAGGGAGTATAGTGTAGTGGCTGAGAACCTGAGCTGTCAAATATGAAGTCTCATTTTTCACATTCAAGCTGTGAACTCAGTATGTGACCTTACGCAAGACACTATTTCCCACAACGGGGATAATGTTGACTGCAAAAATTACTAAAGCTGATATGTAAAGAAATTTGAACATGCAGGAAAAAAATTAGAATATAATGCATATTAGTAATAGCAACCTCAAGGATCAAAGGAAGACAATTCAACCACACTTTGCCAGTCAAACATAAAGGTAGAACATAAAAGACTCAATTCACAAGCTACCCAATTGTTAGGGATGGGCACCTGACTCATGATGAGTTGTGGATGTCACTGACCCCGACTCAACTTGCAAGTCTGGGCCAGTGATCCTAAAAACAAGTCAGAATTCAAAATGACTCAAGTCCCTATTTTGTATGTGCACGTGCGCACTCTTGTTTTTGTTTTTTCTGGCTGCTTCCACATCACACAGAAAGACCTCATGGGTGATCTGGAAGCCAGCATTCAGAAGGGCGGTGACAGCAGGGTAGCTTGGTTCCAGGAGAGAGAGGCTGGGGGGTATTGAGAGGAGGACAACTGCTTAAGGTGGTTTTCGTTGTTTGTTTTTGTTTTTTGGCTGCATGCGGCTAGGGGGGACCAGAAGAATCAACTTTTCTCAAAATGACTAATGATTCCAAAGACTCATGGGTTGAGTCATGAAGGCCATGCATTATGACTTGAAGGTCGAGTCATGAGGACACTCACCCAGGTCTTGACTTGCAACTCAGGCTCAGTGACTTAAGCACATCCCTGCCAATTACCACTCAACTCTGATTATCATCTCAGGAACATACTTCACTGAACTAGCTATCAGATCCAGTTCCTCCAAAAGTATCAACAGATCTTGGAGAAATATACAAGTTGTTAAAATGGTGACTGAAGTAAGTACAATATATATATCACAAATTTAAGCTGAAATTTGAATATCCTAATATAGTGAACCTACTAGAAAGGTATCAAATGAACAAATCAAGATACCTTAACTCCTACAGTCACTTGATTTTCACTCACATACACAGAACATCTATCTGAAGAGAAAATTTTTTACAGCAACCCAGGCTCTCCCACCACGCAATTTTAGCAGATGACCCCTTGTTCTGGTATTGTGCAAGAGAGAAAAGAGCATCTTTCTCAAGAAAGATATAGTGGAACTGGAAATGTGTTCAGTGGCGGTGTCTTTGGGAAGATTCTGTCCCCAAGGGTCTCTGACTGGACAGTTTAAATGAGTAGAGTCACCTCAGACCTGTTAGCATGAGAAGTATAAGAACAAAGCCCAAGGGGTGTGTCTGTGTTTTTTTTGGTGGAAAAAGGTTGTGGGTGCAACATCCTGAGGGAGAGCCTGCTCCACAGGGCCATGTGGCCTCTTGGGTAACCTGGCTGAAAGATCTACAAAGGGAAGCTGACCCAGGTGAGAGTTAGGGAATAATAGCCAGTTAGCTTTGTTATTTTAATGCTGATATGTTTCCTAGAAGTTTTATGCCTCTAGCATTTGCTGCCTTTTGTAACTTTATGTAACCTTATGTACTTAATAAAGTAAAAATCCTTTTACTAAGTTGTTTCATTGTATGTTGGGGACAAAGGTTCAGAATCCTACCTAGCCATTCAGCAAGCTACCAAATCCTCATTGAGGACTAGTAACTTGAGGACTGAGGCTTTAATTAAAGAGAGTGCTCAGTGACTGCAAGGGATAGAATTAAGGCTAGAGGGTCTCAGTGTCCCTGGACTGAGAAACTGGCACATACAGGGTGGTGGCAGTACTACCGAACAGGGGCCCTTGAGGGCTCTAGGGTTCAAAACCAAGAACTCTGAGCACCCCAAAACCCTGGGAGTGTACAAAGCGCACGACAGGTAGGAAAGTCAGATCAAGCAAAATGAAATATTTCTTTATCCAGCAAGTAATTAATCTGTGGAACTCAATGCCACAGGATGTTGTGGTGGCACCTGGTCTAGATTCCTTTAAAAGAGAATTGGACACATTTAGGGAGGAAAGGTTAATTACAGCTTAGAAGTCTATATGCAACCTGTAGAACTGTATGCAACCTTTGGGCTTTAGATGAAGCCTATCTCTGAATTAGAGACATGAAGGCCCGGAAAACAACTGGAAAAATTTGGGGGAAAAAACTTTTTTTGTTTTTTTCCTGAAGCCTTTTTTGTTTTTGTTTTTCAGAAAAATTGGGGAAAAAAGAGAATTGATTATGGAATGTTTTATTTTAACATGATGAATAAAATATTTTAAGACAAGATGTTCAAATATTTTCCAAATCATTTCTAAAAAATATGTATGGTATCAGATTATTCTAATTTCTGTGCACTGAGGTCAAGCAAATGCTAGGTTACAAACTGAACTCTCCAATGCAAGAACAAGATGCATTTCTTGCTTTAGGAGGTGCTGCTATTGTCACAAGAAAAGAAAAAGGTTTCCATTTTGCTCTGGCATGTGGGTAGGTATGTTTGGTTCTGTTCTGTCCTCTTCACTAGGCCTCAAAGCTTTGGAAGAAAATATAGAGCTACAGAAAGAACCTGAAAGTATATACTTAAATGTAAACTCTTACCTTTTTAAATTATCTGATTCCAGAAAACTGAATCATTTAGCTACATTTATCTTTATAACTTTGTGTAAATAATAATTCAGAGCCCAATCCTGGGCTTGGCGACGCAGCTTTGTGCCACCGCGCACTGTCATAAATGTGCTATAAGGCACATTTGCAAACCTCACCGCTGGGCTACCACCCGTGCTAGCCCAGCACCGGCCAGCTAGCACCAGGCTAGTGCAGGGCAGGCGCCCAGCCTCTGCTGCTTGGCAGTCTCACAGACATGGTAAGCAGGGGCGAGGAGGGGTGTGGGGAGAAGGCATTTCGGGGAGGTGGGAGGCGTAGGGAGGGCGAACAAGAGGTGTGGCAGGAAGGAAGGGGGCAAGGAGAGGGCGGGCGGGAGGTGTGCTAGGGGGAGGGAGCAGGAAGGGAGGAAGGTGGGTCCATGGAGTTCTGCTCCACCAGATCCAAGGTGTTCATGTGGGGCTTGCAAATGTCATTTGCAAATATTGTCAGATGAAATATGCATTTCCAAATGCTACCAGGATGACAAAACACATTCTTGTATGTAACAAGTGTCCTGTAGATATTAAAAAATCCTTCATGGATCTAAGTGAAGAGGACCACAATGATGAAAATGCACATAGTTTTTCTCAACGTTCTCATTCAAGAAGTCCTCTTTCTACTCCATCTGTAACATCAGCAGCAACATAAAGTGTTGTTGTCCCATCAGCAGCATCTTCAAGTAAACAGTTACTTAAGACAGCTGCATCCAAAATTATTAAATAACTTCATTTGTAAACAAGATGACACCTAAAGATCAGGAAAGAATTGATCAAGTTCTTGCAAGAGCAATATATTCTTCGGGAACACCATTTTCAATAACTGAAAATACATACTGGTAGGAAGCTTTGAAATTACTAAGACCATTATACCATTCTTTGGTACCATACCAGCAGACATTCTTTAAGCAAGCCTCTTTTGGAGTCAGAATAGGAACATGTAATGGAATCTGTGAGAGGAGAAGGAATTATACACCAGTTTTTTACAAAAGCATTGAAACAGGAGAGAAAAGACATACTGCAGAGTATATCAGCTGTAAAATATGTTAAGTCCTACAGAAAATTGGGAGTGGTAAAGTATTTGCTTTGCTGACTGACAATGCCAACAATATGAAAGTAGCATGAGAGATCATAATGGATAAGTATCCACATATTACTGCAATAGGATGTGCATCTCATGGGCTCAACGTGCTTCTTAATGATATTAAGAAACTGGACACCCTTCAAATGATCTCTAGACGACCAAAAGAAGTTATAAAACATGTAAAAGGTACTCATATTGTAGCTGCAGTTTTCAAGGAGAAGCAAGTAGGAAAAAATGCAAAGAATAAAATAGTGACACTAACAGCCCAATCCTATCCACACTTTCCTGGGAGTAAGCACCATTGACTTTAATGGGACTTACTTCTGAGTAGACATGCATAGGATTGAGCTGTTAAGCTCTGTAGCAAAACTCAGTGGGCTAGAGTGATGATCTCCTTTGAAAGTTTACTAAAAACAAAGAAGCTCTTCAGGAAACAGTAATAGTTGAAGATCTTACAAGTACCCAGGAGTGTAAAAAACACTGTTCTTGATCAGGATGTCTTCTGGGTTAGCTGCAAAATTCCCTGAAGATTCTAAAGCAATTGCTGCAGCAATCACTACATCTAAATCAGATACTGCACTTTTGTCAGAAATGCCTTATTTAATGACCAAGATAAAAACTGTTTTTGAAAATCTCAGTATATCTCCACTTACAACTATGGAAGAAAGTAAAGATTTTATTTTAAAAAGGGAAGGATTTTGTTGCCATCCAATTCATGCTGCTGCAAATCTGCTGGATCCAAGATTCAAAGGTGGAAATACAAGTGATGACAGCACTGCTACTGCATTTGACTGGATTACAAAGCAAGCATCACATGCTTGATGTTAGGACTTGGATGTTGGGAAGGTACTTCCAAGTGTTGCAGAATATAGAACATCTTCAGGGATTTGGTCCAGTAATGCAATCTGGAATTCTAAACATACTCCTCCTGCAACATGGTGGCAAGGTCTTTGCACAACACAGCCTCTGACTCCTCTTGCTTCTCGTCTTCTTCAGATTCCTCCATCTTCTGCAGCATGCAAAAGAATCTGGTCTATGTTTGGAAACACTCACATTAAATCAAGAAATAAACTGACTGTAGTGACATTGCGGAAGATATTACCGAGGAGATAGGATGTAGTGTCCACAGTGCCCCTTGCTCTAAGTGAATGCAGGATTAAGGCCCAGGTGGTAGCTGGAGGTGTGCTGCACAGCTGCAGCCACTAGAGGCTAAAGGAGATCCCTCAGGATATAAGGAGCACCTGAGATAGAAAGGATTGTGGGTTGTAGGAGGAGTGAATGTGGAGAGGAGAGACGAGACTAACTGACTGATTGAACTGACTGACAAACTGACCTTGGACTGACTGACTTGGCTTACTGACTTTGGATTCTGACTTGGCACCTTTGACTGATTGGACTGACTGACTGACTGACAAACTGACCCTGGACTGTGACGTGGCTTGCTGACTTTGGACTCTGACTTTTGCGTGCTGTACTGGTGAGTCAACCCAGGAAAACTAATCAGCCTTAAGCGGGCACAAGGCCCAGTGGGGAGGAGCTGTGACAAGACAACTTGGTACCAGGAGTGGGGTGCGAACCCAGGATGTATAGTTTCCTGCAGCACGCCTAGTGTGACAACCAGGGAAAACAGGCTGAATGGATACCTGGTGGATGTGGGATACAATGGACCTTATGGTAAGAGACATGAGTGTCCCTGATGCCTTCTGGAAGGCATGGATGGGCTTTGGTCAAGATGGTCTGGTGTATGGGAGGAGTAGTCAAGCGTGGTATCCTTTCAGTAAGGAAATTGAGCTTGTCATATACCGAGAATGCGGAGATACGCTCCCTGAAAGCAGAAAATGACAAATTAAAAAAGATGATCCTAGTGGAAAGAGAAAAAAACTCAGCCTATGCGGAGGCCTTAGCAAGGGCCCACAAAGCTGCTAGGGTAGCAGAAAGTGTTGGTGAGGTCCTAACGGAGCGCTTGATCGAGCTAAGGGCTAAACCTCAGCCTGGAGCAAAAGGGTGGGAAGACAGTGAGAGCCCTGTGAATCCCTCCTCAGAAGGAGATACGCCCAGGACCTCGGTAGGCCAGGGTATGGAAAAAACTAGGAGGGTAGCACAACCTGTGCTACGGGCACGCCCCTTGATTACCAACAAGGCCAAGGGTCCCGTAGGCGCTCCTGCACAAACAGTGAGGACCGTGCGGGACTATACTTCACAGGAATTGGTGGAGATAGGTCGGGATATGAGGCAACGCCCTACTGAGCAGCTGAGTAGCTGGTTGCTCCGTTTATATGATCAAGGGGCAGGTGCCATCCACTTAAGCCCAGAGGAATTAAAAGCATTAGGGGCCCTTTCACGGGACATTGTAATTAACAGCTATTTGCGGGGGGCTCAGGGTCCACCTACCTCTTTGATCGCCTGGGTTGGATTGGCGATAAAGGCGAGATATCCCTCACCCTTGGATTGGGAGGAGAACCTGCCAGGTTGGCGCACCATAGACGAGGCAATGGGGCAGCTGCGCACAATGGCCATGCAAATAGGCATGTATGTGCCAGGCTTCGTAGGGCCGGATTCTCAGCCCTTCTCACCTGGGATGAGGGCACGACTGGTAAGGGGGGCCCCGCCACACCTAAAAGGTGCCATAGTGGCCATGTTAGGACCAGCCCAGGGACATGATGTTGGGGATGTAGTTCTCCTGTTAGGGCAACTACAAGATATGCCCGAAGAAAGCCTCTCCCGGCCAAGGGCCCGAAATGTACAAAATGAGAGGCACCCCTCCGAGTATGAAGGGAGGGCGACCACTGGGAGAAGTCATAAGGGGAAGGTGTCGCCCCATCCTGAGCAAGTAGTTCCCCGGTGGAAACTATGGGCTGATCTATTGAAACAAGGAGTCCCCAAGGACCAGATAGATGGTCTTTCTACCATGGAGCTACGTAAGCTCTGGAGAGACAAGTGCACCAAGGGGAAGAAAAAGCCCCAAGTGAGGCAGGCAAGTCCCACAGACCTCGTGGTGGAAGTGCACCATGAGGATGAGATTTCTCCAGCTTCCTCTGAGGAGGATCTCACAACATCTGGGTGGGATGTAGCCCAACCCCAGGAATAGGGAGGTGGGCGGGCTCCAGTGGTAAGGCCCATGAAAACAGCGATCCCTGGAGACCCACGCCCTCACATCCCCCTAACTATATACTGGGCCAAAGGGAATGTGCAGACAGTCCTGGCCTTAATGGATACAGGGTCAGAAGTGACCCTATTGCATGGTGACCCAAAGAAACATGCAGGGCCTATCAGATATGTCAATGTCTATGGCGATGGAGAAGAGGTGACAACTGAAACGCAGGTGCATTTAGCAATAGGGAAGTCTGCACCATTCATAGCCACGGTCCTAATTTCACAGGTCCCGGAGTATATAATAGGCATGGACCTATTAAGGGGGAAAGAGTTTCAAATTCCCCAAGGGCGATACGCCTTTGGACTGAGGGCAGTACTGGTGGGGAAGGCTAAATGGACCCCTTTGCACATTCCCTCGCCAGACCAGTGTTTGTGAAACAGTATCGCCTACCAGGCGGTCACAAAGAAATAACTGAGACTTATAGTCTCACCGGAGTTAAATGGTGAGACTGCTGGCCTAACTATCCCAGCTTCTAACAGGCCTTTTATACTGTTAGAAGCTGGGATAGTTAGGCCAGCAGTCTCACCATTTAACTCCCCAGTCTGGCCAGTTAAAAAACCAGATGGTAGTTGGCGGATGACCGTTGACTACCGCCAACTAAACAAACTAGCACCACCACTGGCTGCAGTGGTTCCTGATATGGTGACCCTGCTGGAGCACATAGAGAAAAACGCTGGAGCCTGGCATGCCGTAATAGATCTCGCTAATGCGTTCTTTAGCATCCCCATCAGTAAAGAATCACAGGACCAGTTTGCATTCAGTTGGGAGGGAGCACAATATACTTTCCAGGTCTTGCCCCAAGGGTATCTGCATAGCCCTACATTGTGCCATGGGCTGGTGGCACGAGACCTGGGGCGGTTAACCTTGAACCCTACTTTGTTCCTAGCCCATTACATAGATGACATTATGATTTCAGGCCCTACAGAACAGGATGTGCAGGAGAGATTAGTTGCCCTGGTAGCCCACATGAAGGCTCGTGGGTGGGAGATTAACCCTGCCAAAATACAGGGACCAGCCCAACAAGTCCAATTCTTAGGGGTGGTGTGGTCAGGGCCAGTACGACATATCCCTGAGAAAGTACTGAACGTGATAGCAGCCTTGCCTCCTCCTTCCTCAAAGAAGGAAGCCCAACGCATAGTAGGATTAATGGGATTCTGGAGGCAGCATATCCCCCACTTGGCCCAGATACTTCGACCCATTTACCGGGTGACTAGAAAGAAGGCGGAATTTGAGTGGGGAGAACAGCAGCAAGCCGCCCTGGCTGCCGCCAAAGCCGCAGTGGCTACAGCCATGCCGCTTGGTCCATTTGTGAAAGGGCTTCCATTTGAACTGCAGGTGTCTGCCAACCAAGAGGTAGCAATGTGGAGCCTATGGCAGAAGGGGCAGGAAGGGAAAAAGGTGCCCCTGGGCTTCTGGTCCAGAACACTATCTGGGGCAGTGGGAAATTACTCCCCCTTTGAGCGCCAGTTGCTGGCGTGCTACTGGGCTCTGGTGGAGACCGAGAGGCTTACGGGAGGGGACCCGGTGGTGATGCGACCCAGCATCCCCATTATGCATTGGATCATGGACGACTCTGCCAGTCCAAAGATAGGCCGGGCCCAACAGTCCTCCATAATAAAGTGGAAGTGGTACATTTCAGAAAGGGCACGCCCCGGTCCTCAGGGGGTAAGTGCTCTCCAGGAGCAAGTGTTGGCTCTGACACCAGTGGGGGAGGAGGTAGAGATGGTGAAGGCAGAGCCACTGGGGGAGTCCCCCGTAAAAGAGGCCCCACCTTATGACCAGGTGGAGGAGGATACCACATGGTTCACAGATGGCTCGGCAAGATATAGTGGGGGGAATCGAGTTTGGCAGGCTGCAGCACTCAATCCCAGGCAACAAACCACATTAACACGGGCTGGGACAGGAAAGTCCAGCCAGTATGCTGAACTTATGGCAGTCCTAATGGTAATGGAGCACGCTATAGAGCAACGAGATCAAACAGCATACATATATACAGATTCCTGGGCTGTATATAAAGGTCTGACAGTGTGGTTCCCCAGGTGGAAAAGGGATGACTTCACTCTTTATCAGCGCCCATTGTGGGGACGGGAGTTGTGGTTACGAATTGATCAGTGTCTACAGCATTTGATTGTACGTGCTCGACATGTAGATGGGCACTCTACTGGGACTACAGAGGCAGAGTACAATCAAGCAGTTGATCGGCTGGCCCGTGTTCGAACTACCACACCGGCCCAAAATCAGGATGATGAACTATTAGTCATAGCTCGATGGGCCCATGAAAAGTCAGGCCACCTGGGGGCAAAGGGCACGAGAGAATGGGCACTGCAGCGGGGCATTCCCTGCTCAGCTGACGCTGCCCACACAGTGGCAGCAGCATGCGATATATGTGCAAGAATTAAGGACATCCCTCTCACTAAAATTCCCAGAGGCCACCTTCACCGAGGAAAGGGACCAGGGCAAGTCTGGCAGGTGGACTACATAGGCCCGCTGCCCCAGTCAGGGAGATGGCAGTACCTGCTGACCATGGTGGACACATATTCGGGGTACCTATTAGTACACCCTGGGGCTAGAGCCACCCAACAGACCACAATTAGAGGGTTGGAATCACTAATAAGGCGATATGGGGTGCCAGCGCAGGTGCAGAGTGATAATGGCAGTCACTTTTCAGGGGCTGCTGTGCAGGACTGGGCAAATGAATGGGGAATCCAATGGGTTTTCCACATCCCTCACCATCCCCAGGCAGCTGGCCTCATAGAAAGAATGAATGGGCTGCTCAAACAAAAGATCAGACAGTTGACCCCTGACCATACTCTGAAAAAGTGGAGCACAGTATTGGACCAGGCAGAGTTTGAACTTAACAGCAGGCCCATTGTAGGAGGGCAAACACCCCTGCAGCGCATGGTGGGTTTGGTGGTTCCCACCCCCATACCAAGTTTGAGAGTCTGGAAGACGCAGAAACACGGCATTCTGCCCATACGGGCAACCCCGGATAGTGCTGGAATAGACTTGGCCACGCCAAAGGAAATAATTGTGTCAGCAGGAGAGCAGATCACTATCCCCTTGGGGATTGGAGTGACAGTACCCCCAGGAACATATGGGAGGATTGCACCCCGATCGGGCCTTGCACTCCAAGGGATACAGGTGTTAGGAGGGGTGGTAGACCCTGACTACCAGGGGGAGGTAAAAGTCATTCTCCATAATGGGAGTAAAAGTGACATCACCTGCCAGGCGGGGCAACGAATTGCGCAGTTGATCTGTGAAAAATATAGTAGGCCAGCCATTCAAGAGGTGGATGGCCCTGGGAAGCCCACGGCCAGGGGGAACCAAGGATTTGGCTCCACTGACAAGGAGCTGTGTGACGGGCAAAAAGTCTGGATCATATATCCCCACCAGCCAAACAGGGCTAGGGAAATTATCAGCCGAGGGCCAGGGGCCACATATTGGGTGCTAATAGCAGGAGCAGAGTCCCCTGTCTGCTTAGATATAGGAAAGCTTAAGCGTAGGGAATAAGGACTCCTATACACTACCAAGAAAGGAAACAGCAGACAATCGATCAAGGGGGGCCACTGTGACACCAAGGGGTGGAGTGTAGTGACATTGCGGAAGATATTACCGAGGAGATAGGATGTAGTGTCCACAGTGCCCCTTGCTCTAAGTGAATGCAGGATTAAGGCCCAGGTGGTAGCTGGAGGTGTGCTGCACAGCTGCAGCCACTAGAGGCTAAAGGAGATCCCTCAGGATATAAGGAGCACCTGAGATAGAAAGGATTGTGGGTTGTAGGAGGAGTGAATGTGGAGAGGAGAGACGAGACTAACTGACTGATTGAACTGACTGACAAACTGACCTTGGACTGACTGACTTGGCTTACTGACTTTGGATTCTGACTTGGCACCTTTGACTGATTGGACTGACTGACTGACTGACAAACTGACCCTGGACTGTGACGTGGCTTGCTGACTTTGGACTCTGACTTTTGCGTGCTGTACTGGTGAGTCAACCCAGGAAAACTAATCAGCCTTAAGCGGGCACAAGGCCCAGTGGGGAGGAGCTGTGACAAGACACTGACATGTGAAAGGGTAGAGAAGCTTGTTTCAATCCGGGCAAACCTTCAGTTTTTAGAAGTCCATAATAACTGTGATGACAGACACAACAGAATAGCTGCAGAAGCAGAGATTGAAACTGATACTGATAATTATAGCTCAGAAAATGATTCTGATTAAATTTCATGCCCATTCATTGAAACTTAGTCCCTTCTATACACTTCCCCCCTCTTCAATTCTTTTTATGAGAATGGGTTTTTTTATTTTTATTTAATACTGTGGAGAGGAAATATGAATAATTGTGACTTCTGGATTTTTAAAAATTGTTTTATGGAGGTTTTTTGTCTGTTCCACATAAACTAGTAAACAGTTCAGGAGATTGTTGGTCCATTTGTTACAATGACAAATAAATATAAAAAAGTAAATTCTGTTTGTAATAATTCTTTGGATACACTATATTTTTAATATGCTAGTTGTGATAAAATATGACTATGGACAATTTGACTTGGCATAAAATTATGTTCCTAAAGTAACAGAATGACTTTCAATCTGGAAAAGAAAAAATAGTGCTAATGTAGCATTTTTTCAATTTTTCCAAAAATTTCCATTTTTTTCTGAAAAAATGGGAAAAAACTGGGTTTTTTCCCCAAGCTTCAAAATTTCCAGAAATTTTAAATCTCTACTCTGAATGCCTGATATGGGTGTCTTGTTGTCTTGGGGGCTCCCTAAATGCCCAATCCTATCCAATTTTCCAGCACCAGTGCAACCACAATGCAGCCCCATGGTAAGGGAACAAATGTTCCCATAACTTAAGGATGCCTCTGTGACTGCTGCCCCACTACAAGATGCAGTGCATGCCCCATTAGTAGAGTTGCACCAGCACTGGAAAATTGGATAGGACTGGGCCCTGAGGCATCTGCTGGGCCACTGTTGAGATACTGGAAGCTGGACTAAATGAGCCCTTGGCCTGCTCCAACAAGGCTCTTCTTATGTTCAGAGTCATGTAGAAGGTACGTGCTACCAGAGTCTTGCTAGGTGCACCATGGTGATTTACACTGTTGATTTACATCATATAGCTGTGATGACACGCTGCATTTGTGCATTTATCTGACAAGTTGTGTTTGTTGATAAAGTGGGGCAAGGACTCAGGCATTTTGTCATCACGAGGACCGGTTCTTTCCAAGCACATGAAGGTAATGGCAACACACAATATTGATGTGTGTGAGTGTTGCCATAGATTGGTGGGAGCTTTCAGTGTCACTATGTTCTCTTTAAAAAGTGATATTGCTAACTTTTGGGCTGGGAGCGCAAAAGAACCTGACGAGAGTAATGCTATACTAACAATAGCAAGCTACTGGTGCAGTAGAGCCATAGGATGACTCTAGAAATGACTTACCTTCACTCTGATACTGGATTTGTGTTAATTTATATCAAAGACTATATGCATATTATATAAATATAAAAATTCTTAATACTTTTTTCTATTTTGGAGCCAATACCTTCCTAAATACACTTGCTTTTCCATATAAAGGACAGAAGAAATTATTCTCTAAACCACAGACAGAAAGTAATGCAAGACTGCAAGAATCACAATAATAATTTTTCATCTTGGATTGCACTGACTTTGCTTGACCTCCACAGAAAGAGGAGTGTGAAAGAGCTACAGATACTATTTATAGTCACGATTTCAGACGTCTGTAAGTGCTTACTGCATTTCTGGTTGACTACTCAAAACCTAATCAGCCATCAGGTCTTTTGTACCTTTATTTTTATATTTTCAGTGTTTAAAGAAAGAATATTTTCACCCACCACCCATCTCATAAAGATTAAAAAGATAAGAGGTCTAAAGCCAGGAATATGGAAAACCATTATGTTAAAATAAATTGTCTACCTATTGGGAAAGGAAACACTGCAGTCACCCTTAGTATTAAACAACAAAAGTGGCATTCCAAACATTGGATGAGACATATCTCCTTCCAAAGATGTAAGAGAGAAAGGGCAGACATTAAAGGCATTAGTCTTTTTGGGTTACTAGGGTCACCAACAGGAGGGATCATTCCTCAGCCACCTGCTTTGCATGCAGAAGGTCCCAGATTCAAACCTCAAGCTGAATTGTTTCAGAATTCCTTTCTGAACCCCTAACAAACTTCTGATAGTCAGAATAGACAACACTACTAGTATCACTGGTGTGACTCAGGATAACGCTGCTCTGTATTACCTGCATTATGGGAGAGAGCCTGGGAAAATACATTTTGAATAGAATATATTAAACCAAATAGAACAAATATTATGTTGCTGTCATTTCGTTGATTATTAATTGTATCGGTTAAAAAATTTGTAAGCCATTCTGAATTCTTGCTGAGGAAGGAAAAGGGTAAAACACAAATTTTTAAAATAAATTAACAAACCTACGATGGCTAATTTCAGTACTCTTAGGTGATACTCACTTCTCCAGATGGAATTGTATATCAAGAGCCAGAAGTGTATTTTGCCACACAAAATGACCCACTCACTGCTGCTCAGTCTTCATAATACCACTGGCACTGTTCAGCTTTACAATTCTGGAGCACAAGGACTCGGCCAAAACATTGGAGACAGGGTAGCATACAGGACATAGAGCTCATGGATAATGTACTCATGGAATCCAGTTTCTTCACCCTCACTACTGAAGCTCCCCAAGCCCCTAAAAACCATCACCGAGGGTCAGAGATCTTTAGCAGCAGCATGGGGAAAACTGAAACATTGGGAAGAGAAGTACAAGAGGAACCAGATTCTTAGAGCCCATGAGGCCTCAGTAAGGAGTACACTCTATAGCAGGGGTGCCCAAACCCCGGCCCTGGGGCCACTTGCAGCCCTCGAGGCCTCCCAATCCGGCCCTCAGGGAGCCCCTAGTCTCCAATGAGCCTCTGGCCCTCTGGAGACTTGCTGGAGCCCGCACTGGCCTGATGTAACTGCTCTCAGCTCTCAGACAACTGTTCAACCTCTCGCGTGAGCAGAGGGACGAGTGCTCCCTCCACAGCTTGCTGTTTCACATCTGTGATGCAGCAGTGGCAGCAAAGGAAACGCTGGCCTTGCTTTGTGCAAGGCCTTTTATAGGCCCTGAGCTATTGGAAGACCCTCATTCATTCATATAAGTTCCATCTCTAATATACTCATTTAAGTAAATTTACTCAAATTTGAAATGTAAATTAATTCTTTTTTTCCCCTGGCCCCTGACACAGTGTCAGATAGATGATGTGGCCCCCTGCCAAGAAGTTTGGATACCCCTGCTCTGTAGAGTCAGAGCCACAACCAAAAAGGCCCTGATCCTGTTAGATGTCCCCATGTCTCACAGGGTCCAACCACCTGAAACAAAGCCTAAGATGATGATCAGACAATACCTGAAGGCACATTAAAAATCATATTCAATCTGAAGCCCATAGCTGGAAATGATAAATCAAGAAGCATCACTTAAAACAGAAATACAGTATAAGATAAATGATACTTTTGAACACCACCAGGAGGAGAACATGCCTGTTATGATTTACACATTCTCTCTGACATAATAAAATCTTAGTAAATTGTTCCCCCTGCTACATTATGTCACCAATTCAAGTAGAGTTTGCAAGTGATCAGTACCAAAAAAAAATGTGACAGAATCCAGAGAATTGTTTTAGGGGTGCCCAGAGGTTTGAGCATGTCTAGTGACAGTTTTGAATTTTCTTCCTTTGAAGAGCAGATTTCTACAGAGCATCACAAACTGCTTAAAGAGCTTCCCTTGGCTGGTTTGTCATGAATGACAGAGATGTGCTGCTTTAGATAATGTTTTTCAAAGACCCCCTGGACATGTAGAACTAATTTCATAGTTCTTTGGATACCAACCTCTGCATCTGTTACTAGTAGCAAAGTATCAGTACTAATCAGAATTTTAGTTATATAAGCAAAGTGGATTTTTTTTCTCCTAGTGTCACTATGCTACTAGATTAGCTGTTATGCATTCCTCACACAGGTTGGCATATGTCCGATTCCCATCCACTCTTGCATGATCATGGATGGCCGACACACTCTTAATAAGTGTGCTGCCTCCTCCAGACAACTGAAAGGGGGGGGGACACCCCACAGCCTAAGATTAACATCCTGCTCCTCTTGCACCACCTGCCCCAAACTCTTCTTGTCCGCACACCTTGTACAGCAAGCGGAAAGAGGACAGGGGAGATTTACCACCCAACTCTAACACTGCTGCTGAAGAATACTGTGGCACAGTTGACAGAAGGGGTAGGAATGGCTGCTGTGATTCTGTTTCTGACTACTAGAGAAGTGTGTTGCCTTCGCTTCCTCTTCTGCCTCCATGTCTTCAAGGGCTCAGTAGAAAGGATCCTGACAGCTGGACTCCCAAGATCATCCAGACCTGGTCAGTGAAGATGTGGTGGGCAGAGGAGGAGCTGCAGCCAGTGGCATATGCCAAAAACACAAAAAAAGGGACAGAATTTGGGAAGCACTCCAGTCATAACATTGGTTTGAGCCAGTTCTATCTGTTGTATGGCAGTTGTTCAGTAATGTAAGAAAGTCAGACCAGGGCAGCACAACGTTCATATGTCTGAAGAAATCACTGTCTCAAACTCATCCTGCACCATGAGAGGAACATACAGGATGTAGGGACTTCCCTGAGTTCTAAATAAAGTGTGATAAATACTAGATTAAGCAAGTTTGATGTTTTCCCCAATACCCTACCTGTTAGGAAGATTAACATACGCCATCCACAAGTATTAATTTCTTGTTTAGATCTAAAATTTAATGAGACAATTTAATGAAACATATTTCAAACTTTAAATAAAAAGTTTGCCAAATATGACCAGGAAAACCCAACACCTCCCATTATTTTCAAAAATTACTCAGCAACAGTACAATTATTAACTGAACAGCATGAGAGCACCGCAACATTGAAATTCTTTATCCATCACCCAAAGCTGACTATCAAAACATGCTTTTGCCTCTTTAAGAGGTTTTGAACAAAGCTCCTCCAACAGAAAAACAAGGAACAAATCAATATACTGCAGAGCTGATGGCAACAAGCCATACTAACAAATGTAGCTGTCTGCAATTCATTATGATTTTAGTCTTTTAAAAAAATCTTCTATATCTGTATTTTGAATAGGGTGCATTTGAACAGTGCACCTTGATTAAACAACAGAGCACATTATTCAGCCAGAAGAAAGTTCTCAGTCAGTTCAGAGACAAACACAAAGTCAGAACTAGACAACAGCAATATAGTAGCACTTCTAAACACACTGTAGTCTAAAAATTTATAACCAAGATTTAGTTTGATGTGCTGGGAAATTAAGTACCAAACAAATATTCCTTTTATGTGGCAAGCTGAGTAAATATTTTACCACTTTGTCCGTCCTAAATTAGGATGTATATATACAACCAATTTATTTCAAACCCACGATTCTCGAAGCACAAGGGGGGCTTCCAATAGGAAACCATTACAAGTAGGTACAGGTACATGATTCATCCTAACCTTCACATCCACCCTATTCTGGTGCATTTTGTCTTGACAGTTAGAAGCTCAACAGAGTTTCAAACTCAGTAGCAATACCCCCCTACCCTGCACATTTGATGGCCAAGAGAGCAGTACAACATCATTGCTGGCTTCCCACAAGGTTTTTACTTCCTTGACCTCTCTTCTCAAATATTTTAAAGATTTCACAGGTCAGTGTGGTTAAGTTTTTCCCAGCTCCTAAAGGAGAATGAATGAACAATGCCAATTGAGCAGTTTCCCCTTTAAAAAGAATAAAACTTTACACAGTTTGACTTTCGACATATCTACACAGAAGCTCCATGTACTCTTCAGCACACAGCTAGAGGTGTTTGAAACTGGTGTTGTTTTACTCAGAAATAAGCCCAGTAAGACTTTGGCTTACTAACCAAAACAAATACTTCTACACACAGTCAGTGGAAACCTAAAAGTTCTGCAGAACTTTTGAGGTATGGCTGAAACCAACAAATAAGCCTCAGAAAATATAAAGAAACATCTACAATTCACTAACACATATCTAGGATCAGAGGAAAGTGATTTAGGCCATAGGACATAACTTCCAGGCAAACACAGACCATGGCACCTCACTGACAAGGCCCTACTTCCAGTCACCACCCACATCAACTCCAAAAGAGAAAAGGAAAAACCAAAGAAGGGTCACCAAAGATAATTATAATACCTGAGTAGATTCATACAGAAGGAGGTGGTTTTTAAGATAGCTGGGTCCTAAACTGATAAGGATTTTAAAAGGCCTAATACCAAACACTGACTAGTGCTCAGAAACTGACAGCTAGTGTAGTAGTTTCAAAACTTGGGAAATCTGGTCTATATGCCCAGTCAGCAATCTAGCCACCACATTTTTAAACAACTGCAATTTCCAAATAGTCTTCAAAGGCAACCCCACAACAACACATTACAGAAGTCCAAATGGAATGTTACCAGTCCATGGATAACTGCCAATTTAAAAATTAAAGCACCACATTGATAATAAAAGAGGTATGACATGATAGTGGCACTCCTAGTCACTTTGCTGCCCCAGGTCAAGACTGGAAGTGCTACCCCCCAACCTCCTAAGGCAGTAATTTTTCAGCCTTTCCCATCTCACAGCACACTGACAAGGTGCTAGAATTGTCAGGACATACTATCAGTTTTTGACTACTGACAAGGCACACTGTACTGCCAGTGCAGTGCTCACATACCCAAATGCCTACTAATAAATGATCCTCCCCCAAATTCCTACTGCTCACCTGCAGACCATTAATGACACAACAATGTACCATGGCACACTGGTTGAAAAACTGCTGTTCTAAATCCTCCAGAAGGCCTTAAAACATCACTTCTGTTTTTCGGAGAAAACCATTCTCAGCCTTTCCAGCCCTGAGAATGCCTCTGGGAAGAGAGGCAGTGGGTGCAGTATACCCTCAGGGTGATACTGCCCTCTGTTGTTGCCACTCAGGAGCACTTGTACCCATGGAGCCCCCCAGGTACGCCACTGTGACATGGTTTCAGCTTACTGTACACAACAAATAGTCCTTCCTTTATGGGAACTAGTCTATGTACAGCCTGCAATTCCTCTATATGTGGAAGTGAAGCAAACACAGATGTGTACAAGGACTGTATGGCTTGTGGCCCTGACTGACCTCCCCATATTAAAAAAAAACAATTCCTTTCAGAAATACCCTGTGGATACTTCGTATAACTACATTTAAGAATACTACATAATATTCATACCCTTTTCTGACATGTTTTTCTATCTGATCCCTCACATTTCTCTTTTCACCATGAGAAATTTCAATATAGTGGCCAGACAAAAAAATTTAAGACAAGTGTTTTAGATCTCATAATATAAAATTTACTTTTTTTAGAAAACTAAAAGTTACAAGCACAGGCCATTTTAAATATATACATACTTCCATGTTAAAGTCGCCTGTATTAAGTACCAAGGAGACTATTGCTTAAGGGTCCAATCCTATCCAACTTTCCAGCACCGTTGCAGCCACAATGTTCCCATACCTTGAGGAGGCCTCTGTGACTGTCTCCCCACCACAGGATGCAGTGCACACCCCGTTGGCACAGCTGCACTGGCACTGGAAGATTGGATAGGATTGGACCCTTAGTTCATTTTACACAAACAAGTCAGAACAGATTAATAACACACATAAAAAAAGAAAATTGTGGCATGTATATAATTCTTATTTCCGCTGCTATAAGTCAATAAAGATTCCAAGAAACTTAATACCAATAAGTAACTATCCAGAGGTCATTTGATTTCCCACTTTTAAGTCCCAGAAGCCAAGTCAAAATAGCACAGTTAACATGTTACCTGTACAAGCTGTATGTGAAAAATATAAAAAAAATAAAAACAACCATGCCAGGCCACCCTATGACAAGTGCAAAGCTACAAAATTAATGGAGTACTTTTCACTTCTTAATCTATATTTGACAAGCCAAAATTGAGACAATGAAGTCTTCTCATCAATAAGCCTACGGCTTTAAATATCAATTTCATTTATGAACATCAGTACTTGAACAGGCACCCCCAAAGGCATTTTAAAATGAACCTATCTGCATAAAAGTAAGCTCACAAATGACTCCTTTGACACACTCACCAGCAGGTTAACTGAAAATGCCCATCCCTCAACATTGGGTTTTATATTGTCCTAAACATTGGGTTTTTTATTGTCCTGCATTTCTAAACCCACTCCTATTGCTTGATGCTATGGTACACATTTCATACCTAAGGTCAGAAGTCAGTAACTGTTAAAGGGCAAGAGGTTGGCAGTGGAAAGACAACAGAGCATTCTGAACTACTATTGTTCCAATATATATTTTTTCTACTGCCCTTGATGCAGTTGGTAATTAACAATCTCTGGCATAGGTCCATGCGTCTCATGTATAAGAAAGTCTATGTACATCTTCATTCATATGTTAACCCAACTGCTGACAGCAGCAACAATATTTGGTCTCAGCTTCCATCTGCCTCCCTGCTAGAGCATATTTGTATGAATAAAGGAAACATTGAGGCATCAACATGAGCAGATTTACAAGATAAGCCATCTAGTGTGCACTTCTCTCCCTTTTAGTGCTCATCGACCAATAGAGGTAAAAAGGCTGAAACAATCAGGCTCGCTGACCTTAGAACAAACCAGTGGACTGCTCTTCTTCCTCAGTCCCCTCCCACCTTGCCTCCTACCTGCAGAGCCCATATTTTCTACCATCATCGTTCATTAAGTACTGTATAGTGTCAATCTCGCACCCAGAGACAGCAAACTTCTTTTGCATTCCATCCACCTAGCTACTGTGGCTCCATCATTACCAGTTGCAGGTTCATAAAGAGCAAGCATCCTGCACCCTCCACTACTGTATGAAATGTGGGGCAGTCAGCGAGGCACAGAGGGACCCAATGAAAGGGCAGGGCCAGGCCGGGCAAGGCCAGACTGAGCCGGAGCCTCTCGTGTGTGGGGACTGAGACACTTGCATTCAGCATCCCCGCCCCCTTCTGTGTCCCTGCATACATATAAAACCGGGATAATAACCCCAGCAAACCAATAACCAAATTATGAGTGGTGGCAGCTGCTGCCGGGAAGGCTGCCTTCCTCCTTGGCAGCCCTCAGTTACCAGAAGCCGCTACCCCCCGCAGCCGCCGCCGCCACCATCTCCCCTACAACTGGACTGAGGCTGCAATCCTATCCACCTACCTGGGAGTAAAGCCTAATGGGCTCTAATGGCTCTAATGGAACTTACTTCTGAGTCAGCATGCATAGGATGGGGACATGAGGCAACAGAAAATACAGCCTCTGGGTTGCTCCTACCAGCCCAAAGGATGGTGGGGTGAGGCAGGTCAAAATCTCAAGGGACCTACGCATGTCTATTCAGAAGTAAGTCCCCTTATAATCAATAGGGCTTTACTCCCAGGTAAGTGTGGATAGGATTGCAGCCTTACAGCCTGATCCTAAGTATGTCTACTCAGAAGTCCCATTACAGTCATTAGGGCTTACTCTCAGGAAAAGTGTGCATAAGATTGCAGCCTCAGAGGCTGATCCTATGCATATCTACTCAGAAGTAAGTCCCATCATAGTCCATGGAGCTTTATTTCCAAGTAAGTGCACCTCAGGCCACAATCCTATCCACGCTTACCTGGGAGTAAGCCCTATTGACTAAACTGTGACTTACTTTTGTGCAGACATGCACAGACTGGGCTCTGAGGCTGCAATCCTATCCACACTTACCTGGGAGTAAGCCCCATTAACTATAGTGGGGCTTACTCCTGAGTAGACAGGCACAGGCTTGGGCTCTGAGGCTGCCATCCTATCCACACTTTCCTGGGAGTAAGCCCTATTGACTATAATGAGACTTACTTCTGAGTAGACAGGCACAGGAGGGGCTCTGAGGGCCCAGTCCTACCCACACTTACCTGGGAGTAAGCCCCACGGACTCTGATGGGACCTACTTCTGAGTAGACGTGCCTGGGACGGGGCTCTCGCTTCAGCACCCATCGCCGGGCGGACCAGTAGCACCTCGGAGCGGGGCCACCCGAGCTGAGCCGCCCGCTTCCTCCTGCCGCTGCCGGGCTGCGCTCACCTGACAGGCGGCCGGCGACCCTCCCTCAGCGCTGCCTGCGAGCGGGCGATGCGGGACGGAGGGGTCAGCGCGGGTCCAGCGGCGCCCTCCGCCTCAGCCCGGCGCAGACCCCCGGCGGGCTCCTGCCCATGGCCGGCCAGCGAACGGCGGCGCCGTCGTCGTTGTCTCTATGGTGACTGCGGGCAGGCGGGCGGGCGGCTCGCCTGAGGGACTAGCGGCAGGACGGAGCCAGCCAGTCGGGGGACGGCGGTTGAGCGGCCGTTGTCTCCGTCCCCGCAACGTTAACCGCCTCGCCGCTGCAGTCCCCGCAGGATGCGACTGAGCCCCGCCAGCCCCCTCCCCTCCCCTCCCCTCCATCAGAGCCGCCCCCCGCGGCCCGACAGTCCCGCCCTCCCCCGACGATCTCAGAGGCGATTGGGCCGCCGCTCCCGAACCGCTTCGCCCATTGGACGACGCGCCTGTCAGTCATTCCGGCGGACCGCCGTCTCTTAGAGACAAGGCTGCCCTCACGTTTGCTTGTGAGGCGAAGATCGGCGAGTCCGTTAGTTCGGGCGGCCCTGGTTTGAAAAGGATTGTGGGAATTGTAGTTTCCCCCAAACTCAACCAAGCTAGAGCAACTCTGTGTTTCTCAGAGGAAGTGCTTCTGTCATGGTTAGAACTCTGGTTCAAAACTAGCAAGCAAGGGGGCCCACCCAGGTTTTCCAGACTTTTAAAACTGGGATCTAGAAAGAAATAATATTTTTAATTATATATAAGTAATAATAACCAAGAAAAAAAACTCAACATTTATCTCCCTATGTTGACACATGCTTGCAAACTGCAGGAGCTTAGCTCTTTGCAGGGCAGTCAGTGGCTGTCTTGCAAACTGCAGGAGCTCATCTCTTTGCAGTATAATTAGCAGCTACAGTATCTGGTTTTTAATCTGATCTTTCCATCACACTTGGTAACCCACCAAAAATCAGGTTGCAACCCACCAGTGCATCCTGACCCACAGTTTCGGAACCACTGTTTTAGAAATATTATGAAAATCTAAAAAATCAAATTGCTTTGTAGGATATGGAAGGGATTATTACTATTCTTCTTTAGTGCTAAAGACTGCATATACAGAGGTGATCAAAGCACAAGAAAGAGGCTTTTAATGAAACAGTCAGGTCTCCCATAGCCTGCAGTAGAGTGTCTGTTTACACTACAAAGAGGCTCTTTATGCAAAGAAGAGGCAATCTATCTCCAGTTGCCTGTGCAGCCAGCTAGTTTCTGGCAGGGAATATCTGTTTACCCAACAAAGGCACTAGATTGGACTGAATGTTCGCTTAACAACATAATTGCATAACAACAGGAATTGGAGAATGTATCCTGTCACAAAGTGGCACACACCTGTATTTGTAAACAAAATTAATGATTACAGCACAGTCAAAATAAGCCACTTGATGTCCTATTAATTATTATTAACAGTATTTATATACCGCTTTTCAACTAAAAGTTCACAAAGCGGTTTACAGAGAAAAATCAAATAACTAAATGGCTCCCTGTCCCAAAAGGGCTCACAATCTAAAAAGATGCAAAGGAATACCAGCAGACAGCCACTAGAACAGACAGTGCTGGGGTGAGATGGGCCAGTCCTACTTGCTGGTATGTTCCAGGTGAAAGGATATTTATTATAGTTTTATCCCTGTTTTTAAATAGATTAGTCTATTAACTTAATGAATGATATACAGTGTTTAAAAAGTGGGATAAAACTATAATAAAAATCCATAGTTTGCCAGATTAAATAAGCCACTTGATGTCCTTGATGTCAAAATAAGCCACTTGATGTCCTACTTGCTAGTATGTTCCACTGAAAAGGTGAAAGGATATTTATTATAGTTTTATCCCTGTTTTTAAATAGATTAGTCTATTAACTTAATGAATGATATACAGTGTTTAAAAAGTGGGATAAAACTATAATAAATATCCATAGTTTGCCAGATTAAAAAGAGGCAATGCTGACTAAAAAATACTGACTGAGAGTCCAATCTTATCCAATTTTCCAGCTCTGAAGCAGCCATACTTCTTGGTGAAATAATCCTTCAGTTCTACAGGCAATCTCTGTAAATATCTTTGCTTGTGAAATACCTAATCCACACTCATTGTCAGATGTTTGCTTAAAACAGCCTCTTCAAGCTGGAAGGTAAGTCATACCTGTCGAAAGGTAGATTCATCCAGCATTTATTATTCCATGCATCTTCCTGACACATGGCAAAGTGCCACAGGTGCAATGAAGGTCCCTAGAAGGTTCTAGAGACAGGCAGCCCAATCCTATGCATGTCTACTCAGAAGTCAGTCCCATTTGAGTCAATGGGGCTTAGTCCCAGGAAAGTGTGGATTGGGCTGAGCATCTACTAGATTCTAAGTTTTATTTTAAGAAAATGGAAGATGAATCAAGTACTGTACTGTGAAAATAGAGAGGGAATCTAGCTATCTAGCTGAGGTGGGATCAACATAGTATCAAGATTATGATTGCTGAGATCCTGGTGTGGAGAAGGACAAACGGTGCCAAAGTGTGCCCAAGATCACACCATGAAAAAAATTAAGAATTGATTGTGTATCATCCAAGTTTTAATGTGCCTACTTACTCAATTCCCACCATAAGTAAATAGGTTAAGGATGGGAAAGCATAGCCACTGGCTATAATAGGGCTTACTTTTGAGTAGACAGGCATAGGATCACAACCTTAATAACTAGTATTAAAAGGAGTTTTTGCTAAAATGCTCACAAAAGCTTCCTGAGCTTCAGCACTATTCCCAGAAAGAACACTGGCCCCTGAATTTAATTATGCTGGACAGCAAATTTTTACAAAGGTCATGCCCCCAAGATTAAATTAGTCATTTCTTATAAATGTTGTAGTGCTGAATTCAAACATGACAGTGAAAATGCGAAATTGGCTACGGTTTGTGAGAGGTCCGTAATAGGCAGTTCCATAGACATGTAATGGGAAATGTTCGCTTCTTTCCTACCACCTATGTAGGCAGTGTCTCCCAAACTAGAGCCAATCGACAGATTTCATTGTCATTTTCGTGTTCAGCACATCAAAATAGTAAAGATTAGCTATTTTTGTTTCAGAAGCAAATTGTGCATTATCCAGTGTTATCGAAGAGAGAAACACTTGTAAGCCTGGCTATAGCTGAAGAGATGTACAAGAGTGAAATGAAAAAGGTGTCCACAGATGTCATATCCTTTTGCAAGATAACCTTTCTCACTAATCCTAGGCTTTAATCCTATGCACATTTACAGGGAAATAAATTCCATTAAAAATCAATGGCATTTACTATACTTCCAGATTAACACCGTCACAATCGGTCTGTAGGAATGATTCTGCATCATGATAATTTAGATCTGCATAACTAAGAGCACAATCCAAATGTTGTCTTTGGCAGGTGCAGTGGCTGCTGCACTGGCACAGGTTGTTGCTGTGCTGTAAAGCGTGTTTGTGGCAGCCAGAGAGCAAGTAGCACCAGCAGGAAGGCCCGTGATGCCCCACCATCCTGCAGATTGGCTGCCAGCAGAGGGAGAGTGGAATGGGGGGTGAATCTGGCCCAGGAAGGAGGCAGAATCAGTGAAACAGGTATCCACACCCATCCCAGGCCTGTCTGCTTTACACAGGGCTGTTCGGACTTGTGGATCTAAGTAGACCCATAGGACAGGCTCAGGCGTTACTCCACGTAAGGGGAAAAATACCCCCCTAGCCTGAGGAGAGTTCCAGCCTTCTCCCAACTAGTGCTGAGTACAGCAGAGGCTGTGCGGCCCCACTACACCAACACTGCTTATGATTGGACTGTGAAACACATAAGCTACAAGACACTGAGGCACCCTACTAAGAGGTGTAGCATGTAGTTGTTGTTCAGTTGTTAAGTCAGGTCTTCGTGACCCCATGGACCGCAGCACACCAGGCCCCCCTGTCTACCACTAACTTCCGGAGTTTGTCCAAAATAATGTTCATTGCCTCCATGACACTATCTAATCATCTCATCCTCTGCCGTCCCCTTCTCTTTTTGCCTTCAATTTTTCCCAGCATCAGGGTCTTTTCTAAGGAGTCCTCCCTTCTCATGAGATGACCAAAGTATTTAAGTTTCAGCTTCAGCATCTGTCCATGCATACTGCTGATATACAAATTCCTTTAAAAAAATGTGTACTCCCACATAATTCAGTTCAGCACTTTGAACTGAGAACACAGGAAATCCCACACCAAACAAGCATTTTTCCTGTGTCATCATAACACATTTGACAACAGCAGACATTTATGTCACCTACACAGGGTGACCAGATCCAATGGAGGACAGAGTGCTTATACCTTTAACCATTGTACGAGTATATAGAGGGAATTTGGGCAGGTGCAGCTTTTTAAATCCTTTCATGTTCAGCTACACCTCTGAAAATTCAGAGTTCAGAGATAAGGCATATAGTGAGGACGATTTAACACTATTATAATTGTGCTAAATACTCATAACAACTTCATGATCTTAAGATTCATTAGAAGTGGAAACTCTTAACAACAGCATCATATTTCCTCTGAGACCCATTTGCTTAATTTTTTTAAAGTTAGAAAGCTACCATGATGACTCGTTATAATAAATGTTAAAATATGTTGTCTGTCTTAAGAGGCTCTCTTTAACTCATGTTATTATATGATATGTTCTTAAACACAGTATAGCCCTGGCCTGTCCATAATAACATTAGTATCCCATTGGGGATGCAATCTTATTTAATGTTGGACAGACAGAATGTCCCATATACATTAGTTGAAGACTAATAAATGTCTCAAGTGGCCAAAGAAGGCACGTAAACCAATAAAACTGCCCTTGTCATGTATTAATGTTGTACTACAGAATTCCTGTGTCTCCAGACTGAAAGGGGA
This sequence comes from Tiliqua scincoides, assembly GCF_035046505.1. NCBI lineage: Eukaryota > Metazoa > Chordata > Lepidosauria > Squamata > Scincidae > Tiliqua > Tiliqua scincoides. Next base: position 17,014,809 of record NC_089821.1, read on the forward strand.
AGAAAAATAGATACTGCAAATGGGAGCACCACAGGGAGAAAACAAGGAAGTGGTGTCATTAATTTCGCTAAGCTGCAAGGTCTCCTCCATTACATGACAATATTATTTGTCAAAGGTGCTGCTTGGAAAGTTAGGAACTTAGAGAAAAAATTTAAAAGTAGTAAGAAATGCAAAGCAGTGAGAGAGAAGGGCAGTATGCCTGTTCTTTTAGTTATCACAATTTTATGTGAGCTGCAGTTGTTATCCAGTTATTTATGGGCTCTATTCAAGGTGCTGATTCTTACCTTGAATGTCCAGCAACAACTAGTGATATACAGTGGGTCTTCCTTATCCACGGGCTCAGCGTCCACGGATTTGAATATACGCGGACACCAAGTCAAGGGCTGGAGGGCCTCAGAGATCTCCTGGACACGACCGGAGGTGCCTTTCAGAAGCATCCAGAAGGCTTTCCGAGGTGTGGGGAGGTCATGTGCAGCCTCCCCACACCTCTGAAGGTTTCTGAAAGGTGCTTCGGGTTTGTTGGGGTGGAACTCCCCAAGGATTTCTCTATCTGCAGAATTCAGTATCTGCTGGGGGTCCTGGAAATGGGCCCCCCATGGACACCAACCCACTACTTCACTTTTTGGATCCTATTTGCCTTGGAGAGGCAACCCCTTGCCTATGCTGATGTTCAAAAGATACCTCATAAAAGCACTGTCCTATACTACATGACACTATATTATTTTTAAAGGCACTTCTACTCTAAAAGAAGTAGAACCACCCAAGAACACCCCCCCTCCTGAACACCCCCCCCACCCAAGAACACCCCCCTCCTGGCTCCTCCCCGCCCCCCACCTCAGAGCCTTGTGTCGGTGTAGCCAGCCCAACGTAAGGCACTTGGAGGAAGCCAGTGCGGAGACTTGTGTAGGGCTCCACAGGCCAGCGCTTCTATAAGCGCCCGCCCGGCTTCCTCCTGGAGAGGTGCAAACATGCCTTATGGCACGCTTGCAACCCTCCTGGCCAGTGCAAGGGACTTGCGCCCGCCCAAGTCAAGGGCTGGATTGCACCATATAATATATAGTTTGATTTATGAGTTGTTTTTGATGATCTATTTATGATAGTTTCATGTTTTTTACTGGGCCTGTATGTTTTAAAAAATTTTTAGCTACTTTTGGTTTCCTTTTCTGGAAAAAAACAGGATGCATTGTTCAGAGATAAATGCACACAGCCACCACCCCTTTAATAGAAAGTGACTGTCATACTTTCAGTGAATGAAATGCCAACTCCTTGAACTTAGGTATCATCAAGTTATCCATTCAGTCGTGTCCTACTCTTGGTGATTCCATGAGCCAGCTCTCTCCATGATTTCTGATCTTGTACAGATTCTTTCAATTGCTTTATATTTTGGCCATTATCTGCTTTGATTACATCCAGTCAACACGTTCTTTGGTGTCCTAACTATAATAAATAGTTATTTACATTTTTCACAGGACAAAATAAATTTGCAAACTAAATAAGTCCCTGCTTTGACATTCATCCATTTTTTACTTATCCATGCTTTGGTCCCTAACTAGATGCAAGTGCAAGGTATCACTGTATACAGGTACCTCTTTCTTTATACACAAAATGTCTTATTTAGACATTTTTGGAAGAACATGCTTGTTTAATTCATGCCAAATATACTCTCATAAATTTCTGAACTAATGCAGTCAAACTTCCCATGCGCTCTCACATGTTCAGCAGGCAGACAGTGGGGTCATGCACAATGCCTTTTGAGTTGCTGTGCTTCATGCATTTTTTAACATATGAAACTCTGTTTTCCACATCAAACATGCCTGAAAAAGTCCCTCTACCTTGTCTGGTGAACATAATGCTAAAAGGCAAAACAACAACAACAACAAAGCAATAATCATGAATGTGAAATTAGATGTGATTAGCCACCTTCAGAGAGAAGAGCATAGACCTGATTTTGGCTGCATCCTTGTTTTAAGTGGGAGCGCTGTTTGAGACAATGCTGAGAAGGTTTTTTAAAAAGTGTTCAGTCAGGGACATCTGCAAATGGAAAGAATACCTCTTATGCTTGGAGCAGTGGCATAGCTAGATTAGGTGCAAAGCACTAAGTTTTGCAGGGAGCCTCACCACAGTGTACAAGCAGACCCTCCCCCTTCCCACACTTTGGTGAGGCTCCCTGAAAAACTTAGTGCTTTGCACTCCTCTAACTATGCTACTGGCTTGGAGTTCTCTAGTGGAATGCATTGAACACATATATGATGTAGGCAGTTAAATGCCTTTCCTCAGATCTGTACCATTTGCATACATTCTTATGGTAAAAATATTTTTAGGCTGCAATCCTAACCACACTTTACTGAGAGTAAGCCCCATTGAACAAAACAGGACTTACTTTTGAGTAGACCTGATTAGGCTTGTGCCCTTAATTAAACATTTTTGAGACGTGTGGTGCTTTTCTAAAACAGAAAAAACTCCACATAAAATGAGAGGTGGGTGTACATACCAACACTGCCATCTACTGTTTTGTATCTTGAATTGCAAAGAAGGCCCAGAACAAACAAAACGGGAGCACCAGCATTATTTCTTGGTGTGGAAATTGTTGAAATCTTCTACAGGCCTTACAGAGGGCATTCTTGGTTACCTTAAGGGTGCAATTCAAACTGTGCCTTGGGCTGGCGCACATTACACTGCACAGCTGTAAGGCATGTTTACACCTCCTTGAGAGTCGGCTGGGCCGGCGCAGGGCTGCACACAGGCCAGCAGAGGCTGAATCCAGCCTCCGTGCGGACTCTGATGGGGAGGGTTGTGTCAGCCGAGCTCGGCTGACGCAAGGATCTGGGGTGGACCGGGAGGCAGGAGTCACTTCCAGCCACATTTCCACTATTAGATCAGGCAACCCACACAAGCAACTAGTTCAGCTGATAGCTCCTGACATTTATCTGGACAAATGAACATACATTTCAAAAGAAATGTGTATTTCTTAGCGAGCATCATGCGATTGTTAGCCCTCTCTGTCTCCATTTCTGCCCTTCCTTATCCTTGTCAGAATTTTTCATTGGTAAATGTCACCTGAATTCTAATAATTACAAGTTAGCAATGCTACATCTAAATAAACTCTGCTTATTTGTAGGGACAAAGTTCCAAACAACACAGTCCTGGAACGTGCTGGAATCCCTAGCATGTATTCACTGCTGAAACAGAGACGCCTGCGTTGGCTCGGTCATGTCGTGAGAATGGATGATGGCCGGATCCCAAAGGATCTCCTCTATGGAGAACTCGTGCAAGGAAAGCGCCCTACAGGTAGACCACAGCTGGGATACAAGGACATCTGCAAGAGGGATCTGAAGGCCTTAGGGGTGGATCTCAACAAGTGGGAAACCCTGGCCTCTGAGCGGCCCGCTTGGAGGCAGGCTGTGCAGCATGGCCTTTCCCAGTTTGAAGAGACACTTGGCCAACAGTCTGAGGCTAAGAGGCAAAGAAGGAAGGCCCATAGCCAGGGAGACAGACCAGGGACAGACTGCACTTGGTGTGAAAGGGATTGTCACTCCCGGATTGGCCTTTTCAGCCACACTAGACGCTGTGCCAGAACCACCTTTCAAGAGCGCGATACCATAGTCTTTCGAGACTGAAGGTTGCCAATACAAATTTGTAGGGAACAAAAAGCCCATTGTTATGACAGTCAGCATTCATATAGGGATTGGGGTCTCTAAGCAGGCTTTGTATATTGCATCCGGTCATGGAGCAATGGAGGCTGGGTTACGTATAGGTAACAGTGGGGAGCTTGGTCTTTCACTTTCCCCTCAACAAACAGCTACTTTGACTGGCACTGGACCATCATTACAGAATGGAGAACAGCTGTCAAGACCCTCAAGTCAATGTGTAAGGAAATAAGCCAAGGATATTTTACAGATATCGAGAGCTCACCTCCAAGTCTAACCTGAGCTGCCTTTGAAGAATTATGAAATTACCTTCTTAAAATGGGTGGTTTAGAGCAGGTTGGGGGACTCTCTGTGGCTTCCAAGGAATATTTATTGACCCCTATTCAGTCAAAGTTAGTTGTGACTAATGGCCAATCCAGATGGCCCAGCACCAGTGCTCTGCTGGTGCTTTGTGTAGCAAACATGCTGTAAGGCAACCCCAGATCACTGCTGGCAGCAGCTCAGTGCCAGTTCATGCTGAGCCAGTGCCAGCTGGAGGCATGGAGCACCCCATTGAGAGCTTGTCCCATGCTCTGGGTTGGGAACGGGTAAGTGCAGATGAAGGCAGACGTTCCTGGGCGGGAGAAGGTGGGATGGGGGAGGGGAGCGGGACGGGGCGGGGGGGACCAATGGAGCATCTAGAGATCTAGAGGCCTGTGTTGGGCCTCCTGGTCTCACACGGGGCTGCTTTACTCTGCACTGGCTAAACAGCTGGTACAGAATTGAGTAACTGAATTGCGGGGCTTGGGCCTTCCCCAAGGAGCTGCCGGCAGTTACCTGAAGTCTGTAAGATGCAGCAGTCACCATCGGCACTCTTTCCTGGGAGTACGCCCAACTTAACTCAGTGGGGCTTAGTTCTGAGCAGGCATGCATAGGATTGTTACTAAGTTCCACTGAAATCAATGGACTACCAGTGGCCCCATAACTTTCAATGCAAATTAGTTGCAACTACTTTAAGTTGGGTTGGGGTCACTGCACATTGCACTATTTTGCCATTTCCAGAGGCCACTGGTGGAAACTGTGCCGGACGTATTCATATCTCCACTTCTATTTCCTTATATTTATATTTTTCCACAATGTTAAGTACACAGAACAGTGAAATCTGAGCTATTTTATGCAGATTCAGAGCCCTTCCTATTCCAAACTCTTCCAGCAAGTAACTACTTATATTGTAACAAATAAGAGAAATAAAATCAGAGCAGTAGATGGAATGACAATCATTCTGTTGGTTTTATTAGGCCACAGATCCCAGTGATAGTGGGGAGATCTGCATTTTGTTGACTAGAGAAAGAGCTAACCTAGTTTATTTCCTTGCCTATTAGAATTTTTGTCCTGTGCAGGTGTACACTTGAGTAAATTAGTTTCCCCCCCCCCATGATGGCTTTTATATAAAATTCCAAGGACATTAAATTAACACATGATAACCCTGCTAAAAGTCATCTTTTCCCCCAGGAAAGCAGGTGAAAGCCAAGTTCCCCAGAGCAGGTATGTTGCAGGTGTTTCAAATTACATTTGGTTAGGTAGCATGTTTTGTAGGACTTAACTTGGAGACATAAGGCTCCTGCAATAAATCTCTTAGCCACGATTAGAGATGTGGCAGGGATTAGCAAGGGCTGGCAGACAGAAAGCATTTTCTCTCTCTGTCCTGTTTTCTAGTCTACATAGCCTGAAAGGACAGGCGCCAACTCTTCCTAAGGGTGTGGGATTCAGCCTCCCATCTACATACGTTTTACTATAAAAGCTCCGGCTCTAACAAGATGCTCACAATGCTCCAAAACAGGTTAGTGACTTTCTTAACATCAACTTCATCATTTTCTGTTCTGTTAATTATTAGAGAGTGTGGGCTAACAGCCCAATCCTATACATGTCTATGCAGAAGTAAGCCCCATTAGAGTCAATGGAGCCTACTCCCAGGAAAGTGTGGATAGGATTGGGCTGTAAGCCATTTCTGCCCAACGTTGCATATATGCAACAGGGATCAAATGTGTACACCTGTGGGCGGGTCAGAAATGGGTTAAAATCATGGTGTGATATGATACAGAATGAATAGCAATTGCATTGCAACATACTGCATTTGGTACTATTTTTCAAAGTGTGTATTTAAATGAGGAAAAATGGCATGTCAACAACAATAAATTGAATTTACTGGTCACATCTTCCTTTTTCCAGAAAAAAAAAAATCGATTTCTCTATTTTACCACCATAGACCAACTTGTTCTTCCAACAGAGAAAGGAAAGGAAATTGCGTACACTGTAATATGAGATTATACTATACAATAGTTTATGCTCCCTAAAATGTAAGTAGACAAATGTTGGCTTGACAGAATCAATGGGAATAAAAGCTGATTGATGGCATTACATTTTCTAGCAATAAGCTAAAAATTCTCATATGATGAGGATGATATACACGGAGGAGACAGTGCAATTTTATTTTGTACTGCTGCTACAAATGCATTTCAAAATGTCATGCTTTCATTGTTTGCGTTTAAGGAGTCTTTAATTGTGAGGCACTAAGAGACTGCTGCCAGTTGGCATTTACAAGGCAATTTATCAGGTGCCTCAGGAATGCAAAGAGGCAAAGCTGAGAAACAGGGACATGTGGTGGGTGGGGAGGCAGGTGAGGCAGAGCGTCCTTACCGGAGTCCTTCGAAAAACACTGCCACTGTGTGAGGTGCGTAAGCACACACAACCCATGCGCATGCTGAGAAATCCCTGCTGAGAAATACAGAAAACTAGACTTGAGACACCATGGGACAAACCCCCTTTCCTTCTTGATATGTGCCAATTCTGGAAAATGGTGTTCCAAATTATTACTTGATGGTATAAGACTTCCATCAAATCAAGTTTTTACCCAAGGCATGGGCTAGACCAAGCTGTAATTTGTAACACATTGCCTTCAGCTTATTTTCTTTTGAACAAGAGAGCACTGGAGACTTTATAATGTCTTTCCGTGGCTCCCCTGGCTGGTTTCTGCAGCTCCCTGGGGAGCCATGGCTCACAGTTTGGGAATCACTGCCCTATGCAGTTGTAGGAGAAATGGAAAATACCCATAGTTTGCATGGTTCAGGCAGGCCTTGTTCAAAAGGAAACAATGATGTTTGTGTTGAGTTGATACCTGGAATCCAGCTTTGGTTCCAGAGTGATAAATTGTTTGATAATATTGCTTATGTCTTGATGGGGACGTCAGATGGGGGTGGGGACAATGGAGATCAAACATATTATCATAGGTGCCTATGGCACCAGAACCATCCAACACCAAACTGGTAGTGCTTATTGAATATAGTTAAGTTTTAGTGGTGTAAGATGCCAGTAATGTAGGACTTTCAGTGTGGCCTTGTTTGTTTTGACAGAAACAGTTTTAATGGATGGTTTGTTCCAGACATCAGCAGGCCCATATCTGCCTTCCAAGTAGGATTGCCAACTTGGTGGAATCTATTCCTGGATTTTGTCTTTCCTTTTCAGTATGATGTAATGTTGAAAATTCTTGGAGGCCCAGTTAAAGTCTCCAGAATGGCTTTCAGTTGTCAAGTATAGATCACCTAGAGATCAATGCCAATTCTCCAAGACTCCAGGTCAATCTAGGAGGGATGGTAACCCTACTTCCAAGTTATATACAAGCCCTAAGTTTATTCACAAGACAATTTAATTAATTATGGGCAAGTTCAGAGCCATGTCTCTTACACAGTATAAATAAGATGTTCACATTCTGTGAGAGTGTGAGTAGCTTGTGCTTCCACTAACATAATATAGTGGCCAACATGGAATATCTTGAATCATTTTATATGGATTTGTTATTAATTTTAGTTAAAAGTAGATGCCCTGATAAGACTGGCCTTTATCAAACTACAGTTATATACGTACCTTTGCTTTTCCATGTTGCAAATTGTTGACATTTGTTCTTGTCAAAGAATGTGGGATTAAAAGAGGCTTAAAAAAGAAATTAGGGAGCTGCCTCTCATGCCCATTTCAACAGATGATGAAAAAGCATCTGTACATGTTTTAATCATGATATCTAGATTACATAAAAAAGGAAGAGTTATCAAGGGTGTTTGCAGTGGTCCACAAATAATAATAACACTGCAGTCTGGGTTTTCTGGAGTGTATATGAAGAGTATTTGCAGTCAAATTAGATTTTGTCCCCCTGATCAATTAATTTCTGAATAATTGATTGCCTTTAAAAAATAAAATTAAATTGAGAAATATATATTGGAAGAATCTGGAACAAAAATAGATCTTGACAGTAGCAGCTTCTTTACTGCAACCACACATATTCTCCCATTCAGAATAAATTGTTCTCTTGTACACGTGGTGCCTTACCCTACCTTCTTACCTTATCTGTCTTCAAAAGGGTTTGAAGAATCGGTTGTGTGGCTAATTTTATGGGAACCTTTTTGAAAGGAACTCTTTCCACTAAATATTCTGCCTTCATTTACTTGCATTTGTTTTTGTTTCAGTCAAGAAATTCAAACCAGTTGCAATGATCAGATTTGTGGCCAGGTTGTAACATGCTCCATTAGAAATAAAATAAAATAAAATGCTCATCCAATACCATTCCCATGATCGGAATCCAACATTTTTGTGGAACTACTTCTGTAATGACTCTTGCTGCTTGGCAAAGGGTCTCTAGATATATTTTGATTATCATATATATGTTCCAATCAAACTGAGTCTCAGTTATGTGATCTTTTGCCAGGGTCTCTTGCTTTGCTTTGCAGACCTTTTAGTGTGCCAGGCTCACAAATCTCTAATGCTCCTTTTACAATGAGTTCTTTTTTTACTCTTTACCGCTCCCCCTTTGCAGGTTCCTGGCCTACACTGACTGTGTCATACCCTGGTCTAAACTGTTGATCTAAGCGGCAGTTTCCAAACTGGAAACCACTGTGAACCAAAAAAGCCTTCCCCATCCCAAGCGGCACTTACCATTCTACCACAGTGCTGCATTTCTTTCAAGCTGATCTGGGCACAGGGACGCAGAATGGTAAGCGCCACTCACAAGGGGGGAGGGGCTTTCTCCAAACCCCAGAGTCTGCCCACAAGCCAGGGTTTAGAGAGCCCTGATATAAGGCCTGCAAAAACAAGTCTTTTTTCAACAGTATATTCTATGCATGCTCTTGTGGTTAAAAAATCTGTGGTTTTGCTCATCCTGGACTGCAGGCTTGAGCTGATGTTCTGCTCCTGTGCTTCTAGCTTTTTATCCTCCACTTACTCTTCCCTGCAGTATTCCAGGCCCTGAAACTTTTCTTTTACTATCACCATTCACCCAGGGTGACCAGATGTCATAACCCCAAAAGAGGAGAAGGCACCCCAAAATGTAGGACATCCAAAAAATGTAGAACATGATAAAATAAAAGCGAAAAGCGCTCGTATGTTGATTTCATGTGGTTAATTTAAACACTATATAACTTATTAATTTAAAACTATGTTGCATATTATTGACTACATATAATTTATTACTTGCAAGAAGGCTACATGCTGCCTGCACAGGCTTGCTCACAGGGAACAGGAGGACATTTAAGTTCTTTTCCAAGACACAAGGCTAAAGAAGAGGACTGGCCTAGAAGAAAAGGATGTCTGGTCGCCCTGCACTCACCACTCCTGAACAGACCAAGCCTCCAGATTTTTTGCTACTGGTTGTAAAACTCCACAGGGTGATCTCCTCAGATGCTCATGGACCTCTTCAGACAGTCCTGACTGAGTGCTCCATAACTGGGTTTCTATTCCAGTCAAGCCCCCTTGTTGGCAACCTTCAGTCTCGAAAGACTATGGTATCGCGCTCTGAAAGGTGGTTCTGGAACAGCGTCTAGTGTGGCTGAAAAGGCCGATTCGGGAGTGACAATCCCTTCCACACTGGGAGCAAGTGCAGTCTGTCCCTGGCCTGTCTCCCTGGCTATGGGCCTTCCTTCTTTGCCTCTTAGCCTCAGACTGTTGGCCAAGTGTCTCTTCAAACTGGGAAAGGCCATGCTGCACAGCCTGCCTCCAAGCGGGCCGCTCAGAGGCCAGGGTTTCCCACTTGTTGAGATCCACTCCTAAGGCCTTCAGATCCCTCTTGCAGATGTCCTTGTATCGCAGCTGTGGTCTACCTGTAGGGCGCTTTCCTTGCACGAGTTCTCCATAGAGGAGATCCTTTGGGATCCGGCCATCATCCATTCTCACGACATGACCGAGCCAACGCAGGCGTCTCTGTTTCAGTAGTGCATACATGCTAGGGATTCCAGCACGTTCCAGGACTGTGTTGTTTGAAACTTTGTCCTGCCAGGTGATGCCGAGAATACGTCGGAGGCAGCGCATGTGGAAAGCATTCAGTTTCCTCTCCTGTTGTGAGTGAAGAGTCCATGACTCGCTGCAGTACAGAAGTGTACTCAGGACGCAAGCTCTGTATACCTGGATCTTGGTATGTTCCGTCAGCTTCTTGTTGGACCAGACTCTCTTTGTGAGTCTGGAAAACGTGGTAGCTGCTTTACCGATGCGTTTGTTTAGCTCGGTATCGAGAGAAAGAGTGTTGGAGATCGTTGAGCCAAGGTACACAAAGTCATGGACAACCTCCAGTTCATGTGCAGAGATTGTAATGCAGGGAGGTAAGTCCACATCCTGAACCATGACCTGTGTTTTCTTCAGGCTGATTGTCAGTCCAAAATCTTGGCAGGCCTTGCTAAAACGATCCATGAGCTGCTGGAGATCTTTGGCAGAGTGGGTAGTGATAGCTGCATCGTCGGCAAAGAGGAAGTCACGCAGACATTTCAGCTGGACTTTGGACTTTGCTCTCAGTCTGGAGAGGTTGAAGAGCTTTCCGTCTGATCTGGTCCGGAGATAGATGCCTTCTGTTATAGTTCCAAAGGCCTGCTTCAGCAGGACAGCGAAGAAGATCCCAAACAAGGTTGGTGCAAGAACACAGCCCTGCTTCACGCCGCTTCGGATGTCAAAGGGGTATGATGTGGATCCATCAAAGACAACAGTGCCCTTCATGTCCTTGTGGAAGGATCTGATGATGCTGAGGAGCCTGGGTGGACATCCAATCTTGGGGAGAATCTTGAAGAGGCCATCCCTGCTGACCAGGTCGAAAGCCTTCGTGAGATCTATGAAGGCTATAAAGAGTGGCTGTCGTTGTTCCCTGCATTTCTCCTGCAGTTGTCTAAGGGAGAATACCATATCAGTGGTGGACCTGTTGGCTCGGAATCCACACTGTGATTCTGGATAAACGCTCTCTGCAAGTACCTGGAGCCTCTTTAGTGCAACTCGGGCAAACAACTTTCCTACAACGCTAAGGAGAGAGATGCCACGGTAGTTGTTGCAGTCACCCCTGTCGCCTTTGTTCTTGTACAGCGTGATGATGTTTGCATCCCTCATGTCTTGAGGTACTCCACCTTCTCTCCAGCAGAGACAAAGGATTTCATGCAGCTCAGTGATGATGATCTCTTTGCAGCACTTTAGGACTTCAGCAGGGATGCTGTCTTTTCCAGGTGCCTTGCCAAAGGCAAGGGAGTCCAGGGCCACGTGAAGTTCTTCTAGGGTTGGTTCACTGTCAAGCTCCTCCAGCACAGGCAGGCACTCAATGTTGTTCAGCGCTTCTTCGGTGACTACATTTTCTCTGGAATATAGCTCAGAGTAGTGCTGCACCCAGTGTTCCATCTGCTGCGCCCGATCCTGGATGACCTCGCCTGTTGCAGACTTCAGAGGGGCAATTTTCTTCTGTGTTGGACCTAGGGCCTGCTTGATACCATCATACATCCCCTTGATGTTGCCCGTGTCAGCTGCTATCTGTATCTCGGAACAGAGCTGGAGCCAGTAGTCGTTAGCACATCTCCTGGCAGTCTGCTAGACTTTGCTGCGAGCACCTCGGAGGACCTGCAGGTTGCGCTCACTGGGACAGGCCTTGTATGCTGCTTGAGCTCTCCTCTTTTCCTCAATGACTGGTGTCAACTCCTCAGAGTGGGCTTCAAACCAGTCTGCTGTCTTGTTGGTCTTCTTGCCAAATATGGACAAGGCGGTGTTGTAAACGGCATTCTTGAAATGTTCCCATCTGTTGGATGCGTTTGCATCGACCGGGCCTGGAAGAGATTCCTCAAGTGCTCGTGCAAATTCCTCCACTTTTCTCTGATACCGGGTCTTGCTCGTATCAATGCGAGGTCTTCCTTCCCTTTTCGTGTGATGCAGTCGCTTTGTTTGCAGTTTCACTCTGCTGCACACCAGCGAGTGGTCGGTGTCACAGGCAGCACCCTGATAGCTGCGTGTGATCTTGATGCTGGGAAGGCTGGAGCGTCTGGTGAGAATCAGGTCGAGCTGGTGCCAGTGCTTTGATCTTGGGTGTCTCCAAGAGACTCTATGTTGGGGCTTCGTGTTGAAGAACGTGTTGCTGACACAGAGACCGTGATGACAGCAAAACTCTAGCAGGCGTTGGCCATTTTCATTCATCTTCCCAGTGCCGAACTGACCTAAGCAAGTGGGCCACGAACTGTTATCAGCACCAACTCTAGCGTTGAAATCGCCGAGGATGAACAATGGCTCTTTTACGGGGATCTTCTTGATAGTGGTGGCCAGGTCATCATAAAATTTGTCTTTGGCTTCTGCTGGAGACGACAGAGTCGGTGCATAAGCACTGATGAGAGTGACAGGTCCTGCTGATGACTGGAGCTGCAGGGACAAAATTCTTTCACTTCCCACAGTAGGTGGGATGATGGATTTCAGCAGGGTATTTCTGACCGCAAAGCCAACACCATGTTCCCTGGTTTCATTTGGTGGTTTTCCCTGCCAGAAGAATGAGAAATTTCGCTCCTTGACAGATCCGGAATCTGGCAGCCTTGTCTCTTGAAGGGCGACAATGTCCATCTGCAGTCTGCTCAGCTCCATGTCGATGACAGCTGTTTTGCGTGCATCGTCTATTGCTTGCAGGTCATCAGAGAAGCCAGGTGTCATTGTCGTTACATTCCAGGTGCCCAGCTTTAGGGCAGGAGTTTTCTGTTTTCTATTGCATGGTGCAGATTGCATGGTGCAGATGCAAGTCCCCTTGTAGGGGTATCTATTGCAAGCCCCCTATGTAGGGGTACCCTATGTAGGGGTATCTATTGCATGGTGCAGATACAAGCCCCCTTGTAGGGGTTGATCAAACAGGCTCTCACCTCTTCTTCATGAGATTTCCTTCTGTCCTTCAAGATTGTGTTAATTCTTCTGTAGAAGCTGCTGCAATGCTGAATGCAATACTGTCCACTCCATCTTTACTCACCAATTCCCAGTTTCTCTCCAAGAAACCACTATCCCATCCTTGGTATCAGTGTTGTGAACATCTCACTTCCCTGGGAAAAGACAGCTCAATCCTGAGCTGACCAGCATGTGAAGCAGCTGTGGCACCAAAATGGCTACTGTGGTACCAATGTGTGCCGGGAAACCCATGGCAGCTCAGGGGAAGAGGGACATTCATCTCCTTCCCCCGTGTAAGGGAAGTAGCCCTGCTATGGGACTACTTAATTCTGCGGCAGCTCTTCAGCCGGCACAGAGTCAAGGAGTACTGTGTCAGACCATGAAGGCCAATACAGGGCTCAGGATCTGGTGGAGCTGAGTTCTGCAGGTCCCGCTCTGCTCCCTCCCCCGCCATGTCTCCTCACTGCCCTCCCCCCACCTTCCCCTGTCCCAGAACACGAAAGTCCCTTTCTCCTGAGGACTGACAGCGGCTGCCCGTGTGCTCTGGATACTGCCATTTTTGGTGCTGTGGCAGTCATTTTTGGTGCTGCGGCAGCCCCGTGCTCTGGGCAGCTCAGGATTGGACTGTAATATGCTACTGCACTGTAGCTAAGGTTTTTTCCAGTATAATGTCTGTATTTTAGAAAGACAACTAGATCAAAGCAGCAGGGTCAGAGGAAATAAATAAGCTTATCTGCGCATCTGTGTACAGCTACTTAGCTTCTCACAGGAGACAGTGAAAATATTTAAGACAAAACTATCTATTCAGCTGTACAGATGGCCTGAAAAAAGCAGCTACTTACTCTCAAAAGCTTTCATTATTTAACATTTGTAATTCACAGTCACCATTGATGCCAAAGGCAACTGCAGTTCCAAAGCAGCTAAAAATATCCAAAGACACATAAGTGCACTTGAAACCTCCTTCACTGCTGATATATCTTAATTAATGGGGAATAGGAATAAATGGATCCCAGCACTAGATTACAATACCAGCTTATAAAGTGAATCGGTTTAAATGTACAACTCCCCTCCCAAATGAGTGAAATATTATTTTTTAACTGATGTCATTTATCTGATGTGTTGTGTTTTTTCCCCCATCTCCTTTGTCTGTAAATAAAAAAAATAAGAAAACAGAACAGTAACAAGAATGCCAACAAAAAGAAGAAAGGGGGGGGGAATTCATATACTGTATATATATGAAATTCATATACTGTATATATGAAATATATATTACAAAACTTATTAATAAGCGATCTGCAGAAAATATATTCACAGCCCAATCCTACACTGTACTGGAATAGGCAGGCAAACATATCCTACCCAGGTTAGGAGGTAGATGGAGCGCAACTCAGAATAAGGGGACAAAATTGCTGGCACAGATCCAAGCAGCCTGGTATAATGCTGGGCTGCTTTGGAGGGGAGGGTAGGATCTAGCCTAAATGCCAGAGGCCAGTCCCAACCCCCTTTTGGGTCTGGCCAATGTGGGCTCATTGTCTGCCCACAAGGGACTTGAGTCAGCTTAAGGGAGAGTCAGGACTGCGCTCAAAGAAGCACGCTATGCAGAGAACTCTAAAAAGGCTTCCAATTGTCCAAAAATATGTCCAAATAGTCGTTGTCTTCTATAAGACATGCAATCGAATATTGTTAAAGGTAAAAGGTCTTCAGCCTGCTGAAGAGTTGTGGGGAGGGGGGCACTTATCTCTCCAGCACTTCAGTATGAGTCTTTTGGCTACAGTAAGGGCAGAAAGAGGCCATTTCCACTGATCTGCAGATAGATTCTGCAAAATAGGTAGATAATTCAAGAGAACGTAAGCATCTACAAATGTCAGTGTTTGTTGTAGTACATAATTAACGGATAGCCTCTTTCCAAAGGATTGTATAACATATACAAAAGGATACAAGAGCACATCATGTGCCCAATGATGTGTTGTTGCTCTTATTGTTTGTTTTTAATCTTGTTTTACATCTCAGTTAGGTTTTATTTTTCCCAAGTATTATTCTTTGTTTGAATTGAGAGGGCTACGTTAGGAGGTGTTGGGAAGGGTCTCAAACCAGATCTCCCAGCAGCCAGTTTCTAGTGTGACCCATGTCCTGGCCCATCAGTAAAGAGCAGGGATTGAAACCTTGTGGATCAAGTGTGTCTTTGAAGTTGGAGATCACCGACAGCTGACCTCTGGTCTTTCAGTGGCCTGCCAGTCTGAGTAATTTGTCAGAGACGCAAAACAGATTCACTTTGCCTCTCCTGTGGTTGACAGGCTCCCTCAGTACTTAATCTCAGTCCAGCCCTGACTACATTTACTTTATCTGACCCTTTTCTGTATTGTAATCTGGTAACCGGTCCTGGCCTATCTTTGAGTGCTCTACCTGCCTCTGGCCTTCTTGCTCACCTGTGCTTGAATAGCCTTTACTACTATGCACTCTTTCGGCCCCTAGCCAAGGCATGATGCATGTACATCAAAAGGAACAGAACTCTTGCTCTGGTGGATCAATACTTCCAAATGGCTGCATTCTATGCATGTGCTCAGAGCCCTCTGACATCTATAAGACAGGGTTAGATCAGCGAATACAACAACTCTGGCTAAGCAACTTTCTTGGGCGCAAACCTTAATCAATTTTCCAGCACTGACATAGCTGTGCCAATGGGGCATGTGCTGCATCCTGCATTTGGGGGCAGTCGTGGAGGCCTCCTCAAGGTAAAGGAATATTTGTTCCCTTACCTCAGAGTTGCATTGCCGTTACCTTGGTGTTGGAAAGTTGGTTAGGATTGCACCCTTGGTTAGCTAACTTCTGGCTAACCAATATTGTAATATGCTTTACCAAAAAAAAAAAATCATCACCTCTTTCATTTGCTTTGAACCCTAAACACCAGCAAGACCACCTGAAACTTGGACAGAGGCTTCATCTAGTGTGGAATATCTTTAACAGCCCTAGAAGTTCACCAGCTTCAGGGAAAAGCATGCTAGGAACTTTGCTTCTGGTCGAAAAATGAACATTGCCTGTAGCAAGTACAAAACAAAAACTATCCACAGCATGACATGTGCTCTGCATCAAAGCATGAAATGCAAAGCACTTTGGTGATTGTGCCCAGAATGCTCTGTTTCCTGCTTTGTTTAAAGAGCTCATGCAGAGGAAGGAGCAATCTTCCTCCACCTGGTTCCTTAAACAAAGGGAAGTGCAGTGAAGTCACTATGGGGGTGCAGGCCGCACCAGGTGACTCACACAGGGGAAGGTGTGACACCACTACTTGCCAATTTTTAAAATCTTGGTATTTTCAAATAATACCATCATGTTATATATCAATCGATGGGTAATTTCATGCAGAATGCAATGATACAAACCATGTTGAAATATCTGTATTCTTTTAAAAGTTATAGCCCAAAAACCAGCTGGGGCAGGGCAATGGTGTATCACCACATCCACTTCCCAGGGCATTGCCCTGCCCACTGCATGGAAGTGGGTCCATCATGGGGGTGATATGCTGGTCTCCCACACCGAGTGATGCAAACCCTAGTGGCGCCACTGGAAAAGTGTGCTGAGAATGATCCAATCTGTTTTGCATTTCAAGGACTGAGGAAGGAGACAGATAAATAGGCAAGATTGCTGCATTCTGATTCTTGGAGTGCAGTAATCTGCTCCCCACCCCCCCGCATTCTTCTCACATTGATCCTTCCTCCACCTGAAGGACCACCAGTCCTTCTTCCAGGTTCATTTAAATATATTGTTGGAGAAAAGAGAGATTGCTCTGCTCCAAGGATCAGAACGCAGTGATCTCATTCCTTCCTTTGTGCAGGCTCCTTACACAAAGCAGCAAATGCAGAGCACACAATCCCGTCGGTTTCTAGAGGAACACAGTCATAGGACAACTCGCAGCAAACTTTACTTGCATAACTTCATTTCTGCTCAATGTTGACATGCACAATTCTGGACTGTACAATAGAAGAGAGGATAGGTCTTTCCCCTAAGGGCCTTACATTCTAGAAACAGGACAGATGACAGGAACAGGGAAGGGAAATGGTGTCAGAGTAAATGGAGAAAGATTGTGTGGTTATTTCATGGCCCTGGCTATGAGAGCTCAATTTGATAACATGTTAAGGCTCTGCAAGAAACTAGGATGCATGCTATATAAATACATGGGGAGAATGCATTAATCTCTCTCCCTTTGCTTCACAGACTTCTGCTGTATGCCTTTGGCACTCTGGACATACTTGGATAATCTGATTAGGAGCTTTTCTTGAACACCACTACATTTCTCTAATGCTGTAGTGACCATGGCTGTATTTAAAGTAAAATTCACAAAAACAAAGAGAGACAAACTGGCTCAAATCTTGTGGATCCTCAACTGGATTTCTGTGGTGTCTGGTGTCATTCTCTTCAGCCTGGGACTCTTCTTGAAAATAGAGATCAGAAAGCGCAGCGAGGTGATGGCCAAGGGTGACATTAACTCTGTTCCCAACATGCTAATCTCTGTTGGGGTCATAGCCTGCATCATCAACTTTCTTGGAGGCAAAATCTGCTACGACTGCACAGACGGTGAAAAATTTAATCGTTGGAAGCTGGTTATGCTCCCATACATTGTATGCACATTTTGCTTTACCTTCTGCATCTTGGTAGGTGCAGTTATGTGTTATACTATGAGAAATGAACTGGAGGAATCTCTATATCTGGGACTAAGGGATGCTATTAAATTCTACAAAGACACAGACATCCCTGGAAGGTGCTTTTTAAAGCGAACTATAGATATGTTACAAATCAGATTCCAATGCTGTGGAAACAACGGTTTCAGGGACTGGTTTGAAATTCAGTGGGTATCTGCTCGCTACCTGGATATGGCTTCCAGGGAGGTTCTAGAGTAAGTATTAATGTGAAACTTTTTTTTTTATTATACCCTCCTATCAGTTTGTGTCTCTGTTCAGCATATGGATCACCAAGGGTAACCAGAAAACACTAGGCCAGGAGTTCTCAAACTTTTTGGCCTCCAGAGACCTTTCCTAACAATGGTTTCGGGGAGCCACAGGGCTCTGAGAAGTACTCATTGAGAAACACTGCACTGGAACATCATTGTGTGAAGTGTGCTGTAATGCGGGGTGTTGAGGTAGCCATTGGAACAAAGGAAGGAAACCAAGAGTGGATTTCTTTGCAGAAGGAAAGTACTTGTGAGCTCAGCTCTTTTTTTTTTTTTTCTTCCTAGAAACAATCCAGCCATGAAGTGGCCAGAGAAGTGAGGAATTGCAGCTGTTCAGTAGTGAGGGAAGGGCATTCTGCACATGCTTACTTTCTTCCCATATTCCAGGTCTCAAGCCCTGATGCTGAAAATAGATACTTTTATTAGTCGTAGACTAGGACCAGTGACTTGTAAACAACTTTACTGCAATGCAGCACCTGTGCATAAGAGGAAGTGCTCATCATTGTCGTGCCCACATCAAAAAGAGAATTAAGCACTTGAAGTCTGTGGCTTTTGCCATTTGGAGGTCATCTGTTTGTAAGCATTTTGAGTCCCTGCTTTCCGCTTGTGGTTCTTTTGGTCTGGATTGTATCAGCTCCAGCATTATCCAACAGGCTATGCTGATGGGTTCTATCCCTAGCCTTGCCTATTGAGGCTCCTGAACATGTCTATTATCTGTGAAATGGTGGAGGTTTGGGGGTAATGGCCCTCAATTCCGTTGTACGAGGTACTACCAGTGGCATAGCTAGAGGGGGTGCAAAGTACCAAATTTTGCAGGGAGCCTCACTGCAGTGTGCAAGTGGCCCTGCCCTCTCCCCTTTGGAGCCATTCCAGGTGGTGGGAGCAAAACAGTGAAGCACCTAGCAAAGCTTAGTGCTTTGCACCCCCTCTAGTTATGTCATTGGGTACTACTGTATTTCAAGTTTATTTAATGGAAAACAGAAATTCTGTGTGAGATTGGTTTACTTTTTCTTGTAATAATTGTGTAGTTCTGCCTGTGAAATAGAATCATAGAATTGGGTCATTCAAGACCATCTAGTCCAACCCTTTGCTGGAAGTTGCTTCTGGTTGCTTCTGAAAGTTGCTTCTGATTGCTTCTGTTGGAAGTTGCTTCTGGTTGCTTCTGCAGGCCATTTAGAGTGAGTTGTGGGTCTAGCACAAAGCAGAAGAAGCCTTTGGGGCCTCCCCATAAGGCAGCGGTTCCCAACCTGAGGTACATGTACCCCTAGGGTACTTGCCAATACATTTAGAGATACTTGAAAAAATTGAATAATGGCGGGAAAAGGCAAGTCTGTATTAGCCTTGTGGGGCTAATATGAGGGGTGCGATTTATGAAAATGGGCTACCAAGGGGTACTCAAGTGAAAAAATGTTGGGGACCACTGTCATAAGGTATTGTGGAGCTACTGGGGCATCATGTCAGATCCAGTGCACATGGGATTGTGACCCTACCACATATGGGGTTGTGACTCACATTTTTGGAAAAACTGGTCAAGGATCCTAGAATGATCCTAGTGACTTTTTTTGTACCATGGGCAACATTATCCATGGTAAATTCCTCACATACTGTCTGAAACGGTACTGTCTATTCTACCACCTTATACTGCTATATTGGCATTAGGCTTAAGTGCTGGAGTTGGTATCTTCTCTACCAAAAGCCAACCCATTAACAATGCACAATGCCCATTTTCTCCATCTTACTGCAGCCGTCTGAAGAGTAATGTTGATGGGAAGTTCCTGGTGGATGGCGTGCCCTTCAGTTGTTGCAATCCCATTTCGCCACGGCCCTGTATCCAATATCAGCTCACAAACAACAGTGCTCACTACAACTATGATTTGATGACAGAAGAACTTAATGTATGGATGAAAGGTTGCAGGGAAGCTCTCCTGGATTATTACACCGACATCATGAGGTCCATTGGTATCGCTGTGTTCATCATCTGGTTGTTTGAGGTAAAACATGACAGTGAGGTTTTTGGAGGTTCTTCTTTCATAGCTATGTGACCTGTCAAAAGCTGGATCCGCTTTCTTATATAGTTTCAGCTCTCTTCAGTTACCCAGAATCTTGGCACAACTGGTATCCTTTGAGTGCATGTAGCTTCCCTTAGACCAGCAGGCTCCAAACTACAGCCCGTAGCCCGTAGTGGGCTGGATCCGGCATTAACGAAAAGCCTTCCCCACACAGAGCTCCCAATGCCTGCAAAATGCTAAAAAAAAGAAAAAAGGGCACTTCTGGTTTTTGCAACAAAACAGGAAGTGCCCCCTTTTTCCTTTTTTAAAGAGTTTTGCAGCACGGGGAGCCCTGTAGAGGGCCCCCTGCACCCCCCCAGACCTCCCCAGGACTGCAGCATTGGCTGCAGCTAAGTACAAAACCCCCTTCCCATCCAGTGCAGCAGCATGAACCTGGAGATCATGTTATTGCCTTCCCCCCTTCCTCACAACAACTTACAGTGCTCCCATTGTAAGTTACTTGTAAGTGCTTGTAAGTGCTCCTATTGTAAGTGCTCCCATTGTAAGTTACAAAACTCTCTTATAGGAGTTTGGGAAGCACTGGTTTGGACAGTTACATGGCAGGGGGCAGGCAGCACTGAGCACCTTGCCTTCCTTTTTTCATGCCTCTACTCCCCCTGCCAAATGTCAATTTTAATTCCTCCTTGCTTCCCAAAGGATTCCTTAGATGGTGAGAAGGCCCCTAGCTGCTCACAGAAGCACTGGAATGCTGCTTTCTTACATCGTTATTCAGTCCACAGATCTTATATTCAGCCAAAATTCTTGCCTTTCTGTTTTACTTGCCACAAGTAAGGGTGAGGAGACAATTGCCATTTAAAGCCCAAAAAGAGGAGAGGACAAGTTCTGGCAACGGAGGGCTCCCCAGGAGACAGCTTAGAATGCCACCTCACATTCTCCAAAGACTCAAGACTCATGAATATTGAATTTTCTAATCATACTTCAAAACCACTTGGAAGACTTGGATCTCAAGAATGAAGTAAAAAAGTACTTGATTTATTCCATGGAAGAAAACTCACAGATAAGGAAATCCATGTGGGTTTTGCACATGTAGTTTGGACCTTACTTCCAATAATGTATGCATAGGATTACAACAGCCTTAAAGTCAAGCTGTAAAACACATTCCCTGCAGAGAAATATAAGTATCAAACAAGAAAGATCAGTTGCCTGAAGCTTCCACGATATATCAAAAATGACATGATGAGGCATGAAAACGTGTTTCTTGAAAAACAGCTTTGAAGCACATTTTTGAAAAGGGAAAAAAAAGAGACCCAAAGAGGCTTGTGCAAGTCATGAGACTTTACAGCTATATGACCTGATCAAGCCGAAAAGGCTTGTCTGAATATATTGAATACAAAGCTTTGATTTATCCCAGCATCTCAAAGAGTTATTGAAAAAAATCAAAAACAAATGAACAAACAAAAAACAATTCAGCACAACTAGGGAATAGCTCGATGGAGTTGCAACTGCTAGTCTTCCTGCTAAACTGGAGCACCCTGTCTTTTTGAACAGCCCTCTCCATCAATTATTGCAGATGCTTTAGGAGGGAAAAGCCAGATAGTGTCTTTGAAAAATAGAAAAGGATATATGCCATTCTAACAGCAGGCCACTCCCTTTTGTCACCTTCTTCAATGTAGGGCAGACTGTGACTAATGACAGCTACTTATATTTGATGGTGCCAACAAGAAACAGTGACCTTCTGAATCGGGGGCATCCAAAAATACTTGCAGTTTTATCCCTCGTGATGCTTGTTTTGAAGTTGCATTGAGCCAGGGAGGATTCTAAATCAAGAATAAAGGCATAATAAAAGCCTCCTGGGTCACTTCTTTCTAAAATTTTCAGTCAGCATCACATTACAATCCTCAAAACTGAAAGTCCCTTTCTATGAGATCTAACGGTCTCAAACAATCTGCTCTGCACATGCAGGACATGAGCAGAAAAAAGGGGTCCCCAAGAGAGAACTTTGTTGTGTAGAGGGGATGAAGGGGCAGAAGGAACTCAGATGTAGTCTGTGGGTTTCTTTTGGAGAAAGTTTCCAATTATAGAATTCTATTCCAAATACTGAGTGAAGGAATTTTGAAATGAAAAGAGTGTGAGTGTGGCAAAGTTAGAGATACAAGAGGTGGAAAGGGAGGAACGCGGGGCTGGGAGAGAGTGAAGGGAAAATAATGTCTCATCACGTAGCAGTGTAGTCAGCCTGCACAACCTGGAAATATTTGACTGTATCAAAGCAGAATTGGGTAGTTGTTAAGTCTCAGAATCTCATTAGGGCCCACCGGTACACACATGACACCATCTCTATGCCCTTGGCTTTTGTGCTTTGCTGGCAAAACAACCCTCCCAGGGCCCATGGAGGGAAGTTTGCTAAGAATCCCTGGAACTGGCTTTGTGTGCACTTGTGAGATGCCAAAAATCAAGGAAGTGAAAGATTGAGCAATTCTGGTATCCCCTGGCCATCACAGTACACTGAATCGTGCATGATGACACGGAGTGACAACAGAAACTGTTAACATGTTAGTGGTTTGTAATGCTAATTGTTGGTACCCTTTCCCTCTAGCTATCTGTGCTTACTGGGGTGCGTTACCTTCAAACTGCAATGAAGAATGTTCTTCTCTTGGGTGATCCACAGTGTGACTCAGATGGCTGGCTGCTTGAGAACAGCTTTGTAGAGACTGCCAAATACAACATCAACATCATTAAAAATCTTGGCAAAGCTAATCAGATATCCACCGTTTCGGGAATGAATGATCCAAACATGGATGTCCAAACTGCAAACTGTGGGCCAGAGAATGTTCCAACAAAATCTATTCCCAAAGCTTAAGCTGATGCAGCACCGAAGACATTAATGTGGCTGGCATCACAATCACTATTGTGCAGTGACCTGGTTTTCTTTTCACAGGTGAGAATAAACTCAGAATCCCAAGTGTAAGATTGGCAAATTATATCATCCCAACAAGGTGCACAACGGCAGCCTCTGGTAAAAGGTGAAACATCACTTTACTGAGCAGAGTCCCCACCATCTATGGCAGTTTTATACAATCCAGTTTTATACAATCCAGTTCTTTAATGCATACAGATTGATTGTGTCAATTTACCATGTTTTCTTAATGCTTTTCCTATACTATTCTAAATGTTGGTCAATGTGAATACACTTATACAAATAGCACAGAGGATATCAAACAGGTTCAGATGTGATGTGATGGGATTGTGGCTAATTTCTCACTCAGTTTGGTTGTAGATAAAGATATTCATCCTATTTTGTTGTGAGCATATTTACCTAGAGAAGAACTCTGTGTAACTCTAAGGCTCATGATTTGTGTTCCCAGTCCCAAAAGGTTTCCCGATGAATTATATAATCTGGACAGCCTTTATTTCCCTCAATGTTTCAAAAACACAGCACTGACATAAGGGAAATGAAGGGAACAAACATTCCCTTACTTTGAGTGACACCCAACTGCAGGATGCAGCACATGTCCCATTGGCACCACTATGCCAGTGCTGGAAAGTACTGACATAAGGGGTTAGGATTGCGCCCTTATTCACTCAATTCCAGAATGGCTACTTAATCTAATTATGACAATTACAGGCTTCTAAGGAAATTTTTTAAGGCAGTGGTCCCAGAACTTTTTGATGGGTGGCTCCCTTGATGTACTGGGCCATGGGCCACAGCTCCCCATTAGAACTATAATCCTATATATTGCATAGAGCGGTGGGTTTTTCACAAAGATTCTGCGGCTCTCCAGGGAGCCATGGCTCACAGTTTGGGAACCACTGCTTTAAGGCAATTACAGTGTTGCCTTTAAAGATAGAGCTCTCTCCAAAGAGTGTTAAAAGCAATAAATGAATTCTGGATCAGCTCAAAATATATTGCAGTACAAAAGAAATCTGTATTTGCTGTGAGCATAAAGCAACAGGAAACTGAAGGAAATAAAGATTATATATATCTACAAATGCAATTACTCTATGATCATAGTTGAGGACTATTAACAGGCCCTTACACAGACTAGACAGTGGTAATGAGAGAACAAAATGAAGTCTGATGAATGGAAGTCACAATGGAAGCTGGCAATATAGAATTTCACATGAGCTGCATTTTGTGGTTTACACAACTAGCAGGTAGCAGTTTTTGGTAGACAATGGAGAATTAGACACTAAATTTAAAGAAGAAACCTTAACATCTTCACTGAGTCTCTTACCCATAAGTCAAAATCATCATGGACTAAAGGGTAAGAGACTGTCATTCTCCCATTTCTTATGTTGCTTGCTAGTACACTGGTCAGACAATTTGTGAATTAAATTATGCAAGAGTCTGATCAGATGCCCTGAAATAATATTGCATTTTGAAAAGGAACAAAGAATATCCCACATTTGACAAAGAAAAACAAGTACATATGATACTTTGGTGACCTATGTAAATGTTTCAAAGAACAAGTGACCAAATAAATATATATATAGAATAAGTGTATTGTATTCAGATTTTTTCTAAACCAATGCTTAGGGAATTAATGTGTGGGTAGCTGAAATGGTGTGGGGTACACACTTCCATTCCACCTTAACAACTGTTCCACGGATGTCAAATGATCTAGCTACACCACTCATCAGCATCAGCAAAAACCAACAATTTAAGAGACTTGGAGAAAGCAACTTAGAATTTATTGGAAGGGATTTTAGCAAAATTCCCAGATAACCATGAAATTCCTATCCAAATAAATGAGGGGCCAACTGGGTCATGAATGGTTATTTGTGTGTAAATGTATGGGGTGCACAAAAAAAATTAAAGAAGTTTACAAAAGGGGGAAGGTTTTTTGTTTTTTTTTTAAAGAAACCTGCCCTTTTGCCCTGATCCCTTAGCAAAGATGGGAAAGAAGTGGGAAGGTTTTGCAGAGAGAGAGTTTAAAAGTCCAATTATAGTTATCTGTATTGCAGAGATCTAGTGTTTCATTCATCTAGTGTTTTTGGAGACCTGAGACACTAGTCCACAGCAAGTCTTTGCTTCAGGTAAATCAGAAAATGCAATCTGAAACTTCCCAATATTTATGGGGTTAGAAGGAAAATGTGTGCATGTGATCTTAGGTGTCTGCTGTGGGGTTTTCTCAGTAGGTAATCCGCTGATTCAGCATACGAAAGAACTAATTATTTCTGTTTTAGAGTATGTTTCATCCAGTGTGTAGACATGCTATTTGCACATTGATGCTGTTCCTCTGGAGCCATGGAGAAGGGTGCCCTCCAAATATCATTCTAAATACAGATATTTGGGTATCTTTTGCTCTTGAGCTAACCACAGGCTGCCACACTTTCCTGGGAATAAGTAGCACTGAACACAATGTAGCTTACTTCTAAATAGAGATGCATAAGATTGGGCTCGCAGCCACACAACGATATGAGTGCTTGGTTGCAGTGAAAGATGGCAAGACGTCACTCCCCTGCTTCCCAGGTTCATGACAAGGTCACAAGGCTTAGTGAAGGCTGAGTTCAAGATGGTGTTTTCAGCTTGACTTGGATCACAGGGAAAGCAGGTCCCAGCATTCATATTGTAGTCCATTGATGTGTAACAGTTCAAGTAAAATAGTTCAAAAAATCTTGGTGGCAACAATTGGGAGGATGATGATTTATTGTCTCCACAGGGGGCTTGTATGATTATTCATTTGTGAATTTGTATTTTCCCTTGTCACAAACAGTCTCAAAGTAGCACCACTCCCATTGATGGAACTGTCATGAAATCTTAGTTGTGCTTATTGTTTGTCAGTATCTAAGAAAGTCCCCAAAGCTTCAGGAACGTATGTACCAATATGACATTTATTCCACAATGGAAACATTCCCATTCAGTATTGTGGGAAGTATTGCCTGTCATGTGTATGTTAAAGAACAAAGGACAAGCACCACACAGTTTATGAAGCTAGTTGATCAAAAGTAGCCATTTGTAAATGTTATACCCATGATTGTAACATGTGCCATTAACTCTTTAAACATCTACATCATCTACACACGTTATTCTTCTCATTCCAGTTTGTTGCTGCTGCTTTGTTATGCACCTAGAATTGCAGGCTTGTGTAGCTTGAACTGTACCAGCAACAGCAGCGAATAAGGCTGGGAAAAGACAAATTCCTTACCTGGGAAGTCTTGTTCTCTGTGAAGGAAGGGTGCATTCCTTAGTATGGTTTGCCCTTGTCTTGCTAGCAGGGTCTAATCAAGTTACATAACCTCCTCCACACAGAGGGCTCTTGTTTCCCAGACGTCAAGCTTAAGAATCAATCCACAGTAACTCCTGATAGGAAAATAAATCTCCAGGCACAATCAGAAGTAGAAACTAGGAAGAGCCTTACATCAAGTTAAATGGTGCATAGAATAAGAGAGGGGAATAGAGCAGAAAGTACCCTACTATCTCCTATCCAGTTACTAACCAGCAGGAATGAGATTGTAACAACTAACATGGCAAAGTACCTTTATTGTATTTATACAAGAATTTACTCAAGAAGTTGAATCTAATTAATGTACAGGTTGAGACTAATTATTTGCGTGGGTTCGTTCCAAGCACTCCTGTGGATGGCAAAATGCACTATAGCAGATCAATTTAAAAAACCAAGTTTCTTTGCTCCAGTGATTTAAAAACAGCCTTGCTGACCTTTGTGATGTAAGATAAGAGTCATTAAGAAGACAATCCATCAATCAGTCGTCCTCCAAGGGCTTAGAAAGGCGCTTCACTCTGCCCCTCCTTTCACCAGTGCAAAATGATCAACTTTCTTTCACACGCCCAGGGGGAAGGGAGGGGGTCCGCTGGAGAGCGAAGGACTGATGGATTGTCAGCCAGCTGCTCTCTCTCTCTCTCTCTCTCTCTCTCTCTCTCTCATTAAGGAGGCTATTGTTAAAAGACTGTTCAGTTTTTTAAACTGATTTTAAAGGGATGCATTTTTCCCCTTCTCCAGGGCTCAGCACATTCCTTCTCATTTGCAGGGGCTATTCACGTAGAGCCAAATCCATGTATATAAAATCCATGTATAAATAGGTTGGACCTGTATATGGACATTTTTCTGTTTAACATCCTGGTTTTATTGTTTATGCCAATAAAGGTTTTTGACTTTACTATCTCCTGGCCCCCAAAAATCCCAAGGAGAGAGAATGTCCCAATTTTAGGAGGTGAGTGGAATGCACCCTTCCTCCACAGAGAACAAGACTTCCCAGGTAAGGAATTTGTCTTTTCTCTAGTGGAGGAAGGGTGCATTCCTTAGTATGGGATGTTCAAGAGCAGTACCCCCTCTGGGTGGAAGATAGGGATGTTTGCTTAGGAATTAAGGACCTTTTCGAGAACCCTTCTCCCAAAGGAGGCATCTGAAGAAGTAGCAGTATCAATTTGATAATGATTGGTGAAGATGTGGAGAGAATTCCACGTCACTGCTTTGCAACACACTTCGTAAACGTAGCTACACCGGAGGTAGCCGTGCCTCTGAGAGGTTGTGTTGACTCTCCGGAGAAGAGACCTCCGATGCTCTATAGCACTTTATTATGCATTCAACTATCCAGTTTGCTAAAATGGAGGAGGAGACTTTCTTTCCTGTGGAGCTTCCTTGAAAGGCAATGACCAGAGCTTCAGATTTATGTAGCAGCTTGGCATGATAGATAATAAAATGGAGTGCTCTTCACAAATTCAACCTGTGCCCCATTTTCCATCGTTGAGCCTCTGGCGGCTCAGCCAGTGTGTCTCAGGGTACTGGACTCCTGCTAGGTTTTCTGCTTGGCAGGAGAATAAATCCATCTCGGCCTAGTGAAAAAGGAGTGAGGCTTCTAGAGCTAGGCCTCAGGCCTTGGTGCCTCCTTGGTGATTTAAAAGCTTTGGTTGATGCATTGTCTGTTCTGCCAAGTTTATGGTGCTCTTGTTGGGAGCTGTGGAAGACTCTGAGAGCTAGGTGAATGGCTTTCAGTTCTAGGGGATTTATGCTCCATAGAACCTCCTGGGGCGTCCACTTGCCTTGAGTGAAAAGACCCGCAGTGTGTGCACTCCATCCTAATAAGCTGGCTGTGATGGTTCTGTATGGAACCTCCACACTCACCCCTTTCATGAGTCTTTCCTTCTGCAACCATCAGTGGAAGTAGGGGAGAAGCAGGGAAACTCTGATGTGTAAGTGAACCCAGCTCTCTATTTGTAGCTGAAAGGCATGGAGGACTTTTTAAAGCCACATTGTGTGAAACTGAGCCCAAGTTACTAGGTCCTGGAGAGAGATTAGTATTCCTAGCAGCCTGGATAATTGCATCACATCCAAGGAGCTGGATGCAAGAACTAATTTCAGGAATCCCTTTAGCTTTAGACAACACTTCTGAAATGGTGCTTCCTGAAAGGATCTTGTATTGATGAGAACCTTGAGGTGTTCCAGGGTCTAGGAAGGGACATGGGAACTCTTTGTACGGTGGATCACATATCCCAGGAATTCCAGGGATTTAATCGTGGTCAGGACATTGTTCAAGACTTGAACCCTGGAGCAGAAAATTGTCCTGAGTAGAAAATGTCCAGGTAGGGGTAAAGAAAGATCCCCTATTGGCGCAGATGAGCCACAACTGTCACCAAGATCTTGGTGAAGACCCTGGGGAATGATGCCAACCTGAATGTGAGTACTCTGTATTGAAAGTGATACCAGTGCAACAAAATCTAGATAATGCTTGTGGGCCCTCCTGATTAAATATGGAAGTAAGCCTTTGAAAGGTCTATGGAACAGAGGAAATCTGCCTTCCCCAGGGAAGCCAGGACTGATTTGGTATTTTTCCTGTGGAATTTGTGATAGACTATGAAACAGTTTAACCACTTGAGATCCAGAAAAGCTCTTTAATAAACAAGGAAGAATACGGAGTAGACTCCAAGTACATATATCAGAGTACACAGAGGGCCACCAGTGTGCAAACTTGAGGAGATTGCCCCACCAGCACTGGGTCTTTGAGTGGCATGGCATCAAGTAGTTCTGCCCTTGTCCTGTTTAGAGGACTGGCTGGAAGATGGAAAGTTGGAGGACTTTGCTGTGTGGTGTTGCAATATAAATTTGCTCAACTGAGTTCTAATTCAGGATGTCCTATGTGGTGAAAAGACCATCCTTGGCCTCAAAAGACTGATGCTGAGGGTTAATGTTCTCTTTGCAATTAGTAGGCAGTATTTTCCTATTAACCTTGTTTTTGACTGAAACAGGATCAAGAACTTCTCCAAAGAGTTTATTGCTCATAAAGGGCAGGGCTACAAGTCTGGCTTAGGATGCTGCATTTTTATCCCATTGCCTAAATCAGATACTGCGCATGGCAACTAGGGAAGAGGTCACAGAACATGCACTGATTTGAAGTGCATCAAGGGACGCATCAGCCAAGAATGCGGATAGAGCTCACTTCTTTAAAGTATCTGTCCCAGGCTTAGGGAGAGAAGAGTCAGCACCAGCTAGTTTTTCTGCCCAGTAATAAGTAGCCGTGGGCATTAGCGTTGGCAACACTAGCCCTGAGCACAAATGAGGAGTTTTCAAACACTCTTTTAAGTGTCACTTCATCTCTCTTATTGCATAGTTCTTCAGGACTCTGTTCCCCCTCAGAAGGAATGATGGCATGGGATGATAAAGCAGTCACCAGTGCATCTACTTTGGAAATTTGCAGTGTCCAAAGCTTTCTTTGGTAAAGAATAAAGCTTACCAATCAATTTTGATGTGTGCTTCTTTTGCATAGATACTTCTCACTCTGCGTCCATGACAGATTTAAAAGCATCAGGGAAGGGAACTTCTGCTGTCTTGCGAGGGCCCTGAGGAAACAAAAAACTTCATCCCCAGCTCTGTTAGAGTTGCAGAAGAAGAGGTATTAGGCTCAATCTCAGGATTATTATTATTAACAGTATTTATATACCACTTTTCAACAAAAAAGTTCACAAAGCGGCTTACAGAGAAAAATCAAAGTTTAAGATTAAGGTTAGGAACTCTGGTTGCCCAGGACACAATCTAAGGAAAGTGTCCACAGGAAAGAGCCTAAGTGGTTGCATACACTGATGTGTCTTCTCCCGAGAGTCTGTCCTTCTCCCTTGAGGAGGAGACCTCTGAGGAGCCTGAATCACCAAGCTGTCCACCCCCAGACCCCTTCAAGCTATGTTTCTGTGGGGGAGTCTTGCTCCTGGTGGACCTCATGAATGAGGAAGATGTAGCGCTTGGAGGACAATTCCTCTGCCTCCAAAGGGCAGGAGAGCGAGGAGTCTGAGGAGGGCGATGGTGGTCATTCAGCGTTCTTACTCAGGGACCCAGTGACTGAGGCCCCTGCACAGGTTCTGCTGCAGGTCCTAATTTTCCTGTCACAGCTTTGTCTGCCAGGTTCTGGGCCCACAACACAGCATGTGACTGGGCTTCCTGAGAGACGGGGATCCTCCCAGAGAAATGGGTGCCTCCCCTGCAAGCAGTCTGGGCTGCGCCTGAGAAGCCAAATTCTCCCCTCCCCTGGGGTAATGGAGGCTGAGCCTGCAGAGTCATCTGAGGCCATTAAGGCAAAACAGGGGGTCGTCCTTCGCACCTACTAGTCCAAGACAGAGCATGCAAAAGGAAAACGGCCCCTGAGAGGTTCGCCTCAGAGACCTGAGGTCAATTACTGAAGCTTTGGAGCACTGGGCAGGACGGGCGCTCTAATTATAGAAGGTGCTTGCCTTACCCCCAACAAGCAGAGCTTGAAGCATGGGCAAAAGGAGGCCTGTCAAACCCTTCGCTTTTGCCACAACAGCTGTGAGGCATGAAGTTTTGGGACCCGTTCAGGTCACAGCAGCATTTGGAGTATGAGGCAGTTGGCACCGCGGCTTCTCTGGACCGTCGCTGCCCTTGCCGCTCGACAGACTCAGGGAAAAATAATGTGGGGGAGCCGAGAAGCTCCTGGCACAGAAGTGCCTGTGAAAACATTTAAGCTCCCCACCGTCGAAGCGCGCCTGAGGGAGCTTTACCATGTTTTCCCTCCAATGCCTTAAAGGACTGGCTCCTACTCAAGGGAGGAGGAAGGATGAAAACAGAAAAAACAGTTCACTTCAGTGAAAAAAAGAGTGAAACAGCCCCTCAAACGAGGGAGCAGAGTGACTTGCGACCTCTCACCAGCAAGTTAAGTCCAAACTGGGAAACAAGAGCCCTCTGTGTGGATGAGCTTATGTGGCTTGATTAGAGCCTGCTGAGCAACACAAGGGCAAACCATACTAAGGAATGCACCCTTCCTCCACTGGAGAACAGCCTCCTCTTTTCTTGATTCCGTTGAGAACAGCCTCCTCTTTTCTTGATTCCATTGAGAGAATGTGAACACTTATGCAACACATACAAACAGGCAGAGGAAAAAGTGCCTTGGAAGGTTAGAGAAAAGGAATAGCACTTCATACTTTTGGAAGAAACTATTCTGAGTTCCTTGTAGGACAATATCAGGTGTGGAAGAGAGAGATCACCGACACAGTTTTTTAGCATCTTCAAATAAATGCTCAGGTACTACAAAGGGTACTGTTGCTGGTTTAAGAAAAATCATTGGCTTAATGTAATTAATTTGCACTATTTGGGATTAATTAAAAGTGGGTTGATTGGATGCACTAAAACAATATTAATGCTGCAGTTTCTTTTCAAAACATATCCCAGATTTGACAAAGAAAAATAGCATAGGGTGATCCAATTACTTCCAGCGATAGGCAGAAGGGTAGACTTGTGGCCAGACAACAACTGGACCACAATCACACTAAGAAGTAGCAGGGAATGAATTCCTGCAAAGTAGATTGGTCCAGGTGTATCTTGATCTTAACCAGCAAGGCATTTCTCTTATGCAATAAGGCTGGATTGCTAATAGATTATAGTACTTATACCCTAATTGTTAAGAGATTCTGAACATGCACTCTTGCTTTGTAAATTTAGTGCACCTCTGTGGACCACAGGGATCCAATTAAAAAAAGAGCAGACTACAGAAAATTGAAGTCCGTCCGTCTCTGCTCTAGTCTACAACTTCAGTGCTGTTTTTATCACAGGACAAATGTTTTCCAGAATTTAAAAACATTTCTGATTCAAGATCCTGCTCTAAGGGAAGTAAACTCAAGTAGCTGGCACAATCCTTGCTCTAATTCTCATTACATTTGTGCAGACACAGATGGCTTAAGCAAGGCAAGCCTGTAAGCTGCAGCATCTGCTCAGTTACAGAAATAGTTATGGCTTGCTGGAGCCTTCTGATCCTATCATCAATTATTAAACCAGCTGGAATTAGAAAGTGTTTTGTTTAAAGATACAATTCTGGGAAACTTATCCATTGCATGCATGATCGTTGCAGATTTCAATTGGAAAATTCTTGACTAAAACTATTCTTGCCTTTGTGAAAGGAAACCCATTCCACCGCTGAAAGCCACTGAAGGCTGTTGAATTCACAGGGCACTCACATGCAGCTCATTCATCTTTTCATACTTGATGACTGCAGCTGAGAGTGGGAATGGCCTCTATTAAAAATAATTATGATCTCAGGTGGCATAAAACCGCTTGCAGTAATGTGTGCTTTGTTAGGGTAGCTTCACATACTGTACAGTTTCATCACTTCTAGTTGCAATTACTGAGCAATAAACATGAATGTGTGAACATATCTTGGATGTAACTTCACAGATTTAGGGAAAAAAAGTTGGCTCAGATATCAGAAATTTAGGGGCTATTTGGCTAGTAATAAGCCCATCATAAAGAGATGAGCAGCATATGGGAGAGTCACAGGGTTGGATGGACATAGCAAACCATGTGGCACACTAGATGTTTTTAGGATAGCACATAGGAAAGTAATTCCCAGTTGTCGTTTTGCCCATTCATTTGCTTTTAACAGCTTTATGTATCACCTCTGTGTTCCAGATGCCAACAATGGCAGTTGCTGGTGCTGTCAGCTCTGATCCTTGTTCATGTTAGCACAACATACTGGATGGTTTATTACAGTTATTACAGTCACCAGCACAACAATACTGGTCGTAATTCACAACACTGTTATTCAGTAGTCAACACACATCTGTAGAATCAAAAAAGCACTAACATTTATGTAAAACTCTTCAGCACCAATTTACTTCCTGAAGTTTAAGTCACAACTGATGAGCAATGAAAGCAGAAAAGTGGCAAGCAGCCAGATTCCTTGCTATAAACTGTGAACACTGAAGATGTAAACTTCTAGTTCTGAAGTTACTGTACAATTTGAAAATTACTGTACTAACTAGATCATATTTTCTTAAGGAAACTTTGGCCTTGTTTCATTAACATTAATGCTTTGTATAGTTTTTGTCTGAGATACATGACACTGAAAGACTGAGACACATGACACTGAAAGAAAAAGGCTGAAGGAAAATGAAAATGTTGAAGGTTAAAGCAATTTACATATTAAACACACTCTACCATATTGACTAATAATTTATTAGTTTTCCTTCCTGAATATTATCCGTTACATTGTCCCAGAAGTATGAAATCATTCTTAAAATGAAAGCTCACAACATATGAGAAGTTGCTTTATTTCCTTTTTAAATACACATATACAAGGTATTTTAAAAGAACAAGAACATTATACAAGGCTCAAATTTACATGTTTGCAATTGAAAGATACCAATATATGCATGTATGCAAATAAAATTCCATTCATCTTCCCTATAATTCAGATCAGTGGCATTACCACTGTATGGTCACTAAATATGTTATACTCACAGTGAACCAAACTGCATAGTAATCCATGAAATGAAAAATTACCATTCATCCTCATCTGTGCAGTTTCAAGATTATTTGCTAGAAAAATCCAAACACACAAGTACAGCAGTCAATTTGCTTCTTTTCTCTCTAATCTGACTTGAATCAGGCTAATTTGAGCAAATAACTGACCACTGGATATCAGCCCTCTGACACAGCCTAGAGCTGGTTTCCTTGGGAATACTATCACCGGTAACTATGTGCAACCAACTGCTGCATGTACAATTCCCCAGCCCAAATCTGCATGCACATAGCCCTTTAAAGGAAGTTGGATTCCAACCAGTCAGCTGTTTGGAAAGTTTCCTCTCCCTTCCAAGCAGCTGATCAGCGCAATTTTAGTTTACTTTAAATGGTTACACACGTGGCAGCACTCACTCACTGCTGAACTGAAGCCATGACCTCTGCTTCAGCTAATGGAAACATTCATATGCAACTGAATTTCAGCCAATCTTATTGGGCTCAATCCAGGGGATGTTAAGCATTTTAGAGTCTGAATAATTTCAGTGTAAGAATTAAGAATGTGCCCAACTCTCTAACTGAAATCTATGGAACTCAAGCGCTGGTTGAATAAATCCTGTCCATGATCTGACAGTTACTACAACAAAAATGCTGTGCTAGGTACATTGCTAAACTACAATTTCTAACCTAGAGACTGACGTTTTTACTACATATACCAGAACCACTGCCAATGGAAAACTAACACAAGGCACCAAAAAGAAGACTGTGATTCTCCTGCACTAACAAATGAATGACAAGGATATGCCAAGACTGTTGTTGCAGCAGCAGCACATCCACATGTAATTCTCACTGTAAAACCAAAGCATGGTAGTCAGAGAGAATGTATGGCTAATCAAAAGGTGTCACAGTAAGTGAATATGGCTAAACACACCTGTTCTGAAGGAGGGCATTAGCTAATCTCTCCTTAGCACGAAGTGTTATTCAAACACCTCACTCTAACCTCAACAATTGTTTTTTTGAAATCAGCTTAGCATTTACCACTGTGCGAAAATATTTATCTGCACAGGGATTTGCTATTTCTGCTGTTCAGGCAAACCGTGAGATCCTCCTGGCATTATTCTGAAAGCAGGTCATGGAAGCCTATTTGTGCTGCAAAGGGAAATTTAAGTGGACAAATGAGCAAAGAATTTAATGGAATTATGGGAAATCTGAAACATAATTAGCATTCGAACTCACTCCACATTTGCTTTGGAACAACGTTAACTCCTCCTTAGTGTACTGTAGATTATTATACCAAATGTGAAATTATGTCATCTGTCGCCCATTCACTGTTCCTTACTTTGCCAACTGAAGGCTGATTTTTGAGATTAAGAGGCTATTTATTTTCCTTCTTAAATATACACAGGACTTCAAAAAGGAAGTAAGGTGGCCAGAACACACCAATAAAATGCAGCAGCTGAATAATTTAGACTTTTAATATGAAAACAGGACAATTCCGCAGGAGGTGATGGTTACAAAGGGCATATTTATTAGAATAGACTTTCCACATGGTCCCTCTGACAGATTATTATGGCTATAAATATGTAAGGAAAAGCAATCCTGAAGTATTTCAGTGCCAGCTTTTATGCTGGAGCAGCCTTGATATGTCATTAGATACTGAAAACGTGTTTTAGTAGTCAGTGTGTAACACCAGACAACACATAGTAGCAAAAGCACATTGTACATGTACCTAACGTCCATCTTTATTTCGTTGTTCGCCTAGTCTCTAGTTGGCATTAACTACTGGAAAGCAGACGCACATTCTAAATTGCTTGTTTCACTGCATTGTGTGGACTGTGCTGGTGAGCAAGGTAGCATAGCTGTAGATAGTATTTGGCTGCTATTGCCATGGCATTGGGTAGACAAACTCTTGGGCTGCAAGTAAAGACATACAATATAAATGGAACAAAATAACTTCATAATACAAAGTGCTGTTCTAGCAATGCTAAAAGCAAAAGGAACCCAACAGAAAGATTCCCCAATGGATGAAGGGGTAAATTGGCACTTCTCTTCTTCACAAAGTAGTCCAGTAAATTCCAAGATCCAACACAGTGTACCCTGCCTAGTGCAACTTCACACCTGTCCTGCTTCACCCTCAGAGTGTGTTGCTATGGATTGCTAGGTATCTAGATACACTGTTCCTCCTAAGAATGTCATCGACCAAGTCTGTCACAGACTATGGCTACTATTGCTGTGAAACTGGAAAAGGAAAGCAGAAGTAGAGTAGATTAAGGAGGGATTTAATAAGTCTCATAGCTAGATGCACCGAAACATTTGGGAGTATGTGTGTCACATGTCAATTCTGAATTGCTATAATACACATAAAGGGAAATATTAATTGTTCTTTTTATTAGATAAACTGTTCCTTTTATTGTGTGTAAGGATGACGGAAGGTTGTTTGTAGTATCTAAATTAGTTATACAGACAGCAGACTCAGATGGACAGGTAACCGCACCAAAACATCCACTGACCATCACACTTCTACTACACCTGGTCATTTCTGGTTCGGATTGTTTTTCAATCACATTTGGGAGGTTGTGTACATGTGCGTTTCTCTAAGCAAATCAGACCCATCAAGAACTGTTTCGCTTTAACTTCATGAGATTGGGCTGGGCAGTTCTCTTTAAAGGTAGGCAAGCATCTTATTTCTCCTTGAATGACTCAAAAGACTCAGAACAATGTAATCTAGAAAAGCTGATACTCAGAGCAGGTGCCAGTTGATTCCAAAGAAGATCTGAGTTGTCTCCTGGCTCCGAGCAATTTCTTCTATGATGCAGTGTTGCTGCCACAACAAGTGGAGTTTCCGGTAGCGCTCACGACATAAATGCAGAGGGTTGCCTCTTCTTCAAAAGAGAAACAGTAAGAATACACATTCAATTTGAGAAATGTTAATAAGCTGCTTTTCAACTATATTAATTTCATTCAAGTGGGTACATGTACAAAACCAAGCAACTAGGAGTTAATAGTCACAGTTAACACAAAACCAATGTTAGATAGCCTAACTAGTTATCAGCCTTGCCACAGATCTTTCACTAGCAACCCAAGACTCTATAGGGCAATCAGACAATTAATTATTGGCAGTTTAATGGCAGCTGTTGAAAAACAGGAGGAAGGAATCCAAAGAGTTATTTACGCAAAGTACTAAGAGAAGTATGCTTGCTAGATCTGTTTAGCAGAACACAAAAGAAGTATACGAAAATGAAGAAAGAAACAAGATGGAGTTTCTAAGAAATAAATAGCAAAAGATCCACCTACGCCAGACTTGGATCAGTTTCTCCATATTCATCCAGGTATGGTGCAGGATAGAAACAGCCTCTGGTTTTACCTCCAATCAGTACAACTTTGCAGTCCCTGATTCTGAGGAAAAGGAAAAAAAACCAGCCATGTTAAAAAGATAGCCCAAAGGGGACAATAGTCTACAAGCAGTTTCAGTACACAAACTACATTTTAAGAACATATGAGTAAAAGTGTTCAAAATCAGCCTTGAAGCAGACAATGCTAGTGATCATCTGGTGTCACCTGTTATAATATTTATTCAGAATCTTTCTAGATAATCAGTATAACAAGTGCACATTTATTGTGAAGGATTCAGATATCTTCCTCCAAGACAGTTCTATAAGTTTGGAACAGATCAGATTTTCCCACAAACTGCAATACATTAATAGAGGGAAAATGCAATTCAAGCTAACAGGGTTATTGCTAGAGTAGCTTTTTGCAAACTGTGGGTTATTACCCCATGTACTGAGCCACAATGTGATGCTCCTTCTTGCACCATAAAGTCTTCTTGGGAGGCAGAAGGCTCTTCCAAGTCACACTGGGTGAGCAACCCACTTTGTTGGCCTCTGCGGACCTCGAAATAGTATGTAGAAACAACAGGAAGTGACTTCCACTTCTGTGGGCCATTCTGAGGCCAATAGAGTATGACCCAAAAGAGGTCTCCAGGGCTTCCCAAGAAGGACTTGTAGTGCAAGAAGGAGCATTGTGTCACAACCCACTGCAGAGGCCAAGGTGGGTCACGGCACTGAAAAGTTTGGGAACCACTGATTAGAGCAGTGATTTTCAACCTTTTTAATCTCACGGCGCACTGAAAAGACACTAAAATTGTCAAGGCACACAATCGGTTTTTTGACAATTGACAAGGCACATCACACTGACAGTAGTGCCTCACATCCCCCAGTAGCTGTACTAACAAATGATCTTCCCCCATTCCTGCGGCACACCTGCGGACCATCCGCGGCACAACAGTGTGCCATGGCACAGTGGTTGAAAATGGCTGGATTAGAGTGTTTACTGGAATGCAGATGCAGCACCTACAGGTTAGCAGCTGTCATGTTTACTGACATGTGTGTTCCCCAAAAAAGAGGGCACTTTTGCAGACACCAGCAAGGATATCCACTTTCCCTGTACCAATGCCCTGCTGTTTAATGAATTTATTCTCTTTTGCCCCTTGAAGGATATGCATTCCTTTTCTCGTGCACTGGATGTTCTCATTTGCAGCAGGGGAAAAGATGATTATTAAGAATATTCATAATATTGCTGTTCAACAAAAACATTCACAAAGAAAATCAAACAACTGAACAGAACTGTGTGCTAAGCAGAACACCAGCTATTCCTCAATTCAGTTTCTTTTTATGAACATCAGGATATTAGGATATCAATGTCCCAATGCTTGTAGGAGGCTGATTTCCCTTGGTGAAATTTATGTTTTAGCCTTGTCACCTACTTGAGAAAAATGCACACTCCAGCACCGCAATGGACAGCATGGGAAGTGCAGGCTCCAAGCTCCTCCCCATTTACCAGTTCCTGGCAACAATTGTTTTGAGAACACAACATCACGCCACAAAACAAGCACAACACTGGGTACGTGGGTTCATCATCAGAAGATCGAGGGCACCTGTAACAGTAAAGTAAAAGGTAGCTCCAGAGGGGCATCTGGAATCAACAAGGAATTCAGAAACACTGTGGACTGAACAAGAGTTTTGCAACTCAAAAGCCTGCTTCATCACCAGTGAGCGTTTCAGACAGACTCCTTCAGAAATCAGATGGTGAAAACCTTGTTTCAGAAGGAATATTTCTTCCTGCCAAATATAGATCAGCTAGCACCAATCATTTTAATTATCCTGTTAGAAGCAGTCCCAGCCAAAATCTCTGCAGTTGTTATTTAGTACTGACTACTGAAGTTTCAAAACAATAGCCAGCATTTATTAAGGTAATATGATGAAAACACTTTTCTTCTCTCCTCCCGGGTTTTTTTGTTTTTTAACCAATTTTTCCTTATTTTTGTGGACTTCTATTCCTCCAGAATCTTCTATAGTGGTTTCAAGAGCACCAAAGATGCTGGGACATCCTACTGCAGTAGCCTTTGCTCTTTGTCTGAAAACACCATTTCCATACAGCCATGGTTGGGTGTTGACTTGGTTTTTTAGGGCAGGAGGTCTGGTCTAGAGGGTAGAGCCTCCGTCTGCCTGAAGATAACATCCACAAGGTCGCCAGTTCGAGGCCACCAGCACCGTGCGACCTTGGAGCAGCTGACAAGCTGAAGCCAAGCAATTCCATCTGCTCTGAGCGTAGGAGGATGGAGGCCAGAATGTGAAGCCAGATCGGAATGAAACACCTTGAATGTAGTCGTTCTTGAAAGAAAGAACCTTCTTTGAAATTGTAAAAATCCCTATTTAATAGGGATTTAATAAAGCCTGCCTATGTAAACCGCCTTGAATAAAGTCTTGAATAAAGACCAAGAAAGGCGGTATATAAATACCTGTTGTTGTTATTTATTATTATTATTATTATTATTATTTATTTTATTTATTTATTTTTTTTACTATGTGTGGAGTAGTCTCCTACTGAAATTGGCATGTGCCCACTGACTGGGCAGCCAAACATGACAAAGGCTGGATGGAGAGCCCAGGTAGTTCCCTTTCATCCAGTCAGATAACCTTATGCATCATCAAATGTAGGTTTCCTAAGTTCAAGCAAAGGGATGCTCAAGTATGTTTTAGCAGGTCCATCAATAGAACTAGTTGCTGTTTTGCGGGAGACGCACCCACTTCCTCTCCAGTAAGTGCAGGGATTCCTGGAACACCACAAGTAGCTATCAATGGACTGTAATTATACTGCATTTCTAACTAGCACTGGTTTAGGGAATTGTTTTGTTTGCTCTTTTCACTTCAAGCAGCCTGCATACTTCACCAATGTGAAGTCAAATGACTTGGGGTTTTGTGTTTTCGTCTTGAGTAGCTTCCTGGTTCCCTCTGCTGAGCAATTCATTAGGTCCTACATCCAATTTGGTTAAGCTATCTTTTGTGTCCATCCAGCCAAGTACAGGCATTTTATATCATTATGCTTGTTACACTTTTCTACCTCTTTTCCCATTTGTTTAATTCCTTTTCTTTTGAGTTATGAATAACCTGGTTATATTTTGACTCTCTGCCTGCCTAGTCTGTGTTCATGAAGAATTCAGTGGGATGCTACATCTGATTGCTTGCAGATGCTACCACAATTTTGATTTAAAATAAGAACCTCTTGAGTTCTCTGCTCTTCCTGGAGGTATAATTTTTTCCCCTGACAGCTCCCCTCTGCCTGGTCTCCTTACTTTGGGATGGTCACTAATTGGCATCAGGAACTACTATTACCACAAGTTCTGGGGGTTTTAGGGGGCAGGTTGGCCAGTTAGGCTCCTTAAGAGGCTTGAGCTCTCAGCCAACAGTTACAAATATACATCTTCACTCAAAGCATCTTAGCCATTGCATTGGCTGCATCCCAGATCAAAAAGTGGGAAGAGCCCAGAACTGTGGATATCTTGTCAGAGATTATGTTGCCCAGATAATCCATCTTGGCTCACTACCAGCACTGCAGTTCTCTGCAACAGCCAACACCTTCTTCCCTGTGTACAAAAATCTAAAGACCATTTTGGATACTGGAATTTCAAGGGAAAAAACCCAACCATGCAAATATCTCACCTACAATTCCATTTGCAGGATCAGAGATCATTACTTTATCTTATTAAATGCACTATTTACACATTGTTCCTTTAAAACATTTATAAGATTAGTTATATGCTAAATTCAGTATCGTGAACAACAAAAACTGGAAAGGTGTCTTAGACAAACTTCTGGGACTCACCTAAACTGAGAACCTTGATTCAGCAGGCAGCTGTAGTCTTCCGGAAGCTCTATCAACTGATTTCTTTTTCTTGGATACCTAGTTGGTTAATGCAAGAAGATAGAATTATACAAAGCAACAATAACTGAACAAAATTCTGTCAAGCTTTGTACCTTCTGCAGCTCCTACAGACTTCTTATCCTTTGCCCTGACTGATCATGCAAAGATAAGGCAGATTTTTTTTTAACAATAGGAGCTTGCAAAGCGATACATTTGTATTAGAATAAAGCTTACAGTAAGTTATAAAATCATCACAGGAGAAATTAGAAAGTTAAGTCACTGATGTATGCCAGGATTGTTTGAAGTATGTTTTACCCCACCTTTCAGTCCAAGGATCCCAAAAGCAAATATAATTAAACTTTAGGACATTTTTTAAAAAGCAACTTAAAAAGTGATTTAAAAAATAAGAACTAGAAATCTGAATATTTAAGTCTGTTCAACTAAGACCGTTTCTGTCTCAGAACTCTAAGAAAGTCAAACTAACCTTATTGCAATGCTTTTCCCCTTCAGAACACTTAGAACAGCAGGATCTGCACACCACCTACAGGAGAAATTCTTTATGAATACTGTTATATGTAGTACTCTTTTATTGCCTATTTACAGAAAAATAGTTAAATAGGTGCTTTGCTACTCTTACTGAGAATTACAATTGCTGCCTATATTAGTAAAGCGGTTAACTGCCGTGTTTCCTCAAAAATAAGACCTACCCCGAAAATAAGACCTAGTGTGTTTTTTGAGAATTGCTGAAATATAAGACTTGCCCCGAAAATAAGACCTAGTTGTGATCAGGGCCAGGACGGGGGGGGCGGGGGGGCGGAAGGGGTCCTCTGGTGGGGGGGGTGGACAACATGGCCAGGAACGCTGCACTCCCGCGCCCGCCACCTAGAAAGCGCCTGCTGTGCTGCCTTGGGCAGAGGACACCTAGGAGGAGCTGAGGCAGGAAGCAGCAAGCAGCAAGCGAGGCAACCCTGCCTACCGGGCTCTGAGGCTCTCCACACTTTCCAGGGAGTAAGTCCCATTAACTATAAAGAGACTGACTTCTGAGTACACAGGCAGGTAGGGATCCTCCTGGGCGCTTAGGGGACACCCTCTCCATACCTTCCAGGGAGTAAGTCCCATTAACTATAAAGGGACTGACTTCTGAGTAGACAGGCAGGCAGGCAGGCATCTCCCTGGAGAAACACCCTCTCCACACCATCCAGGGAGTAAGTCCCATTAACTATAAAGGAACTGACTTCTGAGTAAACAGGCAGGCAGGCATCCTCCTGGGTGCTGAGGGGATATTTCTGTAAGGTATATTTTTGTACATGAATGACTGTGGATTGTTGTACATTTAAAAAAAATTAGACCTACCCCCAAAATAAGACCTAGTGTGTTTTTTTGAGCCAAAAAAAAATATAAGACAGTGTCTTATTTTCGGGGAAACATGGTAGAATTAAGGCAGTGGGCTACAAAATGGGGGAGAGGACAGGGGAGGAATGGGTACTTACAAATCTTACCTTTGGATCAAGGGTTCTACAGTATCCCAATACTCTTGGAAAAGCAAGAACAGGTTGGTGGGTAGTGACAAGTAGGCACAAAGTGCACTGAAATGACTTTCCTCAGCAACTGCAAAGAAAAAGATATCACTGTAGATAAGCCAAGAAATTTTAGCCAATAAATCAAGCTTAGATCATCTTCTTGCCTTATCTGTGAGGTCACTCAGGGCTGTTCAAACAAGTCACAGCACCAGAGAAGCAAGAGGACAATGCAGAGATAATTAGAAAGCTATTTGTCTCCACAGCAACCCCTCCAGGGCAAAGCTGCAGTGAAAGTAACCCGTTATTCTCCTGAGAATAAAAAGCAAGCTAGGGCTCAAGGCTTCCATTCAAATCAAGCAAGCCTCATTCTCTTTAGCAGATACTTCTGCACCCTCGTTCCATTTTGCAAATGTTTGGCAGAGATCGGGTTTTTAAAATACCAGGATATAATATTCATTTCCATTTGAAACGAAGTCCCAGGCTACAATTCAGTGCACCATTACTTAAAAATAACAGCCATGGAAAGCAATGGGGTCTACTTCTGAGTAAAGAGAGTTGCAACTATGTGTAGTTGCACTTGCTCACACTCATTCCTTGTTGCTTGTCTCTACATTGTGAATTGAATTGCGTACTCCCAGTTATGTGTTATATGTTGTATGTTATATGTAGAGCCTCTAGCTAGCTTAACATACCAGGCACCTTAAAGAAGGATTTGATTAATGGTTCAAATCTGCTGTTAAGTTGTTTATAGTGCATTTACTCTGATAGTTAACAAAAAGGTTGTGAAGACCAGAATTTAAAAAGTTAATGAATATAAATGTATCTTATGATCTCTCACTATATTTTTTAATAAATTAAAGACTGTATAGTTTTTAGGTAACAATTACTGGTAGGTTATTTTTCAGGATCTGGCCTCAGGTAAAATCAAACAAA
Source organism: Tiliqua scincoides (assembly GCF_035046505.1). Classification (NCBI taxonomy): domain Eukaryota; kingdom Metazoa; phylum Chordata; class Lepidosauria; order Squamata; family Scincidae; genus Tiliqua; species Tiliqua scincoides. The sequence goes on from NC_089821.1 coordinate 17,057,922, forward strand.
ACTATAGTCAGATATCCCCCTAATCCTCTGATTTATCTGAGGGTCATAGAAAATTTCATGATTTTCGGCTCAAAACTTGCCTTCTGTGAGATTGGCTTATACTTGAGCATCTGCAGTAAGTACATAATTAATTGAACAACTTTTTGAAAAATCCTTAAAGTTGCAGTTCCTAAATTTTTTATTTTACTGTAGAAAGTAAATATGTGTTTCAGATGAAGAGCTGTGATGTTTGAGGGACAACCACATTGGGAATAGTCAGTTTAGGTAGATAGTCTATTACAACTACAGATAAGAAATTAATGAAAATTCTTGCTCTTGTGAAGGGTACCTGCACTGGGAGCTTCCTGTTCATTCAGAGGCATAGCTACGTTATTTGACACCCGGGGCCCATAAATTTTTGTCACCCCATACAACATAATTAATTAATTAGTAATTATATTATTAATTATTAATTAATTAACTTACATTTTTATACCACCCTTCCTCTAAGCAGCTCAGGGTGGTGTACATGGTTCCTTCCCTTATTTTGTCCTCATAACAACCCTGTGAGGTAGGTGAGACTGAGAGATAGTAATAGTCATGACATGAAATTAATAATAATGGCCAGAAAATAAATGCAGTTAATATTTCCCCACAAGCAATGGATGAAATTCTGCATCAAATGGTATATAACATGATGGTATTATTCCTAAAAGCCACAATTTCCAGAATTTTGGTCACTAGGGTGTCACCTTCCCCCCCCCCCCCCCCGATGTCTCATTGGCCTGTTTTGAGATAAGACAGTGGTTCTCAAATTTTTAACACTGGAACCCACTTTTTAGAATGAAAATCTGTCCAGGACCCACCAGAAGTGATGTCATGGCTGGAAGTGACATCATCAAACAAAATAAAATAATTATAAATAATTAAAGAAAAACAGATAAATAAGGGGAAGCAAACCCTGTTTCACCAAGTGAATTTTCTCTGTAGCCTGCCTGCAATAACACCCCTCCCACAAAAAAATCAGCCCTCCCCAGTGCCCACCTTACCAGCTGAAGCCTCTGTTTTATTCTGGGGGGGGGGGGGATGCTGCCTTCTGGAGCTGTTGTTAAGCTCCACTTTCATCAGATTGGAACCATGAAGCCAGCCTTGCATTCCCCTTTGCCTGACTTGACCAGCAGCCAAGGCACATTTGCTTACCCGCGAGTAAATGCAACCATGTGGCTTACTTTGGCTTTCCATAGGGCTCGATACATTTGCCTGCTTGGAGAGAGGAACTTCCTTCTTGGGTGTTTTTTGGGGGCAGCTTTCATTGGACAGGAACCTTTCTGGAGTTGTTGGATTCCTCTCAGCCCGCCCTTTCCGATGGACTAAGGCACGTTCGCCTACTTGCGAGTAAACGCATGATATGACTTTGTTTCACTTTCCATAGGGCTCCATGCATTATTTTGTTTCTGGTTTTTTGGCTATAACTTTTGAAGGAAATGAGATATTTCAATTTGTTTTTTGCATTGCATTCCGCCGGAAAATGCGCATCCAACGGTATATAGCATGATGGGGTTACGCCTAACCTTCGTGGTGTTAGCGATGTTGGGGCATTTGCGGTGTCACCCCTTCAAGGGTGGTACCTGGGGTGGACCGCCCCACTGCCTCCCACTAGCTATGCCACTGTGTTCATTTACTACAGAAGTAAAATGAAAGATTACTATGAATGCTCAAGCTGTAAGCCTCTTCCCCATGTTAAACAAACATAGAAAGAAGTGAAAGCTAAGTCCATGCAGTTTGTAGGATGCAAACATTCCAAATACAGGAGTCTACGAAGTTAGGAAGTCTGTCCACAAGAGATAAACTTCGATGGAAGGGGCTAAGACCCATGTGATACTACAGCTGACAGCATTAAACTATGAGGCTATACTTTAACTATGCCTCCTTTTTCACTCTGACTACCTCCATCATTCAACAAAAAAAAGACAAACAGCATTCAGAAACAATACTGTACTTGAGCCTCCTGGTTACTCTACTGAAGAAAGGAGTTGATGACAAAACAGTTAAAAGTTCAGACTTGCAGGATACTGACAAAGACTTTTGAGAAACTGGTTGAAAGAGGGGTCTAAATGTCCAAAACACATACATTTGTGAAGAAGAGCTATTAACACAAAACGGAGGATTTCATGAACAGAAATTTCTAGGCAGCCATTTTGTGGCAGCCACTATTTGTACAACGGATAGTTCTTTGATTTCATTTTTCATCTGATAGGAATCACTGAACCTCACTGCTTACCTACAGAAAGTTCCTCAGGTGGAGGCACTCCCAGCAAATAATGGAAAAACAGAGCAGCACAACGAAGGTAGGGTGTGATGCCCTTCTTAATACAATCCCATAGATACCAGCCTGGAACTCTTTGGGTATAGCAACTGCAACACAGAAAAAGCCCTATCAGTGAAAGTTAAGTACATCCTCCCAGGAAATATTCCTAGAGCCACTATATTATAACAGATCTGTAACACAAATACATGCTTGGGAGATTTGCTGACAATTGTAATAGCAATATCAGCTGTTTACATTGCTAGACTTGATAGTTTCCTGCCGAAAATACTACATTAACAGTTCTGATTGCAATTGCCAATACATCTTCACAGAGAATGATTTTATATGAAAAATCAAATGTACTGACTAACACTGACAGCAAATTTTCTCAGATTTGTAAATGAAACTGGAAATCTGCTTGGTGTCAATATATTTTGGAAAAATCTCATTTATGAGAACTGCTAAGAACTTGTAAATCACTATCTAAAAGAGAAATAGGCCTATAAGACTGTAGGAGTCTCATCCAACTTGGGAACTTAAAAAATAAATGCCTCCTTAAAGAATCCAGAGATGCAGGGAAAATACCTGGCACTGAGTTTCATTCCACTTGTGAAAATAGCATCAAGTGAGTAGAAACAGGAACTAAAATTTATTTTACTATTAACACACTGAGACCTACACCTGGAAGCTGAAAGGCAGCAAAAAATATTAAAGGAATTTCTCACATAAGTAAATCCACTTGTTCTGAAGCTGCAGATAAGGAAGACCCATTCTATATGCTCATCCATTGATGCAGGTTGCCAACATGCTACTTACCCACTTGTGTATCTGAAAATTTCTTTACAGAAAGTGTCGGCTGCATGTGCTTCCTCACTGTTGTCCTGAACCTGAGCAGAGGAACATTCTATGGGAAAAAAATTGGTTAAACATTTATCATCCAACAAAATAATTAAGTAACAAACAAACAAAACAATTTAAAACAATGGTGACTGATGAAAGTATTTGGGGGAAACAATGATAGAAAATGTCCACTGCAGAAACACAGTGGGGAGGGGGCTAGTTAGAATGAAGCCCACCCCCCACCTCCAAGATAGATCTCCTCCTGGAAACTTCGTGCATCCTGCCTTAAGTTCCATCAGGAAGAAGTGTGGAATAAATTACTCATGTAAAAAAATGGAAACTATCCCCGGTAGCAGAGGATAGCGTGTAGGTGCAAGTGGGAGAAATATGTTGAGCAAAAATGGATGCTCAGACCAGCACACTGACTCCCACCACCGTTTTGTACAAAGCTCAGACCTATATAGTTTTGCAAGTTGTCTTGATTGCTCCAGGGACAAAGGGTAGCAGAGTGTGTGCTCAGTCCTCCACCTCTGAACGACTAAGGAGTTGTTCAGATCCTTTCCTAACTGTCCTCCACTAACTGAATTGCAACAGCATATTTCAATGTCCATCACTTCTTTTTCCCCAACCCAAGTGAAGAAAGAAAGGAGCTGGGTGAAATGATTTTGATATGGAAGGGCAGAGACCACTCATCCACTTTCTTGCCCAGAAAGACACAAAGAGATTTTGAAAGGCAGTCATAGCTAGGGTACGGGGAATACTGAGTGGTAAGAGAAGTGTACTGGCAAGCAGGAGTTCCCTCAAGAGGCAAGCGCTGAGAAGATGGAGAACAGGCCTCTCTACAGCAATTCTGCTTAGTAACACCTTTCGTTGGCCAGCACACCTTCCCTGGATCCAGAACTAGCACACCTACTTGCTCTTCTATGTTAATTAGAGATAAAAGTGAAGTGTGCATGTTCAACCTATGGTCAGATTTTGGTGTTGTTTACAAGCAAGGGATCATTCTTATATTTTCTCTGCATGGGTAGGAGTCCTCTAATGTCAGCTAAGATTCTCTCCCATACTTTCCCCCACCATTTAGGCTCCTGGGATGTCTGCACATAGTTTACAAATGTAAGGAGGAAGTCTGGCAATTTGAATGCATCAAAAATTCTTGCTAAAATATCTAAAATTGACCATAGACCAAAGCACCTAGAAAAATCCACCAGTACCAGGGGACAACCACTAAAGCTTAGTGGCAGGAGAGTTAAACCAGACAAAAGGAAATATTTATTTACCCAGTTTCAAATTCCTTGCAACAGTATACCGTCTTTAAAAGAAATTGGACAGATTTAAGGAGGAAAGATTAATTACAGTGATTATAAACCACAGTGTGACTACATGTAACTTCCTGGTTTTGGAGGCAGCCTAGCTCTGAATGCTTGATGCAAGGGAGTGGCAACAGGAGACAGACATATTGGATGCAATCCTAACCCCTTATACCAGTGCTTTCCAGCACTGGCATAGCAGTGCCAATGGGACGTGTGCTGCATCCTGCAGTTGGGTGTCACTCACGGAGGCCTCCTCAAAGAAAGGGAATGTTTGTTCCCTTACCTCAGAGCTGCATTGCCCTTATGTCAGTGCTGGAAAGCACTGACATAAGGGGTTAGGATTGCGCCCATTGTTGTCTTGAGAACTTCCTGAGGCATCTGCTGAGTCACTGTGAGATACAGGAAACTGGACTAGATGGGTCCTTTGCATGATCCAGCAGGGTTCTTCTGATATTCTTACCTGTTGTGGTGGTAAGAATGATTTGTATTATGTGTGCCATGGTGACCAAATGGAAGAGGTACAGTTGATTACAGGCAGAGCTAATAGATGAAGGCTGCAAGTCCACAGAATTTTCCCAATACAAAGATGGAAATGATAATACAGCACCGACCTACAGAAGAAAGACACTGGTAAGATTTATATTCACAATCCATTCAAAAAAGTAATTTCACAAGTACTACAAAATACACCTCAAAGATAGTTGTAAGTCATTAACCAACAAAGCATTTAGATCTGATGTTATGTTTTAAGTTCAAAGTGAAAATCTGCAATATTTAAGAAATACAAGTCAAATAAGCAAAACAGCAGTCTCAGCATACTCCCTATAATGACCGCTAAGGAAAGGTATTGAAGACATGACTAGAAAGTGGGACTATTCCTTAAAGGAATAATATCTGTATACAGCAAGTTTCAACACTTGCAAAAATCAGGGTCCCAATAAACAACTTACAGCACTTACCAAAACATGGAACATATCTACATCCAGAAGCGACGGCGTGTCTTCTACTTTTAAACTGGGAAGAAGAACTACAAGAACAAATCATATATTTTATGAACATTTTGTTTTCAGTAAGGTCACAACAAAATGACAAGTAGTTGCATCATATGGAACATGAGATGCCTCGTCTCTCAATTCTTGCCAACCCTTTCTCCATCCAAGCCCACTGGACAAACTTCTTGCCTTTTCTCTGAATTATGTAACCGCATTAGTGGACGTTATTTGCAAGAAGATACTCTTTCCAAAACTGTGATAATTACCTCCTAGGAGACGTACAAGATGTCCGTGGATCAGGCTTTGTGGTGATGTAGTCCTCTGAGCAGCTGCAAACTGCAGCAGTGATTTAAGACCACTGTGCTACAGGTCAAGAGAGGGGTAGAAAGATTTAAATAAAGGAAATTTACCAGTTTACTTCAAACGTCTACATTCTGGTGGCTGGAGGACACAGTACTCAAAACCTGGATTGATAAGGACTAGCAAGTAGGAAGAACAAACATAATCAAGGAGGATGGTACTTGGATTGCCAATACTTGCTGAACTAAAAGGCTATAAATGAAAAACTTGGGATGCAATCTGAAAGACTACTTAAGAAATATCCAAAGCTTTATATGTACCCACTGGAATTTTAATTTTTTTTTCTTAGAGTAGCAGACACCTAGATTTTAAAGCTATTTGTCTTGCTGCATTGGGGGAGGTGTGTTAACTGCTGACTGAGGGCACAGTCCTAACCCCTTATGTCAGTGCTTTTCAGCACTAGCATAGCTGTGCCAGGGGGATGTGTGTTGCATTCTGCAGTTGGGTGTCACTCATGGAGGCCTCCTCAAAGTAAAGGAATGTTTGTTCCCTTACCTCAGAGATGCATTGCCCTTATATCAGTGCTGGAAAGCACTGACATAAGCAGTTAGGATTGCACCCTGAGATGTTCAGCTCCAAAGCCCTGCTGAACACCTGAAGCTATCAGTTTCATTTTCTTTGATTGGGTACTATGTACAGGTGGGGCTTTGGTATCTGCAAGGGATTTGTTCTCAGCCCCTCACGGATACCAAAAACTGCAAATAATGAAATCTGATTTCAGCCCCTTAAACCAGGGGTGTCAAACTCATTTAATACAGAGGGCTAAATAGCATTCAAGATGCCTGCTGAGGGCCAGAAGTGATGTCATAAAAGTAGGCTATGACCAGAAAAAAAGCACTTTTTCTCTCTTAGGAACTGATAGAAGAGAAAAATTTTGATCACATTTTCAAGATATGAGATTGCCCAATTATCATGCAGGCTGCTCTTTCTGCAATGACACGTCAGCACAGCTTAGCAGCTGAGAGTAGCCAAGTGTGGTGCTGAGAGAGCTCTAGGGCCTGATAAAGAGCAGGCGGCTGCATTCCTCCTACAAGCATTGTTTGACACGCCTGCCTTAAACCCTCCAAAGGCAACCGGAGTTGTGCTCCAAAGGTTTTCTGAAGCGTCTACAAAAACAACTGGAAGTGACGTTTTTATGCCTTTTAAGGAATTCTGATCCCCTGGGCCTCAGAATGCCTTAAGAGGCATAAAAATGTCACTTCTAGTTTCCCTTGGGAAACTAGAAGTAGCTTTTTTTGCTGTAAGCTTTTTCCCCCCATTCCGAAGCCCGTAGAGGCCACGGGCAGACGTGCACAACCTCCGTGGGCTTCAGAAAGCCCTCCGGAGGTGACCAGAGTGTCTTCGGATGATTCAGATTGCGCCAAGTCTCACTCAACGCGGGACCCATGTTGAGTCAGATCCATGGATGTAAAAATCTGTGGATAAACAGGCTTCAACTATATTTCATTATTTTTCTTTATACATTATCCAAGTACAAGCATATGCTACCATAAATATACTCAATATCACACTTACCTTCCATATCTGGAAACAAGCAATAATTAGTTCGGTGAAAGACATGCAGTAACAAAATAAAAGAACTGCCATGACTGATGGTCCATCTAAACCAGGACTCTTTGGGTTTCTCCATGGATTCTTCTGGCTATGACCAGAAACGCAATGGAGAAACCCAATTCTTGCAGTTTGTCCAAACCTATTTGTTACTATTACAAATTTTGTTACAAAAAATACTATTTGAATCAGCTAAGTTTGGCAGCCAGCTATGTGAACTGCAGAGTGGTTTCCAGAGTGTCGCAACTCATACATTCACCTTCAAGTCACATCTGTATTTATTACTTATATTTTTCAGATACAAAAATGAATTTGCAGTAATTTACGGAATTTGACGTAATATGGGAATGGAGATTCTCTTGGGAAACTGCTAATATATTTGCCATGTCACAATTGCCTGTTATTTATTAATTGAATTTTGGTTCATTCATACCTGTCTATTTTGCAGAGATCCAAATAAAGGCTTGCCCTCATCTTCTAGAAGATTTTCTTAAAGTGAAACAAAGAAAGTTTATAGTGGAGATCTACTCTAAAAGCAGCCAGAATGGTTTGCATGTCAACTCAGAGAGCTTCTGAATCTTTGTTCAAGTAGATTATGAATCCAAATGTATTCACAGAGCTATTATGATTATGATTATGATTATACCGTTTCTCAACAAAGTTCACAAAGCGGTTTACGGAGAAAATCAAACAACTAATGGCTCCCTGTCCGAAAAGGGCTCACAATCTAAAAAGATGCAGAAGAACACCAGCAGATAGCCACTAGAAAAGACATTGCTGGGATGAGGAGGAACAGTTATTCTCTCCTGCTGAATAAAAGAAGAGCACCCACTTGAAAAAGTGCCTTTTACCCAAATAGCAGGAGCTATGCATTCTATTGTGTATTACATACATTTTCTGGAGAAAATTGTAAACCATTATTATATACAATTTCTGGAGAACCTGCTATTAGAAGCAAGTTGCATTAAATTCAATGCGAGTAACTTCCCACTTAGCACTACCACTAGCTTTCATTAACTTTCACAAGTATAGGTTTGATATGCTCATTTAGCAACTATGCACCAAGCAATACTACCTTTTAATAATATACCTCTGAGGCATAACCAAGTCTTTAAAACAGAAGAGTTTTACATAAGCAGAGTTGGCAGATACACTAATAAAGTCCAGAGTCTTAAAGTGATGCCATCTAATTTTTAATCATTATCTTTTCAGATGGAAAAAAACAAGATTTTTGGTTTAAACTCTGAACACTGTTGACACCAGTTGTAGGGCAAACACCATCTATAAAACAGCTGTGTGCTGTTTTATAACCTGTGAGAACTGAGTACAGAAATCTCCAACTAAAATGGATATTTGAAGTCCACCCAACCTATTTGTCAAACTAGTACAAAGAGGTGGTTTAGGAAACAATGACGCTTTGAAAGTACAAGGCATTTCACCTCTCATTCTAAATTACAGGGCTTGACAGCGGGGACAGTAAAGGTTTGTTTTGCCCAATATTTGTCTACTTTAATACTGTTCCCTGTACTAGTATGCCAGAACCTACATTTTAATAGCTTCACTACATTCCCAACTCTAGAGTTCCAACAATTTCAGGCCCAAAACTAAAACTGGAGTTGTGGAAAAAAAGTATTTTTTACTTACCTAAACACTGGATAGTATAAGCACACGTGCTCCAAGTCATCATAGGAATACGTGGATCAGTTTCATTGGGAGCAACCTTTAAACCAATTCTGTAAATTGCAGTGGCAAACAGAATCACCATCTCTTTGATACTATCAGAATATTTGAATCTGTGGAGGACACCAGCAGAATATCAGGCTATAAACCACTGCTAGAAGGTACTTGAAGTACAAGAGATAAGATTATTTGCCAGATCAGTCAACTTTATTTTTATTTCAGAAAATGTCAACGGCAGTTTGTCACAGTGAACTAGCCATCCCCACTAAAACATCTGAATTCCACTTTTCAACCAGATGCTTTTACTCACTACAGTGGACTCGGGTATCTGTAATTGAAATAAATCGTATTAAAGGGATATAACTAACACAATGACAATCAATTAGATAAAACTGTCTGCTGTTCACGTCACTGACCAATCAGAGATGTTTTCCAAAGTTGTTATTAAAGTGGGACAAATAAACCATTTACAGCATGCATAATTTATGAATACTCTTTTTGCAACATAAGTAAAGAGAATAACTACTGGAGTAATATAAAGGAACAGAACTGTCATAAGATACATTTCTTCTTTACTGTCTATACACAATGGAGAGAACTCCACTGGTAGCAAGCTTCTTAACTAATGAGAAGGCCATTTCACATAGATAAAAATCTGCTTTCCCAAATACTGATGCTTTAACCGAACAAAATGATGCCCATTGTAAATCAGATCTAAAGAAAGGAGGGAAGTGATTCTTAACACTTACGAAGGTTGAACTCCAAAGCTAAGAATGGAATGGAATTCTGACGATGAATCTTCCATTTCTTTACCAAGTAAGGAAGGAGCAATTTGTTTTTCTTCTTTGAAAGAAATACATTCATAAGTCATGCTATTTTATCTTACAAAACCGAAATACAGTTACAGGTTGGGCATCCCTTATATGAGGTATTTGGGATCAGAAGTGTTTTGGATATCAGATTTTTCCATATTTTGGAATACTTGCATATACCTATTGAGCCATCTTGGGGATGGGGCCCAAGTCTAAACACAAAATTCATTTATGTTTCATATACACCTATAACATAGCCAGAAGGTAATTTTATACAATATTTAAAATAATTTTGTGCATTTTGTGTAACCGTCACATGAGGTCACACATGAGGTGTGAAATTTTCCACTTGTGGCATCATGATGCTCAAAAAAAGTTGTGGTTTTTGAAATATTTTGCACTTCAGAATTCTGGATTAGGGATGCCCAACCTGTATTAATTTTACTGTAAAATGTCTTACAACATGTAATCTTCAGTATATAGATCTAGCCATAATGCCTATACAACACCCTATTCTAAGAATAAAACAGGGTTCTATTCTGTACTGATAAATGCCTGAAACACTTCAAACACCTCTTCCTGAATTGGGGAGGTGTTGTAGCTCAGTGGTTGAAAGCATGCTTTACATGCAGTAGGTCACAAGTTACATGTTACAGGTACAGGTTTAAACTAAGGTCTCTGAAATCTCCAGCTGTGGCTGAAAAATATACCTGTCAAACCTTGAAGAACCACTACAGCATAGGCAGTACTGATTTAGATCAGTCAAGGGTTTGACTCAGTCTAAAGCAGCTTCCCACATTCCTATAAGGAATCTCAAAAATACGTAAACACCTACACACACCAGATCCCTTCAATACCAATTTCCTAATACTCTTGAATACCAGCCTATATTTGTGAACTTCAGGGCGCAATCCTAATCCCTTATGTCAGTGCTTTCCAGCACTGGCATAGAGGTGCCAATGGAACATGTACTGAATCCTGCAGTTGGGTGTCACTCCCAGAGGCCTCCCTAAAAGTAAGGGAATGTTTGTTCCCTTACCTCAGAGCTGCATTGCCCTTATGTCAGTGCTGGAAAGCACTGACATAAGGGGTTAGGATTGTGCTCTCAGTTGTAGAACCAGTCACTAACCCATTCCAATACAGCATATCATATTAATGTGTAGTTATGTGATTCAATCCAACATAAAAGAAATGGGGTTAATATCTCAATGTATTACATGTGAACAAACTACCTAAAGGAAAAGACAATGAAAAGTAACGAGCAAGTAACCACTGGATTTTAATATCATCAATCAGTACAATAAATTGAGTCCTTATCCATTCAATTTGCACTGGAGGGTAGGGAAGAAAAATTCCTCCTTTTGCAACTCTTTACACGCTCTTAGGGAGGCCATGTTCCATTCTAAGAGATGGGGAATCAGGAGATACAAATTAAGCCACACAATTGGACTGCAATGCTTTTCAAACATTTAACAAAAACAATTGATTAATGCTTAAATGTCTAAGAACTCAGGGTAGTAACTGGACTAGTGCTTTCACCATTGTGAGCTCCTTCTTCCAATGTAAGGAGCATTCCCCTTACATCCCTATGTATCCAGAGGCAACTCCTAACCACAAAAGAACTGGGCAGGATGCTGCCTGCTGCCAACTCTTAAAAGTGTTTCCCTAAATGTAAAGCTTTGAATGTCTACAAACCTTTCATATTTTTCTTGTTGTAACCAGATATCCGGGCCATAACAATCTCTATCCACTTTGACAAAGACAGTAGTTGAGCCACCACCTCTGCATCCTCACTGGAAATTTAAAAAGAAAAAAAAAAGGAGGTATAAGGATAGTGGTAGTTTTAATACCCAAAAAACACATATTTAGAAACCAGCCTTTAAGATGCTACCATAAAAGCTCTCCAGCTGTTAATGCAGGTGGTGGGAAACTTGTCCGGTTCCCCGCCTGCATGACGTGGTGAGCAGCTATTGGTCGGGGGAGGGGGCAAGCTGGGGCGTAGTTTAAAGGCTGGCGCCCATGCTTTCCCAGCCTCTTTGTTCCTCGGCAGCAGTGGAAAGAGCAGCGGGAGCTACAGCATTGAGGCGACGAGGGACTAGCCTGCCAGGCCAGAGGGGCTGGGGAGGGTAATCTGGTGACAGGGGTGGGTTGCAGCTTTCCTCTGGAACAGGGGTGTCCAAACCCCTGCCCTGAGGCCACTTATGGCCCTCAAGGCCTCTCAATGCATCCCTCAGGGAGCCCCCAGTCTCCAATTAGCCTTTGGCCCTCTGGAGATTTGTTGGAGCCTGCACTGGCCCGACACAACTGCTCTCAGCGTGAGGGCAACTGTTTGACATTTCACGTGAGCTGTGGATGAAGGTTCCCACCACAGCTTGTTGTTTCACATCTGTGATGCAGTAGCAGCAGCAAAGGAAAGGCCAGCCTTGCTTTGTGCAAGGCCTTTTATTGGCCTTGAGCTATTGCAAGACCTTCATTCATTCATATAAGTTCCATCTTTAATATATTCATTTATGTAAACTTATGTAAATTTATTCAAATTTTAAATGTAAATTAGTTCTTTAAATTAGTTCTTTCTTTAAATGTAAATTAGTTCATCCTTCAGTATCTGCAGGGCTTTGGTAAAAGCCCCCCTGCAGATACCAGGGTTCACTTTTAAAAATGCTTAAAACTGTCAAAATAAGCCAGAAAATTTCCCCACCTTCACACTGCAAAATCGCTGCATTTTCAGCACTGCAGTGCAGTCTGTGCTCCTGGAAGTCACTTCCAGGTCATACATAAGAACAGCCCCACTGGATCAGGTCATAGGCCATAGGCCCATCTAGTCCAGCTTCCTGTATCTCACAGCAGCCCACCAAATGCCTCAGGGAACACACAAGACAGCAAGAGACCTGCATCCTGGTGCCTTGCGACTGTCTTGCATCCATGCGACTGTCTCCCTTGGGTCTGGCTCGCCTCAGAATGGATTACGCGATGCATTCTTGTTGAGTCAGGACCAAGGGGTTGTCAACCTGAAAATGGCTTCTGGGAGCACAGAAGACTGCCCTGCAGTCTGAAAATGGAGTAGTTTTGCAGTATGAAGATAGGGAAACTTTTGGGGAAGGTGGGGACAATTTTAACAATTTTAAGCATTTTTAAATCCATGGATCCTGGACCTGTGGGGACAATTTTAAGCATTTTTAAATCCATGGATGCTGGACCCGTGGATAAAGCAGGGTAAAATGTACTCCATTGCAGGCCACACTGCAAGATCTCAGAATAGGCACAGTTTCATAACGATTACAGATACAAAAGACTCATACAGGAATAGAATAGAATCACATATGCTCCCCTAATAAGCAACAAGAAAATTTCTATCAGATGAAAAATACATTGATAATTAAATGATATAGCATGCCTGTTTATTTTCTGTGATTGCAAAGGAATCATTGGTATCACAGTGTTGCACAGGGATTTGCAAAGCGGGCAGAGATACTCCCCATTCTCCAAGTCAAAAACTTGTTCAACATGAAGACGCTGCCGAGAGTTTAGCTGGATGGCTTCGAAATACCTGAAAGATTCAAATAGCCAAGAGAAATTCTTCTAGTACAACATGCCAAAACAGAGTTTTGATATGTGCTAAATCCTCTTTCATGCCAGAATACATTGCCATTAAGCATTTGGTTTATTGTAGAAACATACTTGAACCAAAGAGAAAAGTAAGAACAAATTACTTGGAAAGTATTGCTTGAGACTTTGGTCTGTACCAAGCAAAGCATTCTTTTATCTCTTCAATGAGTTACAAGGTATTATGGGAGGTAACCAGAAAGAAGAGTGTAGAGAGACATCAGGATATACAGTGTAGACCACAGCTGGTCTACCCCAAGGTAGCAGAAATTCTGGAGCTTCAGATCACTGTAGAAAATCTTCTTTGGAAGGAATAATTCCCATTCCAGACATTTGGACTAAGTTTTTACATAGGGCAACAAAATAAAATGAGCCAACCCTGATACAGTAGAGGTACTGAGATACTTGAGGCTGCTGTTTCTTTTTTACTTTAGCCCTTGGCATTATGCTTAACCATTACGGAACAGAGAGACTGAAAAGTGACTCTAGAATTTATTAAATGCTTACTTCTGCCAGCAGGCAGCGTGCATCACATGGCCACAACTTCCTGTGTGAGTTCCACATGATAAGTCAGGATCCATGAAAAGAGTATCTATTTTATCTATAGAGGAAAAATGATATAAAGAATGGTTATACCATTCCAACATGAAAGCTTGTATTTTGCTTATTTTGTTGTAATAAAATGAACATTAATTCTATGAACAGATATTTTTAAGGAACCAAAAATAGCTCTTTATCTTATTTCCCATTTAGCAACAGTTAAGAAATGACAGATTAACAAATACGTCTCCTGCATTAAGTACCATATTCAGTATTTTAATTTCACTTTTGAATTTCATTAACGTAGATTTTTTATTTTTAACCAAAAGGCAATAACAGGAGCCTACTGGTTGGCTAAACTTTCAGCAATAAACTACAGGTATGTGCCCTTTAGTGATGTTTTTCTTCTCTTACGATTTCATTATAATGAGGCATAGAACGAAGAGGTGGATTTTTATCCATAATACAACTTAAAATCTAGTTTATAGCTATTGTGGCCTATTCCTTGAAATTTCTCTCAGCTGTATCACTTTCCTTTGTGGCTCCAAACTGAGATCTAAGACTATAGGGTTGCATATATACAAACTCAGTCATGACAAAACACCATCGAAATAAATGAGACAAGTTAGTCAGGATTAACTTTCTTTGGATACAATGCTGCATTAGTGACAATGCAAGTAATACCTTGAAAAGAGACACATACCCCCTGAAAGTTCAAGCAGTTTGCCCCTACGCTGGGTTAAGGCAGTGGATCTCTGGACACAGGCAGATAAAACCATGGCAGCAGACTCTAGTGTCACTTCCTGTTCTTCCTGACACAGGATGCAGGTCAACACTTCTTTTTCTGTAACACATGGACCTCGCTTGGGTCCCAAGGCAATTCTGGAGTCATCAATGATTGGTTGAATGCTATGTAGATACAAACCAGTGAAATTTTTGGTCAATATATCAGGTAAGAAAACAATTTATATTTAAATAAAATCAGAAATTAAAAAAGATATAAGTCACAGACATCACTAGGGTTTGCATCACCCAAGGTGAGAGCTTCATTGGGTCACTCCCATGATGGACTTCCTCCCATACCAGACCATACAGAATAAATTACAATGCCATATGCACAGTTTAAATGCAGAGGTATCACTAGGGTTGGTGTCAAGTTCCATTGACTTTATTTTAATATATAACAGTACAGGTCAAGCAACAAATCAGTTACCAACAAAAAACCAGTGGCCAACTTGATAATACACACCTGAATAAGAGTTCTAGTATTAGCTCTGATACATGGAAATGACAGCTGACAAATACAAACAGCTTATTGCTGTGTCATAACACCTCCTCACTGGCACTTAGAACAATCAGTCTCATTGGACAGTTCTGAATTAAGGAAATTCACTTTCTACATAAGAACATAGGAAGAGCCCTGCTGGATCAGGCCGAAAGCCCATCTAGTCCAACTTCTGGTATCTCAGTGGTCTACCAAATGCTTCAGGAAGCACACAAGACAACAGACACAACCTGCTTCCTAGTGCCCCTGCATCTGGCAATCAGAGGCAGCCTGCCTCTAAACCAAGAGCTTGCACATACCTACTAAGAC
Organism: Tiliqua scincoides; assembly: GCF_035046505.1. Lineage (NCBI taxonomy): Eukaryota > Metazoa > Chordata > Lepidosauria > Squamata > Scincidae > Tiliqua > Tiliqua scincoides. Next base: position 17,073,491 of record NC_089821.1, read on the forward strand.
TTATAACCTGTAATGAACTTTTCCACCAGAAATTTGCCCAATCCCCTCTTTAAGGCATCTAGGCAAGATGCCATCACTACTTCCTGTGGCAAAGAGTTCCACAGACTAATTACATGCTGGGTGAAGAAATATTTTCTTCTGTCTGTCCTAACTCTTCCAACACTCAACTTCAGTGGATATCCCCTGGTTCTGGTGTTATGTGAGAGGGAAAAGAGCATCTCTCTATCTACTGTGTCCATCCCCTGTATAATTTTGTATGTCTCAATCATGTTCCCCTCAGGCACCTCTTTTCTAGACTGAAAAGCCCCAAATGCTGTAGCCTTTCCTCATAAGGTAGGTGCCCCAGCCCAGTAATCATTTTGGTTGCTCTCTTCTGCATCTTCTCAATTTCCATTTTGTTATATAAGGCAGTTATAATTTCCTTTTCTGGTTATTTGGCTGCAACCTTTTGATAGAATACAGATATTTCAACACGGTTTGTTTCCCTGCATTCCATATTAAATTATGCATCAAAAGATATATAACATGATGGCATTATTCAAAAATACCGTCACTATTTTTACACTAGCAGTGTCACCCCCCCAACTGCGTCACCAGCTGCAGACTGCACCCCCTAGTGATGCCACTGTTATGAATGAATTACTCGACTCTCAAACAAACTATAACAAAAGTCAAAACTGAATTTAACGATAATCAAGTAGAATACATGAAACAAAACAAATGCATTAGCACAGCAGTCCACGGAATGCTGTAAACATTTTACTAAACTTTCTAAAGCTACATGCCATGAATAATATCCATAATATTTAGTATTTGCAGAGCGCTTTCTGACTGTGCAATATGTTTCACATATATTACCCTAATATAGTCCTTACAACTACCCTGTTAAGTAAGCATTATTATCCACATATTGCAGGTGAGGCAGACAAAGAGACTTACCTAATTACACCTAGGACCCAAGCCTAATCAGTGCACGCTAGCACGTCTGCATGTAAGGCACATCTTCAGTCCTCAGTGCCAGTCCAGCACTGGTGCTAGCCCACTGCCAACCAATGGACTGCCACTGCTCCACAATCATGCGGACTGCCAGGCAGTGGAGAGGTAGGTGGGGCCATGTGGGAGGCAGGTGGAGGACAGGGAGAAGGTGTGCCGGGGAAGTGGGGCAAGAGGGAGGCAAGACCGGTGGAGCGAAGCTGCCGGCCCAACAGAGACTCTTGATGCTACACTGACACTTGGGTCACTGTAGAATCAAGTAGCCCCATTGCAGGGCTACTCGCCTAGGAAGGGGATGAAAGGCCCCTTTTCCTGAGGAGCCATCAGTACTGCCCAGGTTGCACTCAGGATGCAGTGGCAGTCATTTTCGGCACTGCAGCAGCTCTGGGTGCTGGGTAACTCAGGACTGATCTCCTAGTGAGTTTATGACAGAGGTGAGATCTGAACCCAGGAAGTCCCAACTCACAGCTCAGCCACCACATACACAGGCACTTTATATATTTGATAATAATTTTCACGTACTCAGGTTTAAAAGGGAAAGTGTAAGCCCATCACTTTTTTTTTGCCCTGGGATTAAACTTGCCACCAGGAGTATGCCTCACATGCATGTGTTCCAACTCCTGCTACCCAATATAAAGCCTCTTGGTGCTGAGTCAGATCATTGGTCCACACAGCTCTCTATAACCTACACTGGCTGGATGCAGACTTTCTTAGCACTACCTGGAAAAGCCTGAAATTGAACCTAGGAATCTTTTCCATGCAAAGCTTGTGCTCTTCCCCATCCACCTTCACAAAGAGAAATGGACAACAGATCCCAGATGTGAAAAAAAAATTTTTAAGTCATTCTGAACAAGCATAAGAGGGACACGAACAACTGCAAACCTAGCCTACCAACTAGCTGCAGAACAAGCACAAGAGAGACCACAGGCAGCCAGGAAGAACTTGTACAGTTTTGACCTAATCCTGCAAGAAGTGACAAAGTGGGTGAGCAACGAATACTGGAACTTTAAATATTTCTTTCTTGATGCAAAGATTTCCACTGATAGTTTTGTAACAACCATGAATTGAAGTCCAGTACTCAATTTCATAGTAAATAATACTTCTGTAATTCATGAGCATTATAAACAATTTGTCAAGTGCATTGCTTTCATCAGGACAAGGAATAATATCTCAGCTATGCTTGAGCCAATAAAATTGCCCACTCATTGGCAGTTCTGATTATTTTGTGTAACTTTATATTGCTGAAAGTTAGTCAAGATTTGATTACAAATTATTTTCCCTTCCTACCTTTCCTCTTCCATAACTTCTCTTCCTTGTATTTCTTGTGTGTTTTCATATAAGATCTTGTGAGTTTCAATGAAGTTCTTCTGCAAAGCAGACATTTGGGCCATGATCTTCTGGCGATGTAGTCTGGCTGCTTCTGCCTTCCTCTTTCTCTCTGCTTTCTCCTTGTCCTGAGTTTTTTGCATCTTTTTAGTAGGGGATAACAACAAGCATCTTATTAATTAGCAAAAACAGACAAAATAAAATCCAGAAAAACTGCCTTCTTCCACTAATAATGGTTTATGTAACAGGATCCATTTTGTAGTTTGCTGTAGACTTGCCCCAAAGTAAATGCTTCACCTCCAAATCCCAAAACCTCCCATAGCTAATTTGTGGACACTCTTCCCAGCTGCTGGCACCTTCCCAGTAGCAGAGGCTAGCAGTCACTTTGTTGGTCACAGACTTGGCCAAGGAAGGGAGGTGGTCATTTTTTTGCTAAACAATCTGAAGTGTAACAGACTAATCAGCATTCTGCATTCAATAGTGCCTGCAGAATGCTGGCAATGTGTTTTAAGCTAGTAAAGCTCAGGCATCACAGTGCTGCTCTTCAGTTGTGGAGGTCTCTGTTCCACTGCTCCTCGGTGGGGGGGGGGGAGGTTTTCACAGGGTAAGTGAGGTTACATTTCATGTGCTTCTGTGAGACAACAGGGTTCTCTACTATTGCTGGCCTGTTTCCACAGAGGCTAGCTGCAGAGGGATCAAGATATATACCCTTTGGAAAGGCACCTTCCAACTGATTTTTGGTCTTTAGCAGTAATGCAAATATTTCTTTAATCATATATGGATATTTAACACTGCATTAACATGCTTGGGAGCTGTGAATCCATGGCTTCAAACCCTGATTGCAAGGTTCACATCTTCTTGAACGTATAGTACATTATGTTTCTTCTGTTTTATTGTTACCTCATTGGCTTTTGTAGATTCTAACCCAGATGCAGTGGATACTGTTGGCAAACAAGACTTCTCTCTCAGACATTTTACTGTTTCAAACATCTGGAAATACAGATGTAATGGTTAAGATACAAAAGACTGCATTCTGTACACATATTTCCTTTCAATATTTATAGCAACAAAGTTTTAGCGGCTCTAACAAAGCTTTAGTTTATAAAGAGCATGATTTAAAAACCAGTTCCTTTTTAAGTCTTAAGTCAGTAACGAAAGACATCTGTATAGATCCTATTGAGAGATGGCCCTTTGCATGAACAGCAATCAATGAAATAACCTTAGCAGAGTCTTTTTCATTGTTTCTGGTTGACTCTTGCCTAGCTTACCTGTAGTACCCAGTTGATCATGTCTTTCTGCAGTTCCAGCTGTTGAATTCCTTTCAGTTTTTCCAAAATCATTAGTATGTTCATTGCATTCAAAGCAGAGCTTCCCATTCCTTTGCAAACAAACACAGAAATGTTTGAAAAGCACACATGTGCTCATAAGCAATGAGCATTCAGCAATCAGCAATAAGCATTTTCTCCCTTCTACTAGTCAGTACTATGATTGGAAAAGTATTATTTTACTCAGAGGTAAGCCCATTATGTTCAGTAAGACTGTAATCCTATCTTACTGGAAACAAACACCTCTAGATATTACAGAGCCCAATCCCATGCCTATCTACTCAGACATAAGTCCCATTTTAGTCAATAGAGCTTACTCCCAGGAAGGATTGCAGCCTCAATCATATTTCATACTTATTAAATCTTCTATGTTACAGCTGACTCATCACTTCTACTTCAGTGATCTCTTTCACTTATTCATAAATGGCAACAACCTGCAAACAGAACACTCTATCAGTGAATTCCTTTGGACTCTAAGCCTCATTTTTCACTAGCTGCAAAAACTGTATATTTTTCTCACTGTTAAAAAAAAATTTTATCTAGAAAGCATTTGTTGGAAATAACTCTACATGACTTCACAGTTAAAATCAAGAGTAGTATAGGCCCAGCCTTGTTATACACGGATTTTTTATACACGGATTTGACTCAACACGAATGTCCCCTGCAAATGAGAAGGAATGTGCTGATCCCTGGAGAAGGGGAAAAACGCACCCCTTTAAAATCACAGTTTAAAAAACTGCTTTTTACTGTTGCAGAGAGACAGTCATACAAGTGATTACAGGTATAACCTAAGTATCCACAGATTTTTCTATCTCAAAACTGATGAGAAGGGCCCTTTAAATTAAAGGAAAACATTATTAAACAGTTTAATAATGCCAGAGATGGCAGCCGGTTGACAATCCATCAATCATTCTCTGCAGGTTTCACTCCTCCCTTGCCCCTGAGAAACTGAAAGAAGGCTAAATGGCAGCGATTATCACCTTTTTCATTCTTTCCCCCTTGCTGGGGCTCCTGGTAAAGGGAGGGATTGCTGCCTCCTAGCGCCCTAAGCACTAGACGAGAGAAGCCGAAGCGCCTGGAGAGAGACTGATGGCCTTTGTGTGCATTACAAAAGGTCATCAATGCTGTTTTTAAATCACCAGAGCAAAGAAACTTTGTTCTTTAAAATGATTTGCCATAGTGCGTTTTTTGCCATCCATGTGAGTTCTTGGAATTGAACCCTCGCGAATAATGAGACTCAACCTGTACCTTTATTTCATACTTTTGTCTACCTTTGACATAGGAACTACTTTATTGTTATTAGCAGCAACAAAAACAACCAGTTACTTTTCCACCCACAAAAACAGCATATGAGAAATACCACAATAAAACAGTCACTGCAAAAAACCATTCAACACATCTATTTATAATTTGGTTCCCTATATCAGTGGTTCTCGAACATTTCCGGCTTGTGCCTCCCCTGATCCTTGTGGCCATTGGCCACAGCTCCCCATTACAACACCACACCACAGTTACCCCCAAAATGGAGATGAAGGTATTATAATTATACAATAGAAACAAGGCTGCCAGCACTATGAAGATGCAATCCTAACCACACTTACTTGAGAGTAAGCCCCACTGAACAAACTAAGACTTACTTCTGAGTAGACCTGGTTAGGATTGTGCCCTGAGTTTGGAAAGGAGGGTTTTGGAAAGGGAGGGGGAAAGTGATGAATTTGCTGGGGGAGAGGAAAACTTTGTCTTGTGTGTATCTGCTAATTGCAAACTGATGCAAAGTGAGACCTAGAGATTGTTTGGCTGGAATCCTAACCCCACTTTCCTGGGAGTAAGTCCCATTGAACAAACAGGACTTACTTCTGAGTAGACCTAGCTAGGATTGTGCCTTTTGTCTTACAATAGCAGCCAACAGAGTACCCCCCCCCCCAAAAGGAGGCAGGAGGAAAAAGGGGAATGGCTAAAAAGGAATGGGAATTTTTTTTAAAATCAATTTTTGGAGACAAAGCCATCAAGAGTGGGTTTTTTTTTTCTTTTTGGGGGGGGGGAGAGAAAGGTGAAGATCCTGGGTTAAACTGACACAGACCCCAAGCCTATGTAGGTCTACTCAGAAGTAAGCCCCATTTGAGTCAATTGTGCTTACTCCCAGGAAAGTGTGGAAAGGATTGCAGCCACATACAGCAAGATTACAACTCACCCCAAAGTAGATGGGGGATGCTCACACACATACACCCAGCATGCAGATGCCACCCCTGTTCCCCCAGGCAAGACGGAGGGATGCAGGCTGGGGCATTTTCACCCCACGCACCCCCACTAGGAGCAGAGGAAAGCGCTGCACTGCCTGTACTTACTCTTCCCTCCCGGTTTGAAGCCTGCCAGAAGCATGCCCTGTGCTGATGAGATGCAGCACCTCCGTACTCCGTACAAACGCACAGATTGAATACCTCAGCCCTATATTATACAGTGGTGCCTCGCAAGACGAAATTAATTTGTTCCGCAAGTCGTTTCGTCTTGCGAAAATTTCATCTTGTGAAGCGCGGTTTCCCATAGGAATGCATTGAAATTTAATTAATGCGTTCCTATGGGCAAAAAAAGTCAGAACAAAGTCAAATTTGGTTTACAAAGTGTTTATTAAGTGCTCTTTAAAGGCATACATACTGTACAGAGGATTTCAAAAATTTCAAGCACAAATCTTCAACTTTTTAATTTTAAAAATTCGTCTTGCGAAGCACGGCCATAGAAAAATTCATCTTAGGAAGCACGGCCATAGAAAATTCGTCTTGCGAGTCACCAGAAAAATCGCAAAAACGCTTTCGTCTTGAGAGTTTTTCGGTGTGCGAGGCATTCGTCTTGCAAGGCACCACTGTACTGGATTTCAAATCCTAGAGCAACAACTTAATATTTTACTAACAAGTCCAATCCTAACCAATTTTCCAGCTACAATGCAGCCCTGAGGTAAGGGAATAAACCTTCCCTTCCCATAAAGGGGCCTCTGTGACTGCCCTTGCCACCACAGGATGCAGCGCCTGCCCTGTTGGCATGGCTGCATTGGCACTGGAAAGTTAATTAGGAGTGGGCTGTAAAAGGATTAGCAGGAAGATTCTGCTTTTATAAGAAGGGACACTTACTTGATGCTTTGTGATAAAAGTCAAAGGTCACGTCTTCCTCTGGAATTTTCTCTAACTGCTGCTTTTCTTCCAATAATCCCAAAGCCAGGAGATGAAGTACCTACAGAAAGGTAGGCAAGCAGAATATATTGCCATACATATACATGTTTATCTCTTAGCTTGCTATAATGAAACACCTCTGGATAGCAAGAGGAACAGTCCTTCCCATGTTGGTCATGACTGGCATTAAAGAGAATGGGGAAACTTGAGCTTACCTATAATTCCTCTTTTTATGTGGTTCTGGAATTGGTAAAGCTTTGACCTTTCTTAGAAACTAGTTGCTGAGCCCAGATTAAAAATTTTGCATTAGTTTTATCACAAGACAGTGCTGCTAAATTAGGGAAAGCGGAATCCAGATTCTGAATTGATCTGTACCCCAATGCTGTAGAACAGGAATGAAAAAGGAACCTAAATAGGGAGTGAAGCACTCCAAATCCCTTCCTTACTGGTCTCAGAGAGAAAGAGACACACATTAGGTAGACTGCCACCCCCAGAAGCCATCCTGCACATTCTTCTCCTTTCTTTTTTGTGTGCATAGGGAGAGAAACTCATCACCTCAGAATCATCTGGATACTTGGAAGCTCTTGCTAGGGCAAGAGGCAGTGGATGTTAGCGGCTTACAAAAAAAGTGCAGGAATTGAGTTTGGCATCATCCTTGCGAGCACTGGGGGGGGGGGAGCAAGCAAGAGTTCCTGCTGCAAATTCATTGAGACTTTTCTCCAGGCTTGTCCTAATTGGACACTTGGACACTGTCCCTGTGCACTTTTGCCACTGTGTCCTCAGAGCTATCAAACTTTCTTATCCCTCAGCGGAATGTAGGAAAATACTGGATTTGAGTAGGCTAAGTTCAAGTAAGAGATAACCCTTTTCGCCCCTAACTGGGGTGTTGCCCAAGGAAGGCACTGGAGCCACAAAAGGGAGCACTGGGAGAGATCTTCCAAAGATGCAGCCACTGAAGTTCACTGACCTAGCTAAGATATGAAAAGGAAAGAAGAACACATGGCTGTCAAGGCTTGGCAGGGTCACTCTGAGGGATGGAAGCGAATCCCTCCTGTTGGTGTCCGACTGCATGTGACCCTGTCTTGTAGTGATTAGTGCAGAAGCACATAAAGGCTTAGTGAACACTGGCAACAACAACAGGCAAACCTGTTCTACTTTCAGAGCAAACTCTGAAACCGCAGCCTTGTTCCTTGCCTAACCATAAACAGGATGGATAGCGTTTTAGAGATGCGCTTTTTATCTCAGTCTATGGAATGTGTTGTGGTCAGCTAGAGCCAGCTAGTTGCAGCTAGTGCAATCTTTGACCGTTAGTAAACTGTATTGCTTCAAGAGTGAATAAAAAGGCTGACAGGGGGCTGGACCAGATCTCTATTCCAGCTTCCAGCTTCCCCCCTGCATCCACATTTGAAACTTGTCTCATTCTGCATCAGACTGCATCTGCATCAGAATGCATCACCGTGATGCATTCTGCATCAAAGTCTCCTCCTTTTCTGCCTCTCTAACCCCTTGCTGCTCCAGTTCCTTCCCTCAACCCTCAGAGTGCCTCTGCTCCTTGTACTCCATCAAGCAACAAGGCTCTAAGCCATGGGTGCTTCCCAAAGCAAAATAGCATTTGCTACACTGTCTGATTATGAAAAGGAGGAGCTTCCCAGCTGCAGTGACTGACCCATGCTGGAACTACAGAAGAAAAATTGTTTGACATCACTTGGATGCCCAGCACTTGATAGTAACCTAAAGACAGTTCCCTGATGCAGCCAGCAAGCAAATTCATGTATGTTGAGGTGTTCCTATATTGCTATGAGCTTCCCTCAAAGTCAAGTAGAATGTAGGAAGTGCCAGAATACTGACAAAAGAGATGCAAGTCCCATTATTCAGAAAGAGACATTTTTAAAGAGATTCATTTTGAATAGGGTGGTTAAAATATATTTTCCTCTGTCCAATGAGCAGCATGCATTGTGAAACCCAACTAGGCACAGACCTAATTGGTCCCCAAAATGGGAGGAGGGAGGGAGAGAGCGCACACAAATGGGTATTGTTATTCTTTTGAACCCAATCAGTAACCAACAATTGTATTTCAAAAAATTGCCACAATGACAGTCATTAATGATTGGCTTTTCCACATATTTCTGCCCATTCCTATTTTTATTTAGAAATGACCTTGTAAGCCTGCTTTATATCCTGTTGTACTGAAATGTTGTTTTTCTGTAATGTTGCCACTGCTAAATAGAGCATCGTCTCATACATAGATTTACAGTCACCAATATTTTACAGATAACTACTGTAAATGCTTATGCATTCCTTCTCCATTTACTCTGCATTAAGTTTAATAATGCATACGTATGTGACGTATCACAAGTAACAATGCTGATAGGCAAGAGATAAGGTTGCTCTAGGGCAGGGGTGCTCAATAGGTGGATCGCGATCTACTGGTAGATCGCGAGGCAAAATGAGTAGATCGCGGAGTGCTGACCCCCCCCTTCAGGTGCCTCTGGGAGGAAACGCCGGGAGTAAGGCCCATTGTACTCAATGGGGCTTACTCCCAGGTAAGTGTGGCTAGGATTGCAGCCTCACAGCCTAATCCTAGGCATATCTACTCAGGAGTAAGTCCTGTTATACTCAGTTATGTTCAGATGTGCACTTTCAAGATGAGGAAAATTGTATTTAAACACCTCTTTTTGACACTGCTGCTCAAGCAATTTGGCTGTCCCCACAGCTTAATCTGAGTAAGAGAAAATAGGCAAGGATATCTGATCATTGTTCCCCCATCCTGTAAAGTTCGGTCCCGATACAAACAGCAGACATGAACTGAACAACTGCTTAGACAACAGTAAACAGATAGTTAAAAACTGTACAGCAATTTTAACTAACTAATTCACTAATTGATTTTAACTAATTCACTAACTTACAGTTTAGCAGTTACCTTGTTTACTACTATGATGTGTTAGGAAAACTAAATGCAAGGACATATATGAGGCATGTTCAACACTTTACTATGCCATCATATAAACAGGAAAACCCTGAAGGCACTGAAGGTGAAACACTGCAAAACACACACACATACATACATATGGTCATAACAGAAATCCTAGAGGAAAACAAATGGCAAGCATACCATCTGGATCATCACTTCAGTCCATAAATGGCTTTCCAGCTCTAGTGCTCTTTGCAAGACTGTTCTAAGAATATGCATCATGATATCAGAGTTCAGAATTTTCACCACATTTCTGAAAGCAGCACTGAATTCAGGAGGAGGAGGTGGCGGCAGTGCTAAAAGAGTAGACAAATATAGGTGAATTACTACTACTTTTCTCATGACATAATAAATAATGAAAGCAAGAAGAACATGGATTCACATATTCAGCTATTGGGGATAGGTGAGAACTGCTTTACTGCTTAGAGACAGAACCAGGGACCTTATAGTTCTTCCAAGAGGGTATTAGCCACAAGCTATACTCCTAGCTTTTATGCTAAATTTCATATTTGCACAAACTGCATATGCTAAGCAATGACGTGGAGCTGAAACTTCTGCAAGTTTCCATAGTTCCTACTGGAAACAGGTAAAGGAAGTAGGAATCTTTGTCCTCTACCTACCAGAATGGCATGCTGACACTATATACAGTATGACCTCAGATCCCTTGGATCCCGCTGATCTCTAGCATCCATGGATTTGGCTCACCGCAGTCGAGTCCCTATTTAAAGGTTTTTAAATACTAAAAATTGGGTTTCCTACCTTGGTGCAACAAAACTGCACCATTTCTGTTTTTATTTATTTATTTATTTATTTATAATTAACACACACAGACGTACAAACATATAACATACATTTAGGAGTGCTAAATACCATATACCATTACTTATTAATCATACTATATCTCCTAATCTACTACTCATCTACTTCTGCCTCTTATTAGTTTATCCATTTATTTATATAATATATACTAAATTTTCCCTAATGCCCTGTACTATATTTTTTAAATTTTCACTTTCTATCAAACATAAACTTACTTCAATTACTCATTAATATTAAAACAAAATAATCTAATTACCAAAGTATAACATATAAAACAATTCTTCCATCTACTTCTAACTCTTCTACTCATTTATATATTTCTTATATCAAATATAATATTTTTCCTAATTTCCTATATCTTTTCTAAATATTCACTTTTTATCATCTCAACTAGTTCAATTACTCATTAATATCAAATAATAACAATCTAATTTCCAAATTATAATAAAACCAACAATCTCTTATAATATGTTCTTTACCATTCTCCAATCTAATTCTCCAATCTGATTACATTTTTTTCTTTAACATAATAACCACCTATAAAACAATTCATCCACACGCTAACATTTCCAGCTATTTTTTCTCATTCATTCTAATTCATATATATCAATTTCGTATATATTTATTTTTTAAGTAAATTTAAACCAGTTATTAACTAAATAAAATCCTCCAATTTTCTTTAACCCTCAGGTTAACCCTCAGGTTTCTTTTTCTTTCCATTTTTTCTCCTGTAATATCTTTATTTATCTCCATAACAGAATCCAATAAGCCCACACTTTCTTGTATAAGGTATGTTCATTCTTCCAATTAACTGGGATATGTTTTCTTCTTCTTGTTCAACAAATTTTGTATTTTGCACACCCATGTTACTCTGTCCATCTTCTCTATTTCAATCTCCATCATAGTCCCCTCTAGATCCTGTTGATTTTCCACTCTTCTAATTTCTGCATCCACTCTTCTGATGATGACTTCATCCCTCACCATCATCTTTTCCGCTTTCTCTTTCTGTTTATCTTCTGTTTTCTTCACATCTTCCAACTGCTCCTTGCACACATCTATCTGTTGAGAGAGAGTCTTTAAACTGGCTTGAATCTGCAAGGACCAACGCAACTGCTGTCTTCTCATTGTGAGCAATTTTTCCAAATTTTTGAGGATCATTTGAGTCCAAATATCTGGAACAGGCTCCATCTTGCAATTTCTCTCTAATCCACAAGATGTCCACAGCGTATTATTCTCCTTACTTCCACCACATGTTTTTTCAGTCAAGCATTTTTCAAATTTTTCTTACAGATAACAGTGTGATTAATGGAGAAAAACAAAACAAAAGAAACAGTCTCAAGGAGACAACTCTTTCAAGTCTAATAAAAATTATGTCCACAAGTAATTTTGGATTTTAGTCCACACACCAAATTATATTTATAATTATAATCTACAACCGATTTATTCCACTACAGAGATAAAGAGCACTTTCAACATCCTTAAAAAGTTTCTCATTAACACCCTCAGTGTATCCAGGGCTTTTAGCCAAATCAGTCAATCAAAGTCGGGGACAATATTAACACATACTTATCTTAAATTTCCAACTTAAACTTTACGCTTCATGCTTTTTCTTCCATATGGTATCTTAGCACGGAGCCAGCAGCTTGATTGCAGACACTGCACCTCCCCCAATACTGTCCCTGGCTATTAGGTTTCCGAGAAGAAAGCTCCCCCCCCCCGGTCGGGCTTTCAAAATCTCTGGTACCTGCACCATGGAAAGATCTTATCTCTCCGGATAAAGATCTTCAGATCCTCTTCAGACCTGTAGTTTTTTGGGGGGAAACAGACTGTCTCTATTATGGGATCATCCCCGGGCCTGCAGGTAATTTGCAGGCTGGATAGTGTCAGGCCCTGAAGTCTTGGCCTGACTGCGCACAGCATCATGGGAGGAGATGATGCAACATCTGGTGATGCATACCAGGTGACTGTCACCTGGTGAGTCACCCCATATGCCATCAGAGTGACTTTGCACTTTTAGTACGCTCTGATTGGCTATAGCCAGTATATAGTCCAGCGAGGGCAAGCTGGAGTGTGGGAGATGCAGAGTGGATTTTGTGCCGAAGGCTACGTCAGTAACAGAATCTGGGAGATATACCAGATCTCCCAAATGTTATTATATCAGTCTCTGAGCATTCTCAGTTATTTTTAAAGTGTGAACCTTGTTGGTCAGGGAGCTACTTCTTTATAAAGTACTGTGCAAAATGATGAAAATCTCTGAACCAGAGTTGCTTTTAGTAAAATATTCTGTACAATAAATACATTAATTCCCCTGCATTTCTTTTATCACTCATTCCAACCTGTTACCTTCATCTCTGTTTTCTTGCACTCTTCTCTTCTTTTGTGTGTGTTCTGCCTGTAAGAACAGTCAACCAATTTACTCTTATAACTTTTTTTAAATGAGAAGTTTCCTAAGTGAATGCACATTGGACGCAGAACTTAGATGTGAAGAAAAAGAGACATAAACCTAGAAAACACACTTCATCAAAATCATATCACAGGAACACTCTCATGGCACTTGGGAGATGATGCTAGACTGGGGGAGAGGGGAACTAGAACACAAATAAAGCGACATTTCTAAGGGATGTGCAGGTGTCAAATAAAGTAAATATAACTGACAATAAAATTGACTTTCCCTTCCCTATCCTTTTCTTTCAGAATGCTGCTCTCTATCATAGGAATTCACTGCTCTCTATAACATAGGAATTTGCTACCAAAAGGGTTTGAAAGGAGGATGACTGAACAAAGTATCAAATGCTGAAGGACAGCAAACTGAATAAGTGGAGCTTCTTTCTCCTCAAGGATGCTTCAGAAATCAAAGGAAGAAACTAGATGACTGGTTAGTAACATAAGAATTCAGAGGAAGCGTGAGTTTTCTCACACTTGTGTGAAGGGAGAGCAGTAGAAGGCCTTGGAATCCAATGTGAACTGACTACCTTCCCCAAAAGAAGCAAACCAAGATAGAATTTTCCAGGCTAGGATTGACATGTACGTAGGGGCCCAGGCAAAAAAAAACAGCATTTGTTTTTTCTTACCTTGCTGTGCTGAGTCTTGGTATAATGGTAAAAGAACATATTGAACTCTTTGAGGCACTGATCCTTCAGTTCATAAACTCCATGGCCTGATACGCCTGGTTTTCTTAAATTAAAGAAGTTATCATAATCAGATCAGCATATTTAAAATAAATAAATGATACAAGTATTTTCAGTAAAAGCATTGAAGGGAACAAAACGTGAGCTTTTTGCAACATATAGTAATTGAAGTGTTACAGCATTACCAGATACAGTACTTAAAAGATTTCAAAGCCCAAAAGGACTGAATCACTGTTTCTTGCACGTAATAAAGAAGTTTCTCATAGGAGAGTTAGTTAACATACTACTCTGTCATCTTGGTTCATCTACACTAGTTTCCAATCCCAAAGGCAAAGTGCTTCTTTTAAATGTCCAAGGCCTGCAAATTTATGGAGACACCTTTTCTCATATATCAATTATCTTTGAGCAGGAGACAATTGTCAACATCATCACAAATATTTATATACCACTTTTCAACAACTAGTTCACAAAGAAGTGAATTGTAAAAATTAGCATTCAGAATTCATTTTTCTTAATGTGCCACAAGATATGATTTTTCTGACATGGATTTTATTACATCTAACAAGAGTAAACCTTCAGGTTTTTTACAAATGCCATTTGTCAACATTTTCAGATTATTCACACATTTATGAGGCGTTCCATAATGCAAAGATGATCCATGGTGGATGATCTTCCTTGAAAGACAACTTGCCCACTACTATTGAATTTCCTGTGAAATTCACAACAGGGCAGGGCACAGTACACAGAACAATGAAATATAATCAGGTAAAACGTGCTGCTTGCCCTAGAGCAGGGGTGCCCAAACCCTGGCCCTGGGGCCACATGCGGCCCTCGAGGCCTCTCAATGCGGCCCTCAGGGAGCCTCTAGTCTCCAATGAGCCTCTGGCCTTCCAGAAATTTGTTGCAGCCCACACTGGCCCGACACAACTGCTCTCAGCATGAGGGTGACTGTTTGACCTCTCATGTGAGCTGTGGGATGAGGGCTCCCTCCACAGCTTGCTGTTTCACATCTGTGATGCAGCAGTGGCAGCAAAGGAAAGGCTGGCCTTGCTTTGTGCAAGGCCTTTTATAGGCCTTGAGCTATTGCAAGACCTTTGTTCATTCATATAAGTTCATCTTTAATATATTCATTTATGTAAACTTATGTAAATTTATTCAAATTTTAAATGTAAATTAATTCTTTTTTCCACAGCCCCCGACACAGTGTCAGAGAGCTGATGTGGCCCTCCTGCCAAAAACTTTGGACACCCCTGCCCTAGCGTATGCCACAGATTCCTCTGCATCACACAGGGTGGGCTCGCAGGGGTTCTAAACAGACAAGCTGATGCAGAAAAGGGTCCCCCTAAAGGTATACTTTCTGAAAAACTATTGCAACAGCAAATACTTTGGCGTCCAAGTAAATGGGTAACCCTCACTATTTAAACACAAACTCTTACTTTCTATGAAACTTGTTCAATTGGCAAGTTTTCTGCATAGCAACATATTCCATTCCTATATCTTTCAATGACTAATTGGGGTGGGGGGGGGAAGCTTACTTGAATATGGCCACAGTGTGGATGACCCTCTCCAAACCAGTCTCACTGTTTTCCTGTTAGAAACATTTCACACGCCAGTTACTAGGAACAAAACATATTCATTCAAAAGTAGTAAATTAAAGCAAATAAACTAATTTAGATATCAGAAGCTAAGCACACCTTTACATATTCAGCAAAAGCCATATGCAAGTGTTTGTCATTTATGTCAATAATGTAGCAACAATTCAAACAGCAATTCCATATTTACAGTTATGATGGCAATGTGGAACTGGCCTCAATATTCAGTGCATGGGGAAGTGTAAGCATTACTGAGATTGCCTGTGCAACAAGGAACTTCAGGACTGGGTCAAACATTTCCGCCTGAAGAAATGCAAAGTAGTAAGAGGAAACCAAAAGAAGAAGGAAGCAAAGAAAACAAAGCACTCACATCCTTTGGTAAAGATTTTGCAATAGCGCTGTGAGCCATTGGTTCAATGCAGAGCAGATGCGTAATCTCTCTCTTAATAACTTCATCTCTTGTCACATCACTGACACCTGGTACATATCTTTCTCCTGACAGGGAAAACAACAAGGAATAAAGTATGAACACCATACAGTGGCATGCATATTGCACACATTCAAGAAGCCATACTGCAAAAATTGAAAATTCATTAGAGAAGACCTATTCTCTACAGGCAGCACAGAACACTACAAAAGAAGAATGAGGAAGTCTCTGAGCTCTACCACAGTGATTGCTGGAGCAGATAATGAAGCTGAGTGCACCAAACCCATTCTTCCTAACTAGTTTAACATCAGAAACCACATTACATATCCATTATTGTACTGGTGTCAATGGGCCAATTTACTTCTTTGTAGACTTTTTTGTTCCTTTTGGGTCCTGTTGAGCAATTCCATATTCACATTTTTCCAATCCTCCCTTGATTTTGCCCTGCTTAGAGAGAACTGTCAGTTGAACGTATTGAACTTTGTTGGGCCCAAGCAAATTTTGAAAACTCCAGTACTGGATGAATATATCAATTAAAAAGAGCACCATGCATTACCCGAAGTAGTATTATTTATCATTTATTTATCACATTTTTATACCACCCTTCCTCCAAAGAGCTCAGGGTGGTGTACACAACTGCTCCCCTCCTTTTTTCCTCACAACAACCCTATGAGGTAGGTGAGGCTGAGAGAAAGTGACTGGCCCCCCAGGAAGCTTCCTGGCCGAGGGGGGATTTGAACCTGGATCTTCCAGGTCTACCTCCCAAACCACTACACCATCCTGGCTATCACAGTGTACCCTGGCTCTCACAGTACCTTGCACAGTGCATTTACAACATAGCAAGCATACAAGTAAATGTGTATTTTTCCTTTAGAGCTGAATGGATACTGTGGCTATATGTTTAAATAAACAACACACACATTCCATCTGCGACTGCAGCATCAATCACCTCCAGAAGTTCTAGTCCCCTCACTGTACCCAGCAGTGCAGTGCTGCCACTACCCTCAGCCACCACCAGAAACAACTTTTCACAAGGAGGAACAGCATGTATGAGCTGAGATGGCCACACCAAAAGCACACCCAAGGCCATTCCTTGAACGAACACACACACACACACACACACACACACACACACACACACACACACACACACACACACACACACACACAATCACCTATCTCAAGTAGCTGATGGCAGTGACACACTAAGCTGCAAAGCAAAGTCACTTTTCCAGAACCAGTTGGAACACAGCTGGTATAGGTAGAAGAGGATACTGAACCACATAACAATGTGTATTTAATATAATTTGGAATTAATCAAAATTAGATATCCTATAAATGTGCAGTGTTACATTAAGCAAACCTATTCCAGATATTAAGTATTTGAGTAGTCAAGAACCTAGCCATAGTATCTGTTCTTAAACACATCAAAATCACCCTCAGCTCTCCAAACTGAGATGCACAAATGCGTAATGAAAATATGAAATTGATCTGCCACTAAACCTATGGTCAGTAGCAAGTACCTATAGCAAAAAACCACAAACTAATTTGTAAGGTGATTGGGTACACAAGGAAAGAGGATCCCTAAAAATCAACAACAAAAACCAGACTTCATGCATAATATAAGAAAACTTTTCTTACCCACAATGTAGATAAGAACTTGAAGCATCTCTTCTATTACTGTATTGCATTGTTTATTCAAATCCTGTAGAATTTAAATGAATAATTAGAAGTAACAAATCAAATTCTTGGGACAATATAGTTACATGAAAACACCACATCTGAGGTTAAATGAAATCCTACAGAGAACCTTAAGCTGATCCATGTCTATATATTGATGAATAGAAAAATCAGTTAAAAAGATTGGATCCAGGAATAGTTTTTTACATGACTGAGCTTGTAAAGTAGCAAACAGTGGTAAAGAAAGCCTCTATGATATAAAAATTTGCTACTGATGTAGCAGCCTAATGACCCTCCAAGTAGAATTCTGTGGTTCATGCTTTTAGCAAATCATTACAATTACATTGAAAAAAGACATAATCATGAAAATGCCATGTTGTTGTTTTCCACGATGAAAATGACAGAACTATTTACCTGATCTTTGGTTGGCATAATCTTCTTAAAGGCATCAAGCAGTTCATACCGATGGAGTACCAGCAAGAGGAAACTGTTTGGATCCATGTATGCTGCTCCAATCTATCAAATACACCCACATAAAATAGTATTAAAGAATAATCAAGGTTACACAAAGCACTGTGGTAACTGGATGACCCAAGAAATTCAAAGATGCTCACCTGAAGCAGGATTATATCTTTGTCATACATTTCTTGTCTACATTTAACATCTTGATAATAAAACATCTGAAAGACAAGAAACACACTCTAAGGCCGTAATCCTAACCAACTTTCCAGCACCGACATAAGGGCAATGCAATTCCAAGGTAAGGGAGCAAACATTGCTCTACCTTGAGAAGGCATCCATGACTGCCCCCCAACTACAGGATGCAGCACATGCCCCACTGGCACAGCTATGCCAGTGCTAGAAAGTTGGTTAGGACTATGTCCTTAAATGTTCATGAATCAAGTTCAGAGTTGAGCCTTCATACATTATGCAGGTCTAGATGTACAGTGGGTCCTAGGGCATATTATATAGCCATCTTTCTGTAGTTGAATAAATTTCAGTTTGGTCACTGTATGAATGGATGACTACTTGCGATTCTCAGGGATTATAATAAAAAAATTAAAATGTATCACTAGGATTGTGCAATCTAATAATGCATTGGTCTTTGGAGGAACATGCACCTTTAAATTATAAAAAAAATACTCAGCTCAACTGTTCCTATATTATCAGCTAGAAAATCTAGTTAGTTGGTTTGCAGCTTCTCCTGGCTACTTTATACAAACTTCATATCACAGTTCTTATATTTGGAAAACATGGATGAATACACCACCACAAAGTATACACCAGTATTGTTTAGGAAAAGAGAATAATCTTACCATTTGATTTTACACAAATATCCATTTGCAATTATCTTTCATATACAATACAAGTCCTGATTTGGAATTTATATGTGTTCCTTCATCTTACTGTACCACTGCGCATTTTGAGACTCTACAATTGGTTTTACCCCACTAAGCCAGCAGAAATATAGGTCTGTGGTGGTGCCCTGTATATGGAACTGCCAGCTATTAGAGAGCAAATTGGCCTCCTCATTGCCTGCAGTCCAACAGTGATTACTGACCCACTTATTCTATTTAGCTTCTGGAATTTTGTTTGCTTTGGGTTGGGGGGAGTGTGACTGCAATGCTTTCCCTGCTGCCTTGTGATATGTTGTTTTGCGGCTTTTTATTGCTCAGCTTTTAGTTGTTTTATTGTTTTGCTTGATTTTGTTGTTTTTATTCATTTTAAGAGAATTCATTGCTTTCTTGGGCACCTCCCTATTGGAAAGGAAAAGATAGAATATAAATAATTTAATAACAAACAAGCCTGTTTGAAGTAAGCCTACTGATAACTTGGCCTCTGTGGGTAATACAGTATAGCAGTGTTTCTCAAACTGTGGGTCGGGACCCACTAGGTGGGTCGCGAGCCAATTTCAGGCGGGTCCCCATTCATTTTAATATTTTATTTTTAATACATTAGACTTGATGCTACCATGGTATGTGACTGCATTTGGGGAAATGTGACAGATCTGTACTTTGAATAGGCTACGATGTTTATGCTTTTTACTCCTGGGTAAGTGTGGGTAGGATTACAGCCTAGGATTGTTAAAAATTTCCCTGCTTGATGATGTCACTTCTGGTCATGACATCACTTCCGGTGGGCCCCGACAAATTCTCATTCTAAAAAGTGGGTCCCGGTGCTAAAAGTGTGAGAACCACTGCAGTACAGCACTGACTTGAGGGCAAATACTGATATTATACTTTGGAGAGTACCTGGCTAATCAAAGATAGTCCATTTCTTCTCCACATTTCTGCAGCAACCTGAGCAACCAATACTAAACAACGCAAGGGATATTCTATTAGCAACTGCACTTGAAATTCTTCCTAAAAGT
This sequence comes from Tiliqua scincoides, assembly GCF_035046505.1. Taxonomy (NCBI): domain Eukaryota; kingdom Metazoa; phylum Chordata; class Lepidosauria; order Squamata; family Scincidae; genus Tiliqua; species Tiliqua scincoides. The sequence goes on from NC_089821.1 coordinate 17,093,284, forward strand.
AGAAAAAAATGATGTTAAGACAGCTAACATTCTACATAATTCAGTCACAGAAAATCTTTTTTCTACTATTAAAAGAAATTCCAAAACGATATTCCTGACTGATTAAAACAAGTCAGTATTACCCATTAGTGATGGAGGAAAGAAGAATTTGAATACTTAGCCAGCTGAGTGGAAAAACAAATGCAAGACCCATAGACACAGCAGGTAAACTTTGACCACTTGAAAAGGTTTGCATTGCTGCTACCTCACTACATTTCTGAAGTGGCTAGAGAAAGATAGAGGGGCGCGCACATGCACACTTTTTTGCCTCCTCTGTCTTTACACCTTGTAACCAAGAACAGTTTACAGCAGGGCTTTGCAGTTGAAGATCAATATTCTGCTTCTCTGTTGGGATACTTTGAGTTTGCCCTTTGTTGCTGTTACTGTTATGACTGAATATTTAAGCTGTATTTTTTAAGTATTGGTTTTAATGACTTAAGCTGTCTTGGGTACAGTTTTGCAAAAGGGTAAATATAAATATTTAAAAATAAATAAAATTATTTGTGCATTAACAACATACAACTGTCCTGCAGCAACAGGGGTAGCAACAGAGAGTAGCCAAGTAGGACACAGGTCTTCTGACACTGTTGGGGGGGAGGACACAGGAAATTTAAAATGGTGCTGCTGCTGCTGCTGAGAGGAGTGTCCTCTGCTTCCATCACCTAGTAAGCCCAACAGGGAAGTTGGTGGGGCAGTGCCAGGCAGCAACCAGTGTTCTTTCTTTAGCACTTTACCCATGCAGGCAATAGCAATATTGAAAAGTATCTTTAGCTTTCCCAGACTGCTGGACAAGGTTGAGGAAGGGGGAAGCAGAGGTCTAGTGTGCGCACTGGGAACCCACACCGCAGAAAAGCTAACCAGGCAGTAGATAGATATTATTTCTTCACTGCTACCTCAAAAAGGGTGACTGTTCACTACCCAGTAAGCTTTCCTAAGTGGCCAGACACCATCGAAAGGTGGAAGCCTTGCATGCCACTATGCCAAAGACCTTCTTTGCTAAAGGTCTCTCTGAAACTTGGTACTACTTGTGACTTGGCAGTGCTGGTACCCAATGGATATACTTACAGAAGTTAGAAATGCCTCTAGTCTGGAGATTACTCTGGTTTTACTTAGCTGTATGTGCAGACCTAGGAAATACATTAAGTGACATATCAGTCAAGAGTGATACACCAGGTGCATTTGAATAGTCACCATATATGTCAATACTGCTTATATAGGACACATAGCACTTCTAAAATAATATATTTGCTATGGTTTAAACACAGTGCAATCCTACACGTTTACTAAGAAGTCAATCCCACGATGTTCAATGGATCTTATTCCCAGGTAAATGTGTACAGGATTACAGACCTAGATATGTACAGGCATGTCCCCTTAACCGCAGGGGTTCTGTTCTGGAACCCCCTGCAGATAGATAAAAGCACAGACACAGGCGAACATCCTGGAGGGCTTCCCTGGGCCTTAAAAACATCACTTCCAGTTTCTCTGTGAAATCAGAAGTCAAGTGTTTTGAGCTATAAAGCTCAGCCTGAGCCTGGCAGAGGCCGGTGACAAATGTGCCCTCCGACTCCCCTCTGGAGGAAAGGAGGGCAGAACTCCCCTCATCTCTGGAGGGGGCACAGGGGGGCCCCAAACCCAATCTGTGGATAACTGAATCCTCGGATATGGAATCCAAGGATATGGGGCTCCCTGTATATTTAACATACCACGCAGGGATTCGCACATCAGACCACTATTGTTATTAGAGAGTAAAACAATTGAACTTTTTAAAAACCAGAAACTGGCATCAAAACTGAAGAGAGTCATCTCCAGAACAAGGGGGAAGGTTAACAGTTCAATAAGGTGGCCAACACCTGGGAAGGGACTGGAGAAAGGATCATATCATGCCTTATCAGCTGTTGAGTAAATCCTTTGGAGTTTTTTCCCAAATTTAGGCAGAATTTGACTATAGTTAAAAAGGAAAATGGGATTCTCAAACAAAAATATCAACCAACAAGATACTTACCAGCAAGCATCCTGGACAATGGTAGATGTATACTGACTGGATCAGCAGAAACCTTGAAGCGCTTGCTTTCCAGAGTATGACCGCATAAATGAATCACTTTTTTGTCCCATGAACAGTTACTTGCACTACATCTCATTACTGCTGCATGGCATTCCTTGTAAGCCGTCACCAAAAGCTCTTCCTAAAATTGCCAAATTGCTTTTAGTTTTTTAAAATACTTTGTATTTTCACCATTGAACTAGGTTCAAAATAGGCTCATTTTTTCTTAATATAGCCCATGTATACATCTGTGATTAGAGGCAACACAATTTATTATGTTCCTGTAGCTTTAAGATTACGTCACTTAAAAATAGGCTGAAAAATTATTCCGTAATAATATTCACTGTGTGTTTCCATTTCTTAATAGTTATTTTTCCTGATTGCAAGGAAAATCTCCAAGACACACATGTATGAATGTTGAACAATCAAATATATATTCAGCACATGTGAATGTTTCCATGCAGATTTGCTTTCTAGTGCTGCTATTAAAACTGGCACTTTCAATTTGCTCTTCTAAAAATATTTGACTCTTCAATAAACTGCATTATTTAAATGTTCTCTTTCAATTTTAAAACTACATTAATGACACACAACTCCAAAATTTATCAAACAAATTAGGCTATGGTGCAAAAAGTCATTTTTCTAACATAGAAATAAAAATGTTAGACAGATGGTCAGATGTCTTTACGTTAGACAGATGGTCAAAGGATTCTCATTACAATGCTAATGGCTTGGCCCTTGCAAGATTTTCCGTTATTTCTAATCTGCTCTGGCTTAATGGGTTAAAGGAGTACCCCAATGCTGGTGAATTTACATACATGTCCCCTCATGGGTCAAGCGTCGTAGACTATGCTCTAGTGTCCATATCTTTGAAACCACTTGTGAAAGTGTTTGACTTCGGGGATCTTACCATTAGTGATCACTTCCCTCTAACCCTGGTACTTGATCTACATTCGGGGAGAACGCCAGCACACCCAGGGGTTGAAGTAAACACAGAGAGTAGTGGCAAAATCATGGTGAACAACACCCTTTCTTTAAATTTCCATCAGTTAATTAGGGAGTCAACAAGTATATTTATTATCAGGCATTTTGAAGGAGCCTGATCCCTTTGCCCAAATCCAGTCATTTGAAAGCCTAATTGATCACATCCTTAGGACCCTGGGTTCCAACCCTACACGGAGTACTATACATGGTGTGTCCAATAAAAAGGACTGGTTTGATAAAGAATGCAGAGACCTCAAGGCAGGGGTGCTCAATAGGTGGATCGTGATCTACCGGTAGATCGCGAGGCAAAATGAGTAGATCGCGGAGTGCCGAGTCCCCCCCTTCAGGTGCCTCTGGGAGGAAACGCCGGGAGTAAGGCCCATTGTACTCAATGGGGCTTACTCCCAGGTAAGTGTGGCTAGGATTGCAGCCTCACAGCCTAATCCTAGGCATGTCTACTCAGGAGTAAGTCCTGTTATACTCAGTGGGGCTCAAGGTACACCAACATACATTGTACACATAAATGTTATATGTTATGATGGCGCGAACATTGTAAAAAAAAACTCTGGTAGATCTCCGGGCCTGCTGGGTTTCAAAGTAGCTCTCGAGCCAAAAAAGTGTGAGCACCCCTGCCTCAAGGCATTGATCAGAGCAACTTATTTGGCCTTCAGAAAGTCTAACGCTCCATGTGAGGCAGTTAAATATTTTTTCTACAAAAAACAATTGAATGCCTTACTGTTAGATAAAAAGCAGAAGTATACTCATGCTCAATGGATCAAATTGTTGCAAGCGATACAGCAAAAAAATAACAATTTTGGGCCGTGGTATCAGGCTCTCTTAGCTCCAAAATGTATGACCCAGTTGTAATCTCTTCTTCTATGTGGATTAAACATTTTTCAGAATTATTTTTTGATAAGAGCAAATCCACAGATACCCAACCCAATTTTACTTCTTCTGATCTACCTAACTGGCCCCCTGTGATGCCCATGGAGATTATACAGATAATAGATCAATTGATATCAGGGAAAGCTGCCGGACCAGACCAAATACCACCTGAACTCTTAAAATGTGATCCTGAGTGGTGGGCTCACTTGCTTGCAACCTCTTCACAACGATCGATAGAACTGGCTTAGTTCCCAAAGATTGGGTCTCGGCAACAAATCATCCCAGTTTTTAAAAAGGGCAACCCTAACCTCCCTGCGAATTACCAGCCTATCAGCTTGCTCTCTGTAATAGGCAAAATTTATGCGAAATACCTAAGTAATAAGCTTTTTACCTGGATCAACTCTAAGGATATCCTAGATCCTGAGCAATCAGGATTTTGTCAGGGCAAATCAACAATGGATAACTGTTTAATTTTATCTCACCTAGTCCATAAACAGATTAAGAAAGCCAAGGCAAGACTCTACATGGCTTTTCTAGATCTAAGAGCTGCGTTTGATTCCATTGATAGAGATCTTCTTTGGTCTAAATTAGCCAGCATGAGGATTGATAAAAGACTATTGATGTTAATTAAGATCTTATACTCCAACACATCATGTAAAATCAGATATACCAGGAGCCTCACACACCCAATGCTCACACACATGCTCACATGTGGCAGCCTCACACACCCCATTGCTATAAACAAAGGGGTTAAGCAGGGATGCATTCTGGCTCCCATGCTATTTAACTTGTTCCTGAATGATTAGCCCCGGCCTTGAAGTGGATGGTCACTGCCCGATATTTGGGTCCTGTCTAGTGCCACTATTACTGTATGTGGATGATGCCGCTCTATTTCTTGAACAAGAATTGGCTTAAAACGTCTACTTAATAAATCTATAGAGTATTATACATCCAACAAGTTACAGATTAACTACTCTAAATCTAAAATCATGGTGTTTGCAAACAATGGGAAAGCATTTAAATGGTCATTTATGGGCAACAAAATGGAACAGGTAAAGACATTCAGATATTCAGGCATTAATTTCCATAACAAGCATTTGTGAGTTTCTCATCGTAATGCAGTCCTAAATGCATCAAAAATCTAATCCCTTGCAATTTCCCGGGTTTTTTTTAGCCAAGGTAACAGATATGTCCTGCCTGCTTTAGATGTATTCAAGGCTAAGGTACTTTTGCAAGTTCTTTATGGCTGTCCAATCTGGCATAAGGCCTTGAATCGTTCAACTAAGAGCATACAGGCCTCCTTCCTGCAGAGGATCTTGGGTTTTCCCAGATGCGTTCCATACCCTGCTATGTGTCTTGAAGTGGGTTTTATCAGACTCAAAACGTTGGCTTGGTTGAGATCAGTAAAATTTTGGCTTGCAATCCTCTTCAATGCTGCCCCGTATGGGCTAATGTACCAGCTTCTGGCTGATCCAGTACTGCCTATGGAGGTTGCGGACACACTCACCAAGCTTAAATCGATAGGACTAGACACAGCAAGCCTGGATATGATTGGTTTAAGCGAAGCCTACAGGACTATCAAGGAAAGATTTGCTCGATATTGAACGTCAAGAGCTATTCTGTGCAACTAACACCATTTGCTCCCTTCTCTATCTGCACATCCCAGTCAGTTTTGGGAAGCTGGCTTCTTTCTTTTATCATCTGCAGTGCCCGCAGGCTCGCAGAGCATTCTCCCTTGCGAGATGCAATGCATTTCCATCAGCTCTGCTAGCAGGCAGGTTTAGTGGCATTCCCTACTCAGAAGGAAGATGTACCTGTGACAGGAATTGTGTGGAGACATTACATCATATATTTTTTTATTGCCCACTGCATGACACCCTTCGTAAGAACTATCTGGCTCCACTGCTGAACAAAATGCAGGGCTGGGAGGATTCATTTAAATTACAAACCCTTCTTTCTATAGAGGAAACTGACTCTCTTGACAAGGTTGCCAACTTTGTTTCTGGGATACCGGCAGGACGGAATTCTGGGTCTTCTGCTATATTATGGGGGGAGGGGGTATTGAATGATTATGATTGTTTTATTTTATTTTGTGTGTGTGTGTTTGGTGTTCTGTAATTATCTATGCCAATAAAGGTCTTATGTATGTAAGTCATTTTTCAGCCTTCTACAGTGGATTATAAACAAATGAGGAGACAAGATTCCAATAAAAACACTTAGAAGACAACATTTTTAAAACTTTTTCACCTTGGATGTCACCTTTGGATGTCAACATCCAAACTCAGTATCTATAGCTTGTAAAGTAACTACTACTGTGTATACGGTATCCAAGCATAATAACAGCTCTATGCAACAGACACATTTTTTAAAATTGGTTTTCTGCTGAACGAAGACTTCCATATAGCCTTTTAAGTAATAACTAAATTTAACAAAGCATTATTTTTGTTATGTTACTTCATTAAGAGTTATGGAGGGAAACATATTCAAGGGTTAAAGATGAACAGTCAGGTCATTCACGGTGAGGGGAGAAGGAATTGCCAGGAACAAACCTCTATGTGTTTTATATCATTCCATAGTCAAGTTGTTGTTTTCTTTAATACAATATTGCAATGTTACTGAAAGAGCTTACATCACAGGCACACCATTCCTGGAACATCAAGAGAATATTTTTCAACTGCATCTGGATAGCTATGGCTGCTTTCCAGTCAGGATCCACCTCAATGTGCTGACCAATTTGCCTTCTTATTTCCTCCATTCCCTGTAATGACATTTCCCACACGTAAGAGTTTTAAAATATTTTAACAAATTAAGATCTAAATTAACTATATTCAGTTTGTTCTAAGAAATGCTAAGGTCAAACTCCAACTGAATAACAATAGGTTTGCTTTGTGATCAAATCACTTTACAGCAGACTGTCCACAGTAAAACAAGATTTGTTATACAATTAGCTATTCACGTTACAATGAGCTCAGAATTTGCAGCTATGCGAAAGTGTTTGATAGCATCTCAGCCAACAGCAGTGCTTTTAACATCATTGCTATGTGTATTGGAGGGAAGGATACAGCCAATGTGAATGCAGAGGCAAGCATAAGCCTGAGGTAGTGAGGCTTATAGTCACTGAGGTAGTGACTCAGGCAGCAGCAGTGTTTTTAACATTGTGGCTATGTGCATTGGGGGAAGGATACAGCCTTGTAATCTGTGTTTTATAATTACATTGTGTAAATTGACACCTTTAAGAGAGGGAAATAACTTAGAGCCCAAACCTGGGCTCGACGCACTGTTGCAAACGTACCGTAAAGCACATTTGCGAGGCCTAATGCCGGGCCAGCACCCATGCTAGCCCAGCGCTGGCCAACATGGACCGCCAAGCTGCAGTAAGATAAGCAGGGGTGGGGGGGAGGCAGGGAGAAGGCATTCTGGGGAGGGGGAGGTGGGGAGAGGGTGGGGAGGAGGCATGCCGGGGGGAGGAAGCAGGGAGAGAGGGAGGCAAGGGAACTCCGCTTTACTGGATCCAGAGCATTCATGTGGGGCTCGGTGTCCTACACGAACGCTCTTCCCTCACTGTCGGCAGTGAATCGAGTAGCCCCATTACAGGGCTACTTCCCTTACCCAGGAGAAGGGGACAAAAGTCCCCTTCTCCCAAGGTGCCACCTGCAGCTGCCGTGGGCATGCTGGCTGCAAAGGCAGCCATTTTCGATGCTGCCGCAGCTGCATAACATGGGAGCGCAGGTTTGGGCTGTTAGTTCTGTGGCAAAAACTTCAACTTTCAAAGTCTTAGAACAAATTAACAAAAAAAATGCATTGTTGGGATCACACTACAGTATTTTCACAATACACAAAGTGGTGTCGCCAGAATGAATTACCATCATAGATCAGGGGTCCATTAAAAATATAATTATGGTCAGGATGTGTTTTACTGTTATCCCAACATATAATACATAATTACACTCACTTGTGAAACTCACCTTTGCTAACTAAAATTAATTTATGGTCAACAGAAAATAACAGTCTCTTAAAAATCTAAGTAGAATATTCATGATTCCGATTATTAATACAAAACAATAACATTGTATATTCCATTTTGGAGCATACCAACCCAGTCAGTCATCAAAAAGTCAATTAGCTTCTTAAGAACACAAATACAATCAAGCTATTTTTAAAGTGCTAGATTTTCTTAATTCAAATTAGTTATAAGCCAAAAACATACCATACCTGCATGCAAGTCAGAATTCTCAGGAAAGACCGAAACCCTTCCAAAAACTGTTCTCGCAGTTTGTCTGTCCATACTGTAGGCTTACTAACTAAAATGTATCTGTTGAAAAAAAGTTGTTTTTTTTAATTTCAGAAGACTTGTTTTCATTCAAAAAGTTGGTTTTACATTTGAAATGAAAGACTAGCATGTTACAGGGTTAGACAAGATTTTAAGATTCTTTAGGAGAAATACCTATTGACAATGACAACTGATCTTGTTAACTGGCAACTGATCTGTTAACAACCAACAGCCCAATCCTACCCAACTTTCCAGCAACTGCAATGCAGCCCTGGGGTAAGGGAACAAATGTTCCCAAACCTTAAGGAGGCCTCTGTGACTACACCCCCAACACAGGAAACAGTGCACACCTCATAGGCACAGTAGCACTGGCACTGGAAAACTGGATAGGATTGGGCCCTTACTGAGTTATGGAAGATCAAGTTTGCAGATGCGTGTGGCCTCTGGGAAGCAAGTGCCTCGGGAACTAAGTGCCAGGTAAGGCACAAGAGTTTAGCATCTGGGTGAGGAGAAGGCAAGGAGACCTCTGAGTTTTGGAGAAGGAGAGGAGGAGGAGCAGGAGGAGGAGGTAAGTGTACTCATTCTAACGCTTTGTCTTTCTAACTCCCTGTCTTCTAACCTTAACCTTACCTTTAAAGCAACCTTAAATCAAAATTGAAAGTTAGCACCTAAGGGAGGTACATAGGGCTACTCATGAGTAGGAGCAGGGTCCTACTCGTGAGTAAGAGCCCAAGGGTCAGGCATTTAAATCAAAGTTGAAAGTTAGCTGCACCTAAGGTAGCACCTAATCGAAGGAAGGGAGGAGGATAAAGTGGAAAGCAGGTTTTTCTACTTGTTTAAATTAAACCTATACTTAACCCAGGTTAAACTTAATCTAAGTTAGAACATAACCTAAACAGGTCAGTAAATTGGGACACAGGATCTAGAGAGCAATAAATAATTAAACAAACCCAAATAAAAACTAGCTTGAGGTTACAAAAACAGTCCAGCCTAAGAGAACAGAACTAGGAGGGAAAGGACCTAGGAAGGGCCAATTCCCAACCCATTAAGAGCCCCATTAGGCTAATCCAAGCAGTCCATTCAGGAGCCTGCAGAGTAGGTCAAGCCCATCAGCAGCCATTTGCCTTCCTGAGCTTTTGTAAACTCACCTGGGAAGGCCAGCCCCCTTTCAATCAGGAAGGAAGGAGGGGGGAGGAGCCAGCCAGGAGTATAAAGCTAGGCGGGCCATCGCGTGAGGCTCTCTGCAGACGCGTGTGGCCTCTGGGAACCCAGTGCCTCGGGAACTAAGTGCCAGGTAAGGCACAAGAGTTTAGCATCTGGGCGAGTTCAGCAGCAGGGCAAGGAGGCCAGGGCCCCATACACTGCCCTTCCTCTTCCCTAGAGAAAAGGGCTGCTATCCAGTGTACGGTTTTTAAAAGGACCCCTAAATAAAACAACAACAACAACAACAACAAAAAAGCTATGCAGTCAGATAGCCAGCAGCAGGGTGGGGGCTATCCAGTGTTCTGCATCGAGTGCCACATGTATGATTATATGCCTCTGGGGCATAAGTCATGGGTGTGTCCTCGGTGCAAGGAGCTCCAGGCTCTCAGGGAACGCGTCCGCTCCCTTGAAGCCTTGGTGGCCGACCTGGAGAAGCGCAGGCAGCCAGAGGAGGACCGTGGGGAGACTTCTGGGGACGATCAGGCTTCGTCCCAACCTCAGGCGTGCAGCTCCTCGGCTGCCCGGGTGGGAAGTCTCGGGACTGGAGAACGTCATCCTGGAGAGGAGGGAAACAATCCCGTAGGGGGGATCCCTTCTCCAGGGGATGGGCCCGTATCCGAGCGCACTCAGGATACTCCTCGGCGGGACGGGGGTTGGGAGCTTCTTGTAGTGGGGGATTCGATTATTAGAAACATAGAGAGGGGGGTTTGCGACGGATGTGAGGACCACATGGTGACTTGCCTGCCTGGTGCGAAGGTTGCGGACATCACTTCTCGTCTAGACAGGCTAGTAGACAGTGCTGGGGGAGAGGTAGCGGCTGTGGTGCATGTCGGCACCAACGACGTGGGCAAGTGTAGCTGGGAGGTCCTGGAGGCCAAATTTAGGCTTTTAGGCAGGAAGCTGAAAGCCAGGACCTCAAAGGTAGCGTTCTCTGAAGTGCTACCTGATCCACGCGCAGGGCCAGCTAGGCAGGCGGAGATCAGGGGTCTCAATGCGTGGATGAGACGGTGGCGTAGGGAGGAGGGGTTTAGATTCGTTAGGCACTGGGGAACGTTTTGGGACAAGCGGGGCCTGTACAAGAGGGACGGGCTCCATTTGAACCAGAATGGAACCAGACTGCTGGCGCATAACATTAAAAAGGTGGCAGAGCAGCTTTTAAACTGATCCCTGGGGGAAGGCCGACAGGAGCCGAGGGGCATCCAGTTCGGGACTCCTCATCCCTATGGGATGAGGATGGGGAGGTTAGAGAACAACAAGACAAAGGCAGGGTAGGAGAAGAAATTGGGAAAGGTAGGGTGATGGGATGTGATAGACGGTTTGGCACAATGAGAGGATGCGGGGACAAAGGAGCGAATAAGCAGCCCATCCTGGGGCATTCCGTGTATAAATGCTTTTATGTGAATGCCCGAAGTCTACGAGCAAAGGTGGGAGAACTGGAATGTCTGGTGACAAGGGAAAATATTGACATAGTGGGCATAACGGAAACCTGGTGGAATGCGGAGAATCAGTGGGATACCGCAATCCCGGGCTATAAACTCTACAGGAGGGACAGGCAGGGGCGTGTTGGAGGTGGGGTGGCCCTTTATGTTAAGGAAGGGATAGAATCCAGCAAAGTAGAGATTGAAGGTGGGTCCGACTCCACCGTAGAATCTCTGTGGGTTAAATTACCAGGCTTGTGCAGCGATGTAATACTGGGGGCGTGCTATCGTCCTCCAGACCAGAAATCTGATGGGGACCTTGAAATGAGGAAACAGATCAGGGAGGTGACAAGGAGGGACAGGGTTGTAATCATGGGGGACTTCAATTATCCTCATATTGACTGGGTCAATTTGTGTTCTGGTCACGATAAGGAAACCGGATTTCTTGACGTGCTAAATGACTGTGGCTTAGATCAGCTAGTCACGGAGCCCACCAGAGGACAGGTGACTCTGGATTTAATTTTGTGCGGTACGCAGGACCTGGTTAGAGATGTAAACGTTACTGAGCCATTGGGGAACAGTGATCATGCTGCGATCCGTTTTGACGTGCACGTTGGGGGAAGAATACCAGGCAAATCTCTAACAAAAACCCTTGACTTCCGACGGGCGGACTTCCCTCAAATGAGAAGGCTGGTTAGAAGGAGGTTGAAAGGGAGGGTAAAAAGAGTCCAGTCTCTCCAGAGTGCATGGAGGCTGCTTAAAACAACAGTAATAGAGGCCCAGCAGAGGTGTATACCGCAAAGAAAGAAGGGTTCCACTAAATCCAGGAGGGTGCCCGCATGGCTAACCAGCCAAGTTAGAGAGGCTGTGAAGGGCAAGGAAGCTTCCTTCCGTAAATGGAAGTCTTGCCCTAATGAAGAGAATAAAAAGGAACATAAACTGTGGCAAAAGAAATGTAAGAAGGTGATAGGGGAGGCCAAGCGAGACTATGAGGAACGCATGGCCAGCAACATTAAGGGGAATAATAAAAGCTTCTTCAAATATGTTAGAAGCAGGAAACCCGCCGGAGAAGCGGTTGGCCCTCTGGATGGTGAGGGAGGGAAAGGGGAGATAAAAGGAGACTTAGAGATGGCAGAGAAATTAAATGAGTTCTTTGCATCTGTCTTCACGGCAGAAGACCTCGGGCAGATACCGCTGCCTGAACGGCCCCTCCTAACCGAGGAGTTAAGTCAGATAGAGGTTAAAAGAGAAGATGTTTCAGACCTCATTGATAAATTAAAGATCAATAAGTCACCGGGCCCTGATGGCATCCACCCAAGGGTTATTAAGGAATTGAAGAATGAAGTTGCAGATCTCTTGACTAAGGTATGCAACTTGTCCCTCAAAACGGCCACGGTGCCAGTAGATTGGAGGATAGCAAATGTCACGCCTATTTTTAAAAAGGGAAAGAGGGGGGACCCGGGAAACTATAGGCCGGTCAGCCTAACATCCATACCGGGTAAGATGGTGGAATGCCTCATCAAAGATAGGATCTCAAAACACATAGACGAACAGGCCTTGCTGAGGGAGAGTCAGCATGGCTTCTGTAAGGGTAAGTCTTGCCTCACAAACCTTTTAGAATTCTTTGAAAAGGTCAACAGGCATGTGGATGCGGGAGAACCCGTGAACATTATATATCTGGACTTTCAGAAGGCATTCGACACGGTCCCTCACCAAAGGCTACTGAAAAAACTCCACAGTCAGGGAATTAGAGGACAGGTCCTCTCACGGATTGAGAACTGGTTGGAGGCCAGGAAGCAGAGAGTGGGTGTCAATGGGCAATTTTCACAATGGAGAGAGGTGAAAAGCGGTGTGCCCCAAGGATCTGTCCTGGGACCGGTGCTTTTCAACCTCTTCATAAATGACCTGGAGACAGGGTTGAGCAGTGAAGTGGCTAAGTTTGCAGACGACACCAAACTTTTCCGAGTGGTAAAGACCAGAAGTGATTGTGAGGAGCTCCAGAAGGATCTCTCCAGACTGGCAGAATGGGCAGCAAAATGGCAGATGCGCTTCAATGTCAGTAAGTGTAAAGTCATGCACATTGGGGCAAAAAATCAAAACTTTAGATATAGGCTGATGGGTTCTGAGCTGTCTGTGACAGATCAGGAGAGAGATCTTGGGGTGGTGATGGACAGGTCGATGAAAGTGTCGACCCAATGTGCGGCGGCAGTGAAGAAGGCCAATTCTATGCTTGGGATCATTAGGACGGGTACTGAGAACAAAACGGTTAGTATTATAATGCCGTTGTACAAATCGATGGTAAGGCCACACCTGGACAATTGTGTCCAGTTCTGGTCGCCGCATCTCAAAAAAGACATAGTGGAAATGGAAAAGGTGCAAAAGAGAGCGACTAAGATGATTACGGGGCTGGGGCACCTTCCTTATGAGGAAAGGCTACGGCGTTTGGGCCTCTTCAGCCTAGAAAAGAGGCGCTTGAGGGGGGACATGATTGAGACATACAAAATTATGCAGGGGATGGACAGGGTGGATAGGGAGATGCTCTTTACACTCTCACATAATACCAGAACCAGGGGACATCCACTAAAATTGAGTGTTGGGCGGGTTAGGACAGACAAAAGAAAATATTTCTTTACTCAGCGCGTGGTCGGTCTGTGGAACTCCTTGCCACAGGATGTGGTGCTGGCGTCTAGCCTAGACGCCTTTAAAAGGGGATTGGACGAGTTTCTGGAGGAAAAATCCATTATGGGGTACAAGCCATGATGTGTATGCGCAACCTCCTGATTTTAGGAATGGGTTAAGTCAGAATGCCAGATGTAGGGGAGGGCACCAGGATGAGGTCTCTTGTTATCTGGTGTGCTCCCTGGGGCATTTGGTGGGCCGCTGTGAGATACAGGAAGCTGGACTAGATGGGCCTATGGCCTGATCCAGTGGGGCTGTTCTTATGTTATGTTCTTATGTTCTTAAGTTGACCTTGAGCATTGATTTCCACTGCCTCAACTCTGTCAACAAAATTCTGACACGGGAGATACAGGATTAGAGCACAGACATTCCTCAGTTTGTGACCTACAGCAGAGTTTCTCAAACTGCCTGCCCAACTGCCCTCCCTTGCATCCATCTGGTTCTAAATTGGAGCCAAGCAGATGCAACTGGAGGCCACTTCCAGCTGCAAACCAACTCAGGCAACTGCCCCAACGATACACCAGCCTGGGGTGGCCTCAGAAATGGCTCCACAAATGACTTCTGAGTCACTTCTGGTTTCACGAACGCAACAGAAGTGACTAAAAAGTCACCGTCAGAGCCATTTCTGAGATCTGCAGAGCCTCTGGAGGCTGTCCTGGTCTGGCACAACATAAGGAAGGCTGCTGGAGGTGGGTTGCCACCCCCACCCCAAGGACAAGTTTGAGAACTGCCAAGTTTGAGAACCTATTGAATTTGAGAACCTGCTGACCAGGAAAAAATCTGTGTCCTGATAGTGGGTGTAATGCATTGACTGCCTCAGTACTTGGTCTAGAATGATCCGATGATCAGTTGCTGACCATAGTTCTAAAGGAGTTAGAACTAACAGCAAAAGGATACCAAGTTAAATGGACTGCCTGTCTGACCACCAATGCTTTTGTTCAAATGAATTTGACTAATGTTATAGTTATATATCCAAAATATGATTCAATGCAATATAGTTTTGCAAAGTTTATTCAGTCACACAAACACAGCCTAAAATGCAAAGAATTAGACAAGAAAGATAACTGCCTGACACAAATTTATAAATAAGATCACTTACTTTAGATCAGATATGACTGCATACACTCGGCTTAACTTTTCTTGGCTGTAACCCTGGAAGTTGAACTTGCCATTTTTATCAAGATATTTTGGCAGTTCTTCAAGTAAGGTCTCTGTTATGATAGTGATTACATTTTGTTCTTCAATAAGTTGGCGGGCCTGAAGAAAGAAAAATGCATTACAAAACAGACTCTCCAACAGTATATAAACAGAAAATTTACCTAGTCTTTATTTTTCATCCATCCATTTTATACCAAAATTGTAACTTCTGATGTCACACAACAGTTGCCCAATTAGGTTCCCAAACAGAGAATGTTGTCTCTTAAGGTGCTTCTTCCGTTCATACAAGAAGCTTCATAAGGGGAAGGGGTGATTTTTGCTCATCCCTTTGACCCTCTGCAGCCCCTTGTACCTCCGCAAACGACTACTGGCAGGTGGACTCTCAGGAAGAAACATGTAAAGACTGCAAAGAAAAGGGGGAGATTAGTGAAAATCACCCCTCCCCCTTGTGTGAATGAAAGGATACAATCCAGAGCTGCACTGGACCGACTGTGTAAAATCACCAGGTAATTGTTTCTTGTTAATAAGAAAGAAAAGCTTTGAGTGATGCTTATTGAATAAACAGAGCAAATGATCCATATTAGCTGGCATATGTTTTATAAACTTATCTAGAAGGCTTCTACTCACTTCCATTGTACTATACATTACACAGGAGTACTGTACTACTAGATATTTTACATAAGCACAACTCAAACAGTTCCTTATTTTAGGAAATTTCTTGCAATGTGAAAATCACCTAAGATACTGCAATAAAAACAATACAAAAAGTACAGGAGAGAGAGAGAAAATGCAGACCAGTGTAGGGACGGTAAACATCTGAACAGAAAGTGCTGTCACAGAAATCTGCCTTTCATGATCATCACTGATGTATTCTTTTTGCAGTGCTCTGTAGTGCTACAAAGACAAGAAATACAGAACGTTAGCTAGTTCACTGATGTATGAGACTGGAAGCATAATAAGAGATAGGGTACTTGATAATTAAAGATCCCTCTGCCCTTCCCCACTCAGTTTCACCTCCTCTCCGCAATGCCTCTGCTCGGCAGGATACTCACAGATGGTGGCTTCCATGCACCATGATATGACGGCATGTTTGCTACAAGAGACCGGCACTGCCTGGCAACAGGATCAGGTCCTAAATCTGCAATCCTATACGCCAGTGGTTCCCAAATTTTGAGGGAGCTTTACTCCCTCAGTAAATCTTTGTGGGGTGGGACAAAAGCAGGGAAGCGATCCCCAGGGTTGCGTCACTCAATGGGGCAAAGGGGGGGTGCCTGCCCTTACATTTACGTCGTTAGAGCTGCTGGATGCTGCAGGAGGTGCGAGGAGCCCTATGCAGCCCTCACCAAGGCCTGGAATGTTCAAACGGAGACATCACAAAGCACCTCTTGGAAATCAGAAGTGCTTTGCGATGTCTCTGTTTGAACATTCCAAGCCTCGGGGAGCCCAGCGAAGGGCTGTGCAGGGCTTCCTGCACCTCTTGCAGCCCTAACTATGTAAATGTAAGGGCAGGCACCCCCCTTTGCCCCCTTAAGGGATGCGAACCTGGGGGTCGCTTCCCTGCTTCTCTTCTTCCCCTGCCCCTTAAAAGGACAGGAAAAGCTTTACATGAAGTGGTGGGTCGCAACCCACCAGTTTGAGAACCACTGCTATACACACTTAACTTGAGAGTAAGCTCCATTAATCACAGTGGAAGAAGTAAGTCCCAGTAGAGATGCATAGGACTGCACTATCAGGAGACGCATAGGACTGAATATAATCATACATATATCTACTTTGAAGTAAGCCTGTCATGCAAAAGGGGTGTTGAAACTCCCTTTTCCTGCTTGGTAACATCACCATGGCCAATTTCTATAGCAACTGGATTTGTCAGATTCAGCACTTGGTCTCCATCAATTAACACTGACACAGTGGTATTGCTTCCAAAGAACTTTATGAGAAGTTTTACACCAGTCAGCCAAGCTTGTAAAGGGTTAAAGGTACATATATAAGTACATTCAATTCAATTTATTTGCTTAAAACCATAGGTCATCGCAATACATTAAAAGAAAAACAACAAAATATATAACAATAACCAATAAAAACACTCATCCTTAAGATTTATGGAGTTTTGCACTGATCTTTTTTGCGGCTTTGGCAAACTTTGCTACTTGATAGGTGATAGTAACATCTGTACCCGCAAGCAAACTGCACAGCTGAACAGGCAAGGGTCTATCAAACAATAGTCTAAGTATACCAGCAAGAAATTGATTCCTAGGATGTTCATACAAGGGACAACATATATAAGTAGATTCTCCAGATTTGCTCCTTGGTGGGCTTTCCAGATGGTCTTCAGGGACTGCTTCTCATGTACCTCAGCCGCTATCCAAGCCTCTGACCAGTAGTTTTCCTAGAGGAACCGTCCCTCTTCCCAACATTCTTTTCCAACTGCCACTGCAACTGCTTTTTTCAAACCACCATCCCACTGCACAAAGTTCTTCTTTCCTAGAATGTCTCTCTGCTTCTCTTATCCCTTTCCTGCTTCCTAGATGCGCATCATTGATGCTGATCCCCACTGTCCCTTGCACCTTAGTGGACAAAGTAGAATGAACCCAATTTCTCCACTCCAAAAATGCACAGCTCCCACCACAAGATCTTGCCTGAGCCATTCCTCCCTCTATATGTTCAGAAGGGTCTCTGAAGTCAGGACCCCTGCTAATTGGGTAAGAGGCACTTTTTCAAGTGGGTGCTCCTTTTTTTAGCAAGGGGAGAGTAACTGGCCCATCTCACCCCAGCACTGTCTGTTCTAGTGGCAGTCTGCTGGTATTCATTTGCATCTTTTTAGATTGTGAGCCCTTTTGGGACAGGGAGCCATTTAGTTATTTGATTTTCTCTGTAAACCGCTTTGTGAACTTTTAGTTGAAAAGCGGTATATAAATACTGTTGATTGACTGACAAAGCAAGACATCCTCGTAGGGTCCCTTCCCAGCAACACAACCATTCCATTCCTTCACCCATTTTCTCCCCAAAAACACTCTCCCAAAAACAAAACCCCATTGGCATGGCAGTAAGCACTAACAGCACATATACATATGTACTCAGAATTAAGCCCCATTATTCAATGGGATTTACTCTCAGGTAAGCATGTATAATATTTCAGCCTTTGGCACTAAAACAAATTGGAAGAAACATGAGTAATAAAATTAAGCAAACTCTGGGATATTCTTGTTACAAAGGCAGGACCTGTAAATCTATCTGCAGATTCAGATAACTGCTGGTTCCGAACCAGGATGGAGGCTAAACCTGAGATCCCAGACATAATCAGGTTTAAAAAAACAACTGGAAGTACCTTTCTGGCATCTCCAGAGGCCTTTCTGAGGTTGCAGAGGCCTCATACAGTCTCTGTGGGCCTTGGAAAGGTGACTGGAGAACATCTTCAGTCACATCTGGGAGCTAAGGTCCAGTATCCATCCTGGAGGAGCTCAGCCTACATATTTCTAGGAGGCACACATTATATGTCAAAGAGTCACATGTGGCTTTGCAAGCTGTGGTTTGGCCACTCTACTACAAGTGAATGGGAGCTCAGTATATCACTACTCTGAACAAAATAATAGTCAATAGGTATTAGCAAATTTTAATTAGTGGTTTTAAATTGTTACTAGCAATAAAATGGTTGACAAGGCATTTCATTTGTTAGATTACAGTTCTAAATTTTTTGAAAGATCTTGCTACTTAAAGATGAAAGTTAAACCAATTACCTTTACAAATTCCAAGGCAAAAAGTTTTTTGTATTCTATTTCCATGAAAAAACTGCTGAAGATTAATTCATGTAAGATCTTTCTCGCACCTGGAAAATTCAATAGTTAATGCTTTTTCCATAAGATTCTCTCTTTTCTTTTATAAGAAGTCAAGAGGAAATAACAATAAGTATCAGATTTTAAGCAACATTTTGCTCCAAGAAATGAACATCTTACAAACTTCAATGCACACGTTAATAATGAAAAAGTATTCAAGAGGTGCTTAACTAGATGCTGCAACTGCTACACACACCTAAATATACCTTGTAGAGCAGTATTTGTTCAAGAGGCAGGTTTCAAATCGTTTTAATAAACAGCCAGTTTGGCCTCAACTAACCCTCCGTATGTATAAACTCACTCAAAAAGATTTACGCACTGAAATACGTTGCAGTTCTGGCAGTAAGTTCACCCTGAAGACCCACTAACGCAGCAGCATGGATTACCATATACCACAAAGAGCAGGATCAGTGCAGATGTTATATGGATCAAAGTTAGACTGTATAACAGAATGATGACCGATTCCTTATCTATTCCACATCCTATATCCACCTCAGATTTTTAGAAACAATTCCCCATAAATCTACCATGCAAATATGACATGCTATAACTTTCCAATCACATCAAAATAGTAATCTCTCTTAAAATAGCATTGCTACAAAAAATGTGCTCTCAGACATCTGCTAATATTTATAGATATAGCTATGTTATATAGCTATAACATTGTCACTTTTCTGTATATTTTTTGCTTTCGTATTCTTATCAACATTACAATTTTTATAATTAATGTTCAGAATGCAAAAAGAAAATCAAAAAGTAAATCATTGTTTCAGATATCCTCAACACAAAAATTGGTTAAAAAAACATAGTATTGGTTTGATAATATACTAAGAAAGTATAACTGTCTCAAAACAGGGAATGAAACAAAATCTGAGCTAATGTTAAAAACTGATGATTGCATTCATAATACAACATTAAAATTCTAATTTCAAAACATCGTCCTGGAAAAGAGCAGTTTATTGTATACAGATACTGAAGAGGTGTTATAAGCATTTGAATTTGATTAGAACTGTGGCAAATAATTCAACTCCAACATTTTATTGCTTTTGTTTTTTCAGGGTGCACAACAGATAATATATATATTGCATCATGCATTATTTCATACAAATCACTCAGATTTTCATTTGTTCAACTTAAATAGGATATTTGCCCAGTTCTACATAAGTTTTAAAAAGCATTTTAATCAATGTTGGTTGGGTGTGCTAACACTGAGCAGTGTCCTCCACATTTAACACCAAAGACAAATTGTAGTCATTTGCAGTCCTTTTACTAAATTATCAGATATAATCATAACAGAATCCTATAATTACAGTGGCTCCAAGCACTCATGTTTCTTCCATTGCAGCCTAGCATAGAATGCTAGAAGAGGTATGTGAAAACCGGCCATTTGGAACGATGGAAGAGGGAGACTGCAATAAGAAAGCAGGCAGCTTCCTGCTGCCTATTCCTATTAGCATTCTGGCTTTCTGCTTCCTCCAGCTGACTGGTTGGCTGACTGCTTCTCACCTTTCTCTTCTAGCATTATAAAACAGGCTGCAAAGGAAGAGACAGGAGTATTTTGCACCACAATAAAGACAAATAGGTAATGGGTGTGTGGGGAGGGCAAGGAATATGGGGGGGGGCCCTGTATTTGTATAGGTATTGCCCCTTCAAAGTTATAGGACTAATTAGTAACAGCAATTTTTGCTAATAACTTATCATAAAAGATCCACTGTTGTGCCCTCTCCCAAAAGCACACTTTCTTATCACAGTCCTACAAAATCATGTTCAACAATCAAAAGCTGTTTAAGCGCATAAGAAACCAACTTACCTTTATGAAGTTTTGCATCCCAAAGCATCAATGTGCTTATAAGACAAGGTTGCTGAGAATCAATTTCTTCTTTTAAACATGTTTGGCAGAAAATCTGACGAAAATCACCTAAAACAGAAATGTTATTTGAATGGGTTACTGGAATAAACATGGTTCATATAAACTGCGCATCTTTCTGGTAAAAGACTTTGGTCAATACATCTTTATGCATAATCTTCTGTGTTGAAATAATTTCCTTACATCCAGACTAAGTGATCTGACCTCATATGCATATTTCTGTATATTTACCTTTACAATACAGGTGAGCCTACTTTATCTGTGAGTTTGGAACTCACAGATTTGACTCAGTGTGGGTTCCAAACCTGCAGTGAAGGACCTCACCTGATCTCCTGGATGCAACCAGAGGTGTTCCATGGGGTGTTCTGAGGCCCAGGGAGGCCACATACTGCCTCTCCAGGCTTCAGAACACCTCCAGACGTGACTGGAGAACACCTCTGGCATCCTAAGGGGTGGATCCATGAAGAAAGTCTTTGCAGAAGGCTCAGGGGTCAAACTATGACTACGATGGCTTGAAATAATAATAAAAATCATTTCAATAAGCACAATCCCTTACTGGAACAATATTTTCAATAATACAATATAATTATTATATTATAATAATATAGTTTTAATTGTATTTTAGTATTTTTTGTACTTTTTATCCATTGATTGTTATCTGCCTTGGGTGCCCTTCGGGGAGAAAGGCAGAGCATAAATCCAATAGATAAATAAAATAAATAAATGTAGAAACAATTCACACTGTACTCCTAAGAAAAGATTCAAAGAGTCCCTTGTCAACATTTTGGCATCTGCATATGGTAACATAATTTAAGATTACTTACTTGAATAACTCATAAGTTTGTTTAACCAGGAACCAAGACGCAAAGCAAATTTCTGATGAGCCATTATAGCAGCATGAAGGACCTTCACATTAAGGGGACCTTGGGAAACATTGTTTGAATGTTTCTACAAGACAAAAATATTTTATATAAAGAAAGCATATTCAGAGCTTTTGATCTAACATCTTTCTCGTCATATTTATTATCTGAAACATCTATATCTCACTTTTCTAATCCCTAATGGGTAACCAAAGAAGCTCATGGAATAAAAGTTAAAACATGAAAATATATAACATATGTCACGATATATGTCACAACATAATTTCAAAACAGGAAAATGCATGTATTCCATAATTAGTGGCTCATTAAATGACTAATCTAAAAGCGAGCGTACAAAACAAGCAACAGTTAATAACCAGCAGATCAGTGGCAACCAATAATAGTTTATAATATTTTCTATTATAATAATTGTATATATAATGTAATATATATATATTCTTTAGTAAGTCCATTTCAGCTTCAAAGCAACAAAACATACAACTTGATTATGTGGAACTCTCCACTATTTGATCAAATATGATTTAAAATGCAGGCCAAGAAAAATTTGAAAAAATTAAGTGTTTTTAAGTATGAACTATTTATAAACTGACAGAAAACAATTATTCAGTAGATTCAATTACCTTTATTTCTTCTTTTGCTTCCTGACAAACAGCATATGACCCTGCTTTAACAGCCTTCCGACCCTGTTTGTTTAAAAAGAAGAAGAGGCATACTTAGATCACATCCCTGATAGAACTACAGGTGCAGCCTATTTATCCACAGATTTTTTATCTGCGGATTTGTCTCAACAGGAATGGGATGGGGGTACTGAATGTCACACACACTTTTGCCTCCTTTGCCCTGAGCTGGCTGGCGACTCACTCCCTTTCCAGCAGCCCAAAACACTGCAAAAATGCTCCTCCTCACCCAGGCAGGGAATAGCCCTGGAGCCATGGAAGAGGTAACATTCCTGGAGCCCCTGAGCCAGCCGAGGCTGAAGAGGGGGTCGGAAAACCCTGTGTAACCAGAACAGCAAGGTGGCGCGCTCTCTCTCTCACTCACACATACACAGGGGCAGGTGTGGTAGCAACAGAGGGGATTGCTTTAAAAAGCCCAGGAAGTATTTGCCGAATTCCCCCCCCCCAAGATGGTGCAGGCAATCACAACACAAGCAAGCCTTCCCACCAAGCAAAGCATGAGATTTAGCCTACAATCCTCTCCACACTTTCCTGGGAGTAAGCCCCATTGACTATAATGGGGCTTACTTCTGAGTAGAAATGCATAGGGCTGGACTCTTAAAAGATCAGCATTCCAACTGTGAAAGAAGCTGGGCAGCTGGCAGTGACCTGTATAGAAAAAGTTGTCCAACTACAGAATCAAAAGCAAGATTCAAGTCTAAGGGTGCTTTAGGTATCCAGAGAAATTAAACTGGTACATTTAAACATTCAACAATGTTATGCAACAGTAATGTTCTGTTAGCTGTGTGACTGATTATATACTTTTAACAAAAAGTTATTTTGTTAAAAATATATTATCAGTCATACACAGAAGAGATTTAAATAAGCAGTGTAACTACTTGCAAACACACAGTCACAATACCAACTACCATAGGCAACATTTCAGGAATCAAGTAATATATGGCAGAACTGCAACCATGCTCAACCAAGGGAATGGCAATACCAGTGCTTATGAAAAGTGGTGATGTCACATTTTCTGTTGATAAGAGTTCTTTCTACAGAAATCAAGTTAAACACAGGAACAGAATTGGGTCTTTGTGAATTAGACCACAACATGGAAAACTTGTAGCAGAAATGGAGAATACTACAAACCTCTTTGTCTATAGCAGTAGTGTACAATTGAGCTTCTCCAAGTTCACAGCCAAGAGTTCTTTGTAAACTATAGATAACATGATCATAAGAATGATGCTCATCATTGAAAAGGACGCAGTAATATTTGTCTGTCTTCTCTCTACTGGGAAGAGCCCAAGACATAAATGGATGGTGTAAGAGAAAACTAAAACTGACAAATTTTGGAAACATCTTAATACAAGCCAATAAACAGAAGTAAAAAAACAACCAAGGTGAGAAAACTGCAGGATTTTACCAACATCAGATTTACAGAAATAAATGTTCCCATTTAAAATTATAACAGGCCATAACCAACTACCTATCCTTTAAATATTAATACATTCTTAGTGGATTTATCAGCATTTCAATATTAATAACTGCATTTCATCAATGAAACAACATGTTAAGATTAAGACCAGGAAGCAATGCCCCTCAGTTTGTCAAAAGTATATCTGCTGCCTAGGTTTCTCTAATGATGTTTTCAGGTCACCAATAGGTAGAGGTGTTTGTTTCTGGTGAGTAAGATAGGATTACAGCCTATTGAACACAATGGGTTTACGTATAAGTAAAATAAATAATGTTTTTCAAACACCTCTAGCAACAGGCACCATTACTTTACAGACATTGGTTGGGTGGGGCTATGTCATGCAATCATTCAAGGCAGTTTCATAGTTGTCTTATGTGTAGGTTTATATTTTTACAATTATCTAAATAGCTTACAACACTTAGGAAAAGCAGGATATAATTATCCTTTAGTTATTTGATTTTTGTCTGTAAACCGCTTTGTGGACCTTTAGTTGAAAAGCGGTATATAAATACTGTTAATAATAATGTTAATAATAATTCTTTTATTATTTTTATGTATACATATGGCACTGCTTCTTTGTTTTACTGCCCCCTGTCCCCCATATTTTTTCCTCTTTATGGGGCAAATGAAGGAGCTAAACATCTTCATTTTAGCCCTGAAATTTCTTAGAACAAAAATATATCATCTATAAACATCATTCAATTCCAGCATTTTCATTCATTTCAAAAGATGAAATAAAACCACACTATTTCCTTCTCCAGTCCAATTCAGCAAAATTGTTGGTAGTTGCATCTTTGGGACAAACAGTGCCCAGCAATTAGTAGTAACAGAACTGGTGCTTGGAGCAGTTATACTTCTTGTCACATATGCAGACAAGACTTGCAAGAATTTAAAGGTACAATTAAATGTCTTCCTACAATTAAATTTTTTCCAAACTGCAAGTCAGTCCTGAATCCTCACATTTTTCCTTTTAAATCTAAATATACACGGTTTCTATAGAGCAGTGGTTCCCAACCTTTACTCGAATGTTGGGGAACTACTAAATACTTGCGGGAAGTGATGGGGGATGGCAATTTGGCAGTGACAGCACTTCTGAGATCACACCACTGCCAAGAAAAAGGGAGGACTCCCACATACCTGGGGGTCACGCCAGCCCTCTGAAGGGTGTGGGGGGCCATGTGCCCCTCTGCAGGCCTCCCCATGACTCCGAATGGCTCCCTGACGCAATCATGACTCACTTCCAGTTTTGTGACAAAAATTGGTCACAATTGCATCAGGGAGTGTGTGTCCCCCCACCCTCCAGAGGGCCAGCATGACCCCAGGTACATTAGAAATTCCCCTTTTTTCTTGACGGTTGTATAATCCTATAAGTGCCATTGCCACTGTCCTGCCATCCCTGCCTGTTGCCACTCCACTTAAGGGGGAAGGTAGTGTTTCCAGTAGCCCTAGATCACAACCCCAGGATGGAAACACTGCTATAGAAGGACCTTGTTTTACACTAGACAGTTTTGTAATTTCTAATGGAATAAAGCCTTAGTCAAGAAATGTTTGGTTCCAGTCCTGTCATCCCACAGCACAAGGTTGCTGCCTTACAATTCTTATGAAAGGACCAGCCTGGTGAAGGTCAGTGACATCACTTTAAGGATAGATAATGTGTCAAGACCAACTTGTGTGACCATTTTCAAGGTGGAAACATCACCACTAAGTACCCTAAACTTTCATGCAAAAAAGTGAAATTTGCTAAATAACTGAAAGTTTCTGTTTAATCCTGATAGAATGTTGCACAACTTTATAAAACAAATTTGCAAGGAAGACAAAGCATTAGACGTACCTAGTCATGAGTTCTGGAGGCAGCTCTTTCTCTTCTTCCCATACAGTCATATCAACAATGTATTTTATTACTGAAGGGAAGATTTTTCTTGCTTGTGCTATTAGCTCTTCATTTAACTGGCATTCAGAATTCTAGCGGACATCAAGGAAAAAAAGAGACTAACATGAATTACGAGTGCTTATATATATGTGGATCAGTAATATCACAGATAATTTCACAACTCGCTTAGAAAATGAAGTTACCTTGCAGTATTAACCATTTGAACAGAAAGAGCATAACATAGGAAACTTTTGACTTCCTCCATCAATAGATACATATTAGAATAACCAAAATAGTGAAAAAGACCACCACAAATTAAGCCAAGAACAATATGTTTAACACAGTATAGGTTCGGTCTGAAAAAGTTCACAAAGTAGGTTAGTTTTACCAATTTCATTGTAGATCACATTATATTCATTCACTAAGGGTGCAATCCTAACCCACTTTCCGGCACTGACATAAGGGCAATGCAGCTCTGAGGTAAGGGAACAAACATTCCCTTATTTTGAGGAGGCCTCCATGAGTGCCCCCCAACTGCAGGATGCAGCACATGTCCCCTGGTACAGCTATGCCAGTACTGGAAAGTTGGTTAGGATTTGGGCTTGAGATGCACCATAATTTAATTAAATTTTGTAAAGTGTTCTAAGACTAGATTACATTGGTTATTTTTTGTACATTCTAAAGATATTAACTGACAATTTGTGCCTTTGCTAAATCAGACACCCTAAGGCTTACCTCTGGGTTGGTACTGTAATTTCCATCTGAAAGATTTTAATACTTTGGCTATCCTATCATAGTTCATTGTCTTGACCATAACTCCAGTCTTTCACCAAATGAACCTTAAATATTTTGTTTATCCTTTTCAGGATACCAGAGATACAAAATGAAAAATTAGATTCCCATTTTTCTTCTACAAACTAGAACCATAAGGGTTCAACTAGATGAAGCACCAAGTTCTATGTCTCTATTCTGTTAATTTAAAAAAAAATTCAGTATCAGCCTTGGAAGATGGCAATTGGGAGCAAAGTAACAGCAGAGAAGGCAGTTATTTATCCACTGAAAATCTCCCCAACTGCTTTTTTCCCCATGGGAGAAGTCCTCAGCATTTTCCACAAAAGTGGAATTTAACAAGAATAATACCTAATTTGACGCAAAATATCAACATATATTCTATCCGAATTTGAAAAGAACCAAGGCAGAGTCCAATTACAGGTTCCAATATCCATGTTTTTCTTAATCCAAAAGTCAGTTTAGAGAAGAACCCTTTTTATAATCAAACCCCCCACGTTTAGAATACAAATAACTGTCCCAACTAATTTCAGAATCACCTCAAAGTTATCTTTGGGCTCTTCTCATCACCTATCCAAAGGACAGAAAATATCCTCACGTTCACTGCCTTGGTGACACCGCTGTGATCTGCAACTGTACTCATATCAGGTTCCAAATGTGTGCAAATCAACAATTACATCTATACACAGTTGCTTAAAGTGTCACTAACGCATGGCTGACAGCTAAGGGGGGCAACATTATGCTTTCCTTTTAGTTGAAAAGAGCCAGTCTAATAACTAGCACAACAGTCTTCATTGCAAAGCATAATTTATCTTGTCTTTGACCTACTGTCACGTCCATGGCGGGCGGTGGACCCTTCCCTGGGGAGGTAGGTGAGCGCGAGGGGCTTACCCGGTCCTTGGACGACAGTCGGCGGCGCGCTAACAGACGGGAGGCAGGTGCCGATGTTTGGTACAGCCGGTTTAATAGGGTCAGTCGCTTTACATTCATCAGGGCTGTTCCTTCACAGCCTTACATGCATTATGCCGACTGGTGCCGTCGGCGCTGAATGGTCCCTGGAACAGGCCCCTCCCGTCCCTGGAGGTTCTCCGTACAAGCCTTCAGTTCTGGTTCCTGTGGGCCTAGGTCTGGGCTCTTGGGGAATACCCCCCTGCTGGCCTGGGTCAGGTTGTCTGACCTTGGGAGGGCCCCTGCTGGCGCTGGGCTGGTTCCCCAGCCAGCTGTTCCCCACTGATTGTGGTCCGCTTCAATCCCCCCTTCCACGGTCCTGTTTCTCCAGAGGTCGCTTGCGGGGTCCAAGAGGGCCCTGGGCCAGGGAGGCTTTCCCTCCAACTTCCTCTGGTCAGGGTGGACCCCCGTCCCCTGCCTCTGGGGGTCTCCAGCCTTGCCCCTAGACTGGGAGGCTGTTTGTCCTCTAGTTGTCCATGGGCCTTGCTCCCCTCTGGAGAGGAGCCACCTCTCTCCTTCCCTTCCAGGCTCCTTATGAGGCCTTTTCCCTCTTGGGCTGGCCCCACCCTTCCGGCCCACGTGCCTGCCAGGTGTTCCCAGCGGGCCCTCATTCCCTCTCCTGGGTAGGTGCTCAGTGCTGGACCCCAGTCCTGCGCGCACTCTGGTTTTACTCGCGAGGAGGTCTCTACCCCAGAGGAGACCCCTACTCCTGGGAAGTTCCCAGCCACCTGGGCTGGATCCAGGTGACACCTACCTATGACTTTCTGAGTTCAGGCAAGCATAGCTGTTCCACAGATCCTGAACAGCCAAGTACCCACTTGAGACAACAGGAGAAAAGAGACCAAATTCTGCCACACACCTTTTCTGCCCCTAAACAGTCTCCAGTTGAATCTTGAAATTGTTACCCACGTGGCATTAGACTTCCGGGTAAGATTTTCTCAACAAGATGGCCTCACAGTTAATGTATAGTACTCTTCATACAGCTTTACAATTTTAAACTTTGAATTCTTCTCAGAGTCCAAAGTACTGAAAGTAAAGCGAGAAGTGACCAGTTTTCTCAGATTGGGGGGGGGGGGGGCTTAAAGCTTTAAAAGACAAGTGTTCCTCTACTGTACCACATTAGTGTAGGAACATTCCTCTTCCCAGTGATGTCTCTCTTTTCAACAATGCCCCATAATTTTGTGATTTAATAATTTTGCTTTAATTCTGTCTTGTTCTCTAATTTCTTCCTTCTTTTTAAAAGAAAATGACAACAACTAAGCTTCACCCCTTCAGGTTCATCAAGAGTTTCATACCTGAGCATGTATCGGGCTCAGTGGCTATTACACAAGAGATAATATGAAGTTATGACACATACAGATTGCTTAAATAAGCTTGGGGACTCAGATCCAAATACACTTTTCACATACTGACAGAGGCAGCAGAATACGGTGTTGCGTGACTGGGTTCATGAGTTCAGTATGTCACATGTGATAAGCATGTATTCAGGGAACACAGTTTTGGTCTTAAAAGAAATATATCTAAGATCAGATTTTAATCTAATCTGAAAACAAAAGGTGAATGTAAAAAAATATTCCATCCTAGCCACTAGCATTTGCACCCGCAGAATGCCTCTGGAATATCAAAGCATCAAGAGTATGATATATTTTGTTGCAACAGACATTCTGAAAATTTATCTGCTAGCAAAACAAGTTTTAGGATTGGCCTGATGAAGTATATTGCTAACTAAGGAGTGGTTCCAAAAGTTTCAACAATGAAATAATGCACATTCCCATACTCAGGACATTGAAACAGAATGAAGTTGTGATAAAATATGTTTCACCTCACATGTAATTGAAAAGATTTACTTTACTTTATCGCAGTGGTTCCCAAACTTTTTAACATTGGGACCCACTTTTTTAAACGACATTTTATTGGGACCCACCAAGGTTTACCAGACTTTTTAAAAAGGAGATCTAGAAAAAAATAGTATTTTGTTTGTTTATAAGTAATAACAACCAGAAAAAAGGCCCTCAAACATTTATTGACCTATATTTACACATGCTTGTAAACTTCAGGAGCTCAGTTCATTGCAAGGCAATTAGCAACTATCTTGGAAACTGCAGGAGTTGAGCTCTTTGCAGGGTAATTAGCAGACACAGTATCTAAATTCTGAATAGCCTCAGGGCTTGAGGCAATTAGTTATCTGATCTTCCATCATCTTTTAGCAACCCACCAAAAGTCAGGTCTCAACCCACCAGTGGGCCCTGACCCACAGTTTGGGGACCACTTATCTCTCTCTCTTTTGTTTGTATTAGAATTAGATTTTCCCAACATTAGACTTCAGGTTTACATCTCTGCCAGGAACACAAACAGGAAAAACCTCTGGAAAGCAAATGTCTTGGCCTCTGCCTTCCTAAAGTACTTCCAGACTCAGAACACGTATGCCATGACAGAATCTGTCCAGAAACACGCACTGAGAGATGAAGGCACATCGGATTATACATTTCTGAGTTTCCCCTACAATGCAGAGTGATGTTCTGGATACACTGAGGCTCAGTCAAGCCTCAAATCCTGAATATGATTTAAGAAGATGAACACCCAAAACCTAATCCTATCCAATTTTCCAGCATGATACAGTCACAATGCAGCCCCAAGGTAAAGGAACAAAAGTTCCTTTACTTCAAGGGGGCCACTGTGATGGCTCACTGCAGGATGCAACACATGTACCCATTAGCACGACTGCATCAGTGCTGGAAAGCTGGTTAGGATTGAGCCCTCAATAACTAAACATCATAAAACATCTAAGGAAGTTTGTATTAGGTTAGAGGCAAATGGAACATTTATCCAGTTCAATTTCTCCTTTGTCTCTTGAACTTATGAAATATGTTTTTACTTATCTATACTGCAATTTCAGTTAGTATGCATGCACGTAAAATACTGAAATACTTTCTAAAGAGAAAGGCTACTTTTTAATTTGGCTGCTTGTCGCTGCTAAATAAGTCTATATAGGAGGCTGCTCTATTAAGGAAAGGAAAAGAAAAACTCTTCTGCACAGTAAGAACTTTGGCCTAATGAAATAAAAAAGTTAAACTTATGTACACAAACATGTGAGAAAGTTTTTCCAGAGGAGGAATCCAAACGAAATGAAGAAAATGCTATTTGTTGAGGCTCAAAATTCAGCCGGTCTGAAATTTCCCTCAATAAGCTAAATCTGGGTGTGTACAGTTTAGAGAGCTGTTTTCCCATTTATTACAGATGAAATTGTTACCTCTTCTGTACCACCCGCAGCTTCAGGGTCATGAATAGTACACAGTGGTCCAGACTTCCATGCTTCCTTATCCCCACAATCACAAAACCCTCCTCCAGTAGAAGTGTGCATCTGAAACAATTAAGACCATCATACACAAGATCACCTCCAAAGTTCATTTCAATAGTCACAACACTCCTTGTCTCCATAACAGCATTAAAAATGGACATCCTGCACAAAATACAATTGTGCATCCAAAGGTATGCTATAAGAACATTCACTGCACATACAACTTGATCCAGAATTGTTTTAAACCAGAAAAAATGAAAACAAAGAAAACATGTAAATTATGGATGAGGATATGAAAGGACCACATCACCAACGTTAGTATACTTTGTGGGGGAATCATCCTTGGTAACAAACTAGCATCTTTCTATACTCTCTCAGTTTATAGTTACTACAACCTATGCACATGTAATTTAGAAGTTCTATTGAAAACAATTCAGTCAGGTCACAACAAATGTGCATTTACCTGAGTGAATTCAAGCGTGCGTGCTCAGAAACAAAAAAAAGAGAGAGGGAAAAAACAACAGTTCAAATAATGCAGATGATTCTGCCCAATGTTCATTCACTGGGTAAATGCCCCAGACTGACTATGAGATGGGAGAATGTATCTGCTATTCCTTCAAATGACTTGGATCCCACATGTCTCTCACAGGGTGATTTTTAGTTTTTAAATAGCTAGTACATACTTTTCAGATTTAACTATAAACCTGTGTCTTGTATGAATTTCAATAAATGTGTTCGCCCTCCCCCCCAAAAAGAGATAGAGAAACAACACTTTAAGTAGCGCAGACAATTCTGCCCACCATTTATATTATTTTATATATGCCTCATAGCAAACCTAAAGTGAGAGAATGAAGCTGCAGTTTCCTCAATTTCTGAGTGCCTCCCGTACTGTGCTCTAAAGAGATAGTATGCATTTGTGGTATTTAAGGGAGCTTCAACTATGCACAATTTGGGCTTCATATGCCAACCTCAGAATAAGATGCAGGCCAACTGTATATGCAATATTTGCCTTACGCGCTGACTTCAGAAACTAGTCACATGTAAGATGCAACCTGACTGTATATTACAACAAGAAAAATTTTCTACCTTGTAACGATGGTTTTTGTGAATACTATTCTGGAAACAATCCATGCAAAGTACACAAGTTGGATCAATTGCACAGTCCCTGCAATAAAAATAAGTAGTTGGTGTAAGTGTATAACCACCACCTCATCCAAGATCTCACAAAGCCACCACAGTTCAACAGCGTTGCCACAATAGATGTAACAGACAATGTACTGAATTTATCATCCCAGTCCAGGGGTGCTCAAAGTTTTTGGCAGGAGAGCCACAACATCTCTCTGACACTGTGTCAGGGGCCGGAAAAAAAAGAATTAATTTACATTTCAAATTTAAATAAATTTACATAAATGAATATATTAGAGACCGAAAATGAATGAATGAATTCCATCCAGTTTATGATCCCATCCACCCTACTAAGGGGGGGGGGGGTCTTCATGCCAGCTTATGATCCCATCCATCCTAGTAAGGAGGGGGTCTTCATGCCAGCTTATGATCCCATCCACCCTAGTAAGGGGGGGGAACTTCATGCCAGTTTATGATCCCATTCTCACACACACACGCACGGGGGGGGGGGGGATCTTCCACACTTTCACATACCCGATTGCTCACCTGCCCCCCCCACCCTCCCCTCCTTTGTTTGCCTGGGCTGCCTACCTGCCTGCCCATGTGCTGCTGCTTCCTGCCTGCCTGCCTGGCCGGCCAGCCAACCAGCCCTCCCTCGCTCCGGAGGGAGACGTGCTGCTAGCTGGGCTGGGTTCCCCTCCCTCGTGATCTCTCTCTCCCCCCCCCCCGGCTTAGGTTGCAGGAGGGGAGGAGAGGGGAGGGGAGGGGAGCTGAGCCAAATGGAGCAGAGAAGAGCCCAACCCAGCCCAGCCCCTGGGCAAGAAAGGAGACGAGCCCAGCCTGCTTGCAGGACCTTTTATAGTGGGAAGTAATGAGAGACCTGCAAGTCTCACGTTACCTTCCCACTATAAAAGGCCCTGCAAGGCAGCTGGGCTCGTCTTTCCTTCGCTGCCAGTGAGCTCAGCGGCAGCAAGGGAAAGCAAGGCGCAGAGCTCACGCGGCAGGCCAGCGCGGGCTGGGGGGAGGGCCGAGTGCCCACTGGAGTTGGGGGGCCCCCTGGGGGCCAGATGGGGACCCACAGCGGGCCGCAAGTGGCCCACGGGCCGGGGTTTGGGCACCCCTGTCCCAGTCTAATGTATGTCTGTTACATATACATGATTAATATTTTGGTCATGTTAGGTTAAATTATGATGACTATAATTAAGAAATTCTACATATACTTTCCCACCACTCTTCTGAGATATTCATCGCAAGATATGGATTTTACAATATTTCCCTTTGAAGTGAAAGCAAATCACCTCCTCCTATATGCCTTCCACAGGACTTTCATGTGACAATTACTTCCCTAAAGCCCTCAGAAAACAAAAAGGTATTTTGGAGATTAAGGACCAAAGTTACAAACTATATACTATATTGTTTTGTTGTACCACAGTAGGAAACATTAAATATAAGAGGACTAATATTCACCTGCAGGAATAAGTTGTCTCACCACCTTTGAACACCTTCCCACAGAGTTGAGGGGTGCCACTCTGTCGCAGCTTTTCCAGACAAATGTCTGGATCTTCCCCAAACAAATACCACTCCAGAGGATACAGTATGGTCTTCTGAGTCATTTCTTCTTCCTTTTCTGGCAAGGGATCCATCTCTGTAAAATAGATGTCTGGAACTACCTTTGCCAAATGTTGAAAGAAGGCAGCATGAAAGTCAAGTTTTTCATCCCACCACTGCAAACAACAGGAAACAGGAATACAGAAATTAAAACAGCAAGGAAACAAAAACTCTTTCAACACCAACATTTTGCATTCAAGATGCACTTCATGCCAGCTTATAGGAAACTTCTATACATGCACTTCTATAGGAAAAACAAAACAAACTGATTTTGAATTATAACAGATCCCAAAGGGTAACCATTGTGACAATATCAATTGGAATAAATGTGGTTCTGTTTCAATGTCTGGTTTTGGATAATAGACTATGGGCACAATCCTAACCCCTTATGTCAGTGATTTCCAGCACTGACTTAAGGGCAATGCAGCTCTGAGATAAGGGAACAAACATTTGCTTACTTTGAGGAGGCCTCTGTGAGTGACACCCAACTGCAGGATGCAGCACATGTCCCATTGGCATCGCTAAACCAGTGCTAGAAAGCACTGACATAAGGGGTTAGGATTGCGCCCTATGATGTACTCTCTGAGTGGTGGCAGAAAGCAATTAAATACGGGAAATGGACAAATACATTTTGATATTGAGAGGACCATCACACAGAATCATAGATTGTTGGAAGGGACATTGAAGGTTATCTAATTCAGTGCAGGCATAATTGCACTGAAATTCATTTTATGGATAGCACAGTACGACTGTGCAATAAAAAATAATTTCTCAGTACTAGACAACTGCTTTTTGCTGCCCAAACCTACATGCTTATAGCAGTTCCCCCCCAGTGCGATTATCCCTGTCTATAGCCAAGCCCTACAAAACAATCATGTTTCATTTTCTTGGACACAGATTTACACCCAGCATTCTTAACACTACAACAGACAACCAACCAAGTAAAGAAAATGTTTGAGATGGCCTAAGGGCGCCATACTATTCTGCGCTGGAACAGGCAAGCCAAGAGGCATGCACTGTACCCAGTGCAGAATAGGGGCCAGAATCAGCTCAGCCAGAGGCAAGGGGAATTCCCTTACCCCTAGGTAAGGCGCCCTGGCCCCAATGGGTCTCCTCAGACTTGCACCACCTCCTGAGGTTGCACAAGTCCAAAGAGAGCGAACTCCCCAGGAACAGGGGTTGGGATCTGGCAGACCAAGGGGGTGAGAAAGGAAGACACTGCCAAGGCAATGAGAGAGCCCAACTGCCATGGGAGCCACCCTATCAGCAGTTTCTGCCAAGACTGAACTATCCTGTATCTTGAAAATATGATCAAGATTTGCATATTTTCTCTTTTGTCATTTGGAGTTTATGAGTTCCCAAGCAAGAAAGAAGAACTTATGTCTGGTTATCACCCAGTGGCATAGTTAAGAGGGTGCAGGGGGTAGCAGTTGCACCGGGCAGCAAGCTTTAGGGGACAACAAGCTGAGCTTGACAGGAGTGGCCAAAATTGTGAAAAAATTTGGTATGTACAAATAATACCATCATGTTATACATCATTGGAAAGGTAATTTAAAGCAGAATGCAATGAAACAAATCCCATTTGAATATCTGTATTCTACCAAAAGTTATGGCCAATTTAGTATTGTATTGGCAACCTTCAGTCTCGAAAGACTATGGTATCGCGCTCTGAAAGGTGGTTCTGGCACAGCGTCTAGTGTGGCTGAAAAGGCCAATCCGGGAGTGACAATCCCTTCCACACCGGGAGCAAGTGCAGTCTGTCCCTGGTCTGTCTCCCTGGCTATGGGCCTTCCTTCTTTGCCTCTTAGCCTCAGACTGTTGGCAAAGTGTCTCTTCAAACTGGGAAAGGCCATGCTGCACAGCCTGCCTCCAAGCGGGACGCTCAGAGGCCAGGGTTTCCCACTTGTTGAGGTCCATCCCTAAGGCCTTCAGATCCCTCTTGCAGATGTCCTTGTATCGCAGCTGTGGTCTACCTGTAGGGCGCTTTCCTTGCACGAGTTCTCCATAGAGGAGATCCTTTGGGATCCGGCCATCATCCATTCTCACGACATGACCAAGCCAACGCAGGCGTCTCTGTTTCAGCAGTGAATACATGCTAGGGATTCCAGCACGTTCCAGGACTGTGTTGATTGGAACTTTGTCCTGCCAGGTGATGCCGAGGATGCGTCGGAGGCAGCGCATGTGGAAAGCGCTCAGTTTCCTCTCCTGTTGTGGGCGAAGAGTCCATGACTCGCTGCAGTACAGAAGTGTACTCAGGACGCAAGCTCTGTAGACCTGGATCTTGGTATGTTCCGTCAGCTTCTTGTTGGACCAGACTCTCTTTGTGAGTCTGGAAAACGTGGTAGCTGCTTTACCGATGCGCCTGTTTAGCTCGGCATCGAGAGAATGAGTGTCGGAGATCGTTGAGCCAAGGTACACAAAGTCATGGACAACCTCCAGTTCATGCTCAGAGATTGTAATGCAGGGAGGTGAGTCCACATCCTGAACCATGACCTGTGTTTTCTTCAGGCTGATTGTCAGTCCAAAATCTTGGCAGGCCTTGCTAAAACGATCCATGAGCTGCTGGAGATCTTTGGCAGAGTGGGTAGTGACAGCTGCATCGTCGGCAAAGAGGAAGTCACGCAGACATTTCAGCTGGACTTTGGATTTTGCTCTCAGTCTGGAGAGGTTGAAGAGCTTTCCGTCTGATCTGGTCCGGAGATAGATGCCTTCTGTTGCAGTTCCAAAGGCCTGCTTCAGCAGGACAGCGAAGAAAATCCCAAACAAGGTTGGTGCAAGAACACAGCCCTGCTTCACTCCGCTTCGGATGTCAAAAGGGTCTGATGTGGAGCCATCGAAGACAACAGTGCCCTTCATGTCCTTGTGGAAAGATCTGATGATGCTGAGGAGCCTGGGTGGACATCCAATCTTGGGGAGAATCTTGAAGAGGCCGTCTCTGCTGACCAGGTCGAAAGCCTTTGTGAGATCTATGAAGGCTATAAAGAGTGGCTGTCGTTGTTCCCTGCATTTCTCCTGCAGTTGTCTAAGGGAGAATACCATATCAGTGGTGGACCTGTTGGCTCGGAATCCACACTGCGATTCTGGATAGACGCTCTCTATCTCTATCAACTTTTGATAGAGATCTCTATCTCTATCAACTTTTATAGAGTTGTATGGCCAATTAACCAGAAAACAAAAACACAACTGCCTTATGGAACAAAAAGTGGATTTTCTTAACGCAAAACTGACCCATGAGACTGATTGTTCTGAGATGTTGTTATGATACAGCATGGAACCAATAAGGAGTTAATATGTGTCAGCTCTCATTTCCATGTATCATAACACAGCTACTTTCGCTAACTAGTAAAGAGGCACTTTTTCAAGTGGTGCTCCTCTTATATTTAGCAGGGGGAGAATAGCCATCCGTCTTCATCCCAGCACAGTGTCCCTAACTAATAAGGGGCACACTTTTTATTTATTTACTTAATTAAATTTGATTTTGTCATGGAGGGGGGCTACAAAATCTTCTTTGATCCCAGGTATCATATAGATGTTTTAGCTATGCCACTGGCTGGGGAGAGATAGCAGATCATGTGTGTGGTGAACTGTCTGGGGGAGAAGGCAGGTTTCCCCCCAATTTGCACTTTTTAAAAAGCCCGAGTGTGATATCACTTCCGGTTGTGACATCACTTCCTGGGCATCATTTTGAGCTCTGCACCAGGCTACATGTTTATTAGCTACGCGACTGTTATCACCCGCTCAACAATGTCACTTTCTGCTTAATGACATCACTTCTGGCCCTCAGCAAGCGCAATGACTGCTTTTCCATCCACTATATGAAATGAGTTTGACACCCCTGGCCTAAGTGGTGCCCAGGAAACACATACTATAGAATGGTAGCAGAGAAAATTATGAGACACAACTTGAAACCAACAGCTATCAATAAAAACCATTCCAAAAGGTTCATCCGTGATCTACCAACGATATTTCTCTCAAAGCCCTGGGGTAGTATTCTTGTTCTTGTTTCCAGATAGTCCTAATGAAAAATGACTGCAAACCAGCAACAGACTACCTGACAAAAACACATGTGCAGAGACTAGGCCCTGCAACAAACCCAGATGCCAACTTTGTCCCACAACTACTCAGGCGCTATTACAGGAACTAATAACATTAGCCATACTATTAAGAGCTCATTCAGTGGCACAACATCCAATGTTCCATTTGTTATCACCTGCCAGCAATTCTATTAGCACAGCAAGACAAACAACATTACTAGTAATTGCTGTTGCATGCATTTGACTCTTCAGAAAAATGAGACAGACCTATTGCTACTCTTTGCTTTTTATGGCCTCATGGCCCCACTGATTACCAACTTTTTAAAAATATAGCCATGCATATATACATGTGACAAGTGAAGACACCATTCCTGTGATAAAGCGAGCTCTATTCCATGAAAAATCGGCACAGATAGTGGTGATCCAGCCCCCTGCCACCTCATGCTGCTCCTTCCTCAAGCGGCACCTTTAAACAAATCATGAACTGTGGAACTGGATTACTACCTTCCATGTGGTTTTTGGGGGGAGGTGACACATGGCAATGGATCACGAGTAGTGTCAGTGGGGGCTTCAAGTTGGGCTATCCCTAGGTTGCTGCATACCTTTTGCTCAAGAAGCTGCATCCTGATTTGGGAATTTTATTCTGTTTTGTTTGTTTGTTTCCCTGCCTTTCCCATGTTAAAGCAAATGCCCAAGGTGGAGGAAACTTTCAAAAGATTCTGAGAAACCAGATTCAAGAGAACCTCTTTAACATTTTCAATCTGCTGTCAGACAACAGTCTGGGTAACAGTGTAACAGTGGTTATTAATAGACAAAAGCTATCTTTTGGTGAGCAGAAAAGGGATCAAAGTTGCTCCATCTACAGAGGGCTGGAGGGAAGCAGTGACAGACTGGTGTGAAAGTTACCTAGTCAGTTTGCTGCTTCCTGCAACTCTCCTCTTAATAACAGCCGCATCGGTTGCATCATGAATGGGATGGTTGTGCAAAAATCACTTTAAAGTTCTTGCTATCTCATTCTCCAATAAGATTATAATTTCATTTCCAAATCATATTCCCTTTTTCTAAAACTTGATTGTGCAATGAACACTGAAATATACTTTTTGGTGACATCAAACTATACCAGTGGTTCCCAAACTTTTTCAGCTGGTGAATTCAGCTTTTTCACCTTGATCTACTGGGCCAATGGATGTGGCTCCCCATTAGGGCTACAATCCTATACATTGTATAGAGTGGCGAGTTTTTTGCAAGAATTCTGTGGCCACCTAGCTGGTTTCCACAGGTCCCAAGGAGCCACAGCTCACAGTTTGAGAACCACTGAACTATACAATTGTTTTGCAATAACTCAATAAGGAAGCAATCTCAACTGTGTTATTTTACTCTGTTCTAAAATAAATATTAATTTTACAAAATCTAAATTTATCATTGTACTATTCCTTCTGTTGATTCTAATGAACTTTGAACCAGATATATATTTCCATGAATTCGTATCAGCAACCATCACCAACTTTTCAGGAATAAAAGAATCTCAGAAAAATATGCTCCTGGAACAGCATATTTCAAATAATCTGCAGTCATAGTAATTAACATTTTACTTTTTCAAATACAAACAACTCAATCCAATGCATGTTCACTCAGAAGTAAGTCCCACAGAATTCAGGAGATTTAGGGCACAATCCTAACCCCTTATGTCAGTGCTTTTCAGCACTGGCATAGCGGTGCCAATGGGACTTGTGCTGCATCCTGCAGTTGGGTGTCACTCATGGAGGCCTCCTCAAAGTAATGGCATGTTTGTTCCCTTACCTTGGAGCTGCATTGTCCTTACCTCAGTGCTGGAAAGCACTAACATAAGGGGTTAGGATTGCGCTGTCACTCTAAGTGCACAGGATTACATTACTGGTCTCACATGTCTCTAGAAAAGTTGTAATTAATCCAAACATGATAGTGTATATTGTGATTAAACAGTGTACACACCATCAACTGCCTACAGAGAAAACAATGCCCCACTGCTTCATGACAAACTCCTGAAGCCGGAGGGAAGACAAAGGGAAGAGTGGCCAAGTCTTCCCAGTGAAGACAAGCTAAAATTCTGGGAAAATTTTGGTTTCAGCTAAGATGGAAGGAGTGAACAGAAGAGATAAGATGTTCTCCCTTTTTCATAATACTTCTTTTTAGATCTGTTGTTCACTGAAATTGTCTGCATTCACTCTGTTTCATTATTTTATTTATTTATTATGGTTCGTTTTAGAATGTTTGTAATACTTGTTCTATATCATATGTTGCAAGATACCTTAATGGTCCTTTAGGTGGGACAAAAAGGCAGACTAAAAATCTTTTAAATAAATTTAAAGACACCAAATGAAATCAGTCAGTTAAAAACAGAGCAAAAGGAAGCCCTGTTTTACACACCGCATAATTTCCCCCAGGAATTCATTACTAAAGGATGTAATAAAGGGGAAAAAGTCTATCAACAGTTATTAGCCAGGATAGTAAAAAGTTACCTACATGTTCAGAGGCAAGATAACATCTGAATACCAGATGCCAGGGACAAACCATAGCCAAGGGAACACTGCCTCAATGCTCTCTTGTAAGCTTCTTGGAGCCATCTAGTTTCTTGGAGCCCTTGTTGGCAACAGGAGACTGGAGTAAATGGATCCCAGGCTGGCCTACCAGATCTTTACATTTTCATGACCTTCAGCCAAGAGAAAGGTGCTGCATGCCTCCTGCCCTACAAAACTTTTCACAAGCCCTGGTTCTTGACAGCATTTGAGGAAATGGAATAGGCTTGCATTTGTTTAAATAACTCGTGTCATTTTCCCCCAATTCTGGTAAACTCCAAATGGTTAACATTTAGAAGGCTGACAACATCTAAAATATAGCCATCAACATTAAAAACGATTTTAGATCATTAAAATATTTTAAGCCAACCAATAAAATGTAAAATATTGTCAAATAATAAAACCCACAGACACCCACTAAACCAGACAATATCTCATACGAACATTAGATTCTGCCCAAAAGGAGAGTTCAACAGAGAACCAGAAACAGAACTTAGCCAGTCACTTAAATGTTGATACAAAACAGGCACCTAAAAGTTTCACAAGGGAGAAAATTTCAAAGGGCCAAGGTTATAAATTCTGCCACTCATCCTTGAAGTAAGAGCTTGGAGCAGGGCATTCACATCAGAAAAGGGAGTTCACATGGGCAGAGGCATTCTCTAAATGGCAAACCTGAACTAGGTTGTTCAAAAACCCTAAGCAATTTTTAGGTATGATGAGTTCAACAGACCGTAGCCATTAATGAAACATCAAATGCCAAAAAAAAGGGAGTATAGCTCTCTTCCTAGACTTAGTGGGAAAAAC
Source organism: Tiliqua scincoides (assembly GCF_035046505.1). NCBI lineage: Eukaryota > Metazoa > Chordata > Lepidosauria > Squamata > Scincidae > Tiliqua > Tiliqua scincoides. The sequence continues at coordinate 17,133,706 of NC_089821.1, forward strand.
CTCCTTCCTTAATCCTCTGATAGCAGTGCAATCACATAAATTAAATCAACTCTGGTTAACACCCTGACACCCTCACTAAATGATCAGTTGTGTTGCTCTGTTCATTTACTGCTTGGAAAAGGGAGGAACACAACAACATTCTAGCTTAGTAAGGAAGTGAATTAGAAGAACATCACCTTGCTATATTTGTCATGTTATAGGCTCATGAAGATGAATCACTATATCAAGCAGATTGCTAAGTGCTACAAGTTAGATCTGCTTTCTGCGTCTTGCAAAACAGTTTCTAATATTTACATCACAGTTGCATAGGAATACAGTATAAACTTAAACAATTAAAAAATCTCATTGCAGTTCCCATTCAAAGCCCAAAGATCAGCATCAGAAAATAACACCAAAACATAGTTTCATCCAATCTCAAAAGTTTCCTTCAGAGAAATCAATGCAAACATGCTAAACCATTGATGCTGCTTCTTATACATGCGAAACAAGGGAACACAGGCTGAGCACATACTTAAAGTGCCAGGAAGGCCTTGCTGCTCAGATCTTCTTGACCAATTCTAGTAAGCATGACACAGAATTCAAAAGGACAACTCTTTTTTTCTTATCAGCTCCCCCCACCTCATGCTTACACAAAGGAGCCTCATAGAAATTTGACAAGCAACTGCACCTTCCCCAAAGTTATCTTATCTGCCTTGCAAAACACTGGCACAACCTTAAGAGTTTCCTGCCCTCAAGGGAAAACAGGCCATTTTAGGCTCTTGACTCCAGCCATTGACTCCAACTCAGATGCAAATTCCAGACACTGAAAACATATGCTAAACCAGTGTTCTGGCTCTCTTGAGCAACAGGATGTCCCAATGGAGCCTTCCCAAGAAGTTGTGATTCCAACTATTTCCTCAATCCTTCAACTTAATCCTATGATCCCGTTTGTCTCACCACTGCTCCTTCTCCAATTTCCTGATACCCACAAACCCCTCTTGCCCCTCCCCCTGCATCCCGTTTGTCTCACCACTGCTCCTTCTCCAATTTGAGTGCCTGCCAGTGCTGGAGGAGCTTGACAGCGCAGCTCCAGCTATGCTGGAGGAGTTGCTGCAGCTGTGCTGGGGGAGCAAATTGAGTGCCTGCCTGTGCTGGAGGAGCTTGACAGTGAACCAACCCTAGAAGAACTTCACGTGGCCCTGGACTCCCTTGCCTTTGGCAAGGCACCTGGAAAAAGACAGCATCCCTGCTGAAGTCCTAAAGTGCTGCAAAGAGATCATCATCACTGAGCTGCATGAAATCCTCTGTCTCTGCTGGAGAGAAGGTGGAGTACCTCAAGACATGAGGGATGCAAACATCATCACGCTGTACAAGAACAAAGGCGACAGGGGTGACTGCAATAACTACCCTGGCAACTCTCTCCTTAGCTTTGTAGGAAAGTTGTTTGCCCGAGTTGCACTAAAGAGGCTCCAGGTACTTGCAGACAGGTTTATTCAGAATCACAGTGCGGATTCCGAACCAACAGGTCCACCACTGATATGGTATTCTCCCTTAGACAACTGCAGGAGAAATGCAGGGAACAGCAACAGCCACTCTTTATAGCCTTCATAGATCTCACGAAGGCTTTCAACCTGGTCAGCAGAGACGGCCTCTTCAAGATTCTCCCCAAGATTGGATGTCCACCCAGGCTCCTCAGCATCATCTGATCCTTCCACAAGGACATGAAGGGCACTGTTGTCTTCGATGGCTCCACATCAGACCCCTTTGACATCCGAAGCGGCGTGAAGCAGGGCTGTGTTCCTGCACCAACCTTGTTTGGGATTTTCTTCGCTGTCCTGCTGAAGCAGGCCTTTGGAACCGCAACAGAAGGCATCTATCTCCAGACCAGATCAGACGGAAAGCTCTTCAACCTCTCCAGACTGAGAGCAAAGTCCAAAGTCCAGCTGAAATGCCTGCATGACTTCCTCTTTGCTGACGATGCAGCTGTCACTACCCACTCTGCCAAAGATCTCCAGCAGCTCATGGATCGTTTTAGCAAGGCCTGCCAAGATTTTGGACTGACAATCAGCCTGAAGAAAACACAGGTCATGGTTCAGGATGTGGACTCACCTCCCTGCATTACAATCTCGGTGCATGAACTGGAGGTTGTCCATGACTGTGTGTACCTTGGCTCAACGATCTCTGACACTCTTTCTCTCGATACTGAACTAAACAAACGCATCGGTAAAGCAGCTACCAGGTTTTCCAGACTCACAAAGAGAGTCTGGTCCAACAAGAAGCTGACGGAACATACCAAGATCCAGGTATACAGAGCTTGCGTCCTGAGTACACTTCTGTACTGCAGCGAGTCATGGACTCTTCGCTCACAACAGGAGAGGAAACTGAACGCTTTCCACATGCGCTGTCTCCGACGCATTCTCGGCATCACCTGGCAGGACAAAGTTCCAAACAACACAGTCCTGGAACAAGCTGGAATCGCTAGCATATATGCACTGCTGAAACAGAGACACCTGCATTGGCTCGGTCATGTCGTGAGAATGGATGATGGCCGGATCCCAAAGGATCTCCTCTATGGCGAACTCGTGCAAGGAAAGCGCCCTACAGGTAGACCACAGCTGCGATACAAGGACATCTGCAAGAGGGATCTGAAGGCCTTAGGGGTGGACCTCAACAAGTGGGAAACCCTGGCCTCTGAGCGTCCCGCTTGGAGGCAGGCTGTGCAGCATGGCCTTTCCCAGTTTGAAGAGACACTTGGCCAACAGTCTGAGGCTAAGAGGCAAAGAAGGAAGGCCCATAGCCAGGGAGACAGACCAGGGACAGACTGCACTTGCTCCCGTTGTGGAAGGGATTGTCACTCCCGAATTGGCCTTTTCAGCCACACTAGACGATGTTCCAAAACCACCTTTCAGAGTGCGATACCATAGTCTCTCAAGACTGATGGTTGCCAACAATCCTATGATACCTTCCTGGAGACAAAAAGATTGTACTGACGCTAAAAGCTGGGGGGGTGGGCTATGAAGAGACTTCAATAGAGAAAAGGTACTTCAGTGCAAACACTTAAATGTGCATGGTATTCTACTAATATAAAGGGCATATGTACATTTTTTAAATGTATCCTGGGGGCTGGGGATAAGAACAGGCCCTCAGTTTGGCTGTACTTGTCCTTGTAAGAGGCGACCAAACAGCCACCGGGTAGATGGGACTCATCAGCCTAGGAAGGCAGCTCATCTAAGAGAAGGAAACTCTGACCTCAAACCTCCACTACCTTGTGGCTATATCCAGTTGTGGAAAAGGCTTCAGGAGTCAACCTTGAGGCAAAATCAGGAGCCGGAGTCCCTGAGGCAGTTCGCGGCTGTACACAGTCACGCTCTGGCAACTCCTGCGAAGCCGCTGGAACCAACCGTATTGGCTTCTGCCTTTCCATTGGATCATTCCAGCGACGTGGAGAGGGGGGATTTGCTGCATGGGTAACAGCCTATCCTTCATACCTTCTTTACCCAGGCTTCGCGCACTGGAGAGGACACTCCAACTTCACCATACGGCATCGGCACAACACGGGAAGCAGCAGTTTACCGGTTATAAGTCTTTGCTCGACTGGCGTAGAGCATGACACCAGGGGCTGCTTCCGACGGTGGAAGAGATCATTGCATCTCATTGGGCAGCTACCGCCTGCCTTAAGCTGGGCAGTCCCCAGCCAGTAAGGTGTTGCCTCGCCACGGTCCGTTAACCTCATGGGGTTTAGGGTGAAAACCGACAAGCGGGTTGACAACTCTGCACCATGCAACAGAAAACAGAAAACTACTGCCCTAAAGCTGGGCACCTGGAACGTTAGGACAATGACACCTGGCTTCTCTGATGACCTGCAAGAAATAGACAACGCATGTAAAACAGCTGTCATCGACATGGAGCTGAGCAGATTGCAGATGGACATCGTCGCCCTTCAAGAGACGAGGCTGCCAGATTCCGGATCTGTCAAGGAGAGAAATTTCTCATTTTTCTGGCAGGGAAAACCACCAAACGAAACCAGGGAACATGGCATTGGCTTTGCGGTCAGAAATACCCTGCTGAAATCCATCATCCCACCTACTGTGGGAAGTGAAAGAATTTTGTCCCTGCAGCTCCAGTCATCAGCAGGACCTGTCACTCTCATCAGTGCTTATGCACCGACTCTGTCGTCTCCAGCAGAAGCCAAAGACAAATTCTATGATGACCTGGCCACCACTATCAAGAAGATCCCCATAAAAGAGCCAATGTTCATCCTCGGCGATTTCAATGCTAGAGTTGGTGCTGATAACAGTTCATGGCCCACTTGCTTAGGTCAGTTCGGCACAGGGAGGATGAACGAAAATGGCCAACGCCTGCTAGAGTTTTGCTGTCATCACGGTCTCTGTGTCAGCAACACGTTCTTCAACACAAAGCCCCAACATAGAGTCTCTTGGAGACACCCGAGATCAAAGCACTGGCACCAGCTCGACCTGATCCTCACCAGACGCTCCAGCCTTCCCAGCATCAAGATCACACGTAGTTATCAGGGTGCTGCCTGCGACATTGACCATTCCCTGGTGTGCAGCAGAGTGAAACTGCAAACAAAGCGACTGTATCACACGAAAAAGGAAGGAAAACCTCGCATTGATACCAGCAAGACCCGGGATCAGAGAAAAGTGGAGGAATTTGCACGAGCGCTTGAGGAATCTCTTCCAGGCCTGGCCGACGCAAACGCATGCAACAGATGGGAACATTTCAAGAATACCGTTTACAACACCACCTTGTCCATATTCGGCAAGAAGACCAACAAGGCGGCAGACTGGTTTGAAGCCCACTCTGAGGAGTTGACACCAGTCATTGAGGAAAAGAGGAGAGCTCAAGCAGCATACAAGGCCATATTCATTTAAATATTGTCCATATTCGGCAAGAAGACCAACAAGGCGGCAGACTGGTTTGAAGCCCACTCTGAGGAGTTGACACCAGTCATTGAGGAAAAGAGGAGAGCTCAAGCAGCATACAAGGCCTGTCCCAGTGAGCGCAACCTGCAGGTCCTCCGAGCTGCTCGCAGCAAAGTCCAACAGACTGCCAGGAGATGTGCTAACGACTACTGGCTCCAGTTCTGTTCCCAGATACAGATAGCAGCTGACACGGGCAACATCAAGGGGATGTATGATGGTATCAAGCGGGCCCTAGGTCCAACATAGAAGAAAATTTCCCCTCTGAAGTCTGTCGCAGGCGAGGTCATCCAGGATCGGGTGCAACAGATGGAACACTGGGTGCAGCACTATTCTGAGCTATATTCCAGAGAGAATGTAGTCACCAAAGAAGCACTGAACAACATTGAGTGCCTGCCTGTGCTGGAGGAGCTTGACAGTGAACCAACCCTAGAAGAACTTCACGTGACCCTGGACACCCTTGCCTTTGGCAAGGCACCTGGAAAAAGACAGCATCCCTGCTGAAGTCCTAAAGTGCTGCAAAGAGATCATCATCACTGAGCTGCATGAAATCCTCTGTCTCTGCTAGAGAGAAGGTGGAGTACCTCAAGACATGAGGGATGCAAACATCATCACGCTGTACAAGAACAAAGGTGACAGGGGTGACTGCAACAACTACCGCGGCATCTCTCTCCTTAGCGTTGTAGGAAAGCTGTTTGCCCGAGTTGCACTAAAGAGGCTCCAGGTACTTGCAGACAGCGTCTATCCAGAATCGCAGTGTGGATTCTGAGCCAACAGGTCCACCACTGATATGGTATTCTCCCTTAGACAACTGCAGGAGAAATGCAGGGAACAACGACAGCCACTCTTTATAGCCTTCATAGATCTCACAAAGGCTTTCGACCTGGTCAGCAGAGACGGCCTCTTCAAGATTCTCCCCAAGATTGGATGTTCACCCAGGCTCCTCAGCATCATCAAATCATTCCACAGGATTTGTCTTCGATGGCTCCACATCAGACCCCTTTGACATCCGAAGCGGCGTGAAGCAGGGCTGTGTTCTTGCGCCAACCTTGTTTGGGATTTTCTTCACCATCCTGCTGAAGCAGGCCTTTGGAACCGCAACAGAAGGCATCTATCTCCGGACCAGATCAGACGGAAAGCTCTTCAACCTCTCCAGACTGAGAGCAAAGTCCAAAGTCCAGCTGAAATGCCTGCGTGACTTCCTCTTTGCTGACGATGCAGCTGTCACTACCCACTCTGCCAAAGATCTCCAGCAGCTCATGGATCGTTTTAGCAAGGCCTGCCAAGATTTTGGACTGACAATCAGCCTGAAGAAAACACAGGTCATGGTTCAGGATGTGGACTCACCTCCCTGCATTACAATCTCGGTGCATGAACTGGAGGTTGTCCATGACTTTGTGTACCTTGGCTCAACGACCTCTGACACTCTTTCTCTCGATACCGAGCTAAACAAGCGCATCGGTAAAGCAGCTACCACGTTTTCCAAACTCACAAAGATTGTCTGGTCCAACAAGAAGCTGACGGAACATACCAAGATCCAGGTCTACAGAGCTTGCGTCCTGAGTACACTTCTGTACTGCAGCGAGTCATGGACTCTTCGCTCACAACAGGAGAGGAAACTGAACGCTTTCCACATGCGCTGCCTCCGACGCATTCTCGGCATCACCTGGCAGGACAATGTTCCAAACAACACAGTCCTGGAACGAGCTGGAATCCCTAGCATGTATGCACTGCTGAAACAGAGACACCTGCATTGGCTCCGTCATGTTGTGAGAATGGATGATGGCCGGATCCCAAAGGATCTCCTCTATGGAGAACTCATGCAAGGAAAGCGCCCTACAGGTAGACCACAGCTGTGATACAAGGACATCTGCAAGAGGGATCTGAAGGCCTTAGGAGTGGACCTCAACAGGTGGGAAACCCTGGCCTCTGAGCGGCCCGCTTGGTGGCAGGCTGTGCAACATGGCCTTTCCCAGTTTGAAGAGACACTTTGCCAACAGTCTGAGGCTAAGAGGCAAAGAAGGAAGGCCCATAGCCAGGGAGACAGACCAGGGACAGACTGCACTTGCTCCCAGTGTGGAAGGGAGTGTCACTCCCGAATTGGCCTTTTCAGCCACACTAGACGCTGTTCCAGAACCACAATTCAGAGCGTGATACCATAGTCTTTCGAGACTGAAGGTTGCCAACAATATGTACATTTTTAAAAAATCTGCTTTCCTGTTTAAAAGATCGAGGAACCAAATATTTTTCTACTCATTGTTCACATGTATTTTAAAGGGAAAAGGAATGATTTAAAAGGGTACATATCCAGTGTACATAGCCCTCATATTCTTAGTGTATATGTCAATGCTCTCAAAATACTCCAAACCAGATCAGTTTTCTACCTTTGCCTACACTGAAAACAAAAATCTGAAGCACAATCTATTTGCATCCACAACAATCAATGAGCCCAAAATTGAATGCAACTAGCGACTAAGATGATTACTGGGCTGGGGTACCTTCCTTATGAGGAAAGGCTAGTTGGGCCTTTTCAGCCTAGAAAAGAGGCGCCTGAGGGGGGACATGATTGAGACAAAATTATGCACTGGAAGGATAAAGTGGATAGAGAGATACTCTTTACACTCTCACATAACACCAGAACCAGGGGACATCCACTAAAATTGAGTGTTGGGAGAGTTAGGACAGACAAAAGAAAATATTTCTTTACTCAGCATGTGGTTGGTCTGTGGAACTCCTTGCTGCAGGATGTGGTTATGGTATCTGGCCTGGATGCCTTTAAAAGGGGATTGGACAAGTTTCTGGAGGAAAAATCCATGATGTGTATGTGCAACCTCCTGATTTTAGAAATATGCTATGTATCAGAATGCCAGATGCAAGGGAGAGCACCAGGATGCAGGTCTCTTGTTATCTGGTGTGCTCCCTGCGGCATTTGGTGGGCCGCTGTGAGATACAGGAAACTAAACTAGATGGGCCTATGGCCTGATCCAGTGGGGCTGTTCTTATGTTCTTAATCTCCCCTGGGGGCTGGGGATAAGAATAGGCCCTCAGTTTGGCTGTACTTGTCGTAAGAGGCGACTAAACCGCCACCGGGTAGATGGGACTCATCAGCCTGAGAAGGCAGCTCATCTGAGAGAAGGAAAACTCTGATCCCAAACCTCCACTGCCTTGTGGCTACATCCAGTTATGGAACAGGTTTCAGGAGTCAACCTCGAGGCAAAATCCGGAGCCGGAGTCCCTGAGGCAGTTCATGGCTGAACACAGTCACGTTCTGGCAACTCCTGCGACGCCGCTGGAACCAACCGTATTGGCCTCTGCCTTTCCATTGGACCATTTCAGCAACGTGGAGAGGGGGGATTTGCTGCATGGGTAACAGCCTATCCTCCATACCTACTTTACCCAGGCTTCGCACACTGGAGAGGACACTCTGTTCCAGAACCACCATTCAGAGCGTGACACCATAGTCTTCCGAGACTAAAGGATGCCAACAAGAATGTTCTTAATGCAAACTGAAACTGAAACAATTCAATTTCCAATCTCTGTTTAGTTAGCTAACTACAGCTGATAAAACATGAGTGCAATATGTCACATGTTTCCCTGCCTTTGTGCCTTACAGGGTCAACTTCAAGATCCTAGTCCTTACATTTAACACTTTACAGGCCCCTCATGCCAAGTATACTCACTTTACCTAAGATCATGAACTAGTAAAATGCAATCCTATGCAAACTCTCCTGGGAGTGAGAGCCCAATCTCTCTCTGATGAAGCTATGTCAATGCAGCATGCACTGCATTCTGAGGTGGGGGGCAATCACAGAGGCTTCCTTGGGGTAAGGGAATGTGCGGTCCCTTACCTAGGGCCCAAATTGAACAGAATGGGACTTCGGAGTATACTCGAATAGGACTGCACTGTCTACTTTTGCTCTTATGTTGCTTGATTTCAAGGAGACAAACCTTTCCTGACTGCCCTTTCATGAAAACATCCGGTAAAGCCTGTTACTAACTAGTTTCTTAGCATACCTGCTTGTGGCAAGAAATTTTACTATACTTCATAGCTATGCTGCTTTATCTGGCATCTCCAAGCCTGCTTTATCTAGTATCTTGAGACTTGAGACTTTTTCTTCATAACTTTCTTCTTTTCTATGCCAGCATTTCATAGGACTATATACGGTATTTTCCCTTTTAGAGTAAATCAAAGTATGTTTACATTCCTGCCAATGAATTTTGTTAACTTCCTACATAAACAGAGTTAATTTCACAGCAAAATGATAGCAGACAGAATGAACTGTTTCTGTGAAGACTTTCAAAAGTACATGAACATGAAGAAAATCACACACTCTTCTCCAATGTATCCCTATTCTCATTTCCCTCCTCTTCCTCACTGTATTCCTTGAAATATTAGTTTTAGATTGTGAGCCCCTTGGAGCCAGTCTTCTGATTCTTGGTAAATGCACAGACAGAACAATATTAAATGAAAACAAGATTAACAAGTGGGAAACCAGATGATGCTTCCTCTCCTTGCAATTTGTTTACATCTTCTATGTGTACTTAGTAAAAACATGAACAAGAAACACTGGTACTCACAGCATGTTTTGATCTCAGATTAACACCACTATCCTAAACAATACTGTTATTCTAAGTTCTAACAAGTTCAATGAGACTTACTTTCTAGGAATCATGTGTAGGATTGTGATCTAAGTATTCACCACGTTGAATCAGACTGAGGAGGGCAGGGGGTATAACATCCTCTCTGAAACCAACACAGCCCTCATGCTCTCTTACTTCCAACTTTCTAATAATGCCCCCTGGATTAGTTTATTACAAAAATACTTCTCTTAACTGACAGTGCCACAGTGCTCTTGACGACTTGTTCAACCTGAGAAAGATCATTTCCTTCCAGGAAAAAAACTCTTCTATAGGCAGCTTGAGATACTTATTTCTCAGGTAGTTTATTCAGGTGTCCAAATGCAGCTACACAATACCTATTTGTGCTCCACATTTTACAAAGGCAAGGAGAATATTTAACAAAACAAACTCTCCTAAAAGCAAGCAAATTCTCTGGTTCCAACCCTCACAGGGTTAGGAATGAGTATTACATCTTGCCTCCAAATTAAATGTTGCCAGTCACTTTAAAGTGTAGCCTGGACAGCATGCAAGCAAGTGTACACTCCCCTTTGACACAGCCTCAGGGATTAACCATTTGCAGGACAGCATACATAAGAACATAAGAGGAGCCCTGCTGGATCAGACCAAAGGCCCATCTAACTTCCTGTATTCCACAGTGGCCCACCAAACACCTCAGGGGGAGCACACAAGACAACAAGAGACCTGCATCCTGATGCCCTCCCTTGCACTTGGCATTCTGAGGCACCTACTTCTAAAATCAGAAGGTTGCACAGACCCATCACAGCTTGTAACCTGTGACACAATTTTCCTCCAGAATCTGTTCAACCCCTTTTAGAGGCATCTAGGCCAGATGCCATCACCACATCCTATGGCAAGGAGTTGCACAGACTTCCAGTAGGATCCTCTACACCCACCCAGGTATACGAACTTAAGCCCTGCTGGATCAGGCGAAGGGGGTTCATCTAGTCCAGCTTCCTGTGTCTCACAGTGGCCCACCAAATAACTCAGGGGAAGCACACAAGCCAACAAGAGACCTGCATTCTGCAGCCACTCCCCTGCTCCTGGCATTCTGAGTTAGCCTACTTCTAAAATCAGAAGGTTGCAAATACCCATCATCATTTGTAACCTGTGATGGACTTTTCCTCCAGAAATGTGTCCAGTCCCCTCTTAAAGGCATCCAGGCCAGATGCCATCACCACATTCTGTGGCAAGGAGTTCCACAGACAAATTACACACTGGGTAAAGAAATATTTCCTTCTGTCTGCCCTAACTCTCCCAACACTCAATTTCAGTGGACATTGCCTGGTTCTGCTGTTGTGTGAGAGGGAAGAGGACACCCTTTTAGCCACTCTATCCAACCCATGTGTAATTTTAAGGACATCCAGGTCTGACACCATCACCACTTTCTGTGGCAAGGAGTTCCACAGACTAATGACATGCTGGGTAAAGAAATCTTTTCTTTTGTCTGTCCAAACTCTCCCAACACCCAATGTTAGTGGGTGCCCCCTGGTTCTGGGTGTTGTGTGGGAGGGAAAAGAACATCCCTGTATCCATCACCACATCCTGTGACAAGGAGTTCCACAGATTAATCACAGGTTGGGCAAAGAAATCTTTGCCTGTCCTAACTCTCCCAACACTCAATGTTAGTGGGTGTCTCCAGGTTCTGGGTGTTGTGTGGGAGGGGAAAGAACCTCCCCCTGTCCATCCCCACATCCTGTGGCAAGGAGTTCCACAGACTCATTACACGCTGCATAATTTTGTGTGCCTCAAGCATGCCCCCAATCAAGGGAGAGGGGGAGCAGGCCACCCACAGACCCTCCTAAGCAGGCAGGCAGAGAAGCACCAGCAAAGAGCTCCCTGCGGGGGCTGCAGGAGACGCATCCCCCAGAGCTGAGGCGTCCAGAGAGAGATACGAGGCTGCCCCCAGCAGACCCGCTCCGAGCCCAGTGGGCTCCTCGGCCCCACGCGGGCAGCGGAGCGACGCCTCACCCTGACCAGCTCCGGGGGCTTCCCGGGCCCCGCGCCGCCCGCTCCGGCCGTCCCCGCCGCTCCATCGTCTCCGTCCGCCATCTTAGGGAAACTGACAGTCTCCGAGCGAGCGAGCGAGCGAGCGAGCGCGCGCCGGAAGCCGGCGGTGGGGGAGGGGGCTCGGGAGGCTCGCCCCACGCCCCGCCGCAGCTGAGCACGCGCGGGGCGCCTGCGGGAGCTGGCCGGGCTGCGTGCTGTGGAGCCCGGCTGGGGGCGCCTCTCTCGCGCCGCCCTTCAGCTCCCAGTGCCTTCCTCTGAGCAGGCCTGGCAAGCGGGGCCACGCTCCGCAGTGGGGGCTCCTCAGGCTGCAACAGGCTGCAGAGGCGCTTTCCCTCCCGCTCAGCGCCAGACCGGGGCACAGCCTCTAACGCTGAGTGCCTGTGGAACCCCTTGCCACAGGATGCCGTGAAGGTGATGGATAGAGGGAGGTTCTTTTCCCTCGCACACAACACCAGAACCAGGGGAGCCTGTGGAACTCCCTGCCACAGGATGTGGGGATGGGCTATGCAGGGGGTGGATAGAGAGATGCTCTTTTCCCTCCCACAGAGCACCAGGCGGGGGGACAGCCTCTAACATTGAGTGTCTGTGGAACTCCTTCCCCAGGATGGGGGGATGGTGATGGATAGAGGAATGTTCTTTTCCCTCTCACACAATACCAGAACCAGGGGGCATCCGCTAACAGTGAGTGTCTGTCTGTGGAACTCTTTGCCACAGGATGTGGGAATGGTAATGGATAGAGGGATGTTCTTTTCCCTTTCACACAATACAGAACCAGGGGGCATCCGCTAACAGTGAGTGTCTGTCTGTGGAACTCCTTGCCACAGGATGTGGGGATGGTGATGGATAGAGGAATGTTCTTTTCCCTCTCACACAATACCAGAACCAGGGGGCATCCGCAAGCAGTGGGCGTCTGTCTGTGGAACTCCTTGCTACAGGATGCAGAGATGGTCATGGACAGAGGGAGGTTCTTTTCCCTCTCACACAACCCTAGAATCAGGGGACATCCGCTAAAATGGAGTGCCTGTGTGTTGGAGCTAGGCCATGACCAAAGCCTGCAGAGGAAGATGAAGTGCAGTGAACTGCTGGCACCCGAAGTGACCCAAGACAGTGAAGATGGAATGAAAACACAAGCTGGCAGATGTCCACCACCAAGCTGTATTTACAAATTTACAAGCAGCAGCTGGTCTCACAAAAGCAAAACAGCAATCACAGATCTTCAGCGACTCCAACACAGATTCACTCTTCCAAAACTCCTCAAGACAACCCACAAGGTAGGCTCTAGCAGCCTCCCCTTTATACTTCCTCTGACCAATCAGGTAAGGGATGACCTCATCCCCATTACCTCATCCTCTTGTGACTGCATCACCTCATCCTCCCAGGATGCCCCAGCCCCTTTCCCATACACTTGTATTGGGGCTGCAAAGTCACTGTGACTCAGCACATTTAGCCAGTCACCATTGGTCAGTCCAGGGTCACATGGCACACTGTCCTTCTGCCTTACTTTAGCCTGCCCTTGGGCTTACATCTGGATCAGCCATTTTCAAGCACTGTGCCATGGCACACTGGTGTGTTGCAAATAAGAACATAAGAACAGCCCCACTGGATCAGGCCATAGGCCCATCTAGTCCAGCTTCCTGTATCTCACAGCGGCCCACCAAATGCCCCAGAGAGCACACCAGATAACAAGAGACCTCATCCTGGTGCCCTCCCTTGCATCTGGTCTTCTGACATAACCCATTTCCAAAATCAGGAGGTTGCGCATACACATCATGGCTTGTAAGCCGTAATGGATTTTTCCTCCAGAAACTTGTCCAATCCCCTTTTAAAGGCGTCCAGGCCATTCGTCATCACCACATCCTGTTGCAAGGAGTTCCACAGACCAACCACACACTGAGTAAAGAAATATTTTCTCTTGTCTGTTCTAACTCTCCCAACACTCAATTTTAGTGGATGTCCCCTGGTTCTGGTGTTATGTGAGAGTGTAAAGAGCGTCTCCCTATCCACTCTGTCCATCCCCTGCATAATTTTGTATGTCTCAATCATGTCCCCGTCAGCTTCAGAATGTTCTGCAGGTGTGCTGTGGGAGTTTGGGAGAGTGTCATTTATTAGTAGGGCCATTGGGGGATGTGTGCCTTCCACCAGTGGTGTGTGCCTTGTGAGTTATCAAAAGACTGATGGTGTGCCTGGACCATTTTAGTACCTTGTCAGTGTGCCATGAGACAAAAAAGGTTGAAAATCACCTTGAAAGGTTGATCTAGATCAGGGGTGTCCAAAGTTTTTGGCAGGAGGGCCACATCATCTCTCTGACACTGTGTCGGGGGGGGGGGTTAATTTACATTTTAAATTTGAATAAATTTACATAAGTTTACATAAATGAATATATTAAAGATGAACTTATATGAATGAAGGTCTTGCAATAGCTCAAGGCCTATAAAAGGCCTCGCACAAAGCAAGGATGGCCTTTGCTGCTGGTACTGCATCACAGACATGAAACAAGAAGCAGTGGAAGGAGCACTCATCCCACAGCTCATGTGAGAGGTCAAACAGTCACACTCATACTGAGTGCAGTTGTGTTGGGCCAGTGTGGGCTCCAACAAACCTCCAGAGGGCCAGAGTCTCATTGGAGAGTGGGCTCCCTAAGGGCTGCATTGAGAGGCCTCGAGGGCTGCAAGTGGCCCCAGGGCCAGGGTTTGGGCACCCCTGCTTTGGAAGGAGAGAGGGGTCTGAGACAGGTATGGAGGCATCACTCCCACACAACACCAGAACCAGGGTACAGCCTTTAACATTGAGTGTCTGTGGAACGCTTTGCCACAAGACATGGTGATGGACTATGCAGGGGGTGGATAGAGTGATGTTCTTTTCCCTCCCACACAACACCAGAACCCGGGGACATCCACTAACATTGAGTGTCTGTGGAATGCCTTCCCACAGGATGTGGTGATGGTGATGGATATAGAGATGTTCTTTTCCCTTCTGCACAGCACCAGAACCAGGGGACATCCACTTAAATTGAGTGTTGGGAGAGTTAGGACACACAAAATAACATATTCCTTTACCTAGCATGTAGTTAGCCTAAGGAACCCCTTGCCACAGGATCAGGGTAACCAGATGTCATAACAAAAGAGGACAAGGCACCCCAAAATGTAGGACGTTCAAAAAAATGTAGAATATGATACAATAAAAGCTAAAGACACTGGTAGATTGATTTCATGTGGTTTAATTTAAACACTATATTACTTATTAAATTTATATTACATATAATTTATTACATGGAGAGATGTTCTTTTCCCTGTGAGACAACATCAGAACAAGGGATTATCCGCTAAAATTGAGTATTGAGAGAGTTAGGACAGACAAAAGGAAATACCGCAGACAGTCGCCTATAAGTCGACCCCACAGATAAGTCGAGGGCAGGTTTTGAGCCAACAATCATGGAATTTTCTATGACCCTCGGATAAGTCGGGGGTTAAATTTAGAGGGGTGTCTGACTATAGTTTTGTCTGATTTTACCCCAGGTCAGATCCTGAAAAATAACCTACCACTAATTGTTACCTAAGAACTGTAGCCTCTAATTTATTAAAAACATAGTAAAAGATCATAAGATGCATTTTTATTCTTTTTAAATTCTGGTCTTCACCACCTTTTTGTAAACACTATCAGAGTAAGTGCACTGTAAACAACATACCAGTAAATCAGTGGTTCCCAACCTGGTATTCATGTACTCCCAGACACTCAACAGGACCTTTAGGGGTACTTGAAAAAGAATAGAATAATGGTGGAAAAAGGCAGGTCATGCCCCAGAACGCCTTGCAAGGACCAGCAAGGCAGGAAGGGAGATAGCTAGTTGGCTTTGAAAATCCCACCGACAGCTAGTTTTTGGTCATCAATTCATGTATGAACCAGTGGTTGAAAACCAGCACAGTAAAAAAGCTGAAACATAATATGTAAAGTGATCAATCACCCAGAATTTCTCAGCACACTTCTGGTGCAAAACAGTGCAAAGGCAGAGTCTTCTGTTCTTCAAACAGATAAAAAGAGAAAACACTGTGATGAATACATGAAGTCTGGGTTTTCATAGAGAGGAGATGAGGGCTTGTATTATTACAAACATTTTGCTAATATGAAGGGTACAATTTATTATTGCCAAGGGATATGCAAGTGAAAAAGGTTGGCAACCACTGCAGGAGAACCATGAATAAAGGAGAACCTTTAAGGTGTCTGATGTGTTAAGCCAGAAGCTCTACATACAACATACAACCCATAACACATAACTGAGAGTGTGCAATTCAATTCACAGCAGAAAGATGCAGCTGCATATATTTGCAACCCTTTTTACTCAGAGGTAGACCCACTGCTTTCCATGGGTGTTATTCTTAAGTAATGCTGCATTGAATTGTAACCTGGGAATTGTTGCTTCAAATGGAAAGGGGATTCCAACCTGGTGTTGAAAAAAAAGACCTCTGCCAAATGCAAAGCCTTTGCAATGCTTTGCATTGGCACAATGAGAGGATGCGGGGACAAAGGAGCGAATAAGCAGCCCATCCTGGGGCATTCCGTGTATAAATGCTTTTATGCGAATGCCCGAAGTCTACGAGCAAAGGTGGGAGAACTGGAATGTCTGGTGACAAGGGAAAATATTGACATAGTGGGCATAACGGAAACCTGGTGGAATGCGGAGAATCAGTGGGATACCGCAATCCCGGGCTATAAACTCTACAGGAGGGACAGGCAGGGGCGTGTTGGAGGTGGGGTGGCCGTTTATGTTAAGGAAGGGATAGAATCCAGCAAAGTAGAGATTGAAGGTGGGTCCAACTCCACCGTAGAATCTCTGTGGGTTAAATTACCAGGCTTGTGCAGCAATGTAATACTGGGGCCGTGCTATTGTCCTCCAGACCAGAAATCTGATGGGGACCTTGAAATGAGGAAACAGATCAGGGAGGTGACAAGGAGGGACAGGGTAGTAATCATGGGGGACTTCAATTATCCTCATATTGACTGGGTCAATTTGTGTTCTGGTCACGATAAGGAAACCGGATTTCTTGATGTGCTAAATGACTGTGGCTTAGATCAGCTAGTCACGGAGCCCACCAGAGGACAGGTGACTCTGGATTTAATTTTGTGCAGTACGCAGGACCTGGTTAGAGATGTAAACGTTACTGAGCCATTGGGGAACAGTGATCATGCTGCGATCCGTTTTGACGTGCACGTTGGGGGAAGAATACCAGGCAAATCTCTAACAAAAACCCTTGACTTCCGACGGGCGGACTTCCCTCAAATGAGGAGGCTGGTTAGAAGGAGGTTGAAAGGGAAGGTAAAAAGAGTCCAATCTCTCCAGAGTGCATGGAGGCTGCTTAAAACAACAGTAATAGAGGCCCAGCAGAGGTGTATACCGCAAAGAAAGAAGGGTTCCACTAAATCCAGGAGGGTGCCCGCATGGCTAACCAGCCAAGTTAGAGAGGCTGTGAAGGGCAAGGAAGCTTCCTTCCGTAAATGGAAGTCTTCTCCTAATGAGGAGAATAAAAAGGAACATAAACTGTGGCAAAAGAAATGTAAGAAGGTGATACGGGAGGCCAAGCGAGACTATGAGGAACGCATGGCCAGCAACATTAAGGGGAATAATAAAAGCTTCTTCAAATATGTTAGAAGCAGGAAACCCGCCAGAGAAGCGGTTGGCCCTCTGGATGGTGAGGGAGGGAAAGGGGAGATAAAAGGAGACTTAGAGATGGCAGAGAAATTAAATGAGTTCTTTGCATCTGTCTTCACGGCAGAAGACCTCGGGCAGATACCGCTGCCCGAACGGCCCCTCCTGACCGAGGAGTTAAGTCAGATAGAGGTTAAAAGAGAAGATGTTTCAGACCTCATTGATAAATTAAAGATCAATAAGTCACCGGGCCCTGATGGCATCCACCCAAGGGTTATTAAGGAATTGAAGAATGAAGTTGCAGATCTCTTGACTAAGGTATGCAACTTGTCCCTCAAAACAGCCATGGTGCCAGAAGATTGGAGGATAGCAAATGTCACGCCTATTTTTAAAAAGGGAAAGAGGGGGGACCCGAGAAACTATAGGCCGGTCAGCCTAACATCCATACTGGGTAAGATGGTGGAATGCCTCATCAAAGATAGGATCTCAAAACACATAGACGAACAGGCCTTGCTGAGGGAGAGTCAGCATGGCTTCTGTAAGGGTAAGTCTTGCCTCACGAACCTTATCGAATTCTTTGAAAAGGTCAACAGGCATGTGGATGTGGGAGAACCCGTGGACATTATATATCTGGACTTTCAGAAGGCGTTTGACACGGTCCCTCACCAAAGGCTACTGAAAAAACTCCACAGTCAGGGAATTAGAGGACAGGTCCTCTCATGGATTGAGAACTGGTTGGAGGCCAGGAAGCAGAGAGTGGGTGTCAATGGGCAATTTTCACAATGGAGAGAGGTGAAAAGCGGTGTGCCCCAAGGATCTGTCCTGGGACCGGTGCTTTTCAACCTCTTCATAAATGACCTGGAGACAGGGTTGAGCAGTGAAGTGGCTAAGTTTGCAGATGACACCAAACTTTTCTGAATGGTAAAGACCAGAAGTGATTGTGAGGAGCTCCAGAAGGATCTCTCCAGACTGGCAGAATGGGCAGCAAAATGGCAGATGCGCTTCAATGTCAGTAAGTGTAAAGTCATGCACATTGGGGCAAAAAATCAAAACTTTAGATACAGGCTGATGGGTTCTGAGCTGTCTGTGACAGATTAGGAGAGAGATCTTGGGGTGGTGGTGGACAGGTCGATGAAAGTGTCGACCCAATGTGCGGAGGCAGTGAAGAAGGCCAATTCTATGCTTGGGATCATTAGGAAGGGTATTGAGAACAAAACGGCTAGTATTATAATGCCGTTGTACAAATCTATGGTAAGGCCACACCTGGAGTATTGTGTCCAGTTCTGGTCGCCGCATCTCAAAAAAGACATAGTGGAAATGGAAAAGGTGCAAAAGAGAGCGACTAAGATTATTACGGGGCTGGGGCACCTTCCTTATGAGGAAAGGCTACGGCGTTTGGGCCTCTTCAGCCTAGAAAAGAGACGCTTGAGGGGGGACATGATTGAGACATACAAAATTATGCAGGGGATGGACAGAGTGGATAGGGAGATGCTCTTTACACTCTCACATAATACCAGAACCAGGGGACATCCACTAAAATTGAGTGTTGGGCGGGTTAGGACAGACAAAATAAAATATTTCTTTACTCAGCGTGTGGTCGGTCTGTGGAACTCCTTGCCACAGGATGTGGTGCTGGTGTCTAGCCTAGACGCCTTTAAAAGGGGATTGGACAAGTTTCTGGAGGAAAAATCCATTATGGGGTACAAGCCATGATGTGTATGCGCAACCTCCTGATTTTAGAAATGGGTTATGTCAGAATGCCAGATGCAGGGGAGGGCACCAGGATGAGGTCTCTTGTTATCTGGTGTGCTCCCTGGGGCATTTGGTGGGCCGCTGTGAGATACAGGAAGCTGGACTAGATGGGCCTATGGCCTGATCCAGTGGGGCTGTTCTTATGTTCTTATGTTCTTATGCTAAAGGGAATTGGGTTGCAGCAGCAAAAGGGAATGGAGGGGAATGAAAGGTTAACTTTGGCTGAACCGTCCCAGGAAAGTAACTATAGCAGCTAACCAGCTGCCTCCCTAAGCTTAGTAGAGAAACAGAGTTGAAAGGCTCTGCCCTCTGATTGACCCGGAGATAAGGCGAAGTGAGAATTGGAGCTTGATTACTTGGCAAAAATTTCACATACTATACCTACCTACCGTATTTCTTTACTCAACATGTAGTTATTCTGTGGACTCCTTGCCACAGGATGGGGTGATGGCATCTGGCCTGGATGCCTTTAAGAGGGGACTGGACACATTTCTGGAGGAAAAGTCAATCACACGTTACAAGCCATGATTGGTCTGTGTAACCTCCTGGTTTTAAATGTAGGCTACCTCAGAAGACCAGATGCATGGGAGGGTACCAGGATGCAGGTCTATTGTTATCTTATGTGCTCTCTGAGTCATCTGGTGGGCTACTGTGAGACACAGTAAGCTGGACCAGATGGGCATTTGGCCTGATCCAGCAGAGCTCTTCTTATGTTCTTATCTTTATGTTCTCACTTGTCCAACAAACCCCATCACAGGTTACTAGTCATGATGGGTATGTGCAGCCTCCTGGTTCTAGAAGCAGGTTACCTCAGAATGCCAGGTATAAGGGAGCGGCACCAGGATGCAGGTCTCTTGTTGTCTTGTGTGCTCCCTGTGGGCCACTGTGAGATACAAGAAGTTGGACTAGATGGGCCTTTGGCCTAATCCTGCATGGCTCTTATGACATACCAGGTGCAAGGGAGTAGCACTAGGATGCAGGTCGCTTGTTGGTTTGTGCGCTCCCTGAGGACCACCATGGAACACAGTATAGTCCAATATAGGAAGCTGGACTAGATGGACCCCCTTTGGCATTATCCAGTGGTGGTGTTCTTATGTTCTTAAGGAAGTGCCTCTCAAAAGTCTCCAGGAAACTTTCTAAGGTGCAGGAAGGCTACATGCTCCCTCCCCTTATCTCAGAACACCTCCAAATGCTTCCAATCACATCTAGAGGTCCTCTGTGGGTCTTTGGCCTGATGCAGCATGGCTCTTCTAATGTTCTTGTGTTCTTAACACAATTTGTTCTGCTACCCTGGGCCTGCACTGTGGCTGCACTGATGCTAGAAAATTGGATAGGATTGAGCCCTTAGACTGCAATCCTAAGCATACTTACCTGGGAGTAAACCCCATTGAAGTCTTGATGGGACTTCTGAGTAGACATGCATAGGATTGTTCTCTGAGGTGCAATTCTATACACATGTATCTGGGAATGTCCCTTGTTGACATACTGTTGAGTAGACATGTTTATGATCATCCTCTTAGGGTGAAATCCTAGAAACATGTGCTTGGGAGTAAGCTTCCATGAGCAGAGTGGGCATTACTTCCAAGTAACCATGCATAAGATTGAGCTAACAATTATCCTGGGTCTCATACAGCAAAGATAGGCCCTATATAAAAACATCTTGCCTATTCTTCAAAGTAAACTCATCTCTGTAAACATTCAGGTGTGCTACATGACCTGTGATCCCCTACCTAGAAATTATAGCACTACGTGTTTTTTAAATAACAAGTCCTAAAATGAGTTATAGCCAGCTACCATATACAATACTGTATGTTTAACTTGAAAGACAATTTCAGAATTTAAAGAGCTTCTGTAGATGTTGGACAACCATACTCATGAGTTCATTGATAGGCCAGATAAACAGTTTTTCAATCAACTTTTGATGTTGTGAAACAGGTTTTGATGAATTGTTCTTTAGCCAAGTTAGAGCAGTCAAGTAATTTATGAATCATTCTTTAATTAGACTATGCTGATATAGGAATGGGGACTTTTCAAGTCCATACCTTTATTTCCTTCTAGGACATACAGTAAATGCATTGGGGCAGCAGGCATGAGGATGTTGCATGTTTTTGCCTGTTAAAATACAATTAACTTGCTTCAATAGAGACAGTTAAGCAGACAGCACATTTTCCCTATAAAACAATCTGTTGCATCTTACCTATTCTACCCTTATGGGCAGTCCAGTCCTAAACTGCGCTGGTGCAGTGGGGCCACATGGCCTCTGTTGCATCCAATGCAACTTTGGGGCAGATCAGAGATCAAATCAGGGTAAGAGATTATTTTTCCCCTTACCCCAAGTTATGCTTCAGCCTGCCCTATAGAACTATTTAGGTGGTGGAAAGTGGATCAGAATTTTCCTTTTTGTGATAAATCAGTTATGTGAGAAAGGGTGATTCAGCTCAGGATAGCAACGTACAGGTAGGAGAGAGGTGTTAACCAATTCTCCCCTGTGCAATTTTGCTGCTGAAAACTGCCCCTTGTGAAATACTATTTTTTCACCCCAGCACTAAATGGACACAAATTTGATATCAAGCACAGCAACATTCAGAAACCCAGGGGCAAGCATTTCGCTATCCCAGGACACTCTACTGTTGACCATAAACCTACCATTCTACGTACAACAAAGGAATTACAAAGTGAAACTCCACCAAGAAACAGTTGAATGCAATTGATCAAGAAATCTGACTGCATTTGATACAGCTTGAATAAATACTGTATGAAAGTTTCCTGTCTTACCACACTGTTGAAAAACTAAGGGCGCAATCCTAACCTACTTTCCAGCATTGGCATAAGGGCAATGTGTTGAGGAATTTAGTGTAGTGCCAGTTCTCAGCAGAGTGCTAGCTCTAAGTATGGCGAAGGTGTCCCAGAAAAAGGCAATACAGACAAGGCAGATGTCCATCTCCAGTCTGTATTTACAAAACTACGTTTTACAGATAAGCAGTCCTTTGCAGCAAAACAGCGTAATTTTCACAGCCACAATCTCCAACTCTCCAACATAGACTCCTGCTCTCTCCAACTCCATACAATGACCCTCACAGGTGAGCTCTACCTGCCTTGCTTATATCTTGCTGTGCACTGAGTACAGTAGAGATGACCTCATAGCATTACCTCATAGTTTCATGACTGATAGCAACATCGCCCATGGTGCACCAGCCATGTCTTTACATTGACTTGTTTTACTGTCAGTGTGACTCAGCATTTTTCACATTGGTCACATGGAGTTAGAGAGATAGACACATGCTCACGTCCAAGCCAACATGGCCTTGCCCTATTCAGACTGCAAATTTCCTCAGGGGTATTTGGCAAAATGGTCCTGACACAATGCAGCACCAAGATAAGAGAACAAACATTCTCTTACTTTGAAGAGGCCTCTGTGAGTGCCACCCAGTTGCAGGATGCAACACACACCCCATTGGCACAGCTGTGCCAGTGTTGGAAAGTTGGTTAGGATTTGGGCCTCAACTGCAGAGAGACTAAGAGCCCCGTCCTATGCATGTGTACTCAGAAGTAAGTCCCATTATAGTCAATGGGACTTACTCCCAGGAAAGTGTGGATAGGATTGGGCTCTAAACTATTACCTATGATTGCTGCTGTAAATTATCAGCTAATGCATTTAGCTTCTCATAAAATCAGTCACCAACTGCATTCTTGCATTTCATGGCTATTTTGTTCCCTTCCATAATAAGTCTAGACCAGAGATGGGTATGGGATCCAAATGTTGGGGGTATCGGAATTGATCTCTGAATATTTTTTTTTAATTGCTGTTAGGGTTATAAACAAATACGTATTATGAGACCCATATGATTTTCTTTCAGTTATTCTGTTCCCAACTATCCATACGTAAATAAAACCAAGCTATTGACATATTTTGGAGTCATACTGGTACCTAATAATACTGGTGATGAAGATTATTTCAACAGTCATCAGAAGGGGGTATACAGACATATTGGACAATCCACTGGAGGTCTGTAGTCATAAAAAGGTTAAGAACCCATGGTCTCTAAAGCAAAGATCACCATTATTCTGGCCTCAATACTTAACTCAGGACAACCAGATAAATGTTTTATCAGCTATGTTTGTCACTATACTTTACATAATACTACCTGATCTCAGTAGCCTCCCTGTAATCAGATAGAAATGAATAGAAAGTTAGATGTCATCTAGATCAGAGGTGCCCAAATCCCAGCCCTGGGGCCGAATGTGGCCCTCAATGCAGCCCTCAGGGAGCCCTCAGTCTCCAATGAGCCTCTGGCCCTCCGGAGGTTTGTTGGAGCCCGCACTGGCCTGATGCAACTGCTCTCAGCGTGAGGGTGACTGTCTGACCTCTTGCATGGGCTGTGGGATGAGGGCTTCCTCCACAGCTTGTTGTTTCACGTCTGTGATGCAGTAGCGGCAGCAAAGGAAAGGCCAGCATTGCTTTGTGCAAGGCCTTTTATAGGCCTTGAGCTATTGCAAGAGCTTTATTCATTCATATAAGTTCCACCTCTAGTATATTAATTTATGTAAATTTATGTAAATTTATTCAAATTTATTCAAATTTTAAATGTAAATTAATTTTTTTCCCCTGGCCCCTGACACAGTGTCAGAGAGATGATGTGGCCCTCCTGCCAAAAACTTTGGACACCCCTGATCTAGATGTTAATGGCACCCTATCCCATACCCCCAGATAACCTCTCCCATGGCTTCACATAGATGTTATGGAGGACAAAATTGAACTTTCAGGGACTCTGAAGACCAATGACCATTGAGAGACGTCTTCTATTACCACCAACTGGAATCAACTCTCTTGGAAAGGCTAGTTCAAAACAGAGAACTAAGACCTCTCTTGGCAGAGTGAGCCAGGATCACCCACCTGAACCAGGTGATCCATGATTTTAAACACTGCTGAGTGGTCCAGCAGAACTAACAGTGATGCAATCCCCCATCCAGTTTCCAGCATAAGGAACCAACCAGGAGTGCAATCCTACCCTGCGCTGGAACAGGCAAGCCAAGAGGCTTGCGCTGTCTCCAGCACAGGATAGGGGCCCACAGCAGCTCAGCCAGAGGCAAAAGGAAACTTTTCCCCTTACCTCCACGCTTGCCCCTATGGGTCTCTTTGGACATGCACCATCTCCTGAGGTGGCACAAGTCTAAGGAGAGCAGAGAGGCTTGAAGCCATTCTGATCTCCCTGGGAACAGGAGTTGAGATCCGGCATAACTGCCAGATCCCAGCCCCGCCTCCCACTCCCCACCTGCCTGCCCTGAGGCCACCCACTTACTGCCCTCCTCCCGCCCAGGAACGACTCCCTCCCACCCACCCCAGAGCCTTGCATTGGCCCAGCCAGGCCAATGCAAGGCTCACAGAGTAAGCTGCCACAGAGGCTGGATTCAGCCTCTGTGTGCGATGCAGCTTACTCCCGAGGAGGTGCAAACATGCTTTACGGCACATTTGCGACCTTCCTGGGCCAGTGCAAGGGACTTGCGCCGGCCCATGCGCGCTTCTGGATTGCACCCTAGGGTGACAAAGGCTGTTTCCATCCTGAACCTTGGAAGGAAGCAATCTGAAATGGGCCCAGATAGACTCATTCAGAAATGCCTGGAGTTTGAGCCATTACCAGATCAAGGACCTTGTACAAAAACAGGTTTGAAACTGGCCAGTAATTATCCAACGTGGTGGGTCAAGGAAGGGTTCTTCTGAAAGGACAAACCAATGCCATCTTAACCCATTTCTGCCCAGGTGTACACATTTGATCCTTGTTGTATGCAACATTGGGTAGAAATGGCTTAAGATAGGAAAGCACCATGCACTCCCTTGGATAAGCATTTATCACCCATCCTCCCAGGCAAATCTCACTAACCAAATTGAGAAAGTGTGTGCTGACAGCCTCAAGCTCTCAAGAATTTATCCACATCCTCAGGCTGCACAACATGAAAAGAATCCATAACAACCAGCAAGCAAATGCGAAGGGAACACTAAAAAGATTTGTCTGTGTGGAATCCAAGTCATGGCAGGTACAAGCAGTTTTATTAGCAAAACATCTAGTGAATTTGTCACAGCAGACTACTGAAATATTCTGTACACCTTCTGGGGGTCCAGATGTAAATAACCCCACATCACACAGAAAAGTTCTACTAGACAACTGTCATTGTTTCATTGCCAGCAGCTTCCCCAAAACCCAAGGTGTCAACTTGGCTTTATGGCTAGGGAGAGAACACTTAAATGTAATTGTATCAACTTTTTATTGTTTAATTTTGTTTTAGATGTGCTTTTGATTTGTAAGCCATCTGGAGCTTCCTTTTCTAGGATTGGAAGATGGGGTATTATTAAGGGCGCAATCCTAACCAACTTTCCAGCATCAACCTAAGGGCAATGCAACCCTGAGGTAAGGGAACAAACTTTTCCTTACCTTGAGGAGGCCTCTGTAACTGCCCCCCAACTGCAGGATGCAGCACATGCCCCACTGGCACAGTTATGTTAGAGTTGGGAAGTTGGTTAGGATTTGGGCCTAAATTGTTAAAATAAATACAATGGAATAAATAGCTCTGGTCACCTCCTTGTTCCAAAGTTCAAGAAAGGCCACAGTAGAACCATTGGTTCTAGGAACAGAAAAATCTCCCAGAGCCATCACAGATCTATCTGGATTCATAAGCCTCTGAGGATAGGACTTTCTAATTGGACACCATCCTTGTGGCAATAAGGAGACATGATAGGTCTAAACCTGACCTGGTAGTGTTCTATCCATGACAAAAGAAAGATAAACCACTTCACCCTCCAGATCACCTTCTACCTGTCCAGCAACAAACATCAGATCCACTGCATTATGTGCAAGGCCAGATATTGAGATAGACTCATGGTTGCCATGACAACCATAAAGTCCTGAGCTGAACCTGAGTTTGGTGTCCTGGTATAAACACTGAAGCCCCCCAGCACCAGTAACCTAAGGGACTCCATAGCTACACCTAAGACCACCCCTACCAGCTCAGGCAGATAAACTGTTGGGCAACAGATTAAGGGCCCGATCCTACCCAACTTTTCAGCACTGATGCAACATAGTGGTGGGGCAGTCACGGATGCCTCCTTGAGGCAAGGGAATGTTTGTTCCCTTACCTCAGGGCTTTATTGCAGCAGCATCAGTGCTGGAAGTTGATTAGGATTGGTCCCTAAGTAGTATACAACAGAATTCCAAGCTTGTCTCATTCATTCAATACCAGACATAAACATGTGAATTCTAATGCAGGGGTGTCCAAACTTTTTAGCAGGAGGGCCACATCATCTCTCTGACACTGTGTCAGGGGCCAGGGGAAAAAAAAGAATTAATTTGCATTTCAAATTTGAATAAGTTTACATCAGTGTATATATTAGAGATGGAAATTATGAATGAATGAAGGTCTTGCAATAGCTCAAGGCCTATAAAAGGCCTTGCATAAAGCAAGGCCAGCCTTTCCTTTGCTGCTGCTGCTCTATCAGAGACATGAAACAGCAAGCAGAGGAGGGAGCCCTCGTCCCAGAGCTCACGCGAGAGGTCAAACAGTTGGCCGCCACGCTGAGAGCAGTTGCGTCAGGCTAGCGCAGGCTCCAGCAAGTCTCCAGAGGCTCACTGGAGACTGGGGGCTCCCCACAGACCAGATTGGGAGTCCTTGAGGGCTGCAAGTGGCTCCAGGGCCGGGGTTTGGGCACCCCTGTTCTAATGATTACCGCTGACAGGGCACCTGGTCATGGAGTCACAACAGACCATCGAGATTTTGTGTCGGTGCTCCTGCTGCAATACTGGAAACCTGGAAGGCAAAGCTAAGAGAGACCTATCCTTCCTGTTTTGTGGAACTAGGTCTCTATCACAAATGCCCAGTCAGCTTACTCATCCAGAATTAGATCATGAATAAAGGCAACCTGGCCCTTAAAGCAGTGGCTTCAGGTGGAAGGAGCTGACACTAGCACCACCAGAGACCTGCTGGCTGCAAGAGAAACCAGAAAGATAGTTGTTACCTGACTAGACCTCATTCTCCTGTATCCCTCCCACCATCATACCTCCCATTGCTCATTCCACATTAATGGTCACACCCAGTTTCCTCCCTCCCCTCCTCAAGCAAGCACAGTCTGAATCAAATAGGCAGAACAAGAAACAAAACTTTAACCAGGACAAACTTGCTCTTATCTCCCACCTAAGGATCAGCCAGAGAGCCACAGAAATGGATAAACCTTCACCCACACTCTCACCCAGCAGGAAAAAAATACAGGTTTGTCTCTCTAACAGCCCTTTCGCTAATGCCTGGCTCTCACAGCAGGACACAGCATACAAACAAAACATCCGCAGTCCTCTCCCTTCTCTCAAGGAGCTGGGCCAATAGGTAAAAAGCTGGGCACGCATGCCCTCATAGTGACAAAACAGGGTGATCTGCCCTCAAGGGCTGGCCCATGGAAACACTCCACCATGAAAATGGCCACCAAGGTGGTTAGATTTTGAAAGCCCTTGGGGTGGAGCTTCATCACCAGGCCAGTGCGTGCCTAGTAACTGCACATAATACATTTTCCTCAGGCTTTAATCTGTTTTATTTGCTTTGATAGCAAGTAGTTCATCTATTGGAGTGCCACCTAACTAACCACCCAAATAAATTTTAGTAGGTCATTCATAGCTTTATCCAAACCAGGTGCTAGATTGGTCCTCCACTTGGTTTTGACATCCTTAATTAGAGAGATTTTACTCCTACAGACATGAAACCTGAAGCAAATTGGCACTTGGCAGGATCAAGGAAGCAGAGTAAAAGGCAAGTATGGGCGTCTGGATCCTAATTTGCTGGCTCTTCTCCATCTATTATTGCAGTTTAAAGGCACAGTAGAGTCTAAACAGGCTCATTACTATTGCAGTGTTTCTCAACATTTATCCCCCACTGTATCACTTTGCATGATCCACCTACTGGAAGTACCACCAGAAGTAACTGGCAATGATGTCATTGCCAGTTACTTCCAGATTGAGAGACCAGATGCAACAGGACAAACATTGGTAAGAGGCTCAGGGTGGACAGGAGGGCATTTTCAAGCACATGAAAAATGCATGCTGGAGCTCTGCCTGCTGAGTTAAGCCTCCAATTGCTGCTTGTTGTGCTGTGTTGCCGGTCTTGCTGCCAGGCAGTGGGAGTCTGTACCACCAGACACCACCTCAAGTACCACCAATGGCACAAGTACCACTGGTTGAGAAACAATGATCTACTGCAGCAGTTCCCAAACTGCAGGTTGGGACCCAATGGTGGGTCATGACCAACAGTGGGTCTGGTTTTTGGTGGGTTGCCAGAGGGTGATGGAAAGGTCAGATAATGAGGCAATTATCTGACCTTTCAAGCCCTAAAGCTATTCAAAAATCAGATACTGTAGGTGCTAACTGCCCTGCAGGGAGCTGTTTCTGCAGTTTGCAAGCATGTGTAAATATAGGGAGATAAATGTTGTTGGGGGGGACCTCTCTGGTTATTAACACTAATACATAAATGAATAAATTTTTTTTTCTAGATCTCCTTTTTTAATAGTCTGGTAAACCTAGATGGGTCCTGATAGGGTTTCATTTAAAAAAATGGTTCCTGGTGCTAAAAGGTTGGGCAATCACTGATTTATTTGTTTAACTTTTCCTCCTTCTCCCTTTGAGCTCCGTATAGAGACAGAAAACACTGCAGTGACTCACAAACAGAGCATTTCAGTGGAGAGCTACCCTTACACAACTATGGGAAAACTCAGCATTTCAGCATAGCTATGATTGAGCAACAAGTCAGCTCCCCTCCATAAAAACAATCCCAATAAGAATCAGCAAAAATTTTTATTTATGCTTTATGCTTTTCCTAGTTTTTTTGTAGAAAATACATAATTTTCAGATTGGTTTGTGGTTGTTTTTAATTAACAGTACAAGGTGCCTGCCTGCAGTTGGGCACTGGAATTGGGCTAGGAGGGTATTGAGTAGACAATGTTGAGTAGACTAGCCTTTGTTGTAACTTGAGTGATATTGGGCACAATCCTAACCCCTTCTGTCAGTGCTTTCCAGCACTGATTTAAGGGTAATGCAGCTCTGAGGTAAGGGAACAAACATTCCCTTACTTTGAGGAGGCCTCCATGAGTGACACCCAACTGCAGGATGCAGCATATGTCCCTTCAGCACCGCTATGCCAGTGCTGGAAAGCATTGGCATAAGGGGTTAGGATTGCGCCCGTTGTTTCTTATGGGGGATTTGGAGCTGGATACCCAAAGTAGCCTCAGCTCCAGTTTTCATTGTTGCAGGGATCTGACAAAACCTCTCTCCACCTCAGCCTCCCTTCATCCTACAATATAATAACACAGAGAGTCAGGCTGAGATCTGAAATTAGTGCTGAGTCGTACATTAGCAGAATAGATTTAATATGTTTACAAGAAAACAAACAAAACCTGAGAATAGAAAGAACAGGAAGATATGTGTTTGGTAGTAACCAGAGGAGGAACATGCTTGTGCTACTGCTCAGCTATGTCAAAACCCTAGGTCAGTGTTTCTCAAACTTTGGGTTGGGACCCACTAGGTGGGTTGCTAGTCAATTTCAGGTGGGTCCCCATTCATTTGTGTATTATATTTTTAATCTACTTTTATTTTTAATTTGATGCTACCATGGTATGTGACTGCATCTGGGGAAATGTTACAGTTCTTTTAACAGGCTACTACGTTGTTGGCAACCTTCAGTCTCGGAAGACTATGGTATCGCGCTCTGGATGGTGGTTCTGGCACAGCGTCTAGTGTGGCTGAAAAGGCTGATTCGGGAGTGACAATCCCTTCCACACTGGGAGCAAGTGTAGTGTGTCCCTGGTCTGTCTCCCTGGCTATGGGCCTTCCTTCTTTGCCTCAGACTGTTGGCCAAGTGTCTCTTCAAACTGGGAAAGGCCATGCTGCACAGCCTACCTCCAAGCGGGCCGCTCAGAGGCCAGGATTTCCCACCTGTTGAGGTCCACTCCTAAGGCCTTCAGATCCCTCTTGCAGATGTCCTTGTATCACAGCTGTGGTCTACCTGTAGGGCGCTTTCCTTGCACGAGTTCTCCATAGAGGAGATCCTTTGGGATCCGGCCATCATCCATTCTCACGACATGACCAAGCCAACGCAGGCGTCTCTGTTTCAGCAGTGCATACGTGCTAGGGATTCCAGCTCGTTCCAGGACTGTGTTGTTTGGAACTTTGTCCTGCCAGGTGATGCCAAGGATGCGTCGGAGGCAGCGCATGTGGAATGCGTTCAGTTTCCTCTCCTGTTGTGAGCGAAGAGTCCATGACTCGCTGCAGTACAGAAGTGTACTCAGGACGCAAGCTCTGTATACCTGGATCTTGGTATGTTCCGTCAGCTTCTTGTTGGACCAGACTCTCTTTGTGAGTCTGGAAAACGTCTCTTTGTGAGTCTGGAAACCAGACTCTCTTTTTGAGTCTGGTTGTCCATGACTTTGTGTACCTTGGCTCAACGATCTCCGACACTCTTTCTCTCGATACCGAGCTAAACAAACGCTTGGTAAACAAAGCTGCATCAGTAAAGCAGCTACAGGCTACTATGTATATGCTTTTAACAATGATCAATGGGGCTTACTCATGAATAAGGGCCCAATCCTATCCAATTTTCCAGCACCCCTGCAACTGTAATGCAGCACCGAGATAAGGGAACAAATGTTCCCATACCTTGAGGAGGCCTCTGAGACTGTGTCCCCAGCACCAGGGGCATAGCTAAGGGGTGCAGGGGGTAGCTGTTGCACCGGGCATCAAGCTTTATTGGGGCAACAAGCTGAGCTTGACACTAGTGACCAAAATTGTGAAAATCTTGGTATGTATGAATAATACCATCATGTTATATATCATTAGAAAGGTAATTTAATGCAGAATGCAATGAAATAAACTGCATTGGAATATCTTTATTCTATCAAAAGTTATGGCCAATTAACCATAAATGAAAATACAACTGCCTTATGGAACAAAAAGTGGATTTTTTAAAAC
This sequence comes from Tiliqua scincoides, assembly GCF_035046505.1. Taxonomy (NCBI): domain Eukaryota; kingdom Metazoa; phylum Chordata; class Lepidosauria; order Squamata; family Scincidae; genus Tiliqua; species Tiliqua scincoides. The sequence continues at coordinate 17,164,656 of NC_089821.1, forward strand.
TCAAAACTGACCAGTGAAACTGATTGTTCTGAGAGGCAATGCATGATATGTTATTAGGTTATTGACATGTTGCAATGACATGCTATCATGATACAGCATGAAACCAATAAGGTGTTAATATGAGTCAGTCATTTCCATGCATCATAATACAATTACCCCTGCTAACTGGATAAAAAGTGGTGCTCTTTCAAGTGGTGCTCTCTTATATTTATATTTATAAATGTCTCTCTTTACCCCAGCATAGTGTCTCTAACCAATCAGGGGCAAACTTTTTATTTATTTACTTAATTAAATTTGATTTTGTTTATCAAATTAAATAAACAATCTACAAATCAAATAAACAAATCAAATAAACAATAAGCCTGGGGAGGGGCTACAAATCTTCTTTGATCCCAGGTAGCAGATAAATGCCTTAGCTATGCCACTGACTGGGGGAGGCAGCAGAGCAAGTGGGTGGTGAGCTGCTGGGGGGAGGAGGTGGGTTCCTCCCAATTTTCACTTCTTTTAAAGCCCATGCGTGATGTCACTTCCTGTAGTGACATCACTTCTGGGGCAACATTTTGAGCTTGGCACCGGGCTACATGATCATTAGCTACGCCACTGCCCAGCACAGGATGCAGCGCATGCCCCATTGGTATGGCTGTACCAGCAATGTAAAATTGGATAGGATTCTTCTGATTTTAAATAAATGTTAGAGCTAGGCTACCTCAGAAGGCTCGGTACAAGGGAGGGCTTGTATGTGTGTGTCTTTTCCCTCTTGCACCACAGCAGAAGCAGGGGACATCCACTAAAATGGAGTGTTGGGAGAGTCAGGACAGAGAAAAGGAAATATTTCTTTGCTTGGTATGCAGTTGGTCTGTGGAACTCCTTGCCACAATGTGTGGTTGTGGTGTCTGGGCTGGGTGCTTTTATAAGGGACTGGACAAATTTCTGGAGGAAAAGTCCATGGCAGGTGACAAGCTGTGGTGGGTCCGTGCAACCTCCTGGTTCTAAAAGTGGGTGAGCTCAGAGTGCCAGCTGCAAGAGAGGGCACCGGGAAGCGGATCCCTTGTGGTCTTGTGTGTTCCCTGGGCTTCTGGTGGGCCACTGTGAGCTACAGGGAGCTGGACCAGATGGGCCTTTGGCCTGATCCAGCAGGGCTTATGACATGCCAGGTGAAAGGGAGGGCACCAGGATGCGGGTCCCTTGTGGTCTTGTGTGCTCCCTGGGCATCTGGTGGGCCACTGTGAGATGCAAGAGTCTGGACTAGATGGGACTTTGGCCTGATCCAGCAGGGCTCTCTGATGAAAAGTGCGCCATCTAAAAGAAGGAGTCGGTTACTCTGGCCGTTTCTTAGGTCTGCCAGCCTGTCCTCGGGGCGCCGCCCCACCTCTTAAAGGGCCAGGTGCGGAAAGGGGAGGCGCAACCGGCAGAGCCGATGACACCTCCAGCACTGGCGCCGGCGCCGCGGGCGGGGGTTTCCGAGCCGGCAGGGCAGCGATGCTGAGAGCAGCGTTCGGGTTGCTGGCCGCTGCCGCCGTGACGGCGCTGCTGGCGGATTGGTACAGCCCCCTGGGGCGGCAGCAGCTGCTCGTCCGCGCGCGCCCCGCCGCCCCGCACCCGGCGCCCGGACCCGCGCCCGGCAACCTCTTCTGGGCTCTGCAGGCGAGTGGCTGGGGCTGGGGCTGGGGCTGCGTGGGGCCCTGGGGTGCCTCTGGCTGTCCAGGGACCCCAGCCACTGAAATTAGACCCTTGGCTGTCTGGAGCCATCGTATCTGTCAATATCTAGATGGATCAATATCTGTACTGAGGGCTGTCGATCACTATCTAGATATCTCTTATTGATATCAATAGATATCTATCTAGATGATCTATCTAGATCAGTGTTTCTCAAACTGTGGGTTGGGACCCACTAGGTGGGTCGTGAGCCAATCTCAGGTGGGTCCTCATTCATTTCTATATCTTATTTCTAATACATTAGACTTGATGCTCCCATGCCATGTGACTGCATTTGGGGAAATCTTACAGATCTGTATTTTTAACAAGCTACTATGTATACTCTTTTAACAATGAGAGTAAATGGGACTCACTCCTGGGTAAGTGTGGGTAGGATTTTAGCCTGTTAAAAATTCTCCTGCTTGATGATGTCACTACTGGTCATGACATCACTTCTGGTGGGTCCTGACAGATTCTCATTCTAATAAGTTGGTCCCGGTGCTAAAAGTGTGAGAACCACTGATCTAGATGATTGCTATCTATTGATATCTAGATCAATTGACTATCTAGATCAAGATCTATCAATAGCTAATTGATCACTATCTAGATCAGCCATTTTCAACCACTGTGCCATGCCACACTTGTGTGCCATGAGTGGTCCACAGGTGTGCCACAGGAATTTGGGAGAAGGTCATTTATTAGTAGGGTCAATGCGGGATGTGAGCCCCCCACTGGCAGCATGGTGTGCCTTGTCAATTGCCAAAAACCTGATGGTGTGCCTTGACAATTTTTGTGCCTTGTCAGTGTGCCATGGGATGAAAAAGGCTGAAAATTGCTGATCTCGATCTATTGATATCTAGTTTGATCAATATCTATACTGATGGCTATCCAGATCTATCCAGATCTATTGATATGTAGATTGATCACTATCTAGATATCTCTTATTGATATCAGTACATATCTATCTAGATGATCTATCTAGATGATTGCTATCTAGATCTATTTCTATCTATTGATATCTAAATTGACTATCTAGATTAAGATCTATCAATAGCTAATTGATCACTATCTAGATCTCTCAATATCTAGATTGATGGCTATCTAGATCTATCTATCTATCTCTTATCAATAATAGATAGTGATCAATCTAGATATTGACATATAGATATCGATCTAGATAGCCATTGATATAGATTCAGATGGTGCTCAGTCTAGATATCAGTATTGAGCACTATCTAGATCTTTATCAATATCTAGATTGTTCGCTATCTAAATCTATTTCTATCTATTGATACCTATGTTGGCTATCTAGATCAAGATCTATCAATATCTAGATTGATGGCTATCTAGATCTATCTCTATTGATATCTAGATTGATCTCTTATTGATATCTAGGTTGATCGCTGTCTAGATCTATCTAATCTCAGTGCTTCTCAACCAGTGGTATGGATACCACCTTTAGGTGGTGTCTGGTGGTACTTGTGAAACCCCTAGAACCTGCAGCCCAGCCGTGAGATCGGGAACGCCACACAACAGCGGTAGGAGGCTCAGCTCAGCAGGAAGAGCTCCAAAGCTGGCTATCCCATCCACCCTGAGCCTCTCACTGGTGTTTGTCACATCACATCTGGCCTCCCAACCCAGAAGTAACATACAATAGTGCCAACAGCAATTACTTCCAGTGGTACTTCCAATTGGAGGACCATGTGAAGTGGTATTGCAGGGGATAAATGTTGGGAATCACTGTTCTAGCCCAGTAAGGGTCTTTACAATATAGTTCTATATGTATAGCACTCATATATCTCCAGATGTTTCCAGATGTTTGTTTTACAATCACAGAGTCAGGCTGAGATCCCAAATTATCCCTTGTGTATTTCAGCCTTGTGTGTTCCTGTTTCTCACAGTCTGAGACATAGAGAATAGATATATTAACTAACCATCTTTAGTTAATATTATTGATTAATAATGCTAATATTTAATCATTAATCAATGGTGATAATAAACAATGGAAAATGGTTAATTCTGACAAGCAAAATGAAGAAATTGCATTAATGCATGGATGGAATGATTTTTGGATTGGTGTGCAACAAGTCCTGGAGAGCTAATGACAATACCCATCCTGTTATAAGTATGGTTGAATGAAAATATGGGTGTGCCTTGTTTTGTTGATGGATGTTTTGAGACCAGCAGGAAGGTTCCCATAGGTGGAAGATGAAGGGATAGCCAGTTTTTCTAGAATTCAAAATAAAAAAAGGCTCTTCCTGGTCTTTGGATCTGATGAAATATGCAAATATGCTGCACATGCAATTAAATTATTAATTTATTCTGGTCCTGTTCTACTTTTGTATTGTTCTACTTTTGTATTGTTAAAATGTCTGGAGCCATTTCTATTAATGGTTTTCTAAATATGCTATTCTTTAGTTACTCTTACAGCTTCTTAGGTGCAATCCTAAGCATGTCTACTCAGAAGTAAGTCCTACTGTGTTTGATGGGGCTTACTATCAGGAAAGTATGGATAGGATTGCAGCCTCATTTTTATTTTTTTCTGTGTAGATATCAGATCTGCACATCAGTACATTTGAGGATCGCCAACGAGCTCTTGAATTTGAAAAGTTCTGTACTGAAACAATTCCTATAATACAACCAGCTCTTGTTTTAGCTACAGGTGAGTAACGTCTTTGTCCTCTGTCCCTTGCCTTTCACCTTACTTTCTTTCTTCTAGGCATGAAGCTCTAAGGCCATGAATGATGGACACTTGATTGGGAACTGAAAGAAAAAGTAAAAGCATTACTGAATTAACAAACCTGCTTTGGAGATGCATACATTGTGTGTGCATGTCCAGGGATTTTGTGCCTGTCAGTTATGATGCACAACCCCCACCAAACTGTTACTGTAAAAATAGAAGGAGAATAGTGACTCAGAGTCCACTCCATTACAAACGACTAATTTATTGACAAAAAATAAGTAGTAGAAGCAACGACAGTGGACATCAGGGTTCCCCCTGAGCTGCACAGCCATGGGACTTGAAGCTGAGCTCCATGCAGCTCGGAGCTCAGCTACCCAGACATTCGGCAATTATGTATGACATCAAATCTGAGCATGCAGAGATGCCACACAGACCCATTAGAGGTGTTGCACAGACCCATTAGAGGGAATGCTGATCACAAATGCACCATAGATAATTCTTGGGGAAGGGCACTGTCACTTGGTTGAGAGGCACCCCAATTAAGAGAGAGAGAGCTTAAGAGAGCTCTTAGTGAACATCAGATAAGAAGTCTGTCCTGACCTGGAGTTTCAGGTGTACTCCAGCTCACCCTGTTACCCAATTGTAAAAAGGCTGAGACAATGCAAGACTTGTCACTTCAAAGGGCCATGTCATGATGACTATCTTTGTGGACAGCATAGTACTCAGTTTTGCAAGGCCACCCTGATGCTTTGTTATCTGAAATGTACAGGGAATTAGGCTTTCCCATTAGCTCAGACCATGTTTTCCACAAGACATTGCAAGAAACCAATGTTTGATTCAGGAGTTTCAGCATTCTGTCTGGGATTACAGGTGATGTTGAACTTCCAGTGTAGGCATGAATGCAGGAGCATCAAAACTGAACTCCATCCACAACAGTCCCTCTCCTCCTCCTTTCTCCACTGCTTTCTTAGTTGCAAAGATTAACTAGCATTATTCCAGTCTTGTCAGGATGGCCACCATGAGACTGTCTGAGGCACCTCAGGCAGCAGAATGGCAAGGGTTGCCCATCACTGTTCCCTGACACACTTATCTTTAGATACCATGACTTAATTTGGACTGAGAGCAAGAGGTTTCAGATCCCACCTGTCAACCGTCCCCATATTAGGTGGATGGCTAGGTCACAACCTTTCCTGCCTCCACTGTTGCTGCTCCTCCTCCTCCCTGGATTGGAGAAGAAAGAGGGGATGGAGCTAAAGAAGAAGACACACATGCTCACATGGGGAAAACTGATTGAGTGTGTGGGGACTGAGGGCAATGCAGTGGCTCATGGCACAATTTGATGGACTGAGGAAAAGGCAAGGATGTAGAATCATCGGGATCTGTAAGGGATCACTGAGTCTAACTCAAGCCAATGCAGGCTATCCATAACTACGCCATCCCTAATCAATAGTTACTAACCTCTGCTTAAAGATCTCCAGCAATGGAGGGTCTATCATCTTCCATGGCAGACTCTTCCACTGCTGAAGAACTGTTGGGAAGATCTTCCTGATGTTTAATCTAAATCTCCATTGTTGTGATTAGCCCAGCTCCTACCCTTCTGGAGCAACCAAAGTTCTCCAAAATTTGGAGAACAAATCTGCTCCCCCTTCCACATACAGAGGCGCAACTATGTATGACTTTACTACGGGAGTAAATATACAATAATTGGGAAGGAAAATCAAAACGATAATGTGATGCAAGACAGACGGACAGTGAAACAGACTGAGGCCCTGAATGTTAATGATTTGTAGACAGGTGGAAAGAGAGAGAAGAAACCTTTACAAGAAAAAGGAAGCACATTATGGTGTAAAATGGAGAAAAGAGGAGAGGGAACAGCATGTTAGCATCTTAGGGAAATCTAAGAAATTAGCCAGAGGCAGAAGTGGGGATTGTGGAGTAGAGAGGAAGGAGAGGCAGGGGTGAAAGACTAGGGGAGAGGGGGGAGAGAGAGAGAGAAACTGGAAAACACTACAGTGAAAGACCATGGCTGGAGTCTGTATTCTTTGTAGCCTGAACCAGGCCTGCAGGCAAGAAATAGGCCCCTTGACACCTCATCCCCTTGCTGTAGGAGAGCTGGTCTTTCCACTATCCCATTACTCTTAACCAGGGGTGCCCAAACTCCAGCCCTGGGGCCGCTTGCGGTCCTCGAGGCCTCTCAATGTGGCCCTCAGGGAGCCCCCAGTCTCCAATGAGACTCTGGCCCTCCAGAGATTTGTTGGAGCCCACACTGGCCCGATGTAACTGCTCTCAGCCTGAGATCGACTGTTTGACCTATTGTGTGAGCTGTGGGACGAGGGCTCCTTCCACTGCTTGCTGTTTCACGTCTGTGATGCAGTAGTGGCAGCAAAGGAAAGGCCAGCCTTGCTTTGTGCAAGGCCTTTTATAGGCCTTGAGCTATTGCAAGACCTTCATTCAATCATACAAGTTCATCTTTAATATATTCATTTATGTAAACTTATGTAAATTTATTCAAATTTTAAATGTAAATTCATTCTTTTTTTCCCCCGGACCCCCCATACAGAGTCAGAGAGATGTTGTGGCCCCCCTGCCAAAAACTTTGGACACCCCTGCTCTTAACCAACGCACCCAGCCTTTGTGATGGCATCCACTGAGAGCATTGATCATCTTTGAGCCCATGATAGTTAAGGAGAATTGCAAGTTTAAGGCCTGGGGTGAACCTTTATGCCTCCCTGTTAAACTATGAAAAATAGATCAAGGAGGCCCTGGCTCCTAAACACTGAACTAAAGAAAGAAGGGATAGAAACAGTAACTGTGTTGTCTGTTTGTCTTCTGTGTTTTGCAAGTAGTCAGTGGGGTGTGGTGGGCAAAGGGCAAATTTACCTATCTAATTTGCTGAGATGAGGCTGGTGTTGTGGGGCTTGCCAGTTGCCAAGGCCCTACTTCCTTAGTCAACCTACCTTTTCCCAGAACTTCTTCCTGTCAATTCTGTATTCTGGAGTTAAAAATAAAAGTGGTGATCTGCCAAGAAATGTATCAGTGCATTTCAAACACTACTGGCATCAGAGTGATGGCAAAAAAAAAGTTAAGAGGAAAAAAAACCCTGTGGTTGACACTTGCTCTGCCTGACTCTGTGATACTCTGCCAACACTTGAACACCCACTGCTAGTGTAACTTTGAATACTGCCCCTTATGTCCTAGTGGACAGACCGTCATTAAGCTGGACCAGACCATTCACAAAGTGAGGCACGGTGGAGTGCCTCAGGAGGCAGTTGGTCACAGGCAGCACTATGCTGTCATTGGCTATTGTCACAGCCAGCCCATCTTGAACATAAGAACAGCCCCACTGGATCAGGCCATAGGCCCATCTAGTCCAGCTTCCTGTATCTCACAGCGGCCCACCAAATGCCCCAGGGAGCACACCAGATAACAAGAGACCTGCATCCAGGTGCCCTCCCTTGCATTGGCATTCTGACATAACCCATTTCTAAAATCAGGAGGTTGCACATACACATCATGGCTTGTAACCCGTAATGGATTTTTCCTCCAGAAACTTGTCCAATTCCCTTTTAAAGGCATCCCGGCCAGATGCTGTCACCCCATCCTGTGGCAAGGAGTTCCACAGACCAACCACACGCTGAGTAAAGAAATATTTTCTTTTGTCTGTCCTAACTCTCCCAACACTCAGTTTTAGTGGATGTCCCCTGGTTCTGGTGTTACGTGAGAGTGTAAAGAGCATCTCTCTATCCACTTTATCTTTCCCATGCATAATTCTGTATATCTCAATCATGTCCCCCCTCAGGCGTCTCTTTTCTAGGCTGAAGAGGCCCAAACACTGTAGCCTTTCCTCATAAGGAAGGTGCCCCAGCTCAGCAATCATCTTAGTTGCTCTCTTTTGCACCTTTTCCATTTCCACTATATCCTTTTTGAGATGCGGCGACCAGAACTGGACACAATACTCCAGTATTACCATCGATTTGTACAAGGGCATTATAATATTAGCCGTTTTGTTCTCAATACCCACCACATGTTCCGCCAACTTCCTTCTTCCAACCTTCTCTGTTCCTCCATTTGAATATAGTGGCAAGCAAAAATGGAGAAGGGAAAAGGTATAAAGAGACAGTGGGTGGGTGGTTGAGCTGGGGAAAAGAGACACCTGAGGGGGGACATGATTGAGACATACAAAATTATGCAGGGGATGGACAGAGTGGATAGGGAGATGCTCTTTACACTCTCACATAACACCAGAACCAGGGGACATCCACTAAAATTGAGTGATGAGAGAGTTAGGACAGACAAAAGAAAATATTTCTTTACTCAGCATGTGGTCGGTCTGTGGAACTCCTTGCCACAGGATGTGGTGCTGGCGTCTGGCCTGGATGCCTTTAAAAGGGAATTGGACAAGTTTCTGGAGGAAAAATCCATTACAGGTTATAGACCATGATGTGTGTGTGCAACCTCCTGATTTTGGAGATGGGCTGTGTCAGAGTGCCGGGTGCAAGGGAGGGCACTGGGATGAGGTCTCTTGTTGTCTGGTGTGCTCCCGGGGGCATTTGGTGGGCCGCTGTGAGATACAGGAAGCTGGACTGGATGGGCCTTTGGCCTGATCCAGTGGGGCTGTTCTTATGTTCTTATGGGTGGCCTTCCTCCATTGCTGTGGCCAAAAAAATGTGGAAGTGGAGCTGAAGGAGATTGCCACCACTGCAGGGTTGCTGCCGCCGCCACCACTTCCTGCTCTCCTGTTTGGGCAAGGTTGATCCAACCAGCTCAGGTGATAAGGAGTAGGTGGTGGAGGACTGTGTGCACATGCTAATAAACAAAATGAAGGGAAATGAATTCTGTGTGTGATGAATGCCCTGTGTCTGTTTCCTATTTTTCTTTTTTCTGAACACTTCTAATCCCCCAGAAGCTTCTGTGCTGGTTCAGCAGCCTTAAAGTTGCTGAGACATCCTCCTGCAGTAGTCTTTGTCTGAAAATGCCATTCCCAGATAGCTAGATGTGGATACAATTCATCTCAATGCCCGGAATAGTCAAAATTTGCATGCGCTGACTGATTGGGCTACCAAATCTGCCTCTCTAGGTAAAGAAGTGGGATGGAAAGGACAGGTGGATCCCTCTCACCTAGTCTGGTGAGACGGTGACATCATTCAACCTAGATTTTTTATGTTCAAGCACAGGGATGCTTGGGTGTGTATTGCCAGATCTGCCATTGGAACCAGCTGCTGGTCTGCACAATGCTGACATACCTGCTGTCCAGGGAGTGCAGTGACCAGGATTCATGGGTCAGCATAACCAGCTAGCAATAGGGACTGTATTCAAGCTAGAGATGTTTAGGGAATTATTGTTTTATTTTCTCTATTCACTTCACTTCAAGCCAGCCTGCAGCAAGATGTGCCTTGCTCTTGAGTAACTTCTTGGCTCCCTCTGCTGGGTGTTACTTTCTTACTGCATCGAATTTGGTTGATCTACCTTTTATGTCCAGCCAAGTGCAGACATTTTACTTGTTACATTTTCAACACGCTTTCTCCATTATGTTTAATTGATTTTTTTGTGGGGGGGAGAGGTTTACTAAAGTACTCTTTGCTTGCCTAGCCTATGTTCACAGGTAATGCACTGGGTTGTCATGTATGATCACTTACAGGCACTACTGCAATTGGATTTGAAAGAAGAATCCCAGGGCTCTGTGCTCTCATGAGGGGCTCTCAGATGCCCCCATCCTGATCCCCTTAGTTTGGTATGATGGCAGCAGAGAGCAGCTGAATTAGAAGAGCAGCTGGGGGAGAAGAGAATTGGCAGACCAGACCCTGTAAAAACAGATACTGAGAGCGGGAAGGGATGCTCTGCTAACCACTAAGCATGATTCCCCATGATGTGTCTGTTCAGTAGTTCTTTCCCTGACAGTGTGTATTCTGGGGGTATATTCTGGGGGAAAGTGTATTCTTTCCCTGACTGCCTGATTCTGGGGGTGCTGGCACATAAGGGATGGGAAACTATTGTATATGCACATTGGCACAAGGGTGACCATGATGGCACACTTTGTGCTGTTTAGAGTAGTAGATAGGGGATGCTGGGGATGCCCTGTCATTAAGATAGGAGCCCTCCTGTTCCGTACCCATCTAGACACTCCTGTATTGGCTAAAATGTAACAACTTGAATGTAGATTAAAGTAGAGAGCTGATTTTCTGTAATCTGGGGCTCGTGGAGGTGCAGGATATGAAAGGTCTGAGTCCCCCTCCAAGGGATATGAAAGTCCCCCTCCAAGGACTTCTTGTTTTGTTGATGCCTTGCCTTCTAGTATTGAGTTGAAGGCTGGATTTGACCCTACCACATTCTTTTCCCCACGTGCAGTGCTTGATGTTTTCCCTGTAGCAACCAAGAAAGTAGAGAGTAAAGGAGTAGACTCAAGGGCATCTTTAACTGTCTCAAGTAGATTCAAGAGCATCTTTTTCTTTCTTAGGGCCCCAGTGTCTGTTGTGAAGGGAAGGTTCTCCACCATCAAAGTCTTTTAAATTGGAACCTCAGCCAGTTCACTTTGTTCCTGTCAGTCACATCGGAGCATCTGATTTGTTTAGGGGAATATTGGGTTATGGTCCTAGGACATAGTGAGGTTAGCAGAATATGTTCTCTGCTTCAGCACTGGTGATCCCAGAGTCTGATTCCAAGATAGATTTTGCACATGCACCCTGATTAACTGTTTTTGTTGCCCTACAGAATTCAGTGCAAGCATATAAAAACTGAGCCCACCCTCAGACATTGCCCTTTATCTGCATTACCCCAACACAGACTTCTGAGTCCTAATTAATACATGGAAACAAAAGGAAAACTCTGGTTTTGGTTGGATGTGGGGGATCCAGGATTTGCTCCTAGATAACCTGTCAATTATCAGTGTTTTCCAAGTTCTATGCTGAATGTTCCGTATGACTCTTTTCCTTTTTCCTCCTGTTGTTTACCAGGTGACTTAACAGATGGCAGAACAAAAGATAAACTTGGGTCTGACCAGTTTGAAGCAGAGTGGCAGATTTACCAGACTATCCTAAAAAGGTCTAAAGTCATGGAAAAAACCAAGTGGATAGACGTAAAAGGAAACCATGGTAAGACTGATGAACTGGAATTCCCAGTGATTCTCTCAAACTTGGGCTAGTTATACAATACAGTAAGCGGCTAAAGCCAAACTTTTTCTCTCTCTTCTTGGCTTAGAATGGCCTTGAATGATCCTTTTAGTATTTCCTCAGACCAATCTCATTTTCCAAAGTGGTTTTTGTCAAGAAAGTATCACAGATATATTGTATTATAATTAATTTTTATTTTTACTGATCTCAGAGGCACATCTTTGCCTAGTAAGACTTGTATTCCGAAGGAAGAGTTTGTTGGGAGCAATGTAAATACAGGTCCAACCTTGTTATACTTGGATTTTTTATATATGGATTTGACTCAACACGAATGGCCACTGAAAATGAGAAGGAATGTGCTGATCCCTGGAGAAGGGGAAAATTGCATCCCTTTAAAATCGGTTTTAAAAAACTGCTTTTCTTACGGTTGTAGAGAGACAGTCATGCAAGTGATAATTCAATTCTCCAGCTGAGCCAGGCAAAGGCAAGGGGTCCTTTGCATTTCTAATTGTAGAAAAGATTGTATGTTTAGAAGTAGAATGTATTCTTTTTCTCTTAGTTACTATGTAGGGGAAGGATTGTAGGTTTAGTGAAATAGTATCCACTTTGGATGATGTCAGATCTCTGGCATCTTCAGGAGATAAATTATGTTTCAGAATTTCTGAAACCCTGGAGAGTCACTGCCATGTAGTATTGCTAGATGGAGCAAAAGTTCGACTCAGTGCAGGGCATCTTCTTATGTTTCTATGAAGCTGTTATTTATTGTTATTATTTTGCTTGATTGGTTTACTATAATGTAAATTTGTGTCTCGGCATTTGCTTCTTAGGTCGAGGTTTGAGAATGGCTTTTCTGTTTCATCCTGAAACTTGTACTGTGCTGATCTTGACTTAACCTGGACATTTGATTCCCCCCCCCCCCCCATTTTTCGTTTCATCCTAAGTTGGGTTAGAATCATCATTAAACATTGTTTGGCATTTTTATTACAGATACATTCAATGTTCCAAGTCTGGAGAATGTCCGTAACTACTACAGGTATGTAAGTGCGGCATGATGAGCTCAGAAGTCCATAAGAATGTGTGATGGAGAGAGGAATTTTTTCCCCAACATGTATGTTTATAAGGAAAAACAAATATATTAAAGTAAATTTGGAATTAAATATTAAGGGCCTCTTTTTTTTTTTATAGCGTGTCAGACTGATTTTGCTCTCCCTGCTGCATTGTTACAGTATTCTGTGCGGCTCTGCTTTCCAATTCTAGCCCTTTCGGGGCTAGAGGGAGAACTCAAATTGTACATGCAGTCCAGGGCTTTCATGTGCTCATGATGGCGCAGTGCTGAACTGAGGACAAGGGCAATTCTATTTTCCCTTTTGTTGTTTCAAAGCCATGCAGGGGTCCTAGTAGAAAATATGTTAATATAATTGCCTTTTCGATATATTCTTGGTTTATGTATGTTCCAACTTTATGTTTATGTTCTTCTTTATGCATGTTCCAACTTTAATATTCCTATTGTGTTTTTTGGGCAGGAAATACTCTGCTTGGCATAAAGATGGTTCATTCCATTATGTCCACAGCACACCTTTCGGCAAATATTCTTTCATCTGTGTAGATGCAACGCTCACTCCGGGCCCCAAGAGACCCTACAATTTCTTTGGGATTTTAAATGCGGTAATGTAAAAGGATATGTATTGCAACGGTAGCCTGAAAGCCTTGGATCTGTAACACCACTTACATCTTGATATGCACAAAGGATCTCTGTTCAATGGTTGCCCGTTCACCTTTGGAGGTGATGACTCGGGGCTGGCCCATCCATGATGCTGCTCACCTCAAGTAGCAGGTAGCTAGAAGAGTGACAGTCAAGGTGCCCATTCACCTGAGTCTGCGGCTGCCCCCCTCCAGTCCACCATGGGTAGAGCTGCATCAGTTTGCTTTCCTGTTCTTCACCTCACTCCTCCCTTGTGCATGACCTTTAAACATAAAGGAACCATTGGATGAAGGATCGAGGTGGAGCCAAGAAAGCAGATCATAACTTCCTGCACAGTTTGTTTTTTATTATTGTTTTTGTTATTATTATTATTTATTATTAACAGTATTTATATACTGCTTTTCAACAAAAAGTTCACAAAGTGGTTTACAGACCAAGTCAAATAACTAAATGGCTGCCCGTCCCAAAAGGGCTCACAATCTAAAAAGATGCAAAAGAACACCAGCAGACAGCCACTAGAAAAGACACTGCTGGGGTGAGGAGGGCCAGTTACTCTCCCCCTGCTAAACTAAAGAGGAGCACCCACTTGAAAAAGGGTCTCTTACCCAGTTAGCAGGGAATATCGTGTTGCACAATCAAAAAGCATAAAAATCACAGTAGATCCAGCAGCATGCCTACAAGTGTATCATATTTCCTCTCTTCCAAACTCCCTGTAAGCAATTGCCAAATGTTAACATACTGTGTAGTGAAATTCTAAGCATGTTGATGGGAGCTCCACTGTTTACTTGATTGATTTAATACTTCAGAGTCTGAAAAACTTGTTTAATTTTTAGCTCAGCTGTCTTCATATACTGTACTGGGTTATATAGCTTGCGTTTACATGGTTGCACGAGCATTTATTACTTCCACATCCCTTTTCCCCTAGGGTAGCTTCCTGAGCCCCCCAAGAAATAATAACTGAGGGTGGGAGGCCTTTGGAAACAGCATGTGATGCTGTGGTGGGAAGGGGAAATCCTTGAAAATTGTCCAGAGGCAGCTGCTGTGAATTCTTGTGTTACAGGAGCACTACTTAGACTACAACCCCTGGTACCAAGGTTTAAAACCTGTTTCAAATATTAAAAACATTTATATGTCCTCCCTCAAAAGAATTTGGTTTTAATACCAGAATTGTTACATTAATTTTGCATTGCACTTCAGAATAGCAATTTTAAGCAATGTGTGAGTGAGCTATTGCATTACAAATGCTATACAAAGAATATTCTTTAAAATGGTTCTTCATATTATCCATGTAATATCAAGCCTTTGAATATTTAGGGTCACAATTCTAAACACACTTATTAGAACAGTCAGTTTGCTGCTAATGCTCTTGCATTTGCTCCTTCATTTCAGAATCAAATGCAGGAACTGTCTACACTGTCTACAGAAAGCCATGACAGTAACCACACAATTTGGTTTGGCCACTATCCCACCTCAGCAATCATCTCTCCGTATCCAGGAATACGAACGGCAATGCGGTAATACATTTATCCTTTGGTAAAATGCTTTAGTAAGTTGTTCATTTGCAGCCTTTGATCATTCTTAAAGCCTTCCGTCTCATATTCTTAATCTGTAAATTGTCCTTATCTTCTGCCAAACCAATAACAACCATGTTAATTTGATTAGCTCTGCCACAGCCTATTTGTGTGGACACTTCCATACGGCAGGTGGACTGATGCCCGTCTTACACACCCAGCACCGTGATGGCACCTTAGAACTGGAGCTGGGAGACTGGAAGAAGAACAGGAAGTAAGTTGATATCCTTTGCAAAGGTAATGCTTGCTGTGGGCGTTGGCTGTTCACAGTGCTATTTTTCTAGAAATGTTAAGTCAGTATAAAGGAGACTTTCATCAGGTTGCTAATCTAATCCTATCCTGAACCGGCCCAGAGAATGCAGCAGTGCTGGTGCAGCCTCTGCTAGATAAGGAAACCGGATTTCTTGACGTGCTAAATGACTGTGGTTTAGATCAGCTAGTCACAGAGCCCACCAGAGGACAGGTGACTCTGGATTTAATATTGTGCGGTACGCAGGACCTGGTTAGAGATGTAAACGTTACTGAGCCATTGGGGAACAGTGATCATGCTGCGATCCATTTTGACGTGCACGTTGGGGGAAGAATACCAGGCAAATCTCTAACAAAAACCCTTGACTTCCGACGGGCGGACTTCCCTCAAATGAGGAGGCTGGTTAGAAGGAGGTTGAAAGGGAGGGTAAAAAGAGTCCAATCTCTCCAGTGTGCATGGAGGCTGCTTAAAACAACAGTAATAGAGGCCCAGCAGAGGTGTATACCGCAAAGAAAGAAGGGTTCCACTAAATCCAGGAGGGTGCCCGCATGGCTAACCAGCCAAGTTAGAGAGGCTGTGAAGGGCAAGGAAGCTTCCTTCCGTAAATGGAAGTCTTGCCCTAATGAGGAGAATAAAAAGGAACATAAACTGTGGCAAAAGAAATGTAAGAAGGTGATACTGGAGGCCAAGCGAGACTATGAGGAACGCATGGCCGGCAACATTAAGGGGAATAATAAAAGCTTCTTCAAATATGTTAGAAGCAGGAAACCCGCCGGAGAAGCGGTTGGCCCTCTGGATGGTGAGGGAGGGAAAGGGGAGATAAAAGGAGACTTAGAGATGGCAGAGAAATTAAATGAGTTCTTTGCATCTGTCTTCACGGCAGAAGACCTCGGGCAGGTACCGCTGCCCGAACGGCCCCACCTAACCGAGGAGTTAAGTCAGATAGAGGTTAAAAGAGAAGATGTTTCAGACCTCATTGATAAATTAAAGATCAATAAGTCACCGGGCCCTGATGGCATCCACCCAAGGGTTATTAAGGAATTGAAGAATGAAGTTGCAGATCTCTTGACTAAGGTATGCAACTTGTCCCTCAAAACGGCCATGGTGCCAGAAGATTGGAGGATAGCAAATGTCATGCCTATTTTTAAAAAGGGAAAGAGGGGGGACCCGGGAAACTATAGGCCGGTCAGCCTAACATCCATACCAGGTAAGATGGTGGAATGCCTCATCAAAGATAGGATCTCAAAACACATAGACGAACAGGCCTTGCTGAGGGAGAGTCAGCATGGCTTCTGTAAGGGTAAGTCTTGCCTCACGAACCTTATAGAATTCTTTGAAAAGGTCAACAGGCATGTGGATGCGGGAGAACCCATGGACATTATATATCTGGACTTTCAGAAGGCGTTTGACACGGTCCCTCACCAAAGGCTACTGAAAAAACTCCACAGTCAGGGAATTAGAGGACAGGTCCTCTCATGGATTGAGAACTGGTTGGAGGCCAGGAAGCAGAGAGTGGGTGTCAATGGGCAATTTTCACAATGGAGTGAGGTGAAAAGTGGTGTGCCCCAAGGATCTGTCCTGGGACCGGTGCTTTTCAACCTCTTCATAAATGACCTGGAGACAGGGCTGAGCAGTGAAGTGGCTAAGTTTGCAGACGACACCAAACTTTTCCGAGTGGTAAAGACCAGAAGTGATTGTGAGGAGCTCCAGAAGGACCTCTCCAGACTGGCAGAATGGGCAGCAAAATGGCAGATGCGCTTCAATGTCAGTAAGTGTAAAGTCATGCATATTGGGGCAAAGTTCTGGTCGCCGCATCTCAAAAAAGACATAGTGGAAATGGAAAAGGTGCAAAAGAGAGCGACTAAGATGATTACGGGGCTGGGCACCTTCCTTATGAGGAATGGCTACGGCGTTTGGGCCTCTTCAACCTAGAAAAGAGACGCTTGAGAGGGGACATGATTGAGACATACAAAATTATGCAGGGAATGGACAGAGTGGATAGGGAGATGCTCTTTACACTCTCACATAATACCAGAACCAGGGGACATCCACTAAAATTGAGTGTTGGGCGGGTTAGGACAGACAGAAGAAAATATTTCTTTACTCAGCTTGTGGTCGGTCTGTGGAACTCCTTGCCACAGGATGTGGTGCTGGCGTCTAGCCTAGACGCCTTTAAAAAGGGATTGGACAAGTTTCTGGAGGAAAAATCCATTATGGGGTACAAGCCATGATGTGTATGCAGAACCTCCTGATTTTAGAAATGGGTTATGTCAGAATGCCAGATGCAGGGGAGGGCACCAGGATGAGGTCTCTTGTTATCTGGTGTGCTCCCTGGGGCATTTGGTGGGCCGCTGTGAGATACAGGAAGCTGGACTAGATGGGCCTATGGCCTGATCCAGTGGGGCTGTTCTTATGTTCTTATGTTCTTAGATGCTATGGGCTGGCTGTGGACCAGGAAATAATAGAGAGTTAAAGTAAAAAACACTGTTACTTGCCTACTCCACCGCTGCCTAGTTCCCAATGTGCTTACTTAGATCTGTGCTAGCCCTTTGGCTGGCATAAACTTAGCTGGGTGCAAGAGAGGGCATTGAGTCTGGGTTTAGAGGCCTAGGATATTGGCACCACTGCACCGAAATCTGTCACATTCCACCCAGACATGCCCACAGCCCATTCAAATCTCTACCCCGATCCTCCCTGGATCCTCTGCCCACCTACCTGCCCTGGAGAGAGAGGGCTCTGGAGGTCATTGGTGTGCACCCAGGGCCTCCAGTTATTTGCACTGGCATCCCCAACCCATGTTCTGTCACAGCATATGCCATGCCTGCAGCCCTAGCGTTGCACTGACAGAGCATGAGTTCCATCAGTGTAAGGCCCAGATAGGACTGGGCCATTAATTACATAAAATCACAATGTACATGTAAAGTTTTAGAACTGCAGCCCTAGTGAGGCAGGGGAGGCAGCCTTCCTAGGGATGCTTAGAAAATAGATAAGAGAGAGCTAGGGGTGCGTGCGTGCGTGCATGCGTGCGTGTGCGTGTGTTCCCTACCAGTTGTCATGGTGATGAGTGTTGATCTTGGGTACCCAAGTGACTCCACCCCCATTGTTTTCTTGCTTTTAGCATGTTCCTCTACTCAGCGCACTAGGGCAGGGGTTCACTAGGGCTGGTGGGTTGTGGCCTCATTTTTGGTGGGTTGCCAAAAGGTGATGGAAAAATCAGATAACTAATTGCCTCAAGCCCTGAGGCTATTCATAAATTAGATACTGTAGCTGCTAATTACCCTGCAACTAGCTCAGCTCCTGTTGTTTGCAAGCTTGTGTAAATATAGGGAGATAAATGTTTAAAGGTCTTTTTTCTGTTTATTATTACTTATAAATAAATAAAATATTTCTTTCTAGATCTCCTTTTTAAAAAGTCTGGTAAACCTAGGTGGTTCCCGATGTTAAAGGCGCCAATTGCAGATTTGATTATCCGTGTTTGGCATCCACAGGGGGTCTGATAACAGATCCCCCACAGATACCAAGGCCCCACCTTGGTATTTTTATTGCTGGCCTAGCTAGGCATACTGAAATACAGTTTTAGCAAGGAATTACATTTTATCAGGAACGCATTCCTGAATGTTTGGGTAAATGTAATACTCCCCCAAAAGAAATATTACTTTGTGGGAAGATACCTGGAATTCTGTGCATTAGAAAGAGCAGCAATTGTGTCTTTGTTGTACTTGTAAGTCTTCTGACATGACCAGGTAGACTTGGGTGCAGTCTGTGGCATCCAGATCTTTTGTGGAAGCTCCCTTTGGGATTTGAAAGAGTCATTGTGGAAGCAGAATGCTCCTCCTAGTCATGGAGAGAGCAACTGAAGACAGAGCACTGCTCTATGAAATGTTTTGATGCTACTCATTGGCCATTCATAGAATATAAAAATGAAGACAACTTGGCTGACCAAATCTGTTGTTCCCTGTGATTTAAACCCTAACCCGGAAAGTTTGGATAACATGTTTAGAAGCAGAAACAAAATCATTGTTCTATATTTTTCTTTTAACTTAATTGCATGTTCAGAAACTGAATATGGTGACATTTCTAAATGTGTCTAGTATACAACATTGTTGTAACTGCAGTACCATGATTTGTACATGAGCTATAATTGTCCTGGATTGCTTTGTGATTTTTTTCATTTAAAAAGCAATAAAATAAATTTAAAAAAAAAAAGAGAGAGAGAGAGATTTGGAAAACCAGTAGAGCTATATTCCCAGATAGTCAAATCTTGTGATTGAAATGTTCCTCTTAACTAAAAAATATTGTTTTAATGCTATCAGGTACCGGATTCTTGCTTTTGATCATGATCTCTTCAGTTTTGCTGACCTGACGTTTGAGGAATGGCCTGTAGTTCTTATAACCAACCCCAAGTCGTTCCTCTATAGTAGTTCTGCACACGAGCCACTTCAGAGAATCCTTCATTCTACTCATATCAGGTAACCTGGTGTGTTGTGAGATTTCAACATAACCCTTGTACAGGCACTCCCCCACTTATGTAAGGATTCTGTCCCAGACACCCGTACGCAAGTCAGTGTTTATTTACAGTAAGTCAGACTTCTTTCTTTGCATGCACAGCTCTGTGGGAAGGTTTGGGATGAACAGGGAAGGGGCTGCGCAAAGAGAAGGCAGATGGACAGAATAAATTGGGACAGAGGCAAGAGAAATCTCCTGCACTGGCCACTCTGTAAACTACACAGGAAACAAAGCAAGGCAAGAAAATGCAGGTGAAGGGGGGCTATTTCCCCCCCCCGCAAGCTGCAGCTGGGGGGGGGTAATGCGCCTCCTTCCCTACCAAAAGAACCTGCTTTAAAGGCACTGAGTGGCAGCAGGGTAGAGAAGCACTGATGGAGAAGGCAGATTCCCATGCTCAGGCAATTTCCCTTGAAGAATTATCACTCTCCTACCTTTAAAAAAAAAAATCACAAAATGGTGTCACATGAACCTTGGAGCCCAGGGATCTAGCCCCTTGCCCTCTCACCATGCTCCCTCTTTCTCATAGGCTCTTTAAATGAAAGAGGAGACACTGAGCACAATGGGAGTGATGTCAGCACATTTTGCATTTCCTGCTTTGTTTGCAGAGGTGAGTTGTGGGTGCAGGTGGCTTCTCTTGCTTCTCCCAACAGAAACAGCCCAAACGTTTACATATGGCCAAACTTACACAAGTTGAGGCTTACAAAAGTCAGGGAGTGCCTGTAATTTTCTTTTGTGCATATGCAACTGGCCTGCTTCTTTCCTGTTTGTGTATTATCACAGCGGATGCTTTCAGATTCTAATGCAGAGCATTTTTTGTTGTGCCTGGGATTGCCTAGGCAAGGTGATCTTGGCTCTTAACCAAGTCTTTTATATAGCTGTCAACTGTGTGTTAGAATAATCTTATATTTTAAAATCAATTTTAAAATGTAGCATTAGATTCTGCAGTAAAGAATTCTCTTATATTTAGCAGGGGGAGAGTAGCTGTCCCTCTGCACCCCAGCACAGTCTTTTCTGGTGGCTGTTGCTGGTTATCTGTTCTGTATCTTTTCAGATTATGAACCCTTTTGCGGCAGGGAACTGGTAGTTGTTTTGTTTTCTCTGTAAACCGCTTTGTGAGCTTTTTTTTTTGTTGAAAAGTGGTAATAAATATTTTTTCTAATAATAATAAAGTTAATTCTGCCTTCAAATGAGTTCTCCTGAAAGAAGAAAAATCCCCTCCTCCCTTCTTGTGGTACAATCTGTCAGGAGATTATGGCTGAAATCCTAACCAACATTCCTGCGCTGACATAGCTGTGCCAATGGGGCATGTGCTGCATCCTGCAGTTAGGGGGCAGTCACAGAGGCCTCCTCAAGGTAAGGAAATGTTTGTTCCCTTACCTCGGAGTTGTGTTGCCTTTACCTCAGTGCTGGAGAGTTGGTTAGGATTGTACCCTATGTTGTGTTTATTGGCCTAATTGTTGCAGGTACGTATGAGAAAGGTAACCCTAGTGATCTCTTGTTTTAAGTTTCAGTGGTGATATTCTCTTAACAAGTCCCACATTGTACTGATTTATTTCTTCTGCTTAGAGTTCTGGCCTTCTCTCCTTCTCCTATCAAGTTTGTCAAGGTCACTATTGATGATGTTGAGCTGGGGGATGCTGTTCATGTGTCTGGACCCCTCTACGTACTGAAATGGGATCCTCAAACCTACCATCTAGGGTTCCATAAAATAAATGTGACTGTACAGGTAAGCTCGCCTTCTGTTTATTATTTTATCACACAATGTTTTCTAACCTCAGACTTCTGAAAATTGATACAGCTGTGTTAAGAGCATCCTGGCCCTGGAAGATCTAGCAACATTCCCTGCTCCTGCATGTTTGGGGATATTATTATTTCTCCGCCTTTTTTACAATGGGAACAGTAGACACATTGCCAGAGTAGTTCTGAAGATAGATGAGGGAGAATGAGAATAAGCAAGGAATTTTACTGTCATTATTTTATGATGTCATACAGGCAGGAGGTCTGGTCTAGAGGGTAGAGCCTTCATTTGCCTGAAGATAACATCCACAGGTCGCCAGTTCGAGGCCACCAGCACCGTGAATGGTGAGACCTTGAAGCAGCTGACAAGCTGAGCCGAGTTATTCCACCTGCTCTTTGGTGTGAGCAAAGAAGCGTCTTGGCTGCCCTCCATGTGAGAGATGAAGGAGCTGCTTGTCAGCTTGCTTGGGAGGAAATTGGAGGCCAGAATGTGATACCAGATCAAAAAGATCCATCTGAAATGTTGTGGTTCTTGAAAGATAGAACCTTTCTTCGATTGTAAAAATCCCTACAGGGATTTAGAACAGTGGTGTAGTGGTTTGGGAAGTAGATTCAGACCTGGAGGATCCAGGTTCAAATCCCCCCTTAGCCATGAAGCTTCCTGGGTGACCTTGGGCCAGTCACTTTCTCTCAGCCTCACCTACCTCACAGGGTTGTTGTGAGGCAAAAAGGAGGGGAGCAGCTGTGTACACCGCGCTGAGCTCTTTGGAGGAAGGGCGGTATAAAAATGTGATAAATAAATAAATAAACTGCCTTGAATAAAGTCTGAGGAGAAATCTGACAACCAAGAAAGGTGGTATATAAATATACATGTGTGATTTATAATATGCCTGCTTCCCAGATTTCGGTCTTGTTGACAGATAACCATGAAGCAACGCAAAGCGGGCTTGTGTCCTGATGGCTGGGGTCACCAGATGATGAAGGGGGGGCAACCTTACCTCAGCAATGTCCTCCAAGATTATGAGAAAAGGGAAAAACAATGTACAGGCAGGAGCCCATATCTACAGATTCATAGCCCAATCCTTAATCTGTGCTTCAGGCACGTTTATTTTCCCCAGTGCTGGCACTAGGGTCAGCACTGGTGCTAGGTGGGTATAGGATTCGGCCCTCAGTTATCCATGAATCTGTAGATTCCCCCCCCCCCCCACATACCCATTAATTGTTTTTTGTGTAGCCACACTGGAAGCGCAGGTGTTTCTTGCTTAAACGTTCTTACTTCACTGAATAACTGAACGTGCAGGCAACTAGCCTGCATGCTAGAGGGCGACTAACAGGAAGCAGGACAGTTCCTGGACATTTAGTAGTGTTGATGATAGCTGCTTTGCTGTCACACACTCAGACTTTGTTTTATCCTTTGTGTTCCCATGTTAGGATGCCAGTGGTAAGTGTGGCACTCGGCTTCACACATTTGCTATGGAAGATAACCTCTGGCTCGGATTTGACCTGTTGCCATCTTGGCTTCTTCTTACTGACCATTACATATGGGTGAGTGTTCTGTACCCTAATAATAATATAAAGTACTTAGCATTTGTATAGCACTTTAAATGCAAAGTGCTTTTCATGTAAGGGTTACATCAGGATTATGCAACACCCTGTAAGGTGGGCGTTATTGCTGCATTGCAGTTGGGGAGCTGAGGCTGAGAAGGAGCAGCTTCTCTAAGGCCACCTGGTGAGTTCGTGGCACAGGCGAGGTTCAAATTGGGAAAGTCCTGATTTGCAGCTCAGGGCACAATCCAGGAAATGACTTGGGCTGGCGCAAGTCCCTTGTTCTGACCCAGCGGTGTTGCAAAAGTGCCTTAAAGCACTTTTTCGCTGGCGAGAGAGCAGGCCGGCCGGCACATGTCCGTGCACCGGCCTCTGGATGCTGGCCCAAGCTCGCGGGGCTGGCACAAAGGTCTAGACTATCGGTAGGGAAACCTTAAAAGTCCAGTTAGCCAGGTATATATCACCCTAGCCCTGAAGTCATTGTCCTGGGCAGTGGCACTGCTACCTTGTCTTGGACCCAGTGCTGTTACTTGTAGCATCACCCTACCAAGTGCGCAGACGCAGAACTAATTGGCGGTGATGTGAAAACGTTATCACGTCACTGCCAATAACTTCTGGCTTGTGAGCTGCTGCAAAACTTGGAGTGGAGCTGACTCACTTCCGCTCTGAGTTCTACAGCAGCAGGGCTCAGCGTGAAGGAGCAGCTGAGCCTGGAGTGGCCAAAGGGGCCACTCAAAGCCTGGCCGACTCTCCTCTTTGCACCACTTTAAGCTCTTTGGTGTCTGGGCTTGGAGTGGCCAGACTTGGCCAAGTCACTTCTTCCTGTTCTTCCTTCCTCCCTGAGGGGTGTCACTTTTGCTCAGCCTTGGCTGTCTTTAGCCGCTCTGGGCTATTTCCTGTTCTGTGCTTGCAAGAACAGGAAGCAGTTTGAGTGGCTGAAGATGCTCTGCCTCTTTGCTCTACTCTGAGCTCTGTAGTGGCCAGGCTTGGCCGAATTGCTTCTTCCAGTTCTTGTGAACATAGAGAAGAATCTGTTGATCGCTTCTTTAGCTAGGTTGTCAAAATTTAATATTATTAACAGTATTTATATACAGCAACTGTTACCCTGTCCATGCCTGATCTTGTCTGATCTTGGAAGTTAAGCAGGGTCAGGCCTGGTTAGTACTTGGATGGGAGACCACCTGGGAATACCGGGTGCTGTAGGCTTGTACCATAGTCTTTCGAGACTGAAGGTTGCCAACCATTTTTCAACTAAAGATTCACAAAGCGGTTTACAGAGAAAATCAAATAACTCATGGCTCCCTGTCCCAAAAGAGCTCACAATCTAAAAAAAATGCAAAAGAACACCAGCAGACAACCACTAGAAATGACACTGCTGGGGCAAGGAGGGCCAGTTAGTCTCCTCCTGCAAAAAAACAAAACAGAGGAGTGCCCACTTGAACAAGTGCCTCTTACCCAGTTAGCAGGGGACAATAAAAAAATATAATAAAATCTAATAACTCATTTCTGCCCAGCACACAGGAGTACACATTTGATCCCTGTTGTGTAAATGCATCATTGGGCAGAAGTGGCTTAAAGCAAAACAATGCAAAAACAAAATTCTTTTTAAAGAACAGCTGCAAGAACTCGCACAAATGCCTGCTGGGGGGGAAAAAAAGCCACTTTTAAAAAAATTGTTGAGACATTATTCAAATTTTAGATTTGTCCTTTGCTGTGTGTGTTTTGGCTTCCCTCTCGATTCTCAGATATTGTTAACTATACGGCCTTCAGTAATTCCCAAATACTGTTAGTCAAGCATGAGTTCTCCTTGCACTATTTGTATGTCTGGTTTATCAAGAATAACAGTTCCGGGTTTTTTTGTTTGTTTTATTTTTTTACAGTTTCGAGTGGTGTTTGTATTAATGGTTTTAGTTCAGATTGCCTTGCTGGTTATTTTCCGCTGCTTAAGAAAGCCAACACTTGAAGGTAAATTTTTTTTTAAAGAATAACTTTTTCTTCTCCCACCCCTCAACTTATTCTTTTGTTAATGCTTTAAGCTCAACAAATACACAAATGTGAACTTTTAGTTAGATATCTCAGCACTAGCTTGAACTGATGTTCTAAGAAGCTAAGGCTTGAGACAAGTGATACTGCTTAACGTTGACTGAAAAGGTAACTTTTTAAAATATAGAGATGCATGCAGTACCTGTACACAGTTAACATTTTGTCTTGTACTGACCACCATCTCTAAATACTTGCCAGAATGTAAAAGCCTTGCCTCCTTCTTGAAAAACTGAGACAAACTTGGGAAAGTGGTTGGTGAAACAGAGATGTTTGGGAACACCACCTCAAGCACATTCTGGGTCCTGTTTTCATTTGTACTTGTTTTATTTTAAGCTTTAAAACCCCACTTTTTTCATCTCTAAGCACAGTTTATAGCCCAATCCCAAGCTGCCCGGTACCCAGAGGAGCAGTGTTGCCAAAATGGCTGCTGCTGCATCCTATAGGCTTTGGGCAACCTCCGAAGTCTCCACAGGGAAAGGGAACATTCATCCCCTTCTCCCAAGGAAAGGCCCAAGCCCGCAATGGGGCCATTCAAGTCTGCATCGGCTATTTTGCCAGAACAGAATTGAGAGGCTCTGTGTCTGACTGGGAGGCCCAGCACAGGGTTCTGGATTCGGCAGAGCAGAGCTCCACCGGTCCTGCCCCACCTCCCACATCTGCATGGCTCCCTGCACCCCCCAGAAGCTGGTGCTGGCTTCAAGTAAGCCCAAAACTCCCCCTTTCCCCAGCAGCAGCATGATCCTGGGAATTGTGTTGCTGCAGTCATCCTGCCTCCGCCCCTTAAGGGGCCAGAGCTGAGTGCTTCCCTGGCTAGTGGGTCGTGACCCATCAGTCTGGGGAGCTCTAGCCTGTGTAGTTTGGATGGATTTTATGCACATTCTAACAGATTGTTTCTTTTCAAAGATTTCCATTCATTTTATTGAATGAACTGTCCTATAACTTTGCTGGTGCTATAAAAAATATCAATTGTTGAAAATGCAGAGTGCCATTTTATAAGTAATCCCCACCTTTTCCCTCTTATTGTCAAATTTCAGGACCTCCAAACAAGAGAATGTGGACTTCTCTTTCCCTTCACATCCTGAGCAAAACAAACTTGTTCTATTATTCATTTCAGCTGCTGAGTTTGTATACTGTTCTAGGTAAGATGTGCAAAAAAAAAAAAAAAAGCTGTTGGGTGGAGAGGAGGTGGGTTTTCCCCCCAGTTTTCATAAATGTTACCTTACCTTGAGAAGGCCTCCATGATTGCCTCCCGCATCACAGGATGTGGTGCATGCCCCACTGGCATGGCTGCATAAGCACTGGAAAGTTGGATAGAATTGGGCCCTTAGCACTAGGCTATTAAAAATAAATTGCTTGTAAAGGACTTTCCACTCCTAAAAAACATTAATTTTTAGTCTATGAAGCATCTAGGATTTCAATTGAACTGTAATTTGGGGCAATTATGTGCGGATTTAACAGAATATAATTTCACTGGACGTCATTTGTCCAATTTCCAAATACCATTATTTCATAAATTGCACATTTTTCTGACCTCCATTGGTATTTAAATCTGTGCAGTTCTACTGAAAGGCATCCACCCATACCTTGTTCTGATGTGAAAGAACTAGTATTATAGAAAACGGAGATGTAGTTGACAATAAAAAAATCATTTGTAAGTCAGAGAAAAAGCCCTGTGTACTTTTCAGCCATTAATACTACTTACTGTTGCTAATATTTAGCACTAATGTAGTGCTTCTAATTTAGTAAAGTCTTTAATAATCATATTGTTTTGTGAGTGACTTGTCCACTGAGTCCATGGCAGGTGAATGCAAAATCTACATTTTCCAAATCAGAATCCAGCTTGTTAGCTACTGGTTCTTAAGATATGTGTGTCTGCGAAGAACATTTCAGTTCATGTTAAATAACACTTTGGATAGTTTACTGCTTATCAGACAGCCCTATTTAATCTATTTTCTGCTGGGAATTCAAAAGAGCAGCTTACCTGGTTAGCTGTGGTTCCCCCCCCCCCCCAAATAACTAGTTTTAAGTATTTGAAAGTAGTACTTTGACAGATGAATAATTTTCCTTAGTGTTTGACAGCTGTTTGGGACAAGATGGGGAAAAGCTGTTCTTGAATTGTACTGAATGTGATTCCAGTTTCTCTTCCTTACAGGACCCTGGTTTATCGGTGAAATTATAGATGGTCACATGGGCTTCTGCTTCTCTTTTGGGGTAATTGTTGATGGCCATTTCTTTGAAGGCAGTATAACCTTCTTTGTTGGGATTTTGCAGGTAAGATTCTCAAAACAGCAATTGACACATAGATGGCAGCTTGATGATTTTCCAAATTTCAGTGTTTCTCAAACTGTAAACCATAGCTCCCTGGAGAGTCGCAGAAACCAGCCAGGGGAGCCGTGGAATTATTGTGAAAAACCCGCTGCCCTATGGGTTTGGGAAGCACTGGTTTTAGTGTCTGGCATAAAATGTAGTGATAGTGGTCAACATGTATGCTTTGATGACAGCTGGAACATAAGTTGTCCATTCATCGCACATTTTTCTTCATTGTGATTGATTAATTCAGTGGCACAGTGCTGGAGCAAGAGTGGTGTGGCAACAAAATGACCTGTTTATCGAGAAGAGCCTAAGTGGTAACCTGCTGACACTGCAAATCTTTTACTGCAACTCATGTTTAGAGAGATGAAGAGACATGTTCATGCAGTTGCGCAAACTCAATAATTGTTGCACATTTATAATTGCACAAAAATGACTAATATGTGAGCTTCAGTTGCTTCTAGAATATTCAGAACAATTGAACTCTCATTCATGTAGCTCTTGAAAAACTGGATAGGCTGTCAGTCATATGGAATAGGGCTTGTGACATCAGAAGTAATTACCCCTGCAATTCCTCTTCCCCTATATCTGTGCCACCTTCTGTGTGTGTGTGTATATATATAGATGGATTGATATAGATATAAATTATTTTAATATCTAAAAGATTTATGAGTTTCATGCTGTGCTGCTCAAGCTCCTTAGAAAAATATTGATGGTAAATGGACCATCATGTTCTATTGAGGGCACAATCCTAACCTACTTTCCAGCACTGACATAAGGGCAATGCAGCTCCGAGGTAAGGGAACAAACATTGCCTTACTTTGAGGAGGCCTCCATGAGTGCCACCCAACTGTAGGATGCAGCACACATCCCATTGGCACCACTATGCCAGTGTTGGAAAGTTGGTTAGGATTTGGGCCTGAGTGATAGTGCTGCCACCACCAACTCATGAACTTCTTTCAACCTTTGCCCTGTTGTTTTGAGAGCACTTAATAATCACATTGTACAAAGACGTTAATTTTTTAACACCTGCTCTCTGGCGCTGCATTGCACATTTTAAAAATGTGCATTATCCCAAAAATGGCATTTCATTCCTTGATGAAATTGCCAAGCCCACAAGGCATTTCATTCCTCCCTGCTTTCCCCCTCCTCCGTCCTGCCCTACATGCTGACCTCTGATGGTTCACAGGAGAATCTCACAATGGAGATGATTGTGGAGTATACAGCCAAGGAATAAATGTGGTAGGACTGCTCTTTAGTATCTGTTTAGTATCTAGAAAAGAGCTGGCATCCTGAATTTCTCAGTTGATGCGAACATTTTCTGCCTGCTGCCAGAATTTTCCTATGTCCCCATACAATGCTGCCCTTCCAGTTTTTCTTGGTCACTAGTAAAGGACACTGTTAATGGATTCACAGGCTAGGCCCTGGAACAACATTGTGTACTTTCTTCCACATTCTCACTTGCTTTGTACCTGTCTTGAGAAAATAGTAGTCTAATCTGCCTACCTTTTTTCTTCCCCCAGGTGCTGTTTTTCAACCTCCCTCTGATGGCATATGTGTGTTGGTGCCTGATGCTGCGTTGCAAAGGGCACAGTTTTAGCTCCCACCTGCGTAATGTGACATTGTATCAGGTTGTGCCCATCCACCTCATCATGACAGCCCTATTTTGCTGGCAGGTCTTTTCCTGCTATTTCCTCTTGAAGACATATGGAATTGTCTCTTTCTTCTTCTCTCCATTAAGGACTTGGATTGTAATGCTAACCCTCCTGCTGCTCTACAGAACTTGGAGGATGAGGTCTGCTACTTTGAGTGCCTTTATTGTGAAAATGAAAAACTACCAATCCTCTGAGTGATGATTCCTCACCAGGCAGTTCTCGGTTGGCTCTCGGTTGAATTGCTGTGAAGCTGTGAATTGCAGGTTTGCATGGCTGCTTATGCAACCTGAATATGGAGGCTTGGACCACTTCCATATTGTGATTGGAGCTTTTAGCAACATAAAACTGT
Organism: Tiliqua scincoides; assembly: GCF_035046505.1. Lineage (NCBI taxonomy): Eukaryota > Metazoa > Chordata > Lepidosauria > Squamata > Scincidae > Tiliqua > Tiliqua scincoides. Next base: position 17,193,808 of record NC_089821.1, read on the forward strand.
TTTGGGAGCTGCTTCCTTATTGCATTTATTAATGCACCTTGAATTGTTTTCGTAACATTAAAAAAACTGAATGTGATGATGGGTTATGACTGCTTATACTTCTCATTGTTCAACATGTGGTGCTTTATCCCTAAATCCTTGATTTGATTTTGAACAGTATAGAGTCCTCCTTAGGAGGGAACCACTTACCATAGATATTTGTCTATAAGGGGATCTCACAGATAAAGTGAGGCCAAGTATACAGCCAAAAACCATGGAATGTTCCATGACCCTCAGAAGTCAGGTGTGTGTGTGTGTGTGTGTGTGTGTGTGTCAAACTTAGGGAAGAGGCTTCTGAGGAAGAGCTGCGGCTTGCCCTGGAGCCTGATTGAAAGGGGGGAAAGACTCTGAGCCTTTGAAGACTGTTTTCGAAGACATTAACGCTTATGCAATACAGTGTGCCAATCCCCCCCCCCTTCTGTTTAATGGATCAGCCCAGAGGGAGGGAGTGAGGAGGGAGGAAGCTAGAGGAATTTTTTGATCAAAAGTTTTACTGAGTTAGGTGCTGGCAGGCTTTCAGACGCAGAGGCTGCCTGCCTGCATCTTCCTGCAGGAGGCAGCTGTTAGGAGAGGTAAAGCATGGCCAGCTGACACTCGTGCCTGCTGCTCCTCTGGGGTTATCCTGGCTGCAGCAACACCCCTGAACTGCCCTGTGACCTGCAGAGGAGATAGTGTATGCTGGATTTTTGGTAAAAATTTCTCACTTTGTAGGCAAGTATCTATGGGAAGTCTTTGCAGGGGTGGGGGGATTGCAGCAACATAACCCCCAGGATTGAGCTGCTCTCAGGGAAAAAGGGTGAGTTTCTGGCTTACCTGAAGCCAGAAACAAGCTCTGGGGGGTGCGGGGAGCCCCGCGGATGCCTCTGCAGGCCTCCCCAAGCCTCAAAAATAGCAATTGGAAGCCACTTGCGGTTTCCAGTCTCAGATCTGGAAGTGACTTCCAATTGCAATTTTTATTTCTGAGATGTGGGGAGCTGTGCAGAGGGATCTGCAGGGCTCCACCCCCCCCCCTCAAGAGCCTGTCGCTGGCTTCAGGTAAGCCAGAAATGCCCCCTTTCCCCAGCAGCAGTGTGATCCTGGAGGTCACATTGCTGCAATCCCCCTGCCCCTTAAGGGGCCAGAGTTGAGTGCCTCCCTGGCTGGTGGGTCACAACCCACCAGTCTGGAAACCATTGGTATAGATGGTATTTATTCCAAATAATATCAGTCAGGTAAACAAGTTCAGTGATAACGGGCATGGCCATGATCCAAGAAACTTGCCCAACAAAGTTTGCAATCTTTTTTTCTTTAAGCAGCAGATATTTCCCCCTACTCCCCCATCCCTCTCTAGAAACTCTCCTTGGTTTCCAAAAGTGGATTACTGTATTGTTGGGAGAAGCTTTTAGAAAAAAACAAGCCTAAAGTCTCATGCGATACACAGTTACTTGTTCAGTTTTCTGGATTGTTGCCCATCTTAAATACGTTATCTGTTCTGTTATTTTTCAAATATTGTATACCAACTTGTTAGCTATGGAGTGTGCCTGACTTGTAAGGTTGTTCCTGTGCTTAGAGTCCTATTAATGAATCGAAGCAGACACCATTTGCACATCAGGTAACCTAGTCATATATGAACTGAACTTGTTTGTGTGTGTACACCAAAATAATGAAAAATCCTGTAAGGCACATCCTGTTTAAAGAGGGAAAGCAAACATTACATTAAGCTTAAATGGCACTTCATTTAAAATATAAAGTGTAGAACCCCACTTCTAAAGGAAACACAGGTCTGCCACTGAAAATGGTAGCTCCCTATGAAGTTGTCCCACCTCCATTATATGCAGTACAATTTGCCTCATTGAGAGATGTCACACGCTGATCTCTTTCACAGTAAGCTATGATGTATAAATTATAGTTATACAGTATAATACAAGCAGGGAATTGTACAGCATAAGGACATCATGGCTCAAGGCAAGTTGTTCAGCATGTTAGTGAGAGCTTAAGAGGATGCTACACCACTTGTTATGGTAACTCTGTAATGGTTACCATACAATGTATGGTAATGGGTTTACTCATGGGTGATGAGTATTTAAGAATGAATATATGAATATCAAGTATTCTTAACAAATGAGTATTCTGGGGCAAATGATATGTTTGCCTCTCAATACTCATTCCTTATGAATTGTCCTGCAGTGATTATATTTGTCTGATCCTTTCTGTGTGATGAATGTATACTTTGAACTAATTGAAAGATATGTACCAGATGAGAAATATTTATTTTGGATGGTTTAATGGTATGTCACCTATGTTGCTATCCAAACGTTTTTTGTAAGACTGTTGTGGAATATTTATTACACTACTTGCATGCCAGGCATATAAGGGCCAGTTCATACATTTCCCCTGTGTGTGCTCAGCATCCTACAGGATGCCTGAAGTAAGCCCGGCACAGTTCTTTGAATGATTCTGTTGTTTGTTCGAGTATGACTTTGCCGTTTGTCTCTCTTTTCCTTCCAAGAACAGCTGGACTGTATAGGTGGATGTACCTGCCTATGAATGTACTGTACATGTTTGGTTCTCGATTGCCAATTTAACAGTCAAATATGGAACTCACTCGACTTCTGTATTTTCCCCCTTTCGAAAACCTGTTTGGCTGTTAATTTAATTCAAAAAGGCAAAAACTATTTGAATAATAGGGAATAGGCTAAATCTGTTCTTCTCAAACTGTGGGTCAGGACCCACTAGATGAGTCGCGAGCCCAATTCAGGTGGCTCCCCATTTGTTTCAATATCTTATCGTTAATATATCAGATTTGATGCTCCCCTGGTATGTGGCTGTGTTTGGGAAAGCATTACAGTTCTGTAACAGACTACTGTATATATCAGTGTTTCTCAAACTGTGGGTCAGGACCCACTAGGTGGGTCACAAGCCCATTTCAGGTGGGCCCCCATTCATTTCAATATTTTAATATATCAGACTTGATGCTCCCATGGTATGTGACTGCATTTGGGGAAATGTGACCGAGCTTTACTTTTAACAGGCTACTGTGTATATGCTTTGAACAATGATAGTAAATAGGACTTACTCCTGGGGTAGGATTGCAGTCTAGGATTGTTAACAATTTTCCTGCTTGATGATGGGCAGCCCAATCCTGAGCTGCCCGCAGAGCCCAGGCTCGGCGGCTCGGAGGAGGGCTGCCACCGAATCCTGAGCCTCCTGCGCTACTGCGGGAGGCACCTCGGGAGAAGGGGACATTCATCCCCTTCCTCCGAGTAAGGTAAGCAGTCCCGCAATGGGGCTACTCTCTTTAGCTGACCAAAAGGTCGGCGCTAAAGTAAAGGCGCTCGTGTAGGATGCGCAACCCTGCACGAGCACTCTGGATCCTGTGGAGCACAGCTCCACAGTTCCACTTCTCTCCCTCCCCGACATGCCTCCCGCCCACCCCCTGGTATGCCTCCCCCATCCCCAGAACGCCTCCCCCACGCCGCCGTCCACTCCCCGCCTCCCGTTCCGCAGCCCGGGAGACTGCTGAGCTGTGCAACCTGGGCCACCACCCCGTGCTAGCCCAGCACTGGCTGGCGCTGGGCTAGCACTGGTGGGGGCCTGGCAGTGAGCCCTAAAAACATGCCTTCTGGCACGTTTGCAACTGTGGTCTGCAGCACAGAGCTGCGCCGCGGAACACAGGATTAGCCCAATCCTATCCAATTTTCTAGTGCCAGTGCAGCTGTGCCAATGGGCATGCACTGCATCTTGTGGTGGGGCAGCAGTCACAGAGGCTTCCTTATGGTATGGGAACATTTGTTCCTTTACCTTGGGGCTGCATTGCGACTGCACCGGTGCTGGAAAATTGAATAGGATTGGTCCCTTAATCTCTGGTCATGACATCACTTCTGGTGGGTCCTGACAAATTCTCATTCTAAAAAGTGGATCCTGGTGCTAAAAGTTTGAGAACCACTGGGCTAAATAACACACTTCAACCAGCCTTTAGAGCTAAGTGGGTTACTTCCTAAAGAAATGTTGTTTCTGTGGCTGCAACACCGCAAGTCCTAGAGTTAAAACAATTTATACCTCTTACATTTTTGAACATCTTGATACAGGTATTGATACCACTTTTGGTGAACAGAACAAAAGTAGTCCCCCAAAAGAAACCAAAGTGGCTTCAACATTCTAAGTAAGCGTTGCAATTTTTAAGTCGGTGTTCACAAATTATACAAATAGGTTTGTTTTAAAAGACTTACCTCAGGGTAGAATTACATCTCAAAAAGGGGAACTTTCCTTCAGCATAAGTATTCACCGATTTATTGTGCTACTTAGAGATGATGCCTCTGATGGTAATGCATTTCTAGTATTAAATTGTGGTGTTCTTGAACGTCATTACTGTTTGGTAAGACCAAGAAGTGCCAGGTCTTAATTGCTGTTCGTTCACTGCATCAATGGAGTGGATTTCTATACTGCAATGGTTATGCAACCAGGTGTACATCCCTTTCTCCCATTTGCCCAAACACATTAAACTGTAACAAATTTGTCTTTTTGTATAGTTTATTTTCATAAACCTCTCCCATCATGCACTGAAGACATTTATCTGGTGGCAGTATGGGGGAAAAGTATAGGTTAGGTTGACTGCTGGTATCATATCCATCAAGAAGCCAGGTAGAAAAACATTTTAAATTGGTTTAATAACTGTATTAGATTACAGGACAGAGCCACAGGACAGATACATTTCAACATTCCATTTCCATGGTATATTAGAATAGCGTGGCACTGTTACATAGTAGGGTTAAGTCACTTAAGATTGTAGGTACCAGCATTCAATATTACATTTTGCCAGAAAATCAAGTTTTCCAAAATTATTTCTTGCCTTATAACAAAGTATACAGGAAGAAAGACATAAGGGACAGGTAGGGAAGAGCTAGAGTCAAAACTCCTTGCTCTCTATTATTGTCACCCTGGGAAAGCAGACCTTATGAAGGATATCAGAAATTTAGATTTCCATTTTGTGCTGGAAAATACAAGACTGCTCATTCAACTTCTGCACTAAAACACAAAGGGCAGAATTCCATTTCTGATCATTTAACATGAGTACTTATAATCACTGAGAAGATAGTGTTTTGGTATCAACAGAAGATGCTTTTTTCACTTCGATGCTCAGGAAACAGAGGGAAGGAAACAGATGCTCAGGAAACAGAGGGAAACTTATATCACTCTGAAACAAGCACTAACTGTTTCCCAATGTTGCCCCCGGTCATCATAGACTGGAAGGCTGCTACAAGAGAAGAAAAAAAAATGTCAATGAGGTTGTGAAGCACTACCTATCCAGATGCCATTCACTGGAGAGACTAGTTTTAGTGATAGCTCTCCACATCTGCTGTTACTGTTGGTGGTGTTTAACTATGAAGCAGTTAAGAAAGATAACCTGAAGCCTCTTTTTGATGATCATCAGTATGTGGATGATCTCAAGCTCTCTTTTTCGCTTTCTAAATAGCTAAAAGAACAACAATCTCAGCCCAAAACCAGTATCTGGGATCTAGGGAAGTGTGAAAGAGGTTAAACAAAGAAGAGTTCACGTTGTTTAGTGTTCTTGAAAGAGTCGTTATGGGTTCTTCAAGAAAAGTAGTATTTTATTACAGTAGTTTTGGAGTCTTGGTTTTCTCCTGAAGCCCCACTTTTCTCCTTGAAAATGAGCAGCAGCTGTCAAAAGCAGTACTCTTTATCAGTCATGTTAGTGGTGCTGTCTCTAACCCTTTTTGGAGCAGAGAGATCTTACTATGATTTTCCCCTCTTGAAACAAAGGACTGACTACTGCAATGCCTGTAAAGACTATTCAAAAGAACCTGAGTTTGGTGTAAAATACCTCCTGATGAATACAGGAAGGCAAACATACTCAGCCTGTACTCGCTACCTCTGCTCTTCTGGGTCCTCCATTAGGATCAGGACTCACTTATACACATTAACACTCACATGAACTAGAAATGACCATAGACCAAATCTAGTGCTTATATTTGTATGCTTGGTTTTTTTCCAGTAAAATACTGTAATGTGAAGTTGAAGTGCTTCACACTTCATGCAAATAAAGTTACAACAGTTGCTATGAGTTTTGAAAAAAGAACAAATATTTTGTACAACATTTGAATGTAAGTAATTCCAAAGACTTCTAGCAAGATGATTTAGCAATTTTTCATGACAGACTTCTAGAAGATGATTCAACACAAATTATTTAAAACTGAAACTGCTAAAACAAGAGGAAGGAATAAAGTTAACATTCTATAGCTTTGCAACTGCTGTGTGAGGACAAGTAACTTTGAGAAATGGACAATAGTTTACCTCCAATGTTTTCCAAGCCTCGTACTACAGTTTCTCTAACCTGTCAAAGAAGATCACAAGGTGTTTGTTTTCGGAAAGAAAATGGGAGACTAAAACAGCAGGAGGTTCTCAATGGATAGGGGAACAATAAAATAGTGAAGAGCTTTATCAAAAGAAGGTATCATTCTCATTTAATCCTATAGATAAAATGTTTAATATCTAAGGGCACAATCCTAACCGGCACTTATGCCAGCATAGGAGTCCCGGCAGGGTCGCAAACATTCCGTAAAGCACGTTTGCGCCTCCATGGGAGGAAGCTGCCTCCACAGCGACTTCCTAGCCACTGCTTGTGGTAGTGCACCTGCACCAACCCAAGCAGCGAAGGTAGGCATGGGGGGGCAGGGAGGAAGCAGAAGAGGGGCGTTTCTGGATGGGGGGAGGGCGGGTGATGGGCGGTCCCAGGGGCAGGCATGCAGGGAGCCTGGGGTGGTGCTGGGACCCAGTGGTTATGCCAGATCCCAACCCCTGTCCCCAGGGAGAACTGAGCAGCTTCAAGCCGCTCCGCTCTCCTCGGACTTGCGCCACCTCCAGAGAAGGTACAGGTCCGAGGAGACCCATTGGGGCAAGGAGCCCTTACTCAGGGGTAAGGGGAAGAGCTTCCCCTTGCCTCTGGCTGAGCCGCTGCAGCCAGCGAATCTGCGTTGGATGCAGCACAAGCCTCCTGGCTTGCCTGCTCCAGCGCAGGTTTGGATTACGTCCCAAGTTAGATAATTTTTAAAGAGCTTCTATGTGCACTGAAGACAGCAATAAATATGTTTATTTGGGGCTACACAATCATCAGGACATAGGAGAAAAATGTCTTTTGCAAAAGAAAGCCATTGTGGCTTCCTGTAAGCAATTTACACCTGGTTTGTGTCATACCTTCAATTTCCCCTCTTTAATCCACTGACAGAGCTGCACAGTACTAGCTGGATATTTGTCCTTGTAGTTCATAACTAGATACCTTTCCCTGAAAAAGAGCACAGTAGAAATGTCATTCATTAGACAGTAATGTTGGTGGAGCATTCTGGGAGGGCCACTTGAGAGTCAAGTTTCTGCGCAAGGGGGGGAGTTTCCTGTTTTAGTTACCAATTCAGGATAGCCCATTAGATTTGCTAGTTCTTACAAGAACAGTGTTCAAAGGGACTTGCTCTCAGGTAAGGGAGTAAATCCATTGAATACAGTGGAGCTTACTTCCAAGCAGAAATACACATGAATGCACTGGATGCACCCAACAGCTGCAATGTTAAATGAGGAAAGGTGATTACTGGGCTGGGCATCTCACTGACAAGGAAAGGCTGCAATGTTTGGGGCTCTTCAGTATAAAAAGAAAGAGCCTGAGGAGGGTTATGATCGAGATATAAAATTATGTCTGGGATAGATAGATTTGATCTTTTATCTCTTGCTCAACACCAGGACCAGGGGACATCCCCTTAAACAGACTGGCAGAAGAGTTTAGAACAGGAAAAGGAACTGCACCCAGTACAAAACTAATCAGTGGAATGCCTTGCCACATGATGTGGTCATGGCACCTGGCCTAGATGCCTTTAAAATGTGATCAGACAGATTTATGCAGGAAAACTCCTTCACAGCTTACATGATATCTGTATGCAATCTCTGTTTTAGAGATAGCCTATCTCTGAATACCAAATACAAGGGAGTGACATCAGGATGCAGGTACAGTGTCTAGTTGTATTGAGTGCTCCCAGAGGCATCTGGTGGGCCACTGTGTGATACAGGAAGTAGGACTGTAGGAAGTTCCTGTGTGATACAGGAAGTGGGCCTTTGGCCTGATCCAGTAGGGTTCTTCAGTTTTTTAAGAATACATCAAGGAAATATCATATAAAGCACTTTACACACTTATAAAGTGCTACAGAAATGCTAATGCTCATCATCCTAGTAAAAATGGAGATTATCAAAAAGGTGCTGCATGATGATGTTCGGCTAGCAAATATGTCCCAGCAGATGTGGTTGGTGTATTTAGTTCAGGAGGTGGCTATAAGAAATACCTTGTAATATTCTGCACTTTAATGATTTCTTCTATTTCAGTAGGTGGAGGAGGAGGAGAAGACATATCCTGGTTGTACTGGGAGATCTGGCCACATAAAATGATATGGCTATTGGGGTTCATCTGTTGGAGACAAAATACAATGACAAATACTACTTTCCTGCCCCATCATAAGCTCACATTTTAATTCTACATACATTTCATAAATCATAAAAGATAACAAATCCACCCAAAGTGTTACCATTCATGGTAAATTATCTCTGGGGGGAAAAATCTGGTTGATAGAAAGCAGAAAGGGCCATTCAGCTTGTGTTCCCTTGAGAAGAAACCAATGTATTCTTGGAATAACAGATTTCAAACTTAGCAGAGTTGTGATTTTCAAACGTTACCTTCAAGGAAACTCTTCCTTTACTGAATGTATTGTTGAGGAACCCATACCTGTTGCAGAGGATTCTGGGAAGTATACTAGGGCACAAACACTCTGTTCAGTGATCAATACCCATGTAAACTAAGGGAACTTGGAATTCCCCCAAACTGCATATTGCAGGGCAGATCAATATGGTTTTGAAGCAAATGTTGCTCTACTACTACTAATCTGCAGAAGGAACTCCAGTTTGGCTTCCAAGGGACCCCAGGGTTCCTCAGAACACAGTCTGAAAATCCTTGGAACACAGAATTAAATGGCAAGCAGTTCAATATGCCAATTAAGAAAACAGACCAAAGTGAGTGTTTATGATGCGTTATGAAACAGAGCTAAAGAACATTAAGCTCATCTGGCCTGCATTCCGTTACAACAACCAGAAATTTATTATTTTTTAATTTATTCTTCTAAATAAAAAATAGGAATGAAAATCCAACTCCATCTCAAATGAACTGCAATTAAACCAAGGTGTGTGTATGCATGGAAAGGGAACAGAAGAGGAAAAATAGAAATGTCTTTTTAGACATAGAAATTGTACCATGTAACATGCAATTTAAGCTCTTGCATGTTACCTGCAGCAGGTGATATTTCAGCAATAATTGTGAAATTAAAGACCATGCAGGGGTGCCAAAAGGCTTCCTCCTCTTTAGTTGGGTTAGATTCATTAAAATTATATCCCACCAGCTCAACTAGATATAAACTTTTATTAGCAGCAGTGCAAGCTCTCTCTCCTACTCTCAAGGTGACTCACAAGAATACCATATTGTACATCAGTGGTCTTCCATTTCGTGCCGTGACCCCAATAAATAAATCAGACTGGCGACCCACTGCTGATCCTACCCCGCTCCTGCTCAGAGGCTCCTGTTCCTAGCAACATCTGAAAAAATTGGCCACAGATCTGGGAGGGTTTCCACAGCCCTTGGTAGGCCAGTAGGTAGGAGGCACTGGTCCCATAGCAAGGGTGCAGCCTACTGGTATCACATATGGATGCCGTACACAGAAGGTCCTTCAGAGACTGGCATGGGAGGAAAAGAGAAGTGATGAACTGTAACCTCTCCACAAGTTCAGCAAGACGGGATTGCCTGGATCACATCTCTAGGAACTGCATTCCCAAGGGGCTAGAGCAGGGGTGCCCAAACCCCGGCCCGGGGGCCACTTGTGGCCCTCAAGGTCTCTTAATGCGGCCCTCAGGGAGCCCCCGGTCTCCAATGAGCCTCTGGCCTCCGGAGATTTGTTGAAGCCCACACTGGCTCAACGCAACTTCTCTCAGATTGACGGCAACTGTTTGACCTCTCGTGAGCTGTGGGATGAGGGCTCCCTCCACTGCTTGCTCTTTCACATCTGTGATGCAGCAGCGGCAGCAAAGGAAAGGCCAGCCTTGCTTTGTGCAAGGCCTTTTATAGGCCTTGAGCTATTGCAAGACCTTCATTCGTTCATATAAGTTCATCTTTAATATATTCATTTATGTAAATTTATTCAAATTTGAAATGTAAATTAATTCTTTTTTTTCCCTGGCCCCGACACAGTGTCAGAGAGCTGATGTGGCCCTCCTGCCAAAAACTTTGGACACCCCTGGGCTAGAGGAAGGGGACTGTTGATTGCAACTTCAAATAAAGAAATCTTGTAGCTTCCTGAAGACCAGGTAAACCTGATCCTCCATCCTGAGTGGAGGGCCTCCAATGCATGAGGGCTCCTCACCCTTACAATGGAAAGCTCCACCCCATAGGATGACTCCAGAACCATGCAGGACGCAACACACTCTCTCATCTCATGAAGGTTTTTCCTTTAAAAGGTGGATCTTCTTCCAGATGCTTCTAAAATTCCAGCATGTGCAGAATTGGGAGTAACCCAAGGGGAGAGAAAAAAAGGATAGCCTGGCCACTCACTTGTCTTGTTACGACATCACTGATGTCTCCACCAACATTGTCAAAATACACATCCACTCCAGCTGGACAGAGCTCACGCAAGCGTTGTGTCACATTCTCCTTCTTATAGTTGATGGCGCCATCAAAGCCCATTTCTGAGACCAAAATGGAACATTTTTCATCTGTGCCACAGATACCAACCACTTTGGAACAGCCCTCTAGGAGACCTATCTTTGGAGGCATCACAAATAAAATAATATTTAAGGGTTAGGGAAGGATAAAGTGGATAGAGAGATAATAAAAAATAATATTTCAGGGTTAGGGAAGGATAAAGTGGATAGAGAGATGCTCTTTACACTCTCACATAGCACCAGAACCAGGGGACATCCACTAAAATTGACTGTTGCGAGAATTAGGACAGACAAAAGAAAATTTCTTTACTCAGCGTGTGGTTGGTCTGTGGAACTCCTTGCCGCAGGATGTGGTGACGGCATCTGGTCTGGATGCCTTTAAAAGGGGATTGGACAGGTTTCTGGAGGAAAAATCCATTATGGGTTACAAGCCATGATGTGTGTGTGCAACCTCCTGATTTTAGAAATGGGGTATGTCAGATGAAAGGGAGGGCACCAGGATGCAGGATATCTGGTGTTATCTGGTGTGCTCCCTGGGGCATTTGGTGGGCTGCTGTGAGATACAGAAAGCTGAACTAGATGGGCTTATGGCCTGATCCAGTGGGGCTGTTCTTATGTTCTTATGTAAATCTGATGCCTCCTTACCTGTCCAGCCACTGAGCCACAGGCACCAGCAGCTCCACTGACAACCATGGTTTGATTAGCACCTGGGGACACATGTCCTTTCTCTCTTATTCCTAGCAAAGATGTCAGTCCAGTCAGGCCAGCTGCACCCAAAAAGTAGGAAAGATGTCCACCTACAAGCTGGGGATCAAGCTAAACAGAAGCGATTTGTTAATAAATTGACAGACAAACCTTGGAGTAAAGACCACCCTCCATTTCCAATGAGACCCCTTGTCTGTTCCATCCACACTTTCAGATGAGTTTATGGTAATGCAGGACAACATTTTGACCCAAACAATTATTAACAATTTCCACTCTTGACCTTTCTCCCCCTATCAGATCCCCTGACTTTCAGAAATCCTGCATTATCCTGGCCTTTGCAGCACCACCCATAGGAATTCAAGCCAATATATGTCTCCCCAACTAGAGTCCACAATCTTTTTCCTGCCCCAAGTCCTTGGCGCATAAAATCTTACAGGTGTGCGTTGCTTAGGTATGTTCTGATCAATTACCAAATGCATACTTATATGATGGCAGTCGCTTGCCTCCTCTAACCCCCATGCACTTTGCAATGTCTCCTGTGGTGGTTGCCTTTTCCTCCTCCTAATTGCTGAAGTGGAACTGAGAATGAGCTTATAGAGGCTTTCAGGGGAGAAGTGAAAAGGCATCCTTCAGCACTAAAGATACTGTGTGCCCAGCAGTGGCCTTGTGAAGAGGGAATACCTCTTCTGAGTCCTATGGGACAGCTTCATACACTACTTTGTGGAAAGGGGCCACATGCAAGTTGGTGCCTTTAGATATTATGGAGTTCTTCCCAACAACTAGATCCTCCAACAGCCAAGAACTTTAGGGGGCAAACAAAGAGACTGTAATGAATGTAAATGTTACTCTACAGTAATTTTACCCAGAATGAAATGGAACAATTCACAGAACCTGTTCTGCATCAAGAGAGCTACCTTCTCAAGTTGCCTCCCATCAAGAATGGCTTTTGTCTGCCAGGGCCAGTTGAAGCAAGTTACAAAGTCTCCAGGAGCAAACTGTGCATCTTTGCTTTCCTCCACGACACCAATTCCTCCGCCATCTGCAACTTCATTCACCTTCCAGGATGAAATGTAAGTGGAACCCTCATTCATGCGATAGCGCTGGACCGGGAGAGAAGGTTGTGCAGTTAGATATTCCTTTAAACTACAAGTTTTCCTTTCTCTCTATATACAGGGCATCTCAAGCAAATGACCACATACTTCATAGTGTTAAATTTATTATACTATAATTCACACATATACTGCATATGGTGTACACAGAAGCAGATGTTTGGCCCAGTTAATCAGGTAAAGTGCTCAAAATGTTCCCCACTGACATCTGTACACTGTTGACATCATTGACTATAGGACCTGCTGATATCCAAAATGTATGCTGTGATGGTTCCACATATCTCTTCAATTGCTTCCCTTAGATCATGGGTTCCCAATCTGTGCATCACCAGGCACCTTGTATACCAACATCACCTTTTATACTATGTACATTTCTGTCTTAATTCATTCCATTGGCGCTCCAATATTGTAATCTTCTGTTTTAAGACCATATCAGTCAATGCACACCAATGCTCACTTCTTCTAGGCCAGGGGTGTCAAACATAAGACCTGGCAGCCTAATGCAGCCTGCAGAAGCTTTTTATCTGGCCCTTGGGCTCTCAGCTGCTGAGCAATGCTGAGATGTCACTGCTGAAAGGGTGGCCCGCATGATAATTGGGCTCTCCCATATCTTGAAATATGATCAAGATTTGTGTATTTTATCTTCTATCATTTGCAGCTACTGAGATCCTACATGAGAGCAGAGTGCTTATTTCTGGTTCTGAGCCATTTAATGACATCACTTCCTGCCTAATGATATAATCACTTTTGGCCCTCAGCAGGCATCATGGATAATATTTGGCCCACTGTATGAAATGAGTTTGACACCCGTGTTCTATCTGCTATTGTGTCCTCCTTGACTAGGACCATTCATTTATGATCCTAGAGAACTGATTAGAGAAACAATTGGAATTTCTCAGCTGTGAGTGGTTAAAGCACAATCTTATCAGTAAAAAAAAATTAATTCTGTGCTGGGATTCTCACCTACACAGAGTGAAATATCAGAATTCAATTGCTGGACAACACCTACTAAATAATGGTCAAGAAGGAAAGAGCTTGAAGCCCTGCTAGAGAAAAGGAGATGGAAAAGATGAGGAAAGGGGGGCCTGTAAACCTCCTTCCTTTCTGAGACCTCCATGGATTGGCAAAGGAAAGAGCACCTCCGGAGGCCAAAGGCAATGTGCTGAGCAGCAGCTTGAAAAAACCACAGCCTCAGGTGCTCATTCACATGAACCTTTGCTGTTCCAGGCTGGCAACACACAGGTGGTTCATCCAATGAATGGACCACAGGTTACACAGGTCTGTCCTACAGCTCAATTTGCCATGTCTGTAAAACAGATTCATATGAAGAGGGATCATAATACATTTTCCCCCTATTATTCCCCTATTAGTCTCCTGTTTGGTAACTTTTTCTCACTAATAGAAAAAGATGAAAAAAACTACTAATTATGACACACTTCTCCCAATTCTTATTCAAGGATTTCCTCAAGCCACCGTTTCTCAGAGACACAGAACTGGGACACTCCAAAATATTTCCTCAACCCTTTAAAGGAACAGGGTTAAACAGGATGCCTCCAGGTCTGCCTACAGCAGAACAAATACATGGAAGCTAGACAGATAAAAGCCCTGGGGGAGGAATAAATGGAACCAGCCACAGCTCCTTCATCTCCAGCTTTTTTGGTGCTCTTAGTTAAATGCCTCTTATAAAGTGCACCCAGATTCAAAATCTGCAAGGAAGCCTGATGGTGCAGTCCTGGAGAATGAAAGCAGGTAGTGAGGCCTCAAAGACAAAATATTCAAATTTGCATGACACTTGTGAGATCACAGAGCTGGTTCATGCTGGTTCATGTGCCACCAGTTTTTCAAAATGAAATGTTCTCTAGTTTCTGTTTGCATCTCAGAACTACATATACCAGCAGTACAGTTGCTATGATTCCTACAGTCACATCAGCTTCAAAAGTGGAGGTTAATCAAACTGGTTTTGATACAACAGTAAGTCTAGAAACATGTACATTGTAAAAATTGAGAAACATCACAAATATCCAGGCCAATGGGAGTCTATGTAGCCACAAATATGAACTGTGCAGGAAGTCATAAACCGATTATTTGATTGGATACAAATCATACAATTCAGATTCAAAGTTATGAATGGTCAACTTTTTTCAATGACTTTCAAAATTTAATTGCAAGCTTACTATAGCCCACCTACCATATAAGGGTCCACAGAAAGATAAAGGGTACGAACTTTGACTTGGCCATCTGCAATTTTATCCGGTATTGTGGCTTCCTCCATACGGAAATTTTCTGCAACTGGTTCTCCATAGATGCCTAGAATTAGTCCATTGACAGGCTTAACTATAACACAGGCCTACAAAATTGAGGGTCAAAAGTTTTCCCCAAACTTTATGGTGGTTTGATATGAATTTGGGGTGCTGATTAAAAAACGGCATCCATTTTGCCCCATCACGTCTAGTTTTGGAGATATAGTATAGCCTCTTTAGTGAATGGTTCAAGCAGCTTCCTCATGAGGAAGCCATGGTGTAGGCTATTCTTCCCAATTCTGTATGTCTCAATCATGTCCCCCCCTTAGGCTTCTCTTCTCTAGGCTGAAGAGGCCCAAACGCCGTAGCCTTTCCTCATGAGGAAGGTGCCCCAGCCCAGTAATCATCTTTGTTGCTCTCTTTTGCACCTTTTCCATTTCCACTATGTCCTTTTTGAGATTATCTCCCATCTTCTTACCTTGAATCTGGGTTGTGGATCTGCATGTGGACTTTAGTTCAGAGTCTTTATTCAAGGTTCAGTACTGGCATAAAAGTCACTTGGCATAAAAGTCCGATTTTAGAATGTAATCTTATTTTCTGTAACCATCCTGGTATAATAACCACCTGTATGGTATCCCTGCATTCAGTACAACCTACTTCTCAGTAAAGTGGTCAGGGTTGAACAGTGGCATAGCTAATGATCATGTAGCCCGGCACCAAGCTCAGAATGATGTCCTGGAAGTGATGCCACAACTGGAAGTGGCGTCATGCTCAGGCTTTTAAAATAGTGAAAATTGTGGGGAAAACCCCCCTCCTCCCCTTAGCAGGTCGCCACTCACATGCTCTGCCACCTCCCCTCAGCCAGTGACATAGCTAAGGCATCCATCTGCTATGGGGTCAAAGAAGATTTTGTACACCCCCTCCATGACAAAATCAAATTTAATTAATAAATAAAAAGTTAAAAGTACCTCTTTACCACAGTTAGCAGGGATAACTGTATCATGATACATGGAAATGAGAGACGGCTCATATTAACACCTTAGTGGCTCCATGCTGTATCATAACAACATTACGTTGGTTCTCAGAACAATCAGTCTCATAGGTCTGTTTAGAGTTGAAAAAGGCCACTTTTTGTTTCATAAGACAGTTGTGTTTTCATTTTCTGGTTAACTGGCTATAACCTTTGACAGAATACAGATATTCCAATGCAGTTTGTGTCCTTGCATTCTGCATTAAATTACCTTTCTGATGATATATACGTAACATGATGGTATTATTCATACATACCAAGGTTTTCACAATTTTGGCCACTAGTGTCAAACTCAGCTTGTTGCCCCCCTAAAGCTTGTTGCCCGGCGCAATTGCTACCCTCTGCACCTCCTTAGCTACATCACTGGGGTTGAACAAATCTCAGTGTACATACTATCTAACATACTTCCATGAAACTAAGCTCCAGGAAAAAAAGCTTAGTTGCAAGTAATTGAGTTCAGAATTGAATTATGAGAATTATTTAAAAATATTTTCCTACCTCAGTAACTGTAAAAAGGTAAAGCATAAAGGTGCCTGGCTGTGTATTGGCAACCTTCAGTCTCGAAAGACTCTGGTATCGCGCTCTGAAAGGTGGTTCTGGCACAGCATCTAGTGTGGCTGAAAAGGCCAATCCGGGAGTGACAATCCCTTCCACACCGGGAGCAAGTGCAGCCTGTCCCTGGCCTGTCTCCCTGGCTATGGGCCTTCCTTCTTTGCCTCTTAGCCTCAGACTGTTGGCCAAGTGTCTCTACAAACTGGGAAAGGCCATGCTGCACTGCCTGCCTCCAAGCGGGCCGCTCAGAGGCCAGGGTTTCCCACTTGTTGAGGTCCATCCCTAAGGCCTTCAGATCCCTCTTGCAGATGTATGAGGTAAGAAAAATTGACAAAGTGCTAAAAGGATAAGAGCAATCATCTCAAAGTCTATGCTTCAAACATAAGCCCTAGTTCTTGGTACTAAACCTTTCCTGACAGTCATTGCTATGAAGCCTTAACGCATGTATAACTCACTCCCCTTACAACATACTGGTACATGCTTTTGTTGGACAGCTTCCTTATTCCAAGTTCCTGAAGCGGATATCTATTCAGACTTGCTGCCTGTGCTGTTTGGCTCACAAGCAAACATTCATTCCCAACAATATCTCTTGTTCAGGGTGTGTGCAGCTCTTGCGCTTGGCTTGCCAAGAAATCTGCACAGGCAGTTAATTTTGCCACAGGCCTGGTAACACACCTATCAGGAGCCTTCCACAGAAAGTTGGCTCCTTTCTGAATGTTCCCTTCCTATCTCATGGTATTCTGCCACCACACCAAACTCCCTACTGTTCTCCAAAGAGTGCACATACCAGGGTGTGAATTCAGCACCACTCTCTGTATGATCATGATCCCTCAGGCTGGAATACTGCAGAGAAGCTCAGTTTCCCTGAAAAGCAGAAGATGTTCAGCACAGATGAGGTTAAAAGCTTTCCTTTTTATGTTAAAAAAGGAGGGGAGAGAATAGGCTAGTGGAGAAAGACAGAAATGGGATTTATTAGCTTTGCACAAGCAACAACCATCAGACAAACAGAATGAAATACAGCAGTGGTTCTCAAACTTTTTAGCACCGGGACTCACTCTTTAGAATGACAATCTGTCAGGAAGTGATATCATTAACCTGGAAGTGATGTCATGGCTGCAAATGGCATAATTAAGCAGGAGAACTTTTAATACCCCCATATGATAAAATCAAATTAATTAAGCACTGACTTAAGGGCAATGTAGATCCGAGGTAAGGGAACAAACATTCCCTTACTTTGATGAGGCTTCCGTGAGTGACACCCAACTGCAGGATGCAGCACATGTCCCATTGGCACCGCTATGCCAGTGCTGGAAAGTACTGACATAAGGGGTTAGTATTGCACCCAAAGTAAATTAAAAGTTTACAGTAAGTGTAAGTTTAAACATTTATTTAAAATAAAGAAAAACCCTCCTAACCCTCCCAACTACTTCTTGACCTGTTTAAAAAAAATTCCCCAAACATCCCAAAGGCTGCAATCCTATCCACACTTAACAGGAAGTAAGCCTCACTGACTGTCAAGGTTAAAAGAATATACATATCGCCTTTTAAAAGTACAGATCTGTAACATTTCTCCAAATGAAGACACATACAATGGTAGCATCAAGTCTAATATATTAAAATACAGATTGAAACGAATGGGGAACCACCTGAAATTGTCTCATGACCCACCTATTGGTTTCAGAAACACTGAAATAAAGTGCTTTTATGTCCCTCAAAATAGAAGTGGCACCTCTTTGTATGGACAAACTCCTCTTGCAGGGAAGTGTGCAAAGCACATATGCAGCCGTCTATGCCAATGCCAGAGACAAAACTAATGGCATTTCCATGCCTCTTTTATACAACTGCGGGGTGGGGGGAGTGTATGACACTATCCCCTGAAGTGTCACCTCATCTTGGCTTAGTGCCCAGAACTTCTCAAGATATGATAACAGCAGGGAGGCACCCATTACTAACAGGTGCAAAAGTTAAAGATTAACCCAATTATGAAACAACATGGACTTCTGTGAACTTCTGTGGTCCACTAACTCCCAGGGTGACCAGATGTCCTCTTTTCCCAGGACATGTCCTCTTTTTTAGCTTCAAGTCCTGGGAAAGTAATCAAATGTCCTCCTTTTCCCTGTGGGCAGACCCCTGCAGGCAGCGCAGAGCCTTCTTGTAATTAATAAATTATATGTAATAAATTATATGCAATATAGTTTTAATTTTAATAATAAGTAATATAGTGTTTAAATTAACCACAGGAAATCAACGCACAACTGTTCTTAGTTTTTATTTTGTCATGTCCTCCTATTTTCTTGAATGTCCTACATTTTGGGGTGCCTTGTCCTCTTTTGCGGTTATGACATCTGGTCACCCTGACTAACTCCTTGCAATACTGTACACAGGTCTTCTGCAACCTGCTAACACGGAAGGCAAGAGCAAAACTGAAGTTCCTCATCTGCATTCGGGAACAACGGTGCACCCCACCTACTGTGAGTTATAGACACATGAGAATACAGACAACTGGATGTCTTTTGGGGCCCAGTGCCATCTAATTTTCCAGTGCTGATGCAGCTATGCCAATGGGGCATGCACTGCATCCTGCAGTGGGGGGGGGGCATCACAGAGGCCACAGATAAGAGAATGTTTGTTCACTTTCCATGGGGCTACATTGCAGCTGCATCAGCATTGGAAAGTTGGATAGGATTGAGCTCTTCAGTGACGTCACTAGGGTTAGCGTCACCCGGTGCGGGATGCCAGCGTGTCACCCCCCCATGCAGTGGGCGGGGCAACACCCCAGGTGACGGGCATGGTGATGTACCATCACTCCGCCCCTACTGGTTTTTTGGCTGTACCTTTTGATAGAACAAAGATAGAACACATTCTGCATGAAATTACGCATTGATTGATATATAACATGATGGTGTTATTCCTCCAAACTGTGATTTTAGTGATTTTGGTCACTGGTGGTGTCATCCCCCAGGGTGTTTACTTACTAACACCTTATTGCAGCAGTTTCTCAAACTTTTAGCACTGGGACCCACTTTTTAGAATGACAATCTGTCCAAGACCCACCAGAAGTGATGTCATGGTGGAAGTGACATCATCAGGCAAATTAAAATAAATAAGTATAAACAATTAAAGTAAAACAAATAATTAAATAAGCAGAAGCCAGCCCTATTCCACCAAGTGAATTTCCTCTGTAGCCTGCCTGCAATAACACCCCCCTCCAAAATCAGTCAGGTTTTCAGCCCTACCCAGTGCCCAGTTCAATTTAAGAACTTCTGGTCAAACCAGATCACTGTCAGGATCCACCTGGCTTTGCAAGTCTCAAAAAAGTCCACCTTATCAGCTGAAGTCTCTGTTTTGATCCTTTTTAGTGGGGGGGGGGGGAGGCTGTCTTTGGAGCATTTGTTGAGCTCCAGTTCCATCAGATCAGGACCATTCTGGTGGCTTCGCACCAGCCAAGGCACGACTGCTTACTCGTGAGTAACCACAACCATGAGGCTTAGTTTAGCTTTCCATAGGGCTCAATACATTTGTATTGTATTGCTTGGAGGGAGGGACTTCCTTCTCAGGTGTTTTTGGGGCCTGCATTCATTGGATCAGGACCATTCTGGTATCACTGGATTCCTGTCAGCCTACCCTTTCCCACGGACTAAGGCACGTTCGTCTACTCGCAAGTAAACCCACGATACGGTTCAGTTTCACTTTCCATAGGGCTCCATGCCTTTTTTGTTCTCTGGTTTTTTGGCCATAACTTTTGACAGAAAGGAGTTATTTCACTCTGGTTTTTTGCATTGCATTCTGCTGGAAATTCTGCATCCAACGGTATATAACATGAGGGGTTACTCCTAACCACCGTGATTTTAGTGTGTCACCCCCCAAGTGCGCGTCACCCCCCTGTGAGCATCACCTGGTGCGGTACACACACCCCGCAGTCCCCTAGCGACACCACTGGGGCCCTTAGAGTGTTAACTAAGAAAAAACTGCAGAAAGTTGTGGGGTTTCTCTTCTTCTAGTACAGGTGTGCATCACTTATGGTCTCTTATCCCTGTTGTTAAGTGATTAGGTTGCTAAGTATACAGTCAGCCCAACCTAGTGCCTTTGTTGGGTAAGCAGATACTACCAGACAGACACTTGCTGGCTACACAGGCTACAGAAGATAGATGACCTCCTCTTTGCATTAAGAGCCTCTTCCTTGTGCAAACAGGCGCTCTGGAAGACTTGACTGCCTCATTAAGAGGCAATTTGTGGTACTTTGACCACTGTTGTAGATGTAGTCTGTCATTAAGCGAAAGGTTGTTAAGTGACTTATGTCTGCATATTGATAGGGAACCAGGTAGCAAACACAGAAGGGGAAGAACTGATTGGAAAGAGATTGATTCTTCGCCCTGGGGAAAGCTTCCAGCCACATTCCCAAGTGTGCTTAGAATTCCAATATAAAACTATGGAAGTTCCCCCAAAGTGGGATTCATGAGTGGCTTCTCCCAATTTTGCACCCAGGACTGTGTGTGTAGCTAGTTCCCAGAACCACCCTCGGCGACTCCACCCAGAATTGCTTCTGATTGCATCAGAGGACAACAGGATCCTAGAGCCCTTACTGTGTTGCTGCATTTGTCCTTGTTGTACATGTGGTGTGCACACACAAGGTGTGAATACACAAAAGTTGTATGCTAATTGGGTAAAACCCCTGCTAATTGGGTAAGAGGCATTTTTTCAAGTGGGTGCTCCTTTTCTTAGCAGGGGGAGAGTAACTGGCCCACCTCACCCCAGCACTATCTGTTCTAGTGGCTGTCTGCTGGTATTCATTTGCATCTTTTTAGATTGTGAGCCCTTTTGGGACAGGGAGCCATTTAATTATTTGATTTTTCTCTGTAAACCGCTTTGTGAACTTTTAGTTGAAATATGTATGTATGTATTATGTATTGGCAACCTTCAGTCTCGAAAGACTATGGTATTGCGCTCTGAAAGGTGGTTCTGGCACAGCGTCTAGTGTGGCTGAAAAGGCCAATCCGGGAGTGACAATCCCTTCCACACCGGAAGCAAGTGCAGTCTGTCCCTGGTCTGTCTCCCTGGCTATGGGCCTTCCTTCTTTGCCTCTTAGCCTCAGACTGTTGGCAAAGTGTCTCTTCAAACTGGGAAAGGCCATGCTGCACAGCCTGCCTCCAAGCGGGCCGCTCAGAGGCCAGGGTTTCCCACTTGTTGAGGTCCATCCCTAAGGCCTTCAGATCCCTCTTGCAGATGTCCTTGTATCGCAGCTGTGGTCTACCAGTAGGGCGCTTTCCTTGCACGAGTTCTCCATAGAGGAGATCCTTTGGGATCCGGCCATCATCCATTCTCACGACATGACCAAGCCAACGCAGGCGTCTCTGTTTCAGCAGTGAATACATGCTAGGGATTCCAGCACGTTCCAGGACTGTGTTGTTTGGAACTTTGTCCTGCCAGGTGATGCCGAGGATGCGTCGGAGGCAGCGCATGTGGAAAGTGCTCAGTTTCCTCTCCTGTTGTGAGCGGAGAGTCCATGACTCGCTGCAGTACAGAAGTGTACTCAGGACACTTAGTTGAAAAGCGGTATATAAATACTGTTAATTAATTAATTAATTAATTAATTGTGTGCTCCCCTTCATCTCCACTGCTCTCACACACACACAAGAACTAGTCCCTTTCTTCAATGAAAGATACATGGAAGGAGTCGATCATCTTAGCCAGCGGGACTTGCTTCCAGTCACTGCATCATCTACCAGGAGCAGCTTCCCCCAGTGGTGGTCACCTCTGCCTTGCCAAACAGCGCTGAAAGGGGCAGGGGAGTGTCCAGAAGGGAAACTCCTTCTCCCAGGCAGGGAGGAGATCTGCAAGGAGGCTGGATCAGCCCAGGGTCTGCGCAACCTGCGAGCCTCGACGGACATGCTTGTATCCCGTCCGCGGCACCTGTCCTGGAGATGGTCCACACTCACCCGAGCAGCCCCGTCCTTGGCGCCCCCCGGCGGAGTCCCAGAGTTGTTTACAACTCAAGTTGTTGGAGAGGACCCACCTCTTAAAGAGGACAGCCTCTTAAAAGGGCAACGCAAAATCATCAGGCCACTTAAAAGGGTCATGCGGGGAAGGGCTGTCTGACTGCCAGAGCCTATGGGGGTTTTCACCACACATGCTTAGGACCCTCGGTGTGCAATCAGGCTTGCTACCTACCCGTTAAATGTGCCTTTCATTGCTCTCGTTCAGAGACAAGGATTGATGCCCTTAAGGATGCCAGCCTTGCTAAGCACACTTACCTGGGAGTAAGCCCCAGAAGGAAATGGATGATGATAGAGCAGTCCAGGTTATGTGGTTTCAGATTTGGAAGGAACCTTCAAGGCTATCTAGTTCAACCTCCACTTAAAGCAGGGAAACTTATAGCATCTTCAAAAGGTTTTGTAATAGCTCCATTGTTGTCAAACTTTTTAAAAGAAGGAGCAATTTCTTCCAGCTATCTCGCTGAGATTTCCCCTCCTGCAGCTTAACATTTTTATTTTTACACAGATTTCGTTTTTGAAAAAAATGAGTTGTGCAGAAAGCGGTGTTATGTATTTCTGTTTCAAGGGCACGTTTTTATAAATTATACACACATTTACTACACATTTACTTACTACGCTACTACCTACTAGTACGTATTACTACACATTCAATGCAAATTATAATTATAATTACTTTAAATGTGTAGAAGATAGGTGATATAGGGCCCAATCCTATCCAATTTTCCAGCACTGGTGCAGCTGCAATGCAGCCCCATGGTAAGGGATCAAATGTTCCCATAACTTAAGGGGGCCTCTGTGACTGCTGCCCCACCACAAGATGCAGTGCATGCCCCATTGGCACAGCTGCACCGGCACTGGAAAATTGGATAGGATTGGGCCCATAGTTAGTATAGCGTCAGCAGATGTAGCTGCATTCATTATCCATTCACACACCTCTGGTCCGGTCCAAGCAGTGTGTAGTGTCCATTATGTAGAGGTGTTAGACAACAGTTTTATTTTATCTCAGATTTTGTTTTTTACAGAAATTATAATTGCAGAAAGTGGTGTTATGTTATGGGGGGGGGGGAATCACACCTCCACCCATTAGATCTACTCTCTGGGTCAGTACAGAACAATCTTTGTGACTTTCCATTGTGGCAGCAATCCTATCCACACTTTCCTGGGAGTTAGCTTCATTGATTATAATGGGACTTACTTTTGAGCATAGAATCGAGCTCTGAGACAGTCAAATACCAAATTTCTTCCAGTTTCTTACTCAAGTATAAAAACAGATTCTGGAGCGAAAAAGCTTTGACTTCACCCTTTTCTGCCCAGCCCACAAGTGTACACATTTGATCCCTGTTTCGTTTATGCAATGTTGAGCAGAAATGGCTTAAATTATACATTTAATTACAAACATTTTTATACATCTTTTAGTTTTTTACAGGCTTGATTCCTCGGTGACTTGCTCTTTTATTCTGTCTTTTAATTGACTACTGTTTTTATGGCCTCTGTAATGTGTTTTTAAATGTTTTTATCTGCTATGTATTAATGTTTTTAAAATCTGTTTTTTTAAATATGTTGTTAGCCGCCCTGGGTCCTGTTAGGGAGAAGGGCGGGATAAAAATAAAGTTTTATTATTATTATTATTATTTTATAATTAAAGATTGCTGACCAGAACTGGCCTGGAATCCTTAGGAATCAGTTATTTATTTAACAAGAGACTACTAAAGGCAACCCTGAAGATTTTAACAAGGTCTCATCATGGGCTAAGCAGGATCTGCAGACATCCACCAAAGTGTGTCCCGGGATGGTTCCACAGCACTCTTCAATTACCTTCCTTGGTGACTGACAGCACAATCTTAACCTGCACCATTATAGCAAGGCCACAATGGCCTGTAATGTATCCAGTGCACATTAGGAGCAGGCTGGAGGTCACCTTGGGGTAAGGAGATTTTTTCCCCTTCCCCCGGGTGACACTACAGCCTGCCTTATGGGGCTACTCAAATCTTTGTCAGATATTCAGCTGGTACAAATCCAAGAGGCCCGGTGTAATGCCAGGCTGGCCAGGAAAGGGGTTAGGATATGGCATGTACTTCTGCTGTCAATCCTGCCCCCCTCCCCAAGTAACAGAACCCAAATAATAGCTTCATGCAGACAGCTACTGACAAGAATGGAGTGGGGTCTAGTTTGCTGGGCCCACCACTCCACACTCATGCTGTAATCTGGGGCTCATGGAGGGGCAGGATGTGAAATGCTCTGACAACAGAACGACACATCAACTCCTTCCAGGAGGTTCTTGTTTAGTTGTCTGACCTCCTAGTATTAGATTGAGGGCTGGATTTGCCTCTACCACATTGGTTTCCCCACATGCAGCACAATGTTTTTCCTGGGGCAACCAAGAAAGTAGAGAGCAAAGAAGTAGATTCAAGGGCATCTTTGGCTGACTCCTCTCTTCCTAGAATCCCCCCTCCCATGTCTGTGGGGGGAAAAGTTCTCCATCATTGGAGTCTTGTAAATTGGAGCTAGTTCCCATTGTTCCTGTCAAATCAGACCATCTGATTTGTTTGGGGGAACATTGGGTTATGTCCTCTTAGGTGTCAAACATAAGGCCCATGGGCCTAATAAAGCCCCTGGAAGCACGTTATCTGGCCCCTGTTATAATTTGGATCTCTCAGTTTGATAATTGGGCTCTCTCATATCTTGAAAATATGACTAAGATTTGCCTATTTTCTCTTCTACACTTGCAGATAATGAGTTTCTATGTGAGAACAAAGTGCTTATTTTTGGCATCATCTGCTTGATGATGTCACTTTCTGGTTAATGATGTTACTTCTCGCTCTTAGCAGGCCCCATGAATGCTAACTTTGGCTCTCTATATGAAACGAGTTTGACATTCCTGTTCTAGGACATAGTGAGGTTGGGCAGAATATGCCCTCTGCTTTCCAAATGGTGATCCCAATGGCAATCCCAACGTCAGGTTCAAAGATAAGCTTTTTCAAATGCACACTTGATTGTGCCCTGTATTGCTAGCTGCTTTTGTTATCCTGCAGAATTCAGTGTAGGCAAGTGAAAATGGAGCCCACCCTCAGACATTGTCCTTTATCTGCATTGCCCCAACCCTGACTTCTGAATCCTGGTCACACTGTCATAATTTTCAGTATCTTGTAAATATACAATTC
This sequence comes from Tiliqua scincoides, assembly GCF_035046505.1. NCBI lineage: Eukaryota > Metazoa > Chordata > Lepidosauria > Squamata > Scincidae > Tiliqua > Tiliqua scincoides. The sequence continues at coordinate 17,219,371 of NC_089821.1, forward strand.
TTTTACTGTGCAGTTCTTCCAAGTTCTATACTGAATGTGCCATATGACTCTCTTCTTGTGTTCCTTCTTCTTCTTTATAAGGTAAATTGACAGGTGCCAAAGCAAAAGATAACCTTGGGTCTGACCAGTTTGAAGTGAAATGGCAGCCTTACCTTAAAAGGTCTAAGGGATTATAAAAATCCAAGTTGATAGACATAAAAGGAAATCACGGTAATGATTTCCATAAAAGGAAATCATAGGAAGACTGATGTGAGACACTAGAACGGAAATTAACAGTAGTTCTATCAAACTCAGGCTAATTATTAACTACAGTTACACTAAAGGGCTAATCGCAAACCTTTGCTCTCAGTATTTTTTTATCCTTGGTCTGGAATGGCTTTGAACTGTCATCTTGAATTCTCTCAGACTAAGGGCCAAATCCTATCCAACTTTCCAGCCCCGGTGTAGTCGTGCCAATGGGGCGTGCACTGCATCTTGTGGTGGGAGAGTAGTTATGGAGGTCTCCACAAGGTAAGGGAACATTGGTTCCCTTGACTTGGGGCTGCACTGCAGCTGCACCGGTGCTGGAAAGTTAGATAGGATTGGGCCCGAGTCTCCTTTTTCAAAATGGCTTTAGTCAAGGCAATGTATCTGTGATATTTTATTATAAATTGAGAAAAAGATTTTTTTAAAATTGATCTCAGGGGTATATTTTTTGTCCAGTAAGACTTCTGTGCTGGAGGAAGGGTTTCTTGGGAGCAATGTAAATAGTAAATCACATCTATCATTTAAAATTGTTGTTTTAAAGGTCATAAATTTGCAAGCAGAATTGTTCTTTTGGGGGGGGGGTAATATAAGGGGAGTGGTTGTAGTTCAGTGGACATCAGAGCCCAAGGCAAGCTGTACAGCATGTTAGAGATGGCTTCAGAGGATGCTAAGGCATTTGTTATGGTAACCCTGTGTTTTCTCTAATATATAATTTGCCCCTCAAAACAAATTTCTTATCTATTGTCCTGCAGTGTTTACATTTATCTGAGCCTTTCTATGTAAAAAAATGTATACTTTATACTACAGTATTTGGGAGACATAGAGGTGAAATGTTTATTTTGGACAGTTTAATGGTATGTCACCTATGCTGCAATGCATGCATGTTTTGTAAGACTGTTGTGGGACATTTACATGCTACGCACACAAAGACTTGTATGCCAGACATATAAGGGCCTGTTCGTACATTTCCCCTGTGTGTGCTCAGCATCCTATAGGATGCCAGAAGTAAGCTCTGCACAGTTCTTTGAATGATTCCAGTTGTTTGTTTTATGAGTATGACTTTGCCATTTGTCTCTCTTTTCCTTCGAAGAACGGCTGACTGTATAAGTGGAATGTACTTGCCTATGAATGTACATATATTTTTAGTTCTTGAATGCCAATTTAACAGCCAAATGGGGAACTCACTCAACTTCTATATTTTCCCCCTTTCTGAAAAATGTTTGGATGTTAATTTTCAAGTCAAAAACTATGTGAATAATAGGGACGCTAAATGACGCAGTTCAATTGGCCTTTAGAGCTGTGTGTTACTTCCTGAAGAAATGTTGTTTAGTGGATGCAACTCTGCAAAATCCAGAGTTATACAATATATGCTTCTTGTATTTTTCAACATCTTCACACAGGTGTTAATACCTCTTTGGGAAACAGAACAATAGTAACTGAAATGGCTTCAACATCCCAAGTAAGTGTTGCAATTTTTATGTTGGTGTTCACAAATTATACAAATAGTTTTGTTTTAAAAGATTTATCTCAGGTTAAAATTACATCTCAAAAAAGGGGAACAGGGACTTTCTTTCAGCATCAGTATTCATTGATTTATCATGCTGCTTAGAGATGATGCCTCTGATGGTAATGCAGTCCAGGTGTTAAAGTGTGGTGTTCTTGAACAAGAATGTCATCACTGTTTGCAAAGACAGGTTCCTGAAGTGCTAGGTCTGAACTGTTGTTTGCTCAGTGCATAAACGAGGGGGTTGCTGCAGTGCAGTGGTTATGTATCCAGTCATGCAGACTATTCTCCTATACACATAAAACTGCAACAAATCTATTTTTCTGTGTGGTCTGTTCTTTTCATAAACACCCCTCCCATCATACAATGAACACATTTATATGGCACTATGGGATAAAAGTATAAATTTGAACGACTGCTTGCATCATAACCATAAAGAAGCCAGGCAGAAAAGCATTTTTAATTGGTTTAATAACTGCATTAGATTTCAGGAGAGATCCATTTCATCATTCCAGTTCAAAGGCACATTACACAATGTGGCACTGTTTAATAGTAGGGTTAAGGCACTGAGATTGTAGGTACCAGCATTCAATATCACACCAGAAAATAAAGCTTTCCAATATTATTTCCTGCCTTAAAACAATGTACACAGGAAGAAAGAATTAAGGAACAGTTAGGAAAAGGCTAGAGTAAAAACTCCTTGTTGTCTGTTAATGTCACCATAGGTAAGAAGACAAGAAGGATGTTAGACATGTAGATTTCCATCTTGTGTTGAAAAATACAAGAAGAGTCATTCATCTTTTACTTTCAAACACAAAGGGCAGAATGCTTTTCTTCTTCATAGTCACTGCTTGGGAAACAGTATATTAGGAAGATATAATTTATTGGAAAGATGTATATTATTCCGAAACAACCACTATCTGTTTTCCAATGTTGCCTCCGGTCATCATAGATTGGAAGGCTGCTACAAAAGGAAAGGGGGGAAAAAATCAAAGACCTGGACAGCACTGGCTATTTGCAACCACCCATAATGCAAATTCTGGGATTTTAAATCTGAAATGGAAGTGCAGCAGTCTTTAAACGTTTTATAGATTCAGGATCTGCCTTTACTGCCCAATGATCAATGCCCAATGATTAATGCCCCATGGGATCCACTTCAAAATTTTTACCATAGATGCCTGTTTTTCTCCGCAATCAGAGGCTAAGGAGGGCAGACCTCATATTATTAACAGCTAAATAAATTTTTCCAGGTCTAACTTGGCAAGCAGCAATTAAAGTCACCCTTTACCTAAATAACTTCTGCATAAACACTCATGATCTCTGATTGTCACTGCATCAGGTCCCCTGTTTTCCTATTTTGTTTTTCTTTTAGCTTCACTTTTCAATACCAAGTCAAATAAAGTAGGAAACAGCAATGCCACTAGCACAACCCTCTAACTTGTGCATGACCAACCACAGTAGGGTCTCCCAAACTACAGGCTGCAGGTCACATCTGGCCCATCAACACATCTAGTCCAGCCCAGTGGCATTATAATTTACATGAGGTCCTATTCCTTCCCCCTCCCCACCATGCAGTTTCTTCTGCTGGTTGAAAGGACCGCTGGGTTGGATGTCTTTCTTGCAAGAACTTGGCTAAGATAGGTAGCGAGCAGCCCCACAGCTGCAACTATCTCTCTCCTGTTGGGGGAATTCTTAGAATTATGTACACAATGTATACATTTCCTACAATTTGAACCCAGCACCTCTCAAAAGTAAGACTGAGCAGCATGGCCTGGACAACTGAAAGTTTGAGGACACTTGCACTATAGGAGAACCAGTGCCTTATGGACACCTATGATCTGTTTTCCCACCACCACAACCAGCTGAAGCCTGCTCCACAATTTATGTTTCACTCTGGTACAGTTAAGGTGTGGAGGAGAAGGCTGACAGTGATGTCCATTTTGTGTAATGCTCACCTGCAGGAGATGTATGCCACCCTCACTGTTCTCATTTAGGCAGATGTTGAATACTTTTGTTTGTGAAAGCATCTCCTTACCTCTCCCAGAAATGGTATGGGGGAGGGGGGCTGTTCCTGTTTTGCTGTGATGTTGGCTTATTTGTTTGGTTCAGTTGCCATTCAGTCTATTATTTATAGTCCAAGGATTGTTTCTAGATGTTTACTTTTTGTATTTCATTGCAGGTCACGTTGAATGCTGTGATAAGAGCATAGCACCTCAACGCACAAAAAATAAATTTGACTACAGAATGCAAAGTCAGAATAAGGAGGAGAATCAGCTGGGCTGTTTCTCAGACAACCACTGAGGTGGATGGCTGAGTAAACGTTATGATCATAGCTGACCGTCATGAGCTATATAGCTTGGGATTTGTGACAGGCCTCAGGCAGCACACAATTCCCTGAGTATTCAGCTGGTTTAAACAAGCAGATTCTCTGAAAAAGTTAAGAACATAAGAACAGCCCCACTGGATCAGGCCATAGGCCCATCTAGTCCAGCTTCCTGTATCTCACAGCGGCCCACCAAATGCCCCAGGGAGCACACCAGATAACAAGAGACCTCATCCTGGTGCCCTCCCCTGCATCTGGCATTCTGACATAACCCATTTCTAAAATCAGGAGGCTGCGCATACACATCATGGCTTGTACCCCATAATGGATTTTTCCTCCAGAAACTTGTCCAATCCCCTTTTAAAGGCATCTAGGCTAGATGCCAGCACCACATCCTGTGGCAAGGAGTTCCACAGACCGACCACACGCTGAGTAAAGAAATATTTTCTTTTGTCTGTCCTAACCCGCCCAACACTCAATTTGAGTGGATGTCCCCTGGTTCTGGTATTATGTGAGAGTGTAAAGAGCATCTCCCTATCCACTTTGTCCATTCCCTGCATAATTTTGTATGTCTCAATCATGTTCCCCCTCAGGCGTCTCTTTTCTAGGCTGAAGAGGCCCAAACGCCGTAGCCTTTCCTCATAAGGAAGGTGCCCCAGCCCCGTAATCATCTTAGTCGCTCTCTTTTGCACCTTTTCCATTTCCACTATGTCTTTTTTGAGATGCGGCGACCAGAACTGGACACAATACTCCAGGTGTGGCCTTACCATAGATTTGTACAACGGCATTATAATACTAGCCGTTTTGTTCTCAATACCCTTCCTAATGATCCCAAGCATAGAATTGGCCTTCTTCACTGCCACCGCACATTGGGTCGACACTTTCATCGACCTGTCCACCACTACCCCAAGATCTCTCTCCTGATCTGTCACAGACAGCTCAGAACCCATCAGCCTATATCTAAAGTTTTGATTTTTTGCCCCAATGTGCATGACTTTACACTTACTGACATTGAAGCGCATCTGCCATTTTGCTGCCCATTCTGCCAGTCTGGAGAGATCCTTCTGGAGCTCCTCACAATCACTTCTGGTCTTTACCACTCGGAAAAGTTTGGTGTCATCTGCAAACTTAGCCACTTCACTGCTCAACCCTGTCTCCAGGTCATTTATGAAGAGGTTGAAAAGCACCGGTCCCAGGACAGATCCTTGGGGCACACCACTTTTCACCTCTCTCCATTGTGAAAATTGCCCATTCAACGTCCACACATGTTTTACTAGAGTGCGTGTGTGTGCGTGTGCGTGTGCGTGTGCGTGTGCGTGTGCGTGTGCGTGTGCGTGTGCGTGTGCGTGTGCGTGTGTGTGTGTGTGTGTGCGCGCGTCCTTTGTGTCTCCTTCTTTATATGCCTGTATCATCTATTCTGTGTCAGGCACAAACCAGAAGCATGTCTGGTAGCTGGACTGTACTCAAGGATAGATAGTGGCAATATGACCTGTGCAATTCTCCCCCTAATTATCCATCTTCTTTTCTCATTTGCTCAGTACAGCCTCTTTTAATGGCCTCATCATCTTTACTATCTCCAATTCCTACTCCTCCAATTCCCCTTGCCAAATTTGAAGCATAGTGATTTAATCTATACTTGCTCAAGCAGATTATATATCAGACCTGTAGGATCTGCCCTGTGTCCAGTTTCTAACCCACACCTCCCCCATCCTGCAAACAGGTTTGAGGACATTAAAAGCACCACATCATTCCTTTTCTCCGCTACAGTCTTCCTCACCGCCTCCAACATTAACCATCCATATACAGCTATAGCCTGCAAGGTCTGATCAACATTCCCTGACATTTTTCAATGCCTTGAGAGATACAAACATGGTCCAACTCACAGAACAATTCCAGATTTTGTGGGATTTTTTTTTTTTAAAGACAGGGTCATTGACTTTTATGCTTATTGTTCTTGAGTCATTGGAAAGACTAGTGTACAAGTTGAGTCTCATTTTTCCGTTCCCAGAACTCAGATGGCAAAAATCGCATTAAAGCAAACCCATTTTTAAAAAATGTCCTTTTAATAGGTGATTTAAAAACAGCCTTGCTGACCTTTGTGATGTAAGACAGAGTCATTAAGCACACAATCCATCAATCAGTCTCTCTCCAGGTGCTTAGACAGGCTTCACTCTGAGCCAGTGACCCCTTCCTTCACCTAGAGCAAATGATTATCTTTCATTCACATGCTCAGGGGGAAGGGAGTGGTTCCTTGCCTTAGAGTGAAGCCTGGAGAGAGAATGATTGATAGATTGTCAGCCAGCTGCCCTCTCTCAAATTAACAGGCTATTGCTAAATGACTGTTTACCTTTAATTTAAAGGGCCCTTCTCATCATGTTGAGATGGAAAAATCCAGGGATTACCATGGGTGAAAAATTCTTGGATATTTAGGTTATACCTGTAATCACTTGCATGACTGTCTCTCTACAACAGTAAGAAAAGCAGTTTTTAAAACTGATTTTAAAGGGATGGATTTTTTCCTCTTCTCCAGGTATCAGCACATTCCTTCTCATTTGCAGTGGCCATTCGCGTGGAGTCAAATCCATGTATAAAAAAATCTGTGCATAACAAGGTTGGACCTGTATATTATTGTGCTTGGTATGAGGATTTATATATTGCTTTTTTGAAACCATTATTGACCTGCTACTCGGGGACCCAAGATGATGCAATTTTGCGTTTCTACTTTTGACAAGTCAATTATTACCCAGTTTTCTGATTATCTCTATGCTACTATCCAGAGGTGCAAAGTTAAATCTGTTGCTCCTCATAGATCCATTAATATATGAGTATATGGGAACTCCCGTGTTAGGGGCAAGTCATCTTTGTTCTTTGTTTATTTGTATTTATGTTTATGCCTAATAAAGGTTAATGAAATGAAATGACTAGTTTTTGTGATGTCCCTCCACCTGTGCTGATATTGTTGGTTCTGTTTATCTGTGAAGCTGTTAAGAGAGATAATCCGAGCTTCTTATTGATTATCATCAGTATGCCGATGATCTCATGCTCTATATTTCTCAATCTAAATATCTAGAACAGCCATTTTCAACTCATGGCAAACAAAGTGGCAGCTTCTGTCGGCTTCTTTCTACTGTGCAGCCACGTGAGATGCAAAGCAGCCATACAGCCAATCTATTGTTTATATTTGTTTGTCTGGGGGTTTTTTTCTAGCAAAATCCTATAATGTTAACTTGAAGTGCTTGTTGAAAACACTTCATGCAAATGGGCTACAACAGTTGCTTTGAGTTTTCGAAAAGAACACTCCATTATTTGGTACAACATTCATATTTAGCAACTTTTAGTTACAAAGGGCCCAGTCCTATCCAACTTTCCAGCACCAGTGCAGCCACAATGCAGCCTCATGGTAAAGGAACAAATGTTCCCTTGCCTTAAGGAGGTCTCTGTGAGTGCAGGTTGCAGCACATGCCCCATTGGCATGGCTGCACTAAACAGGAAAATCGGATAGGATTTGGCCCAAAGACTTCTAGTAAGATGGTCCAACACAAAATTAAGTGCTTTAAAACTGAAACAGTTAAAAAAAGAGGAAGGAATAGTTAACATTCTACAGCTTTGCAACAGCTGAATGAGGACAAGTAACTTTGAGGAAAGGACAATACTTTACCTCCAATGTTTTCCAAGCCTTGTACTACAGTCTCTCTAACCTGTCAAAGAAGATCACAAGATGTTTGTTTTAGGAAAGAAAACGGAAGAATAAAACTGAGCATGAGGTTCTCAATGGATAGGGGAATAATAAAATATTGAAGTGCTTCATCAAAAGAAGGTATCTTATCCTCATCTAATATTATAACTGAAATGTTAATTGCTCTCAGAGGGCAATCCTATCTTTGCTCCTTGGCCACTTTGCTGATGTGCCTGTTGAAGGCACATTCACAGCACCTGGAGAGCAGGCTGCACCGGTGGGGAGGCCTGTACTGCCTCGCCAATGCTGCATTCAGGCATTCCACTGGACAGCACAGGTAAGGCTACACCAGTGGGGAGGCAGAGAAGGGTAGGGGAGGGCAGAACAGGGAGGTGAATTGGGCCTGTGAGGGGGGCAGGATCGCTGGAGGTCTCCTCCGCTATATCCCAACCACCCTCTTGGCCCTCCTTGCATGACAGCAGGCTTCCCAGATTTGTGCCAGCAGTATAGCTTGCATGGTGTCAGGGGGCCCTCCTCCCTCCAGACCCAGGCTCATCTTGCAAGGGGGCCAGGAAGACACAAGGGAAAGGCAGCTTGGCCAGGCAAGAGGGAGAGACGCCTGGCTCAGGCAAGTCTGCCCAACAGCCTCCCACACCCCCAGCTTGTGGGAAGAGGCCTGCTAACAGGGCACTGCTCCCTGACTAGAGTACCTGGTGTTGGGGAGAAGGGGGGAGGCCTGAAGGACCTGACCCAGTAAGAGGTCAGGGAGGAGGGAGAGACAAGGGAGGTAACACCAGGAAGAGAGACCCTGGGCAGGGTCCCTTTTATGCCCTTCCCAGTAAGGAAGGGGTGGGGCTGGAGGAAGAAGCAGCCTATATAACTGACAGGAGGCCCACCATGAGGGCAGAAAGTCAGGAGGCTGTGTCTCCAACAGCTCTGGCCTAGGACCCAGCCTCAAGGGCTATGCCAGGGAGGAGGACCAGGGTGACTTAACCCCTTCCCCCTGAGGCCTCCTGAAAGGCCTCAGACCATCCCCAAGCAGAAGTTGCCTTCTCCCTCAGTCTGCCTAACACCCCCACACATGGATTTGAGAAGTCCCAGAGGGCAGGCTGGGGTGTTGTTTGGGGTTAGGGGAAATGTATCACCTTACCACAAGGAGACCTCCAGATACCTCCTAGTCCGCACTGGATACAGTGCAGGCCATGCAACCTGACTGTGCTGTCGCAGGTTAGAATTGGGCTGCCTGATAGGTTGTCATTCTAAAAAGTGAGTCCTGGTGCTAAAAAGTTTGAGAACCATTGCAGAAACAGTTAACACCCGGTCTGTGTCATACCTTCAGTTTTCCCTCTTTAATCCACTGACAGAGCTGCACAATACTAGCTGGATATTTGTCCTTGTAGTTCAAAACTAGAAACCTTTCCCTGAAAAAGAGTGGAGTAGAAATGCCATTCGTGAAACGGTAATGTTGGTGGAGGTTGGGTGGGCCACTTGAGATCAGTGGTGTAGCCAGAAGTGGTGTAAAGCACTATGTTTTGCAGGGAGCCTCACTGCAGCGTTCAAGGGGTCTCTCCCCCTCCCTCTGGAGCCATTCCAGGTGGTGGGATCAAAATGGAGGCGTAGGCCAATTCAGGAGGTGGCTACAACCAATACCTTGTGATATTCTGTGCTTTCCTGATTTCTTCAATTGCAGGAGACAGAGGGGGAGGATAAGGCACATTCTTGTTGTACTGGGAGATCTGGCCACATAAAATGATATGGCTATTGGGGTTCATCTGTTGGAGACAAAATATAATGACAAATCCTACTTTCCTGCCTTGCCATAAACATACATTTTTATGCTCTGTACATTTGATAAGTCATCTTATAAAAGATTTTGTTTGTTTTGCTAATCAAACCACTTTGTGAACTACTTTTTGTTGAAAGATGTGTAAATGCTTATTAATAATAAATCTAACGTAAGGAATACCATACCATCCATGGTACATTTCTTAGGTAAAACATTTGGTTGATAGAAAGCAGGAAGGGCCATTCAGCTTGTAATCCCCTGAGAGATAAGTCAAAAAGCAATGCACTCATGGAAAAAAAGATTACAAACAGGCAGTCCAATCCAGTGCCGATGCAGCAATACTGGCACAGTTTGTGCTGCATTCCGCAGGGGATTTTGGCAGGTGGAAGGCATACCTTACCATGGGAGCATCAAGTCTAATACACTAAAAATAAAATATTGAAATGAATGGGAACCCACATGAAATTGGCTCGTGACCCAACTAGTGGGTCCCGACCCCCAGTTTAAGAAACACTGTGCTAGAGGAACTCCAGATTGGCTTCGAAGGAACCCCAGGGTTCCTCAGAACACCATCTGAAAATCCTTGGAACAAAGAATTAAATGGCAAGTGGTTCAACATACCAATTAAGAGAACTGTTGAAAGGAACAGTGACTGTTTATGATGTGTTTTGAAACAGAACTAGGGAACATTCAGCTCATCTGGCCTACATTCTGTTGCAACAATCAGAAATGTATTCTTGCTAATTATTCTTCTAATGAAAAGATAGGAGTGAAAATGCAACATATCCTCCAATTCCATCTCAAATGAACTGCAATAAAACTAAGGGATGTGTATATGTGTGGCAGGGGGAAGGAGAAATAGAAGTGTCCTCCTAGATATAGAAAGTGTGCCAATAGAACACTTTAAGCCCTTGCATGGTACATGAAGCAGGTGACATTTCAGAAATAATACCATACAGGGTGACAATAAGCTCCACCTCTTTCATCTGGTTAGACTGAGAATAAAAATCATATCCCACTGGCTCACCTAGAGCCAATAGCCTCCAATAGCAGCAGCTCATAAAATATAAAAACAAAAAGTGTATGTTTGTATGTTCGGATCACATATAAACAAGCTCGCTCTCCCTCTCCCCCCCCCCTCTAATTTCAAGGTGGCTCACAACAATACTGTACATAAAACAAAAAAAAATGTTTTAAAAATCTTTAAAGGATCAGTAAAAACTAATGGAAACTGAAATGTAATAACTGCAGCTAATTCCATGTTCCAGTTCTGACACCCTGTGAAGGACTGAGGGGCAGGACCCCCAGAGGTAACGGATGCATCTACGGCAACTCAACCTAGTTTGACCTTGTTAGAACCAGCCCCAACCCTACCAATCCCGTAATAGGAGCCAAAGGGTCAGGTGAAGGTAGCTAAACAGCCGCACCTGAGCCCCATAACTATAAGTGGGCAAAAGAGTTGGCCACAGAGGATTAAAGGGTCACTCAAACAAGGATGGGAAGATGGGAAGGAAAATGGGAATGACTGAGGGAGTGAGGTAATGACCTAAACAATACCGCCCCCTTATCATGAGACCCCACTGCCAGCTTGGGAATCTAGAATCTCCATAGGAGATCTCCATAGCAAACTCCATAGGATCCCTTCCTGCTCTTGTGGGGAACAGCACACCAAGGGCCCTCTAGCAGAGGCATCTGGGCATAGCAGCATCTGAACAATATCCACAGCCACTGGAAGATCCTCAGGGCCCCTGTATAGGTGGACCACCCCCACTTAGGAAGTGGATCAGTGGTACTGGCCCTGAGGGTGGAGCTACTGGTATATGGACGCCCGTTGCAGAAAGTTCACCTGAGGACAGCATGGAAGGGAGAGAGGTGATGGTATCTGTAACCTTTCCACAAGTCTGGTGAAAAGGGATAATCCGAATCTTGTCCTTAGGCGTTGTATCCATTGGGACAAAAGAAAGGGGACTGTTGACTATAACTTCAAATAAAGAAATCTTATAGCTTCCTGACAACCATACAAGCATGATTCTTCCTCCCAAGTGTAGGAACTTCAGCGAGCCCCATGAGGGCTCCTTACCCTTACAGTGGAGAGCTTCATCCCATGGAAAGACCCTGGGCCCTTGGAGGCCATAAGACTCATCTCATGAACATTTTCCTTAAATGGGAAGATCTTCTAGATGCTTCTAAAATTTCACCAATGTGTGCAGAATTGGGAGTAACTCAGGGGAAGAGACAAAAAGGGTAGCTTGGCTACTCACCTGACTGATCACAGCCTCACTGATGTCTCCACCTACATTGTCAAAATACACATCCACTCCAGCTGGACAGAGCTCACGCAAGCGTTGCGTCACATTCTCCTTCTTATAGTTGATGGCGGCATCAAAGCCCATTTCTGAGACCAAAATGGAACATTTTTCATCGGTGCCACAGATACCAACCACTCTGGAACAGCCCTCTAGGAGGCCTATCTTTGGAGGCATCACAAACAAAACTTGTTTATCAACTTTTAATGCTGCGCGCAGCTGCATCTTATAGCAAGATGATGTCAAATAAACCAATCCAAGTTTCTCTTCACTGTTCTCTCACTTAATGGCTTTCCTTCCTTCTGCCTGTCATTTTCAAACACTGGTCTTATCTTGCTCCATACACAGTCTTCACAGGAGGCTGACAGTCAAGTTAAGAAATGATGCAAATGGTGCACCAGAACTGATCTTGCACTATTTGCCAATAGGGTGCACCAGTCTCCATGTTTTTGGTGAGGCATAAGTGCACCAGCTGGATCGATGACTTGGCTCACCCACAAGACTGTGCAGAATCACTTGTAGAACTGCAGCCTGGCTGGGATCAAATGGGGACACCAATTGTTTAAATAAGCACTTTCACGTGAGACTGGATAAGCAGCTGCTGCAATGTGCCAGAGAAAGAGCTCCTGCGATTGCATAAGGCAGTGGTTCCCAAACTTTTTTGACGGGCAGTTCCCTTGACCTGCTGGGCCATTGGCCATTGCTCCCCATTAGGGCTGCAATCCTATACAGTGTATAGGCTCGCAGGTGTTTTGTGAGGGTTCCACGGCTCCCCTGGCTTGTTTCCGCAGTTCCCTAGGGAGCTATGGCTCACAGTTTGGAACCCACTGGGATATAAGGGATAGTGAAATTGGCCACACAGAGAGGCCAGTTCTCACAACTAGCATCTCTAAGTGACTGCAATGGGATTATGATTTAGCGGCTTCACATACTCCTATGTGCAAATACAAGGTAGCAAAGAGCATTTCAGATGGGCCACTGTTTCTCAGCCCCAGTTCTCCATCTGAGGAAGTGTGTCAGGGAGATGAATGTGCCATCTTTCCTGAGTTCCTATGCTACTTAAGCTGTGTGGGAGCAACTGCTCTGTTACAGCACCTTGGCATTATGAGAAGCTAAGGACCATGCAGAAGAAACCCACATAGTTGCTCCTCCCCACAACTTCAACACAGTTTCCCCAAAGATCAATGTTGGCACAGGGAACACCCTAAGCATGGACTCCATTTACATGGTCCAAAGGGTACTATATTACCCAGTGGCACAGAAATAAAGCTCCCACACCACTGAAGTAATACCAACGACGGATCTAAGGTACTGAAAAGTGAACACTTTGTGTGCAGTGTTGTGTGCATAGCTGATATCATAGGCTTATCTCAAAACACCAATATTTAAGGTAAAAGGGCAAATCTGATGCATCCTTACCTGTCCAGCCACTGAGCCACAGGCACCAGCAGCTCCACTGACAACCATGGTTTGATTAGCACCTGGGGACACATGTCCTTTCTCTCTTATTCCTAGCAAAGATGTCAGTCCAGTCAGGCCAGCTGCACCCAAAAAGTAAGAAAGATGTCCACTTACAAGCTGGGGATCAAGCTGAACAGATGCAATTTGTTAATGAATTGACAGACAAACCTTGGAGTAAAGACCACCCTCAACTTCCAGTCAGGCCCCTTGTCTGTTCCATCTACACTTTGCGATGAGTCTATGGTACTGCAGGACAACAACTTGACCCAACAAATTCTTAACAATTTCCTTTTAACTTGTTTCCACTCTTGACCTTTCTCTCCCTATCAGATCCCCTCCCACATGGGCCAAATTTCTGACTTGCAGAAATCCTGTATTAGCCTGGCTTTTTCAATATACATTAGGGTTGTTATTATTAGCATGCTTTACCGTAAAGAATATTGAAGCCACGTATTCTCTCCTGCAGAACCTGGCCGACTAACAGACAGAAATTTCAGCACCACCCATACAAATTCAGTCCACCATATGCATCCCCAGCTAGAGTTGTTCTCCCCCAAGTCCTTGGTCCCTAAGTTATTACTAGGAAAACTCTAGAACTGCATGCAGTGGATTGTGGAAGAATGAACTTGAAGAAACTTTCAAGGGAGGAGTGAAAAGGCATGCTTCAGCACAAATGATGCTGTATGCCCAGTAGTGGTCTTGTGAAGAGGAAAGACCTCTTCTGAGTCCTTTTGGGCAGCTCCATATACTACTCTGTGCAAAGGGGCCACCTGCAAGATTGTGCCCTTAGATACTATAGAGTTCTACCCAACAACTAGATGTTCAATGGCCAAGCACTTACAGGGAGAATCAAAGAGCCTATAATGAATGTTAAGTGCCTTAAAAACACTCTACAGTAATTTTACCCCAGAATAAAATGGAACAATCAATGTTTTCTGCATCAAAAGCGCTACCTTCTCAAGTTCCCTCCCGTCAAGAATGGCTTTGGTCTGCCAGGGCCAGCTGAAGCCAGTTACAATGTCTCCTGCAGCAAACTGTGCATTTTTACTTTCCTCCACCACACCAATTCCTCCGCCATCTGCGACTTCAGACACCTTCCAGGCAACGAGGTAATCGGAACCAGAGTCTTCATTCATACGACAACGCTGGGAACGGAGAAAGAGGCTGTGGGGTGATTCTTCTACTTTACATGTACTCGTACACACACTATAAACAATGTCACTGTTTATAATATTTTCATCTCTCTCTTCACTCATTTTTACTGTCCCTTCAAATTTTGTATTCCTTTAAGATCATATCAGTGCAGGCACACAAATACCCACCTTCTTCTAGGCCAGGGGTGCCCAAACCCCGGCCCTGGGGCCACATGTGGCCCTCGAGGCCTCTCAATGCGGCCCCCAGGAAGCTCCCAGACTCCAATGAGCCTCTGGCCCTCCAGAGATTTGTTGGAGCCCGCATTGGCCCGATGCAACTGCTCTCAGCGTGAGGGTGATTGTTTGACCTCTCACGTGAGCTGTGGCATGAGGGCTCTCTCCACTGCTTGCTGTTTCACGTCTGTGATGCAGTAGCGGCAGCAAAGGAAAGGCCAACCTTACTTTGTGCAAGGCCTTTTATAGGCCATGAACTATTGCAAGACCTCATTCATTCATATAAGTTCATCTTTAATATATTCATTTATGTATCCTTATGTAAATGTATTCAAATTTTAAAAGTAAATTAATTCTTTTTTTCCCCTGGCCCTCTATACAATGTAAGAGAGATGATGTGGCCCCCCTGCCAAAAATTTTGGACATCCCTGTTCTAGGCCAATAGCAATGAAGTAAATCCTCTTGTGTCCTCTTGGACTAGAGGATTACTCTTATTAAATGATTAGAGAAACAACTGGAATTTCTCAATTTAGCAGCAAAAACTTTAATCTGGCCAGTTCTGTGCTTGGACTCTCACCAACACAGAGCAGAATGTAAGCCCTGGAGGGCTT
The DNA here is from genome assembly GCF_035046505.1 of Tiliqua scincoides. Taxonomy (NCBI): domain Eukaryota; kingdom Metazoa; phylum Chordata; class Lepidosauria; order Squamata; family Scincidae; genus Tiliqua; species Tiliqua scincoides. Next base: position 17,234,651 of record NC_089821.1, read on the forward strand.
CCCCAGGCCTCCCAATGCCTTATAAGGCATTAAAAATGTCACTTCCGGTTTCCCCGTGAAACCAGAAGTTACGGTTTTTTGCCTCAGAGCTTGGTTTGCTTGCACAGGCCAGGGACAGACGTCCTTGGCCTCTGCTGAATTCTGGGGCCCCTTGGGACACCTCTGGACGGGGTGCACACTGGAGTTCCAGGGCCTCTGAAAGGAATTTTATCAAGGGGTACAAAGTTTCTTTTGGGCCCTTTTGCAAAGGGGAAGGGGTGAAACAACAAGGAAGGGTGGTGATGAGCAAGAATAATGGGGGCAGGGAAGAGCAAACATGGTGGAGACAGCTGGTAAAGTCTTTGGAGCCCAGGTCTACCCACCCACCTGGCACTGGCAGCTAGATTCAGAAATACGGAAAACCAAACACACTCCTAAATCTTTCTATATCTTTTAAATATAGAAAATCTTGTAGACAATTAGCATTATAACATTTAGGCTCATACTAGAATGGAAAGTGTCCTTTGCATACCAAACCTTGCTTCTGCAACAGCTGTAGTCTTGCAGCTATGTCTCTTAAGCTCCTATACACTCCTTTATGGCAAGCAGATCCACAAGCCAAAGAGCTACTATAGCAGGCCAGTTTCCTCCCAGATTTGACACTGTGTTAAGGAGTGTCAAGTATGCATTCCTCAGCCCAGCATATATAGCTTGCAAGTAGCTGCAGTAGCTACAACTGCATGCTCATGGTAGTGTCCCAGCAATCGTGCAGGCAACAAGCCTGAGTAGATAGGAAAATGTAAGATTCCAGGACATTTCTGGGCCCCCTCCTTTGGCTCCTGGGCCCCCTTTTTGACCCTGGGTGGATAAGTGAATCTGTGATATGGGATTCTGTACATATACAAATCTCTTGCAAGTGGTGGCTAAGGATCAGATCCTGGCCAATGAGAGTCTATGTAGGCACAAATACAAACTTTGTAGGAGGACATAAACCAATCATTTGATTGGATACAAACCAGACCATTCAGATTCAATGTTATGACTGACCAACTCTTTCTCAGTGGCTTCCAGGATTTAATTGCAAGCTTACTATAGCCCGCTTACCATATAAGGGTCCACAGAAAGACAAAGGGTACGAACTTTGACTTGACCATCTGCAATTTTATCCGGTATTGTGGCGTCCTCCATTCGGAAATTTTCTGCAACTGGCACTCCAGTCACGCCTAGAATTAGACCATTGATAGGCTTAACTCGAACATCTACATCACATGTAGAGGCTACAGTAGCTAGATCAGAGTTTTTGATTTGCCATGTCAAGTTTTACATGACTCATAACAGACCAATAACTTAACTCCTGAAAAGGTATAAAGCTTTTTGCGACACTGTCTACAGTGTAGACTGCTACACTACAGTGTAGACACAAAGTCCACTGCTACACTGTGGAATTTACATATTTCGGGGGCACTACCATCCAGATACCCCTCCTGCCTCTTCATCTTTCCATCTCCATGACCATCCCACCACAGCCACCCAGCATGTTTCTGTATCCTGCAAACCCAGATTTCTATTTCAGACAGAGACTCATCTTTTCCTCGTATCCATAGGGACCATGATCTACACCAGTGGTGTCAAACCATGGGCTGGATACAGCCCCTGGAAATTTTTTATCCAGTTCTTGTAATTATAATTGGTCTCCCATCACCACCATCAGCTGACTCCTTAGCTTACTCCGCAGCTTACTCTCAGCTCCGAAGTGATGACTTGGCAGAAGCAGTGCTGTTGAAAGGAAAGCCCGCATGATAATTGGACACTTCTGTATCTTGAACACTTGATCAAGGTCTGCATATTTTCTCTTCTGTCATTTGCAGCTAATTTGTTCTTAAGTAAAATAAGTGCTTATTTCAGGTTATTATCTACTCACTGATATCACTCCCTGTTTAATGACATCACTTCCAGCCCACAGAAGGCACCATGAATGCTATTCAGTCTGCTGTATGAAACAAGTTTAATCTAGACCGGTGATTCTTCCATTTCTTCCCCATGACCCAATGCAATCACGATGATGTCATCACTGAGTTCCACTGCCAGCTTCATGATCACAACTGAGCAGCAGCTGGTGAGTGCAATAGCACCATCACTGGGTGCCGTGACCTACTTTCCAATTGCAGCTGAGCTGCAGCACACTAAGGGGAGGGTAGTGACAGATATTTGCCTGTAAAGACCTGGTCAAGGTGGAGTAGCTTGCAGAAGACGAAAAGAGTGGCAGATGAAAGTGAGGTAATATTTGGGGAGTGGGAACATGTAAAGGAACTGGGTGGTTTATTTTGGTCTTGCAACCCAGTGAAAAACATCTCATGACCCAGTACTGGATCACAGCCTGTACTTTAAAGAACATCATCTAGACTTCATGTTGGGACCAAAACAGGTAAGGAGTAAGGACCCAACATAGACCATTTCCCATCTTCTTGCCTTTAATCTGGGCTGTGGACCTGCATGTAGACTTTAGTCCAGAATTTTTGTTCCAGTTCTGGAATGATTTCGTCCAACTTGGCATAAAAGTCAGATTTCAGAATGGAATCTTATTTTCTGTAGCCGTATTGGATTAAAAACCACCTGTACATATTCCTGCACTCAGTGCAACATAGTAAAGTGGTCCGGGTTGAATGCATCTCAGTATACATAATATCTAACATACTTCCATGAAACTAAGCTCCAGAAAAAGAGCTTAGTTGCAAGTAATTGGGTTTAGAATTGGATTTTGAGAATTATTTGAAAATATCTTACAACTTCAGTAATATAAATGTAAAAAGCTAAAGCATAAGGGTGACTGGCTACTTTACAAACCAGAGAGGTAAGAAAAATTGAGAAGGTGCAAAAAGGAAATAAGCCATCATCTCAAAGTCCTTGCTTCAAACATAAGCTCTAGTTCTTGGTACTAAACCTTTCCTTACAGTCGTTGCTATGAATCATTAATACATGTGTAGCTCCCACAACATATTGGTACATGCTTATTTTGGACAGCTTCCTTATTCCAAGTTCCAGAAGAGGATATCGATTCAGACTTGCTGCCTATGCTGTTTAGCTCTTACACAAACAAGCAAACACTCATTCTCACCAACATCTCTAGTTCAGGGAATGCGCAGCTCCTGTGCATGTCTTCTTAAGGAATCTGCTCTGGCAGTTAATTTTGCCATGGGCCTAGTAATGTGCCTATCAGGAGCTTTCTACAGAAAGTTGGCTCCTTCCTGAATGTTCCCATCTCATGGTTTTCTGCAACCACACCAAACTCTGCTCTCTAACAAGTAGATACATACCAGGGCGTGAATCCAGCACCACTCTCTTTATGATCATGATCGCTTAGGCTGGAAAGCTGCACAGAAGCTCAGTTTCCCTACAAAGAAGAAGATGTTCACTATAGATGAAGTTCAAAGTCTACAAGGTATGCTTCAAGGCATTTGATACAGCGGTACATGCCAGGCAGCCATACATCTGGTGCCTGACAAAGATTGACAATTGCAGCAGCTAAAAAGAGGAGCTAGTGACTGGAACAGATGTAACACAAAAAGTAAGGAAGCATTGGGACCATGTGACCTTTGTCAGCAATATGTTGTAAGGCAAGGATTAGGCACTCACCTTTGGATTATGCAAGCTCTATTTTTAGGGAGATATGATGCTAAAAGTAGAATTGCATGGCACACACGCTACTCGTGACAGATGCAGGTCATTTCTGAGAGTGGTTTTCAGAAGTCCTGGGAAATCAGTATCACACATTCAGTTCTGCTGAGCCTTGCAACACAGAAATAATGTAGAGTTTTGATAAGTACATGTGGACATCAGTTGCAGAGGAAAAATTATGTTGATATTAGTAGGGCCATTGGGGGATGTGAGCCCCCTACCAGCAATACGGTGTGCCTTGTGAATTGTCAAAACACTGATGGTGTGCCTTGACCATTTCAGCACCTTGTCAGTGTGCAGTGGGATGAAAAGGTTGAAAATCACTGGATTAACGAGTGATTGATACCAGGAAAAGTTGCAGCAAACGCACTCAAAAGCTGCTGCTTTTTTGCAATCTAACATGAAATAAATATTCCAAAGTAGGTTTTTCTAAAATCTTGCTGCGAACCTTGGCCTCCACTGCCTGCACAAGGAACCTTAGACGGCTCAAAGACTTATAGGGGTCACTTGGATCCTTTAGCCAGCTCGACTTGCCTTCCCAGGCACTGCATCATGTGCCAGCAGTAGTTTCACCCACTGAATGGGCATTTCTCCCACGAATCTTACCATGCAGCTGTCAAAGGGAGAGGAACCCTGTTCAGAAGGGGAACTCCTTAGCCCAGGCAGGGACTAGGAAATCTGCAAGGGAGGCTGGTGAGATTGGGGTCTGCACAGGCCTGCAAGCCTTTTGATCCCATCTGCTGCACGTGTCCTGGAGATGATCAATACTCACCGGAGCAGCCCCCGTCCTTGATGCTCCCTGTCGTGGAGTCCCAGAGTTGCAAAGAAGCTGGGGAGGACCCAGCTGCGTTAGCCTGGGCAGCCTCTTAAAAGGGCAACGCAGTTAAATCGTAGGGCCACTTAAAAGGGTCATGCGGGGAAGGGCTGTCTGACTGCCAGAGCCTATGGGGGTTTTCACCACACATGCTTAGGACCCTCGGTGTGCAATCAGGCTTGCTACCTACCCGTTAAATGTGCCTTTCATTGCTCTTGTTCAGAGACAAGGATTGATATCCTTAAAGATGCCAGCCTTACTAGGTAAGCTCCAGAAGAAAATTATGATGCTGATAGGGGAATCAGAGTTTGAGGGGGCTTTCAAGGCCATCTAGTCCAACCCCTGCTTGAAGCAGGAAAACCTTCTCTGGAGCATCCCAAAAAGGTGCCCATCAAGCCTCTGCTTGAAGTTCTCCAGCAAGGGGGAACCCACCACTTCTCTTGGTTATGAGTGCCATTGTCAAACCATTTGACTTTCTTCCTGCTACCCCACAGACATCTGATAAGAACATAAGCCCTGCTCGGTCAGGCCATAGATCCATCTTCCACTACCTCACAGTGGCCCACCAAATGCCCCAGGGAGCACCGAAGACATCAAAGAGACCTGCATCCTGATGCCCTCCCTTGCATCTGGCATTTGGATGTAGCCCATTTCTAAAATAAGGAGGTGTGCAACACACACATCATGGCTTGTAACCCACGATGGACTGATCCTCCAGGAATTTGTCCAATCCCCTTTTAAAGGCATCTAGGCCAGATGCCATCACCACATCCTGTGGCAAGGAATTCCACAGACTAACTACATGCTGAGTAAAGAAATATTTCCTGTCCTGGTGCTGCTGAAGCTGTTCAATACCAGCAGGGAACTATACAGCAGAAAGACCCTGGAGCCCAAGGCAAGTTGTACAGCATGTTGGAGAGGAGGCTTCAGAGGATGATAAGCCATCTGTCAAGGAGCTTGTTTCCAGTGAGTAAAATGGGATGACGGCCTACATATTAGGAAAAAAGAGGCTTACCTCTAAGTAAAATAAATAACTCTAGTCCTTTGTTGTGGTCACCTTGTTTTCTCTGACATGCAATTTGCCCCTCAATAACGGACTCTTATGAATTGCCCTAGAGTTTCACATTTCTCTGGTCCTTTCTACGTATGTAAGAAAAGTACTTTGAACCATTAGAAGATATACATGTGACATGTTCATTTTGGACTGTTTAAGGCTATCACACCTATGCTGCTATCATATGTGTGGTGTAAGTGTGTTGTGCGACTCTTGCTAGGCTATGCAGATACTTGCATGCTGGCCCCCTACATTTCCCTTGTGTAGGCACAACAGCCTGCAGGATGCCAGACGTAAGCTCTGCCCAGTACTTTGTAGGATGCTGTCGTATGAATATGAGTACGACTTTGCCATTTCTCTCTCTTTTCCTTCCTCCAATGGCTGGACTGGACAGGTGGAATGTACAGCCAAGAAATGTGGCACTCACTCCACTTCTATATTTTTCCATTTCTGTCCCACTTTTAAAAACATATTTGATGCTCATCCTCAAGTCAGAAAGACAAAAACCATTTGAAGAATAAGGAAAAGGTTAAATAACACACTTCAGTCAGCCTCTAGAGCAGGGGTCTCCAAACATTTCGGCCAAAGGTCCACATCAAATATCTGGCAAGGTGTCAAGGGCCGGAAAGAAAAATGAAATATAAAATTTACATAAATACATTAGAGATGGAACTTAGATGATTGACTGAAATGAATGAATGAATGGACTCAAACATCCAGGATTTCTCCAAGTACCAACACAGCCCAAGAAATAAAGCATTCACTTAAATGGACCCACATTCTCCCACCCCACACGCACAACTCTGGTTGTGTTTGGTCAACTGGGCCAGAGGCTCTCAGGGGATCAGAGACTGGCCTTGGGCCAGATAAAGGCTCTCCGCGGGCCACATCTGGCCCCTGGGCTGGGGCTTGGAGACCCCTGTTCTAGAGCCATGTATATATATTTCTTCCTGAGGAAATGTTTCTGTGGATGATGCAGACACTAGCAAGAATGCAACATCCAGTGTTATGCAATATAAGCCTTTTATATTTGTACATCTTGACACTGGTATTAATACCACATTTGGAAACAGAACAAAATAGCCCCCCAAAAGAAACCAGAATGGCTTAGTGCCCAGTCCTATCCAAGGTTGCAACACTGATGCCATGCCAATGGGGAGGGTACTGCATATTGTGGGGGGACAGTCACAGAGCCCTCCTCAAGGTAAGAGAACAAATGTTACCTTACCTAGGGGCTGTATTGGCAATGGAATTTTGGATAGGATGGGCCCCTCAAACATCATAAGAAACAGTTGTAGGTATAAGTTATACAAAGTTTTGTTTTCTCATTTTGATTTATCTTGGTGTAGAATTACATCTCAAAAAGAGGAACATGGACTTTCAACATAAGTAGTATTCACTGATTCATTGTGCTATTTAGAAAGGATGGCTCTGATGGTAATGCAATCATAGTGTTAATTTGTGGTTTTCTTAAACAAGAATATCACCATTGTTTAACAAGACCAGCTCTGGAATTGCCAGGTCTTAACTGCTGTTTGTTCAGCGCTTTAATTGAGTGGATTTCTATACTGCAATCGCTATGCAACTAGCCTAGCCTTATAGCCCTTTCTGCCATTTGCTCAAACACGTTAAATTGTAACAAAATTGTTTTGCTGTGCAGTCTGTTTTTTTTCATAAATATGACGCCTCTCATCATGTACTTAAGAGCGCAATCCCAAGTTGCCCTTCAGCTGGCACAAGTCCCTTCAATAGGCCTCCAGGTGTCGCGAACATGCCATAAACCACTTTTATAGCATCGCAGGAGTTGGGGAGGCTGGTGCAAGGATACATGCCAGCCTCCCCAAACCGGATCCAGCCCCAGCAGAGGTAAGTTTGTGCCAGTGACAGGCTGGAGCAGGGGTTTGGGGAGGACAGAGGCAGGGTGGAACTTAGATGTTTTGGGGCCAGGGAAGGCCAGGGGGACAAGGCCTAGGAGTGGTTCCTACTCTGGCACATGGGCTGGATCCTATCCTCCCTCCCAAGCAGCAGATTTACTTGGTGCAGATTCAAGTAGTCCCCTTGAGGTTGCTGGGGCATTATTCACGGTAAGGGGACATAAGTCCCCTTACTCTGAGTTGTGCCTGATCCACTTCCCAACCTGTGCTGGATATGCTGCAGGTCAGTTGGCTTGCCTATGGCAGTGCAAGTTAGGATTGGGCTCCCTGACATGTATTTGGCAATAGGGGAAAAAGTATAGATTAGGATGACTACTTGTATCACATTCATAAAGAAGCCAGGAAGAAAACCATGCTTTTTTTTTTCTCCTAAAAAATTGGTTTAATAACTGTATTAGATTTCAAGAGTGATCCATTTCATCTTCTTATTTCCAAGGCATATTACTATTACCAAGTAAGGTTCAGACACTTGCGATTGTAGGTACAGCATTTAATATACCACTTTGCCAGCAATAAAACATTCCAAAATTATTTCCTGCCTGAAAACACACAGGGAGAGCATACAGGAAGAAAGATATAAGGAACAGTTAGGGGAGAGCTAGAGTCAAACTCTCTGCTCTCCATTAGTATCACCATGGGAAGAAGACCTTTTATAAAGGATGTCAGAAATCTTGATTTCCATTTGGGTTGGAAAACATGAGTCATTCTCATATTCTCCCAAACATTCCAGCCCACCCTCTTAGGTCATCTGAGGGGGCTGGCCTCCAAGTTCCACCTCTGTTCGAAATTAGAGGGACAGTGGCGTGGAGGCAAGCCTTCTCTGCCACAGCACCACAATTATGGAATTAAGAACTGCCCCCTCCCGCATGGCTTTTTGGCAAGGGCTCATAACATACCTGTTTCTTTTGGCATTTGGTTGATGGGTGGGTGCTTGCCCTCTGTGTCTCTGTTATAGTGCAGAGGCTTGACTGCTCCTTCTGCACCAAATTTTTACCCCTTCCTAATTGGTTCTACAATGTGTGTTTTTGGGTTTTCTGCTCTGGTTTAATGATTTCAGTTATTCCACTTATTGGTGTGATAAACTCTAGAATGTATTATGGAGCTTTGTAAGCCACCTTGGACATTTGCTTTGGCACAAGAAAGGCAAGATGTAATTTTTTTAAATTATAAATAAATAAACTTCTACATGAAAACATAAAGGCAGAATTCCATTTCTGATCATTAAACTACAACTACTGAGAAGATAAGGTTTTGGTATAAATATATTTTTTTCTTCTTCATAGTTGATGCTCAGGAAACAGTGGGAAGAGAAATATTACTCCGAAACAATCACTATCTGTTTTCCAGTGTTGCCCCCGCTCATCATAGACTGGAAGGCTGCTACAAGAGATGGAGGGGGAAATGTCAGAAGCCTTGACAGCACTGGCTATTTGCTGCCAGATAGCATCCAAAATGCAAATTCTGGATTTTTAAACCTGAAACGGATGTGCAGTACACACACACTTTGACATTCATTCACTTTACTTTCAACCACTTTCAATTACAGGTGGCCCATGTTATCCGTGGGCACTCCGTTCTCTGAACCCCCACTGATAAGGAAATCTGCAGGTGTTCAAATCCATGGATTTCGGGGTCCCTTGAAGTCTGCAAAAGCAAGGGAAGCAATGCCCCCCTCACCTCCAGAGGGTGCTCTGAGCCCAGGAGAGGAAGCATGCATCTACCCATGGCCTCTGTGAGCTTCAGAATGAATATTTAGGCCGAAAAACGCTACTTCAGGATTTTTCGTAAAATCAGAAGTGACACGTTAAATGCTTTATAAGGTATTCTGAGGCCACGGAATATAAATTATTTATATTGTGGCGTTTGCATTTATTTGTTTTTGTTTTTTAATTTTGTTTAAAGTCTAAGCCACCTTGGACATCTGCTCCGGCAGAGTAAAGTAGGGTATAAATTTTTTAAATAGATAAATAATAATTTTCATGAGGTCCCAGATTATGCTTTGTAGGCTCCTCCCCCCTTTAGCAATGCTTCAATCTTCATTTTTCTGTTCCCTTCAATTGTCTTTCCTCTTTTCTGGTCTGATCAATCCAGTCTGATTGTGGTGCTGGCGTCTAGCCTAGACGCCTTTAAAAGGGGATTGGACAAGTTTCTGGAGGAAAAATCCATTATGGGGTACAAGCCATGATGTGTATGCGCAACCTCCTGATTTTAGAAATGGGTTAAGTCAGAATGCCAGATGTAGGGGAGGGCACCAGGATGAGGTCTCTTGTTACCTGGTGTGCTCCCTGGGGCATTTGGTGGGCCGCTGTGAGATACAGGAAGCTGGACTAGATGGGCCTATGGCCTGATCCAGTGGGGCTGTTCTTATGTTCTTATGTCTCTATGAACTTCCCATCTCTACAATCACCAGTTCCTGCTCCTCCAATTCCCCTTGCAAACTTTGAAGCATAACAATTTAATCCGTACTTACTTAAGCAGATTACATATCAGACCGGTAGGCTCTGCCCTGTATCTGATTTCTAACCCACACCACCCCCATCCTGCAAACAGGTTTGGGGACAGTAAAAGCACCACAACATTCCTTTTCTCTGCTGCAGTCCTTCTCGCTGCCTCCAATGCCAACCATCCAGATACAGCCTACAGCCTGAAAGGTCAGATCAACATTCTCAAGGCATTGAAAAATGTCTGGGAGAGAGAAACAAACATAGTCCAAGTCACAGAACAATTTCAGATTTTGTGGGATTCTTTAAAAGACATTGACTTTTATGCTTTCTGGTCTACAGTCATTGGAGAGACTAGTTTTTGTGAGGTCTCTCCACATCTCCTATTACCACTGGTGCTGTTTAACAACTCCATAAAGCTGTTTTTTGATAGAGATAATCTGAAGTTTCTTATCATCATTGGCATGCTGATGATCTCAAGCTCTATATTTCTCCATCTAAATATCTAGAATTCTAGATTTAGAAAATCTAGTGATTTTCTACCTCTTTCAACTCATGGCACACAAAGCGACAACTTCCACCCAGTTCTACTTGTGAAGCCATATGAGGTGCAAAGCAGCCATAGAGCAAATCTGTTCCTTATATTTGCATGTTTGGGTTTTTTCCCCAGCAAAAATTCTGTAATGTTAAGTTGAAGAGCTTGTCCAGAAAACTTCATAAAAATGGACCACAATGGTTACTTTCAAAAAAGAACACTCAAATATTTTGTACAGTATTTGAATTTAAGCAATTCCAAAGACTTCTAGCAAGGTGATTTAGTAATTTTCATTACAAAGACTTCTAGAACAGTGGTTCTCAACCTTTAAGTACTGGGACGCACTTTTTAGAATGAGAATCTGTCAGGACCGACCAGAAGTGATGTCATGACCGGAGGTGACATTATTAAGCAGGACCATTTTTAACAATCCTACCCACACCTACCCAGGAGTAAGTTCCATGGACTATCAATGTTAAAAGCATGTACACAGTAGTCTGTTAAAACTACAAATCTGTAACTTTCCCCAAATGCAGTTACATACCATGGTAGCATCAAGTCTAATATATTAAAAATAAAATACTGAAATGAATGGGGACCCACTTGAAATTGGCTCACAACCCACCTAGTGGATCCCAACCCACAGTTTGAGAAACACTGTTCTAGATGATGATTCAGTACAAAATTGAATTCTTTAAAACTGAATCAGCTAAAATAAGAAAATAAACATTAAACAGCTGTGTGAGGACAAGTAACTTTGGACAAGTAATAACCAGCTGAGTGAGGACAAGTAACTTTGAGGAACAGACAATATTTTACATCCAATGTTTTCCAAGCCTTGTACTACAGTCTCTCTAACCTGTCAAAGAAGATCACAAGGTATTTGTTTTAGGAGAGAAAATGGAAGAATAAAAGTGAGCATGAGGTTCTCAATGAACAGAGGAATAATAAAATACTGAAGTCTTCAATATTGGTTAGCCACCCTGGAGCCCAGGGCGAACTTAAAAATGATGCCCCCCCCCCACAACACACCTGGAAATGACATCACTTCTAGGTGAGATGTCACACCACTGGTTTTTTAAAAAAATTGAAAAACAAATTTGCCTTCCCCCTCACCCTGGCCCTCTGCTTGCCCCCCAAGAGATGCAAACAGCAATTGGCGTCTCTGGCCACTCACTCCCCTTGCTCCCCCACCCTCACCCCACCCCCTCTTGCTTGCCTCCCAATCCACCCAGTCCACCCCCAAGCCCCAGGAACAAGGGGAGCATGCGGCCAGAGACTGCGATCACTGCTGCCCCTCTTGTAGAGTGCCATTTTTTCTGGCACTTTTTGCAAGAGGTGTGAGTGGTGTTTGCAGGGTGGCGCAAGCAGGAGGCCAGAGTGTTACCCTCAGAGTAGCCTGCAGCCCAGTGCAATTGCTACCCATGCACCCTGCAGCTATGCCACTGATTGAAGAGCTTCATCAAAAGAAGTTATCATCCTAATCTAATCTTATAGATGAAATGTTAAATACCTAAGAATGCAATCCAAATTTGGTGCAAATTTGGTACTGGTGCAGCAGCCACAGTACCGGCATAAGGTGTTGCAAACATGCTGTAAGGCACATCGTGACACCACGCAAGTAAATGCCAACAAGTGGCCTGCACAACCCCAGAGCTGCATTTTGAGCCCTTGGCTGCCAGCACAAGCAGGTAAGGCAGTGTGTGGCACAGGGGCGTGGGGAGGGTGGCATTTTGGGGTGGATCCAGCCTGGGAGGGAGGTGGTGTCATGAGAAGTGATGATCCAAGGGTTAGGAAGAAAGACAGCTCTTTTCCCTTTAAGCCATTTCTGCCCAACGTTGCACATACGCAACAGAGATCAAATGGGCTGGGCAGAAATGGGTGAAGCAAACTTGGTTTGTTAGAGGGATAAGGGGCAGCTGGGTTACATTCCTTTAGTTTGATTTTGCTATAAGAATGGGTTCTATGAGTCAGCTGGGTGTCCTCTGCTTGCTGAGGTTAACTATCTGTCCTTTGGAAAGGAGTCTAGTCTAAGAGGAAGTCAGGTAAGGAGAAAATGTTTTAAGTTACGGGTGGAATTTTTCCCTGTTAAAACTCACCTTATTTGAGCAAAGCATTTTGGTTGTATGAGCTTTGGCTATTTAATAAAATTTGCTTTGGTCATAAAACTTCTTTGTCTAGTCTCAGGACTGGGAAGAATGATCTGTGGACACCTAGGTTGCTGGTCCTCAGTTGGTCTGTTGGTTTATTTTACTAAGACCAGAGGGATGGGTGTTTGGGCCCAGTTTCTTTTACTGGTGGGATTGTCTGAGCATGCCTCCATCATATCCTAACCTTCTTCCCAGCCCAGGCAGCCCTACATGGGGCTGCTCAGACTTCTGCCAGCTAAATAGCTGGTGGAGATCTGAGGAGCCCCTCAGCAGTGGACCTCCCCAGCCCCACAGCAAAAGTCTGTGATGTACCCCCCACAGACTGTCGCTGCCTTACTGTGTGAAAATCTACCCCCCCCCACCTGAGGTTCACGGAGCTTTGCGTGACCCAGGACTGCACCAGGGAAGCCTCTCTGAGGTTTCCCGATGCTATAAACTGTGCTTCTGGGAAACTGGGAGCACAGTTTCTGACCCCATCGGGAGCCTCAGACAGACGTCTGCAGAGTCCTAAAGGCTTCCGCCTGGGGCATTTGCCCCATCTAATACAATGGGGGTCTGTAACTGGAGACTCCTAGGGTTGGAACCATTACTCAGGGTAAGGGAGAAAATATCACCTTACACCGAGACCTCCTGCCAGCTCCCAACTAGCGCTGCATACAGTGCAGGCCAGGCAAATGGACTGTCAGGTAATTTTTAAAGAGCTTTGATGCTCATTGAAGACAGGATTAAACACATTGTTTGTATGGGGATATACAGGTACGAGGACTTATGAGAAACCTTTTTTTTTTTCTACAAAAGAAAGCCATTGTGGCATCTCGCAAACAATTAACACCCAGTTTGTTTCATACCTTCAGTTTCCCCTCTTTAATCCACTGACAGAGCTGCATAGTACTAACTTGATATTTGTCCTTGTAGTTCAAAACTACAAACCTTTCCCTGAAAAAGAGCAGAGTGGAAGTGCCTTTCATAAGACAGTTATGTTGGTGGAACATTCTGAACAAGTCACTTGAGATTCAAGTTTCAGTGCAACAGAGAAGGGTTACTGTTGTAGCGCCCACACTGGATTTGTTAGTTCTTACAAAAACGAGTCCCACTGTGTTCAAAGGGTCCTGCTCCCAGGTAAGTATTCATTAGAGTACCTGCTTCGCCAGGAAGTACATCCATTGAATACAGTGGAACTTACTTCCAAGCAAACATACACAGAATTACACAGAGTGCACCCAACTGCTACCAATGTTATGTGAGGGATGGTCTGTAGGTCACAGTCTTCATAGTGACTTGAAACAGGCAGTATTATGGTTACCTTCTGGAGCCAAAAATGAAGAATGTTAGTTCAGCAGGACTGTGCAGTGCTGATCCAATTTGTCAAAAGAACACTACATACACCAAAAGATGTGCGGCAGCAAGTGTTAACACCAAAACGCAACAAAACCTGTGAACATGGAGTAGGCATGTAAGGCTTGAACTCAGATGTGATCAAACCTAGGAAGTAGGGTCACCACTCAGTGACAGAACACTAAACCCTGGCTAGTCACTTATCCTCACAGGGTTGTTGTGCTCCTTGAAGAAAGTGTGGGATCAAACAATAATAAAACATTTTCTATGTGGAAATCTTCTTTTTAGTTTGCGTGCTTTCTATTGAGCAATTTTCTCACTGATGCTCTTAGCTAGATGGATTTTAATTTTTCTTGCAAAATATGTAATTGATATCTGCTGGATTAGTGTACAGCAGCAGATAAGAGACTGAGTTGTGAAGGACAACTTCTCCAGTTGAAATGTCACCCATGCTATGAATTTGCTAGATGATCTTGGGAAAATTGCTCCTCTCAGTCTCACCTGAAAAACAAGAGATAGTATGCACTACTTAAGCTTATATGGTTGTAAGGATTACATCAATACCTCATGAAGCACTTTGCACTCAGAAAGTATTATAGCAATGCTAATTATCTTCATTAACTTCCTAGTAACTATAGAGATGATCTGTTTTCATAAAAGTGCTGCACGATGACCACGAAAACACTTCCTTAGGGCATCAGTTTCCAAATTCGAGACTGCTGCATGCCCGCAAAGGCTTCCCTGGTGTGGAGAGTGCTCACCCATTCCCCCAGGGAGCCTTCGCAAAGCCCCTCTGTGCGCCCTCAGTCTTTGTGGCACAAGGCCTGCTGGAGTGTCAGAACCTGGAAGCGGATGACCAAAGCGAAGATGGGGGCACACGGAGGAGCTTTGTGGAGGCTCCCCAGTGGAACAGTAAGCACCGTTCAGCCAGGGGAGGGCTTAAGCAGAGCACTGGATCCGGCCCGCAGACAGGAGTCTGGAGAGCCCTGCCTTGGAGCAAAGGAATTAACAATACATCTCAGTAGAAGTGGCTGGTGTACTCAATTCAGAAGATGGTTCAAAATAAATACCTCATGATAGTCTGTGCTTTCCTGATTTCTTTGATTGAAGGAGGCAGAGGAGGAGGATAAGGCACTTCCTTGTTGTACTGGGAGATCTGGCCACATAAAATGATATGGCTATTTGGTTTTATCTGTTGGAGACAAAATACAGTGACAAATCCTACTTTCCTGCCTTGTCATAAACATACATTTTAATGCTACATACATTTCTTTACACATCTTATAAAAGATTTGATTTCTTCTGTTATTTAAACCACTTTGTGAACTTTTTGTTGAAAAATGTTGTATAAATATTGATATTTATTAATGCTATTAATAAAATTTAAGTAAATCCATCATAAGGGATACCATTCATGGTAGAATTTCTCAGGAGAAAACATTTGTTGATGGGAAGCAGAAAGGGCCATTAAGCGTCTAATTCTTGGAGCAGTCATTCAAAAAGTAATGTATGTATTCTTGGAATAACAGATTTCAAATGGGTAGCCCAGTTCAATCCAACTTCCCCTGCACTGATGCAGCAGCACTGGCACAGGGGAATTTAGCAGACAGGAGGTCTCCCCATGGTAAAGGAACATTTGTACCCTTGCCGCAGAGTAAGTACCAGCAACTGCAATGGGGCAACCCAGATTTGCGCTAGCTCAATCACTGGCGCAAGCCTGCATTGCCCCATGTTGGTGGATAAGGCGTGGGAATGGGGGTTGGATGTGACATACACTGGCACAATTGACCTCGCCTTCTTCCCGGTCCAGATCTGCCCATGCAGCCCCCATCACAACTCCCTGACCTGTTCCACCCTTCCTCACACTCTCCTGTCGCTGTGATGCCCATTGGGAATTTACCATGACCACCATGCGCTGCTCCTTGTGCTTGGCTGCCCAGGGCTTCCCACCAGCATGCTGGACTGCTGTGTGCTTTAAGGCACTTTTGTGATGGTTAGTACTGGTACAGCATGTTAGTACTGGTACAGCATGATGGTACACTAGCTAGGATTGTGACCTCATCGGAGTGATGATTTTACTTTACCTTCAAGGAAATCCTTCCTCCACTGAATTTAATGTTGAGGAACCACTACCTGTTGCAGAGGATTCTGGGAATGTACTAGAGGAACACTCTCGGTTTACATGGGGCACTGATCACTGAATTGAGGGAAATCAGAATTCCCCCAGATCTGCATATTATAGGGCAGATCAATATAGTTATGAAGCAACATTTGTTGCTCCACTAATCTGCTGAAGCAGGGGTCTCAAGATGACGCTTGGGGGGGCCACATCAGGCCCACAGCAATTTAAAATATTTTTCCCCAACCATGCAGTTGGACAGTTAACATGTTCATTCTTTTCACTGCACTCCTTTCTATGGCCACAGCGGTGTCAGCCTGGCTAACCCTCAGTCACCTGGGCCATATGCTTTAAGACCCTGAAACCATAATTACTCAATATTAACCTCACACCTGTTAATAAAACAAGTTGGGTTTCCTCATGTTGATTTTTCAGCTACACCATAAAACAATCCTGGTGAAGATATAGCTGCATTTTTGCATGCGTGAACAAATAAACCAGGTTTCTGCAACAGATAGGGTAAAGGCATTGTGCCGTGTGTTGCTCACTCCATCATTTTAACTGGCTCACACTAGCCCTGCTTCTTATATTGCCTCTATGAGTAACTATCATTAACTAGAAACTAGTGAATATCTCACTAGTAACTATCTCATGGGTAACTAGTGAGTAACTATTTCACACATTTTTGTGGGCTGAAAAAACCCGTTTTATAAATTAATGGAATTTAAATGAAATGTATATCTGAAAAATGAACTTTTCAGCTCATAAAAATATGTGAAATATATGATGTGGCCCTTGTATTAAAAAAGTTTGGAGATCCCTGTGCTGGAGGAAGTCCAGTTTGGCCTCCAAGGGACCCCAGGGTTCCGCAGAACACCATCTGAAAATCCTTGGAACAGAGAATTAAATGGCAAGCACTTCAACATGCCAATTAAGGGAAACATCCAAAGGAACAGTGAGTGTTTATGATGTGTTATGAAACAGAACTAGGGAACATTCAGCTCATCTGGCCTACATTCTGTTACAGAATTGTATTCTTGTTATTTATTCTTCTAAATGAAAATATAGGAGTGAAAAATCCAACGTATCCTCCATTTTCATCTCACGTGAACTACAATAGAATCAAGGTGTGCGTGTGCATGATTGTGTGTGTGTGTGGGAGGGAGGGAATAGAAGCATCCTCCTAGACATAGAAAGGGTGCCAATAGAACTCTTTAAGCTCTTGCAAGGTTCCTGCAGCAAGTGACACTTCAGCAATAACAGTGACATATCAGAATCATACTGGGTGGCAATAGGCTTCTTCTTCTTTAGTCTGGTTAGGTTCATTCAGAATAAAAATAGTATCCCTCCAGCTAGATATAACCTTCTTATAGCAGCACCTCATAAAATATACACACAAAAAGTGTTTTAAATATATTTGGAGCACATATATGCAAGCTCTCTCTTGCCTACTTTCAAGGTGGCTCACAACAATACTGTACATGAAACAAAAAACATGTTTTGAAAAAACTCTTAAAGGATCAGCAAAATCTATTGTAAACTGAAATTTCTATAACTGCAACCGTTTCCCATGCTCCGATTCTGACACCCTGTGAAGGACTGGGGAGCAGCACACCCAGAGGTGGGTGCAGATTAGGACCCTTTGTTAAAAGGAGTACTCACAGATTTGTTTATTTTGCCCGATCTAACTCTTTAAAAAAAAACAACAACAATCCAGCAAATGGGCCTCTCAGTTGATTTACTGGGGTGTGGTTTGCTAGCTGCTGCAACTAGACTATTGACAACCAGACCTCTAGACATTGATAGACAGGCTTCTGTGGCAGTGGCCAATAGACATGTTCCCCAGTACATTACCATCTTAAGATAAACTATGGTAGCAGGCCCAGCTATCTTTTTTTCTCCACCATCCACGAGAAAGTGGGCATTTATGTTAGCGCATTGTAATGCCCTTCCCACTAACGTTCTTAGGGGCAGATATGAAGGTATTCTTAAGGATGCGAGTGGTTGCAACTGCTTGTCAGGTGATAATCACTCCTTACCTCACATATTGTTATACTGTATTAGTAAACAAGAGTCCCGCTCAAGATTTCTTAAGCCTCTCCTCCTTAATGATCTGGGCCAGATGGATAGCTCAATATTACAGGAACTGCTAGTGGGAAATGATGAATTCTGCACTAAATAGTTTGCTTTGTTCCTTAAGTCATGTATTCAGGAAGCCATATACATTCAGGAAGCCATTTACTTCATCAGGGAAGTTTTCTTTCTTTTCCACTGTACGCCTCCATTTTCCTTACTGTATCTCTCAAAGTACTCATCCTTACGTTTTTTTGATGTTGCCAACTGTGGTCTTGTTTCCTTGTTAGCATTCAGTGGGCAACTTACAGAGGGTAAATTAATACTGTGTGCAATGGTCGAAGTGGTCAAGATACAACTTACGCAGGTGGTCAATACAGAGAGGTTGGTCTCCCATAGTGTATATGCAGTGTCTGTCCATACTGTGAAAGTTAGGTCAACTTTCGGAGGTGGTCAACTTTGGAGGTTCTACTGTAATACATTTATCAGTATATGTATATTACTTATGTGGGCAATGGGTACTATAGTATGCTATCAAGTGTATGTTTGTTATTATACGCCAATAAACGTTCTGAATCTGTATGGCCATCTAGTGCAGAAGGTCCATCTGAAGACACCATAGAAGGGAGAGATGTGATGGCAACTGTAACTTTTCCACAAGTCTGGCAAGAACGGATCATTTGGATCGTGTCCTTAGGCACTGTATCCATGGAGGCAAAAGGAAGGCGTCTGTTGATTGTAAAGTCAAATAAAGAAAGCCTGTAGCTTCCTGTTGATCAGGTAAATGTGATCCTCCATCCGAAGTGGAGGGACTCCAATGAGCCTGTCATAAACTTAAGGGGGGTTTGGGGTGCTCAGAGTTCTTGGTTCTCAATCCCTAAAGCCCTCAAGGCCCCACCATCCAGTAGTACTGCCACCACCCTGTATGTGCCAGTGCCTCAGTTCAGGGACACTAAGACCCTCTAGGCTTAACTCTATCCCCTGCAGGCACTGAGCTCTTTCTCCACTTAAAGCTGCAGTCCTCAAGTTACTAGACCTCAATGAGCACTTGGTAGCTTGCTGAACAGCTAGGCAGGATTCTGAACCTTTGTCCCCAACAGACAATGAAACTTGGTAAAAGAGATTTTAGTTTATTAAGTACATAAGGTTACATAAGGCAGCAAATGCTAGAGGCATAAACATCTAGGAAACATATCAGCAAATAAAATAATGAAGCTAGCTGGCTATATTAATACCTCTCTCTCACCTGGGTCAGTTACTCTTAGGTCCAGGCTACCTGTGAGGCCAGATGCCCATGGTGGACAATGGAGCTCACAGCGTGCAGGATGCCATACCCAAAAACTCTGCCCAAGAAGAATCGCACACACCCCTTGGGGCACTCATTAGTATACTTCTTATGCTAACAGTACTGAGGTGACTTCATACTTATTTAGACTGTCCGATCAGAAACTTTTGAGGACAGAACCTTCTCTGAGTGGGTCTGGTTGCTAGCCCTCCTAGTTCTTACCCTTCCCAATTGGAGATCCATAGCTGCATTCCATTCCGCTTGATCAGGCGCCCCACAGTCTACTGAGGTGTTAAACATTCCAATGGGTTGTAATTTTTGTTATCTGTCCTTTCTGGTCAGCAAAGGAGAGGCAACAATCTTTTTGTTTGTTTACTCACATTCTTGCAGCTAGGAACTGCTAGCCACTTCTCTGTTACTGACTTAGTTTGGTTCAGGTTTCACATGCTAACCTAGGCCTAAACTGTACATATTCATGACAGAGCCCCGTGAGGGTTCCACATCCTTACAATGAGAACTCCATCTTGTGGCATGACCCCGTGCCCTTGGGGGCCATTTCACACTCTCTAATCTCATGAAGATATTGCTTAAAAGAGCGGATCTTCTAGAAGCTTCTAAAATTTCACCAATGTGTGCAGAATTGGGAGTAAACTCAGGGGAAGAAGCAAAAAGGGTAGCTTGGCTACTCACCTGACTGATCACAGCATCACTGATGACTCCACCTACATTGTCAAAATACACACCCACTCCAGCTGGACAGAGCTCACGCAAGCCTGTGTCACATTCTCCTCCTTATAGTTGATGGCGGCATCAAAGCCCATTTCTGAGACCAAAATGGAACATTTTTCATCAGTGCCACAGATGCCAACCACTCTGGAACAGCCCTCTAGGAGACCTATCTTTGGAGGCACCACAAATAAAACTCGTTTATTAACTTTTAACGCTGAGCACAGCTGACATCATCTTGCTATAAGATGCAAATAAGCCAATCCAAGTTTCTCTTCACTGTTCTCTCACTTAATAGATCTCCTTCCTTCTGCCTGTCATTTTCAAACACTGATCTTATCTTGCTCCATACACACAGTCTTCACAGGAGGCTGACAGTCAAGTTAATAGATGATGCAAATGGTGCACCAGAACTGATCTTGCACTATTTGCCAATAGGGTGCACCAGTCTCCATGTTTTTGGTGAGGCATAAGTGCACTAGCTGGACCAATGACTTGGCTCACCCACAAGAATGTGCAGAATCACTTGTAGAACTGCAGCCTGGCTGGGATCAAATGGGGACACCAATGGTTTAAACAAGCACTTTCACATGAGACTGGATAAGCAGCTGCTGCAATGTGCCAGAGAAAGGGCTGTTGGAATCACAAAAGGCATAGTGACATTGGCTACACAGAGAGGCCACTTCCCATAGCCAGCACCTCTAAGTGATTGCAGTGGTGTTGTGAAGCTGTACCCTCACACACAGCTATGCACAAATACAAAGTGGTGAAAAAACATCTTAGGTGGAGCACTATTTCTCAGCCTTGGAGCTGAGGGAAAGATTGGATGGCACAAGCCACCTGCACTGGCCCAGGAGTGTCATGAACATGCCATAAAATACATTTATGCCTCCTCTAGAGCCAGCTGGGCCAGCTCAGAGGCCCATGCCAGCCCACAGATGCCAGATCTGTGCCCAGACAAGCTTGCACCAGCCCGCACAGGATGGCACAGCAGGTGGGAGAGAGTGGCGGAAGGGCAAAACAGACAGGGAGGAAATTTTTGATGGAGGGTGTTATCGGAGGCAGATTAGGCCCAGGAAGGGGATGGGAGTGCCCGTGGTAGCACAGGCCAAATCCCAACCTCTTGTCTCTGGCCCAATCAGCCTTACATGGGCTGCTTGATTTGCACCTGCGAAATCGCTGGTGCAGATCCAAGCTGCACCATAGGGGTGCCTGGGGCATCACTCGGAGAAAAGAGAGAAATATCCCGTTTCCCCATGTTGCCCTCCGGCCGGCACCTACATTGCATTGGATACAGTACAGGTCACTCGGCAGGTTACATCTTAGTTGGACCACTATTTCTCAACCTTAGAGCGCAATCCAGAGGAAGAGATCAGATGGTACAAGCCAACTGCACCGACTCAGGAGTGGCAGGTGTTGGACTACATGACCTATTAGGTTTCTTCCAACTCTATGATTCTATGGGCGCAATCCAGACCTGTATTTGGGCTGGCACAAGTCCCTTGTGCCGGCCCAGGAGGGTTGCAAATGTGCTGTAAGGGATGTTTGAGCCTCCTTGTGAGGAAGCCAGGTTAGCGCTCCAAGAAGCGCCAGCCTGCGAGGTTGACATAAGCCTCAGCGCCAGTTTCCTCTCAGATGCTTGCATTGGCCGGGCTGACACAAGCAGAAAAATTAGGTGGGGAGGAGGCGGATAGGAGGCATTCCTGGACGGGGGAGGGTGGGTGGCCCTGGGGGCAGGTGGGCGGGCAGTGGGACTAGGATCTGGCAGTTATGCAGGATCCCAACCCCCATTCCCAGGGAGAACGAAGGGGCTTGAAGCCGCTCCACTCTCCTCGGACTTGCGCCACCTTGCACATGACCGAGGAGACCCAGAGGGGCCAGCAGCCCTTACCTGGAGGTAAGGAGAAAAGTTTCCCCTTACCTCTGGCTGAGCTGCTTATGGCCACTGTCCTGTGCTGGATACAGTGCAAGCCTCCTGGTTTGCCTGTTCCAGCACAGGATAGAATTGCGCCCTATGATTCTAAGTTAGGATTCGGCTATGCGTTCTCCATCTGTGGAAGGATGTCAGGGAGATGAATGTGTTGTCTTTCCTGAGTCTTAAACTGGCTTCTTATGTTTCTTCACCTGTGTGGGAGCTATTGCTTTGTCACACCGCCGCGGCAAAGTGAGAAGCCTGAGGCCAAGCAAGAGAAACCCACATAGTTACACCTCCCCACAACCTCAACACAGTTTCCCCAAAGGTCAATGCTGATACAGGGAATACCCCGAGCATGAACTTCTTTTATATGGTCCAAAATGTACCATACTACTCAGTGGCACAGAAAAAAAGCTCCTACACCACTGAAATAATACTAATGACAGACTTGAGGTACTGAAAAGTGAACACTTCATAGCTGATACGGCTTATCTCAAAACACCAATATTTAAGGTGAAAGGGCAAATCTGATGCCTCCTTACCTGTCCAGCCACTGAGCCACAGGCACCAGCAGCTCCACTGACAACCATGGTTTGATTAGCACCTGGGGACACATGTCCTTTCTCACTTATTCCTAGCAAAGATGTCAGTCTAGTCAGTCCAGCTGCACCCAAAAAGTAAGAAAGATGTCCACCTACAAGCTGGGGATCAAGCTAAACAGAAGCAATTTGTTAATAAATTGACAGACAAATCTTGCAGCAAAGTACATAAGCACATAACACATATTATTGGAAAACCCTAGAACTGCGTAGAAGAATGAGCTTGTAGAGACTTTCAGGGGTGATTTGAAAGGCATGCCTTGGCATAAATGCTGCAGCCCCGCGAAGAGGGAAGAATCTTCCAAGACCTATGCGGCAGCTGCATACACTGTGCAGGGGGACCACCTGCAAGACTGTGTTGTTCAACACGACATTCTACCCAACAACTAGATGCCCAGGCACTTTTAGGGGCAAAGAGACTGCAGTTAACTTACTGCCCAATCCTCAACAGTGCACACTGGCCTACTGCTGGCATGCACTGTCACAAACATACTGTAAGCCCTAGCACTGGGTAAGTGCTGGTGCTAGCCCAGTGTTGGCTGGCTGCGGGAGCTGTAGACTGCCAAGCAGTGGAGAGGTAGAGTGGGGGCGTGAGGGAGGTGGGGCAGAGGTGTTACGGGGAGGGGGGAGACGGCAAGGAGGAGGCGTGCTGGGGGAACGAGCGGGGAGGGAGGCAGGTGGGACCGGTGGTGCAAAGCTCCACCAGATCCAGAGCCTCTGTGTCAGGCTCACTGCCCAACACGGAGGCTCCTGATTCTCTGTTGACTTTTGGGTTGGCAGAGAATCAAGTAGCCCAATTGCAGGGCTACTCACTTTACCCAGGGGAAGGGGATGAAAGTCCCCTTCTCCTGAGGAGCGCCAGCAGCTACCCAAAGAGCGCAGGATGCGGCAGCAACCATTTTCGGCATCACTGCAGCCCTGCGCACCGGACAGCTCAAATTTTGGTTGGTAAAAACCTCACAAACATGCTACAGTAATTTAACCCCAAAATGAAATGGAACAATTAACAGAACCTTATCCGCATCAAAAACACCACCTTCTCAAGAAGCCCCCTATCAAGAATGGCTTTTGTCTGCCAGGGCCAGTTGAAGCAAGTTACAATGTTTCCAGGAACAAACTGTGCATCTTTGCTTTCCTCCACCACACCAATTCCTCCACCACCTGCAACTTCACACACCTTCCAGGCAACGAGGTATTCAGAACCAGAGTCTTCATTCAAACAAAACCCATGGGGAGAGGAAAAGAGGCTATGGGGTGACAGATTCTTTTAAAATACTACTCTATATAGAATACACACAGACACACATGCCCATTAAAAATGTTATCTCTTATAATATTTTTTATTTCTCTCTTCACTCATTCTGTTGGCCCCCAAATATTGTACAGTATTCCTTGAATTTAAGACCATATAAGTGCAAGGACAAAAATACTCACTTCTTCTAGGTGGGGTACAATAGCAATGAAGTGATTTTGTGTCCCCCTTGACTAGCAGATTATTCTTTTATCAACTGACTAGGGCTGTGGTCTCTAAAAGTTTCAGTATGAGGACCACACCGTATATTTTACACATTTTTGCAGGCCAAAAAAATTAGTTTTATAAATGAATGAATAATTTTTACTTGGATCCTTTTTGTAATGAAAATGATATGATTCAGATAGAAACAATTCTGTGTTCTGTGCTGGGATTCTCACCTACATAGAGCAGAGTGTCAGAATTTAGTTGCTGTGTAATATCTACTAAATAATGGCCACAAAAGAGGCAGCTTGAAGTCCTGCTGGTGAACAGAAGATGTGAAGATGCCCAACAAACATTCTTCCCTTCCTTCCTGAGGCTTCCATGGAAGGGTAGAGCACCTGAAGGAGTCCAAAGGCAAAGCATTGAATAGCAGTTAAACCACCACAGCCTCAGGTATTCATTCACGCTAACTTTGACAGTTCCAGGCTGGCAACAAACAAGTGATTTATATAGCGCAGGTGGGTCAAACATAATACTGCCGGGCTGTGTTGAGATGTCGCTGCTTGAATGGCAGCCCACATGATAATTGGGCTCTTCCATATCATGAAAATATGATAAAGATTTGCCTATTTGCTCTTGCCATTTGCAGCTAAAGAGTTGTTAAGTGAGAAACAAGTGCTTATTTCTGGTCATGACCTGATTAAAGACATCATTTCCTGCTTAATGACATCACTTCTGGCCCTCAGCAGGCATAGTGAATGCTATTCAGCTTGCTGTATGTTTGATAGCCCAATCTAGTAGGTAGACCACAGATTGCCCAGGTCTGTTCTACAGCTCAATTTGCCATGTCCATCCCAATGTTCTCATGTTTCCCACTATCCAAGGGTCTGAATACGCCACAAGCTAATGCAACACAGTTGTCAGGCAAATATGTCATGTGTTCAGTACAAGTTCTTCCATGCATCCACCTGACTGTCCCCACAAACAGGTAGGTATGTGAGTCCTCAGGACAAACTGCCCTATGGTAGGTGCCACCACCCCTTTTAAAAAGCCATTCCTCCAGTCAAGGGCAAGCTGAAGTTCTTGCAGACCCTGAGTTCCCAAAACTGCAGGGACTCAAGCCTCTGGTTTACTTTGGTAGTTCACAGAGTGGCCTAGACCAGGGTCAGGTAGATCAATTCCTTCATACTCACACAGACACAAGCCTGTGCATCAGTGGTTCTCAAACCTTTTAGCGTCAGGACCCACTTTTTAGAATGACAATCTGTTGGGACCCACTGGAGGTGATGTCATTAAATTGGAAGTGATGTAATGGCCAGAAGTGACATCATCAAGCTGGAAAATTTTTTACAATCCCAGGCTGCAATCCTATCCAAATTTACCCTGGAGTAAGCCCCATTGATTACACAGGCCTACAAAACTGGGGGTCAGAAAAGTTTTTCCCAAACTTTATGGTGGTTTGATATGAATTTGGGGTGCTGATTCCAAAAATGGCATCCATTTTGCCCTATCACATCTAGTTTTGGAGATATCTAGACTCAGTGAATGGTTCAAGCAGCTTTCTCATGAGGAAGCCATGGTGTAGGCTTCCTCATGAAGAAGCTGCTTGAACCATTCACTAAAAAGGCTATGCTGTGTAGGCAGGAGAGTGCAAAGGCATGATCCCCAGGACCACACTGATGCCAGGGGCCATGGGAGGAGTGCTTTACTTACTGGGAAACACAGCAGCCTCCTGGAGGTACAGGGAGCCCCATGGAGCCCTCCGCAGGGCTCCCCAAGTCTCAGAATACTAAAAATAAGTAATCATTATGATCCCCACACTTCTGGGAGGCCACTGTGTCACCCAGAAACTAAAACACTCCCCCTTGCCCCCCAGCAGCAGCATGATCCTGGCTATCATGTTGCTGCCTTCTCCTCCCCCTTAAGGGGCCAGTGGCTGGGGCTCTCAGGCTGCAGCATCATGATGCCACTGTTTGAGAACCTCAGATTTAAGAGAATAAATACACCTGCAAAGAGTACTAAAATAATAAAGCTAAGCTCCTGAACTCACTGAGTCCCAACATGCACATGGATCCTTCTATCTCCCAGGCATAAACAAAGTGCAACTCTTCCACCTGTCAAACAGCTGATACAGATATATGCCTATGATGCAATGGCAAGGCTTCTCCCACCCTAACAGACATTTTTATACCTTGAAGGTAACACTTGTCTAACCAGAAATTTGAACCAGCCAAAGCTTCTGGGAAATGACCTCATCACCTGAGGCAGCTATTGGGAAACCACTCTGCCCCATCCCAACTGGAGATTCACAGCTGAAACTCATTCCAATTATTGAGATCTTGAATCCCAAGCTAGATTCTCATGTTCCTTGCAAGGCATTTGATAAGGAGCTTCTCTCAGCCTGCCAGCAAGCCTCTTTCCCACAGCTGGTGCAAAATGGCTTCTGGCCTACAAAATGGAATCAAACAAAGCCAGTGATTTTCCGAATTCTTCACAATACACAAGCCTCAAGCCACCATTTCTCAGAGAGTAGTGCTGGAACATGCAAAGGTATTTTTTCTTTAAATCAGAGGTTCCCAAACTGGAGCATTGCAACACCTCAGTCAAGGAAGCCCAGTCTATACCCCCTTAAGGGCAGGGGATGACAAGGGCAGGGGATGACATCATCACCATGACTGCACCGCTGCCAGGGACAGAAGGGTTTTGTTTTTTTTTAAACTTAACTTTTTTTTGCAGGGCTAAAAATAGCTAAAAAAGTTATTGCTAAGAAAAGCTTAAAAAGGCTATTGCAACCCACTTCCAGTTCCACAATCAAACTGGAAGTGGGTCATGAACATTATTTTTAGCTTTTCTAAGTTTTGGGGTCCCTGCAGAACAGTCCATGGGCTCCCCACACCCACTGGAGGGCCAGCTCTGCCAGGGTTAAATTTAAAAACCTCTTTTGACCCCAGCAGCAACACAATCACATTGCTGCCTTTGCCTCTCCCCAAGAGTGAGTTTGGGAACTGCTGCTTTATATGCCTCAGAGACAACTACTGAACAGGGTTAACCAGGTTGCCCCCCTGGTCTGCCTGCAGCAGAACAAATACATGGAAGGTAAAAAGATAAAAGGCCTGGGGGAGGAATGAACTGAACCAGCTATAGATACTTTATCTCCAGCATATTTGGTGCTCTTAAGTTACTGTAAATGCCTCTCATAAAGTGTGCCCAGATTCAAAATCTGCAAGAAAGCCTGGGGGTGCAGTCCTAGAGAATGAAAGCAAGTAGTAAGGCTACTTCGTCAAGGCCTCAAAGACAAAATATTCAAATTTGCAAGTCACTTGCGAGATCACAGAGCTGGTTCATGTGGCAGGACCAATAATGAATGAAATATTCTCTAGCTGTAGTACAAGTCTGGAAACTTGTACAAACTACATAGCGAAAATAAAAGAGAAGCATCACAAATATGCGTACAAATCTCTTCTATGTGGTGGCTACAGACCTCAGATCCTGGCCAATGGGAATCTATGTAGACACAAATACAAACTGTGCAGGAGGTCATAAACCACTTATTTGATTGGATACAAACCAGACTATTCAGATTAAATGTTATGACTGGCCAACTCTTTCACAGTGGCTTCCAAGATTTAATTACAAGTTTGCTATAGCCCACTTACCATATAAGGGTCCACAGAAAGACAGAGCTTTGACCATCTGCAATGTGGCCACCTGCAATTTTATCTGGTATTGTGGCTTCCTCCGTACGGAAATTTTCTGCAACTAGCATTCCAGTCACACCAGTTTAAACTGCAATCATTTACCACATGCAGAAGCTATAGCTGCAAGATCAGAGTTTTTGATTTGCCATGTCATGGCTCAGATGACTCACTACAGACCAATAACTCAACTCCTAAAAAGGTATAAAGCTTCTTGCTTCACTGTCTGTAGAATCTACATATGTCAGGGCCACACCTATCCAAATACCCCTCCTGCCTCTCCATCCTTCCATCACCATGACCATCCCACCATACTTCTGTATCTTGCCATTCATCCTGCAAACTCAAATTTCTATTTCAAATGTAGACTCATCTTTTCTTTGAGATCTTCTACCCATAGGGACTCTGATCTAGACTAGGGGTGTCAAACCATAAGGTCCATGAGCTGGATATGGTCCTTGGAAGTTTTTTATCCAGGCCAGGCTTTGTAATAATTGGGCTCTTCCAGCAGCAGCAGCTACTCTCAGCTGCTGAACTGCAAAGTGATGCATTGGCAGAAGCAGCACAGCTGAAAGGGCAGCCCACATGATAATTGGGCACTACCATACCTTGAAAATTCAACCAAGTGTAGGGTGCCCCCCCTGGAGCAGGCTTATCCCACCCTCCAGAAGGCCTCAGATTGGCTAGAGGGGGATGGAGTTCCAGCACCCTGGTCCTCCTCCCTAGCAGAGCTACCAAACCTGACTTAGGAGCAGGAGCCACTCACCTCACAGCTGCCTGCTTCACACTGACTACCTCTCATCCCCGGCTTCCCTATTTTATGGAGCAAGCCCGCCCCCCTTGGCCCCTCCTCTTCCTCCAGGTGGGGCAGAAAAGGCCTTTCCTGTTCCTGGCTTGTTTCCTTCAGTGTTACCTGTTTACCTTGCCAGCCTCCCATCTGGTTGGGGTGAGCCAACCTTCTTTGCCCTCCTCAAGGGCAGGGAAGCCTCCCCACCCTGGGCATTGGGTGCCTGCTCTGGGGTAAGCTGGGGGTCAGGGCATGGGGGGGGCAACACCAAGCTCTCCATATGTTCTCCTCTGTCATTGCAGGTAAAGAGTTTCTATTTCTGGTCATCATCTGCTTAATAATGTCACCTCTGGCCCTCAGCAGGCAGCACAAATGCTATTCAGTCAACAGTATGAAAAGAGTTTGACACTTTTGATCTCTAGACCAGGGGTGTCCAAGGTTTTTGGCAGGAGGGCCACATCAGCTCTCTAACAATATGTTGGGGGCCGGAGAAAAAAAGCATTAATTTACATTTAAAATTTGAATAAATTTACATAGGTTTACATAAATAAATAAATAAATAAAAGATGAACTTATAAGAATGAATGAAGGTCTTGTGATAGCTCAAGGCCTATAAAAGACCTTGCACAAAGCAAGGCTGGCCTTTCCTTTGCTGCCGCTACTGCATCACAGACATGAAACAGCAAGCAGTGGAGGTAGCCCTCATCCCACAGGTCACGCAAGAGGTCAAACAGTTGCCCTCACACTGAGATCAGTTGTGTCGGGCCAGAGTGGGTGCCAATAAATCTCCGGAGGGCCAGAGGCTCATAAGACATAAGAACAGCCCCACTGGATCAGGCCATAGGCCCAGATGCATATGTCAGATGCAAGGGAGGGCACCAGGATGCAGGTCTCTTGTTATCTGGTGTGCTCCCTGGGGCATTTGGTGGGCTGCTGTGAGATACAGGAAGCAGGACTAGATGGGCCTATGGCCTGATCCTGTGGGGCTGTTCTTATGTTCTTATATGACTTTTAGAATTATAAGTAGAAACAAGTCCAGCAGAAAGTTGGGCTTTTCCTCTGCTTCCAATACCTGCTAGTATCTTGGGAGGAAACAAGCTAGCAAACAGTTCAAAAGCATTGAGTGTACCAGACAGAGGGAGACAGTTGGAAGTGCTAAAATTTGCAGAGTCGTGCAAACAAAACCTTGCATTGAAAATAATTTGTACATAACTCTTAGTAGTTTGCCGGTTCATGCTTCAGAGGCCGTGGCCGGGCAATGGGATAGAAACCAAGGCTCAGCTGTTTGCGAAAAGTATTTGCAATATCCTGTCTTCCCCAGAAGAACAGAATTTCAACAGGCATAAGTTAGGATTCTCCCCAAAGCCAATAGAGAATTAGTTTTCCTGTGGCAGTCAGCAAGGAGACTGGTGGTTGATCTTCTAGTATGTGACTAGTAAGCCAGTGGCTGGAACAAATGTAACAAAGAGTAACTGAGCACTGGGATCATGCAACCTTTGCAGGCAATATGTTGTGAGGCAAGGATTAGGCACTCACCTTTGGATTATGCAAGCTCTATTTTTAGGGAGATATGATGCTAAAAGTAGAACTGCACGGCACACATGCTACTCATGACAGATGCAGGCCATTTCTGAGAGTGGTTTTCAGAAGTCCTGAGAAATCAGTATCACACATTCAGCTCTGCTGAGCCTTGCAACACAGAAATAACTAGATTAGGATTTTGATAAGTATGTGTGGAAATCAGCAGCTGAAGAAAAGTTGTATTGGTATGAGACGTCTCTTGAGTGCCAAGAGTCAAACTACAAGTGACCGTAGCAAATAATTATACTATCCAGGTAAGGGCATCCTATGCATTTTTAAAAGATGATATTTCATTTGGGTGCAATTCATTAATTACAATTCTAAAAATGCACACTGGTTTTGTGGTGGGAGATTATTAATTAAATGAGTCCCTGAACTCTTAAGAGCAACAGGTTGCATGTTGCTAGCACAAATTATAGATAGTGGGATTACGGTAATGCTAACTGGGCAAAGGGACACAGTTTCTGCTCCCCCTCAGAGGGCACATCCCAGTCACCAACACCTTGTTCCAGAACACAGCCAGGCTGCCACACTGTCCCAAAAGTGGCCAGGAACCACAGCTCTACAGTCACCTTGCAAACACATCTGGTGACTGTTGAAAACATTGTTGGAAACACTGTCAAAAAAAGCATGCTTCTAAGTCTCCCACAGAAATGTGGGATCTGATTTCTTGCCACCTTCTCCTGTTTCGGCAGCAAAGAACGACAGGATCACAAAGTATCACTGCATCTGTCTTTGCGGCACAAACTCCATTGTGTGTCCTTGTGTATATTGCTTTGGGTTCACTTTGCTTCCCTTCATCTCAGCTGCTCACACATACAAGAAATACAGTACTAGTTCCCCAACTGAAGTTACATAGAAGGGACTAGGACCACCTGGATCATCTTTAGCAAGCTCACCTTGCTTCCCTGTCACTGCATCATCCTGCCAGGCAGTGGTGTAGCTGGGGGGGGGCAAAGTGCTAAGTTTTGCAGGGAGCCTCCCCACAGCATGCAAGTGGACCCTCCTCTTTGGAAACATTCTGGGCGGTGGGAACAAAACAGAGGCGTATGCCTGGAATGGCTCTGAAGGAGGGACCACTTGCACACCACGGGGAGGCTCCTTGTAAAACTTAGTGCTTTGCCCCCCCACCAGCTATGCCACTGCCTGTCAAGAGCAGCTTTGCCTGCTGAACTGTCACCTCTACCACAAGTCTTATCAAGCAGTAGTGAAAGGAACTGTGTCTAGAAGGGGAAACTCCTTAGCCCAGGCAGGGACCTGGAAATCTGCAAAGCAGGCTGGATCATTCCAGGGTCTGCAAAGGAGTCTTTACTGAAATGTTTTGTCCATCATCATCATCATCAATTTACTGATACTGTCAAAGACCAGCATAGACAAAACACAGCAATACAAAAGCATTTTGTTCCATCCGTGGCATTTGACCTGGAGATCTTCAATACTCACCCAAGCAGCCAGAGAAGACATGATCCTCGGCACTCCCGCTCCTGAAGTCCCAGAGTTGCAAAGAAGCTGGAGAGGACCTACCTGTGTTTGCCTGGGCAGCCCCTTAAAAGGGCAACGCAAAATCATTGGGCCACTTAAAAGGGTCATGAAGAGGGCTGTATGACCACAGGAGCCTCTGCGTGTTTTCACCACGTGTGTTCAAAGAGGCTTGCTACCTACCTGCTCAGTGTGCCTTTCATTGCTCTTGTTCAGAGACAAGGACTGATGTTGTTAAGGATGCCAGCCTTGCTAGGCACACTTACTTAGGAGTAAGCCCAGAAAAAAACCACAGATGGTGATAGAGCAGTGCAACCTTTTTTGGAAGATAGTAGAATCAGAGCTATAAGGAGGGACTCTCAAGGCCATCTAGTCCAACCCCTGCTTGAAGCAGGAAAACTTTCTCTCCAGAGCATCTCCAAAAGGTGCCTGTCAAGCCTCTGCTTGAACATCTCCAGCAAGGGGGAACCCACCTTTGCTAATTGGTGCCATTGTCCAACTGTTCTTATCCTTAAGAACGTCTTCCTGATATTCAAGTGGAATCTCCTGTCCTGCAACTTAAGCCCATTAAAGTGATCTCTACACTCTGGGGTAGTAGAGAACAAATCTTTTGCCTCTTCTATGGGACAGGCCTCCAGGTATTTGAAAAGTGCTATTATCAGATTCCTCTTCAGCCTTCTCTTCTCCAGGTTAAAACATAACTAAGGACCCAATCCTAAACCAGGGTAGCTTTTTAGGACAGGTGGAAGGCAGGGAGAGGGTGGAACTGGAGTGGGGGGAGGGCAGACTGAGGGGAGGATCAGGCCTAGGAGGGCGGCAGGGATGGTGGCAGAGTTTGCTGCTGAATCCTATGTCCCCTCTGGAGCCTGAAAGGCTGACATGGGCCTCCTTGGTTCTCCTGACCACTAAATAGCGGGTGCAGCTCCGAGGAGACCCATTGTTGAAAGTGGAGCTCAACACAGTGTAAGGGAACAACCATTCCCTTACCGTGAGCAGACACCAGTGGCTGCTCTAGTCCAATAGGATCCAGTGACAGCCATTTTCGCACTGCTGTACCACTGGGCACTGCTGTACCACTGGGCACAGCTGGTACATAGGGTTGGGCTGCCTTCAGAAGTGGAAGGGTGGAACAAGAAGGATGGATGGAAGGATGGAACAAGATTGTTAGGAAGGTTTAAATTCTCACTCTCAAGAATCTCCAACGTTAGATCCATCTCAGTGTTACACTGAGAATGTCGCATCATGTATTTCTACGAGGGTCGCCCAGAAAGTAATGCACCACTTTTTCTTTTCTCAGCCTACAGTAATGGTACGAATGCGAAACTTTAGATATACATTATTTGAATTTTCAGGAGTGCGCACACAAATTTTTGGTTTCTTCAGACAGATAGCATAGCTGCAGCAGTGTTTCGAAATGGCGTCTGTAAGTGATGTACGTTACAAGCAGCGTGTCGTCATTTAATTTCTCACTGCGGAGAAAGAAACTGTTGGGAACATTCACAAACGTTTGTGTACAGTTTATGGAGAATCTGCAGTCGACAGAAGTACGGTTAGTCGCTGGGCACAGCGAGTGAGGCCCTTAGAAGGCGGTTCTGCAGAGCTCCAAGATTTGCAGCATTCGGGGCGGCCATCCACAGCTGTCACACCTGACAAGATGCAGCTTGCTAATGTGCTCATTTGCGAGGACCGACGCATAACGACTAGGCAGTTGGCGCTGAAGCTGTCAATCAGCAAAGGAAGTGTGGATGCAATCATCCGTGCTCTTGATTACTCAAAAGTGTGTGCATGATGGATTCCGCGCTGTCTTACGGTGGACCACAAATCTCTCAGAAAAAACATTTCTTCTGAGTTGCTGAAACGTTTTGAAGATGAGGGGGAAGCGTTCTTGTCCAGGATTGTGACAGGTGATGAAACCTGGGTTCACCATTTTGAGCCGGAAACAAAACGACAGTCGATGGAATGGCGTCATCCTCAATCTCCACAGAAGAAAAAATTCAAAGCAACTGCTTCTGCCGGTAAGGTCATGATCACTGTGTTTTGGGACTGTGAGGGCGTCATACTCATTGATGTGATGCCAAGAGGCAGCACCATTAATTCTGAAGCTTATGTGAAGACATTAACCAAACTCAAGAAGCGCTTCCAGCGACTTCGGCGCCATAACAACCCAGGTGAATGTTTGATTCAACATGATAACGCTCGGCCTCACACAAGTTTGAGGACTTCAGAACACATCACTAAACAGGGTTGGAATGTGTGACCCCATCCACCCTACAGCCCTGACCTAGCTCCCTCAGACTTCCACTTGTTTGGGCCATTAAAGGATGCCATTCGCGGAAGACATTTTGAGGATGACGAAGAGGTGATTCGCACAGTGCAGAAATGGCTTCGTGACCAGAACAAGGAGTGGTACCGACAGGGCATACATGCCCTTGTGTGTCGCTGGAGGAAGGCCATAGAACTGGATGGAGATTACGTGGAAAAATAGGGAGTGTAGAAGAAACATCATTCTTTCTTGTGTGTAAGTTTCATTGTGTTCAATAAATAATTGTTGAAGAAACAAAATGTGGTGCATTACTTTCTGGGCGACCCTCATATTTTAAAATAGCACCCATCTGCAAAGACTCATCAAATTCTTGTAGTGCCATGTGGTCAGATTCCTCTAAGATCTCTTAATAATAGAAAAGCGCACTAATCGAATGAAGAAAGCAAAGGGACAGGCTGAGTCAGAAGCGCTGCACTCAACTCCATATCCTGTTTTAGCTGATGGAGATTATTCATGGTAGACCCACTCTCCACCCAACAAGTACAAATAAGTGGACATTGAAATGTCTTTAAGGATACCTGTAGCTTTTATTAATGAGATAAATCTATGTCATAGAAGTTTGTTCTTCCATTTTTTAAGTAGCACTTTTCCAGATCTTTTTATGGTACCTGAATCATTGTCAGGTACTTCTATATTAAACACACACAAAATCAGAAACATTTTTCCACTTCTGTCCTCTGTATGATCGCACTTGTTAAACATATTGTCTAAAATTATTCGCTATTAGACGGAAGCTATCATTTTGCTTGCAACCACAGACTCTTCCATGTTTGAAATCCTAATCATGCAGTGATTCTCAAACATTTTATTTATTTGACTGACTGATTGATTGATTGATTTGTATTCCGTATTTCTCCCCGAAGGGCACCCAAGGCAGCTAACAATCAATTTAAAATACAAACAAAGATACAAATAAACATTAAAAAAACAAAACAATTAAAAACATTTAAAACAAGATAAAATACATAGCAGCAGATTAAAAGCACGCAGTAAAAGACATAATTTATAAAAACAGCCCTTAAAAGGCCTTGAAGGCTTTCCTGAATAAAAAAGTCTTCAGGCCCTGCTGCCCTCATTAATAATGAGGAAGCTATCCTCAATTCAAAGGGGTGGGAATTCCATAATGCAGGTGCCACTACCAAAAAGGCCCTGTTTCTGGCCGCCATTCCCTTCACCACTCTCAATGATGGCACAACCAACAGGGCCCCTTCTGATGACCTGAGAGAACAGACTAGACTATACGGAAGAAGCATACCAAATATGCTGATCCCAAGCCGTTTAGGGCTTTGAAAGTCATAACCAGCACCTTGAATTCAGCCTGGAAATGAATGGGCAGCCAGTGCAGTTGCCGGAGTAGCAGTGTGACACTTTTTGAAAACTGGGGGGCCCTGCGGAAGGTCGCACAGGGCTCCCCGCACCCTTGGGAGTCTGCTGCAGGGACTGGTAAGTAAATGCCAGTCCCTGCACCCCCCCCCTTAGAGATGTGATCCTGGGGATTGCATCACTCCCTCCCCCCTACCCCTGCCTCTTAAGGGGGCAGAGTCCAGGGCCCTCAGGCCGGGGCAACCTGACACCCTAGTTTTGAGAAACCCTGCCTTAGGTAGATCACTACTCTCATTTGAGAACTCTACCTACATAGGACAAAGTGGGAGTTCTGGGTTAGCACCAGAAAGGCAAAGTCCCACTTAATCAGCAGCCTGCCTTTTTCCTCTGTAGAAGCTTCTCTCTCATGACCCAGCATAATATCTCTTAAGGTTGCATGAGGTTGCAAAGTAAGATACTTTCCCAACTGCAGAGCTGATAACTTCTGTAAGGGCACAGTGTCTGTTTCCAGAAACTGTTTTTGTTTGCTGAATTGCTCTTGTTGATATAGTAAAAGGAAGATATTACCTGAGGGAGGAATACATGTGGAATGAACATTATTACTGTTCATTCGAGAGAAGCACGGACTGGCAAACACACAAACCTTGCAAATCATAGCAACAGAGAGCAACATGGCAACAGCAGCTGCTGCAATGAAAAGAAAGCTCAGACATGGGTTTCGAGAAGAGGAAAATTAAGGACTGGAGAGGCTGTCGGCAGGGAAGCTTTGCAAGAATGAATGCCAGTAACACGGTTTGCAGTAAGTAACAAAAGATTCCATTTTTCTCTTTGCGTTAATAAGTGAACATGTCAGAATAAGTGTAGCCGTGCAAGGGGTTCCTTTCACCTAGGTTCTTCAAGCAGATGCAAGTTCTGCTTAAGGAAGTGGGACAGGGCTAAATGTAAACTGGATTTAAAAAAACTAAATCCTTATTGTGTTATCTCACCTTTGGATCAGGTGTCTTAGCTCATACATATTCCAGATGTATAGAGCAGAAATAGTGCAACAGTGCCCTAGCAATGTTGGAGTGTGCCATACTTCATCTCAAATTGGTGCTGTTGCATTAGTCTTAGGGCATAATCCTAACCAACTTTCCAGCACTGGCATAACTGTGCCAGTTGGGCATGCGCTGCATCCTTCAGTTGGGGGGTGGTCATGGAGGCCCCCTCAAGGTAAGGCAATGTTTGTTCCCTTATCTCGGAGTCGCATTGCCCTTATGTCAGTGCTGGAAAGTGGGTTAGGACTGCAGCCTTAATTGATCATTCGCTCAGACCTTGTCATTAACTTCTTCTGCCTTCAAGCTTTTTGTGCCGAGTCAGACCACTGGTCCAGGCAGTTCAGCATCCTTACACTATCACACAGAACCTCAGGTGGCCATGTTGGGATTAGAAAAAAAAATCCTGCAGCCACATTCTTGTTACATAAAAAGACACAAAGTTGTGGATGGAAAGCTCCTGAGTTCTCCAGAGCTCTTGGTCAGGCTGGATGTTAAGCAAAGCAAAGCAAAAAAAAAAAAAAAAAAAAAAAACAGGAATAGAGAAAGGAAAGGTGGGCATATTGTGAGACCCCCACAAAGCCTGCAGTTTAGCAGCATCTCTCCATGAGGGATGTCCTTTCTCAGCAAGGGTGGCATCAGGGGCCAGCCAGGTTGGGCACTGACTGAGTGCTCCTGCCCATCCAAGGGCACACCTTCTGTAACAGTGGCAGTGGTAGTGCACCATTAGAGTGCAGATAGGTTGCCATGGGAAGCCTAGTGCCTTGTTTGGTCCCACAGCAACCTGGTGCCTGGTCCCAAACCTGCCTGGAGATGCCAATCATTGAAGCCGAGGCATTCTGCATGCAAACCGACTGTGCTCATGGGTGGCGTCAGGGGTTGATGAGGCAGGCAGTGACCAAAGGGCCCATGAGCAGCTTATGAGGAACCCTGATTAGGGGATGGCAGATATCAGGTGCATTTCCCCCCAAATCTGATACCATCTCTCTTCAGTCTGCTGTGGACACAAGCTACACTGATCCATGTCCCACTCACTTAAGCAAGAAGTGGATCCACCTCCTTACTGTGCATTATTTTCACAAACTCTGAAGGGCAGGACTTCTGGTTTTTTTTT
This sequence comes from Tiliqua scincoides, assembly GCF_035046505.1. Classification (NCBI taxonomy): domain Eukaryota; kingdom Metazoa; phylum Chordata; class Lepidosauria; order Squamata; family Scincidae; genus Tiliqua; species Tiliqua scincoides. The sequence goes on from NC_089821.1 coordinate 17,272,077, forward strand.
ACAAGGACTGTATGAATGAAAGAGCTCCTTCCTGCGGTCCTTTCAAATAAAACCAGACATCCCGCACTTCCAGGTGTGCAAAGTGCATGAAGAGCATGGTAAGGGGCTTATTTTGTTTCCAGAGTGTTGCGGCAGAGACTGCGGTGGGGCAGTGTCCCGTGTTGCAAACACCACTGATTAAAAGCCACAGATACAATATCTGATTCATGAAATTCTTATCTACGCACTTTGTTGTGGCATGTTCAGTGAAAATGTGTCATACCGTGGGCTGCCCAAGCTGGGAACAGCTGGGCCACCCGGTGTTTACATCAATTCCTAGATCTTTTCAATATATAGTACAGGCCAGAAGCATGCATTTTCATTTTTTATTTGCATGAATGCTCAGGAAACTTCTGAGGAGGAGTGCAACCATGTTTTCTTCCTCTCAGTATCTGAAACAGTAATGCAGGATCAGAATGTTTCTGTCCATGTTCATTCTGTGTTGCTCTCCCAGTGGCATAACTAGAGCAGGGTGCAAAGCACTAAGTTTTGCAGGCAGCCTCACCATGGTGTGCAAGCGGCCCCTCCCCTTTGAAGCCATTCTGGGAGTGGGAGCAAAATGGAGGTGTATGCACAGTGTTGTAGCTAGAGGGGGTGCAAAGCACTAAGTTCTGCAGGGAGCCTCACCACAGCGTGCAAGCGACCCCTTCCTTCCCCATCAGAGGCATTCCAGAGCATCCACCTCCATTTTGCTCCCCTTACCTGGAATGGCTCCAAAGGAGAGGGGAAGGGGCTGCTTGCACTGTAATGAGGTGCCCTGCAAAACTTAGTGCTTTGCACCCCGTCTAACTACCCTGCTATGCGTTTCATCATGATGGGTACAACACAAATATATCACTTCTAGAAGCCAAGCAAATTATCTACTTAATCTTGTTAGGAGGTAAGCTGTGTTCTCATATGTTCCTGTTGGAAGACCTTAAGAGGCAGCATTCTACTGATATGTGGCAAGTTTATGTTAGCTTCTCCCTGTATTTATTGGCAGATGTCACTGAATTTAGCAGCTCTCTGGCACTTTTACAAAAGTCTGAATAATCTAGCATGCAATCTGTCTGTTTCTAGGTTTAAGACCCAATTCAGAGCGGTTTCAAAGACAGCATTTTTCTCCTGTCAGCCCAATTCACTGACATGGGCGAAAAACACTTGTACTGCCCCTCAGACATTATGGCATACATGCATTTTTCCTCCTTGGAAATGATCTCCTTATAGTAATCATAACACAATAGGCCTGAAATTCTGTTGTGTGAGTCTATGTGCCAGATTTCAAGGCAAGAATTCCAGTTAAGGTCTCTTATTGTGTGGCCTGAAGGCAAGTTACTTTTACTGTATATGTAAATATGTGAGAGCTGCAGCACACACCAGACGTCTTCTAATAATTCGGCTCTTTTTTCTTGGCAGCATGTTGGAAAACACCGCAGCAAAACAAAACTTGGCTGGGCAAAATAACAAGTACAACTTGTCTCAGAACTGTTTCTCATTGCTGATCCATCTGGGCCTAGGCCTGTTCAGGCCCCTGACTTGATATACAGGTTCAACCACTCACACAGACCTCTGCTGCAAAACCGAAAGGTCCTCTAGTTCTTTAACAAGGCCTGTCTCATTCAGAGGCTTGGCTCTTAAAGTGATAGTACACAACTGTCCTCTGTCCTGATCAGTTACCTTTGCTGCCTCACAGCTCAGTCCAATGCTTCCCAGCGCCCAAGGCTGCAGTGGCACCAAAATGGCTATCTCTGAATCCCATGGAGCTGGGAAGCAGCACTGGGGCTACTTGGGGTAAGTGAACTTACCCCATGTAATCCCCCAATGGGTCTCCTCGGATCTGCACCTAGAACATAAGAACATAAGAACAGCCCCACTGGATCAGGCCATAGGCCCATCTAGTCCAGCTTCCTGTATCTCACAGCGGCCCACCAAATGCCCCAGGGAGCACACCAGATAACAAGTGCCCTCCCTTGCATCTGGCCTTCTGACATAGCCCATTTCTAAAATCAGGAGCTTGCGCATACACATCATGGCTTATAACCCGTAATGGATTTTTCCTCCAGAAACTTGTCCAATCCCCTTTTAAAGGCGTCCAGGCCAGATGCCGTCACCACATCCTGTGGCAAGGAGTTCCACAGACCAACCACACGCTGAGTAAAGAAATATTTTCTTTTGTCTGTCCTAACTCTCCCAACACTCAATTTTAGTGGATGTCCCCTGGTTCTGGTATTATGTGAGAGTGTAAAGAGCATCTCCCTATCCACTCTGTCCATCCCCTGCATAATTTTGTATGTCTCAATCATGTCCCCCCTCAGGCGTCTCTTTTATAGGCTGAAGAGGCCCAAATTGAGCAGGCACAGATTTTAGGAGACCCATGTCTCCCTGGCTGGGAGGTGGGTTAGGATATGGCAGCAGGGCCTGCTGCCAAATCCACCTCCTCCCACCTTGCTTCTTCCCCCACCACTCCTTCTTCCATCCTCCCCCCACCCTAGAATGCCTCCCTCCAGTCCACTACCTGGCACTCACCTGGAGTTCCAGGTGGTGACCCGCTATCCTCTGCCCCGCGCTAGCTCAGTATAGGCTTGCGCTGAGCCAGCTCTAGTGCCAGACCGGCACAGGCTGTCACAGGCATGACTGAAGGTGTTTGTGACACTATGCACCAGTGCTGGGCTGGTGCAGGCTGTATTGGATCAGGCTCTCACACTGCTAAACCTAGATATTCATTTAGATTGGACTTTCCCCAACATTAATAAGTGTTCTCTTATTCCAGGAAATAACCCTATGAAATTATAATCAATATTTCTTACTGTGTCTCTTTAGTGCTTGCAAGGGCAGACGTATCTCTGAGAGGTCCCATATTTGTAGAATGTGAGCTGATGTAGGCAGTATGCCCCACTACATGAACTATTTGAAAAGTGATGTGAAGTAGATCCTTTGCAACATCTGTGTTTTGGGTGGATATAGATTCTGGTGTGGTTGGACTCTTTTCCTAATCAGTGGCCAGGAGGCAATCTGGATCAGAGCAGTGGTGGAGACAAATGTTTCTCACTCTGCAGCTCCAGCCTGGATTGCCTTCCCCCACTGTGACTGTTATTGAGGGGGGAAACAAGCGTTGCAGGGCCAATGACATGCTTGCCATAACATGCAGGTTGGTCCTTAATGACTGCAGCTGTTTCCTGAACAGGCAAGTCACTTATAGGGATTGAATCTCAGTTGTGTGCTTGGCAGATGGGTGTGTAAATAAAAACAGAAGGTTTTGGAGTTTGCTTTGGGAACAGGCAGAGGGGTGTGTGTTGGATGAGGGTGAAGTCCCTTGGGTGCAAGTTCTCTCTTTGGGGATGTGATGTGGAACTTCTGTTCTGCCTCCACTTTAGCTGTACTTGTACATTTGTAAATAAAACAAAAAAAGCATAAGTCCACAATGTGCTGTTGCATGAAGAAAAGTATACCTGGCAGCACTGACCATGAAACTTCTTACTTTGGGGGAAAATGAGGGCTATATAAGAATGTTTTGAATATCACGATCTTCCTTGCTATCTCTCCCACCTTGTTTCTCTTAAGGAAAGTCTCAGCATTGCATTCTCTAGGAAAGAGGCTTCCCTGAGACACTTTCAAATTTGCCATTGAAGAAAGACCACGTCACTAAGCAGGCAGGTTGTTCTGTAGATTCCCAGCCTTCTTCATCTGAATCCAGCCAGGACTAGCCCTAGTCAGCCCTCCTGCCAGGACGGGCATGTACCAGCCAACGGCACCCAATCCCACCTGACTAGATTAGAAGCAGCAATCCCTCTAAAGTGCGCCAGTGTGCAGACCATATTGGCAGCTGTGTGGCTTTGCGCCTCGTTGCCAGACATTTGGCAATGATGTTATCACAGTCACACTTCTTAGGCGAAGGCGAAAGCCTCAAGCTGGTCAGAGGAAAGGTAGAGATGCCCAGGTGGATGTAAGCCATCCAGTCAGGCACCATTGAATCCAGGTTACTGCAGTCAAGCCTTGTAATTCTTCAGTATGTTCCAGCTTAGCTTCCTCCTCCAGTGCCACATTCCTTATCTAAAGGGGAACCTCCACTTTCCTTGAGGCATCAGGCTCTGCATTTTTGGAAACAGAATATAGTTGGCATCCTTCAGTCTCAGAAAACTATGGTATCACGCTCTGAATAGTGGTTCTGGAACAGAGTGTCCTCTCCAGTGTGTGAAGCCTGGGTAAAGCAGATATGGAGGATAGACTGTTACCCATGCAACAAATCCCCCCTCTCCACGTTTCTGAAATGGTCCAATGGAAAGGCAGAAGCCAATATGGTTGGTTCACAGGAGTTGCCAGAACATGACTGTGTTCAGCCATGAACTGCCTCAGGGACTCCGGCTCCAGATTTTGCCTCGAGGTTGACTCCTGAAGCCTTTTCCATAACTCAGGGGTGTCCAAAGTTTTTGGTAGGAGGGCCACATCGTCTCTCTGACACTGAGTCAGGGGATGGGGAAAAAAGAATTAATTTACATTGAAAATTTGAATAAATTTATATAAGTTTACATAAATGAATATATTAAAGATGAACTTGAATGAATGAATGAAGGTCTTGCAATAACTCAAGGCCTATAAAAGACCTTGCACAAAGCAAGGCTGGCCTTTCCTTTGCTGCTGCTACTGCATCACAGACATGAAACAACAATCAGTGGAGGGAGCCCTCATCCCACTGCTCACATGAAAGGTCAAACGCCCTCACGCTGAGAGCAGTTGCGTTGAGCCAGTGTGGGCTCCAACAAACCTCCAGAGGGCCAGAGGCTCATTGGAGACTGGGGGTTCCCTGAGGGGCCGCATTGAGAGGCCTTGAGGGCCACAAGTGGCCCCAGGGCCGGGGTTTGGGCACCCCTGCCATAATTGGATGTAGCCACACGGCAGTGGAGGTTTGGGTTCAGAGTTTTCCTTCTCTCAGATGAGCTGCCTTCCCAGGCTAAGGAATCCCATCTGCCCGGTGGCTGTTTAGTCACCTCTTTCGACAAGTACAGCCAAACTGAGGGCCTATTCTAACTGAACCCCTGCTAACTGGTTAAGAGGCACTTTTTCAAGTGGGTGCTCCTCTTTTATTTTAAGCAGGGGGAGAGTAACTGGCCCACCTCACCCCAGCAGTGTCTTTTCTAGTGGCTGTCTGCTGGTGTTGCATCTTTTTAGATTGTGAGCCCTTTTGGGAAAGGGAGCCATTAGTTATTTGATTTTCTCTGTAAACCGCTTTGTGAACTTTGTTGAAAAGCGGTATATAAATACTGTTGTTGTTGTTATTCTTATCCCCAGTCCCCAGGGAAACAGAATAGTTTGGTCTGATGCAGAGAGGCAAATTCTATATACAGGAATTAATATGATTATATATAATACTGTATATATAATCATATTATATGATATGATTATATAGAAATATAATATATAGAACACACAGAATACATGGAATACATATAGAATACATAGAATACACATATTCAGCACATATACAGAAATTCTATGTGCTGCTTAACCAGTGTTTGCTTAACAACAGATTGCATTGACTGTGGTGAAAGCACAATAAAGATGCTCTTAATGAGGCAGTTGCATCTCCCATAGGCTGCAGCAGAGAGCCTCTGTTTACACAACAGAGAGGCTCTTAAGGCAAAGAAGAGGCAATCTATCTCCAGTTGCATGTGCAGCCAGCTAGTGTCTGGCAGGGAGCGTCTGTTTAAACAACAAAGGCAATAGATTGGACTGACAGTTCACTTAATGACCTAATCGCACAACAACAGGGATAGGATAATGTATTCCTGTTGTTAAGTGGTGCACACCTCTCTGTGTGTGCGTGTGTGTATTTACTGAACTAGAAACCAGGGAAAAGGTGGCAGGCTGCATCCAGATCACGGCTGATCTGTGATTCTCTTCCTTTTTCTATTTTACAAGCATTTACAACATGACTCAGGCTGCAATCCTATCCACACTTACCTGGGAGAAAGCCACGTTGACTACAATAGACTTGCTTCTGAGTAGACATGCTTAGGATTGGGCTCTCAAAAAGCTCTCTGCCTTTTTTGAAATCTTGGGTTGGAAACCAAGTTGCTAGTCCAGAGGAAGGTCAGAGAGAGCCCGTTCTCCATCGCTCACACCGCAGGCAGGAAATGGGAGTAGGAGAGAGTGGATGGGAGTTCCCCAGGCTGCTGCTGAATCAGGAGCAGAAACAACCAGGAGGAAGAGGAGGAGGAGCCGAGTTGGCGAGGGCTCGACTCCAGCCCTCTCCCTGCTGCTGTGCACCCTGCTAGGAAGTGACGCCTATCCCACAATCCCAGCACCAGCCTCCGAGTGGAGCCCGGGGCGGCGGGTTTGCCCTCTTCTTCCTCGCGGGCGCCTGAGCGGGGCTGCTCCGGGCTGCGGGTGAGCCGCGCGGGGTGGGAGGCTCGCGTGGGCGCCGCGTCCAGCCGGGGGATTCCCCTCTTGCAAGTTGGCCGAGCGGGGCGGTCCGCGGACGGGTCGCGGGCGAGGAGGGAGCTCAGCAGCTGCTGGGCTGGAAGCGCTCCGATGGGCGGGCAGGGGGCTCGGGGCAGGGGGGAGAAGAAGTGACAGCAGCAGCAGCCGGCTGCGCACTTGGGAAGGGCGGTGAAGTTCAGCGCAGTGGCGTAGCTAGAGGGGGGGCAAAGCACTAAGTTTTGTAGGGAGCCTCCCCGCAGCCTGCAAGCGACCCCTTCCCCTCTCTTTCGGAGCGCACGCCTCCGTTTTGTTCCCGCCGCCCAGAATGGCTCCGAAAGGGAGGGAAAGGGGCCGCTTGCACGCTGCGGGGAGGCTCCCTGCAAAACTTAGTACTTCCCCCTCCAGCGACGCCACTAGCTCAGCCTTATGGAAAAACAGCGCCGCCAGCTGGGGGGTCTCCTGCTCCCCCTCCAGTCTTGTTGCTTAGAACTGCAGGCGCCCCTCTTGGGCTTAGGGTGCATTTGGTCTGGGATCGCCCGCCTTCGCTGCTTCCTCCTCCCCCCTCCAGTGGTTAAAATGTATTCTGAAGACGAGATCCTTTGCTACTCGTTGCTTTGTTGACCGGGGGAGTGGGGGAGTCACGGGGACTCTCTTGCAACTGTGGGACGACGCACTCCTAGGAAGGAGGGGCCTTGCCTTGCCGCCTCCTCGGTTTGTAAAGATCAGAGACCCCTTTTGGGATTTTAGAGCGTCATCCTGTGCATATCTACTGAAAAGTCAGTCCCATTATAGTCGATGGGGCTTACTCCCAGGTAAGTGTGGATAGGACTGCAGCCTAAATAAATGGGCTTCCCCCAAGCTTCGCCACCAAAAAAAATGCTTTGGACAAAAACTTGTGACATGGCTCCAGGCAGATGTTCTGGGCTGTAGAAGACCGGGTTCTTTGGTGGTTTATGGATAAAGCTGTCCAAACACCCACGTACATATGTGAATGTGCCTTACATAACACTCGCAGATCTTCTGATCCGACTGGGTGAAGCCTTTTTTCTTTTTTATTAAACCTTTGTAAGCTACGCATGCGTGACAGATCTGTTGTTTTTGTGTCTTTTTTTGGTACTGAATCCTTGCTTGTTGCTAGAGTTAGGACTGACAAAAGAAAATATTTCTTTTCCCAGCGTGTAATTAGTCTGTGGAACTCCTTGCCACAGGATGTGGTGATGGCATCTGGCCTGGATGCCTTTAAGTGGGGATTGGACAAATTTCTGGAGGAAAAGTCCATCACAGGTTACTAGCCGTGATGGGTATGTGCAAGCTCCCGATTTTAAGAAGTAGGCCACCTCAGAATGCCAGGTACAGGGAGTGGCACCAAGATGCAGGTCTCTTGTGGTCTTGTGTGCTCCCTGAGGTGTCTGGTAGGCCACTGTGAGACACAGGGAACTGGATGGGCCTTTGACCTGATCCAGCTGGGCTTTTATGTTCTTATGCTGTTTCTCTTTAAAAATTGTTACCCAGCAAAAAGGAAAACTCAATTGGAATCAGTGGTGTAGCTAGAGGGGGTGCAGAGCACTAAGTTTTACAGGTGCCTGAATGTGTTGTGCATGCAGCCCCTCCCCCTCCCCTTTGGAGCCATTCATACTCCTCCGTTTTGCTCCCACCACCTGGAATGGCTCTGAGATGCAGGGGCTACTTGCAAGGCATGTTCAGGTACCTGCAAAACTTAGTGCTTTGCACCCCCTCTAGCTATGCCACTGATTGGAATGCAACATTCTGATGTCTGAACCCATTTGAACAGCTTCTTCATCATATGGCTTGCACAATGTGAGCCATGCACAATTATGTTAATGTGAATGGAATGTACAGAAATCGAATGGATATTTTCACAAGGGCCTTTTTTTCATTCACATTATAGGCCAAGTGAAGCTGTAAATAAACCTTACATGTGGAAAAATACTGTAAGAGCATGTGAACTTCCCTTTGAAAGCCTCTTAATGCCTTAACTTGGTCACAAACTTCACACTTTGTAACTTGGTCACAAACTTCAGCTGGGTCTGAGCTGGGATTTGAGTAAAGATTGTTGCTCCCTTGGTTTGCAGCATGTGAAAAGCATTAGGAGCTTGCAAAATCCATGCATATACTGTACTGTATTTTTGTCCTTTTTGATATGGGATGATTGCCCAGGATGACTTTGAATGCACAGGGGATTGCACACAAGCCACTCTTGGCTGGAAAAGGAAAACACAGTTTTGCAGCGCACATACCAAATGGAGAATTTGCTCCAAGTGAAGTGACCGAGTTTCCCACTTGATCTCAAGTGTACGATCCTCCTTTTGGAATCTTCCCAGATAAGTTTGAATTAAAAAAATAAAGTGGAGGAGGACATGATTTTGAGGTTGTAAACGGTGATGAAAAAGGACATTGCAAGAAAGTGATATACTTAGAAAAGCTCACTAAAATCAGAAACACTTTGAAATTGCAGATGGCCTTCATAGTAGAGCACATAAAAACATTTGCGTAAATGAAAAACTGAGGCTGGAACCCTGTCTGCATGTTCTTGGAGAAAAGGCCTATTAAAGTCAGGGTGCAATCCTAACCCCTTATGTCAGTGCCAATGGGACGTATGCTGCATCCTGCAGTTGGGTGTCACTCACAGAGTCCTCCTCAAAGCAAGGGAATATTTGTTCCCTTACCTCAGAGCTGCATTGCCCTTATGTCAGTGCTGGAAAGCACTGACATAAAGGGGTTAGGACTGCTCCCTCAGTAGGACTTCTCTTTGGAGAGAGCATGTATAGGCTTGTGTTGTGGATGTAAGTGTTTTTAATGGAGCCTGCATAGCCTTCAGGAATAAAATAGGAAGGGCAAGACAAGGTGTGGGAGTGAGGTAGAAAGGGGCAGGACTGTAAGTCAATAACATGCCTTTTGTACTGTGGTCTTAGTTTTGTTTGCCTGTGTAAACAAGGAAGAATATGATATTGTGGGATGGAGCCTGGTAGTGGCAGAGCACATGCTTTGAGTGGAGATGGTCCTAAATCTTGAGGTATGTCTGGGTAAAATCCCACCCTGAATCTTTGAGAGCCACTGCCAGTCAGGGTAGGATGATACTGACATAAATGGACTAATATATGGACTTGGTATATATTCGGCCTTTTCAGCCACACTAGACGCTGTTCCAGAACCACCTTTCAGAGCGCGATACCATAGTCTTTCGAGACTGAAGGTTGCCAACAACAACAACAAGGTATAAGAGCAACTTCACATGTTCACACATGGAGGTATGTTATATTCAGCTGTTTCCGCTCCTATCTGTGCTAAAGGTATGGGACTAACACAGGCCTACCCTAAAGGGCTGTTTGTAAAAAAAAAAAGTTATACTACTGCAGGGCTGTTGTGAAAGTTATTAAGGCTGCAATCCTATGTACACTTACCTGGGAGTAAGTTCCATTGAACTTAATGGGAATTACTTCTGAGTAGATATGCGAAGAACTGTGCTCTTAAAATAATGAATGTGAATTGTTCTGAAACTTTGAAACGTACTATAAATACAATTTTAATTGATATTATTTTTGGCAGTACATACACTTTGGATGTATGCTGCTGTCCTAATGGGTGAAAGATGTCCTAAAGGTGGATGAAAACCCAAGCCACCAATCCCCTTTGCGGTAGAATGCTGCTTTCAATTGCCCTGGAAAGCAGCTTCCTCTGTATGCCAAGTGGTTTATGAGGGGAGCAGCTTGCTATGTACAGAAGCCTGTGGTCAGTGTGCCACTGTCGCACTTGGGAGTGGGTTGGTAGAAGTGTGGCAATTCTTCTAGGCATTTCTGTTTAGCTTAGTACATTTACCAAGCATGACAAACCAGCCTGTGCAGAAGGGTTGCCAAGTGACTAGGAGAAAAAAAAAAATCCTGCCCAGCTTTCTTTACATCTTTAACAGAAATCAGCAAGCATGGAGCCAAACCTTATCACTTGCTAAATTAATTAATTTATTTATTTATGCATTTTTTTCATTCATTCATTATTATGCATAGCTTTTTTTATTCATTTGATTTGTGTCCTGCCCTTCTCCCTGGAGGGCACCCAAGATGGATAATGACAATAAAAGTACATAAAAGATAATACATAAACTATAAAATACAGATAAAACTATAAAATGGGACAAACTGCACTACTGTTAAGGGAGCAGCTAAAGAGGGCCAGCTCAAAAATGCTGGAGACCTTACTATGCAGAAACTGCCACACAGCAGCAATTGGCCTGTATGCACCTGGAGTGAAGTGAGGTATCTATAGAGGTGTTTGAAAATGATGTTATTTACCTTACTCAGAAGTAAGCCAGTTGTGTGCAGTAAGACTTATAGGTTTACACCCTCTTACCTACCAGAAACAAATGCAGCTAGGTATCTACTGTACCAGCATGGCCCCATATCCACAGGGGTTCTGTTCCAGAACTGCAAATATGATTGAATACCTTCCCCCCACCACTCTCCGGAGCCTCCCAACCTCCAGAGCTCTGCTCCCCTCTCCTCTGGAGGGTTCTCTGCTGGGCTCAGACTGAGCCTTAAGCCATTTCTGCACAATGTTGCATATATGCAACAGGAATCAAATGTGTACACCTGTGGGGTGGGCAGAAAGGAGTTAAGGTAAAAAAACACAACTTCTGGTTACACGGAGAAACTGGAAGTGATGTTTTTAAAGCCTTATAAGGCATTAGGGGGCTCAGGGAAGCCTTGAGTGTTTTGTTTTGTTTTTACCTTAAGGCCTAGTTTGAGCCTGGCAGAGGCTGCAGATAGATGTCCGTGGCCTCTGCTGACCTCAGAGGACCCTCCAGAGGCAAGAGCAGGGCCCCACAGACCTGTTCCATGGTGAATAAGTGTATCAGGATATAGGATCTGTGGGTACGTCTCCCCCATATCAGTGGCACTTCTTTACAGGCAAGCAAAGAGCTTTGGGGGCCGTGGAATGAAGGAAATGAATGAAGGTTTTGAGAGACAGGGCAGGCTCCAGTTATATTGTTGGCTTTCATTCTTACTTATTAATTCTGATGCCCTCGTTCTGTATCTTGCATTTTGCTGGAGAGGAGGAGAATTGTGCCCCTTCCTCAAAAGTTTTGTCTCTTCCATTCATGAATGGACTGAGAGAAGATGCAGTGGGGAAAATTGTGGCATGGGAAGCACACATACTAGTGCTGTCCTTTCTTTCGCGGTGTTATCCCAAGCTTCTCAGAAGTGTTGTGCTCATGACTTCAGAATTTTCCAGTGCAGTCCAGCATGAGTTCAGATACCTGGGTAGCTGCCTGAACCACCTGTTGCCTTGTACTGGCTCTGGGGAAGGGGCCTAGGAACACGCCAGCTATTTGAATGGCACTCTGCTGATTCATTCCATAGGCCATATAGCATATTGCATATTGAGAAAGGACTAAAATGTTTATCCCAGTTAACAAATAATCTAAAGGTTTTTGTTTGCTGTTGCATATGCAGAGTTGCTTTTCATCACTGCTGAGTAAGTACTGCCAGATCCCTCATATTTGGGGTTATGGGGCAGATCCTCAGAGTCAGAGATTGTCATTTCCAGGCAGGCTTAAGCCCCAGTCTTTTCTTTTTCTTACAGAACTTAACCACTGCTTTAGCAACATCTTCCTACTCCTGCAAATTTTTGGCAGGCTTTTAAAACTAGGCTGGGAGAACGGTGTTTGCTGAGTAATGCACTATAGCTGTGGGAGTGCCCTCTCCCCACCCAACAGTTAGATACAGCCACAGTTGTTGCATTGCGGAGATATTTATGAGAGCCTGCATATTTTAGATATGTCCTCTGGTTCCACATGCATGAAGATGAACAAATGTGTGTGTTTTAAGTCAGTGAAGTGGGGCAAGACTGGGTATTTATGATGTTTACCTTAAATACTGTCTTCATTTTAAAAAAAAGGAAAGGAATTTCAAGTGAAATTCAGGATCACTCACTTTTCAGTCAGTTTGTGTAAGGTCCAGTTTGTATAAGGTCAACTTTCTTTAAAGAAAGTTTCTTGGACAATCTTGTATACCTTTACGAAGACATGTTAGCATATATGGAGGCTTAAATTTATGTTGGAGGCATAAACAAGAAGAGCCAAATACCAAACTCTGATTGATTTTAGTTCTATAAATAACTTGCTCAATATTGCATCCTTGCACCAGTGTAGTGGTTTGAAGATCAGATTGCCTCGTCAGTGCTTCTTGCCTTCATAGCCTTCCCTTAAAAGACAGGTACATTGTGGTTAAATGGGATAATAACCTGGGTGAGGATATATTTTGGGGCTTGCTCAAATTTTAAAAGGTTGTTATTCTGGAACTTTTGGCCACATCCTTTTTGCTGACTTTCCTGGGTCATTCACAGGTGACTGTTTTCTCTGTGGCAGAGGGCAGTAGGAAGAAGCTGAGTAGCCTGTCTAGTGCACAGCCAGAGGCCAGGCTCCTCCCCTTCCACTTCTTGCTGCTACTGGTACAGTCATAGCTAGTTGAGGTTCAGAGTTCTCCATAAGGGTGGAGCCTCTCCTTCAGGAGTAAGTTCTTAACTGCAGGAAATGCATATGGGAATTAGGGAAACCTGCTACCCCCTTCCTCCTGCATGCAGATACCAGTAGTAGAAGGCACCTCCTTGAATCTACTGTTGGACAGCCCAATCCTATTTAGCGCTTGTGCAGCTGGGCCAAGTGGCCTCCACTGTATCCAGGAGCAGGATGGAGGTGTACTCTAAGTAATGGGGATAGTTTTCCACTTACCCCATGTAATGCTCCAGCCTGCCCTATGGGGCTACTCGGATCTGCACCAGCTAAATTGCTGGTGCAAATCCAAGCGTCCCTGTCTAGTGCTTCCGTGCCCGTCTAGTGCAGAAAGGCCTCCGTATGTTGGAGGTGTGCTCTGTCATCCCTGCCCCCTCCCAGGCCTGAACTGTCCTCCCCCCACCCCAAAACACCCCTGCTTGCCTCTGTTCCACCACCCTCTCCTGCCCCTCAGTGAAGTACTTGCCTCTGCCACTGGCCTTTGGTGGGGATGCAGCACCACCAGGCCAGCGCAAGCCTTTCCACTGGCGTTTTTGCTGTTTGCTTTTTGGCATGCTTGTGACACTCTAGGTTAGCGCAGCAGCTGCTGCGCTGGTGGAAGGCAGGTATAGGATTGTGCTGTGAGAGAGCATATGGCTGACGTGATGGAGGCATTGTGGTACAGGAGAAAGTGTGCTTTGGACAAAACATACCCAAATTTGATGCCCCTCAACTGTGATCTCAGTTCACTGCTTTGGATGTGGCTTTCAATCTGTCTCATGAAAGCCTGGGCAGGCTTTCTTTCTGTCTCTCTTCACTGCTTGCTGATTCTAGCTGTAAGGATGTCTCTAGGTAAGGAGAACAACGGTGGGCCAGCTGGTGACGGTGTAAAGGACAGAGCTGGCCTACTAGTATTGGTTGTGTGTGTTACGGCTTTACAGTTTCTAAACACAGCAAACCTGCTGCTGCGTGCATGGTGATATATTTGAGGATAAAAATGCTGAGTTTTGAACCTCTCACCTTGCTGGAGTGGTGGACTTGTTTTCAGTTCACTTCTACCTCATTATTGTCTCTCCGGCATGTAAAGCAATTCAACTGTCTCTGGCAAAATTGTATTCACAGTCGTGTGCATAAGGCTGTGGGGAAGGCCCACCTGGATTTGATGCCAGGAGTGGATCCTGTGTTTGTGTTTTTCCGGGGGGGGGGGGGGGAAGGGGGCATGAACACTGCCTTAACTCCAGAGCCCAGGTGGGTAGACCTGGGCTCCAGCACTGCCTTTACATGGTACTTCCTGTTGTTGGAAAAAGAACCATACAAGGAAGAAGCAAGGTAAGGAAGTGGATTATGTGAGTGGGATGTGGATCAAAGTGGTTCCATCAATGGTAGGCTGGAGGAAAGCAGTGGCAGACTTGTGAAGGGTACCTCAAATCGGCTGCTCCCCTTGGTGTAAGCCACATCATTTCCTTCATGGATGGGCAGGCTCTGACAGGCTGTGAGACATTAGCACTCTTGCCATGAAAAAATATTGCAGACTTGAGATCAGACCAGAAACTGAATCCATTCTTAATAAAAGAAGGCTAATGGTTTTCTGTTCTAGTAAGTGCAAGTTTTAAACTTCTCATTCAGCCACACTATATAGCTGTTCATTTGTTGTTGTTGTTGTTGTTGTTGTTGCTACAAGTGAGTTTGGGAATTGCTTTACACGTTGCCACTGCCTGAGTGTATCACTAAGCAGGTGCAGTTGAAGCTGAGGGCACTGACCCAAATACCTGTCAACATCAGTACACGATGACCCATTTATGCTTGCTGGTTAAAAAGGGGGGAGGGGTATGTCAGTGTACTGTGATGTCTTTTAAAATGCCTGTTGTCAAGGTGAGCTAATATTGGGGCCTATCCGGAGAATGCATCTTAAACGAACCTTTAAAGCTGTCCGTGTATTTGGCCTGGGAATCTATCCATATGTTTGAAGTCCTAATTCAAAGAGTGGGTAGTATAAAGACCCTCTCACCTAGCAAAACTGCATGAATTGATACTGAATTCTACCCAGACTCATGAGAATATTGTTTCTGGTGAGTTGAGACATTTTTTTCCCTTTTGAAGAGCTGGAATTATAGCAATTATTTTTCTTTTCTTTTGATTTAAAGAACCTAGTAAACTTAGGGCAGTCACTTTCTCTCAGTTTAATGTACTGTACTACACTGTGAGTAAAAGGGAAAAAACTCCAATTTGACTTGCAAATGCAATAAAACCAGGTTTAGGTTTAAGCAGTTTTTCAGTCTTTCAGTACCAACTAAATGACTACAGAAATGGGTTAAAAAGGGGGGGGGGAATCTATTACCTATTTATACAAAATGTATGCAGAGCATGGAATGACAGCATATGATACAGTCACCTTGCTGAAGCTATGCCAGGTCTGCTCAGTGACTAGATGGGTACCTGTCCACCTCCATGAGTTCCATTACCCTCCCTCTGTGCAGTTCTTGTATAGACCAGTATATGCTTCATAAGTCACTGTAAATTATACTTGCATAAATAGCTAAATTAAACTTGTTTCAGATTGAATAAATATTCCGAAGAAAAGTTAAGAAGTGAAATTTGAATATTATTTTTTGCACTGCAGCTATTGGGCAGCCCAATCCTATGGTCCCCAGTGCCATGGATCCAGTGGTGCCAAAATGGCAACTATCTTTGGGTGCTAGGACAATACCGGAGGTCTCCTCAGAGGAAGGGAGTGTTTGTTTCCTTACCATGGGTAGATGGCAGCCACTGGCAATGGGTCTCCTTGGCTCTTCCCCTGTGTTTGAGCAGGTGCAGAGCTGGGGAGACCTGTTTCGGGCTGCCTGGGTCAGGAGGGAGGATAGGATATGGCAGCAAAACCGGCCACAGTCTCCACCCCCCCCATCCTGAGCCAGTTCCTTCCGCTGCCCTGGAAAACCTCTCCCCCCACCCCTTATTGCCACCAGAGCTCTTTCCTTGCTCTGGGTGGCATCTGTGCGGCGCTGGGCCCAGTGCCAACTGGCGCTCCTTACTTGTTGGAGGCTGGAAACATGCTTTACAGCATGTTTGTTACACCCAGAGCTGGCGCTGGTACTGTGGCCCGTTTGGATTGGGTCCTTATTGGGCTTTCCCTGAATTTTTTCAGTACAAGTGCTTCGGAATTTTATTGCAGGAATTTATCAGTCCACAAAAACGATGCTTTCAGTTTTCTGCCTGCTTGTGGGTAGCTTGAGTGAATGGAGTTTGGCAATTTATTTGTTCAAACCCCATATTTTCTCTTACTGAGCGGCTAAATGGCTAATTGTAATGCTTGTAAAATGTGCATTTCCCTAAGATAGTGTGTAACTTCATTTCTAATCAGTGTTTCTGAGCCTTGAGTTAGAATTGTATTAAAATAAATTGCAATACAGATTGAAAAAAGAAGTAATTTTGGATATTGACTATGGATGCTTCATTTATAGCTCATTAAGGGCCCAATCCTATCCAATTTTCTAGTGCCATTGCAGCCGTGCCAATGGGGCATGCACTGCATCGTGTGGTGGGGAGGCAGCCACAGAGGTCTCCACAAGGTATGGGAACATTTGTTGCCTTACTTTAGGGCTGCATTGAAATTGCACTGGAAGTTTGGATAGGATTGGGCCCTGATTCATTTCATTACTTTAGAAGTAATTATATCTTGGCCCCAATCCTGCTAGGGGTTTGAAACATGTGGAACTAGCCTTCTGCATGCGGGAAGGGAACTAACTATTTTATCTTGAATTAAGTAATGTATTGCTGCAATTTATGGATGTATGCTGCAATTGCACCCATTGTGTATAGACGGAGCCACTGTTTGTTGTGCCTTTTTGTTGATATGCTTCTGTTGAATTGGCATGAAACTTGCAGTAGTTAAAATAATTCTATAAGATCCAGAAGTAGTTTACCCTTAGTACCCTATTTTCCCTTGGACACATGGTAGAAACTATCTGGACGTTTCTGGATTGAACACCACTATTTCCTTGATAGCGTTCTCTCATCACGCAAGATCAAATGTATATAACAAAACTCTGACTTATATTTTTAATGAAAATCAGCCTTGGAAGACTGATTTTGAACAGAAGGGTGGGGTGTATGGGCTCATGCACGCGGCTTAACCCTTTCTGCGCAAGTTCTTTCATGGGCAGCCCAATCATAACCTGTGCTGGCGCAGACAGGCCACACAGCCTACACTCTATCCCAGCCATTTTCAGCCACTGTGCCATGGCACACTGGTGTGCCGCGAACGGTCTGCAGGTGTGCCATGAGAGTTTGGGGGAGGGTCGTTTGTTAATAGGGCCAATGGGGACATGAGCTCCCCACCAACAACCTGGTGTGCCTTGTCAATTGTCAAAAAACCGATGGTGTGCCTTGACAATTTTAGTACCTTGTCAGTGTGCCGTGAGACGAAAAAGGTTGAAAATCACTGCTCTATCCCATGCAGGTAAGGAGCAGTCTGGAGGTCACCTTGGGGTAAGGGGATATTTTTCCCCTTACCCAGAGTAATATGCCAGCCTGCCCAATGGGGTGACTCAGATCTGCACCAGCTAAGTTGCTGGCGCAAATCTGAACGGCCTCATATAGGTCATTTGGGTTCAGGGGGGAGATGGGATATGGTGGAGGCCTTCTCTGCCAATTCTTCTCCCCTCTCGGACCTAATTTGCCCCCACTCTGTTCACCCTTGCCCTGAAATGCCCCCTCCCTGCCTCTGCCCCAAGCCCCTGTGCCACTTGGTGCTTTTCTTACCTCCACTGCTAGCCATGGGTCTGAATACAATGCCAGCGGGCCAACTCGAGCTTTCCCACTTACACTGCTGACTCCTGAATAGTCACAAACATGTTTTACAGCACATTTGCGACACTCTAGGCCAGTGCAGTGGCTGCTGCACCAGTGGAGCCAGTGCTTAGGATGGCATTGTCAATGTTCCATCCAGCAGCTTCTCTTGCTGTAGAATTCCAGATGGATATTCATTAGGGTAAATGTACATCTCTCTTCCTGCCATGCCTCTGTTAAAAACTACAATCTCTCAAGAGTGCTTTTCAGTTTTGAAAAGGGCAGGGATTGTTGCATGCATGGGACTCATTTATATATAACACATATATAACACAGGTATGTGTTACATACACATGTAATTTCTCTTATTTTAGTTGTAATGTGTGTGGAATAACCACTAGTTTTCTTCTTTGCATGAGAGCAGATGAAAAAGAACCTGATGAGAGGTTAGTGTGCTGAAGTTAATAATGTTTGGAAAGGGAGGTGTGAATGCACCCTAAATGAGTTCCAGTTCAGAATGTACAGCTGCATATTTGCACTGGCACTCTTCTGCAGGTGGCTGTAAGACCTGACCTGCAAGTGACCCATGTGATTCAGGCTATGCAGCAGATTGGCTGAACATCTCCCATGTGCTGATGTGTAACTAAACTGCAGGACTTGAGCAACAGTGATATATTGGTGTGTGTTTTTGTTCTGAGAACTGGATGGTTTTAGGACTGGATGCCACAGGACAATTTTAGAAGCATAGCATGAAATGCACCCGACTGTATTATTGCCTGCCTTGTTGGACTTGCAGACTGAGATTTTTCAGATCTTTGATTCTCAAAGAATTCCACTTGTGCAACAAGTGGGGCTGGCTGCCTGTATCAGTATTGTGCTTTGAACCAGTTTGAAAATCTGTGGCCTCCTTCAGATAGGAGGTGAATGAAGTCAGTTTATTACCAACCTGTATGAATTTCAAAGTCCAGTTGTTAGTGGATTATTAACATTGCATTATAACATTGGTTGGCAACCTTCAGTCTCGAAAGACTATGGACAGCACCCGGTATTCCCAGGCAGTCTCCCATCCAAGTACTAACCAGGCCTGACCCTGCTTAGCTTCCGAGATCAGAAGAGATCGAGCATGTGCAGGGTAACAGTTGCTGTCATTATAACATTGCCTTATAACATTAACATGCATTGGATTATAACATGACATAATCTCATTTGAGAGTTCCGCTGTGCTGTGGTTTTCAAGTAATTAAAAAAAGCAAACAATTGAAAAAGCAAGAAGTGTTCTCGCCTCCTTTTCCAAGTCATTCCATCACTTTTGGTACAGCATTTATTCAATGTAAATTCTACTTTCCTGCCCTAAGGAGTTTTTATATGCTTCACATAAGATATCCCAAATAGAATTTAAATCATCCTGCAAAATCTGAATGATTTAAAAACAACCAAAAACCCTTGCGACACATCAGTAATTGTATTAATTGCACTAGCCAAAAGCTGGATGAGATACAAATATTATCACCACATAAAGGCCATAGGAGACCTGCTCTGACAATCTATGTATAACAATTATATTTTGACTGGGCATTTTGCACATATATCTTGACTGGCAATGGTTCTTCCCTGTCATCTGAGCCTTCTGAAGACCACCTCTTAACTGTTGGGGAGCCCAACTTCTGCAGGTGGAGCTTGCTCCTAGAAGGTATCTCTGCCTAGTTTCCAGAGATTCCCCCTTCCTCTGTAGCTCCCCTTACCCCATCTGGTGCCATTTCCAACCCCCACTAGTGGCTTGGGGTGGGGTTTTGGAACTGCAATAGGGAGCAGAGGGCATGGAAGATTCCAAGTGCAATAACTGCTTTGGTTGCAAGGCATAATATTTGCTGAATGTAAAAGCCTCTTAAATTTTTTTCTTAATTATCCATGCAGCTTGGACATTGAAAATGAAGGTTGCCAGCTGCTTGGGCAGCCTCTTTCTGTGGTGGTGATTGATGATAATGCCCCAAAAGGATCTTGCATAAAAACGTTGCATATCAACAGCCTGTTTGGACTTTACAAGCAAGAGCTGCCAACAAAGGGCTTCACTGCATGTTAGTTGTAAATGCATGCAAGTACTCCAGTGTTTTAAAATGAGGTCCCTTCTGGGTGTGTGTGTGTGAAGGGGGTGCTTGATCCATTCCCTGCCTGCCATCTTTGTGCTGCAGATTCTAGTCCTTGCCCACATGTCTGTTTCCCTTATGGGGCAGAAGGATGGATGTAGATGGAACCTTGAGGAGTGGGAGATCTGCTATGCTTGTGTTATTTGGAGCAAAGAAATGGAAGCAGGAAAATGGCTAGAGTGGAAAAACCACCCTGGGGGAGCTTAAATTCCCCTCTGAAGCACTTTTTTTCTTATTTAAAAAAAGCATTGGGGATCCTATATAAGCATATGCATGTAATGTATAGTTAGTCCCTAATAATTGACTGTACTGGCAGCTGTTGTCAGCAACATCTGAAGCAGGCTCTGAGCAGCTTATGTGGATTTTGCAGACATTCTATCATTCAGTCTCTGCTCTACTTAGCTATCACAGGATCACCTGCCTTCGATCTGTTCTCTAGGCCCCAGTTGCCAATGCCAGTTAATTAATTGCAATATCATGTATTCTGAGCTTTAAATTAGCTCAGGAAGGAAAGCTCAGGAAGGAAACCATTTTTTTAAATTTTGAAATATTTACGCGTATATATCATTTTTCAACAAGTTGGAAAAAGCAGTTGCATAGCAAAAAAATGAGAAGAGAGTTTCCTGTCCTAAAGGGACTTGCAGTGTTTAACAAATAAAGATAAAAGGGACCCTATGCTGGCATGAGTAGGGACAACAGTTGCTCTGGCTGCATTACTATTTGAATGGTCAAGTGCTTCTATAGGTACAATGTGAACATTATTTGACATGACATAAAAATCATGGTGGCTTCTTAAAGACTTGGGTCTCAACCCTATTAGGACCTTGCACTGCCAGAACTGGTATTCTGGCAGCATGGCATCCTTTACAGTAGCACGAAATCTGAGCTGCTGTGTGCTGCTGGGATGCCACTGCAAATGGAGAGAGGTGTGGCATGTGTGGAGAAGGGTCTGCAGGTGCTTATGTGTCGTTGGTGGGGAGGGGAAGGTTTGGGGACATTCCAAGGTGTGGAGGGGAGAGGGCAGGGGCCTGGGAGTGGACTGGAGGGGGAGTATCTTGATGGCAACACATGCTGGATCTTATCCACCATTTTTTGGCCTACCCCCTTTCTTTCCTTGGACAACACCTGCCATATAGCTGGTGTGGATCTGATGAGATCTATAGGCCATCAGGAAGCCTACACAGAGGTAAGTAAAAATATTACTTACCTCTGGCAGGTCCCCTGATTGCCAGCCCCCCCCCCCACCATTGGATGTAGTGTATGGTCTAGCAGTCTGTAGTGTATGGTCTGCATCAGCACCAATGGTGGGGGATATGAATGGGCAGTAAGACATTTATTGTAGCGTAAACTGCATGGACTACAAACCATCAGGTGCATAAAGTATGAACAATGCTGATGAAGTGGATTGTAGTCCACTAAGTGTATAAAGGGCCATTTCACTGGCATGAAATGACGAAAGCAATGAAATCTGGTGGCCCCTTAAAGGTGGTTGCCTTTCTGAAAAGAATTTGTTTAAACAATACTTTGCTATTGAGACATAATGATGATGATGAAGTAGTAGTAGTATTGGAGTTACTTTCCAGTCATATGTTGTTGCTTACATAGAAGGGATGTTAATGCCTAGTGACATTATTAGTTACTCAACATGTCTATTTTGGGGAACTGACACAGTGATCTACTCCAAAGAGAAAAGTGTAGTGACTTTTCATTGTAGATATTTCAATGATATCAAGATGGCCTGATGACTCTAGCAGCCAAAGTTAGGCTTTTAACTGAACTCCAGATCTTTAGTGTTTTTGCTACTTATGCCAGGTTTTTCTTGACCTCAGGTTGATGTGTGGTGTAACATATATAGGGTGTGTCTGAATTGACAGGAAATGGCTTCTGAACCTTTCAGGGTGGCATGGAAGGATTTATCCAGTTATGATTTCTCCTTTTACTGTAGCATTGTTAGCTGGCAGCTTTTAAGGTCAAGAGGCAGTGAGGTAGAACAGTTCATGAACTTGAACTCACTAGCCAGTTCTTTGACTGCAGGCTTCTGCCAGTGATGTAAGGTGAGGTCCAGGGCTTGGGACCTCACAGGCTTAATTGTGAGGTCCAGGGCTTTTCCCTGGAAAAGATTGTTAATGTGCAAAAAGCACAAATCTCCATAACACTAATGTTGTTCAGACCAGGGCCTATATGCCAGTGGCATAGCTAGAGGGGGCGCAAAGCACTAATTTTTGCAGGGAGCCTCACTGTAGTGTGCAAGGGGCTCCTCTCCTTTGTCGCCAGGTGTACCTAGAATGGCTCCAAAGGGGAGGGGGAGGATGAGGGGCTGCTTGCACACTGTGTTGAAGCTCCCTGCAAAACTTAGTGCTTTGCACCCCCTCTAGCTACACCACTGCTATGTGCTTTGTACTCTGCTTTTTAAATCAAACTTTAAAACTGCATAATTGAAAGTGATAGTAATGAAGGCAAAATGTTGCAGAACTGATTCTTGCTTTCCCTTCCTCACTAATAAACTCTGCAGGTGATGGGTTGCTACATGGGACTATCACTACCCTAATTGACTGACAAATCAAGAGAGAAGAGACATGTTAATCACTCTCTAGAAATCTGCAAGTGCAGAATCACCTTGATATTACATTACTACAAGCAGTTTTCTGTTGTCTGTCCTCAGCTGCCAGCTATCATAGTGGCCCAAAACCTGGAGGAGGAAGATGCCAACCTTTTCAAAACTCCTCTCTTACAGAGAGTGCCCCAGAGATCTCTGGGTAAAGTGCTAGAACAGGGATGTCAAACTAATTTCTTATAGTGGGCTGAATAGCATTCATGGCAGCTGCTAAGGACTGGAAGTGACACCATTAAGCATGAAGTGACATCATTAAACAAATGATGGCTAAAAGTAAGCACTTCTGGTTTCTCACACAGAAACTCATTAGTTGCAAATGACAGAAATGTGCAAATCTTGTTCGTAATTTCAAGAAATGAGAGAGCCCAGTTACCACACTGGGAGAGCCCAATTCTAACAGGGGCTGGAGAAATTGTTTTCAGGACCCGTATCTGGCCCAAGGGCCTTCTGTTTGATACTCCTGTGCTAGAATGTTCCCAGAACTGGCTCTGTGCAGGTGCATGGAGATCACTTTTTTTTTTTTAAAAGCCACACATTGCACTCAAGTGCATGTAACAACCAGGAGGAAAATATATTTTGAGAGTGTGAGTTTCTCTGTGATAAAGGACTTGTAATTACTCAAAAGATTAACTCCTGAAAGAGCCTTTTTCCATAGACTCTATTTGCATATGTTCAGACTTTACTCTTATATGAATGAAAAAGGAGAAAAAAACACCAACAAATTTATACCCGCAGGCTCTTTTAGAATATCACTTTTAGAAATGATAGTATGAATTATAATAGAACAGAAAAATTTGACGATGTTGCTTGCTTTTGTTTTCTCTGAAGGCATGCATGCTGTTTTCCACACTTTGAAACCTTTTAAGTTGGAATATGGGATCTTATACTTTCATTTGCCACTGAGCACTTGGTCTTGGTATACTAGGACTGCAAGCATTTAGCATCCTATCCAGGAACTATTCAGGGGTTTTGGGTTGACTTGGAATGTGTGTTTCATTGCACTGGACTCCGAGCCAGCACTCTTAGGAGTTGTACCCACAGTTATGATCTCACATATGGAACTTGTGAACTGGCTGACCTAACAGAAAACCAAGGAGTTTCACGTGGAAATGGGGGGGGGGGGGTGAGCATGTGAGAATTAACTGTGTTGTTGTGGGGGGCTTGTGGGGTGAGATTGGGCTGCTTCTGGCTTTTTGTACTGATCCTTTGTACTGAGCCTCCTTGTACTGATCACGTAATGCCAGGTGGGTGGAAGTTGCTGCGGAAGTGAGTCCTTGATGACACAGTGATCAGCTTGGGGGAGGAGCCACATTCCACAGGTAGGAGGAGCTCACTTTAGCTCACTCTGGGCCATCTCAGGAGTCACACCCACAGCTGTGAGTTTGCAAATAGGGATTGCTAACAGAATACAAGGGAGTGTGAGCAGGGCTGAGTGTGAGGGAATCCAGACATTGCTGCTGGTGTGTCTGTAGCTCCAAGCCACATGAGCAACAAATTACAGAAGCATAGTGGTCACCTGCAGGGAATGTGCCATGTCTGTTTTCTTCCCTGAAGAGAATATGAATTACCCCTGTTGCAAATGCAAGCTAGTTTCCCTGCTAGAGAAGATGGGACTTGGTGTGCCTGTCCACACTGAGACTCATTAGAGTGAATAAGAAGTTCCTGGACTAGACAGAAGGAACTCTCCAGGAAGGGAGATGGAATGGGGGATGTCTGCCAAAGAAGAGGAAATCCCTGCTAGTGGATTGTGTGGGTGCATGGAAGCACGTAATGCAAAGGAACAGGAGAATCCAGAGAAGTTCTGTGCTACTGGAGGTTAGCAACTGATACCAGGCTCTCACTTTGAAGGATGATTCATGCCTGTCTGGACAAAATTGCCACCCCAAGCTCCACAGGCTAGGGAGGAAGATTGTCAGTTACCAGGAACGGGAGGAACCTAAACTCCATTCCACGAGGAGATGACGTGTGCTGATGTTAATAGGGGACTTCCTACTGAGAGGAAAGAGGCAGCCATGTTCAGATCAGACATGTCTTTTTCAAGAAGTGTGTTGTCTTCCTGGAACACACTAGGACATGATGGTGACATATAAATATATAGACAGGCCCTGGGGACAAGAAGGCAAGAGACAAAGGAAGAATCAGTCTAGTGAGGGGACAAGAAATGTCCTGAAGGAGGCTACTAGGAGGTGCTACCTGTGGTCTCCAAAATCTATATACCAGGGGTTGCAACCCACCAGCCCGAGAAGTCCCGCCTCTCTCCCCTTAAGGGTTGGGGGTAGGGGATGGTGACAATGCGATCCGAACAATCATGCCACTGGCATGGGACACAGGGCTTTTTAAAATTTACCCCTGTCTGCAGAAGCCTCCTGGTGCGTGCGTGCAGGAAGCCCTGCAGAAGCTGCAGGCTCCCCACACCTCAAAACATTTAAAAAATGCAATCACAACTCACTTCCGGGTTGCAATCGCAAAACCAGAAGCAAGTTGCAATCCCAGTAATACAAGCGAAGCCCTGCTCAGCAATGCTGACAGCATCCGTGGAAACCCTGACACAACCCATCACCCACTGAGCAGCATCCTGAGATCAGCATAATGTCCGTATGACATCTGCTTGTCATTATGTCCTAGGAGACAATCACCACATCCACCCAACTCCAGTGCCAGCAGCCAGAGAAAATGCCACCAGGCAGAATGGAGCAATGGGCAGGGGTAGGTGCAGGGCCAATGAATAGCCAGTGCTCTCTTCTACCAGCAACTGGGAATGAGCAGAACAGGAACAGGCGCTTCTGCTAACTCTGTGAAGGTGCCCCAAGGACACCCTCCCCACACACACAAGAATGTCAGACCATTTCCACCTTCTGTGGGAACTACAGTGGCATCAGAAAAGAAGGGACAAAAGGCAATACCTGCTGGGACCCCCTTTGATATGTCTCCTTGTCCTATACAGTCACACACACTGAATGTTTTTGACCACCACAGGGGTGGGGCAGAAAAATAGATCCCTTGAAGAGGGCAACCATGTGAAACAAACACACAAGTCTTTCCATGCTGAGAGTTGAGCCACAATCTCCTTTCTATTTTGGCCTTTCCACCAACAGAATTGCAAGTTACATCCAAGCTAGACTCACAAGGCATTTTTCTGATGTTGCACCAGTGTCTATGGTGCATCCATCAGCGGGGCAGACTTCTACTCTGGTGGAGCTGTCGTTGCACCAGCATACATGGAGATACACTGGTGGATCTCGCAGATAGTATTGGGCCTTAACTCAGCTAAGTATAATACTTTCTTGCCTCTCCTTGCCTTGCAGACCCTTTTATATTTCAGAAAGTGGAGGAAGGAACAAGAAGGTCTGCCAACAGGGAAAAATTGGTTGAGGAATTGAAAGTGACAAGGACTCTGAATGAAAGCAGCCACATTATCTTGGAATTCTTGATATTGAGGGAAAAGAAAGCTAATTGGATACGTACTCTGGCTTTCTAGATAGCTGATTTTAATGGGCTTGGAGGACAATTGAGCTGTAGTCCATGACTAGAACTGGTAAAGGAGGAAATAGTCCAAGAGGAATAGGGGTTTTTTGAAAAGTGAGATCCTGAAGGCACTATTGCAGAGATGTCCCATATGGAGAAAAGGGGGGGGTCATCTTAGAAAATCAGTGTGGCTATTCAAAGAGCTCTTCTGAGAAGCAAGAGCAACCTGCACAAATGGAAGGAGGGAAGAGCTAAGGAAGGAACAGCACTATATATGAAGTATAACCTGCACATGCAGAGATGATCATCTCAGGAAGGGTAAAGCACAGACTGAGGTGAACAATAGATGCCAAAAACAACAGAAGGGGTTCTTTATGTCTGAATGGAAGGTTAAGAAAATGGAAGGTCTTTTGCATGAAGATGGAGAAGTGGTAACAGATGATGGAGATAAAGCAGAGCTGCTCAATTGTGGTTTTGCATCTGCCTTCAGGGGAAAGTGGCCCACAGAACAATCCTATGCATGTCTACACAGAATTAAGTCCTTTGTGTTCAGTGGTTCTTACTCACAGGAAATTATGCTTGGGATTTCAGTCGTATTCAAACAGTTGCACTAATGAAGAAGTGAGGGCATCACACTTCAAGCTAGGGAAAGAGATGGGTAAGGAAATACTTAGTTACTTTCAGTAAATTGAACTTCTTGGAACAGATGGACTGCAAGTGGGGAGGGGTACTGAAGGAGCATCCAGATGTGATCTCGGAACTTCTGTCTAATCTTTCTGCCAAATGGGTGAATTGCCCAAAACTAGGAGATAAGCAAATGTCTTATTGGCATCTTTAGAAATGAGAGATCCAGGAACTATAGACTGGTCGAACTTATGTCCGGAAAGCTCCTGGATCAGGTTATTAAGCAGAATTTCTGTGTGCACTTTAAAAATAATGGGGTGGTTTCTAGAAGCCATCACTGATTTTTCAGGAGCAAAGCATGCCAGAGTAAAAAGTTAGGGGTCTCTAAACTTTTTGGCCAGAGGACCACATCAAATATCTGGCCTGGTGTTGAGGGCTGGACAAATAACTTTTAAATATAAAATTTAAATAAATACATTAGAAAACATTAGAAAGCCTAAGGCCCCAAAATGTCACTTTTTGTTTTTCAGGAAAACAAGAATGTGATGCTTTTAGGCCTTTAGAAGGTATTCGGAGGGGAGGCATGTGGCCTCCCCAGCCGTCAGAACACCCTCCAGACATGACTGGAACAGAGCTCCAGTCACATTTGGATGACCAGCCCAGAAACTTGGAGGGGACCATAGGTTTGCTGTGGGCTGAATAGAGGCTCACCGCGGGCCACATCTGGTTTGAAGACCCCTGATCTAGACCATGGGAAAGCTATAGACATAGTCCCTAGGTTTCAGCAAAACATTTGACAAAGCTTCCCATGATATTCTTGTGGATAAAATGAAAACATGGGCTAGAAGATGGTACTACTGGTAGGTGCATTCAAAACTGATTGAACAACCATTTCCAACAGCCTTCAAGTACCCTGGGTCCCAGGAAGAATTTTCTACTGTAAGAGCTGTCCAGCACCAAAACAATTTGCTTCATGCAGTTGTGAGTTCTTCCTCATTGGCGTTTTTAAGGAGATGCTGGATGGCCACCTGTCCAAGAATATGTTGTTACCTGCACTGACTAGTCACTAGGGGGTTGGACTAGGTGGCTTCCAAGAAAATTTCTATCATTTGTGATTGTACTGGAAGGTTGTAAATAGTGGCTCTCATTCATTGAAGGTGTGCATTCAAGCGCTTGACCCTACAATCTGAAAGTTGTCTGCTTTATGTGAATCAAGAGAGTGCAAAGTTAATGAAGAATTTGTTAAACTAATGGAAAACTTTTTAGCTAGTGATTATTTTTTAAAATGTATTTTGAATTGCATGCTACTTCATGCTTATTATGAATTTGTAGGCTGCCTTGTTTTTTCATAAAATTTATGGTATAAAGATATAAAATGTACAGAAATGCCCCAAGTATGCAGGAATACTGTTCCTGGATTGCCCCCCCCCCCCCAAAGTCTGAAAGCTTGCAAATTGGAGTGCACTTTCCATAATGGGTCTGACAGCATCCTGACTGAAATTGACTACACTGAGAGCATTTCCAATGAATCTGGCAACAGTAGGAGTAAAATCGACATCATACTGAGTGAAACTGACAGCTACAGCAACTGAGGCTGTGACTGGCTGTGCAGGAGTCATGTACTCTGGTTCAGTGTACTCAGGGGCTGTATTTCACAAGAAATGCACCATAGGTTGTAGTGCATGCTTTGCATCTGCAATGACTCACATCGTGTTCAATCTCTGGTATCTCCAGTTGGATGATCTCTGGTTACAGGGCTGGGAAACTCCTCAGCCTGGAAAGCAACTGCTAGAGCAGACTGTAATGGGTTAGATGACAGGTAGTGGGCTGATGTGTATTGTTTAAATGAGAAAACCTGAGGTGTGTTAAACTTACCAAGTGTGCTTAGCATCTCAAAAGAATTTAGGCATATGTAATGTGCACCAAGCAATCTCTTAGTGCTTATTCCTGCTTAAGTTCATAAGAATTTTTTTTCAAGAATCATAGCAATCAACAGGCACTAATTTGCCCCTTTGCCCCAGAAACTGGCCAGTGCTTCATTGATGAATTGTGGTCTATCTTTTGCCCACCCTTGTGGTAGACCAGGTGTGTCAAACATCAGGCCCTGGGGCTGGATGCAGCCCACAGAAGCTTCTTATCTGGCCCTTGGACTCTACCAACACTAGCTGCTCTTAGCTGCTGAGCTGTGCTGAGGTGTCACTGCTAAAATGGTAGCCTGCGTGATAATTGGGCTCTTACATATTTTGAAAATATGATCAAGATTTGCATTTTTTTCCTGTCATTTGTAGCTAATGAGTTCCTAAGTGAGAAGCAACTGCTTATTTCTGGTCGTGACCTGCTTGATGACATCACTTCCTGCTTGATGACATCACTCCCAACCCTCAGTAGGCATCATGAATGCTGTTCAGCCCACTGGATGAAATGTGTTTTGCCACCCCTGGGATAGATGATTCTCAAAGTCACTGTAAAGCAGCTGCTTCTATCTAAATGCAGGATGCATTTTGACCATGGTCATTGCAGGTGCACAGCTCACTAAACTAGCCTGATTTTGCTGCAATAATTCAATGTAGCTGTAAACTTGAATTGTTCAATTGCATAATTTCTTGCAAGTAGATTTCCAAACCTTCTGAGTACAAGCTTCAGTGCTGGGCGTTTGGCACTTTCTGGCAGGAGGAATGTGGTGAATGCAGCTACAAGATTGTACATGAGAGAGCAAGTGAGCGAGCACTGCTATGAGGCTGCCTTTTTTTGCTTCTTCAGGAACCAGCACACTGGTTCCTGAAGAAGAAGAGTCAATTCCTTCTTCTGAGTTTTGCTATAGCACCAGTTCTTCCCTTTGCACTTGTTGTGCAGTGCAGGTTTCACACTCTTAGTCAGAGATTGTTGCAGGGATCTCTAGTGTGCTGTGCAAGATGCAAATACAAGCTGAACATGGGAGGGTGGGGGTGGAGAAATGCAGATTACTTGGTGGGAAACAGCTTTCCAATACAAAACTGAAAGCCCTCTAATGCAGTAAGTTCTCAATAGCTGCCTTTCATGTCCAGAAAGGAGCTGAAGCTGTTGCACAAGAACAAGTGATGAGTCATGGCCAGCCAGCTCCTGGAGGCCTGATACTCCATGTGAGCACCCTCTTTCGCTCTACCCACTGGCCCACCTTGCCTCTTACATTTTTGGTGTGCATGAGAGAATTTCTCTCCACCCCCTCTGCCTGCCATTAGAGTTGCTCTAATGGCGTTTGCTTGCATAATTTTGTGCAAGGCTGAGACTGCAATCCTTTGTACACCTAGCATGGAATAAGCTCTGTACAAAGTATTCAATGTATTTATTCAATTTATTTAGGTTTTTTAAGTTGTTTGTTTTGGTCTTGTATTGGTATTGATTTAATGCTGGTCTGTGACCACAATAAAGATTTGATTTGAAGAGGGAGGGGGTCAGGTTGCACAATTCCCATGCAACCAAGGACTCTGCTGCTGCAAACTAGGACACCACCATCTTGTGGGCATGCAGTGCAGAGCGACGGTCCCTGGAACACTCTTACACCCCCCTCGCCCATCTGATTTCCTGCTTCCCAGAATGAGTTGTGGGTGTTTTAATGAGCTTTTGTTTCTGCTCTTTGGGCTCAATTCGTCTGACAAACAGCACAGCCCATAAAAGCGGAGGCCAAAGTCAGTGTCTCTCTGAAAGAAAGTCAGCCCCATTCCTGGCAAAGTGGCATTTCCAGTAACGTGATCATCAGGCTCTTCCAGTGGCGTAGCCAGGGGGGGCAAAGCACTAAGTTTTGCAGAGAGCCTCACTGGGGCATGCAAGCTGTCCCTGTCCCTCCCCTTTGAGCCATTCTGGGTGGGGGAAGCAAAACAGAAGTGTATACCTCTGTTTTGCTCCCCCCTGCCTGGAATGGCTCCGCAGGGAAGGGGCTACTTGCACAGGAAATGGGTGGCGAGGCTCCCTGCAAAACTTAGTGCTTCTGCCTCGCTCCCCGCAGCTATATGTGGTATTGAATGTGGGGTGGATTTAGATGTGTTGCATGATCGTTATATGATGTTTTATGTCCGTGTCTTGGAGCGCATTGAAATTTCGTTGTACTTTTGTACAATGACAAAGTATCTTTGGAATGGCTCTGAAGGCGGGAGGGGCAGCTTGCACGCTGCAGTGGGGCTCCCTGCAAAACTGAGTGCTTTGCCCCCCTTCTAGCTATGCCACTGGGCTCTCCCCTTACCTTGTGGCTGGCTGGAGAGAGGGGTGCCTGCTTTGCGGGCGCCAGCCAAGGGGCTCTCCTGCCAGCCAAATATTTGGAGAGGCAGCGTTGAGTTGCACAGGGCGGCTTTAAAGGGGGGGAAGAGTAAACTTTCTTCTTGGCCTAATATGGCCACAGGAAATGGGCGTGCCTTGGGCCTGCTGCTGTTGCTGCTGCTGCAGGGTGGGGGCGGTTGTGCTGATGAAGTGGAAGGGCTGGTCGGGCGCCTCTTGCAGCAGCAGCAGCACAGCCCGGTGCGTGTTTTGCGGGAGCTGCGCCTGCCCGGGGAGTTGTGCAATCTGTGGGTTTGCACAGGAGGCGAGCCAAGCGCCTGCTGCCGTGCCAGGCTGCTCCCCCCTCCTGCTGCCCGGGCTGGGTGATCTCAAGCCGGTGACTCAGAGACTTGCAATCCTGACACTGCAACGCGCGGTCGGTGGCGGGAGAGGGACTCAGCCAGCCAGCCAGCCAGCCCCAGAGCTCCCGATCCCGGCAGGGACCTTCCAGCGCAGGGTGCCCTGTGTGCGCGCAGGGCGCAAGCCCAGCCCGGCTGGCAGGCGGCTCTGCACGGGACCTCGTCCTCCGCCTGGCCGGGAAACTTCCTGCTTGCTTTCTGGGTGGCCTTCGCAGGGCGGCTCCGGGCTGCCGCCGCCGCCGCCTCCTCCTCCTCTCGCAGGAGAACCCCAAACGAAGACCAGCCCCATGGGGACGGCGGGGCTTGGATCTCGCACGTGAGAACCAGTGGAGGGGGGTAAGTCTGAACCAGGGGGGTAGTCCAGGGCGCTCTGCAGGGTCCGCGGGGCAGGGGCCTTTGTTGGATTTCCTTGCAACGTTGCAGTGGCGTAGCTAGAGAGGGGGCAAAGCACTAAGTTTTGCAGGGAGCCTCCCCGCAGAGTGCAAAGCGCTAAGTTGTGCAGGGAGCCTCCCCTTTGGAGCCTTTACGCCTCCGTTTTGCTCCCCCCCCCGGAATGGCTCCAAAGGGAGGGGGGAGGCTCCGCTTGCACGCCTTGGGGAGGCTCCCTGCAAAACGTAGCGCTTTGCCCCCCTCTAGCTACGCCACTGCAAGCAAAACTACCTCTTCTGCCCAGTTCTGGAAGTCACAGTAGCGCTTGCCTTGCGTGCGTGTGCAGTCCTGGGAGGCTTGCAAAGTGGAGGTGGTGTGGGAAGGAAGGGGGGGGGGTCGAGGGAACTTTTGGTTGGCTTTGCTGGAGCCTCCCCCCCACCCCAGCCTGCATCAGACGTGCGTGGCGAGGCTCTTGTTTGTGCAGCTACGCAGTTCGGCAGGGCTGATGGGCGCCCGGGGGTGGGGGGGGAAGCAGGTCTCCTCCCTCCAGGACCGGGGAAGGAGAGACGGAGTGTCCTGGCCCACATCGAAGCTGCTGATGGGGGAAAAGGCGGCTCCAGATCGCCTGGCCTCTTGGCACCAGATGGCATCTTATTCCCCAATGCGTGCCCATTGCAACCCATCTCTCTGCTTCCTTCCACTCACCAGCTTTCCCCCCCCCCCCGCATATGCAGTGCACTTTAATCTCGTGGCTCTTCGGTCTGATCTGATTAATGAAAAATACCAGGGGGGGGAGAGAGTGTAAGCCTTGCTTTGTGTCTGAAAGGCACAGCTGATTTCCTCTCTGGGCAAAATTTCCTTCCCTCTTGCTGCCTTCCCCACTGGTTGGCTTTTTTTTTTTTAACTCAGTGGTGTAGCTAGAGGGGGTGCAAGGCACTAAGTTTTGCAGGAATCCTCACTGTGGCATGCAAGTGCCCCCCCCTTAAGCCATTCTGGGCCTACACCTCCATTTTGCTTCCCCTGCCTGGAATGTCTCAAAAGGGGGAGCCCACTTGCACACTACAGTGAGGCTCCCTGCAAAACTTAGTGCTTTGCACCCCCTCTAGCTACGCCACTGCTCCTACTCCTGGTTACCAGGTTATCTTAGGCTATTTCTGCTCAATGTTGCGTACACACAGCAGGGATCAAATGTGTACACCTGTGGGCTGGGCAGAAATGGGTTTTAATCTGGGGCAACGATTCTTCTCCCCCCCCCCCAAGTAAACCTTTTCTACTCTAAAAACCATCCATGTGTGTCCTTTTTCCCCAGTCCCCCTCCCTCACCCCTGAGGGATGCAGGTTCTGTTTAGATGTGGCCCACCAAAAGAAGACTTATTTTGGTCTTCTGTAACTCCTGTAACCTGTAACTCCTGTGCATCAAGCAGGGTGTGTGTGTGGTGTGCACACTTGCCACCCTCGTGACTCCAGGTTTCACATGTCGTGTGCAGGAAATTGGATTGTGGGACAGGATGTTCCTTTTGGGAGACCTGTGCATGGTAATATCTTAACTGATTGCTGCAGCAAACCTGTGGAGTGCATCCCTGTTTCTAGTGCCTCGATTCACTTGCGCTTAGACACCTTCAGAGGGTATGAAAAGAGGCAATAGGTGTTGCTTCAAGCTCAGGTGATTTCTGGACGGAAGGATCTTGATCTCATCTTGACCCAGTGGCTGGTGGATTGCAGAAGTGGCAGTAATGTTGAAAGCTGTGTGTAATTGCAGTCATCACAGTGACTTGCTGGGGCGTATGGCCATAGTTGTTGCTGGTGAGTGACATCATCAGGTCTGCTCTAGTTTCTGTGGAAATCAATGAGAAGCCTGGCTATTAACTAGGAGAGCACAACTGGTCCTTGAACTTCCCTGCAAGTGAATGCATACATGCTGAAAGTTTTTTCCATGATGCAGCCAAAATATCTGTGTCTTTATGGCCTGAGAGTTACTTCTGCTGCTGTTTTGCAGATAAAAGGATGAGTCCTCCTGATTTCAAGAACAGGAGGTTATTGTATGCTGTTCTAAATCAGTACGACTGACTTGCTGAAAGAAACATTTAATTTCCAAACCTTTTCTGGATTTTGTGCATTGGTTTGATTTTGTGCTGCTGATTCCTGTGCATGTTTTCTTCAGTGCAGGAGTGAGGGTAGCATTATACAGATGCAGAAGTTATCTCTGGAGTTGCAGATCTTGTTTCTAGACTGCTGTAAATCACAGGACAAGGTGGGGGAAGATAAATACAGATTGCTTTCTGTAAATGACTTCCTTGGTAATGTATGGAGGAAATATTTAGCATTGTTGTGAGCTAGAGTGCTTGTGCAAAAGGCCTGCTTCCTCCCTAATTATTTCTATTGTCTGATGCCATGTTTTGCTAGCCAAACACAACCCAAACAAAATGCAATCTTTTTCTCATTTTGCTTAACTGCTCACATTCTCCAGTGTTTTTCAAACTTACTGGGAGCACATTCCTCAGAAGTTTATCAGTGTGGCGGCCAAGATTCTAGGAAATAACTTGTCTATTATAGCTGCTGATTTTTTTTTTCCCCTTGCAGTGTGCTGCCTCTGATGAGGGTTGGGTATGTTCTTGGGCACACTCTAAAGTTTGCACATAGTGATAATGAGGCTAAAGAGGTCTGGCTAACAGTCGATGCATGACTTGTGTTGGACCTGTAGGGGAGTTTTAGGTAAAAAGGTGTGGAAAGTGTGCAGTGAAGGTAAAAGTTTGGAAAAACACTACACTGATGAAGTATGGTAACACTCTCTTTCCATAAATGGAAAAATTGATTTAGCCAGAAGAAAGGATGGAAGCTCTTGAGTTTATGATCTAGAAAGGTACATTATGTTTGTAAAAACTTGATCAAATAAAATTAACTGCATTGCTGAAATTTAGGATGGGACATACAACCTGATCTAGTGCAGAAATCTCTCAAATGTGCTATACCTTCGGTATTGGTTTTTTTAAAACGATATCCTGATTTTACATTTTAACACATATATGTTAATTAATTGGTCCTGGGTTGAGAAAAAGTTGGATGAATGTCCACTTGGTTTGTGAATTGGTGACCTAATTTGTGACCTCTCTCATTTTGGTGCTGGTTCTCTCTAGTCACATTTGGAATGAGGAAGAGAAAAATTTCTATGCCTCTGTAGGCTTGATTGAAGTGACTCCCCATTATATCTCTTCTCTGCTGAAATTATATGCAAATTCCTCAAGCTTCAGACCTCTGCTTACTAATGAATGAACTTGATGACAGTTTAAATGGGTGTGTTGGTAAGAGGCATGAAGGATTCAGTTCAGCTGTGTACCTTTGCATTGTGTCTTCTACTGGGGAACTTCCCTGTAGCACTTATAACCCTGTAGGGTTAGATGCTGAGCCATGATAGCAACTCTGATGAAGAAGCATAAAGCAAAATGTCATCAAAGTTACCCTCAAAACTTGGCATCTAACCCTGGTGGGCTACAGTGGAGTTTCCCATACTTTTTTGTGCTTCTGTAGTCCTCTGATTTGTAGTATCCCCTCCCAGGATGTGCTTGGGCGCTTGTTTATTTTATGGGAGGAAAGGCAGGCTATCACTATTTGGAATATATAGGCGCTTTAATTCCAAGTGCTACATAAAGGCTATGGAGTGACAGGATTTCCTAGCCCAGGGTTTTTTAAACCCCCCCCCCCATGGTTTACATGTTCTAGAGCAGAGGTCACTGTGACCCACTTCTTTCTCGGTGCTGGGCCTCCATAATGGGAAGCAACTAGAAGTCATTTCCATGAACTCAGAAGTAAACTAGAAGTGATTCTTCTGGCTGCTTCTGGAGGCCTGCGGAGGTCCACTGCAGCCTCTAGTTTGCAACTGGAGGGCTCTAATTTGGAGCCAATGCAAGGGATAGTGGGAAGGGCCTGTCACAGGGCCCACCAGACACTGGGTCGTGACCCACAGTTTGAGAAACCCTGTCCTTGCCCGTTTCTCCCTACTTTCTGTGAGGAATCCTATACGTCACTACCCCATTATAAAGCGAGCAGGTCAGGTACTTGGGAAAGCTTTGCCTTTCTGCACTTTCAGTCCATTGTGTGCTTATCAAGGGTGGATTGAATTAAATTGAAGCGCCTTAGGTCACCAAGAGAGAAATGCTAACTTGAATCAGGTTACTAATTTTGTAATTCATGCATTTCCTGAACAAGAGTGCATGCTAACAGTGGGGAAACCCCACAATGGTTTACAAATCAATATAGCCTTTGTGCTCCTTAGTAGCATAACCCACGGCCTCTGGTTCCTCAGCCCACATGTCTTGTGCACTACGCAGTCTTATCTGCTTTGAAACAGAGCAACACTTCTGAAACTAAGGATATCTCTTCGGGTCTCTGAATACATGCAGAGAAGTATGTTAAGATGAGGGCCATAATATGGTATTGAGTTGGTGTGAGAACTTGGGTCCATGTGTCCTTGAGCCTTGTAGAAGCAAGAGTGGTAATTGCTGAGTGAAACAGTGTATCTCCATGGGTATGGAAAACATTAATATAAGCATGTGCATTTTCTGTCACCCATTGGAGACAGTGGGACTTCAAGGTGGTTAACATGAATAAAGTATTTGTTCAGTTAGCTATAAAGGTGTGAGGAGTTAGTGTGAGGAGACTGGTTCATTACTATGAAGAACATCTTGGATTCTGTTAAACCTGTTCTTTGAAGACAAGTATGGCTGCATCCTCCAAAGAAATTAGGATAATAGGACAACTAGATGTAACCAGATTACGTTCTTGATCCTGTGTTTGTGAGATGTGTATGCTTTTGCTACTAAAGAATGTCTCCTTTGCTAATAAAGTCTCGTGCAAGGAAAGCGCCCTACAGGTAGACCATAGCTGCGATACAAGGACATCTGCAAGAGGGATCTGAAGGCCTTAGGGATGGACCTCAACAAGTGGGAAACCCTGGCCTCTGAGCGGCCCGCTTGGAGGCAGGCTGTGCAGCATGGCCTTTCCCAGTTTGAAGAGACACTTGGCCAACAGTCTGAGGCTAAGAGGCAAAGAAGGAAGGCCCATAGCCAGGGAGACAGACCAGGGACAGACTGCACTTGCTCCCGTTGTGGAAGGGATTGTCACTCCCGGATTGGCCTTTTCAGCCACACTAGACGCTGTGCCAGAACCTTTCAGAGCGCGATACCATAGTCTTTCGAGACTGAAGGTTGCCAATGGGCTACTCTAGATTCCCTTGTGACAGCTGTGGCTGGACAGATTTTCCATCTGTGATATGACTGATACTTCAAACACCGATCATTCTTGTGAAATTTTCAAGGTTTCTCTGAGCCACCACCATCTGTAGACAAATCAAACTCACGTGTGATTTCCCTGTCCTTGGAGGTGTTTTGAGAGCATTAAGGGGGGGAAAAATCCCAGGCACATGATCTTCTTCTCTGGTTATAGTTGTAAATAGATGTCACTTCCTGAAATCTTGTATGCCCTTCTCTGTTTCCTTCCATCCCCTGTTAGCTGCAAGGAGCTTGCATAGTCAGGTAACTGTGCAGAGGATGTATTACTTTTGTCTATATGTTTGAGTTCAGGTGGCAGAAGCTGATGATACAGAATTTCCAGGATAGTGTTCCAGAAAATGTTTTTTGGAAGGCCAGAAATGGGCCAGTGCAGTTGTTGACCAGAGGCCATCATTGGCCAAGTGATGGTGCCAGCCTTCTGCACCTTTTTGGAGGAAGTGGAACGTGTGTGTGTGTGTGTGTGTGTGTGTGTGTCACCTGGGAGAATAAGTCCTAGGCTTCTATTGCAAAAACCGCGTTTCAGTTTCAGTTCCTCTGTCGATTTAATAGGTAGTCATGAATACGAGTTACAGGGTTAGTTGCTGGTATGCAGGAGCGATTGGGTGAATCCACCTTAACGGTATTATCTTAACAGCCATTTTTGTTGTTGTTGTGCTTTGTCTTTCTGGAGGAATTGATCTGTTTCTATTTTTAATTTTTAAAAAACCATTTACAAATGTCTGAGGTATGAGTAGGATGATAAGAATCCTGTATTTCATTTACTGGGATTCTTGGCATCAGTGAAAAGCAGATCCTTTGTTGAAAATGGGAATATCAATCATCATCATCTTTGCATTCCCTTTTCACCTCTCAGTATGGTTTTGTTACTAGTGTGGGGACAGGACAGGGGACACTGTACCGTTAGTGAATCTGCTTAGCCTTCAAATTCTAATTCACCATAGTGCGTGCAAGTTTACGCCTGCCTTGTTTCTCACCTTTGGCCCAGATCCTGAGTTGTACTGGAGTGGAAAGTCCAAGAGGGAGCAAAGATTACCTTTGCTGTGTCAATACTCCACCCCGTTCCTAAAGCCTGCATTTCCTGTACAAAAAGGAAAAGAGAAGATCTGGGAGGAGTCTCCAGTTCCCAGCACTTAGCTTGTTTATGGTGGTTTTATTTTGCTTTTGTTGAAAGCAGAATGATTGTGGGGTCTGTGTCAATTCCTATGCAAGGAAAACTGTTTCAGCTTCTTGCAGGGCCTGCTTGCAGTTTCTGCATGGCTGGCATAAACATAACTTTTTGTTGCTAGCAACTCCTTTTCTGGCAGCTCCAAAGAGGAGAGCCCAAAATAGCCTTGTTCGCAGCTCTGCTTAGTGTTAGCAGTTAACTGGTTTCTAAAAGGAAATAGGACATGCACGTTTTGTGTCAGCATTGTATAGATTACCTTTCCCTGGTGCCACTTATCTGGGCGCAGGAGGCTGCTCACATTACGAATATTTCTCATAAGCGTCCGCAGCACTTGCGGCTCACTTAAGCATATCTCATTTGTCAGAGTGATTTCTAAAACATCAGCCAGTTAGACACAACAAATCCCACAAATCTGGTTGTGCTGAAATGAAAGAGGCTGTTCTGCTCTCCCTTTCTGTGAAAGGTTGGACCTCCCCGCCTGCTTTTCCCATTGTGCTGCTTTCTCTTCCTGTATGCACGTCTTAAAATGA
This sequence comes from Tiliqua scincoides, assembly GCF_035046505.1. Lineage (NCBI taxonomy): Eukaryota > Metazoa > Chordata > Lepidosauria > Squamata > Scincidae > Tiliqua > Tiliqua scincoides. The sequence goes on from NC_089821.1 coordinate 17,310,644, forward strand.
AATCTCCTTGCAGCACCTGATTTGAAGAGCTGTTTTTTTCATTTTCTTTGTTTTTTTCCCCTGTTCCTGCAGCATCACTGAGGTTTGCTGTGGTTATGAACTGGAGCCTGATGAAAAGGTGTTCTCAAAATGCCTTCTGGCCCCCCCAAAATGGCACCCACCCTCTAAAATTCTGGTTTTTATTCTTCCTGCAATGGGAAGTTTTTACCAATTTGGCAACATTCTTTTTTCCTATGGGTGTTTGTTCCCAAGTGCAGGGTCTGCTATGCTGACCTGTTATAGAACTCAGTTGTGAGTTTCTGCTGGAAGAAGTGCCAAGGAGCCCCAAACTATTCCCTCCCCACCATCAACTTTTGCACTAAAGTTTGTAAGTAGTTACTAGAAAAAGAGGGTGGGGGAGAAAACAGTAGGTTACATTGACATGTCGCTTGAAGAGCACAGAGCCTTTCTGGGAGAGTTGCTTGGCTGGAAGCCACCCTCTGAGTCACGTTTGTTGCTACTTTGACCCTCTAATGCCACCTTGGTGTGTTTCTTTTTGACAGGCCAGTCGCTAGAGCCTGTTGAAGAAATGACAACAGTCCTGTGTAGAAATGGAATAAGACTAACACCGTACATGGCCTCTACAGAAAGTTGTTGGAGTGAGGCTGGTGTTTCCGTTTTTAAAACTGAGACTATTTAGCAAGTGAACTATCTGAACCACATTTCATGTTTTGAAATTCTTCAGTTGTCCCTTTTTTGCAAAAACAAGCATTGCAGTGGCAGCTGTGAAGTGAAAAAGGGGAAGTGCTTCTGCAATTCAGCATGGTTTAGTGGGCTTCTGGTTTATAAGGAAACCTAGTTTCAAATTCCCATTTGGCCATAAGGTTTACTGGGAGGCAAATAAAACAGTGTGGAATCTTCTTGGTTTCGTTGTTCACTTTGATCTGTGGTGAGGGAAATAGGAAAGGGTGTACTCTAATCCACATCCAATAGCACAATTTGTGTGGGAACAGTGGCATGTAAGAAGTGAACTGTCTGTACGTCAGGGACGTGTGTTGGGTGGGGAGGCAGGTGAGGCAGAGCCTCCCCACCTGAGTCCATCAAAAAGCACCACTGCCCACATGAAGCATAGGTTGTGGGTGCTTAGGCACCTCACACAGTGGCAGTGCTTTTTGAAGGACTCAGGTAGGGAGGCTCTGCCTTACTTGCCTCCCCACCTGTCCCTCCTATACATCTGTCCATTCAATAGTTATAACTTGAAGGCCTGGGATTATCCCAGCAGGCTTGGTGACAGCCATAGGCCTATACAAACTCTGCACAAAGATTTAGTTGCGTTTCTGAGGTTCAGACTTGCTAAGCGCCTATTTAACATTAACACCTTCATTTTTCTTTTAACTAATTTGGGTCAAATCCAAATTGGACCTCCTTAGATTGAGACTGTGGCATAGTTGGAGGGGATCTGTCTCTTTTCACCTGCTGTGATCAGGATCTCACACACATGCACTCACTTACCTCCAGTGTGCTTGGAATACTAGTTATTCCTAGTAACTGTGAGGAATTTCTTTCCCCTTAGGGTTAACGGTAGCTGGGGGAAGGACCTGTATCAGAGCATGGAGGGAATAAGTGTTAAAGGCTTCCTTACTTCCATACTGTCATCTTGACCTGTGGAGGTGCTGATCTGTGAACTGTTTACTTTGGGTTTGTTAAACAAAAAACCAAGCACATTCGTGTTAAGCATGCTTCAGGTGACTGTGAAGGTAAGGGGCAGTTGTCCTGGTAGTCCATAAATATTTGACTTTGGTGTCAAAGCATCTCCATTTGTCAGAATCTGACACAGGCTGGATGGATTTGTGACACTCCTGGGCTAGGAGAAAAAGAACCTATGGGCCTGGTTATCACACAGTGTAAGCCCTTACATTCTGTGCCTGTTTCTAGCACTGCTGGATAATTTACACAGTAAACTACAGGCAAACCCAGACCAAAGCATGGGAAGGGGTGTGTATCCATGTCCTTTGGCTTGTACCGGAGTGGCACAGTCTCTTACTTGTTGCACATTTTCCAGAAAAATTGCTCCCATTCTGCTAAGGAAGATTTTTTTCCCCCCTTTCCTGTCTGGATTTTATAAATGCCCTTAGCCTACAGACAACTGTATTCATGATAGTGGAATAACCTTAACCAGTGATTGTTGTGCCTCCCCGCATCTGGATTGTGGATATTTCCTGCTTCACCCCTCCCCACAGCATTCCCCTGTTTGGCTACCCTGCACCTTTTGTGCATAAAATGCAGGATATTATTACAGAAGATGGTTTTTTTCCCCCTTCAGTTAAAACTGCAGTGTGTAGGAAGGCTATGCTGCTGTCGTTTCCTACTTCAGGGAGCAGTGGGCGATGTGTGGGAGGAAAAAGGCTGGTTGCAGGCAGCTTGCAGGAATTTTAATCATGCAAACTATTCACAAGACTTGAAATGGTTGTATTTCATTAATTGGATTGATGTGACCATGTGGTTGGAGGCAGGGCTTGGTCGGTGTAGACAAGTGGAAGTGCAGAGAATTCAGCCAAGGTTCTTGCCCTGAATTCACTTTCGCAGCTCTCAGTAGTATCTGTCACAATAGATGGCAGTTTTGTGATGTGGACAAACCTTAGTAAGACAAGAACAGCTAACTGCTCAGTTCTGACCTTTCCAAAGGCTGTTCCCTTAATGTCACGTACCAAATTTGGATTGCACAGCGGATGGGCAGATCACTTTTTATACTGCAAAATCAGGAATGTTTGGTACAGTAATGAAGTAGAAGATAAACTCTCCAGCACGATCCAGGCGATGAGAATTTGATCAGTGGGTCGTGACCCACTCTCTGGGAAGTGCTGTACTAGGTCTTATAAGTTTGTCCCAAGGTGCTTTGAACTGCACCAAGCTCTCTTTGGGAAGGAAAATGTGAAAATCCAGTGCTTTGAAAACTGGCATATTTTCCCGTAATACTCTTTAGAGAGAGTGAATAGAATAATGTTTTAAAAAAGGCTTAACTAGTACTGCTACTTTTGTGTTCTGCCCAGTGCTTCTGGTGAAATGTTTATAAAGGGAGAAATCCTGTATTTGAACTAGCTGTATAGAAACCAGTATGCAGAGCATGCCTACTCAGAAGTAAGCCCTATTGGGTTTACTAGAGCTTACTCCTAGGTTAATATCTATAGGATTGCAGCCAAGGGCCCTATCCTATCCAATTTTCCAGTGCTGGTGCAGCTTCGCCAGTGGGGTGTGCACTGCATCTTGTGGTGGGGAGGCAGTCCCAGAGTCATCCTTAGGATATGGGCACGTTTGCATTGCGGCTGCACCCTTGCTGGAAGGTTGGATAGGATTGGGCTCTAAGACTGCAAGTCTGTGTACACTTTCTTGGAGACAAATGTAGCCAGTCTTGCTGTACTTGCTGGAATTTACTTTCTTTCAAGTAAGTTTACATAGAAACTGTGCTGTATATGGCATTAAAGGTTTATGTAACTTTTGTGCTTACTTATGATGCCAAATATAAGTGGAATAACAGATGAAACTGAGGAGAACTGCAGGAGGGCCTCAACAGATGGATTGGCAAATGGAGTTTAATATTACTAGATGTGAGGTCATGAACTTGACTTTTGAAATAGAACAGATATGTACTGTACAGGCTAAGTAGAAAATTTTTGAGAGGAAGAAGATTGAGCAGTAGATGTCTTTCAGATTAGTCTTTTTTTCCCCTAAAGATTTCTGTAGATATGGAACAACTAGTGTAAAGGAAATACTGGAATAGAAAACTCTTTAGAAGACACTGAAGTGGTTTGCATGCAGTTTATTCCTTCACGTTGTTTATAATTCTACCCTTTTGGCAAGTTGTCAAAGGTGGAGAACAATAAACCCTAATGTCTGCAATATAAATATCAAGAAAATTCAAATTCATCCATAACAGAAGAAACCTGTATGAAATGACATCTAGGCAAAAGGGAAAGAACTGATTTCGAGTGCTATCATATACGTGTCCAGAAGTAAGCCCATTACATGTGGTAGGATTTACTCCTAGGGAAGTGTGTTGAGGATTGTAGCCCCATTGACTATATTTATACATTTATTTATACAGATATTTATATACCGCCTTTCTTTGGTCATCAGATTTCTCCTCAGACTTTAATCCTAGGCGGTTTACATAGGCAGGCTGTTCTAAACCCCCGCAGGGATTTTTACAATTGAATAGTTCTAGTCTTTCATAGAACTCCTCATTCCAGCTGGATTCCTTCCCGGTCTGGCCTCTCTCTGGCCCTTTGCCTCCCACGCTGCACTTGACGGCAATTCCTCTCTGCCACTGAGGATCAGCTCATCAGTATATCAGCATGTCATCAGTTCTCGGGTACTTGCGGTTGTTTCGAACTGGCAGCCTCAGATCTTCAGGCATCCAAGGCGGCAGCTCTACCAACTGAGCCAGACCTCCTGCTATAATGGGATTTATAATGGGTCCCTTTTAGGGAGAAGGGCAGAATACAAATAAAGTTTATTAATAATAATAATAATAATAATAATAATAATAATAATAATAATAATAATATTATTTACTTCTGAGTAGACATGCATAGGCTTGGGCTCATAATCAGTTAGCAGTGAAATCCTGTGCTTGTCTTCTCAGAAGTTAGTCCCATTGAGTTTAATAAGACTTACTCCCAGGTCATAAAAAATATATAGGAGTTCAACCTCAGAAAGTTTGGGTGAACTAAATGGCAGAACTTAATCCATTTGTGCCTAGCCCACAGGGGTACACATTTGATCCCTGTTGCATGTATGCAGCGTTGGGCAGAAATGGCTTTAGAAGTGACTGTAACTGGTGGACTACTTGAGGAGGCTATTACAAAAATTCTTCTTAGAGCCCAATCCTATGCATATCTACTCAGAAGTAAGTTCCATTGTCAGTGGGGCTTACTCCCTGGTAAGTGTGGATAAGATTGCAGCATTAGTGCCTTAAAAAATCTTACTCCAGAAAGGGATGGAACAAGTTGCAATGCCTGCCCAGAGGAAACAAAGATGCACCTTCGATAGGAATAAGTCTCTTACAGTGCTTTAAAGTGTCATCCCAGCACTTTGAATTGAACCTGGAAACTAATATGTAGCCTGTGCAAATGTGTCAAGATAGGAGTGATATGCTTCTGCACTTATCTCCTATTAATAGTTAGGCCAATGTTTCTCAAACTGCGGGTCAGGACCCACTTTGAGTCAATTTCAGGTGGGTCCCCATTCATTTCAATGTGTATTTTATTTTGATTTATTAGACTTGATGCAACCATGGCGTATGATTGCCTTTGGGGAAATGTTACAGATCTGTACTTTTAACAGGCTACTATGTATATGCTTTTAACAGTAGTCAATGGGGCTTACTCCTGGGCAGGTGTGGGTAGGGTTGCAGCCTTTAGGATGTTTGAGGATTTTTTTTTTAACAGATCAGTCACTGCTTGGGAGGGTTAGGAGGCTTCTTATTTATTTTAAATAAATTTTTAAACTTTTTTCAAACTTTTAATATACCGACTTAAGTGATTTGATTTTGTCATATCAGGGGTTGTAAAAATTTTACTGCTTGGTGATGTCACTTCCAGCCATGACATCACTTCCAGGTTAGTGACCTCACTTCTGGTGGTTCCTAGAAGATTGTCATTCTAAAAAGTGAGACCCGGTGCTAAAAGGTTTGAGAACTTCTGAGTTAGGCTGCAGCATTCTACATCAGCTAAATCTAGTTGTGATGCAATCTTTGTGAGTCAGTCCTATTGTGAGTACTGTGTTATGCACATTTTTATGAACTGCTACTCTTGGAACTTCTACATCAGCGATTTTCAACCACTGTGCCATGGCACACTGGTGTACCACTGATGGTCTGAAGGTGTGCTGCGGGACTTTGTAGGGCAGTTAGGGGATTAGAGCACCATACCAGCAGCATAGTGTGCCTTGTCAATAGTAAAAAAAAGATAGTGTGCCTTGACAATTTTAATGCCTTGTCAGTGTGCCATGAGATGAAAAAGATTGAAAATCACTGTTCTACATTGTCTCAGTAAATCCTCACAGCAACCCAGTGTAAAGAGCATCAACATCTTTCTCATGTGGAGGACTAAGATTGAGTGACAGTGACTTGTCTAAAACCACCCTGTCTGTATATGGTTAAGAGTATTAGGAACACCCTGTCTCACAGCTCATTCTTTTATTTATTATAATCCTTCCCTTCCTCCAGCAAGTTAGGTGATGTACATGGTTTCTCTACTGTTTGAACGAAGGTCTTCTGCATTCCTCCATTAAATCCAACACTTCTACGTAGTGCACTGCACTGGTTGTCAGTGCAGTGCACTATGATATGCAGTGCAGCTATGATATACAATAGCTTTCTTAAAACATCTGGTGATTAGTAACATCAGGTTACTTTTTTAATTTTGCTGCATTTTTAAAAGTATCTTGTAGAAAGAACTGTTTGCTCTGTGCTCTTAAAACTTGGCTGCCAGCTTTCCATTGCTCTGGGCACTGCCTTGGAGATGTGCCAGAACTTGCTTTTGCACAAAACAAGGCAACTTCTGCAAACACTCCTGTAAAGTTATTTTGGTACAAGAAGGACCAACACCCTGGTGAGGAAGGCAGATATCTTGAATTCCCATTTTATAGCTGGGGAATTGAGAGAGAGCACCTTGTCTAACACCAGACCACCCAGTGAGCACCCAGCAGGAATTGCAACCTACAGATGAAAAATCAATATAAAACAGTCATCAGAGACTGGTTCAATCAATCCTCTGTGCCAGTGGTTCTCACACTTTCAGCACTGGGACGCACTTTTAAGAATGAGAATCTGTTTGGACCCACTGGAAGTATTGTCATGACCAGACATGACATCATCAAGCTGGAAAATTTTTAACAATCCCAGGCTGCAATCCTGCCCACACTTACCCAGGAGTAAGTCCCATTTACTATCATCGTTAAAAGTATAGATCTGTAACACTTCCCCAAATGCAGCTACGTACCATGATAGCATTGTCTAATATATTAAAAATAAAATATTGAAATGAATGGGGACCCACCTGAAATTGGTTTGTGACACACTGAGTGGGTCCCAACCTACAGTTTGAGAAACACTGCTCTGTGCTGAAATGAAACTTATACAGAGAGGGGGGCATCCTGACAGGTAAATTGACTGCCAACAATATTATGTGTTGGGTGTCTGTCTTTCAAAAGCAGTAAGCCTGGCTACTTGGTGGGGAACTAGTCTCCTTTATAATTTTATTTTTCTGTATGCTATAAAATATAGACTGTTCTGTTGGCTGTGATTGCTGTTGTGTACACAGAAATGAAACATTTGTTGTTGCCACCCAGAATGCAAATACTCACTTTATATCATATGCACAATATGCAAAGGAGAAGCAGTTTCAGCTTTTTTATGATGAACCTTGCTAACCTCAGCTCTCTTACTTTTTCAACTGTAAGAGGCACTTTTTCAAGTGGGTGCTCCTTTTTTTAGCAGGGGGAGAGTAACTGGCCCACCTCACCCCAGCAGTGTCTATTCTAGTGGCTGTCTGCTGGTATTCTTTTGCATCTTTTTAGATTGTGAGCCCTTTTGGGACAGGGAGCCATTTAGTTATTTGATTTTTCTCTGTAAACTGCTTTGTGAACTTTTAGTTGAAAAGCGGTATATAAATACTGTTAATAATAATAATAATAACTGCAGGATGAATGTCTTGTGCTATAGGTTTAAATACATGGGTAGCTAGATACAGTGGCAGTGAGCTTAAGATTTCCCCAGACTTGAGGAAGGGTATTCCACTGAGTAACCTGGTCAGTGGTGAAAACTGGAAAAATAAAAATGAAAGACTGACTTCTAGGAGGCCTGAATTAAATGCCATAATACTGATTTACTGCAAGGCTCTGTTTTAGCCAAAGCAGTCTTTGAAATTGCATTCTGTAGCCAAAAAGCCCACATCCCTTAAGGGATGTGGTAGAAAAACTATGTGACGCTAAAGTAGATTTCATTGCTGAGAAAAACGTTCAGGTCAATGCCAAGAGGAAGAATTTTGTACACCAATCTCCAGGTGAAAGAATGTGAGAATGGAGTTTATAGTAAGAAGTCTGTACTCTTGAGGTGAAGAAAGGAGGAAGTAATGGTTTCAAGTGCACAAATTGACAGGCGATTGTTTATGGGCCCCTTCTGCATCTACTGTGGGAAAAACTATATTGAGGAATTGGCTTTTCACCGATCTCTTCTGTCTCAGGGGCGGGGGAGCTGTTTAATGTTGCAAGACAGGTGCAGCATCTTAAGGTACTGTTAGATATTGCTTTGCATCCCATGGTCACATTTGGCAATGTTTCCTGTTCTTACTAATGCCACAAGTATTAAATAAGGGGTGTACAGAAAGAAGGTTCTTCAAGCCAATCGAGTTGGGACCAGTTGGAGATTGCACTATAGATATGAATGGTCCTGCTGTGGTGCTTTCTCCTGCTAGAGTTTCACAAATATGTTTGCTTGAGTGGATTATGTATCAGTTGCATTTTTAAAGCAGAACTTTTCCATCTCTTGTTTCTCTCCTGGAGGTATTTTTGTGCTGTCCACAGAAGGGTGTAGAAAAGTTAGCTGAGAGCATTTTATGCTGGCATGCCCCGGCTCTGTGATGCCGGATTACAGGATTCCACTGTTGGCAGCCAGTATGGAGAGGCAGGGAGAGAGAACAGCGAGTGTAAATGGATGAGGAAGTGAGTCAGTGAAATGGCAGGCCCATGAACCACTTGCAAGGAAGTAAAGTTTGCCTGTAAGGTGGAAGTTGCAAAAGACCTTATGGGCCTGCCCCTTCCTCTCCTCCATTTCTCTTTGTTATGTTGACCTTTTAAGCCATCTGAGATTTGAGAAGACACTGCTAACAGGAGCTGGAGCAGAAAAACATATCTTTAAATAGGGAGGGGTTTGGTGTTGGAGTTTGTAGTAAAGTGCAATAAGAACATAAGAGCCGGCTGGATCAGGCCAAAGACCCTTCTAGTCCAGCTTCCTGTATCTCACAGTGGCCCACCAAATGCTTCAGGGAGCAGACAAGGCAACAAGACACAATCTGCATTCTGGTGCCTTCCACTGCATCTGGCATTCTGAGATAGCCTACTTCTGAAATCAGGAGCTTGCACATACCTGTCACGACTTGTAACCCACGATGGACTGTTCCTACAGAAATTTGTCTAATCCCTCTTAAAGGCATCTAGGCAAGATGCCATCACCACTTCCTGTGGCAAGGAGTTTCACAGACTAATTACACGCTGGGTAAAGAAATTTCTTTTGTCTGTCCTATCAATAACGGTGTTTTCCTTAAGTGGAGTTGAATGCAGACTTGTAACCAACCCATTTAGCACTCACTTGGTCACCTACGATGAGTAAGAATTGCAACTAGGCAGGGAAATGTACAATCGTTGATGGTTCCTGCCTTTCAAGCCATTGATGTGTTGCAGATTACTAGCACAGGTGTGTGAGGAGAGGTGTGCAAATAAAATTATTTACAGGCTAGTAACTTCTTTGGGCATTTGCAAGGGTGGCTGAATGAAAGTCAGACACCTATCTACATATGAAATTTGTTCACCAGTCAAAGCACAACTATTTTATGTATTTTGATATCATGTATTACTTTTGCAGTGGTGCCCTGCCCCTGTAGATTCCACATCAGACTAACTCTTCAGAATGTATTGGAGGAATATGCTTTTTATTAATGTTGGAGCTCGGACATGGGAGAGGCAAGAGTCTGAATCATCAGCATCTTCTGAGATGATTCCACTGTCAAAGCTGAGCTGAACTTTTCAGAGAGCTTTATTGGGTTGCACTGAGAAGTCTACTCTATTTTCCCCCCCTTTATTTTTTGTTTGCTTTTTAAGTCAAGTTCCACATGCATTCTCTAGGATTGCAGAAGAGGATGCTTGGATGATGTATCTCTTCATGTGGTACTTGATGTGTTGGAAAGGAAGCCGAATCCTGGGTTGTTTTGGCAGGTCATTGGTGACAATAGTTGTCATTACTCTTAATTAACCTTAATATGTGTGCAGAGCATCTGGCTAAGTGTCAATTACAACAATTTAGAGCACAGACAATGGGAAGGCAGAAAATAACCCATTGTCTTCCTTCTGTGTCATTCATCTTTGGAAATAAGACCCACCTGATGTAAGAGTTTATTCCCCCCCCCCAATTATCATTGATCATGAAGTCCAGACTGATTTGTCCATTCTTTATATAGTAAGTTGTGTGCCTGTATAGATTGTAGCAAGGGTATCTGATGTTATTAATATCTAAACAGTAGCAACATTGGTAGCATTTATCACATGCTTTTGATGTCATTGGTTCAATTGAAGATTGGAGGATAGCAAATGTCACGCCTATTTTTAAAAAGGGAAAGAGGGGGGACCCGGGAAACTATAGGCCGGTCAGCCTAACATCTATACCGGGTAAGATGGTGGAATGCCTCATCAAAGATAGGATCTCAAAACACATAGACGAACAGGCCTTGCTGAGGGAGAGTCAGCATGGCTTCTGTAAGGGTAAGTCTTGCCTCACAAACCTTATAGAATTCTTTGAAAAGGTCAACAGGCATGTGGATGCGGGAGAACCCGTGGACATTATATATCTGGACTTTCAGAAGGCGTTTGACACGGTCCCTCACCAAAGGCTACTGAAAAAACTCCACAGTCAGGGAATTAGAGGACAGGTCCTCTCGTGGATTGAGAACTGGTTGGAGGCCAGGAAGCAGAGAGTGGGTGTCAATGGGCAATTTTCACAATGGAGAGAGGTGAAAAGCGGTGTGCCCCAAGGATCTGTCCTGGAACCGGTGCTTTTCAACCTCTTCATAAATGACCTGGAGACAGGGTTGAGCAGTGAAGTGGCTAAGTTTGCAGATGACACCAAACTTTTCCGAGTGGTAAAGACCAGAAGTGATTGTGAGGAGCTCCAGAAGGATCTCTCCAGACTGGCAGAATGGGCAGCAAAATGGCAGATGCGCTTCAATGTCGGTAAGTGTAAAGTCATGCACATTGGGGCAAAAAATCAAAACTTTAGATATAGGCTGATGGGTTCTGAGCTGTCTGTGACAGATCAGGAGAGAGATCTTGGGGTGGTGGTGGACAGGTCGATGAAAGTGTCGACCCAATGTGCGGCAGCAGTGAAGAAGGCCAATTCTATGCTTGGGATCATTAGGAAGGGTATTGAGAACAAAACGGTTAGTATTATAATGCCGTTGTACAAATCTATGGTAAGGCCACACCTGGAGTATTGTGTCCAGTTCTGGTCGCCGCATCTCAAAAAAGACATAGTGGAAATGGAAAAGGTGCAAAAGAGAGCGACTAAGATGATTACGGGGCTGGGGCACCTTCCTTATGAGGAAAGGCTACGGCGTTTGGGCCTCTTCAGCCTAGAAAAGAGACGCTTGAGGGGGGACATGATTGAGACATACAAAATTATGCAGGGGATGGACAGAGTGGATAGGGAGATGCTCTTTACACTCTCACATAATACCAGAACCAGGGGACATCCACTAAAATTGAGTGTTGGGCGGGTTAGGACAGACAAAAGAAAATATTTCTTTACTCAGCGCGTGGTCGGTCTGTGGAACTCCTTGCCACAGGATGTGGTGCTGGCGTCTAGCCTAGACGCCTTTAAAAGGGGATTGGACGAGTTTCTGGAGGAAAAATCCATTATGGGGTACAAGCCATGATGTGTATGCGCAACCTCCTGATTTTAGGAATGGGTTAAGTCAGAATGCCAGATGTAGGGGAGAGCACCAGGATGAGGTCTCTTGTTATCTGGTGTGCTCCCTGGGGCATTTGGTGGGCCGCTGTGAGATACAGGAAGCTGGACTAGATGGGCCTATGGCCTGATCCAGTGGGGCTGTTCTTATGTTCTTATGTTCTTAATTCACATTGGTTCGTTTTAGCTGCAATTGTTGCTATAATTCTTTTTACTTCTAAGGTTTGAGAATTACTTAATGGTATCCTTGTGTAATGTCTGAAATTTCACAGTTGCATACTTGAGTTGGAATTGTGGTTTTGAGTGTGGTGGATGGTGGCTGCTTCAGATACAAGTGTCATTTCTGGATATGGGGAGCTTTTGAGCTTTCTTGGATTCCTTGGCTGCATGCTGTGAAATGTTTAGGTACTTTCCTTCACCTTCCTCTCTTTGTCTGCTGTACCTTACTCGATGCCAGAGGTCTGCTTTGGTGCTTACAGAGTGCTTCTTAAGCAGTTTTCATAGAAGAAAGGCTTGCCTTTCACTGGGAAATTCCTGAACAGGGATGATAGCTTTTAATTATTATGAAAACCTCTGAACTGATCAGGTCCTGCTTTTTAAGGACCTCTGCTCTTGGGGGAAGTCTAATTTGGCCAGCTTCTTCAGATAGTTCTGGCACGATCTCTTCTCGCTCTAAATTAAAGTCTTCCATTTGAGGATGTGGATATTGAGAAATGAAAGAACCACTGAGATGTACTATCTGAGCAGGTGTAAAAGAGATTATGATAGCACCATTCAGAATGTCCTGACTATCTTGCTGCTGTTTTAGTGATTGAGCTCCTCCTTTTTCGATGGCGAGAGTAGCTCTTCTTCCTCTTAAAGCTCAGCATGGAGTAAAAAGAATTATCAGTAGGTGTGTGGTGGGATTTATTGTGAGATGGGGAGCTGAAAACTCTCTACATTTTGGACTAGAACCAGATGCAATAGTGATTGAAAATCACAGCTGTTATAGAACCTGGGAAAGGCTGCCCTGTGAAATGACCTAATAATGCTTTTCTTGTTATATATCATTTAAATAGTGCTTCTGTGTGCAGGGTGAATTATGCTCCAATCAAACTTCCATCTAGCCTCAGTTGCTTCTGTAAGGCTTGTCCTTTGGTTTTCTGGTCAGTTTGTTTAAAGCTGCATTGTGCATTCCAGTATGAAAACTAGAATTGGACTTTAGACCTTGGCAAACTGAACCTAAATAGAATTAGACCTTGTACCTTGGCAAACTGAACCACGTTGTTAAGTAAGGGTGGGAAAATAAAAAGGATCATGGCTAATAATAAGCAGATGGCAAGTTTCATTGGGCTCCTTCTAACGAAACAATGCATCCTGATGAGTCACTGATGAAGAGAACATTCTGCTTGCAGCAGGGGCAGGGCACATATACACAGGACTTCTTTAACGCAAAGAGTTGTCTCTTGTTTCAGACAGGCTCATTTTCTCTGGGCAGTAGACTAATGGCTTACAGTACATATGACCAGCTGGCAATGTCTGTTGCTTTCTTGCCATTATAGACAAAAGCCAAAGCCCCTGAGTTTAGGGAGATGAAATGCTCACGCTTCCATCTCCATAACTTAAAGACTGAATTCAGGACTTCTATAATATATCAAGTTGCTAAATTGAACAAAGATTTCTTTTCCCTGTGGACTAGTGCAGGGGCTGCACAATTCCTTGGAGCATTAAAAAAAAATGGAGGGGGGTTTTGCACACTTGCTTCTAATATGTTGGAGGAAAACTCGATGATGATGAATGTCGAGGTAGAAAATGCACTGAAAATGTAGGCACTTCTTTTGTCAATAACGAAAACTAAACTACAGTGTACGCCCTGGGTATCCATGGATCTGCCATCCACAGATGTGATTCACTTCAGATGCCATGGATACAAGAAGAAGCCACTTCCGGTTTGCTTGTCAAACCAGAAGTGGCTGTGGGTTTGCATATCCGTGGGGGGTCCTAGAACTGATCCCCCATGAATAAAAAGGGCAAACTGTAATAAGATGATTTTATGTTAGCTCTGTTTATGTGTGATCTTGCATAGAAACTATCCAAATGTGAGTTTCTTGAAATATGACCTGCCCATCATGTTATCCAGATTGCCCTGCATCTTGCAATCTGAATGGTCCTTACCTTTACTTACCCACATTTGAATGGACCTTACTTTTACTTACCCACATTTCTACAGCCAAAAATATTAAATTGGTCAGTATTAGTTTCCAGTCTCTTCATCTTATCAAAAATTAAACATGCTCTTCTCCCGTATTGGTAGCTCAGTTTGAGGTGCGATTGACAATAGTGACCAATGTGCAATTTTAGGGTTGTTGCAGCAGCAAACCTTTTGAAACCATTGTTTAAGGTTTTGTTAGAGGTCCATGCTTCAATTTGATTCTGTTATCAAGTTTTTATAAGGGTGAAGATAGCCCTGCTTGATGAATTTCTGAGCATTCATTTTATGTTCCAGGTATTTTTTCTTTTTTAATTTAAAAGGTGCATAGCAGTCTCTCCAGCCAATGAATTTAAAACAATCTGATGCATTACACTGGCAGAAATTTGAGGGTGGGTCCTGGGGTCCACAAATATTTGACTTGGCTCAACTCGGTGACAAGCAGTTACACTGTTATTGCTGCAACTCTTCCGTCTGTCCTGTGACACGTAAGGGAGCTCTGAGGAGAGATGGAATTCCGTGTTGTGCGGAAAGCATTTTGGAATATTCAAAGTGTGAGAAGCTTATGTTGTTTCTGTCTTCTTCAGTGTACAGTGTGACATGAGATCTCCCTGTCGGTTCCTCAAGATTCTTTGGCATATGTGGATGACTCTGGAGAGGCAGGATGAGAGCTCATGTTGCACTGAGCTTAGGAGAGGGCAGAAGCTTCTGACAGCCCCAAAGATCACTGTGCTTTATCTTCATCCCTGGTGCCCTCTAGTCACATCCAGCAGATTATTGACCTTGTTTGGTTAATTTCAAATGGCTAGTGATTGTTGTCTGTTCCTTTTCTGTATGAAAAACTGTTCTCTTTCAGTAAAGAATGTTTTAAGTAAAAAAGGAGATCCTGGAAAAGATGATTTCAAAATATTTTTAATAACAGATCTAACAAAAGAAAAGTGTGATTTTGGGCACACGAAACATGCATGAGCGCACATGCGGAAGTTTAAACTATCTGCTTATTTGTTTTTCAGGTGCTGTACCTAAGTGGACCTCCAGAATCCCTTTTGAACTTGCAGAGGATAAAGAAGGCCATCTAAGCGACTGAAACGGAAGTGTCTTTCATCTTGGCATGGACTATATTGAAGAGTGAAGAAAGCCTTTTGCTGGCCCTAGGACCAGCAATGGGTTGGTGGTTAATCTGATTTATTTTATTTTTTTAATCCCTGGGAGGACAGACTGAGCCATGAGTTTGCAGGCTCAGCCAAAGACTTCAGGCAAGCGGGCTGGGAAGAGGATTGCAGTTTATAGCGAACAAGGTGTCTCGCTTAAAGAAGCCCAACAGCAACAGCTGAAAGGCCAGTTTTATGGCCATGTGGGGAACGTGCCCTCGTCCCAGGCTATGGAGCTTTCCAAATCAGACGTCTTCAGTGGAGTCCCTAGCAGTGCTGCTTTGTTGAACTCTATCTATGCTCAAAGGGGTGAGGCGAGGATGAACCCCCAGCATTTGGCTGCTACCAAGTGGCAGAACTTCCCGCTTGGGAGCCGGATGCCCGAGCGGAGTGAAGCCGGTTGGCAGCCTCAGCATGGAGGATGGAATCATGGGATGTCTTACGGCGGCAACCAGAAAATGGGGCACCCCAATGCTTGCGTCCCTGGTTTCTACGGTCACCCGGATGCCCTGAAAAGAAATCGGGAGAAAGATGGGGTGATGTCCCAGCTGGAGCTGTGTGCTGACGATCTCCAGCAGATGATGACTCAGAAAGCTCAGATGGAACAGCAGGCGTTGGCTATGCAGCAAGCACAGTTGAATTCTTTTCAGCAGCAGCAGCAACAGCAACAGCAGCAGCAGCAGCAGCAACAACCACAGCAGAACCAGACGCTGCCTTTGCAGCCTTTCCAGCTGGCATTTGGCCACCAGGGCCAGAAGCAGGGGCTCCCTGAGCTGTTGCATGTGTTCCAGCAGGCGCCTGCTTCTTCCAGCCCAGCTTTTGCCGTCCAGCAGAAACAACAGCCTCTTCCACAGATGCAGCTTTTTGAAAACTTTTATCCACAGCAGCAGCATCCGCAGCACCTTCACCGGCAGGCTGCAGTGCAAGCCTTTGGCATTCAGCAGCCTGCCTCAGTTGCACAGCCTCATGTAGCTGCCCCACCCCAGCCCTCTCAGCATCACATGGTCTCCCATCAGTTCCACCCTGTTCCCGAACGGAACCAGGAACTGCTGAAGGCCTTAACGGAACACAACCCACAAACTGTACTACCTCAGGCCCAGATCCTCCTTCCAAGGAGGTCACGGAGACTCTCTAAGGAAGGGGTCCCACCAGCATCTTCTGCAGAAGACGCATTGGTGTCCAAACCAGCTGAAGAATACCCTGGGAATGTGTTGCCACACCACTGGCAAGCTCAGCAGCACCCAGAAGTCCAGTTTCGACATCCTTCTGAAATCTTCAGTCACAACAAGGAGAGTTTTTCACAGCTGAACAGAGCAAAGCCAGAACATGGGGGGATGCCAGCTGGAAGTCAGTCCAACCAGCCTGAAATGGAAAAAGTGGGTGTCTATGAGACTGCCAGAGAGGGAGACAAGCAGGCAGTTGTAACAGATGGGCTAATCCAACGAACTACTGACTTTGGTGGGGTCAGAGGTGGTGTGATCCAGAGCACCCGCAGGCGACGACATGTTTCTCAAGAATCTAACTTGCTAACTTTGGCTCAGAAGGCAGTGGAGCTGGCTTCTCTTCAGCATGTCAAGGTAGGTGGTGTGTCTCCACTACCATGTTGCAATGCATTGCCACTCCTTACTGATTGCAACCTTTCAATGTTGGCAGCCATTGATGATCCCTCAGAATCCACTTGAGGTGACATCGCCTTCCTGTCCAAAGGTTGTTGTAGTTGGTAAGGAGCAGTTATCAAGTGAGTGCTGTATGCAGTTTCTGGGAAAGAAGTGATCTCTTGTTCCAGAAGTCACAGCTATCGTTGCGGTTTACTCTAGGTATAGTGACATAGATCAGCTGTTCTCAAACTGTGGGTCCAGGACCCACCACTGGATCATGACCCGATTTCGGGTGGTTCGCAAAACCGACAGGGCAGATTAGGCTGTGTGTGTTAAGAGTTAAACAAGCTGCTACTTGGGGGGGAGAACTGCTGCCTAATTACCATTGTAGCCACACCCCTTGGCATTTGTAAACCAGGCAGCAGCCTCTAGGGCCTCTAAAAAGTTTGAGAACCACTGACGAAGGTAACGTCATGCGGATCGTGACTCTGACATCATAGCCAAATACCTTGCAAGACCTTCCCATACTCAGCTGAACCACATGGGGAAATTTTTTTTTTTTGCACAGCCTTTCTGTTTTCCCTCTAATTTCCAGAGGAGTGTTTGTCCATCGCTTTCAGAACACATCTCTGGCAATTGAAGGGGAAAAAAGAACAGCCAACCATTCCTCACAACAGCTGGGCTAGCTCTATCACTCTGTTCCATGGAATGGGCTTAGGCTATCAATTGCTTCAACTGTGCCAAGTGAGAGGATGATGATCTCCCTCAGCCTTCTTTTTAACCTCTAACCCATTGTTTCTCAAACTGTAGGACATGAGCCAATTTCAGGTGGGTCCCCATTCATTTCAATGTTTTATTTTTAGTATATTAGACTTGATGCCAACATGGTATGTGACTGCATTTGGGAAGATCTGTACTTTTAACAGGCTACAGTGTATATGCTTTTAACAATGATAGTCAATGGGGCTTAGTCTTGGGTTAGTGTGGATAGGATTGCAGCCTGAGATTGTTAAAAAAATGTTCCTGCTTCCAGCCATGACATCGCTTCTGGTGGGTTTTAACAGATTATCATTCTAATAAGTGGGTCCTAGCCCAAAAAGTTTGAGAACCACTTCTCTAAGCCTTTTTTAAAGCCACAGTGTTTAGGATTGCTCTGTTTTACTTGTTAAAAGGGAAAGAAAGCTAGCCTATAGCTGCAGAAGGGGCAGCTCTAAATGTACTGGCAATTTCAACAAGTGCTTGAGCAACCAGAATAGTTTTGACTGGGATTTTTTAGCAGTCAGAGGACAACTAGTTGGCTTTTGAGTGTGGATTTGTGGCTTGTTCAGTAATCTACATCCTTCAGACTAATTGGCCTTTTGCAGGAGTTACTAAGAGTAGAGAGAAGAACATGTGCTCAGAGGAGGGAGAAGTAGCGAGAGTATGCTGGCAAGCCTGGCCAGCATAGCAACATGTTGTGGAGCTGCATTGACCACGAGTACAGTGTTTTGCAGCAACAAACACTGTAAGTAGGGAGAGATCCATTGGACATCCACTATTGATCACAAGGAGGCTTTCTTCCTCTAGTACTGCATTGTCACTGCAGACAAGTGCAGTACTCATGATTGGCAGGAAGGTGGGTCTGGGGGGTGTAGGATGGGATTTCCTGGGATTTAAGGAATAAGGATGGGATTTCCTGGCAGGCTGTCACTGCCCCCTCCCCTGACCTTGTGCACTTCATCCTACTTAAGTAATGTCTGAAAATAAAAGAGTTATTGTGTTTTTTGTCCTATAGATTAGTCAAGGGCTTGAAGAATACTCAGCAGTTTAGTACAATGGTTAGTGTATTGTACTTGTACTGAAGAGTTCTACATTTCAAGTCATGGCTTAGCTATGAAGCTCACTAGGTGGTCTTGGAGAAATTACCATCCCTTAGCCTTCTTCTGAGGATAACCTGGAATAACTCTATGTATGCCAGCAGTAGAAAGATGGAATGTAAACTTTAACAATAACTGAGAGGGAGGATTGGAGAATAATATGCAAGGCCATTGGGACAAGGAACAAGGAAGGAGAGAATCAGTGCATAGGAGCAGGGTGCAGTTTGGGAGCTAAAAGACATGATAGGTCATGTGGCTTTGTTACATTACGCTTGCGTGGTGGGACATGCACAGAATGTTCTAGTATTTGCATTGCATGTTGTAAGATGTCCATATAGTAGGAATTCTGGTTCTTTTAAAATGCAAGCTATATATTTAAAAAGCCAAACGTAACTCTTAAGTTGCAAGCTGATTGCATCCTGAAAAAATGCTGGAAAGCACACCTGTTCTAGAAAATAACTTACTGTTTAGCCACATGGTGGTGCTGTTACAAGACTGTTTTATTGCCTGAACAGGAAGTGGGAATTGCTTCACTCTAAAGTTTCCTCTTAAAAAATGGTTCCCAATGGTTTAACAACCCTTAACTGATGAAGAAAATGTTTTTTAAAAGTATTAGCATTAACTTATAGTAGCTGTAATTATATTTCTATATGCCTGGGAAGCACGGCCAACCTGTTCTCAATTTTTGAGAAAATTTGTATTTTGCAAGTAGTGGAGTGTCTGGATCGCCATTTTTCCTTTTACAAAAAAAAAAAAAATGTTTAGAACAGTGTTTCTCAAGGTTTGTCCTCCGCCTCCATGTGAAGTGTTATATGGTCCACCTATTTGAAGTACCACCAGAAGTAATTGGTGATATCACCAGTCACTTCTGTGTTAGAAGGTCAAATGCAATGTGACAAGCACCAGTAAGAGTGAATGAGAATGGGAGGACTTTTTTGATAGCAGAAAAGCATGCTTTAGAGCTCTGCCCACCAAGTGGAGTCTCCTTCCACTGTTTGTTGCATCATGTTCCCGTGGTGTGAAAGGTGTCCAAGGATCCTGCAAATACCACCACAAATACCACCACAAATACCACCACAAATACTACTGGTAGTACTTGTACCACTGGTTGAGAAACACTGGTTAGAACTTTCACTATTTTGTGATCTACATTTTAACTTTCCCTTTATGATGGTGTTCCCACTGATATTGCCCTTTAAAAATAGGTTTGGTTGTACAGTATGGATTAATTATGAATCTGAAACATTAATCTAGATTGGCCGTCTGTGGTACCATAACTGGAATTAATTATTTTTTCAAGACTAGTTGAACTCAAATGTAACCAGACAATCTTACGCTCTGATAAGCTCCATTTCAAGATGAGAGCTACGTGGGGGTAGACTTTTCCAGCCCGTATGAACAGTGCAAAAGGTATGACTCTCAGGATGTCAGTGGGAAAGCTAGATCAGGCAGAAGTTGATACAGTCTAAGAAAAAAACCCATGCTTGAGCAAGCAGAATGATTTGTTTATTTACTTATTTACAGCACTCTCACCTTTCCTTTCTTCCCAAGGGGGGGCCCAAGGTGGCTTACAAAAAACAAATGCAAAAGATAATAAAATAACAATT
This sequence comes from Tiliqua scincoides, assembly GCF_035046505.1. NCBI lineage: Eukaryota > Metazoa > Chordata > Lepidosauria > Squamata > Scincidae > Tiliqua > Tiliqua scincoides. The sequence continues at coordinate 17,330,757 of NC_089821.1, forward strand.
AAAAACCTATTACACTTTATGCTACAAGTTCATAAAACAATCTTAAAACAACCATAAAACACAATGGAAATGAAACAGAAGATCAGCAAATACTGAATAATCAGTATCTTCTGAGATGATACTGCAGACACCACACACCAGCTGAACAAGATCTGTTCTCAACATTGGAGAATTTTTTTTAGGGGGGGGAGACAATTTAAGGGGGGGTGGGGCAATTGGCTATCTTGTGAAACCCCTAGTACAGCGGTTCTCAAAAAAAATTCCCCAAACTTCTCTAAGGCTGCAATCCTAGCCACACTCACCCAGGAGTAAACCTCATTGACAATCATTGTTAAAAGCATATACATAGTAGCCTGTTAAAAGTACAGAGCTGTCACATTTCCTCAGATGCAGTCACATGCCATGGTAGAATCAAGTCTAATAGATTAAAAATAAAATACACATTGTAAGGAATGGAAACCCACCAGAAATTGGGTCGCAATCCACCTAATGGGTCCCCACCCATAGTTTGAGAAACACTGTTCTATCTCATAAGCGTCTTCAACATCCGGTGTGTGTTGCACTAATCTGTACTTTATTCCTGCTGATATGGTATACCAGGGGTGAACAAACCCTGGCCTGGGGGCCATTTGTGGCCATTGGGGGTCCCCCAATTCTGTCCGCAGGAAGCCCCCAGTCTCCAATGTGCCTTTGACCCTTCAGAGGCTGTTGGAACCCACGCTGGCCCACAACTGCTGGTTATGACCACCAGATGCGAGCTGTGGGCCTGTTGCCTCTGAACAACTTACTTCTCCATGTGTTTCTGGCTTGGTCTGTATGTTTTCACTATGCAAGAGGTGTGTAGCAAACAGTTCATAGTTCTGATGTGGTTCTACATGCCTGTATTATAGTTCTCATGCGTATTACAAATAGGCTCCGTAAAATTCATTCATTCATATAAGTTCCATCTCTAATGTATTCATTTATGTGAATTTATTCAAATTTGAAATGTAAATGAATTCTTTTTCCCCTGCCTCTGACACAGTGTCAGAGAGATGATGTGGCCCTCCTGCCGAAAAGTTTGCACGCCCCTGCCGGTATACAATACCTCTTTAGACAACTAGTGCCTGCAAATTCTGTCATTTTCTCTCGTCTTGTACCATGTTATCCGTCAGCAAATTTTAACGTCTTTTAAATATTGAAAGGAAGAAGGATAGTCCTTTTATCTTATTTGGTACTTGCTAGTAGAAGACAGCAGCAGTTTTTTTAACCTATCAGCTCCTTAGACCTTTCCAGATTTTGAATGTACTTCTTGGTGCTTCAGAGACTTGATGTGCACATGGTTATTTTATTCAAAGGAACCAGAGACTTCAGAAGAAATGAACAAGAGTGAGGTGGAGGCAACAGCACCCAGAAGCATTGTTGAATTCGCTGGTTCTTCTCCAGCCCCAAAGAGAGCGCGGGAGGATAGCAGCCTTGTACCTCTCATCATTCCTGTGTCTGTGCCAGTGAGGCGACTGGACCCCCAAGATGTTGGAAGAGAGAAGGGTGAGGAAGGAAAGCTGCAGCGGTTCATAGTGAACGACCATGGCCCTTCTGAAAGCAAGCCTTCGGTAATAGTCACCCGGAGGAGGTCCAATCGCAACTTCAACACAGACATGTCAGCTCAGGTGGGTCGGTGTTTAGAATACTTGGGAGGGTGGAAGCCTGGGAGCTAGCTGGGTCTTCCTGTCCCTTCCTTCTTTGTGCACTTTCTTTGCAGAGCAGGTTAAGTTTTGTTTATTCAGGTCATCCTTCTTTTCTGCCCAGAATACAATGCAAGGCTGTGTTACATTGAAATCTATTTTAAAGTGAGGTTTAACCGCAGGTGGCAGGCAGCTTATAAGTTACCTAGTCTCTGTGGTAGTGTATGCTGGGTTCTTTCTTAGGGTTCATCATGCTGATTCTATACAGGGTTGGGACTGTTTTTGAGATCAGCCATGATATTCACTTTAGTTCCAGCCTTGAAAGAAGATTGCAATCCTGGTTTTAAATATGATCAGAGCTACTTGATCTAGCTTCTTTTCAGCTCCGATGGCTAAACTGTAGGGCTTCTGTCTGTATCTGGAGTTAAGAGTGGTAAAGCAGTGACTCTGTAGCACAGGGGTGTCAAATATAAGACCTGGGGGCCGGTTGTGGCCCATGGAAGCTTTTTATCCTACCCATTGGCTCTCAGCTACTGAGCAGTGCTGAGTTTCTTATGTTCTTATGAGCTTCTTATGTTACTGCTGAAAGGGCAGCCCACGTGAAAATTGGGCTCTTCCATATTTTGAAATATGATCAAGATTTGTGTATTTTCTCTTCTGTCATTTGTAGCTAATGAGTTCTTAAGTGAGAAAAAGTGCCTATTTTTTAGTATGTCCTGTTTAATGGCATCACTTTCTGCCTAATAACATCACCTCCTGCCATCAGCAGGCATGATGAATGCTGTTCAGCCCTCTGTATGAAACGAGTTTGACACCCCTTCTGTAGCAGGTCAAAGGAAAGCGCCCCAGTATTAGAAGTTTGATGTTGAATAACTTTCATTTCAAAAGGAGTCCTTTTCGCTGAGATTTTTTTATGCCATGGATAGGTGAATTATTTTTTAAATTGTGTATCCATGCTTTTTTGCAGGAACACAGGGCCATGTCAGATGCTACACTTTCAAACAGGGAAGGCTATTCTGTGTTGGAAGAAACCTTGAAAAATAGATATAGGTTGTCATTTGCACAAGTGACAGCCTGTGGCTGTGTTTAATGGTTTCTCCTTGCAAAATTACATTTTGTGATATGCAGAATTCTTTGCACGGTGCTTTTCTACACTGAGTATACCCTGGGAAACCACAGTCAGCCTTGCTCCGATTGTTTCACTTAGGCCTTCATAGAACACTATGATTATGTTAGCTAGATAAATGGCATAGGTCCAAATCCTAACCAACTTTCCAGCACTGACATAGCTGTGCCGATGGGGCATGTGCTGCATCCTGCAGTTGGGTGGCACTCACGGAGGTCTCCTCAAAGTAAGGGAATGTTTATTTCCTTACCTAGGACCTACATTGCCCTTATGTCAGTACTGGAAAGTGGGTTAGGATTGCACCCTAAGGATACAGTTCTTAACCTCTTTAGTGCTAAAGTACTGCATAAGTTGATGGTGCTGTTTATTATTGCCCATGTAATATCTCAAAATGTGCATATTGAGGGCTTTATTTACCTTATGATTCATGTTTGGGGGGAAAAATAAGTAACTGAAGCTCATGAAATTTATGATATGGAATTTGTTTCCTTTTTGTAGCATGAAGGTGCTGCTCCAAAAGAAGAAGTGGAAGGTTTTTCCCGGAAGGCAAAGCAGCGGCCCAGACCAGAGCCCCTCTTCATACCCCCGAAAGCTGGCACCTTCATTGCTCCCCCAGTGTATTCCAACATCACGCCCTACCAGAGCCACTTGCGCTCACCTGTCCGCCTGGCAGATCATCCTTCTGATAGGAACTTTGAGCTCCCTCCTTATACTCCCCCACCTATCCTCAGCCCTGTGCGCGAAGGTTCAGGACTGTATTTCAACGCTATCCTTTCTGCTAACAGTAATGCAGTTCCACCTCCCATCACTCCTAAAAGTTCGCACCGAACTCTGCTCCGATCCAGTAAGTTTCTGTGTTTTTTGTCTTTTGGGGGTGGAATGGGAAGATCATCAGGGCTACAGAAAACCATGGTTGCCATTTGAGGATTGCGTTCCTAAATTGTGGACTGTTCTGGCATGGCTAATTCCAATCCTGCCTTATTCAGGATATACTTATTTAGTAAAGTTGGGGTGCATGCATTCTGGTTATACCATAGTAACTTCCAACGTTGTTGAAACAGAATACAGTGTATCATAGTTGCATTTGACAGGATGCCATACCAAAATGTTACACGATAAAGTGGTGGTCTTAAGACTTTCCCTGCTTCTACCAAGATATCATTTGGCAAAAGATGGTGGTATGGTAGAGAGACTTGAGTGTACAACTCTCCTTTAAATTCATGTTTAAATTAAATCCATATTGGTTGTAATGGTGATATACATTCTGAGCAGAAAATAGAGGTATTAATTGATGTTTTGATTTTCAGATAGTGCAGAAGTTACCCCTCCTGTCCTTACAGTAATGGGAGAGGCTACACCTGTCAGTATTGAACCGTAAGTGTGCAGTTAAAAAAGATGACCACTACAACCATCTAAATCTACAGAGCATCCCATACAGAGGCCTTCCCCCTCTAATGGGCAGAAAGTGGGAGTGAAGCAACCTTTAAACATGTGTTCCTGTTTCTTGGGTGTGGGGGAGCTGTGTCCTTCCGGCTGCTCTTTCCCTGGTACCAGCACTTGTTTTCCTCTCTACCTTGCCTTTATGAATTTAAGCCCCAAATGCCGCCCAAATATGTGGGCTGCCCTTTCAGCAGTGACATCTCAGCACAGCTCAGAAGCTGAGAGTAGCTGGAAGAGCCTGAGGGTCAGATAAAGAGCTCCCAAGGGCCACATCCAGCATGCAGGTCTTACGTTTGATAACCCTGTTCTAGACGGTAGTTGCTACAATGCATTCTTACCGCTTTGCGCTATGAATGGAAATACGCAGTTCAGTCTGAACTGTGTAGTGCAAAGTTGTCGGGCATCAGGTGTTCATGAACTACTTTTTCTTTTGTACAAGAACCACCAAGGCCTGCCAGCCATTCACTGCTGGCTGTGTTCCCCCTGGCAGCAGTTGCTAGATTCAAATGATGGCAGAGCAGAAGCTTTACAAAAACTTTTGGTTTGCACCATCTGGCCTCACAAATGTTTAATTAGCTGACAATTACATATACATTTTAATGAGAACACACAGTGAAGGTTCTTGCATTATTTGGAGCCAAGGAATGAAAAGGAATCTCTGCGCACAGAGGCAGTACACCTCTGAAGACCAGAAGTTGGCATCTGTAAAGCTACACTTGATACAGTGCAAGTTTCTATTTCTTGGTGTGATTTTTCATGGTAGTGGTTAGTTCCTGAACATCACAATGTTCTTGTATTCCAATAACCTGTTTACTGAGAAGTGTTGTTATGAGACAAAGAGAAGCTGTTGGTTGTGGCTTTCAAGGCAGCTTCTGAGCTGTTGTAGATTCTAGTGCGTACTGCCTGGTTCACCAAGGGAAAGCATTAATGCTACTGCAATACCCAAAGAACAAGTCAAAGGTGGTGTTCTAAATCTTTTCCCACTGATGGTTGCTGAGCACAGAGAACACACATCCCAGAGCAACATGGCAGGCAGGAGGACAGAGGTTCCCAAACTCTCCAGGAGAGTTGGAACCTTTGTAAGTTGGTGCTGAGGGTGGGGCAGTAACGGCACCTCCAGAATGTAGCACCACTATGAAAAAGAGTTCTTAAAAAACTTAGTGGGAGTAGTGCCATCCCTTCTTTAGGGTGCAGGGGGCATGGGCCCCTTTGCAGGCCTCCCTGTCTCAAAAGTCTCCCTAACTGATCACAACCCACTTGCAGTTTTTGGTTGCATTTGGGAGCTGTTTTGAGGCGTGGGAAGGCCCGCAGAGAGGGCTACAGGCCGCTGCACTCTCCAGAGGGCTGGCACTATCTTTAGTAAGTAAAAACTACTTTTTTTCAGTGGCAAAGATGAGATCCTGGAGGTGCTGCTGCCAAGACATCACCATGTCCCTTAAGGGAGTAGAGACCAGGTTCCTTAGTGGGGGGATTGCGATATCCCAGTTTGGGAATCTCTGCATGTAGGGAGTAAGAGTTTAGAATTACTTTGGAATCTTCAGCACAGCCCCTTCTTCTTCGTCCCTGGTCTCAAAACGGTGTGTCATAATGTGCAAGTTGATCACTGTTCTAGACGGCGTTCTAAATTGGAGCTGATGTGTTCTAAATAGACAGGTGAATTTAATAAGAACCTAACACATCTTGAGAAAGTTTAGGAAATTTGCATTGGTGCTGCTGATACTTCTCCAGAAATTGGTAAACTGTTGATCAGTGGACATTCTTTCCGTTTCATTGCAATATGAATGAAGAAGCAGTGCAAATGTGCATTGCATGGCAGATGTACTTCTGCCTGTGCAGTTGATCTCGCTCTGGAAAGGGAGTCTGTGTGCATGTCTCCCACTGTGGGACTGAGAGGGCTGTGGGTGGTAGGTAACACCTTCCCCCCTCCCCCCAAGATTGGCAGTGCAGCAGGGATAGTGGAGCTTGGATGTGATCCTTCAAGCCTTGAAATCTGCCAACAGCTGCTTCAGGGTGAAGCAAAGGCTACTGAAAAATCTCCACAGTCAAGGAATTAGAGGGCAGGTCCTCTCCTGGATTGAGACCTGGTTGAAGACCAGGAAACAGAGAGTGGGTGTTAATAGACAATTTTCACAGTGGAGGGAGGTGAAAAGCGGTGTGCCCCAAGGATCTGTCCTGGGACTGGTGCTCTTCAACCTCTTCATAAATGACCTTTAGACGGGGTGAGCAGTGAGGTGGCAAAGTTTGCAGACGACACCAAACTTTTCCGAGTGGTGAAGACCAGAAGTGATTGTGAGGAGCTCCAGAAGGATCTCTCCAAACTGGCAGAATGGGCAGCAAAATGGCAGGTGCGTTTCAGTGTAAGTAAGTGTAAAGTCATGCACATTGGGGCAAAAAATCAAAACTTCGCATATAGGCTGATGGGTTCAGAGCTGTCTGACAGATCAGGAGAAAGATCTTGGGGTGGTGGTGGTGGACAGGTCGATGAAAGTGTTGACCCAATGTGCGGCGGCAGTGAAGAAGGCCAATTCTATGCTTGGGATCATTAGAAAAGGTATTGAGAACAAAACGGCTAATACTATAATGCCGTTGTACAAATCGATGGTAAGGCCACACCTGGAGTATTGCGTCCAGTTCTGGTCGCCACATCTCAAAAAGGATTTAGGGGAAATGGAAGGTGCAAAAGAGAGCGACTAAGATGATTACTGGGCTGGGGCACCTTCCTTATGAGGAAAGGCTACAGCGTTTGGGCCTCTTCAGCCTAGAAAAGAGATGCCTGAGGGGGGACATGATTGAGACATACAAAATTATGCATGGGAAGGATAAAGTGGGTAGAAAGATGCTCTTTGCACTCTCACATAACACTAGAACCAGGGGACAGCCACTAAAATTGAGTGTTGGGAGGGTTAGGACAGACAAAAGAAAATATTTCTTTACTCAGCGTGTGGTTGGTCTGTGGAACTCCTTGCCACAGGATGTGGTGACAGCATCTGGCCTGGATGCCTTTAAAAGGGGATTGGACAAGTTTCTGGAGGAAAAATCCATTACGGGGTACAAGCCATGATGTGTATGTGCAACCTCCTGATTAGAAATGGGCTATGTCAGAATGCCAGATGCAAGGGAGGGCACCAGGATGAGGTCTCTTGTTATCTGGTGTGCTCCCTTGGGCATTTGGTGGGCCACTGTGAGATATAGGAAGCTGGACTGGATGGGCCTATGGCCTGATCCAGTGGGGCTGTTCTTATGTGAACTGCAGTATTGGGGGAGGAACAGATGGTTTTCAGTGCAGGCCCAGTCAGGGTTGCCCCCCCCCCCCCGTCACACTTTCGTATGTGTTGGAAGTTCCAGTTGGAAGTGAGTCTTTAACAGTATGTTTTTGCAAGTGTCTTGTTTGGGCCTTGGCCAGTCTTCAAATTAACAGGTTATTCATCTGATACTTAAAATAAAACATAACTGGCAACTTGGAGCATTCCTTATAAAACAGAATTTTCTTTAGTATGGTGTCTACAGATAGACCTCAGCAGCTAGAAATCTTTTTTTTCTTAACAAAATATTTTGTATAATATTAATAATAATAATAACTTTATTTTTACCCCGCCTTTCTCTCCGAAGGGACTCAAGGCGGCTTACAACAGGTTAAAACAGATTAAAAACGTAATTTAAAAACAGATAAAAGCCTTGGGCAATTTGCTTTAGAGCTCTGCCATGTATTTATTACCTTTTGTCTTCCTCCTTTCTTCCAGGAGTGGCGAAGTAGTGGTAATCCTCATGCTCACCCTGTGAAGTAAAAGGTTAAGCTGAGATTTGTCCAGGTTGGGATTTGTACCTCAGATTCCCACATCCAGACCTAGCAGTGCAACTTCTTTCAGCTTTCACCTGGGGACAAATATGAAATGGGAAAAGAATATGCAAAGAACATTCTCATATTTTGCTTTAATGCTGTGATTGTGTTCCTTCTGGGTAGCTCTTGAATGTTGCACTTCCATTTTTAGAATCCCTTTTCCTAGTAGCATATGATGTGGTAGATGGCCAAGAAAACAAAAATAAAAACTTGGGGGTCTGAAACAGAAGTTTAGTGATAGTTACTAAAACAATGAAGTACTGCAGCCATAGAAATGAGCCAGGATGGTGTGGTGGCTCTGGTGTTGAATTTAAACGTGGGAGATCCAGGTTCAAATCCCTGCTCGGTTATGAAGCTTCTTGGGTAACCTTGGGCCGGTTGGACATCCACTAAAATTGAGTGTTGGGCGGGTTAGGACAGACAAAAGAAAATATTTATTTACTCAGCGTGTGGTCGGTCTGTGGAATTCCTTGCCACAGGATGTGGTGCTGGCGTCTAGCCTAGATGCCTTTAAAAGGGGATTGGACAAGTTTCTGGAGGAAAAATCCATTATGGGGTACAAGCCATGATGTGTATGCGCAACCTCCTGATTTTAGAAATGGGTTATGTCAGAATGCCAGATGCAAGGGAGGGCACCAGGATGAGGTCTCTTGTTATCTGGTGTGCTCCCTGGGGCATTTGGTGGGCCGCTGTGAGATACAGGAAGCTGGACTAGATGGGCCTATGGTCTGATCCAGTGGGGCTGTTCTTATGTTCTTATGCTATCTCAGCCTAATCTACCTCATAGGGTGGTTGTGAAGTCAGAAGGAGGTGAGGAACAATGTCCACCATCCTGAGCTTCCTGGAAGAAGGACTCTATAATTTATGGGGTGGGAAAAAAGGGTATGATCCACTTCTGTCGACATTACCAGTTAGGGTGTGTCAGCTATTCAATCGAAGCAGAAGTTTGTTAGACTAGATCAGGGGTGTCCAAAGTTTTTGGCAGGAGGGCCACATGATCTCTCTGACACTGTGTCGGGGGCCGGGGGGGGGGGAAAGAACTAATTTACATTTAAAATTTGAATAAATTTACATAAGTTTACATAATTGAATATATTAAAGATGGAACTTATATGAATGAATGAAAGTCTTGCTGTAGCTCAAGGCCTATAAAAGGCCTTGCACAAAGCAAGGCTGGTCTTTCCTTTGCTGCTGCTACTGCATCACAGATGTGAAACAACAAGCAGTGGAGGGAACCCTCATCCACAGCTCATGTGAGATGTCAAACAGTTACCCTCACACTGAGAGCAGTTGTGTTGGGCCAGTGTGGGCTCCAACAAATCTCCAGAGGGCCAGAGGCTCATTGGAGACTGGGGGCTCCCTGAGGGCCACATTGAGAGGCCTCAAGGGCCGCAAGTGGCCCTAGGGCCGGGGTTTGGGCACCCCTGGACTAGATCATTGGTTGGCAACCTTCAGTCTTGAAAGACTATGGTATAAGCCTACAGCACCTGGTATTCCCAGGCGGTCTCCCATCCACGTACTAACCAGGCCTGACCCTGCTTAGCTTCCAAGATCAGACAAGATCGGGCATCTGCAGGGTAACAGTTGCTGCTAGACTAGATCAGCGGCGTTCAAACGTGTACCCACTGTGTGCCCAGAATGTGGTTCGCATCCGGACTGCACCTGAGCGTTCCGCTCGGGTACCGCCTGATGTCCTCCTCTTTTGGAGAACTGGGATGCTCTGGGGAGTCACGTCATCATCCCAGAAGGCCGCGCAACAGGACGTCTAGGCAGATGCCCAGAGCGTCCCTGTCCTCTGAAAGAGGAGGATGTTATGCAGCGCCCAAGCAGAACCGAAAGGTTGGATCACCAGGCAGACAGTTCCGTGCAAACGCCGGATCCGGCCCTTGGGCCTGGGTGTACATGGCCCTGGCCTAGGTCAAAGGGCAGCTCCCAGGTTGGATCACTTTCTTAATGTGTATTTCTTTTACAGACGAATCAATGTGGGTTCCCGATTTCAAGCAGAAATCCCACCTCTTAGAGATCGGTCTCTGGCAGACTCTGACCACCCTAAGGCAGAGCTGGTATGGCAGCCATGGAAGGAACTAGAAACGGACACGTCTGTTCAAGAAAACGGTAAGGAGCTTGACTACTGAACTATAATGAAAAGTAGAGGGAATGATTAGTGGAAACGCCCTTTACCCTTTTTATAGGTGCATTTCTTTTAAAGATTGTTGAAGTTCAACCATGCTGTTGACTGAAGGTTCACCAAATATGGAAGAAGTCTCGTTAAAGCAGGGGTAGGCAAACATTTGGGTCCAAGGGAGACACTGAGCTCTAGAAATTGTACAGAGGGCCAAAGATGTGTATGTATTCATGAAAATATTTACAAATTGCCTTTCTTTCCCTGAGAAAGGAGGTGCTAAAGCGGTTAATAAAAAAAAGTGATAACCCACATGATCCACTCAGTAAATCGCACATACGTGTTTGTGTATGTATACCTGTACCCCTTACCAGATTCACAAGGGTTGCCCCCCCCTTTGTAATCTATGATCCATTGTCTTCTCACAGATCAGGTTTAAGCACAAGAATGAACAGAAACACCCTGGCAGCCAACACTGCCTCTTTCTCAGAGAAGGTTTACACCCACCACTGTCCAGGAGCTCTTGACAGGAGGAGGTGAGGGTCAGAATGGCAGAGCAACTGACCAGAGACTTAGGTGCCAGAGGAAATTCAGAGAAGCAGGACCAGGATTGTTGAAGAAGCAATACTTTAAGCATTGAAGTATTAATACTTTAATACTTTACTGCCCCAGGCCAGTACTATTCAAGGGCAGTAGCCACCAGCAGCAAGTGGAAGTTTACATGCTCTTCTCCTTGCTGATGCTACTCAACTGATTTAAAGGATCTGTGTACAGCTGCTGACAACAGCACACGCATGCAGGCACCCCAAGAGTAGGGCCACAGCGCAGCAAGTCAGAGGACCAGATTTGGTGCCCTTGCGAGGCATCAAATCCAGCCTGTAGGCCCTAGATTGCCCGTGTCTGAGGTAGAGTATTGCAGTGAAAGCGAAAGTCTTGGAAGTCTCTTTTCCCCGAAATTATTCACTTTAATACATTCACCTGCTTTTTGTCATAGAGCAGGTTCACCGACCACAGAAACAACCCATTTCCAAACTGTAAAAGCCATTAACCTGCATAATAAAACAAACAAAAATCAATATACGTGATTCCAGGACAATGCAACTAACTATTTTATTTGGATTTTGTTTTCAATTAAATCGTGAACAGACTGCTGCAGCACCAGGCCTGGCAGTGTTTGCTAAAACTATGATAGTATTTGGACCTCTTTGGGGAGGTGCAATCACAGAAAAGATTCTGCTTGGCCAGTCTTAACCTGTTTCATACACAGAGTGTTGAATCAGGACCTTCTGTGAATGCAGAAAAAGTTAGTGATATAAGTGATGTTCCTGAGCCCTCCGCTGCCCGCCCACCTCTCCGTTCTGCAGCAGAGTGCTTTTTTTGTGGATACGTGGAAGGCAGTGCTAAACAGGATTCTTGAATTCCCTTCCTCCCTGTATCCACTAAAAAGTAAACAAAATGTGTGTCTGCTAAAATTGTCTTCAAAACGCAGTGTTCTTCTGAAGTGAGAACTCCATGGATCCATGCTGATTGGAGACTGTGTTTTCTCATGCTTGTGGTGTAGATGGGACAGATGAAGACAATGTCCCTGTAGGACTCAAGGGGCTTTAACTAGTCCTGGTTGGGAGCCATCAAGGGATGGTTATAGTTTGTTCACTAGGAAGTAGTAATGGAAGTGGTGGGTATGCATGAGCAAAATTAAGAAAGAAATTGACAAATAGATGTATAAATAGATGTGTTTGGTCCTTTCACCCATTGTTTTGGATGTGTGTTTGTTTTGCAAATTAACAGTGGAAAACCTATTAACCGCTGCGTGCTCAAGTATATTTCCTGGAGGTGGTACCAATCAAGAGTTGACATTTCACTGCTTACATGAAGCCAAAGGAAACATTCTGGTAAGCCTCCAGCAATCCATGATGCATCTAATTGGACTTGGGAGAAGGGCTGTTGGTATTGACTGAGGGAAAGAATGGTACTGCTGAAATTTAACGTACTTTTACGTTTTTGTATTTTTAACATCTCCTGGCGTGATGGTGTCCTCTAGGTCTAAGACCTACTTTGTTTGGAATTTTCCTTTGGCTCTGTTCCCATTCCACCCTGTCCTTCCTGACCCATCTTTTAATGTTGATGGTGCATCTGTCTCTTGCTGAGTCCTGGTAATGTTGGGTTTTGTCAGAAAGCTGATTTCTTTTTCTAAGCCAGTCCAGAGGAAAAGTACAGAAGTAAAGGAACCAGGGAGTCAGGCTTACCTTTGTCACATCAGCTGAAAGAGAGCTGCGCCTTTATTGATTTATAGTGTAAATTGAGGTTTTTCATTTTCATTTTTAAGTATGTTATAACTCATTGACTCCTATGATCTTGGGGAAACTTAATTTTAAATTGCCTCCCCATATCTTTGTAACAAAACTTCTTCAAGAATAATACCAAAGTGAAGTGCATACTTGAATGTCCTTGGTAGATTTTTCTCAAATAAGGATGTTTTTCTAGAAGCCCAATTTAAGGTCAATTTCCAGTGGTTTGGTCAATAGCCTGTGGTTAAGGTTCATTGCCTTAAGCCAGTGGTACTCAAACTGGTGTGTCTCAACCCACATGTAAAGGTTCTCCTGCCCCTTTAAGGGGCAGGGGAGAGGCGGCAATGTGATCCTCAGGATTACATAGCTAAGGGGGGGCGAGGGGGTGCTTTTACTTACTGAGGGCTGGCACAAAGACCAGGAGTTGTGGGGAGCCCTGCACAGCCCTCCTCAGGGCTCCCCAAGGCTTAGAACCTTCAGAAAAAGTGAGCTTCAACCACTTCTGGCTTCGCATCGCAGGCACAAAATAGTTTGCGTTTGCTTTTCTTCAAGATTTCAGGCCTTGGGGAACCCTGTGAGGGCTTCACAGGGCTCCCCACATCTCTTGGACCTTGCAACAGCCTTCCGTAAGTGAAAACACCCCCTCTTGCCCTGCCCTTACCAATGTGGTCCTGGGATTGCATTACTGCTCTCCTCCCTCCCCCGCAAAGACTTACTTCAGGAGTAAAACTCCCAAAAAATTTGAGATCCACTGCCTTAAGCCATTGTGGCAGCAGTAATTCTAGAGTAGAGCTGGGCAAAGTAAGAGCCGGAGTCTGGATGCAGCCCATCATTGGCATCCTTCAGTCTCGGAAGGCTATGGTATTGCACTCTGAAAAGTGGTTCTGAAACAGTCTAGTGTGGCTGAAAAGGCCAATTAGGGAGCATGCCCATGAGAGCTTCTAGTCTTGCCTTCGCACTGCTGCCTTGGCTTCTTCTCCTGGGCATGCAGATAGAAGCTGACACTTTCCCCACTTCCAGATGAAGCAGTCTTATTGCAGATGCAGCACTGATGTGTGCAGGCATGGAAAGAAAGGTGCAGGAATATGCTGTGGCTGACCAGTCCTGGATAGATGGAGCATGAGCCAGCTACTCTAAAAACTCTCTGTAAACAAGAGAGGGAGAGAGAGCTTGTGCACAAAAAAGAAACTTTCCATTTTCTTCCCTTCAATCCCTGCAAATGCAAACAGGAGTTCTGCACAAAAAGAAAAATGTAGCTGGTGAATGTCTCAAGATCTAAAAGAATGGAATGTAAAATATTTTCTTTCAGAGCTGGAATCAAGCTTATGATGGTTAATATAACACGGGCATTTTAAAGCCCTCTGTGCCATGTCCATTCCTCAAAGTAACTCATGGGCTAAAAAGTTTGCTGTCCCCTGTCTTGGAGAGTCTGCTGTGGTTTTGGCCTCCGCTTCTCTGCTTGCTTTGGAAAACTGTTTACTTGACTAAACTTGATTAAACATGGGCGTTAATTAAGGGCTCTTTGCAGATCCAGTTAAGGTAGAATCCCTGGGTAGGAGTCCTTCACTAATTGGGCACATGCTGGCAGGGACCATTATGAAGCGTGATGATACCTCCCGTGTGGGAAAAGAAAATTAATTATATCTCAAATACCTTCACAGGCAGGTGCAGCATACCATACGCAACCCAGAGTGAGAGAAGAATTGAGAATAAATATTATCCACCAGATAAGAATTTGATCTGGGTCTTGGCTCAGCCATTTTTACTTATAGGTGCTTTTTGGCAAGTCATTTCCCTTTGGGTTAATGTGAAATACTGAAGTTCCGCTTGAGAGGATGATTTGAGAGTGGTATTTTGTTTTGTTGTTGACGTTCTCGTGCAAATTTTTAAGTGGGAAAGACTATACATCATTTTATAGTCAATATATAAATCTTAGATTTCCTCCCCTCAAATAAAGAACAAGAACTGAAATATTAGTGAGAGACTTATTGCACAGAGTGTAAATGGAAGGCTTTTGTGCTGAAATTCTTACTCAGTGTTGTTTCCAGTATAATATGGTGGATGGAATGCTGGACATAAGTGAGCTTTGTGCAAATTGGTATCCACCTCAGTTCTTTATCTCTGGAAAGGGGGCAGTAATAGTTTTTCTTCAGAGGATACATTTGCTGAAGTAGACCAGGGATGGGCAAATGCTGACCCAGGGGCCATTTGTGGCCCTTGGGGACCCCCAGTCTGGCCTGCAGGGAGTCCCCAGTCTCCGACGAGCCTCTGGCCTTTTGGAGACTGTTGGAGCCCACACTGGCCTGCAATTGCCGGTCACAACTGCCAGACGCAAGCTTTGGGCCTAGTTAGAGTCTTTTATAGTCTCCATATATTTTCTGCTTTACAGTGGGCACTATTTTAACCCCTCAATTGCCTCTGAACAACTTTTGTCTCCATGTATTTCTGGCTTGGTCTATATGTTTTCACTGTGCAAAAGGTGTGTGGCAAACAGTTCATAGTTCTCATGTGGTTCTACATGCCTCTACATGTTCCCATACGTATTATAAATAACCTCAGTAAAATTCATTCATTCTTATAATTTCCACCTCTAATGTATTCATGTAAATTTATTCAAATTTGAAATGAAAATTCTTCCCCCCCCCGCCTCTGACAGTGTCAGAGAGATAATGTGGCCCTCTTGCCAAAATGTTTGCCCACCCCTGAAGTAGACTTTGACCCAATGTAATTGTTAGCCTTTAGGGTGCCTCACAGAGGGTGCTGTGTTTGTCTCAACAAACATAACCCCTCTGCCACTTACCCCAGAGTGTTTACTATAAGTAAACAAGAGAGATCTATTCTGAGCCCTTAATACGAGGGGGGGGGCTCTAAAAATATCATTTTGGTAAGCTTTTAGTGTTCTGTCACAAACCGAGTTTGTTTGTGGTTTCTCCTCAGGCTGTTCTGACCAAACTGCTGCTGAAGAAGGCTGTGCGACCTCCTAATCACCCCCTGGCAAACTATCACTACACAGGTATGCTGTGTATGTTGCACAGGTATGCAGTCCACACACGGTAGTGGACTGTGTCGTACCTATTCTGTCCTTTTTGCTCTGACGCTATTTAGCACAAGAGAACTTTAGAAGTCACTGTTCTGATAGTGTGAAGACTTACAGTTAGATCTGGGTGGTGGATCTACACCCAAAATACTGGCCTCTTGCAAGAGCTGCTGAACCATTTCTTCACCAGTTCCCACCTTTGCCTCTGCACATGGTGAGATTGCAGCAAGCCCCAGCCTTAAGAACATACGAAGAGCCCTGCTGGATGAGGCCATAGGCCCATCTAGTCCAGCTTCCTGTATCTCACAGCGGCCCACCAAATGCCCCAGGGAGCACACCAGATAACAAGAGACCTCATCCTGGTGCCCTCCCTTGCATCTGGCCTTCTGACATAGCCCATTTCTAAAAACAGGAGGTTGCACATACACATCATGGCTTGTAACCCGTAATGGATTTTTCCTCCAGAAACTTGTCCAGAAACTTGTCCAATCCCCTTTTAAAGGCATCTAGGTCAGATGTCATCACCACATGCTGTGGCAAGGAGTTCCACAAGCCTTGTTTTACACTGTCCACTGCTTATGTTTGAATGTGGGCTTTCCTTTTCTCCTTGATATTAAATCCATCAAGCAGCCTGTTCAGTATCTAGGATTGGGGAGATTGTACAGTCAGTTTAAAGGTGGAATTAGATATAAGGAAGGTTGCACTTGCACAAGGGGACTTTCCCACTGTGTGTATTCCCCACCTCAATCAACAGAATCTCCTGGGGAGCAATGCCCGTGCCTCCAGCCAGTTTGAGCTATTTATCCCCTCTGTGCCTGCATCCCCCAACACAATACATAGCACCTGGAACATTTTTAACAACCTCTTAGTGCGTTTAGACAGGAGGGAGCATCCACATCAAATCAGACCCTGGTATTTGAGAAACTATTTATGTACTTCACTGTCCAAGATATTAATGCTGATTAGTGCTGATTAATTAGTGGCTGATTAACCACTAGCACAGTGGTTCTCAAACTGGTGGGTTGTGACCCACCAGTTTGTGTAAAGGTTCTCCTGTCCCTTTAAGTGGCAGGGGAAGGGAAGAGGTAGGGAAGCGATCCTCCGGATCCTGTCCGTTGGGGGGGCAAGGCGGGGTGCTCACGACTTACTTTCAGAAGGCAGGGCTGCAGCTGCGCAGCCCTGCACAGCGCTTCTGTTTTGCAGGATGCGCTTTGCACCCGCTTTCAGTGAAAGTTCCAAGCCTCGGGGAGCGCTGCGCAGGGCTCCCCACACCTCCTGCTGCAGCCCTGCCTTCTGAAAGTAAGTCACAAACACCCCCCCTCACCCCCCTTAGCAGCGTGATCCTGGGGATCATGTTGCTGCCCTAGCCCCTCCCCCACAAAGATTTACTGAGGGAGTAAAGCTCCCTCAGTGTTTGAGAACCTCTGCACTAGCAAGTAACTACTCATCAGTTACTTCTTTGTTTCTACAGAGAAATTATTGAAACACAAAGGTGCTTTCTCCCTGATTCTGAATATCTATTACCTTACTTCACGTGTGCCTTACTTCAAAAGAGACTGCTTTTTAGAAACAGTGCTAAAATAAAATACTGGGATGTTAAAAATATAATTTAAAGAAATATAAGGCACTTAAAGTAGCATTTACCTAAAACAAATGTAATGTACAAAAATCCTAAGTATCATCTGGAAAACCCAATGTCTTACAGGAGTGATGAGTTCAGATACAATTCAGATAGGGTAGTAGAAATCTTTCACATGTGTCCACTACATCATTTAAATATCTGAGCAGAATTTAAAATATCTGTTTTCTACCCACCTCTTTGCAGGATCTGATAGGTGGAGTGTACTTGAGAAAAAGCTCTTCAATAAGGGCTTAGCTATCTACAAGAAAGATTTTTTCCTGGTTCAGAAACTGGTGAGTTTTTTTTGGTTATTTCCTTAATATCAAAAGAGTAGATCTGCAGAAGAGTGGATCTGCAGAACACACACATTGACCTTAATTCATTGACCTTATTTTTCTTCAGTGTTCAGCAGAGCGTTGTAATATAGTAGTGTTATGTAACGAAATGGAAATGTTAGTAATCTGGGTGTCATGTCATTGGTTACATTTTCCTACATGCAGATAATCTCCAAACATGCAGGCTTTTCTTAGGAAGCTCTGCATGAGAAGTTTATTTTGCCCAATCGACGTAATGACAAAATAAAGTTGCACCATACTTTATATGTGATGATGTTACTGCTTTTCCTGTACATGGAAATTATATCTAGGGAGGAAGAAATTTCATAAGGAACAGCATTCTGAAGTGTAGCTGTCATGAACAGAAAATGAATCACACCAATGTGTAGATGTGCATTTTAAATTTAGAGGCAGAAATGAAGAACAAAAACATTGGAACATTTGCAATTTCTCTCTTGTATCTTGTCATTCTCAAGGTGTTTTTTGGGACTTGAAGGACTAGAGACAGGGAGGGTTAATATCTGATGGTTTTGCTGGGATTACTTATGAGTTCTTTCTTACAAAAAAATTTGAGGAAATCATAGCTTTTTCCCCCTCAAGTTGTCATTTTTCTTAGCTTCCTGAGCCACTAGAATAGGGTAGGAAAAAATATAAATAAATTTGTGTGTGCTTTTATCACTCTTCCTGTGTCTGCTCTTGATCTAGCAAAGCGCTAGACTGTAGCCACAGTCAGTGGTGTAGCCACAGCACTGGCCACAGTCCCAGAAAATTCAATGGTGGGGTGTGCCCAGAGGAGCTTATGAGTTTCCTTCTCTTCTCCCTTTTACAACAGTCCTTCCCTATTCCTGTTCCCTTAAGTTGAACAACTTTTGAAACTTGGAAAGATTCAAAAGTAGTGTATTGGAGTGGGGAGTGGCTGCAGTTGACAGGAAAAAATTGGGTCCTGTTTGGTATATGTTGACCCTTAATGTGTCTGAAAGACTATATAGTTTTTAAAAAACATCTTAAGGGAGCTCTCAAGGTCATGTGCTGTATTTTTGAAGCAGATTGTTAGTATCAGCAAAGTGGTATGTGTTTTAATTGACTATTCCCTCCCTTTGTCTCCTCCCTTACTCCCCTCGCTATACCCTAGATAAAAACCAAGACTGTGGCCCAGTGTGTGGAGTTCTATTATACGTACAAAAAGCAAGTTAAAATTGGCCGGAACGGGACCTTAATTTTTGGGGATGTTGATGTAACCACTGAAAAAGCTGTTAAAGATGAAACCGAAGTAGATATTAAGGTAACTTGCTAGATCCTTTTATGTTGCTCAGTGTTGATTTTGGAATTCAGCATTTGCTGGATATGTGTAAAATTGTACAGGTGGCAATAAACACAGTGTCCATTTTTCTTAAATTAACAACTAAATAACTGGTGAATAGGAGAGTTTCTTATCAAATTCCACCAGCAGGAGTGGTTGAAATGGTATTTAGTGGGCTCAAGTGGTTTTATCCGCTTCTCCTAATGTTCTGTCTTTTGCATTGCAGTGAATGTTAACAGGATATTCTAACATGTGTTCCACTTTTTCCCCTTATGAAGAGTTCCCATAGGCTTACACGTACTCTTCCTCCCAGAACGTACAATGAAGATTATGAAAATACTGAAGATGAAGATGACGAAGAGGAGGTTGAGAAACAATTGGTCATAAAAGAGGAGCCCGTAGAAGAGGCATTGCAAGACCAGCACAGCAGTGGCACACCTCTCAAAGTCACCCAGACTCTACACTGTGAGGATCAGGTAAGTGTTCATTGAATGACCTGTGGTCTGTGATTCTCTTTTCAATAGCGTAGCTACAGCTGGGGGGGGGTTGCTGTAAGTATTTCAGGCGCCACAATATACCATGTAAGCAGCCCAATCGCCGCTAGAGCAGCAGTGGCAACACATCAATGTCACCACCCATTTCTTCCACATCTGCACACTCTGGAGTTGACGCCAGGGTTGTATGGCCCCCTTGTTGATAAAAGTTGCACTACTCTTTTCTAGATAGTTTTCAAGGGACATTCTAGATAGTGATTGCTTTATAGTTGTCTAGACCAGAGGTTACAAGAGCCGTACATTCATGAGATGAATGATAAAGTTAAGAGAACAACTGGGAAATTTCCGGGAGTGGGGACCTGAATTAATTTTCCAAACAAAAATGATCCTGCCTATTTGATGTGATTATTGGTATAAGTAACAATACATTTACATGCGAGATTTGGAAATTCTCATCATAATTTATTAATACGGATTAACATGCCTTTTCATCTTTATATTATCATGCTTTGGTGAGTGGAAACTCTTCCATAAGTCTTTTGTCATTAGACTTTTGTTGTTGGTAAATTAAAATTCTTGGCTGTTGTCCAACATCCATTAGCTAGGAATTCTTGTAGCTCCAACTTATTGTAATTGTCTCTTGTGAAGGATGGCAGTTTCCTCCCAGAGAGATGCCAGGAACCTAGCGCTCCACGAGGAACGGAATCCAGAGGCAGAGCTTCAAGGAGGGTAAAGGAAACACCTGCTAAATATCGGAGGACTTCTCCACCTGCACAGAAAAGAAGACGGAAGCCAAAGCCCAAACAAGATGTCCCCGCCAAAGCTCAGAACCAGGAAGAGGAATTTCCATGCAAAAAATGTGGCAGGTAAGAGTGGAAAGAAGTGAAAGGATCTGGCATTTCTTTTACAACGGAAAGAAATGAATGTGGAATTAAAGAGGTGGTAGCCTGTACTTTTTCTGAAATAAAAAGAAATGCTATTTAATGGTAGCATCAAGTATGATATCAACTATATTAATAGTTGAAATTATTCAGCTGTTCTTCATGCTCTTGCATGGATTCATCATGCTCTTAATTTCTTCCTGTAGTTGCACATGGCTATTCCTTCTTGTCCATGTGCAGCTTGTTGGAAAGAAGCTTCAGCAGCTGACTTCATTTTTGCTGGTGCAAATGGAGTGATTCTGGTAGAGATGGGAATTCCTAGAGGACAGGCTTCAGTAGGAACATTGGTCATTCTTGTGGTATAGCAGCACACTTCCACTAGACTAAACAAGCAGAGTTATTGAACATAAAACAGCCTCAGTTCAGTTCATACATAGTTTAGAACAGTGATTCTAGCACATTTAGCACCGGGACCCGCTTTTGAATGAGAATCTTTCAGGACCTACTAGGAGTGATGTCATGACCGGAAGTGACATCATCAAGCAGGAAAAAATTTTAACAATCTGAGGCTGCAATCCTACCCACACTTACCCAGGACTAAATCCCAGTGACTATCGTTGTTCAAAGAATATACATAGTAGCTTGTTAAAAGTACAGGTTTGTAACATTTCCCCAAATGCAGTCACATCCCATGGTAGCATCAAGTATGATATGTTAAAATCAAATATTGAAATGAATGGGGTCCCACCTGAAATTGGCTTGTGACCCACTGTTTGAGAAACACTGGTTTAGAATATAACTTGTGATTCCTTCCCTGTTGTCACACTGTTGTGTTTAAAGGACCCAGTTCAATGTGTCGCTATTTGGGTTGCTTACAATGTTGAAAACTTCTGTAGGAATTAAGGTCGCTTATCAAGGCACAAGCCTGGAGATACCAGCCAGGAGTATGTTGGCTACTTAAGAGTTCCGAAAATCATGGAACTAGTGAAATTGACACATCAGTTGTGCCAGTTTTAAAGAGTGTCTGGTCTTTTCAGACAGGTGTGTTTGAACTTTTGGAATATGACTTTGAACATAGTCTCAGTTTCTACTGTTCTCTTGGTGTCCTTTCTCTGATAAGTTGCAAGGCTCAGCTTTTTAAATGGGAAAAGGTGATTCTCCTGAATATGGGGGGGGGGGGAGTTAGGGATGAAGTGGGGTGGAATAAACAGTTGCTCTGTGCTTGTGTTCCTGCAGAGTCTTCTACAAAGTGAAGAGCCGCAGCGCTCACATGAAGAGTCATGCTGAGCAGGAGAAGAAGGCGGCAGCTCAGAAACAACGGGAGAAGGAGGAGGCTGAGGCGGCAGCGGCAGCAGTGGCTCACCATCAGGCCCAGCGTGAGGAAAGCAGTGGTAGTGGAAGTAGCAGTGGGAGCAGCAGCAGTAGTAGCAGCAGCTCTGATGACGATGGAGAAGTTTAGCAAAGGACCTCAGGAGACAGAGAGCACAGCCAAGCCAGAGTCCTCCACCTTCCTGATCCCTTTACACCCGTCCCGGTGCAGCTTCCCATTGAGACAGATTGCCGCTCTCTTGTTTCTTCCTCCTTGCCTTGCTAACACAGACTGAGTTGAACTGCTGGATTTAAAATGAAAATGTGACCTTGAAATGTCTATTTTTTAAAGAGAACCAAAATTTTATGAATTATTTTTATTTATAAATGACTATCAACAGTACCTAATTGAACAAATTTATTACGGAGTGGAAATGGAGTTGCTTTCGGTTCAAGCCAGCTTTCTTTGTTGCCAGGAATTGTAGCCATGAGCCTCAGACCTGGAATCCGCATCTGAGAGAGAGACAAAAATCTACTACGGTTAAAATAGTGCTTGAAGCATCTAGATGTTGTCATGAGTGAATCTTGAGAATTTTCCTATTGAATCCATATTGTTCTCCTTATTTTTTTCCTGTCTTCAGTCTGTTGCTCACTGAAGTCCATCAGTCCATCTAGTTAGGGATAGTGCTGTCTGTATATTTTACTTCCTCCATCCTATCATATAAGAATTTTATTTCCAGATCAGGTCAGTGTCAAAGAAAAGTCTGGTATAGGACAAGCCTGTCTTTTTAGGATGACTGGAAAGAACAAATCTTCTGAAAGCATAAGTGTCAAACATAAGGCCCATGGGCTGGATTTGGCCCCTGGAAGCTCTTTATCCACCCTCCCCATGGTATTTGAGTGGTCCCAGTGCCACCCTTTCTGCTGAGGCATCACTTCTCAGAGCACTACTGAGCTGCGAAGTGATGCTGCTGAATAGGATGCCTGCATGATAATTGGCTCTCTCACACCTTGAAAATATGATCAAGGTTTGCTCATTTTCTCTTCTGTCATTTACAGCTAATGAGTTTCTATGTGAGAACAAAGTGCTCATTTCTAACCATCATCTGCTTAATAATATCACTTCCTGCTTAATTAACAGGCTCCAAGAAAGCTATTTTGCCCATTATATGAAAATAGTTTGACACGTTTGAAAGACTAGTTTTTTCAAACACATGATCAGCATAACTATTACCAATCCAGTCTGGAAGAGGCTGAGTGATGTTGTTGGGACCCTGAAGTACTGGAAAAGTCTGTAGCTCAATGGTAGGGTATGTATTTTGCTAGCGCAAAGACCTGGGTTCCATCTCGGACGTTTTCACTTGAAAGGATCTAGGGGTAAAAGGCAGTAGTTTGTCCCAATACTGAGATTGTACGAACATACAGAGCTGCTGTATACTGAGTCAGACTATTGGTCCATCAAGCTCAGTATTGTTGACACCTACTGGCAGTAGCTCTCCAGGATTTGAGACAGATATCTTTGTCTGCTCTACCTGAAGATACTGAAGCATTGAACTGGGAGGCCTTCTTACTTGCACAGTACGTGCTCTGTTATTACAGCTCTTCTTCACTTTGGAGAGCTACCGTCAGTCTCTGTAGTGGTTTAGGTGGACCAGTTGTCTGACTTTGTGTGAGGAAACTTCAGGTATGTTCATATAGTAAAGCTGCTGTTGTCCGTATGTCCAAAAATGTTAGAGAAGGTGCCTTTGGGTTTCACCATCGTATGTTCTGTATCCCAAACAGGTAAGGTATATGGTGTTCTTTAGTCTTCTTTCTCCTCTTATCCATGGGCTTTTTTAACACCCCACCAATGAATACACACCCACAAAACATTAAAATTTAAATGTAGCATTTCTTCCCTAAAAAAAAAAAAAAAAGCCCATCAGAAAACTTGATTGAATTAAGAATGATGTATTTTTAAGACAAAAATCTGGACTTGTACTGCTGGGCTATCATGTGCTAACAGAGACTTTGTTCTAAATGCTCACTACTAGCATTGGGTAGATCCTAGAGTTCCCCAAACAAGGACATCCAATGTGCCATGAAAAATAGATCTAAATCTGCTGCAGACAGTGCTGAACTTCTCAATGCATTAGTACTCAAGAATGCATTAGTACTCTAAATATGTACATATTTCATAAACTACAATGCTTCTTACTTTGTATGTGGAGAATTGCTTTCATGTCACTGCAAATAAGAAAGTGGCTTGAGTTCAGCCAGCTTTTAACCTTACTGTGAGGGCAGAGGAGAAACATAGAGGACAGGTTTATAAGAGGAACATAGAGGATGCTTGATAAATATGGAACAGCTGAACTGTGAACATTAGTGATAATATCTGTTGATTGCTTCTTGGCATTTTAAATATTTGGGTAATGGCTAAGAGATTCTTACTAGCTAGGCAGGAAATTATGGATGCCTAAGAAATAGGTCTGTAGGATTCTTCACTATTTGTATTAATCTATCCAGAAATTCCTAATTATGCAAGTATCTGATAATTTGCAGTTACCAACCAATCTGCCCAGAAATATTTATTTTTGTTGTTTGACACATTTTTGGCCTGAAAGGGGGGGGGGCGACCCACTGTTTACAAATGCTTCTCTGTGTTGTCCTCTGGAAGTTATTTTAACTCACCACAGGCAACTCAGTGAGGGGCTGTGTACAGGCCCAGATTAGAATTCTTCTTTATTACAGGTAAATAGGCATAAGCTGAGTCTTTTTCCTGCTGAAATTCAGATAAAGGGTGTGGTATTTGAAATGCATGGCTCAATTTTAAGAAGCACTCATCTACTCTTTGAGTTGATAGGGTTATGGACAATCCAGGAGTCTGCCCCACTCTATGCCTTTCTATGGGGTATATCATAGCATCCTTTGTACTTCATGTTGAAATCTTCATTTGTGAAGATGCTCTATATAGGAGATGCTGTAGTTTCCTAATAGATTTCGGCTGAGCCGCATGCTACAGTTTCAAGTACAGTGCAGTTATACTTTCCTCTATTGCAGCATGGTTTAGTGAAACTAAAAACAAGAGCGGAAAGCTGTAGCATAGACTTCAGTTTCTGATGACTGTCCATCCTTGGGTGAAATGTCCTGCAACATGGCACACTTATAAGCTAACCCACCTGTTCCCTAAATGAACTCCAAATGCTGAATATAACTTTAACCAGTGAATATTTTTTATTGATAATAAATACACTAAAGCTGCCATTTTAAGCATGCTTACTAGATTCTACTGAACTCAGTAGGACTTACTTCTGAGTAGGCTTGCTTAGGGATTGCACTGCACATTCAGTTTAGCATAAGTTGGTGAAAGCTAGAAAATGAGTGCTCCTTCAAGTGGCTTTCCTTTTGCTGGTTTCATTAAGATTATTGTTCTTGCCATATCCCTTTGTTCCTTTATTAAATCTTTATAACCAACTGCATTATTGGTGGAAAGGGTTGTAGTTCAAACAGCTCTTGCTTTTTAAAGAAGAGATGGGATGGGGAGGAGGTGGCTTAATCCATATTTATATATCCTGATTGGCTTCCAGTTTTTTTCTGTTAGGAAAAGATCTTGAGAGAACAATGTTGTGGTCTTGTGAGTCTTGGGAAAGTTTCGAGCTTTCTGCTGGTATCAAAAACATTTGTCTGATAATATGCACTCCTTTCCTCTCACGCAGGCTTACTCAAATGATTATCCAGTGTGCACTTTAATAGGAGGTTTTCAGTGTCTTGGAGGAAATGGGAACAGCACAAACACTTCTACTCCCTTCGCTCTGTTTTGGACTGTCCGATAACTTTTTTTGGCTTCAGCTGTTTCTCTTTTATCCCATGTATTTTGCTACTGTGCAAGGGCTGAAATCCTGCAGGCACCAGGACTGTGCAAGTATCACTTATCTTGAGCGCCTGTTTGGGATTCCAGCCCCAGCTGTATGGAAATGAATGATGGGTGTGCGGCCAGCTGTAGTGGCCGACAGGCTGTGGTCCTAATCTCCAGCTGCTTAGATTTCTTTCCCCCCCCTTTTCTGGAACATAGGATTTATATCAACAGCTGAGACTATAAAGCTTCCCAGTTGCTTATGTTCAGAAAGAGGTGAATATAGATATATATTTGTAAAATGTAATTGTACTGAGTTTTTGACCTTTTTTAAAAAAAACAAACCCCTTTATTTCTTCAGTGTTTTATGGTGGTTCTCTTGAAGCTCAGATTTGGTACAAACTGGCTTTTTCTTGGGTGTATGTTTAATTTTGTAATGTTGGAGCTTTTTGGCGTACTGTACAGAAAAAGTCTGCCTCTGTAATTATTGTACAAATGCTTTATTAAAGTATAGAGCTTTTATTTTAACAAATGAGCAGGAACTGCCTTTTGTGTATTTACGGCACCTTTTAAAACGACTGTTACATATTGATTGTACATACAGAAATATTATATACCTCTTGTGTACAAATGTGATAGACCAGACAATTTATTTTTGTGCTTTTTTACAAAATATTAATACACTAAGTCTTGCTGATGTGATTTAATGTACTCATGTAACTTATTTACTTCTGGATGTTCATTGTATCTTTTTAAACCTTTTTATTAAATAAGGTTTAAAGGCAACTTTTGTAACCAGTTTTTTTAATTAAATTTTTTTGACATAAGAGGGTGAAAAGTTTTCTCATCTATGCTGCTTTTTTCTTTTGCATGATTAAATATGATCTGTGCGCTGCAAAGTGTGTGTGTTGCTTTTGTGCTAGCTGTGTAGTATTATCTTGGCTTCAAATAACGGCACAGTGATCCAGTAAAGATGACTTTTGCATTTAAGCTGGCTACTCTGTACCTTGTCACCATAGTATAGCATCTTTTCTAGTGCCTGTTTGCTGGTGGTGGTCTGAATTTAGATTGTAAGTCCTTTTGGCACAGGGATCCATTTAGTAGTTTGCTTTTCTCTGTAAACGGCTTTGTGAACTCTTTAGTTGAAAAGCAGTTTATAAATATTCTTAATGTGCAGCCACCAGATTGGACACTGTGCATGGAAAGGTGCAAGGCAGGGTGAAAAATCGATAACTAGTACTCTTTTTGGAAAAATCTATATCCAGTATCCAGATTACTTCTGTGCAGTAATCCGTGCTGAATCTGCTCCACATGTGCACCTGTCAATCAGATGGCCCAGTTGGCTTTGCCAGTACTGATCACTTCTCTCTAACTACGTAATCTGTCCTGTCAAAGCCAACTGCCCCAACCATCTGTTCTGACTACATGTGTGTAGTTAATGGTGTTCTGTGGATCAGGGCCTCTTCCAGGCACTTCCTTTGTAAATTAGCTCCACCTCCCTCCACCCACAGATGTTTTTTAGGTTGTCCTGAAATTTCCTTTTACTCAAAATGCTTGTGAAGCAGCCCTAACAGAGATGGGAAATTAGCTGATAGAGGGTAGGGTTTCCTCTGGGCAGTGCCCAGAAAAAGGAGATTTCTTGCAAGTCTCAACGAAGGATGGGACACCTTTTACATCTTAAGGGATGTGTGGCTCTTGTAGGTGAATTAATGGAAATGCCTGCTTGCCCAAGAGCCCTTGGGGTGTGTTTGGAGTGTGCACTGAACTCTACATAGGGGTCTGTAAAAAGATACTCATTCTGCCTTCCTAGATCAACATGAACAAGCATAGAAATGCTGAACATTTTGTTAAAAATTATGTTAAATGGCATTCTGTGTGCATCCTTAACACTGTGAAGTCACATGCTGCTGTTGCTAGAAATTATGTTTAAGATCTGTTGACTAGAATTGAACTGCACAGCTCCTCAGGGAGCCATGGCTAATTTTTAGCCTTGCTTTCTATTAAAAGCTGCCTTCCTGTGGTTTCCAGTCCAATAGTCTCTTTTGGCTGCATTTTGATTATAGGATGCTTGCTTTTGTTTAAAATCAACAAGTCACCAAGGGGGAGTGAGTGCTGTACTACCTCAGGGTTACTGAGAGAATAATAACCAGGCCTGAACAGTGTTTAACTTTAATAATGGTCCTCTGTAGCTAAGGCGCTGTTAATAAAGTCAACTGTTCACTATGGTAGGATGAGCAGGGTGGATTGCCGGGTAGCTACAAAGGAATTAGTGGCTGCTTTCCAGCTTTGATGCAGATAAATCTTTAGTACAGTTGCTTTTTGAAGCGGAGAGGGTGGGTCAGCATGTTACCTTGACAGAGGCATATTCACAACATTATGGTTACTGAGATAATGTGAAGATGGGGAACAGCTGCAACTGGCAGTTCTCCCCATGTCTGCTAATTCCCTCTCCATGCCTGGCTCTGGGTTGTATGAAGTCCTTGGGTTGTATGCTCAACAATTCTTTGGTGCACAGGAGCTGTGTTTGCACAAGAAGGAATTTTTGCCTCCCCACCTTCTGCAGTCCCTTGTGCATCTACATGTGAGGGTCATTCAGACTTCAAGAACAAACATGGTGGTTTTCTTTAAAACACAGGCCAGAGAAATTGAGGCTCAGGAAAACCTTTTTAAATTTATGGTGGTTTTATATGAATTTGGGGTGCTGATTCCAAAAATGGCATCAATTTCAGAGATACAGCATAGGCTCAGTGAATGGTTCAGGCAGCTTCCTTGTAAGGAAGCCAAGGTGTAGGCTTCCTCATGAGGAAATTGCTTGAACCATTCACTAATGAGGCTATGCTGTATCTCTGAAACTAGGCATGATAGAGCAAAATGGATGCCATTTTTAGAAATGGCACCACAAATACTAGCAGAAATAGGTCTAAGTTGTAAGGCAGCAAAACATGTGTTGGCCTGTGTAGTGTGTGCTCCTTGGAGGAAAGTTGGTCATGGGAGCAAGCCCCATTTAGCCCTATGGGACTTGTTTCTGAGTAAAGTGTGTAGGCTCAGGTTGTGCAGCTATTGACTGGAATGGAATATACATAGAAGTTTTACTAGGGCTAACTTCCAAGTCTGCAATTGTGGCATTGTTTCATTTAAGTCCCATTTATTTAAACTGTATTTAGGTGTGACTAACATCTGCTAGATTGTGCCTCTGGCCAGTGAATAACAATGTAGTATTTGGTCTCCGGTATCCAATCCTATGTATGAAGTCCGTTGATTGAAAATGTACCTGCCATAGTGTGGTGATGGGAGATTAAAGTGAGTTAATGTGTCTTGATTGACAGTCACCTACCACAAGATTGTTGCCTCTTTCCATCCATGACTAAAATTTTAGTCAACTGAACTTTTAGTTGAAAAGCGGTATATAAATACTGTTAATAATAAAATTGCAGGTCAGGAAAAAGATGTGGTGGGGTGTGTTGAAACCTGCAGTCATCCCATTCTTAAGTTGCCAGAATTCTGTAGTAAGAAATCTTAGCAGTATAATACAGTAGTTTATCATAACCAAATACATTATTAGAGTATTGAAATGATCATCCTCCAAAGAAAGGCTCTCTCAGATCTGCAGCAAATGCAGCTGTTTTCCCAGGGTAGAAAGGCTTACAAATTCAAACATACTCCATCTGTTGTCTTAATGTTACATAATACTCTTGCCAGTGGTGAATCAGTTTAGCTATTTTAGCTAGTGAATCAGTTTAGCTATCTGAAATCCTGCATGCAGTGCACACTGTGTAATTGTGACTATTTGGCAAGTAAGGGAATTGTTCCCTTCCATACACTCGCGTAATCTTCAACGGTGGTTCATTGTACATGTGGGCAGAGTCATGAATGTTCATCTACTGTCTGCTTCCAAATTTACAAATTGTCAGTTTGGAAACTAACAGTAACTCCTGCTAGTAGGAGATTATTAAAACTGGCAGTCGCGTGGTGGGTAAGGGGAAACTGGGCAGCTGCTTTCTTTTTAATAACCAATTCACACCATGGTTTATTGCTATTTGTGCACATCAGCATGTGCCTGCAACTCATGGCTAATATCCAAACTTCTTGGCATTTTTTGTGATGGTAGAAGGTATAGTAGAGGCACTTTGGAATGGGTATTTATTCAAATTAACATGTAACTGAAAGTGACATAGCTCAAGTGGTACTTAACCACTGAGCTGTACCCACTTATGCATTACACTGAATGTCCAGGTTGCCAAGTTCACCCAAATGGTACAAGGCGGATCATTGGTAGAAAGACAAAGTGAGATTTTCATAAGAGAGACAGAGGCAGAGACAATTCTGGATTAGATGAACTGATATAGAATGTTTCTGGAAGAGCCTCTGCTAGCCACTGTGAACAGGGCCTATGGTGAAATCTTTCCCCAACCTGCTACTTGCAATTACAGGTGGGACTTCAGTAGCTACTGATTTGGCATCCACTGATTTGACTCACCACAAGTTGAATGCCTTGTAACAAGGGAAAAACACCAAAATCCGATTTCCTAATACGGCACAATTTCCTTTCGTGCTGTTAAACTATAATTTCATTCCATTATTCACCCATTTAGTACCTGAATGCGGTATAGCATCTATCCCAATATATTCTGGGACAACAGAGGAGTGCAAGACACTAGGAAGTGGGTCTTTAAATCTATTTTTCCACTGATCTGGTGTCCACTGACTTTTTATCCACTAGGGGTTCTGGAAAAGAACCCCAGTGGATAACAAGGCACAACCTGTACTTGAACTGGAGAATGTCTATAGTAGGGGTGCTCAATAGGTGGATCGTGATCTACCGGTAGATCGCGAGGCAAAATGAGTAGATCGCGGAGTGCCGACCCCCCCCCTTCAGGTGCCTCTGGGAGGAAACGCAGGGAGTAAGGCCCATTGCACTCAATGGGGCTTACTCCCAGGTAAGTGTGGCTAGGATTGCAGCCTCACAGCCTAATCCTAGGCATGTCTACTCAGGAGTAAGTCCTGTTATACTCAGTGGGGCTCAAGGTACACCAACATACACTGTACACATAAATGTTATATGTTATGATGGCATGAACATTGTAAAAAAAACTGGTAGATCTCCGGGCCTTGCTGGGTTTCAAAGTAGCTCTCGAGGCAAAAAAGTGTGAGCACCCCTGGTCTATAGCTTTTTAAAATGGAAAATGAGCATGCCCGGTTGTTTATTTGCGTTTCAGAGAAAACAAGCTGTTTTTAGTTGCAGTAGCAAGATGATTTTCAAGTAGATCCATACCTATACTACAGTGCAATTGTGCAAATTCAACAAGGAATACAGTTAAGAGCCAGCATGGTGTATGAAGCAGTGTGTTGCACTAGAATTTCTTTCTATGAGAGAAGTTAAAATGGAAAGTTTCTTTGAAAAGTTTCAATACCTTAACACAGTATATTTCACAAGAGTCACTAACAGATTTAGGGGGTGCCCTTTTTACACTGCAACTGTGACAACAGGGTTATTATTGAGAAATTCACAAGGAAATGAGCAAAAAATACTTCTTTGTATAAAACATTTATTACTGTTTTAAACAACTCACAATGTAAAGTTTAGAAACAAATCTAAATATCCTGACAGCAAAATCAAACCATATGGCCATGCTAAAAACTACTTTTAAAAAAACAAAAAACCCAATGGTTACCACCACACTACATGTTTAAAAATTGCTCTCCACCTTGGAGCTTATTTTAGAAGCATAGTCTTCTAGTGGAGCCAGACTGGTCCACAAATGAAAGCTGCCTACTTGAAATGCCCTTTGACATCTTGGTATAGTTTATTATATACAGTAGCATCTTGCAGCCTAATAATAGGCTGAAAAGCAAGCAAAGGCCTCTCCGTTTGCTGCCACTGTGTTTTAAATGTAATAAACTTCTATGAAATAAGCCATTCCTTTTCCACCGGGGACAGCAGGTTTCAACATGGCTTGAGGAGCAGTTTTACATGGATTCTCTTTTCATCCATGATCAATAACATATGCTAAATCATCATAAGGGATGTGACAGCACAGAACAGTTCAAGTTCAGGACAATGAAGAACAAAAACCCTTTTGACTGCTTGTTCCACCATGCAGCCCTGTTCGCTGAACTCTTTGCAGGTGTGGCACTATAATGCTACCACATGACAAAAACTATCCATTTGCTTTACTTTCCACCAACATCCAGTGCATAATTTTAAAGTGCAAATATTTAAAACAAAAACTGCTTATTTTTTGGCAATTGGACTTCTGATTTGTTCCATAATAGTAAACATAATCCATTCAACAAGGCAAGACAGAAGTTCTTTTAGTGCCAGTTTTTACCAACAAAAAACCACTTCTGACCAATAAAGTTTCTTATTATATACTCATTCCTTTGGAATCATTTGACCATAATGCCAAATCAATGTGATACTCAGTTCATGCCTAGTTAAAAAGGATTTTAAAATGAATTCATTCCACCCACAAAACACCACTGTCACATCTTGTGCTGTTAAGACATTCCTTTAATGCTGCAATGCCTCCATGAGTTTGCAAACCTCATTCCTCATTGTTAGAGATGCTTGTTTCCAATGAGTAAGACTGGAAGTCTTACTGACAGGCTAAGTCTTACTGAACACAATGGGCTTACTTCTGAGTAAAACAAATTACAGTTTTCAAACACCTTTATTCATTATACAAAGAGCAGCCACTATACAAGAGATGGGTCCCACGCCTCATTTCCACCACATGTTGTTTCTATAAAGTTTAAATGTAAGATAGGTCTATACAAACATGGTTTAAGGTTCTCTGCATGTTCGCGTATGTACATCTTCAAACACTGAAGATGACACAGTTGACATGCTGTGGAAACACCACATTTCATCTTTTCCTGCAATGTGCGGATAAGCCCTAAGGAAGTCAGGAAACACATGAAAAATCTGTACTGAGTATCTGCAGAGATGCTAGATGACTTTTTTCCCTACTCTGTACACTCCTAACAACCAGTGTTCTTATAAAGGATTTTTAAAGCATGCTTGATAAATTCTTGCAGTCAAATCTTTCAATGGGGATAATTCAACCCCTGCCTTAACTGCTCTTTTCCCTTTTCTTCTAAAGGCAGGTGTACAGTCACTGTACAATTTGACAGTGATTGAATCACTGTCATAACACTTGTACAGTACACAAGATATTTCAACATCAACATGAACGTCAACAAGCTGCAATTTTACTGTGACCTGTAGGTCAGAGTATGCCTATGACAGTTTCTCATGTGACCTATTATCAATACTTGTTTTAACCGGGAGTGCTGCAATGAACATTCATGCATAGCAATCTGTCACTGTTTCATACCCTACTTTCTGCCTTTTTTTCCTCCCACAAAAAGTATCTACCTCTTTACAAACATTCCTGATCAGCACAAAAATCTCATACTTATCTGCCACCTTCCTACACTGTCACAGCCTTTCACTATGTGCTACATGCACACCAATTCACCAGGCATCTACTGCATTTTTTAGCAGTAGCAAAAGCTGGCATAACCCTCAGTTCCTTCCCCCCCCCCATCCTTTACCAACACATTGCACAGACTGATGAGCACCTGAGTGCACATGAGTGCAATTATGCAAATTCAGCATAATTTAAAAACAAAAAAATCTGAGGAAGAACATATAAAAAATCCATTAGCCTTGGGACAGTGAAGGATAACACTGAGATTAAATGAAATGGGACAAGACTGCTGTTCTGGACACACTAGCCCTCTTCTTACCCAACCACATTTTTCTTTAGATACACCAGAAATAAGCTTACATTTCACAAATATCAATTTGAAGTTTTAACCTGAGTGACAAAATAGGCATCTTTTCTATACACATTTGCAGCTTGAGACTGAGCAACAATAAGATGCTGGACTGAGAATTCTGCAATTTACAGCTAATCTCCAGCAAGAAGCACCAGATGTCAGTAGGAGTTTAAGAATATGTTGCTTTAAGAAAGCTTAGCACCAAGACATAAATACATTTTGCTAATTAAACACTTAATCCAGTGCTTCCCAATCTTTTTACCACTACAATCCACTTTATTGACCATTGCAGTTGGGTGAATGCCTTTGGTGAATGGGTGAAGCGCCCCAGAATGCCTTGCAGTGGCACTGCTGGTGCCAGCCTGCATCCAACCAAAAATCAGGTTGCAGCCCAGTTTGGGAACTGCTGAATTAATCAATTTGTCACTCAACTATATTGCTCATACTCGAATATCTGATATTCTCCACAGCAACTCCATAAGAGCGTATGTACAGGTTTTTCAAAAAGGCTATTATTTCTTGAATATTTTGTTTCTAATAGCATTTACTGGAAAAAATTAAAGGAAACTGAACAATCATATCTTCATGAGGACAGCGCAGCCCACTGTGGTTGCCTTCTGATTTAGAAACAATGCAGATTAGAACCTACTCGTTATCCCAAATTCCTGGGTCAGCAATAACTAAAAAGTTCACAAATGGGAATATGGCTGTGAAATAGCAGAATTTTATAGCCAAGAGGAATGCTTATTATATACAGTATTTTATATCTTAGGAAGTTTTGCTTTGGTTTGGCTACTAAAATAGCCCACTTTCCCACATGGCTGATATTACACAAGCCATAATGTTGTACCAAAATGTCACAGAAGCCTAGATTTGTAGACACATTCACAAAGGTTACTATTCAAGTTTTGGGGTTGTTTTTTCTTTTTAAGTAGCTTCCCTGCTCACAAACCTATGTCAGCTATTTGGGGCTCAACAACAACCCAAAAGGAAAACTCTAATAATTTTCAAAACCATTTCTGCCTCTTTGCCTTGAGGAGATTCTTACCACAGAGAACCAGGTAAGTGATTATTTACAAGCCTGGAGGACAACTTTTAAACTGGTAACTTATCAATAGGATTGCTGTACCTCTATCCTGAGAGAGTGCCATTGCTTCAGGAGTGAGATGCTATACAGAAACAATCTCCATCACTATTGCGCTGTGACACCTATTTACTGCCATCTTCTGTTGCCTGTAGAACAGTAGGACTGCAGTCCTGCTTGCAACAGCAGCAAGGCAGGAAACACCATTCCCACACACTGATTCACCACCCCCACGCAGATAACGCAATCAATTCTGGCTCAGGAGCTGCCCACCTCATCCATCAGAGGAGACTAACAGGTTTATCAGCCACTGGCCTTATATACCATGTAAACTGACATATAGACAAAGTGCTAAAACAAGGGCATCCCTAGCAAAAAAAATGCCAATTATCAAGCTTGATTGGTAAATATATATTTTTTTAAAAATAGCATTTGCTTACAAGGATTAATTTATAGAATAATTAGAATGGCATAAATATACACTATGAAAGTATAATTTTTCTGTTTCTTGGAAAAATCAAGCAAGTGGCACATACACACTAGTATAAGGACAAAAAATTAATCCTTCAAGTTATTTTAAAAGTCAGCCTTGTTTAAGTGTCTTAACACAGTTAAAAATATCATTCCAGGGCAGAACTATCATCAAATTCTAAACAAAGAACCCAAAAGGGATTACCTAGTTGAATGAAAACGTCCAAAACTGGAGGAAAACTCTTTTTTAACGGATGGTGAATTGCAGAAATCTTATCTGATCAATCAGAGAAGAAAAATCATCGGCTAAGCCTAATTTAAAAAAAAAAAGGGGGGGAAGTGGTCAAGTACCATATAAGTAACCAAGGCTGGACAACTGCTATATTTTAAAGTCTGTGATGACATCCAAAAGCTAAAGGTCAAATATTCTTGCACAGGGGTTTAGAGTGTGGGGAGAACAGCTATGTAAAACAAAGTACATGTAATCATTTTGCATTTATGCTTCTACATCAAGTTAACAAACTGATTGTCAGAGCCCAAATCATTTTGTAGGAAAAACTGGAGTAGGGGAAAACTAATTGCTGCCAGTCATCATTATGGCTGCCTACAACAAACAACCCCTATTTTCTCTCCATTTCACCTTTTAGGATTGCTTTTCACTAAGTTTAGTGGTACAAATAGAAGATCTACTGGTAGAGGTTGGAAGAATGGAGTTCAGGGACTTTTCATTTAATCAAAGAATATGCTGAATGCAAGTAGATGGAGCTTCACTTTATTTCCCTTCTCTCTATCCTGCAATTTCTTCAACTGTGATTTTCCAATGTACCAGTTGCTGGACCATTAAACTAAACTTATTTTCAAATAAGCTGCAAGGCTGAGGCCTCTTTAAACAGCTGCTGCCCCTCCTTAGATTACTATCAGATTCCAGAGTGATGAAGGATTTTGCCATCCAGTAACATTCACACCAACAGCATAAGCTTTTGCTCAGCTCTCGAGTCTCCTGTTCCTAAAAACTGCCATTTAGGAAAGGAATGCTTAATCTAGAACAAAAATATTGCTTTCACTCTTTCATCTAATACTACCTATAAAAATAGTAAATGGTTTCCTGAATGTTTAAGTCCAAGGTTCCATTGCAGTTCACTGTGATGAGTTCTGAGCACTATGTTAATTACATATTTTGCCTTTGATCCACACCATCTTTAGTAATAGGAAAAAGCAGTGTACAGCTACAAGCATAGCTAGTGGGAGGAAAAAGGTGAGACACTGAGACAAACATCTAAAACATAATGGGTTTCGGTTATTTTCTTGGTAGGGGGGTGCAACATGATATTCAGAGTCTAATCCAAAATGCTATTTTTCCCACCTACTTTTCAAATGATTAAAAAAGATCTGCTGCACACATGTATTAAGGAATTGTGCTCATAATTCAGAAGAACCTTTTTTTAAAAAAAAAATCAATATATACCTGCAAGAACCACTTATTAAGTTAAACAAACAGTCAACATCCCATAATAATAAAATTAAGACGGACAGGCAATTCACGTAGTCGGCATTCCCAGTTTTGGTAAATAATTCTTTGGGTTAAAAAAAACAAAAAAAACATGGAGAGAAGCCAGTCAAAAACACTGCCCAAGATTTTCTTCAAAGACAATATCTATACAAAAGCGTCACGTACTGTATAGTGCTGGAGATGTATCAATAATTTAATGAAAAATGTTTTGCTAGTTTTCCCCTTCTTCCCCTTCTTCCTGTTTAATAACTGGAATACCTAAAAATTGAAGCAGAGAGAAGTTTAGAAAAAAAAAATCACTAAAACTTCAGAGAAAGACAGTACTAAGGAAAACAAACCAATCAGTAGTCCAGTGCTGACTTAATAATAGGATGTGCAAAATCTTCTTTGATTTTCTATCCGTTCTCAACAGCAAGAACTTCATTTGTTAACTTATTCAGGAAAATTTAATTAATTTGATTACTCATTTATTACACAGGCCTACAAAAAAAACTTTTTTTTTTAAGTTGCCAAGGACGTTTGAACAAATTTAGGTTATTCTGTAGATGCTGATGCCATTTTTTGAATCAGTTCCACAAATATATCCAATAATAGGTCTAACTTTTAAGATATGTGTAGGCCTGTGTTATCATTTCATTTATTTTTGTAACTTCTATTCCCCAACAGAGCAAAGTTATGAGGAATTTGAACTCCTTGCTTCCTGGAAAATGTCTGAGGACAAAAGCCCAGCCCCCAGAGGGAGCCCTCTTGTCAAGAATCCCTTAAGGGGGGACGTTTTGCCCTCTAGTAACCGTTTTCCAGGAATGAGAGTATTCTAAATCTCCCCCCAAACAGAACGCACTCCACATGACCAACAAATCAGCAATGCATTCTGTAATCAGTAAGACCTTTGGCAATTTGTTTCAAAACAAATAAGAAATGTGATACACAATGCACAATTCTGCCTTACACTGTGCTAGCAATTAAGTACTCAGGAATGTGGACTGATTAATACATTGGCTGAACATCACATGTTATTAAGAAAGCACAGAACTTTAGGATCAAGGTGCACAAGCACAAGAGAGGAGTCTCATGAGAAAACCAGACTTCTGCCATTGCTGCCTTCTGGCTGTTACATATTAAAATTCCAGCACACCCAACTAAGAGCCCAATCCTGGGCTTGGCGCTGTGACTTTGTGCTCATCGCTGGGCTACCACCCGTGTTAGCCCAGTGCCAGCCAGTGTTGGGCTAGCGCGGGGCGGGCACCCAGCCACCACCACTCAGTGGTCTCACGGACTGCTGAGCCGCGGCACAGTAAGCGGGGGTGGGGAGGGGGAGGCCGGCAAGGGGCGGAGTGAGGGCAGGGGGAGGCGTGCCGGGGAGAGGGAGTGGGGAGCTCTGCTCCACTGGATCCAAGGCATTCGTGTGGGGCTCGGCGCACTACACAAACGCCTAAAAGGTCGGCAGTAAAGTGAGTAACCCCATTGCGGGGCTGCTTCCCTTACTTGGGAGAAGGGGATGAAAATTCCCTTCTCCCAAGGTGCTACCTGTGGTAGCCCGAGGCATGCAGGATCTGGTGGCAGCACCAGCTAGGCGCCCTGGGCAGTTCAGGATTGGGCTGTAAACATCCTCCTTTTTTCATGCTGATCTGCATATTGATTCAGTAGCCTGAAAAAAGCCTTTTCCAATGGTCTTCCCATGACTTGAACAACAAAGCTGGGTAATAGTATTAGGCCATAGTCAACCTAGGATTAGATTACAGAATGCTGGCTGGTATTTGTATCAATATACTGTATCTAAAAAGCAAATATCTGATCAGGAAATATGAGGACAATCTGATCTTTCACAACAATGTCTTAATTGTGATTGATATTCAGAAAACTGACAGAATGTTTTCTACTGAAGGTTTTCACTGAATGCTTTGGAAGGCACAGCAGAAAACATATCTTAAAGCATTAATTGAGGAAATAATCATGTAGGAGTCTGGCTCTACAGTTTAAAAATTAATACACCATAACACATAGCTAGTGAATCTCTGAACAGAGAGATGAATGCTAATCAAGACTCTTGTCACTGGCCCTTCCTTCTCCAGCGGGCATGGCAGTCCAGGGAATTCTGGAAGGCAGTTGCAGACAAGAACCAGCTGAGGCAGCCATGCCATTCAAACTCAGGGATGTTTAATGTCTTTTTAAAGATTACCAAAAGATCAGGAGAACTCCCCTTCACCTTCCCTCAGGTTACATCACTGTAGCTCCTCAGAGTCACTGACTTTCCTGCTCTTTCTGTCTCTGCCTGGGGATCAGGTGGGGGCTCTACGCACTAGGGTTAGCCGTGAATATGGGCTTTGCAGGTACCGCATCCTCCATGCTACGTCCTTTTGAAAACTTCTCCAGGGTCCAAGGTCTCAGGAGGCATCACGTTCCTTTGAGGACATTCAACAGAGGGACTGATAGGCTAACTTCATGAGGCCCCTTGATTTCCCGTGGCATGCTTCCTTCTCTCCTCAGCCAACTTCCCCCCGCTTCTGTCCCTTCCTTTTTTTCTGCCTCCTCTCTGTTTCTCTTTCCCCTTACCTCCATACTTATTGCTTGCTTTCTCTTATTGATCTTCACTTATTGATCTTTCCTTTCTTTCCCTTCCTCCCCCCCCCCACTCTCTCCTTTGCCTCTCACCTTGTTCCTTCCTGCTTCAGATGATCTCTCTTGGTAGCTTTTATGGAGTGGTATCAGTCCCATTTTTGTGCCCCAGCTGAGCTGGCTGCAAGGCTGGCAGCTGCGAATGGGCAATAGTCAGTGATGTCATCTGCCATTGCTCCAACCCCCAGCTGATTGGCAGTGGCTCTCTTGAAGCATGGCAGGGTGCTATGGTCAGCTGTGCTTCACAACTCCAAGCAAATTGTTAAGGGAAACCAATGATTTAAAGTCTGCCTGTTTCACCTACTAAATGCTAGCCAGTTCTCACCATCAAGTTTCTTCAGTTTGGGCACTCGCTTGGTTGCTTCTTCAACCCAAGCACTTTGCGAATCAGCAGAGTATTTCTCTTCCAATGGATTACCTACAAACACCAGATCCTCCAGTAATGGCAAGTCTGCCAACCTCACAAACTCTGCTGCAAGCACAAAGAAGATACAGTCACAAATAGAGCTGGGTGTTGTGAACACAAGAACAAGAGCAGTATTATTAGGAATAGTAATATGTAGAATATTTATTTCTGTACCAATTTTCAACAAAAACATTGAAATAAATGTTGAAATAAATTGTTCCCCATGGTTCCCCATCTCAAAAGGGCTCACAATCTAAAGGCTTGACTTCAAGACTTAAGAAGAGCCCCACAGGATCAGACCAAAGGCCCATCTAGTCCAGCTTCCTGTATCTCACAGTGGCCCACCAAATGCTTCAGGGAACACACCAGACAACAGACACAACCTACATCCTGGTGCCCTTCCCTGCATCTGGCAAGTAGCTGCAAGGGCAGCAAGACCTGCAAAGGCAGCTAGCAGACAGTGAATGAAGCATGTTTACTGTACAATATTTTACTATCATAAGGCTAAAAAGCATACACTAGAGCAGTGGTGGCGAACCTATGGCACGCGTGCCAGACAGGGCATGCAGCGCTGAGCCAGGCAGCCTGGGGAGGGGCGCTGAAGCTGTGTGTCCCTTTAAAGGAAACCGAGGCTTTTTCTGAGCCCCCATGTCTTGGGAGGGCGGGCTGCTTCCCTCCGCCCCCTGCGCTCACTGCCCTCCTCTCCCTTCACCCCCACCTGCCCCACAACTGTTTCCATTTTCAATTTTGCCCATTCTGCAAGCTTGGATTGGAGTCTGCTCCTGTGCGTGTCTACTCAGAAGTAAGCCCCAGTAGAGTTGATGAGGCTTACTCCTAGGAAAGAGTGGCTGGGATTGCAGCCTTAGAGTCCACTTCTGTGGGTGGGGCTTTTAAAAAAATATATTTTCTTGTTTGAGAAAATGAGCAGTGGCATGGTCTTGCAGCCACCCCCTCCCTGACAATAGTTCTTTACCCAGCATGTAATTAGTCTGTCACAAGCCACAAGGCAGTGGAGGTTTGGGATCAGAGTTTTCCTTCTCTCAGATGAGCTGCCTTCCCAGGCTAATGAGTCCCATCTACTGGGTGGGACTTGCCACAACTGCCTTGTGGCTACATCCAGTTATGGAAAAGTCTTCAGGAGTCAACCTCGAGGCAAAATCCGGAGCCGGAGTCCCTGAGGCAGTTCGTGGCTGAACACAGTCACGTTCTGGCAACTCCTGCGACGTCGCTGGAACCAACCGTATTGGCTTCTGCCTTCCATTGGACCATTTCAGCAATGTGGAGAGGGGGGATTTGCTGCATGGGAAACAGTCTATCCTCCATATCTACTTTACCCAGGCTTCGCGCACTGGAGAGGACACTCTGTTCCAGAACCACCATTCAGAGAGCAATACCATAGTCTTCCGAGACTGAAGGATGCCAATAACAATTAGTCTGTGGAACTCTTTGCCACAGGAAGCAGTGATGACAACTTGCCTAGATGCCTTTAAGAAGGGATTGGACAAATTTCTAGAGGAAAAGTTCATTAAGGGTTACAAGTAATAGTGGGTAAAAGATGTTAATGTATGAGTTTTTTTTTCCTAAACTAAAACCTCAATATTCAGGTTAAATTGCCATGTTGGCACTTTGTGATAAAAAAGTGGGTTTTGGGTTGCAGTTTGGGCACTCGGTCTCTAAAAGGTTAGCCATCACTGCACTAGAGGTTCAAACATCTATACATCTCTTTCCTCACAATTCAAAAGTTAACTTCTTTTATAAATTTGAGAAATGTCTTAAGCTTAATGCTAATCAACTTTCCATTGCCAATGCAGCCTCAAGGTAAAGGAACAAATATTTCCTTATACTGAGGAGGCCTCCGTGACTGGTCCCCCAGCCACAGGATGCGGCGAGCATCCAGTGGCAGGGTTGCATGGGTACTGGGAAGTTAATTAGGATTGGGCTGTTAATCAGTTATGTAAACAGTTATTATGCAATGAAGATTCACTGCTAAGACTAAATCTTTTAAGGTCAGGAACCAATGTAAGCCATCCAGCGCAATTATATTATAACTCCTGCTATCTGGGCAAAGAGTCACCTTTAAAGTGGAGGTTCTCTTTCCTTCTTGTAAATATAACAGTCCAGCAAAGCATTTTTCCCAATGGTTGCTGTTAGTGCCTCCCTTGTCTTTCTTTTTAGCTTGTGAACCAACTTCTCATTCACATTATTATATAAATCACTTTGTGAACTTTTTTGTTGAAAAGCAAAAAATAATATCATCATCACCAGGATGTTTCAGAAGAGAGAAAACGGCTTTGGCTTACCCCAGTCTTTCACTAGATTATTGGACATATAGAGGATCTTCAGCTTCTTCATCACATGAAGCCCTTTCAGTTTTTCAATCAGGTTGTATGAGATCCACAACTCCTCTAAAGTATCTCCAACCGCTTCCTGAAAGGCAATACTGCTTTTCAGAACACTGTGTTATATATGTTCCTATTATTATGTATAATACATTGACTTCCCTAAAAAATCCATTGAAGAAACAAACACATTCCTTTAGAGTCCATGCTTCCCTGGTAGCAGGTTGCAAGCAGTGAAGAGGGAACCTACAGAAGCAGGAAGATGGCTCAGTTCCAAAAAAAATGATATGATAAATGATATGATAAAAAAAGGGGCTGGGGCACCTTCCTTATGAGGAAAGGCTACGGCATTTGGGCCTCTTCAGCCTAGAAAAGAGGCACCTGAGGGGGGACATGATTGAGACATACAAAATTATGCAGGGGGTGGACAGAGTGGATAGAGAGATGCTCTTTACACTCTCACATAACACCAGAACCAGGGGACATCCACTAAAATTGAGTGTTAGGAGAGTTAGAACAGACAAAAGAAAATATTTCTTTACTCAGTGTGTGGTTGGTCTGTGGAACTCCTTGCCACAGGATGTGGTGATGGCGTCTGGCCTGGACGCCTTTAAAAGGGGATTGGAGAAGTTTCTGGAGGAAAAATCCATTATAGGTTACAAGCCATGATGTGCATGTACAACCTCCTGATTTTAGAAATGGGTTATGTCAGAATGCCAGATGCAAGGGAGGGCACCAGAATGAGGTCTCTTGTTATCTGGTGTGCTCCCTGGGGCATTTGGTGGGCCGCTGTGAGATACAGGAAGCTGGACTGGATGGGCCTATGGCCTGATCCAGTGGGGCTGTTCTTATGATATATAATTCCAGTCCAGGAGATACCTAACCATCTAAGCAGAGGAGAATTGCATTCCAGGTATATGGACATACACAAAAAAAGATACAGAGCAATCTGTAGAAGCCTATATATTAGATTACTAGTTTCTTAGTAATTTAAGGAGGTTTGCATTTTGGTGAAAGGGACTGGCACAAGCTCTGCTACTGCACTGTGCCTTTCCACCCTCCCCACCCCTGAAACCATGAACAGGGAGTGGGGGAAAAGGATGGTTGGAGTGTTGCCAGAAACTTGTATCACTGATTGGTGCTTTGTCTGTGTGATGAGTAGGGGAGTTTTCTGGATAATGTAAAGATTGATGAGTAACTTGCATAGTTAATGTTGATAATGTTCCTGTATTTGGTATAAGTTGCTACTGAGTACAGAGATGATGCTAACTAGCTTGCTAACCATGCTATAAGCAGTGACCTTTGTCACCTATTTGTCAAGAACCAGTATTATATTTATTCATAGCAGTGAACATTAGCTAGAAACTGGAAAAATTGAAATCCACCTACTAACTCATAATGGTTTTAAACATGCTGGGATTTACCTAACTTAGACAAATGGACTGCCCACTTAAGACCAGATAAAGGCTTTGAACAGACACAGCTGCATTAAGGAGCAATGTCAAATTATATTTCAAGAAAAAATTTGGTGCCCAACATAGACTACAGTTGTGAACATATTTATTATGAAGTCCTTTGTGTGTTGATACCAATTCTAAACTGTAACGTTCTATGCAACATTCTGAAATTACTTTATATACAGACCTGAAAAAAACATATTGACAACAGCCATCTTAGCAGGATTACCTACCAGCCCATTAAGATTCTTTATATTGTTTCTCCCCAGTGACAAAATCCGCAAGTTTTCTGCAAAAAAACCCAAAACCGTTATCTAGCTGTAAAGCAGGTCATTTAAGTAATGTGGTAATCTGACATAAATTCACACACTACCACCATCCCTGGAGCAACTTATACTGATTCAGTTGTGTAACGGGGAAACAGATGGCCCCACTGAGTGGATGCTGCTTAAAACTGCCCTATGTAGCAGCTCTAAGCATACAATGAGCCAGTGATCTATGGCCATGCAGCAATACAAGTACTGCTACACCCCTCACCTACTTCTGTGGAGTATCAGAAGTATACAGCAGTCAGATCAACATAGGGCTACAGCAGTGATTCCCAAACCTTTTTTACTGGCGGCTTCCTTGACTTAACAGGGCATTTGGCTGCGGCTCTCCATTAGGGCTACAATCATATTCATTGTATAGGGTGGCAGGTTTTCTGTGAGGATAATGTGGCTCCTCTGGCTGGTTTCTGTGGCTCCCCAGGGAGAACGGCTCACAGTTTGGGAACCACTGGGCTAGAATCTACAGATGATTCTGGGTTAGAATCCACAGGTGATAGTCTGTGGAACTCCTTGCCTCAGGATGTGGTGATGGCATCTGATGCCTTTAAAAGGGGACTGGACAAATTTACGGAGGAAAAGTCCATCATGGGCTACAAGCCATGATGTCTCTGTGCAACCTCTGGATTTTAGAAGTAGGCTATCTCAGAAAGGAAGGGAAGCAAGATGCAGGTTTGTTGTCGTCTTGTGTGCTCCCGGAGGCATCTGGTAGGCCACTGTGAGATACTAAAAGCTGGACTAGATGGGCCTTTGGCCTGATCCAGCAGGGCTCTCATGTTCTTACGTTCTTAGATGACCAGCCTCCCATATGATGAGAAGCACAATGTGGGGGGATTCTCCCAAGCAACCACATAGTACCAAATCCTCTTCCACTGTGACAATAAATGAGCTGGAGGAATAGCTTGAAAATTAATAATTTAAGCCTGAATCTCCTTTTCACAGTTTTTATTTGTTAGACATATTTATATCCCACCTTTCCAACCAAACAGTACAGAAGATAGTTAACAAACCAACAAAATATTAAATCATCAAAGTAATATTGCCAATCAAATTATTGTCTCAGTCAGTGCTATGTAGTCAGATACTAATGGATACTACAAAGATAATGCATTTAGCTTATCGGACTCAAAAAATGCAACCTACGTACATGATAGGAATTTGAAAAAAAA
This sequence comes from Tiliqua scincoides, assembly GCF_035046505.1. Classification (NCBI taxonomy): domain Eukaryota; kingdom Metazoa; phylum Chordata; class Lepidosauria; order Squamata; family Scincidae; genus Tiliqua; species Tiliqua scincoides. The sequence continues at coordinate 17,375,206 of NC_089821.1, forward strand.
AAACTGCTTTACTAAACTGGCCAATAAATCACAAAATTCTCCAGTGCTCTTCTTAGCAAGGGTGAGGACTCATAGAAAGAAGGACTGGCCAAAGTTGAAGAAAGGAGCACTCAGGTCAGAGCAGAGCTACCAGTTGTTTGTTTACATCTCAATTATCTCACAGGTAGCTGACAGATTTTATAATCTCAGCACAAACGTTCAGTCTTTAGTTAACTTGATGAAAATGTCATTCACTATATACATTTGCTTATGGTATGCTAAAACAATTCTCAACACTTTCAATAACTATAATCAAAGCTGAAGACTGGACATAGAATTAGAATTAGCCTTACCATCTATGCCAGCCATTTTCAACCTTTTTCAGCTCACTGCACACTGACAAGGCACTAAAATTGTCAAGGCACACTACCAGTTTTTTACTTACATTAAATCACTACATTACAATTAATTGTTAATATAATTAATACAATTAATTACAATGTAATATTAATTACAATTAATTACAATTAATACAATTAATTACAATTTGTCATGTAATAATATAATTACTACAATTATATTATTACATGACAAAGAAACTCACAAGAAGCTTAGAGAGGAAAGGATATGTGATTGTGAAAAGGCTGAAAAATGTTATTAAAGTGTTATGCGAGGAAGTGCTGGCAAAGAGAGGTCAGATTGAGCACATAGGAGAGCTGTGGGGTGAGGGGCAATGAAGAGACAGGAGTGAAACAACTACAGGATTCAGCTGGATTGGGGGGAAGAGAGAACTTGAAGCAAGTGATTCTGAACCTTTGGAAGGTGCGGAGGAGTGAAGGGAGGGACAGTAAGAGAGGTGCTGACTGCAATTATGAGATTTGGGGGCAAGTGCCTGTGGGAGGGAGTGGGGTGGGGAGAAGTGCCAATTGCCTGCTCCTGTATTTAAGGGGAAAAAAAGTGTGACCAAAAGCCCAATCCTAGGCATGTCTACTCAGAAGTAAGCCCCATTATAGTCAATGGGGCTTACTCCCAGGTAAGTATGGAGAGGACTGGGGCCCAATGCCCTTCCCCTAAAAGGCAAAAGGCAATGCAGGGAGGGTCGCTTTGGGGAGTTGCAGGCAAACTGTGGCAAGGAAAAGGGACTATCCAGGACCCTTTGAGCCACCCAGTTCTTAGGCTGGTGGCCTTAGCAGACTCACTTGCTTCATACCTGCTTGCCTGCTCCTGACTCCCTCGTTCTCACTCTGGTTGCCCAATCAGCACGCTGAGGAGGCAAGGACTTAATACCCAATCCTAGGTGTGTCTACTCAAAAGTAAGCCTCATAATAGTCAATGTGGCTTATTCCCAGGTAAATCAGGATCGGGTTGCAGCCTTCCTCTCGCTCAGGAGCAAAGCAGTCATGACCAGCCCTCTCGCTGGCTGGCTGCCTGCTCCTTTTCCTTCTGCTGCACATACGGCTCAAAGCAGCCACTTCCCCCACATGCGTGGCTGCTGCCTGTCTGCTCTGATCTCAAGGCACACCTGAGGCAGCCTCGCGACACACTAGTGTGACGCGGCACAGCAGTTGAAAAACGCTGGTCTATGCCAATTGCCAAGAAGTGGAATATAAGAAAGCATAAGTGCTTCTTTAATCAAAAGCAGTGAGCAATGCTAAAATAATTCTCGTTTAAAAGTTTACTATATGAACACAGAGGCTTTGGAATTTAGTCCTAAAGCAGCTCGTTCATTCAATCAACTCTTTTCTTCAATATACAATTGTTTAAATTTAAAAATTAAATAACGGACACTTGTAACTACATATGTAAAATGGATCCTCCTTCACTCACTGTGGCATGGGATCTGCTTTCTGCAGTGGAAGAGTGGGCACCTATCAGATGAGAGCCATGCAATCTTACCCCTTAACACAGTTGAAACATTCTCACACACAAACACACACTCCTCAATGGCATGGGAATATACCACAGAGAAGCAGCTCCCATGCCACCGGGTGTGTACATCTGCAATAGGGCTCAGCAAGTAGGAACGGAGCAGTCCCAGACAAGTAAGAACTGTTTTGTCAGTCATCCAGTTAACAGCTAGGTGTAATCACTCAAAAGCCTTCCTAAACTCTATTGCTCTGTAGTCCATAGTTTTCCAGTAGTCTTATTTGGTTTTTGTCTTAGAGACAGTATATAAATTAACTCATTCTTAATATGCAAAATAAATGGTATTGACTGATCCTAATTTTAACCATTGTTACCTTAAAAATGAGGGTTTTTTGGCATTAATCACTTAAACATGTTACTCTGAAAAACAGGGTCTCCCTGGTCTTTTAATACAGAATCTGTGGGAACCGCTGGTGTGGCTGCTACTCTCGACAGGCAGAAAAAAGGTAATACTGGTGAAGGAGGGTAGGATGGATGCACACAAATCTAATCATAATGACTTGAGAGATGGGTGGAGAGGTAGTGTTCTGAACAAGCTCAAAGTGTGAATCAGTGATACTAAAAAGTAGCTAAACACACACACTGTTCATTCATATATCACTTACTCAGTGCATTCAAGTTGGCAATTTTTTCAATGCAGTTTGTAGATAAGGACAGCTTTCTTCAAATGGAAAGGAGAGAACTGGTTGTTAATAGCAACATGTAAATTCCTGAAGCAATAAATGGTTTTTATAAATAACATTTTTTTCAGGATACTACATCTTTCATCACTTTAAGTACATCTCAGATCATACGACCCCTACATGATTCCAAATCCACAGTGATTTAGATTTTCGGTAATCTTCCAATGTTTGTCACAACAGCATCATCTGACTGCTGTACTGAGAACTCTCGTAAGTCCAGAATGAAATGGGTATAGAAAGACATGTTACAACATAGGCTTACTGGAGAGCTGCATTTGCAGAAAGTCAGTCAAATACCCTTGCCTGACAATTGTCCAACTCAACATTCACATGGACCTGCAGGCTCATCAACATCACCCCTTATTCATTTGTGCTGGCTTGTACCTAACACGTAGAATGTGTTTATCTTCTTCTGTTTCTTGGCAAGAATACAGTGCATACAGAAAGAACACTACCATTGCTCAGTGGTATTATCCCAATCTATGGTGAAGGTGCTTTAGTACGATGGGTGTCAACTTTGTGCTTCCAACATCAGAAGCTTCCTCTGTGAGTGGAAAGAGAATTCCACTGCACCCAAGGGGTCACTGCAAAAGCAGAAGGAGTCCTTGAACTAATGGAATGCTACTTCCATTCAAGACGGAAACTTCTGATTGTGGAAGGAGCCCCTAATGGTGGAAGTGCTACTCAGAATGCCACTCCATGGTTTGAAACTGGCTAACAAAATAGATTCAGAAATTCCCTCAGCCATGAAAATAGATCACCTTGGGCCAGTAACCTTTCCTCAGACTTACCTACCCCATAATGTTCTTTCGAAAATAAAGTTGGGGGACAATCATGAATGCTAGCCCTGAGGAATGACAGGCTAAAACAGAGGAACAAAAGAAACCATGGTTTGGCATGCTGTCTGAAGTAAACAGTTACAGCAACAGTTGTTCTGCATCCAGAGGCTGCTGTCCCTAGAGATTGGAGTGCTGAGAGATGGGAAATGACAAGCATCTCTAAACCATGTTTGCTTGTACACTTGGAAGCTGAAATCATGGTTTGGGTTCCAAACTGTGATTAGTGCAAACCATGGTTTACTTTAACATGATGTCCAAATTGAGCTTATGTGAACATGAGCAACTATGCAGCTTTTAAAAAGCAGTTTATGAAGAAGCAGGGTGTTGGAATAAGGACCTGCTTACAGGAATTCAAGAAAGATAAGAAAGGAACTCTACATAGGAAAAAAATAAGTAGAGGCACAGACAGATAATTTCTATGCCAAGATGGTTTTTTGTTCTCCATTTTTGACATACAGAACCTACTCGCAATTAACAAGAGTGGAGAGTGAGGCATCCATCTTCTCTATAGGTGGAATCTGGGCGTAGAGTTTTACTTCCTTGGCTTCCGAGGGTTTCTGACCATTTTTTTCTTCCTTAAGAAAAAGAAAATACCACCTTCAGTTTTGAGTTATGGCAATGGCGGATTTACCCCCCTCCTGCTCCCGGGGCAAAGGTCCGCAAAGTTGCCCCCCCCACAAAAGATGCTGCCCCCCCTACCTCTGAAGCACAACAGAGCCTTGTGCAACTTTAGAGCTGACTGGGGAAACCCTGTGAGGCTCCCCCGCAGTCTTAAACTGCACTTCCAGAAAATTGGAAGTGCAGTTGCTGACTGTGTTGGGAGCCTCAGGGAAGCTTCCCACGCACTCCTAGAGGTGCACTGACTCAGGGCCTGGGGCATCTGCCCCATTCACCCAGTGCTAGGTCTGCTGCTGAATTCTAAATATTCCATTTAAAAGAAAGAATGAGGCCTTTTAAAATATTATGTCAAGGATACTCAGCTGCAAATTAACTTGTCCATCAGCTTCAGCTAAAGCTGGTGGAAGACTAGTTCATATTACTATAAGGGAAGTGGGCTCAAAACTGGTGGGCTGCGACCCATCAGGTAAACTGGAAAAGGCCATTCCCCTTTAAGGAAAATGGCTCAGAAATTGGCAGCAACATGATCTGCTGCCAGGCAGGGAGGTTTTTTTTTTTCCACTTACCTGGGGGTCGCCATGGCTCTCCAAGAGGGTCTGGGGAGACTGCGACCCCTTCTGGAGCCCTCCCTGAGGCTTCAAAATGTTGAAGAAGGGAGGAAAAACCTACTTATGGTTCTCATTCTGAAACAGGAAGTGGGTTTTCCCCCTTTTTTCAACATTTTGAAGTCTTGGGGAGGGCTGCAGAGGGGATTGCAGGCTCCCTAAAGAGAGAGCTCCAGAGAGCCATAGTGACCCCCATGTAAGTGAAAAAACCCCTCCCTGCCCAACAGCAGTACGATTGTAGCAATCATGTTGCTGCCTTCCCCCCCCCCCACCATGTGAAGACTTAAAGGGTTCCCTTGAACCAAGCTAAAACAGTAACACAGAAGTGGCTTGCAGTTCCTAGCTGCTAGGAATTTACAACTCAATGGAAGGTGATAATGTAGCACCTAGGCAGCCAGAAAGACGCCCATCAAGGATGGAATGCAGCTGTAGATCTCCAGGGGGGAGGGAAGAGCTGAGAGGGCTAGCATCCAGCCCCACTTCCCTAGGACAGGGTCTTTTGGTCTTTGAGATAGGTGGTGGGTGCACATCCTGCCCTACCAGGACTATGTGGCCTTATAGGTAACTGGCCTGAGGATCTACAAAAGAAGCTGACCCAGTTGAGAGTTAGAGAATAATAGAGTTAGCCAGTTAGCTTTGTTGTTTTATGCCGATATGTTTCCTAGAAGTTTTTATGCCTCTAGCATTTGCTACTTTTTGTAACCCTATGTACTTAATAAAGCAAAAATCCCTTTACTAAGTTGTTCATTGTCTGTTGGGGACAAAGGTTCAGAATCCTGCCTAGCCGTTCAGCCAGCTACCAAATCCTCATTGTGGACTAGTAACTTGAGGACTGAGACTTTAAGTAAAGAAAGTGCTCAGTGCCTACAAGGGATATAGTTAAGCCTAGAGGGTCTCAGTGTTTCTGGACTGAGGCACTGGCACATACAGGGTAGTGGCAGTTCTACCGAACAGGGGTTCTTGAGGCTCTAGGGTTCAGGAATCAGGAACTCTGAGCACCCAAAACCCTGGGAGTGTAAGACAAGTGTACGACATTCCCCACTTAACTTTGAGAACCAGTGCTATAGGGTATGTAGCAAAATTCATTTTTTAGTCTGGAACGCAGTTTGTTCACACAGCCCCTGGAGGGCTTCCCCAGGCCTCCCAATGCCTTGTAAGGTATTAAAAACATAATTTCAGGTTTCTCTGTGAAACTGGAAGTCATGTGTTTTGAGCCTCAGAGCTCAGTCTAAGCTTGGCAGAGGCTGGGGATGGACATCCTTGGCCTGTGCTGAGCTCAAACTCCCTTCGCAGAGCTCCTCTTGCCTCTGGAGGGGCTGGGTGGTCCTCAGACTGCGGGGACAGGCGCACCCATATCTGTGGTTTCAGGTATCTGTAGGGGGGTTCCAGAACAAAACTCCTGCGGATAAGGGGACACGCCTGGATATTAATATAGCACATTAGTATATTTAGCAGTTTTTGGATCATTATACTTGTTAGCACCTTTTGTACAAGGCAGGCATGTACTCTCTTACACTGAATAAGCTAAGTTGAGCTAGTAGGAATAGCTACTGAAAGTATAAAAAAATACTTTGATTGGTTGAACATGAAAGAAATAAGGGAAGGCACTGGCACGAGTCATTTAAACTTTCTGTGCAACTACAACTTTTTCAAAATTATGTTGGCTGATGGCAACTGTTTTTGCCTTCATGAAAAAGGATTTACCTCCTGGTGATTAGGTCACAAAAGCTTAATTATATGAGAAAGGCAGGACAGCTGGCAGAAGATCTACCCAACAAACAGTCTCCAATACCTAGGTGGTAGACTGAAGGAAACATTCTTCCCAATTACATCAACCTTGACACTGGCTCCTTATCATTCTCACCATCTACCACAAGCTTCTAATCCCTGCTTTAGAAGCCCTCCACTTCTCTGCTCCAGCTAATCCCTTATGTTGCCTTTCCCTCCTCCTCTCCCCACTATTCTACTCAAGATAATCTCCTATCAGTGGCGTCGCTAGGAGGGTGCAGGGGGTGCAGGCTGCACCGGGTTACACGCCCTGAGGGGGTGACGCACCCTGGGGGTGATGCGCTAACATCACGGGGTTAGGAGCTACTGCGTCATGCCATACACCATTGGATGCGGAATGACCAGCGGAACACAATGCAGAAAACGCCATTGAGTTAGCACCTTTCGTTCAAAAGTTATGGCCAAAAAACCAGAAGGAAAAATGCATGAAGCCCTATGGAAAGTGAAAGTGAGCCGTATCGCGCATTTACTCGCGAGTAGGCGCACTTGCCTTAGTCCGTCGGAAAGGGCAGGCTGAGAGAACTCCAAGGACATCAGAATGGTCCTGATCCAATGAATGCAGCCCCAAAAACACCTGAGGAGGAGGTCCTCCCCCCCCAGCTGCGAGTGTATGGAGCCCTATGGGAAGCGAAGCAGCCTCACGTAGCATTTACTCGCGAGTAGGCAGACATGCCTTGGCTGGTGGTCAGGCCAGGCAAAGAATGTGAAGACACCAGAATGGTCCCGATTCGATGTGACTGGAGTGCAACAAAAGCCCCAGAAGGCAGCCTCCCTGCCCCCCACTAGAAAGGACCAACAAAGGCTTGAAAAGGTAAGGGGAAAGTTTTCTATTTTGCACTTGCAAAGTTTCCCTCACAGCGCAATCCTAGCCCCACGTTCCTGGGGGTAAGCCCAACTGACTCTAATGGGACTTACTTCTGAGTAGACATGCATAGGCTTGGGCTCTGAGGCTGGACTCCTATCCCCACTTTCCTGGGAGTAAGCCCAACTGACTCTAATGGGACTTACTTTAAACTGGGAACTGGGGAGGGCTGAAGATCTCACCGATTCATTTGGGGGGGGGGTGTTATTGCAGGCAGACTACAGAGAAAACTCACTTGGTGGAACAGGACTGGCTCCCCCTTATTTAATTATTTCTTTTATTTTAATTTAACTATAATTATTTATTTTAATTTGCTTGATGATGTCACGTCTGGCCATGACATCACTTCCAATGGGTCCTGGACAGATTGTCATTCTAAAAAGTGGGTCCCAGTGCTAAAAGTATGAGAACTGCTGCAATAAGGTGTTAGTAAGTTGATACGGAGGTGTGTGTATGTGTGACTCCACAAGTTTTCAAAATCACTAAAATCAGAATTTGGAGGAATAATACCATCATGTTATATATCAATCAATGCGTAATTTCATGCAGAATGCAATGAAACAAACCACATTGAAATATCTGTGTTCTAACAAAAGGTACTGCCAAAAAACCAGTGTGGGCGGGGCAATGGTACATCACCATGCCCACCATCTGGAGTGTTGCCTTAGTCTGCATGGGGTGACATGCAGGCCTCCCGCACCGGGTGACGCAAATCCTAGTGATGCCACTGTCTCCTATTGCAGGGGGTGGCAACCTTCTTCCACATAGGGGCCAGACATCAGGTCTGCCAATAGTAAGAATGCATGAGCATTTGAAACGCATGTGAGATCCTCTAAATTAGGCCACAGAGATAAGAAAAAACTGGATGGCCACAGCACAGAGAGATGCATGCCCAAATAGGGAATGATGCTCAATCTTCTACCCTTGATCTGCTTATAGTATTGGAAGCCTTGCAGAAATAGAATAAAAAAGTTGAACTCTTTTTTAGGACCACCACAGGCCAGGTAGATATATATTTTCAGGACTACAGGCCAGATGATTTTGGGTGGCAAGCTGAATACAGAGCCATGCACCATAGATTGCTTATCCTTATCCTACAGTCTCCTTCACTACCACTGTTTCCAAGGCCATGTTGTGCCTTATGCCTGGATACACATAATCATCCGTATCCTGCTCTGTATTCGTTAAGCAGCTCCCATCTTCTCTTTCTATATCAACTTATTTTATCAAACTTTCCCCAAATCTACACAGTGTCATCTTAGCAGTCCCATTCTTCCTTAAACATTACTTCTATTCATTGCAAAACCTTGATTCCGATCACTTCTGTATCTTGCCTGTCAACTCTGTTTCTCAGCAACTGAGCAGAGACTATGTTCAGAATAGTGTTTAGGACACTGGCAGCGTTATATAGATATGAACGCATCCTACCAATAGTAGCATACTGCTGTTCAAGAACAAAACTTCAGTGAGATACAAGAAATTTGTGTTGAATTTTTTTTTCAGTCACACACCCCTCGCAAATAGCTACATCTACAAAATAGCAAGAAAGTGATGGAAGCTTGTTATTCACAAACAAATGTATAAGCACAACTCCTTTCTACTTACCCATTTGGCTAGAGCTTCCTTAATAGTTGTTGCTTTTGCCTAACAAGATGTAAAAAGAAGTTGTACTGGATTAATATACACTGTGAAGAAGATAGTTTTCTTGCTTGAAACAAATTGATCAATTATATTTAAATGTTCACACTGCAAAACAAAAATGCCTTTGTTAAGGAAGATTGTGCTCTACTGAAATGTGAGATAATTTCCTCTTGGTGCGGAAACTCCACCAAGAAGTTCACAGACATATCCGTTCAGACACAAGTATATGCTCACAGTCTTTTTATTAGGGCCATCAATGGATGAACATACATGGGAGGGGTGACCCTGCACCCTAGATTAACTCCAGTGCCTGGTTATGCTCCTACCAGCATCTACACAAGGCTATCTATACTATTACATAAATGAAAATTATACTTCAATCACAAATACTATGGAATTTATTTAATATATTGAACAAGTTGTGCCACATACAATGGCAAAGGTGTCATTTTTGGCAGAGAACAGAGCTTCATATATTCCTTTAGTACATCTTTTAAGCATCAGTCCACGATTAACAGATTCAAAAGCAGCTGATGTCTCCATAAAGCTGAAACATTAGAACTGAGCAATCTGGCAACTGCTGTTTTTACTTTTGAGCATAAGAACATAAGAACATCCCCACTGGATCAGGCCATAGGCCCATCTAATCCTGTATCTCACAGCAGCCCCACCAAATGCCCCAGGGAGCACACCTGATAACAAGAGACCTGCATCCTGGTGCCCTCCCTTGCATCTGACATAGCCCATTTCTAAAATCAGGAGGTTGCACATACACATCATGGCTTGTAACCCATCATGGCTTGTAATGGACTTTTCCTCCAGAAACTTGTCCAAACCCCTTTTAAAGGCATCTAGACCAGATGCCGTCACCACATCCTGCGGCAAGGAGTTCCACACACCCACCACACGCTGAGTAAAGAAATATTTTCTTTTGTCTGTTCTAACTCTCCCAACACTCAATTTTAGTGGATGTCCCCTGGTTCTGGTGTTATGTGAGAGTGCAAAGAGCATCTCTCTATCCACTTTATCCTTCCCATGCATAATTTTGTATGTCTCAATCATGTCTCCCCTCAGGCGTCTCTTTTCTAGGCTGAAGATGCCCAAACGCCGTAGCCTTTCCTCATAAGGGAGGTGCCCCAGCCCAGCATTCATCTTAGTTGCTCTCTTTTGCACCTTTTTCATTTCCACTATATCCTTTTTGAGATGTGGCGACCAGAACTGGACACAATACTCTAGGTGTGGCCTTACCATAGATTTGTACAAGGGCATTATAATATTAGCTGTTTTGTTCTCAAGTACCTTTTCTAATGATCCTAAGCATAGAATCAAGTTGGCTTTAAACCACAACTTGTCTGTTTTATGATTTACACTGATGATCAAAATTAAAAGTAAATGAGATTATGCACTGCAAATGATTGTGCTGCATTCATATGTGGAAGATGTTGGTTTCAAAGCCTTACAAAGTCATGAGGCTCACTGAATTAGATCAGATACTCTTGCACAGAGAGAAAATAGTCTTACAAATCATATCCCCTTAGCTTATGCTTTACAACTTGATGAGATGCTTTGCTGCACAGCAGCACGGTGGAAATCTAAGATTCCCATGGTTCCTAACAGCAATAAGGACATAAGAAAAGCCCTGCTGGATCAGGCCAAAGGTCCGTCTAGTTCAGCTTCCTGTATCTCACAGTGGCCCACCCTGCGAGAGTAGCCTTACTCTATTGCACTGCTGCACATTGGTGACTGAAAACCAATGCATTAAACAGACTTAAGGGGCTTTTAAAAGGCAAAATGGGGACGGCTCTATGCTTCTGCCTTGCTTTGGATGCAGTTTTAAAGATGAGTTGCTTCTGTTCAAACCCTGGATAGATTTGGGATGCTTAAAATAAAAAAGCTTTATTTTAAGCACTTTTGGTCTAAAACAGAGGTCTCCAAACCCCGGCCCGGGGACCACATGCGGCCCGCAGCAAGCCTCTGTCTGGCCTGCAGCCATCCTCTTGTCCCCTGAAAGCCTCTGGCCCACTTGGCCAAATGTGACAGGAACTATGCTCTGCTTGTGTCTGGAGGGTGTTTGTCACGGGTTGATCCCCAGTCCTGACAGGTAATTTGCTGGCTGCACAGTAACAGGCCTGAAGCCTTGGCCAAACCAGGACTGCACAGCATCCTGGGAGCCTCATGCTGATGCAATATCTGGTGATATTGCATCAGGTGACTTCATGTGAGTGTGTGTGTGTGTGGCAGCAACTGCACAGTCAGCATGACTGTGCAGTATTTCCTACGCACTGATTGGCTGCAGGAAGTATAAATGTCCAGCAGAGGCAAGCAAGCGTGTGGGAGAAGCAGAGCATTGTGAGCCGGAGGCTACGTTGGTTGGAGAGTGGATCGTGTACCGTTTGTACTACTTGGACTTTGTAAATATCTGTACATAAGTAAAGGAGGAGTGTGGTGGAGAACTTCTGCCTCTGAGTCTTCCTTGTCGTCCGGGGGTGATAGTGCTTCGGCCTTGAGGTACAGAAACAACAACAGCTGTGCAGCTGTCTGCCGTGCCAAGCCGTCAGCGGAGCTCCAGCAGCAGACCGGAGCGGTTCCAGAGCGGCGTGGGCACAACGCAGCTCGCAACAGTGTTCTAAGGGCCAGAGAGGTTGAATGAATGAGCCCATTCATTCATTCACTCATCTAAGTTCCATCTCTAATTTATTTATATAAATTTTATATTTAATTTTTTTTCCAGCCCTCAACACCATGTCAGCTATTCGATGCGGCCCTCTGGCCAAAATGTTTGAAGACCCTGGTCTAAAAGAATGAATGGTCAAAGGGGGTCCATCACTCAATAAAAAAACTCTGCAGAGCACAGAACAGAAAATAACCCACAAAGCATAACCCACAAAGAAACCATGTCATTGACTTTATAATTTTGATACACTTGAAGTTAATGAACAGCAACTGCAAGGAAGCTCCTTAGTGCAAATTTTGTATTGAAGATAAAGTACTGACTTACCATTATACCGAAGGTAACTCTTGACACGCAGACAATCCTGTATGATGAATAATATGCACGAACTATTTAGATCTGCCATCAAATGAATGCCCTTCCTATGAAACAATAAAGTGTTAGGCTATCAGGTTTTAACCATCCTAAGACATATCTTCAAATTCAAGACAGTGGAAAATATTCTGTGTTGCCTTATCATCCATATATAATATAGTATTTATGCATCACTTTCAAATATTCAGAATATGTATATGTGAAATATAACATCGCACTTCAACCCCAACTTGCTCTTGTATTCATTTGTTTCCTGCATATTACTGTGACATCCCTGTGGCCATCTCTTGCACTGCTTGGCCTTATGACCCTACTTTGGAAACAAACAAAAAAAGAAAAGAAAATATTTTCCTTTCTTCTTTCTAGTCCAGCGTTTCTCAAACTGTGGGTCGGGACCCACCAGATGGGTCGTGAGCCAATTTCAGGTGGGTCCCCATTCATTTCAATATTTTATTTTTAATATATTAGACTTGTTGCTACCATGGGATGTGACTACATTTGGGGAAATGTTACAGATCTGTACTTTGAACAGGCTGCTATGTACATGCTTTTAACAATGATAGTAAATGGGACTTACTCCTGGGTAAGTGTGGGTAGAACTGCAGCCTAAGATTGCTAAAAACGTTCCTGCTTGATGATGTCACTTCCAGTCATAACATCACTTCCGGTGGGTCCTGAAAGATTCTCATTCTATAAAGTGGGTCCCAGTGCTAAACGTGTGGGAACCACTGTTCTAGTCTATACTGAACTTACTGTATGTACTTCCACTCTGTTAGTGATCACTTTACATCTGACAAAGTGGGCTCCAGCTCACAAAATCTTACACTACAATATATTTGCTAGCCTGAGGCAGACCACTACTACTAGCCAGGATGGTGTAGTGATTCAGAAGTTGGATGATCCAGCTTCAAATCCCTGTTCAGCCAAGAAGCTTCCCAAGTGACCTTGGGTCAGTTGCTATCATTCAGCCTCAGCTACCTCACAGGACTGTTGTTAGCACAAAAGCGGGGAAGGAACTAGTACACCACCCTGAACTCCTTGAAAGAAGGGTGATATAAAAATGTGAAAATAAAATAACTCCATGCTGTGGGGGGGGGGGCGGTGCTGAAACAATAAACACACCATCTCTCAGCCATCCGAATAAATGTGGAATCTTGCCACAGCTCTAGGGACATAAGGAGAGGCCAACTTTCAGCAAAAATCAGTTCCCCAAACTACTGACTCTCCACTACTTATCAACAAGAAACACAGCCAAATCAAGCTACCTATTATTAACATTCTGGGTGCAGACCAAGAAGTTCACAGAAGGTTTGGCGCCTCGATTACAGCGAGACAACTGTGCACCTTGATCTCTCTTGTGGCCACAAAGTGCACATCTAGGAGGCGATGACAGTGGAGGACAGATCCTCTCTCTCTGGCTCTCCCTGCTGCGATCCATCAACATTCCCACTTTCCCCAAGTTTTGCTAGGAACTCATCCCCAAGTCAGTCTTCCATGGTCACAGCCCATTGGACTCTGGGAGCCAGTTTCACACCAGGGACATGCAGTGGGTGGGGAGGCAAGGGAAGCAGGTGAGGCAGAGCCTCCCCACCAGAGTCCTTTGAAAAGCGCTGCTGCGTTAGGTGCCCAAGCACCCACAACCAATGCAGTCTGTGCGCGAGTTGTGGGTGCTTGGGCGTCTCACACAGCAACAGCACTTTTCAAAGGACTCCAGTGGGGAGACTCTGCCTCACCTGCCTCCCCACCCACTGCACATTCATGTTTCACACAGGCGCCCTCTTGCTCTCCTCTTCCCCAAGTGGGTGGGAATGTGGATTCTTTCTTCTCCCCAGTACCCCAAGCAAGCCTTCTGTCTCTAAGCAAAAAGAAGGTTCCTCAATCTCCTTAAGGAACGCCCCTAAGAAAAGCCCAGTTGGATCAGGCCAAAAGCCCATCTAGTCCAGCCTCCTGTATCTTACAGTGGTTCACCAGATGACTCAGGTAGCACACAAGACAACAAGAGACACGCATCCTGGTACCCTCCCTTGCATCTGGCATTTGAGATAGCCTACTTCTAAGTCCAGGAGGTTGAACATACCCATTATGGCTTGTAACCTGTGATGGACTTTTCCTCCAGAAATTTGTCCGATCCCCTTTAAAAGGCATATGGGACAGCCGCCATCATGGCATCCTGTGGCAAGGAGTTCCACAGACTAACTACGCACTGGGTATAGAAATGTTTCCATTTGTCTTCCAAACCCTCCCAACACTCAATTTTAGTGGGTGTCCCTTGGTTCTAGTGTTGTGAGAGAGGGCAAAGAACATCCCTCTATCCACTGTATCCATTACCACATCCTGTGGCAAGGAGTTCCACACACCAACTACACGTTGAGCAAAGAAATATTTTATTTTGTCTGTCCTAACTCTCCCAACACTCAATTTTAGTGGCTGTCCCCTGGTTCTGGTGTTGTGTGGGAGGAAAAAGAACATCCTTCTGTCTACTCTCTCCACCCCCTGCATAGTCCATCACCACATCTTGTGGCAAGGTGTTCCACAGACACTCAAGGATAGAGGCTGTCCCCTGGTCTGGTGCTGTGTGGGAGGGAAAAGAATATCCTTCTGTCTACTCTCTCCACCCCCTGCCCCAGCAGCTGAAGCCCCTTCACCCCCACTTTGCAGCCCACCAACCCAAGCCAGCCACAACCAGGTCCTGTTGCTTCCCAGTTTGCCAGTCCCATCAGGTCTTCCCTGCCCCAACCAGGGCCAGCCCAACCGCCCTGCTCATCTTCAGGCCTCCCCCCAGCCCCAGAGCGCACTCACCATTATTATGATCCTGGTTGCTACTGTCTACTGCTCTGGTTGCTACGGCACGCTCAGCCCCTGCGCATGCTCACCTGCAGGAAGGACGGGGAGGGCGGGCGAGTGAAGGGAACACTCCGATCATAGAGGCTCACCTGAAAATAGATGGGCTTCTATTCCGGAAGCCTTCCTGTGTGACCATAGAGATGGAAAGACCAGAGTGACTCCCCCACCCCCTGCACTTCCGTTTGAGTTAGAATGGCTCTTTGCTGAGCACTGGAGATGGCTATTTCACTAGGTGCAGCTGTGTTGCAAACCCCAGAATGTTTGCATAGGATGTCTTTGCTGGCAGCCCAAAACTGTAGTCAGTGCAGACAGAGACCAAGGGGAAGGAGAGCAGCATTTTAAAGTAGCACCACCCTGTAGCATTTTAAAACCACCATGTAACATATCTCCATGAAAAGATAGGGAAAGTGTATTAATCTCCCTCATTAATCTGCATTGTGTTGTCTTGCTTATTCTTCTTAAACTATCATTCAACCACCAGGTTATCCTGTGCATTGCAAGGCTTTGTCTTTTCCTATTTATTTTTATTTTATTTTCCACATTTTTATGCCACCCTTTCTGCAAGGAGTTCAGAGTAGTGTATATAGTTCCTCCCCTCCTTTTGTCCTCACAACAACCCTCTGAGTTCGGCAAGGCTGAGAGTAAGTCACCCAGAAAGCTTCATAGCCAAGGAAGGATTTGAACATGTATCTTCCAGGTTTTAAGTCCAACTCCCTAACCTAGCCATTTTCAACCACTCTGCCATGGCACACATGGCAGATGGTCCCCAGGTGTGCTGTGGGAATTTGGGAGAGGGTCATTTATTGGTACAGCCATTGGAGGATATGAGCCTCCCCCCATTGGCAGAACAGTGTGCCTTGTCAATTGTCAAAAAACCAATGGTGTGCCTTGACCATTTTAGTGCCTTGCCCAGTGTGCCATGAGATGAAAAAAGTTGAAAATCACTGCCCTATTACACCATTCTGGCTATGTCACCATCTTTTCTGCTGTTTGCTATTGAGAAAATTTGTGTTGGCTAGGTTGATATACAATCTTGCAATTGTTCAATATAACTGGTAGTTATATTTTTGTCTTATCCTTTTGACCCTTTAGAATGAGTTAATTTGAAGTATCTGTGTGCTCCACACAACTGTTGTGCTGTTTTCATGCTTAATGATGTCAAGTGAATTGGAACATGGTCACTGAAACTTTACTTAATAACATATATGATAATGCATTATAATTGTTGTGCTGTCTCTCTGTATCTTAATAATGTGGTATGTATTGCACAGAGACCTGTTTTGTGATATTTCACTACTGGAGATCAAGATTTAAGGCTGCAATCCTAACCACACTTTCCTGAGAGTAAGCCCTACTGAACAAAATAGGACTTACTTCTGAGTAGACCTGGTTAGGATTGCGTCGTAAAGCAAGTATTTGAGATGAGTTTTAAGTCACAATCAACCTATTGCCACTCATCAGAAATATAGAAAGCATAATACGGGGTTATTGTAACCTCTACTCTTATCTGCAATATGGGGATACTTAACAGTGGCCTACATTACAGGTTTGTTGTTCAGTTGTTGTTCTCTCTCACTTCAGTTTGTGACTATCCCACCCTCCCCACTAATTCTGTATTATGTTGCAGAGTTCTGAAAGCCACCCAACCTCATCTCCTCCTCCCCCCCCGTACTGAACTGTTTTTTTCCCTTTCTATTATAAGAAGGTCTTGCAGACTAGTTTCTTAGAATAATTTTTTTTTAAATATAAGTATGCTCAGGTTTTCCAGACAAAGTAACAAGCCAGCTTTTTAAGAAGATGAAGGGCATTAGGGGGGAAACACTGGAATGCAAGCCAAATGAGTTGCATTCCAGTGTTTTTCGCCTAATGCCCTCCATCTTCTTAAAAAGCTGGTTTGTGACTATGTGTCAGCCCAGGCTTTTATATGTGGGCTAGCAATAGTGTTGCTGACTCTTCTAGTGCAAAGGAGTGGTTCATAAGCCAGGTGATGATATTCATCATGGTTAGTGAAGACTCACCTTTTTGCATTTCCTGGTTATGTTGCCATAATTACTGGTCCAACATCCAGGACCTTTAAAAAAATGTTTATGTTTTGCAAATCAGCAATTTGGGAAACAGCAGAGTACCAGAGGCAGCCCCATTTCATTTCATGTTTGCACAAACAGATATGCTAATAACAAATAATATATAATATAAACCTCTCCAGACTGAGAGCAAAGTCCAAAGTCCAGCTGAAATTTCTGCGTGACTTCCTCTTTGCCAACAATGCAGCTGTCACTACCCACTCTGCCAAAGATCTCCAGCAGCTCATGGATGGTTTTAGCAAGGCCTGCCAAGATTTTGGACTGACAATCAGCCTGAAGAAAACACAGGTCATGGTTCAGGATGTGGACTCATTGCATTACAATCTCTGCGCATGAACTGGAGGTTGTCCATGACTTTGTGTACCTTGGCTCAACGATCTCCGACACTCTTTCTCTCGATACCGAGCTAAACAAGCGCATCGGTAAAGCAGCTACCACGTTTTCCAGACTCACAAAGAGAGTCTGGTCCAACAAGAAGCTGACGGAACATACCAAGATCCAAGTCTACAGAGCTTGCGTCCTGAGTACACTTCTGTACTGCAGCGAGTCATGGACTCTCCGCTCACAACAGGAGAGGAAACTGAGCGCTTTCCACATGCGCTGCCTCCGATGCATCCTTGGCATCACCTGGCAGGACAAAGTTCCAAACAACACAGTCCTGGAACAAGCTGGAATCCCTAGCATGTATGCACTGCTGAAACAGAGACACCTGCGTTGGCTCGGTCATGTTGTGAGAATGAATGATGGCCGGATCCCAAAGGATCTCCTCTATGGAGAACTCGTGCAAGGAAAGCGCCCTACAGGTAGACCACAGCTGCGAAACAAGGACATCTGCAAGAGGGATCTGAAGGCCTTAGGAGTGGACCTCAACAGGTGGGAAACCCTGGCCTCTGAGTGGCCCACTTGGAAGCAGGCTGTGCAGCATGGCCTTTCCCAGTTTGAAGAGACACTTGGCCAACAGTCTGAGGCAAAGAGGCAAAGAAGGAAGGCCCATAGCCAGGGAGACAGACCAGGGACAGACTGCACTTGCTCCCGTTGTGGAAGGGATTGTCACTCCCGAATCGGCCTTTTCAGCCACACTAGACGCTGTTCCAGAACCACCATTCAGAGCGCGATACCATAGTCTTTCGAGACTGAAGGTTGCCAACAACATAATATAAATCAATGAGCAAGTTTCAAACATTTGCTGGAGATTAGTGCTAGGATAGTGCAGTAAATTCTTTAAATAACTAAATAAAAAATAAAGTGCTGTTAATTTTTGCCTTTGCTATGGGAATGAACACTGTGGAATTGTAATGAGAAATGCAGCATTATGGTTAAGTGTCATGTGGAATCATAGTTATAATTCATCTCTTGACCTTGTTAAGGGGTTAAAGGCAATGAGGAAATCCTGTCAGATTATTTTTTTTACATTTCTGATCATGACTGCAGAAAAGGCTATGTTCTTTAAGGTTTTTTTGTAACATTTATGGTACCTCACTGCAGTAGGCATAACCCTGCATATACAGGACAAAAACAGTGGAAATACTTAGGAACTGATGTAAAAACTCAAAGCACAAAGTTAGAGGTTTTCTTTTATTGCAATGCTTTGAAATAATCATGGCCAGTACCCAAAAAAGATCAAAAGATGGACAAACACCACAATCCTATGCATGTTCACTTAGAAGTAAGTTCCTCTGTGTACAATGGGTCTCACTCCTAGGAAAGTGTGCATAGGAATGCAGCCAGTTTGTTTTTCCCCCCTAATGATTGGCCCCTAGTGCTTTGAAATGCCTTATGATGACCAGAAGCCATTTAAGCAACAAAGACTCAGCAATGAGAGAGTTCCTGTTGTGACTATTGTTAGATTGTGAGTTCCTCTGGGAACTGTCTTATTCCTTTGATATATAAACTGCTTGGAAAACTTTTTTTAAAAAGATGTATACAGGTATAAATATTGTAAATACATAAACATTGAATTTCCATCCACTGATTAGATTTTACAGGTGCAGGAGCACAGCATATAGGCTCCCTTTTATTGCAGCAAAATGAAAACATCTTGAACATTACTCAAAAAAGTAGCAAACAAACTTCACATGCTTTGGTGGGAAAAAATGTGGAGGGGCAGGGCTCCTGGGCCTTTAAAGATTATGTGAAGGAAGAAATTTCTTCAACAGGTCCCAAAAGGGAAATGTTCCAAAAGAAATGGGTGTCATGTCTCCAACACGCTCTAAGTTAACTGCTACAATCAGCGGAATAAGATAGCAGTTCCCAAACTTCTTGTCAAAAAGGATTGTGAAAACAGAGGTGGTTTTTGATTGCTTTTTTAAATCATACAGACTGTGGAGGGCTCCCCTGGGCTCCCATACCACCCAGAGGCTGGCACAGTGACTGGTAAATTAAAATCAGCCTCAGCAGCAGTGTAATCCTGGGGATTGTGTCGCTGCCTTCCCGCACCCCTTAAGGGGCCAGAGGCAGGGCTTCTTGGGCTGGGGTATCATGACACCCCGGTTTTGAGAACTTCAAGATTTTCTTGCCTCTGAAAGTGATACACCAAAACACATTGGGTAAATTATATTGCTAAATGTATTCTTTGAAAATAGTTTTGAGACTTGACCTGCCTCCACCTCCCTGCCCCATAGCTTTTGCTTGGCTTCCATAACTTCAACAGACACAGCCCCCCCCCCCCCCAGATTGAGATATGACAATGTGGAAGGCTGCATGTGTTGAATATTTGCCTACTATGCAGAGGAAGTGTCCATATCTGAAGCCCACATTCTGTTCCAATAAATTATTGGTGAACCTCACAGCCTAGTTTTCTATAATGTATATTTTTGCCATTCAGAGAACATTTTACAGTAGTTTTGAGAGGTCCTCCCTGCGTTTAATGGGGCTTACTCCCAAATAAACATGAGTAGGATTGCTCTTGTTTTTATTTTAATAAGAGTTGGGACATTTCTTAAATTGGTAAGAATAATACAAATCAAAATATATTTAAAAAGCAACATCTAGTTTCATTCTCTATTAGTGTGCAAGTGATGTACAATTCTAACCATGCAGTTTGTGCCTTTAGATTTCAGGTCACTTGTCTGCTAAATTGTTTTCATTTTGTAGAGAGCCTGTAATCGCTGCAAACCGGTGCCTCAGATTTCCCCTTTTTGACTTCAAGTGATTTTCAATGGAACTAGCTTCTTTCAAGATTCCTTCAAGTTCTGTTACATAGGACGCATCCATTGCTGCTCTCTCACTTTATTTAAAACAAAAACAACAACAACCAAACCTAAAGTTAAAATGGATACATAGTCTTAATTTTTACTGATTTCTGCAATAGCTATTCAATTTGCAGAGTTTTTTCAATAATGTAGTGAGATTTTTTTAAGCATATGAAATACTATATTCCCCCATTTTTAAAGTGTGATGTTATATTTGAAATGTACTTCAGTTGTGATAGAAATCAGTTTGGTAATCACTGTAACACCAATGTGAAGGCAGACTGGAACATAAAAATGGAGTTTGATTTTTATTCTAAACATTTACTGCATGTAATAAAGGCAGTGTGCATTTCAATTTCAAAATAATTATGTAATCAATGAATCAGTAACAGTAATAGGAGTTAGGATGATGATACATCAAGCTAGAATTAGAATTTACCAAATCAAATAAATTATTTTCTGAAGCTATGCTGCCACCTATCATAAATCTCAACTATGGCAGTTGCTGATGTTTTTGTGACTGAGAAACCAGAAGTTTCTCTCTTTTACTTTTTCATTGGAAAGCATGATATAAATACAATTAATTAATTAAATATAAATACAATTAATATAAATACAATGTGCCAACAGTTTAGTGTACTTGCCTTAAAATATGGGCATATTTTGATAACAGGTCATTGATTTCTCTGTTTGCATCTGTTAAAATAAATATCTATTTTAATTCAAAAGTGAATATAAACATAAATGGAAAGTGACACATATGTATGATTAAATTTTTTTAAAATACATTACCATCTAAAACTTGTTCCAGGCTTTTAGTTTCGTGAAGTGACTGGGAGCTCTCCAAAAAAGGCAAATCTGTTTTCGGAAAGTATGACAAATGTGGATTTTCTGACACTTCGTTCTATTAGCAGAAAATAGAAACAGATTAAAGTTGGAACAATCTTTTAGGTCTTCAGAACTATATGTGCATGCACACAAACACTTCTGTTCCTCAAGAATATTTGTATCTGCATATGCCTCTGAATTGTAAAAAAATAAAAACCACAATAATTGACATTTTGAAAACCAACACTAGCCAGTGGAAAAATGCTCACCTCCAGCTCCTTCTTACGTTTACTTTTATTTTCCTCAGACTTTACTGAATTGCTTGCCATTGTTATTTGAGAAAAAGCACTATGTCACATTGGAGAAACTGGGCTTTGGTTGTGACACTGCAAAATATAAGCATACAAAAAACATTAACTGCAAAATAATAGGCTGGTCCTCAAAGAGTAAGGCAGAAGATTTGAGAGGAAGGTGACAATAATAACTTACAAAGGACAAACTGAATGCATGAAAACATGATTAGCCATCCCTCTATGGCAGCAAAGATTATTCTATTGTGTGGGTGGCACCATTACAGATCTAGTTTTATTTTCCAGAAACCTCCACTAAGTAGAACATATTTAATTTAAAAAATGAAGTAAGACTAAAAACAAGAAACAAAAAGCTGTGAAGAAAAGACCAAAGCAGTTAACCCATTTCTGCCCAGCCCACAGGTATACACATTTGAACCCTGTTGCGTATATGCATATATTCTGCATATATTAATTATTGTTTTGCGATTTTGAACAGGACTTTGACCATCTTCACTTCACGATACCAGTCAATGATACTGAAAGGATGAGCAGATACTTTAACTGTACAGACCATATCCTGTGATAAAGATGTATCACAAAATATACCAGGAATAAAGCACCTTTGCTTTTTTTGCTATTCAATTTGCTTCCTTCTTCACTAACTATACAATACTGGGGTTCTGGATGCTCGTCCAGTACATTCCCAATACAATCCTTAACGTATGCCTTTGATATTTTCTAGTAAATGGGATGGATACCATTCTTTTGTCCCTTTTTTAAAAAAATAGACAACACAATGATTATGCAGGAGTCTCTGTATTTCTAGTTTTTGTGGGTTGTAAGAAAGTAACCACTACAAATGACCTTCAAAAACAGTACACTGTTGTTTGGCAACTTGGGCTACAATCCTATGAGACTTTCCTGGGAGTTAGCCCCTCTGGTTACAATGGGCCTTACTTCTGAACATACCCAAGAGAAGGTTTTGACAACTGCTGTGAATCCTGAGCCTCATCACCCAAGCATAAAACCATGCCACACTGTTAGACAGGCTAGGAGGGAATAAAAAAGTATTTTGCCAAATTTTAAAGGAGGTTGTTCACTGTGTGACAAAGTAAGCTTTCCCCTACAGATTTACAAGAAAAAGGGACAAATGTTCTTAAGTATTTCCACTGCCACCAATTTTTTGCCCTAAAAGTACTAAAATCCCCTCACACAGTGCACTAAAATTCTACCTCTTGATGGTGATTCCAAGCAAAAGAAACAAATCCCTGTATCCCCCACAGGGCTCACTTGAGCGATAAACTGGAGAAAAATGCACAGTGCACCTTTATATATACTGTGCAGGGAGCTTTAGAGAGGGAATGTGTGTTCCCATACAGTATACTTTCCCTTGCCTCACAGTATGTGAGTATGTACACATACACATACATACACAGGGACTGCCTGTCCCTGAGGCAGTTCGTGGCTGAACACAATCACGTTCTGGCAACTCCTGCGACGCCGCTGGAACCAACCGTACTGGCCTCTGCCTTTCCATTGGACCATTTCAGTGACGTGGAGAGGGGGGATTTGCTGCATGGGTAACAGCCTATCCTCCATACCTACTTTACCCAGGCTTCACGCACTGGAGAGGACACTCTGTTCTAGAACCACCATTCAGAGCGTGACACCATAGTCTTCCGAGACTGAAGGATGCCAACAAGATGTATACACACACAGAGTATACTTTCCCTCTCTCACTGTGTGTGTGTGTGTGTGTGTGTGTGTGTAGTATATACAGAGTGTGTGTATATATATAGTATACTTCCCTCTCTCAGTGTATGTGTATACACACAGTATACACAATGTGTGTGTGTGTGTGGAGAGGGGGAAATATACCATGTGTATATATGTGTGTGTGTGTCCACACAGTATACTTCCCCTCTCTCACAGAGGTGTGTATGTACACACTCTGTGAGAGAGGGGAAGTATATACACACAGAGTATACTTCCCCTCTCTCACAGACTGTGTGTGACACACACACACACACACACACGCCCTCATACATATACACACACGCACTCTGAGAGGGGAAGTATACTTTGTGTGTACACGCACACACCCTCTGCGAGAGAGGGGTAGTGTACTCCGTGTGTGTGTCTCTCACAGAGAGGGGAAGTGTACTCTGTGTGTGTGTCTCTCACAGAGGGTGTGTGTGTACACACACACTTTCTCAGCTGTATATATACCGTGTAAACATTGCTCCTCGAGAGAGGAACGGCAGCCCCTTCACTCCCGCCCTTTAATCACCTCACATGTCCCTCAGCAGGGAGCCCTTTGAGAACCGCCCACCCGCCCTGGCAGTGGGCGCGGGCGCAGACGGAGCCCCACCGCGGGAGCCCGCCGACCCCTCAGCCCGGCCAAGGCGCTGGGAGGCGCGAGGGCCGCTGTGGAGTCGGCGAGGCCTGCGCCCTGCGGGCACCGCGCCCACAACACGAGGCGGGCCTGAGGCCGCGGCGCACTCGCTGCCCCACAGGGTCTCCTCGCCCCGCCGCCTCGGGGGTTCAGAGGGTGGGCAGACTCCACTCACACGCAGCAGCCCGCACCTGGAGAACACCCTGTTCCCCTCGGGGCACGAGCTGGTGCTGCTCACAAGGGCCTGTGTGGGGCTCAGTCGTGACACTGGGACAGGTGGAAATCTCTCCACGCGGGGGCGTGTGGTGGGTGGGGAGGCAGGTGAGGCAGAGCCTCCCCACCGCAGTCCTTCAAAAAGCCCACTGCCTGCAAGCCCACCAAGCTGCGCATGTGGGTTTTGTGTGGTTGTCCACCTCACATGGTGGTGGGGCTTTTCGAAGGACTCCAGTGGGGAGGCTCTGCCTCATCTGCCTGAGGCTCTGCCTCACCTGCCTCCCCACCCACCCATGTCCTCGTGCTGCGTATGGGTGGTGAGTGCTTGTCCACCTCACACAGCAGTGGCACTTTTTGAAGGACTCCAGTGGGGAGGCTCTGCCTAACCTGCCTCACACAGTGAATTTCAAAGGACTCTGGCAAGAGGCTCTGCCTCACCTGCTTCCCCACCCACCTATGTCCTCATACTGCGTGTTGGCAGTGAGTGCTTGCCCGCCTCAAGAAGCTGTGATACTTTTTAAAGAACTTCAGTGGGGAACCTCTACCTCACCTGCCTCCCCACCCACCCATGTTGCATATGGGTGGCGAGCACTTGTCCACCTCACACAGCAGTGGCACTTTTCAGAGGACTCTGGTGGGGAGGCTCTGCCTCACCTACCTTCCCCACCCACATCCTTGTGCTGCATGTGGGTGGTGCTTGCCTGCCTCACGCAGCAGTGGCCCTTTTCAAAGGACTCCAGACGGGAGGCAGAGCCACCAGCTGCATGTCCCTGCTCCACAGCCACTTTCTCAAAGAAGGAGAGTTATCGGGGAATGCATTAGGAATAACCTATTTCGATGCATATACAAGTTGGAGGTGACGGGGTATGCAAAAACAGTTGCACCAATCAGACCCTGGGCATAGTTGCTGGCAGCCTATGATACTCAATGTGTGCTTCTCACAAGCAAACATGCATAGGAATGTAGCCTAATTCTGTCCATGTTTACTTGAAAATACACGTCTGACAAATAGCAGCTGGGGGGAGTTGGCAGGAAAATATATATTTCTGTTATATATATTGTTATATATTTATAATATACATATTAACATATATATAGTGTGCTATATATGTTATTTTCTGTAACAGGAAATATATTTGTTGTTATCCCCCTGGACTGCACTATGGCCCACCCCCAATGTTTATAAGAACAGCCCCACTGGATCAGGCCATAGGTCCATCTAGTCCAGCTTCCTGTATCTCACAGCGGCCCACCAAATGCCCCAGGGAGCACACCAGATAACAAGAGACCTCATCCTGGTGCCCTCCCCTGCATCTGGCATTCTGACATAACCCATTTCTAAAATCAGGAGGTTCCGCATACACATCATGGCTTGTACCCCATAATGGATTTTTCCTCCAGAAACTTGTCCAATCCCTTTTTAAAGGCGTCTAGGCTAGACGCCAGCACCACATCCTGTGGCAAGGAGTTCCACAGACCGACCACACGCTGAGTAAAGAAATATTTTCTTCTGTCTGTCCTAACCCGCCCAACACTCAATTTTAGTGGATGTCCCCTGGTTCTGGTATTATGTGAGAGTGTAAAGAGCATCTCCCTATCCACTCTGTCCATTCCCTGCATAATTTTGTATGTCTCAATCATGTCCCCCCTCAAGCGTCTCTTTTCTAGGCTGAAGAGGCCCAAACGCCGTAGCCTTTCCTCATAAGGAAGGTGTCCCAGCCCCGTAATCATCTTAGTCGCTCTCTTTTGCACCTTTTCCATTTCCACTGTCTTTTTTGAGATGCGGCGACCAGAACTGGACACAATACTCCAGGTGTGGCCTTACCATCGATTTGTACAACGGCATTATAATACTAGCCGTTTTGTTCTCAATACCCTTCCTAATGATCCCAAGCATAGAATTGGCCTTCTTCACTGCCGCCGCACATTGGGTCGACACTTTCATCGACCTGTCCACCACCACCCCAAGATCCCTCTCCTGATCTGTCACAGACAGCTCAGAACCCATCAGCCTATATCTAAAGTTTTGATTTTTTGCCCCAATGTGCATGACTTTACACTTACTGACATTGAAGCGCATCTGCCATTTTGCTGCCCATTCTGCCAGTCTGGAGAGATCCTTCTGGAGCTCCTCACAATCACTTCTGGTCTTCACCACTCGGAAAAGTTTGGTGTCGTCTGCAAACTTAGCCACTTCACTGCTCAACCCTGTCTCTAGGTCATTTATGAAGAGGTTGAACAGCACCGGTCCCAGGACAGATCCTTGGGGCACACCACTTTTCACCTCTCTCCATTGTGAAAATTGCCCATTGACACCCACTCTCTGCTTCCTGGCCTCCAACCAGTTCTCAATCCACGAGAGGACCTGTCCTCTAATTCCCTGACTGTGGAGTTTTTTCAGTAGCCTTTGGTGAGGGACCGTGTCAAACGCCTTCTGAAAGTCCAGATATATAATGTCCACGGGTTCTCCTGCATCCACATGCCTGTTGACCTTTTCAAAGAATTCTATAAGGTTCGTGAGGCAAGACTTACCCTTACAGAAGCCATGCTGACTCTCCCTCAACAAGGCCTGTTCGTCTATGTGTTTTGAGATCCTATCTTTGATGAGGCATTCCACCATCTTACCCAGTATGGATGTTAGGCTGACCGGCCTATAGTTTCCCGAGTTCCCCCTCTTTCCCTTTTTAAAAATAGGCATGACATTTGCTATCCTCCAATCTTCTGGCACCATGGCCGTTTTGAGGGACAAGTTGCATACCTTAGTCAAGAGATCTGCAACTTCATTCTTCAATTCCTTAATAACCCTTGGGTGGATGCCATCAGGGCCCGGTGACTTATTGATCTTTAATTTATCAATGAGGTCTGAAACATCTTCTCTTTTAACCTCTATCTGACTTAACTCCTCGGTTAGGAGGGGCCGTTCGGGCAGCGGTATCTGCCCGAGGTCTTCTGCCGTGAAGACAGATGCAAAGAACTCATTTAATTTCTCTGCCATCTCTAAGTCTCCTTTTATCTCCCCTTTCCCTCCCTCAACATCCAGAGGGCCAACCGCTTCTCTGGCGGGTTTCCTGCTTCTAACATATTTGAAGAAGCTTTTATTATTCCCCTTAATGTTGCTGTCCATGCGTTCCTCATAGTCTCGCTTGGCCTCCAGTATCACCTTCTTACATTTCTTTTGCCACAGTTTATGTTCCTTTTTATTCTCCTCATTAGGGCAAGACTTCCATTTACGGAAGGAAGCTTCCTTGCCCTTCACAGCCTCTCTAACTTGGCTGGTTAGCCATGCGGGCACCCTCCTGGATTTAGTGGAACCCTTCTTTCTTTGCGGTATACACCTCTGCTGGGCCTCTATTACTGTTGTTTTAAGCAGCCTCCATGCACTCTGGAGAGATTGGACTCTTTTTACCCTCCCTTTCAACCTCCTTCTAACCAGCTTCCTCATTTGAGGGAAGTCCGCCCGTCGGAAGTCAAGGGTTTTTGTTAGAGATTTGCCTATTTTGTTTATTTTTGAGGGGTCAAAAAAGCCTGTTTAAGCTTATTTCTTAATGATAATTCCTCTTCGTTTGGCCCAGAGTCCAATCCTACACAACTTTCTCGCACTAATGCAGCCATGCCAACACAGTACGTGCTGCATCCAGTGATGGTGAGGCAGTCACCAAGGCCTCCTCAAGGTCAGGGAACGTTTGTTCCTTTACCTCAGGGCTGCATTGGAACTGGAAAGTTGGGTAGGATTGAGCCCTCAGTGTGTTCACAGGCAAGTAGACAGAGGAGTGTAACCTAAAAAATCACTGCACTACACTACAGAATAGGCAATTTTACTTTCTCTAGAGACAAAAGAAAGTTAAATGGGTTTTGGTGAAAAAAAAATTAAGTGAAAGTAGCTACAAAACAAAATCTACAGAAGAAGGGAGACATAAACCTTGTTTTTAGATTGGTTGTTTCTTAAGCTTTGGCTAATTTTCATTAAAGCTATAACAGTAGCAACTGCCCTTAGGAGATAATATAGAAATCCAAGACTGTTGTTTATAGTGGTCTGCAACACTGGGTTTCCCACTGTCCCCCCAAAATAAATGCCAAGATACTATTTCACATTTAGGGCATTTTGTATAGGGAAATATGTGAACATTTGCAGTATTTACCCTGTAAATGTGTCCTAGTCAAACAGGAATACATAAGAAATAAATAGTTGATTATTATCCTCACATTGCAGGCGAGAGTGTGTGAGACTGAAATATGCCATTATTGCTGTGCAGCTGATGCTGAGAATAGCTTACAACACTGTACTGTACTCCAGGGTTATGTTCATATTAGACGAAGGGGGAGGAACTGAGGCAGAGTGACTTTTGGCATAAGAAAAGCCCTGCTAGACCAGGCCAAAGGCCCATCACCAACTGCCTCCAGGAAGCCCAGAAACAGCGGAGAAAGACATATTTCCCCACTCAAGTCACCCCATCACAATCCTGCTCCAAACACTTGCATGCAGATACATTGCATTTTTAACATTCAAAAAGAGATGGAAGGAGACCTCAAATAACACCAGAAACCAGGGGACATGTATTACTAAGAACTCACTCAGGATATAGAGAAAAGCAAATCTCTGAGAAATATGGATGTAATCTGTTCCAACATGGTTAACAGTTTAACCATGCACTATTTTCATATCATATTAGGCAAAACATGGCTAAATTACTCCTTTTGCCCAAACTTTGTGTTAATAAATAAGCCAAGTTGCATCACATTTAGCAAATTTGTCATTAATAAACCCACTCTTAAAAGATTTTAATTGTACGCATACAAACTGAAATAAGTAAAAAGCCACAAATATAATATACTAAGAAATCAAATACGTAGGTTACTTTACATATCTTGAAATGTTCATTTCTATACAGAATATGAAACAGTTAACACACTTGTGATCTTCTCAACAGCACGAATCAGCACACTGACAGGAGTGTAAAAAAGGAGGTTTACAAAAATAATGTTTTATCTTAAGCAAAATCTGGAAAAAGACATGCACTGAATATTTAATTCATTTTAAAAGGGGTTGTGTTCTCAAGCTCATTAAGGTAATACGATCAGAAGAAAAGGAAAACCACTAAAGATATATAAGAATATGAACACTCGTTAGCAACTGTTGCACAATTCTTTTGTATCTTTAGCTTTTTGACTTAGTCATGGAGAGAGAACCTTGGAATTATTATTACATACAGCATAAATAAAAGAAATCCTGGTACTGTATTTCTTAAAGACCATAATTTCACAATGACAAACCACTTGGCATTATGGGTTTGTATCTTAACTAACCCTGTCATTTTTCAATTTTCCAGGGCACTGCTTCTCACAGTACCTGTCATTGTTGACCAGCAATTTCTTTTACCCAATACTCCATGGCCTGGTGCTATATAGACCTGTAGCACATCAGCTCTCAGCTCTTACCTCATCTCTCTAACTTCCTTCATCTTTTCCTGCTGCTCTAGCCTCTCATGAGGGTTGGTGCATGTCCCATGGCAAGCCTTGGGAGAAGCCGGAAGCCAAAGGAGTTACGCTCTGAATGAGTAGTAAATGGCTCACGGACCAGGGCCAGTCTACAGCTACAGTTTGAGTAGCACTGTTCTAGGGAACAGCAGCCATCAGTGTGGCTGCATTAGTATGCAGAGGGGAAATATGTCACATTCAAAAAGACTGCCTGCCTTATTTGTACCTTTAGTTCATCTACAGTACAGGCATCAAAAGTATAACTGAAGATATTTCAGTTACATTGCTACAAGTGACTGCTGGGTCACTCTTTAATGCTTCAGCCATCAGTAGTGTGAGTTAAATTTATCATGGTTCCCAGCCATACTCTCAACTGATGAATCTAGTTCAAACTTCCTTTGATTTCTTTCTTTTTCCTCTCAATAAAAAGCAATAAAAAGTGGAGTCTGATGCTAAGATTGCCTGTATTATTGGAACCTGGTCAGGAGACCAGGACCATAGTTCAGAGAGAACAGCAGGGAAGAAGGAAAGTATAATTCTGAAAATTCTAGCAACACCCAGTTTAAATTTTCATTTAAAACAAATAATTAAAAGACTGAAGAACAAGACTGAAGATGAACATGTCTGTTCTTCAGTCTGTTCGGTTACGACTACACAATATTACCAATGGTTATAATAATTCTAGTTGGCAACCTTCAGTCTCGAAAGACTATGGTATCGCGCTCTGAAATTATAATAATATAATATTGAAATATACCATCCTCTGTAAGGAGAAATACTAGGCAAATTTCTTCTCAACCCAAGGGACAGCAGAGTAACAAATCTAAATGAATCCCTCTTTTGCATAAACGTTAAATGAATGGCAATCGTGTCCCGTCTCCATTAGGTGGAATACTGTAATGCTTAAAACATAGGGGTGTACAGGCCCACTGCAGTCCTTGTTGGCAATCCTGGTATTAAATTGGTTGCTACTTTAATTTCCAACAGTTACTAGGGCTAGGGAATTGCAATTCTGCATCCACAGAGAATTACGGCCCTTGACAGTTTTCAATTTAAAGCCAGAAGTTTAGATTAGCCATACCTCTGTTCTTTTTTGTCTCCATGGTTTAAGAAAGCTTCTTAGTAACAGGGAGCGTTTGCTAGAGATAACTTTCTGTCCAGTCACATTCTGGATACATAATCTGAAGAGGACAGAGACATAGCCAGCTGATTGTTTTCCATTTTGCAGGTATAGTTTGTTGTCGTGCTCCACCTTTAATCTTTGAGGAGATGGGCAAACATAAACAGCACCTAAATGAGGTCTATTGTTCTCTATCCCCAATCATGCACCCCCCACACCCTTTATTACAGTACTATAACATTTCTTTAAACACACCTAGAACCACTGTCCTGAATTAGTCCAGTCTTATCTTGCCATCCCATTTCGAAGGTAATTTAACCAAGCCGATAAATAACATATCTCAGTTCTTTCCAGTCTTCTAAATCAGTCCCTGAGTCACCTTTTGTTGCATCTCGGAGCAGCTCCTTGGTTCACTGAGGAGCTGCGAATGATGAAGCGGCAGGGCAGGCATCTAGAGCGACGGTGGCAGAAAACTCGGGATGAATCCGATCGGACACGGAGTAGAGCTCATTACAGAGCCTATTCTGTGGCGGTGGTAGCAGCGAAGAGATCGTTCTTCTCTGCTACCATTGCGTCTGCTGACAACCGTCCGGCAGAGCTGTTCCGTGTGGTGCAGGGCCTCCTCCATCAGGCCTCCCCAGTAGACCGGGAGGAATACACGGTCAGCCGCTGTGACGTGTTTGCGCAATATTTTGCAGATAAAATCGATCGTATTCATCACAACTTGGATGCCACATTGACAATGTCTGACGATGTCCCCTTGGCAACTGCTTGTCCTGTGTTGTGGGATTCTTTTCAGCTTGTACAGCCTGAGGATGTGGACAGACTCCTTTGGAGTGTGAGGCCATCTGCCTGCCTGCTTGACCCTTGCCCAGCTTGGCTGATAAGAGCTGCCCGGGGTGGACTGGCTGAGTGGACAGGGAGGGTGGTCAACTCTTCCTTGATGGAGGGGACGTTACCACTCGCTTTGAAACGGGCAGTGGTTCGCTCCCTCCTGAAGAAGCCCTCCCTGGATTCCACTGTGTTAGATAACTACCGGCCAGTCTCCAACATCCTGTTTCTGGGCAAGGTAATTGAGCGGGTGGTGGTGTCCCAACTCCAGAGGGTCTTGGATGAAGCGGATTATCTGGATCCTTTTCAATCTGGCTTCAGGCCGGGCTTTGGAACAGAAACCGCCTTGGTGGATGACCTATGCCAGGGACTGGACAGGGGGAGTGCGTCCCTGTTGGTCCTGCTGGACCTCTCAGCGGCTTTCAATACCATTGACCATGGTATCCTTCTGGGCCGATTGGCCGAGTTGGGAGCTGGAGGCACTATTTTGCAGTGGTTCCACTCCTACTTGGAGGGTCGGTCCCAGATGGTGGTGCTGGGGGATGCCTGTTCGACACCCTGGCCTTTGAGGTGCGGAGTGCCACAGGGCTCAATTCTGGCCCCCATGCTATTTAACATCTACATGAAACCGCTGGGAGAAGTCATCCGGGGGTTTGGAGTGGGGTGCCATCAATATGCCAATGACACCCAGCTCTATCTCTCCTTTTCTCCAGACTGGTGGTTGAGGGCCTGGAGCGCTGTCTGGAGGCAGTGAGGATCTGGATGGGGGCTAACAAGCTGAAATTAAATCCGGATAAGGCAGAAGCTCTCCTGGTTCAGAAATCCTCGATGCAGGTGCTGGACTATCGGCTTGCGCTGAATGGGGTTGCACAACCCCTGAAGGGTTGCACTCCCCCTCCACAGCTTGGGGGTCCACCTAGACTTGCAGCTGCTCCTGGATTCCGAGGTGGCGGCTGTGGCTAGGGGGGCCTTCGCTCAGCTTCGGCTGGTGCGCCAGCTGCAGCCGTACTTGGATCGTGCAGACCTGGCCATGGTGATCCATGCCTCGGTGACATCGAGGTTAGATTACTGTAACGCGCTCTATGTGGGGCTGCCCTTGAAGAAGGTTTGGAAACTGCAACTAGTGCAGAATGCCGCGGCCCGTGTGGTTACTGGAGGTAGGTGGTTCGACCCTGTTGGTCCGCTTCTCCAGCAGCTGCATTGGCTGCCCATTTGTTTCCGGGCCCAATTCAAGGTGCTAGTTTTGACTTTTAAAGCCCTATACTGCTCTGGGCCAGGGTATTAGCCTACTCCCATACAATCCGGCTCGTCCTCTTAGGTCATCAGAGATGGCCTTTTTACAAGTGCCGCCGCCTAGGGAGGTACGTAGGGCGGCGGCAAGAAATAGGGCCTTCTCAGTAGTGGCACCAACGCTATGGAACTCCCTTCCCCTTGACTTAAGAATGGCTCCCTCTCTTGAGACCTTTCGGCGAGGCCTGAAGACCCTTCTGTTTAAACAAGCCTTCTGAGTTCTCGGCCTTTTTAACATCTTTTAATATTTTTTACAGGCCTGATTCTTTTATGACTTGCTGCTGCTCTATGCTCTTTTTACCTATTTTTTTTATTCTGACTGCTGTTTTTTATGATATGTGTTAATATGTTTTTATCTGTTTTAAATTATGTTTTTAATCTGTTGTGAGCCGCCTTGAGTCCCTTCGGGGAGAAAGGCGGGGTAAAAATAAAGTAGTTGTTGTTGTAGTTGTTGTAGTAGTTGTAGTAGTTGTTGTTGTAGTTGTAGTTGTAGTAGTTGTAGTTGTAGTTGTTGTAGTTGTTGTTGTAGTTGTTGTTGTCTTGCACCTTTACCCAACTTCTCTTGGTATTCAGATATGTGGGTATTTATCTCAAGTGGAAATGCAGAAACTCCAGAATCTTCTCCCAAGAATGTTCTTGGGCATGGGCATGAGCTCTTTTCTCTCCGCCACCCAGAATAGGCACCCCTAGAACACGATCTAAAGATACTAGACAAACTGGGGAAAACGGTGGATTAATTTGATGGCCTGCTCCAGCATAACTCAAGAGTTTAAAGTTGTCCTTTCCATGCTGGCGTAGGCACTCAGTGGCTATCTGAGCATACAAAGAGCTCTTCCATATGCGGTCATCCTCCCCTACCACAAAAAGGAAGTGGCCTTCAGCTTTTTCTATGGGGATACGGCAGCTTGAATTAGCAGGGTCCAATGGATCATCCAAGGCTTCATAAATATCAAACACACCACTCTCAGAAATACTAACTCTGCTCATGTTGAAGCAAAGTCCAGGCAAAGTCAGTTTGTCATAATGGAGAGCACTGGCTGTGATGGAACTGCAGCCAGAAATGCAGACAGCAGCCACCACTTCTGGAAGGAAAGTCATCATTGAAGAAGCAAATTCTGCTCCTTTCCCATTTCCAACAACACCAATTCCTGGTCCTTTAACCTTCAGAAATGAAAAGGGAGGGTGGAAATTATAAAGGGGAAGAGAAGAGCATATATTAGTATGTTCCTAGTACAGATTCATCTCTGGTATAGATTTAGCTACAAATAACAGCCAAATTATTAACAGTACAATCCTACACATATTTACTAGGAAGTAAGTTCCACTGTGTTCATTGATCTTACCTTCAGGGCATATAGCAGTGGTTCTCAAACTGGGGAGTCATGACACCCCAACCAGAGAGCCCTGGCCTCTGCACCCTTAAGGGGTGGGGAGGAGGGCAGGCAGCAACATGATAGCCAGAATCATGTCACTGTTGAGGGGCGCAGGGGCTTGTTTAGACTTGCCAGAGAATGGAGCAGGTTCCTGGGGGTGTGGGGAGCCACGCACCAGCCTCTCTAAGGCCCCCTGAAACATGCAAACTGTCAAAATAACGACTGCAACCCACTTCTGATTTTGCAACTGAAAACCTGAAGTGGGTCGCAATAGTTATTTTGAATGTCTGAATGCTTCAGGGGGCCAAGAGAGGCTGGCGCATGGCTCCCCACACCCCCAGCAGCTTTCTCCAGCCTCTGGTAAGTTTAAGCAAGCCCCTGGGCCCCTCGACAGCGATGTGAGTCTGGTGATCGTGTTGCTGTTCCCTCCCCACAAGAACTTACAGAGGGGCTCAAACTCCCAAAGAGTTTGAGTACTGCTGGTATATAGGATTGTATAAGGGTGTAAGGACTGCAGTTTAAGACACATTAAATCTAACAATGGATATCAAAATTCTAATTCCAAACATTTTATTCATTTTAAAACTTAATTTTATTTGGCAAACTTGTAAAAATATTAACAAGAGTAGCTGAATATGTTTACA
The DNA here is from genome assembly GCF_035046505.1 of Tiliqua scincoides. NCBI lineage: Eukaryota > Metazoa > Chordata > Lepidosauria > Squamata > Scincidae > Tiliqua > Tiliqua scincoides. The sequence goes on from NC_089821.1 coordinate 17,409,774, forward strand.
TTGAAGTGATTTACAGCACAATCCTATGCATGTCTACTTGGAAGTAAGTCCCACTGAGTGTAATGAAACTTATTCCCAGGAAAGTGGGCACAGGATTGCAGCTTGCAATCTTATCCCACTTTCCAACGCCGGTGCAGTTGTACCAATGGTACAACCGGTACAATGGTACAGCATTTGCTGCATCTTGGGGTGGTGGGGTAGTCACAGTGACCTCCTCAAGGTCAAGGAACATTTGTTCCCTTACTTTGGGGCTGCATTGGTGCGATAAAGTTCGATAGGATTGGGCCCTAAATGTACTAAATATTGGTTTAAAAAAATAAAGACACAATCAATTTCCTCTTGCATGCATTTCTTGTCCCAAAGCATATTTCAGTAATAACTTATAAAACCAAGTTTCTCCTAGAATGTCACAATTAGTGTTCAAGAGAGAAATCCTACTATTTCCTTCACACATGAATTTAAGATGTGAAACCTAGTTTTCCCTATGGGACAAAGGAGCCAATGGCCCAGTTTAGACATATGGCCCAGTTTAAACCCATCAGTGTTATGGGAAAGAGCCTACAGAAGCCATGGGCTCACATGAGAAAAGAAGAGTGAAAGCTTCTGTTTTCATTTTAAGAACAAGCCACAATACTGCATTATGTATAAACTCAGGAAACTGTAATTTGTTAACAAGAATTAGAATATGCCAGAATATCAAGTGTGTGAGTGTATTTTCCTGACAACACTCACCTTTGGATGACGCAGCAGAAAGCAGACTGCCTCCTTAAAGTATTCAAGATGGAAATCTCCCATGACCTTGGGGAGATCCTCAAAATTAAAATAAGGTAAGGCAAGAGCAGCAAAGCCATGGGTAGCCAGAAGACCTGATCGGTATTCGGTTAACCCACCTTCATCACCAAACATATCTATCACTCCTGGAAAGGGGCCAGTTCCTAATGAAAACAAAGGACAATGTTGTGTGATAAGGAAATGGACAGAAAACATAGCAAACAGTTAAATCTAAAAATGCAATGTGCGTATATAAAATATCTTCTGTTGTTATTGTTCTGAGAGGCTAAATTATGTTTATCACATAGCTGTAAAAATATAGAAGAAGCACGGCTTTATGTGCCCATATTTTTATATTTCTACAGTATTCATAACATCCATTTTTGAATTGACAAAATCACACTATGCAAAGTGGCATCTTTCACTGGTTTAGCTACTGAGATTAAACAACCTTTCCAACAGCTCCAGTGTAGGAACCAAGACAAAAACCTGCATATTAATTTGCTCACAGAATTAAGTCTAATAAAGAGTATCTTTTTAAAAAAAATCTTTGTGAACTTTTTCAGATTACGGATTACTGTATTTTATTTTTGGAGGTTACTCTCACAGGGTCAAATCCTATCCAGTTTTCCAGTGCCGGTGCAGCTGTGCCAGTGGGGCGTGTGCTACATCCTGGGGTGGGAGGCAGTCACAGAGACCTCTTCAAGGTATGGGAACATTTGTTCTCTTACCTTGGGGTTGCATTGCGACTGCACTGGTGCTGGAAAGTTGAATAGGATTGGACCCACAGTCCCTAATCCAGCAACAATATTGATATTTCATTTGCTCACAAGAGATAGTGAAAGGTAGTTAATACCATGTTGCTGCTGTTCTTCATGCCTCTCATTTTTTCTAAACTTTATTTTAAAAAATTATTAAAAACACAAGTTATGAAATATAATAGAGTGCATTAAATGCACAGAACAGAACACACAATGCCACACAAATGCCACAGAACAGAAAAAACAATGGCTACAATTGTTTATAGTGACTCTTGAGTCCTGATGTTCAGTAAAAAGGAAATCTCAGAATTAAACAAATATTAATACTCACAGAATCACCGAATATTAGAGTTGGAAGGACTTGAAGGTAATCTAGTTCAACTCCCTGCTCAACACAGGTGACTTCAACATCCCTGACAGGCCATTCAGCCCCTGCTTGAAAACCCTCAATGAGGGAGAGCCTATAACCACGTGAGGCAAACTGTTGCAGTGCCAACTATGAAATTCTTCTTCATGTCTAGTCTAAATCGGTTTCTCTGTAGTTTCAACCCATTGATTCTAGCCCTGCTCTCAGGAACTGCCAAAATCAAACCATCAAGATAGCTATTGTAACTCCCCTTAATCTTCTCCATGAAAAACATACCAAACTCTTATAACCATTCCTCATAGGACCTGATTTCCAGACCAAGAACATACATGTAGGAAGGAGGACTCTGGCTCTTACAGACAAAATGTAGTGCACATTTTAAAAGTAAAGGCAAAAAAAAAAGTCAGCATGACAACTTGTGAATCTGTATCATCAGCATAAGTGACAGATCGGAAAGAAATCCTCTTACCCATAAGTTTGGCAAGTTAGCTTTTCCATAAAAAAATATATCCCATACCTCAGATAGCAATTGAATGGATGAAAAGGAGTTCCTCGGCACACCCCACTAGCCAGAACTGCCTTTGCTGCAATTAGGAAAAATATAGCAAGATCTCCATCACCTGCAGCAAAGGGAACATTCTCAACACTGTGTACAAGGGTTACCACATAAGGTCTTCTGGAATAGAATTAATAATTCACAGTATTAATTCTATTCAAAACAAATTTCCGGAAGGCATGTATTTTACTACAACCCCACTGCAGATGAAAGTGTGCCTCTCTGGCCACATTCTATCCATCATTTGTTTGAACCCCTGTAAAATAAACATATTAAATGTGCACTCCAACATATGGCACAATGAGAATACAGCCTCTAAAGATCCCAGGGCATGGGAACAACAAGTCAGTTTCGTAGAATCCTTGCAAAGAGGAAAACAGAAAGGAATCAGTGGGAGATCTGTCTCATGAAGCCCCTTGACAAGTTCCGCTATTTAAACTCATTGGTTCCCAACCTGTGGTCTGCAGACCACTGCAGATCCATGAGACCTGAGAAGTTCTGTAAAGTTTTAGGGATAAAATCACCTTTGATCACTCTCAGAGCCTCACTAAGCAAGCGCTTCCCCCACGGACCACCAGAGAGGGCAGAGAACAGACTGGCTGCAGCTGGCAACAAAAGCAGCAACCCACAAATCTTCTCTGTAAATAATTAATAAATCTATAATAAAACTTATCTAAACATTATAAATTTAATTGATTTCTGTGTGCAGAGTGGTGGTTGCATATGGTCCACAACAATTCCAATTTTTTCCTCAGTGGTCCACAGGCTGCTAAAGGCTGGGAACCACTGATTTAACTTGACTGCTGTCTTAAAGTTATGTTAACCTGACTAGCAAGTTCTACAAATGTGTCTCCATGTTTCTCCCTAATGGATGGCAGCTTTCTTCTAACAAGGTTATCTTCTTCTTGTGCCTAACTGTGGTGAGTGCAGGCCATTTAAAAAATTTATTTTCATTCAAACAATGTTTATAATTTTCTTTTTAACAAGAATGACCTCAAGGTTCCAGAACCATCATTAAGCCATTTCTGCCCAACATTGCATATATGCAACAGGGACCAAATGTGTACACCTGTGGGCCGGGCAAAAATGGGTTTTTAAATACAGTACATGTGATTCCCAGGCAGAAGAGGGGCAGGAGGAGAAAGCTATACAGAGTAAAGCCGCCTTGAGTCCCTTCGGGGAGAAAGACAGGATAAAAATAAAGTATAATAATAATAATACAGTAGGTGGTTGTTTTTTTTTAATGTCCTGTCTGCAGTGACTGTGGAGTACTTGTGTCTGTAACTGTACAAACAAAATGTTACAAAGAAAAACCACACCAAACCCAAATCTGGCACAAAACAACCACCACATACAAGGGCTGTTAAATTAGCAATTTTGCCCTGTTACAAGCCAGGGCAAGTCATCCAAGCCAAGCCTTCTTACCCCTTTGGACAAAGTTCATTGTCTATCAAGATTTATTCAAAACCACCATATTCAGTCAACTGAGAATCAGCTTTCTTCAGATTCAAGGTCGCTGAACTCAAGCTACAGACTTGTTTATTTAAATAAAACTACATTTATTTATTTATTTTAAAACTTTACACATACACACAGTGAGAGAGACAGATACTCAATTTAGAGCAGTGTTTCTCAGCGTTTGTTCTCTGCTCTACCATTTCAAATGGTCCACCTATTCAAAGTACCATTGGAAGTACCGTGTTTCCCCGAAAATAAGACCAACCCCAAAAATAAGACCTAGTTGTGATTAGGGCCAGGACGTGGGTGGGGTCCTTGGGTGTGGCGGGTGGACAACATGTCTGGGAACGCTGCACTCCTGCACACCACCTAGAAAGGGCCTGCTGTGCTGCCTTGGGCAGAGGACGCTGAGGAGGAGCTGAGGCAGGAAGCAGCAAGCGAGGCAACCCTGCCTACCAGGCTCTGAGGCTCTCCACAAGTTCCAGGGAGTAAGTCCCATTAACTATAAAGGGACTGACTTCTGACTAGACAGGCAGGCAGGCAGGCATCCTCCTGGGTGCTGAGGGGATATTTTTGTATGGTATATTTTTGTAGATGAATAACTGTGGATTGTTGTACATTTTAAAAAAATAAGACCTACCCCCAAAATAAGACCTAGTGTGTTTTTTTGAGCCAAAAAAAAAACGTGTCTTATTTTAAATAAAGACAGTGTCTTATTTTCAGGGAAACACGGTAACTGGTGATGACATCATCACCAGTTACTTCTGGGTTAGGAGGCCAGATATGATGCAACAAACACCAGTAAGAGGCTCAGGGTGGACGGCTTTTTTTGAGTGCAGGAAAGCATGCTTTGACACTCTGCGCACTGAGCTGAGCCTCTATCACTGTTTGTTGTGCCACGTTCCTGGTCTCCCTACCAAGCAGCAGGGGTCCAGTGAGTACCACCAAACACCACCTCAAGTACCACAGGTGTTACCTGTACCACTGGTTGAGAAACACTGATTTAGAGGATGCAAGAACTTTTTTCTTTTTCCCACAGCTGCCACTTTGCCTGCAGAGTCTGTCTCTCACACCAGTGTTTCTCAAAGTATGTGTTGGAATCACTAGGTGGGTGGCAAGCCAATTTCAGGTAGGTCCCCAATCATTTCAATTTATTTTTAATACTTTAGACTTGATGCTACCATGGCATGTGACTGCATTTGGGGAAATGTTACAGATCTGTACTTTTAACAAGCTACTGTGTATATTATTTTAACAGTGATAGTAACTGGGACTTACTCCTAGGTAAGTATGGGTAGGATTGCAGCCTAGGTTTGTTAAAATTTTTCCTGCTTGATGACATCACTTCCAATGGGTCCTGACAGATTCTCATTCTAAAAAGTGGGTTCCGGTGCTAAAAGTTTGAGAACCACTGTCTCACACAAGACAGTGTGGGCCCAATCCTATCCAATTTTCCAGGGCCAGTGCAGCTGTGTTGCATCCTTTAGTGGGGAATTAAGTCGTAGAGGCTTCCTCAAGGTAAAGGAACATTTGTTCCTCCAGGTTGCATTGTGGCTGCACTAGTGCTGGAGGGCTGGATAGGATTGGGCCCTGTGTCTCTGACACGCTGTCTGTTTCTCTGAAGTGTGCATGTCTCTGTGAGTAAGAGGGAGCAGTTTGCTTTGGCAGCTTTACCCATACAGCAGAGATGATGGCTGGCAGTTGCTTTTTGCATTTCTAGGGCAGATATGGAAGAGGGCCTTGAAAGATGGCTCTAAGTAGGGCACAGGGGGGAAAATGGCATGTCAATAAACTTTTTTTTAAAGATAGGCCTTATCTTCACCCAGCTTGATGGGGAAAAGTAACATGAGTGGGGAAGGCAGTGGCAAACCAAGTCTGCCAGGAAAGTGTTGCCACCCCAAGGCTTTGTGTTTGCACGGGGCCCTGAGGACCAAGCGGGCTGGGAAGAACCAGGTCTGTGGCTGCAGTAGCGTAGCTGGAGGGGGCGGGGCACTGTGCGCTCCGCCCCCTCTAGCTACGCCACCGTGTGGGAGGGCAACCAAGAAGCACCACAGCTAAGCACCTTCCCCACTCACCTGGGGGGAGGAAGAGGCTGCCCCTGACCAGCCCTTCCTTCAGCCGGATCCTCCGCACTTCGGGGAGGACGAACCACCTCTCCACGCGGGCCTGGGCCAGCAGCGGGCCGGGGAGGGCGCCAGGCGGGCTGTGGCCCCGGTGCACGGACACCTGCACCCGCAGGGGCGCCCTCACCCTGCTGGGCCACAGCCGCTGGTGGGGCCGCTCCATGCCGGCGGGGGAGAGGCTCCAGAAGAGCCCCATGGGCTCCAGCCCGGCGTAGTCCCCTCCCCGCGAGGGCTCCGCGCCCAGGTCCAGCAGGCCCCGGCCGTCCGCCCGGTAGTGCGCGCAGGAGGCGAAGAGGCTGCCCTGCTCGTTCTCCGCCAGCGCCCGCAGCGTCACCTCCTGCCGCGGCGCCAGGCCCGACACCACGGTGCTGGCCGGCCGGTCCGCCAAGCCCGCCGCCGGGCTCACCGACACGCTCACAGCCGTGCGCCTGCCCGCACTCCCGCAGGAGGCCCGCAGCACCGCCCGCCGCCACATGCCGGGCGCGCCTCCGGCCACGGGAGCAGAACCCGGAAGCAGCGGGCGCAAACCGCCTGCAGGTCCACGTGGGAGCGAAAGGCAGCGTCAATGGACGTCCGAGAGCCCGATTCAGCCCAAGGCAGCACCAATGGATGCCGGAGAGCCCGATCCCCAGCACAATCCTAGGCGTACTTGCTCAGCCCGCTGTCTCCAATGGGACTGACTCCAGGGAAAGGGTGCACAGCCTCACAGCCCAAGCCTGTGCATGTCTACTGAGAAGTAAGTCCCATTCTAGTCAATGGGGCGTACTCCCAAGAAAGTGTGCATAGGATTGCACCCTGATAGCCCAATCCTAGCCACACTTTCCTGGGAGTAAGCCTCATTGACTCTGAAGGGACTTACTTCAGAGTGGACATGCATAGGCTTGGGCTGTCCTTGGCTTTGGGACCTACATGCAGGGTGACCAGACCAGGGTGACCAAATACAATGGAGGACAGAGTGCACAGAAGAGGGAATTTTGGCAGCTGCAGCTTTTAAAAATTATTATTATTATTATTCCTCACCTTACTCCCCAAAGGGACCCAAGGCGGCTTACAACAATCATTAAAAACACAAATTAAAACAATTTAAAATAACAAGATAAAACATATTAATAAACAGATATCTTAAAAACAGCAATCAGATAAAAAGTGTAACAAAACAGCAGCAGTTTATAAAAAGGACCCAGGCCTGTAACCAGATGTTAAAAAGGTGTTAAAAGATGTTGAAAAGGCCAGGTACTCAGAAGGCTTGTCCTTTAACCCTTCCATGTGGAGCTGCTCCTGCCAAAATTCCCTCTTCTATGCAATTCTTATATAGGCACTCTGTCCTCAATTGCATCTGGTCACCCTGGATTAGACATCCTCTTTTTCCAGGTCATGTCCTCTTTTTTTAGCCTTGTGTCCTGGAAAAGAACTTAAATGTCCTCCTTTGCCCTGAGAGCAGGCAGTGCAGACCCTTCTTGTTATTTACTTGTTATATTACAAATTATATGTAATATAGTTTTAAATTTAATAATATAGTGTTTGAATTAACCACATGAAATCAGGATACTAGTGTTTGTAGCTTTTATTTTGTCATGTTCTACAATTTTTTTGATGTCCTACATTTTGGGGTGCCTTATCCTCTTTTGCAGTTATGCACATAAGAACATAAGAACAGCCCTGCTGGATCAGGCCCAGGACCCATCTAGTCCAGCTTCCTGTATCTCATAGTCACCCACCAGATGCCTCAGGGAGCACACACAAGACCATAAGATACTTGCATCTCACTGCCCAGCTGGGTAGACCTGGGCTCCCATTCCAGACAATCTCACTGCACCCCAACCAGTGGGGAAGCAGTTCCCCCTTCCTGATTTTGCTCTCCAGCCTGGTGGGCACCCTTCCCTGCTGGTAGACAGTTTGGGGGGTCACACACCCATGCTCCCCCCTTGGATCTGCCCTGGCAGAGGCCGACTAGAATTGTGCCCATAGGATTAGGCTGCCCAGAGTGGGGTGGATCAAGTAATATTATGTTGCTTGTCATTACATAAATCTACATAAAGCAAAACAGCAGCAAGTATGTACCGTGAATAACATACTTGTAATTCTTGTCAGTTCATACTTTTTAGATCAACAGAATACAAAATGAAATCAGTACAATTCATTTTAATTTAGATTTGCCAACCCTTCTGAATTACATACTGAAATTCAAGAACTTCTAAAACCAACTTTATAGTCTGAGAGCAACATATTGCCTGTTACCTCAACTACAACAATTTTGATAAGGACATGAGGCTTAAGGTGAACAGGTTGCCCCAACCTTATAATACAACATCAGTACAAGGAACACTTAAGGTAGATTGATCTACCACATGGCATGGTGCATGGAAAATCAGAGCATCATTTTAATAGTGGAATACACAGTGCAGTCTGGAATATGTTAGTGCCAGCTTTTTCCATGCGATATATCCAGTGAAAATCTGGTACAATTTATACAACAACCCAAGCAAAGTCACTTCTGTCTGCACTGTCTGAATGAATATCATGACAACCACCAAGTCTGCTCACAGATAATTGCCCCAGTTTAAAATGTGAAGCAGCAGCACAGGTGCTAACTCATGAGATCATCTCTTGGTAGGGAAGAGATGCCTGAACCTGGTAGCCTGCTGCTTGAAACCAAGATCCTTCCAGTTAACAGATCTGCTCCAATGAAAGGGCTGCAGGATCTGTCAACTAGGAAGAGTTCTATTTCAATGGATAGGTTAAAAACCTCCCTACCAAAATTTATTAATGAGGAAGTACTTCAATCCCTGCCTCACACAGCAGGCTGGGGAACTTACAAGTAATTCTGCAACTGCCTTTTGCAGGTACACACTGACAAAAAAGAAGCAGCAGACTGTTCCTAGTAAGAAAAAACAGGATAACTTGTTCCTTTTATTTTTTTCAGGAAAAAAAACCTTGAGAGAAAAGATGGTACATTTCTATTTACTTGATAGTATCAAGATATCATATATCAAACTCTGTAATATCTTCAGTTGTCCAAAATAAGTCTGAGATATCTTCTGTAAACTAAGGCACTTGATAGAGAAGATTAAACTGCAGTCCCTACAATTTCCCAACATGTTTACATTCTCAGGGCAAAGCACCACACCTATCACCTTTGTCCAGTTCCCAATCTATAAGTAAGTAACAGAGAACCAGGAGCTGAGGCAGAATGTTTGAAGAAAACAATGGCCCCATCTCTTGAGAATCTTCCTTTGAGAGAACATATCTGTGACCAATGAAACAGCAACCAAAATTTCAAAGTTTCGCTTAAGAAACCCAAGCCACACACCAAGACTTGGAGAAACGCATCTCAGAGCCAAAGCTCTCACATTTTGCTTTCAACTTTTTGATCACTTAGGTGTTTGTGGAAGAAAGTTTGGATCTGCTGCCAGGCATCTACTTGTGCTGCAGCATGAGCTTTGGGTTCTCCTCCCCACTTCACATTGCAGCCCACCAAGAGATGCATTGAAACCGGACACATTGGCATATATGGGGGCTCAATGTAATGCCCTGCTCCAGGATAACAAATTATCTTGGGTTTTTCCTTCCCATGGGCCTGCAAACGCTTGGAGGCTTCGGCAGCGTAGAATTCACTCTTCCAGTTACGATCATCCTTTCCTACAATGAAAAGGAAGCGTCCCTCAGCCTTCTCCACTGGAATAAGGCTTTGGCAGCCAGGGCTCTCAAGTGGGTTGTCCAGGGCATCCAAAATGTCAGCAATTCCATCTTTGTCAATTTTGATCCGCTTTCTTTCAGAGCCAAGAGGTGGAATGGTAATATCCTTGTAGCGGAGTACGGCGCCTACATTGGCTATAGAGCCATTAATTGTGACTATTGCAAGGATACCCTTTAAGAAAGAGGCCATGGAGACACAGAGGTCACCCCCTTTGGAATGACCAAGCAGTCCAATTCCTGGGCCTTTAACCTGAATAGGATGGAAAAAAAAAGAGAGAGCAGAAATCAGCAGTGATGTGACAGGCCATATGCGCACCTATACTGGAATAAGAGTCCATGCTACCTACCTTTAGTTAAGCTACTAAAAATTAGAGATAAAGAATCCTGAGCCAATAATACTTTATTATTTCAAATATTAAAATATATAACTGAACACAATGGACTTACTTCTGTGTAAAATAAATAACATTTCAGCCTCAAGATGCAATTCAATGCAATGCTTCTATTGAGCTCCACAAAGTTTAGACCCCCAGAACTTATTTCTAGGTAAATAACGTGCACAGAATCAACTTACACAAGACTTTCTCAAATGTAAAAATGTAACTTGTCCCTCAAAATGACCACTGTGCCAGAGGATTAGAGGATAGCAAATGTCACACTGATTTTTAAACAGGGAAAGAATGGGGACCTGGGGAACTATAGGCCTGTCAGCCTAACATCTATAATGGGCAAGATGGTGGAATGCCTCACCAAAGATAGAATCTCAAAACACATAGATGAACAAGCCTTGCTGAGGGAGAATCAGCATGGCTTCTGTAAGAGTAAGTCTCGCCTCACAAATCTTTTAGAATTCTTTGAAAAGGTCAACAGGCATGTGGATGCAGAAGAACCTGTGGACATTATATATCTAGACTTTCAGAAGGCGTTCGACACAGTCCCTCACCAAAGGCTACTGAAAAAACTCCACAGTCAGGGAATTAGAGGGTGGGTCCTCTCCTGGACTGAGACCTGGTTGAAGACCAGGAAACAGAGAGTGGGAGTCTCTGTTTATGCAAAAATGTCTGCACTGTTTATGCAAAAGTGTCTCCTAATCCAATCACTGTTTATGCAAACGCATTAAACCTCAACACACAGGTCACAATCAGGTCAAGCCACAAGCTCATGGTTACAACATCCACCTCTCTAGGAGGAAGTCTTGCATAGTAAATCATTGTTTAAGTGTCTCCTATTCATTGTATTGTTTTAACTCAATCACTGCTTAAGTACTCTATGCAGATTTGAACTGCTTTCCTGGGTTACTTATTGTGTAAGTTCCCCCAGCTAGGAAGACAGTCATTTGACCATATTGAATTTTGCTGATAATCCTTTCAATGTTTTACATATTCCAAGTACCCAACTGTATGTAGTAAGCAAGCACATCCAGGTCAGCTCTACATCACATCCAGGTTATCCAAGTCAGCTCCAGGTCAGCAAAAACCCTTTTTAAGAGAGGGCTTCTGCCCACATGCTCTCTCTCTCTGGCTCTCCCTCCGTGTCAGAGGGTCCTCCACAGGACTCTCCCTCCCTCCCCCCCATCCAACTGCTCTACAAGACAGGTAACCATCTGGCGGTTAAACTCTCTCTTTCTTCCCCCCCTTTTTTCTTCCCTTCTCTCCCCATCTTTGTTAGCAACTGGGTTTGGCAGACCAGGGACCCCTAAAATCCTTCCCTACAACCATTCCCTTTCTAATTTCCTCGGATGCACCAAATACTTTTCACATGCAACCACCATAAAGCTAGGTACCCTAGATGCAAGTACTAGGAACCAAGAAACATATACTTACCATTTTTCATGTGCATTATGTTTACCTGTGTGTTTTTGTAATAAAAATATAATCTTTTATTAAAAGTTATCTTTCTTTCAGTTTCCTCCTTAAGCTAAAAGGGAATTTCTCTGCATTACGCCGTCTTGTTATCCAGCCTATGGTCCTGAAGTTTTCAATAAGGGCGGTGTAATTATTCCCCTATACAAAAGAGCCCTTTTTGGTAACAATGGAGAGAGGTGAAAAGCGGTTTGCCCCAAGCATCTGTCCTGGGACTGGTGCTCTTCAACCTCTTCATAAATGACCTGGAGACAGGGTTGAGCAGTGAGGTGGCTAAGTTTGCAGATCACACCAAACTTTTCCGAGTAGTGAAGACCAGAAGTGCTTGTGAGGAGCTCCAAAAGGATCTCTCCAAACTGGCAGAATGGGCAGCAAAATGGCAGATGCATTTCAATGTAAGTAAGTGTAAAGTCATGTACATTGGGGCAAAAAAATCAAAACTTCACATATAGGCTGATGGGTTCTGAGCTGTCTGTGAAAGATCAGGAGAGGGATCTTGGGGTGGTGGTAGACAGGTCAATGAAAGTGTCAACCCAATGTGCAGCGGCGGTAAAGAAGGCCAATTCTATGCTTGGGATCATTAGAAAAGGTATTGAGAACAAAACGGCTAATATTATAATGCTGTTGTACAAATCGATGGTAAGGCCACACCTGGAGTATTGTGTCCAGTTCTGGTCGCCACATCTCAAAAAGGACATAGTGGAAATGGAAAAGATGCAAAAGAGAGCAACTAAGATGATTACGGGGCTGGGGCACCTTCCTTATGAGGAAAGGCTACGGCGTTTGGGCCTCTTCAGCCTAGAAAAGAGACGCCTGAGGGGGGACATGATTGAGACATACAAAATTATGCAGGGGATGGACAGAGTGGATAGGGAGATGCTCTTTACGCTCTCACATAATACCAGAACCAGGGGACATCCACTAAAATTGAGTGTTGGGCGGGTTAGGACAGACAAAAGAAAATTTTTCTTTACTCAGCGTGTGGTTGGTCTGTGGAACTCCTTGCCACAGGATGTGGTGCTGGCGTCTAGCCTAGACGCCTTTAAAAGGGGATTGGACAAGTTTCTGGAGGAAAAATCCATTATGGGCTACAAGCCATGATGTGTATGCGCAACCTCCTGATTTTAGAAATGGGTTATGTCAGAATGCCAGATGCAAGGGAGGGCACCAGGATGAGGTCTCTTGTTATCTGGTGTGCTCCCTGGGGCATTTGGTGGGCCACTGTGAGATACAGGAAGCTGGACTAGATGGGCCTATGGCCTGATCCAGTGGGGCTGTTCTTATGTTCGGGCCTCTTCAGCCTAGAAAAGAGACGCCTGATGGGGGACATGATTGAGACATACAAAATTATGCATGGGAAGGATCAAGTGGATAGAGAGATGCTCTTTACACTCTCACATAACACCAGAACCAGGGGACATCCACTAAAATTGAGTGTTGGGAGAGTTAAGACAAACAAAAGAAAATATTTCTTTACTCAGTATGCAGTTGGTCTGTGGAACTCCTTGCCACAGGATGTGGTGACAGCATCCGGCCTGGACACCTTTAAAAGGGGATTGGACAAGTTTCTGGAGGAAAAATTCATTACGGGTTACAAGCCATGATGTGTATGTGCAACCTCCTGATTTTAGAAATGGGCTACGTCAGATGCAAGGGAGGGCACCAGGATGCAGGTCTCTTGTTATCTGGTGTGCTCCCTGGGTCATTTGGTGGGCCGCTGTGGGATACAGGAAGCTGGACTAGATGGGCCTATGGCCTGATCCAGTGGGGCTGTTCTTACGTTCTTAAATGTAGCAGCCTTATGAAATAACTTGCTATTTTGCAAAGGCCTTCAGTGTGGACCCTACCTTTGGATGCTTCAACATGTAATTTACAGCTTCTTCAAAGTACTCCAGATGGAATTCCTTCATAGACTTAGGGAGATCCTCATAACCATAGTAGGCCAATGCTAACATGGCAAAGCCGTAATTGGCCATCAGACAAGCTCGATGCTCAGGAAGCCCTCCTCCAGTTCCAGAAACATCAATGATTCCAGGAAAGGGACCATCACCTATAGGAGACAGGAGGTACGGTATTGCCTTTATTAAGACTCCAAATATCAAGGCATTGAAAATTCACTTTATAGTCAAAAACTGTATTGTCACAAAAGTGTAAGGTGAGAAGAAACTCAGGCCACAATCCTAGCCAACTTTCCAGCACTGACATAAGGGCAATGCAACTCCAAGCTAAGGGAATGAACATTGCCTTATCTTGAGGAGGCCTCCACGACTACCCCCTAACTGCAGGATGCAGCACATGCCCCACTGGCACAGCTATGCCAGTGCTGGAAAGTTGGTTAGGACTGCACCCTCAGTTACCATCACTTAGTCAGATGACTGACAGTAAAGTAGTATTCTTCATAATAAACACACCCAGCCTATTAAAATTATAGTGTAAAGTGGAGGGAGCACAAAATTAAAATATGTTAGTTTGACATATTAAGGTGCCTTGATTTCTGGTGCCTCCTTGATTTAAGGTGTTTTAAAGGTGCCTCCTTGATTTCTGATTGGCAGTGCAATCTCATGTATATATACACTCCATATAAGCCCCATTGAACTTAATGGGAATTACACCAAGATAAACACATAAAGGATTGCAGTCAGGCAGCCCAATCCTATGCTTCCCCGCACCTGCTGAAGCAGTGGCACCAAAGTGGCTACTGCTGTATCCAGCAGGCAACAGGTAGCTGCCAAGAGACTCCTTGGGAAAAAGGAACTTTTGTCCCCTTCCAGAGGAAAGCCCTGGCCCTAGCAATGGGTCTCCTCACGTCTGTGCTGGCTATTTTGCCGGCACAGATGCAAGAGCCTCCATGTTGGGCCTTCTGGCCCAACACGTTCAGGATCTGGCAGAGCAGGACTCTGCTGGTCCCACCCCGTCCTGCCCCAGTTTCTCCCCTGTCCCACCTTCTCCCACCCCCCAGAGGCCGCACTGCCACCTGGCCATCTCACTTACCTCTGGTGTTGGCACATCCTTCTCCTGCCAGCACTGGGCCCAGTGCCAGTGTTCCCTATTCTCCAGGTGCTGTAAACATGCTTTATAGCACATTTACAGCACCCAGTTGTAGCAATGTACAGGCGCTGAGCTTTGATATGTCTTTGCATATTTGGCAATCTGGCAGGCACACCTGCGACTGCACAAACGCTTTGTTATCTATGTTGAGCGTTGAAAAGCCAGTGCTCAGTGTAGAAAGTGTTGAAAAGCCAGTGCTCAGTGTAGAAAGTTATAGAAAGAGCTAGCCTTGAAGATGTTACGGAGAAATCATATCTATGGAATCATATCCATATCTATGGATATCCATATCTATGGAATGTGTTGTGGTTAAGCTTTAGAGCCGGCTGGTTATAGCCAGTATGAATCAGTATCCTTTTGTAAAATTCCCTATTATGTAGCCTTATATCATGTGTTTTGAGACTTAATAAAAAGCTGGGTCAGGAGCTGGGAGACACTTCACTTCTCCCTTGATTTCATTCCTGCTCCTGCTTCCAGCACTTTCAACCTCTCTGAAACCTGTCTCTGTTGTCTAATTCTTGCCATGGCTTCTCTGCCACACCAAGCAGCTAACTCAGGCTGCTCCTCAAGTAGCACTGAAATGCTACACCCAGTGTTGGCACTGGGCCCTGATTGTTATGGTTATGGTTATGATTGGACCCTAAGGCACCTGGATTGCTTTAACCAAGCAAGCCTTGCAGTAAATTACAAAGGAAGAAGCTCCCCCACCACCACCACCAAGAATAAGGCCAGCCCAATTATTAGGAAGTTAATTACACCCTGGCATATGATAGCTTTGTTGGAGAAGCCTTTTGAGAATTCCCTGGACTGCAAAGAGATCAAATCAGTCAATCCTACAGGAAATCAACCCTGACTGTTCATTGGAAGGATAGATGCTGAAGCTGAAGCTGAGATACTTTGGTCATCTCATGAGAAGGGAGGACTCTTTAGAAAAGACCCTGATGATGGGAAAAATTGAAGGCAAAAGGAGAAGGGGTAGGCAGAGGATGTGATGGTTAGATAGAGTTATAGAGGCAGTAAACCTGAATTTGGACAAACTTCAGACAGCGGGGCCTGTCATGCTGTGGTCCATGGGGTCATGAAGAGTCGGACACGACAAATGTGATAGCTCATGCCACCATGAATGTGTTATTCTTCCATTTAAGATGGAATCAGAACTATCAATGGAAGTGTTAATGGAAGTGTCAAGCCATTTCTGCCCAATGTTGCATCTATGCAACAGGGACCAAAAGTGCTCACCTGCGGGCCAGCAAGAAATGGGTTTTAATCTGAAATTCACCCTGCTAATCTGGAAAATGAACTTTTAGGGCAGGGCTCCTCTTACAGCCCAATCCTATGCATGACTACTCAGAAGTAAGTCCTATTAGAGCCAATGGGGTTTACTCCCAGGAAATTGTGGATAGGATTGCAGCCTGAGAACCCAATCTATGCCTGTCTCCTCAGAAGTAAGGCCCAATAGGCTTACTCCCAAGAAAGCGTGGATGGGATGGCAGCCTGAGAGCCCCATCTGTGCCTGTCTACTCAGAAGTAAGGCCCATTGGAGCCAGTGGGGCTCCTCCCGGGAAGACGTCCAGGAGCAGCCCCGTCCAGCAGTGCGCCGGCAGGGGAAGAGCAGCCCTCCACTCACCGGGGGGCAGGAAGAGCGTGGCGCGGAGCCTGCCGTCGCGCACGGGGATCCTGCGGGTGCCGTCGCGCAGGAAGGCGCGCTCGTGGGCGCCGGAGGCCAGGAGGCGGCCGCGGGGGCCGTGTCCGTCCAGCACGTCCACCTGCAGGGCGAAGGGGCGCTGCACGTCGCGCTTCACCAGGCGCCGGAAGGGCCGCAGCGGCTCCAGCGCCCACAGCAGCCCCATCGGCTCCAGGCCCGAGAAGCTGCCGCCCTCCAGCGCCGGCGAGCGGCTCAGCTCCAGCCGCCCGGCGCCGTCCGCCCGGTAGTGGGCGCGGGCCTCGAAGGCGTCCCCGGTCTCGTCCTCCAGCCGCGCCCGCAGGGTCACCTCCTGCCCGGGCCGCAGCCCCTCCACCGACACGGCCAGCGGCGCGTCGAACAGGCTGCGGCCGTCGGGCGAGAAGCGGAGCCGGGCGCCCTCCATGCCTGCGACGCAGCGGGAGGAGAGAGTCGCGGGGGGGCGGCGCAGGCCGGCTCTCAGGAGGCGGCCCAGGAGCAGAGCCATGGCCGGGAGCGCGCACCACCCGCTCCGCCGCCGGCCCGCCTCCGCCAAGCGGGCGCAGCCCTCGCCGCTGACGCCTCGCGGGACCCGAACTTGGGGGGTGGGGGAGAGGAGGCGCAGGGAGCACCCCGGCCTCACTCCAGTGGGACTCTCTCCTGAGGGCACGTGCACAGGAGGGGGCTCTGAGGGCCCAGGCCTGTCCACACTTACCTGGGAGTAAGCCCATGGACTCCAGTGGGACTCTCTCCTGAGGGCACGTGCACAGGAGGGGGCTCTGAGGGCCCAGGCCTGTCCACACTTACCTGGGAGTAAGCCCATGGACTCCAGTGGGACTCTCTCCTGAGGGCACGTGCACAGGAGGGGGCTCTGAGGGCCCAGGCCTGTCCACACTTACCTGGGAGTAAGCCCATGGACTCCAGTGGGACTCTCTCCTGAGGGCACGTGCACAGGAGGGGGCTCTGAGGGCCCAGGCCTGTCCACACTTACCTGGGAGTAAGCCCATTGACTAATGAGGTGTGCGCTGCATCTGGTGGTGGTGGGCAGTCCTCAATGTAAGGGAACCTCGTCAAGGTAAGGGAGTAGACATGCACTATCCACACCTAATGGGAGTAAGTCCCATTGACTATTCCACTTACCAGTACTGGTGCAGCCAGGGAACAAATGTTCCCTTATCTTGAGGAGGCTTCTGTAACTGGCCACCACCATGGCATGTAGCACACACACACACCTTTGGCACAGCTGCACCAGGATGGAAAAATTGGATAGGAAAGAAAATAAAATATTTATTTACTCAGCGTATAATTAGTCTGTGGAACTCCTTGCCAAAGAATTTGGTGATGGCCTG
This sequence comes from Tiliqua scincoides, assembly GCF_035046505.1. Lineage (NCBI taxonomy): Eukaryota > Metazoa > Chordata > Lepidosauria > Squamata > Scincidae > Tiliqua > Tiliqua scincoides. The sequence goes on from NC_089821.1 coordinate 17,427,425, forward strand.
GATCCCTTTAAAAGAGGCTTGGACAGATTTCTGGAGGAAAAGTCCATCACAGTTTACAAGCTGTGATGGGTATATTGTTAACAGTATTTATATACCACTTTTCAGCTAAAATTTCACAATGTGGTTTACCAAGAAAATCAAATAACTAAATGTCTTCCTCCTGATTTTAGAAGTAGGCTACCTCAGAATGCCAGGTGCAAGAGAGGGCAGCAGGATGCAGGTCTCTGGTTATCTTGGGTGCTCCCTGAGGCATCTGGTGGGCCACTGTTGGATACAGGAAGCTGGACTGGATGGGCATGATCCTTTGTCATGATCCAGCAGAGCTCTTCTTATGTTCTTATGATAGGATGGGCCCTAGGGGAGTTTGAAAATGGTATCATTTTCTTCACAGATTTCATGATTTGAAAGGCAGAAAGTGGGGTCAGGTGTCATCCAAGGGGGCATGAAAAATATACCATAAACCAGTGGTTCTTGCACATTTAGCACCGGGACACACTTTTTAGAATGAGAATCTGCCAGGACCCACTGGAAGTGATGTCATGACCAGAAGTGACATCATCAAGCAGGAAAATTTTTACAATCCTAAGCTGCAAACCTACCCAGACTTACCCGGGAGTATAGCAGCTTGTTAAAAGTACAGATCTATAATACTTCCCCAAATGCAGTCACATACTATGGTAGCATCAAATCTAATATATTAAAAATAAAATATTGAAATGAATGGGAACCCACCTGAAATGCAACCCACTGTTTGAGAAACACTGCCATAAACCATGCTTGGGTAGGGAATAATCCCTTATTGGTAATTAAAAGAGGCACTAGAATTGTTCTAGCTGGTATCGATCATCAGATGTTGAGCCTACTCTGATCTCAGATAATGATCAGGTACTCCAGTTGTACAATTCTGAAGTAATGCAAGACTCATTATAACTGGCACATGGCTGTTTTTGTCAGAACATCTTACAGCCTCAAAGGGCCATGAGAATGCTCGTTCTCAGGGAGCACAAGGCCTGCTTTCACACGGACCACCAGCTGTGCTGACATAGCATAGACATTGGTGTAACTTGCCTGTGGAAAGGCCAAAAGGGAGAGGAGATTGGGATGTCACGTGGGAAGGACGAAGAATGGTTAACATATGACATATCCCAAGCATGCTTCAGATGACAGATGCTTCCCCCACCCAATGGTAGAAAAATGCTACTCCAATGTGAGAGCAGACTAGGGAGAGATAACCCCATGGAGAACAATGGGTAAGGAAAAACACCAGAAAATCTCATTTTCCACAAACTCCTACCCTGCCCACTTTCCTACAGTGGAGCATAGGGTACACAGTACAGTTGGCAGCCAGTCACAGTACACAAACCCCTGTATTCAGAATTATGACATGTATCTCTGCTATCAACTGTGTTGCCTAATCCTCCTTTTGCAACAGCTAAGAGCAGGGAGGATCTCTCCAAACTGGCAGAATGGGCAGCAAAACGGCAGATGCGTTTCAATGTAAATAAGTGTAAAGTCATGCATATTGGGGCAAAAAATCAAAACTTCACATATAGGCTAATGAGTTCTGAGCTGTCTGTGACAGATCAGGAGAGAGATCTTGGGGTGGTGGTAGACAGGTCAATGAAAGTGTCAACCCAATGTGCAGCGGCGGTAAAGAAGGCCAATTCTATGCTTGGGATCATTAGAAAAGGTATTGAGAACAAAACGGCTAATATTATAATGCTGTTGTACAAATCGATGGTAAGGCCACACCTGGAGTATTGTGTCCAGTTCTGGTCGCCACATCTCAAAAAGGACATAATGGAAATGGAAAAGATGCAAAAGAGAGCAACTAAGATGATTACTGGGCTGGGGCACCTTCCTTATGAGGAAAGGCTATGGCATTTGGGCCTCTTCAGCCTAGAAAAGAGACGCCTGAGGGAAGACATGATTGAGACATGCAAAATTATGCATGGGAAGGATAAAGTGGATAGAGAGATGCTCTTTACACTCTCACATAACACCAAAACCAGGGGACATCCACTAAAATTGAGTGTTGGGAGGGTTAGGACAAACAACAGAAAATATTTCTTCATTCAGTATGTGGTTGGTCTGTGGAACTCCTTGCCACAGGATGTGGTGACAGCATCTGGCCTGGATGCCTTTAAAAGGGGATTGGACAAGTTTCTGGAGGAGAAATCCATTATGGGCTACAAGCCATGATGTGTATGTGCAACCTCCTGATTTTAGAAATGGGCTATGTATCAGAATGCCAGATGCAAGGGAGGGCTCCAGGATGAGGTCTCTTGTCATCTGGTGTGCTCCCTGGGGCATTTGGTGGGCCGCTGTGAGATACAGGAAGCTGGACTAGATGGGCCTATGGCCTGATCCAGTGGGGCTGTTCTTATGTTCTTATGAGGGTTCACTCCCTTTCAGTGAATGCTAAGGTCCCCAGGCATCAGCAGAGACTAAAGAAGAGGTGGAGGTTTCTCCATAAAGCCACCACACGACCCCATACTGGCATGAGAAGCAACCACTCAGGGCTTTCACAGAACTTTTTTCCCAGTGGAATGTAGAAATGATTGAAGGAGGTCATGCCTTTTTTAAATACCCAGCCATGCCACCAGAACTCAGCAAACAAGAACAAGAACAAAAAGGTTTTTTTGTGGGGACAGACATACAACTGGAATTAGTCTGGAGATTTCACCTAAATTGAATGCAAATTTGGGCTCTCTCACCAGTAGATTAGATCAGATTACTTTATTGTCATTGTACTTAAAGCACAACAAAATTCAATGCACTATTTAAATACGGACATAAAGAAACTATATACAACAATCACTCACATCAGTCACATTCCGCACACTCACCCACACATTCAATACAACAAGCGACAATACAACATGAGTTAATACAATGACAGCCCAATCCTACTAAAATTGCAACTCTGATAGGGTATCAACAAGGTGTAGGCTGCATCCTGCAGTGGTGGGGAGGCAGTCACAGCAGCCTTGTCAAGGAAAGGGAACATTTGTTCCCATACTTTGGTGCGGTATTGCAGCTGCATTGGCACTGGAAAGTTGTTTAGGATTCAACTGCAAATGTTATTACGGTTACCTCCCCTGCTTTAAATATAGAGCTATAGAACTTGAGGAACTACCAGGGCAAGTTAGCCAGAGCTCTGTTTAAAAAGAAACAACCTGCAAAACTGACTAATCAAATTTGACAGAATAGATGTACATCATCTGTAGCTAGGCAACAGCTGTAAACAGTTGAGAGTCCTTTGAAGTGCCTAGAAGCTCAGAAGGCAGCTGAGAATCTGTTGCTCAAGTCCATACATGTTCAGATCTGTAAGAGAACCATTCTGAAAGGTAAATAGCAAACTTTCTTACCTTCATACACAACACAGAAAAAGCACAGAATTTGAGTAATCCAAATGGTTAAAGATGACTGACAAGAATACTAACAGCCCAGTCCTGCCCCCACCACCAGCACCAATGTAGGTGCACCAAGAAAGCACATGCTGCGTCCCATAGTGGGAGAGGGCAATGTGAAGGCAGAGTGACCACATGTTTTTTTCCAGGACATTACCTCTTTCTGTAGCCTCATGTCCTGGGAAAGAACTTAAATGTCTTCCTTTTTCCTATGAGTGAGCCCCTGCAGGCAGCACATAGCCTTCTTGTAATTACCGCAGATACTTGCCCATAAGCCGATCCCACAGATAAGTTGAGGACAGGTTTTGAACCACTTGTTGGCATCCTTCAGTCTCGGAAGACTATGGTATCGCACTCTGAATAGTGTTCTGGAACAGAGTGTCCTCTCCAGTGCGTGAAGCCTGGGTAAAGTAAATATGGAGGATAGACTGTTACCCATGCAGCAAATCCCCCCCTCTCCACGTCGCTGAAATGGTCCAATGGAAAGGCAGAAGCCAATACGATTGGTTCCAGCGATGTCGCAGGAGTTGCCAGAACGTGACTGTGTTCAGCTATGAACTGCCTCAGGGACTCCGGCTCCGGATTTTGCCTCAAGGTTGACTCCTGAAGCCTTTTCCATAACTGGATGTAGCCACAAGGCAGTGGAGGTTTGGGATCAGAGTTTTCCTTCTCTCAGATGAGCTGCCTTCCCAGGCTAAGGAGTCTCATCTACCCAGTGGCTGTTCAGTCGCCTCTTACGACAAGTACAGCCAAACTGTTGGTTTTGAACCAAAAATCATGAAATCTTCTATGACCCTCGAATAAGTTGGGGTTTAAACTTAGGGGGGTGTCTGACTATAGTTTTGTCTGATTTTACTCAAGGCCAGATCCTGAAAAATAACCCACCACTAATTGTTACTTAAGAACTGTAGTCTCTAATTTATTAAAAACATAGTAAAAGATGAGTGAAGCAGGATGGCCTTTCCCAGTTTGAAGAGACACTTGGCCAACAGACTGAGGCAAAGAGGAAAGAAGGAAGGCCCATAGCCAGGGAGACAGACCAGGGACAGACTACACTTGCTCCCGGTGTGGAAGGGATTGTCACTCCCGAATCGGCCTTTTCAGCCACACTAGATGCTGTTCCAGAACCACCATTCAGAGCGCGATACCATAGTCTTTCGAGACTGAAGGTTGCCAACATGAGTAAAAGATCATAAGATACATCTTTATTCTTTTTAAATTCTGGTCTATATCACCTTTTTGTAAGCACTATCAGAGTAAGTGCACTGTAAACAACATACAGTAAAACAGTGGTTCCCAACCTGGGGTTCATGTACTTCCAGGGACACTCAACAGGACCTTTAGGGGTACTTGAAAAAGAATGGAATAATGGCAGTGCTCCAGAATACCTTGAAGGGCCAGCAAGGCAGGAAGGGAGGTAACTCGTTGGCTGTGAAAGCCCCACCAATAGCTAGTTTTTGGTCATCAATTCATGTATGAACCAGTGATTGAAAACCAGCACAGTAAAAAAGCTGAAACATAATATGGAAAGTGATCAATCACCCAGATTTTCTCAGCACACTTCTGGTGCAAAACAGTGCAAAGGCAGAGTCTTCTGTTCTTCAAACACATAAAAAGAGAAAACACTGTGATAAATACATGAAGTCTGGGCTTTCATATAGAGGAGATGAGGGCTTGTATTATTAATTACAAACATTTTGCTAATATGAAGGGTACAATTTATGGAAATGGGCTGCCAAGGGATATGCAAGTGAAAAAAGTTGGGAACCACTGCAGGAGAACCATTAATCAAATCCACCTTTAAGGTGTCTGGTGTGTTAAACCAGAAGCTCTTCGTACAACATACAACCCATAACACATAACTGGGAGTGTGCAATTCAATTCACAGCAGAGAGATGCAGCTGCATATATTTGCAACCCTTTTTACTCAGAAGTAGACCCACTGCTTTCCATGAGTGTTATTCTTAAGTAAGGGTGCCTTGAATTGTAGCCTGCTTCAGATGGAAAGGAGGATTCCCATCCTGGTGTTTCAAAAAACAGACCTGCTTTGCAAGCATTTGCAAGCATTTGCAAAGCAGAACCAGGCTGCAGCAGAATAAAAGGTTAACACATTGCTTCTAAGGAGCTGTGCCTGCCTGCTGCTTGAGAAACTTGGCACTGCCTGCCCTTGAGAAAGGAAACTGTTCAGAGTTTAAAGGCTTTGTGCTCTTATTGACCCGGAGATAAGGCGAAGTGATAATTGGAGCTTGATTACCTGGCAGAAATTTCACCTACTATAGGCAAGTATCTGCGGTAATAAATTATATGTAATAAATTATTTGTAATACAGTTTTCAATTTAATAATAAGTAATACAGTATTTAAATTAACCACATGAAATCAATATACGAGTGTTTTCAGTTTTTATTTTCTCATGTCCTACATTTTTCTTGTGTGTCCTACCTTTTGGGGTGCCTTGTCCTCTTTTGTGGTTATAACATTTGGTCACCCTGTATGAAGGTAAATGGAAGGAAATTATTTTTACTAACCTCCGTGTAAGCCCTGGGGCCATCTATGAGTCTCTTTGGACATATGCCACAGATTTTGATGGTGTATGTCTGAGGAGGGAAAAGCGGTGAGGAGGTTTACGGAAGAGGGGATAAGATCCGATGTGTGCCATTGCCACTGGATTCACCCCTCCCACTCCATCCCTGTTCCCCACCCCGGTTCCTTTCCCTCCCTGTTCAGAAACTCCCTTATTCCTCCACTCCCTCCTTGCCCTGTCCAACCTCACTGCTGCCTTACCTAGCATTGGTGGATGGTGCCTTCACTGCTGATGAACAATGCATGACCACCAGCAACTATCTGGTGACCTGACACTAGAAGTGTCAGTGAGCATGGAAATGTTGTACAAAGTGTGCGAAATCCAGGCCCTTCCACCTGGATCCTGGCATGTTCTACTGGCAGACTGTAAACAATAGGATTAGACTGTAAGGGCGCAAACCTAACCCCTTATGTCAGTACTTTCCAGCACTGGCATAGAGGTGCCAATGGGACATGTGCTGCATCCTGCAGTTGGGTGTCACTCACGGAGGCCTCCTCAAAGTAAGGGAATGTTTGTTCCCTTACCTCAGAGCTGCATTGCCCTTATGTCAGTGCTGGAAAGCACTGACGTAAGGGGTTAGGATTGTGCCCTAAGATATATAAACTGGAAGTCATCTCTCACTTTAGAGAAGACAACAAAGGCTGCAATCCTAACCACACTTTCCTGAGAGTAAGCCCCATTGAACAAAATAGGATTTACTTCTGAATAGACCTGGTTAGGAGTGTGCCCAAAGAATCTTACAGTACCACACAAGGCTAGCTTTATGGCGATCTTTTGAGTCTTCTTCTAAAAGGAAGAAGCTTTCACAGGTAGGATTAACAGAAAAGAACAGGGAGTTGCAAGGATACATGACTATAATGTTTTGTTCAACAGAGGTTTGTTAGTATTTAAAGCAAGAAAAGTGTCGTCAGTGTTTTTCAACCATTTTCATCTCACAGCACGCTGACAAGGTGCTAAAATTGCCAAGGCACACCATGCTAATGGTGGGGGGCTCACATCCCCCAATGGCACTGCTCATAAATGACTCTCCCCCCTCAGCATGCCTATGGACCATTTGTGGCACACCAATGTGCTGTGGCACACTGGTTGAAAATTACTTAGGTGGAAATGGGAAAAAGACACCACTATCTTTTACTCTGTTCCCTTGCTCCTTATTCTTGACTTATTATCAGAGGTTTATAGCACTTTTTATTATGCTTACCTCAAAGTTATTTCAGTGGCCCTTACTTCCACGCAAGTACACTATAGGACCACAGTTCCAAGAGAACAGAGCCAAGAATATTTGTAAGTGATTCTATTTAGTAATGAGGTACTGAGAAGCTGCTATTCTAGGACCCAAAGCCCTTTCAGCTTGCCTCTATTTCCAACTGGAAAAATAAAATCCTCAGTCCTTCTGGAGCATGCATGAATGACAAGCGACAACACTAAACAGGCAAAGAGATGGGGCTACCATGTGGAAGACTTTCACATCATGGTCTTACCTCTTATGAAGAGCCAAAGTTGAAAAGCAATAGATGGGCACCATTGTGCATGAAGGCATCTTGCTCTCTTTCTTGCTCTAGTTTCACAAATTATAAGCATCTTGTCCATATACCTCCCTCACAGATGAATGGGACACCATGGAACTCCAGTTATAACAACATTCTGTGTGAGAGGAAGTAGCACAGTAGTTTTTCATAAATCTTTGGGTGGCTGACTTTGAATTTGATACAGTTCTTCCTTTTCTTTCATTGTTGTTTAGGAAATGCTAAAGGAGGACACTGACACGTCAGTTTTCATTTCACAGGCCTTCGGTTTTATTTTTAAGGTTTAAAACATTATTACGAAGTTTTTCCAGTCTTGAAAGGATGGAAATCCCTGTTTATTTCAAGAGTAAAAATCCCTTCCCTCTTGAGAGTAGTCTGAAGATTACAGCTGACAGAAAGAACTTGCCATCTTGCAATGCTGTGAAGTCTGCAATGACGGCAGAAATGCCTTTAACATACCAGAGAGATGTCTGCCACTCCAGCAATTACTATGCTCTCTACCAGAAAAAATGCCTCAAGAACATGGCCAAAGACCTGCATTTTTCCAAAGACGTCGTCAGGCATAGAGGACCATCAACTCTGTCTTTTAAGGATTATGATCAGACAGGCCTATATGATTTTTCCAGTGTCATTCATAGACAAAAGCATGAACAAGTTATTGTGAAAAGGGAAAAGAGACCACGTAAGCTTAAGCCACTGAAGATACAGCCCATGAAATCAGATGTTGCTCCTGCCAAGCAAACCCCTACAAATGTTCCTTTCTGCTTGGAAGAGTGTATCTGGAAAGCCAAGATGGAAAGTACATTGGCAGAGCCATCTCTGCTTGTACCTGTTCCTCCCCCTCCTCCTTGTGATCCTCCTCATTCACAGACATTCTTGACTCAGCTTCCTGACTTCATGTTAGGAGACTTGATGACCCCAAAAAGTGGGTCCAAAAGAAAATCCCAGAGCACTGAAATCCCTGAGTCAGAGCGTAAGGACCCAAGATGGGAAGAAATTATGTTGCTGAAGTTAAGTAAGGCTACAGCTCAGTGGATTGTGAATAATCAGGCCACCTGGGGAGGATGGGTTCAGGCAAAACCAAAAGGTTTTAAGAAGCAAAAATATGACTGGAATAGAATCAGGTATGTGCTCCCTGTTGATTCTGATGTGGAACTTCTGGACAAAATTCTGGCAGAGGAAGTGACAGCACCCAGAATTTATGAAGACAATGAAACAGAGACACTCCTACCTTCTTACTATAGGTAAGAAACAGGATTGCAGCAACTGTTACCCTGCAGATGCCTGATCTTGTCTGATCTCGGAAACTAAGCAGGGTCAGGCTTGGAAAATAAGTCCCATTACATTAAATACAATGAAATTAAATTGAATGTTCTTCCATATAAGGATGCATGAGACCGCTGACATCAGATTACAGCCCAATCCTATCTAGCGCTGGCGCAACGGGGCTGCATGGCCCATGCTATATCCAGTGCTGGATTTGAGCAGGCTGGAGGCCTCCTCAGGGTAAGGGAACAGTTGTTCCCTTACCCATCCTATCTAATAGGGCCCCAACCTATCTAATAGAGCTACTCAGTTTTGCAGGCACAAGTCCAAGAAGCCCTGTGTCTGGCTTTCAGACCCAGGAGGGGAGATAGGATTTGGTGTGCATCAGTGCTGCTGATTGCTACCATTTGTGCAGTGCCACAAATTTGCTTTATGAAACATTTGTGACACCCAGCATCAGCGCAGCAGCCACTATGGTGGCACTCCACACACTTAGGATTGGGCTATTAGTAACACACATATTTTAGTTTTACATTTACATTTGATATGTTCCCACCTATTTCATATGCTCCTCAGTTAAGAGACTGAGGGACAAAGCACGGATATTCTAGGAAGACAACTATGGTAAATAAGTCAGACAACGCAGTTTTAGCTTTTTTCTACTATTGCTGACTGGTGCTATCATGACCACTTTTCCATTAGTTGTTTAGGCACAGGGCTCAACATTGCCAGTGAGATTACATTAAAAAGTCACATCTCTCTGGAAACAGACTCAATAAATTCTACTTGCTTTCACAACACAGCAATACAGGTGGATCCTATTTATCTGTGGATTTTACATCTGCGGATCTGGCTCAAAGCGGGTCCCCTGGAACCCTCTGAAAGGGACTGGGGGTGTGCTCCAGTTCCCTCTGGAGGGCTTTCTGAAGCTTGCAGAGGCAGTGTGCGTCGGCCAGCTGCCTCTGCAGGCTTCAGAATGGCTCATAGGGCCAAAAGAACATGACTTCTTGTTTCCTGACAGGCTTCAGAAAGCCCTCCATGATAAAGCTGTAACCCTTTAGCTGGTAAAGAGATGTATGGAACCTTGGGTGAGCAGGCACACAAAACTGCATACACCAGCAGAGTTCTTTGAATGCAGTGGTTATATTTCAGAGCAAGGGTTATCACAAGTAGAATAATCAGTAAACGTTCCTAGTCAGCACGATGAGCAGTCAGTCCATAAACAACAAATCCAAATCAGCTTTCCAAGATACACAGTCAAAGTTTTCCATGGTCAGGAACAACATGTACGTACTCACATCCAGCCTCCCACGTTACTGGCAGCAGTTCCATAGTCTCCTACTACACTCCTACTGCTGCACTGGAGGCTCAACAGACCAAACATTAAGTAGTTGGAGTGGCCTATCGGTGTAGGCTATGCCACACCCAGGGTGTGGCAGTCACAGGTGTGTGCTGATCCTGCTGACTCCAGCAATCTGCACCTGTTCCTGAACCACCTTGTTGGCTGTGTTTCTGTCTTACCCAGAACATAGACCTGACACTCCAGAGGGGACAGGAGGGTCCCCTTCAGAGGGCTTAAGAGGCCAATTGCAGATTTGATTATCTGCAAATTTCGGCATCCGCAGAGGGTCCGAGAACAGATCTCCTATGTTGACTTCCATCGCTTTGCTCTTTCAGCCGTTTCTCACACTTAACCACATTTCAAATTTTGAAATTTCCATAAATTGTCCACATGCTTTCCTCTTTTGTCTAATTTCATCCAACCTTCCAGGACGTTCATCAAGGTTTTTGTTTATTTTTTATTTATGTTTATTTAGGTTTGCATGCATTTGCATGCAGTATATGCATAATTATACAGTAGTTCATTATTTATGTTTTTCTCCAGCCCAAATAAATTTGTAAGCTAAATGAGGCTATGGATTCATCCATTTTTGACTTTCATTCATGTTCTGGTCGCTAACCAGATGAAAGTACATGTTATTCCTGTATCCGTGTTGTTTTTTTTAAATAACGCAGAATGACCCATTTGACCACAGTTATCTTGACAGTGATCCAAGGCATTATCAAGGAAAGGTGGATTTAGGATGGAAAAAATCAGCATCCGTACAAAATAGTTTTGGAAACAAAGAAAAGGCTAAGGTGGCAATACATACTTTTCTAGGAGTAAGTTCGATTGAACACAATGCTACTTACTTCTAAGTAGACATGTGTAAGATTGTGCTGTAGGTAGGCCATAACACGGTAAGTTCTGCCCTGTATGCAAAAGATCTTAGGGAAATTGTGTTTTGCTGAAACAGAGTTGAGTAAAGAGTAATTTTTCACAGATGCATTTACTCAACTTTGCTCCTCTGTAACACAGTCTATGAGAAAGAGTTATAATATTACCAATAATGCCACTGATTATTTTCTTTATAGACAGCAGAAACCTGAAGTTTATTGAGACCATGGTGGGAAGCTGGCCTGCTGTCTGGCTAACTGTTTTTGCTTGTAGCTAGTTACCAAAAAGGCAGGGCACACAGTCATTTCACTACTGCTTCTTGCCTTTTTGTAAAAAAAAGTTTTCATACCTTAACTTTTCAACAGCTTTTGCACTGTGCTGTTCCCTGGAAACATCTGGGTTAAGAAACACCCTTAGACCTGCGTAAAACCTAAAGCCTCTCCCCAGTTCCACTTCCTGACCTACCCTGGACTCTGCCCCCAGACCTTGCCTAGTTCCAGAATGAATTGGCTGCCATGTCTGGTGTCTTGCCATATATGGCTGGTGGGTTGTTTTTTGTCCACTGCCAACCATTAATGGAAGCATGTTTCTCGTTACACAGAGTACCATCTTTCCATACAATAGTGCAGTGCATAGATGACCCAGTATGTAACAACACTACAGCAGATCAAATATCAGAAAAGACTTTCAGACTGGCATCTCCTATTAAACGTCGGGAACGGCTGAACTCCCGGGTCGGGAAATACTCATATACCACCAGCAATGTCTTTGAACAAGAGCTCTATTTTGGTAAGTAGACCTAGAATATCTATGAATCTTTTTGCATAGTCTTATATAGGAATGTGTGATTCAAGTATTGTTCAAGATTCTTTCTTTCTTTCTTTCTTTCTTTCTTTCTTTCTTTCTTTCTTTCTTTCTTTCTTTCTTTCTTTCTTTCTTTCCTCTATATCTTGCCTCTATATCTTGCCTTTCTCCCCACTCTGTTGGTGCGATATATACCTCACCTATTCTGGATCAAATACTGCATATTGAAAAGCATGGTTTATCTTTGAAAAGGTCTTGATAAAATTTCATCTGAATGTGTGGCTGGATACACTTGGTAGCTTGTGCGTGCATTGTGAATTTTCTGCCATCCTACCCTGGACTGCTCTATGTGGCACTTTTTAAGCAGCATCTATATCTGGGTCTAGAAGAATCTGGGTCTAGTTTAGACTTCTACCACTGCTACAACTGGCACTCCATTTACAAATGCAAGATTTCTAGGGGATGTTCCCAATTACAGGTGGAAAGGTGATAGTGCCATGAGCTAGGCCTTCAGTAGGAATCTAGCCACTGACTCAGCAGAAGAACCAGCTAGGTCAGAAGGTCCAGAAGTGAAATGGGAAGAAGCAAAGGACACCGATCCTAAGCCCAGCAATCAAAGATATCCCAAGCCAGAGACCTCAAGCCAGAGACCCCTATACTAAAGTCCCCCAAGGCAACTACTGCAGGCATATAAAAGGACTCATAAACAAGGACCAGACCTTTTTTGGAATAAGTTGTCTTCTCTTGGGAACCTGTCCAAGATTCAGAAGCTCTTATACCCTTAACTACTGGCCTCTTTTGGTATGTTGGCATGAATCCTCAGTCCCATCCTGTTGGTTTATTCCCGTTGCTCCCCACTCCAGACCATTGCCTGCCCTGCATCCTATGATGTTTCCTCTGGATTTAGCCTTGCCTGGTTTGGACAGAGTAGAGCAAGTATTGGAGGAGTGCAAGGTTATACACCAAGGCTTCTCACAACCTATTGCCCAGACTGGAGACACTGATCAGCCCAAGGCTACCCAGCATGCTTTATGTGATAGGAATTTGGGATCAAGACCACTCCCTAGTCTAAGGGCCCAATCCTATTCAACTTTCCAACACTGATAAAGCCATGCAAAGGGGCATGCACTGCATCCTGCTGGAGAGGGGACAGTCACAGAAGCCTCCATAAGGAAACACTTGTCTCCTTACCCCAGGGCTGCATTGCAGTTGCATCAGTTCTGGAAAGTTGGATAGGATTGGGCCCTAAATTTCCACTCTAACCACTACACACTGATTCTCATATGACATTGAAAAGTTTAGGCAACAGGAACTAGATCAGCAGTACTATCTCCTGGCTGTTGTTTTTTCTTGACTGTGTTTAGGGACTGCCAAGATTGTGCATCAAAAATCCAAGAAGAACCACATTGTTATGGATAACCATGATGAGTATCGTAAACACCTATGTCAGCATTACCCAAGACCTCCAGAGACCTGGAGCTTCAGGCCACAAAAAAGGACAAGTAAGAGAAGACTGTATAATAACAGGGGGGAAATGAAAGAAGCAGAACAGTGTTCTTCAATAAGTAATAACATTGATAACTCCCTGATTCTGAACTATTTTATTGGGAAGTAAGTACCATTACTTTCTTTTAAGCAAGAGTGCTCTGGTTCAGTGGAATAACAGGTAGGGGTGGTGGCCCATTCCAGGTACCACACCAGAAGCGGGTGTCATGTGGCGGCAATGCACTCTGGAGTTTTAAAGATAAGCGCACGTGTTTTAATGCACATGTGTGCGCTCTGGAGTTTTAAAGAGAAGTGCCTCAGCCAAGTCAACAGGCTTGGAGTAGCCAAGGCCCAGTTTGGATGACATCCCAAGGGGATGTTACCCTTGCTCTGCCTCAGCTGACTTTGGCCTGTCCGGGCTGCTTCCTGTTCTCACAAGCGTTGAAGTGACTCAACCACGCTTGGAGCGGCCACTTCTTTGCTCTGCTCTGCTTTCAGTTCTGCAGTGGCCAGGCTCAGAGAGGCCGAAGGGTGTCATCCTTTGGCTGCTCAGAGCTTAACTGCTGCAGAACTTGGAGTGGAATGGAGAAGCTGCTGCTCTGAACTCAACCAAGTCACTTCTTTGATCTGTTCCAAGTCAGCAGTTTGCAAACCAGAGGTAAATGGTGGTGATGTGGTGGCATCATCACATCACTGCCAATTACTGCTGTACCTGTGCTTTCAGTAAGGTAAGGTAAAGTAAGGTAAGAGTCACTGCACTGGATCAAAGAACAGGTAGTTTTGTCACTGAGTTTACAAATCAAACATTGTTACCTAACAGTTGTTCCAGTGAAAGACCATGGCCATTTCCAAGTGGACTTCCCAAAGAAAACAAAAAGTTTGTAAACTAACATGTACATAGGCATTTGTTTAACAAATAAGACTGCTAGCTGGAGTTGTATGAACCCTTCAATATTTTCTGGTACAGGAGAACTGTTTTAAATCATGTGGCCTTTTATAAGTAGAGTAGGGCAATTACAAACAATTTCAGCATTTTTCCTACTTGCAGGCAAATTTCTACATGGTGAGACATTGTGGAAAATATAGCACGTGATCGTGACGTTCAAGATTGCAATAACGTAAAGAAAAAATAGAACAGATGGAATCACAGCTCCAATTCATGGGCACGTAGCCCTTGTGCTCTTATGCTAATTTGAACTCCTTCTATACCACATGGGGTCACATATCTACTTCGAAAAGATAGCTATATGACTGACATAAGTGCATACATCCCAACTGTAAATATATTTCCTTGATAATGTGCATTTAGGCTTAGTGAGTGTACTTAGCCAGTGGCGCCACTAGGGTTTTTGTCATCTGGCGCAAGAGGACAGAGTGTCACCCCTATAATGGACCTCCTCCCATGCAGTGGGCAGGGCAATGTCCCGGGTGTGTACCATTGCCCCACCCTGCTGGGTTTTTTTTGGCCATATCTTTTGATAGAATAGAGATATTTCAATGCAGTTTGTTTCATTGCATTCTGCATGAAATTACGTATCTATTGATAAATAACATGATGGTATTATTCAAAAATACCAAGTTATTAAAAATTTTGGCCAGTAGTGGTGTCACCCTCCAAAAATTCTGGCCAGTAGTGGTGTCACCCAGTACATCCCTCACCCCCCACAGCCCCCTAGTGACAATACTGCACTTAGGCCCAAATCCTAACCAACATTCCAGCACTCGCATAGCTGCGCCAATGGGAAGTGTGCTGCATCCTGCAGTTGAGTGGCACTCACGAATCCCTCCTCAAAGTAAGGGAAAGTTTGTTCCCTTACCTCGGAGCTGCATTGCCCTTTTGTTGGTGCTGGGAAGTGGGTTAGGATTGTGCCCTCAGCGTCACAACCTTACATCCCAGTTCTAAACACATGAAATAAAAGTAAACACCATTGAATTTTATCAGCCTTCTAAACAATGGATGTGGTTCAGACAGCTACTGGTAATCATTTTGGGGACAAGGTCTAATATGGATTGCTACCAACCTGTTTCTGTCACAATGCAGTTGGATCACCTCAGAAGGTGCAGAAGGGAGCCATCCCCTGGATTGCCCTTCCCACTATTATTGAAAATTTTGCCCAGCTGACTAAAGCAGATGTCGTTATACCACAGAGAAGAAAAAGGGTCTCATTCCAAATGTCTGAAAAAGATTTATCCCTGGATCTACGTATCCGCAAGACAATGTTGGAGCAGTGGAAGACTGCTTGGAAATTGGGTGAGTACTTGGGTCCCGCTTTCATTGAGTGTAGCCCAGCTTGTTCCATTCACATCAATGGTTGTTTTGTTATAAATGTCCACTGCTATTGTCTGTATTGCCTAAAGGACATCACTAGCTTGTTTGTGGAGGGTCTTCTGAAATGAGCTAGCAGTCTCAGGCTGGTCTCCCATTTGTAATACTCATGCCAGTTTTCTCTTTGTGATCTTTACCCCCTCAATTCTCAGCGCCTCGGTGGCAGGCAGCAACTATCGAAGGACTAATGAGAGACCTGACTGACATTCAAGTTCAGAATCGGCTTAAAGCTGTAGTGATATGTGCATCTGCTGTGCTTGAGCGACCTGATCCGGTCAAAGAAAGCAGTGAGGATTCAGGTAAGAGAAGCTTTGATTGGAAACTGCTGTGATTTCAGTTCTGTTTCTCTGGAACCGCAGACAGGTAGGAAGGTACAAGTGACTGGCAGGTAAACTGTCATAAATCCAAGTACTTTGGTTTATAGCTAGAACTGTTAGGGTTTTAACCTATATGTAATTATATGGAAACAATGTCTCTAAATGACAAGGTCTCTGGATATATCGGATGCTGTTGTTCAACAGTATGGTGAAGGGAGCTGTCTTATATTGAGTCAGAACAACGGTCTGCCTAGATGAGGTGTTGGCAACCTTTTTCTTTAAGGAGCCAGACATTTGGCAGTATCATCATCATGTCACCAGACTCACCACTGAACTTCTGGGTTGCCAAGCACCCAGAAGTGGCAAAGCCTCCTACCCAGTTTGCTGCACCCCAGACAGGAATTGACAGAACTCCCCTCCTGGGCTTGCAGCTCCACCATTCCTCATCTGGCAGCGATTTGGGTGGAAGGCTTTGCTTTGCAAGTGGAGCTCTGCGTGGACCAGACTTCTGCAGATAGGCTGGATCTAGCCCACAGACTGTAGGTTGCTGACCCCTAGCATAGATCTAGTACTAAGCAGCAGCAGGTTTCTTTCCCATACTTTGCTACTTGATATCTAACAAGAGATACCAGGAGCTAAGTCTGGAATCCCATCACCAAGGCTGGGATGAGGACCATAGCCAATGACACTTTGACTCCACAGCCCTTAATACCACTTGGGGCCTAATCCTAAACGGCCTAGCGCCAGTACTGAATGTCACAAACATGCTGTAAGGTACGTCTGTGGCACCCAGAGAGGAGGGGTTGCCAGTGCTGGGTCAGTGCCAGTCGATGCTGGGCCTCAGCGCCCTGCGGATGGCTGGCCAATGCTCCTCCAGCACTAGCTGGTGATAAGACTTATGGGGCAGGAGGAGAAGCAGGGAGTGGGTGGATCAGGGCAGAGAGAAGGCAGAAGTAGGGGAGGATCAGGCCCAGTGGGGGGGCAGAATCCTCTGCTGCAGCATCCTAACTCTCCTCCCAAGCCAGTGCAGAACCAAGGAGACCCATTGACACTGTCGCAGTGTTACTTGAGGTAAGGGAGTAAGTGCTGCTTTACCCCAAGGAGACCCCGTGGTGAGCTCAGTGCCCCCAGGATGCAGGTGTCACCATTTTGGCACTGCTGCAGCCCTGGGTGCGGTGGCATTCAGGGTTGGGCTGCCCATGTGGAAGTACTTATCAATGGCTCATTATTTTAAAACAACATTCTTGCAAAGTAGTGACTACATAATGAAAAGCTATTAGCTTCTTTTCATATGTACTCCCACTTTGTAAAACCCAAAGCCAGGACTGGAGTGTATCCAATGCTCAGCATTTCTTCAACTTTTTGGTCTTTGAAGTTCTTTACACTCCTAAAAGGAGTCTTAGGGAGCCCTGCTGCCGCATGTGTGGAGTTTCAGGGAGCCCTAGAGCTCTGGCACATGTGCTGCATGGCACAGCGCTGAGCCCAATGACAAATACTGGTGAAGAGCCAGAATGGGAGAAAAATGAGGAAGGAGAGCTACAAACAGAGGAGGTGGGAGGGATGGATAAGCAAATTGGGCAGGGGGCAGATAGTGGCCAGGTGACTGTGGAGCCCCTGAAGGGGTCACAGGAATCCCCAGGCCTCTGAGGAGCACACTTTGAGAAACACAAACCCATGACTCTCCTTTCCTTCACACATCCTCTTCTTTTCCACCCCCTCTTCCTTTTCCACTCCAGGGAAGGAGGAGGAGCAATAAAGGCAAGTGAGCAGGTAGAGGTAGAGGTGGGCACTCCCCTGACAGTCTTCCACCTGAGGCAACTATCTCAATGGATGAGCCAGACCTGAATGGTGTGACATTTACAAAGCATATTTATAAAGTGAATGATTAATCTGTAAAATAAACAACATAACGTCTTCTCCCGCCCTCCCCCCCCCCCCCAAAAAAAAAAAAAAAACAACTAGGTGAAGTTTTGGCACTGACAGGCTTAAAAATGTATCTGATTTTCTGTGTTCTGATTTTCTCAGTAATAGGACTAGAAGCTGATGCAAGACGTTTGGAAATCCAGGATATACCGGAGAAAATAGATCCTTTACTTCGAAATACTTTGTCTGATAAGGATTCTCATGTCAGAATGGCGGCGGCTGTGTGCTACTACGCTATAGGGAAGCAGAATGAAGTAGCGCAAGCCATCATGAAACATGCTCTGATAAATGGTTAATATAGTAACTTAGTAACTTAGTAATGATAATAACTTAGTAACTTAGTAACTATAGTTAATATAGTAACTTTTATCTTTCTACTGTCTTTCTACTGTGTAGAAGGCAGTACTGTAGCTAGAGGGGGCGCAAAGCACTGAGTTTTGCAGGTGCCTGAATGTGCTGTGCCAACGAACTCTCCCTCTCCCCTTCAGAGCCATTCTGGGGGGTGGGGGCAAAAGGGAAGCATCCGGTTCTTTGATTCTATGGCTCTATGAATCTAATGAAAAGAACAGTGCCAGACTAAGACTGCAGTCCTATCCACACTTTCCTGAGAATAAGCCTCATTGAACATAATGGGACTTACTTCTGAGTAGATATGTATAGGATTGGGCTGTGAGGTTGAAATTCTATAAACACTTACTTACTTCCACTGAATTCGGTTGGTCTTACTTCTGAGTAGACACATATAGATTTGCACTATAAAAGTAGTGCTGGAGCCCCCTGTAAAAGCAACCTGTAAAAAGAAGAAACGTTTTCTTTGTGGTAAGCACTTAAACAATGGTAATGGGTGTGGGGAGGCTGCAGGGGCAGCAGAGATAGGGTTCGTCCATATACATGGTTGCCTTAACCACAGGGGGCCCTGGATCCCCTACAGAAATCCCCTCTATTTGTTATTGAATGTAGACCAAGCCAGAATGGGCTTCATAATAAACATATTTAGCATGTCATGCTGTCCAGTAATTCTCTCTTTGTCATCCAATAGGCAATGCTGCAGACAACTGGGCAGCAGCTCAGGCCTTGGGAATGGAGGGCATTGCCAGTTTCCAAGTGGTGAAAACAATCTTGTCACAGATTTTTGACCAAAAGGATGATGCCAGAGAAGAACAGGCTTGCCTTCTATTATCTCAGCTTAGCAAACAGACAGTAAGTAACAAGATTCAGGATGAAGAAGAAATGGATGTCCATCATGGTCATGGCCCACTGGTACTTTGTGAGTCAGGATTCGATGAAATTGATCGCTGTTTAATACAGACACTGATGAAGGTTCATAGCACCTTCTGTGCATACATGTGGCAGAAAAAAATTGTGGGATCCATTGTGCCACTCTGGTGGGGTCGAGGAGGGGCAAATTCTCCTGGCACAAAATCCCAAGCTGGACATTCACATGAAAAGCATTTTTGTTTCTGTCTGCAAAGAAATAACTAGTGGCCCAATCCTATCCCCCAGTAGCACCAGCGGAGCACATGCTCCACCTATGCAAACTATTGCAAAAGTGCAGTCAAACACTTTGCAGCAGCATGAAGCCAGGAGCACTGGTGGGAAAGCCAGAGCCTTCCTGCTGGTGCTCCCAGGGATGCTCACTGGACAAGGTAAATTTGGTGCAGGGGAGGGGGAATACAGGGAGGGGTGGAATAGGCTGTGGGGAGGGTGGTGACAGGGACAGGGGAAGGCAGACTGGGGCCAAGAAGGTGGCAGGATTGGCGGTGCCAACGCACTCCGTATCCTATCTTCCTTCCTGGAACAGATCCATTACAGATCAACTTGGACCTGTGCCAGTGATATTTCTGGTATTTTCTGATATTCAGATATTTTCCTATGAGGAAATAACCTATCATTCTTGATTATTATAAAGCATTCCACTTAAAAGATGGTAGACATGTCCTCAGCTAATCAGGATAGCATTTCTGGTACAATAATCATTCCCTGCATTCCATCTCTCATTTTTGGTTATGGCCAAACCAGTGGGAAGACACATACCCTTCTGAGTAATGATACCACCTCTGGTATAATAATATATAAATCCCATGTCCTCTGCACTAACTTCTAAACTATCTAAGGTGCTTTTCTGGCTTTCCACTTACTGTTGGCATAATCTTTCCAGGCTTTGGTTCAGTGTTTATTGGCATCTGAATTAAACAGCTACCAATGGAAAAATCGAGTTTTGGCCTGTAAAGTTTTTTCTCGTATACCTGGGAGTGTCAGCAAGGTACGTTTCACTTCATGAACCCAATATGTAAGGAAATATTGGAAGTGTCATCTTCCTAGATACAGTACTAGAATGTACCATCATTCCTGGTAGAGTGTGTGAGTTCCAACCAATGTGATGGAAGGTTAAATGAGATTCTATTCATGTAGTGCAATCTCATGCATGTTCACTTGTCAGGAGGTTTCACTGATTTCAGAGGGGATTATTCTCAGGGAAGTGTGCAAAGGACTGCAGTCCTAGGGCCCAATCCTATCCAACTTTCCAGCACTGATGTAGCTTCAATGCAACTCCGAGGTAAGGGAACAAATCCCAAACCTCCACTGCCTTGTGGCTACATCCAGTTATGGAAAAGGCTTCAGGAGTCAACCTCAAGGCAAAATCCGGAGCCGGAGTCCCTGAGGCAGTTCATGGCTGAACACAGTCACGTTCTGGCAACTCCTGCGACGCCGCTGGAACCAACTGTATTGGCTTCTGCCTTTCCGTTGGACCATTTCAGTGACGTGGAGAGGGGGGATTTGCTGCATGGGTAACAGCCTATCCTCCATACTTACTTTACCCAGGCTTCGTGCACTGGAGAGGACACTCTGTTCCAGAACCACCATTCAGAGCGTGACACCATAGTCTTCCGAGACTGAAGGATGCCAACGTTATACCTTGAGGAAGCCTCTGTGACTGCCTCCCTACTGCAGGATGGAGCACACACCCCATTGACACAGCTGCACCAGCACTGGAGATTTGGATAGGATTTGTCCCTTAGGCAGCTTAGAATGAAAAAAATCATCTCTTTTTGAAGAATTCTTGTCCTATACAATGCATCAAAAATATTAATTTCGCACATACTAACTTGGAAAGCATATTTGTGGCGATGAGGATTCCAATCTACAATGCAGATTGATCCAGATGTTGTTTTAGTCTGACTTCTGGCCAAGATGGTGGCAGGGTGAGAGGTTCACTAGAATGCTCTCAATAGTAGTCACATTCCAGACACAATTCCAGCTGGCCAGAAAGGGTGGTGCATGAAGACCTTGCCATTTGAAGTGGACTCTGTTCAGGAGAGAAGTCTGTTCTTTGCACATGGGGTGCTTTCTTGGAAACTTGTGCAGTACAAGCATGATGGACATATTGTTAACTGGGCTATGCTACCTCTCTGATTGGGAGTTTCCCTGTCCCCACCATCCCCTGTTGACTTATTTCATGGTTTGTGCTGAAGTTTAGTCCCATTGTTATTAGGTAACAAAGAAAACTGCTTTAAAACAATAAATTAAAAATGTGTTGTTTTGGTCTGTGCAAATAGAAAAAAAATATTTTCCCATTTATCAACATGCTGATTTTCAATAAGATTATTTAGGGTTCTGTGTTATTACCTTAGGCTTAGTAATTTTTTTAAGTCTCATTAATTTGACACACAACTGATTGGCACTTATGCGATATAATGGTTAGAATATACATAGGCAATATGGGTCCCTTTGGGTCCCTGGGTCCCTTTGGGGAGAAGGGCGGGATAAAAATAAAGTTTATTATTATTATTATTATTATTATTATTATATGGATAGAAAAATTTATCTCAGTACCTCTTGTACTCAGATGTAGGTTGCATGAATGAAAGTGTACTTCTTCTAATGAAAGGCTTCTCCCTCTGGTTGAAGCTCTCTGCGGCTCATCTCACATCATTCAAATTATAGCCCTCAGGAGTGAATATTTGGGGACACAGGGCTGCAGTGGGGAGGGGAGGAGGTGGGAAAGCCCCATTCTGCAAGCAAAACTCAGCCCATCTGTATCCTGTAGCACACTGGACAGAGTGGAATTGGTATGTGCAGTCTAAGGTTTTTCCTGATAGCAAACTTCTCTAGGCTTGCCCCAAAATATTCATTTACCATCCAGCCCCTCCTGACTAGAAAACTGCTGTTTTTAGAATATGCACATTAGCATCTGCCCTGGGACTCCTCCAGGGGCTATAGGGCTGTAGCTCAGTGGTAGAGCTGATGAGTTGCAGGCAGAAAGATCCATGTTCAATTCCTGGCATCTCCTGTTAGGAACAAGAAATACTGGTGTTTC
Organism: Tiliqua scincoides; assembly: GCF_035046505.1. Classification (NCBI taxonomy): domain Eukaryota; kingdom Metazoa; phylum Chordata; class Lepidosauria; order Squamata; family Scincidae; genus Tiliqua; species Tiliqua scincoides. The sequence continues at coordinate 17,449,604 of NC_089821.1, forward strand.
CTCGTGAATCACTGCCAGTCATGTGTTACTGAATACTTAGTTACTGAATACTTGTTACTGAATACTTAGAATACTTAGAAAGTTACTGAATACTTAGAATACAAAGAATGTCAAGCAAGATCAGCCAATGGTCAGACTCAGGTTAAGCCATTTCTGCCCAATGTTGCATATATGCAACAGGGATCAAATGTGTAAACCTAAGGGCTGGGCAGAAATGGGTTTTAAAACAAAGTCAAGGCTGGACATAATGCTACTCGAGTGGGTCAGTCCCCTTTGTTTCTGTACATGCCTTTAGACATATAGCAGGGATTTTTTTTGTATGGGTCTTTGTGGGTCCTCTTTCCCTGGGGAGGGGAGATTTGGATTATTCTAACACTGCAGCTTTTCAATCAAGGTTGTTAATATATCTGTGCTACCTGAAGTTTCTTTTATGATGTTCTAAGTAGGATGTCAAGAACAAAATTGTCCAGCTGATGTGGACAGATTGGAAGTTTGATGTTCGGCAGGCAGCTGCCAAGGCTTTGGGCCATTTGCAGCTTGGGAAAGAAGTCCATAACCAGCTTAGGTAAGACCTGTGCAACACCATCTAAATCTGATTCTATAGAAAATTCAGATTCTGAAATGCAGATAGCCATGGCGTTGGCAACAGACTGTTTCAAAAACATTTTGCAAATTAAATGACAAGGCACAACAAGATCCCTATGAATGCCAGAAACCTTGTATCTACTATCTTCATTTATTAAGCTCTTTGTATTGTTAAATACAGTACATGATAAAGATAACAATAGCTCAAATCATTTTAAATGCAAAAAACATGGGAATCACTCAGAAATTTTACTGAGGTAGGTATACTTATATAACCTTGTGCAAAATATGACAAGAGAATCCATCATACTGTTGCTGGTTCTAGCATGACAATCCCATTATAAGTAATGATGACATTTAACTTCAGATAGGTCAGCTGATTTGTGAACTACTTTTTGTAGAAAAGTGTTCGTTTACTATTTATTTATTAATAATATTTATATAAGGACACACTTGCATTTTAGGGAAAGACTAAAAAGAGGAGACTGCCAGATGAGGGTGGATGCTCTTTCGTACATTGGCTGGCTGAAACTCATGACTGCCAAATTACTCCCAGACTTTCTTCAGTGTTTCTCAGATGACTTTGTTGCAGTTCGAAAGGAAGCCTGCTGGGCAGCTGGAGCACTTAAGATTAAAGATGAAACAGTAAGTTGTCAAAATGCCTGAGAAGGTCCTGATTATGGAGGTAAGGATAAATTCCATTATTTAATAGATGAATTGCCAACCTCTGTATTCTTGGGAGCAGGAATGTAGTCAAGGGGGAGTGAGAAGGGAGGGAACGGAACTCTGGGACTTCTACAGTTGAAACAGTTATGTCATCAGCAGGAGTGCTTAGGTGCTACTGTTGCTTTCTCAGTTCTGTTTGAAGAACTGTGAAGGCTCAGAAGGAAGCAAACAGAAAATTACCCACAGACGTGTTAATGTCTTCGCCAAGGTTGACCAACCTTTTAACTTTGGGGCTCTTAGACCTTTAGCAATTATGTAGAGGCAAGAATTTCAGCAGGTGCAGCTGAGAGATGACAAGCTGCACCTGCTGAAATTCCCTCCTCTACACAACTGTTAAAGGTCCAGAACCCCTGAAAGGTCTAGGCCAGGGGTGCCCAAACCCTGGCCCTGGGGCCACATGCAGCCCTCAAGGCCTCTCAATGCGGCCCTCAGGGAGCCCCCAGTCTCCAATGAACCTCTGGCCCTCCAGGGATTTGTTGGAGCCTGCACTGGCCCAACGCAACTGCTCTCAATGTGAGGGCAACTGTTTGACTTCTCGCATGAGCTGTGGGACAATGGCTTCCTCCACTGCTTGCTGTTTCACATATGTGATGCTGCAGCAGCAGCAAAGGAAAGGCCAACCTTGCTTTGTGCAAGGCCTTTTATAGGCCTTGAGCTATTGCAAGACCTTCATTCGTTCATACAAGTTCATCTTTAATATATTCATGTATGTAAACTTAGGTAAATTTATTCAAATTTTAAATGTAAAATAATTCTTTTTTTCCCTGGCCCCCCAACACTGTATCAGGGAGATGATGTGGCCCTCCTGCCAAAAGGTTTGGACACCCCTGGTCTAGGCCATTGTCTTTTCTATGAGCTGCCTGAGAAAATATGTCGTGCATATTACATTAAAGTTACAATCATATGCAAATGTACCTGGCTGTGAGTCCTACTGAACACATTTGAACCTACTTACTGAGTAAACATGTTGAGACAAGCACTCTATCTTTTATATTGATCTAGAATATTTACATTTCATGTTTCAGTGTTTGTACATTTGTTTCAAAACTGTTCCAACCCACTCCAAGAGTTGGAGATGAAATGAGATAGATATTTTAAATGAAGTACTGTACAATAAGTTTCAAAGTAAAAATAAGCAGCTAGGGAAAAAACCAGCTAAATCTATAGTTGATTATTTTGTTGAATAGTATTAGTGGGGCATGCTATTTGTGTACCGCTGTTCCAAACTCGCTTGCATTTTTCTTAATACAAAGCATTTGAACAGGGTGTCACAAAAAAGAATGTCTCGACTGACAGGGCTGGAATGCAACTGATCAGTATTCTAACCCTAACCTGGCACCCCACCCCAAGTGACCTTGGCCATCTTCTCCCTTCACAGAGCCCTTCTCAAGCATAGGAACTTCAAACGTATTTCAATGTATATTAAAATGCATTGTATATTTCAGTGTACAGGAAAACTCCAAAAGTCTGGCATCTAATTGTTCAGCATGAAAATGCTGGCTACATATTGTCCAGGAGTGATCCCAGCACAGGAGCAGACTCCTGACCCCGTCAGCCCCTCAGCAGGGGTCAGTCACTGGCTGCCAAACAGTTTGGTTGCTGCCAAAAAGCATAAAAAGCAGTCATCTTGGGAATTTGTTGAAGTTATTCTGTTTAACACAATGTATGAATAAGGTTTTGTGTCCTAACACCTGTACTTTTGCTTCCTAGGTGCTGAAATGTCTTTTTAAGATAATGCAGACTGACCCCCTCTGGAAAATCAAGGCTCTAGCCATTAGAGGTACTCACAGGCTAAAACTCTGACATTCCTACTCAACTGTTTACCCATCTTGTAAATTATTTGGGGATCTGGATTTCATCTCTCCTTTGATAAAGCACTTTTGTCCCTTTCTTCTTCAGTGCCAGGTACAGTTTAGTTTCAGAATGGAACTATAAGTGTGCAGCTTCCTGCTCATAAATCTGGCAAATACTAGGTCACTGAGTTCATGCACATCACCTTCCTGGCAAAATCAGTCAAAACAAACACTGTTTTCTTTTCTGACAGCTCTGGGTCTGATAGGCCAGGCAAGTCCCCGCCTTAAAGAACTTCTTCTCTGGGCCCTTCATTACGAAGATGATCCTGGCGTACGAAGGGAAGCTTGCCGCAGTATCATCACCCTCAAGATGCAAGATGAAACCGTTCGAGCTACTTTACTGGAGAGAATGATACTGGAACCAAATGAATTGGTCAAAGAGTAAGTTGGTCAAAGAGTAAGTCTCCTAAAAGAAGATACCATTGGGTTTAAGGAAACTACACACTCCTGTCCTTGGTATTTCAAGGAATCAAAGTGAGGGAGATGAGTGCAAGTATGAGCCAGCTTCAAATAAACATCTAGTGAGAATCTTTTCCTTGATGAAAAGGGAGCAAAATGTAGGATGCTACGATGCACAAGATTGCACCATTACAACTACCTCAGACTAGCTGATAGGGGTGCCAGATACGCACCCTTAACAGCAGAATGGAAAGATAGCTATCAACTTTCTTAGGCTTTCCTTTGAGATCTCTGCAGTGCAGAACCAATAAGTTTTCTGTTACTTCCAATTTAGGGAGGTGAATCGTGCTGTGACAGTTTTCCATTTTGAACAGGAAGAGGAACACGAAATGATTCAAAAGATCAAGGACAAGGTGAAAAAATGCAGGATACCTCTTTCTTTTTTTTTAAATGAACATTATCTTAAGGGGAAGACAAGCTTTTCTGTTGGCGTGATTAAGAGCGCAATCCTAACCCCTTATGTCAGTGCTTTCCAGCACTGGCATAACAGTGCCAATGGGACATGTGCTGCATCCTGCATTTGGGTGTCACTCACAGAGGCCTCCTCAAAGCAAGGGAATGTTTGTTCCCTTATCTCAGAGCTGCATTGCCCTTATGTCAGTGCTGGAAAGCACTGACATAAGGGGTTAGGATTGCACCCTAAGACACTTTAAAAGCAATTTTCCTTTGTGTTTTTCCCCTACCCCACCTATAATAATTTCTGATGATGTAAAGCAATACGGAATTACTGTATCTTATATAAAGGTTATATATTTCTTTTGTGCATGGGAAGGTAATTTTGGTCATGGAATTACAGTGAACCCTCAGCTGAATGGACTAGTAGGGGAAAGGGATGTCTGTTAATGCCAAAAGTCCATTAAACACAGATCCTTCCTATTTGTTTGTTAACTCCCTACCTAAGAAAGCTCTCTTAGCATAGCTGCTCTGCTGTCCACCATTCCTAAATGTCCCCATTCCAAGAGTGTCCTGGTGGAGAGAGGATTGGTAGCACCAACAGAGCTCTCTAAGGCAGGAAAGTGTGGGAAGGGACTTGGGGGGGCAGGCTTTCCTACCTTCCGGGACTCCTTTGGTGCTGGTGCTTTCCTTTCTGCCTTTGAGCAGGCATTCTAGGAATGGACAGTTCTTCAGGAAGCAGAACTTACTGGAATTCACTTCCTAAGGAACTCTCCTAAACAAAGTCCTGCAGACATCAGAAATTGTCCTTTCCAAAGACCACTGAATTGAGGTCTCTTAAATGAGGGCTCACTTTATATAGGAACAACTGTATACAGACAGAATAGGAGCATAATCTCAAATGTTAAGTGAAGGCTTTAGCTATATCCTTGAATATAACTAAGAAGCATTGGAATGAGGTAAGAAATAGCTGAGGGAAAAAGGGAGATTTCCTTTCCATTTTCCTATTTGGGTGGCTGTTGTACTTATTATTCAGTGTATATAAGGCTATTCAAACCTGCAGTAAGAGGCCTAGAGGCTGAATCCAGAAGTGGTGTTTTCAGGCCTTAGAAGGCCTTCTGAGGCCTAGGGAACTCCTGGAACACTCTGGTTGCGTTCAGAGGGGATGCTGGGGTGGCTGTGAAAGGTGTGCCCTGGCAACTACATCGCTGCCTTGTGACCTGTCCTAATCTCTCTCCTGGCAAAAGGGCTTGGTTCATTCCAGGGTGTGAATGCCCCCACAGGAACCCAAACCATTGCCATGGAGAGACTTGTGTGTCTGTTGTACATGGCTGCTTTTCTAAGAGAGCTACCTTTCTTTCATCTTCTGCTGTGGTCAGAAAGCTATCCTTTGGATATGCATATCTGTGTGGGTGGGGTAAGGGGATTTATGACTCTGGGCGCAGCAGTTCCTGAGAAGTATCTCAAAGCCCCTTTGCTGATGCTGAACTGAGGGTAGTGTGGCATCTTGTGTCATGTGCATGCATGTTTGCCTACCTGCCCACTTGTCTTTGGGGCACATTCCCAGGATTAGCAAAGGTGCCTGTTGCTATGTTGCTCATTCTAAGTGGCCAGCAGTGCAATATCCTTCCAGCACTGGCTGCTCATTAGCCATGTGCCCCTACCCCCTTGTCCATTCATCCTAGCAGCTCTCCTCTGGACCTTAGCCTTGAAGCTACATGGATATGGTGATTAGCTTCTTGAACATCACACCAACCTCATGCTGATAATAGACTGATGTTAGGATGCTGCTCAGCATGGGCTGTGTCGTGTTTCCCATAGATGCCATCAGCATTGCTGGGAAGGGCTACACCTGCATTACTGGGAGGACCACACTGGCAAGGCATTGCCTGGACATGTTTAGGATATGACATACATTATTCAGGCATCTATGCAACGTCAGTGCAGTGCTGATTAGCCACTATAGGAGAAACCACATGTTTGTATATACTCATCAATATTTTCCTGCATGTGTAAACCTAGTCTATCAGGGAGATTATTATTAAGCTTGATTTCTTCTCTGTGATACATTTAGGATGCTTTTGACTTTTGGACTTGCTTTCCAATAAAAGCCTCCTGTGCATTTAGAGGTGGCATGGTCCCATAAGAATTAGACCACATGCCTCCTGTGCATAGATCAGTTGGTAGAGCTGGAACAACTAGCTGATGTGGCTGCCTATTTCTGTCTGTCTGTCACCATTCCAAGAACCCTCATTGATTAGTTTCAAATCTAGGCTTTCCTACTTTAAGAATAAAGAAAACAGAAACACTGCTGTTTCTACCAACATTTCATTACATGCTTCAACAAGTACCTGAAAAATAAACTGTGGTATTGCTACACAGTGTAATGCATATTTTCATTTAGAAACCAAAGGTATTATGGAAAGCAGCCATCGGGTTCACAGTTCTCAAAGAGCTAACCATTTAACAGCCTGTTCCTCAAGCAACTTTCACCCTGTCCCTGTCTTTCCATAAGAAAATAACTGGTCTGGTCAAGCAGAATTAAAATTAGATAAGTAGAGCCCTTAAGGTCAGGGTGTAACTGTGACCATTATATAAAAACACACTCTGTATCTGATCCAGATTATTGCATTAAGCACAAAGGACTTGATAATTGAGAAACTGCTGAAACTTCAAGAGATCATAGAGAGAACATGGCATGAAGCGCACCGCATCTATCGTGAGGAGGGAGACATCTTTGCATACAGAGAGATACTGGAAATCTTCCTTGACGTTGTTAAGGCCACTTTTACTGGTAATTTGGGATTTGCGGGGGAGAAGAAAGAAGGGATTTGGTGAAATGATAGTTTCAATGTTTTCAATTTTTACTACGGTCTTTTCTGGAAAAGACTTTCAAGGCAGCCAAAAATACAGACTACTTAATGTTACAGAATATAAAATGTGGCTTTAAGAGGGGGTCTGACTGAAATGAAGGAAATATATATTTCCAAATAAGCATCCTTAGTACAAGAGATATACATTGGTTCTGCAAAGGAAATTTGCTTGGTTTTAAAAAGCCATACAGTACTGACGAAAATTCTTATGATAAAGTACTGACCTTAGGTGATAATTTCATAAGTTGTATATTCCCATCCTTATGTGCAATGTAACAAAAAGCATACATATCACACCGAACAGGTACTTTTATAAACGTACCGCATTTCAGTAGTTTAAGGCTGCAGTCCTGTGCACACTTACCTGGAGTAAGTTCCCTCAAACTCAGCGGAACTTATTTCCAAGTAAACATGCAGCAGATTGTGCTGTTAGAGCCTGCTCCTGTAAGAGATCCACCACCTTCAATTCCAATGGAAGCATAAGAGATGCAAAGGGAAACTGTAGTAATCTCTCTCTACCTATGGATCTATGGCAGCTGTATTAGATATACACCACATTGAGTCTAATAATATCCTTCCATTCCTCATCCACATGTCCACATTTATAGTACACTTATGCACTGAATTTTCTACTCTTTTTTGCCAAGGATGAAGGCACCCACCTTGAAAAATCTAGCACTTCTGCTTACTCTAAGCCAATGGCCCTCAAACTGGTGGATTGTGACCCACCAGCCTATGTAACACTGCTTCTTTCCCTTGAAGGAGCAGGGGGAAAGCAGCAACTTTCCACATGCCACTGCAGGGGAAAGGGGGCTCTTTTTAAGTTTAACTTAGGTGCTGCCAGGGTCTGGGTGTGTGTGTGGGGAGCCCTGTGCAGAACTGCGGGATCCCCATGGCCTGTAAAAAGTGAAGGTTTTTCACTTCCAGTTTTGTCGCTATCACAACTTTCACTTTTACAAGCTGTGGGGAGCCATGCAGAGCACTCTGCAGGGCCCCCCACACCCTCCCCCCCCAGACTCTGACAGCATCTCAGTTAAAAATAGCCCCCATTCTCCTACAGTGGCACAATCCTGGGGAATTGCATTACTGTCTTCCCATCCTCCCCTGTTAAGACTTCTTGGGAGATTTACTCCCAAGAAGTATGAGTACCAGTGCTCTAAGCTTTAGCCAAATAAAGTGCAGTAACACCTTTATCTTGACCATAGACAGAAAAACTGGTTTTCAGGCTTACAGGGTAAATATTACGTAAACAGTTCTGTTTAAAGCCTCAACTATCTCTATAGCATTTTAATATGCAGATTATAACACTTTACTTTGTTTGTAGCTTGATATTATGGCAAGCTGAAAAACTAACTTTATACCAATTTGTCTATTCAGATCAAACACGCTGTCCCAGCAGAAAGTTCTCAAAGCTCTGGAAAGAAATCATAAGTTTATTAGTAAGTACAACAAAAGAGTATTCTTATTCAATGTATTTTTTTAACTGCATCCAATGTGTTACACAGACAGAGGATTCTTGGTTATCAACAATCCCTTCTCAAACAAAACAGTGACTAAAGCAATCTTGTCATCCAAGGTAGTACAAGGAAGAGCTTCCACACTGACATATTCTGGATATGAAGCAAGCAGGAACTCAATTCCATTTGTGTACTCGGGCTCTATTTCACAATACTTGGGCTCCTCCTTGTGGTATACCCTTGAGTTTTCTGTGTTGTAATACAGCAACACACTGTCTCCTTCACTGCACAATCTGACAATTCCATAGCGGAGCAACCGTACCTGCGTCTTTTTCTTGATTGGGACATCAAGATCTTTGACATGCCCATCCTCCCACCGTGCTGGAAGTCCATACACACTCAGTGACTTTTCATTCTCTGTCAGTACTGGGGGGAGGCAGTCGTGAAGAAAATCCTTGGCTTTCTGATCAACTGCAGCATCTACTGGTGCATAATCCATGAGTTTAGTTATCAAAGTCCTGACCTTTTGCATAAAGGCAGTCCGGCGAGGATCATCAACTACATCAGAGTGTACGCCACCCATATATTCTAAATAGTCCACAGGTAAACCTTGGCGATACGCCACATCCTCTTCCATAGCCATGTGCAATGCTGCAGGTAGCAGCTTTTCCAGCAGATCTCCCCAGGAGTTCCTCTGATAGGTCGAAACTGTTATGTGGAGTGAATGTGCATCTGGGAGGCAATCCCCTTGATGGATAAACCCCCGTGGAAAATAGAGCAGGTCTCCAGCTTCTAATATGGTTTCCAGAATGGGCTCTCCAATCTCCTCCTGGTCGAAGTTATTGCTGGAGAACTGAGGCAGCGCCTCAGCCTCTTTCCTGGGGTTGTACACCCGCCAGTGCTTCTTTCCTTCCAGCTGGACCACGAAGGCTTCGATGTCATCATAATGCGGAGCAAAGCCCTGTGTCCCAGCAGGGGTCAAGTAAGTGTTGGCCCCCACCATGCTACCAAACTGCTCCTGGAGGATGGAGAGGAAGTGCCAGACAGTGGAAGAGAAGGCCTGCGGGTTCAGCATCCGGAGAGAACAGCCGTTCTTGTAGAAGTCCCACACCACGGCCGGCACGGCACGGCCGGCCGGGTTGTGCGTCTCCCTTACCCCGCCTTCGTAGCTGGTCACGTCCAAGTGGACCCCAAACTGGACGTGATGGTCACGCAGAACAGCGTCGAACTCGGCGGTGGAGAAGAGACCCCCGTAGTAGCCAGGGCTGCTCCTGTGCACCAGGAGGGGCTTCTTCTCCCAGTAGTGCCTGAAGAACTGCTGAGGGGGGATGGGGGCGATGAGCCACTCAAAGAGCTGGGCGGCCCGCTGGCGGCTGTGCCGGACCCTCCCCAGCTCCTGCAGGAGGCCCTGGAGCGAGGAGCCTGCTGAAGGAGGGCAGCGGACGGCGCTGGCAGAGAAGGGCAGCGCAGAGGGCGCCCCACCTGCTGCCATGGCTGCTGGGGGGCTGGCACCTGCCAGACCCCGCTGAGGCTTCCCCCGCCTGGCTCTGGGCCTCCCCCTGCTTCGCTTCTTCGCCAGCCTCGCCTCTGCTGCTGAGGCGCCGGGGGCAGGAGGGGAGGCTGCGAGGGGCGGCGGCGGCGGCGGCGACTGCTCGCCGTTAACGAGTCTCGCCGGAGCCCCGGGTGCTGCCCTCTTCAGGGCCCCCTTCTTGCACCTCCTGCTCGTTGGGGAGACGGTCAGCCCTAGCCGAGGCGGCGGCGGCGGCGGCGGCGGCTGCTCCTGCTGCCGCCGTCCGGAGGCGCAGCCAGCAGCGCGATAAGCCGACAGCGCGGACACGCGGCCACCCAGCACCTCCATGCCTCAGCTGAGATGAGTTCGCATGCGCAGCAGCGGCTTCCGAACCGCCCAGTGTCCGCAGACTTCCGGTCTGGGTTGCAAGACCCGCCTCTTCCGGCGACCATAGAGAGGGGCTTTCAAAACTGCGAAGGGCTGGGAGTCGATCAGCATAGAGATGTGAGGAGATAGAGCGTCACCCCTGGAAGCCCTTAGTGGGAAATAGGCAATAGAGGTTTTCTGTTTTGCCAGGCTCTCTTTCATTGTGTGTGTTTTCTCTCTCACACAACACCACAACCAGGGAACAGCCACTAAAATGGTGTGTTGGAAGAGCTGGAACAAATATTTCTTTACCCAGCGTATGATTGGTCTGTGGAACTCCTTGCCACAGAATGCGGTAGTGGTCATGGGGAGAGGGATATTCTTTTCCCTCTCGCACAACACCACAACCAGGGGACACCCACTAAAATTGAGAGTTGGGAGAGTCAGGCTCAGAACAGACAAAAGAAAGTATTTATTTTCCTAGTGGGTATAATTAATCTGTGGAACTCCTTGCCACCGGATGTATAAGGGGATTGGACATATTTCTGGAGGAAACGTCCATCCTTGGTTACAAGCCCTGATGGGTATGTACAACCTGGTTTTTGAAAAAGGCTACCTCAGAATGCCAGCTGCAGGGGAGGGCACCAGGATGCAGGTCTTTTGTTAACTTGTGTTCCCTGATACAGAGAATGGATAGAGGGATGTTTTTTCCCCTCTTGCACAACACCACAACCATCATCTGGAGTGCTGGGAGCTGATGCCTCCCTGGGTCTCCCAGCCCCCTCTGCTGTACATCCAGCAGGTGCCCAGTAGTGGTGTCATCACTGAGCACTGTGGTGTTTGGCTCTCTGCACCACCCCTCTGCTCTTGCTCACATAACTAGAGCTGGATGCAAGGCTGACAGACTCTAAACAAGATTGAGGTGATACTTCCTAACTGAGTAACTACTGAGTAACTACTGAGCACAGTAACTACTGTGCTAAGCCAATTCATGTGATGTATGCCTCACAGTGCAATACTATGTGTATCTACTCAAAAATAAGCCCCAGTGAGTTCAGTTAGACATTCCCAAGTAAGTGTGTATAATACTATTCAAATGCAAGTACATCAGTTCACAACATTTGTGGCTGCTGCTATTCAAACCAAAATCCAAAGTATGCTGACTATAAAGTAAGCCACATGGAAGTAGGTGAGATGTTCTTCTGAGAAAACATGCCCAAGATTATACTGTATAAATGTTTCCCAAACATTTTAGCACTGGGACACACTTTTGACACAGCTGTGAAAGCATGGGAATCACTATCAACACCACATCTTCTGCCTGGTGATCTTCTGATTCCATTACAGGACCCACCTAGGTTTACCAGACTTTTAAAAAAGGAGATCTAGAAAGAAATTATTTATTTATTTATTTATTTATTTATTAGTAATAATAACCAGAAAAAAAGACCCTCAGACATTTATCTCCCTATAGTTACACATGTTTGCATACTACAGGAGCTGAGCTTGTTACAGGGTAATTAGCAGTTACAGTATCTGATTTTTGAATAGCCTCAGGGCTTGAGGTAATTGGTTATCTGATCTTTCCATCACCCTCTGGCAACCTCCCAGAAATCAGGTCTTGACCCACCAGTTTGGGAATCACTGTTGTACAGGCTTTTGCATTTAATAATGAAGAGAAAGCAGTCTGGAATTGGTTTACTATATCATGTGCACTTGCTTGCCTGATGATGTAAACAGTAAACATGATGTAAACAGTAGTTGCTTTATTAAGAATATTCATATACCAGTTTTCAACAAAAGTAGTTCACAAAACTCACCAAGATTCAATATTATTAATAACCTATATAGAAAATGAGAACCAATACTGAACAAATTAGGAAAAGACACAATTTCTTCAAGGATTATTTGCAATCAGATAATGGGGTGGGGTGTCTATGTGTGTTTTCACATCTGTCTAAGATCAAACCTTGCTTTAATACTTGCATTTCAGCCTAGGCTGGGAATCTCACCAAGCCCTTGGACGCAAAAAGCCTTCTCAGAAGCGCTGAAAGCACACTACGCCGAGAAGGAGGCCCATGCCAAGAAACTGAAAAGTCTCGCTGAGAAGCAAAAAGGATCCGAGATAGTCAACAACAGCGAAGAAACACTGCTGGTTGTCGGTGCTGAGCAGTGACCAGTCAGTTACTAAGCTGACCCTTTTATTATGCAAAAGAAGGTACAAATATTCTTCTATAGTTGTGTACAGCAACAGTTCTTGAGAGACTTGTGGCCCAATACTATCCAACTTTCCATTGCTGATTCAGCACCAAGGTAAGGGAACAAACATTCTCTTACCTTGAGGAGGTCTCTATGACTACCCCTCTTCACTGCAGGATGCAGCACACACCCTGTTGGCACAGCTGCATCAGCCCTGGAAAGTTGGATAGGATTGGGCCCTTGGAGGCAGATTTATAGAGCCATAGCTGCCCATAGTACACATGTTAATGTGTGCAATTCCACCATGTGTGCATTTCCACTTGGCATTTTGAATGGCCAGGCTTCATGTTGTATCCTGGGAAAGCCAAAATTAGATCCATAAGGTCTAGTATGATATTTTATGTGGTGTGCTCATGTAGTCTCACAAAGAATGATAGTGAAAATTGTCCCTACTGTCAATGCCACAGTTTCCTTTTTTCCAGAGATAAGAGCAGTTGCTTACAAGCTGATCAACAGCCTGATCCAGAAGGCCCAGTGCTGGCCCTCCGCTGGTGCTGAGTGTTGTAAACATGCCCTAAGGCATGCCTGTGAGACTCAGTGCCAGTGTCTGGTCATCGCCAGTCTGTGCTGAGCCAGCACCGGCTGGAGGCTCACCTTGTGCAGCCCAGAGCAAAGGACAAGCTTCCCAGGACAGGAGAAGGTGGGGCGAGGAGAAGAAGCAGGGTGGGAGGGATCCAGAACTCCATGTCAGGCCTCCTGGCCTGACATGGGACCTCTCAACTCTGTGGCAGCTAAATAACCAGTGCAGACTTGAGTAGCTCCATTGTGGGACCTACTTGGGGGTAGGGGACGAATGTCTTCTTCCCCTGAGGAGCTGCTGCCGGCTGCCCAGTGTGTTCAGGATGCAGTGGTAGCCATTTTGGTGCCACTGCTTCTCTGGGTGCCAAGCAGTTCAGGATTGGGCTGCAAGGATGTGAGGACTGCATGGTGACTTTCCTGCCTGGTGCGAAGGTTGTGGACATGACTTCTTGTCTAGACAGGCTGGTAGACAGTGCTGGGGGAGAGGTAGCGGTTGTGGTGCATGTCGGCACCAACGAAGTGGGCAAGTGTAGCTGGGAGGTCCTGGAGGCCAAATTTAGGCTTTTAGGCAGGAAGCTGAAAGCCAGGACCTCAAAGGTAGCGTTCTCTGAAGTGCTACCTGTTCCACGCGCAGGGCCAGCTAGGCAGGCGGAGATCAGGGGTCTCAATGCGTGGATGAGACGGTGGTGAAGGGAGGAGGGGTTTAGATTCGTTAGGCACTGAGGAACGTTTTGGGACAAGCGGGGCCTATACAAGAGGGATGGGCTCCACTTGAACCAGAATGGAACCAGACTGCTGGCGCATAACATTAAAAAGGTGGCAGAGCAGCTTTTAAACTGATCCCTGGGGGAAGGCCGACAGGAGCCGAGGGGCATCCGGTTCGGGACTCCTCATCCCTATGGGATGAGGATGGGGAGGTTAGAGAACAACAAGACAAAGGCAGAGTAGGAGAAGAAATTGGGAAAGGTAGCTTGATGGGATGTGATAGACGGTTTGGCACAATGAGAGGATGCGGGGACAAAGGAGCAAATAAGCAGCCCATCCTGGGGCATTCCGTGTACAAATGCTTTTATGCGAATGCCCGAAGTCTACGAGCAAAGGTGGGAGAACTGGAATGTCTGGTGACAAGGGAAAACATTGACATAGTGGGCATAATGGAAACTTGGTGGAATGCGGAGAATCAGTGGGATACCGCAATCCCGGGCTATAAACTCTACAGGAGGGACAGGCAGGGGCGTGTTGGAGGTGGGGTGGCCGTTTATGTTAAGGAAGGGATAGAATCCAGCAAAGTAGAGATTGAAGGTGGGTCCGACTCCACCGTAGAATCTCTGTGGGTTAAATTACCAGGCTTGTGCAGCGATGTAATACTGGGGGCGTGCTATCGTCCTCCAGACCAGAAATCGGATGGGGACCTTGAAATGAGGAAACAGATCAGGGAGGTGACAAGGAGGGACAGGGTTGTAATCATGGGGGACTTCAATTATCCTCATATTGACTGGGTCAATTTGTGTTCTGGTCACGATAAGGAAACCGGATTTCTTGACGTGCTAAATGACTGTGGCTTAGAGCAGCTAGTCACAGAGCCCACCAGAGGACAGGTGACTCTGGATATAATATTGTGCAGTACACAGGACCTGGTTAGAGATGTAAATGTTACTGAGCCATTGGGGAACAGTGATCATGCTGCGATCCGTTTTGACATGCACATTGGGGGAAGAATACCAGGCAAATCTCTAACAAAAACCCTTGACTTCCGACGGACGGACTTCCCTCAAATGAGGAGGCTGGTTAGAAGGAGGTTGAAAGGGAGGGTAAAAAGAGTCCAATCTCTCCAGAGTGCATGGAGGCTGCTTAAAACAACAGTAATAGAGGCCCAGCAGAGGTGTATACCGCAAAGAAAGAAGGGTTCCACTAAATCCAGGAGGGTGCCCGCATGGCTAACCAGCCAAGTTAGAGAGGCTGTGAAGGGCAAGGAAGCTTCCTTCCGTAAATGGAAGTCTTGCCCTAATGAGGAAAATAAAAAGGAACATAAACTATGGCAAAAGAAATGTAAGAAGGTGATACGGGAGGCCAAGCGAGACTATGAGGAACGCATGGACAGCAACATTAAGGGGAATAATAAAAGCTTCTTCAAATATGTTAGAAGCAGGGAACCCGCCAGAGAAGCGGTTGGCCCTCTGGATGTTGAGGGAGGGAAAGGGGAGATAAAAGGAGACTTAGAGATGGCAGAGAAATTAAATGAGTTCTTTGCATCTGTCTTCACGGCAGAAGACCTCGGGCAGATACCGATGCCCGAACGGCCCCTCCTAACCGAGGAGTTAAGTCAGATAGAGGTTAAAAGAGAAGATGTTTCAGACCTCATTGATAAATTAAAGATCAATAAGTCACCGGGCCCTGATGGCATCCACCCAAGAGTTATTAAGGAATTGAAGAATGAAGTTGCAGATCTCTTGACTAAGGTATGCAACTTGTCCCTCAAAACGGCCACGGTGCCAGAAGATTGGAGGATAGCAAATGTCACACCTATCTTTAAAAAGGGAAAGAGGGGGGACCCGGGAAACTATAGGCTGGTCAGCCTAACATCCATACCGGGTAAGATGGTGGAATGCCTCATCAAAGATAGGATCTCAAAACACATAGACGAACAGGCCTTGCTGAGGGAGAGTCAGCATGGCTTCTGTAAGGGTAAGTCTTGCCTCACCAACCTTATAGAATTCTTTGAAAAGGTCAACAGGCATGTGGATGTGGGAGAACCCGTGGACATTATATATCTGGACTTTCAGAAGGCGTTCGACACGGTCCCTCACCAAAGGCTACTGAAAAAACTCCACAGTCAGGGAATTAGAGGACAGGTCCTCTCATGGATTGAGAACTGGTTGGAGGCCAGGAAGCAGAAAGTGGGTGTCAATGGGCAATTTTCACAATGGAGAGAGGTGAAAAGCGGTGTGCCCCAAGGATCTGTCCTGGGACCGGTGCTTTTCAACCTCTTCATAAATGACCTGGAGACAGGGTTGAGCAGTGAAGTGGCTAAGTTTGCAGATGACACCAAACTTTTCTGAGTGGTGAAGACCAGAAGTGATTGTGAGGAGCTCCAGAAAGATCTCTCCAGACTGGCAGAATGGGCAGCAAAATGGCAGATGCGCTTCAATGTCAGTAAGTGTAAAGTCATGCACATTGGGGCAAAAAATCAAAACTTTAGATATAGGCTGATGGGTTCTGAGCTGTCTGTGACAGATCAGGAGAGAGATCTTGGGGTGGTGGTGGACAGGTCGATGAAAGTGTCGACCCAATGTGCGGTGGCTGTGAAGAAGGCCAATTCTATGCTTGGGATCATTAGGAAGGGTATTGAGAACAAAACGGCTAATATTATAATGCCGTTGTACAAATCTATGGTAAGGCCACACCTGGAGTATTGTGTCCAGTTCTGGTCGCCACATCTCAAAAAAGACATATTGGAAATGGAAAAGGTGCAAAAGAGAGCGACTAAGATGATTATGGGGCTGGGGCACTTTCCTTATGAGGAAAGGCTACGGCGTTTGGGCCTCTTCAGCCTAGAAAAGAGACGCCTGAGGGGGGACATGATTGAGACATACAAAATTATGCAGGGGATGGACAGAGTGGATAGGGAGATGCTCTTTACGCTCTCACATAATACCAGAACCAGGGGACATCTGCTAAAATTGAGTGTTGGACGGGTTAGGACAGACAAAAGAAAATATTTCTTTACTCAGCGTGTGGTCGGTCTGTGGAACTCCTTGCCACAGGATGGTGCTGGCGTCTAGCCTAGATGCCTTTAAAAGGGGATTGGACAAGTTTCTGGAGGAAAAATCCATTACGGGGTACAAGCCATGATGTGTATGCGCAACCTCCTGATTTTAGAAATGGGTTATGTCAGTATGCCAGATGCAAGGGAGAGCACCAGGATGAGGTCTCTTGTTATCTGGTGTGCTCCCTGGGGCATTTGGTGGGCCGCTGTGAGATACAGGAAGCTGGACTAGATGGGCCTATGGCCTGATCCAGTGGGGCTGTTCTTATGTTCTTATGTTCTAAGTCAATTTTATTGTTCCATTCATTTGTACAGGGCTAGGACAAGCATTTTTAATTAGTAAACTAGAGCAAACAGGCTTCCTACCCTCACTAGGTTTCTGAGTGCATCCATTTATATTTACATAGTTTTTGAGCTTTTAATGGCAGATCAGAGCTACTAAGCTTGCAATTCTAACAACACTAAGTTCTACTGAACTCAGTGAGGCTTCTTTCTGAGTTAACATGCTTAGGATTGTGCTGTAAGCCATTCTAATTGCTCCGTGGAAAAACTGGCTGTATACACACAAAGTTCTGTAGACATGATAATTGTGTCTGAGATTCTAGTACTATTTTACATTCTTTAACTTCCAACAAATATGTTTGGCCCTAGCCTCTAGAAATCTCCATATGGTTTTGCTCATAACATGTACTGTATCTTTAAAAAAATCACACTGTGATTATTTTGTCTCCAGGTGCAAAAGGGAAATGATGATACACCTCTCTCATACTGAAAAGCTAATCAATACCAAGGAATCCCAGTCTGAAGCATACTTTTTGAGAAACATTTGATGGATATGAGAGATGGCTAGATGAAGTTAAATCAAATATTTTCTTGTAACAGTAATTTTCCTATGCATTTACACATATCTCCATTTACAAACTTTGATTTATTACACTTGTTCAGTAGTATTTTTTTCAATGAAACCTAATAGGGCAGACATAAAACCAAAGCAAATATCTTTACCCTACTACAATTCTCAGACTTTGCCATTTTTGTTACTTTCCTTCTTAAAGGAATAATCTGTATAAGCAGTGTGTTAATGAGGAACGATCAGGTGAACATGTAACAGTCCAGCTGAGTGAAGTATTTTTTTGAATTGTTCACCTCTTTTTATTTTTTCTTTATTTTTTTAAATTTTAATTATTTGTTCCTCTGCCTTTAATCAAAAGACAGTAAAATAGCATAGGGAATAAAAATTACATAAATAAAGTTTAGGGAGCTTTATGTGGAAAAGTGGTTTAAACAATGTTGAAATAAAATAATTGAAATGCCATGGTCTGCAGCCAGAAGATGCAAGTAATTTGCAGGACTGATCCAACAAGAATCTTGAGTCAGCATAAATTATACAAGGATGATGATGGTATGAAAGATGAGTAGTGCTAAATGCTTAGTCTCGAGCAGTGATTTGCAGCCACTGTGCTGTAGCACATTAGTGTGCTATGGGTGTTCCGCAGGCGTGCCATAGAAATGTGGGGAGGGTCCTTTATTAGTAGGGCCATTGGCAGCTTAGTGTGCCTTGTAAATTGTTAAAAAAAATGATGCCAACCCCCTCTCACCTTGACAATTTTAGCACTTTGTCAGTGTGCCATGCAATGGAAAAAGTCAAAAATTGCTGGTCTAGTGGCAGGCGGAAGCAAAACTATGTTTATGCCCTGATATCACTCCTTCATATCAAGAAACTTTGGTTGTTTGATTCTGCTTTGCAAACCTTTGAAGATAGGGTGAAAGCAGCTCAAGACATGCTCTCCTATACTATGCAGAGTTAGAAGGGCTCAAACCCATTGATTTCAGTGGGCTTGGATGCATCTAACTCTGCATAGGATCAGACTGCACATTGGCTTCCATCTAGGTACTTCTGCTTACCCAATTTGTGCCTCGTGTAGCCATAGTATTTGTTGTTGGGTCACTTTCCTGGAGATATTGTCGTTGCTAAGTAACAGGTTGGAGGTGACCAAGCAGGAACAGGAATTCCATGCAGTGGCATCACAGCTACTATAATGCCAAGGACAATATAAAGCTGACCAGCAAGATGAGTGCTGGGGCTATAAGCAGTCAAGTCCCTTAAAGCTCAATGTATGGATGTTTGTTCAGAAGTAAGTCCCACTGCATCCAATGAGGCTTACTCCCAGGTGAGTGTACATAGGATTGCAGACATTCATTGCTTACAGCAGTGTGCAAGGCATCTGTAGAAAAATGGCTCACCACTAGGTGGTAGTGTGATTTAGAATAATATTTTTTGTCTTGCTTTCGTTTTCCAAACTTCAGGCCATTTCATGAGGGACTGGATATTTTGCATGAACTAGGAAGGCAAAAGCAATCTGTTTGTACAGGGAGGGGATGTACTGAAGAATGGTAGTATCATTGTCCTACTCATCATTTTCATCTGATAAATCTAAGCACTCTATCAGAACCAATACAAGCCCAGAAAAAGTCCCACACCTTTTCTCAGGTGAAAGTCAGCTTCAGAGTCTGAATTTTGAAATCTCTCTCTCTCTTTCTCTCTCTCTCTGTCTTTGGTTCCCTACAACAAGACACAAAGAAGGTTGCTAAGCTTAACATTGAAGGGAAGGAGCAAACAAACAAACAGAAAAGAAATAGGAAAGAATGCAGAAAATGTATACAGTATATTTTATTTGCCCACTGCACAGAGCATTAAAAACTGTTCATTAGAAACAGAACAAAAATGACTGAGTTTGGCTACATTGCAAAAAGAAATGAGGTAGTCTGGTGCTTTTCCTTCCATGAAATTTGCTAGCTATATTTGAGTCTTTTCCCAAGACTATATCTGTAGTAATTTGGAACTTGGGGCAAGTTGCTTAAAGTAGCAGAATCAGGCTGCAATCCTAAGCATACTTACCTGAGAGTAAGCCCCCCTGAACTCAATAGAAATTACTTTAGAGTAGACATGCATAGGATTGTGCAATAAAACAGCCTTTTGGTTAAAGGCACATACATATACTTGTTCCTGCTGCTGCTGCTTTGCATCTGTCTCATAGGACAATGTGACCTGTAGCATTTGCCTGCTCTGCAGAAGTCACTACTGCAGAGAGAAGAGGGTTAAGCACTCAATACAGCTGCAGTTTGCATCTAGTTTCTAACAGCAGCTTTGTGAAAATGTATTGGTGAGTAACTGCAATGGCAGTTGCGTCATCCCCTGCTGATTATGGCATTTGTGTCTATCTGATACTGCTGTACTTGTTTTATTTCCAGGACCAGCAATCTAGTTGGGCGTAGCATTTGGAACTGGTCCTGATATCCCCTCCCTATGTGTCCTTGGCAGCAGACACAAATACTCTCCGCAGCCCTGCCCAGTAGCCTGCCAAGCCTGCCAAGGCAGGAAGAGCTCTATTATTTCGTTCTGGAATGCTGCTGGTCAATCAGTCTCTCACTGTTGCCTTTGGAAACCTCATCCAGAAATTGTGAGAGTTTAGTGAAGCACATTTGTCCTGTAGTGGAAAAAAATGTGGGGTTGTATCCCAAGAAATTTAATCATGACTAAGCACCAACTTGAAATCAATGAGACAAGTTAGAACCCAATCCTATGCATGTCTACTCAGAAGTAAGTCACATTAGAGTCAATAGGGCTTACTTCCAGGTAAGTGTGGATAGGATTGCACCCTTAGTCTCACTGCACAGTTTTTTATACCCAGCAATGAGAGACTCTCCAGCATTCTCTGAGAACAGAGAGAACATTCTACAGCAGTGTTTCTCAAACTATGGGTTGGGACCCACTAGGTGGGTCACGAGCCAATTTCAGGTGGATTCCCATTCATTTCAATATTTTATTTTTAATATCTTAGACTTGATGCTCCCATGGGATGTGACTGCATTTGGGGAAATGTGACAGACCTGTACTTTTAACAAGCTGCTATGTATATTCTTTTAACAGTGATAGTAAATAGGACTTACTCCTGGGTAAGTGTGGGTAGGATTGCAGCCTAGGTTAGTTAAAAATTTTCCTGCTTGATGATGTCACTTCTGGTCATGACATCACTTCCAGTGGGTCCTGACAGATTCACATTCTAAAAAGTGGGTCCCAGTGCTAAATGTGTGAGAACCACTGTTCTACTACAGTATATACAAAGCTGCCTTCTACTGAGTCCATATAGCTCAGTATTGTCAATGCTGATTAGCAGGGGCTCAAGAGAGGATTTTTTTCTTTGCTCTACCTGGAGATGCTGTGTATTGAACCTGCAACCTTTTCCTTACAAAGCATGTACTACAGCCCTTCCCATTCTCTGGGATTTTTTGCAGGTTGGAAGTGCCTTGGCCCTGTAGCTTTTTTATATTTTTTAGTGGACTGAATATGTAACGGTTGCTCATGGAATGATGGAGGCCATGTTAGTACTCATGCCCATTCTGTGGCACAGAACCGAGTTCTGCAATAAAGACTGGGCTGAATCTGCAACACCTTGGAGGGAACGAACTTTTACTACATAGTTTTGGCAGCTGCTACATATCATAACGGTGGAGTATTATCATCGTAAGATTCCATTCCTACTCCATCAAGGGCGACTGCCTGCTTAGAAACCCAAAGGTTGCAATTTGCTTTGGCAGAAGGGTGTGGGAGTGTAAAATAAAAAGGGAGAGACTCTGAGGGCTAGTTAGTATTCAGAAGGAACCTTTCCTTGGCTTTTTTCTTCTTCTATTAATTTAATAACTTAGTTATTAATTTAATAACTAAGAAAGAAGAAAAAATATAGAATTTCAGCAAAATATTTTTGGTGGGGGATTTTTGTGTGTGTTGGTTGCCTTTGTCAGTAACTAGAGATTCAATTAAAGACTCTAATTAGATTTAAGTGCAATATTGCTCAGAACTTATGAGTATGTCAGCAACATTGCCGAAAGCCACGCACATTTCATGAGAGAAGTTATAAAGGCATGCTGAGCTTTTAGGTGCTTCTCAAAGAGTCACAAGTCATGTCTGAAAAGTGAAATAAATTATGTTTCGAAACCTGTTTAGGTGGGTTTTTTCTTCTTCAGTATTGCTCAATTCTTAACTCAAAAGATGAAACTGAACTGAATATAGTTTCAGCTTTAATTAGGTTTGCTCCTTCAAGAGGCAAAGGAAGTTGGGTGTAATAGCTCTCCAGCTCTTTCCCAAAGTGTACATACTTCTGTCAAATTAAGGGCCCAATCCTATGGGCCAGTTGCGGGCCAGTTGCACCACTGGAACTTGTGATCCAGTGGTTCAGCATGCTCTATACCTGTTATTATGGAAGGCGACATGCCATAGATTGTAGCTGTGCCACAGCCACAAGTGGAAGAGGATAAGTTCTGGTGTCGATAAGTCAGCCTGGAACTGGGCAGGAGGCAGGTTGGGCAGAATGGGAAAGAAAGGTGAAGGAATGGGGTGGTGATGATGGTGGGGAGGGGACAGTGGCTGGGGCACCACTGATGTCCTACCCCCTTCCTGGCCTTGATCCGCCTTCTTGGATCCGTTCAGAGTTGTGCCATCAAAATCAATGGAGCAGATTTGAACAGACCCATTGGGCAGCAGACGCCTATCCCTGGGCAAGGGAACAAATGTTCCCTTACCCAGAGGAGACCTCTGGAACTACCCCCTCCCACTCAATGCAATGCACACTCTGGTGGCGAGGCTGCATCAGCTGGGAGGGGGGCTTTAGATAGGATTGGGCTGCCTGTTAGGTACACTTATGCTGTATAATGTAAGAGAGTGAATGCAGGGCTGCCCCAAGGCTTCCTGGCTCCTGAGGTAGCTTGCCACATGCTATACCTTCCCGGGTGATGTGCCAGCCTCTGCACCTTCCACTTTCTGAATTGGAAATGGAAAAGGAGCAGAAGAGGAAGTGTAACGAAGACAATGGTGGGCTAGAACGCTCTAGCAGCCCACCACTGTCCCCTCCTGCATGCTTCTTTTCTTGCTCTTTTTCCAATCCAGAGAGCAGAAGGAGAAGCATCAGAAGCATGTGGGTGGATGGAGGTGGGGGACAGCCTCAGTAGGCCAGCCCTGAGTAAATGCTTGCCATTGCAAGGGTGTAAGCAAGTGGCAAATAGCAACTTCTATGGCAGCATTCCTGATACCTCACTAAAGATATTCAATTGTGCATTTCTGTAGCATCTAGAAAATGCCTCTGTGTGCATTCCAAAACCACAAGACTGTACAGTGTCATAATATACAATCCAGTTCTCAAATACTGGGCCTTTTCAGAATTTCAGTAATCCACATTATACTAGCGAAGCTGTTCATCGTTTATAAATATTTTCTACCACTCAAACAAATCCACTTACTGGAGATAGTCTATTAGAAGGAACAGAGCCCTTGGTATAGAGCAGCGATTTTGAACCTTTTTCATCTCATGGCACACTGACAAGGCCACTAAAATTTTCAAGGCACACCATCAGGTTTTTTTACAATTGACAAGGCACACTAAGCTGCCAGTGGGGGGCTCACATCCCCATTAGCCCTACTAATAAATGACCTTCCCCCAAATTCCACTGGCACACCTCTGGACCACTCGCGGCACACCAGTTGAAAATGGCTGGTATAGAGTGAGAAAATTATTCCATTGCATTGCATTACGTTCAGCGCCTCTAGTGGCTGAATGAGGAATATGCTGATACTGGGAGACCTGGACTATACAGTTAATGTCTATAGTAAACTTATACAGATCAGTTACTGAGACCAAAAAAAAGTTTGAAATCTGCATTCTTTACTCAGAATTTCTTTACTCAGCGTGTGGTCGGTCTGTGGAACTCCTTGCCGCAGGATGTGGTGCTGGCGTCTAGCCTAGACACCTTTAAAAGGGGATTGGACAAGTTTCTGGAGGAAAAATCCATTATGGGGTACAAGCCATGATGTGTATGCGCAACCTCCTGATTTTAGAAATGGGTTATGTCAGAATGCCAGATGCAAGGGAGGGCACCAGGATGAGGTCTCTTGTTATCTGGTGTGCTCCCTGGGGCATTTGGTGGGCCGCTGTGAGATACAGGAAGCTGGATTAGATGGGCCTATGGCCTGATCCAGTGGGGCTGTTCTTATGTTCTTAAAATGAGACATGAAGCTGAGCCCAAAATAGTCTGATTTTTCAATTTTTGGTCTTCAGGGACTTCAAAATTAGTACGGATTGAATAAAGTGTCTAATACAATGGCTGTTTCCTGAACATCATTGCCCTGTGTGTGTATGTGTGTGTGAGGTGGATAGAGACCTTTTTGCTAGTTCAGCTCTGCCTCAATCCAATCCAGCTTTATCACTCCTTTTTGTTGCTTTTCCCCCCACTTTATTAACAGCTTGAGTCCTGTGTTGCCACTTTTGCTGTGCTGCCAAAAGCAACAGCCTATTTTGGAAGAAGAACATTTCCAAGCTTGTTCTTGTAGACTCCCACAAAAAGGAGGCCCTGACAAGCATTTCCATTCAGCCCAATGGCGTCCAGCATACTAGCAATGTAAGGACACAGGACAGGATTGTGAAATCAACTCCCCATTGTGGTTGCTGTAATGTCCACCACTAGCTAGCAAGACTGTTACTGGTTTGTTCAAAAGGCTGTTTCTCAAGAGCTCCCTGCTACCCTTCCTCCCCCCCTTCCTCCCCCAAGGATGAATGCATTCACTCAATCAATGAGGCATCTCTTATCTGAGATCTTGGCTTACCTCCAGCTGCAGCTCATGCTCTCTCTCTCTCCCTCCCCCCCCCCCCCCAGGATTTTCCCATTCTCAGTTTGTGATCCTTAATCCCGGTTATCATGTACACAGGGTTCCACTGAGAAAATGAGCTTTATCTAAATTTGGCCAGTCTAATTGAAATAGATTAATAAAATCAGTATGCTTAAAAAAAACCAGCTAGAGCCACTGTGAGATGCAGTGAAACTGAATGAGAAAGAAGCTCAAAAAGGCTTTTTCTCCACAGATACATAAAAGACTGGAAGTTAAGACTCCAGTCACACTTACATGCAAAAAAATTATATGATCCCCAGCTAAGCTGTCACTTCTCATTCACAGGGGCTTCCTGTGGCTGTTTTTTTGTTTGTTTTTTTTAAACTTACTGATAGATTTATTAAAGGTCATTTAGTGCTTACAAAATATGAGGTCCAAAGATTGCTCACTTGGTGATATTGAAAAGATGGTATCTGCTGTGTCTCTATAGCTGGTGACTAAACACAAAGCTTCAGACTCAGAGACTCCAAGTGTCTTGCCTGTCAAGGGAGGGAGAGGGGGAAGCCTGTGTAAGGGGAAAATTCAGAATAAAGTGAACAAGGAGAGAAACCAGATGAAGTCATTGGACTATAGAATTACCATGTGCTAGCACAACAGAGACAGTGTGTAGTGGAGCTGCCTGTGCTGGGAACAAGAGTTATGGGGGCTGAATGTGCACAAATCATGCCCCTGACAATACTCAGGGCTCAACAGGGTGGCCCTGCAGGGTGTTCCTGTGTCTCTCATAACTTCATCCTGGCAATGAGAGTTTTGGCAGCTCTAGCTTTTCTAGTCACTGCCAAACCTCTTTGTCCACTATGCTGTTATCTCTAAAGAACAGATGCTATTGCTATGTGAACACATGAAGCAGTTTTTTTACCAAGTTGGCCTCAGTGGCCATTAGCGTCTACCTTGATGGACAATGGTTCTCAGTCTTAGGTAGAAAGCAGGGGTGGTTCAAGCGGTTCTGCTGCCAGAATTTGCACAGATCTGCTACCCTTGACAGTGTGCATCTTCCAATACTTCCCTCTTTTTTTGGCCCCACCACTGCTGCT
Organism: Tiliqua scincoides; assembly: GCF_035046505.1. NCBI lineage: Eukaryota > Metazoa > Chordata > Lepidosauria > Squamata > Scincidae > Tiliqua > Tiliqua scincoides. The sequence goes on from NC_089821.1 coordinate 17,475,121, forward strand.
GCTGGTGCTGCCAATGTCGTCCTCCTTGCCTGCCCAGCTGCTTAAGGAAGCAAGGAGATGAGAGCACAGGGTAGGGATCTTGCGGCACCCACCCCACTGCCCCTGCTCCTGTCTTGCCATCTGCTTGTTCCCACATGGCCATGTTAAAACAGACTGGGCGGAGCATATTCTCTGTTTCAAAGTGGCTGGTGGGGACAAGCAAGAGGAGGCATGTAAAGGTAACCAGGAGGAGAAGATGCTCTACCTCCCTCTCCTTCTTGCCTGTCAGGCCTTCTTGCTGTGCCTGCAAGAGGAAGGTGGCACAATGATCCTGTTTTGATTGCATGCTGAAGAGAGTGATCAGAATGGAATTGCAGTGCTGCTTCTGCCTGCAGGACTGCTGCCGCAAACACAGGAGTGGCACTGGAGGAAGAGGTGGGTTGCCACTGGCTCAGTAGTGTAGACAGAGGGAGGGTGGCGCAGCATGGGATTGCAGGTGCTGCGATGTGCCATGTAAGCAGCTCCTCCCACTCGCCTTCAGAGCCATTGGGGCAGTGATGACAACATGCAGGTGCTCACCATTCCTGCATTTTGCCATCACTGCCCCAGTGGCTCCAATGGCAAGTGGGAGGGGCCACTTACACAGCACGACACAGCACTTCCAATACTTACCACGCCACCACCCTGGCTATGCTACTGTCACTGCTAACCCTTCTCTTGCTCACTCTCATTGAGCAAGGATCAGAGTGCAAACTGAAGTGCCTGTGTGTGCTATAGGCCAGAGTGGGCAGACGTGGGTGTGGGGCACCTCTTATCAGTTTACCATCCCCTTCCAACTTGCTGCAGGAAGGAGCTGGTTCATGGCATGACCTTGTAGAACTCAGTCTCACACTTATTATCAGATATCCTGTTAAATTAAAATGCTAAAGATTAAATACTGTTAATAATAATAATAATAATAATAATAATAATAATGATAATAATAATAATAAACATTTCTGTCCATTGTTGCATATACACAACAGGGATCAAATGGGTTAGACAGGCAACACCCTTTGATCGGGGTGCCAGAGTCTTGTGTTTGCAACTCTCACCCTGGCCACCATCAAACTCATGTGTCTATTTGCTGATGAGTTTTGCTATATAGGAAACTAATTTGCCGAGGCTTCTGGGTTAAACGTAGGTTCTTATGCACGCAAAACATGTGCTCTGCCACAGAGCAGTGGCACCTCCCTAAATTTAGGCACCTCTCTGTATGATATCGGCCTAGGACACAAACCTAATGAGAAGCCACTGAACCATAATTTCTTCCAGTGTTAAAGAATATTGTTTTTACCATAAGTCCTTGGCTTTTTTTAAAAAAGGTAAACATCCTCTGAGCTATGCTTTCTTAATAATTGATGACCATCACAAAATTTGAAAGTTTAATTCAGGTTATCTGCCTTTTCCTCCACCATCAGGCATACTATATCATTTTTCTCCACAGTTTTTAACTGAAAGTAAATTACAGCAGGAAAATGTGGACAAAGGGAATTAGTAATGATTAAAAGTGACTTGATGCAAATATAAAAAGAAAACATGTTTTTAATTGAAAATTTTTGCAGTCTTTATGAATGGACTTTAATTTTATATAGCAATTACTTTCATTTGCAATTATCTTTCCAACTAACACTTACAGCACCTATGAAAAATGAGGGCGCTCCATGACATAATGATAATGTCTATTCTGTTGGAATGAGGGTTTAAAGCTCAGTGCCCTATCTGAAGTTCGCTTGTCAGCAATAATGAGATCACGGTCTTCTTGCAATACATATGATGGAGCTGAACTCAGCTAAAGGCTATCAAGAAAAACCCAGCCTGCTGTTTTAATTATTTGAACTTGGGATTTGTTCTGTGGTGGGTTTCGTATAAAAATGCACCCAAACTTTCAGGAAACATGGTTTGTTCAACTATCCGACAAGGCCCGTTTCTACTGTGTCCATCATTTTATGGAGCTATTCCGGTCTTGTTCTGAACATATGCAATGTAAAAGTACCATGTGGAATCCCTATAAAATATTAGAACCAGGTAGAAAAGACTGTAAGCACAGCTGGTGGTGGGGTGGGAAGGAACCTGTCAACTGCATGAAAAAAGGAACCCCAGGATGAAAATATCCACATGGAATTGCAATCAGGCTACCATAAAAACCACAGGATAATACAGCCACAGTCATATCTCTGAATTTCAATGGGTTTTTGTATTGAGGCAAACATGAAGCTACATTATATTGAGTCAGACTATTGGTCCATATAACCCAGTATTGCCTACTCTGACTGGGACAACCTCTTCAAGCTCCCAGGTCTTTGTTCTCAACTGCTACCTGATCCTTTTTTAACTGGAGATGCCGCTGACTAAATCTACGATCTTCTGCATGCAGATTACTGTATGTGCTATATCGTCCCCATAATTGTGTGAGTTCAAAGTGAAAAAGGACACAGCGCTTGTAAAAGATGAACTCACTATACTTTCCCACTGTTTACTTCCCTGTTCAGTCTGAATACTTCAGAGATAATATTGCAGTTAATCTCTTGGAAAAAAGAGGTTCCCTTCCCATTCCTGCTGTTGATCTAAAAGCAGTTTTCAACCTCTTTCATCTCACAGCACACTCACAAAGTGCAAAAATTGTCAAGGCACACCATAAGTTTTTAAATAAAATATTTTATAATTTTAAAAAATGAGAAGATTGTGTTGAAAGTTCAATAACTAAAATGTAGGGGACACATTTCAGCTTCATCACAAACACATGTACCCAGAAATCTTGGCAAATTAGTTTCCTATATAGTAAAACTCATCAGCAAATAGTCACATAAGATTGATGGTGGCCAGGACAAAGGTTGTGAACAGAAAACTCTGGCACCCTGTTCAAGGGATGTTTTCAGTTTGAGGCAGCCCAGTACAATGCATGCACCGGGCAACAGCATCTGCTCTTGGAAACGCACCACCACCATCTTGCAAGGTACTGATTGATTTAAAAGGAAGTACCTCTCCCTGTAGGTGAGTTTTTATAGCCACCCATCTGTGATGCAATTATGTGAGACAAGCAACAGAACCAAGTTAAGAGATGGGGTTGAGTTACTTACGCCCCCTAATTTCACCATCCCAGTGGAAAAGAGCTGAAAGTCTTTGCATACATGTGGTTCTGGTTGCAACACGTCTGCCTTCAGAGAGAAGTGCTGAGGGAACTGTGGAAATGACAGCAGAATTATATGTATTTGAACTGCATTATAATTGTGTTAATTATTCTGTCATCCTCCTGCCATGCCCACAGCAGGCAGAGGCTGTGAAGATTGTACTTTATGTTATAGCAGTTCAACCTCTGTGCCTCAAATTCTGGTGGCACACCAGTGTGCCACAGCACAGTGGTTGAAAATTGCTGTTCTATATAAAAGCCGTTTAGGACAAAAAATATACCTCAATTTATCTAAAGTTCCTTCTTGTCCTTCAGATTCTTTTTATTTACTATGACAGCAGTTTCATTGTTTTTCTTCCCCCTTAACATTTTATTCACAATTGATTTGCACAGCACTTGGTGATACCTCTGGAAATAAAATGCTTACAGGAGTGGTTCTCAGACTTTTAGCACTGGGACCCATTTTTTTGAATGAGAATCTGTCAGGACCCACCAGAAGTGATGTCATGACCAGCAGTAACATCATCAACCAGGGAAATGTTTAACAATCCTAGGCTGCAATCCTACTCACACTTACCCAGGAGTAAGTCCCATTTACTATCACTGTTAAAAGCATATACACAGTAGCCTGTTAAAAGTACAGATCTGTAACATTTCCCCAAATGCAGTCACATGCCTTGGGAGCATCAAGTCTAAGATATTAAAAATAAAATATTGAAATGAATGGGGACCCACCTGAAAATGGCTCACAACCCACCTGGTGGGTCCCAACTCACAATCTGAGAAACAATGGCTTACACAATATTTAGATGTTCCTGTGCCTGTGAACATCTTTGGAAGGAAAGCTCACAACATGCCACTGTCTTCATGTCAAACACTGTATTGAAGGAATGTTCTAAGGTTTGTAATTCATGCCTAACTTGGAGCCACGTAATTATGCATATGCAGGATTTCAACAAGAAGTTTTCAACCAGGGACTTGTGGAAGTAAGGTTCAGCCTATTTATACACAGATTTTTTATAAACGGATTTGACTCAACACAAATGGCCACTGCAAATGAGAAAGAATGTGCTGGTCCCTGGAGAAGGGGAAAATACATCCCTTTAAAATCAGTTTTAAAAACTGAACAGTCCTTTAACAATAGCCTCTTTAATGAGAGAGGGGGGGGGGCAGCTGGCTGACAATCCATCAATCCTTCTATCTCCAGTAAAGAAATATTTTCTTTTGTCTGTCCTAACTCTCATTTGAGAGTCCTAACACTCCACTTGACACTAATACTGTCCTAATACTCCATTTGAGTGGATGTCCCCTGATTCTGGTGTTGTGTGAGAGGTGAAAAAAATCCCTCTATCCATCCCCTGCATAATTTTGTAGTCTTAATCATGGCCTTAGGAGTGGACCTCAACAAGTAGGAAACCCTGGCCTCTGAGCGGCCCGCTTGGAGGCAGGCTGTGCAGCATGGCCTTTCCCAGTTTGAAGAGACACTTGGCCAACAGCCTGAGGCAAAGAGGCAAAGAAGGAAGGCCCATAGCCAGGGAGACAGACCATGGACAGACTGCACTTGCTCCCAGTGTGGAAGGGATTGTCACTCCCGAATTGGCCTTTTCAGCCATACTAGACGATGTTCCAAAACCACCTTTCAGCACGCGATACCATAGTCTCTCGACTGAAGGTTGCCAACAACAACAATCATGGCCCCATGAACCTGATTCTGGAACCAAGTTCCCCAATTCTTAATTGTTAAGTGTCATAAACTGAATAAAAATACAACCTCCCAAATAGAAAGTTATTTATAAGATTAACCCCAACTGCTTTCATTTTGTACCAAAAACTTGGAAAATGGCATATTTAGTGTCAAACTATGTTCCCGTAAATGTAGAGTGACCAGATACAAAGTGGGACAGAATGCCTGCATCTTTAACCATGGTATAGAAGAGGGGATTTTAGTAGGTACAAACCCTTCCATGTTTAAACCCTTCCATGTTGAGCTGCACCTGCAAAATGGTTGAGCTACACCTGTAAAGGTAGAGGCACTCTGTCCCACTTAGCATCTGGTCACCCTAGTTAAAAGGGCAATTCATTCATGCTAGGCACTTCAATTCCCCCATAGGTAGAAGTGGTGAAGGGCATGCATTTCTCATCACTAAGCAGGAGGTGTGTGTTAGACGCTGAGGTGAGAATTCTGAGAGTCTAAGAAAAACAGGGCTAAGCTGTAGCCTATTTTAAAGATATGCAACCCACTTCCATTGATGAGATGCACAGCCCAATCCTATGCATGTCTACTCATAAGGAAGTCCCACTGCAGTCAGTGGTGCCTACTCCCAGTTAAGTGTGTATAGGACTGCAGCCTTACAGCCCAACCCTAGACATTACTCAGAAGCAAGTCCCATTGTGTTCAATGCAGTTTACTCCCAGGAATCTGTGCACAGGCTTGCAGCCTCTCAGTGAAGAACACCAGAAGCACATGCAGGGCGTGCATCCACTCGCTTCCATGCAGGCACAAGCACAGCTTCCAGCAGCAAAGAGCAAAAGGCAGGTCAGGCGCGCGCTTCTTCCCTGCTCTTTGAACTGCGTCCCACCCTACTGTGCAACCAAACCAAGCAGAGCCAGACACTCTTGATAAGTAACGGGAAGGCGGGAACATCTGCACTGCTGGCATCCCTTCGGCCCTATCGTAATCCGTCTGCTCCGACCGTTTGAACCAATCGGAAACGACAAGGAAAGAAGTGGGGGGCGGGGGCGGGGCGGGGGCGGCAAAGCTGTGTGAATCAAAAATGCTCTGAAAAAACCCGCGAGGCGGAGCTGCGTCTTGACGGACGTCTGTTTCCACCAATAATCACGCGCCCTTGCTGCCTGAGTGGCCAATGAGCTTGCAGAGCTCAGATAGGGAGGAAGGCGGGCGTTGTTGTCAGGGAGGGGGAGGCGGCAGCGCGGCTGGCTTGCTCGCTAGCTGAGGAGGAGCTGAAGGGAGGAGGCTGCGGGTGGCAGGTGAGAGCCGGAGAGCGGCCGGGCCCGGGAAACCGGCCGGGGTGGGGCTGGCTCGGCTGGGCGAAGGGCCTGAAGGCAGCGCTGAGGCGACGCTCCCGCCTTCGCCCCTCAGGTGGGGCGGCGGGTTGACCTGTGGGGAGGGGGGCGCCTCGGCTCGCCTCCTCGCCTCAGGAGCCTGCGGGGTGAGTCCCGAGGGACGGGCGGGGCACGTCGAGGGGCTCGCGGCCGGTGCTGAAGCTGAGGAGCGGCCGGCCTCTCGCGCCCCTCGGAAGCAGCGCGGGGGGCCGCGTCCAGGAGGGCCCCGGGCGAGCAGGAGTGTGAGGGGGCGGGAGTGCGGGCGGGGAGGAGTAAGAGGCATCGCTGGAGCAGGGGGGCGTCGGTGGGTGCTCTGCCCCCCCAGGGCTGCGTGGGTGTCCGCCTGCACCGGCCTCCCCCTCCCTCCCTGACTCGGTTCCTCCTCCAGCTAGGTGGGTCGGAGGACCGTGGCGGGCATCCCCTGCAGCAGCGGGGGGCCTTAGTGGGGAGCGCTGCCCGCACCCACCCCAAGAGCTGTGCTGGCACCAGTCCGGCACTGCCGCCCTCCCTCCCAGGCCCGGCTCAGCCCTCGTCCAGCCAGGTGGGTCGGTGTTTCTCCCCCAGTGGGACTCGAGGTGGTGCTTGGTGGGATCCCTGTAGCGAGACCAGGAACACGACAGGAGCCTTGGCTCTCTCCCCCCTCCCCCTGGCTCAGCCCCTCCTCCAGCCTGGTAGCTCAGTGTTTCTCCACCAGTGGGACTTGATGTGGTGCCTGGTGGTGCTCACTGGACACTGATACTGTGAATGTGATACGACGAACAGTGGTAGAAGCTTTGGCTCTCTCCCTCTCCTAAGCTTTGGCTCAGCCCCTCGTCCACCCAGGTAGATCAGTGTTTCTGAGCCAATGGTACAGGTATCCCTGGTGGGACTCACTGGGCACCTGCCGCCCTGCAGTGAGACCATCACATATCATACAACACAACAGCGGTAGGCAGCTTGGCTCAGTTGGCTCTCTGTCTCCTCCTTCAAGACCCTAGCTCAGCTCCTTGTCCAGCCTGGTAGATGAGTGTTTCTCAACCAGTGGTAGGAGTACCCCAGTGAGACTTGAGGTGGTGCCTGGTGGTGCTCACTGGACCCCTGTACATCTACCACCTGGTAGCGGGACCAGGAACACAACACAACAAATAGGAGTAGGAGGCTTGGCTCAGTGGGCAGAGCTCCAAAGCATACTTTTCCGTGCTAGAAAAAGCCTCATGCCCACCCTGAGCCTTGTACTTGTGCCACCACCACTCTACTGCACAGATGCCAGCTTGGGGCCAGCCTCTTCCCCCCCCCCATTCCCAGTCCCTCATCCAGCTAGGTATATCAGTGTTTCTCAACCAGTAGTATGGGCACCTCCAGTGGTACTTGAGGTGGTTTCTGGTGGTACTTTCTGGATCCTGGTACTTACTGGTGCTTTCTGGTGGTACTTACTGCCCAGCAGTGAGACCAGAAACATGACACAACAAACGGTGGTAGAAGACTTGGTGGGCAGAACTCAAAACACGCTTTTTCACACTCCCATAAATCCTGAGCCTCTTACTGGTGCACGTGTCAGCCTGGGACCGGCCACTCTTCCTCCTAGGCCCTGGCTCAGTCCCTTGTCCAACTAGGTAGATGAAAAGAGGCTGCCAGCCAGCTGGCTCGCCCTCCTTGGAGCTGCCCTATATCTTGTGCTATTTCAGTACTGCCTCATTTGTTTGTGTGAATGAATCTTCTCACTGAACACTGACTTCAAGGGGAGTTGAGGGAAGGGGCTGTACCGGCATGGCCAAACCTGCTTAACATCAGAGCCGCATACAGTGAACTTTAGATGTTTGTGAAGTGCAATATTTAAGAAGCATTTAAATTCTTAAATATGTTTAGTCACCATAATGCTGGAATTCAGCAGACTCTAGGTTTATACCTGATAAATGATAAAACTTAAATGTCTATTTACCTTTATATTAATTGTGATGCAAAAAGGAGTATCAGCCAATATATCTCCAAGAGCCGTGCATTATGTGTCAAAGAGTTGTATGTAGCTTGCAAGCTTTTGGCCCATAAGTAAAGGTATGGCACAGGGACCACCCCTGAACTATACCTTTGCTTATGGGCAAAAAACAGTTTGGCTGTGTGATTTCAATCAACAAGGTTTTCCACGAGGAAGGTGATGTTTCTGGTAGTATCACTCTGTTTTGTGACTTTCCTATGCAGGGATGTGGACATTAAAGAAATGAAGAGTTTTTTGCTAGGGAAATTTATGACCTTTGCTTGTTAAGGCAAGTTGTAGTAGATACTGATGTATACAGTACTAATATGTTCTGTGTGTAGTGTTACTACAACCAGAAATCACAGACAGTATAAGTGACTCTTCAGACAGCTACTAAAAAAGAGTGAAAGCATCATCTGTCACAGAGAGGTTCAGTGATTTTACATTTTATCATTTTTGTGATTACTCATTGTGAAAGGACGTGTCGTCTTTGCTTATGATGTTTTGCACCAGCTCTCATCCAAAACTCCTTAATCCACAAGATTTATGTAACCTGCTCATTAATGTTTTGTAAAGCTGTAAAAGAGCCTCTGGTAGAATTATTTGTGTGGTTGTCCTGCCTTCAGAGTCTTTCCTGTGTCCTCCCCATCTTTAATTCAACCCTCTCTAATATAATGATGAGCTTGCAAAAGATTTGCTATCTGATTGAAATAAGCTGTTTGTTGTGAACGTGTTGTGGTTCCCAAACCACGTATATGACGTCTTCCATGCAGAAGATTGTTGAGGAAGTGGGGTTTTGCACAATTGAGCCACAGCGGCATTTGGTTCTGGTTACTGTCTGTTTCTCAAAAGTGTGCATGTTAAGCACATTTGAGGCTTGCGAGTCCTTGACTTGTTATGTAGTTAAAATCAAAATGGGTCTCCTAAGGCCATCTGCTATTTAATGTTTGACACAGAAAAACAGCAGTGATCTGTACCAGTTTTCCACTGAATTGTTAAAACTGCATGTTTTCCATTCCTTCATTTTTTGGCCATTCTTTATGGAAACACTAAACCAGTGACTTCACAATCATAGCCAAAACAGTCATGAATTGAAGAGGAAGTCAGCCATCCTTCTCTATTTATCAGTTTTTAAACTTTCTTTTGTCTGTTAAACAAACTGTTAATCTGCTATGAAAGCTATACAGTGTGTGGTTGTAGAGCTGTAGCTGTACTATACCAGTTTTTGTACAAACAATAACAAAATTTCCATAAACAGCATAGTGAGCACTTTGCTTTTGAAACAAGAGCTCCTGGCATCAAACATTTGCACCCTCTTAACAGATAATAGTGATAGGAAAAGTTTGTCCTATTATGTTGCAATACATCTGTCTATCTTTTTTAGAATAAGAATACGATCTAGAAAGTGTGCCATGATATATAATTGAGTTGCAGACATCATAGGCATCTTATGCAGATATGTAACAATTTATTTAATAGAATTAAATTAGAATTAATAGAATTCAAGTTCTAATACAGTTAAGGCTTTTGCTAAACATTTTAAGACCTAGTTACTGCTTAGTCCAGTTTTGCAAATATGTTCAAAGATGTCTCAAAAATCTTTAGTAACCTTTCCATCCATACACAGCTGTGAGAATTGATGTCAAAAAGAATCATCACCAGGTTTTGAAAAGATTTCCTTCCTAGTTGGCTGGAAATAATTCTTACCACAGAGAACCAGTCTAGTGGCTGTTAACAAGCCTGACTTGGTCCGAGAAAGCATGAGTTATGGTTGGCAGTGAGTGGAGTACTTGGTAACTGTATCTAAGCATGTGGGCACTTAAGAGTTCCCATGCCTTCAAATTGTCTGTTGGGTGATGTGACTCATGCTCATTCATTCTTCTGCTGCTTTGTTAAAGCAGCATGACTGAGGAAGCGGGTCTTGTTGTGCCAATGAGTTGGTACACTGAATAATAAATTAGAAATGCTACACATAAATTCTATCTTATTGAAGGTGCAAAGTTGAGCAGATTTTATCTCATGGCTGTAGGTATCTTCTCGTAGACTTTAAATTCAAAGTTTCCTTGGAAAAATGTTTTGGGTCTAGATTAGATAATCCAAAATAGATTATTGTAATTTCCTGACTAATGAAATGGAATCCAGCAATTCAAACATCTGTTGGCAAAGTGATTTTGCATTTCGATTGAATCATTTTATTTCTGGATAACATGTTTTCTTGGAAAAGTAATTTTGATTTTTGTCTGGAAATCTCTCCCACATTTAGTCTTTTGGTGATTATTTGGGAGGGTGTCTCAAAATTCTTTAAATGTCGGTATCTGTCCACACCCACTTGCATAGTTAACTTTCATCCAGAGTGTGTCCATTATTGTGTATTCATAGTCCTAGGCATAACAGAAGTCTGCAGGGAACTACCTTTTCTCTTTCGTGTCTTGGATGGCATCTGGCTTGCAAGGCTGGTAGAGAGATTTTTTAGCCTGTTCAAAGTCCAGCACAACTGGAAGTTGGGAGTTTTTCAGTCCAGAGTTGGCTCAGCAAGTGTGGCTGTCCTTTCTACTGGTTATTCAAGAATGTTGGCTTAGCTGGGCATTTGTGTATAAAAGATGTAGAAGTCTATCTGCTTCTGTAGTATGGTGCTGAACTGTCCCATTCATCTTGTTCAGTCTGTTCAAACAAGAGGACATAAGAAGGGCTGCTCAGACTGAAGCAAGATGGGGGGGGGTAAGTTGCTTATGCTGTGTATAAGTTAAATAGTGAACAGGTACATAGTTATTTGCAACTTTGTTGATGGCATTGCTATGGGCACATCTGTGAAATAAAGGTATAGTTCTGTCTGCATTGATATCAAAATTCCAGTTAATTGGATTAATTTGGGAGTAAACTTCATGTGACACCATGTGACACAATGTTTGTATGTTTTTCACCTGATGGTTTGGGCTTTTGTATTGAAAAGTAACCTTTCAGTTGGGAGCAGAAAACTGGTGTTGTGGGGCTGCTTGAACCTATCTACTCTCAACATTTGCCTCCTGAGCAGTTTCTTTTGTCATCCTGTATGAGTGGAAAAGCAGCCTGGAAAACAATTTCGGAAAAATGAACCACAAGAAAAGTTAGTTGGCAATGCTTGCTCCAAATTGCAGCCTCAGGCGGTTTTTAGTTATGATGATGAAGCACCAGTAGCCTCACAAACTGCTGGAGCAGCAGTTTCCCAACTGTGAGTAGCAGTGCCCTAGGGCAGTGGTTCTCGGGTGTTTTAGACCGGGACCCACTTTTCTTTATGACAATCTGTCTGAGACCCACCAGAAGTGATGTCTTTAATCCAAAAGTGATGTCATGCCAGGAAGTGACATCATCAAGTAGGAAGTGACATCACTGTGATGCCAATGCTGGAAGTGATATCATTAAGCAGGAAGTGACATCACTTCCACGTTCTCACCTAGGAACTCATAAACCTCAAATGACAAGAGTAAACATTCCAGCACAGAAGCTCTTCCCAATTCTCTTGTCCCATGCTACTAGTGCTACCAAGCATTCAATCTGTAAAATTCAATATACTTCTTGTAACAAAGTGTGTGTGTGAAGGGTGTGCTTGCTTCCGGCTAGTGTTGAGCATGGCATTGATATATTTTGAATATGCCTATCAGTGTTCATGGCACCGTGCAAACTAACTACCCTGAAGCCTCCGACAGATCCAGCAAAACCAGACTTGTCTGCACACCTATAAGGCGGGAGTCTTCCATCTCTCCTAGCCCTACAGATCACCCACATGCTCAGTCCACTCAACCCAGTTCCCCCACCCCACTTCTCTCCTAGCCCTCAGGTCACACACATGCTCAGCCTACTCACCCCAGTTCCCCCACCTCTCCCTCTCCTGGTTGTCTCAGTGCTTTAGTTTCTGTATTCGCTGCACATCACAGCTTTCACCAAGTGAATCCTTCATTGTGGGAGGTAAGATCCTTTTCTGAACCCTGAATCCTCCCTCCCAAATTTTGTACAAGAAGCTTTTCAAAGGAGCCCATCCGAGGTGGGGAGGGGGAAGGGGCAGCTTCAGACTCCCACCTGAAATTCAAGAGGCAGGCTCTGCTCTGCCAGTACAACTACGGTCACTGGAGAAATGGAACAGGTGCTGCCTTGCTGTTTTGCGCCTACGCGTGCTGCTCTTTTAGATCCAGAGGAGAGAAGCTTCCCTCTCTGCAGGACTAATGCAGACTTGGAAAATGGTGGTGCCCACTGCCACATTTCAAGACGGCATCACCCAGCTCATTTTGCCAATATCCAAGATGGCGCCACCCAGTTCATTTTGCCAGTTTCCAAAATGGCACCGCCCAACTCATTTTGCCAGTATCCAAGATGGCGTTGCCCAGCTTTTTGTGACCCACCCAAAATTGGGTTGCAACCCACCAGGTGGGTTGTGACCCACAGTTTGAGAACCTTTGCCCTAGGGTGTTGTGAGGCACTTGCTGCAGTGTTACGTGTCTCCTGCTGCCCCAGCAGGGCTACCGTGCTGTGCTTCTCAAAACAGCGATTGGAGGCTTGGTGTGACAGGAAGAGTTCCAGCATGTGGTTTTTGCATGCTGGGGAAAGCGCTCCCACCCTGGCCCTCTTTCTGATGATTGTGGAGGTGTTCCAGGCCTCCAAACCTAAAAGTAACTGGCAGTGTTGTCCCTGATCAGTTCCAGGAGCCATTAGGTACTAATGCAGTGTGCAGGAGAGTTGCAGGTCCCAATAGTTTAGGAATCGCTGTACTAAGAGTAAAATTCTGTTTAATGTGAAGTTTGGCCATCTGTATAATCCTTTAATGTTCATTTAGTTAAGCCATGGCTTAACTGGTGAAATGGATGGTGCTTTGTACTACTTTCCCAGCTACTTGTTGTAAAGCTGTGTGCATTTCAAGATGGAGGTGGGAACAAGAATCTAATGTTGGTTTGGCCCACAGCAGTGTTGGTGTATCTATGGTTGTGTAACTATTTAGCAGTAACTGTATTTTTAGAAAAGTGTACCCTTTCTTTGCAAAGAACAAGGCGACTAACAAGTACTGCTTAATCATTTTTTGCCTGGCCCCCAGGTGTACATGTTTGGTCCATGTTGTGTATATGCAAAGTTGGGCAGAAATGGCTTAAAAGCAATCATACATCTCACAAAGGTATCTGTGTAAAAACAAAAATATTTAATAATAAAAAAAATGAACAAGCTCAACAGACAATTTTAAGAGACAATAACAGTGTGTTTGGAGAATATTTGAATTTGTCTTTCTGTGCATAAACTAAAGTTAAGATTCCAGCAGAAATTGAGCAGTAGCTTCTGAAGTTCTTTGGCTTTTCATTGGTAGGAAAATCAGTTGTTGCATTGCCTTTCATAAAAGTTTGAACAATCATGTTTCTGTAGCAGCTATATTTTGTGGGTGGAGGATGTTCAAAAAGTGTCATTCATGATTAATTTTTTGACTTGAAACTGTCTTTAGACTGGGGGGTGGGCAATCTAGATAACTTACCAGCTAAAAATGTCTGAGAAACCTTTGCTGGCTTGGCTTCTTGCTGCACCTCTTTTGTTGGTAAGAGTGGACTATGTTCTGGGAAAATCACTAAATCAATTGATTCTTTTTACTCATGCAAGCATGGTTGGTATGCTTTTGACTTATACTGACTTGGTGTAATTCTGTGTCTGCAGACTGCATCATCTTGGAAGATATTTGTTCTGGGCACAGTTTAGCTGGTTTTGTGTAGCTTAATTAGAACTGTCTGGAACAGTTTAATTAGAACAATTTAATTGTTTGAAAGTTTGATGGACAGTTGAATATCTAAAAAAATGTATTTTTAGGGGTTGTCTGCCTTCGGCTGCTTTGCTACTAGAAATTTTGTATTGATGGCTTGTATGGAGAGTAGTTAGGCTTACAGCCTTATCTGTTATATCAGTGGTTCTGAAACCTTTTAGCATCAGGACCCACTTCTTAAAATGACTCTCTATTGGGACCTACCTAGCTTTACAAGACTAAAGAGTTTCACCTTACCAATTGCTCAAGCTTCTGTTTCTATCCTTTTTACTAAGGTGTGGGGAGCTCCTTAAGAACATAAGAACAGCCCCACTGGATCAGGCCATAGGCCCATCTAGTCCAGCTTCCTGTATCTCACAGCGGCCCACCAAATGCCCCAGGGAGCACACCAGATAACAAGAGACCTGCATCCTGGTGCCCTCCCTTGCAATGGCATTCTGACATAGCCCAGTTTTAAAATCAGGAGGTTGCACATACATGTCATGGCTTGTAACCCATAATGGGTCTTTCTGCCAAAAACGTGTCCAATCCCCTTTTAAAGGCATCCAGACCAGATGCCATCACCACATCCTGCGGCAGGGAGTTCCACAGATCGACCACATGCTGAGTAAAGAAATATTTTCTTTTGTCTGTCCTAACTCTCCCAACACTCAATTTTAGTGGATGTCCCCTGGTTCTGGTGTTATGTGAGAGTGTAAAGAGCATCTCTCTATCCACTTTATCCTTTCCATGCATAATTTTGTATGTCCTTCTGGAGGTTTAAGCTCCATATTCATTGGATTGGGACCATTCTGGTTTCCTTGCTTTTCCCCTTTGACTGGCCTTTGCTAAGAACCCAGGCACAGTTTTCTACTTGTGAGTAAACATGCATTTGTGGCTCAGTTTCACTTTTCATAGAGCTCAATACATTTTCCTTGTAAGCTATCATTTTGTCAGTTTCAGAACCCCTTAGTGATCAGGTCACAACCCACTGGTGGATCTTGACTCATGGATGGGGGGCAGTGTAATATGTTTGCTTAAAAGTAAAGTTGTATGTTTGTTGGGATTTAAAATCAAGGACATTTGCTCAGGAGTGTGACCTTAGTGTAGAAGGGAACTTTTAACTGAAGAAAGTGCAGAAATAAACTGCCCTTCCTATGTCTTTAAATTCCTTATTCCTATGCTGAGAGGATGATAATCATGCTGAGACTACTGATAAAGATGATGGAGGTTTCTAGGTATTACATAGGTGTATAGAAATTCAGAACTTTCAAAAACAAAATGCACAGCCCCACCCTTCAAATTTGCATCCTGGGGAGTTAGAGAGATAGAATTGAGTTTCCTGGAAAGGCATCTGGTTCTTCCTATTCGGAGGGCAGGAAAAACTTTCAGCTTCAGCATTTCAGTTGATCTGAACATTAAGGTACAGTGTGGAGAAAAAGAGGCACAGGTTAGAAAGATGGGGAAATGCTGAAAACATATGAAATGGAGAGGAGAGCAGACAGAAGGGTAATGCTGTCCAACCCAGTCCTGACAGCCTGACATAATTCAGTAAAACCTATTGAGTCTAGTGTGACTTGGGACCTAATCCTATCCAGCTTTCCAGTGCCGATGCAGAGAGAACAAATGTTCTCTTACCTTGAGGAGGCCTCTGTGACTGCCCCCCACCACAGCATGTAGTGCATACCATGTAGGTATGATTGCACCAGTGCTGGAAAGTTGAATAGAATTGGGCCCTTAATCACAGGCTATGTATACTATATTACAATGTAATTTTGTAGGTCTGCTATTGTTCATAACTAATAGTGAACTCAGGTGGTTTAGTTCACTGTCAATTTGTTTGTAAAATGGCATTTCATGAACAAGATAGGTTTTTTTACATACTTGGGACAGCTTAGGTATGCAGAAGTGCAGAAAATATGTAAAGGTAAAAAGCCCCATAGTGGTGCCAGCTAAGTATTCTCAGTGGCCCCCAGGAGCCATGTAATGTTGAGATGTCAGTTGGAGGAAAAAACAGCAAGCAGAATTTAGGGGTTGCGGAGAGGATCTGTGTGAGCTAATTGGGCATTAGGGCTGCAGAGATGCAACATTTTCTTGCAGTCTCTTCTTGTCTAGCCTTTTAATCTGTTTAGCTATGCTCAGTCCTGTGTTGTGACCCTGAACAAGCAAGCTAAAGAAAGATAAATTATCTAAGGAACCAATGCCAGCTGAAGTTGTTGGGCAGCCTGAGACAGCCCAAAAATTGCATCCTTGGCTCTGTTTGTGGCCCTCCCCATGCATCCCTCACCTGACTCCTTTCTCTACAGCTTTTTAATCAAATTCGGACATGTGGAACACTCTAGGATCACTCCTAGTGTGTTCCACATTTCCTGCTTCATTTAATGGGAACAATCCCAGTGCTCCTTGCATTTTCCTGTTTTGGCTGAACAGCTGTTAATTCAGGAGCCAGTAACGGCAGTATTGCTGTATTTCAGTCCTTCAAGCACAGTGATTTGGGTCCCTGCCTTCTTACCTTGTTCCTTCTTCCTTTAAACAACGTGCTGTGGTATGAAAGAACTGGGTAGAGAGTCAGTGCAAGGTGAGGGACATAAATCACTGTGCTCTGAGGATGGGAACACAGACATTTCATTCCTCCTTCATCACAGATTTTTAAATGAAGCAGGAAATGCAGAGTATGCTCAGTGCGATCCCAGCATGTTCCATATTTCCTGCTTTAATTAATCAACCTTTATGGGAAGTGGTGCAGGTAAGGAGGCTGGCTCTGTCTTCAGCAGAAGAAAGATATGGTGGGCTTCTGTTGGCTGCTGTCTGATATAGCATTGTTCTTGTATATGGGAAGGTCCTGCAAGAACAGTGATGTGGATTTTATGGAAACTTTTCCAGTGCCTTAAATTAAGACCTCTTTTATTGAGACATTTCCCTCCAGTCTTTCTACCATAAATTAATGCCAAAGGCCACTTACAACAGAATTAAAAACAATAAAATCTCATATAAGTTGGACAATTGAAGTATTGGCAACAGCTATCCAGCAAAGACAAAAACCCCCACCTTTCCTAGTCACAATTCTGCTGACCAGGAGCAACTCTGTCACATCTGGATAAAATTTCAATTTGCTTGCCCTCATTGACCAGCTCCAAACCCTAGTTCATTACAATGACAGTTTGCTTGGAAGATGGAGTATTCTTAATCTGTTGAAAGCTGCCTTTGGCATATTGATATTTAGCTCCAAAACTTCCTTGACAGTTTTATGTTGATTTTTAAATGCATTGGGGAGGGGGGAGGTAGAACCCTGTATTTCTTTAGAAATATACTGCCTCATAGTACAGTTAAAAAAGCTGAAAACCTGAAAGTTTGTACTGATTTTCATTGCTGACAATTTGAGATGTGGAGGAGTATAGCTTTTAAGAGGAAGATATTGGGGTCATGGTGAAAAAGCTTACTGGAAAATATCTACTTGATTTGTTCTTGTGGCGAAAAGACACTTGTCAAAAATTATTAGGAAAAGCATTGAAAATAAATTTCAGTGTTGTACACTGATATAAGTTCTGGGTACTGTTATCAACTCTTCAGTGTGATAAATTCTGCAAATGTGTTCTATCTAAACATTGTTTAGTATGAATTGCTATTGCATTGTAGTGGATCTTGAACTTATCTTACCATGCAAGGTTCGTACTATAGCTTTACTGTTGGTTATTCCCAACAGGTATCCCATCTTGGGATACCTGAATGGAAAATAAACAAGAGTTGGTACAAGCACACTATGGTCCAATATTAACTTGTGACAGTCTTTCATTGTATGAGATGACTTATGTTACTGGAAAAATGAACTTGGAAAATCCAAATCTTTCAATTCCTTCGTTCCTCACATTTGAACAAATTTAAAGCCAGTAAGTTCCTATCATAGCAAAGGAGAGTGACCCAAAAGTTACGAAGTACTAGTTCAGTCCCTTAGTCATTGTGCTGATCTGGACATGGAAAAAAGGTAGGTATATTCACTTGGGATTTCAGAGCTTATTTGCCCGACAGGCGAATGAACTGGAGGTGCACTTGGGGATAATGGTCCAGTATTTTTTCTTAACTATGAGAATGCTGACATCTGAACAAATATGCTTGCATGCTTAATTGATTGAGATGGCACAAATAGCTTAGTGGTAACTATTTCGATTTACCCATTATCTGCCCATGTGTCCTATAGGCAGCACCTGTATTTTGTGTGTGTATGTGCACAGGTGTAAACAACTGGAGGTTTCCTTCTGATATTTCAAAACATCAGGCTGAATAATGCAGTTATTGGGCATCTGGAAAAAAGCCAGATAGCATATCAAACAAAAGGGAGCTCGTTAAAGACAGGTAACATCTAAGATGTCCTTTGAGCTGCAGTGGGTCAACACAAATGTACAGTGACCAATCATATTTCTGTTTTATGAAAGTTCAAATCTAAAAATGTCTAGTAGGGATCCCATTCAGTAAATGGAATGTGAAATTTTAATAGGGGGTATAAAATTGTACAGGTTGTGTCTCATTATCTGCTGGGGTTCCATTCCAGAACCTCTGCTGGATAAAAAAAATCTGTGGATGAAAAAAGTGGAAAAATAGATTGAAAGACCCATTTCCAGGTTTCTTGGCCCTCCATTGTTCCTAATAAGGTTGTGTCTTGACACAGGGGTTTGATTCTGGAACTCCCTGCTGATACCATAAAATGTGTTAAATAAAGGCAATTTAGAAAAAAAATTTAAATGTGTACCCCCTTTACAACTGCTGTTTTCTTACTGTTGTAGAGTGGAAGTCAGCAATTAGAAATGCAAAGGACCCCTTGCCTTTGCCTGGTTCAGCTAAAGCATGGAATGATCACTTGCATGACTGTCTCTCTACAACAGTAAGAAAAGCAGTTTTTAAAACTGATTTTAAAGAGATGCATTTTCCCCTTCTCCAGGGATCAGCACATTCCTTCTCATTTGCACTGGCCATTCATGTCCCTTGTTTAACAAAATTGGACCTGTATATCCAATGAAGAAATTGTATATCCAGTAAGGATTTCTATGCAATTTCCTGTTTTTCTAATCTTCTCCCTAGTTTTGTCCTACATTTCCTTATTCCAAGGGATGTTTTCATTTTTCTCTTCAGTAAATTGTACTTACTGATGTATTTTTAGATCTGTTGAAATACAGATGTATTTTTAGATCTGTTTCTCCCCCCGCTTGAACTTTTCTTTCAACCCCACAATGAATTTTCTCACCAGTAGCCCATTTTTAAAAAAACTATCTTCAGAAGGATTTCTTCCTCAGTTTCTACCAATTGGTTCTGAGATGTTCAAGCAAATTGGGGTAGTGATGAATTTGCTTTAGTTGATTAGCTTTTTGAAATGTCAGGGAATTTGTAGTGTAGTTCAGTGCATGTTTACTTGGAAGCAATATTGCTAAACAATATTGGTTGTATTTTCTAATTTACTGGTATTTCCTTATTTTATTCTTGTGTTGTGCTTAAATTTGATTTTTAAAGAATAAGAATGTATGGTATGGCAGTTTGAGAAACATAATGATTTGCTTCCATCCCTTTATATGTATATTCAATATCCTTGTCGTGTCCACAAAGCGTACATTTTTTTTGAGTAGGATGTTGGTTGTTGAATGAGTAACCAATGCTACAGTAGGATTTTGATTGTACCTTAGCATCTCTATGGCAGTGTAGTTCAAGTAAAATATGAAGTTATTCAAGTACAATATAAAGAATAACATTTCAGGCTGTGGACCTCCCTTCTTCGTATTGTGTTTAGGTAATGAATGAATGCTGTGTGTGCTTGAATGTGTATATATTAATGGTATGAACAGTCTTTATGTAATGCATTCTCTATGAAGAGGGTAGAATACTTAATGTTTGATTACTATAATATTGAAATAATTGTGAATGTGTTTAGAATTCTAATGTATTTTCATGTAAAGTTAGCCATTTTTTATTAATGTACCTATCCAATTCTGGAAAGGTAAGAGACAATGGCTGCATTCCGAAATATATGTTGAATACTCCAAATATGATTTAGGATTGGGAATGAATCTTGTGCTTGCTATTAATGAGTAACTTCATGGTTGAAATATGATAAAACCAGGAAGGTATTGACTAAGTTGAGAGTGTAGCACAAGGCTCATTTTCAGTGCTCCAAATCATGCTTTGGAAGATGTGAAAACTTGTGTTGATATACCACCACAGTCTGTGGATTAAGCCCTGTGCGTCAAGTGTATTAAGCCTTGTACAAATACTTATTTAGAGTAAGAGTTGTCATGTATTGTGAACTTCCTTGCACATTAACTTTCTCTATGCTGCTTGGAAAATATCCTTTCCTGTTCAGAGTTCATTGGGTTGACTTGTGCACAATTATACCAACTAAATGCCTACTGAATGTAATAAATTGGATTTGGTGGAAGTTGTTTAATGTTATAGCCACCAAATAATTGCCATTACGGGTAATAGCATTGTATCACAATGTACCAAGATAAAAGGGAACTTAAGATGGGCTTTCTAATGTGAAAACAAGTATCTTTTATTGACATGACACCATGTTTCAAGACCTCCACTTTAGATGCCTTGCTCACTTATTCCAGGTCTTTAATTGGGTAAAAATATTGTCTACTCTTGGGCTCTGTGTACACTGCTTCTTTGATCACATTGTGATATGGTAATACACTTAGCAGTTGTCATTTTGAGGACTTTTTAAAATTTTGAAAAGGTAAAAGCAAGAGTGTTAACCTGCAAGAGGGAGAGCTTAAACATATGTAGACAGTGCCTGGTGAAAACTTGGAGGGAAGTAGAAGAGGATTTCTGGGAGTGTGGTTCCTTCACTGCCTGGCATGTCTTTGTGCTTTGATATAACAAGTTGAAGTAGAATTGGTTATGGAAAATAGTCAAGTATCTAGAACAGTGGTTCTCAAAGTCGCAGAAAGTTTGAGGACTGCAGTAAGTCACTGGGAGTGGGGAAGGCAGCAACAAACTCCCCAGGATTGCATTGCTAAGAGGTGCAGGGACTGGCATGCCTCCCGGGGGTGTGAGGAACCCTGCACAATGCTCCGCAGGGCTCTCCAACCTTCAGAAAGTGAAAGCAGAGTGATTGTGCTCCGCCTCTGGTTTGCAATCGCAAACCGAAAGTGGAGCGCAATTGCTCTGCTTTCACCTTCTAAGACATGGGGAGCCCTGTGGAGTGTTGCACATGGCTCCCCGCATCCCTGGGAGGATGCAGCAGGGACTGGTAAGTGCATGCCAGTCCCTGCACCTCTTAGCAATGTGATCCTGGGTATCGTGTCGCTGCCTGCCCCCGTCCCTTAAGGGGGCAGAGTGTGGGGCCCACAGATTGGTGTATTGTGAAGCCAAGATCTAGGAATATGTTTGATTCCTGTAGTTCCAAATCTTGCTTTTTCTGGCATTGAACTTGTTCCCTCACACACAGAAAAGAATTCTGCACTATCTATAAGATTATCCTGAGTAAGTTTGCAATGCCAGTTGCACAAGTACATTTTTTGAGGGAAAGATAAGAAAATGCTGCTAGAGAGAGAGAGAGAGAGAGAGAAAGAGAGAGAGAGAGAGAGAGGATGACACTCCCTTGCAGAAAGTTATCTAGAGCTATTTGACTTTTATCAGTGAGGCTTTTTATCCTTGATTTGGTTAGTTTTAAACTTTTCCCCCTCAGTTCTGTACATGTCTTTTGTTTAGTTAAATTAAATCCTGTTTGTGTGAGGGGAGATGGAAAGTGGAAAATGAGCTATAGAAAGGTGTAGAACAGCTAATTATAACTGAGTAAGAATAAGCCATTCAGCTCAGATTTGTAGGATATTTGCAGTTCCTGGAATTTTAGTTATACTAATATGCTTCTTTAAGGATGGAATTCATTAGCTTTCTTCTTGATACAGGTGGATCATAACCCTGTACTTCACCCCCATCAGTAGTAATTGATCTCTGGTTCTTCAACCTTTGAACCTTTATCTTTTAGATTGTTTGTTCTTGTTTGGCTTACCCTTGGCTTCCAAAGTTCACTTGAAGCTGAGGGAATGGTATGAAGAAAGCAAGGCTATGGTAGCATATGAAATTATGCAACAGCAAATTATTGCAACTGTGCTTCCTGTAGGAAGTGAGCATAGCATGTCTCAGTTTTAAGTTGTCATTTTTGCCCTGAGTTCTTGACAAGGTTGGGCGCAGTATTCTTGTGATCCTAGCTACAATATAATTGCTTCCTGGTGCAAAAGCAAAATTGCTGTTTTGTGATGTTCCTTGTAAAAAGCAGATTGCTTTAGTTGGAAGGCAATCTCTTGTCCATTGGAATTGTAATCTGAAAATTTATTTTCATCTCCCAAAGAGTACAGGAATACTCCAATATCTAAATGAAGCATATGGAGCAATATCCTAATGGAGCCCAAAGCAACTCCGAGCATCTGTGAGAATCTTGGGTAATGACCCAAGACAGGATCCCTAGCCTATACAGTCCAGATTATAAAACACTAACACCTGAAGTTTGTTAATAGGAAAGCTCTTGGTGGTTCATACAAACAGTAGAGCACCATGCCAAATCAAGCACCTTGGATAAGGGCAAAAATCCCCTGCTGTAAAACTTCTTGTGACCTTTTAAGTTTGAATACCCAATTCTGTTCATTGTAAAGTCCTGTGGTAAGAGAATGAACTGTGATAACTCTAAATGAAATAGTGGTTAGGCTGGTTTCCTCATTAGGGAGAAGGATGGCAGTGTATATTTGACCTATGTGAGACTAGACCAGTGTTTCTCAAACTGAGTTGGGACCCACCAGGTGGGTTGTGAGCCATTTTCAAGTGGGTTCCCATTCATTTCAATATTTTATTTTCAGTATATTAGACTTGTTGCTACCATGGTATGTGACTGCACTTGGGGAAATGTTGCAGATCTGTACTTTTTAACAGGCTACAATGTATATGCTTTTAACATTGATAGTAAATGGGACTTATTTCTGGGTAAGCACAAGTAGGATTGCAACCTAGGATTGTTAAAAATTTTCCTGCTTGATGTTACTTCCAGTCATGATGTCACTTCTGGTGGGTCCTGACAAGTTCTCATTCTAATAAATGGGTCCTGGTGCTAAAAGTTTGAGAACCACTGGGTAAGCATTTTATTTCCGAGGCTTCACCAGTGTTGTGTAAACCAATTGTGAATAAAATGTTAAGGGGGAAGAAAAATAATGAAAGAACTGTTGCCATTGTAAATAAAAAGAATTTGAAGGACAAGAAGGAACTTTAGATGAATATGCTTTTAACAATGGCAGTCAATGGGAATTACTCCTGGGTAAGTGTGGGTAAGATTGCAGCCTGGGATTGTTAATTTTCCTGCTTGATGTCACTTCTGATCATGATGTCACTTTGGTGCGTCCTGATAGATTCTCATTCTAAAAAGTGGGTCTTGGTGCTAAAAGTTTTAGAACCACTGGACTAGACAGTAACACATGTGTTGTGATTTACAGAGGAAAAAGTGTTTAACTTACAGAGATTTATTTGTAGGAGCCAACATAAAGTTCAAACTATGCTCCCTTCTGTTGGACTTATGTTTTGGCACCCACGTTTATGAAGTGTGTTATGCTGTAGCTTAGTTGGTACTTCTAGAAGGCAGCTCATCTGAGCGAAGGAAAACTTTGATCCCAAACCTCCACTGCCTCGTGGCTACATCCAGTTATGGAAAAGGCTTCAGGAGTCAACCTCGAGGCAAAATCCGGAGCAGGAGACCTTGAGGCAGTTCATGGCTGAACACTGTCACTTTCTGGCAACTCCTGCGACGCCGCTGGAACCAACCGTATTGGCCTCTGCCTTTCCATTGGACGTGGAAAGGGGGGATTTGCTGTCCTCCATATCAGATATGGGGTCTGTCCTCCATATCTATTTTACGCAGGCTTTGCGCACTGGAGAGGACACTCTGCTCCAGAACCACTATTCAGAGCGCGATACCATAGTCTTCCGAGACTGAAGGATGCCAACAAGAGTTGGTACTTCTCTGTGGTACTATTGGCCTGCTACTTACATGCTTTTCAGACCTCTTAGGTCTGTATCCTTAATGATGTCTCAGCTTATTGTGCATCTGTTTCTCCACAATTCACCAAACTGATTGTCTAAATCAGTGGTTCCCAAATTCCTGCAAGGGAACCACTTAAGCAGGTGTGGGGCTAAGGCAGCCGATGCAATCCCCAGGTTCGTGCTGCTACTGGAAACAGAAGGGGGACTTCCTTGCCTCCTACAAGCAGCTCCAACATCTGGGTGGGGTGGGGGTGGGAGCCTGCAGAAGCCTTTGCAGAGCTCCCCAAGCCTCAGAAACTGGGGGGGGGGGAAGCAGTTGGAACCCCCTTCTGTGTTCGCTGGTAAAATGGACAGGTTTATGATTTCAGATTCTTGTTTGTTCTCAAACTGTTGAGTTAAATAGTTTCCTGGGTCAGCAAGCAACTGTGGTTTAGTTAGAACTTAAAGTAAAGTTTTTTCTTCTTGTGTATGTGTATCCTATCTTACACACTTGCTTATACCTCTCTGAGACCTGGTTTTGGTTACACAAACATTGAATTTCTACTGCATCTGAACTGGGCTGATGAGATCACCCCCAATGGGAAAACGTGCTTGTTGCTCAGAATACTTCATTTCCAAATTTGGCACTTGATTTGATTTTGTGCAGACATTGGGAATGTGTAAACTAGTACTGTACTTTTGCATGTAATATACCATGACTTAAGCTAATAGAGCAAATTAATACTTCATGTAGTTATCAAGATTGTGTACTTAATTAGAACTATGCAAATGAGCTTAAGACTGTGAAATTTGTTTATTTTAAATACTGTTCATGTTACCACTAGAACAACTACATCAGTTTGCATTTGTTTTTCCTACTTGATTTCTATAGCTTCTCAACAATCTTTAACTTGTGGGATTTTGCCATTCCTTTAGCATTTGCTAGGCTGCTATGAAAATCTGAGTAGTGGCTTGTGGCTAATAGTACACTTCATGGGACAGTATACTTGAAACATGTTGCACTGTAATCCACCATGTCCCAAAGTAATAAGTTCTAGCAACATACTTGAAGCAACATCAACCTATAGAGTCCCCATTTACTTGCAACATGGGCATGTCTTGCTGTTGCATCACATGACATCCTGTAGTTTTGGCAATGCTTGAGTCAGGAACATAATTTTATTAACAAAGGAAATCGCACTCTGCTTCACCCTGCATAGTGTGGTTGCAATTAGAACCACACAGGACTTTTCCTTTTCTTTGTCGAAGTGCAAGCATAATTGGAGCCAGAATTCAGAGTGAGTCAGTTTGGGAACTGTTTTCCAAGTTCAAGTTAAGCATCCTTTATTCACTATTAGACTCTTTTATGCACCTCAGGACAGCTTGAAAGCAGTGTCCAGCGACATGCTCTTCAGTATTGAATAATTGTGGCAAATCTCAGTGTATTGACAATAAGGGGTACAAGGTCTTCTAGGTTACAGGCAGTTGCGTTACTAGGAGGGTGTAGGGGGTGTGGGCTGCACTGGGGGTGATGCACACGGGGGGATGTCACGTGGTAAAATTGCAGTTTTTAGAAATAACACCATCATGCCACATACTGTTGGATGCGGAATTTACAGTAGAATGCAATGAAAAACCCCTGCTAATTGGGTAAGAGGCACTTTTTCAAGTGGGTGCTCCTCTTTTTAGCAGGGGGAGAGTAATTGGCCTGCCTCACCCCAGCACTGTCTTTTCTAGTGGCTGTCTGCTGGTGTTCTTTTTGCATCTTTTAGATTGTGAGCCCTTTTGGGACAGGGAGCCATTAGTTATTTGATTTTTCTCTGTAAACCGCTTTGTGAACTTTTAGTTGAAAAGAGGTATATAAATACTGTTACTTCACTCTAGCTTTTTTTTTAAAATTATCTCCTTTCTATCAAAAGTTATCGCCAAAAAACCAGAAAACAAATGCATGAAGCCCTATGGAAAGTGAAACCTAGCCCTGTTGCGTGTTTACTTGCATGACTTTGCCTACTTGCTGTTGGAAGGGCAGGCTGAGAAGGATTAAGCAAATTAAAATTATAAATAATTAAAGTAAAACAAATAAAAAGGGGAAGTTAGCCCTGTTCCACCATGTGAATTTTCTCTGTAGCCTGCCTGCAATACCCCCTCCCACCCCCCCCCAAAAAAACAGATTTTCAGTTCTACCAGTGCCCAGTTCAATTTAAGTTCTTATGTTTAAACCATAAAACTGTCAGGATCTAGCTGGTTCTGCAAGTCTGAACAGGATCCACTGTCAGTTTCCAGCTGCAAGTCTGCCTCATTTTGGGTATATTGCACTCTTATCCCAGCATCTCTCACTGAAGAAATGGTAAGTAAATCTTTCAAGGATTTGAATAAGCTGTACGGAATACCATCATACATTACTTTGGGACATGGTGGATTACAGTGCAACATGTTTCAAGTATACTGTCCCATGGAATGTACTATTAGCCACAAGTCACTACTCTGAATTTCTGAAAAGAAAAAAGTTCAACCTTACCAGCTAAAGCCTCTGTTTTTATCCTTTTTTTGGGGGGGGGGGGAAGCTGCCTTCTAGAGCATTTGTTGAGTTCCAGTTCCATCAGATTGGGACCATTCTGGTGGCCTCACATTCCCCTTTGCCTGACCTGACCAGAGCCAAGGCACATTTGCTTACTTGCGAGTAAACACCTACTCACGAATAAATGCTTAGTTTATCTTTCCATAAAATTCAATACACTCTTCAGCTTGGGGGGGGGGACTTCCTTCTCAGGTGTTTTTTGGGACTGCGTTAAATGCATCAGATTGGGACCATTCTGGTGGCCTCACATTCCCCTTTGCCTGACCTTTGCATTCTGGCCTCAGAGTGCCTTAAAAAGGGCAAAAAACATCACTTTGGTTTCCACAAGTTGGGAAACCAGAAGTGGTTTTTCTTGCACCCTGGGGCCATTTTGAAACTGTAGTCACTTCAGGAGGGCTTGGGTTGGGCCAAGTCTGGCTCAACGTGGGTCCCAGGGACCTGTGTTGAACCAGATCTGCGGATACAGAATCTGTGGATACAGAGGCCCCACCTGTAAATTTCTTCTGTAAACTTAATCTATTTCAGTGATTCTTGTGCAAAAAAACTTCAAGCATTGTATTCAGTTTGCTCTTGATGTGCCACATTTCTTATGTTTTCTGTCCTGGGTGACGATTTGAAAGACCTATAAATTAAATGTAAGCTTCTTCACTCTGTTACAACCTGAAAATGGAGTGAGGGGGAAAGAGCGCTGTTGGGTGTTTGAACCAGTGGTCAGTCATGGCTTCCTGGAACATACCTGCCAAGTATTCCTACATGTTGCCAGGCATATGTTTAACTTGTTTACCATGTGATACATTTGTATTAAGAAAGTATAGTGAAGGAAGTATAAAGCTGCCCAGAATCTCAAACATGGCATGGCAGAGCTCATTAACTATCAGGCTTGCTGTAGGTTTGTCCATTTATTCTGCTGTTTATTAATCGTTGTGTTAAGTTTTAACCTGTAACTATCTTGAAAAGATGTTTATATTTATGAAAACTATTTTCCAAAGGGTCATTTCCTATATTAGTTTGGCACAGTGGGATCAATTCCCTTGTTGCTTGGGTAACAAGACAAGCCACAGGGAAGCTTCAGTTCATGTGACTATTCAATGATACCCAAGTGTTATAGGAAATAGTAATGTTACAGTGGTTCCGTTTTTACAATTACAGCATTATATAGTTATAGTGCCTTAAACCTCTCAAACCTAGTTTATAGTTGTATTGAAATGGCATTGTTTCGTTTTTGACTACCTTGAATCACTTGTGAGAAATGTGTGATATAAATATTAGAATGAATAATTTAAGGGTTTTTTCTTATGGCTATGCCTGTCACCTAAACAGGAGTAAGATGTTCGAAGGCTGTTTGTCTTTAGATCAGTTTGGTATATAAAAATATAATGGCATCAAGATGCTGAACTTATTCAAATCCATAGATTTGTTGTCCTCATAATTAATACTTACTAAATTGTCATAGGGATTACATTAAATAAATGCAGGGTTCTTTACACAGACACACAGTGATGTTATTGTTAGCCAAAAAGGGAGAAGTCAGTGACCAGGCTGATTCTTTTTGACTGATCAGTTCTGGAAACTTCTTGCCTTTTTGGAGATATCTTGTTTCTAATAACAGTTCTGCGATACTCAGACCTTTCAGGCTAGCTATGATATTTTAACCAATTATTGTGTCTGTTAGCTGACTTACAAGGAATAGATTGAGGGGTTTATTGTGACCAGTGGTCTCCAAGACCAAAAATGATCTTAAGTAATATATTGCCAACTCTTACAACTTTGGACTTCAGACCCACCAGTACTCAGGGTTAACACTTAAACTAGCAAAATATATTTACCAGTCACTACAAGAGAGAAACTGCTACTGGATCCACCAAAATGCTTTTATGCGCTCAGATTTGGGGGATTATAACAGCATTGTGCTTTTTTCCCCATTTATTTTTATTCTATTCCTGTTCCAAAAGAGGGGAAAAAAATCTCAGGGTAGCTTACATAACTAAAACCACTTATACAATCAGCAATTCAAAGCTTAAAAAAATACCAAAGACTGCAAAACAAATGACAAGTTATTTTTATTGTCAGTTTTCTCATACCAGAGTCCAGTACCAGAAAATCTGCACTACTGAGGCTGGTTAATTTCATTTCAGTTCCTGTAGTGATCCTGCACTTCAAAAGTGCTGAAAGTAGAGAATCAAGTTACTGTACTCTTGAACTGATAAGCATCAGTAGTTTTTTTTAAAAAGCATTTTAAAATGTTTCACTGTTATTAAAATCAACAGCTTATGTGAGAGAGCCTCTTGAACATTTTAGAAAGACTTCCTGGTAAGTTGGGATGCAAGTTAATTCTAGTCTTCTAGATAACATTGCTTGAATGACTGTTCTAAGCAATTTCATTAACACTATTAGTATCACTTGCCAGCAGACTGCAGGTTCTTTTGTAATCGTTGAATTGTCTGTTTAAACGTGATTCCTAGTTTTGTTTTCTTCATACAAATTCCCATATACATTTTGCTTTAAACTAGTTCTGTGATTCTCAAAACTAGTTTGCTGCAACCAGTTTATAGTAATACTTTGCTTACAATGTTGAGGGTCTTGATTACACAGTGAATTGTGATGAACATTGAATTAAAATTGGTCTCCACTCATGTGCTGATGCAGCAGTATTGAATATACAGGATGGAGTGGAGAAATGCCATTTGTTAGTAAACAAATGTTGCTAGGTTTGTGTGTGTTTTATTTCAATTTGACTCCATCTGTGTTTGTGTTGGTGAGATCTTAATGAGCACAAACATGACTTGTTGTGTTTGAAGTGGAACAATGTAATATACTGGTTCCCCAAGTTAACAGACATCTAAATTATGAGTGATTGTGTCAGTGCTTTTGCACAGGCTTGGTTCATCAGTCATGGTGCTTTTGTGTGGGTGCAATAGCTGGACCAGCAGGAGCTGGCTATTCCATGCTATGTACATTCAGACCTCCAGAATGGAATCTGTATGTATGTTGGGGACTTGTTGTAAATCAGTGGTTCCCAACCTTTAGGAGCTCAGGGACCACTAAAGCAAAACTTGTAGATGTTGAAGAACACATGCAACCCACTACTCCCGCACACAAAATTTCAATTAAATTCATAACGCATGGAGAAGATTATTTAGAATTAATGTGATGGTTGTGCTTGCATTTGCTTCACTAGCTGTGAAATTCTTGGGTTTATACTGCTGCTCAAAGTTATGCACACGTCGTCACTAGTGTCCAACCCATTCCAAGCTGCCCTCTCTCCCCTCTGCCATTAGTCTGTGGAACCCATTGCCACAGGATGTGGTGATGGCTTCTGGCCAAATACCTTTAAAAGGGGGTTGAACAAATTTCTGGAGGAAAAGTCCATCATTGGTTACAAGCTGTGATGGGTATGATCAACCTCCTGATTTTAAAAGCAGGTTACCTCAGAATGCCATGTGCAAGGGAGTGTTGTCTTGAGTGCTCCCTGAGGCATCTGTTGGGCCACTGTGAGATACAGGATGTTGGACTAGATGGACCTTTGGCCTGATCCAGTGGGGCTCTTACGTTCTTAAGAGCAGAAGTGATGGTGGCAGCAGCAACAAAACAGCCTATTGGCTGCCAGGAGGGGTATGGGGAGGAATTTGGATGTTGCTGGGGCTGATCAGTCTGCACAGCTTCAGTTCTCTCTGGTTGAGCAAGTAGGAAGTTGCTTTGCTTGCCTTCTGTGGCTACTGCCTTGGCTACTGGCCCTTTAATAGTCTTTCCAGGAGACAAGCAGCAGCCACACTGGTTTAGTATGGAAAGGGGGAGGGACAGTCACAGTTCACCTTCTCTGCCCACTTCACTGGCTGGGCTGTGAGCCTGGTCTTCCCTCACCACCTGGGAGCTCCTTTCCCACACCTATGAATTCTTTTCTACCCTCTGCACCTTCACCCGCCCCCAATAGGCTTTGCACTCAACAGAGAGGCTGGAGACCCAACATAAGTGGGTGCCAGAGACAAAGGAGCGGGTGGAGCAAGAAGTGGCACTGGCAGACCTAGAGGTGTACAAACGGGGCAAATGCCCCAAGTGCTGACCTTCCAGGGGCGCTGCCCCGAGCCTCACCCCCCCCACTGGAGGAGCAGCGCCTCAGCACCAACTGAACCGCCCCTCCCCCTCCTTTATAGGACAATAGGAGCCGGGCATCATAGAGAGGCACTGACACTCTAGGGCACCCATCTCCTATTCTATAAAGGAGGAGGGGAGGGGGGGCAGGCCAGTCGGCAGCACCTGAGAGGCAGCTTCCTGCTGCCTCCCAGGAGTGCTCCTGGGCGTTCCTGCTCTGCCTCTGAGGGTGTCCCTCAGAGGCGAAGGCGAAGCAGCGTGCGCCGCCTCTGATTTTGGAGGAGATGCATGCTGCTTCCTGGGCTTCAGTGGAGCCTTCCATGCTGCTTGTAAGCGGTGTGAAGATCTCCTTTGCAGCAGTCTGTGGCTGCTGGAAATCCGCCTGTCTGGGGCGCTGCTTCCAGCAGCCCCAGACTGCTCCAGAGGAGTCCTCCATGCCGCTTACAAGCGACGTGGAACGCTCTGCCGGGGTGCCCCTCCTCCACTTCTGACAGCATCCCTCAGAGGCAGAGAAGGAACACTGCCCGCCCCTTCTGATTTCGGAGGAGATGGGTGCCGCTTCCCAGGCCTCCATAGAGCTTTCCACGTTGCTTCTAAGCGGCGCAGAGGTCTCCACTGGAGCGGTTTGGGGCCGCTGGAGGCAACCCCAGACTGCTGCCATGCAGACCGCGGAAGGCTCTGTGGAGGCTTCGATTGCCTTTTTCGTTCCCCCCTTGTTTTCAAAGGGGGAATGGAGGAGGTAGCTGCGTGGAAGTAATTGTGGTGACGATGTCACTGCAGTTACTTTGGCTCTGTGGCAGGGGAGGAGGAGAAGAGGGTGTGGGGGGCAAAAATGGGGGGTGAAGGGCGGAAAACAGGGTTGCCTCGGGCGCAGGGACCCCCCAGGAACGCCACTGAGAAGCGGCTCTCCCACTCACCCCTTTCCATCCTCCCCCATTCACCCCTCTAAGAATCTGGAGTTTCTTTTTTTAACCCTCAGAGTGCCTGCCAGCTTCGAGGAAGGACTCCTTTCAAAAGATCCAAGTCTGGATCCTACAACTCCCAGGCAGGACAGGAGGCACATCTCCTCCAGCCAAGTAGCCTGTTTTCTTTCTTCTCCTCAAATGCAGCACCTGTTGCCTGGAACAGACCCTGTTCTGAACATCTCTGGGAGCTGATGCAGAGCAGTGAGGAGGAAGGAGGTGCCGCAAGAAGGCTGTGATAGGTGGCCAGGGCTGCAAAGTTTTTCCCCCTCCTGGGATGCATTGAGAGGTTTTTTGACCCCTTTCTTCAGGATACCTCATGGCAGGGTCCTGTGAACCACCTGTGGTTCCCGGATCACAGATTGGGAACCCATGGTGTAAAATTAAATAGTCATAATGTATCTCTAAATGTGATGGACCTCTTGGGAGACAGCAATTGGTTTATGATTCTTGCATGCATATTCAGGATTAGATATGTAACTCCATTTCAGATGTTGGGGCAGGCTAAATATTTTTCTGCCTTTCAATTATGAAGCAGCTCTGTTACAGGCTGACTGGCAAAGCAGCTCTGTAACATAACATGGCTGACTGGCAAAAATATGCTGTGCATGTTGGAATTAGTCCTAGGTGGATATTTGAATTAAACTTCTTTCTGTGCTTCATGTGCGGTGTTTAATTGTATAGCCGCAGCTCCATGAAAAACTAAACGCCTGTGGATTGCATGTGCCTAATATATCCAACTCATCCAGGGCCCACAGATACCAACGTGGCTTACTATTCAGGCCTTATTTGTTCCCACTGTGGCACCCCATTCCTTCCGGATCTGTGGCATGTGCAGCAATTTGGAGTTTTCTGTTTTGTATTGTGGTGTGGCAAATTACGTATGAAATGGCAAGCCTCTTTAAATTGCCATGTGAGAAGAAATTCTTCCCCATCTCCCAAGCTTTTTGACAATTGCAGAGGTTTAGAGAAGCAAGAAGAGAAGTTATCGCTATAGATCAAATCTTCACGTAAGCAAGATGATATTCCTCTTCTCTCCCTGAAACCTCTGAGAAGCACAGAGGGTTTGGAAGAAAGTTGAAGTTTCTTCTTGCTTGTGTTGCAGTCTTTAGTGAATGGAAAAGGAGGATTTTTGCCTGCTGTTTTCATTCTCCAATCAAATGTGTTGAACTTCTGGGACTGTGGCAAATCCATTGCTTTTGGTTCCCAAACTGTAGACTGGAACCCACCAGTGAGTTATGAACATGATTTTTGATGGGTCATGAAACTGACAAGCTGGTAGCTGAAAATGTTTTAAGCCCTATAGAAAGTTTACTTTTGCATCGGCAAGTGTTCTTCAGCTATTATAAAAAACCAGGTGAAAGGGAACACCACACCACATAACTGTCCCAATCTGATGTATGTGGAGCTCAATAAATGCTCCAGAATGTGCATCCCCCCACTATAATAAAAAGGGCTTAAACAGTTGATAAAGTGAAACTTTTAAGTCTCATAAAGCTAGGTGGGTCCTGATCATGTCGTTTTAAAAAGTGGGTCTCAACATGAAAAAGTTCAGGAACCACCAAAATTGATCCCCAGCATGGAATTGGTCTTCTTCACCACTGTCGCACATTGGGTTGATACTTTCATCAGTGGACTACTCAATGAAAGTATTGATCCAATGGGTGACAGCGGTGAAGAAGGCTAATTCCATGCTGGGGGATCATTAGAAAAAGTATTATGAATAAGATGGCTAGTATTATAATGCCGTTGTACAAATCAATGGTAAGTCCACACTTGGAGTATTGCGTCCAAAACTGTACACCACATCTCAAAAAGGATATAGTAGAAATGGAAAAAGCGCAGAAGAGTGACCAAAGTGATCACTGGGCTGGGGCATTTCCCTTATGAGGAAAGGCTACAGTATCTGGGGCCATTCGGTCTAGAAAAGAGGCACCTGAGGGGAGCATGATTGAGACATACAAAATTATGCAGGGGATGGATAGAGTGGATGCTCTTTTCCCTCACGCAACACCAGATACAGGGAACATCCACTCAAATGGAGTGTTGGGAGAGTTAGGACAAAGAAAATATTTCTTACCTATTGCGTAGTTAGTCTGTGGAACTCCTTGCCACAGGATGTGGTGATGGCATCTTGCCTAGATGCCTTTAAGAATGATTGGACAAATTCCTGGAGGAAATGTCCACCATGGATTACAAGTCATGATAGGTGTGTGCAACCTCCTGATTTTTAGAAGTAGGTTACCTCAGAATGCCAGATGCAGGGGAGTGTACTGTTATGTGAAAATCTCCTTTTCTCTTCCAAGTTGTGATTTTGTATGTATTATGGACTAAAACTCATGCAGGTCGAACCTCAGAATACAGGACACCCTTCCCCCAGTACACTTTTCCAAGGCCCTAGTAGAAGTCACAAGTTTGCACAACCTCTAGCAATGCAGGGATGCCTCCTGATCCAATCACTGTTATGCAAAACAAGCATGCACCTCCAGAGGAAGAAGTCTATTGTTCTATTGTTGTAGCTTTATCACTCTTAAGCACCTTATGCAAACTGCCTTCCTCCCCCAGGAGGCCAATCATGGCTGATACTCAGCCATCCTTTTCTTGCATGCTCCACCTGTCCCACTGTGTATAGTGAGCATGTGCATCCAGGAGACCACATCCGGGTCATTTTAGGTCAGCATCCAGGTCAGTAACAACCCTTTTTAAGAGAAAGCTCCGGCCACATGGGCTCTCTCTCTGGCTGCCCCCCAAGGCACAGGTCCTCCATAGGACTCTTCCACCCCCCCTCCCCCAACTGCTTCCCAGGACAGGTAACTATATCTTGCGTCTGGAATCTTTTCCCTTCTATCCTACCTATTTCTCCTGTTCAATTGAAAGTTATCTTTCTCCCAGTCTCCTCTTTAAGCTACAAGGAATTATCTCTGCATTACGCTGTTTTGTTTTCTAGCCTGCGATCCTGAGGTTTCCAAAAGGGTAATATAATAATTCCCCTTAAAACATAACAGCCCTTTTTGGTAACAGTACCGGGACACGGGTTGTGTCTTGTTGTCTTGTGTGCTCCCTGAAGCACTTGGTGGGCTGCAGTGAGATGCAGGAAGCTGGACTAGATAGGCCTTTGGACTGAACCAACAGAGTAGTTCTTCTATTATGTTCACTGTGGCATGCCTCAATAACTATAAACAATGCTTTTTCCCCCATAAACACCGTGCTCCATTACAAAATCCCAAACACAAAGCCTGAAACCAGAAATATCTTGATATAACAGTATTTTGAAGCCTCATTGGATCAATACAGAGTGCACAGTCCTAAGTCTATGTTTCATTATGGAAGGATGACAACCCCAAAGGGTAACCTGCTTAAGAAAAAGGCAAGTAATTTGTTTAAGGAGGGATACGTAGCATACTTCAGAGAAAAAAATTCTTATTTGGGCAAAAGTAATAAGCAATTTCAGTACTGTTAAAGCACTTTTTGAAGTTACAGCAGTGTTACCACCAACAGGAGCCACAGCTTCAATTCCTTATCCAACCTACTGTGGCATGCCTCAATAACTATAAACAATGCTTTTCCCCCATAAACACCGTGCTCCATTACAAAATCCCAAACACAAAGCCTGAAACCAGAAATATCTTGATATAACAGTATTTTGAAGAGTATACATACAGCCTTCAGTCTCTTCACAGCATCTTCACATATATGCATTCCTCTTGATTCATCCACTTCTACATGTCCCAGATACTGAGGATGAGTGAAGAAAAAATAAATCAGATTAAGATAAGTGGATGCCACTAACTCTTCTGAACATAGATAATTTTTTCACTGTACATAGCACCTATAAACAGAAGTGACTAACCTATTTGTTCATTGCTTTGGGCTTGAAATAATGATACACTAACCTTCACTAATTTCAAATGATGGTGAAAGGTACCTCTGCATACATTATTCCTGTTGAACAAAAACTGAATGCTCCAGCAGAGGAGGCGTGGGGAGGTAGACATAGCAAGAGACAAAACTCCAATACAAGGGAAGATCACAGAGCACTTTAGGTGCACTTCATATTCATTGTTCAAAAAAAAATTCACTAGAGTTTATCTAACATATCAGTTCTTACTCAACTGCAACCAAGTACGAGTTGCAAACGAGTAACTCCATGTTTGGAATTAAGTTAAACACAACTCACCTTATATTATAAAGGAGAACCAAAATCCAAAGAAGGGGAAAAAAGCACAGGTGGCCTGCAACCATAGCCACTCTGACAGAAAAGCTGCTTTGCAGTTTAAAAAGTTATATCCATTTGGCAACAAGAAGTGATGTAAAGAAATCAAAGGAGACCTTCAGCTGGATGAGCATTTTCTTCTGCACATTCAGATTTCCATTTGTTGAAGACCAACTTGTGTGAATTGAGAACTTCTTGCTGAAGTGTCAGAGTCTCACCCATTTTTATTATTTAGCTAGCATTATCAATAAACTGACAAACAAGAGAACAATCCATGTCCCGAAAGGCTAACAGTCTAAAAATTAAGATGACACCAAGGATGAGGGGGTACGGGGAAGAGTAGAGGCAGGGAAACAGGACAAGAATATGCAATTGTTTCATGCACGTGTACCTAGAGGCTTATCTGCAAGGTAACTATAGGAACTTCATTGTGCCATAGGCTTCATGGGAAAGGTGAGTTTTCAAGAGGGGTATTAAGAAAGCATCATGGCAGGCTCTGGGAGAGAGTTTCACATCATTATACCCAACTACTACATAAAATCTATGTTCAGTACCCATGACAGTACCCTGCCATTCATTAGGTCTCCTAAGAAAATGCAAAAGATTCCTATAATGCAACACAGAACAACGAACCCCCAAAGGATGAAGTTCTGCCTTTTTTATTGCCCTAGACCAGTGGTTCTAAAACTTTTAGCACTAGGACCCACTTTTTAGAATGACAATCTGCCCAGGACCCACCAGAAGCTTTGCAATTTCATGGCCGGAAGTGATATAATCAAATAGTTGGCAACCTTCAGTCTCAAAAGACTATGGTATCGCGCTCTGAAAGGTGGTTCTGGAACATAAGAACAGCCCCACTGGATCAGGCCATAGGCCCATCTAGTCCAGCTTCCTATATCTCACAGCGGCCCACCAAATGCCCCAGGGAGCACACCAGATAACAAGAGACCTCATCCTGGTGCTCTCCCCTACATCTGGCATTCTGACTTAACCCATTCCTAAACAGCGTCTAGTGTGGCTGAAAAGGCCGATTCCGGAGTGACAATCCCTTCCACACTGGGAGCAAGTGCAGTCTGTCCCTGGCCTGTCTCCCTGGCTAAGGGCCTTCCTTCTTTGCCTCTTAGCCTCAGACTGTTGGCCAAGTGTCTCTTCAAACTGGGAAAGGCCATGTTGCACAGCCTGCCTCCAAGCGGGCCGCTCAGAGGCCAGGGTTTCCTACTTGTTGAGGTCCACTCCTAAGGCCTTCAGATCCCTCTTGCAGATGTCCTTGTATCGCAGCTGTGGTCTAACTGTAGCGCGCTTTCCTTGCACGAGTTCTCCATAGAGGAGATCCTTTGGGATCCGGCCATCATCCATTCTCACGACATGACCGAGCCAACGCAGGCGTCTCTGTTTCAGCAGTGCATACATGCTAGGGATTCCAGCACGTTCCAGGACTGTGTTGTTTGGAACTTTGTCCTGCCAGGTGATGCCGAGAATACGTTGGAGGCAGCGCATGTGGAAAGCATTCAGTTTCCTCTCCTGTTGTGAGTGAAGAGTCCATGACTCGCTGCAGTACAGAAGTGTACTCAGGACGCAAGCTCTGTAGACCTTGATCTTGGTATGTTCCATCAGCTTCTTGTTGGACCAGACTCTCTTTGTGAGTCTGGAAAACGTGGTAGCTGCTTTACCGATGCGTTTGTTTAACTCGGTATCGAGAGAAAGAGTGTCGGAGATCGTTGAGCCAAGGTACACAAAGTCATGGACAACCTCCAGTTCATGCGCAGAGATTGTAATGCAGGGAGGTGAGTCCACATCCTGAACCATGACCTGTGTTTTCTTCAGGCTGATTGTCAGTCCAAAATCTTGGCAGGCCTTGCTAAAACGATCCATGAGCTGCTGGAGATCTTTGGCAGAGTGGGTAGTGATAGCTGCATCGTCGGCAAAGAGGAAGTCACGCAGACATTTCAGCTGGACTTTGGACTTTGCTCTCAGTCTGGAGAGGTTGAAGAGCTTTCCATCTGATCTGGTCCGGAGATAGATGCCTTCTGTTGTAGTTCCAAAGGCCTGCTTCAGCAGGACAGCGAAGAAGATCCCAAACAAGGTTGGTGCAAGAACACAGCCCTGCTTCACGCCGCTTCGGATGTCAAAGGGGTCTGATGTGGAGCCATCGAAGACAACAGTGCCCTTCATGTCCTTGTGGAAGGATCTGATGATGCTGAGGAGCCTGGGTGGACATCCAATCTTGGGGAGAATCTTGAAGAGGCCATCCCTGCTGACCAGGTCGAAAGCCTTCGTGAGATCTATGAAGGCTATAAAGAGTGGCTGTCGTTGTTCCCTGCATTTCTCCTGCAGTTGTCTAAGGGAGAATACCGTATCAGTGGTGGACCTGTTGGCTCGGAATCCACACTGTGATTCTGGATAAACTCTCTCTGCAAGTACCTGGAGCCTCTTTAGTGCAACTCGGGCAAACAACTTTCCTACAACGCTAAGGAGAGAGATGCCACGGTAATTGTTGCAGTCACCCCTGTCGCCTTTGTTCTTGTACAGCGTGATGATGTTTGCATCCCTCATGTCTTGAGGTACTCGACCTTACGCCAATTGAGCAAAGACTTATAACCGGTAACTGCTGCTTCCCGTGTTGTGCCGACGCCGTATGGCGAAGTTGGAGTGTCCTCTCCAGTGCGCGAAGCCTGGGTAAAGAAGGTATGGAGGATAGGCTGTTACCCATGCAGCAAATCCCCCCTCTCCACGTCGCTGGAATGATCCAATGGAAAGGCAGAAACCAATACGGTTGGTTCCAGCGGCGTCGCAGGAGTTGCCAGAACGTGACTGTGTGCAGCCACGAACTGCCTGAGGGACTCCGGCTCCTGATTTTGCCTCGAGGTTGACTCCTGAAGCCTTTTCCACAACTGGATGTAGCCACAAGGCAGTGGAGGTTTGGAATCAGAGTTTTCCTTCTCTTAGATGTCTCCCTATTCAACTTCCTGATAGCCACAAACCCCTCTCATGCCCCTCACCACTGCTCCCTATTCAACTTCCTGATACACACAAACCCCTCTCGTGCCCCTCCCCCTGCATCCCGTCTGCCTCACCACTGCTCCCTTTTCAACTTCCTGATACACACAAACCCCTCTCGTGCCCCTCCCCCTTGCATCCCGTTTGCCTCACCACTGCTCCCTGTTCAACTTCCTGATACACACAAACCCCTCTAGTGCCCCTCCCCCTGCATCCCGTTTGCCTCACCACTGCTCCCTATTCAACTTCCTGATACACACCACTAATACTAAATGAGTATTTCATCTATAATACAGGATTTTCATACATTAATTCCCTTGCACTAACACATGAAATGACTCTTAGGCCCTCTATGGACCATACTTTCTCATAATTGAATAGAGCACAGGTCTAGGGTTTGTGTCACCTCACTCTATAGAATACAGTGCTTGAACTGGGCAATTGTCTATTTACATGTGGTGAGAAGGGCTTCTTTATGCATAAGACCTACATCTCATTTTGTTACATGTAACTTTCTTTGGTTTGGGAAGTGAGAAGACTTACTGCTATCTGAAAGGGTCTTTGGTTTTGTCAAAATCACTTGTGCAACTTCCTAACATGAAAGTGATCTTGATTTTTTGAATTGTAAAACATGCCTGTCCTACAAAGTGCCTCTCCATGTGAACAGAAAATTATGTGCAAAGGAGCAGTAAGTTAATGCAAATATTGAATTTTCAAAAGGGGTAAGCTTATATCAGGCTGTAAAGTGACTTATAGCCTTGAAATGGAGTATTTAAAAACCATTTCTGAAAATTGCTAATTGAGTCATGCTGCAACTTGAAAATGATTTTAGTTTGAGGGAAATATTTTTCTAAGTGCAAACT
Source organism: Tiliqua scincoides (assembly GCF_035046505.1). Lineage (NCBI taxonomy): Eukaryota > Metazoa > Chordata > Lepidosauria > Squamata > Scincidae > Tiliqua > Tiliqua scincoides. The sequence goes on from NC_089821.1 coordinate 17,514,718, forward strand.
CTCACATTTGAGGTGCTAATCCTATTTTTATTCAGCCTGTAGCTTTCATTTTGTGAATGAGTCATTCTTCAGTTAAATTTTTAATTGCATTTCAAGGTCTCTTTGCAAATTAATTAAAATAGTTAACATCTAAATAGCTGTCAAAACTGCACGAAGATGTGCAAGTAGGATTGTTCTTGAAGTAAGAAAAACTAATGTCTTTGACACAAATGTACTAAAAACAGCTGTTATATGTCACTATTGAAAGTAATCAATGTAGCTTTTAGAGGACTCCACTGGATCTAGCGTTCAGTCATAGCTATGCAGCTTTTACAAAATAAGCATACTCCTGATAAGTGTCTTGTGTCAGTTACAGTATTGATCACAATGGAGAAGTGTCCTGATAAAATAGGATATAATCTAAAGGATAGGAAAAAAGGGTATCCAGACGAAGGGAGTACTGTATTTAGGCATTATAGTAGCTTGACAAATGACAAAATGCCTTCTGAAGCAGAAAACTGTTCCATTTAACTGTTGACACAGTACGTATTTGCAAGTGCCAGTACAATTCTGTGAAATTTTAGGTTTGGAAATAAACTTTAAGGAAAACTTGAAAATTGTACTTGTAATAGAGTGCATGAATGATTTGTGTTTATGACCATATGACACTTGAATTTGTAGTCTGGGCAGTTATAAACTTAAATCTCCATCAATCTCGAGATGCTGGGTGTCTGACTGGGTTACTAACTTGGAATGAAAGTGGGAGACTTGCATTTATTAAAGTATTGTTTTAAGCATCAGTTAAAACACAACCACCAGTTGTATTACTGTTAAAAAGGCAGCAGCCAAAAATCATAGATTTACAGAGAAGGAAGTGAAAGAAAACATCAAATCAACCCCAAAATGGTAAAAATACAAGGTGCTCTATTTAAGTATCAGAGATAGGGATTCTTGGTGGTGAAACATGGAACAGGGCCTCCTGTAATGACTGTAATACATGGGTTAATGTAGGGAAAACCTTCAGATATCAAATTTCAGACCATTTGGAATTGATAGTAACTAGCAACTTGAATAGTTTCCGGAAATAAATTAAAAGCCAATGAAGACTGAACAAAATTAGAGTTGCAGTCTCCAAAGTATGAGCCCCAACCAGAACCGTTGCTGTTACATTTTGTATTGCTGACATTCACAAACACTATATAAGCAACCTTGGTTATGTTGTATTGCTGTAGTCTAACTTAGCTGTGACCAAGGAATGTCTGACAGTAGCCAGATCTGTGTTTTCCTGGAAAGGGAACAGATGGCACGCCAGTTAAAGCATGCAAAGACATTAGTGGCCATAGCTGACACTTGGCTAGTGAAATGCAAAGCCTTGATAAACACTCAAGCTGTATAATTGGTGAGCACAATCTCCTTCAGTATAGGTTTTTCTCCTGACTTTGCTTTCCTGCTGATCAGCAGCATCTCTGTCTTGTCTGGATTAAACTTCAGCTTGATAGCCAGGGTGGTATAGTGGTTTGGGAGGTGAACTTAGACCTGGAAGATCCAGGTTCGAATCCCATCTCAGCCATGAAGCTTCCTGGGTGACCTTGGGCCAGTCACTTTCTCTTAGCCTCACCTACCTCACAGGGTTGTTGTGAGGACAGAAGGAAGGGAGCAGCTGTGTACATTGCCCTGAGCTCCTTGGAGGAAGGGCGGTATAAAATTGTAAATATCCAAATAATCATTTAACCCAGAAATCTGTTCAGAATTCAACACCATCATCCCCCACAATTGGATGGCAGAAAGATGGAGTAGGGTGTTACCAGCATATTGTTGACACGGGACTTCAACCGTGGACAACTTCTCAGTGATTTCATGTAGATGTTAAACATGTGTATAAGATAGAAACTATGTAAATAGCCAAGGGATCAAATTATTGACCATCCACTCCCCAGCACCACATTTGGGACATCCTCCAAACAGGGCCTGGGGGGGGGGTAAAGGGGGTAATTTGTACCTGGGCCCAGGGTCAGAAAGGGGGCCCAGGAGCCAAAGAAGGGGGCCCAAAAATTTCCTGGGATCTTACATTTTCCAGTCTCACCCAGATTTACTGTCCATGAGGGATGCTGAGGGCATGACAGCAACTACTGCCACAAGCCATACACACCAGGAATACATACATTCCTTAACCATGTCACATCTGGGAGGAAACTGACCTGCTATAGTAGTTCTTTGGCTTGTGGATCTGCTAACCATGAAGGAGCATAGAGGAACTCAGGGACACAGCTGTGGGACTGCAACTGTTGCAGGAGTCTGTTCTGGTATACACAGGACACTTTCAATTCTAGTGTGAGCCTAAATACAACGATGCTAATCTCTTGCAATGATTTTCTATATCTGAAAGATTTTAGAGAGACTTAGGAGTGTTTGGTTTTCTGTAGCTACCAGCGCCAGGCAGGTAGACCTGAGCTGTGCATTGGGAAGATGGGTAGACCTGGACTCCAAAGACTATTCCGACTGTTGCCACTTTCCTCCTGTTTGTTTTGCCCTCATTTTGCCACACCTCCCCGCCCCCCCCCCCCGGAAAGGGCCCCAAAGAAACTTTGTACCCCTCATAAAATTGTTCTGAGGCCCTGCCTCCAAGTAGGATTGGAGCCATTGCAAATCAGTTGTACACACCCCTGTTCTTGCCAGATGATTGATAAAGATTCTGTGATCAATAATATTGAAAACTACTGAGAGGTCCAACAGAGTTAACAGGGATTATATCATGTTTATACCCTGAAGATAACATCCGAAGGTCGCCAGTTTGAGGCCACCGGCACCGTGAACAGTGAGACCTTGAAGCAGCTGACAAGCCTAGCCAGTTATGCCGAGTTATTCCACCTGCTCTTTGGCCGCTATCAGCCTGTGTGGGAGGAAAATGGAGGCCAGAATGTGATACCAGATCATAGAAGATCCATCTGAAATGTTGTGGTTCTTGAAAGATAGAACCTTCTTCAATTGTAAAAATTCCTATTGGGATTTAGTATAGCCTGCCTATGTAAACCACCTTGAATTAAAGTCTGAGGAGAAATCTGATGACCAAGAAAGGCGGTATATAAATACCTGTATTATGTATTATGTTTCATATTATGGGGAGAGTGTGTTTGTCTCCCTATGTTTGAAGTCCTGTGGAACAGACTTCCTTCATCTGTTGAATTGAAGGCTACAGATTGGATACAGGGATACAGGATACTGGAGACAGGGTTGAGCAGTGAAGTGGCTAAGTTTGCAGATGACACCAAACTTTTCAGAGTGGTGAAGACTAGAAGTGATTGTGAGGAGCTCCAGAAGGATCTCTCCAGACTGGCAGAATGGGCAGCAAAATGGCAGATGCGCTTCAATGTCAGTAAGTGTAAAGTCATGCACATTGGGGCAAAAAATCAAAACTTTAGATATAGGCTGATGGGTTCTGAGCTGTCTGTGACAGATCAGGAGAGAGATCTTGGGGTGGTGGTGGACAGATCGATGAAAGTGTCGACCCAATGTGCGGCGGCAGTGAAGAAGGCCAATTCTATGCTTGGGATCATTAGGAAGGGTATTGAGAACAAAACGGCTAGTATTGTAATGCCGTTGTACAAATCTATAGTAAGGCCACACCTGGAGTATTGTGTCCAGTTCTGGTCGCCGCATCTCAAAAAAGACATAGCGGAAATGGAAAAGGTGCAAAAGAGAGCGACTAAGATGATTACGGGGCTGGGGCACCTTCCTTATGAGGAAAGGCTACGGCGTTTGGGCCTCTTCAGCCTAGAAAAGAGACGCCTGGGGGGGACATGATTGAGACATACAAAATTATGCAGGGGATGGACAGAGTGGATAGGGAGATGCTCTTTACACTCTCACATAATACCAGAACCAGGGGACATCCACTAAAATTGAGTGTTGGACGGGTTAGGACAGACAAAAGAAAATATTTCTTTACTCAGCGTGTGGTCGGTCTGTGGAACTCCTTGCCACAGGAGGTGGTGCTGGCGTCTAGCCTAGACGCCTTTAAAAGGGGATTGGACAAGTTTCTGGAGGAAAAATCCATTATAGGGTACAAGCCATGAAGAGTATGCGCAACCTCCTGATTTTAGAAATGGGTTATGTCAGAATGCCAGATGCAAGGGAGGGCACCAGGATGAGGTCTCTTGTTATCTGGTGTGCTCCCTGGGGCATTTGGTGGGCCACTGTGAGATACAGGAAGCTGGACTAGATGGGCCTATGGCCTGATCCAGTGGGGCTGTTCTTATGATCTTATGATAAGATGGTGTTAAGGGTGAGGAGCCTATCCTTTATTCTTGGCGGCAGCTGCAGCTTCTAGCTTCTTGATAGCGGTTAGGTTTTGCTTGGCATGGAAGCCCAGCAAATAGAGGGTATGTGGGTGATTGTAGAAGGATGGAGCAATGGAAGAATATTCTGTAGGAAAAGTGATGAGGGGAGTTACCAAATGGAAGCAGCAATCCTCTGACACAATCTAACTGAGCTATAGTTGTCTCCTGGAAGGATGAACTGAAACTTGTTCTGGCCAGTCTTCTCAAAGACTTGAGCTTGTTACAGCTCAAAGGAGCTGTAAGTTAATGCAAATATTGAATTTTCAAAAGGGGTAAGCTTATATCAGGCTGTAAAGTAACTTATAGCCTTGAAATGGAGTATTTAAAAACCATTTCTGAAAATCGCTAATTGAGTCATGCTGCTTGATTGATTGATCCCAGTATAGTGTGAAGGAGGTGTATCTCTTCCTGTCTTGGGGCAGAAAGGTACCAGCAGGAAAGACAGGAATTCAGATTACTGCCATGCTTCTCTACTGTGTGTAGGTGCTTCAAATTTGGAGTGTTTGTGACCTTGGCAATGGCTGCTCGTCAGACTCTTCTTTCTCTTGGCTTTGGCTGACTTGCTCCAATTCTGCTCTGCTGCTGATTGAGGAAGGGACAGCCTATAGTTACCAGGATACTAACTAGGCTGTGATGCCAGAGGGGTACTGCCCTATGGATGCTTCCTGGCCTGTCTAGGGTTTCTGATTCAGCTCTGTAACTTGTTGGCAACCTTCAGTCTCAAGAGACTATGGTATCGCGCTCTGAAAGGTGGTTTTGGAACGCTATGGAACTCCCTTCCCCTTGACTTAAGAATGGCTCCCTCTCTTGAGACCTTTCGGCAAGGCCTGAAGACCCTTCTGTTTAAACAGGCCTTCTGAGTTCTTGGCCTTTTAACATCTTTTTAACATCTTTTAATATTTTTTAAAGGCCTGATTCTTTTATGACTTGCTGCTGCTTTATGCTCTTTTTACCTATTTTTTTTTACTCTGACTGCTGTTTTTAGTATGTGTTAATATGTTTTTATTTGTTTTTAAATTGTTTTTAATATGTTGTAAGCCGCCTTGAGTCCCTTCGGGGAGAAAGGCGGGGTAGAAATAAAGTTGTTGTGGTGTTGTTATCGTCTAGTGTGGCTGAAAAGGCCAATTCGGGAGTGACAATCCCTTCCACACCGGGAGCAAGTGCAGTCTGTCCCTGGTCTGTCTCCCTGGCTATGGGCCTTCCTTCTTTGCCTCTTAGCCTCAGACTGTTGGCCAAGTGTCTCTTCAAACTGGGAAAGGCCATGCTGCACAGCCTGCCTCCAAGCGGGCCGCTCAGAGGCCAGGGTTTCCCACTTGTTGAGGTCCACTCCTAAGGCCTTCAGATCCCTTTTGCAGATGTCCTTGTATCGTAGCTGTGGTCTACCTTTAGGGCGCTTTCCTTGCACGAGTTCTCCATAGAGGAGATCCTTTGGGATCCAGCCATCATCCATTCTCACGACATGACCGAGCCAACGCAGGCGTCTGTTTCAGCAGTGCATACATGCTAGGGATTCCAGCACGTTCCAGGACTGTGTTGTTTGGAACTTTGTCCTGCCAGGTGATGCCGAGAATGCGTCGGAGGCAGCGCATGTGGAAAGTGTTCAGTTTCCTCTCCTGTTGTGAGCGAAGAGTCCATGACTCGCTGCAGTACAGAAGTGTACTCAGGACGCAAGCTCTGTAGACCTGGATCTTGGTATGTTCCGTCAGCTTCTTGTTGGACCAGACTCTCTTTGTGAGTCTGGAAAACGTGGTAGCTGCTTTACCGATGCGTTTGTTTAGTTCGGTATCGAGAGAAAGAGTGTCGGAGATCGTTGAGCCAAGGTACACAAAGTCATGGACAACCTCCAGTTCATGCGCAGAGATTGTAATGCAGGGAGGTGAGTCCACATCCTGAACCATGACCTGAACCACATCCTGAACCATCAGTTTTCTTCAGGCTGATCGTCAGTCCGAAATCGTCAGTCCAAAATCAAAATCGTCAGTCCAAAAGTCAGTCCAAAATTCAGCTCTGTAGTGGTGCAAATAAGGTACAAAATAGTCTACCCTAGTGTTTATTGCTTGTGAGGAGCTTCACCCTACTAATTTTGTTAAAACCTAGAAAGAGGAAGGTGATAGAGACTTGCTGAGTCTTGTTACAGCAAAGGTGGATATACTCACTCGGTCTTATATACCAACTGAAAGTATTTCCATGTTGCTTTGCAAATCATTTTTGGGAAAAACATTTTTCTCCTTTAAAGTCTGCAGTCTGTGAAGCAAATTTTACATGTAATGGTTCTGTGGTAACTGGCAGGAGAGTTGGTCTTCTGAAGGTAATTGCTCATTTAGTGGACAGGAAATGTCACCATGCAATTTATTTAATATGTTTATCTAGAGCAGTGATTTCCAAACATTGTTGCCTGTGTCTGCTCGCAGAGAATCAAACTATATATGAATGTCTCTAACTATTCCTCATCTTCCACATTGGATAGTTTCTCTTCTCTGTACTTGAGTAAGGAAAATCTATTCTAGAATTTCTGCTTGTGAAGGTATTCTATTGAAACAAAGAAAATTGGGACCATCTGAATGGTAACTATTGTCGGGGTATAGATTATTGGAAATATATCTTTGCTTTAAAAGAGAGTTTGTATGAGTCAAAATCTTGCAAGTAGTACATACAGCTTCCCACTTTCCAAGGCCTACAAACTTAAACAGTGCGTGATTAAAATGTTATTATTATTATTATTAACAGTATTTATATACTGCTTTTCAGCAAAAAGTTCACAAAGCGGTTTACAGAGAAAATCAAATAACTAATGGCTCCCTGTCTCAAAAGGGCTCACAACCTAAAAAGATGCAGAACTCCAGCAGACACTCACTAGAAAAGACAGTGCTGGGGTGAGGTGGGCCAGTTACTGTCTCTCCCTGCTAAATAAAAGAGGAGCACCCACTTGAAAAAGTGCCTCTTACCTAGTTTGCAGGGGTTTATATGATAATCATTTCCCACAAAGATTGTCTAAGCTTGCCTAGGTGATTATTTATCCAGCTGGGACTGGCCCAGCTAGTTAAGAGTTATGCATTTGCATCTTTCCCTTGCTATCACTTGCTCCTTGCTATCACTGCTGCATGCCCCTTACTGCTCTGGAGGTGAGAAAGTTGCTGCCTTACTTGCTGGAGGTCTTGGCCTTTGAGGCAGCGTAGCTACTGCTATTAGTCATGCTACTGGTAATGTAACTTTGGTACATCTGGTAGATCAGATGAACTGATTTTAATAAAATGCAGTTATTTTGTACATTTGGTCCAGCTGCAAGATTGTGAACAAATACATAATTTAAATAAGATGGTCTGAGCAAATATTAGAACACCCATTGTCCTGGCTCTCCTGGGCACCATCATCTTACACAAACGAAGATGGTGGCATCCAGGGGAGCTGGGAAGAGGCTGTGTGAAAGGGCAGCGTGACCACAGTAAGTATGGGACTGCCTTAATGTATTGAGTTTTTGTACTGTTTAGGGTGGTGGTTCCCAAAGTCCTCCTTGGGAGGAGGGAATCCTGTATTTGCTGGGATGAGGGGATTGCAGCAATGCGACCCCCAGGATCATGTTGCTGCTGGAGACAGGAGAGTTCTTCTTACTTACCTCCAGCTAGTGCTGGAGTTCTGGGAAGTCCGCGGGGGTCTGCAGGGCTCCCCAAGCCTCTGTAATGGTGGAAAAAAAGAAAAGCAGGCACTTCTGGTATCGCAACAACCTGGAAATGCCAGTTTTTTCTTTTTTTCACAATTATAGAGACTTGGGGAGCCCTGTAAAGGGCTCTCCGGACCTCCCAGGATTCCAGTGCTGGTTGGAGGCAAGTTAAAAAAAGCACCCTTTTTTCCCCAGCAGCAGTGTGATCCTGGGGATTGTGTTGCTGCCTCCCCCCTCCCATCCCTTAAAGGGGCAGTAATAAGTGCTTCTCTGGCTGGTGGTGTCATGACCCACCAGTTTGGGAGCCACTGGAAAACAGGTTTAAATATTGTAGTTAGCACCTTTTATTGAGCCCAAAAACAAATGGTAACCAGTGCAGTTCATAAAGAATTGGAGTGATTCCACCAAACAGTCCCAGCTAATATCACAATTTGGCTACTGTATTTTGCCCCAGTTGAGTGCTTTTCTCAAACAGTCCCACGTAGAGTTCATTTCACCAAGGAGGTAACTGGTAGGAATGTTGAGGTGCACCAAAACTATCAGTCTAGGTGATTTTTTTCTGTACCAGTTCCAAAACTCTCCAGGTCAGCCTGGCAGGAAGTGTGGTGTTCAGCAAGTAGACAATGCTACATATACACATTGGTTGAGCTCTGCAGTGTTTATCTATAGTAGGAAGAGTGATAACATCTTTATAAACATTGGCAATTCTGCCTCCTGAGTGCCATATTTTGTATTGCATATAAGCCACAGAACCATTGACTCGAGGCTACTTCTTCACTTCTTTATCTATGAATTGGTGATGCATATCAGGTAGACACTGCCTTCATCCTGATGACATACAGGATTATTCTTTGACTGCTGACCTGGGCTGAACAACTATTGGATAAACGTATTGGTTTTAACCTTGTTCCTAAGAGGAAATGATTGAATAGTTTCCTAATACCCTAATGTTTGAAATGCTTTTTGCTTTTAGCATAAAGCTTCTTGGCATGCCATTAACCAATTGCTGATGCCAATGTATTGCCTGGAACACTTTTCTATAATAAGTAGATACCCTTGTGGGAATTAGTTCCATTTGTGCTGACCGAAATAAGTATAAGAATAGAGTGCTGACCTCCACTTTTCTAGGCCTACAGCAGTGGTTCTCGAACTTTTCCAGCCCGCGGCTCCCCTGATCCTAGTGGTCATTGGCCATGGCTCCCCATTACATCACCTCACTTCAGTTACCCCCAAAATGGGGATGAAGGTGTTATAATTTACATGAGAAACAAAAAAACAAGAGGTCAAATTTTCAGCAGAGCTGCCAGCACTCTGTGGCTGCAATCCTAACCACACTTATCTGAGAGTAAACCATTGAACACAATAGGACTTACTTCTGAGTAGACCTGGTTAGGATTGTGCCCTGAGTTTGTTAGCAGCACACCTGGAGGTTTTTGGAAAGGTACGTTTTTCTTTCTTGTAAGGGGAGGCAGAAGTGATGAAATTTGCTGGGGGAGGGGAAGACTTTGTTTTGTATGTATCTACCGTATTTTTTGCTCCATAAGACGTACCTGACCATAAGACGCACCTATTTTTTAGAGGAGGAAAACAGGAAAAAAATATTCTGAACCAAATATTTATAAAATATATAATAAACTATTTAATAAACTATAACAGAATAACATTTGAACCATGTAAAGAGAACAGCAGTCAACAGTGGCATTAAGAACCATTGTCACTGTCATTAACAAATGGAGAGACTTAAAGGTTTGAGTACTCTAGTTTTCTGGAAACCCCAAGAACTCATCATCGCTAGAGTCAGAATTTATGAAGCTCATTTGCTCACAATCACATCACTTTCTTCACTGTCTTCATATAAGATACCATCTTCACTTCCATCGAAGGCATTGCTAATGCCACATTTTTTGAATGACTGTACAAGGATCTCCTCCTTTACTGAGTCCCATGATGTTTTCACCCATTTTTTCAGAAGTCCTCCAGGACGTTTGGACCACACCTTTTCAACCCATATTCTCATTCCATTTTCATCCATCCATCCTGGCATGAAGATCCCCTCCCCTTCTTAGGGTGAATGTGAGCATAAACTGGCATGAAGATCCCCCCCTTCTTAGGGTGAATGTGATCATAAACTGGCATGGATCCTCCCCCTTCTTAGGGTGAATGTGATCATAAACTGGCATGAAGATCCTCCCCCTTCTTAGGGTGAATGTGAGCATAAACTGGCATGAAGCATAACATAACGTGCACTCTTTTTTTGCAGTATTTGCTCCATAAGACGCACACACTCCCCCACCCCACTTTTTTGGGGGGGAAAAGTGAGTCTTATGGAGCGAAAAATACGGTAATTGCAAACTGATGTGAAACTGAGACCCAGAGACTGTTTGGCTGCAATTCTAACCTCATGTTCCTGGAAGTAAGTCCCATTGAACACAATAGGACTTACTTCTGAGTAGACCTAACTAGGATTGTACCTTTTGTCTTATAATAGCCAAAGTGGGAAGTACCCCGCCCCCCAAAAGAGGCAGGAGGAAAAAGGGGGATGGCTGAAAAGGAATGGGTATTTTTAAATTAATTTTTGGAGACAAAGCTTGACTGATCAAGAGCAGCTTTTTTTCTTTTTTGAAGGGGGAGGAAAAAGAGAGGTGAAGATCCTTGGTTAAGCTGACACAGACCCCAAGCCTATGTAGGTCTACTCAGAAGTAAGTCCCATTTGCATCAGTGGGGCTTACTCCCAGGAAAGGTGGATAGGATTGCAGCCCCCAGAGCAAGATTACAACTCACCCCCAAAGTAGATGGGGGCATGCTTTCACACATACACCCCAACATGCAACTGCCACACCTATTCCCCCCATGCAAGATGGAGGAATGCAGGCTGTGGCATTTGGACACCCCCCCCCACTAAGAGCAGGCTGGGCTCCCTCCTTCCCAAGCGGAGGAAAGTGCTACACTGCCTGTACTTACTGGTGGAGCTCTCTCTAGGTCAGGCTTTTCTCCCAGTTTGAAGCCTGCCAGGAGTGTGCCCTGTGCTGATGAGATGCAGCACCTCCACAGCTGCCCAGCCAGCCTTCTCTTGGTTTGGCGGGGAGGTTCAACCACCTCCCCCCACCATGTTTCACACCACCTCTTCACACCCTCCTCACCTCACACTGCCCCACCCACCTCATTCACAGCTGCAGAAAAGCAGCAAGTAGGGAGGCAGCATGTGCAGTTGAGCAGCTATGGAAATCTCCCCAAGATGCCTCACAACGCCCCTGGGGGTAACCACGCCTCCCTAGGGAGCCCCTAAGCGCAGATTGAATATCTCAGGCCTACAGGAATGTGCTCCTAGTTCAGATCCAGAATCCCAGTAGCTGATTAACATGAAGCTAGTTGTGCTTGAACTGTTATTTGAGGCATGGATATATTCTGTAGCTGGATTGCTTCTAAGATTTATAGCTTTCAAAGTCAGGGCTCTTATTTGCAGACTCTCAATTTATATGTGAATGGCTTGAGGTTCAGAGGAGAGGTTCCACTGTTCCTGTATCCCCTGTGTTCAGGTTTAAGGGGAGACTTAGTCTTGGCAGCTATATCTGAGGGATAAATACATATGCATTTTAGGATATTCTAAAGTAGTCTTGCATTTAGCCACCTGAGGCACTCAGCAATCCTTCCAGGCATGAAACTTGCCAGATTCACTTTTCAAGTTGCACTGGGTTTATAAGTTGCATATGAACGAGTAGGCTGCTAATTTTTACCAGCCCACAAAAGAACTGTGTATTTACCTGCCAGGCTACCTGCAACAGGTTAAAACATGTATGCACAAGGTAGGTAACATTTCACTACCAATTGGTCCAGTTTTTTCCAAGTCAAACATTATTGGCCTTTGTACTATGAACATATAAAGAAGAAACATTTTGTGAGAACTGAACACAACTTTGCAGTGCTGTAAAATGGAACCTTATTGCTTCCGTTTAATTTCTCATTAATACATTCTCATTAATTTCTCTTAATACATTGTCTTTTCTCTTGCTTTTCTCTTAATCTCTTTGAGTATTCCTGTTCTTGCTTCTAGTTCAAACTTTATTCATTTGTGAAATCTTGAGACTTGTATGGTGACAATGATACATTTTAAAAATGTTGTTCAGAGTATCATAGCAAAGTCATATTGTTTAAAGGATTATTATGTAGTATAAAGTCTCAATATAGATTTAATTTGTGTGTGAAATTGCAATTTTAAAGTTTAAAGTAACCATGGAGACCAGAAATAATTAATAAGCCCATGATTCACACCCAATTACCTAAGGCAGTGTTGTTGTCTCCTAGGTAAACTAGGCTCTAATGAGGGCTTACTGAATTTCCTTAAATAATGCTGCTATTTAGTTGTTGCACCAGCTGCTTTCAACTTTAGATCTTTATTCTTAATCTATGCTTGCCATGATAGCAGCATATGTACTCACATGGTTTGGCTAGGGCTGGGATAGAGGTCCTTAAACCTTTAGTTTTGTAAGCAACTCATACATTTCTGGCTTGGGAATTTGGAATATAGAAAAGGCTATAAATCCTTAAACAAATAAATCATAAAGCAAAACCCAGTCTCTGTTGCTATGGCAGATATTCTTTTTTCAAAATACTTTGTAGAAATAATTTTGGGGTGGGGTAGGTCTTTCCAAATACTTAAGCATTTCTGTGCTTGTGCAAAATCTTGGAGTATGCAGAGTCCTCCTTAGGCTTCTCTTACATAGTTACTTGGCATAATCTGTTTAAGGATGCAATCCTAACCCACTTTCCAGCTCCGACATAAGGGCAATGCAACTTTGAGGTAAGGGAATAAACATTGCTGTACCTTGAGGAGGCCTCTGTGATTGCCCCCCAACTGCAGGATGCAGCACATGCCCCACTGGCACAGCTATGCCAATGCTGGAAAATTGGTTAGGATTGTGCCCAAAGTCTTTTTGGAAAATACTTCTTGGGAGGTGAAGAGATTTCACCTTGATAGGAGGGTGGTGACCAGAAAAACACATCACTCAAATGAGCCAGTTGGGGTATGAGTAGTATGGAAGAAACTTTGTGCTTAAGTGCTATCTAATATGTATTAAATGCTGTCTAATATTGCTCATTTGCTCTAGAAACTCTTTAATCTAGGGAGCAAGGCCATGACAACAAGGTACTTTTTGTAATGGCTGTCTTGGTTCTATAGGGAATATGGGATTCTAAGAAAATGTTTCAACCTAATTGTTTCATATATCTGTGACAGCTGATGGGAACAGCTTGCATGAGTAGTGTTGGGACAGAGCAAATAGAAAATGTGGTGCCTGACAAAGTGAATGGGGGTTTGTGGCACCTGACTCCTTAGAGAGAAGAGGTGTGGTCTGGAGGTATAGTCTAATGGTTGAGCTGCCAGTGCTGCCTGAATGGCTAAGTAGGATAATTCATGTTCATGTTTCTGGATGGGAGATGGAATGCCAGGCTGTGACAAGCTACTGTACCTGCTGTGGCAGGACCAAGGTGACCAGATGTCATAACTGCAAAAGAGGACAAGGCACCCCAAAATGTAGGACATGATAAAATAAAAGCTAAAAACACTTGTGTATTGATTTCATGTGGTTAATTTAAGCACTGTATTACTTATCAAATTTAAAACTATATTACATATAATTTATTAATTACAAGAAAGCTATGTGCTGCCTGCAGGGGCCTGCTCACGGGGAACAGGAGAACATTTAGGTTTTTTTCCAGGACAAAAGACTAAAAAAGAAGACATATTCTGGAAAAAGAGGACATCTGGTCACCCTGGGCAGGACAGAGTTGAGAAAGAGCTGATTACTGCAGTGAGTATGCGATGGCCAGCCAGCAAGAACAGAAACAACCTTGAGGACGTGTCCAGGCTTATGGTTTACTATTCCAGCTGAACCTCAATGGCACACAGCCTGAAAAGAGAACCACATTGTGAAGGCAACATCTGGTGACTGAAGGATCTTGAATAATCAGAGATCATATTGTGAAAACCCAATTGAAAAATGGTGGTTTAGACTAGCCTGGCCATGTGAATCATCTTGAATGCTGTCTAAAAAAACAGATATGGTATATAAATACCTGTGGGTGAGCAGATGGGCAAGCCCCTATCCAAACCTTACATTTGATTTGGGTCCTGGTTATTAGCTTTACTTGCATGCCATCGTTCTATTAAGTGTTTCTGAGAGTTCCTAACAGCAGATCCATGGTAGGTTAATAACCTAAGGAGGAATGACTGCCTCTTCCAAATAGCGGTAAAATACTATTGAGTTTCCATACCTGTTCCTTTTAAGTTCTTGACAATAAGCAGCTGTTCGTTTTTGGCATGTGTAAAATTCAGGGTGTGGTTCTAAAATATGCAGTCTTATGTTACTGACACTAATGCAACTTTTATTTAAAAATCAAAACTTAATTTGAATCTGGCATTTTATTTAAGCCTCTAGAACTTAAAGAAATGTATGTAAGTAGAATCTGGTCAATTGGAGATAAACATGCTGCTCTTCCAATAAGCTTGGCATAAAATTTAGTATTTTAGAAAATCAACTTGATGTAGAGATGATGTTGCTACACATTTGTTTTAAGTTGCTCAACTTGAGTTGGAAAGGAAATCAGACTAGGTTTACACTGATGATTTGAATACAAGAAAAGTAATTTCATTAATGCTTTTTTGTTTGTAAAATCTGGAACTTGTGACAAACCATCTGTTGCCCTGGAATAACTCCCTAATTCATTTAAACTGTTTTTGTTTACACATTCAAGCAGTGAATCAGTTTGAATTGCGGGGAGAATGTCAGTAAAACATTACTTCCTGCTCACAACTTGGAGAACTCCTGTCTCTAACAGCTCTGTAGCTGTAGTTTGCCCTGTTCTGCTCCTTCCCATTTTTAGTTGTCTACCATGGTCTTCTGAAGAGAGTAGGACTTTCATTATGCTTCAGCAGAAGGTGGGGGTGAAGAAGTTATAGCTGCATCTTGCTTCACAATTGTAGGGCAGTTACATGGGAGGATTCTCTGTAATATAGCTTGTCAGAAACAGAGCTTTTACTTTTATCCTGAGAGAAATTATGTAATAGAAGGGATGTTCACTAAAATGTAACGGTTAGAGCAGTGCAAAGTTTCCTGGGGGAAAAATTACCCCAGAAGGAGTGTAACAGCTTTCTAATTCCTTGTTCATGTAGGCAAGAACTTTGACCTTGCTGGTAGCCATTTGGTATGTTCCATGATGGTCTGTTACCTTATAGCAGATAACAGACCTGCTGTTTCTTTTGAGGAGGATGTGCTACTCTGAAGTATGTGTTGGAATATTTAAGAGAATGTGATATAAAATTTATGAATTTACTATAATCCAAAGTGAGAAGCTTGTTGAAACCCATGTTCTGTAGCTTTTGTTGCAGTGCATAATGCAGTAATGGTACTGATGTTCTGGTAGTCATTTCAGTATAATTTATACAAGCTGCTTTGGTTTAGTCTGATGTATATCTTAAAAGCATATCATTCTGTAGAGCAGGGATCCATAACATAGGTCAACACATTTTGCTGTCTTAAAAGTTAAACTTACTCCTTGGTATATTTGGGGCACTGATTGGAAAAATGGTACCTGTCACATTTATCACCCAGAGAGTCAGGGAATGATTAGGCAAACTTCCAAACCCTGGCAGGATGCAACCTGCACCCTCTTTTACCAGCCTAATCCACCTAACCTTTGAGGATAATGTGATCCACTTATAATACCATAAGCGCCCAGATTCTTTTGAAATACATTCCCTTGGTCAATAAAATGGATTGCACTTAAGCTTCAAAATAGAGACCTTTATTACAAGGAAAGGTTAGTTCTTAAGGCAGCCCTTGTTGCTCCGTAAACATTAGTATCATGCATTTACAGTAGCATACAAAACAGGAAAAGTTAGCTAGCATATCTACAGGATAGTAAGGTTACTGAGTTACCAACATTGCAGGACAGTCAGCAACATAGTAGACCAGTGGTTCTCACATATTTAGCACCGGGACTCACTTTTTTAGAATGAGAATCTGTCAGGAACCACCGGAAGTGATGTCATGACCAGAAGTGACATCATCAAGCAGAAATTTTTTTAACTATCCTAGGCTGCAATCGTACCCAGGAGTAAGTTCCTTTTACTATCATTGTTAAAAGAATATGCAGAGTACCTTGTTAAAAGTACAGGTCTATAGCAGTTCCCCAAATGCAGTCACATACCATGGTAGTATCAAGTCTAATATATTAAAAATAAAATATTGAAATGAATGGGGACCCACCTGAAATTGACTTGCGACCCACCTAGTGGGCCCCAACCCACAGTTTGAGAAAAACTGTAATAGACCATCAGTTGCCTTCTAACATGCTCCAGCATCAGGAGTGCTAAACTATGTTTTCTCTCTTCTCTGTAAAGCTATGCTCAGGTTTTATACTCCAAATCAGGTGTACCCAAACCCCAGCCCAGGGGCCACTTGCAGCCCTCAGGGGCTCCCAATCAGGCCCCTGGGCAGCCCCCAGTCTCCAATGAGCCTCTGGCCCTCCAGAAACTTGCTGGAGCCCATGCTGGCCTGATGCAACTGCTCTCAGCATGACAACTGTTCGACCTCTCACCTGAGCTGCGGGACGAGGGTTCCCTCCATTACTTACTGTTTCACATCTGTGATTCAGCAGTGGCAGAGAAAGAAAGGCTGGCCTTGCTTTGTGCAAGGCCTTTTATAGGCCTTGAGCTACTGCAAGACCTTCATTCATTCATATAAGTTCCATCTCTAATAAATTCATTTATGTAAATTTATTCAAATTTTAAATGTAAATTAATTCTTTTTTTCCTTGGCCCCCAACACAGTGTCAGAGAGATGATGTGGCCCTCCTGCCAAAATGTTTGGACACCCCTGCTCCAAATCATGCCTGGATAACCTCATGTCTTCTACCTAGCAACCTGCTTGAAATCTCTCTTAAAGGAAAAGGTCACTTGCCCAACCCTGTGACAGCACCAGTTTTGCCCTATCATGACTAGGTTTGGATATACGGCATAGTGAATTGTTCAAGCAGCTTCCTTATGAGGAAGCCTATGCCATCGCTTCCCATGGCAGTGTGTGTGTTTGCCATCATCATAGTGATAAAATGACACTCAAACTTGTACTTACAGAATGGTGTTCGTAATGCAGGTATTCTGATGGTGTATCCATTCTTCTCAGATAACAAGTAATGATATGGCATCTGCTACTGATTTATTGGAAACCAGTGGAAAAAAGGCCATTTCGTCTTTCTTCTCTGAAGGCTTTAGTGTGAACCATTTAGCAACCACATTAATAGCTTTCAGTTGAGGCAGTGTGGTCTCTGTGATCAACACAACAAGCAGTGTGCTGGCAGCTTTCATAAGGTGGTGTTTGATAAATTTGTTTCAGTTTGCTCACCTTTAATTTATCCAATGTCAACAGATGAATTACTTATACCTTGATTTGTTAAATATCCTCTACTAAAATTGCAGGCTTTCTGAGAGACTTCCTGCTTATTTTAAAACTGTTTCCTGTAGTGAATGGATCCAAACATCTGTGCCATTGATATCCTGTCTTCATAACAAGTACTTTTGTAATGAGGTTGTAGCCATTGCACAATAAAATATTTGTAGTATTGTGCTGTCTGAGAGCGTATATTGAATAGGTTAGTATATAATTATACAGTATATAATTAAATCATGTACTATTTTTCAGTGTTGTGTTTCTTAATGCTGTAAAACCAGAGCTATGGTCTGATTTTCCTGATTTTCCTGATTACTGATTCCAGTAATGTTCTAGTCAATCTCTTCTCATAAGTGGGGTTAGGTTCTTGGGTCTAGGGTTCAGACAACTTTTCAAATGTTAACTGATCACTAAAAGTTTGATATCAAAGTAATATCCTGTGTGATTAACTTTATCATCCAATAATGTGTTATATCCTGGGAATCCACAAGTGGGTGGAAATGCCTGCTTTGGCAAACCACCTTGGATACTGCCAGTCTAGCAAAGGATATTGACTAACTACTTTTGAATACTTGACATTGCTGGGATATCAGAGGGTAACTTATGGTATTGGTAGAAGGTAAACATGAGATTTTAAAAGAGCCAACTGCAGTTGCTTTAATTGAAACTGAATTTATGTTCCTTTTGACCTTTAACACAGAGGTTTCTCTTTGGTTGTATAGCTTTATGTGGTATGCTGCTGCTATTGCTAGATTTTACAGCACCTCAGGTTAAGGTGACTCCAAAAAACTACACAGTATAAATTGACAAAAAACAAACCTCTTCTAAAGGAAAGACTTGTCTATTGCAACCAGCTTCACAGCAGTTACTCTGGAACCATTTCACTGATGCTATAAAGTTTTTTTTGAAGGAGAGCTACAATTAAATCCCTTACCATCAGTGAAGAGATGATTTCTATGTATTCTTTTTAAGATGTACTTTGGAGCAGTTTAAAAAACATATAGCAGCTTGGTTGTTGATTTTATATAATGACTCATTGACTGAAGACTTCTGGCTCTTCCCCATCTATTTCTAATAAGAATTTGGGACTGCTAAAAAGGAATATAGGCTGAGTTGGATCACAGAGTTATATGGCTTACTTTTATAAATCAGAAGTCTTTGCAAAAAAGTCTTGTATGAAGAGTAACACAATGAGAAATTTTGTCAACAGAAAAGACAGCCTCTCTAGAAGTCCTCTAATAGTCTTTTGTAGAAGTCTTAGAAGTCATTTACATTGTACAGATAGTATAACTAATACATACTGAAAATTCCCAGTACTGCTTCAGTCTTGATAGAGATCATATGCTGAGCAGTGCTGTTTAACCCAGGACTTAACAAAATTTGCTTTGATATAGGAACCAATCCAAAATTTAAAAGTCGGGTGAATTTTTCAACTTTGAAGGTTTTATGTTTTATTGGCAAAAAACTTCACCTGCCACCAGTTAATGTTATAAATTAGGTTTTACATAAACAAACGTAGGAAAGAACTTTGTCATATGTAAGATTCTGATGTGAAACATGTACACACCTATCTCTGCTTCTTTCTCTTGTGTACCTCTCTTGTGCACTCATTTTTCCTTGCACTGTAAATCAACACATGGGTCAGGTGCTGTACTTGTTGCTTTGTGTCATGCCCAAACAAATGCCCACCACACCATGATATATGTGATCACAAATGTCACTAAAGAAAGAATTCAGCAGTCAGATATGCTCCCAGTGACTAGTAGTTGAGTTACTCAATCACTGCTAAACCAGGATTTTCAAAATAACAGGCATGAAAAGTGTAGTTAAAATTTATTGTGATAGTATAATATGAAGGTGAATGAGCTGGGGAGAACAAAGTATGTAACCAGGCCGGCCTAAGGAGCTGTGGGGCCCAACACGAAACATTTCTGCAGGGCCTCGCCCCAGTCACTAGGTCGAATGCAGCGACGTGTGTGGCTGATGGCACTCCACACAAAGTATGGCACTCGTGACATGATGACAGCATTGCCAACTGTTTCTGGGGAACCTCTTTTGGGCCATTCGGACCCAGAGCCAGGTGGGAGGGCCACATGGCAGTGGCTGCTGTGGCGCTCAACCAATTCAGTCCAATTGGCTGAAATGCCCGCCTGTGTGCCTCTATTGTTTAGGGTCTAAAAAGAAGTGAATTATTGTTAAAAACACTAGGCAAAGTATCATCTGCCTTGATGACATTTCTAGGCATCATGGTGACCTGGCTCTTGGGATTTGTTCATACTTCACCAGCTGCATACTTAAAATTAGTCCTATGCACTGTGTTGAGTCCCTATTATTTCATTCTGGAAAGAGATTAGTAAGTTGTAGATGTATTTGGAAACTTGTTAAATCTTGTTATCTATTCACAAATGTCATGCCTTATGTTGAGACTGTGCCATAAATAAATAGTATAAATTCAGTATTTTAAAGGGTGTAACTGTCTTCCCTGTTCCCAAATATTCTTGGATGGATCAAATATAGGGCAAAATGGGGGAGCAAGCTAATACTGTTTAAGCAATATTCTTTGTGGAGGTGAGGGTAGTACAGTGGTCCCTCATCTGCAGATCCCCAGGTCTCGGGGGAGATTCTGCTGCTCCCGGGGTTGATTTCCGGGTGATGCTGAGACCTGTGGCCTCCCCTTGCCCCTAGTGTTCCCAGTGGAAGTTTTTGGAAATGCTTCCATGATTCATTATTGGCTGGGCTAGTGCCAAGGGAGGGTGCCACAACCTGGAAGTGGCTTAGAGGAGTGCCAGAGACTGCTCTGTGGGGAATGCAGTTTTTTTACTTGAATGTTTTTAAAGCAAACTTGACCATCTACAAATTTGACGTTCGGGGGAGGGGGTGTCAGGGAACGGAATGCCTACAGATGCTGAGGGCCTACTGTACTCATATGTTTTTTATAAGGATCTGGAGTGGAAGAGGATGCACCAGACTGAAAGTTATTAAAACACTGTTCCTGCAGTATTTGTACTACTTCAAGGATTTTAAAATCTGGATTATTTTATTATGTACTTATTTGTTAGTTGAAAAGAGGCCTTCCAATCCAGGAGTAACCAGCAATGATGTCCACTCCATTATGTCATTGCCAGTTACTTCTGGTGGTGCTTTGAATAGCTGGATCATGTGAAGTGGTACAAATGGAGGACAAACGTTGAGAAACACTGCTATAGGGGCTTTGATAATTGAAAAGACATCTTGGCTCTTAGATTGTAATAAAAGAAGACTATTGTCTGTTTTTGTCTTAGGTGATTCAAAGGTAATGAGCCATTGTGTTTGCAGGAAAGATGGTTTAGTTTAATTGCTAATAACATGATTGGAGATGGCTGGAGAGTTTTGTGCCACATCTTGTAGATATTTAAATTGAATAATCCTCAGCATATAAATCTGAATGAATTAACTGCTCAAGTCTCTAGCAAACTGATGGCATAAAATGTACATACTTTGCAGATAATCCAGTTTATGACTATTCCTCCTTTTGGTTCAGTAATGCTCCATAGTATGTTAAAAGGGGAGCTGTTTGCTCAGTTATCATATTTGTAACTGGAAAAGACATCTGCATTAGGGTTTTATGACATGAAGTACCATATCCTAGACTTTGTCAGTGGGAACTGCCAGACAGAAGACGAGAAACTAGAGCAATTGTAGAGCAAACATCCTCCTTTTAATGTAGCTTAATCCTGGTCTGTGTTCACTTTCACAAAAGCTGCACTCTGAATGTCTAAGCTGCTTAGTCATTGGATATCCAACACTTGCTGTACATGGATGACTGCCAAGGCAGTTGAACATCTAATGTAATTGGAAAGAATAATTGTGATCTTTATTCTTTAAAACCTTCTCAGATTGCTTTTGGAAAACTTCAGTAAGGCTTTCATCTTTTTTTATAGAAGAATTGCAGAGTGCATGCTCCGTGTGTGGTTGCATGGAAGAATGTGCTGTAATATCAAAGAAGCCAAGATCATGTTTCCTTTCCCTACTTTTCTCCATATCTGTTCTATTTTGTGTCCAGAGTAGAAGTGGTATTTGACACAGTTTAGAAGCCTAATTTTATTTCATCTCCTGTGGGAAAATGCACATGTGATAGGACATATTTGGCTGCTCAGGTACAATTGAGCAGCTACTACTGCCTATTTTCATCACAACTGTGGGTTTAAAAATTTGTCATTTTAAAATCAGTTTGCAATTCATCATTGGAACTTGACTTCTCATGCAGAAGAATTTGCATATATGTGGACTCCTGAATTGGAGTCCCTTGAAGAAGAATCTTAGGCTCTTAAACCAGAAAGACAGTTATGCTTTTATTTAATTTACCTTTTCTGTGTAGCTAGTCAAAAGATATATGTAGATGAGTTCACAGGTTGAGTTTGTAAAGCAATGTTTGCAGAACTTATTAACTAATAATCAAAGGGACCACAAAGGCAGCTTACAATAGTTTAGTATAGCAAACATATCCAAATGCATTTTAAAATTTACAGCAATAAAAATAAAATGCAAGAGCTGACACAGAATATTAATTTAATTACTATAATAATTCAATGTGATAGGCTTATAAATCATAGAAAGCTGCTTTCTACTGAATCAGACCATTGTTCCTTCTGGTTTTGACTAGCAACCGCTTTCCAGGTGTGTTCAGATACAGCCGTACCTGGGATTGTCAGAGACTGAATTTGTGCCTTTCTGCATGCCAAGACAGTACTGTATTGACTGAGCTGTGGAGGTTTCCCAAATGGGAAGTTTTAAATTCTGAATTAAATCTTGGGTATCAGATGGATAACCATTGGCACAGGTATTGGATTACGTCTAGTGTAAATGCTTGGCTATGAACAGTCAGGCACCACACTGTGAGCAGCCTTCCATCTTTCAATAGCTGAGAGATATTTTGAACTGCTTCTAGTATACTGTAGAAAAATTATGCTTTTAAACTTTTAAATTGCAAGTCCAGCAATTGCAAAGTAAGTGACAGCTGAGCAGAAGTTGGAGTGGGGTCTTGAGGAATGTGGCACGGGGAAGGGTCTCAAAAAGTGATACTTGGAATTCAGGTGTCAAAATGTTTCAGTATGTTAGTCTATAAGATATTGGGAGAGTGTACATTCCATGTAATCCAGTTCTTTAGTCACAGCCTTCCATCTTGCTTTGTTGGAGAATAGTTTTATTTTTTTGCAGATTTTGTATATTTTGGTTTTTGTATGTTTACAGAATTGGGAAGTGCAGAAAGCAGTACATAAGAACATAAGAACAGCCCCACTGGATCAGGCCATAGGCCCATCTAGTCCAGCTTCATGTATCTCACAGCGGCCCACCAAATGCCCCAAGGAGCACACCAGATAACAAGAGACCTGCATCCTGGTGCCCTCCCTTGCATCTGGCATTCTGACATAACCCATTTCTAAAATCAGGAGGTTGCGCATACACATCATGGCTTGTACCCCATAATGGATTTTTCCTCCATTACGTGATATTTTATTTTCATTATCACCAAAAAATCCCATCTCTACTTATAATTTTTATCTTTTTTATAATTGAAATTGTACCCAAGAAGGCACAGCAGCCCTGCTGGGGAACAGGAAGAATGGAACAATATGGGTACTTCCCCCCCCCCCCCCGTACATAGTAGACAGCTTGCGTGTACTGTACCACTTTTTACTGCAGTGGTTCACATGATTGAATATTCCTCCATTCAAAAAACACGCCCTTTACACACGAAGCAAGATGTCAGGCTAGAGCCCCTCTCCCTCTTTTTGTCCCCTCACGTTAATTTCCTTTCCTCAATGCATGAAGAAAGTGAAAAATAGAGGAGCCTGTATATAGCTAGTAAACTAGCTTTAGATACACTCATCTGTTATTCACTTTCTTCACACTACACTTATTGAAAGGAGTGTGGCAGTATTCCTTTATGGGTTCATCCCGTGGTGTTCCCATAACGTTTGAAGGCCTGCAGCCATGTTCAGGGGGCTAACTTCTATGAGAGAGATCCACATTGCAAAGCTCCATGAAATGGAACCACGTACAAGAGCCCTTGCTGCACTAGTGCAACAATTGGAATACACTTTCAGATATCGTGGTCTCTGTTCCAGGATCCCCATGGTTACTGACTTCTGTAGATACTGGGGTCTATGGAAAGTACTGGCCTTCTGGTTGCATCTGGCAGGTGCCAGAAAGGCACTTTCTGACTCCTCCTGGAGGCTTTCTGAGGCCCAGGGAGGTCATGAGTGGTCTTCCCACACCTCAGAACACCTTGGTCACATCTGGGAGGTTGTGTGAAGCCCTTGACCTCGCTTGTGGGTCAGCACCTGCACTAAGTCAAATCCACAGGTGGTGAACCTATGGAAAGGGGGGGGTCCACCATATTCAAGTGGCTTTTGCTACATTGAAGGACTGTGGTTGCTTGGTTCATTATTTTGTCCAGGTTCTTCAGTATGTTAAATGAAATTTAAACAGAATTTGTTTTCCTTACAGGGTGTGAGAGCTGAGCAATGAATAAATTACGGCAGAGCTTCAGGAGAAAGAAAGATGTCTATGTCCCCGAAGCCAGTAGGCCACATCAGTGGCAGACAGATGAAGAAGGTGTTCGGACTGGCAAGTGCAGCTTCCCGGTTAAGGTAAGCACATCTTCCACTTCAGAATCTACAGTGAATTTCCAATGAAATTCTGCAGTGAATTTTAGCTGGGGTCATGCTAAAAATAGTTATTTACAAAAATTGTTTATTTGGTGTAGTCATGTTTAAAATACTCATTTGCAGCCGGTTTCTTGGAGTACTTGGGCATTTAATTATTACTAGGGAAGGGTATGTCAATATAATCTTAGTTGATTAAACTTATGAGTTTTATTTGACAGTTTAAATCTGCCTGAATTTGCACATGAATAAAACAAGTTGACTCCTTGAAGTCAAAGTAGCTGACATGGTCAAACTGAGGAAATGGGAGAGGCACATGCTTAATGCTTTCAAAAAGGGATAGAAGTGTCCTCCTCCCAGACTGATAGTTCTGCTTCGTCATGACGACTGTCTTGGGGAAAGAGAGTGCCATTATAAGAGGGAAATGACCCTTTGGAACCCATTCCTTCAATGATGAACCTATATCCTCTCATGCCAAAACTTGTTCCCTGGAAATAGGAGGCTCTTAGTAGTGGATAATTTACTTATGAATCTAGGCAGATGAATTTGTGATGGACCTCTAAACCACATGGTGCCTACCTGCTGCGAAGATTGTGGATGTCACACCTAGATGAACTGGTAAACTATACTAGGGATTAGGCAGTGGTTATAGCTCATGTTGACACCAGTAATGTTGGGAAAGCTGTTGTTGAGCTGTCCTGGAAGCCAAATTTAGACTGCTAGGTAGACTACTGAAGGCTAATCTTTAAAGTAACATTTTTTGAAATTACCTGTTGTACGCTTACATGCACACAGCCAGCTATATAGGCAGACCTGTTGGTCTCAATGTTTGAACGAGATGTGGTCTCAGGCAGAAGAATTTGGATTGCTTAGGTATTGAAGAACATTTTAGGACAAACTGAACCTGTACAAAAGGGATGTTCTCCACTGGAATCAAATAGACTGCTTGCCCTTAAGGTCAAAAAGCTTGCAGAGAATCTTTTAATTCTCTGGGGAAGCTGACAGAAGCTGGACAGCATCTGGTTCAGATCACACTGTCCGTAAGGGTTGAAGGTGTACAAATCTCTAGAGCAGGGGTCTCCAATCCCCAGCCTGGGGGCCAGATGTGGCCCGCAGCAAGCCTCTTTCCGGCCCTCGGCCAGCCTCCTGTCCCCTGAAAGCCTCTGGTCCTTTCAACTGAACATGACCAGAGCTGTGCTCTGATTGCATCTGGAGGGTGTTCTGAGGGCCGGAGAGGCTAAGTGAATAAGCCCACTCATTCATTTATTCATTCATCTAAGTTCCATCTTTCTTTCTTTCTTTCTTTCTTTCTTTCTTTCTTTCTTTCTTTCTTTCTTTCATTAATTAATTAATTAATTAATTAATTAATTAAATGTTATATTTAAATTTTTTAATTATATTATAAAATGTTATATTTAAATTTTTAATTAATTAATTAATTAACTAATTAACTAATTAAATGTTATATTTAAATTTTTTTCTGGCCCTCAGCACTGCGCCAGATACTTCATGTGGCCCTGTGACCAAAACGTTTGGAGACCCCCTGTTCTATAGCATCCAGAAGGATGCAGTTTTTGGAAATGGGCATATGACAGGACAGCCAGTCAAAGAATGAACCTTGCTGAAGGGGAATAAGCATTGCTTCTGCAAAGGTGTGCGCAAATAATTGTGCCATTACTCAGATTTAAAAGTTCTGTAACTCTTCCATGCTCATCGGAAATGGATAGGTTTTGTGCAAAGTTACAGAAAATTGCTAAGGCAAAAATGGGACAGCATTAAGGTTGCTTATTGTTAGTCTCTTTAGTGGATAACTGAATTTTTTCATGTTGCTTTCTGTCTTGAATCACTTGACCAATGAATAACAGTAACTATTTAAATGGTTGTCCAAGCCTATTGGGTGCTAGCAGAACAGTTCCCTTTGCAACTTTTGGGCATACTCACTAACCCTTCAACTGTCTGATCTGTGTCGTGTGCTGCTACTCAGTTCCTCTTGATTCTAAACCATGACTTTTGGGGAGCATTGGTAGGAAGAAGTAATATTGCCAACCCACCAAAATTGGGCTGGAATCTCCAGGAATAAGTCTCCAGGTGACTGTTAAAAATAATTATGGAATTTAACAGAACCTTCTTGACTTTGGGACATTAGCATGTTGGATTCTGGGAGAATATCTCCAGGAACAGCTTCTATCAGAGTTGATAGCTCTAGTGCTGAAGGTGGCTTACATGTGCATAGGTTGCATGCATGTGAACTCAGAATGCAGCTTGGTGCTGCTCACATGGTGCAGAGTGTCTGGATCCTGTTGTTGGAAGTGAGTTCTTGATGAATAGCTGGAGTCCTTGATGAATAACTGATCAGCTTGTGGGAGGAGCCACTTCTCTTAGCTTGGAGGGGTTCACTTGAGTTCATTCTGGGCCATTGCTCTTACGAGATGCCTGTACAACTGTGAGCAGATGAATGAGCTCACAAACAAGAAGAGTTAAAAGGAATAATTGAGTTTGATGTGGGAGTTGCGTAGGAAGTATTTGGGGGAGTCCAGAAATTGCTGCTGGTGTGTCTGTAGCTTCAAGCAACATGGCCATACAGAAGTGTAAAAGTGACCTATAGGGTGTGTCTCATATTTTTTCCCTATTCAAGAGGATATGAATTATATCTGTTGCAAGTGCAAGATAGTTTCTTTGTTGAAGAAGATGATCATTGGGCTTGATGCATACCTTTTTAACATTATGATTCATTTAAGAAGATGAAGAGTTCCCCAGCAAGATGGAAGAAACTTTCCAGGAAGGGAAACAGAACGGAAGGTTACTCCTTAGGAGAGTGGGTGACTAAGCTTTCTGAGAGACAAGTCATAATGACACTAGGGAATTTCAACTATTCTGACGTTTGCTGGCAGTCTAACTTGGCAAAGTGCCCAATCCTGTCCAACTTTCCAGTGCTATTAGAGCCATGAAAACAGTGCCTGTGCTGCATCTTGTCTTGGGGAGTGGCTGAAAGGTAGGCTGCCTCAAGAGTAAGAGAAAATTTGCTCCCTTACCCTGGAGCTGCATTTCGGCTGCATCAATGCTTGAAAGTTATATAGGATTGGCCCTAAGAGTAGGAGATCCAGTAAGTTCTTGAATTGCTGACAACTTATTTATTTTGAGAAAGTAGAGGAAGGAGCAAGGGGGGTCAACCATCCTGGACTTTACTTACAAGGATGAGTTTATCAGTTAAATGAAAGTGGCTGCGATTTTGGTGAAAGGAATTTTTTTATCTTGGAATTTTTGATTTATCAAGGTAAAAGAAAACTAAGAGTAACTCGATATATAACTTGAGTTTCAGGAAAGCTGATTTTAATTGACTGAGAGGACAATTATCCATGAGAAAATAGTCTAATAGGATGGGATATCCAATCCAAATCAATAATCTTTATCGGCATACATTGGGACATTTTGGAAAACACGATAGTAAAGACACAATCACAGACTGTTCCTTAACTGTGCAGTTGTTGTTTTGGGATTTTATTTGAAATATACCCTGCCTTTTTCCTCCTCCTAGGAAGGCACTCACAGCAGCAACCAACATATTGTACTAAAGTGGTATGATGTATGATGTAAAATAGTAAAAAGAAAACTCAACACAATAGGTAATCAGTTCAGAAAGCAGACAGGGCCTTCACCAATTTTGGCAGCACTTGCATAGATGTGTAGAATATGTGCTACCCTAACTATAGTGGTGCTATACAAGCAAATTCTGTGAATCTGACTGGGATGCTCTTTTTTAGGCTGTCTGACTGCTGGTTAGCTTATTCATCATGTTATAGGTACTTGGGAAACCCCTTTTCTATAGCAAAGACTGTTGTCGTCAGTCTTCCAGACCACCATTATTGGTGTCTTCCCTTGTAGAGATGTGATTTTCTTCCTTATCCTCACTACTAGTTTACTGAACTGAAATTCAATACTATTTTAAATGCTTGCTTGGTTTCAGTGTGTTGCTTGGTGGTTTTTTTACAGCACCGTTGGTTCAGGTATGACATTGTTTAGGACTAGTAAACACTGCACTTCTGACTTAGTGCGACAGTGGTGTTTTATATTGTAACAGTATCAGTGGTCTTTCTGGTGGCTTTCACCAGTGGAACACTGACATCTTTTGTAAATATGCACACACCGGGGCTTAATTGAGATTCAGGAAACCATAAATAATACACAGTTGTCTGGTAGTGGAAGTTCTCAAATGACGAAACTAGAAACTTGCACAAATCTATAATAAGGCTGCCTGCGCAAGCTTGTAAGTATAATGTTAAAAATAGGGGAACTAATAAAACCTGCTTCAAACCTATCAAAATCAGTAAGTTCGCCAGAGGTAGGAGGGCCATTAAATGATGTAACATTCAAAGAAAGATAAACTGATTTTGATTTGCTCCTTTTTTCTTGATTTGTGTTTTCAGGAAAATGTGGTGGATAATTTCGTCTGCTATAAAAGTGGTTCTCTTCCCAGAGGCTGATTTTGCTCCCCCATTTTGCTCATTTTACTTTTCACTGTGAGACATTTTTATCTAGGGAAGGTTTTAAGTTGCCACTTGGGGAGATCTATTCTGTACACATTTGCTGCTGGATTATTCTCATTTCTGTTCTATTTTTATTATATTATTTATGTACCACTTTTCAACAGGAGTAGTTCCCAAAGCTGTTTACATAGTAAAATAAATCAATAGATGGTTCTCTGTCCCCAAATTGCTCACAATCTTTTTAAAATTACTTTGCAGTGATTTTTTGATAAAGTGTTTTGGGTGTTAATTTTATAATGGAAAGATATTTTAGGAATGTTTTGGTAATTGCTTGTAGTTTGTACTTTCTGGGCACCACTTGAAGTGATGAAGGTTGAGGGTCCTGGGCATCTTCTCAAAGTGACCACTAGTGAGTGGGCAAGGCCTATCAAAGCATCATGTTTGGTGCAGCCTGTTTCAAGATGGGCACCTGTGGGGGAAAACCAGCATCCCAGGCTTGATTAGGCACAGTGACTGCAGCTAACTGACTACACTATTTGATTCTGTCAACCACAACATGCAATTCTAGATTTGAAGCATTAAGCAACCAAGAGATGGCACAGACTGCTAGCCCAATACCCAGCTATTGGGGCAATGTTAACCCAAGAATTCAAACCTGTAGTAGACCTGTTAACAAAAGACCTTACCACTTGGCGGGGAAAACTAGAAGTTACTGATAACTGTTGGAATTTATTGACAGGACTTCCACTTCTGTCCCTTAGACTTCTAGTCTCTGCAGAAATGAATGGTCAACATTATCACTTGGAAGCACTCTGTCATGCTGAATTGAGTTTGTATAGCCTGTTATACCAGGTTGCTCATGGCATTGAGACAGCAAAGACAACCACAGGTGTGTAACTGCAGGAAAAACTCAAGCTAAGTCCAGCCAAATTGGACTAGAACTTTTTTCGAGTCCACTCTGTACCATCAATGATGACAAAGGAATACTTTGCCACCACTGCCTTGGTTGGTGGTAGCCATTGAATTTTTTCAGTATGGTGCGACTTCTCAGCATGATCTTGAGGAATAATCTGAAGTTCTTTACTGTAACTTCTGTTAGTCATTTTAAAGACAATAAAACCAGGGGAGGGGAGAGATACCACTAACTGGAAGTGTTTCTCCAAAGCATCCATGAGGCATTCTGATCTCCTGGATGCTTTGGAGAGGCACCTCCAGTTGTTGGCATGCCCCTCCCTTGATTTAATTATCTGTGGAATTCAGTATCTGCAAGGGGTCTAGGAACGATCGCCTCAGGGATACTGAGGGCCCACTGTTTCTTAATTCAAAAGGGAATGTGTAGACGAAAAGCAGATTGCTTACTGTATCTAGTGTTCTTTGGTTATCTGCGTAGTTGCACAATCCTCATTTCCTCATAAGTTTTTTTGCTGATACCCTTTGCAATGGTTGTGAAGGAGTTGAGTAAGAAGCCCCACCCATTAAGGTATGTCCACTGAATTCCTTAAGGATAGCTGATATGAGCAAAAGTTTTCTGGCCAGAGCTCTAAAATGTCCCCTTAGCTGGCTAGGTACAGCTACCATATTAAGTCTCAGTCAGGTTAAGCAACCTATTTTT
Source organism: Tiliqua scincoides (assembly GCF_035046505.1). Classification (NCBI taxonomy): domain Eukaryota; kingdom Metazoa; phylum Chordata; class Lepidosauria; order Squamata; family Scincidae; genus Tiliqua; species Tiliqua scincoides. The sequence continues at coordinate 17,544,878 of NC_089821.1, forward strand.
TGAACTTAATTTTTCTTCTTTCAAACAGATATAGCCTTATTTCTCTCATGCAGATTATGAGTAGCAAATTATAACTTACTCATAATAGCCATAGTTGGCACTCTTAATTGCTAATAGCTTATATTTTATTCAGTTGCTTGTCTTAAATCATGTACTGTAGATTGTTTTTCCAGGACTGCTGGGTATATCTTCTCCCAGTCTTAGTGCAGTGCTAGCAAGTCCCAGACTTGCAGATGTAGTGCAACAAGTGTATAAATGGCTAATGGTGGAGAGTGTATGTAATGAGGAGTGAATGTGTCAAGGTAGGCAAAACCTGTTTACCTAGTCTCCCTTTTTCCAGTGATGAAATACTCATGTCCCTTTCTTAAAAAAAAAAAAAGACAAATCTTGTAAACAAGGTGGGCATAGCTTCACAGCAGGAAGGTTGCCTTGTGCTGTTTCTGGAAAGAGTTTGAGTACCTCAGTAGCAGAGCTGGAAAGGGCTTTTGACTTAGGGTGGAGGAGGAGGAGAAAGTTAACCATTCCACTGTCATTTTTAACTTTTCTGATACTTGTAGTGTGCTGTCATAACCCTTTCTAGGTGCCTTCATTCTAAGCTAAACAAACCAAATCCTGTGTTATCTCAGTTTAACAAAATAGCTTTCTGTTGCTGTAAATCATCAGGTGTTCTCAAGCGTTGTGTCCTGAATTCTCATTATTTACTTTAAATAGGAAAATTCCATATCACTGGTTGGATTCTGTGATCAGTGTTTCAACAGTTGCCTTTTATTCTGTTTGCAGGTAGCTTCTTTTTCTATTCAGCCTTTAAAAAGTGAAGCTTATCTAGACAATTCTTGTTTTGTGCCAAATATTTGTTATTCTCATGGCTGTAGGAAGATGGCTAAAACAACTATATTTACTTGTGTGTTAACAGTACACATTTTCTGTGTAGAGCACTAAAAAAGCTATTCAGATTCTTTCTGTAAACCATCTAAATCTAGTTGTGTCGCATAGATTGTTTCAGCATAAACGTAGGAGATGGTCTGCTTTCACCCAGTTCTGCTGAGTTCTGTGGATTAACTCTATATGGTAACAGTGCGTTTTGTGTCCCGTTTCATTGGAGTAATCATAATTCACACTAGTTGTAAAACACACCCCATCCCACCCTACCCAAATTACTTCTTGTGGTTAAACTTCATTCACTAGAATGTTCTTATTAACATACAACTCATGTGCTGTGCTGCTTGGGAGGGAGGTGATAAGACCATTTAAATATTTGTATTTTTTATTTGAACTAACACACATTGCAAAGAAAGTAAAGAGGGAAAAAATGCATTGGTATCAAGTTTGTAAATACCAATTTATAATACTTCCTATTCATACTATTCATATACTATTCCTATACTTCCTATTCATGAAATACTATAGCACAAATACATAAACAAGTTATATGGATCAATATTATTTGATCCATATAATATTATTATTATTATTATTGGATTGGTTAACAAACAAAATTCTGTTCTTAAACATTAGTCTGTGTCCATAACGTCTTTCACTTGCCCATAATATGCTTTGCTAACAGTCCTGTCCCAAATTTGCTTATACCAGTCCAATAAAGTAGATGTCTGACATGTTCTCCAGCAAATGGAAATATACATTATAGTAAAAACCAATAAATAAGAGACTGACTCTATCAGCTGTGAGTACCAAGTCCTCAACAAGCCCAAATAATTTATTCTTTGGATTATACAAAATTGTAGACCTGGATCTTGGTATGTTCCGTCAGCTTCTTGTTGGACCAGTCTCTCTTTGTGAGTCTAGAAAACGTGGTAGCTGCTTTACCGATGCGCTTGTTTAGCTCGGTATCGAGAGAAAGAGTGTCGGAGATCGTTGAGCCAAGGTACACAAAGTCATGGACAACCTCCAGTTCATGCGCAGAGATTGTAATGCAATGAGTCCACATCCTGAACCATGACCTGTGTTTTCTTCAGGCTGATTGTCAGCCCAAAATCTTGGCAGGCCTTGCTAAAACGATCCATGAGCTGCTGGAGATCTTTGGCAGAGTGGGTAGTGAAGTCACGCAGACATTTCAGCTGAACTTTGGACTTTGCTCTCAATGTGGAGAGGTTGAAGAGCTTTCCATCTGATCTGGTCCAGAGATAGATGCCTTCTGTTGCAGTTCCAAAGGCATGCTTCAGCAGGACAGCGAAGAAGATCCCAAACAAGGTTGGTGCAAGAACACAGCCCTGCTTCACGCCGCTTCGGATGTCAAAGGGGTGTGATGTGGAGCCATCGAAGACAACAGTGCCCTTCATGTCCTTGTGGAAGGATCTGATGATGCTGAGGAGCCTGGGTGGACATCCAATCTTGGGGAGAATCTTGAAGAGGCCGTCCCTGCTGACCAGGTTGAAAGCCTTTGTGAGATCTATGAAGGCTATAAAGAGTGGCTGTCGTTGTTCCCTGCATTTCTCCTGCAGTTGTCTAAGGGAGAATACCGTATCAGTGGTGGACCTGTTGGCTCGGAATCCACACTGTGATTCTGGATAAATGTTCTCTGCAAGTACCTGGAGCCTCTTTAGTGCAACTTGGGCAAACAACTTTCCTACAATGCTAAGGAGAGAGATGCCACGGTAGTTGTTGCAGTCACCCGTCGCCTTTGTTCTTGTACAGCGTGATGATGTTTGCATCCCTCATGTCTTGAGGTACTCCACCTTCTCTCCAGCAGAGACAGAGGATTTCATGCAGCTCAGTGACAATGATCTCTTTGCAGCACTTTAGGACTTCAGCAGGGATGCTGTCTTTTCCAGGTGCCTTGCCAAAGGCAAGGGAGTCCAGGGCCATGTGAAGTTCTTCTAGGGTTGGTTCACTGTTAGGCTCCTCCAGCACAGGCAGGCACTCAATGTTGTTCAGCGCTTCTTCAGTGACTACATTTTCTCTGGAATATAGCTCAGAGTAGTGCTGCACCCAGTGTTCCATCTGCTGCGCCCGATCCTGGATGACCTCACCTGTGGCAGACTTCAGAGGGGCAATTTTCTTCTGCGTTGGACCTAGGACCTGCTTGATACCGTCATACATCCCCTTGATGTTGAGTACCCTTGAGCCCTGAGTACACTTCTGTTGATGTTGAGTCCCCTTGATCCCTGAGTACACTTCTGTACTGCAGCGAGTCATGGACTCTTCGCTCACAAATGGAGAGGAAACTGAACGCTTTCCACATGTGCTGCCTCCGACGCATTCTCGGCATCATGTGGCAGGACAAAGTTCCAAACAACGCAGTCCTGGAACGTGCTGAAATCCCTAGCATGTATGCACTGCTGAAACAGAGATGCCTGCGTTGGCTCGGTCATGTTGTGAGAATGGATGATGGCCGGATCCCAAAGGATCTCTATGGTGAACTCGTGCAAGGAAAGCGCCCTACAGGTAGACCACAGCTGCGATACAAGGACATCTGCAAGAGGGATCTGAAGGCCTTAGGAGTGGACCTCAACAAGTGGGAAACCCTGGCCTCTGAGCGGCCCGCTTGGAGGCAGGCTGTGCAGCACGGCCTTTCCTGGTTTGAAGAGACACTTGGCCAACAGACTGAGGCTAAGAGGCAAAGAAGGAAGGCCCATAGCCAGGGAGACAGACCAGGGACAGACCGCACTTGCTCCCAGTGTGGAAGGGATTGTCACTCCCGAATTGGCCTTTTCAGCCACACTAGACGCTGTTTGAGAACCACCATTCAGAGCGCGATACCATAGTCTTTTGAGACTGAAGGTTGCCAACATATCATACAAAATTGCATATCTTGTTGTATGTATGGTAAGACATATGTTTAGGCCAAAATTATTTGATATGCATAATGTTCACTAACATTTGGACACCTCCAGCATTGATTAGTACAGTTTTAATATGAGCCAAGCTTACCGGGGTTAGATACAAACAAAATTATAACTTCCATAAGTAGAGGAGTTTTTCTGGTGAGTAAGATAGGATTTCAGCTGAAGGGCCCAATCCTATCCAACATTCCAGTGCTTGTGCAGCTGCAATTCAGCTCCAAGGAAACCAGTATTCTCTTACCTTGAGGAGGTCTCCATGACTGGCTCCTTACCACAGAATGCAGCACATGCCCCATTAGCACAGTTGCATCAGCACTGGAAAGTTGGACAGGTTTGGGCCCAAAGTCTTACTGAAAACAATAGGCTTACTTCTGAGTAGAACAGCACAATTTTCAAACTCCTGTATTCAGAAGGGATGCAAAAGCTAACTTTTTGGATAAGTTCCCCCATAATCATTCTTCACTTTCAGCTGGTTTACTAAAGTTTCTGACCATTTGTTTATAACAGCGTTGCTTGTAACTACTGTATATACTCAGGTATAAGTCAAAAATTATGCCTTAAAATTGACCCTAAAATCTAGGTCAGCTTATAAGGTCATTCTGTAAGGCCTCTTTAGCTTCTAAGAATAGCTGCCTTGTGATTGGGGATGGGAGATTAGGCTGAGTAGCCGGACACGTGGGGGAAAAGGAGCTATTTTACCTTTTTCTGAAGCACCACAGTTGTAGATTCACAGAGCTAGTATCTAAAAAGGAAGAAAGGTGAAGGAGCTAATGGGAGATATAGTCTTTGAGAGGGCTGCTGTGATGGAAGTACAGGGGAGCCACCGTAACCACAGTTTAACTTAACGGTGGATATGGTCCCGTCACACCTTCCAGAGAGTCTTCTGAGCCCCGCAGAGGCCATCCATGAATGTCTGCTGGCCTCAGTATGACTGTTATGGCTAAAAAATGTCATCGTTTTACAAAATATCGGAGGTGACATTTGTATACCTTTTAAAGGCATAAAAATGTCAATTCTGGTTTTACAAAAAAAAAACCCGGAAGTGATTTTTTTTTTTACCTCAACAGCCATTCTGCATCCCACAGAGGCTGCAGGCAGACACATGGGGCTCAGAAGAAAGAAAAAAATTCTTCTGGTGTCTGTGAATTAATGTATTCTGGAATAGAACCCCCACAGATACAGGGGCATGACTGTAGTGTACTGTACACAAAACCTATGACTCCCATAACCTCCTTCACCTTCCTCTTTGGAGAATAGCTGCTTCAGAACAATTACCAGTAATTAGTTTATTAGAATCTGACCTTGAGTTAAATCATTTACCATACCTAATCAAAGACTTTCATAAACCCCTAAGTTTTACCTTTGACTTATCTAGTGGTCTCATCAAATTCCATGATTTTTGGCTTAAAACTTGCCCTCAAATTATCCACGAATAAATGCAGTACATACGTTCCTACTCCTGGACAAACTTATGGAATGGAACTAGTTTGTATCATGGGGATTTAGTGTATTTGTTTGCACCCCGTTTGTATGAGGCAGATAAATAGATTTAAGCTAACTTTTACTTGATGAGGGTAAGTGGAAGGATGAAAGCTTACATTCTGATTTTAGTTGTTGGGTGTCTCAAACTATTGTATTATATCCAGAGTTCATGGAATGTGGCAGGCAGACAAATTACACTGACTTTTGTAATGACTAACAACTCCATTTTTGGAGCAGCTATACACACGAAGAGTCTCAAATCATTATGAATGCTATAGCTCACTAAAGGATCTTTTTGAATGAGCAGTAAAAAAAAATCCTGTGATGTCTGAAAACTGTTCTCTGTAAAGTGTGGTCATGGAGCTGTAGTAATTGGCTATGTTTGATGTTATTTTGCAGTGCAAATGCCAAGGACCTTAGCCTAAACCTTGTTGGAAGGAAGGGAGGATAGCAGAATAATAAGCAAAAGCACCCCTTATGGTAAGGATATCCCATGTTAGTTGTGATCAGTAAAGCATATGCAGGAGCAGAAGCCTGGTTTAAGGCTTCATAAGAAATACTTTACTCACAGTTCATAGCTGTATACATGCATTCTCTGTTTTTGGAGGCCGTACTACTTTGGAGCGGAAAACCCCGCTGCTGTTCCCTTTGTGTGGATGTCTGGTGAGGATAGCCTGGCAGGCATGGTGCCCTGGCGGAGCACATTCTTCCCCTTCAGTGTCTGGAGAGGAAAAAAATGTGAGAAGGAAGAGAGGAAGGAGATAATATTAAGCACCACATCTCCTGCAAGAATGTAGGATAGGTATATGGTCTTGGGTGACTGAGCCCTATAGGCAGCATTACATCCAAATTCCAACAAATGTTGGAGCAGTTTGCTCTTTTCTAAATCAAGGTTATTCCTTGTAGGAAGAAAATCTGAAACAACCCTGAGACTTGAGGCATCAGTACTGCAGAAAGTTGTTGAGTATATGTCGAGGAAGGAGCAGCTTCTTATCTGTTGCTGCCTGCGGAATGCAGCCTCAGAGACTCAGCCCACACGATAAACAGCACTTCAGACATAAATCCTTCATTATTTCAGTCTGTATTTACAAGGTAAAGGAAAATAACAGCAGCATAGCAAAGAAACATAGAGACAGCACAACGTGCTACATACATGACCTCCAGCCTCCCCTGCCTTCCCACACATGAGGGCTCTTGCAGTCCTTTTAAAGAACTGTGCGTGAATTAGGAAGAGTGGTATCTCCTCCTCCTGGTGCTATCTCAACACCTGTTACAATTAGTGAGCTCTCTTTTCACCTGATTCTTGGTGCCTCAGCATTTTATACAGCTTAGGCCCTACCTTATCCAGGCCAAATTTCCCCAGGTTGTTTTCTAACCCTGACAGTATATTGTGGTTATTCTAGTCTCTTGGATTTTCACTGGTGAATTCAGCCAAAATAGCATAGTGTTGTCAATACTTTGTCTTAAATCCAAAGTCGTCCCCCCCAAAAAAAATATTTCCTCAGTGTGTGAACCAGTTGGTGCACAATTGGCAGTGGTCTAGTGGTTCAAGTCTGATTAATGTCTACTGAGTTTGTGAATTGTATTCTCTTTGTGTAACCATTACTTTTATCATGGTGCATATCATGCATATATTTTGCACCATTAATTGGTGCAAAAGTGCTAGTTCAAACATACATGCTGCCTAAACCTATGCCTAGCATTATCTGAGCTGTCTAACCTATAGAGGTTAGAACCTGAGATTTCAACCATAGTAAGAGACAAAATAGGTTGTGAAGCAAGTATGATCCATTTAGCTTTTCTCCTTGACTGTTTCTAAGGGAAAATTGCCAAGCTAAGTAGATATCAACCTATGTAATCGTGTCATGCTAGTTTTTTGTGGGATTTATAATTATTTTGTAGTGTTTGAACTATCATAAGCTCAGTGAATTGCAATTTTCAGAACAAGCACAAGACTAGTCAGTGTTGCTTTAATTCCACAGTAATCATATTGCTGTGCAATGGGATATTGTCTCATCTACAATAGCCTGTGAAGGAGGAGGAACTGGTTTTAGAGTCTTGTTGGGTAATTGGCTTGTCAATAGCTGGCATTATATTGGCTTAAAGAAGAAACAGTATTGCATTTAACAATAGAATTTGACTCTTGCAGAGAAGATTCTTCATTGTGATAGCCTTCATTGCAATTAATGGAAAATTGCAAAATGGCTTGTTGAATAATATACTTCAACCATGTCTCTGAAGACAGTTTTGGAAGGCTAGTGTTTGAAGTTTAGGGCAGGCTTTCTCAAATTGTGGATCAAAACCTGATTGTTGATGGATCACAAAGCTTTAGCTGATCGCTGTGAAAGCAAATGCATGGAGCCCTATGGAAAGTGAAGCTGAGCCATATCAAGCATTTACTTGTGAGTAGGCAAACTTGCCTTAGTCCATTGGAAAGGGCCTTCTGAGAAGAATCCAACATCAGAATGGTCCCAATTCAGTGAACAGAGTCCCCAAAAAACACCTGAGAAGCAGTTCCTTCCTTCCAAGCTGACAAATGTATTGAACCCTATGGAAAGCGAAACTAAGCTACACATTCGTGTTCACTTGCAAGTATGCAAATGCCTTGGCTTGTGGTCAGGTCAGGCACAGAGGAATGCAAGGCCACCAGAATGGTCCCGATCTGATGAAAGTGGAACTCAACAAATGCTCCAGAAGGCAGCCCCCCAATAAAAAAGAATAAAACAGAGGCTTGAGCTGGTAAGGTGACTTCTTCTTTTTAGACTTGTAAAGCTAGATGGGTCCTAATAGTGATATGGTTTATAAGAACTTAAATTGAACTGGACACTAGGCAGAGCTGAAAATCTTAATTTTTTGTGGGGGGAGGGTTATCGCGGGCAGGCTACAGAGAAAATTCGCTTGGTGGAACAGGACTGACTTCCCCTTATTTACTCGTTTTACTTTATAATTTTAATTTGCTTGATTATATCACTTCTGGCCATGAAATTGCAAGGCAAGGCACCTGGAAAAGACAGCATCCCTGCTGAAGTCCTAAAGTGCTGCAAAGAGATCATCATCACTGAGCTGCATGAAATCCTTTGTCTCTGCTGGAGAGAAGGTGGAGTACCTCAAGACATGAGGGATGCAAACATCATCACGCTGTACAAGAACAAAGGCGACAGGGGTGACTGCAACAACTACCGTGGCATCTCTCTCCTTAGCGTTGTAGGAAAGTTGTTTGCCCGAGTTGCACTAAAGAGGCTCCAGGTACTTGCAGAGAGAGTTTATCCAGAATCACAGTGTGGATTCCGAGCCAACAGGTCCACCACTGATACGGTATTCTCCCTTAGACAACTGCAGGAGAAATGCAGGGAACGACAGCCACTCTTTATAGCCTTCATAGATCTCACGAAGGCTTTCGACCTGGTCAGCAGGGATGGCCTCTTCAAGATTCTCCCCAAGATTGGATGTCCACCCAGGCTCCTCAGCATCATCAGATCCTTCCACAAGGACATGAAGGGCACTGTTGTCCTCGATGGCTCCACATCAGACCCCTTTGACATCCGAAGCGGCGTGAAGCAGGGCTGTGTTCTTGCACCAACCTTGTTTGGGATCTTCTTCGCTGTCCTGCTGAAGCAGGCCTTTGGAACTACAACAGAAGGCATCTATCTCCGGACCAGATCAGATGGAAAGCTCTTCAACCTCTCCAGACTGAGAGCAAAGTTCAAAGTCCAGCTGAAATGTCTGCGTGACTTCCTCTTTGCCGACGATGCAGCTATCACTACCCACTCTGCCAAAGATCTCCAGCAGCTCATGGATCGTTTTAGCAAGGCCTGCCAAGATTTTGGACTGACAATCAGCCTGAAGAAAACACAGGTCATGGTTCAGGATGTGGACTCACCTCCCTGCATTACAATCTCTGCGCATGAACTGGAGGTTGTCCATGACTTTGTGTACCTTGGCTCAACGATCTCCGACACTCTTTCTCTCGATACCGAGCTAAACAAACGCATCGGTAAAGCAGCTACCACGTTTTCCAGACTCACAAAGAGAGTCTGGTCCAACAAGAAGCTGACGGAACATACCAAGATCCAGGTCTACAGAGCTTTCGTCCTGAGTACACTTCTGTACTGCAGCGAGTCATGGACTCTTCACTCACAACAGGAGAGGAAACTGAATGCTTTCCACATGCGCTGCCTCCGACGTATTCTCGGCATCACCTGGCAGGACAAAGTTCCAAACAACACAGTCCTGGAACGTGCTGGAATCCCTAGGACCATGGACTCTTCACTCACAACAGGAGAGGTAACTGAATGCTTTCCACATGCGCTGCCTCCGACGTATTCTCGGCATCACCTGGCAGGACAAAGTTCCAAACAACACAGTCCTGGAACGTGCTGGAATCCCTAGCATGTATGCACTACTGAAACAGAGACGCCTGCGTTGGCTCGGTCATGTCGTGAGAATGGATGATGGCCGGATCCCAAAGGATCTCCTCTATGGAGAACTCGTGCAAGGAAAGCGCCCTACAGGTAGACCACAGCTGCGATACAAGGACATCTGCAAGAGGGATCTGAAGGCCTTAGGGATAGACCTCAACAAGTGGGAAACCCTGGCCTCTGAGCGGCCCGCTTGGAGGCAGGCTGTGCAGCATGGCCTTTCCCAGTTTGAAGAGACACTTGGCCAACAGTCTGAGGCAAAGAAGGAAGGCCCTTAGCCAGGGAGACAGGCCAGGGACAGACTGCACTTGCTCCCAGTGTGGAAGGGATTGTCACTCCGGAATCGGCCTTTTCAGCCACACTAGACGCTGTTCCAGAACCACCTTTCAGAGCGCGATACCATAGTCTTTTGAGACTGAAGGTTGCCAACTATTTGATTATATCACTTCCGGCCATGAAATTGCAAAGCTTCTGGTGGGTCCTGGGCAGATTGTCATTCTAAAAAGTGGGTCCTAGTGCTAAAAGTTTTAGAACCACTGGTCTAGGCAATAAAAAAGGCAGAACTTCATCCTTTGGGGGTTCGTTGTTCTGTGTTGCATTATAGGAATCTTTTGCATTTTCTTAGGAGACCTAATGAATGGCAGGGTACTGTCATGGGTACTGAACATAGATTTTATGTAGTAGTTGGGTATAATGATGTGAAACTCTCTCCCAGAGCCTGCCATGATGCTTTCTTAATACCCCTCTTGAAAACTCACCTTTCCCATGAAGCCTATGGCACAATGAAGTTCCTATAGTTACCTTGCAGATAAGCCTCTAGGTACACGTGCATGAAACAATTGCATATTCTTGTCCTGTTTCCCTGCCTCTACTCTTCCCCGTACCCCCTCATCCTTGGTGTCATCTTAATTTTTAGACTGTTAGCCTTTCGGGACATGGATTGTTCTCTTGTTTGTCAGTTTATTGATAATGCTAGCTAAATAATAAAAATGGGTGAGACTCTGACACTTCAGCTAGAAGTTCTCAATTCACACAAGTTGGTCTTCAACAAATGGAAATCTGAATGTGCAGAAGAAAATGCTCATCCAGCTGAAGGTCTCCTTTGATTTCTTTACATCACTTCTTGTTGCCAAATGGATATAACTTTTTAAACTGCAAAGCAGCTTTTCTGTCAGAGTGGCTATGGTTGCAGGCCACCTGTGCTTTTTTCCCCTTCTTTGGATTTTGGTTCTCCTTTATAATATAAGGTGAGTTGTGTTTAACTTAATTCCAAACATGGAGTTACTCGTTTGCAACTCGTACTTGGTTGCAGTTGAGTAAGAACTGATATGTTAGATAAACTCTAGTGAATTTTTTTTTGAACAATGAATATGAAGTGCACCTAAAGTGCTCTGTGATCTTCCCTTGTATTGGAGTTTTGTCTCTTGCTATGTCTACCTCCCCACGCCTCCTCTGCTGGAGCATTCAGTTTTTGTTCAACAGGAATAATGTATGCAGAGGTACCTTTCACCATCATTTGAAATTAGTGAAGGTTAGTGTATCATTATTTCAAGCCCAAAGCAATGAACAAATAGGTTAGTCACTTCTGTTTATAGGTGCTATGTACAGTGAAAAAATTATCTATGTTCAGAAGAGTTAGTGGCATCCACTTATCTTAATCTGATTTATTTTTTCTTCACTCATCCTCAGTATCTGGGACATGTAGAAGTGGATGAATCAAGAGGAATGCATATATGTGAAGATGCTGTGAAGAGACTGAAGGCTGTATGTATACTCTTCAAAATACTGTTATATCAAGATATTTCTGGTTTCAGGCTTTGTGTTTGGGATTTTGTAATGGAGCACGGTGTTTATGGGGGAAAAGCATTGTTTATAGTTATTGAGGCATGCCACAGTAGGTTGGATAAGGAATTGAAGCTGTGGCTCCTGTTGGTGGTAACACTGCTGTAACTTCAAAAAGTGCTTTAACAGTACTGAAATTGCTTATTACTTTTGCCCAAATAAGAATTTTTTTCTCTGAAGTATGCTACGTATCCCTCCTTAAACAAATTACTTGCCTTTTTCTTAAGCAGGTTACCCTTTGGGGTTGTCATCCTTCCATAATGAAACATAGACTTAGGACTGTGCACTCTGTATTGATCCAATGAGGCTTTCTAATTGCTAGCAGATACTGGCTTTGCAGATGACAATATCTTGTGCTTCAGTTTTTGCTCTTGATTTCTGCTCTGCTCTACTGAATGGGGATGGGAAGAAGAAAGGGATTAACTCGTGAAAATTCTTAAGAACCAGATTCCTCATTTTTGAAGTGGGGAAAAAGTGTGTGCCATATAGACCAGCTAACTTCTGAGATGCTTTTTATAATTTCTAGTAATTCTGGTGGAGTTTTTCAGTGCCAGTAGTGGCAAATACAAAATGCTCTTAAGCCAAGTGACATAAAATTATTAAAGACTACAGACTTTTCTTTCAGTCCTTTCATGTACACAAGGATTTCTAACTTAAACCTTTCCTCTCACACAACAGGATTAGAGATGGGCTTCTCTTTATTTTCTGAATAAAAGCTAGTGCTCTGATTAAAGTCATTTCCAATTTATTGATTTGTCTTGACTGTTTTACAAGAGATAAAAGCTGTTCTCCACCAATGTCGTCTTGGAAATTGGAGCATTTGATGGCAAGAACCCCCTCAAATTATTGGTGTACTTCATTACTTTTGCCAATAACTTTGCAAATTTGGTTTTGTGCATCTAGACTAAAGTATAAAGATGGGGCCATCAAGCTGTGTTTGCTGCTTGCTGTTCTGAAGCCCATAAATGTACTGTGTTTGAGATAAAGCAGACTACGTTCTGTTTCATTTTTCTGGAATCGAGATAAGAATAGATCTTTTCACTTTTTCAACTCCCTTGTTACATCCATGACATAAATATAAAATGGACGGGTGCTATTTCCAATAGAAATATAAAACAGTTTCACTTTAAACAAACCTGGCCCAGCTTGTTAAATGTTGGTTGTGTGGAAATTACCAAGCTGCAAACCCTTTTCTGTCCCTTTTAGCACAAGATAGTTTTCAGATACCTTTTCTGCTGAACATGGCTAAAATACTTGAAATCTTTCTCTAAAGTCCAAACAAAACTCTGGTACAACCTCCAGCTGTACTACTGTTTTACAATGTAGACTTTCCTCAGGTCATCTGTCTAAGGCTTATTGATATTGACACACAAGGCAGTTTCTTCAGGAATTTTTATTGATGCGTTATGCTTCACTTGGACTGGAATGTGAGCACTCATCTAAGGGAATTCAGATGTCACAAACATCTAACAGTGGAGTTCATTCATTGGTTTGCTGTTTTGCCTCAATCTGTAAAAGTCTTTCTTTCTTTCTTAGCCTAATATAATACTCAGGAACAGCTTTGTAGGGTCAGCTATGTCTCCTCCAATACAGTACGATAGGGTTTTCTCAGAACGTATTTTCTCAAAACAAGCCATGTCACTTAGAAGTAGCTGAGTTTAAATGTATCTATTTAGTTGTCAAAACAGACCATCTTGTGTATAGTAAACTGTTAAATGGCTGAACCTTGTGTTTTCTGTACTACCATAGAAGCTCTTCACTAGTGCCATTTTCTACTAAGTGTCATCTTTGACCCTGCTGCATATTTCAGATTTGAATAATTACACCAAAAATATTCTGCAAAAATTAGAACAATCAGCATTTTTTCCCTTTGGGGGGCACTCCATATTTAGGTCCATATCAAGGCAAATGTATTTTTAAGCTCCTTGAAGGAGGAGTGGGTGGAAACTGTTTATATACCCATTTGTTGCCACCTACTGCCTGAATTTAGCAACTGTTGTTAGTCTTACTTCTAATGATGCTTTGAATAGCATGAACTGGCATTTTAGAATAGCTGCAAGATACTGATCAGCTGAAGGGGAGAAAACATGCCTGCTTGGAAATGGCACTCATCCAGCATTAATTCTTGTGTTGTGCTTAAATACTTAAACTTGGGCAGATAATAGCTTTTGTGGTACATGTTACTATCTTTGGGAATGAAGAGCATGCCAGAGTCACAAGTGTAAAGAACAACATTGACTTAACTTTAGAGGATCATGGCATATCTTGAGCCATACCCAGACTGAATAAGGAACTTAAATTGCAGGAGAGAGGCTGCTAATTGAAGAGAAGATTCTGAATTTCTAACTGACAGAAAGCAAACAGCTATGGCACTGTAACAGCATTGCCAAGTATAAAACTAAACAGCTTGCCTGCAGGTTAAAAGTTGCAGGGCACTAAAATCAAACTTTCAAGTTCAGATCCTTTTGGAAGATGTTCCCAGTTTTGAGCTCAGAATATGTTTGAAGAAACTCCCTTATGTGTCTGGAATACTCAGGCATACAACATCTGGTCAGTGAGAAACCTGATCATGCTGTAGGGTTCTGATCAAGTGCCATCACCTCCAAAATTTAAAATGAATTAAAATTTCATGGAGTTGGCAATGCCTATTTTGGTGCATTATTTCATAAGTTTTTAGGTTTTTAAAATGCAATTCTCCTCTTGGTAGTCTCATACTGGCCAGTTGGTAAATTATGTTGGAAGCTGTCTGTCTGTTGTATTGTCTCTTTCCTTTCTAATTTGGTTTAAATTGTCTTCAGTGTTAGTGTCTTAACGTGTCATATTTTTTATTTGCAAATATGATACATTTGTTAATATGTGTTCTTGTTTTAGCAGGTAAAAGAAACGTAACTTAATTGTGTTAAAATAACTTAATGTTTCTCAAAATTAACTCCCATAGCTACTCTAAAATCCATTTTGCATGCTCTCTACCATTAATGCTTTTTCTGGAACATCTAAATTTTCCCACATAACACCAGCTTCTGAAAGTAAAACTAATGACAGTCTCCTAAACAAGGTGGCTTCTTATGTACCTCCTGAGCTTTGGCAAATCTTCTAAAAGCTGATTATCATAATTTTATTGCTTAACTTGGCAGTGGCAGCAGCTAGTATTTTCTTCATAAACAGCCTTGTGATTAATTAGGTCTTTGGCAAATATTAATTGTCCCAGTTTATATTCTGTAGATATAGTCAGATCTTAGAAACACATTTGCTGCTTTGCTTTCTCAAATTTATTATAGAATTCTGTTTTCAAATTGCCAATCTAAAATATGCATTCTTATATCATTTTTACCAAGCTGTACAGTGCCACCATATTATGATGCTGGAATAAGCTATCTTTGGAGGGGAGATTTAAATATTTAAGTGTAATATCTGGTCAGATTCTTATTTCTTAGATATTTCACCACATATGCTACATGCTGCACATAATTGAGAGACGACAGAGAAAAGGGGCATAATGACAGTAAAAACCAACTGTTGATTCTAAATTGAGAAATCCATAGATATGTGACAGATGTAAGGCCATGTTCGTGAAAGCTCCTGTGGTTGCCAACATACAGTAATGCTCTTGATGTGCAGCAAATCACATGGATGGGTGACTTCTAAATATTCAAAGATAGTGTTCTTGAGAGTCTTGTTACAATGTGAATAAAATGGTTCGCTCCATGTGGTGAGCCAGTGCATATGATTGCCTTGTTGCATGGTGATAGCCATCATAGGAACAATTTTAAGTGGTTTTTTGCCCCTGTATTTTGTGAAGATTGTCAGGATAATCATTTCTGTTTCTCCTGAAATGAAAAACAAATTACATGAAATATTTTAACCTGCCACATTTTAATATCCATTGAAACAAACATGATCCCAGTTCCTGTTGACCTGTGCATGTCAAATATACTATGTATTCATTGTACAGATTTGACTATGGATATGGACTTCCTTTGCACACTTTATACAAGATAATAGTGAGAATTTTAAATTGCTGCAGACTGTTTCCTTGTCAGTTACTGAATTGGTTTTTGTGGAGCATAAAGGCAATTTAAGAAAGCATATCTTGTGAACTTTCACACAATCTAACATGCACTGTCTTAGTGAAAGAATCTAAGTTCTAAAACAAATGAAACATTGATGGAAAGATTATCTAAAATTTTCTACTAAACTGCCTTTAAAAAATAGACTTGCAAGATCAGTGATCTTGAAGTGTGTATATTAGCTTAACCACCCTTTTGCTTAAATGTTTTTGAGAACTGAATAAAATACATTCCTAAATTATTTGCTTTATGTTTGAGTATGTTCGTTACATCTCCAATTTGTGGAATGTCTTGAGATGGGCCTAATGTGTAAATATCAAGCCCTTATCACCCAGTTTGGAAAAGTCTCCTTGCCTGCTGCCAAGTTTTTGTAACTCTACTAAAAGCTGAGAGGAGAAACAAAATGAAGCAAACATTTTTGCATGAAATTGGGCCTGATTATTCTTTTCCTCTTTCCACCAATTTCAGAACTATAGCCTGTCCTTCTAATAAAAGCCCATGTAATGCCTTTTATTTGCATTTTCATGGGATTTTCCACAGCTGCCTTTCACATCCTCTGTGGACAACTCTAAACATTTCCTTACCTTCCTTTCAATCCCCATTTCTTGTGTGTATATGTTGGTTTGAAACCTTGGGACATTTTAGCTACCTACAGTAATAGCGTTCGACTTGTCCCCCCTGTTCCTCCAGGAAAGGAAGTTCTTCAAAGGCTTCTTTGGAAAAGTAAGTTTAATGCCTCATTGTGTTTGCGTTATAAGGAGTTACATCCCTGGTATAGCACTGGCGAATGAGTGTTTCCCAAGTTGCCCTTCAAAAATCATCCCAGAGTATCAGCTTGGCACCAATTGGGCTGTAATAGAAAGGGTGCACAGTTTGATGTTCTTGATTAAAAAAATAAGTCATAGCAAACAAATGGTGTACTTAGTGCCTAAGACTGCTGATTATAGTTCAATAAGGGAAGAGTTCTGCTGTTGCTAGTGTTCATTTATTTTATGATTTTTTTCCCTTGCCATTGGATGACTTGTGCCTTCAAGGCATCTCTCATACAAATGTACATACAAGAATAAAAGACCAAGAACAAAAAACCAAACTAAGATAAAATGAAACTCATAAACAGCTAGAACAATTCTGTAAGAACAGTTCTGCATTATGTTTCATCAAATACCTGGAGGAACATAATAGATGGAACTTAGTGCCAGTAACTAAGTAACTGGCACTAAGATGGAACTAGTAAATGTGTTTGGGAGGGGCTTCCATAATTGTGGTCTCACCACAGAAAGGACCCTGTCTCAGTTGAATCTTGCCCAACCTTTGAATGCAGAGTTTCAACTAGCAGGTAGGTTCATATGGGAGATGGTAGTCTGCTATTCCTAGCCCTCCAGCTTATACAGGATATTGCTGCAGTAGAAGGCAGCTCCTCCACTTCATGCGTCCTGTAACTATTCACTGTCAAATCTCATATGAGGGGAAAATGTTTTCCTCCCTTCACCTGTTATGACTATCATACCCTGGTAGTGAATTCAAAACCCATTCATCTGAACCTACTTAGAAACCAATATTTTTCTTAACTGCCCAAGGCTAGTTGCTTTGGGTGCCCTTCAGGGAAAAAGGTGAGGTACAAATCAAATAATAAATAAATTTGCAATCATCTGTCTCTCACACACATTCACACTATCTTGTAATTGTTAAAACAACCCTATTGGGTAGTTCAATATTATCTCCATATTGCAGATGGGGGGGCAACAGAGGGGGAATAACTTGCCTAAAGTCACAAAATGAGGTCATGGCAGAAAGATGATTCATACCAAGGACTTCCCATTTTATCTCTTAACCACTTCGCTTCACCACCAAAATTCTAGGTTGTCAAGTAAGTCTTTTGGCCTTTTACATATCTCATAGCAACAAGAAAAGCGGTTCTGACTTCACTTGGTTACATTATCAGATGAAAATACATAGTACAATAGTATGCTTGGAAAGAGCTCACATTTAGACTACAAATGAATAGCTACACTGTGCTTGCAGCATTAAATGTGTATCTGTATCTGCCAGTCTCAACAGAAGGACATATTTGGTACTGAGCAGCAGTTCGTCTTAATGACTAGAAATGAGACTCCACAAAACTTGTTCATGAACTTCTGAATTGTGGATGTGGAAAAGATCCAAATATTCAGTCCATTCATCTTCACCACAATCATTCTGGTATAGAAACATCAGACATTGAAGCTAAAATCTCATCTAAAGTATAATACCACAGGCAGAGAGACTGGATAAGCAAAAATGCACTGTAGAGCAAGGAATAAGCTTAATGTTTAATACAGTTGCTTACAGTATGTAAGTAAAAACCAGACCATACATTGCAAGGAAAGGTGAAAACTCCCAAGATCACCAGTTGTGGGTAAGTTCCTTCCTTACCCCAAATACACTGAATTAGAGATGTAAAATTTCTGGAAATTTTGAAGCTCGGAAAAAGCAATTATTTTAGGAAAATGGAAATTTTTGGAAAAATTAAAAAAATGCTACATTAGCACTTTTTTCTTTTCCAGATTGAAAGTCATTTTGTTATTTTAGGAACATAAATTATGACTGTGGACAATTTGAATTGGCATAAAATTATCACAACTAGCATATTAAAAATATAGTGTATCCAAACAATTATTACAAACAGAATTTACTTTTTTATAATTTTTTTTGTAATTCTAACAAATGGAGCAACAGTCTCCTGAACTGTTTACTAGTTTATGTGGAACAGACAAAAAATCCTCCACAAAACAATTTTTAAAAATCCAGAAGTAACAATTATTCATATTTCCTCTCCACAGTATTAAATAAAAATAAAAAACCCATTCTCATAAAAAGAATTGAAGGGTGGGAAGTCAAAGGGTGTAGGACTAAGTTTCAGTGAATGGGCGTGAAATTTAATCAGAATCATTTTCTGAGCTATAATTATCAGTTTCAGTCTCTGCTTCTGCAGCTACTCTGTTGTGTCTGTCATTATCACAGTTATTATGGACTTCTAAAAACTGAAGGTTTGCCCTGAATAAAACAAGCTTCTCTACCCTTTCACATGTCAGTTTATTTCTTGATTTAGTGTGTTTTCAAACACAGACCAGATTCTTTCACATGCAGAAGTGAAATTGTCAGATCTCCCACTGATTGCTTTGTGTTTTCTTTGCAAGGATTCTACAAAGAAGACACTAATCTATGGTTGTGGGTAGGGGAAGTAAAGAACCAGATTAGTAGTCATTAAATTATTATTTACACAAAGGTTATAAAGATAAACTAATGTAGGTAAATGATTCAGTTTTCTGGATTCAGATAAATGTAAACTCTTACCTTTGTAAATTAAGTATATACTTTCAGGTCCTTTTTGTTGCTCTGTATTTTCTTCCAATGCTTTGAGGCCTAGTGAAGAGGACAGAACAGAACCAAACATACCCACCCACATGTAAAAACAAAATTGACACCTTTTTCTTGTGACAATAGAAGCACCTCCTAAAGGAAGAAATGTATCTTGTTCTTGCATTGGAGAGTTCAGTTTGTAAGCTAGGACTTGCTTGTCCTCAGTGCACAGAAATTAGAACAATCTGATACCATACATATTTTTTAGAAATGATTTGGAAAATATTTGAACACCTTCTCTTAAAATATTTTATTCATCATGTTAAAATAAAACATTCCATAACCATTTTTTCTTTCTTTTTTTCAATTTTTTGGAAAACAACAAGGCTTCAGGAGAAAAAACGGGGAAAGTTTTTTCTGAATTTTTCCAGTTTTTTTCTGGGCCTTCACATCTCTAGATTAGACTCTAGTGCAGAGGTGCCAAACTAGTTTCATACTGCAGGCCAAAGACAGCATCTGTGGTGCCTGCTGAGGGCTGGAAGTGATGTCATTGAGTAGGAAGTGATGTCATTGAGCAGGTGATGACCAGAAATAAGCACTTGGCTGTCACCTCATTAGCTCCGAATGACAGAAAATATTATCAAGATGCAAATCTTGGTCCTGTTTTCATAATATGGGAGTGCCTAATTTATCATGTAGAACACCCTTTCAGCAGCACTGCCTTTGCAAAGTAGTGTTCTCTCTAATTTTTTCCGTACTGTGCATAGTAGTTAACAACCTTAGCAGTACATCACCATTGTCCTCTTAAAAAGGGCAATGGCCAGTCTGACTTAATTATAATGAACTACGCCACCCATATCCTCCCTCTACCAACATTCGCCCTATAATGCTGCCTCCCTCAGTCACCACACCCTGGCAAGTCTTCCTTAGAAGCATCACTTCCAATCAGTGATCTGCACATCTTGCCTGGCTCCAGTCAACATGAGAGAGATTAGAGGACAAAAGGGATAAATTGGCACAACTTCTTTCTTTCAGCTCCTATTACAACTGCATGCTCTGCAATCACTTAGCTGTCAATTCTCAAGCCCAATTATGCAGACAGGCTAGATGAGGTTGGAGGAGGTGGGCTGATGTTTGACACCCCTACTCTGTTAGTAGGCCAGAAAATTAAAAGACAACGGCCACCCTATTTTTCTCTCTGGATCTATGGTAGTAGCAGATCTCATACTCTCACAATTTAGGGGCAGCATATCATATGCTCCAGCCCTAGATTACAGTAACTTTTAAAGCAGTTTAAAAGAACACACTGCTATTTGGGTCTATTTAGTTGGAAGTAGTTCTTAGTGTTCAGTACATCTTACTTCTTGATAAGTGCTCAGAACTGTGACCTTTAGTAATGCACACTAAATCTGAGTGGGAAGAGATTTTTCTCTCTGTACAGAAGCACAGGCTTGTTGAATGTTTGAAAAGGGATTTAACATGAAAACAAACTGCAGAACCTTGTCATATTTGGTGAATTATGACATAACCCATTGATTTAAATAGAACATGGATTTATCTGTTTCATTTTTTAAAACCCCCAAACTAGAAAAATATGAACACTAAGGCTGCCATCTTATACATTGTCAGTACATAGGAGTATTGTGCTGTTGGTAGAACTTGTTTCAGAGCAGAAATGCGTAGGATTGGGCTGTCAGTCATCTGTTTGAGTCATGGACTGTCTCTGTAATGTGCCCAGAACAACAAAGCCTTCATGTTTGATAAGTATCATTAAGGACAGCCAAACTTGGTACACCTGGTACCTTAAATTGGCAGACATGAACATGAAACCTGAGTGCTAATCGGGCAAAAAGTTTAGTCATGTACGGGTTCCCCAAAGCTGACCAATACTTGCTTAATGTCTGAAAATATTAGACAAGATCAGTTGCCTCATAAGAACATCAGTCTGCATGTCACAATCTACAATGTGTTAGCATAACATTGTTGAAAGTGGCAAATTGTACTAGCGAACAGTGCAGAAGGAGATCTCTTCTACTCCTCCGCCCCTCCCTGCACCAAATATGGGGAGGGATATATGGAATGGATGCATGAGATAGATAGGAGGTTCTTTTCCTCTCTTGCATTATACCAGAACCAGAGGACATTCACTATGATTGACTGGTGGGAGAATCAGAACAGTGGAAAAGAAATTTCTTTACCCAGAGTGTAACTAATTTGTAGGAACACTCCTTGCCACAGGATATTGTGACAGCACCTGGCCTAGATGCTCCTAAAAGGGGTTTATTCAGATTTAAGGAGGAAAAGTCCATCATATGTTACAAGTCATGATAACTCTATGCATCCTCCAGATTTCCTATCTCTGAATGCCAGATGCAAAGGAGTGGCAACAGGCATCTTGTTGTCTTGAATGCTCCCTGAGGCATCTGTGAGATCCTGGAAGTTAGCCTGCTCCAGCAAGGTTCTTATGACCAGGGGACATGAAGAGGTATAAAACTCTTTTGATATTATGAAACTGAAATTTTTACCATACTTTCCCCCAGCCGTTGGAATACAGGAGCTATAACCCCTTAAACATAGACTTAAATGTGTGCATTTGTGGCAGGATCACAACCCAGCCATTACGTGATTACGTGGAACAGAATGTTAGGGTGGTAAAAAGTGCAGCAAAAGCTACTTGTGGTGTAACTCCTTAAGCGTCAGTGTTAACTGATGGTTTATTTGGTGTTTAAACAGGTAAAGAATTTCTGCTTGAATTCTTTGCCTTTTATATGAATGTATTAACATACTTTCATCCTGTTCTATTCTTTTCCCTTCCTTTTGCATTGTGTTCTTGAAAGACTGGCTGCAGCTTGGTTCTCTGGAGGTTTTGTTGTTTGGTCTGAATATCTGGCTTTGGGCACTTCTACTGAAGTTGGATATCATTTGCACACTATTGTATCTGGAAAGAGGAAGTCAGCATTCTGTCAGATTGATAGTACAACAGTAATATTTCTCTTTCTTCCCTACAAGAGCGGAAAGAAGGCAGTTAAAGCAGTCTTATGGGTTTCAGCGGATGGACTCCGAGTCGTTGATGAGAAAACAAAGGTTAGATGTTCCAAATTTTGAAACCATAATTGATGGAACCAAGTGTATAATCTAGTTTGGTGTTAAGAGCTATAACATAGTCCCCTCATTGTTCCCTTTAGTACAGTTTGCTGAGAACTGCATGCATGCTTAGTTCAACTCATCAAAGATACCTACTAAATATGATTTGCTTTTTAATATTTGGTTTTGCTTTGGGTTTTTAAGTCCCTGTCAGCTTTGTGCTTTGAGTTCCTGTTTGCTTGAGGTGTTCTTGCTTCACTCATAATAGTAACAGGAAAAAGACAAAGCCTTGCCCCTGTTGCTCTTTCTACCCTACAGAAGAGATTATACTTCATGTAGGAATTTGTTGATTTTTATTTCACTGTATCTTAAGCTTCTGAGAATGCAATGAGGGAATGAGACCTATGATGCTGAGGTTATAAAAGCATAACATTACTCAATTTTGATTTTACTATTGAGCTCTGAAATATCTCTATTGCACAGAAGGGGAGCATACAACTTAACCTGTCTCATTCTAATTGCAAAGGTGCAAGCCTCTAAAACCAAGCATGATGCCCTTGTTAAACATTCAGATGAGCCCAACCCTACTTTGAGATTGACATTATGCAGTGATTTTTTTTTAAGGTTTACTGCTTTGTAAGAGGGATTGCTTTTTGTACTTGAAAAGCTGACAACAATCAGGCCAACCTGCACTCTTCCCAGTTCATTAGCAAGAACACAGATTGCAGTCGAGCTCATTTCAGATCAGCAGGAGCCTTGCCAATGATTTGAACATGCAGGGGATTGAAGCTATCCTTTATTTACCTTTTGAAGGTAGCCCATATGTGGTATTACCTGCATGGGGTGAATTTTACCCAAAGGCATTCTTGCTTCTCTTGCATATGCAGTCAGTAGCTCATCCCTTACTCCATGCCACATTATATACAATACTGCAGGGGTTTTACTTTGGACACTGCAGATAGCACAAGTGGGTCCTCCTGCCACCTTTATTCTCAGCAATGAAGTCCCTGGGGACCCATGAAAATTTTGGAGTAGATGGATCCCCTCCAGTGGGGCTGTTCTTTGTACACCTAACTTGGAGACTGTGACAAAAGCTGATGGAATCATGTATGTAAATGAGTTTAGAATTCTACTGGAGAATAGTAGTAGTACTAATAGTACTACTACTACTACTACTACTACTACTACTACTTGTTGGCATCCTTCAGTCTAAGAAGACTCTGGTATCGCACTCTGAATAGTGTTCTGGAACAGAGTGTCCTCTCCAGTGCGCGAAGCCTGGGTAAAGTAGATATGGAGGATAGACTGTTACCCATGCAGCAAATCCCCCCTCTCCACGTCGCTGAAATGGTCCAATGGAAAGGCAGAGGCCAATACGGTTGGTTCCAGCGGCATCGCAGGAGTTGCCAGAACGTGACTGTGTTCAGCCATGAACTGCCTCAGGGACTCCGGCTCCGGATTTTGCCTCGAGGTTGACTCCTGAAGCCTTTTCCATAACTGGATGTAGCCACAAGACAGTGGAGGTTTTGGATCAGAGTTTTCCTTCTCTCAGATGAGCTGCCTTCCCAGGCTAACGATTCCCATCTACCCGGTGGGAGTAATACAATAATACTACTAATACTACTAATAGTAAGCAAGGGCTAATAGTGTAGCTCAGTGTTTCTCAAACTGTGGGTCGGGACCCACTAGGTGGGTCCCCATTTATTTCAATATTATATTTTTAATATACTAGACTTGATGCTACCATGGTATGTGACTGCATTTGGGGAAATGTTATAGATCTGTACATTTAACAGGCTATTCTGTATATGTTTTTATCAATGATTGTCAATGGGACTTACTCCTGGGTAAGTGTGGGTAGGATTGCAGCCTAGGATTGTTAAAAATTTTCCTGCTTGGTGATGTCACTTACAGTTATGACATCAGTCCCAGTGGGTCCTGACCGATTCTCATTCTAAAAAGTGGGTCCTGGTGCTGAAAATTTGAGAACCACTGGTGTAGCTAGAAAGTGCCAGATGGACATCTTGACCATCTATCTAGGCTAGATAGCCCTGGGCAACCCAAACAGCATGGACCTTGCAGGTTTGTTGTAAGGATTAGTGAGTTATGTGTGAATGCCCCAAAATATAAATGCCACGTTGTTTTAAAACTTGATTTTCCAGGAGTTAGCATAGACAGACTGTGGCTTTGCCCCTGCTGATGGTTATCCAGCTTCTAGGTAAATGTACTCACTGGAACTTGAGGACAGACTTGTTTTGGTGCACATGCCCTGTATGTTTTGAACTCCTAACTGTATAATCCTTGGCAGTAATATGGCTGCCTCTTGGTGTTTGGATAAATTGCAAAAGTTCATTGCAAATTGCAAGTTTAAAGGGCAAGATTCTGAAGCAAAATAAGCAAATCTTGAGCAGATGCTTGCTCAAAGAAATTTAAGTATGTATTTATATAGGCATTTACTTCTGTGAGCATGTATGCACATATGATATGTATGTATGCCTACAAACAGCTACATGAGGAATCCTTGCTAATGATTTACTTTTTACTTATCTGAAGTCAGGTTGATAATTTGTTGTGTAGATAGCAAAGAGTAAAGTTTGGCATTAACCTGATAGCTTTCAACTGTCTGCCTTGTTGAACTATATTTTTGATGTAATAGTCTCTGCTTCTGTAGTGACCTCAGTTTCTTACATTGTCACCTTGGGTCTCTTTTCTCTAGGACCTCATAGTTGATCAGACAATAGAGAAGGTTTCTTTCTGTGCTCCAGACAGAAATTTTGACAGGGCATTTTCTTACATCTGTCGAGATGGCACTACGCGACGCTGGATATGCCATTGCTTTATGGCTGTAAAAGACACAGTAAGTTGGTGTTTGAATCAGGGACAGCAAGAAGTAACCATTTTGGTTCCTAAAGAAATTCAGCTACTTAAATTATGGACACTCTATATTTGAGCTAGACTCTATATTTTTCTCTATATATGTCAAATTCTGTGTTTGTCTAAAGCAGTGTTTCTCAGACTGTGGGTCGGGACCACTAGGTGGGTCACAAGCCAATTTCAAGTGGGTCTCCATTCATTTAAATATTTTTATTTTTAATATAGTAGACTTGCTTTGGTGCCACCATGTTATGTGACAGCACTGGGAAAATATTAGAGCTATACTTTTAACAAACTACTATGTATATATTTTTAACAATGATAGTAAATGGAACTTACTCCTTGGTAAATGTGGGTAGGATTGCAGCCTAGGAGTGTTAAAAATTTTCCTGCTTGATGATGTCACTTCCAGTCATGACATCACTTCTGGTGGGTCCTGACAGAGTCTCATTCTAAAAAGTGGGTCCCAGTGCTAAATGTGTGAGAACTACCGGTCTAGAGAATCTAACTTGCTTATGGAATGGGAAACATAGTATTTAATACAGAACATGTATTCACAAAATTCAGGTATTCGGATCTGGAAATGTTACAGTGCTGCAGATTATCCCCTGTGTGCATTAAGTAAAATGAAGAATGAAATTGTGTTTCTGGCACACTTTTTTAAAAAATATGTATTTAGTTTTTAGTAAGAACTGCCTGGACAGCATATTTCAAAACACAGTTGCTGTTTCAAAGATGCACATCCCTGTATCTAAATGGTTTAATTTACATCCTGTGCTTTGTGACTGAATCTGCTTTATCAGACTTTGTACCCAGAGGGATCTGCGATGTATTGAATGCCAGCTGTCATTTGGCAGCATTTTTGAGATGTGTGTTCCTTTTTTTGGTTTCTAAATGACACAATATCTTTTTCAGGGAGAAAGGTTGAGTCATGCAGTTGGCTGTGCGTTTGCAGCTTGTTTGGAGCGAAAGCAAAAAAGGGAGAAGGAGTGTGGAGTGACTGCCACCTTTGATGCCAGCAGAACCACGTTCACAAGAGAGGGGTCATTCAGGGTTACTACAGCAACTGAACAAGCAGAGAGAGAGGAAGTCATGAGGCAGATACAAGACACTAAAGGTGTGATGTGCAAACCTGACTGAAACATAAGGTCCTACTGTTGTGAATCAGGTTCTTCAGTAAACTACAACTTGACTAACAAAACACCATTATGAATGTTGAGCAGAATGCGTTTTCATCACTCATCTGATGTTATTACCATCAGGCTAGCATTTCTAATGCTAGTCTGATGGTGAACGCTAAAATCGATTTTTGCCCAGCCCACAGGTATATACATTTGGTCCCTGTTGTGTATATGCAACATTGGGCAGAAATGGCTTAATTATGGTACATTTACTTGAATATTTTGCATTGTAAGTGGCTATAATATTGCCACTAATATAATTGGGTAAGAGGCACTTTTTCAAGTGGGTGCTCCTTTTTTTAGCAGGGGGAGAGTAACTGGCCCACCTCACCCTAGCACTGTCTGTTCTAGTGGCTGTCTGCTGGTATTCATTTGCATCTTTTTAGATTGTGAGCCCTTTTGGGACAAGGAGCCTTTTAGTTATTTGATTTTTCTTTGTAAACCGTTTTGTGAACTTTTAGTTGAAAAGCGGTATATAAATACTGTTAATAATAATAATATGAGTGTCTCGTGGCCATGGAACCCAAGTGGTGGGTTCCAAATGAAATCAAAAGTAAATATAAATACTTTGATTTGCCATGTGTGTGTTTAGCAACCTCTTGAGAGTTTGAACCTAAAATATTGCTCTGAATCCTGCCTCTAAGATGATAACAGTTAAATGAGTATTTGACAGATTTTCTGGGTGCTCAATTGAAAAACAAATCAGTTCTAGTTCTTTCTGAACATGGTTTTGTTTGTCTGATACTAAAGGAAAAATATCTGGGGATCTGCTACACTCTGAGTCACTGAGCTTAGAAATAGTAGTATTCTGTTTGCCAAGATAAGAGTGTTCACAATTCAAAGATACCAATGAGCAGCTACTGAAAAATAGGCTATGCTAGGTGAATAGGGACAACTGTGCCTCTGAATTTCCCTGCCCATATACAAGGACTACCACTTAACAGGTGCCCAGCTGACAGTGGCCCCTAAGGTATTAAGAGAAATTATCTCTTAATAGACAAGCCCAGAAATGGTGGTTGGGCCTGACATAGCACAGATCAGATGAGCCCATGCCAGGGCAGCTTCTGCTGGCACACCTTTATCAGAATTTTGTGTCCCCCTATTAAAATGGCAGAGATATCAATCACTTCTCTTAATAGGTTGGGTAGAAGCTTAAACGACAACACCAAGAGGCAATGGTTGGAGTGTTTGCTAAAGCATTGCTGGATAATTGTATCATAATGCTGATCATATGCATTCTATAATCTGCATTAACTGTGATAATGCATTGACTAACAGAAACCAGTTTAGTATTTTGTAGAAGGAATCCTGTAAATTTACAGGAGGATTTTAAACAATCCTGAGTGTAGTCGCCATTTGCTTATTCAGAACAGTAGACATGTTGCTACTACTAAAACGTGTCATTTTATTTTCTTCCACAGTTGAAATAGATGTGAAAACAGCCCCCTCAAGTGTTTTACCAGGCAATGCAGCTCCGTCTCCAAGCTCCCCAACCTCACCTACTGCTGATGTTTCAGCCTCGGACAAAGAGACGAATAATCCTCATGCCATCCCGCGAAGACATGCTCCCATAGAGCAACTAGCCAGACAAGGCTCTTTCAGAGGTTTCCCTGCTCTTAGCCAGAAGATGTCCCCATTTAAACGCCAGCTTTCATTGCGAATAAATGAGTTGCCTTCAACGGTGCAAAGGAAGACCGACTTTCCCATGAAAAATGCAGGTGGGGCAAAATTTCTTCCTTTGTTCAATATTTTTTGTAGTTGGGTTCATTTTAACTTGGTTCTCCAGAATGGAGGGAGGCCCCACAGAAAAATGTTCACATGAATCTCTACTCTTTGTCCCGCTCCAACTGTGTTGTCTTTGCACCCACATGTACTTGATTCTTCTCTTGAATTCTTCCTCTGCATAGTGTTATATAGGTGGGGCCTCAGTATCCATGGGGAATCCATTTTCAGTTTCCCAAAGGAAACTGGAAGTATCATTTTGTTCAGCTAAGAGGGCCATTCTGTAGCCCACAGAGGCAGTGGGCTGATGCACTTCAGAAAGCCCTCCAGAAGGGACAGGAGCAGAGCTCCGGTGGGGCCCAAGACTGGCTCAGCATGGGTCTAGGAGACCTGTATTGAGCCAGATCCACAGATACACAGTTCGCAGATACAGAAACCCCACCTGCATATATTTACACCTAGCTCTAAAATGTGTTAATTCTTCCTAACTACCTTGTAGTTCGAACTACACGGAGCATATTCAGAGGTAGAGATATGTGATCTAAGCAGTCACATCATGAGCATCTTGACTAAGTTATCCTAACTCATAGCTGTGTTTGCAGAGACAAATGAATTGAACTTGTTCGTGTGTGAGAGATTAATAAATTATGGTACAATGAATCTTGATTTAACAGACAGGAAATAATGATGTCTCCTCCTTTAAAAATTAGTCATGTTTTTCACATGCAATGTGTGCATTGTCATACATGCATTCTGGTTTAACAGGCACCTTTCTCCCCTCTATTAGCCCATTAAATCATACTGTACTGTTAAAAATGCAAACAGATGCTCTGGGAAAAGGTATGAAATCACAAAGCAATTTCATTCTTGATTCCCATTCATCAGAATTCTGTTGGGCCTTGTTTGTCTTCTAAGCTAGGGGTGCCCAAACTCTGGCCTGGGGACCACTTGTAGCCCTTAGGGACTCCCAATCTGGCCATCATGGAGCCCCCAGTTTCCAATGAGCCTCTGGAGACTTGTTGGAGTCAGTACTGGCCTGATGCAACCACTCTCAGTGTGAGGGCAACTGTTTGACCTCTTACATGAGCTGTGGGACAAGGGCTCCCTCCACTGCTTGCTGTTTCACATCTGTGATGCAGCAGTGGCAGGGAAGGAAAGGCCAGTCTTGCTTTGTGCAAGGTCCTTTATAGGCCTTGTGCTATTGCAAGACTTTCTTTCATTCATATAAGTTCATTATATATCTCTAATATATTCATTTATGTAAATTTGAAATGTAAATTAATTCTTTTCTTTTTTCCTGGCCCCCGACACAGTGTCAGAGAGATGATGTGGCCCTTCTGCCAAAAAGTTTGGACACCTGTTTTTAGGCCTTCACCATGAATTTGTGATACGATGCATGCAATCTTGCATAGACATCAGGAATAACTCGGGCTGGGGGGGAGATGGGAAATTTGAGTCCTCTGTCTTCGGTTGCCTGCATTTCTATGCAATCTGTGTTCTTGCTTGCAGTTCCTGAAGTTGAAGGGGAACTGGATAGCATTAGTTCCTTGTGCTCCCAGATTACAAATGCATTTAGTACACCATCTGAAGACCCTTTCTCTTCTGCCCCTATGACGAAACCAGTCACAGCAGTTGCACCACAGTCTCCTGCTTTCCAAGGTGTGTCCTCTTCAAACTTGAAAGTATTGATGCTTGATACATACACAATGCTTCTTTCCACTGGTGTCATTGCTTTAATGTGTCAAATGTCTTGCAGCCATTTTGTTTGCATTTGAAGCCATCTTCTTTTGTTCATCTATATGCTTGTTGTCTCCTGTGTTTGCATTCCAACAAAGATGAGAACCCGCACACAAGCGATACATTAATTCTAGGAAAGGAATTAAAGTATGCCTTTCAGACATTGTTGAATAAAATATTACCATGTAGGGAATGTATAATTTCAATTCAGCTTTGCTGGGCTTTCCCAACTAACTGAATGGTTTCTAAAATGCGTGAAATTAGTAACTGTTCAGCCTCAACATTGCAGTGACCACACTTAAGAGTAGAGCAAGGAAAATGGGGATTCTCAGTTTCAGAGCTGTATTTGTGTTTGGCTTTGACTCCCCAACCTGAAATGATATGCTGCTTCAAAAATATTAATAGTTCTGCATTACCACAAGTAATATTGAAGCCTGATCCTTGTGTTAATGGAGATAACAGCCTCTATGGATGTAGGTTAAAGATAAAATGTGACTGATTGGATTTCACAGTAGAAATTGTTTTCAATAGCCAAAGGACCTTACATGACAAAATTGCTATAGTACTTATGAATTAAAGCTGCACCCTCAGTGTTCAAGGAAGTAAGCATATGTAGTCTATGGTCCAGATAACATGATCTCTAACTTTTAATTTTTATTGCACAGCAAAAAGTGCTGATTTCTTGGTTAGAATAATCGAAGTATAAAATATGGAGCCTATCCTGTTAGTGCGCTAGTGAAGAAATCCAGTTGTCTTATGGCAGACACAAAAGCGAATTTAACTGAAAGACACCATGAGAGATGCCTGTAGATTAACAGTGTGAAAGTGACTCTGTTTTTGGTTGTTGCATGCTGGCAGAAATCATGCATTCATTTTAACATCCCTGTCACCTGCATGCCTTGCATGAATTAACAGCATTGATGTTGTCTGCTCCCATTTTAGTTAATGGCACTGCCTCTGCCTTCAGTGTGCTTGCAGCTAAACCAGCTCAAACTCCTGTAGCACCCACAGCAATGCCAGTTCGTGAAACCAATCCTTGGGCTCATGCCCCTGCCGCTCCAGCTGCTGCTAAAACTGGAGCTGCAGCCGCTCTTTCTGGTAAGACTGGACGTAGATTCTGAGAGTTGCTTTTAAAGGGTTGCAGCCCGGGATGCTCTACTACAGGGACCTTAATCTGGTCCAGCAAAGCAGTTACTTTCTGGCATCTAAAATATTTGGGGGGGGGGGGTCAAATCAAGGATCAGTGATGGGAGAAGCAATCTTTATTCAACATTTTAGGTGGGCAGGAATACTTCAGGTGCAATTCATGTTTTATTTTGGTTTATAGAAAGAGCTGTTTAGAAAGCCTGAAACTTTGCTCTTGCAATACAGTATCTATGTTTATGTATCCAGGTTACCTTTCTGATTTTCAGAAAAAAATTGCTTTAGAAAACCAAAGCTAGGTGCTGTAGATAAACTGCATAACTTGACCTTCCAAACCTTCAGTACAGCATGAAGTGCAGCAAATGTGGGGGGTGAGAGAGTCCTTTCAGTTTCTGCTTTCTTTTGAAATATGGGCACTTCTACTGCTCTAAGGGTAAGCTAGTCACAAGACCTCCTCTTCCCACACCAAAAAGGTAGGGATTGTCATGCTTGGTTTGTAAGCAGGTGGCAGCAGCAGCAACCCAAGAAATTCCTGCAATTGTTGCCTTCTCTTGAGCAATATGAAGGAACTGTGCACTCCGCACTCCCAAATCATGCCCCTTGGCACATGCAGAGGAGGCAAGGAAAGGGACCAGTAGTCAAGTCAAGTCAACCTTTATTAGGCATAAAAGACCAGTAGTAAATTCTAGCTGGATATTGAGTTAAGCTGGAATGTGTAATCCCCATGTGTCATATAATGTATAAATGTAAATAGGTGCTCTTATATAGAGAAGGCTCGTTTAATGTCCTCTAGCCAGTTCTCCTGCTAGCATCTGTTCTGCAAGGTCTACAGCAGACCTTTCGTAGCCTATATTGCTTCTTGAGGCACTGTAACCAGAACGCATGAGCTGAACCTTTTACATAGCTATGGCTTCAGTTCTAGTTGAAGAAAGAGTCCAACTGTCTCAAGGTTAAGCAGCAAGCTTAGCTGAAGTCTTTTGGGATAGTGAAGAAATGGGATAGCAATAAATGTCATACTGGGTACAAAGAGTAAAGAAACTTGCAGCGTGTAGAAGGTTGGAGGTTTAGCATGGTTGGGGAATTGGATGGATGGGAGGGAGGAAATGAAACAGGATACTGAAAGTAATTATATTTAGTAGAAATTGAACATGAAATAAACTGAAATGTCAAGTATTTAATATTACAGAACAATTAGAAAGAGGTTAACAGACTGAATTGCCTAGAAAGTGTAAGGAAAGAGTAGAAGTGAAGGAAGGGAAAGAAGGAGAGCAACAAGCTGTCAGTAAGTACAGTTTCAAACTATTGTATGAATTTCACAAATTATGAGTTCTGGGTGACAAGGTGCATATTGTATCTATATAGTCTTGTAATCTGCAGTCTGATAATGGGACAGTGCATGTGTCCCTGACCCCAATCTGGAATGCATATAAATCCCCAGGACCCGAAAATCTTGGCTTAAGCATGGACTGTCTGATCCATTCCTGAATCCTGGTTGTCAATGAGCACTTGTGCTTCCTGAGTAGAGCCATAGACAGTTGGAATGGGGCTAGAAAGGTATCAGGAACCTTGTCCAGTCCAATTTCAGAGTCTCTGGTATAACTTCCATTGCTACAACCTGACTCCTGTATTTCAGTTAAGAGCCTCTTGTTTGAATTACAGTGGGGCAATATTGATGTCAACTGCTGGTACAGATCTAAGTACCCCAAGCCAAAAGTGATTGGAAGCTGACACTGCTTCAGGGTGACTATTACTAAAAAGCAATGGTCAGAAACAGAGTGAAGAACATACCCAGGCTGAGATGTTGCCCTAACTCCTGTTTTCCTTCACAGGTACTGAATGGAGTACCAACTCTGGGGCAGCCTCACCAGTTTTGTTCCAGGCAAACCACAGGCGCACGCCATCGGAAGCAGACCGTTGGCTGGAAGAGGTGTCCAAAACTGTCCGAGCACAGCAGCCACAACCACAGCCTCCTGTACCCCAGCCACTCCTTCCACCACCTGCTGTTTCTCAGGCAGCACCAGCTTTTCCAGTCAGCACCTTCATAGCCCCTCAGCCAGTGCCCGTTGGTGTGGTGCAGCCAATGCAGCCTACATTTATCCCAGCTCAGCCTTATGCTGTTGCAAATGGAATGCCCTATTCGGCTCCCAGTGTACCAGTGGTTGGAATCACCCCTTCCCAGATGGTAGCCAATGTCTTTGGCACTGCAAGTCACACTCAAGTATCCCACTCACATCAATCGCCAAGTCTTATAAAACAGCAGACATTTCCTCAGTATGAAACTAACAGTGCTACTGCCAGCCCTTTCTTTAAACCTCCTGCCCAGCAGCAAAATGGCTCGGCTGCCTTCAACGGTGTAGACACTGCCAAATGGCCCACAGAGGACAAGCATGTACAACCTCCTGCAGTGGCCCAGCAAGTAGATCCATTTGAAGCACAGTGGGCAGCACTAGAAAGCAAGTCAAAGCAACGTACCAACCCATCTCCAACTAACCCTTTCTCGAGTGAATTACAGAAAACTTTTGAGATTGAACTTTAAGCAATTCTGTGGCTTGTGCTTATTCTGCGTGTGTGTGTGTATGTTGAGATTGGGTGGAAGGTATGTAGGGAGCAGATGAGACTTCACAACAGCACACTCAATTGCTGGTGTCCCTACTATGGAATCAACATGGGCGCAGTCATTGGGCAAAAGGCTCCAAGCCCCAGCCACACAGCTATTGGGAAATAATTGAGGAATCGTACCCAGACTGCCTGCCTTCCTGCTTCGGAGCCTGAGCAGCAAAGGAAACCTCAAAAGGGCTGAAGGTAGGAGCTGTGCCCTGAAGTTTTTTGCCACAAGAACTTCAGATGACCTCATAAGAAGAAAAGCAAATGGTGACGTCACTGTCTCTAGGGGGTGTCTGCCGTTCTGCAAGTGACTCATTTCCCTGGTGGGGAAAAGGCACAGTAGTGAATGGGCAGGTGGGGAAAAAATGTGAGCTGCTCAGCGGACATGGTCTGTGGAAAAGGATGAGCTTCCATTTTGAGTAACACAATGATTATATATAAATAAAACAAAGCCAAAATCTTTATTTTTATGCATTTTAGATTATTTTAAATAGTTCTAAATAATAAAAACTGAATGAGTTGTAAGTAATCTTGCCAAAGGTATAAAGGGGGGTTGGTTATAAAATTGTACATAAGATTGATTTTATCACTGATTCTAACGATCAGTAAAATGGGAGTAGGGTGGAGAGCAAAGTTCCTAGCTTGTACTTGTATGTTCATTGTAAGTAGCATATTGCAACAACAATCATGAATCATGACCAATTAAAAAATCACTTTAGAGTAGTTGAAGACCAGTATTGTCTTGGTTTAAAAACAGTTGGTAAGTTCTCTCTTTTTTTTAAAGGAATCAAACTAGATATTGGAATACATATAGGTTCTTTCATGTTCTGCTGCAGTTTCCTTGTCTTAAATCTGTTAACACTACTGTGACAACTTACTGTAACCATTTCTCCAATCAGGTCTACTTAAGAATCCATTTTATGTATGTTTTAAAAGATAATAGATTTTTTTTAAAAGAAGGTTTCTCCCAATGTCCTGTGTGAGAGCTTGTGGCTAGACTGCAGCTATTCATGTTCTTCCTCTGGCAAATCATGAGTCCATCTCATTTTTAATTTTACTTTAAAAACTTGGCCTTACAAGCAAATGTAAGTTATATATTTGTACTGATTTATAATCTGCTTTAACAGAAATAAATGTTGGTAGTAGATGATGTGGCTTTCTCAGTACTTTTTCTTGTCTTTCCAGCAGTCTGTATGCTTGTTTGAACAGAGGGTACTCGGCTCACGCATGACCTAGCAAAACCAATTCAGAACATGCAGCTTCTCTCTTGTATTTTTGTAAGAAATGATTACTTGTAGCAAGAACATCTGAGACTGCTTTAGTTTGGGCTTGGGGGATACTGAGTGTCAAATCTTGGTCTGGGGGTATCCTATTTTGGAAAGCACGGCTCTTCAAATACCTGTCTCTGATCCCACCAGATCTCCTTGCCAATTCTCTTCTGAGTAGTTAACCACTGAGCAAGGTGGTCCTGAAGAAAATCCTGTACTTTGCTGTGCAGCTTTGTGCACAGCACAATTCTCATTCCTGGCATCCTAGAAGTGATTGAGGCAGAACTTGGCACAGCAAAAGGAAAGTTTCATGCGGCCTGGGATAAATAATATTGCCCACAGTTGAAGGCTGTTCCTGGCTACAAATTGCCACTGAAAAACATCTGGCTGTGCTGCTATTTTGATTTTCCTAGATTCCTAGATTTAGCAGAAGCAGGTTTGCCTATATTTAAAACTTAAATTTCTCCTAATGTAAATATACGCATGATTGAATGTGAACTTGCTGTACTGCACTTATGTGTCCAAATCTCTCACCTTTGTTGTCCCCAGTCTTTTTTATGCCTTAGAACACAAATGCAAGCAGCATTGAGCTTCCATCAAAAGGGTAGTGGGGATGCTATCACCATAGAAGAAAGTCTTGCATAGATTCTTGGTTCTTAAACTCCTCAGGAGTTTGAGACCAGAGGTAAGTGTGTGCAGGGGGAAGAGCTAAGGCAGTAACATGATCCTCAGGATTGTGCTGCTGCTGGGGATGGGAGAGGGTTTCTTTTACATAGCAGGAGCCAGTGCAGGAGTTTTGGGGGAGGGGTCTGGAGAGCCCTCCACAAGGCTCTGAACCGCCAAACAGCTAAAAAAATCCCAAAAGGCACTTCCAGTTCTGCAACAAAAATGCAGAACAAAAACAATCTAAAAATTGGTTTTTAGATGTTTGGAAGTGCTGGGAGCTTTGTGGAGAGCCCTACAGGATTCCTGTGCTGGCTCCTGGTAAGTAAAAAAACTCCTTCCATCCTTGGCAGCAGTGGGATCCTGGGGATTGTCCCTTAAAGGGACAGGGATAGGGCTTCCCTGGCTGGGGCATCACAGCATCCCAGTTTGGGAAGCCCTGGCATAGATCCTGAAGAATTCTAATAAATTCCCCTCTACCAATAAGTGGGAATTTCCATAAATAATACCTTAGATTGCTTCTCTAAACTATTACCAATTAGTAATGGTCCATGTATTGTTACAGGCACCTTAATATTGCACTTTTATTGCAGGAATACTTTGCAGCACTAGCTGCACTATTAGTATCTAGGAAAAATGCTGTTCTGTTCACTGGCTAGCTGCTGCTTCTGGGGGATTGCTATGTGGAAGGCTGTACAGATGTCAGATTACTTGATGGCTATGTAGTGAGGCTCACAGTCCCCTCCATAGGACTTTCCTGTTGTTCAACTGCAGTGCTGGAGTGCTTGTTCAGGTCTAGTTAAACAGCAAGGCATTATTTGATAAAGCGTTGAATATGTGCCTGACTACACTGACTGTCTGTTTACCTTCTATGACATATCAGCATTGGAATTCCAAGCCAGCACTGTCACGTTCTTATGGCTCCAGATACTAGCTACCATTCCAGTCCATTAAGATGTGGACGGAATATCATGCTGTTGGCACTGGATCAGTGTTCCTTGGTTTTTTGTTGATGGAGCAGAGTGTAATGTTGGCTGTTGGCATCCAGAGTACTTGGCAATTATATCATTGTCATCCCTGAGCTCTGCAGCCATGAAATTGTGAGCTAAGTGGGGCTTTGATTTGAGCTGCACAGCTTACAGGGAAGGCTGAACAGGACGGTCCTTATTTTGGACTTCTGCAATTCTTGCAAATAAAGGATGGTGGTTTTTCTCTAACACTAGACATTAACTAGCAAATGTTTTGCCTTTTCAGTTTTAATATGGTAATCGTATACATATCTACCCAGAAGTTCCACTATGTTCAGTGGGGCTAATCCTCTAGGACATATGTGTAGGATTTCAGCTTGTATGCATCTTCTCTCTTTATGGGAGAAGAAGAAACAAACTGAATGCAAACTGTTGTAATAAAACATAGTCCATCTTTGTAGTATGTCCTTGGTCTGATTATTGCCTTTGCTACCAAAACAGATAACATGCTGGTGCCAAATTAACTTGGTAGGTATTTATTGTTACTGTCAAAGACCAGCAAAAACAAACACTGAAACAGCCCTCAACAAATTCCAAAGAAAGAGCTCTCCACCTAGCTAGGAAGAAAGCTGTCCTCTGCCCAGGAAGCTCTAATAGTGAAAGATAAGTGGCCAGGGCAGCTATATATGCCTTGTGTTGTCAGAGGCAAGAAAAATGGAGATCTGCTGACATCTTCTTTTCGTTCAATGGCCTTCATTCTCTGTTTTATAGTCACTATTGCCTGAATCAAATCCATTGCCAGAACAATCTCTGGGGAGAACCCCAAGTGTCTCGGCTTCGTGTGTACCGCCTTGAGCCAGGTAGATTGAAAATTATCAATTAAAACCAAAGATGTTAGGCCTTGGGTGTTAAAATTTAGATTGAGCCACTAATAAATGGATGCTAAGGCAATCCTGGCCTTGACCTTTAACAGGCTGGAATCGAGATGTAAGCTTGCATTAGACACATAGCTGGACACTTGTAATATAGATCTTAAACATCTGGACTGGACACATTCAAGTGAGACGAAGAAGAGGGACCAAGAATTGTTCCATACAAAAGTTGGGGCAAGACCTCTGCAAGATATAATCTAATTACTGCGGGAATATAATGACCACCTTTAACATGAAAGAACTTGGTTATTGCACTTGCAGACTTCTGGCCAACCGCAGCCACAGATTTGTGATGAGCAGTTCTAGCTCCAGTGGAGTGCAGCATTACACCCAGATATTTATAGGAACTCACCTGCTCTATCTTATGGCCATTAATACTCCAGAGCCTGCACTTAGGTCTCTTGCCAAAGGATATAATCTTGGTTTTCTGGTAATTAATGACCAGCTGGTTTTCTTCACAGAAAAAACAAAAACTATTAAGGGCCCTTCTAAGTCCCACTGGGGTCCTTGAAAGGATAACTGTATCATCTGTGTACAGTAGGATAGATATCTTATGGGAGACTGAAGGTTGCCAACAACAACATGGTTATCTAAAGCTGGAGGATGGAAGTTGGGAGAGCTCAGGTGATCCACCAAGCCATTTATATAGATGTTAAATAAAAGGGGGGCAAGAACACAACCCTGCTTTACACCCTTATAAGTTGGAATAGCATTTGAGAGATGTCCATACCTGGAACATCTCACTTTAAGTGATGTGTTGGAATATAAAGCACAGGTTAGAAATAATAATCTGCGATCAATGGGCAAACCCTCCAGCTTCTCCCACAGTTTGACTCTAGAAGTAGGGTCAAAAGCAGATTTTAAATCAATAAATGCTGTATTTCTCCAGAGTATTTCTCCATCAGATGCTGCATGATGAGTGTGTCCATTTGTGACCCTGCCCTCCCTGAAACCAACCTGTTCCCCTGCAATTAGGTTTTCTTGATCAGCCCAACATTTAAGCTTCTCTAGAAGATGGCCAGTGTAAAGCTTGCTAATAATACTCAGCAAGCTTATTGGATGGTAGCTAGCAGGTTCCTCCTTCTTACCCTTTTTGAAAATCAGGACTATGACAGCCATCTGGAATGCATCCTGTGGAGTCAATTATGGTAAAGAGGCTAAAAATGGAGCCCACCAATCCACATAGTTTTTAATCAGTTTAGGAGGGATGTTATCAATGCCAAGGGCTTTGCCTCTTTTGAGTTGATTGATTAATGAAATAATTTCATCTATGGGAACTGGAGGCCATTCTGGTATGTCATTAAACTCATACGAAGTGGCTTTACAATAAGAATCAGCATACAGCTCATAAAAATAATGCTTCCAAGCACTAGCTGGAATAAGGAATCCAGAGGAGAGAATTCTTTGAAGGAAAAATTGGAAATCAATTTCCAGAAATGGGCTTGATTTTTCTCCTTAGCTGCATGAATGAGCTGCTCCCATGATGCCTGAACATCTGCTTCCCTCTTCTTGGTCACTATATTCTTATAGGATTTCTTAAGGGTCAAAATATGTTGGCGAAAAGGAGTATCAAAACCAGGGACAGTGCGATAAGTCTGGTAGGCAGAAGTAAATACCTGCTCAGCTTGAATACATTCTTCATCCAACCATCTTTTAGACTGCCTACGTGATTGGTAAACCTGTGAACCAATCACTGGCACAGTTATAGAATTCCATCCCTGTATGATTTGTTTACAAGGGAAGAGGAAATCATTACCCTCAAAGCTATTCATAACAGAACTCCAACATGTTATTGTACTCTTGTCAGCCAAAAAGGCACTTGCCTTATGTTCCAGTTGGGTAGACAATTTAATGCGACAGGTGTCCCTTTTCAGTGTCTTAATGGCTGTTCTATACTGACCATGAAAGTGTACTGACTGAGATGGTAGGGCCACTCAAAGGAGAAGAGGGAAATGATCGCTATCAAGCTCAGGAAGAACCTGCACCCTTTCAACCCAGGAAAGTAAACTGTTGCAGACCAAAAAATAATCAATGGTACTGCACCTTGCTCCTGCCATAAAAGTAAATTCCCTGGGATAGTCTCCTATCATGGCCCCATTTAAGATATGAAGGTTGAGATTTTGAGCCATAGCAAGCAATTGAGTATCAGCAAAATTTACCTTGCTAGCTTTTGAAAGACATGAAAGATATAAATAAGTGTGTTCATTGCCCTGGATTGCCAAGGGCATAGGCAATAGATGACTGTTCAATATCTTTTATTTTATTGCAAATTAACTTGCAACTATTTTAAGGTTGACAAAATGGAGACCTAACTTTCTTACAGCAGCCAACGGTTTTTCAGTAGTTGGCATTATGTATAAACTTGGTGGTTATGTTTTTCCACTGAATAAGCAGGTGATGATAAAGAGAGGGTATGAACTCTGAAAAAAATGCACTAAGCTTTATTCTGGGGATCCATGTTCTACTTTAGCTGGTTAAATTTCACAAATTAGCTAACTTTGATACCTACCCTGGAAGGACCTAATTTCCTGAGCTGTTCAGAAATCCAAGAATAGCCATGCCAGATCTGCAATCAATATGTTGCTGGTGTATATTTTCACAGTTGTTAATTACAGTGTTTCTGAAATGACATGTCTAGGTATTTTGAGAACTATTTGCGTAGTTCTGCCATACTTAAATGAGAAACACCCACACCCTGTTTCTGTGGAACAAGTGTCAGTTGTGGCATTAAATATCATTGCCAATATCAACTTAGGGGTTACTTAATTGGTTTTCAGTTACAGGCACCTGTGATTTAACTCACAGTGGATACTGGGGCAGCCAATTAAATGCTTTTATAATAGGAAAGAATGCACCAAAATCATATTTCTTACCTTTGTGCAGTGAAACTGGTTTCCTACTGGCTCAGGACTAAAAACACAAAAGATGCACTTCCAGGTCTTCCACAGTATAAAGGTACTGAATGGAGTAATTTCATTGCATTGCATTATATTCAGCACATCTAGTGGCTGACTGCAGTATATACCCCTGCTGGGAGGCCCAGAAGTGTGTCTTTTTGAGCTATTTTTAGCCCTGAGACACTAGGAAACCACCCAAAGATAAGAAATGTGATTTTGGTGCATTTTTTTTTATTTTTAAAAGATTTAATGGGTGACCCCAGGATCTGCAGAGGTTCCAAAATGTAACCACTGCAGATTCTGCAGTACCTGTAGTAATACCTCACATAAGGCACTCCACTGAATAAAATCACAGCAGAGGGGGTTTCTATTTTACCTCAACACTAGCTAGAGTGGGGTGTTCTAGAATCTGGCAAGACTCAGTTACCCTTCAGCTTTTGTTATGTGCATGTTTTCCAACCTATGTATTTTAGGCCAATGAGAATCTTAAGATTATTGTAGTATGTAGTATCACAGTGCCATCGAAGCCATTTCTGCTCAATGCTGCATATATGCAACATGGAGCAAATACACCTATGGGCTGGGCAAAAATGGGTTAAATGTAGACATTTCACTCCACTAATGCCTGAGTATAGAAGGCATATCTCCTTGATCTGTATGATCCTACTGCAAACATGGAAATACAATTTCTTTTGTAGGCTAATGAACTTGTAGTAAAAGCAGGATGGTCTTTTGTGGAAGAGAGTAGTTAAAGGTATAAGCAGTGGCATAGCTACATCATCTGGCACCTGGGGCCACAAGTTTTAACAACCCCCCCCCCCCCAAGGCATTAGAAAGGCACTTCTAGTTTTTGGCAAAAAGTGCCTTTGTAAGGCTTCTGGCAGTCCTGAACACTAGGAAGGCTCCACATGCCTTCCCTAGCCTCAGAAAGGCAGCCCCCGACATCTCAACCAGACATGGCAGCTGGGGCCATTGATCCTCCCAGCCAATCCCTTAGCTACACTACTGGGTATAAGGGCTGCACTTCTCTTGCTCCATTATCCCTGTTCTTTCCACACTCTTGGTCTGTAACTGTCTTACTTCAAAGCTTCTAGTGGTTACTTGCCTCAACACAGGATTCAACCATAGTTACTATGGGACATGGGTTGTGACCATTCTGTCTGCAGTTTTCCTTGGTTTGGAACTGTACTCTCCCCTAGTGCAAAAATGACATTATGGTAGTAAAGTATGTGCATTGTGGCCTATGATACAGAGCTGTCTTAACAAGCCTAAACTTTGACATCAATGGTTAGCTGTAGATGCCACCACATTCAAGTTAGAAGTCCAGGTCCAATGGTGCCAAACTGGGAATAAACATGAAGAAGCAGGCTTTGAGATTGAAAAATCCACATATACCCTATACAGTGGTCCTTGTTTATAAAAGAGTTAATAAACTGCAAAAGAGGTCCTATTAAGTCCTCAACATATCTGATGTAAAAGACCCAGCCAAGGTTTTGATGTAGTCTTCGAAGTTCCCTGTGGATTCAACAACTTCTAAACACTGTTGTCTTTATCTGCTGGGAAACAAATCTGCTTATAATTCCTGAAAAGCATTGTGTGGTTATAAAATACAAGGAGCCATTGGCAAGAGAGTTTCCAAAAACTGTGGCCAGCAATTTCCTTGACGCAAAGACTGTCGGGTTCTGTAGCTTTTCTTTAATCTAGTTTTGTTTGGTTCTACAGTTCAGTATGGTTTTGTGCACTGGTTTTAAGGGCTCACTCACTTCTAGCTTGTCCACTGTTGATTTTTTTTTTTAAGGAAGCAGATTAGGCAACTGGTAGAAGTGTGTGTTGCAGAACCCAAAAAACATCTTAAGGTGTAAATTGGTGCCATGTGTTTAATCCATTATCATTGGCTTCCCTCTGTGTCTGGTTGGAATAAACAATTCTGAGCTTGCTTCTTGAGAAATTGCCACTGTAAGTCATTGGTGTCCTCATTCTTCTAGAATAGGTCACATGGAGGGAAGAGAAGAGAGTTTTAGCCCCGGTAGCGAGCACAGCTGGCGCAGCAGAAACTGGAGTAATACTCATTATTGCAGAGCTGGGCCTGTAAGATCAGGTCACAGTTGGCAAGGTGTGGCTGGTCAACACACTCCCTGCTTGGGTCCACAGGGAGGGGTGCAGGTGCTGTGGAGCAGGAGATGGGATGAAGTGGTTAGAGAACACAGTTCATGAACAGGCCATTTCACCAAACATCATAAGAACACGTCTGAAGGGTCATAAATTATAATATAGCCAGTTAGCTGAAGCTAGGCAGTTGTAGGTTTGGTTTGTGCATAGATAGCAGCCAGGGAACCCCATGAAAGCTGCCTTGTTCCAAGATGGAAGAAAGAAAGGATATAAATTATCCTTTATCCAGTAATTAACTAGGACCCTCCTGGATAAGGCCCATCTTGGATAGCATCCTGTTTT
Source organism: Tiliqua scincoides (assembly GCF_035046505.1). Taxonomy (NCBI): domain Eukaryota; kingdom Metazoa; phylum Chordata; class Lepidosauria; order Squamata; family Scincidae; genus Tiliqua; species Tiliqua scincoides. Next base: position 17,587,350 of record NC_089821.1, read on the forward strand.
CCACCTGTTGCCTCTACAGTTCTTGAAAAGTTGAAGGCTACTGAATAGAGCACATGTCTGATGCATGCTTCCTCAAAAGTAAGTAGTTTATTCTGAGGCAGCTCAGATCCTGTGGTCCCTCCTTTCTTATGTCATCAGGACCACAGTAGGGTTTGAGCCCTTCCCCAATCCCCTGTAAATTTCCAAACTTCCTCTTGCCTGTCTGCTTGCCTCTTGCATGGCACCAGCATGCAGCTTTGACAGGAGGAAGGTCTCTTCTCACCAGGAAACCTTCATTTATGGGCATGTCTGCTTTGCAGCTGGAGCAGCTTAGGGGGGGGGCACAGAAGAGATCTTCCTCCATTCTACTGCTTCCAGAGCAGTAAAGAATAAACATATGAAGTAGCAGACAGGAGAAGGGCAGCAAGAACTTTACTTCGGCAGCTCAGGTTAAAGTCCAAGCATAAGAACTTATCTGGTCCTAGTGCTTGCCTTGTACTTAGGATAAGGTTGTTTTCTGGCTCAGCACTATGAATTTCAGCATAAGACATTTTGGAGATATTTCTAGTTCCATATAAGCCATAACGGCTTCACCCCAGACTTCGCAGTGTGTGCTGGGGTCTTCAGAGATCACAAATATGTAAAAAAATAAGCTATCAATCTTAATGTTTGGTAAGTTTCATGCTGAACATTTTGTTACAGCTTTTCTTTTTGTTACTTTGGAGAGAAGACATATTTGTAGTTTGCAAGATGAAATCCTGAACCACTAGAGGCCAAGTGCTTGATGGAGAATGATGACCAAACACACACCCACCTTCTGGCCTCTTCCTGATCACTTTCAGTTCTGTATTGGCACTGACAGAGTTAGTGCCACTGTAGGCATTGCAGGTGTAGGATCCTTCATCACTTGGCTGCACACTGTTTATGAGCAGGCTTCCATCCTGAGTTGTCCTCATGTGATGGCCATCAGTTGTCACTGGAACCCCATTCCTGAGCAGAAAGAAAGTACTTTGGGGGAGGACTGTAACCATGTTAAGAAAACCACAACTTCTAAGCAACATTCGCAAACTGGCCATAGAGAAGAAAGGTAGCCCAATTTGCCAGTCTACTGGACAAGATTTGTGATCACTTGTTGTTAATGCTTCAGGGGCACTGACGATGCTTATTCTAGTAGAGAAAAGTAAATACAGTGACTTGATTTTACCTTGACCACCTTATATTCACGTTGTCACCTATCACAATGCACCAGAGCTGGGCATTCTCCCCCTCTGACACAGAATGGCTGGACAGGAGGCCAGTGATTCTTAGTTCCCCTGATACAAAAAGAGGGAAAAAGATCAGTACCAGGAAGGCCCTGCTGGAACAAGATGCTGAAAGGATTTCCTCAGAAATGATGCCCAAGGTTGGCCTCTCTTGTTGCACACTGCAGTATTGTGGAGTGCGGGAAAGGGCTCTCAAAGCCACTTCCACAGTAGGACCCTTTATCCAGTGATGTTATGATATAACCATCAACCTATAGTGAATGATTCTCTTTTCATAGACTTCCTCTAGCAACAAAAATATCAACTCTGTTGAGTCTTGCTGCGAAAGGGTCACACAGTTAATTCAGTAACAGGAGTAGCTCTCGTCAAAACCACCTTCTGCTGCTCATCTGAATCCATCTCTACTACAACCACACAGTCATACCCTCCCCCCACCCCCAAAAAAAGGTCTGGGAATTTTGTGCTGAGTGGTCCTTCCCTGTAAGAGCTACAGTCCCATGATCTTTGAAAGGAGGGTGAGAAGTCTTTTTATTTTAAACTGCAGCCCTGCCTATAGCATTAAATGTTGGTACTTGGTGGCCTTACTGATGAAACTGACTTGCTCTGATTTACATATACAGCCATCTATGTAGGTGGTTGCTTGTAACAGAACATAAGAGAGGGCTGTGTGAGCAGCTGAGTTTGGAGGATTTTCTTAACATTGCAACTCCTTTTTCTTTCCTCCAATCATTGTTGAAATAACTTGAACATAGGAATCCACTCAAACAATTCCCCCCCCCACCTGGACTCACTGCATGTGCAAATCAGTACTCCGCAACTTCCATTGACTTGATGCTTGGTTTGCAGAACCTTCTTCCCTCTCCCAGCAAGTTCACTCTGGCATCCCCTTATTATCAAACCAAGGACTGCCCCCTTAGTACCTTTAGGTCTGAGCTGGATACTTCTCTGATCCTGGTCCCGACCATTGGAAGCAATGCAGGTATAAATGCCAGCATCTTCAGCACTGAGACGGCCGATTACCAAGGCACCCTCAGGCTGCGGTCTGTATCTAGGAACCAACACCAAAATTTGTCATGACTTCTGTGGGAGAACAGATGAAAGGCTGTTCTCATTTATTGAGAAGTTAACTGCTCGTTAAGTCTGACTGCAATTGTCCTTCATATGCCCTCCCAATTTCACACATGCATTGAAAACATGACTTCTTGTTATGGCATGTCATCACCCTTGTCTGACTGCCATGGCTAAAGTCAGTGCAAAAGAGTATCGGCCTCTCTTCAAGCTCATCCCTGCTGAATATCTTGTAGGTTGCTGGTGAATTCAGACCCTTTTCTGTGGTGCTGATGTGTGGCTCTGCTGTCAAATGACCATTTAATGACTTAAGAATCAGTCCCTGATTTGTTCACCAAAACAGGTTGTTTTGTAGGTTGGAGTTTAAAATAGTTAGTCACATCCTTGTGTGGGTTTGATAACTGACTGGACATCCACCAAAATTGAGCATTGGGAGGGTTAGGACAGACAAAAGAAAGTATTTCTTTACTCAGCATGTGATCAGTCTGTGGAACTCCTTGTCACAGGATGTGGTGATGTTATCTTGCCTGGATGCCTTTAAAAGGGGATTGGACAAGTTTCCAGGAAAAATCCATTTTCCTGGAAAAATCCATTTTTCCATTATGGCTTACAAGCCATGATGTGTATGTGCAACCTCCTGATTTTAGAAATGGGCTATGTCAGAATGCCAGATGCAAGGGAGGGCACCAGGATGCAGGTCTCTTGTTATCTGGTGTGCTCCCTGGGGCATTTGGTGGGCTGCTGTGAGATACAGGAAGCTGGACTAGATGGGCCTATGGCCTGATCCAGTGGGGCTGTTCTTATGTTCTTATGGCTAACCAAAAATAGCCTGAATAAGTCATTAATGGTGTTGGGGCAGGAGGAAAGCAGGAAACAAGCCTGCACAGCATAAGGGAGGTTGTCGAGTCATTACTGCCTCTTCTTGCTGCCCTTTCTCACATTTATGTTTGAAGATGTAACGTCTGCCCAAAAGTGGCAGTGAAGATAGTTGAGCGATAGTGATGGTGAAGGTGTATCTCTGGGATGGCGAAACAGACAAATGGTGGTAAGAAAAGTGAGGCTGCAACAAGGAAGAGTGTGTGATAAGGAGGAAAGGAGCAAGAGAGAGGAGGTACTGTAATTTAGAAATCTGAGTCAAGAGCAGCAATTTTCAACCACTGTGCTGCAACACATCGGTGTGCTGCAAGTGGTCTACAGGAGTGTGTGAGAGTTTGGGGGTCATTTATCAATAGGGCCGATGGGGAATATAAGCCCCAACCACCAGCATGATATCCTTGTCAATTGTAAAAAAAAAAAAAAACTGATGGTGAGCCTTGACAATTTTAGCCCCTTGTCAGTGTGCCATGAGATGAAAAATATTGAAAATTACTGCTATAGAGAGATGGGAACAGAAAAAGTATGACAACTGTGTGATTAGGATGCAGACTCCTGGCATACAGACAGAAAAGAGGCGTTCACAAATAACTTATTTAAAAAGACACCATCGTAAAATTGTGACTAAAATTCTCTGAGGGTTAGTGTAATGACTGAGCTTCTTTGAGTTAGTAAAAATGACCCTTCAGGTGGTTTCTGTTGTGCATCCCTGACGAAGAAGCAGTACATCACAGCTGCAGCTTACCTGGGCGAGGAAATGGGCTGTCCGTCCTTCTGCCAGTCGATGGTTAGTGAAGGTGATGCCTCTACACGACAAGACAATCTGACTCGCTCACCAATGTTGGCATCAACCACAGAGGGCTCATTTTTATACATTTTTAACCTACAAAACAGAGGCATATGGTCTCAAAATAAGAACATACATAAGAACAACTCCACTGGATCAGGCCATACGCCCATCTAGTCCAGCTCCCTGTATCTCACGGCGGCCCACCAAATGCCCCAGGGAGCACAGCAGATAACAAGAGACCCGCATCCTGGTGCCCTCCCTTGCATCTGACATAGCCCATTTCATCTGACATAGCCCAAAATCAGGAGGTTGTACATGCACATCATGGCTTGTAACCCGTAATGGATTTTTCCTCCAGAAATTGTCCAATCCCCTTTTAAAGGCGTCCAGGCCAGACGCCATCACCACAACCTGTGGCAAGGAGTTCCACAGACCAACCACACGCTGAGTAAAGAAATATTTTCTTTTGTCTGTTCTAACTCTCCCAGCACTCAATTTTAGTGGATGTCCCCTGGTTCTGGTGTTACGCGAGAGTGTAAAGAGCATTTCTCTATCCACTCTGTCCATCCCCTGCATAATTTTGTATGTCTTAATCATGTCCCCCCTCAGGTGCCTCTTTTCTAGGCTGAAGAGGCTGCTATATAAAATAGCAGCTATATTGCAGCTTTGTACAGTATTTTAAATCTACATTAATGTGACAGAATGCTTTCTCTTGCCCTGTCCTCTGAAGTGCAACTGTGCACTGAGTCTGCAGTGGTTCCACATCATCATAAGTGGATTACTTCAGGGGCTTTGTTTCGACCAATGTGCAGCTTCTGACATAACACTTTACAAAGTGTAGCCTTGTGTAAGCATCTTTCCTAAGTGTTCATTTGGCCACAGGCCTAGAGCATGCCTCTTGCTGCAAGAATCCCATCTAATCAAATGTTCTTTTAAGTGCTGTTCTTAGAGACTGCCTGGCTCTATTTAATATGTTCTTTTAAAAAAAAAAAAAAAGGCTAGAGACATTTCAACAAAATGTCACAGTTTTATCATGTTGCTATTCGGGGACCTCCACTAGCTACCTGCCTCCCCAGCACATACATAGGGTGCAGCTGGGGTTCACTCAGGCAAATCAATGGTGAGTAACTTCAAGGCTTACTAGAAAATACTGAAGATTCCTATGTCTCCCGTTTCGCTCTCAAGCTCTCTGATTAGTACATATGAATGAATCTTGGATTCTCCATTTTTCCAAGGGTAGCAGCTGAGAGAGGGAGGTGATTGATTGGATTGGAAGAGGGAACCAAGTTTCTCACACCCTCTGGGGGTGGGCATAGATAGTAGATTCCAGCTCCCGATAAGTACTGCTGCAGTCAACATCACCACTCACTGCCTCAGTGAGTTCCCGAGTGCAAGCAGTGGTAAATAATCTCTTCATGTGCAAAAGGACCTGCCACACCCACCATCATTGGCATGAGATGCATGGACAGAAAATGAAGGAGGAGAGCTAAAAGTAGAGACTCTTTCCATGCTTCAACCTTGCTAAGCTCACTGCAAGCCTTACTCCCTACTAGGCACAACAGAACTTTTCAACTATTATATTCAACTATTCACAACACAACAGAACTTTTCAACTATTATATATGTGCTTTTCAACAAGTAGGAGCTCTCTCAGAGGCTGTGATCACCCCTGCCTATACAAAATATGGAATACTAGGCTGTTTCACTTATACTCTGGTGGTCTCTTAGCTTCTGAACAGGTCATTGCTGAATTGTGCACTCTACCCAAGAGCATCATAACAGTACTATTTAATAGCCCAGACCTGAGCTTCTTAGCAACCACTGGAGCAGCGGTGCTAAAGTGGCTACTGCTGTATCCAGCGGACACCAGGAAGCCCCAAGCTGTGCAATGGGGCTTCTCTACCCTGGCTATTTTACTGGCGCAGACTTGAGATACAGAGTTCAGGACCCCAAGGAGCAGAGCTCCACCAGTTCCCCCCTTTCCCACCCCAATTCCTCCCTGCTGCCCTGCCCTTCCCCACTTCCCCTGCCTTTACCATTGGCCAGCTCTCCTCATGGCACTGAGGCTCAGCACCAACTGGTGCTGGCCCAGTGACTGCAGCCCCTCCTCCCCGAATGCTGCAGATGTGCCTTAGGACACTTTTGTGACACCTAGTGCTGGCACTGAAAAGCTTTAGGACTGGGCCCTAAATCATCTGCATTTAGAGCCTTGATTTTAGCTTGGGTGGTGGGGGAAGGGAGAGGTGGGCCAACTCTTGCAAATTATGGTTTTATTTTTAGAATTACATACTTTTTGCCTTCTTCAGAAATGCTGCTCTGATGGCTACCACCTTCCAATCAGTCACTTTTCCACCAAACTGCTGAAAGTCCATGCCTGACTCTGGGAAGGGCACCAGGATGCAGGTTGTGTCTTGTGTACTCCCTGAAGAATTTGGTAGGCCACTGTGAGATACAGGAAGCTGGACTAGATGGGCCTTTGGCCTGAACCAGCTGGGCTCTTCTTATGAGCTAGATACACTATATGATGCAACTAGTTGCCCCACCACTGCCTTCTGGGAAACAGTTTTGTTCTCTAACAAGCCCACAGTGTTTACAATACTTCAAGTGTGGAGGACAGGAGGATGTTAGCATTACCTGTATGTGGTATGAGGATGTGCAGAAGAGATAAGTGACTGTCCCGTATTAACTCCTGTACCAAATACTCTGTGTTGTCGATTCTGACCATGAATAAGCTGGTGTCTGGTTTCCTGTGCAGGTCCAGGGATTTCTAGAGAGAGAAACAATTCTGAAAAACATTGTACTTTGTGGAGAGCGGGTTTAAGCTAGTGCAAATCATAACCAGCAAATCTCTGCCTGCTTCCTCTGAAAATATTCAAGTGACTTGTACCCCCAGGTGTCATTTAAAAATTCAAGGCATCTAGGAAATGCATGTGCAGTTAAATTAAACAAATATAGCCCCCAGATCTTGAAATTTACATTCTAAACTCTCCCAGGCCTTGTTCCCAGCACGCTGCTGTGCAAGTCATGGCTGTCCAGTCTCAGTGCAATATTTGAGCAGCTAAGCCAATGAGGGACTGACACACCACTGCCTATTAAGTGTCACTGCAGAGAGAGCAGAAATAGAAGTTGCAGGTAAGGGTAGGAAGAGCAAGAACAATGGAACAGGCTGGATGACAGTGCTGTGTACATAGTAAACCAATCTCTCTCATTGCTAGTGGGAAAGAAAATACTGTACCTATCTGGAAACTGTGATTGTTCCTGGGCCACAATGTACCTAATAATACACTATGATTGTTTGTTTGCAAGGATAATTGTAAGCATGCACACCACTAAAGCGCTATACCAGGAGAGGCCAAACTGTGGCTTGTGAGTGACATGAAGCTCTTTGATATATAAATGTGTGGCTTTCAGAAATACATTGGCTGAACTCCTTTTTTGCATCACAATTAATATAATAGGTAAACAAAACATTTTCAAGCTATATAGTTTACCAGCTATAAACTGAGATGTAACTGGCTTTAAAAAAGAGTTTGTGCACGATGAATAAATATATTTAAGAATTCAAATGCTTCTTAAATATTGCAAGTTTGGCCACACCTGATCTATACACTGCTCCATTTACAATGAATTGCAATTGCCAGGTCACTTCACCAAAGCCAACATCGCTGTTGTGATTATGACAAACGTTTTCTGGGATATTGCCAGAGAGAAGGGTCTGTTGGTTAGACTAAATGAAAACATAACAAGCTGAACTTTGTCTTATGCCTGTGTTGATTCTGGACAGAAGAGATAAGAGTTAGCTCAGGTCATAAGCGGGAAGTAATGAATGACCTTTGATCCTCAGCTGAATCTGTCTGCGTTCAGTTCTCCCGTTTGAAATTATGCACATGTAGGTCCCAGCATCCTCAGCCCTCAGCTGGCTGATCACCAAGGAACTGTCTGACTGATAGGTATGCCTGCAGGGAGAAACAAGAGTACCATCACATATTGCAGACTGGCTAGCATCTAATTTCCAAACTACAGGCTGTGATAAAGTTAGCTTGGCCTAAGGCTTTTCTTTTTACGGTGGGGGGGGGGCATCCAAAACATAAAAATACCCTAGTTGGGTGGTCCTTCTGCACCTTGTCTCTGCCACAGTTCCACAATTCCAAATGCATGCCCCTCATGCACTATTTTTAAACTTTAAAAAACCCCACATATATTGGCTTTCAGTTGAAGCTTTCTTTCTAATTAAAATGGGGGGATTAAAATCTGATACACAGCAGTGGCAAAGTGTTAAAGCCCCCCCCCCCCGCCAAGATTTGCAACATCATTTCAAGTGCTCTTCCTAGTACTGTTGTAAAAAGAGAAACCCCAGGCTAAACTAACACATTTACTGTTAATATGCAGTTTGCTCCTAAGCGCCTTCAAGTGTACTGTTGCCATCAGATGCATGTTAATTATAATTTATTGGCGTGAAAGTATGTGAGACAAGCCTGATGGAATCGTAAAAAATGGAGTAGGAGAATGCCGGAGCAAGCAAAAATACAGAAATGTATTCAAAATGTTCTATATACAGCTACACATTTGTCTCCGTTTTGCTCCCACTGCCTAGAATGACTTTGAAGGAGAGGGGCTGCTTGCACACCCTGGTGAGGCTCCCTGCAATACTTGGTGCTTTGCACCCCCTCAAGCTATGCCACTGTCTACGGGCATTCACCAAAATTAATGTAATCGTAATTTAAAGCCTTTTTTTAAGGTTAAGAATTTTAATTCAATGGGCTATATTCTCCCCCAAACCACCTGGATAGTATAGATGGACAGGAGGGGGCCTAAAGTGGTGGAGCCAGGATTAGACTCAGCCCAGCACTCCATGATGCTCTCTTCAGGATTCCAAATGCTGCCCCTACTTACTTGGCAATGTGCCTGCCTCAGTCCTCTCCCTGGGCTTGAAAAGGAAGAAAGGGATGGAGAAGAGAAAGCATGGAGGAAAGAAGATAGTGTGGTGATTAGAGCATTTCTAATGTGCAGTCACCCACTCTCCACACTTCCTCTTCTGCTCCATTCCGAGGATGAGGAGCAGCAGCAAAGGCAATTGAGAGGACTGAGGTGTACAGTACCCTACCAATCAGTTGCCTGAGACAATAGCCTCAGTTGACCTCATGGATGGACCAGCCTTGGGTCAGGCTCACCTGACAGATGACACTGGCCGCCCATCTTTCTGCCATTCAACTCTGGAGAAAGGGGAACTTCCTGCCTTGCAAAGAAGACGAATACTCTGTCCCAAGCCTGCCTCCACTGCGGAAGACTCTGATCCATCCAAGACAACCCTGAAAGACACAAAGTTCCCCCCCCCAAGTTTTTATCTCCAAGTTGCACAATCTTTATGGTTGCCTTAAAAGATCTCACAGCTGCAGGAAATAAGAAAGCATCTTTAACATTTGTCAACATATTATCTGCAAAGACAATGAAGTCTTGAGTAACTTATCTGACAGTTTGCCCAGCTTTATGGATTTAAGTCAATGTAGGTACATAAGAACATAAGAACAGCCCCACTGGATCAGGCCATAGGCCCATCTAGTCCAGCTTCCTGTAACTCACAGCGGCCCACCAAATGCCCCAGGGAGCACACCAGATCACAAGAGACCTGCAAGGCTTCCTGGGAATTGTAGTTAAGAACATAAGAACAGCCCCACTGGATCAGGCCATAGGCCCATCTAGTCCAGCTTCCTGTATCTCACAGCGGCCCACCAAATGCCCCAGGGAACACACCAGATCACAAGAGACCTGCAAGGCTTCCTGGGAATTGTAGTTAAGAACATAAGAACAGCCTCACTGGATCAGGCCATAGGCCCATCTAGTCCAGCTTCCTGTATCTCACAGCGGCCCACCAAATGCCCCAGGGAGCACACCAGTTAACAAGAGACCTGCATCCTTGTGCCCACCCTTGCATCTGGCATTCTGACATAACCCATTTCCAAAATCAGGAGGTTGCACATACACATCATGGCCTGTACCCCATAATGGATTTTTCCTCCAGAAACTTGTCCAATCCCCTTTTAAAGGCGTCTAGGCTAGACGCCAGCACCACATCCTGTGGCAAGGAGTTCCACAGACCGACCACACGCTGAGTAAAGAAATATTTTCTTTTGTCTGTCCTAACCCGCCCAACACTCAATTGTTGTTGAATTGTTGTTCAAACTGACCCAAGAAAACTTTGAGGTTAGCCACAAGTTTAGAGGACACAACTGTCCAGCATCTTTGGAGTTCAAAGATTTCTGCACAGGACTAGGGAACAATTCCAGTGGCTAAAGGCCTGTTCTTACGTTCATAATATAGTCATGTTTCCTTGTGTAATCAATGGGAACGCTAACACAAATGTCTCCTGATGTCTTCTCAGCTTTACTCCTTTCCCTTTTTGCCTGACTTGTGCCTCTTTTGAAGGACCAGGGCAACCACACTCTGCTACAAGTGCACCTCTGCCCCACTTGTGGTGGGGTCAGGCCAGGCAAAGCAGTGTCATGCAATCTCCACGACAATGGAGGCAACTGCCATTCATCCTTATGAACTGCTACCACTGGTTGAAAAAACACAAGATATAAAGACATATGCCTGGTTCCTTAAGAACAGAAAAGCAAGTCTTGGTAGTGAGTAGCTACAATCCAATGGGGAATACTACTGTGGCGAGCTTATAGCAGGCTCTTTGGTTGATAAATAGCAAGAAGTTCTCAAGTTGCAGAAGACAGCCCCTGTGTAGGACAGCATACTAATTCAAAAATATTACCTGTTCAGAGAACGCTGGAAGGGTGGGGCTTGCTGCCCAAATCCATTCACTATTGATGCATCTGCTCCAGACTGTCTTCCCCATCCTTCAGCCTCACGATGAACTGTATGACCATCGACAGTCAGCCGCCTCTCCGAGTGTCCAGAGACCACTGTTTCCCCCAACCTGCGCAGGTAGTTTTCTGGATCTACTCTCCTTTCCCCTTGAGCTACTGAGTGCTGAGAGACCTGCTGCCGGTTCTCAAGCGTACCAGTACCTTGCTCAGACTCTGGTTGTCCGTCTGTAACCACAGTTCTTCCCCAGCCCCTCTCCCTGTGATGCAGCGCTGAGTGAGTTTCTGAGCCATCCTGTGTATGGAAATCACCATGCCTTCCTCCTCCCCCATGGGCGTGACTGATGGTGCCTCTTGCAGAGTGCTGTTGTTGCCATTCCTGTACATTTCCCTCTCGCAAGTGAGAACTAGAGTGGATGTCAGGATCTGCACCATGGTGGGGATGCCTCACATTGCTTCTTTCTGCTGACCCATGGCACACTCTCATGCATTCCTCTTCTGAAGCAAAGTTGTTCTTATTACCATGGCAACCCCCATACCAAAATCGGTTGCACTTCCCCACATCAGCTACAAAGTACCAGCGAGTTGTCCAGTCAGTACAGGAGCCATGGGCACTGGGTAGCAGACAGTTGACAGGATAAGCTAACAGCAAATGTCAGAAGAGAAGCAGATCCAGATTTAGTACAAATACAAGTGTTCTGAAAATACAAGTTTTCTTTCATTACTGGCCCCCTTTAATTGCTATCAATACTGTGCTTTCCAGACTTCCTCTTGTTCCTTTTACCTTTACACCAAGTAGAAGGCATCGATTCTTTGACATTTCTCCTTCTCTTTTTTCACCCTGAACTGAAGATTGCTAATTGAGAGGATATCCACACTCCAAATTCATCTTCCTACTATTCAGAGAAACCTGGGAAGTATACTAACCCAGGGGTAGGGCTTTCAAATGGAGAATTCTGAGCAATGTCTCCAAACTATGCATCTCAGGATTCTTTGGGGCTGTCACAATTAAACACTTTTATAAAACAGATACAACTGCACAGTAATCATTATGTTGTCCAATAGGATATTGCCCAATCCATAATGGCCTGTATTTAAAAAAATAAATAAATGAGAACTAGTTTTAGAGCAAGGGTCTGCAAACTTTCAGCTGCCAGGGCCACATTGCTCTGTTTTGCTCACAGAGGGGGCTACAGTGAGTTGATCAGATGATAATATATACAGTTAGTACATAACTAAGAATTTTCACAACGGGGGAAAAATATTTGCAACATTTGCAGCTGCCAGAAGTGGTTCCTGCCTCTTTCTTTCACAGGTGGGCTCTCACTGAGACGGACCTAACCTAGCAGTCACTTCATCCAGGAGAGTACAAAAGTGCATGGTGATGGGAGAGGGTGTGAGGAGAAGAGAAAGGAGTGGGAGGAAGAGGAAGAGGAAGAGGAAGGAGTGGGAGGAAAATTATAATGATGCAGGGGTCAGCAGACCAGTCAAAATGTGATGGTGGACCAGATTTTTTTAGATCCCTATTTTTAGAGTCTGGTTAGATATTGCATCAAAGGCTTGACTGTTGTCCTGTTTATTTGGTTCAATCAGTATGAAATAGCATTGGCCATAAAGGCAGACATTGTACTCAGAACGTTGTATGTGAGAGATACTTCTGAGTTGGCCATGTGCCCTTGCTGCTGGCTTACAAAAGCCAAGTGGAAGAAACTGGCTGGAATGGAACTGCAGCTTGAAAAAGGCAGACAGGGTGATAGATGGCTTTGCATCTATGATCATTTGGTCCCTGCTGCCACTGTTCAACCTGATTTCCCCTTTCTGAGTAACTGCACTTGGCAGTCATGAGTTCTTCAGGGTGGCTGAACAGGAATCATCCAAGAATAGACACGCACCAGTGATGCCTTCTCACCAGGAGCACTGATTATAGAAGCCCTAAAAAACTTAACTGGAAGAACATGCAGAATTCTTGCCCACTTAATAAGCTTCTACAGGAATTTCTTATAATGCTTAGGCTGGGATCTTGATGGCTTCTTTCAGGTCATGATTGAATTCTGGCACAAGGGACGACTGTATTTTTTGGTTAATGTGGATTGAGTAGAAAACACCCTTGAAGAGGATGGAATTGTTCATGTCTGCTTTTGCATTGGGGGAAGCCCACCTTTCAAAACCAAAGCGTCACTTACATTGGCTGGGTCTGTTGAGGCATCCTTCTCCATGAGGCCCTGCAGCAGAAGCAACGTTGTCATAGCAACAACCATACATAGAACTTCGGCACTCCTCACTCGGTCTTTGCCGGGACACAACTCTGCTTGCCTTAAACAAATCCAGAGGTTTTGTGGATTGAAAACATGTATATCCTGCCTTTCTTATCCCAACAGGGAGGCTCATGGTGGCTGACAGAATTAACACAGTAATATATATATTAAGCTAATCGAAATGGGGAAAAAAGCAGACAGTGCAACCACAACCAAATGAAAATCAACAGCCATAGAAAATATAAAACCAAGGCTAGGTAGAACAAGAAGGTCTTCACTCTGGAACACCAGTGAAGAAGGAACAGTTCTAATCTCCAACGTTGGAGAGTTCCAGAAGCCAAATTCACAGCAGCAGAGATGGCCCTGTAACAGGTTACCACCAACCTGTAACTGTGATGACCATCTTGCATTTTCAGCAGAGGCGGAACCTGCCACAGGGCCTCTCAGGATGTTCTTAAAGAATGCAGAGATTCCCATGAAGAGAGATACCCCTTCAATATTTGTTAGTTTTTCTGCATGTCTTTCCTTCTGTACTTTCTCTTTACACAAGACGGGATACCTAACAGTCTGAACAGCCACGGGCAAACCAGTTATTTTTCCGGATGGCAAGTCTGCAGGGGCCGAGCAGTCAGATGCTAGGCCATGTTTCCACAACCTCTGTTTTCTAAAACTCTCTATCATCATTCCTGGGCTCTCAGCCCAATCACTTTGCAACGTATGACTGTGTTGCGGTAGATAATTAGGTGCTGGGAATACAATTGTCAGCCACTAGGGAGGCTCCTGTTTCTCTTGTACATAGCAGAACAGCTGGGCTGGGATTCAAGCATGTCCACCAGAGACAGCTGCATGCCCAGAAGCATCAGAAACACTGGATGAAGGAAGGTACAGAAGCAGGGAAAGAGTCTGTGGTCCCAGAATACATTTAGAAGTGAACCTTGTGTCCTCACAAGTCAGGAGGCTCAAAAGTTAGTGTCTTCCTTAAGTGTCCTGGGTGGGAAACTGGATGCTTAAACTCAGCAGACATCATCCAGGCAGGAAGCCAGTGACCGTGATTGATATTAAAATAGTGTTATTTAAATTTATAATCCACTTCTCAGACTCAAAGCAGAATACTTCAATACTAAAAATAAAACAACAATCACCGTAAAAAGGAGCAGCAAACAACAGTCAACCAAAGGAGAAAAGGAGTACGCTGAGCTCACATAGTTCACAAATAAAGGCCCACTTTATCAGGAAGGCCTTTACTCAGCTTCAAAAAGTTAGATGGGACAGGCCTCTAAAGCTTCTAGTACGCTACAAGGGGCCTGTTTCTTCTAGGCCAGTAGCTGCCAAACCATGCCCCACAGGCCAGATCCAGCACAATGGAAAAGCCGTGTGGGCAAAGCGCTTTCCATTCCGCACCACAGCCTTCTCTTTTTCCAGTCGATCTTCTCAGAAACTTGTGCTGGGCAGCCGTTTCCACTGCCTGTTGCTCCAGCAGGTTCTGCACCCTGATTACTGGGCGGAAGGGGCTGCCCAGTACAAGTTTCTGAGAAGATCAGCAGGAAAGATAGGAGTCTGCATGATGGAAAGTGCCATACTGTACCCAGATGGCTTTTCCAGCATGCAGTGGTTTGCAGTTTGGAGACGGCCGTTCTAGACTCTTACTTTTTGGTTAGACTATTCGGCATCACAGATCACCCTGAAAGTCTAAATTCCATCCATTAACTCAAGGGAAACAAGTACAAAGCTATCTACTCAGATAGCTTTCTCCCTTGCAATAAACACTAGGTGAATAACCTACTCCCCCTTACTCTACCACCTGCAATTTGGGGATATAACTGATTGTTGTAAAGATGACTGAGCTGATATAAGTAGATCTTGAGCACTGAACATGTATACTATAAAAATATTACTTAGTGGTATTTCTTCTGCCCTTTTTGAGACAACCAGAGTGTAGCTGTGATGCCTCAAAGTCACCATTTGTCAAGAAGGTATATCTTGAGATCTTTGGAACAAGAAGACTGCCCTGTGGTTTCACTGGATGCCTGCAGCCAGATCCAATACCTCTAATCTAGTGCACAGTTGGTGCAAAATAATATTTCAAAATTTCTATCAAGCTATTTCACCTGTAATTTTAGACCTTGAGTTTCCCACACTTACCGTTGGAGAGGCAGCAGCAGGTTCATTTCTGCTCATGTAAACATCACTGTAATACTGTGGGCACCCTTCTTTGTTTGGTCCTTGGGCAGGTGACATTCCATCAGGGCAGCACCCATACCTAAATCCCCCCACAAACAACCAATGGAAACAAGGTGTAGCATAAAATATTCAGAATTGAAACTAGCCCAATACATTTGCGTTTCTGGCAAATAAGTGACTTAACCAGTCTGTCCTACCTGCTTCGATGACAACTATCAGGTGGGCAGCCCTGCCCAAAGGCACCAGCTGCTGGAGTGCGACCATCTGAACAGCAACCGTGAGGACTCTGGCGGCAGTCCCGAACGTCAGATCTTGGGGCAACATCTTGATGGGAGCTGAAGTGGCGAGACACTGAGGAGCCCAAGTAAGACTCCTGTTGAAGGGGCAAGAAGTTGGAGCCATACTCTTCATGGGGCTGGAGTTGGTGATGCACAGAGCCTTCTTGGATTATCCTTTCACTTCTATAAACTGAAAATGTGACAGAGGAGTGTGGTGTTCATATTATTCTGCTGCATCCAAAGCAGAACTCAGTAGCATGTTCAAAGACTAGCAAAGTCTGATAGTACTAAAAGCTTGTGCTGGCAGCCTGGAATAGGCTTAACCTGGGGTAAGGGAACAAATATTCCCTTACCCCAAGGGGGCCTCCGGATTCTGAAACTTTCCTGCAGGGTTCAGTGTGTGCCTCATTGGCACTGCTGCACTGCCATGTGGGGAATTGAGTTGGATTGGGCTTCCCATTAAATTATTTAAAGGAAAAGCAGAACAACTTAAGTACTGGAGGGGAAAAGAACAGTGTTTCCAAACCTGTGGTGCTATTTTCAGGGTTGTAACGAGTCCATAAGGTCTGGCGGTTGACATCATAGCCTGTGGAATCCTGCATACTGGGAACCTCTGCAATGAAATTAACATTCCTAGTTTAGACACATTGAATTTAGCCAACAACTGGGAATACCTACAATCCTTGTATTTAGCCCAACCAGGGGAATGTGAGAAGGAGAGAGAATTGTTCTAAATTATTCCTGCTCCTTCGGAAATTGCTGAAAGGCAATCCTACTAACAAATTTTGTTATAGTGAATTTAAAAATGGTATGGAAAATCATGGTGTAAAAAAAAAAAGGCTTTGCTATGACACCTCTGGAGGCTCTCCTGTTAAGGACATGAGGTGTAACATTCAGATGTTATATCCCACTGATGAGGCACAAACTACAAAAATAAACAAAAAAAGAAAAAGGGAATTTTGTTTTACTTAAGAGCGGAGAAGCACTGAACTGACATTACATGAGTCAGTAGAACTTTATATTTGGGAAAATCTTTAGGGTCCCACCAAGCAAACCCAAGAAGCAACTGTTCAGCTTTGCCTTGGCTGGAATCATAGCATCACTAACTTTAAATAGGCTGTCTTTTGCTGCTGTGAGAGCATGTGTGTTCCTGGTATGTATGAACTGGCTGGGACGTCCAGACAACGCCTTGTTCTTTGCCAAGATTCTGCTTGTTTGACAGCTTCCAGAAGTTATGATCAGAGAATCCTGGGGAAAAGTCTGAGACTACAAGTATAACTATTTGGAACTCAGAAAATCAAAGTAGTGATTTTATTGAATTACCCAGCCCAGACTATGTATTAGGGAGGTATCTGGTCTTTTCGGCCCTATTTTATAACCTGTGCAAAGACTGTAGTCTCCAAAATGGATATGAAAAGGTTCTCAAAACTGCCAGACCTGGCTGCACTCTGGAGGCCATCTCAAATTCTCACACTCTTCTTTAGTGCTCAGGCAAGGCCCAATTTCTGCATGGGAGGGGAGAGGCACAGCAAACTTGGAGGCTTCCAGGTTAATGCTCTCTACTTAACTAATCCAGTATGAATCCGCAATCAATTTTTAATAGATAATTATGAATTGGCTACAAGGTGGACCAGGCGTTCACATATCATTAAGTAAAGATTTCTACAAATGGCTGGTATTTCAGAAAGGTGTAAATCACAATATAACTGTTCAGAGACAAAAAAAGATGAGATTCCCAACAATGAAACTGAATGGAGAAGGGTTAGCATGATTTAACTCACCAGCCCAGGTGATCCAGGAATGGGTAATGGGAATGTCATCTGAAGAGGAGGAAAGGAATCTGGACAGCTATCCATTATCACTTACGCTGTGGCAGGTGGCAAGGCTGAGTGTTGCAGTTTCCAATCCTGTCCGGTATCTGTGGCTCGATAGTCTTACACATCTCATGGTTGTAGAACTTGGAATCGCCATCAGCACAGATGACCTGGCGGGTTCGGACACCAGAGTCACAGCTTTTTGAACACTGGAACACACCAAATTAACAGAGAGCTTTCATTCCAGTTTCTTGCAACAGTAACTACCAGCACAATCCTATGCACGCCTATCCAGGAATAAGTCCCATTGAGTTCAGTGGGACTTACTCCCAGGTATGTGTGTATAGGATTGCAGCCCTAATCGGTTTCTGGTAGCGAAATCGGTTTCATTTTCGGATGGTGAGCAAAAGTCAACAAATAGATTGCAAGAGTTTTGTGGGGACACTGGCTAGCAGGGGTGACCAAAGGGATAAACGGAGGCACTGATTGGCAGTACCTGCCAGTTGACTGCAGATCACCCAGGATAGTTATCCTAGTACAAACCTTGGAAGGGAGCCAATGGATGACTAGGCAAGGCAAAAGCACATCCCCAAAAGTGGGGATGCGGCAAAAGCACAATTCGTATCGCTGAATGGCGGTCGGACAAGTGTGCCCCTATGTCTTTCCTCATGTTTAAAATGCTGCAGAACCAAAACAAAGTAAGGTCCTTTTTCAATGGGGAACATGGGCAAAGAGAGCGAAAATAAGCTTTCTGCATATTTCCTATTTCAAAGGAAAAGCCGTGCTGAAAGATACTCTAGTCCAAATGTTTACATAACCAAATATCTTAAAATAACTCATTGGGTGAATTAACACTTGAATGTGTTAAATTCTCCGCAGAAAGTTGTGAGTCAGTGGGTGGGCAAATTACTATTGTTGCCTGGTTTCAGTTTGGCAAATCCATCTAATACGCCAGCGACAAAAAATACCAGTGACAGGCATAGTATGCAATTTGCCAGTCCAATTTTGATACAGAAGTTCTTTTCCCATGTTCTGTTCTTTGACCAAGAAGGCGGGATTCTCCACAAGCCAACAGATTGCAAGTCACCCAAGATGACCTAGCTGAACAGAACCAGGGATGAAAGTCAGCAAGTTGACAGACAGGCTGGGAAGAGTTGCCGGATCCAAGCAATTTCTACTAAAAGGTTCAGAGACACTCTCTCTAGCTCCCTCAGCAGTGAGGGGTTGGATTAATCAGTGGCTCAATTAAACAGAAGTATTTTAATCCTAACTGGGGTACTGTAGCAGGTACAACAAATACTGTATTCATCCAAATTGGTCTTCCCAAGAATCCGGGGGGGGGGGGAGGGTGGCAGGCCAGGGATGGACAACAGCGAACTGGGAGATAGTGCATAGTATATGAGACACTCACCAACCCCCAGTCTCCAATGTGCCAACCAATCTTCTGGATGCAATTTTCCCCAACACAGGGCTGGGTATGTGAGGGCTTTCGTTCAGTCAAGCAGGCAACATCTAGAGTCTGAGAGCCCAGCTCTGTTCTGCAGGTTACCGTCCGGGTCTGAACACCTTCCCCACAGCTAGCTGAGCACTGTGAAACAGGAGCTGGAAGTCACTGCCCTTAAAACAAATTTACTGAGCACATGTCACATTCTGAATAACCAAGTTCACTTGCATGTTTACAACATTCTGTCATATTCATTGTATCTTGTAATATTTTTAGATGACACATGTAAATACGGTCATACTTTCCCCACTATTCCCAAGATATAAGAAGTCCCTGGGGCAGTGCTACAGGATTTAGTTTTCTTTAGATGAGACATTTGGTGAATTGGAGATATCAATATATATTGGAATATGCATAAAATATATAATAATGAATAAAGGCGTGCACCGCTTAACAGGCCACATAATGACCGGACCACATATATGACACATATATAGTCAAAGCACAACAAAGAGGATTTTAATGATGCAATCAGGTCTCCCATAGCCTGCAGCAGAGTGCCTGTTTACAAAACAAAGGCACTAGCTTGGGTGGAATATGTTGGCATCCTTCAGTCTCAGAAGACTATGGTGTCACGCTCTGAATAGTGGTTCTGGAACAGAGTATTCTCTCCAGTGCGCGAAGCCTGGGTAAAGTAGGTATGGAGGATAGGCTGTTACCCATGCAGCAAATCCCCCCTCTCCACGTCGCTGAAATGGTCCAATGGAAAGGCAGAGGCCAATACGGTTGGTTCCAGCGGCGTTGCAGGAGTTGCCAGAATGTGACTGTGTTCAGCCATGAACTGCCTCAGGGACTCCGGCTCTGGATTTTGCCTCGAGGTTGACTCCTGAAGCCTTTTCCATAACTGGATGTAGCCACAAGGCAGTGGAGGTTTGGGATCAGAGTTTTCCTTCTCTCAGATGAGCTGCCTTCCCAGGCTGACGAATCCCATCTACCCAGTGGCTGTTTAGTCGCCTCTTACGACAAGTACAGCCAAACTGGGTGGAATATTCGCTTAATAACCTACCTGCATAACAGGGATCGGAGAATGTATCCCCATCATTAAGAGGCACACACCTGCATTTAGTTACTGCTTCTCAACGATCTAATAGGTAAGCACTTAAAATATTATATAGTAATACACATTGAACATGGGGGAGAAGCAGGCATGCAGATGGTTAGTACAACTCTGTACAGCAGAATCAGTCCCCATCACTCCAAAAAACAGCATCTACATACTTCAAAATCCCACCTAAGGTCCCTTTCTCTAAGATCCTTCTTTCCAGCCACCATGCCTAGCTGTTAGGTAACAGCTCAAGTTTAATTTGTATCGAGGAAGCATTTTACAACCTTCTGGTGTTTTGAAATGTGTTTGTAAACCATAACTACTATAAAGAGGCACAAAACAATAACAACCCAACTCAGAGAGCCATCAAGTATGAACAGAACAGTAGCCTGGACAAATGGGGCAAGTGGAAGGAATCAAGCCACTGGAAACAGCAGTGTCACCCTCCAGTAGAAAACAGGCAGAGGAAATTTTGACAGCTATTATTCATGTGTAATTGGACAGACTAAAAACTACAGAATCATCTTAAGACAGGGAAGGAAATGATGGAAAACTGGTGGGCATTCAGACACTGGAACCGCTTGGAAAATGTAACACAGGAGGTAGAGATAGCCATATTAAAATAATTTTGATGACAAAGTAAACCGTTTTTGATTTATGACTGATTATTGTTAATGAAAGAAAAGGGCCTATTCTGGAACCACAGTGAATTGATGCTTTTTAGTATGTATATTTGTAACTTGTTCCAATAAAATATAAATAAAAACAAAGAGGGGCTCAGTAAGAACATTTTGACCTCCACATGCAATAAAGCACCTGCATGCAGACATCCAGTCTGTTATCCAAACTTCACTTAAATTAATTAATTGTGATTCTCCATCTACCCACTTATTTATTATGTGTACTTTTTCTGACTTCTAAGTATCACAACATCTTTAACTTCTTCCCTAAATTCTCATCTATGTAGCAAGAAAGTTGTACAAGGTGCTGTATGTGATACAACAGTAAAATGAACCATGTTCAAAGGGATATATAGTCAACACTGAACAAAAAGGGCAACAACATGGCAAATGAAAATAGGCTGCAATCTTACACAGGAGTAAATTCCACTGAATAGCAGGGGACTTACAGAGTGGTGTAGGTAGAGGGGGTGCAAAGCTAAGATTTGCAGGGAGCCTCACTGCAGTGTGCAAGCAGTCCCTCCCCTTTGGAGCAATTCTGGGTAGTGGGAGCAAAATGGAGGAATACACCTCCATTTTGCTCCCACTGTCCAGAATGGCTCCAAAGGGGAGGGGCTGCTTTCATGGCACATTCAGGCATCTGCAAAACTTAGTGCTTTGCACCCACTCTAGCTATGCCACAGGACTTAAATACATGTGCATACAGTTGCACTGCTAGGTTAAGAAAAGGCTGTGTTAAGGTGATATCAACACAGCAAAGTAGGGGTAAAGGAAGTGAGTTTGTATTTCCTTCTCTTACCCAGCCACTGAAGTGCCTGGGCAGTATATAGTCTCTCTCTCTATACACTGCATCTATAGGAAACTCACCTCCGACCAAGGCCCTGTGGCCCATGTTGCACACTGCCGCATGTTGCAAGGCTGTGTGCTGCGTGGCTTCTCTGTTAAGGATCCACACTCAGCATCATCCACGGCATCCTGAAAACTGTGTCCATTGTAGGAGACACAATAAACGGAGCGGATCTGAGTGCCTCCCCCACAGGTGGCTGAGCAAGCTCCCCAGTCCCCTGTTTTCCAGCTGTGGGTACAAAAACAACATCTCAGGAAACCAGAACACCAACACAATAGCAGCAATCAAGTCCCCAGGAACAAAGTGGGGAATTGGCCACTTCATACTTAGGGCACTCTGGCTAGCTTTAACTTTTTTTTTTTTTACGTTTTTTGATCACTACTCCTGATTCAGTATTGCCCCTAAATCCTATCCAGCTGGCAGGTGGAGGAAGTAAGAAGGTTATCCCAATAGTTCTCCTTCCAGGAATCTGTTTCTGTAATCAGAAACAGGATGCAGTGGTTCTTAAGAACATAAGAAGAGCCTTGCTGGATCTAATTCAGCATCCTATATCTCACAGTGACCCACCAAATACCTCTGAGAACACACCCTTACTGCCTCCTCTAGCACCACTGCTGTGATTTTGTGGCAGAGACACTTGGGGAGGAGGTAAGCCAGCCTACCCTGTCCTCCTCTCTCATGCTTTCAGTGGCTGGGTGGAGCAGCTGGGCAGATGGCAGGCCAGGGGAGATGGTGGAACTCTCCCCACCAGTCTGCTGCCTCCTCCTGCCCTTTGCTCCAAATGGTCATTCTAGTCAAACTCATGGATGGGCCCTCCCCAAGGGTAATCCAAATTCGGTTCCCTAGGAATTGTAATGGTGCGACCTTTATATATTATGCAGGTATTAAGCAAATTTTCATGTACACTCTAATTTAGGGGCAGGATATCTGGGGCTCAATCTGGCCCCCTGCCTGGTTGTCAAAAGCACCAGGATGGGGTTGAACTGGGGTTGATCTGGTGGGCCACTGTGGGACACAGGAAGCTGGACTAGATGGACCTTTGGTCTGATCCAGTGGGGTTATTCTTATGTTCTTATTCAGGCTATACAGCTGGTTTCACCCACTCACTTGCAGAAATGTTCCTGTAGGAATCAGTAACTTGGTGGGAATGGGGATAATGTCTTCCTAGTTCCTGATGAGGACACAAATAAAATGGCAGACATAAGATGTAACAATGCAAAATGGTAGCAAATCAGCGTGCCCCATCACCAAACAAAATCCTGCTACAATCAAACATCACTCATGGGGAAGAGAAGGGGGGGGAGAATATAAGTGTAACAAAATAAACCTGATGTGGCTTTGTAGTAGCTAAAGACTAAGCTCTCTCCAACAGTCACCAACTAGCTATGTATGCATTTGGTAAGAAAAGGCTACTAGAGTATTAAACTAGATGGAGGAGTAAACTAGGAGTAGAGATTCTATGGAAGAATACTTTTTGCTAAGAGACAGTCTGAACCATCATCAATAAATGACAGGAAATGTTTGTGATCAGCCTTCCAACAGCTTTTTAAGAACACTGAAATGCAAATCAAACTGAAGCTGTGACAGGTAGACCAGCCAGTACAGTATCTCTGTACCTTTGCTCCCAAGTGTGGGAAAATAGCTGGGGAACAGGTTTTCATTTTTTTTTTTTTAAAGTGGTCCAAGGACAAGGGCTAAGGATCCTCCCCACTGCTTCAGGGCCAATCCTATCCATTTTTCCAGTGCTGGAGCAGTTGTGCCAGTGAGGTGTGTGCTGCGGTGGAGGGGTAGTCACTGGTGCATCTCAAGGTATGGGAACATGTGATCCTTTACCATAGAGCAGCATTGTGGCTATACCGAGTTGGAAAGTTGGATAGGATTCTGTCCTCAGTAGGGTTTGCAGCAACCTACAAATGAACTTCTGGTTTGGGTTTCTTTTTTAAACCCTCAGGAGGTTCACTGTGCATCTTCTGGTGTAGCGTCTACTTTGGCCCTATGACTATGAATGATGATTGCAATAGCGAGACCTCCTAAAACAGTGACATGCTGTTCTCTCCACAAGGGTTGATACTTGGTTATCTCTTAAAGCTTTCCAATAGATCCAAGCTGAAGTTGCACCAAACAAACATAGGCGTGGCAACAGCAAGATCTATTCTTTTGAGACTGCACTCCTAATCAAAATTCTGGGTAGTCATCCTGCCTGACCAAAGCAACCTCAGACAGACAATTCACTCATCTAGGCTGCAAATTCCAACAGAAACTGCACATAGGCAGACCTGACTATCTTGGCATGGAAGACAATACGACAGAATGCTGTAGGCGAGCACCCTTGAGAATGGAGAACTCCTTCCCCGAAGAAGACTATTGCTAAAAATAATTCCACAGGCAGAAGACCAGCCTAGCAAACTCCTTTGCAGCATGTTTTTGTTCCTTATCGATCCATGACAAACCAGAAACAGCATCTCAGGAAGAACTTTGCCTGATGATACCCTGTGGCAAATGTATTAAATATAGGTGTGCCCCTGTATCCTCAAGGGATCTGTTCCAGGGACCCCCTCCAGCTATGGAAACCATGGATATGGGGAACCTTGACTCCACATCCCCTTGCACCACCACCCCTGTGCACTCCAATAACATTACTTAAACAACGTTACTTAAAGCACATTTGCAGCACCCTGTGAGTAAAAATCCAAATTGGATTCACCTGTCAAGAATAAAGACCCTATAGAAAATATTGTATAAGAAACCTGCGTTCGGGGGGGGGCAATCACTAGGCCATCTTAAGTGTTTATGTGGAAGAGCACCATTCATAGGGAGTGTGTGCAAGCACACATGAGCAGAGGTGGCCGTAGGCAGTGGATTCAGGAGGCACAGAGACATGCACTGCTCCTGAATACTTTATAATTCACTCAAAAGTTATAGTGTAAGCCTTCAAAACTTATAAATCCTAAAACTGATGAGAAATCACCCAGGAAGGTCCACCATGATGCAGCCTTCCTTTTATGCTTCGTTTGATAAGAATCTGCTGTTGAACCAAAATGCAACTATTGTCTTCATCTTCTTGTCATTACATGGCCAAAGAGGCATTCTGTGGCTTTACAAAATGCCTGCATGGAGTTCTGCTTCAGATCTGTACACAGCACCACAAAAATACTGACTCCTGTGCCAGTGGCCTACTCACTCATACCCTACACAGCAGCCTAGATGAATTTCAGGGTAGCATGTGTGGTAGGATCTGTGCAGAAGGTACTGTGTGACAAAGCTTCACACAAAATGGAATGTTTATGTCTGTTATGAATATAGATATATTCCTCATAATAATAACTAAGGCACCAAAAGAGGAATACAGCAATGGCGTAGCTAGAGGGGGTGCAAAGCACTAAGTTTTGCTTGGAGCCTCGCTGCAGCGTGCAAGGGACCCCTCCCCCTCCTGGCGTACACCTCCGTTTTGCTCCCACTGCCTGGAATGGCTCCAAAGGGGAGGGAGAGGGGCTCCATGCACACTGCGGTGCGGCTCGCTGCAAAACTTAGTGCTTAGCCCTCTAGCTGAGCCACTGGAATACAGGAAGCTCTAAGTTGTGAACTATTTGTGCCAGTGCTCCATTAGGAAGACAGACATTCTCTCTGTGCACATATGGTTCACGGAGCAAATGCATTTATCTGGTCAGAGGATTCTGGCAATCGATTCTGAAAAAATCTTAAGGATGCATTACTGAAAGCTGAAAACTATTCAGACCAGTGTGTCTTTTTAAAAAAAATAAGGTAATTCAGCTGCTTCCATCTGTATTTATTGCATGCATGTGTCCATCCCGATAGTAACCAAACAGGGAGGCAAAATCATCAGCACCAAGCGCTCCTGCTAAGCAGATCTCCCTCTCCCCCAGCAACTACCACACTCCACCATCAGCTGTGGAGGGAAGCCAAAGCTCTACAGTAAGCAGCAATCTAGGCCAGCCAGCACCAAGGAGGAAAGACTTTAAAGATTTACTAGACAATGTAATGTTCTAAACCAGTGGTTTCCAAACAGTGCTCTGGAGGGCCCTGGAGGTTCTTCATTAGCGCATTAGCAGGAAAGATAGCTTGATTCCCTCCAAGACAGCCTGTCCATCATTAGCAAGATGCTCCTGCAATGCACAGCCACAAGATCCATTCTGGAGTTTGCATGGGGAAGCAGTCGGGCCAACATGAAGCATGAATCCCAGAGCCCTCTGCAACATGTGTGGGGCCCCTCAATGGATAAGTCAATTTTCTTTTTAAGTTCCACGAGGCAAGGGAGTTTGAAAACCACTGTTACAGGCGAGGCGCAGGGAAAGAATAGACTCTGACAATCACTCTCTCCTTGTTACCTCTTGGTTTGCCATGCTGTGCTGCGGCTCCATGCTCCCGGCAGATAGAGGTAAGATATCCTTCATATACAGAACAAAGATTGTAAAGTCTTTAATATAGACATCTGAGGTTGCCTGCTACAGCGCGATTGCAAAAATGGCATTTTAAGAACTCTTGGCATCTGAACTGCTGGATGCTGCAGATGAGGCTGCTCCAATCTATTCACAAAGTCTCATAAAATGGCACGCTGGAGGTTAGGACTGGGTTCTGACACTTGCTATAAGAGGAAGTGTTCTATGGCTCAGGTTTGTATGTCAATGATATCATAGAGAGATCTGAAGGGATCTGCACATATCATGAATGCAGATATGATGAGTTTATTATAAGAAAAATTCCAGTGCCACAAGAGACACATCTGTGCAAAGCACTATAACCAAACAAGAGTATCCTCCTGGATACAATATAAAGGCTACTCCTCACCAATATCCACCATAATAGCTGCTCTCTGGCACAACTTCCACCTCATTCGCAGGAGGAGCTCTGTGGGCCTGCTTAGGGAGGATCTTGCCTGCCCTCCCATCCTAGAACAGATGCTAAAACCATGCTCTAGCGGGTTGTCAGCATCCATGCTCCTCCGTTTAGCTTCATGCTTAGTCTACTATTCTTGTGTCTTAAACCAAAAGAGTGCTGTTCATGGGAACAATGTGGGCAGGATAAACTTGCATGGCGAGGTGGAAGCAGGGTCACTGTGGCAAGATCTAGCCCACCCTTCATGCATTTTGACTGTTCATATGAGAACAGACTGTATGCATGTACAAAGTGTACACGTGTGGCTTGTCTGCACAATCAGGGACGCCACTTTTTACTGAATGAACGCACATGGAGTCCATTCACACGACCAAGTGAATGCACATGTGCGAGGGGGTTGGAACTTGCCACCACAGTCCAGTTCCCTGTCTGCCCAGTCTACCCAGACTGATAATATGAATAGCGCTACTTTTCCTCAAGCATATTTCCTAAAAGAGCATTAGAAATGGCAAAGAGGCAATGCCAGGGAAGTTCAAACTTGGCAAAAAATCAGGTAGAGAAGACAAATCAAGCCTCACCGTTTTGTTTGTGGGCATGTCTGAAGCCCACAGGTTCGATTATTTTCTGGCCGTGGTTTATCTCTGCACATATAATCTGGATAGGCTTCATTGTCAACCGTGCAAAAGACCATGCGAGCCTGATAACCTATGGGAGAAAAACAGCAAAGCCTTCTGGTCAAAGTCACTCATTCACAGCAACAATGCAGTGGGCTTACAAACAACATCTTTCCTGAGCAAAATGGAATCCCATCATCTACATTCCACCCTGGGAACAAAATCAGATGGACAGCCAGAGTTCTTTACAGGGAGTTTCTGATAAGAGACATAATAGAATAATAGAGTTGGAAGGGACCTACAAGAATAACGTCCCACCCACAGCCAGTGCAGCCAATCCACAACTACAACATCCACAATAGATAGCTATCCAGTCTCTGCTTAAAGGCCTCCAACAAGGAGAGTCTATCAGCATCAAAGGCAGGTTGTTCCACTGCTGAACAGCTCATATCACGCAACATCATGAGACAAGATGCAAAGGTTTAATGCAATCTCCAGGTAAGAAATATTTCCTTAGCACAAGTAATTAATGAAAGTACCATTATTTAATTCCTACTTATCATTCTACACCAGGGGTCTCCAAACATTTTGGCCAGAGGAATGCATCAAATGTCTGGCACGGTTCTGAGGGCCGAAAAAAAAACTTAAATATAAAATTTATATAAATAAGAGATGGAACTTAGATGTGTGAATAAATGAATGAATGGGCTCATTCATTCAACCTCTCTTGGCCTTAGAACACCATTCAGATGCAACCAGAGCACAGTTCCAGTCATGTTTGGCAAAGTGGGCCAGGGGCTTTCAGGGAACAAGAGGCTTGCTGCGGGCCACATCCGGCCCCCAGGCCGGGGTTTGGAGACACCTGTTCTACACCATATATACAGCACAGACTATACCACATACACTTTAACAGATGAATCTATAGCCCATAGAAATGATAGAGTTGCAAGGAACCCACGAAATCATCTAAGTCCAACCCCCTGCCTGTAGTAGGAAATCCTAAAACATCTCCAGGAGATGCTTATTGTAGCTCTGCTTGAAGGAAAATCCACCAGCTCCCTTGGTAACTGGTTCTACTGCTGAACTTCCTTTACCATTCTACCTTATACAATTTCTACAATTGTACAATTTCTACCCGATATCCAACCAGAACGTCCTCTCTTGCAGTTTGAACCCATCTGAACTAGTTCTACTCTCAGAGGCAGCTGAAGACAAATTTGTAGCTTCTTCCATATGACAGCCCTTCAGGTATTTGAAAACTGCTATCATATCCTCTCTCAGTCTTTCCTTATAGGGCTTGTTCTCTGACCTGATCTCTGATCATCCTTGTTGCTCTTTTCTGAGCCTGCTCCAATTTGGTTGCATCTTTCCTAAAGTGCAGTGCCCAGAACTGGACACAGTACTCCAGGTGAAGTCTGACCAATGCAAAGTAATGAGGAACCATTACTTCTCAAGACGTGGAAGCTATGGTGTTACGTGAAAATCCCCTTTTTGCCTTTAATGGTGATTTTTTCTATACAGTGGTGCCTCGCATAACGAAATTAATCCGTTCCGCGAGTCCTTTCGTTATGCGAGTTTTTCGTTTTGCGAAGCGCGTTTTCCCATAGGAATGCATTGAAATTTAATTAATGTGTTCCTATGGGCAAGAAAAGTCAGAACAAAGTCAAATTTGGATTACAAAGTGTTTATTAAGTGCTCTTTAAAGGCATACATACTGTACAGAGGATTTCAAAAATGGGGGGATGCTGAGTGGGGAGCTTGAAGGCTGTAATCCTGTGCACACTTTCCTGGGAGCAAGCACAATGAGACTTACTTCTGAGGAGACATGCACAGGATTGTGCTCTAAGCTGGGGAGGACAGAGCAGCTGCACTCAATTGCTTGCTTTTGCCATGATCATGGGGGGAAACGTGAAGGAAATGGGGCAGTGAGAGGGTGAATGAGCGATGGGGGGGATGCTGAGTGGGGAGTTTGAAGGCTGTAATCCTGTGCACACTTTCCTGGGAGCAAGCACAATGGGACTTACTTACATAAACTGACATGAAGATCCTCCCCTTACTAGGGTGAAAGGGATCATAAACTGACATGAAGATCCCCCCTTATTAGGGTGAACGGGATCATAAACTGGCAAAATGGCAGATGCGTTTCAGTGTAAGTAAGTGTAAAGTCATGCACATTGGGGCAAAAAATCAAAACTTCACATATAAGCTAATGGGTTCTTGGGGTGGTGGTGGGCAGGTCAATGAAAGTGTCAACCCAATGTGCGGCAGCAGTAAAGAAGGCCAATTCTATGCTGGGGATCATTAGAAAAGGTATTGAGAACAAAACAGCTTATATTATAATGCTGTTGTACAAATCTATGGTAAGGCCACACCTGGAGTATTGTGTCCAGTTCTGGTCGTCACATATCAAAAAGGACATAGCAGAAATGGAAAAGGTGCAAAAGACAGCGACTAAGATGATTACTGGGCTGGGGCACCTTCCTTATGAGGAAAGGCGTTTGGACCTCTTCAGCCTAGAAAAGAGGCACCTGAGGGGGGACATGATTGAGACATACAAAATTATGCATGGGAAGGATAAAGTAGATAGAGAGATGCTCTTTACACTCTCGCTTAACACCAGAACCAGGGGACATCCATTAAAATTGAGTGTTGGGCGGGTTAGGACAGACAAAAGAAAATATTTCTTTACTCAGCGTGTGGTCGGTCTGTGGAACTCCTTGCCACAGGATGTGGTGCTGGCGTCTAGCCTAGACGCCTTTAAAAGGGGATTGGACAAGTTTCTGGAGGAAAAATCCATTATGGGGTACAAGCCATGATGTGTATGCGCAACCTCCTGATTTTAGAAATGGGTTATGTCAGAATGCCAATGCAAGGGAGGGCACCAGGATGAGGTCTCTTGTTATCTGGTGTGCTCCCTGGGGCATTTGGTGGGCCGCTGTGAGATACAGGAAGCTGGATTAGATGGGCCTATGGCCTGATCCAGTGGGGCTGTTCTTATGTTCTTATGTTATGTTAACCCTTTTTAAGAGAGGGCTTCTGCTCACATTCTCTCTCTCTCTCTCTCTCTCTCTCTCTCTCTGGCTCTCCCTCCGTGTCAGAGGGTCCTCCACAGGACTCTTCCCCCCATCCAACTACTCTACAAGACAGGTAACTATCTGGCGTCTGAAACTCTCTCTTTCTCCCCCCCTTTTTTTCTCCCCTTCTCTCCCCATCTTTAGTTAGCAACTGGGTTTGGCAGACCAGGGACCCCTAAAATCCTTCCCTACAACCATTCCCTTTCTAATTTCTTCAGATGCACCAAATACTTTTCACATGCAACCACCATAAAGCTAGGTACCCTAGATGCAAGTACTAGGACCAAGACTCATCATTTTTCATGTGCATGATGTTTACCTGTGTGTTTTTTTTAATAAAAATATAATCTTTTATTAAAAGTTATCTTTCTTTCAGTCTCCTCCTTAAGCTAAAAGGAAATTTCTCTGCATTACGCCGTCTTGTTATCCAGCCTATGGTCCTGAAGAATAAGGATACTGTAATTATTCCCCTATACAAAACAGCCCTTTTTGGTAACAATGGTTCTCTTAATGCAGATTAAAATTGATTAATTGATAAATTGATAAATTAATTGATAAATTGATTAATAGATTAACAGATTAATAGAACAATGGTTCTATTAATGCAGATTAAAAGTGTGTTAGCCTTCTTTACAGCTGCATCACACTGGATCACTGCATCACACTTCTTGTGATACACTGCAACTCCATCGCCCTCACATGTTGTGCTACCAAGCCAGGTATCTCCCATTCTAAACGTATATCTTTGATTGTTTTTGCCTAAGTGCAGAACCCTGCATTTGTCCCTGTTGAACTTCACCTTGTTCAATTCAGCCCAGTATTCCATTCTGTCAAGGTCTGAATTTAACGTGCTGAATGCTTCTATTGTCTTCCACTGTGTTTGCTACTCCACCCAGCTTGGTGTCATCTGCAAATTTGATGAGACCTCCTTGTATCCCTTCATCCAAGTCATTGATGAAGATTTTAAAGAGAACCAGGCTCAAGACAGAGAAGCACTCCGCTTGAAACTGTCCTCCAGGCTGTCACAAAGCCACTGAAGAGCACTCTTGTATAAGGTTATCCAATCAGTTATGAATCCACTTAACAATTGTATCATCTAGCCCAGGATTTCCCAAACTGTGGGTTGCAAACCAATTTTTGGTGGGTTGTGAAATGCTTTTAAAATGTGATTTTTACATGCACCACCTTGCAAAAAAGAGAAAACCCAACAGAAAAGACCCCAGCTAAAAACAAAAAAGGTACATTTTGTCATAGTAAAGCTCCAATAGCTTTATCAGAGTGTAGGTCAACAAGTGATGAACACAGCCTTGAAGAATATAGTTTAACAAGCTTATTTCTCCTGTAGTAATGGTACCAACACTGGTACAGTTGTATAATTCTTGACTTTCAAGAGCTGGTTGGAAAGTTGTTCATTTCTGCTTGGGAAACCCCACAACAGGGAAATCTACTCAAACAAGGTTTTGTATCCTAGTATCTTATGCTGGGTATTTGCAAAACCATTTTTTCTGCAGATAGTTTGCCCATTTCGTTATCTCCTCTTACCTCCACCACATTCAGCACTGCATTCATCCCAGGAACCGTAGCCCCAGCTGAAGCCTGAGCTCGGTCTTTGGAAAGGAAGGTAGTATTCATAATGCACCCCTTGGTTTGGCTCCTGACTGATAAGCTGAAAAGGAAAGAGGCAGTTGTAATGAAAACCACGAACTTCTTCTTGTGGCAGTGCTTTCCCAGCATTGGTCTAATTCACACGAGCAGCAGAAGAGATAGTAAAGTCGGTCCTGGATAGCACCACTGTGCACATGTGCAGAATTGTATCAGTAAATTCCTTTCTAAAACAAGCTAACAAACAAGACCCATCCTGCACCTGAGAGCTGTAACCTGAGAGCCTTTTCCCTGTTACGTTCATTTTGGAAATTGCTTTGTAGTGATGGTACTTTAAACATGACCAATTTGACATGAGAAAAAAAGCACCCATTTATGTCAGATAATATCAAATGGAATGGATGGGGGCCCTGATACAAGGAGGACAAAGGGTTTAAGCCTTTCTCCCTCTACTGGGTCCCTAATCCCCATATTTGGTCCCTTTGCATGCACTATTTTTCCATTAAGGAAACAAGAACCCAATTACATAACATGCACTTAAAGGAACATGTCATTACCAAATGCACTCCCTTCTTATCCACTACTCATCTCCAGTTTGGACAGTTTGTTTCTGAAGTCTGGTTAATTCCTTCCCAATCTCCCACAGAAGCTCCTTAGAACACCCTCCTCTGCGTGAAAAAAACTAACAGTATTGGTGCGGCTGTATGATCCTGTTGTTCCTCTGCTAGAGGAACAAGCAGCGGTACAGATGGATCTTAACACAGAAACAAAAATTTGATGTCCTCTGTACTGTTCACCACTTGACAACTATATAAATCCATGTTCTTGAGGGAACATCAATGGCAGTTCTTTCTTCCTCTCTTACTAGTTAATCACAGGATGAAATGGTGGCCTAGCCAAGGAACAAGCGTCTTCCCTTCAATCTACTTGGCCTTTCACTTTTATTTATAGTCTCACTGTATCCCTCAGTTCTGGGAATACTTCAAGAACTACAAGCCCAGTTCTACCCTACCCCCCACCCCCACTGGTGCTCCAGCAAGGGAAAAGGATTTAAATCCCCTTACCCTTGTATAAGCCTCCCAACCCACAACAAGTCTCCTTGGACTGCACTAATAATTTCACTCTCTGAGACACAGGACGGGAGGCAGTGAAAATGGGGATCCAGTTTGTGCTATCACTGCTGGATATACCCCTATCCCGCATCCTTCCTACCCTTGTCATGCCCTCTCCCAGCCTGGTTTTGCCCCTCGCCACCACCATTCTGCCTTCCCCTGCCCCTCCCACCTCTCCCGCAGTGTTACCTGCTCTGGCAGGCGATGGGGCAGCCGGCGTCCTGGCAGCGAACTACTCAGCATACTGCCAGTAGGCACTTTAGCAGTCTTTTCAGCACTCTCTTTTCAAACTTTCAGACTTTTCAGCAGTCTCTGGCAGCAGAACACACGTTCCACTGTTGGCCAGAGCCCACAGGATTGTGCTATACTTCTAGCAAGTTTCTGGCAGCAATATCAATGCACAATCTAGGGGTGGGTGGTGGAAGGGAACACGAACAGCAGGAAAATGAGCTCAGTGCTTACCTCAATGATCAAGGGCTCAGTTGTGGGGCCCCTAGCATGAAGAAGCTCAGGGGCCAGATCACCCTCTGCACCCCTGTCATAATGCACAACTGTGCTAGCGACATGCAAGGCCCGGCTGAATTCAATTGTCCAGTGCCCATTCAGATAGTATTCTCCTCGCACATTCTTGATAGCTGAGAGAAAAACAAAATGGAGGTAGAAAAAGCATTAGTCTTACTTAAAACTAAAGGCCCCATATTGCAGGCCCATTGGAAACAGTTGATAGTACGTCGGAAGACTATTATGGTGTATTACTTACAAATGAGGAAATGGTAAAACCAATGGCAGATTTTTTATATGAGATTTTAACTAAACGTAAAATGGAGGGAAATTTTATTTGAACCTACATACATTTTTTGTTCTGATGAACTGCTTGAATGTAATCCTTTGTGTGAGTTGCTCAGGCAACTGCCAAGTTTTATGCCTAATAAAGGTCGTCTGTCTGTCTGACTATTATGGTGCACAGAACATGATGATCATCATTGCATTAGATCAGAGTGGGAGGTCAATAGCTTCAGAGATTATTGATATGTGCAGGCACTACAAAGGTTATTAGAAGTAGCATGCCAAATTCAACAAACGCCAAGTGAAATCAAATTCCTGTGGGAAACCAGTCTCCTGAGACAACTGATGTTCTTTGTTCCCTTGTAGAAGTCTTTTGTATTTGTAGCAGGCACAGACTATTGCCAGATTTTTGCTGCATGGCAAAAACTTGTTGTAACCTTGCATATCCCAGTCTCACCCACTCACCTAGTGAGCTCTGCCTGAATTCCGAAATGGAAAGGACCTAGCATGGCTGCTGTACCATACATTGCTTCTGAACATGTAATACCAGACTGTGCAGGATGAAATGAAAAATGGGAATTTGAATGATGCACATGAAGACCAGTTAAACAAAGCAGAAGCAAAATAGGCCACTTCCGCACTAGAGCCCTTAGCATGGCTGGTGTTTTCTCACAATAGCTGAAAATAAACAGAGCATTTGATGTAGTTCCTCATTGTTCAGCTGTGATGTTTCCAATAACCAAGATCCTTTTATAATACATACTCAGAAGCAGGTTCCACTTAATGGAGCTTAAGGTCCACTCCAGTGCTTATCGAAAGTCTTCTCTTTCAGGCTCAGTTAGTTTCATTACTTCTCTATTCAGTGTGGGTGGGAGATGACTGCTGAAAAGACCCCCGATATTCCCCAGTAGCCTCTCTGAATTGTCCTCATGTCAGTTTCTTTTCCCACATAATTAGGTTTTAATTACATCTTACTTTAATGGGGCTTTAAGTACTTGGTTCATCTAATTAATTTTCCTTTTCTTTAACAGCAAGAGGAAATAATTAAGCTCTCCACCCCCAGAAAAACTGACATGAGGGCAACTCAGAGAGTTTATTCAAGGGTCAAATCAGAAATTATTCAGCACTAATTTTCTAGTGCTGAATAGGGAAGTAATAAAACTGTCTAAGACTGCAGAGAGGAGGTGCTCTCTACAGAGTTCTGAAAAGAACAGAGTTCTGAAAAGCCTTAATTCCATTTTGTCTGTCCATACTACATGCTGAAGCGCAAACTGCAATTGCCTTTTGTTACAAAAACACACTGCAAGATCTAACAAAACTCATGGCGGCAATGGTGAAAACACTGGAAGGCAACAATTTGGGTACAACATCATGTGAAAACTCCACAAAAAGTGAGCAAAAGATAGTAATTTCAGAGAAAAGGGTTAATGTGGAAGCACCCACAATGAGCACACTGTACTTACCCAGGAAGTTCCTGGTGGGTGTTGCTTCCTTAATGTGGATACTCGTGGCTCCCATGGGAATGATGAAGATTTGATTGTAGCCTAAAGGAAGTGGAGTGAGTCAGCCACAATAAATTCAACTTGCTAAGACAGGTGGTAATAGAGGAAGACTACATGGTAAAGTCACCCTTGCCTGTGCAGAAGGTGCTTTTCAGAATGAACAGTAGCTGGACGGAAAGAGATATAAATCCAGTTGTAACTACTTCACTGATTTTGCATTGGCTGTGTCCAGATTCTTATTACCCATAAAACAGGCCATCCATGTAATTGATAAAATATGGCCTACAGCCATGTTAGTACATCAAGCACCAGAAATGATACAGTCAGTTTTCCCAGGCTTCTGTTATCCACTCTGGCTTTAAACATATAAAAGTTTTAACGGAGCACAATTAAATCTTTCTGCCAGCCCTGGTCCCTTGACTGGGTTAAGTTTAGCACATTTGCTATCTCATTCATAAATCTATCATTCTGTACCTTTAGGGAGGTTGGGTACATCAAAGAGGCCCTTCACTTCAAAGCAGGCTCTGCCATCTCCGCCACACTGCAGACACTTGTCTTCCTTCTTGGAAGAATCCAGCATATTATCACAGCCGACAGTCTGTAGAACAGAAGAGCGTAAACCACGTGCAAGTAAGGATTTCCAAAGACCATGCAAGGAAGTCCATAGAAAAAGAAAGGCTTACACTTATACAGAGGTCAAGGAGAAGACAAATTAGCCTAGAGGCCAGATGACAGTTTTTAAGAGAGGCAAAAGTGGTCAGAGAGAAGCATCATTTTCCCTGGTGTGATGGGAAAAACCAAGATCAAACAGGTTTGAAAAACATGCAAAACCATAAAAAAAAAAAACCCTGCTATGCTGCTTAGCAATTGCAAAAGTATAATGAGTGCATACCCCACAAGTAATAATCTCCCTTTCAGTGCACTGAAAAGACTGTTGCCTGTCTCCAGCCTTGCATAATACACAGGCACGGGAAGAGGCCTTATACTGAGTCAAACCATTGAACCGTTTGGCTCAGTACTGGCTACACTGACTGAAGGATTTCTGGGGGGTTTTCACAATTACAATTAAGTTTAAAAGATGGCTGTGGACCAAAGGCTAGTGCTCTCTGCAGTCTTCAACCATCCTTCCCATTTGCCAGGTCAGGCAATGGTGGCTGCAGCTCTGGTCCACTTACAGAGCCAGGAGTCAGGAATAAGAACATAAGAACATAAGAACAGTCCCACTGGATCAGGCCATAGACCCAGCTAGTCCAGCTTCCTGTATCTCACAGCGGCCCACCAAATGCCCCAGAGAACACACCAGATAACATGAGAACTGCATCCTGGTGCCCTCCCTTGCATCTGGCATTCTGACATAGCCCATTTCTAAAATCAGGAGTTTGCACATACACATCATGGCTTGTACCCCATAATGGATTTTTCCTCCAGAAACTTGTCCAAACCCCTTTTAAAGGCATCTAGGCCAGATGCTGTCACCACATCCTGCGGCAAGGAGTTCCACAGACTGACCACACACTGATATTTTCTGATAATATCTGATAAATATTTTCTTTTGTCTGTCATAACTCTCCCAACACTCAATTTTAGTGGATGTCCCCTGGTTCTGGTGTTAAGCGAGAGTGTAAAGAGCATCTCTCTATCCACTTTATCCTTCCCATGCATAATTTTGCATGTCTCAATCATGTCCTCCCTCAGGCGTCTCTTTTCTAGGCTGAAGAGGCCCAAACGCAGTAGCCTTTCCTCATAAGGAAGGTGCCCAGCCCAGTAATCATCTTAGTCGCTCTCTTTTGCACCTTTTCCATTTCCGCTATGTCCTTTTTGATATGTGACGACCAGAACTGGACACAATACTCCAGGTGTGGCCTTACCAAAGATTTGTACAACGGCATTATAATATAAGCTGTTTTGCTCTCAATACCTTTTCTAATGAACCCCAGCATAGAATTGGCCTTCTTTACTGCTGCCGCACATTGGGTCAACACTTTCATTGACCTGCCCACCACCACCCCAAGATCTCTCTCCTGATGTGTCACAGACAGCTCAGAACCCATTAGCTTATATGTGAAGTTTTGATTTTTTGCCCCAATGTGCATGACTTTACACTTACTTACACTGAAACACATCTGCCATTTTGCTGCCCATTCTGCCAGTTTGGAGAGATCCTTCTGGAGCTCCTCACAATCACTTCTGGTCTTCACCACTCGGAAAAGTTTGGTGTCATCTACAAACTTTGCCACCTCACTGCTCAACCCTGTCTCCAGGTCATTTATGATGATATTGAAAAGCACCAGTCCCAGGACAGATCCTTGGGGCACACTGCTTTTCACCTCTCTCCATTGTGAAAATTGCAATGTGAAAATTGTGAAAATTGAATGAGGTGATTCACTGTGGTCCAGAAAGCAAAAAACATTACAAGATCTCTCAGAGGTAGTCAATGCCGTGAAAAAGGAAATCAGAAGGACTCTAAGCCTCAAGGACCAATGCTTGATTTATTGGAGGATAGATGGAACAATGAAATTCACAAGCCCTTATTCCCTCCAGCCATATCATGGCTCCCTATGCATTATGGCTCCCAGCTGCTAAAATGGCTGGAACAAAAGGTAAGAAATCACATGATCACCATGGGCAACTAGTCACTATCTCTCAGCTTAGCCTACCTCACAAAACTTATAAGGAAAAATCTCAAATATGCCACCATAAGCTCCTTAGAGGAATGATAGGACACAAATGTTATTAATAAGATGATAGGAAGCTGCAATTAGAAGAGAGAAAAAATTGGTACAAATGCATACTTTACAGACTCCCTCCACACAGACATTGCGCTTCCCTGGCTCACAGGGTGTCCCATCAGCCACAGCCTCCTTGTGCCTGTAGTAGAAGTTCTCTCCCTTTGGGATACAGTTTAATTCACATTTATTGGGTGCTGTGAGGGAAGTTAAAAAAAAAAGTTACTTAACACCAATTATCCCCCACAAATGCACCTGAAAGCTCCTGCTGCTTTCTTATTGAAGTCTTCTGCCAAACTCAAATAAATTCTTATTAAGGTCCCATTTATACATAGCATAGCACACTTTCCCTTAACAAGCAATCCTTGTAAACATTAGAAGAATAATATATAGTGCCTGGAGCAAGGATAGAAAGGCTGGGTCACAAATTATTCCTGGCTTTGGGTATGTACAATCTCTTAAACTGGGATGTGTTGAATGAAGCAAAATCTTCTTGAAACAAACATTGATGCATTCTGTATGCTTGGCCTCTGGGTTCCTTAAATAAAGGGTGTTTTCACAAGTGACACTGCCTTTAAGCCTATTTTGTGCAACTCACACACAGGTGAAATACCATATTGCAGTGCAGAACTTGTAATATAATTTTGAAAACTAAAGACCACACCTGAAGGAAGATTTGCATTTCAACTTCCATGTACTTTTATGCCAGCTGTGAACAGAAGTAGTGCACCATTAGTTATCAATCCACAAACTTCAGTTATCAATCCTGAAGTGCACCATTAGTTATCAATCCACCATTATCTCCTGAACCAGCCATGTGGCCAGATGTCTTCTCTGGCCCCAACTCGAATGGAGGGTGGTGACTGTTATAGAGAGGAGCAGACCTCATTTGTGAAAAGAGGCTAAGTAAAGAAGGGGCAAGCAGGTGTGACTGAGCCTAGTTTATAAATATAATTAAAATTATTTTCAAGTCACTTCTTAATTAAGGCAGCCTACGAAATCTTGCAAATTTGGAGGACGACATGCTGCAGTGGCTTTGGTATCGCCAGATAGACCTTTCACAAACCCTGAAAGATTTATTCCAACATACTCTAGGACTGGTGGTTCTCAAACTGTGGGTCAGGACCCAATAGGTGGGTTGCAAACCAATTTCAGGTGGGTCCCCATTCACTTCAGAATTTTATTTTTAATTTATTAGACTTGATGCTCCCATGGTATATGACTGCATTTGGGAAAATATTACAGATCTGTACTTTTAATAGGCTACTCTGCATAT
The DNA here is from genome assembly GCF_035046505.1 of Tiliqua scincoides. NCBI lineage: Eukaryota > Metazoa > Chordata > Lepidosauria > Squamata > Scincidae > Tiliqua > Tiliqua scincoides. Next base: position 17,626,287 of record NC_089821.1, read on the forward strand.
GCTTTTAACAATGGTAGTCAATGGGGCTTGCTCCTGGGTACGTGTGGGTAGGGTTGCACCCTAGGATTGTTAAAAATTTTCTTGCTCGATGATGTAACTTCCTTTCATGACATAACTTCTGGTGGGTCCTGAGAGATTCTGCTTCTGAAAAGTGGGTCCCGGTGCAAAAAGTGTGAGAACCACTGCTCTAGACATTTTCCAGAACGTGACACTGTGGTCTCCATAGATTTTGTTTCTGGAATAAACCACTTCCTTTCACTCAAATTCCCCAGGTTGTCCAAGCTGAATCAGTAGGATTAAACTTTTTTATTACCTCCATAATAAGGAAGCCACTTGTATCTCTTTGCTTGAAAGGCTACCCCATCAAACTCAGCACATTGCTCTGCTCGAAAGTCTCTGGAGCCCTCAGGACAATTCTAGGAGGAGAGAAAAATTGAGAATGAGGTTCACAAGGAGGAATGTCTTGAATGTGTCTGTCATGAACAAGTCCTCTTTCCTGAGAAACACCCCCCGCCCAAATGCCAGGGCTTTGTATACCAAGGCTTTGTATACCAAGACAGAAACTATTCTGTCACATTCTCCATTCTGGTCACACATTCCACATACATTCCCCTCTCAAAAGTGCATTGGTGTCCCATGACTGTCTGGTCTCCCCAGAGAATAACAGCCTTGGCTGGACTCTTCCTAGTTAACTCACACCTACTCATTGGTTCAGTTTGCTCACCTGACTTGGGAGCAGAAAATCTCAATGTCCCTTATGTTGGTTTGAAATTATCAGAGCTTGGAGGCAACGGGGGTGGGGGAACTAGACAGTCTAAGGCAGGGGTCTCGAAACTTTTTGGCCAGAGGGTCGCATCAAATATCTGGCGTGGTGTGCAGGGCCGGAAAAAAAATTTAAATATAAAATTTAAATAAATCAATTAGAGATGGAACTTAGATGAGTGAATAAATGAATGAATGGGCTCATTCATTCAACCTCTCTGGACCTCAGAACACCCTCCAGACACCATCAGAGCACAGTTCTGGTCATGTTCAGTTGAGTGGGACAGGGGCTTTCAGGGGACATGCGGTTGGCCGCAGGCCGGAAAGAGGCTTGCTGTGGGTTGCATCTGGCCCCCGGGCTGGGGTTTGGAGACTCCTGCCTAAGGCTGAGGAAGACCTCTCCCTCCAGTGCCAAGAGGATGCTGAATTATTAAGAAGGTTCTTCACCAACCTAATCCTGTTTCCCGGTGCCCGCTGGATCAGTGGTGCCAAAGTGGCTACCACTATATCCTGCTGGTGCCAAGAAGTAGCCAGAGAGTTCCTCAAAGGAAGCCCCATGCTTGGCAATGGGGCTTTTCAAGTCTCACTGGCTATTTTGCTGGTGCAGAGTTGAGAGGCTCGGCATTGGCCCAGAAGGTCAGGATATGGCAGAGCAGAGACCCCCGTCTCCACAGAAATTTGTTTCATTGTTGAACTACTTTAACTATTTCTCCTAACGTTCAAACAGAATCTATTCTCCTTCAACTTAAGTCCATTCTTTCAAGTTCTGCCCTCAAGGGCAATATAAAGGAGGTCAAAGATTTATTCTATGTGACAGCCCTTCAAGTATTTGTGTCCCTCCCGAGTCTTCTCCAGGCTAAACACAGCAGTTCATTCAATCTTGCCTCATAAGCCTTCTTTCCAGACCTTGGCCATCTTCATTGCTCACATTTTTGTACTCCACATTGTCTAACATTAATCCTGAGAAAATTTCAACATCCAAATTCTATACCTTAACAGTGTGTTTCTCAAACTGTGGGTCTCAACCCAATGTCCTGTGGGTCCTGGGTTGGGCTCTCCCATCCACACTTACATGCAGTTGGCTCTGAACTGGAGCCCTATGGATGCAATCGGAGGCCACTCTGGCAGTGGCGTCACTAGGATTCGCGCCACCAGGTGCGGGACGCCTGCATGTCACCCTATGTAGTAGGCTGGGCAACACCCCAGGTGGGCGTGGTGATGTACCATCACCCCACCCCCACCAGTTTCTTGGCTGTACCTTTTGTTAGAACACAGATATTTCTATGTGGATTATTTCACTGCATTCTGCATGAAATTGTGCATTGATTGATATATAACACGATGGTATTATTCCTCCAAATTCTGATTTTAGTGATTTTGAAAACTTGTAGAGTCACACACACACACACCCATGTCAACTTACTAACAATTTATTGCAGCAGTTCTCAAACTTTTAACACCGGGACCCACTTTTTAGAATAACAATCTGTCCAGGACCCATTGGAAGTGATGTCATGGCCAGAAGTGACATCATCAAGCAATTAAAATAAATAATTATAAATAATTAAAATAAAATAATTAAATAAGGGGGAGCCAGTCCTGTTCCACCAAGTGAATCTACTCTGAAGTAAGTCCTATAGTGGTCAATGGGGCTCACCCTCAGGAAAGTGTGGGTAGAATTGCAGCCTGTGAGCCCAATCCTATACATGTCTACTCTGAAGTAAGTCCCATAGTGGTCTGCCTGCAATAACAACCCCCCAAAAGAATCAGTGAGATTTCCAGCCTCCCCAGTGCCCAGTTTAAAGTTCTTCTATTTCAGGCACATCAAGATAAAGACCACCTGGCTTTTTAAGTGCAAAATAGAAAACTTTCCTCTTACCATTCAAGCCTCTTTTTTGTTCTTTTTGTTCTTTTAGGCATTCCCCTTTGCCTGGCCTGACCACCAGCCAAGGCACCTCTGCCTCCTCACGAGTAAACGCGACTGTGAGGCTGCTTTGCTTTCCATAAGGCTCCATAGACTGGGAGGGAAAAACCTCCTTCTCCGGTGTTTTGGGGGGCTGCACTCATTGGATGAGGACCATTCCTTGGAGCCTCTCAGCCTGCCTCAACTAAGGAAAGTCTGCCTACTCATGACTAAACACAGCCACGTGGCTTCCTTTCCAGCTCAGACTCACAGCTGGGAGGGGGGAGCTTCTCACATGTTTTTAGGGGGGCTGCATTCATTGGATTGGGACCATTCTGGTGTCGTTCGATTCCTCTCAGCCTGCCCTTTCCGACAGACTATGGCAAGTATGCCTACTCATGAGTAAACGCGTGATACAGCTCACTTTCACTTTCCATAGGGCTCCATGCATTTTTCCTTCTGGTTTTTTGGCCATAACTTTTGAACGAAAGGAGCAATTTCAATTCCGTTTATTGTACTACACTCCGCTAGCCATTCCACATCCAACGGTGTAGGGCATGATGCGGTAGCTCCTAACCCCATGATGTTAGCATGTCCTCCCCCAGGGCATGTCACCATCACCCCCGGTGCGTCACCTGGTGTGGCCCGCACCCCCCACACCCCCCTAGCAACGCTAGTGCACACTGGGACTCCACAGATCTCAGAAGCCCTCCAGAATCAACAGTAAAGTCACTTCTGGTTGCTTCCAGAGGCCTGTGGAAGCCTGCAGAGGCCCAGTGCCAAAGAAGGAGGTGGGTCACGGTGCCCTCTACCACAGAACAGGGAGGTCATGGCAGTGGAAGTCTGAGAACCCCTAGATCAGCAGCCATATACCACTCATGAAAATACACTGAAAAGATGGTAACTGTCTTCGAACACTCACCTGTTTCTCTGTTTTTGTATACATTCATGATAATGGAGAAAAAATCAATGATAACTTTGAGTAGATGCTGGATGTGGCTACTGAGAGCGATGCAGCTCTTGAAGGGGAAGGACTAAGGAAAGTTGGAAAAGAAAGTTCACTCAGCAATTTACCTGAACATTGCAAGAACGATGGTTTCGAGATGGTCCTATACAACTGGACCCACGATCTGTCCTAAAAGGCAAAACAAGAATTTACAACAGCTCAGAAACTATTATAAATCATAATTAGTGGTTCATTCTTATGCTTCCTAACAAAGACACCAGTTGTCAGTGAAGTGTTTTGCAAACTCCGCTTCCCCAAACAAGTGGCAGTTTCAGGGCAGTGGATTGCAAGGTCAATTTACTTGTGAGAAGAGAATTCTAAGTACTACAGAATGTTGGTAATACCTGTAATATCTGGGTTTTATTTTTTTTACAAATGCAAAAGTTGATCAGAGACAGCAGGCGAATCCTTAAACACACAATACTTGAAGCAGCATCTTTTTTCAAATGCAAAAGTTTTACTAAAAATATTTATATACTTCGTTTCAACAACAGTAGTTCACAAAGCAATTTACATAGTAAAATAAAATCAATAAATGGCTCCCTGTCCCCAAAGGGCTCACAATGTAAACAATGGAGAAGAGACACCAGCAACAGCTGCTGGAAAAGATGCCATGCTGGGGAGACGAGGGCAGTTCATCTCCCCCACTCAATATAACAGGAAACCATTTTAAACAATGCCTCTTTGCCCAGTTAGCAGGACAAAAGTAGATACACACAGCTTCTCATCAGCCAGTTACAACAGTCAGGCCTTTCCCCCCCATCTTTGGCCAAATACACTGCTTTTTCTCCCTCTCCTGCTCCTCTCAACGAAAGAACAAAGACAGAGGCCAACACACTAGCAATAGATCTGAACTGCATTTCTAGCTAAACTGGGAACTCCTAAATTTTTATCTTACCTGTGTAGGACTCATTTTTCTCTAAAAGTTACAGCAAGGCTGCCTTCCACCACCATCTAGTGTAGTGGGAAAGGATGTAGCACTCCTGGCTTTGGAAAGAGAATGTGTAAATATAAAGCTAAAGAAAAGAAAACCGCTTAATTGTCTGAAGATCATAGTATCAACCCTACATTTAGGACACTTCTGGAAGATCCAAGGACAGGGTTGTGGAGACAGCACATGTTTTGAAATAGTATTACACAAAAAGAAAGGGCAATTTAATAGTTTCATATAGAACGCTATCTAAATGGATTCAGCTCTGCCTACCACAGCAAGCTTGGGCATTTTTATGGTCATGTGACATCTGGTTTTTTTGTCAAGATGACACCACACTAGTTTACAGTACTGCAGCTGTGTCTGTATGTTTTGCAAACAGAAAAGATCTGAATGGAGTGCCAGGTTTGAAGAATAAACCTGTCCTTTAAAGAAGAAGAGGTAGCATTTTATAGGTTAATCTCCCATCATGAGCTATTAGGCTCATCTAACCACTTTGCGAGATTGGACAATTGCACAAAACATAAAGAAGAAAAATGCAAGTCTTTTGAAGCAGGAAAAGTCAAGGAGGACATGACCGTCTGAAGTCTTAGGCAACCGATGCCCATTCTGGAACTGCTGCCTACACGTTTTTGAAGCTCAGCTAATAGGAATTATGTTCAAACTGCAGTAGTTTTCAGTACTATAACACTATGAAGCCATTCATTTTACAGCACAGACCATGCAAGTCAGCGGTGTGTAGTGCCTCAAATTGGCATTGACCTGTGTCAAAGCCTAATCCAGACAACAGTTTAGTGGGAGCAGTGGCATAGCTAGAGGGGGTGCAAAGCACTAAGTTTTGCAAGCGTTCCACCTCCATTTTGCTCCCACCACCCAAAGGGGAGGGCCGCATGCACAACGCATTCAGACGCCTGCAAAACTTAGTGCTTTGCACCCCCTCTAGCTATGCCACTAAGAGGGAGAATCCCAGCTTTTGTGGTATTTGCTTCCTGTGGAATTAGTATTCTGTCTTTCGTAACAGAGCAATAAAAAAAGCATAATCCCTTCAGAGTAACAGCACATCCAGGGAACATCCCACACCTTTCTTGAGAAGCAGGAAATAGGGATGGAAAGAAAAGGCTCTTACCTTTGCGAGTAGCAGCGTCGCTGCCGAACACTGACACCTCCACCACAGCTCCGGCTGCATTCACCCCATTCTCCCCAGCTTCCCCAGAGGTCATTTTGCCTCTTTACTTTGCGAGCCTGGAAGAACAATTCAGTTTTAGATAGTCAGCAAGGGGCCCAATATTTCTGAGCCTCAGTGCTACCAACAAACCACAAGACACAGTTCTGCCAACTGGTTCCAGTTTCTACCCCCATCAATACCACCCCCGCAACTGCTGCTTCTGTTTTCTGCATAAGCCATAGCCTCCTTGAAAAAGGCAAGTCTCTAGAGCAGGGGTGCCCAAACCCTGGCCCTGGGGCCACTTGCAGCCCTGAAGGACTCCCAATCTGGCCCTTTGGAGACTTGCTGAAGCCCATGCTAGCCCAACACAACTACTCTCAGTGTGACAGTCAACCATTTGACCTCTTGCATGAGCTGTGGGATGAGGGCTCCCTCCACTGCTCGCTGTTTCACATTTGTGATGCAACAGTAGCAGCAAAGGAAAGGCTGACCTTGCTTTGTGCAAGGCCTTGAGCTATTGCAAGACCTTCAATCATTCATACAGGTTCCATCTCTAATATATTCATTTATGTAAATTTATTCAAATTTGAAATGTAAATTAATTCAGCCGCCGACACAGTGTCAGAGAGATGATGTGGCCCTCTTGCCAAAAAGTTTTTTGTGTCGGCGGCTGAATTAATTTACATTTCAAATTTGAATAAATTTACATAAATGAATATATTAGAGATGGAACTTATATGAATGAATGAAGGACTTGCAATAGCTCAAGGCCTGTAAAGGTCCTTGCACAAAGCAAAGCCAGCCTTTACTTCACTGCCACTGCTGCATCACAGATGTGAAGCAGCAAGCAGTGGAGGGACTCCTTGTCCCACAGCTCATGTGAGAGGTCACATTTGTCATCTTCACACTGAGAGCAGTTGTGTCGGGCCAGCATGGGCTCCAGCAAGTCTGCAGAGGGCCAGATGCTCATTGAAGACTGAGGGCTCCCCGCAGGCTGGATTGTGAGTCCCTGAGGGCCACAAGTGGCCCCCGGGCGGGGGTTTGGGCACTCCTGCTCTAGAGCACCACACTAGGGCCTGGCCCATAGACTCTCTCACTCCGTTATCCTGCTATCTGGGATTCCTCTACTTGTTTCACCTTAGAGCAGGGGTGGGTAAACTTTCAGCTTTCGGGATCCTGGATCTTTAACAATTGTACAGAAGAGGGAATTTCAGCAAGTGCAGCTTGTCATCTCACAGCTGACAAGCTGCGCATGCTGAAATTCCCTCCTCTACACAATTATTAAAGTTCCAGGATACCTAAAGTTGAAAGTTTCTCCACCCCTGCCTTAGACAACTACCACCTGGTGGTAAAGGTATATAGGCTGCATGCCTATATATGCTGTAGTCTCATATGCACTTACCTTAAAGTAAGTTATACTTAAGTTAATGGGCTTACTTCTGAGTAAGCACGTCTAGGCTTGTACTATTAATCACAACCAGCAAAAAATGTTCAAGCCCACTTATAACTTCTATTTTTTATGTTTCTCTTCAAGGAGCCTGAAACACAGGTGAAGGATGCCAGAAAATTTGCATAACTGCTCTTGTGTCCTGGGGGCAATGTTGAATTCCACCCAATTTATAATTGAATTCCCACACAAGCTACTGGATCACACATCTACAAACTATCCCACGGTACACACAATTATCAAAGACTGCCTTTAAACAGTTTGAAGTTGGCCCAAGTTTGTACAATGTTTGTGTTACAACTCTTTTTGTGATTTTATTTTCTAATTGGATGCCAGATCCTGGACAAACATTTTGCAACAGAAAAAAAGCAACACACCTGGATATGGCCTAGGGATACATGCTTATACAATAGCAACAACTCCTTGCTCTTAGGGGGTATCTCACTCTCTGTTTTCTTCTAATTTGGCTCCTACTTAGCAGGACAGAGCAACAGAATCAACTAAACACACATTCTTATATACCCACTGAATGCCTTTCTTGTGTGTTGGCATCCTTCAGTCTCGGAAGACTATGGTGTCACGCTCTGAATGGTGGTTCTGGAACAGAGTGTCCTCTCCAGTGCGCGAAACCTGGGTAAAGTAGGTATGGAGGATAGGCTGTTACCCATGCAGCAAATCCCCCCTCTCCACGTCGCTGAAATGGTCCAATGGAAAAGCAGAGGCCAATACGGTTGGTTCCAGCGGCGTCGCAGGAGTTGCCAGAACGTGACTGTGTTCAGCCATGAACTGCCTCAGGGACTCCGGCTCCGGATTTTGCCTCAAGGTTGACTCCTGAAACCTTTTCCATAACTGGATGTAGCCACAAGGCAGTGGAGGTTTGGGATCAGAGTTTTCCTTCTCTCAGATGAGCTGCCTTCCCAGGCTATCGAGTCCCATCTACCCGGTGGCTGTTTAGTCGCCTCTTGCAACAAGTACAGCCAAACTGAGGGCCTCAATGCCTTTCTTAGGCTACTATCATCACTGCTGGTTTTATACTAGACAGCAGAAGCAAAATGTCAAACACCCACACTGGAGAAAGTGTTCTTATGACTTAAAAGATGGGGACACCATTCCCTTTAGAAATCTGTGCAGTAGCTGCAAGCAATTGCTTCATAGTAAAGTAAGCCCTGACTTTTATACCTAGTAAGTCTCCATTGTTCATGTGTAGAGACTGTAACTCCTGTGGCCCCCTAGAGGACAAAGACGAGATGGCACCGAAAGTCTTTTATAAGAATAAGTGTTTTAACTAAAAATACATTTCTATTCTAATAGAAACAGAATTATATTCTGTTTCAAAAGCCCTGGAAGTTAATGCAAAGACAACACTAAGTTGTGATTTTTGAAGGCAGGGAGAAATTTAGTCGAATTCTAAATGGCAATTTCACGCAATAGCCTTGAAAGCGCCTTCTCAAAAATGTTGATGAAGCTATAGTTAGTATTTGAAGTGGCTCAAACCAAAACATGCACAGTGACCAGGCTTGACTTTGCTCTGGTGCAAAGTTTGCTGTTCTGAGTCAATTTTATTGGGTGACTGGGTTCTAGTACTGCAAGAGAAAGAGAAAAACCTGTTCCACCTGAGATGACCATTGTTTGTTGAGGCACATTTTACCAGGAGGGGGAGGGGAGGTTACACATTGCTGCCATTCACACCCCACGGTTATCCCATACTCCCCATGGTTATCCCATACATCCCAGCTCTGTAATCTATCTATTAATTTCTCATGCAGCAAAAAATCCAATTTATTCAAGACGAACTAACCAGATGTGTAATTCATCACTGGTGTAGATGGACAATAGCACAACTGTTCCATGTTTGTGGAATGGTTGTCTGCATTTTGTGGGATGAATGGGATGCTCTGTCCCCGTCCAGTTCACTCCTCTCTTCCACACTCAGGGCTGGCCTAATGCTGGCCCTCCTTACCTGATGATGTGTCCATCTTTTGCTCCTCCCACTCTCCCATGCTCTTGTTCAGCACTCTCTTCCCCTGCACATTTCTTCTTCCTCCTTCCTTTTCCCAGTCAAAGGAATAGAAGGAGAAAGAGAGGCAATGGAGGTAAGTAGGTGAACAGAGATGAATGCCTCCCACCAACCTGCGGCTTGAGAGGACTGTTTCAGTTGGCCTCATGGGTGGGCTGGCTCGGTCCACACCTTTGTCCATATTTTTCAGTTTACTGCCATTCATGGTCTTTCTAAACCAAATTTTACCTTTCTCCACTTCCCCTGCAATTTTTTTTTACTCATTTCATGGTGATTAGCCAAGTTGGGTGCTTTGAGCCATGGTTACTTTTCTCTCAACATCTGGTGTGAATCAGCTAGATGTCCCTATTATTTCCTAGAGCCTTTGGCAAGGGACAAAAGAGTCTCTTTGCCTAGCTGAGCCCCTGGAGGACAGCAGGCTATCTGGGTGCTTTGTGGCAAGCTTCCACTCTTAGACTTAAGTAAACTGAGGGACTAGGAGAAAGCCTGGGTGAGCAGGATCAGTGACAGCAAAGAGGAGGAAACAAAGAGGAGCCAGCCAAAGCAGATGGCAAAACCCTGCCCTCTTATGCAACTGGGGGTGTGAAGCAGCCTGGTCTGTTTCTCCTGTTCTCAGCCCTGGATTCCCTCTCACATCCAATAAGGGATTGCCTGTTGCTTTGCCTCTCCTTGTTTTTGATTGCTATGCCCCATAGCAATAAAAAATGAATTACTGATTAGCACTGCTGTGTTGTTTGCAGTTGTGCTCACATAAAAGGAGCAATTGCACTGGCTGCAAAGGAGATGAGAACTGATGAGCTTGTGTGACTTGCAGCCCTACCTGCTGAGTTAGTGATCCACTTTAGAATTGCAGAAAATCTGATGGAGATGGGTCTCCTTGCAAAACCCCTCTCTCTCTCTTTCACTCCCCGCCCCATCTTCAAAGCCAGCGGGAGGGGAATGAAGAACTGAAACTTTTCCCATCACTTCATTTTGACCCCAGGAAAAGCATCACCTGCTAAACCTTTGCCTTTCATGCACCTGTTAGAAGTACAACCCTAACAGGAAGAAAAGCTGGCAGCCCTTGGAGGAGAGACATGGAAGCACATGGGGTGCTGAGTAACACAATAGACCTACTATTTTTATCAAGGTAAATGCAGATGGACACATACTCGCATACCAGGATATTAAAATAAAATCAATACATGAGTCCTGCATGGACAAGCCTGAAAATACACACCCTATGAAGAAACACATTTGTTATCATTTCTGTAAGTACTGATTCATGGCCTCTCTGAGACAGCTAGTTTGTTAAAAGCTTTCAAGGTGAAGTCTAATATACATAATGACCCTATAAGTTATCAAGCAATAAAATCGGAAACCTTTTGGGCAAAAGAAGACAAATAAGCTGCTGACAGAAGAAGATGAAACAGGAGATGGGACTGGAATATATAGCACAGTATTAAAGAGTAGTATTTTAATCTTTGAAAGTCAGAAGCAAAGTAGTCAACACCAAGAAAGTACAGGGAATCCAAGCTCATAATTGTTGGAGCTGCTATATGCTTGTGCCATGTCTTCCAATTGCTATGGCAGAAACAAGAGCTCAGTTCTTATCAGGTTTGGCCCGAGACCCAGCTAGAAACCAGATACTCTAGATAATGCAAACTGGATGTATTCAAAGGCAATTCTCCCCTTGCCCTGCCCCCAATTGCTGTACACTGATGCAAAGTATTTATTCTGGATAAGAATAAGGAAGAAGAGTCGCTGAAACTTGCCAGCCAAGATAAGAACATAAGAACAGCCCCACTGGATCAGGCCATAGGCCCATCTAGTCCAGCTTCCTGTATCTCACAGCAGCCCACCAAATGCCCCAGGGAACACACCAGATAACAAAAAACCTGCATCCTGGTTCCCCCCTTGCATCTGGCATTCTGACATAGCCCTATACCCCACCATTGGCACCTGTGCAGCCGTATGCCAAACGCCCCAGGGAGCACACCTGATAACAAGAGACCTGCATCCTGGTGCCCTCCCTTGCATCTGACATAGCCCATTTCTAAAATCAGGAGGTTGCACATACACACCATGGCTTGTAATCCGTAATGGATTTTTCCTCCAGAAACTTGTCCAATCCCCTTGTAAAGGCATCCAGGCCAGATGCCATCACCACATCCTGTGGCAAGGAGTTATACAGACCAACCACACGCTGAGTAAAGAAATATTTTCTTTTGTCTGTCATAACTCTCCCAACACTCAATTTTAGTGGCTGTCCCCTGGTTCTGTAATGTGAGAGTGTAAAGAGCATCTCTCTATCCACTTTATCCTTCCCATGCATAATTTTGCATGTCTCAATCATGTCCCCCCTAGACGTCTCTGTTCTAGACTGAAAAGGCCCAAACGCTGTAGCCTTTCCTCATAAGGAAGGTGCCGCAGCCCGGCAATCATCTTAGTTGCTCTCTTTTGCACCTTTTCCATTTCCACTATATCCTTTTTGAGATGTGGCGACCAGAACTGGACACAATACTCCAGGTATGGCCTTACCATCGATTTGTACAATGGCATTATAATACTAGCCGTTTTGTTCTCAATACCTTTTCTAATGATCCCAAGCATAGAATTGGCCTTCTTTACTGCCGCCGCACATTGGGTCAACACTTTCATTGACCTGCCCACCACCACCCCAAGATCTCTCTCCTGATGTGTCACAGACAGCTCAGAACCCATTAGCCTATATGTGCAGCTTTGATTTTTTGCCCCAATGTGCATGACTTTACACTTACTTACACTGAAACACATCTGCCATTTTGCTGCCCATTCTGCCAGTTTGGAGAGATCCTTCTTGAGCTCCTCACAATCACTTCTGGTCTTCACCACTCAGAAAAGTTTGGTGTCAACTGCAAACTTAGCAACCTCACTGCTCACCCCTGTCTAAAGGTCATTTATGAAGAGGTTGAAGAGCACCAGTCCCAGGACAGATCCTTGGGGCACACCACTTTTCACCTCTCTCCATTGTGAAAATTGCCCATTGACACCCACTCTCTGTTTCCTGCTCTTCAACCAGGTCTCAGTCCAGGAGAGGACCTGCCCTCTAATTCCCTGACTGTGGAGTCTTTTCAGTAGCCTTTGGTGAGGGATCGTGTTGAATGCCCTCTGAAAGTTCAGATATATAATGTCCACTGGTTCTCCCACATCTACATGCCTGTTGACCTTTTCAATGAATTCTAAAAGGTTTGTGAGGCAAGACTTACCCTTACAGAAGCCATGCTGATTCTCCCTCAGCAAGGCTTGTTCGTCTATGTGTTTTGAGATCCTATCTTTGATGAGGCATTCCACCATTTTACCCGGTATAGATGTTAGGCTGACCAGCCTATAGTTTCCTGGGTCCTCCCTTTCCCTTTTTAAAGATCGGTGTGACATTTGCTATCCTCCAATCCTCTGGCACCATGGCCGTTTTGAGGGACAAGTTGCATATTTTAGTCAAGAGATCAGCAACTTCATTCTTCAATTCCTTAATAACTCTTGGGTGGATGCCATCAGGGCCCAGTAACTTATTGATCTTTAATTTATCAATGAGGTCTGAAATATCTTCTCTTTTAACCTCTATCTGACTTAATTCCTTGGTCAGGAGGGGCCATTCGGGCAGCGGTATCTGCCTGAGGTCTTCTGCTGTGAAGACAGATGCAAAGAACTCATTCAATTTCTCTGCCATCTCTAAGTCTCCTTCTATTTCCCCTTTCCCTCCCTCACCATCCAGAGGGCCAACCGCTTCTCTGGCGGGTTTCCTGCTTCAAACGTATTTGAAGAAGCTTTTATTATTTCCCTCAGTGCTGCTGGCCATGTGTTTCTCATAGTCTCTTTTGGCCTCCTGTATCACCTTCTTACATTTCTTTTGCCACAGTTTATGTTCCTTTTTATTCTCCTCATTAGGGCAAGACATCCATTTATGGAAGGAAGCTTTCTTGCTCTTTACGACCTCTCTAACTTGACTTGATAGCCATTCGGGTACCCTCCTGGACTTAGTCAAGCCCTTCTTCCTTTGCGGTATACATTTACACTGGGCCTCTATTACTGTTGTTTTAAGCAGCCTCCATGCACTCTGGAGAAATTGGACTCTTTTTACCTTCCCTTTCAACCTCCTTCTAACCAGCCTCCTCATTTGAGGGAAGTCTGCTCGTCAGAAGTCAAGGGTTTTGTGAGTATTTGCCCGGTATTCTTCCCCTGACGTGCATGTCGAAACGGATTACAGCATGATCACTGTTCCCCAATGGCTCAGTAACATTTACCTCTCTAACCAGGTCCTGAGTACCGCACAATATTAAATCCAGAGTCACCTGTCCTCTGGTGGGCTCCATAACTAGCTGCTCTAAGGCACAGTCTAAGATGCACAGTGACATGTACAAGATGGGGGGGGGGGAAGGGTGCAGACAGATTGTACCACCAGTAAAAAGCAGTTCTTTTCATATCATTTCAGGCAAGGCAGATTTACAACGAGAAAATATTTGTAGCATTCCAGTGCCACATCTTCAGAAAAAAATCTTAAGGGGAGCGGGAAGAAGCACCTTCTTTCCTCAAACATCCCCCAAGAGTACATTACAGTAGGGCACAGGGGAAATGGTGGATGCGGTTACCTATTCAGGAATGGAATATTAAGGTTGTACCTCATTATCCACTGATTTGGCATCCACTGATTTGACTCACCACTAACACTGAGCTGCACCTTTAAATGCCTTGTAACAAGAGTAAAAAGTGCCAAAATCCCATTTCCCACCTTCGTGCTGTTAAACCACAACTGGTTGCAAGTTACTCAGGCTTAAAGATAGCTTTAAAGACCCACTTCCAGGTTTCTTGCTCCTCCATTGTGCATCAGTATAGACACTATAGAATGCATACCGTTATATATGCTATATATATATATATATATATATATATATATATATATATATAGTATATAGCACTATATATGCTATACCGTTATTAGTTGGCATCCTTCAGTCTCGGAAGACCATGGTGTCACGCTCTGAATGGTGGTTCTGGAACAGAGTGTCCTCTCCAGTGCGCGAAGCCTAGGTAAAGTAGGTATGGAGGATAGGCTGTTACCCATGCAGCAAATCCCCCCTCTCCACGTTGCTGAAATGGTCCAATGGAAAGGCAGAGGCCAATACGGTTGGTTTCAGCGACGTCGCAGGAGTTGCCAGAACGTGATTGTGTTCAGCCACGAACTGCCTCAGGGACTCTGGCTCCTGATTTTGCCTCGAGGTTGACTCCTGAAGCCTTTTCCATAACTGGATGTAGCCACAAGGCAGTGGAGGTTTGGGATCAGAGTTTTCCTTCTCTCAGATGAGCTGCCTTCCCAGGCTGACGAGTCCCATCTACCCGGTGGCTGTTTAGTCGCCTCTTATGACAAGTACAGCCAAACTGAGGGTCTATTCTTATCCCCAGCCCCCAGGGGCTATACCACATTCAGCCATAATTGGGTAAGAGGCACTTTTTCAAGTGGATGCTCCTCTTTTATTTAGCAGGGGGAGAGTAACTGGCCCTCCTCATTCCAGCAGTGTCTTTTCTAGTGACTTTTCTGCTAGTATTTCTTTTCTGCTGTTATTTTGCATCTTTTAGATTGTGAGCCCTTTTGGGACAGGGAGCCACTAGTTATTTGATTTTTCTCTGTAAACTGCTTTGTGAACTTTTGTTGAAAAGCAGTATATAAATACTGTTAATAATAATAACAACAACAACAACAACAAATTTCATTCTATTATTTACCCCATCTACTGGCTGAATGTGGTATACCGTCTATATCAATGCATTCTGGGGAATAGAATAGACCAGTGGTTTTCAAATTTTCAGCACCAGGACCCACTTTTTAGAATGAGAATCTGTCAGGATCCACCAGAAGTGATGCCATGACCAGAAGTGACATCATCAAGCAGGAAAAGTTTTAACAATCCTAAGCTGTAATCCTACCCACACTTACCCAGGAGTAAGTCCCAGTTACTATCGTTGTTAAAAGAATATACATATAGTAGCTTGTTAAAAGTATAGGTCTGTAACATTTCCGCAAATGCAGTCACATACCATGGTAGCATCAGGTCTAACAGATTAAAAATAAAATATTGAAATGAGTGGGGACCCACCTGAAATCGGTTCGTGACCCACCTAGTGGGTCCTGACGCACAGTTTGTGAAACACTGGAATAGACGATTTGCCCAGATGAGTCAGACAAAAGCAATCACTGACATTCCACCAATTTGAATTGGAGACGTAGTTTGGCTGGATCAGGTTCATTATCTCTTAAATGTCTAAACAAGCACCAGACACTGTACAGTATAATATAACACAGAGAACAAAAGAGAACAGAAACTTGCTTGGAAGCTTACAACTTAAATAGAAAAACAAGGAAAATACCCAGTTTTATCTGGGCACTGCTCATTTGGAAGGTTGCCTGAGTATCTTGTGTTATGAGTTCTTTGGGGAAGATAGGTGGAATGCAAGCATAACCAATATATAAGCTCTCAACAGAAAAAAGCATGCCTAGGCTGGCAGCAGCATAAAGCACACCTCATTTTTATTACTATCTACCACATTTTATTGTTTCAGCATCAACATGCTCCAGTCCCAGACAGACTGACTTTAAAGCAATGATGTCATCCCTTGACAATGGTCCCAGCCAGCTTAGACAGATGGCATGCACACCTCAGGGCATATATGTTTGTTACTGGGGAAACCTTCATCCACGCCTGTATTCCTCCCATTCTTTTTTTTCTCATCACATAAATACAAGAGGCATTAAAAAAAATTTATACCAGAGTCTCTCAACCAGTGGTACAGGGACTACCAGTGGTACTTGAGGTGGTATCTGGTGAGACTTGTGGGACTCCTGGAACCTGCCACCTGGCAGTGAGGCCAGGAATGTAACACCACAGTGGTAGGAGGCTTAGCTTGATGGGCAGAGCTCCAAAGCATGCTTTTTCACACTCCAAAAGGCCCTCCCGTCCACCCTGAGCCTCTTATTGATGTTTGTTTATCTCTTACAGATGATCACATCTGGCCTCCCAACCCAGAAGTAACTGCTGATGGTGCCATTGCTTGTTACTTCCAGTGGTGCTTCAAATAGGTGGACCATGTGAAGTGGTACAGTGGAGGACAACTGTTGAGAAACACTGGTTTATACCAACTTTTCACTGTGCACGACACTTTACTAAAGTAACATAAGAGATGTGGGTGGCACTAGGTGGAGAACTCTTAAGGAGGTGAAGGGCGTTTTCTCTCTTTCTAGCTTCAAAGAATTAGGCAGGTTCTTTATGCAAAAGAATGATAAGGTTTATTGAACCAAAAAGGGGGAAACGGAAAAACAAACAGCCAAATTTTCTACTTGAAATCAGATGCAAAGTTAAAAGAAAAATAAACAAGTTTCTAGCTAAATTTCTGGAGCTTGCAAGTTCACCTTCAAACAAAATGACTCCACTTGTAGCCCCTTCCCCTAGAAAGAGGGAAACACTTCAGGAATTAACCCTGTCCTTGCTGAACAGCACCAGCTTAGCTCATGACATCTCCCCCTCCAGCTGGTCAATCTCTTTTTGGGGAGGATAATATCCCAAGATCTGATTGACTCTTTTAAACTTAAACACCAAATTTCCTGCTGCCAAGTCAGGTAGGTTGACTTGAACCAACAGTTAGGTGTAAGCTAAACTCAGTAAGGGCTCAGGGAATTTCGACCAAGGTTTTTGTTCCCTTTGGCAAAACTAAACAGGCTACTAGGCTAGTGCTCTCTCCATACAAACATCTTTGGTGTTTGCAGCAGAGGACCAGCAGAATGGTGAAAGTGACAGGATAACCCCTAACTCAGCATCAGGCCGCCCCGTTTGGGATAGTTATTTAGGAGATGTATCTTTATCTTTTCTGTGGATCTTAGAAATGCACCAAATTCGAATCTCTTTGAGGTCAGTGGTGGACCTCCCACTGACTTCTCATGGATCAGGTCCAAGAAAATCACATTTGCCATTGATATCCACTTCACTCTGAAATTACTAGAATTTTCTACAACAGTTAAGGTTGCTGGAACAGAAAAACATTATTTACAACCAGCAAACTAACAGTCCAGTCCTAACTTGCACTGGAACAGGAAGGCCAGAAGGCCTGCCCTGTATCCAATACAAGTTTGGGGCTGAAAGCAGCTCAGCCCGGGGCAAGGGGAATTGGTTCCCCTTACTAAGTGTAGAGTCACAGCAGCCCCATTGGGGCAACTCGGATCTGCGCCACCTAAAGAGGTGGTGCAGTTCCAAGCAGTCCAGAGCTGCTCCGGGCTGCCCAGGAATAGGGTCAGGCTCCAGCATAACTGTTGGATCCTGGCCCCACCCCTGCCCCAGAATGCCTCTTCCCCGTTCTCCACATTCCACCTCCCCAGAGCCCGAGCTCAGCTGGCACGGACTTCCTCCATTGCTGCAGAGACTGGATGCAGCCTCCACGGGCCAGTGCACGTTCTTACAGCAGCCAGTTGATACCCAAAGAGGAGTAAAAGTGCTTTATGACATGTTTGCGACACTTCCCAGCCAGCACAAGGGACTTGCACTGGCCTGTCTCCCAGTTTGGATTGCACCCTAATTGGATTGGATTGCCCTTGTGGCAACTTCAAGAATTTTCATGGACTATAGTCTGCTTCCTCAGATTCACAATATGAAATCCTCAATAGGCAAGGTATATCAGGGTGACCAAACTTGTTTAATGTGTGAGCCACTTACAATAAACTTCAGATATTTTGAGAACCGCATGAGAGATATTTGAGGGCCACAATATTTAAGAAGCATTTAAATTCTTAAATATATTTACTCATCATGAATATTAAACTCATGTCTTAATCCAGTGGACTCTCAGCTTATGGCCAGTAAATAAAAATGAAGTTTGAAAACTTCTTACCTTTTATATTAATTGTGATGCAAAAAGGAGCTCAGCCAACATATTTCCGAGAGCTACACATTATATGTCAAAGAGCCGGGTGTGGCTTGTGATCCATGGTTTGGCCACCCTGATATATATAGTTATGGGTGGAAAAACATTTTAAAAAATTGAAAGTTGGTGAGTGAATTTGCAAGAAGAAACGAAAAATGACTGATCTCATAACAAGCCTAAAAGTATGCAGGATAATCACTGATGAGAACTACTTGGTCAGAGTCTTTGCTCCTTGATTTCACTCCCCCCTTGAAAGAGTCACTCAAAAGAAAACTCAGTACTTACTGCTGACACTGAGGGAGGCATCACTGTTAGCATAAGCAGCAGGAATAGAAACACCATCATGTACTGTGGAGGAACAAAAAAAGGTGCAGATTTATTATTATTACACACACACACACACACACAAAGCACTGAAGACCAAGATCATTGTAGCTGAAAACTCTTCCACCCTACCTTTCAAAGAAATATTGTCAAGGCTGCTTACAACATACAAAACAACATCTTAAACATATATTTTAAACAGCAATAAAAACAGCTGAACCAGTGGTTCTCACACATTTAACACCAGGACCCACTTTTTAGGATAAGAATTTGTCAGGACCCACCGGAAGTGATGTCATGACCGGAAGTGACATCATCAAGCAGGAATGCTTTTAACAATCCTAGGCCGCAATCCTACCCACACTTACCCAGGAGTAAGTCCCATTGACTATCATTGTTAAAAGAATATACATAGTAGCTTGTTAAAAGTATAGGTCTGTAATATTTTCCCATATGCAGTTGCATACCATGGTAGCATCAAATCTAATCTATTAAAAATAAAATATTGAAATGAATGGGGACCCACCTGAAATTGGCTCGCGACCCACCTAGTGGGTCCCAACCCACTGTTTGAGAAACGCTGAGCTAAACAAATAAAAGAATGCCATTTTTCAGCAGCAGGCAACTCAGGCAACTCTTCAAGAGCCTCAGAAAATTGCCCTGAGGGGGAGGGGTGGCAGATAGTGCAAACTCAAGCCACTTCAGATACAATCCAATACGTATTCACGAAAAAGAGTCACAGTTTTCGTTACTTTTTCTCTCTCAAAAGACCTCTCTCAAAAGAGTAGAGTAGCTGGGCCAGCCAGTGCCTGGGGCCAAGTGATGCTTCCTGTGCTACTGCAACACCCCCTACTCCATCACCCCTGCTCCACGCATGCTTTCAACATAAGCACATTCTTATGGCACAATTTGGAGCCATACAGGGACGAGGCCAGGCGAGAGGGCTGATTTTGCCATGTGCCTCAAGTAAGAGCTGTCACACACACAACCACCTCGGCTGAGATGGCATAAAACTGTCACTCCACCACGGGAGGTGGCTATGCATCCCGCCACCCTGGCCCAGTCACTCCACTGCTTACAAAAAAGATATGACTTTCAGAAAACTGCAAAGGAGGGAGGCCGATGTATTTCCCTGGTGAAAGAATTTCACACATGAGCCACGGCCACACAAAAGGCCCTGCCTCCATGTATCCCAGTTAAGGATGAACCAGGGAGCAGGGTCTGGTTTTGAATTCCTGGGGCACACAGGTGTTGTCAGTACCTCAGGATAACAAACCAGAGGCAGCAACTGTGAACACACCCTCAGTAGCACACTCTTGGAACAACCCTATCATCCACCTGGAATACAATTCCTGTATGCTTTGAACATATGATTTTGTTTGTTCATATCAACCTTCTTAGTGATACTTTCATACCAAGTGTTAATTCCAGGCTCTCAGAGAGAACAGATGTCAAATATTATTTAAAACATATCAAGGCTGTAACTCCTGGGGTAGGACAGCTACCAAGCCAGTCATGGAAATGACAGCCTCTCTGTCTCTTGGGTGCTCCAAGTCAGGGAATTTCACAGCTGCTGCAAAATGTCCTTGATTATTTGGTGTTGAGCCACCTCTTACATCTGGGCTGGGGTGTGTGTGAGGTGGGGGGGGGGTGGAAGGTTAGAAGGAAGAATCTCATTTCTCTCCCTGCACAGCAGATAATGTACTTATGTAACATTTCATAATCTGTGAAAGTGAGCTTATGGTATTGCCAGCAGATTACTAAGGAATAGCTGCCATTATTCATATTTCACATGGATTAGAAAAATCCTCTCTTCCATAGTGTTGCTGTACCGCCCTTCTACAGTCTTGTCAAGGTCCTTAGACCGTGAGGTGCTTGAAGGACAGGGACCTGTTTATTTCTTGTTTATTACACTTCAAAACAGTATAGTGTAGGTAGAATACCACACTAGGAAGAGGGAAAGCCCCAGGTTCAAATTCCTATCAGCCATGAAGCTTACTGTGTTTTTTGAGCAGTCACTATCTCTCATTCCAAACTAACGAACAGGATTGTTGTGAGGATAAAGTAGGGGGTGGGGGAACAGTGAAGGAACTAGTCACATTACCCAGAGCTCCCTGAAGGAGGAAGAGTGGGACGTAAATGAAATAAATACAGTACAGCACCATGGATTCAAATGGCACTGAATAAATAATAATGTCTAGTTGGGATTGAAAGGACCATGTGTTGACTTCTGCACATGCACAGGGTTTTTTCCCATTCCCCCCTCTTTGCACTGCAGCTTCTTATGTTCACATACACAGAAGATGTTTCCAAAGGTCAGGCGATGTCTTGGAAAATGATTCAATGCAATGAAAACGAAGGAGAAAAGGAAACCAGCAATGCCTCCTCCCAGGAGTAGAAGGACTTTCCTTTCATGCCCAGGAATGTTTGGGTCTAGTAGTATCACCTTCACCCATCATAAATTCCTCTCCCTTCTAGTACTTGGCTATTCAATAATCTGCTGGAGACTAAGGACCAGAGGCAAACACAGAGGTGTAACAAGCGTAGAGTCTGAGGGAGCACCACGCACTACAAATCAGGGGGACGACGACACATGACTGCCTTGTGCTACTTATCCCCGAGCAGGGGTTACTTTGCTGCTGCAGCTTCAGGCCCCCCATTCCTTCTGCTCAGTGGTACAACTTCAAGGGGGAGCCTCCACAGGAAAAGGAATTGGGGGGGGGTAGCACCTCCTCCTCCAGGGAGAACCCAGAAGTGATGTCAGCATGTCATGTGATATCAGTGCCCTGAGTGCTGGGGCTTCTTGGTGCACCTCTGGGCAAGCGTCTTATCCACCTCAACAGATGGACAAAGCAGACCATAGTCTCACTCTTTTTGGAAATGGGGATATAAGAGAGAGACACTAACAAAGAGTACATTCTGGGACTGCAGGAATTGTTTCCAACATGTGGTAAATTTCACATGTACAGGACCACACTGTGACAGACTAATACCTGTTTTGCACTGCTGGGTGTTTAACAGACGAACATTAATCTATAAAGATTATACTTTTTTTTTATATTCCAGAGGGAAGGCTAATCCAAAGGGAAAACAGAACTCCAGTTTGTCCAGCTTACAAGCCCAGGCACCATCCCTTAGTCACCAACACTTCCAACAGTTTCGGGAGCGTGCATTTCTGTGATCTCTCTTGGCACTGCAGTGTGATATGAACAGAAGCAGGTGGGGAAAGGACTATGTGATCAGAACAAAAACCTCTGCGTTATTAAAAAATAAAGCCTGCTGTTTGTTTGTTCTGCAAAGAACAACAACTGAGTTTTCACAGCAGTATCCTAAATTCAGGACTAATTTCTCTTCAGGATACATGCAGAAACAAACAAGCAGTGAAGTGGTAGAATTTCTCTATGTACAAAATCTCTATGTACTGAGATCATTCATCTCAGCAAGAGGTGTATACCTGTGGCTTGCACAATTTAGCACAGGCACATGTATATGGGTGTAAAAGAATTCTTTATAAAAAGAATACTTAAGCTAAAGCCTCAGTGTACAGAACATTTCTGTGATGAAATGGAACTCACATACTGAGAACAATCTTTTTTTCTGCAGTAGAGAATTCTGTTTTAATTCATCTTTCGCAACAGTCACAAGTCTGTTTTCTTCAGGCACTCTCAAGATCTCCTTTCTTACCATCCTGGATCCATGATTTAGTATTATTTTGTCCAGTAAAGTTTTTTGAATTGCAGAGTAGTTAATTTTTGCTTTATGTATGTGCAACACTGAACCACGATTCTGTAGCCACACACTATCTTGCATATTCATGAACAAAATATCCCAAATTTTATTTATTTTAAAAATTATAACCTGAAATGTCCACCAAACAAATATTTTTAAATACCAAATGGTTAGCCCACTAGAACAGCGTTTCTCAATCAGTGGTACTTGTATCACCAGTGGTATGTGCAAGACCCCCAGGCCACTACCACCTGGCAGCCAGACCAGCAATGCAACATGACAAGCAGCAGTAGGAGGCTCACAGCCCAATCCTGAGCTGCCCTGGGCGCGCAGCTGCAGCGGCGCCAAGAACGGCTGCCGCCGCATCCTGCACACCTCAGCCTGCCGCGGGCAGCACCTCAGGAGAAGGGAACTTTCGTCCCCTTCTGGGTAAGGGAAGCAGCCCCATAAAGCCGTTTGTGTAGGGCGCTGAGCCCTACACGAATGGACAGGATCTGGTGGAGTGGAGCTCTGACCCACCTCTCTGCCTCCCCGCTCCCTCCTGCCAGCATGCCTCCTGCCCACCCTCTTTCCACCCTCTGCCAGCCCCTCCCTCTCTGGAAGTCTCTTTCCCAGACCCCTCCCCGCCCTCACTTGAGAGAACTTGAGACCACTGAGCAGTGGAGGCCAGGCACCTGTCTGGCGCTAGTCCAGCGCCGGGTTAGCACGGACGGTAACCCAGCAGTAGGACTCCCAGATGTGCCTTTTGGCACGTTTGTGACAGTGCACGGCGGCACAAAGCCCCTGCGCCGAGCTCAGGATTGGGCTCTCAGTGGGCAGAGCACCAGCATGTGCTTTCTGTGCACTCAAAAAGCTCTCCTGCCTGCCCTGAGCCTCTTAGCAGCATTTGTGGCATTGCATCTGGCCTCCCAATCTGCAATTGGCGATGACACCATTGCCAATTACTTCTGGTAGTACTTCCAATAAGTGGACCGTGCGGAGTGGTATGGCGGGGGACAAACACTGAGAAACGCTGAACTAGAATAAACCATCTACAAAACAGTACACATCATATGTTTCATAAAACAGTAGATTAAAATATAGATTAAAAACACTTCCACACAATTTGATTTGGAAAAAGAGAACCGTTTTCAGCTGGCACCTGAAATAAAGTAGGTGTCTGGAGAGAGGATATGGAAAAGGCCGATCCTGGCAGCCATTCTACATCATGCTAGAGGGGCTCAACCTCATCTCTGCTAGTTGCATGGGGAACTTGCCTACAATTGTAACATAATGTAATATGGGCCATAGACTGTCTCTCAAGTAGTCTTGGAGAAGGATAGTGCCCTGGATATTAACCCAGTTGATTTTCAACCACTGTGCTGTGGCACACTGGTGTGCTACAAGTGGTCTGCAGGTGTGCTGTGAGAGTTACAGTGAGAGTCATTTAATAGTAGGGGCATTGGGGGACAAGGCGCACCAACAGCATCTGTGTGCCTTGTCAAAAAACAAATGGTGCGCATTGATAATTTTAGCACCTTTAGCATTTTTTCAGTGAAAAAAACTGAAAATTAACCAGTACCCCAAGGCAAAAGTCTCAGTTTGCGTCCTACTCAGCCTGGTGCTTCTTCTCAACTCAGGTCCTTTGACAAAGGATAGCACTTGACCACTCCTTCTGATGACATCACTTTTCCTGCTGTAGAAGAACTCCTGAAACTCCACCACCATCACCACCCTGACTACAGCCTTCAAGGAGACTGAAACATCTTTACAAAACAGCCTCTTCAGTGTGATGGTACTTTAATTGTAGATCTTCCTACTCGGAATAAAGTCTTGTTTCATCTTTAAGGTGCTGCAAGATTCTTTGTTGTTTTTGCTGCAACAGACTAATATGCCTGTTCCTCTTCGAGTTATTAATATGGAAAACTGTCTAACCTAGTTTTATAGATTGTAGAAAATGATCACTACACTATATAATTTAAATCAGAGCAATTTTTAAACTTTGCTCCCTTTCTTACTTTGTCTCTTGCTCTGGAAATACACACATTTAAATGTTTTCATACTGTTTGTCTCATCCTCCTGGGTTAACATCCTTCCTCCCCAACAGGAAGAAATTCAGCAGGTACAGTTTCCCCAGCATAGCATCTCTTGGATGGAAAAAGCTACTCATGTTGAATTTCATCTTCTTGTGCACTTGCTGAAAGCCCAGAGCTGCTTTCAGGCTTTTTTTCCCCTCAAAAACAAGACAAATCTGAGTTTGGCTATCTGGCTAAAGCCTGAAGTAGACTCTTGGTAACTCTGCAAAGATGACTGCCAGCTGGTATGTTAACTTTTTTTTTTTTTAAGCAACAGATGAAACCAAACAGTAAAAAGCAGTTAGGGGCTGATCCTGCCAACTCTTCCCTGCACAAATTAATTTCTTTTCAAAATTTCCATGTGATCCAGTCAACAGGATCAAGCATGTACTTGGGACAGCTGAAAAGAATCTATGGAATGGTTTGCAACACAACCTGTGGCAGCATGATTTTAAATCACTCCTTGCCAAGCAGCTATGGGCTGACTGTATGATATCACCCACTGCTGCCTGACATTGAGTTGAGCCTGTTCAGCTGCTAGCATACAGTTACTGCAAATACGAACTAAAGAGAACCACTGCTGCTTCTGCAAAGCATCCAAGCATATATGTACATTGAAAGAGAAAGTGTGAGCATAAGAGTTGACAGTTCTGTAGAAATAGGTATAGCAAATTTAAAAAACTGACATAAAAGTAGAAAAGACCCAAAACTTAGGTTTATTTTTATCATGTACAAATAAGAACTCCCTTCTCATACATGCTAAATGTATACTGTAAAATAAATGCTTATTTAAACCTATACCAAGATCAAACCTGGGAGGATTTTCTCAAAGAGAGACAAAATATGTATGAAACTGATCACTCTTTCCCTGCCTCCCATTGGGAATATCATCATAGGTGTTTAATTATATTTTAATAACTGGGGCCATTAACGGGCTAACATCTATTTAATTTGTGAAGTCTCTTTGTTTCCTGGCCAAAACTGGTTATGTTTACAGCTACAAGTTCCATTTAGCACAATGCCCCTCTTACTTTTTTAACTTTAATGAGATGGATTAACAATCAACAAGTAGTAAGAAATAGCAGCAGATAGATGGACAAGAAGAGTAAAGAATCAAACAGCCCATAACTCAAAGCTAAGACTTACCTGCTGCATGCCTCTGTCTGGTGATGATGGCAAGAGGCAGTCACACCAACCTGGAGCACACTCAAGTCTCCAGTCCCCTGTCTTCTTGTTCAGCCAGTAACTCTAACACCCTCCTCTCTCCTCCAGCTCCTGTTTAGTTACTAATCCGAACTGCACAGGAAAAGGAGAGTTAGATTTCATTTAACCCCTTCTGCCACAAAAGTTCCTCCACGTTTTTCCTGTTTCGCATTCACAGGAGCTAAAGTGGTAGCCATGCATGTACAGGACAACCCGATTTTGAATGATTTCCAGTTCTTCAACGTGAGCGTCATTTAAAAAACATAATCCGTTGTTGCAAATCATTGCCAGGGTGGGGCCTGCCCTAACTAAGTTTTATTTTAGCCAGAGGCAGTACATCAAAAGAGAAGCAGACAAAACAATCTGTAATTGCAACAATTCTTTCTCATTTCCATTAAAGTCCCCAAGTCTAAATAACAAGACTTGTAAAAGTCTATAGCAAAATCCGCATTCAAACTCTCCCCTCTCCTCCCACTCTTTGAAGCTGGGAATGTAAACAATCCCAAACTCTGTCCAGGGCTAGATCCATCTGTGCAATGAGGTAACTCAAATCTTAAGACTGAACCTCATAGAAGTTTGGAGAATACACAGAGACAAGCCTTAAGCAGCAAGATCCCAATCTGTTTGTTCCTGGAGAATTTATTTCTGTTTCAATCCAAGTTTTGCAGGAACAATCCTGGTGAAAAGCCAAGCAGAGAGTAACTATGGTAGTAAAGGCTACTAAACGTACCAAAAACTGATGGGACTACAATTCACAGATACCATTGAAGTCATCATTGCCTTTATTACTGGCCTGATCTAAAAGAGGCATATTTTTTCTTTGTGCTCTGGTAAAAAACAATGACTCACAGTTGATTCCATTGGAACCAGGCAGAATTACTGGTAAATAGTGTGTTTTGTGGTAAGTCCCTTGGTTTGTCTGAGGAAATTAATGCCACATAGATAGATAGATAGAATGAACAAACAACAGATAGTTGGTCTGTATTTTTGCAGACACTCCCTCCGCATAACTTTGGCTTCAGTTCTGTAACACTTACCAGGGAGTAAATTCCACTGAACTCAATAGGACTTGATTTCTGAGTAGGTATGCATAGAATTGTGCTGCTCCACCATAGGGGTTGGGCCGGTGTCAGACTATTTATTGGGCTACTCCCACATCACAAAGACTCCTGCCAGATCAATGTGGCAATTAGCACCTGAAAGCTGTGGATGCAGCGGTATTGCCCCGGATGACGTGCACAGGGGGGTGACACCACTATATGCAAACATTTTTTTAATCTTGGTATTTTCAAATAATACCATCACGTTATATATAAATAGATGCATAATGTCGTGCAGAATGCAATGAAACAAACCATGTTAAAATATCTCTATTCTATCAAATGTTATAGTAAAAAAACTCAGCTTGAAGTTTTAAATAGGTAAGGAGCAGAGACTATAAAGAATGTTAGCAATGCAAAAAAAAAAACTTAGCAGAGGGCATTTGAGGGATTGCTTTCTTCCATACATTCTGGTCCATTCCCTGAGATCATCATTGCTTGGGTGATACCGCCTTAGAATTCTGCAAGACAGATGCCGTGACAGAGAAGAGTGCTTGTTCTGGCTGAGAGGGGAACTGCAGGTCTTGTCCTTGTTGACCTTCAACATGAACTGGGATAGCATATTATACTTTATATGATAATATAATTTATGTTTCTTTTATTTTCTTACCTGCCTAAATTTTTATCACCTGCTTCTTTTGAAACAACTGCCATCATGTTTAGGAATACAGTACTGTATTCTTGAGTTTTGATTTGAAGATCCAAAACTCTCCTTTGGACACATATATGCCTCTGTTTAGTCCAATGTCGCTTAAATGATTTTACATTTTAAGAAAATAATGTGTAATACAGAAGAGGAAACATAATCAGGAACAAGAAAAATAATCCAAAGTACCTCTAACAAGTATTGGGGTTTATGTAATTCAGAGCACAATCCTAACTTGGCTTTAAGATGGCGCAGGGGTCCCTGCAAGGCTGAGGGTGTCACAAAAGTACTGTAAAGCACGTAGAGAGTAAGTAGCGCTGGCAGGGAGGCCTGCACTGCCCTCCAATGCAGCATACAGATGGACAGCCCCCACTGGAAGTAAGAGTTGCACCGGGCAGTAGAGGGATAGCGGGAGGGTGGAATGGAGGCAGGGAAAGGGGCATTTCAGGGCAGGAGAAGTGTGGAATAGGGGGGGTGGATCAGGCCTGGGAGGGGGTGGGATTGACGGACCACACCTCCCATATCCTAATTCCTGTCCTGGGCCTGAATGCTCTACATGGGGTTGCCCAGACTTGCGCCCACTATTTAGCAGGTGCAAATCTGAGTAGCCGCATAGGGCAGGCTGGGGTCTTGCCCAGTATATGGAGAAAGAGATCCCCTTACCCCGAGGAGACCTCCAGTAAGCTCCTGATGAACACTGGATACAGATGAGGCTGTGCGGCCACACTGTGCCCACGCTAGTCAGGATTGGGCTGCCCGTTGGATAGTATTTAGGATTGTGAACAGTAAGCTAGGAACAATAAGCCAGGAATTATTTAATATTAATATTAAATAAAAGTGCATAAGGAAGTTCAATTCCCCTTTATGTGTCCCTGGATATAAATACAGGTTGGGCATTCCTTATCTGAAGTGCTTGGGACCAGAAGCGTTTTGGATATCGGATTTTTCTGTATTTTGGAATTCGTGCATATACATAATCTCAAGGATGGGGTCCAAGTCTAAACACAAAATGTTTCATGTGCCTCTTATACACATAGCCTGAAGTTAATTTAATACAGTATTTTAATAATTTTGTGCATAAAACAAAGTTTATGCATGAAACAGTATGTGATTTTATTTCTTTAGGCAAATGGTTCCATATTTTGAACTACTCCATATTTCGGAATTCCAGTTAAGGGATGCCCAACCTGTATATAGTAGTGGTGATAGCTACCCAGATGCCAGTATAAAGCCTCTTTAGCCATACAGTGTGATCCTATGCACATTTATTCAGAAATAAGTCCAATTGTGTTCCATTGGGATTATTTCCAAGTAAGTGTGCATAGGATTGCAGCTTAAAAGGATCTTAAGTAACAGTAACAACTAAAGAAAAAAAAAGAAACTGCTTTATCCTGAGTTAGACTATGTTCTATCAGTCCATCTAGGTCATTATTCTCTAATTGGCAGTAGCAATCGTGGTTTTCTTTTCCAGCTCTACTGGGATCGAACCTGAGCCTTTCTGCAAGGATATAGAATCCACTAGCATCCAAAGCACCTCTCTGTTGTGCTCAAGCAACCATGTGCTCAAACAGCATAACACCAAACACTGTAAAGTTCAGAGCAACGGTAGCAGGTGGTTTGAACTTACAGTTCACTGATGATATAAAGCAAGTACCCCAATAAAAAACTGTTCTCTTTCACATGTTCTGCCCTAAATTTTCCTTTGATAATGATTTATCAAGAGACACTGGAGGATTAAACTATCTAGGGAATTTAGGGATACAAATTTGAGTTTACCCATGCAGGAATCTAACCAAGATGCATCTGGAAAACAGCTGGGCCTGCTGATATGTTGGGGCACTACCTGAAGACAATGTCTTGGTGAGTTAAGAAGCACTCCCTTGGGAGGCAAACCTTGAATATAAACTGACAAGAAACATCAAGTCAAAGTGAGAACTTTGAACTTCTTAAGATATTTTAAACAAAAGTTTTGTCCCTGTTTCTTATCCTGTTTCCGGATGGGCTACTATGATATGCAAGGTTATTCATGTGAGATTTGAAGGCAGCCCCGGCTCATTCAGTACCAGGAAGCAGGTTCAATATATCTCAAAAGATGATCAAACTGTAATAGTTGAAGGTCAAAAAAATAGGAGATTACACACAACTAAACAAGAATTACCTTCCTCTAAAAAGACTGAGATCCTCTTTAAAAAAAACACACAAGATTTAAAAATAACTTTAGGTACAATCTTATTAGCAAATGTTTGCATGTAAAAGACTTCAAGATACTATTTCTATTTTTCTATTTTTCTGGTTTCTATTTAATTTTCCTTCCCAAACCTATGATGATTGAGTTCCCCTTACTTCATTCTTCCCCTCCCCATATGTTTTCCTTACGGAAAACTTCAGCATAAGGTTCAAAAGGAAGGCTTCCTGGAGACTCTTTGAAATCAGCACCATTGCAGGAAGACTGTCTGGCCAGGAAGACAGGTTGTTTTGTATAATCTGTGCCCTCTTCATCTGGTTTCCCCAAGGACAATATGTCTTACTGAGTCCACCTGTTGGGATTGCATGTGCCAGCCAATTGGGCATTGAAACCCACCTGACCAGATCAGAAGGCTGGTAGGGATATCCAGGTAGTCATAGGCTGCATTCATTTTTTAGGCTAGAAAACAGGCAGCATATGCTTATCATGGTCATTAGGATGCTAGAAATGATACTAATTAAAAAATGGAAGGAAAATTTGTGTCCACCATACTTCAGGGTATTTTCTTGATGTTTCATCATTGCCTTATAGTTATTAAAATTATCTTAAAGTTTCTAACTACTGTATTATGGTTTTAAAATCTTGAGAATTGATGTCTCCTTTTGTCCAAGCTCAAAAACCCTTCCTCCCCTATTTGCTATACAAGATGACTGTGCCCAGTTGTTTCCTTGGAACAGAGCAATATGATAACAATATTCATGAAGGTGGCATGTTTTCTATCCCTGAACTCGCAGGACAAGTGTGCTGGAAGGTGAAAAATGAACATGACCCTAGCATTCTAGAGGGAGGGAGAAAAAAAGCTCTCTGGAACAGCACTGGAACCTGAAAAACGAATGCAGCCATAAACATTCAACTGAGGGATTAGTGAGATAATCAACCCTAATGACATCATCAGCCCTAGTGGCATCATCAACCCTAGATTTCTTAAGGTCAAGTCCAAGGATGCTCATGTGTTCTAGCATGACTCCCTCAGCAAAAACATCTTGTCAACCCCAACAAAGAGTGATTGAACAAGTTGTAACACTCTTAGACTAAATACTTTGTTTTGAACTGTCTCTAAAACACATGCAAGGCCCATACAATGATATAATGCTCAAACCATTTCTCAATAAAATTCCAGTAAGAGATTATATAATTGAGAATGCGATCATAATGTTGCACTAGGCTGGTGTAGGCCCGCTGTGTGCCATGAATGTGCCATGAAGTACTTTGCAACTATTCTGGATTTGGCTAGGATTGGTGCAAAGGCCTTCACCAGCCCGAAGAGGCCAGATCCAGCCTTCACACTGCTGGGTGAGTTTGCACTGGCCCAGGCAGGCTGGCACAGGGGATGGGAGAGGGTGGTGGGAGGGCAGAACCGAGGCAGGGAGGGGCGTTTGGGGGCAAGGGAAGGCAGGACAGGAGGTGGATCAGGCCCAGGAAGGGGGTGGGACCAGTAGCCACAGCCAGCACCTTATCCTACCCCTTGCTCCTGGGCCTTGCAGCCTTACAGAAACTGCTTGGATGTGCACCAGAGATTTTGCTTGGGTAGGTCCAAGTAGTCCCAAAGGGATGGCGGAGGCATTACTCAGGGTATGAGGAAAAAGATCTCCTTACCCTGAGTTGCTCTCCAGCTGGCACTGACCTTGTGCTGATCATTCAGCCTGCCTCTTTCAGTGCAAGCTGCCCAACATCAATTGTTTTGTTTAAAATTGTCATGTCAAATGTAAGTTATCTCAATCGAAAGTTTATTTCTATTGGTTTCTTAGATAATTTTGTGTCTGCAATGATTGCTTTATATATTTCCACGTGTATATGCATACACCTATACTGCACTGTATAGCCATTCAGAAACTTCTTTGTTCACCAGTTTCTGTAACCATATCGCATGAATTGTGATAAATTCTCGTACAAAGAACAGAACTTGCACTAAAATTCCACATTAGCAATATTCGACTCTTCAGTCCCAGCCCAAATCATTCCAGTAATATATTGGCTTTCTTCTACAGAATGAGAAAAATTCAAATCCAGTTCTTCTAAGGCCTCCAGTTGTACCCTGAAACAAAAGAAAATTACACAACATAACACACTAAAGCAATTTTTCTTTGAAGCCTTTCTTTGCTTTGTTTACCAACCTAAGCCAAGCCTCATAATCCCAAAGTATTATAGTTTTATTTTCTGAGGAAATTGGCATTTCTCTACCAAATAATCAGACAAAACATTGAACATATGCAGCTATAGTTTCCTCTTTC
Source organism: Tiliqua scincoides (assembly GCF_035046505.1). Lineage (NCBI taxonomy): Eukaryota > Metazoa > Chordata > Lepidosauria > Squamata > Scincidae > Tiliqua > Tiliqua scincoides. Next base: position 17,657,972 of record NC_089821.1, read on the forward strand.
CCCCTGTCTTGCAGGGACCTTCAAGGAACTGGTTATGGGATACTCCAATTGCCCAACCAGCCCCATGTAGTAAAGGGTATATGAACAGCAAGCATCACAAGTCAGCCACATCAGGCACTGACCCCTGAGTGCCTATCCAGCAAACCCCTGAAGCTCCCCGCCAGAACTCACATTCATATGACTGCAGTGCAGTGACATGCTTAGCCAAGCCCATCATTCTCTTACTGCCTTCGTTCTGGTAAGCTGTTTTCTCTCAGGACCAGCACTGGTCTTTCTTGTTATATCCACCTTGCCATTTCACCTTATCTGCACTTCCCATATTGCTGTGCCTGGATGAAAGTCTATGCTGTCTAGACCTAGTAATGCTAATGGTTGACTGACAACAGTTGGAGATCACAAAGATGTCAGCTGAAGTAAGCACACACCAAACCCATTCAGTCAGATCTAAAGATGGTTTATTGTGCAGTACAGCTGCCTCTTACTCTGGCCCATAATTGCTGACAGAAAGGACACTAAGGTGAGCACACTATGATCTTTCCTCTTTGCACCTCATTTCCATTCCTTTCTCCAACCTCTTTCTGCATATCTGGTTCTAACTTCTATGAGAGGGATTGTGTTCTCTCTTCATGCCAATGTGATTTTTCCCCCTTGGTAAACAGCAGCCACAAGGGCCCCCAATCCACCATACGCCCTGTGCATGGTGAGATTGATACAACTGTTTTAAAAATAAAAGTCAATCCAATCAGTGCTGATGGCAAGCTTAACCTAATACCTAGATTGGTCCCATCCTTTACAGTCTGAAAATGAGAAATTTCCCTTCTGCCTCTGTCTGTTACTTGCAGAGTCATATAATTACTACTCTACAGTTAGAGATCAAGCTCATTTCAATCAACCGAGAAGAGTCCTGAAATGTGTATGTGGAAGAAGAACATTGTATATCAAGTATCAACTTTGCTGTCCCTCCAGGGTTTTTTGAAGAATTTGATGTATGGACTAATAACACCATTTGGGAATTAGCTTTAAAAGAGAGTGATGTTCTTCATCAAAGCAGATAAAATCTGACAAAAAGCAACACTCACAATAGGATTGCAACCAGCATGATTGCACTGTCTCGTGGAGATTTGGAGTTATTAGTGAAGGTCCTACCATCAATAAGGCAGAGAAAAAGAAAATCTTGTGTGTTCCTGTTTGATCTTGCACACACTCACTCACACACAAAATATTTTCAATTCATCTGGGTTAATCTCAAGCTATAGCCAATTTTACAAGATGAACATTTCCCTCAAGGTATACTCCAGATACCATATGAACAGAGTCCATTATGAGAAGAAAATATATTTTCTTTTGTTTTTTCATTCCCAAATGTTTGAATATTTGAATACATGATCTTGTACATCAACATACTGTTCTAGTTGGTATACTTCAACATCTTCATTCAAGTTTTGGTTTGAAAGGGTATGCCAGAATACTGAAATAAACCATATTTTCTCTATCTGCATGACTTAGGAAAAATTTACTGTAGGGTGGTCAGGCTACACTGACTGTCTAAGGTTGCTGGAGGCCAAACAGAGTGAACTGAAGGCAAAATATTGATACAGAGAATAGTTTTACTATCCTGAAAGATAAGCTTCAAAAGCAGTATATGCTTTTGGAACCAGTATGACAAAGAACCAAAAACTGGGTCATGACCCACTGGTGGGTCCCAAACCCACAGTTTGAAAACCACTGCTCTAGGATGTTATTAAGGCATCTTTTCTTTGGTCTTCTTCTCGGTCTTTTTCTTGTACTTTTGGCATTATACGTGGTTGTTTGACTAGACGAGAGTTGTTGTATGTCCAACAAGTGTATGTCCAAACCAGTTCAACCTAGATTTTAAAATGGCACTAAAGGTGGTTTAAACTTTAGAAATGCAGAATTCCAAATGGTTATGTCAACTGCCTGGAATCTTAGGCCCAGACCAAGTGTGCAAAAACCTATGTGAAAATCAGTGTTTCCCAAGCAGGTAGTATGTTTGGATGCAAAACCGATGAGGGTATCCTTATCTGTGAGTACCTTTTTCCATTTCTTAATCTGTGAGTGTCTAATAGCCATTTTTCAACCACTATGCCTTGGCACATTGGTGTGCCGTGAGCAGGGCCTAGGAGAGGGGGGGTAAAGGGGGTAATTTGTACCCAGGCCCAGGGTCAAAAAGGGGGCCCAGGAGCCAAAGGAGGGGGCGCAGAAAGTTCCTGGAACCTGACATTTTCCTATCTTACCTGAATTAACTGCAAGCGCATAATGCTGGGGCACAACCATGTGCGTGCAGTGTTAACTTCTGCTGCAAGCCATACACACCAGGCCCAGGAATGCATCCATGACCCTCCTTAGTGTCAAATCTGAAGGAAACTGGCCTACTACAGGAGCTCTTTGGCATTTCAAAATTTTTAGAGAGACTTAGGTGTGTTTGGTTTTCCATATTACTTTATCTAGCTGCTAATGCCGCATGGTCAGGTAGACCTGGACTCTGCATCAAGAAGCCTAGTAGACCTGAGCTCCAAAGTCTTTTGTGGCTGTCACCACCCTCCCCTGCCCTATTCTCCCCCCCCCATTCTGCCTGCCCCCATTGACCCCCTTCCTCTTTGGGAAGGGGCCCAGAAGAAACTGTACCCCCTGCTAAAATTCCTCTCATAGGCCCTGGGTGTGAGTGGCCCACAGATGTGCCACAGAAATTTGGGGGAAGCTTGGTTATTAGTAGGGCCAATGGGGGATGTGAGCCGCTATTGGCAGCATGGTGTGCCTTGTCAATTATCAAAAACCTGATGATGTGCCTTGACAATTTTAGTGCCTTGTCAGTGTGCCATGAAGATGAAAAAGATTGAAAATCACCGGTTAAAAATATTCCATGTGGGTTTTGAACATATGGTTGGAAACTCATGGTTGTCTGACATCCATGGGATTTGAATCCTCAGAGGAGGTGAGACAGTGACCTAGACTGTCTTCTAGGGTGGGTTTGCAAGACTAGGAGTTTTACTGCCTCAGAAGGGCAAGCCTCAGGGGGAGGGTTCTCTTGCCCCTTTCAGCAGGCAGATGCTGCTGGGATACAGTTCTTGGGATTGTACTGCTGGGATTGCAGACACAGGAGGGTAGTTGAAGGATGATTGACAGCTCTAGAGGAGGAACAAACACAGCTTTTTCCAAAAATAAGCCCCCTGACTGGAGTGAATGTGTGCTTGCAAATCCCACATGGGTTCGCACTCACAGATGTGATTTCCCACAAATGTATTGCACTTTTGGTTTGGGCTTTACGTATCTAGCTACCTACCTACTGGGCCTCACATTTTCACCTCACTACCAAGCCCAGTCTTGATAGATGTATACTTTTGCAGGTAGAAAAGGACAAAACTGGACTGTACTAATAAAAAGAAGAATGTCTTTTAAAAAATAAGAGTGGCTGAATGCATAGCCACTGTGTTGACCTTGTCTAGCTTCCATTCTTCCTTCTACATTCCATTTCAGGGAATTTATGATCTCTGATTTCTTAAAGTACATGATGGGGCATTGTCTGAAATGCTAAAGAATTGACAGTATAGCAACAGAAACCTTCTCTCCTCCCCACTGTTGGAGTTGTGGATTTAAATGCGACACACAGTGAATCTGACAGCTACAGCACCAATCTAATTTAGAGTGATTAACCTGGTAACACAGTGTGATCTGTGCAGTCTCTCAATTAGTCTGATTATTATGGAGAACGGAAAATAACTATGCTAACATAAACATGGAAAAAATATATATACAGTCACAAATGTCCTGAGAAATTGCTTTATTGACATTAGACGCCTACCACATCCTTTGTCCTTCATTAGAGGTACATTTTAATAGTAACAGTAATATAATTAATTTTTAAGTAGGAAAAAAAAAATATGATGAAAGCAGACTTGCGTTGCAGTAAGTTAAAAATATTTACAATTCCAGAACAAACTTGGGACTACCTTTTTGCATTTCTTCTGCACCAACAGTCCTCTAAATTTCAAGGGATAAAAAACCAAGTCTATAGGGCGTTTTTCAGGTAATGTTTCAACTTGAGTGTATCTCCACTATGGTTAAACTGTCATAGTCTTTCTCAAAGAACCCTGGGAATTATACTTTAATTAGGTGCTTAGAATTCTCCATTAGGGATGTCAAGTAACCCCTGGTTGGCAACCTTCAGTCTCGAAAGACTGGTATAAGGTATAAGCCTACAGCACCCAGTATTCCCAGGCGGTCTCCCATCCAAGTACTAACCAGGCCTGACCCTGCTTAGCTTCTGAGATCAGACAAGATTGGGCACCTGCAGGGTACCTAACCACTGTTACCCTGCACATGCCTGATCTCGTCTGATCTCAGAAGCTAAGCAGAGTCAGGCCTGGTTAGTACTTGGATGGGAGACCACCTGGGAATACCGGATGCTGTAGGCTTATACCATAGTCTTTCGAGACTGAAGGTTGCCAACCAAGTAACCCCTGGAACTACAGTTACTACTAACCCAGTTTAGCTTTGAAGGGTACCTATGCCCTTTGAGAGGGCCACTGTTTGATGTTCAAAAAAGATATCCTACTAGATTTTTAAAAAAATAAAACTGTCTCTGTTTCCATCAAGATAATACAAAATTTGGCCCAAAGTAAGTCTAATTATCATTTACAAAGCTGATTAGAATAACATTTCTGCTCACTGGCTTACAATCTACGAGATGTAATGTAAGAGAAAAGAACAGGCATATTAAAGTAGTGCCCAATAGAAAGCAGTCTGTGTGGGATTAAAGACTTCCATTCCCTCCCCATCTTGATTGTTGTACAGTAGATTGAAATGCAACACAAGGTGAATCTGGCAACTACAGGGCTAATCTAATTTAGTAATTAACTTGGGAACCAGCTTAAGGGTTGCACAACACAGAGTGAACACAAAACAAAAGGTATCTGTTCAGAAGCAGAATGGAAAGACCAAGCTGACTGTAGAATGACTTATAATATATTGGTTTAGAATCAGATGAAAAAAGGTTGCAATGCACTTGGGAACAAAGACCAGTGCAGTACAGCAGATAAAGGTACCCATCTCTATTGAGTTCTGAATCTGAAGCTGAGTGGCTGGCTGCCATTATCTAGATCAGTGGTTCCCAAACTTTGTAGCACCAGGATCCACTTTTTAAAAATGACATTCTATCAGGACCCACCTAGGTTTGCCAGACTTTTAAAAAGAGATCTAGAAATAAATAATATAAATAAATAAAATAAGTAATAACAACCAGAAAAAAGATCCTGCAGTTAATTGAGATAGGATTGGTCTGCCCGTCTCCAAACTTTGTCTCAAGTTAATGGATCTCAAAGTTAGGGTTACCAAACAGGTACAGAAGTGGACTCCTGTACCCTTAACAGATGTGTAGTAGAGAGAATTTCAGCAGATAAGTGTTTGTCACTCTTACCTGACAAACCGCACCCACTTAAAATCCCTCATTGTCAAGATTGTTGAGGGTTCAAAACCTCTGGCCTCTTTTGCATCTGCTTATCCTGGTCCTATGATTGTTTTGAGAATGAATGGGAAGAACTGTAAAGCACTGAGATGCCATAAATAGCAGTTCCCAGACTTTGTACTGCTGCCACCCACCTCATTCTCTGCGCCGAGTTATGACCTGATGCTCGCTGTCATGCTGCAAAGCATTGCTGTGAGCCCTCAGGGGTTGCTTCCGGTTGTGCCAGGCCTCTGACCCTACTCCATTCGCCACCATGGACCCCAGAACTCCTTGTAGAAGCAAACTGGAAACCAAGGAAGCAAACCAGAAGTTGCTTTCACAGGGCATTCTAGGACCCACAGAGGCTAATGGAGTGGGTCTGGGGCCCGGTATAACCCAGAAGTGGCCTCCAGTGGCTCCCAGTAATGCTTTGCAGTGCGACAACAAGCATCAGATCATGACCCACTGTTTGGGAAGCCCTGCCATACATTCATTATTAATAATACATTTCCTCTAAGCCTAGGTATGTTCCCTATAAAACCCAGTAGCAAGGTTGAACTCATCACAAAGAAAATGATTCTTTTTAATCTGTTGCCAACTGGAAGCTGGTCCTTTAGCAGGCCAGTGAAAACAGTCAAGTGAACAACTCCATCTTTATTTTCATCCAACAATAATGGTAATGTCTGTCTCCCTGCTGCCTCAATGAGCATGTGCTGCAGATCAGACAGACATAAGCACCCTTCAAAGAAAAAATATTGTACATTTTTTGAACCCTGCACATCTTTAAGAAAGCAAAGCAACCAAACACAGAAAGTACTACAAGCAGAAGGGGTCAGATTTAACCATTCCAATTTACAAATTGCAGTGCCACTGATAATAAAGACTTACATCCCATTGCAAATTACTTTTGAGTTATCTGAAGATAATCAGATAAATGCAATAACCTATGAAAGAAGACCATCCTATCCTAAATTCCAATCTGTCTGCTACTTTCCATAGATTCTCCTCTTGATAACTCTACAGTATATGATGTCTCTGTTAATTTGTAGACCATTAATATACAGTTACCTTGATATAATTGTGTCAGAATATAATCATGGTTAAATGTGCCGAACACATCAGAGATTTGGTTGCAACACCACATACAGCACTTTGAATGACTGTTGAGCTTGTAGTGTAGTATAAGTCCTATTCCTGGCCTGACATGACCTTGGCAGCAAGAAGATGTCACCTTGAGGCAGATATGACACCACTCCTTGCATGTCTCTTTCCATCAGGATATAAGTCCACCACAAGGTGCGACCTGATGACACCACAGCCCCACGATAGCGTAGAAAGCATCTTCCATGCTCAAACAGTGCTTGATTCTAGACTGAGAAAATGGCCTCTCCTTCCTATTTGAAAATCACACAGCCACAAATCCTGTTCCTCTCAGCAAAGACGTTGAATTGGTTTGCTGTTCTCCTGCCGTCCTCAGTACATTTTCTGTGGTGAATTGTTGATTTACATTCACAGGTTTTTGTTCTCCAACAGCGAGATCCCGTCTAAGAGCAGAAAAGTTTCTTGCAGTGATGGAATTCAGAGACATTTCTTGGCACTGACAGGCTTGTGATGTATATATTCAGCTGCGCTTTTTTTGCCTTAAGTGTATCTCCACAGGTGGACATTAACCTCCAGCCCATTCATGGATATGAAGACGAGATGGCAAATGCTGGTTCAGAAGTGCCAGTCCACTATTCTGTTTAAAAGACTTTAATTTGCTCATAGGTTTGCTGGGGAAACACCGTTATCTCTCAGTGCACGCACAAACACACGCACAGACACATTTTCCCCTCCTGATTCACAGCTGTCGGTTCAGTTTTTGCGCTTGCCGTTCCTTGGCCTCAAAGGCAACTTTGGTGTCCTGCAGCTGAGAAATGGCCTCTTTTGCTTCCTTCAGATCCTGGCAGATGCGTTCATATTTCTGCGTCAACTCCTTGTTTTCACGGCGCAGCTCCTGAACCACCTGGTTGACCTCTTCAGTTTGCTTGGTGCAGTGAATTTTGAGTTGCTCCACTTCGGAGAGCATAATCTCCATGTTTTTCACCAGGGCTTCCAATTTCTCTCTGGACATGGTGTCTGGTTCGTTCCCGTTCACTCGCCCAAGCCCAAACCCAAAGGGGATTTAAAAAGCCACTTTGTGCGATATCACACCAGAAAACTGGGAGCTCCCACTCTTGCTGTCTGTTTTATACACTCTGTCTTCTGCCCTGTTCCTCCTCCTCCCTTCTCTTCACCAAAGAGTTTCTAATCTGCTTTGCCTAGATAATCTACTTATTTATACTGCAATGCAGAAATCTGCTGCAAGGGCTCTGTGAGTGTGTGTGTGTCTGTATGAGAACCACACATTGGATTCTCCATCTATTAACTGAACATGTTAAGAATGGGGCGCATGAAATACATTCAAGACACAATTATGTATTTTAAAATCCCCTTGATTTCACTACAAGAAAGTTAAGCATGAAGTCTCATTAAAGTGAAGTTAAAGCAATGAAACTTAGGGCACAAACCTAACCAGGTCTCCTCAGAAGTAAGTCCTATTTTGTTCAATGGGGCTTACTCTCAGGAAAGTGTGGTTAGGATTGCAGCCTGAAAGTTTCAGTTTAATCAATTAAGGTTAAATCAGTGAAACTCAGAACTTCTCAACTTTGGCTGTCGCTTACATGCATCACTAGGGTTAAACTTTTTCTTCACCATGGCTAATGATCCCATTTCCTGGCACAATCTTGTCCCAAAATAAAGTAGATTTCAATGTATTTTATTTATATTACACTGTATATCTAGTTGGCTGTGTTTTTTTAACCTTGACTTCTCCTGTGTGATTTTTTTTAACCTTGACTTCTCCTGTGTAGTACTTAGGGCAGGTACTAATAGATTGATCTTCCATGGGACACTGTTATTCTCTAACTCAGTGATTTTCAACCTTTCATCTCATGGCACACTGGCAAGGCACGAAATTGGTCAAAACACACTATCAGTTTTTTTGACAATTGACAAGGCACACGATGCAGCCAGTGGGGGGCTCACATCCCTCAATGGCCCTACTAATAAATGACCCTCTCCCAAATTCCCACAGTACACCTGGGGACCATTCACAGCACACCAATGTGTCGCAGCAGTGGTTGAAAATGGCTGTGTAGCTATTAAGCTTATTCATGTTGTTCTTGCCATACAGCCTTCCAATTAATTATAATGGTAGCATGAGGTTTGCCTGGGCCTGAAATCCAGGCAGCCCTGGTACCCCTGGTCTTGTGCCTGGCACACCAGGCTTGCACTGTATCCAGCACAGGATAGGAGCCAGAAGCGGCTCAGCCAGAGGCAAGGGGAAACTTTTCCCCTAACCCCTGGATAAGGGTCGCTGGCCCCTATGGGTCTCCTTGAATTTGCACCACCTCCTGAGGTGGCACAAGTTTGAAGAGAGCGGAGTGGCTTGGAACTGTTCTGTTCTCCCTGGGCCCCACCTCCCTCTGCCCGCCTGCCCACCCACTCCCGGAGCCACCCACTGCCTGCCTTCCTCCCGCCCAGGAAGGCTCCCTCCCACCTCCTCCCTGCCTACCTTTTCTTCTTCCATTGGCCCAGCCAGGCTGACACAAGTCCGAGAGAGGAAGCCGGCATGGAAGCTTGCATCAGCCTCCGCAGGCCAGCACTTCTTGGAGCAATGGCCCAGCTTCCTCTCAAGGAGGCGCAAATGTGCCTTATGGCACATTTGCGACACTCCTGGGCCGGCACAAGGGACTTATGTCGGCCAAAGAGCGCCTCTGGATTGCACCCTTAGTTAGTTATAACCTAATTTCAATGGAGGCCATTCCATTATCCACCACCTCCTGTCATTTTCTGTAGCAGTACAACTCTGCCTCAGAGAACTAATTAATAATAATTCATAGATCAACACACACACAGTGGTAGTGTCAGAAGGCTGTGGTGGACACCGCTATCTCTATGAAGTAGCTGCATAATTCTCAAATGACACTACGATAAAACAGGTACTGTATGGCAATCAGAAATAAGCCAGCTGCCCTCACTGTTTTGTGGGTTAATCACAGCAGAGAGAAGGGCAAAAGGAGTTCACCTTAAGAATAGATTGGAGTGAGGACTTACAAAACTTTCCAACCAAGCTGAGTCTAGATGTGTTTGTGACCCCACTTGGCATGTGGTGGTGTCAAAGGAAATGGGCTGTGTTCTGTGCGAATGTGGCTCATTTCCTGAGGGTTAACTCAAGAAGATGCTTTTAATGACTGAGATAAAATATAGAAATGGAGATAATCTTGCCTAGCTTCCAGGGGCTTGATATAGGCAAAACTAATATTTTGAGTTTCGCCCAGGAGACCCAAACCAAGTGTGCCAAGAACTTCAGTAGATGCACTGCACTTACTATTGAGTAGTAGAGAAAACTGAGAAGAAGTCGGCCGCAGTGTCTATTCTGAGCATGCGCTAAGGACACCAGTATTGACATCATAGTCTGTTTCTTCTCCTATACACTACACATTTCCTTCTTTGCCATAAATGTAGCTATAATGGGATAGGACTGGTCTGGGTGAGAGCAGCAGATCCCAATCTTGTCAAAACTGGCTCATCGCTACCCACATAATTAAGTCTAAAGTTTTAACACTGACATTAAAATTCCTGCCAAGTTTCTTGCTGAGTTTGCATCTCTTCGCCCATTACCTCTCTTACAGTTTTTCCCGCAGTGCCAGCCAGAACCACATTCTCATCCACATTCCTGTCCCGCTGTGTGCCTGGGATGTCCAATCAAATGCCTTATACCGGTGTTCCTATAGAAATGCATGTTAAAAGTAAGCTCCCCTGTTTTCTACAGATATTTAGAATTACTTGTACTGTGCTTTGGGTGTGTGTATAGCCTATTTAAAGTACTCTCATTATAGCCCATTTAAAGTGCTTTTCATATATTATCTCAGAAAGTTTGTTCTAGCCCTCATGCTTGCAAAGGCAAGCTTTGAAAACGGAGTGATGCCATGGTGAACACACACCTGATGCCACAGAGCCTCTCTTATTTGAGCTTCCAGACATAATAGTGTCTTCCTATCTTTATTTATATGATTGCCTTCTATTTTCTTCCAGGTTTAGGGGGCGTGAATGCATCCAGCCTAGCTCCCTCAAATTCTGATATCAGGAATCTCACAGAAGAAAATTAACTTGACTGCCTGAATCTACACCACTGACTGACTATCTACCAGACCAGGGGTGGCCAAACCCCAGCCCGGGGGCCATTTGCGGCCCTCAGGGACTCCCAATCCGGCCCGCAGGGAGCCCCAGTCTCCAATGAGCCTCTGGCCCTCCGGAGACTTGCTGGAGCCTATGCTGGCCCCACGCAACTGCTCTCAGTGTGAGGGTGACTGTTTGACCTCTTGCATGAGCTGCGGGCTAAAGGCTTCCTCCTCTGCTTGCTGTGTCTGTGTCATGTCTGTGATGCAGCAGCAGTAGTGAAGGAAAGAACGGCCTTGCTTTGTGAAAGGCCTTTTATAGGGCTTGAGCTGTTACAAGACCTTCATTCATTCATATAAGTTCCATCTCTAATATTCTAATATTCATGTAAATGTGTTCAAATTTGAAATGTAAATTAATTCTTTTTCCTCCCGGTCCCCGACACAGTGTCAGAGAGGTGATGTGGCCCTCCTGCCAAAAAGTTTGGACACCCCTGTACCAGACCATCTACAGCAGTGTTTCTCAAACTGTGGATTGGAACCCACTAGGTAGGTTGTGAGCCAATTTCAGGTGGGTCCCCATTCATTTCAATATTTTATTTTTAATATACTAGACTTGATTCTACCCTGGTATGTGACTGCATTTGGGAAAATGTTACAGAGCTGTACTTTTAACAGGCTACTATGTATAATCTTTTAACAATGATAGTCAATGGGACTTACTCCTGGGTAAGTGTGAGTATGATTGCAGCCTAGGATTGTTCAAGCCCCTGCTTGATGATGTCACTTCCGGTCATGACATCACTTCCAATGGGTCCTGACAGATTCTCATTCTAAAAAGTGGGTCCCAGTGCTAAATGTTTTGCCATGTGTTTTGCCATGGGGACAGAGAGGAAGAGAGGTATTTCTGCAATATTGTGAAAGGAGAAGCAACATGATTTGGTGACAGAGTGAATATGGAGAATAAAGTAGAGAGAAGAGGCTTGGGGCCCAATCCTGTCCAACTTTCCAGCTGTGCCAATGGGGTGTGTGCTGCATCCTGCAGTGGGGAGAGACAGTCATGGAGGCCTCCTCAAGTTAAGGAAGCATTTGTTCCCTTAACTTGCAGCTGCACTGGCACTGGACAGTTGGATAGGATTGGGCCCTTAATGTTTGTTCAACAGGCTGGATGGTGCTATCAATGGATAAGGAAAGAGCATGGAAGGAAAAATATGCTTGAAAAAAACATGAGCTAGCTTTTCAATATGGTATGTTGATGTTTGAATATTATTAATAATTTAGAACTTAAAAACAAACACCAAAAACTTACTCTTGTGGCTGTTAGCATTTCTTTTGTTGATTTGCCAGATTAAAAAAAAACCAAAAACATGTGTATCCTATCTGCCTTCATGGTATTCATAGTATACACAGAAGAGTTGCAGGCAGTCTTTCTTAGCCTCAGAGATTAAACTGCAACAGGCACCTTCAACCTCATCTTTCAACCTTACGTCAATATCTAAACAATTTTGAAATGCTTCCATGCTTGAAAAAGTTTGATTAAAGAACTATTTAGCTAGCCCAGAGTAATGTGAAGATGAGTCTCTCCTGCATGCTCAAATCAGAGTTTTGACTGCATGGGAATTAAGTTTATATAGAGTCACACAGTGATGATCTCTGATATATTTCAAATAAGAGTTAATAGCTTTAGACATGATTGTGAACTGTCTCTTCATGTACTGGTTATCTCTTGCCTTGATTGCTCCCTGGTCTTGCACTGCTTCATCTGGGTTCTCTCACCTCCATCCAACACAGTGTTTTCAAAACAATTCACCCTTCCCACTGCATCAACCACAATGTGACTCTTCCTAGATCCCAGCACAAGCTACTTGCCCTAACCTTCAGAGACCATCCCTCCCCATCTCTCAGCCCTCATATCTTGCTACCCTCTGCCCATTCCTTTCCCAGCATTATCATCCTCAACTGCATGATGATTTATTTCCTGCTCCTCAAATGACTCCGTTCTTTCTCCTTCTATGATTGCAAGTGCTTCCTGGAACCCCTGCGTTGATGCTGCCTTTCTACAAGGTGCATGACATTGTGTGGATTTGGCATTGAAACTATTTGAGCCTACATGGGGACTGTGTGGCCACCCTGTGCTTTCAAATCCCTTCTTTAGACCCTGCCCTGATCCAAGAAGCCTTTGGCACAATCTTTTTAGCCCCCATACCTTTCAATGAAGTTTAAATTGTTATAACTGAAATAACATATTATTCCCATTTCCCCTTGTCTCCATTTCCCTTCCTCTAGTATCTGGTTTGTGCTCATATCTAGATTAAAAGCATGTCAAAGGAGCCACCACATATTTACAGTAGATGGTTTTCTATATTAATAAAATATTTCCTTGCAGAAACCATTTCCTTAAATTGCTCGCTTATTGCTGAGCCAGGGAAATCTTGGTGGAGGACTTGTGTTATAATTCTTAAGTGGGATAAATCAGTGCTCTGGGTGCACTTAGTGGCCCCACCAGAGCGGAGCCCCGGAGGGAAGTTGCCCCTGCCACTTTTGGCCTCATGATTGATGGCTCTAGTTTTTGCCAATTGAATCCCAATGCTTTGCAAATGTTGGCAGGCAGGGTGCCTTTAAACGGAAAGGAAGGGGGTGGGGAAGGGGAGGAAAAACATAATGAAAATATATGTCCTCAATGCCCTTGTAGAATTGTTTATGCTGGCTCCAAGCCCAGACCGTGTGACACGCCAAGTGATGGAATAGGTTAGAACACGCTGCAGCATGATAAAAGGTTGGTAGGTAGGGAGCTCTCCCTGACATCTTTTCATTAAGATAGAGCGATGGCACTGCATGAAGAGAACATTGGCGCAGAGCTTGTTTGATTACATCTTTCAATTTGATACAGTGCTTCACACCGTGTATGAATCTGGTTTGAATGCACACTCCATGTTAGGAGCAGGCACTTGGCTGAAAGATGTTGTTTTCTGGCTTGTCAAATGGAGTACGCCGAAGTTGTCTATCCAAGAGGGAAAGGTTTGGTGTTGGTGATACAGAAGATTTAATGCCCTCCACAGATTAGAAGCTGCTGCTCAGAGCACAAAAAGGAGAGAAAAAGCATCTGCAGGGCCTGTCCTAAAGTCCGTTAACTTGAAAATATGGGGAAACGTGTGCATGATAACTCCAAAATCCCAAGTGGGAGAAAGAGATTTAACAAGTAATAAAATTAAAAACAGAGATATATTATCAAAAAGACCTAATATGGTATGGGGCGGGAGAAACCAGCTATATAGTTAGTGCTTGAAAATGTCGTGATTACTTCTTATACAAACATCCAACTGAACACTGTTAGGTGATATAACAGGAGGTCTGGTCTGGAGGGTAGAGCCTCCATTTGCCTGAAGATAACATCCACAAGGTCGCCGGTTTGAGACCACCGGCACCGTGCGACCTTGAAGCAGCTGACAAACAGCTGACAAGCTGAAGCTGAGCTATTCCATATGCTCTGAGCATGCTCTGAGCATGGGAGGATAGAGGCCAGAATGTGAAACCAGATCAGAGTGAAACATCTGGACTGTTGTGGTTCTTGAAAGATAGAACCTTCTTTCAACTGTAAAATCCCTACGGGGATTTAATCAGCCTGCCTATGTAAACTGCCTTGAATAAAGTCTTGAATAAAGACCAAGAAAGGCGGTATATAAACACCTGTATTATTATTATTATTATTATTATTATTATTATTATTATTATTATTATTATATAAGCCATCAAGAGCCTATTTGGCAAAGGCACCTCAACGTAACAGGACAAGGGTAGGTTTGCCATTCTTCTGCTGATGGGCCCAGTGGTGTAGCTAGAGGGGGTGCAAAGCACTAAGGGCGCAATCCTAACTCCTTTTGTCAGTGCTTTCCAGCTTTCCATTGACATAAGGGCAATGCAGCTCTGAAGTAAGGGAACAGACATTCCCTTACTTTGAGGAGGCCTCCATGAGTGACACCCAACTGCAGGATGCAGGTCCCATTGCTGGAAAACACTGGCATTGTTGTTGGCAACCTTCAGTCTCGAAAGACTATGGTATCGCGCTCTGAAAGGTGGTTCTGGAACAGCATCTAGTGTAGCTGAAAAGGCCGATTCGGGAGTGACAATCTCTTCCACACCGGGAGCAAGTGCAGTCTGTCCCTGGTCTGTCTCCCTGGCTATGGGCCTTCCTTCTTTGCCTCTTTGCCTCAGTCTGTTGGCCAAGTGTCTCTTCAAACTGGGAAAGGCCATGCTGCACAGCCTGCCTCCAAGCAGGCCGCTCAAAGCCCAGGGTTTCCCACCTGTTGAGGTCCACTCCTAAGGCCTTCAGATCCCTCTTGCAGATGTCCTTGTATCGCAGCTGTGGTCTACCTGTAGGGCGCTTTCCTTGCACGAGTTCTCCATAGAGGAGATCCTTTGGGATCCGGCCATCATCCATTCTCATGACATGACCGAGCCAACGCAGGCATCTCTGTTTCAGCAGTGCATACATGCTAGGGATTCCAGCTTGTTCCAGGACTGTGTTGTTTGGAACTTTGTCCTGCCAGGTGATGCCGAGGATGCGTCGGAGGCAGCGCATGTGGAAAGCGTTCAGTTTCCTCTCCTGTTGTGAGCGAAGAGTCCATGACTCGCTGCAGTACAGAAGTGTACTCAGGACGCAAGCTCTGTAGACCTGGATCTTGGTATGTTCCATCAGCTTCTTGTTGGACTAGACTCTCTTTGTGAGCCTGGAAAACGTGGTAGCTGCTTTACCGATGCGTTTGTTTAGCTCGTTATCGAGAGAAAGAGTGTCAGAGATCGTTGAGCCAAGGTACACAAATTCATGGACAACCTCCAGTTCATGTGCAGTCCTAAAGTGCTGCAAAGAGATCATCGTCACTGAGCTGCATGAAATCCTCTGTCTCTGCTGGAGAGAAGGTGAAGTACCTCAAGACATGAGGGATGCAAACATCATCACGCTGTACAAGAACAAAGGCGACAGGGGTGACTGCATCAACTATCGTGGCATCTCTCTCCTTAGTGTTGTAGGAAAGTTGTTTGCCCGAGTTGCACTAAAGAGGCTCCAGGTACTTGCAGAGACACTGACATAAGGGGTCAGGATTGTGCCCTTAGTCTTGCAGGGAGCATCACCACAGTATGCAAGGGGTGTCCCCACTCATTTTTGGAGCCATTCTAAGCATTTGCTTCCATTTTGCTCAGCCCACCTGGAATGGCTCTGAAGGAGAGGGGCTCTTTGCATGCTGTGGTGGTGCTCCCTGCAAAACTTAGTGCTTTGCATCCCCTCTAGCTATGCCACTGAGCTATGGCATCTACGGGACCTCTGGCACTGCACCTGCAGCCACAGAAGCTGCAGCACTGGACACTTCCCAAGTGGCAAGAAGTTCCAGGCAGCATTCCTTGTAAGCTGAACTGCCGCACCACTGCACATCTCTGAGCCTGGCCCTCTGCAGCACGGACCTCGGCAACCTGGAAGTTCGGTGATGATGCATGATGTCTTCACCGAGTGTCCAGAGAGAGCGTTGTGACATCACAATTCTGCACAGAAGAAGAAGGACCAGTGTAGATCCCATAGAAGGAATATAGGTTTCAGGAGAGGGGTACCTGGGTTTAGTTTCCTATTGATGAGAGAACATTGGAGGCTTAGGGTGTTCATGTAATATTCACTTCGTATATAAATGTGCTATGGATCTGAAAGTTCCTAATCTGAATTTTGACTCTACTAATTAACTCATCAAATGGCCTTTGGCAAGCTACTCCCTCTCAGCATGGGTGCTCCCATCTTCAAAGGGGGAATTACAACACTCCTCTAATTTTCAGAATGATTTTTAAGGATTACAACAAGATAGTGCATGTGGTGCGCTCTGAAAGCTTGAAAATGCTATACAAATGCTAAGAGTTTTAGAGCCCAATCCTATGCATATCTACGCAGACGTAAGTCCCATTATAGTCGATGGGGCTTACTCCCAGGTAAGCATGGATAGGATGGTAGCCTTAAAAATATATTATTTTTATTCAAGTAGTGGAGCTGGACAGCAAACATTCCTACAAAGTGGCAGGTTTCCTACCAACATCAGATCCTCAAAGATAAGTTTTTCATCCTCGAAGTGCCTTCACCCCACTCACAGTTCTCTCTCAGTCTGTCTCTTCCAAACTGCAAACTGAAGTCCTAAATACACACACATCTCTTAGCTGAGTCAGGTTGATCCCTGAGCCCTAATGGTAATCTCCTTCAGGACATTCAAATCAGTTCTCTGGCCATCAGGTTGCCAGGCCTCAGGTTTTTGGGCCTGGGGCTCAAGTTTTGGAAGGCTGCCTTACTCTGCATACTCTGGCTCACCCTCTGCCTCTTCCAGTTAACCAGAAAGAAGAAAGGAATGTAGGTTGTTTTTGGTCAATCAGCACTTGGCAAGGTAGCCATGTAGCAAAATGAGGTCCCATCCTTTGAATGGAGAATGCCATCAAGCTGGAGAGAGGGGTCATAGCTCAGTATTTAGTGTACCTGTTTTGCATGCAGAAGGTTCCATGTTCAATCCCTGGCATTTCTAGGTAAGGATGAGAAAGATGTCAGACTGAAATCCTGGAGAGCTTCTGCCAGCCAGTGTAGACAATACTGAGTTGGATTGACCAATGGTCCAGTACTGCCAATGGATGTACATAGACTAGAGATGGGCAAATCCAGCATGGCTGACTCGAGTCAAGTCACAAGTCTCTGCCTCCTTTAACTTGACTTGAAACGAGTCCTGAGTCTCCCAGAGTGTCTCCCAGAGTGTCCCAGAGTCTGAGTCTCCCAGAGTGTTTGGAGGATTCTAAAAGTCCTGAGTCTTTTCCATAAAAAAGTCAGCTGTGGAAAAAAATGGGGCTGCTGCCAGTGTGTGTGTCTGTGCATGCGTGTCAGAGTTCTCATTTAATACTTCCCTGGTGTCCTCATCCCAGCTGTAAACAAGGCGTGGGGGAGTAGGATGGACTGTGTGAGACCGGGAACAGAAGCGGCAAGAGTGAGGAGGGTCGCGTGCAGCAGCTAGGAGGCTTACCAGTATGACCCAATCCTTTGCAGTTCTAGTCAGAAGTAGTCTCATTGTGGCTGGTCATTCAGTGAGCCTGCTGGAGCCATGCCATGTGTTTCTCCTGGATGACTAGGAACCACCTCCCTGCACCCGCCTTCTCACCTCACTTGTCCACGGACAAAACCTTCATCCAATGACCATTGGTTTCTTCAGAAAAGAACAAGAGAGTCTGCTCCCTCCCCCTTCCTCCTGCTCGATGCAAAACCAACACATTAACCCTTCCCTGACTCCTGGCTGGAACTTCCCTGCTGCTCGCCCGGTCTGAATGATGGCCCCACGAGGTCGTTCACGCTGCAAAAAAAGTAAGGAAGCTCACCCAGACACAGACAGACTCCAGTCTGCATGTGTGAGGACTTATTTCCATGTCAGTGGCCTCAGTCTCAAGTCAGTGTTGGAGTCATTGACATGCCAAAAAACACTAGTTGTTGCAACTTGGACTCAAGTCACCTGACTCAAGTCCCCATCCCTGACAGAGACCCATCTCCAAGTGATTAGTTCCCAATAAGAGACAACAATGGACAATTCTGCACCAGCAACTAAACTAAAAAAAAAATGACTTTAGTTGCTTTATAAACCAGCAAGGCTTCTGGACAGGGAAATCTTACCTCAACTCCTTTACTCTCACTTTTTACAATCCCAGTATTCAGTGTCTATGGGTCTTAAGGTCACAGAATAAAGGACACTACCTTGCTTCTCAATGAAGCACAGTGAGTGCCCAGCAAAGCACAGTAAGAATACATTTCACTGAATAAGCTTTTTAGCATTAGAGTCAGAGAGCAACAGCTAGCAGAACAGTACTAACATCAGTTGTAATGGAAGAATCCCTGTACTCACTCCTACATGTTATAGGTAAGTTATAGGATCAGCCCCTAAGCATATAGCAGACTACGTGCAGCGTGCCCACAAAAGTGTGTCCACAAATTATAGGTTGACACCTGCTGTGTTCATGAAAACAATATGCTGGTTGCATTATTACAGCTATAGTAAGGGATTAGTTCTATAGGCAAAAACTTTTTACTGCATGGGTGCTACTGTTTGCATGATTACAATGCATTGTGCAGCATGGTGTTGGGTAACTGTGCTGTCCTTTAAATGTTGATGTGAAGTCTATGCCAGCTTGCAGCATCATAGCAAGTAAACATGTTTTGAACAGTTAAGATACCGAGTTAAACTGCCTTGGCTCCTCTGCCAGTAAACATCAGCTGCATCCCAAAGCTCTTGCAATGCTTCTATGAGATGCTGATGTTTTGGCCAGCCCCCAGTCGGAAGTTGGTCTGCATAATCAGGCATAAAATCATCTCTTGCTGCTCCAGAGCAGCCACATCTTGACATCTCAAAACAGTTGTGCAGAAAGCAATGCCAAATACATTTTACAGATTAAAATTGTTGGCACTGGGGACATGTTTGTGTGAGTTTGTGTGTTTGCTGTCTAGCACATAAGAACAGCCCCACTAGATCAGGCCATAGGTCCATCTAGTACAGCTTCCTGTATTTCACAGCGGCCCACCAAATGCCCCAGGGAGCAGATAACAAGAGACCTGCATCCTGGTGCCCTCCCTTGCATTGGCATTCTGACATAGCCCATTTCTAAAATCAGGAGGTTGCACATACACATCATGGCTTGTACCCCATAATGGATTTTTCCTCCAGAAACTTGTCCAATCCCCTTTTAAAGGCGTCCAGGCCAGATGCCGTCACCACATCCTGTGGCAAGGAGTTCCACAAACCAACCACACGCTGAGAAAAGAAATACTTAAATACTTTCTTTTGTCTGTCCTAACTCTCCCAACACTCAATTTTAGTGGATGTCCCCTGGTTCTGGTGTTATGTGAGAGTGTAAAGAGCATCTCTCTATCCGTTTTATCCTTCCCATGCATAATTTTGTATGTCTCAATCATGTCCCCCCTCAGGCGTCTCTTTTCTAGGCTGAAGAGGCCCAAATGCCATAGTCTTTCCTCATAAGGAAGGTGCCCCAGTCCAGCAATCATCTTAGTTGCTCTCTTTTGCACCTTTTCCATTTCCACTATATCCTTTTTGAGATGCAGTGACCAGAACTGGACACAATGCTCCAGGTGTGGCCTTACCATAAATTTGTACAACAGCATTATAATATTAGCTGTTTTGTTCTCAATACCTTTTCTAATGATCCCAAGCATAGAATTGGCCTTCTTTACTTCTTTACTCCATTGTGAAAATTGCCCATTGACACCCACTCTCTGTTTCCTGCTCTTCAACCAGGTCTCCATCTAGGAGAGGACCTGCCCGCTAATTCCCTGCCTGCAGAGTTTTTTCAGTAGCCTTTGGTGAGGGACTGTGTCGAATGCCTTCTGAAAGTCCACATATATAAAGTCCACAGGTTCTCCCACATCCACTTGCCTGTTGACCTTTTCAAAAAGTTCTAAAAGGTTTGTGCGGCAAGACTTACCCTTACAGAAGCCATGCTGATTCTCCTTCACCAAGGCCTGTTCGTCTGTGTGTTTTGAGATTCTATCTTTGATGAGCATTCCACCATCTTACCCGGTATAGATGTTAGGCTGACCGGCCTACAGTTTCCCGGGTCCCCCCTCTTTCCCTTTTTAAAGATAGGTGTGACATTTGCTATCCTCCAATCTTCTGGCACCGTGGCCGTTTTGAGGGACAAGTTGCATATTTTAGTCAAGAGATCAGCAACTTCATTCTTCAATTCCTTAATATCTCTATGGTGGATGCCATCAGGGCCCGGCCCAGAGAGGTCCTAGTCAAGCAAAGAATGCACAAGGTGCTAGAAACAGCATCCAAGTGCCAATTGTTACACACTACAGTCATTATGTACAGAGGGGCTCATCACACAGGTGCAAACAGACATCACACAGGACAGCCATGGTTATGATCTCCCAAGATATTGATGTTATAGCAGCTGCTGCATTCCCCCTCCTCAAACAGACTTGGCCTGCAGCACTAGGGAAGTGAAGGTTAATATTTTCTCTGCACTGTTTTCTTAGGCTGCACTCCTATACACACTCTCCTGGGAGTAAGCCTCACTGAACACAACAGGACTTGCTTCTGAGTAGACATGCCTAGGATTGTGCCCTTAATCCCTACCCAAAGCTGCTATTTGCCTTGTGAGAGTAAACATACAGTTACCCATGAGCAGCTGTACATTTTCCACAGCGTGGCACATAGCAGCTTTGGGAGGCATTTAAATTTGAGAAATTACACAGGAGAAAAGGATAACTGCCCCTCCCCCAGGAATGCAAGCCCAATACAAAGGCAAGGACACAATGTGACATTTTATTTTATTTTTTAAGTGGAAGATCCTGATCACAGATCTCCCATGTCTCATGGCCAGTGGCATAGCTAGAGGAGGTGCAAAGCGTTAAGTTTTGCAGTGTACAAGTGGCTTCTCCCTTTCCCCTTTGGAGCAATTGCTCTAATTGTCTGGAATGGCTCAGAAGGGGAGGGGCTGCTTGCATGCTGCAGTGAGGCTCCCTGCAAAACCTAGTGCTTTCCACCTCCTCTAGCTATGCCACTGCTCATGGCAAGTTCAAATCATTTGACGCAGCAATCACATGGAGAGTTTAGGCACTATTGATCCTAACCTCATTCTATTGCTCAGTGCCTATGGCTAACAGATAAATGGAAAACAGAAAGAAAAATAGCATTGCAGGAAGACAAGCCACTGCCTATAAGTGTGCAGCATCAAAACTGACTGAATTGTACTAGTTTATCACATTTTGCATCCCAGCCTTCGTCCAAGGAGCACAGCATGGCATACACAGTCTGGGACTGTAAAAATGCCTATGTCAGAAGGCTTAAATTATAAACATGTGTTTGGCAGAACTTGCTGTAACAATGTTTTATCCTCAAAACAACAAGCCTGTGGGATAGGTTGTGTTGGGAGAGAATTGCAGCTCACTCCTTTGCATAAGTAAGTACTCATAAATAATGGGTTACTTACTTACTCATAAGTAAGTCCCATTATAGTCAGTGGGACATACTCCCAGGTAAGTGTGGATAGAATTGCAGCCTCAGTTTATGGCTGAATCAGATCTCCCCAGTCCAAGCTAAACACTCAAACTGCATCTAGTGGCTCCTGAACTGTGAGCCATGGCTCCCTGGGGAGCCACGGAATCCTCACAAAAAACCTGCTGCCCTGACAGTGTATAGATTGTCGCCCTAATGGACAGCTGTGGACAAATGGCCCAGCAGGTCAAAGGAGCCCACAGTCGAAAACATTTGGGAACCTTTGTGCTATACCATTCTGACATGTTATCTCTGATGTTCTATTAATCAGTGTCATAGAAAAATACTTTCTTCTAGAATTACTAGTGAGTCAGTGTGGAGTAGTAGTTAGTGCTGGACTGCAACTAGGGAGAGCTGGATTCAAATCTCCATTTGGCAATGAAGCTCATTGTGTGACTTTGTGGTTTAATCTAATTCACAGGATTGTTGGGAGGGACAGAGAACCTTGAATGTTGGTCTGAGCTCCTCGGAAGAAGGGTAGGATAGACATGTAGATAAGAGCTTGAAGTTACAAGAGCAATTGGTTCATGCTGTTTGCTTCTCAGCCTCTCAGACAACCTGCCTTTGATGATTCCAAAGTGGATAATCAACACAGCTTCAGCTCTGCAGGAAGTGAGATTAAAAGGGTTTACTGCTGCTATGGCAACAGCCAAGTTCTACTCTTAAAATAGTTTGGAAACGGTAACTGATGACTGCTAGCTTACATATGACTCATTTAGGGGATTCACTACCAATGACCTGGAGCTCTGTGGTTCACATCAAAACAAAGCAGGCCACTCCACCTTAGCTTCTTCTGCTATTGTCTTTATAAGTATAATAAATCTCATTCTATAATTTTTTTAATTTGGAATGGAATGCTTAGATTAGAAAGCGGAGAAAGCTAGTGACTGGACCAATTTGTGTGTGCAACACATCAGATCCCGACATGAAGATTTTGCAAACGCAGCAAGTTGCCAAGCGTGTGCTCCTTTTACATAGTTAGCAACCATTTTCACGTGGAAAAGCAGTATGAAAAATAGCTAACAGTGCAAGCCTATGCATGTCTACTCAGAAGTACACCTCACTGAGTTTAATGGGGCTTACTCTTAAGGAAGTCTGTATAGGATTGCAAGCTATACGTCAAATAGCTCCCCTCTTGTCTCTCCCTTTCCCTTTTTTCTATTAAGATCACCTCTCCAATGCCTTCCTTTTACATCTCTCTTCTTTTTCTATTGGTTAGTGAAGGGGGAAAGCGTACCTACCACAGTAGTGCCCCCACCCAGCACCCTTCCTCTGCAAGCTGTCTGTGGTGCTGGGTGGGGGCGCTACTGTGGTAGGCAAGATGACTTCAGGTCTTTTACCTGAGGCTGCCAGGTAAAGTACTGGGAGAAGCAAGGCTGACTGAGAGGAATAACATCTTGTGGTTAGCAAGCACACACCTCTTCCTACTCTCCCTTTTATGGAACCAGCTGTTGAATGGGGGGGACAGACGGACTGGTCATTCTATCTGCTGCCACCATCCCAGGCTAGAGAGACCAGGCAGAAAAGGGCCATCTAGGAAAAACTCCCTCCCAGGACAGCAGAACCCAAGTGGTTCTTATTTAAAATCAAGACCATAGTAACATCAGAGTGATCAGATGTGACAATTGACAGCATTACTTGTCCACATGGACTAGGCAGACAAGAGTCAAAAGATTAACTAGTTTATTAAAAGTCCAGAGGAAAAAGAATTAAAACAAATGGGGAAGAGTGAGTAGGAGAAGTAAAAGCAGGTTGATGAAAAACTCCTGAAATTGGCTGGATGGATGAAAAGAAAAAGCTTGACCAATCAGATAATTCCCAGCAGATGAATCTGGTAGGCTACTCAAGAGCAAAGCACACAAAATTTAAATGTACTGCAAAACCAGTGAAGTTTGCAGACTAGCTTCAAATGAAAAAAAAGCAAACAAAATTAATTCCTGAACACATCTAGTGTTATCTTCCTACATTGTCCCAAGAACCCTGCACTCACTGGAGAGTATATGAATGCGCCTTCCACAAACTAACTGTAGATATCATATACAACCTGGCAGAAACAAACACACCCCTGTGCTTGAACTCAAGTAACCTAGGTGATGTCACTCCATCCCACCCCTTTACCTAGGCAGACAGGTTTGGCTGCTCAATTGGTTGGCGAATGCCAATCTCAGTAGGAGGGTTAGTTATTGCAGACATAATGACTTAAATACACAACTGGTTGAAAATGATCTTTCATCTTCAAGGGCAAAGGATATTGCAAGAATATGTTCCAACCACTTTTTAGTCTGCTGAGCCAACACAGAGCTTCTGGGGGATGGGTGGGTTAGAAGTGTCCAAAAACAAGGAAAAATAGGTAGCAGGGTGAGAGAACACAGCATTCATCACAGAGACCCATAAAAACCTGATTGAGACCCTCCAGAGGTGCTCCAGGGCAGTTTGGTTGAGCTGATTGTACCTGGGAGTTGTCTTCTGTTGTGCCTTCTACAAGATATGCCATAGCAACAGAGCAGCCCAGAGGTAGCGCATCACATTCCAGGAGATTTACTGAAATTCAGTAGGGCCTATTTTGAAGACGAACAAAGATTCAATCTGCCAACAGGTTTAGTGTATTAGGCAATGTTAATTACAAGCTTCCATTAGTAGCAAGTCCCCAGTCTCAGCAGTCCTGCAAGATAATGTGCTGAAGCTGTTTTTATTCCATCCTTTATTTTGGTGATCACCACCTACACAAAAGGAATTAATTTATTCCAGTTTGAAATCACCCAACAGTGTATAATTGCCTGAAGAACTTTCCCATATTTTGTTGCTGTAAAATTGTAAACAAACATTTTATTAAGATACTGCTTGTGAAGCAGTTTCCCCCCTCCCATCAAGTGATCTATACACATTTTATCCAAATAAGGTTATTTTTGCAATTCAAGACAGATTGCCTTTCAGAATTTCTGTATAGCCTTCTTCATGCCTTAATTATGTCTCCTGTGGCTTCAGAATAAAGCTTTGACAGGGTTTGTAAATTTATGTAATGGGAAGCTTTTATAAAGAGATTTTGTAACCAATACATTTGAGAAATTATTCCTTTGACACATGAGACTTTTAAACACCTGTGAATAAGATCCTTACACATTGCTAAAGATAATCCAGCAAAGTTAGTTATGACAAAGCTTCATGGACCACAATAATTTAAACTGGTGACTTTGAAGCCTGAGCCTATGGACACTCTTGTAAGTCCATCCCACTGTTGGACAGAAACATGCAGAAAAGCAACCTTTCCGTCCAACATTATGCAAGTTCACTTGGAAAGTTCTAAGTTGATCTTAAAGGAAGCATGAGTAAAATTTTAACTGTAAGCTGCAGACTACCTGGAAGTAAGCCACATTAACCATTTCTGCCCAGCCCACAGGTGTGCACATTTGATCCCCGTTGTATACATGCAACATTGGGCAGAAATGGCTTAAAATCAATGGGCCTCGTAAGTAAAAATGCCTAAGATTGGGCAGTTAGTCTCAACTAACCTTGGCTGTTTTGCACTGAGAAGCCTGGTTTCTGTAATTCATGTTCATGAATGCCAAATTCAAACTAGAATAAGTGTAAAAAATGCAAACAGAAGGTTATGTAGGTGTGAAAAGCCTATACAAATACCAGAAAGTTTCAAATAGCAAGAGATGATCTGTTTGCTTACCAAAAGGAAAGTTGCATGTGTGACAGCTGGGGAGATGTATAGCCATGAGTGGTAGCCACTGAGATTCATCTTCCATGAATTGGCTAGTTTTTGACATCTACACTAGTGTCACTACAGCTTGTTACAGCACAATTGCATAAATTAATTTTATATGTGAAGTAGTACAGTGTCTCCTTTTGTCCATCTGGAATCATTCATTGGCTGACCCGCAGCTTCTAGTATCAGCCCTCTCCCTCTCTTCCATCCAATTTCTCCACACAATGCAGAGTTTTATAAACTTCTATCTTCTCTTGCCCCCCCCCATTAGTCAGTTCTTTTCCTAAACTAACACTGTAGCCTTTTCTAATTTAGTTATGCTTTTGTACTCAAGATTTTTATGCTAGGAGAGTGGGAAAGATTGTCTGACAAGTCAGCAGACTCTAACTCACTCCAAGTAAAGCAAAAACAACTTGCTTGAGCCATCTGGAGTAAAAAAAATTATGCTTATTGTCAACCATGGAGTGGTGTATCACAACATAGATAACAATTTAAATAGCTGAGGAGTTTATATAGTTGATAGATACACAAATATTAGACTAAAAGCTGTTCAAGATTACATCAGCCCTAACATTCTAGGATGTGAAGCACAAATGAAAAAATCATAGGATCCATGCATTCTTTATTTTTAATAATTTGATAAATACAGGGAAAATTGCAATAACCTATCAAAATTATATCTTAATTGGAAAGGTGTTTTTAAAAGGCTTATTCACATTCAGTTCAGATTAAGTACAAACCAGTGTCTGTAAAAAAAATGCTAACATGTAAAAGAATCCAATTCTAGTCCAGTTCCAGTATTCCCACTAGCAGACCAATATAGACAAGATCACACCACTGTACAGATAAAGTATTGTAGATTTCTTGATAATGGTCTACGCATAGCTGCCAAAATAAATCTCCAATAAATTGGAGACATTTTTTTAATCCATCCTGGAATTCCCTATCAGATTCCCAATATATGTTTCTCTCACTTATATATGGAGGTAAAATTCCAGCTTCAACATCCAAGCAAGATCTTATCAGCCTACGATAAGACTATGCCTTGTACTTCAAGAAAGTTCAGGTATCTTCAGCTTGCTATAGCTCTTAAAAGTTTGGTAATTTACAAGGGTTTTGAATAAGCTGTATCAGCCCAATATCTTAAGAGCCACTTGGGCTATTAGTGACACTGAAATTTAGATATGCCTCATTCTAAATTTTATAATACAGTTTACTATAGATTATTAGCACAGATCTTTCCCATTTGTATTATTCGTCTGCCAGTATAGTAGTAAGTTCCAATATTACAAAACGGAGGAAAAACCCAATCTTTATGGTCTTGAAACACTCCTATAACTCTCAATTTTGGGGTTTTTTGAAATTCTGCTAGTGAACAGTTCTTTAAACAATCTATGTAAATTTTAAGAAGTTTATCAGCTTAATACAAGTTTAAAAAGCAATCTCTGTAGTCTGTTCAAATTTGATGGGCATAACTGACAAGGCCAAAGAAATGTTGCCCCTTGAGAAGAGTACAGAATATCTTCAAGAGTTCTCAAACTATCTTCTTCTGAGTTATACTATCCAGGACTTTTGTGATGAGGGTTCTATTGATATAACCTCTTGTGCCCAAGTTTCACTTCTGGATACTATCCACAAACTACCTCAGTGCTACTCAGCAGGCAACGGATAAGAGACAGTAGTCTAACATCTTACATGATATTGCTGGTGGTCTTAAGTTTTAATCTCTTTTGCATCTTCTACTTCTCAGATGTATGCTCAAGAATAAATTATATAGCTTGTTGGACTTTATTTCCACTGATGCAAAAGCAACTTGCCCTCTTGAATCTACTAACTTGAGAATTAAATAAAGCTTGGATACCATAGGCCAATTTTGTTTTTCTATAATCTGCACCATAACTATTCCTGTGCAATAAAGAGAGTTTCGCTGCAAAATATTACACCTGGGCCTGGGGTATACCACTCCAGACTGCAGGTGGGGACTCACACGTGGCATATCTCCAAACATCTCCTTCATACTGAAATGCAGATGTCGGGAAGAATGATTCTCTCCATGCAGAAAAACTAGCATGTTAGGAAAAGTAATCCTTCCTTCCCAACACTCTTGTTTTCTATGTGGAGAGGGATGGGAGAATTGTGTGGAGGAACATGCAAGTCCCATTTGCAGGCTGAAGTGGTAGAGTCCACAGGACTTTACCACCTCACTGAAAATAGACCTTACAGACTTAGTGCAATGTTAGACTGTGGAAGACAAATCAATTGTGTTTAAAGCAATTATCTAATAGCCAGTTCAAATTCTTGGAACAACTTTTATTAGATTCTGTGAGAGCTGACTGAAGTACTAGATTCTGCAGCTAACATCGCACATACAATGTTTTTTTCTGTAGTGCTGAGATTTAGTTATTGGATGAAAGCGACTACGCTGTATCAGATTCTGACCGTGTTTTCTATAGTTAAATACACTGACACTACTCTCTCAAATTTGAATGCTGATGCAAGGAACAGTGTAACATATGAACAAAATACCAATATCTTAAGCAGCTGATACACAAGAACTAATTTTAAATAGTATACCTCAAATAATTTAGGGAACATGAACGGTTATTTACACAGTTATTTCTGACTAACATTATATGTTTTTCATTTTATTAATGCTTATCCAAATTGAATTTAATGGGCAATTGACAATCACTCAATGCTACAGGACTAGTTGGGCAAGAACATCTTATTACAACAGAAATGTTCCAATTTTTACATGGAAGCATAGTGCAGCCAACATTCCCAAGGCACTCAAGATGAAACAGTCAAAAAGGCAACAGAGCTTGCATGGTCATATGAGATTGTGTGTTAAGTTTTAGGCCTTATTCTGACAAAATATACACCTCCATGGGAGTACTTCTGGAATGATTCTCAATAGAGAATTTAAAAAATCTTATCCAAGAAATGGTGATCCACATGAATTTTTCTGCACAGCTCATATGAGCAAGGTCAATCAGATAAACAGTATTTGTTTATAGAACTTGCCTAAAAAATCCATGTGGAAGACCAGCTCAAATGTAATGTTTCTCTTATGAATGCTTCTACAAAAACTGCACCATAGCTGTCCTGTGGAGGTAAACATTATGTTGGAATCAGCCTTCAATCAAAAATTAAACCTTCACCAAGCCCACATCCATTTTTGAAAGTAGTATTTTGGGAATGGAGACTGAGCCTCTTGGTATTGTGTCATTTCTTAAAAAGAAGTTCAACATCAAAAGCAAAATATAAAACAGCCAGGGTCAAGCTCTTCCAACCCTCTTCTAAGAGTTACCTCAATTGGCAACAATGGTAATTGTACAAAACACGGGCTCTGCAGACAATATAACATTTTCTCTTAACTTTTACAGTACACCACACACACCCTTTTTATATTGTGATTTCCCCCCCCCCATACCAAACAATTACAATTTTGAAAACAAAAGGTCAAGATGAAACCTGAACATTCCTTAATTTGCTTAAAAAAGAAAAATTAGAAACATGTTTTTGGTCATGGTAAGCAACTCTTAAGTATCTCATTGTTATTCTGCATCTTTCAGTACCTCATGTTTTCTTAACTCTTAATATTTAAATAAATTAGAGCTCATTATAATGCTGAAAAAGAACAATAAGCATTCTCTATATTTTGTGTATGTGGGAGAGTTCTAGAAATGGGTAATACCATTTTAGCTAGCATCAAAAAAAAATTTAGACTCAATGATCTTATTACTTTTCTGCTACAAACTGAATCCAAGAAATATTTTGGCAGCAGAATCAGCATGTATGTCCTGTGCTGAAGAATGCTAGGACCTTGCACATTTTGCACGCAGACTATTGTGCTAGAGTTTTAAAAAATAACATGAAGCACATATAGGCACAGAGAACAACTGGCATAAATCCTCTCATCCATAGTCCAACTGTTGCTGTCCAAGTAATTGATAGTGGAATCAGAATGCAAGTACTGATAGTTGATATTCCAGAGCCAGGCTGACTCTTCAAATGGTTCAGGCAGCTTTGTTTGATCTGGTTTACCAGTCCCCTTTGTTTAACTTCACAGAAATTCTCAACAGCACTCTTCAGCAGTGGTGGGCGGCGCTGGGGGAATCACTATCCTTAGCAGTTAGTTGCTGGTGGAAGCATAGGTCTCTTTAGTACATATGGTCCTTTCAAAGATGTATCGCTCCTATTGCTGAAGACAATGCCCCATAACCCATCCGTCAAAAGACTGTTTTGCAGACAAGAATCCAGTAGTACCCAACACAGTGGCTCTTTTAAGAAATGGGGAGAACCAATTTCTCCTTCCCATATTTGCTACAGTCAACACAAATGTCCACAGAAAATCAATTTGAGGTGTGCTAGATATAAAACTGATGGAATGCTAGCTGGTCCATAAAGGGTTGAACTAAGTTATCTGTGGCAAAATAGAAAACAAGCCCAAAGGTTATAGAGATTGGAAGAGCTGGTAAGGCTTTTTTAAAAATGGCCAGAAGCAGAAGGGTAAGGCACAGGCCCTGTGGGGGAAAAAAAAGACAAATAGGCATGCACAAGTTAGATCATGGAATTCCAACTCACAAAATATTACAGACTGTTTTTTTTAATGAAAGACTACTTGCATTAGATATTCTTCAGTAAATTACCTTTTTCCCTATACAGAGATTCTCAAACTTTTTAGCAATGGGACCCATTTTTTAAAATGAGACTCTATTGGGACCCATGCAACTTTACGAGACTTTAAAAAAAGGTGTTATAGAAAGAATACTTTTATTTACAAGTATTTATTTATGTATGTATTTTGAAAAAAACTCAATCCATTTCTTATAATGAGGCAGCCCTAATTAACAGCCTCAGAGCTTGAGAGGTTTTGGTTAAATAATAGCAGTATTATTTTCTTGGCTAGCACAGTAAGCACTGCTTTTCTTGACAAATGCTGTTTCATTCCTTTTTCCTGATTGGTTGGATGCCTAGCAAGTGCCTGGCTTCAGTACATAACTGGTTTTCATTTGGTGCTTTTTTAAAAATTTAAATTAGATTTTTCTTATTAAATTTCAGACACTAGAAAGAAATCTATTTTAGCCCCTTAAAGCTTGAGAAATTTATGTCCAGATAAGTTTTTGAGGACTAGAGCTTATGCTGAAATAAATGTTGTTTTTGCTACCACATACTACTTTGGCTAACCCTCTGGAAGTTTAGTCAGACACTGAACTACTTGGGTTGGGGTTCTACTGCTCCTTACTGACTTGTACAGTCCTCCCATCCAGTGAACCCTTGCGGTCAACCTGAAAACTTATGACTTCTGGGTCCATTTTCAATAACAAAGTTTGAGAACTTTCTGAAAAATATATTCTGAAAGACTGGAACTCTCATGTCCAAAGTCCTAGCTAGAGCCTGCCAAAACCGGAAAGGATGTTGGACTCGGCAGGTGGAAAAAAAGAGAAAGTGCTCCAACAGATCTTTCTTGGGAAAAGAGATCAAAACAGATACCTTACAGAAAAATGTAAACAAAAAGAATTATAACATTATTAACCAATGGAAATGGCTTTTGATTTAAGCCAGATGGATTATACTTCATCTTTATAAGACAGTTTCTCTCATGCAAATAAAGATAAGGGCATGACACTTGGTTTGCATATTCATGCCACATGTCTATATTTAATGATTCTGTCTAGTCCATTCATCTGCTTTCATTTGCCTAGTCTCTCTCTTTACTGGGAAATACTGTATTAGAATATCTAGAGATCATGAAGATATCCGAATGAAACGGAGTATGTAAATTCATTACCCAAGTCTACATTTCACATTCAAAACCATCACAATCCACCCATCTGTTTCTGGAAAAGGGGCAACACACATTCACATCATGAATCAAGTGCTGCATATGCAGAAAACAAAACTATAAGGCAGAGGTAATGAAGATGCAATACAGATCAAAATGAACTAACAAAGTTCTGAAGCCAGGTTTTCTCTAGAATTCTGCAATTCATTTTGTATTGAATTTGCAATTCATTTTGAATTCTGTAATCACTTTGCTTTGCTACTAAGAAACTGAGTGGAAGACTACAATTATGGCATACTCACAATTAAAATGGCTACAAAACAGGCTAAAGTTGTGTTCCAGTCTCCACTGGCTGTTGCGGAAGCTTTGCCAACTAGAACACTGTAGAAAATGAAATCTCCTAAGCCAAGCTTAACTCCTCCTGGAAAAGAAAAGAAGCACAAAGACTGAAAATTACACCTGTCACTCAACCTTGAAATTAAAACCACCACATGCAATGCACCTTTTGTTCTGCTCTTATCGACTTGTTAAACCCAAGGAGCCAACAAGACACATAAAAGCATCCATCCATGAGGTTACTACAATCATTTGACTCAGTGGCTCTGTACTATGTTTGGCAAACAGAATTTTATACAAAGTAATACAAACAGAATTTCCATATCAAATAGACGCAACAGAAAAAGTCTGAAGCAAACATTCTGAATTTGTGGGATTTCAACTGAACTCCATTCAGAACTAAAAGATTAGAAACTGAAAAAGCCCTGAAAATTATTCTTCTGAAGCTGATCCAAGAAGACAGGAAAATGCAGCTACCCAAATTCAAAATCTATAAAACACTCTCCCAACAAGGATACCAGGAAGTAAGAGATGAAGGGAATGCCAATTAAAATAGGTGCATGACTTCAAAACAGAGTGGAAATGGAAGGCTGGAGATCCACTGGTAGACTCTTGACAGCTGGTGCTGACTATAACCATTTGGAGAGGCAGACAGTAGTCTCAGACCATGTGTCAAGATCAATGTTATCACCCCTGCATCATGAAATGGAGGGCTAGTAGTACTGGGCCCAACAGTGTGGCCAAGAATGATGGTTTACTGCTTAGCCAGACGCTTACAACTGCCACAAGTATGATTTTAGGCTGCTACTATGCTTCCTAGTAATTTTTTTCTGCCTTGAGAATGTTATCAAATATATCACTTTGAGAAATCCAAAGAAATGAAACATAAGCCACATTCAACATGTATTTTATTTGATTACAACTTTCCTAGTAAAAGACAGCTTCTGTTTTTTCTGTCTTGAGAGCAGATAATTTGCTTGGAGTTTGCAGTTTTTACTTAAAATGATAGTTTATCAGCATTTAAATCTACACCCAGGGTCTCTTGTCTCTTACAACTTCTTATTATGATTTCTTTTTCTAAAGGCACATGTGTCTAATTATGGTGCATCATCGTGATTAAACTTAAGTTTATGGTTCTACCGTAAAAGCAGTTAGATTTATTTTTATGATAATGATTGGCTTGGCAGGCCTTTCAGAAGTATAGCATTCAATTAACAGAAAACAGGAGGGTATCTATATTTTCATCCCATTAAATAAGACTTAAGCAGTGCCTTTATGCCCTTTCAATACTTTTGAGGTACAGTAATAGTTTTTATTCTCATTCCTAAACCCAATTGTCCTTATTAGACATTCATAACAGTTCTTACTGTCAAGCAACCCTGTTTTTCTAGATAGCCCCAAACACTGTGTTGGGCTGAAGGGAGTATCAACTGCTATCTCGTTTGTACAGATCTTGTATCCACACATGGAACTGAAGAGAGGACACAAACAGCCTGCAAATGCAGGTGGGACCTTGGTATCCACTGATTTTACTCACCACTGATACTGAGGTCCACCTTTAAATACCTTGTAACAAGGGAAAAAGCACAAAAATCCAATTTCCCACCTTCCTGCTGTTAAATTTCTTCATTACCCTAGATTCTATTATTCACCCCATCTAGTGGCCAAATGAGGTATAGCTTCTATACCAATGCATTTTGAGGCGACAATGGAGGGGCAAGAAACCTGGAAGTGTGTCTATAAAGCTATTTTTCCACTG
Source organism: Tiliqua scincoides (assembly GCF_035046505.1). Taxonomy (NCBI): domain Eukaryota; kingdom Metazoa; phylum Chordata; class Lepidosauria; order Squamata; family Scincidae; genus Tiliqua; species Tiliqua scincoides. The sequence goes on from NC_089821.1 coordinate 17,691,295, forward strand.
ATTTGGTATCCACTGATTTTTTTATCCACAGTGGAACCCCAATGGACAATGGGGCACAACCTGTACTGTTACAGCCTCCTCATAGTCTTTGATTACAAACTAGCAATGACTGAAGCATCTATGCTTCACTCTCAGTTACTAAGATCATTTTGAAGAACGACAACCAAATGGAATTTTGAACTGGCATTTCCTTATATGAAACATCATTCTTCAATTTCTTACTGCAAAGATGTGTCTCTGAAAGTCTACATAAAGATCAACAGCTGCTCCTTTTGCAGCAGCCCTCAGTTTGCAGACAAGAACAATCTGAAACAGAAGCCCAGCACACTCTTTTAGCTGTCTGGAAAGTTAATGCATGTTTATCTGGAAATGTTACTTACTCTCCTCTGGGTCCTCACTTGCTAGAGAATGACTGGGGAGGGCCTGAACAGCAGCTCGTGTTTCAGCAGTTGACTCCAGAGGCCCGATCCTATTATCTCTCTGTTGCTCCCATTCCTGATTGAAGCCTCCATCATCAGTCTCTGCACCTTGATTCTGGGTCTGCTTTGCTGTGATTGAAAGATACAGAAACTCAGAATGGTTCTTAACATTCAAACATAATATGATCACAGGACAATACTACCATCAATACACCAATGAAAGACTTTTGAATGTGTAAAAACACAAATATATGCTGCCCTTCTGGTTTTTGTGATCCATTGTAGTTGGTAACATGGGCTTTCAGTAAGGGCTCAAGATGTTTTTGTTCCATCTTGAGTTTGTGTGATGTGTTGTTGTCTGTCTCCTATGTCTCTTAGTGGTGCTTTGGTTTATGGTTGCCCCCTTCCAAGTTGCCTCCCTTCCAATTTTTTAAAAATTTGTTTTATACATTATACATTTTAAATCTTAAATTGTGAGCCGCCTTGAGCATTTGCTCCAGCAAAGGAAAGGTGGAATACAAATCTTTTAAGTAAATAAATAATAAATACATATTGCATTGTATGCATTTGAGAATTGTGCTAACATACTATGATACACACTAATGAAGAATTATATGACATACTAGTGATTCAGCTGATCTGACAGCTACAAACATACATGATAGTCCAGACCTGGCTATGGTTACCCATGCTTTGGTGATGTCTGTTTTTAACGTTTTACCGTTTTTATCTATCATTGTGTTACTGTTTTACATGCTGTAAGCTGCCTTGTGTGCTCTCACCAAGAAAAAGTTGAGGTAACAATTGATTAAATAAATAGATTTGTGTTTCAGTGAAAACACACATGCTTGATCAATCCAAGGCAGTGCTTCCCAAACTGGTGGGTCACAACTTGATGAAACACCTCCACAGGGCTCCCCAAGCCTTAGTAACTGTAAAAAAGCGATCGGAATCCACTTCTAGGTTTGTGATAAACTGGAAGTGGGTTCCAATAGCTTTTTTTTACCGTTCTGGAGGCTTTGGGAGCCCTGTGGAGGAACCCTGTGGGGCTGTGGAGGAACCCTGTGGAGGAAGCCTGTGGAGTTTCCTGTACCTCTCCCCTCAGAGGCTGGTGCTGCTCATAGAAGGTAGGAAAAAACCCCTTCTGTTCCTGCCAGGAGTTTGGGAACCACTGATCTAAGGTAAAATTTAAGAAAAACAATTACATTGTCTTTTTTGCAAGTTTACACCCTTAAGTGGAATTCATCAGTAATCTGAAAGTAACATTAGAAAGAAGCCTCACAGAACCAGAATGGGAAGAGCCTTCAAGAGATCAACTCCCTACAAAACTAGGCTTTGTACATCTCATTGTTATTTTTAATAAAATTACAGTGTATTGATCCCAGTATATGATTAATTTTTTTTATAAACATATGAGAGTTATCCTGAATGCTGCCTGTGTATCTTTGTAAAAGCATCTGAGAACAAAACCAAATCAAACCATGAAGGTAATTCAGGGCACAATCCTAACATGCACTGGAAGCAATCAGGCCAGTGGGTCTGCGCTGCATCCAGTGCAAGTTGGGGCAAGTTGTGGGGGGTGTTGATGTTGAAAGAATTTATTTACAACTTTTTACTCTGTTTTATCTCCTTAACAGAGATTCAAAGCAGCTTTCTCCACATCTTCTGCATATCTTGCAATTTCCCCAGGAATGGATAAATTTAAGTTTGCCAGTGGCCCTGTTTTGCTTCTGAACTAATCAGCATGGGACTGTTGATTTTTTTTATTAGAAGGAAAGATAAATCCTCACATTGTTTATCATAAGTAGAACTTCTGGAAGCTGTCTTTTGGGATTCAGGATCTTCCTCAGCCATGTTCACCAGCCATATCATTGTTGCTATTAGAAAAACAAGAGATTCCTGGTTAACTGCAACATGTCATAATCATGTTATTTTTCTGCCACTGGCCAATTACAAAGAAGCAAAATTTTGATATTTTTTGCAGATCTCCTTTGTGTTGGAAACACTGTACATGGACAGAAGGATGCACAAACTGATTACAGGGTATTATGTAAAGATGCAAGAGGACTGCTGTTTTCTTCCCATGTCAGCTGCCCAGCTATAATTAAATCAGAAGGCAATTTGGCTGAAATTGACACACCAGCTAAAAAGCAAAACATTGTCATGTTGTCCTAATTTGAAAGGAAAACTTACAAATCAGAAAAAGTGTTTACTTTGATGAAGTTTATTTTTTTATTTAGTAGTGCAAGTGTGAAGGAGAGAGGAATGGTAGATTCATTAGTAAACCAATCTGGTCAATTTATCATAGATACTTGAGCAACAGTTGATCTCAGATAAGTCGAGGGCAGGTTCTGAGTCAAAAATCATGGAATTTTCTGTGACCCTCAGATAAGTCAGTACTGGGTGTTTTTTTAAAAAAAAGCTTAGGGGTGGTGACTGATTATAATTTTGTCTGATTTTACCCAAGGCTAGATACTGAAAAATAATCTACCAGTAATTGTTACCTAAGAACTGTACAGTCTCTATTTAAAATATAGTAAAAGATCATACATTTTTATTCATTAACTTTTGAAAATTCTATTCTTCACAACCTTTTTGCAAACACTATCAGAGTAAATGTACTGTAAACAACATACCAGTAGAACCATTAATCAAATCTAAGGTGCCTGGTGTGTCAAGCCAGATACTCTACATATAACATACAACATATAACAAATAACTGGGAGTCTGCAATTCAATTCGCAGCAGAGAGATGCAACAAGGACTGAGCATTAGCAAGCGCAGCTACACATAGTTGCAACCTGATTTACTCAGAAGTAGACCCATTGCTTTCCATGGGTGTTATTCTAAAGTATTGTAGCCTTGGACTTTGTTTCAGATGAAAATGAGGATTACATCCTGATGTTTAAAAAAACCAGACCTCTGCCAAACATTTGCAAAATGGGACGAGGGTGCAGAAGGATCAGGTGTGATCTTGCCAAAGAGAACAAAGCACGCTTGATTTAAACAGAAGCTTCAAATCCTGGCTTACTTTTTTCTCAGGAGGAACGAAAATATTAACTTTGGCTGCAGCTTGCCTGGAGCCTGGTTGCCCTGGAGACAAATTGCCCTGTAGCCTGATTGAGACGGGAGAAAGAATCTGAGCCTTGCCACCGATTCTGAAGAGATTAACAAGGTGCTTATGCAGTACTGTGTGCCATTCCCCCCTTCTGTGTAATGGAACAGCACAGACGGAAGGAGGAGAGAAATTAGAGACGGACACTCTGTCCTCCTCCATGTCCTCTTGCTCTTGTCTGGGTTTTTCCTGGCTGCTGGGACATGCCTGACCCCTGAGTGACCCACAGATAAGGCAAGGAGATGATCTAAGATTGATTTATTGGCAGAAATTTCTTACCTTATAGACAAATATCTACCGTATAAGCTGTATGCAAAATCCAAAGAAAATGGTATGCTTTAACTTATTTGTAATCAATCCTAAAATAATTTTGGCATCTATATCTGCATGAAGTAGCAGAATGTGATCCTGCACTGATGAAGAAAATGGTATGCTCTGTCTCTGAAATATATTGGAGTCTCAATATCCAATATATTGGAGTCTCAATATATTCAAATCTCAATATATCTCTGAAAGTGTGATCCTGCACTGATGAAGAAAATGGTATGCTCTGTCTCTGAAATATATTGGAGTCTCAATATCCAATATATTGGAGTCTCAATAGCCAATATATTGGAGTCTCAATATATTCAAATCTCAATATATCTCTGAAAGTTATACTGGAGTCAACAGATCAGGGCCAACTTGCCCATGATGCTGCGTGAAGGCTTGTGTCACACTGGGGAAAAGTGGTGAACTTACAAGGGATGCCCTGCCCCATGACTACCTCTGCCCCCCTCCTGCATGCCATCCAGCAAACCACTTCGAATGGCTCTCCAATGAGAGCAAGTGGGAAGAGGATTGGGTCAGTGGTAGCCTACCTCTTCTCCCAGTGCCACTCACAGAGGAGTAAAAAAAGAAGCTGCCACCTGCTCAGGGTATGGACAAGGAAAGGGAGTGCAACAAACTGGAGCCTGGTCCCTCCTATGTGGAGCTGGCACCACCTCCTTCCTCCACACCCATCCTGTTTCAAACAAATAGGAAGAGTATAGCATGCTGGGAGCTCCCCTCACCCACACCCAGCAAGGAGGTGGCAGTGCCACTGGGCAGCTTCAAGCAGTACCTGAGCTTCAAAAGGTATAGGTCTTGTTATTCACTCAGACATGTTTTGTTTTCAGTGAGAAATGTTGTAAACTGAGCAAGTGTTTTCAAAACCAAGAGGTTCTGACCAGATCAAAACCTTTTCCTTGCCTTCCAGCCCCTTTTAAGAGAGCATAAAATGTTCTTTTTATCATGGAACGTCTTGTATAGCTAATATTTCAAGCTTTGTTCAAGCAAACAAAGACTTGAGTTCCAGGAAATAAAAACATGATACTTAGCTACACATCTAGCTTCACGTACTTCAGCAGAAAATCAGGTGGATCATCTAAAAATGTTTCTCAGTTCAGGAACAGGCATGAGATGACAAATCTCAACTTCATATACTTACATGAGTAAATCAGTGCTGGGAACAAAGTTTCATTTCTTTCTTGAGCCGTTTCAACTAGCATACGAAGAGGGCCTTTGGGACATAACACAGCAACCAGATCTGAAAGACAGACATGGTTGTTAAAAAATAAAAGTTGTACTTCGGCAGTATGGTTTCTTAAACTGGGGGATCTCATGTATTTTTGAACAGTTATAGTTCTAATCAACACAAGATGTCTCAAGAAAATGTACACAGGCTTTTCAGTGTCACATTTATTATGCTATAATTTACACATATATGATACTACATAATTCACATGTATATCTCATGTGGTGCACACAGAAGCAGTTGCTTGACCCAGAGCCCAATCCTATCCAAATTTCCAGTGCCAGTGCAGCCATGCCAATGGGGCATGAGCTCCATCCTGCAGTTGAGGGACTGTCACAGAGACCTCCTCAAGGTATGGAAATATTAGTTCCCTTACCTCGGGGCTGCACTGCAGCTGCACCGGTGCTGGAAAGTTGGATAGGATTGATCCCCCAGTCAATTAGTTAATGAATTAGTCCAAGCGTTTGAAATGTTCCCCATTGGCATCTAAGCATCGTTGACTAAGGAATCTGCAGACATCCCCCAATGTGTGTGCTGAGATGGATCCACACAGCTCTTCAATTGCTTCCCTTAAAGTTTGTTGCAGGATTTCTACAATTATGTATGAATTAGAAATTAATAAAATGTATATATAATTTTTTGAAACAATTTGTGAGGCACCATTTACTGGATTCTTTTTGTTTTGCAGGATCAATATGGCTACAATCCAGTCCTTTGTTTAACAATAACATACCAAGATAGATTTTTAAAAACCCATAATTTTTAGTAGGGTTCCTATGTAGAATAACCATTAGGACTCTATATTAACAAAGTAGATACCAGAAGACTGAAGCCTGCTTACGTCTTGTTTAAGCCTACAGTTTGCAGCAAACCCTAACCATGCAAATGGAAAGACAATATGCAGTGTGTGGAGCAGGTCTTGCTGATAAAGGCTGGCATCCCAAAAAGGCAACATGGCTTATATGCCTTCTTTAGGATCCCTACAGCAAGCCCCACTATCTTCAAAAGTTACCTATGAGCAGCATGGAACCAAGCCTAGCATCCAGCACAGCCTATGGAACTATGGCTGGAATCAGAAACTGACAAAATCATATGAGAACACCAAAATAATTTAGGCAAATAAGCAGGGTTTTTTGAATTCCAGTCAAAGTGAGCAAAATCATGTAGAATTTTGTAATATCCTGCCAGCTTTCAACAGTAAGCCTTGCCCACAATGCACTAAGCAGGACACCACAGAACAGTGAGCTGCACCCAGGTCAGTCTTCAGTAGCCTGAAAGAAACACTCTCTACTTTGCAGCTCCCTCTCCTCAGACATACCTAGGTGTAGTTGCAAGGAAGTATTGCAAAAGGTTTAGAGAGATACTTGAACAACAAATGCTTAAAATGTTTTGGAGATATTTCTTCCTAAGCAGTGGATGAGCAAAATACTCCTCCGAGCTTAAAAGGCAAGCTTGGGGATTCGGTACAGATTTGGCACCACCTCAAGGGCGAATACCATGTACGCAGCAGCTACTTTAATTGTTCATGCCTATAAGTTCTTATAGCTGTGAAGATAAAAGATTTTTAGCAAGGAATAGTAACATGTTTTCAGCTTCCCCCTTTCTAAACTCAGTTTATGGGGTTTCATAAGTACCAGAAGGCCTGAGTATCCCTGCTCACTGACTTAACTGGCAAGACAAGATTTCTCCCAGAACAGACTTTGCAAATAATGGTGTAATCCATTTCATAATAAGTTGTTCCCACTGTGGCCTTTGGGGCTGATATGGTCCTGCCCCTGCTGCTGTTTCTGGCAGTCTTCAAAACATATGAACACCTGGGCATTCATTAGGATTGGCTCACATATCAAAGATTAAATCACCCTGGCAACATGTACAGGCCACAGTATATTTTCCAGGGATTTTTTTTTATTAAGCATTACTCAACAATTTCCAGAGTCACATGAGGATTATTACTCACAGGTACCTCCCTGTATCACCAGGGCTAAATGCTAGCAGCTATTTCTTAAACACTATATCAGGAGTCACTGAAATTCAATAGCCTGAAAACCACCAACTGCTGCTGAACAAAGCTTCTTCACTATATCTGTTATACAGAGGCAAACGCACATTTCCATGTGACTTGGCAATTCTCAAATTCAGCCTAGATGCTAATACTAGCTGAATGCATTTCCTAAGCCTTTTGTTTGTAACAAGTGGCTTTTGGGTACAAAGTTTAAATTAGGATACATGATTGTATTGCATAATGGAACATTGTAGATGTTCCTGATCATTATAGAAGTATAGAAAAATAAGAGTGTTTATAAAGTCATTTGGATTCTCCAAACAGTCACTATTTTAGGGAAAAAGTAAGTCACATTCACAAACCTGTTATGTGTACATCTCACAAAAGGAGAAGCTGCCCATGTGAGACTCTCATCAGCAATTCTTCCTCCCCACATTGTCCCCTCTGGATAAGTGGCTTACTCACTTGCTCTCCCATGATGTCACCAGAGGTAAGCAGGTGGGTTGAGGGAAGCCACAGAGGCACGGAGGAGGGAAAAGAGAATACACCTCTGTCTTCCACCCCCAGCTGTATGGGGAAAGGGGGACGTCTTGGGGGACCCTGCCATATCCATACACTGGGATCCCTCAGAGCAAAGTACCTGAGAGCCTAGCATGAACTGGTGCTGACAGTGACCTTAGAGCTTAGCCGTACCAATGTCCTCCATCTACAGACCAGTACAGTTAAGGCATCATTGTTCCAACCAAGTCTGGAAGGACTTGTACCAGCCTTTCCCAAAGTGTAGCCTGTTCCCAAAGCACAGCAAGCTCCAATACTGTAAGAGCACAGCAGTGATTTTCAAATTGTGTTTTCAGAGAGTATAAAGGTTTCTCAAAAGTTTACTGGGATGCATCAGCAAGATTAATAATTGTGGACAAAATTTCCCCAAGAGCACATTTTTCTACTAGTACAGACTTCCTCCTGCAAAGTGCAGCCAGAGAGCAGCACTGGGTGTATAGTGTTGTTCCCTTTCAGCTGCACAGCTCGAAGACCTGGGCATTTCTAAAAGACTGATGATAATGTATGGCATCATCACTGCGCATCCAAAAACAGTGCTGGGCTGCCACACAGCAGCATGAACCCCTCAGAGGGAATATTGGTGCACACTGTATAGCGTACACTTTCAGTTTACATAGGGCTACAGTGACCATAGAAACAATAGGCAGGAGGGCTGGTGGGATTGGAGAGCCTCGCAGCCAGGTAAAACCTAGTTCTTTTTTTTAAGGGCACAAAGGTGCATGCTTTAATGTTTACAAGTCAGGACTGCACATAACCTCTGCGTTTTAGATGTAGCCTATCTCTGAATGCCAGATGCAAGGGAGTGGCAACAGAATCTTTTTGTCTTGTGTGCTCCCAAAGGCATCTGGTGGGCCACTGTGAGATACACGAAGCTGGAGTAGATGGGCCCTTGGCCTGATCTAGATAGGCTCTTCTTATGTCCCAAAATGGACATTTTCCCTAAATGTTTAAAAAAGGAGAAGGCAGCTACTGAAAAAACTGGGAGTTTGCAATATATTTTTCATTTTTAAAAGAGTAACAAATACTCAGCTTGAAACTACAAATCAAGGAAAGATCCATACATGGAGACACAACAACCCATCAGGGTAAAGACTCTCAGAATAAGTTTTCTGTCTTGAAGAGGTCATAAGTTAAACAGTCCTCCTCTTGATTCTTGTTTTCTAATACTTTTGCTCCAACACAAGAGTAAAATAAGCAACCATAGTTTCTAGAATAGTATTTGGCTGCAGTATCTTACCATACACCGAAATCACTGCCAAGATAAGCCAGGCGGTCCATTCAGGAAGGTATTTGATGAACACCAGAGCCATCAGAGCACTGATCATAATGAGATATGCTTGCTGGAGTCGGAGAGGGCCTTTCCAGTGAATGCAGATCATTCCCACCACACCAAAGTTCCAGATCATGAGGGCTACAGTAACATAGTCCATGGCAACGTTGTAGGTCTTAAAAACCTCCCTATGAAACACAAATATAGATGAGAAATCTGCTATTCAGTCAACATCATCATCTCTTTTATTCTAAAATGGCTGTACAAACCATGTTCCCCTCTGGAATCTTTATTTCTAATGCACTTTGAGGTTTTCACAAGGGCAGCAAACAAGCCAACAACGGAAGCTCTAAAGATCAAGTATTTTGTGAACTTACCCTAAATAAATGAATGAGAAAAAGAAAAGCAGAAAGAGAGATGAAACGATGAGCCACCCGTGGATCACCTGAAACACAAACACACCAATGCTGATTTCCTTGTTAGACCAGACATTAAAAATTAACAAGTTTCAAAAATGAATATTTGAAAGAGATTGGATTTCCTAAGAAGTTATCATACTTATTATAGGAACTGAGGTTTTGGTGGTCTTGAAAAGTTTTGGGGGGATTTCTGACCACATTCAGCAGATTTAAGTTCTCCTAACATTTCACCCTCACATGGGTAGGGTGAAAAGTTAAAAATTGATCTACTGGTAAAAGTCTTTAACTTTTTTTTTTTTTAAACAATTCTTAACTTTTCAGGAGTTTTTAGTCCTTTGATAATGCCCTACCCATGTGAGGGTGAAACGTTAGGAGAATTTAAACCTGCTGAATGTGGTCAAAAATCCTGAAAAAAACTTTTCACTTCAGGATCATGCTTACTGGCTAGTATCCAAAAGGCTGCATGCAGCATTCCATTTAGGCACAAGGAGTTTCTGCATCTCTTTCTGCTGCAGCCTGTTGCTCATGAAGTTTGGGAACCAACTGGCATACTGTGTATGCATGCAACGGCTTTCTTACATTTTGCAGTGCAAAACACTGTGAATATTTTTGCTGAAAAGTGATATATAAATAGATAATAATTTTCCTGATGCTCAGTGCTCTTACCCAATCAGCTGCTTTCTTTAGAGCGTGCCAAACACACCCTCACAGAAGCTGAGGACTAATAATATCTGCTGATTGGGGGAATGGGTGGTGGTATTTAAAATACACTAATGTAACCCAAACTGCACTAATTAGTGTAAGGATCTTGGCTCACAGCTACACTTTTTTCACCTTCTTAAAAATAGGCAATCTTTATCTGATAATTCAAGTATAATATTGAATATTTGCAAGGCATTCCAGCAACAAACATTTTCTTGAAGAAGGGAGGCCTACGTCCACTACGTATACTTATTTAAATATTACATTCATAGATTCCCTTTCTTTCACCATGTAATTGAAAGGTTTACCTGGGGTTCCCAAATGGTCACTCAGGCTGAGATGACTTAGCAAAATGGCTATATCATGTGCCCTCTGATCATGTTATTACGATGTATACATATTTTGGACATCCAACATTTGTTTTCCAAGTGTGTTCCACACAAAGAAACAAATTCATCAATAAGTTTCATAACAGCACGTCAGGACAGGTATTTAGAATTCTGATTAAGCATTCTGCTATTTCACTTGACAATTGCACCCACACTAATTGATTTGTCAGTTTGCAGGTTAAAACCTAACTAAAATGGGACATACTTCTGAGTAAGCATACACTGGATTATCATGATAGAATCCTACTACCGATGAGAACGATTCTCTCTTGGTTGGAACGGGTGGGGGGGAGGAGAGGAGATGAGAGATAAGGGAGGGGTGGCAGCTAAGAGCAAATGGAGAAGGGGCAGGAACGGTGCTGTTGTCACTACTGCACTCTCTCTAAGCTGCCATCCTATACACACTTTCCTGGGCATAAGCCTTACTCAACACAATGGGACTTACTACTGGGTAGGCAAACCCTAGGGTAATATAAACAGATAGCATCTCCCCTGCTCTCCAAAAAGAAAAGAACTAAAGCACTGTTGGCTTCCCCTCCTAATCTCATAGTTATTCCTAATTAGACAAAATTCACTCACTTAAAATGAAAGACATAATATTCTACAGTGAGGCAGACAGAATTTCATAGTAAGGCACTATTGTGAAATTACACACCAAGTTCCAAGACAAAAAACAGTGATAAGCCAACCTTTCCAACTCATTTTGATGTTAACCACAGTCCTGCAATATGTTCCAGATTCAGAAACTTTGGTTTACTTCAAATCACAGTTAGGATCTGAGACCATGCTTTGATTCTGGTCTGTTTTTCCCCATTTTTCTCCCTGTGGCTGGAAATAAACCACAGTTCAAGTTTTGGATGTAATGTGGAACAGTAGTTAATTTCCAAACAATGGAAAGGTTCTGAACAAAAAGGGGAGAGGTTTCATCATTTTCCTCTGTACTGAATGGGATATCACAGTTCAGTAAAGTCAGGCTCACCTTATAGCACCTGTATTTATAAAGTACAACTAGAAGTATGGTCATGACTATGATGACACTGATCATGATGGCAGCATTAAGAATAGAATTCAGAGCTCTTTGTCCAACTGTTTCAGTATCTTCGGTGAATGGAGTGTAGATACTATAATGTAGAACAAAAAGAAAAAATGAAATCTGTGGCATATAAAACATGCACTTAAATCCAGTAAAATCTTCTAATTATAACACTGATGGGGAGTTCAGCAAATAAGAGCCCAATCCTATGCAAGTCTACTCAGGAGTAAGTTCCATTGCATTCAATGAGACTTGCTCCCAAGGAAGTGTGGACAGGATTGTAGCCTATTTAAAAATACATATATACACACACACACCTAGGACGCAATACTTCTGCTAAACCAGGGGTGCTTAATAGGTGGATCGCAATCTACTGGTAGATCGCGAGGCAAAATGAGTAGATCGCGGAGTGCCGACCCCCCCTTCAGGTGCCTCTGGGAGGAAACGCCGGGAGTAAGGCCCATTGTACTCAATGGGGCTTACTCCCAGGTAAGTGTGGCTAGGATTGCAGCCTCACAGCCTAATCCTAGGCATGTCTACTCAGGAGTAAGTCCTGTTATACTCAGTGGGGCTCAAGGTACACCAACATACATTGTACACATAAATGTTATAAGTTATGATGGCGCGAACATTGTAAAAAAAACTCTGGTAGATCTCCGGGCCTTGCTGGGTTTCAAAGTAGCTCTCGAGACAAAAAAGTGTGAGCACCCCTGTGCTAAACAGTACCTTTATACACACGCCATCTGGTGGGTATGGACTGAATTACAGAACAAGTGACTTGCTATTTCTGCAATGCTACGAACAAAGCGAAAGCAAATAAATCTGGTCTCAAATGGTTATTATTTAAATACTACCATTCTGAAACATTAGTAGCAGAGAATGTGTATGTATCAGTTCAGTACTTCCTTTATGTCCAACTCTTTCCATACGAAATTATCCCCACCCCACTTTATTTCACTCTTGTTTGGTGAGTCACCTGCTGTCATGTCTAATTAAAGCTTGGAAAATCAGTGTTATATCAGAGAACAAAGCAAACAAGCACAGGATATCACAGCAAAAAAAGAAAAAAGCAAGAGAAAATTCGGTACATACAGCTGTCCATCGTTGCGTGTATAAAAGCTGACAGACTTGATGGTTGCAACCACCACCACCATACAGAGTGTGACCGGCACAAAGAGCATAATCACATGCTTTGCCCCGTATTTCAGTGTCAGCTCCTCCTCCTCCTCGTCATCTTGTTCCACCACTTGCACAGTTCTGTTCTGTGGTTGCCCATTAGACTCTGAGGCAGGATTAGCATTGCGTCTTCGATCACTGCTCTCATGACGTCGTCTTTCACTGTTGTCATTCTACAATTTTTTTAAAAAAACATATATCCATAAGCACCTAAATGCCATGCATTCTAAATTACAAAGAGAAGAGCCCAGTGAAGTCAGGGAACACTTGACGTTGTAGCGCTACTAAAGTTAAGTAGGTATGGGCCCAAGTAACGTGTAAATCAGAAACTGCTGGAAGACCAACAGGATATATGGATAATGAAATATCTACTGTCTCTTGAAGGGAGACAAGTATAAAACAAAGAAAGATCAGAGAAATAATGCAAAACTTCAGCAGCAGGATCTAAAGATGAAGAGTCAGCGCACTGTACACTATAGCTATTGAAAGACAAAAGGGGGGAATCAACAACCATAACACAATAATCAACAACATGATCAAAGCATGAACTGGTATGTGGTGATAGATGCTAAACTGTTTTCAAATTCAAATACTTTTATAGTTTAGTGTGTTTTATTTAAAGACCTGTTAACCTAGATCTTATTCAACCTAGATCTTATTTAATTTTTGAAAGCTAATGCAGTGTAGCTGGCTCTAGATTGTTCCTGGGCTCAGGTCCAGGAGGCTTGAGAGTATACCAGAACCTGTTATCAAGGGAGCAGGAAAAGGCTACCACATCTGAGACACACAGGTGTTGTCTCCTCTGATCATGCGGCTTACTCAGAAGTCCTAGACCAGGATGTTCTGTCAAGTCTGGTACAGAAGTTGCTGCTATGTTACTGGTCCAATCCACTGGTCAAAGTGGACTGCCTTGGGGATGGGATATAGAGGTTGTGAGGACAATATATGTATCTCTATCAAACTCCTCTGACATTCACTGCACAACAGAGATCACTGGGGTGTTAGCAATTGGCCATGGAACACTTCAAACCCCTTGCGACAGTGGAAACATACACATCCATACACTGCTGGTCATCTAGTAAATGTGTGAAAATGAAAAGCCTGATGCTCTTAATCTTTCATTTAGTCAATAATTAAAAATGCATTCTGATAATTCTTTTTTTCAGATTAACATTGGACCTTATCTCCTTGAGCTGATCCACAAGGAACATTTCATGCTAAATCTGAGGTTCCACAGCAATTTCCTTGTTCGTCTTACTGATAATTCTGTGACTCACTATGCAGCAAATGTCATGTTTTTTTTAAATGTCTGCAACACCTAAAGGTGTTGCACAGTATCTAATTGGAATAAATTTTACAGTAATGTCTATTGCACTGTTTAATGAGGAGAAAACAAGATTTGACATATAGAGAACTTTTAAAATTTTAGTTTTAAATTGTTTATGAAATCTAAACAGTAATATCTTTGCCACAAAAACTGAAATGAAGGTATTTTTGATTGAAATTAATACAAAGGTATAGTGCCCAGACTGGGTAGCTATTCTAGATGAGGACGCTTGGCAAATGAATGCAGATCAGGCTACAGCAGGGGTTCTCAAGCTTCTTGGGAGTAAACCTCCCAAGACAAGTCTTTGCAGGTGGTGGGGGAAAAGGTAGCAATGGGATCCCCAGGATCACACCGCTGTGGGGGCAGGGGGGCTTTTTAAAAACACGTCTTACCTTCTGCTGGTGTGCAGGGAGCCTCGCAGTGCACTCTGCAGGGCTCCTCACAGCTTGTAAAAAGTGAAAATAGTGATCGTGACCCACTTTTGGGTTGCAATTGTGAAAGTTTCATGAGCAAATAAAAATTGCTTCATGCTAAAGCATTCAGAAAATCCGCAGTTAGGTAGTCAGCAGTCAGGTAACTAAATAATCAAAACTAAAGGGAATTGCCTTTCAATTTTTGTAACAAGAAGATAAAAGTAGAATATTGCATGGAATTCATTTAGTTAGCAAAAATGATACTGGAGTTTGCATTTCAAATGCAATTCTGCAATTGCTCTCGTTATCAAACTGAAGGCAGTTAAAAGTGCTGTTTGACAAACATAAGGGACTTTGTACAACTCCTCACTGACATTCCACATCATAATCCATGCATAAGGAAGTCAATGTATATTCTAGCAGGTAATAAAATTGTTACGTACGGTATTGGTGAGATGGTTGTCCGGGAAGTTTTCTGTCAGCTGCCCATGCTGGATCTGTGATAAATGTGCAGATAGTTCTGCCATTGGAACTTTTTACTCCACAAAACTTTCCTTCTTCAGGTACTGCAACTGTTAAAAAAATTAAAATGAGTTGTTCTTTGTCTTATGCTGAACTGAAGATCCTTTCTGGGTTGCTGACTTTCTACACCAGAGTGAAGAACAAATGAAGAAGGACAGAGATAACACTGTCTGACTGCCAAAAACTGAAATCCTAAACATACTTATCTGATAATAAGATCCACTGAATTCAGTGGGATTACTTCTGAACAGACATGCCAAGAATTGTGCTGTGACAATAGTTAAATGATCTCATGTGCTCTTCTGCTCTTGCATGGACATTCCCTCCTCTCAGTTTTAGAGCCAAATTATGGTCAGCATCACAACTGCTTACATGAAAGAAAGTTGGGACAGATCAGCATTTACAAAGTCACTTCTCACTATGATTGCAAGCTGTGATTTGGCATTAACTATGGTCAGCTGTAAACACTGGTCAGACACAATGCTAACAGCTGGTTGCAAAACTGAAGGGGGAAGGATGCCCACGCAAGAGAGGAAGCCACATGGTTCTCTTGATTGCCTAAATCATAATTAGACAGTTGGGCAGCATTAAGCTGCGCTTGGCTAATATGTCTCTGAAAAGTGAATGGGGATAGTGCTAAGGACAAAGTGCGTTGCCTGACTTTTTCAAATTCTTCCCATAAAATTTGGCCAGACCAAAAACAGGGGCATTAATCTAAGATTTCCCAATCTGCAGCATCTGGTACATATGTTGCCTTGATGGTTTTCTTGAGCACTAAAACATCCATCTAAACCACTACTATTACCACCACTATCTTCAACTGTACAGGATTTAGAAGAACATAGTTTGCAAGCTACATTAGACAGGGAAGGGGGGATAAAAGGAAACCAATGCGTAGGAAAGACTGAGAAAAGGCCGACTCGGGAAAGACATTGCTAAGATACTGTTTCTGAAGAAAGACAGGAAGGAGGAGAAAGAAATGGCTTAATGAAGAAAGATTGTTCTAGGCAAAGTGAGCAGCATGACAGTACGCATGGGGGCAATATTTACAAGCAATCCAGTGTATGTTTATATTTGAAATGTAGCAAGTGAAACAGTCATTCAAGAGTTTTGACTATCATCACCATGCATGTCAATAGCAAAACCAAAAATAAGTTAAAATACTGTGTGCGTACTGCATATCTTTGCCCTCACATCCAGATCTAATACTTAAATGTGACAGAAAGCAACCCACAAAGCAAGACAGTAACCTCTATAGAGCTGGAAAGAAAGACATACAGCATGAAATCAAGCCAGTGAGATTAGTTTGATACAATACAGAATTGTATTTCATAAAAATATGTTTTTCAGGACCGGAAGTGAGAAGAACCAGTGCTAAAATTTTCAGTTAGATGTTACTGAACTACTAGCTTACTGTACCTAAAAGCTACAGCCAATGTAATTATCTAATTAAGAGCTGGATAACACTCAAATTAGTAGGAACCAACCATCTGGGTCTCTCCAACCACTGGAACATAAGCTACTCTATATCTCCAATCTTCTGCTGTTGGAGGAGCCCACTTAAGAGAGAGCATAGGACCACAAGAAACGGCATTTTGACGCTTGAACCAGCTAAGCAGTGGCACCAAAATAATTTTCTATCTTTTAGACTTATGTTATATTTATATCCCATTTACCAAAAATAATGTTGTAAACAATTAGGTTTTTAAATAGATAATTAAAGATCTTAGAACTCACTAGCAGAAATCATCATCATGAACACATGACTCTGACAAGGCTTTAGAGATGCAATCAACAATGACACTTCCTAAAATTTTCACCTAGTGGTAAGATCAGTAGGCTGGCTGACACAGCCAATGTTCTTCTTGCTCCCACTCAGATTTAGCTAAGCTCCGCCCAAAGGTCAAAAATAAAGAACTGCACAGAACCAAGACAGTTGGCCTTTGTTTTGCAGTTCAGTGAAGTCTGCTGAGTAGTTAAATATTTCCTCTATTTTCAATTCACTCCATATGACACAAACAGAATCTTAACTGTTTAGGGGATGGAATTAAACAAACATGAAGAAAAATGAAAATGCTTATCTAATCTATAACATCTATTTATTTATATGTTACTGCAGACATTGAGCCCAGGGCACTGATGTTTTAAGAAGTAATAACACTATATTAAGAAAACAATATAATTGCTTTGAAAGAAGATAGTAATATTAAATAAATTCTTAATATTAAATTAAATCTAGATCCAGCTCCATTTCTTCCCACCAAAGTTGGTGATAAACGTCCTAGGCCAAAGGAACTCTTATTTTGCCTAATTATAGTGGCTAGGATTATCTTAGCCAAGTATAGCAAGCAATAATTTCTTTTTGGTTTGGGAAGACTTCAGGAAGTACTGGAACAGGAAGCAACAGTAAATGTCACTGAATCTTGTTTTTACTATACTATTTTCAACTGAGAAAGAAAGGATTAAAGGAGTGATAAAGAAGAGGGAGTGTATTTTTATGTGTATTGATTTAATTATAATTCGCTGTTTTGTGCTGAGTTTTGCTAAATCTGTTTTTTCTCACTGGTATTTATAGGTAATGTTCTTTGTTTTTTTTGTATTTGCATATAAAG
This sequence comes from Tiliqua scincoides, assembly GCF_035046505.1. Taxonomy (NCBI): domain Eukaryota; kingdom Metazoa; phylum Chordata; class Lepidosauria; order Squamata; family Scincidae; genus Tiliqua; species Tiliqua scincoides. Next base: position 17,708,807 of record NC_089821.1, read on the forward strand.
AGTGATGTGGAATACTAAGTATTGAAACTAACTCACAGTCTATTCTGCGATACAGATCAGTACAATAAAAATCTCAGAACTGGAGATGAATATTGTAATAAAGATTTCAGAAGTATGGATTAATAAAATTTTTATTGCTTGATATATTTTTACTGTGTAATCTCACTGGATCAGTGTCTGAAAAGTAATTTCTTAGCCTTTAATAACCTAAACTAGGGGTTCCCAAACTTTGCAGCGCCTCATCCCTTGCGACGGGTCACGATGCTCCTGGAGGTGCTGGAGGCCTCTCATGGCCTGGCGACCCATTCTGTAGGCCTCAGATGCCTCTGTAAGCAACTTCTGGTTTTTGGAAGCAAACTGCAAGTGGTTTATGGAGGCTTCTGAGGCCTGTAGAGGCTAAGTAATAGGTGTCATACGCTTGGTCTCACACTCCCAGGGTTTTGGGTGCTCAGAGTTGTTGGTTCTGAACCCTAGAGCCCTCAAAGATCCCTGTTCGGTAGTACTGCCACCACTCTGTAGGAGCCAGTGCCTCAGTCCAGGGAAACCGAGACGCTTTAGGCTTAACTATATCCCTTGTAGGCACTGAGCACTTTCTTTACTTAAAGTCTCAGTCCTCAAGTTTCTAGTCCACAATGAGGATTTTGGTAGCTTGCTGAACGGCTAGGCAGGATTCTGAACCTTTGTCCCCAACAGACAATGAACCAACATGGTAAAAAGATTTTCTACTTTATTAAATACAAAGGGTTACAAAAAGGTTACAAAAGGCAGCAAATGCTAGAGGCATAAAAACTTCTAGGAAACATATCAGCATAAAACAACAAAGCTAACTGGCTAACTCTATTAATCTCCGACTCTCACCTGGGTCAGCTTCTTTTGTAGATCCTCAGTTACCTAAGAGGCCACATGGTCCTGGTGGGGCAGGATGTGCACCCACCACCTCTCTCATCCAGAGACAAGGAACAAAGACCCTGTCCTCTGGAAGTGGGGCTGGAAGCTCGCCCTCTCAGCTCTTCCCTCCCCCCTGGAGAACTGCAGCTGCATTCCATCCTTGATAGGCCTCTTTCTGGCTGCCTAGGTGCTACATAATCACCTTCCATTGAGTTGTAAATCCTAGCAGCTAGGAAATGCAAGCCACTTCTGTGTTACTGTTTTAGCTGGGGGTTCAGGCCTTGCAATGCTACTAGGCCTGAACTGTACATATCCATGACAATGGGGCTTCTGTAATGGCTTCTATTTGGAGCCAAACCAGCACAAGAGTGGGTAGTAGAGGGCCCAAATTTTGATTCACTGTGCTTAGGCTCATGACCCACTCTTTGGAAGAGACAATAAAAGATAACCAAAAAACTCTATCCCAAAGACAAGGGGGGAAAAACCCATCCCAAAAACGACTTCCTATTTATGCATTGTCACTAAAAGCCATCCTGAAAAAATTACAAACATTACATTAAAGAGTACATTAAAAGTTGTGCTTTCCCCAAATATGCCAGATTATGAGACTGCTAGCCACCTCTCATAATTGACACATCATCCCTCTGTAGTGCCATCAAGCCTTCTTTTCTTTGACATCACCCTCCTTTCTTCTTCACGAGGGTTGTCTAGGAATGGAGACATTCCACTTCTTCCTCATGAGCGCCTTGTGGGGAGTGAAATGTCTCCACTCCAAGAGGACCCCTAAGAAGAAGAAAAGAGGGTGGAATGGCACAGCACAGGGAGTCCTGTTAGGTAAGTTAGGGAGGGGGTTGGGGGCTTTGCCAAGCAGTACACTCAGTTAATTGGTATCTCTGCCTGCCTGAAATGCAGACAGATTCTAGTTAACTGCGTTTGCCATTTAACCAGGTGCTAGCACAGCTTTTACTGTAGCACTTTAAAGCCACAGTCCAATACACAATTACTTGGCTGCAGGTCCCATTGTACTCCATGGGGCATATTTCTGAGGATACATTAAAAAAATGCTTTACATTAAGTATTGGTCTATCTAGGGTTTTAGAATTCTTTTCCAATTCTTCCTAAAGATGCAAAACCTCAGACCTTCTGCAAGCAAAGCACATGCTTTATTGCTGAGCTACAGTTCCTACTCTGCATATAATCATGCTAAAGTTTCCTTCCTGTGGTTTTCTGAACATCATTTTATAAGTTGATAGGCCATAGAATAGCCATAGCCATAGAATAGCCTAACAGACCAATCCTATTGGCTATAGGACATACATTCCACAGGTGTAAACAGCTTTACAGCTGTTCAAATGCAACAGTACCAGTATACGTGGCCAGGTTGCCACGAGCAGTGAGGAACAGGGTCCATGTGAATGGCAGATGCCCGCTGGAGCATGTAAAGCAGCACAGGGGTTTGGAGACAGGCTGGGAGGGGAAAGAATGGGGCAGGGGGTGGGCGGAATGGGGAGGGTAAATCAGGCCCAGGAAAGAGGTAGGTTCAGCAGCAGCACCCAAAAAGTTCTAACCCCCTTCCCAGGCCTGATCTGCCTTCATAGGTCAATGTGAACTTGCACCATCTCAATAGCTGGCACAGGTCCAAGTTGACCAATGGCAGCTGCTGGGGCTTACCCCAGCACAAGGGAACAAATATTCCCTTACCTGAGGAGGCCTCAACATGCCAAAATTCCCCCACGGGACACAGCAGAAGTCACATTTGTGCCACTGTATCACCATCATGCGGAGTTAGTTAGGACTGGGCTGCCCAAAAACGTAAATGGGAAAAACCAGATATCTATTTTTTCCACGTTTGTTCCCCAAAGCACTCTAACAAATTGCTTACTTGAATGCTATATATAGGTACAACAGAGAATCTATGTTCTAAAACAGGAATGGGATAGATGGGCACCAGCTACTGGTGACAGTTAACTGTTCCTGCTCACCTTTTTTGTTCCTGTTCTTGCAGACTTATTGTAATGAGTTTTGTAAATACTTTGGGAAAAGTTATTAGAAAGAATTAAGGGTGAAGGAGAGGGATGAGGAATACAGGGAATCCCCATTATAGGTCTCTCCACATTTAAGTCCTCAACTCTGACCAACTTACTAGAATCACCTCATTTATATACTTTACATCCAACAAGCCATCACCAGACCAGAATATTCTTTTTCCCTCTCCCTCTACCCTCCAAGCTCTTAAACGCATGAAAAGAAATGGACAAAATTGGGATACTTTGGGGACGAGGCTTAACTTTATTCATAGTACTATGACAAATATTAAGGAAGGGTTTCTATCTGGATACAAATCAAATAGGTTTGGAACAGTGAGACATGGGAGGATAATTTAAAATCATTAATAGTTCAAAATGGCATCAGCAAGTGGTTCCCAAACTACTGGGTCACAACCCACCAGGGGAACTGGATTGAATACATTCCCCCTTAGGGGGAGTGACCAAGAAAAGACAGCTGCAATGGTGCCGCAACAATCATGGCAAAGGCACGATCAAGTGGTTTTATGCTTACAGGGGAGAAGGGTAGTGCTGACCCTGGCAGGATGGAGGGGCAGCCCCCTCTGCGAGCCTCTTTGCTGTTTCAAATAGCTCATTTCGGTTATCACGACTCACTTTTGGTTTTCCTATCACAACTCAGAAGTGGTTTTCCTGGTTTTCCTATCACAACTCAGAAGTGGGTTGCAATAGCTGAAATGAGCTATTTGGAGCAGGGGGGAGTCCAATGTAGGGCATGGACAAACATACAGTTCTCATAAACTCCTATTTACATTATTTCTTTTGAGGGAAAGTTTCCCTTTTTATGTCATTTTACCGTAAGTCCAAGCTTATACGAAGGGCCATCTAATATTTGGAGAAAGCATATTTTAGGGGTAATTGCACTGCACAATTAAAAACTATAAAGAATGTAAGCTGGATTGAGTTGAAGAAGTGAGACAAGAAACAAGTTCACAGTAATAGAGTATATGGCAGACCCTCTTCCATCCTGTTCAGTCCAATACTGCTTTCTCTTATGTAGAAAGGATATGTTTTTGTAATAAACATTTATGTGGGTTAATCATTTTCAACAGAGTAATGCTTTACAACTGAAGACCAATAAAGACATAAGGTTGCCAAATCCTTACTCATGATTAAGTAATCGAGCAGACCACAAGATTACACATTCACTCCCTTCTGAAGCACAAATTAAACCTCATGGGTCTAAATATGTGTAACTGCTACATTGACAGTGACAGTAAGAGCAGTTAGAGCTAACCAAGAATCCTGCTTAATACAGGATCTGAACCAAGCTCCAAGCCAGAGTTAACTTACACTGACAGTGACATTAATTTGTTCCTGTGCAAACAATGTTTAATAGAAAATCACTAAAACAAAGTGACAGGAAGGAAACTCACTGTTTCACAGTCTATTGATTCATTAGAAGCCTATTGGAATTACGACCAAAACTCATCCCAGGTTCTTAAAATGAAATAGTAGCAACAGCAATTCAAGTGGAATTAGGTCAAATGTCATGGAATATATAAATAGTCTTCAGAACAAACACCATCACCACATTTTTTCTTCAATTATTTCCTATTCAGCACTCCTCACTTTTAATATTTAAAAATATTAAAGCCTGAGCAACTACTGAGTCAATGACACATCTCTTTGGAATGCAAGAAAACACCAATGGTGAACAATAAGCAAATAGTTTCACTGGCAATATAAATCAAGTTCAGCAGGTAACTTTGGGTCATCTGATTATTTTAAAAAATATATCCCGCTTTTCTCATAATGATAAAAGTTATCTTATAACTTAAGCTCAAATGCATATTTTAAATGTAAAAGCCATAAAATCAAAGCAGATGGAATAGTGAACACACTGCACAAAATGGTTTAGAATCTTTCCCAGACGGGGTCTCTGCAAATACAAAACTTGTGCAGCTAAATGGCAGTGGTCAATTTAAGACCACCAGAAAGAAATCTGAACATATTAGCTTTGTAACAGATTTCCATAGCGTAACTAAAGGACAATGGAAAAGCGGTCCCTGTTCGGACTACATCTTTCCATTTCACCTGGGTGCAGCATATATAGTCCTTGAATGATTGGGAGACAGGGATGCTTTGGGCATTTGCGTCTGCTGCCTGGTGTCCCAGAAGGCCATGCTACAGGATGTCCAGGCAGGTGTGATTGCCCAGAGTGTCCCTGTCCCTGATCATGGAGGGATCATGGAGGGACTACACATGGCACCCGGGCAGAACAGTAAGGTCCACTCACTGGGCAGACAGATTCGTTGGAACCCCAGATCTGGCCCCCGGATCAGGGTTCAAGCAGACACACATTCTGCGCCAAACATACATTCTTTAAGAGCACTTACAGAATATAATTTGTTTAATTTAGGTCAGACATACTCTTCCAGCCACTCAAGTTCCATGATCACACCAGCAACCCTGACTGGAATCCCACACTTGGAAGGATAATGAATCTACAAAGCATTGGGGGGGGGGGAATTCAAGTACAATACTTATTAACTTGGCTGCATTTTAAAAAATGTTTTGCAGTTTGATTTCAAACACACTTGCAAATAAGCTCTACTTGCAGTTTGACGCACAAACTTACTCACATGTAAATGTGTCTCGGATTACAACCTAAGGATGCATCTTCAAGCAAAATTACTTGAGTTTAAGTATTAGTGTACTCAAGAGAAATTACTTTTGAGGAAATGTACACAGAAGCAGGCTGCACAACTACAATCCTAAACACTTATTGTGGAATAAATCCCATTTATCTCAGTTTAGTTCTAAATAAATTTACTTGAAATTAGGCTATAAATCTGAAACTTAATCCATGCTGGACATCTACTCTAAACTCATCTCTGTTTTTAACTTTTATTGAAGCAAAGGGATTTTTTTTTCCTTTTAAATAAAATTATGCCTTGGGATAAGCATACCTTTAAAATCTTGCAAGAACAAAATACTATTCCCCTCTCAAAACAATATCCTCTCTTATTTCAAAAACCAAAAACAAAAGTAAAACAATTCTAAGTTCAAACTTAATCTCTATGGTCATTCAGCAACTCCATTTTATCAATATGTCCCAGTTTGGAAGCTTCTTTGAGATCTCAGGCAGAAAACCAAACATTACTGGATGAAGAACTTCAAAACAGCACTTAAAACTCTTGTCTTCATGTTAAAAAAATAATGTATTTTATAACAGTGCTACAATATTATGAAAACGGAAGCAATACCCTCTTTAATTTACATGGAAGCAGAATCAGATTTCTTTATCAACCCTGTTATAAAGTAGAATCAGTAGCTGGGCTACTACTGTTTCCCTGACAAAGGGATAGCTCTGTGCCATGGCCAACTGGCAGAAGACCATAAGAGCCCCATTGGATCAGGCCAAAGGCCCATCATGTCCAGCTTCCTGTATCTCACAGTGGCCCACCAGATGCCTCAGGGAGTACACAAGACAACAAGAGAGCTGCATCCTGGTACTGTCCGTTGCATCTGGCATTCTGATGTAGCCTACTTCCAAAACCAGGAGGTTGCACATACTCATCATGGCTTGTAACCTGAGATGGAACTTTTCCTCCAGAAATCCGTCCAATCTCCAAATGTAACAGGCACAAACTGAGAGAAAAATTGGGAGAGTTAGAAAGAAAACATTTCTTTATCCAGCATGTAATTAGTCTGTGGAACTCTTTGCCATAGGATGTGGTGATGGCATCTGCCCTAGATGTCTTTAAAAGGGGACTGGGCAGATTTCTGGAGGAAAAATCTACCACAGCTAACAAGCTGTGAAGGGTATATGCAACCTCCTGGTTTTATAGTAGCAAGGCAGTGGCACCAGAATGCAATTATCTTGTGTGCTCCCTGAAACATCTGGTGGGCTGCTGTGAGATACAGGAAGCTGGTCAAGATAGGCCTTTGATCTGATCCAATGGGGCTCTTAAACTGTTCTTAAACTGAAATAACAGCTTTCCCCATAGCTACATGTCTGTGCTGGGGGAGAAGCTGCATCTGATGGATTTCCACAGGTTGCAGAGAGTTGTTAAAAAGTTGCTGCACTTTCACCAGGACAAAGGTGAAGAGTTTTCACAATTCCAACCAACATCCAACTCTTTAGTGACAAGAGGGTTTTTTAAAGAGCAGACACTGAAGAGCCCCCAATTCTGAGGTTGTTTAAGTGGCATTAAGTTGTTAAGTGGCATTCTGGTGCCACTGCCTTGCACACAACCTTTCCCCACACGAACCTCTGCCCCATCTTTGCAGGCACATATGAGTATTCCAAACTGTGTCAGAGACAGGGCATATGTGTGAGACCTGGGATGGATCTGGGGGGATGCCATGGGTACATGACCACCACCCCCAATGTCATGCCAGTAGAAAAGGACGCCTGTCAGGATGAGAAGCAAAATTGGGTGCTAGGAGAATACTGTGAGGTGCTGACAAGACTGGCTGGAATGGAAACTCAGGTCTACCTGGCAGATTGATCTGGGCTCTAAATCTGGGTGGGAGAGTAAGTCACACAGAGGCCAAAGTTCAACTGGGAGCACAGGTCTAACCGCATGGAAGAGGGGGCTCAAGAAGACAGAGTCAGCCCAGGTGTATCTGCCAGGTACACCTGGGCTATAAAGCCTGGGCAGGAGGCCAAGTCTACCTGCCCAGCAAACCTCAGCCACGGAGGCCAAAGTTCAGATGGGAGCCCAGGTCTACCTGCCTGGAGGAGGCTGCTCCAGAGGGTGAGTCAGAGGAGGAGCCCAGATCTCCCTGCCGGGGAGACCTGGGCTCCAAGCCTGGGTGGAAGCCCAGGTCTACCCACCCAGCACAGAGGCCCAGGTCTACCTGCCTGGAAGAAGCAGCTGCAGAGGGCAGGGCCAGAGGGGGAGCCCAGGTCTACCTGCCCAGCAGGCGGCCAGGAGCCAGTTGGGAGCCCAGGCCTACCGCCTGGCTGGGCTGAGCCGAGCTCTGGAGCTCAGGGAGTGCCGAGCAGTGGCTCTGCCCGGGTGACCGCGGAGGGGCCGCTCTTCCTTCCACGCTGCAGGCGCAGAGACCGAGGGGCGGCGGCGGCGGCGGCTGCTTCCAGGGAGGCCCCCAGGGACGACGCTCGAGCGTGGGGGGCAGGGAGGACGCCCTCGAGAGCCTCTCCTCCCCCCGCAGGCTCTTCCACCCCGCCCCCTTACCTGCCACCTCAGGACCCGTCCCGCCGGTTTGTTTCCCTTCCGATCCGAGCGCAACCCCCGCCCCTCCCCCACCCCGGCCGCTTCCGGCCCAGGCCCCGCCCCCTTCGGAATCACCATCTCCGCTCGCCTCGCCCTCCAGGCGCGCGCCTGTGCGCCTGCGCAGCCCGCTTCAGCCTGCTACCTGAGCCTCTTCCGCCCCCTGGCGGGCGGCTGCTGTCCATCAAGGGCAAGCCCCGCCCTCCCCCCAACAGTTACAGCCACAGAAGAGTTGCGCATACGGTTGCATACTGTTGCGCATGCGCAGGGCGAGGCTGCCTCCTAGAGAAGGGAGAGCTCAGATTCCTCCAGACCAGGGGCTCCCAAAATCTGCAGCACCTGCTAGCACAACACGCTGTCAGCACCCACCTGGGCTCACCAGCCTTTAAGAAAAGGAGAACTAGAAAAAAATATTTTATTTAATTAATTTTTATATAATTAAAATTAATTTTATGTATTTAATTTTGTTTTACAATTTTAATTGATTTTTATTTGTTTAATTTCTAATTAATCACTAAATTGATAAGAACCTAAAAAGACCCTCACTTTCATTTCATTAATTAAAATTAATTTTAATTGGTTTTTACTTAATTAAATTAATATTTTAATTATTTAATTAATAGGTAATAAGAACCTGAAAAAGACCCTCAAACATTTTATTTAATAATTTTATTTGTTTGATTTTATTTAATCATAATTGGTTTTTATTTAGTTAATTCTAATTCATCAATATTTTAATTAATTAGTAATAATCAGAAAAAGACCCTCAAACATTCTATTTAACTAAAAATTAATTTCATTTAATTTTATTTAATCAAAAATTGTTTTTAATTAATTAATAAGCAATAATAACCAGAAAAAAATTTATCCCAATATTTACACATGCATGCAAACTGCAGGAGCTCAGCTCCTTGCAGGGCACTTAGCAACTACCTTGCAAACTGTAGGTGCTGAGGTCTTTGCAGGGTTAGCATCTGCAGTATCTGGTTTTTGAAAGGCCTCAGGGATTGAGCAAATTATTAAGACATGTTGGCATCCTTCAGTCTCAGAAGACTATGGTACTGCGCTCTGAATGGTGGTTCTGGAACAGTGTCCTCTCCAGTGCGTGGAGCCTGGGTATTTTATAAGTATTATAAAATACCTGTATAAATACCTGTATATACGTATATAAAGTAGATATGGAGGATAGATTGTTACCCGTGTGGCAAATCCCCCCTCTCCATGTTGCTGGAATGGTCCAACGGAAAGGAAGAAGCCAATACGGTTGGTTCACAGGAGTTGCCAGAACATGACTGTTGTTCAGCCATGAACTTCCTCAGGGACTGCGGCTCTGGATTTTGCCTTGAGGTTGACTCCTGAAGCCTTTTCCATAACTAGATGTTGCCACAAGGCAGTGGAGGTTTGGGATCAGTTTTTCTTCTCTCAGATGAGCTGCCTTCCCAGGCTATCAAGTCCCATCTATCTGGTGGCTGTTTAGTCACCTCTTACAAGTACAGCCAAACTGAGGGCCTATTCTTATCCCCCAGCCCCCAGGAGAATAAGTGTTTTTTTTTTTAATAAGAACATTTTAATAAGAACATAAGAGCCCTGCTGGACCAGGCCATAGGCCCATCTAGTCCAGCTTCCTGTATCTCACAGCAGCCCACCAAATGCCCCAGAGAGCACACCAGAAAACAAGAGGCCTGCATCCTGGTGCCCTGCCTTGCATCTGGCATTCTGACATAGTCCATTTCTAAAATCAGGGGGTTGCACATACACAACATGGCTTGTAACCTATAATGGATTTTTCCTCCAGAAACTTGTCCAATCCCCTTTTAAATTCATTAGCTGATCTTTCCTTCACCCTTTGGTGACCCACCACTGGGTCCCAACCCAGAATTTGGGGAACCATGGATCTAGACTTGTACAGTATGCTTGTGTTGGCACAAGGGTAATCAAATCTGAAACGTTATTATGTTACATGTTTTCCACAAATTTGATCTAGTATTAATTTTGGAGGTGGGTTTCATGTGGCTACTGCTGGAAAAAAAGGCAACTGGGGGAACATGATTTAGAATTATAAAATTATGCATGAGGTGGATAGAATTCTTTTCCCTCTCACACAACACCCAGAACCAGAGTACATCCACTAAAATTGAATATTGGGAGAGTTAGAACAGGCAAGAGAAAATATTCACCCAGCATGTAATTAGTCTGTAGAACCCCTTGCCACAGGATGTGGTGATGGTGTCTGGCTAAGATGCCTTTAAAAGGGGATTGGAGAGATGTTTGGAGGAAAAGTCCATCATAGTCAACAGAAGTCCACAAACTACAATGGGTATATGCAACCATCTGGTTTTAGAAATATGTTATATCCCTGAATGAGATGCAATGGAGTGGCAACAGGATGCAGTTATCTTACTGTCTTGTGTGTGCTCCCCGAGACATCTAGGGGGGCAACTGTTCATGCAACAGCAGACGCTGGACTAGATGGGCCTTTGGTTTGATCCAGCATAGCTCTTATGAAAACTAGGGTGCCCAGATCCTAGCCCAGCATATATGGGGGTGGGGAGGGGGGGACCCTTAACTTGCTACGTTAATTCAAAACCAATCATATAAGTCAAACAAATTAATGGTTGCCTTCACCAGGGGCTTTATCACAACCACCTTGAAACACTGAAGTAAAAGAAGAAGCCTGTTTCAACCAGACCATTCTCTCACGGTAGGATGGGCTTCTGCTTTCTTCTCTGATAACACAGGCTAACACACATTTTGCTTCCTTAAACATTACACCAATTCCTGGGTATATTTGGGGTGCAGATTCCAAAAATGGCATCCGTTTTGCCCGATCATGTCTAGGTCTAGAGACATGGCATAGCCTCTTTAGTGAATGGTTCAAGCAGCTTCCTCATGAGGAATGCTATGCCATGTCTCTAGAATTAGACATGATCGGGCAAAACGGATGCCATTTTTGGAATCTGCACCCCAAATTCATATCAACCACCATAAAGTTTGGGAAAAACTTTTCTGACCCTCAATTTTGTAGGCCTGTGTAATAAGATTGCTATAACATTGATCTGTGGAACCCTTTACACTTCTGAAAATTATTGCAGAACAAAAGAGCTTGGGTCCTATTTATAAATTTCTACCTTTAGAATTGAAAACTAAATAAAAATAAAATTTTGTATTTTTTCCAAAACACATTTTATTTTTAGTGAGAAAAGTGGCATTATTTTATTTACATTTTTGCAAAGTTCTTTAATGTCTGGTTTACTACCATGAGAAAAGCAGGCTTCCTACGAGAGGCAGTGAAAACATTGTGTGCATGCAGTTTAACCCTCAATATTGGCATTAAAACATATAGGAACAGGGCTTGCAGAATAATTATTTTGGGAAGAGCAGGCTTGTGATACAAGCTACTTGCTAAGGAACTTGCTTTCAAATAAGTATGACTCAACTGCATCCACAGCTGTTCATGAAGATAGCCTCAAAGGATCCCTCCCAAGGCACTGAGAGAGAACAGGATTTGAGCATGCATAGGGCAAGCTGTGCAGGTGCTTGCAAGTAAAGTTGGTTTTTATTGATTCTTGCTCTGAGAAGGAAGAGCCATACTCCTCTCCTTGCTAGGAAGACTTTTCCTGTCACTTCTGTTAACAGGCAGCAGTTCCTGCCTGCCCTCTTTTACAGCACTCCTTCCCCTTTCACATGGACTCTAGAGAAGATGAGAGCAGGAAAGCGACCCTGTGAGCTGGCGCTTGCAAGACCTGTTCCTTTCCACCCTTGCCTAGTCTGTTGAACTCCTTGCCACAGGAAGTAGTGATGCATCTTGCCTAGATGCCTTTAAGAGGGGATTGGACACATTTCTGGAGGAAAAGTTCATTTCATGGAACCCTGTTTGCACATCGAGAATGCCATTACATCAAGCTGCAACTATTTGTGACTTCCTGAAATGAAACAAATGCTGAGAAGCGATACACCCTGAGAGGTAATTCAAATAATCCAAGTCCAGATCAAATATATACATTTTTAATATCTGAAATATTTACATGGTGGAACCTTTATATGATCCCATTTGTTAAGAACAGTTCTCGGATGTCTTCTTATAATGCAAGAAATCATTAACACAGGGTCACAGTTATGCCTTCTAAATAAGTCAACCTGTATCCTTCCCATTAAAGAGATATCAGAGAAGCAGTACTAAAAAACTGAGACAAGTTTTGCTTCCTGGAAAGTACTCATCCTGCAATAGAAGGCCCATAGCATACAGTCTTTTTACTTATGTATGAGATTTAAAAAATGAAGTTTACAGTACATTGTTATTTATACCACATCAGCATATGTATAAAACCCATAGAGTAAGAGGGCAGGAAATATCACCCTTTATCAATCCAACAGACAGGTTACAGTACAAAAAAGAATAAAGTCACAGCCAACTTGATGGCTTACATAAGAACAAATTTCTCCATCGTTCAAAAACATATGATTTAGCATTGTAAACTGTTGTGCTCAAGTTACATCTTTATACCTTTTCTTTCCACAAGTATTCCAGACTGGCATATGAATTTTCTTTTAAATAAAACAGCACATGTTTAATACACCAGGTCTGCCTTAGGAGGAGGGCTATAGTCAAATAATTTTGTGCACTAGTTTTTGTTTTTTAAAAAAACAAACTATGTTATGTATGAAGTTGTGGTATGAGCTGAACAGAATAAAAGGTTTCCTGTAATGAATGAGCAGGAGGGAGTAACTTTACAAGGATGTTTAAGTTAATGCAATTCCACCATGTTTCCTACAGATTCATCTAGAAATAACACAAAGTTCAACAAGGGAGAAAGTTCATATCCATGCAGATGAGAACTCTGTGCCAGCAAAATGACTTCCATCCATTTTTAGAATTTCAAAGTTTATTCCCATCTTTTAAATGGGGAAGGGAAAGAAGAGGTTGATGCGTGTACACAAAATTCAGTTATTTTGGTATGTAGTAAGCGCAGATTTTTCTAGGACATGGGTCTTCTTAATATTTACAAGAAACGATTTAAAAGATCATCAATGTCAGCATACTGCAGTTGCACTTTATAAACCATACCTGTAACTGTACATGGCAAATGAAAAAAACAACCAATGCAGGATTTAGATAATTACAACCAAGGAAGCCAAGAAGTGGGAGAGGGGGTCTCAGTGTAAGAGGATAAAAAAATTCACATTGTCTATGTTTAAGAAAAAAACACGTCTCACAAATGTCTGAGGACAGAGAAATTTCAAAGTTCTTCAATGATGGGGAAAAAAAGTTGAAATGGTACCCTAATAACCAAAAGAGGATTCTTTATTTCACTAGACCAATCTTTTTCGCTTCTGTTTCATATATCAATAATCTCCACATTTTTACTATAAAAACTTCAGCTTCTTCATCAAGTACCTGCAAAGAGATGAAAGAGAATCAGGTTTGGTATTATCATTAAAAAGCAGGTTGCATCCCAAGTGTTTCTTCTGTTCAAAGACAAAGCTCTATTTGTGCAAGAGGGGAGGAACAATTGTTGCCAATCTCCCTTTCACTCTACAGCCCACTTGTACCCCCAAATATCTGCTCTCGAAGGTCCCCCAACTCTCAGAAGTAGTTGTTCAGGGACTGCAGAAGGAAACTGGAGAAAATCCTCCATCCTGAAACTGGTAAAAATTCTCTGCCCCCCCTACAGAAAACAGAGCTCCTTCTGAAAACTGAAGTACTTAGGATACAACCCAGTACCACAAGACTCTTTGAAAGCATTTGAAAGGAAGTTTTTTTTTTTTTTTTTTTTTAAAAAGGTATTTGTAAGAAGCTTCCAAGTTTACATAAATTAGAAATTCTGGATTTGGCATTTTCCCCTTTATTTACCATAGCAACATCATCCAAGATGCTTTGTGGTGAACTGTGAGCCATAACCTGAAAGAGAGATGCAGAGAAGTTGAGAAAGCAGCATTCGAAAGGTTCTAAAAAAAAAATATCGCACATTTGCTAAACAACAATGGTATTATAGCACTTGCTAACAAAACTGTAGCAGGAAGTAAACTGACAAAGCAAACTGACAAGCAAATCTCTCAAAAGCCAGACAATTGCTTTTTTATTTAAAAGTTACCTTTTTCTTTTACAAATCCAACAGTAAGTACATTACCCTTGAATTATTTTAACCCAGTTCAGTTAATCTGAGATGGTTAAGGAGAGGACAAATGCAACCTGTGTTGCCCTGTCTCAGGCTCGGACACTGTTTGGCACTATAGTTGCAGCAGACCACCGTTCCCAACATATTACAAATGCACAAAGCTCTAGCTCAGTGATTTCCAAACTTTTTAGCATCAGGACCCACTTTTTTGAACAACACTATTGTAGCAATTTTCAGTCTTTTTCATCTCATGACACACTGATAAGGCACTAAAATTGTCAAGGCACACCATCAGGTTTTGGACAATTGTCAAGGCACGCGATGCTGTCAGTGGGGGACTCACATGGCCCTACTAATAAATGACCTTCCCTCAAATTGCTGTGGTGCACTTGTGGACCACTTGAGGTGCACCAGTGTGCCATGGTACAGTGGTTGAAAATGGATGCTCTACCGGGGCCCACCTAGGTTAACCAGATTTTTAAAAAAGGTCTAGAAAGAAATTTTTTTTTTAATAATCAGAAAAAGATCCTTAAACATTTATCTCCCTATATTTACAGGTGCCTGCAAACTGCAGCAGCTGAGCTCTTTATAGGGTAATTAGCAGCTACAGTATCTGATTTTTGAATAGTCTCAAACCTTTTGAGCAACTTAGTTAGCTGATCCATCACCCTTTGGCGACCCATCAAAAATCAGATCGCGACCAACCATTGGGTCCTAACTCAGTTTGGTAACCACTGTCCCAGATATTGGGGTGCACACTACCATCACCATTTGACCCTGCAGTTTTACTGATACCATCAAATAAAAACTAAAAAACCCAGAATATGCTCTACATTAGGGCACAGAACACAACACACAACATGTATGTGTATTTTCCAATAGCTTCTGTGAGTAATCATCATAAAATGGAAATATAGTCAGGGAAAAATATAGTACATTCCACCCAAAAACATGTTTATAAGATAAAGCTACATCCACCTTTGAGCAAACAAAGTCTACTAGTGTTGCTTCTTCTTCACCAATATATTCTATTATTTTCTTGTTGATCCATGGTCTAATTCTACGTTCCATTAAAGTCTAGGAAAAAAAGGAGAATAATTTCAGATACAATTACACCTTTCAGTTATTGCACCATACAACTTTTTCATCCTTTGCGTGGAGTCCAGTGCCAGCCAGTGGGTTCAATCTGAACATTTTCTTTCATTCGCAGAAGAAGCACCATTCGTGCAAAAGGCAGAAGGACAATTTTCATCACTTTCTTCTTCCCTCTGCAGCCCTTGTAACCACTAAAAATGTGTTCTGGAGGGTTCTGGGAACCTCAGGAACACATTTCTGGGGAGTACAAGGAAGGAGCAGAAGTAACAGAAAATTGGTTATTTAATTGGTTTAAATAATCCTCTCTCCCCCTGCGGAAATGGAGCCTCCTGTTGGTGGAAGAAATTTGCTTTTTAGCAATAATCCAAATTAGGACTGTAAGTGTATAAGGATTTTGTATCAGTAAATAAAACAAGTAAAAACCTTGAAATTGTAATTGGACAATTTCAATTTCAAAAGTAAAGAGGTGGACAGACCTCTTTACTTTTTGAAACTATTTTGGTTCTATTACCAAATAGAATTGTATTGTATTACTATAATACAAAATGAAAAAGGATTAAAATGGGTTTATACAATCATAACTTGTATTAAACTACTAATTATTATTAAGATTATATTTGAAATAAGTACAAATGGTCCGCATCTTATGCAAGGGTTATGTTCTGATATTAGTGTATAGAGATAAGACTGCTTAGTCGAAACTCCCTGTCGCAAACTTAAGGGGGGTTTGGGATGCTCAGAGTTCTTGGTTCTCGAACCCTAAAGCCTTCAAGGCCCCCTGTTCAGTAGTTCTGCCACCACCCTGTACGCGCCAGTGTCTCAGACCAGGGACACTGAGACCCTCTAGGCTTAATTCTATCCCTTGCAAGCACTGAGTGCTTTCTCCAATTAAAACTTCAGTCCTCAAGTTACTAGACCTCAATGAGCACTTGTTAGCTTGCTGAATGGCTAAGCAGGATTCTGAACCTTTGTCCCCAACAGACAATGAAACAACTTAGTAAAATAGATTTTAGTTTATTAAGTACATAAGGTTACATAAGTTGGTAAATGCTAGAGGCATAAACATCTAGGAAACATATCAGCAATAAAATAATAAAGCTAGCTGGCTATCTCTATTAATACCTATCTCTCACCTGGGTCAGTTACTCTTGTAGATCTCTTAGCTCCAGGCTACCTGTGAGGCCAGATGCCCATGTTGGACAATGGAGCTCACAGCGTGCAGGATGTTGCACCCAAAACCTCTGTCCAAGAAGGAACCGGACACACCCCTTTGGGCCTCATTATTATACTTCTTATGCTAATAGTACTGATGTGACTTCATACTTATTTAGAATGTCCAATCAGAAACTTTTGAGGACAGAACCTTCTCGAAGTGGGCCTGGTTGCTAGCCCTCTTAGTTCTTACCCCTCCCAACTTGAGATCCACAGCTGCATTTCATCAGCTTGATAAGGCACCATTCTGTCTGCAAAAGTGCTACATTCCAATGGGTTGTAATTCTTGTTGTCTGTCCTTTCTGGCCAGCAGAGGAGAGACAACAATCTTTGTGTTTGTTTACTCACATTCTTGCAGCTAGGAACTGCTAGCAACTTCTCTGTTACTGACTTAGTTTGGTTCAGGCTCCACATGCTAACCAAGGCCTATCATGTACATATTCACGACACTCCCTTAAATCTAATACATACTGTCTCTTTGAGAATGAAATTCACCATATGAGAGACATGCAGGAACTGAAGGAACAGCAGCTTCATTCTTTCATTTCAGTCTTGCTCTGGGGCATAAACAGTTTAAGTTGAATGGCTGGTGTAAGCTGAATCACCTTGACTATTTAAATTACTGGTTCTCTCTCTCTTTAGGGGGTAGGGGCAAGCAAGTATACTTGAACTTGCACAAGTCAATGTGTGAGATGTGGGCTGACTGAACATGCATTAATAAGAGCTATCCCACCAGAGGAGCTCCCCAAGTTCCCTGAAAAATCACTCCTGGGGGTTGTGGGACTCTCAGGAAAGGTGTGAGATGCAGGACGGAAGGGTCACAGACAAGTGGAACCCCCCCCCCCAAACCATGCTGAGGGAGGGTCCATAAGTGGAGCACTGTTCACAGAAACAGTTTGCAGAGACTTCTCCCTCCAAACTCAGTCTCCTGCACCACACTCCATACTGTTCGCAAAGATCTCCCGACTCTCTGGAATGGTATTCCATGGGGTTTGGGGAGCTGTTGGGAAAGGTACTTTGCACTCGTACAGCTGCACAAACTCTCCGTAGGATACAACCTAATGACTTACAGATCACACTCAAAGACTATGTAAAATTTCACACTCACTGAATCCACAATAGACCAGTCAAGAGGATAAGCAAAGAGCTCTGGTTTGGCTGTGGGTATTTTCTCAATTAGACTCTTAATGTGTTTGCGCTTCTCTTCAGTATTGACATTGCCTTTGGAGGAGGCCTTGTCTTCATCGCCATAATCCAAAGGCACCAATTTCCTTTTTCGGGGCATGTCATCACTGTCTTCATCTTCAAACTTATTGAACACACTGTCCACAGTGAGCTTCTTTCTTTTCACAGCATTGGGTTGGTTGGGACTATTGCAGGCACCTACAATATAAAAGGCATCTAAAATTATTTCATTCTGATACACCTAAGCACCAATTATCCTGGAAATTCTGCAGAATTAAAGGTAAGTTTTCAGAATTAGAAGATAATATGAACAAATTAAAAAGATGAGAGAAGAAAGATCAGTTGTGAAGCAAAGAAACCAGGGTTAAACTTTTTTCCTATTCTGTAATTTACTAATTTATTGTACTTCTCCTGCACTCAAATTAATCAACAGTCAAATATTGGAAAGGTTTGAAGGGGGAGGGCAAAAAACACAGACATTTGCTTACGAATTTTCAGTGTGGCAAGGCTGTAGAGCAGCTTCCTATCTTTTCTGTCCAAATACTCCAAAGGGGAAACAAAGAGCAAAAATAAAACACACTTGCCCAATTTGAGACTAAGTCCTATTTTTGGCCTATATTCTTCTGGCTGCTGCTGATCAGGTGAGTTTTCATGTGGGATAATGATGCCACAGGGAGATTCATCTCCAGGGGTGTTGGGAGTTGCATTGCCACTTGCTGAAGAAACAGATGGAGCAGAGCTGATGGGTCGAAGGGTTGGTTTAAGGCAAGGTTTTTGCTCTGGCTCTTCTTCCTCTTCTTCGGGTTCTTCCCTCTTCTCTTCTTTTTCTTGTTTTTCTTCCTCCTCTTCCTCAGATTCCGGTTCCTGTTTGGTTTGCGGCTGTCTACGTCTTTCAGCTTCTTGCTCCATCTGTGGAAAAAGAGGAAAATTCATTGAATAAGTAAAGTGTTACGAAACCAAAATTGTGGTCTTGTACAATTACCTTCATAAAACAGATCCTTTGAAAAATTAAATAGGTTAACAAGTCAAGTTGTTCCCATACAAGAATAACCCTAATTAACACACCTTTAAAAAGCCCAGTTATATTTGTATTTGTAAGAAATAATTCAGATTAACAATATTGTGATATATAAAGACATTCTAAAAGTGGAGAGTGGAGAACCTGTGGCCTTTTGGGGAACCAGTTGTGGCCTTTTGTGTATTTGTACACAAATACTAAATGTGCCTTTTGTTTCATGACAGAACACCAAATTCAGGATATTTTTTTGGGGGGGGGGGGTAACTTTTATTCTTTTCTGTCAGTGGATGCTTGGTGATTGGTGAACTGGCAACCACCCAGTGACCCACATCACAGGCCTAAGAGCTTCTTAGGGAAAGAAATGTAGCATGTTAAATAAAAATGTATGTTTTTTCTAGTTAAGAAAAATAACGAATTTTATAAAAAATAAATAAAATGTGGCCTAATATAAAAAGGTTCCCCACTTGCAGTAAACCTAAAACAGCTCTCCACAAGAGCATGAAAATAAATCCAGGACATGTCAATGGAAAGGTAAATTACAAATCTCTAGTTTACCAACCTTCAACTAAGAAAACCAGTGCATGTTCCCTTTGCCACAACAGCAGTCTCTTACCCTCTGCAACTCTGCATCTGGATCTGGGTGTCCTTCTGCCAGAAGGCGTTGCCTAATTTCTTCCAACTCTTCCTTCTCTCTTTTCCTATCCCGTTCATCTGCTTCCATTTCTTTCTCTCTGTCTCGCAATCTCTTCTGCAGAGCACTTCCCCTGTAACATGCATTCACAGTTGGCTTACAAATTCTTGCAACAAGTTTCCCTATTAACATTCACCAAAAGAAAAACACACTATGAAGTCTTATATTTCATTCTCTGAATTCCAGAGAGAACCTTTCTGGACTGAGCAGTAGTTGTCCACCTGCTTCTTAGAATCTTGATTGTTAACAGAAAATGTCATGAAAGAATACCAACTTTAAATCAATTACCATATTCTGTATTTATCATAGCTTTCAAATGACAAAAAACTTCCTTATGCTTCCAATAGAAACTTATTTGAATTTACTGGGTGTTTTTCACTGCGGTTCATATTTACTGGCATTTGTTTACTGATTAATCTTATCTTTATTACATTTTCTAAAGGCTTCCAAATTATACATCACAGCTTAGCAAAACACACATCACAGAACTGGAAAATACCTACAAGTTCAAGTCCAACTCCCCAATCCAGGAAGTCTACACCTGCAACATCTCTGATGGATGGCTATCCAGCCTCTGCTTAAAAACCTCTAACAATGGAGAGTCTACTACCTTCTGAGGCAGACTTGTTCTATTGCCAAACAGTTCTTGCTGTCCAGAGAAATGAACAAATCCACTCCATCCTCCGCATGACAGCACCTCAGATATTTGCATAGTTACCATGTCACCTTTTAACCAACTCTTCTCCAAAGGAAACTTGCCCCAAATCCTCAAACCTTTCCTCATAGCACTCCAGCCCCCTCACCATCTTAAGTTGCCCAACTCCAAATCTCTTCCAATCTCAAGTGCCCAGACTACTGCTATCTGAAATTGTAGTATTACTATAAACTGGTAGTACTGCTTTTCCAACAAGTACTAATCAATGGCTTCCTTTCAGCATGCCACAGGGCTCTGTCTTGGTGTTGTTTTTGTATGATGTTTTTATAAATGATTTGGCTGAGGGCATCAAATGTGTAGATGATACAAAGCAGGGGGAGAGTAAGGGATAGCTAACACCACAGAATTCAAATCTGTTTTGACAGACTCCATCAATCCAATGGAAACAGATGTAAAGTCCAGCATGTAAGTACAAATAAAAAAATCACAGGTACTAGTACTTGATGGGGAACACCTGTCATAGTAGCAGCATATGTGAAAAAGAACTAGGTGCCAGAATGGGATACAAGCTGAATAAGAACCAGCAGTGTGCTGCAGGTGCAAAAAAAAAATAAAAAAATGATGTAATGTTGGGCTGTGTTAACAACCTAGAATCCAAATCATGAGAAGCAATCATCTGGTTCTGGGCACCACATTTTCAACATGGATGTTGATAAGCTGAAACAGGTTTAAAGGAGATGAGGGGCATGGAAATAAGTTCATATGAAAAAACAGTTACAAGAATCTAGACTGGAGAAGTGAAGACTATGCGGAGATATGACTGCTATCTTCAATTATCTGAAAGGCTGTAAAGTGAAAGAAAGGAAGGACTTACTCTCTATGCCTCCCAAGGGCTAGAACCAACAAACTGAAACTACAGAAAAGTAAATTCAGGTTAAACATGAGGAAGAATTTCCTAATTGTAAGAGCTGTAGCAGGCTCACCTTCATTGGAAGTTTTCAAGCAGAAGTTGGACAGCTATTTGTTAATGCTGTAGTAGTTGCCTGCACTGAGCAGGTGGTTGGACTAGGTGATTTACCACCAAAGTCCCTTTCAACTCAAATGATCAATGATTGATGAATTATGTATGGATTTTATAATCTATGATTTTATGGAGTGCAGATTGGTCATCAAAAGCTTCTTTGGAAAGTGGATGGAACATTGCCCTTTCATGCAAAGGGTCCTTCTGCTGGAATGGAAAGAGTCCTTCCTTTTGCTTGAGGAAGGGGTTTCTAGCAATGGACCGTGCTCCAAGACATCTTATGATACCATATGAGCCTGGACAGAACTGACTAAACATTAAACTAAACAAGAACCATTACATTGCTGTATTCCACTGTTGGGACTGGCAAAACGTAAGATCGGTCGTGGGAAAATGCAGAGGTACTCAGCCATCATCAATTTTTCTTATATTGTGTGCCTCATTGGAGTATGTAAATTATTTCCTTCATCACTATAGCAGAACACACACTTTCCTGTTAACACGTATAGCCTTTTCACCCAAGAGAAATTTAATGAATCTAGAGACAAACAGCTGATCTGCTTCAGCGATACACAAAGCATACCTGTAATATTTTGGATCATCTCTGTCATCATCGTAATCTTCTAAAAATTCTTTTAGACGTTTAGCTTCTTTTGCCTATAAAAATCAAAAACATTTAATATCTTTCATCTTAATAAAATGGGGTTTTTTGATACTATTTTTCCAGGTCACCATCCTTGAACAGAAACTACTAAACAGAAGGTTTTCTCTACTTGAAAGATAGCACACCCTTGCTTTGTTTTAAGTATCAGTATTGGTTTGTTTTCCCACTGACTGGGGTAGTACTGCTTTCTTATAAGCTACTGAATACCCTGACACATTAACTTCCCAGTCTTTTTTCGGTCTCTCCCCCTCCAACACACAGGACTGGAAAGACAGTGATTGAAAGTTAATATTTCTTAGTGAGCCAAAGGGATTATTTTTGTGAAATGCTTGCTATTGAGTTGACTCAAGTAGACTAAAAATTAAGGCTAGAATCTGAAGAATCACATAATTCTGCATGTGGGCATGTGTTTTAGCAGCTCCTCAGGCCACATGGCAATCTATTTGTGAAACTGAGAAGCAGTCTTATAGCTTTTGTGGATGTGTGTGTCGGTATGTTCAAAAAAAGAAAAATGCTGGTGGCAAAGGATGGCAAAAGCCAAGTGTGCAATCTGTTAAGTCTCAAGATGATGATTCAGGAAGCTCTTTGCAGACAAACTGAGTTGAATTTTGGCCAATGAAAAACATAAGTATACTGCGATTCAGAATCCATGGGCAGTTTCCCTGTGAAACTATAAGCTACCAGTGATAATTTAAATCTGTCTCTAGAGCAGGTTAAAACTCACAGGGCCCATATAAGCAGACAGCAGATAAAAAACAAAAACATAACAGCCATATTAGCAAAGCTTGAGATTAATTGTACCCCTGCTAGCTGGGCAAAGGGGAATCTTTTAAAGCGGCGGTTCTCATATTAGGATGGAGAGAGCAATTAACCCTATTCCCTAATCCCAGCATAGTTTCTCCCTTGTGTATATTTTAAAATTGTGAGCTCCCTTGGGGACAGGAACCATCTTCACGCACTCCTTTTCCTATGCCAGTCACTTTGGAAACTATTCTATTGAAAAGCAGTACATATGGCTTTAAATAATGCACAAAAGTTTGATTCCAATACAAAGCATTTCTGAATTTTCACTTTAAAAACAAACAGCTGAGAAGTAGGTAGATTGCAGCAATACAATAAAAGTGGTGAGCACTTTTGTATGCACTACAACTTTCCAATTTTCTTGCAGCTGTATAACTACTCAGATATATGCTTACTCTCAAGCATAGATTTTGGCCCTAATCATTACACTGGACAATGCATAATTTGCCTCTGAAATGAAAATTGCTAATCTTTAGTAATTTCAATATCCTGAACACAGAAACGACAATGAAATCTGTCAATTGGCTATAGTTTAGGAGAAACTAAATGCATGGCATACATAGGTGGTGGGAATAACAAGGACATTTACCAGGAACTGTCTACTGTGAATTTCTCACAAACCGTAGGCAATTTTGCATTTTCACTGTCATATTCATATCCAGCACCTCTAAAAACAATAAGGAATGACTAATTTTGTGGACAGTGTTATTTGCTGACATTCCATTTTAGGATACTAACACAT
Organism: Tiliqua scincoides; assembly: GCF_035046505.1. NCBI lineage: Eukaryota > Metazoa > Chordata > Lepidosauria > Squamata > Scincidae > Tiliqua > Tiliqua scincoides. The sequence continues at coordinate 17,732,141 of NC_089821.1, forward strand.
AGGAATAGAACATACTTCACAATGCTGGTATTGTCTGCCTGCACAGAGATTCTGCCACTGAGGCATTTCATGAAAGAACTGCAAGTGTCTTGAAACCCTTACCATTTCCCTTCTTCTTTCTTCTTCCCTCTCAGCTTCTTTTTCATATTCTCTAGCTTTCTTCCGTTCTCTGATCTCCCAGTTTTTAAGACGCTGAAACAAAATAATCTATTTACTTTTCATGTAAAGTCTAGCTTTACATTTGAGAACAGCAAATTTACTCACAATCGAAAGCCTTTAATTATGTCAACGTAGAATTCTGCTCCATTGAACACCAATTCTGTAGAATGTTTTGAAACTTGTTGAAAAATTTAACAAAGTATTAGAATGCAGACAGCGCTCAAGACTTCTATCATAAAATACATACCCTAAAACTCACTCTAATTAAAGAGTTAAGGGGTTTGATCCTATTGGTCTTGAAAAAGTTCTTTTAGCAAGTCAGGGATTTTCTGCCCCCTCTATCCTTCCACTGAAGTCATTCAAGTATGAGTAACTGTTGGAAACTCATGGCATGTGGGTCTACACCTGAAACAGGAATTCATTGAAGCAGCAGGCACCTCTCCCCCACATGAGTAGAAGTACCTTCCTTTGGTGCTAGGGTCCCTTTGAATCCAACCCATAAATTAGAAATGCCTCCACAGATACCTCTTGATAAGCAGCTTCCTTTTCACGCAGCTTCCTTTCCAGTTTGCGCCGCTCATAGGCATCTTCTTCATCCTCTTCTCTATCCCTTTTCTTGTCCTTTTCTCGTTCCCGCTCTCGTTCTCTTTCCCTTTCCCGCTCTCGTTCCCGCTCTCTTTCCCGTTCCCTCTCTCGTTCTCTTTCCCGTTCCCTCTCTCTGTCTCTGCTTTTCTCTCTGTGGACAAATATCACAACAAATTACTAACAGACATAATTTTCAACATTTAAGAATGTACTGCCGATGATAATATCCAATTAAATTTAACTTACAAGAAGCTCTCACATCAAATGACACTTTAAAAAAAAAAACTGATTTACAGCCAACTCACTGAGTAAAGCTCAAACTTCTGTTATTTTTTCATGTTAGCCACACTCTTGCGTGTGTGTTGTCAGTAGACAAATTTCCTTCTGGCAGTACACAATACATCTGCTGGCTTCACATTACTACAGAACGATTAGTATGAGTGTGACTTTACTGACTGACAATCCATATGAATCGGGCTGTGGAACAAGGCATTGGTGCAAAATAATATCTGATACACCAACACCCATGATTCATTGTATGTTGATCTTTTGAAAGACGGATTATAGTCAAGGATTATATCCCTTGGAAAACAAATATAGCAAAGTTATTAACAAGCACTCATCATAGTGTAGTAATATTTACCTAGATCTGCTACGATCTTTATTGCGATCCGAACTTCTTTCACGGTCTCTGTCCCGATCTCTTTCCCTGTCCCGGTCTCTGTCTTTAGTACGGTCCCGATCTCTATCCCGTTCTCGTTCACGCTCCCGTTCTTTCTCCTTCTCCCGTTCACGCTCCCTCTCCCTCTCTCGTTCACGCTCCCTTCTCTCTCTTTCACGCTCCCGTTCCCTCTCTCTTTCACGCCGTTCTTTTTCAATTTCTTGTCTCTCTTTCTCTTTTTTGCCTTTTTCCTCCTCCAATTTCTAGAAACCAAGAGGATTTTGAAAATTAATTGGAAGTTATAGTTGGAGGCCCCACCCCACCACCATTCACAACACCCAAGGCTGGTAGTGAGCATGTCAAAGTCACCAATACTTTAACATTTAAATATTAAGTAGTTTGCTTTCATCTCATAAGAATGCAAAATTCTGATTTCAATAATAAGGCTAGATTTCGTGCAAAAAGCATATATAGTTTCTCACACAAACCAGCAACCTCCAACCTCGGCCCTAAGAGCAATGCTTGCTTTTTATATACTTAACGTAGAGCATTGCCTGTAACAGTTCACAGAACTACTGACCCCTAAAAGACAGAAGGAAACTTCAGCACAAGCAAGCTGAAATTTTAGCTGACAAGTGTTTATCCTGTTCATCTATGCAGATAATTTAGGACCACGCTAACAGGGACAAAACAGCCAAAGACTGCATACAAAATGCAGCTAAACCAAATTCATCTTATATAAGCATTGGAAGTAAGTTATCTCAGCTGCAGTGGCATATATATCTAGAATTGTTTAGAGGGGTACATTTTCCCCAACCACTATAACTTCTTTCCCCTCTCCCCAGATGTTTGTTATTGTTGTTGAAACAGACATTGCTGAAGTATCAGGCACAAAGAATGGGAGCCTCAATTTACTCTTCATAAAGAAGGGAAAAGGTTGGAAATCACATATAGGAGACAGATTAAAAAACTATCCAGTAGAGTTTTATGGAATTTGTATGAGTGCACTTTTAATTGAAAAATACATGCCCTATAACCAAAGTTCCTATAATGACAATAGAAAAATACTACTAAAATGATACATAAATCTATCCTTGGAAGCAATTGGTGAGTGTTAACTTACAGATGCTGTGCTAGGACATGGACCGCCAACACTGGATTAACCTTGCCTACAAGCTATATTTCTGGGAGGAAGAGCAAGTACATGGTTCACAAATAAAAAAAAGGAAACATATGCCAAATATCACCCTGATGGATGCCAAAATACTATGGGTATGATACCTCTGCATGCAGGTACTCTGCCAAGAGAAAGCCACATAATGCATATCAGAGCCTTGTTTTTCCTCCTCTCTCCCTTCTTGGTGCATGCAATCAGTGTATCAGAAGTTACAGGGAATAGGGGGCTTGCGCATGCCTCTCAAGTCCCTGCCTAGCCCACTCCCTCATGAAATGTGAACAGATTGCATTTCTTGATTGAGTGGAAGGTACAGGCTGGAGGGCTCATGGAGGCACACAGGAACCTCCCATTCCCTGCAATGGCCTGGTGCAGTGTTCCCATGCACTAGAAGGAAGGGAACTCAGCTCTGCTTTGCCTTATAGGGAGATCTTTGTGCATGGGCACAGCACCAGCATGAGGGAAAGTTCATGCCCCATTTTATGCAGTTGAGCAAGGGGAAAAGAACAAAATCAAACCACACAGGTTCACCCCACTTGGCACCATTTTTACCATCACTGCACTAAATTAAACTGGAACAATAAAGTGTGCATATATTTTTCTCTTAAAGCAAAGAATTAAGACAATGTTTAAAAAATCTTACCTGTCTGACAGTCTTCTGGTATGCACTCATGGGCCAGAGAACCAAAACAGGGTCACAGCAAAAAACAAGAGGTCAATATATCTAACCACCTTATTAAATGGTACTGAAATATAGGCAAGATGGTGTTAGATACACTGAACTCACAAAAGAAAAGGGGTACTCAAGAATACAGCTATTTTGAGGAAAAGGTGGAAGTACACAGATGCGGGAATATGGCAACCCAATTCTAAATGGAGTATTGTATAAATATGCTATAAATATCTAAATATTGTATAATTTCATCTAACATGGCATATTACTATATGCTATCTCAACTTTCAAACAGAACTTACCTCAAATTGTATACTTTTATAGAAAAGCTTATATCCTGAAATGGTTGATACTTACAATTATATTAGTTGTTCCAATAAAAGGGTCTTTGGTTAAGTTCCTAGATTCCCCCCCCCTTTAAAATTTCTTTTGAAGTAAAAAAAAAATCATAATCTTTTTCCTTTGCTGGGATTGCCTTGAAGGCTTTGTTTTAAGCTTCTCTTCTTTAAAAGCCAATCACGGGAATAATTGAAAATTTAAGTAAAAGGCTGCTTAAATGTAAATAAGGAGATGAAGTTGGAAATGAGATGGGAAAAGGATGAAAGATATGCTCATGTAATGGGAAGAGAGGATACATGGAAAAATCATAAACTCTTACCTGAGATTCTCTTCAGACTCATCTGTGCTGTAAATGGACGCCCCCTGCAATGCTGTACCCTAACAGTCTGATTATTGTTTTGTAAATTCTAACCAAAAAACATGCAAAGGTTCACTGCGCTCACTAGCCAGCCCCTTTTTAAAAACCCACCCAATATATGATGGCCATTTTATATTAGAATTAGTCCCATCTATTTTTTAATTCGAAATATCCCCCAATAAGACAGATCAAAGGCAATAAAATGCCCAATTGCTTCTGAAAAAGTGAAGCATTTTTTGTTTTTGTTTTTTAAACCACATTATTTTTTTAAATGTTTTAGACTTGATGGGGCTTGGAAATAAGATTATGTTTCACCACTGACCAGTTCTACACATCTTCTGGAACAGATATCCTCAGGTTCTCATTCCCATGTTATACTGGAATATTTTGCACTGCCAGCAATGTACATCCATTTTTGTTTTAAAGTTATATATGCAAATAAGCATGGCCCTGTAACCAGAGTACATTTCACCATTTTGTACCTTCAAACCATTGCATCAATATTAAACAAACAAAAAGCACTCATTTCAGGGGTGAACACTTCACTGGGAATGAAGTACTCCGGCCTCTGTGGGCTAAATTATTTCCTTAGAAGCTAAACACCAAGATACAGTGCATGCATTGTTTGTATTTCATCACCCTTACCACCCATCCCAACCAGAATGCATTCATAAATTCACATTACAGAAACGTCTGCAAGTGGGAACCCTGAGGTACAATTTGCAAACACATTTCCAAGCCAGTTACCCCTTTGCATATTTTTCTGAGGGGGCATCCATAAATAATAAAAAAAAACAGAAGCTCATACTTACATCCTATTCCATGTTACTTTCCAAGCTGTGTGTTTCATCTTGAATTAGTCACCATATGATCTCTATCATAATGGTGGGGGTCAATGAATAGATTAGCTTTATGGGAATTTACAGTTCTTCCATGCATCTAAATTGTGGTATAGTCTGGTAACCACTAACCTAATTTATTTTACCCCCATTCTCATCTCAGATCTGCTACATGAAATCTTTAAATTTAAGTTAAGCACTAGAGCTCAGTTAAGCATTAGAGCTCAGTAAAGCAATGATTTTGAATTATGTTTTACAGTTGCCTGGATATTGCAGCAACTGTTTTATACAAATAGCCCAGTTTAATTGTTTGGTCCTACGGCAATGATTTTAACTGCTTTGGATTAATTTTACAAAAAACAGGGTAGAAAGTTGTTGCTTTTTAAAAAATGTGTCCACGTTAACAGTAGACTGCAATGTAATTGTTATAAATTTTTTTAAAGTACAAACTATTAGATCACTTCAGTGGGAAATTGTCTGCTGGTTTTAGATACACATTGTGCCTATTATAAAAAAAGTTTAAGTGATAAGGCCATGTGCTGGTAAATTTTCTAAAGAGGGCAAGGGAAGGGACACTTGACTTTGTAAAGCTAATACTGTACAAATTGCAAAAAAAAAAAGACTACTACCTTGTGTGTATCTCTGAATTTACTGATCTCTCGTGATATCAGGTCCCTTTTGTCTTCTTCCATCTCTATAGCATTTATATCTTCCTACAAAAAAAAGGAGGGAAGGGGGAACAGGAGATAAAATATTAAAACCCATCTGTACAGACACAGGAGAACCAAAAGAAAAGCTGAAGGTTAGATGTTTTGTACCAGTCTTGTAAGAGATAAACAAAGGCCTTCTGCAGTACCAAACCTCACAGTCTGATGTTAAATGAATGAAAAAAAAATCAGATGGACACGAGTCACAAATCTGGTAACTAGCAGTAAACATAGTCATTGTTAAAGCCTACAATGTAAACGAACCTTGGTGATGAGTGGATAAGGTATCAGTGGGGCCACTGGAAATCTGCGGAAAATCTGCGGAAAAATCCACGGAGATTTTTTTTGTTTAAAAATAGATTGCACACTACTCTGAAAAAAAACAATGTTCTGTATGTTTGTAGAATAAGCAATATTGTATTGCTGTGACCACTGGTCTTTGACTCAACAAAATTACAGAAGAACCTCGCTAATTCTCCTTTTACTGATCTGCTTCTCAGCAAAGGTTTAATGGGTGCCACCTCACATGGGCAAGTCTTCATTTAAATTGCAGGACATTAATGTACTAGAAATGTTGCAAGCTAAACTGTGCTTGTTAATAAGTGGCCAGTACTTTTGGTGGTATTTTAAGTCTGGTTGTTTCTTACTCGCTAATTCGCAAAATTCAACAAATCTCAAAAGGGGATTCCCAATAGTTACTGCAAATTAGCGAGGTTCCCCTACATCTAAAATCAAGGGGAAGATTCCACTTGCCATTTCTTTCCCCACAATCCTGAATCTCCCACACCATTCCTCATCTTTTCAACCAACAGAATGGGCAAGGGAACCAACTGTAATTATAACATTCAATAAATAGGGCAACAGTGTCTCAAACCCAGAGTTTCACAGCACCCACCCCAATTTGGTACTCTCCCCCAACATGCACCATGCTGAGAGTCAACGATAAGGGGCGAGAACACACTCATCTCTCATCTGTATCCCTAGAAATTAAAGGTACACTTTCCCCTTTCCCAAGGAGTGGAAAGATAAGGGCACAGTTCTATGGTTCTCTGTTCTGATAAACCACACTAATTTAAAGTTCAGCTGAGTTAGGTCTGATTGTAGATCACTCTACACTAACAATATCAGAAGAGAAAGTTGAACATTCAGTTCTTGTAAACTTGATTTGCAAAGAGAAACCCTACCAGCACCCATGCCTCTCAAGACCATTGCATTGCTTGTTTATATACAGAAACACAATCTGTAGCATGGGTAAAATTAAGAGAGAGAGAATTTGTTTAAAAAGAGGTAGGGAATGCAAAAACTTCAGTGCAAGACTTAATCCTCATTGTAGCTGGAGGCTAAATATACAGGTGTGCTTTTCTTGCACAAGTCTTTCAGCACTACGCCTGCAGCCACAGCTGCTTTACTGCTGTTAACAATATAGTATAGAGGCAAAAAGGCAGCTTAGTATGACTGAAAACCCAAACCAAAATTCACCTCTGCAATTGAATAACGGAAATCACAATTTGTTTCCAAATCTTAGTCATATTGTTATTACTAGATTCTCCCCCCATGCAGAAATATTTCTTTAGCACAATCATTAGCAGAGTCATCCATAAAAAAATGGATTACAGAATCTTCTGCAAAATATTACATTTTTTAAAAATGGACAATAACTGGTTTAACAGCCAATATTATTAAACCATTTTAAAAGACAGCATGGCTTTCATCCCTCAAGGATAACAATGCGTCTTAGCTACTTGCACAAACATTAAAATAGGACAGTGATGAAGGTTCCAGGTGCAAGCAACGAGTCAAACTGTGGCCATAACATCAGTGCAAACCCCTTATGATCAGGTGACTCAGGTCAAATAAAGTGTCAAACATCACATGCCCTATTTTTAGGGCCTCAAAAGCATCTACCCATCTCAGAAAACAACCTGCAGTAACTTCAGTACATGTGTTTTAGAAGGGATGAAAGGTTGAATCAAACCTGCTGAGATTCAAACCTGTAGCTCCAAGTAGTCTAGGCACTGCGACCCTGGTATACACACCTACAACATCCACAGGGTTTGGCATCTAGAACTGATTTAATTTCAGTATGGAACATGAAAACTGCAGCTAACATCAAGGCTTGTTGATTTGTATTCTCATCAGATGCTTTGAGCTAATGTATTGGCAGAGGGTTTGGCCCTTATGTAGGGAGAGATGAAGTAAATCTGTTTGTGTCCAAAATCAAAACACATACGTCCTCCTTCTTTTCCTTCTTCTTCTTCCTGGGATGAGAGTCAGATTCTTGGGAGGGGGCATTGAGCTCGCTGGAATATTCCCGTATTAATACTTCAATGGCCCCTTTAATTAGCTGGTCCCTTCTCTTAGCTTCTTCATCAAGGGCTTCATCATCATCTGTTGTAGGTTCTGGCCTGGAGTTCTAGGAATCAACAACAACAACAAATTTTTGAAGTCAGCACATGGTATATGTAACAGTATCTAGAATAGTATCCAAAATCTACATTCACTGGTTATTGGTTATAAACGAATAGATCCTGAAAATGTTGCGTACTTAATGCCCTCTCAACTAATTTGTAACGGCAAATTTTGTTCTTTCACACGGGGATGATACACTGGAATTGAGGTAGAAATTTTACAAACTTCATTAGTGAACAGAAGTTGAAGTTATAGTAGGGCAGGAGAGACTGGTTAAGACTAGAAGAAGATGTTAATTCAGTAAGTTAATTCCAGCAGCTCACTTCAGACTTTGTCATTGGAAGCTCACAAACCTAACAAGCAACGAAACTAAGTATAGAAGTCTTAAGCCATAAGACTAAAACAGAAAACATTTCATACAATATAAATTCCTAGCTAAAGAATACCTGTCCTATAACATACAATCTCTTTAGAAATATAAATAACTTACGGTGGATTCAAAGTGCATTTTTAAATGCAGTAAATGCACAAAGATAGTGAAGCAATTTGACAATTCTACTGTGAGTCAGCAATCATGGAAGTGTCTATGCAGTATGGTCAAGCAGTATTCTTCAGTGAGAAAAGCACATGTGGCCACACTGTACAAACACACTATTAGCCACTTCACACGTTAACAAGTTTCTACAATATGAAGCTGCCCAATACCAAGTCAGACAACTTAGCTCAGGGCTTTTTTTCTCTTCTCCAATTGACTCTCCAGGATTCTCAGGTTGAGGTATTTCCCATCACATGCTATCAAATTCTTTTAAACTGGAGATGGAAGACTGAATTTATGGCTTTCTGCATTCACAGCATTGCTCTACCACAGCTCCTCTCCACAGATGATCAAATGTAGAAAATGAATTTCAGCATGTAGGTCATGCTGTACAGTGACCCCACATGAATGCAAACGACTGCTCTGTACATGTTTATAGACCAAGACGTTTCCATGCTTTTTGGCAAGTATCACTTTTGTGGATACCGCTGCAACCAGAGAAGGCTGCTGTGCATTGGCCTGAGTGATTAGTTGCAAAGTTATCCTTGAAGAGGAAAAGACTTTTCCAGTTTGTGCTGCCTTTTGAACTCTGCACTCTGAGCTCAACTTCCACTTCTTTTCAAGAATCAGGCTGGTGCACAGCTATGCCTTGCTACTGGTACTCCAGCCATCTCTACTTCTGATTGGACCAGGCTACACTGAACAGTGCTACACAGTTACCATGGCAGCAGGGTCAGGTACCTTCTGCCACAGATTAAAGTACCAGGGGCTGACAAGCACTGCTACAAACCATTTTACATTATGATCCACAGATAAGAGACACTTAATTTTGATATTCCAAAAGATTTCCATGGCAGTATGTGGTATTTGAAGCAGCTTTTAGGTAATTATTGAAAAACGAAAAAATCCACCAGAATGCAGGCTAGTTGAATTATTAATTATTTACATTTTTAGCTTGCTTCCCCACATCCTCAAGGTAGTTTACAACTATAAAACTAAAAATCATAGAACACACAAACACACAAGAATACAATAATATAGGAAGCAACTCTTGAAAAAGCAATAATTTCTTTTCTGGTTCTTCTGCACAGTTGGCCAACTTGTTCAAGGCCATTCTCAGTCCATGATTGGGCTGCAAGAAAAACCTGAATTAATACAAAAGCAAGAATGCCTATAATATAACTTTTTTAAAAAATCACTGTATCAGATAATATTCATTGTTAAAGTTACTTCTATTTCTTCAAAAAGCTGCAACATAAGAGGTAGGGTGGTTTATTTACTTCACCTTTTAAAAGACAAATTAAATTTTTGCTAAATTTAAATTCTTGTTTAAAAATGGATCTCACCTGAGGATCAAAGCAGGGTGTCCCATTGAATGCCAGGCAGAAGTACAGGAAAGGGAAAGGAACTCATTGAGCAGCAGCAGTAGCAGTTAAGGAGGAGGGGCAGAAGGAGGGAGGGGATTTCAGCTGGAGCAGAAGCTGTCATATCAAGGAGGAACAGGCTGAAAAGACCTAGAAGGTGGTGGTGGTGACTAGGTAATATTAGAAGGATTAGGGAAGCAGAAGTGCTAGTCACACAGGTGAGTTAACTCAGTCCAAATGTTTGCCTGGTTTATCCACTCCATAAGTTAACATTACTACAAAGTTGCATTTTGTACTTCATAATAACATGAAGGTTTTCAAATCCTGGCTCCAACATTAGAACTTGCCATCTGTTTGGGGCTGGATGAAATTATTCTTTCTTGCAGAAAGACAACAAATACTTCATGTAGACTTTCTTCTGGACTCACATAAAAATACTATAAACAATACTCCTTCACAGTTCATTTGATTCACCAATACCTAAGTCAAAAGGCTTAGCTCCCAAACTCTGCCCTTTCACTGTAGTAAATGAATTAGCCTAATATTAAACATTAGGCAGTCCAATGGTGACTAATCCATTAGTTCACTACTTTTGGCACCAGAAGCCACTGGCTTATTTTGCCAGAAAAACAAATTTGTATTCCTTTTGTAAATCACTAAAACCCAGTAAATTTATGATGTCTCTAGTAAGTGGATTGTCTACCTTCAGGAATATGATCTTTACTTTTTCCTTGCCCTGAGAAAGTTTGAAGTGAATTCTAGGTGCTTGTATAGCTGTTTTATTTTAAGTAGGTTCCACTTTGGATAGATATAGTTTCTGCTTTGCCTTTGGCAAGTTAGAATCTTAAGGGAAACCAGCAATTAAAAGTTCCTACTCAAGTCTACCCAGGGTACTTCTTTTAAATATCTTAGAGTTATAACATAGCAAAACTGAAAGTCCTCAAAGTATTTCCTCTCACTTTGGTTCTTTTTTTCTTGAGAAATGATATTTTGATATAGTATTTAGAAAAAATAGGTTGTAAAACACAGGTGTGCCTGCAGGCAGGCTAATAAGCACTTCTGTGGATGTTTTTGGCCAAAACTTATATGGACATTCTCTTGATTGAGCTGCTCTTCGTATGATTTCATGTTCTCTACCAAGAGGTCACCGATTGCCCTTGGAACTAGTTTCAGCGCCAGCATTCCCATCAGTAAATGGCTATATCTTCTAAATCAGGGGTGCCCAAACCCTGGCCCTGGGGCGACTTACAGCCCTTGAGGACTCTCAATGCGGCCCTTAGGGAGCTCCCAGTCTCCAATGAGCCTCTGGCCCTCTGGAGACTTGCTGGAGCCCACATTGGCCCAACGCAACTGCTTTCGGCGTGAGGGCAATTGTTTGACCTCTCGTGTGAGCTATGGGATGAGGGCCCCCTTACACTGCTTGCTGTTTCATGTCTGTGATGCAGCAGCAGCAGCGAAGTGCAAGTCCTTTTATAGGCCTTGAGCTATTGCAAGGCCTTCATTCATACAAGATCATCTTGAGCATATTCATTTATGTAAACTTATGTAAATTTATTCAAATTTTAAATGAAAATTAATTCTTTCCCCCCCCCGGGCCCCCAACACAGTGTCTGAGAGATGTTGTGGCCCTCCTGCCAAAACCTTTGGACACCCCTGTTCTAAATACTTAATTCCTTAATGTGCAATCACCTAACTTGTCATGTAGTCTGTGGCTGGGCTCACTTTACTAGTTAATTTACTCTGTATTCATTCTCTTGCTTTGCACTTATGGCATTGTTACAGCTTAGATTGTTCTCCTGTGACGTGGTATCACATATGGATATACTGTTTGATGGCAGGGGACTTGTAAACCTATTCACAGCTGGACTCCTTAAGTGAACAGAGTATTTTCCGTGGGTTCCATCCTCCAACACTTTTTCTACAACTCCAACTAGGTGGCAGGATTTTGTATTTCAAGAGTTGGCACCTGGGCCAGAATATTTTGGGAACCGAGATGACAAACACCTTTGTTTTTGCAGATGGTCAGATTAGTCTAAAGACCTCAAAATGCCAATCCCAGCCAAACAGTCAAATCAGTAGAGAACCTTGTTTATTATGAACTTAAGTAGAAAATGCAGTTTGCTGACTAGTGGGAAATTTAGATGTTTTCATTCAAAGCTGATAATGAAAATCAGAAACAAAGAAACTATGTGGTGCTCATCTTCAGAAGTACCATATAGTCAGCACAGCAGAAAAAACAGCAGCAGAGAATGAGCACCACAAATGCAAGGCTTAACGATGCATAACTGTAGCCCAATTTATTTATAATTCAACAGTTATCCCTCTACATTTTAGTACACATGCAGCATACATACCCCATTAGAAGCTCTCTTTTTTGCCTTCCATTCATCTAGCTGAGCCTTTGTCTTAGCATCAACTTTTACTAGGAGTTTCTTCTCTCCAATTTGGAGATCATGTAGTAATCTGAGGGCACGCAGTGTAGATTCTGGCTCTTTATACTCACAAAATCCAAAGGCTAGAAGTAAAAAAATTGAGGTTTTCAAAATTATATGTGCATACAAGAGAGTACACACAAACGTGCATCTTAAATGACTGGCATCTCAGCAGTTTTATGAACTTCCAACTATTTGTAAAACTTCACCCCAATCTTGTATGTCTATGTAGCTACAATTGAATACCATCAATTGTTACAGAATATGTAGGTCACATCCATTTTGTGAGGCTTCCTTTCAGCAGAAATTCCATTACTGCTAGCTCAGTGTTTCTCAACATTTGACCTCCACCAAACCACTTTACATGGTCTACCTATTCGAAGTACCACTGGAAATAACTCTCAATGACACAATCACCAGTTACTTTTGAGTTTAGAGGCCAGATGCGACGTGACAAACACCAGTAAGAGGCTGAGGGTGAATGGTAGGGTTTTTTCAAGCATGGAAAAGCATGCTTTGAACCAGAGGTCTCCAAACTTTTCGGCATGTGGGCCACATCATGTATCTGACATGGTGTTGGCGGCCGGAAAATAAATAATAAATACATTCAGAACTGATTGCACAGGCCTACAAAATTGAGGGTCAGAAAAGTTTTTCCCAAACTATATGGTGGTTTGATATGTATTTGGGGTGCCGATTCCAAAAATGACATCCGTTTTGCCCTATCATATCTAGTTTTGGAGATATAGTATAGCAGAGGTGCTCATACTTTTTTGGCTCGAGAGCTACTTTGAAACCCAGAAAGGCCCGGAGATCTACCAGGGGGGAAGGAAGCATCTGACAGACACCCCCTTTAATGTATGGAGCCCCTGCTGGAGTCTAGTCAGTTTTATTGCTGCATGCCTGAAGAGCAGCTAAAGTGTCAGTTTCAGTTTAGTGTCAGCTAAATATGTCAGTTTCGTCTAGTCACCAAACTGACATATTAACAGTTTGGAGAGACAGGGCTCCGCGATCTACTCATTTTGCCTCACGATCTACCAGTAGATCGCGATCCACCTATTGAGCACCCCTGTAGTATAGCCTCATTAGTGAATGGTTCAAGCAGCTTCCTCACAAGGAAGCCATGGAGTAGGCTTCCTCATGAGGAAGCTGCTTGAACCATTCACTAATGAGGCTATGGTGTGTCTCCAAAACTAGACGTGATAGGGCAAAACAGGTCAACAGGCATGTGGATGCGGGAGAACCCGTGGACATTATATATCTGGACTTTCAGAAGGCGTTTGACACGGTCCCTCACCAAAGGCTACTGAAAAAACTCCACAGTCAGGGAATTAGAGGACAGGTCCTCTCCTGGATTGAGAACTGGTTGGAGGCCAGGAAGCAGAGAGTGGGTGTCAATGGGCAATTTTCACAATGGAGAGAGGTGAAAAGCGGTGTGCCGCAGGGATCTGTCCTGGGACCGGTGCTTTTCAACCTCTTCATAAATGACCTGGAGACAGGGTTGAGCAGTGAAGTGGCTAAGTTTGCAGATGACACCAAACTTTTCCGAGTGGTAAAGACCAGAAGTGATTGTGAGGAGCTCCAGAAGGATCTCTCCAGACTGGCAGAATGGGCAGCAAAATGGCAGATGCGCTTCAATGTCAGTAAGTGTAAAGTCATGCACATTGGGGCAAAAAATCAAAACTTTAGATATAGGCTGATGGGTTCTGAGCTGTCTGTGACAGATCAGGAGAGAGATCTTGGGGTGGTGGTGGACAGGTCGATGAAAGTGTCGACCCAATGTGCGGCAGCAGTGAAGAAGGCCAATTCTATGCTTGGGATCATTAGGAAGGGTATTGAGAACAAAACGGTTAGTATTATAATGCCGTTGTACAAATCGATGGTAAGGCCACACCTGGAGTATTGTGTCCAGTTCTGGTCGCCGCATCTCAAAAAAGACATAGTGGAAATGGAAAAGGTGCAAAAGAGAGCGACTAAGATGATTACGGGGCTGGGGCACCTTCCTTATGAGGAAAGGCTACGGCATTTGGGCCTCTTCAGCCTAGAAAAGAGACGCTTGAGGGGGGACATGATTGAGACATACAAAATTATGCAGGGGATGGACAGAGTGGATAGGGAGATGCTCTTTACACTCTCACATAATACCAGAACCAGGGGACATCCACTCAAATTGAGTGTTGGGCGGGTTAGGACAGACAAAAGAAAATATTTCTTTACTCAGCGCGTGGTCGGTCTGTGGAACTCCCTGCCACAGGATGTGGTGCTGGCGTCTAGCCTAGACGCCTTTAAAAGGGGATTGGACGAGTTTCTGGAGGAAAAATCCATTATGGGGTACAAGCCATGATGTGTATGCGCAACCTCCTGATTTTAGGAATGGGTTAAGTCAGAATGCCAGATGTAGGGGAGAGCACCAGGATGAGGTCTCTTGTTATCTGGTGTGCTCCCTGGGGCATTTGGTGGGCCGCTGTGAGATACAGGAAGCTGGACTAGATGGGCCTATGGCCTGATCCAGTGGGGCTGTTCTTATGTTCTTATGTTCTTAAAACGGATGCCATTTTTGGAATCGGCACTCCATAAGAACAGCCCCACTGGATCAGGCCATAGGCCCATCTAGTCCAGCTTCCTGTATCTCACAGCGGCCCACCAAATGCCCCAGGGAGCACACCAGATAACAAGAGACCTCATCCTGGTGCTCTCCCCTACATCTGGCATTCTGACTTAACCCATTCCTAAAATCAGGAGGTTGCGCATACACATCATGGCTTGTACCCCATAATGGATTTTTCCTCCAGAAACTCGTCCAATCCCCTTTTAAAGGCGTCTAGGCTAGACGCCAGCACCACATCCTGTGGCAGGGAGTTCCACAGACCGACCACGCGCTGAGTAAAGAAATATTTTCTTTTGTCTGTCCTAACCCGCCCAACACTCAATTTGAGTGGATGTCCCCTGGTTCTGGTATTATGTGAGAGTGTAAAGAGCATCTCCCTATCCACTCTGTCCATCCCCTGCATAATTTTGTATGTCTCCAAATATACCCAGGAATTGGTTTAATGTTTAAGGAAGCAAAATGTGTGTTGGCCTGTGTTACTGAATACAGTATGTGGGTGGGGGTGAAAGGAGGAGCAAAGGACAAAATTAACTTGCACAGTAAGAGGTGGTAATGGATTTTGAAAACCATCAAGCAACCTACAACGCAAATCACAAACTTTTTTGTCTCAGTTTCTGCTCCACTTTAAGCTTAATGAACTTTAATTTGTACAGTAGAACCTCCAAAAGTTGACCACCTCCTTAAGTTAACCTAATTTTCACAGTATGAACAGACACTGCATATACACTATGGAAGACCAACCTCTCTATATTGACCACCTCCATAAGTTGTATCTTGACCACTTCGACCATTGCACGGGGTATTAATTTACCCTTTGTAAGTTGCCCACTGAACGCGATACTGTGGGCCTGTGTTTTGTCTGGTTTGTCCCATTTTGGAAAAGCAAGAAGCCATGTGACAATCCCTCCCCTACACATGCTAGCACATGTGCGAAAGGGTTTTTAGAGGTGGGCACACTGCACATAGCCGACAGGCCTGTGCCAGCTGCCGATTGTACCTGGACAAGTACCAAGTTGTGAGGGACATGAGGTTGCTTGTGCATAGTGAAGCCACTGTCCTTTCACTTTGGTTCCCATCACCAGTGCATTACTTTACACTTATATTGAAACACAACTGCTATTTTGCTGTCTATTCTCCCGGTTTAGAGAGATCCTTCTGGAGCACTTCACAATCCCTTCTGGTCTTCACCTCTCAGAAAAGTTTAGTGTCATCCACAAACTTGTCCACCTCCCTGCTTATCCTTGTTTCCAGGTCATTTATGAAAATGTTGAAAAGCACCAGTCCCAGGACAGATCCTTGAGGCACTCCACTTTCCACCTCTCTCCATGTTTTTTGTCAATTGCCCATTGACACCCACTCTCTGTTTCCTGGTCCTCAACCAGTTCCCAATCCATGAGAGGACCTGTCTTCTTATTCCCTGACTGTGGAGCTCTCAACAGCTTTTAGTGAGGGACCGTATCAAACACCTTCTGGCATTTAGTGAATCTGAGGAGACCCAGTGGAGGCCAGGCAGCCTAAATAAAAAAGTGGTGTGTTTTTTTTAAGCTGTTGGGGCTACGTAACATGCTACATGCTATGGGCAGGCAAGGGATAACATTGGTCTGCCTGTCTGCTATGAAACCAAGTATTTTTTTAAAACTTAATTTTTTTCAAGCTTATGAATTTTTAGCGGTTTTTTAAACACTGTGGGCTGTTTATTCTCTGTCTCTTGATATAGATGATATAAATAGTAAGCATCACAAGGGGATCAATTCTCATTGATATTTGCAATAAAACTTTTTAAAAATCTAATCTAAGTAATAACTTGGCCTTGCATTTGTTGTCCTGGGAGCTAAACACGATATTTAAATGCACTTTTTCCACATATGTTGACCACCTCCCTATGTCAACCAATTTCCTCCAATCCCTTGGGTGGTCAACTTAAAGAGGTTCTACTATATTTATATTCCAGGTCTCCCAGCATTGGTATATACCTCAATCAGCCACCAGAGGTGCTGAACGTAATGTAATGAAACAACTTTCCATTACATTGTATTCAGTACTTCCAGTGGCTGAACGAGGAATACATCCAGGAGCACATCTTTTGAGTTATTTTTAGCCCTGAGAGGCTGGGGAATCTTGGGGCTAGATAAAGTCTCCCGAAGGCTGAATTTGGCCCCCAAACTGAAGTTTGGAGACCCACCTTTAGAGCTCTGCCCACTGAGACAAGCCTCCTGCAGTTGCTTGTTGCATCACTTTCCTGGTCTCGCTGCTGGGCAGCAGGTGTTCGGGGTCCCACAAGTACCACCAGACACCACCTCAAGTACTGGTGATACCCATACCACTGGTTGAGAACCACTGTGCTAGATGGTTTGGCAGCACAGGATAGCAATAAGCCTTTCTGAATCCTGCTACCCACAGATGATGGTACTAGGATGGTACTGTTAAGGCAGCAGCATCAACATACAACACTGTACTGACACAGTACTTTAAGGATCAATTCCAATTCCTACATTACCATACTGCACTAACAAACATAGTGTGCATTCCATCAAAAACACCTACTGGCTGACAGAGTAGCTTGCAGTACTGGACAGCAAGTGTGCTGATTCAAAGGTTAAAACAATTATACCCTTATTGCTGAAGTGCGAGCTTTTCAGAAATAAAGCTTATATGTATCTCCACATACATTATAGAGAAAAGCATATATAGTACCTTGAAGTTTTCCAGATGCTCCTTGAACTCTCTTCCAACTCAAAACCAAACCACATTTCTGTAAAATAGTTTTCAAAGTTAATTCATATTTATGTGAATACATATCAGGAGAGAAGATGAAATGAGCTCTTATTCCTGAAAGCTGTTAGTGGGTTGTATCCTAATGAATCATGAAGCACAGCTCTGCCAAAGCTCATTCCACTCACAGAAGAGGTTTTTTAAAACAAAGCTCTACTCTGTGCTAAATTAGGCTATAACCCAATGTATTCCATGTTAAAAAGGAGATAGTATTTAATTTATTGTGGCATTCTAGCAAGTAGGGGTTTTTTGCAACTCTGCCACTGATATAATCTTAATCTGCTCTATATCCTCCATTGCCCATTTCTACTTTCTAACTAGTCTACGTATATAGAAATTTCATTTAAAGCTCGTGTTCCATTTTCTGCCAACAGAAGATGAATAAAAATTTTTGTAATTATCTTTGTCTTTTTTTTTTTTAAAGCTTGAGACTCCAAGTTTAAATTTCTGTCTTTTTACATTTCAGTTATATTAGGCGATTCAGAAAATGTTCTAAACCACAGGTCTTCAGCAAGTAAGTCAGGATCTGACCTCAGGTGGGTTGTGGTAATGCTGCCACTGCCATTTTATTTTGAAATTGAGGCCTGCACAGTGCAAATAGCAGGTGAATGCTGGGGTCCCTAAATAAGGTAAATATCACTAGAGATTTGAGTTTGGACAGGTTGTTTTGATCAAACAGGTTATTTTCAGGGGCCCACCTGCTCTCCCTTGCTGCATCACTCCCAGTGCTCTCTACATTGCCTTGCCTTTCTGTTCATGTCTTGGAAACTGGAGTGCATGCTCTTGCTATGCCACTCTCTGTCCCTTTTCTCCTTCCAACTGTCCTAGAAGGAAAGGGTTAAATGATGCAATGCATGCTCACTGGCAGCCACTGGGTGGAAAGAGATCAACTACAACTGCTCATCTCTCACCCACTGGGTTCTAGAAGGTGGGCCCCATGTTGCAAGTTTTTCATTTGACAAGCTGAAGACCACTAATGTAATGACTGAACTAGCCAGCTGTGCCTTGGGTTGTGTGGTCTTCCTTCCAACTTCCTCCATACAGAGCAGAAAAAGTGAAAGCGTCACTTTTAAATAAAATAAAGCATAGTTCCATGTCCAAACTATGGAAATCATTCATTTTAATGGCAGTTTGCTAAAATAAACTGGGATCAAACTGTCCATTAACAGTTCTAGTCTGTTAACCTACAATATGCAACCAAAGTCTCAGTTCCAGATAGGTGTCTGCACATGTTTTTGTGCACATACAAGGTTAAATTGATATTTTCTTCCAGCAGCAGCCCTTTATGCTCCTAAGATTAAGCAGCACAGTGCTGCTCAGGGGAAAATCTTAGGGGGGAATTTTTGCTTCAACTGCTGAGCTAAAAAATCTACCATAATGGACAAAGATTTTTTTTCTTTAGCACTTTGGATCTTGGATCAAGTTTACATTTTAAATTAATATAAAATATATAAAGAGAAACACAGTAAACCCTCAGGGCAGGGACCCGTGCTATGCTATATGTAAAGAACCATGTACACTGCTTATATAATATAAAATAATTAAGAAGCAACAAAAATCTGAACACACATACACTGACAGAATGTTCTAAAAAGTCATTCTACTCACAGCAAGAAGCTGTCGTATAAGCATGTCCGAAGCCTTCTCCGATATGTTGCCGACAAAAACTGTAGTAGTAGGACCACTATTTTCATCATTTTCCTTGTTCTTTAGACCTGGATGCTCCTTTCTAATTCCCATGTGCTTTCCAACCATTGATACAGTGGTTGGAACCAGCACCTGAAAGCAGAGGAAAAGATACCTACTATGACATTTCAGGAGAAAAAAAGTGCTTTAGAAGCACTTTAAGAAAATCACCTGGAAACATGCAAGCAAATCAACATACTTACAGTGGTCAAAAAACAGAAACAGAACATTATATTCAACACATCAATTCTTTTCTGAGTTAAAAGAACTATATCTTAGACACCAAGTAATATGCTCATTTACAATAACTTACTACTAAATATTTTTTCTCTAGACAAATTTCTCAACAAGGAAGTTAATTTTACACAATTCTTTCCTGAGCTGACTGTACCTTATGTAAAGATTACAAACTGAAAAATGGATGCTTTCAAAAGAAATTCAAACAGGAAATAATGGTTTATTATTCAAATTGTCATTTGTTTGTGCTGTCATTTGCTTGTGCAAGGGCAGGAAAGTGATTTTCAAGCAAATTTTTCCTTTCCTCTCCAGCCCCCCATGCCGCATATCATCCCTATTTCTGAGGGTTACCCTAGCAAGGCAGGGCACCAGGATGAAGTCTCTTGTTATCTGGTGTGCTCCCTGAGGCATTTGGTGGGCCGCTGTGAGATACAGGAAGCTGGACCAGATGGGCCTATGGCCTGATCCAGTGGGGTTGTTCTTATGTTCTTAACCATCAGGAGCAGATTTTTGCAGGTGCAGGGAATGGAGAAGAAAGGGGAATCCATGAAACGTACACACATCCCTATGCAGCTACAAAACAGTGCCAGCGGAAGTCAGGATTTTAAATCAATATAAATAGTATAGAATTATGCAAATCCTCGGGGCACGGATTTGTGCTATATTCTGTTTAAGGAACCATATGCACTAGCGCTGCAGTAATAAAATTATGAAGGCAAAAGTATTTGAACACACACACACAATGTTTTAAAAGGCCATTCCACTTACAATGAGCGCTGTTGCATAAGCATGTCTGAAGCCTCATCAGATAAGATGCCTACATAAAACCTCATTTTGATTATTAAAATGAAACTCAAATGCAAGAAAGAAACCTTGTATTTGAACACACTACATTACTACAGCCTGCAACTTCACATCCATTCTCAGCACCTTCAAAGAGGCCATCCTGAGAACTATCAGGTTCCCCCAATTTAGGCAACTTTTTATTAATGAAGACTGACTAATGTAAGGGATCACAGATATCTGGTGCAAATGTAACCCTGGCTCTGGAAAATGATACCTTGTAATCTGTGAGCAAGTATCCGAAGTATACTTGCTGTGTGCCCTTCTCTTCGATCTAAAATTCCACCTCCCTACCCATACGAGATTGAGCACGGTGCATCACTGAAAATGCACCACTACTACTTACGGTTAGGGATAACCAGGGTTTCAAAATTAGTCAGGATCTGAAACGGACTAATTTGCAAAACCTTACTAAAGTTGAGGACAGTAGTTAACCATGGTTAGCACTTACACAGCTATAATAAGTAACTATTAAAGCCTACAAGGAACACAGGTGCCCAGGCCAGACTGAGGAACTCCGCTCCCCAAAGATAACTCCCAGTGTGCAAAGCAAAATTTGCAGAGTCAGTATTACACATGCAACAAGGAGGAAAGGGATACAGTTACATTTAAAGTCACTTTTATCTTATGCTATACTTACAGTTGGCGCAGGAGCCATAATACCCATTGGCACAGGAATCATGGGAGTCCCTGAGGGGGAAAAAAAGGCTGTATTAACAGTTTCAGACACTTGAAAAAATGACATTTTTGTTCAAAACCAATATTAAGCAAGCAGGAAAGATATGTCACAAAAAGGGAATTTAAACCCTGAATTACAAGAATTACTGATCAGTTCAGCAATAATTTGGTTGACCCCACTGGGTTCTGATATAGCTTACCAGGAGGTACAGGCGGAGGAAAACCTGGGAATTGTGGAGGTGGAATTCCCGGAGGAAGTGTTGGGATACCCATAGGAGGGCGATTCAAGTGAGGTGGAAAAGACATTTTTTAGTACCTAGAAAAAACAAACAGAACTACTCAGTTTTAAAACTTGTACTGTCTGTTTAAATGATGCCCTTTTGCTTAAAACAAGTAACAAGTTAAACTAGTTAGCTTAATCTTGGGTACCAAATGCTAGCCTAGACAAAATATCTTAAACAACTCACTTTAGTGAATCCTCAAGAGAAAAGAACTCCATGCACAAAGCACAGAGAATATCCCTCAATACTCAGAAGTGGATTAGATGAGGCTTTTAGTGTAGGATGTTTCTGTAACTTATTATTGGGTAGCAAGTTTTAAGATCCAGCAAAGCTGGAGTGTATGATCCCAATAATCACAAGGCATTTCAGAAGGGTTTATTCAATTTCTGTAAACTTCACAAAAACTATCAAATTTAAAAGCCACAGGTTATTCAGGATGTGAGGTTAAAACCAACAATATGATTCTTTAAGATAGTTGCTATTGGAGCAGTGCATTTAATACAACTAGAAATAAAATAATCCAAATAGGAAGACAGATGTGGAATTCTGTGGTACAGTGGCAGCAATGTCATAAGGTACCACATGCTGGTGTACATTTGCACATGCCAGAGGCACTTTGATGCAAAAATTGATTCAAAAAGTATAGTATCAACAAACATGAGGGGTGCTGATAAATGAGCCAGAACTGTATCCATTCTGGACGATGCAAGAGGCAGATAAATATGTGCATCCCCCTATCTAGTCATGCCCAGATGACTTTTCACACACATGCAGTGCAATCCATACAAGAGAATTCCATTTATTTATTTATTTTAGTGGTTTTAAAACTATTTATATTAGGAACTATTTATTTATATTTATTATCATCAGATATTTATTCAAATTCAGACTGCCATTTTGAATAAAAAGAAAACTCTACTATATTTCACAGTTTTGTATTTACATGCCAATAAAATTATTCAAGTCTTCCTGTATGGTCCTTAGCTTCCTTCTAGGGCAGGGGTCGGCAACCTGCAGCTCTAGAGCCGCATGTGGCTCTTTCAGCTGTCTGCTGTGGCTCCTCCAGGTGAAAGTGGCAAAGAGTGTGACAGGAGGCACCTGTATTGGGATTGCAGGCTGCTTCCCTCCGCCCCCTGAGCTCACTGCCCTCCTCTCCCTTCACCCCCACCTGCCCCACATTGGTTTCCCTTTTCAATTTTGCCCGCTCTGCAGACTTAAGGTCCCTGTTTTTCCCTTCCCCAACTCTCCAGCAGGCTCAGCCAATCAGCATCCAGCAGGCTCCTGACTTTTTCTGTTGGAATGGCTCAGGGCCCTTCACTGGCTGACCACCAGCCAATCCTGAGCCGCCCTCCTCCTCAGCCATTGTGAGCCCTTGCAGCCAGCCTTTCCCTGAGTAGGTCCCCACTCAGTGCAAGGAGAGGCTTTTCCTCCACAGCAGAGGAGAGACATCCTGTGTGTCTACTCAGTTGTAAGCCCCATTACAGAGGATGAAGCTTACTCCCAGGAAAGGGTGCCTGGGATGGCAACCTTGGAGCCTGCTCAAGGCCAAGTGCAAGGACGGGTGAGTGGGAGCCTGCGCAGGTCTGTTCCAGAATAAGCCCCTGTTCCAGAATAAGCCCTGATGTAGTCCCTGGGCTACTCCCAGGAAGGTGTGGAGGGCTGTATCCTCAGCCTCCTCCTGTGCAGGTCTACTCACAAGTAAGCCCCACTGTAGTCAGTGGGGCTTCCTCCCAGGAAGGTGTGGAGGGCTGCAGCCTCAGCCCCCTCCTATGTAGGTCTACTCACAAGTAGTTAGTGAGGCTTCCTCCCAGGAAAGTGTGGAGAGGACTGCAGCCTGAGAGCTCCAACCAACTTGTCTGCTCATAAGTCCCATCGTAGCCAATGGGGCTTACTCCCAGGATAGTGTGGAGAGGGTTGCAGCCTGAGTGAGGAAGGGCAGGCAGGCAGGGCAGAAGCTGGCCTGTGGTTGCCCCCCCACCTTCCCCCCCCTCCAGCTCTGGCTTCTTCTCTTCCCCACCTCTGGAGTCTGTGTCCTTTTTTCCTTCCAGCAGGGTGCTTCTGGAAGGTGGGGGGAGTTCTTTAGTATCCATGTAAGATAAGCAGATGTCATAACTGCCATATGTATTGGAATCCTGGAAGATCTGGTGAGGTGGTAGATGTGGTGTCAGCAGTGGCCCCTTTAAGGGTAAGGCCTGGCCATCCAGCAGAGTGTGCTGCACAGCTGCAGCCACTTGAAGGCAATAGGGCCCTCAGGGATACAACAGGCACCTGAGGAAGGGGATGTGAGTTGGAGAAGGAGTGCAGGTTGGAGAGGAGACTGGCTGGCTGGCCTTATTGACTTTGACTTGGATACTCTGACTGATTTGACTGACTTACTTTGGAATCTGACCTTGGACTGTGACTTGGCTTATTGACTTTGGACTCTGCCCTGGATGCTCTGACTGACTTTGTGACTAATGGACTGCTGGAGACACTGGAGTTTCGTGTGTGGCTGCTGTGCCCAAGACCTGCTGAGGACCCAGGGTCTGCTGTAGTGGTGAAAAGCTGCTAGCAGGAGAGAGGACCTCTGCAGGTTGAACAGGCGAGCTACCCTGGAGGTGGGGTCCAGCAGGACTGCAGGGCAGAACCAGGATCATTTGTTGTGGGAAAGAAGGGGAGCTAATTTGCTTAAAGTGGGCCTAATTCTCCAGGCAGAGAATGGCCTTGGAATCAGGCAAAACACCATAGAGGACCAGGCATCTGAAAACACAGGACAAGAATGTATGACAAAACTAACTAAAAGCTACAAGAGGGGGCTACATTATAAAAATGGGACCTATAAGAGCATAAAGGTGGGGGGAAAAAACTATATATGCAGTATTATCTTCATTTTAGATGTCAAAAGGGTTTTGTGGCTCCTGAGGTTTTTTTTCCTCCGGAAAATGGGTCCAAATGGCTCACTGAGTGTTTAAGGTTGCCGACCCCTGTTCTAGGGGGACTATATACTGTATCACATCACTCATCTCTACAGCACACTATTCCAAAATACTGTGGTGCTGGTTATTAGAGGAAGACAAACACAGGCAAACACTGATTATACCAATAGCCCCTACATGCAGTAAATGCATTTTTTAAAAATCCCATATGAGTAGGTACCAGTGCACAGTGAAAGCACAGACCAAAACATCAAGTGCACTCCTTATATGGCTCATGGATGCATTTTTTTTTCCTTTAGGTAACTTGATGCTTTCCTCAAACCTTGGCTACCAAACAACTATGTAAACCACATTAGCTTTTCCCAAAATAACAGAAACATACATCTATATACACACTTGTTAAGAGCCAGGATAGTACAGTCGTTTAGGACAGGGGTGCCCAAACCCCGGCCCTGCGGCCACATGCAGCCCTCGAGGCCTCTCAATGCGGCCCTCAGGGAGCCCCCAGTCTCCAATAAGCCTCTGGCCCTCTAGAGACTTGCTGGAGCCGGCACTGGCCCGATGCAACTGCTCTCAGCGTGAGGGCGACTGTTTGACTTCTTGCGTGAGCTGTGGGATGAAGGCTTCCTCCACTGCTTGCTGTTTCACATCTGTGATGCAGCAGCAGCAGCAAAGGAAAGGCCAGCCTTGCTTTGTGCCTTTTATAGACCTTGAGCTAATACAAGACCTTCATTCATTCATATAAGTTCCATCTCTAATAAATTCATTTATGTAAATTTATTCAAATTTTAAATGTAAATTAATTCTTTTTTCCTCTGGCCCCTGACACAGTGTCAGAGAGATGATGTGGCCCTCCTGCCAAAAACTTGTGACACCCCTGGTTTAGGAGATGGACTAAGACCTAGAAGATCCAGATTCAAATACCACTGAGCTAGGAAGCTTCCTGGGTTACCTTAGGCCAGTCACACACTCAGCCTGGTCTACCTCACAGAGGTGTTGCAAAGATAAAATGAGGAAAAGAACCATGTACACCACCCTGAGGTCCTTGGAAGAAGTGTGGTATAAAAATGTGGAAAATATTTATTATCAAGGCAACCCAGGGTGACAAGGTTTAGTTGGTACATCAACTAAATAACCTTTTAACTGATTCAAATAATGCTCCTGATCAGCCAAGCAACATAGATATTGAACACAATTAACACTTGTGTCCTTACCATAGCTAAAAGGCTTCTACTAAAACAGGGCTCTCCAAACCCCAGATCCAGGGTTTGGAAAAAGTCCTCCCCCCCCCCCCCCATGAATGGCACTTACTGTTCTGCATCCTTGTGTCCAGATCAGCTTGAAAGAAATGCATCGCCATAGCAGAATGGTAAGCGCGGCTTGTGGTTGGGAGGGTTTTTTTGTGACACAGTGGTTTCCAGTTGGAGACCTCTGTACTAAAACATTGTGCCCTGGGGGAGGAAAGAAGAGGTGTCCAGGCCAGAAGGAGCCTTCAACACCGGCTCCCATGGTGTCCAGCACTGGCCTGAGAATTTTGCTGTTGTATTTTGTGAACGTTTTGTAAGCTGCCTTGGGCATTTCCTTTGGCAAGAGAAAGGCAGGGTATAAATTCTTTAAATAAAAGAAAATAAGCCCCTCCCCCATTATTCAATGGATTGAAGCCCTCTATCAACATTTGAACATATGGCTTATAGACAACAACTATGTATGAGTACATATTTGGACATCTGGAAGACTTTTCTAGACATTCATGTATAGACTGCTTATAAATATTCTTCATTGATTTTGTGCATTTCACTAGCATTACATATTTTCTCTTCTCTCTTTTCTCTGTTTTTAATTCATTAATGAAAAAGGAAAACACACTATTGTATGCATTTTAATCTACTATGATGGTTTAAAACAGGTTGAAAATAATGAAGTTTCACAAGTCGGAGGGGGAGAATGAGTTAAGCAGACAGGCTAACAGCACAATCCTATCCATGACTATCCTATCCATGACTACTCAGAAGTAAGCTCTACTAATGAGCTTCCAAGTAAGTATGCACAGGATTGCAGCCTAAGGGCCCAATCCTACCCAACTTTCCCATATCTTGAGGAAGCATCTATGCATATCTTGAGGAAGCATCTATGACTGACTCCCCACCACAAGATGCAGTGCATGCCCCATTGGCATGACTGCACTGGCAATGGAAAATTGGACAGGATTGGGACCTAAGGCTGCAATTCTCTACGTTTTTCCTGACAGCAAGGCTCTCAAGTAAATGAAATTAGGATGGCATTCAAGAGGTAGTGAACATGTTAGAAAACTGAGATATGGTGCAGTGTAGCTAAAGGATCCTCTAGTCCAGCAACCCATTTTTTACAGTGACCCAGCAGCTGCCTCTGCATATCCCACAGGCAGAAGGTGAAGATACAGGCTGAGTCTCATTATTTGGGAGGGTTCCATTTCCAGAACTCAAATGGATGGCAAAAAAACCACACTAAAGCAAATCAATTTAAAAAACAAAGTCCCTTTTCTCTGGTGATTTAAAAACAGCCTTGCTGACGTTTTGAATTGCACACAGAGGCAATAAGTCTCTCTCCCCAGGTGCTTAGGCTTCACTAGGAGGCAAGGAACCCCACCCTTCACCAGGAGCCCAGCAAGGGGGAAAGAATCACTGCCATTTAGCCTTCTTTTATGTGCTCAGGGGGAAGGGAGCAGTGAGAGAATGTTTGATGGATTGTCAGCCTGCTGCCCTTTCTCCCATTAAGGAGGCTACTGTTGAAGGACTGTGTTCCTTTAATTTAAAGGGTATCTCTCATCAGCATTGAGAAAGAAAAATCTGTGGGTCCCCCCCTAAAAAATACACTGCTCAAAACAATAAAGGGAACACTTAAACAACACAATGTCACTCCAAGTCAATCACACTTCTGTGAAATCAAACTGTCCACCTAGGAAGCCACACCGATTGACAATCAAGTTCACATGCTGTTGTACAAATGGAGTAGACAACAGGTGGAAATCATAGGCAAGTAACAAGACACCCCCAATAAAGGAGTGGTTCTGCAGGTGGTGACCACAGACCACTTCGCAGTCCCTATGCTTTCTAGCTGATGTTTGGGTGACCTTTGAATGCTGGCGGAGCTGTCACTCTAGTGGCAGCATGAGGTGGAGTCTGCAACCCACACAAGTGGCTCAGGTAGTGCAGCTCATCCAGGATGGCACATCAATGTGAGCTGTGGCAAGAAGGTTTGCTGTGTCTGTCAGTGTAGTGTCCAGAGCATGGAGGCGCTACCAGGAGACAGGCCAGTACACCAGGAGACGTGGAGGAGGCCATAGGAGGGCAACAACCCAGCATCAGGACCGCTACCTCCGCCTTCGTGCCAGGAGAAGCACTGCCAGAGCCCTGCAAAATGACCTCCAGCAGGCCACAAATGTGCATGTGTCTGCTCAAACGGTCAGAAACAGACTCCATGAGGGTGGTATGAGGGCCCGACGTCCACAGGTGGGGGTTGTGCTGACAGCCCGACACCGTGCAGGACGTTTGGCATTTGCCAGAGAACACCAAGATTGGCAACCTCGCCCTGTGCTCTTCACAGATGAAAGCAGGTTCACACTGAGCACATGTGACAGACGTGACAGAGTCTGGAAACGGCAGGGAGAACGTTCTGCTGCCTGCAACATCCTCCAGCATGACCGGTTTGGCAGTGGGTCAGTAATGGTGTGGGGTGGCATTTCTTTGGGGGGCCGCACAGCCCTCCATGTGCTCGCCAGAGGTAGCCTGACTGCCATTAGGTACCGAGAGGAGATCCTCAGACCCCTTGAGAGACCATATGCTGGCGCGGTTGGCCCTGGGTTCCTCCTAATGCAGGACAATGCTAGACCTCATGTGGCTGGAGTGTGTCAGCAGTTCCTGCAAGATGAAGGCATTGATGCTATGGACTGGCCCGCCCGTTCCCCAGACCTGAATCCAATTGAGCACATCTGGGACATCATGTCTCGCTCCATCCACCAGCACCACGTTGCACCACAGACTGTCCAGGAGTTGGCAGATGCTTTAGTCCAGGTCTGGGAGGCGATCCCTCAGGAGACTATCCGCCACCTCATCAGGAGCATGCCCAGGCGTTGTAGAGACGTCATACAGGCACGTGGAGGCCACTACTGAGCCTCATTTTGACTTGCTTTATGGACATTACATCGAAGTTGGATCAGCCTGTTGTGTGTTTTTCCACTTCAATTTGGAGTATGACACCAAACCCAGACCTCCATGGGTTAATAAATGTGATTTCCATTGATGATTGTTGTGTGATTTTGTTGTCAGCACATTCAACTATGTCAGGAACAAAGTATTTAATAGCCATATTTCGTTCATTCAGATCTTGGATGTGTTGTTTAAGTGTTCCCTTTATTGTTCTGAGCAGTTTATAATAATTAGGATTAAATTATACATGCAATCCCTTGCACGACTGCCTCCCTACAACAGTAAAAAGCAGTTTTTTAAACTGTGATTTTAAAGGGGTGCATTTTTCCCCTTCTCCAGGGATCAGCACATTGCTTCTCATTTGCAGTGGCCATTCCTGTTGAGTCAACATTGGACCTGTACATTCTTCTTTCACTCTTGCTCCCTAGCCAATAGTACTGAGATGCACACTGATCCTGGAAGCAGCATACAGCCATCATGACTAGTAAATTAATGGTGGACTTGTCCTCCATGAATGCATCCAATAATTTTTTTAAGCCACCGTCACGTCTTATGGCAGTGAATTCCGTAGGTAATGCATTGTGTTAAGTAGTACTTCCCTTTGCGTGTTCTAAATCTCCCACCAACCAGTTTTACTGGGCGACCTCAGGTTCTAGCACTGAGGAAGGAGAATGTCTATCTGTTCACACCATGCATAATTTTACAAGCTTCAACCATGATACAGCTTAGTAATCTTTTTTTCTAAATTAAAAAAGTTCCAAATGTTGCAGCCTTGCCTTGCAAGGAATATAAGCTTCAGGTTCCTGATCATTTTGTTTGCTCTCTTCACCACTTTTTCCAGTTCTATAATATCCTTTTTGAGATGCAACCAGAGCAGTATGCAGTATTCTAGATGCAGCCACATCATAGATTTGTATATGGGCATTAGCAAATTAGCAAGTTTTATTTTCAATCTCTAATGATTTGAGCACTGAATTTGCCTTCTGAATTTGAATCCAATGTGCAAAAACCATCAACAACCAAACGCTCAACAATACAAAGGTGCCATTTTAAGTAAGCAAAA
Organism: Tiliqua scincoides; assembly: GCF_035046505.1. Taxonomy (NCBI): domain Eukaryota; kingdom Metazoa; phylum Chordata; class Lepidosauria; order Squamata; family Scincidae; genus Tiliqua; species Tiliqua scincoides. The sequence goes on from NC_089821.1 coordinate 17,761,643, forward strand.
TAACAAGGAAAAATGGAATCTACAGAACCCTTTAGAAAGCTTTCTGATAACTTGGCATAGCAGCACAGCTAGAATAGAAGGTCTTGCCAGAACAGTCCTTCATACATACAGGGCTACTACTTGCAACCTATACACACATCACTACCCAAGAGTAGGAAGTTCTTCCTCTCTGTAACTAAGCTATATTCATGTGATGGAAATAGACACATATCCTTCCCTAGTCTACCCTGCTTCCAACTCCATCATTTCCCCTGTGTTGCTATCTAGATTTTAAACTCCTCAGGGCAGGGACCTCTCTTTTTACACTGCAATCCTACACATTTACTCAGAAGTAAATTCAGTTATATTCAATGGAGCTTAGTCTTAGTAAAGTATGAATAGGATTGCAGCCTTGGGCACAATGGAATTTACTTCCAGATAAACCTGCATAGAAGTACATTGTTAGTTTATCTAAAGTACCATGCAGGTTGATGGTGCTATATACAGTAAATTTTTTTTAAAAATTTCAGAAATTGTATGATTCAAAAAGTATTTTGTTTTGAGCTGAATGGGAGCATGTGTCTGTCAGGGACTTCTTAGGATAAATTCTGTCAATTTAGAATCACTCATAACATTCAGATGTATTAAAAACTGCAACTAGGTTTGCCTGTTCATGCAGGTTAGCTCATTAATAACTGACACTACTACCATAACACTTGGCACCGGTATGCTAGGAACAATGTAGAGTAGTAAAACTGTGGGTCATGACCCAATTTTTGGTGGGTCGCAGGGATGGCCTGCTCTGGTAAACACAAAGCATTCTGGGTCACACTGCACACTGCGTTGCATTCTAGGTCACCACCCGGAAGCTACAAAGCATTCTGGAGTGCGACACAGCCACTGTGGCCGACAAGGTAGGTCATGGGAGTAAAAAGTTTGACAACCACTGATGCAGAGCACTAGCTCACTGTTAGCCTCACTAACTAGCCTGTGGCAGGTTCCCCACCTGTGGCCTTAAGGCTGCATGCAGACTTTGGGGTTATCAGTTGCAGCCTTTTGCATATTTGTCCAACTCAGGGTATTTTTTTATTAACCTCTATTTATTATTTCCTGCCAGTAGCAACTCAGTAATCGACAAACTGGCCAATGATTTATGTCATAGGCCTGAGATCTGCTTACAGAAAGAACATGTTAATTAAAACATACAATATGCCTTTTTGGTCAAGGAAATAGTGAACTATACCCAAAAGCCAAATAAATAAAACATGTGGTCTTCCAATATAAAAAGATTCCCTATCACTACACTAGCTTCTGGCCCCACAGGCTAGTTTGGCTGTAGAGGGTACTCCCATGCAGAAAGCAACTCATAGCATCTCGGTAGACAAGGCTAAGGAGCTGCTATCACTCAAAGTAGATCCTGAGTAGGATGGACAAATAGCCTGACTCAACAGCAAATGATTATGAACAAAGTGGAGAGGGGAAAAAAGGCTAAGAGCAAAGAGACAGTCATAGGTAGGATATTCTGAGGGTGGGAGAAAGAAAGACAGCATCCAGAATGTTTACGTGTGGAGGGGAGCCGTTCCTCTATCTTTACATGGAAGAAAAGTGAAACACTGGAGAAAACCAAACACTTTTCCACCAATGAAGAATAAAATACAGCAATACCTCCCATTACACTTCCCTCTTTAGTGCTGTTTCATTATAGTGCTCCACCCTGGATTGACTAACAGCCATTATAGCCAATAGGTGCAGTTAATTCTGGGAGGTCAGGGCTACTCAGCCCCATTACCTTTAATGGCATCTCATTTACCACTATTTCATGTAGCACTTAGCTTCAGGGTACTATAGTACTACCATAATATAGTAATAATATTCAAAATACTTCACTCATGAAGCTCACTGATTTACAGCGCAACAATAAACATGCCTATGCAGTTCCATGGGGCTTACTCTCAGGTAAATCTGGATACAACTATGCTATAAGGCTATCCAGTGAACTTTATAGTTTATAGTCTCCAGTGAACTTTATAGAGCCAGGATGGTGTAGTGGTTTGGGAGGTGGACTTAGACCTGGATGATCCAGGTTCAAATCTCCCCTCAGCCACAAGGCTTCCTGGGTGACCTTGGGCCAGTCACTTTCTCTCAGTCTCACCTACCTCACAGGGTTGTTGTGAGGACAAGAAGGAGGGGAGGAGCAGCTGTGTAAACTGCTCTGAACTCTTTGGAGGAAGAGCGGTATAAAAATGTGAATAAATAAATAAATAGTTTATCATGGAGTTTATCCAGAAAATTCAACTCCTCAGATCTTGATAAGATTCCAAAGGGATGTATTATAAACAACCCTGAGCTTGTGAGATAGGTTTCTCTTCCTTTTCTCTCCCCAGTAGCAAAAAAATAAATAAAACTAAATATAGGTGTTTCCTAAATGCTTCTTTACAAATGTGAAGCTTAAAAATTTCTGCATCACCACTACAAATATATTTTACATCTAAATTTCTAAGCCTAAGGGACACCACCAAGCTTTAACCCTAACCACTGTGTCACCCTGAAAATAGTCTATTTATGTTTCCAAGTTCTTGGACTAGTTCTTGGTGATGAAAACAGTGTCATATTATTGTCAAGATTTTTAGTAAATTCAAGGACAAAGATAAGAACCATTACATGAAAATAGTTTTCAGTTGAAGTAGAAAACAACAGAGAGCCAATCGCTTGAGGAACAACATGATCACAATGCTGGGACTGAAGATTGTAAGAAATATCTTTTGAAATAAATAAAAAGAGGACTGTAGCAAAGGTCAGCAAGGAGAAGGCTGCAGAAATAACATGTATATGCACTTTAGCAGCAGAAAGATGGGGGACAGGGATGATTCTGGAGATATTGGAAGTACAAGGTTTTGTAGATTTGGCAAAAACCTGCACATGGAAGGGGAAATGCAGCCAGAATGATGCCCTGAAAAAGAAGGAACGGTTTCTGTTGGATTTCATGACAGAGTTAAGCGGCCAAAGGAGAAGGTTAGAGATGGATCAATATAATGCCATCATGTCCAGGTTAGATGTTAACAAAACAGCTAGATACTTGACCCAGCAGAAGACAAAAGGTCAAGCGTGTGCATGGTTTGTTGTATAAACAATAAACGTGGGATTCATCATCACAAAAAGTAAATTAATTAAAATGAGACTGCTCAAAGGTGTAAAAAATAGGTAAAAAACAAATTTTGTGGAGCTTCTACAAGGTGCAAAAGAGAAGGCAACTGATAAGGCTAGAGAAGCATTGATGCATTCAGGAAAACTCATTGGAAAATTCCAAAAACACCCGTAATATTTTCTATTTCTTATTTGCCAAGTTGAAATAATAATCTTCAGACCTTATCAGAACAACTTTAAGACATCAACAGAATTCAGAAAACCACAATCGGATAGTACATTTCAACCAGCAATCCCATAATAGTGAACACAGGCTGTACTAAAAATATTTTCAATAGCATCACCCATAGCAAAGAATGCCAAGACAGAACAGCAAGTTATATTAATTTAAGTAACAATAAGTTTTGTTATTGTTTGTAACAATAAGTAACAATATAAATTTTGCTATATGCATCACTATTGTTTAACATCACCATGTCTAATGTACCCTCCTCATCTGATCATAAATATCTTTGCCTCTACAAAATGCCTCTACAAAATACCTGGAATCTGGTGAGTTTGCATAAAACAGCCATTTTCAACTGGTGTGCCATGAGTGGTCCACAGGTGTGCCACAGGAATTTGGGGGAAGCTCATGGGAAAATCATTTATTAATAGGGCCAATGGAAGATGTGAGTCCCCACTGGCAGCATGGAGTGCCTTGTCAATTGCCAAAAACCTGGTGGTTTGCCTTGACCATTTTAGTGCCTTGTCAGTGTGCCGTGAGATTGAAAAAGGTTGAAAATCACTGGTATAAGAGAATGTGTGACTGATGTCTCCTTTGCTGAAATGAGACACAAGTAACAGATGCAACACATTTTTACTGCAATCCTATGGATATTTACCTAGAAGTAAGCTCTATTGAACAAACTTGGGCTTACTTCTGAATAAGCATGTATTGGATTGCACCCTCAGAATTCAGATGCTACACATCTCATTTCTTCTTTCACTTTCTTATAAAATCTTAGTCTATAAGTACAAGTGAACAAAATGCCTTAGGTGCCCCAGAGAGCTGAAATCAGAGGGATGTGATTCACAGGGGAAACTGTCATGTTTTGCAGTACAGTCAATTTAGGGTATACCCACACACCCCCAAAACATTTCCAATATCAATTTATCATGAATGATTCCAATTAAAATTTCACACTGAGCATCAGTAAAAGCAAATCTCAACAAGAAGTTCCATTTGGGACTTCATTTCAAGTTAATGCTATTAGAATTTAAAACAGATCCATTAAAAGAGAGAGCCAGTGTGGTGTAGTGGTTTGGGAGGTAAACTTAGACCTTGAAGATCCAGGTTCAAATCTCCCTTCAGCCACAAAGCTTCCTGGGTGACCTTGGGCCAGTCACTTTCTCTCAGCCTCACCTACCTCACAGGGTTGTTGTGAGGACAAAAGGAGGGGAGCAGCTGTGTACACTGCCCTGAGCTCTTTGGAGAAAGGGTGGTATAAAAATGTGAAAAATAAATAAAAGAATACTTAATGGATAATTTACTAAGAATAGGGAGAAAGTGTCAAACATCCCATAATCCAGTGACCCCCTACACCTGGACTACTATTTACTGTAGTTACATGTTATTTACATATCTTAAATACAAGATCAGAACCCACTGCTTTTGGAAATACTGAAAGCAAAAAGTGATCAGCAATCACTGCTTAATGATACAATAATGCAGTGTTCTTCAACCTTGGAGTCAAGACCCCAAAAGGGTTGGGAAGCCTCAGTTATGGCAACTTACATGAACGAAATAGACTGAAGACCACTGGACCACAGCACCACCAGGAAAAGTGGGAGGCATCTCTTGTACCCCTTCAGGTACCAGGAGATTGTGTCCCAGGCCTGCTCAGGTTCTTAGCACTGCACTAAAATAGCTTTCACTAGTGCCAGGCTTCATTATAGTTGTTTCTGCTTTCTCCAATAAGCATATTTGGGTACTGGAACAGTACTAGCAGAGCATTATGAGGTGATGGGGGTGGGCAGACAGGACCCTGGGAGGGGGTGCTAGATTGATGGGGTCGATAGGGTCCTGGTAGGCGTGTGGGATTCATGAGGGTGGGGTGGATGGAAAGGGTATGGGATGGGGTGCAGGATCAATGGGTGTGGGGTGAATTGGTCCTGGGAAGGGGGGTGGTATCAATGAGTAGGTGGATAGGAGCCTGGAAGAAGGTATGGGATTGATGGGGGTGGGTGGACACCTATGTATTTTATGGGTGTGTATATATGTATGTATGTATGTATACATACAGACACAAACACATATGCATTTTATGAGTGTGTGTATGTATATATGTGCGTGCACACACATATGTATTTTATGAGTGCAAAAGTGTGTATATATGTGTATACACACACAAACATGTATTTTATGAGTGTGTGTATATATATGTATGTATACACACACAAACACACACACACAGGTACTTTATGAGTATTTATAACAAACATGTATTTTGAGTGTGTGTACGTGTACACTGTGTGTGTGTGTGTGTGTGTGTATATATATATATATATATATATATCTGTGTGTATATATACACACGTACAGAGATATATATACATCCACAGATAGATAGATAGATAGATAGATAGATAGATAGATAGATAGATATACACACGTGTGGATGGATAGATACACCCCCCACACACATGTAAATCCTGGGGTCGTGGCAGGAAAAGGTTGAAGCAAGGACTCCGAACCCCTCGGAACAGGCGCCAGGAGCCCCCACGCAGGGGGCGGACGCTCCTCCTCGCCGCCCCACGCAGCCACCAGCCCCAGCGCCGCCTCCTCCGCCACAGGCCCCGAGACCCCCCCCCCGCCAACCGCCGCCCCACGACAGCGCTGAGGGGCCCCGCCTCGCCCACCGCGCAGACCCGGCCGGCGCCCCGCTCCTACCTCTCCCGTCCCCTCCCGAGCAGCGGCGCAGAGGCCGGAAAGCGAGGCCTGGTCCCTCCGACGCCTCCGAGCCGGCACAGTCACTAGGCCGCGAACGCGCCACACAGAAGACTCCGTCGCCGCCGACGCCGCGTGACGCTCCCGGCCACGTGACCGCGTCCCTCAGCGCCGTCTCGGGCGGCCTGCGCGCCTCACCACAGAGTACGCCGGGCTAGAGCGTCGCCGCCCACGCACAGCCTCTCTACACGTCTTTATGGCGGTTTCTTCTGAGGCGGTTACTCACGCGCTTCCGGCGTGCACTGGAAGTTGTGTTTTAAAATGGCGCCTCGGTTTCTCCACACAAAATAAGGCCTCGGGTCGAAGAACCGTGAGGTGCTGTCTCCCCTCCGACGACTTTTCTCCACTGTGTCTTTTGAAAGGGGGGGAGGGGAATAGTCCGCCGGAGTTCTGTTTTCCTCTCGTTCTAGTGCCAACCATAGAGTTCAATCCTAGAGTGACGCACTTGCCATAGAGAGAGAGAGCGCGCGCGTCGGAACTGGGTGTGAAGGCTCCAGCACCATCTTTGTTGTGGGCAAAGGGTGGCCTTCTTGGGGTCAACACCAGGGTTCTCAGAGTCTTTGCTCATAGCAGGGATGTGCGGTGGCTGGGGAGGCAGGGCTTCCCCACCAGAGCCTTTTGAAAAGCACCAGCAGAGCCTCCCCACCTGAGGCAGAGCCTCTCCACCTGATTCTTTTGAAAAGCACCGCCACCTTGTGAGGTGCCCAAGCACCCACAACCCAGGCACTCTGTGCTTTGCGCATGTGTTGTGGGTGCTTGGGCACCTCACACGGCGGTGGCGATTTTCAAGGGGCTCCGGTGGAGAGGCTCTGTCTCACCTGCCTCCCCACCACAACACACATCCCCAGCTCCTGGCCAACACCAGTTACCAGAGACTCTTCTCTTAACTTGCAATTAGGCTCCGACAAACTCATAGAACAGCCCCAATAAGCTTTGTGGGTGCCCTACCATCACCAGCACCACAGCCATAAGCCTCGCTGCCACCACATCATATCAGCTATCTTGTCTTTGGTGGAACTATGCCGGACCATGATGGGGTGCTTGCTCAGTCATGGCGTCCGTCGTGATGCCATCCAACCCCGCAGGGCAGGTTTTTTCATGCGTACATTCCAGGGACAGATTTGAATTGATATTAAGAACCTCTCTGTAATAAGTTGGTGGTGTAGGGAGGAGGGGTTTAGATTCGTTAGGCACTGGGGAACGTTTTGGGACAAGCGGGGCCTGTACACGAGGGACGGGCTCCATTTGAACCAGAATGGAACCAGACTGCTGGCGCATAACATTAAAAAGGTGGCAGAGCAGCTTTTAAACTGATCCCTGGGGGAAGGCCGACAGGAGCCGAGGGGCATCCAGTTCGGGACTCCTCATCCCTATGGGATGAGGATGGGGAGGTTAGAGAACAACAAGACAAAGGCAGGGTAAGAGAAGAAATTGGGAAAGGTAGGGTGATGGGATGTGATAGACGGTTTGGCACAATGAGAGGATGCGGGGACAAAGGAGCAAATAAGCAGACCATCCTGGGGCATTCCGTGTATAAATGCTTTTATGCGAATGCCCGAAGTCTACGAGCAAAGGTGGGAGAACTGGAATGTCTGGTGACAAGGGAAAACATTGACATAGTGGGCATAATGGAAACCTGGTGGAATGCGGAGAATCAGTGGGATACCGCAATCCCAGGCTATAAACTCTACAGGAGGGGCAGGCAGGGGCGTGTTGGAGGTGGGGTGGCCCTTTATGTTAAGGAAGGGATAGAATCCAGCAAAGTAGAGATTGAAGGTGGGTCCGACTCCACCGTAGAATCTCTGTGGGTTAAATTACCAGGCTTGTGCAGCGATGTAATACTGGGGGCGTGCTATCGTCCTCCAGACCAGAAATCTGATGGGGACCTTGAAATGAGGAAACAGATCAGGGAGGTGTCAAGGAGGGACAGGGTTGTAATCATGGGGAACTTCAATTATCCTCATATTGACTGGGTCAATTTGTGTTCTGGTCACGATAAGGAAACCGGATTTCTTGACGTGCTTAATGACTGTGGCTTAGATCAGCTAGTCACGGAGCCCACCAGAGGACAGGTGACTCTGGATTTAATATTGTGCGGTACGCAGGACCTGGTTAGAGATGTAAATGTTAGTGAGCCATTGGGGAACAGTGATCATGCTGCGATCCGTTTTGACATGCACGTTGGGGGAAGAATACCAGGCAAATCTCTAACAAAATCCCTTGACTTCCGACGGGCGGACTTCCCTCAAATGAGGAGGCTGGTTAGAAGGAGGTTGAAAGGGAGGGTAAAAAGAGTCCAATCTCTCCAGAGTGCATGGAGGCTGCTTAAAACAACAGTAATAGAGGCCCAGCAGAGGTGTATACCGCAAAGAAAGAAGGGTTCCACTAAATCCAGGAGGGTGCCCGCATGGCTAACCAGCCAAGTTAGAGAGGCTGTGAAGGGCAAGGAAGCTTCCTTCCGTAAATGGAAGTCTTGCCCTAATGAGGAGAATAAAAAGGAACATAAACTGTGGCAAAAGAAATGTAAGAAGGTGATATGGGAGGCCAAGAGAGACTATGAGGAACACATGGCCAGCAACATTAAGGGGAATAATAAAAGCTTCTTCAAATATGTTAGAAGCAGGAAACCCACCAGAGAAGCGGTTGGCCCTCTGGATGGTGAGGGAGGGAAAGGGGAGATAGAAGGAGACTTAGAGATGGCAGAGAAATTAAATGAGTTCTTTGCATCTGTCTTCACGGCAGAAGACCTCAGGCAGATACCGATGCCCGAACGGCCCCTCCTAACCAAGGAGTTAAGTCAGATAGAGGTTAAAAGAGAAGATGTTTCAGACCTCATTGATAAATTAAAGATCAATAAGTTACTGGGCCCTGATGGCATCCACCCAAGGGTTATTAAGGAATTGAAGAATGAAGTTGCAGATCTCTTGACTAAGGTATGCAACTTGTCCCTCAAAACGGCCACGGTGCCAGAAGATTGGAGGATAGCAAATGTCATGCCTATTTTTAAAAAGGGAAAGAGGGGGGACCCGGGAAACTATAGGCCGGTCAGCCTAACATCCATACCGGGTAAGATGGTGGAATGCCTCATCAAAGATAGGATCTCAAAACACATAGACGAACAGGCCTTGCTGAGGGAGAGTCAGCATGGCTTCTGTAAGGGTAAGTCTTGCCTCACGAACCTTTTAGAATTCTTTGAAAAGGTCAACAGGCATGTGAATGCGGGAGAACCCGTGGACAATATATATCTGGACTTTCAGAAGGCGTTTGACACGGTCCCTCACCAAAGGCTACTGAAAAAACTCCACAATCAGGGAATTAGAGGACAGGTCCTCTCGTGGATTGAGAACTGGTTGGAGGCCAGAAAGCAGAGAGTGGGTGTCAATGGGCAATTTTCACAATGGAGAGAGGTGAAAAGCGGTGTGCCCCAAGGATCTGTCCTGGGACCGGTGCTTTTCAACCTCTTCATAAATGACCTGGAGACAGGGTTGAGCAGTGAAGTGGCTAAGTTTGCAGACGACACCAAACTTTTCCGAGTGGTAAAGACCAGAAGTGATTGTGAGGAGCTCCAGAAGGATCTTTCCAGACAGGCAGAATGGGCAGCAAAATGGCAGATGTGCTTCAATGTCAGTAAGTGTAAAGTCATGCACATTGGGGCAAAAAATCAAAACTTTAGATATAGGCTGATGGGTTCTGAGCTGTCTATGACAGATCAGGAGAGAGATCTTGGGGTGGTGGTGGACAGGTCGATGAAAGTGTCGACCCAATGTGCAGCGGCAGTGAAGAAGGCCAATTCTATGCTTGGGATCATTAGGAAGGGTATTGAGAACAAAACGGTTAGTATTATAATGCCGTTGTACAAATCTATGGTAAGGCCACACCTGGAGTATTGTGTCCAGTTCTGGTCGCCGCATCTCAAAAAAGACATAGTGGAAATGGAAAAGGTGCAAAAGAGAGCGACTAAGATGATTACGGGGCTGGGGCACCTTCCTTATGAGGAAAGGCTACGGCATTTGGGCCTCTTCAGCCTAGAAAAGAGATGCCTGAGGGGGGACATGATTGAGACATACAAAATTATGCAGGGGATGGACAGAGTGGATAGGGAGATGCTCTTTACACTCTCACATAATACCAGAACCAGGGGACATCCACTAAAATTGAGTGTTGGGCGGGTTAGGACAGACAAAAGAAAATATTTCTTTACTCAGCGTGTGGTCGGTCTGTGGAACTCCTTGCCACAGGATGTGGTGCTGGCGTCTAGCCTAGACGCCTTTAAAAGGGGATTGGACAAGTTTCTGGAGGAAAAATCCATTATGGGGTACAAGCCATGATGTGTATGCGCAACCTCCTGATTTTAGAAATGGGTTAAGTCAGAATGCCAGATGTAGGGGAGGGCACCAGGATGAGGTCTCTTGTTATCTGGTGTGCTCCCTGGGGCATTTGGTGGGCCGCTGTGAGATACAGGAAGCTGGACTAGATGGGCCTATGGCCTGATCCAGTGGGGCTGTTCTTATGTTAGAAAGTGTAAATACTCTTCCCAGAACTGAGGACATATCCACTAAAATTGAGTGTCGGGAGAATTAGAACAGAGAAAAATAAGTATTTCTTTACCCAGCATGTCATTAGTCTGTGGAACACCTTGCCCCTGTGAGACGAGGCCATGAAAGCCACTTACGCTAACAAACTAAATGTTTACAAGCTTAATGAACCAAATGTTTATGCTATGCTATAGGTGTTTATAGCTAAATTAGTTTAAAACAAATTATTAGTTTATATGTTTAAGAAATAGGGGAAAAAATGTTTATATGCTTAGCATGATCACAAACACATTAGTTTAGCAGCTTAATGGGAAAATGATGCTTAAAACATGAAATCCACTATGTTTGTCTGAAGAAGTCTGTCTGCAAATTGCAAGCTGGCTGTTAAATTAGTCTCAAGGAATGTCTCTTGACAAACTGCCAAAGCATCAGATAAGGTGAACACTTCATGAAAAGGGAGTATGAAGCTGGAATTTCCATCTCACGCTCAATTGCTAGTATGGCAAATGAAAACAAAGTGCCAATGTTTGCATGCATTCTTCAATATTTTAATAGTTATTGCTTAAAAGTATAAATTAATGTTAGTAGCAATATATGGTAGTTTAAAGTGAATTTTAGCTGTTAGAATAGTTTGATCAAAGCATAAAATACACAGAAAGGTGAAAAAGCTATTAAAAAGGCTTAAGCCACAAGTCTGAAAATACAACCTTGAAAGGCAGATGTCTGGCAAAAGTTAATTAAAAGAGTCTAACAAGGAGACTCTGGAATGTGGTATAAAGTTACTCCTCACAGATAAGACTCTTATCTTGGGCAAAAGCATTCCTAACTCTGTATCTCCTCTGTAGACTCAAGGTCCTGCCTGATACTTTTAATTGGAACTAGGGAGTTACAACTCAAAGAGAGATTTAGATACAACATATGAGAGAGAGAGAGAGAGTGAGAGAGAGAACACACAGATAGGGAGTAGCCAAGAAGCAGAGTGCATTTGCAACAATTAATTGGGAAGAGTTCTCTCTTGGCACCTAGAAGAGAGAAAACACAGGTTAGAAACATTTTAATGAGGAAAACTAGCAACATTAGATAGAAAGGCCTTGGCAAGGTCAGTTTATCTGTTGCTAATTAAAATAGCATTTTCTAAGATACCGACACCTGCAAACACCAGCTAGACAGAAGATAACAGAAATAACATGTTATATAAATACTGTTAACAACGACGACGGCGACGGCGTCCCCTGATCAGCAAAACATCATGAGAGCCTCTAAGCTGACAGAAGGAGCTGGATTTAGTTAAAATGAATGAGAAATGTATCTTAAAATCCTTTTTACAATAAGAGGTTGTTTTGTCTTGTATTAAATATAAGTTTATACCACTATACATCACAGTAACAAGTCACATATAGAGAATTACACATGGAATAAAGGAAAGACCAAAGGGCTTAGTTTAAACAGAGGTTGGCAGAAAACCCACAGTGTTTGATGAGACCAGACAGAAAGGAATGTTAGAGAGATAGCACTGGTGGCTCTACCAAGGTCAAACCAGTAAAGAGTAGCAAAAGAGATAAGCACAAGACATATCAAAAATCCATTTCTGTAATAAATGAGTAAATAGTGCCACGTAGTGCTTGTTGCCTTTTTTGGAACTTGTAACTTGAAACCAACTAATCAAATGCTTGTAAAGTTATCTCTAGCCAACCCTGAAAAAGCCCCATCTACGATGTCACACACCAGCCAATGTGAAGTGTAAGACTCCTCAAACAAAGGAGCCAGAATCAAATATAAGTGAGAGGCTCACACTGGAAAATTGCTCTCTTTGAGGGCTCTCATTGCTCTCTTCACTTTGGACAGGAGTCCCTGAGAAGCCCGTTGCTGGCAACAAAATAAAGCTTGCAGACGATCACCACTCTTGCCTACTGAGTTTGCTTTTGAACTTTGCTTTTGACCTTGCAACAACAGGATGTGGTGATGGCATCTGGCCCAGATGCCTTTAAAAGGGGATTGGACAGATTTACAGAGGAAAAGTCCATCACAGGTTACAAGCCATGATGGGTATGCACAGCCTCCTGGTTTTAGAAGTAGGCTATCTCAGAAGGCCAGGTGCAAGAGGGCACCAGGATGCTTGTTCTGCCACATTCCCAGTCCAAGCTCTGCCTGGAGAACTATGCCCACTTTTAGCTAATTAGCTCCCCTTCTTTCCTCAAAAATGACCCTGGTTCTGCCCTGCAGTACTGCTGGACCCACCACCAGTGTAGCTCACCTGTTTAACCTACAGAGGTCCTCTTTCCTGCCAGCAGCCTCCCACCACTACAGCAGCCCCTTGTGTCCTTAGCAGGTCTTGGGCACAGCAGCCAAACACCAGTCTTAGTGTCTCTAGTAGTTTCTGCGCCAGCAGCTTTAAAATCCATTCACAAAGCCATCCAGTCTGTCTTTCTTCCTTCTGCTACCCACACCAAACTCTCCCTTTATCAGGTGCTTTTATGCCTGAGGGCCCTATTGCCTTCAACTGGCTGCAGCTGTGCAGCACACTCTGCTGGATGCCCAGGCCTTACCCTTAAAGGGGCCACTGCTAATACCACATTGGACAATAAAAGGGGATTGGACAAGTTTCTGGAGGAAAAATCCATTATGGGGTACAAGCCATGATGTGTATGTGCAACCTCCTGATTTTAGAAATGGGTTATGTCAGAATGCCAGATGCAAGGGAGGGCACCAGGATGCGGTCTCTTGTTATCTGGTGTGCTCCCCGGGGCATTTGGTGGGCCGCTGTGAGATACAGGAAGCTGGACTAGATGGGCCTATGGCCTGATCCAGTGGGGCTGTTCTTATGTTCACATCTACCTCCTCGCCAGATCTTCCAAGATTCCAATACAATGCAGTCTCTTGTCTTGTGTTCTCCCTGAGGCATCTGGTGGTCCACTGTAAGACTGTTCTTAGAAGCTCTAGAGTGCCTTTTTTTAAAGCTTCCAGTGTGCTCAGGTCACTTTTTTTTTTTAGGTTCTAGCATGCTAGGCAAGCTAGAATTTCTGCAAGTGAGCTCAGAGCTACAAAGATGGCCACCACCATTTTTTCCTCACCTCCGTCTATTTTCAATCAAAACGAATGCGGGAACCTGTCAAAAACATGGTGGCCTCCACAGTGTATGGAGTGTATTAAGAAAACATATCGACCTCCATACAACTGATTTTAATGAAGGGGCATCATTTTGTCCTTTTTAAAATAACCTTGCTGGAACCAGGCTAGCAGCATGCTAGAAACGTCACTTCCGCCTATATCCCTAGCTAAAAAAAGAATGCAGCCTCAGTGATAGAGAGAGCAACAGTAGCGGGGGGGGGGGGGTCACACAAGGATGAGAGTACAATCTTATAAAAACTTTCATGGGAGCAAGCCCAATTGTGCTGAAAAACACTGTGCTTGCACAACAGAGCTGCTTGTTGTTTGACATCCCGCTCTGAAATTTGAAATCACTATGTGGGATGATAAAGTGCTATAATTTCATCAGTTAGACATTAACTACTCAGTACTGTTTTCCACTTTGTGTTAATTTACAACTGAAATCCTATGTGTGCTTACATAAGGAGTAGGGACCATTGAACTCAGTGATACTTCACATATAGGCTGATGGGTTCTGAGCTGTCTGTGACAGATCAGGAGAGAGATCTTGGGGTAGTGGTGGACAAGTCAATTAAAGTGTCTACCCAATGTGCGGTGGCAGTGAAGAAGGCCAATTCTATGCTTGGGATCATCAAAAAAGACACAGTGGAAATGGAAAAGGTGCAAAAGAGAGCGACTAAGATGATTACTGGGCTGGGGCACCTTCCTTATGAGGAAAGGCTAAGGTGTTTGGGCCTCTTCAGCCTAAAAAAGAGGCGCCTGAGGGGGGATATGATTGAGACATACAAAATTATGCAGGGGATGGACACAGTGGATAGGGAGATGCTCTTTACACTCTCACATAACACCAGAACCAGGGGACATCCACTAAAATTGAGTGTTGGGAGAGTTAGAACAGACAAAAGAAAATATTTCTTTACTCAGCGTGTGGTTGGTCTGTGGAACTCCTTGCCACAGGATGTGGTGATGGCATCTGGCCTGGACGCCTTTAAAAGGGGACTGGACAAGTTTCTAGAGGAAAAATCCATCACGGGTTACAAGCCATGATGTGTATGTGCTTTTGTATTGGCAACCTTCAGTCTCGAAAGACTATGGTATCGCGCTCTGAAAGGTGGTTCTGGCACAGCTTCTAGTGTGGCTGAAAAGGCCAATCCGGGAGTGACAATCCCTTCCACACCGGGAGCAAGTGCAGTCTGTCCCTGGTCTGTCTCCCTGGCTATGGGCCTTTCTTCTTTGCCTCTTAGCCTCAGACTGTTGGCAAAGTGTCTCTTCAAACTGGGAAAGGCCATGCTGCACAGCCTGCCTCCAAGCGGGCCGCTCAGAGGCCAGGGTTTCCCACTTGTTGAGGTCCATCCCTAAGGCCTTCAGATCCCTCTTGCAGATGTCCTTGTATCGCAGCTGTGGTCTACCTGTAGGGCGCTTTCCTTGCACGAGTTCTCCATAGAGGAGATCCTTTGGGATCCGGCCATCATCCATTCTCACGACATGACCAAGCCAACGCAGGCGTCTCTGTTTCAGCAGTGAATACATGCTAGGGATTCCAGCACGTTCCAGGACTGTGTTGTTTGGAACTTTGTCCTGCCAGGTGATGCCGAGGATGCGTCGGAGGCAGCGCATGTGGAAAGCGTTCAGTTTCCTCTCCTGTTGTGAGCGAAGAGTCCATGACTCGCTGCAGTACAGAAGTGTACTCAGGACGCAAGCTCTGTAGACCTGGATCTTGGTATGTTCCGTCAGCTTCTTGTTGGACCAGACTCTCTTTGTGAGTCTGGAAAACGTGGTAGCTGCTTTACCGATGCGCTTGTTTAGCTCGGTATCGAGAGAATGAGTGTCGGAGATCGTTGAGCCAAGGTACACAAAGTCATGGACAACCTCCAGTTCATGCTCAGAGATTGTAATGCAGGGAGGTGAGTCCACATCCTGAACCATGACCTGTGTTTTCTTCAGGCTGATTGTCAGTCCAAAATCTTGGCAGGCCTTGCTAAAACGATCCATGAGCTGCTGGAGATCTTTGGCAGAGTGGGTAGTGACAGCTGCATCGTCGGCAAAGAGGAAGTCACGCAGACATTTCAGCTGGACTTTGGATTTTGCTCTCAGTCTGGAGAGGTTGAAGAGCTTTCCGTCTGATCTGGTCCGGAGATAGATGCCTTCTGTTGCAGTTCCAAAGGCCTGCTTCAGCAGGACAGCGAAGAAAATCCCAAACAAGGTTAGTGCAAGAACACAGCCCTGCTTCACTCCGCTTCGGATGTCAAAAGGGTCTGATGTGGAGCCATCGAAGACAACAGTGCCCTTCATGTCCTTGTGGAAAGATCTGATGATGCTGAGGAGCCTGGGTGGACAACCAATCTTGGGGAGAATCTTGAAGAGGCCGTCTCTGCTGACCAGGTCGAAAGCCTTTGTGAGATCTATGAAGGCTATAAAGAGTGGCTGTCGTTGTTCCCTGCATTTCTCCTGCAGTTGTCTAAGGGAGAATACCATATCAGTGGTGGACCTGTTGGCTCGGAATCCACACTGCGATTCTGGATAGACGCTCTCTGCAAGTACCTGGAGCCTCTTTAGTACAACTCGGGCAAACAGCTTTCCTACAACGCTAAGGAGAGAGATGCCGCGGTAGTTGTTGCAGTCACCCCTGTCACCTTTGTTCTTGTACAGCGTGATGATGTTTGCATCCCTCATGTCTTGAGGTACTCCACCTTCTCTCCAGCAGAGACAGAGGATTTCATGCAGCTCAGTGACGATGATCTCTTTGCAGCATTTTAGGACTTCAGCAGGGATGCTGTCTTTTCCAGGTGCCTTGCCAAAGGCAAGGGAGTCCAGGGCCACGTGAAGTTCTTCTAGGGTTGGTTCACTGTCAAGCTCTTCCAGCACAGGCAGGCACTCAATGTTGTTCAGTGCTTCTTCGGTGACTACATTTTCTCTGGAATATAGCTCAGAGTAGTGCTGCACCCAGCGTTCCATCTGCTGCGCCCGATCCTGGATGACCTCGCCTGTGGCAGACTTCAGAGGGGCAATTTTCTTCTGTGTTGGACCTAGGGCCTGCTTGATACCATCATACATCCCCTTGATGTTGCCCGTGTCAGCTGCTATCTGTATCTCGGAACAGAGCTCGAGCCAGTAGTCGTTAGCACATCTCCTGGCAGTCTGTTGGACTTTGCTGCGAGCAGTTCGGAGGACCTGCAGGTTGCGCTCACTGGGACAGGCCTTGTATGCTGCTTGAGCTCTCCTCTTTTCCTCAATGACTGGTGTCAACTCCTCAGAGTGGGCTTCAAACCAGTCTGCCGCCTTGTTGGTCTTTTTGCCGAATATGGACAAGGCGGTGTTGTAAACGGTATTCTTGAAATGTTCCCATCTGTTGGATGCGTTTGCGTCGGCCGGGCCTGGAAGAGATTCCTCAAGCGCTTGTGCAAATTCCTCCACTTTTCTCTGATCCCGGGTCTTGCTGGTATCAATGCGAGGTCTTCCTTCCTTTTTCGTGTGATACAGTCGCTTTGTTTGCAGTTTCACTCTGCTGCACACCAGGGAGTGGTCAGTGTCGCAGGCAGCACCATGATAACTGCGTGTGATCTTGATGCTGGGAAGGCTGGAGCGTCTGGTGAGGATCAGGTCGAGCTGGTGCCAGTGCTTTGATCTTGGATGTCTCCAAGAGACTCTATGTTGGGGCTTTGTGTTGAAAAACGTGTTGCTGACACAGAGACCGTGATGACAGCAAAACTCTAGCAGGCGTTGGCCATTTTCGTTCATCCTCCCAGTGCCAAACTGACCTAAGCAAGTGGGCCATGAACTGTTATCAGCACCAACTCTAGCATTGAAATCGCCGAGGATGAACAATGGCTCTTTTACAGGGATTTTCTTGACAGTGGTGGCCAGGTCATCATAGAATTTGTCTTTGGCTTCTGCTGGAGACGACAGAGTCGGTGCATAAGCACTGATGAGAGTGATAGGTCCTGCTGATGACTGCAGCTGCAGGGACAAAATTCTTTCACTTCCCACAGTAGGTGGGATGATGGATTTCAGCAAGGTATTTCTGACCGCAAAGCCAACGCCATGTTCCCTGGTTTCGTTTGGTGGTTTTCCCTGCCAGAAAAATGAGAAATTTCTCTCCTTGACAGATCCGAAATCTGGCAGCCTAGTCTCTTGAAGGGCGACGATGTCCATCTGCAGTCTGCTCAGCTCCATGTCGATGACAGCTGTTTTGCGTGCGTCGTCTATTTCTTGCAGGTCATTAGAGAAGCCAGGTGTCATTGTCCTAACGTTCCAGGTGCCCAGCTTTAGGGCAGTAGTTTTCTGTTTTCTGTTGCATGGTGCAGAGTTGTCGATCCGCTTGTCGGTTTTCACCCTAAACCCCACGCACCCCATGAGGTTAACAGACCGTGGCGAGGCAACACCTTACTGGCTGGGGACTGCCCAGCTTAAGGCGGGCGGTAGCTGCCCAATGAGATGCAATGATCTCTCCCACCGTCGGAAGCAGCCCCTGGCGTCATGCTCTACGCCAATCGAGCAAAGACTTATAACCGGTAAACTGCTGCTTCCCGTGTTGTGCCGACGCCGTATGGCGAAGTTGGAGTGTCCTCTCCAGTGCACGAAGCCTGGGTAAAGAAGGTATGGAGGATAGGCTGTTACCCATGCAGCAAATCCCCCCTCTCCACGTCGCTGGAATGGTCCAATGGAAAGGCAGAAGCCAATACGGTTGGTTCCAGCGGCGTCGCAGGAGTTGCCAGAACGTGACTGTGTTCAGCCATGAACTGCCTAAGGGACTCCGGCTCCTGATTTTGCCTCGAGGTTGACTCCTGAAGCCTTTTCCAGAACTGGATGTAGCCACAAGGCAGTGGAGGTTTGAGGTCAGAGTTTCCTTCTCTTAGATGAGCTGCCTTCCTAGGCTGACGAGTCCCATCTACCCGGTGGCTGTTTAGTCGCCTCTTACGACAAGTACAGCCAAACTGAGGGCCTATTCTTAGCCCCCAGCCCCCAGGATATGTGCAACCTCCTGTTTTTAGAAATGGTCTATGTCAGAATGCCAGATGCAAGGGAGGGCACCAGGATGAGGTCTCTTGTTATCTGGTGTGCTCCCTGGGGCATTTGGTGGGCCGCTGTGAGATACAGGAAGCTGGACTAGATGGGCCTATGGCCTGATCCAGTGGGGCTGTTCTTATGTTCTTATACTTATTCCTTGATAAATATGTCCAGGATTGGGCTGCACAATAATTAAAACAAGATGACTAAGCATCTTTTAATTGATTGCAGTTAGAATATGTTGGTTGATGTCTTACAGCCCAATCCTAACAAAAACCCTGCACTATGATGCGGTGGTGCTGATGTAGGGCGCAATCCTAACCCCTTATGCCAGTGCTTTCCAGCACTGGCATAGTGGTGCCAATGGGACGTGTGCTGCATCCTGCAGTTGGGGGGGCACTCACGGAGACCTCCTCAAAGTAAGGGAATGTTTGTTCCCTTACCTAGGAGCTGCATTGCCCTTATGTCCGCACTGGAAAGCACTGACATAAGGGGTTAGGATTGCGCCCGTAGCCTCCATCACACCCAGTGGATACCTACACATCCTGTAGATGCATAGGTGTGATGTTATGGGAAAAGCTTCCCATGCTGAACTTTTGCCTGTCATGAAGTTGTTACAGCACGGGAAGAAATGGTAGTTTTGCTCACATTTTTGAAGTCATTATATGGGGTTACAACCTGTTCTGGTTGGAGTTGCACTCCTTGAAGATCAGGTTCACAGTCTGCAAATCTTCTGGATCCAGCCTTGGTCCTAGATCTTCAGATAGTAGGTGTGGCCAGAAGTGCTTTTACTGAGCTTCCACTGGTGCACCAGCTGTGGCTCTTCTTGAAGAAAGCAGTTCTGCCTACAGTGATCCAAGGCTCAGTCATATCTCATTTGGATTACTATAACACACTTTACTGGAGCTTCCCTTGAAGGCTGTTCCCAGAAACTGCAGTTGGTGCAAAATGTGGCAGTCAAGGTGATTTTGGTGTGCAGTGCTCAGAGCATGTTATACCTGCTTGTGAACAGCTTGGCTTCTAGTGTGTTTCTAGGCATAATTCAGGGTGCTAGTTATAACCTATAAATTATTATATGATTTTAGTACTGGATGTCTGAAGGATTATCTCCTCCCACATCAACCTGCCTGCACTCTCCATTTTTAATTAGAGGCTTTGCTTTGTATTCCACCATTGATTAAAATACAGTTGGAGAAGCAAAGCAGCACCTTCTCAAGAGGTGGCCAAGATTACTGTTTTTTAAAAAACAGATTGCAATTGTAATGGCTACTAACAGATCATCCTTTTGTAAAGCAAATTGCTTGTCAATAGTTCAGGATCATCCCTTGAAATTTCCTGAATGTGATGGTTAGAGGGGATAATTTCCTGAAGGGGAATTTCACCTACCCTGCAGGGGAAGGGTCTAAGTTGATGAGTCACTCTGCAAAGTGTGTGTGTTAGAAACAGCCAGCTTAGAATTTGAATGATGGGGGGGGGGCGAGTGGGAGAGAGTGCCTATGCATGAACTGAGAGTTTAGCTGGTGCAGGGTGGAAATGGTTGCAGTAGCTGCTCTTGAGAAATCTAATGCATAAATTAATGGCTCTGTATTATTTGCTTTATTTACAGATATATAAGCAGAGTGGAGGGTGCGTTCACAAAAAAAAAAATAATTAATGGTTTTGAACACACTCCCCTCTGCTCTGCTTGTATATCCCTGAATAAAGCAAAATATATGTCTAGTTGTCTCCAGGGTTGGGAACTTGACGTGGATGACTGAGACTCATGTCGCAAAAATGTGCATTTATCGCTGACTCGTGAGTTGTGCGCATGGAAGACTTGAGTCAGGGGCCTCCTGACTCGGCACTCATCCACTCTGAGTCTGCCTGTGTCTGAGATTGCTTGCTTACTGTTTTCACGGTATGAAAAACCTTGTGAGGCCATCATTCTGACTGGGAGAGCAGCAGGGAAGTTCCGGCTGGGAGGCAGGGAAGGGTTAATGTTTTCCTTTTGCATTGGGCAGGAGAGTGAGAGGGAGCTCTTTTCTCCATCTGTGATAGGAAGGAAGGAATCTGCATCATTGGACACAGGATGCAAAGTATCTTCCAATATTTTCTTTGGCTGAGGGAGGACAGAAGGAGAAGCCAAGGGTGTTCTTGCCTTACCATTGGCTGCAGAAGCCCAGGGAGGAAGATTTTTCCCCTGGATGAATGAGGAGAGAAGGGGGGGGGGCAGTTCCTAGTCATCCCAGAGAAATTCATGGCATGGCTCCAGCAAATTCACTGAATGACTGGCTGCAGTGGGACTACTTGTGAGTAGAGCTGCAAAGAATTGGGTTGCCTTGGAAAGCCTTGCAGCTGCTGCACATGACCTCCTCCCTCCTGCCACTTCTGTCCCCATTCTTCTGCAGTTTCTCCCACCCTGTTTATAGATGGGTGGGGACATCAAAGGTGTGTTTAAAGAGAATTCCAACACACATACCCTGGCAGCATCCCCATTTTTCCCCACCTTGGGCTTTTTAAAGGGGGCAGGGCAATTCAAGTCCTATCAAGTCATGAAAGAGTGAATGGGGGACTTGGAAAGTGCCCCGTTATGACTTGTTTTTGAGTCAAGTTGCAGGGGGCAGTGACTAGACTCAACTTAAGTCAAGCTGTGCTGGACCTTCCCATCTCTGGTGTTCTACATCTTGCTGTTCAAAGTACTAAAGATTAGGGTCAGGGGGTCTATGTGGGGCTGCCCTTCAGTCAGGAAACTTCAGCTGGTGCAAGTGCAACCAGTTGGCTGCCAACTGGTGTGAGATGCCTTGAGTATATCTCACTTGTGTTGTATCCTCTGCATTGGCTTTTATTTCCAATGACCAGTTCAAGGTATTGGTTATTACCCTTAAAGCTCCCTATGACTTGGGGCCAAGTTATCTGAACACTTGTACCTGTATGTGCTTGCCCAGAGTTAAGATCACCATCTTGGGCTATGTCTCTATCCTGCCACCTACACAAGTTCAGTTGAGGATCAGAGATAGGGCCTTCTCTGTGGTGGTGCCACAGCTGTGGAACACATTAGTAGAGGAGGTCTGTCAGATCCCCAAACTCACTGTCTCCCATTGTGCCTTTTCCACTCAGCATTTATGTGTAGTTTTTTTATTCCCGCTGTTTTGTGGTTTTATTTCAGACTGCTGGTTTTTTTTAATGTGCTGTCCTATCTTTTTAATTATTTAATTTTTTTTAATTTAAGAAATTTATATCCCACCTTTCCCATGCCAAAGCAAATGCCCAAAGCAGCTAACAAAGCTTACAAATAGGTACAAAGTTTAGTAACAGGTAAAAACATCAAATTAAGCATTAAAGCAATTAAATTTTCCCATTACATAGTGGAACCTGGAATGTAACAAAAACTAACAATTAGAGTAAGCCCAGGGAGGCAGTCAAGTCACAATAGTATTATTAGAGACATTGAGGACAAGTATTCATTCAACAGCCAAATATCAGACAAAACAGGTATGTTTTGAGCCCTTGATAAAAAGCCACAAGAGAGGGAATACAGGTACAAGGGAGAGGGAGTACAAGTACAGTCTCATTAGTCATTAGTCTCATTAGTCTCTCTCCAGGTGCTTAGGCTTCACTAGGAGGCAGCAATCCCTCCCTTCACCAGAAGCCCCAGCTAGGGGGAAAGAATGGAGAAGGTGATAATTGCTGCCATTTAGCTTTCTTTCATGTGCTCAGGGGGAAGGGAGGAGTGAAGCCTGCAGAGAATGATTGATGGATTGTCAGCCTGCTGCCCTCTCTGGCTTTATTAAAAGACTGTTTTCCTTTAATTTAAAGGGCCCTTATCAGCTTTGACATAGAAAAATCTGTGGATACTTAGGTTATACCTGTAATCACTTGTATGACTGTCTCTCTGCAACAGTAAAAAGCAGTTTTTTAAACTGATTTTAAAGGGGTGCATTTTTTCCCCTTCTCCAGGGATCAGCACATTCTTTCTCATTTGCAGGGGTCATTCCTGTTGAGTCAAATCTGTGTATAAAAAAATCTGAGTATAACAAGGCTGGACCTGTAGTTTTCAATTCCCCTGGGAGAGAATTCCATAGTTGTGACACCACTACGGAGAAGGCTTGCCCCCAAGCTGCCACTTCTCTCACTTGGGACAAAGGCAGCACTTTGTAGAAGTGGGTGGGCTGAGGGTTACCACTTACCTAAGAGGGTGGGCTGGAATGTATGGAAGGAGGCGGTTTTTCAAGTAGCCTGGACCCAGATATGGAGGGCCTTAAAGGCTAGAACTAGTACCTTGAATTGGGATTGGAAGTGAATGGGCAGCCAGCGTAGCTGTTGAAGCAATGGTTCAGCCGAGTCATAAAGTCTGGCTCCTGTAACCACTCTAGCTGCTGCATTCTTCACTAATTGCAGTTTATGAATTATGATTGTAGATCTTTTTTTTATTTTGTATGTTGCTTTTTGTAAAATTATTTTTTAAAAGTCTGTTTATAAATATATTAAAATAGATATGAACTAATGTTTCATAATGAAATCTCTTTCCCAGGAGCAGTGCCAATAAATTCCTGGAACAATTTTTGTAATTGCATTCTGCCACTTAACTGCTGTGTTGTGTAACATTAAAATGTTTGTTCTGATGTAGATTTATTGACATCAAATAGTTTGAAGTTTTCTGTCTATACAGACACATTGTGTGGTTGGGGGTTTCTGATAACCAAGCATGATTATCTAGGATGCATGTTCTTCAGCACTGGCTTTAAACCTTTTCTTTTGCACATACCACAACTGTCACCAGAGGCAGCAACCAGAGGCATGCACAGGAGTTGGTAGTTGTCCCATAGTTGAGGATTTGCTGTGTTGCCAACCCTTACTGAGGCTGTTCCTGGAGATGTTTTTCCCACCATGATGTAATGTCATTAAACCAGGGAGACTTCAGGTCAATGCTGGAGGGTTGTTTGCCCAACCTTCTTCCCCAGATTAGGGCTGTTTAGAAGATCAGGCAGCTGTACATTCGTACTGTGCCCATTGGTGCACTACTACCCCAGCTACCTCCACATTTCAATTAAATTTTACAGGAAAGGCACTCTGTGAGGCACTCTGGGACACAAAACTAACGTTTGTTTGTTTGGCTGCATAAACTGCTTTGTAAGCTTTTTGTTGAATGGCAGAATAATTCTTATAAATACACTGTGTGTGGAAAGTAGCATGTCAAGTGTATCGCAGCGGGCCTGTTTGAAGCACACTTTATGTCACTGCTCAATTTTGAGACTAGCTTTGTGCAATAGAAGTCTGGCAAGCATCTGAACAGGCCAATGTGATCCATCACAAAGATAGAAGCAGGTTCAAGGAGCTCTGACAAACTACAATCAGAGATCCAAAGCTTTTGTGGTTAACATTGCAAAGCGACTGTATGAATCTCTTTCCAGTAATAAAAGAGTGATACGTACAATCCTCTATTCAAGTGGCTCCCAAACTGTGGGTCAGGACCCACTGAGGAGTTGACAAAGGGTGATGGACCAATCAGATACCATTTCCCCGAAAATAAGACCTACCCCGAAAATAAGACCTAGTGCGTTTTTTGAGAATTGCTGAAATATAAGACCTACCCTGAAAATAAGACCTAGTTGTGATCAGGGCTGGGATGAGGGGGGCAGAAGGGGTCCTCGGGCAAGGGCGGGTGGACAATGTGAACACTGCACTCCCACGCGTGCCACCTAGAAAGCGCCTGCTGTGCTGCCTTGGGCAGAGGACGCTGAGGGGGAGCTGAGGCAGGAAGCAGCAAGCGAGGCAACCCTGCCTACCAGGCTCTGAGGCTCTCCACACTTTCCAGGGAGTAAGTTCCATTAACTATAAAGGGGCTGACTTCTGAGTAGACAGGCATCCCCCTGAGCGCTGAGGGGACACCATCTCCACACCTTCAAGGGAGTAAGTCCCATTAACTATAAAGGGACTGACTTCTGAGTAGACAGGCAGGCAGTACATTGTTGTACATTTAAAAAAAAGAGACTACCCCGAAAATAAGACCTAGTATGATTTTTTGAGCCAAAAAAAAAAAAAAAAATAAGACAGTGTCTTATTTTCAGGAAACAAGGTAACTAACTGCCTGAAGCCCTGAGGCTATTCAAAAATCAGATACTTTAGCTGCTTTTTTGGTGTTGTTGGCAACCTTCAGTCTCGGAAGACTATGGTATCGCGCTCTGAATGGTGGCTCTGGAACAGCGTCTAGTGTGGCTGAAAAGGCCAATTTGGGAGTGACAATCCCTTCCACACTGGGAGCAAGTGCAGTCTGTCCCTGGTCTGTCTCCCTGGCTATGGACCTTCCTTCTTTGCCTCTTTGCCTCAGTCTGCTGGCTAAGCATCTCTTCAAATTGGGAGAGGCCATGCTGCACAGTCTGCCTCCAAGCGGGACGCTCAGAAGCCATCTATTGAGGTCCATTCCTAAGGCCTTCAGATCTCTCTTGCAGATATCCTTGTAATGCAGCTGTGGTCTACCTGTAGGGTGCTTTCCCTGCCCTAGTTCTCCATAGATCCTTTGGGATCTGACCATCGCCCATACTCACGAAATGACCAAGCCAACGCAGGTGTCTCTGTTTAAGCAGTGTATACATGCTAGGGGTTCCAGCTCATTCCAGGACTGTGTTGTTTGGAACTTTGTCCTGTCAGGTGATACTGAGGATGTGTCGGAGGCAGTGCATGTGGAAAGCGTTCAGTTTCCTCTCCTGTTGTGTGTGAAGAGTCCATGACTCACTGCAGTACAGAACTGTACTCAAGACGCAAGCTCTGTCGACCTGGATCTTGGTATGTTCCATCAGCTTCTTGTTGGACCATACTCTTTGAGAGTCTGTAAAATGTGGTAGCTGCTTTGCTGATGCGTTTGTTTAGCTTGGTATCAAGAGAAAGAGTGTTGGAGGTCGTTGAGCCAAGGTACACAAAGTCATGGACAACCTCCAGTTCATGTGCAGAGATTGCAATGCAGGGAGTTGAGTTCACATCCTGAACCATGACCTGTGTTTTCTTCAGGCTGATTGTCAGTCCAAAGTCTTGGCAGGCCTTGCTAAAATTATTCATGAGCTGCTGGAGATCTTTGGCAGAGTGGGTAGTGACAGCTGTATCTTCGGCAAAGAGGAAGTCATGCAGACATTTCAGCTGGACTTTGCTCTCAGTCTGGAGAGGTTGGAGAGCTTTCCGTCTGATCTGGTCCGGAGATAGATGCCTTCTGTTGCAGTTCCAAAAGGCATGCTGCAGTAGGACAGCGAAGAAAATCCCAAACACGGTCGGCGCAAGAACACAGCCCTGCTTCACTCCGCTTCGGTGTCAAAGGGGTCTGATGTGGAGCCATCAAAGACTACAGTACCCTTCATGTCCTCGTGGAAAGATCTGATGATGCTGAGGAGCCTGGGTGGACATCCAATCTTGGGGAGAATCTTGAAGAGGCCGTCCCTGCTGACCAGGTCGAAAGCCTTCATGAGATCTAAAGAGCTCAGCTCCTGCAGTTTGCAAGATAGCTGCCAATTGCCCTGCAAGGAACTGAGCTCCTGAAGTTTGGAAGCAAGTATAAACATAGGGAGATAAATGTTTGAGGGTCTTTTTCTAGTTGTTGTTATTAATAAATAAATATAATAAAATATTATTTCCAGATGTCCTTTTTAAAAAATCTGCTAAACCCAGGTGGGTCCTGATGGAGTGTTGTTTTAAAAAGTGTGGTTCCTGTGCTAAAAAGTTTGGGAACCCACTCCTCTATTCCTTCTTAAACTACAGGTGCGCATCACTTAACGACAGGGATACATTCCCCAATCCCTGTTGTTATGTGATTAGGTTGTTAAGCAGACATTCAGTCCAATCTAGTGCCTTTGTTGTGTAGACAGGCACTCCATGCCAGACACTTGCTGGCTACACAGGCTACTGGAGACCGCTTACCTCATCTTTATATTAAGAGCTTCCTTGTTGTATAAACAGACACTCTGTTGCAGGCTACAAGAGACCTGATTGCCTCTATAAAGATTGCCTCTATGCAGTCCCTCGTTAAGCATTAAATAATGCACACCTGTATTAGGAGGAAAGAGCATACAGTATTACTAACAGCTGCACAAAACCAGGTTTCATAGCTTCATGCATTTTTCCAAACTGTAGCTTTAGGATGGAGGTGCAAAGGTGTTGGTGTCTAGTTACTGGCTCAGAGCCCAATCCTATGCATGCCCAATGCATCCTCAGAGCCCAATCCTATGCAAGTGTAAAGTCATGCACATTGGGGCAAAAAATCAAAACTTCACATATAGGCTAATGGGTTCTGAGCTGTCTGTGACAGATCAGGAGAGACATCTTGGGGTGGTAGTAGACAGGTCAATGAAAGTGTCGATCCAGTGTGCGGTGGCAGTGAAGAAGGCCAATTCTATGCTTGGGATCATTAGAAAAGGTATTGAGAACAAAACAGCTAATATTATAATGCCGTTGTACAAATCGATGGTAAGGCCACACCTGGAGTATTGCGTCCAGTTCTAGTCGCCACATCTCAAAAAAGACATAGTGGAAATGGAAAAGGTGCAAAAGAGAGTGACTAAGGTGATTACTGGGCTGGGGCACCTTCCTTATGAGGAAAGGCTACAGCGTTCGGGCCTCTTCAGCCTCGAAAAGAGATGCTTGAGGGGGGACACGATTGAAACATACAAAATTATGCAGGGGAAAGATAAAGTGGATAGAGAGATGCTCTTTACACTCTCACATAGTACCAGAACCAGGGTACATCCACTAAAATTGATTGTTGGGAGGGTTAGGTCAGACAAAAGAAAATATTTCTTTACTCAGCGTGTGATTGGTCTTTGGAACACCTTGCCACAGGATGTGGTGATGGCATCTGGCCTGGATGCCTTTAAAAGGAGATTGGACAAGTTTCTGGAGGAAAAATCCATTACGGGGTACAAGCCATGATGTGTATGCGCAACCTCCTGATTTTAGAAATGGGTTATGTCAGAATGCCAGATGCAAGGGAGGGCACCAGGATGAGGTCTCTTGTTATCTGGTGTGCTCCCTGGGGCATTTGGTGGGTCGCTGTGAGATACAGGAAGCTGGACTAGATGGGCCTATGGCCTGATCCATTGGGGCTGTTCTTATGCCTTCTCACAAGTAAGTTCCATGATAGTCAATGGGGCTTACTCCCAGGTAAGTGTGGATAGGATTGCAGCCTCAGTTACCCCTCTTCTTAATCCAACTGCAGGCAAACAGAGTAGCCTTCCACTCCTAGGCATGCCAAAGCCAACAAGAATGTTCCATAAATGCGGAAGTCCCTCTGTATGGATATATTTCTCACCATCATTGATCTGCACATATATCATTGAATATATTTCTCACCCTACTTATCATTGATCCGCATCTCTTCCCATTACACAACATGTTGTTAAACCACATGGCACCCAGCCAGCCAGTCCTTCCACTCTCCTCTTCCTTGCACCAAGTCTTCTTTTCACTGACTCAGCATATCCCTGGAAAGGAGTTCAGGGGGCTTTCCAAAACTCCATCTCCCAGCATGCAGCGCGCACCCCCTTCCCTTCTTCCTGCTATGCACAGAGGGACATGTAGTCCCACCCTGTCCCTGAGTACATCAAGGTATTACTCTTTGAGTACTACAACTCCCAGAATGCATCTGGAAGCTCCCTCCTCCCCCTATTCTACCATTCACCTTCCTGTCTTGGATGAGGAAAAAAAATAACCCTGAAGTTCCCTGGGATCAGCTGATCACCATTGACAACAAGGAGAGAGGAACTGGAGACTGGCCCTGATCACCCCTTCCCCTTGGAGCCAGGTCTGCATGGTGGGGCTTGGAGGCACCTGGAGTTAAACCCTAAGCAGGGAAGGGGGGCTCTGGGGAAGGGTTCTCCCCCTCCCTGCAGCCAGGAGGAGGAGCATGAGGCTGGGGAGGGGCTAGGATCTGATTCCTTAGTCACCCACACTTGCAGGGAGGAAGAGGGTGCCCCACTGGTTTGTAAACAATAGGCTGGGCTCATAGAGTCCTTTCACTAGGGACCCTGTTTTGTCCCTAGACCTGATTTTTTGGGTTTAAACTTGTTTATCCCATTTCTTCCTCTCCCTGTTGCTTTCTAGGAAGGGTGACTACTTCCTAAGAAATATTAAATACTATTATACTAAAATACTATAATATAGTATTTAGTATAGTATTTGGTGTAATCGTATTTAGTATAACACTATTTCTATTTAAAGTGAACTGTCAGAGCTTCTTAGGTAAGTATTTGTCCTTTGATTATATTAATGAGAAAAAGCATTATTTATTGTGGTTCAGGGAAAGGTCTTGTTTTGGAAGCCGTGGAGCTACACGTGTAAACAGTGAAGACATCGAAATCGTGTTACTGTAAATCCTACTTCCCCCCACCAAGTGGCTTAAAGATTGCCTGAGGCTGCAATCCTAACCACACTTTCCTGAGAGTAAGCAGCACTGAACAAAATAGGACTTACTTCTGAGTAGACATGGTTAGGATTGTGCCCTAAGTGTACAGTATCTGTGAAAGGATTCTTCTTGTTTTGATTTCAGGTAAGTGGGGAGATCTCCACTGGAAAACAAACAGCTGTTAGTGTATAGATTAGGGGAGGGGAAAAAACATGTTAACCCATTTCTGCCCAGCCCACAGGTGTTCACATTTGATCTCTGTTGCATACATGCAACACTGGGCAGAAATGGCTTAAATGCTGGATTTTACTGAGATCCAGGTTTATTTGCAAAATATGTTTTTCAGGGCACCATCCTAACCAACTTTCCAGCAGCAAGCTAAGGGCAATGCAGCTCCAAGATAAGGAAACAAACATTCCCTTACCTTGAGGAGGTCTCTATGACTGCCCCCCACCCCATCTGTATTATGAAGCTTTTTAAATAAAAATCTATATTTCCCTAAAAAAATAATCTGTATTTCCCAACTGCAGGATGCAGCACATGCCCCATTGGCACAGTTATGTCAGTGCTGGAAAGTTGGTTAGGATTTGGGCCTCAGTGGCTTAAATACTGCAATCCTATGCACACTTATATGAGTAAGCCCTATTGAACTCAGTCAGATGTACTCTGTGTAAACATACATAAGATTAGACTGCATACCAGTTAGCTTTGTGCAGGCTTCCAACTATTTTTTCTCTCTGATATATTTGTAGCTAAAGTAGATAGCATTGCTGTAACCAGAAAAAGAAGTGTCTTGTTTTTGGAAAAGTCAGCCAATCTGGGAAATCCCTGCAAGTGGTTTGCAAGGAAGAGCTGACCCCATCGAAGGAAAACAGTGGATTTTATAATATTTATTTTTCACATTTTATATTGCCCTTCCTCCAAGGAGCTCAGGGTGGTGTACATGACTCATTGTCTTAATTTAATAATAATTCTTGTCTTAATTCTCTGTTGATCCTTTGCTTTTCTAATGTTGTTTGTTTGCTTTACTATTTTTCTTTTTTCTTTTCTAGGTATCCCAGAAGGGGGAAAAAGGAAAAAAGCTGGATTGCATTTTAGAAATGCATGAGATTGCTTTTCTTCCACCTATCTAATGTGATGGTGACTTTAAGCTCAGAATTCATTTACGTCAGCATTTGGGCCTCTAGTTAGTTGTGAGAAACTGATTACATTTGTGTTAGACACACAGAAAATTGTAGTTTGTGTTTTATGAAGCCATTATAGCGAAAACATTAAGCCCAGTACAGACCAATATTAAGAGAAGCCCTCTCTTTTGCAGACTGTCTTCCATGAGAAGGTAAATACTAATTTTAGACCTTTGGACAACCAATGCCAACTTCTGTTAAAAAAAATAAACTGGTTGTATAAAGCCAATAGCAAGTTGCTGACAATGAGTGCCCAGCCTCCAACAGGAGATAAAGGACTGAATACTGCCCTTTTGTGCCAGGAAAGCTATGCTTGCAGTGGGACAGATGAAGCAACCTTTGAGTGTGATGAGTGTGGAAGCCTACAGTGCCAGTGGTGTGAAGAAGAGCTGCACAGGCAGGAAAGGCTCCGAAATCATGAACGGACCCGTATTAAAGCCGGCCATATCCCCTACTGTGACTCCTGCAAGGTTTCCAGTGGGAATATCATGCAGAGTAATCACACCAGCTCCAGGCAGAGGGCAGCAGTCAGGTGCCAGGCGTGCAAAATCAACCTCTGTATCGAGTGTCAGAAGAGGACTCACGCTGGTGGAAACAAGAGGAAGCACCCCATCACTGTCTACCATGGTGGCAAATCCCAGGAACAAGAGGTGGAGGAGGGAGTGGACCAGGAGGCCAAGAGGAAGAAGATGACGGAAAATGTTGTGAGCTTCCTCTTGGTGGACGAAACAGAAGAGATCCAGGTAAGAACTGCTGTGAGTGCTGAAAAGCAAGGAGCAGCTAGGCCAATGGGAAGTCCTCTGGTATGCCAATCATGTCAGCTTGGTCTACATGAAGGGCCTGAGGATCAGTATCTTGAGAAACATAAATCAAACAAGGTATAGGATTTTCATTTGCTGTCTATAGGGTTGAAGAACACTGGGTTTGTTCTGTTTCTGAATGCAAAATACTGGACTTCTTTAGCTGGATTGTCATAACAGAGATTATGTTAGAGCTTGTTACAACAATTCTTTACTTCTGCAAATCTACCAAAATACAGGATAATGGGAAATGGAAAATAAGCATGCATTGTACCCAGGTCAGAGCTTGTCTTATGCATGAGCTAGTCAGAAGCAAGCATTAGTTGGGGTCCCTGGAAAACTGTGTGGCTGAAATTGCTTGGCAGTAAGGTGAACTGGTAGAAAAACAGAGCGGTCTAGTGAAGAGATATCTAGAGAAGGGTTCCCTCCATGCCTGCAATCTGTGGTTTTCATTGACATGTGGATCATAGGGATGATGTATCTAGTGATTTGATTCAAAGTACCATTCCAAATCTTGTGCCAATCCTGACTAGAAATTATTCAGAATATTTATTATCCCAGTATTGACTGACATCTGACAACTGACATCTTAGCCAAAGCCAGGTTGTGTTTGTATTATGACTGTAATTGATCCCCTGTACAAAGTTTTGGGATCAATGCTTCATTTGCCATGAATAACCAGTAACCTCCTTTAGAGCTTCTTTTCTGCTAAATTCTTGTTCCAAGCTTTACCTAGAGAATTTGTGCCCACTTTAAGCTAATTAGTTCCCCTAGCTCAAACCCTGCTCACTGCAGCAGTGTACAAAACTATTATGACCCTCAGCGCTAACAGGAAGGAAACCAGTAGATAGCTTGCCTGTGGAGCTGCAGGATCCCTCCTCCCAGTTCTCAAAGTAACAGCTCTTCTGAATACAGTAGCATCCCTCAGCTGTCCACCACCCAGCAGTCCCCGGTCCAGCAATCCTTAGTAGTACATTCATCTGGCCGTCCACCCATCTGTTAGTTAGTCCACTGATCATTCAGCAGGTCCAGCAGTCCATCAGCCAGCCTGCCCATCCACTTTCCTCCAAGCTCCTTCCTTCAGCTCTCTCAGTCTCACCAAGCTCCTTCCCTCTGCACCCACAAACTCTTCCTCCTTCCAGGTGCTGCTTTTATCTCTGAGGACCTTGTTGCCTCTAAGTGACTGCAGCTGTGCAGCACACGCGCTACAATCTAAGGCCCTGGTGTTAACTCCATGCTTCCCAGACCTGTCAGAGCAAGGGGCCACTGTTGACACCACACCCTGTCTCCTTGAGGGATCTTTCGCATTTCCACTCCATTTTCTCCAATGTATAGTGGTAGGATACAAAAGAGCTTTAAAAACTGATGTATACAGACATGAAGGTGTGGTTCACTGAATGCTATGCCATTGTGCAACCTTCTTTCATTTTGCTGGAATTTAGGTGGGAAGTATTCAAAAGTTTCAGGGTGCAATCCTAGAAGTGAATAACAAGGCACAACCTGTATGTCTTGCTGTCAAGCACTTTTGCGCCACTTGTTGGGGCCTCCCTACGCCGATGCAGGCCCCGGAGGAAAGGTGAGTTGTGTTGGCCAAGCTTGGCCGATGCAGGGGTCTGGGGGGAAAGTGGGGAGGACAGGGAGGAGGTAGGTGGGAGGCCTTTCAGGGTGGGGAGCGGGAGGCAGGGCAAGGGTCTGGCAGTTATGTCAGAACCCAACCCTGTTCCTGAGTGGCCCGGGGCAGTCCTGAGCTGCTTGGATTTGCGCCATCTCATCAGGTGGCGCAGATCCCAGTAGACTCATTGGGGCTGCTGCCGCATGACGTGGGGTAAGGGGGAAATGTTTCCCCTTGTCTCAAGCTGCACTGATGAAAAGAGATTTTCTAGAGGTAGGTGAAACTCTTCTCTCCTCCTATGCATTGTCCTTTGTTCCTGCTGGAATGAGCACTTGTGTGGTCTCCTGCCTTGGTTCCTTGCCCTGGGGTGAAGTCAGACCCCACTGTCACCTTGCTATTCAGTGGCAAGGAAATGTTTTCACTCCATCCATACTGTTTCTATTGTATATTCCAAGCCTAATGACTCATGGTATGGCACGTGGAAGTCTGCAAATTGACAAAAAGACTCCATGTAAAATACTTCTGTGTTGCAAGAACAATAAATGGGGTTAGGCTGCAATCCTATACATGCTTACCAGGGAGTTGGTTCTGTTGAACTCAGTGGGGCTTATGTCTGAGTGACATGCCTAAGATTGCACTGTTAGTAAGGCAAGAGTGGTGGTTGATTACAACAGCAAGCAGGGACTGGAATATAAGAGAGATTGCTATTTTTAGGCGTGCCAATGACTTGAGTTGATAACTAGGGTTGCCATCTTTTTTAATAGCCCTGTTCCAGTGCCTTTTAAAGAAATGCAAGTCATGCTTGACTTGTTGTGGAAGTAAGGAAAAGCACCACCTGCTGGGTTCCTGGCTGTGAGCAACACTAGCAACAACACAGCAATTATTTACAGACTTGTAAACGCTACTCCGGTCTTTGTTCTTTCACTGGGCAAGTCCATGGGACTGCAGAGTATGTAGAAATGAACAATAACACATTTGTAAACTGCAGCATTTCCACTGCCTTTAAATAGGAGTACAGAGTAAGAGGGTGCTTGGGAGTAAGAGGGTTATTATGGCTTGTGGCTGTCAGGGAGGTTCCCGTTTCCAAAATACCTCTTTTATGATTTGTTTGGACAGGGGTTTGGACTTGAATTGGAAGTGTTCTTTTTAGCCATTACATATTACTTTGGAAGTTCTCCCATCTTTCCGTTCTTGCTCTTTGTGATATTATAAGCAGCTTTGACTCAGAAGGAAACACCCCCCCAAGATAAAGTAGTATCTTTCTGATGCAAATGAAAATTAGATGTGTTGAATTAGTACAAGGAGTTTTCTAATCTGCTTTTTACAGTCTTGATGCAATTGGTAGAAACAAAAATAATCATCCCCCCCCCCATTTGTTTCTTAAGCAATAAACTTTAATGTGGTGGTTTTGACACCAGGGAGGACAAAGGCCACTTTGGTGGGCCACTGTGAGATACAGGAAGCTGGACTAGTTGGGCCTATGGCCTGATCCAGCAGGGCTGTTCTTATGTTCTAAAGAGCTCCACCCAGTGGCTTTCTTAGGAGGCTAGTTACAGTTTTCAGTATGGCTTTTGAATTATCAGTCAGTTGTCAGTCACAGCTGGAGCACATCTGCTCCTTGTTTAGTTTACCTATAAATGGGATCATAGGTCATAGCAGTATAAAAGGGGGATCCTGAACAAGTAAATAGGCCAGTTGGTGAGTATGTTGTTTCTTTAAAAACCAGTAACTAAAGAAGAATGAGATATAGCTGCTCTCTCTAATGCTTTCTTTAAATCAAGTAGTGTACCTTGCGGAAAATGGCCAGCTCTTTTTTCAGTTTTAGTACATGTGGTTTGTTTTTTTTAAAAAAAAAGAGTTTGAGACACATAGGGTGCTGGAAAGCACTGGCATAGTGGTGCCAATGGGCCGTGTGCTGCATCCTGCAATTGGGTGTCACTCATGGAGGCCTCCTCAAAGTAAGGGAATGTTTGTTCCCTTACCTCAGAGCTGCATTGCCCTTATGTCAGTGCTTCACTTTCTAACTTTTGCCTAAATATACAGGAGTCCTGCAAGAGAAAAGTTGGCAATATCTATTATTATTATTGTTGTGGTTGTCAAAGTAAGAGCTATAATTTTGTATTTTCCTGTGAAAGAGCACATTAAAGTGACATTACAAATGGACATAAAAGCATAAGATACATATGCCTCCTATCTTTTGCTGAACATTTTGCATGAAATACATAGCTTTCAATCCCATACACATGGACCTGCTTCTCTTGGAGACCTATATGTCATTAATATAGGTATGTACACTTTATCCACTCATTTAGAGGTTTATACTTCTGGGGCTAAATGAATTTAATTATTATTCACTGTTATTATTCACTGGCTCACTGGAATTGGCATAGCTAGAACTAAGGCAAAGATGTAAGGGAAGTCATAATAGGTGGCCTGCATCCTTGGCCTGGCCACTTTTGCTTCCAGGGGCCACCTCCTGGTTCACAGCTTTGGGGGTCTCCTAACACACTACAGTCACATGGGAAATAGCTGTAAACATCCTACCTTGTAGGTCTACTCGGAGGCTATATGTGTATTTCGGTGTGCCCTTGCTCTGTGCTTCTCAAACAGCCTGATGTGGCAGACCAGCAATTCTTGTTTCTAATGTGCTAAGGAGCAGTACTATGTTTGTGCCACGTTACTGTATTCTCATAGTCTTGGGCATCTTCTTCAAAGATGCCCACGTTGCAGCATACTCATTCACAAGAAAAAGAGCGTTGCTCAGATAGAACTGACGGAGCCTGCATCTGTGAAAG
Source organism: Tiliqua scincoides (assembly GCF_035046505.1). Classification (NCBI taxonomy): domain Eukaryota; kingdom Metazoa; phylum Chordata; class Lepidosauria; order Squamata; family Scincidae; genus Tiliqua; species Tiliqua scincoides. Next base: position 17,797,156 of record NC_089821.1, read on the forward strand.
GCAGATGCCCGATCTCGTCTGATCTAGGAAGCTAAGCAGGGTCAGGCCTGGTTAGTACTTGGAGGGGAGACTGCCTGGGAATACCGGGTGCTGTAGGCTTATACCATAGTCTTTAGAGACTGAAGGCTGCCAACCAGCTGCTTTGTGTTACAAATTAATACAAATAAAGAAATATTAATGCAATAATAAACTGTGGCTGCCGCCACTGAACCCTTACCTCCTCCACACAAAATAGCCACTTACTCACTTTCTCCACATTAGTGATTTGAAGTTGGTAGGTAGCAATGGATGGAGGAGGTGGGCATAGCTCTAACACCAAGGACGTAAAGCTCCAACCAAATCAGACCCCAGAGTCTTCCAGGCTCTAGAAACAATTGTTGCTTTTCTTTTCCCTCTAGCAGCTTTGAGGTGAAGTTTGGGGAGTTGAAAGCTTTGGAGAAAGCTTTGGGGTGTGTGTGGCACAAGAAGAAAGAAGAAGAGAGATGTTTTCATTGGGTGGGAGGACATGTATTGCTCAGAGCTGATGATGGCTCATGGATCAGCAATAGTCCACACTTGGAGAAGTACTGCTCTAGCTGATTTTGGCCATCTGTGCAGCATTGGAGGTTGTGGTTTTGGTCTACACAGGCCTAAATAACTTCCTGATCCTAGTGCACTAAGTACCTCATAGCTGTGGCAGTCCTTCCCTTCCCTTGAATCTGTGCCAAAGTTCAAGTGCTATAAACTAAAATGTGGCTTTAAAGGGAGCAAGAGGAAGGGATGAACTTTAAAGAGTTACCCCTGCTAACTGGGTAAGAGGCACTTTTTCAAGTAGGTGCTCCTCTTTTTAGCAGGGGAAGAGTAACTGGCTTACCTCACCCCAGCAGTGTCTTTTCTAGTGGCTGACTGCTAGTGTTCTTTTGCATCTTTTTAGATTGTGAACCCTTTGGACACAGGGAGCCATTAGTTATTTGATTTTTCTCTGTAAACAGCATTGTGAACTTTTAGTTGAAAAGTGGTATATAAATACTGTTAATAATTAATAATAAGATTGCAAATAATATTCAGAATCAGAAGCAGGTGGCTTGAGACTCTGGCCCAAAGCCCTATATTGAGTCCTTCAAATTTATTGATGGCAGGTGATGGCTAGTGGCAATTCCTTCCACCCTGCCCATGCCACTTGGGGGGTGGTTGGGAGAGATGCATGGCAGCTGACCAGTACTAGGGACTTAGGAGCTTGCTCAGCTGACAGCATCTTCTAGTGAATCCTTGGACCATAGGAAGGATGTAGGCTGACCTCCTAGCCTGCTAACCAGAGTTGGCTGTAAACCAGTTTATTCTTTGATTTGGTGGATCCACCTTTGATACAGCACTGCAGATTGGAACTGCTACTAGTTGTTCTTTGTACTGTAAACCTGCACTTTTACAAGGAAGGTGTTTTGAGACTTAGTAAAAGTGTTTAGGAATGCAGAAATGCTAAGTTAAGCATAGAAATTCAGAGAGGCAATTAACAGCATGAACCTTCTTGGGTCTATTAGGAAGCAAATTCTATTCAATTCACTAGGAATTACTTCCATGAAAATGATTCATTAGGAATAAGCACTCCCCCCTTCCCCCCCCTCTCTTCATCAAAGGTGGGTTAAGAAAGAAATGGAGTAAAAACAGAGGAGTTATTGCATTAGGAACCAGAGATAAATGGTTGATGAAGAAAGGGAAAGAGCTGTGAGATTCAAGTTGTTTTGAGAGAGAAAAGATAAATACAACTGTGTCAAGATTATGATTAGGAGTTAAAGTTAAAGAACCATCATAAGAATGCTGTATTTCGTTATGCTTTGTGGAATGATGTGCAGATTTTTCAGAAAGCTATGAAGAAGTTGCAGAGAATGTCAGGAGCTGAAGGATCACTGAGAATTGTATTCAGGAACAGGAAGAGAAAATAGATTTAGATGTGGTTGGTGGATTGTGAAGGGGATACGTTTCCCTTGAGTAGTGGTGTATCTAGAGGAGGTGCAAAGCACTAAGTTCTGCTGGGAGCCTCACTGCAGTGTGTAAGCAGCCCCTCCCCCTTCAGAGCCATTCCGGGTGGGGGGGAGCAAAATGTGTGAATGAAAATGCATGACAGTAAGATGAACTGGTAGAAAAATAGAATGGTTTAGTGATGTAGACCAGTGGTTCTCAAACTTTTGGCACCAGGACCCACTTTTTAGAATGAGAATCTGTCAGGACCCACCAGAAGTGATGTCATGACCGGAAGTGACATCAAGTCAGAAAATTTTAACAATTCTAGGCTGCAATCCTCCCCACGCTTACCCAGGAGTAAGTCCCATTTACTATCATTGTTTAAAGCATATGCAGAATAGCCTGTTAAAAGTACAGAGCTGTAACATTTCCCCAATGCAGTCTCCTTCGTTTTGAGTTTTGAGCAGCTGCTTCTTTGGGGTGGGGCTTGTAAAGTCTAGAGTAGCACAGCCTCGGCTGTTGGCTTTTTCAGTATCAACGTTCTAAAACAGTCTTCTTTTGTGTTGGAAGGTGGAGAATGAAGAAGAATTCATCAGGAAACTGGACTGCAAACCTGAACAGCATGTAAAAGTAGTGTCTATTTTTGGGAACACTGGGGATGGCAAATCACATACCCTGAACCACACTTTCTTCTATGGCCGTGAGGTCTTTAAAACCTCTCCTGGACAGGAATCTTGTACAGTTGGGGTTTGGGCAGCTTATGATCCTGTCCATAAAGTGGTGGTGGTGGACACAGAAGGTCTCCTAGGAGCCACTGTGAATCTTAGTCAGAGAACTCGACTGCTTCTGAAGGTCTTGGCCATTTCAGATCTCATCATCTACCGCACTCACGCTGATAGACTTCATAATGATCTCTTCAAATTTCTTGGCGATGCCTCGGAGGCCTACCTAAAACATTTCACCAAAGAGCTGAAGGCAACCACAGCCCGTTGTGGTCTGGATGTTCCCTTGTCTACTCTGGGACCTGGAGTTATTATCTTCCATGAGACTGTATACACACAGCTATTGGGTGCTGGTGAGTAATTGTAGATGGTCAGTTGCAATGGGGTGGATCCATAGCATGACAGCTAGAGGTGTGAATAAGATAGGTATACCCTCTTACTGAATGCAGTGGGCTGACTTCTGTGTGAAATAACACTGTTTTCAAGCACCTCTAATGATAGCACTCAGGATCACCAAACAGAATCCCTGGGTTTGAATCCTGACTTGCTTCACTTTGTAGGATATGAAAATTCAAAGGTTAAGGACAGGTAGTTAGAATTTTTCAACTTAAAAAGAATCTGTTAGCCTGGCTGAGGTGGGTTCTATGCAAAGACAGCATTTGGTACAGAATTCATTAATTTGATGATGGAGGACAGGAACGGAACTCCAATAAGCTAATGACAAAAGAAGAAAAGATAGAAGCAAAAATGGCAATCCCCAATTGGCAGGATTGTGCTTTGAAGGAGGCATAGGATTTGTGCTTGCAAGCTAGTGTTAAACATAAATATTTTTGTAAGGACTGACAGAATGATACAATGAGGAGTGTGTGTGGGTATTTAAAAGAATAAGACATTTTTTAAAAGATCACAAAATGTCAGAGTGGACATTAGGTCTGCAGTGGCAGTGATGTTAGTAGGCACTATCCAATCAGTTACCATGATACTCGCACAGGAAGGGCCATAGCATATTGGCAGAGTGCATGCTTTGTATGCAGAAGGTTTCTGGCAGCATCTCCAGGTAGGGTGGAGAATGATTCTTGCCTGAAAACCAGGAGAGCCACTTCCAGTCAGTGTTGACCATGCCTAGTGAGATGGACCATTGGTTTGTCCTAGCATGAGACAGATTCCCTTGTTCCTACTCACAAGTCCACATAGCACTTGCCATTGCAACAGCGGGTCTCATTGGGGTGGATATGGAAGGAAAGCATTTTCCCTGCTTCCAAATAAAGTCGTGTTTTGTTAGGAATTGTAATTTCCGCACAACTGAAGTGACTTTTGATAGAACCATATTTTTGTTTTCCAAAAAAAGACAGGAACACCTATCAACCCCCCCCCCCCCACAACCCAGCATCATGTAGACTATACTTCCTGCTATTCCCCCATCCAGCCTTAGGGCACAATCCAACCGGCCTGCACAGTATCCAACACAAGGTAGGTGTGGGCTGGAGTGCAACTCGGAGTAATTGGGTATTTGTTCCCTTACCCCGTGTTGCATGCCAGTCACCCCTGTGGGGCTACTTGGATCTGCACCAGCAATATTGCTGCTCAGGCCAGGGACTGGGGTTGGGATTCAGCCTAAGATGCTGCAGCTGGTTCCACCCTCCTGGATCTGATCCTGGACCACCCTTCCCCTGACCAAAAATGCCCCCTCCCCACCTCTGTTTCACCCTTCCACCACCATCCTCTGTGCTAGCCTGCCTTGGCCAGTACAAACTCACCCTTTCCAGGGCAGGATCTGGCACCAGCAGGTAAGTGCACATCCTGTGCTGGCCTAATCGGCTCTTAAATAGCCACGAAGTGCTTTATAGCACATTTGTGACACTTGGGAGCAGGCACAAGGAACTTGTACTGGTTCAGGAGCAAGTTTGGATTGCTCTGTTAGCCGTAAAATTATCACACGGACAAAGGGATGGGAGAAACAGAAAAACTGTGAATTCTTCTTGTGCAAGAAGGCTATTATCTCAAAGGCCCACAGATAATTATCCAGGTCCCCCACATGTTATATGTAGCAATGAATGACTATCCAATGAGTAGATTTTAACTAAAAGTGAAAGCTGGAAAGGGGCTAAGAACACCTTTTCCTAGCAGTTTTGCTTCTGGTGAGACTCTGAAACTTTGAGAAAGGCTGATGAGGGAAGCTGGAAAGCTAGGAGTGGTGTTTCAGAGGGGAGAAGCACAGGCAAATGAAGAATTCAGCACCCGCCTTCTGCCCATAATTTTTAATTTAACAGTATTTATATACCGTTTTTCAACAAAAGTTCACAAAGTGATTTACAGAGAAAAATCAAATAACTAATGGCTCCCTGTCCCAAAAGGGCTCACAGTCTAAAAGATGCAAAACACCAGCAGACAGCCACTAGAAAAGGCACTGCTGGGGTGAGGAGGGCCAGTTACTCTCCCCTGCTAAATAAAAGAGGAGCACCCACTTGAAAAAGTGCCTCTTACCCAATTAGCAAGGGTAATTTGAACTCCTTTTCATAAGGATTTGGTGGTGAACAACCAGCATATGACTCTGCCTTGTCCCATTTCGGCCAGCATTGTCTACTCTACCTGGCAGTGGCTCTCCAGGTCACAGGCAGTGATCTGGTTCACCTGGAAATAGCCTTCTGAAGACAATGCATGTGCTGTACCATCGTGCCCATCCCAGTATTCAGCTTCAAGAGCCTGCTGTTCTTGCATCTACTTGGCTTTTGAGATATGTGGCTGACAGAGCTTGGAGAACTTTCCCCACCATGAAGCTGGCGGCTTCCATCATTTTCTGAGCATTTCTCTGAACACAATTTGAAAGGACTATTAGCAAAAACTAATGCTAAAAGAAGTCCTTGGGGGAGGGAGGTGTTTGCAACAATTTCCTATGGAAAGGGAAATGTAAAGGCTATTTTGCCTTTTACTTATACACACACACACTGTTTTGCCAGATTCCTGTTCCTAGCTTTAACTAGAGAACTTATGCCCACTTTAAACTAACTAGTTCCCCTGGCTTAAACCCAACTCACTCTAGCAGCATACAAAGCTACAATTAAGCCTCAGCTCTACCAGGAAGGTAACTAGTAGGCAGCTTGCCTGTGGGGCTGCAGGGTCCCTGCTCCTGGTTCTCAAAGCAACAGCTCCTCTGGGTACAGCAGCACCCCCTCAGCTCTCCATCACCCAACAGTCTCCAGCCATCCCCATTCCATCAATCCTCAGTAGTCAGTTCACCCATCTGTCAGTCAGTAGGTTCAGTAGTCTGTTAGTCAGTCCTCTCTCCTTCCTCCAGCTTTTCCTCCTGCTGCTAACAAACTCTCCTCCAGGTGCTACTTTTATCCATGAGGGCCTTGTTGCCTCTAAGTGGCTGTAGCTGGGCAGCACAACACTACAATCTAAGGCCCTGGTGTTAACCCCATGCTTCCCAGACTTGTCAGAGCAAGGGACCACTTTTGACACCCTATCTCCTTGAGAGATCTTTCACTCACTCACTCACTCACTCACTCACTCACTCACTCACACCAATTCTTAAGAGACTAGAAAAATGACGTTGAGGTGGTAAGAATGATCTGTTTTAACAGCTGTTCATTGCTTGAATGTTTAGATCGCCCTTCTGAGGTGCCCGAGAAACTTATCCAGGATCGGTTCCGGAAACTGAATCTTTTGCCTGAAGCTTTCAGCTCAATTCATTACAAAGGAACCAGAACTTATAATCCCCCAACTGATTTCTCTGGACTCAGGCATGCTGTGGAGCAGCAGCTAGAAAACAATACCACTCGTTCTCCCCGGGCTCCTGGAGTTATCTATAAAGCACTCAAAGTAAGTTTGGGATTGGGAATCACCAGAGTTCTATAGAGCTGCCAAGGTTCTATGGCTGGGACCTCAGTGTCTATCCACTGTTCATTACCACCTTGTTGGCAAGTGGCAATTTTCCAACCTGCAATTTTTCCCGTCTCATTGTTATAAGCGATCAGAAAGTAATGCAATCTAACTTTTGCCACAAGCCAGGATTGCCCCACACAGGTACCATCCACAGATCAGCTCCCAGAATCTAAAGCAATGAACAGTTGCCTACAAGATGCATTGCACCAGGGTCCCTGAAGTTTAGGAAGCCCTAGAATATCACAGCAAGTATATCAAGGAGTAGATAGGCAACCATCCACCCCCACTTCTAGAATTCCTAGGCAGTTTAACCCTTTTTTGCCCACAGGTGTACACATTTGGTCCCTGTTGTGTATATGCAACACTGGGTAGAAATGACTTAACCTTGGGGGGGGGGAAATGTCTGACACTTCGCTCTGAACAATCTGGGATACAGGTGAGACAGGTGATACTGAAGGTGAAAGGATTTGAACACTATCTGACTTGAACACTGTTTTTCTTAGGCTGAGTAATCTAATTTTTATAGTCTCAGGGCCCAGTCCTATCCAACTTTCCAGCAGCTGTGCAACTGCAATGCAGCCCCAAGGTAAGGGAACAAATGTTCCCATACCTTGAGGAGGCCTCTGTGATTGCATTTCCATCATAGGAAGCAGTGCATATCCCATAGGCCCATCAGCACTGGAAAATTGGACCCTCAGTACCACAGAGGTTTAGCCTCTAACACTTAGTACTAGTAATAATTTGTGTACTATAAATGCATGAGCAAGACAGGACTAAGGTATTGCAATACAATGGAAAGGTCTATATTGTTGCCAGGGTAACTGAGAGTCAAGACATGGTCTCCAGGTAACAACCCATTCTCTGACTTTCCTCCAGTTTCCTTAAATGAGAAGCATGTTTTTCATGCGATGATCATAAAGATGTGACACCTGAAACTAGTGGAGGTCAAGAGCAGCTCTTCAAGGGACAATGTAAGAGCCTGAGTAGCTGATGGGAAAAGTATATGAATCAAATCTGTGTATTTCACAATGAGAAGACATTGTTTTGGAGGGAAATTTTTAGCCTTTCCCACAAATCCATTGTGGCTTCATCTTTCACATCTAACTCTGGTGTCACTAACCAACACCCCTGCCGAGCCCAGGGTTACCAAGAGCCTAGGAGATGGACCCAATGCGTGGAGCTAAAGTTTTCCCCTTGATATTAATCCTTCATGTTTTAATCTGTGTAATATCTATTCATTCACGATGAATTATGAAATGTGCACATTTTTGGAAGTTATTTTCTTTCCCCTGGCAGATTAAGAGATGCCATTTAAATTAAAAGTAGTCGTTATTCATGAAGGGTTGTTGTCTCTGGGACCAATGAGGGCTTCTGTGGCATGAATTACAGTGTCACAGGGAATGTCTGTAAAGTGCCTTTTTACCCCAAGAGTCATCAGAGTTTCTCCCAAGCCAAGCACTGACACCTTTGTAATCTGTAAGGTATCTAAGTGTTAATTTGGCACTTTTGCCATTTTTACATTACATGTAAAAAAACAACTTGGTTACAAACTACTCAGGGAAACTTTCTCCCATAGAATGTTGTTAAGTTACCAATTTAGAGCCCAATCCTGGGCTCAGTGCTGCGACTTCGTGCTGGTGTGCACTGTTACGGAACGTTTGCGAGCCTCACACCAGCGCTGGCTGGTGCTGGGTTATTGCTGGGCTAGTGCGGGGCAGGTGCCCAGCCTCCGCCGTTAGGCGGTCACATGGACTGCCAAGTCGCAGCACGGTAAGCAGGGGCGGGGAGGGGGGCGAGGAGAAGGCATTCTGGGGAGGGAGGAGGCGTGGGGAGGGCAGAGAGAGGTTGGGCAAGAGGCGTGCCGGGGGAGGGAGTGGGGAGGTAGGAGGTGGGTTCGGTGGAGCGGACAGGTGGATCCTGTCCATTTGTGCAGAGCTCAGCACCTTACACCGGGGGTCTCCAAACTTTTTGGCCAGAGGGCCGCATCAAATACCTGGCACGGTGCTGAGGGCCGGAAAAAAAATTTAAATATAAAATTTGTATAAATAAGAGGTAGAACTTAGATGAGTGAATAAATGAATGAATGGACTCGTTCATTCAACCTCTCTGGCCCTTAGAACACCCTCCAGACACAACCAGAGCATAGTTCCTGTCACATTCGGCCAAATGGGCCAGAGGCTTTCAAGGGACAAGAGGCTGGCTGAGGGCCGGATAGAGGCTTGCCTCGGGCCGCATCTGGCCCCCGGGCCGGGGTTTGGAGACCCCTGCCCTACACGAATGGCTTTACTTTGCCGCCGACCTTTTGGGGCTGCTTCCCTTACCTGGGAGAAGGGCACTAGAGTCTCCTTCTCCAGAGGTGCCGCCTGCAGTAGCCCGAAACGCACAGGATTCGGTGGCAGATGTTCTCGGTGTCGCCAAAGCTGGGTTCCCCGGGCAGCTCAGGATTGCGCTGTTACAGTGCTGAAAGTAGGCTGAGAATGAAGGGGTCATCTCTTTACCCTTCTTTCTCTTGCTGGAAAGTGGTAATGGATGAGCAATATGGTTAGAATTCCTGGGCATCTCAAAAATCGGAGAATTTTTTATCCTTGCCCGGGATCTGCATCTTACAGGCCTGAAGCTAGAACATAAGAACATAAGAACAGCCCCACTGGATCAGGCCATAGGCCCATCTAGTCCAGCTTCCTGTATCTCACAGCGGCCCACCAAATGCCCCAGGGAGCACACCAGATAACAAGAGACCTCATCCTGGTGCTCTCCCCTACATCTGGCATTCTGACTTAACCCATTCCTAAAATCAGGAGGTTGCGCATACACATCATGGCTTGTACCCCATAATGGATTTTTCCTCCAGAAACTCGTCCAATCCCCTTTTAAAGGCGTCTAGGCTAGACGCCGGCACCACATCCTGTGGCAAGGAGTTCCACAGACCGACCACGCGCTGAGTAAAGAAATATTTTCTTTTGTCTGTCCTAACCCGCCCAACACTCAATTTTAGTGGATGTCCCCTGGTTCTGGTATTATGTGAGAGTGTAAAGAGCATCTCCCTATCCACTCTGTCCATCCCCTGCATAATTTTGTATGTCTCAATCATGTCCCCCCTCAAGCGTCTCTTTTCTAGGCTGAAGAGGCCCAAACGCCGTAGCCTTTCCTCATAAGGAAGGTGCCCCAGCCCCGTAATCATCTTAGTCGCTCTCTTTTGCACCTTTTCCATTTCCACTATGTCTTTTTTGAGATGCGGCGACCAGAACTGGACACAATACTCCAGGTGTGGCCTTACCATCGATTTGTACAACGGCATTATAATACTAGCCGTTTTGTTCTCAATACCCTTCCTAATGATCCCAAGCATAGAATTGGCCTTCTTCACTGCCACCGCACATTGGGTCGACACTTTCATCGACCTGTCCACCACCACCCCAAGATCTCTCTCCTGATCTGTCACAGACAGCTCAGAACCCATCAGCCTATATCTAAAGTTTTGATTTTTTGCCCCAATGTGCATGACTTTACACTTACTGACATTGAAGCGCATCTGCCATTTTGCTGCCCATTCTGCCAGTCTGGAGAGATCCTTCTGGAGCTCCTCCCAATCACTTCTGGTCTTTACCACTCGGAAAAGTTTGGTGTCATCTGCAAACTTAGCCACTTCACTGCTCAACCCTGTCTCCAGGTCATTTATGAAGAGGTTGAAAAGCACCGGTCCCAGGACAGATCCTTGGGGCACACCGCTTTTCACCTCTCTCCATTGTGAAAATTGCCCATTGACACCCACTCTCTGCTTCCTGGCCTCCAACCAGTTCTCAATCCATGAGAGGACCTGTCCTCTAATTCCCTGACTGTGGAGTTTTTTCAGTAGCCTTTGGTGAGGGACCGTGTCAAACGCCTTCTGAAAGTCCAGATATATAATGTCCATGGGTTCTCCCGCATCCACATGCCTGTTGACCTTTTCAAAGAATTCTATAAGGTTTGTGAGGCAAGACTTACCCTTACAGAAGCCATGCTGACTCTCCCTCAGCAAGGCCTGTTCATCTATGTGTTTTGAGATCCTATCTTTGATGAGGCATTCCACCATCTTACCCGGTATGGATGTTAGGCTGACCGGCCTATAGTTTCCCGGGTCCCCCCTCTTTCCCTTTTTAAAAATAGGCGTCACATTTGCTATCCTCCAATCTTCTGGCACCGTGGCCGTTTTGAGGGACAAGTTGCATATTTTAGTCAAGAGATCTGCAACTTCATTCTTCAATTCCTTAATAACCCTTGGGTGGATGCCATCAGGGCCCGGTGACTTATTGATCTTTAATTTATCAATCAAACATCTTCTCTTTTAACCTCTATCTGACTTAACTCCTCGGTTAGGAGGGGCCGTTCGGGCAGCGGTATCTGCCCGAGGTCTTCTGCCGTGAAGACAGATGCAAAGAACTCATTTAATTTCTCTGCCATCTCTAAGTCTCCTTTTATCTCCCCTTTCCCTCCCTCACCATCCAGAGGGCCAACCGCTTCTCTGGCGGGTTTCCTGCTTCTAACATATTTGAAGAAGCTTTTATTATTCCCCTTAATGTTGCTGGCCATGCGTTCCTCATAGTCTCGCTTGGCCTCCCCTATCACCTTCTTACATTTCTTTTGCCACAGTTTATGTTCCTTTTTATTCTCTTCATTAGGGCAAGACTTCCATTTACGGAAGGAAGCTTCCTTGCCCTTCACAGCCTCTCTAACTTGGCTGGTTAGCCATGCGGGCACTCTCCTGGATTTAGTGGAACCCTTCTTTCTTTGCGGTATAGACCTCTGCTGGGCCTCTATTACTGTTGTTTTAAGCAGCCTCCACGCACTCTGGAGAGACTGGACTCTTTTTACCCTCCCTTTCAACCTCCTTCTAACCAGCCTCCTCATTTGAGGGAAGTCCACCCGTCGGAAGTCAAGGGATTTTGTTAGAGATTTGCCTGGTATTCTTCCCCCAACGTGCACGTCAAAACGGATCGCAGCATGATCACTGTTCCCCAATGGCTCAGTAACATTTACATCTCTAACCAGGTCCTGCGTACCGCACAAAATTAAATCCAGAGTCACCTGTCCTCTGGTGGGCTCCGTGACTAGCTGATCTAAGCCACAGTCATTTAGCACGTCAAGAAATCCGGTTTCCTTATCGTGACCAGAACACAAATTGACCCAGTCAATATGAGGATAATTGAAGTCCCCCATGATTACAACCCTGTCCTTCCTTGTCACCTCCCTGATCTGTTTCCTCATTTCATGGTCCCCATCAGATTTCTGGTCTGGAGGACGATAGCACGCCCCCAGTATTACATTGCTGCACAAGCCTGGTAATTTAACCCACAGAGATTCTACGGTGGAGTCGGACCCACCTTCAATCTCTACTTTGCTGGATTCTATCCCTTCCTTAACATAAAGGGCCACCCCACCTCCAACACGCCCCTGCCTGTCCCTCCTGTAGAGTTTATAGCCCGGGATTGCGGTATCCCACTGATTCTCCGCATTCCACCAGGTTTCCGTTATGCCCACTATGTCAATATTTTCCCTTGTCACCAGACATTCCAGTTCTCCCACCTTTGCTCGTAGACTTCGGGCATTCGCATAAAAGCATTTATACACGGAATGCCCCAGGATGGGCTGCTTATTCGCTCCTTTGTCCCCGCATCCTCTCATTGTGCCAAACCGTCTATCACATCCCATCACCCTACCTTTCCCAATTTCTTCTCCTACCCTGCCTTTGTCTTGTTGTTCTCTAACCTCCCCATCCTCATCCCTATGGGATGAGGAGTCCCGAACCGGATGCCCCTCGGCTCCTGTCGGCCTTCCCCCAGGGATCAGTTTAAAAGCTGCTCTGCCACCTTTTTAATGTTATGCGCCAGCAGTCTGGTTCCATTCTGGTTCAAATGGAGCCCGTCCCTCTTGTACAGGCCCCGCTTGTCCCAAAACGTTCCCCAGTGCCTAACGAATCTAAACCCCTCCTCCCTACACCACCGTCTCATCCACGCATTGAGACCCCTGATCTCCGCCTGCCTAGCTGGCCCTGCGCATGGAACAGGTAGCACTTCAGAGAACGCTACCTTTGAGGTCCTGGCTTTCAGCTTCCTGCCTAAAAGCCTAAATTTGGCCTCCAGGACCTCCCAGCTACACTTGCCCACATCGTTGGTGCCGACATGCACCACAGCCGCTACCTCTCCCCCAGCACTGTCTACTAGCCTGTCTAGACGAGAAGTGATGTCCGCAACCTTCGCACCAGGCAGGCAAGTCACCATGGGGTCCTCACATCCGTCGCAAACCCCCCTCTCTATGTTTCTAATAATCGAATCCCCCACTACAAGAAGCCCCCTCCCCCCCTCCCGCCGAGGAGTATCCCGAGTGCGCTCGGATACGGGCCCATCCCCTGGAGAAGGGATCCCCCCTAGGGGATTGTTTCCCTCCTCTCCAGGATGACGTCCTCCAGTCCCGAGACTTCCCACCCGGGCAGCCGAGGAGCTGCACGCCTGAGGTTGGGACGAAGCCTGATCGTCCCCAGAAGTCTCCCCACGGTCCTCCTCTGGCTGCCTGCGCTTCTCCAGGTCGGCCACCAAGGCTTCAAGGGAGCGGACGCGTTCCCTGAGAGCCTGGAGCTCCTTGCATCGAGGACACACCCATGACTTATGCCTCAGAGGCATATAATCATACATGTGGCACTCGATGCAGAACACTGGATAGCCCCCACCCTGCTGCTGGCTGTCTGACTGCATAGCTTTTTTTGTGTGTGTGTTGTTGTTTTATTTAGGGGTCCTTTTAAAAACCGTACACTGGATAGCAGCCCTCTTCTCGAGGGAAGAGGAAGGGCAGCGTATGGGGCCCTGGCCTCCTCGCCCTGCTGCTGAACTCGCCCAGATGCTAAACTCTTGTGCCTTACCTGGCACTTAGTTCCCGAGGCACTTGGTTCCCAGAGGCCACACGCGTCTGCAGAGAGCCTCACGCGATGGCCCGCCTAGCTTTATACTCCTGGCTGGCTCCTCCCCTTATTATATTATTAATTATTAATATTAATTATTATCATTATTAACAGTATTTAATAATTTGATTCTGGTGCTAAAAAATAGGCAGTCTTTTTGCAGGCCAGTATGTGAGAGCAGTTTTCACCTTTTCCACATTGTTTGTCAGGGTAGTTCTTACTTTGGTCTCTGCTTGGAAGCTACCTAGGGCCGAATCCTATCCAACTTACCAGCACTGGTTCAGCTACAATGCATCCCTGAGGTAAGGGAAGAAATGTTCCAGACCTTGAGGGGGCCTCTGTGACTGCCTCCCCACCACAGGATATAGTACATGCCCCATTGGCACAGCTGCACTGGCATTTGGCAATTGAATCGGATTGGGCCCCTGGTCTCCCCATTCCTAAGCATACTCTTCAAGAGCTCTAAAACAGGAGAGGGTCAACAGAAGTAATAACATGTGTTTCAGGAAATAGGTAGCTGCTTTCAACAAGAAGGTAGCAATTACAGGTGGCAAAATAGAGAAGGGGTGAGCCTTCTGATCTTACTATATTCTCAACTCTAAGGCAGACAGTGCAACATTAATGAAAAAACAGGCAGCCTCCGAGGAGGTGTCATTCACTGATACCCTTCTGTAAAGCTACAATCTTTGATGGTTTCAGTCTCACTGTCTTGCAGGCGTTGAGTGATCGGTTCTGTGGTGAAATCCCAGATGATCAGATGGCTTACAGCTCCTTCTTCCCAGATGAGTACTTCACCTGTTCCTCTGTATGTCTCAGCTGCGGGTAGGTGGATGCAAAGCACCTTATTTGGTCTACAGTGCTAGAGCATTTTGTATAGTATTGTGCTGTGAGCAGGCTGGCCCAGGGAGAAATGGCACCTGAAGCTGACATGGCTGTTTGCGCCCCTGCATCCCTTCATCTGCTTCTGTGAAGGTATATTTCAAAGATTCCCAAACTGGGGCATCGCCACGCCCATGCCAGCGGAAACTTGGTCATTACCCCCTTAAGGGGCCTTTAGGATCCCTCTTAAGGCACCTCCAGGATCGTGCCACCGCTGTGAAAAGGGGGCATTCTTTAACTCAACTGGGGTCACGCTGGCCCTCTGGAGGGTGCAGGGAACCTGTGGACTCCTTTGTGGGCCGTCCTGTGCCTCAGAATGGGAAACCGATGAAAACTGAAAGTGGATCACAATCATGTTACGTTATATAGGATTGCAGCCATTATCTGTGTCGTAACAATTAACATTAAAGCAAGATTGTCTTGCTGTGAGCCAATCCACTGAGCATTTCTCTGCTTTATTCTGAAACTCCAGGTGTGGGTGTAAGAACAGCATGAACCATGCAAAAGAAGGAGTTCCTCATGAAGCAAAGAATCGCTGCAGGTATACCCACCAGTATGATAACAGAGTGTTCACCTGCAAGGTGAGTGCAAAAAGTGAAATGGGGCCTGAGGGTACTAAAGGAGATAACCTGTAAGCCCTGGGAGGCCTGCACAACTGAACGCAGCAGCCAGCTATGTGTGTGTTTATTTTAGAAGTGTATCACCTGACTTTTTACTCCAGTAAAGCGGCAGCTGAGGTGACTTACAGTTTCAGTGAAAATAATTTAGCAGCCAAGGAAAATCCCATTTAAAAAAAAGAACAAGCCAAATAAAACATAGCAAAATGTATTGTGGCCTGCCAGGTGCTTGACAAACTGATGGAAACTGGCTGAATTTTTGATGTTGTTTCAACTTAACCTAGATAGATAGATACTTTATTTACGGTCATCCGACCAGCTAAACAACTTAACCTGATAACTCCTTATTCCTAGAGTCCTAGTACCCCATTATAACAGTCTGTATGTTTCATTTCCTTTGGGGATTAGTACCTGATACTGTAAGAGAAGCAGAACCTCTGTGCCTAGCAAGCTACCAGACCTTCTACACCCATTTATTATTAACAGTATTTATATACCACTTTTCAACTAAAAGTTCACAAAGCGGTTTACAGAGAAAAATCAAATAACTAAATGGCTCCCTGTCCCAAAAGGGCTCACAATCTAAAAAGATGTAAATGAATACCAGCAGACAGCCACTAGAACAGACAGTGCTGGGGTAAGGTGGGCCAGTTACTCTCCCCCTGCTAAAAAAAGGAGCACCCACTTGAAAAAGTGCCTCTTACCCAATTAGCAGGGGTTTCACCTGTTATATATTTCATCTGTTATACTGGGATTAAACTGGGTGGTGATTTCTGCCGCCATTGAAAGCTAAGGAGTTTCAGACAGAAGGAGGCAGCCTTCCTCCCAGGTTAGCAAAGGCCCAAATCCAGGGGTCCTGTTAAAAGCACATAAGTAGCTGAAGGTGGGTAATCTGGGAACCAACTTCCTCCTGAGTGAACTGAGACCAGACAGGTAAAGCTGTAAAATATAGGGATATTATTTTTTTTTTAAAGAATAAAAAATAACAAAGGAGGGGGAATAAGAAGGAATAAACAAGGCACTAGCAAGAATGCGGCAGCTGTGCAGGCAACAAGGAAGAGAAGGGGTGGGTGGACAAAAGGTTTGCATGGAAGTTAAACAGCAAGGGAAAAATAATTCAAAATGCTCCTCTGTGTTCTCCTTAACCTTGGTGCTTGTTCTAATTCCAAATCTAGTTCTTTTTCTCAGTGGTTCTCAAACTGGTGGATCACAATCCACCAGTTTGAGTAAAGGTTCCCCCATCTCTTTAAGGGGCGGGGGAAGGGGAGAGGCAGGGAAGTGATCGTAGATCGAGTCCATATGGGGGGGGTGAGGGAGGTGCTTTTGACTTACGTTAGGCAAGCAGGGCTGCAACAGGCTGCAGGAGGTGCGGGGAGCCCTGCATAGCCCTCCTTAGCGCTCCCCCAGGCTTGGAATGTTCAGAAAAACGGGACGCAGAGCACTTCCGTTTTGCACTTCCGTTTTCCAGCGCTTCAGCTGTCCAGGAGCTCCCTCTGTGATTGGAAGGAGCGTTCTCCTCATGCAAGGAGCATTTTGGCAAGCAGGACGCTTCTCCCCTTTATGGAGGTAGCTTCTGTTTGAGGACTGAGCTCCCAACAGTAGAAGTACTACGGGGTCCTTCCTGTAGACTTTGCCATCTAATGAAAAAACCTTTTAACTGATGTCTCACATTGCAGGCCTGTTATGAACATGGGAATGAGGTTAGGGTGGTGCCAAAAACGTCTGCTTCCACGGATTCCCCTTGGATGGGCCTTGCCAAGTATGCATGGTCAGGGTAAGTACAAGAGCAGAAGAATTGTTGGCACCTCTTATTATTACTGGGGGCATGCTTGAGTGACTTGCTCTTTCTCCCTAACTGCAGGTATGTGATTGAGTGCCCCAATTGTGGTGTTGTGTATCGCAGCCGTCAGTATTGGTTTGGGAATCAAGATCCTGTGGACACTGTAGTGAGGACAGAAATTGTGCATGTCTGGCCAGGAGTAAGTCTGTCTGTCTGGTTTGGTTTCTTGTCCTTTTAATAGGAAAGACAAACATCAGTCTGACATAACAATGGATATTCTATGTCCCATATAGAATGTGTCAAATAACTACAACCAGTAGTTGCCAGGCGGTTATGAGAGAAACGTTGTGTATTTAAAACTAGATGCTCCCTTGCTGTGGCCTTTGAAACTTGAGTTAGAAAAGATAAGAAAACTCCACTTTCCTGCTACAAAAACTGTTTACTATCATCATCTCAGCTTGCTCTTTGTGAACCCTCTTTGCCTCCCCATTAAAATCCAAGCCAGCATGCTTAGGCCCCTGATTTCAAAGTAAAGAGTGATAGTGAGAAGTGAAAATAATATATTGGGACCTTTGATGCCCCCAGATTGTTTTGAAGTCCTTGCATGAAAGTTGCTGAGGTGTCTGAAGTGTATCAGATTGCAGCAGGATGCCACCCCCACTCTTCAAGCAAAAGATATGTCTTCTAAAAATTCATAGAATCATAGAGTTGGAAGGGGCCTAATAGGTCATCTAGTCCAGGGGTGTCCAAAGTTTTTGGCAGGAGGGCCACATCGTCTCTCTGACACTGTGTCGGGGGCTGGGGGGAAAAAGAATTAATTTACATTTAAAATTTGAATAACTTTACATAAGTTTACATAAACGAATATATTAAAGATGAACTTGTATGAATGAATGAAGGTCTTGCAATAGCTCAAGGCCTATAAAGGGCCTTGCACAAAGCAAGGACAGCCTTTCCTTTGCTGCCACTACTGCATCACAGATGTAAAACAACAAGCAGTGGAGGGAGCCCCCATCCCACAGCTCACGCGAGAGGTCAAACAGTCGCCCTCACGCTGAGAGCAGTTGCATCTGGCCAGTGTGGGCTCCAACAAATCTCCGGAGGGCCAGAAGCTCATTGGAGACTGGGGGCTACCTGAGGGCCGCATTGAGAGGCCTCGAGGGCCACAAGTGGCCCCAGGGCCGGGGTTTGATCTAGGGGTTTGACCCCTGATCTAGTCCAATCCTCTGCCTGTAGCAGGAATTATTTTTGATGGAGGGCAGCTCATTAGCAGATAGGCAAGAGATGTCTGTTTCACCAAATGTCTGTTTTGTTACAGACGGATAGCAGTCTGAAGGACAACAACAACGCTGCTCAGCGCCTCATAGATGGGATGAATTTCATGGCACAGTCAGTGTCCGAACTGAGCCTGGGACCCACCAAAGCTGTGACCTCTTGGCTGACCGACCAAATTGCTCCAGCCTACTGGAAACCCAATTCCCAGATTCTGGTATATCCTGCTGATAACAAACCCTTTCTCCCCTTAACTGTATCTAAAGAAATGAAATAGTGCGTCTGCTTGATGAAATGGATTCTTTGTATTGTAAGGAACTGCTGCTCTAAGTCAGCGATTTTCATCTGGTGTGCCGCGATGGGAGTTTGGAGTACAGTCGTGCCCCCATATCCACAGGGATCTGTTCCAATGATCCCTCCTCCAAGGATATGGAAACTACGGATATGGGGGACACTTGTATTGACAATCCCCCCCACTTTCTTCTAAGTTTAAGAACTTAGCAGGGGAAGTGTATGTATATTCCTTAAACAGCACTCTGTAAGCTTACAGCGCAATGAACTCCAGGTCTGAGCAGTGTGAATCCTTGCTTAAATAAGCTCTGATGCTATACAGGAAGTGGCAGTTAACTCCTTTGCATCTAGCTTCAGAGCTAGTTTAATCAAGGGTTCTCTCTGCTGAGAGTTGTGTTGCACCAAGCTGCAAACTAAACTGCTTAATTGCCATGCAGTGAGGATCCCTTTCTGTGAATCCTTTGTTTAAACAAGGTCCTACGCTAGACAAGAGGTGGCTGTTAACCCCTTCCTGTCTAGTTTTGGAGCTAGTTTTATCCAGGGATTCACACTGGTAGAAACTGAATTGCATTGTGCTGTAAGCTTAATTGCTTACAGCGATCTGCTTAAGCCAAGTGGGAGTAAGTGTGTGTATCTTGAAACCATGGATATGGGATCCACGGATATTGGGCTCCCCCGTACAGCACTGAAATTAGCTGAAAAATTATTCTGAGTTCTGTGGCTCTGTTTCTAGGGCAACTCTCTGTAGTAATGGTTATTAAAATACTGCAGACAGTTGCCCTAGAAACAGAGCTGGAGAACCCAGAAGTCTCCTAGAAGTAACGTCACAAGAGGCAAAGACCATAGTGGTCAATATGCCATGAAAAGAAAAATGTTGAAACTCACTGCTCTAAGTGTTGTGTAGGGTAGTTAATGACCACTCTCCTGGAATAAGTAAAAATTGCCTCCTGGAGACCTAGTAAGACAGTCTCTGTACACCAACTTCCCACATTAGGGCTCTCACTTCCTCCCTTTCTGGGAAAGAGGGAAGTAGGAAATATCCCATGGGGAGGCTGACAGTCTCACAAAGAGAACCCTGCTTGGGATGCAGCACGTGAGACTTTTCCTCTCCTCTCCAGAATGTGAGAAGGTGATTTGATAAATTCATGGAGGACATGAATAGATAGTAAATGCTCCTGACCTGTTCTGCCTGTGTCCCCTGAGATTCTCTCAGGCAGCCAGGCTATTCAGAACTCTGAATAGGTCTGTCCTGGTCCACAGTGATTCTGCAAACATCATTATTGACTGAGCCAGTTGAGCAGCTTAGAATATCTCTTCATTTTCATTTGCTCTTTCGAGTAAGCTGACTAGGATAAGAAGCCAGTGGTTTATTTATTGTTGTGTTTCCCCCACTGTTTCTTTTGCAGAATTGCAGAAAGTGTGGCATATCATTTAAGGATAATGACACCAAACACCATTGTCGGGCTTGCGGAGAAGGGTTCTGTGATGGGTGCTCATCCAAGACCCGCCCTGTCCCAGAGCGGGGTTGGGGGGCCACACCTGTGCGAGTGTGCGACAGCTGTTATGACAACAGGGGCATGCAGTTAGGTAAACCTGCCCTGAACATAGTAGGTATGTGAATCAAAGGAGATTCACAAAGTATCAAAGTGTGAATCTTTCTTTTTATGACTTTCTTTCTTTTAGAATAATGCTATTTTTTTTTAACATCACCCCACCTGATGAGACTGAGGGGCAAACTAGATGAGATGTTGGCAATTTGCAATCTGTGATCCCAACACTGTAGCCCTTTACCAGTTTGGGTCTGCAGGTGCTTTTTAAAAAAATTGGGTTATTGTATCCTAAATCTCCAACTTTTCATTTTGTTTGACCTGAGTATCACCTTAGCCTCTGGTTAATTCTTAAGTTGTGACCGTGAACTGAGTGGTGGCAGTAGGCAGTGGGAGAAGGAGGAGAACCACACTACCCAGCAGAATGGGAGGACAAAATCTTGGGGAAAGATTTATTAGTAAGCTGATTTCCAAATGTCCAAAATAATATATACAAGAGTTTGAAAACTACTGAGCTATGCTAACAGGAGTAACACATCTACAGTGTTCAGTTATTGCTCCTACCACTGTAGGACACTGTCTGTGGTTGGTTGATGTTATTGTGTGGGACATCGGTTTCTTTCTATATAGAGATTTAACACTGAATTAGGCTGGACTTGTGCCTTTGACTCTAACTTTTGTCTTGCAGATGTGCCAGAGGCACTAACAGATGAGGAAGGGGGGACAGTGATAGCCAGGAAAGTTGGTGAAGCTGTGCAGAACACCCTGGGAGCTGTTGTGACTGCCATTGACTTTCCTTTAGGTAAGTGTTACTGATTTGCTAAGAACTTGTTACAGTACCTCAATTCATAATGTAGATAATGGTCTTTTTTGCAGGGAGTGTGTAAGAGAGGATTTTGAGTTTTTGGTGAGCCTAAGGGTGTTTTGAAGGTTCTTCATTTTTGCACATACCTATGAAAACCGGATCCATTATCATAAAAGATCTCAAGTTTTGATTAACTTCACACACAACTGCAGCACGTAGGAACCACTTTCCAGTGATGGTGTCCTGCATGGCTGTAGTAGGTGTGAGAATACTGCAACTCCCTTGAGCAGAACTGAACATTTATGTCTTTCTGACCTACACTATAATGCTGTAGGAAAGTCCCAGTTGGATAAGAAAAACCAATGCAGTTGGTTCTGACAACATAGTTGTGATATACACAAATGATGCAGCCATGTGGGATAGCATCATGATGGTTCGAGAGAGTGATGGTCTCTTGAACAGAAAGCTTGTGTAAAACCTTGACGGTCTCTCAGTTGAGCTCCAGCACAAAGGCAGGAATATACAGCGCCTGCAGTCCACTCATTGGGACAAGGGCAACATTGGTCTTGTTTTTGCTTCCACATGGACATCTGTGGTGTCACAAGTATGATCAAACAAGACAAGGCCTGTGTAGTTCAGATCAGGTCCACTGAGAGGAATTTCATCAGGTGATACAAATTTCTCTTGGACCCCTTTTGGAGTAAAATGTTTTTTGCGGGGCCCTTTCCTTCTTCATTAGATCATAATTTCTACAAATTATGATATATAAAACTATAATGTGCATGCTAGTCTTCCCTCCCTCCTCCATGTCCCACAATCTCTTCTCTATCCACCACAATTCTGCAGTCCTCTCCCTCCACAACCCCAGTTTGGCTGTACTTGTTGTAAGAGGAGACTAAACAGCCACCGGGTAGATGAGACTCGTCAGCCTGGGAAGGCAGCTCATCTGAGAGAACGAAAACTCTGATTCCAAACCTCCACTGCCTTGTGGCTATATCCAGTTGTGGAAAAGGCTTCAGGAGTCAACCTCGTGTAGTGGTTTGGGAGGTGGACTTAGACCTGGAAGATCCAGGTTTGAATCCCCTGTCAGCCACGAAGCTTCCTGGGGGACCTTGGGCCAGTCACTTTCTCTCAGCCTCACCTACCTCACAGGGTTGTTGTGAGGCCAAAAGGAGGGGAGCAGCTGTGTACACCGCCCTGAGCTCTTTGGAGGAAGGGTGGTATAAAAATGTGAAAAATAAAAATAATAAAATAAAATCCGGAGCCGGAGTCCCTGAGGCAGTTCATGGCTGAACAACTCCTGCGATGCCACTGGAACCAACCGTATTGGCTTCTGCCTTTCCATTAGACCATTCCAGCAACGTGGAGAGGGGGGATTTGCCGCACAGGTAACAGACTATCCTCCATATCTACTTTACCCAGGCTTTGCACACTGGAGAGGACACTCTGTTCCAGAACCACTATTCAGAGCGCGATACCATAGTCTTCCGAGACTGAAGGATGCCAAAATGAAGTCTTCACACAATACAGTACATGCAAACATTTTCTGAGATCCCAGGAAATTTCTGGCTCCCCTCCTTAAGCTCCCTGGCTCCCTTTTTGACACCAGCCCCAGGTAGGATGTATCCAGTGACCCCCTCCCCTCATGAGCCCTAATGAGATAGGAAAATTCTAAGGAATTTTTGTCTCCCCCCCCCCCCGGCTCCTGGGCCTCCTTTTTGACACTGGCTGCAGGTACAATGTACTCCCAGCACCCTTCTCTCATGGGTCCTGGTTCAGATGGCAGATGTGGGGAAACTACTGTCCACATATGAAAAAGTGCAGTGTAGCCTCTTAACTGGGGGACTGGTTCCCAAACATCAGGTTGTGTGTTAGAGCAACTGGCCAGCTTCGCCCTAATGAAAACATGTTCACTGAGCCACAGAGTGAGAATGATTTGAAACATGTTGGTGTAAACTCTTCCTCAGAAAATCCACCCTTTTCCTGGAAACAGCAACAGCAGCAGCATATTCTGTAGTCCTTCCCCCCCTTTGCTAATAGTGAACAGAAACGACATTGTGGGCTTTTCTTTTTGGACTTTTGCAGGTCTCGTGAAGGATGCTGCCCGGCCTGCTTACTGGGTGCCCGACCATGAAATCTTGCATTGCCACCACTGCCAGAAGGAGTTCAACATCAAGCTCTCGAAGCACCACTGCCGTGCCTGTGGGCAGGGATTCTGTGACGAATGCTCGCATGAGCGCAGAGCTGTCCCTTCCCGCGGCTGGGATCATCCCGTCAGAGTCTGCTTTAACTGCAATAAAAAGCCTGGTGACCTTTAACCCCAGCTTTCTCCTGTGGGTCCTCCATATAACACCTTAGCTTCTCAGGGTTAGGCAAAAAAGAAAAAAATTGCCCTTTTAAACTTTGTACTGTCAGAGTGCATGCTTTTGATCTCTGGCCTTTTCTTTTACTCTTCATTTTGGATTTCCAGAAGGCTGGTTGCACAGGTTCCTTAGGGCTTGATTTTCAAACTAGCCTTGAAGGTTGGGGGTGTGGAGAAGCTTGTAGTTAAATGAGGAATCCAAAATCCAATGTATTACATACCAGTGGAAATTATGTATCTCTATATCTATAATCATGTAATATGCTAAGAACACAGTTGGCTGACAACCAGCAAAGCACAGGAAAACCAAGCAAAGGTGAATCGGTAGTTTTCTGAAGTGCACGCATCAAACGCAACGCCTTTCGAGTGCCTTGGAATTATTTTGTGTGAAGCGGGCAACATCATAGGTTTAGAAAGAGTTTGTTCCTCCATGGCCTGAGATGACAGTTTTGCAAGGTGGCCCCTGCTTTTGGATGGGGAGCCCCAGCTCTTGTGATGCAGCCCCTTGTGACTCCCGCACCCATATTTATTTTTCCCCAGCTTGCCTGCATTCAATTTTTAGGGCTTTATCAGCAACAAGAAAGGCCTCTGTCTAGGTTCTGATCAAGTTTATACTGCTGCTACAAGGTGTCGTTTTCAGCTCTTGAAAGGACACTGCAATAAATGCAGTGAGTTTCAAGAAGAGCAGCTGATGTAGCACAAACCCCAAAGGGAGTCTAATAGCTGTTTCAGTTTTGCTGGGGGCTGATGTAGCGTTTTTCCTGACGACATAATCATGTGCGGTGGGTTTCTCCATAATGGACTCTTACGTCTCCATCATGTCACCCCCTCAGAGCAAAGGTATCAGACAGCTTCCCACACCCTGCAGTTCAGTGCTTGCTTAGCATCTTAGTCACTAGGTTTTTCTGACTGATACCTAGTAAATATTCTTAGAGAGATCTGTAGGAACCACCCTTAAAGCACTCAAGCCACTCTGGAATATATGTTCACCAGAACCTAAGAGCAAATGACATTTATTGTTTTCAACACACCCTGCATTTGAACCACTTTGAGACACTGATCAAACTACTGAATACAATGATAGCATTTGACTTTTATATGGATTGTGGCTTCTGTAATAAGAAAACATCGGAAGTTTAATCAGACTGGAAGAATGAATCCCCTCCTCCTTTTGGTTCTTAGGGGTAAGGCACATTCCCATAGTGGAGATTTGTCTCCACCCATTATAGCATGATATCCTAGCACTGTCTTTTCTTCCATTTACACAATGGATATATCATTGTATACTTTGGTGACTAAAACTCTATTTTAGGACTATTAACTTAAGTGATACAATGTTCTGCCCCTTCTGAAGAAGTATACCGATTTCTTCTGTCTATCTAATCTTGCTCTGTCACTCGAAGGAAGTGACTGTTTCTGGCTTGCATGCCAAAACAGAACTGGATTATGTAGTAGTAAATTTGCGCTCTCTGAATGCCACAGGAATTGAATATGTATTTTGTAAGTAGAAGCTGACCATTTCCCCCACCCCTCACCCCAGGGGTAGACGTGGGATAAGAGTCCTCTTGTAGAGATTTTCCAGCTTAGGTATTACACTTTGAAGTGTTTTATTTTTTAACTTTGATGGAAAATGCCATTGGAACTTGTTTATAGTCCATGCTGTGTGTGATCTTCATGCATGTAGCTATCCAGTCATGTTACTGCATCTACAGCAGTCATCCCTGACATTCCTTGTATAAAATCTTTACTTGTAAGAGTCTGCTTCATTGACTTGTCTGGTTTTTTGGTACCCCAAGAAGGAGCACACTGCCTCCTCCTTTTAGAGCTAGATAGTTCTATTATATGTCAGGACAAGTTAAATGCATCAATTGAAAGCCTACATAAGTACTAGAGCACCTATCCAAGCTTTTCTGTGTTAAAGTGGCTTGTTCAGTGCAGCCTGAGCACAGCAAAGGGATATTGTTAATAGTTACTAAATTTCAGTTAATATTTATTTAATGGTCAAAAAAGACACTCTTAAGGAAGCTGCCCAGTCATGGAACAGAAAACCCTGTATTAAAAAAAACAACTTTAAATACAAGAATCAATTCATGAAGATAACTAAAGCTCCTATCATCTGTTCACAACAATAGACAAAATGTTTGGTGCCAAGATTACCAATTAGTGCAATTAGCAGAGTAAGGATAACTTGCAAAAAAAAGTAAAATTAAAATGGGGAGTACAAATCAGCAAACTGGCTGCTCACAGAGACTTTAAGAGGCCTATCTACTCTGGTTTGAAATTATAAAGGGGCAGGGAAGTGAACAAGACAGGGTCACGCTTTTAAAAGTTTCATTTTCTAGAAAATGGGATAAATATACTTTGCAGCTTACCAGCAGCAGTCACAAAACTATTAAGAGAGCAACCAAGGATTTTCTCCTGGGTTTACCTACTTAGCAGTCCACAAGACAGTTCACATAGCATATGGTCATATTTATCAAGGTTTCAGATGAGGTAATGCAATAAAATGCCAGAATATAGGAAAGTCATTATGAATCAAAGCTTATATGAATCATCCATTCAGTGACACAGTAACCTTTTGTTTTCAGTATAGCAGCTGGCAAACAGAAGAGCAGTCTTAGCTGCTGCCTTCAAGAAGCTTCAAAATATGAAGGAAATAAAGATATATAATTGGCCCTTGTTATTCACAGGGGTTCCGTTACTGAAACCCCCGCAGATAAGGAAAACTGCAGGTGTTTGAATCTACTGTTTTCTGGCCAACCCAAGCCCCTGAAGGTGACCGGACCAATGCTCTGGTCACCTTCAGAGGCTTTCTGAAGCCCAAAGAGGCTGTGTGCGTCCAACCATGGCCTCTGCAGGATTCAGAATGAACTTGGAGGCTGTAAAATGTAACTTCCAGTTTTCATCAAAATACCCAATATTTTGCACTGCATGCAGATTATGAAATCACAGATGCTGAGCCCGGAGATAACAGAGGCCCCCTGTACAATATTAGAAGTATTAAAAGTATGAATTCACTGCTGTACAATGAGATATGAGAAGTATGAATTCACTGCTGTCACCAGCACAGGTTTCAGTTTGTGTTTCAGGAAAGGGACACTATTTTTTCCATGCTGCTGTGTTGAGAGAATAGGACTTGAAAGTTCATCTTCTGAATGTTGGTGATCAGAGTTGCTAAATTAAAAACCCCATTAAATTAATTTAGTTCTTTGGAAAGCATGCCTGCCTTATTCCAAGAAAAAGGTAGAAGCTGTGTCCTGAACCTGTAATGACCTAGTTTATGCCACTGGCCAAGCTCAGCAAAAATCTGCAGACCCTCCTTTCATGTCCAGAGAGCTAAACACATACATTTCTTTTAAAAATATATTACATGTGGAATAATTGTGCGTTTTCTGCAGCTACCTTTTGGATAACTAGTTCTTGCAACATGGGAGATGTGATCTACCTCAGTCTCCATGTTGAGGTATTTTGCCATTGCTGAATATTCCTAGTAAATCCTGCAACAAGTCAAGTCAGTATCATCTACTAAAAAAATTTATGGCAGTAACTTGAGATTTTCAGCCAGAGGCTAAAACTGGTTCTCTGATTAAGAGGGTCCAGAATGCTACAGAGGAGAAATACCACACTCCACATCAATACAATAGTAACTTCCAGGACATCTACCAATTGCATTTTTTCTTCAATCACTAAAGTCAATTTCTTTGATATGCAGACAATATGGATCATCCGTCTTATAGGAGAAATAATAGAGATCTTGTCCAACTGCCATGAGTAGGCCAGGAACCCCATTGGCGCCTCCAAGTTGTGATGAGAATACCACGCTTGGGATGGAGTCCATAGATGACGGGCGTGGAGAAGGGACTGTCCGTAGCAAATGAGCATCTTGGAGACTCCAGATTCGTGTATAGCAATCCTGACCAACTGAGGACAAAAAGCAATACAAATCAGAACAAACTATAGCAACATAACCTAAAGAAGTATGTTTGTGTGTTAAGACTCTTTTCCCACTTGAGGTAGCTAGCTGAAAATTTCAGGAACAGCAGTTACGTTAAGTAGGGAAACAATTAGGCAAGTGTGAAGGGGCAGGCATGATAAAAATCTAAGGCAGGGCAGCAATCCCAACCAGTTCATCAAGGCAAACCAACCAAGACAGAAGGCACATGGAGGCAAAGGGCACCAGAACTCCCACAGAGAGGAATGCAGACTGCACAATACAAGGCTTCTCACTTTTTAGGAATCTGGTTAAGCATCAACATAAGAAAATAGGAACAGCCCCACTGGATCAAGCCATAGGCCCATCTAGTCCAGCTTCCTGCATCTCACAGCGGCCCAACAAATGCCCCAGGGAGCACACCAGATAACAAGAGACCTGCCTCCTGGTGCCCTCCCTTGCATCTGACATAGCCCATTTCAAAAATCAGGAGGTTGCATGTACACATCATGGCTTGTAACCTGTAATGGATTTTTCCTCCAGAAACTTGTCCAATCCCTTTTAAAAGGCATCCAGGCCAGATGCCGTCACCACATCCTGTGGCAAGGAGTTCCACAGACCTACCATATACTGAGTAAGGAAATCTTTTGTCTGTTCCAACTCTCCCAACACTCAATTTTAGTGAAGCAACAGGCATGGGGTCTGTGTCAGTGTGGCTGGATAGGCATCACCTAATTTTAGTGGCTGGATGGGCTGGATGGGCATCACCTAATTTGAGTGGATGTCCCCTGGTTCTGGTGTTATGCAAGAGTGTAAAGAGCATCTCTCTAGCCACTTTATTCTTCCCATGCATAATTTTGTATGTCTCAATCATGTAATCATGTCCCCCCTCAGGCATCTCTTTTCTAGGCTGAAGAGGTGCAAACGCCTCTTATGAGGCCTTTCCTCATAAGGAAGGTGCCCCAGCCCAGCAATCATCTTAGTCGCTCTCTTTTGCACCTTTCCTATTACCACTATGTCTTTTTTGAGATGCGGCGACCAGAACTGGACACAATACTCCAGGTGTGGCCTTACCATAGATTTGTACAACAGCATAATAATATTAGCTGTTCTGTTCTCAATACCTTTTCTAATGATCCCAAGCATAGAATTGGCCTTTTTTACTGCCGCTGCACAGAGTCAACACTTTCATCGACCTGTCCGCCACCACCCCAAGATATCTGTCACAGACAGCTCAGAACCCATCAGCCTATGTTTTGATTTTTTGCCCCAATGTGCATAACTTTACACTTGCACATCCAATGTGCATGACTTTACACATCCTAAACTTGCTCTTGATGAAGAAGTCTTAATTAGCCAACAGTAATCCTTAAACAAACCATGTTGAAATATCCCCATTCTATCAAAAGTTATAGCCAATAAACCAGTGGGGGTGAGGCAATGGTGCTTCACCAAGGCATTGCCCCACCCACTGCATGGGAGGAGGTCCATTATGGGGGTAACACACTGGCCTACCACATCAAGTACCATATCTAGTGACGCCACGGCCAGGACCCATGGCTGGGACACCAAGGAGAAACTCTGAATTGAGGGGGCAAGGTTACCCAGTAAAAGGAGGCTGTAAACTCCAAATGGGTGCAAAAGCTGGATACTTAAAAATGACTCTGTAAGCCTGATGTGTTCTAGCAAGTGCCTTCTTCTAGGGCTTGATCAATTACTGTCTCTTCCAATGAGTTTGATGTATGATATGTAATTTTTCTGAGCATTATTACTTTTTTGTTTGAATTAGATAATATATTGATATTTATCCATTTTTAGTCAGTTATCCATATCAGTCATTTAGAGTCGTGGTTTTCAAACCTTTTAGCATTGGGACCCACTTTTTAGAATGACAATCTGTTGGGACCCACCAGATGTAATGTCATGGTCACAAGCGAGATCATAAAGCAGGAAAATCCCCCCCCCCAACAAAATCATATCAAGTAAAATTAAAAGTTTACAATAAGTTTAAAATTTTTTTTAAAAAAGAACCAACCGTAACGCTCCCAAGCGTTTGCTGATCTGTTTAAAAATATTCCCCAAACGCTGCAATCCTATCCACAGCTCCATTGACTATGATTGTTAAAAGCATGTGCATAAAGTACAGATCTATAACGTTTCCCCAGATACATACTATGGTAGCAGCAAGTCCAATATATTAAAAAGTACACATTGAAATGAATGGGGGACCACAACCCACCAACTGAGTCCCAACCCACAGTTTCAGAAAAACACTGACTTAAGAGGTTTGTATCGCGTTGTCTTCACAGTGCCTGAAGGAAAGGCACTTGCCTACACAGATATGCTTGTTAAATTTTGTTCATTTTTTTTGCATCTTCTTGGAGTTTACCTTCTCTTGTTTAGCTGCTGGTTTGGATACGGCTTTCCTTTTATCATGTGAAAAGACTATGCAGCCCTGAGGAACGTGAACAGTGTATTCTATTTTTCTCTGGAACAAGAGTGAACACTCTTATCTCCACAGCCTTTGGTTTATGCTTCTACCAACGCCATTTTGTGCACAGCCACATGTTGTCATACCTGCTGCCAGAAGCCCTTCTTCTTCACTGATGTGCAAAGGAAGAACGGCATGTTCGTTGTGATGTCCTCTATATTCTTGCACACATTTTAGTTTTCTCAGATCCCAGAGTTTCACCTGCAAGTAGTCAAAGAAACAGAACACAATAGATAAATTTAGTCAAAGGAAAATCTTGAAATGTATGGGCAACACAGATGTTATATTGAACATTAATTGTGAAAGAAGCTGTCGCTACCTGGCCAGCCATGTCTGCAGCCATGAGGCAGTGTTCAGTCTTCAGAAGGTTAACCGATGTGACTGCTGAGTCATGGAAGAGACGGACTGCTTTCCAATTTTGCCCTTTGTGGCTGCGCTGACGGACATCAATGCTGAATATCTCCCCTGAACGGCAGCCATTATACAGCACAGGAGTCTAGAAAAGCCAAGTAAGAGATTTAAGTGAGTTCCACAAGTGGGTTTCTGCAGTTACTTTCTAAACAAGTCCTTAAATCTTCAAAGCCACTTCAGGTGTTCGCATCACAACTTTCTTCTAATTTAAAGTACTGTAGTCCCGTGAAGCAATTATTCACATATAGCCTCTCTTTTTTTTCCTTCCCATTGGGTGTTGCCAGCATTAGTCCTGGTGATTCAGGGACATCACTGTGCAAAGGCACAGCATATGCTGGGGGCTGCTTGTCTCAAACAGACTCTCTTACCTGAGTGGCAAATTGCTGTGCCAAGACATCACTACTGGTACCAAATGTCTGACGATGACCTGTCACTGCATTGGTTACGAGGACTCGCCGACTTAAGCCTACAAAAACCACCACAGAAGTGCTGGGTCAGTTATCATATTCTAAAGGTGGGTGAAGGTGAGTGAGTGTGGGGGAAAGCATGCCATCTCACCTGTACTAAAGCAATTCTCAGCCTGAGGATTCAGACACCAGGCACAGGACCAGGCTGTGGAGATCTTGAAGCTGCACAACATTCCAGGCTGGTCTCCTAAATGGAACAGAACAGATGTTGTCAGATGCCACTATGAGATGAGAAACGATGACACTCCACCGAAGAGGGTTCACCCCAGGAAACATCCTGGGATTGCTCATTCATTAAACATTTTTTTAAAAAACCAAACACAAATCATGGCTTCAAAACATTCAACATTTTAAATGCAAGGCAGATACTGCTCCAATCACA
This sequence comes from Tiliqua scincoides, assembly GCF_035046505.1. Classification (NCBI taxonomy): domain Eukaryota; kingdom Metazoa; phylum Chordata; class Lepidosauria; order Squamata; family Scincidae; genus Tiliqua; species Tiliqua scincoides. Next base: position 17,827,867 of record NC_089821.1, read on the forward strand.
TTGAAGTTGCAATGCTGCATACTCCCAGGTAAGTACAAGTCTTACTGAACTCAATGCTGTGAACTACCCACCCCAGGGGTTTTTAAAGTGTAGGTTGGGGCTCCTGGGGGAGATCATGACCACAATGGAAGAGGGTTGTAAAGCTCTGATAAATTCAATACCTGGAATCTCCAGGTAGGGCTAGGAAAGACCCCTGTCTGAAACCCCAGAAAACCCCTAAGTGTAGGCTATACTGAGCTAGATGGACCAACTGTCTTACTGCAGGGGTTCTCAAAGCCTGGGCCACAACTAGCTGTAGATGGGGGTGAGTCACAAATTTCTACATCATTTTTTTGTGAGTAGCAGTTAACAAAGTTTGAGAGTGCTTGGACCAACTAAAGCCCCATTACTACATAAAACCAGTTGTGCTTTGGATATCTATTGGGGGAGGGATGAGAGTCTATAATGCACTTACTCTAAAGTAATCCCATTACTTTGGTAGCACTGCTGCAATGAATACTTGCATGATATACCTCAACATTTTATCTTCCGTAACTTTCACCAATATCCAAATAATGTCTTTGGGTCTTTCAATGGCAGAACATTGAAGTTAAGCAATAGAAGGGAAAGAAAGTAGGGAAAAGTTATGTTAGAGCAGTAGGTTCCCAAACCCACTGTGGCTCCCCAGGGAGCTGCAGAGACCAGCCAAGGGAGTTGTTGAATCCTCGCAAAAAAAACAAACCACTCACAGTCCTATACAATGTATAGAATTGTAGCCCTAATGGGGGGGCCATAGACAACCAAGGGCGCTGTCAGTCAAAAACATATGCATTAGAGTTATGTATTACAGCCAAGCCTTACAGCCAGGACAGATGTTATATGTCAAGACTTGTAGAATAGGATAGGGATATGTTTTAATTAAATTGGGAAACTACAGAAGACTTACATGATTAAGTAAGTCCGAATTCTGCCATTGTTCTAAAAGGAATATCCATTCTGATTTTCTGATAGAACTCCTTCAGAAGTTCTGCAGCTCAAGGAAGTAAGCTTGTGAGCAGTAATTTGTTCTTGTGGCAACACATAAGAAAATAAGAACAGCCCCACTGGATCAGGCCATAGGCCCATCTAGTCCAGCTTCCTGTATCTCACAGCGGCCCACCAAATGCCCCAGGGAGCACACCAGATAACAAGAGACCTCATCCTGGTGCCCTCCCTTGCATCTGGCATTCTGACATAGCCCATTTCAAAAATCAGGAGGTTGCGCATACACATCATGGCTTGTACCCCGTAATGGATTTTTTCACAGCGTAATGGCCGCTGTGAGATACAAGAAGCTGGACTAGATGGGCCTATGGCCTGATCCAGTGGGGCTGTTCTTATGTTGAATTCTCATTGCTCTCACACAGGCATTAATTGTCAGCCCTTAATATGGGAATCATAAATGAAGCTCTCATTCTGAGAGTACTGAAGGTAGCAGTACTACCTGCTACCTTCAGTACTCTCAATATTTGCATCACACACTAGTCTTCAAACAACCTAGACAAAATAGCCTACTAGGAATACAGTTGCCTTATTTAAAGTAAAACAGATAATTATATATATAATTTTTTAAAAATCACGAAAGTGCAGCTCAAACTCCTTTGCTAGGAGTCTGTACTTTGCAACATTCACAAATAAGAATTGTTATCAAGTCTCAAATTCTGTGTTCCCTACACATTGTGAAGGCTGGAAAACAACATTAGTGTTTATTCCCATTTGAGAAAGTCACTGGAAGGGCTGGAAAACCAACACACCACACTTTCAGATTTTTGCATGCATCACCTTTCACCCAAGAAATGTGCACTACCTGTATTAGAGTTGCTGAACAAGGATGCTGGGAGGAGGCTGGCACAGCCCAGAGTTTCTGCAATGCCCATGAGGCACAACTTGGAGGAGACAGTTAAGGATATTGCAAAGAAAAGGCCTGCAGCTCCCACAGGAACAGAACATGTCAATTACCATCAGTCTGAAAGGCAAGTGTACCAGAGCCACAGCAGGACAAATAAATACATCTCAGAATGTACAACCCCACACTTCTTTGAAGTGATCTCTTCTGTTTTTCCACTGGACACCAAATGCTTCCAGTCTCTGATCCTTATTATTTTAGCACAGATGCCAGGAGAGCTAGAAAGAAAAAAAATGTGATGAGGCAGCAAGAAACATTCTTGCTCTTCCCACCATAAAATGGTATGAAGAAGAGAAACAAATACAGGCTAGAACTGTTGCTTCTTCATTTGGCTCGGAATCCTTTGAACAGAAATGTAGAATTTTACAGCCTCTTCAGCCTAGAAAAGAGATGCCTGAGGGGGGACATGACTGAGACATACAAAACTATGCATGGGAAGGATAAAGTGGATAGAGAGATGCTCTTCACACTCTCACATAACACCAGAACCAGGGGACGTCCACTAAAATTAGGTATTGGGAGGGTTAGGGCAGACAAAGGAAAATATTTCTTTACTCAGCGTGTGGTCAATCTGTGGAACTCCTTGCCACAGGATGTGGTGACGGCATCTGGCCTGGATGCCTTTAAAAGGGGATTGGACAAGTTTCTGGAGGAAAAATCCATTATGGGGTACAAGCCATGATGTGTATGCGCAACCTCCTGATTTTAGAAATGGGTTATGTCAGAATGCCAATGCAAGGGAGGGCACCAGGATGAGGTCTCTTGTTATCTGGTGTGCTCCCTGGGGCATTTGGTGGGCCGCTGTGAGATAAAGGAAGCTGGACTAGATGGGCCTATGGCCTGATCCAGTGGGGCTGTTCTTATGTTCTTAAGTGGCTGCAATTCCGACATTAAACTCATCTTCAATACCACAAGATGAGAGGAAGAAGTAAACTACCCAACACCTTGCGACAAACACAGGACCTGGACCCCTTTTGTTTTCTAGTCCAGTTACTTTGTAGCTTGCCCCCTGCCTTGTGGTACCATTCCTCAGATCACTTCTCACATCCATTGCATTCCCTGTATCCTAAAGTCTGATGAGCATCTCTCTCAGCCTTGAGCCAGAAGGACTGTCTATAAGCATTTTCCAAAAAGCAGAGAGAAGGAAGAGCATCAATTTGGATTCTATACACTATGTAGCTTGTCCTACAGAATGGTGATATTGTGAAGCATAAAGAGACTCAAGTTTTTCATTTTAATAACAAGGATATAGAACATGAGAATCCGGATGACTCAGTGAGGCCCAGCACACAGAATTCACCTAAAAAAAACCAAACACACACAATAGACAAAGCAATAAGATGGCAGTCTTGACTGCACACACACTAACTGGAAAAGCCAGCTAGAAAGGTGTTGGAAAACCAGGAAAATAAGCAACAAGACTCAGAAGGTGACAATATTTCAAACTGAGTCCAACAGAGAAAGAAAAACAATAAATTCTTAGAGATCAGTAAGTTCACCACGTCTTTCAATATGATTTCTAATGGTATGAAGCCTGTAGAAATAGTTATATTTGACATTTCCACTCATCGATCTAATTTTTGCTTTTAAATAAATCAATACACAACTAAGCCTTTCCCTTCAGCATTTAAAGCAACAAAAGATGCACAATGTCTACTGCATCCAGAATATCCCATGCTATTAGAAACACCAATAAATGGTATGCATTATATCAGGGGTGGACAATCCTGCTTAACCTAAAAGCCACATACAATAAACTTCAGATCAAAGAGATAATGAATCTCAACTGTAGGTTTGCACTCTAAATAATAAGCATTGGACCGAATGAATACATTCTAATCTTGAATTATGCAGAGAACAGTACCTTGCGGTTTGTGAAATAGAGGTTGTCATACATCTCCACAGTAAGAGAATCTTTCCTCAAGCCACTAAGGTTGACAATGCCATATTTACAACCTCCATGCTCTACGTCATTCACAGTAAATATTCTCTTGTAATCGGTGTCTGCCTGTAAAAGCAAGAGACAGGAATTGCTCTGAGGCAGTCTTCCATGGAGACATTATGTTGGCATCCTTCAGTCTCGGAAGACTATGGTGTCACACTCTGAATGGTGGTTCTGGAACAGAGTGTCCTCTCCAGTGCGCGAAGCCTGGGTAAAGTAGGAATGGAGGACAGGCTGTTACCCATGCAACAAATCCCCCCTCTCCACGTCGCTGAAATGGTCCAATGGAAAGGCAGAGGCCAATACGGTTGGTTCCAGCGGCGTCGTAGGAGTTGCCAGAACATGACTGTGTTCAGCCATGGAGCCATGAACTGCCTCCATGGAGACAACCCATCCAAAAACCTCTAATTATGAATATCCCATGCTCCTTTCAAAAAGCAAGTCAGTCGTCCCAGATTGTCACAAAATAATGCGGTTAGGAACCATAGCTCAGGCAGACCTTGTGCTTTCCAGGCAAAAGGTCTCAAGTTCAATTCCAGGCATCTTCAGGAACAGAAAAATTCTAGTCTGAAACCCTGAAGAGCTGCTTTGCTGACAATACTGAGCTAGACAGACCCATGGTCTGACTCTGAGTAAGGCGGATTCCTTAGTTTCTTCCACATCCCTTCCAAGCACTTTCTTCCACATCCCAGGTCCATGTCATTCTTCCAAACATCAAGAAAGGGAGTTTTCCAAAAGAGTTTACTAATGTGTCTGAAGGAATCATCTTTGATGCAACAGCATATTCCAACCTTATTGTGAACAATAAACAGAACCTAGAATAAAAAAGTTTGCAACATACCGCTATCAATTTAAAATTGTTGCTTCCAGAAACGGAGGAATCGGGGCTCTCAATTTCTAATTTTCTTCTTTGCATGCAATTTACCTTTGCTTCATGGATCAGCCTATACAGGGAGAAAAAGCAAATGGGTATTGAATACCAACAAGGGCAAAACTTGTACAAAAGACATCTAACACCAGAGGGCTGCTTTAAAATCATTTATTTGTTTGCTCAAGTTTCCCTAAACCTTCAAAGTGAAGTGGGAGTGAGCAGATTACAGGCGGGGCCTTGGTATCAGTAGGGGATTTGTTCTCAGACCCCCTGCAGATACTGAAATCATGGATAATCAAATTTGTGGTTTTGTCCCTTTAAGCCCTCTGGAGCTGTGCTCCGGTTGCCGCCAGAGGACTTTCTGAAGCAGACCTCAAAAGACACAACCTCCTGTTTCCAAAGGGAAACTGGAAGTGACATTTTTTGCCCTTATAAGGTATTCTGAAGCCCAGGGAAAGGGAAAAAGATGTCATTTTCAGTTTCCCTCCAGAATCAGCATCCTTTCAGCCCTAAGGTTATTCTGAAACTAGCAGAGGCCATGTGCTTTTGTGGCTCCGGTCACCTCCTGAGGGCTCAAGCTGGACCAAGTCTGGCCCAACATGGGTCCAAGGGACCTGTGCTAAGCCAGATCCATGGATGCAGAATCGGTGGATACTGAGGCCCCACCTATAGTCACAATGTACTAGGTGAAAATATTCTTAGTAACATTAACTAAACTGATATCGAGAAAATTATAGTTATTAAAATGTATACAAGAACTACATGCTATATTTCTAAAATTCATTCTGCTAGGGAAAGACCAAAATGCAATTAAAAAAACACTTTTGTCAATATCTCTTCCAACAAATCACACAAATAAGTTTCAGTTACAAGGTAGGATACAAATTACAGAGTCAGCCTTTAAATATGTATTATAAGTACAGAAAAAGCCCCAAAATAATCATGTCTCCTTCAAACAGGCTTCACTTTTCAGCCTGCTTCATTTTCTGCAGGGCTGCAACAATAGATTAAAAAAAGAAGCATAAGCATTTTTTCTAAATCTTACCTGCAATAACTGAGAGAGCTAAACAAACCTAACTGCCTCTTGCGTAAGATGATTGAGGAGTTCAGCCCAGATCTGGATGTTTTCTGTTTAAAAGGAATTTAAAAAACAGTGTAAAATCTTTTTCTTAAAATCAAAATGAAATCTATCATGAACAATTAGGAACAAAAAATGCTATTCAAGCTACTCTTCCATCAAGCAAGAGTGAGAATTTCAGACAAAGCCTCACCCTGAGTTTAACCAAACAAATATTTCAACATTTCCATTTAAGAATTAAGCTTTCAAACACAAGAACTTGATTGTCTAACAATAGATAAAAAGAGACTGAAGTAAAAAAAAGGTCACAATCCAAACAAATTACAGCTTTTCAGGTTAAAGCCCACAGAAATAAACTGGTCTAAAGGCCAAATCCTATGGTGACCAGCGCCGGCAGTGAAACTACCGTAAGGAGCTTATATTGCTGGCGTGGAGGCAGCACCAGAAGGAGGCTGGGGATAAGTACTGCGGCTGGTTGGTGGCAAGGCATTTTGGGGTGGGGGGAGGCAGGGAGCGAGGGTGAAGGATTGGACCCGGGGGGAGGTGGAGAGACAGCGGCAGGGTCTGCCATTGTATCCTGTGCTCCCTCCCTGGCCAAGAAGCCCTACATGGGCTTCCTCGGTTCTGCACCCACTCAATAGTAGATGCAGCTCCAACGGGACCCATTGGGCTCCAACACCATTATCCTGGGCAAGGGAACAAATGCTCCCTTCCCCCAAGGAGTCCTCAGCAGCTGCCCCGGCCCCACTGGATACACTGATGACCATTTAGGCACCACTGCTCCTCTGGGTGCAAGGACAGCATAGGATTGGACTGTAAGAGTGGTTCAAGTGTGCTCTACTTTTGTGCTGGAATGTGACATAAAACCTGTGCTTGGATTCTAATTTAGGGGACAGGTTAAATATACCAAATTACCTTCATACGTTTCTCCTCCTCTTCTAACAGTCTTAGCCTTTGATTCTCCATCTCCCTGTGCTGAATACTCTCCTTGGTGAGAGGGTTGCAGTTGTTATGCCCAGGAAGGAGGCGGAAATAGCGGTTCTTTTCAGGATCATAGTAAAATCCAGGTAATTCTAAAAAAGAAATTAAATACAAACAGATTCCATGAGCAGGAGCCTCTTTTACTATTCCCATAATCTACATTACACAGGACAATCAAATATATATGGGATTCCAGAAGGAAATATCTACAATATATAGTTCCGTAAAGGAAGGGCAGCTTGGTGCAACTGGGCCCTCTCAGTTCCAATATCAAAATTTAGGCAATGAGCACTCTGGAAATATTGCTCAACAGGATGCTGAAGCCCAAGATGGCTCCTATCAATGATAAAAATTAAACTATGTATGTAATAGCTTTTGGAATACCCAAAGCAAATGGTGCTTGCAAACAAAACCAAAATAGAACTGCATATTAACACTCCCGTAGAAGAGACTCCAACTCTGAATATACCCCCAATGGGAATTCTGCTACTCCACCTTTGTATCCAAGCCACTTTTGCTTTTATTCATCATGCAATGGTAATCTGAAATACAGATTGAATTTACCACGTTCCAAATTGATGCACTAGACTCAGAAACAACTTGCCACCCTATGGCACCTTATCAACCTACACTTTTATTGCAATGTTAGGTTTCCTAATCAGTGATGTAGCTAATGATTGTGTAGCCCGCTGCCAAGTTCAAAATGCTGCCCCAGAAGTGACGTCACAACCGGAAGTGACATCATGTCCAGGCTTTTTAAAAAGTGAAAATTGGGAGGAACCTACCTCCTCCTCCCATCAGCACACCACCCACTTGCTCTGTTGCCTCCCCCCAGTCAGTGGCATAGATAAGGCATCTACCTGCTACCTGGGGTCAAAGAAGATTTTGTAGCCCCCCCTGCATGACAAAATCAAATTTAATTAAGTAAATAAATATAAAGTTTTTGTTCCATGCTCTATCATAACGACATCTCATTGGCACTCAGAACAATCAGTCTCATAGGTAAAAACTCAAGCTAATCCATTTTTTGTTCCACAAGGCAGTTGTGTTTTCATTTTCTGGTTAATTGGCCATAACTTTTGAAAGAACACAGATATTCCAGTGCAGTTTGTTTCATTGCATTCTGCATTAAATTCCTTTCCAATGATATATAACATGATGATATTATTCATACATACCAAGATTTTCAAAATTTTGGTCACCAGCTTGTTGCCCCCCCTAAAGCTTGATGTCCAGTGCAGCTGCTACCCTGCACTCCCTTAGCTACGCCACTGTTCCTAATCTGTTCCTAAAGCTGGTCCAGCTGGAAAGACATTTAGTTACAGTGTGGCACAGTTCCTGGATGGCACTAGAATCATCTATTTATAAAAGTTGTCTGGCAAGATCTTTTCACAGAACAGTGGGGAAAAAAACACTAAATATACCAGTCTAAACCAATCCAGGAAAAAAGAGATTTAAGCACAGGAAAGCAGCTATCTTCTATTTGTCCATTAACCTGCAAATATCTTACCAACATATTCAAAATATTTCTCAGCTATAGGGTGTCAAATACCTTTCAAAATGTTAGGTGAGAAAATACATATCATGCAGCATTGTCTTCAATCCAAACACCTTGAATTCATGAAAGCATTCTTGGCCCATGAAGCCTATGATTCCTTACCAGGCACTGGAGAGTTCTGGCACACATCAGCAGAAGTAGAGGGGGATTCAAGCTGGCTTGTCCCTGGGTTCTGCAATTCTTCTTGTTCATGTCTTTGAAAAAGATATGCATGAGGAAGATGGATGGCATAAAATGCAATACAGATGATATATTTTAAGATAGAGGTGTCAAACATTAGGCCTGTGGGGCAAATGTGGTCCCCGGAAGCAATTTATCCAACCCCCCAAGATAACTGGGCTCTCCCAACTTGATAATTAGGCTCTCTCATATCTTGAAAATATGAGCAAAATTTGCACATTTTCTCTGCTGTTATTTGCAGCTAATGAGCTTCTATGTGAGAACAAAGTGCTTATTTCTGGCTATCATCTGCTTAATTATGTCACTTCCAGACCTCAACAGGCATCATAAATGCTAACTTTGACCCTCTGTATGAAATCCCTGGACCTAGAAACATGAAATTTGGGGGGTATATTCTGTCTATGAAGCAAAAACACACCATGAAGGGATTTTTAAAAATTAGACCCGAGGGGGTAAAAAGGAATCAAATGTATTTTCACAGATTACTCAATATATCTTGGGCCTGATGACAACTTGGGTTTTTGCTTACAAAGGTTATTCATACAAATGCTTATAATTCAGGATTTCACCCTAATCAACCCCTAAAGGGACAGATCTAAATTTGGGGGTGAATTACACAGGCCAACACACATTTTGCTTCATTAAACGTTACACCAATTCCCGGGTATATTTGGGTGCCGATTCAAAAAATGGCATCCATTTTGCCCTATCATGTCTAGTTTTGGAGACACGGCATAGCCTCTTTAGTGAATGGTTCAAGCAAGCTTCCTTATGAGGAAGCCTACACCTCATGAGGAAGCTGCTTGAACCATTCACTAATGAGGCTATACTATATCTCCTAAACTAGACATAAGGCAAAACAGATGCCATTTTTGGAATCAACACCCCAAATTCATATCAAACCACCACAAAGTTTGGGAAAAACTTTTCTGACCCTCAATTTTGTAGGCCTGTGTTACAGAACCCTTCCTATTACATAGGCCTGACTAGCTTTTCCCCCAGTGCTACTGCCTACAGATGATTTTTTTACCTGCAGTTTTATCTCAATGTGATGAGAAGGGCCCTTTAAATTAAAGGAAAAAAGTCATTTAACAATAGCCTCGTTAATGTGAGAGGGCAGCCAGCTGACAATCCATCAATCATTCTCTCTCCAGGCACTCAGAGGCAAGCAACTCCTCCTTCACTGTAGTTGCTGTAAACAATAGCTGAGGGTCTCTTAATTTAAGTCAGCATGGCAATTAAGTACAGTGGTGCCTCGCATAACGAAATTTTTTCGTTTTGCGAAGCACGTTTTCCCATAAGAATGCATTGAAATTTAATTAATGCATTCCTATGGCCAAGAAAAGTCAGAACAAAGTCAAATTTGGTTTACAAAGTGTTTATTAAGTGCTCTTTAAAGGCATACATACTGTACTGAGGATTTCAAAAATGGGGGGATGCTGAGTGGGGAGCTTGAAGGCTGTAATCCTGTGCACACTTTCCTGGGAGCAAGCACAATGGGACTTACTTCTGAGGAGACATGCACAGGATTGTGCTCTAAGCTGGGGAGGACAGAGCAGCTGTACTCAATTGCTTGCTTTTGCCGTGATCATGGGGGGAAACATGAAGGAAATGGGGCAGTGAGAGGGTGAATGAGTGATGGGGGGGATGCTGAGTGGGGAGTTTGAAGACTGTAATCCTGTGCACACTTTCCTGGGAGCAAGCACAATGGGACTTACTTACATAAATTGACATGAAGATCCTCCCCTTACTAGGGTGGATGGGATCATAAACTGACATGAAGATCCCCCCTTATTAGGGTGAACGGGATCATAAACTGGCATGAAGATTCCCCCCCCTTAAAACAACCCCCCCCCCAAAAAAAATTCGTCTTGTGAAGCACGGGTCATAAAAATTCGTTGTGCGAGTCACCAAAAATCGCAAAACGCTTTCGTTCTGCGAGTTTTTCGGTGTGCGAGGCATTCATTATGCGAGGCGCCACTGTATTTAAATGTCAATGGGGAGTTGGTGCCTCACACTATTGTCCCCAGCACAGGAGACAGAGCATGCCTGTTCTGATCCCTCTCCTATCTCATGTATGATACTCAGCTAATGGCTAGGGAGGTCTGTGAGCTCATTGTGAGGCATGTGATGACCAAATGGGAAGAATTCTCCATCATGTCTCATGACAGTGAGGGGGGCAACTACACCAGCTCTACTAATTACCTTGCTCACATGTCCTGACAGTTTACTTATGGTGTTTTATGCAAGCTGGTGCCAGTTGGGCAACTGTTAAAGTTCATCCTTGAGGTTTTCCGCAATGGGGAGCTCTATGAGAGTTTCGGTACTGAAGGTCACCCTGGGAAGATGCTATGCTTTATGCACGTCTTTTCTTTTGCCATTTTGATGTGTACTTGCCATGTGAACTTGAAGAAGTATCCACCACACCACCCCTCCCTCAGACCTACTGTGCCTCACACCTCTAACAGCCATCACCTCTTCCTGTTCCCAAGAAGATTCCTGGAAAACTTCATGTCAGATTCACCAACACTAAAAGGAAGAAGCAACTTAAGGATGTGGCAAGCTAATATGTGCAGAGTAACCCTGCAGTGCACTGTGCTGCAGTGGTCAAGTACCAACAAAATTACCCCAAGGTCCACAGAGCAGCAGAGTTCTCCATATGAGTACAGCAATCCTGACATGGAGTAGTTGTGCTATATTTCAATTGTTCATTGCAATCAAAGTTCATTGGAGTCAAAATGGATTTAAGGTAGTTAAATACCATAGCAAAGCATAGGTATCATGCTAGTATCATATATTCTATGTTATAATTTGAAAAGCCCAAGTTTAAAAATACTGAAATTAACGTCATGTATACTTACCTTCCTGAGCCCCAGTGGTCGTGTATCCTGTATGGTCGAGGACTGTAGGATTGCCTACAATTGCTTCGCACATTATTTTGTCTACCTCGCCAACTGTTCTTCATTTCTAAAATGAAGGCAGACGCAGACAGTGAACACCACATAACATCCAGTGATTCTGAAAGGGTCACGTGTAATTCAACTGCTTACAAGTTTATATATTTCAAGCTTTGCTTACAAGTTCACAACTTAAGGAAGTTGACCAAGATCTAAAGAACTGCATAATTGATTCTGGTTGTTCAAGGAGCCTTTGGACTTATATTTCTTGATTATCAATATAATGATCATCATCATTATATTTCAAGATCATCATCTTGATCATACATGGAAAAACCTTTAGAAGCCAAAGATGATTTCCAATGCAGTGTGTAATACAGCACATGTTCTTTGGTTTAAATGAAAAACTAACCAAGAATCACAATGGGCTTTCAGAAACAATTTAGACTGTTTGAAAAGTAGCTCTCTGAATCCCAAGGACTACATAGGATATTGGAGACAGAGATCATGTTCCTGCTTTTTCTTATTTTAATATTTTATTATTAGTTTTGGGCTGCAGTAATGTTACAACATAAGCCATCATCTAGATTACGTGATAGAACAGCATTTCTCAATGTTAGTCCCCTGCCATACCACTCGGCAGAGTCCACTGATAGGAAGTACCACCAGAATAATTTACAATGATGTCATTGTCAGTTACTTCAGTTTGGGAGGTCAGCTGCGATGTGACATACGCTAGTAAGAAGCTCAAGACGGATGGGAGGGCTTTTTCAAGCATGCAAAAGTGCATGCTGGAACTATGACCAACAAACCAAGCCTCCTAACACTGCTTGTTACATTGCGTTGCTGGTCTCGCTGCCAGGTGCTAGTGTTCTGGGGGTCCTGTATGTACCACTGGACACCACAGCAAGTACCACCAGCAGTACCAGTACCACTGGTTGAGAAACACTGTGATAGAACAAAAAAAGATCTATTTGAAATAGACAGACAATTCAACCAATTGGTTGGCCATTCCAACCACAGCATCAAAAATAGAAACAGCAAACACACAGGAAAAGTCGATAAGATCTTATCAGGAAGAAAGGAAATGGTTCAGAAAGCTTCCAGCATTTTAAAATTGACCAGATGAAGTACAGAAGGGGAGACAACAGGGGCACACATTTGTCTTCTAAAAGGAATGAAGACTTCCTCTGGAATATCTGAAACAGATATTATTATTATTATAATACAGGTATTTATATACTGCCTTTCTAGGTCCTCAGATTTCTCCTCAGACTTTATTCAAGGCGGTTTACTAGGCAGGGTAATTTAAATCCCCGTAGGGATTTTTACAATTGAAAGAAGGCTCTATCTTTCAAGAGCTACAACAATTCAGATGTTTCGTTCTGATCTGGCCTCCATCCTCCCACGCTCAGAGCAGATGGAATAACTAGGCTCAGCTTGTCAGCTGCTTCAAGGTCGCACGTGCTGGTGGCCTCGAACTGGCGACCTTCAAATGTTATCTTCAGGCAAACGGAGGCTCAACCCTCTAGACCAGACCTCCTGCCCATATGCCCATATATGCCCTCCTACCCATATATGACAGACAGAGGATATTACTCTGTTCATTTAAAAATTATTCAGATGGTTTTGAAGTAAGAGTATATTATTAAACAAATGGAATAAAATGCATTCTGTCTATTAAGACATTTTAGAGATACCCCAATCATTAACTGTAGAATGAGTTGAAACTTTACCAAAAGGGTTGGGAAGCAGGATAATCCTTGCTCCTCCTTTGTCTTCCAAAGAGTAAATAAGTGTACTAAGGAATGGCTCCTGCTGCATCAGAGCAAACACAAAAGCTAAGCAAACAATGGAAAATTTAGGGAAGAACCTTGAGTTACAAGAATACAGGGGACTGCCTGAAGGAATAGGAGTCCATCAAACTGTTAGGTGGGGGCATTGACCGATTTTAGGTATTGTTCCTGGAAGACCTCAGAAGGATGCCAAGCGAATGAAATATGGAGATAATATTAGCCTACCAAGGGAAAAAAAGCAACAGCAGATAACCTATAATCCCTCTTTCTAGAAGGAACTAAAATAGTTAATAACATATTTGCTAGTAATAAGCAACTATTTTAAAAACAACATATTAAGAATGTGCTGCATGGACCTTGTGAATGCATAAAATGCTGTCGAAAGAGATGGGTGGAACATAAGCTTTTTAGGCACCCACTGACTTGCATCCCAACATAAGACTTTTAAAACCAAGCACTGGTATTTTTGTTTCTTTCCACAAACGCAGCAGAATCCTAAGGGCCCAATCCTACCCAGTTTTTTAGCGCCTGTGCAGCTGGTGCCAATGGGGCATGAAATGCATCCTGTGGTGGGGAAGAAGTCACAGAGGCCTCCTCTGTATTGCACTGTGGTTGCATTGTGGCCGCACAGGTGCTGGAAAGTTGGATAGGATTGGGCCCTCAGTTCCTATGCCTCCTGTCACAACAGTTTACATACCACACTGAGAGTTTTCTACCTTTTAAACATCTGTCTCAGCATTAAAAGCCTTCTGCATGTCATAAGAACATAAGAAGAGCCCAGAAGGATCAGGTCAAAAGCCCATCTAGTCTAGCTTCCTGTGTCTCACAGTGGCTCACCAGATGCCTCAGGAAGCACATAAGATACCTGCAACCTGGTGCTGCTCCCCTGCACCTGGCCTTCAGAGGTAGCTTACTTCTAAAACCAGGTTGCATAGACTCATCATATCTGGTAACCTGCGATGGGCATTTCCTCCAGAAATCTGTCCAATCCCCTTTTAAAGGCATTCAGGCTAGATGCCATGACCACATCCTGCAGCAAGGAGTTCCACAGACTTTCCAGCAGGGCCTTCTATACCCACTCAGACATAAGAACCTAATTCCTGCTGGATCAGGCCAAAGGCCCATCTAGCACAGCTTCCTGTATATCACAGTGGCCCATCAGATGTCTCAGGAAGCACACAAAACAATAAGAGATGTGCATCCTGGTGCCATCCCTTGTACCTGGCATTCTGAGGTAACCCACTTCTGAAAACAGGAGGTTGCACAGACCCATCCTGGCTTGTAACCTGTGATGGACTTTTCCAATCCAGAAATTTGTCCAATCCCCTTTTAAAGGCATCTAGGCCAGACATCATCACCACACTCTGTGGCAGGGAGTTCCACAGACTAATGGCATGCTGGGTAAAGAAATTTCCTTTTGTCTGTCCTAACTCTTCTGACATTTGATTTTAGTGGATGTCCCCTGGTGTTGGGTGAGAGGGAAAAGAACATCCCCTTATCCATTCTATGCATAACTTTAAGGGCATCTAGGCCAGATACCATCACCACACCCTGTGGCAAGGAGTTCCACAGACTAATTATATGCCGGGCAAAGAAACATTTCCTTATGCCTGTCCTAAATCTCCCTGTAAAGCTGAGTGTAAGATGTCTGCCTTCCCCCCTTCCAGGGGGAAGGAGGAGACAGCTGAGATACTCACAATAAACAGTGTTGTGATGGGGGGGGGCAAAGGCTGGGTTTATCACCACATCCTGGGGCAAGGAGTTCAACCTAGACCCTGTCACCACATCCTGCAGCAAGGAGTTCCATAGACTCATTATATGCCAGGTTGTCTGTCCTAACTCTCCCGTCACTCAATTTCAGTGGGTATCCCCTGGTTCTTGGGTCGTGTGGGTGGGAAAAGAACATCCCTCTAGCCACTGTATTCATCTGCCGGCCTACTGCCCCAGTGCCGGCCTCCCCACCGCCCCCCTCACAACTTCCATGCGCGCGGGCGCGTAACACTCAACGCCACCTGCTCCACCCGGTGACCGGACTCTCGGAGGCCCTCCGCTAGCCCAGCCTGGCTTTCCTCTCGCGAAGGCTTCTGTCGCGGCCACCCGCCGGCTTCCTCTCTTTCAGGACACGCGATTGGTCGCGGTCTCGCTTAGCCCCGCCCTCTGCGCGGCTTGTAATTGGACGGCGCGGGAGTCGATCATGGGTCGCGTAGTTTTGCTTCGCCCGCAAACGGCGGACGATCTCGAGGTTCGAAGTTCGCCTAGCCGGGTCTTTGCTTCGTGGGCGGGTGACTGGGAGAGGCTCTTGGCCACATGACTATCTACGCAACAAAAATGGGCGGGGCCACCAGTTGCTCTGATGAGCAATGTCAGAAGGGTTTCCCTGAGTTAGGCTGCAATGCTCTGCACACTTTCCTGGGAGTCAGCCCCATTGCCTGCAATGGCACTTACTTCTGAGTAGACATGCCTAGGATAGGGCTGTAAGACTGCAGTGCTCTGCACACTTGTCTGGGAGTAAGCCCCATTGACTGCAATGGCACTTACTTCTGAGTAGACATGCCTAGGGCCACTTCTAAAATCAGGAGGTTGCACATGCCCATCAGGGCTTGTAACCTGTGATGGGCTTTTCCTCCAGAAATTAATTAATAATTGAATAATTAATCACGTCATATGGGGTGACAAAAACTTATGAATTATTCATTCATTCATTCGCATTTTTATAGCTCATTTTATAGCTCCTCTAAGCAGCTCAGGGTAGTGTACATGGTTCTTCCCCTTATTTGTCCTCACAACAACCCTGTGAGGTAGGTGAGACAGAGATAGAAAGCTTCCTGGATGCGACTGGAAGTACTTCAGAAACGGCAATGAGTCAACTCTGTGGGTTCCTAAGTTGCTGATAAAAAGGCCCACCTCCAGAGTTCACTCCAGTAGTGATACCGTCCACGAAACTTTTCAAGCAGCAGTCAGTGACCTACGTGGCTGAGTAATATTTCTGGTCTGGGTCACTTTTGTAGGCCATGTAAGCAGCTATTTAGGAATGGTTTTCATACACGGGGTTTTTGTTCATCAATCCTCAGCCATTGTTATCAGCCTCAGTCCCACTACAGACCACGGAAGAGGCTTCCTCCCAGGAGGGCAGCCTCAGTCTTACTGAACACAATGGGACTCCCTGTGAGTAAGGCAACCAAGACTGTTCCAACACTCCACCTCCAGCCTGGAGCCTGGCACTGGGCAGGGTCTGTGCCTCCAAGGGCAGCCCAGTCCTGGTGCCTGACACTCAGCCACGAGCAGTCCCACGGGAGTCCTCCTGCTTGGTCCCCTCCACCCCTGGGTCCCCCGGAGCCGCCTGGCTCTGGCCGGGCAGCTGCACTCTGGCGCCCCTGGTGGCGGCGAGCGGCGCGGACCCGAGAGCGGCCAGGCGCCGGCACTGCCCCTCCCTCGCGGAGCTCCGGGCGGTGCAGGCGCGCGCGACAGTCGCTCTCGGCCAGCCTGCTAGTGGCTCCACCGGGCTCGCCCCATCCCCTAGCGGTGTGCGCGCCGAGATTGCGGTTCCGTCTGCAGACTCAGATTCGGCCGCCTGCAGGGCTCGTGCCGAGCGTGTTGAGTCCCGGCCCTGCGCGGGGTCTGCAGCTCCGCACGCCTCCTCCGGGGGGGACAGGCTGGCAGGCCCTCGCCGCCCCCGCGGCAGGCGGGTTACGGCCCCCGGGCAATCCGGGTCTGCCCGGGTCACTTTTGCCCCCCCCCCGGGGGAATTGAAGGGCGGCAGCCCAGGCGGGGGGGGGGGGGAGACCCTCTGGACCAGTAGTGTAGCCAGAGGGGGGCGAAGCACCACTGCGATGCACTAAGGTTGCAATCCTCGCCACGCTTACCTGGGAGTAAGCCCCACTGAGTGTAATGGGGCTTACTTCTGAGTAGGCATGCATAGGATTGGGCAGTAGGTTTGGTAGGCAGCAAGTTTTGTAGGGAGCCCCACCATGGCGAAGATTCCCCCCTCCAATTCTTATGACACATTTCTTTACTACAAGCGTTACAAAAGACCAATTAGAAGAAGTTCTCACAACCAATTTTTAAAAACAGTTCTCACTACAATTGCAGTTTAACCCTAAGTAGTTACCCTGGCAGCACCAAGTGTGTGAATAATTGTGGGACAGGCAGCGCAATCTTAACCTGAGCTGGAACAGACAGGCTGGGAGGCCTGCACTGTATCCAGCACAGGATTGGGACTGGCTGCAGCTCAGCCTGGGGCAAGGGAAATTAATTCCCCTTACTCTGGGTAAGGTGGCTCCAGTCCCAATGGGGCTACTCAAATCTGTGTCAGCTAAAGATGTGGTGCAGATCCAAGGAGCCCAGCGCTGTGCTGGGTTGCCCAGAAGCAGGGTTAGGATCTGGCCTAAGTACCAGATCCTGGCACCACCCCCCTCCTGGGTCCAACCACCCCCCACTATCCACCCTCTACCCACCCCAGAGTGCCCCAATTCCAGTGGCATCACTAGGGTTCACATCACCTGGTGCAGGAGGCCAGTGCATCATCCCATGCAGGGGGCAGGGCAACACCCCAGGTGGTGGGCGTGGTGATCTACCATCACCCCACCCCCACTAGTTTTTTGGTTGTACCTTTTGATAGAATAAAGATATTTCAACATGATTTGTTTCATCGTATTCTGCATGAAATCACACATTGATTGATATATAACATGATGGTATTATTCCTCCAAACTGATTTTAGTGATTTTGGTCCCTAGTGGTGGAAACCCCCCCCCCAGGGTGTCAAAATCTTATTGTAGCAGTTCTCAAACTTTTAGCACTGGGACCCACTTTTTAGAATGACGATCTGTTCTGGACCCACCAGAAGTGATGTCATGGGCAGAAGTGACATCATAAAGCAAATTAAAATAAATGATTATAAATCATTAAAGTAAAACAAATAATTAAATAAAGGGAAGCCAGCCCTGTTCCACCAAGTGAATTTTCTCTGTAGCCTGCCTGCAGTAACACCCCCTCCCAAACAGTGGCGGGCCTGCCATAAGGTCTGACTGGGCAAAACCCAGTGCTAGGGCCCTGTGGAAGCCTCTCTGAGGATTTCCCGGAAGCATAGTTTATAGCCTCAGAGAGGCTTCCCCGATGTGGGTGGAGGTCACGCGAGGCTCTGTGAGCCTCTGCTGAGTAGAGGAGGGTGGATTTCTGTGCGGGGGGGTGTGGCGATAACCCATGGGGGGTGCCATCGTGGACCTTTGCCCCGGGCACAGGGCTGAGGAGGTCTGCTGCTGCCCCCCCCCCAAAGAATCAGTAAGATTTTTAACCCTACCCAGTACCCAGTTCAATTTAAGTTCTTATATTTCAAGCATATCACTATCAGGACCCACCTGGCTTTTCAAGTCTAAAATAGAAAACATTCACCTTACCCTCTCAAGCCTCTGTTTTATTCTTTTGGGGGGGGCTGGCTTCTGGAGTATTTGTTGAGCTCCAGTTCCGTCAGATCAGGACCATTCTGGTGGCCTCACATTTCCCTTTGCCTGACCTGCCCAGGAGCCAAGGCACGATTGCTTACTTGTGAGTAAACACAACCCTGTGGCTTGATTTCGCTTTCCATAGGACTCAATACATTTGCCAGCTTGGAGGGAGGGACTTCCTTCTTGGGTGTTTTGGGGGGGCTGCTTTCATTAGATAGGAACCATTCTGATGTCATTGGATTCCTCTCAGCCTGCCCTTTCTGATGGACTAAGGCAAGTTTGCCTACTCACAAGTAAACACAGATATGACTTGATTTCACTTTCCATACGGCTCCATGCATTTTTTCTGTTTCCGGGGTTTTGGCCAGAACTTTTGATGGAAAGGAGATATTTCACTCCAGTTTTTTTCATTGCATTCAGCTGGAAATTCCACATTCAACGGTATATAGCATGATGGGGTTATTCCTAACCCCCTCAATGTTAGTGATGTTGGGTCATTTGTGGTGTCACCCCCCCCAAGGCTGGTAGCTGGGGCGGACTGCCCCCGCCCCTCGCTAGCTACGCCACTGCCTTTAGGGATCCTGGACCTAAACAACTGCGTAGGAGAGAGAACTTCAGCAGGTGCAGCTTGTCATCTCACCTGCTGAAATTCCCTCTGCTATACAATTGTTAAAGGTCCAGGATCCCTAAAGGTGAAAGTTTGCCCAGCCCGGCTCTATC
Organism: Tiliqua scincoides; assembly: GCF_035046505.1. Classification (NCBI taxonomy): domain Eukaryota; kingdom Metazoa; phylum Chordata; class Lepidosauria; order Squamata; family Scincidae; genus Tiliqua; species Tiliqua scincoides. The sequence goes on from NC_089821.1 coordinate 17,847,258, forward strand.
CACTCTATCCATCCCCTGCAAAATTTTGTACATCTCAATCATGTCCCCCCTCAGGCACCTTTTTTCTAGACTGAATTGCCACAGACACTGTAGCCTTTCCTAGGGTAGGGTAGGGTAGGGCGGGAGGCACTCGGATTAGTTCATGGAACCATAAGGGCAGTTGCCAAAAAATGTTTGGGACCCACTGATATAGATGGTATATTGTGTCTTTTAGCAATGCATTCACACCCTCCATTCAAATGGCCACACCCAGGGCCTAGGAGAAGGGGCCTAGGAGAGGGGGGGTAAACGGGGTAATTTGTACCCAGGCCCAGAAAGGGGGCCCAGAAATTTCCTGGGATCTTACATTTTACAATCTCACCCAGAATCACTGTACACGTGGGATGCTGGGGACATTACCATGGGCGCGTGGTGGCGACTATAGCCACAAGACATACACACCAGGCCCAGGAATGCTTACATCCCTTAACAGTGTCATTTCTGGGAGAAACTGGCCTGCTATAGTAGCTCTTTGGCTTGTAGATTCACTTACCCATCTGTAAGTGATGCACTTGGGACAGGAGGTCTGGTCTAGAGGGTAGAGCCTCCGTCTGCCTGAAGATAACATCCACAAGGTCGCCAGTTCGAGGCCACTGGCACCGTGCGACCTTGAAGCAGCTGACAAGCTGAAGCCGAGCTATTCCATCTGCTCTGAGCATGGGAGAATGGAGGCCAGAATGTGAAGCCAGATCGGATTGAAACACCTGAATGTAGTGGTTCTTGAAAGAGAGAACCTTCTTTCAATTGTAAAAATCCCTATTTAATAAGGGATTTGGATAAGCCTGCCTATGTAAACCGCCTTGAATAAAGTCTTGAATAAAGACCAAGAAAGGCAGTATATAAATACCTGTTATTATTATTATTACCTTGAAATAGTGTAGAGGAGCTCAGAGACACAGCTGTAGGACTGAAGCTGCTGCAGAAGCAAGTTTTGGTACACACAGGATACTTTCTATTCTAGTGTGAGCCTAAATACAATCCTACTAATCTCAAGCAATGTTTTTCTATATTTGAAAGATTTTAGAGAGACACTGTATCTAGCTGCCAACGCCAGGCAGGCAGGCCTGAGCCCTGCATTGGGAAGACTGGTAGACCTGGGCTCCAAAGATCATTCTGGTTGTTGCTACTTTCCCCCTGCCTATTTTACCCCCATTCTGGCCACCCCTCTCCACTCTGTTTTGCCTTCTCCTTAACGGACCCAAAAGAAACTTTGTACCTGATAAAATTCCTCTTAGAGGCCCTGGCCACACCTCTGGTGGCTGCCTTAAGTGGCCAAGAAAGGGAAGAATGTAGTGAGCATGTGGTCAGTCTCTAACTCCCAAGCAACCTATTCATGCTATTCCCAGGCAGAATAAATTGGAATGTGTCATGTCCATCAAAATAAGACAATCAGTTGCCTCAGAAGTGTTGAGGACATTTTCAACACTGAATCCAAGTTGGCACAGATGTTAAGGGACCTTATCAGTAAAATGTTCCATAAATGAACCACAGTGGATCTCTGATAGTCTCATGCTACTCTCATAGGGGCCTAGGGGCCCAATCCTAATGTGTGTTCCCCTGGCATAGTGCATTTTCCCAGTGGTTGCAGATGGGACTCCACTGGAGAGCGCAGCCTAGCTGCCTCTGGAATTGGCAAGAGGCCAGGTTCACATGACAGTGCGTGCTGCTGTAGTGGTTGGGAGTGAAGTGGGGAGTGGAATGGGACAGCAGAGGGGTGGGGAAGAGGATAGATAGGGCCTGGGAATGGGATGAGTTCAGTGGGGGCAGTGACCTTGGGCCAGTCACTATTTCTCACCCTAACCTACCTGTGAGGTTGTTATGAGGACAAAAGGGAAGGAAGGAACCATGTACAGCACCCTGAGTTTCTCAGAAGAAAAGCAGTATAAAAATGTGAAGAGTAAATAAAATGATGCTGGAATTGGTTTCTAAAAATGGAATTTGGGGTGATTTGGGGTCTCATTATATTACTCTCCCCTAATATGTTGTTGTATATGAGTCTTGCCTGGTTAGGGGCAAACAGTCATTCCAAGTAGTTATTTATTAAAAATGGGTTGTGGCTGAGAAGGGGCTACAATTTCAATTCTGCATGCATGTCATTTCTAACATGTTGTTTTCATGTGTCTCTACTATCTCATGCTGTGTTTTACAGGATGTTGAGATAGAAAATATCAGTTCTAGCTTGTTCTGTCCTATTTTGGATAGGCTTTGACTGGGAAGGGGTTAATAGAAGCATGCTATTGGAATGATTTCAGGGTTAAAATATTATTATTGTGCTTAAATTACTCTAACTCATTCTGCTGGGTTTTTTGCATCAATTTCCTTTACTAATGGCCTGTTCCATACAAACTGTTACACATCCCCTGTGATAATTGTGGGGCCTTTATTGTTTCATATGCAGATTTTCCATTTTGATTGAACAAATTATTGACATTCCACATAGCTTTGCACTCTTGCTGTTTGTTTTGTTTGTTCTGCTTTTCCACACTGGCATATTGGAACAAAGCTTGCCAAAAAATGTCCAAGCCGGTGATTACCAGAACAAACACAGATCATCAGAATCTGATTGCTGAGTTTAAACATTCAATGAGATGGTCTGCTATCAGCATAAAATTCAGCATTCTTCTAACAAGCCTGAGAAGTCACTGCTCATTTCATCCAGAAGAGGACAGCATTGCATTAACACTAACAGTCTATTCTTCTGACAAATGGCAATTGTTGCCCATTCTTTGACAAATTAAACTGTAAGCATGTGGTGAAGCAGTGTGTGTTTTCGGTTTTCCTTCAGACTTCCCTTTCTTTCCCTCTCCCAGCAGGACATAACATAAGCTAGTTTAGATAACATTTTGTTACATATAATCCAGCCTTCATGTCAGCAAAATTAAAACAGTTAAGCTGCCAACTCCAGGCAATTTTGGACTATTTCATACATTACACTTTGTACTGAGGGAATAGATTACCAAGGAACTGCTTTGTGTCATGACTAATAATTTCTATTATAAGTTCTTTACAGTTCTCTCATCCCAGGTTAAACAGAGGAAAGCCCACTGAAGTCTTTTGCTTTCCCACATAGAAAAGGTGGTTTGAATGAGCTTCCAGGGACATGTGGTGGGCGGGAAGCCAGGTAAGGCAGAGTCCCCACCAGAGACCTTTGAAAAGCGCCGCAGTCACCTGAGGCATCCAAACACTCACAACCCATGTGCACTGCCTCCCACGGTGGCACCGCTTTTAGAAGGACTATGGTGGCCTCCCCACCCATCACACCTCCCTGTGAGTTTCATGGCTAAAGTACCAAATTCTTCCTCATGTCCACCCTAAATCTACTTTCCTACAGTTTCAGCCTATTGATTCTAGTCCTCAGAAAGCACCTCCTCTTCTGTGTGACAGCCCTTCAGGCGCCTGAAAACTGCAATCTTTCTCCACAGTCTTCTCCAAGTTAAACAGCAGAAGCTCTTTTAACCGTTCCTACTGGGACTTGGTTTCTAGATCCCTCACCATCTTGGTGACCTTCCACTGAATCCACTCCAGCTGATCAATATCTTTCTTAAAACACTGCGCCCAAAAATGGACACAGTATTCCAAGTGAGGTGTGGCTAGTGAATTACAAAGTGGAACTATCACTCTTCGTGATCTTGACCTGATGCCTCTGCTAGTGCAGCCAAGTATCACATTTGCTTTTTTGCAGTCTCATCTCACTGCCGGCTGCAAAGGACCCAGAAGTATAATCTAGTACATGGTTTTCAAACTGTGTGTCACAACCTGATTTTTGATGGTTGCATGCTGGTGCTACCCAGAAGCCACAAGGCATTCTGGGGCATGCTGTGGCCAACAAAGTGGGTTGTGCACCAGTGCTGCCTGGAAGCCACAAGGCATTCTGGAGCGTGCTGCAGCAGACAAAAGTGGGCTTTGGTGGTAAAAAGATTGAGAAGCACTGATCTAGTATGCATAGCTTTTCTTTTATCTGTTTTGTGAATATATTTGGAAATGAAACATTGGAAAAAAGTTCACAGGGAATTGGCCTCTGAAGAAATGTCTTACAAGGCTTTGTTCTCCTCCTTTTGCATAGAGTACCTAAACTGTGAGGAGATTGTCTACCTAGCAGTTCAAAGGTTGGTTTGTTGTGGTGGGGGCAGTGGTGAAGCTACAGGGGGGGTGGCACAGTAAGTACTGCAGGTGCTACAACACACTATGTAAGCACCCCCTCCCATTCACCATCATAGCCATTCTGGACAGTGATGGTACTGTTTAGGCATGCCTGCATATTGCCATCACTGACTGGAATGGCTCCAACTGTGGGGGGGAGCGGCTTACACAGCATGTTGCTGTGCCTGCAGAAATTACTTTACTTTGCCACTGGTTAGGGTAATCAAGTTCTAAGGGCAATTCCCCCCACCTTCCAGGCTGACAGGAGGCAAACCACTTGTCTCTTTTCAGCTGCTGAAACTCCCAGTCCCAGCCAGCTGGTGATGGCTTACCCCTGCATTCTCTTTCCCTTGCCAATGTTCCTTGGCAGTGTGAGGACAACAAACATTTGTAGCCTTTACCCTCCCCACTGGAACAGAGTCAGTATGGTTGTTTCAACCCATTGGCATTTTCCTGGAAGGGCAGGGGTCTCTGTCACTAATAGAGAGTCTTGTCCTTCTCTATTGGTTCCCAGTGCATCCACACTCTCAGCTTCCACTTTCCTTATAATGGAAATAATTCCAGTATTTAGAATGTGCCCCCCACAAAAGACCACCATACTGATAAATTCCTGAACGTTGTCTCTTTAAATTCAACATCCAAGCTGCTGTGTATCATTCATGTTGCAGACAATCATACTGTATTTTTCAGCATAAACTACCAGGCTGAGGTTTTCTGCAGGTTAGGCTGATCACCATCCCAACCTCCCTGCAACTAATCAAATCTTGATAGCCAAGAATCAAGTTTTCCCCAAGTTCCAAGCAAATTCTCCACCCCTCCATTCTGGGATGTAGATGCTGTTTCCACAGGCAGTAGCAGACTGTTCTTTCAAACAGCAATCAGCAACTCCCCACAGCCAATCCCAAGGTGCAAGCAAGCAGCCAGGCCTTATTACTAAATCTTAGTGCTGGGGGGAGGCCAGGCAGACTCAGCTCTGTTTCTCATTTGCATGTTCCTCCACATCTGGAGCTCATTCTTCCATCACAGATGTCCTCCCTGGAGAAGCTGTCTCCTGAAGGAGGAGCCCCCGTCTGGTTCCTGGCAGGAAAAGAGCCAGCTAACTAATAGCTAGTAAAGCTGGAGATACACGTTGCTGATGGACTTAATGCTGGTTTTATGGGAATTAGTAAATCAAATGGAAGACATCCTTTCCCAGATGTATCCAAAGCTTCTCACATACCATCTCCCCAGGTTTGGATGTTCTCTACTTTGGATGAACTCCCCACCATTCTACTCCTGAACATCCTTTAAAAACAAACAAACACACAGACACACACACACCAAATTTTTACTGAACTTATGAGAGTTGTATCTAGTAGATTGCACTGCATTTTCTTGGCTTGTATATATTGATTTTACATCATGTTACAATGTTTTATACTATACCTCTGCTTCCACTTAATAAGTGTATGGAACTCCCCAATCCAGATTACTTTCACTCAGGAACATTTAAACCCATCAGTAAAAATAGCTGCACTGTGTATTAATTGTATCCATGTTTCCTTTCAGGATGAAATGTAAGATTGCAGACCTCCCATTGGCTTTTTCCCACTGAGAGGCTACACTGCTTTTTAACTTAAAGAGGCAGGCACTTGCTTGAAGAGCCTCAACACACACACACACACACACACACACACACACACACACACACACACACACAGTCTTCAGAAACTATCAGCCTGTCTCTCTTCCTTTGCCCTCTGCAAAGGAAAAGGGAGGAAGAGGTAGATCATCTTAAACCCTCAGCCTTAGCCCCTCCCTCTTAGGTAGAGGTTATGTGGGGGTTGTCATACCAAGCTCTTCAGGGCCAGCTTTTAGGCAATGGGGAGATTTCACCCAGTTGGGCCCCATGCATAGTGGGGGCCCTACACTGCCCTTCCACCCCCGCTGCTTTCACTTCGCCCAAAATTGGGTCACTTCGGAAGCAGCTCCCAACCACCACTGCTTCCAGTTGACCCTAAATTGGTGCCATGCAGGCAGCAGCAGATGTCCTTCCCTCTTTCCCTGCCCTTGCAGCTCCAGGTGCCATCCTCTTCCCCATCTTGCTCTGGAGCAGACTGCTGTGGACAGGGCAGCAATGGCAAGAGTTGGGGAGTGCTGCAGGTTGGCTGCATGCTCCCTCCTCCCTCCAGCTGACCTCCCAGGCACCTATTCTGCATAACCACAAAGGTACAGGAGCTGTTCTGCCTGGAAAGACCAGATTCAGAAACAACCTGGATCTGTTCACACCTGTCTCATTTCTTGAGTCCGACCTCTGTATGCAAGAAAGCAGCTGGTTGGCCAATAGTCAGCTGTAAGCCCACACCATCAGCTAAGTCAGTGATACTATCTCCTCCCCCCCAAGAGGCCTTCTAAGTAAATCCTAACCTTCAAGAGAAATAAATGAACAGGTTAGCCAAAAGATTAAAACTCCAAAGCATACGAATTTAACAGGACACAGATTACCAAATTATTTCCAGAGCAGCAACAGGCCCCCAGTGCACATTGGGTTTTAAACAATTTCCTCCTCCTTTCTAGTTTCAATTTAGAGCATCAAAGTTGAACACAAAGGTAAGTTTCAGATAAGCATCATTCAGACTCCCAGCTTTTGTTTCCTGGTCTGGCTGCTCACACAAAAGAGTTGGAATTGTCCAACCAGCTGCTTATTCACCTTTCCCCAGTCCCCACTCTTAGGCAATTCTTGAAATGATGGGTTTTACAAACATCATACAGGTGCAGCTTTGTGTCCTCCAATACAACATCAGAGCTACATCATTTCACCTTATTACCAGCTGCCCTGAATACAGTTAGGAATCAGCCACTTTTCCTTGCCATCCCAAACACAAGCAAATCTTAATAGACACAACTTATCTTTTCCAAAAATCACATATTCCGTTCCAGTGCACCCCAAATCTAACCCTCCTCTAGTAGGCAGGTATCAAAATAATCCCACACTTCAATGCAGAGCTTTAAAACATCTCTTCCAAACAGGGTTGCCAAACTTTCAGGACTGACCTGGAGTCACCAGGAATCAGAATTGAATTTCCAGGTGACCATTATAGCAATCCTAGAGATTTTAATAGGGCTTTGAGGATTTTCCCACATTACATCATCCTGGAAAGAAAATCTCCAGGAGTCAACTTCAGTCAGAGTTGGCCATCCTACTCCCATCACATGGAGTTTCTTCATGCAAGCTGCTTCTCTTTCTCTCAGGGCTGGTTGGTCTCAGGGGTTTCCCATGATGGTGGCTGCCCGATAAAGGCCCAACTCCATTCCTCTGGAATGCTCTAATTGGAGCAGCCTCAGCCCGCCCACCAAAGCCATCATGGGGCAACCACACCTACAAGTAATTTTTCCTCCAAGATGTCTCCAGGTGGTGGCTGATCTACCTCTAGCCCACATGCTTTCAGCCTTTCCTCCTGTACTTTCTCTCTTTACAGCACTCAGTGTCAGCTTTTGTCCCTGCACACATTTCCAGATTGGACTGTATTTTCTCCACTCCTTCAATGTTTTTTTCAGCATCTCTCCCAATCCCAAGAGGTTTTTCTTCAAGCTTACACACTCATCATTCCTGACAGGCTCCTAGACAGAGGAGTTCTTCTGGTTCCCAGCTGCTGATTGTGAGACTTCACAGTCCTCGGACTCGCAATTCAGCAGCTCTTCCACCTTGTGAACCTCTTCCGGATGGGGCATACTGTGGCTGGTTTTCTAGGTCAAGCCTAATTCCCTGCAGCAGCTAAACCAGCAGGGCTCTTCTCCTTCCAGTGAAGCACCAAGTTTTCCTGCAGCTGCATTTCTGAGATATCTAGGTGGGCTTTGCTGACTTTGTTGTTCCCAGCTGCTCAGGCTGGCTGTGTGATTTCTGTGCTGCTACCTTTGCTGTTCCAGGCCAGATATTTCCTTGGCTGCAGGATTTGGCCTCCATAGGGCCTGCTTGTTTTGCTATTAAAGTAGCTTCGTTTGCTATTCCTTTTCCCTTCCCAGGCTCAGTCCCACCAGCTCACAGTTTCTCTCCAAGGAAACACTGTCTCAGTGCTGACACATACATGTTACACGCTCACGTCCCAATTCCCTGAACAGTGAGAGGTTCCATGGGGAGGTAGAGTATCTAGGCCTGGCTTCCTTTGAAGGAGTAGTCACTGGAGATTTACAGTGTTTTATCTCCAGTGTCTGTATAATATTAAGTTTTTAATTCAGTGTCCTTGTAATATCTGCTTTATTTACAAATATATACATTGAGCACTGGATAGAGGCAGATGGCAGAATAGTCCTGCAAGTGTATGTGAGGCATCACTGGCTGCCAGGTCCTTCTTTTACAGCCCAATCCTGTCCCCCACCATTGTATGCAATGCAGCCACACTGCTGGAGTGCATGCTGCATCCAGTAGTGGTGGTGGTGGGGTAACCAGAAGGCTAACCAGAGATAAATAATACCTCTGGCCGCCTATGGGTCTCCTTGGACCACTGCCAGCTATTTTGCTTGTGTAAGTCCAAGGAGAAGGAGTCAGGGCGGGCTAGAAAATTGGAGAAAAGACCCAGCATGTTCCTTTGCTGCCAAGATCCACCCCCAGCCCACTCCCTGCCCCCTGCTCTCCCCCAAACTGCCCATGGCCCACCCACAGTCCTCTCCAGCTGCCAGCTTATCTGGTCCAGCAGAGCATCTGGGTAAGTCTGGCATGCAAGCAGAGCCACTGACCATTTTTCACAGGATGGTGGCACGGCTTTTGCACTGCTGCAACAGGGTCTCCAGCAGCAGATCACTTCCCATAAGAAGCATCCTGGATTGTTCATGCCTCTGTCTTTGATTTCATGAGCTGCCAGTCAACCCACTATATGTGTGAAAGCAGCTGGTTAGCCAGTATTCACACTTGTAACCTCATTTTGCAGCAATACAAACTGTAGACTCAAGTATTTCTTGAAGGATGAGCTTGCAACAGATAAGGAAACAGCTTGATGAAGCATTACTGTCTCTCTTGAATGAGATGAAGAAAGAAACAAAAAGTAGGGAAAACTCTCACAGATGTTTGAATTATGGCAGAGAAGGCATCATCAGACAACACTATTGTGAACAGAGTGATTAGACACAGTAGAGTAGCTAGGAGGTGCAAAGCACTAGCTTTTGCAGGGAGCCTCACCGTGCCATGCAAGCAGCCCCTCCCCTTTGGAGCCATTCTAGGTGGGGGGAGCAAAATGGAGGCATATGCTTCCAATTCAGAGAAGGGGCCACTTGCACTGCACAGTGAGGCTCCCTGCAAAACTTAGTGCTTTGCACCTGCTCTAGCTACACTACTGATTAGACAGTCCTTGGTAAGGCAGTTTGGAGTAGAGGCAGGGCCTAGGAGGGGGGGGGTAAAAGGGGTAATTTTTACCCAGGCTGAGGGTCAAAAGGGAGCCCTGGAGCCAAAGGAGGGGGCCCCAGAAATTTCCTGGGATCTTACGTTTTCCTATCTACTCAGACTTGTTGCCCACATAGGATGCTAGGGACACTACCACAACTGGGGATGCTTGGGACACTACTGATGCCACATGGGTGGGTAGACCTCAGCTCCAAAGACTTTTCCAGCTGTCTCTACCCTCCCCCCATCCTTTTTTGCCCTTCCCTACTCCTATTCTGCTCACCTGTCACCACCCTCCCCCACTCTGTTTCACCCCTCCCCCTCTTCGCCCCAAAAGAAACTCCACCTTCACCCCCAAAAGAAACTTTGTACCCCCTGATAAATTCCTCTCAGAGGCCCTGAGTAGAGGTAAAGTTCCAGATTGCAAAGCAGGCAAACAAAGCAGACAGTTTGGTGAGCTTCACTAGTTCCTGCAGAAGAAATAGCTGATTCATGTCCGTTCATCCAATAGTATGTGGCTGCTGCCCAAGTTGGCCATAGCAAACATTAACTTTGGACCAAACGACATAGGAAAATGGAGTTTACAGCATTACAAGCCCTGATAGAATAACAGCTCAATCTTATTCGGATGTCTCGCCAACATTGCTTTCATATCCTAAGCCCGCTCAGGCAATGCCACCCCAGTGCAGCCCTCTCAGTAATGCCAGCATAGCCCTTCCCAGCCATGCCAACAGCATCCATGGAAACCCTGGCACAGCCTGTCATCCTCAGAGCAGCATCCTGACATTGGCACATCATCTGCATGACGTCAGTGTAACATCCGTGCATCACCGCGTTATGTCCATGCGTTGCCAGCATGATGTGCAAGGAGCTGATCACTGCATCCACACAGCCCCTGCACTGGCAGCCAGAGAAACGCCACCAGGGTGAATGGAATGGGGGGGCCAGGTGCAGGGCCAGTGAGCAGCCAGTGCTAAGAGAGATGCCCTTTGCCAGCCAGTGAGGAGCAGCACAGCATCTTTGCTAAGCACATAACACAGCCCATGATAAGAACAGCCCATAAGAACACAAACACGATGCAAGGATGCCACAGTACCCCCCACCTTCTAGGGGAGCTACAGGGGTATCAGCAAAGGGGTAAAAGCAAAGACCTGCTAGGAGCCCCTGCTCCTATGGTTCAAGTCCCTTTATCCCACCCACACAAACACATACTTCCAACAAATATCTTTTTGAGCAGATCAGAGGAAGGGCAGAAAATTAGATCCCCTGGAAGATGGCGGCAGCAATTGTTACCCTGCACATCCCTGATCTTGTCTGATCTTGGAAGCTAAGCAGGGTCAGGCCTGGCTAGTACTTGGATGGGAGACCGCCTGGGAATACCGGGTGCTGTAGGCTTATACCATAGTCTTTCGAGACTGAAGGTTGCCAACCATGCAACAGACACACATGTCTCTCCATGGTGAGGGTTTGAGTCCCAGTGGGGGCATCTGCCAAATGGAATGAACCTTTTTTGCCAGGGAGAAGGACTAGGGCAGTGACAAGGAGAGCCTCAACAGCATACAGGCTAAGCAGCGTCCTGGTAGCTCACTGCACAAAGTCACAAGTGGGTTGAGTTTGAGCCCAACCTAAAGACATGCCCTAACGATCAAAACACTCACTGTTTGCATGACTGGACAGAAAACGCCCATGGCAGGGACAAAAAAAGAGGGAGAGGGAGGTCTAGAACTCACACCTGCTACTCCACAAAGCTACTCTCTCACTACCCAGCCACAGCAGGAGACAAGCAATGTGCACCTCATCAGGCACTTACAACACCTTGCATCACTGCAAACAGGCACACCTGGCTGGGAGGCCACAGCATCTGGACCTCTCAGGGGGAGCTGGCACAGGGTGCCTCCTGCAGTGGCTTGCCCATCCAGCCACACTGACACAGACCCCATGCCCTTTGCTTCATCACTGGCATTTACTGGCATAGCTGTCAGGATGCTGCCCTTCCTGTCCTCCTACCACTGTTTGCTCCATTGACTGATGGCAACAAAAAACAGGGGGCTCATGATCATTGAAAAGATTCGTCCCCTGCAGAGTCCCATCCTGAGGCCAGCTGAGGTAATAAACTAGGGTTGGAAGAAGGATCCCTATCTCTAACAAAAAGATGAACAGCCCAGTCCTAATGGGGACTTGCACTGTGGGAACTAGTAGGGCAGCAGCGGCTACCATGTACAGTATATGTTTTTAATAATGATAGTCAATGGGGCTTACTCCCAGGTAAGTGTGGATACGAATGCAGCCCTTGGAGAATTTTTTAAAAAACAGATCAGCAACTGCTAGGGAGGGTTAGGAGGTTCTACTTTATTTTAAATAATTTTTTTCAACTTAATACTTATGGTAAACTTACTTGATTGATTGATTTGATTTTGTCAAATGGGGCTGCTTGATGATGTCACTTTTTGGCCATAACATCACTTCTGGTGGGTCCTGACAGATTTTCATTCCAAAAAGTGGGTCCCAGGGCTTAACGTTTGAGAACCACTGTGCTGGAGGAATATAGGTAGGTGTAGAATCTGACTAATGGTTCATGATCTTGTATCCAAACACAAACTATTTTTTGCATATGACCAATATTTTTCAGAGCTTTCTCTCTTATGGCTCTAGTTAGCAGTTTTGAATTTCTTTCTAAATTCAATGTACAGAATATTCAGTTAAGATAAATCACTGATTTACGAATCTTGCCTGTTTCTGCTGCCTCTAGTTCATGTAGAATGTTAAGTAGCTTATAGTGCAATCCAAATTCTGACTTTGGCCGGCACAGCATTTGCTACACCAGCTGAAGGTGTTATGAACACACTGTAAAGCAAGTTCATGGCACTCAGAGAGTAGGCTGAGCTGGTGGGAAGGTGTGCACCACCCTGCTGATACTGCTTTCAGGTGATGAGTGCCACTGTGGCATGGGGAGGGTGGCACGGAAGCAGGGAGAGGGTGTTTCTGGGTGGGTGAGGGCAGAACAAAGGCAGAGTGGGCCTGGAAGAGAATGTGATAGGTGGAGCCCTCTCCACCATATACCCTCCTGGCCCTCCGTGTGTCACACCAGGCATCCTGAATTTGTGCCAGCTACGAGTATATAGTTGGTGAAGATCTGAGACTTCCTATAGGGCAGGCTGGGGCATTACTCAAGGTAAGGGGGAAAATATCCTCTTACGCTGAAGAGAACACCAGCTGTCTCCTAATCTGTGCTGCATATAGCACAGGTCATGCAGCCTGGCTGCACCACTGCCCATGTGTTAAAAAAAGACAAAAACAATAAAACATTCATATCATCAAACATAAATCAAATATATAGTATAAAATTTCCAAGTATAGAGCAAACAACTATTTTAAATCACCCCAGAATACAGCTATAGGAAGTTCATGTTCACAACTGCTAAATGCATTCCTTCTTGGAGGTTTTAAGCAGTGACTTAGATTTAAAGAAAATTAAGGGCGCAATCCTAACCCCTTATGTCAGTGCTTTCCAGCACTGACATAAGGGCAATGCAGCTCTGAGGTAAGGGAACAAACATTCCGTTACTTTGAGGTGACCTCTGTGAGTGACACCCAACTGCAGGATTCAGCACACGTCCTATTGGCACAGCTATGCCAGTGCTGGAAAGCACTGACATAAGGGGTTAGGATTGCGCCCTAAGTTGCTCTTTTTTGTTTGAACTGTCAATTAACACAATGCAAACAATAAACAAATCACTCTTTGGAATGGGTCTCCCCCTAGTAGAAAGGGTGCATACAGCCACCTAGATCCACCAGGAGGTAAAAAGAACAATCCTGTCTGCATCTGTTAATAAGGTTCGTTGCACAGAGTTTGGAAACAACCTGGGACAGCAACATTTACTCATGTGACGAAATACTGCCATCTTGAGTATAAAAAGGAAATAACATGCTTGCAAGTTATACTTGGCCTTAATTAGGCAGCAGAGAAGTTTCAGAAGTGGTTTGCCATGCTCTTGTTACAGTGGCGGACAGATCACCCCCTGTGAATGTATGAGGCATTTTTCTCCCCCTTCGATAATCATGTGTCACATGGCTTTTTCATCTCAGACGTGGGTGACCATTCATACAGCTTGTCAGAAGCGGATGTAGAAGTATCCAGAAGGGCCTTCAGGTCTAGGACAGCCAGCAGCTCACATGCTTCCTTTTGAGTAACTGCAGAACAATATTGCCCCTTATGCCTGGCAAGAAGTGTGTCGAGGAACCCTCATCTGTAGGGTATCTCAGCCTGCAAATGTGTTCTGTGTAGTTCTTACACACTCGGTGCCTCCAAAAGGTATTAGGGCACAGGTCTTGATTAGCTGTACCCCTTCTCCCTTATGTGCAAAAGAACTGAAAATTTCTAACTAGCTTATTTTTAAAAGCAGTGTACAAAGCAGTGGCATAGCTAGAGGGGGTGCAAAGCATTAAGTTTTGCAGGGAGCCTCACCGCAGTGTGCAAGAAGCCCTTCCACCCCTTTGGAGCCATTCTGGGCAATGGGAGCAAAACAGAGGCATTCATCTCTGTTTTGCTCCAGCTGCCAGGAATGGCTCTGAAGGGGAGTGGGAGGGTCCACTTGCACACCACAGTGAGACTCCCTGCAAAACTTAGTGCTTTGCATCCCCTCTAGCTATGCCACTGAAACAAAGCAAACTACAAAAATATGTGGCTTTGCATTCTTCCTGGGCCTGGGCATTCATCCACAGCCCAGTGTGCTTTCTTGAAATCTTATTCAGATACAGGAAAATCAGACAACAGGAAAGCAAATCACTGTACTAAAACTCTAATAATACCTATGCCCTCTTCAAATTCTGCCCCCTGATAGTTAATAGATGCCTATTTTTGAGGTCTTCCAACTTGTATCTCATCTGTCTTTGTCATCTGATGGTTGACCTCAGATTGGTACTTTAGGCCATGTTAGCCGTTTCTCCTTTTTCTGATAGCTTTTTCCTCATACAGTGCTTGCTTGAGGGGATTGATAGCTCCTAACTACTCAGTTGCCAATTCTTGCCTCAGCTGTTGCAGCTGAAAAGCTACATTAGTCAATGGATCTGAGCCACATAGCCAAGACGTAACCCAAGATACCATGCCTAAGAGTGCCAACATTCCCATCATGGCTGCGCCTTCTCCATCCTCAGGCATCCCTGTCTGACATGGCCTCATGTCAGAGTCATGATGTGGTGTTCTTGATCATGTTCTTGATTCATGATCATGACTACAGTTACATTCCTCAAATGCCTACATGTTGCCTTGTGTTTTTGGATCAAATTAACATGCTGATCCAAGGTCTTCTCTTTTGGCATGTTATTATACAATATACTGTCTTGCCTGATAGCTTATCACACCCCATCAACACACCTCTCTGCTTATTGGGGCCATGAAGCAGACTAAGAAATGAGCATAAGTCACAAAATATGACTTGTAGACTGTCATGGGATTTTGCTGTTCTCTTCAATAACATCTGGGAGCTTCGAAGAAGCTGGTAGAAGTCTCCATTCACTAGTAGTGTGCTGCTATAATCCATTCTAATACCCGTGATCCATTCTAAGACTTATTCTATGACCTTGGTCTCATGCTATCGATATTCTGGTACTGATGTTTGTGATCCACTGCTATGGAGTTACTGTTACGTGAAAAGCCCCTTTTTCCTTAGTTGTGATTTTATATTTGGTTATGTTACTAAAACATCATGCAGGCCACCCTTCTCCCAGCACACTTTTCCAAAAACCCTGGTAAAGTCACAAGCTCATGGTGACAACATCCACTTCTCTAGGGTCAAGGAGTCTGGCATAGTAAATCATTGTTTAAATGTCTCCTATTCATTGTATTGTTTTAACCCAATCACTGTTTATGCAAAAGTGTCTCCTAATCCAATCACTGTTTATACAAACACATTAAACTTCTCACACAGGCCAAATTCAGGTCAAGTCACAAGCTACACAATCTCCACCTCTCTAGGAAGAAGTCTGACATAGTAAATCATTGTTTAAGTGTCTCCTATTCATTGTATTGTTTTAACTTAATCACCGTTTAAGTACTCTATGCAAATTTGATCTGCCTTCCTGGGTTATTGTATTTATTTATTGTAAATTTATTGTATTTATTTATTTATTGTTTTTACTTTATTATGTAAGTTCCCCCAGCTAGGAAGATTTTGCTGATAATCCTTTCAATGTGTTACATATTCCAAGTACCCCACTGTGTGTAGTAAGCAAGCACATCCAGGTCAGCTCTAGGTCTCATCCAGGTCAGCAAAAACCCTTTTTAAGAGAGGGCTGGATGCCACATGCTCTCTCTCTGGGCTCCCCCTCCAAGGACACAACACATCTGTGTTGTGAGGGTCCTCCATAGGACTCTCCCCCCCCCATCCAACTGCTCTACAAGTCAGGTAACTATATATCACGTCTGGAACACTTTCCCTTCTTTCACCCCCCCCTTTTTTTCTCCCCTTCTCTCCTCATCTTCAGTTAGCAACTGGGTTTGGCAGACCAGGAACCCCTAAAATCCTTCCCTACAACCGTTCCCTTTCTAATTTCCTCAGATGCACCAAATACTTTTCACATGCAACCACCATAAAGCTAGGTACACTAGATGCAAGTACTAGGACCAAGACTCATCATTTTTTCCATGTGCATTATGTTTACCTGTGTGTTTTTGTAATAAAAATATAATCTTTTATTAAAAGTTATCTTTCTCTCAGTCTCCTCTTAAGCTAAAAGGTAATTTCTCTGCATTACGCCGTCTTGTTATCCAGTCTATGGTCCTGAAGTTTTCAATAAAGGCAGTGTAATTATTCCCCTATACAAAACAGCCCTTTTTGGTAACATTACTGGATCAGAAGACTTAGAGCCCAGTCCTATCCAACTTTCCAGCACTGATGCAGTTGTGCTAATGGGGCATGCACTGCATCCTGTGGTGTGGGGGCAGTCATAGAGGCTTCCTCAAGGTAAGAGAACATTTGTTCCCTTACCTCAGTGCTGCATTGCGGCTGCATTGGTGCTGGAAAGTTGAAAAGGATTGGGACCATAGGGTCTGATCCTAAAGGCCCTCAGCACTGGAGATGAGCTCCAGTGCCGGTTCAGTGTGTTGTAAGCATGCTATAGAGCAGGGGTGCCCAAACCCCGGTCTGGGGGCCACTTGTGGCCCTTGTGGGCTCCCAATCCAGCCCGGGGAGAACCTCTAGTCTCCAATGAGCCTCTGGCCCTCCGGAGACTTGCTGGAGCCTGTGCTGATCTGATGCAACTGCTCTCAGTGTGAAGACAACTGCTCGACCTCTCACCTGAGCTGTGGGACAAGGGCTCCCTCCACTACTTGCTGTTTCATGTCTGTGATGCAGCATTGGCAGTGAAGGAAAGGCTAGCCTTGCTTTGTGCAAGGCCTTTTATAGACCTTGAGCTACTGCAAGACCTCATTCATTCATATAAGTTCCATCTCTAATATATTCATTTATGTAAATTTATTCAAATTTAAAAAGTAAATTAATTCTTTTTTTTCTTGACACAGTGTCAGCAAATAATGGATATAACATATCGATGGATGACTGGAAACAAATTTGGAATATAAATATTAAGATAACTAAAGCAGTGTCTTTTAAAGAGAATTTATATAAAATGTTTTATAGATGGTATTTAACTCCAGATAAATTAGCAAAAATGTATTCTGGGTCATCAAATAAGTGTTGGAAATGTAAAGAGGTTGAAGGAACCTTTTATCATATGTGGTGGACATGTGAAAAAGCAAAGAAATACTGGAAAATGATACATAAATTCTTGCAAGAGATATTGAATTGTGTGTTACCATTCAAACCAGAAATATTCCTCCTAAATGTGACATCAGAAATTAAAGACCAATATAGAAAATACCCTATTGTACATATTGTTATAGCAGCAAGAATACTGTTTGCGCAAAATTGGAAATCTACAGACGTGCCGACTAGAGAAAATTTAATAGACAAAATTTATGAAATAGCAGAAATTGAAGTTTTAACAGAAAGAATGAAAGAGAGAGATTTAGGTAGAGTAAGAAAATATAGGAAGCCTTTTAATGATTGGATAGATAATTTTAGTTAAACAATATTGAGAGTTTAGATAAATTTAAATTTTTATAATGGCAAATGTGATAGCTTTTGTATTGAAGATTATTGTGTTTTTTCAGTCTTTTGATTGCTTTTTTTTTTTTTAATAATGCATGTTGTAATCTAGGGCCATATCCTCATGTGTAACCAGTGTAGTACCTGCCCAAGTCTAACCCATTTTCCTCACCTGTATCTGTAATAAATAAATAAAATACTTAATTTTTAAAAAAAGGAAATTCTGACACAGTGTCAGAGAGTTGATATGGCCCTCCTGCCAAAATGTTTGGACACCCCTGCTATAGAGCATGTGTATGGCACCCTCTGTGCAGGCACTGGGCCCAGTGCTGGACAGATGCCACCCGCAGCAAGGGAGGATCTCTGGGCAGCAGTAAAGTGTGTTGGGGTGGGCGAGGGCATTCCAGAGTGGGTGGGAGGGTAGGGCAGGGGGAGGAACTGCAGTGGGAGGGGGGTGGGACCGGCGGAGCCCTCCTCCGCCTTATCCTATCCTCCATGTTGGGCTGCAAAACCTGACATGGAGGCTCTCAAGAGTATGCCAGCAAAATAGCCGACGCAGACTTAAGAAGCCCCATTGCAGGGCTTGGGGCTTTCCTAGGAGTAAGGGAATAAACGTCCTTCACTGTTAACCTTCCAATGAGGCCTGAAGACTTTTCTGTTTTGGAAAGGCTTTGATGATGGCTGCTTTTTTAGTAATTAATTGTTTTTTAACTGCTGGTTTTTATTGCTGCTGCTGTTTCATTTTTATTCTCTATAGTTCTATTTGTATCTTATAGTTTTGTATGTATTTTTTTATGTATTTTAATTGCTATTAGCCACCTTGTGTGCCCTTGGGGAAGAAAGGTGTTTTACAAATCGAATAAATAAATAATAAATTTGCCCTGTCTTAGAAGTCACATATATCAACAGGTCATTCAGTGGAGATGCCCAGAGCTCTGTCTAGTTCTGTTCGATTGGATACATTTCAGCTGCTTGATGTAAACAAGGTTCTAGGACAAGGGTGGCCTCCCACCTGCATGCTTGCCTTTTTTGGCAAAGCAGGGAGGGGTTGGGGGTTCCAGGAGATGCCAGATGCCTCCTTGCAAGAGGGAACAGCAGTCCCAGCCATCCATGCTGCCGTGCTGCACAGGAATCTGAGTTTGGTTGTCCTCAGTGTTGCAAGCTGGGCTTCGGCCAGGGTTCTTTTGAATATAATATGCTTATGCTGGGATTTGGACTACAAGCGGAATTCCCATGTTCCAAGTGCAGGCGGTGAATGAGTGAGGGAAGCAGCTGCACGTCTTTGGCACTCTGCTCTGCACGATGACCCTTGGTGTGTAACCTCGGTACTCTGGAGAAGCAGAATCCATTTCAGGCCGTGGGCGTTTATTTACCCACAGAAAGCATTAGGTGACGAACGGTTCCAAATGTATAAATAGAGTGAGAAGACTCAGCATGACCAGTGCTAGTGCAGATTTCATGAGCAACCTGCAGAAAATGTAGGCACACTTGAACCTTAGGTTAAAATACTTAGGGGTATGATTCTCACCCTGGGTCATATAAGTTCTGCATTGAAAGAGTGAAAATGCCCTAAAGAGGGTAGATGAAGAGAAAGTCTCTGTGTCAATCCAGGCATCTCTGGTTACAGAAAGAATCTCTGCTAGCCGGACTGGGAAAAACCTTTGCCTGAAACCTTGTTAGAGCAAACAGACCAGCCAGTTGGAACTGGACTAACTGGACCAATGGTTTCATGCATTAGAAGGCAGCTTCATATGGTCACGTTTTCCATGGAGCTTCTTCCACTACTGTGCAGGGTTATAGTTGAAGGAGGACGAGATGGAGTGTTGTGATTTATCCTGCAGCAGGAATGGTGATACAGTGAGCAGGAATGCTCAGGTGTTGCCCCTGAAACTTTTTTTCCCAAAGGACCTGAGCTGAAAAGAAGCATCAGCCAGGGTCAGCAGAAGGCAAACTGAGATATTTACCTGCCCTGCTGCTGATACAGGTGGAAAATTGATAAGCAAGAGGGTGCAGATGGATGGATGGGTAAAGGAAGGCTGTTTAGATAAAGAAGGGGAGAAATTAAGGTGGGATTATGCCCCCAAAACAGGGAAAGGAAGGAAATTTGTCTACTCCGTTTTGTTGGATGAAGGGCCTCAGAATGTATAGACCTTTTCTCCCGTCTCCTCTACATGCTTGGCAAAAATTAATCCCCCTGAGTGTTCAATCGAAATTACTTCCAGATATCTTAAAAGACTGTAGGCTTAGAGAAGAAAATATTCTGATTTTTTTTTTTTTTTTGGGGTGGGTTGGTGGCCATAGGAGGGTGCCATGACAGCTCCTACACTTTTACCATGACTCCACTGTTGGGGTAGTAGGACTCAGTGCCTAGAAAACAATGGGTTATCAGTTGGCTGCAGGGATTTTATACTGAAAAAGAGTAGAGCATTCATTAAAATAATGCAGGAATGCCAAAGCACACAAGGTGTGCTCCCTGGGGCATTTGGTGGGCCGCTGTGAGATACAGGAAGCTGGACTAGGTGGTCCTATGGCCTGATCCAGTGGGGCTGTTCTTATGTTCTTAAGGAAATCTGATAGGTGGACTGATGAATTGTGCAACCTAATTCTATTCCTGAGTACTTTGAAGTAAGTCCCACTGAGTTAGTGGGTCTTGCTCTCTAGTAAATGGGAATAAGAGGATATTAACCAAGGTTTGCACTCTCATGCACACTTGGAAATAAGTCCAACTGAAACTGGGGTCTGAATGACCATGCATAGTCTTGAACACCACATTTTGTTTCTCCGTAAACATGCATGCACCAAAATGGTTTGCAGTATCCTAGTTAGGACCTGTGTTGGTTGCAGAACTGACCTTGGTAGCTGAATTTAAGAGCAGTTTAAATCTGTTTAAGAAAGGCTGGTTTGTTAGTACATGTGAAATATTTGTTTGCTAGTGCTGAGTTTAGTGCAAATTGAGGTGCCATTAATATTTTATTTGCTTTTCATTCACCCTGGTGTAAGTGAGAAATTCTCTGCTGACTTATGTGATTTAAAATGATGGATTGTAAACTTCGTGAATGAAACATGCTCAGTGTCTTTGCCTGAATTTCCTGGGTCACAAAGATAAAGATTTCACTAGGGAAGCTTACATTTTAAAAAAATCTACCAATGTTGCAGCATGGTCAGCAGCAAAAATAGTACTGAGCCCTGAAGCATATGTCCTATCAGTCTTATCCATCATGAAGAATTTCATAATAATTTTTGACAGTTCCTCTCCAGCATTTTCCTTCGAAGACAGAGTGGTCCAGTGGGGCAAGACACCACTAACTAGGCATAGCTTGAATACCAGCTTTCAAATCCAATGCCTTTCTCCATTTTGGTAATGCACAATCATGGTAGAAGAAGCTATATGTTAAAAAGTTGGTGCCCCTATTTTTAACCTGTAATGTGTGACACAAGCTATTATTATTATTATTATTATTAACAGTATTTATATACCGCTTTTCAACTAAAAGTTCACAAAGCGGTTTACAGAGAAAAATCAAATAACTAATGGCTCCCTGTCCCAAAAGGGCTCACAATCTAAAAAGATGCAAATGAATACCAGCAGACAGCCACTAGAACAGACAGTGCTGGGGTGAGGTGGGCCAGTTACTCTCCCCCTGCTAAAAAAAGGAGCACCCACTTGAAAAGTGCCTCTTACCCAATTAGCAGGGGTTATGCGGCTCACCCAGTATTTGCTTAATGTAGGAACACATGATGGGGATTTCAGGCAAATGAAAGCCTGAAATCAGAGTATTTCCACAGGGTACACATAGTGGAAACATTTTTTTATCAAAAATATTGGAATAGGCAATGGAAGCTTGGAGACATGGAAGAGATACATGGCTGATTCTACCACACATCCTGAACAGGCAGCTGTTTACATTGGTATTAGGGCTGCCCACCCTCTAGGTTCAGCTTGGAGTCTCCAGGAATCAGCATCAATCTTCAGATGACTGCCGAAAGCAATCCTGGAGATTTTAGCAGGGCCTCCTAGCTAAATTACATTATGTCATGTTGGAGGGAAGGGGAAAAAAAACCTCTCCAGGAATAGCTTCAGTCAGAGTTGGCAATCTTAACTGGCATAATTTATACTGAAAGCTCTTTTGTTGGCCTGGCCAATTCCTTGTTCAACCACCCTGACTAGAGTGGCAATAAAACAAAAGTTTGAACCAACCTCAAGAACAGGGGTCTCCAAACTTTTTGGTTAGAGGGCCGCATCAAATATCTGGCGTGGTATGGAGGGCCGGAAAAAAATTTCAATATAAAATTTAAATAAATAAATTTTATTAGAGATGGAGCTTAGATGAATGAATAAATGAATGAATGGGCTCATTCATTCAACCTCTCTGGACACCCTCCAGACACAATCAGTGCACAGTTCTGGTCATGTTCAGTTGAGTGGGCCAGAAGCTTTCAGGGGACAAGAGGTTGGCCGTGGGCTAGAAAGAGGCTTGCTGCGGGCCGCACCTGGCCCCTGGGCCGGGGTTTGGAGACCCCTGCTCAAGAAGAAAGGCAGAGCATTTTCACACACAAGGCTTAAATTGCCCTTGGGCCTTTCTGCCACTATTTATGTTGTCATCTTGTAGGAAATGTGAAAGAGAAGCATTAGAGTATCATGGCCAGGAAAGGTGGTCAAATCACACTATGACTTGGATTTGCAAATGACTGAAGTGAGTCCTTTAAAGTGTCAGGTGTGAAAAAGGTCTGTGACTGACTGAAGCTATCTTAAATCTGAAGTCTTTAATGTGATCAGGTGTTCATATAGTTTGGACCCAGCAGTACTTTCTGGTGTGTTTGGACTCTGTGGAAGTGGACCCAAATTGTGCTTCCTTTGTTTGCCTGCCTTCCACAACTGTTTCCATTTCCACTGATCCTGGAAAAGGTATCTGTACTACCAGAATTTAATGAATCAGTGTAAACTGTGACATTGAAATCAGGGTCAAAAGATGCTGAATAGGCCTCAATGGCCTTGAGGCACTCTGCACAGACTGTTGTCGATGGAGGAATTCTGTTTGAAAGAAAATTCTGGCTCACCTTGTAGAATGTGACTCCTGAAGCTGCAAAGAGGGAAGGATTGGTGTCTGTTTTTATTGCAGTCACCCCTGCAAAATGGAGGCGGCTTGTCTCTGCAAAGAGGCCCTGGTCGAGGCTGAGCCTCTGACATGTTATTTTCTGCGGTCTTAAAATTAATTGATCTACTGGTAGAGATCAAAGGGTAGGGGAGGAACAAACTGACCCAGGACCATGAATGTGAGTTGTCTGCAGAATGTCAGACAATTAAATGGGTCAGGATCCCTCCTCCTCTGTAACAAAACATCTAACATTCCAATATTTCCTTTTGCAGACCAGAACATCAGATAATGGTCCAACCAAAAGGAAATAAAATAGTATTTACAAAACAAATGTCACCCTGCTTAGAAGGGATTGGATCTTGCTTCTTTCAAGTACCTGCATGTGATAGATTTGTTCCAAACCATAGAGGGGGAAAGGCAGCACCACTGCAGTCCTTCAATGCGCTATGTACTGGCCTCCCATATTAATGGGTTAGTTGGCTCCCTTACACTCAGGTTTCTGGCTGTGGCTGCACGTGTTCAGCTGTGCCTCTAGGCAAGAGTTCTCCCTAGAGCTTTTTGCCTAATGAGACTTTGGGGCTTATCCAGACAATCACTTTTCTGAGCAATTAATGCGCAGTGGTTTCTCCGTTGGCACAGGGAATCCAATTGCCTTCCCTTGAGCAAGTCCTACCATAGTGGGGAAATCACATTTTCCTAGTGCTGAAAGTATATAATATGCAGTTGTTAGGAAAATGTGATGCTCTGCACTAGTACACTGACATTTCCAGTGTACTACTGTTTTGTGAGCTATGGCTGTGTGGATGTTACAGGTCCATTACATTATTGGTGATGTAAAACTGCTGGTGTATGCTGGTAAGCATATTCACACCCTGCAGCACCTGCACCATTTTGTGTACCTGTATTCTGTTCTGGAGCTGTGCGCCCCTCACCTCCAAAGGGTCTTCTGAGTCTGGCAGAGGCCGCAGACTACCTGGCCGCAGACAATCTATAAAAACGTCTACCTGGTTTTTATAAAAACCGGAAGTAATGTTTATAATGCCTTATAAGGCATAGGGAAGCCCAAGATATTCTCTCTCTCTCTCTCTCTCTCTCTCTCTCTCTCTCTCTCTCAGGCTGCAATCCTAACCAATTTTCCAGCACTGACATAAGGCAATGCAACTCGGAGATAAGGGAACAAACATTGACTGCTCCGTGACTGCTCCCCCAACTGCAGGATGCAGCACATGTCCCACTGGCACAGCTATACCAGTGCTGGAAAGTTGATTAAGATTGTGCCCTTAGTTATGATGATGATGATGATGATGATAATGATGATGCTTAGCATTTGTATAGCACTTTCTAAGTGTACAAAATGCTTCATCTCTATAATCTTGATGTTGACCTTACAAGAATCCTGCAAGGTAAATATTGTTCTCTCCATATTGCTGCTGAGCCTGAGAGGAAGCAGCTTTC
This sequence comes from Tiliqua scincoides, assembly GCF_035046505.1. Classification (NCBI taxonomy): domain Eukaryota; kingdom Metazoa; phylum Chordata; class Lepidosauria; order Squamata; family Scincidae; genus Tiliqua; species Tiliqua scincoides. The sequence goes on from NC_089821.1 coordinate 17,871,446, forward strand.
TCTAAGTCCGCCAAGTAAGTTCATGGCAGAGGTGAAATTTGAACTGGGATTGTCCTGATTCACAGTTTCATCTCTTTGCTATAGGGTAGTGGTGGTAGCTGATGTAAATTCCGTGGAATCCATCATCTGTGGGCAGCTAGAGAAGGGAAGGCTGCCTAAACAACTAAGAATGAACAAGTTTAGAAGATTGTGGTGGAAGGAATATATAGAATGTCTGTGGGTCCACAGCTGATGGCTCTTCACCATTAAAAATATCTTTCATAAAAAGTCCCATGGGATCCTCTCTTTCTTGCAATCTTTCAAAATAGTAATTATGTTTATGAAAGCAGTTAATGTGAAATGTTTGGCACAAGACATCAATACAGCCCTTTTTTCTGCCATTTGTTGCTACTTTATAAGTGTTCTGTGGGTAATTCTGCATGGTCTCCTTAGTACTTGGCTGGGAAATGTGGAACCTAGACATGGCGATTTGACAGTTTAGGAAACGGGTGGATGTTTGTCAAAGTTTTTTGTCTCTAATTTTCTATCCATTATTCATGGCGAAGCTTGCAGCTCTCAAATTTAGCTGACTCAAATGGACTGAATCCAGACACAAAGTCCGCCTCTTTGCCTGTGAGGCTTGGCAAGTCAAGGTGGATATTAATCAAGCAAATAGGTTCTCATGTGTGTGAATGTGTGCATTTAGACTGGTAAGAGGTTGCATTGGCATGGATCTGCCCCTGCAGCTATAGGTGAGCAAAGGTTGCATCAGATGTGTGATCTAGCATGTGTAAATGTATGTGAATGTGCACATGATTTGATGGGTCATTTTGCATATGTCCATGTGGGGGTAGAAAGGCTAGAGGGCAAAACTGAGAAGAGGTAAGGATCACAGGACCCAACTAGAACCTCCTTGCTTTATGGCTGGTCCAGACGCTACTCTAGCAGCACTAGAAAGCATTCTTCGCTCATAGATGTTGGCTACCACTGTACTCATTTGGCTGATATATGTGAGCATGGACTCTTCGCTCACAACAGGAGAGGAAACTGAGCGCTTTCCACATGCGCTGCCTCCGACGCATCCTCGGCATCACCTGGCAGGACAAAGTTCCAAACAACACAGTCCTGGAACGTGCTGGAATCCCTAGCATGTATGCACTGCTGAAACAGAGACACCTGCATTGGCTTGGTCATGTCGTGAGAATGGATGATGGCCGGATCCCAAAGGATCTCCTCTATGGAGAACTCGTGCAAGGAAAGCGCCCTACAGGTAGACCACAGCTGCGATACAAGGACATCTGCAAGAGGGATCTGAAGGCCTTAGGGATGGACCTCAACAAGTGGGAAACCCTGGCCTCTGAGCGGCCCGCTTGGAGGCAGGCTGTGCAGCATGGCCTTTCCCAGTTTGAAGAGACACTTTGCCAACAGTCTGAGGCTAAGAGGCAAAGAAGGAAGGCCCATAGCCAGGGAGACAGACCAGGGACAGACTGCACTTGCTCCCGGTGTGGAAGGGATTGTCACTCCCGGATTGGCCTTTTCAGCCACACTAGACGCTGTGCCAGAACCACCTTTCACAGCGCGATACCATAGTCTTTCGAGACTGAAGGTTGCCAATACATGTGAGCACCTCAAGGTGCTTCTGCTCTTAGCTTGCCCTCTTCCAGCTCCTTCACTCCAGTCAGTCAGTCAGATCAACTCTACCTGTCTGCTTCACTCAGCAACAGAGATCAATCACCCTCCTTTTGTTACACCCCTCCTTCCAGTTGCAATTTTACCACCAGCAGAGTCTTCAGAGTGGTTAACACCTCATTTAGGGACATCAGCCAACAATTTGTTTGACAAAAGCTTTGACCCTGGGTAGCCATTACCTAATCCTATAAAATTAAGACTATGAATAGTATAGAACAAAAGAGTGGATAAAGAGAAAAGGTTCTTTCTCATAACATTTTGGAAGGTGCCTGGAGTCTCAGACTAGGATGGCTGGTAGTAGGACTCCAGCGCCATACCCTCTCCCTTACCACAGCAGAATTACTAGTATAGTGTTAAGAAAATTTATATGCTGCTTTTCAGTAAACAAAAATTGCATGAAGCAACCATATCCAACTGCTCACTGCTGCAGTGCACTATCAAAGTATTCAAAGGCTGGAACCTAGATTGCAACTCTTCAGCCCAGGTGAACAGAGCAACAGGTGCAACCTGTGATAGACTGGATTCTCAATGTCACTTCTTACAGCAGTTGCCTCACCCCACTTCACTTAATATTCAACCCCAGTCTGGCCCTGACTATTTCTTATGCCTTTGGACCTTTTGATACCTGTCTAGCTGATCCAGCACTGCCTTGGCCAAGTCTGCGGCCTCTGGCCCCTTTGACCCTCCGCCTACTTCGCAGTTGGACACCCCCAGCTGCAGACTGGCTTGAAGCCAAGCCAAGGCCTGAGGACAGGAGAACATGGGGGGGCAGTCACCCATAAAATTGGGAGGGGGTACATTCAGGACATTCTGAAAGAAAAGTATTTATTTGCACAAGGAATAATTATGAAATTCATTGCCAGAAGATGTTGTGATGATAGCCACTGCCTCAGATGGCTTTAGAAGGAGATTAGAGGGGTTCATGGAGCAGAGGTTGCTAACTGTTAGCTACAAGAGTTAAGTAGTAGAACTTCCATCTTCAGAGGTGTGAATACCAGGTGCTAGGGACAGCTGATGGGAAGGTCATTGTCCTCATGCTTTGCTTGTGATCTTCCCATCTGGCTGACTACTGAGAAAACAGAATGCTAGAATAGGTGAACTCTTGATCTGATCCAGAAATAATTTCATACATTCTTAAATAGCTATTGGTTGACCAGTTATGTAAGGCTCCTGAGACTGTGTCTGGTCTCAGGATCGGAAAATGTATACCATCCTGATTCTGATATGAAACAGTCACATTTCCAGCTGCTTCAGTTCAAATTTAAAATGTATGTTTCCTGCATTACATACACCATGAATGCTATTCTTTTTTTATTTTTAAAGAAAATACTTCAGAGGTGTCTTTCATGACCTCCCTGAGATTCCAGACTTTAAAACAATGGCAAGTATTTGATCACTTCTTTTTTAGAGATGACTGAGTTGAGTATACTTGAATTTACAGCCTTGTCCTGAAGCTGCAGTCAAAAAAAGATGTTTGTTCATCTCAGCAGAGGATGTGGGCTGCAAGAACTTTGACAGGTGCCAGTTATTTCAATTAAAGATCCCTCACTTCTGGAATACCAGAGTTCTGTGAAAGATAAGCAAGAGTCGCTTATCTCAGAAGAGCATTCCTGGACACTGTAGCAACCTTATTTGTGAATTTCTTATCTGGTGCCCCTTTGATTCTTTGCCTGCTCAAAGTGCTGGGTCAGTTTCAGCCTCTCCTTTATATTAGCTGACAAACAACCCCCCAAAGAGATGTTGCAACAGCCAAAAATACTAGCTCTAATTACTAGATGTCACAACAGAATGTGGCCCCATCTTACAGAACTTGATCTTTGAGGCATGGTCTAAGCTTTATGCAAGGGACGAGCAACCTTGCAATTACCTTGCAACCTTGCAACCAGGGCAGGAGGCCTGGTCTAGAGGGTAGAGCCTCCGTTTGCCTGAAGATAACATCCAAAGGTCGCCAGTTCGAGGCCACCAGCACTGTGAACGGTGAGACCTTGAAGCAGCTGATGAGCCTAGCCGAATTATGCTGAGTTATTCCACCTGCTGTTTGGCCGCTGTCAGCCTGTGTGGGAGGAAAATGGAGGCCAGAATGTGATACCAGATCATAGAAGATCCATCTGAAATGTTGTGGTTCTTGAAAGACAGAACCTTCTTCAATTGTAAAAATCCCTATTGGGATTTAGTATAGCCTGCCTATGTAAACCGCCTTGAATTAAAGTCTGAGGAGAAATCTAACGACCAAGAAAGGCAGTATATAAATACCTGTATTTATTATTATTATTATTATTATTATTATTATTATTATTATTATTATTATTATTATTATTATTATTATTATTACTGTACATCTAAAACCCAGCTTGCCACATGAATTGTGTAGGTTGATTGGATTTTGAGGCCACCTTCCTACTAGAACAGACTCAGCGGCTTACAAGTGACTCAGTATAAAGCAACTCATTCCATAAGAAGATATCCCATTAGAAACACAATACATTCTTAAGTAAATCATAGAAAACACTCTAAACCAGAGTTTCTCAAAGTGTGCTCTTGACCGATCTTATGCACTCCCAGTTCATTGGCCAACACCCCCAATGAATCAGAAGCATAAGTTCCCAGTTGTGTATCCTACTATCTTAACACACCAGGAGAGAGCAGGGTACAGTTCCTAGGCAAAAAACCCACAGGTCTTGTGCACATTCACCTGATTGGCCAAACACACCAAACAGGTAGGTATGCCAGTTCTCAGGGTAAACTGGCAAACATCAAATGGAGTACCACTTCTGACCATGTGGGTTGTCTCACGTAGAATGAGAGAAGTCATCTATAAAGTTTCTATGTTATCTTCTCACAGAATCAGAAGCCCAATCTTATGGCTGTAGCTCTTCACAAATTTTTGTCTCAAAATGGCTGCTGACAACACATGGAGCACTTACTTGGCAGTCATTTGTCTGTCACCCCGTCTGTCACCAGACCTGTCTGCAACCATCAGAGTAGGTAAGGCAGTGGAGGGAGTAAGGAAGGGAGAAACTGGGCACGGAGTGGGCAAAACAGAGCAGCGAGGGGGAGGAATGGGGCAGGGAGGTTGTGAGAGGGGGTGGATCAAGCAGCATTGGCACATACCAGTTCCTATCCTGGCAGCCTCCCTAACCCCTTTCGGTCTTTGGACTTAAGGGTGCAATCCTAACCAACTTTCCAGCACTGACTTAGCTGCAATGCAGCTCCCAAGTTAAGGCAACAAACATGTCCTTAGCTTGAGGAGGCCCCCTTGACTACCTCCCCACTGCAGGATGCAGGGCACACCACATTGGCACAGCTATGTCAGTGCTGGAAAGTTGGTTAGGATTGCATCCCAAGTCTGCTAAATTGCTGGCGCTGGTCTGGAGACTCATTGCAGAGTGGAAGGCAAATGGAAGGGTAAGTAAATCCCCTTTCCCTTCTGCAGCTGGGAGGTGCTCTGCAAAGTGACACCTTGGCAGTCCTGTGCTAAAATGTGACAATTGGGGGATCCCAGCACCTTGGCAGAGTCTCCCTCTTTTACCCCTCTTAGTTTGCCCTTTCCTTCTGTAATGTTCCTTGCCTTTGAGGCCTCCTTCCATCAATCCCTGCCAGAGCCTCAGCAGAAGCAGCACTGCTGAAAGGGCAGTTCTGGGATAGTGCAATTATCACATGAGCCAGATAATGAGCTTCCATGAGCCATATGTTTAACACCCCTCACCCTATTAACCGGTCTAGTTAATAGCTAAAAATGTTTATTCAATGAGTGTTGATGGAGCTAGAAGATGCTGGTTTAAATGAGCTCTGATGCAGATAACTACTAGTTATGAAGCATGCCCTATGTACTTTGGTGAGAAATTAAAGAAAGAGCCTGGTTACTCTTTGCTAAGAAATGTAGCTGAAAAAGAGTTTTGCAGCTGAGAGTCAAGAAAAAGGTTTTGAGGGCTTCCAAGTGCATATTATTTGCCTTTGGCAGAACTGATGTTTTTTTTACAGATTAGCACTGTTTGTCTAGGTGCCTGCCTGCTCCCCTGTAAGTGTGTATATAAGTAAATAAAGAAATATTATCAAGTGCCATATATCTCATGTCTGTCCCCTTTATAATGCTGCCTCTGGAACTTCCCAGCACTTGGGGAAGCAGAGAAGACAAAATAGTACTCATATATTTGCAGAGATGAGCAAATCCAGTGCTGCTAGACTTGAGTCACTAGTCTCGCCCCCTTTAATTTGACTCAAAAATGAGTCCTAAGGGGCAGACTCTCCGAGTTGCCCAGAGTGTTTTGGGGACTCTACAAAGACTCAAGTCTCTAGTCTTTTCAATAAAAAAAGTCAGCTGCAGCTCTGGAGAAAAAAATGGATCTGCTGCCATGTGTGTGTGTGTGTGTCAAAGTTCTCATTTAATACTCCCCTGATGTCCCCATTCCATCTGTGAACAAGGCAGGAGGGGATGGGACAAACTGCGTAAGGGCGGGGACATACATGGCAAGAGGGAGGACAGTCAGGCACAGCAACTGGGAGGCTTACCAGTACGACCCAATTCTTTGCAGCTATACTCAGAAGCAGTTCCATTGTGACCAGTCATTCAATGAATCTGTCACAGCCATGCCATGAGTTTCTCCTGGATGGCTAGGAACCGCCTCCCCCCCTTCTCTCCTCACTTGTCCAGGGATAAAACCTTCATCCTTTGATCATTGGTTTCTTCAGAGATGGACAACAGACCCCGCTCCCACCTTCCCCCCATTTCCTGCTCAATGCAAAAGCAAAATACTAACCCTTCCCTGCCTCCTGGCTGGAACTTCCCTGCTGCTCACCTGGTCTGAATAATAGCCCCACGAGATCTTCCATACCGCAAAAAAAGCCATAAGCCAGCACACTCAGACACAGACAGACTCAAGTCTGCATGTGTGGGGACTTATTTCTGAGTCAGTGACCTCAGACTCGGGTCAGTGCTGGAGTCATTGACATGCCTGACTCGAGAGTACATGAGTCAGCAAAAAAGACACATATTTTTGCAACTCAGACTCAAGTGACCTGACTCAAGTTTCCGTCCCTGGGTAATTGTCTGATCAACTCATGCTCAACCAGTCAGAACATTCAGAGAATCAGAAATATACTTAATTGTCCAAGAAACTTTCATTCTGAGAAATGGAAGGGGAGATCTGGGATACATACACAGCAGGGGAAAGAGGCACAAGAAACATTGGGGGAAACTGTTCCTCTCCCCATATTCTCTTTTAACCAGGCATCTGATCTCACTCCTATTACCTCTCCATCCACAGAATTAATTAGCTAAAGTGATTATAACTTTTTTTTAAAGCTTGTGAGTAATACCCACATTTTCAAAATGTCTGATGGCTCCTCAGGTTTGTCATTGGTATCACTGAACATTTCTGAATTTGTTTTTGTCTCTGTTTATGTTCTTTTTGGCACAAACTGCATTATAATTGCATGGTTTGGAACAAGTAGCAACCAATCAGAATGTGTGTTTCCATTCGACATCTGTACACATACCTGTACAACTGCACTCTTCTCTCTTAGTTTTAATTTATTCCAGATGTTCACAGATAATTTGCAGTTTCCTTTTAGGGCTGCAAGAAGGATGGGAAGATGGGTGAATAAACTCTCTAAATTTTAAATAATATTATTTCATTTAAGAATGCTGAAATTCCATAGTTAGAATACAAGCTGGATTTGCACTTTCCCAGAGTGTTGGAGTGCATGAACTGCACCACATTTACAATACTTGTATTTGATCTTCTCCTCTATCTGGTGTCCCCTTATTACAAGAAAATTGTACACCACACAGAGAAGCATCATGTCTGTTCCTAGGAACATATGAGTGTGTTGGGTTTCCATTAACCTCTTGTAGCCTTCTCCATGACCACCACTCTGTTGTTTAACCTCTGATGCAGAGTGTACAATTACATCGTCTCAGGGAACAATTGTGCCTACATTCTTTTCAATTTGCCAACTATTCTTCATTAAAAAAAACCTATTGTCCCTGGATTTGCACAACTGTGCAAAGTACAACAAAACAAAGGTGCACAATTTGCCTTTTGAGAAGGATGGCAATCGGTTGTGTAACTCTATAATTTTCTGTCTGTGCACATGTTTGTAGAAAACATTTTGGAGAATGCCCTTTAAACTAATAAAACGTTCAATGCAGTCACAACAAGCCTCATTGTACACTAGCCTCCATATGGTGTCAATGCAAGCCAGATGTGCATTGCACCACAGATGAGGTCAGTCAAGTATGTCTTACAGATGCCTCATATCAGTGTTAACTTTTATCAGTAAAGGCAAATAGATTGTGGCTGTCTCTTATCACAGAGCATGTCCTGGTTCACTAACATTCCACACAGAATAGACATTACCCTGGAAAAGAAATTATAGAAAACAGAAGCAATGGTTCTTATTGTTCACATTTGATCTGGCAGCAGTCTTATTGATGGAACATTGTTTATGGTAGTCAGGCATGGGCAGTTATACCCTTCCTGTGTTATCATTTCTCAGGCATGAACTAGAGGCCACACCCAGTTCATATAGACACTAACCAGGTCTGTTGGACCTCTGTGTCACTCCATGTTCACCTTTGAACCCCGCAGCTGGACCCCACTGTGTCTGCACACTGCAATGGAAGATCATTACATGATTGATTGACAAGATTCTGTTCCAGGAAAGCTTATCCTCTGTGCAGAGGCATCCCTGGAGTGGGTCCCACCTGGTGCACTGCCACCATAGCACATGTGGCAATGGAACATGGTTGAGTGGTTCTGTGGATAGAGGACTTAGCATTTTTATCAGCATGGGATCCTAGTGCAAGAGAACTGCAACCTGTACCTCCAGGGCAGCTCACCCATGAGGCTGGGTGAAGTGGCTGTTTCAAGCTGGGAAGGTGGCAAACTGGTGGGGGCAAACTGGCAAACAACAACCCTGTGAGGCATCAGCCTTCGGAGCTGTGGAGCAAGGTAGAAAGAGGCCATGTAGGATTATGTCAAGAACTCAGTTTTGATAAGGCAGTAACCAGTACTGGATTCTGTCCAAGCCCCTCTCTTACACAGGCTTTGAAAGCCTCCAAATGAAGCTGCAAATCCCCAAATGAGACTTTGCAGCCCCATTAGAGTCCTGACCCACAGATTGAAAAACATTGGACTAATGAAGTGGTACAGGTCAAAGGAGACTAATTAGTGGTTGAGGGGCTTCTAGAAGGGCACAGGAAAATATTTTCCCTTTCTCCTCCCAAGCATCCCATCACCTCCCCCCACCCCACCATAGCATTCAGCACAGCCTGTTTTTGGTGTGACTGCATGCTATGGCAGGACAAATGGCCAAGACGTACCCACCTCCTTTGTTTTGAGAGACCAGCTGGCTGATGAAAATATTGTTGTGATGAATGCCCCATACCCCCCACTATTTTTCCATATTTTTGGACACTTCTAATCCCCCAGAAGCTTCTGTGCTGGGACATCCTCCTGCAAGTAGTCTTTGTTCTTTATTTCAAAATCACATTCCTGGACAACCATGTGCTGATGTGGATTTGTGTCCATGTCTGGAATCGTCAAGCCTTCTGCTAGGATTGGCATGTGCCTACCAACTGAGCAGCCAAACCTGTCTATCTAGATCAGGAGTGTCTAAACTTTTTGGCAGGAGAGCCACATCATCTCTCTGACACTGTGTCAGGGACCAGGAAAAAAAAGAAAATTTATGCTTCAAATTTGAATAAATTTACATAAACGAATATATTAGAGATGGAACTTATATGAATGAATGAAGGTCTTGTAATAGCTCAAGGCCTATGAAAGGCCTTGCGCAAGGCAAGGCCAGCCTTTCCTTTGCTGCCGCTGCTGCATTACAGAGGTGAAACAGCAAGCAGTGGAGGGAGCCGTCGTTCCACAGCTTGTGCCAGAGGTCGAACAGTTGGCAGTCATGCTGAGAGCAGTTGCATCAGGCCAGCATGGGCTCCAGCAAGTCTCTGGAGGGCCAGAGGCTCATTGGAGACCGGGGCTCCTTGAGGGCCGGACTGAGAGTCTTCGAGGGCCACATGTGGCCCCAGGGCCGGGGTTTGGGCACCCCTGGTCTAGATAAAGAGGTGGGATGGAATGACTAGATGGGTTCCACTCCTCCTATTAGGCAACTCTATGAACTATGAAACCTAGGTGTATCTCCATCATGGGATCTGCCCACCCCCCCCCCTTACAGGTGATCTCAAGCAGCAGTTGATTTACCCCATTTAGGTTGAGACCACAATGAGCACTGGCAGCTTTGCTTAACACAGTTTATTTTCATCAGGTGCTTGACATTCATCAGGCCCTCATTACATCACAGGGCCTGATGGGTGAAAGTTAATCCCTCTCCCCAGAGTCCAGATCACACTTTACCCTAAGAGTCCACAAGATCTGGCTCCTATGAGACTCCCCTAGGTAAAGTCCACGTACCTGAGAGTTCCATGTAAGTAAGTGTAAAGTCATGCACATTGGGGCAAAAAATCAAAACTTCACATCTAGGGTTCTGAGCTGTCTGTGACAGATCAGGAGAGAGATCTTGGGGTGGTGGTGGACATGTCAATGAAAGTGTTGACTCAATGTGCAATGGCAGGGAAGAAGGCCAATTCTATGCTTGGGATCATGAGAAAAGGTATTGAGAACAAAACAGCTACTATTATAATGCCATTTATAATACACCACACCTGGAGTATTGCGACCAGTTCTGGTCGCCACATCTCAAAAAGGACATAGTGGAAATGGAAAAGGTGCAAAAGAGAGCAACTAAGATGATTACTGGGCTGGGGCACCTTCCTTATGAGGAAAGGCTATGGCGTTTGGGCCTCTTCAGCCTAGAAAAGAGACACCTGAAGGGGGACATGATTGAGACATACAAAATTATGCAGGGGAATGATAAAGAGGATAGAGAGATGCTCTTTACGCTCTCACACAACACCAGAACCAGGGGACATCCACTAAAATTGAGTGTTGGGAGAGTTAGGGGAGACAAAAGAAAACATTTCTTTACTCAGCGTGTGGTTGGTCTGTGGAACTCCTCGCCACAGGATGTGGTGCTGGCATCTGGCCTGGATGCCTTTAAAAGGGAATTGGACAAGTTTCTGGAGGAAAAATCCATTATGGGTTACAAGCCATGATGTGTATGTGCAACCTCCTGATTTTAGAAATGTGCTATGTCAGAATGCCAGATGCAAGGGAGGGCACCAGGATGAGGTCTCTTGTTATCTGGTGTGCTCCCTGGGGCATTTGGTAGGCCGCTGTGAGATACAGGAAGCTGGACTAGATGGGCCTATGGCCTGATCCAGTGGGGCTGTTCTTATGTCCATATCAATATGAGCACCAGTGCTGCCAACCAGGGTGCTGGTGGTAGTTCAGGGTCTGAAGTGAGCACTGGTTGCTGGTGCCTGGTTGTTCTTTCCCAGCCAGCTGGGTAGCAAGGTTCTGGGGCAACCCCTGGGTTTCTCTCAGGCAGGTCCAGCCTCCCTGCTACAAGGGCGTGACTCCTCTCAAAGGCCTAGATGGAGGCTCCAGCCCTTCCCCAGGCAATGCCTCAAGTCTCTGAGGTAAGGGATAAGTTGTGCCTCTGCTCCAAGAGCCCAAGCCCCAGGAAGAGCCTCTTCTCCCTCTGCGTGCTATGCTCCTTATTAATCCAGCAGCCAGTCTTAAAGGCCAAAGCCCTTCCAATCATGTGATCCTCCTCAGACCTTTAGAGCCTTCAGTCCCTACACCTGAGGTGACCACTTGCCTGGGGGCAGGATCCTGGCTGCACTTATCTTTTTCCCCTACTTCCAAGGAATCCTTTATTCCTGGAGTCCCTTGCTCCTGGAGCGTCTGTGTTGCCAGGGCCTGACCCTGGTGACACTCGTTTACTTCAGCTCAAGCACAGGAATGCTCATGTGTGTTTCTGCCAGGTCTGCCATTAAATCTAATGCTTGTTTGTGGAACCCACTTACCCTCCAGTAAGTGCAGGAACCAGGATTCCTGGGATGATGTAAGTAGCTAGCAATAGGGACTGCATTTCTAGCTAGATTGGTTTAAAGGGAATGAATTAATTTTGATTTGCTTGCTCTTTTCACCCCAAGGCAGCCTGTAAACTTCGCCAGTTTACTTTGTGGGTTTTGTGTCCTAAATCAGGGGTGCTCAAACTTTCAACTTTAAGGATGCTGGACCTTTAACAAGTGTATAGAAGAGAGAATTTCAGCAGGTGCAGCTTGTCATCTGTGGGATGACAAGTTGCACCTGCTGCAATTCTCTCTTCTATACACTTGTTAAAGGTCCAGCATCCCTAAAGTTGAAAGTTTGAGCACCCCTGTCCTAAATAGTTTCCTGGCTTCCACTGCAGAGTGTTCCAAGTTATTCCATCCAGTCTCGTCAAGCTTCTTCTTTGTGTCCATCCAGTCGTGCTCAGGCATTTTTCCATTGGCCTGCTTATACTTTTTTCTACCCTGTAGCCCAGGCCCTGCCCTGACAATTCAGGTATCCTCAGGAGCAGGGAGCTTCACAGGAGTAGGGGAGCAACATGAGTACTGCCTGAATCCAACCCCCAGGCAGACGGTTTCCCTGGGAGAAGGGCCTGAGATCTCAGGCAATCATGTGGCTGGAAAGGGTGGGGCCCACTGGCTGGCTTCATAAGGAACCCACTAGCCAGAGAAAAGTCATTCTTCCTTGGGCCTGGGCTCTTGGAGGATGGCCAGGGGAAGCTATAGCAACCCCACTACCCTTAATTGACTTGTCAGTTACCTTTGTTACACAGGATTGACAGAGACCACTGAAACCAACATAAGTTTAAGGCTTTTATTGGGAGGAATGGAACCTGAACCAAATAAAAACACCCTTGTTCCAAATTCCCCGACTGAGTGAGGACCTGAGGCAGGCAGGAGGCAGCAGGACTTGAGGCAAAGTCTCGATGTTTGTTTCCTGGATCTCTGAGGCTCTCCCAGGGGCTCCTTGCTGCAACTCTCTCCTCAGCTCTGCAGCTTGGTCTCTCCCAGCTCGCTCCTTTTCTCCCAAGCTTCCCTGCTGGTTCACCTTCCTCTGCAGAGCTCACTCTACAAAGCTGCTCACAGCAGCTCTTCCCTGGTGGTCTCTCTGCTCCTTGCTTGTGCAGCCCCTTTTATAGGCCTCTGCACACAGCAGCCTCTACCTTCCCTCTCCTGGTACTGCAGCCTCCTCTCCTGCAACAGTTTTCCCTCTGGTCCTCCTCAGACAAACTCAAGTTTTACACATAACACCGTGGAGAGGTGGAATTCATTCTCAGGAGGGACAAGAAGGAGAGAGGAGTAAAGACACCCAGGAAAGGCAGCTGTAATACCCCTGGCTGTAAGGTGACCCCAGGGGACTGCCTTGCCCTGCAGCAAGGGAAGACCCACCTACCTGAACCTAGCCAGTCTGTGAGGTTGTAACCCTATTCCCCAGGAGGCCTCAAGGCAGCTGTGGGCCTCTTCACAGAGTACCAGCAATCCCACCTGGGTAGAGGGACTTACCTGCAACAATATTCTTGTTGACTGTTGGACTTGTGGACTTTGAACTGAGCCCTTTGTGGCCCAACAAGGGGTCTGATGAATGTGAAGGCAATTACCTGAATAAACCACCTCTCTCAAGCAAGTGAACAGTCTCTGTGGCCCATCCCTAGGAGGGGTAAGTCATCTGCACCCCATCCATCCTCCCAGTTAGAACCAGACCTGCCAGTGGGAAGTCAGGGGCCCCCCATGAACATCACAAATCCTTTTGCTCTTTTTGTTTAACTTCATTTTCTCTTTTTTTTAATGAACTAGTGTTTTGCTAAATTCCCTTTCCAAACTTGCTCTAGAGAACTTATGCTCACTTTAATTGGTTCCCCTCTTCACTCTAGCCCTAATACTGCAGAAAGCACTGCTGGATCCCACCACTAGGCTAGCTTGCCTATTTAACATGCAAAATTCTTCCTTCATCCACTTTCCCTCCAGCAACTGCAGCAACACCTTTGTTTCCAGCTGCTCCAGGGCATGGCAGCCGTGTGCCAATCTCTGTTCAGTCAGTCCACCCTTTCCACCAAACTCCTTTATTCTACTCTCTCCAACCTCCATCCTTTTACACCCACCACCTTTTCTTCCTTCAGGTGCTGCTTTTAACCCTGAGAGCCTTGTTGCCTCCAAGTGGCTGCAGCTGTGCACTCACTGAATGCTCACTGAAATCTAAGATCCTGGTTTATCTAACCCAGGGGTGATCAATAGGTGGATCGCGATCTACTGATAGATCGTGAGGCAAAATGAGTAGATCCTGGAGCCCTGTCTCTCCAAACTGTTAATATGTCAGTTTCGTCTAGTGACTAGACGAAACTGACATATTTAGCTGACACTAAACTGAAACTGACACTTTAGCTGCTCTTCAGGCATGCAGCAACAAAACTGATGAAACTGACTAGACTCCAGCAGGGGCTCCATACATTAAAGAGGGTGTCTGTCAGACACTTCCTTCCCCCCTGGTAGATCTCCGGGCCTTGCTGGGTTTCAAAGTAGCTCTCTCGAGCCAAAAAAGTGTGAGCACCCCTGATCTAACCCCATGCTTCCCAGATCTGCCAGAGCAAGGGGCTACTGTTGACCCCACACCCTATCTCTGAGGTATTCAATCTGCTTCCTGCCTCAGGTGTGGCTAGCCTCCAGGGGCATCTTGAGGCATCTGGGGAGCGAGGTGGCCTTAGCTGCTCAACTCAGCTGCCTCCCTACTTGCTGCTTTTCTGCAGCTGTGAATGAGGTGGGTGGGGCAGTGTGAGGTGAGGTGGGGAGGGTGTGAAACATGGTGCGAGGAGGTGGTTGAACCTCCCAGCCAAACCAAGAGAAGACTGGCTGGGCAGCAGCAGAGGTGCTGCATCTCATTAGCACAGGGTGCTCTCCTGGCAGGCTTCAAACTGGGAGGGAAGAGTAAGTACTAGCAGCTTAGTGCTTTCCTCTGCTTGGGAAGGAAGGAGCCAGCCTGCTCTTAGTGGAGGGGTGTCCAAATGCCCCAGCCTGCATTCTTCCATCTTGCCTGGGGGGAATAGGGGTGACAGCTGCATGTTGGGGGGTATGTGTGTGAGCAGCTCCCATCTACTTTAGGGTGAGTTGTAATCTTGCTCTGTGTGGCTGCAATCCTTTCCACACTTTCCTGGGAGTAAGCCCCATTGACTCAAATGGGACTTATTTCTGAGTAGACCTACATAGGCTTGGGGTCTGTGTCAGCTTAACCAAGGATCCTCACCTTTCTCTTTTTTTTCTCCCCCTTCAAAAAAGAGAAAAAAAATCACTCTTGAGGGCTTTGTCTATAAAAATTGATTAAAAAATAAAAATCCCCATTCCTTTTCAGCCATCCCCCTTTTTCCTCCTGCCTCCTTTGGGGGGGGGGGGTACTCTGTTGGCTGCTGTTGTAAGACAAAAGGCACAATCCTAGCTAGGTCTACTCAGAAGTAAGTCCTATTGTGTTCAATGGGACTTGCTCCCAGGAAAGTGAGGTTAGGATTGCAGCCAAACAGTCTCTACATCTCAGTTTGCATCAGTTTGCAATTAGCAGATGCACAAAAAACAAAGTCTTCCCCTCTTCCAGCAAATTCATCACTTGCCCCCCCTTTCCAAAACCCTCCAGGTGTGCTGCTAACAAACTCGGGGTACAATCCTAACCAGGTCTACTCAGAAGTAAGTCCTATTTTGTTCAGTGGGGCTTACTCTCAGGTAAGTGTGGTTAGGATTGCAGCCTTAGAATGCTGGCAGCTGTTTTTTTTTTTGTTTCTAGTGTATAATTATAACACCTTCATCCCCATTTTGGGGGTAACTGAGGTGAGGTGTTGTAATGGGGAGCCGTGGCCAATGGCCACAAGGATCAGGGGAGCTGTGAGCCTTTTCTCCAAAAGGCTTTTCTTGAAAAGTTTGAGAACCACTGCCCTATCTCCTTGAGGGATCTTGTGTATTTCCATTACAACTAGTTATATTGAGATGCCTTGCCTGCCTAGTCCGTTTTCATGGATTCAGTGGATTATCATACCTGATCACTGGCAGGTGCAACTGCAATTCTATTTTAAATAAAAACCTCTGACACAGATGTCACCAGCTGGCAAAGTCCTGACATCTCATGAGGTTGTGATGTCATTTCCGGGTTCTCCCAGAGGAGATGGCATTCTCTTTTTTGCCTTTGGCAAACACAAAGGAGCTCACTGAAGCCCATTGAAAATCATTTTAGCTGCGAGTGCACATGTACACCAGTTACTTCCTGACTCAGGAAGCGACTGCAGCAATGCACACTCACACCTGCATTGGGGCAATTCTTGGACATTGTACCAGCCACTGCTGTGAGTGCATTTGCACTTCATTCACTTCCTGAGCATGCATGCCTATATTGTGTTTCAAAGAACCCCTTTCCAGCCTGGCATGTGAAGCAGACTACCCCCTGCCTCCCACTTACTTCACCACTGACCTCTGCGGTCTTGTGCTCTCCTGGGATGGGTGTTTTTGTTTCCCCAGATAGCCTTCTTCACCTGGTCTTTTTAGCCTGGGATAGTGCCAGCAAATAGAACCACCAATGCATGTGCCCCCCCCCCCCAAACTGCTGAACCTGTAAAAGGGGAAAGTGGAGAGCAGGAAGGAGGGCATGAACACACTAACCACTCCATGCTAACTCACCTCAATCAGCCTGCCTTCTCCAACAATTGTCTAAACTAGCTCAGTGTGCATAAAAGTATCCAAACCAGTCCAGTGTGCATATTCTGAATGGTTCACCCCCAAGAATAAGATGCAGAAAGCCATGAGAATAAGTTCTTTTACAGAACCAGCAAGATGAGATAGGAAAATGTTGAAGTTGCAGAATGGACTGTGCCATTTCTGACTACAGGTGGGGAATATATCTCTGAATGCTTTCGCAAAGCAAAATTTCCTTTAAGTAGAAACTAGCACAGCAGGGAGCAGGCCAAGACCGAACCTTTCTCCTTGCTGTTATAGCTTCTTTTAGTGAATTTTTTTTAATGTGGTGAAGCATGCAAAATGTGACACACTCCTGCAGCCTTGAGGAAGTCCAGTCTGCTTCCTTATTCTGCTACATATGTAAACCAAGCCTAAGAGTCAGCTTCTGAATGGCACAATAGTGTTCTTCATTAGAGTTTAGTGGGCATCACAACCTTGCAACACTGCAATGGGTCCAGTGCATACACTGTGCACCCTTGTGTCATGTGTATGACCTAGTCTTAAACTGGGAGATAACTTCTGAGATTGGATTTTGACCTGGCTTATTTCAACTGTTGATATTTGTAACTCAGTGGTTCTCAAGCTTTTTAGAGACCCTCGAGCAGGGGTGTCAAACATAAGGCCCATGGGCCAAATGCAGCCCACGGAATCAATTTATCTGCCCCCTGTTATAATTGGGCTCTCTCATATCTTGAAAATATGAACAAGATTTGCACATTTTTTTCTTCTGTCATTTGCAGATAATGAGTTTCTTTGTGAGAACAAAGAGCTTATTTCAGGCCATCATCTGCTTAATGATGTTACTTTTTAAAATGATGTCACTTCCGACCCTCAGCAGGCACCGTGAATGCTAACTTTGGCCCTCCATATGAAACAACTTGGCATTTATAAATGCCGACGTGAGTGGCTATAATAGTGATTGGCAGCCATGCTTGCCCCGAAGTTGCAGCTTGTTTAATCCTTGATACACATAGCCAAATCTGCCCTGTCAGTTTCATGAACCACCAAACATTAGGACAGACCCACTGGTGGGTCCTAGGCCCACAGTTTGAGAACTGCTGATGTAACTCATTGGCATTAGCAGAGTTACATCTGTGTAACTACAAAACAAGATATTTACTCAGAAGAAATCTTGCAGAGTTTGGTGACAGTTTGTTGTTGAGAGAGTACTTAATCTCCAGCAAGCAGGATAGCAGCCTTTGGCACATAGCACATCTTTTTTCGTGCCTGGTGCATAATTCATTGGCAGACTCACATAATTAGGCACAGGTAAACCCAGACATCTTGGAGTTTGATGTCTTTCCCAGAACTGGAGCTCTGTCTCCACTCCTTGCAGTCAGGAGTCCTGACTCTAGAAATTATCTTGCTCCCTCTAAGCATTGAGATGTTTTTTCTTAATGAAATGTAGGCACAGTGTCCTCCCTCCCCCATCCCTTTCTTATGTCAAAAGATCAGAGAGGTCAGGTCTAGACAAGCTGAACCAGACAATAACTTTAAAAAAATTGCTTTGAGTGAAACAAGAAGGCATTTGGTTTGGCCACTGTGCATTATGTAACTAGTGCTCTGGCTGCAGAAGCTGGATGACTGACACAGAGAAATTCCTCCTGGAGGGGGAAGGGTGCTGCCCTGAAGTCACTGCAATTGCCAGCAGTTCCAAGAAACCTAAAGGAAAATGTGGCTGTGGATCTAGGGAAACAAAATGGAGACAAGGAAAGAAAGAAAGAGTACTTGAACACATATTGCAGAAACAATGCATGGTGTTATTTCAGTGTGACCAGCTGTCATAACTGCAAAAAGGACAAGCCACCCTGAAACATAGGACATCCAAGGAAAATGTAGGACATGACAAAATGAAAACTAAAAACACTTATATATGTGATTGATTTAAACACTAGATTACTTATTGTTAAATTTAAAACTAAATCACATACCATTTATTAAAATTTAATTAATTATTACAATTAATAAATGGTATGTAATTTATTTTTAAACTTAAAAAGTAATCTAGGGCCCGACTTTATCCAATTTTCCAGCCCTGGTGCAACTATGCCAGTGGGGCATGCACTGCATCCTGTGGGGGGTGGGTGGGATAACAGAGGCCTCCTTAAGGTAAGGGAATGTTTGTTCCCTTACTTTGGAGCTGCACTGCACCTGCACCAGTGCTGGAAATTTGGATGGGCCCCTAATGTGATTGAGGGTGCAGTCCTAACCCCTTATGTCAGTGCTTTCCAGCACTGACATAAGGGCAATGCAGCTCTGAGGCAAGGTACTTACTTTGAGGAGGCCTCAGTGGGTGACACCCAACTGCAAGATGCAGCACATGTCCCATTGGCACCGCTATGCCAGCGCTGGAAAGCACTGACATAAGGGGTTAGGATTGTGCCCTAGTTTAAACACTAGATTACTTATAGTTAAATTTAAAAGTAGATTGCATACTATTTATTAATAAAACTTATTTTATTATTAATTTTTACAATTATTAATAAATGGTATGGAATTGAGTTTTAAATTTAATAATGTAATCTGGTGCGTTAATTTAAACGCTAGATTACTTATTGTTAAATTTAAAAGTCAATTGCATACTGTTTATTAATAAAATTTATTAATTATTACAATCATTAATATATGGCATGGAATTGAGTTTTAAATATAATAATAAGTAATCCAGAGTGGTTAAAATAAACACTAGACTACTTCTTATATTGAATTTAAAACTAAATTACTTGCAATTAGTTAATGACATGCATTGCCGACGTATTAATTGCCTGCAGCGCCTGCTCCCAGCCCGGGGCGCCTTGCCAGGCTGCACAGGAGGCGCGTCCCCGCCCCGGGCGCTGCCACTGGCCCTTTAAGAGCGGCTCTCGCACAGCTGCCCGGCCAGGGAGCGACCTCTGCGCTTTGACAGCTCCCTAATAAGTAGCAGCGCCGGCTCCTCCCGCGCGCGCCGATTGGGCGGCGGGCCGGAATCCCCGCTTCCCATTGGCCGCGCGCTCCCCTGAGCGAACCTTTAGAACTCCGAGACACGATATTCTGTTACATTGTAGCAAAATGGCGACTGTCATTCACAACCCCCTGAAAGCGTAAGTAGGCTCCGAATGTGCATATTCCGCGTGGTTTGGATATGAAAAAGGGCGCCTTCCCCGCGCGCCGCCGGGCTGCGCCGCCTCCCGCAGGTCTCCCCCTTCCCTCCCTTCCCTGTCTCCTCCCCCTCTTGTGCAAGCACACTCACAAGTGTCTTGCACAAGAGGAAATTACTGGTGCATTTGTGTTTAATTGGCGCAGGGGCAGAGGGGCACCCGGAGTGTCCTCTGCTGTCAGGACGCTGCTGGCGCTTGGGGGGCCCCGGGCTGCTCTGCAGGCGGCTCCCCCGGATCCGTGCAAGGACCCCTTGCACTTGACCCGGTCCTGCGCTCGGCTCCCAGCCCGGCGCCCGGTGTCCAGCAGAGAGAGATCGATGGCGCGAGGCGGTGCGGGACTGGCTTTGTGTTCGGTGTCTCCTGCAGCCGCTCCGAGGGCAGTTTCGGAGTTTGCCTTCCGCGGACGCTCCGGCAGTTGGGAGCACTCGGAGCTGCTCGGGTGGGAAGGAGTTTTTTGGGCTGGGTCCGTGCTGGCAGAAGGGGTGGCAGCAGTGCGGATCTCGTCGTGGCAGGGCAGTAGTAGGGGCATGTTAGCCATTGCTGGGGGCGCGGTGTTGTGTGTGTGTGTAGGGGGGGAGGGAGGGAAAGAGAGACTGACAGCTCAATCCTATGCATGTCTACTCAGAAATAACTCCTACTGGATTCAGTGGCGCTTACTCCCAGCAAAGTGTGGATAGGATTGCAGGGAGAGAGCCCGATTCTATGCACGTCAACTCGCTGTCAGTTGAACACAATCCTATGCGTGTCTACTTAGAAGTAACTCCCACTGAATTCAGTGGCGCTTACTCCCAGGAAAGTGTGGATAGGATTGCAGGGAGAGAGCCCGATCCTATGCACGTCAACTCGCTGTCAATTGAAAACAATCCTATGCGTGTCTACTCAGAAGTAACTCCCACTGAATTCAGTGGCGCTTACTCCCAGGAAAGTGTGGATAGGATTGCAGGGAGAGAGCCCGATCCTATGCATGTTTACTCGCTGTCAATTGAACACAATCCTATGCGTGTCTACTCAGAAGTAACTCCCACAGGATTCAGTGGCGCTTACTCCCAGGAAAGTGTGGACAGGATTGCAGGGCGAGAACCCAATCCCATGCATATCTACTCGCTGTCAATTGCTTTTACCGTGCAAGCCTATGCTTGTTTACTCAGAAGTGAGTCCCATTATAGTCAACGGGGCTTACTCCCAGGAAAGTGTGGGTAGGATTGCAGCCTTGGGCCACTCGACATAATGGGAATTACTTACGAGTAGGCACGCCTGGGATTGCACTGCAATGAATGGCTCGCGGAGGGAGCCCGGCGGGACTCGCTTTGCCCCCGTTCCATTTTCGCTTTGCAAAGTAGCTGCCGGACTTGGGCGGCGTTTCAATTATGGGATGCCTCCGCTGGGAGGACCAGGCGCTGCTGCTGCTGCTGGGCTGCCACGGAGGAGGCAGGATCTGGCTGTTCTCCAGGAACGCTCCGGAAAGCCGAGGGGGCGCCGGCAGGTGTCCGGCTCCGGAGGCAGCTCTGCGTGGGTCCCTCTACACGCGTGATCGCGGCCTTTGGACGCGCTCGCGTGTTTGCCTTCTGGTCTGCAGCACACAGCCAGCTAATCCCCGGAGGCATTAGGGAGAGGGGGGTTTGGCAGCGTGTCTGGGGATGCCTGGATGGGGCTGCCCCCCCTTTCCCCTCTTAACCTTTTCAGTATTGCTTTGGCGGAGGTGCTGGAGGAGGGGAATCCGTTGGGCTGGTTCGTTCTTCTGACCAGTGGCGTAGCTAGAGGGGGGCAAGGCACTAAGGTTTGCAGAGAGCCTCACCGCGCCGTGCCAGCGGCTTCTCCCCCTCCCTTTGGGAGCCATTCGGGGCGTACGCCTCCGTTTTGCTCCCCCCTCGCCCGAAATGGCTCCCAAGGGGAGGGGGGAGAGGCAGCTGGCACGGCGCTGTGAGGAGCCCCGCAAAACTTAGTGCCTTGCCCCCCCTCTAGCTACGCCACCGCTTCTGCCTATAGGATGTTTCCACGCGTTTCTTCAGTTACTGTAATTCTAGGCTTGGGATCGGCTTCCTTCTTCGAGTCAAACTCCTGATCGGAGTTGGAAAAATACTTTGGAGGGTGTCCCAGAGTAGACCCACTGGGGCGACTGGCTCCGGACTGGGCAGAGCAGTAAACTGGAGAAAGGCTTTCCAGTGGGATGGTGGGTGGGTGGGGGGGGGGGAGAGATGGACGGATTGCTGTCAGGGGCTGCATCCCTTTCTTTTCGGGCATGAAAAGATTTGCACCCTGAGGAGAACCACCTTTCTGGGGTGAATCCTACACCCGATCTGCGGGAGTGTGGTGTTCAGAGGCAGCCCCTCCCTGTCTGGTTGTGTGTATGGGAGGTGGGTACGAAAAGGGGGGGGTACTTGGAAAGTCTCTGTTCCGACTTAAGGCATCTGCAGGTTTCCACCAATTTAAATATTGGTTTTATTTTTCCACCGTACATCCACCTCCCCTTTCCGATTCTGCTTCCTCGGGCGGCGCACGTGGCTTTATTCTTTTTTAAATAGGCACAACAAGCCTGCAAGGAAGGTCAGGGGATGTAGTGATGCAGTGAGCTTCATGGCCGAAGGGAGATTCGAACCCAAGTCTCCCCGGTCCAAACTTTTTTGGGGGGAGTACCTGCCAGACAAATCGAGCCTGCTTTCCTTGAAAAGAACAGCCCAGTCCTAAGCGGGTCTACTCAAAAGTAAATCCCATAATGTTCAATGGGCACAGGAAAGTGTGCCTAAGAACCTCATCCGAGGCGTGTCTACTCAGAAGTAAGTCCCATTATGATCAATGGAGTTTACTCCCAAGAAAGTTGAGAATAGGATTGTCGACTATGCATATCTACTCAGAAGTAAGTCCCATTCTAGTCGATGGGGCTTACTCCCAGGAAAGTGTGGATAGGTGTGCTGCCTTAGAGCCCATCCTATGCCTGTCTACTCAGAAGTAAGTCCATTCTTGTCAACAGGGCTTACTCCCAGGAAAGTGTGAATGGGACTGTACCCCAAGTCTCCCTGTATGTTGTGATGCAGGCTTTAGGGCACAATCCTGTGCACGTCTACTCAGAAGTAAGCCCTATTGAGTTCAATGGGGCTTACTCCTAGGAAAGTGCGTTTAATTGGTCTGTGATCTGGAATACGTCATGTGGAATGCGCAGAGAGGGAGCTTCACGTGTGTGGGACACTCTGGGGTCTCGTTCACTGCCGAACCCGGAACCCCCCCTCCGTGCTTTTAGTAGGGTGATGATCGGGTCTGATGTCGACCTTCTCCAGGGCGAAATTCTTCGCAATTCCATTTTTCCAAAGGGAACATTGAAGGGCCAGCTTGGCCAGCTAGTCACGGCAGTGGCGTAGCTAGAGGGGAGGGGAAGCATTAAGTTTTGCAGGGAGACTTGCATGAGGCTCCCTGCAAAACTTAGTGCTTCGCCCCCCTCTAGCTACGCCACCGAGCCAGGGCCACGTTCCCTGTTGGCTGGGAATCTGCACCTGATCAACGCCAACACGCGATCGTGTCCTATAGGCGTGTCCTATATGATCAAGGGGGCGTGCAGCCCAACTCTTTGCAGAGTTACTCAGAAGTAAAGCCAATGGATGGGGCGGGCGGGGGAGTTCCCTTCCAAGGACTCTGGCAGGGCAGAAAAGGTGGAGGGGAAGTTTCTTGGAGGGCAAGCCACTTCCGCAGGCCGTCCAGAGGAGCTTCCTCCAGGGAAGGGCAGGATTTTCAGAGTCAGCTTGGAAGGGGGAAGTGGGGGGTGGACCTGGATGGAGCTCTGCTGGCATCACATGGGTGCAAATGAGGCGCGTGTCCATTGGAGGGGCAGCGACGGTGGACAGACAAGAAAGGGTGCAGCTCTGGAAGTGGGGGGGGGGATCTGCTCCTCTGCGCAGGATTAAATCTGTCTGCACTCCTGGAACATCCACCAGTTCCCAGCCTTGGCTGTCAGCTGATTGATGTGCACCGTGGCCCAGAGAGTTCTTCCCAGGAAATCTTTAGGAACAGAACCAGGTCTTTCAAATAATTGGCCCTCTTGCCTTCCCTGCCCCCCCCCATGGGGGTGAGAGCAAACAATAGACATCAAGCACACCAAGGATGGATTTCTAGTAATGGTGTAGAAGGAGAAACTGCCCATCTGGCCTTCTCCAACTTCGTATGTGCGTGTTTTAGAATGTGTATTTATTTATTTATTTTTCTTTGAAAGCTGATGATCAGGGAAGCAATACAAATATATCATGGGGGTTAATGAGGGCAAAGGCAGTTAAGACACATCAGGCAAGGGGGAGGGGAGGGGGGAAGATGCCTGCTCAGTGTTTCAGCCCCCATGTGTCCTTCCTGACAATGAAAGGGAGCCGAATGACATTTGCATTTCCTCTGTCTGCATTTTGATTGTGTCTCAGAAATAAATAAAGGCACCTCTCTACCCCCCACAACCCCTGCAGAAACTGGTCACACAAAGGTTTTTCCCTCTCTGGGATGAGGATCAGTGTGTGTAGGTATATGGCTAAACCTACTCAATCAGGTATCATTAAAGTCATTGTGCTTTTGGTGCGTTTGGTGTGCAATAATCCCTTTATTTTTCAATATATAAAAGACATATGCTAATTCCCTAGATTAATTCCATGTGGGGTTACTTCATTTCCAATCCCACTGCATATGTGTAGAAATGCAAGCACTCAACTCCATGTACTGGGGCTTTTGTCTATTTTCCAGTCTTGTTTGTTTTACAATAACAATGCATCTTTCCCCCACCCTCCCCTTGCTTGATCATTTGGGGTATCTCCAGGGCTTCTCTGCTTCCTTCCCTTTCTCCTGGGACCCAGCCAATGATCTGACAGCCCATTGTACTGTTTTTGCCACTGGACACCTTGTTTGCCAATAGGGTTCTAAAGGCAGAAAGCATGAGAGGGATGAATAGATAAGATTTATTTATTTACTTACTTACTTAGGGCCCAATCCTATCCAACTTTCTATTCCCAGTGCAGCTGCAATGTAGCCCACAGGCAAGGGAACAAATGTTCCCTTACCTTGTGGAAGCCTCCATAACTACCCTCCCACCACAGAATGCACCCCATTGGTACAGCTACACCATGGGTCAAAAATTGGATGGGATTTGACCCTTACTTGCTTACTACATTTTTAGCCCGACTTTCTCCCTAAAGGGACCCAAGGTGGCTTACAACATATCTTAAATACAAATAAAACATAAATCACAACACAAATTAAAACCACCACAATTAAAAGCATCTTTAAAAACAGCAGTCGGACATTATACGATAAAAAAGAGTATCAGCAGCAATTTAATAAAACTCCAAACCTGTAAAAACCAGATGTTAAAAGATGTTAAAAAGGCTGAGAACTCAGAAGGTTTGTCTAAAAAGAATTCAGGCCACAAGGGAGTTCCATAATGGTGCCAATACTGAGAAGGCCTGATTTCTTGCTGCTGCCCCATGCACCTCCCTGAGCGGTGGCACTTGTAAGAGGGCCTTCTCTGATGACTTAAGGGGGCAAGCAGGACTATATGGAAGTAGGTGATCTCTTAGATACCCTGGCCCCCAGCCCCAAGATTTTCAACCTAGGTAGTGCTGGGGGGCGGGGCAGGGGGTGGGACATCAGCATCCTAAAAATGACTTGTCCACCCATCTGCCTATTATGTCTGAATTAGAAAAAAATGTGAAATAAAGGTTTATTTCTATTTGGGAAGATGGGTATATGTGAAACATGATTTGTGTCTGTTCCATTTTCTCCCTCTCCCCACATCCTGCCTCTGAATCTACCTGGGCTCTTCCATGGCCTCCCCATGGTTTTTCTATAACTACCTTCTCCAAGGCAGGAGGTATCTGGTCAAAACTCATTTTAGGCAGGATAGAAACAATGAACAATTTACTTGTTTGGAAACTTGTCTGTATCAACTATGTGTGTTGTTACACTATGTCTGTCTCCTTCATGCTTCTTCATGGATGTGGATTCTGGTTTCTAGACCCTAAGCGATATTTCAGCTTGCCCACCTACTTCTCATCCTTGGACCTTTTGAATTACTCAGTTGCTCCATCCTACCATGTGCTGCATCCCACCATAGTCTCTGCAGTCTCTGAGCAAGAGTAGCGTGTGTATCACAGAACTGTTTTGAAGGACTTTGGACCTTGCATCCATAAGGATTATGGACCTTGAAGGATTATGGACCTTCAGTAGTATATACTAACTAAAGGTAACACTTCATACATCTGTGAATGAGAGGACAAGCCTTCTTGGCAGAGATGTCGAACATGATTATAGAAGTCAACTCTTGTCACTCACACTATACATCAGGGCTTTTCAAACTGGGGCACCGTGATGCCCCAGCCTGTGGGCCCAGGCCTCTGCCTGCTTAAGGGGCGGGGGCAGCCTGGAGGCAGGGAGGAGGCAGTGACGTGATCCCCAGGATCGTGTCGCTCAGGGGGCTGCAGGGGCTTTGGTGCATGTGCCCAAGTCTCCTGCAGCCTCCCCAGGATGTGGGGAGCCCGGTGTGACCTTCTGCAGTGCTCCAGCAGCTGTGAAAAGTAAAAGCGGAGCAATCGCTCCCCTCCTCTGTTAAAATGGAGTAGATTCGACTACTGCAGTAGCATTGATTCCCTAGAGATAGTTGTGACCTAGGGCACAGTCCTGTCCAACTTTCCAGGGGCAATGCAACCATGCCAATGGGGTGTGCTGGAGCCTGTGATGGGGGGGCAATCGTGGGCAGTCATGTGATGGGGGCAGCCTCCTCAAGGTAAGAGAACATTGTTCCCTTACTTCAAGCTGTATAGGTTCTGGAAAGTTGGATAGTATTGGGCCCCAGTCAGCTGTCTAGCATTGCCTGTTGGAAAGGGCAATCCTTGTGCACTGGCTCAGTGAATTCTGTGTGATCCATGTATAGTGTGATTGAGAAGAGTTGACTTCTAGAATGATGCTCTACATCTCTGCCAAGAAGGCTCTTGTCCTCTTGTTCACAGATCTATGAAGTGTTACCTTCCGTTAGTATATACTCTATAAGTAAGAGAGGGAGAGATGGGTACAGAGAAACAAAACTGTAAACAGTCATCTTAAAGGACCCACAACCAGTTCACAAAAGCTTACTTTTTGCATTTTGTGACCTTTGGTCCCACATTTATCATTTCCCCCTCCCCCTTGTACGTGTGGTTTCTGCCTGCCAACTGAAGATACTTCATGCATCTGGCAAAAGTGGGCTCTCGCCACCAAAAGCTTATGCCAGGAGGCAGCTGTTAGTTTAGTTTTAAGGGACCACAAGGCTCATTTTTGTGCTTGTGAAAGCAACAGCAGCCTTTGCACCGCTCCTTTCCTATTTG
This sequence comes from Tiliqua scincoides, assembly GCF_035046505.1. Lineage (NCBI taxonomy): Eukaryota > Metazoa > Chordata > Lepidosauria > Squamata > Scincidae > Tiliqua > Tiliqua scincoides. Next base: position 17,898,238 of record NC_089821.1, read on the forward strand.
TATGCCTAGCAACTAACACAGCTCTCACTAAGGAAAGAGGCCAAGACTGGCTGCCATGCTTCACCGTGCCTGGAAGGGAAAAATAAAAAATGAATGTGGGCATACAGAGGTGAGCGCGTTGGGGGTGTGCAAGCAAACCCCAGGATGTCTGCATGGAAGAAGCTGATGCATGTCTGAACCAGCCCCAAGAGAATCTCTTTGGTTCGAAGAAATGATAAGCGTCCTCATCTCCTATCAGGCCTTGATCTAAACTCAAACTGGAATAAAGTTTGTTTTTCATTTAAAAAAGTGAAATAGCTACCTGCTTGCTGGTTCAGAAACAGAACTCTGATACGGAATACTCCTTTGAGCAACTTTTAATCACAAAAGGAATTAGTCTTGAGACCTAATTCTGGGAGATCGTGTGCCAGCAAAGATGCAGTTCGGATGAGGGGTACCAGCTCATTATTATGACGTGTGGTAATTGTGAGCCAATTCGGAACACTGTGCCAAGGCAACAGCTCTGCTGTGCTTAGCAATTATGCAAGCAACAGTCTCTGCTGCTAAAAGTGGCATGGTGTCAGTAGAGAATGCACTCACACAGGGCACAGATGTGAATGAGACATGGGGTGCCACCTTGTTTTAATTGATGGAACTTCTTCATCTTTAAACTTTCTGAGGAGTGGCTGTGTTAAGTCTATTGCAGCAAGTACAGCCAAGTATTTTAAAGCACTTGAAAGACTGTGCTACAATAAACCATGTTAAGCTTTCTTCTTTTGGTTTACAGGTGTGGACTCACCTGTGTAAACCAGGGGTCTCCAAACCCCGGCCCGGGGACCAGATGAGGCCCACAGCGAGCTTCTGTCTGGCCCACGGCCAGCCTCTGATCACCTGAGAGCCTCTGGCCTAGTTGACCAAACACAACCAGAGTTGTGCTTGTGGGGTGGGGGAAAGGGGGGTCCATTTAAGTGTGTGATTTATTTCTTGGACTGTGTTCGTGCTTGAAGAAATCCTGGACATTTGAGCTCATTCATTCATTCATTCATTCATTCATTTAAGTTCCATCTCTAATGTATTTATTTAAATTTTATATTTAATTTTTTTTTCTGGCCCCCGACACTGTGCCAGCTATTTGATGCGGCCCTTTGGCCAAAAAGTTTAGAGACCCCTGGTGTAAACTGTCCAAGGAGACCATGTACCTGCCTCAGTTCTTAACTGGTTCAGCATAGCCAGGGAGAATGCTTTCTCTTCTATGACTGTTCTTGTGACATCACCGGATTTTACATAAGAATGGTCCCCTAATAATGGTTACCAACTGCCCCTTCCCAGAGCCCTTGACTCCACAGTTACAACTTTCCTCCCTTTTCTTTTCCCCCTTTTGTGCAAATGCCTGCCAGATGAGGACACCTGCTAAAATAGACTGGAGTCCATTCTTGAAAGCTTCTGCTGAAATAAACTTGTGAGTCTTTACAATGCTACAAGGACTCATTGTTTTTCCCATCTTTGAAGAGTTGCATGACAGCTAGAAATGTAGCAACAGAAAGCTTTTCCCGTCCTGGCATCTGTGTGCTGGGAACAGGTTGAGTTTTTGCTTTTCTTCCTGTCATACAGCTCTTAAAGGTCTAGTAACCTTTCCAGAACAAGAGATCCATGTTAGTGAAATGGATCAGCATCAGCACTAAGAACAAGTTATTTTAGCATTATCCTAAAGCAGTGTCCCCCACAGTGCCACTTTGCATGGTCCACCTATTGGAAGTACTACTGGAAGTAACTAGCGATGATGTCATTGCCAATTACTTCCAGATCAGGAGACCAGACCCAAGGCAACAAACACCAGTAAAAGGCTCTGCCTGCCAAATCGAACCTCCTACTGCTGCTTGTTGCATTGCATTGCTGGTCACATTGCCAGGCTCTAGGGGTCTGGCAGCCCTGCAAGTACCATCGGACACTATCTCAAGTACAGCCGGTGGTATGAGTACCACTGGTTGAGAAACACTGTCCTAAAGATATGTTGGTCATTATAGTAGTTGTGTGAACCAATTCAACTGGTGTGACATAAGCACTTTATAAAGGCATTGCAACTGGCTGCATCTTGGGATGGGCAGGCACTATTTTTGTTGTATGGATGGTGGTGGAACTACGCACAAAAAGCCACTTTGTGTGTGCTACCAGAGCCATGCACATTGTTAGGCTCTGAGTGCCCAATCCTGGAAGTAAGCTCATTAAACACAGTGAAATTTGTGTTTATGGATCTAACCTGTATAGCACTGCACCGCATGTCACAATATTTGCTAAGTAGTTAAGCTTGCAGGAGTTAACCCATTTTTGCCTGGCCCACAGGTGTACATTTTTGGTCCCTGTTGCGTATATGCAGCATTGGGCAGAAATGGCTTAATTCAAGTCAAAGCTCAGCAAGGAAATTTAGAACACAGTGTGCACATTTGTAGAGTGCATTCCCCTCATTATTGAGTAACCCACATTTTCTTCCTGTGCGTTTGGGATGGAAGCAGTGCTTGCAGGACACAGAGAGGGCCCTTCAAGCATACATGAACTCCATTTCATGTTTCCCATCAACTGCCAGTAATTTCTCTGTTTAAAAAGCCCCACTGAAATATGCCCCCATTATAATTGGTTTCAGAGCCAAAATTATCCTAATTAGAGAAGTTCTGCCATCCTTATAGCTTTGACCTCCAGGAAAAGTGCTAGATAAATAGAGCTGCAAGATGTGCAAAGGACTAGAAGAGCAGAATTAAAACTGCTGTGATCAGGGAAAGTGTTGTAACATGGGGGAGCTTGGGAAATGATAGGTTCCTGGTTACAGCATTTTATTTGGTTGCATGAGTGACATGGGCATGATTAGTTGCTGTAGTGCTTTTGTGCTTTGTTTTGTCGGCATTCAAGTCTTTCACAGTCCATCAGGTTGTATGGGTGGATGAAGCTGGCATCATAACACTCTCACTGGGAAAAATGTTTTCTGGAACCCTGTAATTTTTTTTTTTTGTACTTATTTATTCCCCCTCTAATAATGGGACTGGCTGAAGAGAAGTTCAAGGGACATGGGAAGCAAAGTAGTTAGAAGAATTTAAAGCCCCAAACCACCCTGTTTCTGGAAGTAGGGGGGATGCATTCAGAGTAATGGGCATGTACTTGGAGATGCTTTAACACAGTGTTTCTCAAACTGTGGGTCATGGTCATGACCTGATTTCTAGTGTGTCCCACAGAGCCTCCAATGAAAATACAGGTGAGGGAGAGATCAGATAACTAATTGCCTCAAGCCCTGAGACTATTAAAAAATCAGATAGCTGCTAATTGCCTTGCAAACAGCTGAGCTCCTGCAGTTTGCAAGCTCTTGTAAATATAGGGAGATCACTGTCTGAGCATCTTTTTATGGTGCGTTTTTTCTCAAATGCATCAATGACAGGTAGTGGGGGCAGGTGAAGGCTTAGGGCCAAATCCTATCCAACTTTCCAGCACTGATGCAGTCACGGTGTGACCCCCAGGAAAGGGAGCAAATGTTCCCTTACCTTGAGGAGGCCTCCATGACTGCCCTTCAAATGCATGATGCAGCATACACCCTGTTGGCATGGCTGCATTGGTGCTAGGAAGTTGGATAGGCCTAATCCCTTATGTCAGTGCTTTGCAGCACTGACATAAGGGCAATGCAGCTCTGAGGTAAGGGAACAAACATTCCCTTACTTTGAGGAGGTCTTCCTGAGTGACACCCAACTGCAGAATGCAGCACATGTCCCACTGGCACCACTATGCCAGTGCTGGAAAGTTCTGACATAAAGGGTTAGAATTGTGCCCTCAGTGACATAACTAAGCCCCTCAAGCCTTGAGGCCATTCATTAGGCTGCCTCATTTTGAGAAATGGATAGGTTTTATTTACAAATAAATAAAATTGTGCTTGCAAATAAACAAACAAAAAAATAAATAAATATTATTTATTTCTAGATCATCCTTTTTAAAAGTCTTGTAAAGCTAGGTGGATCCTGATAGAGCAGTGATTTTCAACCTTTTTCATCTCATGGTACACTGACAAGGCACTAAAAATGTCAAGGCACACCATCAGGTTTTTAACAATTGACAAGGCACACCATGCTACCAGTGGGGGGCTCACAACACCCATTGTCCCTACTAATAAATGACCTTCCCCGAAATTCCTGTGGCACACCTGTGGACCACTCGTGGCACACCAATGTGCCACAGCACATTGAAAATGGCTGTGATAGAGTGTCATTTTAAAAAGTGGGTCCCGATGCTGAACACTTTGAGAATCACTGCATTAAATTTTGTTATGCGGTTTCATGTGAGCATCAGTGCTGGCCCAAAGCCAATTGGGGCAGAAGGGGGGGGTGAGACTGTTGGAGCCCTGCTCTGCCATATTCTATTCTCCATGTCATGCTGCAAAGCCCAGCATGGGGGCTCTCAAGTTTAGGATGGGGCTACCAGTCACTTCAATTGGCTCTCTAATCCTTTTCCTGCTTGCTGAGACTGAGCAGGAAGAGAACTGGGACAGCCATGTCTTTGCTGCCATCTCCTCTTTACAAAAATAACCAGGTGGGCAAGAGAAGCAGAGCATGGCAATCTGGAGCCCACCCCCCTGACCGTCAACTCTGGCACCATCTCTGAATCACCCTGTTTGAAATAAACAGGATGAATGGAGCATGCTGGGACTTGGAGTGCTGAGCATGTTCCTCTCATCCTGTTTATTTCAAGGAGGACATCTCAGAGGAAGGAGGCAGCACCAGAGCTGAAGGGGGGGGGCAGGTTCTGGAACCCTGTGCTCCACAATGCTTTGCCTTACTCCCCTCTCCTTACCCACCTAGCAGTTTCCGAAGTGGCTGGGTGGGTAACAAGGAGGAGACAGCAGGGTCTACATTCATGTGAACATGTTTGAGCTTTTTTGGAGGGGCAGGGGATATGTTAATATGGGCACTGCGACGCCCCAGTTTGTAAAGCCCTGCTTTATGGTGTCCAAATATCTGTGCAGGTGAGAACATGACCACACAGAGATGTGATCCCTGAAGGAGCCAAACCAAGGCACATCCAAGTGTCATCAGGTTTGACTTTAAGAAACCTAGGGTTGATGTTATCACTGGTCCATCTGATTGGGTAGTTTATGATCACTCAAGAACCTGTACCTGCCCTCTGATCTGGTCAGGTGCCCAGTTGGCTGGTGTATGCCAATCTGAGCAGGTAGGCTGGCTAGAGCTATTGTCCTGTGTAGTAGAAAAGCAGAAGATTCCCCTGAGGAGATAATGTGTGGTGCCCTGTGTGTCAACAGATCTGGGAAGAAAAGAGTTAACAGCAGAATTTTTGCTTGCAATGGGTGTGGTTTACAGCTGCAACCTAGTAGGGATAATGAGAACTTTGGAGATAAAGGTGAAAGAATCATTGCCAGGTGTGGGAGTGGAAAGGGAGAGGTTATGTGCAGCTGCAGGTTGAGGACTATTGAAAGGAAGAGCTCTGCAGTTTGAGCAGCTGATTGCCTTTGCATGGGTGGTGGGGTTTAGCAGTGCTCTGTGCATAACTAGGGTTGGCTATCTTTTGGATGTGGGAAGCTAATTAGCCTGCAGAGGGGACATTCTGGCTGGAACCAGACAAAGAGCAGAATAAATCTGCAAGATGACCTGTCTCTTTGGTTGTGTGTTCTCACTGCTGTGGTGTTGATTTTTTAGTGTGTGAGGGTAACTACTTTCCTGTTGAACTCTAGGGAAAGGCTTTCCTTAAGAGAAAGAGGAGAAAAAGAATGGAGCAAGGGGAACTCAATTGTCACACTGCTGTATCTTGTTTTGTGTTCTATTGTGCTTTTAAACTTTGTGAGAAAGATGATTTATTATATATACTGTGTGTGTAAAATAAATAAGAAACTTAACAAATCCTCTTAAAAACATAGCTATAGTAGCTACCTGAGAAGTTGGCAACTTTACTGTAGCAGTATGCCTGCTAATCATTGCGTTTACCCATCATGTGTAAAAGTAATCATGGTAACCTAAAACAGTTCCCTGTTTCACGAGATCACGTTGTATATCAGAATAACTGTGATTTGGTGGTTGTATGGGTTGAAAGTCAAGACATGCTGGAATAAAACCTCTGCTGATCTAATCCTAAAATGTGTAAGTATGGAAAGGGGCAGCTTCTGAATCAAAATGTCTTGTGAAATATCTGTGCCAAGTGATATAGTGAAAGCATGCTTATGTACCATTGAGATTTAGTTACTTATTTTTCCCATTCTTTACCACCCTTTTCCCAAGAAGCTCAGGGTTATGTGAATGGTTCCTCCTCTCCTTTTGTCCTTCCAACAACCCTGTGAGGTAGGTGAGGCTAAGAGAGAGTGACTGGCCCAAGGTCACCCTGGAAGCTTCATGGCTGAGTGGGGACTCAATGTATGTTCTTGCTTAGGAATAAGTTTTATTGAATTTAGTCTTTATTTCAAGTAAATATGTATAGGATTGGGCTGAAAAATCACACAAATTGCATGGATTTCAGCAAGACCAGTATACTTGCTTTCTCTGGATTGTGCCCTAGATCCAGAGTGGATGGAGTTGCTGATAGCTTGTTCTGGTTACATGTGCAGTTTCCCCTTAGACCACTGTTTCTCTAGCTGGGAGTTGGGACCCCACTATGTGGGTTGCAAACCAATTTCAGGTGGGTCCCCAATCATTTCTATGTGTTTTATTTTTGATACATTAGACTTGATGGAACCATGGTATGTGATAGCTTTTTGGGAAATGTTACAGATCCGTACTTTCAACAGGCTACTATGTATATGCTATAAACAATGATAGTCAATGGGGCTTACTCCCAGGTAAGTGTGAATTGGATTGCAGCTTTTAGGATGTTTGGGGAATTTTTGATAACTCAGCAACTGCTTGGGAGGGTTCTCCTTTATTTTAAACTTATTGTAAACTTCTCATTTGCCTGACTGGATTGATTTGATTTTGTCATATGTGAGGTGTTAAAAATGTTTCTGCTTGATGATGTCACTTCTGGCCATGACATCAGTTCCAGGTTAATGACATCACTTCTGGTGGGTCCTGAGAGTGTCATTTTAAAAAGTGGGTCCTGGTGCTAAAAAGTTTGAAGCCACTTCCCTAGACACATGTAATTGTTTTCTATTACACTTCAGAGTACCTTTTTGGGGACTTTCTGATCTTTCTCAAAACATTCATATTCCTATTTTACAGTTATGGTTGTCAATTGGATATGGGGGAAAAATTGGCCAGGCCTGTTTCTGTCCCTTTAGCAGGTGCTTGATTGGCAGCTATCAACAGAGGAAGCTTTTTATAGCATGGAACAAAGTATGAGCACCTCCTAAGTGCTGTTCAATGAGCAGATATAGTTCAAAAGTTGGTAACTTTTCAAGAGGGAACTGAGACAGAGTTTAGACTTGGTCGTGGTCTCCTGGAAGATTCATGGCTACCTTGGAATTTGAAGCCCCATCTCCTTGATCCGAAGCTAAATACTGTGTTTGAGAGGCCGAATGGGGCTCCCTGACCTGTAAACAACTGAGCAATTGCAGTGAGGAGTAGAACCTACAACGGGTCCACGAGTTGTCCCTGCTGCAGCCGTGCAGTGAAACACAAGTTGGGTGACCTTCTGAACCAAACACAGGAGAAGTGGAATATTGTAAAAAAATAAAAATAAAAATTTTGATTTTCTCCTTGAGTAATGAGTAAACAAGACATCAAAGGAGGAAAGTAAAATCACATTTCAAATGTTGGTCTTTTTTCTTCTAGTTATCCAAATCTTTGTAAGAGAATCATATACCAACAATTTTGGATGATTACAAATTCCAGGCAGGTGGCTCTGTGGTTGTAGTCTTAATTTGGAGACTTCTGTCAGATATGCATGGCACTCTATTTGTTGTGTTTTTCCACTGTTGTGCTGGAAGTTTACTTGGCTATAGAATTTCCAATGGGGTTAAGAACATAAGAACAGCCCCACTGGATCAGGCCATAGGCCCATCTAGTCCAGCTTCCTGTATCTCACAGCGGCCCACCAAATGCCCCAGGGAGCACACCAGATAGCAAGAGACCTCATCCTGGTGCCCTCCCTTGCATCTGGCAGTCTGACATAGCACATTTCTAAAATTAGGAGGTTGTACATACACAACATGGCTTGTAACCCGTAATGGATTTTCCTCCAGAAACTTGTCCAATTCCCTTTTAAAGGCATCCAGGCCAGATGCCGTCACCACATCCTGCAGCAAGGAGTTCCACAGACCTACCACATGCTGAGCAAAGAAATATTTTCTTTTGTCTGTCCTAACTCTCCCAACACTCAATTTTAGTGCATGTCCTCTGGTTCTGGTGTTATGTGAGAGTGTAATGAGCATCTCTCTATCCACTTTATTGTTCCCATGCATAATTTTGTATGTCTCAATCATGTCCCCCTTCAGGTATCTCTTTTCTAGGCTGAAGAGGTCCAAACACCGCAGCCTTTCCTCATAAGGAAGGTGCCCCAGCCCAGCAATCATCTTAGTCCTCTCTTTTGCACCTTTTCCATTTCCACTATGTCCTTTTTGAGATGTGGTGACGAGAACTGGACACAATGCTCCAAGTGTGGCCTTACCATCGATTTGTACAATGGTATTATAATATTAGCCGTTTTGTTCTCAATACCTTTTCTAATGATCCCAAGTATAGAATTGGCCTTCTTCACTGCCACCGCACACTGGGTTGACACTTTCATCGACCTGTCCACCACCACCCCAAGATCTCTCTCCTGATCTGTCACAGACAGCTCAGAACCCATCAGCCTATATGTAAAGTTTTGATTTTTTGCCCCAATGTACATGACTTTACACTTACTTACATTGAAAGGCATCTGCCATTTTGCTGACCATTCTGCCAGAGATCCCTCTGGAGCTCCTCACAATTACTTCTGGTCTTCACCACTCAAAAAACCTTGGTGTTGTCTGCAAACTTAGCCACCTCACTGCTCACCCCTGTCTCCAGGTCATTTATGAAGAGGTTGAAAAGCACTGGTCCCAGGACAGATCCTTGGGGCACACCGCTTTTCACCTCTCTCCATTGTGAAAATTGCCCATTGACACCCAGTCTCTGTTTCCTGGTCTTCAACCAGGTCTCAATCCATGAGAGGACCTGCCCTCTAGTTCTCTGACTGTGGAGTCTTCTCAGTAGCCTTTGGTGAGGGACCGTGTCGACCGCCTTCTGAAAGTCCAGATATATAATGTCCACGGGTTCTCCCACATTCACATACCTGTTGACCTTTTCAAAGAATTCTAAAAGGTTTGTGAGGCAAGACTTACCCTTACAGAAGCCATGCTGATTCTCCCTCAGCAAGGCTTGTTCGTCTATGTGTTTTGAGATTCTATCTTTGATGAGGCATTCCACCATTCTACCCAGTATAGATGTTAGGCTGACCGGCCTATAGTTTCCCGGGTCCCCGCTTTCCCTTTTTAAAGATCTGTGTGACATTTGCTATCCTCCAATCCTCTGGCACCGTGGTCGTTTTGAGGGACAAGTTGCATATTTTAGTCAAGACATCAGCAACTTCATTCTTCAATTCCTTAATAACTCTTGGGTGGATGCCATCAGGGCCCGGTGATTTATTGATCTTTAATTTATCAATGAGGTCTGAAACATCTTCTCTTTTAACCTCTATCTGACTTAATTCCTTGGTCAGGAGGGGCCATTCGGGCAGTGGTATCTGCCGGAGGTCTTCTGCCATGAAGACAGATGCAAAGAACTCATTCAATTTCTCTGCCATCTCTAAGTCTCCTTTTATCTCCCCTTTCCCTCCCTCACCATGCAGAGGGCCAACCGCTTCTCTGGCGGGTTTCCTGCTTCTAACATATTTGAAGAAGCTTTTATTATTCCCCTTAATGTTGCTGGCCATGTGTTCCTCATAGTCTCTCTTGGCCTCCCATATCACCTTCTTACATTTCTTTTGCCACAGTTTGTTCCTTTTTATTCTCCTCATTAGGGCAAGACTTCCATTTACGGAAGGAAACTTCCTTGCCCTTTATGGCGTCTCTAACTTGGCTTGTTAGCCATGTGGGCACTCTCCTGGACTTAGTCGAGTCCTTCTGTTGGGCCTCTATTACTGTTGTTTTAAACAGCCTCCACGCACTCTGGAGAGATTGGACTCTTTTTACCTTCCCTTTCAACCTCCCTCTAACCAGCCTCCTCATCTGAGGGAAGTCTGCTTGTTGGAAGTCAAGCATTTTTGTGAGAGATTTGCCCAGTATTCTTCCCCCGATGTGCATGTCGAAACAGATCACAGCATGATCACTGTTCCCCAATGGCTCAGTAACATTGACATCTCTAACCAGGTCCTGAGTACTGCACAATATTAAATCCAGAGTCACCTGTCCTCTGGTGGGCTCCATGACTAGCTGCTCTAATGCACAGTCATTTAACATGTCAAAAATTCTGGTCTCCTTTTTGTGACCAGGACACAAATTGACCCAGTCTATATGAGGATAATTGAATTCCCGCATTATTATAACCCTTTCCCTCCTTGTCACCTCCCTGATCTGTTTCCTCATTTCAAGGTCCCCTTCTGGTTTCTGGTCTGGAGGACAATAGTACGCCCCCAGTATTACATTGCTCCTCAGGCCTGGTAATTTAACCCACAGAAATTCTATGATGGAATCGGACCCGCCTTCAATCTCTGCTTTGCTGGATTCTATCCCTTCCTTAACATAAACGGCCACCCCACCTCCAACATGCCCCTTCCTGTCCCTCCTGTAGAGTTTATAGCCCGGGATTGTAGAATCCCACTGGTTCTCCGCATTCTACCAGGTTTCCGTTATGCCCACTATGTCAATGTTTTCCCTAGTCACCAGACATTCCAGTTCTCCCATCTTTGCTTGGAGACTTTGGGCATTTGCATAAAAGCATTTGTACATGGAATGCCCTAGGATGGGCTGCTTATTAGCTCCTTTATCCCTGCATCCTCTCATTGTGCCAAACCGTCTATCACATCCCATCACGCTACCATTCCCAATTTCTTCTCCGACTCTGTCTTTACCTGCTTTACCTGGGTTGCCAGCTTTAATCTGCTGCAGCAAAAACAACAAAAGAATCTTGTAGCACCTTAAAGGCTAAAGTGCTACAAGATTCTTTTTGTATGTGTGCACGTGCCAGATCATTATAATCAGACAAGCCCCTTTCAAACCACAGATTCCAAGTCTGTGCCCTCCAGGAAGAATTTAATTCTGTGACTCTGGAGTTGCTGGCACTTATTCTCCAACACACCCAATTCTCTCCCAGTATGGGAATAACAGCTGCAGAAAAACGCATCTGGGTTCGCACTTTTCCTGCCTGAGCTGGGTGTTGTAATGTAAGCAAAATGGGGCTTTGGCCACTGTGAATCTTTTGCTGGCATTTTCAGTCCACAGTACCCAAAGAGCAGAACAGAAGGCAGGGAGTGATCTGGAGAATTTCACATTATACGTGTGTAAATGTGACGAACAACGGGGTGTTACTGTGAAATTGTGAGTCACTGACGCCTCTGGGAAGCTGCTCTTCAGGCAACTCCTTTTGGATATGTGGTTATCCAATTATTTATATGCTGCATACTAGTTGTTTTTTCATATACCTCTTAATGCTACAGGTTAGTTACATTGCTTGCAAGCTTTCAGGAGATATTAACATTAAACCGACTCATCTTTGTTCACTCAGGAGGGAATCCTATTTCCGGCATCACCAATTTTCTCAAGCCTGCTTAGCCTTGCTTACGATGAGAAATCCCACTGCAGGTGTGAAGCTGTTCATGTTTTACTAGTGGATCAAGGTCTAGTGATATTGGAACTGCAGCAGTGGAAATCAGAAGGCTCACTTAGCAGCCTGTTGGTCTTGTTAATTTCAAAGGTTTCACAAACATTGAATCTTGAAATAAATGTTAAAAGCCTAGCTGCCTAAATGATGTTGACAACTTGTTGATGTTGACAATGATGTTGATACCTTCTTTCCTAGTATCGGATGTGTGGGCTTGGCTGTAGTTTTACAGTAGTGAGGAAATATACTCCGCACATGATCAAGGTCCTCTCCATTAAATTATGCAGTAGATCAGGGGTGCTCAATAGGTGGATCACGATCTACTGGTAGATCGCGAGGCAAAATGAGTAGATCGCGGAGTGCCGACCCCCCCTTCAGGTGCCTCTGGGAGGAAACGCCGGGAGTAAGGCCCATTGTACTCAATGGGGCTTACTCCCAGGTAAGTGTGGCTAGGATTGCAGCCTCACAGCCTAATCCTAGGCATGTCTAGTCAGGAGTAAGTCCTATTATACTCAGTGGGGCTCAAGGTACACCAACATACATTGTACACATAAATGTTATATGTTATGATGGCGCGAACATTGTAAAAAAAACTCTGGTAGATCTCCGGGCCTTGCTGGGTTTCAAAGTAGCTCTCGGGTCAAAAAAGTGTGAGCACCCCTGCAGTAGATGGATAGAGTAGATAGATGCTCTTTTCCCTCTCACATAACACCATAACTAGGGGACATCCACTAAAATTAGGTGTTGGGTTTGGACAAACAAAAGAAAATATTTCTTTACCCAGAATGTAATTAGTCTGTGGAACTCCTTGCCACAGGAAGTAGTGATGGCATCTTGCCTAGATGCCTTTAAGAGGGGAATGGACAAATTTCTGGAGGAAAAGTCCATCACAGGTCACAAGCCATGGTAGGTATGTACAAGCTCCTGGATTTAGAGAGAGGCTAACTCAGGTTGCCAGATGCAAGGGGAGGGGGGCACCAGGATGGAAGTTGTGTTGTGTGCTCCCTGACAGCCCAATCCTATGCATGTCTACTCAGAAGAAAGTCCTATTAGAGTCAAAGGAGGTCAAAGGGCAGGAGGTCTGGTCTAGAGGGTAGAGCCTCCGTTGCCTGAAGATAACAGCTGAAGGTCGCCAGTTCGAGGCCACCGGCACCCTGAATGGCAAGACCTTGAAGCAGCTGACAAGCCGAGCCGAGTTTTTCCATCTGCTCTTTGGCCGCCCTTCAAGTGAGATATGAAGGATTGTCAACTTGCATGGGAGGAAACTGGAGGCCAGAATGTGATACCAGATCATAAAAGGATCCATCTGAAATGTTGTAGTTCTTGAAAGTCAGAACCTTCTTCAATTGTAAAAATCCCTATAGAGATTTAGGATAGCCTGCCTGTGTAAACCGCCTTGAAATAAAGTCTGAGAAATCTGAAGACCATGAAAGGTGGTATATAAATACCTGTATTATTATTTATTATTAAAGGGGCTTACTCCCAGGAAAGTGTGGCTAGGATTGGGCTGAAGCATTTGGTGGGCCACTGTGAAATACAGCAAGCTGGACTAGATGGGCCTTTGACCTGATCCAGAGGGGCTCTTCTTATGTTCTTAAGGCATATCTTCCAGGGATGAGGGCCCAGTCCTAGCTAACTTCTGAGTGCTGATGCAGCCCAGGGTAAGGGAGCAAACTTTCTCTCACTTTGAGGCGGCCTCTGTGACTGCCCCTTCCCCCTGCACAATGCCCTGTAGACACGGCCGCATCAGTGCTGGAAAGTTGTGTAGGAGTGGGCCCTGAGTTTGATCATTAAATTTCTGGGACTGGGTTATAGGGACTAAGCCTATCAATGAGCCCCAATTCATATAACGGCCTTCTCCTTTCTTCCCTTCAGATCACCTGTGTTTGTTCCATTCCTTGGTCAGTTTTATCTGAGAGTCAGACAGTGGGCTGCCTGAGAACTGGTTAGTTTCTTACTCACTGGGTGGTACCCTTTGTATGGGATGGAAGCATAACCCAGCATGCTGCTGCCTGCCAATGGAGCGCGCTTTCATTGTGGTACTGCATAATTCCAGAGTTGCTTTGGACAGGTAGGTGGTAGGGATTGCTTATGGCTGGATTAGTCTGTCACACCCCTGTACATATTTGGTGTTGTACCCACATTTGCAGAGACTGAGGCTGCAGCCCTATGCAAGCTTTCCTGAGAGTAAACCCCATTGAAAATAATGAGACTTACTTCTGAGTTGACAAGCATAGGTATGTGCTCTGTGTGATGTTTGTTGATGAATGAAAGAATAATAGCTGCATCAGTTGATGTATAAGATTACCAGGCTCTTTGACAGAAGTTATCTGAAGAATGGAATTCTTGTACGAGTGTTTAATCTTGAGACTATTTCTAGCTAGACTGTAGTAATGGTTGCTAATAAAGAGAAACCTATATTGTGTTAAGTATGCTAGACGTCTCCCTCCCCCCTCCTACAATGTAATTCACAACAATGTAATTTCCAAAACAATTGAGTTTCAGAGAAGATGCATACAACTCTTTTGTTTTTAACAAAAAGTGAAGATAAGGAGCTTTGCTTACATTGGCTGAGAACTGCTGGGATCATAAAGGGGGAGAGATCCTTGAGAGGAGAAAGCAGAGACCTAAGAAGGTCTAGGAAAGAAGGATTGGGCAGTGGTGATCCTGGCCTTGATACTGCCTGGGGCCACAACTGCTCTCCCACTGGCTGGGCTGCTGTGCACTCCCCACTGGCGGGGCTGCCACCTCCCTGCCTCCCTTCCGGAGGCCCGGGGAGACTGTGCACAGCCTCCCTGGCCCTCTGAAGGCCTTGTAAAGCCCTCGGAGGGCTGAAAACCATCACTTCCAGTTTCATTGAGGAAATCAGTTTAAGCCCTTAAAAGGCCTTCTGAAGCCATGAAAACGTCACTTCCTGTTTCATCTGTGAAAGGAGAAACAGATGGTCTTCAGCCCTCTGAGGGCTTTACAAGGACTTTGGAGGGACAGGGAGGCAGTGCCCTCAGAACACCTCTGGGCTAAAGGCCCTCGGGGAAGCCCTCAGATCAGTGCATCGGCTGACTGAGTGCTGCGGCAGGCAATGTGGATGGCGGTGTGATGCTGACCCTCCAACCCTGGGGCATTTGTTCCTCTTGCTCCCCCTGGTACATGCCATTGGGATTGGGAGTAGTACAGGGAATGAGAAGTATGCAGACTCCCCAGTCCCTATCCTACATGTAGGAAGCATGATGAGGTCAAATTGAGCCATATGAATTGAACCACACTGACATAAAATGGCAATCTGGTCAGCCCCCACTCCCTTGATATGGTTCACACATGCATCCAGCCAATTTTCTCCAATCAATTACTGTCATGCAGTAGTGTAAACAGACGAGGGAGGCAGCGCAATAAGTACAGCAGGTGCTGCAACATGCTGTGTAAGTGGCCCCCTCCCACTCACTGTTGGAGTCACTGGGGGCAGTGATGGAACAGGGGCAGGGGACTGTGAAACAGGGTGGATAAGAGGGAAGGGCAGATCTGGTCTGGGAAAGGGGTGGGTTTTGCAGGAGCTCAGTCCTAGCCCCCTTCCTGGACCTGATCCTGTGGCACGGGTCCATGAGGACCTGAGCCAGTCCTCATGCTAGTGCATGTTCGAATATGCCGCTCTGCTGTGGCTTACCTTTGGGTAAGGGACTGAATGTTCCCTTACCCAGAGGAGACCTCTATAACTGCCCCCCCCCAGTGCAAAGGTAGGCAAGACACACAAGCTGACTATTAATCCCAGTTCGATTCTGTGCTCGGGATCAACCACTGGCCTGTAAATACGTAGGAAAGAATAGGATTGGGCTGTAAGATTTAGTCTGACATCACCAAAACAGTTGTTCATACTCTTATCATGTGTCACCTTTATTATTGTCATGTTCTTTTCATCAGCTTTGCTTGATATCATTTCCAGCTGCTTATTTCTGTTAGGAAAGCTGCTCCACAGCTTATTTTCTGCTCTTAGCACTTTGGCCATATAATGCCACTGTGTTGTGAGCTTCATTGGCTGGTGTTCATTGTTTGTACTGCATTTAACATTCTACATCTCATCTCTAGATCATGTCGCTCACTTGCTCCCCCTTTTACCTCTTCTGCTGCATGTTCTTTCCCCACTATCCTCTTGTTCTAGTACTTAACACCTGGTTAAGCTATACCTGTTCTTTGCCCATTCCCTATTATCAGTTCTTCTTTGGCGGGGCTGGCCAGGTTGAGCACTAACTGAGGAGCACCCATCAGAGGGCCCACCTAGCCAGACTTATCCCTGAATCAAGGGGTTCAGTGCCCAGGGGGTGTTGTGGTGTCTTTTGCTGCAGGACTCCTGGCAACCTGGTGCCAGTGCTAGTCTTTGAAATTCTCTTTCTACTGATACTCATCCTCCTGCTTCTTTGTCTGTTTGAACAACTTCTCAAAACTTATTTCTTCCCTTAGGCTTTTCAAGTCTTTTTCTGTTACTCTCCTTTGCTAAGTATTATAAGCTGCCTGTCCATCTCAGGAGGCAGGAGGTCTGGTCTAGAGGGTAGAGCCTCCATTTGCCTGAAGATAACATCCACAAGGTTGCCAGTTCGAGGCCACCGGCACCGTGCGATCTTGAAGCAGCTGACAAGCTGAGCCGAGTGTGGGAGGATGGAGGCCAGAATGTGAAACCAGATCAGAAAGAAACATCTGAATGTTGTGGTTCTTGAAAGACAGAACCTTCTTTCAATTGTAAAAATCCCTATGGGGATTTAAATAGCCTGCCTATGTAAACTGCCTTGAATAAAATCTTGAATAAAGACAAAGAAAGGCGGTATATAAATACCTGTATTAATTAATCTCAGTCCCTTATCCTCACATGATTTCTGTGATCGCAGCAGTACTTTTTGGAACTGCAGTGATTCCTAAGATTACTTACTGCATGGATGTTTGGGCAGATCACATATGATGCGTCTCCAAGAGAGCGACCAAAATGTTTACAGGGCTGGAGCACCTCCCTTATGAGGAAAGGCTGCAGCGTTTTGGGCAATTCAGTCTAGAAAAAAGGTGCCTGAGGGGGATGTGATTGAGATATACAAAATTATGCAGCGGATGGATACAGTGGATAGAGGGATGTTCTTTTCCCTCTCACACAACACCAGAACCAAGGGATACCCACTAAAATTGAGTGTTGGGAGAGTTAGGATAGACAAAAGAGAATATTTTTTTACCCAGCCTTAGTCTGCAGAAGCCTGCAGGATGTGGTGATGACATCAGGCCTAGATGCCCCTAAAGGGGATAGGACAGATTTCCGGAGGAAAAGTCCATCACAGGTTAGAAGCCATGCAACCTCCTGGTTTTGGGAGTAGGCTACCGCAGAATGCCAGATGCAAGGGAGAGCACCTGGATAAAGGTCTCTGTTATCTTGTGTGCTCCCTGAGGTATCTGGTGGGCCACTGTGAGATACAGGAAGCTGGGCTAGATGGGCCTTTTGTTATTGTGACTATATGCATGACCACATTTGGGAGCAGTTCTGTGGAAGGAGGGGAGAGGATATATGTACTGTCTGTCATGGCTGGAATTAACTTTTCTTGCTTGTATGCATTCAGCCTCTTCTCCTTCTCAGCTATTTTTGTCACCTCTATAATGGAATTTCTGGCTCTTGAAAAGGCTGCATTCCTATCCATACTTACCTGGGAGTAAGCCTCATTGACTACAATGGGACTTACTTCTGAGTAGCTATGCATAAGATTGGACTCTGAGAGTCCAAACTGATCCGACTTTCCAGTGCTGGTGCAGCCACAATGGAAACGTGAGGAAAGGGAACAAATGTTCCCTGATTTGGAGGATTCAAATGATTGCCCCCTCACTGCAGGATGCAGTGTATGCCCTATTGGCACAGCTGCACTGGTGCTGGAGAATTGGATAGGATTTGGCCTTGAGGCAGGTTGGCTCAACAATTCTTTAAAATTTTAAATATTTTTTAATTGGAATGTATTCTCCTTGTTTGCTCCTGTACTCCTTTTGCTGTTTTCTTAAATTATTTCTGGTCTGCCTCTGCTGAGCTTGGACTGAATGGACATGGCTGTGTGATTTGCGATGTTGAACCTGCATGTAGAGGCTGCAGCTCAAAAACAGACCAACTGTGTGTTATGTGCAGTGGAGCCCCAGTGCCATTTCTTGAAGCCTATAACAGCTGGAGCAGTGGAGAACAAAGACTGCCAAAGTGCCAGAGAGGAGAGGGGATATTTAACCCTTTCTTTCTCTTTTACTGTTAATTGTCCAAATCCAAAAGATTTTTCTCCTGTGGAGTTACTGGTACATGCTTGGCAGGGGTTGGATTTAGACTGGAGAAATATTAGATAGGAAAAGCGTTAACCCTTGCTTCTCTTCTCTAAATTCCTCTCTCCCAAAGCTGCTGCTCTTGTTAAGATACAGTGCCAGAACCCACAGTATATAGCATGTATCTAGCCTCAGAGGTTTTATTTTTATCTGAGTTCACAGAGACCTCTGTGTTTTCACTCTTTTAGAGCTCTTGTCCTGCAGAAGTACACTCAGTGCTGTGTTATGTGAACAACAAACGGCACTGACCGCAGGATGAAGATTCAATCAATTAAATTAAATGAGGACTCCTTCACTTCCTGTATATTAGCACCGCGATGCTCAAAGAAAGCTGTACAGCTGGCAGTGGTGTGTTTTATCTTTCAATCAGCAGGTGGTAACAATATAAAACAAAACTTTATACGGTTCTCCTTCTTGCACAAGGGCAATGAGCCCGCATTGGTAGCATATCAGGAGCAAGGCTAGTACAAGGTTTCCCTAGAAGGCCTTGAAGTCAGATATTAAAACAACTAAAAACACATGATAATGACCAAAGTCACTATGGCCTAACATTTTTGGCAAGTGTGTCATGCACTCTGAACTAGTGACACTGTAGTGTGAGTGTGCATATGCATTTGTAAACCTACGAACCATCCCTTGATTTGGTTTTGCTGCTGATCAACTATGCCATAGCCACATGCTCTATAATGGGCTGTCCTGAACATATGAAGCTGCCTTATGTATTGAGTCAGGCTGTTGATCCATCTCTAGATCTGTATTGTCTGCACTGACAGCTAGCAGCTCTCCAGGGTTCCCTGCTCTACCTGGAGATGCCAGAGATTGAACCTGACACCTTTTGTACACAAAGGTGCACAGACCTGGGTACCATGGACCCGATGTCCTGTTCCTGCCAATGCATACCATACCCTACTGTCTATGCCACCTGTACTGTAGGTTGGTCACTTATGGCCTCAGTGATCAGGATGAAATACTGTGACTACTACCTAGGATGTTATGCTAGCATATTTGCAAAGGTCAGTGTTACTAAGCCAGGAAAAGCCACCATTTCCAGATGTAGTATGACACAGCCCAGATGTGAGAAGAGATGTGCTCGGATGGGATATCCATGGTGACAACTACTTTGTACACCATCCTAATATGTGGCAAATATTTGAAAGCAGTGTGTCCATTCTTGCAGATCATTGCTGGCTTTCTACTTCAGCTCCTGGTGCATCTCTGTTGCTCCAGTGTTCTTGCCTTATCTGCTATGGTAACAATCACAGCTGGGAGATCTAGCACTAGTTCAGGCCAATGTAAGTTATACATTCATGTTACACATCTAGCTGAAGTAGGCACAGCTTTAAGCATCATGTGTGAAAATTCCCTTAGGCTGCAATCTTATGCACACTTAGAGTAAGCCCCACTGAACACAATGGGATTTGCCCCTGAATAAACATGCATAGGGTTTGGCTTAGGGTTGCCAGTCCTCCAGGAATCATCTTCAGGTGACTACTGAAAGCAACTCTAGAGAGTTAACAGGACTTTCCAACATTACATCAGGTTGGAAAATAAATCTCCAAAAATAGCTTCAATCAGAGTTGGCAGTGTTAATTTGCCTGCATGTGTAATGTGTAATCATATGATGTCTTGGTGCATGGGGACTCTCTTTCAAATGTTCTAATCTCGACTTGTAACATCTGAAAATTTAAAAAAATCATGATCTAATTATCAGTTTGTTCTCAGTTGAGAGCTGGAATAGCATAGTGGTGAAGAGACTTCCTCCTGGTTCAAATCTCACTCTTCCAGCAACTCCCTAGGGATGCAATCTTAAACACACTTAACTAGAAGTAAGTCCCATTTAACCCAATAGGGCTTACTTCAGAGTAGATATGCAGAGGCTAGTCATGCAAGTGGCCTTAACCCATTTTTTGCTCAGCCCACAGGTGTACACATTTGGTCCCTGTGGCATATATGCATATACGTTGCATATACGCAACAGGACCAAATGTGTACATCTGTGGCAAAAATAGGTTAAGCAAGCTGCTCCCTCTCAGCCTTGGCTCCTCAGCTGCGATACGAGGACAGTAATACCTTAGAAGGTTGTTGTAAAAACTCAATTGAGATCATTCATATGAAGTGCTTTGTGCACTCAGAAAATGCTATATAAGTGCTTGTTGTTGTTGGCAACCTTCAGTCTCAAAAGACTATGATATCACGCTCTGAAAGGTGGTTCTGGAACAGCGTCTAGTGTGGCTGAAAAGGCCAATTCGGGAGTGACAATCCCTTCCACACTGGGAGCAAGTGCAGTCTGTCCCTGGTCTGTCTCCCTGGCTATGGACCTTCTTTCTTTGCCTCTTTGCCTCAGACTGTTGGCCAAGTGTCTCTTCAAACTGGGAAAGGCCATGCTGCACAACCTGCCTCCAAGCAGGCCGCTCAGAGGCCAGGGTTTCCCACTTGTTGAGGTCCACTCCTAAGGCCTTCAGATCCCTCTTGCAGATGTCCTTGTATTGCAGCTGTGGTCTACCTGTAGGGCGCTTTCCTTGCACGAGTTCTCCAAAGAGGAGATCCTTTGGGATCCGGCCATCATCCATTCTCACGACATGACCGAGCCAACGCAGGCGTCTCTGTTTCAGCAGTGCATACATGCTAGGGATTCCAGCACGTTCCAGGACTGTGTTGTTTGGAACTTTGTCCTGCCAGGTGATGCTGAGAATGCGTCGGAGGCAGCGCATGTGGAAAACGTTCAGTTTCCTCTCCTGTTGTGAGCGAAGAGTCCATGTCTCGCTGCAGTACAGAAGTGTACTCAGGACGCAAGCTCTGTAGACCTGGATCTTGGTGTGTTCCGTCAGCTTCTTGTTGGACCAGACTCTGTTTGTGAGTCTGGAAAATGTGTATAAGTTGTGTATAAGTGCTAAGTATTAGTATTAATTACAATGATGCAAAGATATAAAAGCTTTCAATGGTGTATCCTACAGCGTTCCATTCATTTCAGTGGGCGTAGTTGTCCACTGCACAGGGTTGGGCTGCCAGGCTACAGTCCTATGTGAGTCCCACTTAACTCAGAGGAGCAGAAGAGAGGGTTGCGTGTACTATTGATTTCATGGGAAGGGAACAACAGTGAATGGACTAGGGTTGGACTAGATGACCTTTCAGAACCCTTCCAACTCTATGATTCTGTGTAATAATGGGCTGCCAATACTATTTGGAGAGGTATCACCCTCAAATATCTTTCTAGCATCTTCTGTTGCGCTTTTATCCCAAAAGTACATGACTCTAAAACAGGGGTCTCTAAACTTTTAGACCAAAGAGCCACATCAAATATCTGGCATGGTGTTGAGGGCTGGAAAAATAAATTTTAAATATAAAATTTAAATAAATACATTAGAAAGCCTAAGGCCTTCAGATGGCCCAAAAACATCACTTCTGGTTTTTCAGGAAAACCAGGAAGTGAATGCTTTTAGGCCTTTAGAAGACATTCTGAGGGGAGGCGCGTGGTCCTCCGGCCCTCAGAACACCCTGAAGATGCAACTGGAGCACAGCTCCGGTCACAATTGGCTGAGCAGACCAGAGGCTTGCCATAGGCCAGATAGAGGATTGTTGTGGGCTGCATCTGGCCTCCAGGCTGGGGGTTGGAGACCCTTGCTCGAAGCTTAGGAAATAACAATGGTATTTAATTTTACCTCATACTTAGATGTGCTTCACGTTGTCTGGAATTTTCTCCGAGTTATTAGACAAGGAGAAAACCATCACCTGGTTTTCTTATGTTTGGCTTACTTCCTTGGATCATTTGAGCACCTTGCCGTGTGTGTGTGTGTGTGTGTGTGTGTGTGTGTTTAAAACATGAGGGCTAGAAGCTTATTTTTGGGGGGGAAATGTTGAAATGAAAATATCATCAACTGGCTTTGGAAGGAATATTGAGACCTGGTTCTTTTCTAACAACACTGGATGACTTGGTAGTTATGTGGCTCTGCATTTGAAAAGGGGATTAGTCTGTTTTCTTATCTCCAGAGTCCACCACCTGTGCAGATCATGCTAAACCATCTCTGCTGGAGATGACCTATCTTTGGCACTCCCTTTAAAGATCTTCTTGACAAGCAGGTATTTGCCTTTTGGAGGAGGTGCATTGCACCAACTCATTACAAAGGCTCTTAAAAAACCTTTCATATCCTGTTTTATTGTTGTAGCAAGCATTGTCTATAGGCAGTGCTTTAACCTCAAATTTGATGGAACCCCGCAATAATCCTATTGCACGTGCCAGCATAACAAGAAAAAATTATCCAGCATCGTAGTTCAAACTAGCCAGTAAAATACAAATCTCATAATATCTTTAACACAAATATATATGTGAATATAAATGGTGTCTTATTAGTTTTTGAAAATAAGTTATCTAAAAACAAACAAAATTGTGTGTCAGCTCCTGAGCTTTATTTTCTTTTGAGACTTGGATCCCTGGACAAAAGATTTATCACTTGCTAGGAAACATCTGAGGGTGATGTCTCTTGGCACAATATTGGCAGCAGATCACTGCACAAGAACTCTTTTTCATAGTGTCAAATGTTACTTCTCTTACTTTTTTTTCAGCTGAGTTTATCTTTTAGCTCAAAGCCTAGGCCTCATTCAGTCTTCTAAATAACCTTGGAGGTCTATTTGCACTGGTCCGTAATGGAAACCAGGAGGGATGCGGTCCCCTCCTCCAGGTGTATGCTTAACTGTGGTTTTTCTTTCTTCACTGGCTGGGCATTTTCTTCTTCAGAATGAATCTGGGGGGTCGATCTAGTTTTCCTTTCCCTATTATTTACTTTCTGGTTTTGTTTTTCATTGCAAGCTTATCCACCAAATGCACTTTTGGGCTCTTCTGTCTCCTGGTATGTCTTCAAGGTTAACCATTGCTAAGCAACCACCACACAAAGTTCAAGGCTGGTCAGCCGACTGCAATGCTTTTCCCAGGTTATCTCTGATATGAAGTTGAGGGCGTTTGGAGCTGGGAGGGGGAAGGCACTCCGCTGCAGAAGGGGGAGAAACGTGTGCTGGGCTGCCACTCTGACTTGCTGCAAGGCTCCGGCCAGAAAATGGATTTCAATTCCATCTGAACGGTTCTCTTCCTTGGTAATGGAATGGCACACCTGAGCTCTGTCCCCATCATATTAATTCCACCTCTGCTAAACTTGCCCAGTCAATTAGCCGTGTCTGTCTCCTGCTCCAGCAACCACATGTGACTCTTCTGGAGCAGAAGCAGCTGCTGTTACTGGGCTTTGGCAAACTCACTGTAGCAGCCTCCATGACTGGGGTTATCAATCAAGGCCTGTCAGGTTTCTCTTTCAGAACAGTCTATCTTTGGGGTTTGGCTTCTTTTTTTCTTTTTGTTCCTTTCGTTCTTCCTTATATATATGATGCTGAACCCTTAGTTGTTGTCTATCACAGGAAGATTGGACTAACATTTATCTGATTTGGTCTGCATGTGTTTTTAGCAAACTTCCAGATCATATAGTCGCTGGTATTTTTCACGCTTTGCTCTTTTCCACATTCTCTTCTGGCTTTGTAGTGGGCTGGTCTTATAAGCCAAGCCTGGATGATTGTACTATAGAATGTCACATGGGTCCCAATGCTATCCAACTTTCCAGCACTAATGCCACCATGCCAATGGGGTGTGCACTGCATTCTGCACTGGGGGCAATCATGGGGGCCCCCTCAAGGTAAGGGAGTATTTGTTCCCTTATTGCGGGGCTGCGTTGCAACTGCATCAGTGCTGGAAAGTTGAATAGGATTGGCCTTTATTCATTTGACACATGTATGGATATGAATGTGTGTAGAGAGTAAGAGCATCCCATATGTTTATGCAAAAGGCAGAGTCAATGCATGTACACTTTATATACCCTTCAGAGACTGGCAAGTTTGGACTTATAAAGGTGCTTGTTTCTGGTAAAATAGGATTACTGAACACAATGGGCTTTCTTCTGAGTAAAATAAGTAACAGTTTTCAAACACCTCTACCTATAGCAAAACAACTTATAAAGGGGAACTTTCCTCTATGAGAGAGAATGTAAATAGGGATTAATGGAGACAGTACATAATCCATGCCCTTCATTAGACTTAAAAGGGGGGGCATTTTCGCCATAAGAACATGGCAAAAGTTAAGGACGGGGATGGTAGAGAGTGACATGCAGTCCTGAACTTGTGACATGAGTTGAGAACTTCATTCAAGTTCTGCCACTAGGGAGGCAGTGGGTTAATGGGAGATAGTTTGGGCCCATTCTTAGCCTCCCCCTGAAGTTCCATCCTCTTCTTTCACTGTAGGGGCAGATCTTGTACGCCAAGCCAGGCAAGCAGACAGCCTCACACTCCAAAGAATCCTGTCCATATCCTAAGGTTATGGACAAGGTTATGGACTGAAAAGGTTATGGGCTGAAAAGAATCCAAAGCAACAGGACCAACAGACATTAGAACATTGACAGAAACTCTTAATGTAGAGTCCAAATTGTAGTAGATGCGAGCAATTTTTATCTGCCAAGTGCCTAGCAAATTTGTCACAGCAAGCAACCATGTGTTCCTCCTTATTCCCCTGAGGGGCCAGATGGAGCAGGCCCTGAAAAACATGGAATAATTCAGTTGGACAGCTCTCAGCAGATGAAAAGGTGGCAAAGAAAAATACCTTCTTTGCTGCCATCAATGCCATGGAATTGGCTCTAATACAGCTCTAGTCTAACCCATGTTCTGTCCGATTTGGCACAAGCTTTCTGCCATCATTGCTCAAGATGTCTTCTTAGTCACAGCTCCTCAGTAAACCAAGTAGCTGCCTTAGCTCTGTGACAAGGCAGAAGTTGCTCAGGAGTGTACTGATCACAACTCTGGTCATTTCTTCATTCCAAAGGTTGACTAGGACTTTGGATGAGTCGCTGGCCCTGGCAGTGGGAAAATTTGCCAGGGCTCTCCAGAATTTTTCAGGATCCATCAGACCATACAATTTGGTCTCCAGCCTCTTTGAAGGTAGGGGCCACAATTAGCCTACACCCTACCGGGAAGTGATAATCTTAATCTTCTCCAAATCCAGATCATTATCCATTTGCTACAGCTACCACATTTTCCAGACTCACAAAGAGAGTCTGGTCCAACAAGAAGCTGACGGAACATACCAAGATCCAGGTCTACAGAGCTTGCGTCCTGAGTACACTTCTGTACTGCAGCGAGTCATGGACTCTTCGCTCACAACAGGAGAGGAAACTGAACGCTTTCCACATGCGCTGCCTCCGACGCATTCTCGGCATCACCTGGCAGGACAAAGTTCCAAACAACACAGTCCTGGAACGTGCTGGAATCCCTAGCATGTATGCACTGCTGAAACAGAGACGCCTGCGTTGGCTTGGTCATGTCGTGAGAATGGATGATGGCCGGATCCCAAAGGATCTCCTCTATGGAGAACTCGTGCAAGGAAAGCGCCCTACAGGTAGACCACAGCTGCGATACAAGGACATCTGCAAGAGGGATCTGAAGGCCTTAGGAGTGGACCTCAACAAGTGGGAAACCCTGGCCTCTGAGCGGCCTGCTTGGAGGCAGGTTGTGCAGCATGGCCTTTCCCAGTTTGAAGAGACACTTAGACAACAGTCTGAGGCAAAGAGGCAAAGAAGGAAGGCCCATAGCCAGGGAGACAGACCAGGGACAGACTGCACTTGCTCCCAGTGTGGAAGGGATTGTCACTCCCGGATTGGCCTTTTCAGCCACACTAGACGCTGTGCCAGAA
Source organism: Tiliqua scincoides (assembly GCF_035046505.1). Lineage (NCBI taxonomy): Eukaryota > Metazoa > Chordata > Lepidosauria > Squamata > Scincidae > Tiliqua > Tiliqua scincoides. Next base: position 17,923,999 of record NC_089821.1, read on the forward strand.
CCACCTTTCAGAGCGTGATACCATAGTCTTTCGAGACTGAAGGTTGCCAATACTACTATACTATTGCCAATACTATCCATTTGTCCAGCAGTAAACACCAGGTTCACTCTGTGCCTTGCTATAAGCTTGGAGACTGAAATAAACTGAGACTTGTCCATGGTGGTCATGAAATCTTGAACTGCATCTATCCTGGGGGTGCCAGTGTGAAGTCCACCAAGACCAACAACCGGTAGCACTCCAGTGTAATGCCTGAGATCACCCTGTCAGCTCATGCAGGGAGACTGACAAGATGGGTGGTACACCCACATAATCCCAATCCTATCTTGCCCATTCAATATAATACAGGCGCATTCAAATTCAGTGGACCACTCGACAGGGTAAGGTGGATGACCTACCAATACTCTATTGCAGGGGTGCTCACACTTTTTTGGCTCGAGAGCTACTTTGAAACCCAGCAAGGCCCGGAGATCTACCAGAGTTTTTTTTACAATGTTCGCGCCATCATAACATATAACATTTATGTGTACAATGTATGTTGGTGTACCTTGAGCCCCACTGAGTATAACAGGACTTACTCCTGACTAGACATGCCTAGGATTAGGCTGTGAGGCTGCAATCCTAGCCACACTTACCTGGGAGTAAGCCCCATTGAGTACAATGGGCCTTACTCCCGGCGTTTCCTCCCAGAGGCACCTGAAGGGGGGGTCGGCACTCCGCGATCTACTCATTTTGTCTCGCGATATACCGGTAGATCGCGATCCACCTATTGAGCACCCCTGCTCTATTGTGACCCACTTCCCCATCCCTTTAGCTGTGGCTGCAGCAACACCTGGAAAACTGGCAGACAAACCTGGGGGAAACCAACCCTGCCAGCTCATCCAGCCAGGTCTCGGTAAAGCAAGCTAGGTCAGCACCTTCCTCCAGGATCAAATCCTGGATCAGGCTGGTCTTATTATTCACTGACCTCATTCTTACCTTTAAAGCCCTAAATCGCTTGGTTCCTGATTATCTAGGAGAACACGCATCTCCTGCATGAGCTCCCTGGTACCTAGGGTGGTCTTAACGAGGCTTCATTCCAAATTCCATCCTATAGGGAAGCTACATTGATTAATTAGTTATTTAATTTATATTCTGCTTGTTAGCCTCCATGAGGTGTAGCCTAGGTGCTTCTCTGAGGAAGCACCTATATTGTGAAACTCTCTGTTCAGGGAAATCTGTACAGCCTTCTCCCTGTTAAGCTTCCAGAAAGAGGGAATAGCTTCTTTGTTTCAGTTGGCTCTTGAAAATTGTCTGCTTTCTTTTATGTTTATTACTTGGTTTATGTTATGTTGCTATGGATTCTTTTTCAGTTTGTAAACTGCTCTTGAAATCTATATAAAAAGCAGTATATTAATTATTTATAAATAAATTAAATAAAAATAAATATAAAATATATTTATAAATATAAATAATATACATATTATTAATTAAATACATAGATTTCATGGTTTGTTGACAAATCTAACTCTGAATGGTCTTACGTCACATTAATATTGGACACAAAATGGTACGAAAATACATGTGAACATGAATCGTATATTAACATGAACATGGATATGCATGTGAACATGCACTGTAGCTGAGCGGGGAAACACCCTTTCTTCCTTTCTGAGCTTTGTTGGGGCTAACCTTTCTCTCACCCCCACTCCCACTCCACTCCACCTCCACCGTTGACAGCTGCTTCCTATAGGCTTGTTATCTTTTTGTGTGGCAGGGCTCCTGTGTCCTTTAAAGCTATATAATGGGCATATATTCAGTAGCTGCTATTCTCCCATTTCTTAACATTAATTTTTTGAAAAGTTTCAGCAGTTGCACGTGAGAGTGCAAAGTTGGTTTTTTAAAAGTATGACAAAGACCATGTTGGAAAGGAGCTATCGCATTATGAACTAGAAAAATGCCCACAGGTTACAGTGGGTGGTATGTGTAGTGGAGAGATTGCATATTGTATATCTGAAGAGCGCAGTGTGTCAGTGCACATGGTAACTTCCTGAAGGATAGCTGTCATTGAGGGCCTAGCCACTAACCTATGCTGGAACAGGCAGGCCAACTGTATTCAGCACAGTTTTGAAGGTGGATGGAGCACAACTCTAAGTAAGGGGACTTATGTCTCCTTACTCTGAGTAATGCCCCAGCCACCGCAATGGGGCTACTTGGATCTGCGCCAGCAAAATTGCTGGCGCAGATCTGAGCATCCAGGTGTAATGCCAGGCTGCTCAGGGGGTGGGTGGGTTAGGATTCATTCTAAGTGCTGGAGGGGATTTCCACCCCCCCCTCCTGGGCCCGGTCCATCAACTGGTCTGCCCGCCGTAAGTGCTCCCCCACCCCAAACACCCCAGTTCCACCCTCCCCAACCCCTCATGCCAGCCGCCCTCAGTTGGCACAACCTTGTCTTGTCAGGGCAGCGTGGAGGCTGGATGCTGCATCTGCGGGCTGATGTGAGGACATGTGTTGGCCCAGCCAGCTCTTGAGGAGGTGCAAACATGCATTGTGACCCGTTTGCAACATGCCAGGGCTGGCAAGTCAAGGGACTTGACTGAGGGGTGGGGTAGCCATTACAATCATATTCCCCCTTAGCAGGCTGAGGGAATGCATGAAATAGCAGGTGAGAACAGGCCTATAGATGGTTGCACCACCAATTGTACAGCTCGTAGTGGTGTGCAAGCTGAAGTGCAGAGCAATGATCATAGAACAGTGACCATAGTGGTGTGCAAGACCAATTTATCAACATGTAAAATTACACCATAAAATGTAACAATAACATCACAAAAAATCCAGTAGTAAACCAATGTGAAATTCTTTTAATTTTCATTTAATTTTCATGATCATTAGCTAGCCATAAAAATAAATCTTAAGTCTTTCATTGCCTTCAGAATATGGCAAGGTCAAATAAGAACATAAGAACGTAAGAACATAAGAACAACCCCACTGGATCAGGCCATAGGCCCATCTAGTCCAGCTTCCTGTATCTCACAGCGGCACACCAAATGCCCCAGGGAGCACACCAGATAACAAGAGACCTCATCCTGGTGCCCTCCCTTGCATCTGACATAGCCCATTTCTCAAATCAGGAAGTTGCACATACGTATCATGGCTTGTAACCCATAATGGATTTTTCCTCCAGAAACTTGTCCAATCCCCTTTTAAAGGCATCCAGGCCAGATGCCATCACCACATCCTGCAGCAAGGAGTTCCACGGACCTACCACACGCTGAGTAAAGAAATATTTTCTGTCCTAACTCTCCCAACACTCAATTTTAGTGCATGTCCTCTGGTTCTGGTGTTATGTGAGAGTGTAAAGAGCATCTCTCTATCCACTTTATCCTTCCCATGCATAATTTTGTATGTCTCAGTCATGTCCCACTCAGGTGTCTCTTTTCTAGGCTGAAGAGGCCCAAACTCTGTAGTCTATCCTCATAAGGAAGGTGCCCCAGCCCAGTAATCATCTTAGGGCGCAATCCTAACCCCTTATGTCGGTGCTTTCCAGCACTGGCATAGCAGTGCCAATGGGACATGAGCTGCCTCCTGCAGTTGGGTGTCATTCATGGAGGCCTCCTCAAAGTAAGGGAATGTTTGTTCCCTTACCTCAGAGCTGCATTGCCCTTATGTCAGTGCTGGAAAGCGCTGACATAAGGGGTTAGGATTGAGCCCTAAGTCGCTCTCTTTGGCACCTTTTCCATTTCTACTATGTCCTTTTTTAGATGTGGCGACCAGAACTGGATGCAATACTCCAGGTGTGGCCTTATCATTGACATGTCCACCACTACCCCAAGATCTTTCTCCTGATCTGTCACAGACAGCTCAGAACCCATCAGCCTGTAAGTGAAGTTTTGATTTTTTGCCCCAATGTGCATGACTTTACACTTACTTACATTGGAAGGCATCTGCCATTTTGCTGCCCATTCTGCCAGTCTGGAGAGATCCTTCTGGAGCTCCTCACAATCACTTCTGGTCTTCACCACTTGGAAAAATTTGGTGTCATCTGCAGACTTAGCCACCTCACTGCTCATCCCTGTCTCCAGGTCTTTTATGAAGAGATTGAAGAGCACTGGTCCCAGGACAGATCCTTGGGGCACACCGCTTTTCACCTCTCTCCATTGTGAAAATTGCCCATTGACACCCACTCTCTGTTTCCTGGTCTTCAACCAGGTCTCAGTCCAGGAGAGGACCTGCCCTCTAATTCCCTGACTGTGGGGTTTTTTCAGTAGCTTTTGGTGAGGGACTGTGTTGAAATAGTTTATAGGGAAGAAAATTCAAAAGCTACCACTGTCTGGCTCCTTGCATGTCCTGATGATCCCAAGGTGGCACACCGATGATACCTCTGGGACAGCAACTGAGTTGGATGCTAGTGCTAGGGGAGGAATAGAACAAGGGTGGATCGTCAGATACATGGGGTCTCTATCTTTTGGTGTTTTATAGCTACTAAGTGATTTTCCAAGAGGTGGAATTTCAAAAACAGATTTTTCTCAAATTTGACCACTTTAAAAGTGTTCACCTCAATACATTGCACTGGAAGCTATTTTGATGGTAGTTTCAAATGACTGCATGTGGTGTGGTGCTATTGAAAATTCACAGTAGCTGCCATAACTATGTGAGAGGCTGGACATTTGTAGTAGGTTCAGACTTTGTAGTAGCACAGTGACATCATCATGTAATAATTTCAAAAAGCTTCAAAGCAGTGATAGCTGCCTTGCTGCATAGCTGGAGGCTGCAAATGATTGACACTCCATGAGAAGTCAAGGGTTGAGCTTTATACTACCCTTGGGTGCATCCGCTGTGAGACTCTTCACCGTGCTCCTGTTATCTGTGCTGACCCTTGTGTTTTTGCAAGGACAGAGCATTTCAGAGCCAGCTTCTCTTCTGCTGTAACTGCAAGTCCATTTGATTTGATAGAGTTTCTCTCATTCATGCCAGCACTGAATCAGAGCATTTTTCTGGCAGCCTGGCTACACACACCAGCATTTAGTTGATTACACAGGGGCTGAGTGAGTGATACACTTTGCTTAAATGGCATTTATTGAACTTCTCGTTTGGTGCCGTTTTCTTTCTGAATAGGTTGTATCTGGGCAATTTAGACACATGGTTCAGAAATGGGTCCCCAGTTACTACTAATGGCCATACCTGACGCTAGAGATACGTTGATGCATTGCTGTTGTTGTCTTTTTCTTCTTTGTTAAAAGCAGCTGTGGGAGCCCTGATTTGGTCTGCAGCCATGAGGCAGGGGAAAGGGGATTTAGCTCTTTCCCTCCTAGCGTCACAGCCCTGATCCAAATCTCACACGCACCCCAGTTACTATTAGCTATGGAGTGAAAAACACATAGACACAATGGTTGCCTGTATGTTTCCACCCCGCCCCCACCTCACCTTTGTGGGTATCGGATGCTCTGATGGAATTATTTATATTGGGGAATTGACACAAGGGAGAAAGGTTTAAACCTCTCACCTGCAACTCATCATCTTGATACCACTTTTTACACGCATAACAATGATCAGAATCACTATAAATATATCTGTATGCGTGTAGGTTCATACTTATTGTTTGTGGGCCCAATCCTATCCAATGTTGACTAAAATATGCAACTTGTACCTCAAAATGGCAAGGGCGCCAGAGGACTGGAGGATAGCAAATGTCACGCCGATCGTTAAAAAGGGAAAGAGGGGGGACCCGGGAAACTATAGGCCCGTCGGCCTGACACCTAAACCAGGTAAGATAAGAACATAAGAACAGCCCCACTGGATCAGGCCATAGGCCCATCTAGTCCAGCTTCCTGTATCTCACAGTGGCCCACCAAATGTCCCAGGGAGCACACCAGATAACAAGAGACCTGCATCCTGGTGCCCTCCCTTGCATTGGCATTCTGACATAGCCCATTTCTAAAATCAGGAGGTTGCGCATACACATCATGGCTTGTAAGCCGTAATGGATTTTTCCTCCAGAAACTTGTCCAATTCCCCTTTAAAGGCATCCAGGCCAGATGCCGTCACCACATCCTGCGGCAAGGAGTTCCACAGACTGACCACACACTGAGTAAAGAAATATTTTCTTTTGTCTCCCCTAACTCTCCCAACACTCAATTTTAGTGGCTGTCCCCTGGTTCTGGAGTTATGTGAGAGTGTAAAGAGAATCTCTCTATCCACTTTATCCTTCCCATGCATAATTTTGTATGTCTCAATCATGTTCCCCCTCAGGCGACTCTTTTCTAGGCTGAAGAGGCCCAAACACCGTAGCTTTTCCTCGTAAGGAAGGTGTCCCAGCCCAGTAATCATCTTAGCCGCTCTCTTTTGCATCTTTTGCAAAGATGGTGGAATGCCTCATCAAAGATAGAATCTCAAAACACATAAACAAACAAGCCTTGCTGAGGGAGAATCAGCATGGCTTCTGTAAGGGTAAGTCTTGCCTCACAAACCTTTTAGAATTCTTTGAAAAGGTCAACAGGCATGTGGATGCGGGAGAACCTGTGGACATTATATATCTGAACTTTCAGAAGGCATTCAACACGGTCCCTCACCAAAGGCTACTGAAAAGACTCCACAGTCAGGGAACTAGAGGGCAGGTCCTCTCATGGATTGAGACCTGGTTGAAGACCAGGAAACAGAGAGTGGGTGTCAATGGGCAATTTTCACAATGGAGAGAGGTGAAAAGCGGTGTGCCCTAAGGATCTGTCCTGGGACCGGTGCTCTTCAACCTCTTCATAAATGACCTGGAGACAGGGGTGAGCAGTGAGGTGGCTAAGTTTGCAGGCGACACCAAACTTTTCCGAGTGGTGAAGACCAGAAATGATTGTGAGGAGCTCCACAAGGATCTCTCCAAACTGGCAGAATGGTCAGCAAAATGGCAGGTGTGCTTCAATGTAAGTAAGTGTAAAGTCATGCACATTGGAGCAAAAAATCAAAACCTCACATATAGGCTAATGGGTTCTGAGTTGTCTGTGACAGATCAGGAGAGAGATCTTGGGGTGGTGGTGAACAGGTTGATGAAAGTGTCGACCCAATATGCAGCAGCAGAAAAGAAGGCCAATTCTATGCTTGGAATCATTAGAAAAGGTATTGAGAACAGAACAGCTAATATTATAATGCTGTTGTACAAATCTATGGTAAGGCCACACCTGGAGTATTGTGTCCAGTTCTGGTTGCTGCATCTCAAAAAGGACATAGTGGAAATGGAAAAGGTGCAAAAGAGAGCGACTAAGATGATTGCTGGGCTGGGACACCTTCCTTATGAGGAAAGGCTACAGCATTTGGGCCTCTTTAGCCTAGAAAAGAGATGCCTGGGGGGGGGGGCATTATTGAGACAAACAAAATTATGCATGGGAAGGATAAAGTGGATAGAGAGATGCTCTTTACACTCTCACATAACACCAGAACCAGGGGACATCCACTAAAATTGAGTGTTGGGAGAGTTAGGGGAGACAAAAGAAAATATTTCTTTACTCGGCTTGTGGTTGGTCTGTGGAACTCCTTGCCGCAGGATGTGGTGACGACATCTGGCCTGGATGCCTTTAAAAGGGGATTGGACAAGTCTCTGGAGGAAAAATACATTATGGGTTACAAGCCATGATGCGTATGTGCAACCCCCTGATTTTAGAAATGGGCTATGTCAGAATGCCAGATGCAAGGGAGGACATCAGGATGCAGGTCTCTTGTTATCTGGTGTGCTCCCTGGGGCTTTTGGTGGGCCGCTGTGAGATACAGGAAGCTAGACTAGATGGGCCTATGGCCTGATCCAGTGGGGCTGTTCTTATGTTCTTATGTAATGTTGTAGCACTAATGCAGCTGCAGTGCACTCCCAAGGTAAGGGAACAAATGTTCCTTTTTCTTGAGGAGGGCTGTGTGACAGTCTTCCCAGTTCAAGACGCCCTGCATGCCCTGTTGGCACGGCTGCATCAGCGCTATAACGCTGGATAGGATTGGGCCCTGTGTGGTCAGGATGAGACAGCTCACATGGGAGGCAGCAGGCATAACTTTGTGTACAGGCTCTGGTGTGTTGAGTGAGTCCCTCTGTCAAAATAAAATGTTATGAATGTTTTGAGACTCCCAATACATCATTGGGTAACCCAATCCTAACTGGGTTGCCCTTTATGATAGTGGAACACAGTTCTTCTGCTGAAAATAGCCATTTCAAGTCCGCTGCTGCAAATGGTGGCAGTGTTGGAGGTCTGCTGTCCAGTAGCAAAAGTATGCCGTGGCGAAGAGCGGCTGGCGGTGGGCAGAATGGGGCAGGGATGAGTTTCTGGGTGAGGAGGGTGGGAGGCAGGATAGGGAGTGGACAGGTCTTGGTGGCATCAGTGCCCATCCCTTTCCTCTTTCTTACTCTCATCGTACTTGTGCCAGTAAAAGGACTGCTGCAGATCTGAGGAGACCCATTAGGGCAGCGGAGGCTTGCCCCAGTTTTCTTACCTCGAGGATACTTCTGCAACTGCCCCACCCCCACCCCGAGAATACAATATGCACACCTTTGGCACAGCTGCATTGGTGGCAGGGGATTTATTTAGGATTGTACCCTCCTATGACTCCTAGAGGTCTGAGGAAAAGGGCAAGAAACCCCCCTGTCTTTCTCTGTGTGTAGGAATGAAACTATGCTACACTAGACCCAGACCTTGAAAGAAAAAATTGTACTGTAGCTAACTAATGTACTAGTACTTCAAACATTCCTATACTCCATGTGCTGATTTATTGCAATGCATATTCTAACTCTACTGTTCTAACTCTTTTCCATTGGCTGATTCCAACAAGTTGTGTAATGGAATATACTTTTTTTTTTTTGCTAGAGAATTCTGGGAACTTGGCCTGTTATAGCACTCACTGGATCAATGAATATTCCAGAAACTCCTTGCCTAAGTGACCTACAATTGGGCAATCGAATCACCCCCCCCTTTCCCTAGAGAGAAGCTTGTAATTAGATGAAATGAGTACAGACTATGCATAAGTATCTGCTTTGCTGGGATTCCTGCCCAGAAAGGAAACGAATGAACACACTGAGCTGGTCAGAATCTTTTGCATCCTTCATGTTATTGACAGGTTTAGGGTTTGACAGTGGAAGCATGGAAGACATTTGTGTTAGACACACAGCTGCTGACTCAAAGTAAACTTTCTAGACCGACAGACTTACTACTTTCAAAAGGGAGTGATACACTGTTTGTTAATCTTTTCCCACATCATTTATTGCTAAGAAAGTTTTGGCTGAAGCCAAAGGAACTGACTCTTCTTTTGGCTGCCGTGTAATCATTTACTTGCTTTCAAACGAACTAAGAATTCCATGTGCTTGTGGAACATTTCATAAGGTTATTAATCATCATAGATTATGCCGAGTCAGGATTTCAGTTCTATTTTTTCAATCTTGTTCATTTAGTAAGTGTTGCCTGTTTGTATCACTAATATATTGCTGTGTTCTTAGAATGATCTTTTAATTAGTTTGCTGAAGACTAGTAAGATTTTTCAAAATTTAGTATTTTAGTTATAATACATACTGTAAATCTTAATGGCTTATAGCAAATGTAAACAATGATAAAGCAATGAATAATATAGACGTCTATTGCATTTCTCTGTACTTAAAGCTCATGGCGTAATTTCTATATCATCCTTCAGTCAAGGAGCTCATAGTGTACATGGCTCCTCCCAATCCTTCTATCTGCACAACAATCCTGCGAGTTAGGTTAGACCAAGAGATTATGATTGGCCCAAAGTGACCCACAGCCCAGTCCTAAGCTTCCCAGTGCCTAGAGGAACAGCAGCACCAAAATGGCGACCGCTGTACCCCGCAGGTGTGGGGAAGCTACTGGAGGTCTCCTTAGGGGAAGGGGATGTTTGCCCCTTTCCTGTAAGGAAAGCCTCAGGCCCCACACTGGGGCTTCTCGTGTCTTCACCAGCTATGTCTCCACCAGGCCCACCCCCTTCTTGGGCCGGTTCCTCCCCCCTGCCTGGAATGCTTCCCCACCATCTGAAAGGCTGCATCACTGCCCGGCATCCGACTTAACTCTGGGCAGCTGTGCGGCACCCTTTTCTCTGTGCTGGTCCCAGCACTGACTTGTGCTGGCTTGCCTTACTCTGAAGGTGCCGTAAACATGCTTTATTTATGTCTATGGCACCTACTGCTACCCTGCACATGCCTGATCTTGTCTGATCAGAAGCTAAGCAGGGTCAGGCCTGGTTAGTACTTGGATGGGAGACCGCTTGGAAATACCAGGTGCTGTAGGCTTATACCATAGTCTTTCGAGACTGAAGGTTGCCAACCATTTGTGGCCTGTTAAGATTGCACCCCTAGTTAGTTTCTTAGCTTAGTGAGGATTTAAACCTATGTCTCTCTGGGCTAAGTCCAGCACTCTGACCATTGCGTACTTCCCTTGAGGTCAGAAATCCTCTGTGTTCTACTTCTTACAATATTTTTTTAAAATGTGTGCATTACAGAAAAAAAACAGAAAAATGAAAAGAAACCAGAAGGGAAAGTAAAGTGTACATAGATTAGGTCAGTGGTTCCCAAACTGTGGGTTGGGCTCCACCAGTGGTAGAGACCTGATTTTTGGTGGGATGTGAAACTGACAAGCTGATAGCTAATAAGGAAAATGTATTGAGCCCCACAGAAACTGAAATGGAGCAGCATTTGTGCATTTACTCGTGAGTAGGCAACCATGCCCTCCTCCACTTTGAATGGCAGACTGAGGGTAACACCACCTGAATCCGATGAATGCAAATTCTAAAAAATCTTGACAAGGAAGTCCCACCCCCACTGACAAGGAAAATGTACAGGGGGTGGGAAAAGGATACCTGTGGATCCCGTATCTGTGAATTCACTTATCTGCAGATCTGGTCCAGGTCCCCCCCCCACCCGGAGGTGAGAGGAGCTCGCCTCACTGACCCACATGTGTATGTTTAGTCATGAGTAGGCAAATATTTCTTGGCTCTTCTTGAATACCAGTTGAAGGGGAATGCAAAGCCAGCAGAATGGTCCTGACAACTATGAACTCCATGTTCTCACTCAACAAATGCTCCAGAAGGCAGTTCCCCCCTCCTTCCCCACAGTAAACAGGATAAAAACAGAGGTTTGACTGACTGGTAAAACGAAACTTTTTTTTAGTCTCATAAAGTTAGGTGGGTTTCGACAGAGTGTTGTTTTAAAAAGTAGGTCCTGGTGCTAAAATGTTTGGGAACCATTGGAGTAAGTAATAATCTGCCAGTCAATCTTCTTACCTGTCAAGGTTGGTTCCACTGATTGTAGGAAAGACTTTTCGGGGTTGTTTTAAATTTGACTAATAAGATTTTTTGTTTTTCTAGGTGTATTTGGAGTATTTTGTTTAGTTACCTTCCAAGAACTCTCAGTGACAAATAGATAACAATTGGGGTTGTCACTGGATTAAAGAAAGCTTAGTTGATTAATTGTATGAGATGTAATCAATTTATTAAATATGCCTATATTTACATATGAATAAAATCACAGTTCTGAACAGAGAGCATTCTCTCTTTGTTTTTAAGTGACGCATGCATGTATCTCATCTGCCACGGTCTTTGAAGAGGCTATCTGCAGTTATTGTTAAGTACTTTTATCAGAAACAATTAACAATTTCTTTAAAATTTGCTCCCCAGTTAATCAGGGGCACCCTTTTGACTGATCAAAAAGTATTTAATTGACCTAGCCAATTAACTCACTAATTGTTCCAGCTCTAATTGCAATATGCTAAGAACCAAATGTAAATGTTAAATATTTTAAGGAGTGGAAAGAAGTGTGTACAGATGTACCTCTATCAAGCCTAACTGGTGATGTGGCTCCCACAGAATAGCTTTAAATCTAAGAATGTTGATTGCTTCTTAATGATTATGGCGTGTCATTTTGCAAACATCATTTACCTTCTGGTGATATTACTGATACTCAGAATTTATTTACATTAGGCTTGGTGTGCTCTGGAGGAGTTCCTAGTTGTTATATGAATGATTTTGCTTTACAATGTGTATAGGGCATTTATTTTTCATCTGCTCTTTTATATGTTCCCAAATGCTGATTTATTTTACAGAAACTTGGCTGTGAGCCCAATCCTGTGCTCCCCCACCACTCGTGAAGCTGTGCCAAAAATGGGCACACTGTATCCAGCAAGGAGTCAGGTGGATCAAGAGGTTTCAGCAGAGAAAGGGGATTTAAATAACCTCTGTAAGCCTCCTGTCCCGCAACGGGTCTCCTTCGACGTCTGCTAGCAATTTTACTAGCGCAAATCAAGGAGAGATAGGGGGTAGGCAGGCTGCTGCTGGAGCGGATAGGATCAGCACACCTTCAGTGCTGAATTTACTTCTCCTGCAGCCTCCCTGCCCTGTTTTGCCCCTCTGTACCCCACTGCTGCCTTACCTGCTCTGGTGGGTGTAGGCAACTCTAGGGATGGTCCCGGAGCACTGCTGCCTTGCATGACTTTGCCTTGCATGGCCAATGGTGGAGTAATGAGTGTTCCATTGGTAGCCATTTAGTGACAGCTGAAGTGCCTTCCTCTGTTGCAAAGGGCTCCATGTGCTGGCCCAATTCTCAATAGCAGGGGTCTCCAAACGTTTTGGCCAGAGGGCTGCATCAAATACCTGGCATGGTGTTGAGGGCCGGAAAAAAAAAATTTAAATATAAAATTTATTTAAATAAATTAGAGATAGAACTTAGGTGAGTGAATAAATGAATGAATGGGCTCATTCATTCAACCTCTCTGGCCCTTAGAACACCCTCCAGACACAACCAGAGCATAGTTCCTGTCATGTTTGGCCAAGTGGGCCAGAGGCTTTCAGGGGACAAGAGGATGGCCATGGGCTGAATGGAGGCTTGCCGCGGGCCGCATCTAGCCCCCGGACTGGGGTTTGGAGACCCCAGCTCAATAGGATTGTGCTGTGCGTCATGTAGTCTAGGCCTCTGGATATTTGTTCAGAAGTAAACCTCTTTATACTCAATTGAACTTACCCCTTTTAAGGTGTTTAGAACTGCTGCTTTGGAATGTCCTGACAAGCAAACTTGTCCCATCATTCTTCTTGATCTTGTCCATTGGTAGGAGTTCCAGGAATACACAGGTACACCCATGGATCTCCAGAATGGGGTGTGCCTTAAACATACCCTGTAAAAGAGGTGAAAAAGAGGCATGGGCAAAAGCATGACTAGCTCTGACCACAAGCAAAGATTTTTATGGCTGAGTTCTGGGGTTATTGCAAGATTTCTGTATGCATACATTTTATTGTAGTGTAAAATGAAGCAGTATAATTTAATCCTTCTAGAGCCTGGGAAAGTTTTAATATGGTAGCCCCGGGGATACATATGGGGATAGGGGATAAATACGGGGAAGGGATAATACGGTAGCCCGGGGATTATGTGTTGTGCTGTTGTCACCAGAAAGAAGCACGATAGATTCACATTACATTGTGGGGTGCCATGGTAGGCAAGAGTAACTTTTCAGACCTTCTGAAGTAGTAGTAGTAGGGGAAACCCAAGTTTCTGCATCAGAAGCATGATGCAAAGTTTAAAGAAAAAAAAGCTTGGTAAGGGTGATAAGAGGAAGTACAACTCATTTGCACACAATCTCTCCTGTTGCATCTTTAAATGCCTGGCTCTGGAGTTATACTGATTCTCCTGCTGATTTTTATCTCCTCCTCTTAGCATATATTTCTGTGCTATGGTGATCCACAAAAAACTTATTTTTTCCTTTTTCTGCTAGCCCTTAGTTTGCCACAATAGCCCTTTTGATGGTTTTCAGTGAAACAGATTTACACTGATACCCTTCTGGAACCTGACACTTTTGTGGGTGACACACTATTAAGTTCTCTGCCACTAACTGCTTGTGAGCACTTTCCATAAAATGTCCCACTGAATTCTGAGGACCGTCCACTGACTAGAATGTCTATGTATCATCTGTATGAGTAGAGACATTATTGAGGGGCTATTTAACAGATGTGGAACTCTCTTCTTTTGAAAATTCCTCAAAGAAAGAGCCCAAACATTTATTTATTATTTTGAACCCTAGTCTCCCCACCCCAAGAAGTAGGGCAGATTACAATAAAACAAAATTCAATAAATGACAAGTATCTATTCCAATAAAATAGCAGCATTAACATCACTCTCTTTCTGCTTAACTGTACACACCTGATTTGTTAAGAAATACAATGGTATCCCAGTTTTGGGTAGACATCACTCCACATCAATGGCAAGAACTGATAATTATTTCGTGGCCACATCTTCCTGAAAGATTTTCTGTGTGGTATGATAACTCCTTAAAACCACAGGGAGCAATTGAAATCTATGATCTAGGAGAGCTAAATGTTTTTTGTTATGGAGCTTTCCCCTGTATTTCTCATTCTGCTTTTTACAGATGTGTTTGGTGGTGGTTTTGTGATTTCTTTTCCCCTCTTGCTTTGGTCAGCTATTATACTATTTTTACAGGAGGGCCACTTTGATGTGGGAAGACGGAGGCAAATAGGTTAAGACCCCAGAGTAGACTACGAAAAATATTGTTGTTATAGTCACTTATTTTTCAACACACTTCTCTTGCTTCTGTGTGGCAACTGGAATGGTGATGGTACTGGGGGGATGGTTGTGGCCCTGGGGCCTCCAGTTGGTGATACCCCCTGCATTGTTTTAGCATTAAATGATTCACCTGCAAAAGACGGATACTGTGACCAGAAGGAGCCTCACATTTTTCCTACTCTGTGAATTCTTCAGCTTGGTCAGGGTAATGCTAGAAAGGGAGTGAAAGAGGACAGGTGAGGGAAGTCAGTAAGGCTGTGGAGTCATCCACTCTGCCAGAACTTTGGGGCTCAACTTACTCTTTATTTTTTTTAATGTGGGCAAGAACTCTAAAATTGGTGCAAATACAATGCCCAAGTGTTATTCTTCTGACAGCTTTTCTTTTGTTGCTTCTTTTAAAGTTTTAAAACAATTTCTCACATGGATGTGAACAGTAATTGCACACATTTTTTCAGTTTTTCCAAATGCCCCTTCCCCAGTTATCGGAAAGCAAGATACAGTAATTATCTCCAGGTTTGGTGACACCTGTAGAGAGATCCCTGTAACACATAAACTATGCCTACGCCAGATGTTTCCGTCCTTTTAAGCCCATACCAAACAATATTGATCACTGGGGACCTTCTTAGGTTGCTGCTGGAGAAGTGATTTTAAATTCAATCCTCTGATACTTTCCCACCCAAAGATGGGTTGCAGGTTTATCTCTTTAGTGCTTATTTCAGCCAGAAAACAAAAAAAGCACAGCTTGGAAAGTATTTTTCTCTTTGAGGGACACCCTCTCTTCCAGATCCATTCTGGCTTCAGTAGTAGCACTTTTAGGTACGTATAGCAGTCAGCACTAACAACAGAGTGTAAGAACATAAGAGCCCCACTGGATCAGTCTAAAGGCCCATCTAGTCCAGCTTTCTGTATCTCACAGTGGCCCACCAGGTGCCTCAGAGAGCACGCAAGACAACAAGAGACCTGCATCCTGGTGCCCTCCCTTCCATCTGGTATTCTGAGGTAGCCTACTTCTAAAATTTGGAGGTTGCACATACACTTGTACACGGCTTGTAACCTGTGATGAATTTTTTCTCCAGAAATTTGTCCACAAATTTGTAAACAAAGTATGAGGTAGACTTCATTTTGTCCCCATGGGACTTAGTCCCCTCATCCTGTAATGCCACTCCTGCCATTGTACTATGGGATGGGCTGCTACCTGGCTCCCTGAAAAGCCCCTTCCTTATCTGTGCACGTGTCTCCTCTGCCATTCTTACTGAAGGTGAGTGGGAGTTGTGTATCTTGCACCATTTCTTAGACCTAGCTAGGCCACCACCTAGTAGCTGCAAAGGGTAGCAGATGAAGGAATAAGGCCAAAAATGGCCAAGAGAGACAAAGCAAGATAAACTGGAGTTTTTATAGATAAATATTCATTTTGGAATAGAGTCAGAAGATGTACAACCTTGCTCTTATTTTTATGCATATTAGCTCTTTGGTTATCTTGGGATATTATTATCCAAATTTCATGAAACACTGTTGTAAACTGGTGTTGAGCAATTGATAAGTCTCACCCTGAGACCCAAGTATCAGCTAGGTATTGTCGCAGTATGTATGATGCTCCTTAAAGCACTGTTTTTTGCAGGTCTGATGGAGTTATTTCAGCAAGCTGCAGTTGTTTAAAGTACTTTGCAAAACTTTTTAAGGTTGTTCTTAATGCCCTGAAGACAATGGGGATCACTTTGGTATGTTTTGTCCTTAGTCACGTGATTTCAATGGCCAGATCTCAATATTTTGTCATTTTTTCTAGCTCTTTTTCATGGACTCTGGCATCTCCAGGAATTGCAGTATCAATTAGCCAGACTGTCTGATTGTTTGTTATTGTTATATCCGTGGTATTATGTTCAAGGTTTTGGTCCGTCCGCTTGAATTTTAAAATCCCACAGGATCTTGACTTGTTCTTTATCCAGCACCTTCTCAACCTGATGTTCCAAACATTTTTTGATGCTGGCAGATTGTGCTTTTTATATAATGACTAATGGATTACTTTTGCAACTCTATCATGTCTGGCTTTGTAATCTGTCTGCGCAAATCTTACTGCACTCGCACATCAGATGAGACACAGTTTCATCTTTTTCCTGGCAAAGTGTGCACTTAGGGTTTTCACCTCTTTTCAGGACTTTAACCTTCATAGCATCTGTTTGCAGTACCTGTTCTTGTGTGGCAGAAAATTAGACCTTCAGTTTCTTTCTTGATGGGACCCAGTTTCAGTCATGTCCAAGTCGTTATTGCTTTTTCCTTCAATGCTTTTCAGGTGTTGTCCATGCAATGGTTTATTTTTCCAGCTACTTACCCTCTTTTTAAATTGCTGGGCTTTTTAATATTCAGCCTTGGTTTCTGTAGTTTTTAAAATGTTCTCCATTTTTACAGCCTTCAATAGTTTTTCCTTGCTTTGGTTTACGTAATCACTGAGACCTCTTTTTTTTTTCTTCCATTACCTGTTGTACTTGTAGAAGTCCACAACCTCCAATTTTACGTGGTAGATATAATCTGTCTACATCACTTTTTGGATGCAATGCACAATGCATGTTCATTAATTTCGTGTTTTACGATCCAACTTTTCTAATTCACTTTGAGTTCAATCAATTATTCCGACTCAGTGGCATAGCTAAGGAGGTGCAGGGGGTAGCAGTTGCACCAGGCATCAAGCTTCAGGGGGGCAACAAGCTGAGCTTGACACTAGTGACCAAAATTGTGAAAATCTAGGTATGTATGAATAATACCATCATGTTATATAACATTGGAAAGGTAATTTAATGCTGAATGCAATGAAACAAACTGCATTTAAATATCTGCATTATATCAAAAGTTATGGCCAATTAACCAAAAAATTAAAATACAACTGCCTTATGGAACAAAAAGTGAATTTTCCTAACTCAAAACTGACCTATGAAACTGATTGTTCTGAGAGGCAATAGCATGTTATGTTATTGACATGTTGCAATGACACGTTGTCATGATACAACATGAAACCAATAGTTAATATGAGTCAGCTCTCATTTCCATGTATCATAATACAATTACCCCTGCTAACTGGGTAAAAAGGCACTTTTTCAAATGGTGCCCCTCATATTTAGCAAGGGGAGAATAACCATCTCTCTTCACCCCTGCACAGTGTCTCTGACCAATAAGGGGCATACTTTTTATTTATTTAATGAAATTTGATTTTGTCTGGGGAGGGGCACAAATCTTCTTTGACCCCAGGTAGCAGATAGATGCCTTAGCTATGCCACTGACTGAGGGAAGGCAGCAGAGCAAGTGGGTGTCGCGCTGCTGGGGGCAGGAGGCGAGTTCCTCCCAAGTTATTTTTTTTTTAAAGCCTGGGCATGATGTCACTTCCTGTTGTGACATCACTTCCAGGGCAACATTTTGATCTTGGCACCAGGCTACACGATCATTAGCTACGCCACTGTTCTGACTTGACTGTTCTGACATCTAATTACTGGGATGGCCCAAGTATTTATGGCTTTGATGATATTTCCTCCATTTAACTTTGACTTCAAGATTTTTGCATCCTTTTGGTGTTTTCTTGCTGTGTCAAACATAAGAGCATAAGAACAGCCCCACTGGATCAGGCCATAGGCCCATCTAGTCCAGCTTCCTGTATCTCACAGTGGCCCACCAAATGCCCCAGGGAGCACACCAGATAACAAGAGACCTCATCCTGGTGCCCTCCCTTGCATCTGGCATTCTGACATAACCCAGTTCTAAAATCTGGAGGTTGCGCATACACATCATGGCTTGTACCCCGTAATGGATTTTTCCTCCAGAAACTTGTCCAATCCTCTTTTAAAGGCATCCAGGCTAGATGCCATCACCACATCCTGTGGCAAGGAGTTCCACAGACCAACCACACGCTGAGTAAAGAAATATTTTATTTTGTCTGTTCTAACTCTCCCAACACTCAATTTTAGTGGATGTCCCCTGGTTCTGGTGTTATGTGAGAGTGTAAAGAGCATCTCCCTATCCACTCTGTCCATCCCCTGCATAATTTTGTATGTCTCAATCATGTCCCCCCTCAGGCGTCTCTTTTCTAGGCTGAAGAGGCCCAAACAGAAGAGGCTGAAAACTTTTGTATTCAGGATGTTCTCTGCTTCTAAGATTCCTAAATACTTACAATTTTCATTATTTGACAATGTTTTCACTATGCATCCATTTACAAGTTCTGTTCCATCTAGGCTCTATTTCTCTACATTGCATTAATAAAACTACACATTTGTCCAATCCAAATTCATTTGAATTTCACTGCTAAGTATTTGCACTGTATTCAGCAGTGATTCAAGTTCAGTGAGGCTTTTTGCATATAATTTTAAATCATCCATGGACAGCAGGTGATTTATTTTCCCAGCTTGGTCTGAAACATGGTATCCTGTTTTTGTTTTATTCAGAATCATTGACAAGGGAAAGAGGTGTTAAACAGCAAGGGTGACAAAGAATCCCCCTGAAATATGACTCTTTTGACACTAACTTCCCCAATTTCTTCACCATAGACCATTAACACAGTTTTTCTTTTTTCAAGTTTTCTTTGAAGACTTGTTGGATGTTCTTGCTAATTCCAAACACTTCTTGTTGATCCATCTATGTGGCAACGAATCAAGCACCTTTTAAATCATCTATCCATGCCATATTTAGATTTGTTCTTTGACTTTTTGAATTTTTTGTACCATTTTGTCAATCAGCAGCTGATCTTTTGTGCCCCTTGACTTTTTGAAGTTCTGATCAGTTGCATAAAACTTGTTCTCAGATAAATAATCATGTATGGATCTTGCAATTATTTCTATAAAGAGCTTGAATGTTTTTGGAAGGCATGTGATTGGTCGACAGTTGTTAGCTTTGTTGCCTTCTTTTTGATCTTCCATTATTAAAAATGTGGTACCTGTTGTCATCCAGTCTTCAGTGGTGGAATTTTGAAGAACATTGTTGAATTGCACTGCTGAATGTTTGTGAAGACTTGTTAGATGCTTTAACCAAAATCCATGCAATTCATCTGGCCCAGGTACACTCCAGTTCTTACACATTCACATTACACATTCACATTCTTTACACAGTTTCACATTCTTTACTTGCTTGATAATCATGTCAGTCGTTATCACAATGTCATTCATATGTTTCCCTTTCAGTTCCTTACAAACATCTTTAATCCATGAGACATTTATGTTCAACAGGGCTTTCCCATATGTCTTTCCAAAATTTTAAGGTGTCTTCTTTACATGGGCTGATGATTTTTTGGACTGAGTTTTTCCCCAATGATTTATAGAATAACTTGATTATTTTTAAACTGTGTTTTTCCCCAATACTGTTTTATACGTCCATCATATTGTTCAGTTTTCTTAGCAGTAGCCATTACCTGCTGTTTTAGCTCTTCCATAATTTCAGCAATTGCTTTCTCTTCCAGGTCGTATATTTTACAAAGTCCACCTCTCACTTGCACATTTTTTAGTTTCCCCTTTTTCAGGTATTTCAAGTTACTGATATCTGCACAAAGTTTATTTTCTAACCAAATTTTCCACTTAGGTTTGCCAGGGGAGTCCTTTTTTCATAATTTGTAACCAAGTTCTGTGGTGGTTATGGCAGCTGTACTATACATGAGCTGGTTTGCTTCCTTCAGTGTGTTGGAGTTGAACTGATGACTTATTTGCATCTTTCAGTAGAACTTTCACTTGTTTACTCCATAGTTGACATATTACAGGAAGTCTTTGCCGTGGTTCATTTTGACCGACATGGTCTAATATTTTTCCTTTGAGAATGTTTTGTTACTCTGTCAGTTCATGGTGTCTAAGTTGTTCCATATATTGTTCTTCATCTAATATTTCTTTCCACTGTGCCTTCAATTTGTACCATCACGTTGTCTTCTTTGCCTTGGTCATGACTATGTTGGCTCCTCTTTTGCCAGCTTTTGTATTTCTTGCAGTTCTAAATTGGTGAATACTTTGTTCTGGATGATATACCTTTTTTTGGATCCATTATTTGTCGTTCTGTTATACCAGTGTTTGGATGTTTTGTTTTCCAAATTTCCATCATTCTTTGTTGAAAACCATGAATGGATGGATATGCCTTGTAATAGCATTTCATGATTCCTCGATTTTTTGATGGTTGTCCAAGCTTTGGGTTGTTCCAGTAGCATTGCAGCTGCCTGTCCTGGTTGCTCAACAGGAACTGCTGAGCCCTGTGGCCCATTTATCCACAGATTCCCAGGATTCATAGTATCTGACGTGATCCTTGTTGACCTGGGCGACGACTGACCTGTCTGGTTTGGGTGGCCCTGTCCATCTTAGTCCCCTGCCTCACTGAAGCACACAAGCACCACCACCACTACTAGGTAGTGACCCATGGGGGGATATTATTAACAGTATTTATATACCGCTTCTCAACAAAAAGTTCACAAAGAGGTTTGTGAGAAAATCAGAGAAAATCACAGAGAAAATCAAATAACTGATGGCTCCCTGTCCCAAAAGGGCTCACAATCTATAAAGATGCAAAAGAACACCAGCGGACAACCACTAGAAAAGACACTGCTGTGGCGAGGGAGGCCAGTTACTCTCCCCTTACTAAATAAAAGAGGAGCACCCACTTGAAAAGGTGCCTCTTACCCAGTTAGCAGGGGTCAACTAAACCCAAGCATGGAGGACTGAGCAAGCCACGTACAGAGAGTCTCCCTTCAGATGCTACACACATTGATTGCAAAGTCAGCTTTTATGGGCCAGGGAAGAGCAAAAGGAAAGAAAAGCAGGAACTTGTGCTGAGGAGTCAAATAGCAGTAAATGAGGGCCTCATACCTTCAACAGTCTTCTCAGTGCAGGAAGGGCTAACTTACTTGTTCTAATTGTTTGGGCCCCTCCTTTCAGCAGCTATTGGCTGACATTTTGATTATTCCCTCTTCTCAAAGGGCTTTAGAATGGCCAAAGAGGCAACCCCCCCAACCCAAAAACCTGTGACTTCTGGTTTTATGATAAAATCAGCAGTGACATTTTTAAAGCCTTATAAGGCATTAGGAGACCTGTGGAAGCCCCAGAGAGGCTTAATACCTATAAGGCATTAAAAACGTCACTTCTGGTTTCATGGAGAAACTGGAAGTTGTATTTTTTTTAAATTCTTGGGCTCAATCTGAGCTCAGCAGAGGTCATGGATGGATGTCCGCAACCTCTACTGGGCTCAGAAGACCCTCCGGATGCGAGGGGTGCAGATATGGGCAACCGTGGAAACAGGGCCCCCCTGTACACATAAGAAAATAGTGCATGTGTCTTGTACACGTGAACCACTGCAGCTGCTGTAGTGTTGTACTCTGTGCATGAGCAGAAGACGTTGGCCCCACCCATTCCAAACCTCATCAGCTGCCACTGGATTTGGGCTCTTGACAGAAAAAGGACAGCCAAGGAAACTATGGACCAGGAAGTCAGTGTTAGGGTTGCCAAGTCCTAAGCCAAGAGGGTTTCTGTATCATGCAGAATTTAATAGAGGTCCAGTTTCTTGCATTGTTATAGTGCTATGTTAGGAAAAATTATAGCTTGAGAAATTCTTCCTTCAATGCATCTTTTAAATGCTTTTAAGGTCTCTGATTCTGGGTCTCTGAACCTGGAACCTTAAGAGGGCAACAAGGTACAAGAGGTGAGAGGGGTTGAATTTCAGAACTTGGTTTGAACTTACCTGTCAAATGTGCTATGAATGAGGGACAGCCAGATCTGGCTCTTTCCAGATAGATTTGTTTAATGGAGCAAGAAAGGAGGCTCCGGCTCTGTTGTTGAATGGTGCAGCCAATACTAAAGAATCAGGCAACATGCAGAGGGGGGCGGGCGGGTCATGGCCCTCCCCTCCCCTCCTATGACTATACTGTAGTACACAAAGGGCTGAAATTCCAGTTGTAGGCATCTCATTCAGTTCTTAGTTGATCCTGTCCAACTTTTTACGTACTGTAATCCTGTAAGCCAAAGGAAATGCAATACTGAAGTATCTAGATTCTAGTAGAACAAACAGCTTTAGGTGTTCTTTAGAGCACTGCTGCCATTCTTGAGAGAATAGTTTTATCTTAATTTAAGTCAACTGGGGCTTGTTTTTCCTACAGATTTTCAGACTTGGAATTTGAGTTTTGCAAAGCACATTCAGCTAATGCATAGTTTCATGGCTACAGTGAGGAAAAAACACTCATGTGATCTGCAAGCCTTCCCTTGCTTCTACATCTCAAATGTATTCTCTTTAAAAATTGAAAGTCTTTGGCTGTATGTTCTTTTTCCCTCTGTGCATAATGCAGTGCTGGTGCTCAAATGTAGTGTAGCAAATTAGTATATGTATAGTATAGGCATATAACTTTGCAGAAAGGGCAGTCACTCCAATCTTTGCTAATCACAACAGGTCTAAGAGAGAAACTTTGCCCACACTTCTTGCTCTGCTAGTTGGCTCTGACATACTTCTGATGCATGTGCTTTTCGGGTGGTGGTGGTGGTGAAATTTTATAACTTCTGTGCAGTACCTAGTAGGTCCAGCTGCGCATCAACATAACTGAAAGTGTGGAAGGTGTGAGATAGGTGTCTATAGTTCCACAGTCAATGTGGTGTCTATAACTTTTTCCCAGGGTCAAAAGTATGTGGGAGCCCCTCAATTCAAATGAAGAGCATGGCAGAGGTGAAGAGTTAAAGCCTTCCCCCACTGTGTATGCTGTTGTTCCAATATAGATCAGTCCTCCCCCTCATGTGTGCTATTTCCATTTTATAAACAAATATAGAAGGTTCAGACTCCGCACTTAAAGGCAAGGCTTGACAAGTTTGTTTGGCTGTGGGAGCCAGCCCCAAAATTTAGAAGTCAGACCTTCCCCCTTTATCTTCAGGCAACCTTCAGTCTGCAATCCATTCCCCACCCTTGCAACAAAATAGGACCAAAATGGAAAGGCAAAGAGAAATGAAAGTGTTTGATAAACAGAGAGATAAAATTTTTATAGAAAAAACCTAGACCTAGGTGATGTTTGCAAAATATGAAAGAGGATGAGAGAATGGAGAGAAGGGGCAGAAAGACTGGATGATAGCCATAAAATGACCTAGGCACATTTTCCTAGGAGTAAGCCTCATTGAACCTGATGGTACTTCTGAGTAGAAATGCTTAGGATTGGGCTGCTAGAAGAGTTAAAAAGGGAATTAAAAAAGGATACAAGAAAACAAATTTGAAAAGAGAGAATAAAATATAGGCAAGGAAGAGGCAAGCAAACAGATTTTTTTTAGGTGTGCCCACAACTCATCCTCTCTTTTGGGGTTGAAGGAAAGGAGCCAAATGGAAAACAATTATTGCATGTCCCACCTCAGCCACCCAGCACAGTTAGCCACCACCCAGCCCCTTTCTTTGGGGATTATCACACACAAAAGGGAGGCAAGGAGGTGGGGTGCCCCTATTCCTCTGGTTTTGGGCCTGCTGTTCAGCTGTGTTGGTGAGTCTGGTTGAAGTCTGAACACTTGGCACTGTGGGCAAAGTGCCTTTGGCTGGAGAGCAGGAGAGGAAAAGAGACTAGGACAGCACTCCAATACAGTGACTGGGGAATAAGCTCCAGGGAACATATTGGAATTAACTTCTGAGTTAATTCCCAGGATTGTGCTATAGGTGGCCAGAGGCAAGCAAAGAGAGGGTCCAAGGAAGCCTGTACTGGAGCCAATGGATGGGGGTCATGTGGGGAGATTCGGTGAGAAGCCAGTGGAGTAGACAGACCCTCAGAGAAAGGGAGAGACTGAATAAGCTGTAAAAGAGAGAGAAATACGCTGAAGAACTCAATAGCAGAATTGACAGACTTTGGGAAAGAGAGAGAAGGAAGGAGCAGAGGGGAAGATTGAAGGAAATTATTTTAAGGACATATGAACACAATCTGAAAGAAATAAGGGAGTTGCAAGAGGAGAGGAGGTCCTTTAATCTGCCCACCTCTAGAAAGGTTGAAGGAAGAAGGAGCCCTGCCTGGAAAGAAATTGAAGCAGAGACAGGGAGCAGCAGCAGCACATGTCATCAGGTGGCTTCAGCCCCAGTTGCCCTCACAGCTCATCCTCACAATGTCGCTGCTGCTTCAGCTTCTATGCAACTCACATGTGTAGTCTGTTGCCAGCCGCATCAGTGCATGAAGGCAGGGCAGCAATTCTAAGACTGCTACTCAAGTCTGCAGTAGCCCTCCGAGAGTCAGGTAAGGTAAACAGTAGGTGCCATGATCAACTTTCTAGTCACTATGGTGATCTGGCTCCCAGGGTTTGTCAAGAACATGTAGCTTGACCCCTTTGGGCCAAAAGCCAAGACCCTGGCTTGGTTTAGTCTGGGAACTGTCTAAAAAGAACTAAACAAGGACTGGTTCATGTACAACAATATGAAATGCAAGAACACACTGGTCAAAGTCTGTCAGGGTTAGGCATGCTTTTGTCCACTGGTTTCAAAAAGTGTGTTTAATGTGGCTGAGGTAAAATAGCCATGTGGTAATTGGTTGGGTAGACTACAGTCTTTTTTTTCTGCTCAGGTTTCTGGTAACATTAATGATACCATAAATGAGAAAATGGATGATGTCAGGTTTTTTCTAGTTTCTGTGACTGTTAAAAATGTACCTGGACCCAGAAATTGAACTCATAGTGGGCAGTTGAATAATCACAGCAAAGGACAGGCTGAAAATGAGGCTGGCTACACAGTGGAGCAATCAGACAGCCAAGCAGTTTTTTTTTTATATTTCTGAAAGCCCAGTTGTGACATGTGAACTGGTCAAAAAGGAGAAGCCTCTTGTTTTGCCCTGTGAGGGATGCTTACCAAACCTTTCCTGCTGGGATGGGTTTTCTCTATCCATGCCTGTTGGGGATATCTGGCAGGGTGATATTAGATGGGCCTCTCCCCTCCAAGCAGCTTGGAGAGGGAAAGCCCTGCTGTTGGGGCTGAAGAAGCTGGCTGTTGCTACTGCTGATAAGTTAGTAGACACAGGATTGCAACTGCATGGAATTCTTCTCACATTCATGGCTTGTCTGACACAAAAGTATATAGGCCATGATACAGCCTTGATAGAAACACTGGATTTTGTCAAGCTCAATGAAATCAGATTCTTATAGTTGAAAATATCCTTCCTTCCTTCTGCAGAGGCATCCAAGGCAGTTTACAACATAATGTGCACATACCAAAAAGAAAAACAAAAAATGAAAATCCAGAAAAATATGGCTAAAAAGAAGAAAATAAACCAAATACACACCCAACACAATTGCAGCTCACTCAGAAAGTCAACATTATGGTGAATCAAACCGTGTTAGAAAAGTCAGAAGAGGGGATTTATTTGCAGTTATGAGGTTTAGCTTGTTCAGTTACAAATGATATGTAATAGAGTGCATATAAAGGGATTTTGAGAGGAAAAGCAGAGGAGCATAAGGAAAGTGACAATCATTAATTTCTGTTTTATGGTCACTTGTGCCTATGTTGTGTGGCTGTAAATTTTTGCAATTCTGATCAGGTTTTGTGTTGCCTTTGATGTAAAGGCAGCTGGGTGACTGGCCATGTAACCGAGCAAGCATTTGGAACTCTCTGGAGTTGAGCTGCCCAATCATGAGCTGCCCGGAGCATGGGGCTGCCACAGCACCAAGAATGGCTGCTGTGGGGTCCTGCACGCCCCGGGCAGCTGCCCCCCGCCTCCTCGGGAGACAGTGACTTGTCGCCTTCCCCCACGTAAGGGAAGTAGCCCCACAATGGGTGGCTCTTGAGCTGGCGCAGAAATCGAAGAGTGCCATGTGGCCCGACATGGGGCTCAGGATCCGGTGCATCTGAGCTCCACTGCTGCTGCACCCTCCTGCCCTGCTCCCTCCCTTTGCCACACCTCCTCTCCACCCACCATCCCCCTACTGGCCCCTCTGTTGCCTGGTGGTCTGGGTGACTGCCAGGCGGTGGAATGCAGGGCCCGCTTTTGGCACTGGGCCTGCTTTTGTCCACCGATTTCAAAAAGTGTGTTTAATGTGACTGAGGTAAAATAGCCATGTGGTAATTGGTTGGGTGGACTACTTTTTTTTCTGCAGTAAGGGCTCACAAATGTGCTTTGTGGCATGTTTGTGACAGTGCACACCAGTGGTAAGCCAACGGCAAGGATCAGGATTGAACCCTAAGAGTCAGTATTTCTGGATTGCCTGAAATGAATTTCTTTTCACTTTTTTTGTTTTATAGGTGTGAAAGGAGTCATTATAAAACACACTTGTAATGTTAAAACTTTAATATAGTACTATACAATGCCACAGAAATGAGACAGAAGAATAAAACAAAGACAGCAACAACTAGCTCACTTTTAGAGATGCTGAGACATAGCATTTGGCCCTAATATAGAATAAGGTTTTCCAGCTCAAGATTCACAATAATATCTTAATACAGTATGCATCACCTCCCAGCTACTGCTGACCTTTTCAAGCCCCTTACAATGCCGGCTCTGACTTGGATGTTCCTTTTGAAGCTGTTTTGTGTTCCTCATTAACGTTCTTGCTTCTCATCACACGATTTCATACTTCTGGCTGTACCTGCAGTTGTGTGAAATGTTTAATGCAAACATGGAATGTACACACAGGCGTTTGTGTGTGATTCATTGATTCATTGTGTGATTCATTGATTATACCAGTGCATGCAGCAGGGGCCTAGGAGTGGCTGCTGCTCCCTACTATATGTGCTTGTGAGGGCAAACAGCCACTTGCTGTCGCATAGTTTTTCAGGTTGAAAGGATTTCTGCTGAAGGAGGGGGAAGAAGTATTGGGAGAAAGAGCTGTTGCCTTCAAAAATGACAGCAGCAGTAGCCTAGTGCACTGAGGGCAATTTCACATGTTACAAGGAAGCAGTGACAGATATGAATCAATGACATTTTTGTTCACACTCTTGTGACATGCAGTGTAGATGTAATGCTACCTCCTTGCACAGTATGGTTTGCAAATCATGAGCCATCTCCATGGCTTAACCTATGCTCCCTCCTCCTCTTTCTGGTGCAAATTCTCCCTCCCTCCTTTTCTTGCAGTGGGCTTCCTTAGAATATCGGTCAGGGTGCTGTGGAAAATATGATACTGGATGGGATGGACTTTGGACTGAACAAGCAGGGTTTTTATAAAAAATGCTCTTAATTCTATGATTGCCTTATAATGCCAATGTGGGGAAGGAGACATTTGCAAGGGATCTTCGATGTATGTATCTGTGGGTGGGGGTGTTTGACTTTTTCCATGCTTGCCAATTCTGCCATGCAAATGCCCTTTTCGAGCATTTTTGTTTACTGTTTTTCCCCAATGGAGTTCCAAGCCCAGCTTTGGGGGGGAAAAACACGTGGGAGGGAGTCACTGTAGGGGAGATGGGCATGAAAAGGATTTTAACACTCCCTCTTCCATATGCCATCTTCTGTAAATGCCTTCCCACCCCACTTAGCCCTACTATTCAGTTGGCAGACACATGGTTTGGAAATCCTTGTTTGCTGCCTTCAGTAATGGGTCCTAACACCTTTTCTTCTAATTCTTCCTTTCCCAGTACTACTTTTGTAATGAAGATGTCCTATGACTTCCTCCAACTTTCGGACACCTTCTTCTTCCATATCTCTTCCCAGGAATTAGGAAATGTTCTGAGTTTCAGACAGTGGTGGCACTAGAGTGTGTCACCTGAAACTAGAGGCCAGCGCATCACCCCCATGTTGGACCCCCTCCCATGCAGTGGGCGGGACAATACCCTAGGCAGTGGGTGTGATGATGCTTCATCACTATGCCCCTACTGGTTTTTGGCTATAACTTTTGATAGAATAGAGTAGCGATTTTCAACCTTTTTCATCTCATGGCACATTGACAAGACATTAAAATTGTCAAGGCACACCATCAGGTTTTTGACGATTGGCAAGGCACACCATGCTGCCTTGGTGTGGAGCTAGTGGGAGCTCGCATCCCCATTGGCCCTACTAAGAAATGACCCTCCCCCAAATTTCTGTGGCACACCTGTGGACCACTTGCGGCACACCAATGTGCCATGGCACAGGGGTTGAAAATGGCTGGAACAGAGATATTTCAATGCATTTGTTCCATTGCATTCTGCATGAAAATATGCATCGAATGATATATAACATGAGGGTATCATTTGAAAATACCAAGATTTTAAAAATTTTGACCAGTAGTTGTATCATCCAGTGCAACCCACACCCCCATAGTGACGCCACTGGTTCCAGAATGTTCCTATTTATTAAACAGATGTTCTTAACTCCACAACGCTTCATAGAATGGAACGCAATACCCTGCAAACCATACTTTCAGTGTTTCCTGTTTTCTACAAAGACCTGCAAAACTCCAGAAAGTAACACTGTTCATTGC
This sequence comes from Tiliqua scincoides, assembly GCF_035046505.1. NCBI lineage: Eukaryota > Metazoa > Chordata > Lepidosauria > Squamata > Scincidae > Tiliqua > Tiliqua scincoides. The sequence goes on from NC_089821.1 coordinate 17,952,820, forward strand.
TTACAGAGCCTCTGCCTCTTGTCTGAGGTCCTTGGGGTTGCATAGAGCTGTGTATTATTTTGTTTTTATTGTTTATATAGTACCTAAGAGTATACTAGTGGAATGGAAAATATGAAGTTGCTTTTCAGTATATACATCCTCTGAGTAGTGGCATGGGAAAGTAATATTATTATTAATAACTTCCCTGGTGCAAAATGCTTTAGAATAACTGTCTTACAGTGCAAGATCAGCATGTTTACTCAGAAGTAAATCACATTGAGATTAATGCTATTTACTTCCTTGTTTTTGTGTTTACTATTGCAGCCTTGGCCATCCTTGCAACAAACCCATGTGTTAGGTTGTTTAGATTAGCCCCATGTTAGAGGGTGGGAAACAGAAAAATGACCTGCTCTTCAAAGATGGCTGTTTAAAATTAGATCGTATAAATAAATATTAATATACTGCTTTCCCCAAAGTGCTCTGTTTACACTATTATAGTAATCTGTATTCATTATCTTAATAATTGTTACAAGCGTTCTGTAATGGTGTACATGTGGGGAGGGGTGTGTGCTGAGATCTACACATGACCTGTCAGTGGCTTTTGGCTAAGCTGATGGGACCCTCTCTCCCATGGCAAAATCAGCTGCAGCAATAGAACCGTTCTGGACTGGAGGCTTCTTCACTTAGCACATAATTGATCTATGGAATTCACTACCACAGGATGTGGTGATAACCACTACTTTAGGTGACTTTAAAAGGGGATTAGACAAATTAATGTAGGACAATTTTATCAATGGCTATTAATTGTCAGTAATATTTCCACTAAGGCAGTGGTTCTCACACATTTAGCACCGGGACCCACTCTTTAGAATGAAATGTGTCAGGACCCACCGGAAGCGATGACATGACCGGAAGTGACATCATCAAGCAGGAAAATTTTTAACAATTCTAGGCTCGAATCCTACCTACATTTACCCAGGAGTAAGTCCCATTTGCTATCATTGTTCAAAAAATATACATGGTAGCTTGTTAAATGTACAGGTCTATAACATTTCTCCAAATGCAGTCACATTCCATAGTAGCATCAAGTCTAATATATTGAAATGAGTGGGGACTCACCTGAAATAGGCTTGCAACCCACCTAGTGGGTCCCGACCCACAGTTTTGAGAAACATTGCTCTAAGGGGACTGTGCTGGTACATGGACTGCTTCAACTGCACAGCATTATGACTGTTTTGCAATGCTGTCTCCGAATGCATGGTAGTGACGTCATACGTCGTTGCTGAACTTCTGGGTTGCTATACTCTGTGCTGTGCAGAGCTTGGCTGGGAGCTGCGTGGCCATGCGGCTTACAGGGAATTCTGGTCATCAGATGGCTGTATGCTACCTCCAGGCTGGAAAGCAGTATGCCTCTGAATGTGAGTTGCTGGAAAGCAGTGCCAGGAGATGGCTATTTATCTAAATGTCCCATTTCTGGCCTTCCCAGACGCATGTGGTAAGCCACTGTAGGGAAACAGGATGCTGGACTAGATGGACCTTTGGCCTGATCCAGCAAGGCCCATATGGAACTGCTGCAGAGGAAAGAGCAAAAGTCTCCCTCTAACCAAGCCAGAGTCCCACTTTGGGTTGCCTCCTGTGGTTGCTTTTAGCTGAAGTCCCATGGCCAATGATGCATTTAAGGCTGCATGTAGTTTGGCTTTCTCACAGCTCACACTCACAAAAAGCATTGGGCTTCACCGTCTCTGTCACTCTGATTTTAACTCATTTGCTGGCACTAACATACCAATAAGAGCTTTGGCATGATATTGAATGGAATGACATTGAACATGTTCCCACCAAGGCAACCTGTAGCTGTACTTCCACTGCTGTCCTGCTTTTCTCCACACAGTTTTTCACTCTCATTTTATATAGGAGGTTCTGCACATGTTCATTTTATGCTTAGGGTGATGACAAGTGGAATGGTTTTATGGATGCCAGTAGCTCCTGCACCTATGTTCTTGTGCCAGGCAGGTCTTTGCCAAATTAGTATGATGGAAACTTCTTGAAGGCACTCTAACAACAGCTCAAAAGTTCATATGTCTCATTATAATGTTTTAATGCCTCAAATTAAGAAGCTTACAATAAAACTTGGGATAATAATTATTTGGGACTATACAATTTGCAAAATGATGAGAACACCTTTGACACAGCCAAATGCCATTACAAAGAGAAAATAAGTCTTGTACTCAATGCCAGCAGCATAAGGCAATATTAAGATTCAGAATGCTATTCCCGCCCCCCAGTCCTGTTCATATCCATTTCAACTAAGTCTTCTTCTAGATTACTGTGGCGGCTTCTTTGAATCAATATTATTGTAAGTTGTCCTGAACAATGAAGTGCAGATATTGATGCATAAAATATGTACATTAAATTATGAAAGGCTGGTGCTGGAGACCTGCCATTGCAGGAACCTGCAACAAGGCCAACTTACCCTGAACCAATGGGGTTTGTGAAGGTGCCCTGCCTGTTTGACCAGGTGAGTGGAGGAAGGTGATGGGAATGATAGGCAGGTTTCCTTGACAGCTGCTGCTCTGCCCCTCTATCAATGCTGGCCCAGCTGCTGTTGAGCCAGCATTGTTTACTATTGGATTTGGAGGAACTTCCCCTCCATGCTATAACAACATAAGAACAGCCCCACTGGATCAGGCCACAGGCTCATCTAGTCCAGCTTCCTGTATCTCACAGTGGCCCACCAAATGCCCCAGGGAGCACACCAGATAACAAGAGACCTCATCCTGGTGCCCTCCCTTGCATCTGGCATTCTGACATAGCCCATTTCTAAAATCAGGAGGTTGCGCATACAAATCATGGCTTGTAGCCCATAATGGATTTTTCCTACAGAAACCTGTCCAATCCCCTTTTAAAGGCGTCTAGGCTAGATGCCAGCACCACATCCTGTGGCAAGGAGTTCCACAGACCAACCACACGCTGAGTAAAGAAATATTTTCTTTTGTCTGTCCTAACCCGCCCAACACTCAATTTTAGTGGATGTCCCCTGGTTCTGGTGTTATGTGAGAGTGTAAAGAGCATCTCCCTATCCACTCTGTCCATCCCCTGCATAATTTTGTATGTCTCAATCATGTCCCCCCTCAGGCGTCTCTTTTCTAGGCTGAAGAGGCCCAAACGCCGTAGCCTTTCCTCATAAGGAAAGTGCCCCAGCCCCGTAATCATCTTAGTCACTCTCTTTTGCACCTTTTCCATTTCCACTATGTCTTTTTTGAGATGTGGCGACCAGAACTGGTCACAATACTCCAGTTGTGGCCCTACCATAGATTTGTACAACGGCATTATAATACTAGCCGTTTTGTTCTCAATACCCTTCCTAATGATCCCAAGCATAGAATTGGCCTTCTTCACTGCTGCCGTACATTGGGTCGACACTTTCATCGACCTGTCCACCACCACCCCAAGATCTCTCTCCTGATCTGTCACAGACAGCTCAGAACCCATCAGCCTATATCTAAAGTTTTGATTTTTTGCCCCAATGTGCATGACTTTACACTTACTGACATTGAAGCGCATCTGCCATTTTGCTGCCCATTCTGCCAGTCTGGAGAGATCTTTCTGGAGCTCCTCACAATCACTTCTGGTCTTCACCACTCGGAAAGTTTGGTGTCATCTGCAAACTTTGCCACCTCACTGCTCAACCCTGTCTCCAGGTCATTTAGGAATAGGTTGAAAAGCACCGGTCCCAGGACAGATCCTTGGGGCACACCGCTTTTCACCTCTCTCCATTGTGAAAATTGCCCATTGACACCCACTCTCTGCTTCCTGGCCTCCAACCAGTTCTCAATCCATGAGAGGACCTGTCCTCTAACTTCTGACTGTGCAGTTTTTTCAATAGCCTTTGGTGAGGGACCGTGTCGAACGCCTTCTGAAAGTCTAGATAGATAATGTCCACGGGTTCTCCCACATCCACATGCCTGTTGACCTTTTCAAAGAGTTCTAAAAGTTTCGTGAGGCAAGACTTACCCTTACAGAAGCCATGTTGACTCTCCCTCAGCAAGGCCTGTTCGTCCATGTGTTTAGAGATCCTATCTTTGATGAGGCATTCCACCTTCTTACCCGGTATGGATGTTAGGCTGACCGGCCTATATGCTCTCAAGCTTTTGGGAATCTCTACAACTGTTTAATCCTAAAGTCCAGTCTGCCAAACTTTGCCTTATCTTCCTTAAGAAGCAGGCTTCTCAAACATCTACTTTACACCCAAACCCCTCTTTGCCCATGGTAATTCACAGGCTATCACTCAAGCTGTGATATAGGTGGGTACAAGCCCACTTTTCTGTTCCTGGGCCAGTTAGGATGCAACAGTTAAAACTGCCTCCTTTGGGGCTCCAGTGAGTACAATCTATGGGAGATGAGGTGCACTGAATGCACCTCATGAACTTCAAAACCAGCATGTGGATGTGCACTTAGGAAGAATAGGCATCACTTTATATTTACATACTATGTATATTTTTGCTTCTGGCAGGACACCCGAAGCGGCTATATAGGCTGAAGAAATGGAAATGGCAGTGTTTTAGGAGATATAAAATTTGGTTGCTCAACTGAATACATTGTAACTTTCCATGGAATCCCATTGAGTCCTGCTGGAAGCTTCTATTTTGAAAAGGTTTCCTGTTGACATCCTTGTCTCGCACATGCCCTTCTCTGTCTCCCATTGCATTTGAGTGCCATCGTGCTATTGCATTACTACCTCCATTTCTTATGAAGGCAGGGCTTTTAAACTGAAGCAAGGCTCTGACCCTTTGACATGACACCTAAGAGAAGGTAGATAATATGATCCTTTTTGCTTATCAGAGGACACTTGGAAACTTTGTAAGAAGATATCTTTCTCAATATGGGCCCTTCTCCTGGAAGGGAGGGGGGAAAAAAAGCTTAACCATCAGAATGTTAACTGTCTGTTGCAAAACATTAATTCATTCAGAAAAATATTTGAGGAAAAAAGTCTCCTTAATCTTCCCTGTATACCTCACTCTTGAAATTAAGGATGCAGGTGCACTTTGAAATTTCTTGCCATTTGGACAAGCTTTCTAAACAAAGGAGGAAGAACTGCCACCTATTTGGGTTTTTTTTAAAAATAATGATCAGACTGTGCAGCAAAAGGTCATTTTTCAAACGCATATATTTACATGGCATATGCAAGTTAGCAATGACACCTCTTCCTCTGGGAAAGTGGGCAATTGTACCTGACCCTGTCAGGAAACCTGGGGGTATCTTCCTGTTGAACTATTGCTGGGGTTTTAATCAGGTGAATGGAGCCTTTTTGAGGTTTTCAATTTCAGGAAAAGTTATTGGGTGCAGGGGTGGCACCATGTGTTGTGTAATGAGGCAAGCCATATGGCTGGGTCCTTGCATGCACATGAAGTACATATACATCTCCCCCCCCCATGGCATTTCTTCCTCTCCCTCCAACCTTTTACCCTGTTTACCTGGCTGATTGGCCAGCTGCTGGATGAACAGACGCTTGCTTGACTGGCTGGTGGTGGATCACATGCAGAGAGTACAATTGCAGTTGACGGTGAGGATGCAGGGAGAAGCTCTCCTTTTCCCCATGTCTCCCCAGTCAATAGAAAATCTTGAACTGCTACCACAAACATCTGGAGTGGAGGCTGCCATCATTTCTTTACTTGCAATATTTATATCCCACTTTCCTTTCCTGCATGGGCAGTGCACAATATGACTTGCAAAATATTAAAAGAACACATAAAAAAATACAAGAAAAATAAAATTCAATACAGTATTAGTGAAAGAAGTACACAGCACTAGAAAACAATATCAAAACAGTATTACTAAGAGGAAAAGTATCAATATAAACATAGTTCCTGAAGACTAACAGCCCAATTCTATCCTGCACTGTATTCAGCACAGGGTTGGGGCTGGCTGTGGTGTAATTCAGAGCAAGAGGAATCAACACCCCCCCACCCCAGTAACATAGCAGTGGCCCAAATGGGGCTACTTGAATCTGTGCCACCTAAAGAGGTGGGGCTGGGCTGCCTGGGAGGGGGGTTAGGATCCAGCCTAAGTTCCAGATTCTGACTCAATCCCCTTCCAGGCCTGGTTTGCTCATGGGCTCACTCCCCCACAACACCTCTCCCACCCTCCCCAGACCAGTGGCCTGCTGCTGGCACATATTTGCCCTCCACCAGCACTGCTGAGGCCGCATTCAGCCTCCAGAGGCCGACGCAAGTACCCTATGCTGGCCTCCCAATTCGCCTAGTGGCGCAGAAGTGTCTTACGGCACTTTTGTGACAGCGGGACGCCGGTGCAGGGGACTTTTGCTGGTCATTGGATCCTAAATGTTTTTAGCCGTTGTCAGTTATTATGGAAGTGATGTAGCCAGTCTTACATTTAGGGTGTCAGGATTCAGAGGGAGGCACCCATTTTCCTGTTAGATGGTCTCACAACCATCTAAGGAAAACCCCCTGAGTAACTACTGCCATCAGCCAAAGAACCAGAATCACTAGAGGGCTTCCTTGGACTAAATCCCTCTTTCTATGGTATACAGGTATTTAATGATTTCTCTTTGGTTTTCTCACAATGACCTCCAATGAGGAGAAGAATAGTAAACTTCTACATACCTCAAAAGAAACCCAGACAAGGAAAAAATAGAAAAACTAGAAAATTAATTAAGATCTGTTAACTCATGTAAAATGACTAGGTAAGGGCTTCTGGGTCCCTTTGGGGAGAAGGGCGGGGTATAAATAAAGTTTATTATTATTTATTATTCTCTACAATCAAAAGTACATCAAATAAGAGTACTTACAACTATAAGAGGCTCCCAATCCTGCAGGGCTCCCCTAAGGCAAAACGTTTTGTGAACCTACCAATTAAACAAAAAAGCCTAACACAATCTAACTGAACTTTTATGACTAGCCAGAACCACATTGTTTTGTTGTCTACTCACAATACAGGAGTAAGACTAACTCTTCCTTAAGTCTCATCCACCAGGCAGGCTAAGGAAGCATTCATTCTGTAAGGAATGTGTCCTCTCAGTAATGAAGTGAACCACTCTCACCTGAAGCATTTACACATGAGGAGCCCTAAATAGCTGTCATACAAATGCAGGAAAAATAGAACCCACATGAAACAACAGTTTCATGACAAGGGGTGAGGAATTTCATAACTTGAGTGCTGCTGCAGGAATAACCTGTGTGTATGTCACCAGCAGGTGCACCTCTGCCAAAGATGGGGCATGAAAAAAGCCCTCTCCATCTCCAGAGCAGTTGGCAGTTTCATATGGGGAAGTTGATTCTTCACAATGCCACCTCTTTCTTCAGTGTTAGATCTAATCAGATTGAATATCTGTAAGGGGCACAAGTGTCTGGGGAATCAGGTGTTCATTTGCAATTCCTCACTGTTTAACAATTTGCTTGATGTGCAGCATCATTCTGTGCATGTTTACTCAGAAGCAACTTGCACTGAGTTCAGTGTGACTTACTCCCAAGTAAATGAGCATAGGACGTCAACTTTGCAGTTCAATCCTATGCAGTTTCAGCAGCACTTAAGCCAGTGAAATCAGAGTCCTGGTGTGTCTAATTTTGCATGCAATTTCAGCCTTAAATTCTATCCTTATCCCAATTTGATTATCTCATTGACCATGGCAAAATTTATTTCTGCATAAATGTTCACAGGATTACACTGTTAGTTTCTGAAGATGTGTGAGGAGGGACAAAAAAGCAACTTTGAGGACATTGCCAAGAATTAGAAACTGTTAATCTTCTTCAGTGCCTTATTTAGCTATGTCCCGTTAAGTGATCTGAGTTTGCGAAGGACTTTGGAGAAGTGCTGTGAAAGGCCATTCATAATGGAGTTTGGGGCTAGCACAATGAAGTGCTGTGCATTAAAGCAGCAATCCTAACCACACCTACCACCTAATAAGTCTAACTAAACACTGTGGGGGCCCAATCCTATCCAGTTTTCCAGCAGATGCTCCCTTACCTTGGGGCTGCATTGCAGCTGCATCAGTGCTGGAAAGTTGGATAGGATTGGGCCCTGGGACTTCTACAGATGGTATGGTTTCTAGTAGGGAATAAGAATCCTGGAATGAGAGAGTAGAGATATGGTTGAACAAATTGGAAATGTGGAATGTAAATGAAAATATCCCACTTCCTACATATGACTCTTGGCAAGTCTCTTGTGCTGTGTCTATCTGCTGCTGCCACAGCTTGAAAGTGGAAGGAAAGGCTCTAAAATACACAGTGTACCTGTAGTGCTCTGTGGGACATGATACATATGGTAAGTGAGTCTACCTGCTTTGCCTGTGTTGCGCTTAGGACTCTGCCATTCAGTTAACACAGAGGAGACTGCTGTCCCCTAGTTCGGTCATGTGAACAGAGCTCTTGTGATTCTGTACAGCCTTTGAGAGAGTAGGCTGAGTGGTTGTATATTTCTGCTGCTGTTGTTGAATTTTGACTTATTGTGCTTTTGTGTTTTTTCACAGTGCTTTTTTAAAAATGTAAACCATCCAGACTTAATTGATATGTTGAAAGGAAGCATAAAAATAAAAAATAAAAAAGGAAATCAAAACACCACTGCTTCAGCACAAGGCAGTGGAGCCACTAGTCTTGATATCAAGATATCAATCTTGATATCAAGCATGTGGAGGAGCAACAGTTACACTAAAGGGGGGCAAAGCACTAGTTTTGCAGGGAGCCTCACCGTGGCATGCAAGTGGCCCCTCCCCCCTTCAGAGCATCCATTTTGATCCCACTGCCCAGAATGGCTCTGAAGGGAAGGAAGAGGGGCTGCTTGCATGTTGTGGTGAGGTTCCTTGCAAAACTTAGTGCTTTGCACCCCATCTAGCTATGCCACTGCAGAGGAGTGGGCAAGGCAACTGTATGTCACTGTTAACCTGTGCCTCATGGGGATATATATTGGCCTCACACTTTACATTGGTAGGATAACAGTTTCTGAACAATTCTGAGAGTTGGTATAGTATTATATTGTTCATTTTTTATAGCACCATTTGTATGCTCAGTGCTTTATAAAGAATGAAGAGATTGTTCTCTGCCCCAAAGAGACTCCAAATAAAAAGAGAAGAATATACAAATCATATATGCATATTCAGGGCCTAGACAGAGGGAAGAAAGAGCTTTTTGGATTGGTTTCTTTTTCTGTAGTAAAACTGTGCATTGCTCCAGTGCAGATGGACAGTTGATGAAAAATTACATATAGAAAATAGAACTTACCTGGAGAGGTTCTTAAAGTGATCAAATCAGGCCTCCTGCATTGTAACACCTGAAGAAGCTTACCAAGAGTTTTCATATTGTATCCTTCTTGTAATGGGGCTGTTTCCTTGCAGCCTGATTATATTGGGCTGCTCACTGGTTGAACATACGTTGTACTGGCGGAAGAAGGACTGTGCCAGCAGAATATAACTTCTACCAGTGAAAATTGCATTTGCCAGCACAATTGCTGGTCGCCCAGTGTGCTGCCCAGTGGAGCTGCCTGTGTCTACCAGTGTTGGTGAGTTGGTGGTGGGTCAGGGGGTTGGAGGAAGAGGCATGGGAGAGTTTCTGGAAGCAATGGGGAGGGAGGCGGAATGATGGAGGGAGAAAGCAGGTTCAGTGGCACTCTCATGCAGCCAAATCCTAGAGCTCTCCATCTCCCTTTCCACCTCCCTACAGTTTTTGGTCCTGTGCCAGCAAAATAGCTAGGAGACTGAGGAGACCCATAGGGAAAGCAGAGGCTTTCCCCAGGGCAAGGGAACAAAAGTTCCCTCACCTTGTGGAGCTCTCTGCAACTGCCCACCCTCAAGGATGTGGCACATGCTCTATTGGCACACCTGCATTGGCAGGGGAGGGGTTAGGAAGGATTGGGTTATCAATTTGGCATAAGATGAGGTAGCTGCAATGTCTCCAGCTTTTTCTCCTTGTCCCATATTCAGCCTTTCCCCACCTGCTTTAACAAGTAGGATCCCAGGTGTGCTCTACATATGTGCAGATTCTCTGGATAGTGACAAGAGAGCTTAATTGCCAAGCTACTGTGAATTATTGCATTTCACATCCAGCTACTACTACTGAGCAAAACTGAGAGTTCCAAGTTGAGTTTTGCTGAGAACATCAACAAAAATCAGCAGCAGAATCAACAAAGAATATCAACAAAAGAACAATGATTTCTATCAAGTTTTCCTTACTTGTCCACTCAGTATTAGCCATTTTTCAGTAAGGCTCTTTGCTAATTATCCAATCATATGGATGGATAACGCAGTTGAGGACCTTCCATTAGTTCCGATGGGGCAAATGCCCTAGGCACAAGCATCTAGGACCCTGTGAAAGCCTCTCTGAGGCTCCGGACAGGGTTGGAAACTGTGCTTCCAGTTTTATAGCATTAGGGAACCTCAGAGAGGTTTCCCTGATGTGGGCTAAAGTTGTGTGAGGCTCCGTGAGCTTCAGGTGAGTGTGTGTGTGGGGGGGTGGATTTTCATATGGGGGCAACGACAGCCTGTGGGGGTGCATCATCGCAGACCTTTGCCTCAGGTGCTAGGGTGGGGAGATCAGCTGCTGGAATAACCAAGGATATAGTCACAACAGTATGGTGGAAAGTATCGCTTAATCCTGAATCCACTTTTCCAGAGCAATGCAATGAAATCAGTAGAATTATTTTGAATTGATACATTGAGGAAGTTAACCAAAGTCTCCCATTCTGTGGTAAGTTTCTGCCCTTATCGGGCAATACAATGGTGATAGCTTAAACTCCAGACTAGATATATACAAGCCTGGTTGATGTATTACCATGTTGTTTCTTTATCCCTGGCTACTTTACTTCTTTGTAATACAGACAGTCATGAAAACACATGACAAGTTGATCTTAAGGTTGTGCCTGTACTGATGACCTTTTCTTGGTTTTTCTTTTAAGAACTTATTCTTTATTAGTCTCTTATTCTTAATTATTCTTTTATTATTTTTGTATTATTCTCTTAAGAAATTGCATGTATTTTCTTTCTTGCACTTCTCTTGATTTACTTTTTGGCTTTTATTTTCTTTCTTATTATTAGATTAACTTTTGTATTCTCTAATGCTTTTCTTCTTTACTTTCTTGCAGCCTTCAGAGTTTTCCCTTTCTCAATTTTTTTTTTTTACCATGGAGCCTGTGAGCAGGGAATATTAGGCAGTTTATAAATAATTGATGACAATGATATGAACTACCAAGCTTGCAGATTGTGATCCTAAGCATATGCACTAGGAGTAAATGGAGTTGGAGGTACTTCTGAGTAAATATGAAGATTGGTTTGCCGGTGTTTAAGTTTGCAATTCTATACACATTTGCCTGGGAGAAATACAGTTGACCTGAGTAAACCTGCAGAGGATCATGCTGGTAACAGAACAATTGTACTACTATAATATAACACAGTGAGTCTCAAACTTTTAGCACCTTGGTAGCATGAGACCCATTTTTTAGAATGAGAATCTGTAATGATCCACCGGAAGTGATGTCATGACTGGAAGTGACATCATCAAGCAGGAAAATTTTTAACAGTCCTAGGCTGCAGTCCTACCCACACATACCAGCCCTATTGACTGTATGTTAAAATCATACAGAGTAGCCTGTTAAAAGTACAGATCTGCAACACTTCCCCAAATGCAGTTACATATTATGATAGCATCAAGTATAGTAGATTAAAAATAAAATATTGAAATGAATGGGGACCCACTTTAAATTGGTTTGCGACCCACCTGGTGGGTCCCGACCCACAGTTTGGGAAACACTGATAGCACTGATATCTTATGTAATTTATATTATTTCTCACTTGCTGCTTCATTACTCAGAAGTAGGTCCCCCAGAGTGCAGTGGGATTTGCTACTTAGTGAGTGTGTTTAGAACTGCAGTCTTAAAGGATCAATATCCTATACTTCCTTGTCTGTTTCTTTTATTGTCATGGGCTCATGGCTTGAACAATACATTGATTTGACTGTCGCATAAGAAGCAGCCCTAGCAATACAGAATCCATATCAATAGATTCATGAGGAATGCACATACACTCCTGTAAATAATGCAACAATTTCCCCCTATTATCACATAAAGAGGTGAATGACTCCTGTGGTTGATAGTCAGACCTCACTGTTTTTCTCTCCTTCCCAAAATGTCTGTCTGGGACTGAAGCATCTCAATGCAACAAGGTCGTTAGCCAGCATCTGGTCACATGGCGCCCCTGCAGACCCATATAGATGTCTCATCGGTCCAATGCATGGGCTGTCACTGCCATGACTATCCCTGTCTAAAAATAGCCTTGTTCCTAAATGAATTATCTCAAGCAAGCATCTGCCAAGGATAGTTTCAGTAGACTGAATACTATCATAATCTAGGCCTTTCCTCTCCTAGAAATCATGCTTCAAACTAATTACATACAGTAGTTTGATTATATTGTTTGTTAAATTGCCAGTTACTATCTATATAGTTGCACTGTCTGCTGTACAGCTTCTTGTGCCTAGGACTAACTTCTCCACTCAGCTAGTCAAACTGCTTCCAATTAACTCCTCTATAAAATCTCTTTTCATTGTACTTCTCTTTAGGAAAATCATTCCCAAACTGCCATATAATTCACCTTTACTAATTCTCCACTGACATTTGATTGTCCCCTGTTGTAACCCAATTATCATCTTACCTGCATGACTCATTCCCACATTGCTTGTGTATCATCTGAAGCCATGGATGATGTAGGAGATCCACAATGTGGCTCTCTCCCCATGCCTACAATAGGATGTTGTTATTTGGTCTGGCAATATCTACACTATAAGAATATACCCATTTTAAATTCATTTAACTGGAATTGCTTTCCCCAAAGGATCCTTGGAATTGTAGTTTGGGAAGGGTTCTGAGCATTTTCTGGTGGAATGTCCTAGACCAGGGGTTCTCAAACATTTTAGCACCAGGACCAACTGGAAGTGATGTAATTAACCTGCAAATGATGTCATGGCTGGAAGTGACATAATGAAGTGGGACCATTTTTAATATCCCCTCAAATGACAAAATAAAATAATATTAAGTAAGAAAATCAAAAGTTTGTAATAAGTTTAAGAATCTATTTAAAATAAAGAAGAACCCCCCCAACCCTCCCAAGCAGTTGCTGATCTGTTTTTTAAAAAATTCCCCAAACATTCCAAAGGCTGCAATCCTATCCATAATTTCCTGGGAGTATGCCCCACTGATTACCATTTTAAAAGCATATGCATAGTTGCCTGTTAAAAGTACAGATCTTTAACATTTCTCCAAATGCAGTCACATACCATTGTAAAATCAAGTCTAATATGTTAAAAATAAAATACACATAGAAATGAATGGGGGCCCACCTAAATTTGGCTTATTTAAATTTGAATGGGGGCCCACCTAAATTTGGTTGGTCTGTGGAACTCCTTGCCGCAGGATGTGGTGATGGCGTCTGGCCTGGATGCCTTTAAAAGGGAATTGGACAAGTTTCTGGAGGGAAAATCCATTATGGGTTACAAGCGCTAATGTGTATGTGCAACCTCCTGATTTTAGGAATGGTCTATGTAAGATGCAAGGGAGGGCACCTGGATGCAGGTCTCTTGTTATCTTGTGTGCTCCCTGGGGCACTTGATGGGCCGCTGTGAGATACAGGAAGCTGGACTAGATGGGCTTATGGCCTCATCCTGTGGGGCTGTTCTTATGGCTTGCTTCCCATCTAGCAGATCCTGACCCACAATTTGAGAAATACTGTCCTAAGTTCTATTATGGAACTATAATTCCCAAATTTCTTTAGGAGAGAACAAATAATTATCAAACCACTACTAAGTTGGTCTTCCTTCATGGTAGTGCATTAAAAACCAATCTTGAGCTGCCAGGGGCATGTGGCTGTGGGGGTGCTGAAAATGGCTGCTGCTGCAACCTGCACGCCCAAGGCAGCCACTGGTGGCACCTTGGGAGAAGGGGACTTTTGTCCCCTTCCCCCCGGATAAGTGCAGTAGCCCTGCAATGGGGCTACTCAATTCACTGCCAACCCAAAGGTCGGTGGTGAATCAAGAGCCTCTGTGTAGGGCGGTGAGCCCAATACGGAGGCTTTGGATCTGGTGGAGCAAAGCTCCACCGGCCCCGCCTCCCTCCACTCCCCCTGGCACGCCTCCCCTGCTCTCTTCCCGCCTCCATGACACGCCTTCTCCCCACACTCCACTCGTCTCCCCCCTCCCTAGAATGCCTCCTCCTCACCTCCCCCCACACCCCCGCTTACCTCTCCGCTGCATGACTGCCGAGCGGTGGAGGTCAGGGGCCTGTCCAGCGGTAGCCCAGCGCTGGCCAGTGCTGGGCTACCACTGGCGCTCGCCCAGCAGTAGGGTCCACAAACGTACCTTATGGCATGTTTGTGACAGTGTGCACCGGTGGTGAGCTGGTGCGCCAAGCCCAGGATTGGGCTCTAAGTGTGGAGGATCTAATATCTTTAGAAAGTTCAGTATTTTGTACCTTAGAACATACAATGCTTCCCCACCTCATGCATCCATCACATTTTTATTTATTTATTTGGAATATTTATATGCCACCCACTCCCCAACAATTGGGGTGCTATTGTGATTGTTCCATGGAATGAAATCATGTAAATGTATGAACCCCTTTGGGATGTGACTGACTGACAGAGAGAGTGAGATGCTGTGCTAGGAGCCTGGGCAGTGGCATGCACAGCTGTGCTGGCTGGCTGATGGATGGAGCATATGTCCTCACTGGTCAGCTGGGTGATGAATCACATGACTTGTCTGAAGGAGAGGGCAAAGAAGTGGGAGGTTGCTCCAATCAGCAGGGCAATAGCTCAACATTTGGTGATGTTAGCAACTGTTGCCCACTCCTGACTGCAAGAGGGAGGGGCTGGCAGGTAGCATCTGGTTCTGGTGGGGTGGGGCTGTTCTTTATAAAAGTCCTGGAGAAGAAGGGGTTGGAGAGGAGATGGAGACAGAAGGGCATGGAGGTGGACTTAGAGCTGGGAGGGCAGAAAAATGAGAGAGGGAGGTTGTGGAGGGAGAGGGGAGACTGGGGAGGAGAGAAAAAAGACGGGATCTCCTCTATGCCTGACCCTCATCCTGGTTCCTAGGGATCAGCTATTCCCAAGCAGTGAACTGCCCTGTGGTGAGGCTGTGGCTGCCCACAGAGGGACTATGTACCCATTCCCCAGAAGAGTGGGGCAGAAGTAATATCACAGTCGGTGGCCTGGTCTGTGATACCCCTGGCAGTCCTATCCAAACTTGCATGATTGGCAGAGGAACTCCAGCTAGGGACCCCCAAGTGAGCCTAGGGGAGGGGGTCAAAATGACAAAATGTCACAGGCACCCATTGGGGATTTTTCTTGGATGTACTTAGCGATCAGTGATTGAATTTTCCTCCCCCAACCATGTCTGTATCATTTTGTGAAAAAGAGTCAGCCCTTAAATTTCCATTGTGGCTCTCGAAGGCTGAGCCTAATACGTGAGATACTGAAGGCAAGAGCAGATCCTGCAAAGTCCTCTTGCACCTGCATAGGAAATGCTCCAAGTGGGGTGTGAGTGCAGGCAGAGTTTAGATTCATAATAAAATTGATTCAGTTCGTTTGGCCACATCCTGTTTCCCTTGTTTACACCTATTACATCAAAGTCTGGCAACTAATTTTCAGTTTGATGCAGTTTGAGAAAAGTTTGAGCTAAGTAGGGCGGCTGCTAATTTTTTTATTTTTTTAAATAAGGCAGAAAATCTGCCTTCAACTGATGTATGAAAGACAACAGTTTCAGCAGGTGATGCTTTGTCCATGCCTGGAAAATCTACAGCTGTTAAAAGCAGAAGAGCCCTGGCAGGATAATGTGGCAACCCTATCATGCAATCTTTTTAATTCTTTATTTTGAAATGCCTTCATCAGTTTGATACTTGGCAAAGGAATCACTCTTAAGGCTTATTTATTTATTTTATAATAGTTTCATCTTGCCTTTTCCTTTTACAATAAAAGGCCCAAGGTGGCAAAGGGTGCAATCCTGCCCTGCAGATAGGCCAGCCCAAGTCCCTTGCACCAGCCCATCATTGTCATGAAAGTGCCATAAAGAACTTTTGTGCCAACATAAGTGGGGTTAGGCTGGAGCACAGACTTGTGCTGCCCTCTCCACGCCAACGCGGGCCCCAGAGACAGGATGAGTTGCATTGGCCAAGTGGGAGTTCCTGGGAGCGGGTGGGAGGAGAGTGGGAGGTGGGGCCGGGATCCGGCAGTTCTGCCAGATCCGAACTCCATTCCTGGGCAACCCAGGCCAGTCCTGGGGCAGTCCTGGGCTGCTTGGATTTGTGCCACTTGTGCCACCTTGCTTCCCCTTGCCTTGTGCTGAACTGCTTTCAGCCCCAATCCTGCCTTGGATGCAGCGCAGGCCCGCCGGCCTGCCTGCTCCAGGGCGGGTTAGGATTGCAATGTAACAACAATAGAATACAATAAAACCACAAAATACAGTTTACCGTCCTTATCTGCGGGTTGGGCACCTGATTTCACTCAACGCGGGTGCAAAGCCTGTGTCTGGAGGGTCTCAAGGACCTCTTGGACACGATCAGATGGGTCTTCTGGTTGCGTCAGGAAGGATCTGTGAGGCCCTTCTGTTAATTCATTATCTACAGAAATTGGTAAGTTTAAAAAAGAAACTCTTCTTTCCCTGGCAGCGACGCGATCCTGGAGATTGTGTTGCTGCCATTGTCCCATCCCCACAAAGAACACAGTCCCAAAGTCTGAGTAGGACTTTGGAAATTGCTGCTGTAGACAGGTGGTGGTGGTTTGAGAGGGATGATGGGGGTGTTTTCAGAGGATAGTTGCGATTGGGGCTGCCCACCCATGAACTGTGCTGAAAACTCGCTTTTTAGTGGCAAACTGGCAGAGGGTGCCGTGCGCTTTGTGCCTACTCACTGCCTCAACCCATCCTTTTTGCTCTCCTGCTAGAGTTGAAGGAGGAGGGCAGTTGTTTAGCCCTTCCTCCAGTGTCTCTACCAAAGAACCTGGAGCTGGAGGAGGAGGTATGGATGGCAGCTGCAGCTGTGTTCTTAATTACTTTCAGCAATCAGGAAGAGAATCATCGCCTCCCTCCACCTCCTACTCCTAGGCCTCTTCACTGACCAGACAGGGAGGATCTTGGGAGGGGTGTTACCAAGGGAGCTCTGCAAGGGGAATTATTTAATGTTTCCCCAGAGAAAGATACAAGATGATCAGTCCTGCTCCTCCCAAGGAAAAAGTAGCTAAAGCAAAATAAAACAGCTCCCTGATAAGGAAACTGGTGTCTTAAGCCAGCCCTATGAAGGAAATGTCCCCCTTTTGAAGAACAGTCTGGGAAAGAGAGAGCTTCTAATCAAAGGATGCAGATTTATTAAGAAAATTAAGAAATATAAAAAATAATAAACCTTCCTGACATGAGTGTCTTGTGTGCCTGACTGTGGTACAATATCAAATGTATATTTAGGGGTGTTGACATCCGAAGCGGAGTGAAGCAGGGCTGTGTTCTTGCACCAACCTTGTTTGGGATTTTCTTCGCTGTCCTGCTGAAGCAGGCCTTTGGAACTGCAACAGAAGGCATCTATCTCCGGACCAGATCAGATGGAAAGCTCTTCAACCTCTCCAGAATGAGAGCAAAGTCCAAAGTCCAGCTGAAATGTCTGCGTGACTTCCTCTTTGCCGACGATGCAGCTGTCACTACCCACTCTGCCAAAGATCTCCAGCAGCTCATGGATCGTTTTAGCAAGGCCTGCCAAGATTTTGGACTGACAATCAGCCTGAAGAAAACACAGGTCATGGTTCAGGATGTGGACTCACCTCCCTGCATTACAATCTCTGAGCATGAACTGGAGCTTGTCCATGACTTTGTGTACCTTGGCTCAACGATCTCCGACACTTTCTCTCGATACCGAGCTAAACAAGCGCATCGGTAAAGCAGCTACCACGTTTTCTAGACTCACAAAGAGAGTCTGGTCCAACAAGAAGCTGACGGAACATACCAAGATCCAGGTCTACAGAGTTTGCGTCCTGAGTACACTTCTGTACTGCAGCGAGTCATGGACTCTTCGCTCACAACAGGAGAGGAAACTGAGCGCTTTCCACATGCGCTGCCTCCGACGCATCCTCGGCATCACCTGGCAGGACAAAGTTCCAAACAACACAGTCCTGGAACGTGCTGGAATCCCTAGCATGTATTCACTGCTGAAACAGAGACGCCTGTGTTGGCTTGGTCATGTCGTGAGAATGGATGATGGCCGGATCCCAAAGGATCTCCTCTATGGAGAACTCGTGCAAGGAAAGCGCCCTACAGGTAGACCACAGCTGCGATACAAGGACATCTGCAAGAGGGATCTGAAGGCCTTAGGGATGGACCTCAACAAGTGGGAAACCCTGGCCTCTGAGCGGCCCGCTTGGAGGCAGGCTGTGCAGCATGGCCTTTCCCAGTTTGAAGAGACACTTTGCCAACAGTCTGAGGCTAAGAGGCAAAGAAGGAAGGCCCACAGCCAGGGAGACAGACCAGGGACGCACTTGCTCCCGGTGTGGAAGGGATTGTCACTCCCGGATTGGCCTTTTCAGCCACACTAGACGCTGTGCCAGAACCACCTTTCAGAGCGCGATACCATAGTCTTTCGAGACTGAAGGTTGCCAATACAATAGGGGGGAGAGAAGAAAAAAACATCTGTGGTGTATACAGCACCCTGCTGTCATATCTGGCAATCAGATTTTCCTGGATGTGTACTTCAAAAACCTGTTTGACCAGAGTAGGGTTGCCATCTAAAGGTACCCGTATTCTTTTAGGTTTCCCCCCCAACATTACTCATGTTATTAAGCCAAGGAGGTACTGTTAAAATCCCCAGGATTGCTTTCAGTAGTCACCTGGAAATCAGTGCTGATTGCAGGAGAGTCCAGGCCAGTCCTGGAGGGTTGGCAACTCTACCAGAGAGAAAGGAAGTACAAACAAAAAATCTCACTGTGTGTACCACAATTAGTGATGTTTCTGTCCTTCAAGTCTCTTAAAAAGTAGTGTCCATCCTGAGGCTCTAAAAAGCTAAAGAGTCTAAAAAGCTAAAATATTTACTTTCATGTCCCTCCTGCAAAAAAGAGTAAATTACATTGCTTAGCTCTCTGGTTGTAAGTGTGACATTCTATGCCAATTTGATTCTATCTTCAAGCACAATATCTGGGTACTTAAGATGAACTTAACCCATTTCTGCCCAGCTCACCAGTGTACACATTTGATCCCCGTGGCATATATGCAACATTGGGCAAAAATGGCTTAAACCTTAGAACAGGAGGGCCCAAACCCCAGCCTGGGGGCCATTTGCAGCCCTCAGGGACTCCCAATCCACCCCCAGTCTCCAATGAGCCTCTGGCCCTCAGGAGACTTGCTGGAGACAGCGCTGGCCAGACGCAACCACCCTCAGTGTGAGGGCAACATCTCGCGTGGGCTGAGGGCTCCCTCCACTGCTTGCTGTTTCATGTCTGTGATGCAGAAGCGGCAGCGAAGGAAAAATTTTGTGCAAAGACTCTTATAGGCCTTGAGCAAGACCTTCATTCATTCATTCATTCATTCATTCATTCATATAAGTTCCATCTCTAATATATTTTATTTCCTTTCTTCACATTTATTCAAAAGCACACAGGTCATACAATTCTTGATTCTCCACCCTAGCTGAGAAGGGTGAAGGTTTTTGTCTCAGTTCCCCATTCGACTGCATCACTGTGTGCCATGCCAACACTACCAGCAACATTTCAATTTCAGTTTCAAAAACCGTTATTAGGCATTGGCAGTCAGACAAAAAACAGACATACAGGCAAAGCAAAATATAAATAGACTCTCTGCCTAAGAATCTTTCTAATATATTCATTTTTGTAAATTTATGTAAATTTTAAATGTAGATTCTTTTTTCCCCAGCCCCTGACACAGTGTTGGAGAGATGATGTGGCCATCCTGCCAAAAAGTTTGGACACCCCTGCCTTAGAATATACAGGATAGAAACACATAAAGATAAACTCAATGGAGTTAGATTCTTAGTTGTGGTGTTTCCATGGTCATTTGCAGAACTTTGCTGATGTTTCTTTGGTGACATCTACTATTTATCTGTGGTTTTGTGGGTTTAGTTTAAGGCTCATTCATTCAAAATTGTGTAAATTGTGTGTGATAAACAGCACGACTGTGCATATCTGGACCCATCTGCTCTGCGTCGTCTTCTTGGGTGATGCAACATCCAAGTGGCATGTATGTACAAGGCAAGGCTTGCGTGATATTATTTGTTAAACTTGAACTCTGTTTTTTCAGTAGAACCCTATTGAAATCTGCTTATAGAGCAAATACAGAACACTAAGACAATTCAAAATATCAGTTTAAAAAATCAAAACAATAAGACAATAGGACTGCAACATCAGAGGAAAACAAGCACATGGCAAATCAGAAAAATTAAGCATCTGTTTAAAAAATTGTATCAGGTGCATATCATTAGAAATCTATGTTGATGTGTGCCACCTGCCTGTTACAGTAAAAAAGTGAAGAGGGTGAGATCTTATCTCGCTGTACATTGAGTTAGTGTTGTCAGCTGATCAAAAGAAATGGGCCCAGCCTGTTCCTGCACCTTTAAGAAGAGTTTGTTAGGCAGAAATCATTAAGTTTGTCATTATTACTTGCTGGTTCCTGCAGGTCACACTGCTGTTAAAGGGACAGCCTGTTCAAATGCTGGCTCTCCTTTGCTGAGTTGAGACGCAGTTTTGCAAATGTGTGAATATGTCTTTTGTTTGAGAATTAAATTTTCAAAACACAAAATTAGAACTCTTGCGCAACTGAGTGGGTTCAGTTTCAAAGAACGCTTGAACTCTTAATGTTTGCCCTTGACCACTCCCATCGTCCCTTAGTGGAATTCCAGATTTCTGTTAACCAAGCTTCAGTCTCTGTTTTTTTTTTTGCTTCTCTTGCCTTTCCCACTTTTTCTGTAGCAGATGGTGATAATTCCCATGGTGGAATGATGATGCAGCTGAGGCTGCGCTTCCCTGATGCCTTTACTGTACCATGGAAACTCCCCCTGGTCTATTTGAGAGAAGAAGACTCTGCTTATTATCACCCTCTGTTTATGAATTTACAGATCCTATTAGGATTATGTTTCTTACTGCTGCCTGCTCCCACCCTTCCCAACCTGGATTCATATCTTTGTGTGACTGCCATTTGAAAACAATTTTCACAACAGAGCACAGTTACAATGGTCTTTCCACATATCCTTTTCTTATTCTATTTATGTCTGATTTATAAAGAACGCAACAGATGAGACAAAATTTCAAGAAAATTCCTGATTTGAAACTGGAACCAAAACACTGTTTTTGTTTTATTGTGCATTTCATGCTGATCAAGGATGACCATTTGTGTGGTCTCTCTCTCTCCTTGTAATTATGTATGCCTAAATAATACGTCCCATTTATATTAATGAACCTTACTTTCAAGGAATTGTGCTGAGGATTGCAACCTGAAACTACATTGTGATGGGGAGTGCCCTGGAAACTTGATATAGAATGGTAATTTTCAGATAAAGCTGCTCAAGGGAATGAAATTAGAATTGCACTCATGCAAGGGACCCTTGGGTGAATGCACTTCCTCCTTCCATTCCTGCAAGGAGCTACAGCAGGGGGGTCCAACTTTTGGCAGCGGGACGGACAGACGGACACGAATACTTCAATGCAGAGTCCGGGGGCCACACAATGAATTACATTTCCATATCATAAATGAAAGTGCTTGCAATATACTTATTTTATTTAATATGTACAATTAATATATTTAATTAACCATTAAACATTAATATGAGGTCTCAGAGGTGACCTTTCTCTGTGAGCTCGAAGACACAAAACTGTCTGTGTGCCAGAAAACAGGGTGAAAGGCTCTCCATGTTCAGAGGAAATATATCTCTGAATAAGTTCCTGCTGGGCAAGCAATGTGGAAAGAAACCTCATGGTCTGACTGCACAGGGATTCTGCAAGGACAGAATGGTGGGGTGTTGGGGAAGAAGAACATACAGGGCCCTGAGCTCAGACAGGGGAGAGAGTGACCAACCAGAAAAAGAGATGAAGGAGAACATAGGAGGGGAAAATAAGGTGGCTGGCAATAGGTGGCTTAACAAATGGCAAGTAATTTGTTGTTAATGGGGTTGGGGAGGTGATAAGAGGAGATCAGAGCTGCAGTCCCAAGCACACTTACTTGGGAATAAGCCTCCCCTTCCACTCAATGAAGCCTATTCTCAAGTAAACATGCAGGGAAAGGGCTGCAGTGCCCTGGAGGAAAATGAAAGTGGTGATCTGTGGGGGGAGGGGGGTGTCTGAAGACCTGCCTTGAATGGAGAAAGGATTTGCTGAGCTCCATGGTGGATCTGAGGGGAGAGATTTGGGGTCTTGAGAAAGGAACTGAGGGGACGGAGATAGGAGCTGAGTTAAATGACTTCCCAATTGGTGGTGCTGCTGAGCTGTGAGTATGGGGAGAGGAGAAGAGACATACATAGAGACTACAAAGATATCACTATTGGCCTCGCAACCGACACTGTCTCCTACAGCTGCTGACCCTCTGAGAAGTGGAGGACATCCAGTTGTGGTGATTGGCAGGGGAGAGAGACAGAGGATGACACCCATGCTTCATGAGAGTTCGGGGGTTGTCCTGGTTAGGTGGCTCTTCCTTAGGCAGGAATTGGGCAAACTTCAAACATATCGCTGCAGCCTGCTCAAACACGTCCAGCCAATCAGCATGGCAGGGAGACCAAAAAGGGGGAGGAGGCAGGGGGCTATGCAGGCTTTGGGGGCTGCAGAAAGGACCTCCGGGGCCACATGCAGCCCCAGGACCATGTGTTGGACCAACCTGAGCTACTATGGTTGGACTACCATAATAATGGACCGCCCTGCTCTGCCAACAGTTAGGATCCAGCCCCTGGTTTCCAGGTGAGACTCAGTAATGGGCAAACTTCATCTGCTTTATTTAGTGTGTGTGTCCAAAGGTAAAGGAACAATAATACTGGCAACCTTACTTACAGGCAGAGGTATAGGATGTTCTCCTTATTCCTTGTGATCCAGATGAATGATTGAGGTTAAGGCAGCTGTGAACTGATGAACACAATCTTTCCCACATTGATTGCTTCTGCACCAACAACTGCTCATGCTGGATTGCAAACTCCCCCCGCCCCCAATAAGGCCCCTGTATCAAGCAGCAATTCTCCTTAGGCTTTTCTTTGTGTGGAGGCAAATGAAGGGAGACTTCACTAGTTTAAGGTCTGTGTGAAGAGCAGCTGTGAGTGGCATGGGATCAGGACTACTAAAAAGGCAGCAATTCTAGATGTCCTTACTTCTAGTGCCAGTGCCAGGTTACTGGGGTCCTGTACTAGAGTGCTGCACTGGACCCAATATGGTGCTCCCTGCCCGCTCCTTGATGGCATATTGGGACTACTACTGCCAGCAATACTGAGAGTTCAGGGGTTGTCCTGGTTAGGTGAGTTCTCTGGTGCCCAACCTGGCTGACTCTCTTGAACAGGGTGGCATCAAGAGTCAGGGCCCAGTCCTATCCAATTTTCCAGTGCTGGTGCAGTTGTGCCAATGGGATCTGTGCTGCATCCTGTGGTGGAGGGGCAGTCACTGGAGCCTTCTTAAGGTATGGGAACATTTGTCACCTTACCAGGGGTCTGCATTGTGGCTACACCAGAGCAGGAAAGTCAGAAAGGACTGGGCCGTCAGCCAGGCTGGGCACCAGAAAACTTTAGCCTTTGTAATTCTCCTGTTGGGCTCCAGTTCTGACATAGTCAGGGCAGGTGAAATCACATCCTCAGTTTTGTATCACAACAGCTTGAGAGATGTTGATCAGTACAGTGCCACTGATTTTATTTTATGATGTCCCGTAGACTCTTCCATGTTCTGCAGAAGAACCTTAAATAGCAAACAGTTTCTCTCTTCAAGGGCTTTTCTAATCCCCAAGGACCCAAACTCCTACTAATATAGTCAGGCTGTATTGTAACAAAGGGCTATTCATTTTCATTTAAAGACTTCCTTCAAGGGCTTCAGTCTAAAGGTATGGAATGTTGAAGAAATTCTGAGCTAAGAGTTCTCCTCAGTGAAACTGATAAAGGAATTGTTACTTTTTGTCCCCCTAACGTCTAGTAATTGCTGTGTTATCATATTTCTTGTATGCAGCTATTATAGTGGCCTAGCTTTATTCTTTCTGAACTCTAGTTTTCTACTGACGTTAACTTCTGCATGAGAATAAATGCTAGAGATTATAATTATTTATTCATTGAAATGTGCTGGGGTAATGCCCTGGGAGAGCATTGTATACTACCTAGCAGCAAAAGACTGTCTTCTTACATCTCTTTCCTTGAGATGTGTTTAGCCAAGAAGGTCTATTCAAAGGTAGACTCTGTTGTTCCTTAATTAGCTTGTCACTCCTGGGAACAAAAAAGTGGGACAGGAATCTAATCTGGTTTTCGTGGATGGCAGGGCACAGCTAAAGAATTTTAGCATTTAAATAGTCACATGTGATATATGTTCACCCTTCGGAGATGTACTAGAGTTCTTGGGAGGGTAATTTTTGAAACTTGGAGATCCAGAGACTTTTTCCCTTTAAACCAGTGTTCACGTTTGCTAAATAAAGAAGGAAACTCCGCTAGTGTAGCCACCTAGTTTAAAATGCTTCTCTTTGATCTTATTTTTTGTAAAATTGCAGAATCAAGGTTTTTGCTGAAATCACTAGGCCTTGGGGCAAGGGTGCTATGTTATAATATGAAGATTGCAGAGTGGTGGATTAACACCAATGTAGGAGGGGGAGACTAAGGGCTCTGCCTATACAGTATCTTTCCTAGAGTTTTGTTACTTTTATGACATCTGGAGAGTGTAGGCTGCAGGAGAGTGTGTGTGTGGTGTGTTAATCTATGCTTTGATAATTTACAAAGCAATGAATGCATGGGTGTCCTCTGCCAATATTTCCTAAGGTGGCTGCTAAGGTGGCTCATAGATGGGCCTGTCTTGCTGGGAAAGAGACAGCACAGCAAAGGTCACAGAGTCAGTTGGAGTACATCTGTGGCAAGAAAAATGTGAACTAACGTCCCACTGTTTACTGCCCACTTGGGGGGTGGAATAGTTACTATTGAAGTTATTTTTTTTGTTGGTGTTGGCAACCTTCAGTCTCGAAAGACTATGGTATCGTGCTCTGAAAGGTGGTTCTGGAACAGCGTTTAGTGTGGCTGAAAAGGCCGATTCGGGAGTGACAATCCCTTCCACACCGGGAGCAAGTGCAGTCTGTCCCTGGTCTGTCTCCCTGGCTATGGGCCTTCCTTCTTTGCCTCAGACTGTTGGCCAAGTGTCTCTTCAAACTGGGAAAGGCCATGCTGCACAGCCTGCCTCCAAGCAGGCCGCTCAGAGACCAGGGTTTCCCACTTGTTGAGGTCCATTCCTAAGGCCTTCAGATCCCTCTTGCAGATGACCTTGTATCGCAGCTGTGGTCTACCTGTAGGGTGCTTTCCTTGCACGAGTTCTCCATAGAGGAGATCCTTTGGGATCCGGCCATCATCCATTCTCACGACATGACCGAGCCAACGCAGGCGTCTCTGTTTCAGCAGTGCATACATGCTAGGGATTCCAGCATGTTCCAGGACTGTGTTGTTTGGAACTTTCCCCTGCCAGGTGATGCCGAGAATGCGTCGGAGGCAGCGCATGTGGTATATTTAATTAACAGTGCAATCCTGTGCATGTTAACTCAGAAGTAGTTTCACTGATTTCAGTGGGTCTTACTACCTGCTTTAAATTGTGACTTAGGAGTGGTCTGTCCTAGTATATTTTAAAATGATATATTTATGGACAATGTCAGCAGAAAATCATGATGGTACTACTGTTGCCTCCCAGTCAGATTTTGTTGTCATGAGACCACTATAAATCTGCTATCGGTTCCTCACAAGTGAATTGAATTTATCTCCATTTACACTGGTGCAAATGAACCTAGAAGTGGGCTAGCTGCCTGGCTCTGAACAGTACCTCTCAGTGAGAGCAGAGAGGCTCCCAAGCAGCTGAACTGAGGCTGACAGCCTCTTATCTCCCCTGCAGATGTTTGTGCTTTTGTTTTGCTTTAGCACTAGGGCAAGAGAGAATACAGGAATGTGCCAATCTATTCTCTCTGCTTCCTCTTTCAGAGCTGCCAAAGACTGGCAAGCCTCAGGCTCTGTATTTGGGTGGACTATACAAAGAGTAAAAGTGCAATAGTTTGAATATAACATCTGGTCGCATTTGGCCTTGTGTGTTGGTTTGAAGCCCAAAGGAGCCGTGGTGTAGCTCTGACCTTGACTTGACTTTGAGATACTATCCTAGTGTTTTTAGTACATGATTAAGGGTGACTTCCTATATGAGTTTACCACTCCAAAGCCTGCTTGTTTGTGTGTGTCGTGCTCCTTGGCTCACATACAAAGCCATATCTAAGGCTTCCATCAGCTATGCACACTTATGTGAGAATTAGTCCCATTAAACACAGAGAAGTTACTTCCAAATAAACACATAGGATTGTGCTGTAAAGCAAGTATTTCTCTAGGACCAGTTCAGACACAGCTGAACCAGGGATGGCATTGGGTTTGACCAGGTTGGGCACTAGTCCATGACCATCAGATAGCCCAGCTGGTCAGGCTGACCTCTTGGTTCCAGCAACATAAGTAGCACTCAGTGAGCTATCAGTGTGCATGGGTAGGGCTCAGTGCAGATCTTTGCCCCAGGTCGTCCAGCAATCTCCTGCTGGAACTGAAGTGGTCACCAGCTGGGTTTAAGAGATCAGATTGTGTACTTCTCAGCCCCTCCTTCTGCTCAAATTCACCCTGACCCTTGTACCTTGATCTCATGTGGCTCTGACTGAAAACTCTAGTTAACACAAAATGGAAGCGTTTTTGCAAACATTGTTTGCTAAAAGCTAGTTTCCCTAGGATTGTATTAAGTGGGGTTAAAGTTGATCAGGTTTAGTGAATTAGGGCAAATGGAGAGCAGAAGAGCAGCAGGAATAGGAATTAGTGTGCACAAGGGAAGAACCAGGGGAGAAGAGGAAGAAGAATGCAGTCATTGCCTATTCATGATCCTTAACAGACAAATAATGCTATATCTGCACTGGCCCTTAAAGCAGCAAGTTTGGTAGAGTAACAGCAGAAGCCTATGTATGTTTACTCAGAAATAAGTCCCACTGATTTCAAGGAGACTTACTTCCAAGTAAGTGTGTCTAGGCTTGCAGCTCAATCCTATCTGACTTTCCAGTGCTGATGCACCCATACTGGGAGGGCAGTCATGGAAGCCTCCTCAAGGTAGGAGGTTTTTTTCCCCTTCCCTTGGGTCTGTACTGTAGCTGGCTTTGTGCTGGAAAGTTGGATTGTGCTGGGCCCTTTATCTAATCAGCCCCATACTTTACAACTGGCACTCATTCCTCTCTAAAACTTAAAATTCAGAAACAGTGAACTATGTTAGTCTCCAAAATATATCCTGGTCCCTGAGGCAGGAAACCCCCTCCAGCATGCTACTAGCCCCCAAGCATTTTAAAACACAGCTTAAGGTAAATTGCATGGTTTATTTATGCACTTATTTAGGTTTCTAGCCTACTCTATCAAAGCCTCAGGGCAGATCACAACATTTTTAAAAAAATAAAACATCATACCACACAAAGCAGACAGTGGCTACTCAAGCCACCCCCTCCCCAAAGGTGTTGTGGTACTTCTAAAAAGTACCCAAACCCCAACTTTAGCAAATCCCAAAGGATTTGTGGAATTATGAAATTTTTATAACTGTCATTGTTATATATTCCTATATTGGCTAATTTCTGGTGGTTGTATATTGTTCTATTGTTAGGATTTTTCTGGTAACACAAAATTCTGGAACAGCAAACCCCCGTGTTGTATGGGTTTAGAACAATTATTTTAATCTACAGCAGTGGTTCTTGAACCTTTTAGCACCAGGACCCACTTTTTAAAATGACACTGTCGGGACCCACCTAGCTTTGCAAGATGTAAAAAAGGTGACGTAGAATGAAATAGTACTTTTATTTATTTATTTACAAGTAATATTTGTATTTATTTATTTGCAAAAAAACTTGATCTATTTCTTGTAATGAGGCAGCCCTAATGAATAGCCTCAAGTCTTGAGGGGCTTAGTTATGTTAACCAGCCTCCACGTGCCCCCTCTACCTGTCTTTGACATAAAGGGGGGGGGGAACACCAGAAAAAAAAAGACATTCAAACATTTATCTCCTGGTAGTTACATAAGCTTTCAAACTGCAGGAGCTTAGCTATTTGCAGGGCAGTTAGCAGTTATATGATTTTTGAATAAGTGTGTGATGCAGTTAGTTATCTGATCTTTCCATCATCCCTGTTTTCATAGAAGGCTCTGAAGGATCCACTAGAAACTGGGTCACAACCCACCAAGTGGGTCCCGACACAGAGTTTGAGAAGTGCTACTTTAGTTAATTGAAGAAAGATACCACAGGCCAACACACATTTTGCTTCCTTAAACATTACACCAATTCCTGGGTATATTTGGGGTGCCAATTCCAAAAATGGCATCCGTTTTGCCCTATCACGTCTAGTTTTGGAGATATAGTATAGCCTCTTTAGTGAATGGTTCAAGCAGCTTCCTCATGAGGAAGCCTACACTATGGCTTCCTCATGAGGAAGCTGCTTGAATCATTCACTAATGAGGCTATACTATATCTCAAAAACTAGACGTGATAGGGCAAAACGGATGCCATTTTTGGAATCGGCACTCCAAATTCATATCAAACCACCATAAAGTTTGGGAAAAACGTTTGTGACCCTCAATTTTGTAGGCCTGTGTAATCTAAAAAAATAGTCTAGAGCAGTGGTTCCCAATCTTTTTAGCATTGGGATTCACTTTTTAAACTGACATTCTTATTAGGACTCACCTAGGTTTATGAGACTTTAAAAAAAGGAGATATAGAAAGAAAAATATTTTTATTTACCAGTAATAATATTTTTATTTGTTTATTTACCAATGCGGCAGCCCGCATGGTAACTGGAGGTAGGCAGTTTGACTCTGTCAATCCGCTTCTCCGGGGGCTACATTGGCTGCCCATTTGTTTCTGGGCCCAATTCAAGGTGCTGGTTTTGACCTTTAAAGCCCTATAGTGCTCTGGGCCAGGATATCTTAGAGACCGCCTACTCCCGTACAATCCGGCTCGCCCTCTCAGGTCATCAGAGAAGGCCTTTTTACAAGTGCCGCCACCCAAGGAGGTCCGGGGGGCGGCTGCAAGAAATAGGGCCTTCTCGGTAGTGGCACCAACATTATGGAACTCCCTTCCCCTTGACTTGAGAATGGTACCCTCTCTTGAGAGTTTTCGGCAAGGCCTGAAGACACTGCTGTTTATACAAGCCTTCTGATTTTTTGGCCTTCTTAACATTTTTTATACATCTTTTAGTTTTTTACAGGCATGATTCCTCTGTGACTTGCTCTTTTGTGCTCTTTTTATTCTGTCTTTTAATCTGACTACTGTTTTTATGGTCTCTGTTAATGTGTTTTTAATATGTTTTTTATCTGCTAATTTTTATTTGTGCTAATTTATATATAATTTATTTGTGCTAATTTTTAATATGTTTTTTATCTGCTAATTTTTATTTCTGCTAATTTATATTTTTTAAATCTGTTTTTTACATGTTGTTAGCTGCCCTGGGTCCCTTTTAGGGAGAAGGGTGGGATACAAATAAAGTTTATTATTATTATTATTATTATTATTATTATTATTATTATTATTATTATTATTATTATTATTATTATTATAAACTTGATCCATTTCTCACAAGGAAGCAGCCCTAATGAACTTTAATGAATGCTATCCTTCTTTCCCACTTTTCTCTCCAGGAGGGAAAAAAACATAAAATCATTTTTTAAAAATTCTTTATTGGTGGCATCTACAAAGACACATTTATCTCCCTATATTTACACATACTTGCAAACTGCAGGAGCTCAGCTCCTTGCAAACCCCAGGAGCTTTTTGCAGGGTAAGAAGCAGCTATCAATTAGTTATCTGATCTTGCCGTTATCTGTGTTTGCTTTGGAGGCTCTTAGCCCTTTGAGACCTACCAAAAATCGAGTCAAAACTCACCAGTGGATCTTGACCCATAGTTTGGGAACCACTGATCTACAGGAAGAAGCACAGTTGTTTTAGCTTATGCAGCTAGCCCTATAAAATTAGAGACACATTTCATTTGTCCATATGGGGGTCTGGGGACAGAAGGAACACAAACACCTTCAGATAAACATGGAAATATTTTTATATAGGCTAGCTTATTATGTGACATGGGGCCACTTGGAGAAAAATCAGAATGAATTCAGATAATCAGGAGGCTTGAACAACAAAAGTTTGGCCAGGGAGAGTTCAGCTTCTTAATGTGCACCTTAATGAAAACTACAATGATGAGAAAGAAGAAGTTCAGGCTAGAGCAGTGGTTCCCAAACTTTCAAGCACCACAACCCACCTCATCGCGACCTGATACTCCCTGTTGCACCGCAAACCATAAGTAAACTGAAAGTTGCTAACACAAATTGGAAGTAGCTTCTGGTTGCTTCCTTAAAGCATTCTGAGGCCAATGGAGTGGGTACTTGGCCCTGTGTAACCTGGAAGTGGCTTTTAGAGGCTCCCAGTAAGGCTTTGCAGCATGGCAGGGAGCACCGGGTTGCAACCCACTGCACATGGGGTCACGACCCACCAGTGGATTGCAACCCAGAGTTTGGGAAATACTGGTCTAGAGAAAGTTAAAAGCATACTTTAAAACCCATGAATGTCATTGGCATTTACACATGCCTAATTTTCTCTCTCTGCTTCTTCTACAAAGGCTGTTATACATAAGGCTGTTTCTACAAAGCTCTTTGTGGGGGGACACCTAGTAGATATTAGACTGTTACTGAGCGCAGGATGGGTTCCTGTGGCTAACTGTAACACGGCAGTATATTCTGCTGAGCAAACCAGCCATCTGTCCTGTTCTGTGAAAGAGCATTCTTGATCTCTTTATAAACTGCGATACAAAATAGCTTAATATGTTAAGTGGAGAGATTTCTGTTGGACAGGTGTACATGTCTTGTTCTTATTCTCTCCCCCCAGGACAAGCCAATTCATGAGGTCGACTGAGGTAGTCAGGCAGGCTGCAGATTGATAGAGGGATAGATCTCTTTCCACCCATTTGCCTCCATTGCTCCTCCTGCCTCTCCTACTCTCTGGATTAGAAAAGGAATGGAGTGGAAGAGGAAGTGTGGAAGAGGGGAGGGTACTACGCTAGAGTGTCAGAGTCACTTCTCCATAATTCCTCTCTGTTGCTTTCTTTTCTAATCCAGGGAATGGATGAGGTGGGACTACATGTCACCAGGTAAGAGGGAGTGGCATTTGGCCTACTGCCTCAGGCCCTGGAAGGTCTTGACCTGGCTCTGTCTTCCCCAGCAGTTTTGGGTATTACTGAGACCAGCCAGTTCAGTGGTGGTTGCTTACTATGGCTTCACAGTTCCTATGCATGTTATGTAATCCTCTAAATCTCCAGTACTTTGATTCTTTCACAGCCTTGTCTCCGCAGCCTTCTGTTGTCTGCGAGTTTCACAGGTGTCAAATTACAGTATATTACCCTGACGTTTCCATCCTATACAGACCTGTAGTGGACACTGGTGGTGCGATCCCAGATCCACATCATTATCCAAAAAGTTGTTTCATAACTGGAACTGATTAAGGCCTGAAGTGCATAAAAGAAGGAATAGCATTTTAAATCGTCAAGTGAAGGCAGGGAGCAGGGTTGGGGGGAGAATCTAAACAAATGTGAAGAGAACATGAAATATCCTCTTTGATGTTTTTCCGCTAGGCAGCTTTCAATCTTTGCTTAAAGACTTCCCCCCGTTGTTTGCCTCTTGTGGGACTGTATCCAATATTCCAGTGTTCATGTAATGCCTTGAATTAGCTATCACTCTTCTTGAAGATAATTATAGGTTAGTATAATGTACCTATTGTTCTGTTCCACAAAGCAGCACTGTCATATGGATGGCTGGGGTGGGGAGGCGAGAGAATCTCTGTGTGCCTCCTGCATCCACACTGTGTTGTTAATTAGTATTCTTCTTTGCCTTTCCTTCTGTAGGGGTTTCCTTCTCCAAGGGCTAAACTCCTTTCCTGGGCTGTTCCTTTCTCTTTCCTTTCAAGCATTGCGCAGTGGTGCTGCTGTACCTGTTCTAGGCATCTCTACTCAAGCTAAGATAAGAATATAAATCTCTAATACAGAACGGTAAATAAGGTAGCAGAGCCTTTCCACTGTGTTCAGTGCAGGCTGCCAAATATAGCAGAGCCTCCAAAGTTGACCACCTCTCTATATTGACCACCTCCTTAAGTTGACCTAATTTTCACAGTATGGACAGACACTGCAGATACACTATGGGAGACCAACCTCTCTGTATTGACCACCTCCGTAAGTTGTATCTTGACCACTTCGACCATTGCACAGAGTATGAATTTACCCTCCGTAAGTTGTCCACTGAACACGATACTGTGGGCCTGTGTTTTGTCTGGTTTGTCCCATCTTGGAAAAGCAAGAAGCCATGTGACAATCCCTCCCCTAAGCCTGCTAGCGTGTGCGAAAGGGTTTTTATAGGTGGGCACACTACACCTAGCCGACAGACCTGCGCCGGCTGCCAGTTGTATCTGGACATGTACCAAGTTGTGAGGGACATGAGATTGCTTGTGCATAGTGATGCCACTGTCCTTTCACTTTGGTTCCCATCACCAGTGCATTGCTTTACACTTATATTGAAACACAACTGCTATTTTGCTGCTTGGTCCTCAACCAGTTCCCAATCCATGAGAGGACCTGTCTTCTTATTCCCTGACTGTGGAGTTCTCAACAGCTTTTAGTGAGGGACCGTATCAAACACCTTCTGGCATTTAGTGAATCTGAGGAGACCCAGTGGAGGCCAGGCAGCCTAAATAAAAAAGTGGTGTTTTTTTTTAAGCTGTTGGGGCTATGTAACATGCTACATGCTATGGGCAGGCAAGGGATAGCATTGGTCTGCCTGTCTGCTATGAAACCAAGTATTTTTTTTTAACTTACAATTTTTTTTAAGCTTATGAATTTTCAGGGTTTTTTTTAAACACTGATTGTGGGCTGTTTATTCTCTGTCTCTTGATATAGATATAGATGATATAAATAGTAAGCATCACAAGAGGATCAGTTCTCATTGATATTTGCAATACAACTTTTTAAAAATCCAATCTAAATAATAACTTGGCCTTGCATTTGTTGTCCTGGAAGCTAAACATGACAATATTTAAATGCCTTTTTTCTGTATGTTGACCAATTTCCTCCAGTCCCTTGGGTGGTCAACTTAAATGTACTGTACAATGTGGTTACTTGCAACAAAGCAGCATCTTTGTCCAAATGGCATGGGCTTGAATCTCTGTGTGTGCCAGCCCTAAGAATGTGGGGCTTGGTCACAAGAGATTTATTTAAAACATTTATATATTGCCTTTCTAAGGTAGCTGGTAATATTGAAGTTCATCACATAAAATAAAAATCAATACAATTATCAGTGAAAATAACAAATAGCATGCGATACAAGGACATCTGCAAGAGGGATCTGAAGGCCTTAGGAGTGGACCTCAACAAGTGGGAAACCCTGGCCTCTGAGCGGCCCGCTTGGAGGCAGGCTGTGCAACATGGCCTTTCCCAGTTTGAAGAGACACTTGGCCAACAGTCTGAGGCTAAGAGGCAAAGAAGGAAGGCCCATAGCCAGGGAGACAGACCAGGGACAGACTGCACTTGCTCCCGGTGTGGAAGGGATTGTCACTCCCGAATCGGCCTTTTCAGCCACACTAGACGCTGTTCCAGAACCACCTTTCAGAGCGCAATACCATAGTCTTTCGAGACTGAAGGTTGCCAACTAGGAACAAATAGCAAAATTAGAGAAGCAACAGTAAAACCAACAAAAAAAATCCACAACTGAAAAGTACAATCATTATTGTAATTGTACCAAAGGCCTGATGAAAGAGGATAATCTTTATTAGTAGTCACACAACTGGAATGCGCATTCCGCCAGCAAAAACACCAGGATCCAGGTGGAAGTGCATGGATCCTGGCACGTGTCACATGCACTGTCACACTTGCTGATGACATTGATGAGCACAACTAGGTGCCCAGCGCAGTTGCTGGCAGTCACACACACTCACTAATGGCAAAGACATCATCTGACAGTACCAGCTAAGTTGGTGGTGGTGGGGCAGTGGGAGGAACTAGGGCATTTCTGGGAGGGGATGGAGAGGAACTAGCAGGGATGTCAAATGTGTTTCATATAGTGGGCCAAATAGCATTCATGATGCCTGCTGAAGGGCGGAAGTGACATCGTTAAGCTGGAACTGATGTTGTTAAGTAGGTGATGGCCAGAAATCAGCACTTTTTTCCTCACTTAGGAACTCATTAGCTGCAAATGACAGAAGAGAAAATATTCAAGTCTTGATCATATTTTTAAGATATGGGAGAGCCTAATTATCACATGGGCCAGCCTTTCAGCAGTGCCACTTCTGTCAAGGTGTTTCACAGCTTAGCAGCTGAGAGGTGCTCTGCAAAGTGACACCTCAGCAGAAGCAGTACTGTTGAAAGGGAAACCTGCATGATAACTGGGCTCTTCCAGCGCCTCAGCAGTACCTCCTTTCTCACCCTCTTGGTCAGCCTCTTCCCCTATAGAAGTGGTTCTCAAACTTTTAGCACTGGGACCCACTTTTTAGAAGGAGAATCTGTCAGGACCCACCAGGAGTGATGTCATGACCAGAAGTGACATCATCAAGCAGGAACATTTTTAACAATTTTAGGCTGCAATCCTACCCACACTCAGGCGTAAGTCCCATTTACTATAATTGTGAATATACATAGCAGCTTGTTAAAAATACAGGTCTGTAACATTTCCCCAAATGCAGTCACATGCCATGGTAGCATCAAGTCTAACATATTAAATATAAAATATTGAAATGAATGGGGACCCACCTGAAATTGGCTCACAACCCACCTAGTGGGTCCCGACCCACAGTTTGAGAAACGCTGCCCTAGACCATTCCTCACTTTATGAGGCCTCCTTCTGTCTTTCCCTCTCAGCACCTAGGCAGAAGCAGTGCAGTATAGTGCATCTGTACTGTTATCATGCATGCCAATTATCAGGCTATCATTTTAGCAGTGGTTCTCAACAGAAGCAGCACAGTTGAAAGGATGACCTGCATGAAAATTGGGCTCTCCCAGTGCCACCCTTTCACTTTGAAGCCCAGCAGCTGAGAGCAGCTGATGGTGGTGCTGGGAGAGTTCAGATCATGGGAGCTGGGAGCTGAAGCCTTACGTTTGAGACACCAATCTAAGGAAATGAACGTTTTGATATGAATTTGAAGTTCGTTATCAAATCTCCTATCTCAGTGAAACTCACTGGTGATGGCCTTGAACAGGTCACTGTCTCTTGACCTTAACCTACCTATCAGGGTTGCTGTGAGGCTAAAATGCCACTGTGAACTCTTAGGAAGAAAGTCAGGGTAGAACTGTAACAAATAGGTACATGTCCTCTGTTGTTCCCAGGGCCAACTAGACCAAGTTCCTACACAATCTTCTTTGCTGAAGCATTGATCTATCAAGTTCAAAATCTATAAATCCTTGGACTTCTCTGAAAGTGAGCAAGACAATGTTCTTAAAAGTATTTCAGAGCAGGCAGTGCCTTAAGCATCTCTTGTCTCTTAGAGATAGAGGTGATTTAAAATGGCATGGATGGAACAGCTCCAGCATGGAAGTTAAGAAAATTAAGGCACAATCTTAACCAGGTCTACTCAGAAGTAAGTCCTATTTTGTTCAAAGGGGCTTACTCTCAGGAAAGTGTGGTTAAGACTGCAGCCTTAGCGTGCAATCCTAACCAACTTTCCAGCACTGGAATAGCTGTGCCAGTGGGGCATTTGCTGCATCCTGCAGTTGGGGGCAGTCATGGAGGCCTTCTCAAGGTAGGGCAATGTTTTTTCTCTTACCTCGGAGTTGCATTGCCCTAATGTCAGTGCTGGAAAGTTGGTCAGGATTGTGGCCTTAATCTAGTGAATCCTGTAAAAATTCTTCTTGTACTAACTCATGTACTTACTGATGTGTGATCAGAGAGTACAGGTGAGCCCCTGTTATCTGCAGGGGTTCTGCTCCAGCTCCCTCCGCAGATATGGAAACTGCAGATATGGGGGGACTCCTGTATATATAGTAATCCCCCCACATGCTGATTACTGTATCTTTGTTTTATGTAGAAGGACTTGCAGCAGGAGTGTTTCTTGTTTAATGGTCTTCCTTAATTGAAGAGCCAAACATGCAGGTAATTACCAGTAGAGTGCACACTACAGAGAGCCTAACAGGAACCAGGAACTCCTGCTTCCTGTTAGTCTCCCTCTAGCCGCAGCTGGCATGTCTGTGGGTTTGAGACTGGTAGGGCTAGCAGAGCGTCCGTGTGTTGGGCCCTTGCACCTCTGCATCTGATTGGCCTAAAATGGGTCGCTCGGAAGCAGTTGGTGTTGACATAATCACATCACTGCCAGCTATTTCCAGGTGCCATGTTTTGTGCATGGCACTACAAGCGCTCATCCCGCTTCATTGCGGGAGGTGGTCTTGCACATGTTTTTCAAAGCATAAGGCACTGGCATCACTTGGATTTGCATCACGTAGTGTGGGAGGCTAACCCATCACCCCTATGGTGGACCTCCTCCCATGCAGCGGGTGGGGCAGTGACCCAAGTGGTGGGCGTGGTGATATACCATTGTCTAACCCCGCTAGTTTTTTGGCTATACCTTTTGATAGAACACATATATTTCAACATGGTTTTTTCATTGCATTCTGCTGTAAATTACACATTGAATGGTATATAACATGATAGTATTATTCCTAACCACCACAACTAGGTAAGGCCAACGTTTCAAGCCATATAGTAGTTGGGGTTCGATTGGAAGCAGGTGCAGCTGAATGACTTTGGAAACAGCAATAATAACATATCCAGCTTACATTAAAATCCTTCCTGTCTCTGCTACCAAAGCCAATGCTGTCTGCCATCTTTTCTCTGACAATAGTGATGTGCATGTGGACAGTGACTGAATATAATGTGAGAGGTGGCAAAACGGTTATCCAGCTAGTTTCTGTATGCCCATAAAATATGCACTGTGGCAATGGGGCACTCTCAAAATTCATCTTTTCCACAGGGATTTTTTGTGGAGCAGGTTATGGAAATGAAATTGCTGACACTGAAGCACATGTTGGCAAGCTGTAAATATCAAAGGTCCAAATTTATTTCCTTTATGTAAAGGACAACTTCACTATAAATGACCATTCTTCCAACTCATATCCCCCCCCCATTTCCTTTCAACACATTTAAAATTTGGGGGAGTGACTATTGATATTTCCAAGAAATTCTGGACTAGTTTTGTTGTTTAGATAGATAAGCACACATGTGTATGTCTTCCTCTGCTAGTTTTTGGTATGATGCCCTTCTTTGAAACAACTGCAGCCAGCCTTCTGCTATTTTCATTGTCTTTTCCTTCTGTGCTCTTAAGTAGAAACCCATAAATTAATCCTGGTCAAATTGTGCAAGTGACTGGCCTATAGACAAGAAAGAAAACCTAGAGCTGTGGGGTGAGTCTAGATTTTCTCAACTATATGTGCAACTCATTTAAGACTATGTAAAAAATTTTTATTATTCAAACAACAATTATGCCTTGTTTAAACAAGAACTATTGCTCCTGCTTTGGAGACTGGGTCCTCTAAAATTTTAGCCTTATGCCAAATGAACTAAGATCTGGCCATCCAGTGTAATGGCAAAAGCCCACTCCTGTTGCTCTCTTACAACTGGTATTCAGTGACATACTGCCCCTGAACCTTGAGAAGGCATGGCCATCATGACTAGTAGCCAGTGACAAACCTAGGCTCCTTGAATCTATCTAATTCTTTTTTAAAGCCATCTAAGCTTACGGCTCTCACCACATCTTGTGGTAGTGAATTCCATACATTAATTATGCATTATAATCTTGACATTTAAGAAATACACACACTCAGAGGGCAGAACAGTCAAATCAAACTGACAAAGGAAACCACTTACATTTCTACTTCAATGATATCAATTACACAGATAGTTCAATCAAGAAACACTACCTTGACGAACAATTATAATTTCTCTGTAATCAAACACATAAATATTCTGTGTTCACAAGGCCTCATTTATCTAATAATTATTTTAGCTAAAACTTTAGTGGATTGGCAAACAGGGTATAGGAAAAGGGTGACCAGATCCAATGGAGGACAGAATGCCTATACCTTTAACCAGTGTATAGAAGAGGGAATTTTGGCAGGTGCAGCTTTTTAAACCCTTCCTTATTAGCTACAGCTGCCAGAATTCCTTCCTCTGTGGGAACAGTGGTTAAAAGTATTGGCACTCTGTCCTCCATTGGATCTACTTACCCTGTGTAGGGGAAGATATGGACATGGAACATGGAAGGTATGTGCACTCAGAGGCTTGTCTCTCTCAGTGGCCTTGCTGGGGCTGTAGGTGGTGCGAGCCGCACTGGATGACGTGCAAGGGGTATGTGACACACACTGGGGGGTGATGTGATAAAATCACGGTGGTTAGGAATAATACAATCATTTTATATACTGTTGGATTCAGAATTTGTAGAAGAATGCAATGAAAAAAAACTGGAGTGAAATATCTCCTTTCTACCAAAAGCTATTGTCAAGAAACCAGAAAACAAAAAATGCATGGACCCCTTTGGAAAATGAAACTGAGCCATATCGCATGTTTACTTGTGAGTAGGTGAACTTGCCTTAGTCCATTGGAAAGGGCAGGCTGAGAGGAATCCAAGGACAACAGAATGGTCCTGATCCAATGAATGCAGCCCCCCCAAAACACCTGAGAAGGAGGTCCATCCCTCCAAGCTGGTGAATGTATTGAGCCATATGGAAAGCGAAACTAAGCCAAACGGTTGTGTTTACTTGCGAGTAAGCAAACGTGCGTTGACTTGTGGTCAGGTCAGGCAAAGGGGAATGTGATGCCATCAGAATGTTCCCTATCTGATGGTACTGGAGATCAGCAAATGCTCCAGAAGGCAGCCTCTCCTCTCCCCCCTGCATAAAACAAATAAAACCAGAGGCTTCAGCTGGTAAGGTGAACTTTTTTCTTTTTCAGACTTGCAAAGCTAGGTGGAATCTTAAAGGGATAGGTCCTGGACTGATTGTCATTCTAAAAAGTGGGCCCTAGTGCTAAAAGTTTGAGAACTGCTGCAATAAGGTGTTAGTAAGTTGACACCTGGAGGGCAGGTGTGACACCACTAGTGACCAAAATCACAGTTTGTAAGAATAATACCATCATGTTATATATCAATCAATGTATTTTCATGCAGAATGCAATGAAACAAAGTGCGTTGAAATATCTTTGTATCAAAAGGTACAGCCAAAAAACCAGTGGGGGCAAGACAATGGCACATCACTATGCCCACCACTGGGGGTGTTACCCCACTCCCCTGCGTGGGGTGATGTGCTGGCTTCCCGCATTGGGTGGCGCGAACCCTAGTGATGCCACTGGTCTCTCTTACCTAGGGGGTGGGGGTCAGCAAGCCTCAGAGAGGGACCAGGAGGCCTGCAGCCCCCTCTGTGGGTCTTCCCCAAGCAATTTATTGCTCTGATCTGCAGGTCAGAGTAACTTCCAGTTTACCCCAAACATCTTCCAGTAAAATGGAAGTTGCTCCAGCCTGCAGATCAGAGCAATAAATTGCTTGGGGGAGACCTGCAGAGGGGGCTGCGAGCCTCCTGGATCCTCTCCGAGGCTTGCTGACCTCCCCATAGGGAGACAAGCCTCTGGGTGCCTGCAGCACCATGATCACTGTGACAACACCGGGTCACATCCCCCTCCCAAGTCCCTGCCCCTGCAAGCACTCGCCAGCAGTTCTCGAACTCCTGGTGAGTTTGAGAACCGCTGGGATATTGAATGCTACACTGAGAAGGAAGAAATTAAAAGGGAACATGAGTTTGAAAGGCTGGTTATCTAAACAAAACAATACTGTGCACCAAGGACTGTGAATACATGTCCTCCTGCTGAATGTCCAGCATTCAGATATTGCCAATATACTGCACTCTTGGGAGGCACTCTGCCTGCCTTTGCCTGTTCACAATAAATTTAAATAAATATGTTGAATGTTAAAAAAAAAAAAATCAGTTTCTTAGACCACCATTGGTGCAGCAGTGAAGCACTAAAAAGCCCAGCTCATATCTTATCATGAGAGATGAGATGAAAACAATTGCATGAGCAATGAACATTAGGTTACTGCTGAATCTCTCCTGTAAGATAAGTGAAAACCATCTGAAAGGTAGTTATTGGAAAGCATAAATTCCTTTGATAACCTAGCCATGAAGACCTACTGACAGGAGGACATGTATTACAAACTACACATCACTCTAGGGCAGGGGTGTCCAAAGTTTTTGGCAGGAGGGCCACATCATCTCTCTGAAACTGTGTCGGGGGCCAGGGAAAAAAAGAATTAATTTACATTTAAAATTTGAATAAATTTACATAAGTTTACATAAATGAATATATTGAAGATGAACTCATATGAATGAATGAAGGTCTTGCAATAGCTCAAGGCCTATAAAAGACCTTGCACAAAGCAAGGCTGACCTTTCCTTTGCTGCCATTACACAGATGCGAACCAGCAAGCAGTGAAGGAAGCGCGCATCCCACAGCTCACGCGAGAGGTCAAACAGTTGCCCTCACACTGAGAGCAGTTGCATTGGGCCAGTGCAGGTTCCAACAAATCTCCGGAGGGTCAGAGGCTCATTGGAGACTGCGGACTCCCTGAGGGCCACATTGAGAGGCCTCGAGGGCCGCATGTGGCCCCAGGACTGGGGTTTGGGCACCCCTGCTCTAGGGTGGTAGGTTACTAATTTCTTCTCCTCCCCCCATCTACCCTGATAACCTCTAATTGCTTTCTCAGTCAACCACCAGGATTTCTTAGCTTCAACTAGTTGGTGGCTGAAATTGATAGTAAGCACCATAGGGTGCTTACCTGTAAGGCAACAGATTCAAGATTCTTTGAGCAACATTGCCTAATAGTGTCACAGTGTGCTCTGTGCTTGTATTCAAACGTTGTATTCAGTTATCAAAATTTCAGTTGGTGCTTCTCACTTCTTCAGTGACCTTGGTTCAGGAGCTCTTTTCTCTCTCACTCATGATGTCTACAGATGTGAGATTGATATTGGAGAAGATTCCACACTCAGAGAAGACAAATCTGAATCTTTATCTACAATCTTGAGGATTGTAGGTACAGCCCAGATGATACTAACAGCCTGATCCTAACTCTGTATGTAGTGATGCAGTGACACCAGTGTGGCTACTGCTGCATCCTGGAGGGGTGTTCTGGCCTCCAGTGACCTCTTTGGGGTAAGCAAACATTTGTTCCCTTGCCCCGTGGTAAGCCCTTGCGAACCTGGTGGGTCTACACACAACTGCACCAGTGATATTGCTGGCACACATCAGTGTGGATCCATGAAGGCAAATAGGATTGGACTGCAAGTCTTAAAAGATCATGTATATGATGGGATGTAGTATTGAGATAAACAGGGCTGTGTTCCAGGAATAATTTCATGCTTCCTCTTCTCTGTGATTTATCACAACCCACGCAAAACCCAACACTACTACTGATGTTTCATATCCCTTCGCATCAGAGAGAGCTTCTTCTTAAAGAGCAGTCTCTGAATAGATGAATTTGTTACTACAGCCATAAAACCAGTACAGTCATACCTTCTATAACACTCCTATAGCTGATTCATTACAGTGCTCTTTTTCCCAGTGTGATTGACAGCAATTCTAGTAATAGGAGCAGTGCATTCTGGGTCATTCTACCAGTGGGAGCAGTGCATTCCGCACCCATTTCCTGCCTATTAGATTGATGATGTCTCCTGAAGCAGTACTTGGCTTTCAGGGAATATGACCCCCATGCTTGTTGAGGTATTGCTATAATGTTGTTTGAGTTTGTCTACGTTTGCTGTGACTGCAAATACTGCAGAATTTCTTTAGTGGGGGTCCATAATAGACTGTCATCACAGTCTCAGTAAGACTAAGAAACCGTCATACTAAGAAACACAGTTAATTGTTTATAAGTGGGATTAAAGAAAGGTGAGCATTCAACGGCTTTTACTCCACCTGGATCCATAGCCCCACTTCAGGCCTCCCAGCCTGACTTTGGGCTGCTTTACTCTGTGCCAGCTAAATAGCCAGCGCAGAGTCGCATAGCCCCATTGCGGGGCTTCTTACCTTACCCAGGAGAAGAATATGAATGTTCCCTTCACCCATGGAGATGTTGGGAGCTGCCTGCAGCTATCCGGCATTCATAAGATGCAGCAGCAGCCTTTTTGGTGCTGCTCCAGCCCTGGGCGCTGAGCAGCTCAGGATTGGGTTGTCCTATTCAATTAATGTGACTAGAATCAAGACATTGGATTCAGTTATTTCTGAAGAGCCCAAACCAAACCTGGTCCCAGGATGTTGCCATAAATGCTCCATCTGTCCCTTTTT
This sequence comes from Tiliqua scincoides, assembly GCF_035046505.1. Lineage (NCBI taxonomy): Eukaryota > Metazoa > Chordata > Lepidosauria > Squamata > Scincidae > Tiliqua > Tiliqua scincoides. Next base: position 17,995,343 of record NC_089821.1, read on the forward strand.
ACCAGGAGCAGTTCCTATTTTCAGGAATCTTTCCCCAATAAATCAATTGTCCCTATTTTTGCCTTTGAGAGATTCCTTATTGAAGGGTTGCTAATGCAAGTAGCTAGATTTGCTATTCTTCAGGGTTTATGCCCCTCCACAGTGTTTCAAGTTAAAACTTCAAATGGGCTGTAGCCTGGTGATAAATGGGCTGCAGCCCAAGTGCACTTTGATACTGATGATAACATGCATATAAGTGTGCAGGTGTGAACTTCACGGCATTTTGTAGCACACAGCCAAACATTTCACACCCTGTGTGCTAATCTTTGTATGAGACTAGGTGATGCAAGCATGTCTCTTTTTTCGTCTGTGGAGGATATGTTATAAGTGGTACATTTTAAACAATCCTAGAAAAGCAAATATTTATTTGTTAATATAGAAGCTTGGTAAAAACTTGAATGTTTGTTTATATATCTGCTCAATGCTCCTGATGAGATCCATCATGCAGATTACAGTTAAAATACCAGAACAGCAATGAAAATATTGAAATCGCAAGTCAAATATTAAAACATCAGCAGTATTAAACTGTTTACCAAACAAATATGTATTACTAAACAAATACATTACCAAACAAATATGAGTCTGACCATGTATTTAAATACCAACAGCAAAGGGCCCTTGTGGATGTACTTAGGGAGTGAGTTCCAAATGTAAGGTGCCACCAATAAAAAAGTCCTGCCCCTTGTAGCTTAGCAGTTAATGGCCATGGCATTGGAATGAGGTCTTATTAAAGTGCATGCACACACAGAGATCAATCCATTTACCTTCCATGATATTTTCTTTGTCATATCTGAGCCTTTGTTTTCATTATGTGAATACAGAATATAGGACAACTTCATTCTTGTTGGAAGTCTGTCAAAGTCATTGGTATTTCATTCGTGACAATGTCAGCTGAATATGCTAGAAAGAATTGCTTTAAAAAAACTTTAATTGCCACAGCTAAGGAGGATCTTTAAGAGAGAGAAAATTTTTTAATTTTCAGTCATGGGTATCTCTCTTGTTGGAATTAATAACTTCTTGAATTATATTGGTTCTAGTGTTTTGTTATGTATGTTGATTGTGTTTCTTATACTTTATCATGTCTCTATTACTGCAAATTGTATCTATCCAGGGCAGGAGGATGCTTACATAAATGTATCTTCGTTTCTGTATTCGCTTCCTTCAAGGCCAGGCTCAGAAGCAAAATAAAATCTAATTATTACGCTAATGTAAATTTATTACAGAGCCGTTACATGTAATTGTGGTTTACAAGAATCCTATTGTGAAGCCAAAATTATTTCACTGCATGTAGCCAGTTGCTCAGGGACAGAATTGTTCCATTCAACAGCTTCATTTTCTTTTGACTTTTTTTGAGTTTTGTAGTCCAGCAGTATGATGGATCAATGAATGATACAACTGTAAGGTTGGATTGTGCCAGGAGATCATCTAGCAATCCCCCTTAACTGAGACAATATCCTTGCACACTGCAAATGGATTAGCCCTGTGCATCCACGTTTAGAAGCTATAAACAGAGCAAAGTGAACATGGTGTGTAATGATAAAGGTGCCTGCAAGGCAGTAATGAACTTAACAAAACAAGTTGAGACTTTTTTCTGTACTTTTCACTCTTGTCTTTTTAATACAGCAGGAAGTAGGAGGAATGGTGAAAATGCAACTTGTAATTTTAAATTAAAAATGGCTTGGCATCCTAATACCAGTGTGGATCTGTATCACACTGGAGCAACAGTTGCATGAGCATTGCTATGCCAGCCTGCACTGCAGAGTGGTACTGTGATTTAATCCTATACGAACATGAAGCTGAAACATATTTATGTGATTTGAGCACTTAAATGTAGCCGGTGCAGCTGTGGCTGGATGGTTTGTATCCGTCTCAGGTACATCACTAGATAACTCAAGCAATAATGACTTAGATTGGCATTGTGAAAACCTCACAACCACTTTTGCAGTCAAGTGTCCTGGGTGTGCAATGCTATGCTAGCATGTGGGAAAGTGCAAGGAAAACATTTCACATATCCTTAATTGCTGGGCAGCCTGATGTAGGAGTAGATTCCTTCCTGATCTCAGTAATGGTTATCAGTTAGAAACTGTGTAAGATCGAAACTAACATGCTCTGCGTCCCCAAAATATTCATAGCATAACAACATTCTCCAGTTTAGTTACCTCTAGTGCTGCATAGTAAGAAAGAAAAAAAGTCTTCTTGACCCAATAAGCTTCTACTGAGGTATCCGGTCAAAATTTATAACAACAATTTAGTTCTGCTTTAAAGTCAATGAAGTACTTTGCTTCCTTATACATGTATGTTTCAGGGAGACCCACAATTATAGTTAGAATGTCTCTTTTGATCCCTCAGGCTAAATGTGACATTTCTGCTACATTTACACTGTCTCAGTTCTCTTGCAGGCCACCGCAGAAATGAAAAATTCTGCAACCTGGTGGAGCAATGAGTCAGTGGCGCCAACTTCATTCACCAAGGAAACTGACTGGTGGGAGGTTTAGAGCAGAAAAATGGCCCAGTCCTATGGGCTATTTACATCAGTGGATCTCGCGATCTGCAGTCATAAATTCCACTGCAGCATTGTAAACGGCACATTGCTGTCATGCACTTTGGAGCCACCAACGCAGATGTCCTGAGGTGCTGTGTGTGTGGCAGCAGCTGCAGGATACCATGTTGGAGTACATGAAGGGGCAGTTTGGGGAGGATTGGGGGGAGTGGGCCAAACGGGGGGGTGATGGTTCAAGGAGGGGACCATGTAGAACTCTGCACTACTCTGCAGTAATTGCGCACACTAGATCCTCTCCCCCCTTTCCCATTTCCCAGCTGTCCCCTTCCTCTCTTCACACTTAGACCAGCAAAATAACGAGTATAGGCCTGAGGAGACCCATTGGCAACTAGGGGCTCAATCCTAAACAACTTTCCAGCACCAAGGTAAGGGCAATGCAGTCCTGAAGGGAGCAAACATTTCCTTACTTTGAGGAGGCCTCTGTGACTGCCACCCAACTGCAGGGTAAAGCACATGCCCCATTGGCACAGCTGTGCCAGTGTCAGTGCTGGAAAGTTGGTTAGGATTTGGGTCTACCAGGAGTAAAAATAAGTATTTTAAAGTGAATTTTTACTTAAGTAAAAAAAAATTTTTTTTACTTATCTCTCTTGAGCTGTGGCTGCATGGCAGAAGATGGTGGGGGATGGGATTGGGCTCAAAAAGAGGTACTTAACACACATAGTTTAGTTGGTTTTAAAAGGGGACAAATTCATGAAGGACATGTGTATAAATGGCTGCTAGTCAGATGACTATGCACTGTCTGGTTCAGTGGCACTATACCTCTGAATACCAGTTGCACGGGGCGGGGCAATGGCAGGAGAGATGTATGTCACCAGAGGCAGCTGATGGGGCCACTGTGGGAAAAATAATGCTGGACAAGATAGGCATTTGTTCTGATCCAGTTGGACTGTTCATACAGTTAGTGGGGCTGCCCTTGAAGAACCAGAACCAGGGGACATTACCAGAACCAGGGGACATTCACTAAAACTGAGTGTTGGAAGGGTTAGGACAGACAAAATAAAATATTTCTTTACTCAGCGTGTGGTTGGTCTGTGGAACTCCTTGCCGCAGGATGTGGTGATGGCCTCTGGCCTAGATGCCTTTAAAAGGGGATCGGACAAGTTTTTGGAGGAAAAATCCATTACGGGTTACAAGCCATGATGTGTATGTGCCGCCTCCTGATTTTAGAAATGGGCTATGTCAGATGCAAGGGAGGGCACCAGGATGCAGGTCTCTTGTTATCAGGTGTGCTCTCTGGGGCATTTGGTGGGCTGCTGTGAGATACAGGAAGCTGGACTAGATGGGCCTATGGCCTGATCCAGTGGGGCTGTTCTTACGTTCTTATGTTAAGCTTGTAGCGTATAGTTCAACTCCTGCCTCAACCACTGAACCACGTTAATCCCTTAGGCTGAATGATGCAAAATATGTAGAACTATTTTAATGGGGAAGAAAAGAACTCTTTCCCCTGGGAACCCTGACAATGGCATGTTCTCCCCTAACTGCAAGCAATCCAGACTTCAGACTTGAGGCTTTTTTTCCTCCGTCACAATCTTCATTGTCTTCTGTTTTGCCTCAGCGTTTATCCCCCTCACCTATTGAACCTGCTTGCTCGGAGCCTCATACTCCCTTCAGCATTTCTCAGGGGAGTCAACAACACTTACAGCCATTGGGTGATGCACTCTCTGATGGGGGGAGTTCTGCAAACCTTGAATCGCCAGATTTGTTGAGGAAACATTCATCATTGATGGCCAAAACTGTGCTCCAAATATTTTCCCAACTAGGACACGTTATTGATTTGTTAAAGGGGCTCTACCAGACTTTTTTTATGATGTACTCTGCCCATCTTGATTCACTAACTGATCAGTGTTACCCAGACTGCTACCTCCCACCTACCAGCGGACCTTCATGCTCCTGTTTCTTCCAAAACTTCCTTCCAGTTAACATTTCAACCCAAATGTGCAGTAATCACAGTTTCTTCTTTCAAAGGAAGAATTCCTGACTGGTCACGGATCTACTTGGCCAAGGGACACCTGGCCACTTTATTGAGAGTTACTCCATCTATTATCAACCTTTATAGGGTTGAGAGATTGTTTTCCCCGTCGTGTTTAGATCGGTTTTTGTTGTATTTTAATTCTGATTATATTCCAAGATTGTTGTTTTCTCAAGCTAGTAGATTGAAGTGCATAGGCATTTTCCCTCATAGATATTTTAAGAATAATGCTATTGTGAGTCTTCTCCCACCTAGAACTGTCCTACGTGGCCATACTATGGATTGTCCATCTCCGTCTAACACGATGGCTGCTTCTATCAATCCAGGCATTTTGAGTGCTTCTAAAACGATTGCTTCAGACTGTCCGGTTGGACCTCTCCTCAATCTCTGCTCTCCTGAACTTGGGGTTTCTAGATGCCCTTTGAAGACACCACCTGGACGTGACATCACAGCTGATCCACCTGTTCTCATTGAGAGTACTTCACCTTCATCTCTTGCAGCTTCTTGTTGGACCATTCCTCTATCCCCTATTTGTATTGTGGATAGGCGTCCCCAAGTGGGTCCTTTTCTCCTTGTTGATGCCTCAATCCAACCTGATCCCCCCTTGAATTATGATTTTACTGGCTCTAGAGCTAAGGAGAGAAGACCTTCAACTTCTGTGGAGACCTCTTCCATGTTGCCTGCCTGCACCCAGCCATCTAGCTCTGCCAGCCCTTCGTTTCCCTTTTCAGCTGAAACTCCTGCAAATGTGCACTCATGTGTGATGGGAAGAATCTCTCCTGGATCTACCAATTGTGTAACTTCTACTGACCCTTTTCGTTGATTATCAGACTCCTTTCAGATTTTTTCAGCTCTAACTCCCACCCTCAAGCTGGTTTCATGGAACATCGCGGGTTGGGAGAAAAAGAAATCGGATCAAGATTTTATTAATTATTTGTTTCTTTTCAATTTCATTTTTCTCCAAGAGACCTGGTCCTTGTCCCTGTTATTCATTCCAGGTTTTATTTCTCACCTTCTCCCGGCTTTCAAATGTAAACAAATGGGTCGCTCTCGAGTTGGACTATGTTGTCTGATTCGCCCTTCCTCCTGGTTCTCTCTCTCTCTCCTCTTCCTTCTCACTCTTGTTATTTTCAAGCTTTTTTATTTCAATTCAAGGATATTAGGATTATTTTGCTTAATTTATATATCCCTCCCTCTGACCCATTTCCCCAGTCTTTCTGGGAGGAGGTCAAGTCCTTTGCTGGGAAACACTTGGCCTCTATTCCTTCAGCTTTTCTTTTAATTTTGGGTGACCTTAATGTTAGATTGGGGCCTAGTAACCTTGCCCTGGCCCACTTTATGAACTGGGATTTGGATGACCAACTCCCTCCCGGTTCAACTCTACGATGCAATTTCAACTAACAATTATAAATCCTTCTGGTCCTTAGTTACCCGTACTAACTTGTCTCCCTTTAACACTGTCCTTTCTCCCATTTCTCCATCTGCTTGGGTTGCTCATTTTTCAGGAATTTTTTCCGCTTCTGTTTCTTGTGAACCTTTTATCCCTATTCCCTCAGATTGTACTGAATGGCCACCTGTTACTCCTGACGAGGTTGTTGAATTGATTCACAGTTTGAAACCTGGGAAAGCTCCTGGCCCAGATGATATTTTGAGTGAAATATTAACCACCAATCCCACCTGGTGGTCGGTACCATTATCTAATCTTTTCACTCTAGTTAATCAATCTGGTCTTTTTCCAGATTCCTGGCTCTCGTCAATTCTTGTTTCTATTTTCAAGAGGGGCGACCCTTCTCTCCTGGAAAATTATAGGCCCATTAGCCTGCTTTCCATTATCACACATGTTGGCAACCTTCAGTCTCGAAAGACTATGATATCGCACTCTGAATGGTGGTTCTGGAACAGCGTCTAGTGTGGCTGAAAAGGCCAATTCGGGAGTGACAATCCCTTCCACACTGGGAGCAAGTGCAGTCTGTCCCTGGTCTGTCTCCCTGGCTATGGGCCTTCCTTCTTTGTCTCTTAGCCTCAGACTGTTGGCCAAGTGTCTCTTCAAACTGGGAAAGGACATGCTGCACAGCCTGCCTCCAAGTATAGGGAAGCTTTATTCCAAATATCTATTAGTTAGACTTTCATCATGGGCTTCCTCTAAAGCCCTACCAGGTAGAGAACAAATTGGCTTTCGCTTAGGCGCCTCTACTGTTGATCATGCCTTTTTACTCTCCTTCTTGGTTGAGAAATACTCTGCCCATTATGGTGCCAGACTCTTCGCGGCTTTCATCGATCTCCATGGAGCGTTTGACTCCATTAATAGGGCTATGCTGTGGAACAAGTTGGCCAGTTATGGGATTGATCCCTGCCTCCTTTTCTTAATTTGCCGTCTTCATTCAACTAACTATTGTAAGGTACGTTTTAATAGTCTGGGTTCTACAACTGAGAAAATTCCTAATAGTAAGGGAGTTTGACAAGGCTGTATTCTCACTCCCCTCCTCTTTAATCTTTTTTCGGCAGATTTACCCTCGCATTTATTAAGTTGTCAGAATTCCCCTCCTTCCCTCAGTGGTGCCCCCCTCCCTATCCTCCTTTATGCAGATGATGCAGTCCTCTTGTCTGTTACCAGACTTGGCCTACGTCATTCTTTACTTGCTTTTTTGGATTATTGTTTATCCAATAACTTAATAATTAACTCCGAGAAAACCAAAATTTTAGTTTTCGCTAAGTCTTGGATTTTGTTCCCCTGGACGATTGGTACTCTTTCCTTCCAACAAGTACCAACCTTTAAATATCTAGGGATTCTTTTTCATTTTCGCCACAGTTGGTCACCTCACCAGAAATCTGCCATTTCCTCAGCTGCACCTCATTTAAATGCGATGCACGTTTTTATTTTTCTTGTGGTAATCAGTATGTCCCTGCTGCCCTTCACATTTTTAAAACCAAAATTCTTTCTCAATTATTGTATGGTGCCCCCATTTGGATAGAGGCTGCATATCATGATCTTGACCAAGTTGCAGCCTCTTTCCTCAGATGGATCTTGGGGGTTACTAATTTAATCAGATTATCCATTCTCATTCTTGAATTAGGGATCCATCTTCCCTCTACTATGGTGTGGTCCCTTACATTCAAGTTCTGGCTTTGTCTGCATTTAACTATCCACCCTGAATCTCTTTTAAACAATCTTTTAAAGGATTCCTATTTTTCTAGGTGGTTTCAAGAGATTGATTCTAAACTTCTATCATTAGGATTGTCCCTTGAATCTCTTGCGGACATTAGTCTTCATCAAGCCCATTCAGTTATTAAGACCAAACTATGGGAACTTGAATCTATTCAACTCTCTTCCAACCTCAATCCTGCCTGTTCTCCCTGGTTTTTTGGCCTTCTTCCTTCCTCTGGCCATTCACACAACTATTTTACTATGCTGATTAATCCTGTTAAGAGGAGGGCATTTATGCTGGCAAGATTTAATATCTTCCCTTCAGCTGTTCATTCTGGCAGATTTTCTAATATCCCCTTGGAGCATAGATTGTGTCCCTTTTGCTCTTTGGAGCCGGACACAGTGGCCCATATTCTTCTCTGTTGCCCGTCCCTCCAATTACTCCGAGAAATTCATTTATATTCTGTACTTCCTTTCCCTTTAGGTTCCTTATCAGAGACTTTATCTGCACTTTTGAGTGAGTCGGTTGTAGCCACCACTGGTGCTGTAGCAGAATTTCTATCTGCAGTTTCTAAGTTAAAACCTTTACCTTGACGTATCTCTGTCTTGTTGTGATCTTTTTTCGGTAGCACAGCCATTGTTTTGATTATTTGCCTGTACTGTATTTTAATGTTTATTTAATCTTTTACTTATGCCAATAAAGGTTTCGGAATTGGACTTTGATTCAAGAGTCACCGAAAGTACTTCAGAGTCATATTGTGGGGAGGGGATTGTGAGAAAATGCAGTGTTTTCAAATCTAATTTTAAAATCCTTGATCAGTAGTTTCTACATTTAGTTGAATGTCCCCAGTATATTACTGGTCAAAGACCAAACCATCAAACAGTATCTTTGAAAGGTTTTGCCTGGATGTTAACTAAGAGTGGTGACAGGGCTGAGCCCTGTGACACTCTTTGCTTATCACTGCTGCTGGGGGAGGAAAAGCAGCTGCCCATTATGAGTCTCTTGGGACCTGTTAGAGAGGAATGAGCGTAGTCAGCTTAGCACCATTCTCTCAGTACTTACTGAGCTGGCAGATCGTCACAGTTGGCCAAGTCATACGGCTGATAAGTCGAGCAATAGGAGCATGACTGATTTCCCTTCTGCCCGTTTCCATGAACATCCAACATATCATTGCTGCGTTGGGTCTTACATGAAACTCTCCTGAGACTACTGAAGGCATCTGCAGAGAAGCTGCATTGCTTGAGATATCTGGCCAACACTTTCTCAATTGTTTCTTTCCACATGAAGTTTGGAAGACAGTTAGCAAGGTCATGGGGGCCAGGTTTTGTATGCATGATCAATTTTGATTGCATTCTTAGCGTATCTACAGCATTTTCAAAATGTAGACTCTTGTACTTTTACAATGTCTTGTACATCCTTGCAATGACCTTGTTAGGAGATAGAAGAATCTCATCTGGTTGCCCAGGTGCCTTCTGATTTGATGAGGGTATCTTGGGAGTTCAGAAAGTTATTCAACTGGTTGCAAGTTAACGCAAAAATAAATAAAATAAAAAGTCTGAACCAGACTAACGCTAGAATTGCAAGTATCTTTGCAGCTCTCTGCATATTAGGAACTGAAGCTGAAAGGTTATGATTTCCTTAAGAGCACTCATTGAGGCTTCTCTCTTCTGTGGTTTCACACCAACATGCTAACATTGTTATGCAGCCCACTTCAGAATATTGCAGGGGCAGATGATATCAGAAACATAGTAATCTGAGAGGTATGTAGAAAAAAAGTTAGATTAGGGCAGTCCAACTTTCATAGCTAAGGGGGCCTACCCCCCTACTCTGGCCCTACCTCCCAAGAGCACAGTGTGGAAGTATTTGGCAGTGACGTGATGATGTCACTGCCAATAACTTTCAGGTTCTGAGCTGCTGAAGTCACCCCCAAAGAGGAAGCGGCAAGAGAAGCAGGTGGAAGCGGTGGTGGGTGCGATGAGGCTTTTTAAGATAAAAAAAGCTGCTGAAGCAGGAGGAGAGGGCGGATACAGCAGGATTCTCGAGGGCCTCCATATGGGCTGCATTGGCTGCATGCAGCCCACATATTGGACCACCTTGTTCTTGAGTCATGGTAAAAAGGCAGTTAGCTGCTGTCCAAGACTTGGCTGTTCCCATAGCAAACTATCTTAGAGTGCAATCCTAACCCCTTATGTCAGTGCTTTCCAGCACTGACATAAGGGCAATGCAGCTCTGAGGTAAGGGGACAAATATTCCCTTATGTTGAGGAGGCCTCAGTGAGTGCCCCCAAACTGTAGGATGCAGCACATGTCCCTTTGGCACTGCTATGCCAGTGCTGGAAAGCACTGACATAAAGGGTTAGGATTACACCCTTAATTTCATCTTACCATTGGCCCCTTTTTTGGTGAGAGATATTTTATCAGATGAGTTTCCCCTCTTTGTGGGTCTGGTTCCACCTCCAGAGTCTAATTAGAAGGCATGTAAGGTCAAGCAAGTATTTCAGTGATTCCTAGTTATTGGCCTAAATAAACTATATTCATAGTTTGGTCTTAAGGCAACATGCAGTCTCGATGCATTTGCAAAATAAAACACTTGCCTCACAAGAATGTATTTTACAGCTCTGTTAACTGCATATAGGAAAAGACAATCTTATCTCTTAGCATTATCCTAGTGAGTACCTAGCAGTGGCGGGCCTAGATAGGGGCGGGGGGGGGGCAAATGCCCCTAGGTCTGTGTCCATGTGGCGCTGCAGACTGCATGGGACGCCTTCTGAGGCTTAAGCAGTACTTACAAGCAGTACAATCTTAAGCAGTACTTCCGGTTTTCTGGAGGTACTGTTTAAGAACACAAGAAAGCCTCAAAAGGCTTTCCCAGTCATTTCTAGCATCGCGTGAGGTTCTGTCGTGCTGGGTGAGTATGGGAGGCGGCATCGTGCAGGGGGCAGCATCATGGACCTTTCTCTCCGGATGTCGCGAGGGGCAGGTCTGTTACTGATACCTAGCCTACAATTTTCCATAAATTCTGTGCTGGGTCCTTTCTGCTAATTTTTGGTGGTCTCTTATTTATTCTAATATGAGGAATGAACAGATGACTGCCTGACAGATTGTCACTCTAAAAAAATGGGTCCTGTGCTATGAAGTTTGAGAACCACTGCACTAGGGTTTGCAGGAACCTAACCCTGGCAGATAATGAAAACTGACTGTATAACATAGCACAGGAGGTCAAGAAAGTTAGTCATTCTGGATTGATGCAGCCCATTGTTAAAGGGGAAAAAAGTTCCTTCTGGGATTCGTTATTCTTTGCACGTCAAAGATATATTTATTATAGGAGACTGTGCCCATCCTATTTAGTTACAAAGAAAGTAGAGGAAGTAGTGTTTAATCCATTGAATTGTCTGACAATTAGACTAATAATGATCAGTGGAGGACTAATAATGGTTAGTGCATCAGAACTTTTTTTCAGGAGAGATGCCCCCAAACAGGTGGTACAACACATCACAGTACATGCTGGGTTTTTTGTTTTTTTGTTTGTTTTTGCTGAAAGTGATACTGATATTTCTTCAAGACCAAAGCCAAATGTGTGAATGAATATACAATATACAGAATGAATATAAGAACATAAGAATAGCCCTGCTGGATCAGGCCAAGGGCCCATCTAGTCCAGCTTCCTGTATCTCACAGTGGCCCACCAAATGCCTAAGGGAGCTCACAAGACAACAGACACAACCTGTGGCCTGGTGCCCTCCCCTGCATCTGGCAATCAGAGGCAGCCCACCTCTGAAACCAAGAGCTTGCATATACCTACTATGACTTGTAACCCATAATGAACTTCTCCTCCAGAAATTTGTTCAATCCCCTCTTAAAGGCATCCAGGTAAGATGCCATAACTACTACTTGTGGCAAAGAGTTCCACAAACTAATTACACACTGGGTATAGAAATATTTTCTTCTGTCTGTTCTAACTCTCCCAACACTCAACTTTCGTGGATGTCCCCTGATTCTGGTGTTTTGTGAGAGGGAAAAGAGTGTCTCTTTATCTTCTTAGTCCATCCCCACATGATTTTGTATATCTCAATCATGTCCCTCTTCAGGCGCCTCTTTTCTAGACTGAACGGGTCCAAATGCTGTAGCCTTTCCTCATAGGGAAGGTGGCCCAACCCAGTAATCATCTTAGTCGCTCTCTTTTGCACCTTTTCCATCTCCACTATATCCTTTTTGAAATGTGGCGACCAGAACTGGACACAATACTCCAGGTGTGGCCTTACTATTGATTTGTACAACCGCATTACAATATTAGCTGTCTTATTCTCAATGCCTTTCCTAATGATCCCAAGCATGGAATTAGCCCTCTTCGCTGTCGCCGCACATTGGGTCGACACTTGCATCGAGCTGTCCACAAGGACCCCAAGATCTCTCTCCTGATCTGTCTCAGACAGCTCAGAACCCATTAGCCTATATGTAAAGTTTTGATTCTTTGCCCCAGGGTGCATGACTTTACACTTACTTACACTGAAACGCATCTGCCATTTTGCTGCCCATTCTGCCAGTTTGGAGAGATCCTTGTGGAGCTCTTCACAATCTCTTCTGGTCTTCACCACTTGGAAAAGTTTGGTGTCATCTGCAAACTTAACCACCTCGCTACTTAGCCCTCCCTCCAGGTCTCTTATGAACAGGTTGAAAAGCAGCAGTCCCTGAACAGATCCTTGGGGCACACCGATTTTCACCTTTCTCCATTGTGAAAACAGCCCATTGACACCCACTCTCTGCTTTCTGGACCTCAACCAGTTCCTAATCCAGGAGGGAACCTGCCCTCTAATTCCCTGACTGTGGAGCTTTCTCAACAGCCTTTGGTGAGGGACCGTGTCGAGACAAGAAACCTTTATTGGCATGTTTAAAATACAGTGTAAAGCACAAAATTGGCTGGAGGGCAACATAAATCAAACAGTTCACCTTCAACCAGGCCTTGCTGCATCAATTCAGCCATTTGGGACCAACATAGTAATACGTCTCTTAATAATTATTTTTATATATTTGGCCACCCCCCCCCCCTCCAGAAAGCTCTTCATTAACCCCACTGAGTATGTATGTAATTGTGTTCTGGTCATCCCAACCCCAGATAGTGGCCAAGATTGGTGCTAAGTAGCATATACGAAGATCTTGGTATAGTGTGCAATGTAATAACATGTGGGAAAGAGTTTCTAAATTTCCCATCCTACATGGGCAAACTCTATCTGCAGCTGGAATGCCTCTATATCTGCCAAATAACTGCTCAAATGGGATGACATTGCATCTCGCTAGGGTAAACACCCTCCGTTCTTGGGGACATTCCAAGAAGTCAAAATATTTAGGCCTCCTTCCAGGTAGAACAGCAAGATGGAGATGTACTGGAGAGCAGTTTTGTGGGCATTGCTGTAAAGGTCCTGTTGCTCGATGTCAAAGAGCCTTTGTTTCAGGGTTCTATAGGCCTGCTCTGCGTCTAGAGCGCCTAGCAAGTCTAAGGAGAGCCCCATAGAACAGATTTTCTTACTCTAAAGAGCTAAGCCTGGAAAGAGAGGAGGATCGGGTAAGAGGCCCCAAATCGGACTATCTTGATCTGACAGGTGATACGCTCTGAGCCAATATCTAAAAGTTCTAAGCCATGCCAGGGTATCTGCTCTGTGTTGGCCAGCTTCCAAACAAAGAGTTGCATAGGCTACACAATGTGGCACCCCTAGTATCTTACATAAGAACATCGCCTGCACTCTCTCAATTGTGCAGTCGAAGGCCGATGACCAGACGGGGCTTCCATATAAGAGCTGGGAGATAGTTTTTGCATTAAAGGCCAACAGTGCAGCAGGAATGTAGGAGTTACCCCTGGTGAAATGGAAATGTAAGATCGCTTGGGTCTAAACTTTGGCTAGATTTACTGCCATTTTACGATGTGTCACCCAAGAATGCTTGTGATGGAAATAGATTTCTAAATATTTAAACTCTCTTACCTGTTCAGTTACCTTCCCTTTGAAAGACCAATTGAGAAGTTTCCAAGACTTGCCAAATACTACTATCTTAGATTTATCAAAATTTAGAAATAGCTCATTTTTCTTTAGGTAGTCAATACAGCCAGTTATCAAACGTTTCAGACCTACCCTCGAAGTTGACAGTAAAACCGTATCGTCAGCATATAGTAAGAGTGGGATATGATTGGGGCCTAATTTAGGGTTGTGAGCATTGATCTCTTTAAGATGAGTATTGAGGTCATTTAGAAATAAGTTGAACAAGGTTGGAGCAAGAATGCAGCCCTGCTTCACTCCCTTGTTAACAGGAATTGGCTCTGAGAGGTTGCCTCTAAGGGAGACTCTAACCTGGCAGCTATTATCTGTATATAGCTTCCTAATTAGGATGAGGAGTCATCTGTCCATCCCCATATGTGAAAGTTTATGCCACAGAATGTCCCTAACCACTGTGTCAAAAGTGTCCTTTAGGTCCAAAAAGGCAACAAAGAGCTGTCCATTAGCCTGGGCTAGCTGATTGTTAATGAGATGTGAAAGGACCATACAGTGATTTAAAATGGATTTACCCTTTCTGAAACCTACCTGTTCCGGGCCCAGAATATTGTTCGCCTCGATCCAATCCAATAATCTTGATAATAAATGTTTTGCATACATTTTACAGATAACTGAGAGCAAACTAACTGGCCTGTAACTTCCTGGTGTTCTTGTATCCCCCTTTTAAAAAATTGGTACTATAATAACTTTGGACCAGGCCTTAGGTATTTGGGCTGTTTTATCCACCATGGTGAAGAGTTGGGCAAGAAGAGGAGCCCACAAATCCGGTTGGGCTTTTATCAGGTCAGGGGGTAGTACATCCGGGCCAGCTGCCTTACACGAATTTAATTGGCTGATAAGCTCCGAGATTTCGGCAATGGAGACTGGAGGCCACTCAGGTATATTGTCATGGTTGGCAACCTTCAGTCTCGAAAGACTATGGTATAAGCCTACAGCACCAGGTATTCCCAGGCGGTCTCCCATCTAAGTACTAATCAGGCCTGACCCTGCTTAGCTTCTGAGATCAGACAAGATCAGGCATGTGCAGGGTAACAGTTGCCAAGGGCGAGCCCATCCGGATAGGTGGGTCCCCTAGGGCTCTCATAAAAAACTGCACGAAAGTGCTGTTGCCAGGTCTGATGGGGAATCACTGATGGATCATGTACTTCTTTTCGCGAAGCCCCAGTCACGACCTTCCAGAATTGTTTGCTATTGTTTGATCGAATGGCCTGCAAAAGACAATTCCATTGATCTTGAACAAAAGTCCTTCTTTTATCTCTAATAGCTGTGATTAAATGTTGTTTCAATGTAAAGTACTGGGCAGGCATCACTGCTTACTCCAAGTCCCTGAATTCCCTATAAAGTTTCCTACAATTAGCCTTTAGGGCAAGGCATTCTTTGTCAAGCATGAATCAGGAGAGTGCCCAGGCTCGTACTTCTTTAGTGCCTGTCCCAAGGACGTCACTATGTCCGCGATAAGTTCCTCAAACAGTGCAATCTTTCCACCAGGCTCAAATGAGTGTGATAAAATAGATCCTGCTGTGCCCGCTAATTCTGTCTTGAGTAACTCTTGAAGCTTCTGATTACTTGTGTGGTTAGGCCGGATTTTTGGGAGGATTTTTAGAGTGCATCTCATAGATCCCAGCGTTTTTTGTCTCAACGGGTTAAATTCTAAATCAAAATGGCATCAGCGGCAGGTGGTCACTAGACATGGGTTCCCCCACCCGAAATTCTGTGACATGCAGTAATATGGAGGATGGAATCATCATGTAATCTATTACACTAGAACCCAGAGGGGAGATGTATGTGAACTCCCCAGCATCATTCAAGTACTGTAGACCATTAAGCCATAAGAGATTCCTAGCTACACTTAATTTGGCCAGTGACACTCCTGCTGGGTTAATCAGCTTATCCTTCGAATGTCTAGTAAAGGAACATATTGAGGGGAGTGGTGAATCTCTAGGAATATCTAGGGCTTTATAAAAAATCCCTTCCCCCTGGCCTGCCCTCGCATTCATATCACCACATACTATCAAAGCCGCTTGTGGGAATCTACATTCCAGGTCTTCCAAGATTTGGCCTAAACAGTTCCATTGTTGAACTCTTTGGACCTTGGTTGGTATAACTGGCATCTACACGTTTACAATTATAACAACTAATTTGGATAATGCCACCTTGATGACCTGGATTTTGTCATCAAGCTTGTCCACCATTAGTAACAGATCAGCATGAAAGTGGTCAGAAACCCGAACCACAAGCCCCGCAGAGGGACAGCCCCTAGAGTTAGGTCTTTGTGCTGGTAGGGAATGAGCAACATACCCCTGCAGAGCAATATTCTCCATCAGCCAGGTTTCCTGGACCAAAATTACGTCAAAGGCTCTCAGAAAAGTTATAAAATCCAAGCTTCTTGATCCAACCTGCCACATTCCAAGATAAAAGTTTAAGGGCAGCCCTGCCCTCTGAAGCAGATGAAGGGGCTAAATGTCAATCATCCAACAATGGTGCTAGTTCTTTTCTAAAGTCATCCTGAGGAGAGTCAGCAGGCTCTTGAATAGCTGGATTCAAGGAGGGTAACTCTGGAGTGACTGTTGCTGCTGGCTGCATCAAACTCTTGCCAGGGCAGTGCACCTCTAATTACCTGACTGGAGTTTTTCAGTAGCCTTTGGTGAGGGACCGTGTTGAATGCCTTCTGAAAGTCCAGATATATAATGTCCACGGGTTCTCCTGCATCCACGTGCCTGTTGACCTTTCCAAATAATTCTATAAGGTTCGTGAGGCAAGACTTACCCTTACAGAAGCCATGCTGATTCTCCCTCAGCAAGGCTTGTTCATCTATGTGTTTTGAGATTCTATCTTTGATGAGGCATTCCACCATCTTACCCGGTATAGATGTTAGGCTGACTGGTCTTTAGTTTCCAGGGTCCCCCCTCTAAACCATGAAAACATTGCTTAATTCTGATTAGTTCAATATTGTTAGTTTATATTTTTAATAACATCCAATGATTAAGCATGCAATTAAAAAAATTCTTTTAAAATGCTGGTTTAATACTCTGCTCATGTGTTTTTGACCCACATCAGCTGTTGGTGGTAATTAAAACTCTTTAATTTTTATAGAACTGATTTTCCCCCCCTTTCCATCCCAAAACCTGCATTTTAGATTTAAAGTAACCCTTGATGTTGCCACTTTACTGAAAATAGTTACTATTTGAAGATTATTTTTATTTTTCTCTTCCAACTAAAGTAGTTGCTGGCAATAATCCTTTTAGTGGCGGCTGAAGTTTATCATTTCAGAGTTCTGTTAATGCAAAGTGACTGGGGCACTACTCATATTTCATAGTAGGGAGGAATGTGTGGCTCACAGGGAACTTCATCAGTGGGTGACAGTTTGTTTTCATTCAGTAGGCTTTCTTTGTCCTATTAAGTCTTGCATTTCACTGTGCATCCTTGTTTTAACAGTGACAGAAATTTGGGATAATGCTGTTGACATGCAAACACTGTTCAGAAAAACTAAATTGTTTATATCCAATTCGGGCTCCTTGTTTGTGAGTTTTGATTAAACAAATGTGCCAGTTAACCAGCCTTAATTATCACTTTTAATAAGCTTCATTTCTTCCAAGTTCAGGTTCAGTTTAGTTTTTCTGCTGTCCCTCCCCACCCGAGCTTCTAATTGAAAACAGGTTCCTAGACAGTCGCTCTGGGATCTCTGTGTGAAGAGTTTTCTCAGTAGGCTGACATCTTCATATACACCAGTGGTTTTCAAACTGGGGCATTGTGATGTCCAACCAGAGAGCCCTGGCCTCTGCCCCCTTAAGGGGTGGGGAGGGGGTGAGGCAGCAACACGATCACTAGGATTGGGTCACTTTGGGGGGGTGCAGGGGCTTGGCTGGACTTATCACGGCCTGCAGCAGCCTTCTGGAGGTGTGGGGAGCCCCACTCCAGCCTTCACAGGGCCCCCAACATGCGGAGAAGGCAAAATAATGATCACAACCCATTTCTGGTTTGCGATCATGAAACCGGAAGTGGGTCGTGATCGTTATTTTGCCTGTCTCCGCATGTTGGGGAGCCCCTTGGAGGCTGGCGCAGGGTTTCCCGCACCTCCGGTAGGCTGCTGCAGGCTGTGGTAAGTCCAGTCAAGCCCCTGTGCCCTTCTAAAGCAATGCAATCCTGGTGGTCGTGTCACTGCCTCCCCCCTCCCCAGCAAGGACTTACAGATGGGCTTGAACTCCCTGGGAGTCTGAGAACCGCTGATATACACAGAGTGTGTATCTGTGGCAGTATCCCGATTCCCACCCCTCCCAGATCTCCTCCCTCTGCTGTTCCACAGGCAATTGACTATGTATGTATGCGTGTGTGTGTGTGTGTGTGTGTGTGTTTGTTTATTTATTTGTTCATACATGCATACCCTGGATTGAATGTATACCCTGCATTTCTACCCTGCTAGGGGCACTCAAGACTGCTAACAAATAAAACAATAAAACAATGCTAAAAGCATTGATATATATGATAAAAAGAATCAAAACAATAAAACACAATAAACTTGGATCATGATTAAAATGCTTTCATTAAAAAGTGCATTCCCCTACTGGTGTCAGCACACAAAGGATTCCCTGAATAAAAAGGTTTTAAGAGCATGCTGAAAGGTCTAAAGAGAGGAAGCTGTTCTCAATTCCAGAGGCAAGGAATTCCACAGGTGGGTTACCACCACCAATAAGGCTCTATTTCTTGCTACCATGCTTCTCACCTCTGCTGGTGGTGGCACAGTTAGAAAGGACCCCTCTTATGACCTGAAAAGATGGGATTGTTTGTATGAAAGGAGGTGGTCCGTCAAATACCCTGGACCTGAGCCATAAAGGGCTTTAAAAGTCAAAACTAGAACTTTGAATTTAACCTGAAAACAAATTGGCAGCCAGTGTAGTTGCTGAAGCAGCAGGTTGATTGAGTCGAACTGACGAGCCCCAGCAACCACACGGGTGGCCACATTCTGCACTAATTGCAGTTTCTGGACCATTTTCAGAGGCAGCCCCATGTAGAGTGTGTTACAGTAATCTAAACTAGATGTCACTAGGACCTGGGTCACCATGGCCAGGTCTGAGCGACCCAAGTATGGTTGCAGCTGGTGAATCAGCCAAAGCTGAGCAGAGGCTCCCCTAGTCACAGCCACTAACTGGGAATCCAGGAGCAGCTGTGGATCCAGGAGCACCCTCAAGCTGTAGACCTGTTCCTTTAGAGGGATTTGCAAGCCCATTCAGAGCAAGACAATAGTCCAATACCCAAGTTGTGGACTTCCGGAATAGGAGAGCCCGTCTAATCAGGATTTACTTTCAGCTTGTTTGCTCACATTCAGCTGCTGACTGTCTCCAAACAGTGATCTAGAACTTTGACTGCTTCCTCGGAATCAGTAGGAAAGGAGAGAAAGAGCTGGATGTCATTAGCATACTGATGGTACCCTACCTCAAGTCTCCAGATGATCTCTCCCAGTGGCTTCATGAACAGCATGGGGGATAGAATGGAACCTTGCAGCATCCCACACCTAAGAGGCCAGAATGCTGAACGTGCATCCCCCAGCACCACCTTCTGGGATCTGTCACCCAGGAAGGAGCAGAATGACTGCAAAAAGGTGCCTCCAAGCCCCAACTCAGTCAACCGACTCAGAAAGACACCATGGTCAATGGTGTTGAAGGCCTTGACAGGTCCAGCAAGACTAACAAGGATGTACTCCCCGTCTAGTCCCCAGTGCAGGTCATCTACCAAGGCGACCAAGGCTGTCTCAGTCCCACACTCAGGCCTGAAGCCAGACTGAAATGAATATCAACTTCCTCCAGGACCCTCTGAAGCTGGGAGGCCACCACCCACTTGATCACCTTGCCCCAAAACAGAATGTTTGAGACTGGCCAAAAGTTGTTCAAATTAGTGGGATCCAGGGAGGGTTTCTTCAGGAAGGGGCAAACCTTGCCTTGACCTTATTGTGCAAAATCATAGTTTGTCTCAAAAATGGCAGGAGTGGGCTATCTGTGAGATGCATGTATATGTGATTTTCTCCAGTCTCCAGCTTTCAGGCTTTAGGAAGTCTAGGAGAGGGCATGGTGGACATTTTTGGTTCATCTGTTTTGTATTAACCTGAGACAGCAAAACCTTGCATGCTGATTGGCTACGCTGGTGTGAACATTCTAGTTTGCAAAGATTCCAAACTGCTCAGGAAACTGCTAGAATGCTTGCTGGAAAGACAAGGACCTGAGGCAAAGAGAGACCCTGAAGGGCTTAAGATCAGGGAGACAGCTGTATGCTGGGGGCAGGGGGGGGGGAAGAGACAGAAATTCATGGAAATCTTGACCAAAGAAGAGAGACAAAGTGGGCTGAAAAAGAGACTGGAGGAGAATCATGAATAGTGACAAGACAGAGTTGAAGATTGGAGGAGCCAAGGAGAATGTAGGAGTCAGGCAAACCTTTAGCAAGGGTCTAAACACAAGAGGGTCTGTTCAGTACTCTTAGGAAGGAAGTGAATGGTTGGAGACTGTGGGTCAAGCGGCATAGGGTTGCCAAGTCTGAAATCTAGACCAGTGTTTCTCAAACTGTGGGTTGGGACCCACTAGGTGGGTCATGAGCCAATTTTAGGTGGTTCTCCATTTCTTTATTTTTAATCTATTAGACTTGATGCTACCATGCTACGTGACTGCATTTGGAAAGATCTGTACTTTTAACAGGTTACTATGTATATGCTTTTAACCAGGGCCTATGAGAGTGGGGTAAACGGGGTAATTTGGATAAAAAAAGGGGGCCCAGGAGCTAAAGGAGGACCCCAGAAATTTCCTGAGATCTTACATTTTCACATCTCACCTGTACTTGCAGTCTGCACAGGATGCTGGAGGCACTGTCATGGGTGTGGGGCACATGCACCAGCTGCAGGAATGCACAGGTGGCACCCATTAACACAGTACCATATCTGGGAGAAAACTTGCCTACTACAGTAGCTCTTTCGCGTATTGATCTGCTTGCCATGAAGGAGTCTATGAGAGCTTGGAGACACAGCTGTGGGGCTACAGCTGCTGCAGAAGTCTGTTTTGGCACACTTTCCATTCTAGTGTGAGCCTAAATATGATGATGCTAATTTTCTGCAATGATTTTCTATATTTAAAGGCTTTACTTAGGAGTATGTTTGGTTTGCATGTTATTGAATGTAGCTGCTGCCGCTAGGCAGGTATGAGTACCTGGGCTCCACAACAGGAAGCCCGGTAGACCTGGGCTCCAATGACTTTTCTGGCCACGCTTTCTTCCCTGTTTCACCCTCGTTCTGCCCACCTCCATCACCATCCTCCCCTGCTCTTTGGCCCTCCCCCTTTGGGAAGGAACTCAAAAGAAACTTTGTACCCCCTGATAAAATCCCTCTCAGAGGTCCTGCTTTTAACAATAATAATCAATGGGACTTACTTCTGGGTAAGTGTGGTAGGACTGCAGCCTAGGATTGTAAAAAATTTTCCTGCTTGATGGTGTCACTTAATAACATAATAATAATAACAGGTATTTATATACCGCCTTTCTTGGTCTTTATTCAAGACTTTATTCAAGGCAGTTTACATAGGCAGGCTTTATCTAAATCCCTATTTAAACAGGGATTTTTACAATTTCAAAGAAGGTTCTTTCTTTCAAGAACTACTACATTCAAGGTGTTTCATTCCGATCTGGCTTCACATTCTGGCCTCCATCCTCCCAAGCTCAGAGCAGATGGAATTGCTCTGCTCCAAGGTCGCACGGTGCCGGTGGCCTTGAACTGGCAACCTTGTGGATGTTATCTTCAGGCAGACCGAGGCTCTACCCTCTAGACCAGACCTCCTGCCCAGACCAGACCTCACTTCCAGTCATGGCATCACTTCTGGGGGGTTCTGACAGATTCTCATTCTAAAAAGTGGGTCCTGGTGCTAAAAGTTTGAGAACCACTGATCTAGACAATCTGACAAGGTTGCTGTTCCTTTAAGAGTTATACAGAAGGGAACATTTATAAGAAGTGTTGTGGCTGCAGCATCCGTGACCCTGGTAATGCTAAAAGGGCAATGAGGAAAGAGGGTGAAGGTGGGAGATGAATTTCACTGAATATTGAACCACCGACCAGTTTCTTTACTGCCGACGTCTGGTTTTTAATGTATTTTTACATTTGTATCCTGCATGCTTAGCACATAGGCTTTTGCTGTTGCTTACAGAGGTATCAGAGTGATGTAAATTGGCTGGGTGCCATTTGGAGGCCCTACTTGGCCTACCATGGCAAATGTTATTCATGGTTTATTTTTTGGTACTAAAAATAATGTAAAGAGCTGCAGCACCCTGGCTGTAATTCTTTATTAAATCAACACAAATATTGTCCCTGATCTTTGTCTAACTTCGTTACAGGAACCCCCCCCCCACATCCACGGGTCCCATATCTATGGTTTCACTTACCCATGATTCACAGATTTCCCCCCCCCTCATGCAAATGACTTCTTTGGTCTCTGATTTCAGCCCTTCTGTCGCTGTCTACTGTTTCTGTGCTGTCTGCAAATGCTAACAGTAAGCCCTAACAGGAAGTGGGTTGGAGGGTTGAAAATAATGTGATGCTTAGTGTCGCATTGTTTTCAGCCCTTGAACCCCCTTCATGCTTAGTGCTTCTTGTTTAGTGTTGCATTGTTTTTAGCACTCCAACTCACGTCCTGTTAGTGCTTCCTGTTAGCATTTGCAGACAGCACAGAAAAGCAGACATAAGAGACAGCGACAGGAGGGCTGCAATCAGAGTCCAGATAAATCATTTCCATGATGGGAAGGGATTTGTGAACCGTTTCTTGTGGGCTTCACTGCTATCCATGGCTTCTAGTATCTGCTGTGGCAGCTGGAATCGATTCCCTGCAGATATGGGGGGACTGTATTACATGACCCATCCCCTCTTTGTTGTGTCTCCGTCCTGGGGAAACTGGAAAACTGTTCCTTTATGCTCTGCTTTTTCTCTCTCCTTATAGACTTGGGGACCAGTTCTACAAAGAAGCCATAGAGCATTGCCGCAGCTACAATTCCCGGCTATGTGCTGAACGCAGCGTTCGTCTTCCTTTCCTGGACTCCCAGACTGGTGTAGCTCAGAATAACTGTTACATTTGGATGGAAAAGAGGCATCGGGGACCAGGTATAAATTGCTTATAAATTGTGTGAAGTGCCTCATGGAGTTCACTTACCAGGAACTTTCAATTTTTGAGCGGCCACATTCAAGAGAACCTGCCTAAAATGGCTGACCTGAAAGGGATTCCCGTTGGGAACCTTCAAAGAGTGGCTCCACTTATTCCTCTAACTCCTCACTCTCTATCAATGGAGATGATTACTTGACATGTTTCTTTTTTCTAATGCGGCATCATCTCAACTTTATTTTTATTGATCTCCATTGCAGAAGTTCAATGAAGAGTCAGTACACAAGAGAACGAGAAGTGTTCTTAAATAGAGTTGAGAGGGAAAGGCACTCTTACATTCTTATTGATACACTTGAGATTAAAGAACCTTATTTCTCAGAAGGAAACATACATTAGTGATGTGGTTGCAGTTTTAAAGTGACATTACTGGTACCTGCTTGAGAAAGAGGCTGGAAGTACCTTTTTTTCTTACTTCTCTTATACATGCATACCATAAAAGCCAATGAGCTTGCTACAGTAATATAAGGTTCAAACAATACATTATACAACAGTCTGTGATTCTTTCCTACATTTTTTAAACTGCAAAACAGCCTGAGTAGGTTGCATACAAATAGGAAGAAGGTGGCAGAGAGATGCTGTTTAACACATTCCTTGCCAGTCCTTTCTCAGTTCAAATTTGCCCTCTTCTCCCAGCTGCAGAGGGTAATATATGAATAAAATGCAGGCACCTCATTTTTCACCACCCTTGCTGATGTAAAAGCAACTTGGGAGATGTGTCATGACTTTGAACATAAATAAGAGCAGCAGGAAAAGGGTTAAGCAGGTTTTCTGTCTGGGTCCTCTCTCCACTCAGAGTTGCAGCTCACTCATGCTACTTTTAATTTATTTTTTTAAAGTATCATCCCATCACAGAACACAGAAAGAATCACAGTACAATCCATAACATGTACAGTCAGTTCTCTTTATATGAGAATTTGCTATCTGGGAATTCGCTTATCTGTGAGGGACAGAATTGCCACCTATCTCTTGTTATCTGTGACTCTGTTCTTGTTATCTGTGAATATTATGCTGGTCACTGAGGTGGGAGGGGCTCAGTGCAGCTATGAGCAGGTAGGCAGGCAGAACTGAGAGGTTGCTGGAGGAAGAGAGACAGTCCCCCCCCCCCCCCGTGAGCATAAAGCAGTTGGTGCCTTGCAGGAGGGAGAGGAAGAGACAGTAAACAGTTTATGGCAGGAACAGGAGACTAGCCCATGGAGAATCATCAGGCACATTTTTGTCTGCTTCCAGACTTGCCCTACCATCTTGTGCACAATCTTGGGGACTCTAGCTGAACCTTCACAACCCTGGCAAGGATGAGAAATCTCTGGAAGGCAACCTGAGGGGTGCTCTGGGGTGGGGCAAACCCAGGGAAGGAACAAAGAGACCAGTGGAGAAGAAGAATGAAGCAAACCCCTCTCTGCTGCTGAATTGCAAGGCCTCATTGTTGAGCCAGCAACCTTCAACTAGTTGAGGGACAGCAGCAAGGAGGATAAGCATGAAATGTTGTTGGGCTCTCATTATCACACTGCCCCATAGACTTCATGATATGATTCAGGTTCATAAAATTCATAGAGTGTACGAAAAAGAGGGTTCCCTGAAACCTAACCCCGTTTTCCCCATAGGCCCAATGATTCGGTATCCATTAGATTTTCCTAGAACCTAACCCTAGCGGATAACAAGAACTGACTGTAGTTTGAGCTCTGAGAGGAATGTTAAAAAATGGGACAGAAATTAATTTTTCACATTGCTAGTTTCATGTTATGTATATTTTATAGCTTGCTTGACAAGCATGGTGTGACAATATGGTATTTGGTTGATGAGGCCATCACCCCCATCCTTCTCCTACCCAGTCAGTCAACTGCTGCTAGGCTCAATTTAGTCACATTAAAGTATCCTAGCTTCGGATGCTGGCAATTCAGACCATGTAATTAAGTGTTTAAAAATACAGTGCTGATTACCATCTCTCTCTCTCCTTACACATGGAGTAGAAAAGGTATCTAACTTGCTTTGGGTATTTGGGTTTGTTCTTGATGTAAAGAAATACACAATGAGCTTTCCACTTGTTTCTCATGGTCGCTATGGTCCCAAATCAGTTGTTTCACTCTTTCTGTGAATTAAGAGAGACGGAACAATTCCTTTACCCGCCCACCACTGAAATGTAGCCACTTAGGTTGTGGGCGAAGAGGCGGTTTGACATTTCCCAGCAATGCAGGCCATGTAGTGAAGAACAGCTGGCCCCCTGTATGGGTGCTGTGGGGAGACATATGAGGAAACAGATTATAGGTGCTTGTTTTAGGGCAAGTACACCCATTATGAATAACAGTATCACGGGGTGTTTATTATGCTACCTTTGTGTTTGTTTCATTTGATCACTTCCCTTTTGGAGAGACTGTGCTGGCAACATTTGCTAATTGTTATCCTTTTGTACATCTATTCCCTCTCCCCCGGTGGGCTGTTTCTGCTTGTAGGTTAGGCTTGTCTATTTTTATCAGTTTCAACTCAGTATGTGTGGGTTATACAATTATGATCTCCTGGCTTATTCTGGGAGAAGTGTATACTGCACATGATACACAACAGTCTCATACTCATCATTGTGTTTAGCAGAGAAACTTGTGTATAGTGTTCAAAATGTTGGAATGGAGCCAAGACAACTTCTGCCTGACTTTCACTGTGTAAGTCTCACTTGTCCTCTTTCCTGAAGAAACATAGGCTACAGCCCTGATATATATGTTGTATGCTCAGCTGTCACTGGACTGCAGCCACCATTCATCCTGATCCATGGCTGTACAAAGGGCATAAGTGAATTTCCTGTCCTCCTAGGACTACTGTGAAGAGTAATTAGTGGTAGAGAGATATTTTCTCTTGTATCTCCTTACAGCAGCTTCTCCTACCCGAATCACTTGCCAAAGTGGAGACTTTTAAGTATTATTGCATCCTCTGCTGTATTCACCCTACTGTTCTGGGCAAACAATCTGCATGCCAGTGCTTTGGCGCACAGAGAAAAGAAGGGTCTCTGCAAAGGGTAGATACTTCATCTTCTTCGAAATGACCCTGCAGCAATAATGGAAAACAAGCTGTGTGAGCAGCACAGTCCACATTGGCTCCACAATTGATCCCACTAAACAAAGGTGCAGTGGATGCATCTAGTTGAAGCCTCCTGTGTATGTATCCTGAAGAAACTGCATCCATCGCATGTGGACACCTGAGCCCTGCAGTTAATAATGTGTGCATAAGCCCTTTAAGTCCCATTTGTTTCGTTATCTTCTGTTTCTTCTGCAAAGCATCTGTAGCAGTTCTTTATAGTTACAGTATAAGGGCTGATTAAAAAAAACAAAAACAACCCATGTGATTTTTGAAATATACCAGTTCATTTTGTTGGGGATATGGCATGATTAAAAACCCAATCCTATCCAGCTGCTATGCCGGAATTGCACATATGCCAGTCTGATGTCAGTTCCATCCTAAACTCTGCCAACCAGTTGCATAGCTACGGGAGGCACCACTAAGTTTTGAAGGGCACCTCAACATGCCTGCAAGCTGCCTCTCCCCCTTGCCTTTCGAGCCATTCCCGGCAGCAAGAGCAAAGCTTAGGATTGCACAGTAAGTAGTCCCCAGGCATTAACCATAGAAAGTGAGTGTGTCAAGGATAAGGGTGCTAACCTAGTTTTTATGCAGTTTATACATTAGCCCTGTCTAACAGTCAGAACAAGCCAGACACAACTTCCACGTAGTCTCAAGTGTTTAGAATTGAAGAGAATTGCTTCTTTGTTGCATTAACTTGCCTTCACACAGTTCTCTGAATAAAGATTATATCTCATGGTACAGTTCAGGGTTAATTTCACACAATACTGCACAGAACTCCTTTCCTCTCTTTGCCTTCTTCCCCCCACCCTTTCACTCTAACTTTGAGTTATGCCTCTTCTCCACTAATGAGATAAACAACATAACTCATTGTGGGTCCTGCTATTTCCTTTATAATCAAATGGTTAGAACCTTCTGCGGTTGCCCTATAAGGCTCTGAAATGCAAGGCCACTCAGGAGAACAAAAGAAGGCAAAAACTGTACATGTATCACAGATATGCCTTGTCCAGGCCAGTGTAGACAGAATGGGTTACATTCTCAGAGTGGTCAGAAATAGCTGTCTTTCTTGCCTTGCTGTTTACATCTACATTTTACTTGTAGAAAAAGAGCAACATCCTTCTCCTGGAAAATTGTATTGCAGTGCCTAGGATAAAAATGTCCTTTCTTTTCCTGCTGGTATATGCCTCTGTTTTGCTCTCCCAGCCAGAATGGCTCAGAAAGGGAGGGGGAGGGGCCGCTTGCACGCTGTGGTGAGGCTTCCTGCCAAACTTAGTGCTTTGCACCCCCTCTAGCTATGCCACTGTGCAAAAGTTAGTGAAGTTTTGTTTTTGAAGATTGCTTGGGCAATATGAAGTATCCCTCTCAGGTGACTGAGACTGTAGCAGCACTTCTTGTTAGCACACAGCCTCGTCAATTAGGAAAGGAAACGAGGATCTTTATGTAGGGCATTTTCCATCCCTGTTGTGCCTCTTTCTACTCTAGCTGCTAGGGGTTATCTGCACAATCAGCTTTTTTGTATTCAAAAGTGCTATGCCTGGTAGGAAGGAGGGTGGGTGACTGTGGTTTCTCCCCATCCCCCTACACTTCTCAGTAAGTGTGTGCATGGGTACCCAACTGGAGAAACAAAACAAAAAGCCTGTTCCACTCCTCTGTATTGCACCCTTCATCTGTTCAAATTAACTGGAATTATTACTACTTGTGCCAAGTGGGTTGCCAAGTGTTTTGCTCCCTGCTTTAGTATGCCTGAGTTTTATTGTGCCTTTATTCTCCTTCTCTAGATCAACCTTTTTAAGCTACCCATTGCTGCTGCCATTCTGACCAGGGAACACTTACCTTCCCAACATTAGAAAGATGTCACTCTTAGTCTGCATGACCTAATTCTATGTTGATGGATAATGTTGCAGAAGAATGTAACTCTCTGTAGTGCAAAGGATGTAAATGGCATTTTCAGAACTGAAGAGATTGCCAAATGTCCTTTATTTGGAGGACACACTGTCTTTTTAAAAGAAACATCCCCTTGTTCTAGAGTGACATCCACATAGCACACAATATGTGTCCCATATTTCAGATTTCAGTTATATCATAGCGCTTGCCAGAACTGACACCACAAGTCTGCAGCGACAGGCATTTCTGAATATTTGATTTTGCAACCTGGGAACAGAGAGGGCAGGTGGAAGGGGAGCTTTGCATTTCACACATATCATTCCGCTTCATATGTCACTTTGAGCTAATCAAGTGAGAAAGTTCATAGTGGTGAGTCAGCTGTTGTTTTCCACTTTGTCTAGAATGTAAACTTCCCCTCTAAAAACTGCTTATAGTGGCCTCTTGCTCACAGTCATTCAATGTCCTTTCCTAAATTAAAGGTAACAAAAGAATCCCCAATGAAGTAAGCTTGTACAGACAGAAAGTTTGCCGATTGTCATTTGGACATAATAAGGTATTAAAAGGAACAACCCAAAACTTTTCAAAGGGATCACAGGATGCCAGTGCAAGATACCCTGAACTCACAATTTGCCCTGAAAAGGACTGGAACATTTCCACATTTTCCAGCCTCTTCTGTGCTGTATTGGTAAGTAGCAAGTGCTGAAAGAATACTGCTGATTTCATTAAAGCAGTGGTTCTCAATCTTTTTGACCCATGACCCATCTTCAGCGTGAAGCTTAGCAACCTGAAAGTTTTGGCTGAGACATGATGTCATCATGTCACCACCAAAATTTCTGGGTTGTCAAGCTTTAGCATATTTTTATGTGAAAAAAAATGTTTTTGTCAGAGAAAACATGACATGACTTGACTCGGAGCAGGCCGAACACTGCCTCACTTAGCGGTCTTTGGCCTGCTTTGGGCTGAGTTGCATCGTGCTCTCACTGACAAAAACACGCTCTGGAGATAGGCTTTTGCGTTAAAAAAAATGTGAAAGTTTGGCAGCCCAGAAGCTTGTTGGAGCGTGGGCAGCATTACACGACGCACGAAAAATCAGTATACTTTTTTTTTAAGTCCATGCAGACTAATCAGGAGATATGGTTGGTGGAGATTCATCTCAGGATATAGACCGAAGACATTTCCTGACATTAAAGGGTAGAAATGCATTCTGGCATTCTTCTAATTTTTGTTAGTCACATTGATTATTTGGTTAAATGCTTTGCTGTGTTGCCTTGCTGCTTTTTGTTTTTAATTGGTGTTGCATTGATTGCTTTTACTTGTTTCTATAAACTGCCTTGAGTCCCTTAGAGGGAGAAAGGTGGGGTACTGATTTTTAAAATAGACAAAAATAAATTAATTCAAATATGTATCACTTGCACTAGCTTAATATGGTTGACTCCAGTGGGTCTGCATTTTGTAGCGCTTTTGTGAATCGCCTCATCATTTGTTCAGTTTGAGAGGAGGAAGTGTGTATTCCACCCCTGGTTGCTAGAAAGTCTGGATATTTCAGAATGAAAGCGAAATTTGATTTTTGTCCTCCTTTGTTTTGGCTGAATTATTTTCTGAAACAAGGAATGGAGATGGAATACACGCATGCACACACATTTTCATAATCATGCTCTGGAAAATTATATTTATTTTGGTGTTTGTAAATAGTTGTAGTTTGCATATCTTAGCCATGTATGATGCAACTCTATGGCATTGATCAACCATGATTATTGCATTAGTTGTGAATTACTAGTAGTATCCAACATGCTAGAGTAATTTCCATCTCAGGTTATGCATTTAGTATTGCATTCATCTTGGATGCGGTGATCTTGAAAAATATTCATGCTATCTCATATTCTCAGCCTCATCATACATGATGGAAAAAGGAACATGACAAGATTGTGGTGTGTTGGAGCGGCTCCTGCATTTTCAAACAAGGGTTTGATTCTGCGTGATACAGTCATTGACCATTTACTTCACAGGGATGGAATGGTTTGTGTAAAGTTTGTCAATACAGTGGAAACTTATTCATTGGGGAACTGAATCCAGTAGTGTAGCTAGAGCTGGTGGTAAAATGGTAAGTATTGCAGACTTACCTGCAATGCGTCATGTGTAAGCTGTCCTTCCCAGTCACTTTTGGAGCCATTCTGGCAGCACTGGCAACATGCAGGCCAAATGGTGTCTCCTGTGCGTTGCCTTTGCTGCCTGGAATGGCTCTGATGGCAAACGGGGCGGCCCTTACAAGGTGCATTGTGAGACCTGCAAGACTTACCATTTTGCCCCCTCTAGCTACCCTACTGATGATATCTGCATGTGGTGGTTGTGCCTAGGTATTAGACAGTGCTGAAGATATCAGAGAAATAGCTGGGATAATCAT
Source organism: Tiliqua scincoides (assembly GCF_035046505.1). Classification (NCBI taxonomy): domain Eukaryota; kingdom Metazoa; phylum Chordata; class Lepidosauria; order Squamata; family Scincidae; genus Tiliqua; species Tiliqua scincoides. Next base: position 18,025,618 of record NC_089821.1, read on the forward strand.
ATTTCATATTCCCACAGAAACTTGTATGTTTACTTAATGTTCTGGTAAAGGATAAAGATTTTAAATATTTGAAAAGAAAAAGCATAATTTATTCCTGGATATTGGCAGCAAAACTGGGAGTCCAATTTGTGCTTAGCTGAGTAACTGTATAGCAACCTCAAGCTGGTGCATGTCCCCATCATTCAGGAAGTATAGCAAAGTGGAGGGGTTTGCTCTTGTGTTTAGCTTCAAGTGAGACAGAGCTTGTGTCTGACCATTAAACAGTTAAACCTTACAAGTTTTGTTATGGGCTGAAGCTAGACTTCACCCTTAGACTTTTCTTTCTTGTTTATTTTAGTTGCTACCTTAGAGCCCAATCCTACTCAAATTCCTGAGCTGCAGTGCTGCAGGGCCGGTGCAGCCTCTGCTGTGGAAACAGAGACTGCTGGAGGTCTCCTCGAAGTAAGGAGGGTAAAGCCCCAGCAGCCTCTATGGGGTTATTCAGATCTCCACCAGCCAAATTGTAGGCAAAAGTCTGAGCATCTCTATGTCAGGCTTTCAGACTCAGGGGGTGGAATAGGACATGGCATACACCTCCTGCACCATCCCCGCTCCCTTCCCAGGCCTGATCTACCCTGCCCTTTCCTTCCCCATTACACCCCTTACTTTCCCCCATTCTACCTTTCTCCTGCCCTCCTACTGCCCTGCGGAGTGCCTGCGTCGTCCAGTGGGTGCTGGGCTCCAATTGGCTTTGCTGCAGATGGGATGAGTCTCCACACTGGTGCGGTCTGCCTTATGGCATGTTTGTGACAGTGCATGTGTTCGTCCCACTGGCAGAGGCCAGCATGAAATTGGGCTGACCATTATGCTGTACAATTAAGAAATATGCTTGATTGCAGCAAGCACTGGAGTAAGAGTTATTCTTTCTGGAACGCAGAGGACCATACAAAAGCTTGCAAAGAGAAAAAAGAAAGGCAACCTGTATCTAGAAATTATCCCTCCCTTGAAAAAGCATCTTGTTAACTTCTTTGCTGCTCCCTGATCACCACCCCCCATATAATTTTTGTGATGGGCTGTTTTTCTAGCCAGCCGTGGGGGATGCTCTAGGTTTCCAGGAAAAAAGCATAGCAGCTGCAGGCTAGAATTTTTTTTTTTAAGTTTTATTTCCATGAAGGGTGGGGTCATGCCAGAAAACAAATGTTTACGTAGAGTTTGAAGCGTGAGATATTATATCACCGACATAGCTATATTTTTTGACAGCACCTACCATTTAGTATATTGTACAGTATAATTTGTGTCATCCTCTCAATAGCCTCTCAGTTCTTATTTGCATCTGGCTAAGCTGTTGGTTCAACCACATCCTGTGACAAAAAGATCTGCAGTTTAACTCCGTGTGATGTAAAAAATTACGAATTGACCCCATTGGTTCCTTTGATTAACCTCTTGAATGGTGCAGGGATAGCAGGAAAGGCAGCAGAACCAACCTTGTGGTAACTAGCATGCATATCTTAAATGACCTAAAATAAGTTATTTTCCCGAATCTTGGAGTCATCCAATTAAACCAATTGACAGGAAGGACAGTCAGAAAAGCAGTGCTTATTCACACAATTACCTTACAGAGGGTTCCATCTTGGGATGTAGTGATGGCCACTAGCTTCGATGGCTTTTGGCAAATTCACAAGGAGATCTGTGTAATTTCCGTATTCAAGGCAGTGTAATTCTGAACAGAGGTGTAACTAAGGTGGAGCCTGAGAAGCACTGTGCCAAGGTGAGGTGCATAACTGCCACTTGGAAGAGTCACTGGTGGCTTTACACCCCTGTACATTCTCCTTCAAAGGGGAACCTCCACAGGAGAAGTTGGCAACCTTCAGTCTCGAAAGACTATGGTATCACGCTCTGAATGGTGGTTCTGGAACAGCGTCTAGTGTGGCTGAAAAGGCCGATTCGGGAGTGACAATCCCTTCCACACTGGGAGTAAGTGCAGTCTGTCCCTGGTCTGTCTCATAAGAACATAAGAACAGCCCCACTGGATCAGGCCATAGGCCCATCTAGTCCAGCTTCCTGTATCTCACAGCGGCCCACCAAATGCCCCAGGGAGCACCCCAGACAACAAGAGACCTCATCCTGGTGCCCTCCCTTGCATCTGGCATTCTGACATAACCCATTTCTAAAATCAGGAGGTTGCGCATACACATCATGGCTTGTACCCCGTAATGGATTTTTCCTCCAGAAACTTGTCCAATCCCCTTTTAAAGGCGTCTAGGCTAGACGCCAGCACCACATCCTGTGGCAAGGAGTTCCACAGACCGACCACACGCTGAGTAAAGAAATATTTTCTTTTGTCTGCCCTAACCCGCCCAACACTCAATTTTAGTGGATGTCCCCTGGTTCTGGTATTATGTGAGAGTGTAAAGAGCATCTCCCTATCCACTCTGTCCATCCCCTGCATAATTTTGTATGTCTCAATCATGTCCCCCCTCAGGCGTCTCTTTTCTAGGCTGAAGAGGCCCAAACGCCGTAGCCTTTCCTCATAAGGAAGGTGCCCCAGCCCCGTAATCATCTTAGTCGCTCTCTTTTGCACCTTTTCCATTTCCACTATGTCTTTTTTGAGATGCGGCGACCAGAACTGGACACAATACTCCAGGTGTGGCCTTACCATAGATTTGTACAACGGCATTATAATACTAGCCGTTTTGTTCTCAATACCCTTCCTAATGATCCCAAGCATAGAATTGGCTTTTTCACTGCCGCCGCACATTGGGTCAACACTTTCATCGACCTGTCCACCACCACCCCAAGATCTCTCTCCTGATCTGTCACAGACAGCTCAGAACCCATCAGCCTATATCTAAAGTTTTGATTTTTTGCCACAATGTGCATGACTTTACACTTACTGACATTGAAGCGCATCTGCCATTTTCCTGCCCATTCTGCCAGTCTGGAGAGATCCTTCTGGAGCTCCTCACAATCACTTCTGGTCTTCACCCCTCGGAAAAGTTTGGTGTCGTCTGCAAACTTAGCCACTTCACTGCTCAACCCTGTCTCCAGGTCATTTATGAAGAGGTTGAAAAGCACCGGTCCCAGGACAGATCCTTGGGGCACACTGCTTTTCACCTCTCTCCATTGTGAAAATTGCCCATTGACACTCACTCTCTGCTTCCTGGCCTCCAACCAGTTCTCAATCCATGAGAGGACCTGTCCTCTAATTCCCTGACTGTGAAGTTTTTTCAGTAGCCTTTGGTGAGGGACTGTTTCAAACGCCTTCTGAAAGTCCAGATATATAATGTCCACGGGTTCTCCCGCATCCACATGCCTGTTGACCTTTTCAAAGAATTCTATAAGGTTCGTGAGGCAAGACTTACCCTTACAGAAGCCATGCTGACTCTCCCTCAGCAAGGCCTGTTCATCTATGTGTTTTGAGATCCTATCTTTGATGAGACATTCCACCATCTTACCCGGTATGGATGTTATGCTGACCAGCCTATAGTTTCCCGGGTCCCCCCTCTTTCCCTTTTTAAAAATAGGCGTGACATTTGCTATCCTCCAATCTTCTGGCACCGTGGCTGTTTTGAGGGACAAGTTGCATACCTTAGTCAAGAGATCTGCAACTTCATTCTTCAATTCCTTAATAACTCTTGGGTGGATGCCATCAGGGCCCGGTCACTTATTGATCTTTAATTTATCAATGAGGTCTGAAACATCTTTTCTTTTAACCTCTATCTGACTTAACTCCTCAGTCAGGAGGGGCTGTTCGGGCAGCGGTATCTGCCCGAGGTCTTCTGCCGTGAAGACAGATGCAAAGAACTCATTTAATTTCTCTGCCATCTCTAAGTCTCCTTTTATCTCCTCTTTCCCTCCCTCACCATCCAGAGGGCCAACCGCTTCTCTGGCGGGTTTCCTGCTTCTAACATATTTGAAGAAGCTTTTAATATTCCCCTTAATGTTGCTGGCCATGCATTCCTCATAGTCTCGCTTGGCCTCCCGTATCACCTTCTTACATTTCTTTTGCCAAAGTTTATGTTCCTTTTTATTCTCCTCATTAGGGCAAGACTTCCATTTACGGAAGGAAGCTTCCTTGCCCTTCACAGCCTCTCTAACTTGGCTGGTTAGCCATGCAGGCACTCTCCTGGATTTAGTGGAACCCTTCTTTCTTTGTGGTATACACCTCTGCTGGGCCTCTATTACTGTTGTTTTAAGCAGCCTTCATGCACTCTGGAGAGATTGGACTCTTTTTACCCTCCCTTTCAACCTCCTTCTAACCAGTCTCCCCATTTGGGGGAAGTCTGCCCGTCGGAAGTCAAGAGTTTTTGTTAGAGATTTGCCTGGTAGTCTTCCCCCAACGTGCATGTCAAAACGGATGGCAGCATGATCACTGTTCCCCAATGGCTCAGTAACGTTTACATCTCTAACCAGGTCCTGCGTACCGCACAATATTAAATCCAGAGTCACCTGTCCTCTGGTGGGCTCCGTGACTAGCTGATCTAAGCCACAGTAATTTAGCACATCAAGAAATCCGGTTTCCTTATCGTGACCAGAACACAAATTGACCCAGTCAATATGAGGATAATTGAAGTCCCCCATGATTACAACCCTGTCCCTCCTTGTCACCTCCCTGATCTGTTTCCTCATTTCAAGGTCCCCATCCGATTTCTGGTCTGGAGGACAATAGCACGCCCCCAGTATTACATCGCTGCACAAGCCTGGTAATTTAACCCACAGAGATTCTACAGTGGAGTCGGACCCACCTTCAATCTCTACTTTGCTGGATTCTATCCCTTCCTTAACATAAAGGGCCACCCCACCTCCAACACGCCCCTGCCTGTCCCTCCTGTAGAGTTTATAGCCCGGTATTGCGGTATCCCACTGATTCTCCGCATTCCACCAGGTTTCCGTTATGCCCACTATGTCAATGTTTTCCCTTATCACCAGACATTCCAGTTCTCCCACCTTTGCTCGTAGACTTCGGGCATTCGCATAAAAGCATTTGTACACGGATGCTTTTGTCAGTGTCTTGTGAAGTCATGTGTCAGCATTTGTCAGTGTCTTGTGAAGTCATGACATCACTGTCCTGGATGCCAGGGAAGTGAGTTACGCCTTTGCCTCTGAATACCTGTTGCTTTGGTGCTGAGGGACATGACAGACAGCTCTAGCCTTCAAGCCCTGCTTGTGGGCTTTCCAGAGGCACTTGGCTGACCACTGTGATCAACAGAAAGCTGAACAGTGGTAATTTAATCCAGTAAGGCTCTTCTTTTGTTTCACTGACTGAAAAGTAACCCTGAAAAACACATAATTTTTCCAAGCAGCAGGCATTAGCAAGACTGTCCTTGCTTACAGATAACCCCCTTATCTTGAAACTGCTGCTCACCATCTGTTGTGGTTCTAGTGCTGGCCTTAGACTTTTTGACCCTGCAGTGCAAAGTCCCAATGAGACTTCTCTGCTGCAATTATTTTGCAAGTGTCACCCAGAGGCTGGACAGTATAGTAGACAAATAATGTCTTCTCTATAATCTATGGCTTGAGGCAGCTGCTTCACTTTGATTCATGGTAAGTTTCACCCTGAATGGACCACCCAACACAGAGACATCTAAGAACCAACCTCTGCAAGAAACAGCAACAACAAAACCCATCCAGTGCCAACATCCTTTACTGTACAGTACGTGATAGCTTCAATCACATTCACAGAGGCATGTTCACTTGAACACCCTCTACTGCCAAATATACAGTCATGTGGTAGCAATGCTTTTTTTGTGTTTGCATAAGCCAAACTGATCAGAGTGAATGAATGAATCTGAATGATGGGACATTAGAGATGGAAATGAACAAGTGGGAGCACATTTCAGACTCTCTGGGTATTCTCTCTCTGAACTTAGGATTTCAGTACTTCAGCAGCAAGGAGTAGAAGAGAATGAAAGTGAGAAGGTTCATAATTGGAGTTTGGTACAGTTTTGCTACGGTATCTTCTGGTTTACATAAAGACTATAAAAAGTAAGCCCCCCCCCCTCCATGATAGAAGCTAGTATTCTTGCTTAGATGTTTCAGCAAATGAAGATCTCTCCTAGCGGGACTTCTTCCTTGCTTTTCTATAATCTTTAAATCTCACCTTGTTAACCTCGTTTTCCCTCTGATGCATTCATCACCCTTCCAGTCTTTGTGACGCATTTGTTGAAGCAGCCTCTTGCCTACTGAAGCTCATGTCACAATTAACAGGTTCGTCTTTAATATGCTACTGGACTCTTAGACCCCAATCCTGAGTTTGGCGCATCGGCTTACCGCTGGTGCGCACTGTTGCAAATGTGCCGTAAGGCACGTTAGTGGGCTCTAGCACCAGGCAGGCGCCTGAGCTCTACCGCTCAGCAGTCGTGCAGTCGTGCAGACCATCGCGTAGCGGAGAGGTAAGTGGAGGCGTGGGAGGAGGCGGGGAGAAGGCTTCCAGTGAGGGGGAAGGCGGGGAGAGGGCAGAGAGAAGGCATGCCGGGGGGAGGGAGGGAGGGAGGCGGGACTGGTGGAGCAAAGTTCCATTGGATCCAAAACCACCTTGTTGGGCTCACGCCTGACATGGAGGCACTTGATTCACCGCTGACCTTTTGGCTGGTGGTGAATCGAGTAGCTCCGTTGCGAGGCTACTCCGTTTACCCAGGGGAAGGGGACAAAAGTCCCCTTCTCCCGAGGAGCCACCGGCGGCTGCCTGAGGTGTGCAGGATGCGGCGGCAGCCATTTTCAGCACCGCTGCAGCCTCGTGCCCTAGGCAGCTCACGATTGGGCTGTTAGTCCTTTGCTCTAGTGTTACCAGGCAGGGAGAACAGAAATTCTAGATTATGCTGCCTTATAAATCCTATCATGCCTCTTCATTAATTCTTTCACTTTTAAATGTAATACGCAAACATCTCTTAAACTTCCTGTTTGAAATGTGTTCATCAATATTACTAATTGGGCTCTTGGGCAGCCTGGTCCTAAGCCCTGGTGGTGCCCAGTGATGCAGGTGCACCAAGATGGCTGCTGCTGCATCCTATGGGGCTTGGGCAGCTGCTGGAGTCTCCTCTGGGTAAAGGAGCAATTGTTCCCTTATCCTGTATTGAGCCCTGGCAGCCCCAATGGGTCTCTTCAGAGCTGTGCTAGCTATTTTGCTGGTGCAGAACCAAAGAGGCCTGCGTAGGACTCCATGGGCCAGAAGGGGCTATAGGATTTGGCAGCAGAGTCTGCAACCTTCTCCGCTCCCTCTCAGGCCTGATCCTCCCTCTAGCCTGCCCACCCTATGCCCTCCCTGCCTTCCCCCACTGTCCCTCTGCCCCAAAAAGCCTCTTTGCTGGCAAAAGCCTCTTTGCTGTGCCTCAGTGCCAGCACAACATCCTCTCCACCGATGCAATATGCCTTATGGCACTTTTGCAATGGTGGCTGCCGGGGCAGCATGCCTGCTCAGGATTGGGCTGTAAATGTCTTCCTCTTCAGATTGCATACAAGAGTTTTGCTGAAATATCTTTTACACACACACACACACACACACACACACACACACACACACACACACACACACACACTCCTTAGGTACTTAGGCATCGAAGTACGTACCTAAAGGAGCAAGCTTTTTGCCACTGCCAACCACACTGAACATATCCTATCACCCAACAGCAGTTGCAAGCAGTCTTCAGTGCCACTTCTCATGTTACAGTCTCCCCCACAGATTTTTTCCATGATGGAAATCATACACTGGGAAGATTTTATACCTGTGTCTATGTTCAAGAAGACTGTATCAGTCCTGGGTTCCTTATATTGTACTAGTTTTAAACAATGCTGGTTTTGCATCAGATGTGGACTGATTCACAGTTTATGTCCTGGGGACTGCTCTTTGGGTTAAGCTGAAGTCTGGATGCACACTGTTGTGTAGTTGAGTGGTGCAATTTGTGCCTTAGATCAGTATAATTATCAGTGTCATTACTGTTCCTATTGCGTCTGCATGGTGCTTGGTGCTGGGTCATTCTCCTGCACACCTGCTGTATCCAGTGCTATCACATACAGCTGTGGTCTAGAAAGAATTCTAAGACTTCTGGAAGGTTCTAATAGGCTGGCCGGGTTGGGGCTTGGAGGCACTGTTTTGAAGTGGTTCTGCTCCTTCCTGGCTGACAGATCCCAGAAGGTGGTGCTGGGGGATGCCTGTTTGGCACCCCGACCTCTTAGGTTTGGGGTGCCGCAGGGTTCCATCTTATCCCCCATGCTTTTTAACATCTACATGAAGCCGCTGGGAGAGGTCATCCGGGGGTTTGGAGTGGGTTGCCATCAGTATGCTGATGACACCCAGCTTTATCTCTCCTTTCCCCCTGATTCTGAGGAGGCGGTTGGGGTCCTGGATCGCTGTCTGGAGGCGGTTAGGGGCTGGATGTGGGCGAACAAGCTGAAATTAAATCCGGATAAGACAGAGGTGCTCTTGGTTCGGAAATCCACAGCTCGGGTGCTGGACTATCGTCCTGCTCTGAATGGGGTTGCACTCCCTCTGAAGGAGCAGGTCCGCAGCTTGGGGGTTCTCCTGGATCCACAGCTGCTTCTGGAGTCCCAGGTGGCGGCGGTGGCCAGGGGAGCCTTTGTTCAGCTTCGGCTGATCCGCCAGCTGTGACCGTACCTGAGCTGCGCGGACCTGGCCACAGTAACCCATGCCGTAGTGACATCTAGATTAGATTATTGCAATGCGCTCTACGTGGGGCTGCCTTTGAAGACGGTCTGGAAATTACAACTAGTACAGAACGCGGCTGCTCGTGTGGTTGCTAGGGCATGTCGGTTTGACTCTGTCGAGCCGTTGCTCCGGCGGCTACACTGGCTGCCGGTTCTGTTCTGGGCCCAATTCAAGGTGCTAGTTTTGACTTTTAAAGCCCTTTACGCCTTGGGTCCAGGGTATTTGAGGGACCGCCTCCTTCCCTACAATCCTGCCCGTGCTCTTAGATCATCTGGGGGGGCCCTTTTGACTGTACAGCCACTAAGAGATGTGACAGGGGCGGCAGCCAGGAAAAGGGCCTTCTTGGTGGTGGCCCCCGAACTGTGGAATACCCTCCCCTTAGAACTGAGAACTGCTGCCTCGTTGCTAATGTTTCGGCGTGGACTGAAGACCTTTTTATTTCAAAAAGCTTTTAATTGTTGACAGGCTGGCTGGCTGGCGTTCTTGCTTCTTGTTTTTTATATGAAAATCCACGGGGTTTGTTTGTTTTTAGATTTTTTAATTATTGTAAATTGTTTTTAATGATTGTTTTTCATGTTGTACTTTTAAATTGTTTGTAAGCCGCCTTGTGTGCCCGCTGGGCAAAAAGGCGGGGTATAAATTAATAAAATAATAATAATAATAATTTCCAAGAAACACTCAGAATAATACAAGGACAAGATGTGCTTGCATATAATTCTAAAAGAAAACAAAAACCAGCAACTCAAAATTATAGTGAGCCTAATGATAAATTGACAAGCACAAAATGAATGTGTTTTATTTGTTTTGTCTTATTGCTTTTAACCCTCAGGACTAGCCCCAGGTCAGCTCTATACATATCCTGCTCGTTGCTGGCGCAAAAAGAGACGTTTGCATCCTCCGGAAGACTCCAGACTGAAGCTACTAGACATTAAACCTGGTAAGTGCCCTCCTCCCTTCTCTCATTTTCTGAGTCTATGCTGCTGGCATGGTACACAGGTCAGGGAGAATTGGTCATGCAGAATGACCTTAGAGGTTTTGGCCTCTTTGCTCTGTCTTTGCCTATCTTCTTTTCTAAATTGGAGGATTTTTCTAAAATCCATTGTGTCATGTTTTTGACTTGCTCATAAAATATAAGATATAAAAAATGCCTCTGATCCAGATTCAGGGGAAGCTGTAATTGATACTGTGGGGAATCGCAGTATTTCTGCTGGGCCCCAGTGATTTTTTCCCCCTCACTTTATAAAAGGCCAGGAATTTGAGAGGGCAACACATCTCCTGAGTCTTAGTTAGAAGATACTACACTTTGTATTCCCTAATAAATCTTTGCCAGGCCCCAGTTCATCAGTTACAACAGCACCAGAGTTGTCTACTAGAAGTATGCTGTTGTGGGAAGCTGTTTTTGTGAGGTGGCTTTCCACGTAATGTAACACACATTTATAATATCCTGAGAGATGTGGCCATGTAACACAGTGCCCCCCATATTCTTTAGTTGGGGGCGGGGTACATTACAAACATAAACTGGTTTACAATAGTTTGGCTATCTTGATATCCACAAGGATCCTGGGAATTGTAGTTTTCACAGAACTTGTGCAGTTCGTTGGAGAAGGGAAGACATAGCAGCTGAATGAGTTTAGATCCCTATTGCAGATGAAATGTGTTTGAGATGTGTTTTTAAGAGATATGTTCCTTTTTCTTCCTGCATGTGCAATTTTCTATTCTCTCCTATTACTACAAAGAGTAAGAAAAAGAGTTTGTGCAGTGCTTTCGCCACTGCTGTGAGCAATTAAGGAACACTTACTGAGGAATAGAAACAAAATTGAATCTTGTAGCATCTTAAAGACTAACCAGTTTAAACTTCCATGGACTGAAATAAATTGATTAATGTTTAAGAAGGTAAAGGTTGAATCTCACTATTCGCAAGGGTTCTGTTCCCAGAACTCACATGGATGGCAAAAATTGCATTAAAGCAAATCCATTTAAAGAACAATGTCCCTTTGCCAGGCAATTTGAAAACAGCCTTGCTTACCTTTGTGATGTAAGACAGAGTCATTAGGCAGACAATCCATCAATCAGTCTCTCTCCAGGTACTTAGAAAGGCTTCACTCAGAGCCAGCGACCCCTCCCTTCACCCATAGCACAGTGCTAGGAAAGAATGCAAAGTGATTATCTTTCTTTCATGTGCTCAGGGGGAAGGCAGGGGTCTTGTGCTCAGGGGAAAGGCATTTGCCTTGTAGTGAAGCTGTTTTAAGTGCCTGGAGAGAGACTGATGGATGGATTGTGGCTGTCCTTTCTTGCATTAATGAGGCTATTGTTAAATGACTTCGGGTGCAATCCTAACCCCTTATGTCAGTACTTTCCAGCACTGGCATAGCGGTGCCAATGGGACGTGTGCTGCATCCTGCAGTTGGGTGTCACTCACGGAGGCCTCCTCAAAGTAAGGGAATGTTTGTTCCCTTACCTTAGAGCTGCATTGCCCTTAGTGCTGGAAAGCACTGACATAAGTGGTTAGGATTGCGCCCTTTTTTTCCTTTAATTTAAAGGGCCCTTCTTATCACATTGAGATAAAATTGCTGGTGAAAAATCGGTGGATAATTAGGTTATGCCTGTACATGACTTTTTATTGTTTCTGCTGCAACAGACCCATATGGATGCCCCTCTGGAAATACTGTGGAGTAAATCACATTAAAGTTGGGCATCCCAATCCTGAGCTGCCCAGTGCCCAGGGCTGCAGTGGTGCCGAAAATGGCTGCCACTGTGTGAAACCTAGGCAGCGCTGGCGGCTCAGGAGAAGGGAACTTTTGTCCCCTTTCCTGGGGTTAGGCAAGTAGCCCCACAATGGGGATACTCGATTCTACGGCGATCCAAGGATCGGCATAGAATCAAGAGCATTCATGTCAGGCTGGCACACTGGGATTTACTTTTGAGTAGACATGTGTAGGATTGCACTGTAAGATTGTGCTACATGATGCTGTTTCTGGCACTGAATGTTTATCAGAGAAAGGGAGCTTGCTGTTGTCCATTATGTGTGAATACCTAACCAGGGTGCCCTATGGCATCCATATTTATACACGATGCTCTGGTTAAGGGCCATAAAGTGGCAACCTCTTTGGAACTCACAACAATCCCTATTGCAAGCTACTTGACAAATGGTGGTTTTTGTTTGTTTTAGTTTAAGATTAGGGGATTCAGTTCTATCCACCAAGGAGATAAGTCAGCCACAAAAAATAGAATTTTATCTGTTTGAACCATTGTGAAATGGGAAATATTTGGATCTGGGAATTTCATTTGGCTTAGTCACAGACCTGGGCAGATGGTCAATAACATAGGCCTACAAAATTGAGGGTCAGAAAAGTTTTCCCCAAACTTTATGGTGGTTTGATATGAATTTGAGGTGCCGATTCCAAAAATAGCATCCATTTTGCCCTATCACATCTAATTTTGGAGATATAGTATAGCCTCTTTAGTGAATGGTTCAAGCAGCTTCCTCATGAGGAGGCTGCTTGAACCATTCACTAAAGAGACTATACTATATCTCCAAAACTAGACGCGGTAGGGCAAAACGGATGCCATTTTTGGAATCGGCACCCCAAATATACCCAGGAATTGGTGTAACGTTTAAGGAAGCAAAATGTGTGTTGGCCTGTGTAATTAAAGCCAAACTACTGTCTGTCTAACAAGGTAATAACTGGGATGTACAATAAAGCTAACTATAGCAGCATCAATAGTAAGAATATTAGTAGCATATTTTCACTGCATGATGCTTGTCCCACCTTGTCATCAAACACTTGATCATGTCTCAGCTGCATAAAAGTAATGAAACATTTTCACGTTAATATGTTTTAACATAGCTTCCTCTCTGACCATACAGCATAAACATGGCAAAGTTATCTGAAATGGACTGTCGTTTTTGTTGTCGAGCACTGCACCATTCAATTTGTGTGTCTGTCTATATGCATTCATTTTAACATAATTATGGACTCTTATGATCTTATCTCCTGTGATCAAATGCTAAGTAGCTGTTTTGGAATGGCCTTTGACTGTGGTATCCCGCAAGGGTGGAGTTATCAAATGCTGGAAGGTCACATGATCTGGAGTCATGTTACTTTTCTGTAGGAAAACGCAACAGAACCAAATTGTCAGAAACAATGTGCTAACTTTGTTTCTCCACAGTATCAACATGAAGTAGTTATAATGTATCCACTGTAGTCATATTTTGCTATTATGAGGTAATTAGGAATTCTAAGTGGAAAAAATGAAGAAATGTATATAGTGCATGTATATGTGAGGTGAGAGAATACCCCCCCCCAAACATTTGTCCCCCCAAACTACACAAAATGTGCTTTCCCCTTTGCCCTAACATTAATAATTAATAATAATCTCTTTTTCTTCATCTCACTAATGTCAGCTTTTCTATTCACTCCTTAGCCCATGTGCAACCTAGTCTAGTCCTGTTGCATATTTACTCATATATGGATACTTGGTGCATATTTTCTGCAGGGGCACATTTGGGTGCCCACAGCAATTTCAGGAGGTTTTTTGGTAGGGGAAAAAAATCATGGAAATAAGGGTTTAATGCTTCCTACCTAAGCACTTGGTCCCAAACTGGGTCAGGGCTACACACAGGTCCTATTTTAAAGTTAAAATAAGCTCCAAGTCAGACAATGATGCATTTAACATCCCGCCTAGTTTGGAGAATGCCTTTATTCTCCTGTCTCCAGTTTAAAGTGGTGGGACTTGAAGAACAAAAGCATACAATCAAAAAGATAACAGGCAGCTGAAATGGTCCTGTTAACAGCCTGTCTGTCTCCAAAGGGTACACTACCCTTTCTCCTTGATGGAACAGCGCAGGTCTGGTGGTTAGGCCTTGACCTTAGGGACATGCTAGAGCAAATCCCACAAACCTCGTTGTGCAATATTTCAATGCACATCTGGTTGGCAACCTTCAGTCTCGAAAGACTATGGTATAAGCCTACAGCACCCAGTATTCCTAGGCGGTCTCCCATCCAAGTAGTAACCAGGCCTGACCCTGCTTAGCTTCCAAGATCAGACGAGATTGGTCATGTGCAGGGTAACAGTTGCTGTCAATAAACATCTGCAATGTCAAATTTCACCCCCCCCCCCATGGCATAATTTATTTTCATCTCTCTTCCATCATGGAATTCAGGGCATCATATCTGGGGTTCCCACATGGTCATCTATCCAGCAACTGATCATAACTAGATCTGTTTAGATTCAGCAAGATAATTGTATCATATGACCTCAGACATTGACTTGGGATTTATGTTGTGCATATGCATGGTGATGTAAAACATAGTTTATTTACTCCTGCACATGCCCTTTGTTTTTTCTTGAATATTTTTGATCCTTTCAGAGATGGCCATGTGGCAATCTGTGTGCTCTTCATGTCAAGGCACAAGTTGTACAAGGTAATGGCAGTTGCTCTGAGGTCTTCTTTTCCCATTCAGAGAGATCCCTCTTTTTGCTTAGTTCTCACTGAATTCTAGATGTGAACCAGCTTCACTCTACCTTCAACTATCAACAACTTAACTCACTTTGGATGCATAAGGAAACGAGGATGTGTGTGCATTTTTCTGCTACACAATGAGCTGTTTTGCTCTCACTGTCAGCCTTTGCTTCTCAAACAAAACATGTTCTCACTCTGTATAGAGGGCCTCTTCTAGTTCTCTAGCTTGTTGTTGTTGTTGTTCAAGTTCTTTGCATGTTTATCTGGTTTGATTATTTTTTTAAAGTTTAAACAAAGTATTTCTTTTTAGCTTTAGAAAGTCTGCTTCATGGAAAAAAAAAATACTGTCCTTGGGCTGCCTTGGCTGTGGTTTGTCAGGGCATGAATGCAACCTGAGGCCAACCAAACCTGTGCACTCATTTCTCCCTCTCCCCTCCATTTCTGGCACAGAACTGTGTTACAAACATTGTGGCGTGTTTAAACTATGCTTCTCTGGGAAGGAAGGGCTGGCATTACTACAGCTGGGATGCCCCTCCTCCTGGGAGGCAGGATCGGATCCTCAATGAATGGATACTCCTCCCACATTGGGGGGGGGCGTCCCTTCCAGCTCCCAGTTCCAGTCCTCCCTTCCAGGAGTTAGGACGGACCTCTGTCCGCTCTCGCACGACCTCAGGGTTTTTTGTTGTTTTTCCTCTGGGCGGGGTGGGGGGGTAGATCCCCCCTTGCCTTCCTTTCAAGTTCCAGCCAGAGTGGCAGCCGGAGCCCACCCACTGACTGGGACATAGCACTGCGCTCCCAACTCAGGCTCCTTTGACCTGAGGAGCAGCAGGCAGAGGCAGTGTGGGTGGATTCAAGCCTCCCCCCCGCATGGAGACCTCAGGGAACCCATACCGGTGGCACTGCTCCTGGCAAGTCAGCTAGCAGACAGGGCGTGGCCACGTGGAGGGCACCATCTTGGGCTCTCCCTTCCCCCAGTGGGAGGAGTTCCGGCCTCGGCAGCCAGGCAGAGGAGTGAGCCGCAGGCCCCAGCAGCGCTGTGCCCTGCCAGAGGCTTGGCTGCTGGGAGAGGCGGAGCGCCTCAACCAATGCCATTCCCCCCACAGCGGCAGAGGAGCAGCAGCAACAGCAGAAAGGCACCAGGCGGTGGGGCCCCCTCACTCAGCGCCCCCCCCCCACAGCCAGAATATGTACACCAGAATATGAAATTGAAATCTAATCCCAGTTTCATATCCTGCCTCTAAACCTTGGTTAAACCATAACACTCAGGTTTAGATGACAAACCAGGTTGTCCTGGGTGCTTGAAATTAGAAGGAAAGAGGAGGGAGGAAAGGGAGTGCATGGGCTTGGCAGGCTTTGACTTTTGTTCACAATCTAACAAACAGTAGTTTGTGAAGTTGTAATCAAAATCCAAAACCTATATAAGGACTGGCTAATCAGCGCTATGCACAATCTTGCTCTGAGAAGGGAGGAAGTGTGTTCATGATTAATATAAAGAATAATATAAAGATATTAGTCAGTCAGCACGCTGCAAATCCTGGTTTTTGCAGCAAACCAGAAGAACAGGTTTCCTCTGAGATCATTCTGGGCAAGACTCAATTGGGGCAAGATGCTCAAGTCAGATGTCAGCATTCTTGTGCAGCTGCTGAGGTTTTCAGTGCTGGCCCTGTGACATGGTGATGTTGTAGCCACTCTCTTGGAGCCTATCAAAGTAGGTGTGGATCCATATAGGACACTTGCTGAAGGCCCCCTGAAACCTACATGTAGTCATGAATCTGCAGGAGGTTATATGTCTGTTCAAAGTGTAGTGAGTATGCTTCCACAGCAGACACACTGCTAAAATTATGTGTGTGTATAGGTAGGTATCTTTTCTTATTCTGAAAATATTGCTTTCAGATGAGAAGAATTATATTTAGAACTCTATAAATTTCTCTCATAGTTAAAATCTCTGGCTATACCGGTCATAAAATTCAAAAACAACTAATGTTGTTTGATAAATTAAAAAACAGTGTTTCGTCCGACTATCATTGTAGACGTCATCAGGCATCCAAAGGCAAAACTCCACCTTTCCAAGGCATGTCAACTTCGTGTTCTCTTTATAACAGCAAAGATCTTCTCAAACCCAATTGAGTTAATTAGAGGCATGCAATTCCCATGGGACTTCATCCTAATGTATTTGTAAAAGACACTTAAAGTGACAATTTCCTTTTAAGTTAGTTCTTACTATCAGGATTACTAAACACTTCCATATAAACATTCAGTCATGTTGAAAGATGGTACAATTATCAGTTTCTTTGATGAGATAAGATTTTATCTTCTGGGTAGCAGACCTGATCCTGATAGCTTTAAAATTGGCATCCAAATACAATTCAGAGATAAGGTTTTCTCCTTTTTATTCATGTTAAATTTCTGATAGATTAATATTAATTGTGAGCATTGAAATGTCAGATGGCCCTACCATCGCACACTTCAGAATTTAAGAGGGGAGAGCATCTGTCCAGCAGCATTTTCTGCCTCCTCCTTTCTGGTCCTCATTGCTCTACTTTTCTCTGAGAGACAGAATCAGCTGGTGTCAACTGTGTTAATGTGCTCTCCCTCCCACTGGTTAAATGTGCTCCCATACTTTGTGCCTATGTGGAATTGGAGCCTTTCTCTTGCAAGAGAATAGGAATGCATCATTATCCCCATTGCCTGGATGACTGTGCTGCTTCCCAATGTGTCAATGTGCTGCTTCCTTTCTTGCTGTAACTTTAGATCCGGGGTGCTCAATAGGTGGATCGCGATCTACCGGTAGATCGTGAGGAAAAATGAGTAGATCGCGGAGTGCCGATCCCCCCCTTCAGGTGCCTCTGGGAGGAAACGCTGGGAGTAAGGCCCATTGTACTCAATGGGGCTTACTCCCAGGTAAGTGTGGCTAGGATTGCAGCCTCACAGCCTAATCCTAGGCATGTCTACTCAGGAGTAAGTCCTGTTATACTCAGTGGGGCTCAAGGTACACCAACATACATTGTACACATAAATGTTAATGTTATGATGGCGTGAACATTGTAAAAAGAACTCTGGTAGATCTCCGGGCCTTGCTGGGATTCAAAGTAGCTCTCAAGCCAAAAAAGTGTGAGCACCCCTGCTTTAGATCATTGTATGCCCATAGGAAACATCAGGGGGACAGATCTTGGCCGGTCCTAATACATTGGGCTTGGATGTGGGAGCCAATGCACTGGGTTTCATTTTCTTATTATGGTGTAATTTTTTTTCATTTTTTTCTCTCCCCATTCTCAAACAAATCACTGTAGCTAGGGCTTCTCAAACTAGGGCATCCCAATGCCCCAGCCTGAGGGCCCTGGCCTCTGCCCCCTTAAGGGGTAGGGACAGGGGGGAGGCTGCAGGGACTGGCATTCTCTTACCAGTCCCTGCAGCAGCCTCCCAGGGGTGCAGGGGGCCCTGCGTGACCCTCCGCAGGGTCCCCCAAAGCTTAAAAAGTTAAAGTGGAGCGATTGCGCTCCACTTCTGGTTTTGTGGAGGTGGAGCGCAATCGCTCCACTTTTACTTTTTAAGCTTTGGGGAGCTCTGTGGATAGTCGCGCAGGGCTCCCTGCACCCCCAGGAGACTGCAGGAGGCTCTGGTAAGTTCGGCCAAGCCCCTGCACCCCTTCATAGCAACACAATCCTGGCGATTACGTTGCTGCCTCCCTCCCTCCCCCGCAAGGACTTCCTGTGGGGCTCGAACTTCCTTGGAGTTTGAGAATTATTGACTCTTTATTATAAGAGTAAAGATTCCCCCTCCCCTCAAAAGAAAAGAAAAGAAAATTGAGATTTTTAGGGTTCTTGTGAAAACACAAACATGTCACACGGCTGTGTGCTTCCTGAAGGCCACATGTCGCCTCTCCGTAGGTCGGTTTTGTAATAATAAACTCAGGTATTATATCAGAAAATATCTATGGTCACACATAAACAGGAATGTATATATCCAAAATATACATTCACTGTGGTCTGGTTTTATACAAGTGTAAATGTAAGGAGCACCAGTGCCTGGCTGTGTGTTATCATGATGCACTACTGTACATAGATGCTAGAATTTGAGAGAGTTAGACTAGGTATTCTCCTGGGAGCCCCTCCATAAGTAATATATAAGGAAACATGAAAGGTTGCTTGTCTATTCCTCTCCTCCTACCTGAGACCTTCATGTGTCCCTGAGGAGTCTGAACCGCCCATGGCTGACTTCATTCCTAAAAGATGGCAGGAGGCCTTCTGTCTAGAGTGATTCTAATCTGAGAAACCAGAATATTTTTGTGTGCTTTTGTGCATCTAACTAAAACACTTGGAAACCATGAGATTACACTCTCCTGGATGTAAACAAGGTCTTCCTTGCTGCAATATTTGCAGGTACAATCCTGTCTGATGAGGGTGGTAGTGGAGGAGGACATTTCTGATATTATTTCAGTCACTTTGCATGATGGACATGCGCGTGTAATGTTAGCCCCTGCCTACATGCAGCTCTCTATTTGCATTCCAGTGTGTAACTCGGCTTCTGTAATCACATTTGCTTTACTGGGCAAAAGGTCTTTTCAATGGCTTGTTGACTCAGGAGGAGTCTTGGGAAGCAGAAAGGGCTGCCAAGGGTTTTGTTATCACTGAGACAACTTGTTAGGGGAAAAAAAAAACTACTAATACCCCACCCACTTTATCTGGTCTGATAAGGTCTGTTGTTTTGTATGGACATTACTGTGTGTGTGTGTATGTGTGTATCACTTGAAAATTTTTAGGTGAAAGGTCTGTCTCAAAATTTAGGGCTGGTCTTAAAAGTGCCAAGTTTCTTCTTTCTTGTGTTTGTGTTTCTTCAGTTTGATGAAACATTACTAGTGTTGCATTTGCCCTAGGGTGCAAGTATGAGTGTAAATGCAACCTTTGGATGCTGCTGCTGCTTCCAAATCAGGTACAGAGGGATTTCTAGGCTTTTATCTTCTCATCTGGCATTTTAGCTTCTAATCAGCAAGGAAAACCTGCAGATTTAAAGTGCTCATGCTGGGAGTGGAAACAAACCAAACCAAAATAAAATGAAGCAGTTAGTCTCTAGTTATGAGTTACAGCAGCAGTGGCTCTTAGTTCTGCCAATACAAGATGTAGATAAAACCAGTACAGTTCCATGTCCACTTAAAGGAAATGGAAAAATAGGCTTGGGTTGGTGGCAAGAAAATGTCATCAGTTCTGCCTGCCTTGTATCTGAATGACCTGTGCAAGCTTGGTTTATCCTCTTGCGGTTCCCTCCTTTGAAGAAAGCAAAACAGTTGCACACCAACCGGATTGCCCTGTGGTGGACTTCCCCACCCCTGCACCCAGGGCAAATGTCCACGATGGCACCCCCTGCAAAATGCCCCCCCCCGTGCATGAATCTGCCCCCCACTCACTGCAATGAAACCGACACCTGACAAGTGTCTCCTTTTTTCTATAGGAAAAAGAGTACTTTAAAAAAAAGGCTTAGTGTCCATTTAGACAAGGCATTTTTTAAACGGAATTTTTCCTTGGTAATTTCAAATATCAGTTTCCAGTGCTATAGCATTTGTCTTTCTGTTATATAGAGTTCCCATTTGTACAAGACTGACAATACTCATTTTTAAACTCTTTACATGTTTCCTGTCTTTTTTGCTGCACTTCCTTTAACATCTGACAGCTTACTGTTTTACCACCGACATTCAATTGACTGTGCTTCCTGTGACTGAATAGCAAAATTGTCAAGTTTTTTTCTTCATAATGACTCCCCCAGATACGCTGTTTAATAAAGTGTGTTTGTGGGGGGGGGGGGGCTTCTTTCTGTGAGTAAGCACTTTATGTCTAATTTACTTTTTGTGAAAGCATGCTGTGTAGAACTTACTGTATTTTTTACCTATGAAGCAATGCTTCTCAATTTACCATTATTGAAGTTTTTCCCAGCTGTGAAGGGGTCCTGTTGCAAGCTGCTCATGAATAGGCAGAAAAAGACTGTGAATGAGACTGTGTGTTAAATTTATTAGACCAGTGATTGCTCCATGTCTTCTATTGATCAAGTAGCAATCTTGGAGGCTCTGAAGCCCCTTTCAGACATTATGAGACCCCAATGTTTGAAGGGGCAAACTGGAGTAGGCTGACTGGTCATGCACCTTATGCCAACATGCCACACTGGTCCCTGTATGCAGCACATGTCTGCAGGGACAACACTGAAGGCAGGGAGATTCTTCAGTGTGATTCAGAACTCTTTGCAGACAAGCACTTAATAGAGGGGTGCCTGTAGGATGGACATGGCTAGGGTATGTTGGCATGAGGGGAATGATATTGAATGGCATGCTCCCATTTGCTACTCTGACACATTGGTTTCCTTAGCATCACTATGACCCAATCCTATCCATCTTCAGCACTGGTAGAATGCATGTTCTGCTGGTGGACATTCTTGCAAAAGTGCCTTAAATGCTTTGCAACAGCGTTTGTGGCTGGTGTGCCAGGCTGGAGCCGTCCCATGTGTACTGGTGGTCATCACAAGGCCCGCCAGATCAGGTATGTCCAGTGCAGGGGTGGGGGAAGGGTCGGGGAGGGCAGAGAGGGGGTGGAACAGGGAGGAGATAGGGTGGATTGGACCCTGGAGGGCCATGGGATCGGTGGCATCGTTGTGTGCTGTTTCCTAACCGCTTTCAATACCTGCACTGAATTGCTGCATAAGAGATTAAAAATAAATAAAATGTCTGAAGAAGGCTTAAATGTCGCCATGATCAGAATAAATTTTCTTCTTTCTGGTTAAATCCCTGTACTACTACCCATGAACAGCTCCAAACTCTGCCCCTTGTTGTTAGGCTGTTACTGCAGCTGTGGAGATTTGACTGGCTTCCTAAGAGGGTGTTGTGGCTGGCAAGTCTCCTGTAGGCAGACACATACTGGAGCATTGAGGAACTGATTCAGGTCTCTCTCTGAGGTATTTGCTATGAGTGGAATTGACTACTTTCTTGCGATTAGATACAGTGGCAACATGGGAAAATGACACTCCTTACTGCTGAGGATTAACGCGCATCTTTACCATTCAGAGAGACAGGTACATGTAGCGTGGCTTGGAAAGTATTTCACATCTTTCTTAGATATGGTAACCTACACTCTCATGTGACTTATTTAGATGCAGAAGTAACTTATTTTTTATTATTAATAATGGTAATAAAAAAGCAAATGTGTCTACTTCATGCAGCTTGACAGGTAGGCTTTAGCTGTTAAAAATGCATCTCAGAGTCAATGTGTTAAGTTTTTGGTTATCACCAGACACCCACCAAGTTGTGGTTTTGGGTATTTATACAGTGCATTTAGGCTGCCTAAGCCCACAAGGTTCAGTGAGCACATATCCATACCTGTATGAGGAACAGGTGGTTCCCCTACCCCAGTGCAGCCACTGGGCCTGTACCAGTCTGTTGTTCAGAGGATGTATGTACATTTCACCCCCCTGCTTTGCCTTGGTGCAGTTACTCTTTTTGGAAGAAGAATTTGCATGCTGCTGCCCATGTGCACAGTTGGTGTGGGGGTAGGGGTGCAATCCTGAGGTGCCCAAGGGCCGATGCAAGTCCCTTGCGCCAGCCCAGGAGGGTTGCAAATGTGCCGTAAGGTGCGTTTGCACCTCCTTGGGAGGAAGCTGAGCTAGCACTCAGCGGTGTGCAGGCCTGAGGAGGCTGACACAAGCCTCCATGCCGGCTTCCTCTGATTGACTTGCGTCGGCTCAGCCAGGCCAACGCAAGGCTCTGGGGTGGGCGGGAGGGAGACATTACTGGGTGGGGGCAGTGGACGGCCCTGGAGGCGGGCGGGTGGGGAGTGGGAGACGGGGCTGTGATTCGGAAGTTATGCCAGATCCCAATCACCGTTCCTGGGGAGATCGGAGCAGCTTCAAGCCGCTCTGCTCTCCTCGGACTTGTGCCACAGGTCAGAAGCTGCCGCAGGTCCGAGGAGACCCATAGGGGCAAGGGCTCCTTACCCAGAGGTAAGGGTTAAAGTTTCCTCTTGCCTCTGGCTGAGCTGCCTTGTTCCCCTATCCTGCCCTGGATACAGTGCAAGCCTCTTGGCTTGCCTGTCCAGCGCAGGGTAGGATTGAGCCCATAGTGTTTAAACTAAAGCTTGCATTACTGCTGCTGCTCTTCCCACAGCTCTGTACTGTAAGTCAGTATTGCTTATGTATTATGGGAGAAGAGGGTTTCAGTCTGAGGGTGTCCTTGGCATATTAAGGTTCTATATCCCAGTCATAATTTGTCCAGATATATAATTCTAAGATTCCAGTGTAGCATTAATGCAAAACTGACATGATATCATCCTTGTGGCATGGATCCTCCATGATGTATGCAGTCCTATGTAGGATCAGACTGCTTTTTTTTTCTTTTTAAACCAGTTATCTCTCTTTAAAATACAGGGGACTCCCATATCTGCAGATTCCATATCTCTGGATTCAATTATCCTCAATTGGGTCCGCCCCCCCCAGCACACACACCCCCAAGCACCTCCTCTGGAAGCGAGGGGCTTCTGAACCCAGCAGAGGCCATGGATTTGCTGGGCTCAAAGTGAGCTGTAGGGTGTTCGTCTGTATCTGCAGTTTAGGCTATCTGTGGGGGGTTCAGAAATGGAACCTCTGCAGATAAGGGGGCATGCCTGTGCACATAAATGAATATCAGGAAAAGTCAAGCCCTCACTGGCATGCATTTTATAGTTGGGTATCTTGCATCAGAATCCTATCTTGTGCTGGAACAGGCAGGCCAGGAGGCCTGTGCTATATCCAGTGCAAGATTGGGACCAGAAGTGTCTCAGCTGGAGGCAAGGGGAAACTCTTCCCCTTACCCATGGGTAAGCCACTGCAGCCCCAATGGGTCTCCTCAGACTTGCGCCACATCAGGAGGTGGCACAAGTTCAAGGAGAACGGAGTGGCTTGGAGCCGCTCCATACTGCTCCAGGAATGGAGTTGGGATCCGGCATAACTGGCGGGTTCCAGCCCTGGCTCCTGCTCCCCTTCAGCTCACCCCATGGAATACCCTCTGCCCACCCTCTCCTCGCCCCAGAACGCCTCTCTCCTGCCTCCTCCCTTCCTCCTGCCCACCCTCCTCAGACTCCTGCGTCGGCCGACACAACCTTCCCTCTTTGTGATGGCGTGGGTTCTGGATGCAGCCTCTGTGGGCCGGTGCGTGTCCCAGCACTGGCCCAGCTGACTCCCGAGGAGGTGCAAACGTGCTTTTCAGAAGTTAGTTAGGATTGAGCCCATAATGTGAGTTGCATTTGAAGTGGTCCTTATAGTTATAGCTTACAATCTGGATTTTTTCCAGTGGTGAAATGAAAATGAATATAATTTGCCTGTCAAGAAAGAAATTTTGTCTTTAAAATTATGACTTCCCTCATAAACTTTAAATGCAACTGTTCATAAAAACAGGTTTTATTTAAAACAGAGGTATTTCAATGATTTTTTAGTATTTTAAAGAAGACACTTCTGAAAAATTTTTCTTATGACAGAATGCCATATCTGCCTCCCGTCTCCTCAATTTCCAGAAATCAGTATTTAATTTAAAGTAATTCCTTCACTTAGCATGAGTACAGAAAACTGTACTGATCAGGCCGGCATCAGGCCAGCAGAGGGAGTAATGTTACAGGATTTTTTGTGTATATGGGACTTGATTCTGCTTTCATTAAGCTGATGTATGTCAGAAGTAAACTTATTGGAGACGAACATAAAATTGTGAACCTAAATTTCTGCATGCTTTTGCAAAAAAGCAGAAGCAAGATACGTAACTATATCCTTAAAAGATGAAGCAGTGTAACTTGTCCCCTATAACTGGCTAAGACATGCGCACTAACTTATGACAACTGTGCAGTTGTAAAATGAGGATGATTGTATGCAAGTTGTATGCTTTGGCAAAGGAAAAAGTCAAGCAGAAAGTATTTTGAAAGTTTTTAACTACAGTTGATCACCTGGTTGAACTGCCATGCTGGTTCAGCGGTTTGTCCATTCTGCTGCTTTGTTGCCGGTAGTGAAACTTACTAAACACCTCTGTCTATGTTTATCTATTTCCTCTGCCTGCTACTGGAGGCTCTGGGTTTTCATGTGCTCTTGCATTCATATGGTATCTGTGCATTTAAAAAGTGCAACTCTCTTGCTTTGGAAAGGTGATAAGTGCAAACGTACTAGTAGTTTGATGTACTCCAGTGTGGATAATGGCGGGATAGGCTGTAATTCCCAGATCTTCTGCAACATGATTTGAAAATCTGCCGCATGACTCTTCCTTCCAATCAGCCAGTTTTAAATGGGTGTAATCTGTATACAGGAGAATTTCTCAGGGTCTGGTACAAACTTGTAAACAGCCCCTCCCACTCCTCCCCACAGAAGGTTTTGTTTGATTGAAAAGAAAACGGAGGACTGTAAATTCTGTAAGTTTCTGGTTGCCTAGTTTGAACAAGCAATGCAACCTATATGTAGGATTGCCACCCTCTGGTATTGGCCTGGCATCTCCAGGAGTCAGGTCAATCTTCAGCAGTTCTGGAAATTTTAACAGGAACTCCAGGAATTCCCAACGTTACATCAGGTTGGAAAATAAATCTTTAGGAATAGCTTCAGTCAGAATTGATGACTCTACATTTAACTGTATTAATTATAAATGAATGACAAATGCCCTCTAAATACATTTCTCCATCCCTCAAATGTAGCGTTAATTCTTTCATGCAGCCTAGAGGTATAACTCATTTGCTCGTGTATGTTCTGGGACTTAAAAATCCTATCAGCCCCAGTGGCTTCCACTGTTCCCATGTGCTTGTTCCTGCCTCATGCTACCCATCAGATGCCACACCCTGTTGGCTCCTCCAGCTTTTATTTAGGTAATGCCATCATCAGCTAGGGACCCTGGGTCTTGCAATTCATGTGAGAGCAGGTCACATAGAAAGCTACCTTATGGTTCAGATGATTGGTCAGACCATTGGTTCATTTATCTAAGAACATAAGAAGAGCCCTGCTGGATCAGGCCAAAGGCCAACCTAGTCCCTGTATCTCACAGTGGCCCACCAAATGCCCCAGGGAGCACACAAGACAACAGACACAATCTGCGTCCCTGTGCCCTCCCCTGCATCTGGCAATCAGAGGCAGCCTGCTTCTGAAACCAAGAGCTTGCACATACCTTCTATGACTTGTAACTTGTAATGAACTTTTCCTCCAGAAATTTGTCCTATCTCCTCTTAAAGGCACCCAGGCAAGATGCCATCACTACTTCCTGTGATAAAGAGTTCCACAAACTAATTACACGCTGGGTAAAGAAATATTTTCTTCTGTCTGTCCTAACTCTCCCAACACTCAGCTTTCATGGATGTCCCCTGGTTCTGTTGTTATGTGAGAGGGAAAAGAGCTATCTGTCCATCCCCTGAATGATTTTGTATGTCTCAATCATGTCCCCCCTCAGGCACCTCTTTTCTAGACTGAAGAGGCCCAAACGCTGTAGCCTTTCCTCATAGGGAAGGTGCCCCAGCCCAGTAATCATTTTGGTTGCTGTGTTTTGCACCTTTTCCATCTCCACTATATCCTTTTTGAGATACGGCGACCAAAACTGGACACAATACTCGAGGTGTGGCCTTACCATCTCTGTCTTGTTACTGACTGCCAATGGCTCTATTGGATTTCAGACCAGTTTTTTTTTTTACTTATTTTACCTGCAGATGCCATGGTTTGGTACCTTCTTTATGCAAAACGTGTGCTCTGTTATTTAGCGTTGCCTCCTCCCTTCTGTATAGAATGGGACACTTCTCAGTAGCCTGAATCAGATGTAACAGGAAAACAATAGTTTCTTGGTATGTGATTGGGTCTCCATGAGTCACAGTTGTGCACACTGCCCCTGCCACAGTGTACAACAGGAGGAGAGGAATATATTTTTCTTCTGCTTTCAAATAAACCACAGTTCTGTGTTGCATCCAAACTCAGGAACTGTGGTTTACTTCAAACTACACTTAGGAGAAAACAAACCATGATCTGAAACCTTATTTGCATGTGTTCGAAAAGAAGAAGAAGCCAGCAAGGTGAAATATCGCCATCCCAATATTTTATTATGATTTGCTATTTTTATTGACTTTAAGTAAGGCACTTTAGGAGATGCGTTGGCTGCAGAGAAGAGTAAAAGCGCTTATAAAAATAAATGTTTTGAAACTAGCACTACAGGTCCAACCTTTTTATACATGGATTTTTTAATACACAGATTTGACTCAACACGAATGGCCAATGCAAATGAGAAGGAATGTGCTGATCCCTGGAGAAGGGAAAAAAACACATCCCTTTAAAATCACAGTTTTAAAAAACTACTTTTCTTACTCTAGTAGAGAGACAGTCATGCAAACGATTACAGGTATATAACAGATGTTCGAATCTGCCAATTTGGGCACCTGAAATCCTCCGAACGTGACTGAAGCTGTGCTCTGGTCACATCTGGAGGATCTTCTGAGAGCCTGGGAGGCAAAACCGGAAGTCTTGATTTTCAGCCTCAGAGGTCCTTTGCAGGTGATGGGAGCACAGGTCCCACTGTCTCTGGAGGGTACAGGCTGAACCCACCCATTAGTTTGGAACCCGCAGTTGATCAAATCTGCAGGTTTCGAATCTGCGGGTTACCTGAGCCACCTGTACTATGATCAAAAATCCACATTCTCAAGAGGCTTATCCCTTAGTCCTGAGTCATCAAAGCTTTAAGGGAACATGCCAAGATCTCTCATTATGTATATGCAAAATTTTTGGAAAAATCCAAAACACTTGTGTTCCCAAGCACTTTGGATAAGGGATGCCCAACCTATATGATTGAATACAGTTTAAAAAATATGTGACTGTAAAATAACAGTTGTTGTTTGACCTCAGATGTTGTTTGACAACAGATGTGATATGATATCATGATGTAGTGGTGGCATTAGGAGTCAGCCAGTTGGGGCACCAACTGAAGACCCAGATTTGTTTAAAGGCCTTCCTGGCCCCAGACCCAGGGCCTGCAGCAGTGCAACTTGGCTAAAGAGTCATTTGCCACTACTTTACTATCACCCCCATTGGTCAATGGAAATATTTTTCAAATGCATCATTGTGGGGCTCTCATTCAGCATGGGAAGGGCCATGTGCAAGTCCCATGGCTGAGAGACCCGTGGGGCAGTGGGATTTGAGAAGAGTACAATTAGGCGCATGAGTGTCACAACCAAGACTCACTGTCTCTCACACACAGCTTTCCCACTCCCACAATCAGTTTCTCTCCTTCCTGGCTTCCAAAGATGGGGTGGGGTAATAAGAGCCATCTGCTGACAGTGGAAGGTAGTGAGCCCAGGGCTGAGCTTTGTCCCAGGGGCTAAACTTGCCTGGTGCTGGCACAGTGATCAAGTCCAGAGTTTCCCTGGCCTCTGCAAGGGGCAGCCACTATATTGGAGTGGGAGCAGGGAAATGATAAATGGGGGTGATGTCATATTGCTCATTTCTTTTACAAGATGTTCCAGAGAGGCATGTGTCAGAGAGGTATGTGTCCTGTACTTTCTAGTTACATCCTTATTTTGTAATGTCAAAACACTGATGAATGTACAGTATCTGTCAACGCAGTGCTCCATACATCAATGTCCTTTTGAGAATTGTGAAACGATAGGTTGAATCCTAACCTGCTCTTCTGTGAATGGAGGGCAATTCAGTTTGCTCAAGACGGGATTTTTATTGTCCCCTTTTCTCCTGCAGCTCTCTGCACCCCATATCATCCTGTCCCAGAAGGTCCTTTGACCCATTCGTAGCAGATTTATTTTGGTGGGGTGGGAAGGCAAGGGACCGCTGTACTAAGGTAAGAGGGAGTTCACAAACAGGATTTAACCCTAATATAGCATTAAGAATGTGATCTTTTAATTTTATTCATTTTTATTGGTCTCCCTGGCAAATGAAACTTTTTAAGAGATTGAAATATATTTAAACGATTATTTTCTTTGCCTCCAGTGCATACTTTAGAAGAATAAGCATTAAATGATATTAAATTCCAGTTTGAAATGTTACAAGCCAAGTTTTATGGATACATAGAGAGCAGCAAGTGCTGTAAGATTATTTTCCTTTGTCTGCATCTATTATTCTCTCTTTTTCTATAGTGAATGTTTTCAGTCGGTCATCTTTATTCCTCTCCTGGGTAAACATTTTACAGCCTCATAATCATTTTACACTTGACAGATATGTTTTTACTGGTTTGAAATTCATTTCAATATTTCCCTGCATTTTGTACTTGATGTCCTAATAAAATACAGATATTTTATGCTAAAACAGTCAGACCCGCCAAATACCTGCAATTTGTGCTTTCGTATGAGTATTGGGGAGGAGCAGCCCAATCCCGAGCTGCCTGGCATGCAAGGCTGCCATGGCACCAAAGTGGCTACTGCGGCATCCAGTGCGCCCCGGGCAGCATAAGTACCCACTTACCAGGTAAGGGAAGGAAGCCCACAATCCAGGTACTTGATTATGCGGCAGCTTTTGAACTGTCACAGAATTAAGGAGTCCTGTGTTGGGCCTTGTAGCCTGACACGGAGCTCAGGATCTGATGGAGCTGAGCTCTGCCAGTCCCGCCCCCTCCCACCCCCTGCCATCCCTCCTCAGATGGTGCTCAAAACAGCATGTTTTTGACATTATCCACATATACCTGATGTGTTTTGGCCACAGCCTTCTTTCAGGGCAGACAGAAAAGGCTTTTTAAGCTGCAGTCCTGAGCATTTACCTGGAAGTAGGCCCCATTGTGCATAGTGGGGCTTACTTCTTAGTAGATGCGCATTGCTTTGTGCTATTTCAGAAGGCTATGTCAGAAGGCCAGATGCAAGGGAGGGCACCAGGATGAGGTCTCTTGTTGTCTGGTGTGCTCCCTGGGGCATTTGGTGGGCCGCTGTGGGATACAGGAGGCTGGACTGGATGGGCCTATGGCCTGATCCAGTGGGGCTGTTCTTATGTTCTTATGTTCTTACATTAGTACTTAGTTGAGATTCAGCTTGGGCAAAAATCAAGAGGGTGTATAGCAGGTATACATGGATAAACTCAAATACGCTTATTCGTTATTTGTGAGTCTTTGCCTTTTTTTCTTTTTGGTCCCAGTAGGTATGCATCAAGTAAAAGAATGTTGTTAAGCAATTATTCCTGTTTATCCGGCCTAGTGTCCTTCCCAGTAATTGTTGGCTAGTGTACACTTTGTCTCTCTCCTGGTTTAAGATTGCAAGCCCCTTTGGGACAGGCAGCTGACTTTTTATCCCTTTGTATGGAAACTACTCTGAAGACTTTTTGGAAGTTGAAAAATGGTACATAAATATTCTAAATAATAAAGCTCTGTGCATGTCTTAGATTTGCAATCATTATGATACATGCTGTCAGGGCAAAGAAAGGTAACTTTCCGAGTGTGAATTCTTAAGAGTTGACCTAATGCTCCCCTCTCAGTAACATAAGGAGAAGACTCAAAGTATCATTCTCATAGCTTTCAATGATGACAACGAGTAATAGAAGAGTTCTTGGTGCTGAAGTGAAGTTTCCTGTACCGGGGAAGGGAAAGTAATGCTCCATTCGCAAATGATCGCATATATCTGTCACAGTAGTCTGATGTTCACTGCTCTGCAAGATGCAAGCACAGCAGGAATCTGCTAATAACAGAGTGCATGTACTTTTGTCTATATACTTGTACTTCTCTTAAGAGGGGAAGGTGGGGTAGAAATTAAAAAAAGAATAAATATATTTATTTTATTATTTATCTTAAATATTGTATCTATTGAATTGCTACTAAATTTTACAGCAGGCAAGAGTTTGAGGCTGAGTTGGGGGTTCCTGTTCAAGTAATACATATTTCTGATGTGTTGTGAAGTGGAAAGAGTTTCTTGAAATTTTTCAAGGGACGTTTCTACATCTCTAATTATATATATTTTTTAGATTCCTGCTTTTCTTATCTGAATGGAGGAAATCAATCACCTTCCCTTTAGAAACGATGCCTGAAAGGCATCTAAACTGTCAGTATGATGGCTGGATCCAAAGCACATCAACTTCTGTCTTTTCAGTCCTTCATTCTTGAATCTTAATAGGTCTCCTACTGCTTTGATATAGGCAGAACACATTAATGGAGATAAGATGTCTTCCAGCCCCCTGTGCCATTTCTGCTGTTCCATCCTCCACAGTAGCTACCATTTTTCTGTCAGTGTCAGAGCAGCTTGAAGGATGCTCAACCACCAAAGATAGCCCTAGATTGATGAGCTTATTACAACATTCTCTTAGGCTTCTAAAGCCTTTCCCTCCCTCAGCAGCACACCTAGGCCTTGCTTGTGTTCTGCAGACAGATGACTGTTTGTGGGGAGGGAGCTTGACAAATCTCACGGCCGGATGTTAATGAATGGACACACTGACCTTGCTTGAGTGCCCCAAGGAGTCTGTGCTCACCATCCTTCCAAGGAGTAAGGCACCCCAGGTGGCTCCATCTGCCCAGTATTTCTTTGTCTTTCTAACAGAAACATGACATGACTGCTTTTAGTGTGGCTGTTTAGGAAAGACATTTTTGTGCACATCAAGGGCAAATGACCAGCCATTCATCTCTTCACTGTGGAGCCTCTCTGCAGCCATCAATCTTGTGGCCCAGACCTGCAGCTTCTTGGCTTGCCATTAATCAAATGAAGGGAAATACAGAGGCTCCACTGCTCACGCCCCCCCCTTCATTATCATTTGCTTTTTCCCTTGGATGGCTTTCTCCTTCCCACATAATCCTTACTATTTTAGGTTAGAGAAGGTGGGGGCAATGAGAGTAATATATTGAGTGTGGGGACACATTTTAAACTGTCGTTTGGTTAGATGACAAAAGGGTGATAACACCTATGTTTAACTTTCAGAGTTACACAATTGCACTTGGGGCTTAGTCTCTATCAGGACTGCCTTGCTGCTTTGCCAAATCGAACTGAAAGTCTGCCTTGTCCCAATAGTCCAGATCCATCAGTCACCAGCCAAGTGCCTTGGGAAAGCTCAGAAGCCAAGTGCAATTGTGATAGCCATCTCTTATATTTTTTTATAGCATTCATTAATTAGAGGCATACTGTCTCTGTCCATTCTATGCTATCATTGTGATATATTTTTATATACTGCCCTCATCCTTCCTTCAAAGAGCTTGGGGTGTTGGTGCCAGGGTGTTGGGAGCTTTGGGGAAAAGTCCTACATTTGCCCCCCATGGCACCTCCACCCACTCCAATAGTGTATTGAGCACTGCCAATGCGGTGTGAATCAGGGCAACCTTAGCCCAGATCTCAGCTCAGATACTGGCCTTGGGTAAACCACTCCCTCTCAGCCTCAATTGCAATACAGGGTTAATAATATTATCTTACAGGGTTTTAGTAAGGAAAACATCAAGATAAAACACGTGAAGCACTCAACACATTTAGAAAATACTATACAAATGTTAAGTATTGGTGTTATGAATGTGTCTAATCCACTGTTTCTCAAACTGTGGGTTGGGGCCCACTAGATGGGTCATGAGCAAATTTCAAGTGGGTCCCCATTCATTTCAATATTTTGAGTATTTTGGACCTGATGCCAACATGGTATGTGACTCCATTTGGGGAGATCTGTACTTAATAATAATAATAATAATACAGGCATTTATATACCGCCTTTCTTGGTCATCAGATTTTTCCTCAGACTTTAATTCAAGGCAGTTTACATGGGCAGGCTGTTCTAAATCCCCGTAGGGATTTTTACAATAGAAGAAAGGTTCTATCTTTCAACAACCACAACATTTCAGATGGATCTTTTATGGTCTGTTATCACTTTCTGGCCTCCAGATTCCTCCCACGCAGGCTGATAAGCAGCTCCTTCATCTCTCCAAGAGCAGGTGGAATAACTCAGCTGGGCTTGTCAGCTGCTTCAAGGTCTCGCCATTCACGGTGCCGGTGGCCTCGAACTGGCGACCTTCGCATGTTATCACTGCTGCAGTGATTACAGCAGCTAGGCAGTTTTACTCTGCTGGACCACTGCTTCAGCAGCTACATTGGCTGCCCATGTGTTTCTAGTCTCAATTCATGGTGCTGGTATTGACCTTTATGTTCCACCACTCAGTGCAGGCTATCTGAGGGCCTGCCTTATGCCATACTTTCCAATCTGCCCTGTTAAATCATGTGAGGGAGCTCTCCTTCTACTTCCATCCCTGTCCCAAGTTAAAGGAGCAGCGATGGAGGGAACCCTTCTCTACAGTGATACCACAATTATGGAATTCCTTTCCGTGAGGATCAAGAATTGGTCCCTTCCTCATGGTTTTTTGGTGAGGGCTCAAAACATACCTCTTTGGTCTGGCATTTGATTAAAGGGTGGGTGTTTGCCCTCTGCGTCCTGATTATAGTGCAGTGGCTTAACTGCTTTCTTCTGGACCAAAGTGTTATCACTTCCTACTGGCTCTATGTTGTGTGTCTTTAGGTTTTCTGTTTTAATGATTTTAGTTATTTTTTTCTTATTGTTCTGATACATTGTACATTTCATTATGGAGTTTTCTAACCCGCCTTGGACATTTTCTTTGGAATGGGAAAGATGGATATAAATTTTTCAAATAAATATAGTAAAATATTTTGCCTTATTTGCTGTGAGGGACAAGAGGTTGTCTGTGGAAAGTGTTCTCTTTGTGTGCCCTTTCACCAGGGCTCGCACCACCACTTTGAGAAACTAGAGAGGTATAACCCCATGTTGCACACCTGATCATGTGAGCTGTAGTCTCCCTGGCAGGGGCTTTATTAGTGAGTTTGGTGTGCTGTGATTAGCAACCAAATGTAGTCTGTAGCCTATGTTCTGCTGTAGGAAAGTGAGTGGAGAACATTTGGGCTTCAATTTTCTGCCTTTTTTCTTCTTCCCCATTCCTCCCTATGGGATTACTTTTATCTATACCAGCTCTGTCAATGGCATAGGATTTTTCCAACATTGGTGCGTTTCCATAACAAGAATGAGGAAAAGGTTGTGGTATGCATCAACTCATTTTCATTCCTCCCAACCTCCTCTCCGTTTTGGCCTCTCTGCTGGCAGAGTTTCACCAACATCCAAGTGAGATTGAGTTATGTTGGCACAGTGTTTTTCTGCCACTTTGCTGACACCTGTTGCACATCCATTGGTGAGTGGATTCCTATGCTGGTGTGGAGGTCATTCTATCAGCGTTCATGGGGAAATACTGGTGTATCTCAGGGATAAGTTTGGGCTATTAGGCTTGTAACTTTCAAAAGCAAATAGGATTATTGTTCTCCTTCTGTATCGCCTGCTGCTTAGCTGCCCTCCTATTCCTGGTGTAACAGGTGCAAGGAGTTCTGACCTGTCCTACCCACCCCTCTGATAGCAATTCCTGAATCTCTGACCTTGAGCTCAATCATCTACTCTGGCACTTCTCTGATCCAGGCTTGCTTCCATCCCGGCTTATGTGAATTCTTAGTGCTCAGCCTTGTTTGGTTTCCTCAGTAAAGACCGCTGCCTGACCGTTGCCAGGCTGCCAGCAAAGGAAGACTTGTCTCCATCTGGAGCTGAACATATTCCAGCCTCATAGCCCCATTCCCTTGCTTCACTACTCCTGAGTAGAACCTGCTTGACTGGGAGAAAGAGACCAAATGGTGATACCAAATGATAACCAGGAAAGGGGATAGGAAGGAAGGCAGCAAGTTCTGCATGGATAATTCTGGCATTGCATGGAAGCCATCATCTTTGTGCTAGACTTTAATGTGATGTTATTGTTGAACCTGTTTCAAAGTAACTTTCAGAGGCTCTTTTGTCCCATACGTTTTCACGTGAATAGAATATCCTTGAGGTCTAACACCAGTCCGACAGACCCAGAATCTGAGAGAGCCCACTCTGATGACAAGGAAAGATTACTAAGCTCCACTCTCGGGTTGTGTGCCCTCCCTTCAGAGTGCCCCCAAGACTTTCAGAAATGGATGTGCTTTGGACATAGAGCCATCAAAAGGCGGTTTTTTGCAGAAAGATTCTTCACGTGTGTCTTGAGAATACATATATATATATATATACTGAGAGAGAGAGAAAACATCACTAACATTTATCACATGAATCACCTACATGTATACATCTACTATTTTAAAATAATTAAACAGTGCACTATTTCCTTTGTAATGTTTTGACCTTTTATTTTTTTCTTTTGACTCAGAGGTTCTTTGAACTTTGAACTTAATTTTCAGCCATTCTATCAATTTGTTCCTGCAATACACAGCTATACCTGCCAAAACAGCACCACCACAAATGATAAATGAAATAATTCCTTTCTTCACACCACGACGACGTCTACTGCTGCTGCCACCACCGCTGCTACCGCCAATGTCATTGGAGACAACCCGTCCTGGAGGTGCGCCACTGTCAATGCTGCCACCATTGCCTTCCTCTTGACAGTCTGGAGGGGCCCATCCGATATCACAGTGACAGTGTTTGAGGTTATTGCATCTTCCTCTATTGTGGCATTGTGTTGCATTACAGTCATAGTTCAAGAGGGCAATGCGAGTGCATTCCCTGTTAATGCACATCATGTCAATGCCACAAGGTGTGCCATCTTTCACTGCTCCAGTATCAGACAAATGCGTTCCACTGTGATGTTCCATACCCCAGCATCTCTTATTGCCAATGGGTGTTTGAATTACTGTTCTGTGTTCATCCACAAGTAAACGGTCAACTTTATCACATTGTATCCTACCACACAGACTATTCTTAGCTGAGCATTTCTTATAAATTCCATGCCTGAGGCCACAGTTTCCAAATCGGTCACCTTGAATATTGACTTTTCTGAAGCAATCTTCTGAAGCAACTGTTGCATTCCTCCCAAAGATCTCTTGGCACTGCTCATGGTGAGTGGAGCAACTCCCATTATAGCAGTATGTACCATCCTTGCACGGAGCTCCATCCTGTACATGAAAATCATTGGGACACCATTCTGAGGTTCCATTGCAGTATTCGGGAAGATCACAGGTGCTTGTTTCTTTCCTGCAAAGAGTTCCAGCTGGAAGATAGGAACACTTAGCGCAGCACATTCCTGCAGCGCAGGTGGCACCAGAACGCAGCATACAGTTATTCTGACAACATGGGTTTGATTCACACTCACGCTTTGAACCACAGTCACATTGTTCTCCATGTTCCACTATTTTGTTGCCACAATATTTATGTATATAGATTTTATCAGGGTCTGGAGGAATGAGCAAACAGGGCTTGTTCCGTCGTCTGAAGAAGTAAGCATAACTGCAATTGCTAAACTTACCAGTGTTTGCTTGAAAGGTAGCCATAATGCAGGCATCAGGACCACAAGTACAGTTTTCATTATCATCAGGCATTCCAAGAACATGCCCCAATTCATGGGTAAATGTGTAACTCATATGGAGCAAACTGGAAGTCATATATGATTCAACAGCACTTGCCCAATTTTTATCACAAATTGTTCCTACATATGCTGCTCCAAACATAGATCCAAATGATTTATACACAAATAAATGGCCAGCATCATTCGCTATACGTTTAACTAGTGTGTTTTTTCTCCAAAAGTTGAATGAGCTAAGAATGTTATTTGCGTCTTTAGTAATCCTTATTACATTCCTTTCTGACCATATCTCCAATCCAACCAAGGACAATTCAACAGCAAGTGGCCTGTAGAAAGAATTTGAAAGATGGATGATCTCCATCACTCGCATGGCAACAAGCGTATCATTTCTACCAAACTGAACATATCGTTCATGTTCGACCACCACTGCATTCTTCACATACCTGATGTGTGGCCACCAGCCTGCTCTGGAATGTGTTTTGCTTGCTGTGTTTTTTCCGTGGTGTATCATGGCCTCCTGACGCTTTATCTCCTCTTCTGTGAGCCCACACTTCATGGTGACTGCATCTTCCTTTTCTTCTAAGCGATATATTACATGTTGAAAGGTAGCAGATGGCTGGATAGGTTGAATTTCATAGGTCATGTTATCGAATCTCAAGATTCCCCGAAGTCCCCCTGAGCATGTACTGAGGGCAGCCAAAGATAAAGTCTTGTCCTGTACAAAGCCATGGTAATAGCAGTCATCCCTGATGAAAGGATAGTCAACTTGGAGGTTCCCTTCGTTGCTGTAGGTGAAGACAGGGAGCTGCTTAGAAATAATGCCCTTCTTCTGCTTGAGGTGCACCAAATGGCTCCTTCCCTCAATCTGTAGCCAGTAGTTGATATGTTGGGGCTCTTGTTGTCCATATCTGAGAGTCAGTTTCTTTGGGAAGATCACCTCATAGGATGCATACTTAAACCCCTGAGGTGGTGTTTGTCCAGCAGTGTCTTGCACACAGTTTCTCAGGATCAGCACTAGCAGCCACAGGAGACTTGTAGTCATTTTCCCAATCAGAGGAAAGCATCATTCACAGCATCTTGTTCTGTCTTGTTATCTTAAATACAGAAGCATTCTGTGGCTGCTTATGGAAACAAACGGAGAGGGGGATTCCATGTGAGACAATGAAAGAGAAGGATTCTGTCCACAGCAACAGTCAGTAGGATTAGCTTTGTAATGTGGGCGGAGCTTTGTGAGTCAAGGGTGGAATGGAATGGAGGAAGAATGCCAGAGGAACGCTGGGTGGGTCTTCCATTGATTTCTATCCAATGTATTGGAAATCAATGTGGCATTCCTGGTAAGACTGCAGGGATGGGAGTGTGAGACATATGGGGATAGACTTTCCAGTTGCCATGAGGATATGGGATATGAGTAGCAAAGGAAGCAACAGTCTGGTAATTGGCTGATTAAGTTTACTGTTTTTAAAAATTTGCCTATTTATATGTGATTTATATATTTTCTAAAATCAGCTTCATGTATTGGACAGCGGAATGCAGGAACAAAATACCCTAAAAGAATTTCGGTGTTGATCATACATTCCAACAGAACAAACAATGAAAAGATAGAGAGGAAGAATAGAGACTTATAGTCCACTGCCTTTAATGTTCTGATGAAACTC
This sequence comes from Tiliqua scincoides, assembly GCF_035046505.1. NCBI lineage: Eukaryota > Metazoa > Chordata > Lepidosauria > Squamata > Scincidae > Tiliqua > Tiliqua scincoides. The sequence goes on from NC_089821.1 coordinate 18,062,652, forward strand.
TGCTAAACCGACCTCCCCAGAACAAGGCAATATGAGCAAAACCTTCTACAAAGAACGTAACAGAGATGTTTGTAGAATACACCCTTACCTAGTGTAAAGTATGCTAAGGCCAGGCTGTTTAGAACTTGAAATGAACCTGGAAGTAAACAAACATTTACTTCTTACAACATCAGAATTAACTCTCCATTGAACCTGTAAGTTAGAGACAGTGCAATTTGATCCAGAATGTGTAATATTTTATTTATTTACTTACATCGCAGTCTGAACCTGTGCTGGAACACTTACTGAATTACTTACTGAATTTTTCTCCTGCTTTTCTCCTATAAGGGGACCCAAAGTAGCTTACAGAAAGTAATCAAATCACAAAAAATAGCATCCTTTTGGGATAGAGTTAGAAATTCCAGTTGGGTGTTTGCGTCTTGGGCTTTCCTGGGCAGAGTCCTTCCCATAAAAATTTTGAGAAGATGAGTGTTAACCAAATGGCAATCCATGCCTTAGTGACTTCAAGACTAGACCACTGTAATTTGCTCTACTTGGGGCTACCCTTGAAGATGGTTTGAAAGCTGCAATTATTGCAGAATGTGGTGGCCTGTGTGATTACAGCAGCTAGGCAGTTTGACTCTGCTGGACCACTGCTTCAGCAGCTACATTCGCTGCCTGTTTGTTTCGAGTCTTAATTCAGTTTGCTGTTATTGACCTGTAAGGCCCTTCAAGGTTGATTCCAGACTATTTGAGGGACTGTTTTCTATACTTTCCAGCCTGCCCTTCTCCTTCTCATTCCACCTCTGTCCCAGGGTAGGGGTACCCTTCTCTGCAGTGACACCACAATTATGGAATTCCCTTCTGGAGAATCAAGAACTACTCCCTCATATCTTTTGGTGAGGGCTCAAAACCTATCGGTTTGGTCTAGCATTTGATTGATGGGAGCGTGTTTGCACCTCGATTGTAGTGCAGTGGCCTAACTGCTTCCTTCTGGACCAAAGTCAGCTTCCTACTGACTCTACATTGTGTGGATTTTCTGTTTTCTTCTGTTTTCACGTTTTTAGTTATTTTTCTTATTGTTGTGATATATTGTACATTTTATTATGGAGCTTTGTTAGTGGCTTTGGGCATTTGCTTTGGAGTTGGAAAGATGGATATAAGCTTTTCAATAAGTAAAATAAAATATTTTGCCATATTTGCTGTGAGGTATAAGAGGTTGTCTGTGGAAAGTGCTTCCTTTATGTGCCCTTTTCCCAAGGCTCGCACCACCAGAGTTCCCCTTTGAGAGACCAGAGAGGTATAGCCCCATGCAGCACACCTGATCATCTGAACAGTGGCAGGGTCTTTAGTAGTGAGTTTGGTGTGCTGTGATTAGCAGCCAAATGTAGTCTGTGCCTATGCTCTGTTGTAGGAAAATGGATGGGGAGTAGCAGGACTTCAAATTTTCTGCCTTTCCCCCCTCATTCTTCCCTATGGGTTTTTTTTCTATGCCAGCTCTGTCGATGGCGTACCATTTCTCCGGTGGGCTCTTCATGGCAGGGTAAGTCATCCTAGGATGGGTGGCTCCTCTTCCCCTCTGCTTGCCCAGCCTGAGATCGATGTTGAGGTATTACCTCCCTCAGCCAAGGTCTGGGACCTCCAGTGATCAGATAGACCCTCCTCCTGTCATGTGGACTCTGAGTGCAAGCAGTCCCCCTTGGACTCTACCTCAGAGGATGGAGAGTTCTCAGAGGACTCCTCCTTTCTGACCAGCAGAATGCTTTTTTGTTTTCTGCAATTCACTTTCCAAAGCTGTTCCAGCGCATCATTGAATTCTTAGAGTTTCAATCTGCTTCTGCCCAGGCTTCTGATAGCCATCTAGATCTCTCTTGCTGGGGGACCTCCTCAGTCTTCCCTAGTCAGCAGGAGCCCCTCCAAAAGTTCCCATTACCAGATTATTTTAAGCAGCTTATTGATAAAGAGTGGGCTATTCCTTACAAGACCAGGGACTCTAGTTTGTCTACCTGTAAATTCTACAAGGTGGCTAAGGAGGACCTTCTCAGATTTAAACTTTCCCTCGTGGACACTCCAGTGGCTGCCCTGGGCTCTCCTTTGGTGTTTCAATGGACACGGAGAGTCCTAAGGATCTGGTTGACAAGAGGATTGAATTAGCCTCCAGAAGGGTCTGGAAGCTTCCTCTAGTTCCCTCAAGACATTCGTGGCTGTGTCACTCTGTGCTAGGGCTCATGTCCTATGGATGCAAAAGTTCACAGAGCAGTACAAGCTGCCTTCCAGGGCCCACTCCAAACTTTGCAGGATGGTCTCTGCCACCACCTTCATGGCGGACACCATGGCGGATTCTATCGAACTTTAAACCAGAGCCATGGCAGCGGGCGTAGCAGTTCGCAGGAGCACCTGGCTTCACAACTAGGATGTCAATGCTGCATCTAATGCCAAGGTGGTGACCCTACCCTTTTATGGGATCAAGAGCTCTTTGGAGAAGACTTTGAGCCTCTGTTGGTTGAGACCAAAGGGAAGTGTAAGGTCCTTCCTTCTCAGCCCAAGCCAGCCAAGACCATCAACAAGCAGCGTCAACGTTGCTTTTGTGGCTCCAGAGTCCACTCTTCCTCTTCTGCCTCTGGAAACTTTTACAGAACTCAGAGCCCCATCTGGGAACCTAATAAGCCCTCCTTCAAGCCCCGCTCCCAGCAATCTTCTTGCTTCCCTGCCAAGGCCAGCAGCAACCAGCAATGACTACCTGCCACCCTCCGCCCTACCCATAGGCAGAAGGCTGCTGTTCTTTGCTCACAAGTGGGACACCATCACAATGGACCAGTGGATGAGGGACACTGTGGAAAGGGGCTACTCCATTGAATTCAGGGCCATCTCAAGGGACAGATTCATGCAAACCTGCAGGCCATCTTGTCCACTCAAGCACACCTGAATGCTGAAAGCCATCTGTCATCTACTGCAGATCAGAGTCTTCGAGCCAGTTCCAGATACAGGTGTATCTCAAGGAGAGCTTTGGGTTGTTAGAATCATAACTTTCAAAAGAAAATAGGATTTTTGTTCCCCTTCTTCTCTTGCTGCTTAGCTGCCCTCCTATTCCTGGGTGTAACAGGTGCAAGGAGTTGTAACCCAGCCTACCTACCCCTCTGTTAGGGACTCCTGAATCTCTGATCCTGAGCCACAATCATCTTTCCTGGCACTCTTCTAATCTATAAGAGAAAAATGAGCTTCCATCCTGAGATATGTGAATTCCTACTGTTCAACCTTGTTTGCTTACCACAGTAGGGGCAACGGCCTGGCCATTGCCAGCTAACAGCAATGGAAGACTTGCTTTCATCTTAGGATGAGCATATTCCAGCTGCTCAGCCCCTTTCCCATGTCTCAGAACTCCTGAATTGAATCTGTTTGACTGGGAGGCAGAGACAAAAGGGTGATACCAAATGATGACCAGGGAAGAGGATAAGGAAGAAGGCAGGAAATTCTACATGGATAATTCTGGCATTGCATAGAAGCCATTTTTTGTGCCAGACTTTAATGTGGTTGAATTGTTGGACCCTTTTGGAAGGTCCTTTGAGAGCCTCATTTCTTCCAAAAGTTTTCAGGTCAGTAAAATACTCTTGAGGTCTAGTAACACCTGTCTACCAGACCCAGAAGTAGGTGTCATTCTTTCAGGATGCCCTCAAGACTTTCAGAATTGGATGTACTTGGGACATAGATGCCATCAAAAGGCAGTTTGTACTGAAAGATTTGGCATATGTGCCTTGAAAACATGCACACACGCATTCACACACACAGACAGAAACCCTGTTCTGTGTTCCATGTTCTTCATATATATATATATGAAGAGAGAGAGAGAGAGAGAGAGAATATCACTAACATTTATCACCTCACTCACCTGAATGTATACACCTGAATGCATAAGGGTGCAATCATATCCTGTGGTGGAACAGGAAAGCCAAGAGGCTTGTGTTGTAAACAGCGCAGGACAGTGGTCACAAGTGGCTCAACCAGAGGAAGGGGAAACATTTCCCCTTACCTCTGGATATGGGCTGCTGGCGCCTATGGGTCTCCTTGGACATCCGCCACCTCTTGAGGTGTCGCAAGTCCAAGGAGAGCAGAGCAGCATGAAGTCGCTCCGTTCTCCCCGGGAACAGGAGTTGGGATCCAGCATAACTGCCAGATTCAAGCCCCACCTCCCAGTCCCTACCTGCTTGAACCCGGGGCTGCCCACCACCCACCCTCCCCCTGCCCAGGAACACCTCCCCCCGCCTCCTCCCCGCCTCCCCCTTGCCTACCTTTCGTCCTGGCATTCTCACATCCAAGCCGACGCAAGACGCTGAGAAGAAGCAGGCGCGGAGGCTTCTGTCCACCTCCGCAGGCCGGCACTTCTCAGAGCGCTGGCCTGGCTTCCTCCTGAGGAGCGTGCATGTTTGCAAATCTCCTGTGCCAGCGCAGGTCAAGGGCAGGATTGTACCTACATCTACTAATTTAAAATAATTAGAATGCCCACTATTTCCCGTGTAATGTTTTGACCCTTTATGCATTATTCATTTCTTATGACTCGGAGGTACTTTGAACGTTGAACTTTGTTCTCAGCCAATCTTTCAATTTGTTCCTGTAGTACACAGCTAGACCAGTCAAAAGAATAAAACCAGAAAGGAAAATTACAGTAATTCCAATCTTAACACCACGATAACGATCACCACTCTTGCTGCTACCACTACCACTGCTGCCATTGGAGATGGACAGTACTGGAGGAGGGCCACTGTCAACGCTGCCACCATTCCCTTTTTCTTGACAGTCTGGAGGGGCCCAGCCTACATCACAGTGACAGTGTTTGAGGTTGTTGCATCTACCATGATTGTAGCAGTTTGTTGCATTACAGTCATACTTCAAGAAGGAAACACTGGTGCATTCTCCATTAACGCACATCATGTCAATGCCACAAGGTGTGCCATTTTTCACTGCTCCAGAATCAGTCAGATTCATTCCACTGTGATATTCCAAACCCCAGCATCTCTTATTGCTAATGGGTGTTTGAATTACAGTTCTGTGTTCATCCATAGGTAAACGGTCAACTTTATCACATTGTATCCTACCACACAGACTATTTTTGGCTGAGCATTTCTTATAAATTCCATGCCTGAGGCCGCAGTTTCCAAATCGGTCACCTTGAATATTGACTGTTCTGAAGCAATCTTCTGAAGCAACTTCTGCTTTCAAGCCAAAGATCTCTTGGCACTGCTCATGGTGAGTGGAGCAACTCCCATGATAGCAGTACGTACCATCCTTACACGGAGCTCCGTCTTGTACATAAAAATCTTTGGGACACCATTCTGAGGTTCCATTGCAGTATTCGGGAAGGTCACAGGTGCTTGTTTCTTTCCTGCAAAGAGTTCCAGCTGGAAGATAGGAACACTTAGCGCAGCACATTCCTGCAGCGCAGGTGGCACCAGAACGCAGCATACAGTTATCTTGACAACATGGGTTTGATTCACATTCACTCTTTGAACCACAGTCACATTGCTCTCCATGTTCCACTATTTTGTTGCCACAATATTTATGTTTATAGATTTTATCAGGGTCTGGAGGAATGAATAAGCAATGCTTGTTACTTTGTTTGAAGTAGTCAGTATAACTGCAATTGCTAAATGTATCAGTGTTTGCTTGAAAGGCAGCCATAATGCAAGCATCCCGACCACAAGTACAGTATTTTTCATCATGAATCATTCCAAGAACATGCCCCAGTTCATGAGTAAATGTGTTACTAATATAGAACATACTGGAAGTCATGTATGATTCAACAGCACTTGCCCAATATCCATCACAAATTGTTCCTATAAATGCCAATCCAACCGTAGATCCAAATGATTTATACACAAGTAAATGACCAGCATCATTCGCTATACGTTTAACTAGTGTGTCTCTTCTCCATTCGTTAAAATCTGATAGAATTTCATTTATTTTGTCACGAATGTGGATTAGGTTCTTTTCTGACCATATCTCCAATCCAACCAAGGACAATTCAACAGCAAGTGGCTTGTAGAAAGAATTTGAAAGATGGATGATCTCTATCACTCGCATGGCAACAAGTGTATCATTTCTACCAAACTGAACATATCGTTCATGTTCTCTTCGGTTGAGGACCTAGAGCGCTGTCTGGAGGCAGTGAGGATCTGGATGGGGGCTAACAAGCTGAAATTAAATCCGGATAAGACAGAGGCTCTCCTGGTTAGGAAATCCTCGATGCAGGTGCTGGACTATCGGCTTGCCCTGAATGGGGTTGCACTCCCTCTGAAGGAGCAGGTCCGCAGCTTGGGGGTCCACCTGGACTCGCAGCTGCTCCTGGATTCCCAGGTGGCGGCTGTGGCTAGGGGGGCCTTCGCTCAGCTTCGGCTGGTGCGCCAGCTGCGGCCGTACTTGGATCGTGCAGACCTGGCCACGGTGATCCATGCCTCAGTGACATCGAGATTAGATTACTGTAACGCACTCTATGTGGGGCTGCCCTTGAAGACGGTTCGGAAATTGCAACTAGTGCAGAATGCGGCGGCCCGTGTGGTTACTGGAGGTAGGCGGTTCGACCCTGTCAGTCCGCTTCTCCAGCGGCTGCACTGGCTGCCCATTCGTTTCCGGGCCCAATTCAAGATGCTGGTATTGACCTTTAAAGCCCTATACTGCTCTGGACCAGGGTATCTTAGAGATCGCCTGCTCCCGTACAATCCGGCTCGCCCTCTCAGGTCATCAGAGAAGGCCTTTTTACAAGTGCCGCCGCCTAGGGAGGTACGTGGGGCGGCTGCAAGAAATAGGGCCTTCTCAGTAGTGGCACCAACGCTATGGAACTCCCTTCCCCTTGACTTAAGAATGGCTCCCTCTCTTGAGACCTTTCGGCAAGGCCTGAAGACCCTTTTGTTTAAGCAAGCCTTCTGAGTTCTTGGCCTTTTAACATTTTAACATTTTTTAACATCTTTTAATATTTTTTTTACAGGCCTGATTCTTTTATGACTTGCTGCTGCTCTATGCTCTTTTTACCTATTTTTACTCTGACTGCTGTTTTTAGTATGTGTTAATATGTTTTTATTTGCTTTTAAATTGTTTTTAATATGTTGTAAGCCGCCTTGAGTCCCTTCGGGGAGAAAGGCGGGGTAGAAATAAAGTTATTATTATTATTATTATTATTATTCGACCACCACTGCATTCTTCACATACCTGATGTGTGGCCACCAGCCTGCTCTGGAATGTGTTTTGCTTGCTGTGTTTTTTCTGGAGTGTATCATGGCCTCTTGATGCCTTCTCTCCTCTTCTGTTAGCCCACACCTCATGGTGACTGCATCTTCCTTTTCTTCTAAGCGATACACTATATGTTGAAAGGTAGCAGATGGCTGGATAGGTTGAATTTCATAGGTCATGTTATCGAATCTCAAGATTCCCCGAAGTCCCCCTGAGCATGTACTGAGGGCAGCCAAAGAGAAAGTCTTGTCTTGTACAAAGCCATGGTAATAGCAGTCATCCCTGATGAAAGGATAGTCAACTTGGAAGTTCCCTTCCTTGCTGTAGGTGAAGACAGGGAACTGCTTAGGAATAATGCCCTTCTTCTGCTTGAGGTGTACCAAATGGCCCTTCCCCCCAATCTGTAGCCAGTAGTTGATATGTTGGGGCTCTTGTTGTCCATATCTGCGGGTCAGTTTCCTTGGGATGATCACCTCATAGGACACATACTTAAACCCCTGAGGTGGTGTCTGTCCAACAGCATCTTGCAGGAGATTTCTCAGGATCAGGACTAGAAGCCACAGGAGACTCCTAGTCATTTTCCCAATCAAAGGAAAGCATCATTCACAGCATCTTGTTCTATTAAAAACAAAAGCACTCTGTGGTTGCTCATGGAAACAAGTTGACAGGGGGATTCCATGTGAGACAGTGAAAGAGAAGGATTCTGTCTGTAGCAACGGTCAGTAGGATCAGCTTTGTAATGTGGACAGAGCTTTGTGAGTCAGTGATGGAATGGAATGGAGGAAGAATGGCAACGGAAGGCTGGGTAGTGGCTTCCATTGTATTGCTTTCTAATGTATTGGAAATGGATGTGGCATTCCTGGTAAGACTGAGGGGATGGGAGTGTGAAACATATGGGGGTTGCCTATCCCATGGCCATGTGGATATGGGATATGAGGAGCAAAGGAAGCAACAGTCTAGCAACTGGCTGATGAAGTTTACTAATAAAGTTTAGTGATTTTAAATATTTTCCTATTTATTTGTTTTTTATATATTTTCTAAAATCAGCCTTATGTGCTGAATAGATTAAGGCAGGAACAAAATACCCTTAAAGAGCTTAAGTATTTGGTCATAGATTCCAACAGAAGAAGCAGTGAAAAGATCAAGAGGAAGTACAGAGACTTATAGGTGACAATCTTGAACATTCTGCTGAAAATATTTATTAAACAGACCTCATCCAAACAAGGCACTATGAACAAAACCTTCTACATAAAGAGCTTAACACAGAAGTTTGTAGAAGACACCATTACCTAAAGTATGCTAAGGCCAGGCTGTTTAGAACTTGCAATGAACTTGGAAGTAAACTAGTATTAACTTCATGTAACATCAGGTTCAACCCCCCCCCCCACTGAACCTGAAAGTAAGAGCCAATTCAATTTGATCCAGAATGTGCAATATTTTATTTACTTAGGGTGCAATCCTAACCTGAGGATTGGCCCAAGTCCCCTGGGAGGGTGCTGTAAAGCACGCTTGTGCCTCCATGGGAGGAAGCCAGGCCAGTGCTCCGAGAAGCACCAGCCTGCGGAGGCCAATGGAGGCCCCTGCGCCGGCTTCCTCCTGGCTCCTTGTGAGCCGATGCAAGGGTGACAGGTAGGCATGGGGGAGGCAGGGAGAGGGAGGAAGGGAGGCGTTCCTGGGCTGGGGGAAGGAGGGTGATGGGAGGGAGCCAGAGGCAGGGCTGGGATCAGGCAGTTATGCCTAATCCCAATACATGTCCCCAGGGAGAACGGAGCCGCTTCAAGCCGTTCCACTCTCCTCGGACTTGTGCCACCTCAGGAGGTGGTGCAAGTCAGAGGAGACCCATTGGGGCCAGCAGCCCTTACCCAGAGGTAAGGGGTGTCGTACACTCCCAGGGTTTTTGGAGTGCTCAGAGTTCTTGGTTCTTGAACCCTAGAGCCCTCAAGGACCCCTGTTCGGTAGTACTGCCACCACCCTGTATGAGCCAGTGTCTCAGTCCAGGGACACTAAGACCCTCTAGGCTTAATTCTATCCCTTGCAGGCACTGAGCACTTTCTTTAATTAAAGCCTCAGTCCTCAAGTTACTAGTCCTCAATGAGTATTTGGTAGCTTGCTGAACGGCTAGGCAGGATTCTGAACCTTTGTCCCCAACAGACAATGAATCAACTTAGTAAAAGGATAAAAGGATCCTTAGTAAAAGGATTTTTACTTTATTAAATACATAGGGTTACATAAAGTTACAAAAGGCAGCAAATGCTAGAGGCATAAAACTTCTAGGAAACATATCAGTATTAAAATAACAAAGCTAACTGGCTATCTCTGTTATTCCCTAATCTCACCTGGGTCAGCTTCCTTTTGTAGATCTTTCACCCAACTTACCTCTGAGGCCACATGGCCCTGGAGGACCAGGCTCTTCCTGCAGGATGTTGCACCCACAACCTTTCCACCAAAAGACGACAAAAAACTCCCCCTTTGGGCTTTGTTCTTATACTTATATAGTCAGGCTAACAGGACTGAGGTGACTCTGTACTCATTTAAACTGCCCAATCAGAACTCTTGGGGACAGAATCTTCCTGAAGTGCGGCTAGATGCTAGCCCTCTCAGCTCTCCCCTCCCCACTGGAGATCCACAGCTGCATTCCCCCTTGATGGGCGCCTTTCTGTCTGCTTAGGTGCTACATTATCACCTCCCATTGAGTTGTAAATTCCGTTGGCTGTTGTTACTCACATCCTTGCAGCTAGGAACTGCAAGCCACTTCTCTGTTACTGGTTTACTTTGGTTCAGGCGCTATATGCTACTAGGCCTAAACTGTAAATATTCATGACAAGGGAAAATGTTTCCTCTTGCCTCTGGCTAAGCTTCTGCTGGCCACAATCCTGCACTGGATACAGCGCAAGCCTCCTGGCTTGCCTGTTCCAGCGCAAGTTAGGATTGCGCCCTTACTTACAGTGAAATCCTAACTTGCATTTACTGAATTAGTTACTGAATTTTTCTCCTGCTTTTCTTCCATAAGGTGACCCAAAGCGGCTTACAGATAATCATCAAATCCCAGGAAATAGTATCATTTTGGCATAGTGAGGTAGAAATTCCAGTTAGGGTTAGGTGTTTGAGTATTAGGTATTCCTGGGTTAGTGTTTTTGCAATAAGAATTTTGAAAAGGAGGAAAAATTTTGGGCAGGAGGTCTGGTCTAGAGGGTAGAGCCTCCATTTGCCTGAAGATTAACATCCACAAGGTCGCCAGTTCGAGGCCACCGGCACCGTGCGACCTTGAAGCAGCTGGCAAGCTGCAGCTGAGCTGTTCCATCTGCTCGGAGCGTGGGAGGATGGAGGCCAGAATGTTAAACCAGATCGGAGTGTAACAGCTTGAATGTGGTGGTTCTTGAAAGAGAGAACCTTCTTTCAATTTGTAAAAATCCCTGCGTGGATTTAATAAGCCTGCCTGTGTAAACCGCCTTGAATAAAGTCTTGAATAAAGACCAAGAAAGGCGGTATATAAATACTGTATATTATTATATTATTATTATTAAAAGACGGGTGTTAACCAAATGGTGACTTCAAGACTAGACCACTGTAACGTGCCCTACATGGGGCTACCTTCAAAGATTGTTCGCAAGTTGCAAATTCCGCAGAATGTGGCAGCCTCTGTGATTACAGGAGCTAGGCTGTTTGATTCTGCTGGGCCACTGCTTCAACAGATACATTGGCTGCGCATTCATTTCCATTTCATTTCAAGGTGCTGGTATTGATCTTAAAGCCCTTCAGGGTTGGGTCAAGCTATTTGAGGAATGGGAACATTGGCTTAATAGTGTATTGGCTTAATAGCTTCCTTCTGGACAAAAGTGTTACCCCCTACTAATGGCTCTGCATTGTATGTCTTTGGGTGTTTGATTTAATGATTTTAGTTATTTTTCTTATTGTTGTGATACATTGTACATCTTATTATGGATCTTTGTAAGCGACCTTGAGCATTTGCTTCAGAATGAGGAAGGTGAATATATATATTTTTCAAATACAGTAAATAAAATATTTTGCCATATTTGTTTTGAGGGAGAAAAGGCTGTTTGTACAATGTGCTCCCTTTGTGTGCCCTTTTACCAGGGGTTGCACCACTGGAGTTCTCCTTTGAGAGACCAGAGAGGTATAGTTCCATGCTGCACACCTGATCATCTGAGTTGTAGTCTCCCTGGCAGGGGCTTCAGCAATGACATTGGTGTGTTGTAATTGGCAGCCAAATGTAGTCTGTAGCCTATTCTGTGTTGTAGGAAAGTGCGTGGGGAGTTGTGGGTCTTCAATTTTCTGCTTTTTTTTTCTCTTCCCCATTCTTCTGTATGGGATTCCTTTTATCTATGCCTGCTCTGTCAATGGTATAGCAATTTTCCCAGCATTGGAATGTTACCATAACCTGAAAGGAGAATAGGATATGGCATGCATCAACTCTTCTTTATACCTCCTCACCTCCTCCCCGTTTCAGCCTCTCTGCTGACAAAGTTGTGCCAACATCCAAATGAGATTAAGTCACTGTGGAACAGTGTTTTTCAGCTACTGTACTGCCACTCACTGCACATCTATTGACGACTGGACTCCTACCCTTGGGTGGCTGTCGTTTTGCCAGGGTATGGAGAAATACTGATATATCTTTAGGTTTGAGCTACTAGTAAAAAGGTAAAGGTAAAGTTTCCTCCTTGGATTAAGCCTAGTCGCGTCCTAATCTAGGGGCGTTGCTCATCTCTATTTCTAAGCCAAAGAGACGGCATTTTCCGTAGACAGTTTCCATGGTCATTTGGCCAGGATGCCCAAGCGTATGGAACACCATTACCATCCCACCGATGTGTATCTACTTGCATTTTTACATGCTTTCAAACTGCTTGGTTGGCAGGAGTTGGAACAAGAACATAAGAACATAAGAACAGCCCCACTGGATCAGGCCATAGGCCCATCTAGTCCAGCTTCCTGTATCTCACAGCGGCCCACCAAATGCCCTAGGGAGCACACCAGATAACAAGAGACCTCATCCTGGTGCCCTCCCCTGCATCTGGCATTCTGACAACAAGCAATAGGAGCTCACCCCATTGCACAGATTCGAACTGCCAACCTTGTGGTCAACAGGCTTGTCGACTCAGCGGTTTACCATTCTGCAACACTGCATCCCTGGGCTATTAATAGAGACAGTCTGAATTGTTAAAAATGAAACAATGCTGCTATAATGTGAAATGGGACTTAGAAAAGGATAAATTGTGATATCCAGCTCAATTAACAAAATAACACTGATAGGTACCTGTCAGAAACCCAGTACGGCTTGACTTGATTCGAGTCGGTGAGTCACCACCCCCCACAACTTGACTTGAAAAAGAGTCCTAATGGGGGCACTTTCTGAGTTACTCTTCAGTGACTCTAATGGACTCAAGTTGAGTCACTGCCCCTTTAAAAGCCTGCCATGGAAAAAACGGTGCTGCTGGGCTCTGCCAGGCTTTGTGTGCGTGTCGAAGTTCTCTTTGAACATTCCCCTGCTGCCCCTGCCCATCTGTAAACAGGGTGGAAGGGGCTGCGAGTGAGTGGGGACAGAAGCAGCAAGAGGAGGGTCATGACCAGCAGCTGGGAGGCTTACCAAGACAACCCAATCCTTTGCAGCTCTACTCAGAAGTAGTCCCACTGTAGCTGGTCATTCAATGAGGCTTGCTTCCCCAAGTAACAATGGAGTCAAGAAGCCATGAGGTTGGAAAGCAGAACCAGGCTTTTCTCCCACCTCACTGGGCTTTTGCAGCCAGCTGTAAGGCAAGAACGCCTTTGGGCTCTGCCTCCTGCTCTCCCTCAGCCAATGAAAATATACAGAAATGTCCACAGTTTGTCCAGTAATCATGGGTTCCTTCCTTCCTATCAGAGATGGGGAAATAAAGTTCACTCCTGCCTCCTGCTCCTGCTCACATTAACCTTTTCCTGCTTCCCAGCTGGAACTCCCTGCTACTCGCCGTTCAGAATTATCGCTCCACAAGGTTTTCTATGCCATGGAAACAGTAAGCAAGCACCTGCCCCCACCCAGACACAGGCAGCACACATGGGGACAAGTGCCAAATCGGGGGTCCTGATTCGAGTCCTTTTCAGAGTCTTCCATGTGTGCAACTCACAAGTCACCCAAAATCACACATTTTTCGCGACTTGAGTCTGAGTCACCTGACTCAATTTCCCAACACTGGTACCTATTAAAGTGGCTTTGGAGCATTTGTGGATCATCCCAAGCCTTCTGACTGTTTTTTCTAAGCCAACTCCCTTTGAGCAGTTTTGCTTGAACTGGCTGTAGAGTCTCCTGAACTTGTTCAGAAGCAGCCAAGGAAAATGCCTGGAGCCTGATGGAAAGTGAAACTGTGCATGTTTCACAGTGCATGTTTCCTCATGAATGAGCAACCTTGCCTTGGTCCATTGGAAAGGGCAGGTCAAGAGGAATGCAATGCCACCAGAATATTCCTGATCCGATGAACGAGTCCCCAAAAACATTTGAGAAGGAAGTTCCTCCCTCCAAGCTAACAACTTACAGCCCTTTTTTTAGGATAACATCACCATCCATGAAAAAATAAAAAGTTTATACTGCCTCTAACTGTAAGGCATGTAAGTTTCAAAAGCCAAACAGAATTATTGATCCCCTTTTGCATCTCTTGCTGCTTAGCTGTCTTCCTATTCCTGGTATAACAGGTGCAAGGAGTTGTGACCCAGCCTACCCACCCCTCTGGTAGGGACTCCTGAAACTCTGACCTTGAGGCACAATCATCTACCCTGGTGCTGCCCTCTCACCTGCAAGGGAAAGACTTGTTTCCATCCCAGGCTATGTGAATTCCAACTGCTTAGCCTTATTTGATTTCCTCAGTAGGGACTGCTGCCTGGCCACTGCCAGCTGCCTGCAAAGGAAAACTTGTCTTCATCTTGAGTTGAGCATATTCCAGCGACTCAGCGCCTTTCTCATGTCTCAGTGCTCTTGAATTGCTTGATTGGGAGGCAGAGACCAAAGGGTGATATCAAATGATGACCAGGAAAGAGGATGAGAAAGGCAGGAAATTCTGCATGGATAATTCTGGCATTGCATGGAAGCCATCTTCTTTGTGCCAGACTCAAATGTGATTTAATTGTTGGACCCTTTTCAAAGGCGCTTTGAGAGGTTCTTTTGTTCCATAAGTTTTCAGGTAAATAGAATGCCCTTGAGGTCTAACAACACCTGTCCACCAGACCCAGGATCTGAGAGGGCCCAGTCATTGAAGCAGATGCGCTTCAATGTCAGTAAGTGTAAAGTCATGCACATTGGGGCAAAAAATCAAAACTTTAGATATAGGCTGATGGGTTCTGAGCTGTCTGTGACAGATCAGGAGAGAGATCTTGGGGTGGTGGTGGACAGGTCGATGAAAGTGTCGACCCAATGTGCGGCGGCAGTGAAGAAGGCCAATTCTATGCTTGGGATCATTAGGAAGGGTATTGAGAACAAAACGGCTAATATTATAATGCCGTTGTACAAATCGATGGTAAGGCCACACCTGGAGTATTGTGTCCAGTTCTGGTCGCCGCATCTCAAAAAAGACATAGTGGAAATGGAAAAGGTGCAAAAGAGAGCGACTAAGCTGATTACGGGGCTGGGGCACCTTCCTTATGAGGAAAGGCTACGGCGTTTGGGCCTCTTCAGCCTAGAAAAGAGACGCTTGAGGGGGGACATGATTGAAACATACAAAATTATGCAGGGGATGGACAGAGTGGATAGGGAGATGCTCTTTACACTCTCACATAATACCAGAACCAGGGGACATCCACTAAAATTGAGTGTTGGGCGGGTTAGGACAGACAAAAGAAAATATTTCTTTACTCAGCGCGTGGTCAGTCTGTGGAACTCCTTGCCACAGGATGTGGTGCTGGCGTCTAGCCTAGACGCCTTTAAAAGGGGATTGGACGAGTTTCTGGAGGAAAAATCCATTATGGGGTACAAGCCATGATGTGTATGCGCAACCTCCTGATTTTAGGAATGGGTTAAGTCAGAATGCCAGATGTAGGGGAGAGCACCAGGACGAGGTCTCTTGTTATCTGGTGTGCTCCCTGGGGCATTTGGTGGGCCGCTGTGAGATACAGGAAGCTGGACTAGATGGGCCTATGGCCTGATCCAGTGGGGCTGTTCTTATGTTCTTATGTTCTTATGTCTGAAGTCAAGGAAAGATTACTAAACTCCGCTCTCATTCCTTCAGGATGCCATTGAGACTTTCAGAACTGGATGTGTTTGGGACATAGACTCCATCAAAAGGTAGTTTTTACAGAAAGATTCTTCATATGTGACTAGAAACACCCCCCCCTCTCTCTCTCTCACACACACACACACACACACACACTCAGTTCTGTGTAGTGTGTGTATACAGTCACATCTCAAAAAGGATATAGTGGAGATGCAAAAGGTGCAAAACAGAGCAACCAAAATGATTACTGGGCTGGGGCGCCTTCCCTATGAAGAAAGGCTACAGTGTTTGGGCCTCTTCAGTCTAGAAAAAAGGCACCTGAGGGGGGACATGATTGAGACATACAAAATCATTCAGGGGATGGAAAGAGTAGATAGAGAGATGCTCTTTTCCCTCTCACATAACACCAGAACCAGGGAACTTTCACTAAAGTTGAGTGTTGGGAGAGTTAAGACAGACAGAAGAAAATATTGCTTTACTCAGTGTGTAATTAGTTTGTGGAACTCTGCCACAGGAAGTAGTGATGGCATCTTAAAGGCATTCAGCCTTTAAGAGGGGATTAGACAAATTTCTGGAGGAAAAGTTCATTACAGGTTAGAAGTCATAGTAGGTATGTGCAAGCTCTTGGTTTGCAGGCTGCCTCTGATTGCCAGGTGCAGGGGAGGGTACTAGGATGCAGGTTGCATCTGTTGTCTTGTGTGGTCCCTGGGGCATTTGGTGGGCCACTGTGAGATACAGGAAGCTGGACGAGATGGGCCTATGGCCTGATCCACCGGGGCTCTTCTTATGTTCTTATACAGTCACGCGTCACTCAATGACAGGGATGCATTCTCATACCCCAATTGTCAAGTGAGGCTTGACATTAAATGAAGCTGCCAAAGCTGAGGAGAGCTGAGCTATCCTCTCCCTGGAGGCTTTTCTGAACCCGGCTGAGCCTCTGCGAGGTTTAGAATGGCCGTTTTGGCTGAAAGACGTGACTTCTAGTTTTCTAATGGAAACCAGATGTGATGTGATAAGGCATTCTGAGGCCCAAGGAAGCCATCCGGGGGCCTCCAAATGCCTTATTAGGTGAAAAATGTCACTTCTGGTTTCCCAAGGAAACTGGAAGTTACGTCTTTTGAGCGGAAACAGCCATTCTGAGCATCACAGAGGCTCAGCGGAGCTCAGAAAAGCCCCTGGAGGTGAGGGTAGCTCCTTGGCTTCAGAGGCTTGGATGATGAACAGGGACCAGCAGCGGCATAAGAACATAAAAACAGCCCCGCTGGATCAGGCCATAGACCCATCTAGTCAAACTAGTGGATGTCCCCTGGTTCTGGTGTTGTGTGAAAGGGTAAAGAGCATCTCTCTATCCACTCTATCCTTCCCGTGCATAATTTTGTATCTCTCAGTCATGTCGTCGTCCCCCCAGGCGCCTCTTTTCTATGCTAAAGAGGCCCAAACCCTGTAGCCCTGAGGTATTCAATCTGTGCATCTAGGGAGGCATGGCTAGCTTCCAGGGGTGTCTTGAAGCATCTGGGGGAGAGAGGTGGCCATAGCTGCACAGCTCAGCTCAGCTGCACGTGCTGCCTCCCGACTTGCTGCTTTTCTGCAGCTGTGAACGAGGTGGGTGGGGCAGTGTGAGGTGGGGAGGGCTGTGAAACAAGGTGGGGGGAGGTGGTGGAGAGACGGCTGGCTGGGGGCTGGCTGGGAGGTGCGGAGAGAAGGCTGACTGGGAGAAGATGGGAGGTGTGCAGCGTTTTCCTCCGCTTGAGAAGGAGGGATCCCAGCCTGCTCTTAGTGGGGTGGTGGTGTCAAAAATTGATTAAAAAATAAAAATACCCATTCCTTTTCAGCCATCCCCCCTTTTCCTCCTGCCTCCTTTGGGGGGGGCGATACTTTCCATGTTGGCTGCTATTATAAGACAAAAGGCACAATCCTAGCTAAGTCTACTCAGAAGTAAGTCCTATTGTGTTCAATGGGACTTCCAGGAAAGTGAGGTTAGGATTGCAAGTCTCTGGGTCTCAGTTTGCATCGGTTTACAATTAGCAGATACGCACAAAACAGTCTTCCCCTCCCCCAGCAAATTCATCACTTCCCCCCCTTTCCAAAACCCTCCAAGTGCGCTGCTAACAAACTCAGGGCACAATCCTAACCAGGTCTACTCAGAAGTAAGTCCTATTTTGTTCAGTGGGGCTTACTCTCAGGTAAGTGTGGTTAGGATTGCAGCCTCAAGAGTGCTGGCAGCTGTTTTTTTGTTTCTAGTGTGTAATTATAACACCTTCATTTTGGTGGTAACT
Source organism: Tiliqua scincoides (assembly GCF_035046505.1). NCBI lineage: Eukaryota > Metazoa > Chordata > Lepidosauria > Squamata > Scincidae > Tiliqua > Tiliqua scincoides. The sequence continues at coordinate 18,080,317 of NC_089821.1, forward strand.
GAGGTGAGGTGTTGTAATGGGGAGCCGTGGCCAGTGGCCACAAGGATCAGGGGAGCCGCGGGCCGGAAAAGTTCGAGAACCACTACTGTAGCATTTCCTCATAAGGAAGGAAAGCCCAGTAATCATTTTAGTCGCTCTCTTTTGCACCTTTTCCATTATGTCATTTTTGCGATGGGGCAACCAGAACTGGATGCAATACTCCAGGTGTGGCCTTACCATCGATTTGTACAACAGCATTATAATATTAGCTGTTTTATTCTCAAAACCTTTTCTAATTATCCCAAGCATAGAATTGGCCTTCTTCACTGCCACTGCACATTGGGTCAACACTTTCATCGAGCTGTCCACCACCACCCCAAGATCTCTCTCCTGATCTGCAACAGACAACTCAGAACCCATTAGCCTATATGTGAAGTTTTGATTTTTGCCCCAATGTGCAAGACTTTACACTTACATTGAAATGCATCTGCCATTTTGCTACCCATTCTGCCAGTTTGGAGAGATCCTTCTGGAGCTACTCACAATCGCTTCTGGTCTTCACCACTCGGAAAAGTTTAGTGTCATCCACAAATGTGGTCATCTTGCTGCATAGCCCTGTCTCCAGGTCATTTACAGGTTGAACAGGTTGAAAAGCACCGGTCCCAGGACAGATCCTTGGGGCACACCTTGGGGCACTTCTCTCTACCATTTCATGTGCAGCCTATTGCTGGTCAGAATGTGGCATATATGTATACGTATATGTATGTATGTATACACACATTTATATATAATATGTATGTATATGAGAGGGAGAGAGCATATCACTCACATTTTTTCACCTCAATCACCTGAATGTACACATTAAAATAATTAGAATGGCCACTATTTGACAATTTATGCGTTCTTCATTTCTTTGAACTCTTAAGCTAGGCTTCCTTCCTGAGTTCAATGTCTTGAGTATTATGTTATTCTCAGCCATTCTTTCAATTTGTTTCTGTAATACACAGCTAGAACAGCCAAAAGAAAAGCACCAGTAATAAGAAATATAGTAATTCCAGTTTTGACACTGCCATGACGCCTACGTCGTAGGGGAGGAGGACCACTGTCAATGCTGCCACCATTGCCTTTCTTTTCACATTCTGGAGGGGCCCAGCCGACATCACAGTGACAGTGTTTGAGGTTGTTGCATCTTCCTCGATTGTGGCACTTTGTTGCATTACAGTCATACTTCAAGAGGGAAACACTGGTGCATTCCCCGTTAATGCACATCATGTCTATGGCACACGGTGTGCCATCTTTCACTGCTCCAGTATCAGTCAGATTCATTCCACTGTGATATTCCATACCCCAGCATTCCTTTTTGCCAATGGGTGTTTTAATTACAGTTCTGTGTTCATCCACATGTAAACGGTCAACTTTATCACATTGTATCCTACCACATAGACTATTTTTGGCTGAGCATTTCTTATAAATTCCATGCCTGAGGCCGCAGTTTCCAAATCGGTCACCTTGAATATTGACTTTTCTGAAGCAATCTTCTGAAGCAACTTCTGCTTTCAAGCCAAAGATCTCTTGGCACTGCTCGTGGTGAGTGGAGCAACTCCCGTGATAGCAGTACGTACCATCCTTACACGGAGCTCCGTCTTGCACATAAAAATCTTTGGGACACCATTCTGAGGTTCCATTGCAGTATTCGGGAAGGTCACAGGTGCTTGTTTCTTTCCTGCAAAGAGTTCCAGCTGGAAGATAGGAACACTTAGCGCAGCACATTCCTGCAGCGCAGGTGGCACCAGAACGCAGCATACAGTTATTCTGACAACAGGGGTTTGATTCACACTCATGCTTTGAACCACAGTCACATTGTTCTCCATGTTCCACTATTTTGTTGCCACAATATTTATGTACATAGATTTTATCAGGGTCTGGAGGAATGTGCAAGCAATGCTTGTTACTTAGTTTGAAATAGTCAGCATAACTGCAATTGCTAAACTTATCAGTGTTTGCTTGATAGGCAGCCATAATGCAGGCATCAAGACCACAAGTACAATATTTTTCATCATGAATCATTCCAAGAACATGCCCCAATTCATGGGCAAATGTGTTACTAATATAGAACATACTGGAAGTCATGTATGAGTCAACAGCACTTGCCCAATTGTTATCACAAATTGTTCCTATAAATGCTAATCCAAGCGTAATTCCAAAGTACTTATACACAAGTAAATGACCAGCGTCATTCGCTATACGTTTAACTAGTGTGTCTTTTCTCCAAGAGTTGAATGTGCCAAGAATGTCATTTATGCTGTTAGTAATTTTTATTGCATTCCTTTCTGACCATATCTCCAATCCAACCAAGGACAATTCAACAGCAAGTGGCTTGTAGAAAGAATTTGAAAGATGGATGATCTCCATCACTCGCATGGCAACAAGCGTATCATTTCTACCAAACTGAACATATCGTTCATGTTCGACCACCACTGCATTCTTCACATACCTGATGTGTGGCCACCAGCCTGCTCTGGAATGTGTTTTGCTTGCTGTGTTTTTTCTGTGGTGTATCATGGCCTCCTGACGCTTTATCTCCTCTTCTGTGAGCCCACACTTCATGGTGACTGCATCTTCCTTTTCTTCTAAGCGATATATTACATGTTGAAAGGTAGCAGATGGCTGGATAGGTTGAATTTCATAGGTCATGTTATCGAATCTCAAGATTCCCCGAAGTCCCCCTGAGCATGTACTGAGGGTAGCCAAAGATAAAGTCTTGTCCTGTACAAAACCATGGTAATAGCAGTCATCCCTGATGAAAGGATAGTCAACTTGGAGGTTCCCTTCCTTGCTGTAGGTGAAGACAGGGAACTGCTTAGGAATAATGCCCTTCTTCTGCTTGAGGTGCACCAAATGGCCCTTCCCCCCAATCTGTAGCCAGTAGTTGATATGTTGGGGCTCTTGTTGTCCATATCTGCGGGTCAGTTTTCTTGGGATGATCACCTCATAGGATACATATTTGAACCCCTGAGTCGGTGTCTGTCCAGCAGTATCTTGTAGGACATTTCTCAGGATCAGTACTAGCAGCCACAGGAGACTTGTAGTCATTTTCCCAATCAGAGGAAAGCATCATTCACAGCATATTGCTCTGTCTTGTTATCTTAAATACAGAAGCATTTCTTGGCTGCTTATGGAAACAAGCTGAGAGGGAGATTCCATGTGAGACAATGAAAGAGAAAGATTCTGTCCACAGCAACAGCCAGTAGGATTAGCTTTGTAATGTGGGCGGAGCTTTGTGAGTCAAGGGTGGAATGGAATGGAGGAAGAATGGCAGAGGAAGGCTGAGTAGAGGCTCCCATTGGCTTCTTTGCAATGTATTGGAAATGGGTGTCGCATTCCTGGTAAGACTGAGGGGATGGGAATGTGACACACACAAGTGTAGCCTTTCCCCTTGCCATGAGGATATAGGATACGAGGTTCAAAGGAAGCAACAGTCTAACAACTGGCTGATGGAATTTAGTGTTTTTAAATATTTGCCTATTTGTTATTTATTTACTTTTGAAAATCAAGCTCATATATTGAACAGAAGATGGAAAGAATAAACTACTCACAGCCCAATCCTATCCACACTTTTTTGGGAGTAAGCCCCACTGAATCTAATGGAAGTTACTTCTGAGTAGATGTGCATAGGATTGGGCTGTCAGGCATCTGAAACCTTTCGGCAGCGACACCATTGCCTTTTGCCGCAGCCCCAGAATGGAGACTTCTGTATCCAACAACCCTTTTGGATCTGCTGGAAGCCCCCGTTGGGGATGGGGGCTCCTGTCCCATTCCCCCGACTACGTGTGCTGAGGCTGCAGTGTCTCTCCTCCAGTCCGGCACTGGCTATTTTGCTGGTGCGGATTGGAGCATCTCCATTTCAGACTTTTCAGCATAACACAGAGCATAGGATCCTGCAGATGCAGTTTGATCCAGTAGGTTTAATATTTATTTACTTACTTAATTTTTATCCCACTTTTGTCCCATAAAGGGAGTCAAAGCCACTTATTGAAAGTCATCAAATCACAAAATATACAGAAAAACGTAAAATCACAATTAAAACAATTACAATGTGCTGTAAAAAGTTTTAAAACATTAAAGCAATCTTAAAACAATTAAGCACAAGACCAACAGCCCCCACTGGAGAGCCTCTGAACAGTTTTTAGATTGACAGGGAGGGAATTCCATAAGGAATGTGTATGCTGATTTTTGTAGCTTTAGCTCAACATAGCAATCTTTTGACTGTGTTGAGGTGCCATCTTCATATGCTTCATTTTTGATGAAAGTTACTCTTTATTGCCTTATTTTTTAGTGTACTCCAGAGACTCTGAATGTTACTTTATTCACACCTTTCCTTTTCTCTCTCCATTCATAGTCTCACTGAGTCTGTAGGGTACATTTCCCATATCTGCATTTTCTCTGCTGCTATAAACCTTACTGTTTATTTTACTGTTCATATTTTAATCTAAACATTATATAAAGCTCCTGGGATTCCGTATCTTTGTGTTGTAGCAGAAATGACTTTCTCATGTACTTCCTATCAGTGTAATAAAAACATATCTCTTGTCACCACTGGTTAAGGGTGGCTAAATTAATGACTCCAGAAGACATTTTTGGTGCCCCTGCAACTCATGTCCCACAGTGAAAGGATTCTCAAAAGAGGAAGCCAAGTGAGTGTTGAGTTGCCTCTGCAGCAGTTTGAATGTCTTCTTTTCTTTTCCTCATTGTCTTTGGCCAGAACTAGGAGGCAGTAGCAAAACATGCCTTCTCTCTACTTCTGCTGTGCACACTCAGAAGGGCTGTGAGTCTTCTGCTTTGTATGGAGAAGGTCATTAAGTAGGACTGGGAAAGCTTTCCATCTGGAAGCTTGGAGAGCTGCCACCAGAATAAACAGATTTGTTGTAGATGGACCCATGGTCCAACTCTGTATAAGGCAGCTTCTTATGCTGTAGTACAGAATACAAATACGTGTCCTGCACCTTGAGTTGACTGTCAGTTCTTGGAGGTGAGTGAAGGCAATGGGTTGGTTTCCCTCCTGTTAGGGCGTTAAAGTATGTTATGGATGCAAGTGGTTTTCTTCCTCTTTTCCAATCTGACTTGGTTAACTCAACTCTGAGGGCACAAGGGAGCATTGCCAGGCTAGCCATAAGTTTTTGTTGTAACTTAAAGCCAATTCACATTACCTCTTCCCTAGGTAGATGAAGAGGCACCATAGAGGAAAAATGGCCAGTTGGTAATATGGTTTTGGGCACAATCCTAACCAGGTCTACTCAGAAGTAAGTCCCATTTTGTTCAAAGGGGCTTACTTTCAGGAAAGTGTGGTTAGCATTTCAGCCTTTGTGAAGCAGCCCCCACCCATGTAGTAAAATCACTGGTTATTGCATCCAGACCAGGGACACTGGTTATTGCATCAGTGTTATTGCATCAGTTATATAAAATCACTGGTTATTGCATCCAGACCAGGGACAGACTGCACTTGCTCCCAGTATGGAAGGGATTGTCACTCCCGAATTGGCCTTTTCAGTCACACTAGACGCTGTTCCAGAACCACCTTTCAGAGCACGATACCATAGTCTTTCGAGACTGAAGGTTGCCAACATGCATCCAGACTTTTTATTCATGGTAGACTTGCAATGTTAGCAACATGGGGATTGATCTTAAAACCAAGCAGAGACTGAATGGCCACTTGTCAGGGCTGCTGCCATAGTTGCTTGCGCTGAGCAGGAATTGGACTAGGTTACCTCCAAGGTCCCTTTCCCCTCTGATATCCTATGATCTGATGACAGCAAATAGTTCTCCACAGGTGGCTGCTGTGAGCAGAACACAACAATTGGCTAAGCATTTTCCCATTGTTCTGAAACATCTGTCTTCTTGGTCATAAAGCATCTGGGGATGGCTGATGAAGGAATGCAAGCTATTTAGAACACTTTACATCCCTGTACTGTGTTTATACAAAGTGCTTTACATAGCAATTCTTTGTCTGCCATGGGGAATATTGTCAAAGAAAATCTGGCAGTTTTGCTCAGGCTGTCTTGCCAAATTTTGAGAATGCATAGCATTAATTAATACATATTTCCATGAAAATGAAAGTGTTTATATTTCCATGTAATAGTCTGGAAACCAAAGTGAAGAGCTTATAATACAGGAATCTGTGATGAAGAGCCTTGACAATGTCAGTGATTTCTAAATGTGGTTTGGGATCTGATAAATGATTGGAGAAGTCTCTGTGATATTGGTTGCTCATATGTAATCTTTCCCTCCAATCTCCCTTTATACCTAAAGTCTGTGTCTCTCATTATTTTGAAGTAAACCTAAGGTTTGTCACTGAGTATATACTCAATATGGAGCTGTGACCAATCTTGACACTCTGACAAGTATGAGACTTGTTTTGGCAATGTATTTTCCCCCAAATAATGTGTACAGTACTTAATGGGTTGCATCCTAATCTATGTCTGTGCAATGGGGCAGGTCCTAGCAAACTTCCCCAGCTCCTTCTGTCCTGTAACAGTATCCTGAAAAACTGCTCTTGAGGTTTGGAGGACCCTTTGGAATGAGGTGGGTTGGGGCATGGAGAGCTGCAGGGAAACAGGAAATCCTCCCCCCACCCCAAGCTGGAACAATTTCCATGAGTAGAGTTTTGCAAACATAACAGCCCCATCCTGCCTAACTCCCCACGCACAGATGCAGTTACACCAACAGGGTGCACACTGCATCTTGTGGGGGATTTTTGAGTTGCGAAGGCTTCTTTGAGGTAAGAGATTATTTGCAACTCTGAGATAAGCCCTCACAGCCCCAATGGGGGCCCAATCCTATACAACTTTCCAGTGCCAGTGCAACCCTAAGGTAAGGGAATAAACATTCTCTTACCTTGAGTAAGACCCTGTGACTGGGCTCCCACTGCAGGATGCAACACACACCCTGTTGGCTAGCTGCATCAGTGCTTGAATAGGTTTACTATTATTATCTAATTGGACCTGTGCCAGCTATATAGGGGATAGGATATTGGCGGCATCACTGGTGTTCATGCAGCCCCTTCCCAGCTTTGATCTGCCCCACCCTTCCCATTCTCCTCCCCATTCCTCTCCCCATTCTGCCCAACTCCTGCAGGGCCATGAAAGAGGGGGTAAAGGGGGGTAATTTGTACCACCAGAAAATGAGTTCCAGCAGTGCAGTGGCCCATTAGGATTGTATGGTAAGTCAGGATGAGGACTGACCAACTCCTCCTGGTGTTTGCAGTGGCATGCCTAATGCTGCCTCCTTTAACCCCTTGATGTGTCAGTCTCTGCTCCTCCCATTCCCTGGATTGGAAAAAGGGGGACACCACTCTACTTTACATTTTCTCTTCCATTTCATTCCCTGTTTCTAGTTCAGGGAGGAGGGTGAGGAGATGGAGCAGTAGCAGCAAGTGAGCGGAAAGAGATGGACAATTCCTGCCATTCTGCTGCCTGGGTATTATAATGTGTTGTGACCCAAGAGACGCTTCATTTGTGTCCCTTTGTGATCGATGTATGGGCAACTGAGATCTCACACACAATAATGGTCTTTAATATTATTGGCAGTCAGTGGCGTCACTAGGGTTCGCGTCACCCGGTGCGGGATGTCAGCACATCACCCCCCATGCAGTGGGCGGGGCAACACCCAAGGTGGTGGGCGTGGTGATGTACCATCACTCCACCCCCACTGGTTATTTGGCTTTACCTTTTGATAGAACAAAGATAGAACACATTCTGCATGAAATTACGCTTTGATTGATATATAACATGATGGTATTAATCCTCCAAACTGTGATTTTAATGATTTTGGTCACTAGTGGTGCCCAACGCCCCCCCCCCCCGGGTGTCAACTTACTAACACCTTATTGCAGCAGTTCTCAAACTTTTAGCACTGGGACCCACTTTTGAGAATGACAATCTGTCCAAGACCCACCAGAAGCAATGTCATGGTGGAAGTGACATCATCAGGCAAATTAAAATAAATAAGTATAAATAATTAAAGTAAAACAAATAATTAAAAAAGCAGAAGCCAGTCCTGGTCCGCCAACTGAATTTCCTCTGTAGCCTGCCTGCAATAACACCCCGCCCCCTCCAAAATCAGTAAGGTTTTCAGCCCTACCCAGTGCCCAGTTCAATTTAAGAACTTCTGTTTAAACCAGATCACTGTCAGGATCCACCTCGCTTTGCAAGTTTCAAAAAGGTTCACCTTATCAACTGAAGCCTCTGTTTTCATCCTTTTTAGTGGGGGGGGGGGAGGGAGAGGCTGCTTTCTGGAGCATTTGTTGAGCTCCAGTTCCATCAGATCAGGACCATTCTGGTGGTTTCACCAGTCCACCTGGCCTGACCACCAGCCTAGGCATGTTTGCTTACTCATGAGTAAACATGACTGTGAGGCTTAGTTTTGCTTTCCATAGGGCTCAGTACATTTGTCTGCTTGGAGGGAGGGACTTCCTTCTCAGGTGTTTTGGGGGGCTGCATTCATTGAATCAGGACCATTCTGTTGTCGTTGGATTCCTCTCAGCCTGCCCTTTCCTACGGACTAAGGCAAGTTCACCTACTTGTGAGTAAACACGTGAGACGGCTCAGTTTCACTTTCAATAGGGCTTTTTTTGTTCTCCGGTTTTTTGGCCATAACTTTTGATAGAAAGGAGATATTTCACTCTAGGTTTTTGCATTGAACTGCTGGAATTTCCTCATCCAAAGGTGTATAACATAATGGCATTACTCCTAACCACTGCGATTTTAGCATGTCACCCCCCCAGTGCCCGTCACCCAATTCGGCCCACACCACCCACACCTCCCTAGTGACACCGTTGCTGGCACTTCCATTGTGTATGTGTAGTTCCTGCATCCCACAGTGATGGTAGGGATGCACAAGCTGCTCTTTGGTTATTACACTGGAAGTCTGTTGTGCTTCTTCTCTTTGGATTTCCATGAAATTTACAGTCACTCATAGACTAACTTTCTTGGTTGCAGATTTAATTCCAAACATTTTCCAGAAGCACTGTAACCTTCCTTTTAAGTAGAAAAGGAATGGTTAGGCAAAAAAGATGGTCTGGGCAGGTTCCAGTTGATTTTATTATTGCTTAGGCATTTTTTTGCAAAAATGCAAAAAAAAAAATAAAAGCATTAAAATATTTTTAGAGTGTATTTTGTTTTTGATAGAGCAATATAAAACTCTAAAGAAATAATGCTAATGGTTAGATATGCTAATGTAAGCCTTTTTTAAACAGCTGTGAGTAAAATTCTGAAGGATGTTCTTTAAAGTTGGGAATTGGTTTTTTAAAAAACTGAAAAAGATGTGAGGAGTCTGGTTTGGGGAGCTGAGCTCTTTCAGGTCAAGAGTGAAAAGTAGTTTGAAATTCAAAGACACCCTGCCTTCCCTCTGTACCAGCATATTGTGGAACTGTAAAAGCCTGCAGCATGCCAGTTCTTGCTGTCTTTCATCTTATGTGACTATTTGGCCTTGCAAAGAGGGGAAAAACTAGCCTTGCAAGTGTCCAATTACAGAACTCCATTGCTGTGTGGAATATTAAATTGTCAGAATAATGTTACTTGGACTTTGATTAGGATGTTGCTGCTGAATTGGTCCGTCAGAATGAAAAAGGGAGAAGTGATAACTATTACTGGGTTAATTAGACCAAGGAAAAGGACCTCCTTTACGTAGTCCAAGCTCACTTTTGGCCATTGTCATACCTTACGTTAGAGAAATAACTTTCATGGTCTTTACTGGCCCGAGTTCCATTTACAAATAATGCATGCTTTGAGGAAATATGTTCCAGCAGACTTTTCTGTAGGCTGCTGGATGTTTACATTGATCACAGAAAGTGATGGCAATGGTGGGTTCAATGTGCATACCATCTGCTACACAACTTCAAGTGCTAAATGCAGGAGTTTCTAGTGCCATATCTTCTTGTTTGTTGATAAAGTGTTGGGATAAATGTTTCAGAAATGAGAGAAGGTCTCATGAAGGTCTCCTTAAAGTCAAATTGCTAGCTGTGAAGTTCACTTGCTAGCTGTGAAGATAAGCTTGAATGTGAGTGAGATATGCCAGGTGCATTTGTCATATGTTAGGGGGCCCAATCCTACCCAGTTTTCCAGTGCCAGTGCTGCTGTGCCAGTGTGGCATGCACTACTTCCTGTGTTGGGGAGGCAGTCAAGGTATGGGAACATTTGTTCCCTTACCTCGGGGCTGCATTGCGGCTGCACTGGTGCTGGAAAATTGGATAGGATTGGGCCCAGGGCCATCAATCTCAGATGATGGGGTAGTGGTGCATCAATCAATAGCTAGGGGCAATGATTTCAATGACCTGCATGGCTTCTTTGCCACTAGAATGAATTGTTCAAATAAGCAATTTGCAGATCACTGTACTTAATATTAACATAATGTTTTGGAAACTGCCTTAAACTATCTTTGTTCATAAAGGTGGGATATAATTCTGACATATAACAGACTGCCCAATCCTATCCCCCATCTGTGCTGCCAGAAATTGCATTGTTCAGGATTGGGACCTGAGCAGGACCTATGAGAGGAATTTTATCAGAGAAAATTTCAAAATTTCTTTGCAGCCCCTTCCCAAAGGGGGAGGGGCAGAATGGGGGCAGGCAGAATGGGGGGCAATTAGGGCAGGGGGAGGATGCTGACAGCCACAATAGTCTTTGGAGCCCAGGTCTACTAGGTTTCTTGATGCAGAGCCCAGGTCCACCCTACCATGCAGTACTGGCAGCTAGATAAAGTAATATGGATAACCAAACACACTCCTAAGTCTCTCTAGAAACTTACAGAAAATTGATTGCAGAATATTAGCATCATCGTATTTAGGCTCACGCTAGAATGGACCAAAATGAACTTCTGCAGCAGCTGTAGCTCCACAGCTGGGTCCCTGAGCAATAAACTTTTTCATGGTTATGGGATCCACAAGACAAAGAGCTACTGTAGCAGGCCAGTTTCCTCCCAGATTTGACACTGTGTGAAGAAGGTCATGGATGCTTTCCTGGTCCCGGTGTGTATTGCTTTCAGCAGCAGTTAACACTGCATGCATATGGTTGTGCCCCAGCATCATGTGCTGGCAGTGAGTTCAGGTGAGATAGGAAAATGTCAGATCCCAGGAACTTTCTGGGCGCCCTCCTTTGGCTCCTGGGCCCCCTTTCTGACTCTGGGCCTGGGTACAAATTACCCCCTTTACCCCCCTCTTCTAGGTTCTGGACATGAGCCATCAAAATGAATGTTAGCGTACAGTTTAGGACAACATTCTGAGTTTCAGGGGTGAATTCCAGCATGATCTTCACATCTGTTTTCAAGGGGAACAGGAAAGATGTAAAACACAACCAAGTGAACATCAAAAGACCGCTATATGTTTCATGTTTAAAAACTAGTTTCAATGATATGCACCTGTTCTTAAGAAATCTAGGAGTGAGCAAGGCCCTCCAACACTAGGCTTTCCTGGTACAGTATATGCAGAATTCTGTTTTCCTGGAGAAGACTACTTTATTGTTTACTGCAAACTGTTTACAGTCCTGTCTTTAAGGCAATTTAACCAACCATATTTAGGTGCTGGGATGGTAAACGATAAAGGCAGTTTTCCTGTAAAAATAACATATGCCCAAGGAAAGAAATTGATAACCATCTGTTCACCCTCCCACATCAGGGGATATCATTTGCTAGTACTTCTTAAGGATGTCCATAATGCTGAAAGTGTGCTGTGTGCAGAGATTCAAAGTAGTGTGTTGTCCTAGCACAGAACCTCAAGATCTGATTCACATGTGACCAGATCAGCCTGTCCATGAGGCAAGGTGATGTGGGTTGCATCAGTGGAGGATTGTGGGAGGGGGACAAAAGAGGGCAGTGGATTTGGGTGCCCTTCATACCCTGAGCCTGCTATCTCCTTCAAGCCTGCTGTGGATGTGAACTGTGTTGATCCACTTTCTGCCTACTAAAAGCAAGCAAAAAGCAAGATAATCTGCCTCCTTCCTATGCTCCTTGAGTGGTTTTTGCAAACCCAGAAAAGTGGAACTTCCAGTTTCGTTTAAATGGACAGTGTGGATGAAGAAGTTTGTATTTCATCCTATAAATAAAACCAGAAGTTTCATACTCCTGTGTTTGAAGAAGCTAAGCAAGGACCAAGATTACAGATTAAGGACCAAGGCTTTAAAAAAAAATAAATCTCTCTGTGTGTGTTGTGGCATTGGTGATGTTGCTGGTTGTGCCACCGCTCGATATACCTTTCATACAAATATGAATAAAGCTACATGGTTATGAGAACATCTAGTAGGTGTGTGTTTAGGGATACAGTATGCGGAATAAATTAATGCAGTCTTTCACCTGCTCTCTTAAAATCCTGTTGTTGCCTTAAAAGTTAAATGAATTGGATGATTCCAAACTCTTTTTCCTGTTATTAAATCATTCCTCACCTCAGAATTATAGGCAGTTTCGACTCAGGTTGTGCAGAATTCTGGAACTTATTGATACAAATAATGCAGGTTCCTAGGAAGTCATTGGACTGGAATAGAAAGGGAAGCTGCAGGGTTGAGGGGAATTGCCAGAATGAAGGGAAACAAGTGGGTAGGAAAGACAGAAAGGAGGCCTGGTCACAGTCAGGGCAAAGGTATAGTACTGAAGATGTGCAGTGACGTGAACCAGAATAAAACCGTGCAGGCAGCTGGAATGAATGAGGTTAGTAAAGGTCAGGGCTGCATTGCATTGGCAGAGGTACGTGCAGAAAGGGTGTCATAGAATATCTGTCAGAATATCTATTTTTGTGAAGCTACCCCTTTTCAAGACCAATCAAAATGACTCTATATATCATAGTTTTGTAAAACAAAACAAGCAACTTCTGGATATTGTAGTGATTTCACTTGATCATTTATGTAATGTAACTACAAAATCTAGGTATTCAAGTAAGCTTGTTTGTCTACATCTTTTTCTATCCTTAAAACTCTGTTTTTCCTCCCGTTGCACACTAATGCTATTTTTATGCCTTGGAGATGTGAAAATGAGCAATATGATGGATGGATGGATGCAGCTTGTCTGGGTTTTTCACCACTATTTCCCCTGGGGTGCTCCATCTGCTGGCAGAGAGCACCATCCCAAAAGATGGTATCTTTTGCAAACTCGACAGTTAACAGACAGCTTCTCTCTCTGCATATTTCCCAGAAGTAGAGTAGGCTTAATCTGGTTGTTGTTGTTTTTTCCTTTGGCATATTTCATGATACTCTTTCGGTCTTCCCATTGTTCCCAGTACTCTCCCATAAATAAAAATGCTAGGGGTAGGAAGCAAAAAGGGAGCTGAGGCTTTGCACTCTTGTGACACTGATAGATTCTCATTTGAAACTGACATAGATTTAATTGCTCACTGAGCCACTGAGTTGCCCTTTAAGGCACATCCTGCCACATCCTGTTAATGAGCGGCTACATTTGCCCAGTGGTGGATCTCTGTGCTGTGTTAGGTGGCTTTTTAATACATATATTATTGGCATTATTATTTTTATCAGGGCTACAGCCTTGGATATGGAGTTTGCCATCTTAAATGGTATCTATGAAAATCAATCATGATATTAAGTTGTACATTGTATTTGTTTATGAGAATAAACCAGTCCAAAGAATCAATGTGACAGTGTTTGTATAAGCTTTGTGTAAGTATTTTTGGAGAAGCTGAATGGCTTTCGTTTTATACAGTAGCTGTCTCTGGAGTGACAGATCAAGCTAGAACTCGCCCGTAAGTATCTCTGTTTCCAATTAGAACTGGTAATGGAGATGCCTTTGTGCAGAGAGACCAAGGCTTGGCTGGCAGCTCATTCTGTGCTCTATTGTGCAAACAATGCACCACCTTGGAGAGAAAACGAGAAAGAGGTGTTTTAATGGGTTAGCGGAAGAGGTATTATATTCTTTGCCTTAGCCCTTTGTCACAAACTGTTCACCTGAGGGAACCTGCCACTGCCTTTTGCAGAGAGTCTCACAAGCGCTGACTTATACAACTCCACTGAGCCATGCTTCACTAGTAGACTGCTGCTGCCGCCAGACCTTCTACAGACAGTTATTCCCCCAAGACAGAGGGTACCCTTTGGTGAAGATGGCTCAGAAGAGGATATGATCATCTGCAATCCTGATTATCTTTGGGCCCTGGGCCTTCCCTACTGCCCTAGCATCCAAACTTTAATAGATCAGGCACTTTGTAGCACATCTGTGCATGTGGACCTAGCAACAGTTTAACCCTAATTTAGAACATTTAAACCAAGAGAGGTACTTTATTGGTAAAGCACAGACCCCTCTGTGCACTGAATAGTACACCCAAACAAAAGGAGGAAAGTAAAAAGCAGAAATACAGGTGCAGCTTATTTATCCACGGATATTTTATCTGTGAATTTGTCTCAGTGAGAATGGGGCAGGGGCACTGAAAGTCACCTACACCTTTGCCTCCTTTTTCCTGCGCTGGCATCTTGATCTGTTTCCAGGCAGTCCAAAACACTGCAAAAAGGCTCCGCCTCTCCCAGGCAGGGAATAGCCCTGGAGCCCTGGAAGAGGTTCCCCTTGTGAAGGAACAGTAACATTCCTGGAGCCCCTGAGCCAGCCGAGGCTGAAGAGGGGGCGGAAAACCCTGTGTAACCAGAACACGTGCAGCGAGGTGGAGCTCTCTCACTCTCTCACTCAGACACACACACACACACACAGGGGCAGGTGTGGTAGCAACAGAAGGGATTGCTTTAAAAAACCCAGGGAGTGTTTGCCGATCCCCCCCCCCCCCCATGATGCAGGCTCTCCTGCTCCAGCAAGCCTTCCCAAGCAAGCTTTGGGAAGCCTTGGAGAGACAGGTGAGGGTGAGCAGAGAACCGGACTACAAGTCCCAGAATGCTCCAGGGCAGAGGAGCTTCCATGATGGCAGTGGCCAGGGAGGGCTGCAGGGGCAGCAGCAGCGAAGAGGAGAACCTGCAGTGCTGTTGGGAGGCCGCCTGGGACACAGAGGATGAGGCTTCCCAAGCAAGCTCACCATTCCAACTGTGAAAGAAGCAGGACATCTGGCAACAGGAGGGCTGAGTACAGAGCGGAGGGGATTGATAACAGCTGCCTTAGTTTCCTTCCATCCGGAAGTGTCAGGCTGCAGCGTGTTTGCGTAACTCTATGGAATTTAGCACAACACATTTTTTGTTAATCGCGCCGAGTCACGGAACGGAACTAACACAGATAAATAGGCTCCACCTGTAGTGCTTATGGAAGCATGGAATGATAAAGGAAAGTTAAGGTGGATGGATAAAGGCAAAAGTTGGCACATAGCTTAAAAGGCAAGCTGAAAATAAGACAAAACACTAATGTGGCTTGCTGGGTTTTTCCTTACCCCAAGTACTTACACTAGTCCAGGATCTTGGTCCTTAGGGGCTGGTAGGCAACCCCTATCCTGTGCAGTAAAAATGCAAAATGCATTGAAAATGAAAGTGTATGCAGTGCACTGAAGCAAGCAAATGTGGAAAGGGAGGTGTGTGACCTTGGTCTTTATAAACTGTGAATGTTAACCAGGTTTTATCTGTTGGTCACTGAACAGGGTCATCTGAGCCCTTTGAATTTTGTAGGAGTCAGGTGAGCTTCACCACCCAAACAGCTAGCTTAAGGCCTTAGTTTACCAGTCAGTTGAGGCAAAAAGAAGAGGAAACAATTTTTTTTAAAAAAGTAGGGCAAACATGGCGAGTGCATCCAGATGATTCAGCTGTCTCTTCGGGATGCTGAGATATCACAGGAGCCTCTGAGATGAGAGGAAGTTTCATTGGTGGAAAATAACAGGAAAATCAGGGGTTTTCACCATTACAGTTAGCACAGGGAGCAACTTCATTGCCTTCATGCAATGACCATGCAGCATGCAGCATCCTTTAGAGACAAACACTGTTTCAAGAGTGAGGTTGACCAGAATGTCTGTTTAGATTGTACCTTGATGAATGGTGAATGTGCTGTGTTATGTGTGTTAACACACTTAACACACTTCGGACTGTGTGTTCTGGGGAGGATGTCATGGAGTGGCAGTGGTAGACTAGCAGAGTCTTGTACTTTAATGAGGCAGACTAAGTTCATATCCCCCCTCAGCCATAAAGCCTAGTGAGCAACCCATGAGCCATTTGCTTTCTCTCAGCCTAACTTGCCCCATAGGGTTATTGTGAGGATAAAAGGGGATGGAGGAGCCATGTGCCTTATCCTCAGCTACTTGGAGAAAGGGCAGTATATAAATGTGATTTATAAATGCTTGAATGCTTCCTCACATACAAAGCTTTGTGCAAATAATCATCTAGTATGTTGCAGAGAGGACTATGCTAAACCTTTATCCAAAAAATCTTCAGTTGGTCAAATCAGGATGTATTTTGCTGTGTTTGGGAGCAACTCCTTTCCAGTTCAGCACCTTCCAGAGGCCTAACTATGTTTGTCTGTTGCAGCAAAAACAGTAAAAATTTCTTGTCTTACTACATGTATTAATTAAGCTCGTCACAGGGAGGACAACTGGGTTTTCACCCATTATGCTGCTGTGAATCATCACTCTTGCATTTAAACTTTACATAAGAATAGTCACAAACTATTTTTGAATTTCATAGACCTTTGGCCCTGGGTCATAGACCTTTGGGTTCACAATTTCCTTCCTTCTTTCCTTCCTTCTTTCCTTCTCTCTCTCTCAGTCTCTCTGTATGTGTTACACATGAATATAAATACCTGTTAACTGAGAATAACACTTCATACATCTGATGAAATGGGCTCTAGGTTATGACTGCTTCTTGTACAATAAATTTGTTAGTATTTAAGATGCCTCAAGGCTCTTTATTGTTTTAACTCCAGTTCAGTGTACTCATATGCACTGCAAAGCTTGACCTGTGTTTGCTTCAACATGTTAACACAACAGTTACATCAATCCATGCTGGGGACTCCTGTTCCTTCTTCTCAGTCAACCTGAAAACTTGCCAGGTTGTTGTTACATGGCTAATGTGCACTTTCTACTCTAGCTGCTTATTTACACATTTCTTAACACATGGGGGGGGGTGGAGTAATGTAAGAAGAGGTCATGGGTGAATTCAGATAGAAACAGAGAACATGAGCCAGGCAAGATGAGAATTCTCAAGATGAGAATACCCGGAGTCATCCACGTAATTTAGAAGGAAAAAGAGCTTTAAATTTTAAACATTCTATGGTTTATCTTTCACTGTGCATCTGCCAGAAATAGCTGCAGCCTCTGTTGTATTTTGTTTGTCAGAAGTTGACCTGCCTCTGAAAAAAGATGGTTTCACATCAGAGGGGACCACTTTGGAAGCCTTGTTACGAGGAGAAGGGCTTGAAAAGAAGATAGATGCGAAAGAGGAGGATACTCTACAAGAGATCCAGGTAAAAGAGGGCTCTTCTATTGGTCTGTTCACATTTCCAATCTATGTAATACCAAAATGGCTATGATTTGATCTCAAGCTCTAGCCTTTAAATCTCTTGTGACTTTTTTGCCATCATCCACGGAAGACTGCAGCATTTAAAATACAAATACAAACACCGGCTAGCGTATACAGCTATAATTCTCAGTTTGTTCCTTTGCATCTGTCTGTTGTTCTGTGCAGGTGCTTATTACTGTACCATTGTGAGACTTTAAAATCATGAAGCCTGGGCACACACCCTGCCCACACAACTCAGTGGACAGGCAAATTAACTCTCCCTTTACCCCATGATTAAGGAAATTCACATGAAATAGAGGAGGCTGGGAAAGAGTGGGTGGACACAAAACAAGTGCAGAACAGGAACTGTGAAATAACGTTGCACCAAATCGTTCAGGGACACCATATCGTTCAGGAACATTGCACCAATCGTTCAGGGACAACGCTGAGATGCAAATGTTGTGTCAGGAGACACAACATTTGCATTTCAGTGTTGCATGAAAAGCAAGTACCATGACAGGAGAGCTTTCTGTAAAGAAGGAAAAAAAGTTACTTTTTATCTGATATTTCAAGTAAACTCGGAATGTTGTAAAATTATTGTATAGAAGTGTGATGGAAACTGAACAGTTCTGAAATGGAAGTGTGCAGTTCTGGAATTTGGTTGCACAAGGCATTTTCTTATTTCATTAACCCCATTCATTTTCATTAATTAAGCTCCCATTTATTTAGCTATTCCTTTGTTTGAACTTGCATTCTCTTAGGGTGCAATCCTAACCAACTTTCCAGCACTGACCTAGCTGCAATACAGCCCCAAGATAAGGTAACAAACATGCCCTTACCTTGAGAAAGCCCCCTTGACTGCCTTCCCACTGCAAGAGGCAGTGCATGCTACATTGGCACAGCTATGTCAGGGCTGGAATGTTGGTTAGGATTGTGCCCTTAGTTATTTGCTATTTGTTATTCCTTGTTTGTCTTTCTGGGTTTTTCCCTTTATTTTCATGTCTAGTTTTTAGGACATGTTTTTGCTGTTGTTTGTGGTAGCAGTGGCAGCAGCAGCTCTCTACATAATGCCTTCTGGCAGCCACAGCCAGTTGGACAAGGGCCAGATTGATCCTGCCCCTATCCCAGGCCCGATCTGCCCACCCCGTCTCCATCTCTGCTCTGTTCAACTCTTCCCCACCCTGTTCAATCCCATCCCTGCCCTCCCCCCACCCCTGCATTGGACTTAACTTCTTCAGTGGGTGATCCTAATGATCACCGGCACCAGTATTGTGCTGCAGCTGTCCAGTTGTGAACATTTCAAGTGACCACGCCCTCCTTGAGACCAAATTTGGCACCAGGGACGGTCCATTCATGAGGCCAATTTAGGTGGTCACTTCAGGCAGCAGAATTAAAATGTGAACACCCCCCCCCCCCATCTATCCACTCAATTCCACTTCTCCTCTATCCACTCCCTGGATTGGAAAAGGAAGAGAGGGACAGGGCATAAGCATAAGTGTGAAGGACAACAGAGTGCTCCGCTAGAGCATTACATTCTAACGCACTACTCCATATTTCCTCCTCTGCTGTGTTGCTCTCTTCCTTTTACAATCCACGGAGCAGGAGGAACAGAGGCTGGCGCATCACCAGGCGAGAGGAGCAGCATTTGGCATGCCACCTCAGGTGCCAGGATGTCTTGGACTGGTACTGTTTGTCCATTCATAACCTGAAGGGTCCTGAACCATATTACTCTGTGTCTAAATGAAAGAATGCATACATTCCTTCTGTTTCATTTTGTTTTTGCTCTTCTGTTAAAAATCCTCTGCTGTTCTGGGATTTATTTTTAATTATTGTTTATTGTTTTAACTATAGAGGGTTTTGGAAAATGACGAAAATGCAGATGAAGTGAATGAGGAAGAAGAGATGGAAGAAGATATCCCGAAACGAAAGAACAGGCCCAGAGGACGGGTAGGTTGTGTTAGCCGGGTGGAAGGAGGAAAGTTGTGGGAAACCCCCATTCTCATACTCAAACATTGTTTCTATAGTTATGCATACATAAACACAGAAATTATTGATACCCATGGTATGTGATATGTTGTAAAGTTGTATGATGTACAATTATTCATTCATATAAACCTGCTGTTTCTCTGTGGTATACTCCCTTGTGTTTTAACTCTGATTCTGGTTCAGATCTATTGGTTAAAATAAAGCCATGAAGGAAACTAAATTGCTGGGGCTGTAAAAAGCAAAACAAACAAACAAAAAAATGCACATTTGGGTATCAGTATTTCTGTGCATAGTGTAACTTCCATTATTTAATGCTTGTTTTATCTGCATTTTCAGATGAGCTGGAGCTACATCTTTTCCCTTGGCAGTCTCAGTGCAGGGAAGAGCTGGCTATTGATCAGTGTTCTCTGCATGGTTCTGCAGCTGGAGGCTCTCAATAATCAGATCCCCTGGCAAGAAACCCACACAGCATGAAGGCGGGCAGCTCACCTCCCATTCTTCATCCTGTCTGGCTGTTCTGGCCCTCCCTGCTCTCTGGAGTGAACTGCTGGAGGCTCTCAGGACTGAACACCAGCCTCTGCAAGCCTCCAATAGCAGATTTACAGCAGGGAGTTCTTTACATTAGCCAAATGTTCACAGATCCCTCTACACAGAGCCAGCATTCATCAATATTCTCCTAGCAAATAGCCTGTATTGATGGAGGGGGGGCAGAAATAAGGCCACCTACGATCCACTGCATTGTAAAGTGCTGCAGGCAGAGCAGGGGGGAGCTGACTGAAAGCACCATGCTAAGGTAAAAGAGGGAGGAGAATCCAAGGCTGAAAAGTATAAAAAAACTACTGGCTTATTTTCATGCTTCCAAATCACTGAAATCTTCTCTTTGACCTCTATCTGCTCCTCCTGCCCTGTCTCTCTTACTGCAGGTGCCTCAGGCTGCCATCAGCTCAGAGGCTGCCCCCATACTTCACAGAATAAAGGACAAATTACATGTGATGGCAGCAAACCTGCATCTTTCACATGCAAGGTTAGGGAGGGGTGGGTGCTATTTAAAGAGACAGAGGTGTGTGTGCTGAACCCCCCTCCCCATTGCTGCTCTTACTCTCACAGTCCACCTCTGCAAACACTTTCCTTTCAATTGAGCTCCAACACTGTTCTGACTGGTTGGGAGGAAGGGCTCCATAGAGGAAGCTGCAGATTGGGGGGAGGGGTTGCTAAAGCTGGGGGAGGGTGCGCTTAATGCTTTTTCCATGAACTGTGTTTCCATGGGGGAAAAGATACGGATTCCTCTGGCTGCTGATTCGCAGTCTCCCCTCCACTGCTGCATTTCAGGTTTGTTTTTTAAACCCAACTACATTGGGTGACTGCCCCTGTAGCTCCTGCAGCTCTTCTAGTTTAGTCCTGTGGGCTAATACATGCCTACAGAGCACCTTTTGATATATAGAATGGAAGCATTTTTCTTTTCTAGGTTCAAGTATTAACACTAGCAAAGAGTTAGAATATGCCAAAGTTTGAATGGCCTGGATTGCTTGAATAGTAACCCATTTTTGCCCAGCCCACAGGTGTACACATTTGGTTCCTTTTGTGTATGTGCAACGTTGGGCAGAAATGCTTAATCCAGCATTGCCTGTATGCCAAAGAATAAACTTAGTACCATAGGTACATTATTTACATAATGCCATCAGTATGACCCCGATACAGTTCTGTTCTCAGTCATGTCCTTCATGCACTATTTTAAACTGGGGGGAAGCTTCAGTTGAAAGTGCCCAGCCCTTTGTCACTGCCATTTCATCCCTTCCCCACCACTATTAAGCCCCTAAGTCATAAATTACCAGGTTGTATTATGCATTTATTGTAATATTTAGCACATTATGGCTGCAATCCTAACCACACTTTCCTGAGAGTTAAGCCCTATTAAACAAAATCGGACTTACTTCTGAGTAGACCTGGTTAGGATTGTGCCCTAAATGTAACTTTAGTGGCTCTAAAGCTCTGATGTTACAGGTTAGTGACACCCTTTCCCCAACTAGGATTGATAAAAACTATACAATTGTACAAATCATCTCATATTTTTTCCTAGAATGAATAGTTTTTCCTTCCCTGCTCCATCCATTTTATGGACACGATTCAGATTTTCAGTAGTAATCTAGAGCCATAAATCTAGAATTTGGATGTACAAATGTTTCGCTCTTTGCAAAGCGCAAGTGAGGGAATCAAAGGCACTACTACAGAAATAATGCAGAGGAACTAATGTGCTGGTCATTCCAAATTTGTGCACGTCCCTTCCTTTCCAACAGCATGACTTTATTTTTAATCTTGGGCCCTTCATCTGTCCTTCTGGCAAGCATCCCTGTTTGGCTCCATTTGAGTTCTCCAAGGCTGCTCCGCTGAAGCTTTTCGGCTATATACATCAATTCCTTGCTTTATAACGGCAGGAGGCGGAAGGCAGCCGTGGATGACTGAATGCCACACACTGAAGCACTGACAGCAAGCACGTGGCACTCTAGCTTGTGCCTCTGGGGCAGCTGTCTGTTTACCAGCCCCCCTGAGGCCAGCCATGAAATTATGGGAGTGTTGGTAAAGAGATTTGAAGGCCAAGGATATATGGATTCATAGAGACAAATTTAAAGGACTTCATTGTCTGGAAGTAACAGGAAGGGTTATAAGCCTTGAAATCCTAGAGTATCCACTGCACAACCTGATAAACATGTATTTTTGATGTATATTTTGCACATCAGATGATGAAGGTAGGGGCAGTGACAAGTCACTGTTCAGTGTGCATGGTGTACCAACACCCATCACTTTGGAAAGAGGCAAAAATAGCTAGAAATCAATGTGGAAAACTGGAACAATTTCTTAATCATTATTTTTTAGAATATTTATACTCTACCTTTCAACCAAAAAGCTCTAAAGTTGTTTCCTTAGGAAAGGGAATAGGAGAAGATGGTTCCCTATTCCATAGGGGTTCACACAGTTTAAAATGAAGCCAATGAGAGACATCAGCACCAGCCACTAGGAGAAACACTGTTCTTAAATTGCCAGGGACTGTTGCTCTCCCCCTGCTAAATATGAGAGAGCCACCACTCTAAAAGATGCCTCTGTCCAATTAGGTGGGGTGCTAACGTATTTAAGTTTCATGGGTTTTTTTAAGGCTCCCACACTGATATTTTTAAGTCATGCTGCTTTTAAAGGGAGAAGGTTAAGCACATGCTTAACTCTCTTCCATTGAAATAATGAACATTCTTCTCTTGGACTCCGCCCATCACAGTATTAATTACACAGGTCTACAAAATTGAGGGTCAGGAAAGTTTTCCCCAAACTTTATGGTGGTTTGATATGAATTTGGGATGCCGATTCCAAAAATGGCATCCATTTTGCCCTATCACGTCTAGTTTTGGAGATACAGTATAGCCTCATTAGTGAATGATTCAAGTAGCTTCCTCATGAGGAAGCCATGGTGTAGGCTTCCTTATGAGGAAGCTGCTTGAACCATTCACTAATGAGGCTATATCTCCAAACTAGACGTGATAGGGCAAAACGGATGCCATTTTTGAAATCGGCACCCCAAATACACCCAGGAATTGGTGTAATGTTTAAGGAAGCAAAATGTTGTTGGCCTATGTTATTTATATAGTACTTTCTGTGCAAAGTGCTTAACAATTATTTTGTTTGTTATATAAGCCCTTTTCAGAGTAACTTACATCACTTTCCCACTTCCACTTTTTTTTTTAAACTGTTAGTAAGGATTATATTTGTGACTCTTATAAACAAAAAACAAAACAAAACACAACTCCCTGCTTGAATTTGTGGACATGGCATAGAGACAGAGGCCTGTTTGCAAGAGATGAAGCTATCAATGTGTGGCTCATACATAAAAGCAACCTGCTCCTCACTGTTCAGTCATAGACATGTTCACTCAAAAGTAAGTCACTTTTCTCTTTGTAGAGTTTGGAATTATTTGTGTTTGCCACAGAGGTGCCCCCCCCGCCCGCTCCTATTACATCCTCTTAAAGGAGTGAGTGGGGTAATGTGGGAAGAAGAATGCTGGGGATGCTGTGCTTTGAAAAGAGATACCCTTGCTGTAAGATACAGATAGCACTGAAGTGGAAATGTCTGTCCTGTAAGATTCAGATTGGAGGGAAGTGTGAAATTGTTTGAAGTAGATGGAGAAGTCAGAGAACTGCTCGGCCAGAGGAAAAAAGCTGACAAACTAGACGCCAGTGGGGAAAGTTTTGTCTGGGAATCAAAAGGGAGTAACCTACCAGGTGGCCGTTTTTCTGATGAGCAGGGGGGCTGCAAGGGCAGGGACTGGATGCTGCCAATTGGGAGTTATGCCGGATCCATAGGAAGGAACCCTCCTTTTAGAGCCCCAATTCTAGGTGGAGGAACATAGAAAAGCTTTTAAAAACTTTTAAATAAATTGTTGGAGAATGTGCTTATTGGTTGACCAGAAGAAATTGGGCCACCTGGAGGAACTGTTGGAAGGTTTGAGTAAAATACCTGATGATCCAGTGATCCCCAACCTTCTGCCTGTAGCTAGAGCCATAGTGGTAGAGAGGTGCAGGCAAGAAGACGCCAGGGGGACACACTCAGTGGTTTGTAGAGTGGACAAAGTTGAAAGGAGGTGGGGTTCAGGTGCATTAGCTGGGGAACTGTAAGTTACAATCCCATTGCCTGGGAGACACTGGATGCCCTTGGCCCTTTGAAGGCCAAGGGCATCCAGACATAACTTTCAGTGCTGTTAAAGACTTTGGATGCAATCCTACCCTGCGCTGGAACAGTCAAGAGGCTTGCGCTGTATCCAGTGCAGGATAGGGGCCCAAGGCAGCTCAGCCAGAGGCAAGGGGAAACTTTTCCCCTTACCCCTGGGTAAGGCACCCTGGCCCCAATGTGTCTCCGTGGACTTGCGCCACCTCAGGAGCTGGCGCAAGTCCAAGGAGAGCAGAGCGGCTTCAAGCCCCGGGAACAGGGGTTTGGATCCGGCATAACTGCCGGATCCCAGCCCTGCCTCCTGCTCACCATCTGCCCGCCCCAGGACCACCCACTGCTCACCCTCCCCCCACCCAGGAATGCCTCCCTCCCACCCATCTCAGAGCCTTGTGTTGGCCCAGTCCAGCTGACACAAGGCTCATGGAGTAAGCTGCCAAGAAGGCTGGATTCAGCCTTCCATGTGCCGATGTGGCTTACTCCTGAGGAGGCACAAATGTGCTTTATGGCACATGTTTTACTCTCCTGGGCTGGTGCAAGGGACTTGCGCCAGCCCAACTCATTCTCAGGATTGGGCCCTTTGTAAATCTTCTAGACTTTAAAGATAACTTTTAGTTAACTACATATTAAGATTTTTTAATATTAGTAAAACTCCTTTCCAAGCAAATTTAAGTATTGATTTAAAGGATAAGCAGCTGAGGGTGCAATCCAAACTTGTGCTGGAACAGGCAAGCCAGGAGGCTTGCACTGTATCCAGCGCAGGATTGTGGCCAGAAGCAGCTTAGCCAGAGGCAAGGGGAAAGTTTTCCCCTTACCCCTGGGTAAGGGCTGCTGGTGCCTATGGGTCTCCTCGGACTTGCGCCACTTCTTGAGGTGGCACAAGTCCGAGGGCAGCAGAGTGGCTTGAAGTCGCTCCAAACTCCCCGGGAACGAGGTTTGGGATCCGGCATAACTGCCAGATCCCAGCCCCGCCTCCTGCTCCCCATCTGCCTGCTCCTGGGCTGCCCATCACCCTCCCTCCCCCCACCCAGGAACGCCTCCCTCCTTGCTGCCCCCCACGCCTACCTTTCGTCCATGTGTTGGCTCATCTAAGCTGACGCAAGGAGCTGGGCGAAGCTGCCGCAAAGGCTTCCATCAGCCTCCACAGGCCGGCACTTCTTGGAGCACTGGCCTGGCTTCCTCCCAAGGAGGCGCAAACGTGCTTTATGGCATGTTTGTGACCTTCCCAGGCCAACCCAAGGGACTTGGGCCGGCATAGGGTGCAGTTTGGATTGCACCCTAAAGGTACAATCCTAACCAACTTTCCAGCAGCGGAGTAAGGGCAACTTTCCAGCAGTGAAGCAAAGGCGAGGTAAAGAAATAAACATTCCCCTACCTTGAGGACGCTTCCATGACTGCCACCCAACTGCAGGATGCAGCACATGCCCCATTGGCACAGCTATGTCAATGCTGGAAAGTTGGTTAGGATTTGGGCCTAAGACACTCAAGCCTTTGTGGAGTCCTGTGGTTCCCCTCCAAAATAACCTAAAAAGTCAAGTGGCAGCCAATTATTCATGTAATATACACTATGGACATCACAGTAAAAGCAACCTAAACATCTCAGGTTGCCCACATTTGTTTATTATTTATTTAGAACACATGAACAAAAAGATCTTATGCCAATCATAAGCTTTGCTCTATGACAGAGATTTTCAACGTTTTCCAGCTCAGGGCTGGAAACACTAACAAGTTACTAAAATTGTTGAGGCTCACTACCGGTTTTTTTATTACATTAATTAGTACATTACAATTAATAAGTTCAATTAATTAATTAAATCCAATTGAAATGAATGGGCTTTAAGCAGCCTGTGTGCAATATTGCAAGTGTTGAGGCAGGTTGCATCCAGGAGGTCTTCTGAGCAGCACTATCTTTAAAGCTAAGCAGGTTTAAAACTGTGTTCCTCTTAGTGTTTCCAGAACCACAATGTGCTCCAACAACAATCTCCTCCCAGTGGGAGTTTCCCATCCCCCCAGGAAGTGCTCCCATGGCCTGTGTTACTCCCTGCCCCTTTCCTTTCATCATGTTTATAACTCCACCACATTTACTGAGCACACGCTGCTGATCAGCTCTTTGGCAGCTGAACTGAAGAAGCAAATACTTTCATTTTTACCATCCCCCCAATAACTCATTACCAAATGAAACCTGCACCCCACCTGACAAGTGGTCACAACAGCAAGAAGTGGGGGGACGGGACAAAAACTCCAACTGGTTTTCTCAACTCAGCTTCACTGGCAACCAAAGAGAAAGGCAATAAAGCGGGGAGGGGGGGGAGGAAGCTGTTGCTCTTTCAGAAGCAGTTTTTTTTTCCTTATAAAGATATCGAGGAAATTGCAAGGAAAACGCAAATCAGCAAGAAAGGCTGACAGCCCAGAACAGCCACTTCAGGTTTGGGGAGAAGAAAAGCTTCTTTGCAGCTCTAGGAAGTAGCTCCTGCTGAAAATCCCATATGACCCCTCCCTCCCCATTGGAGAGGGGATGAGGAGGGGGAATAGTTCTCAAGCCCAAGAACTTGGCTTGGAGTTGGTGAGTGAGATGCCTTTGCCAAAGCCGTGGCTCTGAGCCTGCAGTCCCTCTGCATTCACACTTGCGTAAACGAGTGGAAAAGGCACCTCACTAACCCCCTTTGAGCGGAGTTCTTAGGCTCGAGAACTACAGTTTCCATCAGATTCACCTCCATGATGCAGCCTCATTCACAGAATGGAGGTGCTGGGCGCTCCCATTTGTTTTCAGCTGACCGAGAGAAAGTAGTTGCCAGAGCTTGATGGGCAAGTCTTTCAAACCCCAGCAGCATGTTGTCCATCTCCTCTGACCCCGTGGCACTGTGGGTGAAAACTGCTGCACTATGAAATAGGTCAAATCCTATAAGATTTATCAAGGAGATCTCTGTGGTTCTGTACCAGAGAGAGCAGCAGAGTTCATGATTTAACATGAGTCATTTTTATCAACCACTCTGAATTTATCGTAGATAATGAAGAGTCAATGTGATACTAACGAGGGCAAAATGGTCAATTCAGTCTTAGGCCAGGCATAGGCTGTGCAGCATGGCCTTTCCCAGTTTGAAGAGACACTTTGCCAACAGTCTGAGGCTAAGAGGCAAAGAAGGAAGGCCCATAGCCAGGGAGACAGACCAGGGACAGACTGCACTTGCTCCCGGTGTGGAAGGGATTGTCACTCCCGGATTGGCCTTTTCAGCCACACTAGACGCTGTGCCAGAACCACCTTTCAGAGCGCGATACCATAGTCTTTCGAGACTGAAGGTTGCCAATACAATACTAACTTAAGTGCCTTTTCAACAAATAACTTACATTCAGTCAGATCTTCTGATTTGCAAAACAGTAGTTGTCATCTGCTTGAACAATAGCTGAATCTTACAGGCAAAGCAGAAGCCTGATTTAGTTAGACCAGTGCTCTCCAGTCTCCAGCATGTGGACTGGATCTGGTGCCTGCTGAATCTCTCTTCTGCATGATCAGTGCTTACTGTTCCACGGGGGAGCCTCTCCTTCACATCGCAGAGTGCCCCTGACTTTCACACTCGCTTCACACTTCCAGGGTCTTTTGCCCCAGCTGGTTTTGCGCCCAAATTTCTGGGTATGTGCACCTGGCCGACACAATGGTTGGGGGCAAACTGCTGCACCAACGAGTGGCCCCCACGTGGAACGATAAGCGCTGTCTGTACCAGAGACTGGTTTCCTGAGTTAGACTATAAGAACTACAGGTGCTGCTTCCTGACTTTCAGAGCCATCTGTTCTTCCACCTTTTCCCCTCCTTATTCCCATACTCTCTTTCTCCAGAACCCCAACACTTCCACAATCTCTCCTGCCAAATTTGCCCCTTCTCTTTCTCCTTGTAAGGGCTTCTTTTCCAGTCACTCCAAACATTTATATAAATAAAATCCCCCAAAATCCCTCATTGGACAAGTACCTGCTGAATGATGTTATCCCCAGTAGCTGGTGTGGATACAATCTAAGTATCCATTCTACAAGTCTTTAGTATTTGTAGTTGATCCTTGTTAGCATATCTGGTGGAGAGTGATGCTGAACTGCAGTCTTCCCAATACAGCAAAAACACACCACTGAAATTACGCAGTCAAGAGCATTATGGATGCACCAGCCAACACTCTTCAGATAATGTTTGTGGCTTACATGGTAGCACTGTCTTCTTGCAGGGTGAATTTCAGTAATGTTATATGATAAGTAGCATTAGATTGACTGTACGTAGGATTGGTCTCACTGTTTTGTCTCACTCTTAATTTAGCCCCATTTTATGAATATCAGCTCTCACTAACAAAACCTTTACAGGTGACAAAACAAGAATTTTGGTATATAATTTATCACCTGCATGTTCCTTTTCCTTAACCGTATTCTTTTCAACATTCCTGAACAATATTAGAAGGTCATATATTCTGCCCTGGTGTAATGTTCGTGGAGGTCGGCTGAGAATACTCAAAGCAGATAATGTTTGCAGGGAAAGCAGAGAAGTAGTTGTTGAATTAACATCTTGCTCTTCATTACAGGCTCGGGGCTCAGGAGGTGGCAGGCGAAGAAATGATGTTTCCTCTATGGATGACCATGATAAACCTTATGTTTGTGACAGTAAGTACTGTCTAATCTTTTTCAACCTTGTTCAACTACCTCATAAGCAATCCCAACATAATCTGAAACCCCCAGCAAGAGCCCACATTTCTCGGAGCTGTAATCTCTCTCTAAATTTCTGCTTCTCTTTCTCCTCTTGTGACTTTCTATTCTTTCATCTCTTTTTTTGATCCCATGAGTGACACCCTGTTTTTCTTGTTCAGATAGGGCCAAACTAAATGTTAAATGAGGGATTCATGTAACAATCTCTTGATGTCTGTTTTTTTTAAAAGAGGAGAAACGCATGCACTATGGAAGAATATATGGCAGGGAATGGTGGGTTAGGAGTGGCTGTAAAACTTTCTCCTCTGGCCATATTTTCTACTCAAAATTATTCCACCAAGTTGTTTTTCCACCTGTGGGGGAAATGAAGAAGAACTAATTCGTGAAGCTGCTCTGCTCTCCTCGGACTTGTGCTACCTCAGGAGTGGCAGAAGGGAGCAGAATTTTGAGCAGAAGGGAGAAAGGGATTAAAGTGCCCCCTTTCTCCCTTCAATTCCTGTGCTCCGATGCCTGCTGAGCAAAGGTCCAAAGGGCATTGGGGCAAAGGTGCCTTACCTGGAGGTAAGGGGAAAAGGTTCCCCTTGCCTCTGGCTGAGCCGCCTTGGGTCCCTATTCTGCTCTGGATACAGCACAAGCCTCTTGGCTTGCCTGTTCCAGCTCAGGGTAGGATTGTGCCTTTAAACATTTTTAAAGTTAAGGGGCTAATCTCACACTATTTATCCATCTCTGATATCATATAAATTAAATGAGAACTGTCATCTAAGTGGTGTGACTATCGGCTGCCACGATGTAGCATGCAGCTATATGCAGCTTCTAGCATGCAACTGTGCCAATGTAGCACAGCCTGCTACAGCCTGCAGGAGGTAAATAAACATATTTTTTACTTACCTACTGTAGACTACCTGATCGTCTATGGGCCTCCTTGGACTTGTACCAGTCATTTTCCTGGCACAAGGCCGAGGAGAGCCAGGGGGCATGTCAGATTGGAAATGAGGGGTAGAATTCAGCTAAAGTTGCTTCTGCCAGCTCCATCCCCTCCCACCCTCAATATGTCCTGCCCTCCCAGTCCATGTTACCAGCCTACCTGTCCTGGCACCATCTGGGGTCTGTGGTGGTGGGAGATCTGCTGCTATGACCACCTTCTGGCTGTCTGGCCTGGCATAACAAATGTTATGTTACAGAGTAGGCAGGCACATTCACTTTCAAAATGAATGGGAAAAGTGGAAATGAATGAAATACAATCAAATGAATCAGGCTAGCCCTTTAGGCATCTGTTCTGGGCTGTGTCCTGCTATTGGGCTTAATATCTGCCCTAATTAGTTAAACTTAGCACATCCATGATGTTTTTGTCGGTAGCTGTGTATAAATTAAATTGGTAATACTATGTATATATTCTACACCTGTCGGGCCTTACTTTCAGCTGGTCTAGTATTGTAACATATATATGTCATGCAAATGTGTTATAACATGTTAATGTTTTAAAGTATATCTAGACTGGAACTTTGATCATTGTGCATTATCAGCCACACTTCCCAGCTGTTCATTCTTTACATATACTCGGGCAAGTCAATTTGCCCCACCAGGTTTTTTTAAAAAAAAAAGTTCAGTCTGTTTCTTAATTCAGCCATTATTGTATCCAGTTATATTACACATTAAAAATGAAGGTCACTACTTTAAAAATATTTTGCTGAATTCTCAAATTGACAAGGTATACATTACAATAGCTTTCCCTTAAGAGTCATTTTGATTGTTCAGAATGTTTTCTGCCCAGTTTTGTGCATTCTCTAGCAAGATTAATATTTCAGACTTCAAACAAACTGTTGCTTGGACACAGAATGATCATTGACCTTTATTCTTAGTTTCCTATGTTTAACGTGGTGTTGACTTACTAATTGTTACCCTTGTTGGATATAGTATAACCTGGCTCATTTACCCTGAGTGCAGACAGTGTAATTTTGCATGTCACCAGAGCTGCATTTGGTGTGGATGGCAGGCAGCATTGCAGGATCAGCTTGTTTGGCATGAGCAGGTAGTTGCCATTAACTAAGAAACAAGTGGCCATTAGGTGCAGAATTGACTTGTGTAAGGGATCCAGCATTAAGTTCCATTGACAGCTATATAATGTGTGCTTGTGAGAGAATTACAGAGAAATGGTCTCTAAAGAGCATGTGAGCACCAGAATGAAGATCAAGACGTGATCATTTTAATCTAAGCACAAATCATTATGCTAGACAAAACATTTAACCTTTTTCTTGGCTTTAGTTTCCTCATTGGGAAATTGGGTGATATGTTTTTATTTTGGCTTACTATGTACTACCATGAAACTGGTTTCCCACCCAGTATTTAAAACTAGTAAAGTCTATTAGCTGCCAGAGGTCACAATTTTCTGGGCATTTTCTCATTAACATGAGAAATGAGATTGGTTATCACAGCAGTAGGTTCAGCCTCGACCTTATCAGAGGAGCATCTAGGTTTAAAATGAGGTACCTTGGGGCTGATTCTCGAAGTTCTGTATGCAAGTATGTGTTCCCAAGTGCAAAATGCATAAGTCTTTTTTAAAATACACAGAAGCTGAGCTCAGTCCTTTCCTATGTGTCACTTCTAAGTGTACAATATTGCTTACATAACAATTGACATAAGGTGCAAGTGTTTTGTTTTTGGTTGTCGTACAAAATGTACAAAATGTAAATTGAAATCTGTCCCTTACTGTAGAGAATCAGTTTTCTGGTTTTAAAAAATGCAAATGAAAGTGTAGATGCCCAGCAAAAAGAAGTACCAGTGAGGAGACACGTAAGACCACTTTTGTTGTTACTGATGTGTTGTTCATTTTTTTCTGCTCTTTCATTATGTTTCCTGTGCTACAGTTTGTGGCAAGCGCTATAAAAACAGACCAGGATTGAGCTACCATTATGCTCACACTCACCTTGCCAGTGAGGAGGGGGATGATGCTAGAGAGCAGGAGACACGCTCCCCCCCTGTCCACAGAAATGAAAATCACAAACGTGAGTAGAATGTGTATTTTTCCTCCCCAGTTTCACAGTCCCTTTCCCAGAATGGTCCAATCCCCCTTCAATCCTTCCTCTCTTAGCTTCATCCTTGCATTTCAGCAGTTGCTACAATTATGTTGCTCCTCTGTGAATTATTGGGACCTGGGCTTTTAGTGGAGTTAATCAACTGCAGCTTTTCCAGGTGCTGAGCTCAGCTAGTCAAAAAATTCAGCTCAAACCTCACATTAACTCTGCAGCAGGTCACTTTTCATCACTGCTCCCATGGGGTGAGCATGTTGAGGGAAGACGAGGAAAGAGGGAACCCAATCTACTGATTGTCAAGTAGTCACAGGGTGGTTAGTCCAGAGAACAACAAAACATTTTTAAAAATGGTTTTCTTCTGCTTTTTTCCTCTTTCTTCTTGCCTTACAAAATTTACTGTACGTCCCCATCACCTTTCTAAATCCTAAACCTAACATGTGAAATTATCTTGGTAAGTATCGGGGAGAGTGGCAAGTAGGGGACAAAGATCTAGGATCAAGACAAGATCTAGTCATAGTAAATCTAGTGATATTTTCTGACCCTTTCTGAGAGCTTCAGGGTGTTTCAGAAGGTAATGATACTCCTTCTGCTTAATTATAAAATCACAAAAATGGGAACTGAAGAGATGATGATTATTCTAGTGTACTCAAGACACTGTGCACGCTTACTGCACAATTCGAATAGGCAACCCAATCCTGAGCTGCCAGGCGCACGAGGCTGCCATGGCACCAAAATGGCTACCGTGGCATCCAATGCGTGCCGGGTAGCCCGCAGCAGCTCCTCAGGGGAAGGGAAGTAGCCCTACAATGAGGCAGCTCTTGATTCTGCAAACATGAGGTCTGACACAGGGCTCAGGATCCAGTGGAGCTAAGCTCCCCGGTCCTGCCCTGCTCCTTCCCCTGCCACACCTCTTCCCTGCCCTCCACCCACCCTACCCCCACCTTCCCCTGCCCTGGAATGCCTTCCCCGCCTCCCTCCGCCCCACTCACCTCTCCACCTCCTGGTAGTCTGGGTGAGTGTCGGGCAATGGAATGCGGGCCCAGTGCTAGAGCTGGCCCAGCACAAGCTCACACTGGGCTAGCTCCAGCACTGGGCCTGTAGTAAAGCTTGCAAACATGCCTTATGGCATGTTTCTGACAGTGCGCACTGGTGGTAAGCCAGCACGCTGGGCTCTGGATTGGGCCCTAAATTCTCCCCAGCTGATGCAGCTGCACCAGTGAAACGAGCACTATATCTTGTAGGTGACAGTATGGAGGCCTCCTTGAGATAATGAATCTTTTGTTCCTTTACGCCAGGGCAAGCCTCTGCTGCCCCAATGGATCTCCTGACAGATCTAAACCAGTTCTTTTCTGGCGCAAGTCCAAGGAGAGTAAGGGAGAGGGATGGGAACAAGGTTAGAATCTGGCACACACCAGTGCTGCTGAGTTGCATCCCCCCTCGCATTCTGTCTCCCGCCCATCCCATCCCTGCCCAGAAACTCCCTCATTCCTCCCCCTGCCCTGTTTCACCCACCCCTGCCACTCCCTGCCCCCTCCACTGGCTTACTTCCCTGCCAAAGATATGGCCAGCAGCATCAGCAGGCCTCCAGCACTGGCACTGTTTGCTTAGCACACCCATAATGGTGCAGCCTAGACTGGGCTGTTAGTGCCTATCCTTGTTTTAATCAGCACTCTTTCTTTAAACATAGTGAGAAGCTAGAGTCATTTTAATGTGCATTGTGTAACCTTTATTGGGGAAAATGCTGTAATAAATCATTACTTCCGTAGAATTTATTATAAATCCTATGGAAGTGGTACTGAGAGTTAGATAAAATCTTTGTTCAAAAAGATTTTTACTATTAATATTGGGAATCAATGTGGAAATACCACAGTATGTTTCCCTTTAAAACAAAAGCAGGATAAACTACAGTAGCTTCTGTGTGATGTTCAATTTCTTATGAAGCATTGGTTACTAGTCTCTCCTAGAAGCAGAGTGCTAAACTGGATGGATTGACTTTTGAATTGCATTTAATCACAGGGATGTAAGATGATCCCTGCTGGACTTGACCAGGTGGGCTGTCTATTTTTAAAGAAGCCAATGTGTGTTTATTCTCTTGGTCATCCATCTATCACCTTACTGGTCTCTGGTTGCAATGATTTAAAACCTGCTTCAGGCCTGGGGAGACCCAGGAGGACAACGACAACACGTTGCTGTTGTTACCTGAGCCAGTTTTCCCCTTGCATACTGGAAGTGTACAGAACAATTTTTCCCAGTTCTTGGTCCAGGTTCAGGACTTTAAAATATATGTATGTCTTCCAGAGTGTAAAGGCACTTTTAAACCACCTCTGCTCCACCTCTGAGAATTGAGTATCAAGAGGGATGTGTCTTTGCTGACGTCCAGAAAGATTTGGGTGTGTCCTTCTCTCTGTGTCAGCCATCTTACTTTGAGCAATTGCACAAAAGAAAATGCACTGAAGTCTATCAGACGAAATAGCAGGGTGCATCTCAGGCTAGTGCTTGCTTGTGCCATTGCCATGATGTAGGCAGGATGGCTTTGAGAGAAGCTGCTTGTCCTTCACCCTCTCTTATCCTAAGCTAGGCAGTGGCTTAAAGCCGTATTAAGTCCTTAACATTTGTTAATCGCCTTGAGATTTAGATACTCAAGCGGAAATTATTTTTGTTTCTTTTCAAAGAACCTGTTGCTGGTTAGGATGGGAAGGGAGGTGGTCACAGCAATAGAGCTGTGCACCTGAATTTTGGTGGTTCACCAAAGGGTAATGAAAAGATCAGATAACTAATTGCCTCGAGCTCCAAGGCTATTTAAAAATCAAATACTATAACTGCTAATTACCCTCCAAAGAACCAAGCTCCTTCCGTTTGCAAGCATGTGTAAATGTAAGGAGATAAATGTTTGAGGGTCTTTTTCTGATTATTATTACATATAAATAAATAAATTAAATGTTATTTCTTTCTAGACCTCCCTTTTTATAAAGTCTGGTAAAGCTAGATGGGTCCCAATAGAGCAGGGGTGCCCAAACCCCAGCCCTGGGGCCACTTGCGGCCCTCAAGGCCTCTCAATGCGGCCCTCAGGGAGCTTCTAGTCTCCAATGAGCCTCTGGCCCTCCGGAGATTTGTTGGAGCTCACACTGGCCCAACGCAACTGCTGTCAGTGTGAGGGCAACTGTTTGACTTCTTGTGTGAGCTGTGGGATGAGGGTTCCCTCCACTGCTTGCTGTTTCACATCTGTGATACAGTAGCGGCAGCAAAGGAAAGGCCAGCCTTGCTTTGTGCAAGGTCTTTTATAGGCCTTGAGCTATTGCAAAACCTTCATTCATTCATATAAGTTCATCTTTTATATATTCATTTATGCAAACTTATGCAAATTTATTCAAATTTTAAATGTAAATTAATTCTTTTTTTTCCCCGGCCCCCGACACAGTGTCAGAGAGACGATGTGGCCCTCCTGCCAAATACTTTGGACACCCCTGCAATAGAGTGTCATTTAAAAGAGTGGATCCCAGTGCTAAGTAGTTTGGGAACCACTATTCTATTGAAAGGGGATCAAGACTTATGAATGGTAGCAAATCTCTACCAGAATTGCTACAGGCAGTCTGTGAGTGGATATTTTGCCATTGCATTGTCCTCATGGGCTGGCCAGAAGGCCATATAGTCTGGTTGGTCAGCAAGTGCATCTACTCAAGCACCAAGAGCATATACCGCCTGTTTTCCATTGAAATCTTAACAATATAATTACAATTTTAAAAATAGGCTGCAATTATATACACATTTATTTGGGACTAACCCCCTAATTAACATAGTGGGATTTACTTCTGGGTAAACATATAAAATATTGCATGTCAATAACTTAAATCAAGGGTGTCAAACATAAGGCCCACAGGCCAGATATGGCCCATGACAGCTCTTTGTCCTGCCCTTGGGATAACTGGACTCTGCCAGCACCACAATCAACTGCTCTCAATCAACTGAACTGGGAAGTGACACATTGGCAGAAGCGGCACTACTGAACTGAACCCATCTGATAATTAGGCTCTCCCAGCGCAATAATTAGGCTCTCCTGTATTTTGAAAATGATCAAGTTTTGCACATTTTCTCTTTGTCATTTGCAGTTAATGAGTTCCAGAGGGGAAAAAAGTGCTTATTTCTGGTCATCACCTGCTTTGACATCACTTCCTACTTAATGACATAACTTCCGGTCCTTAGCAGGTGATATGAATGCTGTTCGGCCTACCACATGAAAGTAGTTTGCCACCCCTGACTTAAATCAAAACCAGTAGTAAACCTGGGAGAAAAGAGAACTCTGTATTGTGTCCCGAGCTTCACTTCTGCTTTCTTTGCCCAGAATGCTATAAATCCGAACTTGTTGCCTCATGGTCCAAACCTATCATGGACGAGGTCAGCGCATGCAGGGCTTTATGTCAGCAGGCTGGATTTTACCTCCCTTTTCCACAGGCTTCCCTCCCCCTTTCCATTGCTGGCATAGGTCCTAGGAGACCCATTGTGGATTGGGAGGCTTACAGGAGCATAAGGCAGAGGTTCTCAAACTGGGGCGCCTGAGGACCTTCTGCCCATAGCACTTTAAGGGGTGGGGAGGGGGGAATGGAGTGACACAATCTCCAGGATCGTTCCACTCTTGAGGGGCGGGACAGCAGGGGCTGTCTTTTACTTGCAAGAAGCTGCAGCAGACTCCCGGGGTGGCGGCAAGGACAAAAAGTATTTCCCTGGCGGAGGCGTTGGCGTTCCTCACCAATGGGATTGTACCTCGCTGCTGCTGGAGGCAGGCCAACGAAAAGGTGGGCGGAGCTCCACAAGCACAGGGATCCGGTCCCCAGACCGTCCCCACCTCGCTGGAGTTCGGTCATCTCTTTTGGAGCTCCTCCTCAGTGATTTCAAAGCGAAGGGAAAATGGTTCTCTTCAGCCTGTCTCAACTCCCCTCCTCAGCGAGTCGGGTCCGTTGAGTTCCGGAGAGAAAGGAGCGTCTTTGCCTGACAGATGCAGCTGAGGCCCGACTCTCTTCACCGCAGAAACATTAATTGCCGCTTTTTTTTCACCATTTCTCTTGCTGTGAGGGAAATTGCTGCTTGGGTTGGCAGCGCCTGGTCTGTGCCTCTCTGAGGTAGTGGCAGGTTTGGGGATCAGCGGCAGACCCATGGAACGACCCGGCGCTAATGCAGTGTTCGGGGCGATCAGGCAATACTCTCCGTGAGCGCCCTGCGCCTGCCCAACGCTCACAAGCATCAGATCTGCTATTACCTTCGCGGGCGCCATTTTTTACCTCAGCAGTTGGTGGCAGGTGGCAGGTTGAGCAACAGAGGCAGACCCCTCCATCAAGGCACTATTGCAGTGTCGGGGCAATTGGGCAGGACTCTCCATGAGCGCCCAGAGCCTACCCAACGCTCACAAGCATCAGGTCTGCTATTACGTCAGTGGGCGCCATTTTTTACCTCAGCAGTTGGGGCTGACAGGGCCTGGTCCGCGCCTCTCTGAGGTGGTGGCAGGTTGAGCAAGAGAGGCAGACCCCTCCATCAAGGCACTATTGCAGTGTCAGGGGCAATTGGGCAGGACTCTCCAGCAGCGTGCCCAGAGCCTGCCTAATGCTCATAAGTATCGGCTCT
The DNA here is from genome assembly GCF_035046505.1 of Tiliqua scincoides. NCBI lineage: Eukaryota > Metazoa > Chordata > Lepidosauria > Squamata > Scincidae > Tiliqua > Tiliqua scincoides. The sequence continues at coordinate 18,117,698 of NC_089821.1, forward strand.
GTTTTTTACCTCAGCTTTTTGGGCTCACAGTGCCTGGTCTGCACCTCTCTGAGGTGGTGGCAGGTTTGAGGAACAGAGGGAGACCAGGCACTATTGCATTGTCAGGGGCAGTCGGGCAGGACTCTCCATCAGCGTGTCCAGAGCCTGCCCAATGCTCACAAACATCACTCTGTTTTTTACCTCAGCAGGCGCCATTTTGTATCTCAGTTGTTTGGGCTGACAGTGCTTGGTCCATGCCTCTCTGAGGTGGCGGCAGTTTTGAGGAACAGAGGCACACCCATCAATCAAGGCATTATTGCAGTGTCAGGGGCAGTCAGGCAGGACTCTCCATCAGCGTGCTCAGAGCCTGCTCACAAGCCCTGGCTGTTTTTTACCCCAGCAGGTGCCATTTTGTATCTCAGCAGGCAACATTTTCCTCACATGTAGTGAGTAACCCAGTAAGAAGTTTGTTTTCCCGCTCTTTTTGCCCAGCCTCTGTTTTTCCCTCATAAACAGTCCAGTGAACAGCCAGATGGTTATTCTTCGGCTGTTCAGTGTGGTAATATAAATATAGCCTAGAGGTGCTAATAAGCTTAAGGGGTCAAGCAGTGGTACTGCTGTAACCCCTATTCCTCCTGTCCTGGGTGCTGTGGCTCAAGGGCTTGGCTGATAACAAGCTAACTTCACAGGGTCTGCTTACTCTCCCTAAACAACTGAAAGACCAAGGTTGGAAAAGGGAAAGCAGCCTCAGGTGTTGAGGAACCCTGTCCCTTCCAGCTCTCCCTCATAGTGTTCAGGCCAATCTGACTCCTCAGATTCAGAGTTGCCCATTCCTTAGTAAAGGACCAAAAATAAAAAAATAATAAAAAAATAAAATGGTGATGATGTGGAGAGTGCGGAAGCTCACATCAATTGAAAAAACCTTTCCAGAGGGAGTTTTTCCAGGATATTTGATATTAAGTCATTGAGCCTTAAAACCTCAGAGTGACAGCCAGTGCTGCAACTCTAACTTCTTTCTCCAGAAAGTCTCTTTCCTCAGGGTCCACTGAGGCCAGCAGAGATGCCTTTTTCCAGAACCCATCCTAAAATGATGGAGATGGAGTGGTCCTCCTCACTGCACTGCTAGTGAGACACCAAACACATGAGTAAGTTTTATTCTCTTCCTAAGGGAATCTTAGATAAACTCAAGGTACCATCAGTTAATGGATGCACCTGTTGCAGCACTGTCTTCTCAGGCCGTGATCCCTTAAGATGGGCAAACATGGCCCTTGTGGCCCATGCAACAAATGCATTGAGGCGTAACTGAAGAGAGCTTTCTAGATTATTTCGTTTGCTCTCAGAGCCTCAGCGCCAATTTGTTTTTCTCCAGAGTCACCAATTTCTGGAAGGAGGAACAACACCTTATCCAAACCAATCAAGGCACTTTGGAAAAGCTATCCTTGCCAACTGCTTTCTCAGCTGACTATTTGTTCTAGAGCTACCACCTCCAGTGTGGTGGCCATAAGAAATTTGGCTGTGCAATCTCAAAGTAGATTACTGGGGACTCTATTCTCCAGATCTAAATTATTTGGCAAGCATTAGACCTTGTTCTCATTGAAACAAGGACAAAAACAGCACTTCCCACAGCTTCCAAGACAGGGAAGACTAAAGCCAACCAGAGCTTTCGCCCCTTTCATCTTGAAAGAAGGAACAGAGAGCCGTCCAAATTCAACCCCAAGTGGCACAAATTTGGGAACTTCCACAGAAAGTTCCAGCATTCCCATTCTTTCAAGGCAGGGAATGAAGCTAGAGACAGGTTGGCATGATGATACGCACAGGGGTTTCTCACCCAAGGTGCAGACTAGGTTTCAGGATTATGTGCGAACCTGGTACGACCACAAGGAAACCAGGGGACAGATTCTGGCAGATCTCAAAATCAAGGGATGCAAATAAACATGCAGCTATCCTAGCAGCCATATACCATCTACCTAGAGGCAGTTCCCTCTGCTGAGAGAGCTACCAGGATTTACTTGGTGCTCTTCCCAGTACTGAAGCGGAATGGAGAGAGGCATGGAATCCTAGATCCAAGGTGGTTGAACTGTTTTTGTAAAATCACAGAAGGTTTCTGAGGTCTCCTACAAATCCTCGCACTTTCAGTACCATACCTTTCCCTTTTGGTTAATGACCTCCCCAAGGGGGTTCACAAAAGTGTTAGTGGTACTATTGGCGCATCTCAGGCAGAGGGGACCTTTTCTTTTCCCTCACCTGGATGACTTTTAAATGAAGGTGTCATCCAGGGAGCAAGCAGAGCTCAACATGCACCAGAGGGTGCTCTGCTTGCAAACTCATGGTTTTGTGATAACCCAGTCAAACAGTTCACTGGTTCCCATCCAGATACTGGAACACCTGGGAGTATTTTTCAATACCCACATTTTCTGTGCCTTTTTGCCAACAGAGAGATGACAGAGGATCACAGACACAATCCTCCAGATTCTCAGTCAGGTAGGCAGATATCATGACGCTGGTCCACCTGCTATGAATGTTGGTTCTGTCACGAGCTGTTCAACTAGACCCAATTCCACACCAGAACTCTTCAGGGATGGCTCTGGTCCCACTCAAGAAGAGAGGAGATGCCACTTCCACTCTCTGATTCCACCACCCCTGAAGAGGGATTTGCAGTGGTGGGTGTACAATGGGCAGCTGTCCAAGGGGTGAGCCTTCAAGACTGGCAACAAATAATCCTGACCACAGATGCCAGCATATTTGGTTGGAGGGCCCAACTGAATGGCAGAGTGAGTCAGGGTCATTATTCCTCTCAGGAGATGTCTCAAAGCATTAGTCTCCTGGAGCTGAGATCTATCTGTCTTGCTCTGTTTTCATCTCAGACCTCATTTCTGCCATTGTCAGTCATGTTCTAGTAAGAACACACACACACACACACACACACACACACACACAGCAAACCACAGTTATCTCTCACAACTTAACACCTAGCAGGAGAGAAGAACATAGAGGCAGACTGCCTACGCAGATGGAGCCTCTCAGAAACAGAGTGCAGGTTGTATCCAGAAACTGAGGATCAGATTTGGGCACCCATAGTAGGTAGTTTGCTACTTGTAATAGTTTGCTACTGCGGAAAACTCGCAACTTAACAAAATCTACTCCAGGGTAAGAGACAAGGGAGTGGAAGTGGTGGATGCAGTATCAAAGCCCTTGGCCTCAGGAGCTCCCAAGTTCTGGTGGCACCAAAGTGTCCAGGTCGGTACCCAAATTATTAAGACAGGAACCTTGGGAGATTCCACTCTGGCCAGACCTACCCTTACAAGGCCCTTTACAATACCCACATCCACACAGATGTGGATGTTGACAGTGTGGAGGTTGAAAAGTTGCAATTGCACCAATTGGGCTTCTCCAATAGGGTTATAAAGCCCAGACTATCCTCTGAGTGCTTGAAATGTGTGTAGGACCACATGGAAAACCTTTAGGGACTGGTGCAGGGATAAGGTTTTCTCTCCTACCTCACCTGATGTGTTTGTTATCTTGGCGTTTCCCCAGGATGGCTTAGTCAAGGAGCTTAGAACTAGTTCGCTACACTGTCGAGTAGCAGCTCTCCAAGGCATCCAAGGGGCATGGGATGGGTCTATCTGCCTTTCAGACCCCCTCCCCAAACATTTTCTCAGAGGGGTAGTGTTACTGAGCATTCCTCCTGTTCATAGGCTTCCAAATTGGGATCTGAACAGGGTCCTGATATCTTTAATGAGTCCTTCCTTCAAGCCTGTGGCCATAGTCCCATGAAGTCCTGTCATACAAAACTGCTTTTGTAGTAGCTATAACATCGGAAAGAAGGGTATCTGAATGGGGGGCCTTATCCATCCTGACTTATGTGTATTCCACACACTGTGGTGCTTAGGATTGACTCATTTTTCTTACCCAAAGTTAATCCAGTTTTTCATTGACTGCAAGAACTAGTTTTACCATCATTTTGTCCCAATCCTAAACATACAAGGGAAAAGGCTTGGCACACACTGTGTGTCAGAAGAGTCCTAAGCTTCCATACTGAACGCACTCATCCATTCAGGAAGACAGATACTCTGTCTGTAACTTACCATGGGCGAGAAGGCGTCCCTGGTAACTCTAGCTAAGTGGCTTAGAGTTCGCATCCCGATTTCTTTAAGCACTACAAGGTAAATCTATCAGCCTTGGCAGAGGTGTCCTTCAGGAAGAAAGTTCTCCAGAGTGTACTGAAGGTGTGAGAGTGAGTGATCTAACTGCCCCCCCCCCGAGGGATACTGCTCTGGTAGATCTCATTGGTGAGGAATGCCCCCGCCTCCACCAGGGAAAACAGGAGTTTGCCTTACCTGGGTAAGTCTTGTTCCTGGTGGAGGCAAGGGGCATTCCTCCCACCACACTTCAGGGGATCACTCCCTCTACTGCATAAACATAGATGCAAGGTGGTATTTAGGGTTTCCTATGACCTATTTCCCTTGTTCAAACCCTTCTGTTTCTGGGGTATTAAACCTATTTATGTGCAAAGCAGTTTTCCAAACAGTACAATTGTGATACAAGTTTATAACCAGTCACAGTAGTGTGTATGAGGATCCTGTCATAGCTCGGCAAGTAGTATCTGGGGACTGGATCCCTGTGCTTGTGGAGCTCCGCCTGCCTTTTTGTTGGCCCTGCCTCCAGCAGCAGCAAGGGACAATCCCATTGGTGAGGAATGCCCCCTGCCTCCACCAAGAACAAGACTTACCCAGGTAAGGCAAACTCCTGTTTTTGCATTCAAATATACCTCCCACCATTGACCAAGGAAGGGATACCAAACAGCCAAAGAAAGAAAGAACTGTGATGTTACATTCCAAACAGCTACCACATGGTGTGAGGAACAAATAGTTCTTCTCCAGCGAGATGGGAACCATCCACAAACTAAACCACTTTTAAAGGGCTGTTAAAATTTCCCCATGCATTTTCTCACATTTTGTCCCATTTTAATCAACATTTATTAGAAAGTTAACTGCAACACCCTTGGTACATTATGTATTTTGAGCTGGTTCAGAGGAGAATGAAGACTGTCCAACCGTGGTAGGGAGAGGCATGTGCATATACAACTTTCCCCAGAGCATACTGTTCCATCCTCACATAGTCCCTAACTACTTTAAAGTAGTCCTTTAACCATGAAATATGGCATGATTTGAGTAATCTGCCCCCATGTAACTGTGAGCATGGAATGGTACCTCTGGTGGAAAGAACAGTGCATACACCCACTCCTCACATGATTGAATGTCCCGTAGCATCCAAGCTGTTCCTTTATGGATGGTTCCACAGACTTGTATGCTTTCCAGGCTAGACAAATAGAGATTGTTCTTTTCATGCTAGCTGCGGGATAGAAGGAACATGGTGACCTTTACAGTGGGAGGTGCCTCAGAGGTGATGAAAATCAGTTGGAGAGGTGGTGACAATTAGAGCAATTCTCAAATCATTTGTGAGGCCACTACAAAGACATACATCTTAGATATTTTATTTGAAACAAGCATAGTGAAATGCAATGTTGGCAGCAGCTGGGGGCGATAAGAAAAATAATATATATTTCTGAATGAATAGGAAATGACTGGACTTTATTTTTATCTAAGTTCCATCTGCCTTGTCCTTTAGTTCTCCCACAGATTTATGCTGCCTGGTATTTCTTGCTTCAGCCCACACCTCTGTCCTGTGTGAAAAATGTGCCGGTCTGTGCAGTGAACCATTCCCTTTGAAACCCACCCCCAATGACTTTCTCCATTTCTCATTAAATGTTGGGAATAAGCCAGCTGGGGGTGGACTCCTCTCCAGCAGGGATTCAATCTCTCATTCTATTAGCACAAGGCACTTCCAGACGTGTATCTTGTATCTGCTGTTTTTGTTGCTCTCCCTTTCCCATTTATTAGGCTTTTTTTTTAATTTCTCATTTCTTGAATCCATCTATTTCTTGCAAACTTGCTTTTTGAACAGAAAAATAAGAGGTCACAAATCAGTTCTTTACACTTGAGAGATGGAGTAATAACAGGTGGCAAGACCAGAGGCTGCCAGAGCCTAGGATTCTGGTTGTCATGGAAACATGTCAGACCTGCAGAGAGATGAGCTCTGTCAGCAGTAGGGGAGAAAAGGAACGTGAGAGAAGCTCAGTGCCACTTACCCTATAGGTTCATACTGTATGTCGGCCATCCCTCCAAGGGATGGGGCTTGAAATATGTGGAATGGTAAAGCCATATTCCAAGCTCGGATTTGAACTGTGAGAGAAGTGAGCTATGGGAGCAGGATGGAGGAGCTCTTGGCCTAGGCCTTGAACAAAGGGTGTTTTTTTTTTCTTCAGTGCCTTCAGTACAAAATGCTTGGCTTGATTTTTGCCTGCTGTCTTCTGTGATTTTTGGCCTGAACTGCCACACAAAGAGCCATGGAGGCCCATAAATAAATAGATTACAAAGGTATCCAGTCAGTTCCAGGCTTTATCAGTATTTGTAAGCATCCGTGCATATTCTCTTTCTTGCCTTAATGTACAAATTTCCTGATTTGTGAGGAGACAGGTGAAATGTCTTTCAGTGTGGCACCTTGAGGCTTAAATAGGATCCAATATCCTAGGTTTAAATCAACATCAGCCTCCCTTCCCACATCACCTCCAGTGAGGCTACAATATTTGAATCTAGAGGTATTAGTTTACAAGGCTGGTGGATGTGGTTGCGCTAGAAAAAAAAATACTGGAGTGGGGAACCAAAGAACATTTTGAGAGGGTGTGCTCTGTTTTATATTCATGAGCTGTTAGGGCACAGAAATGGTGTAGAAGATTTGTTTGCTTATTTAGCAGTCGCAGATCCAGCAAGAATGAGAGAAATTCTTGAGTCACTCTTCCACACAAGAAACACATACCCTAGTACAGGGGTGTCCAAAGTTTTTGGCAGGAGGACCACATCATCTCTCTGACACTACTTCGGGGGCCGGGGAAAGAAAGAATTAATTTACATTTAAAATTTGAATAAATTTACAAAAGTTTACATAAATGAATATATTAAAGATGAACTTATATGAATGAATGAAGGTTTTGCAATAGCTCAAGGCCTATAAAAGGCCTTGCACAAAGCAAGGCTGGCCTTTCCTTTGCTGCTACTACTGCATCACAGACATGAAACAGCAAGCAGTGGAGGAAGCCCTCGTCCCACAGCTCACACAAAGAGGTCAAACAGTTGCCTTTACGCTGAGAGCAGTTGTGTCGGGCCAGTGTGGGCTGCAACAAATCTCTGGAGGGCCAGAGGCTCATGGGAGACTGGTGGCTCCCTGAGGGCTGCATTGAGAGGCCTCGAGGGCCGCATGTGGCCCCAGGGCTGGGGTTTGGGCACCCCTGCCCTAGTATCTGCCTGCATAGCACAAGGAATTGCCTCATGATGTCTTTTTTCGTTTTTAACGTAAATCAAAGTAGAGCAAAGTTGTACTGGAGCTGAGCAAATAGACGAATTAACTGGTCTCTTCAACTCATAGGCAACCAAGAGTTCATTGGAGATGGAGTCTGGCATGGGAATATAAAAAGGGAGAGGAAGAACAGGGAGACAGGGAGTGGTGCTCAAACTGTCCTCTTCCCCTGTGAGCATCTCTTGGAGTCCTTTAGGAAACTGGAATCTGGTACTCTAAGTTATTTTTTGCTTGGGAAGTAGGCCCTGCTGAAGCTCAAGGAGGCCCAGTTCTCTCACACCTCCATGTTTTCTGTGGCTTTCCCTTTCTTACCTCATGTCCCTCTAGCACGGTGATTTTCAGTCTCTTTTGTCTCATGGCACACTAACAAGGTACTAAAATCATCAAGGCACACCAGTTTTTGGACAATTGACAAGGCACTCCATGCTGTTGGTGGGGGGCTCACATCCGCCAATGGCCCTATTAATAAAAGACCCTCCCCCAAACTCCCGCAGCATACCTGCAGACCATTTGCAGCACACCAGTGTGCCACTGCACAGTGGTTGAAAATGGCTGCTCTAGCACATCTTAAAAACTGACCAGTGTTGGTGGTAGGGGAGTGAATCAAGGGAATGATTCTTCCCGCAAGGGCCAGTTTGAACAAGCTTAGACAATAGAAGAAGTAAGGAGATGTGAATGAGGACTGCAGTGCCTATCATGTTCTCTTCCAGCTCCATGACCATGATTCTTTGGCACTGCAGTGAAGGAGATGTTAAGCTGCCCTTCACCTTTTCACTCACTTTTCAAGAAGAGCAGCAAAAAAGAAGATTGAACAGGATCCAGGAAGTGCAACCTGGCAGGCAGAAGGGTAGGGAAGGTGATGGGCAGGTGCAGGGCTGTGAGGTACTCCCCACCGGTTTGCCACCTTCCCCAGTCTACCACCTCAAGCAAACACTTTGATCAACCTAATGGCTGAGCTGTCCCTGGTGGGAACAAATCAATGACCCTGAGTGCCACTTTCATGAAGTAGCACAAGAGGATCAGTTTTCTCACTGCATTTCACTGGCTTACATTATTGACACCTTTAAATTAAACTTGCTTACTCAGAAGCCCAAGTAGATGTAGGGTGTCAGCCTAAGAGCTGTCTACTACAATAGTAGATGGAAATGCTTTTAGAAATTGTGGATCTCTAGAGCAGTTCTAATTGTCAGATTATTAATTACTTTGAACATCATATAAGGAAGTTGAGGCATTTAATATACGGTAGAAGATTTGGAACTTTGAAACCTTCCTCCCTGTTCTATAAAGGAATTCCCAAAATCCACTAGTTCAACTAGTGCAAAAACCAAAACAAACGATAGCAAGGTCTGAGCAAACTGGGGGAGCATGACAACTTTGTTAAGGACCCAGGTCAAGTAGCCAATAAAAAGGAATTTATTAGAAAGAATGAATAAACAGGGCGAATAAAAGACATGGGAAGGGAATTAGCAAAACATAAGACACAAATCAAAAGAAAGCAGGCCTCTCCCAATACAGGATTTGGCAAAGTTTGCCCTGAGCTTCTAAGATGAGCAGAAAACAAAAGGAAGTCCATTGTGTATTATAACAAGATATTAAAAACCCATTTTGTATCATTGACGCATAAACACATCAATTGTAAGAAGTAGGATTTTAAAAATGTTTTTCTGAATTTTTCTGAATTTTTTCTGTGGAAATGGAGAGAGGAAACTTCTCTGCACTTTTTTTCAGAATGTTAGGTCACCCCATTTTATGCACCAGGAGGGCAAAGATTACAGTTTTTTAGGGAAATCGAGGGACTGGAATTGTTTGCAGGGTATCCCCCCCACCCTGTAAGTAAAAATGAAACTTTGGCATACTGCTTATGATAAAAGACCAGACTTTGTAATCTACTTTGACTGAAGCCCTTCAGTAACAGGTAAAAATACGAATACTATAATTAGCCATGGAACAAACTGGTGCACAAATTCACCTAATGAAGGAAGAGGAGTCAAAATTTGCAAAGTGACAAATAAGCATCCCCTGATTAGTGGAACTGCTGCAACAGGAAGCTCACTGTACAATATTACAACCCGACATGGAGGCACTTGATTCACTTGCTCACTGCCCGACATGGAGGCACTTGATTTACGGTGAATCTAGTAGCCCCATTGTGGAGCCACTTCCCTTACCCGAGAGAAGGGGACAAAAGTCCCCTTCTCCCGAGGTGCTGTCCGTGGCTGCCGTTGGCGCGCAAGATGCAGTGGTAGCCTTTTTCAATGCCGCCGTGTGACACGGGAGCTCAGGATTGGGCTATATGCCTTTGCACTGTTCTGCACCATAAGTGTCCTGAGAAATTCTTGGTGATTGATCACTTTCCATATTATATTTCAGCTTTTTTTACTGTACTGGTTTTCAGTCACTGATTCATACATGAATTGATGACAAAAAAATAGCTATTTGTGGGGCATTCACAGCAGCTAGCTACCTCCCTGCCTTGCTGGCCCTGCAAGACATTCTGGAGCGCTACCTGCCTTTTTCTGCCATTATTCCATTCTTTTTCAAGTACCCCTAAAAGTCCTGTTAAGTGCCCCTGGAGGTAAATGTACCCAGGTTGGGAACCACTGTTTTTCTGGTATGTTGTTTACAGTGCACTTACTCTGATAGTGTTTACAAAAAGGTTGTGAAGACCAGAATTTAAAAACATAATGACTAAAAATATATCTTATGATCTTCTAGTATATTGTTAATAAATTAGAGACTGTACAGTTGTTAGGTAACAATTTGTTGTTGTTCAGTCGTTAAGTCTTGTCCAACTCTTCATGACCCCATGGACCACAACATACCAGAACCCCCTGTCTACCACTAACTTCTGGAGTGTGTCCAAATTCATAGTTCATAGGATTTTCTTGGCAAGGATACTGGAGTGGATTGCCATTTCCTTTAGTCAGAGCTCTCTGCTATCACCTGTCCATCTTGGGTGTCCCTACACAGCATAGCTCATAGCCTCATTGAGTTACTCAAGCCCCTTCGCCACAACAAGGCAGTGATCCATGAAGGGGAGGTAACAATTACTGGTAGGTTATTTTTCAGGATCTGGCTTCAGGTAAAATCAGACAAAACTATAGTCAGACACCCCTCTAAGTTTTAAACCTCCCCCCCAACTTATCCGAGAGTCATGGAAAATGCCATTATTTTTGGCTCAAAGCCTGCCCTCGACATCTGTGAGATTGACTGATAGGCGAGTATCTATGGTACTGTTCGGCCAACAGGACCTCGTGGGTGATAGATAAACTAATTAGCAATGTGAATGCAAGCGTTTGGTAGCATCTCAGCCAACAGCAACATTTTAAACATCATCACTGTGTGTATAGAGGGAAGGATATAGCCATATGAACACTGATGCAAGTGCAAGATTTCTTGGTAGCATCTTGGCCAATAGTGGCATTTTAAATATTGTGGCTGTGTTGTACAGGGAAAGATACAGTCTTGTAATTTGTTTTATAATTAAAACATTGTGTAAAGGGATAACCATGGCCCCTAAAGAATGCAATAGACCCCCTTTAAAGCCACTTTTTAAGGATGGAAATAGCTTTGTTCTGTTATGTAAATTTCAACTTCTGAGGTCTTGGAATGAATAACAGTGCGTTCTTTCTCAGTATTCTTTCTCAGTATTTTTGCAATACAGTGGTGTCTCTGGTATTTATTACTTTTGTAAAGTGGGAGTCCACTATTACTTGGAACTCTGGATAATTCATATTTTCCTTTCAGCCAAAGAGCAAGGGAGTTGTGGACCTCCTACCTGCTTACACTGGCCACTCTTACGATCTGTAGTCTCATTATTTGGAGAAAACCTCTTTTACAGTTGCATATCCAAGTCCACTTTGTGAATAAAGAGAACAGTACAAAAGGTATATGTTGCACTGACAAATATATTTATTGAATAAACAAGTATGCTTCTTGCCTGCAGCCCAGAAAGGACCAGATGGGGCCATTATTTCCAATAACTACTGTGATTTCTGCCTTGGAGGATCCAACATGAATAAAAAAAGTGGCCGGCCAGAGGAACTTGTCTCATGTTCAGACTGTGGGCGCTCTGGTAAGTGATTCCTTATTACAACTTTTCATGAACAATGAACATGTATGACACTCTTTTCTCTTGCTTCTGAATTATTTACATTTTTAATTTAATTTAATTTTTTAATTTTTTGTGTGTCATGGGATTGGTTACACATGTGCATTTCTAAAATATAATTTTGAATGTTCATTTTAAAGATAATGGGCTAATTAGTTAACATGATTAGAAACTGCAAGTCATATAGAAAAAAATAGACTTGTTCTCTTTTAAATGAAGACAAAAAATCCTAAAACAATTAAATGAGGGTTTTTATCTTCAAATGCTGTAATTAAAAATGTAAATTACTACTGAGATTTTTGCAACATAGATGATGAGTATTTCCATCAATTACACATGCTCACACAAAAAAGAAGAAATTGCAGGGTAGGATTGAGAATGGCTGTCAAACACTGTTCTTTGCAATGTAACCTTTTGAAGAGGTTTTTGGTAGCTGCTTTTATATATCTGTTTGTGGAATTTTTTATAAATTGTGACCCTTATTTCCATTTTAAGCTGTTTTCATGTCTCAGTTGATGACTTTGGGTATATTTGTCTTTGGGTTTGGTGGTGGTTTTTAGTGAGGAAAGAAACAGAAGTTTGAAACAATTTGTGGTATATTTTAAAATCAAGTTTTCAGTTTTTCTATTTTGGAAGGATTTGGAGATATAAAGTCATAGTAGGTAAAAAGATAGTGGCATATCCCATTGGTCCCTTATGATATGATATGCTTACAGCTCACCTGTGAGCATAAGTATCCACCATGGGAGTGCTGCCAGTGCGGGGCTACATGCATTTTTTTTTAGGAGTAAACACAGTAGCACACAGGAAGGGGTTAGAGAGGATGCAGTGGCTATCTTATCATGCCCATAGTAATATAAACCCTTGACATTTGAAATCTATTATATTGTTTTGACTTTCAACATTAATAATCTGGTGGGTGTTGTTAATCTTTTGTCTGTTATCAAAATAATGCACAACCTTCTAATAAAAATAATCAACAAACCTTTCATAAAACCAAGAAGTCACAAAATTTTATTTATTTTTCACATTTTATACCACCCTTCCTCCAAGTAGCTCAGGGTAGTGTACATAGTTTCTCTCTTTCTTTTGTCTCACAACAACCCTGTAAGGTAGATGAGGCTGAGAGTTAGTGTCTGGTCCAAGGTCACTCAGTAAGCTTCATGGTTGAGCAGGGATTGGAACCTGGCTCTTCCAGGTCTATGTCAGACTCCTGAACCACTACAATCTTGTGTTGATGGCAGCAGAATACTATCTTGTGATTTTGTGTTTGCTTTATACAGAGAGACAGCTGATCTGGTGACAATGCCTTTTTGGCTAATGATTCCTATTGGACACATGAAGTATTTCCAAAGCAGGCCTTATTTTAATATACCCTGCTCTGCACAATGGCTTAAACGTTTCTAACACTTTTCTCAACCATCTTCAGAATCTTCAGAATGTACCATAGAAACCCAATTTTACAGATAAGACTTCCTGTAGTACATTAGCCGAGTGCACCTGATTTTCCTATAAGCAATCACCCTTCACTAAACAGAATCTTTTTGAATAACTATAATTCAGTTTGAATTGTTTACCGGAACTTGCTATCTGTAAAACAGATCTCCTTGTACAGCATGCTGGGCTCGGTCATACATAGGCCAGTAGGAAGCTTCAGTACTTTTATTCCTGGTTGCAACCTTCACTTATTTTGGTAACAGAAAAAAATTCCCGTTATGAGGCAGAAGAAGTTATGTCTGCTTCTTTGGTTATTTCCTATACACAGTAACATCTTACTATTAAGTGTTCTCATATTATGTTTATTTTCATCCTTGGGAATATGATTTGATTTTGTATGTCAGGGCATATTTTCTATATAACTACTTCCGTCAGTTATTTGACATCATGTTAGTTAGAACTGCTAAAGAACAACAACGGGGGAATTAAATATTTCGTTCTCCAAAGGATGTATTCTGAAATTTCTATCAAAAATTGCATGTTGCATTAGAATGTTGCTTGTTTGTTCCTTTTTATGAAAAGATGCACTGAAATACTTTAAAATGTTTACATTTTACTTGAGGGGCATTATGTTCTGTGTGTGTGTGTGTGTGTGTGTGTGTGTGTGTGTGTGTGTGTTTAAGGGACTTAAACTGTGAAGAAATATTTATTGATTAGTATTTAAAATGGTTTTCCACGTTGTTTTGCAAAGGAACCACACCACTTAGGGGGACAAGTACAGAAAAAGATCAGGAAGAGTGCTGTTTTTTTTTGTTTTTTAAGAAAAAGGTTTTTGGAAAATGTATGGGTTATTACTTATAACAACAAGTTCAAGACAATTGATGCCAAAATGGACAGTCATTGTAACTTGTACTTTTAACAGATTCTCATTATGAAACAGTCTGAAATCCTTTAAAACTGTTCAAAACAATCACCAAAAATGTTTTCTGGGTGTTTTAAAGAGAGGAAAACAATATTAACCCTTTTGCTGCCTTAGTTTATGGGCATCTGTGATAGTGTAATTTTTTTAACCTTCTCAAATGCAGATAAGTCTCACTTTCCTTATTACTGCTGTTGCTGTTCTGTTGCTCTGTTTCTTGAACTGAATTGCTTTAGATATATACATGGCTGAGCAATCTCTTTAGTGTAAACTGTTTAACAATGAAATAGCAATGAAATTAATTGTGATGCCTGTTGCTTAACCCATGTGCTGATATATTCATCATACATGTCAGCTCATTTGGGAAGAGAAAGCAGGAAGGAGGAAGCGGCGGCAGCTCACACTACGGAGGACTTGTTCGGTTCCACATCTGAAAGCGACACCTCAACTTTTCATGGCTTTGACGAGGATGATTCAGAAGAGCCTCTTTCAGACCAGAGCAGCAGCTCCCCCCCTGCAAACAAAAAGGGCAGCTGCTAAAATAACTAATTTCACACAAACTCTATGAGTGACTTCCTGCCCTTTTTGCTACTTTTATTCTTGTTGTTGTTATTGCCTTTTTTAAAAAATGAAAAATAAATTACACCCATTTTCATCTATGGGCATGTACACTGAAAAAAGCACAACAGACTAAAACTCTTTTTAAAAAATCTTTGAACAAAAATTTGATTTATTTTATTTTTTATTATTAAATTGTTTCCCTCTCTTTTCTTTCTCTTCGTAAGCCTGAAATATGGATGTCCTTTTAAAAAACAAACAGATAGATAGATAGATACACAAATCAACCGAAGACAGCTAATGTTCTCAATTTTTAATATCTACCAACCAGATACAAAATAATAATAATAATAATAAAATGAGTTGGATATCAGAAATCCATCTCAAATAGTGTTTTAAATATTTATTTATATATTCTATATATTATTATTAGAAAAGACTTTGAGATTAAGAAAAATGATGATGCCTCCTTGATAATCTAACTATACAGAAAGAGAAACTGTTATAGGATATTTGTTCTAGATCAAAAGAAAACCCTTGCCAGAGTGACTTTTGCACTGTGAAAAGTTTGCATTTACTGTAGCACACTGGAGTTTGTGACTTCCCCCTTCATTTTCCTGCTGTCCTCACCTTTAACCGTTTGAAAAAGGCAAGGTAAAACAACAAAGTCCTTAAGACTGAGGAATTTCCTGCTTCCTTCCATTGGACATATTTGTTCTCAAAAGAATGCCTCATCTCTCCTGCCTTGGCATCTTTTTACTAGGTGTGGTTTTTGTTTTCTCTTTTTTCTTCTTCTTCATCTTCTACACTGTGGAAAGACATTTCCAAACACAGGGATGGAATAGAACCATTCTTCTACATTGTGGAAAGCCTTTTCCAAACACAGGGATGGAACAGAACCATCAAGTCACAGATCCTGCAAAGATGAAATAAAAGATGAGAATCTTGGAAGAAATGAAAAGGAAAAATATACCTCACATTTCTTTTATTTTACTTTTTTAATAATAAAAAAGCTAATAAAACCCCATTTAGTCTTATTTTTGATAGCTCCTCCTGAACTAAACCAAAGCAATACTCACTGATCTTCAAAGGGCAATAGAGAAGATAGAAACTCTCTTGCATTTGCTATTCCAGCAGCATGAAGCTGAGCAGGAGAATTGAAAAGGTATGTTCAAAATGAAGTATGTTCGTTCTTTGTGAAATGTCTATGCTTTGAATTTGTGCCCTGGTAGGGAACAAGCAGGTAGACTGAGAAAACTGCCTTAACAATGGTTTGGTCAATGCACATATAATGCTTAATCATAACTTGCAAACCTGATTCAAACTATAATTTAGTGTCCTGGTTTGTGGCAAATCTGTAACTGTGATTTAGATATTCAGATGTATCCAAGGAAACAAACCATGATTAAGCATTCTATATAAATAAGAATAAACTCCTTTGGCCTTTTGTGTAATACTATTTTTACAGTTGACAAGATGCTGGGACATCTTGAATTCTAACCTGCACCTTTGTAGGTTTTCAGAGGGTAATGTGAAGTCAATTAAGAATCTGGCCTTAAGTTTTCCATAGGTTGAAAAAGAGTTTCAGTGTGTAGGTATCTGGGGTTATGTGCGTGTACATACATGTGTGATGCATTTGTGTATTCACCACATTCACGTTCATGATTTTTCTGTTGTTATTCCATCAGACCATGTTACTTCTTGCTGTGTCAGTTTTAATTATAATCGAAAATGTGATTGACATTTTGACTTAAGGATAACAGAGCTTAGTCAGGTCATACTTTTTTCTATTTTGCTCCTCATCTGAATCAAGGGTGTGATCCACATTGAAGCCACTTGAACATCTGCTATTGATGACTATTGCTATTGTAGAGGCACTCTAGGATTGCATTGCTTTGGGGTTCATAGCTCATAGAATAAAACTTCCAGCCTCATTTATATAAGCCATCAGGTTATAGCACTGGATCCCTAGATAAACAATGAGAGCCTGCTATGCTTTCACAAAAATCAAAAGTCATAAAGGACACAAAACTGTAGAGTCACCACCAAAAAAGAGTATTTGACTGTGTTACTGTTTTCATAATTTGGTATTTTATTGTTACACATTTGACTGGTGAAGAATTAAAACCTGAATACTTTTCTGTTAGATGAGATTAAATCCAGGATAGTTGATGCTCTTTTTTTCTTCTTCTGAAAGACATTATTAGCAAGGCAAGACATTTATTGGACCTCCCCTTCTTAACCAAGTTAGACTTCCAGCAGATGCTAGGATAGCTGACATCTTCCTATACTACTATGGCTTGCCTCTTCCAAAGCTTCATAAACTGCTTTAAGAAAAAATCGTCCATGACTTCTGCTTTGCCAACTGGTCTATAGTAGATTCCTACAGTGCTATCACATTTATTCCCCCCTTTTTTAATTCTTACGGCCAGTCCAATCCTGAGCTACATTCGTCACTTCCCCCAAGTAAGGGACTAGCAATGGGACTACTCGACCCTGCACTGGCTATTTAGGCCTGACACAGGGCTCTGGATCCAGTGGAGTTCAGCTCCACCAGTTGTATTCCCCTCACACCCCACTCCCACCCCACCATGTCTTCTCCCCGCCCCCTCCCTGGAACACCTCCCCCCACCTGACTTACCTCTACCACCCAGCGCTTTGCACAGAGCTCCGGGCGGCAGATCACTGGCCTCAAACTTGCGCTGTTTCAGTGTGGGCTTGCGCTGGGCCAGCTCCAGTGCTGGACTGGCAGTAATGCTCGCAAACATGCCTTACAGCATGTTTGTGACAGTGAGCACCAGCAGTGAGCTGGCGTGCACTGTTCTGGATTGGGCCTTCAGACACTTTCAACCAGGCTTCCCTTCTCTTCCTGTTCCACTCCACTTCTCCTTGTTCCTCACTCTCCCCTTCTGCCCCTCCTGGTTTCCCTCCTGCTCCCTGCGCTGACTTAACAGTGCCAAGGGTCATAGAGAGTGCTCTGATGGGCTGCCGCCGCCGCTTGCAGCTTGCAGCAGCAACCCAGCCATTCCAGATGGAATGTCATGTTTGAAAGTTCAGGTTTGACCAGTTTGTTTCCTATTCTCTGTGCATAGCAGCCCAGTGCTATGGGAGCCTTCTGCTGTCCGAACTAGTGTTCTGTCAGCAGAAGGTCCTCTGTATTGGTGCTGTAGATGCAGTGATGATGCTCACAGTGGGGCGGCCAGCAGAAATGGTAGGTGACTGTGTGCGTATATCACTGTAGGAGGTATGCTAGTGGTAAGGGTGGACGGGGTAGGAAGAAAGAGTAACAGGGTGTTTCAGGGGAATGGAAGGGTGCGTCCAGCGAGACCACATCTACTGGATCCTATGCTTCATTTTTTGGCCTTGCCCTCTCCGCCTCCTGCCTCTTCTCAGAGTTACACCAGCTATATTAGTTGTTTGTTATTTGCCATTAGTTATTTGATTTTTCTCTGTAAACCGCTTTGTGAACTTTTTGTTGAAAAGCGGTATATAAATACTGTTAATAATAATATAACTGACATACTTTTGAGGAGAGCCATAGGCCATCAGGGGACCCATGCAGAGATAAGGGGAGACTATTTCTCCTTATCTCTCGCAGGCCTCCTGCTTGTCTGTCCTCGCACCATAGCACGCAGCAAGTGCCTCAATGGCATACCTGCATGCTACAGCATGGTGGGGGATAGAATCAGGGTATTAGTATGTAGACATCAGGGATCATAGGTAACAACACCTCCTATCAGTATCCATTGTATATTCTCTTGTGAGTTTCTGATCACAAGCTTGCTTCCTTTTCTCAGTGGAATACCCAGAGGAGTGCGAGGGGGCAAATGGCTAGGGCACTGTACTTGGGGGGGCGGCGCATCAAACCTCTTGCTCCCCCGGGTACTCCAAGAACCATACAGAGAGTGGCTGCAGGAGCACAGCTACTGTTGGCACAATTGTGCGCCACTTTGAGGGCCGCCCCGCTCCTCCTTTTCTTTAAAGGGGAGGAGAAGGGGGCAGCCCTCTGATCAGTGGGGAGCCCAGCTGCGTCTGAGGGCTGCCCCCTCTTCTGCCCTAGGAGAGGAGGGTAGTTGTCATATATGGTGGAAAATGGAGCGTGCTTCCTCCAATTTTGGAGGAGACATGCGTTGCTTCCCTGGCTGTGATAGAGCCTTTCGCGCTGCTGCTAAGCAACATGAAAGGATCCATCAGAGCACTTTGGGGCCGCTAGAAGCAGCACCCAGGAAGCGAGTGCCACCCACCTCCTGGAAATGGCACTTGCCTCTGTGCTGGGCGCCACTTCTAGGGGTCCCAAAATAGTCTTGTGGTGCCATTTGCACCACTTAGAAGCTCTGTCGCAGCCAGGGCTGCCTCCTTTCATCCTCTTCAAAGGGGGATGGGAGGAGGCAGCCCTGTGGAAGTAATTGTGATGACATTGACATCATCGCAACTATGACGGGTGGAGAGCACAAAGGCAGGAGTGACCCTGGGTGGGAAAGGCCCAGGCCAGCCTCTGCCTCCTCTCAGTGCCTGCTAGTGAAGGCCTCTTCTCACATATTTTTAGGTGTACATTTGATATGTTTTAAGTGCAGACTTCAAAAGTAAATTGTGAATGCAACATACGTTTGCAAACAAAACAATCACCCAGGTACACCTGTTAGGGAATCAGGATAGACTGACTCAGTGTCAGACCCAGCTTTGTTCTGTGAAGTGTCTCTGAGGTTTGGAAGCTTTGTTGGTGGGTTATTAGATTGCTACAGGATGCTGCTGGGGCATTACTCAGTGGGTATAGTGTAATGGGTGTGTGTGTGTGTGTGTGTGTGTGTTATACATTTATGAAAATGGCCAAGTTTTGTTTATTTGTGGTAATATACCAACATCTTAGGGGCTGCTGTTTATGTAGCATCATTGAGACATTGAGAGCAACATTTAAGAGAAGAGAGTAATATTTACAAGGCATTTACAGTGTTCTATTGGAAGGCAACAGTTCAGCATAATAGGGAAGGAAGACAAATGTTAGGGGACATAGGAGTGAAGAAGTTGGAACCTAGCGACTCGGGTGTAGAGATTATAGTTTTGTGCTTTGGAAACAAATGCAGCATCCATTAGGTCTGGTAAGCCAAGTAGAAAAACCGTGTCTGTTTACCACATCATGAAATCCCACTGCAGTAGAAAAACAGTGGTGCAAGGTTGTACTTCTGCTCTTGGTCTAGCACTGAGCAACACCAAACTCTTCCTGCTTCCCAGGCTTTTTTAGTAATGCAATTTGTGCAGGGAGAGGAATCCAAGGCCAATGCCACACTAATCCTGTTTTGCCAGGACTTTCTTCCAGCACAAGGTGATGAACTGTCCTCTCATAGGGCAATGAGTTGTTGTCACAGGTGCTCCATGAAAGTTATGGCAGATGGGTGATAATCCTGTGTGAACATCATATTTCTTTCACAATGTTTGTCAACAGCTCTTGATAAAACCTATCTCCAAAACTTCCTCATCTCATCTGCTGCAATTGTCATCCAGTCACCTTGCAATCATTTATGGTGAGATGCCCTGTAATTTTATATTGGATTGCCTTTATGGTGTGAGCACACTTTGTGTTGTTTTACTCATAATCCTTTTTTCCTTCAATCATTGCACATTAACCCAATTGGTTAATAGTTGCTGAAACTTGCCATTTTTCAGCCTATGGCTATAGTTCCACAGATATAGCAAATCATCCCCACTATTACCTAGAGCGGATCAGAGACTGGATAAGCACAGCCTGTGCAGGGACACCATCTGTGATAAATGCCTTCTGTGCCTGCTGTCATATTCTGAACTGGCAAATTCTTTTTGTCATCATGAGAGCAAAGGAAAAACAAAATTTGCAATCCAATATTTGAATTAGTCCTAAGTACTGTATATAAAATCTCCTTAGGGATTTTGCTCAAACTTCTGTAAGATCTGTTCTGTTTTGTTACTTAGTGGATGAATGGTTACAGCAAACCTGTAAAATAAACCCTGCTATGTTCTTAAGATACTGCTTGTCATTGTTTATGAACATATCCAAATCATGTCTAGATGAAGTCTTTCCTCCATTTGAACAATTTATCTTTTCATGCCCTTTGTCTTGTGGTGATAGACAGTGAAATCCTAAAGGAAAGAGATATGATAAAAAAAGTTTGGAGGAATTTGGTAGAGTAGCTTGTAAATTATGAGAGTTCCTTATTTTCTAGGAGCAAAAGTAAACACTCCTTAACACAGGAGTAATGATCTTGATTTTTTTTCCCCCCTTCAGGAATCACAGTGAGTTTGGAATTGAAACCCAGGACAGATTGCCATCTTTGTCTATTCAGAAAATTTACCACAGAATATGGTCTCTGGTAAATGGTGGTATATTTGAGAACCTTAGTATTCATTTCATAAAGACTTTCCCATCCTCAGATTGAGCAGATATGCCCGAAAACATATAGGCTATTATCCAGAACAGAGTTAGGTGTGCTTATGCCCACTGAAAACAATGAATTCAAGTGCACAATTCAGTGCTGGGTTGCAGGTACCAACTAACCACCATTTGTGGAGGGCAGAGCTTCTGTACTTGCCCTGCATGATTATATGCCCATTCCTCATATCTTCCCCAACTTTTACTTGTGTGCACACTCTATCATTTACTCATGCTTTTCCTCCTGTAAAAAACATGTTTTCTCAAAAGATTTCAAATTCTACATAAACCCTCAAAATAGTGCTGAGTCCATAAAAAAGAATGCAGATTAAACACATTCAAAATAAACAATTTTACACAGTTTATATTGATTTACATTATACCTAGCATAGAATTTGAGTTATTTTGTTAAAAAAATCACTTAACTTTGGCTGCTACACAATATTCTTGCTTATAGTTCTTGGATTTTAGTATAGTTTAGAATTTTAGTATTGTTCCTTCTGGAAATGCTGCAGTTCTGAAGAGAGAGAGAGAGGAGTGTGTATGTTTCTATATCTTTGTGTCTGTGGGCGTGACATAGAATCATAAAGTTGGAAGGGACCTAAAAGTTCATCTAGTTCAACCCCCTGTTTGTATCAGGAAATCCTAGAGCATCTCTAGCAGTTGTTTGTCGACCCTCTGCTTGAAGATTTCTGGTGAGGGAGAATCCACCACCTCTCTCGGCAATCTGTTCCACTGCCAAACCACTCTGACTATGTGGAATATTTTCCTGATATCTAATTGGAATTTCTTCTCTTGCAGTTAGATCACGTTAGATCTAGTTCTGCTTTCAGAGGTACTTGAGAACAAATTTGTCCCTTCTCCCATATCACAGCCCTTCAGGTATCCGAAGAGCACTAACATATCCCTCTCAGCCTTCTCTTCTTAAGACTAAACATACCAAGTTCCCTGAACTTTTCCTCATAAGGTTTGTTATCCAATAGGAGTTGAGCAGCTCTGCCTTCTCTTTGTCTCCAGACACCAATTGGCCACCCTTATCAAGAAGCAATCTCATTTCTCTTCCGCTTCCATGTATTTGTGTATAGATGGTAGGAGTACTTGTGTGAGAGGTTCTGTGAGCTCAATTCTATTGGGCAGTTATGCTGTTGCAATGAGCATTCCATCAGTGGTACTTATGGCAGTTGTAAAATCCCTCCCAGCAAGGTACAGAGGGGAAAGTGAGAGCGTTCCCTCATGTGCTGGAGGGTTTTTGCAGACTCGCCGGCCCAGGTAGGACAGCAGAGAAGGCGGGATGGGGAGGGAGGAACGGGGTGGGAGGTTGATGGAATGGGGAGACAATGGGACAGCAACAGGGGTAGGGTGGGTCTGGGAAAGGGTGGGCTCAGTGGCAATTGTGGCTGCTGATTATAGATCCCCTTCCTGGAACCAATTCCGTGGCATGGGCCTATGTGGACCTGTTCCAGTGATTTTGTTGACACAGGCCTGAGTAGAACCATCCGCACCGCAGAGGCTTATGCCTGAGTAAGGGAACATTTGTAGCCTTACCTTACCAGTCCTGCAGGACTGGTCTCCTGCAGGTCGCAGCAATAAACATTTTGGTACGGCTGCATTGGCGGAGGGAACCATAGGATTGGGCTGTGTGACAATTTTTAGTAGCTTATAGGCTGACATTTTGGTATGTACTTTATGCCATAGTAAATGGTGAAGTAATAATAATAAACTGCAAGTTTTATCATGTGATTCTAGTATTAAATCACACAGTTATCATTGCCATAAACAGTTCAGGGTTCCTCAGTTTGTGTCACATAGTGCTGCTTAGCTGGAAGCTACCTTCTGAACTAGAGCCTCTCTGTTCTTTGTTGGAGCAAAGTGCATAGGCCTGGATTTCATATATGCTTCAAGTAGAGTGACTAGATGCTACATAGTGCAGGGCACCTGTGTCTTTTTTAATGATTGTGAAATGACAAACTGCACTTAACTGACATTCTCTCTGCTGTGCAACTGTTAAGGTATATGAATGTTGTCATCCTAGGCTGTGAAGTCAGTGATTCTTTTCAGATGTTCAGTTTGATACAATGAATATTTGTAAGAGGGGAGCATAGGAACTCTTCCTCCAACCTAGACATATAAAGTGTGGTGCCTTCACATCCCCAACGTTTGTTGTATCCTTGAGCAGACTCATGCAGACAGTACAACAAAGGCATGTAAGTTGGAGGCATTGCTTGCTGAGAGAATGACAATGCTCCACCATGCATGTTCAGTGGGCTCACACAGAAGTCTAAAAATGCCTTCTGTGGAATAATCTTTTGTTGGTAAATTGTATAAGAAATTTGGTATCTCATAACAGAAAAAATTCATCTGTTCTGAAGAAACAGTGATAAGTGAAAAAACAAAGAATGAGAGAAACAAAGGGAAATGGGCAGTAGCTAATTTGTAAGAAGGAAAAGAACTGGATCTCACACCTGCTAGTAAGACACACCTGTTCCTTGGTCCCAGATTTATAGGGATGTCTCTAGTTGCTCAGTGATGAAGGACACACATAATATGCATGCTTAGAAACACTTTGTTACAATAGTGTTCTAAGGCAGAGCTGCAACGCAAAGCATTCAGGCAGACGCTTGGTCAATCCTGGTACAAATTAATCTATGAGCATGGGACTTCCTCCAGGGCTGAGTGTAATTCCACCCATCTGTTCACTTGGTGGGAAACTTTTCCTTCTGAAATATTTGTTGCTGCTCTGAATATGAAAGTTAAAAAAAATACTACTTGCTATTGTTTGAAAGTTGTTTTTTTAGTTTTCCCTTTCATTGCCTTTCCCTCTACAGTTAGTGATCCTGTGCTTACTTGGATTCCGAATCCATCATCCTTCAAGAAAACCATTGAAGATATCAACCAAGATATAGCCAGGATGCTTTGAACTTCCTCTCATTGTCTGATCCTTTTCTACCTGTGTCTCATCCAGCACAGGAGCCTGGACTGTGGAACGCCTGCTGGCACTTGCTCAGAGAAGTCTTGGGGATTCCCTAAGCCTGTGCAATACAAAGAAAACCTTTACAGTTGTTTTTTTTTTTAAATCCCCTTTATTTTAAGTGTTGTGTGTGTGTGTGTGTGTGTCTGTGCGTGTGTGTGTGTGTACATATATAAAAATATATAAAAGCCCAGGTCAAACTGGAACTGATCTACCACATAGAGGTGACTGAATACGACAAATGAAGGAGAAAAAAAAAGCTTGACAAAAATAGACAAGTTATTTTATTTATTTCAATATTTAAGAGAGAAAAGTAGTGCTGATATTGCACTGTATATTTGTTTAAAATGCATTTTACTTCAAAATTTAAAAGCAATTTTTTGTGAAGGAACTTTTTTCAAAAGCACTTAATGTAAGATAAAAACTGACTACTTACTTTCAAGAAAAATCTTTTTTTTAAGTTATGAAAATAAAGATAAACTCTGCTCTCTCTTACTTTAAAGATGCCATTCGTATACATGCGGGGTGTTTTTATTTTTTCAAAGTGGATGTGGTAAGTGAAAAATTGTTCTGGCTTATTTTCCTGAATGTCTGCTAATGTTTCCCATATTGGTATATTGTCCTAGGCAGAAGCGGAGCTGGGGTGGTGGTGGTGCAGTCAGTGGTTTCACTAGGGTTTGCATTACCTAGTGCGGGAGGCCAGCGCATCACGCCTATGATGGAGCACCCTGGAAGGTGGGCATGGTGATGCACCATTACCCCACCCTCACTGGGTTTTTTACTATAACTTTTTGATGGAATATAATATTTCACCATGGTTTATTTCATTGCATACTGCATGAAATTATGGATTGATTAGTACATAACATGTTGGTACTATTCAAAAATATTAAGATTTTTAAAAATTTTGGCCAGTAGTGGTGTCACCCCTCCCCGTGCGCATCACCCACACTCCCTGCACCCCTTCACACCCTTCTAGCAATGGCACTGGATATAGTATGTATGACACGCTTAGCAACGCACTGTGTAAGCGTTCCCCCTCAGCGTCACATTCATGACAGCGATGGTATGTTGCCACTGCTGCCCCAAATGGCTCTGACATCAGGGGGGAGGGTGTGTGTGGAGTATGCCGTACTTACCGTGCTACCCCCCTCTGGCTCCACTTCTGGTTCTAGGCAAACACAAACAATAAAAAAACACAAAATATTTTGAATTCTGCATAGTCACTGTAACAAGATCTACAGGTCTGCAGTCTGTCAGGTTCACAGATAAATGGAGAGTTTAGGCATTACCACTTCTCAGCAATAACGCCACTAAAACTAGGTGCTTTACAAAGGGATGAGATTCTGTTCGCAAAAGTGTCATCATGTGAATAAATTGTGCTCATGCTAACAGCTCATTGCAAAAACTAACTGAAAATTAAGTGATTGGTACAATAGGAGATAAACCCATTTTTCTAAAACTGTTGTAAGACATATTTGAAAACATATTTGGTGACAGAGACATTTTTAAAAATAACATCTTTTTCCAAAATTAGTAGAGTTGGATCCAGCCACGGGTCAAAACTGCTGTAATTTTTTAGAGCCAACATGTGACCGTTGATACTTATGCAGTGACTTTCAAACAATGAGCCTGTGAATTAACTGTCTATGGAAGATCTGCATTGGAATGTTGTATCCTAATAACTTGTTGGGAAGACTGTCATAAGCAAGGTACCAGATTCTTATGGAGCCACAGATCTTATGGATCCTAGTACAGTTAGGGTGCAATCCTAACCCCTTATGTCAGTGCTTTCCAGCACTGACATAAGGCAATGCAGCTCCGAGGTAAGGGAACAAACATTCCCTTACTTTGAGGAGGCCTCCGTGAGTGACACTCAACTGCAGGATGCAGCACATGTCCCATTGGCACTGCTATGCCAGTGCTGGAAAGCACTTACATAAGGGGTTAGGATTGTGCCCTTAATTGGAGAACCTGTTCTGATTTAATTTTTCTATGTGTGTGCACTCACAAGATGGTGTGAAAAAGTCTATTGTGTGAACAGATAGCAATGCCTTGAAATTGTACCACCCAACATGCATGCTTACTTGGAAATCAATGCTACTGATTACAATGGAACATTCCCTAGTAAGAATGCATAGTTCCATATGCAAAACTTCCATGCAGGTTTTTGACTAATGCTTGTTAAAGTTGGTGCAATGCCAAACTCTTAGAATTCAAATGTGACGTGTTTTAAAATACTGGGAGCAATCCTCCGAGCTCTGTTGTTGCACATTCACCTCATGTTTCCACTGGGCTTGCTCATGGCTGGAATCCAGGGAAGTAAAGCCACACCCCAATACATTAAAGTTGCACACCAGTCGTGCCGTGAATTTTGCACACGCAGTTGCCCTCTTGGGAAATGCTTGTATGAGAGCAATGTGAAATCCAGCCTAGAAGAAGCACTTTACATGCTTAACTCAATAGGTTAATGACTGCATCCTGGAATCAAACAGACCTGAGCCTGAGCCCAGTACATTATTTACTAAAAAATTAGTGGCAGAACTCTTATTGCGATTAATTGGAGAAAATACAGACTCTGCTAATTGAATCAATTTCCATTAAATAAAAATGCACATCCTTATTGAAGAGCTGCAAACTACTAATGTGTGTTAAGTTTATATACAATTTATTTCCAAGACACCGCCTGTATATTTTCTTTGTACATATTAATTTACCCAACAATTTTTTTAAAAAAAGAAAGTTTGTGAAACTGCAATTGCTGTACATAGTTTTTAAAGATTCTCATTGTTTACAATGCTATACTTTAAGTTGAAAATAAAACTTCCTTCTCTACTTATTTTTGTTTTCTTTTCCCAATTATTAAAGTATTATTTAGATTTTTTTCTTAAATTTCTTTTTTAATACAGTGTGAAGTTTAATGTACCTTTTTTGTTCTTTGTTTTTAATTGTGTTGACTTTGGTAATAGTACCAGGCTGAAGGTAGAGAAGAGAACAGGGCGCATGAATTTCCCTTACAAAGAATCAAACCTTTCCTTAGTACAATGTAGTTCAATGCCAATAACAACTTCTCTCTTAAGGCAAACAGCAGATGGAAGGATTTTCTGCATGGGATGAGGAAAGTGTTTACACTCCCCCAGCTGTAGTCCTGATCCTGAGCAGCCATTCCCTCCTCCCAAGGTGCTATTTAATAAAGAAAAATGGAAGGGTAAACAATGCTTTTAATTTAAGGTGTAGTTTGGTCCTTAGTTGAACCAATTTCAAAGTCTCAAGCCAACATCTTTCACAGGAGACCTCCATGACTGCCCCCCCCCCAGGATGCACAACACATTTTGTTGGCACAGCTGTATTAGCACTTGAAAGTTGGACAGGATTGATCCCTAATAGTAATACAGCCTTGTGCCAACTGAGAACCTGCTTTAGAGGCAAGGAAGATGTTTGTCCTTTTGGTCTTATGCAAAGTCTTGCTATAAGTAGCATTGACACCTTTTTCACTGACCCTACTCTGGTTTCTGTAACACAGAATTTAAACAGGCAGCACTTCCTCATCATTACTCTCCATACTGAGATAAAACCTAGATATGGAAAGCGGAAAGGTGGAATGAGAACTAGACAGTCTTTTCTGTCTTGTCATTTCTGACTAGCCTAATGTTTTTAAATCTAGTATGAAGCCAAAATCCTATTCTGTACTCTCAAAAATCTGAACATGATTATTGCAAGCCATTGGGGGGGGGGGGGAATGACCATAAACATTAAGTTGGAAAAAAATACCTGCTATTCATTTTTCTTCTCTGTAAAAAATATCTACATCACAGGATACAAACTCTTTTTAATACAGTGGCTCTCAATATCATTAGAAATACTTGACTAGGTTCCAATTTAAGGTTGTCTACACCTGTTGAATGACATACAGATGAGGTCCAGCTAAAAATGGCAACAGAAACAAAGCTCTATTGTAAGGCATGGAAAGTGAATGACAGTATAGTCACTGCCTACCTTAAGAGATGCAAAACCAGAAAATTACTTATGGGGATCCATTCTTCTCGAGTACTTTGTTCCTTCTGTTATTCAAGCTTTTGGTGATATGCTTATTATTATTATTATTATTATTATTATTATTATTATTATTATTATTATTATTATTATTATTATTATTATTATTATTATTATTATTATGTTCCTTGTAGATTTTGGTTTTTGTCAAATGAATGTTTTTGCATTTTTGCTTTTATGGTTCCCGTTCATACCATGTCATTCTTAGGGCAGTGATTTTGGTGATACTTCGAAGTATTATTTTCTCCAATGATTCTGCTTTTCAATCTGTCTTTACCATTATCACATTGAGAGAACCGTGGCATTGTTGTGTGTGAATCAGTGCATCTTTCCAATCCTCCAATTCCCGTTACCCCGAGTAACGCGGCAGCAGTCTAAATGGTGCTACTTGGAACATCGCCACCTAAATCGGTGGTGCAGATCTGAGCAGCCCAACAATGTGATAGGTCACCAGGGAGTGGGGTTAGGATCTGGCCTAAGTGCTGGATTCTGGCACCACCCCACTCCAGGGCCACCTGCCCTCCTCCTGCCCAGGAATGTCCCCATTCTGCCCTCTCCCAGACCCCCGCACTGGCCTGACTTGGCCAGTGCAAACTCACCCATTGCTGGTGGAGATCTGGCATGGGGAGGCCTTCCCAACTCACAAGGAGGTGCAAATGTGCCTTATGGCACGTTTGTGACACTTTCAGGCTGGCACAAGGGATTGGTGCCAGCCCAAAAAGCACTTAGAATTGTGCTCTCAGTTGATTAATCACATTTTAGACCCAGTCCATAGCATGCAGCATTCCTGATGGAGCACTGGAGGGCCCACTGCATGCTATGGGGGGATGGCCCAGGATTGTCCTTTCTTACCACCTTGTAGGCAGCCTGGCTGCCAATGTATCTCCTAATAACTGGGCCAGCTAAACAGTTGGCATAAGTATGAGAAGACTAAGGGGAACTTTCAGGGCAGGGAAAGGGAGATAGGATCTTGGTGTGTGCAGCTGCTTTCTGGGACATTTATGTCTTCTGCTGAAGAACATTCCATTGAATCTATTCCAGCATTTAGCTGATAGGAAATATCACTATCAATGTTGTGCAGCATACATAAGGGGGCTGTATTTATGACCAAATTGTCAAGGCATACAATTGGACCTGTTTTTTGAGCTTGGTCCTGTTGACAGAGATCTCCTCTACAAATGAATTCAGTGCATTCCTCTTAGACTGGATCCATTGTCACAGGCCCATTTTTTTTCAGTATAATAGATGAAATAAGAGGTTTCATTCATTAATCCTGATGGCAAATGGCCACCAGCTTTTGTTCAGCATAAGCAGTTTTTCAATAGTAATTCTGCCTGGTATAAAAGTGAACTGTCTTTTATATAAAAAGACACTGTCTTATCAAAGCACTTCTCCTTTGCAATCAACTATTTTTCATCACTTGTCCCAGGAACATCAGAAGCAACTAAGGGCACAATCCTAACCAGGTCTACATAGAAGTAAGTCCTATTTTGTTCAATGGGGCTTACTCTCAGGAAAGTGTGGTTAGGATTGCAGCCTAACTCTGATAATTTTCTGAACATCAGGCTGAGCTTTCTCACTCCAAAAGGCTATTTGCTCATAGCTTCTGCTAAACACAAACCTTCAGAAAGGTATGCTGGCAGGAAACTCAACAAGATAGCTGTATTTGCTTATGCTCCACTTATAATGGCAGAGAACTAAAATGGTTTTAATCAGACAGAGAAGGGCAGAAATCAATAGATAATGGATTATTCTCTTATTTTGGTAGCTAACTTTGCTGAGATGTGTTTAGTTAATCCTGGTTAGATAACTATGGCAATTACATAAGTATTACTATCACATGCCAACAGGACTGAATGAATATAAAAGTTGGGAAAATCGTACGGTGCCTATCTGTGCATATGATGAATAGTTTAAGCTTTGTGTGCAGGTCTTAGTTATGCATATTACTTCATAATGACGTAGTCATGATGTCACTATATGCAAAGACATGGTCTTTCTGCATAACATAACATGAGATGCTGAAACAAATTATGTATCTGGAAGGTGTCATTCAGTACTGGAATTTGTGCAGTAAATGATACTGCATTTCTGAGAATAACGGTTCCTAGAAAATTGGCAAGAAGATTCTTCCCTCTTTAAAATGTACTCATTCAAATGCATTCCCATGAGTTAACAGCTCACTTCTATCTGTCTCCAGTAAGAACGGCTGGAAACCCCTCTTATAAAGTGGAGTCCCAGCATGGTCTTTGCACCCTTCAGTTCTGCATGTAAACCTGTACTTGCTTATTTTCTGGCTCTATACACTGCTTTTCCATTTCAAAAATGTTCAAGAGGGCTTAACAATGTAAATAAAAATAATCAATACAAAAAATATAATTTGATTTAAAATAACAACAAAACAAAAACAGTACAGCTGTAGAAACAACTAAAATACTAAGAAGGGGCAAAACAATCAGTGAAAAGCAAGTAAAATGCTTGCCTAAACAGAAATTTCTTTATTAAGAGGTTGTCAGATGACCATCAAGGAAGGAATATGATGAACTTCTTGAAGCGGGAAATTGCAAACTGTGGGTGCTGCTACCAGGAAGGCCCTTTCCCTTATCCTCACTAACCACATCTTAATCAATAATGACACCACAAAAGGACCTTTCTAGCTGAACTGAGAAAGTGGGCTGCACAAAAGACATAAGAAACTCTAAAGTTAAGAGTATAAGAGCAAAGTGTTGTTCTGTGTGACTCTCTGAATTGAATCAGGAGATACCTTTAAATTTGTTACAAAAGTACTTTGTAATATGGGTTCAACTGGCTTGAATTACAACCTGACGTGTTAGCCCAGGGCAAGGAGAATTGCTTCCCCTTACAACAACAACAACAACAACAACAGTATTTATATACCGCTTTTCAACAAAAAGTTCACAAAGCGGTTTACAGAGAAAATCAAATATCTAATATCTAATGGCTCCCTGTCCCAAAAGGGCTCACAATCTAAAAAGATGCAACACCAGCAGACAGCCACTAGAAAAGACACTGCTGGGGTGAGGTGGGCCAGTTACTCTCCCCCTGCTAAATAAAAGAGGAGCACCCACTTGAAAAAGTGCCTCTTAACCAGTTAGCAGGGACATTACCTGCTTACCTCCCTTACCCCAAGGAGAGCTGCTGCAACCCCAATGGATCTACTCAGATCTGCACCACTTAAAGTGGTAGTGCAGTTCTGAGCAACCCAGTGCTGTTCCCCATGCTTCCCAGACCCCTGCACTGGCCTGGAAAGACCGGCATGAACTTACCAGGCCTGGGCTCTGCATTGGTACAGGGAGGCCAGTGCGCATCCTTGTGCCAACCTCCGTGACTCCCAAGATGATGCAAACATGCCTTACAGCACATTTGCTACACTCCTGGGTTGGATCAGTGCATACTTTGGATTGCATTCCAAGTGTGTTAATGCATTCAAATTCAGTATGAATCACTGACAAATTGTTGATCTGGTTCAAAGGGAATGTTATGCAGTCATCTACTGTACTGAACTTGTTTGATTCACGCTTGATAGATACCTGCTAAATAATCACAGGACTGTACTCAAGGATCCATATGAAAAGTGTTTACCTTTGTGACAGGTTGCAGAATTGATTAATTGGGTGTGAACTGCACATTGTTTGGATGTGTAAAATAGCATTTAGAAGAGACCATCCTAGGAGGTGTTCTCATTTGGAAATACTACTTCTTTTGGACATCTTTGTCGAAAACTTCATTCAAGAAGCCAATGGCTAAGAAAGACCCATAATATAGATCTGCCCATTGCCACTGGATTGCCTCTATACTTTAAAGCTGACATTGGCCTGACAGGCACATAAGAACATAAGAACAGCCCCACTGGATCAGGCCATAGGCCCATCTAGTCCAGCTTCCTGTATCTCACAGCGGCCCACCAAATGCCCCAGGGAGCACACCAGATAACAAGAGACCTCATCCTGGTGCCCTCCCTTGCATCTGGCATTCTGACATAACCCATTTCTGGTTGCGCATACTCATCATGGCTTGTACCCCGTAATGGATTTTTCCTCCAGAAACTTGTCCAATCCCTTTTTAAAGGCGTCTAGGCTAGATGCCAGCACCACATCCTGTGGCAAGGAGTTCCACAGACTGACCACACGCTGAGTAAAGAAATATTTACTCTAGCACATATTTCATATTGCTAGAACTGAATGAATGAAATATTGCTTTAGCCATAGCAGTTTGTTAAATACAAAAAGAAAACATTCATACTAGTTAAAACAAATGGAAAAGCAAATTGAAGAACATAAAATCCAGAGATTCCATGTTTACTTAAGAAATGATAAAACTAATTAGGACTGCAATCCTGTGCACGTTTCCTGGGAGTAAGCGCCATCAAACAATATTAGTGTTGTTATTAATTTATAGCAGTGTTTTTCAAACTGTGAGGTGCGGTTCCTTAGGGAGGCGCCAGGAACTCAAAGGGGAGGTGCGGGATGTCCTCTCACAGCAATACAGTCGCACCCCTGGGCAGAATACGAGCCCGTCTTCTGTGATTTTTTTAAAAGCAGAAGAAACAGGATTTGCTCAGCTGCTCCCTCCGAGAGTGACTGTGAGAGTGGCTGCTCCCTCCACTCCAAGGCTGCCGCCTTCTGTGTTCGCTGCATGTTGTTTCCAAAGCTCTTCGACTCCAACCCCCATCTGGCAAGTACCAAGCATGCTCATTTTGCAGTCCTTGTCCTTGCTGACTGTCAGAAAGAAATTCTCCTTGATCCTTGTCTGGTTGGTTCCTAGTTCTCAGCCTGGGATCGCTTCTCAACAAAGTGAAATGTCTCTTTTCAACCCCCTCCTTCTTCCACTCCCCCCTTTCAATCTCCAGACCTTCCTGCGTTCCTCCCCCTCCCCTTAAAGTTGTTTCCATGCAGTTGGCAAAGGGGGAGGGGAGAGACAAGCACACACTTTACTTTGCCAGGAGCAGAAAAAGGTACTGCTTTTAAAGTGATTTATTAATCTTGTTGTTTGACTGAAGAGGAGAGGCTGTATTTTTAAAGTGATGAATCTTGCTATTTGAAGGGAATACTTATCAGCCACTGATGAAGTGATTGCCAGCCTAATCCTATCCACACTTTCCTGGGAGTAAGCCCCATTGACTCTAATGGGACTTACTTCTGAGTAGGCATGCGTAGGATTGGGCTGTGCATCTCCTAGTATAGGAGACAAATCAGCTTCCTAGCCAAACCCTTATCAGCTCTGATACATTTTCATGGTCTATTTTTGTTTTCCCCACCAGCTGCAGGAAAAATGTAATTTAATTAAATTAATAAAGGGTTCAATCCTATCCAAGGAGAATGGGAGAAATGACTAGTTGGATTGGGGTCCACAGGGGTGGTTGAGTGTAATGTTGGTCAGATTGGTTGTTCACAAAGTTCATTTGATAAAACAATTCTATTGGTATGCTAACAAAGTTACAAAAATGAGTCTTCCTGGACCAGACAAAATCTACCTACTCCAGCATCCTATCTCCAACAGTGATCAGCAGCTGATCATTTACAAAGCATGTATATTGCTGTGTATTAATAATATATTTTTAAGATCTGTATTTAATTAATGATATGATTAATATAATTTATATTAATATAGTTAATATTTCTGGCCACTTCCTGTTTAATGATGTCATTTCCAACCCTCAGGAACATGCTGGGGAGTCATGGCCAACAGCCACGGGGGGTCAAGGGAGCCACTGGCCAGAAAAGTTTGAGTACCACTGATTTACAGTATTTATATACCGCTTTTCAACAAAAGTTCACAAAGTGCTTTGCAGAGAAAGATCAAATAACTAATGGCTCCCTGTCCCAAAAGGGCTCACAATCTAAAAAGATGCAAAAGAACATCAGCAGACAGCTACTAGAAAAGACACTGCTGGGGTGAGGAGGACCAGTTAGTCTCCCCCTCTAAATAAAAGTGCCTTCTGAATAAACATGCATAGGATTACACTAACAGCGCAATCCTAACCTGCCTTGGGGCAGGCAGGCTGGTAGGCCTGCATGGCATCCAAGACAGGCTTGGGGCTGAAAGCGGCTCAGTGCAGGGCAAGGGGAATCGCTTCCCCTTACCCAGGGTAAAGCCACAGCAGTCCCAATGGGGCTACTTGGATCTGCGCCACCTCAAGAGGTGGCACAAATCTGAGCAGCCCAGGACTGCCCTGGGCCGCCCAAGAATGGGGTTAGGATCTGGCATAACTGCCGGATCCTGACCCTACATCCCACCTTCCCAGTGAAGCTGTTTTTTGTACATTTTGGCAAGTGGAAAACTTCCTTTGTATGAAGTGGTAAAATGAAAAATATTCTGGAAATTTGTTTTTAAAAAATGTTTAAAACAGCAACAGAGGATTAAGTATTTGGGTGATCTTTTGGTCATTGGGGTAGTTCTGGGTGAAAGTAAAATGCATTTTTTTTGGAATGTTCTCTTGCATTCATCAAGAGATAGCACTGCAGTACCTGGGCATATAATCATTCTTTGTAAGTACTGTAATATCTTTCAGTCTGTATCAAAGGCAGCCCTAATACCATTTAGTCACAATGCCGCCTGGTTGTATGGTGACCAAATAAAAATAATGGAGACAAATGTTATTGTATTTGATTTTAGTGTTATAAAGAAATTTAAAGTTAGATGTGAGTTTGTAGAAAATGGTGTTTAAGCATTAAAAAAAAATCAGCCACCCGACCACTCTGTACTTTTAACATCCATGACTGTGTCCTTTTTTGCTTGGCTGCACATTTTGAAAGGGTTAGTGAGCTTGTGAGTTGATTGAAAGCTCTGTGGTGTGTGAAGTGGCTGGAAAGCCTGCGGCACATCATGAAAATTCCTGAGCCATGCCAGAATTTTCTCCAGTGATGGAGTTTGCTAAAAGTGCCTTGAAAGTGAAAAGAGGATACAGACTGAGCACTGGTAGGTTTGGGGTTATGGTCATTCTTGTGGCCTCAACAGAAGCCATTCTTTCCTCTTTCCAACATTTACTGGTACTTGGTTTGCCCTTTGCTTAAGATCAGATACATAAAAATCCCCTTGCATGAAGATAAATTTAGCAATGAAAGACCTTTGTGTCACAACTTCTGTTGGTAGTAGTATTAACTTCAAGAGGCACTTATGCTGCAATCCTAACCACACTTTCCTGGGAGTCAGCCCCATTGAACAAAACAGGACTTACTTCTGAGTAGACCTGGTTAGGATTGTGCCCTTTGTGTTTTAAAAGCACTTAGGGTAACTGAGCTTGAATTCCAGTTTTTCAACCTGGTCTCCCAACTGTTTTTTTGCAGTTAGCAATTCATGGCCCATAGTGCTTTGCTTATTGTGATATGTACTGGTGTGTGCATCTGTGTTTATGTAAATATTTTCCTAGAGGTCACTGTGACCTAATTCACCCCCTGGAATTGTACAGTATCGGGTGCCTTATCCAGTGCATTAGCAAGCTGATGCATCAATAGAAGGTTATTTGAGTGCTTCCCCAGCATTTTTCATAGGCAAGGAGTAAGCATTTTGCCTAGCAACCAGTCAAACTGGGCTAGTGTGGTAGGATTTGAAGCAAAACATTAGCAACTTTGGGCATGCTCCTAACCAGGTCTACATAGAAGTACTATTTTGTTCAATGGGGCTTACTCTCAGGAAAGTGTGGCTAGGATTGCAGCCTTAGTCTAACAAGGAGAGTCTAAAACAAGCCACATTATCAATAGATCTCAAGTTAAGACTTTGATCTATAATTGCTATGCGTTTTGGAATCAGGTGTCAGCCCTCCATATTTTAAGACTGTGGTCAGATGCTCTAGTTCAGAAGTTCTCAAACTCTGAGGGAGCTTTACTCCCTCAAAGTAAGTTCTTGCAGGGGAGAGGCTAGGGCAGCGATGCGATCCCCTGGATCACATCGCTAAGGGGGGCGAGGGGGGTGCTTTGCTCTTACTTCAAGAAGGCAGGGCTGCAGCAGGCTGCAGGAGGTGCGGGGAGCCCTGCACAGTGCTCCCCAAGGCTTGGAGCGTTTGCTAAAAGCACCTCCTGCAAAATGGAAGTGCTTTGCGCCTGCTTTTAGCAAACGCTCCAAGACTTGCAGAGTGCTGTGCAGGGCTCCGCACACCTACTGCAGCCTGCTGCAGCCCTGCCTTCTTGAAGTAAGTGTAAAGCACCCCACTCGCCCCCCCCTTAGCGATGTGATCCTGGGGATCGCATCGCTGCCTCCCTCCCCTTCCAACACCCCTTAGGGACGAGAGAAGTGTTGCACAAACTGGTGGGTCACAACCCACCAGTTTGGGAACCACTGCCCTAGTTTATATTAATCAAGGCACATGCTTGCAACCAGCTTGGATGTTTCAAGTTGAAGCTCTTGGATGGCTGGCGAGCCCACAACATGACTTGATATCCTGAGCCATAAAATGTTCTGCTGGGAAGTCAAATGGAAATGTGGAAATGTACATACTGTGATCCTGTTTGTTTCTGGCATTTTGTCTTAGCTGATCCTCCTCTTGCATTGACTTGTTCCCTTTTGTGGTATCCTCCTGTGTGCTCTGCCTTCCAAAGCGTGATTTTTGAAGTTGCCCATGAGACAGGAGCTTCTTATGGCTCCTATAAGAATAATATTCTGAACCCTGCTACTGTGTCTGCCTCAGGAGCTCTTCCTCTTGGATCTAGGATCTGAATATGTCTCAAGGTCTTTGTCCCCAAATGTTTAGTATTGGCAAATGTTTGTATTTGCTTCCCTTAGTGTGCTAAAGAAGTGTCCTAGTAACAGATGCAAAAGTCAGCTCAAAAGTGTTGCGAACTTGAGTCAGTGACTCAGAGTTGTGAAAATGCATGATTTTGGGTGACTTGGCGACTTGTGAGTTGCGCGCATGGAAGACTCTGAAAAAGACTTGAGTTAGAGCCCCCCTGACTAGGCACTGGTCCCCACATGTGCTGACTCTAGTTGGCCTGTGGCTAGGGTTGCTTGCTTACTGTTTCCGTGGCATGGAAAACCTTGTGGGGCAAGCATTCTGATCGGTGATCAGGAGGGAGTTCCAGTCAGGAGGCAGGAAAGGGTTAATGTTGCAATGAATGGAGGGGAGAGGGGACTGGGCTCCCTTCCTCCCCCCATCTCTGATAGGAAGGAAGAAACTTATGATCATTGGACAAAGGATGGGCATTCTCATATTTCCATTGGCTGAGGGAGGGCAGGAGGAGGAGCCAGCATGGCTGGTGAGGGGAGGAGGCCTCATTGAATAACTGACTGGCTGCAGTGGGACTATTTCTGAGTAGGGCTGCATCCTGGTAAGCTTTCCAGCTGCTGTTTGTGACTCTCCTCCCTCTCGCTGCTTCTGTCCCAGCTCTCACTAAGTCCCACCCCTCCCACCTTGTTTACATGGAAGGGGGCAGCAGGGGAGTAGTTAAAGAGAACCGCACACACACACAGAGCCCAGCAGCAGCAGCCCTGTTTTTCCCACGGCTGGCTTTTTAAAGGGGGCGACTCAGCCCAGGGAGAGAGGGGAGGCAGGAAAGGAGTTCATAGTGATCACGCTTTGTGCGGCATGTCTCTGTTGTTACTAGGGAGAGGGACCCTCACTGAATGACTGGCTGAAGAGGAACTACTTCTGAGTAGAGCTGCAAGGATCAGGTCATCCTGGTAAACCTCGCAGCTGCTGCTTCTGATTCTCCTCCTCCCTCTTGCCACTTCTGTCCCTGCTCTCTTGCCATCCCTCCTGCCCTGTTTACAGATGGGCAGGGGAGTGAGTAAAGAGAGCTCTCTCTCTCTCTCTCTCTCTCTCTCTCACACACACACACACACACACACACACACACACACCAGCAGCAGCCCCGTTTTTTCCATGGCAGGCTTTTTAAGGGGGGGCAAGTCAATTCAAGTTCATTAGAGTCACTAAAGGGTGCCTTGGAGACTCAGAAAGTGCTCCCGTTATGACTCTTTTTTGAGTCAAGTCATGGGGGGTGGTGACTTGGTGACTCAAGTAAAACCACACTGGCTTTTTCCATCCCTGGCCTTTCCCTCTTCTGACCTTTCCCATACTCGATGCTTACCTAAATGATGCCCATAGATGAGCAGTTGGTGTGCCGAGTCCACAAGTTTCTTTGTTACCTCACCTGCTTTCTCCTGTTCCCAGGAAGCTTCCTGAAGACCATCCGTTTATCCACATTTTGTTCATTTAGTGCCCCTGCAAACCTGGATATATTTGAGTTTTTCTGCAAAAAATATGGAAAATATATAAACAACCATCACTGATAATATGCAATATGAACTGGATCCTTCACTGCCTCACATCTTCTGGAAGAGTTTGCTGTTGTGCATATGCAAGAACATCTTGTCTAATGTGCCACAGGAAATAGCCAGAGCCAGCCCAGGACCTCCTGATGCCTGAGGCAGCATGCCAAATGGTGCTTCCCCTTTCCTGTTGATGTGCCAGCCAGCCTCTGCTTCTCTGGCACTCTGTTCTCTCCTTGTCCTCTCCCCCACACTTTCTCTTTGCCACCTCTACCTTTTCAAATCCAGGGAACAGGAGGAGGAAGATCAATGGAGGCAAGCAGGTGGACCAAAGTGGATGCCCCTTGCCTCGATCTGCTGCCTGAGGTGACCACTTCAGTTGGTCTCATGGATGGGCTGGCTCTGTAAGCAGCCTCCTATTAGTTTATGAAGTCTAATTCTTAACATGTTTTTAGGGTAAATAATGAACATCCTGATGTCAACATTAATTTCAGAAATGTGAGATTGACAGATTAAAATTAGGCTCAATGGAACAGTGGCGTCATTAGGAATTGCATCACCCAGTGTGGGAGGCCAGTGTGTCACCCCCATGATGAACTTCCTCCCACGCAGTGGGCGGGGCAATGACCCAGATAATGGGCGCGGTAATGTACTATCGCCCCGCCCCACTGGTTTTTTTTTTTAGCTATACCTTTTGTTAGAACACAGATATTTCAACATGCTTTTTTCATTACATTCTGCTGTAAATTACGCTTCAAATGATATTTAACATGATAACGTTATTCCTACAAATTACAATTTTAGCACTTTTGTCACTAGTGGTGTCACCGCCTCTAGAATGTCACCTTACTAACACCTTATTGGTTCCATGCTGTGCCATAATAACATTTCATTAGCTCTTTGAACATTCAGTCTCATTGGTCCATTTTGAATTAAGGAAATGTATTTTTTTGTTACATTAGAAAGTTGCATTTTTGTTTTCTGGTTTTTTGGCCATAACTTTTGATAGAATAGAGAGATTTCACTCTGGTTTTTTCATTGCATTCTGCTGTAAATTACACATTGAATGGTATATAACATGATGGTATTATTCCTACAAACTGCAATTTTGGTCACTAGATCGCGTCATGCCGTATGCGTGACCCAGTGTGGCCTGCACCCACCACATCCCCTTAGTGATGCCACTGCAATAGAATGCATCAACCTAAAATTCATTATTTCATCCCATCACATTGCTAACATAAATCAGCAACTTAGGTTATATATTGTTATACTTTCTTTAGTATACCATTTGAAGCAGTCAGAGCAGACAACAGACAACAAAATTATACTCAGCCAGATTTAAAATAATATAACTACAATCTGAAAGACAGTTGACTAAACCCAGCTAATAGCCATTTATCCTCATCCCACTAAAAGCCAAGTCAAACAGTTATTTTGAAAGTCTGAAAACAAAGGGAAAATTCCTTAAGTACAGATAATTCACTCGCCCCTCCCCCACCGGCCAGCTCACAGATGGAATAATAAAGAATTATGATCATGGAGATATTGGTGGAAGTCATGAGAATGCAAAATCCAAGTGCACAGAAATATCTCTAGTTAGTTATTAAAGTATTTGACCTGTAAGTAGCTTTGTAATAGAACTGTAAGTAGTTTGATTGGTAAGAAACACAAATTAATAGATTTCTTTAAAGTAAGCAAATAATTTTCAACCTAGAGTCCAACAAACCTGTTAAAAGTTTGTTCTTTAAAAGTTAATTCTTTAACACCACTTTTTCAAATAAAGCAATACTTAGGTTGTGACCCAGAGCCATAGAACTGAGAGCCAGAGCCAGACTTGTTAGAAGCCATTTCTGTTTCAAAACCACTGATTTCTTCATAGCCAACAGCAACATTGGCTCACCTGGCTTGCAATTGGGTAACTCACCTGGCTGATTCACCTGGCACGATCTCATTCAGGGAATACTATTTGCAAAAAAATTTTTAAAAAAAGATTTGTTTTTGAAAATAAATGGGTATGCTCTGTTTGAAGTAATTTGAACTACTGTTTGAAAAAGGTATTGATTCTGCTTCAGATGCCTGGTGGCTGTGGCTGAGAGCGCATGGCAACAATTAATC
The DNA here is from genome assembly GCF_035046505.1 of Tiliqua scincoides. Taxonomy (NCBI): domain Eukaryota; kingdom Metazoa; phylum Chordata; class Lepidosauria; order Squamata; family Scincidae; genus Tiliqua; species Tiliqua scincoides. The sequence goes on from NC_089821.1 coordinate 18,157,878, forward strand.
TTGCAGTGGAGAATTCACTAATGAAGGTGCACCAATGATCTGAATTCAGGTTGTTGCTGGTCATAGGATGCCTGCAAACAGCAATTGCTACTGACCTTAATGTCATTTCTGGTCATTAGGGTTTCTCAACTAATAACAAGCTCTCTTTTCAAATATATCTCGGTGTTGGGATTCAAGCTCTTCATGGGATGTTTTCAAAACAGGGAACTGTTAAAGAATTCCTTCTCAAACACCTCAGTTTAAAATGCTGGGGTAACTGAGCTAATGGACAGAATGACACAGACTCAGGTATTACTCTGGTTTATGAAAGGGTTGACAGTTGGAGTTCAGGGCTAGCTATATTTCAGAGTAGATGATTAAGACGAGCAGTTATCTTTCTGGAGACTCTAAAGAATATACTCATGTTTTAATCAGGTGCTAGGAGAAGCAAAGCTGTGACAGTACAGAGATATGTGCATCTTCTTGGGGATCCTTAGTATTGGGTATCTAATAGGAATGGAAGAAAGAAGAGAAGCAGTACAGAAAGGATAATAATATTTTGATGAAGAGAGGAGCTGAGTTTCTCCCTTATGCAGGCCTGCCTGAACTACAAGCTTTGTGTACCTGAAAGTGAAAGTTTGACTTTAGACTGTAGGTACAGTTAATCCAATCAGTGACTGAGGGCACAATCCTACCCTGCACTGGAACAGGCTAGCCAAGAGGCTTGCACTCTATCCAGTGCAGGATAGGGGCCCAAAGTGGCTCAGCCAGAGGCAAGGGGAAACAAGGATAAGGTGCCTTGCCCTTATGGGTCTCCTCTGACTTGCACCACCTGCGGAGTTAGCATAAGTCCAAGGAGAGCGGAGCAGCTTGAAGCCGCTCCAAACTCCCCTGGAACGGGGGTTGGGATCCAGCATAAGTGCTGAATCCCAGCCCCACCTTCTGCTCCCCACCCGCCTGCCCCCGGGGCCACCCTGCATTGGCCCAAGTGAAGGGCAGGATTGCGCCCTGAATCTGTTTCAGTGACGAAGGGCTCAATCCAATCCAACATTCCGGTGTGGATGCAGTCTCAATGCAACCCTGAGGTAAGAGAATGAACATTCGCTTACTTTGAAGAGGCCTGTGTGAGACAACCCCCCCCCCCCACTGTAGGAGGCCATGCATGCCCCATTGGCACAGCCACATCAACACCGAAAAGTTGGACTGAGCCCTAAATCTATGTGATCTCAACGAAGTCACCACTGATAGTCTACACAAAGTGAAATTTAAAGGCAGTTTGGGCATTGGGCATATGTGAGGAACTTTGACGGAAGCCACAAGACCTGGATTAAGACTAAGAAAACTTTTCAGGGGGATTCTTCATGCACCAAATGGCACCAGCCAATTTCAGCAGAAACAAAAGTGATGTTCCTTCTTAGATAAAACATCTCAGGAAGTTCCAGTAAAGCAAACAGAACATTTTGTGAAGCTGCTTCATCCCAATTAGCAGATATGACTTCTTAATTCTGCTTTTTACAGAAAGTTTGGTTTGTGCTCTTTCATGTGGTTGTTCAGAAAAGATAAGGAGCCAGCCATTCATGGAATTGTAGGGCTGGACTGTGGGTGGAGTATTAAAGGCTGGGAAGTACTGTGAAGTACAACTTGTACCATTGTTTGAAAAGCACTGGATTGAATTCAGGAGAGGTTTTGCTTCTCCTTCTCAATATATTGCTACACGCTATGTGGTCATAGGTGGTAGTCGTTATGGCAAATGTGAAATACATTCGAAATGGCAAGGAAGTGTTGTGAATCCTGATAAGTAATCATACTTGAGCAAGCAAAGGCAGAATATCAGATAGAAGTAGTAGTGCTTGTTAAATATTTGAACTAGAGGAACAGACACAGACCCAAATAGTGCAGAGATGGTTACAATTGCAAGTAATTTTCTATGTGACATGTAGACACACGTATGCTGACATGTTGTTAAACTGAAAACAGTGGCTGGTGTCTGCAAATCTGAGTGCGGCATGAGTAACATTCTACTGCTAAAAATTGTCCCACCTCTCCCCTCCCCCCCCAATCAGGGAAAATGTACAGTTACCAGTATCTCTTCACAGGAGAAAGCAGCTTGGATGAGCAGAAGAATGGACAGAGGAGTCCATCCATTCTGCCATTCCTTCACTTGAACTTGCAGCCTCTTGAAGCTATCTTTGTTTTTTTCCAAAATGTTAAAGTAGAAATATACATAATGGCACATAGCATCTAGCTGGAATTTGTGTGATTTCCAAACTGAAATCACTGCGGGAGAATACAACGCAACAAGAAGAACAATTCACTGGGGATTTTCAGTGCTCTTAGGTGCTGTTCCTTGTAATCACATTCACCTTGAATAAGGTCCCTATACTGTAGAATTTCATCCAACTCAGAAATTACCTTTTCTTTCCAATGGCACAGGGGCTGAACCAATGCAAATGTGTTTGGCCCCTCCATGAAGTTGGCTGAGGCAGTCATCTCAGGCAGAAATCTGGTGAGGGGTGCCTAGATCCATCTGTCCACTCGCCTCCACAGCTACTGCTGCTCCTCCCGCTCCCTGGACTAGAAAAGAAAGAGGAGGGACAGAGCAAAAGAGGAGAAGAGAGTGGTAGTCTAGCATCACTAGCCCACTATGTTCCTCCCCGCCATACTTCCTCTTTTGTTTCTTTTCCAATTCAGAGGCTGGAAGGAGCAGGGGCTGGCACATCAACAGGTAAGAGGGGGCAGCATTGGGCATGCAGCCTCTGGTACCTGGAGGTCTTGGGCCAGCCCTGAATGCACATACCTCAGATAATATGCAGTTTGCTCACATACATATTTCATTCGCCTACATGGCCCATGTCCATTTCTATGCATGTTGACACTGAGGTGGGGAGGGGAGTTGATATCTGGAATTTAATAATCATTTTGTGAAAGCTATATATAGATATATAGATATACTGCATCTATGCAGACAAACTGAAAAATGGGAGGCACCTGGAAAGGAAGTATTGTCATTGATCTCAGTGGTCTATTGTTGTCTTTCTTGTTTTGCAGAAGGAACACTGATCCGACTTTTGGTTTGTTTGTTTGTATTTTCCCCTCCAGAACCCCTCATTGCTGATCCTGCTACTGTAGTCCTGCTGTTTTGCAAAGCTGGAGTCGACACGCATGTAGGGGAGGGGGCTAGAGTCCCGGCGGCTGTCCTTTCCCAATAGATGTGACTGTTATGCTAGCTTTCCTTCATTTATTCCTTTTGTAGGTTATTTTTGGTTCTGGGGGTTGTTGGGAGGTTTTTGTTTGTTTGTTTGATCTTGGAAGGTTAGCTGTGCAGTTTGGTTTTTCCTGTGCAAACCAACCTTGATAGTGCAGAGCTCTTAAAAATACAACTCTGCCCATGAAAAGTTGACAGCTGTAGTCCTCTTGATGTGTAGACACTGAAAGCGGAGAATAAATTCTTTTTGCAGCCGCAAGTTTCAATCATGTCAAGTTAGCCTATCGTGAAATAATAATCCACTGATTTCTTAGGAAGAAGAATAAGTTCGTTCTTCTTTCCTCTCATTTTCCTTTTACTTTAAAAAAACTCACTTGGTTTTTAAGAGCTCTGAATAAAACTGCTTTGCCAATGGGGGAGCGGGCAGAGATGACTGATTTTTCTTGTGCCCAGCAGCAAAAGGGTTAATGCCTGCTTTCCTCTTTGATATCCGTTAGTTTGGAGCCCATGTTGTGATTGGTCCATGTCCATGTGTGTTCTGTTCCTGAATTTTAGGACTTTGGTTAAAAGATAAGTCCAAGGTGCACCTCAGTAATGACCAACATTTTCATTGTTTCAGGTCACCCAACCTGTTTGCAATTCACAGCAAACATGACTGAGGCTGTCAAAACCTATCAGTGGCAATGCATTGAATGCAAATCGTGCAGCCTTTGTGGAACCTCAGAGAATGATGTAAGTTTCTCTTTATTACCAGAACCAACATGTGGTGGGCAAAGCTCCACTCCATGCACTGTGGAGAAGTGCTGGAACTAGCATTCTGATAGCACCTTCATGGTGTGTGAAAGCTGGGCAACAACTGCACATTTCTGGGCTGCTGTCACAAACAGGCTGCGATGTGGCACACACAGCAGTTGCTCCAGTGGCCTCCAATTGACACCAGTATGTTGGAGTGAAGGGCAGGGGGAGTTTCTGGGAGGGGGAGGGAGGGGTGGATCTTGGCAGTATCGATGTGTGTGAGATTATATCCCCTCTTTCCTAAGCTGCCCTGCCCTTGGATGAACACCAGCAAAATGGCATAGATTTGAAGAGACCCATAAGCAATTGTGCAGCATACTGGGGCATAAGTAAAAAGTATTTTTACTTGCCTTATGCTGACTGTCTGATCATCCCCCCTCTACCATTGAATGCAGTGCACTTTTCACCACTGTGGCTGCATCAGTGCTAATGGTGTGGGATAGGATTGGGCAGTGTGGTTTACGAGAGTTGTGGCTATGGGCTTGCCATGATAAGCTCCTACCCTTTAAAATTTACCACTATACCACTGCTAATGGAGCATCTAACGGCACGCAAAACCTCAGCATATTTCCCCATAAGAACCTGGTAGATGCATCAGGCAAGGGGAGATAATGCAATGCAGAGAGGTTGATGAATTCAGGGTAAAATGGTGGAATCATAAGAGTCCCACTGGATCAGGCCAAAGTCCCAACTAGTCCAGCTTCCTACATCTCACAGTCACAGACAAACTGGCGTTAAGATCTTTGAAAATGTTATGTCTGGCAATGATGAAGTTTTATTACCAACCTCCAGCCCTCCTCCCTCTTCTTGATACTACTGATGTCATTTGTATTGAATAGGCCACTGCATATCTTATCGAGTCCAATTGCCTCTGTTTTATTGCAAGAGAGATTTCAAGAAGGATGATAAGAACCATTTTGTTAAACACTTTTAAAAAGGCTTTTCTTGTTTTAACAAGGAAATTTCACAGTTTTGATTCAGAGGAATGAGGAATTGTATCCCAATTGGAGAATGTGGGGTCTCTGTGCTGATGCAAGGGCAAGTCCTAAGCTCAGTGGGAGACTTTTCAGTTTGAAAAGCAAGTTGAAACATGCATATGAGTTATGCCCAGGAAACAAGCCAATGACAAAGTGAGAACAGAATGACAGTTTATTACAGGAAGCGGGAATAATGTTTATGGCTCTCTTGACCCACATGCCTTTATGTGTTTCTTTCTTTGTCGCCGTTCTAACACAATTTCACATTTTTATAGTACTGGATTGCACATGCACATGGGATGTCCTTCAGCTAGCATGAGTAATGTCCATCTTTCTCTCTTTCTCCCTAACAAACTTGGATCAGGATCAGCTGCTCTTCTGTGATGACTGTGACCGTGGCTATCACATGTATTGTTTAAACCCACCTGTCTCTGAACCCCCTGAAGGTAACATTGCTTGGAATAGCTGCAAAGGGAACCACTAGCATATCTGTGAGTAGGGATTTGCAAAGCCAGCCTTCGATGATTTGATCAAGATAGATCAGAAGCAACAGAGGACATTTCTTCAATCTTTATTATTTGTTCAGAAGAGGGTATTTTGGCAAGTGCAGTTTTAATCACCATCCCCCTAATACTGTGTTTTGGCAAGATGCATCTGCTGAAACTCCCTCTTCTATGCATCTGCAGAGAAGGTGTAGGAAATTTGTCACACTTTGCATCTGGTCAGCCTTTGTAAAAAATATGAAACCCTGAACAGCAAAAAGGCTACAGCAGCAAAAGCAGACCAGAAAAACCACTTCCTGCTTCTCTCAAGTTGTCAGATCGGGTAAATTTCACAGTTCTCTCATTGGATCTGTCACACACACCTAAGACTGTTCTTGGGCAAAACTGTACTTCTCTTTCCAACAGGTTTCTGAAAATGACTAATGGGTTTGGGAAGCAGTGTCTAGCATAATAACTGTAGCTCATCACTTATCCAAACCAAGTAAGAATTTGCTCATGGAAAGTCAGCTTCATTGAGATGTTCAGAAAAACCTGGTCTTTTTCATGTTGTCATTGACTGGGGATGTGCTGTTTCTTTTATGGTGGAAAATCTAATCGTGTATTGGTGCCTTCAACAGTTAAAGCAGTCATTGCTTTGTATGTAGTTGCTTTGCATACACACTTCGCATGTAGTTGGGACAGACCCAGGTTTTAGCCCATGAATCTGCCATTGTATACCAGTGTGAGCTTGAATTAAGGGTACTGAAAGGCTTTCTACACCTCAGGTGGCCAGTCTGCAGCAAAGGTCATACAGATGGTAAATATTTGTGGGGAAGAACCAAGAACAGCTGTGCAGAAAAAACAACAACCCACAAAACTGTTCCTGATGCATTTCATGATAACTTCTAATGAGAAAGTGGTTGCTTTTATCTTTATAATTCTTAAATTAGCATATTAAATCAGTGGGTCAGCATCCATAATCTTCAATACCAACAACACACAACCATATGCCTTTTGAAGGCAATGATTAACATTTGCTTAGGCTACAATCCTATAAACACTTACCTGAGAGTAAGCCCCATTAAACTCAATATACTATACTATACTATATTAAGGAATATAGTATACAATACACTATACTGTACTATACTATACTATATTAAGGAATATACTTCTGAGTAGGCATGCCTAGGATTGCACTGTTAAAGCACTGGAAGAATTCAACAAAGCAGCTTGCCTCATTCACATGGACTAATATCTAAGTACCTTAAAAATTGCCTTTTTTGAATATATATAAGGACACAATCCTAACCAACTTTCCAGCACTGACCTAGTCACAGTGCAGCTCCAAGGTAAGGTAACAAACATGCCCATATCTTGAGGAGGCCACCTAGACTGCCTACAGGATGCAGAGCATGCCACATTGGCACAGCTATGTCAGTGCTGGAAATTTGGTTAGGATTGCACCCTAAGTGATTTGAATTTTTAAAAACCTCTTAGCACCAAACTATATGAAATATTGGAGATCTGACTTTGATTGCAACATGAGTACAGGTGGGCTAGGGATATGGCTCAGTGGCAAAGCATCTCCTTTGCGTGCAGGAAGTCCCAGATTCAATCCCTGGCATCATCTAGTCGGGCAGAGAAAATCCTTCAGAGCTGCTTCCAGTCATTAATGAAAACATGGCATTATATAGACCAATGGTCTGACACCATATAAGACATCGTCCTATGTGTAGTGGGCTTCCCATCAGAATTTAGACCACCCATTTTCAACCACTGTGCCGTGGCATACTGTCATTGTGCCATCAGTGGTCTGCAGGTGTGCCGCAGGAGTTTGGAGGAGGGTCATTTATTAGTAGGGCCATTGATGGATATGAGCCCCCCACCAATAGCATGGTGTGCCTTGTCAATTGTCAAAAAACGGATGGTGTGCCTTGACAGTTTTAGTACCTTGTTAGTGTGCCGTGAGACAAAAACGGTTGAAAATCACTGATTTAAAGCTGCTTTAAATAAAAACTGGATATCCTATATCTCATATGGCTTAGTCCACAACATCAAAAACTTCCCTGCAAGTTTTGTGCATGTATGCACAGAGAAATATAGATATTGTGATGATCACATGGTTTTAGGCTTTCTTTCTACCTTAGAATACTAGGCAGCAACTGTTACCCTGCACATGCCCGATCTCGTCTGATCTCGGAAGCTAAGCAGGGTCAGGCCTGGTTAGTACTTGGATGGGAGACCGCCTGGGAATACCAGGTGCAGTAGGCTTATTCCATAGTCTTTCGAGACTGAAGGTTGCCAACCACTTTCCCAGTATGAAATGTGTGTGTGTGTGGGGGGGGGGGTTTGAGGGTGGATCTCTGGTGTAACACTCTTGCTCCAATGTATCCTGCCCCCCTGAATATCTCAGTGTTTAGATGTCTTCTGGACAACTAGCAAATTGAAAGTTCCCTGTCTTTGACATATAATCTAAGGCTTTTATGGCTGGTACTATTAGTGTTGCAGTAAGAACTTTTCACGCTTATTGGCCATGCCCTATGAAGATTTTCATTTCCTAACCTTTAACTTTTCCTGTCTATATTTACAGGGAGCTGGAGTTGTCATTTGTGCAGAGAACTCCTCCGAGAGAGAGCATCAGCCTTCTGCTTCCAGCCCTAAAAGGGTCTCAGTGGACCAGGATTGTCCCTGGACTTGTGCATCAGTGCACAATCATCACCCTCCACTTAAGGATATGTGTAACCCACAAATACACCCCTGAACACGTGGAAAAAGAATAGACATTCAAAGAAAATATCTGTGGTGTTTCCTGTCCAAGTGTAGATTTCACAAATATTGTGCCTCCTGGATTCTACTAGAAGGAGCACACTTTTTTCTTTCCACTGCAGTGCATGATTGCTGATATACTGTAATAAATTCACATGTGTCATGATAATGAAGGAAGGGTTGTAACTGTTGATATTCCAAAATTTAAATTGTGTGGCATTGTGCTTTTTTGTTTATCCTGGTGAGGTCCCCACACCCCCAAGAAATAACAATGTTATCTTTTCAGCCATTCTCACTGCAGGGCTGTGGTGATGATTTTGAGTTGTACCACTCACCGCATATTTCTGATGGGAACTTCCTTCTTACAACTCTATTTTTAGATGCAGAGGGCCTTTGAAAGCATTTCAGTTCTTTATGAGTCATTATTACTAAGGCCCACACTACAAATTAGGGGGAGGATGCAGGGATGCTACCAACCCATTTCCCTGGGTTAACATATAATTGGATACTGCTTCTGGGGTACAAAAACATTCATGTCATCTGTCTTTTAAACTACATGTTACCAGGGAAGCTTGGTGGGGAGATGCAGATCTCTGGGACCATGAATCCAAGACTAAAATAGATACGATGGTGCGTAAAATGCATATCTACCCCAGTCATGTAAGAAGGAAAGATTGTGTGTATGTGTGTGCAAGAGAGAGAATTTAACTGTAAAGGGGGCATAAGCCTTCCTCCTGCCAATGTTGGCATCCCTGCAGTCTATCTGCCCAAGGGCTTTTCTTCTGGACTTGGCTCTGATCACAGCTGGAAGAAGAATGCCTTGGAAGAAAGAGCATGGGGAGATTTGTCAGCTCCTCTAACTTGTGCATGCCCCATTTTCTCTAAAAAATTGGACCCCTAGCCTCTATTTTCTACATGATTGAGAAAGACCTGAGTTTAAACAAATTGGTTGGCTGCTGTCACATCTAGTTTGTCCCTAAGTTTGTCCTTTTTCTCTGGCCTGGCCCTATGACTTGAAATAGGGCAGGTGTTGTCTGAATGTTCTTAACACTGATTATTTGACCATTTGCATCAATTTGATTTTAGAAAAGAATGGCCTGTGTGTAAATACATTGTATATCGTCCATAACTAATTTGTTTCCATATAATTTTTTTATCAGTATTACCATTCATATTGTTCACATCCAGCATTTAAAACAATGATTATAAAAAATGCAAGCAGCCATGTTGGTTCATTAGATGAAATTCAAACAGGCAAGTCACAAAGCAGCGAGTTGACTTTTGAGTTTCACAGAACTCTTTCTCAGGATAGAGCTTTAAACAAATCAGAAAAAGATAAAAATATATTGCTGATATAGAGCATTTTGGAAATGTCATATGAAATATCAAAAGGGGTTTATAGAAACTAATAGTACTCTAGAAATAAAGGCACAATCCACCAAGGTTAAACACATTGATACCCCATTGATTTCCTTTGGGAATAAGCTTAATACACCTGCTGAAAGCAGTTAGAATTACAGTCTGAGGGCCAAATCCTATCCAATTTTCCAGTGCTGGTGCAGCCATGCCAACAGGGCATGTGCTGCATCCTGCAGTAGGGAGGCAGTCATGGAGGCCTCCTCCAGGTAAGGGAATGTTTGTTCCCTTTCCCCAGGGTTGCATTGTGGCTGGACAGGCTGAAAGTTGGACAGGATTGGGCCCTGAATCAGTACATTTTTTTTCTCAAAAGGACATCCCAATGTGTTCGGTGGGCCTTATTGCCAAATAAGTGTGCACAGGGTTTTAGCCTTAAAGTGCTTCACTTTGAGCACATATCTAGGGTGAGCCACAAACATTTGCCACACCAGTACACTTTCATGACCTGTAGCAATACTGTGGCATTTAAATGGGGTGGCACCCCTTCAGATGTAGTATAGTGCACATAGGTAAATGGCAAAGAGTTGTCCAAAAGCAGAACTGAGATTATATTTCACCACTGGGGTTGCATAGGTAATCTATATTGGCAGAACACTATGCCAATTGCGTAATAATCTTAATAATACGATTAATAATAATAATAGGAGTGGAACCAACAGTTAGCAATGCAAAATGGAGGCACCCAGAATGCACCTGTCATTATGCCCTGTGCCTGTAATAGCTACACATTTCTACAGGATCTGGATGTCAAACTGCAGTCCAGGGCACACCTACTTGAAAGGAAGCTCCTCTGAAATCAGTTGGACTTACTTTCAAGTAAACGCATCTAGGATCAAGAAGTAGGCTGCAAAGTCCTATCTTGAATATCAGCATAAATAAATGTACTTTAATCAATTGTTGAGTAATTATCAGAATGCCTCTGAGCATGTGCTCAGAGCAAGAAGAGAAGCTCAGTAAATATGAACGCTCAATAAAATGGAGAAAATTACCTTACAGTTCATTAAAATTGAGAAAATTTGGGTGGGAGGGAGTTGTAACAAAAAAGATAGTGCTGTGCAAGAAAAATAAACTAGAATATTTGAAGATCACTAGCTGACCATGCCCCTGTGTGATTTTATAAATGCCAAACAGATCTATTGAGTTTGTAACAATCTGATCAATACCTTTAAGTTTTGCATGTTTATTCTATTTTATAATACTATTTTGAAACTTGCTTGAAATGGTTATTGCTGAATTGCAAGCAGGAGTTCAGAAGCTGGGACCAGATGGAGCAGTCTACCTTGTGTTAGGTTTGTAACACTCACTCATGTGTTCTCCCTCAACCATTCCTCTTTCCTCCACCTACCCAGCCACCCCCATTTTGCCTCCAGCTGGCTCCAAATAAGGCCAACTGGGAAGAAGCAGCCCACGGGATGAATTGCAAGGGTCAACCAGTTGAGCAGGAGGAGAAAAAGTAAAATACCTTCCTCCTACCTGCAAATTCTAGCCTCCTCTTGCCACATTACCATTAACTGGCAAACGCCTTTAGGAAATGTGTGCACTGAAGTCATGTGCTGTTCATCACACGGAGTGGGGAAGGTTGGGTATGAAGGCTGCTGTAATTGTATTTGAAAAACCACCCCTGTGCCATCCCCCCAGCTTCTTTGTACAATTAGTTATCTGGGCATTTAAACGTACATTGTCAAAAGAAATATCATTTGAAGCTATTGCCACTTCCTCAACAAATTAAAACACAATGAATTGTTAACAGCTATTTATTTTGTTATTGTATTCTTTGCATTTAATTCAATAAGGTGCAATTACATCAACACAACCAGTTTCATATGTGTGTTCCTGGACTCATATCACAGTGCAGATGAGTTCACAATACGAGAACTCTGGTCTTCCAGAAAACCAAGCCGCCTATTGGCTCTTAAGCAGTGTATGTATTATGTTTCACTGAAATTTCTCAATGAGAGTTACTTTGAACCTGACAGAGAGTATCACCAACAGGACATATGAGTTAATGAACCTGCTAATTAGAAAACTAGACAGATTAAGCTGGCTCAGATGAAGGCTGTGGTCTTGCCCCTATACCCAGTGTAAGCCTCATTGATTTTAATAGGACTTATTGCCATGAAAGCATGAACAGGACTGCAGTCAAGTCAAAAATTTAATATGCCAGAAAATAAAATGCTTAGGCTGTCTGCTATATCAGTTTCAAAATAATGATGCTACAGTACATTGCAAGTACATTGCAGTTGCCCAGCAGGCAGCTGGTCATGTGAATGTTGAAGCCATGTGCAGAACTAAGTATATGGCACTGTGAGCACTCAAATAGCAGTTCATGCACAAGCACCCCCCCCCCCCAAAAGTGAGCTGTGCTGCGCTTGGTATGCTGTGTCTGTGTTTGCACAAACATCCCTGCACATGGCAATGTGAAGAAGGCAACGACACAACTGGACTCAAAACCACTGCTACCATGGACTGTCAATGAGCCCTCAGAAGCCAGACTTTTTTTATTCAAATGCTATTCCAGGAACTTCATGCCGAACATTTTAAAGCACCTTTCAAGGGAAATGCAAAACTTTGGATGCCAGTCCAGCCAAGGCTTCTTTCTGATTGGCTGTTCTGGTGAGAGCTGGAGTGAGGACTGGCAGGCAGCCAAATCTGTCTTCAGCAGTGATATAATTACTAATAATGACCTCAAGCTCGGTCAGCTACTTAAGTGGCTTCTGGGGACAGGCAACAACTTAAAGCTAGTTTATATAAGATAATCCAGTCTTGAGGGTGCAAAAGAGGGCACAAATGTACTTCACACACAGCTCTATCTGAACTCAGATCAAATGATCCAGGAGAAACATCAATACATTTAAACTACAAGAGTCTACTTGTATAACAAGAGGAAACTTATGGCCTAATCTTATGGGCACGCTGCACCAACAGAACCTGGGTTCCAACGGTGCAGCATGCTATACACACAGCCATGTTGCACAGCCATGCGCCAGCAGCCTTCCCACAAGCCCCCAGCACCAGTAAGTCAGATGGGGTGGGTGGGTAGGTGGATGTAACAGGATGGGGAGGAACAGAACAGGGAGGAGCAGTGGTATAGCTAGAAGGGGGGCAAAGCACTAACAGCCCAATCCTGAGCTGCCCGGAGCACCAAGGAGGGCGGCCACCAAATCCTGCGCCTCCTGTGCTACCGCGGGAAGCACCTCAGGAGAAGGGGACTTTCATTCCCTTCCCCTGAGTAAAGTAAGCAGCCCCACAATGGGGCTACTCAGTTTACCGCTGACCAAAAGGTTGGCCAAAAGGTTGGCGGTAAGGAAAAGGCACTCATGTAGTGTGCACAGCCCTCCATGAGTTCCCTGGATCCTGCGGAGCACAGTTCCGCTGATCCTTCTCCTGCCCGCCCCTGGCACACCTCCCTCCGCCCTCTCTTCGCCTCCCGCCGGCCTCCCCCTCCCCGGAATGCCTCCTCCCCGCCCCCTGGCACACCTCCCTCTGCCCTCTCTTCGCCCCCCGCCAGCCTCCCCCTCCCCGGAACACCTCCTCCCCACCCCCGCCTCCCGTTCTGCAGCTCTGTGGTCCAGGGGACTGCCGAGCCACAGAAGCTGGACGACCGCCCCACGCTAGCCCAGCACCGACCGGCGCTGGGCTAGCACCGCCAGGAGCCTGGTGGTGAGCCTCGCAAACAAGCCTTACATCTCTGTGCCGGTGACCACAGGATTGGGCTCAAAGTTTTGCAGGGAACCTCACCACAGCATGCAAGCGACCCCTCCCCTTTGGCGCAGTTCCAGGCAGGGGGAGTAATGACCAAAATGATTCCAAAGAGGAGGGGTCACTTGTACTCTGCAGTGAGGATCCCTGTAAAACTTAGTGCTTTGCACTCCCTCTAGCTACACCCATGGGTAGGAGGGTGGTACTGGTGGCAACAGGGCTGCCAATATTCTGTTCCCTTTCCCGGCATGCATTTGCCTTCTGCCAGATAAATTGCTGGTGCAAATCCAAACAGACCCATTTGGGCAACAGAGGCTTACCTCTTGGCAAGGGAACAAATTTTCTCTTAGCTGGAGGAGACCTCCAGGACTGTCCTCTCCACAGTTCAGATTGAAGAGTGTGGTGCAGCTGTAACGATGGTGGTGATGGGGGTCTTGATAGCTTTGGGGCCGTTTATATTAACTATAATTTTCTATTATAGTTAATAGAAAATAGATTTTCTTTATTAGACTATTAGAAAATAGATTTAAAACCGTCCAAATGCACACCCACACATCTGTTTTTAAGGATCTAAAAACATGCCATAACTTACAGCCCAATCCTGAGCTGCCCGGACCATGCGGCTGCAGCGGCGCTGAGAATGGCTCCCGCTGCATCCTGCATGCCGCAGCCTGCCGCAGGCGGCGCCTCGTCCCCTTCTCCTAGGTAAGGGAAGCAGCCCCTCAATGGGGCTACTTATTTTACCGTTGAGTAAGGTAAAGGCGTTCATGTAGGGCCTTGAATCTGGTGGAACCTTGGAACACCTTGGATCTGGTGGAGCAGAGCTCCACAGGACCCGCCTCCCTCCCTCCCCTCGGCACGCCTCCCGCCCACTCTTTCTCCGCCTCCTGCCTCCTCGTCACGCCTCCTTTCCACCCCCTCTCCATCCTCTGCCTGCCTCCCCAGAACGCCTCCTTCCTGCCCTTGCTTACCATGCTGCAGCTCGGAGACTGCTGAGCAGCAGAGGACGGGCGCCCGGCGCTAGCCTAGCGCTGGCCAGCAGTGGGCTAGCATGGGTGCTAGCCCAGCGGTAAGCCTCGCAGACGTACCTTACGGCACGTTTGCAACAGTGTGCTCTGGCGGAAAACTGGAGCACTGAGGTCAGGATTGGGCTCTTAGTAGCCTACTGCTTGTAAACTGGGAAATGGCAGTTATCAAATGTTATGCTATTCCCAAGTAGCTCAGAGCCCTATGCCTATCTACTCAGAAGTAAGTCCCATTATAGTCAATGGAGCTTACTCCCAGGAAAGTGTGGATAGGATTGCAGCCTCAAGGCCCAATCCTATCCAGTTTTCCAATGCTGGTGGGGTGTGCGCTGCATCCTATGGTTGGGGTGGCAGTCACTGGGGCCTCCTCACAGTATGGGAACATGTGTTCCCTTACCATGGGGCTGCATTGTGGCTACACCGGAGCTGGAAAGCTGGATAGGATTGGGCCCTCAGTTCACACAAGGCATGGTGTAATTACGGCAATATACATATAACTTATCTGTCCAACTGGAAAGATTTTTGGATGTGGGATGCTGCTGCTATTGTTTTTGACAATAACATTTTAACAATAGCATAAGATTAACAACATTTTCACACACACCCCCTCAATAAATTCAGGTGCAAACATCATTCTGCAACTCTCCAACAAAGGAGAGGGAATTCAAAAAATCCCCTCACTGAAATAGGTGCAAGCTCAAATTGGGAAGCTTCAGTTGTGCTCTGATTTGGCACAGGACTTGGCCCAATAGCTTGCTCAGGAGCAGGGTGACCAGATCCAATGGAGGATAGAGTGCCTCTACCTTTAACCTGTGTTTAGAAGAGGGAATTTGGGCAGGTGCAGTTCAACAGCAAAGGGTTTAAAAAGCTGCACCTGCCCAAATTCCCTCTTCAAGACAATGTTTAAAGGTAGAGGGACTCTGTCCTCCATTGTAGCTGGGCATCTGCTCAGGAGCAACCCTTAAATGGAGGCACCTTTGGGTGCCAGGCAAATTGCCCTTAGAGAGAGAGCCTGAATAAGGCTGCTGTGTTGGACTGAACCCTGGTCTGTCATGGCTGCAGTTCTGAGGAGGAAATACCGGCGTAGGCCAGAGAGTTGCTGACTGCCCCACAAGCCATTCTGCATGCAGGCTCCAGCAGCAACCTATTCCCGTTTCCAAGGCAGCTGTTCCAATTCCCTATTCTGCTGTGACCTTGAGTTTCAGAACAGTGTGCATTTGGCACACCGGCCTTGGAACACATCCAGGAAGGAAGATAGGAGGCTGCTTGTGTGTTGCTTCTTTGCATCTCCCAGCTGATTTCAAAGCTTAGGCCTTAACAGATGACAGCGTTAATTCCTCCGGAGCCTGTGCTGCCCTCCCCTTCCCTTTGCACAGGCCTTTATACACACAGGCGTGAAGGTACCTGGCAACGTGCTTTTCTCCAGGGATTTGGACAACTCATGGCCATTTTTCTTCTGTTTGGGCCCAAGGCACCCAAACTTACAGAAGAGCACACTTCATTTTTTAAATCCGCATACTCGTCAACAAGCCTGGGCTCCCATTTCAAATTCTTGGTGGTTGATTATAGCTGTCTTCTCCCCCTCCCAAAAAAAGCCTGTCTCTAAGGTGTGGCTGAGTGAAGATTCACAGGCTAAACTTCAGGCAATTAGCATTGTTAATGTTAGCTGTGTGATAGCACTGCTGTGCAAGTCTCATTAAAATGTACTCGGAGGAGGAGGGGAATTGGGCTATGAGTCAGGTACCAGCTGAAGAAATACCTGCCCAGGATGGGGAAAGCCATACAGTTAAACACCAGACTCTCAAGAGCCCAGCAGAAACTATCCAAGTTTTCTCATACAGCTGTTAGGTGTCCACATGTCACCTGGGACATCCTGTGTAAAAACAGGAGTCGGAAGAATAAACAGAACTCAAGAAAATCATATTTAAACATTTGGGTAGCTGTTGTGGAATAAGGACTCCACAAAATCTCACCAATGCAGAACTGTACAAAACAATGCGAGTCATAATAGGCTACAAGGAGGCTACAGTTTTTATTTAGCTGAGTATTTATCTGCTACCTTTCCATACTGCAAGAGGTCCTGGTCACAAGCAGTTAAATAGGTTGTGCTGTGGGGGCTGTAAAAAGACTCCAAGATCCTGAGCTTAAGAGAATTCCTAGAAGATCAAGGAAAAACATACTTACAGTGCAATCCTATGCATGTGTAATTATAAATAAGCCCCATTGAGTTGAATGGGTCTGGCTCCCACATAAGTGTGGATAGGACTGCAGCCTTAGTAGCGCCTGAGAGCCCTATGAATTCAACAGCCCCATGAAACACGCTGCCATAAAGAAGCATTGGTACTGAAAATGCACAACACATTAGTTACCATGTTTTATTTTCAACCATTTTTATCTCATGGCACTCTGCAAAGGAGTTAAAATTATCAAGGCACACTGTCCATTTTTTTGACAATTGATAAGGCACACTGCACTAAGGCACACTGCTGAGGGTTCACATTCCCCAATCACCCTATGATGACTCTCCCCCAAGCTCCCATAGCACACAATGTTCTGTTCCACAGTGGTTGAAAATCACTTGTTGACATCTGTGTAGAAAAAAGAATTTCAATCGGCTGGTTCCTTACTCAATAGCAGATCAAGCCACTTAAAACATAGCCCTCTGCAGTCCTTTATCAGGTAGAGATTTCCTAGCTAGGAAAGGCTCAGTTTCAAGCCAGAGGCTGCAATCCTCATAGTTAATGTATTTACTCTTGGGGTCCTCGCTGATTAGTAGGTCCTTGGGTAAAGAGGACTCCAGCCAGCTGTTTGTAATGGCAAACTGCAGCCAGAGCAGCAAGCTTGGAAGGACTGTCTATCTATGCTATTGTTTCCAGGGGATGGTTGGGGGCTATTCTGCTTTGGAGTCTACCAATAAGCAAGACACCTGGTGTAGAAGAAAAAGGAATGTGGTATAAATTAATTGGCTTGATACCCCCCCCCCCCCAGCCAGCAGATCTTATGTTCCTGTGATTGCATGCAACATCCCAGGGAAGTGGGTCACTATTTAACAAGGAACTCACTTCACTGCAAGCAAACCTGGAGTGTTAAAGAACACTGGTGAACCAAGTGAAGTTTCCTAGCAAAATATCTGATGCAAAGAATGGTTGCTGAGTATTCTGCTGTGCTCAGGCACCTGATGAAAGGGACTGTAGCCCATGGAAGCTTATGTAGAAATAAATTGTTTGAAAGTGCTGCAAGTCTCTCGGTTGTATTCACATAAAGAAGCACAAGTCCAGAACACCAGAACCAGGGGACATCCACTAAAATTAGGTGTTGGGAGGGTTAGGACAGACAAGGAAAATATTTCTTTATTCAGCGTGTGGTTGGTCTGTGGAACTCCTTGCCACAGGATGTGGTGAGGGCATCTGGCCTGAATGCCTTTAAAAGGGGATTGGACAAGTTTCTGGAGGAAAAATCCATTATGGGTTACAAGCCATTATGTGTATGTGCAACCTCCTGATTTTAGAAATGGGTTAAGTCAGAATGCCAGATGCAAGGGAGGGCACCAGGATGCAGGTCTCTTGTTATCTGGTGTGCTCCCTGGGGCATTTGGTGGGCCACTGTGAGATACGGGAAGCTGGACTAGATGGGCCTATGGCCTGATCCAGTGGGACTGTTCTTATGTTCTTAAGTCCACCCCATTAATATTTTAGGACTTTTGTGTCTTGCCCAGGCTCAAAGAGCCCTTAATCAATGAATTTTCAGTCTTTGGAATCCTAACTTTGGCTGCAACTATGTGGTGATTTGCTGTTTTAGCTATTGTATGTCTATTTTATTGCCACTTTCACTATTTTGTAGCTTTTATGCAAATCTTATTGGTTTTTAATTTTCTAAGCCACTATGACTATTTTAAAGCAGGGTCAAAATAACTGCTACTACTGTACTTAGTGTAAGGACTGAGGGCAGTTTTACAGTGGGAGTTCTGCTGTGGGACCAAACAGCAAAAGCCCAACCAGGTCTATATAGTTTATATCCTAAAGAAGTATCGTATCTCCAATGGAATTTTGCTGTTAATCGGCTCTCTGGACCTGTTTCCTTTTAACTGGGCAAGGACAGTTTGAGGTTCAGCACACCAGGAAAATGGTTCCTCTTGCAAACTTTTCCTTCTGAATTCCAACATTTTTCTTTCAGTTACTGATAGCAGACCCTGTGCTTTCTCTCTCTTGCAGCACAATCCCATCTATATTTGTTTGGAAGTAAGCCCCATTGAGTCCAAAGGGATCTGCTCCCAGACAGGTGTGTACAGGATTGCAGCCTTGAGAGACTCACAATTTACTAAAGCAGTGGTTCCCAAACTGTAGGTCACAACCTGATTTTTGGCAGGTTGCAAAACTGACAAGCTTTTAGTTAGCAAGGAAAATGTATTGAGCCCTATGGAAACCAAAGTGGAGCAGCATATTCGTGTTTACTCATGAATAGGTGACTGTACCTCAGTACTTCAGTCAAAGAGCAGGCTCAGGGGAACGCAACACGACCAGAATGATCCTGATACGATGAACTCAGGCCCCATAAAAAACTTGAGAAGGAAGCTCCCCTTTTCCAAGCTGATCAGGAAACTGTATTGACCCTATGGAAAGGGAAACTAAACTATATGTGTGCATTTACTCATGTGAATGTACCTCTACTCTTATCAATGGCCAGGCAAAGGAGAATACACAATCACTAGCAGTGCTTTTTTTGTAATAAAAAAATAAATAAAAAGGTGCAGGAACTCACAAAAAAGGCAAAAAAAAAAAAGCCTGCCTGGGACTGAACTTTGAGGAGTTTTGCAGCCTCAACTGGCCCCCCTTTTGGCAACTGGCAACCAACCTTTATATTTTGCAGCCATGGAGCACCTCCCCACCGAAAAAAAAGAAGAAAAAAAACTATTCCTCTTGGGGATTTGAACCCCCAAACTCTGGCACCACAGACCAGCACTTTAGCAATTGAGCCATAGGAGCTCCTAGACTCAAATTGTTTGGAACTAATACTTGAGGTGCTGGAGGCCACCAGCTGGGTTCAAGACCTTATATATTAGTTCTGAGCACTTTGGCTATAGGAGTTCCTATATCCCAGTGGAGAGGGTGCTGGGCTGTGGAGCACAAGGTCAGAGGTTTGAATCCTGCCTTAGCCAGAAGTGCAAAAAGCACTTTTGACTACAGGAGTTCCTAATAGCCCAATGGAGAGTGTGCTGGGCCGGAGGTTCGAATCCCGCCCTAGCCAGCAGTGCAAAAAAAAAGGGTGGAGCTAGTGGGGGGAAAAAAGGTGCCAGAATGGTCCCGTGAGCTCTATTACAAAAAAAGCCCTGACCACTAGAATGGTCCTCATCTGATGTATGCTCCAGAAGTTGGTCCCCCCCCCATAGTAAAAAGGATAAAAACAGAGACTTGAGTGGCTGATGAAACTTTTTTTTTAGTCTTGTAAATCTCCTGACAGAGTGTCATTTTAAAAAGTGGGTCCTGGTGCTAAAAAGTTTTGGAACCAGTGTACTAGAGCAGCAGTTGCCAAACTTACGACCGCAATCTGCTAGAAAAGTTGTCCCTGCTCAGACCAGAGCTTACCATTCTGCCTCCGCACTGCTCGTATTCTAAGTAGATCTGGGCACTGGGACACTCTGGGCAGTCGCATCTGTTGTCCAGCATCCCAGAAGACTGTGCAATAGGATGCCTGCGCAGACGCAACTGCCCATATTGTCCTGGTGCCAGATCTACTCAGAAAACGAGCAGCATGGAGGCAGAACAGTAAGCTCTATTCCTGGAGTGGAGGGCTTTCCCCAAACCCCAGCTCTAGCCCCTGGGCCAGGGTTTGAAGGAATCTGTACTAGAGGCAGAGAGCAAAGCATCAGCTGCATGTCAATTCCAGGCAGGCTCATATATGAGAAGACAATCATTAAGGTGATATGGTCCCCATTTCTATGGTGTATTTTGGAGATGACAAGCTGCACCTGCTGAAATTCCCTCCTCTACACAATTGTTATAGGTTCAGGAGCCCTAAAGTTGAAAGGTTGGCCATCCCTGCTGTAGGACATGTAGCTGTTAAAGCCAGTGGAGAGTTGGTAGGACCACATGGCAATCTTCTGTTCTCATGCAACATCATCCTAGCATTGTGGAGCCTTCACTTTCATTCTGAGATTTAAAGATAACCCCATGAGTCCTGTATATCCAGGAGCATCTGACAGGTAAGGGTGCAATCCTGACTGGCACATAGGCCGGCATAAGTCCACCGGGAGGGTTGCAAATGTGCCGTAATGTACGTTTGCACCTCCGTGGGAGGAAGCCGTGTGGGTGCATGTAGATGCGTCAATGCGCGGAGGCCGGTAGAAGCCTCCATGGTGGCTTCCTTGCCGCTGCTTGTGTCAGCACACCCACACCAACACAAGGGCACGGATAGGCATGGGGGGCAGGGAGGAGGTGAGAGGGGCGTTTCTGGGCGGGGGGAGGGTGGGCAATAGGCGGCCCCAGGGCAGGCACGTGGGGAGCCAGGGGCAGGGCTGGGACCCAGCAGTTATGCTGGATCCCAACCCCCATCCCCGCAGAGAACGGAGCGGCTTCAAGCCGCTCCGCTCTCCTCAGACTTGTGCCACCTCCGGAGTTGGTGCAGGTCCGAGGAGACCCATTGGGGCGAGCAGCCCTTACCCAGGGGTAAGGGGAAGAGCTTCCCCTTGCCTCTGGCTGAGACGCTGCAGCCAACAACCCTGCGTTGGATGCAGTGCAAGCCTCCTGGCTTGCCTGCTCCAGCGCCGGTTTGGATTGCGCCCTAAGTGTAACAATTATGGCACTAAGAAAAATTTGAGATGCTTGTGTGCTGCAAGAAACAGGAATGTTATTCTTTATCAGATTCTTTCATTATCTCTAATTGGTCATAAAGCTGTAGGTTGCTGTTGAGAAATGAACTTGGCTGTTTCAACAGAGAGGGCTAAATGGTGAACTTTAGAGACAAATGAGAGCCCCCCCCCCCCTTCCCAGTATGGAAATGGACCGCACTTGGATTTCTGTTGGCACAATGCAGGAAAGAAATTTTCAGGTCCTTTCCAGATTCACATTCTTTGTTTTTTTCCAAGGGGAATATATTAGGTGTCATTGAATAGAAACTACTAACTAGACAGAGTCCAAGGAATACCACAGTTGTGGTAAAATAATTGTTTACCAGCCTTTAAACTTTAGTGCGTCATTTCAGTGGATGTTTGTTGGGGCATGTGAGATTTGCAACAAAATTGGAGGGCCTTATCTTGGATGTATGCAAGATAAAATTTCCAAGCACTCTTTACCCTCATAAATATCAGAGAGAGAGCAAGATGCTCCTGAGGGATAATCGCATGTGGTTTGAAGCACAAGGTATGTGGGTGGAACTGTTCCCTTCTCCCTAAATGGCATTTCTGACTCAAACTGTGAATATAAGTTCCTGGTAAACAGCAAATATTCTCTACAGTACATGTGACTTATTTTTGGTCACTGTGGCTTTTTTTTCTCAGGGAAATTGGTGAAGAGATTTTTCTGGAGGGAAACTCAAGTGTGGGGAAATTAGGTGAAGAAGCAGACGTTGACAGTAGTTGGACATGTCTCAGAACAATCACATCTTGACTTATTCCACAGGTCTGCCTGACACATGCACAGGTCTAAACCAGGTACCTAGACAAAGTCAATGCCTTTATGGGAAGGACATAGTGAGCCCTTTGCATCACCTTGCAAACATGTGGAAAGCTCAATTCACTTAAGTGGGTCCAACACTGGTCTAGTAAAATAAGTGAGAGTTTTACTCTTTAAAGGGCTATCAATTGTACCCCGTGGGGCACAGTACAAAGGACAATTTCCAAGGATGGATTTAGGGTTGCCATATCTTCTGGATTAAGCTGGAAACTGATGCCAATTCCTGGAAATGACTGAAAGCAATTCTGGTAATGCTAACAGATCCATTGGGACTTTTCAACACTTCATTACAGTTGGAAGAAAAATCTCCAGGACTAACTTCAGTCAGAGTTGGCAACCAACCTAAATTGGATTCCATGACAAAACATTGTAGACGACAAGTTTGTGTCAAAAGGGTGCCGTTCTGCTCATTTAGTGGTTAATGTTTTAAAAAGGAAGTGCTGTTTACAACAGCGTTACCGGCTCCGGTTGTGACTAATGGTTTATGTGGCTCTTGGTCTTGCATTTGTATACTGTAGTGGTCTATTTTAAAAATCTTATTTGCAAACTGTATTGGAATTCTGTTTTGAGGGCAGTACAGCAGGACACAAGTTTTCTTTGCTGCTTATAATTTGCTATTCTATTAGTGTGTTTCAGTAGTGTATTCAGAGCAGTAACGTGGTAAATATTGTAGGCACCAGAGCATGCCGTATAAGCAGTCCCTCCCACTTGCCGTCAGAGCCATTTGGGGCAGCAATGTGCATGTGTTGCCGTTGGCTCCAATGGCAATTGAGAGGGGGCACTTACATATGTGTTGCAGTGCCTGCAAGCCCTACCACTCTGCCCCCCTGGCTACGCTACTGCTGTGTGTCTTGTGATATAAAGGGTAGCATTCCAGCCAGCGATTCCACTGCCTGGAATGTCCTCTGGAACACTCCTTTTGTTTGATTTGAACTCCCTTACAGCAGAAGCGCTAGTTGGGATGTTAATCTCTGATTTGTGTTGTGGGCTGTGTTTTCTTTCTGTATGCCCTGTGTTAAATGTTTCTAGGCATCAAGCAAAGACTTGGCTGTTGCAGAAGGCTTTTAATACTGGCTAACTCCTTACTAAATAACGCTACTGCTGAAAATTTTAAGCTGCTGTTGTTCTGATTGTTTTAGGAGAGTTGATTAAATATTGTAGAAGCGAGGCACACTGATCTAGATACTTTGTCCTCAAATGCCTGATAGGTAATTAGGCCAAGACCTAGTGGGTCTTTTATATTTAGCAAGGGAAGAGCAACTGTCCCTGTTCATCCCGGCACAGCATCTTTCAGTGGATGTTGATGCCTCTTTTCAGATGCTGCGAGCCCTGTGGAGTAGGGAACTAGCTTTTTATTTATTTTAGTATGTAAACTCTTTTGTGTATGCTGCTTTGCAACAAAGCATTTCAGTGGATCCTCCTCATCTGTGGGTTTGGATCCTGCAGATTTGACCCAAAGTGGGTTCCAAACCTGAATCGGGGCCCCCACAGAGGGCCTCCTGGATTCTTCCAGGAAGTCTTTTGAGCTGTGGGGAGGCCGCATGCAGCTTCCTGCGATTCAGAATACCTGCCGGAGCCTTCTAGCAGGCACTTTGGATTTTCATGAAAATTGCCAGCAGGCTCCGGCAGGCATTCTGAGACACGTGCAACCTCCCTGCATCTCAGAAAACAGGTCAGACTGCAGATTTCATTATCCACAGTTTTCAGCATCCACGGAAGCACTGGGAATAGAACCCTCACCGATGCTGAGGTTGAACCAGTATAAATTTTCAACACTAATAATAATTTGCAGGTAGGGATCTGGAAGGCACTCTGTATGTGCTTGGAGACACTCTTAATAATTGTGTATCTTAGTGCTAAACTTTAGAATAAAGTAAGTTTGGTTATCAGCACAAAGCCCTTGGCTCCAAAAATCAGAATAAAAATGTAGCATCCTTTAAAACAGGGGTGCCCAAACCCTGGCCCGGGGGCCACTTGCGGCCCTCAAGTCCTCTCTATGTGACCCTCAGGGAGCCCCTAGCCTCCAATGAGCCTCTGGCCCTCCAGAGATTTGTTGGAACCCACACTGGCCTGATGCAACTGCTCTCAGCATGAGGGCAACTGTTTGGCCTCTCGAGTGAGCTGTGGGATGAGGGCTCCCTCCGCTGCTTGTTGTTTCATGTCTGTGATGCAGTAGCAGCAGGAAAGGAAAGGCCAGCCTTGCTTTGTGCAAGGCCTTTTATAGGCCTTGAACTACTGCAAGACCTTCATTCATTCATATAAGTTCATCTTTAATATATTCATTTATGTAAATTTATTCAAATTTGAAATGTAAATTAATTTGGCCCCCGACACAGTGTCAGAGAGATGATGTGCCAAAAACTTTGGACAAAAACTCCTGCCAAAAACTTTGGACACCCCTGCTTTAAAATATATCTGAAATAAAGAGTGCTAAAATGAGTGGACTCTATTTTGGTATATAATTCCAAAGACAAGTATTTAGGAAGCTCTTTGTAACTGCTTCTATGGAATTGCCTCATTACAAGTTAAACAGCAACACAGGGCTTTGTCTCCAGGCAAAGAAATGCTGGGAGGAAATATTAAACCTCTGCTAACTGGGTAAGAGGCACTTTTTCAAGTGGGTGCTCTTCTTTTATTTAGCAGGGGGAGAGTAACT
Source organism: Tiliqua scincoides (assembly GCF_035046505.1). NCBI lineage: Eukaryota > Metazoa > Chordata > Lepidosauria > Squamata > Scincidae > Tiliqua > Tiliqua scincoides. The sequence goes on from NC_089821.1 coordinate 18,182,548, forward strand.
GGCCCTCCTCACCCCAGCAGTGTCTGTTCTAGTGGCTGCCTGCTGGTGTTCTTTTGCATCTTTTTTGATTGTGAGCCCTTTTGGGACAGAGAGCCATTTGTTTGATTTTCTCTGTAAACCGCTTTGCGAACTTTTATTTGAAAAGTGGTATATAAATACTGTTAATAATAATAATTGTCCATAAGTTGTGACAATTTCATCCATTAAAAGAGGTGCCCTTTCACCATTTGTTCCATATCCACATTTTTGTGTTCAGATGGAACACAGTAAATACCTGTGAGGGTGTTTTGAAAGCAGAAAACAATCACACGAGATTCGCCATCAGTCTCCAACAGCTCATATTGTGTAGCTCCAGATTTTAGCAAGTATACTTGTGTGAAGAAATCTTTCAGAACTGTTGCCAAATTTTTGCTTTATTTTGTCATTCAGTGAAAGTTTTATTTATGAATGTTGTCTTGCTCAAAGCATGAGGTTCAAAACTGAGAAGGAAAACACACAACAGGTATGAATAGGCTGTCCTTCATTGGCATTCTTAAAGCAGAGGCTGGATAGTCACCTGTAAGGGAGGTTTGACACTCTGTACATGCAGAAGAGAACTAGCAGCAAAGCAAGATAGTGCTCACTCCACTGCTTCGATGATACTCATATAGTAATTGTAATCTTAGAGAATCTCTTATTTTGGTTATAGAGGCCTGTGAAATTAAGGCCTCAGAAAATTATTTTTTCTAAAAAGGTGCCAAAACCAGAGGTATCCATTTTTTTTATGAGTAGAGGTATACCTTTAAGAGTATACGGCTTGGGGCCAGGATATTTGTGAGACTGCCTTCTTCCATATAATCTGTTCGTCCTCCCCAGTCATCGGACAGCCCTTTTATGGGTGTCGCCACCTATAGAGGTTGGTGGGGAGATGGCAAGGAGTAAGGCATTCTCCATCGTAATACCAACCCTATGTAATTCCCTCCCTCTTAGTCTACTCCCTCCTTAGAAGTTTTCTGGTGGGATTTAAAGACATTTCTTTTACACTCTCCTTCGGAGGTTTTGGCATTTTAAAGGATTTTTTCAGCATTAGTTTTATAGGCTTGTGTTCTTTTTCGTGTTTGCTGGTTCTTTTGCTCTTGGCTTTTAATTAGATTTTTAGATTATATAAGCGATTTTTAATATCTATATTTTTATATTGTATTTTATGTTTTTATTGCCTTTTGTAAGCCACTTTGAATGCTCACTTGGGAGATAAAGTGGGATATAAATTTGCAAATAAATAAATAAAATAAAAAAGAAGAGATTGCAACCCAGTGTTGTGAAGCTTCATAATTGCAAGGGTTTAGGGCAGCGGTTTTCAATTGCTGTGCTGTGGCGCACTGGTGTGCCGCGAAGCTGCCTCAGGTGTGCTGCGGGGCGAGAGGAGGCAGGCGGCAGGCGGCAGCTGTGCACGGGGGAGAAGCAGCTGCTTTGACCCTCATGCGGCAGTGGCGAAAAAGGAGCAGCCGCAGCCGCTTTGCATCTCCTGCTGTCGAGCAAGGCGAAGGTCGCAACCTGATCCTCATTTACCTGGGAGCAAGCCCAGTTGAGTATTATGGGACTTACTTCTGAGTAGTCATGCCTAGGATTGGGTATTGTCCGTGTTGCTTCCTCTGTGTGCTGACTGGGCATCCAGAGGAGCCTGGAGGAGGTCTGGGCGGAGTGCGAACGAGGGAGCCAGGAGCAGGTAAGCAGGTAGGAAGGGAGCAAGTCTGCTGAGTCCACCAGCCCAAGAATTGGCTAGCTAAAAGGGTCCTTCTAAGTCCCTTTTCCTTGCCACAGTTTGCCTGTAGCTCCCCAAAGCGACCTTCCCTGCTTTGCCTTCACCAACAAGACACTTTTTGCCTTTTACACTAAGGGCATTGGGGCACAATCATATCCACACTTACCTGGGAGTAAGTCCCATTGACTATAATGGAGCTTACTTCTGAGTAGACATGACTAGGATGGGGCTTGGTCACCCTCTTTTTCCTCAAATTGCAGGCAATTGGCAAAAGCAGGTAAATGGCACTTCTTTTCTCCCCCACCCCACCCCCTCCCAGAGGCACATTTCTCCCCCCCCCAAATCTCATAATCACAGTTAGCACCTCTTTTACTGTCTTTCCCCTCACTCACCCCCAACTTCCAAAGGTCCAGAATCACTTGCCTCACATTCTCTCTCTTCCCTCCCCCACTGCAGCTGAATCCTGCAGATGTTTCAATCATGTCTCTTCATTGCCCCTCACCCCACATCTCTCCACTATGTGCTCAGTCTGACCTCTCTTTGCCAACACTTTCTGGCACAACACCCGACTTCAAAACATTTTCCTCCTTTCCAGAATCACATATACTTTCCTCTCCAAACTTCTTGTGAGTCTTTGTCATGTAATGATTCAATTGTATTAAAAATTAATTGTAACGTAGTAATTTAATGTAAGTAAACTGGTAGTTTGCCTTGACACATTTAGTGTCAGTGTGCAAACACTGTCAGTGTGCAGTGAGCTGAAAAAGATTGAAAATGGCTGGTTTACGGTGATGGCTTGCCTCTTTCATGTGGCGGGTTTCCCATGATGCTTTTGAAAGGCCCAACTTCACCTTCCTCTGTAGTGATGGAGCTCTGACTCAACATCTTGGTCCTCAGTGAGCTGCGATCCTGCTTGGCAGCTGGCCTGCTTCCAACCCTATTGTCACAGGCCTGTGAAGTTGAGGGTCAGGAAAACATTTTAAAAATTGTGTTGGTTTTATATTAATTTGGGGTTGCCTTCTTCACAAGGAAGTTGCTTGAACCATTCACTAACTAACAAAGCTATGCCATATCTCCAAAACTACATGTGAGAAGGCAACGCTGATGTCACTTTTGGAATCAGCACCCCAAATATACCCAGGAAGAGATCTAACCTTTAAGACAGCAAAATGTGTGTTGGCCTGTGTTGTTAAGGCTGCAGTTCTATAGATAAGTACCTGGGAGTAAGTCCTGCTGAACTCAGTGGGGCTTACGTCTGATTACCACATATTACTGTGCTGTAAGTTTTAATTACTTGTTTTGAATCATCGTCATTTATTTCCAAAAATTAACAAATTTTAAGCAAATTATAATGCCTTGGAACCTTTTGCTGATAGACACTATCCTACCATTCATTATTGTGGTGATTTCATTGGTATGACTTGGCAAAGTTAACATGTAAACTTTGTTGAATTAGAAATTAATCTGGTTGGTCTATTTCTTGACCAATAACATGTAGGAAGCCTGGAAGGCTACAGGAGACCTGGGTTTTTGGAGCATGTAGCAACTGGGGAGCCTGTTACTGGCCCAAAGAGCTTTCTTGGCCTCAAGATGGACAGAACTAATAAAGGATCAGATAGGTAAAGCTGAAAGTGATTTTGAGCCCAATCTTATGCATGTAAGTAAGTCTCATTGTATTCAATGAGACTTCTAGGAAAGTGTGGATAGGATTTTACCCTTTGTTTCTGATAGACTCTCAACTTTAAAGAAAAATGTGGTTCTTATCCTGGCAATTTTTAGCCTGATTTGATCCTAATATGTGTTATATTTAAAAATGCAGTATACTTTGATGCCCAGGAATACAAGATGTGAAATAAAATGTAGATGATTGTAGGATAGTAATGAACGTCAGACGTGTTCACAATGCTATTAAGAACTAAAACCAGCACCTAGAATGAACTTGTTGCGAAAGTGATCATTTAACTGAGCCCCCCCCACCTCATTGTGTAACCAGTTACGATTATTTGAATGTCACCTTTTGAATGTCCCTGGCCAGCTCTCATCCACCTGTGATTCTGGCAAACTGTCCAGCTGGTCCCAGTTCTGAGCGAAGAGAGATGATTGCCCTTCATGGCCGACAGCTTCTGTTTTATATTCTGCACTTGCATGTCTAACCTCCAAATGAGTACCATCTGGACCCCCACCTGAATGTCAGTTTTGCTTGCATGGATTCTCACTTTGCTTGCCAACATGTGTTTGCATCCTGAATGGGAGGTGTGAAAGGTGATGAGTTCTGGCACATCCTTTGCATAAACTTTGTTTTTATGATCGCTGGTCCTCTTTGAAATCTTGTGAATTTATTTGAAGGCATTTAAGGAAAATAAAGCACCTGCTAAGTGAAGAATCCAGAAGAGCCAGGCTTTCCAAAACAAAACCTAGAACGTATTCCCAAGGGGAACCCTGTCATTAATGGACAGTGCTTTTTGTAGATTTTTGCCCCTTTTAGACACAATATTATATTTGTACGGAACACAAAAGCCTGCTGGAACATAATGGTGAGTGTGGACAAGGATAGGGCTGCAGTAACAACCACATTTGCTAGAAACTGAATTCAGTGGGACTTAACATCACTATAAATGTGCCTGGGATGAAGACAATGGTTATCAATTTAAATTTTGGAGCAAGCTTTTGTAATCTGAAATCATTAGAAGGACTGGTCCAAGACCTCTTGGTACCAAGGCAGCAGGCTAAATGCTTCCACACCCTTACCTGGTGATTTGCCAGCCTCTGCCCTTCCCATTCCGTGGACTGATTAGAAAAGGAAGAAATATGGAGGGTGCAGAAGAAGAGAGTGGTGGGCTAGAGTGCCTCTCATGCTCTAACGCATCACTCTCCTCCATTACACACTTCTTCGATCATTCCGACCTTCTTTGCCTTTTGAAGTTCAGACAACAGGAGCAGTGGAGGTGAGTAGGTGGATGGAGGTGAATGCCCTGCTGATCTGCTACCCGAGGCAGCTGCCTCATTTGGCCTCATGAATGGGCCAGCCCTGATTGTTAGTCAGAACAGCATACCTCCTAACCAGTGCTAGTTTAACAAGGTCCGTTTATTGCCGCATTCATGTCACTATGTTATATAAAAGTGCTTCCCAAACCTTTTACCACCAGGACCCACATTTAAAACAACAATTTATTGCAACCCACATAGCTTTACTAGACAAAAAAAGAGATCTTGAAAGAAATATTTTTATTCATTAATAATCAAATATTAATTAATTAATAATGAAAAGGGTTCTGCGGCTGCCAGAGACCTTATATATAGTACATGTATGTAGTCATTTTGCTAGGCTCTCCGTCAAAATGGAGTTCAAGGGCTGTTCCCCCAGACCTTTACAGTCATTCCAGGTATGCAGAAGGCTGACATGGAAAGCAAGATGTACCATTATGGCAGTGCTATTCAAACTGGGGTGTTGTGATGCCCCAGCCTGAGGGCCCTGGTCTCTGCCCCCTTAAGGGGTGGGGGTAGCCTAGAGGCAGGGGGAAGGCAGCGGCGCGATCCCCAGGATCACACCATTCATGGGGCTGCAGGGGCTTGGGTGCACTTACCCAAGCCTCCTGCAGCCTCCCCAGGGTGCGAGGAGCCCGGTGCGACTTCTGGCAGGGCAGGGCTCCCTGCAGCAGGGAAAGTGGATACAGAGCGATCGTGCTCCACTTCCGCTTTAGTGGGGGCAGGGCATGATCGCTCTGCATCCACTTTCCCTGCTGTGGGGAGCCCTGCCAGAAGTCGCGCCAGGCTCCCCACACCCCAGGGAGGCTGCAGGAGGCTTGGGTAAGTGCACCCAAGCCCCTGCAGCCCCCTAAGAACATAAGAACATAAGAACAGCCCCACTGGATCAGGCCACAGGCCCATCTAGTCCAGCTTCCTGTATCTCACAGCGGCCCACCAAATGCCCCAGGGAGCACACCAGATAACAAGAGACCTCATCCTGGTGCTCTCCCCTACATCTGGCATTCTGACTTAACCCATTTCTAAAATCAGGAGGTTGCGCATACACATCATGGCTTGTACCCCATAATGGATTTTTCCTCCAGAAACTTGTCCAATCCCCTTTTAAAGGCGTCTAGGCTAGACGCCAGCACCACATCCTGTGGCAAGGAGTTCCACAGACCGACCACGCGCTGAGTAAAGAAATATTTTCTTTTGTCTGTCCTAACCCGCCCAACACTCAATTTTAGTGGATGTCCCCTGGTTCTGGTATTATGTGAGAGTGTAAAGAGCATCTCCCTATCCACTCTGTCCATCCCCTGCATAATTTTGTATGTCTCAATCATGTGCCCCCTCAAGCGTCTCTTTTCTAGTCTGAAGAGGCCCAAACGCCGTAGCCTTTCCTCATAAGGAAGGTGCCCCAGCCCCGTAATCATCTTAGTCGCTCTCTTTTGCACCTTTTCCATTTCCACTATGTCTTTTTTGAGATGCGGCGACCAGAACTGGACACAATACTCCAGGTGTGGCCTTACCATCGATTTGTACAACGGCATTATAATACTAGCCGTTTTGTTCTCAATACCCTTCCTAATGATCCCAAGCATAGAATTGGCCTTCTTCACTGCTGCCGCACATTGGGTTGACACTTTCATCGACCTGTCCACCACCACCCCAAGATCTCTCTCCTGATCTGTCACAGACAGCTCAGAACCCATCAGCCTATATCTAAAGTTTTGATTTTTTGCCCCAATGTGCATGACTTTACACTTACTGACATTGAAGCGCATCTGCCATTTTGCTGCCCATTCTGCCAGTCTGGAGAGATCCTTCTGGAGCTCCTCACAATCACTTCTGGTCTTCACCACTCGGAAAAGTTTGGTGTCGTCTGCAAACTTTGCAACCTCACTGCTCAACCCTGTCTCCAGGTCATTTATGAAGAGGTTAAAAAGCACTGGTCCCAGGACAGATCCTTGGGGCACACCGCTTTTCACCTCTCTCCATTGAGAAAATTGCCCATTGACACCCACTCTCTGCTTCCTGGCCTCCAACCAGTTCTCAATCCACGAGAGGACCTGTCCTCTAATTCCCTGACTGTGGAGTTTTTTCAGTAGCCTTTGGTGAGGGACCGTGTCGAACGCCTTCTGAAAGTCCAGATATATAATGTCCACGGGTTCTCCCGCATCCACATGCCTGTTGACCTTTTCAAAGAATTCTATAAGGTTTGTGAGGCAAGACTTACCCTTACAGAAGCCATGCTGACTCTCCCTCAGCAAGGCCTGTTCGTCTATGTGTTTTGAACGGTGCGAGCGGTGCGATCCTGGGGTGCGAGCGGTGCGATCCTGGGGATTGCACCGCTGCCTTCCCGCCACCCCTGCTGCCTCCTCCCCCCGCCCCTGCAAAGACTTAGTGGCTCTCAAACTCTCCCAGAGAGTTTGAGAACCACTGCATTATGGAGTTCCAGGCCAGACTGAAACTGGGTTCACAAATGATCTACAGTATGCCAATTACTTGAGAAAATGGGAAAATGTGGCATTTTAATCTGGGGTATGAAGATAAAACCTCATACCATAGGTTAGCATTCCAGCCTTGGCAGTGGACTTTCTAACTAGGGATTAGACTGCTGCAATTTTCTTCGGCAAACTGGGCAAGGATGCTTGTAAAGTTTCTAAAAAATATATTTCAGAAACTTTTTGCAACCCACCAAAAATGGGCTCACGGCCCACAGGTGAGTCCCGACCCATACTTTGGCAAACACTGTTATATAAGTAAGACTTGTCACATTATCTTCATTATGATATTGGAACGTCCCTAATGAATGTGCCTTTGCCACTGTGGCCAGATTCTTCACTATCATCAGGATCTATGAGAATGCACCAACATAGTATATGTTTGCAATAAGGAACTCTTGACTGTTGTTCTTCAGCACAAGCAGGTCTAAGGCATTGTATGGTGTAGTAGCAGTACACACTAACATTATTTACCTGTAATAGCTGCCATTTTCAAGACACAGCATAGCACTGGTGTAACATCTCCAACAATCACAAATGTTGGTGGAGAAGGAGTTTCGAGTAGGATGGTGGAGGATTCTGGAAGCCATCTGCATAGCTTGCCCCTGCCCACTCTTGAGTCAGGACTGGGAGTACACTACAGCCCTACTTGATCGCAAAGCTAATTCAAATGTACAGAAATAGCATGTTCAGTTGGGTTAGCTAGCCACTAACACCACTGTTGCTGCTGTGTCTGGCAATAGGATTGAGGGATTAGTGTTACAATCACTTTCAGAGAGGGTTTCTTAGAAAGGTCTCATTATTTCTACGTCTGTCAAAATCATCATGTACTGCAGCTTGAATACTGGATAGCAAATTGTTTGCACAAGACAAACCATACTATGGTGAGGAAACATTTATTGAAAAAAGGCTAATGATCCGGGGCAGGGGAGAACTAACCACAAGGGCAAGATACAAACTAAACCTTTTTGGTCTGTGAAAGACAGAAATGGCTTCTGAGCTTGCCGTGGTGTACACTCTTGGAATCTTCTGGCAGATTTTTGGCAAGCTGGTATGGCTGAAGCAGGTGGTTCAAATAAGTTGTAATTCATGTCACCTTAAAATATAACTTCACCTGCATTGGGGAGGGATGGGGGCTTGGATATTTTTATTAGCATCCACAATTCCTCCAAGAAGCTTAACCCTCATTCTGGCGGACCAGAATTACTGTCAGCTTGAAGCAAAAATATAGTTGGGTGCAAATATCATGCCCACCTGTATTTTTAAGAGCAAAGCTGCTTTCCAGGAAGGCGGAATCCATCCTATTCAACATGAGTACAAAGGCAAGGCTCAAAGCTTGCTCTCTCTATCAGATGTATAATTTTTTCTCACATGGAGGACATGATGATCTGCTTTGCCTTCGCAGTTTGGCTTAGGATTGCCTAGAAACAACAGCAAGTAGAAGGCCCTTAATATAGTAACACAGTTGCTTTCTGGAGCCTGTTTGCTTGGGAAGGAGGAGATGTGGGTGTGTTGCCACATCACATGACGGTGGCCTGCAGAGCCACCAGAAGCAGTACTTTGGCAAGGAGCCAAATGATGGTTATGAGATTAGCTTGCCTTGCTCAGCGTGCCAAAGGGTGGAAGAAGTGGCTCTCTGAGATCTGAGTCGTTTCAGGGCAAAAATGTGAAGCCCTTTTCGGTTCGTTTAGCAATAAACAGAGGTGAGTGCAGTAAAGAAGCAAGAGAGTTTTAGGTTCACATTAACTTAGTAGGCCTCTTGCAAATATAAATGTTTATGGTTGAGTATATCCAAAGACTTGGATATTCAGATATTCTCTGTGGCCACTGACAATGTGGGACTTGCCATATAGCACTCACCATACTCACAACGCTTAATTTATCATCATTGGCTCGAGAATCTCCTAATTCACATTAAATGTTTTTCTTGTTTCCCATAAATAGTTAACTACCTGGCGGGTGGTTAATAAGCTGTAATGGAAATGCACAAGATCCCTTGAGGAGATAGTGTGTGGTGTCAACAGTGGCCTCTTGCCCTGGAAGGCATGCATGGGGTCAACACCAGGGCCTTAGATTGCAGTGAGTGTGCTGCATAGCTGAAGCCACTTGGAGGCAATAAGGCCTTCAGGGATAAAAGCAGCACCTGGAGCAAGGAAAAGGGTGTGAGTAGTAGAAGGAGGAAAGCTTGGAGGAAGGAAGGAGAGAGAACTAAACTGATGGATTAATGGAGTGAGGAACTAAGGGAATGGCTGACCAAACTGACGAATGGCCAGACAGGTAAAAGGATTTCTGAGGATTGCTGGAACAGGGACTACTGGAGACAGGTGTGTGGCTGCCATGCCCAAGACCTGCTGAGGACCAAGGTGTTGCTGAGTTGGCTGGAGAAGCTGCTGGCAGGAGAAGGGAGTAAGGAGGACTTCTGCAGGTTGAACAGGCAAGTTACCCTGGATGGGCCAGCCTTATGGATGGGCCAGCCTTCTGACAAATCCTTTGGTCATTGGCATACTTGAGGGGGGTCAGAGGGGACAAATTTCCCAGGGCGCCACACTTCCAGGGGTGCCGTCATTCACGTCCCCTGTTTTCTTCCTCAGTCACCTTCTGGAGGTCTTCTGAGGCCTCCAGAGGGCATTTAAATGTTATTTCTGGCTTTCATTGGAAGTGATGTTTATAGGCCCACCAGAGGGCCAGAGGAGGCAGTGCACAGCCCCAGATACAACCAGTAAGGAGCGTGACTGGTGGGCCCCTGGGTGGCACAGGAGCCAGGATTGCCAGTGCCTTGGGAACCAGGCAAAGACAGTGTTCTCTAATTTGTTACTGATTTATGGCAATTGGCATCAACTATGGGAGGGACAGCTTTGAGATTAACCCATGAAGGTTGAGTGTCAGGAGAGAGAAAGCTATGTTTGATAGCAAGGTGGGATATCCTTATAGTGTATTATCAGGCATGATGAATGGGATTCCAATCGGCTGTCAAATCCACCCTAGACTAATGAAGATGCCTTCATCTGTCATCTTGCCTGTGCAGAGTAAGAGCCCAATCCTGAGCTCTGCGTGCTAGTTTACTGCTAGCACACACTATCACACACTGTGGGGCTGAGCACCAGCCCAGCACTGAAACTAGCCCAGTGCGAGCTGCACTTGGCTAGCACTGGTGGAAAGCTGATGCTCTGCCGCTTGGCAGTTGCCTGAACTGCCAGGCAGTGGAGAGGTAGGTGGGGTGTGGGGGGGAGGCAAGGAGGAGGTGTTCTGGGGTGGGGGATGTGGAGAAAGGGCAGGGGAGGAGGTATGCTTGGAGAGAGAGCAGGGCAGGAGGAGGGCAGAGCCAGTGTGCTCAGCTTCACTGAATGCTGAGCTTCATGTTGGGCCGCATGGCCCAACACAGAACTCTTTGATTCTGCAGCAGCTCCAGAAAAGCTCCAGAATTCTGCCACAGAATCGAGTAGACCCATTGCAGGCTACTTTCCTTACCTAGGAGAAGGGGACGAATGTCCTCTTTCCCCTGAGGAGCCAGCAACGGCTGTCTGGTTGCGTTCAGGATACCATGGCATCCATTTTTGACGATGTGGTAGCCCTGTCCTCTGGGCGGCTCAGGATTGGGCTGTAAATCAACAGAGGAGGCATGCACAAAAACCAAAAGTTTTATGCAATTTGTGGGGTTGGGATGTAGAGTCCAGAGTAAATGCATTCTTCTCTTTGTGGTCAAGCTAACCACACCCATTAATTTAGAATCCATCTGAGTTCGATTACAGCATTAGATGATCCCCAGTTACAATGACTGTAACACTGATATGAACCAGATATATTTAGACAAGATGTACAACTTTGCCATAACGGAACCTTCCTAAGTCATCAATAATGAAAGTTATTTATGTACCCAGAACTGAAACCAAAAACCAACTTGCTTGAAATGTGGCTTAAAGTCATGAAATTGAGGATGACATAATGAACTATCCATAATGAAATGAACAAGATAATGAGAGACAGCAGCTAGCTTCCCCAGCTAGCAGGACCTTGGCAGTTAGGAGGCCGCACTAAAAGGGGGGGAGAGGTGTAATAGGAGTTTTGATCTGCTGCAGGGTATGTTGAATCAGCTACATACACATTGTTTAATAAATTGTGGGCCTATTTTTATTCCAAATGCCTTTTCTTGTATGTTTGTTGTAGATATGGCAGCAATGGGGAAAAAATTTGGGACACAGTGGCAACTGCAGCATCACTTCTCTGTGTACCCATTTAAGGGTCCTTTGAATGAAACCCAAAGCAAAATGAAAGGACGCTCAAAGTCCTACCCTGCCAGCAGGACCTTGGCACAGACTAAGGTTCTAGCAATTTGAAAGCCAATGTGGAAAAACACGTGCTTCTCCCTTTTGGTCTTCAGCAGTTTTGATTACAGCAGGAGGCACAAAACCCACATGGATTATTAAGGCTATAGCCCCGTTCACACTTACATGAGAGTAAATCCCATTGGGTTCCGTGGAGCTTGCTTCTTAATAGCCATGCATAAGATTGTACTGTCAGTTTAATACTGCTGGTTAAATGCTAAATTGCCATTGGTTTTAATTGTGGTGGCAATCCAATTAAACACAACCGAACTTGGATTGAGTCAGAGGGAATCTCATGTTGTCTCAAGCAAACTAGGGATGACTGGCTTGCTCTGCCGGTGCAGCTGCATAGAAGGTTGCCTTGGCTGTGGTTATCAAGGACATTTTTAGCCTTCCATCAGCAGAAAGCTGAAGTGAGACTGGGAGCTTGCAAAGTGAGGGGGGGGGGGAACATCCCACAGGGAAAGTACACATGTGAAAGCACCCCAGTTAAAAAATAAAGGACTGCAGTGGTTAATCACTTGAAAAACCATCTGCTTGACTTAAAAAGTGCCCCCGGATTAATGGAACAGTGGATTTTTAAAATGTAACTTATTTTTAATAAGCCTGTATAAAAACTTCAGCTGACCATATTAGAAGTGGCTTTTCCACGCCAGAGAGAGAACAGGAAATGCTTCTTTTAAGATGCCTCTTGCAATGGACGCATTCCTCAACTAAAAACAAAATGACTTTTCCCCTTAGGCTTATCATTTACAATTTAGACGGAGTTACAGTATAATCCTTTGCATGTCTTCTTGATTCAGTAGCCCCTGTATTCAGTGGGGCTTCCTTCTAGGTAAGTTTACAGAGGATTGCAGCCTCAATTGTTATTTCATTAATCTACTAAAACTTGTAGGATTGATTGTATAAGGTTTCCAAAACTGGATGCCAGCCCTGTGGGAAAAGAATGTTCACAAATGCAAAAGCATCTAGTAGCACGACAACAAGATGTGTGAGAGGAGGCTAAAGAAACTGCTCATGCTCGGTCTATGGCAAAATGCTTCTGTAAAACATGAGTAAATATTCTAAAGGATGTCAAAAAGGAAGAGGAGAGTAATAATTCAGGAGGGGGCACTTGCTTAGAATAGGAGGGGAATAATATGCTGTGTTGAGTTCAAGTTGGAGGCTTGCAGATTTATGTTCAACATTTGGAAAGAAACTTCCAAACCACGGGAGTGTCTCTCCAATGAAACAAGCTGCCCAGCAAGACTGTGGGAGCCACAACCGTCTTCAAGAAGTGGTTGGCCCCAGGCATCTGTTAGGAACATTTTAGGTATGTGGTTTCTTGCCTTATATGATCAAACAGAAGCCCAGCACTCCTTTTCTATGAAGGGATGGGGAGAGGAAGGTGCTGAGAGTGAAATCATTAGGAAATGTGGTGGTGATACCATTGTGAAGACGCATGCTGTAAGAATATTGGCTGTCGGAATAGGTTTCTGCTCACTGTATTCCATAGCCACACAGTAACGAGAGGTTCAGCTATTACAGAAGGACTCCATGAGCTGTATCATGATTGTCCTCAGAATAGCTGCATTGAATCAAATGAACTCTTCATGGATACGGTCGCAGTTGAAACCAGGACACTAGGTGTGGAGCAGTGGCAGACCTCTCCAGCCCCGTGCCCTGGGGCAAAGGTCCACAATGGCACCCCCTGGGCAAACATGGTTTGAAGTAAGGTCTCATGGAATTTCTCCATACTTCTGATGCTGATGTGTAGGTAGAACGAGGGGCACAGAAATGTCCCTGGAAGAGGGAGATACATCTTCATATCCTTCAAGATTCTTTTGTACCTAAAGCCAGCTATGCAGCCAGGATATTCCCATAGTAGTGCCTAGTCCCTGTCTGGACTCCTGGAGACCATTGCCTGTAGTAAGCCCATGATCTTGTGTACTGTGGCAATTTGATGCACTGAAGAAGCACATCCAGTTCCATAAATGAGACCCATGGGGTGTGATATGAAGGTCACAATCATACATACGTACTAGGGGATAAGCTTCATTGAACTGGGTAGGACTTACTTCTGAGCAGGCATGCATAGGATTGTGTTGCAGGACAGCCACATCGCAAAAGACAGAGTTGAGCTATTTAAAAGCAAAGGTATGGGGGAGGAAATTTCAGGCTTATGGAATCTTTTTCCTTTTACTGGAATCTCAAGACAGCTGGAGCCAGGTGTAAAATTGTGTGTTCATGGGCAGACATATACCTAGAATTAAGGGAGGATGCTCTGACCGTGAGTTCAATCTGGGAATTTGTTTTTTTCTGAATTTGAATTGAGCTCAGTCCTTTCACACACAACTCTGCTTCTATTTCCCCCTCCCCCTGCCCATGTTGTTCATTTCAGTGACCTAATTTAGGGCAAAGAAGCCTTTTTCTTATTGCTGTTAAAACATTGAGAGTCAGAAACCCTTTGTGGTCTATTGCAAATCACCAAGAGCTCTGCCTTCACATCTACCTTCTGTTCACCTTTGTCATATATGCATCTCTTTTAAAATAGCCAACACTGAGCACACATATGTGGCTAAGGGAAGGAGGCAGCCATGTGCAGAGAGAAGGATGAAATGAGAACTGGACTGAGCACAGCATCACCAACAGGATTGGGTTGTGCGTATTTATCAGGTGTGAAAAAACATCTTTGGATCTCTGCAAAATAGTTGGTGTTTTCAGATTTGCAGTATCACTGATCCAGTCAGCTGGGCCCAGTCCATGTTCTTGAAAAGACTTCATGGCTGCACTAATTTGCTACTTTCTGGGTTATTTAAAGAGAAGAGATTAGCCTTTTTGCTGGCAGCGGGATCACAGGCAGGAGTTCAGAGCGATGCGCTTGGAATTGAGGAGTGAGGCAATGATAATGAGATCCTGCCTGGGACTGCAAAGGACAAAGGGGATAGACTTGAATACCGACATCTTTCGCTCTCGGAAGAACCACCACACGACTGCATAAAAGGCCTTCCATTGTGTAAGGTGTTTTTCGTGTAATAAATGCTTTTGTCTGCCATCAACAGGACACCAAAAATCACATGTAGATAAGAGCTAAACTACCTCCAGAAGGTAGGTGGAGAGCACAGATGCTCTGATGTTTGTGTGGCGCTATTGCCGTACACACTTGGAGCTCCCTGCAAGCTGAAAGCAGCAGGCAGGCCGCCCAGTTGCTTTTGGTGGGAGGCGCAGCTGTGCTCTGGCATATTCCAGCTGGCCTGGGGCTCTGCTGCCTGAAGTAGCCAAAGGGTAAATCCTCCGCAAATGTCTGTGCCTGCTGAAGGCCAAAATTGCTCACTGGCAACAGCAGCTGCTTCTTCCAATACTGCAGGATCAGGAGGCTGTCGGCTCAAACCAGGTCACTTCTAGGCTCTTTTCCTGCCCCCCCAAACTGGAAGAGCATATGGAGAAGGAATAGATAACCTTGGGCAAAAAAAAAAGCAGCGATAGAACAAGTTGAAGAAGTGAGTGGAATGGAGCTCTTTTGCCCAAGAAGCCAAACAGGGAATTTTCATGCTGTCTGGGTTGTGGAATTTTAATTGTCCTCCATGTAGCATCATGGAGAAGGCTTTTGTATTTCCCCTGCAGCATGTTATCATGCTGCTAGAGGTGCCTCACACTAGCTTCCTTGCTATGCGAGAGGCTGTGAAATGGTGGATCCCTGAGACTAAACTTCCCTGGACTCAGGCCTAATTCCTATTTCTCTTTGGTGGGTTCCTGTTCCCCGTGAAAGGTATGGGAATTTGCCATGTCATTGGCCGCAGGCATGTTGTGTTTCCTTTGGGAAAGTAGCTCCCATACTGCTATAGCAGCGTATAAGTGAGGCTGTGTCCCTTCCTCTCCTGTCTGGGATGTGTTCTTGCACTAATCACAGGCACAAACAATCTTTGGACTTGGGAGATAGTGGGTCTGATATAAAAGTTGAAATTTTGGCATCTTTAAATGTGAAAAGAGGCATCTCAGCCTTGAGAATAATAATATGGAATGACACAGTTGCTCTAGGGCAGCAGTTTTCATCCAGTGTACTGTAACACAGTGGTGTGTCACAGGAGTTTGGAGGTGGGTCATTTATTAGTAGGGTCATTGGGAGGATGTGAGGCCCTGGCTGGCAGTGTGGTGTGTCTTGTCAATTGCAAAACAAAACAAAACAAAACAAAAAACCAATGGTGTGCCTTGACAATTTTAGTGCATTGTCGGTGTGCTGTGAGATTACTTAGAGAAAGCCAAATGCATTTAAGGTACAAGGCAGATTTTGATTAAATGTTAGGAAGAACTTCTTGAGGTCTTCAGACAGAGGCTCATTAGGCATCTGACAGGGATGTTGTAGTCATGGACTACTTGCCTTTGGCAGCGGGTTGGACTTGATGACCATGTAGGTCCCTTCCAACTCTATGATTCTATGACTCTTCTTTCAGCCTTGCCTTTGTTAATTTGTCTACTTCTGTAGGCAAATCATCAATAACTGCCCATAGCAGTATCCCATGACATTGCTAACCACTGATAACAATGTGTGAGGCTCAAGATGATCTCTCACCACAATGATGACAATAATCTTGGAGGTGAGAATTATGAAGAGGTTTCATTAATAGTGACTTATTCCAGGAAATTCTATGCTGTTCCGTAATGTAATGCATTACCATTGGCAGTGAATTAGGCAAATACGATGTCCAGAGCAACCTAGCAAATACTAAGTAATAAGCTACTAACATGGGCAGATATTAACAGCTCATTGGCTGCTCATTGTTAATATCTCATTGGCCTTTAAGTATTTTGTACTTTTTCCAAATGCAGCTTGTCCTTGTGTTGGCCTTGACCCCATGGGTGGATGGAAGCAAACATGCTTCCATGCTACATACTTCCCATGTAGTTAATATCTCACTACACTGCACAGAGAGAGAGAGAGAGAGAGAGAGAGAGAGAGAGAGAGAGAGAGAGAGAGAGAGAGAGATGTATATTTTCATTTAGATATTATTCTTAATGATCTTATGCTTTCTTCTCACCGTAATTTGCCTTCTGACCAAAGCTTCCCCAAATTCCACAAGAGTGTTTCATCATCAGCAACCCATATTGAGCCTTTGTTATGAAACACAAATACAGGTTAAAAGCATCTGAGTGACAAGATTCTAATGAAAAGGCAACATTCTGAAAGCTTGTTTTTGTTCAAGTGAGCATAAGTAGGATTAGAGGCCTGGTAACACTTAAACAACAAGCTTTGAAAAATGATGGGACCTGATGACTGAACACATTGTATGAATTAAGGGATCAGATTGGACTCTCACTGGGAATGAGATTGCTATTCTTATGACAAACGAGATTGCTGTTCTTATGGCAAGGGGGGAAGCATGGGATTGGTTTAGTAATTCTCTCTATGTACTATGTTGTTTCCTCTAGTACTGTACCTTATTACTACGTCATTAGTTACCTGGGGCACTCCCTTGCTACAGAACTCAACAGCTGAAGTATTTAATGGTTACTGCTGGGGTTCTTTTGCACCCTATATGTTACTGCTGTGTTCTGTACTTCTAGGCGTATCAGGACAATTACACCAGCATCATGGTACGTCTTAACGACTAAAGCTTATTGATAATGGATAATCTAGTACGATTATTTCATGCTGCTGACCAACAAGCAAGTTACATTGGGAGCATTTTACCGTGCTCCGCTTCAGCTGTACTTCACTTTTTACAGTGACAAGCTACGAGTACATAGGAGCATCCTTTCCCCTCTGCCTGCTAAATGGACCAGCCCAATTCACTGTAAATTTTTTTTTTTTTTTGGCTTTAGGTGAAATTTGGTGCCAGCTAGAAATGTCACCAATCTTATTAAAATTCATTTTGCTTTTATAAACCATCCTGAAGATCTTGTGCCTGAGGAGAATCTTGTGCTCCAGATTCACCTCAAATGCTGCTTTAGGCAAAATTTAGTGGTAACTGCACCGCGCTCCCATAGTAGCAGATTAACGTCTTCATTATATCAACACTTCTTCATACCACTCTATCACACTCCATAGCAACTCTTTGGTGGCTTTTACAAATGATTTGCAAGAGGTTTCCTTTACTAACAGAATAATTAAGCTTGTCTCTGAAACAGCTTCATGTTGAACGTTTATGGAATTGGGGAAAAATATGTTTCCTAACTCATTGTGTGTCTGTGGTGAGTTTGCTAATGCACACCATATATATAAAGAGTGGGCTGTGATATCCCTTGAAGTGCTGTAATATGCAAGAGAAAAAGTCGATTTGGGTTGGAAGAGTTCAGGAGGGTTCAGGAGTACTTGTAAGACGAATGCTGTTGATGGCCAGTGCAGCACAATCCTAACCCCCTAACGACCCAGGGGTGTTGCAAACATGCCGTAAGGTGCTTTTGCACTGACTTTAGAGTCAAGGAATTGTGCTGGCCTACCTATGCCAGATCCAGGCCTGGTAAGGTGAGTATGTGTTGGCTGAGCTTGGCCGATGCAGGGGTCAGGGGGGCATGGGGAGGGCAAGGAGAAAGCATTTCAGGGCAGGGGGAGGGCCGGCAGCAGGTGTTCCCAGGGGCAGATGATGAGCAGGAGGCAGGACCAGGATCTGGCAGTTATCCCAGATCTTGACCCTGTTCCCAGGCAGCACAGAGCAGCTTCTGGCTGCTCCATTATGTTCAGATTTGCACCACCTCCTGGAGTGGCTCAGATCCAAGTAGACCCATTGGGGCCAGTGCAGTGCAACACGGGGTAAGGGAAAAGTTTTTGCCTTGCCTTAGGTTGCGCTGATTCTGGCCCCAAACTTGCACTGGATGCAGTTCAGGCCCGCCAGCCTGTCTGCTCCAGTGCAAGTTAGGATTATACCCTTAGAGTGTTGGACATAGGGGGCGTGGCGATGCAGTGAACTAAACAGGCACGATCTCCAGGGCTCCGGATTTCAGCCTGTTTCTCACCTCTATTACAGCAGGTCCAGGAGATCCAATGACTTTGCCAGGAGAGGTTTAGTCATCCTGACGGTGATACCTGAGTAGGTTGGAGCCCAGCCGGGGGGCTTGCTTCTCAGGAGTTGGCCGTTCAAGGCAGTGGGGGAGGAGACATGAAATCACGACCAACTGCAAATCCCTGTGGAGATACCATCTACTGAAACAGATACCATCTATTGAAAGAAGATACTCGGAAGAACAAAGTCAGTGCTGTTTGTGTTATGCAAATCCCGGCTTTAAACAACTGACTTTGGAAAAGGGAGAAGGGGGGAGGATTCCTCCACCTCACCGTTGATTTTTAAATCTGAGAAGAGACATTTGAGTTTTTGGCACTATAATGGAGTATAACTTTATCGATACAAGTTTACAAATCTGCAACCCTGTATGAGATATAAACTTTATTGGATGTTGAATTCTGGATTATTTGAGCGCGGAAGGATTTCTTAGCACTGAGTGGTGAGTTGAACATTGGTTGGCATCTGTGGGAAACTAAATGTTTGCATTCCATAGCAAAGAGATTGCCCAGGACATCTAGTGGACTAAAAGAAAACTGTAAGGGAAAAATCATGGATTCAACAGGAACATCTATTACAGGAAAATCTATTTCAACAAAAGCTGGAATATTTGCTTGATATGAGTCGACAACAAGTGATCCAAATTTTACAAATCCAAATTAGCGTGGAAACGCTAAATAAGCTTAATGAAACGGAAGCTAAAGCTACAACAATGATGAATAATGACCAACAAGTTGAAATGAAATGACAATTTTAATGGAGATACAGAAAGATGGGGCAGACTGGAAGATAAGTACCCAAAAGGTATTGGACCAGAAAGGGGAAGAGACATGTCAACCAACAAGTGTAGTTGACCAAGAGATTGACCAAGAGAAGGAGATGACCTGCCAGGATCTGGATCTATTGGCAGGAATAAGAAGACTAAGAAGAGGATGTATATCACAGCATGAACTCTTAAGAGACGTTCTTGTGAAGTTTATCAGGAAAAAAAGATGGAAAAGAGAGAAAAAAAGTTTAGAGATGATATGCAAGATTTGAATTGCTATTCAAGATGACACGATTTTGTAGTGGCATATTTGATTTGAGAAGAAAAAATATATCTAGGTATTTTATAAGTCAATTTTGATGAACTAGGTTTAAATTTGTTTGATATTGTTATGGAATCTATAGATGGGGAAATGATATGAAGGTAGAAAGTTAAGCTTAGAAAGTAATGGATATGTGATATATGAGTGGTTTGGTAGATTTGTTTATAATTAGATTTATGATAAGTATTTAGTAGTAAATTTGTATTAGGTTGTATTCATAAAAGAGTTTAAGAGTTTATTGAAAGAAGGAACATAAAGAATGATGGGAAAAGAAGGGGAGAGATTATGAAATGGTGAAGTACATAGAATATGAAACAGAGTTTTTAGAAATGAATATGTATTTTTTGGATATGCTTTTTTCTTCTTTTTATAATTGTTTTCTTTCTTTCCTTTTTTGATTATATTAAGAGATATAAGAAATTATTGATAGAATGAATTATTAATTAATTGGTATATGGTATCCTGCAACCTCAATGTTTGTATGTATGCGTTTGTTTAGGTGTTTATGTAAAAATTAAAAAAAAGAGTGTTGGACTCAAGAAGGTCCAGGATCAAGTCCCTGCTCAGCAATGAAGCTTGCTGGGCGACGGTGGGCCAACCTCTCAGACTAATTAGCCTTACAGGGTTCTTGTGAGGCTAAAAGGAGGGGGAGAAGTTATGTAGACTACTCTGAACTCCTTGAAGAAAGGGCAGTAAATGAATGTGAAAACAATAAGTACCAATGTGGTTGAAGGATGGAAGGGACAGAAAAAGAGGGTTGTGGCCTCCATATCACTATATCTACTAGAAAGTCTTCCTTGATTAAGAATGGGCGGTTCAATAGATTCTTGCCTTGCCTGGCTGACAACTGATCCTTCTGAAAGTAGAAAGGGGTTAGTCTAGGGGGTTAGTCATTTTGGACTTAATTTTCAGCAACATGAAACATGGAACTGGTTCGGGAGATTAAAATGGCAGGGGCTTTGGGCAAAGTGGCCACGTCAACTTGGAATTCCCTAATCAGAGGAAGGGAAAGCTAAGAGTACTCAGATGTGTACCCAAGATTTCCGAAAGCTGATTTTCATGGGCTCAGAGGAAAACAAAGTTGTATCCTATGCCTAGAACTTCTGAAAGAAAAACAGTTAATGAGAGGGAGGCTGCTAAAGGCATAATTGTAAAGTTTCCCTGAGAAGGAAAATTGGAAGACATTGAAGGAAACTAGCATGGTTGCACTGAGAGCTTTCTGAGAAGTTGAGAAGCAAGAAGACCATGTGGAAGAAGAGACAGGCAACAAAGAAACAGTGTGGCTAAGTATAGCACACACCTGCAGGAGATAGGGTCAGGAAAGCCAAAGCCCTGAATGAGTTGAGGCTACATTGGCAGTTTTTAAGGCAGCATGGCTTTCCCCACACAACAAATCTGTTGATTGCATAATAGCAGTTGTCCAGGGCTTCGATATGCTACATGTAGAGGGTTGGGAAGTGCAGAATAGGGCTCAATAATTCTAGAATGCAATGATACTGATGTTTCCCATGCGTTGTATTGGTGCTTTAGTGTTACACTGAGTGTAGGCAGCAGTCGCTCTTCAGACTTTGGGGTTTTGCACAGCCTTCCCCTGTGGCCACTTTCACCCACGCCACTTCTGCTATTTTTTCCAGTCTGCCACTGAGTAGGGATCAGAGCTGAATGTTTCCTTTATCTACTCTGCCTCCAAACCCCCCCCCCCCCGAATTGCTTTTACTGTGTAGGATTTTGGACTCCTCACCTCAGGACAAGACCCTGTTCTTATTCTCTAAAGACTGATGCAGAGTGGCGGGTCTCTTTAAATTTCCCTCCACATTTTAGGGAGAAGAGTTCAAGAAATACAGCCCCATTTCTGACAGAAAATCTCCAACATGAAGCTTCTGTACAGCAGAAAAAGTGGTGATGCAAGGCTACATAGTGGGCAGCAGCTGGTTGTCTTCCTCAAAAAGGATAGCAGGTTAGAGAAACCGCATGAAGCAGAAAACCAGCTCCACCTGTCTGCAAAGGAGCAGAAGAGATTTTTTATGAATATCTGTGGTCTGAAATATGTCAAGACACTTGAACACAAAAGCAAACCAGTTTTGTGATGCCAAGGAAGTTCAAATTACATTTTGGAATGACTGAACTTGATTTGATTACATGTATGGTAATTGAGTATAGGTCACTTGTGTTCTAATAGCTTTCTGGTTGTAATTACTGCTACACAGACATATCCCCCACTCTCTGGTCCCCATTGTGACATACCAGTTTCTCAGCTCTTACCGCTGAGGACCATTTTGAAAAATAAGATGGGTCATTGTTTCCCCTCCCAGCTGAATTGTCTCTCTCTCTCACACACACACATACACAGTGTTTCAACTGATCCTCATTTATTGCCATATTGTGAAAGAAGTTCTGGAATATTGTTACATTTCACAAGAAATCATTTGCTTCCAAGCTGTTCTAGACTGATTTTTACTGATGTACATTTTCTTTTCTCTACCAGATGAGTCTTGATTAACGGCCAGACAATTAAATCCCAAATAACCCCACTGAGATTTACCAGCACAAACTGACAGTTGATTCTGGCCTTCTCTGTTAAAAGCTCCGGGGGATGTCTCAATCAAATTGGTGAACTCAAACTGGACTAAATCATGAGACAAACATAATGGAGATAAAAGTGCGACAACACAACAAAGTAACACAACCCCCCATAAGACACCATCTTCTCAAATAAGGTGTTCTTACATGTGTGCATAAAACAGCTTGTGACCCACCTGGCCAAATACAGCCCATTAGCCTTGCCAAGAAGTCTACAAGGGGCTTGGTACACTTCCTATATTTCTGCCGGGCTAGGACTGCAAAACACAAAGGGGGTTGCCAAGCATCTGGTAGGCCTCAATACATGGCTAGTAACCTGTGTTTGACTTGGGGCACAATCCTAACCCACTTTCCAGCACCGACATAAGGGCAATGCAGCTCTTAGGTAAGGAAACAAACATTCCCTTACTTTGAGGAGTCCTCCATGAGGGCCCCCCACTACAGGATGCAGCACACGTCCCCTTGGCACAGCTATGCCAGTGCTGGAAAGTGGGTTAGGATTTGGGCCTTGGTTGGTCACTTGCCAATGTAGTAACATTGCCTGACAACCTATAGGGCCAATGTTTTCACATGTGTAAATGAAAAGCAACTCTGCTGAAACCAGATAGCATCTAGTACAGGGGTGTCAAACATAAGGTCCATGGGTCAAATGTAGCCCCCGGAAGCAATTTATCCAGCTCCCATTATAATTGGGCTCTCCCAGCTTGATAATATGAACAAGATTTTCTCTTCTGTCATCTGCAGCTAATGAGTTTCTATTTGAGAATGAAGTACTTATTTCTGGCCATCATCTACTTTAATGATGTCACTTTCTGCTTAATGATGTGACGTCCAGTCGTCAGCAGGCACTACGAATGATATTCAGCCCTCTGTATGAAACGAGTTGGACATGCCTGATCTAGTCTATTGAACCTGATTCTAACCTTAGTTGGCAAAGAGAATCTTTATTTCCTTTTGATTTCAGCAGAGTATCCTGAAAACACATTTTTGGACGGATATAAGTCACTTTCAGTACTGATGAGTGAAGAGCTAAAAGCACTTCTTAAATCATTTGCAAGAGTGAAGGAAAAGTCTATCATTTCATGGTAGAACTGAATTACATTTACTTTTTTAAGCATAAACAGCTTCCAGTGTTTGTTTTGTTGGCCCCAGACAGGGAAAGAGTGGATTATGAGCAGCACTGTCAATAGAAACACTGCATCAGGCCGAATAGAAAAGACATTTGGGGTACTCTCTCCTATGACCTTGATTCTTCTCTGCTTATCTTTAACATGCATTTCCACTCCAGGATGGCAGCCTTTTTTAGGATATGCTCTGCTGTCAGCTACGAGGAACTCTGCAGGTTTAGGAAAGGGTGCCAAATCTGGGATGTTACTCTTAAGTCAGTGCTGACCACCAACCATATATAGGCAGAATATATGTGAGTACTACCTAGATAAGTGGAAGATGGACATTGATGCCTGTATACATGCAGCAGCAGCTAGGAGTGTGAGAAAGCACCTGCATTAGGAATACTGATTGCAACCAGCTGTTTTTTTAAATCTAAATTTCTCTTAGGTCCCCTATGTTAAATAACACGTATAGCTCTTTCTTTCTCTGCCTGAACTGGCATCCTGTTTACAGCAAGTTGTGCTCCTCTGAAATCAAATTAGAAACAGAGTATTATTTGTACAGAATTCAGTGCCATTACAAAGCTGTACATGTAAGAAAGTGTTGATGTAAACTATGAAAAGAGGAGCCTCCAGTGGGCCAGACTCTCCATCCTGGTTTCTTTTTTCTCCCTGCTTTCTCCTTTGTTTTCACACACTCTCTCTCTCTCTCTCATACACACTCACGCACATACACACAGTGACCCGTTCACCCCCCAAATGATATTTCTTTCGCAGAGGAGGTTGAGCGCAGCTGTCCTTCGGAGATGTCAGCAACTGCTTGCCGAGGTGATGCTGTCAAGAGGATTGCATCAAGCCTGTGAGGCGCTTGCCTGCCAGTGACTTCCCCTGGAGGAACAAAGGGAAGGGGGGGGGGAAGAAAAAGCCAAGGATATGAGCACATCTTGTTGTTGTTGCTACCTGGTAAAACAGGCCAGCTTGCTTGGTGATTTTTGTATGGGTTTATTTTTAAATAGAATGTATGCAATGACCTAAGGTGGAAGGCAGGAAAATAAAAGGTTGTAATGACAAGCAAAGGCAAGGAGCTTTGATCTGATCCCAGGGCCCTCCCCTCTGCAGGGTTTTTTTTTTGGTATTATTCAGGCATTTGCTGCACTGTAGTGTTCAAATATTGCAGGGAGGGGAGACCCCTAATGAATTCACAAACCCCATGATCTTGATTGCCCTCACCCCATTTTTTCCCCAATCAAATCATGCTCCACTATAGACTTTCAAGTACTGATTTGGTGATTATCCACTTTGTGGTGAAGGATACAAGACTCAGAAACCTTGTGGCTGGGGAGCAGAATCCTTTTCCACTGCCATTCCAGGGAGGCAGCAAGTAGTGTTTATCTTAGATCACACCTTCCCTGCTGAAGAGTCCTGTTTGGTCACAAAAGAAGCCTCTCTCTCAATCTGGCTTGCCTGTATTTGCAGCTTTGAAGAGTCCTGCTGTATTTGTTGTTCTCAGCTTGCTCCAAACACACAGAACAACCTGGTTGTCCTTTGGTACCATCTGGACCAAAATGGCAACTGTGTGGTGAACTTTCACAAACATCCAAGCCAGTGTTGTCTTCCAAACAGCATTTTTGAAGACAACACTGAATCAGGCCTAAGCAGGGCAGATGCACTCCTTTCCGCCTATTTATTAGCAGGACTGGCCCATCCAGCATGTGATCAATGTGGCTTATGTCAAGGGGAGAGGCACACTTGCAATGTGCTTCACCCCAAGCCTGCTGCTGCCTCCCTCCAGCCCACCATGAATGGAGCTGCAACCATCAGTTTCCTGACCCACTCACCATGTTCCCCCACTCACCTTTCTTGCATGGTCCCTTTAAATTTAAAGGGAACAACTGAAAAGAAGCAGCAGCCATTTACCTCACTTATTCACTGCAGTTCCTTTAGGTGAAACAGAATGTGTGGGACACTTTGGGAGGTACCAGCATTACCCACACTTCCTGTTTTGTTGAAAAGGATCATGCATGAAGAACTGGGGTAAATGGCAGAGGTTTTTTTTTTTCTTTGTGGGTTTTTGGGGGAATGGGAAGTAGCAGCCACCCCAGTGAAGTAATTCTTTCCTCCCTTTACAGTGGATAGTCCTCCTGTAAATACCTGACATTCCAATCCTATCCACACTTTCCTGGGAGTACGTTCCATTGACCTTAATGGGACTTACTTCTGAGTAGTCATGCATAGGATCAGGCTGTAAGTTTCTCTCTTTTTCAGTCTGTCTTTGAATCATCAGGCTCTGGTTTTTCCCCATTTATATCCCACCTTTCCTTTAAGGAATTCAGACCAGTATAGATGGCTCTGAAGAGCCAGACTTTTTAAACGTCAGAGCTAAAACCACACCAAGTACTTTCCGCTTCTCTGAACTGACAGTTATTCAAGGAAAGGTGCAACTACCCACAGCATTCACAGATAACTGACATTTGGTGTTTGGAATTATATGGCTGATACAAAATTATGTTTCTATTGTCATATAATTCTGTGGTGAGCACCTACCTACCTGTTTCCACAGGTTATTGTCCAGCATTACCTCCAGACATTCTTTCTAGAGCTGCTGTTCAGATGGCACAGTGCCGATTACAGCTCTTTAGAAAAACTGAAATTCCTCAGTCTTGAAATGGAAGACTGGAACTGAAATTCAACCAGTCTTGCATGCAGACAATATAGTGTGCATGTGTGCACACCCAAGGCAACAAATCTTCTCAGAATAGGAGAGTGAACAGATGTTCACCCTGAACTGCAACAGATAATTCTACAATTCATCTCTGTAGACTGACCCAGAGCGTCCCTTTCTTATTTCCTTTCTGATCATTCGCTCCTCTTGCCAACCGGGTTTTGATATTTTGCTAGTTGTCGACAGACCATCTGTGCCAACCAGAGTGCTGATGCTTGGAGGCTAGACCAGGGCCCCTCACCCTGAACTCCTTGCATCCAAAACAGATTCAACTGTTGCCAACCAAACAACCATGAGGTTGAAAACTGCCTGTGACTCTATGCTTCGTTCCCACAAACAACAGAGTGATGTCTGATTTTTCTTTGGCCACTCTGGTTCTACCTCTAATTTCCATATGTCCAAAAATCTACAGGCAGTTGTATGTTTTAATGGATTTGGGAAAACAAATAACCTTGTCATGTAGCTCCCTCCCTGATGTCTCCTCTCCCCCTCCGCTGTCCAACAAGCAATCATTTTCCTACACGCTCCCATAACTTCTCTCTAACCTTGATAATACTGCAGTTCCTGTATTACTTGACCTTTCTGGGATCCTACAGAAAGTCAAAGGTAGGACAAGATTAACAACTTCTTTCAACAGATCCACATGACTAAATCAAAAGCTTATTTGTCTGGCACCTGTAACTGCATTTGTAGTATATCTAAGTCCTCCAGATACTCCAAGGAATGGGTATTCACATAAGATGTAGAAACTGAAACGGATACATGCTAGTTTATTAATTGGCTTCTAAGAAACAGATGTTCCAAGTGGCCTTAACAGTGCAGCAAAGCTAAACTAAAAAGTAGAAGGCCAAAGGTATAGCATGAACCACATCCCATAACATTTAGAATCTAACTGTAGTAAAGGGAATCAGTTGCTAATAGCCAAGAAGACCATATGGTTAGTCCAGTACTGCCACCCTTCTAACTTCCCTTTGTATCTGAATAGCAGATGATTGCCTGCCGCCCCACATGACTAGAGGTGCAATGCAGGAAGCTTTCAGTAAACTATTACATGGTTCTTGGAAAGCCTCAGTCCCCCTGTGAGTCAAAACAGGACTTTAAGGTCTGGTCTAGAAGGTTGAGCCTCCATTTGCTGAAGATAACATGCGAAGGTCGCCAGTTCGAGGCCACCAGCACCGTGTGACCTTGAAGTAGCTGACAAGCTGAACCGAGTTATTCCATCTGCTCTGAGTGTGGCAGGATGGAGGCCATGATGGAGGCCAGATCAGAACGAAACAATTCAGAAGCTACATCTGAATTGTTGTAGCTCTTGAAAGATAGAGCCTTCTTTCAATTGTAAAAATCCCTACAGGGATTTAAATTAGCCTGCCTATGTAAACCGCCTTGAATAAAGTCTGAGGAGAAATCTGAGGACCTAGAAAGGCAGTATATAAATACCTGTATTATTTGGTGTGGGTTGTGCACTCCCCCTCCTTAGTACCTGCTAGACCTTCCTGGTGCTTGATAACTAATGAGAGCCACTTCTTGCAGTCTTATCCTTGATGAGAAGCTGAGAGTCGCCTTGCAATGGATGAAGCTACACTAGGGACATGCAGTGGGTGCGGAAGCAGAGCCTCTCTGCTGGAGTCCTTTGAAAAGCGCTGCCACCATGTGAGGTGCACAAGTACACACAACCCATGCACTATGCGCATGAGTTGCATGTGCTTGCATGCCCCACAAAGTGATATCACTTTTTGAAGGAGTCCAGTGGGGAGGCTCTGCATCCCCACGCATTGCACATCCCTGAGCTACATGTGCCACCATGCACCACTATAAGCTCCTAAGTGTTGCTGAAAAAAAAAGCATGATACTGAATCATGATGTAAAACAAACAAGGTGAACAAAAATGAATGGAGGCTAAGCCTAGTTCCACTAAAATGCTAAGCCTGCTTCAGTTTACTGAAAGGTCAGTTGGGAGCTGGCAGGAAAGGACACCGGCTGTTCAGTCCCAAGCTGCCAGGCAACTTCCCAAGCCTCTGTTATCACAAAATGGAGCTGAGGAAAGAGCCCATTCACGTTTGCCAGCTTCAGGACACATTTGCCAGCAGTTGTCTCAAACACCTGAACTACTCTGATGCCAGGAGCAATGTTTTGTAGGGTGCATTGGAAAATAATTTTAAAACTATGGCTTCTGAACATGGAACCTTTCTAGCTACTGGTCAGTT
Organism: Tiliqua scincoides; assembly: GCF_035046505.1. Classification (NCBI taxonomy): domain Eukaryota; kingdom Metazoa; phylum Chordata; class Lepidosauria; order Squamata; family Scincidae; genus Tiliqua; species Tiliqua scincoides. Next base: position 18,210,759 of record NC_089821.1, read on the forward strand.
AGGACGGATAGTTTTCTCCTCTGCACTGCTAATTGTCACACACACATTCTTGTTTTTTTCTTCTTCTACCTCAGGAGCCTCCAAACTTTTCAATATAAGGGCCATGTGGTATATTTTGCACATTTTTGCAGGCCGGAAAAAATCAGTTTTATAAATGAATAAATAAATGAATAAGTTTTACTTGGATCTTTGTTTGTAGTTGGCATGATATAATTCAGAACAAAAGAAAAATGTGACAATTACAAAGAAATAATGCCTTGCTTAAACTGAGAAATCATATATAATGAGTAAAAAAGTCAAACATTAGCAAATGCTCTGACCCCCCCCCCCCCCCAAAAGTTGCTGCAGGCTGGAACAATGATGATGATGATGATTATACCGCTTTTCAACTCAAAGTTCACAAAGCGGTTTACAGAGAAAAATCAGATAACTGATGGCTCCTGAACCAAAAGGGCTCACAATCTAGATCACTTTGGGCGCAATCCTATCCTGCACTGGAACAGGCAAGCCAGGAGGCTTGCGCTGTATTCAGCGCAGGATAGTGGCCATAGGCAGCTCAGCCAGAGGTAAGGGGAAACATTTCCCTTTACCTCTGGGTAAGGGCTGCTGGCCCCTATGGGTCTCCTCAGACTTGCACCACCTCTTGAGGTGGCACAAGTCCGAGGAGAGCAGAGCAGCTTGAAGCTGCTCCGTTCTCTCTGGGAACGGGGTTGGGAACTGGCATAACTGCCGGATCCCACACCCGCTTCCTGCTCACCGCCCACCTGCCCATGGGGCTGCCCACTGCCCACCCACCTCCCGTCCAGGAACGTCTCCCTCCCGCTTCCTCCCCTGCCTACCTTTTCTGGTTGCGTCGGCCCACCTGGGCCGATGCAAGTCCAAGAGAGGAAACTGGCATGGAGGCTTGCATCAGCCGCTGCAGGCCGGTGCTTCTCGGAGCGCTGGCCCGGCCTCCTTTCAAGGAGGTGCATACATGCCTTACAGCGTGTTTGCGACACTCCTGGGCCAGTGCAAGGGACCTGTGTCAGCCCAAGGGCGCCTATGGATTTCGCCCTTTGACCTAGGAGGATCCTGATGTTTGCTAAGACAGAGCACTGCACAGCAATTGCATTCACCTCACACAGTAACTCCTGCGTTTCAGAAGATCAAAGTCCACAACCAAAAAGAGGGGTTTGTTCAGTTCTTCATCTATCCTGTTACATTTTTACCATATGACTAACCCTATTCACATTTAGCCTTTAATATTTGATTCCTTAGCTACCCAGAAAGACTCATTGTCCCAGAAGAGTATAATCTTCACCAGGAAAAGTGCTGCATGGGGTGGGGTGCAAGCTGGTAATGTGATGGTATTCCTGAATTCAGGCTCCACATGGTTTACCAAACCTCTTAGAATCTGCATTGACACAAGTCCTACAGCAAGCTGCACATATGTGCCCACTTGTTAGTGAACCGGTAAAGATTCCCACCCCCCTCCGCCACACAACTCTCCATGTGTTTTTAATGTATGGTTTCTATAATGTAGACTTAAGGACTATTCCCTTTTAGAAATGATTTTTTATTAGAATTTACCAGGAAAAAAACACATATGCAGACATAAGAAAAGTAACATAAATTAATAAGAGCAACATAAATTACATTTGTTAAGAAAAGAAACAAAGTGAAATGCTCCATTGTGTTATTTCCCCTTAAAAGTAACGATAAAGAAAAGTAACAGCAAGAGAACATAATATCTGCACAGATAAATTAACATAAAAAGACATCAATACAGATTTAAATTAAAATACACATAACAAGCAATGGACAACATAAAAATAAAGCCTTATATAATATGGTTTAAAACAAAAGCATATGTCTTGAATGCAATTTCAGTGAGTTCTGCATGTTCAACTAGCTGCAGTGTCAGAGCCCGGCTATACAGATACCAGCTTGCTTTGGGGGAACCCACTTTTATTCCAGCAAAACCTAGAGGTTGCACAGCATCAGTGCCAGCTTGCCCAGGCCTTCGTTTTCAGCAGTACTTAACTACTCTTGCCACGGAATGTATCTTTTTAAGAGAGCAATCTTTTTGTAGTGTGTGTCATCCTGCCATGCATACAAGCATTAATGTGAAGTAATTACTTCCAATGAGATACTTAAACTTACAAATATAAGTTTATAAGCCCCTGAACACAACAACTTTGATTATACTAACAACCCCCCTGTATTCATGAGTCCTGTACCCACAATTTCAGTTATCTACAGAAAATATTTTTTACATATTACAGGAAGTCCCTCCCTCCCTTCTTAGAAGTATAACACAGAGCCTCACCCAATGGCTCCCTCCGACCCTGAGATGCTTTGGCTGCTGTAAACACAGAAGCAGTGAGCCCCCCGTCACTCAGGCAGAATGCCTCTGTATCTTAAAGTCCCTCATCTGCAAAACTGCATATAGGGTTCACTACTATCTACGGTTTTGGACATCCATGATAGGTTTTGGATCGTGTTCCTCAGCAGATATGGGGGGGAGGCTACTGTACATTCTTGACACTTTTGGGGTGTATTTAGTGTTCCCTACAGCACAGAAAATGTGCAAAAAAGGAATGCTTTATGACTTGAGAAGGACCTGATAAGTGTTTCTGTTTGCCACTCAAGTAACAATCACATTTAAATAGGAATCTTGCACATGAACTAGTATACCTGATCAGAAGCACCATATATGCCAAAACCTCTGGACTCCATGCAGTGTAACCCCCTGTACAGAGCCACCCAAAGGACTTAATCAGATGTTAAAGGACAACGAATTACAACTATTTCGTATCACCTTTTGCACATTTTTCTTCGGATGATATCTAGGTACTGACAATGCAGGATGTCTCATAACTGCTGCTCTGGTCCATGCACAACATTGACTGTTGACCATAGGGGGAAGAGGAATGGTGATGATGCAACATACATTGTTTTAACCTAGAAATTACAAAGGGACACGCACACACACAGAGGCCATTGCTCCCTGTCTCTTTGTGTGTAGGGAGCAGTGATCTCTCTACTCACAAAGATACAGGGAACAGTGCCCCCCCCTCTCTCTAGCTCTCTCGTAACACCTAGTTAAGCCCCAGGCCTGTTCCTAAACTTCTGAATGCTAGCGTTTATCTAAATATGTGTAAGTAAGTATAGTTTACAGCTGTAGGATCAGCTCATGTATGAGGCCGACTGAGGCAACTGCCTCAGCAGTAGTGTCAAAACAGGGGGGCTGCAGTCCCCAGGTGCAAGCTGCAGGGGGTGACAACTCTAGTGACCAAAATTGCTAAAATTGTGGTTTGTAGGAATAATACCATCATGTTATATACCATTTGATGTGTAATTTACAGCAGAATGCAATGAAAAAACCAGAGTGAGATATCTCAATTCTATCAAAAGTTATGGCCAAAAAACCAGAAAATAAAAATGCAACTGTGTTATGTAACAAAAAAGTAAATTTCCTTAATGCAAAACGGACTGCAATGAGACTGATTGTTCAAAGAACCAATGAGATGTTGTTATGACACAGCATGGAACCAGTAAGGTGACACCCGGGGGGGGGGGGGTGATACCACTAGTGACCAAAATCGCTAAAATCATGATTTGTAGAAATAATACAATCATGTTATATACCATTAGATGTGTAATTTACAGCAGAATGCAATGAAACAAACCACACTGGAATATCTGTGTTCTATCAAAAGCTATAACCAAATAACCAGAAAAGGAAACACAATTGCCTTATGTCACAAAAAGTGGATTTTCTTAACTCAAAACTGACCAATGAGCCTGAGTGTTATGAGAACTAACAAGGTGTTATGATGACACAGCATGAAATCAATAATATGCTATCATGAATCAGCTCCCTTTTCCATGTATCAGAACTAACAGTCAAACTCCTATTCAGTTGTGTGAGTGTCATCAAATTGGCCACTGTGTTTTTGTTGGTTACTGATTGGTTTGGTAACCTGTACTGTTCTATAGTTAAATAAATGGGGGTGACACCATGAGTTACCAGACCTAGTGACACCAACTCTAGTGATGCCACTGGTGGGAATGTTGGGTGTTATTGGTCACTGGCTTTTAAAGTGGATTCTAAGCATTCATGGTGGACCTCAGTCTAACAGTGGTCATTAACTATGACAGTTACATTGAACCTCCAGATGCAGGGGCAGTAAGTCACTGAGTCAGGGATGGATTCGGTGTTTGTGTTTGGGGGGCATGAGCACTCTTAATTCCAGAGCCCAGGTGGGCAGACTTTGAACTTTAGGAGGTCAGGAGGTCTGGTCTAGAGGGTTGAGCCTCCATTTGCCTGAAGATAACATCCAAAGGTCGCCAGTTCGAGGCCACCGGCAACGTGCGACCTTAAAGCAGCTGACAAGCTGAGCCGAGCTATTCCATCTGCTCTGAGCGTGGGAGGATGGAGGCCAGAATGTGCGACCAGACCAAGAAAGAAACATCTGAATGTTGTAGTTTCTTGAAAGATAGAAACCTTCTTTCAAATTGTAAAAATCCCTACGAGGATTTAAAAATTGCCTGCCTATGTAAACCGCCTTGAATAAAGTCTAAGGAGAAATCTGAGGACCAAGAAAGGCAGTATAGAAATACCTGTATTATTATTATTAACTTTAGCCTCTGTGGCTAAGGTTTGCTGGGCAGGTAGACATGGGCTCCTGCCTGAGCTTGAAGTTCAGATTAATTAATTAATTTTGTTGTATATTATATTATATTATATTATATTATATTATATTATATTATATTAACAAAATTTATGGGCCCTGGGTATCAAATGATCTAGCTATGCCAGTTCACTCAGACAGCAGATTGGCAGGAGGTATCCACCTTGGCCTGCCCACCACTGCTTCTCCTTCTCCCAAAGTACTGGAAAAGGGGGGAGCTAGAGCACTAGCGCACCACTCTCCTCTCTTCTCCCTCCCACTTCACCCCATCTTCCTTTTCCAATCTATTGAGGAGCAGAGGCAGGCACATCACAAGGCAAGGGGAGGGCAGCATTGGCAAGTCAAATTATGCCAAGTCACCTCATGCCAAGATGACCAAGGGGTTGTCTTGGGACAGCCCTGCACAGCTGTGTGTTATTCCTCAGCCTTGTTCCGTTCTCTCTAAAATGAACCAGTAAATACCACATGATGCCCCACTCCCCCACAGGCACACAGACAATCATGTAAAGCATCACACAACATAAAAATTTAAAGGGTCAATTTCTGCTGGTTTTGTTTTGCTAGAGGCATGTAGATTTTCATGACACCTCATATCCATGCTAAGGACTCTGGTGCCCTAAAATATCTACTTGTTCCAGATGCTTGGGAGGGAGGAATGGAGGCTCTCTTGGGGCCTTTAGTGATATCTCACCTTGTCTGACAGCAATGGCAAAAATAGTAAGTGGGCCACAGCAGAATACAGTCATTGCTTGTTCCACAGGACATGCACAAGGGATGTTTAGGCCAGTGGAGTAGCTATGGGAGGTAGCATATTAACTACTGCAGATGCCACAATGCAGCCCTGCCCACTCATCACCAGAGCATGTACATTGCTGTTGATACTCACAATTGCTCTGATAGTGGGTGGGGGGCCCCACTGCAGCACTTTCCGCCCTACCACCACCACCCCCGTAGCTATGCCGCCGGTTTAGACCCCTCTCTGCTCCCAGCGATATTAAATTTTGGAAATGGGCTTGAAATAACTGAGTTGTTCTCAGATTTCAGTTTATTGCAGAATGGATTTGTTTGCAAAGCCCAATTTCAAATTGAGCCGAGGAGAGTTTGTCCATCATGGATTGTAAGGCAATATGAACCTCTGCCTCTTTGCTGGCATACATAAAGACAATGGGATATGTGGAAGGTATCTGAATTAGTGAAAGAAAAATACATGATACCAAAAGGCTCACTTGTCCAAGCCAAGAGAATCCTACAGTAGAACTGAAATATGTCAATTTCTCCATTCAAATTTTACATGTGAAATTTGGAAGTAAAAAATTCAATTGTGATACCCGAATGTGAAATTTTAACTCAAAATTTGAGAGCTGTACACTTTGTTACTATATTGTGACTGTGGTGATATTGGCAGACATTCAATATTAAATGCCACATGCTGTCAGCTCTTAACATGGTATAGTATCTTACAAATATACCATACCATGTAAACTATCAAGGACAGCCAGATTTTAAACACTGTACAGTTATATGTCAACTAGTTAATATTATAAAACACAAAATAAATTGTGCGTTGGCTGTCAAATACTACCAAACACTCAATACCAATTCATGTCAACTACCAAATGTCAACTGACACCATTCAATTCAGAAGGGAAAAAAGAGGAAAATTTGAGGATAATTTTTGAACACACATGCCCTATTTTCACCAGTTTGGGGAATTAAATTCCAAGAAGTGAATCCAAGATTCTACTCAGATCACCTGCTAGATTCAAAAACATTATTGCTTGAACTACTGGTTTTGAATTTGGCACTTTCTCCCACTGTACTGTACTGTGCTTGGCTGCCTTCAGCAGTTTTCACCCCACCAGGCAGTGGCACCACTGGGGGGGGTGCAGGCCACACCTGGTGACGCATGTGCATGGGGGATGGGTGACACCGCTACTGGTCAAAAATTTTTAAATCTTGGCATCTTTAAATAATACCAGCATGTTATACTTAAATCAAAGTGGAGCTTCATGCAGAATGTAATGAAACAACCCACACTGAAATATGTCTATTCTATCAAAAGTTACATGCAAAAGACCAGTGGGGGTGGGGCAATAGTGCATCATCACACCGACCACCGGGATGTTTCCCCACCCACTGTGTTGGAGGAGGTCCATCATAGGGGTGACACGCTGGCCTCCTGCATTGGGTGATGCAAACCCTAGTGAAACCACTGCCACCAGGTTCACGTCTGATATTGGGGTTGGCCTAGGGAAAAGTTGACTGAATGCAACAGGATGGTGAGGTCAGGTGGGGGCAAATTTTGCCCCATTCCTCCTGCATGCAACTTTGGTACGAAAAGTACCACCCCCTCTTTACAAATGAATGGGGCAAATGTGTGAAACTAACCTGTGGTTTTCCCACACGTCTAATTTGGTCCTAAGCCTCTAATGGGGGTGTGTGTATGTATATGTGTAAGTGTGGGTTAAGAAGCTGTCCCCTCCCACATCAGTCTTTCCCTTCTAATTGCATTCTCAGTGGCTTTATTGCATGAAAGAAACAAAGGCCTTAAAAAAGAATCCTGGAACACAGTACTGTGTAGATCAACCATTGACGGAAGGCAAAAAGGGAACATGAGATGAATAAAAGAGTTAAAGGAGGAGCAATACCAGAAGTGAAGCCATCCACTGGGTAAGGGAAACAATTCTACCCTGTGGCAGGTGTATGTGTGTTGAATGTATTACAAGTTGAGCTAACCTGAGAGGAGTGAAAAGCAGTTGCAAACCTATGTACTTTTTTTGGATCCTGTCCTTCTTAGTGTCGGGTTTGTTTTCCTTTGCTGTCCTTGGGTTTGTTTGGCCCCACCACCATTTCATCCCATTGGCTGCAGTGATTTTGTTGCTGACATCACAGATATGCATATACAAGATCCAGACCAGCATGAAACTGCTGGGAGCTCTGAGACAAAGCCCTGCACTGGGGCCTCCCATTGGGCGCTAACACTGCCACTGGTGCTAGAGTTCAAGAATCATCTCGGCCAGGTGGTCCCTTTAATGGGTGTGAGCTGTAAGCCAGTGACTCATCCTGCGTCCTGACAAGATTGCAGGGGTCCCTGCAGTCACCTCATTCAATGACTGTCTGTCTTCAATGGAGGAGACAAAGAAGAATGCAACAGTCAAGGAAGCAAAGGGCACAAAGGCGGGATGATTGGCGGGATCGGTATTTTCAAAATAATTTGTTCAGCTGCAACAAATATGCTAATTTAAAGGCAACTATTGAAAGTATATTTTGTGCAGTCGTAATGGTCTATAAGTCATTAAATTGTCTTTTCCCCTCCTGTGTATTTGAGACGATAGCTAAAAGCATTCCCACGATGGATGCTAATGAATGCAAGTTGTTTCTTCAGCAGCTTCTCTTGGCTAGCTAGTAGTTATGACTGCAACCCCCCCTGCCCCCCCTCCCCCGCTTAGGACAAGACTGAGGAGTTTGGCAGCTGGAAAGTAGCCAGCAGAGACTGGAGGCTGAGGCATTTTTGCAGGTTGTTAGTGGAAGGGGGGGAATCTCCAAGGGTATGCTGTTTGCTTTGGGGAAGCTGCTGCTGTTTGAAAGATTTGCAGTGTCCAACTGGATGTTTGTCTACTTCCCCCCGTGGCCAGTGTGTATATTTGTAAATAAACACACACAACAAATATCATAATAAATCTCCACTATTCTTTCGTTCCAAGGAAACGGATCCTTTAGCAGCTGCCCTTGGAACTTTCTACTGTCCGGGGAAGTGGGGAACTGAGAAATAATATGCTTAGTCCAAACTGAAAACAGATGTGGGGTTGTTGCAAGTTCTTTGTGATTCATAATACGGGTAGGAATCCTCAGCAGAATAATATCGAGACAGTGCCTATGCCTGCAGACTACAGACATTCTGGGCTGATGTTTACTTTTTCACTCATGGATGCAAATCTTCACCTTTGCGTAGGGTTGACCCAACATGGAGCAGCTTCTGGTGACTTGCCACACCAAATGTGGCCCTCCCTGCAAATAGCCACCCCCCCCAATGCTTGCTAAATTTAATAAGGAAGAGGGGGGATGTAGTGGATGAGGAAGTGTGGAAAAGAAAAGAGTGGCAATAGCTTCAAGCTCCAGTTCAAATCCTGCCTGAATTGTTAATAGATGAAAAGAGCTAACCATTCTTGAGGAAATTAATTAGGAAAAGATTCATTAAATGTATACAGTAGACCCTCCTCATCCATGTGTCCGGAACCCACAAATTTGACTTACAGAGGGTTCTAAACCCGCAGCTGGAAGGCCTCACTGAATTCCTGGACACCACCCGAAATGTCTGCTGGTCGCATCTGGGAGGTGTTCTGAGGTGCGCGGAGGTCACACGTGGCCTCCACACGCCTCAGAATGCGTCCCAGAGGTTTCTGAGACATATTTCCAGTTTTTCATAGAACCGGAAGTGCATTTCAGAAGCCTCTGGTTCACCTCCAAATGCTACCAGAAGGTATTCCACTTACATCCAGAGGTCCTCTAAGGGATTCCCACGGATCTTGTTATCCATGGGTTCAGTATCCACAGGAAGTAAGAACATAATAACATAAGAGCAGCCCCGCTGGATCAGGCCATAGGCCCATCTAGTCCAGCTTCCTGTATCTCACAGCGGCCCACCAAATGCCCCAGGGAGCACACCAGATATTAAGAGACCTCATCCTGGTGCCCTCCCTTGCATCTGACATAGCCCATTTCTAAAATCAGGAGGTTGCACATACACAGAACCTCCTCTGATTCCAAGGTCCCACCAGCATAAAACACATTGTGAGAATTAGATACAAGGAAGAAGACTGAAGATTTCAATGAAAACTTAAATCTTATGTATTGATTTATGTAATTATTTGCCGTGCATCAACGTCAATATTGGCATAGGTAAACTATGGGACCTTTTTTCAAGAAAATATTTAGCAACAAAATATTTCGCAAAGTATTCTACATAGAAAAACAAATGAAAAGTCAGTTCCCTGCCCCCAAAGGGATGCCAGCACACAACTGGGGAAAGACGCTATTCAGGGACTTTCTTCCATTGCTAAATATTAAGAGAACTGTGCCTCTTAGTGCAATTAGCAGCAGAAAACCCAGTTCTCAGGTATATCCTTACCTATATCAACAGGCATGCCCTGGTATCCGTGGTGGGGGTTATGTTCTGAACCCCCCCCCCCGCAGTTACCTGAAACTGCAGATATTGGGGGTGTCCCCCCGCCCTCTGGATGCTCCTCCTCTGGCTTCCCCAGCCTTCATTATGCCTTTTAAAGGCATAAAAACATCACTTCTGGTTTTGATGAAAAATCAGGTTTTCCTGTTGAAACAGTCTTTCTGAGGCCACAGAAGCCATGGACAGGGTGCCTGCTGCCTCTACCCGGATACATGAGAACGCGGATATGGGATCAGTGGATACACCCCCTTATCGATATCTGGTTTACATATGCAGGGAATACCACAACAAAAATGTTACCATGAGTATATGTTTCTTGATGTCAGTGAGCTGAATCCAACCCACCACAATGTATAATAGAGCCCTATTGTTTTCTCCTCCCCACTATGGCATGCATGAGTGCCGATGCAGCTACTGTGCCATGTTGTTGCATCAAATGGGAGACCCCTGCAGGGCTGATTCCAGGGATTGGCAACTGTTGGCACCAGTGAAGATCCATACCCCAGCAGAGAGGCCGACGCTCAAAGCACCAGCTGCCCTGCTCTGATCCTTGCTGCCTGTTTTACCAGCCTCTCCAACGCCACAGACAGAGACAAGTGACAAGAGGAGCACCAGCTTCTACTCACCCCGCTCTTGTCTCGTGGGCAATGGTGTGGATTGGGCCTAGAGAGAGAGGGCAATTTAATGGGCAGCAATGATAGTGACATTATGCATGAGGTGGATAGAGTGATGTTCTTTTCCCTCTTGCACAACATCAGAATTAGGGGACATAAAACTAAAATTCAGAGTTGGAAGAGTTAGAACAGACAACAGAAAATATTTCTTTACCCAGCGTGTAATTAATCTGTGGAACACCTTGCCACATAGATATGGTGATGGCATCTGGGCTAGATGCCTTTAAAAGGGGATTGGACAGAATTATGGAACAAAAGTTCATCATAGGTTACAAGCCGTGATGGGTATGTGCAACCTCCTGATTTCAGAAGTGGGCTACCTTAGAATGCCAGATGCAAGGGAGTGGCACCAGGATGCAGGTATCTTGTTGTCCTGTGTGCTCCCTGAGGCATCTGGTGGGCCACTGTGAAATATAGGAAGCTATACTAGATGGTCCTTATCCAGTAGAGCTTCTGTTCTTACACGGTGGAGTTGGGCAAGCCTACTGATGTCATCTCACTCAGGGGCCTTCCTGGTACTGGAAACGTGTTCCTCACATGTTCACCCCTCACTCATTCAAGAGAGATGTGCTGTAAACTTTCCTTCTGTGACCAAGGAAAGCAAAGAGCTGCATGGGGTATGGGAGACTTGTACAGACCTACCATTTCCTGCGATGGCCTGCCATGCGTATCCTACATGTGCGTATCCTGCAGGAGAAAGGGAAAGAAATCCGGCTCCTGGCAGACATGGCAGACCAAAGCACTCACACTAAACGGAGACCATGTAATGCTGCCCTTTTTGTTGTATACTGATTATTTAAATATATGACAGAAGAGTTGTTTAAAAAAAGACCAATAAAAATATTTTCAGAATAAAATAAAATGCTGAAGGGGAGAAAAAAATAAAGAAACGAAACCAAATGAACTTACCACACTGCGGGTGAACTTTTCTAGAGAAGTTCTACGACCTTGCTCATTCTCGGGCTTTAGAAGGGAAAAAAAAAGTTAGGAAAAAAAAAATACCAAAAAAGAACAAAAAATCCCTTCAGCTTAAATTTGGCTTTAAAAGTCTTAGCAAAAAGAAAACTAGAAAAAAGATTAACCATTTTAAACATAAGGCAACTGCTGTCTGCAATGGCAAAGCAACAGGAAGGGTTTGGTCATATAATATTGTGGTCGCTCTTCCCATTGGAAAGTATTCTGCTTCCTCTTCTTAAAACGTGGTCTGCAGGTCTCGTTCAAAGTCACACAAACACTTCCAGAAGGTCTGTAATGCTGCGTTTTGTGTCTGTCAATTTTTTTTAACTCATTGTGTCTATGTTTCTTTTAGGATGTAGCCTAATCTCTCAATTAGCAGGAGGCAGATGCCTATGGAAGAACCAAAATAAAAGAAACCCCAGTTGAAACAAAATTGCATGAGGAAGTAGGCTCTCGGCCATGTACCACTGCTGATATTCTCATCAGAGCCCCAGTGAACTAGGTGGGCGAGTCAGTTAATTTGGCTAAGGATGCAAATCTCTATTTGGGACCACAAGTTGCTCATAATGAGAACGGGATCAGGTTCAGTGTCTTTGGAGCCCGACCTACTCCTTTTTTATTACACTATGCTCTTAACAGGGAACATGTGAGACACGAAGTGTGACCCTGCTGTTTTTGAAACAGTCTTAGGAGGAACTGAGAGTTCCTTTCTTTTTTAAAAAAAACTTATTTATTTTTTTAATTACCATATTGAACTCAAGACAACACTTAACACAAAATTTTAAAAGACTTAAGTGGGAGAGTTCCTCAATGAGAAGATCTGCCCTGGAGTACGCATTCTTAAACAGAACCTTTCCTTCAGTGCATATTTTCAGGCTCTGCTATAGTAGGCAAGCATCCACTACTACATAAGGCCTACTAGGCCTGGCTAATACACTGTGTGAGTGGCATGTGAATGGATCAGAATGTGCTCCAGTATCCCCTGTGCTATGCAAGGGTCCTGCAACAGATCCTTAGGAGTTCTCTGATGGCCAATCAATGTGGAAAGTGTTTCCTGAAGTTTGAAAACCACTGAGTGCAATATAAAACTGATTAGAAATACACTGCATCTGTATGGAGAATGTACGGGGGATATCAAGCATGTCTGAAATAGGCTATATATCATCATCTATATATGCTATATAAAACCCTTCTCCAGTTCACCGACTCCACAGAGGATAGGCAGAGGAAAGGATTTTTCATACTTATGTCACTCTGTTTCTAAATGTTCTTCCTAGGAAACAGGACCAGACCATCCATGAGGCCAACTTAAGTGGTTGCTTCAGGGAGCAGATCGGTGCAAAGGCCATCCACTTCTGTCCACCCATGTGCGCCCCTGTTCCTCTATCCATATCCCACTTCCTAGACTGGAAAATGAAGAGGATGCTCAGTCTAGCCTGCCACTCTCCTCTCCTCAACACTTCTTCTGCTCTGTCCTCTTCTTCCTTTTTCCAAACCAAAGAGTGGGAGAAGAGGCTGGGTTAAAGGCAGGCAGTATTTGTCACTCTGCCTCAGGTGCCAGATGGCCTTGGGCTGGCCCTGCCAGGAAGGTGCATCTTGCAGCATATTTAAAGTCCTTCGGGTGCTAGATGAAGATCTTCTGTAGTTACTAAAAACTTTTACAACACAATCCTCTGCATGTTTACTCAGAAGTCCCACTGTGTTCATTGCTTATTTCCAGAAAGCATACGTAGGATTGTAGCCTTAATTATCTGACTTCTCTTTGCTGCTGCTACATATTATTTTTAAACTGCTCTTCTGTTTTCAATATGGGTTTTTCCTCCTAGATGTAATGCCCTGAATACTTAATATCGAAAGGCAGAGTCTGTGTTTCTAATAAATAAAGATTTATATGTGGGAGGAGGTTGGATAAATGGGTTTTACTGCCTAAAAGTTTACAAAAAAAAGAAAAATTTTACTCTACCTTTCTATGTACCCCAAGCTGTGAGATAACAGATCACACAGATAACAGAAGATATACCTTCTGTTTTAATCAGCACTTGACCTTTTTATTGAAATTGTCTGCTGAAGGTTTTGTTAGGGTGGGTGGAAGCACACCTGCTTTGCATGCTGAAGACCCCAGGTTCAGTCCTTGACATGTCCAGGTAGGAGAGGAAAAAATTCTACCTGCTGCCACTCAGTGTTGATATTGTGGAGCTTGATGGACCAAAGATCTGACTTTGGACAAGGTAGCTTCCTATTTATGCTCCTATTTACCTATGTTTAGCTATTCATAAGGTAGATTTCCAGTATGGTAAGAAACTCATTAATACAATGGATGTGCTAACATTTTCCAGAGAAATGTGGCCCAACTTGTTTTGCATGAGCCAAATCCTAATCAACATGCAAGAAGACAGAATTTTACTGGCAAGAGTGACATGTTGTTGAATGTGGGACTTATAATGACCGGAGGGGGGAAAAGCCACCACCACAAGGTCCTGGCCCTTTTCCAGTTCATCTGGGTTTGGAACTAGTGAGACTGTTTTATGAATGCATTTTGTGGCATTATTAAATCCACACAGATATTTTTTAATAAAGAGCCCAGAAAATTAAATAAAGCAGCTGAAATGTTGTCCATGTTTCTGAGTAAAAAAAGAAAGTGTGTGTCTGGGGGGAGGGCAGTATTGCTCAAGAAGTTAGGAAGATATATGGAGAAATTACCTTGATGTTTGTCCTTTGGGGTATGGTTCTAATGCTGCACTTCATAAGTGATCTTGAACTATCCTGTTCACTGATGCTATATTGGAAGGGATGAGACAATAGGGGGTGCCAACTCCCTTTCCTTCTTTCTACCACTAATATTCCACTCTTTCAGGATACAGAATACTTAAGAATCTACAGTTAATGTGATCTGCAGGCCTATGCAGATCTAAAACTTGGCTCTTAAACAAAGGGGTAAGAAGCAGAAGGAGATAAAACATTATCTCCAGAGATCTGCAGCTACGGACTAATCAAGCTCTGGGCATTAGCATATTGTCAAGAGTAAGTAGAGGCAGAAACACATATTTCAGGCCAAAACCTGAAAAGAAGGGCATAAAATGGGGCAAAAGACCTACTGTTGCCATTATCAACATAATTCATAAACACAAGACAGAACCCAGATGCTTCATGGTATGGAGATTCCTTGGAACTGGGCTTCCTTTGGTCACTTCTGTAACAGTTTTGTATGACCGCTAAAATGTTCAGAATCCTAGTGGCAAAGTACAGTGGTGTAGCTAGAGGGAGCGCAAAGCACTAAGTTTTGCAGGTGCCTGAACATGCTGAGCAAACAGCCCCCCCCTCCCCTTTGGAGCCATTTCGGGCAGTGGGAGCAAAACAGAGGCTCCATTTTGCTCCCACTGCCAAAAATTGCCCCAAAGGGGAGGGGGAGGGGCTGCTTGCATGGTGTGTTCAGGCGCCTTCAAAACTTAGTGCTTTGTACCCCCTCTAGCTATGCCACTGGCAAAGTAAGCCCCTGAGTTTACATGGCTGGCCAGAGAATGTCTTGGAATGGGCTTTATATTTCTGGGTTAGCACCGACATGACTAGAAAAGAAACCTCTATCTCTGTACATAAAATACTTCAGAAGTGATAGTATCCCTATTTTGAGAAGTATGACAGTCTGTGTTGTTGAACTTTTTTTCCAAACTGTCTTCAAATTGCTTAACACATGATATCAGAAAATAGAGGAAGAGAGAAATGTGAACCCTTAAATTCCTCTTTGCTACAGGAACCTGCTTGTATTCATAAATATGCAACGTGGAGGTTTTGGTCTAGTGCCTTGTCAATACAGTTTTTCGGTTGTGGGCTTCCGTGTGCTGCCATATTTGCATGTCCAAATGGCCTATACTCCCTAATGCATATTCCAACACACCACTTCAGAAAGGAAGGCTGGCATGCAGAACAGACTTTCCTATGACCTGCTGATGCTGATATGATTAAATATCTGGAGGTACAGCTAAAACTGTGTGACGGTCATCCAAGCCCTACTGAATTTGCTAGATGTACCTCTGATGTGACATCCTCAACGGGAGCCACTAAAGATGCATAGGTGATCAGAACTGGATCACAGTCACAGAATGTATGTAATTCTGCTGAAAGCGTTCTGGTGTCCTATGTTAGGAAGTATTCAGAGCATGAGAGCTCTGACATTCTCAGTTCAAAACTCATCTGAGTCACACGCTCATGAGATAGTCTTATGAAAGACGCTATCTTCTTAGCCTTGACTGGCTGAGAAGACAGTTCCATCTGCAAAATGGGAATAGTAATAATGCTTACTTTACAGGGTTCTCACAAGGATCATTGAAGTACTCTCCTTAACCTATTCTATTTGACATATTGTTGGTGATTGGCTCTTGATCATCAAGGAAGTTACTTGTCTGGATGAGTCCAGTGTAAGGTAAAGATTCTGCAAAACAATCACTTTTTACAAGAATGATCTCTGTGTATCTCCTAAAGAATCACTGAGAACAGAATAAATTCCATTTGCTGCATAGAATGCCAACATTTTTCTTTTCTTTTGTTCGTAGTTATAACCGAACACATACAGATATACAGGGGCTGGTTTATGCAATTTTCAACAAACATGCAAAAACAAACAAAAAAAGGAGGTAGTTGCTGCGAGAGAACAAACCAGCCTATTGCAGCGAACAACTGGGCACGGCGATTTAAAGAAAAAATGCTTTTGATAAGGGAAGCGCTCATTCCAGTTAGCTTAGCTGTGGAAAAGTGGATGAGAATATATGGGTTCCTATGTTTACTATATCTATGTTGTTTCTCGTTGGTATAATCCCTACTGCTGCCTACTCCTTGCCTCACAACAAGCAGGTTTTTTGAGTGCACAATTGGCTGCAAATATTGCCGTCACTTCCCTAAAAGTCACACACAGCAGCCCTCTCCAAAAATAAAATGTCCTTTGCAATATGCTAGTTCATTTTAGATGATGCATGCGGATTTTAAACCAGGGGTGTCGATACTTTTTGGCCAAAGGGCCGCATCAAATATCTGCTACAGTGTCGAGGGCTGGAAAAAAAAATGAAATAATGAAATTTAAATAAATACATTAGAGATGGAAATGAATGGGCTCAAATGGCCAGGATTTCTCCAAGCACCAACACAGCCCAAGAAATAAAGCACACACTTAAATGGCCCCCATTTCCCCACCCCAGAAGCACAACTCCAGTTGTGTTTGGTCAACTGGGCCAGAGGCTCTCAGAGGATCCCTGGGCCGGGGTTTGGTGACCCCTATTTTAAACAGTTGTTGGCCCTTAGCAACAAAACCCCATAGTGAAGCACATGTATAATCCATCCAAGTACACTTAACTAACATAGGCTAAGACTAGTCGCTGCTTTGACAGCTCTGTTTATTTGGTGGGAATGATGGGATAATCTTTTAAATAAATAAATAGGTAGGAAACAAAAGATAAGATCAATGAGTGCTACATTAGGAGAGTGAAACCATGTTATGTTACCATAGATTTCAAAGTACAACACAGGTGCGTCCTCGGCATCCGCGAGGGTTCTGTTCCCAGAACCCCCACAGATGCAGAAAATCACAGATCATGAAATCCGTTGTCTGACCTGTATTCCGAGGTGCATGGTGGTCATGCACAACCTCCTTCTGGAAGGTGCTTCTGGTTTTTGTATCATGTCTGGGCGGTCCTCTGTGGGTCCTCCAGACACTAATTCAGAACCAGCAGTGGGTCAAATCCACAGGTTCTGAGTCAGTGGATGAAGTGGACCCACTGTATAAGTACTGTAGTTCAGTGTTTCCCAATGTTTTGATAACAGACACTTCCAAGCAAATTCTTTGCATGTCTACTCAGTTCTAAGTTCAACTGATTCAATGGAACTTTCTCCCAGATAAACGTGTGCCAGACTGCAGCCATAGTCTTTCTTTAGGATTAAAATGAGTGGCACACTTCACTCTTCTGCTCCAAAGCTTATTTATATTTTTCTCGTCAGCTTTCAAAAAGACAGGCAGTTGTCACACTCACAACTGTGGGCCAACCAGTTAACACTGCCATCCACTGCCCCACGTTTCCATCTTCCCAGCAGGGCCAAGCCTTGGAGCCTGTCTGTGTCAGTTTCCGCTGATGCATCCTCTAGGATGCCTTGATTTCAAAGGCTGCTTTATTTTTAGTGGTTCGGGTGTTGGACAGACCTGAAAGATTCAGGTTCAAATCCTTGCTCAGCCATGAAACTTCCTGGGTGACCTTGGGCCAGTCACTATCTGTCAGACTCATCGACCTCATGGGATTGTTATGAGGACAAAAGGAGGGAAGGACCATGCACACCACTGTGAGCTCCTTTGAGAAAGGGTGGCACACAAATGTGGAAATAAATAAAACTGAGCATTGTGTACCTTTTTAGAAACCAAGTAACCCTTGCCACACATTTGCACCAGCTTTAGTCATACAGCCTTCCACATTTTGAAATCAAAATGAAATGAGTTAATCTGAGCAAACCTATACCTCCTGAAGGAACTCTCCTATAGTGTTATGAACAGAGATGTTTGAAAATGGTGTTATTTATCTTACTCAGAAGTAAGCCTATTGTGTTCATTAAGACTTAATATGTAAAACTATCTTACTCACCGAAACACTCTGGTTATACCCTTTCCTTTGGAAATAAACACACACACTTCAAGGATGTGCGCCTCACCACAATGCAAAGCCCCATATTAGAAAAAAAATAAAAAATAAACACTGATAATGCCACTTGATCATAACCCCCAATGCAACAAGGCTACGCCACCATCTATTGTGTGGAATCCTGCTCTGGATCCAGACTAGCACTACATTAAAAGTACAAATAAATTGTGATGCTTTTCATCCTACAGCAAGACCCTAAGACTGGCAGCAGAAAAGGATGCTTATAGCCATCACTCAGAACCCTAGATGAACCATGAAGCATCACTATGATATGGTTTAAAATAGCCTGCTGACCCTACAGCCCACTAAGAAAGGGGTTTCCAAACTTTTTTGACTGGCAGCTCCCTTGACCTACTGGGCCGTTGGCCACGGCTACCCATTAGGGCTACAATCCTATACATTTTATGGGGGGGGGGGGTGGATTTTTTAAGAGGATTCTAAGGCTCCCCTAGTTTCCACAGCTCCCTGGGGAGCTACAGCTCACAGTTTGGGAACCACTGCGCTAAGCTGAACATGCCCCACCAGTATGCATGTCAATCCACCAAATGCTTAACACTAGCCTGCTAAATAACAACAAAGCCAAATATATTGAAAATGACCTATCATAATGTAGTCAGCAGTTTCTCATTCCAGCTAGATTTATAGTGCAATCCAGTGTGTGTCTACTCTCCACTGCGACTCACTCTGAGGTAAGTGAGAACACGACTATAGCCTTAATATTTTTGCCCAGTGTTGCATATATGCAACAGGGACCAAATATGCACACCTGTGGGCCAGGCAAAAATGGGTTTTAATGCCATTAAAATCTCCTCAGTCAATGCCTGGTGTAAGAGAAAACCCAACACTTCTACATGTTATTCACAATAGAAGCCAGTGTGTCAAATATGGACCTGTAAAGTCCCTAATACAACTCTGGTAACCTTTGCTGTAAGCAAATACTGAAGAGCTGCATTTGGTTTCAACTGAATTGATCTGATGCATTCAATCCCATGGCCCCTTTTGGGCTCTACATGAGCCCAAAATATGCATACAGTATTTCCCCATGAACAAGGGGTTTTCCCCCTCACTTGAGTGCCAGGAATAGCTCCATGTGCACATCCCCACTGCACATAAGGGGCTGTCCCTGCAATTCAGTGTAGCTTTTGCTCCGAAACTCCAGTATGTACCAGAGCTTCTGCACAGTAGCAAAGCCAGCGGGGAGGCAGTGTGGTACGTAAGCAGGCCCTCCCCCACACCATTGGAGCCATTCTGGGCAGTGATGGCAACATGCATTGTGCAACACAGCATGTTGTGGTGCCTGATGTACCACCACTTACCACGGTGTCACCCTCTGATTTACACTACTGCTTCTGCACATGTAAGGAATCACTGGACTGGAGAAACTCTGCTCTAATAGTTCAGGACATATGGATGGTACAAAAGAGGTTTGATCAAGCTGGCTTCCATTTGGCAGCACATGGAAGCTTCAGCAGGATGGAGAATGCAATGAAATGGAAAGTCACAGCAAGCTCAGGCTCCAGCAGTTGGTAGTACAGTAACTCTATAAAGTGCTTTGGAGGTGAAAGGTTTACAGCACAAGTGGGACTTTCTCTCCTGTATTCACACATGGTTGTAGATGGAGGAGTTTCTGAAAGACTTTTGAACACAACCATGTAGGCAGACAAAAGTGCCTCCGTTCTCTACCGCACTCATGCCAAGAGAGCTGCCTGGCAAGGACTTGACAGCCCCACCCAACCAGCCCTTTGCTGTTCTGAATTGGCAATAAAGGACAGAAAAAGTACTGCTGATCATGGATGTGCTAATATCAAAAGGAGGCTACGAATGGGAAAGTGTGCCAGGTTTTAGGAATTATCAGTCTGAGCTGCAATTAGTTCTTGCTACCATTAAGAGAATTTTTTAAAAAAAATCTACAGGCAGAAGAGTGCAGGTAAAAAGGTATGAAGGTGTGTAGACAGGAAATCAAGAGGAAGGCTCCAGGTAAGGCATCCCAAGGAGAACCATGAGGTTTGACCTAAGAGATTAATCAGAGGGGATTCTGTACTATTTCCCAATTATTACTGTGCCCATGGTTGCTCAAATAGCAGATTTGTAGGCTTTTCTTTTACAAAACTAGATAGTATCATTGTTGTGAAGGAGGATACAATGGAATGGTACTGCCTCATGTGGAGCTTTGGAGCTTTTAAGACTCCGTGGAAGAACACATGCTTTGCATGCAGGGAGAGGCAGGTTCAACCTGTGACATCCACAGTTGACAGAATCGTAGACTTGGAAGGGACCCTCAAGATCATCAAGTCTAACCTTCACCAATGCAGGCTGTCCATAACTACTTAGTCTCAGTAACAGAGCTGTGAAAGCCCTCTGCGTGACACCTTGGAGAGCCACTTCCAATTCCTGGGCAAGATGAACCAATGGTCTGACTCAGCATAAGGCTGCTTCATATACATCTTTCACATGCCCCTTGCAAGAACATGACAGATTACTCTAGGCCTTCTTCACATAGATTGCTGAAGGTTTGTATGGGGATGCCAAACGTGGACCTTCAAGAAGCAGAAGGGTTCTCCCTGCATTGGAAGAAAAGAAAAGGGAGCCAAAATGCCTAAATTTGCAATGTTCACATAGCAGCAAGCAGCAGGCAGGAGTCAAGAAGTGCTCAGAGGTGCAAGCGTGTCCTTCCCAATAGATACCTTCTTCTTTGCCAGCAACAAGTCTTGATAAGCATTAGAACGAAGAAAACGTGCGTAGCTGTCACTCTTCATCAGCTTGTAAATGTGCTCCTGTGGGAAGGAAAGAAAGGAGAGACTGAGGTTTGTTGCTGGACATTGTTCAGAATTTTCTGAGCACCAGAGAGAGAGAGAGAGAGAGAGAGAGAGAGAGAGAGAGAGAGAGAGAGAGAGAGGAGTATTTAGCTGTCCAATATGGTGCATGTTCAACAGCAAGACATCCAAGCATAACCTATTCACCTGTAGAAATCTTTATTGTGGGTTTGGTACTGGATGAAAGATCCTGCTGGACAGAGATTTTACTATTGTATGAGTATCTGATGGGGGGAATACAACTCATCTTAGTTATACAGGTGTGTGTCAATGACTGGGATATGTTAGATGTATCTTAGATCCCTATTATGAGAGTAGGCCGTAATGTGAACATTCAGCCCTATCTAGTGCCTTTGCTGTGTAAACAGATGCTCCCTGCCAGACACTCACTGCACAGGCTACTGGAGACCAACTGATCCATCAAGAGCCTCTTTTTTGCATCAAGATCCTCTTCATTGTTCTCTAAACAGACACTTGCTGGCAGGCTACTGGAGACCTGAATTCCTCATTAAGAGGTGTCCCTCCTTAGGCCAAAGATCAAGGTCATTGAGCAACACATGCCTGAAGATCTGATCAAAAAAATCATAGATGAGCACACCAACTGATATGCAAATGTACCTGTGCTGTAGAGCAGGGTTCCCCTCCTTTTTGTTTTCTGCAAGGACCACGTGTCCTAGTACTACCTTTGCAGGTACCACTTTTCTTCCATTGCCACCAAAGATAGTTTCTGTGTGTAGAAGTGCATGGCTTGCTCCACAGTGGTCCCTGTAGCACGAAGGAGGATTCTGCCGGGTGGCACCCCAGGGCATTTGCCCCCCCCCACCACCCCAGGTATGTCAGTGAACAGAAGGAGCTATGCAAGCAAATGGACACTAGTATATACATGGTTTCTAGCTGTACCCAGCTTCTGGAGTTGCACACTAGATTCCTTTTGCTAGTTCAATAACTGTGCACTCAACCTCAATCAAGGGAGCTGGTGCTGTGAGCTCTGATGTGGACAACCACTTTTCAGAAGTAGGGGGGACTGAATCAAGCTCCTTCACCCAGACTTGTGGCCGTCACTATCAAACTAGCAGCGACAGCTTCCTTAATTAGGATGTACGTAGCTATCCAGAATCAGATTACACTTGTCTGTTGACCTCTGCTAAAAGCAGCGAGGTATGGGAGGGGGCATTTTCAAAGAGAAATCAGTGGGGGGGGGGGGCAAAAGGTTAATGCCTCATGCCCTGATCGTAATCCAAATTGGAAACCTTCACACCTGTTTCTGAAAAAGGTGCAAGGAACTCCAGTAACAGAGCTCCCATGTAATGCATAGTTTGGCTCTTAAAATAAAGGTAAGGCTGCAAACCTATGCACTTTCTTGGGAGCATGTCCCATCAGCGCACAGGATCAGACTGCAAGTCTAGGATGCATCCATAGGCTTTGAGCATGCAGTTCACAGTGATCAGATACATATTAGAAAGGACTGGGCTTAGTTCCTAGGGACTGAAAAGGAAAAGGCAGATACTATGTGTTACGGAGGTGGGTTCTTCTCCCTTCCCTGCTGTTACATCTGCAGAGAGGAGTGAAAGTAAATAGGGATGCTGCTTTGAAGTTGGGATGCTTTTTTGGAAGAAATGGGTGCTTTGAAATGCGAAAATCCTTTCCTGTAACATCTAGTGGAAAGAAAGTGTGGAACTGTGTGAAGTCAGTAGAAGGGTTATGGGGTTTGTCCAGCTAGAGCAGGGGTCGGCAACCTTAAACACTCAATGAGCCATTTGGACCTGTTTTCCAGAGGAAAAAAAACTTCTGGAGCCACATAACCCTTTTGACATCTAAAATGAAGATAACACTGCATATATAGTTTTTTTTTTTAACCTTTATGCTCTTATAGGTCCCATTTTTATAATGTAGCCCCCTCTTGTAGCTTTTAGTTAGTTTTGTCATACATTCTTGTCCTGTGTTTTCAGATGCCTGGTCCTCTATGGTGTTTTGCCTGATTCCAAGGCCATTCTCTGCCTGGAGAATTATGCCCACTTTAAGCAAATTAGCTCCCCTTCTTTCTCCCAACAAATGACCCTGGTTCTGCCCTGCAGTCCTGCTGGACCCCACCTCCAGGGTAGCTCGCCTGTTCAACCTGCAGAGGTCCTCTCTCCTGCCAGCAGCCTCCCACCACTACAGCAGACCCTGGGTCCACAGCAGGTCTTGGGCACAGCAGGCACAATTCAAACTCCAGTGTCTCCAGCAGTCCATTAGTCACAAAGTCAGTCAGAGTATCCAGGGCAGAGTCCAAAGTCAATAAGCCAAGTCACAGTCCAAGGTCAGATTCCTAAGTAAGTCAGTCAAATCAGTCAGAGTATCCATGTCAAAGTCAATAAGCCCAGTCAGTCTCCTTTCCAACCTGCACTCCATCTACAACCCACACCCCCTTCCTGCCTCAGGTGCTCCTTATATCCCTGAGGGCCCTATTGCCTTCAAGTGGCTGCAGCTGTGCAGCACACTCTGCTGAATGCCCAGGCCTTACCTTTAAAGGGGCCACTGCTGACACCACATCTACCTCCTCACCAGATCTTCCTCGATTCCAATACATATGGTGGTTATGACATCTGCTTATCTTACATGGATACTAAAGAACTCCCCCCACCTTCCAGAGGCACCCTGCTGGAAAGAAAAAAGGACACAGACTCCAGAGGTGGGGAAGAGAAGAAGCCAGAGCTGGGGGGGGGGGGAAAGTGGGGGGGCAGCCACAGGCCAGCTTCTGCCCTGCCTGCCTGCCCTCCCTCACTCAGGCTGCAACCCTTTCCACACTATCCTGGGAGTAAGCCCCATTGACTACAATGGGACTTCTGAGCAGACAAGTTGGTTGGAGCTCTCAGGTTGCAGTCCTCTCCACACTTTCCTGGGAGGAAGCCTCACTGACTACTTGTGAGTAGACCTGCACAGAAGGGGGCTGAGGCTACAGCCCTCCACACCTTCCTGGGAGTAGCCCAGGGACTACAGCAGGGCTTGCTCGAGAACAGACCTGCCGAGCTCAGGCTCCCACTCACCCGTCTTTGCGCTTGGCCTTGAGCAGGCTCCAAGGCTGCCATCCCAGGCACCCTTTCCTGGGAGTAAGCTTCATCCGCTGTAATGGGGCTTACAACTGAGTAGACACGCATAGGAGCAGGCCCAAAGGCTGCCATCCCAGGCACACTTTCCTGGGAGTAAGCCTCATCCGCTGTAATGGGGCTTACAACTGAGTAGACACGCATAGGAGCAGGCCCAAAGGCTGCCATTCCAGGCACCCTTTCCTGGGAGTAAGCTTCATCCGCTGTAATGGGGCTTACAACTGAGTAGACACGCATAGGAGCAGGCCCAAAGGCTGCCATCCCAGGCACACTTTCCTGGGAGTAAGCTTCATCCGCTGTAATGGGGCTTACAACTGAGTAGACACGCAAAGGAGCAGGCTCCAAGGCTGCAATCCCAGGCACCCTTTCCTTTCCTGGGAGTAAGCTTCATCCGCTGTAATGGGGCTTACAATTGAGTAGACACACAGGATGTTTCCTCTGCTGTGGAGGAAAAGCCTCTCCTTGCACTGAGTGGGGAACTGCTCAGGGAAAGGTGCAATGGCTGAGGAGGAGGGCGTCCTGCTGGAGAGTTGGGGAAGGGAAAAACAGGGAGCTTAAGCCTGCAGAGCAGGCAAAATTGAAAAGGGAAACCAATGTGGAGCAGGTGGGGGTGAAGGGAGAGGAGGGCAGTGAGCTCAGGGGGCGGAGGGAAGCAGTCTGCCCTCCCAACACAGGTGCCTCCTGTCACCCCCTTTGCCACTTTCACCCGGAGGAGCCACAGCAGACAGCTGAAAGAGCTGCAGGCGGCTCCAGAGCCCGGGGTTGCCGACCCCTGAGCTAGAGAAATCACACTGCCAAATCACACGCAAGGATGGAGAAGTTACTGCCTGGGAACCAGAACGAAGGGTGGCTGTTATGTGATGTGCATGAGTTTTGCAAGGACACTCTCCAAGTGTAGATAATTTGGAGTGATACCAGATACCTGAGCTACTTGAAGGGGGTGCCCCTTTAAGTGGAAGCCCACATAGGAAAAAGAACTGGGGTGACTCCCAGTTTGTGAAGTAGCCACCACCAGCGCCTCCTCTTCCAGACACTCTAGGTTCTTTGGAGAAGGAAGAGGTGCTGGTGGTGCCTGCACAATCTGGCTGCCACTCCCATTCATCCACCTGTGGAGGTTCCTTCTTAAAGGGGTGTCCCTTCAAGGGGGAACCCTCACAAGAGAATGAATGGGAGTGGCAGCCAGATTGATAACACAGGCCTACAAAATAATAATAATAATAATAATAATAATAATAATAATAATAATAATAATAATAATAATAATAATAATACAGGTATTTATATACTGCCTTTCTTGGTCATCAGATTTCTCCTCAGACATTATTCAAGGCGGTTTACATAGGCAGGCTGATTAAATCCCCGTAGGGATTTTTACAATTGAAAGAAGGTTCTATCTTTCAAGAACCACAACAGTCCAGATGTTTCACTCTGATCTGGTTTTACATTCTGGCCTCCATCCTCCCATGCTCAGAGCAGATGGAATAAACTGAGGGTCAGAAAAGTTTTTCCCAAACTTTATGGTGGTTTGATATGAATTTGGGGTGCCGATTCAAAAAATGGCATCCGTTTTGCCCTATCACTTCTAGTTTTGGAGATATAGCATAGCCTCATTAGTAAATGGTTCAAGCAGCTTCCTCATGAGGAAGCCATAGTGTATTTTTCTGATGGAATAGTTTTAGGGGTTCTTTTTCAGATAAAAGTCAGGTATAAGTGTTGCAGAGATAATTCTGCAACTCAGGGCACAATCCTAACTATGTTTAAGGCTGGCTCAAGTCCCTTGTGCGGGCACAGGAGGGTCACAAATGTGCCATAAGGCACATGGGAGTCGGCTGGGCTGGTGCAGGGATGTACACTGACACAAAGAGGCTGCATCCAGCCTTCGCGCCAACTTGAGGAGGGAGGGTTGTGTCGGCTGAGTTTGGCCGACTCAGGGGCCTGGGGAGGGTGTGGAGGAGGCAAGAGAGAGGCGTTCCAGGGTGGGGGAAGGGTGGACGGAGGGCGTTCCACGGGTGGGCAGGCGAGGAGCGGAAGGCAGGGCTGGGACCCGGCAGTTATGCCGGATCCCAACCCCGTTCCCTGAGCAGTGCGGAGCGGCTCCAAGTCTCTCCATTCTCCTCGGACTTGGTGGTGGCCATCTCCTGAGGTGGTGCAAGTCCAAGGTGACCCACTGGGGCTGTGGTGGCTTACCGTGGGTAAGGGGAAGAGTTTCCCTTTGCCTCGAGCTGAGCCACTTCTGACCCCAATCTTGTGCTGGATATAGCACAGGCCTCCTGGCCTGCCTGTTCCAGCACAAGATAGGACTGCGCTGTCATTTTCAAGCACATTTCCGGAAAAGCCACACTTCCTTCTGCAGCCTGCATAGAATACCTTCCAGCTGTTACTGGCTCTGCATCCCCACCTCTGATTTACCTGAAAGACTTACTGTCTGCAGAGGCTCCAATCTGAATTATAGCTTCAGTAATAGTTAAGCCTTCTGTATACAATATAGCCAGGCTATGGATAGGAAACTCTTATGATAACCGATTATATCGATTATAAGCTGGTTCCTACAGAGATGCTAATAATATCTGCGGATGCAACGGCACTGCCGAAAGGTATGTGCAGCCTGCAGCCCATGAAGAGAATATGCAGTTAGGGCTTGGCTTTGAAAAACAGATTTAAAAAACCACGAAGCGCATTGGAAAAGCACTGGTAGTGTACTGGATGGAAATCGAGGAAGTTGTTCTGCTTCCTGGGCTTAGCAGGACTTGTCCTGGTGTACCCGATACTTATTTTGTAACTGGGTCACAATAATTTCAGCAATAATTTAAAATCTAGCAGCTGGATGAGACAATTTTCAGTTACATTAACTACCTAGGATATCCTTGCTATTATTTTCCCAGATAGCAGTTTCTGGAATTTGGTCATAAAGTTCTCAGTAAAGTCAACCTGGAACCCCTATTTGGTGGTTTGCTATAGCTTAAGTATAACGGCTCAAACATAACAATGTAGTTGCCATTCCCTCTTGGTGGTCCGACTGCTGCTGCAGCAGCAGCTTCAATTACTGTTGCCCTGTGGAAACTTACTGGCACCTTCTGATAGGTTTTCATATCTCTGAGACATCTAAGAGCATTTGTTTTGCATGCAAAGAGTGCAAAGATTATCAATAAGTTAAATAAGGTTAATACTAAGGTATAAGTTTTATTTCAAATTCAGTTATTAATTTTTTAAAATGTTAACATGTTGTTTGGATATTTGGGGGGGAGTTTGGGTGTCCAACTTTGTTATACAAATGTTCACATCAGAGGAGCCCTGCTAGATCAGATTAACAGCGCAATCCTAACTTGTGCTGAAACAGGCAGGCTGGTAGGCCTGCACTGTATCCAGTGCAAGTTTCTGAGACAAGGGGAAAGTTTTTCCCCTTACCCTGGGGAGAGCCACAGCAGCCCCAGTAGGTCTACTCAGATCTGTGCCACCTGACCTACCCGGGAAAGGGGTCAGGATCCAGCATAACCACCAGGTCCTGGCCCCACCTTCCGTTCCCTGCCTGCCCGCCCTCCCCCTGCCCCTAAACACCTCCCTCCCCATGCCACCCCAGACCTCTGCGCCAGCCGAGCGCAGCCAGTGTGAACTCACCTCTTCCCAGGGCCTGCATTGGCATGGGGAAGCCAGTACACATCCGTGTGCTGGCCTATCTCCCCTCAGAGTAGCGCAAAAGTGCTTTACAACACTTTCACAATTTTAGTCAGCTTGCACCGGCTGAAAGGGGTGTAAGGATTGTGCCCTAAGAGTCTTGTCTAGCAGGGCTGGGCTGCAACTTGGATTACTTGGACTCAAGTTACAAAAACACACATTTTTTGCTACTCATACGGTCTCAAGTCATGCGTGTCAAAAACTTGGGCACTGACTTGGGATTGGGGGGTTTTAACCTAAAAAATGGAAAGACTCGAATAGAGTCAAAACTTGCTTTTTTGTGTGCAAATCAGTTAGAAGAGTCTAAGAAGGCATCCTACACCCACCACAGCTGGCAACTGAGGAGGGGGGCAGTAGGTGTCTGCTTAAGATATATACACATACACACACACACACACAGCCTCTTTTCTTCAGTACATGCCTGGTCTTCAGAAAGAAAACAAAGGACAAGCTCTGTAAACATTCTTGACACAAACAGAAAGGGACACAAAAAGCAACACCACTGAAATCCTGATGGGATTGTGAGAAGGGGGAATAAGATGGAGTGTGTCTTGATAAGGCACCTGCTCCAGATCAGGATGGTGGAAGAAGATCTCAAGTCTCTCTCTCTCTCCCCCCCCCCAATGCAGTTGGCAAGTGATGACCCAGGTGAGGTTACCAGGTGGCAGCCAGCCAGCCAACCAGGACCTTGGAAACACTAGACAAGAAAGCTATAAACTATTGAACAATAAACTGTTGAGCCATCTTATCATAATCTTTTGTGCTGGGTACTCAAAAGAACTAAAAAAAGAAATCACCTCTAGGTGCCCCTCAGTACGCAAATCTATGAGTATTTTTTTCCATTGCAGTTACATAGGAAAGAAAAATTGACAAATAATGTTTTTCTTGCTTTTCAGCAGACCTCCCAAAAAGTTAGGGCTTAGGTACATTCTTCAGATCGTGTAGACCAGGGGTGCTCAATAGGTGGATCGCGATCTACTGGTAGTTCGCGAGGCAAAATGAGTAGATCGCAAAGTGCCGACCCCCCCTTCAGGTGCCTCTGGGAGGAAACGCCGGGAGTAAGGCCCATTGTACTCAATGGGGCTTACTCCCAGGTAAGTGTGGCTAGGATTGCAGCCTCACAGCCTAATCCTAGGCATGTCTACTCAGGAGTAAGTCCTGTTATACTCAGTGGGGCTCAAGGTACACCAACATACATTGTACACATAAATGTTATGTTATGATGGCGCGAACATTGTAAAAAATACTCTGGTAGATCTCCGGGCCTTGCTGGGTTTCAAAGTAGCTCTCGAGCCAAAAAAGTGTGAGCCCCCCTGGTGTAGACTCACTACTCAAGCACTTCCCTCCAACCCTCCACTGCATTCTTGAACACACACAATGCAACTGAAAGGTCCTAATAGTGTCTGGCATAGAACTTGGGATCAAATACATTCACGATTTAATTTTATCCACAAAGCAAGAGTCCTATGATCACTTTTTGTATCCCTACAGGCTGGAGAGCAGCCTGTGCACAGTAGGTCACACAGCAGCATTTCTGTCTCAGTGATAATACAGCCTGTGGCTGCACTCCAGCTGTAGTTATGTGCAAAACATGCTGCTTACAACTAATGGCTCAAGACAATGGAAGGGAACATGTATTCTTATCCAACCATCATGACAGATAGGAAAGCACAACCCTAACTGCACATTATGGTGCAAATGGGGATCGTAAGATGCCTTCTGTCCAGATTCTGGACAACATGTGCATCAGATCCACGTGCCCCATTCCCAAACCAGTGAGGAAGATCTACTGTTTGGAAACATGGAGGGGGAGAATACAAGTGGAAAGAAGTGGATGGACAAATTCAGTATATTCAGTGTAGCTCATTGGCCATTTATTCCCACTCCTCTGCTCCATTCAAACACGTAACAGGGTAAATACAGTTCTTATTTACTGTATTTTTTATTTTTCCAAGCTCAATATTTATTATATTAATTATATTATATTATATTTATTATATTGAGCTTGGAAAAGAAGCAACACAAGTGATCACCTTTCCTGGGCTGGTTTCTGTTGGAAGTCAGAGCATGAAAAGCTTTTCAAGAGGGAAAATGAAACGGCAAGTATTTTTAAGCAATTGTAGAGATTACCAAATTATTTATTGAAAGTGCCTGTAATTGGCAGTGTCCATATATGCTGAGGTAACCACCCTTACTCTCATTATATGCAGGTTTCTCATCAAAGTTTGTAGTGAGGGCCAAACTAGATGTTATGTTAAGCCCATAATTAGTGCTGACAGGCTTCTTTCAAAAATAGCAATTGTGTGTAGTGTGCGGGGGGGAGGGGAGGGGGGTGTGCAATCCATATCAGGACTACAGTGAGGGGAGGGTGATCTTAACCATTTGCCTCTCAGATGCGAGTCACAGCAGCCCCCCAAAGGATCTGGACTGCGGTTGGGAAAAAGGTGAAAGCCCCTTTCCCCTGCGGCTACTGATCCAGCTAACCCCTCCACAGCTGCTATATTTGAAAGAAAACTTAAGCTCATCAGCACTAACGATGAGCTTAACCTAAAGTGCAGTTTAGCCTTGAGTCACAGAAGGCAGGATAAAAACCAGAAGTAGTTCCAGGAGTGTTCTATGGCACCATCACATTTTTTCTTCTCTGAATCAGGTCTTAAAGTATATCCTACTACAACACCTTCCTAAGATCAGAAAGAAAAAGGCTTTTAAGCAACGTGTATAAAGAAGGTGAGGGGGGGGCAGAAGATACAGTCAGTTCTATGGTCAGTGACACTGGTTATAGAAACAGAGGTGTCCCCATTTGTTTTGATGCGAGACTAGAGGTGTCTAAGAGCATGATCCTATTTTCCCCTGTGAGTTGCTGATGGCTACAGAGCTCGCTACAGTCTATATACCAACAATTTTCAACCACTGGGCTGTGGCATATTACAGTACTGTGAATGGTCCACAGGTGTGCCACAGGAATTTGGGAAGGGTCATTTATTAGTAGGGCCATTGGGGGATGTGAGCCCCCCACCAGCAGTGCAGTGTGCCTTATCAATTGTCAAAAAAATAATGGTGTGCCTTGACAATTTTAGTGCCTTGTCAGTGTGCCATGACAAGAAAAAGGTGGAAAATTGCTGGTCTGTACAACAAACCATGAACAGGGTGGCGAAATCCTGTGCAAGGTTCCCAAATATTTAATGTCTATCAGCCCAACCCTGAGCTGTCCAGAGCTGCGGGACCCGGCGGCTCCACAAAGGGCTCCCGCCGGATCCTGAGCCTCCTGCGTTACTGCAGGAGGCTCCTCGGAAGAAGGGGATGTTCGTCCCCTTCCCCTGAGTAAGGGAAGCAGTCCCGCAATGGGACTACTTACTTTAGCAGTGATTGGTTGCCGCTAAAGTGAAGGCGCTTGTGTAGGGTGAGCAGCCCTACCCGAGCGCCCTGGAACCTGGGGAACTCGGCTTCACGGACCCGCCTCTCCTCCGCCCCCAGGAACACCCCCGACCATGCCTCCCCCCTCCCTGGAATACCTCCCCCATGCCCCCGGGAATGCCCCCATTCCCATTCCGCAGCCCGGCGGTCGCAGGCACCGCCAAGCTGCAGAACGTGGGCGCCCGCTGGGCGGTGGCTCAGTGCTGGCTGGAGCTGAGCCACCTCCGGTGGGAGCCTGGCGGTAAGCCCCACATACTTGCCTTACGACACGTTTGCAACTGTGGTCCATGCCACGGAGGCACGGCGTGGACCACAGGATTGGGCTCTGTCTTGGTTCTATTTTAAATTTTAATTTGATAACCTTATCGCTAGCCGAAAGCCTGGACTAAAACCACCACATCCTTAACTTCTCCAATGCAGTCTGCTGTGAAAAGCATGTTGCCCACAAGCTTAAATTTGCAGTGGAAATGATGGTTTTTTGTTACGGCTTGGGTTTTCTGGCACCCCAGAGAGGGAGCAGAGGGACAGGATGTGGCTTGAGTCAAGCAGCCTACAATAGCAAACATTTGACATTACAACAATAACTTGTCAGTACAGTAGGCCCCATTCCAGAAAGTGTCAGCACTGTGATATATTTGGTTGGGTCTTTGGGGAGTTTTTAAGTGAAAAACATATGCAGGGTTATAATATATGTGGATTTGTGTTCCTTGAAAGCCAGGGCAAAACCTCATTGTGGGTGTGTGCTTTGGCTGTGGTGTAATTCTCAGAACAGACAGACCATCTGGGCTTGCCGTATGCCTGTTTATCAGGGTGGGGGAACTTGTAATGATTGGTGTGTGCTGTTCTAAGCCCACTAAGGAGATGGATTGTATACCATAAAGCCACAGAGCACGGCCTTTGAATGACTGTGCAGATCAACGTGTGGAATGATGCATTTCTTTTTCATGCTTTGTGGGGAAATCCTGTTTTATTAGAGATATATATAAGCCATCTGGCTTCTTGTGCCCTGTTTCTACTCACAGTGGCCTTCCGAAGCAGGGAAACTGATTCAGCCCTTAACCTCCTATATAGGAAGAAACCACAACTTTGTCAGTCAGCAATAGCCCCTATTACAATCTGGAGGGCACAAGTACAATTGTTTGCCATCAAGTGATAAGCTTTGTTTCCACCAGCTGTCAGCAAATCCCTCCCCCCCCCCCATGCCCTGAAATGCAAAGGTAGTGGGAACATCCTTATGACCCTGTTGTCATTGGCTCTTGCTTCTCAGGAGCCCTTCCAAAGGGAACCAGGAAGAGGCTTCTGGCAGGCTAGGAATTGCTTGTGCTGTATGATGGACTAGACCAGTGTTTCTCAAACTGTGGGTCGGGACCCACTAGGTGGGTTGCGAGACAATTTCAGGTGGGTCCCCATTCATTTCAATATTTTATATTTAATATGTGAGACTTGATGCTACCACGGTATGTGACTGCATTTGGAGAAATGTTACAGACCTGTACGTTGAACAAGCTACTATATATATTCTTTTAACAATGACAGTAAAGGGGACCAACTGCTGGGTAAGTGTGAGTAGGACTGCAGCATAGGATTGTTAAAAATCTTCCTGCTTGATGATGTCACTTCCGGTCATTACATCACTTCTTGTGGGTCTCGATAGATTCTCATTCTAAAAAGTGGGTCCCGGTGCTAAATGTGTGAGAACCACTGGAGTAGACTGTAGTTCATGAAAGCTGGCACTACAAGGAAAGTGTTGGTCTTTAAGGTGCTTCCGACTCATTAAGTTGCTTCAGACTATTTTTGCTTCACCAGGCTAACATGGCCAGCTTGTGTTTGGCATTCCGTGGCAGTTATTTCTGCCCAGCCCACAGGTGTACACATTTGATCCCTGTTGTGCGTATGCAATGTTGGGCAGAAATGGCTTAACCTGCATTTGTATCCATGAACCTGCTTGCCGTGTACCTTTGTTTTGCTTTCTTCCTTCTCTTGAGTTCTGCCTTGAAGTCTCCCTGAGCCTTTTATCTTCCTCAGCCTATTATTTTTGCCTGCGGCCCATCTATCTGTCTCATGTGAGTTGAACCAACTTGCATTTGGACATACCTCTGATCCAAAAGGCATGGATTTCTATGTGTAGCTGCTATGCATATACAGTTCTGGGCAGCAGATACCAGTACATGTGTTCATTAAAACACAGCCTGTTGTATTTATGCCTTTGTGTACGGTGAGGAAGACTTGCATGAAGAGTGAAAACCATGGCATAGTGAATACATGAGAGTCTGAGAAATACAATAAAGGGCACAATACAAACTGGGCCTTGGGCTGGCGCATGTCCCTTGCGCTGACCCAAGGCTGTCGCGAACGTGCCGTAAAGCACTTCCACAACCTAAGTGGGGTTACTCCCTATGCCGATGTGGGTTCTGGGAGGGAGGGAGGGAGGTTGCGTCAGTTGACGCAGTAGTTGGGGGCATAGGGAGGGCAGGGAGGAGGTGTTTTGGGGCAGGGGGAGGGCAGGTGTTCCCATGGGCAGGCGGATGGGGAGAAGGAGGCAGGGCCAGGATCTGGCAGTTACCCTGTTCCCGGGCAGCCTGGCGCAGTCCTGGACTGCTTGGATTTGCGCTACTGCTTGAGGTAGCGCAATGGGATCCGAGTAGTCCCATTGGGGCTGCTGTGGCTTTACCTGCGGTAAGGGAAAACGATTCCCCTTGCCCAGGGCTGAGCCACTTGCAGCCCCAATCCTGCCTTGGATGCAGCGCAGGCTTGGATTACTCCCTAAATTCCCTAATGGTGATCAGATGTTGGCTCCTCTAAATTTTTTCCATAGGACAATATGGCTCTTTAGGTCAGGTAACTGCTATAGGCAAATATCAGATATCTAAAACCATACCCAAGTCAATGAAGTCCGTACATGAGCTGAAGGACTGACTGTATTCTCCAGTCTGGTTTCTTCCCCTCAGAATCACCTTCTCCTGGAAAACAAGCTCTCTGCATGTTGGATGTCAGGTCTGAATTGGGGCCTACAACATGCCTAAGCCTGACCTCTGTGGCCTGCAAAGGTCTACACACATTTCGGTGTCTTAAAGATTAGACCTATTCCTGGGTATATTTGGGGTGCTGATTTCAAAAATGGAGATTCGGCATAGTCTCATTAGTGAATAGTTCAAGCAGCTTTCTCGTGAGGAACCCTATGCCATGGCTTCCTCATGAGGAAGCTGCTTGAATCCTTCACTAATGAGGCTATGTTGTATCGCCAAAAAAAAACCGAGAAAAACCGACGCCATTTTTTTGAATCTCCACCCCAAATTCATACAAAACCACCATAAATTTTGAAAAAAGAGAAGTGTTTCTGACCCTCAATTTCGCAGGATGGTGTAATTCTCTAAATAAAGATGCAATTATTGTGTAGATGAGGCCTGTTTCTAAGGTGTTCTGCACATACAGGCTCTGTTAAAATGTGGTGTCCAATGCAAGGGCATCAGGCCAGTCTGTGGGCAACTTTTTTCTCCACTGCATGTTGATTCTACACGTATCTAGTTAGGGCTTAGGATAACTTGCTTCAGTTTACTGGAAGGCTTACTCTGAAAACCAACACTATACAACGAAATGTTTTGTTCCACCTTCTCCAAGGGCATTCCATTGTTTATTCTCTTTCCTATCTAGCCTAGTTTTAGCATAATACTGTCCTATCTTCCCTACCACATCAGTGTTTTCTTTGAGCTAATTATGCCTGGCTTACTGCACAGGAATGCTGTGTGAACTCTTGTGGGAACCATGGGCTGAATTTGAGCCAGGGCATGCCAAATCTCACCCTGGAAATCTGTTTTCAGTACCAAGTCTCGGCCCCAGAAAATGTGGCATGTCATAATTATGCATTTGCACTGGTTTCTCCTGTTCAAGATGAACAATCTTGCAACTCCTGTGACAGCCCTTTTCAAAAATACTTCTTTTGAAAAAGTAGTCTACATATTCTATAGTTCATTCTTTACTCAAGAGGACAACATATCCTTCAATTAAATTTATTTGGCCAGCTGTCTTTGCTGAAAACACCAGCCTGGGCTTACTTGTGCAGTGTTGGCTCATGATGTTTTGCTGCCTGAAACAGAGACCAAATGACAGCACCTCCTCTTCCCCTTTTCAACTTCCCTTTTCTCCTTTCCTATCAGGTTTTTTTTTCAGATGTTTACAGGAGATCCAAGACTCCAGATCTAGATCTCTGCTGGGTATCTACTTTGGTCCCGAAGGTACATAGCAATTTAATCATGACCCAATCATGAGGGACAACTGCTATCTGCCTCAAGAGGGAAGCAGCCATTGGTGGGTTTTTGTTGGAACTGTGGCATAAGAGGAAAAAACTTAAAACCTCCCTCCTTGTTATGGTCCTAATCCTGGAATTCCCCCTTCATGATTGCTATTTATCGTTAAAAATAGAACAACTAATGCAGGGGCCAATTATTCGACTGCAGCCTTTGCAAACATTGTTAATTTCAATGTCATGAATACCGACTGTGAAAGCATAAATAATAATAATAATAATAATAATAATAATAATAATAATAATAATAATAATAATAATAATAATATGCTTCCTTATATGCAAGGGCCAATTATATTATTAACATCAGAATTAGCTTGGCCTTTTGTGGTCTGGTCATAGGGCTTTGCTAGCTATATGTTTTCACGCTGTCCAGCCCTTTTGCTATTGCTTTCCATAGCATTGACTCTCTTCTTCCTGGTAGTTCCCATGCATCCCTTCCATTCTGCCAAAAGCTCCTCAATCAGATTCCTGATTTAAATAACACGGTTTTAGGACTGGATTGTGTCAGTTCTAAGAGGCCACAAATCAGATAGTAGATTTTCCCAGGCATTCTGAGATAGCACAAAATCTTTTTGCATCCAGAAACTAGGACTGCCATCAGAAAAAGAAATCACGGGAAGTGGGCGTGTATCTCCAGCACCAGAACCTGCTAGCCTTGGAGTCTGGGGTAGGGGCAAGTGTTTTCCAAACTGCAAACCCTCTTCTCTTTCATATACAAATGTGTGGCACCACTGCACTCCACCACTGCACTCCACCGACTGGTATGGAACAGAGTACACTCACTCCATTGATTTATATGGAACAGATTTTATAAAAGCCATGAACGCAATTAGCAAGTTTTGTTCCAGTTGCATCCTGGAGGTCATCTGAGGCCATCCACCGTGGGCTCAGCATCCATGGATATTCAATCCATGGATGCTAAGCTTGCAGATAAGGAGAACCCACTGTAGTATTAACTGGTTAAACAGGAATGCATTTTACAGAAACAGTTCTTGCACAACCTGAAATTTAAAAGTTACATTCCCTCTTCTGTTCTACTGAGCTATAAGAAATGACACCCAAGTCCGAACCTGTGCATCTTCATATGTGTACCTCCCTGGGTCTTTAACATTTTGGCTTGTTATCTCATAGCTGTGAGAATCCAGGTTGATCGCACTCTGGGCCCCGGGGGCTAGGAATTCTTGCCAGATCTCTTCCACTCTGATCACTACATCTTGCAATGGTTGCTTTTTGAGACCTTGGACAGCCAGCCAAAACCTGGATGAAGGGAAGAGAGAAGGAAAATAAAAGGTTTTTCAATGTCTCAGGAACATTGATCACTTTGAGCCACAAAGGTTCAGCCTAACCCTAGTACAGGTCATGCCTGGTTATCCACGGGGGTTCCATTCTGGAACTTGTGCTCTGTTAGCAGTTCTCTTCACGGCTTCTGGGTAGCCTCCTCCTCTTCTGCACCACATCCCTTCTGAAGTGTAGTGACTGCACCTGCTGCCCAGGGTGGTGACTCCTGGTGTCACCCCACAAGTGCGCAGACGCCGATGTAACTGGTGGTGACCTGATGACATCATCATGTCATCAGGCTCATGCCTTTGGAGGCATGAGCCTCCAAAGGAGAAGGATGGGAGAGGGCAGCTGCGAGATCATGAAGCCACTTCCTCTAAGTATTTAAAGGAAGTGGCTGCTATTTTGCCTGCACCTGCCCAGCACTCCCTCACATGACACTCCAGAATGGAACCCAGGGCAGCCCGCCCCCTGTTTGCTATGCCACTGCATCCTGTGTTTCTGCTAGTGTCCCAAGCCCTTAACAGCAGCTTGTTGGGGAGATTTCAGTAGGGAGAAAGGAAGGTGACTTGCTCTTGCCCAAATGTGAGCTCTGAAAGTCTGAATGCTATCCAGAGACTCTACAAATCATTCCATTTGAGCCTCTTTTATGCTTCTTGTGCCGTGCATGAATCATATGGATGCAGAAGGGAATTCAGAACAAAATAGAAACTGGACCTATGCTGTAGCCAGTGTAAGTTTTAAACTTGTGTTTAAATGGGATTGAAAACTAAGTGGATTTAAGCCCCAGTGTGTGCAAACAGCCTTTATTCAAGACATATTGGTTTAGTTTGCCTATCTGATTATCAATAAAAATGAGTGTTTATTTTAATTGGACCTCCAGCTTCTGTAAACCACTTTGAGAAGTCTTTGTTCCAAAGTGGTAAATAAATACTCTGAACAAACAAACAGGGTCATAGATCCTGGAGAATGTAATGAATTCACTCATCTCTTGCCTCGTTAACAGAGCTGTTTTGGCCGCAAGCCTTTGTTGATGCTCTTGATTTAAAAAGCAGAATGGGCTGTATTTCATTTTTGCTCTGAAGTTAATGGCAATGTAATTTTCTGAGGACAGTTGCCTCTTCATTATGTAAACACTCAGGTTAAACAAGCCCAAGGAAGATTAAAAGCCTTTATTAGATAAATAGGAAGCTATAGGATGCCACTGAAGAAGGTTGACTAACCTAAGTTTGAAGATAACACATCTTCAGCTTGCTGGGGGGAGATTCTTACATGCATGACTGATCCACTGTTTGTCTGTACATGTGTGAGAGTGGCTCCCAACCCACAACACATTGATGCACTCATCTGATTGAATCAATATATGGTGTCGGATGCTGATAACACACCAGGGGAAATGCAGACGAGATCTGCTTTCTAATGACGTTATCAGCACTCAATACCGCATATTGATGTGTAAACATCAATGCATGGTGGTTGCGGATGCTGCTGCCCGCACATGCATAATGATACCATGCCTGGTGGGTGCAGCCTATGCTCAGCTACAGAAACGAAAGTGCAAGTGATCATGACACCCAGTGGACATTCACAATAAACACAGTTTTCATTCAACTGGGGGCAAATTTAGAAAGCACTCCATACAGCGGAAACGTTTCATTATTAGACAGGTAAATCGCTGAGGGAGAATGGAGCTCCAAGACTTCTTCTGCACCAGGACTGGTGATGTTGCCAGTGGGAGTATTCATATGTTATTTTTTAAAAGGTTTTTCAAAAGGACCTTAGCTGTGAAGAAGCAAGAGGCTCAGCAGGATGCAAACTGAGGAATCTGCTTAAGAGCACATGTTCACGTCTAGGTCATCATCTCTGCAAACTGTGCCTACGACAGTGTGTAGGTCATGTGACACAAAAACTACAATTCGATGCAAATAACCCGGGAGTAAGTCCTATTGGATATAGAAGGACTGAGAAAATATGTATAGCAAAATTCCAGTAGTCTGACATCCAGTTGCACAGCACTCGCAATAGCCCAACATCAAAATGGCAAGAGCCTAGTGAGTGGGCTTTGGCAAAAACTGAAGTTATGGAACAGCTGGGCAGCCCAGTCCTACCTAGCTCCCCCAGCACCAATACAGCTGTGCCAACATGGTGCCCACTGGATGTGGGAGGAGACCTCCTCAAGTTAAGGAAGGTATCGGTGGGGCTGTCGCCACCAATACTATCCCCAGCCTTGATCCCTCCCCATTCTGCCACCTCCCCGCACTGACTTACTGGTGCCGGGCCTCCCACGAGGGCCACTATCACATAGGCATGGTTGTTCGCCTATAGAGCATAGACTGTGCATTGCTATTTGCAATGGTTGCACTGTGCGCTGCATTACAGGAACATGTTTTCAGGCAGCACAGAGGTCCAATAGGATTAGGCCATAAGAGATTAACCAGTGCTATACTAAAAGGCAAGAGTGTATGCCTTAACTTCCAGCTCCTGAAATAAAACCCATCTCCCTTTTCCTTTCCCCAGCTTATGAGGTGCCTTCTTGCCCCGCATTCTAGTCTTCCTGCTTGCCTTTCAACTGGGCTTCTTAGCCACCATGAGGCTGCAGGGGCCCTGGCTGTACATAGGGTCAGCTAGGCCTAGCTGGACACGGCTAAGAAAATATGTATAGCATCCAGGCACCCAGGACTGTGTGGCTGGCCTCTATGCAAGTGTTCATACCCAGCCAGGTTGCTGAAAGAGAGCACAGCCAGACAATACAGTGAGGTGCACTCTGAGTACTGCACCAATAGTGAGTTAAAGTATGGAAAGGTTGCATCCAAGTGGCCAGGGCTTGCGACTCACTCCCAAGTTACTGTGGCTGCCTGAGCGGCATCAGTGGCACCTTGGCCAGACTCAGGCCTCTGCCATGCCTCTTTTGCTCTTACCCTGCCAATAGCTGATCCTCCAACATATCCGATAATCCAGAACCATCTAGGTACCAAAGGTACAGAACTCTACAGTATTAGAGTTGACTCTACAATGAGTTGACTCAACTCTACAATGACTGTTGTCATTGCACAACAGTTTTTATTTTTATCTGGGACACTTTTTAAAACACAATTTTTATGCATTTGTCTTATTGCAATTGCAAATTACTGTAATTGCAAATTCCAGGAGTTTGGGATGAAGTGACCTAGATCTTTAAAGTTCAAAGGTAAGAATATGGGGAAGGAAAAGAAAACACTCTTAATGAAGAAATCTAAAGTTGATTTTTTAAATAGGTCTTAAGGGATCTGGCTGAGGTCACTTCAAAATGTACCACGGCATTATTGTGTGCAAACCATACACTAGGGGCTGGCCACACACACCTCATTTCTCAACTCTTAATGAGTGGCAAATGAATCTGTGAATTGGGCCTATCTAAACTATTGTGATGATAGGAAATTGGGTCCTGGTGTTCAATCTGTTATGGATCATTCACACTTGAAACTAACCAAGTAATGAGCGTGTGTGTGTGTGTGTGTGTGTGTGTGTGTGTGTGTGTGTGTGTGTGAGAGAGAGAGAGAGAGAGAGAGAGAGAGAGAGAGAATCAGCCCTAGAATGACTGAAAATCATCTGTGGCTTCTATGCTGCTTGTAGCTGGGTGGTAACGATTTCAAAAGGATCTGGAGCAATGCAATATTTCAGTGTTTCTCAATGTTTTTCCTCCCCCATACCAGTCCACATCGTCCACCTAATCAAAGTACCACT
This sequence comes from Tiliqua scincoides, assembly GCF_035046505.1. NCBI lineage: Eukaryota > Metazoa > Chordata > Lepidosauria > Squamata > Scincidae > Tiliqua > Tiliqua scincoides. The sequence goes on from NC_089821.1 coordinate 18,251,211, forward strand.
GGAAGTAACTGGCGATGACATCATCACCAGTTACTTCTGGGTTGGGAGGCCAGATACAACGCAACAAATACCAGTAAGAGACTCCGGGTGGATGGAAGGGTTTTTTCAGCACAAAAAAGTGTGCTTTGGAGCCCACCGAGCCGAGCCTCCTTTGCTGTCTTGCATTCCTGGTCTCATTGCTGGGTGGCAGGAGTCCAGGGGTCCAGTAAGTACCACCAGGCACCATCTCAAGTACCACTGGTGGTAACCATACCACTGTTTGAGAGACACTGCAATGTACCAAAGAGCCATGCCAGTTAATCAACTGACACACCCTTCTTATTCTCCAATGAGACTAGGTGGATTTTAAGAACATAAGAAGAGCCCTGCTGGATCAGGCCAAAGGTCCATCTAGTCCAGCTTCCTGTATCTCACAGTGGCCCACCAAATGCCCCAGGGAGCACACAAGACAACAGACACAATCTGTGGCCTGGTGCCCTCCCCTGCACCTGGCAATCAGAGGCAGCCTGCCTCTAAAACCAAGAGCTTGCACATACCTACTATGACTTGTAACCTATAATGAATTTTTCTATTATGAATGGAATGTTTTGCTATAACCCTGAACCTGAGTCATGGTGCTGAAACTGGAAAAATATGTTTTTTCTACTCACCTAGTTATGCCACCCATAATTCTAATAAGAATGACCTTAACTTGCAAAGTTTTCTTATTTAGCGTCAACTTAATAAGTAAGTAAGTAAGTAAGTAAGTAAGTAAGTAAATGTCTTTCTGTGCTGTTCTCTCAGTCTGAACAGAGGCATTTAAGCCATCTGTGACAAGCTCTGGTGGGCTGTACCACTGTTGCCTTTCCAAACCTCCTGTAGTTTGATTGACTGTCCATTCTGGTTCTCCTCCTCCATAGTCATGGCAACCAAAAAGAAAGAGCAAGGGGGGTAAGCCATTCAAGAGATGGAAGACTGCAATGATTAACGGCTGTGCAGTCTACTCTGGAGATCCAGATTCCCCCCCCCCAAACCTATTGTGAATGCCTCAAATCCTTGAAGAAAACAACAGTCTCATCACTTAACCCAACCTAAAACATAGCATTATGCGATTTCCTCTGCAGAGTAAAATGCAGGACAGTCTGTATGTGTTGTGATTAGTAAACCTATAAAAAGATGAGGGTTCTAAAAGGAGCACTGGATCTTTTGGGACTATTCTCTGAGATTCTGCCTGCAGAGTAAATGGGGCAAGGGAGGAAAATGATGACTGTTTAGGTTATTGTAAGTTATGAAAAGCCCTTAGCAAATAAGACAAAGCTATACCCCTGTTAATAGTCGTGCTCCTCTACAAAAGTAGAACAGCCTGAGGAAAAAGGATGAACAGGCAGAGAAAAGCATTCATTACTGCATTTTCATTCCAGGCAGCACAGGTTGTGACAGGGGTCAGGCAGGACCTAATGTTAACCTAAGAGAACAGGCACCGCTGTGACCGAGGATTACGGCAGCAGAGAAGAAAGAGGATCCAGACCTGAAAACAAACAGCCATAAGGAAAACATGTACAAGCAGATACCATTTTGAATTACTTAAAAAAGGAAAGGTTGTGCATTTTAAGATTAAGAGCAAGACCCCTAGTAATGGCTAAGATGCGGGCTGTTATCTACCATGATCTCCATGCAAGACAGCCTGGCCTACCCGTTGCTCTGCTTCTTTGTCTTCTACCTCTCAAGAGAAAACTACTTATCAAGCATTTATTTACTGCTTAGTTTAATACACACAAAGTGAGAGACTGCATTCAATGAGCTGCCCTCTTGGTATTCACAGGGTCTAATTTTGTTGTCCTCGTCAAGAAAAAAAAATATACTCAAGTCACAGAAGTCAGCGAATTGTAAGAATATTATTCAAAGTGAATCAGGATGTGGCAGAACAGCGATCTCCTTAATGTCACCCACTTATATAAACCACTAGTTAATGTCTCCTCAAGATAACCGTGTAGTACTATTTATATTGCTTTAAAAGCGGAAAGGGACAAGAGCAGTCGCCTTTTCTTCACAGTACGTTGTCAGTTGTTCTTGAAAACAAATCTACCAAAAAAGAATTTTTTTTTTTTTCTGCCAAAGCTGTTCTTCCTGCTCGTTGAATGAAAAGGGATAGTGATTTAGGGATGATTCACAGGTTATATTTTGGGCAAGGTGATCACTAATCCTGAGCAATTCTCACATTAATGAGCTCATAGAAGCATCTTGATGTCCCATTGACTTCACTGGGGGAATTAAGCACATGCTTAGCTCATTCACACTGAACTCCATGGGACACAGGAGTGCTTACTGGCAATTTCATGTCCACTATTTCTTCGCAAGTGAGCATGCACAAAAGAATCACTCATTAGGACTGGAAAAATGTAACATTAACTGAGCTTCAAAAACAGATTATGATCTTACAAAAGGGATGATTTTGTCCTCCTAAATCAGTGATTTTCAACATTTTTCTTCTTATGGCACACTGATCTCTATGGTCTACTGTATGGTCTACTGTAGCTGCCTTGAGTCCCTTTGGGGAGAAAGGCAGGGTAAAAATAAAGTTATTATTATTATTATTTATTACTGTATGGTCTTACAGTGTTGTTTCCGGGGGCCTCGCCTGGGTTCCATGGCTCTGTTTCTAGGGCAACTGTCTATAGCATCCATTTTCAACCACTGTGCCGTGGCACACTGGTGTGCTGCAAATGGTCTGCAGGTGTGCCACGGGAGTTGGGAGAGGGTCATTTATTAGCAGGGACTGTTGGAAATGTGAGCCCCCCACCAACAGCATGGTGTGCCTTGCTAATTGTCAAAACACTGATGGTGTGCCTTGACAATTTTAGTACCTTGACTCTTTGGGTCAAAGAGAATGGGATGAAAAAGGTTGAAAATCACTGGTCCATAACAACAAATTTTCTGTCCCTCTGCTGGCTCAGTTGCCTGGATGAATTTTCCAGCTATTTTCAACTGTTGTGCTCCAAACTTCTGCAGCACGCCTGTGGACCTTCTCGTGGCACACCAGCTGAAAATTGCTATCCTAAATAATGGGAAATCTGACAGTGCTAACACCGGTGAGAGAAAGTGCAATGTGTCAGAAGATCTTCTGTGTATCTACAAAGGTATATTTTTACAAATAAATGAAAGTGCCATCTGGAGTAAAAACTGAGTGTAAGGTGGGAAATGTTGGGTCAAGAATGGGGGGGAAAAAGATCCCACACTACTAACAGCTTATAGTCAGCTTGCTAGTCAGATCCTGTTTAGATGATATACTGTAGTTCAAGGCACTGCATCTTAAGCTATCCCTTGAAGGCTGCAAACAGAGCATGGTCAGCATTCATGTGGTAAGGGGGAGAAGAGATATAATTACAATGTAATGCTGAGGGGCATGGCATGCTTCTCATATATAATTGTCAGTTCTACATTTTCTAGTCTAGTTTGTGGACACTGGTGCGTGGCAACAATTCTGGAAACTGTATGTGCGCATGTGTGTGGGTTCTTCAAGAAGTTCCTGAGATAGACTGTACTCTCATTTTCACTTGCATTTAGCAGAAACAAATACTATAGAGTAACTGCACCCTCTAGTGGCCACACAGCACTGCTCTCTAAAGATCTCTAAGAAATTTCAGCTCTCTGAAATTTTCTCCAGCCTATTTTTTCCTCTTACAATTTAATGACTATAAAGCCGAGTATTACTGAGATGTGACTATGGTTTACCAATGTCCACACTAACCCTGCAATGGCAGCATGCTGAGATGCTGCTTTAGCACTAGCTGTGGGTCATCACAAACCATTTCTATGTCCAGTTGAGACTTCTTTGCCTTCACCTGGACTTGCAAATTCAAAGGAAGCATCACTCAGCCCAGTGACGTAGCTACAAGGGGTGCAAGGCACTAAGTTTCGTGGGGAGTATATGCCTCTGTTTTGCTCCCACTGCCTGGAATGGCTCTGAAGGGGAGGGGCCTCTTGCAAAACGTAGTGCTTTGAACCCCCTCAAGCTGCACCACTGGCTCAACATTCTGGGACAGTATATTGATGTCATGGATGGAGAAACGAAAATTATAAAAGAGGAGTTAGCCCTACATGGACGCTTTGGGGAGTGATTGGTAAAATCTAGGTTGAATCCAGGATGGATTTATATTTTTAAAGGGTGAAATCTCAGATAGATTGCTGCTGCTACTTCTAGCAAGCCAAAGATATATGTCTCAAGTTCTCGACTGCTTCACCATTCAATGGTTGACTGTGCTGTACCTGCAAGGTGACACCTGTCTTGCCTCCTGCCCAAGCATCCAGCAAGCTTATCATCTGCCACTTTGTAAAACAGGGCATGTAAGAACAAGCCTTCCTTCTCTTCCCTAACCATGCTGCAAAGAAGGATGGGAAGTTGCAGTTAACTCTGGGTTCTGTGTATTGGGTAAGAGTCCTATGTTCTGGGTAAAAGTGTTACTGGTGGTGTTCACTGGAGACAGGTGGCATGAAGAGGGTCTAGGAATGAGAGGGGAGAAAATGAAAGAAGAATGGAAGTACTCACCTTATACTCACCACGTGATGTCATTCCTGCCGCTCTGCTGGCACTGACTGCCATAAAGCAGCCAGCACCAGTTGTAAAAGGTTTACCGACAGCACACTAGTCAGTACTCTGCCAGAAGTGCAAGTGGGAAGGCCTACATGTTCCTGCCTGTGTTGACGTATCTCCCACCACTTGCCAGAGCAGGTGAGTTAGCATGAGAAGTAAGGGGATGGGCAGAACTGGTGGAGTGGGGGGTAGAACAGGGGTGGGAAGCGGTGTGGGGATGGGCGGATTGGGTCTGGTAAGGCGGTGGGTTCGATGGCGGTGATATTCGATGGTGGGTTCGAATATCCCATTATTCGATGGGATAATTTTATCCCCCTTCCTGGACTAGTTCCTGTGGTGTGGGTCCACACAGACCTGCGCCAACTATTTAGCTAGCACAGGTCCAAGTAGATGGCCCAAGACCTCTGGAACTGCCTCCCCACCATAGGATGCAGCAGTGGCCATTCTGGTGCTGCTGCATTGGGGCGGGGAGAGGGGAGAGAAATGAATAGGAATGTGGAATTCCCTTCCTTTGGGATTAAAAACTGCTCCCTCCTTGGAGTTTTTTTGGTGGGGTCCTGACCTCCTTCTTTAAGGAAACTTTTGAATGCTGATATTGGGGGTTGGCGCTTTTAATGAAATGTTATTTTAATTGTGATCCATTGGAGACTGTGATGTTTTATTCTTTTAATGGTTTTTATGTTAAAGTTTTAGTATCGTTTTATGTATACAGCAATTGCAGTGGTGTTTTATTTTGTAAGCCACCTTGAATGCTGTAGAAAGGTGGGGTATAAATTCTTTAAATACATAAATAAATCTGTAGCTCTGGTGATACGGGGCGTTGATTATGTTCACAGCACTGTGATATTCTAAGGAAAAAGGGTAACAATGAGAACAAATGATAAAACAAAAACAAAAGCTTTAATTTGATAATTCTAATAATTCCACAGAAAGAATTGTCCTCCCCCAAAATCTTCTGTTTGCATGAATCCTCTTTATGTGCCCTGGTTCTTGAAGGCTTCCCTTTTGTACTTCCCACACATCTCTTTCCTCAGCATTCACACATGCTTTGTTCAATGTTAAGAAATATCTCACTTGTAGGTTAAGAAAAAAAAAATTCTAATTGTGACATCTTACATATTTCTCTGGTGGGATTGAACATTCACAAATCTGCGACAAAGGCAGAACCTGGAGACAGTTGATGAAACTCCCCCTCAGGGCTGGCTTGAGGAAGTTTGTCGCCATAGGCAAAATACTGAAATAGCATCTCCCTCCCAGAGGATTGTGTTGCTCCTAGACCTGGCAGCCTCCACAGTCCACCTGGTTGTAAGGCACTGCTGAATCCTGATGTGGCCTTTCTCCATCCACAGATGCACATTCATGGCCCAACAACACTCTCAACCTCCCACTACCCTCAGTACACCCTGGTTCTCTGTGACCTGCTACTACTCATCTACCCCACACTTCACACTTGGTCCCCAGCTCAGTGGATTATGTCCTTGCATTCTCCAAGGATCCCTGAAATCCTTTGCCTGTTGCCTGGTCCATCCTTGAGCCCCCATCAGTCCCATTATTCTTCCTCTGCCTTTTCTTTCTGTTTTATGTTTGCATTTTCATTGGCCAAGGTGGCAAACCATGTAGCCAAATGTCTGCTTTGTTTATCCACCTTTGCCTAGTGCAGCGGTTCTCAAACTAGTCTTCTATTATAGCAGCAAGTGTGGTCACAGAGCTGGCCTGATTTTTGCAGTGCAGTCATAGAGAAGCAACATTTCATGTACACCAATGAAGCAAAATGATGATCATGGTCAAGGTCTCTGTTGGCTGCATTTGAGAAGCTATAACTTTGTAGTAAGATAAGCTCTGCTCTACGTGGAAATCAGTTGTTCTCTGCTTAGTGACATTGGCTGAAAATCTGACCCCTCAACCCAGGACTGTAAATAGCAGAAGCACATGAACGTAAGATCAAAGCCCCACTAATGATGATGTCCATTTTCTCCAGATGAAATTGCCCGACTGTGAATATAATCAGCACCCTTAGATTGTATCACCAAAGCTACAGAGTTAGCCATGGGTAACAGGAATATCAGTTCGGCAGCAACATTAAGCTTGCATTTTTGCTCCTGCTCCTTTCCTAGAATTTTTACTGTTTCCCATTGATTATGTTCACAGCACCAAACAATGCTTATGCCAATTACTTCCTCCACAGAGGTGTGCGCTTGGTGGTGGTGAAGACGCTCTGCAAAGTGATTTATAAATGCCTGAACCTGCCCTTAGAACAGGGGTGTCCAAAATTTTGGCAGGAGGGCCACATCATCTCAAGTGCCGCCGCCTAGGGAGGTACGTGGGGTGGCGGCAAGAAATAGGGCCTTCTCAGTAGTGACACCAACGCTATGGAATTTCCTTCCCCTTGCCTTAAGAATGGCTCCCTCTCTTGAGACTTTTCAGCGAGGCCTGAAGACCCTTCTGTTTAAACAAGTCTTCTGAGTTCTCGGCCTTTTTAACATCTTTTCAACATCGTTTAATATTTTTTAAATACTTGGTTACAGGCCTGATTCTTTTATGATTTGCTGCTCTATGCTCTTTTTACCTGACTACTTTTTATCTGACTGCTGTTTTATGATATGTGTTAATATGCTTTTATTTGTTTTTAAATTATGTTTTTAATCTGTTTTAACCTGTTGAAAGCCACCTTGAGTCCCTTCGGGGAGAAAGGCGGGGTAAAAATAAAGTTGTTGTTGTTGTTGTTGTTGTTATTATTATTAATATTATTCTCTCTGACAATGTGTCGGGAGCTGGGAAAAAAAGTTAATTTACATTTCAAATTTGAATAAATTTACATAAATGAATACATTAGAGATGGAACTTATATGAATGAATGAATGAAGGTCTTGCAATAGCTCATGGCCTATAAAAGGCTTTGCACAAAGCAAGGCCGGCCTTTCCTTTGCTGCCACTGCTGCATCACAGACATGAAACAACAAGCAGAGGAGGGAGCCCTTGTTCCACAGCTCACGCAAGAGGTCAAATAGTTGGCTGTCACACTGAGAGCAGCTGTGTCGGGCCAGTGTGGGCTCCAGCAAATCTCTGGAGGGCCAGAGCTCATTGGAGACTGAGGGCTCCCAGCGGGCCGGATTGGGGGCTGCAAGTGCCCCATGGCTGGGGTTTGGGCACAGGCTGTAGTTGAATTGTGAGATAGAAGGAATCTACCTGCCTTGCTTAACTACACATACATTTAAATATACATAAAGTTACAAGTGGAGCCTCTTTATCCACAGGGTTTTCGTTCTTGGATCCCCCCCCCCCACAGAAATTAAAAAACCGCAGGTAACGAAATCCATGGTTTTTGAAGCCCATCTTTGCTCCGAACATGGAGCCTTGCTCTAGTTCATGTCCAGAGCCATTCTGAGCCTTGGACAGGCTGCATGTGGCCTCTCCAAGGCTCGGAATGACTCCTGGAGCAGAGTTTTTGACGACTTCTAGAAAGTTGTAAAGAAAAACACTCTGAGTGGTTTCCTGCTGAGTGGTTTACCAGAAGTCATCCCAGGAGGCATTCTGAGCTTCAGAGAAGCCACATGCAGTGGTGCGTGGCCTCTCTCAGAAGATCTCCTAGACACAATGTGTCTGGAAGGTCTTCAGGGACTGGGTGATCTGGGGGTTCAGCATCTGTGGTGAGGCAAATCTGTGGATAAAGAGGCCCCACCTGTAATATCTACTGAGTGGGTATGTTCTGTGATGCCACTTGGACACTTTTGACACTTTTTATTATAAAAGTAATAGTTCCTAGGATACTCTGAAGATGTAAACTAGTATTAGATGAACTATGCCAAGAATCGGTAATTCCAACTACAGTTTCTTCATAGAAAAATAACTGTGAACCTGGTTTGTGTTAAAATGCTACGGCACTTTCAGAGGTGTGACACATTTGTCCTTGCTTGCAAAAATGCCCCCAGGCAGCTGGTTTACCAAAATCTTTAGCATATTAACCCATTTTTGAATACCACTAGAAGGGTTTCACAAGAAATCATAGATAAGAAATTGAATAGAATTGTGACTTGCAATTTGCTTTCTAGCTTCTTTGTTTTTTGGACACACTGCTGTTGCATCTTCAGTCTTATCTGCAATTATAAAGACTAGAATGTACTTGTTGAACGTGGCTTTAGAAAATGAAACGGTTTTAGCACTCAGTCCACTGCTGCTGTTATGTAAAAGTTCCTTCACTCCAGAAAAGCTTCACAGGGACCTGACAGTCATATGACTGCACTGAAATGAGCAGAAGTTACAATGATTGATGGACTGTTCTCACAAGGTCCTACTTTTGCCAAGTTTGAGAAATACTCTCCACTTTCCAGTTCAAGCAGCCTGGTCCGAAAGAATGTAAATAGATGGATAGGATGGTGTTCTTGCATAGGCCTTCAGCTAATACGAGGTCTATCCCTTTGGGAGGGCAACTGGGGTGGCCACCCTGGGCCACTTGGAGGGGCTCTGCAAAATGCTGCACCTCACTTCTTGTTTCCCTGTGTTGCTGCCACAACCAAGTCCTGCTGCAAGAAACCATTTCAGAAGTTTTAGAAATACAGGGAAGCTGGGACTGGTCTGCGCCTGCTTCCATAGCAAAGCACTGGAGGCTGAGCAGACATGGGGGGCGGGATGCATGTCTATGCATGCGTACTCAGAAGTCCCTTTTATTTCAATGTAAGTGTGTATGTAAGTAAGTGTAATGTACTTAAGTATGTATAGGATCAAACCTTTAGGCAAGGAAGGTAGCAGACAGAGTTTTGCCCTATGTTAAAAAGAATGATCTTGTATCTGCCATTTCTTATGCCCTTTACATAGCAATACACCTCATGGACTCCCACAGTCTGAAGTGCTGTTGCATGCATCCTCCTCTGATCTTTTATTTACCAAATGAAAGAGAAATCCCTGCTAGGAGGCTAAGCGCAAAGTTGTGCAGGGGAGGGGAGTGCAAAGTGTTTTAATTACCTGGCTGTTGCAGAGATTTATGAAAACTGCTGCTGGAAGGCTGAAAATCGCAACTCCTGGTTTTCGGCCAAAAAACAAAAGTTGCAATTTTCTGCCTTCCGGACGCCTTAGAAGGCCTTCTGAGAGTTGGGAGGTTGTGCTTGGCTTCCTCAGAAGGTTCTCCAGACACGACCAGAATATAGCTCCATTCATGTTCGGAGGAACCAGGTTCGGTTGAACCTATGAGTTCAGAACCCACAGTCTGATAAAACCATGGATACTGAATCGGCAGGGTCTGGACCTGTATGTTAGAGAGAGAGAGAGAGAGAGAGAGAGAGAGAGAGGGAGGGAGGGAGGGGGAGAGAGAGAGAGAGAGAGAGAGAGAGAGAGAGAGAGATCCTCCTTTTTTGGGAGCAAGCTAAGTTTAATTTAGAGTGCTTTATTTGGTATTTCACATTTCAATTTTTAGTAGTTATTTTGTTTCTATTATTATTAGGATAGCATTTCCCAAACTGTGGGTTGCAATCCACTGGTGAGCTGCGACCTGATTTGCACATGCCTGATCTTGTCTGATCTCAGAAGCTAAGCAGGGTCAGGCCTGGTTAGTACTTGGATGGGAGACCACCTGGGAATACCGGGTGCTGTAGGCTTATACCATAGTCTTTCGAGACTGAAGGTTGCCAACCAAGGACCTGCCACAACCAGGAAGCTTTAGGGCAATATGGCTAGTGACCCACTTCATTGGCCACATTGCACTGTGTCATGCCCAAGAACATCTTGCAGCTTCCTGGCTCAAAAATTGGGTAAAGACCCACCAGTGGGTTACTACACAACATTTTAGAAATGTGGTGAGATGTGGCCAATTACTTGGGTTGTGCACTGGCATGACCCAGAAGCAACCTTCAGGTCATGTGCCATATTGCCCTGTAGCTTCCTTGTCACAGTGGGCCCAGGACCCACTGTGGACAACGAGGTGGGCATGAAGGTAAGGAGTTTGGGAACTGCTATATTAGGGAATTAATGAGCTCGCAGGAAACTAAGTTGGCAAGAAAGAGATTGAGAAGAGTGGGAGGTAGTATTTGGTATAGCAACACCTGTGCCAAGTCCTAACCACTGCAGTACTCTATGAAGAAAAAGGGAATCCGCCAGAGAATTCACCAGTGCACATTCTCTCCTCACACTTTCTAGGTGCAGTGGAAGACCTGACATTAGCCAGTTCAGAGAGGTGGGTTGTTAATCTCTTGTGACACGCTGATGATAACAGTAAAGAACATACTGCAGGAAAATCAATAGAGCAATGGTCTGTGTCAGGACTGTGGGACCCAGTCCCATAATAGGAATTTGTACTATACAATGAGTGTCTAGAAAACAAACAGCCTGTTAAATTGCTTTTTCAGTTGCACATGGCCAACACAGAGATACGTGCACTTAAGTCAAGTTAACTTCAGTAAAACTTAAAATATGCCTAACTTTATTCAGGCTTGTGGCCCATATCTATCCCAGCATGTCCACAGAGTCCTGTTGCATGAGATGAGGCAAGAGTTGCCAAAGATTCTTTATCAACATTATTTGCTGAGCGTGCATTACAAGAGCTTGTTGGATCACAATTCGCTGAACTATTACAACTACTCTGCCTGCTGTTTTAATGCCATTTTACAGAAACACAGTAAACCAAGTTGTAGAGCTGTGCCCTGGTATCCATGGGGGTTACATTCTGGAACTCTCCTGCAGTTAATTGAAACCGCGGATAACCAGGGAGCTTGGCCCCCCTCACCTCCAGAAGCTTTTTAAGGCCTGCAGAGGTTGTTTGCAACTGTTTGCAGCCTCTATAGGGCTCAGAATGGCCTAAAAGGTTAAAAAAAAAAAGACTTCTGGTTTCATGATAACACCAGAAGTGATGTTTTTAATGCTTTATAAGGCATTGGGGGACCCAGGGAAGCCCTGGAAGGTTTCCCCGGGCCTCCTAATGCCTTATAAGGCATTAAAAACTTCACTTATGGGTTTATCGTAAAACTGGAAGTCACTTTTTTTTTGCCTTTTAGGCCATCTTGAAGCCTGCAGCAGCGACCTCTGAAGGCCTCAAAAGACCCTCTGGTGGTGAGGACCCTCACCTCTAGAAAGGGTGCTCGCAGGGGCCCTTTGGACCTGATTCATGGTTAAGTGAAACTCCAGATATGGGATCCATGTACAGGGCCCCTCTGTACTGCCATTAAAAAGAGGATACAGGTGAACCCGTAGTAATATAGCACATAAGCCTATCATGGGAAAGTTTTCCTTCCCGTTGAAGGATCCTGGTAGAGAGCTAACATGTGATGGGAACTGCAAAAAATTCGACTTTCACATAGTGCATTTGGTGAAGCACCAAATGAATTTTTTTGCAATAGCTAAAGTAATGTTTTGAAACAATCAATTTTTATCAATATATGCCTTTAGCTAGAATTGCAGGAAATTCCACAACAGAGTCAATATTACATATACCCTTTAGGCACAGACTAGGTTAGGCTGGTTCTCACATTCCTCCCACTGTGAATTTTTCCCCCAAGTGAGAACTCTCAGAGGCTTTGGAGTACTTGATCTATAGCTTATTTATTTACCTGAGGTTTTCAGAACTGAATTCTGATTCCAAAAACCGAAGAAACTGGTCACGTCCTACGGGATCCTTCAACACCTCATCTATGGAGAAGGCCCATCTTTTGACACGGTGCTGAGTAGGCTCTTTACTATCAGAAGCACATGTAGAGGAAAGATTGTATCAGCTTGTAGTTCTTCACACATTCATTTCTCTATGACGGTTTAATTCAGAAAAGTTCACTACTGAGCTTGCATTGACTATTTAAACCAGCCATCTCCAAGCCAATCTGCTCAGGAACTCACTCTGGGCAGCCACTTCTGCTGCTGGGAACTATGTGCCCAGTTCTTCTGGACTGTTCTTCTGCAGACTGTGTGCCCTGATTTCCAGGCAGAAGCAGCTGCTCGGTGCAAGTTTCTGAGCAGATTGGTTTGAAAGATAAGAGGCTGCAAAATGGAACAGTAAGTGCTTTTTCCGGGTGCTGGATCCGGCCCATGGGCCAGGGTTTGGTGTCTCCTGATTTAAACCTAAGTGGAAAAACCCATGCATCTGTTTGATGTCAGAGAGCAAAAAAATCTTTCTATACATGAAAACAGATGATTTGTTACCCTGTCAAACTGTCAGGAAAAGATAAGCTAGGTGGTATTTATGGGTAAAGCCAACGGCAAAGATATGTACTCTGTTACAATGTTAAGAGCTTCACTCACAAGTCCAAAATAACAATTCCCACTTCCCCCATTTGTAGAGGATGTGCTCCAAATTCTTGCTAATGATTGGTTAATTTTTTTGTTAACAGTCTGATAAAAGTGACACTGAAGAATGGGTTTATGTATTTAAATGAAAAACTAACAATGCAATCCTACACATTTACTCAGAAGCAAGTCCTATTGTGTCTAGCGGGGCTCACTCCCAGTGTGTGTGTTTTTAGGATTGCAGCCTTAAAATGATTTTTTTGAAAAATCCATCCCTTCAGGTCTCTTCTTTCTGATTAATTTCTTATCTAAAACAAGAAGAAATTCAGGCTATATTTAGTATTTTACACAAATGCAAATTATATATGATATAGACATTTAATTTATCTGATATTGCAGCTGCTAAGTTTTATACTTCCTTCTCTGTTCATTTGGTATGAAGATATGATCTGTAGTTTTAGAAGTGCTTCTAACTTAGACTACATCTCCACTATATATTGCCTTTATACCATGTCGGGGTCCTGCCTTACCTCAGGAGAAGGCACCAGGGCTGGAGAGCCAGGCAACAGGAGAGGGGAGAAGCCAGAAGGGCAGGAGGAAGGGCAAGGTGAAAGTAGCACAGGGAAAGCTTTTAAGCAAAGGGAAGGGTGGATCCCAGGGAACCACCCTTTTTACCTCTCCTGAGAGGAAGGGGAAGGGTTGTGGGGAGGGTAGCTGGCCCTACAAAAGCTGGGAGGCCAGTGATGCAGGGGCTGTCTAGAAGCTGGGAGGTGGGTGGCTGTGCAGTCAACAGCCCCTGACTAGGATCCAGACAGCAAAAGCCCAGCCAGGGAAGATGACCAGGGTGCTGGAACTCCTTCTCCCTGAGCCAGTCTGAGGCCTTCTCAGGACTCCCTTAAAGGGCCAGTCAGCCTGAGCAGAGGCTCTGCCCCAAGAGCCTCATATACCAAACTAAAAGACAACCAAGAGTGAGACTTTATCATAAATAATAAAGGTCTAGAACAGAAATATAATTCATAATATAAATATGATGTGCTTCTGTGCCTGTAACACACACAGTTGCTTAGGGATCAGGCAGACTTTCATGACAGCAAAGTGGATTCATTTATAGAGGCCCGAATTGTTCATTTCTTACCTTATTTCTAAGTCCCAAAACACTGTATCATCATTTATCCAGGGATTGGAAGGCTCAGCAGGAGTTATAAAAGGATCATAGTCAATGTACTGATCTGAGTAAGTGATTAAACTGTAAAAGCAGAGAAGAAAATAAACCACAAAGATGAAAACAGCCATGTTTATAAATGTTTTAGAGATGCTCTCTCTTTTCTAAAAAGTACCTTTATGCTTAAATTCTGTATGTATTCACTATGCTACCCAGGGACAATTTTAAAAAGCCTGGGCCAAAGGTTGGTTCCTAGAGGCTGCACAGTCCGTATCAGTTCATGCCCCATGTAGCCTATTATGGAATGGACAAACAACCAATACAACCAGCATAGCAAGCTTCACAGGGATATAACATGTGCATCAGTGCCTTCAGATACAGTAATGGTAGTTAGATTATTGCAAGTTACCAAAAATGATAAGGGGGACGGTTCCCAATCCAAAGTAAAGTACTTTTAAGTATCATTCATTTTAGATTCTGGATATGCTGAACTTTGTGTATTTTGAGTAGTTCTGTTACTTGCACTGGGTTTCTTTATGGTTGGATCCTTTATTGGGGGTGGGGGACTTTGATCAAGGTACAACTTTTTAATTTGCATTTGCACAGAATCTTGCAGACAGCAATATCATCTGATTTCTTAAAACTCTGGATTGATTTCAGATATCTCATGATTACATTATGCTGCCAATGCACAAGATCTACTGGTTATACATGCCACTATTTCTCCCTCTTGATGGCATTAATCACTACTGGGCAAATCTAAAAGTGCTATTTGGAAATATTCACATATACTCACTTGGAATTCACTTTAAAATAAAATAAAAAATTGATGCTTTACATCTTAGCTAAGAAAAGCCTCTCTTTCTCAAGTTCAATTTGTTAGAAGTATGTTTGTTTCATCCTAACTGTGTACAGCTGTTACAGTGAATGTATGAATTTGGTCACTCTTGACATTCATATAGGACTATTGACATCCTCAGATTATTATTATTATTATTATTAATAATAATAATAGATGAATTTTGTGATGGATTGAAACCTCAGACATACTTCGGTGAATGCGGACAAGCCGCCTAATGGAATTTTCAACATTGACCAAAATGCGAGCATTTGTTGTAACAAATCATGAAATATTTTTGGACACTGCATCTGCCGTGCTAGGTGTTCTGCTGTGCCCAAAACCAAGAAGGCTCATCATAAAATTGGTCAGTTGTTCAGTTTTAACTGCCTTTGCCCAGACTACACCAATGCGTCTCTATTCTCGATGGTGCTGCTGGTGGCAAGAACATCTTTTCTCTTGAGACAGTCACAGGAAGATTGCTCTTCTATCAGAAGGCATTAGAATCATGCTATTTCACAGGCAGCGCAGGTTTCCCACAAGAGGGCCTCGGGGTCCTTAGGTCTCCCCTGTCTTATCCGATTTCATTAATTACATTTCATGGCCGCTGTGGGTCAGAAGTTGGAGGACGGAAAAACATTCTCTTTCAGGGATAAGCGGAAAGTGAAGCAATGGGAAATACAAAACAAGAGGTTAAAGAAAAAGGACAGTTCGATACTGTCGTCTGCGAAACACACATGTGTAGTGGTTATTTACACAGGCGCTAGGCTTTGAGACGCTTTAGCAGTATTTGGCAATAATGACAGCAGGCACACCTGCGTCTGAGTAAGAGCAAACTCTTGGCCTTGATGATACGCTGAGTGTCTTCGCCCAGAGCCTGTAAACAGAGGATGTTATGAAGATGTAGCCCTTATCTCAGTCAAAGGAATGTTGTGGTCAGAGCCTGGTAGAAGCTCCTAGTAAAATCTTTCACCGACAGTAACCTTTTTGCTATTGCAAGGGATTGTGACATGTTTAAAGTATAAATAAAGCTGGCAAGAGGCGGAGCGGGACGGACTTCTCATTCCTGATCCCGCTTCCACCGTTCTGCACCTCGCTGAAACCTGTCTGTTGTCTGATTCTTCGCCATGGCTTCTCTGCCACACCAAGCAGCTTGCTCAGGCTGCTCCTCAAGTAGCACTAAAATGCTACACACATGTCTTCTAGTGAAATTGTGGGCACCACAAGTAAAAAACAACAACAATGTAGGCTGCAGCTCAAACTGCTTACTACAGCAAAGATGGAAATAAAGAAGAGCTGGACCCATCAAGTATTTCAGGTCTGCTCTGTAGCTGCTGAACATTTTATAAGTGGTGTAGCTAGAGGAGGTTCAAAGCACTGTTTTCCAGGAAGCCTCATTGTGGCGTGCAAGCAGCCCCTTCACAGCCAGGCTTTTTTGCAGGCCTCCATTTTGCTCCTACCGCCCAGAAGGCTCCAAAGGGGAGAAGCTGATTGCACGCTGCAGTGAGGCTTCTTGCAAAACGTAGTGCTTTGCAGCCCCTCTAGCTATGCCACTGCATTTTATTCACTTTGGGTGCAACTCTAAATAGAGAACCATGCCTGCACTCATCTGGAAAAGCCAACACCCCCCTCACTGAGAGAACACCAGCCCAGACAGCCTTCTTCTTTTTTCTTTCTTTCTATAACCTTGAAAAATGAAAAGCAATTGGCTCTGCTGCTCCACATCTCTGCAGAACAATAAAATTCTCCTTCGGCACTAAACTCAGAAGTCTGTTTACTTTTGGGCTTTCCCACCTTTTACGATGGATGTCATAAACTGGACAATTTGGTTTTGGCTCTCAGAATGTTTTCCTATATAAATATTATAGTACCCAGAGCCTGAAAAAGTAAAGAGGAGCAGAAGAATCTTCAGGGGCTTCCACCATTGATCCCAGCTGGAGGTGGTATCTATACCTTTGAACGACAGGGCAAGCCTGCCCAAACACATTGTTTTCTGGGTCTGTTGCCTGGGTCTCTCTGTCAACCTGCTAAAGATTTGGAAGGTTTTGTGGAATGGCAGGATTTTCTGTCTACCTCCTTAGCAAAGTCATCTGTTCACTCACCTCCTGTTTAGGAGTACTATGGGCCCAATCATATCCAGCTTTCCAGCACTGATGCAGCTGTGTCAATGCCACTTTATCCTGAGGTGGGGGGGGGGCAGTCACAGAAGCCTCCCCAGGTTAAGGGAGTGTTTGTTCCCTTACCTCGGGGCTGCATCAGTGCTGGAAAGTTGGATAGGATTGGGCCCTGTTTGCTTATTCCATTTTTGTCTACTCTTAAAACTGGCTACCAATAGCTAAGAGAAACATCAATAAGAAAAAGAATTACCGAAAGGATCAATACACAGGTCTGGAAGAATAAAAACATCTTAAAACTGCTATTCTAAAAGGTTCAATGGCATAGAACTGGCAGGCTTTCCTCAGGAGTAAATCTCAGGAGGATGGTGGCCAGAACCAAGAAGGTACTAAATTCAGTTCCCACAAACTGTGGAAATGTTACCATGGACTCACTAATCCATGGGGATCCAGTTTGCCACCTCGCTCGCTGTTTGTGGGCTGTCATCAGCTATCCACGGTATTCAGGTCTTCAAAGCACTCGCGGCCATCCTGAAGCTATTCAAGGACAGCATTTAAAGGTCCCTATGCCTTCTGAAGGCGCATTCAGAATGCTAGCAGAGAGACCGCAGCAGAGACCTTCAGAATGGTGTCAACAAGTAGCGCGGATCCCTTTAAAATGGCTGTGGGAAGTTTCCAAATGGTGCAGAAAGCTTCTCTACTGGCATGTTGAAGTTTGCCATGACCATTTTAAAGCACGCCGCTGGCAGGTGCCGTTTTGAAGGTCTCTGCTGCATTCAGACTTGCCTAAGGCTACCTACTGAGTTTGTATCAGACACAAGACTGAAACTGGGAAAGTCCTGATTTGAAGTTCAGCCTCTTAGCCATTGTGCTACATCAGCAGTCAAGAAAAGCAATATGACATGGTTCAAATGTAAATCAGTAGGCTTACTTACCTTTCTGCTACTTTAGACATTTTTAGACAGTGTCTGTCTATCTGCACATTCAGAAATGTTATCTGATGAAAAGAAAATGAAAATACTCATTAACAGCATAGTAAACAGGCAGCACATGCTGGTTATTAGTTACATGCTTCCGAACAACTCACAACAAAGGGGATTTACACACAGAACAGAGTGCACTGGTTTGGGTCCTTAGTGATAGCAATGCAAGAGCTACAACCATTTTCCTTGTTTTGTTTTTCTGTCTTAATATATATATTATACTAATGTGTTCATGATTATTATGCATTAGAATTAATTTTATTCAAGTACAGGTGGAATTTTATTATCTACAGGTGTTCCATTCCCAGACCCCTCCATGGGCACCAAAAACCACGAATTTCATTATCCATGGTGCCACTGGAGCCACTGGACTCTGAATGCAACCAGAACCTTGCTTCAGTCAAATCTGGAGCTCTGAGCCACAGAGAGGCCATGTGTGACCTCTCTGAGGCTCAGAATGCCACCCAGAGCCATTTTTTCAGCAATTTACAGTTTTCAGCAAAAACCAGAAGTCACCCAAAAACATGTCTGGGCAGCATTACAGAAAGGATTGATACACAGGTCTGGAAGAATAAAAACATCTTAACTGCTCTTCTAAAAGGTTCAGTGGCATAGAACTGGCAGGCTTTCCTCAGGAGTAAATCTCAGGAGGACGGGTGGCATTCTGGGTACGTGGCCTCTTCAAGATTTAGAAAACCTCCCAGATGCGACCAGAACAAGGTTCCAGCTGCATCTGGGACATATTCAGTGGTGCAATGTGTGGGTTTGGAACCCATGGTTAGTCAAAACCACAGGTTCCAAATCTGCAGATAAAGAGGCACCACCTGCATTAATGTTAGTAACTATGGCCACAATCCTAACCCACTTTCCAGCACTGACATAAGGGCAATGCAGATTCGAGGTAAGGGAACAAACATTGCCTTACCTTGAGGAGGCCTCCGTGACTGCCCCACAACTGCAGGATGCAGCAGATGCCCCACTGGCACAGCTATGCCAGTGCTGGAAAGTGGGTTAGGATTGCACCCTAAGATTACTATTTATTTTAAATCAATTTAAAATAACATGAAAATAGAAATCATACGGAATATGAACATATTCATCAAAAGCAACAGCTGTAATTTTCAAGAATATTTCTCACTTGTTTTCGGACATCTTCCTTTGTTGTTTTTCGAACGGGTTGGGAAGGCATATGTACAGGACTTTGGGACTGACAATCTTCTGTAACCCCATATACTGACTGTACCAAAATAGACAAAAATATTATCAGCGTACTGTTATTATAGTACATGAGAGATGAGAGTACAGTTACAAACCCTGGCATCATTTGCTATGAGTGTTAGAGTGAAACACATTCATTTCTTGTGACCCAAGAAATCTTCTTTTTCTCCTTTCCCTCTGTTTTGTCCCCCCTGCCTTCATCTGTAAGCATTTCAGAGCAGAGACCTGTTTGATTCTGATTTATGTTACTAAATACAACTCCATAGTAGAAGTGTGGAACTACTGTATAAATAATTGCTAAATAACCATAATACAATACTGGTATGTGCCGCATAACAACCTTTCGGTCAAGAATGGACCACATATATGACCGCGGCCACCGGGGGTATTCAGAATGACAAAAATATCTGAGGTCTTTGTCAAACCACTTAAGCAATGGTCAGTTCCCAAACTGTGGGTAGGGAAAATTGAACACTGGCTAAAGTATAGCTTTTATTTAAACCCAGAATTTAAATAAGAGCTCTGCCTGCAAACCAATTTGCAGAAGAGATTTTTCTGCTGCAAGGCATTCTGGGAAATTACTGTTACGTGAAAATCCCCTTTTTCCTTAGTTGTGATTTTATAACTGGTTACATTACTAAAACTTCATGCAGGCCACACTTCTCCCAGCACACTTTTCCAAAAAACTCTGGTCAAGTCACAGGCTCATGGTTACAAAATTCACATATAGGAAGAAGTCTGGCATAGTAAATCTTTGTTTAAGCGTCTCCTATCCATTGTATTGTTTTAACCCAATCACTGTTTGCAAAAGTGTCTCCTAACTCAATCACTGCTTAAGTACCGTATGCAAAATTGAACTGCCTTCCTGGGTTGCCCAAGTTCCCCCAGCTAGGAAGCCAGCCATTAGACCCCACTGAATTTTGCTGATAAGGGACATCCTGACTCTTTCAACCCAGCTCAGCTCTGTTGCAAAAAAAACACCCCCTTTTTAAAGAGAGGGTTTCGCCATATGCTCTCTCTCTGGCTCCCCCCTTCCAAGGACCAACACATCTGTGTTGTGTCAGAGGGTCCTCTTCCCAGGACTCTCTCCCCCCATCCAACTGCTCTACAGACAGGTAACTATCTTGCGTCTGGAACTCTTTCCCTTCTCCCCCTTCTCTCCCCATCTTTAGTTAGCAACTGGGTTTGGCAGACCAGGGACCCCTAAAATCCTTCCCTACAACTTTTCCTTTTTCTAATTTCCTTGGATGCACCAAATACTCTCCACACGCAACCACCATGAAAGCTAGGTACACTGGATTCAAGTACTAGGACCAAGAAACATATACTTACTCATTTTTCCATGTGCATTATGTTTACCTTTGTGCTTTTGTAATATAATCTTTTATTAAAAGTTATCTTTCAGTCTCCTCTTTAAGCAAAAGGGAATTTCTCTGCATTACGCTGTCTTGTTATCCAGCCTGCAATCCTGAGGTTCCAGTAAGGGTAGTGTACTAATTGCCCTAAACAAAACAGCCCTTTTGGTAACATTACCTGGCTGTCACAAGGCATTCTGGGGAGCTACACCGGCCGCTCTACATAGTTCAGACAATGACAAATGTGTCTAACATCGAGTTTCGCAGAACGTATCCCACTATTAAGCAACCCATATCTTTGCAAAGGTGGGTATTGTTTTCTATTCACTTTATTGAGGTTGAGAAATTGTGTGAACCAGATCTCCATTCAAAGAACTCTTGGTGTGGGATACTGGGCGTGATGGAGGGGAGAAGGTCCACCCAGCTCTACCATGCAAAGAGCAATGCTGCTGAAAACGGGTGTATGAAAGGGCTTAAATTCCACTAACAGGAATGGGAATCAATGGCAAATAATAAACAGTTTCAATCTAAAGACTACTGTCTGCATGTCAATTCTATTTCTACAAAGACCAAAAGAGGAAAAAAAATCATACACCTAATGAAAGCTCAAGTTTTGAAAAATGAAATAAAATCTAATAACCACTGTAGAGTTGCCAAGGTTATAAAGATTTACGTATTTGTGAAGCCTAAGTTTGTGATGGGAAATGGACGGGAAATATACCAGGAAATTAGAATGTCTGGTTCCAATTCAAATCCTCCTAACCATGCAACTAAACATTTATTGAAAATACAGGGTGACCCAAAAGTAGGTGGACAGTAGGTGGTATAAATGTTATCATTTACTGTCCACCTACTTTTGGGTCACCCTGTATTAAGAAACTACATTAAGCTCAAAAGTATAGTAAGAGAAAAATAAATTTGCTGTCAGTCACATGGCACATAAACAATTGTGAAAAATATTTACCTATTCTGAGGCATGGGGAGTTGTTATTCTCCATTATTGTTGGTACAAAATGGACCAAGACAGATATTATGGACCACAGTACTGTACATGATCAGAACATCCCAGGGAACCCTTTAAAATTAAAATGTGATAGGTAGGATATAGTTTAGGAATTAACTTGGGGGCAGGGAGTCTTGCCTTTTTGACCCTCTGTGGATTTTTCATACGGCGACACTTTCTGATGTCCATCTCTGTTGTGTTCACACAGCCTGGCTGAGAAAGATACATTTATAAAGATTACCTGTTGTGTTTAATTTTCATGCCACCTCTGCTTCCTTAAAAAACAATCATTTCAAAAACTGAACTGTGCAGCTAGAATTGCTATCCTTTGCTAAAATGCTATTAGAACAACAGTTGGGAATTCTCTTAAAATTGCAAGAAGTTGGCAACCTGTTGGGCCCAATCCAACTCAGGTTTGTCACAACACAAGTGAATTATTACAAATTGCTACTGGCATTGATCCTCTCTGCGTGGTGGAAAAACTGGCCACCCCTTTCCCCCTCTCTGTGCAAGTGATGTAACGTACAAACAGCTGCTGTAGGCCATGGTACAGAACAGTGGCGTAGCTAATGATTGTGCAGCTCGGTGCCAAGCTCAAAATGATGCCCTGGAAGTGGTCACAACCGGAAGTAACATCATACCCAGGCTTTTAAAAAAGTGAAAATCAGGGAAAAAGTCACCTCCTCCCCCCAGCAGATCGCCACCCATTTGCTCTGCCACCAGTAGCATAGCTAAGGCATCTATCTGCTACCTTGGGTCAAAGAAGATTTTGTAGGCCCCCCCCCATGACAAAATCAAATTTAATTAATCAAGCAAATAAATAAAAAGTGTGCAGTGGTGAAGGGGCATGGTTATTCTTCCCCGATAAATATAAGAGAAGTGCCACTTGAAAAAGTGTCTCTTTACCCATTTAGCTGGGGTAACTGTATTATAATACATGGGAATGAGAGCTGACTCATATTAACATTTTATTGGTTCCATGCTGTATCATAACAACATCTCATTGGCTCTCAGAACAATCAGTCACATAGATCAGTTTTGAGTTAGGGAGATCCACTTTTGGTTCCATGAGGCAGTTGTGTTTTCATTTTCTGGTTAATTGACCATACCTTTTGACAGAATACAGATATTCCAATGTGGTTTGTCTCATTGCATTCTGCATTAAATTACTTTTCCAATGATTTATAACAGGGGTGTCAAACTTGTTTCATACGAGAGCCAATGATCAATGACACCTATGATCTATTACATGATGGTATTATTTGTACCTACCAAGGTTTTCACAATTTTGGCCAGAATGGTCAAGCTCAGCTTGTTGCCCGGTGCAACCTTTAGATATAGGCTGATGGGTTCTGAGCTGTCTGTGACAGATCAGGAGAGAGATCTTGGGGTGGTGGTGGTGGACAGGTCGATGAAAGTGTCGACCCAATGTGCGGCGGCAGTGAAGAAGGCCAATTCTATGCTTGGGATCATTAGGAAGGGTATTGAGAACAAAACGGCTAATATTATAATGCCGTTGTACAAATCTATGGTAAGGCCACACCTGGAGTATTGTGTCCAGTTCTGGTCGCCGCATCTCAAAAAAGACATAGTGGAAATGGAAAAGGTGCAAAAGAGCGCGACTAAGATGATTACGGGGCTGGGGCACCTTCCTTATGAGGAAAGGCTACGGCGTTTGGGCCTCTTCAGCCTAGAAAAGAGACGCCTGAGGGGGGACATGATTGAGACATACAAAATTATGCAGGGGATGGACAGAGTGGATAGGGAGATGCTCTTTGCACTCTCACATAATACCAGAACCAGGGGACATCCACTAAAATTGAGTGTTGGGCGGGTTAGGACAGACAAAAGAAAATATTTCTTTACTCAGCGTGTGGTCGGTCTGTGGAACTCCTTGCCACAGGATGTGGTGCTGGCGTCTAGCCTAGACGCCTTTAAAAGGGGACTGGACAAGTTTCTGGAGGAAAAATCCATTATGGGGTACAAGCCATGATGTGTATGCGCAACCTCCTGATTTTAGGAATGGGTTAAGTCAGAATGCCAGATGTAGGGGAGGGCACCAGGATGAGGTCTCTTGTTATCTGGTGTGCTCCCTGGGGCATTTGGTGGGCCGCTGTGAGATACAGGAAGCTGGACTAGATGGGCCTATGGCCTGATCCAGTGGGGCTGTTCTTATGTTCTTAACTGCTACCCTTGCATCTCCTTAGCTACTCCACTGGTAGAAAAGCTATGATCATTTCTCCCCTATTTCTGAGGTGGAGAAATGATGCCCTTTTAGGGCAGATAACTACAGGCTTCCACCCATATCTGAAGAACCAGTATACACTATCCATGCCCATTACTTTCAGTTTTCTTTATCAACTTTCTTTCAGTTTTCTTTATTAACAAGCAAACTTGTTTCTTGGTTTCACAGATGTTACAAGAGGAAAGCGGCAGGCAGCTTGCACACTAGGGGGTCACAGTCAGAATCTAATAGGAACCAGAGACTATTCTGCATCCTGTTAGCGTTCGCTTAGTCTCCTCATGCAGGCTTTCTATAGCAACTGTAAAAATAGGAAGCACAACCGCTTTTTAAATGAAGAAAATGGAAAGCACTGGGGATGGGGGGCACAGAGCATTGCACCTATACGGTTCTCCTGTAACCCCAGGGGGAACTGCAATGGATCCCCCTCAGATATGGGGGCATGCCTGTATTTATTTATTTGATTTTCTCTTTAAATTCCTTAATGAACCTTGTTTTTGTTGAAAAAAACAATGTAAATATTCTTAATAAGAATGCTGCTGTAGGGTCTCCATGCAACAAAAGCCTTACTGAAGAACTTCCAGCCTGTACTTTACATCATGTGCAAGACATCTGGGAAGAGGCATGCTCATTGCACCTTGCAGAGGGGAACAGTGCTGCTAGCCATTGATGAACAAAAAGGATTAAAAGACATTGGCTTAAATGGAATTTAGAGGCAGTCGGACTACAGTAAACAGTGCTTGCGCTGCACCTTCACTTGCTACCTCAAGAAGCAGCCAGACTGAACTGGCCAGTGGTCTATTTTTAATTGAGCCACAGAATTCTAATGGATTGATCCAGGGGTGTCCAAACTTTTTGGCAGGAGGGCCACATCATCCCTCTGACACTGTGTCGGCAGCAGGGGAAAAAAAGAATTAATTGACATTTAAAATTTGAATAAATTTACAAAAGTTTACATAAATGAATATATTAAAGATGAACTTATATGAATGAAAAAAGGTTTTGCAATAGCTCAAGGCCTATAAAAGGCCTTGCACAAAGCAAGGCTGGCCATTCCTTTGCTGCCGCTAGTGCATCACAGACATGAAACAGCAAGCAGTGGAGGGAACGAGAGGTCAAACTGCTGAGAGCAGTTGTGTTGGGCCAGTGCAGGCTCCAACAAATTTACGGAGGACCACAGGCTCATTGGAGACTAGGGGCTCCTTAAGGGCCCGCACTGGGAGTCCTCAAGGGCCGCAAGTGGCCCCAGGGCCGGGGTTTGGGCACCCCTGGATTAATCCATTGTATCAATCAATCAATTAATACTGCAGTCCTACTTTTCCCCCTACAGGCCAGCTTTAACATCTGCGAAAGCTACAGAGCGTGTAGTTGGGAGTAGACTGAAGCCAGAAGCAATAGCTGTGCTACTGCATGCAAACTAAATATCAGCCTATACTGATTTAATGCCTAAGTTTGTAATATTCGCATCTAAGCCGTTACCAGTAATGCACACTCTTAAGAAATTCAGGTGCGTCAATCATTTCCTTTCAAAAGAAAACGGAACAACTTGGTCATGTACTTTTCAAATGCCATTTCCAAGCCTTCTGGAGTTCTAGCATTTTCTTGCTGTGCTCACTTCTGACAAGTAATTAAAATGTTTCTGGGTTTATTAACCCCTCCCCCCAAAAAAAATTGTTAAGAAAAAGTAATTGCACAGGGGTAAGAATGATATGGGCTCTGACCGGTTATGCTCCCTGAATTCTTTTCTCGACAGGAGATTTTAAGTGTAGTTTGAATCGAAAAGAAGACAGAAACATAACTCAAAACATATTTATTTAAAATATTTATACCCAATCATTTCAGATAAATTCTTGCAGGCAGACAAATAATCAAATAAAATAATCAAAATTGTAATAAACAGAAGACTGAAACAGCAGCTGATTAAAGAGCACCAACTAAAACCAGTAATTTAAAGCTTTCTGAAAAAAAAAGGTTTTCATTGCTTCTTAAAAACAGGAAGGGTAGGGGCTTGTTGGATATCCCCAGGGAGGGAATTCCAAACTTATATTCCTGTACCGCAACAGGAAAATCTCTAAGGATCAAGATTTCCACTTCACTACTGGGGCAGGAATCATAGTAGGATAAATTTGGGGGGGGGGGGGAAATTCAATACAAATTTAGTTGTTCTTCAGTGATTTTATGTGAAAACCCCACCCATGTCCAGAATGAAGAAACCCCCGACTGCAAATCTCCCTGCAAAACAGCAAACAAATAAATGAATCTCACCACTGGTCTATGGACATCCCAGAAGGCTCTTTCTTGACTGTCCAAAATTTTCCTTTCTGTTTTATCTTTTTTTCTGTCAATTCTGAAACAAAACAATTCAAGGTCACAAGTCTGAAGCAAACCAATTTGAGAAATCAGACTAACAACTCCCAGTTTGGGATTCTGGCTGATGGAAACCTCAGAAAATACCCCACCTGACACCCTGATTGCTGCTGCTGGCAATCAGCTGAGACAAAAGGATGAACCTATGGCATGACCTATGGCAAAGATGAACCTGCGGCATGACCCAACTGTAAGGCAGTCTTGCATCTTCTCAGTTACTACATTTCCTCTTAGACATTCTTAAATCATAACTTGAAATTGTTCATTAGAAGTGAGCAAGAATTTACTGGGGGCAAAATGCAGCCTGCCTTGGAAGCAGAGGTGGCCAAACTTGCTTAATGTTAAGACCCACATATGATAAACGTAAAAAGATCTTTGAGAGCCGCAATATTTAAGAAGTATTTAAATTCTTAAATATATTTACTCATATATTTGCTTATATTTTAATCAGTGGACTCTCAGTTTATACCTAGTAAAGAATTATAAAGCTCATGCAACATACTTTGAAGAGCCACACACGTAGTGCCAAGTCTTAGGAGCTGCAGGGCAAAAGCAAAACATTTTTGTGCCTCCCCCACAGGCGCCCTACTCACCAGGATGAGTGGCAGGGGTGAGGCGCCAGGCAGTGGTCTCACCACCAACTGCTTCTGGGGGAGCTGATTTCAAGACCTGGGGCGGTTGGTTGGTTGGCAACCTTCAGTCTCAAAAGACTATGGTATAAGACTACAGCACCTGGTATTCCCAGGTGGTCTCCCATCCAAGTACTAACCAGGCCTGACCCTGCTTAGCTTCCAAGATCAGACAAGATCAGGAATGTGCAGCTGATTTCAAGACTTGGGGCGGACAGGCAGTCCAGCGGCAGTACTTCACTCTCTGCACCCTTCTCACGATGCTTTGGTATGGAAGATTCCATCCCAGAGAATCAGCTACTGAACGAGGTGCTGGATGTGGGCGCTGCCAAGTGCGGTCAAACTGCCCTAAGGTAGACTCTGCGTCAAAGAGCCACATGCATCTTGCAAGCTGCAGTTTGGACACCCCTGCTCTAGAGTAACATGGGGGAATTGCAGACAGCAGCTAAGTTGGGGCAAGCGTCACAAAATGTAATGTCCTAAATTGGCTTTGATAGCAGATAGCAGCTGACACGGGCAACATCAAGGGGATGTATGATGGTATCAAGCAGGCCCTAGGTCCAACACAGAAGAAAACTGCCCCTCTGAAGTCTGCCACAGGCGAGGTCATCCAGGATCGGGCGCAGCAGATGGAACGCTGGGTGCAGCACTACTCTGAGCTATATTCCAGAGAAAATGTAGTCACCGAAGAAGCACTGAACAACATTGAGTGCCTGCCTGTGCTGGAAGAGCTTGACAGTGAACCAACCCTAGAAGAACTTCACGTGGCCCTGGACTCCCTTGCCTTTGGCAAGGCACCTGGAAAAGACAGCATCCCTGCTGAAGTCCTAAAATGCTGCAAAGAGATCATCGTCACTGAGCTGCATGAAATCCTCTGTCTCTGCTGGAGAGAAGGTGGAGTACCTCAAGACATGAGGGATGCAAACATCATCACGCTGTACAAGAACAAAGGTGACAGGGGTGACTGCAACA
The DNA here is from genome assembly GCF_035046505.1 of Tiliqua scincoides. Lineage (NCBI taxonomy): Eukaryota > Metazoa > Chordata > Lepidosauria > Squamata > Scincidae > Tiliqua > Tiliqua scincoides. The sequence continues at coordinate 18,278,863 of NC_089821.1, forward strand.
ACTACCGCGGCATCTCTCTCCTTAGCGTTGTAGGAAAGCTGTTTGCCCGAGTTGTACTAAAGAGGCTCCAGGTACTTGCAGAGAGCGTCTATCCAGAATCGCAGTGTGGATTCCGAGCCAACAGGTCCACCACTGATATGGTATTCTCCCTTAGACAACTGCAGGAGAAATGCAGGGAACAACGACAGCCACTCTTTATAGCCTTCATAGATCTCACAAAGGCTTTCGACCTGGTCAGCAGAGACGGCCTCTTCAAGATTCTCCCCAAGATTGGATGTCCACCCAGGCTCCTCAGCATCATCAGATCCTTCCACAAGGACATGAAGGGCACTGTTGTCTTCGATGGCTCCACATCAGACCCTTTTGACATCCGAAGCGGAGTGAAGCAGGGCTGTGTTCTTGCACCAACCTTGTTTGGGATTTTCTTCGCTGTCCTGCTGAAGCAGGCCTTTGGAACTGCAACAGAAGGCATCTATCTCCGAACCAGATCAGATGGAAAGCTCTTCAACCTCTCCAGACTGAGAGCAAAATCCAAAGTCCAGCTGAAATGTCTGCGTGACTTCCTCTTTGCCGACGATGCAGCTGTCACTACCCACTCTGCCAAAGATCTCCAGCAGCTCATGGATCGTTTTAGCAAGGCCTGCCAAGATTTTGGACTGACAATCAGCCTGAAGAAAACACAGGTCATGGTTCAGGATGTGGATTCACCTCCCTGCATTACAATCTCTGAGCATGAACTGGAGGTTGTCCATGACTTTGTGTACCTTGGCTCAACGATCTCCGACACTCATTCTCTCGATACCGAGCTAAACAAGCGCATCGGTAAAGCAGCTACCACGCTTTCCAGACTCACAAAGAGAGTCTGGTCCAACAAGAAGCTGACGGAACATACCAAGATCCAGGTCTACAGAGCTTGCGTCCTGAGTACACTTCTGTACTGCAGCGAGTCATGGACTCTTCGCTCACAACAGGAGAGGAAATTGAGCGCTTTCCACATGCGCTGCCTCCGACGCATCCTCGGCATCACCTGGCAGGACAAAGTTCCAAACAACACAGTCCTGGAACGAGCTGGAATCCCTAGCATGTATTCACTGCTGAAACAGAGACGCCTGCGTTGGCTTGGTCATGTCGTGAGAATGGATGATGGCCGGATCCCAAAGGATCTCCTCTATGGAGAACTCGTGCAAGGAAAGCGCCCTACAGGTAGACCACAGCTGCGATACAAGGACATCTGCAAGAGGGATCTGAAGGCCTTAGGGATGGACCTCAACAAGTGGGAAACCCTGGCCTCTGAGCGGCCCGCTTGGAGGCAGGCTGTGCAGCATGGCCTTTCCCAGTTTGAAGAGACACTTTGCCAACAGTCTGAGGCTAAGAGGCAAAGAAGGAAGGCCCATAGCCAGGGAGACAGACCAGGGACAGACTGCACTTGCTCCCGGTGTGGAAGGGATTGTCACTCCCGGATTGGCCTTTTCAGCCACACTAGACGCTGTGCCAGAACTACCTTTCAGAGCGCGATACCATAATCTTTCGAGACTGAAGGTTGCCAATACAATACAAATTGGCTTTGTTAGAGCTCCGGCACATCTGTGATAGAAATCAAATGCACCCCTTCTTGCAAACTAAGTTTTCATGCGCCGAAAAGGCTAGCAACTGCTGGAATGCAGAGTAAGTAATGACATGATGATCACAATGGTTTCACCTTAGTACTTCATATTAGGCACGAAATCTAACAGCAGCAAGAGTGTAATGATGAACACCCACATTTATCACTGTGGTTGACACTGATTAATGTGGCTCATTTAATGTTGCTGGAGGCTTTGGGAATGCCCGACAGATGGCGGTAGAAATCATGTCATAAAATCAAATGAAATTTAAACGGTTTCCCATGTTAGTCTGCTGCTATGGACAGGAGTAGGTTGCTTTATTTCGTTAACATCACAGCATTTCTATGTGCCATAGCCAGATCCCAACCCCCTCTTTCAGCGCAATCCTTTGCATGTTTACATAGAAGCAAGCCCCATGGTGTTCAGTGAGGCTTACTCCTAGGTAAATGTGCACAGAATTTCAGTTTTAATCCCTTTGACTTGTGTTGTACCTTCAAGGGAGGTCAGGGACAATCCTGTTTTCCTCTGGAGGGGCAAGCAAGGATCATGCCAGTGATTGCACTAGACTGCAAAAAGTGATTCCCTCCCCCCTCCAAACTTGATATCTAAGGGCTTCTTTGGCTCAAGCCTGGAAAGGCTGAAACTCTTCTGGGAAGCGAATTTGCTCCAAGTGACTCTGCAGAAAACTGCCCAAATGGGTATCCCAACCTTTTCCTCCATAACTGGAGCTTATCTGGGCAATGGCTCACAGAGAGGCTCCCTATAAAGGGAAAGGATTATAGAATCATAGAATTCAAGTCCATCTAATCCAACTCCTACTTGAGTCAGGAAAACTATGGAGCTCATCTTCAATGAAAATTGTCAATTATTATTATTCAGTATATTGATATGCAATAGGCCCTTGGTATCCATGGGGGATCCATCCCAGGACCCCCAGTAGATACTAAATCCATGGATAATTAAATCTGCAGGGGATGGGATGTGCCACAATAACTTACCTGGGTGCCATGCCTGACCCTCCAGAGGTTGTGCATGGCTTCCTGACCTCCTCAGAAGGCAACCCAGATGTGCCCAGAAGTCATTTCTGGATTGCACTAGCCGCCTCCAGAGGTGTTCAGAGGCCCTCCAGGCACAGATGTCCAAATCCGTGGATACCCAGCCCAAGGATAAGGAGGGCCCACTGTACCGCTTTTCAACATTAACACATTCCCTTCCTAAAAAATTCACTCAGTATTGCATTGAAAATACCTACTTCACTTGTGCTTCTGCTTGCATAAAGATGAACTCCCACTTTCTTGCAAAAGCTCTCTGCAGTCTTGCTAAGTTCTCCTAACGAGAAAAAAATAAGGAGAACCACCAGTTATAGCAATCGTTTGTCTGCTTTTGTTTATCACATCAGCTACGTAAACCTAAAAATCTGGAGAGACCAAAGCAGTGGTAAGGATGAATCCTGCATTCAGCATATGAGTAACAGAACAGCAGACCTAGAGATACAACAGGGTATAAAATCAGTTTTTTACATTAATGGTGCGCACACACACACACACACACACACACACACACACCGCTTTTAAGTCCTTCCTCCATCTCCTGCCTGTTAGTGAGGTATGACTGGTGGGAATGGGCGACAGGGACTCCTTGCAGTAGCAGAGTCAAAGGGGGGCAGAGTTGTAAGTTCCACACAGCTCTGAAACTTGCTGAGTAAGCTGCCCCTTGCTCTCGGAGCCTGCTCAGGGGATGTAAGCAACACAGTCGCCATTGCGTTGCTTTTGCTTCTCGAAATGGTCCTGAGAGTGGGGGGGGGGAGCTTACATGGCAAATTTTGGAGCTGTGTGGGACTTACAGCTCTGCCTCCCTCTGGCTTTACTACTGACTCCTTGATAGTGGTGCCCAGATTGTGAAATCCTTTCTCCTGGGAGACCCAAATGGCCCAGACATTGGAGTCTCTTTAATGCTTAGTAAAAACCTATTTATTCTGGCTAGCATTTGACTTATAACTTGCTGTTGTTGCTTTTAGCTTTCTTGTCCTGTTCATGTTAGTCTGTTCCTTTTCAATTGCCTTCACTGCTATGCTGTACCTTTTTAAAAATGCCTTGTTTTAAATGATATCGTAAACTGTTTGTGAGCCACCCTGGTGACCTCTAAGGGAATGAGTGAAAGAATGAATGAATGATTCCCTTGTTTCATTTAACACAATATTTGAGAATGCTTTGGCATCATTGGCATTCCTGTGGTACTGATGCCAGTCTGCAGGTGCATGGCATCTATGCCTATAGTACAATTCCACCCAAAATGAAAAACTTCTATAGTCACATTAATTTTAATAGGAGAGATGTGTGTGCTCAACGGCCCTACAGGGGCCAAAAAGTGCTTCACTTTGGGTTAATTGTGCACCCATTATGTATTGATTATCTGCATCTATCTGTGGCTTTCTTTTCCTATACATTAGCGAAGTCATTGAATATGCTCCAGAAATGCCACATCAATTAACAGGTTCACTATCTCATCCAATGTGATTTGTTGACTTGTGTAGATAAACCATATCTAACTCAGCCACCAAAATGGGCCAATTAAGGAACTCAGTCAAGGGCCAAATCTATCATGTGCCCAAAGGCACACACTGAATGCTGCTGGACAACTTCACCTTAAAAAGGCATTGATTCACATGCAGAAGAGAGAATGGGGAAACAAACTTGTAAGCACAGAAATGAAGACTGAGAAACTGAGATAACAGTCAAGGAAAGCAATGCAGAAATAGAGACATACACCCCGCAATAAAACGTTCAATGCTTTCTTTGCACCCATAGGAACTACATCCCACTTTAAAAAGTAGCCTCCCCTGTCTAAATGGGAGTCTTGATTAAATTCACAAACCATTCCTGTCTTTAATTAACTGGGCAAGGGTAGAATGCTTGTGTGATTGCCCATCATGTGAGCTGCGTGCTTGAAGAAAATGAAAGATGATCTAATTGTCTGGCATTGTCTGATGATTACTGCTCTCAGTAGGCCCCGGAGTACAGTATTTAGTGCCAGGCCTTCTCTGCATGTATACCTGAGCATAACGCTGAATAGACCTTTTGTTGCTTCATAAAGAACCATTTTATCCAGTACAATCGACAAGCTGATACAGAGCAAAGATTTATAACTGAATTTATAAATAATGAAGGTGGAAATGCGTGGGAGTGAAAACACTGGGGGGAAAATTACAATACAGGGTGTGAAGATTTTTATATACCATAGCTGGTGACTAGAATCAACTGGTAATCCTGCAGGGGTCAAAAGAATGGACCCCATAGTATCTCCATAGTAAGTTAAGCTGAATTTTGACATATGCTAGAATAAAAATCCACTGAAGGTGATGAGGATTGCAACAGTATAAGAGCTTGTGTTTTTTCAGCCTTTTTGAAGTTACCTGCTCAGATTATTTCCTTGGGTACATTATTCCAAAGCTCAGATGTGGATTTTTTAGTACCACTATCTCAGTCCTAAAGCAAGTTAATAAGGCAGTCTACCTTGGCAAGGCAAGGCACTGGAAGTCTCAAATCAGTGACTCTGGCAGTAAGTCCCAAGCCATGACCAGTGGTGTAGCTATAGATGCAAAGCACTAAGTTTTCAGGTAGACTCACTGCAGCCTTCAATGGGCCTCGCCCCTTTGGAGCCATTTCAGGAGGGGGAACTGCCTGGAATGGCTCCAAAGGGGAGGGGAGGGGCCCCTTGCATGCTGCAGAGAGGCTCCCTACAAAATTTAGTGTTTTGCACCCCCTACAGCAACACCACCGGCCATCATGATAATTCACAGAGAGAAAATCTGCCTGTTTAAGCTTTGCTGCTTCACACAACTCCAGTTCATTCTGGCATTTATCCCAACAAATGCGTATTTGTTATTTCCTGCTCCTCCTGAGCAGGAGGTCTGGCTCAGTTGGTAGAGCTGCCACCTTGTATGCCTGAAGATCTGAGGCTGCCAGTTCGAAACAACCGGAAGTACCCAAGAACTGACGATATACTGATGATATACTGATATACTGACCATCCGTGGCAGAGAGGAGTTGCCGTCAAGTGGAGCGTGGGAGGCGAAGGGCCAGAGAGAGGCCAGACCAGGAAGGAATCCAGCTGGAGTTCTATGAAAGACTAGAACTATTCAATTGTCAAAATCCCTACGGGGGTTTAGAACAGGCTGCCTATGTAAACCGCCTTGGATTAAAGTCTGAGGAGAGATTTGACAACCAAAGAAAGGCGGTATATAAATACCTGTATAAATATAAATAAATATATTTCTGAAGTATTTTAATTTCACTGACGGTTCTGTCAGTGGTTTATGTTGCCCATACAAGAAACTACTTCACAGCTGTAATTTTCAAAACACAAGCAACAGCAACAACTAGAAAAGCACAAAGTGCTGGCCCAGTCTACTACACAGAGAAAAGAAATTCAGTTTAGAGGAGGTTATTGCAGTTTGACTTTGGAACTGTAAAATCAGTCTACCTACGGCTTCATAATCTGCTAGCTCCAGCCTAGCTTTGTTCTGCATGGTCCTCTTGCACAGGTAGATAGCTAGAAATAGAAAAACAAGGAAAAGCACAATTAAGGGAAGCTATGTAACTGCTGTGTAAAAACAACTCACTCTGCTGCTGTGTATTTATGATTCAAATACAGGTGTGCGTCCCTTAGTGACCTACCGGCTTATGCCAGGATCGCATATGCAACAACCACGTGTCGTCATGTGGTCATCAGGTGCACACACCCCCAACCTCCAAATGCTCCCCTCACCTCCGGAGGGTTATCTGAGCCTCCCAGAGGCAGTGCATGTGCGGGTTCTGCCTCTGCAAGGTTCAGACTGAGAGAAATTGCACCTCTCACTTCCTCTGTGAAACTGGAAGTCCCGAAGGGTTCAGAATGCGTCAAGAGCCGCTTGACAACAGGGATCACAGTCCCGATAACTGGCACATGACTGTACAACCAAAATCAGACATGATGGCTCAGAAGTTAAAAATGTCAAATCAGTGGCATCACTAGGGGTTGCGCCACCCGGTGAGGGAGGCCAGTGCATCAGCCCCATGATGGACCTCCTCCCATACAGTGGGCAGGGCAATGACCTGCCTGGACTGTGGGCATGATGATGCTCCATTACCCCACCCTTGCTGATTTTTTTGTTTTTTGGCTATAACCTTTGATAGAATAGAGATATTTCAATGTAGTTTGTTCCATTGTATTTTGCATGAAAATACACATCAGATGATATATACCATGGTGGTGTTATTCAAAAATACCAACATTTAAAAATTTTTGGCTAGTTGTGGTGTAAACTCCATGCCCATCACCTTATGCAGCTTGCACCCCCTAGCGACGCCACTGTGTCAAATCACATTTTTCTGTGGAGAGGACAGAGTTATCTCCAGATTGGACTCTGACCAAGAGAACAGGATTTCTCTAACCGTGAAAAGGCTGCTTTTGTGCAGGATCAAATCTTTCTCAATGTGATGCACCTATATTGCCTGACTGCCAGGGGCTTTGTAACTGTGGAGAAGGTAATATACGACCCAAGTCCGCCATGAGGGAATTTCCACCACTGGAAACATGTAGTGGGAAGCAACTACTTCTGGGTAGCAGGGAGGGACTATATTTGTAGAACGGCCTAGGCACATGTTACATTCTCCATGCAAATTTAATTCAGTAAAAAGGTCAGAATACATCGCATGCAGGAACATTTCTACAGTAAGAATGACCCATTTGGGATGGTTTTATGTGATTGTGTTCTGGCTATGAATATTTCCCTAATGGGAGAAGGTGGCCAAGAGGCTATTTGGTAGCCCAGATTGGTAGCCAGATTTGGTAGCTCAGTAAACAGCTTGCACTCTTTACTGACTGGCTAGATCTTTGCAGGCATAACTCAGCAGAAACAGCTAGCCAATGAACACATGGTCCTAAAAAGTGGACATGGGCTTTCTTTCATGTCTGAAACAATGTCTTGCAGGAAGAAAAAAGGCATTAGACATTTAACAGACTTTTCTTTATTTCAGAAGTTGGTGCTTCCCACAAAGCTTGACAAGAAGTAAAAGAAAAATAATCTCTTGATTGGCTGATCTGACACCACCAGCTTCAGAGGTGAGCTGAATATCAAATAGGACTTTGAAAAGTCATGTCCGAGTATCGCATCAAATATCGCCTCTCATTTGAACCTGCCACCACGAGAATATGTGCTGATTGTACTCATTGTTCTAATCCAGTTTTGATCATTCTGTTTCAAATAATTTTTCTAGGAAGGAATGGGATGTGCATTTCAGAGGTGCCTTATAAAGACAGTCAATGAAATAGATCTTGTGACATAATTTATTTTTTATGCATTATTTATTTTATAAATAGGAAGATAACCATGTTTTGTAGCCACTGTTATTTTCTTTTTACATTTGAAATGATGATAGCCTTGCTCAGGACATTCACATCTGAGGTGGATCTTGAACCCAAGTCTCTCACACCTAAATACAAAACTGAACTACTATCATAGCTTCCGTTCTTGGTTCTTGACAGTGGTTCCTCCCATCGTGCACAGTTGGAAGGTTGGGTTACTGACCGATATGATACTAGTGTCTAAAATTTGCATTTCAGGCATTCATGAACATACAGTCATTTCTATCAACAGTTTCATCTGGAAGTGAAGTTTACAGAGAACATTTAAGTGATATCTGTTCTTTCCATGGTCTTATATGATTGAGGGCCCAATCCAGAAGTGGAGATGGATCGGCGCATGTCCTTTGCGCTGGCCCAACTGTATCACAAAAGTGCCGTAAAGAGAGCAGGGAAGCCGGTGCATGGATGTGCACTGGCCTCTGGAAGCTGACCAAAGCCCCATTGGGCTGGCACAAAGGTAAGCCCACAGTGGCTGAGTCAGGTTGGCGTGTGGGTCAGGGGGAGCATGGAAAAGAGGCATTTAAGGGTGGGCAGAGGGCAGGCGGCTTGTGGGCCCACGGGCGAGCGGCAGATGACTAGGGGGTGGGGCCACTATTAAGGTCCCAGCTTTATTCTGGCTTTATTTGGTTGTCTGTGTTTGTGGCCTCATTATGACTAAATGAGCAGCTAGAACTGTAAGACAAACATTGATAACAACAATGCACAACAGATTTTTTTTTTGGCCTATGAAGATGAGCCTAGGAAACATAATACTAACCCCAGAACAATATATTTTTTTTTTTTCAAGTTGTAGGTAGCAAATGGGCACAAACAAGTATTCTGACAATATGCTGGCAACAAAGATCCATTTTCAAAACTTGGTTCTTTATTAAATTTTGCAGATTCCCCCAATTCCCCAGTGTGCAACATACTGCACACTGTTATGAGAATGCCAACTTCCATATGACTTGCCCCACTCCCCAAAACAGCAATCCTATATACACTTATCCAGGAGTAAGTCTCATTAAACACAATGGGACTTCTGAGTACGCATGAATGGGATTGCACTGTAAGATCATTTGAAAGGTGCATCTTGCTGCATGTACATCTTTGTAGTTAGACTAGAATGATAAAGTAGCAGGATCTTTTTTGTGGTGGTACCTCTTGTGAAGCTCTCGCTCAGGTGAGGTCTGTCAACTTCAGACTCCATGGTTTTTACAGAATCTGAAAATGCTTTTATTTTACTAGGCTTGACAGGCTGATTTTATTCGCTGTTGCTGTCATTTCTGCTGCTTTGGCTGCTGACTGCTTAACATGCTTGTATGTTTCTCATGTTGATTCAGGCAATTATTGCGTTTTAGTATATATTGCTTATTTAATTGTGAGCTGCCTCCCGTGGATTTTGGGAAAATGGCAGGATATCCATTTTAAAATTAAATTTAGAAAATGGCACAACCTAGTCCAAGTTAAGTGCCATAATGTCCATTGATTTTTTAATGAGGGTAAAGAACATCGCATACATAAATACCTCTGACTAGAATCAATGGAACTGAAAAGTGCCTAAATGCCTCGATTATGCCCTTAATAAATTGATTATTTCTTACATGGGGAAGGCAGGCATTAATTTATCATTATCATAGTTTTTTTATTGGTTAGGGCAATTTAATAATGGTTCAATAAGAGATTAAAAATGATTAAGGATTGTGACTACCATGATGATTGCACTTCTATCAGTGATTACAAATCTCACATTGTGTGGCGAACTTCAGTGATTACAAATCCCACAGACATATATAAACATCGTGTGGTGAAATGAAGGGAGAAAGAAAAGGGTTTTTGTGGTCATAAATTGCTTTGATCAACCCATAAAAGAAACACTTCCAAAAGCCCTTATTTTATGTGCACAGAAATACTCATTTCCTTTGCCAATACCACAGCTGAATGGAAAAATTGATTTTATCATTTCAGCACAAGAAGAGTGTAGCTGTAGAAGACAGCAACAATAAATAGAGACAGCTAAAGATAACAATGCTCACATATTCCCTTTATGCATTAGTACTCAGCTGTTGAGACGTTTAATAGAGAATACTGCAGTTTATTAGCTCATAAAACACTGTTATTTCTTTTCCAATGCCAGACACCAGCCGCTAATATAAGCTTATCACTCCTCTTTTTTATGATGCATATCACTGAAACTCCATCTTCATTTACTATTGTTAGGGAATTTCTAATTTCAGGTAGGTACCAGTTTATCGATTAACCTGACTATATACGACTCCCCAGACTATATCATCAATTATTGTACAACAGACCACAGAGCCTGACCTTTACACAAAAAGAATCTTAATGTTCTCAAGATGGCAATACTCCTGGAACAATATTTTCTTTAGTGGATTAGGAGAAAGGTGAGTGGAGGGTGGGGAGGAGGTGTAGCAGGGGAAGGAGAGGGGCGGGAGGGGACAAGACTGGCAGAGCTCAGCTCTACCAGATCCTGAGCCCTGTGTTGGATCATGCGGTCTGACACAGGACTTTCCGATTCTGTGGTGGCTCAAGAGCCGCAGCAGAATCAAGTAGCCCCATTGCAGGGCTACTTCCTTAACTCGGGGGAAGGGGACAAAATGCACAACTCGGCAGCCCCCCACACCAGGCGGCTCATGAATGGGGTACCTGGCAGATATGCGGAAATAAGGTGGCATTTTGCACTGTTCTGTCTACAGTTGTCCAAACACACACAGAAGAAACTGTGCAAAAGAGAGGCCCTGACAATTATGTGTACGACATTTTGTGTGTTGTGCAAAGTGTTACTCAAGCCAAGTCAGGATTCCGCTCAGATTCCTGTGTGCAAGAAGAACCTTTATCACTTCTGCATGTACAGGTGGAAAAACAGCAACTTAGAATATAACTCTTTGAAGACAGAACATCCATTCACACACACACACACACACACACACACACACACACACACACTGCTTTGAGAAACTTGTTTCTCACACACGGAACAGAAATGAAAAGTAGAACAGCACATCCATAAGCAGTTGTGGACCTCCCATTATGTTCTATGGGGCAAATGCCTTGGGTGCGGGCCTTTAGGACCCTGCGGAAGCCTCTCTGAGGCTCCTGATGGGGTCAGAAACTGTGCTTCTGGTTTCCCGAAACCACAGTTTATAGCATCAGGGAACCTCAGAAAGGCTTTCCCAATGCAGCCTTGGGTCACGTGAGGCTCCATGAGCCTCAGGTGAGTAAGGGGGTGGGGCGGATTTGCACATGGGGGCGGCAACAGCCTATGGAGGGCGCCATCGTGGACCTTTGCCCCAGGACGCAGGGCTGGGGAGGTCCGTCACTGTCCATATGGCCAACTGAAGTGGTCACTACAGGCAGCAAGCTGGTAGAGGGCTCCCGTTCTCTGTCTGCCAACCTGCCTCTGCTGCTGCTCTTCCTCTTTCCATTCCCGGGATTGGAAAAGGAAGAGGAAGATGGAGAGGAAGAGCAGGAGAGTGCTGAGCTAGTACAGTGGAGTCTGGCAGAGTCTGGCACGCCATTACGTAAATGGAGCAACATTTGGCATCCACCTCAGGTGTCAGGAGATCCTGAGCTGGACTGACAAGAGTGATTCATCATTAAATGTAACCACATTACAACATATAATCAATTCAATGTACATAAAAACCAACACAATATCATGCCCACTTCATTAGCAGATTAGCAATCAAAATATTATTTCTTTTAGAACACACAACGGTAAAAGCTGACCCACTCCAAATTCTCACCATAGTCTGTGTTTTCCGGTTCCCAACAATTTGAAGGCCAAAAGTATGGAGCCTGAAAAACAGTAAATTACATTCAGGGTACAGAAGATGATGATGATTCTCATGTTTTTAGCTTGTCGTGTATTGCTTTTTACTTGTCACCATCTACGGTTTTTCAGAATTATTATATTACTTGCTGAGCTGGTTTTAAATGATTGTGACTGCAATCCTAACCAACTTTCCAGCACTGACATAAGGGCAAAGCAACTCCGAGGTAAGGGAACAAACACTGCCTTACCTTGAGGAGGCCTCCATGATTGCCCCACAACTGCTGGATGCCAAAACATTTGAAACGGAAACATTTGAGAACTGCTGCGTTAGAGCAAGAGCACCTTCGAATTCAGAAGGCTACTTGGCCCTTCTGTAATTCAAGCAAACAATTTTCTTACCTGAAAGCGATAGAAAGTCCCATCATCCTTCAAGGTAAGTACATGATCCGAGATTGGAAAAATATACCCCTGTGCTGCTATGAGACTTCCCAAGTGTATTGCTTCAGCTGTGTGTATATATATATATATAAAAAAGAAGAAGAAGTATGTCAAACACGCATTACAGAAATCGTCAGCTTCCAAGACTAGCATGGCAGGACCTTGCAGGTTGACTGGATGATCCCCAGCCACGATACAAGTGGCAAGCTCGAGGAACAGGATGATTTGAGGATGGCATTGCTTTGTGTTCCTCTACCAACCAGTTTCAGTGATCGTGAGGGCACCCCTTCATTACCCACCCTTCTTATTGTTCTGGTTGGATATCAAACACTATCTCATGTCCATATAATATTGCACTTGTATAACTTTGCCTGAATGAAATGTTTATATTCAACTATTTTAAAAACCTTCATTTTAAAATTTGCACCTATCATGGTGCTTACGATTTTCCCCGATGCTCCAGAAAGCGTGGAAGGTTGAAATTAAGGCAGTCACCTTAATTTCCATGCCACGTAAAGAGAGAAGCCTTGGTACAGTCTTGCATATTGGGCTGAATTTAAAGTTAGACTCCACATAGCACAGTTTGCCTCGGTCTTTCAGCTTGGGAATGGGCTGGAGTGGGAGGCATCCAGACAGAAATTCAACAGGGAAAGCTTCCCCAAACACTTGCTAGAGATACACTTGATGGATGTCTGCCTGGTACATTCCCGCAAGGCACTGTGGTTCTCCAAAATGCTAAGTACTAATATAATAAATGTCCAGGAAGAAATTCTAAGGATTAGCATCCACAATCACCTGTCACATTTTTGCAGCATGTGATATTAGAAGCCATGTACAAAACAAAGCCCAAAGTGTGCATTCCTTGGAGTTGGATGAGCAAATTACCTGGGTCCTCCACAGTGAGATTCTTCATGAGCCACTGAACTATATCAGCTCCTACAGAAACAGAAAATTAAAAAGTATTACATTATACTTTTACATGTATTATACATAACATAATATTAAGAAAGGATTGAATTGAGCAATCGATACCACCAGTGGCACATGAAAAGTGGGGATACAATCAGTCACTGGTGTACCTAGGGAGGTCAAGAGGGAAAAATAGCCCAGGACACCATGCCTGCAGATGTGCCACCACCATCCTTGCCCCCTGCCCCCCATTTCTTCAAAGTGAAAGAAGCTACAGCACTACCAGCTGCTTTTGCTTTTATAAAATGTGATTCTGTGCCAATCCGATGGCCGCCCCCTTCTTCCCCTTTAAAAAAGAGGGGAAGAAGGAGGAAAAAGGGGTGGCCCAGAGTGGCATAGAATTGCACTGATAGTGGCTGCAAGCTTGTAGTGATTCCATATTCCACGCTGCTCTGGTCCTCCCCCTCCTGCGAGCTCACAGCCACTATCAGCACAGTTCTGGAAATACAGATGTGCCCCCTTATCCGCGGGGGTTCTGTCCTGGAACCCCCCGCGGATACCTGAAACCATGGATACAGGTGAAAACCAGTCGCTGTGATTCCAAAGGGGCTGCCCCCTCTCCTGAAGTTGCTTTTTTTTTTAAGCTTTAGAGCTCAGTTTGAGCTCAGCAGAGGCTGGGGATAGACATCCCCAGCCACTGCTGAACTCAGAGGCCCCTACGGAGGCGATGTGCCCAAGAATTTGTTTTCAGGACCAGAACCAAACTTGGAATCGCTTCACCCCAAAACTCTTTTCTGGCTACCCCCCTTGCCCCAAGTTTTTTTTGTTACAGCAGCCTCCTTTAGGAAAACTCCCATTGTTTTAATAACAGCAACCATAAAGAGGCTTCTTTGTTTAAGAAGTCAGAAATGGGAGTCAGAAACCCCAATGTTGAAAACCCAGAGGTCTTCCAGTGCATTCTGCTCCACCTTCCACTCACCCTTTTCTACAGGGCTGCCTGTATCTTGGGAACAGAAGGATTAGATGACAATTCGGTCAAAAGGCAATTTCTGATCAATAGCCTCTACAGTAGGAATGTGGGATTCAAGAGCAATTCCACCCTCTTTCATCAAGCGCTCTAGTGAACAGGGCTTCAACTCTGCATCACAGTGGGCAGGTTAGGTGTCTTGGCTGATGTACCTCAACAGTGCCAGAATTAGAGCCACTTTCTTTGTGCAGACTTGATGTGCCTTGCCCTGGTGTTGCTGAGTTCCATTCTCTCATCCTCTTTTCTGAAAGCCGTTAGTTTCTATCTACAGTGTTTGTGGCGGGGGGGGGGGAGAAAAATACAAGGGTGCCTTTCTCCTCCCACAGGAACTGGTTCAGGTTCCTTCATGTTTAGGGCCACAGCCACCAAGGTACTTAGGAAAAAGTACTTAGGTACCTTCCAAAACAATGTGGAGGTTTTGAGAATTGCAAAGCTTTGTCAAAAATAAGCACACAAACACAGGGGAAGATCGGTCTTCTCCTGGGCCATTTTTAAAAGGCCAAAGGATTCCCAAGAGCTGCCAAGGGAAGAGAACATATTTTTACAGTGACTCCCCAGCTTCCTCAAGCCTGACAGATTACCTTTCTGCTGACTTTGCCAGACCATTAATTATCACCTGCCAAAAATGATTACTTACCCTTAGGATAATGACAAGTTTTTCCTACCCCTGTTAATTAGTGTCACTGCTAATACTCATATGTCTGATCAGCATTCATCAAGAAAACATTCACATCCTTGCAGCTCTATCCCCAAGTGCCATTAATCTAACTAGGTATTTTTTTAAAAACTATTCTGGTTGCGTCATATGGCATCCTTTTATTCAGGGACATTTTCTGAAAACTGCTGAACAAGCATGCTTTCTGCAATTTGTCAGGGGTTGATTAATGCCCAGATTCCCATCAGCATGAATCAGTAATTAAATTCTTCAGAGATTTCAACCTCCTTAGAACTTATCCACCAGGACAAAGGTTCCCAAGGAGTTCTCCTAAAGCATCACGATCCCTTCTAGAATTTCTGCCCTCTCCCCCAGTATGTGTTGTTTAATATCCCTAGTTGTGGTGCTCTTCTTAACCATGCAGGAAAGCAACAGAAGCATTAGCCTTCAGTGGTAAACGGAAGCCAGTGAAATGTAGAAGAGAGAAGAAGTGGAAGAACTGGTGTCTATGTCAAACACAGAGATTATCGCTATCAGATCTTCAAAGCGTATAGACCAGAGGTTCCCAAACTGTGGGTCGGGACCCACCTGTGGATCGCAACCTAATTTTTGGTGGGTCATCAAAGGGTGATGGAAAAATCAGAAAACTAAGGGCCCAATCCTATCCAATTTTCCAGTGCCAGTGCAGTTGTGCTCCTTAAGGTATGGGAACATTTGTTCCCTTACTGTGGAGCTGCATTGCAGCTGCACCGGTACTGGAAAATTGGATACGATTGGGCCCTTATTGTCTCAATCTCTTAGGCTATTCAACAATCAGATGCTGTAGCTGCTAATTACCCTGTAAAGAGCTGAGCTCCTGCAGTTTGCAAGATAGCTGCTAACTGCCCTGCAAGGCGCCAAGCTCCTTGCAAACACGTCCAAATATAGGGAGATACATGTTTGAGAGTCTCTTTCCGGTTATTATTACTTACAAATAAATACATATTATTTCTTACTAGATTTCCTTTTTTTAAAGTTTTGTAAAGGTGGGTCTTGACAGAGTATCATTTTAAAAAATGGGTCCTGGTGCTAAAATGTTTGGGAACCACTGGGATAGACTAAAGAAGTAGGGATTACAAGGCAAGCTTTCCTCTAATCTATGCACATTCACTCCACTGTCGGGGGGGGGGGCAGAGAGAGGCAACAGGGGTCCTGCTTGTCCTGTTTGAAGATGTTATCATCTGTCTCTAAACTTAGGAAGTTTAGTCACATATATTTTGGAATTGAGTACAGTCCATTTGGTTTGTTCAACACACAAACATATAAGGCTGCCTAGCTAGATTACTGGTCCTGCTTTTGGGTTCTTAGGGGCAATCTAAAATGCAGAAATTAAACTGGTCAAGTGTAGTATCCTAAGTTGTTCCATGAGTGGAACAACTTCAATTTGCAGAAGGTGCATGTATTATATTCACAGGCATCTGGTCGTAGAGCGTCCCAAATGCTCAGAATCAGATTTTCTGGGGTTTTGGGAGGCAGCAAGGGAAGAGGGGATTGGTAAGAGTCATGCTTCTCCCCTTGGGCAACCAGAAGTTCTTCCATCCTCAGAACAACTTATGATACAACTAAAAAAAAAAATGCATCAGCTGAATGGCTTTCCCCGTCACACTGAACTGTATCCTAAGATGTTGTTGCATGAATGGAAGAACTTTTGGTGTGCGTCAAGCTGCTATTCATCAGTACAGTAGGGTCAGTAGCCAAGTTGGTAATTGTAACTGCTCGTCTGCCCAACACAATACAATGAGGTACCAATGGATGTATCGCTTGTTCCTTCCCTATTGGACCAGCCATTGTCGATATTGCAAGCACCTATCCTTTCCAAAAGTAACAGGGGAAGTTAGATAAAACGGACAAAACCATGAATCTGATCAGTACCTGTAAAAGTTGCCCATTCATCTACCTGAGTATTGGAGAGACAGAATAACAGCTCTATATTTCCAACTACTTCCTCTTTTATATATTAGGTCCCACTGTTCCTATTGTGGGACCTACTGTTTTCAGAAGACAAAACTGTTGATCAAAATAGACAAATAGCAAGACAGTCAAGGAATAGGCAGGAAAGAAAAAATAAAATGGAAAGTTCAAGCCTGAGAGACTGTAAGACATACAAACATAATGGATTTGAATCACCACAGTGAGATTTACTGCTGTTAACCTCCATCTAGCATGATCCTCCACTTTCAGGAAGAGTGAGCTATAAGACAAGCTTGACAAGAGATCAGCTAAGCCTGCCTGGGTCCAGCTGTCTCCCCACTGTGGACGAATAATAGTTGAGACCAAAAGAATGAAATAATCCACACTTAAAACAGTACACAGAAAGAGTTTGAGAATATTACTGCAAACATCAGAACATACACGGTTCTGGCCAATGCATCTGGAAAACCGAAGGGTTGGTTTATTCTTAGCCAACTACATTTCATTGGAAAGCCAAGCCCCCCCCCCACCTGTGCCATGCAAAAGAACTGCATGGACAGATGAATAGTAGCTCAGTGGCAGACAGGGGTGGATTGAGGGGGGGTGTGGGTGCATGCCACCCAAAAAGCTGTCTGCCAGCAGGGAAGGGCATCTACCAGACTGGGGAGCAAAATCGGGCTTCAGGGGAATGCCCACTGGGTGGGGCGCTGGTGAGATTGGTTGGAATGGGAGCCCAGGTCTACCCAGCTGGTAGATCTGGGCTCCAAATCCAGGTGGGAGTCCAGGTCTACCTGCTGGGTAGACCTGGGTTCTCGCCTGGACTGGGAGTCCAGATCTACCCTCTGGATAGACCTGGGCTCCTGATTTAACTTGCAGCCTCTGTGGCCAAGGTTTGGTGGGCAGGTAGACCTGGGGTCCCACCTGGCCTTGGAGCCCAGATCTAACGGCTTGGTAGGCCTGGGCTCCCACTCCAGCCAATGGCTTAAATTCCAGCCAGGAGCCCACGTGTACCTGCCCACCAAACCTTGGCCACAGAGGTTGCAAATTAAATCAGGAGCCCAGGTCTACCTGCCTAGTTGACCTGGGCTCTGGAGTTGGTAGTGATCATGGCCCTCCAACACAAACACTGGACATGCCCCTGATAGCAAAGCACATGCAAAAGGTGCCAGGATCATTATGGAATGGGTGGAACATTGGGATGGGTGGGGGAAGTGTTTAAAGGGAACACCGAAAAACACACAGCCCAGCAGCAATCCCGTTTTCTTGCGTGGAGCCGCAGCAGGCTTTTTAAAGGAAATGACTTGAGACTCAGGTCTTTTTGAGTCGCGAAAATGCTCCGGCCAACTTGTAAAGTGTCCCCGTTTTGACTCGCTTTTGAGTCGAGTTGGAGATTTGGGACTCGACTCAAGTCAGGACACACCTGACTTGCCCATCCCTGGTTATAATAAGCTTTTTTTTTTTCTTACAACACTCCGCAGGGACAGCATTGGGAATTTATTTATTTATTTATACTCAGCCTTTCTCCCCAAAGAGACCCAAGGCGGCAGATGACTGAGATTGTGCTGCTGTCTTAGACAGTCACTGCTGGTCAAATAGACAAGTCTGAGCTAGATATACTGACTGTCAGACTTGCTGCCCAATCCTATACCCCCAACATTGGTGCCAATGCATCCGCATACTGGAATGTGGGTGGCATCCCATGGTGGGGGAGGGGCACGAGATCAGACAGTCAACAGGAGGAAAGTAAAATATTTTGAGGCCTCTTCAAACCTATGCCAGCCATTTTATTGGCATAAGTCTGAGGAGAGAAAAAAGGCGGGGCAGTCTGGGAAAGCAAGAATAGGATCCTGGTGCAAGTTGGTATGAACCCCTCCCTGGAACTCCCCCTACCCTGCCCCCCCGGCCACAATATGCCTCCAATGCTAACTTACCAGTATAGGCGGAGGTTTGGAGTGCCACTGCTGTGCACACCGTACCACTAGGTACGGGCAACTGCCCAGAAGTGTGCAAAGGTGGCCTGGCTTTCATGCTGCCATAAAGGGCCTTGTACTGCTGGAACACTAGTTCCTGCCACCCGAGGCCTCTATAGGATTGGGGTCTTAGTAGCACTTTTCAGATCTTCAAAGGGCGTAGACTGCAAGGGGTAGAAATTACAAAGACAGGCCCTTACCCTGGTCTATGCACACTCACTCCACAGTCTGAACAGATTCTGCATATGTACCAACTGTATGAATATAGGCTTGCCCATGTAATGAGGGACCCTGCTTTTCTGCAGAATGAGTATTTCCTGCAAGAAATACTCTCTCTTCCTGCTGGGAAGGAGATCCAGTAAACTTACCCAGGTGGAGAATTTTGAAGAGTTGAAGAGCTTGCCTCTCCTTTGAAGTGGGGTTTTCAATTCTTCCCCAACCCTAAACTGAAATTTGCCAATGTTCCTAAAGAAATGTCAAAATCCTAGGATTCTAATCAGTATTCTGGTTGTCCGTTACAACCGTTTAGTCACCTAGAATAAACAGAATTATTGGCCCAGGTGTAATGGGCTTGGGCTTAAAAGCAACCAATCACATTTGAGAATTGGATTCCTGAAAGCAATTAGAGAGGAATTGGCTGACTGCTGACAGTGGAACCTGTGCATAAACATGCCTTGACCACAGCTTTGCCATTCACCAATGCTGAAGTGTGCCTAAGCCTCTGTTTTGCTCCCCCTGCCCAGAATGACTCTGAAGGGAGGGGCCGCTTGCATGCCACGGGGGAGAATCCCTGCAAACCTTAGTGCTTTGCACCCCCTCTTCCTAGGCTGCTACCCTACATACATTCAGATTGTTACAGGTACAAACTGTACTATATGCCTCACTTATATAAAAGTCCCAAAAGACATTGTGAACTTCCCTGCATCTGGCCTGGATGCCTTTAAAAGGGGATTGGACTAGTTTCTGGAGGAAAAATCCATTAAGGGTTACAAGCCATGATGTGTATGTGCAACCCCCTGATTTTAGAAATGGGTTATGTCAGACTGCCAGATGCAAGGGAGGGCACCAGAATGAGGTGTCTTGTTATCTGGTGTGCTCCCTGGGGCATTTGGTGTGCCGCTGTGAGATACAGGAAGCTGGACTAGATGGGCCTATGGCCTGATCCAGTGGGGCTGTTCTTATGTTCTTATGCCTTTCATATGCTAAGAGCCGAGCTTTACTGATTGCTTTTGAAAGCAGCATGTGGCCATTAGAGGGCACCCCAAATACACACAGAATCTGCTTGATTGGGTCCCGCATAACCCCATGAAAGCAGAGCACAGTACCTAGCAATGGCACCAGCAAAACCTGAGTTACTGGCCTTCTTTGAGAGATATCAAAGCAAATTAATTAATTAAATCTATTAATTACATAAATTAATATTTCATGCTCTGTGAGCAGCAGATGAGTCCCATCTCAGATGAATACCATACCTGATTTGATTTGCAGATGTGATGGCAACTAGCATCCCCCCCCCACTGGTTGTATCAGTGCCGGCTCAAGACATTTTGTTGCGTGAAGCAGATCGCCAAATGGCACCCCATTTTCTTCTCCACATTTCTCTTTCCTTAAAACCACACATTCACTTCTTTCAAATCTCTCCCCCTTCCTTGTCTTCTTTTGAATCATTCACCGTCCCCTTTGGGATGGTGTAAAAGCAAGTGCAACTGATGCTCCTAAATGCGCTACCTGAAGTGCCCCCCTCTCTCTGCTTCATGGCAGGTCTGGATAGAATACTGTGAGGGACCCCTCCCTCCCTGGAAATGACTGAGAAAACTAGTTGGGTTTGGGTAGCTTTTTCCCCTCTCTGCAGCGCCTCTTCTGTAGTCATTTGAGTCACTCCCAGTGAACTTCTACTGATGCTGTTCTGATCCACTTGGGAGGCTAAAGAAGGAGAGAAAGAGAGGTAGTTGGGGAAGAAAGGAAGAGATTGGTCAGGGCAATGATTCCCCTCTTCGTCCTCCCCTACAGAGAAGGCACTTTCCTTCTCACTGGGTTTTTTATTTTCAGATTCTCTGGAATGCTCTGGATCTAGAGTGATAACCCTCGACAGGAAGGTAAGGAGATGGGGAGTCGCTCTACCATTCATTAATGGCTGTCTATTGCTGTGTGCACAGTGTAAAGGACAGCACTGGGCTACCCCCAATTTGCTAAAGTGACCATTGCAGCCTGCTAGATGGAGATGCAGGTGGAGAATATCCTGCCTTTTTTTCCTCTCATCTTCTGAAATTACTCTTTTCGCAACTTCTAGTTTGGGCAGGGAGCATTAAGAATAGCATTGCCCCACACCTACCCCATCAAGGGTCGAGGCATAGCCAATGCAATGTCTAGGCCTTTCCCAAGTCAGCTGCGAAAATGAATACCTTCAGCACTCTTTGAGTGTGACAGTTAAGACAAACTGTGAGGGCCTGGTTATTCTATGTATAGATGGCACTTATGCTTTTTAAGTGATCCAGCAGATCGCCCTGTAATGCCCTGTTGTGCCACAATGCTTTATACCAGTTTCTTGTAATACATATGTAAATAACTGCTCTTGTCAGCATGAAAAATCCCAGTATTTCCATCTGAAAGTGCAGTAATTGCTTCAGTCTCACTATCAGCATGTGGTAATTGCTCTGTTTGCTGCCAGCAAGATGCATCAAGAGAGAAAGAGCAGCATGGAATATACATGAGCAGCCCTGAGTGCTCCCTTTATTTTATACATGTTGTGCCTTGTGTGTACAGTAACACTACTATCTGTGCCCTACCCAGAAGGAGGCAGTGCACTGGTATTAAATGATGGTGCAGACATCTGAAACGTGGCTTTCAGAATCCAAACTCTTCATTCTGCAATAAGATGAGTTCATGACTTCCTGAATTTGGGAACAGCTTGCAATTGTGTGCCACAGCCCTTCCTGGACAATAGAATATTTGTGTCCTGGATAACTGTATCCTGGTCAAATGTGTCCTGATAATTGGCATCTCGGGACATTTGTGTCTGGTTCTTGTTGTGTCCTAGTTATTTCTATCCCAATATAACTGGCCAACAAACCCCATTTTATTTACCCTAAGCTTCTTATCCCAGCCCTAACCCTACATTTGCATTTAAAAAACAAAAAAGTATGCCTAATACAAATATTAAAAGGTGTTTGAAAACTATGTTATTTATTTTACTTGGAAGTAAGCACATTGTGTGCAGTAAAACTTAAGCTACGTATAATACTATCTTACTCACCAGAAACAAACACCTCCATAAATATTTATTGATTTATTACATTTATACAGGTCTTGTCTTGTTATCAGCTGGGGTTCTGTTACAGAACACTTAGTGGATTAAAAAAAAATAATCAGTGGATAAAAAAAACAGTGGAAAATAGATTTAAAAACCCACTTGAAGGTTTATTGCACATCTATTGTTCCTAATAAGGTCATGTCTCAACATTCACAGGGGTTTGATTCTGGGTCTCCCTGCTGACACCATAAAATGTGTTAAATCAAAGCAATTTTAAAAACATTAAAAAGTGCATCCCTTTACAACTGTGGTTTAAAAACAGTTTTTCTCGCTATTTTAGAGAGGCAATCAGCAATTAGAAATGCAAAGGACCCCCTGCCTTTGCCTGGCTTAGCTGAAGAATGGAATGAACGCTTATATGACTGTCTCTCTACAACAGTAAGAAAAGAAAGCAGTTTTATAAACTGATTTTAAAGAGATACATTTTTCCCCTTCTCCAGGGATCAGCATGTTCCTTCTCATTTGCAGTGACCATTCAGGCTGAGTCAAATCCATGTATTAAAAAATTCATGTATAACAAGGTTGGACCTGTATACTGCTTTTCTGAAAACCCAAAGTGGTGTACAACAGAAAAAAACACATAAAAATAAAACATTAAAATTCAATTGTTAAAATAAGATAATAAAAAACTGATTAAAACAATTTAAAAGATACCAATAGAAGAGAAGATTAAAATATCAGCAGCATAATAGTGTACAAGGGGGCCCTAAGAAGTGCCTCCCTCCCCAAAGGCCAGGCCAAATAGGTGGGTCTTCAAACCCCACCGGAAATATAAATATATCAGAGACACAAATGTCTGGGGCACAGAAAGAAGGGACGCAAATGTCCAGTACTGGGCCGCATTTGACCAGGGCACAGTTGTCCAGGATGCAATGGTTCTGTCACTTCTTTCCCGCCAGTCCTCCCTTTCCCAGATCTTACCCTCGCCAACAATAGGGAGGGTTAATACGGAGGTCTTCCACCACAGTTTATGCACTGCTAGGTTATTCCCAGTAAGTTCAAAATTGCTGTTGGGAACTCTGTTTCCAAAGCACCCCAATATCTCATGGTTCAACCTATTGCTAGACACGGGAAGAGCAGCGGGTGCTGGGAGCTAGCTTCCTTGGACTTGGTGGCTTTTCCAATTTCTCTCAGCAAAGGCTTCAACAGACCACAGGTTTTCTCAGGAATTCTCCATGTGAGACATGTGGCTGCCAATTCTTCCTGTAGGACACACAGCAGACCTACCAAATCTTATGATAACACAAGTCATGAAAAAGAGGCATTTCTCCTTAGAGCCCCATCCTTTTTTTGAATTGCCATACCACACCCGGCCCATCCAATGAAGCCAGCGATGTGTTGCATAGAGCAATGGGTTGGGGGGAGTGACAGACTCAGTGTCCTTTTCTGTTGCCACCTCTCTCAAGACTGCTGTGGATGGAATCACTCTGATCAGCTTCCCTACCCACTCCTCTCACTCCTTCTTCATATGGTCCCTTAAAAAAAATCAGGAAGCGTAGAATACACCAGTAGTATTTCCACTGTGTTTCTCACTTCTTGTTTTGTTTAAAGAGACCGTGTGAGGAAGGGGTAAATTAAGGGGTGGATGGCTGGATTGCCACCTTCCACATTTTTGTTTTTTGGAGGGGTGAACAGAAGTGGCAGTTATGCCCACTTCAAGTAGCGTGTGGGCTCAGGCTGGGCCCATGACATACTCTTGGTTTGTTTTGTTAATACAAGTTGACCTGCCTATATTTTCTAATCTGCATCTATAATGCAGCAGTTGTTCTTGTTCCTAATGAATACTAATCATTCTGAATTTTTTGGACCACTTTATCCATGGATTTGGAACCCAGTGATTTCACTATCTGCAGGTCCCAAACCCATGGGGTCAACCCCACATGGACCCTCCAGAATCAACTGGAGCTGTGCTCTGGTCACCTCTGGAGGGTGTTCTGAGGTCCAGAGAGGCCCTGGGATGGAACCCCCAAAGATGACTTGAACCCACCTGTACTTGTAGATTTCTTTTTGGACCCATCAGGGTTAAGAAGGACAGAGAGCTTTCCAGCAAAGACTTATCTACAGAATCAAAAACTCCCTCAATAAGGCAAATGCAGAATGGTGAGACTGATCAGCACAGCACCAGAATTGGATTCTATTTTTACTAGATCATTCAGTACGACTTTTGGAGTTCGCTTTTTTGCATGGCTTACAGATTTCATTATAATTTTTATAACAACATTATTCTTTGGCAGAGATATATTTTGTTCATATGTATACAATTGCTACATATACTCATGTTTTGTGATTGTTTTTGTTATCACTGGAATAACATGGGGGGGTAATCCCTTTCCCTTTTTCTTTTTGCACAGCAATGTGATGGAATTGTCAAATCTTGATTTATGTAACTTCATCTCATTGCTCTCAGGAATCCATCCCTTGTGAGAGCAAAGCTATGTCTCTGGAAGCCACAAGAATAAGCTGCTAATTGGAAAGATTCTCACAGAGGCACCTGTCTTATCAGTTCTTGCCTATCAGGCTGTCCTAAGTGCTTGAGCCAGGCAGCTGGCCACTACTTACAAACTGGCCTCAGCTGTGTGTTTCAGAAGGGAGGGGCAATTTGCTGATGGACAGGCTTGAGGTCATTTTCTCAAATGTTCCATGGCCTGTGAGTTCTGAATGGCTGTAACATCCAGGGCAGGTTGCATCATTCTTCTAATCTTTTCTTAGGGTCCGGAGCCTCATGGTTGGTTAGATGTTTCCTGAAGGTAGGATCATAGGTATATAAGACCATTCCTGGGATGTGGTTAGTGGATCCCCATTGCCAGGCCAGCCAGGTATCCTGGTGGTTGGCTGTTTCAGCCTACTTAGCATACTCAGAACTTATGCTTCCAGGTGAGCTTAGCCACTAAGTGGCTAACAGCTTAGCTTTATTGCTTTCTGTTCTATGTATGTATAATTCCCATTTCAGTATTACAAGAGTCAGTATTGTTTTTGTCTTGCTCTTAATAAGTTCTTTATGGCAGTGCATGGTACTTACTGGAAAAGTTTGGTTCAACCAAGAGCCCAGTCTATCCATCCCCCCCACTGATGTAGCAATGCTAAAAAAGCCACTGTGGCATCCTGGGAGGGGGGGATGCAGTAGCATAGCTCTCCTCTGTGTAAGGGAAACTAGAGATTTCTTACCTTGAGGGTAAACCTTCATACCATGGAGGGGCCTACTTGGACTGGTGCTAGCAAATTTGCTGGTGCAGATCCACATGGACCCGTCATGAGATGTTGGATCTGGGAAGTGGCTAGGATTCAGCAGCAGCTGAACCTGCCCCCTTCTCGGACCAGATCCACTCACGCCTGTTCCACCTTCATGACCACCTCATTTCTCCCTCCCCTGCCCCGTTTTGTAATTCCCCCACCCTGCCCTGTCTCTCCTGCACTGGCGGATCCAGGGGATCTGCTAGTGCATGTGGGAAGGCTCCGGCCTTCTTGCCAGCACTCCTCGGTGTTAGCCTCCATGCCATGCCAGAGTGATCTACAGTAACTGCTGTAAGGTAGCCAGAACTGGTGGAATACTCATTCTGCCATTGGGGCAGCCCAATAGGATTGGACTATAAATTCAGTGTTGACCACAAACTCATTATACTGAAAACTTTTGCCAGTACTCTGGAAGAGGAGGAGTTCTGAGGCTTGAGAATTCTGTTCCTCAAAGTAGCTGGGACAACTATAGGCTTGGACCATTCCTGGATTTGAGGCTGGCAGTCAGAGGTGGTTTCCTTCTACCTTCTGGGCTAAGTTTAGCTGGTTTGTGGTCATTCAAGCCCAAATATGAGTGACTCACAGCCAGCCTTGGCAGGAGTCTGCTTTTGCCTTGCAGTACTGCTGGGTGGATTGTAACAAGAAACAATGTAAATATTAAGAACAGGAATATTTACAAAGTGAGCAGAGTACTAGCATGGAACCAGGTCTGGCAATGGGCCATTTTCTCAACAGAAAGGATATGTACAATTTTTAAGGACAGCTTGGTAATTTATATTGCACATAGTCTAAGATTAAGAAACCAACAACTGATCTGTTCTCTTCAGATGGAATGAGTTCCACGTTTGGCACAGACATACATTCATTTATTAGTAGCTACATCAATCCTACTGCAGTGCAATGAAAATGTGTGAGGCTTATCCAAGGAAGAAGGGATCTTCTTTCATCTCATTCCTTGATAGAATTCTTGTCGACATCAGGGTCTCTGGAAATGGCAACATGCGGTGCTGAGCTCTGTGCTCTTCCAGAAACGTTAATTGGGGAGCTGAGAAGAACAGAGCATGAAATCTTTTCATGTCCTCCTTAGACCTGCCAGAAATTGAATCTTCAAGCTTCAACCTGCAAGTTACATGTCCGGTACTGTAATCTTGGTTTTCCAGTCTGCTTCAGCCGCCAAAGGTTTAAGTGAGCTCATACCCACTGATTTGTTCAAGGGCCGGCTTTGATCATTCAGGTCCACTCACTGTGGTGATAAATACTGGAGTCGGGACTGCAGAGTTCTATCAAGTTTATTCCAAAAAATTATTACAGTATTTCTATCACTGGTGTGGTTGAGAAAGAGAGAGGTACTGGTTTTTTTAAACTCTCGTTTGACTATAGTGGGACCTCAAGTACAGTGGGCCTCGAGTATCCGTGAGGGTGTGGCACTGCAATAGCTTAACTGGGGGGGGTGCACCTGGCCCTACGGAGCTCACATGCAGCCTCCTTAGAAACCTCAGAACACGACAGGAAGTCACGTCCAGTTCATACCAGCAACTTCCAATTATGTCCAGGAGGCCTTGTAGGGCCCTCCAACAGCAAGCTCAGCATCCGCAGATGCTCAAATGCATGGGTGTAAAGACTGCAGATAAGGAGAACCCACTGTGGTTATGCACGCTTCCACTTGCTGCCTCTATGAAGCTCAAACTGTGGGAAATTGTGTCTCTTGCACGACTTCCAGTTTCATGTATGAAACCAGAAATTGCGCAGGAGACTCAATTTCCCTCAGTCTGAGCCTTGCAGAGGCAGTGCGCGGACATGCGCTGCCTCTGGGAGGCTCAGGCAAACATTGCTTTCGGAGGGTTGGGGCGTGAGCCCCTGACGACCATGTGACCACACATGGTCATCAGTTAAGCGATTCTGGCGTAAGCTGGAAAGTCGCAAAGTGGCGCACACCTGTAGTTGTGAAATATTCAGACCCAGGCCTGGAGTAACTCTAAACATTTAAGAAAGCATATACCGCGTTGAATACAAGTGCTTAATCCATAGTTACTTCCACAGAATAATGGCCCTGTTTATCACAGTCTTGTTTTTATAAGTGGCTGACACCTTAGTCTCATGTCCACCCAAACAGAAGTTTAAGTACGTGCAGCACCACATTAATTTCAGTTATTCATTTAAAGATATTTATTTCCCACCTTTCCCCAAACCAGTGGTTCCCAAACTGGTGGGTTGTGACCCAGCAGCCTGGGAAGCAGTTGTTACTGACGCTTTAATGGGCAGGGAGGGGAAGGCAGCGTCATGATCCTCAGGAACAGGGACACAGTGGGGGTTTTCAACTTGCCTCCCCTTGTGCTAGCCTCCAGGGGTGCAGGGAGTCCCACAGATGCCTCTGCAGGGCTCCCCAAGCCTTAGAAAGGATGAAAATACTGATAGGAAACCACTTATAGTTTCACGATCAAAAACTGGAAGCGGTTTCCAATCAGTATTTTTAACATTTCCAAGGCTTAGGAACATAAGAACATAAGAATGGCCCCAATGGCTGGATCAGGCCAAGGGCCCATCTAGTCCAGCTTCCTGTATCTCACAGTGGCCCACCATATGCCCCAGGAAGCACACAAGACAACCCTAGGAAGCCCTACAGAGGCACCTACAGGGCTCCTTGCACCCCCAAAAGCCAGCACAGCGGGGAGGTAAGTTGAAACCTGGGGATCATATTGCTGTCTTCTCCCTGCCCTATTAAGATCTTTTCTGTCTGTCTGTCTGTCTTCCCAAACGTCTGAGAAGAAATTTGTGACCCAGAGCCCTACGCCATCAAGCTTAAACCAGTCATTTGCAAATGCTCACATTCCCCCTGATCCTCTGTTTGTTCCAGTTTCCCTCCCTTTCCCTTGTGTCTAGTCACACACTCAGATTTTAGATTGTTAGTTCCTTGAGGCAGAAAACTATTACTCTGCAAAATGCATATCAACAAGGCTATATAAAGAATAATGTTAGTTCAAGCAAGACAGTATATAAAGTAAGGCACATCAGAACATGAACATTCACTTAAACAAATTAATGATGCAGCAAGAAATGGAAAATACTAATGAGCCAGGGCAAAATAGTTACTGGAATTTCAGTTTATAATTCATTTTCAGGTAAACCTTTATTTTCTGAGCCAGAGAGCAAACTAACCTCTCTAAGCTAGCTGAAGTCTAAGAGGCAATTCGGGGGGGGGGGGGATGAAATTCATTGTAGGAAAGCTCTATTTCAAATCAACTAGTGACATCATGAGTCAGGTGGTTTTGCACCAATCAAAAGCATTTGGATTTTGAGTAAGATTTCAGAATTCTGGGATATTCTCCCCCACCCCCCCACCCCAAGGGACATTCTGCTGGAAATTCCTGGAGAACCTGTGAAAATCCCTAGGATTGCTTTCAGTAGTCACCTGGAGATTGTACGGATTCCTGGCCAAACATTGGAGGGCTGGCAACTCTTCTGTCAAGTCAAATAAGACAACACATCTTGAGAACGTTAGTACTGCTATCCAGCGATTGCTGATGAACACATTAGGTCAGTTATTTTCCACCTTTTAAAACTCATGGCACACTGAGAAAGTGCTAAAATTGTCAAGGCACACCATCGGTTTTCGGACAATTGATAAGGTACACTGTGCTGCCAGTGGGGGCTCATATCCTCCAATAAAGCAACTAATAAACGACCCTCCCCCCCCAAACTCCCACAGCACACCAGTGTGTCACAGCACAGTGGTTGACAATCACTGCATTAGGTAGTATCTCCTGAAGTTCTAGCCTACAAAAGCATGACTATTCACTATTATGTGGCCCACCTCTGAAAGGCCTTCTTGGCAGTCAATTCTTGCTGCTTGAGGCTATTCCAGAACTGGTTATTCCCTCATGCACAAAAGTCATAATTAATTCAAAACAACTCCCCTTCTAAAGGAATCCAGAAGAAATGCTGCAGAGGTGGAAAAGTGGCTGCTACAAGAAAGGTTATGGTTGATCTTGGAAAATCTTTCATTTTTCACATGACATGGGGATGTGGGCACTAGGCCATAGCTGGATGCAGGCACACCAAATACCATTATTACACATGCAAAACTCAGACACACCCAGAAGCCTTTATAGACAAGGGGAGCAAATGGTCATGGGATGTACGTGGAGTCAGGAGTGTAAACATCTTTTACTGCTTTGTGAACACTCCAACTTGGTAACTCTGTCTGGTGCTTACCACCGGAGCAACCAGCAGCACACGTCAGGATACCGATTTCAAGGACAGGAGTGAGAGAATCACATACATATACCGGTAGAGCTCTAACCAGCTCCCAAGCCCAAACTGCAGCCTGCTTTTGAAGATAATTTAAGCAGCAAGTTTTGGGGTTGGAGGCTATGATGCACACTGTACACATTCCCTTTTTAACAAGACACCTGATGTGGTTTTCAACATATTATATATGAATTTCAGTTACAGGCTATCTGTGTCTAATATACCAAAATTACAGCTCTCCAAGCAACTATACCAGATGAGTCACAGTCACTTCATCTGGACCATTCTGGAGTGAGTTAATGATCACAGACAGCGGGGCCTAGAGAAACTCCAATTTTAAGTAAAATGTGTTCTTTCATTCCGACGCACGTAACACCAACATTTTATTAAGCTTTTTACAGATCAACCAAAGTGTAATGCGCAAAATGTGAGGAATAGGATTCTTTGCTAAGTCATTCCAACCAGTCTGTGATAAGATCTATTTTAAAAACTTCTATCCTCTCAAAAAGACTCTCAGGGCACCTCCTTAACTTCAAATCAATCATCAAATCAAAATACATAACAATAATAAAACATGTAAACAAATTCAACCTAAAACTGATCTACCGAGTGACTGAGTCTCCTCATTTTTAGTGCAACAGTATTTATTTCTTCAGAAACGCATATCCTTTGAAATGCCTCCTAGGAGGTCTCACAATGGCTTGCAGCATGTTAAAACCACCACCAATGAAACACTTCGAAAGTTCATCATCTTAAAAATGCAAAACAAAAACAACAACATAAAAGCACTTGCGATCAGCTGCCAAACACTGATTTAAAACGCAGTCACTCACCCTCCAAAGCTTGACCAGACTAGAAAGCTCTTTACAACCTTTCTAAATAGTGTGATAGAAGTTGCAGATATGAGTTTCTTTGCTGTCTGTAGAGGGAGTCTCACCATGTGGGTGCTAACACCAAGATCCTCACTGATTAAATAAAGACAAGAATGCAGGGCTTGTGCCAGGTTATCTGCTAGGGTAGGTTTCTGGAAACTCTAGTGGATAGTGAATTTGCAGATAATGTTAGGTACACATGTTAGGTATTTGCAGGAGTTAGGTACAAGGGATACTTTAGGAGGGGAAGAGGTACCTTCCCTGCTACCAGAAGAATCAGTAGAGACCCTTAGGAAGCTAGCAAGAAGTGCCAAAATATCTCAGAATGCTACTTCCATTGGCCATTTTCAAGGGGTCTGTACTGGTTACAGGCATGATTCTGAAGGTTCCCTGTAGCCTCTGGAAGGTCGCATAGCAAATAATGAGAGGCAGGTAGCAATTCTACCCCTCTCAGATAAGTGAATTCACAAATAGTGATTTTGCACGTAAGAGAACTGACTGCACTTCTGCTGCAGAAGGATGAATCAACTGCATCTCAGGCAAGAAACTCTTGCTGGGCATCTCTCCTCATCACACACAGTCCAGGTGCTCATTCAGAACATCAGCTGTTCCAAATGCCTTCTGTTCATGCCTCCCCCCTCCAGAGCTTCTTCCCCCTGGTCCTTCTTCTCCCTGCTTTGCTTCCTCTCCACTGCGATCCTTTGAAGTTGGCCAGGAGTCCTTATGCCACACACCTGCTGCACAGAGCTGTCTGGTGGAAGCAGCCAGCTGGCTCCAAAAGTCACAGGCTTTCATGTACCTTCGACTTGGTAAGGGTGCTGCTTCTTCCTACAGGCCCCTGGCTGACAACTCATTTTTTTCCACAGGATCCA
The DNA here is from genome assembly GCF_035046505.1 of Tiliqua scincoides. NCBI lineage: Eukaryota > Metazoa > Chordata > Lepidosauria > Squamata > Scincidae > Tiliqua > Tiliqua scincoides. The sequence continues at coordinate 18,310,129 of NC_089821.1, forward strand.
TACTGTGAACTAAGGAAGGGCTGAAAGACCAACAACCGTGTATTCACTGACACATTCCCATACATGTTGTGACCCAGGTAAAGGTCTCTCTTTCCCCATATCCCCCCACTGTCAATACAAGTTTTGGCAGAGGCCTTTTCTTTAGGAATCTCCACTGTCTGCTACCATCCAACTGTGACTTAGCTTGTGCACTGGAGTGCACAGCCTAGTTGCTCAAGGGGGGAACCCAACAGAGCATCTGTTGCTGTTTATGTTTGAAAGGAGGAGGTTGAAATACCTTTGGTGACTTAGCTTGAGAGAAAATAGCTTTCTAATTGTCTCAGTGGCAGAGGTGGGAGCCCAGTGAGAAGCTTCTGGAGGCTAGACTGCTCTCCAGTTGACTATTCTTACAATACAAAAGATAGTGCAGAGGAATGTATTGGTAAAAAGCCATTACAGAAACAGTTTGATTCTTTGGCCACCAGATGGAGATGTTGCACCAAAAATAGAAATCCAACCAGCCACTGGTCCCAAAGCCTTCCATCACCTCTTCTATTAAAGAAGAATATGCACCATGCATTGGCTACAGGAAGATTGCAACACTCAGAATGGACACATTGATTTTGAATTAGCAGTCATTCACACCTCAGAACATTACTTAACCTTTCAGCTTGACCAGAGCAGAGCCAAAATGGATCCAATTTCTATTTACGGTAATCGGCAAGGAAAAGTCTGTTTGCATTGGGAATATAGCCAGGCATTTTGTTGCAGGGACCAAAAGTTCATCTGCATTCACAGACTGTCATACGTACAAATCACAAAATGCGTCCACATCAGCTCTCTCTTATCAGAGTACGTCACTGTACCCTATTTTCCAGAATCTGTCCCTGTAAACTGTTGGTTGGCAACCTTCGATCTCGAAAGACTATGGTATAAGCCTACAGCACCCTGTATTCCCAGGCGGTCTCCCATCCAAGTACTAACCAGGCCTGACCCTGTAAACCACTGCCCATGAGTTTGCCCCATTTTTGCCTCCAAGGGATGCTTTCTTAAAATGTCCTGGGTTGCTTCTTCAGAGACCAGTTAACTCCCCAGGGCTTCTAGAAGTTAAGTTACTGAGTGGAAATGGACGTATCTTGTCCCCAGGGCATGCCAGTGTAAATGCATGCACATCAACACTGAGGGGCCATGACCTGTCATTTCATACCCTGAAGCTACCTGACCTTATGACTTTAAGGTGAGCTGTTGATAACACCCTTTCGGTTTCTAATCAATGGTAGCTGCAGGTAGCTGCAGAGTGAAGGAATACAGCAGGTAAAATAGAGCCCTTAGCTATGGTAATTGTTAAGACTTGGACGGTGGTCTTCAAAACCGAGACTTGGTATGGGCACTGCACTGTTTCAAGCATGTCCCCACTTTCATCTGGGAAATGCTGAAGGGGATACACATGCACAACTGAACAGAGAGATGGTCAAATCTAGAAAATGAAGGTATGCCTGGAAAAGGCTCCCAAGCCCAGACAGCTCATCCAATTTATTTTCATTTTTGTACCATGATAAAGATACTTTAAGGTAATGATAATGATCTTTTGAGTGAAGCATAATGTCTCAGTGCATCCACAAACCACTGGGGATCATTTGCATCTCTTCAGACTGCCAAGTAAGTAGTTTTATCCAGTGGAAAAAACAAAGGGCCCAATCCTAAGTGTGTGCTATGCCAGTGGCACATGCATTGTGCCGGCATAATGCATTTTCCAGCCGTCTCAAATACAACAGCGCCAGAGAACATGGCCTGGCAGCCGCTAGAAGTGGCAAGCGACAATGGACTGTGGACGCCCGCTGTCTTAGGTAAGATGACACAGGTCCCGAGAAGGAGGTGGGGAGGGAATGGAATAGGGCAGGGGGCAGGCGCAGTGGGGAGGAGATGGGGCAGGGGGAGAGTGGACTGGGCCGTGAAGGGGACAGGTTCAGCAGCGGTCATACCTGCTGAATCCTTACCCCCTTTCCTGGGCCTGATCCATCTTCCTGGGTCAACACAGACTTGAGTCAGTGATATCACTGGTGCTAGTCTGAGTAGACCCTATGGGCTGGCATGGACCTTCCCCAGGACATATGTTGAAGAAACCAGTGTTCCTTTACCCAGGCTCAACATGTCAGAACTCCCCTATGGGAAACAGGAGATGCTACATTGGTGCCACTACATCACCGTGTGGGGCGTTATGGTGGATTGAACTGACAGAGAATGAAATTTGGGCTCAGTCATATTATGCTCATTTTCTGGTAAACACTCGGACAGCACAATCCTATACATATCTACTCAGAATTCATTCCCACTGTGCTCAATGGGGCTTACTCTCAAGAAAGTGAATAGAGGATTGCAGCCTGAGCCAACTCACACCTGTCCTCAGATGATAAAGTCCTTCTGCAAGGACAACGATTGTCTGAAATTGTCCTCTCACGACAGTCACAACATTAACTATCTTGGAGAGAAGACTAGAAATCTGGCCTTGAAAAATTATATATGAAAACACACCTACCCTGAGTGAGCCGCTTTGGCTTCTTAGGCCCTCAGAATGCCTTCTAAGGGCATAAAAACATCACTTCTGGTTTCTTCTGTGAAACTGGAAGTGTTTTTTGGCCCTTGGAGGGCCTTTGCAAGACCTTTGGAGGGTTGGAGAGGCAGCGTGCCCCTTCCCCCAACCCTTAGAACGCCTCTGGACGAAAGTCTGTCAGGGGGTAGCCCTCAGATCGGTGCACTTTTCGACTGAGTTCCACCGGGGGGCACGCTGCAGGGGGCGGGTGGGTGGGTGGCAGCACCCCTCCAAGCCTGGGGCCCAGGTCATTTGTCCCCCTTGTTCTCTCCTCACGTACGCCACAGCCCATCAATTCTGTCTGATTTACTCCTGGCTCAGTGTGCACAGGACTGCAGTTTTAGTTATTAACTCTATACAGTTTTCTGATTTTATATGACTTCTAGTAGCTTAGAAGTTATATCTCAGCATCGCTTCCCCCAGCTCTTAATTTGTGCCAAGTTTTTCCTATCTCACAGAAAAGTCTACACCATGGTGCCAGAATCCTGCTTCTAAAAGGCTCCATTTCAAACCTGTTGCAGCAATGGAAAAAGAACCTAAATTATTTTTGTGAGCACTCAAAGCGCTGAATGCTCCCCCAGGGTGTGTGACCCCAGGCTCCTACTTCAGTCTAGGGCAGGGGCGTCCACAGTTTTTGGCAGGAGGGCCACATCAGCTCTCTGATACTGTGTCGGGGGCCGGGGGGGAAAAAGAATTCATTTACATTTAAAATTTGAATAAAGTTACATAAGTTTACATAAACGAATATATTAAATATGAACTTATATGAATGAATGAAGGTCTTGCAATAGCTCAAGGCCTATAAAAGGCCTTGCACAATGCAAGGCTGGCCTTTCCTTTGATGCCACTACTGCATCACAGATGTGAAACAGCAAGCAGTGGAGGGAACCCTCATCCCACAGCTCACACGAGAGGTCAAACAGTCGCCCTCACACTGAGAGCAGTTGTGTCAGGCCAGTGCAGGCTCCAATAAATCTCCAGAGGGCCGGAGGCTCATTGGAGACTGGGGGCTCCCTGAGGGCCACATTGAGAGGCCTCGAAGGCCGCAAGTGGCCCCAGGGCCGGGTTTTGGGCACCCCTGGTCTAGGGATAAAAGATTCTTGGACACATTGCAATGGAGACTGATCAATACATAGCCTGGACTTTGCAGATTGGTAATGTACATAAAATACTGCAAATGCATGTGTGTTGATTAGCCAGTAGGCAAAGTCCTTGGACCACTAATTCTTTAGTGTTTACACAGATGATATATTATTGCTAAAATTAACAAGCTGCTTTGGATTGAAGGGGTAGAAGGTTAAGCACAGCATTCTCTTACTTGTGGAGAAAATATTCTTGTGATCAACATGAGGTCACATGAAAAGCATTTGTCATCCATCGCTTGACAGCCTTGCCTGTCATCTGTACATTCAATGATTTTCTGTCGGTCCGCCTAACCATCCATCCCAAAGAGACAAGCCACTAGTCTGAGAAATGTCCTCCTCTTTGTGATCTCTTTCCGCATGCCACCTGCGCAATGCCCAGGAAAATGAAGTGCGATTACAGCTTGGCCTTCTGTCACTGGACAGTTGGAAACAGGGGAGGCAACCCAGATTCACTGAAATCAATCACAGATAGCATTGACTCCAAGGGAATGTCTCTAGCACATTGAATCCTGCAGGCAACATGGAGAGCTGGCACAAGACACCCCCCCCCCCCCGCAGTACCTGAGGCAGAACACAAAATTCCAGCGCACCTTACACAGAGGTGTGCCAGCCACAGCCTCCACCACTCTTCTCCCTCCTTGTAGTCAAAGAGGACAGAGCATAAAAGGAGATGTGAACAGGCTACTCTCCAAGGCTCTCACCCACTATCCCTCTCTCCTCTATACTTCCTCTTCTGCTCTGTACCTGTTCAAATTCCGACAGCAGGAGGAATCCTGCAGGCAGGCATCCACTTGTCAGTATGCCTTTTAATGCATATGCAGGCCTGTCTTGGCCAGCCTCATGGAGGGGCCCCTTCTAGCTTTAATTCTAGAGCAGAGGTTCCCAACTTTTTTCTGGAGGTAAGAGAACCACTCAGTTGATGAGGGCACATTGCAGCAGGTGGAGATCTGGTGGTGTTGGTGATCCAGCGGTGACGGCACTTCTGGGTTTGAGCTGCCACCAACTAAGGGGGAAAAAATGGCTTTTGGACTTACCCATGTGGCAGTGGCGAGAAACTGGGTTTTGCAGCGTTTCCAGCCACTGCTGAACATGGAAGGACCATCACCACAAACAGCACTGGATCGCCACTCTCCTTAAGGAGGGAATCAAGAGTTTCCTGCTGCCCTGCAGGGGTCCCGACCACCAGGCTGGGAACCACTATTCTAGAATTATCTAATTCAGACAAGGCAAGGGAAGTATCAGGTTATGTCTGCAAAGAGGCTGTTATTAGAAGTGTTTGACGATTCTTTCCTGACCTTCTGAGTCCCCTCATCGCTGCCAAGCATTCCTAAAACACCGTGCTCATTTATGCTCTCCATATTTCTTATCCAGAGGCACGATAGCAGAGTGTGATGGCTTTGGCAACATGCCTACGTGTTGATGTACATATCTCACTTACGGTTTAGCAACACATCAATCAGGCATCCATCACAAACTGCGCACTGATAATACTACACCACTCATCATATGCGCCACAAATATCTCTAGTTAGATATTTTTCTACACATGAACAACACTAACCTGAAAGCTTTTTGTTGCTTTCAAGGCTGCTATGGGGAAATCCCAATCTCTAACAGTCACAAATGCATTGCATGATCAACATTAAATGTTTCAGGCTGAGATTCTGCACACACTTACTAGGGAGAACATCCCATTGAATGCAGTGGAACTTATTTCTGAGTAAACAAGCATAGGATTGTGCTGTAAGAAAGCATTTAAGGAGGGGGAAAAGAGTGAAATGGCAAATGTAATAAGAACTCTGCAAAATGGATAGCCCTTTTCAGTGGCCAAATAAATCAAACATGGACTGGTGAAGTGTGCTATGCCTTGAGACTGTGAGGTCTCAGCAGAAAAATATATCCCTTGGGACATCATTGTATGATCACATTGCCTTCAGTGCTGTTATATGCATTTTTCTTTTTAGTCTTTCCCTAAAATTGACTATGGAAATAACTGAACAGCAATGGAGAACATAAGAAGAGCCCTGGTAGATGAGGCCAAAGGCCCGTCTAGTTCAGCTTTCTGTATCTCACAGTGGCCCACCAGATGCCTCAGGGAGCACATAAGACAACATAAGACCTGCATCCTGGTGCCCTCCCTTGCACCTGCTATGTCATAAGAACATAAGAGCCCCGCTGGATCAGGCCAAAGGCCCATCTAGTCCAGACTCTTGTATCTCACAGTGGCCCATTGGATACCTCAGGAAGGACACAAGATAGAGTTGGTCCTCAGTATTCACAGGAAAGCCCTCCTGGACTCCCCACGGATACCAAAAACCACAGATAATTTAATCCACAGGGGGTCCATCAGAAGACCTACAGATGTGACAAGAAGTGCCTTCCAATCGCATCTGGAGGTGTTCCAAGGTGTGGGGAGGCAGCACATGGCCTTCCCATACCTCAAAAGGTCTCAAGGAGGCTTTTGAGAGGCACTTCCAGTCTGACAAAAAACCAGAAGTGCCTCTAGGAAGTCTCCAAAAGGTCTTATGAAATGCATGGAGGACACGCACGGTCTCCTGGAGATGACCAGAAGAGACTTTGCTCTTTGGGCAGGAGGTCTGGTCTAGAGGGTAGAGCCTCCATTTGCCTGAAGATAACATCCGCAGGTCGCCAGTTCGAGGCCACCAGCACCGTGCAACCTTGAAGCAGCTGACAAGCTGAGCCGAGTTATTCCATCTGCTCTGAGCGTGGGAGGATGGAGGCCAGAATGTTGTGACCAGATCAGAAAGAAACATCTGAATGTTGTGGTTTCTTGAAAGATAGAAACTTCTTTCAAATTGTAAAAATCCCTACGGGGATTTAATTAGCCTGCCTATGTAAACTGCCTTGAATAAAGTCCGAGGAGAAATCTGAGGACCAAGAAAGGCGGTATAGAAATACCTGTATTATTATTATTATTATTATTATTATTATTATTATTATTATTATTATTATTATTATTATTATTACCACCCAGGAGGTCAGATGAGGTCCTCCAGTGGGGGTTTGGCACCCATGCTGAGTCAAATCCATGGGTGCCAAACCTGCAGATAGGGAGGACCCATTATACGTGCATTGTGAGGCTGCCTACTTCTAAAACCAGGAGGTTGCGCATACCCATCATGGCTTGTAACCTGGGATGGACTTTTCCTTCAGAAATCTGTTCAATCCCCTTTTAAAGGCATCCAGACCAGATGCCATCACGCCTCCTGTGGCAAGGAGTTCCTCAGATTAATTACATGCTGGGTAAAGAAATATTTTCTTTTATCTGTTTTAACTCTCCCAACACCCAATTTTAGTATAGAAGAAAGATAAAACAGCAGGGAAGGTCTTTCTTTCTCCGCCTCTCTCTTTTTTAAAGGACGTTTCACATAGCTCAGTGTTCTTCAACCTAGGGGCTGGGACCCCAATGGGGTTGTGAAACCTCGGTTGTGGCAACTTACAGGAATGAAAAAGATTGAAAACCACTGGACCAGGTAAAGGGCAAGGCATCTGGTGGACCCCTTCAGGTACCAGGAGATGGTTTCCCAGTCCTGCTCAGATTCAATTGTGCTAAAATAGTTTTCACTAGTGCCAGGCTTCATGTTAACTTTTTCTACTCTCTCTAGTAAGAATATCTGGTTACAGTGAGCAGTGCTGGAAAGGTGTTATAGGGGCAGGGAGTGAGCAGCAGGGAGTGGGAAAATAAGGTCTTAGGAGGGGACAGGATCAATGGTGGGTCCCTAGTCTCCACCTTATTTATTGGGTTGTGGCATGAAAACGTTTGAAAACCACTGGCATAGACCATCGGTACAAGAAAAATACTGTTTCCTTTTACCACACCACGTAGCAATAGTTCTTAAAGAGTGTTTTGTTCCTTCTCTGTGGCTTGTTTACACACCTAAATTCCATCTCATAAAGGTCCATTAGAGTCCTGAATGCATAAACTATTGGACTAGCTCAGGCACTTCTAATGGAGCTATTAATATTGTTTTCTGCTGGTGAGAACAACTGCCTTCACTTCCTACGCAAGGCTGGCTCAAGATCCCTAACACCCGAGGCTGCATGCCACAAGCTGCCTTCTTTACCTGGTGATGTGCAGGCCTTCTGCGCCACCTGTTCCCTGGATTGGAACAAGAAAGAGGGATGGGGTAGAAAAGTGTGGAGGAGAGCAAGATACTCCACCACAACTATCTCCTATGAACCTTCTCACTCCCGCCCCTTTATTTTCCAATCCAGGAAGGGGAACAATGGAGGTGAATGAGTGGATGGAGGTGAGTGTCTTTTGCCAATTTGCTGTGAGAGTCAACACCTCGGATGATCTCTTGGTTGGATCAAGAAGTGTCACCAGAGGGGGTGGGATGGTAAGTATGGCAGATGCTGCAGTGTGCCATGTAAGCAGACCCTCAACCTCTCAGGGGGAGCCATTTGGGGCAGCGATGGCAACCTGTTGCCATCTCTGCCCTGAATGGCTCTGATAGTGAGAGCACCTGTTGCACTTACCCCGCCACCCCAACCTCTGGCTACACTTCTAGCTGGATCAGCTCTGCGTCTAAGATGAACTCTGCCATTCACACACACACACACACACACACACACACACACACACACACACACACACACACAAAATATGTACACAGTTAAATCTTGAATATTTTTTTAAATTTTTTAAAAAGGCAATGGTAGCTACTTTCCATCTTCTGCCAGATCTGGAGTAAATTCAAAAGCATCTGGTGCCCAACATGATGTTCTGTCAATTAAAAAACATGGCTTGCCTGACAAGGACCTATGACACACTCCCCAATGTGACCATCAATTAAATGAGGTAAGTCAAAAGGGCAATGCAAAAGCTACAAATAGATGCAGACGCTAACAGGAAAAATGTTGAGAAAGCTAATGTTGACCTTATGCACCATCAATATAATAAAGTATATTGCTGGATCTTGGGTAAGACAAGAATCACATGGAGTTCAAAATTCACAAGAGGTATTGCAAGATATCTCAGGAGAACAGGAGAGAGATTTTGGGGATGCTGGAGGACAGCTCAGAAAAGTATCAAACTACTGTGCGGCGGCAGTGAAGAAGGCCAATTCCAAGCTTGGAATCATTAAAAAAGGGATTGAGGATAAAACAGCCAATATTATTATGTCATTGTACAAATTGATGGTAATGCCACATGTGGAGAATTGCATCCAGTTCTGGTCGCCACATTTAAAAAAAAACAAACATAGAACTAGAGAAGGTGCAGAAGATATCAACCAAAATGATTACTGGGCTGGAGCACCTCCCATATGAGGAACAGCTACAGCGTTTGGGGCTCTTCAGTCTAGAAAAGAGACGCCTGAGGGGGAACATGATTGAGACATACAAAACTATCAGGGATGGATAGAGTGGATAGAGAGATGCTCTTTTCCCTCTCACACAGCACCAGAACCAGGGCACATCTGCTAAAACTGTGTGTTGGGAGAGTTAGAACAGACAAAAGAAAACATTTCTTTACTCAGCGTGTAGTTAATCTGTGGAACTCCTTGCCATAGGATGTGGTGATGGCATCTGGCCTAGATGCTTTTAAAAGGGGATTGGAGAGATTTCTGGAAGAAAAGCCAATCACAGGTTACAAACCATGATGGGTATATGCAGCCTCCAGGTTTCAGAAGTAGGCTACCTCAGAATGCCAGGTGCAAGGGAGGTCATCAGTATGCAGGTCTCTTGTTGTCTTGTGTGCTCCCTGGGGCATCTGGTGGGCCACTGTGGGGTGCAAGAAGCTGAACTAGATGGGCTTTTGGCCTGATTTATCAGGGCTCTCCTTATGTTTTTATGTTAAAATGCTGCCAGTTTTTACATTGTTTCAGTTATTTTGGTGGTAGAATTCCATAGCAAGACTGGGGTTCTTTATGACCCCTGCAAAATTTACCAAAATAATACCCCAATCCAACCTAAATTCCCATGTGGTGATGCTATGCTGCACTCTGTGGGGGATATTTGGCTGTGGGAGGTCTTCTAGGGTAAGAGGACATTTGTTTCCTTGACGCGGGGTAAGCCCAAACAGCTGCAATGGGCTCATGCAGTCCCTGAATGAAATGGAAGTCACACACTTCCATGAGAACATAAGAACAGCCCCACTGGATCAGGCCATAGGCCCATCTAGTCCAGCTTCCTGTACCTCACAGCGGCCCACCAAATGCCCCAGGGAGCACACCAGATAACAAGAGACCTGCATCCTGGTGCCCTCCCTTGCATTGGCATTCTGACATAGCCCATTTCTAAAATCAGGAGGTTGCACATACGCAGCATGGCTTGTAACCCGTAATGGATTTTTCCTCCAGAAACTTGTCCAATCCCCTTTTAAAGGCGTTCAGGACAGATGCCATCACCACATCCTGTGGCAAGGAGTTCCATAGACCAAACACACGCTGAGTAAATAAATATTTTCTTTTGCCTGTTCTAACTCTCCCAACCAAGTTTTACAGTGGCAGACAAAGACCATGGTAAGGGTTTTGGAATTTTTTTTTGTATGTATTAGCCAGGGTTATGGGTTGGCTGCCCATGTACATCATTGTACATTTGTCTACATCTATATTGTTAACTGGCTGGTGACATGCTCCCCAATATTTCTGTCAGATAGGGATCTTTCCCAACCCCACTTGGAGATGTCGGGGATCAAACCTGGGACCTTCTGTACACAAGCATGTTGGGTGGGTGCCTCTTCTAGCCCACTCTAAATAGTGCCTCTGCACGGAGCTAGCTATAAAGCAGGTCACATAAATTACCAGCCAGCTGTTATGAATGGGGCAGACCAACCACTTGAATAAATAAAGAGAAATTGAAATAGACTGCATTGTATAACCTGGACATGAATTTCAGGTTCAGATTCTTCAGAGAATGATGAGGATTGATCCAATAAAACAGCTCTAATTAAATTTGCAGTGTGGCTGTGCAAAGTAGGATGAACTCAACAGGCTACTATGGTACATAGCTGAGCTCCTTGAACAGATTGCTAAGAAACAGGGTTGGGGTGGGGTGGGATGGAGGGGAGGAGTCAGGACTTGCTCCCAGCCTGGCTCAATCTAATTAGACGCTGCAGACCTGCCAAGTGTCACAGTTAAAGAGTGGGTGTGAGTTTCCCTTAATTGAGAAAAACCTAGAAAGGCAACTCAATGGACTAATTTAGCTGTTCTAGCTTCCATCTTAAAAACCTGAATCCCTGTTCAGGGTCATGAGTCTTGAACTTGTAGCTTTTGATTATATTCTTCTCATTTGATTCGGGGAGTGACAAGAAAAAAAAGGACTCCTGGACCTTGAAACAGAAGCCGGTACTGATGTCAGGAGGGAAATGGTGTGGAATGTGTAATTGAGGACTGCAGCCTGCCGTTCTAATTGGGACTGTAGCAATGGCAGGCCACAGTGAATCAAGCACAGGACTCCCATGCGGGGATGGGAAAACTCAGAACATCCCTGGCTTGTCCCTTGTGCCCATTTGTGCTCTGAAACTTCCCTGTGAATTTCCTTCCGCCTGCTTTTGGTCTGCCTGCAGCCCATCTCTGGGGACTTTATATCACAAGAAGGTACTGTGTAGATCTTTGCTCAACTTGATTCGGTAAAGATATAAGACGGTGCCTGCCCAGTAGAACAGAGAGTAATAATAGAGAAATAGAATTTATAAACTGTACTTTTCCACTCCTGACTCCTAAGGGGGTCTTTGTACCTCTGCAATGTACAATCTGTATAGAAAGTGAGGGCATGTGGTTCTTCTTACACACGCACCATTCATAACAGAGTAGTTTGCAATAAATGACATTTTCATTATTATGCTTTAAAAAAATTTATCAGATCCAAATTGTCACACACAAACTAACCAAGAATGAACACCATTCTTTCTCCAGCTTAAGATTTCAAATTCAGCCAGATGACCTCTGAAATAAAAGTCTTCACCTGTATCATCTTCCACCCAAGAGGAAGCCTGATGGACTTCCTTAAGCAGGAAAAGTTCCACAACTGAGATAACACTATCCAGAAGATACTTAGAGTCAGCTGGTGCACTTTGGGGGAGGGGAATACATAAGACTCTCATCCGAAACTCTTTATACACAAGTTATGATATATGGGAACGGCATTCTTTCCAGACCACATCATATAGAACTTGAAAAGGTTAACATCTAGGATTGCATCTCTGACCAAAGTTGTTCCTGGATATTTTTGTACTGTTCCCTTAAAAAGTATGAGAGGCAGGCAGGAACTGAGACTGACTGAGGGAACAGCAGCTTCATTCTCTGATCTCAGGCTGACTCCAGGGCATGTATTTAGTAAGTGGAATGGCAGGTGGAATCACCTGCACTATTAAACTGCCGTTTTTATGTGTTTTTGCCAAGTGTCTGTAGTTGAACTCACAAGAATAAAGTATGCCTAAGAGATGAGTCAACTGTACAGAGTATTTTAACTGAAGAAAGACAAGACTGGCATACAGAAGCATCCTCTGCTGTACTTTATGATCTGCACAGGTTTTTAGTTGCTTTTCTCCCCATTTCTACCTGCAAAAGCTCTGTAGCGCTGATCCAGCTCTAGTCAAGTGCAAGTAGACACAGGAATGAGCAAGTGGTCCTCAAAAGCAGCTGTGCATTATCTCCCATATTAAAAGATTGATTCAGTTTGGATATGGTCATACCCACTGGGAAGTGGAATGCAATGTCTTTGAAAAAAACCTTTATCAGTTTTCTTCTGAGAATGCTCTTAAATTAGTTAATAGGTGGTACCTGAGTCCCCAAAGATGACATCTACAACGACTGCTCCTCCTTCAGTTGTTGGGGGTGTCTAGAAAAGAGCCCCTGTCATCATAGGTGGTGGGCATGCAACAATATAAAGAGTTTTGGGGCAGACAAGTTATTGGAATTTGTTGCTATTATGAATGTTTCTATCTGCCCTGATCAGCAATAGCTTTATTAATATTTGATATTAAACATGACTATACTCAGCACAAAGAGTTGATTTTTTTTTTAGCTTGTCTGGAAATAGCATTGCACTGGAAAAATAATACTTCCTTGTCATTAAATTCTTGTACAATAGAGTCTAGCAGGTAGCCTTGGCTGAAAAGCTTGCTTCTGAGCTTTGCTCTGCTAAGGGTCAGGCCAAGCTAGATGTGTTCTTAACACTTGGCTTCCTTTCTTAATTTTGTGAACAAAAGTGACTTGATAACACATCTGACCAGCCAGCACTTGTTGCTATGGAAGGATGATCTGAACTAGATCTCATTCTTCTCTATCACTAGGTGCTCTTACGGTATGTCTGCTCTGCAGAATGATGGTTTCTTCAGAATACTGATATGGACTCCTTTTGGTTATTGTTTTTTATTGATTCTTATATTCTGTAACTTGCAAAATCAAATAAAAACAAGTGGGACAGAAAACAAACCACTAATCCAGCCAGTTCAATGGGGAAATGATGAGCATGACAATCAGATGGGAATGTATATCCAGGTGTAAATCCAGAAATGACAACAGTTGTGTCTAGAAGCTTGCATCCACACACAGATCTCCCTTGCAGGATTGGGGCAAATTTTTGCTGGCATTTTAAATGCACTTTCAATCATTTTCTCCCAAGCCTCTTTGGGAAACTCAGAGGGTAACTTAATTGCCCCTATACTGTCCAAGTGATCTGAAAAAAAAAGAAAACTAAATGCAAATCAAAAGACCCAGACTACCTATAACATCATAAAGCTTGCAAGCTTTAAAGGATTTGTACTTAGTCCCCTGTGAAGCAATTATAATGTATGGGGTAGCCAGAAGTCAGGCGTCTGCACAGGTTTGGTTATTGCTAGCTTGGCAACAAGCCGCACCAGGGAGTTTAACCTTTGCTATGGGTTCAAACAGAAATGGGTTGACTCAACTAGGCTGCATAAACTGAGAATACATACTGTTACATTCTAGAAAGATCTTTGATAAAAAATTCTACACTGTCAGAGTACATCCATTTCAAATCCTGCAATCTTTTTAAAGAAGGCCATTTCATAAAGGCTGTATGAAGTCAAAGTTTGCAAAAACCGCTTGTGCCAAACAACAATAGCAACTCATATGTCAACATTATTTAAACCATTTTCTCTAGAGAGCCCTTTCTGAGACTTCCCGCCTGCCACAAAGTTCAGTCTGCGGAATCATTCTTGGAGCAGCGAATACAAGAACCTTGTCCATGTAACCCAGTGGTTCCCAACCTTTAGGAGCCTGTGCCCCACGGAGGCAAAAACTGGAATTGTCATGAACCATACGCAACCCCACCCCCTGCATATTAAAAATACAACTAAGTTTGGTAGTCCATGGTGGGGGACACACAGTGAGACACTGGAAGTGCCAGCTGCAGTTACAGATGGTCTGTTCTCCATCCTCTCTGATGGTCCATGCTGAAGACTCTCCTGAGCAAGCACTCCCATGGACTACCAGAGAGGGCAGAGGACATGCCACAGCCAACATTTCAGTGATCCATGAGGAGCGTACTTGCTCGGCGAGGAGCTGGAAGTGATAGAAGGTGATCATCTTTCACGTTACTCCTCTCCTATCTTCTAAAGCTAGAAGGACTTTTGTCCAACAGAAAATGAAAAGCAGTGTAAGGTGACCAGCTTTCTTAAAGAACCTATTCCTAAATCTTCAACAGGAGCATGTCACACAGAAATTAATGACGCGGTCCTATCCCCCTCTGCTTTATGACTGCCATAAACAGCCGTATGGAAGTGTGTGGAGCCATATTCTTCCATCCTGCTATCAGAGAGGTGTCACATACGGCACCCGGATCTGGAGCAGCAACCTCTGCTGGTAAGTAAGCTGTGAGGGGGAGGAGCAGGAATGCAGAGTGGTGAGGCAGGGGAGGAGTGGATCAGGTGACAATGGCATGTGCTGGATCCTATCCCCTCCTTTTTAAGATGGCCTGCCCCTTTCTTCTCAGTTTGTGCCAACTAATCAGTAAGTGCATATATAAGGAAAACTACTGGTGGTCAAGGAGCATATGTAGGAGTAAGAGAAAGTAATTATTCTTTCCCTTCCTGATCCACCCCCCTCCCCCCACTGGATGTGTAGTAATTATGTGCGCAGGCGCTAGGCTTTGAGATGCCTTGGCATATTTGACAACACAACAGAGCACACTCTGCTTTTGCACAAGAGCAAACTCTTGGCCTTGGTGATATGCTGAGTGTCTGAAGCCCAGTGAAGTAAACAACAGGATCATATCTAGGAATGTGTATTGTGGTTAAGCTAGAGCAAGCCGGTCATCTAGCAGTGTAACCTTTAGTAACCCTCGTTGTATTGCACGGTATTGCGACACATGTTTAAGAATGAATAAAGCTTGCAGAAGGGGTGAGGATATCAGATCTGTTCCAGCCTCAAGCCTCCCTGCATCAACCCTCTGAATGTCTCCCGGCTCTCATTCATTTGCTTTGTTCCTCGCTGCTCCTGTTCATAGTCTAAACTTTCTCAGTGCCTCTGCACTCCCACCAAGCAAAAAGGCCCCAGAAGCCTTGGTTGTTTCCCATAGCAGCGTTGCGCTGCTACAGGATGCACATTTTTGGTGCAGCTGCATCAGCAGGGGAGGGAGAAAATTAGGATTGGGCTCTAGGTGAATGAAGATTTCCTGGCAAAGAGATAAGTAGTGAAAAAAAACTTCACCTAGTAAATGCCTGTGTTTCAGGCTTGTCCAGGGAGCAGCTTGCATGGTGAACCCAGGTGCCTGCTGTGAAGGGCAAAAAAGGTCTCAATGGGGCAGAGTGTGGACTATCAACCAGTTGGGCAGGGGACACCTACCCATGCTGCAAGTACCTGCAGGAGCCTTCCCATCCCCTGAGACAGCAGACAGAAGATCCAGAAGGTGAGCAGGCAGGGAGGGTGGAAGGAGAGGAGGGATCAGCCAAGGCCAGGAGAATATAAGGATTGCACCAGGGATGAAAAGGGGCTGGCTGAGGACTCCAGAACCCTGGGAGGTTGGAGAAGGCACTGAGGCAGAGTAAGGGGCTGGCAACCCCCTCTCTGCCTTTTGCTCTGAGGCCCAGGGAAGGAAGAGGGAGACAATACAGATAGTTATGGCAGCAGAAGCCCTACATGGACTATTCAGCCTATACCGGCAGGGACCCCAGAGGGCAGGCACGAGTCTGTCCCTCCCTCCCTCCCTCCTGGGGGACGCTGACAGGCTCATGTAATCATAAGTAAGGCCAGTAAAAAAAAATACCTGACAACCCTAAACCTGACAATCAGAAACAGGAAGGAGCAGGATAGGAACGGTTACATGATCGTCTTTTGCAGGCATGAGAATATTAAAGAGACAAAATATTCTTCGGGTCACAGACTGGTCAGGGCTCCCTACCAGACAGAAGCCTTGTGATAGATTCTCTGACTTTTGCAGCCCAGTGCTTAGCAAATGTGCTCTCCCCCCACAACAGGAGCACAACTGGAGGGAATAATTTGGACCTTACATAACAAATGGGTAGTGACAGCATATTCACTGCAGTAAAAAAACTGATTATCTGGAAAAACCCTAATGCAACCAGTGCACTGATGAATGCAAGAGGCCAGTGTTCTGAATGTCAGGTCCTTGGGCCTTGCATAAGGATAAGCATAATCAGCTTAGAAATTATCGTCGTCTTTTTTTCCTTGCCTTGTTCTCCTAAGGAATAGTGATGGCAAGATCTATTGCTTAATCATGCCTATGAATATGAAACAAGAAGATCAGCAATCCCTCTTCTTAGTCAAACATATTCTAAGTCATCTTGACTTGTGTCTTCTGCTCTTGAGCTTATGGGATGCATTCTCAAATTAGATGAAGGAGCTGTTTTTTCTCCTCAAAAAGCTTTCAGATAAAACGTTTGTCAACGTGCTGTTAGACTTGACATCCTCAGGCTTTTTAATATAGAAGCTTATTCTTGGCAAAAGATTCTCTCCACGGAGAAGGTCTAATCTTGCAAACTGCTGACTGTGTTACATAGTTAGGGGATCTGGGGATTGCAGGTGAGTTTGAAAGTCACAAGAGAGCTGGAAATCTTCAGGATTACAGTTGCACTGTGAAACACAGACACCAAACTCCCCCTGCTTCTCTTAAATGGTTCACTGGCACAAATGGACAGCAAAACGACAAAGGATGCAATTCAGCAAGTCTTTGGGCATACTTGGGTTCCAGTGCTCATATATAGGTCTGCCTGATAATTCACTTCCATCTCTTTGCATACAGCTCTTTGCATACAGGAGGACTTCATGTGCACACAGGTCTGAAGAGAGGGAGACAGAAAAGGGGACAAAATCCCCAGGATCCAAGCCATGACAAAACAAACTATACAGTACAAAACAAATTTATTCTGAGTTGCATTTCCACTATAGCTTTAATCCACTTTCAATGCACTTCTATTATTCAAATGCATAGTGGAGACATTAAGGGCAGCTCTAACAGCTCTCAGATTCCTTAACAAACCATAATTCCCCCCCCCCTCTCCCATGCATTTGGGGAATAGAAGTGCATTAAAAGTGGATCAAAGGTATAGTGGAAATGCAGCTCAGGTCTTTTCCATAAGCACCAGTGTATAGTACAATTCAAACATGGGAAAGTGAACCATCAGACCAGACTGGCTAGGATCCCATAAGACCCATTTCACAGAATTCCAAGGCCCCAATCCCACCCCTTCTAGTTTAGTGTACGTCTAGATTGGATCAATTCTACAGGTGTTTTGGGATTGTTTATAAGTGAAACTATCAGTATGAAGTACAAATATAAGTCTGGAACACATGAAAGAAATAGGAGGGGGAAAAGAAAAAGAAAAAAGGCCAGGTAAGTTTATTTCACTTGGGCTTTGTTTCAAAATCATCACATAGTAATAAGGGAAGATAGTAAAAGCTTGTGGATGCCTGTGCTTTATTATGAGTAGAAAAAGCAAATCAGAAAGACTTTACTAATGTTGTTGGCATCCTTCAGTCTCGGAAGACTGAAGCCTCACATGTGTTAATAAAGTTAATGGGGGTTACACCAACCCTCGTGATGTCACTGCATTTAGGCTGTGTGTATGATATTGTAATTTATTCTGTAAGGTCTGATACGGGAGGAGTTCATCGTGGGGGTGACGCAAAGATCTCTCGCACCAGGTGACACAAACCCTAGTGAAGCCTCTGAGTACTGCAAAAAACCTAGCCATCTTGTTGCCCAGCCAAAGCAAGACATAATCTCAATAACTTTGGACAAACAACTGAAGCTGTTCTCGAGTTAAAGTCTGGCTTCAATCAACAGTAAATGACAATGCATTACAGTTCAAACGTCTCACATACCTGTGACGACACTGGGGATTTTGGACAGAAAGCTCTTGACTGTTCGGATGGGCACACCACCTGTTTTGTCGTCCTGCATTCTTGTAATGATATCTTCAATCTGGCAAAGAAGACACAAAGAATATCACTCTTGCAAACCCAAAGGCTGCAGATGCCTATAATATAATCAAGAGTCTATTAACATTTCAGTTGTTGAAAGGAGCCTCACCCAAACAAAACAAAGAGCATTTAGTCAAAGGTGCAGCAGTGTTCTGTTGCTTTCACACTAATTTGCTTGTCAAAAAATGAAACATCAAATTGATTACAGTGAATATCTGGTACTTGCACTCCCCTGGTAACATACAAGCAGGTATATAATGAAGATAAAAGACAAATGTGATACATGACAGAGGTAAAGAGAATTTATTGAACCCACTTTCACTGGAAAGCTAAAGTTTTCCAATTACACATCATTACATATAGCTTCGGGAATAGAATATAGGCATATACGGAACATTACACTTAATCACTGATCTTAGAAAATCAAAACAGCTGCTCTCAATACATCAACAAGCTGGCATTAGGAAAAAGCTGTGGCAGTGATAGGGAAAGTATTCAATTGTTCATTCTTCTATTGCTTTGATTTACTGAGTAAACATTTTTGAATGTCAAGAGATAGAAAGGCTCTACATTCAGTATTGTTCTTGTAGCTAGTAGTGTAGCTAGGGGGGTGGCAAGTATTGCAGATGCCACAACGTGCTGTGTAAGTGGTCCCTCCCATTCATCATCAGAGCCATTTGGGGCAGCTACAGCTGTTGCTACCCAGAATGCCTGCAAAGGCAAGATAAAAAGATTGCTGCACCAGCATCCCTGTTGCTGCACTAATGCTTGTAGCTCACTCCTGGGAACTGTTTGTGGTTACTTGGGCAAATCCCCTGGAAGCTGTGAGGTCCCTTGTGCTTTGGAATGGCTGCCATTTTTGGATTGCAACAGGTGTGCAGATGAGGGTATGAAGCTATACAATGCAGGATGTGAGGAGAATAAAAAGGAACATAAACTGTGGCAAAAGAAATGTAAGAAGGTGATATGGGAGGCCAAGAGAGACTATGAGGAACGCATGGCCAGCAACATTAAGGGGAATAATAAAAGCTTCTTCAAATATGTTAGAAGCAGGAAACCCGCCAGAGAAGCGGTTGGCCCTCTGGATGGTGAGGGAGGGAAAGGGGAGATAAAAGGAGACTTAGAGATGGCAGAGAAATTAAATGAGTTCTTTGCATCTGTCTTCACGGCAGAAGACCTCGGGCAGATACCGCTGCCCGAACGGCCCCTCCTAACCGAGGAGTTAAGTCAGATAGAGGTTAAAAGAGAAGATGTTTCAGACCTCATTGATAAATTAAAGATCAATAAGTCACCGGGCCCTGATGGCATCCACCCAAGGGTTATTAAGGAATTGAAGAATGAAGTTGCAGATCTCTTGACTAAGGTATGCAACTTGTCCCTCAAAACGGCCACGGTGCCAGAAGATGGGAGGATAGCAAATGTCACGCCTATTTTTAAAAAGGGAAAGAGGGGGGACCTGGGAAACTATAGGCCGGTCAGCCTAACATCCATACCGGGTAAGATGGTGGAATGCCTCATCAAAGATAGGATCTCAAAACACATAGATGAACAGGCCTTGCTGAGGGAGAGTCAGCATGGCTTCTGTAAGGGTAAGTCTTGCCTCACGAACCTTATAGAATTCTTTGAAAAGGTCAACAGGCATGTGGATGCGGGAGAACCCGTGGACATTATATATCTGGACTTTCAGAAGGCGTTTGACACAGTCCCTCACCAAAGGCTACTGAAAAAACTCCACAATCAGGGAATTAGAGGACAGGTCCTCTCGTGGATTGAGAACTGGTTGGAGGCCAGGAAGCAGAGAGTGGGTGTCAATGGGCAATTTTCACAATGGAGAGAGGTGAAAAGCGGTGTGCCCCAAGGATCTGTCCTGGGACCGGTGCTTTTCAACCTCTTCATAAATGACCTGGAGACAGGGTTGAGCAGTGAAGTGGCTAAGTTTGCAGACGACACCAAACTTTTCTGAGTGGTGAAGACCAGAAGTGATTGTGAGGAGCTCCAGAAGGATCTCTCCAGACTGGCAGAATGGGCAGCAAAATGGCAGATGCGCTTCAATGTCAGTAAGTGTAAAGTCATGCACATTGGGGCAAAAAATCAAAACTTCGCATATAGGCTGATGGGTTCTGAGCTGTCTGGACATGATTGAGACATACAAAATTATGCAGGGAATGGACAGAGTGGATAGGGAGATGCTCTTTACACTCTCACATAATACCAGAACCAGGGGACATCCACTAAAATTGAGTGTTGGGCGGGTTAGGACAGACAAAAGAAAATATTTCTTTACTCAGCGTGTGGTCGGTCTGTGGAACTCCTTGCCACAGGATGTGGTGCTGGCATCTAGCCTAGACGCCTTTAAAAGGGGATTGGACGAGTTTCTGGAGGAAAAATCCATTATGGGGTACAAGCCATGATGTGTATGCGCAACCTCCTGATTTTAGAAATGGGCTATGTCAGAATGCCAGATGTAGGGGAGGGCACCAGGATGAGGTCTTTTGTTATCTGGTGTGCTCCCTGGGGCATTTGGTGGGCCGCTGTGAGATACAGGAAGCTGGACTAGATGGGCCTATGGCCTGATCCAGTGGGGCTGTTCTTATGTTCTTATGTTCTTATGTCTGTGACAGATCAGGAGAGAGATCTTGGGGTGGTGGTGGACAGGTCGATGAAAGTGTCGACCCAATGTGCGGCGGCAGTGAAGAAGGCCAATTCTATGCTTGGGATCATTAGGAAGGGTATTGAGAACAAAACGGCTAGTATTATAATGCCGTTGTACAAATCTATGGTAAGGCCACACCTGGAGTATTGTGTCCAGTTCTGGTTGCCGCATCTCAAAAAAGACATAGTGGAAATGGAAAAGGTGCAAAAGAGAGCGACTAAGATGATTACGGGGCTGGGACACCTTCCTTATGAGGAAAGGCTACGGCGTTTGGGCCTCTTCAGCCTAGAAAAGAGACGCTTGAGGGGGGACATGATTGAGACATACAAAATTATGCAGGGAATGGAAAGAGTGGATAGGGAGATGCTCTTTACACTCTCACATAATACCAGAACCAGGGGACATCCACTAAAATTGAGTGTTGGGCGGGTTAGGGCAGACAAAAGAAAATATTTCTTTACTCAGCGTGTGGTCGGGCTGTGGAACTCCTTGCCACAGGATGTGGTGCTGGCGTCTAGCCTAGACGCCTTTAAAAGGGGATTGGACGAGTTTCTGGAGGAAAAATCCATTATGGGGTACAAGCCATGATGTGTATGCGCAACCTCCTGATTTTAGAAATGGGTTAAGTCAGAATGCCAGATGTAGGGGAGGGCACCAGGATGAGGTCTCTTGTTATCTGGTGTGCTCCCTGGGGCATTTGGTGGGCCGCTGTGAGATACAGGAAGCTGGACTAGATGGGCCTATGGCCTGATCCAGTGGGGCTGTTCTTATGTTCTTATGTTCTTATGAGCCAGCCAGTGTACCTGGGCTGGCTCATACCCAAGGTGACAAAACACTTATAAAGCAGAAGTAATTCCTTGCCACAGGAGGTAGTGATGGCATCTTGCCTGGATGCCTTTAAAAGGGGATTGGACAAATTTCTGGAGGAAAAGTTCATTACGGGTTACAAGTCATAGTAGGTATGTGCAAGCTCTTGGTTTTAGAGGCAGGCTGCTTCTGATTGCCAGATGCAGGGGGGGGGGCACCAGAACGCAGGTTGTGCTTGTTGTCTTGTGTGCTCCCTCAGGCATTTGGTGGGCCAATGTGAGAAACAGGAAGCTGGACTAGATGAACCCTTGGCCTGATCCATCGGGGCTCTTCTTATGTTCTTATTCAGAGGAGTGAACAAATAAACCCAATCACAGCAGGAGCATCAAGTATGAATGCCAACTGTTTCAGAAAACATCATAATTCCTCTGAACTATTGCCTATTTGTAAATGCAAACAACTATTAATATAATTTGAGAGCTTCTTTTATTTCTTGGTCTTAGAAACCCAAGGGCTCATAATGGCTGCTAAAGTTAAAAAAAAAATCACTTCCGGTTTTTCGTCCCAACTGGAAGTGATGTTTCTATGCCTTTAAAAGGCATTATGAGGGCTGGGGAAGCTCCGAAAAGGCTCCAAATGCCGCTCTGGGGTTTCCCCAGCCTTCATAATGCATTTTAAAAGCATAGAAACATCACTTCTGGTTTTGATAAAAAAAAAAAAGTGACTTTTTCATTCTAACAGTCGTTCTGAGGCCCACAGAGGCTGTGGACGAATGCATGTGGCCTCTGCAGGGCTCAGAAAAGCCTCTGGTGGATGTGCGGGGGCCCTTCCCACATTCAAAAATAAATGAATCCAGAGATATGGAATATGTGGATACGGAGCTGCACTATATATGGTTGGAAAGGTAACTTCATGAAGAATGTAATGAAACTAATCATGTTGAATTATCCGTATTATAACAAAGTATATTTGTATTATATCAGCCCTAGTGATGCCGCTGCATTAAGGCTGTGCGTGATATTGTAATTTATTCTGCATGGTTTGGAACGGAAGGAGGTCCATCATGGGGGTGATGCAATGAGTGCTTACACCGGGTGATGTAAACCCCTAGTGATGCCTCTGACCAGGCCTCAGGATTTTCCCATGCATTTTAAGACTCATCCAGCTAGAACATTACTCAAACTTCAGATGTACACAGAGGGGTTTCCCTGCTGGTCGAGAACTTTAAACCCTTCAGTGCATACCATTTGCAGATCACACAACCCGTATACTGAGAGTGATTCTAGGTTCCTCCCACTGACTGTCTTTGTTGACTACGTAATAGTTTGTTTGCTACTTGATCCCACTGCGGGAAGAAGTCACTAAAGTTAATAAAGCAGCAAAGTCTTCTTTGAACCACCAATTTTCTTGCATCCGAATTGCTGAAAGCGTTACTTACAGTAACTTTGCTCATATTGGTTTCATCTTCTCCAAGGATAATAAATGCTGCATGTAGGCTATTGAGAAAGGGAGGGGAAGCATCCCAACCCCCCAAACTACCTAATTGCAAAGCCTAATTCAGTACTTTGCTGGGAGTTTCCATTGGTAGTTCTCAGTCACTATCTAATGACTTCAGCTCGCCATAATTACATTTTATCACTGCCTTCTAGTAAGCTTATAATTGAAACAGTGTCATTGCTCTGCTTCAAATACTGTCTCTGGAGACATGTGGGTGATGATGACTCATTATTTCAAAGCTACACTGTACAGCATGCGCCAGCCTTATTACTGTCAGCAGCTTCAGTTTGAATCTTATGGCATTGCATAACAGATTCACCCGCTGCTATCATGGTATTTACACTTAATCACATATATAACAATTATTGCTAACAATATCTATAATGCTCCGTGCCATGTTTGGAGCTTTACCATGTTTGGAGCTATTGCTCTGTTTATCTTCACAACTGCCTTGGGTGATAGGTCATTAGCCTTCCTATCAATGCCTAAGGGCCCAATCCTTTCTCCATCTAGAAATGGAGATTGAAAATGCCTTGCATTGGTTCAACAGTGTCGCAAAAGTGCCGTAAAGTACTTTTGTGCCACTGAGAGAGCAGGGAGGCTGACCCAAACCCTGTTGGGCTGGCGCAAAGGCAAGCCCATGCCAGCCAAGTTGGGCTGGTACCGAGGTCTGGGAGGGTGTGGGGAGGACAGGAAGGAGGTTTTTGGGGTGGGGAGGTCTATGTGCGCAGCCATGTGTGAGCAGGGGGTGGGACCAGGATCCAACACTTGTGTCGGATCATAACCCCAGTCCTGGGCAGCCAGGAGCAGATCTGGGCTGCTCGGATCTGCGCCACCTCTTTAGGTGGCGCAGATTCAAGTAGCCCAATTAGGGCTGCTGTAGCTTCACCCAGGTAAGGGGAATTGATTTCCTTGCCCCTGGCTGAGCTGCAAGCAGCCCCAGTCCTGCTGTGGATACAGGGCAGGCCAGCCAGCGGCCCTGTACCAGCGCGGGTTACGATTTGGCTGCCCAGGCACACGTTGAGTGGACTGTTATTTAGAATTACATACATAAAACTGCCCAAGCTCAATACTTCTGGCAATTCTTTATTAAAAATACTTACAAAAGACCATTATGCTAAAAAGGGTCCATCACAGTCCAATCTCCTTGTCCGCTGGCGCAACAGTGGCTCCACTGACAAAGAAGTCTGCCTGTTGATAAAGGTGCCCTGGGTGCTGGTGCAATGCTGGGAAAACACTGTGTCAGTGTAGCACTGGCCAGTGCAACTCCACTGGTGGGGACACCAAAATGTGTGCAACTGCCACTAGATTCACCCCTCCCTCCCTGACACGCCTGGTTCCTCCCCCAGCATGCCCCATTACTTCTCCTCCCTGCCCATACCCACCCCTGCCACCAACCTACCAGTGCCTGCAGAATTCCTGGAGCTGCTACTGCACGTGCCGCACCTCTCACTGTTTGCAGAAGTGGCCTGGCTGCACGCAACAGTGACCCTGTTTTTTCACTGTCATAAAGGACCCTGTGCCGTGAGGGTTGCAGCCTGAATTTGTTGTCTATGTGGTTTTTCTAAAGAATTGGAGAGTTGTGGGGGCACAACTGAGAGTGTGTCAGGACAGGACAAGTTGCACTGGGAAATAACACATGCTCTCGTTATATCAGCCCATAGGTCAGGTGGACAAAACAGCAAACTGCATTTTGTTCATGCTGGCACGTTGCTGTAATCATAACATAATTACATGATGCTAAGAGGGTCAGCCACAGCCTTCAAAATACAGGCAAATGTGGATGAACATTTTGAACAGTTCTGTTGATTAAGGCAGGGGTGCCCAAACCCCGGACAAGGGGTCATTTGCAACCCTCGGGGAGCCCCAATCCGGCCTGCAGGGAGCCCCCAGTCTCCAATGAGCCTCTGGCCCTCTGGAGACTTGCTGGAGCCTGTGCTGGCCCTACACAACTGCTCTCAGCATAAGGGTGACTGTTCGACCTCTTGTGTGAGCTGCTGGCCAAGGGCTCCCTCCACTGCTTGCTGTTTCACGTCTGTGATACAGCAGTGGCAGTGAAGGAAAGGCCGGCCTTGCTTTGTGCAAGGCCTTTTATAGGCCTTGAGCTATTGCAAAACTTTCATTTATTCATACAAGTTCCATCTCTAATATATTCATTTATGTAAATTCATGTACATTTATTCAAATTTTAAATGTAAATTAATTCATTTATTCCCAGTCCCCGACACAGTGTCAAAGAGATGATGTGGCCCACCTACCAAAAAGTTTGGACACCCCTGGATTAAGGCAACGATGCCAAAGCAAAATTAGACCTGGGTGAGTGACTCAGACTCAGCTGTAGTATGCTGGTGTACAGGACTTTAAAGTTAAACCATATCATGATGTCCACAAGTACTTTTGACTGTTAGTAGAAAGGACTTAGGACACCTCAGTTCAATCTCTGACACTGAAAATTACTTTGCCTTCACTTTTTGTCTCTTCCTTGCATCTCTCCTTGCCACCTGGAAAATGTGTTTGAAAATGTTGCAGTCTATTTCAGTCCTGCTGACACACATTCATTACAGCACAATTGCAGCTCATCTTCACTTAGCTGTGAAAACTGGATATAGCAGCCAACCTCAGCGACTATCTAAACATGCGATGAACCAATATTATTATCTTTCCGTTGTCTTGGCTTGTACTAACTTCTGCTTAAAAAGCTGGACTCACTGGCTGTAAAGCCAGAACACATCTTCCACATGTGGTCTCACTTGCCAAATCCCAGGCCTAAAACTGTGTCAGTCTTATCCTTTGTATAGACTAGATACAACCAAGTATAAGCACACTGAAGTCCTGTTTCATTTTAATGGGAGAGATTGTCAAATGTGTGATGTTCTCCCAATGGAATCAGTATCCCAGAAATTGCTGTGCTGTGGATGGATCATACTGTATTCCTAACTAACTTAATTTTAAAGATTTTTATCCCTCAATTTTCCAGTAGATTCAGTACAGCTGACGCCCAAATAGCAAAATGCAATGCACTCAATGCAATAAACATAGCAATCAGTTGCATTTAACAACCGTCTTAGAATTATGTTCTACTTCAGAATGCTGCCAGTATTTCACACAATCCTTACAACAACAGTGTAAGACAGGGTCAGTATTATCATCCTCATTTTTGAGCGAGAGATGCTCACTTTGAATTCATGGCAGAAGCAAGATTTTTGCCGGGACTCTGCAATGCATACAATTCTCACTTGAGAACTGTACTACTGTACATTGTGACTAAATGCATGCTAAGGGGGAGCAGCTTTGCGCATGCTGTCCCTGACCACCTGTGTGTGTTCAACACAAGCTCCAAGAGCCAGTGACTGACTCAATGCTACCTGGTGAATTTCCTGGTTGAAGGTCTCCAACATCCAAAACCAACACACTCTCTGTTGGATCGCCCGGGCCAGTGGTTCTCAAATGTTTAGCACTGGGACCCACTATTTAGAATGTGAATCTGTCAGGATCCACCGGAAGTGATGTTAGGCAGGAGGTCTGGTCTAGAGGGTAGAGCCTCCATTTGCCTGAAGATAACATCCACAAGGTCGCCAGTTCGAGGCCACCGGCACCGTGCGACCTTAAAGCAGCAGACAAGCTGACGCCGAGGTATTCCATCTGCTCTGAGCGTGGGAGGATGGAGGCCAGAATGTGATACCAGATCAGAATGAAACACCTAAATGTTGTGGTTCTTGAAAGAAAGAACCTTCTTTCAATTGTAAAAATCCCTATGGGGATTTTTAATAAGCCTGCCTATGTAAACCGCCTCGAATAAAGTCTTGAATAAAGACCAAGAAAGGCGGTATATAAATACCTGTATTATTATTATTATTATTATTATTATTATTATTATGTTATGACCAGAAGTGACATCATCAAGCAGGAAGATGTTTAACAATCCTACCTATACTTACCCAGGAGTAAGTCCCATTGACCATCATTGTTAAAAGCATATACAGAATATCCTATTAAAAGTAAAGATCTGTAACATTACCCCAAGGGCAGTCACATATCATGATAGCATCAAGTCTAATATATTAAAAATAAAATACTGACATGAATGGGGACCCACCTGAAATTGGCTCACGACCCACAGTTTGAGAAACACTGGCCTGGGCTATTACACCATCCTTGCAATGTCTCAATAAAATGCTTTTTTAAAAGACTTATTAATTATCAGAACATTTCACCACCACGCATGGGAATTACTATAACAATTCAAAGTTAATTTTGGGAGAAACTAAATTCAATTACCAGTAACTGAAAGAGTCCTTGATACATTGGTTAAGGGGAAGAACTATGCATTCAAGGCCTAGGATTAATTGTTAGGCCTCTTCAGGGGGTGGCAAATCAGCATTCAAAATCACAGGGAGAAAATATCCTCAGGTTCTGCTTTCCAAGACAAAGGCTGGCCCCAGGGAAAACGAAGTGGTGATGGTAGTGAGATGAACTCACTTTCTGAATGTCTGAACAGAACCTAAGCCTCCTGCATGTCTGGCCATTTAATGCCACTTGTTTGCTCTTTATTCCCTCTCTGTACCTGTGTGTGTGTGTGTGTGTGTGAGAGAGAGATATATTACACATGAACACACGCACACCTATAAATCTATCACAGTGCAATCCTACACATGTCTCAGAAGTAAGCTCCTTTATGTGTAATGGAGCTTACTCCCAGGAAAGCAGCCACAGGAACATAAGAACAGCCCCGATGGATCAGGCCATAGGCTCATCTAATCCAGCTTCTTGTATCTCACAGTGGCCCACCAGATGCCTCAGGAACCACACAAAGCAACAAGAGACCTGCATCCTGGTGCTCTCCCTTGCAAAACATAGGAAGCTGCCTTATTTTAAGGAGGCCATCACTCCATCTAGCTCAGTCTGTTGGCACTGATTCTCCAAGGTTTCAGACAGGAATTTTTTCTGCCTTACCTTGGATATACTGGGGTTTGAACCTAGGATCCCCTGCATACCAAGCAGATGCTTTACCAACAAGCCACAGCCTCTCCCTCCCTCATGCATACACTGATTTATTAAAAACATGTTTATCCTGCCTTTCCTCCTGATGATATCAGAACTTCCAGCATGGCTCACAAAATATAGAAGGCAATAAAAAAAAAAAAAACCCACACAATAAAAAGCAAGGAGGCAGCAATGCCGAAGTAAAAATCTGTTTGCCTTTATGGTTCTGTTTTTGATTTGGTACAGCAGTTTTTCCTCACTTCTTGTGCATGTTTTTTGGGGAGAAGGGGGAGAAATCCAGGAGATTGCAAGGAGGCTGGTATTGATATCTGTTAATAAATAGTCCTTGGTCCTAGGTGAATACTCTGGATAAGCTCTAACTGAGTGAAAGATACGATGAGGCTATCAATGATGATGATGATGATTTATTCATATAATGCTGACAATGCACATGGCACTTTGCACCAGAAAGAGAAGGCAGTTTCCTGCCCTGGGGGTGGGGACTTACAATCTAAGATAGGTTCAGGAGAGTCCATGGAGGGTGGGAAAGGGGACGGTGCTAGGGAAGATGGAAAAAAAACACCATGCAGTTTTTTCTCCTACGTGTCCTTAGGTTTAGTTGCAGTAAGGTAAATGGGGTACTAGGGAGTAGTGCCAAAGCTTCAGACACCAACAGCGCAACTTCATTTAACTGTGAACCGTACTTCTGACCAATAGCCCTGTAAATTAAGTTTTAACAGTGACCTAGAAATGTCTGTGCTCATTCAAATGCAACTTAACAAAAGCAAAAAGATTTCAAAAGTAAATGCGGAAACTACACAGATGGGCACCCAAAGGGAATATGACATTGGATTCTACTATTACATACCAATTGTAAAGCGTGTGGTGGGGGGGGGTTGTTTTGCTTTGATAGTCTCTTAATAGGTTGATCTGTAGTAGGGATTAACAGGAATCCACAGCCTTTTGCACTTTCTTTTCCTATGCTATGCCACTCTCTAGTGCTTTTATTATCTGTAATTACATTTTTTAATTGTTCATTGCGGTATTATTTTGGGTTGTAAACTGCTCTGGTTTATTCTGAGAATGAGCTGAAAAGACTTTTTTTGTTTTACAATCAACATGAGTTATGTCCCTTCCTTGGCACAGGGAAGCAGGTGACACTTGGAAAACCTATTATAGCATCTAACCCATTTGTATTTTACAATTGTATTTTACAGTCAGTAGGTTTTTGTTTTGTGTTGTTAGCCACTCCAAGTATTTGAGGAAGGGCAAGCTGAAATCAAATTACAGGGTCAGGCTCACCACAAGAAAGCACCAATTAGGCTTGTTACATTAGCTCACACCACTTCCCCAGCATGAAGCCCCAGGTTTGGCAGAGTTGCAGTTGTGAGGAATGGCACACTGCAAAAGCACAGTATCATAGCAAGTATTCCATTAATAGGCTATTTCTCCTCTTCCCCTCCCCCAGTTTTTGCATCCCTTTTTTTGCTTTTGTGTGCTCTCTTGCACCACGTAATGTACTGTGACAGGTCATTTCATGCATCATTTAATTCTATGCATTGCCATTGACCATAGCCAAAATTAAGTCTGAAAATTGGCAAAAGCAGACGTAAAGGAGGAAGAGCTTTCCATCGCAGACAGAACTGAAGTGTGTTTACCAACACAAAGCAAGGCTGAAGGTTCAATAAGCTCAGTTGACAAGCTTTAAAGGTATGTGAATTCAACTGCCTTAGAAACAGTTAGACTGCCTTCATCCGGGCCCATACGTTGGACCATATGTGACCCATGCTTTTCCATTTTTCTAAGGGGTGTTTACATAACCCACATTTGATCAACATGACAGAAAAGGAAGAAGAGTTATTGGCAGAGGTGCGTAGGGAGAAAGTCAGAAGCACTGGGCAGGATAAGGTGAAGATGGGTGGTTTGGAGGAAGAATCAAAAGGTGAATCTAGTTCTCTCTTTCCAGATCCAAGCTCGTGTCACAGAAGAGGCAGTGAGATGGGGAGTGCCCATCCCTTAGCCCAGGTGTGTCAAACTCATTTTATACAGTGGGCCAAATAGCATTCAAAGTGCCTGCTTTGAATCAACATCACGAAGCAAGAAGTTATGCCATTAAGTAGATGATAAAAATAAGCAGATGATAAAAAATTTTCAAAAAAAAAAATAATTCTCAGGTAGGAAGTCATTAGCAGCAAATGACAGAAGCATCAATATGGAAATCTTGACCATATTTTCAAGATACGGGAGAGTCCAATTATCACATGGGACAGCAGCATCACTTTTCAGTTGATGGGCCATTTAGTAGCTCAGCAGCTGGGAGGTGCTTTGCAAAGTGACCCCTTGGCAGAAATGGCATTGCTGAAAGGGCAGCCCACATGATAATTGGACTCTCCTAGCACTTCAGCAGTGTCTCTCTCTCACACCCCCTTCATACATTATACTAACTGGACCAGCAAGGACCACACTGTGGTATCACTCTTTAAAAGGTGTGGGGCTGCCTGGTGATTGTGTCATCAATGGGTCACGAAAGGGCTATTTGCTCTTATACACTCATGTGGAACCGAACAGACGGGAAAACTAAAAATTTAGAACAGAATATCAGCAGGCAACAAACAGGTTAAACATATCCTGCTCCCTGCACACACCCTGCACCACAGTTTTGGTCCCAATCACACACTACTTTTATAAAAAGAAAGAACCTGTTCAGATAGCATTGCATAGGCTTGTGTGTATGCTGTAGTTTAGCCCTTATAAGGGAATAAGGATCTATCAGCAATTCTTACAAGGAAATCAGATAATGTTCTGAAATTTAAGCAAATGTTAAAGTAAGTTCAGTGAACACAACTGTGCAAAAGATTGAACTTTGCTGCTAGGCATATTGCATTATATTTTATCTTCATGTCTCTGAAAGGAAGGGTTTTTTGTTTTGTTTTTTAACATCCATATCAGCCACTGTAAAATTTAATTTCTGGACAACACGTGGCACAGGCTAATTTTAACATGTGTGGTTGTCAGCTTCAATCTGAAGCCTCTCATTGCAGGTCCTCAAATGTGTGTGAACCACAGATTGCTCTACATTTTACCACTGCACAGCATCAAGATTTAATAAACTGGCTCGAAAGAGTCCTGAGCTCCAAAAAGAACCACAGTGATACAGTTACACATTAAAAGGACTATGAGATGCTACTGCCTTGGTCATACTGAACTTTCACCATATGTGTAACACCTCAGGGAAAGATGTGGTCCCAGAGAAGTGTCCCTTAAATTGTGACTATAGCTGGTTCATTGAAGGGCTAAGGCAGGGCTGTCAAACATAAGGCCCTTGGGCTGGATATGGTCCTTGGCAGCTCTTTATCTGGCTCCCATGATGATTAGGCTCTCCCAGCACCACCCTTTCAGCAGTGCTGCTTCTGCCAAGGTGTCACTTCACAGAGCATCTCTCAATTGCTGAACTGCTTAATGGCCCATCAACTGAACCAGTGCTGCTGAATGGGGTGGCCCAGGTGATAACTGGACTCTTCCGTATCTTGAAAATATGGTCAAGGTATGGTCGACACAGGTACAACTCACCTTTACTCGCCAATTTTTAATTCCAGTTGTATATATACTGTTAACTTCCTATCACATTTGGTTTTGACTTGACAAACTGGAGATAGGGAGGATAGGGAAGACAAACTGGCGATTCCGTTCCAGCTACAGAACTGAATGCATATTTGCATTGCCATTAAATTTTGTGAGATCAGGCTTGCCACACCCAGCCCGCTGTTAAGAACATAAGAACATAAGAACAGCCCCACTGGATCAGGCCATAGGCCCATCTAGTCCAGCTTCCTGTATCTCACAGCGGCCCACCAAATGCCCCAGGGAGCACACCAGATAACAAGAGACCTCATCCTGGTGCTCTCCCCTACATCTGGCATTCTGACTTAACCCATTCCTAAAATCAGGAGGTTGCGCATACACATCATGGCTTGTACCCCATAATGGATTTTTCCTCCAGAAACTCGTCCAATCCCCTTTTAAAGGCGTCTAGGCTAGACGCCAGCACCACATCCTGTGGCAAGGAGTTCCACAGACCGACCACGCGCTGAGTAAAGAAATATTTTCTTTTGTCAGTCCTAACCCGCCCAACACTCAATTTTAGTGGATGTCCCCTGGTTCTGGTATTATGTGAGAGTGTAAAGAGCATCTCCCTATCCACTCTGTCCATCCCCTGCATAATTTTGTATGTCTCAATCATGTCCCCCCTCAAGCGTCTCTTCTCTAGGCTGAAGAGGCCCAAACGCCGTAGCCTTTCCTCATAAGGAAGGTGCCCCAGCCCCGTAATCATCTTAGTCGCTCTCTTTTGCACCTTTTCCATTTCCACTATGTCTTTTTTGAGATGCGGCGACCAGAACTGGACACAATACTCCAGGTGTGGCCTTACCATAGATTTGTACAACGGCATTATAATACTAACCGTTTTGTTCTCAATACCCTTCCTAATGATCCCAAGCATAGAATTGGCCTTCTTCACTGCCGCTGCACATTGGGTCGACACTTTCATCGACCTGTCCACCACCACCCCAAGATCTCTCTCCTGATCTGTCACAGACAGCTCAGAACCCATCAGCCTATATCTAAAGTTTTGATTTTTTGCCCCAATGTGCATGACTTTACACTTACTGACATTGAAGCGCATCTGCCATTTTGCTGCCCATTCTGCCAGTCTGGAGAGATCCTTCTGGAGCTCCTCACAATCACTTCTGGTCTTTACCACTCGGAAAAGTTTGGTGTCGTCTGCAAACTTAGCCACTTCACTGCTCAACCCTGTCTCCAGGTCATTTATGAAGAGGTTGAAAAGCACTGGTCCCAGGACAGATCCTTGGGGCACACCGCTTTTCACCTCTCTCCATTGTGAAAATTGCCCATTGACACCCACTCTCTGCTTCCTGGCCTCCAACCAGTTCTCAATCCACGAGAGGACCTGTCCTCTAATTCCCTGACTGTGGAGTTTTTTCAGTAGCCTTTGGTGAGGGACCGTGTCAAACGCCTTCTGAAAGTCCAGATATATAATGTCCACGGGTTCTCCCGCATCCACATGCCTGTTGACCTTTTCAAAGAATTCTATAAGGTTTGTGATGCAAGACTTACCCTTACAGAAGCCATGCTGACTCTCCCTCAGCAAGGCCTGTTCGTCTATGTGTTTTGAGATCCTATCTTTGATGAGGCATTCCACCATCTTACCCGGTATAGATGTTAGGCTGACCGGCCTATAGTTTCCCGGGTCCCCCCTCTTTCCCTTTTTAAAAATAGGCGTGACATTTGCTATCCTCCAATCTTCTGGTACCGTGGCCGTTTTGAGGGACAAGTTGCATACCTTAGTCAAGAGATCTGCAACTTCATTCTTCAATTCCTTAATAACCCTTGGGTGTATGCCATCAGGGCCCGGTGACTTATTGATCTTTAATTTATCAATGAGGTCTGAAACATCTTCTCTTTTAACCTCTATCTGACTTAACTCCTCGGTCAGGAGGGGCCGTTCGGGCAGCGGTATCTGCCCGAGGTCTTCTGCCGTGAAGACAGATGCAAAGAACTCATTTAATTTCTCTGCCATCTCTAAGTCTCCTTTTATCTCCCTTTTCCCTCCCTCACCATCCAGAGGGCCAACCGCTTCTCTGGCGGGTTTCCTGCTTCTAACATATTTGAAGAAGCTTTTATTATTCCCCTTAATGTTGCTGGCCATGCGTTCCTCATAGTCTCGCTTGGCCTCCCCTATCACCTTCTTACATTTCTTTTGCCACAGTTTATGTTCCTTTTTATTCTCTTCATTAGGGCAAGACTTCCATTTACGGAAGGAAGCTTCCTTGCCCTTCACAGCCTCTCTAACTTGGCTGGTTAGCCATGCGGGCACTCTCCTGGATTTAGTGGAACCCTTCTTTCTTTGCGGTATACACCTCTGCTGGGCCTCTATTACTGTTGTTTTAAGCAGCCTCCATGCACTCTGGAGAGACTGGACTCTTTTTACCCTCCCTTTCAACCTCCTTCTAACCAGCCTCCTCATTTGAGGGAAGTCCGCCTGTCGGAAGTCAAGGGTTTTTGTTAGAGATTTGCCTGGTATTCTTCCCCCAACGTGCACGTCAAAACGGATCGCAGCATGATCACTGTTCCCCAATGGCTCAGTAACGTTTACATCTCTAACCAGGTCCTGCGTACCGCACAAAATTAAATCCAGAGTCACCTGTCCTCTGGTGGGCTCCGTGACTAGCTGATCTAAGCCACAGTCATTTAGCACGTCAAGAAATCCGGTTTCCTTATCGTGACCAGAACACAAATTGACCCAGTCAATATGAGGATAATTGAAGTCCCCCATGATTACAACCCTATCCTTCCTTGTCACCTCCCTGATCTGTTTCCTCATTTCAAGGTCCCCATCAGATTTCTGGTCTGGAGGACGATAGCACACCCCCAGTATTACATCGCTGCTCAAGCCTGGTAATTTAACCCACAGAGATTCTACGGTGGAGTCGGACCCACCTTCAATCTCTACTTTGCTGGATTCTATCCCTTCCTTAACATAAAGGGCCACCCCACCTCCAACACGCCCCTGCCTGTCCCTCCTGTAGAGTTTATAGCCCGGGATTGCGGTATCCCACTGATTCTCCGCATTCCACCAGGTTTCCGTTATGCCCACTATGTCAATATTTTCCCTTGTCACCAGACATTCCAGTTCTCCCACCTTTGCTCGTAGACTTCGTGCATTCGCATAAAAGCATTTATACACGGAATGCCCCAGGATGGGCTGCTTATTCGCTCCTTTGTCCCCGCATCCTCTCATTGTGCCAAACCGTCTATCACATCCCATCTCCCTACCTTTCCCA
Source organism: Tiliqua scincoides (assembly GCF_035046505.1). NCBI lineage: Eukaryota > Metazoa > Chordata > Lepidosauria > Squamata > Scincidae > Tiliqua > Tiliqua scincoides. The sequence continues at coordinate 18,345,014 of NC_089821.1, forward strand.
ATTTCTTCTCCTACCCTGCCTTTGTCTTGTTGTTCTCTAACCTCCCCATCCTCATCCCATAGGGATGAGGAGTCCCGAACCGGATGCCCCTCGGCTCCTGTCGGCCTTCCCCCAGGGATCACTTTAAAAGCTGCTCTGCCACCTTTTTAATGTTATGCGCCAGCAGTCTGGTTCCATTCTGGTTCAAATGGAGCCCGTCCCTCTTGTACAGGCCCCGCTTGTCCCAAAACGTTCCCCAGTGCCTAACGAATCTAAACCCCTCCTCCCTACACCACCGTCTCATCCACGCATTGAGACCCCTGATCTCCGCCTGCCTAGCTGGCCCTGCACGTGGAACAGGTAGCACTTCAGAGAACGCTACCTTTGAGGTCCTGGCTTTCAGCTTCCTGCCTAAAAGCCTAAATTTGGCCTCCAGGACCTCCCAGCTACACTTGCCCACGTCGTTGGTGCCGACATGCACCACAGCCGCTACCTCTCCCCCAGCACTGTATACTAGCCTGTCTAGACGAGAAGTGATGTCCGCAACCTTCGCACCAGGCAGGCAAGTCACCATGCGGTCCTCACATCCGTCGCAAACCCCCCTCTCTATGTTTCTAATAATCGAATCCCCCACTACAAGAAGCCCCCGACCCCCCTCCCGCCGAGGAGTATCCCGAGTGCGCTCGGATACGGGCCCATCCCCTGGAGAAGGGATCCCCCCTAGGGGATTGTTTCCCTCCTCTCCAGGATGACATCCTCCAGTCCCGAGACTTCCCACCCGGGCAGCCGAGGAGCTGCACGCCTGAGGTTGGGACGAAGCCTGATCGTCCCCAGAAGTCTCCCCACGGTCCTCCTCTGGCTGCCTGCGCTTCTCCAGGTCAGCCACCAAGGCTTCAAGGGAGCGGACGCGTTCCCTGAGAGCCTGGAGCTCCTTGCACCGAGGACACACCCATGACTTATGCCCCAGAGGCATATAATCATACATGTGGCACTCGATGCAGAACACTGGATAGCCCCCACTCTGCTGCTGGCTGTCTGACTGCATAGCTTTTTTGTTGTTGTTGTTGTTTTATTTAGGGGTCCTTTTAAAAACCGTACACTGGATAGCAGCCCTTTTCTCTAGGGAAGAGGAAGGGCAGTGTCTGGGGCCCTGGCCTCCTCGCCCTGCTGCTGAACTCGCCCAGATGCTAAACTCTTGTGCCTTACCTGGCACTTAGTTCCCAGAGGCCACACGCGTCTGCAGAGAGCCTCACGCGATGGCCTGCCTAGCTTTATACTCCTGGCAGGCTCCTCCCCCCTCCTTCCTTCCTGATTGAAAGGGGGCTGACCTTCCCAGGTGAGTTTACAAAAGCTCAGGAAGGCAAATGGCTGCTGATGGGCGTGACCTACTCTGCAGGCTCCTGAAAGGACTGCTTGGATTAGCCTAATGGGGCTCTTAATGGGTTGGGAATTGGCCCTTCCTAGGTCCTTTCCCTCCTAGTTCTGTTCTCTTAGGCTGGACTGTTTTTGTAACCTCAAGCTAGTTTTTATTTGGGTTTGTTTAATTATTTATTGCTCTCTAGATCCTGTGTCCCAATTTACTGACCTGTTTAGGTTATGTTCTAACTTAGATTAGGTTTAACCTGGGTTGAGTATAGGTTTAATTTAAACAAGTAGAAAACCTGCTTTTCACTTTATCTTCCTCCCTTCCTTCGATTAAGTGCTACCTTAGGTGCAGCTAACTTTCAATTTTGATTTAAATGCCTGACCCTTGGGCACTTACTCACGAGTAGGACGCTGCTCTTACTCACGAGTAGGACTCTGCTCCTGCTCAGAGTAGCCCTATGTACCTCCCTTAGGTGCTAACTTTCAATTTTGATTTAAGGTTGCTTTAAAGGTAAGGTTAAGGTTAGAAGACAGGGAGTTAGAAAGACAAAGCGTTAGAATGAGTACACTTACCTCCTCCTCCTCTCCTTCTCCAAAACTCAGCGGTCTCCTCGCCCAGATGCTAAACTCTTGTGCCTTACCTGGCACTTAGTTCCCAGAGGCACTTGGGTTCCCAGAGGCCACATGCGTCTGCAGAGTGTGCAGGTGTTCTTCTACCACCATTCAGTTGCAGTTCTAGCTTCTGTGCCGCCCTGGGGCACAGGACTGCAACATGCTGCCCCCCACCCCCGTAACATGCCACTGCCAACACCCCTGCCAGGAGACCCATCCAGCCATATGGAACCTCAGAAAACATTCCCAAGTTGCTCTGAAAGCATTCTGAGGCCCCCGGAGTGCCGTAAAACAGTACTTCCAGTTTCTGTCAATAAACCAGAAGTAATGTTTAATGGCACTCCAGAAGCCTTAGAAGGCTTTTGGTGCGCCTACAAACACAGTGCAGGCCCTCCCTGGCCCATGGAAAGGGTCTGGAGGGCTGGCGGGGGCAGTAGCGACATGGCGCCTGGGACTTCTACCTCCCTGGCCACCCCAGGACTGCCACTGCCACCATTAATACATTTTGTGTTTTTTCACCATGAGAATCTGCAGCTGGAATATTAGTACACCCCAGGCATCACCAGCTTCTGACATTTTAGTTCCCATGTTATTTAGTTCTGTAGATAACATTATGATAGATAGATAGATAGATAGATAGATAGAAAGAAAGAAAGAAAGAAAGAAAGAAAGAAAGAAAGAAAGAAAGAAAGAAAGAATGAACGAACGAACGAACGAACGAACGAACTGCCCTTTTTATGATATTGTCAGTAGTTTCACTACCTGAACAATTTAATGGGGAAAAATGAGTGTAGGCATTGTATTACTTTGGCGTCCATCCTGTACTGTCTGAAATGAAGGATGCCATATAAATTTATGCCACATTGAGACAAACCAATACCATTTCTCCTAGATATTCTAAAAAGCCAGTGGAGTGGAATCGGTAACATGCTGAACTTGAATCTGGAAGATTCAGATTCAGAACTGCCTACACTTACACTGTGTATTAGGAATGAGTGAGCATCCCAGTGTTCACACCCAAAGCACTCAAGCTTTTGTGTGCATTCCATTCCCAAAGCCTGAGGGCTTTGCAAGTCAGTTGCAAATGCTTTAAGGTGCACCCACCTTAACCCTGCTCTCAAATTAAAGAACTTACCTCTGGGGCTGGGGGAAGCAGCAGATACCACTCCCAAGGCCCTAGTGGAGCACCCTTTCCTTCAGGGACTGTGATTACCAGTCTTACTGCCTAATCCTATCAAGCACAGGAGCAGTGGTGCTGAACACTCACCACTGAAACCTGTGCTGGACAACCTGGCAAGTAGTATCCTCAGGGGAAAGGGACATTCCAGTCTGTTCAATGGGGCTTCTTGAGTCAGTGCCTGCTAAATCGCTCCTTGTTATGGCTTGATTTAGCCTTGATTTGGCACCATTAGCATGTTCAGTGATTTTACAAAAGTGAAGGGTTCAGGAAGGGTTCAAGGGTTTGCCCAAGAAACATAAGTGGGTGGGGCGGAGAGGGACATGTGTACTGGGGATGATGGCTCTGCAGCACCAATTAGTATATCTTCGCTCTTCCATAAGTTAACCTCCACTCTAACAGCGCCACCATTTTTGACCATCCAGGGTCTCCTACTTGCTCCCTCAGGTAATAGGGAGCAAGTCCTTTCTACTTTTCTGACCCTTATGCCTTCAATCGTCCCACACACCAGAACACCTATAGGATACTTCCTCACTCGCTCCATTCCAATCCACTCTTAAAACCCACCTTTTCTGTGAAGACTCTGTCACCACACCTAATTCCTTGCTGTGTGCTTAAGTACATGTAACTGAACCAACCACATATGCTCTTCTTCTTTCGCCCACCCGCCTTCACCTGCCCTAACCCACCCCATCGTCCCTTTTGTGTCAGCATCTAGATTGGTACAGGGACCTGTCTTTTTCACTCTGTGTAATGTGCCTAGACATCTACATGCCTATTGTGTAACATAGCACTGATGGTGCTATATAAATAAATAGCAGCACAAATAATTTAGAAAGGAGATACAAATAACCTAATCTGCAGCGCATTCATGTGCATGCCTGTAAATCCCACTGTGTCCAGTGGGACGTGCTCCTAGAAAAGTATGCACAGTAATGCTATTGTAGTCAGATGGCTCTGATGAGATACATTTTGTGTAACAGACAGATGTCCAGCTGGTGATAGAAGAATCTCAACAACCATTACATATGAAACTGAAGGATAAACGATCTTCTAGATTTGAAATGTAGAAGGATTCAGAGATGGAGGTTCAGAGTCATTCACATAGCTATGCCAAACATGGAAGCTATACTGCAAATTATGTAAGATGTTAACCAATGAAATAAAGGAACTAGGAAGATTCTTTCTCCAGGGCAAGTTGTTTCATTATGTAACGTCCTTCATCATCCTTTAAAGCATATGGCATTGGCTACTCCTAGAAAAGAGGCATTAGATGCTACACACACACCATTTATGCAGTTCAGGCACTCTTTTGTTATCTCTCCCCCCCCCTTTTTTTTTTTACTGTGATGCACTTTTAATTCCCCCTTATTCCATATTCTTCAGATCCTGCACAGCAAAGATTTGCACAGCAAAGATTTGTTTATGCACAAAAGGAGAACATTTTCGTAGGAAAAGGGATTGAGAATATTCCCCAAACCACAATGAGAATATTAAAGAAAATGTGGCTCCTGGCACACTTTTAATCATAAAGAAATTTACGTGAAATATCAAGTATCATCAGTTAATTGCCCTATTAGGAGGGTTGTCCAGGACTTTCCGTGTCTCAAATTCAGAATTTTTTTTAACTTAAAATAAGCTTAAAAACAAAACAAAGCAAAAAAAAATGGAGGGGAGGGGGAATGGTCTAGTTCAGGGGTGTCAAACACAAGGCCAGTAGACTGGATGTGTCCCCCAGAAGCAATTTATCTGGCCCCAGATAATTGGGCTGTCCCAGCATGACAGCTGGGCTCTCTCATACCTTAAAATGATTTCCATATTTTCTCTACTGTCATTTGCAGCTAAGGAGTTTCTATGTGAGAACAAAGTGCTTATTTTAGGCCATCATCTGCTTAATGATGTCACTCCCTGCTTAATGATGTCACTTCTGGCCCTCAGCAGGTATCATGAATACTGTTTGGTCCACTACATGAAATGAGTTTGACATCCCTGAACTAGTTCTTGCTTTAGTGATCTAGTTCATAGCTTTAGCTGCTATGAATGCTTTTAGAGCTTCCAGATGCTGCTTTTTTCCTGATTTCTGGTTGTCACTGTTTCGTTTCATTACAGTTCTATTTCTGTTTTCATTAAGATTTATATTTATTATATTCTTATTCCAGTGTTTCAGTTTTGTGAACTGTCCCGATACCCTTGGATAAGGGGTGATATACACATTTGTTAAATACATGATCAGACTGATATATACAGTCAGTTCTCGTTTTCTGCTAAATCGCTTATTTTAGGGGCAGAAATGTCGCCTACCTCTCATTATTTGTGACTCTGTTCTCATTATCTGCTAATACAGTGCCAGTGCATTTGGGGGGAGGGGGGCTTGGTGCAGCTACAAGCAGGCAGGCAGGGCAAGGGAGGTTTGCAGAAGGAGGAGGAGGAGGAGGAGGAGGAGGAGAAGACAGTGGCCTCCTAACAAGCAGAAGGTAGCATTGGTTCCCAATCCGTGGCCCACAAGAGCCTGAGAAGTGGTCCATGAGATCTCAGAAATAAAGCAAGCAGGCGCTCCCCCATGACCCACAGAGAGGGTGGAGAACAGACCTCCACAGCTGGCAACAAAAGCAGCAACTCACTAATAAATTAATAAACATGTAATAATCTCTTCTAAATCTTCTCTATTATAAAGTTTTGTAATTTTTGAGTGCGGGGGGGTGAGGGGTTGCATGTGGTCCATGACAATTCCAAATTTTGCCTCAGTGATCCATGAGCTCCTGATGGTTGGGAACCACTGGGGCAGAGAAAGACACCTAAGCAATATACGACTGGTGGCGGAGTGGGTTTTGGTAATCCCACCCAGCCAGTTATATTCCTCATTTTTTAGAAAATTCTCTGGATTGGGCCAATTATCTGCATCACATGGGCATTTGTATTAATATAATAATAATATACAGTATTTATATACTGCCTTTCTTGGTCTTTATTCAAGACTTTATTCAAGGCGGTTTACATAGGCAGGCTTATTAAATCCACGCAGGGATTTTTACAAATTGAAAGAAGGTTCTTTCTTTCAAGAACCACTACATTCAAGGTGTTACACTCCGATCTGGTTTCACATTCTGGCCTCCATCCTCCCACGCTCCGAGCAGATGGAACAGCTCAGCTGCAGCTTGCCAGCTGCTTCAAGGTCGCACGGTGCCGGTGGCCTCGAACTGGCGACCTTTGGATGTTAATCTTCAGGCAAATGAAGGAGAAGAACTTCTATTAAATTAATAGAGTTCAATCCTATCCAAGGAGAATGGGAGAAATGACTAGTTGGATTGTGGTCCACAGGTGTGTGTGTGTGTAATGTTGGTCAGACTGGTTGTTCACAAAGTTCATTTGATAAAACAAGTCTATTGGTATGCTTACAAAGTTTAAAAAAATGAGTCCTCCTAGACCAGACAAAATCTACCTACTCCAGCATCCTGTCTCCAACTGTGATCAGCAGCTGATCATGTATAAAGCATGTATATTGCTGTGTACTAATAATATATTTTTAAGATCTGCATTTAATTAATGATATGATTAATATAATTAATATTAATATAGTTAATATATATTTAATATTTAATATTATATTATAATAAATATATTATTATAATATTATATTTAATATATTTAATGTAGTTAATATTTCTGGCCACTTCCTGTTTAATGATGTCACTTCCAGCCCTCAGGAACATGCTGGGGAGTCATGGCCAACAGCCACAGGGGTCAAGGGAGCCACTGGCCAGAAAAGTTTGAGTACCAGTGGGTTAAATGATTCAATAACAGCTAATTCGGTATCCACTAAGTCTTCCAGGAACCTTATCCTAGTGGAAAATGAGAACTGATTGTAATTTGTTTGTGCCTCATTTTTTGTTCCTGGTCCTGAGTGGGTCAATAAGTCACCTGCCATACTAAACATTGGTACCTACAGCCACGTAGACACCCTCAAGATTCTCACATTCCTCCTTATATTACTATGTTGTCTGGCAAGCCTTCGGTGGGCTACTTGCATTTTGAATGTAAAGCTACACACACCTTTGTTCCTGAGCAAACAACATTGAACACCAAAATCTATAATGAACACATGTGTTAACTTGTGGCTAAGTTAATATATGGCTAAATTTTTCCTATGTTGATAATTGATTAATGCAGTATGTCTGTTCTTTTAAATTGTCTTAACAGGCACCGAACTACCAATATGAATGGTATTTATTGCTGGCATGCGTAGAGGTGTTACGTCCACCTCACAGCCCAATCCCATCCAACACCAGGCTGTCACACACAGCCATTTACAACAGCAGAACAGAGTTCCACTGTTGCAAAATGGCTGTTGAAAGAGTGCTCAGAGCTCTGTCAGTGGGCATTTTGAATGAGTTACTACAAGAGGCAGCAGCAAGTCCCATCTGTCACTGGACCTGCCTGGAACCACCAGAGCAGGTAAGGCAGTGGAGGGAGTAGAGAAGGGGCAAAATGGGATGGGGAGGAACAGGGGCAGGGAGGCTGTGGGAGGGGGTGAATCTGGTGGCAATGGTGCACACCAGATCCTAGCCTCATTTTTTGCAGCCTCACCACCCCAGTCTCTCCTTGAACTTGCACCTGGCATAGGTCCAAGGAGACCCATTGTGAAGCAGAAGGTTTACAAAGAGGTAAGGGAGTTTAAAACCCCTTTCCCTTCCTAAGCCTTCTGATCCACCCTCCCCACTTGATACAGCATGTGCAGCACCAGCCGGGGGGGGCGAGACACGGTTGGGCTCTTAGAGTATGAGGTGGCTTCTCTAGGCTTTGCATCATCCAGCGTGGGAGGCCAGCACATCACCCCCATGATGGATCTCCTGGGCAGTGGGTGTGGTGATGTACATCACCCCATTCCTGCTGGTTTTTTGGCTATAACATTTGATAGAATAGAGATATTTCAATGTGGTTTGTTTCATTGTATTCTGCATGAAATTATGCATCAAATGATGTATAACGTTTGAGGTCTGTTATTTGGGGCAGGAGGTCTGGTCTAGAGGGTAGAGCCTCCGTTTGCCTGAAGATAACATCCACAAGGTCGCCAGTTCGAGGCCACTGTGCGACCTTGAAGCAGCTGACAAGCTGAAGCCGAGCTATTCCATCTGCTCTGAGCGTGAGAGGATGGAAGCCAGGATGGAGGCCAGATCAGAACAAAACATCTGAATTGTTGTGGCTCTTGAAAGATAGAGCCTTCTTTCAATTGTAAAAATCCCTACGGGGATTTAAATAAGCCTGCCTATGTAAACCGCCTTAAATAAAGTCTTGAATAAAGACCAAGAAAGGTGGTATATAAATAACTGTATTATTATTATTATTATTATTATTATTATTATTATTATTATTATTATTATTATTATTAACATGATAGCATTATTCGACAATACCAAGATTTAAAAATTTTTGGCCAGTGGTGGTGTCACACCCCCTCATGCATGTCACCCATGAGGACTGCATCGCCCACACCCCCTATAGCAACGCCAATGGAGTATGATATACTTCCTGTTCAACTAAAGGGTTTCCATAGTGGTGAGAGGACATTCACACACTAAGCAGGCGACAGTATGTTCCGTGCCACTTAATTATGGGCAATGCTTTTAATTGTATTTGTACCATCACAAAATCATCTGAATGAAAAATACGGCCCAACGACTCAATAGAGAGTAACCCTTTGTCCACTGCCAGCCTCATTTCTAAAAATGTGTCCCTAAGTGTCCAAATGCTGATTCTAAGTAAAGGGTCAAACACTCAACTCTTATCACCACAGCACTCATTATGACCAAGATAGCCAACCTTAAGCAGACAATGTATTAAGCCATTTAACCAAGCTCTGACACACTTTGATCATGTACTGCTTGAAAGTAAAGGATGGAGCCACACAAAACATGCAGCTGCATTTATCAAAGGAAGAGGGCAGAAGGGATGATCTATACTGCAGAAGTGGCTGTGCTTAGCCTGTTGGCTCCCCAGCACTTTCCCCTTGTAATCCCTTGCCCCAGCTTTTCTCCCCAGAGTGTTTAGGAGGGGTTGCCCTTGCAACTAGAACCCAACAGGGAAAAAGCAGCTGTAGAAAGACTTGGAGAAGAAAGGCATCAGACAGGGATGCCACTTCTCTGCTCCAAACTGCCCCCAGCTTCTTTTCCCTAGAAGCAGCTTCAATCACAGTTGTGTCATATGCGTTCTCATGTTTTGATATGGTCATTAATGAAATAACATAAGCAAAAGGGGCTCACCATCTAAGAAAAAGATTCAAGGGAAATACCAGCAGAAAGCTACTCCCTGGGGGGTGAAAAGGGACAGTTGCTCTCCCCTCCACCTCCCCACTAAATATAAGAGAGCAACCGATTAAAAGTGTAGCAGCCATAAAGTGTGCACCAGCCCAGCATTCTGACATTTACTGATTCACAGCTTCTAATTAACACAAAACTATTTTTTCAACACTCCAAGCTCAAATATTTTTGAGGAGAAATGAAATTATTGTTTTTTTTACATTTTAAACAGAACATGGTGCTTATGACCTTGAGGGGGACAACGTTCAGCCTTTGATGCCAGGGAATTGCACATTAGCAATCTTCGCATGTACCACTCTGTTGTCAAATCTCATTAGCCTTCAGGTCTGACAGCAGACTGTAGTGCTGCATTAGTATCTGACAAACCTTGCATTGGTGATTAAAATCTTTCTTTCTTTTTCTTTCTTTCTTACTTACTTAAGCTTCCAACATTAACAGAACCTTCACTATTATTTCTCTTCCTCAAAGTTAAATTCAGTGGTTTTCCTTTATGTAGGAAAAGGCTTCCATCAGCATTCCATGATGAGCAACATAAAACAGGGGCAGGCTCAACTGCACTTTAAGACAGCCACAACTTATACAGTGGATGACCATGCGCATTACAGCTGCCCACCTATTATAATCCTTTACAATTTGTGTTTACTTTGAAGTCTAGTGCATGTACCAGTCAAACACAGGGATTTTGAAGCAGAAGGAAAATTATCTTCTACCTGAAGATGGGGCTTTACAGGGGTGGGGGGATGCCCTCCAGCTACTAGGTAATGCAACCTTTCCACAATAGTTCTCATATCTTCATATCAATCCTGTGTAACTTTATAGCTTCTATTGACTCTGCACCAACACACCATCTACAATTAATCTCCAGTTTTGCTAAGATAAAGAGTGCCATGCTCCTGCCTTATTTCTGTTCTCCCACATGCTTCTTTTAGTGCTGGAGACAAAACAGTTAGATTTTACAAGTTCTAAAAAATGGGGGGATGCGATCTTGTTTTATCGTCCCAGTAGCCTTGGGTACATCCTGTAATCAGTGTCTAACAGTCCAATCCTAGGCATGTCTACTCAGTCCCATTGTAGTCAATGGGCTTACTCCCAAGTAAGTATGGATAGGATTGCCGCTGCAGGCTAATCAACTTACAGTCCAATCCTAAAGGAAGCGCTGCTGTCAGGTGCAGTGGTACCAAAGCAGCTATCGCGGTATCCTGCAGCATCATGGCAGCCACCAGAGGTTTCCTCAGGAAAAGGGGACTTTCATCCCTTTTCCCTGGAGAAAGCCCCAAGCCCCACAGTGGGACTTCTCAAGTCTGCATTGACTATTTTGCCAGCGCAGACTTGAGAGACACTGTCAGGCTGGAAGACCCAACACAGAGTTCAGGATCTAGCGGAGCAGAGCAAACCCTAGTGACGCCTCTGTCAACACTCCATTATCTTACCATAGCTTCAGTCCCACTAAGCTTGCTGATAGTTGTGTTACTGCTGGCAAGCAGCTATGAAACGAAACAAGACTGGCAGGTCAGAGATCAACCTCCCAAGCTTCATGCCTGTTCATTCACATGCATTATTATTATTATTATTTCATAATATGCAACAGATTAATGAACATTTAGTAACATTTTAAATATATGAACAACCCCTCCTAGTGCATCATATATTACTGGGCAATGTTCTGACAACTGGGAATGTATGATAGCAATGTATAACTTGTACGGTCTTTAACTACACAGGGAGCCAGCTCTCTGTAGGCTTCCATGGCAAGCTCTTTGATCTGGAAGGAAAGGTCCCACTGGCACAAAAGAGAGCTTTCTTAGTGGGTCAAATAGCAGATGTGGGGGGGGGGGTTGCTTCTTATGTAATGTGTGGTGTGGGCCCAAACTGGCTTCTCAGAAAATGCATGCTTGCTTCTGCTCTACCTGCACAGACATTCCTGTGTAGCCGCCTGAAATTTACATGCAGAGGTGACCCCATGTCTCTGAATTGCAACAGGAATATGCCAATAAAAATACTTTCCCCAAAAAGTTATAACATGGGAAGGTAGGAACCCTTGCATTGTGTCCTGCTTGTGATTTATAAGTCACAGTATTATTAGTCTCATTCATAATGGCTACCCCCCAACCTAAATCTTCAGTATATTTGCACAACTGATCTGATCTAGCAAGGTGATCAGTACACAGGAACATGTTTCTGTGACAGAAAAGTGAACAGGAAGTGATCAGGTAATAGCAGAACAGGAAAGCCTTTGCTTGTAGCCATGTTGTTAGGCCTGAGCTACAAGGGCCAGCTGTAACCAACTTCTCTTCTTAGTGCATACCAGATCTGAGAGAACTGTGGAGGAAGCCACTTCCCAGGGCCCTCAGATATGGTACCAAGTTACTAAATTGGCTTCAAGGACAACTTGATTAACAAGGTACAGCTGCAAACTTTTCAGGTTGGGGAGTCCACCGTGAGAAAGATGGCTTGTGGCACGTTCACACCTAGAATGTTCAGCTGGATCCGAGTTCTAATTGGTGGATGGGTCAGGAGACCTATAATGATGAAAGGAAAGAGCTTTCCTTTGTTACAGCTTTGCCTCTGGCTAAGGGGGCCTGAGCTTTGACCAAGCTGACTAGATGGACCCGCCTTTACTGCAGCAAGGATGGGTTAGACTGGAACTCTGAAAGAGTAAGACTTTGGTGAGTGAGTTAGGAGTTAGCTCTTTATTGTTTTATTGTGGCTGAGTGTTGTGTTGTATTGATATGCTCTACCATTCTGAAATCTATGACTGATGCAGTGCTGTCTGTAAAACTATTCTTTAAATCTTTATTCAATATTACAACTGACTGGCTTATTGGGACTGATGGAACAAGGGAACTTGGTTGTGGGAGCTAATCCAGAGTGAGTAGTGTGTGACCTGGAGACCCCAGTAACAGGAACCTGCTCCTGGATTCAAGCCAAGTCAGGAAGGCTCAGGCTGGAGTATGGTTTCAAGGGGTTTACCAAATTGGCCTGACAACCAGGACTGAAAGCTCTTATGGTTCAAGAGCAATTGGCAACTGAAACTGGAGAAGCCTGAGAGGTGTTAAGTGGCTAAGAGGGTTATGGCCATTTAATTACCTCTAGAGCAATAAACGGACTGCATAACACTCTGGGGAGGGTCATGGAGGAAGTCACAGTTTCCACACACTGATCACCCTTCCAAACCTTTCCCTTCATGTGCCAAAAGGCACTGGTGGGCTGTGCATGAATGCACTGCAAAACTAATGAGTGACACTATCAACTCTAGCAGTGCTAATCACCTTTGCAGAATCTAGGTGCATTGCTTGCATGTACAATGAGGAAGAAGATCAGGGCCAAAACATGTGGCTCAAAATATCTATAGCTTAGCCCTGGGCCTTCTATTTTTCAGTGCCAGGGATTAGGCATGAAGACATCTTGCACAATGATTTGACTTTACATTCTTCCTTCTACCCCTTTATTGAAAGGAAACCTAACAACAGAATTAATCATAGCATAGTTGCATTTATAGTTCAGCACAGCATATCGTTCTCCAGATCTATTATTCCCAAGATAAATTGTAGAATCTTTCAGGAGCAAAATACATAGATGAGGCATGGATGCTGCGAGCTGATTAAAAGCAGTCTGTTAAAACATACCCCTACACAGTGCTTGTAGGTGAAGAATGATGTGACGGCAGGATCTCTTTTGGGGCAGGGGGTGAGGACAATGGAAAAAGCTAGAAAAAAACTAAAAGAAAAAAATGAACAAATTGAAAAACTGACACCCTACTTTTAAATATGGAAAAGAAAAAAAGCTCCAAGAAAAATATATTGATTATATAAATCTGGATACTGTCATCATAATTTCAGACACTTTTATTATACCAATTTCTGTTGAGAAAAGAGAATTCTGTAACGTTTAAGGTTCCACAGCATCTTCATCACACTGAGCTTCATTAACATGGCACTGTCCTTTGTCTACACATCACTACATACTATGTACTCATACTATGAGTCATTGGGCCCAACAGCAGTTTGCTTTCTATAAAGAACTGTGTACCACCAATATACACTTAAAGGAGTGTTGTGATGATTAATCCATAAATATTTCAGACTTTAATGGAAAAGCTCTATGTATGTGCAAAGTCCTTCCACGTTTTGGAAGCCCGGTGTTTTATTCTTTCGAGACTAAAGTAAACACCATCCATTTTGGGGAAATTATTGTAAGCTCAGGCTTGTGCTTTTCCATCTTATGTCTCCCCTCCCCCCCCCCACTGCCTTGTACTTTTCTTGTACTGACAACAAAATATCCTTCATTGCTTCTAAACAGCAACTCCAGGGCAAGTGGATTTCTCATCCTCATTTAAGTAAAAAGCACACGATGTTGGATGCCCTTCACTTCAACCGCACAAGGTAAGACTTGAAAATTGCACAGCAGGCTCCTGCCTCATGCTCGCGTGTCAATAGCTGTCACAGAAATTGCTCTCAGCTTTTTAACCATAAAATGCAAGCTAAATAGGCATAACTTGTAAAGGGAGAATGAGTGCCTGACAATCTCAAGCTTTCATTTTCCAGCGATGATGGCAATCAGCTAAGTATGTTTGTTGGCGAACAACAGTCAGTCATTTTGCCACAAATTATGATTTTCAAGCTGGGGAACCCTTTTTTTCTTGGAAACTTAAAAAGAGTTCCACAATGAAGAGACCAGTAATGGCACAGACGGAAGGTCCACTGTGCAACAAGCACCAAGATTATTACTGACCCTTGGGGTGCTGCCACTTCTGTGACATTCTCAAGACAGCTAAGTTCCCCCCCTCTAAAATCTTGGAGGGGCTCACAAATCACTTGCCCCAAGGAAGGGGAGAAGGAGAAAAATCAGGAGGAGGAAAAGCTGGGGGTGCTAGAAGGCTGATGTGGAGCTCCCCCAGTCTAACCTTTATGAGTTTTCAAGGTAGTGGAAAGTTGGATAGGATCTGGCTCTAATTGTAATTTTCTGACCCACTGCTGCTGCAAAAAACCCAAGGGCACTGATTGTCTCCTGATAGCCACAAATCTTCTCATGTGTATTTACCTGAATGTTATTGGAGACCTTACAAGACACTCCCTGGCTTATCCAGCGTGGCACCACATTGTAGATGATTTTCCCTATCTTACACCACTTGCATTCAACAGTGACTGTTCTCAAGCTGCTGCTGACCCAGTTTAATGCCTGGCAGGAGATTGTACTCCCAGCTGTAATTAAAGTTTTAAAAAAAACACTGACTTTACAATACATTTATTCATCCAAAGCCCATGACATCTGTTTATTCTTCTTTCTTCGTATGCCTGAACTTATTTGAAGCAAATGCCTGCTCTATAGTGTTGAAGCTCTACATAATCCCAATGAAAATCACTTCAGAACAAACACTCAACTTCTAATAATGAAGGGCCAGATAATCCTTCAGCTGGTGTTTTCAAGCTAAGAAAATAGTTTGTGTTGCTACAGCAATTTGCAGTATATTATACCCACAATGCCTAGCAACTGAGCGTTACCTTGGCTGTATTTTCAGCATGACAGAGGCCCAGGTTAATCTAATGTCTGTTTTTCAAAGCAGCTGCAAATGTGTCAGAGAAGTGGGTTTGAAAGCCAGATTCTCTGAAGTCAGCTTCAAACATTACATTTTTGGGAGGGTATACGTAATATTAATATGTTTTGTGTGTGAATGCAACAAATCAGAGTTTGCAAACGTGGGTTGGCCCCTACATAATCTGTTAATGACCTAATAATCCTATAGTTTTAGTCATGCTTAATGAGCCAATTAGGATCATAGTCTCCCTAAGACAGCAAGCAAGAGCAAAACTGATCGACTAACTAGTAAGAAACCCCTTTCTAGTTACCACTAAACCCCTTCACTTGTGGCAGTTTCTCCCCATCACCCTGGGTATTTGCAGCTACTTGCTGTAGTGAGCATCTCCTCAAAAGTCCACAGGCAAGGAAGAGAGTCTTCTTTTCCCAGTTTCTCTCAGGAAGAGGTTTATCTCATGTGAAAGGGACTCTTGCAAGTGATGGCAGCAGCACTGA
The DNA here is from genome assembly GCF_035046505.1 of Tiliqua scincoides. Classification (NCBI taxonomy): domain Eukaryota; kingdom Metazoa; phylum Chordata; class Lepidosauria; order Squamata; family Scincidae; genus Tiliqua; species Tiliqua scincoides. Next base: position 18,360,491 of record NC_089821.1, read on the forward strand.
AGTGTGTCAGGAAAGGTTGTTGCACCAGCTCTGCAGAAGAAGGGCAAAGCCTCTTCCTAAGGGGATCCTCCCCGGTGAGAAGGTGAGTGGATTTATGGAGCCCTGAGGCAGTGACTGCATTATAGAGGAGGGCAAAGCTTTAAACCAGGGCACGACCTCTTTGAGTTATTTTCCACTCCCTGCTGAGTGAGGAGACGTAGACAAGGACGTTCAGCAAGGACTCCATTCCAACACAAGGGCTCTTTTGAGCTCTCTCTTGTCAGAGCAGCTTGTCTGCTGCCTCAGAGCTCTTTCAGATCTACTTTCCATCTATGATTCTGCATCCTGCTCCCAGAACAACTATTATCTGCTTATGAAACCAGTTGCCACTCTGTTTGTTATTGCTATTTGCCAGTGGCCATTACCTTTCTTCCTCCAGACCCTCAGGGTCATTCCCTGCAGTTCCTGCCAGAATAAAACATGGAATCCAGTAAGCATAAGGTGACAGATATGCTAGCTTCTAAAAGTCCCCCTTGTCCTATTGAAACCTTAGAATCCCATATTCACCAAACAGCAATCAGGCTTCTTCAGTCCTTCTATGGCCAGGAATTCTGGAGATCAAATTATCAGCAGGACCGACCTTAGGAAGCATGGGGCCCAATTCTGCAGGATCCTTGCAGCACTCTGTTGCATGTTCCCCCACTTACTGCAATCAGCAACAGCCCGGGCCAAGTGAAGCACCAGGTGCAACTGTGGGACCTGGAATTAGATTGGTGGTGATGCACGGATGCTGTTGCATCACTCCCAACTGCTTTAGGAGTGGCCTGATTTCAAGCCAGCTGGAAGCAGGGTCTGGCAGGAGCAGCTTCCAGAATGGCCTGATTTGGGAGCCAAGCAGAAGCAAGGATGAGTGGGAGGGCCCCATGAGAGCTCTGCTCACTGCTTCCACCTCTGCAAGGAGGCTTACCTCCATGTGAAGTGCCGGCTGTGGATGTAGGTGATCCGCTACTGCTCTGCAGGCGCGGGCCTGATTGGGCTGAATTGGTCTAACTGGGCTAAAACTGGCCCTCATTACCCAGCCAGCCAAGTGACAATTAAAAGAGCCAAGTGATAGTCTTTTGTATTTGCGTATCTTTACTCTGTCATCATTTTCTATCTATGCCACCATAAATTCTACATTCATAAGGGAAGATCATTTGCAAAGCTGTTTGAGGTCTCCCTGCCTAAGCACTTCCTTGTTCCATTCCCTTTCCGACACTTGAAAAGCTAGAACAGAATTTAATATTCAAACAGAAAGGACAGCAAAGCTTCTTTATTGTACTAGGAGTGACTTCAGCAATTAATTGTCCAAGGGCGCAATCCAAACCTTCGCTGGAGCAGCAAGCCAGGAGGCTTGCACTGCATCCAAGGCAGGTTTCTGGCCAGCAGTGGCTCAGCTAGAGGCAAGGGGAAACTCTTCCCCTTACCCTTGGGTAAGGGCTGCTGGCCCCAATGGGTCTCCTTGGACCTGCGCCACCTCTGGAGGTGGTGCAAGTCCAAGGAGAAAGGAGCGGCTTGAAGCTACTCCATTCTCTGCGAAGACGGGGGTTGGGATCTGGCATAACTGCCAGGTCCCAGCCCCACCTCTGGCTCCCAGGGCTGTCCATCGCCTGCCCTCCCCCACCCAGAAATGCCTCCCTCCTGCCTCCTCCCGCCCCTCTATGCCTACCTTTGCTGCTTGTGTCAGCGCAGGTGCGCCGACACAAGTAGCTGCAAGGAAGCTGCCGCAGAGGCTTCTGCCAGCCTCCGCGCATCGGCGCATCTAGATGCACCAACGCAGTTTCCTCCCATGGAAGGGGAGGGAGGGAAGCCTCTTTACGGTACTTTTGCGACCCCCCTGGGCCGGCCCAAGGAACTTGGGCCAGCCCAAGTTAAGGTTTGGTTTGCACTCCAAGATATATAATATTTTAACGAAATCTGTATTAGAATGGGCACTGGAGAAAGAAATGAAAGTAGCAATGTCATTTTGTGCAATTTGTCTAGAACAGGGGTGCCCAAACCCCGGCCCGCGGGCCATTTGCGGCCCGCAGTGCGTCCCCACGCGGCCCCCAGGTGGGTCGTGCACCTCCAATGGGAACACGGCCCGCGGAAGAATCACCGTGGCCTGCGCTGCCCCAGCGAGCTCACGATATGTCTTTCCCTCGCTGCCGGCAGCGAGGGAAAGACTAGCCTTGCGAACTGTGCAGGGCCTTTTATAGCGTTAAAGTAACGCGAGACTTGCAAGTCTCACGTTACCTTAACACTGAAAGCACTTGTGCCCATGCGCAAGCTGAGTCTCTCCCTGCCTGGCTCCCGGTTAACACGTGGAGCCTGAAGCAGCAGCGAGAGACAGAGCGCCTGCGTCGCCACCTCCACGAGGGAGGTTGGGCAGGCAGGCGGGCGGGAGAGCGTGCGTGCGAGCGAGCGAGCAGTCAGCCAGGCAGGCAGGCGCTTCAGCAGCAAAGTTGCCGCCACCGCCAACTGTACGCAGCAGCAGGCACCTGTGAAGAGACCAGGCACCAGGAGAGAGACTGCTCCACTGCCTGTACACAGCAGCAGCAGCAGCAGCAGCAGCAGCACGTGCCAGGGAGAGCTGGCGAGCACCACAACAGAAGCAGCAGCAGCAGCCACCACTCTCACCTACAAAGCTCCCTCCTTTGGTTCGAAACAAAGAGTGAGTCCCCATTTAGAAATACTTTATTCTTTATTTACTGCTGCCTGCAACCTTCCTGCCCAAAATATGTGCTTGCTCTGTTGTGGAACTTTCCCAATGGTTTCTCTCCTCCTTCCACCCCCCCTTTTCCTGGATAAAATATGCACACCAGCCCTGCATTGTCTGCCTCTGGTTTGTAAACTGCTTGCTCTGTTGTGGACTTTAACCTCTGGTTTCTCTCCTCCTTTCACCCCCCCTTTTCCTGGATAAAATATGCACACCAGCCCTGCATTGTCTGCCTCTGGTTTCTAAAATGCTTGCTCTGTTTTCTGGATAAAATATGCACACCAGCCCTGCATTGTCTGCCTCTGGTTTCTAAAATGCTTGCTCAGTTGCTGTGGCCATGTGCGGTGGGCAGCACCCCCTCTGGTGTTTCCCATTTCCTCCCTCAGATATATCTGCTTTTATAATTTTTTTTAAATTCTCTTTCTTTAGGGGGTGGGGTTTTGTGCAGCAAAATGTGTATGTAACTCCACTATTCTGTCACTGATGTTTCCATGTGTTCCTTGACTTTTTCTTTTTTCTTCTTTGCCAAAAGGTGTGTGCTTCAGGGCACATCCTGCCTGTTTCTGAACAAGTTATATCTGTGGGGGCATCCTGCCTCAGAGTCAGCTTATGTCTCCATGTATTTCTGGCTTTGTCTGTATGCTTTTTCCTGGCCAAGAGGTAGGTTCTTGCATTTGTGTGTGTGTGAGTGAGAAAGAGAGAGCTCACACACATCAGTGACATTACTAATACTGCTGTCTCATTACTTCCCTCAGGTATGGATAGAAAGAGGAGAAAAGTGGACAACGAGGGCTGTATTTTCAACCCAGAATGGAGCACCAAGTACTTTTTCACACACTGCAATGAGAACGTTGCCGTTCTCAAGGAATACAATCTGCGTTGCCACTATGAGACCAAGCATGAGAGGACATACTCGCAATACACAGGAGCACAGCGTTCTGAGAAACTGGAGCAACTCAAATGAAATTTGGAGTCACAGCGTGCTGTGTTCACGCATAGGAGAACAGAGAATGAAGCTCTGACCAAGGCCAGTTACAAGGTGACCTACAGATTGGCTTCCCCTTTCTAGCCATTCACAGATGCAGAACTAATCAAAGGCTGTGTAGTGGATATGGTGGAAGAGATAAACCCAGGTTTTGAAAGTGCTTACAACATGGTGAGTCTGTCACGAAGTACTATAACGCGAAGATTAGAAGATATTGGAAACAGCATTGTCCATCAAATTGTAGACAAGGCAGACCAGTTTCAGGTATACTCTCTGGCTCTTGACGAGTCTACAGATGTGTGTGACACCTCACAGCTCCTGGTGTTCTTCCGTGGTGTCGACAGCGAATTTAATGTGACTCAAGAATTGGCATCAGTGCACAGCATGCATGACACAACAACTGGGGAAGACATCTTCAAAGAATTAGAGAAGTCTTTATTAGAATGCAAACTGGACTGGAGTAAGCTGAAATGTGTGACAATTGATGGAGAAAAGAACATGTCTGGGGTGAAGAAAGGGTTGGTTGGACAAATAACAAGAAGAGTGGAGAGTAGTGGACTATCAAAGCCTATGTTTCTGCATTGTATCATCCATCAGCAAGCACTGTGTGTAAAATATGTGGACATGACTTGTGTTCTGAAACCTGTGGTAGAGACAATAAATTACATAAGATCTCATGGGCTGATTCATCGCCAATTTCGTGAGTTCCTGAAGGAGACTGATTCAGAGATCATAGACTTGCCCTTCTATACAGCAGTCAGATGGCTCAGTTGTGGGAAGGTCCTCTCGCACTTTTTCCAGCTCAGAGAGGAAATAAAATTATTTCTGCTACAGAAGAATCACCATGTACCAGGCCTGTATGACACTGACTGGCTCATGAAACTGGCTTTTTTTGTAGATTTGATATCACATGTGAACCAACTCAATATCTGTATGCAAAGAGAAAACAATCTAATCAGTGATGTCTTCTCACTTGTGAAGACATTCAGGTCCAAACTGCTGCTCCTTGGAAGGAATGTACAATACCAGAACTTGGAGCACTTACCCACCTGTGCAAAATTGCGGGCTGAGACTGGAGCAGCATTTCCATCATCATTTGCTGCAGAAAAAGTCAGGGAGCTGCACAAACAATTCACAGAACGCTTCTCTGACCTGGATGCTCATGCAGAGGAAATAAAAATGTTTCAGAATCCCTTTGACTGTGACGTGGACAGACTGCCAGGTCGGTTCCAAATGGAAATAATTGAATTGCAGTCAAATGATCTGCTGAGAGCAAGGCACAAGGAAGGAGACCTGGCACAATTCTATAAATCTCTGCAGCCTGAGAAATTCCCAAATTTGAAAGAATTTGCTCGTGGATCTCTCTCTGTTTTTGGGACAACATACCTCTGCGAGCAGACATTCTCAAAAATGAAATATGTAAAATCAAAATACAGGTCCACATTAACTGATGAGCATTTGAAGTCATTACTGATCATTGGCTCCTCCAAACTAGTACCAGATTACAGTGAACTATTGAGATCAAGGCAACAGCTCCACCGCTCTCATTGAAAGTTCATAGTGCTCAAAGTTCATAATGATCAATGTTGTTCATAGTGCTCAAAGTTCATAGTTCTCATGTGTTTTGCCTGTATTATAGTTCTCATGTGTATTTGTATTATAAAGTTCAGTAAAATTCATTTGTACATATAAGTTCCATCTGTAATGTATTCATTTATGCAAATTTATTCAAATTTGAAATGCAAATTAATTGGTTTTTTTCCTTCGGCCCCCGACACTGTGTCAGAGAGATAATGTGGCCCTCCAGCCAAAAACTTTGGACACCCCTGGTCTAGAAGATGAGACAGCAGTTGCCAGGATATGCCAGATGCCAGTGAGACAAAGCACCAATATCTTCCTTAAGATATGCACTGAGATCTCTTACAGAAGAACAATAAGGATCATCTCCCAAGGAGCTTGAGCATCTCTCAGAAGCTGTGCAAAACATCTCTCTCAGATCTGGTCTTTACAAACCCAGATGAAGTCACTTGAGATGGGTTGGGAGGTCAACATGATGGCTTTAGTTGTCTAATTGGATTATACTGAATTTTATTAGAATATTCATGTTTTATCTTTTGCAATCTACTGAGCCTTCAGGATGTGATAAACTGCACACTGGAGAAATAAATGAAATCAAATCAAATACCGTATTTTTCGCTCCATAAGACGCACCTAGTTTTTAGAGGAGAAAAACAAGGAAAAAAATATTCTGAACCAAATAGTGTAATAAAATATTAAACTATAACAGAATAACATTTGAACCATGTAAAGTGAACAGCAGTCAACAGTGGCATTAAGAACCATTATCACTGTCATTAACAAATGGAGAGACTTAAAGGTTTGAGTACTCTAGTTTTCTGGAAACCCCAAGAATTCATCATCGCTAGAGTCAGTATTTATGAAGCTCACAAAAGCAGGTGCACACAAATAGGGGATCACATTATCTTTCTGCTACAATGATGTTCTGCCAAATTCCAATCCACTGGGCCTCATGCCCGCTTAAGGCTGATCCGTCCCCCTTGTGCAACTCAACAGTGCAGCAAGCAAAAATGAGTCCAGTTCCAGTCCACAGATGCCAAGTAAATCAGTCCCATCATTCAGAGTTACCAAATCAGAGTCCAGAGCCAATAAGCCAAATTACAGTCCAAGGTCAGGTTCCAGGTAGGTCAGTTAAATCCATCAGGGTATCCAAGTCCAGTCACAATCCACAGTCAGATTCCAAATTCAATAAACCCAGTCAGTCTCCTCCTCCAACCTGCACTCCTTCAAAACCCACAAACCCTTTCTGCCTCTGGTACTCCTTATATCCCTGAGGGCCCTATTGCCTTCCAGTGGCTGCAGCTGTACAGCACACTCTGCTGGATGCCCAGGCCTTACCCTTAAAGGGACCACTGCTGACACCACATCTACCTCCTCACCAGATCTTCCTGGATTCCAATACGGGGGGGGGGGGGAGCAGATCTCCATACAGACCAGTGCAAAAACAGGGGAAAAGTGTGGGGCAGGTAAGATCTCTGTATAGGCATCACAGCAAGACCGTTGCAAAACCCCTTGCACACAGAACCAACAGATGCAAGTGGGGGGGGGGGCGCAGATCTCCATACATACCAGTGCAAAAGCAGGGGAAAAGTGTGGGGCAGGTAAGATCTCTGTATAGGCATCACAGCAAGACCGTTGCAAAACCCCTTGCACACAGAACCAACAGATGGAAGTGGGGGGGGGGAGCAGATCTCCATACAGACCAGTGCAAAAGCAGGGGAAAAGTGTGGGGCAGGTAAGATCTCTGTATAGGCATCACAGCAAGACCATTGCAAAACCCCTTGCACACAGAACCAACAGATGGAAGTGGGGGGGGGCGCAGATCTCCATACATACCAGTGCAAAAGCAGGGGAAAAGTGTGGGGCAGGTAAGATCTCTGTATAGGCATCACAGCAAGACCATTGCAAAACCCCTTGCACACAGAACCATCAGATGGAAGTGGGGGGGGGTGCAGATCTCCATACATAGTGCAAAAGCAGGGGAAAAGTGTGGGGCAGGTAAGATATCTGTATAGGCATCACAGCAAGACCGTTGCAAAACCCCTTGCACACAGAACCAACAGATGGAAGTGGGGGGGGGGGGGTGCAGATCTCCATACATAGTGCAAAAGCAGGGGAAAAGTGTGGGGCAGGTAAGATATCTGTATAGGCATCACAGCAAGACCGTTGCAAAACCCCTTGCACACAGAACCAACAGATGGAAGTGGGGGGGGGGGCGCAGATCTCCATACATACCAGTGCAAAAGCAGGGGAAAAGTGTGGGGCAGGTAAGATCTCTGTATAGGCATCACAGCAAGACCATTGCAAAACCCCTTGCACACAGAACCAACAGATGGAAGTGGGGGGGGGGTGCAGATCTCCATACATACCAGTGCAAAAGCAGGGGAAAAGTGTGGGGCAGGTAAGATCTCTGTATAGGCATCACAGCAAGACCATTGCAAAACCCCTTGCACACAGAACCAACAGATGGAAGTGGGGGGGGGGCGCAGATCTCCATACATACCAGTGCAAAAGCAGGGGAAAGGTAAGTCAGCCCCAGTAGAGCCAATGGGGCTCACTCCCAGGGATGAGTGGGCGGGAGAAAAGCCTGCCAGCGCCTCCTCTCCCAGGCAGGAGCCCGTCTCAGTCCCTGGGCTCCCTGGACTCACTCCCTAGGCCCGCTCCCTGGGCTCACAAGCCTGCCAGGGGCTCACTCCTAGGGATGCGTGGACAGGAGAGAAGCCCGCGATTGACTCATTTCGCCTGGAGATGGACTGGTAGCTCGAGGATCGACATAATGAGCACCCCTGCTCTAGGGGCTTGCTTAGCAAGACTGCCATCCCACCCACGCTTTCCTGGGAGTGAGTCCCAGTGACTCTGAGACTTACTTCTGAGTAGACACGTGGGCTTTCTCAGCGAGCCTGCCATCCCCCCCCCTTTCCTGGGAGTGAGTCCCAGTGAGTCTGAGACTTACTTCTGAGTAGACACACGGGCTTGCTCAGCAAGACTGCCACCCCACCCACGCTTTCCTGGGAAGCGGAGCCGAGCAGAGCGGGCAGGGGGCGGGGCCAGGGGCGGAGGTTTTTTTTTTTTTTTGCAGTATTCGCTCCATAAGACGCACACACTTTCCCCCCCACTTTTTTGGGGGGAAAAAGTGGGTCTTATAGAGCGAAAAATACGGTATATTTAACAGCCCAATTGTACGCACTGTCGTCCACCAAGATTTATGGAACAGAGTTCCACTGTCTTAAAATGGCTGCCAATGGAATGGACAGTGCTCCATCAGCAGCCATTATGCAAGGGCGGCTACTACAGGAAGCAGCATCGCAACCCTGCCGCCTGATCCTACTGCACCAGCTAAGGCAGGGGGCAAAACTGGGTGGGGAGGGGGAAAGAATGGGGGGTGGGAAGCAGCAGATCTGGCAGCAGTGGTGTGTACCTGATCCCATCTCCTCTTTTTCAAGTCTCTCCACCCCTTTCTTCTCAGACTTGTGCCAACTAAAGAACTGGTGCAGGTCTGAGAAGACCCATTGTGCAGCAAGAGGCCTACAGAGGGGAAAGGGGAAATTATTCCCCTTTGAAGCCTCCCAATCCACAACCACCCCACTGGATACGGCACATACCTTTTTTGGCATGGCTGCATCAGCAGAGGAAAGGATAGGATAATAATAATAATAATAATAATAACAACAGTATTTATATACTGCTTTTCAACAAAAAGTTCCCAAAGCGGTTTACAGGAAAAAAAAATCAAATAACTAATGGCTCCCTGTCCCAAAAGGGCTCACAATCTAAAAAGATGCAAAAAAAAAAACACCAGCAGACAGCCACTAGAAAAGACACTGCTGGGGGGAGGTGGGCCAGTTACTCTCCCCCTGCTGAATAAAAGAATAGGACTATTAGACTTCTAAAGCAATGTAAGATCTTAACTTTCATATGTTTCCAGTGTCTCACCTGGGCATTCTGCTCTTCCAGAGATCAAGCCAAGTACACTCTCCCATCCCCCTTTTAACTATGCATTAAATACTACATTCTTCTTTGTGTGTTTCTATTAAACAAGTTTGGCTGTCCCTTTTTCAGGTACTATTTGCAATTCAAGTCAAATGCTCTATTGTCTGTGAGATACAGGAAGCTGGACTAGATGGGCCTATGGCCTGATCCAGCAGGGCTGTTTTTATGTTCTTATGTCCTTGAAGCTGATTTTTTGATACGGTTCAGCAATATAAATGAAAAAGGCCAAGCCAAAATCTCTGCCCTTCTACAGTGGTAACCTTATTTAGGTACAGTAAAACCCACAGTATCTGTTAAGTGGCAACCAAGTGGTGACTTGATTAGTATCAAACACTGTATGAGAATCTTTGCCCACTAGTGGAGATGTCAAAGTGTTCTGCCTACTGAAAAGTTGGCAAGCCTTCCAGCCTCGCCCATCAGCTGACAGGGCTCTTTCTGCAGTGTTGCTCCACCCTCCTTCCTTTTTCTGAAGGGCTCTCAAGAACAGGGGTTCTTAAACTTTTTACTCTTACGGACCCCCCCTCCCCATCAGATTGCCCAATATGTTCCCACACCTCCTCCATCAGACTGTTGAAATTATCATCACCAGTCCTATTAGGTACCAGTATGATTATTTCAAAAGATCCTAAAAACTTGGTTTTATTTTACATATAGTTAGGAAAACAGACCACCTCAATCTGTATAGATAATTGTGATAATTAATAATCTACAAGAATTTTCTTTATTGTGCAGAGTTTTAAGTTACATATCCCCATTATTTGGTTCCCATACCCCAAGGGGTATGGATACCCCCTGTTAAGAGTCCTTGCTCTAGTCTACTTCCCCATGGGGCCCTCCTGAGGAAGGAAGCGGAACCTCTCTGTTCTTAGAGGTTCCAGCTTGTTAACCAGCATATTTGGGTATCCAGCAACTCCTGTTTTATAAGCACGCCAGATAACAAAACTTTTACTGTACTATCCATTTACAGCAGGGCTGCCCAAACCCCGGCCCCCAGGCTACTTGTGGCCCACGGAGGGCCCCAATCCGGCCCCCCAGGGAGCCCCCCATTGGAGACCCGCTGGAGCCCTTGCTGCCCCAAAGCAACGCGAATGCTCTTTGCAGCGACAGCGAGGAAAAGGCTAAGCACTCACAGGAGAGCAGGAGCCCCCACCCATTCGCAACCCTCCCATCAGGTTGGGGAGGCTGCAGCTGAGTGCAGGTGTGGGGTGGGGGTGAGAAGTCCTGGGTCTGTTTGTCCTGCTTGAGTTTGGATTGGGGTGGCAGGCACTGAGGAGGGAGGGGAAACTGTGAGTCTATTTGTGCTGCTTGCGTATCGCGGGATGTTTGAATGCCACTGGAGAGCATGTCTACTCAGCAGTAAATCCCATCAGACTCAGTGGGGTTTACTCCCAGGATAGTGTGGATCCTATTGGACTGTGAGTGTGCTGGGGGGGGGGGCTGGCACTGCAGGGCAGAAGTTCTGGGGATGTTTGAATGCAGCTGGAGAGCATGTCTACTTGGCAGTAAGTCCCATAGAGTCAGTGGGGCTTACTCCCAGGAAAGTGTGGATCCGATTGGACTCTGAGTGCTCCATGTTGGAGGCGGGTGCTGCAGGGAAGAACTCACAGGATGTTTAAATGGGGAGGAAACCTACTGCTTTTGTTTGTTGGGGTTGCTGGCAGAGAGGGGGGAAGGTAGGGGGTCTGTTTGTGAATGGGGAAATACACATAGCTCTCTGCCTGCTTCTAAGTTTGTTTGGTGCTGGGTGCAGGCTGGGGAAAGGACTGAGAGAGGGAGACAGGCAGCTCCCTTCTCTGTGTGAATGAGGAGAAACAAACTCCTGTCCTGAGGGGGGCAGGTGCCCACCAGCTCCATGACTGATTGTGTTCCTTTGCTGCTGCTTGTTGCCAGGATTGGGGTGGGGGGAGAGAGAGTGAGAGTAAAAACATGCTCCGGCATGGGGGGAAGGAGCCCACTCTGACTCCTCTTAAGTTTGTTCTGTACTTTTCCCTAGGAAGAGGTGTGTTATACGTGTCAGGAATTATTTTAACAACCCCCCTTTTCTGGATCTCATGGGTATTACTAAAAAGCTCAGTAAAATTCATTCATATAAGTTCTGTGTCTAATATATTCATTTATGTAAATTTATTCAAATTTGAAATGTAAATTCCCCCCCCCCCGGCCCCCAACACAGTGAGAGAGATGATGTGGTCCTCCTGCCAAAAAGTTTGGACACCCCTGATTTACAGAAAGAGACAGGAAATACCTTGATTTTGTTCTCTTGCTAGCTTTAAAAAGTGTAATACATTATTAAAACTTTCCATCACCTTTTACTAAGGCAAAAAAACCTGAAAAATTATGAAAGGCTAATGGAGGTGAAGGTCAGGGAGAAACTTTCAGATAATAATGAAGGAGTCTTCTAGCTTCCAAGCTGAACCAAAGACACAGAAGAGCACCTTTATAAAAAATAAAAAAACTTATTCACACTGAAACCTTCATAAAGCATGCAGGAGTTGGACCTGTATTTCTAAAAGCCTTGCATGTCTGGAATCAGAGTTCAGACAGTTTAGAGAGGTGTGTTGACACCTGAAGTCTGGGCTCTATTCTTCTCGATTTCTGGAATAGGGTCATTCCATCGTTTCATGCCATTGGTGTTTCTCCTCACTAAAGCATCATTTCCCCTGATATAATGTGCAGCAACAGTTCATTCATTTACACTCTGCAAAATCTCCATGACCCTTTTTCATGATTTTTTTTTTTTAATTGAAATCATGACCCAATAATCCCAATCTATAAACACCAACCTTTCCACCTTTAGGTAAACGTAAAAGAATATTACTATAAAATACCAATATAAGATCTGGTTATCCTTATGGGCACATGAATATTCTCTAAAGAGCAAGTTTGTTTTATATTTGACGTTCCTTATGTCTGTAACCTGCCATGGTCTTGGAGAGCAGATACCGGCTGACATTTAATGAACACTGTAGAACAGATGAGTTCTTGGTCAGAGTTGGACTGAGATTTCTGTAATCATTTTGCAGGCTTGCACATGCTGCTTCTGTTCCACAAGAACAGCCAGCCACTGATTAACCAGGAGACATGGATGCAGCCAGCAGAACCAGCAGCCTGGGATAACAGTAGCAATGCTATACTCTGAAAAAGATCCTGGCAAAACAGGATAAACTGTACTGGTTCTGAAAAGAAAAAGAAAAGGGCTATATGCAGTATATTGGCAACCTTCAGTCTCGAAAGACTATGGTATCGCGCTCTGAAAGGTGGTTCTGGCACAGCGCCTAGTGTGGCTGAAAAGGCCAATCCGGGAGTGACAATCCCTTCCACACCGGGAGCAAGTGCAGTCTGTCCCTGGTCTGTCTCCCTGGCTATGGGCCTTCCTTCTTTGCCTCTTAGCCTCAGACTGTTGGCAAAGTGTCTCTTCAAACTGGGAAAGGCCATGCTGCACAGCCTGCCTCCAAGCGGGCCGCTCAGAGGCCAGGGTTTCCCACTTGTTGAGGTCTATCCCTAAGGCCTTCAGATCCCTCTTGCAGATGTCCTTGTATTGCAGCTGTGGTCTACTTGTAGGGCGCTTTCCTTGCACGAGTTCTCCATAGAGGAGATCCTTTGGGATCCGGCCATCATCCATTCTCACGCCATGACCGAGCCAACGCAGGCGTCTCTGTGCTGAATAGTAGATAGTAGATGGTGATGTGGATTTAACTAGGCTAACATATTTGTATATAGTACATAGCATGGAAGTGCAATACACACACACATATTTAATGCCATATTTAATGGCAACAAAAATGCCATTTTAAAAAATTGCTTTAATATTCTTTTTTCTGCTAATATTTGCAGAATATTTTAATTATGTTTTTTAAAAATCTATATACAACTGTATGTTGCTCAATGGGAGGAGACATAGCATAGTGGAAGACTGCCTACTTGGTATGCAAAAGCTCCCAGGTCCAAACTGGTGGGATGGGAAAGACCCCTGTTGGACTGAAATTGTGGACAGTCATTGCCGATCAGCACAGATATTAGTGAGGTGAATGGCCTGACTCAGTACAAAGAATAGAGCTTAATCTCCTGTACAAGGAATAAAGCTTAATCAACAAAACTGATTAACAGTGTCTGCTGGCAAAGAAACAAGCAGAAGTGTTTATTAATGCCTAGCCCACTTTAGTGACTGGCGGCTGCCGCCTTCAGACATCCTCCATTTTCAGAACACTGAACATTTTCACATAACTGAAGAATCTGAGGTGGCTTCCATTACTAATGAGAAGGCACTTGGTATGCTTCTCTGTCAAGATTCACAATAACAAATATACTCAATTATCAGAATAAAGATCTGGGATCCTTTCAATCAGATTTGTAGGAACCTTGGAGAATCCTCCGCTGGGTTTTGTATGCATCCCCCCCCACACACACTATTTACACAATGCTGACACATAATTTAAAACAAACTCCTTGCAGATTGCAGTGGGCTGCTGATGGGCCACAGTTTTTCAGCTGGTAACACTGTGTTCTCAGATGCTTTCAAAGCCATCATTACCTTATTATGTTGCAAGCACACAGCTTTTTGTGATATAATCATAGTCCCTAGATGTCATTTCCCCAAACTACAGCCCTCTTATCCTTTAACATGATTGCTAAACTGTAGAATTGACTGTACAGTACTGGATGTCAAAGCAGCTCAGTACCTATAGAACAAACCTTGCTTCTCTCATGGTCATATGCAAAAGGTGCACCTGAAAAACTTAAACCACCAAGGGAGCAAACAAAACAACCCAGGGATGCTGCAGTATCTGCAACAGTCTGCAGGATTGTTTGTGCAGCTGTTCCAGTGGCAACTCAGATCCAGGTCAGATATATTTAGGGAATTCCTGCTCAAAATCACAAAGCAACACAGGAAGTAAGAGTAGTGGTGGACACTAACTCTGATGGCTTTAAAAAGAATTAGACAGTTCATGGCAGATAAGTCTATCAATGGCTACAAGACAGCTAATTAGAAACTGCATGTTCAGAGGCTGTGTGCTTCCAAATAGTACAAGATGCAAGGGTAAAAGAAGTAAGGGTGCCTTGCTTGTAAGCTTTCAGAGACATTTAATGGGCCACTGTGGGAAACAGAATGCTGTACATGCTAGAGCTTAGTTTGGCCCAAGTAAGATTGTTTTTAAGCTGCTCCATTTTTCCTGCATATTCTTGCAGTCCCAGATGCTTTCTTCATTTTCTGTGGAAGAGTGTGCTGAGAGGAAGGCGCCAAGAAAAGTATAATACATATTTATTGAGAGCATATAGAACAGAGATGCCCAAACCCTGGCCCTGGGGCCACTTGCGGCCCTCGAAGACTCTCAATGCAGCCCTCAGGGAGACCCCAGCTTCCAATGAGCCTCTGGTCGTCCAGAAACTTGCTGGAGCCCGCACTGGCCGGAAGCAATTGCTCTCAGCATGAGGCCGATTGTTTGACCTCTCGCGTTAGCTGTGGGATGAGGGCTCCCTCCACCACTTGCTGTTTCATGTCTGTGATGCAGTAGCAGCAGCAAAGGAAAGGCCAGCCTTGCTTTGTGCAAGGCCTTTTATAGGCCTTGAGCTATCACAAGACCTTCATTCATTTGTTTAAGTTCCACCTCTAGTATATTAATTTATGTAAACTTATGTACATTTATTCAAATTTTAAATGTAAATTGATTATTCCCCCCCCCGGCCCCCAACACAGTGTCAGAGAGATGATGTGGCCCTCCTGCCAAAAACTTTGGACACCCCTGATATAGAAAAAAGAGAGAAACATTCCTTCACTGAAGATCTATAAGGAGAAGCTTGAGATCTCTTGTTGCCAAGGGGTATCATGCTCCACTTCTTAGCAATCAGAGAGGCTCCATTTTGCACCCCCAGGCTGCATTGCCCATGGTCTGAACCTCAGGAATGTCCGGCAACCCTAGTCAGAAGTGCTTTCCCTTTTACAGCCAAAATGTCCAAAATTTAAGCTGGTGAAAAGGACATAGAACAACTGCGGGGATGCTAGTTCATGCTCAGACTCATACAATACAGCCGTTCCAGACTCCTAATGAGTTCTGCCAATCTGCATTAAGAAATGAAATTTTGAAATGAAGAGTGTTTAACTAACTAACCTGAAAAATAAGAAATGAAACCAGAGAAGTGTAAAATCCCCCCCCCCCAAATGGATCTCTGGACCATACCCAAATCTGGTTAGGCTTCAGCATTCAGCTTACTTTTAACAGATGACCTGCTTCTACTGCTGAGAGAGGGTAGTTTGGGCCAACCTATCCTTAAGTAGACAGTTCCTTCTGAGATTCATTTTGCGCAAAAAAGGGAATCTCGCCTTTTTTGGGGGGGGGGGATGTAATAAACATCTGTTACTGGTGCCGTGTCTCAAGGATCCACAGAAGAGTCATGAACACCCACCAGCCCTACAGGTGATCAAAATCGATATTCCTGGCAGAATACAATGTCCTATGCCAGAAAGTACGTACCGTTCTGACAAAACTGCACTCAAGCAGATGATGCACAAGTGCCTTCACAGCATTCTTGATCACACAACTCAGCAGCAAAATTTTTGCTTGGAAACCATTTTTTTTTTCTTAACTACAAGCCAAATCTGGGAACAGACCTGTAACAACAGAGCCACCAAGAGTGCCCTTTTGAAGCTTATGTTTCTTTCAAATCTTGCTTACCAAAACAAGATTCCTGTTACAACAAATGTCAGTGCAATCCTATGCGTATAAGCCCCAGTGAGTTCAATGGGACTTACTCCTAGAAAAGCGTGTATAGAATTTCAGCCTGTGTTGTGCATATTTATTTGATGACTTGTATATTCCATTCTTTCTCCAGGGAGCTCAGGGTGATGTAGATGGTTCTTCCAATCCCATTTTATCCTCACAACAACCTCCTGTAGATGTGAGCGTGAGACACTGGCCCAGGATCACCCAGAGGATAAGCATTCCCAATACAGAAAGTACTGCAAAAGCAGCAGTTCCTGTTTTGCTTTTCTCCCTCATATATATGGAGACAAAATTTGTGGAGAACATAAAATATATATAATCTCATTCCTGAGAAGGGAAAAGATGGTTGCTGCAAGACTTTTCCTGGAAATTCAGAGCCCATGAAAAATCAACACAGTCCCAAATTAGAGTTTCAATGGGAAAACAGACCTCTTCTGGGGCTTGTCAGAAAGAGAGGCATACAATTCTGCCTTCATTCAACTGGGCACATGGGACAATAATGCACGTTGAAAGCTGACGGGAAAGACTCTGAATGAAAAATAAATTCATCTCCTCTGTTTTGATTTGGAGCAAAATCTTGTCAATAAGAAAGATGAACTTGTTTCTGAGATCAGTAATATAGGACAGAAATAGTCAGACAGAGGCAGATTTATGCAGCCGGTGAGCAATTTAGATCCAACATGAGCTACAGTATCACTTGTTACAAGCTTTTGCTGTGAGGTATGTTCTCCATTCCATGGCCTTATGTGCATTTCAATTATCTCACTCACACTCAGTTATAAATAAAGCTGCAAGGAGATGTTCCAATCGGGGCTGACTGCAAAAGTCAAGGACTTCACTGAGTCAAGCTTTCACTAGCAGAATATTGATTTTTTTAGCACTGATATGCTGGAATACAGAGCAGTAAGACACAGAAGAGAACAGCTGAATTTTGCCACAATAAAATTTAAATTTAATCTTTTGTTTAAGCACCTCAAGGAGTTTCAGGAATATTCAAAATCCACATGTACTCAATAGAATATTTATATTATTCAGACACAGCAGTGTCTGCATGCTTCCTGTATATACACTCTTGTATGTACTTTTGCTATACAGGTCCAAGCTTGGTATCTGCGAGGGAACTGTTCCTGGTCCGTCCATGGATACCAATTCCATGGATGTGGAAGGCCCTCAAATGACATCCTGGATGCAACAGGAAGAGCCTTCTGGTTGCATCCAGGAGGTATTCCGAGACCTCCTAAGGCACGGTTAAGTCACACCTGGGAGGTCCTCTGAGATCCCCCAGGGCCGGATTGCAATCTGCATTGAGTCAAATTCATGGATTGCAAACCCTCAGATAATGAGGCCAGACCTGTACAGATTTTCACATATCCATACTGCACACATTATGACCATCCTCTTTATCCATACCAAGATTTGCAATGTAAGGTCCAGGAATGGTGGGTCTACCTCCCATTTGCCCAATTGGTATACCTTCCCTATGCTTTGAGCTCCACAGAAAGAGGAGATGAATTTGCCTTATGTGCACAAGAAGGAGTTCCAGGGTTTCAGATCCAATTTTGGATTTCTCCTTTTGGTTGGAGAGAAGTCCAGAAGTGCCCCCTTTCTTGGGCATGCTCCTGCAGGCTTTAGGGGAAGTTCTATTCACGAACCTTGGAGGCACAGCTGGGGAAAAGATACTCTCTGTGTGACGTATACTGCCAAATGCAGTGATTTTCAACCTTTTTCATCTCACCGCACACTGACAAGGCACTAAAATTGTCAAGGCACACCATCAGTTTTTTGACAATTGACAAGGCACACTGCACTGACACCAGGGACTTGCATCCCCAAGTAACCCTACTAACAAATTATTATCCCCCAAAACTCCCACAGCACAACGGCAGACCATTCACGGCACACCAGCGTGCCACAGTATAGTGGCTGACAATGGCTGGCCTAATGGGTAGGGTGCCCCATGCTTTCTTTCAAGGTACATGCTTTATATGCACCCTTTTACAGAACCGAAGATGAAAAATATCATCGGAAAAGTGGAAAAACAGGTGAAAAGTAAGAGAGCTGTTCCCGGTTTGCAGCTAAAGCGTGAGGTGCTAAACCTCACAATGTGATGCTAGAACTTCTGAAACATTGTTATCACCGACTTTAACACTTTATTGATGCTGTATAACATTATTAAATGTTGTTCATTGTATTTTACTGTGTTGCCCAAGTTTTTCCTTATGCCATTAGGTATGTAGGGTGATTCTGGGGTGAATGTGGAACAGCTTTGGAAGCAGTTATAATTTTTCCCATTGAAATTAATATAAAAATCTGGATAATGTGTACAATTATTACTAGGAGGGCTGTTTTCAGGAACGGATTAATTTTGTATAAAAAGAGGTGTACTATTAATGAGTGTGTGTGTGTGAGGGACTTTTTTGTGTGCAAATATACACACATGCACATATCTACAAACACAGATAGAGCTGAGAAACGTTATATCTGGTAATACTCCCATAACACTGCTTTCCTTAGTACTAATTTGTTACAGCATTTTTTTGTCCTGGGAAGCTTGATGGCAATGGGAGCCAACAAAATTCATTCAAATTCATGTATAAATACAATTAAATCTCCTCTACGGCGAACTCGTGCAAGGAAAGCGCCCTACAGGTAGACCACAGCTGCGATACAAGGACATCTGCAAGAGGGATCTGAAGGCCTTAGGAGTGGACCTCAACAGGTGGGAAACCCTGGCCTCTGAGCGGCCCGCTTGGAGGCAGGCTGTGCAGCATGGCCTTTCCCAGTTTGAAGAAACACTTGGCCAACAGACTGAGGTAAAGAGGCAAAGAAGGAAGGCCCACAGCCAGGGAGACAGACCAGGGACAGACTGCACTTGCTCCCAGTGTGGAAGGGATTGTCACTCCTGAATCAGCCTTTTCGGCCACACTAGATGCTGTTCCAGAACCACCATCCAGAGCGCGATACCATAGTCTTTCGAGACTGAAGGTTGCCAACTTACTTACAATTAAATAATACAGTATAGTGGCAGGTTTCCCCCAGAACCCTTGATCTGTTTTGATAGGCAATATTTTTGTCTTTCCATTCCTCTGTCTTTTCTATGCAATGTGCAACCGAGGATATCGGTAACACTGACTTTTCTGCAGCAGGTAAAGCCCATTTCCAATTATACCTAGACATCTATGAATGGCAGACTGGAACTATCAAATGGTAATATAATTCACCATTAGAAGATTGCTTGCAAGTTGTGAATAGCTATTGTTCTCACTTCGAGAAGAGGTGGCGTTTAGCCAGGTTTCTTACTGTATAATTGGAAGAAAATTAAATTTCAGTTAAACTAATCTTTGAACTACACACTGTTATGACTCGGATCTAAAGGTATCTGTACTATTCACATTTTCTTACATACCTTCATTTTGTAAGATCCTATTAGCACCGGATTGTTTCAGGCGCCTGTTGTAGAGATATGACAAAGCACTTCATACACATTGTGCAGGTTCAGGGCTACACTTGGTTAAGAATTCTTTAGGATATCGAAACACCCAAGTAAGAAAGAATCCTAAATTGCAAAAGACCCCCCCCCCCAAAAAAAGCATGCAGAGAGGAAACCAGAAGAGTTTTTACAATACATGAGAAACGGGCAGCCCAATTCTCTGCTTGAGCAGTGCCGCTTGTGTGTCTGCTGCCCAGACAACAGCCATCAGGAACATGCCGTATGGGGTATTGCAGTGGCTGGGAAGGGAGAGGGGCCAGTGGGGAGGCCAGCGCCACAAAACGGTGGGCCTCCATGCTGGTGGGAGGATGCCGGGTGCCTGTGAACGGTTAGTACTGTGCCAGTCAGTGAGAGGGCATTCCTTGAAAGGGGAGGTAGGGAGGGGGTGTTTGTGGGCAGGGGGAGGGTGGTCTATGAGGCGGTTCAGTCCCAAAAGTGAGGAGGGGATGGTGGCAGAGGCATGATATCCCAGTAGACTAAAGTGTCACAATGTTACAAGTCTGATTCAGGTCCTGCCTCAGCTGGCCTGAGGCAAAAAAAGGATGTCCTTATGCTGGGCTCCTAGTGTTACTCTCTTTTGCTGAGTAGTACGTACACGAGGTGTTGTTTATGTTGGCAACCTTCAGTCTCGAAAGATTATGGTATCGCACTCTGAAAGGTGGTTCTGGAACAGCGTCTAGTGTGGCTGAAAAGGCCAGTTCGGGAGTGACAATCCCTTCCACACCGGGAGCAAGTGCAGTCTGTCCCTGGTCTGTCTCCCTGGCTATGGGCCTTCCTTCTTTGCCTCTTAGCCTCAGAGACCTTCTACAAAAGCTCCATCGTATTCCACAAGTTCTTAGTAAAGTTATACTACTACCTGGTTATTCAAGACAACCACATATATACTTAATTTGGACCTCTGAGTCAGACCACCACACACTGCAGCTATATTTTTTTAATCCTTTCCATTCTCTCAACTTTCTTTTCTCTAAAAGACACTAATGCATTGATTCCCATTGCAAAATCTCATCTTTAAACATGCTTAACTAAACATGTTTAAACATGCTCTGCCGTGTTTAACTGAGGTTGGGCTGGATTAAGAGTATATGTCTAGAATGCTTCTGTAGAGGAGACAAAAATAGGCTACCTTGGAACACTCATGCTTTTTTGTTCAGCCAAAAAATCTCTTGGCTTTACATAGCTCACTTTAACCATAGGTAATGTAAACTGGCAGGGCAAGACAAAAAGTTCATCATAAGGTGGAGCCAGCATAGTTCTAGGGATAAGTAGGAGTATTGTATTGGCAACCTTCAGTCTCGAAAGACTATGGTATCGCGCTCTGAAAGGTGGTTCTGGCACAGCGTCTAGTGTGGCTGAAAAGGCCAATCCGGGAGTGACAATCCCTTCCACACCGGGAGCAAGTGCAGTCTGTCCCTGGTCTGTCTCCCTGGCTATGGGCCTTCCTTCTTTGCCTCTTAGCCTCAGACTGTTGGCAAAGTGTCTCTTCAAACTGGGAAAGGCCATGCTGCACAGCCTGCCTCCAAGCGGGCCGCTCAGAGGCCAGGGTTTCCCACTTGTTGAGGTCCATCCCTAAGGCCTTCAGATCCCTCTTGCAGATGTCCTTGTATCGCAGCTGTGGTCTACCTGTAGGGCGCTTTCCTTGCACGAGTTCTCCATAGAGGAGATCCTTTGGGATCCGGCCATCATCCATTCTCACGACATGACCAAGCCAACGCAGGCGTCTCTGTTTCAGCAGTGAATACATGCTAGGGATTCCAGCACGTTCCAGGACTGTGTTGTTTGGAACTTTGTCCTGCCAGGTGATGCCGAGGATGCGTCGGAGGCAGCGCATGTGGAAAGCGTTCAGTTTCCTCTCCTGTTGTGAGCGAAGAGTCCATGACTCGCTGCAGTACAGAAGTGTACTCAGGACGCAAGCTCTGTAGACCTGGATCTTGGTATGTTCCGTAAGTAGGAGTACTCCATTCTCTATCATCCATCCATGTCTTGAAACTGGAGAAAAACAAAAACTTGGGCACAGACACCCATTGTCAAGTTCTCCTCCTGCAAACACCCCTCCCCCACCCACCTACCCACAATTGTCTACTTACTAGGAACGTATGTGACTTACTAGGACTAGAAAATAATGGCGTGTTTTCTAGGACCCAACATGAATTTTTCAGGAACAAATCATGTCAAACTAATCTCCTTTTTGATTGAATATCTAGTCTAATAAATCATGGGAATGTCATGGATGTAGTGTACATCTGACAGAGTCACCCAAGATATTCCCATGGATAAAGGAGTAAAATTGCGGCTGGATGGTACTACTGTGATGTGGGTTCAAAGTTGGTTAAACAACTAGTGCTAATAAATGGATCCATGTTAACCAGAAGAGAGGTAGCAAGTGGGGTGCCACAGGTCTCTGTCTTGGGATCTGTTCTGGTCAATATTCAAAGAAATGACCTGGATGATAGAGGGGCTGCACATCAAGTTTGCAGATGATGTGAAGCTGGCTAATAACCAGGAAGACTGAATCAAGATTCCAAATGAACTCGACAACTGTAAGAGGAGTCCAGCAATGAAGCAGTCTGTCTTGTGCAGTAGTAGGCTCTCCCTTGTTGGAGATTTTGAAGTATCAAAATGGTGGATGTCCACTTGTCAGGGATGCCGTAGGACTTCCTTGCACTAAGCATGGGGTTGGGACTAGATGACGTCCAAGATCCCGTCCAGCTCTAACATTCTATAGTTCTACTTGTCCCCTGGTTTCCTGCCGGCTGGGCCAAGTGCAGGAGTGGACACTTGTTTCCAAGAGATTCTATGCATCTGCAGGACCTGTGAGCAACCAAACAGGGTGGGATGACAGGAAGTAGGTAGAGCTATGTGAATCTTCCATGAGTTCTTTCTGTTTTCCCTGCTCCTTAACCAATCACATCCATTTCTCTTGGACATCTGGATCCAGAGGTCTGAGAGGAATAACCAAGTAGTTGGGGGGGGCAGGGAAACAGGAAGAGCTTGTGTGGACTTTTGCTGTTTCTCAAACTACCACCACCCTGCCAATGTTCACAAGCAGCACCACGGCAGTGTTTTGTGGAGTTCATTTCTCCATTACTGTTCATCAGAAAGGAGCTTCAGGGATCAGTTGGGTGAGCCCTCAGCTAGTGCCTAATCTTTTATGTCACCCATGGGTGTGACTCTCATTCTACGTGCTTGAATCAACAATTCATAGCACAATAGCAAGCCCAGTAAGTCTCATGAAAATGTTCTGCAGTTACCTGAAAACAAGAGTTTGAGACTCGATTTTATAACGAAATCTTGAAAATGACCCAATTCCATAAATGCACATTAAATGATGCCACAAAACCTTTGTTCTTCACCTTCATAAACCTTAGCCTCTTAACAAAAGTTAAACGCTATATTTACTGCATGACAAGAATCGGGTCTATGATTAGAATACAGGCATGCCCAAGAATCTGTGGGCGGTTCCATTCTGTAACCTCCCATAGTTAACTGAAACCATAGATATCAGGGAATGCCCCCCCCCCCAAAAGCGAGTGGAGCTCTGTTCCCCTTGCCTCGGGAGGCCCTCCCGAGTGAACCTCTGAGCCTAATAGTTTAAAAAATGCTACTTCTGGTTTCTCCGTGAAATTGGAAGTGAAGTTTTTAATGCCTTATAAGAATGCCTTATAAAAAAAATTAGCTTTTTTTACTGTCGGGTTCAGTCTGAGCCAGACATCTGTGGCCTCTGCTGGGTTCAGAGGTTCCTCTGGAGGTGAGGGGACACATGCGGGGGGTTTGTGAACAGATACAGGAACTGCAGATATGGGGGCCCCCTGTACAAGATTCTCAGATTTTCAAAACTGCTGCAGGTACATAACAACAGAGAGACTGGATCACATCTGGTACACACATCTGTATATCTAACCCCAAACCCTGCAGCAAAGTAAACCATAGTAGGTTAGCAAGTCAGTAGGCAATAACAGAACTGAGACATAGATACCTACACATTCCATGAATAAAACATGTATACATAAACTAACTTTAGCATAAGTTAGGAATCATTCACTCATTCAGCAACTTTGCTCCAGTCGGTATCTCTTACTCCCACTTCCCCTGAACATCAATCTACATTCTCTTTCACATTCTCTAATCTCCAAACATACAGCAGGTTGCAACACTGTTTTCAAGATAATTAGTTTTGTTAGATTTTACATATAAATGGCTTTGGGTGAAATTCTTAATGATGTTGACAGAATGAAGAAGGCTATTAAGGCAGAAAACAGGCTTTATTCTGATGCTCTGCTAAATCAGTGCCCCTCTTTTGCTTTTGGGAGAGTTTGATATCATATTTTTTATAAATCTATTTGTGTGCAAGCTTTTCTTTCCACTCTCGTTACTTCCTGTCAAGATAGAAAATGCTGCTGAATTTGAGTTACAGCTATTCCATAACGAGTATCAGATACACTGTGAGAGTAAATATTATTTAAGAAATGGCCACAGTCAGTTTACTCGGTCACTTGCTTCAGAAGCCAGTGTAAGGTAGGCTGGTGCAAAGGATTAATTTACAACAGAGAAGAACCTTCAGCAAAAGGTTATAATAGTGCAGGTGGTGCTCAGGAAGAGATGTGTGAGGACACAGATGAGGACACAGATTTTATAAATACAGCAAAGAAATACAGCAATCAGGGAAAATGGTATGACCCCCTCAGATTCTACTTCCCCACAGCCCAATCCTATCCAAATTTACCACTGAATATAATGGGGCTTACTTCTGAGTAGACATGCATAAGCTTGCATATTATTATTATTGGGCTCCCAAGTGTTTGTGAACAGGGCCTTCTCTGCTGACTAGAGTTGGCTTTCAAGAACTGTATTGTTTTAACAGACTTTTTAGTGGAAAAGCATCTTAGCGTTTTGTGTCTTTAAAATGAATCAGACAAAAACATCAGTCACTTGCTAAAGTCATCGGAGCCACTCAATTTCCAGACACCCTGGTTGCTCCTGTTCTCTGCTTATGGTGCACCATGGATGAGGTTAAGGAGATCTGATGTTCTTCTTCCTTCTAAGCCTAACTGGTGCTATCCTACATGGACTCTCAAGCAGAAACTGGAGTGAGGCCATGCTACTAATGTGGTCCAAGCACTTCTTGTCACTAGAGCAACTGTCTACAGTATTCAAGCATAAGACTGTTTCTCTCAGGCCAGCTGCCAAGGCTAATCTTGCATGAAGGAGAGCAGGGCTTTCTTCTGATAGGCAGGAACTCAGAAAGCAGCTCAGCTGAAGTGGCTGGTGGCAGTCTCCCAAGACTCCCGAAACTAAAGAAGCCATAACTGAGACAGGAGGGTAGCGATTATTTGCCTTATTGCCGATCAAGGCTGGTGTGACTGGTTGTTACTTAACTGTGTCAATAGTTGGACAGGATCCTATGTGCTTATAGAGATTTAGCCTTTGTCTCAGTTATACCGGACTTCAGTTTATTCCCTTGAAGAAGAGCTATTAACCCAGGAAGAAAACAAAACATTAGAATCCGTTGACCTGATTTAACAAATTTCATATTTTTCTTGGCTATTCAGAACAACTTGAAGGGGGAAAGTCCCCGTAGCTTAAGGGTAGAGGTACGTGCTTGGCATCAGTAGCGTAGCTACAGGGGAGCAGCAAGTTAAGTACTGCAGGTGCCGCAATGCACCGTGTAAAAGTGGCCTCTCCCACTTGCTGTCGCTGCCCAAAATGGCTATGACGGTGAATGGGAGAGGCCACTTACATGTCATGTTGGGATGCCTGCAATACTCACTGCACCACCTACCCTATAGCTATGTCACAGCTTGGCATGGATAGGATTCTAGCTATAATCTCCAGTTAAAAGATTTCAGGAAGCAGGCCTGACAGCAGCTATTGCCTGAGACCTGGGAGAGCTGCTGCAAACTACTCTTGACAAATACTAGACTACCTCCATACAAGGCAGCTTCACATGTTCATTTTATGCATGTTTGAGCTTTTCTGCAAAACAAAATAAAACTTTCCCTGCAAACGCACAAGCTGGGAAGAAGGAATCGCAGAGCAGTAGCAAGCACTGTGACTTCAAAGTTTCAGTTTTAGCTTCAAAGCTGAATGAGTCTATCTCCGCCCAGCCACTGACAGTTCAACAAGATCTGAGCAGAGAGAATAGACAAAGAACGTGCCACTTGAATGGTCTGCCACATAATTGCTAATACCACTGCTCTCCCAGAGATATTTATTCTCCATTTTCCCCATTTTCACCAAAGTCTTTCCATTCAAAGTGCCGTCAAGGCAGCACGCAGCAACACACACAATATGAAATATAATCTTTGAAAACAGATACAAAAAATAAAATAAAAAACAAACTAACACCATCACAATCAGGAGAAACATCAGAACCCAATAACGGACAAACTGCATTCCCGCATCCAACCAGAATAAAAAAAGTTTTAGCCTGTTTTTTAAAAGTCACCAATATACCAGATGGTCCTGTATTGTCCTGCTGTTTTGCATTCCTCGTCCCCTGGACAAGGTGACCCTCTATGGATAATAGAACTGAGTATCACAACTAACTTTAAAGGTTACAGTGAAGGCTTTACCTGTTACTGCTAAAGCATTTCAGTCACAGTTCTCATTATCTGCTAGGGCTAGGTTCCTGGAACCCCAGGTGGGTAGTGAATTCGCAGGTAATGAACCATTGATCCTATGGGATTAATGGGGTTAGGAACAATAGGTACCCTAGGGAGGGAAGTGGTACCTTCCCTGCCATCAGGGAATCTAGCAGAGACCCTGCAAAGACCCTCAGGAAGCCCGCAGAGTGCAGCAGGAAGTGCTAAAATTTCTCAGAATGCTGCAGGCACCTTCCAGAAGCTGCAGAGACCTTCAGAATGACACCCGCAACCGGCGCTGACCCTTTTAAAACAACTGGCGGAAGCTTCTGTTGACCATTGTAGAGTGGTCTGTGCTGTTCACAGGTGCCATTTTGAACATCCCTGAAGCCTCCAGAATGTATCTGCATAGTGGATAATGAGAACAGAGGTGCGGATAAGAATAGAAGGTAGCAGTTCTGCCTGTTGCAGATAAGCAAATTTGCATATAAAGAGAACTTACTGTATCTCCATGCTGGAAGTCAACCCCTGTCCAGGTAGAAACATATTCACAGGTACACTCACAATAGTATCTGTAAACTGTTACATTTCTCTATACCCCTTTTTACAAAAATGCAGCTAAAAGGTAAGAATCTCATCCCAACTTTCCAGAGGCAGAATTTCATTTGAACAGGTTTGAAAATCCTTTACCATCAATAATAAAAATGAGCAACAAGAAGAAAAACAGCAATGGGAGATTCGTTTCAACATGCACGTCGGGGGAAGAATACTGGGCAAATCTCTCACAAAAACCCTTGATTTCCAATGAGCGGACTTCCCTCAAATGAAGAGGTTGGTTAGAAGGAGGTTGAAAGGGAAGGTAAAAAGAGTCCAATCTCTACAGAGTGCATGGAGGTTGCTCAAATCAACAGTAATAGAGGCCCAGCAGAAGTGTATACCGCAAAGGAAGAAGGGCTCAACTAAGTCCAGGAGGGTGCCCGCATGGCTAACCAGCCAAGTTAGAAAGGCCGTAAAGGGTAAGGAAGCTTCCTTCCGTAAATGGAAGACTTGCCCTAATGAGGAGAATATAAAGGAACATAAACTGTGGCAAAAGAAATGTAGAAAGGTGATACGGGAGGCCAAGAGAGACTATGAGGAACACATGGCCAGCAACATTAAGGGGAATAATAAAAGTTTCTTCAAATATGTTAGAAGCAGAAAAACCGCCAGAGAAGCGGTTGGCCCTCTGGATGGTGAGGGAGGGAAAGGGGAGATAAAAGGAGACTTAAGAGATGGCAGAGAAATTAAATGAGTTCTTTGCATCTGTCTTCACGGCAGAAGACCTCGGGCAGATACTGCTGCCCGAAAGGCCCCTCCTGACCAAGGAATTAAGTCAGATAGAGGTTAAAAGAGAAGATGCTTCAGACTTCATTGATAAATTAAAGATCAATAAGTCACCGGGCCCTGATGGCATCCACCCAAGAGTTATTAAGGAATTGAAGAATGAAGTTGCTGATCTCTTGACTAAAATATGCAACTTGTCCCTCAAAACGGCCACAGTGGCAGAGGATTGGAGGATAGCAAATGTCACGCCGATCTTTAAAAAGGGAAAGAGGGAGGACCCGGGAAACTATAGGCCGGTCAGCCTAACATCCATACTGGGTAAGATGGTGGAATGCCTCATCAAAGATAGGATCTCAAAACACACAGACGAACAGGCCTTGCTGAGGGAGAATCAGCATGGCTTCTGTAAGGGTAAGTTTTGCCTCACGAACCTTTTAGAAGTCTTTGAAAAGGTCAACAGGCATATGGATGCGGGAGAACCCGTGGACATTATATATCTGGACTTTCAGAAGGCATTCGACAAGGTCCCTCACCAAAGGCTACTGAAAAAACTCCACAGTCAGGGAATTAGAGGACAGGTCCTCTCATGGATTGAGAACTGCTGAAGGTCAGGAAACAGAGAGTGGCTGTCAATGGGCAATTTTCACAATGGAGAGAGGTGAAAAGCAGTGTGCCCCAAGGATCTGTCCTGGGACCGGTGCTTTTCAAACTCTTCATAAATGACCTGGAGACAGGGTTGAGCAGTGAGGTGGCTAAGTTTGCAGATGACACCAAACTTTTCTGAGTGGTGAAGACCAGAAGAGATTGTGAGGAGCTCCAGAAGGATCTCTCCAAACTGGCAGAATGGGCAGCAAAATGGCAGATGCGTTTCAATGTAAGTGTAAAGTCATGCACATTGAAGCAAAAAAAAAAAACTTCACATATAGGCTAATGGGTTCTGAGCTGTCTGTGACAGATCAGAAGAGGGATCTTGGGGTGGTGGTGGACAAGTCGATGAAAGTGTCGACACAATGTGCGGTGGCAGTAAAGGCCAACTCTATGCTGGGGATCATTAGAAAAGGTATTGAGAACAAAACAGCTAATGTTATAATGCCGTTGTACAAATCTATGGTAAGGCCACACCTGGAGTATTGTGTCCAGTTCTGGTCGCCACATCTCAAAAAGAACATAGTAGAAATGAAAAAGGTGCAAAAGAGAGCGACAAGGATGATTACTGGGTGGGGCACCTTCCTTATAAGGAAAGGCTATGGCGTTTGGGCCTCTTCACCCTAGAAAAGAGGCGCCTGAGGGGGGACATGATTGAGACATACAAAATTATGCACGGGAAGGATAAAGTGGATAGAGAGATGCTCTTTACACTCTCACATAACACCAGAACCAGGGGACATCCACTAAAATTGAGTGCTGGGAGAGCTAGGATAGACTAAAGAAAATATTTCTTTACTCAGCATGCGGTTCGTCTGTGGAACTCCTTGCCGCAGAATGTGGTGACAGCATCTGGCCTGGATGCCTTTAAAAGGGGATTGGACTAGTTTCTGGAGGAAAAATCCATTACGGGTTACAAGCCATGATTTTAGAAATGGGCTATGTCAGATGCAAGGGAGGGCACCACGATGCAGGTCTCTTGTTATCTGGTGTGCTCCCTAGGCATTTGGTGGGCCTCTGTGAGATACAGGAAGCTGATGGGCCTATGGCCTGATCCAGTGGGGCTCTTCTTATGTTCTTATGAGAAGCAGACTGCACAGAGAGCAGACGCAGCACTCTTAATTTCTTACAATTTCCAGACAATGTGTCTTGTATCGCATTGTGCTTGTGGCAGGGAAGCCTCGCCACAAGCAGTACATAAATCAGCCTGGCAGGGAAGGAGACAGGCACTGACTGCCAGTCAAGGGGACAGGTTGGCTGCGTGGAAGAGACGGGGGGGGGGGGGGGAAGATGGGCAGCCCAAGAAGGAGAATGAAAGAGTGGGGAGGTTTGTACAGCCACAAACAAGAGAGAAAGGTGGGGGAAATGAGATGAGTGACACTGACTGAGAGCTGGATCAGGGAATGGCATGTAGGAAAAGATAGAGGAGATACAAATTCTCCCACAATCTATTGATTAGGACCTAATCCTTGATTTGTATGTCTTCTGTCTCTTTCCTCCATGTGCCAGTATTTTTACAATTGACAAGGCACACCATGTTGGTAGCAGGGGAACCACATCCCCCAATTGTCCTATTAATAAATGACCCTCCCCTAAACTCCTGTAGCACACCTGTAGACCCATTCAGGGCACACCAATGTGCCCATGGCACAATGGTTGAAAATTGCTGGGTTAGTATTCTGTGTACTGGAATTTACGAGTCATAACATTGGCTGCCAGCCCCTAGTTCTTATTTGTAGCAGACCTAAATTATTGTTTTCTGATATCTCGGATCACATGTAAGGGCATGCTATTTGAATTCTGAGCCTAGGGTTTTTATTTGTATCCACATTTCTTAACAACTAATTTAAAATGTCTCCTCAGACATGGAACAAGGGAGTTGAGAAAATAAGCACTGCTCTGAGAGTCCATTGTAATTTGATTTGTGGTCTATTTAAACAGGGACAAAAATATTTTTCAAAAAGAACCCATTTTAATTGGGCATTTTCCTCTGCACAAAACTAACATTTGTTTTAAATCAGCATTTATATTTAACAGATCTTCTGCAATCCATCCATATGGTCAAGACCATTTTTCCTGATGAATCATATATTCCCCAAGAGAAAAATCAGACGTGGCTCTAAGATGAAACTCACATCCTAGCTACTGATGCAGATCTTCCCTAATTTTAAGGCAAAACTGCCCTTTTTAAAGGCAATTTTAGGCAAAGCTCCTTGGGCATTTCTCTATTAGTGTCACAATCCAAACCACTGATTTCAATGGGTTTAAGTATGCCTAATGCTATTTTGGATTGTGGCCTGGAAATTTAATTTGGGTTGACATAGTTTTTTAATACAGTTTTTCCACAAATAATTTTAAGGGTCAATCCCATACACACTTACATGGGAATAAGTCCCATTTAAGTCAATGAGACATACTTCTGAGTAGATATGCATAGGATTGTGCTGTAAATGTGGCAAATTAGAGGCTTTTTCATAGAGATTCCAGACTATTCTCAGAAGTTAAATACTCCATATAATTTTGGAGCCATGACAGATAACAGGATGAAACTGGTTTAAATTCATATTGTAGACAACAACCCTAGTCAGACCTCTTCCCTCCATAAATGCAACCACAGCATATAGCATGCAATTTTTAGCTTTTAGAAGTTTACCACTACTGATGGCACCCCTCCAAATTGATGTTCCCTTGCAAACATCAAAAGTGTACTTATCCAAATAAAGAAGGCGATTTTGCTGCCTTCTGAACACTTCATTTCCCAGACTTCTCAATTAATACCTCTGAAGCACTTCTATCATGGCTTGGCTCCTTTTGCAACAGTATCCACTACTTGCAGTGCCAGTACCCAAATTTAGGAATTTGCCTTACACCCAATAAGACCATCTAGGTCAATATAGTCCATATATACAGGCTGTGGCTCTACACTTTTAGGCAGGAATTTTTTCTCTGCCCTTCCTGGTGATGCCATGGATTGAAGCTGGAACCTTCTGCATGCAACGCATGTGCTCTACCATTGAGCCACAGCCCTTCTTTTAAATTGTATTGGCAACCTTCAGTCTCGAAAGACTATGGTATCGCGCTCTGAAAGGTGGTTCTGGCACAGCGTCTAGTGTGGCTGAAAAGGCCAATCCGAGAGTGACAATCCCTTCCACACCGGGAGCAAGTGCAGTCTGTCCCTGGTCTGTCTCCCTGGCTATGGGCCTTCCTTCTTTGCCTCTTTGCCTCAGTCTGTTGGTCAAGTGTCTCTTCAAACTGGGAAAGGCCATGCTGCACAGCCTGCCTCCAAGCGGGCCGCTCAGAGGCCAGGGTTTCCCACTTGTTGAGGTCCATCCCTAAGGCCTTCAGATCCCTCTTGCAGATGTCCTTGTATCGCAGCTGTGGTCTACCTGTAGGGTGCTTTCCTTGCACGAGTTCTCCATAGAGGAGATCCTTTGGGATCCGGCCATCATCCATTCTCACGACATGACCAAGCCAACGCAGGCGTCTCTGTTTCAGCAGTGAATACATGATAGGGATTCCAGCACGTTCCAGGACTGTGTTGTTTGGAACTTTGTCCTGCCAGGTGATGCCGAGGATGCGTCGGAGGCAGCGCATGTGGAAAGCGCTCAGTTTCCTCTCCTGTTGTGAGCGAAGAGTCCATGACTCGCTGCAGTACAGAAGTGTACTCAGGACGCAAGCTCTGTAGACCTGGATCTTGGTATGTTCCGTCAGCTTCTTGTTGGACCAGACTCTCTTTGTGAGTCTGGAAAACGTGGTAGCTGCTTTACCGATGCGCTTGTTTAGCTCGGTATTGAGAGAATGAGTGTTGGAGATCGTTGAGCCAAGGTACACAAAGTCATGGACAACCTCCAGTTCATGCTCAGAGATTGTAATGCAGGGAGGTGAGTCCACATCCTGAACCATGACCTGTGTTTTCTTCAGGCTGATTGTCAGTCCAAAATCTTGGCAGGCCTTGCTAAAACGATCCATGAGCTGCTGGAGATCTTTGGCAGAGTGGGTAGTGACAGCTGCATCGTCGGCAAAGAGGAAGTCACGCAGACATTTCAGCTGGACTTTGGATTTTGCTCTCAGTCTGGAGAGGTTGAAGAGCTTTCCGTCTGATCTGGTCCGGAGACAGATGCCTTCTGTTGCAGTTCCAAAGGCCTGCTTCAGCAGGACAGCGAAGAAAATCCCAAACAAGGTTGGTGCAAGAACACAGCCCTGCTTCACTCCGCTTCGGATGTCAAAAGGGTCTGATGTGGAGCCATAAATAAGGAGCATCAAACATAAGGAAAATCCCTTATCAAATTCCATCTACTCCAAATCTTTGGAGTAGTCTTTGAGTAGCCTCAAAGGGGAAATATTCAGCTTCGATGGGGGTATTTTTCTTCCACAGAGAAGCTAACGGGCACAAAGAATTTCTCTAGGTTTAACCCCTTTTCCCTTGTGCTATTTAGCCACCAAATCTCATATACTTCAAACACACTAATTATTATTATTATTATTATTAACAGTATTTATATACCACTTTTCAACGAAAAGTTCACAAAGCGGTTTACAGAGAAAAATCAAATGGCTCCCTGTCCCAAAAGGGCTCACAATCTAAAAAGATGCACAGCTTCTCATAGCTTCACAGGGGAAATATTCAGGTTTGATAGGGGTACTTGTCTTTCTTCCACAGAGGAGCTAATAGACACAAAGAATTTCTCTTGGGAAAATGGAGAGAAAGGGTTGAACATTCCCATTCAGGTTTTTCACCTGGTTTGTTCACTTCCATCACCCCACCCCTTTCAATAAATATTGATAGATCTAATCAAAGGTGTCTCATGTGGTTTGGCCTTTGCAATTCATGTTATAGAGAAAAGCCCATGATGGTTTGCTCAACTTTTAAAACAAGAGCAGAATGAGTCTGTGCTATGCTACACACACAAAACACAGTTGTTGATAGGACCACATAGCGTTGATACCAGAATGAACAGTGTACCTCTGGTATCCGTAGTTCCAGCATTCACAGATTTGACTCACTGGGGAAAAGCCACTTCTGGTTTGCTAGACAAACCAGAGGTGGCTTTCTGAGGCCTCTAGCAGGACTTCTGAGGCATCTAGAGAATTTCGCAGGCCTCAGAAGGCTTCCCGGAGGCCTCAAAAAGCAGAATGAGTCTGTGGATTCGCTTATCTATGGGGGGGGGGGATTCTTGGAAAAGATCCCCTGTGCATAGAAAGGGCAGACTATAGTTGCTAGTAGCACTTTCCTAGTAGCTAGCGTAAGATGTAAATGTGCAGTTCTCACATGCATCATTGTGCAAGCAAAGATAGCAAGCAGGTAAAAAAAGTAAAAATAAATAAATTCTGTAATTTAGGCAACAGCACGTGCCAAGATCCTACTGCTGTTTTTCCAGGCCACCCTGCCTCTCTCCTCGGACTCACACCAGCAAAACAGCTGCCATGGGTCTGAGAAGAACCACTGGCAACCAGGTGGCCTATCAGGAAATAAAAGGTATTTTAACGTATCCCCCCACCACCACTGCAGTGAGCGCTCCATTGGCACAGCTGCACGGCAGAAAGTGGTGGGGGATAGGATTGGCCATTAGTGAGTCCAAGGCAGAATCAAAATGATTCTAATCAAAACTCTCCATGTACTGTGTCAACGGTCAGTCAGAACTAAACCATCTGCCATCACTGCCCATCAGTCATCTCTGCCCATCACATGGTTAAAATTGAGGGTGTGCGCGTGCCACTTTGTAGCGCCCTTGTGATACATGCCTTACCACACGTTTCTTCATTCAAATCATGCCTTACCACATGTTTCTAACACTATAGTATTAGAACTGCATGATATGGGGGGGGGGAGTTCTGAACCCCTCCACATGACCATGTGGGACAGAATGGCACACTGGTGGGGAGGGCAAGGAAAGATGTGTGCATCCCCACTTTTAGTTCAGACGTACCATCCAAACTGGCTTATTGTGATATGAATAAATGCCACTCAATAGATATGGATTGGTCAGACACAACATGAAACTATCAAACACGGGGGATCCTAAACTTCATTTTACTGCAACCCCACAAACTAATATAAATTTAAAGATAATGTCACGGAGGCATGAATTTGGGCACACTCCAGAAGTTAGTGGAAGACAGGGGGGCCTGGTGTGCTGTGGTCCATGGGGTCACAGAGTCGGACACGACTTAACAACAACAAGAACAGGGGTGTCCAAAGTTTTTGGCACGAGGGCCACATCATCTCTCTGACACGGCGTTGGGGGCCAGGGAAAGAAAGAATTAATTGACATTTAAAATTTGAATACATTTACATAAGTATACATAAATGAATATATTAAAGATGAACTTATATGAATGAATGAAGGTCTTGCAATAGCTCAAGGCCTATAAAAGGCCTTGCACAAAGCAAGGCTGGCCTTTCCTTTGCTGCTGCTACTGCATCACAGACATGAAACAGCAAGCAGTGAAGGGAGCCCTCATCCCACAGCTCACACGAGAGGTCAAACAGTCGTCCTCACGCTGAGAGCAGTTGTGTCGGGCCAGTGTGGGCTCCAACAAATCTCCGGAGGGCCAGAGGCTCATTGAAGACTGGGATATCTCTGAGGGCCGCACTGAGAGTCCTCGAGGGCCACATGTGGCCCCAGGGCCGGGGTTTGGGCACCCCTGAACAAGAAGATTATTCCTGCAGCAGTCCTGCAATCAAGTCACATGCACATTGACTTATGGTAGACTGGCCAACATAAACCAATTCATCCCACCCATTTGCCTCAACCAGGGGGCAAAATGCTCTCAGAATGGTCCACATAGCACAGGAAGGAAAGGGGAAGGAGGCAGGAACAGCTGTGACAGCCACCAGGTAGGCGGGCAATTCACTCATGTAACAATATTTTATTTTTAGTTCCTCAGAGCTTTGCAACACCCTTCCAAGCTGTTCACAACCCCCTGGGGAGTTGCAACATGCTTTGAGCATCCCGATCCAACATTATTCTACCATTAGAAATATATCAAGACAAATAATCAATGTATCTAAATTTAACCATTTATGTATCACTAGTCTAGCCAACAGGACCATTTTGCTGACTGGGGTATGTTGGGGTCCAGCCTACAGCCATTAAGTATTGGGATGTATTGATTTCTGATAGTCTAGCTAAAAACTAGTACAGAAGCAGTCATACATCAGCAGCTTCTAAAGGCTGCAGACAAGAATATTTAATGCGTAACTTTCTTGTGGAGGAAAAAAATCAATATAATCAATTCATTCTATCATGAATAATGTGTATTTGTCAGGGGCTCCCCAGTCACATTAACTTGGAAGCACCCTCTTGGGCTGACACGTAATGGAAAATTACAAGTTGCTCACACAGCACATACAAGGGACGGAAGAAGTTTGTCTGGAATCAGAGAAGTAGAAAGCAAAGAACAAAAGGTTCTGTATACTTCTAGACCTGAGAGACAATTAGAAATAGCATTACAAGGCTATACCAGAATGATAGAGGACTGAATACCCCAAATCTTCAAACTGTCAAATCTTCAACTGACTGTACATGGAATGCCGCAACAACAACAAGTAATATTTTAGCCTTTTCCTTGATGTGCTAGTTCTCAGTGAAGAACTAAGGGATTAAGAACATAAGAAGAGCCCCACTGGATCAGGCCAAAGGCCCATCTCGTCCAGCTTCCTGTATCTCACAGTGGCCCCACCAAATGCCCCAGGGAGCACACCTGATAACAAGACACAACCTGCATCCTGGTGCCCAGCCCTGCATCTGGGTTTTATTTTGTGTGTAACATGCTAACATTCAAACATGCACCACCACCCCAAACTGCATAGAGAACTGGGACAGTCCTAGGAAGGTTGTACCACATGATAATCTGATCATGGCTGCAAGCTCACAGCTAGGAAAGATGGCCACCAGCATGCTTATGTCACTTCCGCCTATTTTCCTATCTCAAGAATGCAGGACCATGTCAGGAACATTGTGGCCTCCATAGTGTATGGTGACAACAACACGGAGACCTCCATACTATTTACTTCAATGAGGTGACGCCATTTTGTCACTTTTAAAAAAAATCAAAACTTCACATATAGGCTAATGGGTTCTTGTTATCTGGTGTGCTCCCTGGGGCATTTGGTGGGCCGCTGTGAGATACAGGAAGCTGGAATAGATGGGCCTATGGCCTGATCCAGAGGGGCCGTTCTTATGAGCATGCTAGCAGCATACTGGTAACATCACTTCTGCATTTTTTTCTTGCTAAAAAAAGAACGCAGCCCCATTTAGGGCTTAAGAAGAGATGTTTCAGAAACATGGATTTAGAAATACTTGCACAACATTATAACAAAAGAAGCTATTATCTGCTAGCAAGGAGGAATATTTCACTCCATTTTATTCAACATGTAGTTTGGACATATGCTGAGTAAATATTCTTCCTCTAGAACTTACTCAGGTGAGCAACAATAAACACAATCAGTTTAATACACAAAGTTGTAAAAAAGCACCAAGATCCTCTCCAAACACAGGAACAAAGCCACTATTGTTGTGTTGTACTTTACCATTTGTCAGATGGAATTGATGATAGACTGTTCTACCTGCTTAGCAACTGGACATGATATTTTCTTCTGCTGGTTCTAAATCAAGTAGGAGAATGTGCAATTGGAAAAAGAGCAATTCTAAGCAAGTCACTTACATTAAAGGATTTGTGCTGAGCAAGTGACAGATTTCATTGCTAAAATGCTTAGATATATTTAATGATTCCTTTAAAATGCTGCTATAAAAATGGCTCATGATCCATCCTCAACAACAACATAGGGTATTTTTGTGCACTGTGTGCTATTAGTGGGAAAATTCACCTTTTCAGAACCTACCTATCAGTTGCAAACCTGCACCCACCCAATTTGAAGTAAATGTGAACATCTGCACATTAATATTTTAACAAGTCAGCTATGCATTCTCATGTTCATCCTACATTGATACAGAAATCAGCTATAAATTCTAAAGTTATAAATTCTGAAGACTGGGAATCGCTTAGACACTTTGCATCAAAAATTAATGTTTCGGAGTATTTTAAATCAAAAAACACATGCCTTGAACACATGAATCTTTCACAACCAGAAAAATCCTGGCACAACACTAGTGTTCATGTCACAGTTATATCACTGCAACAAGGAGTAAGCTCTCAACAGTACTGTAGTCATCCCCCAGAAAAAAATTTCCCAAAGTTCACAAGATACAGTGTCTCAGTAGATGGATGTGTTGCACAAGCTTATTTCTAAGTGTGATTCATGTCCTGTATTGGTTGGGCTAGCAAAGTAGCAAACCTCCCATCGAGGCGGCCTGGGGCAAAGCTCCATGAAGCCCCCCCCCACTTACCTAGACTGCCACAGAGCCTCGCACGACTCCAGAACAAATGGGAGCAGGGGTCTGAGGCTTCCCCGCGGTCTTAAACTGTGCTTCTGGAAAACCAGAAGCACAATTTCTGACTGTGTCAGGAACCTCATTAAGGCTTCCCGTGCGGTCCTGGAGTTGCACAAGTTCTGCCCCCAGGACATTCGCCCTGTTTATCTAATGGGAGGTCCACTGCTGGGCCAGCAAAAAAAGGAACTGATGTCCATATGTTGACATTTCAGTTTAGCTATCTTTTGCTGTGCAGTTTGTACAAGGGAAGACCTTCTAGAAAAGGTCTATTATGTGTACAAATCTGGTTGGTCAGGACAATCACATTTATTCTGGGGTTAGACTTCTGAGTCAGATCTCCAAACACTGTAGCAGGGTCCCGTCCCCCCCACCTTTTCCATTCTCTCCCATTTCTTTTTCTCTCTTCTCTAAGCAATGATTCCAATTGCACTGCCCAATCTTTAAACATGCCTGCCATGCTCATCTGCGGTCAGGCTGGCGTGAGAGCATACATGAATGCTTCTGTACAGCAGACAAAAATAGGCCACCTTGGAACACCACGAGCTTTTTGTTCAACCAAAAATGATACAAAAGTCTCTTGGCATTTTGAAGGCTGGGCTTTACACAGCTCACTTTAAACACAGGTAATATAAACTGGCAGGGTGAGACAGAAGCAAAGTCAAAAAGTCGAACCAGCGTAGTCCCAGAGAGAGGTGGGTATACGCTCCAACTCCTCCATATCTTGAAACTGGAGGAAAACAAGAATTTGGGCACGCACACCCATTTATAGGGTTCTCCTCCTGAAAACATCCTCCCGGCAATTGTCTGCTTACCTGGAACAAATTATTAAGCATAATGTCTGTGAGCACTTAGAAAGTAAGGGGGTGATTTTTAGGAACCAGCATGGGTTTGCCAGGAGCAACTTGTAATAGACTACAGGTTGTGTCTTGGTATCTACGATAACCACTGCAGATGCCAAAAATCGAGTTAAATGAAATCCATTAAAAATTATTCCATTGCTCAGTGGTTTTAAAATAGCCTCCTTACCACTGTAACGCAGAAGAGTGGCAGCAAGCAAGCAGGACATCTCTCTCTCTCTTTCTTGGCACTTAGAAAGGCTCCTCTCCTAGGCAAGTAACGCCTCCATTCACCTGCTAGAAAGCATGCCAAGAGAATCCAAAACGGAGGAGATAATCACTTTGCATTCTTTCCCCTGCTCCAGGGGAATGGAGGGGTACCTTGCTCAGGTGAAGCTGAGCTTAGGCCTGGAGAGAGAATGATTGACTTCCTGCCTGCTGTTATAATAATAATAATAATAATAATAATAATAATAATAATAATAATAATAGTAGTAGTAGTAGTAGTAGTAGTAGTAGTAGTAGTAGTAGTAGAGGTATTTATATACCGCCTTTCATGGTCTTCAGATTTCTCCTCAGACTTTATTTCAAGGCGGTTTACACAGGCAGGCTATACTAAATCCCTATAGGGATTTTTACAATTGACAAAGGTTCTGTCTTTCAAGAACTTTCATGAAAATCCATCCAATTTCAGATGGATCCTCTTATGATCTGGTATCACATTCTGGCCTCCAGTTTCCTCCCACGCAAACTGACAATCCTTCATATATCACTTGAAGGGTGGCCAAAGAGCAGATGGAAAAACTCGGCTTGTCAGCTGCTTCAAGATCTCGCCGTCACGGTGCCGGTGGCCTCGAACTGGCGACCTTCAGCTGTTATCTTCAGGCAAATGGAGGCTCTACCCTCTAGACCAGACCTCCTGCCCTTTTAAAAAGGAATTTTTAAAGGAACTTTTTTCCTTTAATTGAAAGGTCCCTTCTCATTGTACTGCGATAAAACCATGGGCGAAAAATCTGTGGACAATTCGGTTATATCTGCAATCCCATCTTTCTTTGCGATAGAATGACTCTCTAGCAAGTCATGGGAATGTCACTGACATAGTATACATTTGATAAAATATTTGACACAGGCTGCAATCCTATTCACAGTTTCCCGAGAATAAGCCCCAATAAAGACAATAAGCATGGGCTTGTGCTCACAGTCTCCTCTGGATAGCCCTGTGGATAAAGTGGTAAATGTTGGTTGGATAGTATTACTCTTACATGGGTTCAAACCTGGTTGAACAACCATTCCCAACTAGTGCTAAACAATGGGTCCCACACAGTGGCATTGCTAGCAGGTTCAAGCCACACCGAGTGATGCGCACAGGGGGGTGACACAATTACCTGCCAACAATTTAAAAATCTTGGTATTTTTAAATAATACCATCATATTACACATTATTTGATGTGTAATTTCATGCAGAATGCAATAAAACAAACTGTTGAAATATCTCTATTCTATGAAAAGATACAGCGAAAAAACCAGCGGGGTGGGGCGATGGTGCATCCCCCTTTCCACTGCCCAAAGCACTGCCCTGAGCACTGCATGGGAGGAAGTCCAACGCAGAGGTCATGCGCTGGCCTATAGCACGAAGTGACACAAACCCTAGTAATGCCACTGGTTCCACATCACCATGGAGAAAAATATCAAGACACGTTGCCTAACAGTCTTTCAATATTTTCATTTGAATGTGTGACATGCAACACGCAAACATGCACCAACATGTTTTTGGTGCATGCCAGGAGAGCATGACTGAAGTCAGTGCTATATTTTAGAACTGACAGATGGTAAGAGACCTCAAATCACAAAGTTCAAAAGGCAGGACACTTTTAGAGCTTACTGCTTCCTTCACCGGCAAACACTTCCCTCCCCCAAGGAGACGCCTGGTGCCGCTGTAGCCCTGGGCACCGGCAAGCACAGGATTGGGCTGTTAATGTATTAGAACAGTGGTTCCCAAAACCCTTAGCACCAGGACGCACTTTATAAAATGACTCAATTGGGACTCACCTAGACTTAGAAGACTTATAAAGGGGAGATCTACTGTAGAGAGAAATGATATTTTTATTTATTTACAAGTAATACTAACCAGGAAAAAAATACTCAAACATTTATCTCCCTATATTTACACAAGCTTGTAAACTGCAGGAGCTCGGCTCTTTCCAGGGCAATTGGCAGCTATCTGATGTTTGAATGGCCTCAGCACTGTAAGCAATTAGTTATCTGATTTTTTCATTGGAGGTTCTGCTCGGCTGCTACAGAACCTACCAAAAATCAGGTTGTGACCCACCAGTGGGTCCTGACCCACAGTTTGGGAACCACTGTGTTAGAGCAGCAGCCTAGGAGTTTGCCCGACTTTTGTTTCTTGGAAAATTTGTCAGGCAGTCACATCTTGATTTCACAGCACATTTGAATCTGTGAAAAAAGTGACATTCTGGGAGCTTTCTGACTTGAAGCAAACGAAGTCTCTACAGGCACAGAAGCTGGGTCTCCAACACTAGGTGCCCTCATCAACTCCACAGCCAAATTCAATCAAGAATCCATGCCAACAAAGCCACTGGCATCCAGAGCTAGTTGCGACATCCTTGGTAAGGTACAAAACAATAACAGCACCCATGCAAGGCCAGGGACGAGCAATCAAGGGCCATCAAGAAACAAAAGAATGTTCTTTGATGAGCTCACCCTACAAAACATCCCATAAGTGGCAACTAAACAAAGCAAGTGCAGTGACCACCAGCTTAGCAGGACAATGAGATTAGGCTGGAAATCTGAGTGATACTGTATGTTCACTGGGCTATGTATCAGAATGCCAGA
The DNA here is from genome assembly GCF_035046505.1 of Tiliqua scincoides. Lineage (NCBI taxonomy): Eukaryota > Metazoa > Chordata > Lepidosauria > Squamata > Scincidae > Tiliqua > Tiliqua scincoides. Next base: position 18,401,602 of record NC_089821.1, read on the forward strand.
TGTAAGGGAGGGCACCAGGATGCAGGTTTCTTGTTATTTGGTGTGCTCCCTGGGGCATTTGGTGGGCCACTGTGAGATACAGAAAGTTGGACTAGATGGGCCTATGGCTTGATCCAGTGGGGCTGTTCTTATGTTCCCCATTTTTTAAAGAAAACGGTTGGCTAATCAGTATTTATTACCTTCTTGTCCGATTCTATTAGATAATTAGAATGATTATTGAACAGAAAGCAACTTACACTTCTTTCCCCTACAATTTTTCATCAGAGAAGGTGCCTTCTCATCAAAGACAGGCAAAGACATAAAACAGATTGGATTAAAATAATTTAACATGAATACACCAGAGAAATGGCCAGTTGGAGATTTTTCTTCACTTAAGCTAGCTAATTGCAGGTGAGTTGAATACAGAGAGAGACAAAGAATTGCAAGAAACATCTGATTGGTTATTGGTCCAATAACCAGTATATATATTGGTCACTGCCAACAAACTGTCCAAGAAGTAACTGGAGTAAATCTAATTCGCATTAGCTTGTTGCAACTCTTAAAATAAAGGATTGCTGATGCACTAAGATACATAGACAAGAAGAAAAACTGCCAGAAGTGGCCTATAAATCCAAACTGAGCTGAAATTCTCTAAAGATTCAAGTGCTTTAAAAGGAAAAAAGTCTTACATCCTGATAAAGGATGAATGAAATAACAGATAACACTTGCAAAGAATTTGGTCAACAGGTGGTCTCAATGGAATTCAAAACATGTTACTTAAAATGTGTTCCCTTTTGTCTGGATCTTTAAAAATATAGAATGAATCAAACTTTTTGGTTTTTTCTCTTTGCTTTCCAAAGAAAAGGGTACAATGATGAAATAACCTGTTAAAATGCACTGCCTTTCCAAATGGCCATAGAAATGCATAGGAAAACATGCAAAAAGTTACCAAGTGTATACAGTATAACATTACGGATGTAAACTCATTCCGTCTTCCCAGGAGACTATGGTTCTGTATGGGAAGGATGTTAAGGGTCAATTATAGAGAACTCTCAGTCCTTCCTCCAAACTACACTTCCAGGGTCAGTGCTAATAAGCTAGTATCCCCTGCCTAAAACAGCATACCTTCTTCTATACACATCTAAAAAGTATTCCTATAATCATCTAGCTCAGTGTTTCTCAAACTGTGGGTCGGGACCCACTAGGTGGGTTGCGAGCCCATTTCAGGTGGGTCCCCATTCTTTTCAATATTTTATTTTTAATATATTAGACTTGATGCTACCATGGTATGTGACTGCATTTGGGGAAATGTTACAGACTTGCACTTTTAACAAGCTACTATATATATTATTTTAACAATGATAGTAAATGGGACTTACTCCTGGGTAAGTGTGAGAAGGATTGCAGCCTAGGATTGTTAAAAAGTTCCCTGCTTGTTGACATCACTTCCAGTGGGTCCTGACAGATTCTGACAGATAAAAAGTGGGTCCCGGTGCTAAATGTGTGAGAACCACTGATCTAGCTTAAATCTCAGAGCATAAAAGATGGCCAGAATGGAATCTAGCCACTGTTATGCAATAACCGTGTGATCAGTGTATTACTCCAAGTCACTCAATCCTCAAGCCACCCACCCAAAATCAGACTATTGCTACCTAGCAAGTCCAAAATGATTCATTGTAAGTCCTGGCCCCCCCCCAATCGACTTGGTTCATTATACCTGCTGAGTCATCCCTGCTTGCCATTCTCCAACAGAAATGCCAAGCTCTTTCAAAATGTTGACTCTGGAATTAATTTATCCATCACTGAAGTACAGCCTTCCCCGAGGTGAAACATGGCAACCATTCTATTCTAGTAACCTACGAAACAATTTACTGCAGTGTTTGGGAAACAAAAAGAACTTCCCTAATTAAAACCATAGCAGATCTTGAAACACAATTATCTCAGTTGCAATTTGGCCTGGATATTGAAGCAAATATCTTTTGGCTGCTATCCTTGACATAATTACTCCAGAACAGTCTTGCTGAGCTCAGTATACATGACTCAGGATGGTAGCCTTAGGCATTACTCATAACCCTCTTAATCTGAAGCATTCCCAGTGACTTCAATTGATCCATACTAGAAAACCAGCAGCTTGGTTTGCAAGCACAGCTTTCAATTTCTCAAACTGACACGCTATTATCAATCACTGTTAGACAACGAAAGAACAGAACACTGCAGTAGCACCAGAAGAAATACTTAGAACAGTATCATGTGTTCCCTGGGCACAAAATTTTACTCTGGTTAAATTCAACACATGCTGAGGCCGTTCTCCACAGCTGTGCTTCTTATATACACAAGCTCAATGGCTATAGGTTAGATACAGAAAATTACAAGGCAGTAAAGACAGTCAATGAACTTAGTAGTCCAATTATTTTCCTAACATAATTGTATTCATTTTGCGCCCCCCCCCTCAAAAATGAATACAATTATATAAGGAAAAGAATTGGAAACCCCCTCCGGGTGTGATGCAAAATGGAAGTGAGAACCCATCAAAATGAGTGATACAGAATGAAGCAAGAGGCGAGCAGAAAAACATGACAGTGAAGCAGCATATTTTTATGTAATTTGACTAAGTGCGAAATCCAAACTGCGAGCTGGGCCAATGCAAGTCCCTTGTGCCGGCCCACGAGTGTAGCAAAAGTACGATCAAGCTCCAGGGGAACAAAGTTTCCCTGTGCCCCTGGTTGAGCCTCTGGCCTCTGGCTGCCTGAAACTTGCACTGGAGGCAGTGCAGACCCGCTGGCCTGCCTATTCCAGCGCAAGTTAGGATTAGGCTGTAATAGGCTTATAAAAATGCCACTTAGATGAGATATTGACACAAAAACTAGACTAGCTGGACAAGCAAATTAAAATGTAGTTACAGATCTTCAGATCAGTAACATATCTTTAGATCTGCAGATCTTCTATATTTAAAAATATAGACTCTGAAGCAGGTGTTTAAATTGGTTTTAAAAATGGGTCAAGGAAAGCATATGCTGTCCTCAATATGGAGAACAACATTATTTTCTCTTTTTCTGCCCTATTTTAAGGTAACAATCTCTAGGAAGCTATTTCCATGACCTCCCATCACAGTTATGTATAAGATTTTTTTTTTTGGGGGGGGGGGGGGGGCATTAGATTTTAAATAATGCTATCACAATGTAAATTCACTGTAAAAAATTGTTCTCCACAACAGAGCTAAATAAAAAAATGAATGTCTATATTATGCACTGTGATCCTTACACAGAACCTAGAAAAAAAAAATTAACTACAAATTTGCCAACTGGCTTAATTAAGATCAGCAATCTCTACACTCCACCTGTAATCTGCAGGACTATTCATTCCAGGCATGGTGTGGCAGTGTTAAAGCCTTACTGCTCGGTGTGCAGCAACCAGTTTTGGGGCTGTGTGATCTCAGAGCCTCATGCCAAGGAGCCACATCCACTGCCGATCACCCCAAACAGCTCTCTGCCTCAGTTTCCTGGGAAAGCAGCTCTCCGGCATGATGCTCTGCATCTGCACACAGTACAAAAACTGATTGCTGCATGCTGGAACAGAATGAAGCAAACTGGGCTTTGCTACCATCATGCCCAAAATGAATGTTCCAGCAGACCAGATACATCCCCTGGACCAAAGTTTAGAGGCTCCTGATTTAGGTTATTTATCTACAGTAAGTTTAGACTTTTTGGTTGGCCAACTGAGGTATGTTACATTTAAGGTTGACAAATTTGCAGTGGCTGCACAAATGAGGAAGGAAGATAATGCAGTGAACTGTAATTACCTATAGGAATTTAGTACCTCTCCCACCATATACAGGTTGAGACTCATTATTCGTGGGTTCCAAGCACTCACCTGGATGGCAAAAAACGCACTATAGCAAATCAATTTAAAAAACAAAGTTTCTTTGCTCTGGTGATTGAAAAACAGCCTTGCTGACCTTTTGACTCTAAGATAAGAGTCATTAAGAAGACAGTCCATCAATCAGTCATCCTCCAAGCGCTTCACTCAGTCCCTACCTTCATCAATGCAAAGCTATCACCTTTCTTTCATGTGCTCAGGGAGAAGGGAAGGGTTCACTGGAGGGAGAAGGATTGATGGATTGTCAGCCAGCTGCCCTCTCTCTCTCTCTCTCTCTCATATTAATGAGGCTATTGTTAAAGGACTGTTCAGTTTTTAAAACTGATTTTAAAGGGGTACATTTTTCCCTTTCTCCAGGGATCAGCACATTCCTTCTCATTTGCAGGGGCCATTCATGTTGAGTCAAATCCATGTATAAATAGCTGGACCTGTACTATACTTACCATAGATCAGTGTTTCCCAAACAGTGGGTCTTGACCTGATTATTGGTGGGTCGTTAAACTGACAAGCTGATAGCTCACAAGGAAAATGTATTGAGCCCTGTGGAAAGGAAAATGGAGCTGAGTGAAACTTAGCTGAGTGAGAGGGAGTGGGGGGGGAGAATCCCCTTACCTCTTAATTGTCTTCCATTCTCACACAGAGGAGTTTAAAGGGTACCTCTATACCAGTGGTTCTCAAGTTTCTAGCACAGGGACCCACTTTTCAGAGGAGAATCTGTCAGGACCCACCAGAAGTGATGTCATGAATGGAGGTGACATCATCAAGCAGGAAAATTTTTAACAATCCTAGGCTGCAATCCTACCCATGGAAGGAATCCTACCCAGGAGGAAGTCCCATTAACTATCATTGTTAAAAGCATATACTGTAGCCTGTTAAAAGTACAGATCTGTAACATTTTCCCAAATGCAGTATCATAGCATGTTACATGTTGGCAACCTTCAGTCTCGAAAGACTATGTTATCGCACTCTGAATGGTGGTTCTGGAACAGTGTCTAGTGTGGCTGAAAAGGCCGATTCGGGAGTAACAATCCCTTCCACACTGGGAGCAAGTGCAGTCTGTCCCTGGTCTGTCTCCCTGGCTATGGGCCTTCCTTCTTTGCCTCTTTGCCTCAGTCTGTTGGCCAAGTGTCTCTTCAAACTGGGAAAGGCCATGCTGCACAGCCTGCCTCCAAGCTGGCCGCTCAGAGGCCAGGGTTTCCCACCTGTTGAGGTCCACTCCTAAGGCCTTCAGATCCCTCTTGCAGATGTCCTTGTATCGCAGCTGTGGTCTACCTGTAGGGCGTGTTCCTTGCACGAGTTCTCCATAGAGGAGATCCTTTGGGATCATTATTACATCACGAATACGATACATGTTTCTGAGTGCAGAAATAATTGGTTACTTTACATTACTTTACTTTACTTTACATTACTACATCACGAATACAATACATGTTTCTGAGTGCAGAAATAATTGGTTACTTATTCTCTTATTTGACAGGGCACTTCAAAATTAAGGATCCTAACTGCATTTTCACATTCCTGACTTAAGCAATTAGAGGGTCTTAAATGCACTGCAATCCGCTATGTGGATTTCGACTCACTAGCCGATTGCATTTAATGAAGTGCTAATTAGAGAAAGTGCTTTCTCCATTTGGCTCTCGCTTTAACAGTCTCAGTGTGGCCTTTATGGACAATTTTCTTTCAGTTATTCAGAGCAGATGGTCACTTGACACAGTGACATTTGTGTGGGTTTGTGGAGAGAACAAAAACAGAGAGGGGAAGAGGGTAAAGTGGTATGCTGCAAGTTTCTGAAGAAACTTTTTTCATTAGGCAAAACCAGAATACTTGCAGAGGTGAAATAGGTTAAAAACTAATGTTTCACCGAGTTTTTCTTTATAACTTTCCTAACAATGTATAATACAGGCGCAAGTCGCTTAATAACCTTCTGCTTAACGACAGAAAGCATATACAATGGTGGTCAAAGCATAGCAAAGAGGTTCTTAATGAGGCAATCATGTCTCCCACAGCCTCCAGCAGAGGCTTTACACCACAAAGAGACTCTTAATGCAAAGAAGAGACAATCTACCTCCAGTAACCTGTGAGGCCAGCTAGTTTCTGGCAGGGAATATCTGTTTAGACAACAAGTGAACTAAACTGGGCTGAATTTTCGCTTAACAACCTAATCGCATAACAATGGGGATCGAAGATCGTATTCTGTCATTAAATGATGTACACCTGTAATTATAGACATGCCAGCCTGCCAACGTAAACTACCTTGAATCTATGAGAATGGTGGCACATAAATAAAATGGCATATAGAAACCATAATGAATAAATAAAGTGAAAGGTTTCACATATTTAATGTCTACAGATTAATTTCACCCTTCCTGCACGTGGACATTTTTTGCTTGGGATACTGATCAAAGCAGATACACACAAAGATCCAAATAATTATTGTTGGACTAGATGACCTATTAGGTCCCTTCCAACTCTATGATTCTATATTGCAGGAGAGGCAGGCAAGTTCCACTGCACAATCTTACTTCCATTCATGCATCTTAGGATGCATTCCAATATGCTAACCAGGGACATATAGTCAGAGGCTGTCAGAGCCTCACCTAAACCAGGAAGTTTTTTTAAAAAAAAGACCCAACAAGTTTTTAAAAAATGTATCTTTTGCCTTTCTCAAGCTGCACAGTCCGTTTAAAGCAGCACACACCCAAACACAGAGGGAACAAGGAGAGCTGCCAATCAGTTCAGTTGCTATGGGGGCTTGCAAGAGACAAAACAAGCAGGGAGGCCTGTGCAAATAAAGCCACCCAGTAAAGCTACCTCAATTTGCTCAATAATAAAGAAGTGCTTATGTCATCAATCTCTGGAGAGGCAGCAGGAATAGCTGCCTCTAGACAGTGGTTCTCACACATTTAGAACAGGAAAACACTCTTTAGAATGAGAATCTGTCAGGACACACTGGAAGTGACATCATCAAGCAGGACAATTTTTAACAATCCGAGACTGCAATCCTACCCACACGCACCCAGGATTAAGTCCCACTGGCTATCATTGTTCAAAGAATATACATAGTAGCTTTTTAAAAGTACGGGTCTGTCAAATTTCCCCAAATGCAGTCACAAACCTTGGTAGCATCAATGATGATCAAGCATCATTCGAAATGAACCAGCTGAAATTGCCTTGCGACCCACCTAGTGGGTCCCGACCCACAGTTTGAGAAGCACAACTCTAGCAGCTTAGGCTGTAATCATGGGTGCCTTCCAATTAAAAAAAAAAGTGCAGGGTGGCTCGTTTCCAATTAAAAAAAATAGCAGGAAGCTTTTCTGTTGCTTCAGGGGTCCTGTGCTGAGAACATAAGAACAGCCCCACTGGATCAGGCCATAGGCCCATCTAGTCCAGCTTCCTGTATCTCACAGCGACCCACCAAATGCCCCAGGGAGCACACCAGATAACAAGAGACCTCATTCTGGTGCCCTCCCTTGCATCTGGCAGTCTGACATAGCCCATTTCTAAAATCAGGAGGTTGCACATGCACATCATGGCTTGTAACCTGTAATGGATTTTTCTTCCAGAAACTTGTCCAATCCCCTTTTAAAGGCGTCCAGGCCAGACGCCATCACCACATCCTGTGGCAAGACCAACCACACGCTGAGTAAAGAAATATTTTCTTTTGTCTGTTCTAACTCTCCCAACACTCAATTTTAGTGGATGCCCCCTGGTTCTGGTGTTATGTGAGAGGTCTCTCTAGATTCAAGTGGTGGAAGAAGAGGGGAGGTTTTTTTAATTTTCAGAGGAGGGGGGGAGGAGTGTATGTTTCAGAGACTGATCTTAAAGGGATGGGGGGGGGACTGTGTATTGTGTCCCTGGCCCTAGACCTCACCGCACATCACTGATGCTGACTATCTGCAAACATAAATCATCATAGCAAGTATAAATAAACTAAATCACTGGTACTTTCCAATGCTTAATGAAAGCAGAAGTTCTAAAGATGCTTGGATCTGCAGAGCTTTGAGAGAACCAGAAAACCATACACCTTACCAGTCTGAAAGGGCCGGTGATTCAAAGGGGTATGATGTCATAAACATATGCAACCAAGTTGTGAAGAAATGCTTGCTAGAATCAATTCACATTTTCCATTTTCCATACATTATTATACCCCTTGGAGACATTGCTGTTCCTGGATTGTCACAAGGTAAAAAAAACACAACACTCAATAATGGCTTCTCTACCAAATGGTACCCAGTGAGTCTCAGTATCTATTTTATCCACTGTGTATTTATGAGGCTCACTTCCAGGCATGACCCTGTTCTCAGAAAACGTGGCTTGTGATTTGACCCTGAGAGAGGAAGAATGACAAGGTGGGACAATATGTGACAGAAAGAAACTGCAGAAAACCACTGAAGTCACAGGGTCAGAGAGATCTTGTTAATACTATGAGAAGAAAACAAACCCTGGAGCCAGGAAACTTGTATCTTTTTGGCAGCACTGTAAGGCCTTTTGAGATCAAAAACCGTATGTGCTGAACAGTTGGGCGGCTGAATTAGTCACTGGAGAGTTTTAAGAACTGCATTAACATGTGGTTAATTGTTTTTGTTCATACTATTATGGATCAAAAATCTGTCACAGTTTAGACAGTACTTTGCTGACCAGCCCCACGTGATAAGGACATGAATTTGAGCACATAACCTTCCCTCTCTCCCCAGCAGGAATGACTCCGAAGGGAGGGGCCGCCTGCCCACGCACTGAGGCTCCCTGCCATACTGGCTGCTCCACCCCGCTCCAGCTACACCACCGCTCTCCCCTCCTGCCCTGGCACTGCTAATCACCAAAGGTTGGAAGTCGCCTGAACTTCACCCTACGTGTGGTTCAAATGATACCTTAAGTCAGGGGTGCTCACACTTTTTTGGCTCGAGAGCTACTTTGAAACCCAGCAAGGCCCGGAGATCTACCAGAGTTTTTTTTACAATGTTCACGCCATCATAACATATAACATTTATGTGTACAATGTATGTTGGTGTACCTCGAGCCCCACTGAGTATAACAGGACTTACTCCTGAGTAGACATGCCTAGGATTAGGCTGTGAGGCTGCAATCCTAGCCACACTTACCTGGGAGTAAGCCCCATTGAGTACAATGGGCCTTACTCCCAGCGTTTCCGCCCAGAGGCACCTGAAGGGGGGGGCCGGCACTCCGCGATCTACTCATTTTGCCTCGCGATCTACCGGTAGATCGTGATCCACCTATTGAGCACCCCTGCCTTAAGTAAACCACCCAGAGAGGGGTAGTTTGAACAAGTGCCCCTGTGACGGACTGGGTGATGTGCTACCTGTCCGGAACGTGTAATCCAATTGCCTTCCCAGCTAGGGATGAAATGCTGCACAGGGCTTGAGAATGGTGCATTTGAAAAAAAAATCCCTCAGTTAAATGGAACCTGAGAGACTTGGTTGCTGACATGAAGCAGGTGTGAGAGTGGGAGAGTCTGAGCTCTGTTGGGGCTGTGTGGAGACTGGAGTCAGAAAGACGCACAGTTGTCAGGCTGGTCTGTCACCGCATATAAGTTGTTTTGGTAATGAAAACCACAGAAGGCTGAGGTCTTGCCAGATCTATACTCCTGAGGTGGTTAATAAATGCTGCTAATCACAGTGTGACAGGAAGCTCTCTACAACCAGCAAAAGTAAACACTCAGAAATACACACCTTGAATTATTAGCTCTCTCAAACTCACTGCAACAGTCAAGCTGTAACCTCTTAAGCCACTGTGGCGGGCCACTGTGAGATATAGGAAGGTGGACTAGATGGGCCTATGGCCTGATCCAGCAGGGCTGTTCTTATGTTAAGCCAAAGTCTAAACAAAGCAAAGTCTAAGCAAAGGGCACACAAGGCGGATAACAATCAATTTAAAATACAAACAAAGATACAAATAAACATTAAAAATACAAAACAATTAAAAACAATTAAAACACGATAAAATACATAGCAGCAGACTAAAAGCGCGCAGTAAAAGACATAATTTATAAATTTATAAAAACAGCCCTTATAAGGCCTCAAAGACATTCCTGAATAAAAAAGTCTTCAGGCGCCGCTGGAACATTAACGAGGAAGCTGTCCTCAATTCAAAGGGGAGGGAATTCCATGGTGCAGGTGCCACCACTGAAAAGGCCCTGTTTCTGGCCGCCATTCCCTTCACCACTCTCAATGATGGCACAACCAACAGGGCCCCTTCTGATGACCTGAGAGAACAGACTAGACTATACGGAAGAAGGCGGTCTCTCAAATACACTGGTCCCAAGCCATTTAGGGCGTTAAAGGTCATAACCAGCACCTTGAATTCAGCCCGGAAACAAATGGGCAGCCAGTGTAGTCACCGGACAGAGTGGTGTGACAGAGTCAAACCGCCGACTCTCAGCAACTACCCAAGCTGCCGCATTCTGCACTAGCTGTAGCTTCCGGACCATCTTCAGGGGCAGCCCCACGTAGAGCACGTTGCAATAATCTATTCTTGATGTCACTATGGCATGGACCACCGTGGCCAGATCTGCCTGAGACAGGTACGGCCGCAGCTGGTGCATCAGCCAAAGCTGGGCAAAGGCACTCCTGGCCGTAGCCAATACCTGGACATCCAGGAGGAGCTGTGAGTCCAGGAGAACCCCCAAGCTGCGAACCTGCTATTTCAGGGGGAGTGCAACCCCATTCAGAGCAGGACGATAGTCCTGTTACAAACTGTAACATCAAGTTATGAAGGGTTCTTAATATAATCCCGAAACACAGTTTTTCAGCAACCTACTATGCTTGTATGCAAATTGCATAGTGCTTGTATGCACTATGCATTATGCGAATGCCCGAAGTCTCCTAGCAAAGATGGGAGAACTGGAATGTCTGGTGACTAGGGAAAACATTGACATAGTGGGCATAAAGGAAACATGGTGGAACGCAGAGAACCAGTGGGATACTGCAATCCCAGGCTATAAACTCTATAGGAGGGACAGAGGGGGCGAGCTGGTGGTGGGGTAGCCATTTATGTTAAAAAAGGGGTGGAATCCAGCAAAGTAGAGATTGAAGGTGGGTTCAACTCCACCATAGAATCGCTGTGGGTTAAATTACCAGGTTCGAGGAGCAATGTAATGCGGGGGATATGCTATCGTCTCTGGACCAGAAACCAGAAGGGAACCTTGAAATGAGGAAACAGATCAGGGAGGTGTCAAGGAGGGACAGGGTTGTAATCATGGGGGACTTCAATTATCCTCACATCGACTGGGTCAATTCATGCTCTGGTCATGAAAGAGAAACCGATTTTCTTGACATGCTAAATGACTGTGCTTTAGAGCAACTAGTCATGGAGCCTGCCAGAGGACAGGTAACTCTGGATTTAATATTGTGTGGCACTCAGGACCTGGTTAGAGAGGTAAATGTTACTGAGCCACTGGGGAACAGTGATCATGCTGCAATTAGTTTCACCATGCATTTTGGGGGAAAAGTGTCAAACAAATCTAACACAAAAATCCTTGACTTCCGAAGGGCAGACTTCCCTCAAATGAGGAGGCTAGTTAGAAAGAAGTTGAAAGGGAAGGTAAAGAGGGTCCAATCTCTCCAGAGTGCATGGAAGTTGCTTAAAACAAGAGCAATAGAAGCCCAGCAGAAGTGTATACTGCAAAGGAAGAAGGGTTTGACTAAGTCTAGGAGGGTGCCCACAGGGCTAACGAGCCACGTTAGAGAGGCCGTAAAGGGCAAGGAAGCTTCCTTCCATAAATGGAAGTCTTGCCCTAATGAGGAGAATAAAAAGGAACATAAACTGTGGCAAAAGAAATGGAAGAAGGTGATACGGGAGGCCAAGAGAGACTATGAGGAACACATGGCTAGCAACATTAAGAGGAATAATAAAAGCTTCTTCAAATATGTCAGAAGCAGGAAACCCGCCAGAGAAGCAGTTGGCCCTCTGGATGGTGAGGGAGGGAAAGGGAAGATAAAAGGAGACTTAGAGATGGCAGAGAAATTAAATGAGTTCTTTGCATCTGTCTTCACGGCAGAAGACCTCGGGCAGATACCGCTGCCTGAACGGTCCCCCAAGGAATTAAGGAATTAAGGAATTCCTTAACCAAGGAATTAAGGAATTCCTTAACCAAGGAATTAAGTTGGATATAGGTTAAAAGAGAAGATGTTTCAGACCTAATTGACAAATTAAAGATCAATAAGTCACCGGGCCCCGATGGCATCCACCCAAGAGTTATTAAGGAACTGAAGAAAGAAGTTGCTGATCTCTTGACTAAAATATGAAATTTGTCCCTAGAATATGGCAGCTAATATTGTAATGCCGTTGTACAAATCTATGGTAAGATCACACCTGGAGTATTGTGTCCAGTTCTAGTCACCACATCTCAAAAAGGATATAGTGGAGATGGGAAAGATGCAAAAGAGAGCAACCAAAATGATTACTGGGCTGGGGCACCTTCCTGATGAAGAAAGGCTATGGCATTTGGACCTCTTCAGCCTAGAAAAGAGACGCCTGAGGGGGGACATGATTGAGACATACAAAATCATGCAGGGGGTGGACGGAGTGGATAGGGAGATGTTCTTTTCCTTCTCACATAACACCAGAACCAGGGGACATCCACAAAAGTTGAGTGTAGGGAGAATTAGGACAGAGAGAAGAAAATATTTCTTTACCCAGCATGTAATTAGTTTGTGGAACTCTTTGCCACAGGAAGTAGTGATGGCATCTTGCCCAGATGCCTTTAAGAGGGGATTGGACAAATTTCTGGAGGAAAAGTTCATTACAGGTTGCAAGTCATAGTAGGTATGTGCAAGCTCTTGGTTTTAGAGGCAGGCTGACTTTGATCGCCAGATGCAGGGGAGGCCACCAGGACGCAGGTTGTGCCTGTTGTCTTGTGTGCTCCCTGGGGCACTTGGTGGGCCATTTGGTGAGATACAGGAAGCTGGACTAGATGGGCCTTTGGCCTGATCCAGCAGGGCTCTTCTTATGTTCTTAAGCACACAGAGCCAAAGCCACATTCTACATAAAAAAGTTCTGTGCTACCACTGAACACCTTTTGCATTCACACATGCATTTTCCCCTCATTGGAAGGTAACCAGTCATAGCTCCCTCCCATGATTAAACAATGCTCCTCTAGCATGAGGGTAGGGGGCAAGACATGCACACTCATGGCACATTGACAGCTTTATCATGTGGGGCTGGTGAAAATGGGATTGTCCCAGATGTCTTTCTGAAGAATAGTCCACTTTAAGAGATGGGACAGAAATTAATGAGAGAAAGCTCTTTTAGTGAGTTTCTCTGCTCCGCTTTTGGAACTCAAAGAAAAGGGGGGGGGGAGAGAGAAACAGCTTTTCACTTTAAAAGACCATATTGGACAGAAGAATCAATGGTCAGCACACTCCATCTGGAACACAGAATACAGGTAATTTCAAAAGAGCCTATTCATCTTTTTCTATCTATTGAATATGGCAGCTGAGAACAACAATGCCACATAACGAACTGCTCTAAAGTATGTTTCTACAGGTGTTGAAGCCTGATAGGCCAGCGGTAAGACTTGCACAGATTGTGAAATTCAGTGATTGTATTGCATCACCTGGTCAAAACTTTCCTATCAAGGCCAGCATTCACTCACTGACTTGGAGGTTGTTTTTACTGGTCTTGGTGACCCCTGCATTTTATTATTAATATTTATATACTGCTTTTCAACAACAACAAAAAATTCGCAAAGTGGTTTACAGAGAAATTAAAGAGCTAAATGATAATCTGTACCAAAACGACACACACACTTTGAAAAAAAGAAAAAAAAAGACAAACACTAATAATAACAACAACAACAACAGGTATTTATATACCGCCTTTCTTGGTCTTTATTCAAGACTTTATTCAAGGCGGTTTACATAGGCAGGCTTTTATTTAAATCCCTTATTAAATAGGGATTTTTACAATTGAAAGAAGGTTCTTTCTTTCAAGAACCACTACATTCAAGGTGTTTCATTCCGATCTGGCTTCACATTCTGGCCAACATCCTCCCACGCTCAGAGCAGATGGAAATAGCTCGGCTTCAGCTTGTCAGCTGCTTCAAGGTCGCACGGTGCCGGTGGCCTCGAACTGGCAACCTTGTGGATGTTATCTTCAGGCAGACGGAGGCTCTACCCTCTAGACCAGACCTCCTGCCCACTACCAGCAAACAGCCACTAGAAAAGACACTGTGCTGTGGTGAAGAGGGAGTTATTCTCCCCTTGCTAAATATAAGAGGAGCAGAGACATCACTAGGGTTTGCATCACCTGATTCAAGAATTCATTGCATCATAATGGACTTAGCCTATTCATACAGAATAAATTGTAGTATCATACACACAACCTAAATGCAGCGGCATCACTAGGGTTTATGTCACTCTCATTACATTTATTTATTTATTTAAATATATAACAGTACAAGTCACACAACAAATTACTAACCAACAAAAAGCCCATGGCCAACTTGATGACAATCACACAAATGAATAAGGGCCCGATCCTGACCTGTGCACACCGGCTCAGCACCAGTGTGCAATGTTGCAAAGTGCCATAAGGCATGTTCCGCCCAGTCAACCCAGGTGTTGACTCACAGTGTAAGCCCAAGTTGAGCCAGCACTGGGTAGAGGATGGGAGACTGCTGTCCACAGCTCCATGGGAGTGCCAGGTGGCAGAGAGGTAAGTGGGAGTGTGGGGGGAGGCGTTCCAGAGGAGGGAGTGGGGCGGGAGGGGGTGGGACCAGTGGAGCTCAATGACTCTAGTGTTCTGAAGGAGAAAAAAAAAAGCTCTCTAGCGCTTCTAGCAGTGGAAGCTAAAAAACAAACATAGCCTTAGTACTGCCTTGGGAAGGTTTCCCCCACTTTGCCTTTTTGTAACCTTTGACTTTTGTTAAGTGCTTCATCTTGTGAATTCAGCAGTTTTTCATTTCTCTGAGGGACTTGACTGCAAATGTTTCTGCTTCAGAAAACAGATTTGCACTTGGCCAAAAGAAAAGATGGCGAGTGGGATGTTTTAACAGCTACCAGAAGCCGTCAGGAAGAATGTTGGTGGATCTTCCAAAAAGAAGATGAAATGTTTTCTAAAAATAAATTTTCTTAAAATATGAAAGCCAACTGTAGTCCTCTGATGAACATATGGATGTTTTAGGATGCTTCAATACACTTGTTGTCAGAGAACCCACTGCACAGAACGCCCACTGTTCTACACGTGAGAAGCTCCTGCCCTGGAGTCGGTTGGGGGAGGAGGGAATGCATGCTATGCAAATGCATGCTAACACCGATGCAGCATCACAGTTAAGCACTGGGCTAAGAATCAAGACTTCCCCATTTCAAATCTCACTCCTGCCCCAAACCCACTAGGCAGCCAGAGGAAGACACCACCTCTCAGCCTCATGTCCCCAGTTCACCTTATACCCAATTCAGAAGTACAATTATCCAAAAGAGTGTTCACTTGCAACTTTTCAGAAAAATTTCAGAAGCAAATGGCAACAAGATCTATACAGGCTGAGCCTACTTATGGGTGGATTTTATATTTGGCTCAGTGTGAGTCCCCTGGACCAGCACTGACCCAGATTCGGTCCAACCTGAAGCCTGAGGAGGAGACCAGAGCTGTGCCACCAGAGGCTCTTCTGAGGCCCATAGAGACTGTGAATGGCTTTTACAGGCTTCAGAATGGCCTATGGAGGTCCTAGTAGGGCACTCCCAGTCTCCATCGAAAACCAGAAGTGCCTTTTGAGGACCTCCGGAGGCCTTTCTGAGTCCCGTAAGGGCCATGCACATATGGAACTCAGGTGGGCTCCGAAAACCACAGATTTTGTTATATGCAGGTTCTGACCTGCAGATGGTCCAGGAACAGAACCCCCATGGATAAAGAGGCACCACTTGTACAGAAGCAGTCAGGTACAAAATAAAGCAAATGCTTTGTGGCTGAATCCTGCAGAAGCAGCATTCCCCGAGTTATAACCGTTCTCTGTTCAAGTAATAATAATAATAATAACCAGGATCTAAATGCCAACCTGCACATCTAAACAAGGACAAACTTGTTGATGGAAGTATAATGGAGGAAAAGGTCAGAAAAGGCGGCAGTGACATAATAGGTGAAATGGACTTTCATGAGCTCGCCAGGAAACCCAACAACATTAATAACATTGACAGTTTTTCCAAGTTCCAAAACACCAACTTATGAACAAGCTTCTAGAGGACAACCTATTTGTAGGTTTCTTGTAGTACAAAAACAGATTTAAATACATTTATTTCAAAACTCAAGAGAAATGTAGAACAATTTCATCTTGAAGATTGGAGCAAAGTGGAGTCATCCCTTTGCAAGGACTCCATCATAAGCTTTTTGTAAGTCTTCAGTTTCCTAGTACAGCCCTGCAATTCAGGGGTGCCCAAATCCCAGCCCTGGGGCCACTTGCGGCCCTCAAGGACTCTCAACGCGGCCCTCAGGGAGCCCCCAGTCTCCAATGAGCCTCTGGCCATCTGGAGATTTGTTGGAGTCCACACTGACCCAACGCAACTGCTTTCAGCATGAGGGTGACTGTTTGCCCTCTCACGTGAGCTGTGGGGTTAACTCACACTGGGGTGAGTGAGGCAGTGGAGAGAGCAGTGGAGGGAGGTTAACTGCCTCTCACGTGAGCAGTAAGATAACTGTACCAGGATGCACTGGCAAGAGATGATGAGTTATGCTGGACATGCCAAGATGTGAATTATCACTTATGAGTTAGGCTGCTCTGTACAGACAACACGTTACGTAATCTACCTGTTTTCAGAAACTTTGTAATTTTCCAGGCTTTGTAGGCAAAACCCCACCTGTGATGTAAATTGTAACCAATCAAGTGCTTGCCCACCTTTGTGGCAAATTGTAACTAATCAAATGGACAGTGCTCTAGACAAAGAGACCCAAAAGTATAAAAGTTGTACACTCCAAGGGTAGAGTGCGCCCATTTGCTTTGAGACATGAGTCCCATGGGTGCCCATTGCATGCGATTGAATAAACAAGCCTGCAAACTTCACTCCTGGTTCCGAGCGTTATTGAGTTTCACCCTTCGACCTTGCAACACTAGTAAAACAATTTTAAAAGATGACCAAGAAAAAAAGTCTATGAATTTAAAGCCTTTTCAGAATAGTAATTTTCACCTAGTAGTGGAAGGCAAGAGGTTTCCCTCAGTGGACTATTCCGTAGACATGGGGCAGCTACCAAGCAAGTCTTCTACTATGCTCTGACTAGCGATCAGACAACTGTATGTGAAAACTCTTCCAGGTTCTGCAGACAACTGTTTTTCTGCAGACAACCAGGTTTTTAGGACAACTGTCAGCTGCAACAAATTGTCCCTCTTTTCTGCAGGAAGAGCTACTACAATTTGACAATTTGCTAGACAATTTGCTACTACAGACAGTTGCCCTAAAAACAGAGCCGCAGAACCTGGAAGAGTCTCCCGGAAGTTGGAGGTGACATCACAATAGAAAAGACCATAGAGGTCAGCATGCTGAGAAAAGAAAAAATTGAAAATTGCTGCCTTAGAGACTGCTAGGGCAGAAAGGTGGCCTTCTGTAGAAGATGCTAGTATACAAACAGGGGTATATGGGAGAAGGGGTCTTTTCGGTATCCTAGTGCCAAGTTATGTAGGGCTTTAAAGCTCTAGGATGAACCACAGTTTTCCACTATGTTCAAACTTGACCTTTGTCCCTGATATCTACACTTTGTTGAACACAAACAAGTTATTTTGTGTCTATGCATCATGAGGTATTCTGAGGTACTCCAAATACTGAAGCAACAACTTTAAACTCAACTACTGCTAGTTTGAAAAATTAGTGCATTTCAGAATCTGGAACCAAATCAAGATTTTTTGCAACTTTAAAAAACCCTCAATGCATTATCAGCCAGATTTTTTTTTTTAAAGACCAAAACCTCTGCAATGGCCACAAAGTACTTAAGTACTGAAGGACACAAAGTAGGAACCAATTTAGAAAGGAACAACTGCCCCAAATAATTTTTCATCAAGAACACAACCATTTATTATTTATAAAAGAACCTAAAATATACTAGGGAGTGTTCAGGCATAAAATGAACAGGTCCATACCCACAGGCTGACAAGATAAAAGAAAATACGAGACGGACAGACAGACAGGCAGACAAAAGGAAGAGTACTTGGTACTGCTAAGAGGAAGGGGAAATTGGGTATTCCAACTCACTCAAGTATGCCTTCCTTCCTTTAAGAACTAGCCAGCAAAATGATAGAAAAGCTGTATTGCTCTTGCAATACCTCCTGAATTATCTGATATCAGGTTAGATCAGGGTTGCCCAAACCCCGGCCTGGGGCCACTTGCGGCCCTCAAGGCCTCTCAATGCGGCCCTCAGGGAGACCCCAGTCTCCAATGAGCCTCTGGCCCTCCGGAGATTTGTTGGAGCCCACACTGGCCCGACACAACTGTTCTCAGCATGAGGGCAACTGTTTGACCTCTCATGTGAGCTGTGGGATGAGGGCTCCCTCCACTGCTTGTTGTTTCACATCTGTGATGCAGTAGCAGCAGCAAAGGAAAGGCCAGCCTTGCTTTGTGCAAGGCCTTTTATAGGCCTTGAGCTATTGCAAGACCTTCATTCATTAATATAAGTTCATCTTTAATATATTCATTTATGTAAACTTATGTAAATTTATTCAAATTTTAAATATAAATTAATTCCTTTTTTCCCCAGCCCCCGACACAGTGTCAGAGAGACGATGTGGTCCCCTTGCCAAAAACTTTGGACACCCCTGGGTTAGATTAAAGAAAAGAAATCATCACATCCCCAAAGTGTTGAACCTCTCATCCATGAAGAACAAGATCAACGGTTTCTTTTGCAAAAAAAAATGCTCAAGAGCTATCGTATAGAAAAAGAACAAAATAAGTTTCCTTCCACAAATGAAAGTAACGTAATTACCCTTCATGGGTAAGAAATTCTTCTTGCTCCACAGGGATTAATTTCAGTTTATTCCAAATTAACTGCTTTTCTTTAATGACTTTTAGCACAAGTGGGTATTGGCGCAGAGGACTATGGAATCCAGGGCTCCTAACTCATTCATGATAGACAATGGCCACTAGTGCAACCCAAACAACGTAAGAGGTCCACATACTTTAAGGGCCAAAACAGATCCAAATAAATTAATGTAATATTTTAAGTTACCATATTAATGTTAAATCATGTGATACTCATTTAAGTACCATTAGATTCCAATAATTATACATGTTTTCAAGATTAAAACCCAGATAGCACCTTGCTGGGAAGTTTAGTGAGAGTGGTGATCGCATGGTTACTACACATTTTCTCATTTAAACCAGTGCCTACAGCCTAACACATTTAACATTTGAATACTTTGGGTAACGGAAAGAATATTCTAATACATGCAATTTAACATGATTTTCAATCTCAGATGACTGTATTTTCATGTAACATCTGTCCGTCCCCGCCCCCTGCCCCCAAATGAGGGAAAAATGTTATTATAGTATATTCAAATTGGCCAGGCTCTAAACGAAACATACTATGCCTTAAATCTAGCCAAAGCATTTCAGGTACCACCAGTGAGAACTACGGGGGGCGGGGAATAATTCCATAGCAGATTACTAATTCAAATGAAGAAGCCTCCTGGCAGGATCATACCAGAATCTGGTTCACGTTCTCATTAAATGTATGTGCTCTGGCCCTCACCCCACTCCACCAGCTTAGTGTGCTCTACTCCCTCCTTGCTCATGCCATCCAACCCTGTATCTCATCGGCAACATTCTCAGGCAAATAAAACAGCAAGCAGCTCCTCTTCATCCACCATTCCTGCCCCAGGAACTCCCAGGTGGTAGTCCTACCACCTGGGAATGTATTAGCTGCAGGTGGGTCCTCTGAGTTCAGAACTCACACCAGTGGGCCCCACCTGACATTCTACACACAACTAGAAGCACAGCTGGCTCTCCTAATCTGCAGGTGATTTGTTCCCGGATCCCCTGCAGACACCAAACCCCATGGATAACCAGATCTGCAGGTCCAGGCCTCAGAACACGTACCAGAGGCGTCGGAAAGACACTTCTGGTTTTTCACAAAAACCAGAATGCTTTTCTGACACATCCAGGGGTCTTTCTGGGGCCTAGAAAGACCATGCATGGCCTCTTCGGGCCTCTGAACAAAACCGGATGCAATTCGAACTGCCTTCTGGTTGCATCCGGAGGTCTTCTGTGGCTCAGATCTGCAGATCTGATTATCCGTGGGTTTTGATATCTGTGGGGGGTCCAGGAACAGGTTCCTCCATGGATAACAAGTGCAAACTGTATGTTGATTTCAAGGGCAGGGAGGAAGAACTACTATCCCCTGCTACATGAGTAGGAGGCACTTTTTCAAGTAAGTGCTCCTCTTTTATTTAGCAGGAGGAGAGTAACTGGCCCTTCTCTCCCCAGCAGTGCCTTTTCTAGTGGCTGTCTGCTAGTGGTCTTTTGCATCTTTTTAGATTGTGAGCCCTTTTGGGTCAGGGAGCCATTAGTTATTTGATTTTCTCTGTAAAGCGCTTTGCGAACTTCTCGTTTAAAAGCGGTATATAAATCTTGTTAATAAATAAATAAATAAATAAATAATAACCATTCCCCTTGGAATCGGGCAGCACTCCGAGTCATGCCATTTCTGCCGTCAACCCAAGCAAAATGTCACACACATGGTCTGGGTCCTGCTCACCTGACACACAAACATGTCCAAAACAAAAAACAAAAAAGCCCCAGGGCAACAGGGGAAGACAGTGTCACACCTCCTTGGAGAATAGGTGGGACAAAAATGCATTGGAGGAAGTGTGGGATACAAACAAATCTAGCTTTGCTCTCTCCTGAATCACCTGTTTTAAAAAGATGAGAGTAACTTAAGCAAAACCTATGAAAGAAGGTGCCTGAAGGGCTGCAGTTTACATATGCTGAACCTCTGTGCACAGATAAAATAGCAGGAATATTTTCCCTGGGAAAAGAATCTTAATATGCAAAATAATGACACAAGGCAAGCATATGGAATGTTACTGAAATTCTCTGGCAATAACTCTGCTGTGACTCTGGTAGATCAGTTATTGTTTTAGGGCAATTTTAAAGGGTTCTTTTCATCTGAGGTCATGAGTTGACAACCTCAATAATTATCAAAGCATTGTTGATCATTTCTGCCACTGCATGAGCAAGGACCAGGGAAACATGTGATTCAAAGAGATTTCCTCATCCTCCAAAGTTGCTTTTCTCCTCACAATTTCAAGAAGGTCTTATCTGGATAAGAGAGCAGTATGCTAACTTTGAAAAAGATAAAAGACTATTTTAAAGATGCCTTGCACCAATATTGCCACTTCTTCTCCTGAAAATAAACTGCCTTTCAGAATGAAGATGTGCTCTAAACTTGTATGAGTCTTCATTATGGCTGCATCCATGATGTAATATCTGCTATTAAGTGCAATCCCATTCATTCAATTCTTTAACTGCCAAGGTGAGTGGCCATAATTAAAGGCCCAGTCCTATCCAACTTTCCAGCACTGGTGCAGCCGTGCCAACGGGGTGTGCACTGCATCTTGTAGTCAGGGCAATCATGGATGCCTCCTCAAGGTAAGGGAACATTTGATACCTTACCTTAAGGCTGCATTGCAGCTGCTGAAAAGTTGAATAGGACTGAACCCCTTGTCTATTTCCCCGCATTAAAGGCAACAAGAACTATCTCCAATATTATTATTATTATTATTATTATTATTATTATTATTAACAGTATTTATATACCACTTTTCAACAAAGTTCACAAAGCAGTTTACAGAGAAAAATCAAATAACTAATGGCTCCCTGTCCCAAAAGGGCTCACAAAGATGCAAAACACCAGCAGACAGCCTCTAGAGCAGGGGTCGGCAACCTTTAACATTCAAAGAGCCATTTGGACTTGTTTTCTGGAGAAAAGAAAACCCCGGGAGCCACAAAACCCTTTTGACATCTAAAATGAAGATAACACTGCATATATAGTTTTTTTTTTACCTTTATGCTATGTATAAAAAAACTATAGTGTGTTGCATTTTTGAAATGAATGAACTGCTACAGAGAAAACAATATGTAACATATTTTAATGTTACAAGATCACCATAATCTTAAATTTAGAATTACATATAAAAAACAAAAGAGCTAAAATAAAATACATTTAAAATTAAATACTAATTTATTTTCCCAGGGCCTGTCCTAGCCAATTTGGTGCTATAGGCAAGACTTGGGCTGGTGCCCTCCCTAGCAGAAAATCCTGACCAACAGTAAATAGTCATCTTTGTGTCTTTTCCACAGTAATGTAAAAGAGGTACAATGAAATACAAAATCTAATGACTAGTATTTTTCAATACAATAAAGAGATTTATAGTTATTACTCCCCCTTGTATGTCCCAATTTATAATGCATGTCTCTACCTGTCTCCTCAGAAGTCAGTCCCAGAAGAGTGAACGGGGCTTCCTCCCAGGGAAGTGTGGACAGGCTCCTCTCCCTGTCTACTCAGAAGTCAGCCCCAGTAGAGGGACCGGGGCTCCCTCCCAGGGAAGTGTGGACAGGCTCCTCTCCCTGTCTACTCAGAAGTCAGCCCCAGTAGAGGGACCGGGGCTCCCTCCCAGGGAAGTGTGGACAGGCTCCTCTCCCTGTCTACTCAGAAGTCAGCCCCAGTAGAGGGACCGGGGCTTCCTCCCAGGGAAGTGTGGACAGGCTCCTCTCCCTGTCTACTCAGAAGTCAGCCCCAGTAGAGGGACCGGGGCTCCTTCCCAGGGAAGTGTGGACAGGCTCCTCTCCCTGTCTACTCAGAAGTCAGCCCCAGTAGAGGGACCGGGGCTCCCTCCCAGGGAAGTGTGGACAGGCTCCTCTCCCTGTCTACTCAGAAGTCAGCCCCAGTAGAGGGACCGGGGCTTCCTCCCAGGAAAGTGTGGACAGGAGTGTAGCTCACCTCGCTCCTTCCTGCCCATTGCCTCAGCAGCGCTGCGTCTCCCACGCTTCTCCGACCAGCCTCGCCTCTTCCGTTCAGCCCCCGCCTGCTGCAGGGCGAAGGAAGGAAGAGGGCAGGGAAGAGGTGCCCGGCTGCCCACCCCGCACCTGCTCGCAGTGGGGCGGGGAGAGCAGGTCCAGGAGAGCGCAGCTGCCCCTGCCTGCCTGCCGAGGAAGGAGCTGCTGTGCACGGGGGGGGGCGCTTTGCAGGGAAGGAGCTGCAGCTTTGCAGGGAGGAGCGGCGCCCCGCATTCACCAGCAGCCACCCGCAGCACATTGCTGGCTGGGTGGAGGCCAAGGGGAAGGGCGCCCCACTTCCAGCCCCCACTGGGGAGCCGCATCAGAGGACTGAAAGAGCCGCATGCGGCTCTGAAAACACAGGTTTCCGACCCCAGCACTAGAGAAAAGACACTACTGGAGTGAGGTGGGCCACTTACTCTTCCCCTGCTAAATAAAAGAGGAGCACCCACTTGAAAAAGTGCCTCTTACCCAATTACCAAGGATTACACAATTAGCAATATTACACATACTACACAATATTACACACATTCACAGATCAAGATAGGAAAGAAAGCTACATGAGGTAGGAAAACGAATAAAATGTTATATAGGTTGTGCCTTTATCCACTGATTTGGCATTCACCGATCATACAAACATAATATACACAATTCTACATTAAATATACAATGCCACATATATTTTTATTGTGTGATTTAAAAAGAAGATAACATGTACCAAAATAGTTGATGTTAACTACCCTCCAGTTGACGGGAAAAATATAATCTTGGATCCTGAAAAGACACTTCTCAAATATAGGGCACGGTCCCAAAAAACCACACAACTAGTACCGTACATCCAAGGGGAACGCACACAGAATTTCTCACACACAGAAAATAATGTTGAGAGCAACATAGAGTTTGAACTTTTTTTTTTTTTTGCTCAGATGATTAAAGTCTAGAGTGAGATAAGCAGCTCAAAACAATCGTAAGTCGTTTCTGCACAGTGGAAATAAAAAATTTCATTATCTCGTCCTCTAGAATTGGTGAAATATTGCATTGTAAAGCAACACCCACTCCTGGCAGCACAAATTATCTCCTCCACTGCTCTCCCACACAAACTACTTTATTAATCAATCTAGAACTTGCCTTTGAATAATTACTTGTTTGAGTCCGGCCCAAGATGATCATAAAAGCAAAAGGAAGATAACAGCAACCCAGATCAAAGTCACAGAAGACACAAAAGTTATTACTGCTGTGGTTCATTCCCCCTCCCCACCCCTTCGGCTGCTCCTTTGACACAGGATTCAAGGACCAAAGCATTCTGCATCTGTTAACTGAGCATTCAACGTTATAGCATTATTTTTTAATTTCCCCATATTTATTTTATGAAGTGCTTTTGTTAACAATTTTACACTATATGAGGAAGGATGGGGCACAGGGAAGGCCAAGATAAAATTACATCAAAGTCAAGTATTTTCATGGAAATAGTCCAAAATTGTGAAACGGAACTCACCATCAGATGCAGGGCTATAGACTGTACCTAAATTTTAGCTATAGTGAAAGCATCCTTTATGATTTTTGAAAATCTTCGTATTAGGTATAAATACATTTACTTGCTTACTTCGTATTCCACTTTTCTCCCTGGAGGGCACCCAAAGTGGCTTACAAAACTGCAAAAGTCACATCTAAAATTATAGGTGGTGCCCCTATATCCATGGGGAATCCGTTCCCAGACCCCCTCCCCCGTGGATACCAAAAACCACAGATAATGAAACACTCTGTTTTCCAGCCCACTGGGGCTCCAAATGAACATAAGAACATAAGAACAGCCCCACTGGATCAGGCCATAGGCCCATCTAGTCCAGCTTCCTGTATCTCACAGCGGCCCACCAAATGTCCCAGGGAGCACACCAGATAACAAGAGACCTCATCCTGGTGCCCTCCCTTGCATCTGGCATTCTGACATAACCCATTTCTAAAATCAGGAGGTTGCACATACACATCATGGCTTGTACCCCATAATGGATTTTTCCTCCAGAAACTTGTCCAATCCCCTTTTAAAGGCATCTAGGCTAGACGCCAGCACCACATCCTGTGGCAAGGAGTTCCACAGACTGACCACACGCTGAGTAAAGAAATTTCCTTTTGTCTGTCCTAACCCGCCCAACACTCAATTTTAGTGGATGTCCCCTGGTTCTGGTATTATGTGAGAGTGTAAAGAACATCTCCCTATCCACTCTGTCCATCCCCTGCATAATTTTGTATGTCTCAATCATGTCCCCCCTCAGGCGTCTCTTTTCTAGGCTGAAGAGGCCCAAACGCCGTAGCCTTTCCTCATAAGGAAGGAGCCCCAGCCTCGTAATCATCTTAGTCGCTCTCTTTTGCACCTTTTCCATTTCCACTATGTCTTTTTTGAGATGCGGCGACCAGAACTGGACACAATACTCCAGGTGTGGCCTTACCATAGATTTGTACAACGGCATTATAATACTAGCCGTTTTGTTCTCAATACCCTTCCTAATGATCCCAAGCATAGAATTGGCCTTCTTCACTGCCGCCGCACATTGGGTCAACACTTTCATCGACCTGTCCACCACCACCCCAAGATCTCTCTCCTGATCTGTCACAGACAGCTCAGAACCCATTAGCCTATATGTGAAGTTTTGATTTTTTGCCCCAATGTGCATGACTTTACACTTACTGACATTGAAGTGCATCTGCCATTTTGCTGCCCATTCTGCCAGTCTGGAGAGATCCTTCTGGAGCTCCTCACAATCACTTCTGGTCTTCACCACTCGGAAAAGTTTGGTGTCGTCTGCAAACTTAGCCACTTCACTGCTCAACCCTGTCTCCAGGTCATTTATGAAGAGGTTGAAAAGCACCGGTCCCAGGACAGATCCTTGGGGCACACCGCTTTTCACCTCTCTCCATTGTGAAAATTGCCCATTGACACCCACTCTCTGTTTCCTGGCCTCCAACCAGTTCTCAATCCATGAGAGGACCTGTCCTCTAATTCCCTGACTGTGGAGTTTTTTCAGTAGCCTTTGGTGAGGGACCGTGTCAAACGCCTTCTGAAAGTCCAGATATACAATGTCCATGGGTTCTCCCAAATCCACATGCCTATTGACCTTTTCAAAGAATTCTATAAGGTTTGTGAGGCAAGACTTATCCTTACAGAAGCCATGCTGACTCTCCCTCAGCAAGGCCTGTTCATCTATGTGTTTTGAGATCCTATCTTTGATGAGGCATTCCACCATCTTACCCGGTATGGATGTTAGGCTCACCGGCCTATAGTTTCCCGGGTCCCCCCTCTTTCCCTTTTTAAAAATAGGCGTGACATTTGCTATCCTCCAATCTTCTGGCACCGTGGCCGTTTTGAGGGACAAGTTGCATACCTTAGTCAAGAGATATGCAACTTCATTCTTCAATTCCTTAATAACTCTTGGATGGATGCCATCAGGGCCCAGTGACTTATTGATCTTTAATTTATCAATGAGGTCTGAAACATCTTCTCTTTTAACCTCTATCTGACTTAACTCCTCGGTCAGGAGGGGCCGTTCGGGCAGCGGTATCTGCCCGAGGTCTTCTGCGGTGAAGACAGATGCAAAGAACTCATTTAATTTCTCTGCCATCTCTAAGTCTCCTTTTATCTCCCCTTTCCCTCCCTCACCATCCAGAGGGCCAACTGCTTCTCTGGCGGGTTTCCTGCTTCTAACATATTTGAAGAAGCTTTTATTATTCCCCTTAATGTTGCTGGCCATGTGTTCCTCATAGTCTCGCTTGGCCTCCCGTATCACCTACTTACATTTCTTTTGCCACAGTTTATGTTCCTTTTTATTCTCCTCATTAGGGCAAAACTTCCATTTACGGAAGGAAGCTTCCTTGCCCTTCACAGCCTCTCTAACTTGGCTGGTTAGCCATGCGGGCACTCTCTTGGATTTAGTGGAACCCTTCTTTCATTGCTGTATACACCTCTGCTGGGCCTCTATTACTGTTGTTTTAAGCAGCCTCCATGCACTCTGGAGAGATTGGACTCTTTTTACCCTCCCTTTCAACCTCCTTCTAACCAGCCTCCTCATTTGGAGGAGTCTGCCCGTCGGAAGTCAAGGGTTTTTGTTAGAGATTTGCCTGTTATTCTTCCCCCAACGTGCATGTCAAAACGGATGGCAGCACAATCACTGTTCCCCAATGGCTCAGTAACGTTTACATCTCTAACCAGGTCCTGCATACCGCACAATATTAAATCCAGAGTCACCTGTCCTCTGGTGGGCTCCGTGACTAGCTGCTCTAAGGCACAGTCATTTAGCACATCAAGAAATCCGGTTTCCTTATCGTGACCAGAACACAAATTGACCCAGTCAATATGAGGATAATTGAAGTCCCCCATGATTACAACCCTATCCCTCCTTGTCACCTCCCTGACCTGTTTCCTCATTTCAAGGTCCCCATCCGATTTCTGGTCTGGAGGACAATAGCACGCCCCCAGTATTACATCGCTGCACAAGACTGGTAATTTAACCCACAGAGATTCTACGGTGGAGTCGGACCCACCTTCAATCTCTACTTTGCTGGATTCTATCCCTTCCTTAACATAAAGGGCCACCCCACCTCCAACACGCCCCTGCCTGTCCCTCCTGTAGAGTTTATAGCCCGGGATTGCGGTATCCCACTGTTTCTCCTCATTCCACCAGGTTTCCGTTATGCCCACTATGTCAATATTTTCCCTTGTCACCAGGCATTCCAGTTCTCCCACCTTTGCTCGTAGACTTCAGGCATTCGCATAAAAGCATTTGTACATGGAATGCCCCAGGATGGGCTGCTTATTCGCTCCTTTGTCCCCGCATCCTCTCATTGTGCCAAACCGTCTATCACATCCCATCACGCTACCTTTCCCAATTTCTTCTCCTACCCTGCCTTTGTCTTGTTGTTCTCTAACCTCCCCATCCTCATCCCTATGGGATGAGGAGTCCCGAACCGGATGCCCCTCGGCTCCTGTCGGCCTTCCCCCAAGGATCACTTTAAAAGCTGCTCTGCCACCTTTTTAATGTTATGCGCCAGCAGTCTGGTTCCATTCTGGTTCAAGTGGAGCCCGTCCCTCTTGTACAGGCCCTGCTTGTCCCATGCAACCAGATCCTCGCTCCTGTTGCGTCCAGAGCCGTTCTGAGGCCGGTAGAGGCCATGCACGGCCTCCATGGCCCTCAGAAGTCTCTCTGGAAGTGACCAGAGCAGAGCTCCAAGGAGACCTGCATTGAGCCAGATCCATGGATACAAAATCCTCTGATAAGTAGGCTCAACCTGTATAGCTTACAATATAAACATTAAAACAACCTTAAAATATTACAAATAAAATTTAGACCAACAGTAGCAGCCACCTCTCAAGAAATGGCAAGGCTATAGAATCCCAATGAAAAACTCGCAAACATTTAATATTTTAAAAAATCATGAATTTAAGATGGTCTAAAGAGACATACAAGCATAGCTCAGGTCTCTTTCCCTTGGGAAAGAAGCTTCCACTGGCATCACTGATAATCACACCATGTGCCTTATAGGAGAAATGGCAGCAGTTTGGGGGACTCATCTAAATCAGGACCACTTTCAGGAAAAAGGTTCAAGTCCCTCCAGCAGTATGGTCCTGATCCTGTTCACAGCCCAACATAGTTGCTATTTCTGTTAAATAAGCACAAATGGCTGAACCAAGTTTTGAATGTAATGTGTAGTCTGGGCCAAACTGCACCCCCAAATGTTTGTAGTTTTTCCAGATCATCCAGAAAACAGATTAGTGAAGCTAGTTTAATGGTCAGAGCGGCATTGCTTTTGATTCCATTCTTGCCTCAGGAAAAAACTTGGTAACTAGCCTTTGGCAAGTCATATTTTCTTACCCTCTGTCTCCACCTATGGAGATAATAATGTAATAATATTAATCTACCTTACTGGATTATTCTAAGAGATAACACTACTACAGAGATAACACATGCGAAGGCTCTGAACATTTAGAGCATTATATAAAATGCACATCATCTTTTAAACTTTAAATATGCATTTCACAGTTACAAAAGAACCTGCATCATTATATAAGGAAGATGCTAAGGCAGGGGTGTCCAAACTTTTTGGCAGGAGGGCCACATCATCTCTCTGACACTGTGTCAGGGGCCAGGGAAAAAAAGAATTAATTTACATTTGAAATTTGAATAAATTTGAATAAATTTACATAAATAAATATATTAGAGATGGAATTTATATGAATGAATGAAGGTCTTGCAATAGTTCAAGGCCTATAAAAGGCTTTGCACAAAGCAAGGCTGGCCTTTCCGTCACTGCCGCTGCTGCATCACAGACATGAAATAGCAAGCCATGGAGGGAGCCCTCATCCCACAGCTCACGTGAGAGGTTGAACAGTTGGCCTCACGCTGAGAGCAGTTGCGTTGGACCAGCATGGGTGCCAGCAAGTCTCCAGAGGGCCAGAGGCTCATTGGAAACTGGGGGCTCCCCGCGGGCCGGATTAGGAGTCCCTGAGGGCCGCAAGTGGCCCCCGGGCCGGGGTTTGGGCACCCCTGTGCTAAGGGGAAGTGCAAGAAAATTAACATTCAGCTAAGTAGGAAAGTCTCACCTTCCTAGAACAGTTTTTACACAACAGCCTTAGGAGTCTTTACTCCCAGTGATGGCTGTTGATAACTCCAACATATAATACACTCCTAAACACATTAATATGGTGCTTCAGGATAAAATCTCCTATCTTGAATCATTATCTTTATGAAATATTCCCTTCACCCAATTCTGCACTGGTGTTACTGATATTGTCATGCTTGCTCCTCTTATCAATCTGAATAAACATATTTATTCTGTAATGTACTGTAAAGTACTGGGGTCTTGAACTGAGGTCTGTAGCAACACCTCTCAGGCAAGTGGAATTCCAGTTGCAGCCTGAGAGGTTCTGCTTGACAGTATTGGCAACCTTCAGTCTCGAAAGACTATGGTATCGCGCTCTGAAAGGTGGTTCTGGAACAGCGTCTAGTGTGGCTGAAAAGGCCAATTCA
Organism: Tiliqua scincoides; assembly: GCF_035046505.1. Lineage (NCBI taxonomy): Eukaryota > Metazoa > Chordata > Lepidosauria > Squamata > Scincidae > Tiliqua > Tiliqua scincoides. The sequence goes on from NC_089821.1 coordinate 18,431,456, forward strand.
GGAGTGACAATCCCTTCCACACTGGGAGCAAGTGCAGTCTGTCCCTGGTCTGTCTCCCTGGCTATGGGCCTTCCTTCTTTGCCTCTTTGCCTCAGACTGTTGGCAAAGTGTCTCTTCAAACTGGGAAAGGCCATGCTGCACAGCCTGCCTCCAAGCGAGCCGCTCAGAGGTCAGGGTTTCCCACTTGTTGAGGTCCACTCCTAAGGCCTTCAGATCCCTCTTGCAGATGTCCTTGTATCTGCTTGACAGCAGTTTTACATAACATACAGCTGATTCACTTCTCAACCGACCATGGAAATTGTCCATGTAGTAGATGAGCAGGAGCAACCACACTGACATAGTACTTATGAAAGGTGGTCATATCTGGTCAGTTGTGTTTCAAATAGCTCACTGTTTTGAAATATGCTCCAAAACACACAAGCCTTAAATCAGACATTTCCTCTTTAGACAGAGGTTCCACAAGAGTGAGTCAGTTTCATGTGAAAGACCCTTATGTTGCATACAGAATTTGGTTGTGTTTTTGTTTTTTTTTAAATTAAAAAAAATTATTTTTAATTGCAGTGTTATTATTTTCAATTATTGCAGTGTTTATTTTGGCACTGCACTGATCTTAATAATATTCAGGGCTAAACAAACATTACTGTAACATACCCCCTCCCCCCATAGGGCTGCTTTCAGAATGTCAGAAATGTCAAGTGGTCCAGAACTCAACCACCAGACTACTGACTGCAGCAGGGTGTGTACCGCATATTAATTTGATACCTTACCACCTTCACTAGTTAGCAGGTCATTTTTGGTACCAATTCAAACTAGTAGTTTACACTTCTAAAGTTCTAAGCTGTCTGGGACCAAGATAGCTTAACCCACATATATGTATACAAACAAATAATAATAATACAGGTATTTATATACCGCCTTTCTTGGTCGTCAGATTTCTCCTCAGACTTTAATTCAAGGCGGTTTACATAGGCAGACTATACTAAATCCCAATAGGGATTTTTACAATTGAAGAAGGTTCTGTCTTTCAAGAACCACAACATTTCAGATGGATCTTTAATGATCTGGTATCACATTCTGGCCTCCATTTTCCTCCCACACAGGCTGACATCGGCCAAAGAGCAGGTGGAATAACTCAGCATAACTCAGCTCGGCTTGTCAGCTGCTTCAAGGTCTCGCCATTCACGGTGCCGGTGGCCTCGAACTGGCGACCTTCGCATGTTATCTTCAGGCAAATGGAAGCTCTACCCTCTAGACCAGGCCTCTTGCCCAAATCAACACTGGACTCTACAGCCCCACTAATGTCTGAGGTATTGAGGTAGTTGAGAACAGGGCCTTCTCAGTTGTGGTGCTATGGCTTGTGAAACACTTTTCTAAGGGAGACCCATCTGCAGCTGCTGTCTTTGGCTTTTCATTTAGGCTACAAACACATGCCTTTTCCACAGAGCATTTCATTCTGCAAGTTGTGGGCCTGTTGTATTCCAGTTGATTTAGTATCAGGAAAGCAGTGATTTCTCAGGTATTTTTGCATAATTTTGACTTGATCGTGATATTTTAACTACAAATTGTCAACTACCTTGAGTGTGTCTTTTTTAAACAGAAAGGTAGAAATCAATTAACTATTTTAAATAAGCAAACAAATACAATAGGCATAGCATAGAAGACATACATATGTCAGTTTATTGAACCTGAATGTGTGCGTGTTTGTGTGTGTTAGAGTTATTTTTTTATTTGCCAGCTCTTGTGCAGCCCAATCCTGAGCTGCCTGGTATGAAAGGCTGCAGCAGTGCCAAAAATGGCTGCCGTGGCATCCTGAGCATGCCAGGCAGCTACTGGCAGTTCCTTGGGGGAAGGGGACATTTGTCCCCTTCCGCCAGGTCAGGAAAATAGCTCCGCAATGGGGTTACTTGACTCTGCATTGGCTAGTTAGATGGCGCAGAATAAAGCCGCCACGTGTCAGGTCTCAAACCCTGACACGGTGCTGTGAATCCTCTGCAAGGCCCACCTCTGCTGCCCCACTTCCTCCCCATCATGTCCTCCCCACCTCCCCCCACCTCGGAATGCCTCCCCCCATGCCACACTCACCTCTCAACCGTCCAGTGCTTCTCACAGAGCACTGGGCAGCAGTCCGCCTGTCCAGCACAGGGTTGTTTTGGGCCAGCAATAATACCGGGCCAGAGCTAACAGTCACAGGTATGCCTTATGGCGACACCGTTTTGCGGCACCGTTTGTGACAGCGTGCACTGGCAGTGAGCCAGCGCACATTCTACCAGATTGGACCCCAAGTTTCCTGCCTGGACTCTTTAGGACCATCCAACTGACACATTCCTACTGACAAGCAGATAAATGCGGACATCAGTCCACAATAACAAGTTGCTTACTTTGGTAAACTGCATCGGAAAGACTTTCAAAAATGGGTGAAAAGTGATCCTCTCGCTTCTTTTGCACTGGACCAAAAATATCCTCTTTTATTAACTGCTGCACTGAGAGTTGAAATTAAGAATGCAACAGAAAACCATGCAACAGAAAAACCATGCAACAGAAAACAGAAAACTACTGCCCTAAAGCTGGGCACCTGGAACGTTAGGACAATGACACCTGGCTTCTCTGATGACCTGCAAGAAATAGACGACGCATGCAAAACAGCTGTCATCGACATGGAGCTGAGCAGACTGCAGATGGACATCGTCGCCCTTCAAGAGACTAGGCTGCCAGATTCCGGATCTGTCAAGGAGAGAAATTTCTCATTTTTCTGGCAGGGAAAACCACCAAACGAAACCAGGGAACATGGCGTTGGCTTTGCGGTCAGAAATACCCTGCTGAAATCCATCATCCCACCTACTGAGAGCCAGGATGGTGTAGTGGTTTGGGAGGTGGACTTAGACCTGGATGATCCAGGTTCAAATCTCCCCTCAGCCACAAAGCTTCCTGGGTGACCTTGGGCCAGTCACTTTCTTTCAGTCTCACCTACCTCACAGGGTTGTTGTGAGGACAAGAAGGAGGAGAGGAGCAGCTGTGTAAACCGCTCTGAGCTCTTTGGAGGAAGGGCGGTATAAAAATGTGAATAAAATAAATAAATAAATAAATAAATAAATAAATAAATAAATACTGTGGGAAGTGAAAGAATTTTGTCCCTGCAGCTCCAGTCATCAGCAGGACCTGTCACTCTCATCAGTGCTTATGCACCGACTCTGTCGTCTCCAGCAGAAGCCAAAGACAAATTCTATGATGACCTGGCCACCACTGTCAAGAAAATCCCTGTAAAAGAGCCATTGTTCATCCTCGGCGATTTCAATGCTAGAGTTGGTGCTGATAACAGTTCATGGCCCACTTGCTTAGGTCAGTTTGGCACTGGGAGGATGAACGAAAATGGCCAACGCCTGCTAGAGTTTTGCTGTCATCACGGTCTCTGTGTCAGCAACACGTTCTTCAACACAAAGCCCCAACATAGAGTCTCTTGGAGACATCCAAGATCAAAGCACTGGCACCAGCTCGACCTGATCCTCACCAGACGCTCCAGCCTTTCCAGCATCAAGATCACACGCAGTTATCATGGTGCTGCCTGCGACACTGACCACTCCCTGGTGTGCAGCAGAGTGAAACTGCAAACAAAGCGACTGTATCACACGAAAAAGGAAGGAAGACCTCGCATTGATACCAGCAAGACCCGGGATCAGAGAAAAGTGGAGGAATTTGCACAAGCGCTTGAGGAATCTCTTCCAGGCCCGGCCGACGCAAACGCATCCAACAGATGGGAACATTTCAAGAATACCGTTTACAACACCGCCTTGTCCATATTCGGCAAGAAGACCAACAAGGCGGCAGACTGGTTTGAAGCCCACTCTGAGGAGTTGACACCAGTCATTGAGGAAAAGAGGAGAGCTCAAGCAGCATACAAGTCCTGTCCCAGTGAGCACAACCTGCAGGTCCTCCGAACTGCTCGCAGCAAAGTCCAACAGACTGCCAGGAGATGTGCTAACGACTACTGGCTCCAGCTCTGTTCCGAGATACAGATAGCAGCTGACACGGGCAACATCAAGGGGATGTATGATGGTATCAAGCAGGCCCTAGGTCCAACACAGAGGAAAATTGCCCCTCTGAAGTCTGCCACAGGCGAGTTCATCCAGGATCGGGCGCAGCAGATGGAACGCTGGGTGCAGCACTACTCTGAGCTATATTCCAGAGAAAATGTAGTCACCGAAGAAGCACTGAACAACATTGAGTGCCTGCCTGTGCTGGAAGAGCTTGACAGTGAACCAACCCTAGAAGAACTTCACGTGGCCCTGGACTCCCTTGCCTTTGGCAAGGCACCTGGAAAAGACAGCATCCCTGCTGAAGTCCTAAAATGCTGCAAAGAGATCATCGTCACTGAGCTGCATGAAATCCTCTGTCTCTGCTGGAGAGAAGGTGGAGTACCTCAAGACATGAGGGATGCAAACATCACCACGCTGTACAAGAACAAAGGTGACAGGGGTGACTGCAACAACTACCGTGGCATCTCTCTCCTTAGCGTTGTAGGAAAGCTGTTTGCCCGAGTTGTACTAAAGAGGCTCCAGGTACTTGCAGAGAGCGTCTATCCAGAATCGCAGTGTGGATTCCGAGCCAACAGGTCCACCACTGATATGGTATTCTCCCTTAGACAACTGCAGGAGAAATGCAGGGAACAACGACAGCCACTCTTTATAGCCTTCATAGATCTCACAAAGGCTTTCGACCTGGTCAGCAGAGACGGCCTCTTCAAGATTCTCCCCAAGATTGGATGTCCACCCAGGCTCCTCAGCATCATCAGATCTTTCCACAAGGACATGAAGGGCACTGTTGTCTTCGATGGCTCCACATCAGACCCTTTTGACATCCGAAGCGGAGTGAAGCAGGGCTGTGTTCTTGCACCAACCTTGTTTGGGATTTTCTTCGCTGTCCTGCTGAAGCAGGCCTTTGGAACTGCAACAGAAGGCATCTATCTCCGGACCAGATCAGACGGAAAGCTCTTCAACCTCTCCAGACTGAGAGCAAAATCCAAAGTCCAGTTGAAATGTCTGCGTGACTTCCTCTTTGCCGACGATGCAGCTGTCACTACCCACTCTGCCAAAGATCTCCAGCAGCTCATGGATCGTTTTAGCAAGGCCTGCCAAGATTTTGGACTGACAATCAGCCTGAAGAAAACACAGGTCAAGGTTCAGGATGTGGACTCACCTCCCTGCATTACAATCTCTGCGCATGAACTGGAGGTTGTCCATGACTTTGTGTACCTTGGCTCAACGATCTCCGACACTCTTTCTCTCGATACCGAGCTAAACAAGTGCATCGGTAAAGCAGCTACCACGTTTTCCAGACTCACAAAGAGAGTCTGGTCCAACAAGAAGCTGACGGAACATACCAAGATCCAGGTCTACAGAGCTTGCGTCCTGAGTACACTTCTGTACTGCAGCGAATCATGGACTCTTCGCTCACAACAGGAGAGGAAACTGAGCGCTTTCCACATGCGCTGCCTCCGACGCATCCTCGGCATCACCTGGCAGGACAAAGTTCCAAACAACACAGTCCTGGAACGTGCTGGAATCCCTAGCATGTATTCACTGCTGAAACAGAGACGACTGCGTTGGCTTGGTCATGTCGTGAGAATGGATGATGGTCGGATCCCAAAGGATCTCCTCTATGGAGAACTCGTGCAAGGAAAGCGCCCTACAGGTAGACCACAGCTGCGATACAAGGACATCTGCAAGAGGGATCTGAAGGCCTTAGGGATGGACCTCAACAAGTGGGAAACCCTGGCCTCTGAGCGGCCCGCTTGGAGGCAGGCTGTGCAGCATGGCCTTTCCCAGTTTGAAGAGACACTTTGCCAACAGTCTGAGGCTAAGAGGCAAAGAAGGAAGGCCCATAGCCAGGGAGACAGACCAGGGACAGACTGCACTTGCTCCCGGTGTGGAAGGGATTGTCACTCCCGGATTGGCCTTTTCAGCCACACTAGACGCTGTGCCAGAACCACCTTTCAGAGTGTGATACCATAGTCTTTCGAGACTGAAGGTTGCCAATACCTGGCACTGAGAGTAAAGTATTGTGCTGCATTTGTATGCTTTAAAATCACAGCAAAATCCTAACTGGAGTGGGGAGAGAGCAAGCTGCTCAGCTTGTAGAGAAAATCTGGACCCAATTATGCAGAGTGAGGTGGCAGAATTCTGGACTGTTCTACTTCAGACTGCAGGCAAGGAATCACATTTTTGAATCCCCTCATGAAAAAAAAAAATCCTGCTTGGAATAAACCAGCAAACCAAGGAGAGGTCTGCATTAAACCTTTCCTCCAAAGTGCTCATGCAGGAAGGTTTCTGCATTAGCTTTTTGTTTCTTTTGCATGGGGAAGCATTTCAAAATGACCCCACACCTGCAGCATGATGTCAAGAACTCTGCTACGCCAGCTTACCTACACTCTGTATAAGGTATAGATTGATGTAATAAATAAAGAATGCTAAAGAGAGGTGTTTTGAACACAAGGTTGGTTCAGCCGAGATTAACTAGCTAGTAATCTCAAGAACAGTCGACTTGCAAAAGGCGCAAAAGTCTTTCTTGTCAGCTCTGCACAAGAACCAAATAGGCAACCAATTCTGTTGCAAAATACTTTTGTCTTTTCTAATGTTCTCACCAACATAGGAGCAGACAGAAGAGAGTTGTCCAGCTAGGTGGGAATACTGGCACTGCAGCCTTGCTCCAGGACCAAATTGCTGAAACAGCAAGACAGCAGTTCACAAGGTAGGCTAGGCACAGAACAAGGCTGGTGAGGTGTGGCAGTACCAGCAAGTGGTTGATTCCTTTTAAAATCAGGGTCTCATCCACAGAAGCAGAGCAGGGTGGCCCTGTGACGCCAGATAAGTGCTCCATGTTCCTACGGTGACTTCTGCCCCCTTTGGCTGTTGTTTTTATTCTTGTGGTCCAGGGGGTTATGGGGGTCCAACAGCAGACGAGGAGTGCCATATGACACAGAGCATACATCTAAGTTGCTAGATTTCTCCTTCTCTCTGTTACACATTCTTGGGCAAAGCAGGGCTATTTACAAGGTCTATGTATAGAATAAATAAAAATATAAGCAATACTTTTACTTAACTATTTTTATGGATGCTCTTACAAATCAATACTTGCCCTGAACAAAGGAACAAGATCTAAATTATACCCTTAAGTATAGAAGTTAGTGGTAAGAAGGTATTTTTAAACACAAGCACAACGCAATAAAAGCTATCACATCGCAACATCAGCACAGGATTGACGGACAGCTTGCAAAGCAAGCGTAAATGAACCAGCAAGCATAAGTGGATTGCAGCGTACTGGCAACTGCTACCATCCCTCTTGCATAATATAATATAATATAATATAATATATTATATTATATTATATATTATATTATATTATATTATATTATAATATAATATAATATAATATGTTAACTATAATTCTGTGTCAAGCTGATTTCATGACACAAATACCTTTGAAACTGGTTAACTAATTTGTTAATTAATGATCTATTTTAGCAAGGTACAGCAATGACTAAAAATTAGCGTCATTCCTTAGAACACACATTTAGAACTGGGAGTCACTTTTTAGAAGGAGAGTCTGTCAGGACCCACCAGAAGTGATGTCATGGCCAGAAGTGATATCATCAAACAGGAAAATTTTTAACAATCCTAGGCTGCAATCCTACCCATGCTTACCCAGGAGAAAGTTCCATTGACTATCATTTTTTAAAGAACATACATACTCTGTTTCCCCGAAAATAAGACCTACCCTGAAAATAAGACCTAGTTGTGATCAGGGCTGGGATGGGGGGGCGGAAGGGGTCCTCAGGCAGGGGCGGGTGGACAAAGGGACTGGAAATGCTGCACTCCCGTGCGCGCCACCTAGAAAGCGCCTGCTGTGCTACCTTGGGCAGAAGATGCTGAGGAGGAGCTGAGGTGGGAAGCAGCAAGAGAGGCAACCCTGCCTACTGGGCTCTGAGGTTCTCCACACTTTCCAGGGAATAAGTCCCATTTACTATAAAGGGACTGATTTCTGAGTAGGCAGGCATGCAGGCAGGCATCCTCCTGGGCGCTCCATCTCAGGAGAAAGGGACTTTTGTCCCCTTCTCCTGGGTAAGGGAAGTAGCCCTGCAATGGGGCTACTTGATTCACCGCCGAGTGAGGGAAGAGCATTCATGTAGGGTGCTGAGCCCTGCACAAATGCTCTGGATCCGGTGGAGTGGAGCTCCACCAGACCCGCTTCCCTCCCTCTTCACTCCCTCCCCCCGGCACGCCCCCTCCCCATCTCCCGCTCCCTGGAACACCTTCTCCCGCCACCCTGCTTACCTTACTGTGACTCAGCGGTCGCAACAGAGGCCTGGCACCTACTGGCAATAGCCCAGCACCGAGCTAGCACGGGTGCTGGCCCGGTGGTAAGCCTTGCCAACGTGCCTTATGGCAAGTTTGCAACACTGCGCGCCAGCAGTAAGCCAGCGCGTCTATCCCAGGACCGGGCTCTTATGCTCCTTATGCCCAATGGTCTACTGTCTATATCAGTGTTCCTTAATGTGTTCTCCTTAGAGCCCTGAAGCTCCCCAAGATCATAGTTAGAAGTGGAATGGGCTCCAAAAAGTTTGATAACTGCTGGACTATATTAATCAACCAAAGGGAGGGGGGCAGAGAAGTACAGTTCTAAAGGAGGAATATATATACCAGAAAATGTAAGTCACTGGGAACTTTTGATTACCTGCATACATACCTGACCCAGTAACAAGCAAGCCTTTGAAAGATAACAAGATAACATCTTTCTCAAAAGGCTTAAAATCAATATTGACAAACTCAGCACAGCAATTGCACTGATAAGGTGAAGATCATCCCTCCTCTGTTTCAGGAGGGATCAGGTGGATTATTAGACAAAGGGGAGGAGGTGCACCATTGCCACTAATTCGATCTGTAACCTCTTTTTCCAAACCAGTGTGACCAATTTCAAAATGGCTTCTTTCCTGTATAGAACGGCTGCTAACTGGGTAAGAGGCACTTGTTAAGTGGGTGCTCTTCTTTTATTTAGCAGGGGAAGAGTAACTGGCACTCCTCACCTCAGCAGTGTCTTTTCTAGTGGCTGCCTGCTGGTGTTCTTTTGCATCTTTTTAGATTGTGAGTCCTTTTGGGACAGGGAGCCATTTGTTTGATTTTCTCTGTAAACCGCTTTGTGAACTTTCCATTAAAAAGCAGTATATAAATACTGTTGTTAATAATAATAATAATAATAATAATAATAAAGTCAGCAGCCTCAATTTGATAATTCAAATGGAAAAAGGGGATAAATGAGAAGAATTTCAACTTGCAATTAAAAAAAAAATCACACACACACACACACCCCCAGCAGTTGCCTTTGAGTGGAACAATTCCAGTTAATCTAAACACGAAAAGAACATAATGGCATGTGTTCAGCTATTCTAATAGAGCTAATTTACAACTGAAGGAAGTCCTCACTTAAAAGGCTACACTCCCTCCTTTGTTACAATTAAAAGCAATTGCTATAGTCTGTATTCAAACTGTCAGTAATAATAAAAGACTTTTTGCTATAAACATCCATTTCCTTTTGTTTCCACAGACCTCTCTAATCACCTCTATTCTCTGGCCTAATTCACAGCTACATTTTGACTTTTTCAGGTAGTGCAACTTCAGGGACAGAATCCTGGCACCAAAGAAACTGTCAGTTTGTCACTTCTTCGGTGACAACACACAGGCCATTTAGCAGGAGAGTAAGCTAGTTTGTTTCATGGAGCGACAGGGCTGGTCAGCTCAATTGGTTACAATGGTAACTCAGATCCTTTAAACATTTAGCAACATTAAATGAAATCTTCATTTCAAAAGAAAAAAATTTGCTCCAAAGATTGCCATTTTTAGGCCTTCACCAGAACGCACAGAAACAGCAAAACTACTCTTGAACAGTGGCATAGCTAGAGGGGGTGCAAGGCACTACGTTTTGTAGGGAGCCTCACCGCAATGTACAAAGGGCCCATCGCCTGGAAAGGGGAGGGGGGCCCTTTGCAAGCTGCGGTGAGGCTCCCTGCAAAACATAGTGCTTTGCACCCTCTCTAGCTATGCCACTGCTCTGAAATGAGGATGCTCCCTATCCTACCAAGCAATAAGAAGAATGTTACCAGATGCCAATGTTGCTCATGTAGTTCACTTTTAGGCCTTTAAAGAACAACCAATTGTTACCAAGAAAACAACACAGAGAAGACAGCATTTTCCTTTGAGTTATATCTTCTTACGGAAGCCCTGCTAATCCCAACAGTATTGTACTCCACGGCACTGATACATTACTGCGCTAATCAGGGCCAGTCTAGCAATGAAAGAACCTGAAGTCATCAAGCTGGATAAAAGATTGCAGAGAGGTCACTATTCTCTTGTTGCTGGGCTGCATCTCTGTGTGCCTTGAGAAGAACAGCTAAGAGAGAAGTACTACTCTGACTTTATGCTTCACATACCCAAGTAAGGACTTCTGACCCTACTGATGAAGAGAAAATTTATATGAGCTCTGTAGTAGATTTCCCTCAGCAACATGGTGTACGTTGGCTTGGGCGTTCAATCAACTGAGTGCCAGTCAGCTACATTCTTTACAAGATATCCTGAAGGCAGAATGCCTTCTAGTAGCACCAGGAGAAGAGGAAAAAAAAAAAATTAAGAGGAGGAGGGGAGATTGCAAAAAAATGGTTGGCAACCTTCAGTCTTGAAAGACTATGGTATAAGCCTACAGCACCCATTATTCCCAGGCAGTCTCCCATCCAAGTACTAACCAGGCCTGACCCTGCTTAGCTTCCGAGATCAGACGAGATTGGGCATGTTCAGGGTAACAGTTGCTATCATGTAATCTTTTTCACATGTGACCCAAGAGGAGGCTAACAAAATGGGGATCCATTTGTTTATTTGCTACATTTCTGTCCTGCCTTTGAAAAAAGCACTTAAAAGACAGGATCTACAATAGGACCTCCTTGTCCACGGGGGTTTGGTTCCACAGATGCTGGGGTCTACTCCCGAAGCTCATGTAATTACTTGCCTGAAGCATCTAGAGCAGGAGTGCTCACACTTTTTTGGCTCGAGAGCTACTTTGAAACCCAGCAAGGCCCGGAGATCTACCAGAGTTTTTTTACAATGTTCACGCCATCGTAACATATAACATTTATGTGTACAATGTATGTTGGTGTACCTTGCATAACCGCATGAGCCAATATTGCACAACACAACATAATTAACTATAAACATTTTTTGTAATTACTTGAGTTTACTTTGATGACTTGCACTGAAGTGAATCAGCCAAGGATGCATAGTGCGGACAGTAGCACACTTCCAAATGTTCATCAGTTATGGTGGAACGGTACTTGGACTTAAAGGTCTTCATGTAGGAAAAGGCTGACTCACATAAATAAGTGGAGCCCTTCCTGCCTCAGGTGCTCTTATATCCCTGAGGGCCCTATTGCCTTCAAGTGGCTGCAGCTGTGCAGCACACTCTGCTGGATGCTCAGGCCTTACCCTTAAAGGGGCCACTGCTGACACCACATCTACCTCCTCACCAGATCTTCCTCCATTCCAGTACGGGGGGGGGGGAGCAGATCTCTATACAGACCAGTGCAAAAACAAGGGAAAGGTGTGGGGGAGGGAAGATCTCTATATAGACATCACAGCAAGACCAGTGCAAAACCCCTTGCACACAGAACCAACAGATGGAAGTTGGGGGGGGGCAGATCTCCATACATACCAGTGCAATAACAGGGGAAAGGTAAGTCAGCCCCAGTAGAGTCAACGGGACTCACTCCCAGGGATGCGTGGGCAGGAGAGAAGCCTGCCAGCGGCTCCTCTCCAGGTCTACTCATGAGTCAGCCCCAGTAGAGTCAACGGGGCTCACTCCCAGGGATGCATGGACGGGAGAGAAGCCTGCAATCGACTCATTTTGCCTCGCAATCGACCGGTCGATTGCGATCGACGTATTGAGCACCCCTGATCTAGAGGCCTCTCCTAGGTCACACCAGGCTGGCAACCTACCCGAGTGGCGACCTCAGAATGGTCTCTTGAAGCTACTTTCAAACAAATCAGGAGTTGTCTGAAAGCCAGAGGAGCTTTCAGAGGCTTCTGCAGGTAATTCTGAGGCAAACTGAGGCCAACAGAGTGGGTTGCTGACCCAGTGCAATGCAGGAGACACCTCCAGAAGCTTCAGGTAAGTAACTGCAGGGAGCCTCTGGAGGCACCCATGTAGATCCCCTGTATTCTTGGATAGTTAAATCCATGGATACAAGAATCGTGGATGAATCAACTGTATTCCATTTCATCTTCACAACAACCTTGCAAGGAAGGTTAGGATGTCCACATGTAAGTGGCACAAAGTTATCTAGTGAGCCTTATGACTGAGCAGGGTATCTCCAGTCCAGGTCCAACACCCTATCCACCATTCCACCACATTGGTCTATTTGCCAAGTTGGACTACTTACTCATCTGGCCCAGTTTTTCCTTCTCCAGTGTTTTTCAAATTTTTTGAATTGCGGACCCACCTGAACATACATACTGTACCTTGTGCCCTCAACACCTTGTACAGGTTACCTTGTGCCCTGTACCTTGTGAACACAACATCAATATCTTGCTTCAGTTAATGATGTGGAGATTTTCATGCCTAGATGCACAGCACCTTAAGGATCTGTGGACTGAAATAGTTATCCAATACTAGCACAGGAGAATCGAACAAAATGCATCTCATTGCATAAGGGAAACTACGTACAAGGAACTATTATTAAAGCAAATGCACTTTCTTCCCAAATCAGGCTGAAGTGAGGGGACTAGGAAGGCACTTTCCCGCAAATTCAAGGTAGATCAATTAACAGACAAGAGGGCATTCACCTTTCTCGTCTTGACTAGTGGGGAGCTGTATGGCTCCATTAGTCTTAGGATCCTATCCCTCTCCCTTGAACTCACTCTCCCATTGGGTGTCTTGCATCCCCCTCAGAGAGGCTCACTTTGGTACAGGATCTCTGCACTCTGTCAGCGGTGCTCCAAGGTTATGGGCATAGAACTGTGCCAATGGTTGAACCTGAGATCTTGTGAAAGCAAAGCATATACTCCACCACTCCTTCCTGAATCACCTCTGATCTATGGCTCCTCCTCATTGTTAAAACATAGGGCTGCTTTCACAGAGAGAGTTTGTACACTCCTGGTTCAATCATCAGTGCTTAAAACAAAAAACAGAGCAGGCACATATCTCTTTCAAGAAAAGCACACTATGAACCTGGTTATAAGTACTGCATGACTCAAAGGGCATATAAACATCAGAGAACATCAGGCCACTATGGGTGTATGCCCAAGATGCATATTTAACCCCCTTCCAATCCTTTGTGCAAAGGTACCCTACTACAAACAATATATCAGGCTGTCTCATTTGCATGTGCACTTGTAATCATCTTGATGGACTAATGGTCCCACCAACTTTCTGACACCATTCACTTCTGATGAACTTAAATGGGAGAACAGTGTTAGATTTTACATCTTTCCTTCAAATATTTTCTTGACTTGCCAACAATCATTTTTTGCATTCCTTGCCAGAGGTTATATATACATTCTTCCTGTTTGCTCTCAAGTTCTATTCACTTAAGGGATGTCCTTTTCGTTTTAAAAGAGCATTTTTTTAAAAGTTCCCTGTTTAGCCAAGTATTCATTTTGGGGGAGTTCTTAATTTGAATTATGCATTTATGCTGTGCCTCTGAGGAACATTTTTACAGCTTCTACATCTCTTGCAAATGGTTCTGTTTCATAACTGCCCCTTTTAATTGCCTCTAATTAGCATCTTCATTCAGGAATTGTAGTTCTTGAAGTTTTATATTACTGTGGTGACTATTTCATTTTTCAGTACTTGCTTTTTTAGAAAAACATAATTACATTTGTAGCAGCTCTCACTGTGCTCCATTTAGGGGGGGAAAGTCAATGATAGCCTCTCTTCATGTAGTTTTCAATGCTAATACTTCAAAGGACTAGCTACTTAAGGATGACACAGAGACCACTTTTGAATACCACAAAGGTGACATTTGTACAATTGATATAAGAAAAAACTGAGATCTCCCACTAACATTATGCTTCCTGCATTTGTAACCTCAAATGCTTTACATTAGCCCTTTGCTCTGATGAAATTGCCATCCTTTGATCTGCAAAGAACCTATATTACATTATCAGATTGTTGCATTCCTCCTTGCTTCCTGTTGTCTGCCCTTGTTTTTTCAGACCTGATTTTGTGACCATTTCTTTTTCTCATTCCAAAGTGCAACTGCAAGACCAGCCTGTCTACTGTGGACAGACTAAGGGCCCAATCCTATCCAACTTTCCAACGCTGAAGCAGCCACAACACAGCCCCAAAGTAAGGGAAGAAACATTCCACCCTTACCTTGAGGAGGTCTCCGTGACTGCCCCACCACCACAGGATGCCGTGAACACCCTATGGCTCGACTGCATCCGCACTAGAAAGTTGGATAGGCTTGGGCCCAAAGTGTAATTAAGGGCATAATCCTAATGATTGGTTGGGCCATAAAGTACGTTTACACCTCCTCAGGAGTCAGCTGGGCTGGCACAGGGACGTGTGCTGGCCCAAGGAGACTGCATCCAGCCTCTGCACTGATGCAGGGAGGAAAGATTGTGTTGGCCAAGCTTGGGTGGGCAGGGAGGAGGCAGGAGGGAGGTGTTCCGGGGAGGGGGAGGGTGGGCAGGTGTTCCAGGGGCCGGGCAGGCAGGGAGCAAGAGGCGGGGCTGGGACCAGGCAGTTATACCGAATCCCAACCCTGTTCCTCAAGTAGCACAGAGCAGCTCCAAGCCACTTCATTCTCCTAGGACCTGCGTCACCTACTGATGTGGCGCAGGTCGAAGGAGACCCATTGGGGCTGCAGTGGCTTATCCGGGGTAAGGGGAAGAGTTTTTTCTTGCCTCCGACTGAGACAGTTCTGGTCCCAATCTTGCGCTGGATACAGCACAGGCCTCTTGGTCTCACTGTTCCAGCGCAAGATAGGATCACGCTCCACGGAACTTAAGGGGAACTGATCCTTTCAACGGAAAGCTTCTGTTTGCAGGTTCAGCCATTTTGTTTGTTTGTTTTTCTTTCCAGAATCAACATAACTGGGCAACTAGTACTCAATTGCCCCTTAATGGGCCCCTATACAGTCAGCATTTGTTGCCCTGGTGTATGAGCACCTTCACTCACATCTGTGATAAAGTGTTGGGAGGGGTTCCACCATTTTTTCTTTTTGTTTTATGATGACGTAATCCTAGTTTGCCATAATAGAAAAAAGGGGGAAACAGAAATTTGTTTCTATGCAGAAGATGAAAAAAATAAAGGGCAATTAAAGAGCAATTCAGCACTAACCTTCCCCCCCCCCCGTTACACTGACCTTAATAAAACCAACAGAAACCTTTCAATTAGCATTGGAAATTACCTTTGCTGAATGGCACTGACTTTTGATTAGCTATTATACAGAAGGATCTTAGCCATGGACAAAACCATTGCTGGAAAGTGTAGCAGTGTATTATAAGTAGTACGTGGAACTGACATCTTTATTCCATTTCCATCTAATTACAGAAAAGCAATGCCTCAAGAGAGCTAAAGGCTCCCAGTATGAAAGCAATACTACGAAGTTCCCATAATATGCTAGACTCCATTCCACAATCATGACCAACTATAGTACAGCTATATTATTACATTTTCTCTATTTAGGAACTGCATTCCACTTCAAGGTTCTTGTTACAGGTCATTCTGATGAATACATTCTTCCTGGGTCATTTCGAGCAATGTTTATTTCTGCACCTGAATTGACCATCTCCGAGGATGTGAACCACGAGATCACTACTGGTGATCTCAGCAGCATTCCATGCTTGAGAACATTAGGAACGGCATTGAGAACAAGACAGCTAATATTGTAATGCCATTGTACAAATCGATGGCAAGGCCACACCTGGAGTATTGTGTCCAGTTCTGGTCGCCGCATCTCAAAAAGGATATAGTGGAGATGGAAAAGGTGCAAAAGAGAGCAACCAAAATGGTTACTGGGCTGGGGCACCTTCCCTATGATAAAAGGCTACAACGTTTGGGCCTCTTCAGTCTAGAAAAGAGGCGCCTGAGGGGTGGCATGATTGAGACATACAAAATCATGCCAGGGATGGATAGAGAGATGCTCTTTTCCCTCTCACGTAACGCCAAAATCAGGGGACATCCACGAAAGTTGAGTATAGGGAGAGTTAGGAAAGACAGAAGAAAATATTGCTTTACCCAGCGTGCAACTGGAATTCCTTGCCACAGGATGTAGTGATGGCATCTTGCCTGGATACCTTTAAGAGGGGATTGGACAGATTTCTGCAGCAAAAGTTCATTATGGGTTACAAATCATAGTAGGTATGTGTAAGCTCTTGGTTTTAGAGGCAAGCTGCCTCTGATTGCCAGATGCAGGAGAGGGCACCAGGTTGTGTCTGTTGTCTTGTGTGCTACCTGGGGCATTTGGTGGGCCACTGTGAAATACAGGAAGTTGGATTAGATGGGCCTTTGGCCTGATCCAGCGGGGCTCTTCTTATGTTCTTATGTTTTTATCCATGGTCTCAGAGGATGGAAAATGGTGCCTACAAGGCTATGGAAGCTGATCAAGCAAGTAACTATGATCTGTTGGTTCACATATTCTGTTGGCTCACATGGCTATGATCACAAGGGCTGGTCAAAAAGCACGCATACAAGTGGAAGGTGTATCCTACCCTGTCGTATGTCTTATGAGGAAGATGGAGACAATTTAGCACCACACACTTGAGACCAAATAGACATTTCTTGATTGCACCGCATCTATAATAATACAGCATAAATATGATACCTACCTCTGGCATATTGGAAAAAAAAAAAACTGCCAGTCCCTTACATCAGTTAATTTGAGAATCACTGCTAGAGCATAGGAATGATAACAGAGTAATAGAATGTTAAGAGTTGGAAGGTAACTTGAAGATCACCTAGTACAGTGGTTCCCAAACGTTTTAGCACCGGGACCCATTTTTTAAAAACGACATTCTATCAGGACCCACCTAGGTTTACCAGACTTTTAAAAGAGGAGATCTAGAAAGAAATAATATTTATTTATTTATAAGTAATAATAACCAGAAAAAATACCATATGCTTGCAAACTGTAAGGAATTGAGCTCTTTGCATGGTAATTAGCAGCTATCTGATTTTTGAATAGCCTCAGGGCTTGAGGCAGTTAGGTTCCATCACCCTTTGGCAACCCACCAAAAATCAGGTTGCGACCCAGCAGTGGGTCCCGGCCCACAATTTGGGAAACACTGATCTAGTGCACACCTCTCCACAACACCAGCTACAACACCCCTAACAAGCAGCTGTCCAGCCTCTGCTTCAAAGCCTCCAATGCGAGAGACCCCACAACTGCACAAGGAGACTGTTCCTCTACTAGACAGCTCTTACAGTTAAGAAATTCTTCCTCATGCCTGTAGTTTCACCCCATGGGTTCTAGTCATTCTCTCAAGAGCTACACAGCTCAATCCCAATCTGAGCTAACACTGGCACTACCTTGTGCATACATGCTGTAAAGCATGTCTGCAATGAATTATGAGCAACGAGCACTACAAGGAAGGCCCATGGAGCTACCAGGACTGGCAAATGCAGTGCTGAGTAGTGCAAGGGAAGGGGGAGGATGGAACAGAGGAAGAGGGGTTTTTTTCGTGGTGGACGGAGGGTGGTTCAAGCCCGGGAGGTGGTGGAAAAGGTGAAGGAGGCCCCTGACACATTTGAATCCCCATCCCAGGTCTGAAAGCCATACATGAAGCTACTTGGACTTGTGACAGTGATTTTGCTGGTGCAGATCTAAGTAGCCCCATTGAGCAGTCTAGGGCCCAACACAGGAAAGGGAACAAATATTCCCTTACTCCGAGGAGACCTCCAACCTGCTGTATTTCAGCACTGGTCACAGTGTGAGCCATGCAACCCCACTGCATCAACACTGAGTAGGATTGGACTAACAGAGAACAAGTTCCCCCCTTCTTCTAAGTGATGGCCCTTCAAATACATGAAGATGGCTTCTCATACTTCCCCTTAGTCTTCTCCTAGCTAAATATACCAAGCTCCTTTATCTGTTCCTAATAGACTTGGTTTCCAGACCCCTTGCCCTTCCATCTTTGTTCCCATCCTCTAAAGCAATTCCAGCTTAAGAAACGGATTGTCGTCTTGGTCTCAAGTGCTGAGGGCATCAAGATTAAAATATTTGGGGTCAGTCTGTCATGCAGAAATGAAGAAAAGAACCAAACCAAAATTCTGACATAAAAACTTCATAGATTCATTTTCACACTTTCCAGTTTCAAACTAGGCTTCTGTTACAAATGCTTTAATTATCTTGCGTTAATCAGATCCCAAGGCATCATGAGGTAAGTTAGTAATAGTGGAGGTCTATTACTTCTTTTGTGTATAATTATTTCATGACAACTCTGCCTCAGGGTTACCTAAGTTAGGGAAGATTTAATTTGCTTTCCTCTCCTCCCCCACACCAAACCCACTTTGAAATTAAATACATCTCTGACCTATTTTACACAATTCTTGCTTTAAAGTGGAATGTGATACTTGCCTCTTTTCTTTAGAGAAAATACCAAGACGACTAATCTCTTCTATTGTGACATTACCATACAACACTTGGAGGATTTTATTTTATTTTTTAAGATGACAGACTGGATGCCAATATGGATACGTTCAATATTTTATTTAGGCAGGATTATTGTTAGCTATAGTGTGAAAAGCTGAGAAAATCTGTTACTAAAAGTCCAAGAATGAATACAGATTCACTCCGATGTGGCACACTTCCATCCATGTAGCCATTTCTTCTTCCTGCTTATGTGTTGAATGTATATGTCGTCAACAACAATTGTAAATGGCAAACAAGTGTACAACACACTGATCATTAACCTGCCAAGGGCTGCAACAGCAAATATAAGTAAGCTTTGCATACACCAGCCAGCTGTTTCTGTTTAATGTTTAGCGCCAGTCAATTCTATTTGCCAGTTTGCCACGTGGGGCGGAGGAAACCTAAAGCATATTGAAACAAGTTCAAGAAGCGATGATGTGAACTGACCTTGAGTGACAGTCTCTCTCTTACTCACCTCTCACTCGTATTCCAAGAGAGTGTTTACGATCCACTCTTTCAATATCACTTTGTTCTTACCAGACTTTTCTGATCCCTTCAATATTCCTTACAAAATCGGAGTTAAAAGTACTAAGGGTGCAAGCCTTACCTCCGCTGGTATAGGCAGGCTGACTGGCCTGTGCTGTATCCAGCACCTATTTGGTGCACGCTGGGGCGCAACTCAGAGTAAGGGGATTTACTTCCCTTTACTCTGAGAAAAGTTCCAGGCAGCCTTATGGGGCTACTCAGATCTGTGCCTGCAGTTTCACGGATGTAAATCTGAGTGGCCCAAGTAACACTGCTCAGGTCGGGGACAGGGGGTTGGGAACTGGCCTGCCCCACCACAGCCGGTCCCATCCCCCTCCAGGCCCAATCTGCCCCCCCAGGCCACCCTGCCCCACAAAAGAACACCCCCTTCCCCAGCCCTGTTCTTCCCTCCTCCCACGCTTTCCCACTGCCTGTGCTGGTCTGCTTGGCATAGCCACTCTGCCCACATCCTAGCTACCCATGCCTCTCCTAGATGTGATCTTAACAAACTCTGCAGCAATGCACTCAACTGCAGACAACAATCCCCAAACAAATAAAATCTTCATTCCATTAGCACCCTAAAATCAAATATTTATTAACAGCATTCCCCCCAAGGATAATCTTTAAGGTGCGACAAAACTATTGTTTTTGCTCCAACAGACTAAGTCGGCTCTCCCTCTGGAAATTCTATAGCCGAGTAACCCTCCAGCAGAGCAGTGGAAAAACATAACATACTGAATGCCATGCACCTCTGATGGAACTCTCCAAATTAAAATTGCAACCACATAGCAAAGGAACTGCTGCCACAGAGACCATTTATTTTTATTGATTCTGCTGGAGCAGTGCCAGGCAATTTTTAATTCAAAGTCATTAGGGAAAAACAAATAAATTCTACTGCTTACGCATCAACTCCTTCTCTCTTTGCTTTAAAGATATGCATTAATAAACCTCCAGGAGACTCAGTACAATATAATACAATAGGATTAAGAAGAACTAAAAGGCAGAAAATAATTGCCATGATTTTACTTAGAACTATGAAGACACAATAGACAGTACACCACCATCCCATGTTCCTGTCATAGTGTGGGAGCCTCTGCAGCATGGGTTCTTCCAACACCAATGTCAGAGGTTTTGAGTAACATGGGAGGAACCACAGGTGTGACTCTTCCCCCATGCCAGCATTTTCACTTTTCAGAATCTGAGGCAATGTTGGTATCTGGAGGAGCTATAGTCCTTAGACCAGTTGTTCCCAAATGGGAACAACTAGTGGGACCTACTAGTGGGTCATAACCCAATTTTGGGTGGGATGCAAAACTCACAAGGCAGATTAGGCTGTTTGCATAAATGGTTAAACAAGCTGCTACTTGGGGACATGGAACACTGCCACCCAATCACCATTATGGTCGCATCCCTTGGCATTCATAAATCAGGCAGCCTTGGTCCGAGGGGAACACAATGCCACCAGAATGGTCCCAGTTTGATGAACATGGAGCTCAACAAACACTCATAAGTACAGCCCCACTGGATAAGGCCATAGGCCCATCTAGTCCAGCTTCCTGTATCCCACACTGGCCCCACCAAATGCGCCAGGGAGCCCACAAGACAATACGAGACCTGCAGCCTGGTGCCCTCCCATACATCGGGCATTCTGCCATAGCCCATTTCTAAAGTCAGGAGGTTGTACATACACATCATGGCTTGTAAACCATGATGGATTTTTTTCTTCAGAAATCTGTCCAATCCCCTTTTAAAAGCATTAAGGCCAGATGCCATCACCACATCCTGTGGTAAGGAGTTCCACAGACCAACTACACACTGAGTAAAGAAATAAAAGAGGGCTCCAGAAGTTTGCCCCCCCCCCCCATTATAAGAAGGATAACACCGGAGGCCGGAGTGGCTGGTAAAGCAAAACACTTTTTTTTAGGGCTTGTAAAGCTAGGCGGTCTCAACAGAGTGTCATTTTAAAAACTGCATCCCAGTGCTAAAAAGTTTAGGAACCACTACCTGAGACGAAGGCTTCTGGTGTTACTCCCACAGAACGGTAGCGTGACCCAGTGCAACAACACTTACACTGCCAAGGGAATTTGCATAACTTGCTACAAACCATGTTTCCAAATAACTGCCATAACCGTCTCCCTTTTTTTTTTCTTTTTGCTATTTTCTCTATTGTTTTTGTAATGAACTTTGATGGTATGAAGGAAATATCTACCATATTCACAAAGAAACCCTTCAGTGTGCCATCATAATATATGTTCAGTTAATCCACAACACACAAAAGATGTCAGTTTAATCTACTATAAAGTCAACAGCAAACTGAATTCAGCGATTTAAGTTATCTACTGGAACACCCTGTTTACTGTTGCTCTGGGGCAGGGGTGCCCAAACCCTGGCCCAATGGGTGTTGCAGTGTATGCCCAATGGGTAAACAACCCAATGGGTGTTGCAGTGTATGCCCCATACCCATGTGGAATTTACAGGCTGGATAGGACAAGGGTAGGCCCTGATGTCTTGGCCTGGATGAAAGCACTGGAATGCCACAATTTGAGTGCAAGTGTAAAGCATATCATGAGGTGTACAAGTGACCAATGAAAAGGACATTATGGACAAATGCCAAGTGACAATGCAAGTGAATGTATTCCTATTGCATCATGAGATTGGCCGATGCAATACCTTGCAATACACAGTCACAAGATTATGAAGTAACCTATCTCCCATTGGCCAGCATTAGTATAAATGCAGGGCTTGGATAGCCTGCAGTGTGGGAGTTGTTATTAGGAGTGTGGCGTGAATGTCTGTCTACCAAGAACAAGTAAATACAGCAACATTGGAGCATCATTGAGCTATACCAGAAGTTTGAGAACACACACACACACACACACACACTTCAGACTTTTAATCTTAATGTGCAAACACAGCACTGTTCACCCAGTGGTACAAGAACAGCCACAGGTACTTCTCATGATGGCAAGTGGTATTTGACCACATAGATGACTTTACATGTGTGCGAAATGCCACCACTTCCTCAGGGACCAGACAGCCTGCCCTCTGCACAGATACAACACTGTGGCTGAGGCAGCACTGTGGCAGCAGTAAGGTGCAGCAGCCCAGATAACCCCTTCAGAAGAAGCTCAGGCCAGGCAAGAAAAGTAAAGAATGCCACAGGAACAATTGTGAGGTGAGCTGCCCACAGCAGCCATTCCTGAAGGCAGCAGTATTAGCAAAAGTTGTACACACACAAGTAGCCCTTATAGAAACAGGCTGAAGAACCCTGTGCCACAGTAGGGCTGCAGTGGTGGAACCAGAGGAGATCACACTCAAGCCTAGCCTGGAATCGTTGCTGGGGTAGATACTTAGGTCACTGCTCCCTGCTCCAGAATCAGTCTCAAAACACAAAAGAAAACATTATGAAAGCTCTCATTTTAAAATTACAAAAGGTATAGAATGGACTGGTTTAGAGTGCAGTTCAGTCTGCTGTTCGTGAAACCTTGTCCCAATCATACTCGCACTCATACAGTCTCAAGTGTACTTGGCGTGCTGATGGAGTCCTTTGTCTTTGGGTTGAGGGTTATCTTCTTTCTTTCTGCATATCTGTCTTCATTTCTTCTTGGCTCAGCTTCTAACCTTCTTTGTCAGACCTTTGCTGTCTGTCAGCTTGCATCACTCCCTTGTTATCCTCCTCCTCTTTGCTAGTCCAGAGTTATCATTTCTTTCTTTGGCACCATTCAATGGCTTTATCTTGGGACATATCTTGTATCATCTCATTTGTTCCTGTCCAAATTGTTTATGCCACAAGGATGTTTATAGCACTGGATCAGTGCAAACTAGTTCAGTGCTAAGTTCCCAAACTTTTTAGAGTCCCTGAAGGCTGCTGCCTGATTTATAAATGCCAAGGGCTGTGCTATACTGGTGACTGGGCAGCAGTCCTACCCCACAAGTAGCAGCTTGTTTAACAATTGATAAACATAGCCTCATCTGCCCTGTCAGTTTCACAACCCAACAAAAATTAGGTCATGGTCTCGAACCCATAGTTTGGGAACTGCTGCACTAGATAACACTGGATGTTCATTGTCCACCAATGCTCAGGTCTTTCCTATGTTCATCTATGAGCTATTCAAAAACAAAAACCTCAAATGACCTATAATACCTATATCAACATATATTAAATATATGCTTTACACACACACACACACACACACACACACACACACACACACACACACACGTATATATTTGATGTAACTGACAAATCTTTATATTTAAAAGATTTGTCAGTTACGTCCACCTAAGCATCAAAGTTGTCTCAATCAATATTTTTGTAGATTAATAAAAATAATGGTTACTGGAATTTTATCAATGCAATTTTTTAAAAGGCAAAGATTGCATTTTGTGGTATAAGAACAACAAACGTCTTCACATTCCAAACCCTTAGCAAACAAATGAGGTCAAATTAAGAAAATACATAAATGCAAACAAGACTAAGATGAAATGACTTAATATAGATCTATTCCACTTTTTGTCTGCCTGGTGATTTCTTTTTAACAGATGTGCACTGATATCATTTTAACAACTGTAGAGGTATTCCCATGCATATGAAGTAGAGAAGAAGAGAGAGCAGGTTGGGGCAGGAGGTCTTCCAAAATTAAAGAGGATTTATTTTCTTCTTTGAGCTTCTCCACACACATTACAGGTACACATTCTAAACTACTTTGGTATACCTGCTCCTGCTTTTAAGCAAAGTGATATAACAATGCTGGGTAGTTATGGCTGGTTTCTTAAAATTGCTCTGATATTAAGTCACAACACTGTTGCCCTCCAATAGATCTGCAGACAGTCAATAGCTCTCAGACACTAGACTAGCAACACTCCACTTCTCTACATAGCTTTTTGAAAGCCTCCCAGCTGGAAGGGGTTTTAAGAGCTTCGTGTTTTGTTGAAGTAGAAGCTCAGAAAACATACAAGAAAGCACATCATATTAAGTATAAAGTACCTTACCCTTGAGCTCTCATTCATTGTCTGCACCAAGGTTAAACTAGATGATACAGCTATTTGCCCTGGGAGGACACCAATGGGATCCTATACTCTAAGGCTGGGGTATCAAACATAAGGCCCGGGGGCCAGATGCAGTCCCTAGAAGCTTTTTATCTGGCCCTCAGGCTCTCAGTTGCTAAGCAGTACTGCAGTGTCACTGCTGAAAGGGCAGCCCACATCTTGGAATATGATAAAGATTTGTGTATTTTCTCTTCTGTCATTTGCAGCTAATGAGTTGCTAAGTGAAAAAATAAGTTTTGTTATGACCTGTTTAATGACATCACTTCCTGCATAAAGACATCACTTCCGGCTCTCAGTCAGCATCATGAATGCTATTTGGCCCTCTGTATGAAATGAGTTTGACACCCCTGCTCTAAGGCGTAAGAATGGCAACATACTGGCTCACCTGAAGAATGAGAGGCACATCATTTCTGTTACTGCCATGCTGTCACATCCAATAAAGTTCTTACTTACATCATACCTTTACTGGATCTGACAGACAACTTGGCAGTAATATGATGCTCTATCATTATCAGGTACTCCTAATAACACAGAGCACCTCTCCTCTAAGATTTGTTTCTTCAGACAAATGTGGAGCATGTGGCGGGCTTAAGGCATGTTGCAAGGATGGACATTCTCCATTTGTGGTTCATTTGAAGAGGATTACGACCTCAGCTGTATGCCAAATTAAATTTATAATGAGCCGTGGAACTCCCTTCTGATAGAAACTCACCTCGGTCCCTTATCAATGCAGTTTAGACACTATATCAAAACTCTGTTACTTCACAGGGCTTTGGGAATTACAGATGATCATCTGCCCCTTGGCTCTTGCTGGTTTTGATGCATTGCACAGTGCTGCTGGTTTCACGATACCGCTGCTTGATTACGTTTCTAATTGCACATTGCTTTCACATGGTTATCAAGCTACTGGTGGATCCTGATGGATGGAAAAGTCGGATATAAATATTTCAAACAAAATACATAAATATTTTATCCTTTTGAGTATCTGCATTCGGTTCTTCAAAAAAGAACCATTCAGTTTTCAAATGATATTTAACTTGCCCAGTTTGGATAAAATTTTGCGATATACTTCTGGCCCTGCATCAAAACTTCAAAGCACATTATGGAAGTACTTTTTTTGGATCAAGTCACGAGTGCCCCATTCCTTGACAGTTTCAAACCACCAAAAACAAGTAGAAGTGGAGTTTGCGGTGACTCAGGGTGAACCTAGACCAGTTTCCTCATCATATTTTCATGAGAGCTAACTCAACAGTGGAGAAAGTCAGCAGGAATGGACAGACAGGAGGTAAACATTAACCAATTCAGAAGTTATTCCTCTCTACCATATTCATTTTCACATGGGAAAGAAGTGCATCAGCTAGCTATGCTTGCCAGCTACATCTCTTGGACATCCAAATGTTTAGCACTTGTCAGCAAAGAATGGCGCTAATCATGGGGAGGGCTCCTCTAAGATTCCAACTCCAAAGGATCAACTCTCTCTTTTTTCATGCACTCCCCTTCCAGACCAGAACTGAATGCTCATGCACCAACTAGATGTGGCAGATGGGCATGTTATTGTGGGTGAGGTGGCTAGCTAGCAAACTTCTGTTTCCACATCCACGCATTCAGTGAATATGTAGGAGAAACAGAGACTGGACAGGACTAATATGACATTTCAGCAAAATTTTAAAGCCTGGTTAATCACTGAGCATACAGGTCCAATATGGGAGAGTTCTAGAAAACACATGATCTACTTTCATCACTTTCTCATGTGAGGTGGTGGCATGGTCTACACCAGTGGTACTCAAGTGGTAGTCCGTGGACTGGTGCTAGTCCGCAAACCATTGGCTGCCAGTTCGCAACAGATTTCCAGAAATGTAAGAGACAATAGTAATACAGGTATCTCACTTTCTGATGGTTCATTTTTCAATGATGTACTCTTACAATTATACTTTCAATTATACTCTTTCAATTATACCTCCGCCTAAGGAGGTACGTGGGGCAGTGGCAAGAAATAGGGCCTTCTCAGTAGTGGCACCAACATTATGGAACTCCCTTCCCCTTGACTTGAGAATGGCTCCCTCTCTTGAGACTTTTCGGCAAGGCCTGAAGACCCTTCTGTTTAAACAAGCCTTCTGAGTTCATGGCCTTTTTAACATCTTTTTTACATCTTTTAGTATTTTTTACTGGCCTGATTCCTTACGATCTGCTGTTATATGTTCTTTTTTACCTGACTTTTTATCTGACTACTGTTTTTATGATATCTGTTAATGTGTTATTATGTTTTTATCTGCTTGCTAAATCATGTTTTAATGATTTTAACTGTTTTTAACTGTTGTAAGCCGCCCTGGGTCCCTTTGGGGAAAAGGGCGGGGTATAAATAAAGTAGTTATTATTGTATTGGCAACCTTCAGTCTCGAAAGACTATGGTATCGCGCTCTGAAAGGTGGTTCTGGCACAGCGTCTAGTGTGGCTGAAAAGGCCAATCCGGGAGTGACAATCCCTTCCACACCGGGAGCAAGTGCAGTCTGTCCCTGGTCTGTCTCCCTGGCTATGGGCCTTCCTTCTTTGCCTCTTAGCCTCAGACTGTTGGCAAAGTGTCTCTTCAAACTGGGAAAGGCCATGCTGCACAGCCTGCCTCCAAGCGGGCCGCTCAGAGGCCAGGGTTTCCCACTTGTTGAGGTCCATCCCTAAGGCCTTCAGATCCCTCTTGCAGATGTCCTTGTATCGCAGCTGTGGTCTACCTGTAGGGTGCTTTCCTTGCACGAGTTCTCCATAGAGGAGATCCTTTGGGATCCGGCCATCATCCATTCTCACGACATGACCGAGCCAACGCAGGCGTCTCTGTTTCAGCAGTGAATACATGCTAGGGATTCCAGCACGTTCCAGGACTGTGTTGTTTGGAACTTTGTCCTGCCAGGTGATGCCGAGGATGCGTCGGAGGCAGCGCATGTGGAAAGCGCTCAGTTTCCTCTCCTGTTGTGAGCGAAGAGTCCATGACTCGCTGCAGTACAGAAGTGTACTCAGGACGCAAGCTCTGTAGACCTGGATCTTGGTATGTTCCGTCAGCTTCTTGTTGGACCAGACTCTTTTTGTGAGTCTGGAAAACGTGGTAGCTGCTTTACCGATGCGCTTGTTTAGCTCGGTATCGAGAGAATGAGTGTCGGAGATCGTTGAGCCAAGGTACACAAAGTCATGGACAACCTCCAGTTCATGCTCAGAGATTGTAATGCAGGGAGGTGAGTCCACATCCTGAACCATGACCTGTGTTTTCTTCAGGCTGATTGTCAGTCCAAAATCTTGGCAGGCCATGCTAAAACGATCCATGAGCTGCTGGAGATCTTTGGCAGAGTGGGTAGTGACAGCTGCATCGTCGGCAAAGAGGAAGTCACGCAGACATTTCAGCTGGACTTTGGATTTTGCTCTCAGTCTGGAGAGGTTGAAGAGCTTTCCGTCTGATCTGGTCCGGAGATAGATGCCTTCTGTTGCAGTTCCAAAGGCCTGCTTCAGCAGGACAGCAAAGAAAATCCCAAACAAGGTTGGTGCAAGAACACAGCCCTGCTTCACTCCGCTTCGGATGTCAAAAGGGTCTGATGTGGAGCCATCGAAGACAACAGTGCCCTTCATGTCCTTGTGGAAAGATCTGATGATGCTGAGGAGCCTGGGTGGACATCCAATCTTGGGGAGAATCTTGAAGAGGCCGTCTCTGCTGACCAGGTCGAAAGCCTTTGTGAGATCTATGAAGGCTATAAAGAGTGGCTGTCGTTGTTCCCTGCATTTCTCCTGCAGTTGTCTAAGGGAGAATACCATATCAGTGGTGGACCTGTTGGCTCGGAATCCACACTGCGATTCTGGATAGACGCTCTCTGCAAGTACCTGGAGCCTCTTTACTACAACTCGGGCAAACAGCTTTCCTACAACGCTAAGGAGAGAGATGCCGCGGTAGTTGTTGCAGTCACCCCTGTCACCTTTGTTCTTGTACAGCGTGATGATGTTTGCATCCCTCATGTCTTGAGGTACTCCACCTTCTCTCCAGCAGAGACAGAGGATTTCATGCAGCTCAGTGACGATGATCTCTTTGCAGCATTTTAGGACTTCAGCAGGGATGCTGTCTTTTCCAGGTGCCTTGCCAAAGGCAAGGGAGTCCAGGGCCACGTGAAGTTCTTCTAGGGTTGGTTCACTGTCAAGCTCTTTCATCACAGGCAGGCACTCAATGTTGTTCAGTGCTTCTTCGGTGACTACATTTTCTGTGGAATATAGCTCAGAGTAGTGCTGCACCCAGCGTTCCATCTGCTGCGCCCGATCCTGGATGACCTCGCCTGTGGCAGACTTCAGAGGGGCAATTTTCCTCTGTGTTGGACCTAGGGCCTGCTTGATACCATCATACATCCCCTTGATGTTGCCCGTGTCAGCTGCTATCTGACAGTTATTATTATTATTATTATTATTATTACTTCATTCATTCAAAGCATGCTCAACTCTTTCTGATGTTTTAAATGTTAAAATTTCCCTCCTTCAGGTTGATTTGCATATGACATAGTAATTCAAACTGTTTTGGGATGTGTGTGAGTGTTAGTGTGAGAGAAAGAGAATGCCAACTTTAGCTCCGGGTGTATTCTCATGCCCAAAGTCATATTAATGAGAGTCCATTTGCAGAAATCTTTGTGTGATAGCGCAAAGGAATTCGCAAAATAAAAAAGGCATTTGCAGTTTGCTAGCCAAAAAAGCAATGGAAGCAACATCTGAAACTAAAAAAAACTTGGGTTCTGCTTTTCAACCATTTCCACTTTTCACCACTGCTACAGTCCCTAACCCAGTGGCTCTCAAACTGGGGCACTGCAACTCCCCAGCCAGAGAGCGCTGGTTGCTTCCCCCTTAAGGAGCGGGGGAGAAGGCAGCAACACTACCCAGGATCCCTAGGATCGTGTCGCCGCCTTCCCCCCACCCGGCTGTCTTTCCCGCTCTCACACACACCTCCCTGGAAGTTCGAGAACCGCTGCCCTAACCTAACAAATGAACAGGGGACGCCTGTAATATGGTACTGGTTCCTGGCACATTGGGGAAAAAGTTGCCTCTCTACCACATCATATACTATGAGAAGCACTAGTCTACACTACATTCAGTTACTCATAACTTAGTGTTCCTCCTTAGCATTCCACTTCTGGGATTTTTCACCTAAAAGTATGTATAGTCAGTTCTCTTTATTTGCTACCTGCAAATTCGCTTATCTGCAAGGGGAAAAACTGACACCTACCTCTCATTACCTGTTCTTGTTTTCTGTGAATACTGTGCCAGTGCACTTGGGGTGGGGGAGAGGCCTCGGCACAAGTAGAAGGCAGTACCATGTAGGGGGAAGAGAGACAATATATAGCTGACAGGGATGGGGTTGCAGTAATCAGCCAATTATATTATTTGCTTTGAAGAAAGATCAATTTTCTGCATCAAACAGGCATTGGTACTGGGCTGTGGAGAATCATCAGACACACTTGTGTCTGCTTCCAGACTTGCTCCACCAACTCCGGCACCATCTCAGGAATTCCAGCTGAACATTCTGCCTGGTGATGAGGCAGAGCAGAGATGGCAGAGGCAGAGATGAGAATTTTCTGGAAGGCTACCTGAGAGTTGCTCTGGGGCTGGGGAAGCCCAGGGAAGGAACCAAGAGACAAATGGAGGAAGAGGATGGTTGAAGCCACCCCATCCCCCACTGCTGAACTCTGAGGCCTCGTTGTTTGACTAGCAACATTTAAAAAGTTGAGGGAGCGAGCACATAGCCATTGCCACAACCTTCAATGCATCAAGGAATTTCAAGGAATATCCAGCACAGAAGAGGAAGCATCAGATGTTGGAGAAGCTGATGAGCCCTCGCCCTCGCCCAGTCCCAAAGACTTCAAGCTAAGATTCAGGTTCATAACGTTCATAAAGTGTATGATGAAGAGCAGGGGTAGGCACTCAATGGATACTTAACAAAAGGACTAACTGCCAAAAATCTATTTTTTGTTATTTACATACTTTTTTAAAGCAAACTAAAGATAAATTACATTTGAACAGAAGGACCTGGTGCTAACAAGTGCCAAGTCTAGAGTGTACTATCTCAGACACTGTGCCACATATGCCAAAAAGTGTTTAGCACTCACTGGACGTGCTGTGCGTGTGCATGAGACACAGAGAGAGAGAGAGAGAGAGAGATGGACGGAGTACACACTAAATGGCAACACACACTAAACCTCAGCTCAGCCTCTTAAAGTTGCATTTTTGGTGCCAGGGTGCTCCAAAGACTGGGAAAGAACAAAGAAAAGTTTGCTTTGTTATTTGTGCAAACATACATTTTGGATACTAGAGGAATATGTAAGTTGGGGTGGCTCCTTCTAGAATGGAGATGGAGGTGCAACAAGGTTGCAAGGACACAAGGAACAACATTACATATGGAAGCCACTGCTTGCAGAGAGGTAGTATCTCAGGAGGAGTCAGAAATGAATGCAAAGCTCTGCTATGAAATGCAAACACAAGCATAACAGCCCTAACAACCTTTGTCATTCCTGCTACCTAGCCCAGCCACCAGCTCCTTGAGGTATGTGAACGTTGAAGCACACAATCTGTTTGTCTTCTACGCACCCAGGAGACACTCGGGTATTTCAGCAAAAGGGGCCAAGGAGATACCCCATTAAAAAGTGATGCCTGAAATGCACTGCACTCTGCACATGCTCAGAAGCAACTCCATTTTATTACAGCTTCACACTTGCCTGCCATCCAAAATACAGGTCCCTAAGAATCCCTGGTTTCAATTATATGCTAAAACAGAACCCAGAATAGTGACGAAGTAACCCACACAGCAGTGGTAAAAGCAAAACATTTTTCTCTTTTACACTCCAGGGTCTTCTCAGAAAAACACAGTCAGCCCAGGAGCAACACAGAACAACTCACACCCATTCCTGGATTGTAGCAGACGCGCACACTCACCCTGAAGCAGCAGAAGTAAATTAACATGGAACACGAATCTCAAACCCAATTAGGGGGGGGGATGTTTCTGCATTGCAGCAGACAAAAACACTCACCCAGAGATGACACAACCATACAAACCCTGTGGAGAGGGAGAAGCAAGCACAAGCTCTTCCTCCTCTCACAGGTAGCAGCTACCAGCCAATCAGCTGCAGAGGAAGCAGCCACAGCCCTTTGCTGCAAGCTACCCAAAACAGGCAGGTGATCTACCAGTAGCTTGTGAGCTCCTGGTTGCCTACCTACAATGAAGAGGGTTCCTCAGAACCTAACCCCATTTTTCCCTGTAGGCTCAATGATTCAGTATCAGCTGATTCGGCATCCACTAGGTTTTCCAGGAACCTAACCCTAGTGGATAACGAGAACTGACTGCATATCATTAAAGAAATTATATGACTGATCTGGAGAGATTTCTCAGGTCATCCTCCTTCCCATACATTCCCACCATCCCTTTTCATTCATTATTTGAAGATATCCTGCCCTGCCTTTATAAAAATTCTGAATCGACAACATTTATCCCTATACTGAATACCAATTTACCTTACTAATTTATCCTATTAATTCATCCCAAGCTGAAAACAAACTCCAAAAGGAAGAAGCACAAAGAAATGGGAAACACGCAGAGGTCAGAACCAGGAGAACACAGATGAAAAATAAACGAAATCAGAAGTGACTGCTGAACTAAACAAATCCTTATTGAGCTAATGCAGTGGTTCTCAAACTGCCAGTAAGAGAGCCAGTAAGTCTTTGCAGGGGTGGGGGGAGGAGGCTTGATCGCCCAGGATCGCGATTCTGGCCCAGAGATGATCTGGGTCAGAATTGATCGCGATTCCCAGGATCGCGCCAGGGAAAGTGGATGTGGAGCGATCACGCCCCGCCCCGCTAAAGCGGAAAAGGAGTGCGATCACTCCGCATCCACTTTCCCTGCTGCAGGAGCCCTGCCAGAAGTCACGCCGGGCTCCCCACACCCCAGGGAGGCTGCAGGAGGCTTGGGTAAGTGCACCCAAGCCCCTGCAGCCCCGAGTGGCGCGATCCTGGGGATCACGCTGCTGCCTTCTCCCCACCTCTAGGTTGCCCTCGCCCCTTAAGGGGGCAAAGATCAGGGCCCTCAGGCTGGGGCGTCGTGACGCCCCAGTTTGAATAGCACTGAGCTAATGTGACAAGGTTAGGAAACACTGACAGCATAAAAATGATCATTACTTCTCTATATTACTCTTGTGCTTCTGGTAATTAATTGCAAAGCCTCCCATTTCCACAGTCATATATTTGTGGGCTCACTTTTGGTATCATCACTTGATAATGACCTGTTTTCCAAAAGCAAACTGCACCTAGGCAGTTAGCATAATGAGTGCTAATAACGATTTGGGGATATCGGAGATA
Source organism: Tiliqua scincoides (assembly GCF_035046505.1). NCBI lineage: Eukaryota > Metazoa > Chordata > Lepidosauria > Squamata > Scincidae > Tiliqua > Tiliqua scincoides. The sequence goes on from NC_089821.1 coordinate 18,464,046, forward strand.
ATAAAAAAGGTGAAAGGTTATTAAATGAAGGGAGAATAAATTACACATGGAATAGGATGGTTTGGCTTTGCTCCGGTTTCCTTCTCCTCCTTAGCAGTAGTCTGTTTTACAGCTATGAAAGGAGAGTTGGTAGCTACAAAACGGGGCCGATTTACACGTATTACTCTACTGTGGTTTGGCATTTCATGATCAAGCCTAGTAGTCTCACAATCCCTTCCCTTTGTTCCTTCCACATTCCAAATCCATTAATTATCATCTCTTCAGATTAAGACAGTGCCAGAATGCCAAGGATCCTGGGACAAAGCCCTGCTTCAGCACCCTCCTTGCCCCACAGCTTAACAGCAGTGGGGATGGGCAGTGACTGCAGGTATCAGCTCCTCCCACTCTCCCCAACTGCAAATCGAGGAAACCAGTAAGAGTGGTGTTTCTTCTCTTCCCACAGGCCTAGGGGAGCATCCTTCAGAGCAGGGATTCTTAACTGGGGGGCATCCATACCCCTTAGAAGTAGGAACCAAATGACAGAGGTATGGAACTTGATCTCTGATTGAAATAAAAGATGTTGTTTATTAAATTTGTAAAAAAAAAAATTAATAAAAAAGCTATAGTTTGTCATTCCAGCTGAATTAAACATTCTATTTTCCAAAGCTTTGAGTGGGATTACATCTGTTTCTGTTACTTATCAGCTGCTTGTGCTGGGTGGTTTGTTTTGGTTATTACACTGTTTTTAATTGTCAATTGGCTTGTCTTCAAACTGCTTTGAATTAGTGTGTTTTTTTTTAAGTGCAAGTAAAATACATGCACTTTACTTTTACACATGCAAGTAAATAAACTATCCACATCATCAATCACGAGTGGCATGGTGGAAGCAGCTCCTCGGTTCCTTGTGTGTATGAAAAGGGGCCAGGCTAAGCATGAATGCTGAAAAGAAAACACATTACAATTTTTGATGAACTGCAGCCATTTAAATACCACTAACAATGCAAGATTTTCAAAGCAGCTGCCCATATGCTCCAATGGGTTCTTACACTTCCAGGCCAAAGAAATTTGTACGTAGGCAGTTTTCCTACAATGAAACCAGAAACCTCAAGTTCAGCAGCTGTCTGCTTCCTAAGCTGCATCACTAATCTGTAGAACTCAAATACACCACTGATCACATAGAACAGGGCCTTCCAAAGCCCGGCCCAGGGGCTGGATCCGGGGTTTGGAGTAACCCTTCTACCCCGTGAGCAGAGCTTACTGTTCTACCAGGCCACTGCATGACTTCTAGCTAGATCAGGGGACAGTGATGCTCTGGGCACTCGCGTCTGTCCAAATGTTCTGTTGTGCAGCTTGCTGGGATGCTGGGCAACAAACACGACTGCCCAGAGCATCTCTGTCCCTGATCTAGTTAAAGTCAGGTGGAGAACTGGCAGAAGTTCATTCCAAACAAGGACCGGTATTTCATTATGCAGCGGTCAGTTTGGCAACCACTGAAAAGGACCATATGTTATATGATTGCAAGAATGGTGGTGAATGTAGTTTGGGAGTTGAGATGAGTGATCCAGAGTGTTTCTAAGCAAGAGGTGTGAAAATGTTTTTTGTTTTTTTTTAAATAAGATGCATTTGCAAGGCATGTGAGAATGTGCAAAGAAAGGATCCAAATAACAACAACAACAACAACAACAACAACAGGTATTTATATACCGCCTTTCTTGGTCTTTATTCAAGACTTTATTCAAGGCGGTTTACATAGGCAGGCTTTATTTAAATCCCTTATTAAATAGGGATTTTTTACAATTGAAAGAAGGTTCTTTCTTTCAAGAACCACTACATTCAGGTGTTTCATTCCGATCTGGCTTCACATTCTGGCCTCCATCCTCCCATGCTCAGAGCAGATGGAATAGCTTGGCTTCAGCTTGTCAGCTGCTTCAAGGTCGCACGGTGCCGGTGGCCTCGAACTGGCGACCTTGTGGATGTTATCTTCAGGCAGATGGAGGCTCTACCCTCTAGACCAGACCTCCTGCCCAAATACTCCCCCAAGCTCTGACAAACTCTTGAAACTGAATCAGTTCAGCATGGGAATACTACCCATGAGCATCTTACCTGAGATTTTATCAGCTGGCATCCACTGGATAGCAAGAAGACCAGCCATGCACACAGGTATGCTATTTCTTTCCAAATCACTGCAATGCATCAGCAGGCAGGGAGACTGCAGAAAGCAGAGCAGAAAAGCAGCACTAGAAAGCCAACACTGAACAGCTGGGGCACAACAGGCTAACCACTGCAAAAAGCACCAGGCAAAAGGAAAGCTGATAGGAGGAATGGCAAAAATGCTTGCATTATTCGCATTATTTTTGCCCTTGTGCTATTGTGGGAAAGGCCAAGGGAAGGCAAGAGTCAGCTTTACCAGAAGGCTTGAATTAACAGCACCGCAGGAATCAGGCCTACATCAGCTATAAAATTTCCTTGCTCCCCTGGCTAGCTCTTCCTTTGCCTGTAACTGAAAGAAGCACTACAGGCTCATCTCTGCCTGACATTCTCGGTCCAGGAGTTACCAAGAGCTTGGAAGGGTGGGATAGAAATCTGCTTATCCGCTTTCACTATTTACAGCTGAATTCATCTTTTTTCCATCTTTTAATTTTTTTTAAATTAAAAGTAGCTGCAGGAGGTTGCACTACCAAGCACAGGGCTGGGGGCGGGGGAGGTCTGCTTAACCCCTTTCCCTTGCACCATTTTTCTGCGCTAGGCTGCATCAACCAGCAGCTTTCCCGCTGTGTGCAAAAAAAGTATGAAAACCTTCTTTTCCTCCCGCAGGACAAAAAACAAAAAAAAACAACAAAAACCAGATAGTAGAAGAGTTTGAGAAGAAAAAGAGACTGAAGGAAAAAGGGTTAAACAGATTCTTATCCTTTCTGTTGCTGAAGCCCACAGTCTTAGAAGCTGCTTTCAATTATTATATAAAGAGTGTGTGTGTGTGTGTGTGTGTACGTGTACGTACATGTGTGCATTTTGAAGAAAAGTTTCATGTAAGCTTCATGTAACATGTAGTTTGGTCCTCAACCAGTATGTTGAAGAGGTTTTTTTCAAAGAACACAGCGTGCCCCAAAAATGTTAGGGGGAGAGAAACAGGAGAAGATTGAGAAAGACAGAGAGAGAGAGAGAGAGAGAGAGGTGTACAAATTCAGGTCATCATACTTCAGAAGACTAAACCAGCCAGCATAATTTAATATTCATACATTCCCTGGCTCATCTCTGTCTTTGTTTTAATGTGTTGTCTTGATACAGTTCAGCAGAAGGGATAACCAGGAAGTGAACCTGAGCGGTTCTCTCGCCTGAGCTGCTCTCTAGACAGCACTCGGATGCAGAAAGAGACAGGGCTCAAGGGAATATATAAATATCTTATAAAGCACTGCAACATTCAATAATTAATTTTCCAACAAGAAGCTTTTATTTCAACAACATGGCAGCAAAAATCAAAAAGAGCTTTCATTCCACACTTGCAACCACATTATCCCTGACCTGACCCCAAACTAAGAGAGAACATATAACAGCCCTGACTTTTATTGTTTAAACATATTATTGCATACAAAAATATGCAAGAAAACTGCCCTCTCCATCAACCAACAACAAATTAGCACCACTACTATCACGCTGGTTTTCCAGCATGGAGGAATGCTGGAGAATGATCTCCTTGGAGATCAAGTCAGGCTGAGAGGCAAGTATGGATAAATACTGAATGGTAATGGCTCAATTCTGAGAGAATACTAAGCCATGGTTTGGTATTACATGAACATAACTTAAGTTCACAGGCTCCTTCTGTTGTGTGCTCCAAATCCCTCCTCCAATTGCTCTTTCATGGCCAGCAACAGTTTGCTATGACTTGGACATAGCTACAAACTACATAATTATAGCAAACTACAACCATGAAAGAGGAAGTGAAGGAAAATGCAAGAGGAAGTGGGAGTGAATGAGTCCAAAATTCATTCATATACAGGCACGCACTACTTAATAACCATTCGCTTAATGACAGACCGCATATATGACAGTGGTCAAAGCACAATAGAGATTATCTTAATCAGGCAATTGCATCTCCCATAGCCTGCAGCAGAGTGTCTGTTTACACAACAGAGAGGCTCTTAATGCAAAGAAGAGGCAATCTATCTCCAGTAGCCTGTGCAGCCAGCTAGTGTCTGGAAGGAATGTCTGCTTACACAACAAAGGCAATAGACTGGACTGAATGTTCATTTAATGACCCAATCACATAACAACAGGGATAAGAAAATGTATCCCCGTCATTAAGTGGTGCACACCTGTATAACACAAACATGGTATGATGTTATGTCTGAACCAGACATTGTATGGGTGCTACAACACAACATTTTTCTACAGATCCTGCAAAGATCCCTTCAGCATTCAGGCCATCAGTCAAGAAAATCATCATTCCCTCCATTGTATGCAAGAGCTGCTGAACAAACACACACCTCCTCATCTTCAATATTTCAGAGTTTTCTTTCAAAGTAGAGCACAAAAACACAATGCTCATTGATTTGCATTTAACATGTGTTTTGTCAGCAGTAATTTGAGATTTATATACTGAATGTGGCATTGAAGTAAAAAGCGGTTCTTTGGACTGGATCCCAGCATTAGTTAGGAATCCTTAAACATCAAGGATATGGGGGGGGGGGGAAGATATTTGGAATAGTATGCTTACAAAATAGCAGTAGCTGTATCTGTTCACCTCTGGCTCCCATCATAAGGTGAACTGCTGGAAAAAGCCTACCCATTGCTAAGTCAATGGGTCAATTGCTGAGTCAATGCCTCATGGTCAGATCCACAGACTCTAGTGTTTAACACAACCCTAGAACAGTGTTTTTCAACTATTGACCCCTGCTGTACCACTTCGCATTGTCAGCCTATTGAAAGTACCACCAGAAGTAACCACTGGATATCATCACCAGTTACTTCTGGATTGAGATGCCAGAATGCAACATGACAAACACCAGTAAGAGGCATTGTGCTGCTGATCTCACTGCCAGGAGGCAGAGGTCTGGGGGTCAAGTGCATATCGCTAGACCTCAAGTACCACTGGTGGTACCCATACCACTGGTTGAGAAACACTGCCCTAGAACTATCTTCAACAAGCTCAAAGTGAAATAGCAAGCTTCCTTACAAATAGCATCTCAGTCCAGCATGGAACATGGGTGCCTTTGGTGGCATGCGAGCTAACACATGCGCAAGGCACCTTTCTTCCTGCAAGTGCATGTATTGGATAGAACTTTCTTTCCACATGCTGATTAGTTCAAAAGGTTTCAATTCTGCTGCACTGGCATAAATTGGCTGATTTTCCTTCTCATCCATCCAATTTCAAAATTTATTTTAGATGTTTATGCAATCAACACACAGTTCAGCTTCATGCATTAAATGAAGGTAACACCTCCCATAACACTGCTTCCTTCAGTGCCTCTTCATTACAGCACTCTTTGTTCCAGCATGACTAACAGCTAGTGTCAGTCTGAGTCTCATTGTTGTCAATGGGGCTTCCTCCCAGGTCACTGTGAAAGAGGATACAAGGACTGCACATTCATTGTTCCTGAGAAAAAATCCAGAGTCACTCCCAGTTTCAAAACAAGCATAACTCGAGTTCACACGAGTCAGGGAAAATGCGTGGTTTGAGACCAGAGTCCAAATTTTCTGAGTTGAGTCACCCATCCCTACTAGACACTATGGGTGCAATCCTGTTCTCTGCAGGAACTGACAAGACAAGAAGCTTGCGCTATATCCAGCATGTGACAGGGGCCAAACGTGACTCAGTCAGAGGTAAGGGGAAATTTTTCTTCTTACCTTCGGATAAGGCACCCTGTCCCTATGGGTCTCCTCAGACTTGCACCACCTCCTGAGGTGGCACAAGTTCAAGGAGAAAGAGCGGCTTCAAGCAGCTCCGCACTCCCAGGGAACAGAGGTTGGGATGCAGCATAACTGCCGGGTCCCAGCTCCACCTCTGGCTCCCCACTCACCCGCCCCCGAGGCAGCCCATTGCCCACCCCTCCGCCCCAGAACGCCTCGCTCCTGCCTCCTCCCTGCCTCCTCTCCACCCACCCCAGAGCCTTCTGTCAACCCAGCTGATTCCAGAGGAGACGCAAACGTGTCTTACAGCATGTTTGCGACCCTCCTGGGCTGCGCCAGCCCAAAGATGCCTCTGGATTGCACCCTAAGTTATACCCAACATTCCTACCATAAACAGCTATTTTGAGATGGGGAGAGGAAGTTCTGAAATGCTAAAAAAAAAATATTTCTAGCAACAGACTGCCTCAAGCATTTAGCTTCTCCTCATCCATTTCCTTCATTTTAGTTTGTCAGTTTTCATCCCAAAAACATATGCCCAAATCCATAAATGCTAAAGCATGCACTGGCTGCTTGCCTCACCAGGTGCTCAGTGGAGTGGGAAAAATTAAAAGAGAAAAGGAATGGTTCATTCTACACTTCCTTCATATTTCATTTAGGAAAGAATTGCAGCTACTCCTGATTGAAACCTCGGAGGAGCCTTCATCAACCTGGCATATCTTAATTTGAGCTTGTTTTCCAGGTCACAGGCTCGCTGTTTCAGTGCCTCTCTGTTTTTAGAATTCCCAGCAAAGGAGCGCAATATCCACCCAAGACAATTTCTCTAAACAAGCAACAGTTTTCCTAGAGCAAAGACAGTGCTCTGACTTTTCAGCAGAAGGTACCCTGACCCACTTGATAGCTGAGCATCCTTTCCTCCAGTACAGCAAATAGGCCACAAAGTCACATACATGTTCCATGCACTAGAGACAGAGGTTGTTGCAAGGTAGAAAGAAGGCATCTCAAGTAATCTCGGTACTCAGGAGTGAAAGTCTGCAGGCTTTATTTCATTGCAAGCAATGGGCATCTCAAGGGACTCATGTCACAAAGCAATGAGAGCAATTTCTCAATATTAACTGGACCCTTTATACCATTCTGGGTCCTTTGTTTGAAAATTTAGACTTCCCTTTGGCTGAAGTTTGACATCATAGATGGGGCTGACACTTAATAAGCAATAGATAACTTTAGAGACACCTGATAGGTTTGTTTCAGGTTACAGTTCCCATAAAAGGTAAAATTAAACATATTGAATTACAAAGTTTTCAAAAACCAGTTAGAGTAGCACAGCAGAAGCACAGTAGAGTGTGCTATAACATCATCTGTCTGGTGTAGACTCACTGTTTTCACATCCATCAATTCAATTAAAAATTGTTTTGACAAGGTTTAGACTACCCTCATTAAAAGAGAACACAAAAACACTTAAACACAGGTGTGAAGACCTCATCTTTGGCAGAACTTCAGACTCACTTCTTGGCATTCATCCCCTTCAGACTCATCCTAATTAGGATGGCCTTGTTTGAGCAACCTATCTTATCTCTTCTGAGTTCCTTTCCCTTCAATCCAAACATTGAACACCTGTGAAGCCTCTCTGAAAACTAAAGCTTCTTTATCTTTTCTTAACACTTTTCCAAAATCAAGCAACCCTTTTGGTTCCTTAAGAACTACTTCTATGGCTAATATGTCTTAATTCTATATAACTATTGTGACCTTTTACTTTGGGTACGTACTTTGGTTTGGTATCAAGGGTCACGTGGTCTTCATATGCATACTTTTGCTCCTAAAGCATTACAGTAAAAGCTACAGGGATACAGGCATTTAATTAGTGAGTGAATATTTTTCCCAAGACATCTCTGCCTCTGCCAAGGTCATCTGCCCGAAACGGGTATTTGCTTATCTGAGTTACATTCCAGACTCTGAGGCCCAAGCATCTTTAGTCAGACTAGCCTTATTGCTTTTAATAAAATCAAGCAGCTCTTTGCCATTCTGTGTGTTTCCATGCTTTAGTCAGACTTTTAAAATGATTCTTTCTTTGCTTATACTTATACTGGGCTATCCAGTGACTTTACAGTCTAGGGTCAAGGGTCACCGTGCCTCAAGGTGACTCATTTATCCAGCATTCTAGTTGATCCAAAGACCTCACTGAGATGCACACAATATGCACCAATAATATTTTTGCCATTCTTACAGCATCTCTCCAGAAGAATAATCTTCATTCTCATTCTTATCACAGGCTACATGCTGAAAAACCAGTGTGGTATACATTGTATTCAAAGAGCCAAGCTCACCAGGTGTTCTTGAGCCAGTCACTGTCTCTCAGTTTAATTGACCTCTTACCTTACAGCAGTGTTTCCCAAACTTTTTGACCATTACTCTAAATATAGGCAGCCCTCAGTATCCATGGGTTCAGTAACTGTGGATCTGAATATCCACGGGTTCTGAACCTATGGGGTGGGCCACCTGTTGCCAACCAAAACAGACCAAAGGGCCTTCTGAGTGTCAAAAAGCACTACTTTCAATTTTTAGAAAATTGGAAGTTGTGCTTTATGGCTCTCTGAAGACCTCAGAAGGCCATCTGAGGGTCGGGAAGGCCGTGTGCAGCTTCACTGGCCCTCAGAAGGGCCTTGGACCCAACCAGAGCACAGCACAGCTCTGGTTGGGTTCAGAGGGCTTGGGCCCCCCAAATCCTCAAACCTGAACATCCGCTGATTTTGGTATCTGCAGGGGTTCCGGGAACAGAATCCCTGTGGCTACCAAGCACTGCCCTGTACTGTTTTTCTCTCATCCAGTGACCTAGTTATGGCCCACAAAAACTCTTTATCTGACTCCCGTGATAATTTGGCTATCTCAGCACCACCATCAGCTGCTCTCAGCTGCTGAGCTGCAGAGTGACACTTTAGCAGAAGCAGTGCTGCTGAAAGAGTGGCTCCGCTAGAGCTGAATTATCTGCAGGCACTTTTTCAGCAGCACCTTCTGCTGAGGTGCTGGGACGAAGAGACAAAAGAAGTCCTCAAAAGAAGAGGAAGTGTATGGGGGAAGGGACAGACCAAGAGGGGTGAGAGAAGCTGCCAAGAAGATGGAAAGCTCAGTTATCATGTGGACTGCCTTTTCAGGAGTCCTGCTTCTGCTGAAGTATCACTATGCAGAGCACCTCTCAGCTGCTGGGCTGCAAACTGACATCAGAAGCAGCACTGAGGGACTTTTCTAGGCTGTGGGTTGCTCTTAATTTTATTACTGGGTTGTTAAATTTTATAGAGCCCAATTCTATCTGTAACTACTCAGAAGTAAATCCCATTGTAGTCAATGGGGCCTACTCCCAGATAAATGTGGATAGGATTGCAAATGTTTTACTATGCTGCAATTTTGTAAATCAGTAGTTTTTAATGATTTATTATTTCTGTATTTATCTTAATATAGTTATTGTTAGCCATCCAGGGCACTCCAATGCGGGGGGGAAGGCAGGAAACAAATTCTTAAAATAATAATCCCTGCACATTAATGGAGAGACCTGCAGCACTGCTGTTGAGCAGTTCAGCCAGCACTGGAAGGCGGTGGAATAACTAGAGGGGGTGCAAAGCACTAAGTTTTGCAGGAAGCCTCACCATGGTGTGCAAGTGGCCCCGGCCCGCCAAATGCCTCCATTTTACTCCCATCGCCAGAATGTTTCAGAAGGGGAGGGGTTGCTTGCATGCTGCAGTGAGGCTCCCTGCAAAACTTAGTGCTTTGCAGCCCCTCTAGCTACACCACTGCTGGAAGGAAGACTGACCAATGTTGCCTTATGTCCATACACTATTGCTGCAGTTGGGAGGAAGTGAAGACCAAGGACACCTGCAAGTCCAACACAGGCTGCTGAATGCATTTGATGATACAGACGAAAGGTATGCATTGGTGACTGTTCCAAACAGCAGGCCTAGTAGAGTCTTTGCACATTACCCCATCATGACTGGTGATGTCACTTTGTAGAACCTTGGGAGTCTTTGCGTCCTGAGTACACTTCTGTACTGCAGCGAGTCATTGACTCTTCACTCACAACAGGAGAGGAAACTGAACGCTTTCCACATGCGCTGCCTCCGACGCATTCTCGGCATCACCTGGCAGGACAAAGTTCCAAACAACACAGTCCTGGAACGTGCTGGAATCCCTAGCATGTATGCACTGCTGAAACAGAGACGCCTGCATTGGCTCGGTCATGTCGTGAGAATGGATGATGGCCGGATCCCAAAGGATCTCCTCTATGGAGAACTTGTGCAAGGAAAGCGCCCTACAGGTAGACCACAGCTGCGACACAAGGACATCTGCAAGAGGGATCTGAAGGCCTTAGGAGTGGACCTCAACAAGTGGGAAACCCTGGCCTCTGAGCGGCCCGCTAGAAGACAGGCTGTGCAGCATAGCCTTTCCCAGTTTGAAGAGATACTTGGCCAACAGTCTGAGGCTAAGAGGCAAAGAAGGAAGGCCCATAGCCAGGGAGACAGACCAGGGACAGACTGCACTTGCTCCCAGTGTGGAAGGGATTGTCACTCCTGAATTGGCCTTTTCAGCCACACTAGACGCTGTTCCAGAACCACCTTTCAGAGCGCGATACCATAGTTTTTCGAGACTGAAGGTTGCCAACTATATAAGGGAGTCTTTTGTTGCCACTGTGGCACACAGAAGAGAAAGAAACTCAAGAAAATGAGCACGTATGTACGATTGAACTAAGCTATGAGGTGCATTCAACACAGCATTTTCCACACTCACGTGTGCATCTCTGGTACAAATTCCAGCAGATCTGAAATTTCTCCTCTGATAGACTCAAAGGCATCTGCCTTATCCATCTGAAACAGCAGTGGGGATTTACATAGGGTAAAACTGCCTTCTGGCTACATTAAATCCCTCTTGGAATATTCCCCCAGACTTTTCCCTTCCTCTCACCAGTTCTGATACGGTTGTGTCATTAATTCAGAGAGTTCTAATCCTCCCATTTTCATATACCTTTGATTCGCCATTCACTTGCATCTTGCTTCTTCTCTGCAGTGGATTTAGGCTCCAAGCTCCCACATCTCTTTTTTGTGGCTCTTCTTCCCTCATTGCTTAATCCTAGTATTTTCAATTCCAGGTCTCTCTCCCCCTTCACAGGCAACCCACAGACAGTATTTCCTCATATGCTCCTGCTGGATCTACACAGAAAACGCAGACGGCCATTCCCCCTCATTTAAACTAGTTTGACTGCTTTTGGTTATTTAGGCAGATATGATTATTTGCAGGCACTGCATTTCATATTCTGTTTCTATTTTCATGCTAAAATTAGCGTGCGGAAGCACGGAAGACTTCCATGAGGAGAAAAACTGCACTGAGAGATTGTTTCGAAATGCAGAAGCCACCACTGTGATTTGCCACAAGTATGGCCTTCCAATACCATAACACTCACAAACAGACCACTCGCGTGAGCAATTAGCAACATAGGTTGGCTAATGGTAGTAATGCCTACAGTGTTTCCTAAACTGTGGGTCTGGACGCACTAGGTGGGTCGTGAGCCACTTTCAGGTGGGTCCTCATTCACCTCATTTCAGTGTGTATTTTATTTTTAATATATTTTTAAACAAATCAGCAACTGCTTGGGAGGGTTAGGTGGATTCTTCTTTAAACACATTTTTTAAACTTATTGTAAACTTTTAACTAATTAGATTTGATTTTGTTGTATGGTAGGTGCTAAAATTTTTCCTGCTTGATGATATCACTTCTGGCAATGACATCACTACCAGGCTAATGACATCACTTCTCGTGGGTCCCGACAGATTGTCATTCTAAAAAGTGGATCCTTGTGCTAAAAGTTTGAGAACCACTGCTTTTGAACATTAGGCATTAGGAAGACAAGAAAGATAGGACAAGACAGAAGACAGATCATATCTTGAGATATTTTCAGAAGTGAAAATCCCAGAGCCAAAACCTATTAATCCGTTTATAAGGACCAACCAAAAGAACATATCCTTGTGCAACTAGCTTTCAAACTCTCCAGAAGCTAATTGCATAAGAGAGTGTGCAATTTGGTTTGGTCTTAATACAATTATTAATAGATGATGACTTTTGGAATTTTTCTAATGGCCCAACACAGCCACGTATGATTAGTTTGATGGAAAAGGGCTCCAGAAATTCAGGAGTGCTGTTTGTCAAGCAAGACCATTCCTCTCTCTCCCCCCCCCCCCCAACTCGCAATACTATTTTGGTGATAATCACAGGCTGACAGGGTTAGTTCTTCCATAGGGACAGAAAGGAAGACAGTGGTATTTTGGTTGCCATGGAGGCAATTCACAGAGTCACTGAGCAGGTGTCACTACTGTCAATTGGACCAGTCTAGGGACCAGGAATGGGCGAGTGAGTGGCAGCTGCAGCCGTTATTTTTCATGCCTTCCCCTCCAAGGAAAGGGCGGGCACAAGGACCAAGGGGACCTGGCTTAGTCTAGGGAATAACCAGTGACAGGTAATCCCTTACAGCCTAAACCCACCCCAGAGTCCCAAACTGTAGATGGTGTCAGCAGCCAGTGACTTGAGCCTAACGAGAAGGTGATGGTCATGGTTAACTACAGGGAGGTCAGTTCACGTGTTATTTTTCAGAGAACTTGAGGGAGCCTAGACCGCTTTTAACCTAAGGATGGTGGTGTTTCAAACCAGAACTCCAAGCAGCCACTTTGGTACCGTCACCAAGTCAAGCACATGATACCTCTACTGAGCAAAAAGGACCTCTTGGCCATACTGAGCACATTCAACTGAATGCTACCCTGGATGTGGTCAGCTGACTTTTGACTCTAAAAAAATTCTTTGTGCTCAAGCCATTCCAGCAATCTGAGCACTGTTAATTGGGACTTAACTTCTGACTGAAGATGCATACGCTCACATGGCACATACTATAACTTGAAAATAAGTTGATGTTAAGGTGCTTAAGGAGAAAAAGCCATAGGCCGTTCAGCAGCACCCATGGGGGGCAGAGAAGGTACTGCACCACCTTCTCCAGCAGCCCCCCCACCATTGGTCACTTGGAGCAATGGTCACTTTGGTCATTTGGAGCTGCTCTCAGCGGCCAACAGATTTTTTTTCTTCACCAAAAAAAGGCAAAGAAAGAGGCTTGCTAGAGGCTCACCACCGCTCCAAGAACGTCATAAACCTGGAAGTTATTGGTGGTGATGTCATCACATCATCGCAATTATTTCCAAGTCAGACGGGCGCAGCGTTTGACATCACGCCCCCTGGGTGGCATGGGACCCAGGTATGCTGCTGTTTAGGATATGCCTTGAAAGATGATGAGACCAAAAATTACAGTGTGTTTCTTTGGAGGGCCAAATACATATATTGGGGCCGAAGTCTTCAAAGAGTTTAATTTTTCTTAACAGCTACGACCAGAACAGCAACAAGGTTTCTAGGAAAGATGCAGAATTTATTGTTTTGAAGGTTTTCTGATATATTCTCTATTTGTAGATTATTGTGAACCTTACAGTCTTATGTTTGAACAGAAACAAACAGCCAGACATTTAGATATAAACCAAATTATTCAGCATATGATGTGTGGGGCGCTGCTCAAAATTAGCAATTATTTACAACAAAATCAAAACCTAAAATATACACTATATTCCACAGAATATTGTTGTTATTACTCTATTTTTCCAGGCATGGAACTCATGGATTTAATTCAAACCCATACTGTGAATATATAAACAACACTGGTGCCTGACAACGGTAGCCGAGTGAAACCCAGCAGCTCTGTCATGATACAGCCAAACAGGATTGCTGATTATTGATTAAGATTCATGAGCAATTTTCAGTAGAACAGAGTAGCATTTTCTATGCTGTTTAAAGTACAGAACTGATGGCAGGGGGTGTCAAAACTAATTCCAAGTTTCATAGAGATACACATATTAATGTAGAAATCAATATTCTCACAGTTAGATATAATCTAAAATCTTACCTGCTCCGAGATTTCAAATGCAGGATTTTATCATAATAAATTAATATATTTCATTTACTTGCTGGACAATGCAGCAAAAACACTCCCTGCTGCTTTCTTAAAATGGCATGAACGATGAGGTGGCAGAGTCCTTACACTGAAACTGCACCTCCATATCCACAAAACACCTCCAACTGCAATTCAAGAGTGGTTTGCAGGCAAATGTGCCATGTTAAAATTGCTCCTGTGACCAATCTACTTTTTCAGGAAGAAGGTTCGTTCTAGTCCGACGTGCTGACACTGGGATGCTTTCAAACTAATACCTCTTCATATGAAACTGGAGGTGGTACAGTCTCCACAAGAGGATGGAGTATTTCCTAAGAACTGGGTTTCAGGGCAGAACTCTGTGATATGCAAGGATAAAGCAACTAGGTAGCCTTTGAGTACAAGGAAGCTACGTGCTGATGCCTTTACTAGAGTTTACAGTTTACAGTTACAATCTCACATTCTGCAAAGAATTTTCCAGACTTCCAGAGGGCAAGGGCGACCAGGCGACTCTTTTTCCAGGACATGTCCTCTTTTTTAGCCTCGTGTCCTGAAAAAGAACTTAAATGTTCTCCTTTTCCCTGTAAGCAGGCCCCTGCAGGCAGTGCCCAGCCTTCTTGTAATTAATAAATTACATGTATTAAATTATATAGTTTAAAATTTAGTAATAAGTATTGTATTGGCAACCTTCAGTCTCGAAAGACTATGGTATCGCGCTCTGAAAGGTGGTTCTGGCACAGCGTCTAGTGTGGCTGAAAAGGCCAATCCGGGAGTGACAATCCCTTCCACACCGGGAGCAAGTGCAGTCTGTCCCTGGTCTGTCTCCCTGGCTATGGGCCTTCCTTCTTTGCCTCTTAGCCTCAGACTGTTGGCAAAGTGTCTCTTCAAACTGGGAAAGGCCATGCTGCACAGCTTGCCTCCAAGCGGGCCGCTCAGAGGCCAGGGTTTCCCACTTGTTGAGGTCCATCCCTAAGGCCTTCAGATCCCTCTTGCAGATGTATCGCAGCTGTGGTCTACCTGTAGGGCGCTTTCCTTGCACGAGTTCTCCATAGAGGAGATCCTTTGGGATCCGACCATCATCCATTCTCACGACATGACCAAGCCAACGCAGGCGTCTCTGTTTCAGCAGTGAATACACGCTAGGGATTCCAGCACGTTCCAGGACTGTGTTGTTTGGAACTTTGTCCTGCCAGGTGATGCCGAGGATGCGTCGGAGGCAGCGCATGTGGAAAGCGCTCAGTTTCCTCTCCTGTTGTGAGCGAAGAGTCCATGACTCGCTGCAGTACAGAAGTGTACTCAGGACCCAAGCTCTGTAGACCTGGATCTTGGTATGTTCCGTCAGCTTCTTGTTGGACCAGACTCTCTTTGTGAGTCTGGAAAACGTGGTAGCTGCTTTACCGATGCGCTTGTTTAGCTCGGTATCGAGAGAATGAGTGTCGGAGATCGTTGAGCCAAGGTACACAAAGTCATGGACAACCTCCAGTTCATGCTCAGAGATTGTAATGCAGGGAGGTGAGTCCACATCCTGAACCATGACCTGTGTTTTCTTCAGGCTGATTGTCAGTCCAAAATCTTGGCAGGCCTTGCTAAAACGATCCATGAGCTGCTGGAGATCTTTGGCAGAGTGGGCAGTGACAGCTGCATCGTCGGCAAAGAGGAAGTCACACAGACATTTCAGCTGGACTTTGGATTTTGCTCTCAGTCTGGAGAGGTTGAAGAGCTTTCCGTCTGATCTGGTCCGGAGATAGATGCCTTCTGTTGCAGTTCCAAAGGCCTGCTTCAGCAGGACAGCGAAGAAAATCCCAAACAAGGTTGGTGCAAGAACACAGCCCTGCTTCACTCCACTTCGGATGTCAAAAGGGTCTGATGTGGAGCCATCGAAGACAACAGTGCCCTTCATGTCCTTGTGGAAAGATCTGATGATGCTGAGGAGCCTGGGTGGACATCCAATCTTGGGGAGAATCTTGAAGAGGCCGTCTCTGCTGACCAGGTCGAAAGCCTTTGTGAGATCTATGAAGGCTATAAAGAGTGGCTGTCGTTGTTCCCTGCATTTCTCCTGCAGTTGTCTAAGGGAGAATACCATATCAGTGGTGGACCTGTTGGCTCGGAATCCACACTGCGATTCTGGATAGACGCTCTCTGCAAGTACCTGGAGCCTCTTTAGTACAACTCGGGCAAACAGCTTTCCTACAACGCTAAGGAGAGAGATGCCGCGGTAGTTGTTGCAGTCACCCCTGTCACCTTTGTTCTTGTACAGCGTGATGATGTTTGCATCCCTCATGTCTTGAGGTACTCCACCTTCTCTCCAGCAGAGACAAAGGATTTCATGCAGCTCAGTGACGATGATCTCTTTGCAGCATTTTAGGACTTCAGCAGGGATGCTGTCTTTTCCAGGTGCCTTGCCAAAGGCAAGGGAGTCCAGGGCCACGTGAAGTTCTTCTAGGGTTGGTTCACTGTCAAGCTCTTCCAGCACAGGCAGGCACTCAATGTTGTTCAGTGCTTCTTCGGTGACTACATTTTCTCTGGAATATAGCTCAGAGTAGTGCTGCACACAGCGTTCCTTCTGCTGCGCCCGATCCTGGATGACCTCGCCTGTGGCAGACTTCAGAGGGGCAATTTTCCTCTGTGTTGGACCTAGGGCCTGCTTGATACCATCATACATCCCCTTGATGTTGCCCATGTCAGCTGCTATCTGTATCTCGGAACAGAGCTGGAGCCAGTAGTCGTTAGCACATCTCCTAGCAGTCTGTTGGACTTTGCTGCGAGCAGTTCGGAGGACCTGCAGGTTGCGCTCACTGGGACAGGCCTTGTATGCTGCTTGAGCTCTCCTCTTTTCCTCAATGACTGGTGTCAACTCCTCAGAGTGGGCTTCAAACCAGTCTGCCGCCTTGTTGGTCTTCTTGCCGAATATGGACAAGGCGGTCTTGTAAACGGTATTCTTGAAATGTTCCCATCTGTTGGATGCGTTTGCGTCGGCCGGGCCTGGAAGAGATTCCTCAAGCGCTTGTGCAAATTCCTCCACTTTTCTCTGATCCCGGGTCTTGCTGGTATCAATGCGAGGTCTTCCTTCCTTTTTCGTGTGATACAGTCGCTTTGTTTGCAGTTTCACTCTGCTGCACACCAGGGAGTGGTCAGTGTCGCAGGCAGCACCATGATAACTGCGTGTGATCTTGATGCTGGGAAGGCTGGAGCGTCTGGTGAGGATCAGGTCGAGCTGGTGCCAGTGCTTTGATCTTGGATGTCTCCAAGAGACTCTATGTTGGGGCTTTGTGTTGAAGAACGTGTTGCTGACACAGAGACCGTGATGACAGCAAAACTCTAGCAGGCGTTGGCCATTTTCGTTCATCCTCCCAGTGCCAAACTGACCTAAGCAAGTGGGCCATGAACTGTTATCAGCACCAACTCTAGCATTGAAATCGCCGAGGATGAACAATGGCTCTTTTACAGGGATTTTCTTGACAGTGGTGGCCAGGTCATCATAGAATTTGTCTTTGGCTTCTGCTGGAGACGACAGAGTCGGTGCATAAGCACTGATGAGAGTGACAGGTCCTGCTGATGACTGGAGCTGCAGGGACAAAATTCTTTCACTTCCCACAGTAGGTGGGATGATGGATTTCAGCAGGGTATTTCTGACCGCAAAGCCAACGCCATGTTCCCTGGTTTCGTTTGGTGGTTTTCCCTGCCAGAAAAATGAGAAATTTCTCTCCTTGACAGATCCGGAATCTGGCAGCCTAGTCTCTTGAAGGGCGACGATGTCCATCTGCAGTCTGTTCAGCTCCATGTCGATGACAGCTGTTTTGCGTGCGTCGTCTATTTCTTGCAGGTCATCAGAGAAGCCAGGTGTCATTGTCCTAACGTTCCAGGTGCCCAGCTTTAGGGCAGTAGTTTTCTGTTTTCTGTTGCATGGTGCAGAGTTGTCGATCCGCTTGTCGGTTTTCACCCTAAACCCCACGCACCCCATGAGGTTAACGGACCGTGGCGAGGCAACACCTTACTGGCTGGGGACTGCCCAGCTTAAGGTGGGTGGTAGCTGCCCAATGAGATGCAATGATCTCTCCCACCGTCGGAAGCAGCCCCTGGCGTCATGCTCTACGCCAATCGAGCAAAGACTTATAATCGGTAAACTGCTGCTTCCCGTGTTGTGCCGACGCTGTATGGCGAAGTTGGAGTGTCCTCTCCAGTGCGCGAAGCCTGGGTAAAGAAGGTATGGAGGATAGGCTGTTACCCATGCAGCAAATCCCCCCTCTCCACGTTGCTGGAATGGTCCAATGGAAAGGCAGAAGCCAATACGGTTGGTTCCAGCGGCGTCGCAGGAGTTGCCAGAACGTGACTGTGTTCAGCCATGAACTGCCTAAGGGACTCCGGCTCCTGATTTTGCCTCGAGGTTGACTCCTGAAGCCTTTTCCAGAACTGGATCCAGAACTGGATGTAGCCACAAGGCAGTGGAGGTTTGAGGTCAGAGTTTCCTTCTCTTAGATGAACTGCCTTCCTAGGCTGACGAGTCCCATCTACCCGGTGGCTGTTTAGTCGCCTCTTACGACAAGTACAGCCAAACTGAGGGCCTATTCTTAGCCCCCAGCCCCCAGGGTAAGTAATACCCTGGGGGTATTACTCAGTAATAAGTAACAGTAATAACAGTAATAAGTAACAGTGTTTAAATTAACCACATGAAATCCATATATATGAGTGTCTTTAGCTTTGATTTTGTCATGACCTACATTTTTCTTCAATGTCCTACATTTTGGAGTGCCTTGTCCTCTTTTGAGGATATGACATCTGGTCACCCTGGCAAGAGCTGAGAGTCGGACTTGAAGATACAGACTACTGGTAAGTAGATAAGTCCACAAAAGAGACTGCAGTACGGAAATCCAGTGCTAACTGGGACCTCTTATCCCCTTCCCCCAGTTCTGGTTTAGGGTTGTTGCAGCACAAAATCAGTTGTGAAATCACCTGGACCCAGCCTAATGCATGTCATGATCATCCTTAAAGTCCCATCATAATATATGCCAAAAACATTTCCACAGCAGCCATGTTCATGAATTGCTAGAGGAAAAAGTGACTACTCACACAGTGGTTTGTGCTGGCCTCTTTGTGGGCATATTTTTAAAACTGATCAGCTTAAAAACAAATCACTTATGTGTATAGACTGTACGTAAGTCAAAGTACAGTGATGAAATCAATTTGCTGCCAATGAAGTAAACAATCTAGGTTCCGGTATGTTGGCTGTAGCTCTCAATCAGTAGCAAAAGCATTAGTTTTATAACCAGTTCTCACAAAGGCAAATCTCATTCAGCCTATTTTAACAGTAGTCAATTACATCTTAAAAAATTCTTCTTAGAATTTTAAATGTCGTTCCAAGCAGATAAAAAACAACAGAGAACCTCAAATCTTGTAATATACGATAAGTAGCATAAATTTATCTTAGGAACCTTTCTGAATAAATTCTGCTTTGTTAAAGCTCAGTGGTTACAAGTCAGAAGAAGTTGACCAAGAAGTTACTCCAATGTCCTTACCTTTCGGTAAACAATCATGTTTGGAGAACTCTCCTCTTGATCAGCAGTTTCCATGTCACTGGACCCCTGGGCCATGACGAGCCCGTCTCTAACTCACACTGTAAAGGCAAGAAGAGAATTCAACAGAATGCCCAAACAGAAGAATTATTATAAATTGCAAAATCAAATGCATAGACCAGGGGTGCTCACACTTTTTTGGCTCGAGAGCTACTTTGAAACCCAGCAAGGCCCGGAGATCTACCAGAGTTTTTTTTACAATGTTCGCGCCATCATAACATATAACATTTATGTGTACAATGTATGTTGGTGTACCTTGAGCTCCACTGAGTATAACAGGACTTACTCCTGAGTAGACATGCCTAGGATTAGGTTGTGAGGCTGCAATCCTAGCCACACTTACCTGGGAGTAAGCCCCATTGAGTTAAATGGGCCTTACTCCCAGCGTTTCCTCCCAGAGGCACCTGAAGGGGGAGGTCGGCACTCCGTGATCTACTCATTTTGCCTCGCGATCTACCGGTAGATCGCGATCCACCTATTGAGCACCCCTGGCATAGGCAGGTGAGCAGAGAAAAAAAGGGAGGGGATTGCACGTTTATTCCATTATATAATGCCTGAGATACATGAGAGAGAAATATTTTGATGTGACTGATGAAATAGCAGGCTGTTAACATGCTCTTGAACATATTGTTAGGTACTCCCAGACAAGTTCCAGGGGTGTGCTATGGGGTTTCACTTCCTCTGGATCAGCGGTATTCAAACTCGCAACCACTGTCCGACAGAAAAGTGGACCCCGTTCGGACTGGACCTTACCGTTCCACCTCCACGTTTATTTTATTTATCTATTTTTCACATTTTTATACTGCCCTTCCTCCAAAGAGCTCAGGGCGGTGTACACAGCTGCTCCCCTCCCTTTGTCCTCACAACAACAACCCTGTGAAGTAGGTGAGGCTGAGAGAAAGTGACTGGCCCAAGGTCACCCAGGAAGCTTCATGGCTGAGGGGGATTTGAACCTGGATCTTCCAGGACTGAGTCCACCTCCCAAACCACTACACCACCCTGGTTGCTCTTATTCTGAGTAGATCTGGGCACCAGGACGCTCTGGACAATCACATCCGTTGCCCAGTGCCCATTAAGGCTGTGCAATAGGATGTTCAGGCAGACACTACTGCCCATCAGAACATAAGAACATGACCCCGCTGGATCAGGCCATAGGCCCATCTAGTCCAGCTTCCTGTATCTCACAGAGGCCCACCAAAAGCCTCAGGGAGCACACAAGACAACAAGAGAACTCATCCTGGTGTCCTCCCTTGCATCTGACATAGACCATTTCTAAAATCAGGAGGTTGCACATAATACATCATGGCTATGTGTATAGCCCAGATCTACTCAGAGCACCCTGGTGCCCAGATCTACTCACAATACAAGCAGCGCGGAGGCAGAATTGTAAGCTCTGCTCATGGATCAGAGGGCTTTCCCCAAACCCCAGATCTGGCCCTCAGGCCAGGGTTTGGAGGATCCTGCTCTGGATGATAGCAGCGGAAACCAAGGATGCCTTTGTAATACAGGAAATGTCCCCACCCTCCATGCATGTCCATTCACGGCTTCTGCTGGGCTCAGACTGAGCATTACAATGAAAAAAAACACAACTTCCGGTTTTCTCATAAAACCAGAACTGACATTTTAAATGCCTTATAAGGCATTAAAAATGTCACTTCCAGTTTTACAATAAAACCTGAAGTGACTTTCTTTTTTACTCTAAGGCTCTGTCTGAATTTGGCAGAGGCTGCAGACAGACATGTGTGGCCTCTATTGTGCTCACTGGACCCTCTGGAGGCAACAGGAGAGGATCTCCCCTCGCCTCTGGAAGGGGTGCGAGCAGGGGGCCCGCGGACCCGATCCACAAATAAGTGACTCTGTGGATACTGGATCCTCAGATATGGGGGGCCTCCCTGTATTTGTTTTATCTAGAGTCAGGAACTCCTAGAAGGCAGTTCCTCAGAGGGTAAATTGAGTAACTTGCAGATTTCATCTAAAGTAAAAACTTTCATTTCTCTCTCTCTCTCTCTCTCTCTCTCTCTCTCTCTCTCTCTCTCTCACACACACACACACACACACACACACACACACACACATTCAAAAACACAAAGAGGTTTCTAAGTATCAGGAGTCAACCAGGATACGGCCCATGGAGGCTCTTTATCCACCACCGCCGCCGCCACCACCCCCCAATAATTGGGCTCTCCCAGCACCACCCTCAGCTGCTGAGCTGCAAAGAGACACCTTGGCAGAAGTGGCTCTGCTGAAAGACCGGCACTGGGAGAGCCCAAATATCATGGAGGCCAACCTTTCAGCAGCACCACTTCTATTGACATGTCACTGCTGAAAGGGCTGCCCACATGATAATTGAGCTTTCCCAGCACCACCCTTTCAGCAGTGCTCCTTCTGTCAAGGTGCTGGGAGGGAGAGCTGGAAGAAAGCCCTAGAAGGTGAGGAAGGTGAGCCCTATGGGGGAAGAGGAAGACAGAGAGAGAAAGGGAGAACCTATTAAGGTGCTGGGAGAGCTGAACCCTTTCGGTACCACTGCTTCTTCCAACCCTGGGCTTTCCCAGATATTGAAAAATATGATCAAGATTTGCACACTTTTCTTTTCAGTCATTTGAAGCTAATGAGCTCCAAAGTGAGAAAAATGTGCTTATTTCTAGTCATCACCTCCTTAATGACATCACTTCCTGCTTAATGACATCACTTCTGCCCCTCAGCAGGCACTACTGTTCGGCCTACCGTATGAAACGATTTTGACACCCCTGTTATAGAGCACAATAAGCCCTCCCTTGAGCCCCTCTCACATTATATCCTCACATTTCCCTTTGCAGTAGAAAATGAGCCAGTTGTCACCTGACCCACCCATTCCTTCAGCCCCACCTCCAATACCTGCAGTGTAAAACATCTATAGCCTTGCTTGTTACTGGAGATGGGACAGGTTATAGGACTGCACTTGGTCTGCGGCTGTTTAGAAATGGATACTTGAAGGCAGGGACATTTGTTCAGGAACAGAACACCAAGAAATGGTGAATGAGTCATGAGACAGCCACAGATTCCCTGTGGATTTGACAGACTGAGTTTGCATGAGAAATGCTGAATCACTGAACTATAACTTTGTCAGGAAACCTTAGCATACACTGAAGCAATCTCACAATGTCACGCCATAATTACAGTATTTAGTCAGCCAGGTGCTCCATTAAATACAGCAACTCCTCAATTCATTAAGACTAATGAATGAGGCCTTGTCCTCTAGTTCAATCTTTCCTTGTTTTTGATGACAGACCCTGAATGTTTCCCATTCACCTGAGCAGGGAGTGCTGCCCATGTAATCTGATGCAAGAGGGTAGCAGGTAGCGAATAGCAAAGATACACAGATAGGCACTAGTGTAGAGAGCAGGCAGTATAAAGGGTCCTGCACTGCAGAGCAGAGATCAGTAGAACATTGTATCACCTAGTGTGGGAGGCCAGCATGTCAACCCTATGAAAGACCCCTCATCCATTGCAGTGGCTCAGGCAATGCCCTGGGTGGGGGTTGGGATGGTGATCTACCATCGCTCTGCCCCCGCTGGTTTTGGTCTATAACTTTTGATAGAATAGAAATACTTCAACGTGGTTTGCTTCATTGAATTCGGCATGAAATTACGCATCGATTGATATATAACATGATGGTATTATTCAGAAGTACCAAGATTTAAAAATTTTTGGTGAGTAGTGGTGTCTCTCTCTCTCTCTCTCTCTCTCTCACACACACACACACACACACACACACACGTGTGTCATATGTTGCCCGGTGTAATGCCAGAAGGCCTGGAACAGGAGTTAGGATACAGAGGAGGAGGCCTCCACTGACCCTACCCCCTCCCAGGCCTGATTCACACCCCCTGTTCCACCCTCCCCAACCCAAAACATTACCTTCCTGCCATCCTCCTCCTGCCCCAGCGCCAGCTGGTGCGAAACTCAACTCCACCAGGGTCATCGGCACCTGGTTGCAGTGCTGGCAGGCCACAACAGGCTGTCCCATCAGTGCTGCTTGCTTGCAAGTTGGAGTAAACCACTTTATTGTGTTCTTACAACATGCTTAGCTTGTTCTTAAAACTATGTTGTAAGAAAGTTGTAAGGACATGTTCTTATAACTATGCTTAGTTTGTGCCAGCATAGTGGCTGCTGCACCGGCACCAGTGTAGTACAGGATTGCGCTATGAGCCAGCAGTCATAGATTTGACCATAAATATTACTTTTTAAAAAAATACAAGAAGTTATTCCTTTCCAGGAGTTCAAAATACAACAGACAAATTGAGTTCCACCATGACTGCATGTCTAATTAGAACTGAGAGAAGAAGAGAAAGGGAACATTTGCCATTTCTTTTGCTAATAGACAAGACATTAGGAAAAGCATCAGACCATGCAAAAATAAAGTCAATATTGGCAGAGTCTAAATAGTTTCATCATCATTTAGCAAGGAGATCCAGTAAATGAGATCTATCGTTTTGTGCCTTTGGATAGGAGGCTTCAAAGATACTGCTGTATTTCAAGCAAAATGATATAAACAACTTTTAAAAGAATTGTAATGCACAAACCAGGATAGAGCACTTCACAGTTGGTTATGGTGTGTTAGCTGAACTGTGTGGGGAAAAAAAACTCTTTCAAAGCAGAGTTGAGCTACACAAAGAGCTTCTTATGCACATACGTGTATATCCACACAAAGAGAGAATAAAATAAAACAAGAGATGCAACTGATCATGGCCATGGGCACAGAGACATAAAACAATAGCACTAGCAAAGAAGGTAATGAGAAGTCTCATCAAAGCAGGAGAGAGCAAATCACAAACATTTAAACAACCACAGACAGCCTTCAATATCCATGGGTTTGGTATCTGAATATCCATGGGTTCCAAACCCGCATGGTGGGCACCTATAAGCCTCTGTACCCAAATGGAGCTGTGCTCCAGTTGGGTCTGGAGGCTCCTCTGAGGGCTTGGGAGGCTGCCCGTGGCCTCCATGACTCTCAGAAGCCCTTCAGAGGACTGAAAACCACAACTTCCACTTTTCAGCAGAAAAACAGAGGTTCTGGTTTGCAGAACTAGTTGGGACCCACTAGGTGGGTTGTGAGCCAATTTCAGGTTGGTCCCAATTCATTTCAATATTTTATTTTTAATCTATTAGACCAGATGCTACCATGGTATACGACTGCATTTGGGAAAATGTTACAGATCTGTACTTTTAACAGGTTACTATGTATATGCTTTTAACAATGACAGTAAATGGGACTTACTCCTGGGTAAGTGTGGGTAGGATTGTTAAAAATTTTTCCACTTCATGATGTCACTTCTGGTCATGACATCACTTCCGTTGGGTCCCAACAGATTCTCATTCTAAAAAGTGGGTCCCAGAGCTAAAAGTTTGAGAACAACTGGTCTAGCATTTCTCAAACTGTGAATTGCGACCCAATTTCTAGTGGGTCCCGCACAGTCTCTGATGAAAACATGGGAGATAGAAAGATCAGATAATCAATTGCCTCAAAACCGGAAGGAATATTCCTTGCAGCTTTTGGGTAGTCCTGGCCCGCTACCCAACAAAAATTGTGTCATGACCCACAGTCTGAGAACCACTAGTCTAGAGCAGGGGTGTCCAAACTTTTGGCAGGAGGGCCACATCATCTTTCTGACATTGTGTCGGGGGGCCGGGAAAAAAGAAGAAATTAATGTATATTTCAAATTTGAATAGGTTTACATAAATGAATATATTATAGATGGAACTTATATGAATGAATGAAGGTCTTGCAATAACTCAGGACCTATAAAAGATCTTACACAAAGCAAGGCTGGCCTTTCCTTCGTTGCTGCTGCGGCATCACAGATGTGAAACAGCAAGCAGTGGAGGGATCTCTCATCCCACAGCTTGCGTGAGAGGTAGAACAGTTGCCCTCATGCTGAGAGCAGTTGTGTTGGGCCAACACAGACTCCAGCAAGTATCCGGAGGGCCAGAGGCTCATTGGAGACTGGGGGTTCCCTGTGGGCTAGATTGGGAGTCCCCGAGGGCCACAAGTGGCCCCCGGGCCAGGGTTTGGGTACCCCTGGTCTAGAGTAATACACGTTCCTCTGTATGTTGATTCCCCCTAGATATACTTCTGAACATGCTGGGAGCAACACAACCTCTGGATGACCACAGGCCCAAGGTAAGCTGCCCCTCACTGGCTGCTGGGGAAGCAGAACATATTCAGTTGCTTTTCCGCTGAAGTAAACAGAAAAACTGTCATTGAGTGCACACATTATGGTACCTGTGACCACATGGAATTGCTGGATGGTAGAAATGCAGGGGGAGGGCCTATTTCTTAAATTCTCTCTTTTCTCTTTTTATTTTGCAATGTTCAAGAGGCCATTATAATAGTGTATTGCTTTAACAAGCATCAATTCTGGTAAAACCTTTGGCTTGTCTTGCTTTGTGTTCCTTAATCTTCCACATATGACATCAAATTCTGTTGCCAGGGAGATGTTTACGCAGATCATTATGACTTTATATGGCAAAACAAATCACTAGTTTTTATGCATTTTTCCCCCCTGAAATTAAGCAGACACACACACACACACACACACACATCACCGATCCATATCATCTAGGCAAAATTGTTTCCCAAAGGGAAAGCTCATCATCAGTCACACTTTAAAGCTCTCTAATGATGCTTATCCCTGACAGAGTAAAATGAAATATTCCACTAGAAAGGCACCCAGTCCCAAAACCTTGTGCAATTTTTTATCTTACATGACAACTTGTCACTTTAAAACAGGGCTTGGAACATGGGCTGATGGGGCGGTTCAGACATTTTTTTGCAAGAATGTCTTTAAAAAACAACAGCAAGGCACTTATGAACTTTAGGACCTATCTAAATACTTAGTTTGTAGCCCAACAAATGCACAGTTGCTTTTACTATATACAGGGTCATCCTGCTATCTTCCTTCCAGGAAATATTCCTATTTTGGAGATCCTGCATTTTGCCAGCACCCAAATAGCTTTTTGTATGTCCGGCTGGTAAGATGCAATTCCTGCCCTGCCTCCATGGCCATAGGAAGCAGGGAGTCCAAACTGAACTTGAATCTGTATCTAAAGAGGCACCCTTTCAAGTGGTGTCCTCAAATGTAGCAGGGGGGAAGCAACTGTCCCTGTTGTGTAAGAAGGGTTAATTATCTGGGGTGAGTCTACAGAACAGCTGAATGAAGTTGGAATGATCTTGTGCTCAGGAGTCTGGGACAGGTGTATAGGATTAGAGCAGGGGTGTCCAAAGTTTTTGGCAGGAGGGCCACATCGTCTCTCTGACACTGTGTCGGGGGCCGAGGGAAAAAAAGAATTCATTTACATTTAAAATTTGAATAAATTTACATACGTTTACATAAATGAATATATTAAAGATGAACTTATATGAATGAATGAAGGTCTTGCAATAGCTCAAGGCCTATAAAAGGCCTTGCACAAAGCAAGGCTGGCCTTCCTTTGCTGCCACTACTGCATCACAGATGTGAAACAGCAAGCAGTGGAGGGAGCCCTCATCCCACAGCTCACGCGAGAGGTCAAACAGTTGCCCTCACGCTTAGAGCAGTTGCATCGGGCCAGTGTGGGCTACAACAAATCACCGGAGGACCAGTAGCTCATTGGAGACTGGGAGCTCCTTGAGGGCCGCATTGAGAGGCCTTGAGGGCCGCAAGTGGCCCCAGGGCCGGGGTTTGGGCACCCCTGGATTAGAGGGTAATGGGGGATGGAACATTGGGGGAAATTTAAGAGATGCTGTGCCTATGTGCTTTTCTCTTTTCTGTAACTGATGCAATAAATGGATTCCCGGTCACACTTGGTTTGGCGTTATTTTGATGTGAACCTGTAATCTAATAATCCCTTTTCACCCCAGTATGGCATCTTTTTCAGTATCTATTGCTGGTGTCTCTTCTGCATCTTTTTTCTTTTTTTTAAGATTGTGAGCCCTTTTTGGATAGGAAATCATTTTTTGATTTATTTGGCTGTCTAAATTGCTTTGTGAACTACTTTTTGTTGAAAAGCACAATCTAAATATTCTTAATAATAAAAAAAAAGCGGGTTCAGAGCAGGTTTCTTTTTCAATAAACCAGAATTTAACCCTAATCCAACTTCTTAGGCATCTTGGACCTCAACAGGAAATTAAGCCCCAAACCAAAAATCTTTTCGCCTCGGAAATAAACAGATCAAAAGAGTGGTTAAATAACCAAAAGTTCAATGAAGATCCTTTAAGACTGCAATCCTATACACATTTTACCTGGGAGTAAGTCCCACTGAACACAATGGGACTTATTTTAAAAAGGATTATTATACAAATCAGGGAGGGGGGACAGGTGTCTCAAAAGTTTAGGTAGCTCAATGAAATCTCCATTGAAATGCAGTACACCTGGGAATACCCACTCAATAGTTAATGGTCAAACAGCCCCTTCCTATGATATTTTTATTTAAATATCTTCATGGATGATAGGACCCTCAAAGGCCCCTTTCAACCTGTTTTTTACAAAGCCATCTAATCACACTTTTGCAATTCCATAACTTCTAGCACAAGCCTACACATGCCTACTCAGAGATAAGGCCCACTGAATTCAATGGGACTTACTCCCAGGTAAGTGTGTATAGCATTGCAGCCTCAATTAGAAAGGCTTCTTTTTGTCAACCCTACACCTACTTGTACTTCAAAATCTACTTGATTGTCTCTGTTCTGGTACCAACACAATTTTTTTCCCTTCTGCCTGCTCTCTCCAGCCATTCACAGTTTTACAAGCCCATCACGTTTCAGCTTAATTGTTTTCTCCAGTCCACTGAAAAGCTTTGAACTTCTAGCTGCTCTCACACTTTTTATGTTGATGTTTTCATATGGAAGAGAAAGCAGGAGGAAAGCACTTAAACCAGAATGGAGTACCCTGGCCAGTGGAAGTGTTCCATTCACATCACAAATCAAAAGCCTCTTTATTGTGTGAAAATGCCTTGATTTCATTTATTTTTTAAAAAACTGTATTCCATCCATCTAAAAAAATGTTGAGGGCAGCTTAAACTCCAGACTTTAGCTGGATGGGCTGCAGAAATGAAAACGGGAGCGCTAGACCTAGACCTGCTGTATCAGATGCAGTGCATCGCTAATACTAGTCATCTTTCCGCCTTTGCAAGATAATGCTCCAAGGTGGAGATCAAGAACAACAGCACATGATCCAATTCACAGCTAATAGTTTGGGGTGGAAGGGGGGGGGAATAGCCTTGCTAAGGACAGAGCTGAAGATGCTGCTTCTGATACCTTTGGAGACTTTTCCTAGAGATGAGCCAGTTGCAGCTTCTATGCAAGACAGATATGGTCAGGCTGATCACCCTTGCACTAACACATATCCTTTTAAAAAAGGGCCTTTAAAGGAGGACACATACTCCGCTCCTCACCAATGCTATGCTCTCCAAGCACACAATCATTACTGGCGAAGGGCACGGCCTGCTATTGCTTTTGAACCAGGACTTTGAAACATCACCTTACACACACTAAAAGATGGTTGAGGTGCATAGATGGTCTACAAAATGCCTCCCCCCACCTCTCTCTTAAATATTCCCTCCCAGAGTTGCATTTCTCAGGATCAGCAGGGCAGATGAGGAATGTCCATGGGGAACATACTAAGGCACCTTAATACAGAACATTTTTACGTGCAAGTGTGATCCACAAATTTTAGTGGTAATTTGCTTCCATATAAATTTGCAGCTTAAGCCATTTCTGCCCAGTGTTGCATATACACAACAGGGACCAAATGTGTACACTTGTGTGCAGGGCAAAAATGGGTTAAGGGACACAGTTCTTTTTTTTCTGTATATATGTTTCTTTAGGAGAACTGAAGAAATGCAAATCATCCCAATGCTGCAACCTTGACTACATTTATGTTTATTTAAGCAAGGCTTAAGTCAAGCCTGCACACAGCTTGCCACCCATTAAACACAACATGCCCTGTAGCCTGCCAATCACAAAGACCCTTCATGCTGTTTTTGAAGCCCCTGCCAAGTAGCAAGAATAGCTTTATCAATACTGTGGTGGGCCATCCTTCAGGATTAGTGGACTTTGGTGAATCACTAGCCAGAATTAAAGGATGTTAGAGCCTCAAGGGACCCTAGAGGTCATCTAGTACAGCCCCTGATGCATGCAGGCAATTGCTACTGTGCCCCAACAGGTGGCCATCCAGTCTGTTTCTATAAGCCCATTCTAGGGTAATGTTTAGGATAAAGAACCCTGGCTATCAGCAGTGCTCCTCCTTCCCTCTCAGCTGCTATAACAAAAATTTCAGAATGAACCACACCAAACCAGTCAAATATAAACCGCTAAAGTTCCCCTTTCAAAATTCACACCAAGCCTAACTCCAGGCGACTCAAATTTAATGGATCACAACTGGGTTATTTTACCACTTCTGATCTGCATGTTACAAAACTGTGGGGTACCTGAGCCCGTTCCATTTTCACAGAGGTGGTGGTGATGATTTGCAGGCAAGCAGTATAGCAGTACAACCTATAGACCTGGCTTCCAGCTGGATGAGCAGAGAGTTCAAGGGAAGGGGGCTTTTCCTGAGGCAATTTTCTGTATTCTGGTTGCATACTGCAATGTGCAACAGGAAATATGAAAAGCTGCCATTTCAGCTTGCCTTAGGATTCTCTTGCCCTCTTCGAAA
This sequence comes from Tiliqua scincoides, assembly GCF_035046505.1. Classification (NCBI taxonomy): domain Eukaryota; kingdom Metazoa; phylum Chordata; class Lepidosauria; order Squamata; family Scincidae; genus Tiliqua; species Tiliqua scincoides. The sequence goes on from NC_089821.1 coordinate 18,494,105, forward strand.
GCCTGCACTGGATTGTAAATAGCTTGGGGATGGATGGCTTCTCACACACCAGCAATAGACTTCATTTTATGTATAAGCATGTACAACTAAATAATATGCAACAAATATGGCCTACATACCACTCAGTCTGCAACCCAGTGAAGCCAAAGTGAAGCCAAAGTGAAGCCAAAGATTTCAACAAATCTGGGCCGTTTCGATAAGTGATGTTTGGTTCTGATTTTTGTTGGGGCGGGGGGGGGAGAGATTAGCATTCCCTGCATCAGTAATCCAAATATAAAATAGGGGGATCTGTTGATAAAATAGGAGGATCTCCCACTTTCAAGTCCCCTCTAGCACAATTTCTCCACTAAAAGGCCTCCTTTCAAACCACCAGCAAGAATTCCTTGACAGTGCTGGGCTGACCCTGTTTACTTGGAAGAGTCACACAATTTCTCCACTAAAAGGCTTTCTCTCAGGCCACCAGCAAGAATGCCTTGACAGTGCTGGGCTGACCCTGTTTACTTGGAAGAGTCCCACGGATTTTGAGGGGACACAGCTCCAAGTATGCATTGCAGCCCAAATCCCAGAGCCAACTGGCTCCTGTCCCATTTCCTTTCTTGTTTCACACAGAGTTGTGGATCCAGCAGCTGGTTGGCTCAAAGGCAGGTCCGTGACAGACCCTTTGCCCCTACAATCAGCTCTGCTAAGACCCCAATGGCCCAGGGCCTCCGTTCCCAAGTATTTTGGCTTTGGTTGCTGGCATTGGGCCTCCAGCATAAATAGAACCCTGTTTTTGTATTTTTTTTTAAGGTGGAAAACTTGCAATCGTCCCATCTTTGGAACAAAGTGCCCTAGTTTCCAGTCCTGCATGTTCACATTCCAGTTGCTGCGATTCGCAAATGCATCTTACTAATTTTCATTATTCTGCTGCATCGAATGGCCCCACAGAAAGATATTTTGGGGCCACCGGTGAACTCCCACAAATGCAGAACTCCCAACTTCATTCAAAGGTTCATGCAACTGGCATACCAACAAGCCTGGAGCACAAATCCAGCCAGCATTTCCCAAACCCCAACTGGTTGCTTAGCAATTGTCCAGCGTGCCTCTCCACACCTGCTTAGCATACAGAGAACTGAGGCTGCAATACTAGGCACACTTTCCTAGGAGTAAGTCCCCTTGACTATGACCTGCATAGAACTGGGCTCAGTCTAAGGTCTCTTCCCACAAACTCCCCCCAAAGAGGAAACCAAGGTTGTAATCCTGTGCACACTTTCCTGGGAGTAACTCCCATGGCTATAATGGGACTTACTTCTGAGTATACCTGCATAGGATTGGGCTCAGTCTAAGGTCTCTTCCCACAAACTCCCCCAAAGAGAAAACCAAGGCTGCAAACCTATGCACACTTACATGGGAGTAAGTCCCATTGCCTATAATGGGACTTACTTCTGAGTAGACCTGCACAGAATTGGGCTCAGTCTAAGGTCTCTTCCCACAAACTCCCCCAAAGAGGAAATCAAGGCAGCAATCCTATGCACACTTTCCTGGGAGTAACTCTCATCGATTATAACGAGACTTACTTCTGAGTAGACCTGCAAAGAATTGGGCCCCAAGGTGTCTTCCCACAAACTCCCCCAAAGAGGAAATCAAGGCTGCAGATTTATGTACCCTTACATGGGAGTAAGTCCCAATCAACTAAGTGGGGCTTTCTTTTGAGTAGGCATGCCTAGGATTGTATTGTACTGCAACTCTCCTGAAACGAAACCCAAACCAGGACCTGCAGCAGCGCCCCTGGAAAGAGCTGGACTCCGAATGGAACGCGGTGGCCACCCAGGGAGCGTATACACGACGCCGGCGATCCGGTTCAGGGACTCTTACCTCTTCGCACAGTCTCCACATCCCCGTCAAAATCCTCACCCCGCGGCCCTTTCCCCACCCATTCCAACAGGGGCGTGCAGCAGGTTTACTCGGAAGCAAGTCCCACCAGGTTCAGCGGGGGGGGGGGAGTTTACTCCCCTGTAAGTGCGGAGAGGGTGGCAGCATGCTTGCACTCCGCGATCCACACGGGGGGAAGCCGTTCGGTGGCGCATGCATAGGGCAGGTCTACTCAGAAGTAAGTCCCACTGTGCTCAGTGGGGCTTACTCCCAGGAAAGTGTGGCTAGGACTGCAGCCTATGCAGCGAGGGGGGGAGGCGTGCGGCTGGGATGGGGGGACCATGCACGGCTAGTAGCCCTCCTGGTCCCTTCAGCTCACTGGGGTGGAGGGGAGATGCTGTGCAGGGCCATTACCTTGGCAACCAGGGCTCCGCTGGAGGGTCCCCTTCCGCGTTAAATGCCTCCTCGGTGGCAGGGAGCAGCCTGATTCATGGTAAGGCAGAAGAGGGGGGCGGGAATGAATGGCAGAGGCTGGCAGCTCGCGGGCTCTCCCCCTCCTCTGGCAGGATGCTGCCCGGGTCTTCTCCAGCACGCCCGGGGGCTGCACCCGGGGGCCAGCGAGGCTGGCAGGCGGGAGTGCTCCCCCCAGATGGGCCCCCCAGCAGAAGTGCTGCAGCCAGCAGCCCAGATCAACATGCCCCGGGGCTCCTGGCTGCTGCCACCAGCTTCTCCTGCATGCCCGCCTCGGCTCTCCTTTGCCACTGCTTGCTCCGCTAAGGATGTCCGCAGAACAGAAGGAGAAGATGCCGAGCCTCCTCCAAGTCCGAGACTGGTCCCCAGCCAGCCAGCCAGCCGGCTGATGGGGGAGCAGCGGCTCCCACTACAGGCCGCGAGGGGAATTGCAGCCTCCTTTGGACCACGGGCAAACCTGAGCTGCTCTGGACCCGATTCAGAGGGATGCAGCCACGTGGAGCTTCCAAAGAAGGGATGATGATGATGATTTTGTCATGTTTCACTCTATTTAACCAGGGCGACCAGATACAATGGAGGACAGACCGCCTCTTCCTTTAACCAAGAGGGAATTTTGGCAGGTGCAGCTTTTTAAACCCTTCCATGTTGAGTTGCACCTGTCAAAATCCCCTCTTCTATGCAGTGGTTAAAGGTAGAGGCACTGTGGGCCCAATCCCATCCAAATTTCCAGCACCAGTGCAGCCCTTCAGGAGGCCTTTGTGACATCCTCCCCACCACAGGATCCAGTGCATGCCCCATTAGCAGGGCTACACCAGCACTGGAAAACTGGATAGGATTGGGCCCTGAGTCCTCCACTGTATCTGGTCACCCTGTACTTAGCTAGATTTGCCCACAATCAAGACACAAGGAAGAGACATTAAAAAAATGTTCTCCTTTCTCTGCCCCAACCATGTCCCATCATGTTTTCATTCCACTCTTCCTTACATGGAGATGAGGTTGGGGGAAGGGGGGCAGGGCAGATTTTCTACCATTCAAGAAGGTCCTTTCAGATCTTGAGACACAGCCTAACGGGAGGGGTGCTTGTCTTCTTTGAAGCAAGCTGTGACTTCTTGGACCATCTCTATCCCTGATAGGGATAGATCTCTATCAAGATCTCATATCCCTGAGAGAGAATGACTATTAAAACCGTCTGACTGTGATGTTCATACATCAGAGGTTCCCAAACTGTGGGTCAGGACCCACTGGTGAGTTGCAGCCTAATTTTTGGTGGGTCTCCAAAGGGTGGTGGAAAGATCAGATAACTAATTGCATCAAGCCCAATCAGATACTGTAGCTCCTAATTACCCTGCTAAGAGCACAGATCCTGCAGTTTGCAAGCATGTGTAAATATAGGAAGATAAATGTTTGAAGGTCTTTTTCTAATTATTATTATTATAAACAAATAAAATATTTCTTTCTTAATCTCCTTTTTTAAAAGTCTGGTAAACCTAGGTGGGTCCCGATAGAGTGTCGTTTTAAAAAACGGGTCCCAGTGCTAAAACATTTGGGAGCCACAGTCATACATCCTTCAAGGCATGCCTAGATCTGTGGTCTTTATTAGCCATGACCCTAATAAATAAACAAATAAATAAAATTTGTTTATGACTGGAAACCCACCAGCAATCCCGCTCCCCTCCTGGGACCTGATCTGACCCCATTGCAGCTCACCCCTTGCATCCACCTGCCCCATTTCCCTCTACCACATGCATCTGCACAACAACCCTGTGAGGCAGCAGTCTAAGCAGGGCTGGCCTTAGGCACTGAAGGGCAAGACAGTAAGAAGAGCCTATGCAGGATTATATCAAGAACTCAGTTTTGATAAGGCAGTACCATTACTGGATTGGATCCAAGCCCTCGATTGCATTTATTTGGTTGCCACGCCCCCCCCAACTCAGGTTTCACTACCCCATCAGGGTTCCAACCCACAGATTGAAGAACACTGGCTTAGATCATTTTACAATTGTAACAGTGTAATCCCATGCATTACTCATTTGGGAGTAACTCATTTGGGAGTTACTTCTGAGTAAACCCACATAGGACTGTACAGTAAATTTCTGCTCTGAAGTCATTAAGGTAAGACTACAACAGGGATGTGTTTGAAAACAACTTATTCAGGACCTTCTCTTGTGGTATTGGAAAAGTTATCAAGTCAGTAATCCCCACTTCCTTTCTAAAGCCATTGTGCAAGTTTGTTAAAAGGACAAACAGGATAGAGCAGTGGTTCTCAATCTTTTTGGCACTGGGATGCACTTTTTAGAAAAGCAATCTGTTGGGACCCACTGGAAGTTATTTCATTAACCTGGAAGTGATGCCATGGCCGGAAGTGACATCATCAAGCAGGGAAATTTTTAACACCTCCGTATGACAATATTAAGTAAAAGTTTACAATAAGTATAAATTTAAAATTTTATTGAACATAAAGAACCCTTCTAACCTCCCAAGCAGTTGCTGATCTGTTTAAAAAAGAATTCCCCAAACACCCCAAAGGCTACAAGTCTATCCACACTTATCCAGGAGTAAGCCCCATTGACTATCATTGTCAAAAGCATATACATAGTAGCCTGTTAAAAGTACAGATCTGTAATGTCTCCCAAAAGGCAGTCACATACCATCACTGGTGTCATGAGGAGGGTGCAGGGGTGTGGGCCGCACCGGGTGACACACCGGGGATGTGTGTGTGTGTGTGTGTGAGTGTGAGTGTGAGTGTGAGAGAAGTGCCCTGGGGGGAGGACGCACTAACTTTGCAGCTTCAGGAGGTACCCTGTCATGCCATATGCCGTTGGATGTGGAATGTCTGGCGGAGTGCAATGCAAAAAACAGAATTGAAATAGCTCCTTTCCTTCATGGGTCATGTTTCCTCATGAGTAGGCAGATGTGCCTTGGCTGCTGGTCAGGCCAGGCAAAGGGGAATGTGAGGACACCAGATGGGTCCCGATCCGATGGAGCTGGAGTGCAACAAATGCTCCAGAAGTCGAAGGACAAAAGAGGGTTGAACTGGTAAGGGGAAGTTTTCTATTTTGCACTTGACAAGCCAGGTGGGTCTTTATCTTGATGTGCCTGAAATAGAAGAACTTTAAACTGGGCACTGGGGAGGGCTGGAAATCTCACTGATTCTTTTTGGGGGTTGTTATTGCAGGCAGATTACAGAGTAAGCCCCATTGACTGACCACTATGGGACTTACTTCAGAGTAGACAGGCATAGGATTGGGCTCACAGGCTGCAATTCTACCCACACTTTCCTGAGAGTAAGCCCCATTGACCACTATGGAACTTACTTCAGAGTAGATTCACTTGGTGGAACAGGACTGGCTCCCCCTTATTTAATTATTTCTTTTATTTTAATTTAATTATTTATAATTATTTATTTTAATTTGCTTGATGATGTCACTTCTTGCCATGATATCATTTCCAATGGGTCCTGGACAGATTGTCATTCTAAAAAGTGGGTCCCAGTGCTAAAAGTTTGAGAACTGCTGCAGTAAGGTGTTAGTAAGTTTACACGGGGTGCATGTGTGTGACTCTACAAGTTTTCAGAATCACTAAAATCAGAGTTTGGAGGACTAATACCATCATGTTATATATCAATCAATGCGTAATTTCATGCAGAATGCAATGAAATAAACCACATTGAAATATCTGTGTTCTAACCAAAGGTACACCCAAAAAACCAGTGGGGGCAAGGCGATGGTACATCACCACGCCCACCACCTGGGATGTTGCCCTGCCCACTGCATGGGGTGAAGCGCAGGCCTCCCGCACCAGGTGACATGAAGCCTAGTGACACCAGTACATGCCATGGTAGCATCAAGTCTAATATATTAAAAATAAAATACACATTGAAATGAATGGGAACCCCCCTGAAATGGGCTTGTGACCCACCTAGTGGGTCCCAACCCACAGTTTGAAAAAGGGCACATTACAACTGTAATCCTTAGAAGTTAGGAGCCACACAGTCTACATATTACTCACAGTGAGGGGATAGTCTGAGGTGGTCAAACTCTGTCATATTCTCTTTCGGACTGCAGGTGTGGAGGTTATAGTTTAGAATGTGAAAAAAAAAACTCTCAGCAAATTAAGAAAAGGTTTAATGCAGACCTCTCTGGTGTGCTGGCTGTTTTTTGAATAAAGGAAGATTAAAAAATAGGACTCACCACCTGCGGTTGGAAGTAGAACAGTCCAGAATTCTCCCACCTTCAACATACCACTGTGTCTGGCCTAGATGCCTTTAAAGGGGATTGAACAGCTTTCTAGAAGAAAACTGCATCACAGGTTACAAGCCATGATGGGTTTGTGCAACCTCCTGGTTTTAGAAATAGGCTACCTCAGAATGCCAGCTGCAAGGGAGTGGCACCAGGATGCAGGTATCTTGTGTGCTCTCTGAGGGATCTGGTGGGCCGCTGTGAGATACAGGAAGCTGGACTAGATAGGCCTTGGACCTGGTCCAGCAGGGATCTTCTTCTGTTCTTACGTTCACCCCACTCTGCATAACGTCTAAATGGGTGAGTTCTGCTGAAACCAGTGTAACTTATGTTGGAGTAAACATGACTATGATTGGGCTGCTCAAGTAAATAAATCATAATAACTCAGTGGGATTGCTTTTGCACCATGAATGTTGGAACCCAGCAGAATTGATGAGGCCTGTCATTGCTGAAATCTTGCATTTGTTCCCTTCATGCTGTAGTTGCTCAGCGGCTCTGACTTAATGACCAGAAGACTCACCTGCCCAGCATGGAGCAAGGATGATGTGTGATGTTGTCATTGCTACTACTCCCACTAGGCTCGTTTTTCTTGGAAAATTAGCAGCAGCTCCACAATTTTAAAAAACAACAATTCTGTAACTCGCCTACCAAGGAACAGCAGTTCTCTTGTACTCATAGGAGTCTCAAAAACATATTTTTCTCACCACAGTTCAGAGCCTTACAGCTATGCTACCAATCATGCTTACTTGCTTGTTGCCAGCCCATATGCAAGGAACTAAGAGACAGGGCTACAGATTGCAAAGAAGGGGGAAATGGCTATAAAAATGGGAGCACCAAAACAAAGCTGTCGAAAGGAGGGTGTTGCTTGTTTCTAGAATATTTGTTCTCCCATTTTACCAAAAGTAACCGAGCCGCATAATACCTGAAACCACTTTATTTTAGCAGAAGCTTTTGTGGACTGCAGTCCATTATCAGATGCATCTGGTGAAGTGGACCACAGTCCATGAAAGTTTATGTTGAAACAAACCAGTTAGTCTTTAAGGTGTTACAAAACCCTTTGTTGTTTGAAGTCTCCTCTTCCATTGTAGCACATGGAGCACCAAAATCCATTGTGGTTAATAAGGCACAGCATAATACAGACAGTAGAGTACAGTAGAGCCAAATGGTTCTGGGCCTCTTCACTGGAGCCACATGTTCCCTGCTGGCAGCAATGGAAGCAGCATGCAGACCACCAACACTACCCTGCCATAGGACTGGGCTGTCTATATCCAATGAGAGGCAAAAGTTTAAAAACTAGAAGTAGATGTTGAGAAAAAAAGGGGGGGAATTGGACTTACAGCTAAGAAAGACAAGGAAGTTGCTTAAAGTAGGTTCTGCTATTAAAAAATCCCATACATATTTTAGTTTGCTAGAGATGTTATTTCATCCCAGCACACTCTGAATGCCACTGCTTTTCTCCTGCACCCCAATGGTGAGCTTTTTCCCCAGCTTCTTATCCTACATCAAATTGGCAAAGCAAAGGGTGCTACAGAAACACCTCTGGGCACAAGATCTCTGTGTGTGTGTGGGGGGGTGGGAATGGGACCTCATTGTTATTTTGACCATTTCTGGGTTCCACCAACAGGGATGCTTGTGAAAATTCTCTGCTTTGTTCACAAGTCTCACTGGGTGCTCATTTGAACCTATGGTCATTTTTAAAAGATATCAGTGTTACACCAGTTTAAATGTGTGACATTGATACTCTCAGATAAGCAATGTTCATTTCGGGTCATTTGCAGATACAAGGAATGCTGAATATCATACGGAAGTTTATCCATTTTATACTGAAAGCAGAATTGCCATCTGGCAAAGGCCCAAGATCCTTGAGAAGTTTATGTGTAGTGGGAAAATAATCCACATTCAATATGACTTCTGAGCTTATTTCCATGTATATAGGGGAATGTTTGTTCAAATCACGGAGTAGCCTTAGGCAGGGAAAATACTATTTTGAGTCTTAGAGGCCATGGGAATGTTCTGCTGTCGCTGGCTGCCCACTCTATCTGTCCCATGTTTGGGGAAATTTAAGAGGCAAATGGAAATAACAGCATTTCAGCACCAGGGTGCTCCATTAATTTTGAACATGACTGCTACAACTAGAAAGGCTCTCTACAATCCATGCCACCACCTAATATGTCAAACCATTTTCAGCAACCTCTACTATGTAATGTATGTTGCAAAATACAGCTGAGTCACACTAACAGAAAATAATAATTCTCCCTTGTGTTCCTTGCAGGAATGGCTTTAAAGTAATTATTTACTATCCTCTTGGAATTGGTAACATGTTACTAGTGAGCTGTTCTGTTTACCGCAAAACAGTTTCAGGCAATATAGAGCAGGTCTAATTTTATGTTTCTTAAAGAGTTGCATTTATTTTTCTCATTCTCAGTTATTATGGAGGCAGGAGAGGTTTATCTCTCAGTAAATATCAACCTAATGGCTATTTTCAGAAAGCAGATAAGCTTGCCTTCGTGAAATTACTTGATTAGAAGCTCAGGCATAGGGCATCATGTATTTTATCTCTGTTAGTATAATACGTACATTTTGGTGTTCCCTTATAATTACCTTTCTCTTGAGTCAGTATTACAGCCCATAAGATACTATAGAAGCATCCCATTGGTGGGGACAGTGGGGTCCCAAGAATAATCTTTCTTAGAGAAACACCTACTTCTTCATGTGCCTACAATTTTGGAGTTTAGGCAGGTGGCTATGGGAAAGAAGGTCTTTTGTGTGATGGTGTCTGTATTTTGGGGTTCCCTAGACCAGCTTTTCTCAAACTGTGTTCTGCAGAACCATGAAGATCACTGAGACTCCTCCAGGGGTTCTGCAACCACAGCGCCAAAAGTCCTGCCAGCAGCTCTTGCATTTGATCTGGTTGAGGAGTGGGGTGGAAAGGAGAAGGTCTTGCTGGGGTGGAAAGGAGCGGTAGAGGCCAACTCACAGGGCCACTTTCCTGCTCTCACCTTCTCTTGGGTTCACATGAACGGGGAAGGAGTGTTGCAAAAGTGGGCAGGCAGAAGCTGCTACCAGTTAACATGAAACAATCTTCCCAGCAAGGAGAGGAGGGTGGCTCTTCCCTCTCAGAGCAGGAACCAATAAAACACCCACTTCACCCACAGAGTCCACCCCACATATACTAGAATCCTATTCTCCTTCAATGCTTAGTTGGGAGGGAGGGACCCTTTGAGGTTTCAATGATCTTCATGAACAGTTGAGGCTGCAGTCATGTTTCTTTGGAAGCAAGTCCCTTAGCAAGTAGCTTACTTTCCAGTGTCGGTGCAGCTGTGCCAATGGGTATGTGCTGGATCCTGTGATGGTAGGGGCAGTCATGGAGACCTCCTTAAGGCAAGGGAATGCTTGTTCCCTTACCTCAGGGCTGCATTATGGCTTCATCTGCATTGGAAAGTTGGGTAGGATTGGGCTGTGAGTGTTGGAATAGACTCTGGAGTCCTACCCATGTGGTGCTCAGCCTCATGATTTTGTTTCTATACATGTTCATAGTAGAGGGCTTCATGCTTCAGTGTCAGTTCTTTTGGGCCCATTAAGAATCTAATTTAGAAAAATGGTTTGTCTGGGTAATCCATAGTTCGGGCTGAAGCCTAGTTAAAATCAATGAAGTTTAATCACAATTAGCTAGATGTATTGTTGAGGCAGCAAGCTTTTGAGAAACAGCTTTCATGTTATTTATCTTTCCAGTAAATCAATCTGGGCACAAGAATATGGCAAAATAGTTCTTCACCCAAAGACCATTAATATATTTTCATAAATTCTATTTTTTCTTCTTTCCCAGTGTCCTACCCCCACCACACTACGGTGCCAGAAGACTGGAGGATAGCAAATGTCATGCCAATCTTTAAAAAGGGAAAGAGGGGGGACCCAGGAAACTATAGGCTGGTGAGCCTAACATCTATACTGGGTAAGACGGTGGAATGCCTCATCAAAGATAGGATCTCAAAACACATAGACGAACAGGTCTTGCTGAGGGAGAATCAGCACGGCTTCTGTAAGGGTAAGTCTTGCCTCATGAACCTTATAGAATTCTTTGAAAAGGTCAACAGGCATGTGGATGCAGGAGAACCCGTAGACATTATATATCTGGACTTTCAGAAGGCGTTCGACACGGTCCCTCACCAAAGGCTACTAAAAAAACTCCACAGTCAGGGAATTAGAGGACAGGTCCTCTCATGGATTGAGAATTGGTTGAAGGCCAGGAAACAGAGAGTGGGTGTCAATGGGCAATTTCCACAATGGAGAGAAGTGAAAAGCGGTGTGCCCCAAGGATCTGTCCTGGGACCTGTGCTTTTCAACCTCTTCATAAATGACCTGGAGACAGGGGTGAGCAGTGAGGTGGCAAAGTTTGCAGACGACACCAAACCTTTCTGAGTGGTGAAGACCAGAAGTGATTGTGAGGAGCTCCAGAAGGATCTCTCCAGACTGGCAGAATGAGCAGCAAAATGGCAGATGCGCTTCAATGTCAGTAAGTGTAAAGTCATGCACATTGGGGCAAAAAATCAAAACTTCACATATAGGCTGATGGGTTCTGAGCTATCTGTGACAGATCAGGGTTCTTGGGGTGGTGGTGGACAGCTTGATTAAAGTGTCAGCCCAATGTGCAGCGGCGGTAAAGAAGGCCAATTTTATGTTTGGGATCATTGGAAAAGGTATTGAGAACAAAACGACTTAGTAGTATTATAATGCCATTGTACAAATCTATGGTAAGGCCACACCTAGAGTATCGTGTCCAGTTCTGGTCACCACATCTCATAAAGGACATGGTGGAAATGGAAAAGGTGCAAAATAGCCTAAAATGATTACTGGGCTCTAGTGATGATTACTCTAGAGATTTACAGTCACTAGAGTGACTGTAAAATGATTATACCTTCCTTATGAGGAAAGGCTATGGCATTTGGGCCTCTTCAGCCTAGAAAAGAGACGCCTGAGGGGGGACATGATTGAGACATACAAAATTATGCAGGGGATGGACAGAGTAGATAGAGAGATGCTCTTTACACTCTCATACAACACCAGAACCAGGGGTCATCCACTAAAATTGAGTGTTGGGAGAGTTAGGACAGACAAAAGAAAATATTTCTTTACTCAGTGTGTGGTTGGTCTGTGGAACTCCTTGCTGCAGAATGTGGTGACAGCATCTGGCCTGGACACCTTTAAAAGGGGATTGGACAAGTTTCTGGAGGAAAAATTCATTATGGGTTACAAGCCATGTACAACCTCCTGATTTTAGAAATGGGCTATGTCAGAATGCCAGATGCAAGGGAGGCACCAGAATGAGGTCTCTTGTTATCTGGTGTGCTCCCTGGGGCATTTGGTGGGCCGCTGTGAGATACAGGAAGCTGGACTAGATGGGCCTATGGCCTGATCCAGTGGGGATGTTCTTATGTTCTAAGCCTATTTTCTCCACTGGCTTGAGATATTATGAAAGCTGTCTCAATGCTTTTTCTTCCTAATTCTGCCAGATCTGCCATATGCCATAAAGACATATGTGTGTTAAATTGCAGAACAAGTAAGAAATCTTCAGGAGCCCTATGAACAAAAAAAGCTCTGATGGCTTGCATTACAATATGGAACATAGGGGCAGTGGCATAGCTAGAGGGGGTACAAAGCACTATGTTTTGCAGGGAACATCACCACAGCATACAAGCAACCCCTCCCTCTCCCCTTCACAGCCATTCCAGGCTCAAGAGCTCTAACACCCAGAAGGGCTGCAAAGGGGAAGGGGAGGCCACTTGCACGCTGCGTTGAGGCTCCCTGCAAAACTTAGTGCTTTGTACTCCCTCTAGCTATTCCACTGCTTCGGGACACAGTTGGGATCACAGACAAAAGCCAATTCTGCATGCTAGCTGATTTGTACACACTTTTTATCCAAGCAGCTGACATTCTTCTGGTTCGATCGTGTGAGTCACTGTATGAAAGCAACAGCTAGTATCATTTTGTTTTACAGTCCTAGCATCAATACAAGGAAACAATTTGACTAGGATTGTTCCAAAGCAGTAGCTGCTGCCACTGGGCTGCTGCTTCCTCTAACACATCGTTTCTCAAACTGTGGGTTGGGGCCCACTGCATAGGTTGCAAGCCAATTTCATGTGGGTCATGTAGCACCTAGCTCAGCTGTCATTGAAAATACAGAGATGGGGGCAGGGCCTGAGGTGGCTGAGTAGCCGTGTTTTTCTGAGCTCCTGGAAAGCTCTTGGAAAACACGCTATTCCCAGAATTGCGGGTCTGATGAGATCTGAGGATGAGTGGCCAGGAGAGGCCTTGATCCTACAGATGGTGTATGGTTTCAGAGAAGAAGGGTCCAGCCAGGGACTGTTTTTTCTCCAAGGGAACCCAGCCATCGATGTCGGTGATGGTGAGGATTCAGTGTTGAAATTAAGCCGAAGGCTCCAAGTAGGGAAGGAAGCTGAAAGAAGCAACTGAGTGTTGTTCCATTGTGTGCGTCTGGCATTAATTGACTAATTGACTGCCTGATTAAGCTTAAGAGAAGGAGAAGGAGGGGCAGGCTTTCCCCCTCCTGGGAGAAGAGGAAGGAGGGGGCGGCTTTCTCTGCGTATTTATTTGTTGATGTGAGAAGAAGCTTTGGAGGAGATCTGCCGAACTTGTTGTGGAAATATGAGTGCATAACTCTAACTTTATAAACCTAAAAATTGTTGGATTACAAATTAACCGTCTTGGAATACAATTATTGTTGTGGAGTGTCCAGTTTCATTTTCCTGTGGAGAGCTTGTGGAGTGCCTGTGGAGAGCGGCTGGAGACCTGCATTTTTTTTTTTTTTTTACAAAAGTGGTTTACATTCCTTTGATTATCTCCTGGAAAGGAATGCGGTTGACATAGAAACAAATATAAATAACAGAAATAAGATATAAACAATAGAAATAAGAACATCAGGGACATCTAGTGGACTAAAAAAGATGCTACAAGGACAAGAACAGGACTTGGCAAGTGAAGTAAGAAGAAAGAAGATATAAGAAGGAAGAAAAAGGATAACAGGAAAAGGAGCGAAAGTTAGGAGTTCTTCTGTCCCGGAGTCCAGCTTGGGAAAACTAACACAAGATGAATCGAAAGGGAAAGAATGGAAGCAGACAATACAAGACAATATAGAGAAATTAGTGGTGATGGGACAGCAACAAACAAATCAGTATCTGCGGGTTCAAGCTAATTTGGATGCGTTTACACAACTAAATGATCTTAGTGTGCAACTTAAAAATGTTATATCCGAATCATATGAGAAAAAACAAAGGATTAGGGAAAAAGTATTGGAAAGCAATAAGCAAATCGATATTTACAAATCCAAATTAGCCTGGAAATCTTAATTCAACAGACAAATGAGTCTAATACACAACAAACAGGAGAGGATCAACAAAAGAGCAAAGAAATGGAAGATAAATTCAAAACACTGGAGACAGGACAAAACAAACAATTGGAAGAGACAATGTTATTGGAGATAGCTTGGATGATAAAGACTCAAAAGTCACCAGACCACAAAGGAGAAGAAATACTTTGATGCAGATTGGATTGATCAAGTGAAGGAAGAAGAAATACTTCAACCAACTGACATAGATTGGAATGATCAAGTGAAGGAGATGACTCATCAAGATGTTGATTTAGCAAGAAGGGCGAGTACATTAAACTGTGATCTGTTAAGAGGAATCCATGTGAAATTTATTAGAAAAAAAAAGATGGAAGGTTAAAGTCTAGAGAAGAGAAGAGATTTGGCAGACCAGTGGGTATCTAGGTTGGAGACAAGGGAATAGATAAAAAGAAAGACGGTAATGTGTTAATTTTGTATGTTAGAAATTAAAGTTTATTAGATGTCAATGAGAATTTATATAAGTTTTATAGGTGATATGTAATATGCATAAAAATTTTAGTTAGCTTGATATTAGATGTAATGAATTAGAATTAATTTTAGGTGATATTGTTTTGGATGTTTACGTATATGTTTATGTATTTAGTCATGAGGATATATTAATTTTGGATGTTATAGGTAGAGAAATGATATATGTAATTATTAGGATATTAAAAGTTAGAATTTAATATGTTAGATACTGGATTATGATATTAATTCTTGTGAGGATTTTATATGCTAGATATTGGAAAGACATGAAGATCCCAATGAAAGATTAATTAATAGAGAAAATAATGAATGTGGTGGAAATGGACAGATTTTTAGAGAGCTTGGATCAACAGTGAAACCGATATAGATTGAGTAATGAAAATTATTTTATGCTTGGTTGAAAATAAAGTTGTAGAAGTATAAGATAGGGTGTTCAGATGAATGTATTATATATATGATATATTATATATGATATGATATGATAGATAAAGGATAAATGATATTAAGAGGCTAACATAGAAGAGGAACTGGATTAGGAAATAGGTAATGATTTATTAGTTATAGTGATGTATGATATCTTGCACCCTCTAATACTGTATGTTGTGTGTGTTATTTTTGTTTTTGGAAAAATTAAAAAAAATTAATAAAAAAAAAGAGAGAGAAAATACAGAGCTGAAAATACAGGGTACAGAGCTGCTGGGCAGGCGGGCTCCTGGTGGTGGAGAGATTCTCTGCCACAGGTGGTTCTTTGCCACAGGAAGTAGTGATGGCATCTTGCCTGGATGCCTTTAAGAGGGGATTGGACACATTTCTATAGGAAAAGTTCATTAAGTGTTACAAGTCATAGTAGGTATGTGGAAGCTCTTAACTTTAGAGGCAGGCTGCCTCTGATTGCCAGATGCAGGGGAGGGCACTGGGACGAGGTTGTGTCTGTTATCTTGTACGCTCCCTGAAGCATTTGGTGGGCCACTGTGAGATACAGAAAGCTGGACGAGATGGGCCTTTGGCCTGATCCAGCGGGGCTCTTCTTATGTTCTTAGACGTATGGTGCTTCGCCTTGAATAGGTGGGAAGATGGGATACTGGAAAGGGGTGTGGGCTGATTTTTGGAGAAGGATTCAAGGCTGCGTTTTCCTTTGACTTCTGACCTGGAATGGAGTTCTGAGCTGAAATTCCAAGCTATGCAAAATAACAGAACAAGTGCAACCTTTGGCTGATTGCAGCTTAGATTTGAAGCCTAAATTGATGATGTCACTTCCAACCATGACATCACTTCCAGGTTAATGTCATCACTTCTGGTGGGTCCCAGTGCTAAAACATTTGAGAACCACTGCTCTAACACAAAGGGGAAATACAAACACAGGTGCAACAGGGCAGTGAGGAAGCCCATGCTATAATAACCTGCTTTAATAACTTCACTTTCCATCCCCTGAAAGCCTCACATTTGCCTCTCCATTGTTGTAGGTGTTCTTCCTGCTGACAACCATTCAGAAAAGGTCAAAGAGTGGAATGCTGCAACTGATAAGAGAGGTGGGGAGGGAGGTGATTTGTTGAGCAGTGAGAGGCCCTCACAGCTACAAGAAGCATAGTAACGCCATAGCCCTGGGACATCAGCCAAGCCTGCAATTAGCTGTGTCAGATTGGCAAAGCCTATAAATGTCATGGCCAAATTAGGAATGTCAGCTGTATCCCCTGCCAGAACGTAGCACACATCTTTCCTGACTTGGCAGTTTGACATGATGTTGGAATGCAAACTTGTGACAACAGCTGACAGAAAATTGGGTTCAGGCTATTTGTCCCTAGACATGGCTTCCAAAGTTTTAAATGATTAGATGTATTGGGATACTTGATGTGGTAGGGGCTGAGTACATCCAATAACCAAAGATTTGGGGAGGAGGGTCACCAAAGGGGAACTTAATGTGACACTCAAATGCGTGTAAGAAAACCCCAACATTTTTTTCTTGAATAAAAAGTAAATTAAGAGACTTGAATAGAGGAATCACTGGGGAGGGGGCACTTCATCCATTCCTCACTGACTGTTTTTCCTCTAAAAACATTTTTTTTAATTAGAAAGAAAAGCAAGCAACCCAAGTTTGGAATTTCAATACATGCAATGCATCTGTGCGTACCATGTAATCTGTCCCTCGGGGAAGTCTTTTAAAATATTTGTCATTGCTTCTGTCAGAAGAATGTTTATTCCAGCTGAGAGACAGAGTGACATATCCTGGCTACTGTTCATAAAACATTTTTTTTGCCCCCCCCCCCCTTAGTTTCCTAGCAGTGAACAGAAGTTCCAGGGACAGCATGACAGGATTTTGTTTCTTTTGGAGAGACTTACTTGTTGGCATCCTTCAGTCTCGGAAGACTATGGTATCGCGCTCTGAATAATGTTCTGGAACAGAGTGTCCTCTCCAGTGCGTGAAGCCTGGGTAAAGTAGATATGGAGGATAGGCTGTTACCCATGCAGCAAATCCCCCCTCTCCACGTCACTGAAATGGTCCAATGGAAAGGCAGAAGCCAATACGGTTGGTTCCAGCGGCGTCGCAGGAGTTGCCAGAACGTGGCTGTGTTCAGCCATGAACTGCCTCAGGGACTCTAGCTCCAGATTTTGCCTCGAGGTTGACTCCTGAAGCCTTTTCCATAACTGGATGTAGCCACAAGGCAGTGGAGGTTTGGGATCAGAGTTTTCCTTCTCTCAGATGAGCTGCCTTCCCAGGTTGACGAGTCCCATCTACCCGGTGGCTATTTAGTCGCCTCTTACGACAAGTAAGCCAATCTGAGGGCCTGTTCTTATCCCCAGCCCCCAGGGGACGGAGAGACTTATGGTGACATGAAGTTCCCAAGCAGTCACCTTGTCTAACCTTGCTTAGTCAAGGTGCCTGCATCATGCACCCTCAGGCCATGCACTGGGACCTTTTAATTGGGCATAAACAAGCAGACCATATTGGAAGTGTGACAATCAACACATGACAAACAGGATCCCTTCCCTCCACCCAGCCTCTGCCTTTTATATGAAGCAAGGGAATTTATGCTTTTGGCATGCATAGTTAGGAGACAGATCCATGTAATGCTTCATAATAATAGTCTCTCAGTGAATAGAATCAGGGAGCTAGCTGTGTTGGTATTCAGAAAAAATTAATGTCAATGTGGGACCATACCTACACAGCTCATGTTCATTTCAATGAAGCCCTGCACAACTGAACTTTCTGGTAGAATGTGCTCCATTTTGCCTGATGTGTAAGGAGAGGTGTTACCTTGGGCTTGCCACGGATGTAATCCCATATGGGCTGAAATACAGCGCATATATGAACCTGCCTTACACAGAATTGGAGCCTTAGTTCATCTAGTTCAGTATTTATTTATTTTATTATTTATTTATCACCTTTTTATACCGCCTTTCCTCCAAAGAGCTCAGGGCGGTGTACACAGCTGCTCCCCTCCTTTTGTCCTCACAACAACCCTGTGAGGTAGGTAAGGCTGAGAGAAAGTGACTGGCCCAAGGTCCCCCAGGAAGCTTCGTGGCTGAGGTGAGATTTGAACCTGGATCTTCCAAGTCTAAGTCAAATTCCCAGACCGCTACACCATCCAGTACCGGCCCAATACCTCCTGGCCCTTGAGACAGCCTGCCAAATGCTAGTCTTCTGTCCTATGATTTGCCTTTTGAATGATGTGCTGGTCTCTGCTCCTCCCACTCTCCAATTTCTAGCTCAGCATCCCCTTCCCTTCCACATTTCCTCTTCTTCTCTGTCCACCTTTTGAAAAAACTCCTACTACTGAACACGCTACTGAAAAAACTCCACAGTCAGGGAATTAGAGGACAGGTCCTCTCATGGATTGAGAACTGGTTGGAGGCCAGGAAGCAGAGAGTGGGTGTCAATGGGCAATTTTCACAATGGAGAGAGGTGAAAAGCGGTGTGCCCCAAGGATCTGTCCTGGGACCGGTGCTTTTCAACCTCTTCATAAATGACCTGGAGACAGAGTTGAGCAGTGAAGTGGCTAAGTTTGCAGACGACACCAAACTTTTCCGAGTGGTGAAGACCAGAAGTGATTGTGAGGAGCTCCAGAAGGATCTCTCCAAACTGGCAGAATGGGCAGCAAAATGGCAGATGCGCTTCAATGTCAGTAAGTGTAAAGTCATGCACATTGGGGCAAAAAATCAAAACTTTAGATATAGGCTGATGGGTTCTGAGCTGTCTGTGACAGATCAGGAGAGAGATCTTGGGGTGGTGGTGGACAGGTCGATGAAAGTGTCGACCCAATGTGCGGCGGCAGTGAAGAAGGCCAATTCTATGCTTGGGATCATTAGGAAGGGTATTGAGAACAAAACGGCTAGTATTATAATGCCATTGTACAAATCTATGGTAAGGCCACACCTGGAGTATTGTGTCCAGTTCTGGTCGCCGCATCTCAAAAAAGACATAGTGGAAATGGAAAAGGTGCAAAAAAGAGCGATTAAGATGATTACGGGGCTGGGGCACCTTCCTTATGAGGAAAGGCTACGGCGTTTGGGCCTCTTCAGCCTAGAAAAGAGATGCTTGAGGGGGGACATGATTGAGACATACAAAATTATGCAGGGGATGGACAGAGTGGATAGGGAGATGCTCTTTACACTCTCACATAATACCAGAACCAGGGGACATCCACTAAAATTGAGTGTTGGGCGGGTTAGGACAGACAAAAGAAAATATTTCTTTACTCAGCGTGTGGTTGGTCTGTGGAACTCCTTGCCACAGGATGTGGTGCTGGCGTCTAGCCTAGATGCCTTTAAAAGGGGATTGGACAAGTTTCTGGAGGAAAAATCCATTATGGGGTACAAGCCATGATGTGTATGCGCAACCTCCTGATTTTAGAAATGGGCTATGTCAGAATGCCAGATGCAAGGGAGGGTACCAGGATGAGGTCTCTTGTTATCTGGTGTGCTCCCTGGGGCATTTGGTGGGCCGCTGTGAGATACAGGAAGCTGGACTAGATTGGCCTATGGCCTGATCCAGTGGGGCTGTTCTTATGTTCTTATGAAGAGCGGAAGAGGCAAGCAGATGGACAGGGATGGGTGCCTCCCCTCAGTCTGCTTCATAACGTGACCTCTTCAGCTGGTCTCATGGATGAGCTGGCCCTGCCAATGACCACTGGCAGTGGTTCTCCATGATTGTAGAAAGGAGTTTTCCTGGAGGGTTAAACATGGGACCTTTTGCATGCAAGGGTCTACCATTCAGCTATGGCTCCATCCTAGAAACTACTTGTTTAAATACTGATTCTGTACATCAGGTTTTCCTTGTTAAACATACTGGAGGCCTGAATCTAATCCTCCTGAAGATTTTATCTCTTGTTAGATAAGAAAGCACAAGCAGATCAATCCGAACTCAATCTTCATGTCTCATGAGCTCATTATTTACTGTTTTGTTCGTCCAGCTCAGGTTTTAAGATCCTTGTGGAAGCTTCAGTGTCGTCTTGTCTTTGGTGCTGCCATACATCAAAGTGGCAGTTCTGAGTAAATAATTAATAATAATGAAACTTCTTTATTGGAAAGGACTTTTAACTACTTAGGTACAAAAATATGCGCAGTGTGTAGAAAAGCCCACCTGATATCATTGCTAAAAGTGCTCTGTGTCCTGATGAGTCAGCTCTGTCAAAAATTATGCCTGTGACTCTTTAAAGAACAGATCTGTGAAAGAAATTTAACTTGGGAAGTTTATTACAAAGTGTATTCTTCTTTTGACCTCTAATTTCTCAGTTGAAGCAGCTTGATTTCTTTTCCCCCAAAGGTGTGTCTTAGCACTGAAATAGCACTGTCGTCAAAGTGAAAGAAAAAGCTATTGATAGAAAAGAAAAAACTCAGCATGAAACACCCTACTAGATCTGTATAAACCTGATAATTTAGAAGATAATTTTTGACATGGGGTTTCAATCAAGCACTGGTTTTGAGACTACAGTAAGCAAACACAGAGGATCTAGAGTGGAAGACTTCTCTCTTTGTGAGAGAACTCTTTCTATGGGCACGGCCATACCAGAGGCTTGGAGTAGGATAGTTAGTTAGGGGATTAAGGGCCTAATCCTATCCAATTTTCCAGTGCTGATGCAATCATACCAACAGGGCATATGCTGAATTCTGCAGTGAGAGGGCAGTCACAGAAACCTCCTTAAGGTAGGGGAATGTTTGTTCCCTTGAATAGAAGTTCACCCTATGAGCATTGTGATATAGTGGTTGGAGTAGCCAAACCAAAAGTGCCACTAAACTTGTCACCATTTTTCCCTTTCTATAAATCACAGTTGCAGGAGCCCTGTATGTGGATTGGAACATGGGAGGCCAAATGCAATGCAACAAACACCAGTAAGAGGCTTGGGGTGGACAGGAAGGCTTTTGAGCACAGAAAAGCATGCTTTGGAACTCTGCTCACTGAGCCAAGCCTCCTACTGCTGTTTGTTGTGTCGTGTTCCTGGTCTCTATGCCAGGTGGCATGGGTTCAGAGAGTATCACCACAAATCACCTGAAGTACAGCTGGTGGTACACATATTACTGGTGGAGAAACACTGGTTTAAGAACATAAGAACAGCCCCACTGGATCAGGCCATAGGTCCATCTAGTTCAGCTTCCTGTATCTCACAGTGGCCCACCAAACGCCCCAGGGAGCACACAAGACAACAAGAGACCTGCATTGTGGTGCCCTCATTTAAATCATGTTCACATCCCTACTTAGCCGAGAGAGAGCTTCTCAGTGTCTCTCAGCCCAAGTCAAAGTGCTTCTTGACATGGGTGCTAACCCCGCCATTGCAACTATCACCATGTGTATACTCCCCCCCCCCAAAAAAAAACAAACAGTGGTGGCAATCTGGCCTTTACCATGGTCTTCCATTTAAAAATGTATATATCACCCATCCTCTAAGGCAGGGCTCTCCAAACTTTTTGGCCAGAGGGCCGCATCAAATATCTGGCGTGGTGTGGAGGGCCAGGAAAAATAAATAAGAGATAGAACTTAGATGAGTGAATAAATGAATCAATGGGCTCATTCATTCAACCTCTCTGGCCCTCAGAACACCCTCCAGACACAACCAGAGCACAGTTCTGGTTATGTTCAGTTGAGTGGGCCAGAGGCTTTCAGGGGACAAAAGGTTGGCCATGCGCCAGAAAGAGACTTGCTGTGGGCCGCATCTGGCCCCTGGGCCAGGGTTTGGAGACCCCTGTTCTAAGGAACTCGGAGCAATGCATAAGGTTCCTCCCACTCCATTTGCCTTCAGAATTCTTGAGGTGGACTGAGTGTTGGTGATTGAACCAAGGTCACCCAGTAAGCTTCATAACTTTATGGGGAATTAAACTTCAGTCATCCTGTTGGAGAATGGTCATCCAAGTCCATTCTCCAACCACTGTGCCACACTGACTACTTCGTTTTGATGCTCTTTTTCCATTCAGAGCATTGATTTTCAACCACTGTGTGTGAACGGTCCACAGGTGTGCCACGGGAGTTTGGAGGATGGTCATTTATTAGTAGGGTCATTGGGGGGATATGAGCCCCCTGCTAGCAGCACAGTGTGCCTTGTCAATTGTCAACTTACGGTGTGCCCTGACAATTTTAATACCTTGTCACTATGTCATGAGGTGAAAAAGGTCGAGAATCACATATGTAGCAGGAGCCTCACTGCAGCTTACAGACAATTATAAAACACAATTAAACTATCAATTGATGATTTGTAGCTGAACTGACTTAATCAAGGAGCATTTAAGATGATGGGCGAATTCTCTCTTGGGTGTTCTGAGAAGGCCTGTTCACACATGTTTTAGTCATCAAGTGATGATTATGTGTGTGAACCAGCCCACAGCTTCTTTAAAAAGTAATGGGAGGGCTGCCTTCAAACAATTTAACAACATGGCACATACGGTAGGATGCTTAATATATCTGGATATTGTTTGGGGGTGGAGTGCAATCTAGGTTTGCTTCTGCTGAAAATTAGAGGTCAAAACCATCCAGTATATAGTTCTATCAACTCCTACAGGTTTTCCTAAACTGGAAACAGAAGACTGAAGTTGAAAACATTCCTCCATCTCACTTGCAAAAGGCCCAGGAGAAAGAAGACAATCCCCCTAACAAAGCCCTTCATCTGAATAGGACACAAAATAGCTACAGTATTAAGTTCTCTCAGGCTGATATTTCATAGGTTGCCACCTGACACCCACAAAAAACCCCTACTCAGTTCAACACGTCTATGAATTCAGAATTTTTGATTTCTGCTGTGCTTTGGCTTCCCCTCCACGCTACTAAAATGCAAATAGTGCTGCTGAATCTTGTACTGTTGTACAAACAGTAAGGATGGCCAATTTCATTAAAGATTAAAAAATATATATCTAGTTAAGCATCCCACCTCTACAAGGATTGTGACCTCTTTCAGAAGCATTTCCTACTAGGAAGAAACTGCTCTCTCCATGTGACCTATGTCCAGCAGAGCCCAGTTTTGTAAGCATTGAAAGTATTATGGGGATATATTGCACGACACTACTGTCTGAAAAGAAGAAGAAGAAGAAGAAGGAAATAATTAATTGCCATGAGATCTGTATTGTGAATATTACTTGCTATTTTAAAAACACTTTTCAAGCATGTCTAAGTGGTTGCTGCCCATATTCTCGTAAGAACTAAACTTCCTGGATTGAAATCCAGAAAGCTTTTCAGAGAAAGTGAAATGTCAAAAGTCATCCGCCAGCATATCATTTATGTTTTACCAGGATTTAAGTGGCATATTTGGATCAAGAGCTGGGAAAGGAGGTTTGAACAGAACCATGATTAGGACAATTCAGAATGGAGAGACAGGGAGCATGTAATGGGCTGGGTGGGATTCAATTTAGTGCTAAGAGGATGGACTGAGCAATGAGAAACAAAAGAACAAAAGAGGTGTGCTTGGGCCGGAAGCTTATTTCAGTTTTTTGGTAGAGGAAAAACAAGATGTTTTTCAACAATGGCATCTTTTGGATATATTCAATATTAACTTGCAAAAAACCAGTGTATTTTAAGAGCAATTTGGTGGTTGCACTGTAATCAGGAACATTGTTCCTGTATACTGTCCCCTTAAGGACAACACATCCTCTGATCTTCTTTTGTTAGACTAGAAGAATTGCACCTACAGGCCTGTGTTAGGAGCCCTTCCATGATGCTGAATAGAACCTTAGAAACAAATCAGTTGAGTTGCCAGCAGGAAAGTGGAAGATTTAACAGGCAACACAATCATTACATAACACCTCATAAAGTTATATAGATCAGTACAGGTCTATTATGCTCTCAGTGTCTCTCTCTTCCCCTAATTTCTTTCTTCCTTATTTTTTTTGTAAGCGAAGGGGTTCTCTGTTGGGCATGCCTAGTATGTAGGTTCATTATTTATCCAGGTGGGTCATCAGGTCCTTCTGGATGCCTTCCAGTTGCATCCAGAGGTGTTCTGAGGTGTGGAGAGGCTGCATGCAGCCTCCCTGGGCCTCAGAACATCTGTGGATTCAGGGTGATGATACATTATTATTAACAGTATTTATATACCACTTTTCAACTAAAAGTTCACAAAGCGGTTTACAGAGAAAAATCAAATAACTAAATGGCTCCCTGTCCCAAAAGGGCTCACAATCTAAAAAGATGCAAATGAATACCAGCAGACAGCCACTAGAACAGACAGTGCTGGGGTGAGGTGGGCCAGTTACTCTCCCCCTGCTAAAAAAATGAGCACCCACTTGAAAAAGTGCCTCTTACCCAATCAGCAGGGGTTACATCCTCTGATACATCCTCCTTTTTTCAGACATGTCAACCTTCAATAAGTTTCCTGCTTCCTGATAACATTCTGGCTGTGTCCCTCTAGCATCCAGGCTGCCTGCTTCAGATAACCTTGCCGGCTTATAGCATTCTGTAAAAGGAAGAGACATTCTTTCTGTAGCAACACTGGTAAGAAATAAAACAAAGTTAATGGGCACAGGGGGACGAAGGGGTGTGGAGAAGCACAGATAACTGGATCCACAGATACCAGATCTGTAGATGGTGAGACTGCTTGTACTTCTGAATGAACTAAATGCCTTTCAACATGTTTGTGTCATCAGCGACATGTCATCTCTACAGATGACGACAAATATAGGTCCATACAAAAATTGGGGGAAAGTTTCGGCATATTTTGAAGCTCAAACACCTCTATTATCTTGGAAAAAGAAAATCTGCTGTTCATGTTCCTGCACTAAAAATACATGTTGGCCATGCAGAACTGTGCATTAAACCTCAAAGTGGTTCAGTATTTCGTCACAGCACAACATGAAGATATATCCATGATAAGTTGCTCACCAGAAGAGGAATTAAGCAATCCCAATCTTCACCACAGGATAACCCAAATGCCAGGATAACCCAGAGCCAGGTATATAAGAACTCTTACGTCTACAATGCTGAAGCCAAGGGATGCAATATATTTGTTGTATAAATCAGGAGGCAGGTTACTAACCTTAGAAGGACGAAGCTGGAATGTCAGAAATCTCAGCAAAACCAGGGAGCTGTTTGAAAATTGAAACACAACAAATGGCTACCCTGGTTTGTTCGGTCATTTAACTCATTTGAGATAATATATTGTTTCTGTAAAATTAGGAGTACAAAATTAGAAATAGTTCAGAGTCAGGCAATTAAATTAGCCTGGCTGAAAGACAATAAGATTTCAAAATGATGGAAAACTAAGCTTTTCTGGGAAGCGTATGTGGCTGCTGAGGGAGGGCTATGGCCCTGAGTAGCTGCTGCTGCTCTGTTGACCGTATTGTCATTATTGATTAATGCATTTAATGTCTTTTATGGTATTGTTTTATTTGTGTTAGAAGCTGCCTTGACCTTTGGAGAGACAGGGTATGAATGTTTTGAATAAAGAAACAAGGGGGGGGGGACATGAGGAACCAGATCCACCATTAAAAACAAAGTGCTGAGACCAAACTACAATCCCAAAATAAGGTGGGGTCTCACTAAGGTGGTAAGCTTGTGCATGGACTATACTACTTCAGACTGCAGGTAGGGGGGAGGCTGCACAGAGCAGTAACTGGCCTCCCTCATTTAGTGGGACTACTTTGCCAGGTAGGGTTTCCTCATATGCGGCAGAAAATTCCATCACCTTCTGGCCAAATCCAGTGTCTACACATATCTGTGCCTTGTCTGAGTTTGCAAAGGCGGGGCAGACAGTGCTGCAGGTTCAAGTAGATCAGTGCACCCTCTGTTCCACATTGGGCCTGGGCTCACATCAGTAGTGTAGCCAGAGGGGGGAAGTGTGGTAAGTGCAGCAGGCGCCGCAATGCTCAGTGTAAACAGCCCTTCCCACTCGCTGTCAGAGCCATTTGGGGCAGCAATAGCAATGCACAGGTGTCACTACCCCCCCCCCCCAGCTGTGTGATGGGATCGAAGTCAAGAAGGAACTATATCTTTTGCTTCTTATTGTTTGAGCTTGAGCTCACTGGGATCAGAGTACACGGAGGAGGTAAATCTGGTTGATCAGCAATAAAGAAATGTAATACAAAAAATGCTAAAAACATTTGAGCAGGATTGTACCCATAATTGGGCATGTTCAAAGTCATGTTTACAGGTGCCATATTTGGACAAGGACCTGGCAGACTCATAAGCCTTCTGATAATGGAAAACTGTTCAAGACGCAATTTGTGTTTAAGCAAATTTAACCCCATTAGCCCCTCTGATGCTCAAGGTCATCAGTCTATACTTCTGCGGTTTTTTCATTTGAACTGCCAGTAGCTGCTGATTCCAACCTCCTACACAGCCAGAAGGCATCCTTTTGTTACCGCTTTATCAATCGAATCAGGTGAAGGAGGAAAAAGATAAAAAATAAAACTTGGAGGAGGTTTACAGAATAAAATAACTTGGTGCTGAAGGAATGTGAACACATGGAAGTTTTTGTCTCTGTAGTTTGCTGTGGCTGTGTTTTGTAAATATTGCATGGTCTGCATGAAACTTTAACTCCAAAAATGCCTCTGAGGATTGCGCTTCTGTGGTTGACCTGCAGAGTTACATGCTCACTAATTGGAGTAGCCATTCCACCTGCTGATGGAGCGGCACAGACAACCAGGGAGACTTTACTCACCCAAATGCTTTTGAACATTTCCCAGAAAATAGCTGATGGCTGCAAACTACAGCACAACACCGTAAGCCCTTTGGGATACAAAACAAATGCGGCCTTTCCTACCAGCAGGAAGTCGGACCCAGGGACAGGGAGTGCCATGCAAACAAGTCGCAATCCTAGACACACTTATCAAGGGTAAAACCCCACTGAACACAATGGGACTTACTTCTGAGTAAATATCGCAGGATTGCGTAGTTAGTATTCAGGACTGTCCCGACAGGGTTATGATGTAGGTCAGTGTTTCTCGACCAGTGGTACGGGTACCACCGGTCGTACTTGCGAGACTAATGGACCTCTACTACCCAGCAATGAAACCAGGAATGAAACACAAAAAACAGCAGTAGGAGGCTCAGTTCATTGGGCAGAGCACTGAAGCATGCTTTTCCGCACTCAGAAAAGCCCTCCCATTTGAAATATACGTATATATCTCAAACAGCTCCCTTAAATGTATAGTTCTCAGTAAATGTGTAGTATCCCTTTAACAGGACATAAAAACAAGCCCATTATACTTACAGTTGGCCTCTCCCATCAATTACAGCATTTTGGTTTTGAAAAAAAATCTCATTGTACATGTTAATATCTTTTCTCTGGCCATCTTTTTTCCTCAGGGAAAGAGCTTCTTCCATTACATCCATCTATTAGCTTTTCAGTCTTTCCACGCCAGAAATGCTTCCAGTTCAATAACCCAATTATTTTGGAGGAGATTGGAAAAGGGGGAGAAGAGCTTGTGGAGACAATTACACTCTTCCGAAGCAGAATCAATTTTGCGGCAGACTCTCCAGCTTCAGCCAAATGCACGTCTTTCTTCCAGTCCCCTCAATGAAGTTCAAAATAGAAAAGGGACGGATTCACACCCCGTCCCCTGAAGACCACTGCAAATGTATTTATGCACTGTGTCCTTTAAGTCTTTTGCCTTGGGCAGTAGTGTAGCCAGAGGGGCTGCGGCATGGTAAGTACAACAGGTGCCACAACACACCATGTAAGCAGCCCCCCCCCACCAGCCATTGGAGCAATTCAGGGCAGTGACGGCAATGTGCAGGCCTTGGAATGGCCCCGTTGGCGAATGGGAGGGGCCTCTTACACAGCGTGTTGAGCCTGCTGTACTTACTGTGCCCCCAGCCCCCCCCCGGTTATGCTACTAGTCTTGAGTACTTGTAAATTTCTTTATGGATATGCTGGCTAAGATTGTTTGGTAGTTTAGTGGCAAGGGTCATTATCACTGGGCTGCTGCCAAGGGACCAGCATCCCACAAGGTGCTTTGGCATCCGCACCTGACTAGCCACTGGAATTTGACACACTGGGAAGATCTGGCACACTGGGAAGTTAAACATTGGGCCCTCTGTGCCTGTGCTGCTTTGCTGGCTGTGTTGGGCAGCAGAGGCATTTTCATTTCTTCCCATCTGCTCCCTTCCTTTCCCTCCCACCCAGAGTCAGAAGACACTTTCTCATTCACTCATCTGCCAACTGGGGGAGGGGGAGGAGGTGGTTCAGCCAGGCCAGAGGAGAGGGGGGCAAGGGGCAAAATCCCCAGGGCCTGGGGTTCCAGGGGGCCCAGGCCATGACAAAACTGTACAGTACAAAACAAATTTATTACGCAGTAAATTTGGATAGCTCAATCTCGGCTTATCCAGGGCTGCATTTCCAGTACAACTTTAATCCACTTTCACTGTTCTTCCATTACACCAATGCATTTGGGGGAGGGCAATCAAGTATCTTGCCCTGGACCCATTGCCAGATCTCAGTGGCCCTGGCTTCAGAGAAGGCCATGCTGCCAAGCCCCCGACCTGGATTGGTCCTGTCTATTGTACTGTCTCTAGTGGTTTTCAGATGTTGTACAACCAAGTAATCCTTTTTGCACTGACTCGTATACTGTGGAGTGCCAGCATGTTTGCCACACATTTCCAGCTCTTCTCAGGCATCTTTGGAATTGCTAACCAGGTATTCGATTACGAGCCATGCAGAGTTAACTGTTGTCGCTCAATTGATAACACACCTCATGCCAGTATCTGCTGGCAACTTCTGCAGTGTATATTAGACAAGCACTTAACTGAGAACTGAGCGTGATGTGAGTGTCTAACTGCTGTCACTTGAGAAAAAAGATCTCAGGATCCCAGTGTTTTGAAGGAGGGTCCAGCAAAAGCAGTTTTCTATGCACAAGTAACTTCCAGAATTGACTACTGTATTCAGTGGTGTAGCTAGAGGGGGTGCAAACCCTCTAGCTACACCACTGACTGTAGTGCATATTTCTTGGAGTTGCCCTTGAAGTCTGAAAAGTGCAGTTAGGTCAAAAGGCAGGTACCATAGTGTTGGATCTGACTGGTGTAGGTTTAATGTAAGCAGCAGAACCATACAGGAGAAGGGGGGTGCACACTAAGTGGATCACATACATGCCTCACATTGCGAAGCAAGTTTGTCAGTAGGAAGATTCCCTGAAAAAGAAAGGCACTTGGCAAATAGCAAGCACAATTGCTAGCTACATCCCCCCTGCTGACAACACAGAGCTGCCTCAGTACTGCTCCTGGACAGGTCATGCATTTTATCGTGGAAGGCACAATGATTAAATGTTTAGACATTTGTCAACAGCAGGGGAAGACATCCAGAGGAATATTCGAGGGATAAAAGCCATCACCCAGATGAATGCGTCTGGTGTGAGTGTGTTTCTCTTTGGTTAAAACAGTATTGCACGCACAAAGAACACAATCATGGTTCATCAAAATGAGAGAGTGGTACTAATGAGTTATTTATAAAGCCCTTCTGTCCTTGAGAAATGCCCTCTGCCCGAGCATCACATTAGTTCCAGCCTTCTGTGCTAGAGTAGCATCACACTACCATAGCAGGGTGAAAAGACATTGGCGGAGTGCAGTAATGTAGCCAGGGAGGGGCAGCACCGTAAGTACTGCAGGTGCCACAATGCACTGTATAAGCAACCCCTCTCACTCCCCATTGAAGCCATGGGGCAGCGATGGCAACATGCAGGCAATCACCAGCTATCACCTGCATATTGCCATTGCTGCCCCAATGGCAAGTGAGAGGGGCTGCTTATACAGTGCATTGTAGCACCTGCAATATTTACTGTGCCCCCCCAACTACACTACTAACAGACTGACTTTCCAGAGCAGTGTTTCCCATACTGTGGGTCAAGACCCACTAGGCGAGTCTCCATTCATTTTATTTTTAATATATTAGACTTGATGCTATCATTGTACTGTCACAATAGGTATGTGACCGCATTGGGGGAAAATGTGACAGACCTGTACTTTTAACAAGCTACTTTGTATATTCTTTTAACAATGATAGTCAATGGGACTTACTCCTGGGTAAGTGTGGGTAGGATTGCAGCTTAGGATTGTTAAAAAATTTCCTGCTTGATTATTTCACTTCTGGTCATGACATCACTTTGGTGGGTCCCATTCTAAAAAGTGCTAAATGTGTGAGAACCACCGTTCTAGAGTTAGTGGAGCACCAGCTCAAGGGGCAAAAACAGAACAGAACAAGGGCATGGTGAGGGAAAAGATAACCTTGATTGCTCATGGTTTGTTGCTGATGAATTACACCTGCAGAATTACTCTCATTCAGACATTATTGTTGAAGGTCCAGATCAGTCCAGATGATGACCATCATCACTCCTTTCTCCTCTCACATTATTCTCCTCCCAGCGGCAATGCAGGAGAGGATTCTGACATCTTCTTCAGATATTCTTCAAAGCATGAGCCTCAATACATTGTCCCCAAGAATGAACCAGCAAGCTCTGCCCCCTTAATGACACACTCTGAAACTCCACCCTCCATGCAACAGACACTCTACCTAGGGCAAGATTCTCCCCTTGATGAGAAACATTTCAGAGTCTGCCCTTGCCTGGTTCTTGGCTGAGGCTCTGGTTTTCTGTTTGTTTTTAGTACTGCTGACTTGTGCTTATCAGAACCAATTCCATGCCATTGTCACCCCCAATTTGAAAAATAAATATAACCTAACTGGGTAAAGAGGCACTTTTCAGGTGGTACTCTTAAATTAGCAGGCAAAGAGTAACTGTCCCTTTCATCCCAGCACAATGGCTGTATGTTGCTGGGGTTCTTCTGCATCATTTTAGATTGAGAACCCTTTTGGACAGGGAGCCATTTTCAATCCAGTCCTATTGAGCACTGGGGTTGTATCCAGCACTGTATTCAGTGCTGGATACAGCACTGAAATTGGGCAGGTAAGAGGTCTCCTTGGGGTAAGGGAACATTTGTTCTCAGCTTGCCCAATTAGGCTACCTGATTGTGGACCACCTAAATCATTTTCAGGTGTGAACTGCCTCCCCACCCCACAACATCCCCTCCATGCCTCTGTTCCACCCTCCCTCTGCCCTGTGCCGCCCAGCACAGAACTCACTTGCCCCAGCAGCTGTTCCATTGGATTCAGTGCCAGCAGTACAGTGCAGGCCTTCCCCCCTGGCACTCCTTACTCAAAAGTCACAACAAACATGCTTTATGGCACATTTGCAATGGCTACCCATCTTGCCAAACTCCTGTTCTGAGCTTTGCCTAAAGAACTTATGCCCACTTTGAACCACAGCTAGATCTAGCTGACTGCAAAAACTACCACTATACCCCACTACCAGCAGGAAGGAGACTAGTAGATGGCTAGCTTGCTTGTAAATCTGTAGGGTCCCTCTTTCAAGCAGCAGTCCTTTCAGGTACAGAAGTGCCACCTCAGCAATCCACTTGGCAGTCTCTGTTGGATTAGTCTATCAGTCTGTGCAGCAGTTCATGGTCCATCCTCCAGTCCAGTGGTTCTCACACATTTAGCATCAGGGCCCACTTTTTAGAAAAGAATCTTGTCAGGACCCACCACAAGCAATGTCATGACCAGAAGTGACATCATTGAACAGAGAAATTTTTAGCAATCCTAGGCTGCAATCCTACCTACACTTGCCCAGGAATAAGTCCTATTTACTATCATTGTTAAAAGGATATACATAATAGCCTGTTCAAAGTACAGGTCTGTAACATTTCCCCAAATGCAGTCACATGCCTTGCAAGCATAAAGTCTAATATATTAAAAATAAATATGGAAATGAATGGGGACCCACCTGAAATTGGCTCATAACCCACCTAGTGGGTCCTGACCCACAGTTTGAAAAACACTGCTCCAGTCCATCAGTCAGGGTGCCAGTTTGTTGTTTGTTTGCCAGTCCATGAATTAGTATGTCAGAAAGTCAGCCAAAGAGTCAGCCTGATAAGTAGAGTCATAAGTCAACAGGCCTGTTGTTCAGCCAGCCTCACTGCCGCTGCACTCTGTCTCCAACTATAAACCAAAAACTCTCCCTACCTCAGCTGCCAACCTACCCCACCTTATAACCCTGAAGGCCTCATTGCCTCTAGTGGCTGCAGCTGTGCAGCACACACCCTGCTGAAAGCCAAGGCTTTAACCCCATGTCTCCCAGATTCCCCAGAGTAAAGGGCCATTGCTGACCCCACATCCTATCTCCCCCAATATCTTCTGTGATTCAATACACTACCACTGCCTCAACATCCTGCGCTAGCCTACATTAGGATTGGGCTGTTAATTATTTTATTTTTGTCTGCAACCTGCTTTGTGAACATTTTTTAAAGCAGTTTATAAATATTCTTTAAAGCTGGATTGGTGGAATGAAATGCAAATAAGAACACGATTACGAGAAGACCAAAAAATAGGTCTAGATGAAGAAGATATAAGTTTTGATAAAATATTTTTGATTGATGAGGGGAAGTATATAAGAAAAATGTACAGTTTTCTCCTGGAGATGAGAATGGAAGATGAGATAGTTAAAGATGCAATGGTGCGGCGGGCAAAAATTTTTGGATATAATATATTAATGGATGATTGGAATCAAATTTGGAATATAAATATTAAGATAACTAAAGCAGTGACTTTTAAAGAGAATTTATATAAAATGTTTTATAGATGGTATTTAACACCAGAGAAGTTAGCGAAAATGGGTTATCAAATAAGTGTTGGAAATGTAATGAGCTAGAAGGAACTTTTTATCATATGTGGTGGACAAGCGAAAAAGCAAAGAAATATTGGAAAATGATACGTAAAGTGTTGCAAGAGATATTGCATTGTGTATTACCATTCAAACCAGAAATATTCCTCCTAAATGTGACATCAGAAATTAAAGATCAACTTAAGAAACACCTTATTGTAAATATTGTTACAGCGGCAAGAATATTGTTTGCACAAAAATGGAAATCTATAGATGTACCAACTAAAGAAGATTTAATAGATAAAATCTATGAAGTAGTAGAAATGGAAGTTTTAACAGAAAGAATGAAAGAGAGAGATTTAGATAGAGTAAGAAAATATTGGAAGTTTTTTTATGATTGGGTAGATGAATTTAGTTAGATAAAATTGAATGTTTCGTAAAAATTAATTTTTTTATATTGATAAATATGTGAACCTTTGTATTGATGATTATTGTGTGTTTTTTTTTTGCGTTAATTGAATGATGTATGTTGGAATCTGGGGCCAACCCTTATGTGTAACCTGTGTTGTACCCTACCCAAAGTTAAGTCTATTTCCTTTCCTGTATCTGTAATGAATGAATAAAATATATTTAAAAAAAATAAATATAAATATTCTTAATAATAAGAATTATAATATAAAGTGTTTTTCATCTGTGGCAGCACATACCCTAGAATGCGCTTCCTCTATTCACTGGTTCCCATCGGTGGCGTAGCTAGAGGGGGTGCAAAGCGTTAAGTTTTGCAGGGAGCCTCAATGCAGGGTGCAAGGGGCCCCTCTTCCTCCCCTTCAGAGCCATTCCAGGTGGTGGGAGTGAAACAGAGGTGTACACACCTTCTAGCTATGCCACTGGTCCCCATTCCTGATGACCTTTCTAAAAGAGATTATCTTCTGCTTTTCCTGTTATGTAATACAGCTGCTTTTTTTTATTCTGCTGTTGTTTACTAGGCCTGTTTGAATTGTTGCCATTGTTTCAATTGCCTAATTTTATTGTTTCCTTGGGATGGTATATTGTTAGCCACCTTGAGTATTAGTATGATTAAATGGCAGGATGTAAACTTTTAAAATATTAAATACAAATGTCATTACTGTTGCATTAATCACTTTGCAAGTGAGCTAAAATATTTTTACTAACCCATTACATAAATGAACCATATAGTGCCTTAAGACTGGACCATTCCCTGAACATCTACAGTCTAGTCTGCCTCAGCTCCAGTTTGCAGCTTGTAATTTGAAGGCAAAAGTGAGAGTGTCAAAGGAGCCTTTTTGTGGCATAGCTATGAAGTTCCATGAGTGACACTCTGTCATTTCTGGTGCTGTATAAAATAAGCATGCTTCCAGGCAGAGGTGTGCTGACTGGCTTACTTACTAGAGCCATCTGAGAGCCCAGTCCTGTCCAATTTTCTAGTGCTGGTGCAAACATGCCAATGAGGCATGGGCTGCATCCTGTGGTGAGGAGGCAGTCACAGAGAGGTTATCAAGATAAGGGAACATCTGTTCCCTTACCATGGGGCTGCACAGGTGCTGAAAAGTTGGATAGGATTGGGCCCTGAATTACTCTGCTGAACAAGGCATCTCTGAACCAACTTTGTATCTATGGTTGCTGTGTTTTCCCCTCCATTTTTAATATCTGCACAACAGGCAGGAATTCAACAGGTTCTGTTTTCTGTCACCACATTTCCATCTTGGGAAAACTTTTATTCCATTTCAGTCGTGTCCTGTCTGTTAAAAGACAACCTACGTAAGGCTGATTGAGATCTCCCATATTTTTCTCTATTCCGGGGAAAAAAAGACTTCAAGAATTAAGGGTGTCATCCTGGATGTACATGCCTAGATGTAAATGATTTTGAAATTTTTACTTACTTCTAAATAACTATGTTGAGGATCTGCCTATTAATGTGAAATATAGAAGTATTTGGGGAGCTTTAATTGGGAGGCAGTCTGTGCTCGCAGAATCTCCTTTGCTTGCCCTTCCCATTCCAGTTTTTTCCCCCTCTGTTGCTGCCACCAATGTAATACAGGCAGGGGATTACAGAAAAACAGAGTTGGAATAGGGAGATTAGAGAGAGGGAACTTCTAAAGAAAGCAATGGGTTCACAGTGCATATGACATGGGAATAAATAAGATCTGAGGGACTGCAGGGAGAATAAAGATAAGGGAGCTTCTTCTCCCCAGTAATAAATTTCTTCCATACTTAAAAACGTGTTGCATTATAAGACTGGAGGGAGGAGTTACCCTCCTACTATTCTGGTGATGTGCAAAGCCATCAGATAAAATTCCTTTCTTTTCTGCCTGGTAAAATGTATCTGTATTGTTACAGCAGCAGCAGCAGCAGCTCATTTAGTATGTACCATCCCTCTGGAGATGCCTGTCAAGTCTTCACTGATTGACAAATAGAGATTAAACTACCATGCCTTTGAATTAGGAGCTCTAGGGAAATACAAAGCCGGAGATAATAAAGGAATATACACCGTCCTTGTAAAATACCATATAAGATGCACTGGGCACAACCAGCCAGAGTTTGCTTTGAAGAGCACTGAGTGCACTCTTAATCTACTCATCAGGAAGTAAAACCTGTTGAATTAAGCAGGACTCCAAATAAATGGCAGTTGGGGGGAACATCCTGGCTAAGGTGTAGTTCTCACTAAGATGGCAGCTCTGTGGCTTGGCTGTACCACTTGTAAGTGGGGACTCACATGATAGCACACCCCTCTGTATAACATTCTCCCGTCATAGAAAACTATATTACAGGGAGAAAGGGTTCTAGCCGAGCCTTTTCTCTAACATGCTATTTTAGATGTTTTACTCCTGCTCTCGCAATTCCAGAACAGTGGTTCTCAAACTTCCACCAGGTCATTGGGAACCACACAAAATTGTTGTGGGGAAGGGGCAAAGGCAGCTATGTGATTGCCAGGGATCACATTGCTGCCAGGGATGAAAGGGGATGTTCTGAACTTACAAGGGGCAGCACTGGCCTACTGGAGGGTGCTGTTTGCCCACAGACACCTCCACAGGGCTCCCTGAGCCTCAGAATGTTTAAAAATAGCTATCGCAACCCACTTCCGGTTTCTCTGCCCAGAATGGCTCTGACGGTGAGTGGGAGGGGCTGCATACATGGTGCATTGTGGAACCTGCAATACTTACTGTGCTCCCCCTGTAGCTACACTACTTCCTTGACCACACCCAATTACTTTCCTAAGGAGCCAGTGAAGTGATGGTAGGTGGCAGCAGTAGCATTTTTCATCTCTCCTTTCAGCGGTGTGGGAGGAAAATGTAGGTTGCCACTGGTCTGATCTTCTTCCTGCTCACTCTCCACAAGCAGAAAGACAGAAGGTGTCAAGAGGGTTTGTGTCACCCAGTGCAAGGTCATTACATCACCCCCATGATGGACCTCCTCCTGCACTGAACCATACAGAATAAATCACAATATCATATTCACATCCTAAATGCAGTGGCATCACTAAGGTTGGTGCAGCGCACATTAATGTTATTTATTTATTTTAATATATAGCAGTACAGGTCACCCATCAAATTGGTAACCCCCCAAAAACCAGCGACCAACTTGATGGCACTCATACAACTGAATAAGAGCCCAATCCTGTGCTCGGCTGTGCGACTCCATGCCGCTGAGCACTGTCGCAAATGTGCCGTAAGGCACATTTACTAGCCTCACCACCGGGCTCCTGCCTGTGCTAGCCCAGCGCCGGCCAGTGCTGGGCTAGCATGGGGTGGTCGCCCAGCTTCCACAGCTCGGTGATCTCCTGGACCGCTGAACAGTGACACGGTAAGCAGGGGCAGGGATGGGGAGGATGTGTTCCGGAAGGGCGGATGCCGGCGGGGGGTTGGAGTGAGGGCGGGGAAGAGGCGTGATGCGGAGACGTGGAGCAGGGAGGAGACGGGCTGGAGGCGTGCTGGGGGAAGGGAGGGAGGCGGGTCCACAGAGCTCCAGGATCCAAGGCACTTGGGGAGGGCTCCACGCCCTATATGAGCACCTTTACCATTGCAGGGCTGCTTACCTTACCCAGGAGAAAGGGATGAAAATCTCCTTCTCCCGAGGTGCCTCCTGCGGTAGCCTGGGGCGTGCAGGATCCAGCGGCAGCCGTTCTTGGTGCCGCTGAGGTTCGGCGCCCCAGGCAGCTCAGGATTGGGCTGTAAGAGTCCTAGTATTCGCCCTGCTACGTGGAAATGAAGCTTACATACTAACACTTTATTAGTTCTCTTCTGTGTAACATCTCACTGGCTCTCAGAATAATCAGTCTCACTGGTCAGTTTTGAGTTAAGAAAATCCACTTTTTGTTATATAAAAAACAGTTCTGTTTCCCTTTTCTGGTTATTTGGCCATAATGTTGATACAATACAGATATTTCAACATGGTTTGTTTCATTGCATTCTGTATTAAATTATGCATCAAATGCTATATGACATGATGGTATTATTCAAAAATTTTCACAATTTTGGCCACAATTTTGACTTTTTGTCACACACACACACACACACACACACACACACACACACACACACACACACACTCTGAGTGTGTCACTGGGTGCAGTCCACACCCCCTTCACCTCCCTAGCAACACTACTAAGAAAGAGTATTGGAAAGCTGACTGAAGCTCTGTAGTCATTGAACAGTGGGCTGGAGGGAAGTGGCAGATATGGGTTGTGGAGCCTTTCAGTTGGCCTCATCAATAAGCTGGCCTTGCAAGTTTCCAATGAAACTGACTGATGGAAGATTTAGGAGAGACAAATTGAGGTATTTCACACAACCCATTAATCTGTGGAATTCATTACCACAAGACGTGGTGATTGCCACTAGCTTACATGGCTTTGAAGGGGATTGGACAAATTCATGAAGGACAGATCTATCAATGATTATGGGACGTGATGACTATGCACTTCCTCCAGGGTCAGTGGCTATATGCATCTGAATGCCCGTTGCAGGAGAGGTTCAATAGTGGAAGGAGGGTACGCTTTCTCTTCTGCTTGTCTATTAAGCCCTGCTCTGCTGTATCCTATCTTCCATGTTGGCGTCCAAAGCCCAACATGGAGGCTCTCAAGTCTGCACCAGCAAAATAGCTGGCACAGACTTGAGAAGCTCCATTGCACGAACTGGGGCTCTCCCAGACAAAAGTCCCCTTCCCCCAAGGAAACCTCTGGCGGCCTCTGTGGTGCTACTTGATACAGTGGTAGCCATTTTGGCACCACTTAACCTCTCAGTGCTGCCATGGATAGGATTGGACTGTCAGTACCCTTTCAGTCTTCAACTCCTAATACATTGTGTGAATCTGTAGTCTGTTGACTATCACATACATTCCTCCTAGTCAGAGGTAGAACAGCAGCTAAACTGATCTGCAGCAACTGGGTTTAGGGTCAGTGCATATGCCTGAGGGATGCTGCCAAACAAGTCCACCTCTCCCCTGTCACTTCCATTGAACCCAAGACTTGAATTGGAGATGACGGAGGCGGGCACACATAAGCAATAGTTAGAAGCATGCATGCTTTTGTTTACCAATTAATTGGGGGGGGGGAGTATGTTTACAAGGTTAAATGATAGTTCTTTTTTTTTTTAAGGACAATATGAGATCAGTTCCTCGGGAGTTGGTTGCTTCCCATTGGCATTCATGAGCAGTTGGTGCACCTGGTGGGTGGGCTCGTTGCTATTTATTATGCATGACACATTTATTAAGTATTAATACATCCCATTCAAATGAGTCGCTTTCCTCTGTGTGCACGGTTTAGGCCTTAGATTCTTTTTTGCACTGTCCCAGCTGGAGGAAGGAAACAGGATGTGAGCTGTCACATTGTCCTTTTCAGAGATGTAGTGACTTCTCTTCCACACTGCCCTTGCAGTTGTCTCAATCTCTCGGGGTAGATTCTTGTTTCTCACTTTCACCCTGAGGGGAAAGAAGAGGATATAAAGCCTCTCCCCCTCACTTCAGGCACTTCTCGTCATTCTAGATATTTATTTCTAGCTTACCTTGCTTTTCTGTTAAGAAATTGAGGCAGCTTGCAATCGATAAAATCACAATAGAGCAACAGCAATTAGTCAACTTATGATACTTTTTTGTTGAAAAAGAATAGCGGTCAACAGCCCAAACAGGATCAGCAGTCAACTCCTTATTAAAAACAATATTCCAAAAAGGCCCACTGCAATAAAGTCTTGACTGCTCATCCAAAGCAAGCCAGGATGGGCAGGAAGTGTTCTGGGACCCTGTCATGACAGGAAATGGCCTGGATAGAGGATAACAAGTATTGCAATACATGGATGCCTGTGCTTACTTGGACTTTAGTGGTCTATGTGCCTACTTGATCTGAACCAGAGAAATTTGATGTTTCTGTAGAATTCAATAAATAAATAGGGGGGAGAGGCCTTTAGGAAAATCATCAGTATTCTGCAGCTACTTTAAAGAGCTTGTATTGTCATAGCTTTGATGCTCTGCTGGCCAAGGACCCTAGAAGAGTGTTTCTTGAACTGTGGGTTAGGACCCACCAGTGGATCACAAAGTGAATTTTGGTGGGTCAGAAAAAGTTTAAGAAATATTTAAACAAACAACAACAACAGCAACAAAACTTTGCAAGCTCCCTTTGCCCGGTTTGCCAAACAAAATTACAACCACAGGAAATCCGGATGGAGAGACTGCTTTTGTGACTGGAATGCGAACCTGGTATACGGGGTCATCTTCATACCCCCAAATTAAAATGTCACAATTCCCCATTTTCTCAAGTAGCTGGCATGCCATAGATCATGTGGGAACCCCGTTTCAGCCTTTTGTCTGGCCTGGCAGTCCCTAATTGTACATCGTGCTCTCCAGTTTAGCCTTCTGGGTACTCTGGAATGACTGTAAAAAGGTTTGGGGGAACAGTCCTTGAACTCCATTTCTAGGGAGAGTCTAACAAATGTCTACACACATACTCTATGTAAGGTCTTTAGCAGCCTTGGAAGCGAAGTTCCTGGATTATTATTATTAATTTATTCAATATAATTATTAATAACTACAGTATTTTTCCTTCTATATCTCTGTTTTCATCTAGTAAAGCTATGTGGGTCATGACAGATTGTCATTTTAAAAAGTGGGTTCCAGCACTAAAAAGTTTGGAAAGTGTAGCCTTAGAACAGTGATTCCCAAACTGATGGGTTGCAACCCACCAACCTGGGGAGCACTGGCCAACGCACCTCTAAGGAGGGGGGAGGGGAAGGCAGCAATTTGATCCCCAGGATTGCACTGCTGCTCAGGCTTGGAGGGGCGTTTTCTCAACAAAACCGAAAGTGCCTGTTTTTTTTCTTCTTTTTTAACACTTCTGCAGGAACAGAGAGTCCTGTGGAGGGCTCCGCACATCCCCCAGATCCCCCTCCCCGGAACTGCTGTGCCAGCTGCAGATAAGTAGAAACCCCCCTCCCTTCTCCGGCAGCAGCTTGATCCTGGGGATCATGTTGTTGCCTTCCCCCCTCCCCTGCAACAGCTTACAGTGCTCCCAACTCCCTCGCAGAAGTTTGGGAAGCACTGCCCTAGAAGGTCTTAATGTTTCAGTAACAAGGTTTCTATGCCTCAGTTGCAGCTGTGGCATTCTCTTTCTACCCTTTAGGAAGAATCTGTCTGTGTTTGAATATATAAAGCTATAAGGCAGAATGAGATGATTTTCAAAGGAAATGAATTGGATTCTTCATGAATTTAAATGAGGTGGCAGACATGCTTGAGGCATGGATTGTTCTCCTCATGTCCCCATGTAAGGGTGGTGAGTGAATGAACAAGAATATATATTTAATCAACCTAAACAATAGACTTGAAGCAACAGTAGAGATTTATGAGGGTAAATACCAGGAAAGGTCCTTCAGCAGCCTGACGTAATGAGCCATTCTTAGAATCTCCCTTGCTCCTGAAAGATATGAAGACTGATCATGAGAACTCCTGACCCATTTCCATATAGCTCAGTCATTTTCAGCTGGTGAGCCATGGCACATTAGTGTGCCATGAAAGTTTCACAGGTGTGCTGTGGGAGTTTGGAGCACAGCAATTGAAAATAGCTGAAAATCTCTTCTGGGTTCTATGGCTCTGCTGTCGGAGAAAGAGGGACAGTGAATTTGTTACTACAGACAGTGGCTCCAGATTAGAAACAGAGCCAGAGTCTCCTGGAAGCCAGAACTGAAACCACAAGAAGCAAAGGCCATAGAGGTCACTGTGCTGTGAAAAGAATAACATGGAAAATCACGGATTTAGATACAATATGTAATTTGAGAATTTGTTTAGCCTAGTGGCTAAGGGGTTAACTACACATACTCCTAGTGTGTGCTTAAGAGGAAGAGTCACTTTCATGTATAGGCACACAATGAGGACAAAGTGGAGGCTGATTCTAAGAAACTGAGGTGCAAAGTAGGAATTTCCCTGCCTCTGTGATGAATCAGTGTGTTACCTTCAATCAACTTCTATCAGCCTCCCTTCTGCAATATGGGGATTAAAAAAAAGATGACCCACCTTGTAGGGATGTTGCAAAGATGACAAGGCAATGTCTTTTGAAGTACTTTGAAAGCTCTAAACGGCTACGTAAATGTTGGTTATTATAGTATTATTATGTACAGTGCAGTCCTATGCATATCTACTCAGAAATAAGCCCCACTGAGTTTAAAAGTCTGTACAGTTGATCCTTGGCATCCATGGGGATTCTGATCCCAGAACCCCTACAGATGCCAAAACCTGAAGATATCTGAATCTGTGAGTCTAGGCCAGGGGTGCTCAAACTTTCAACTTTAGGGATGCT
Organism: Tiliqua scincoides; assembly: GCF_035046505.1. NCBI lineage: Eukaryota > Metazoa > Chordata > Lepidosauria > Squamata > Scincidae > Tiliqua > Tiliqua scincoides. The sequence continues at coordinate 18,535,401 of NC_089821.1, forward strand.
GGCCCTTTAACAAGTGTATAGAAGAGAGAATTTCAGTAGGTGCAGCTTGTCATCTGTGGGATGACAAGTTGCACCTGCTGCAATTCTCTCTTCTATACACTTGTTAAAGGTCCAGCATCCCTAAAGCTGAAAGTTTGAGCACCCCTGGTCTAGGCACATACCAGACCTTCAGACATGACCAGAAGCACCTTCTGATTCTGACCAAAAATGTTTGGAAAGGTTGCACAGGGCCTCTTTGGGCCTCAGGACATCCCCTGGAGGTGTTGAAAGGGCACTTCTGGTTATGGTCAAAACCTACACTTCTGGGGACTTCAGAAAGCCTCCTGGATGTGACCAGAAGGCACTTTCTGTCACAACTGTGATCTCTGGTGAGGCCCTCCACCGTGAGTTCAGAACCTGCAGTGAGTCGAATCCATGGGTTCTGAACCCACAGATAGAGAGGGCCCACCAGTATAGAACTGCAGCCATATCTGAAGACAGCGAAAGGAAGAGAGGGTAAGGAAAGCGATAGCATGCATAAAGAAGGCAATGATAAATGGCTCTCAATAAAATAGCAGAGCTATTTGGAATTGGATGCACCAATCAGTGCTGAGCTGTTCCTTAAGGCTGGCCCAGCTTTGAGGAAATCAGATGCATATTTTTAATATGACAGGGAGTCTTGACAGGATGTAAATACATGATGTGTATGCGCAACCTCCTGATTTTAGGAATGGGTTAAGTCAGAATGCCAGATGCAAGGGAGAGCACCAGGATGAGGTCTCTTGTTATCTGGTGTGCTCCCTGGGGCATTTGGTGGGCCGCTGTGAGATACAGGAAGCTGGACTAGATGGGCCTATGGCCTGATCCAGTGGGGCTGTTCTTATGTTCTTATGTTCTTAAATCTGCATCCATTTGATAAAATTGAAAGGGTAAAAAATTCAAAGGACCTACGCTGGAGATAGCTGACAGTTTGATCCACAATGGCTTAGCAGTGAGAGAGAGAACCAAAGCAAAGAATGTTAAAACAGGAGTCGGGAATGTAAGATTAACTGATAATTGGTGCAATGTTTGTTTTCATTTTTTAAAAAATCTATCAATGATGAAGGTGCTGCTGATGTCACAATCATGACTTCGGAGCAGTGATTTGTAGCAATATCACTTTGTTTGATTTGTTAGGTATATTTAAAAAAATCTAAACTATAAAAACATCACTATAAAAACAACTTTTGTGTTGTAGATAAACATTCCTGAAAAGAAAAATCCTGTCTCCCATATTCAAAGCAGCTGCCCTAATTTATTTAGCAAAAAGCTGCCAAGGCATTTGGTACAGGGCAGACTCAAGTCTTCTGTTTTGCAGGTCTTTGCAGGAGGGGACTAGGAGATTCAACCAGAAGAATGTGATGGTCACAAGAAAGGAAGGGGCGGGGAATGGAGGCAGAGGCAAGCAGGGACGAAAATGGAATTATAGCAGTTACTCCTACTTCAGCTTCACTACAACAGGGACAGTATTGTGCCAAAGGCTTTGTGGATTTTAAGAAGGGATTTGTAGGAAGAAAGGAGAGCAGAGGAGCAGTTCTGAGATGGGCAGCCCAGTCCTGAGCTGCCCAGAGCTGTGGGACCTGGTGGCTCCACGGGGGGGGGGGGCTCCCGCCGGATCCAGCACCCCCTGCGCTACTGCCCCATTGACTGTCATTGTTAAAACGATATACATAGCCGCCTGGTCAATGTATAAATCTGTAACATTTCCCCAAATGTAGTCACATAGCATGGTAGCATCCAGTATAATACATTAAAAATATACATTGAAAAGAATGGGGACCCAACTGAAATTGGCTTGTGACCTATCTAGTGGGTCCTGACCCACAGTGTGATAAACACAGAGGTATTCAGTACCAATTTTGAGCTGAAGGGAATCCTAAGGTCCTAGGAGATGGAAACACAGCCTATGGGATGTACCTGTACAAACACGCTTTTAACCCCTTGTCCTCCTCATAGTTCTGTCCTAATTGGAACCCTTTGTGGCTGTCATGTGTCCCAGATTTATTTACAGGGCAAGTACCAGTTGGGGATAGGGGAGTCCAGATCTGAACCTTGGTGAGATATAAGAGATAAGACTCAGTCACCTCACATTACAGTCCAGACTAGATGAAGCCTCTGTGGCTCCTATTTAGGAAAACAAAACAAAACAAATCATGTCTACACTGCTCCTGCTCTTAGAGCCCAAGCCTGTGCATGTCTACTCAGAAGTAAGTCCCATTATTGTCCATGGGGCTTACTCCCAGGTAAGTGCAGATAAGTTTGCAGCCTCAATGTTGCTAACAAATACAACATACTTATGGATGGTTTTGAGACTATGGGCAGATTTCTTCTAGAACAAATTGATCCATCTGTTGAAAAGGATGGAACCTCAGTTGTCCAATGGCCTTACACATGTTAAGCAGCTGTTAGATATACAAATATTGCATTTGTCCTTGAGATATGAATTTGTCCTTGAGATGTTGCATGTCCAATTTGAAGTTGTTAATAAGACTGTATTTAAAATTGAAGCTCTGAGGCTATTCTGCCAAATTCTATTTTCTGTTTCTTGTGTTATGAAAAGTTTTCTTTAGGGGGTTTAACTGTAGTTATTTTAAATGTGACTCCAATCAGTACCAGCATCTGTTCTGACTTGGTTTGCTGTGACCACCTAGTGGCTTGCTCAGCCCAGGAGGGTAACAGACCTCCATGCATGGAACAATTAGAGAGCATGTGCTCTTTAAACTTGCATAATGACAAAGAGCTCCATTGAGATTATTGGGTAAAGAAGAAAACATTATTTAAATGTGATTATGCTGTTTTACTGAGGCTAATTGGCTTCGAAAGGTCAGTCTCATTAGGAGCTCCTCAGTGAAGGAATCATTGAAAGAAATAACATAGTGGAAAAAAATTAGCACATTGATTTCCTTTGTCTGTTTCCCACTTAACAACTTAGGGGGAAGTGCAACAGTGATGAGATGGTGTACTGGTATACAAGCCTGATAGACTAGCAAAGTTCTGGGCTACTTCCTGAGGGTGTGTCTACGCTGGTGGCTTCCATAGGAGTGGCCTGATATTTTGGCCTTTTCCATTCAAGAATAATGGGGAGTGGAGCAATCCCACAGACACTACTCCTAAGAGAGAGACTAACAGCCCAATCCTATCCACACTTTCCTGGGAGTAAGCCCCATTGGCTCTAATGGAGCTTACTTCTGAGTAGACATGCATAGGATTTGGCTGTAAGGTGGCTTGCAACTGGCTTCAGATAATTTCTGGAGCAACATTCTAACTTAGTAGCTTACTACTCCTGGAGGATGAGGCTAGGCGGTCTGAATTTGCCCACTTCCCAGTGTGGCCTTCTCTCCCTTCCTGGGTACCTGCTGAGCTTCACTTCTTTCCTTCCTCCTCTTATGGGTCTCTGCCTGGGGCAGCATACTGAGGTGTATTGGTAAACCTCCCAAACTAGACCTGTTCTCCATGCTGTCCCTGACTGGTAAAAAGCTCTTTACCCCACCACCAAATAAGTGGCAACATACGGTTTGATTTATTAATCTGCTGCATTAATAATAGGGTAATAGTCACTTAAGACTTGGCAGTAAAAATGGACACCTGGCTTCTGACATGTCAATTACAGAGATCACCCTTGACCACAGTTCACTCAGGCTATTCACAGAACAGCAGTCAAGGTCAGTAAGTTTTCCTCGAGGCAGTAGCGTAGCTGAGCCGACTGGTGCCAGGTGATGTGACAAAGCGCCCCCTCCCCGCATCATCACATCACCTCGCACCTGAACCGCCACCTTTCCCCTGTGCCTGTGCGACCCTGGCCCTGGAAATGGCTCCATTTGGAGCCATAGAGGAACGAGGGTGGGTAGGAGGGCCAATTTTGCAGCGCTTGACACACAGCTCAGTTAAGAGCTGTCGCCCCCCCCCCCAGCAGAGATGGCAGAAAACCACCACTCCACCATAGGGGCAATGTACCCCCTGTCCCCAGCTTAGCTACCCCGTCTCTCGGGAAGTTCTGAGATCCAATAGACTCCACACACCTGCCTGTAGAGGCACTGAGCCGATGTTTGTCATACCTTGTACATCCAAGATACTTTAGGAAAAAAATTTTAAAAGGCGTTTTCCCCCACAGTTATGTACATAATCAAGAACACATGGAGATAACCACAGTGAGATTAGGAAGAATGCACAAGAAGGATAAAAAATTAATGGGCCGCATGTAACACATGGCAGCCTTCTATGAAAAGTCAGAAACCTTCCATCCTTTCCCTACCCATTTTTTTTAAACACTCTGTTCCAGAGATTTTTGTTTGTTCATTTCATGCCACGAAACAAAAGAGTCACTGAAATTTGGGAAGCACGGATGCTCTAGGGCAGTGGTTCTCACACATTTAGCACTGGGACCCACTTTTTAGAATTAGATCTGTCAGGACCCACTGGAAGTGATGTCATAACTGGAAGTGACTTCATCAAGCAGGAAAATTTTTAACAATCCTGGGCTGCAATACTACCCACACTTTCCCAGGAGTAAAACCCATTGGCCACAATCCTAACCAATTTTCCAGCACTGACATAAGAGCGATGCAACTCTGAGGTAAGGAACAAACATTGCCCTACCTTAAGGAGGCCTCCATGACTGCCCCCCCAACTGCGGGATGCAGCACATGCCCCACTGGTATAGCTATGCCAGTGCTGGAAAGTTGGTTAGGTTTGTGCCCATTGACTATCATTGTTAAAAGAATATACATAGTAGCTTGTTGAAAGTACAGGTCTGTAACATTTCTTCAAATGCAGTCACATACCATCATAGTATCAAGTCTAATATATTAAAAATAAAATACTGAAATAAATGGGGCCCACCTGAAATTGGCTCGCAACCCACCTAGCGGGTCCAGACCCACAGTTTGAGAAACACTGCTCTAGGGCCATTCTCAGGAAAGGAACAGGATATGCATCTTGGAGAAGGAAGCATCCTTAATTGATTCATGTCAATCTTTCTGTCAAGTACTGTTTAAGGTTGTCAGTTCAGTTCTGTTTAAAAAAAAACAACCAGCAAATGAATGCATGTAGAAGTTCCAAAACAGACAAGGATATTGCAGAGATTAACAGCCCAATCCTAGTCAGGTCTACTCAGAAGTAAGTTGCATCCTGTTTAATGAGGTCTACTCCCAGGAAAGTCCTGGGCTCTCTTGTCCATCTCTGAAGGAACCAGTGATCCTCCCTCTTGCCACTTCTGTCCCTGCTCTCATGCAGTCCATCCCACCCCCTCCTGCTTTGTTTACAGATGAGATCGGGACAGTAGGGGAGTGTTTAAAGAGAACTCTGACTCACACACCCACCCAGGCAGCAGCTCTGTTTTATTCCATGGAGCCGCACCTGACTCGGGACTCAAGTCTTTTAGAGTTCTCAAAATGATCTGAGCGCCTCGGAAAGTGCCCCCATTATGACTTGTTTCTGAGTTGAGTTAAAGGGGACTTGTGACTCGACGCAAATCAAGCTGCACTGGATTTGCCCATCTCTGCCTATGCCACTCATTCATTCCATGCTGGCACCTCATGCAGTAAATATTTGCCTTTATGGTTCTGCTCCTAAATCCTTAGGTGGGAAACTTTAAAACACACACACACAAAACCTCTCCCATCTCCTGTTCTATAAGCTTTTGTGCTGGAAAACAGAAATGAGTGAAAAGCAAATCTTAGCACGCTATTGTGTAGTGTGCTGCACCACCCAGTGGCCATAATGCAGCACTGCACTTTCAAAGGAGGAAAATGGAAACCTATGAAATCCATCCAGAAAATAAAATAACCTGATTGTTTTCCTTAGTTCTAGAGTTTTGTGAGCCTCCGTTCATCACCAGTAATACAGTATCCCACCAGCAGGGCAAAACCATGATGTAGTTAACAAGTGTTTGTGGTTTTGCTTTGGAAAATGGATGGATGTTGCCTTTACAAGGAAGAATACAGCTTGCAAGAATCTTTTAAAACAGTGTTTCTCAATGTTTGTCCTCCACTGTACCACTTTGTATGGTCCACCTATTCAAAGTACCACCAGAAGTAACTGGCAATGACATCATCACCAGTTGCCTTTTGATTGGGAGGCCAGATGTGACACAAAGACACCCATAAGAGGCTAAGGGTGGACAGGAGGGCTTTTTCGAGCACAGAGAAGCATACTTTGAAGCTCTGCCCACCAAGCCAAGCCTCCTATTGCTGTTTGTTGCGTTATATTCTTGGTCTCACTGCCAGGTGGCAGGTATCCAGGGGTTGTACGAGTACCAGCAGACACTACCTCAAGTACCACTGGTTGAGAAACACCATTTTAAAAGCAATCCAATTCAGTAATATTTCTTGAAATGATGAGGACAATCAGCCTTCACTTCTGCTTAACCCATTTCCGCCCAGCCCACAAGTGTACACATTCTTATCCCAGTTGCGTATATGCAACATTGGGCAAAAATGGTTTAAACTTTTAAAAAATAATTTGTAGCTGGATGAACTGGCCTAAAGAAGAGTTCTGTATAATTCTGAAAGCTTGTAACTGTAGTTCACTAGAAATACAAGCAGCCCCAAGATTGGTCAACCTTTGGGAAGCCTTGGCAGCTTCATGGGCCTCTACAGGCTAGGCAGAGACTATAATAGAGCCAAAACAGGAAGTCTGGGTGCAGAGTCTGGATGAGATACTGAACTGAAGATGAGAAGTCATAAGGCAAGAAGCAGCAGAAGGGAAGGAAGTCCTTGATACAAAGTGGTTGAAGGAACAATATCACAGGACCTAAAAGTAAAGCATCACGTGGTAATTCCTCCTACAGGCCACAGAAATAACTTGCTGTCCTACCCAGAGTTGGCCCATCCATGAGGCCAACTGAAATGGTTACCTCTGGTAGTAGGCTGGCAGTTTAGCCCACTTCCATCCATCTGCTCGCGGGACAAAGTGAAGGGGTGATGGAGAAGAGGTCAGTAGGTTAGAGCAGGGGTGCCCAAACCCCGGCCCTGGGGCCACTTACGGCCCTTGAGGCCTCTCAATGCGGCCCTCAGGGAGCCCACAGTCTCCAATGAGACTCTGGTCCTCCGGAGATTTGTTGGAGCCCACACTGGCCTGACACAACTGCTCTCAGCGTGAGTGTGACTGTTTCATCTCTCACATGAGCTGTGGGATTAGGGCTCCTTCCACTGCTTCTTGTTTCACGTCTGTGATGCAGTAGCAGCAGCAAAGGAAAGGCCAGCCTTGCTTTGTGCAAGGCCTTTTATAGGCCTTGAGCTATTGCAAGACCTTCATTCATTCATATAAGTTCATCTTTGTTATATTCATTTATGTATACTTATGTAAATGTATTCAAATTTTAAATGTAAATTAATTCTTTTTTTCCCTGGCCCCCGACACAGTGTCAGAGAGATGATGTGGTCCTCCCGCCAAAAACTTTGGACACCCCTGGGTTAGAATATCTAAGGAGTATCTGAGGAGCATTGACTGGCACATCACCAGGTCAGGGGAGCATTTTACATACAGCCTCAGGCGACAGGAGGTCTTGGGCCAGCCTTGGTCCTATCCCTTCTTAGCCACATGTTTAAGGCAAAATATGTCTGCTTGCTGGTTTGTGCCTAGTTAGGAAAGACATAATTTTTTGTCAAAGTCAACACCAGGGGGTGCTAGCAACCTTTGCTTGGTTGGTCTGCTTATCCCACTGCTCAGCTGCTTCAACTTTGTTTTCATTATGGGGTGGGAGGAGAGGGGGAGAGATGGCAGAACTCAATATAAATAGTGTGATTAAAATTAGCATCTCTTCTGAGAATTCAGAAAAGCCTTCATGGAAAGCCACACTTAATGCTGCTGAAAGCCACTCTCCGCTGCTGCAAGTGAGAGTCTGTGCTAGTTAACTGGCAAGTCAATCCATTGCTACTATTACTCCCACATTGATTATTCCACTAATGATGAATTGTTTCTGGTTAATAGGCTTTTCATCATTTGTCTTAAGTGCCAGCACTGTAGCAGATGACCTGTTGAGGAATAAGTCTCTTTCCACCTCCCCCCACTGTGAGCACATGCTATCTTAAGGCAACCCTGTACCATTTTAAAAGCTTCTGTCTTTATTACTACATGTATGGCAAAGTGGAAGGTTGACTGTGGAAAGGTAGATGGAGATTTTCTTTTTCCCCCAAAGTGGCTATCTTCACACTCCTCCATTGCTTATCTGGCAGACTCTAGAGCACGGGTGCTCAAAGTTTTTGTCAGGAGGGCCATAACATCTCTCTGACACTGTGTCAGGGACTAGAGAAATAAAAAGAATTAATTTACATTTCAGATTTAAATAAATTTACAAAAATGAATATATTAGAGATGGAAAATGAATGAATGAATTAAATCGAGTTTATGATCCCATTCACCCTAATGAGAGGCGATCTTCATGCCAGTTTATGATCCCATTCACCCTAATAAGGGGGGATCTTCACGCCGGTTTATGATCCCATTCACCCTAATGAGAGGGGATCTTCATGCCAGTTTATGATCCCATTCATCCTAATAAGGGGGGATCTTCATGCCAGTATATGATCCCATTCACCCTAATGAGAGGGGATCTTCATGCCAGTTTATGATTCATTCACACACACACAAATGGAGGGGGGATCTTCCACACTTTCAGACACATACACCCGCCTGCTCACCTGCCCCCTCGCCCTCCCTCCTTCTTTTGCTTGGGCTGCCTGCCTGCTTGCCCAGCTGCCTACCTACCTGCCCATGTGCTGCTGCTGCTGCCTGCCTGCCTGCCTGCCTGGCCAGCCAACAAGCCCTTCCTCCCTCCCTTGGGAGGGAGATGTGCTTGGAGCTGGGCTGGGCTCCCCCCCCCTCTCCCCTGGCTCAGATTGCAGGAGGGGAGGGGAGGGGAGCCCAGCCAAACGGAGCTGATCCCAGCCCAGCCCATCCCATCCCATGGGTAAGGAAGAAGAGACTAGCAGGCAAGCGCAAGGTCTTTTATAGTGGGAAGTAACGCAGGACCTGCAAGTCTCACGTTACTTCCCACTATAAAAGGCCCTGCACGCCGGCTGGGCTTGTCTTTCCTTTGCTGTCGCTGAGCTCAGTGGCAGTGAGGGAAAGCAAGGTGCGGAGCTCGCACAGCGCGGCACCGCAGGCTGGGGTGAGGGCCGAGTGCCCATTGGAGGTGGGGGCCAGATGGGGACCTGCAGCGGGCCGCAAGTGGCCCGCGGGCCGGGATTTGGGCACCCCTGCTCTAGAGGTGTAGAAAGGTAGACTGGGGCTAGGAGGCTTTTGTGTCCTCAGTGCCCCTTTTCTCCCACCAAGGACTTATGTTCAAATTTGAGGCCCTTTCCTCCAAGAAACTGTAAATGCCAGACATGTCATTCCCTCAATTCCCCTTTATCCTCACAGGAACCTTGAGGTAAAGCTGTGAGAAGAGACTGGTCTCTGTGACCTAGCTACATTTCAAGTGCGCACTACTGATTCTTTCTGAATGAATTAAAACACATGAATGTTCTTAAAATCCAGATTTGTGCAGTTGTGCCTTACAGTTGCCATTTCTTCAAGACTGGCTTGAATGTCTCCAGGAATCAGCATTAATCTTCAGGAGATTAATAGTTTGGTATTGTGCCAAAAATATTTACACTTCTGGTTCATGCTGGCAACTGCCAGTCAATTTTGGAGGCGTTCTGAGGCTCAAGGAGGCCTCCCCACACCTCAGAAGGCCTCCTGGATGCAACTGGAAAGCGTTTCTACTCATGTCCAGGAAGTCCTCTGAGGCACTCCAGTTGCAGATTTCATTATCCACAGAATTTGGTACCTGCGGATGGTTGTGGAACCATAACCTGCAGATTCTGAGGACCCACTATACTGGACACACATGGAGATTCTTAGCCACTTTGTTTTGGAGTACCATGTGTTTATCTTATTAAAAATGCATTATTTTGCTTTCCCTGTCTTTGTCTTAGAGATGAAGCTGTTTAGACAGGCAGGGGTGGCTGACTTGAAACATCTGAATGAGAAAGTGTGACCAGATTGGTCATTCTGGATTGGGAAGCTACTGAAACTTTAAGCAGTGGTATGAGGAAAGGGGATGAGAGGAAGGAGGAGGCAGGGTGATCACATGGCTCCCCCTTCCTCCTCCCCCTTCCTCGCATTCTGCCCTCTCTTAGTGTTTCTAACTGATCCATGATTGGAGTGAAACACTAAGAGGTGGTGGCTGGGCCTCACATGGCACCCCCTCATGTGATGCTCCAGCATGGCACCCAGGGCATACCACCCCAGACCCCGCTTGCTATGCCACTGCATACAGCGGTTATCCAAAAGTGTGCATACACATAAGATAACTACATGCATATCGTATACATGAACCACGACAGCTGTTGTAGCGATGTATGCTATACATAAGAAAAAGACATTGGCTCTACCAATTCCACACCCCACCCCTGGCTGAAGGTTTCAGTGTAGTGGTAATGGCAGTGGAACATTCTTATTTCTCCACCATCATAACATCAATGCAATCATCCACTAGAAATTTTCTGAATAGCCTCAGAGCTCATTAAATTTGACCCCACTGTGGAAATAAGAACTAGTTAGTTTCCTTTTTTCCAATGGAAAAAAGAGAGACAAATTAAGTTTCAGAAAATTGAGGAGGAAATTAAAAAGAAGGAATATGAGTTAATAGAAGTCCCAGGAGATAAAAAAATAGTACAACAAATAAAAGATTTACAGCATCAATTATCTTTGATGATGGTGAATCAAATGGAAATTAAATTAAAGTTTATGAAACAAAGATATTTTGAGCATGCCAATAAACCAGGGAAATGGTTGGCCTACAAATTGAGGAAGCAGAGAGAGAAGAGAGTAATTTTAAAATTGCAGGAGGCAGGAAAAATGTATACTGATCAGGAGGATATAAAAAAAATAATTACAAATTATTATGCTAATTTATACAAAAGTAAAAAAATAGATCAAGCAGAAGTAAAGAACTACTTGGATAAACAAAATTTACCAGAAATGTCTGAAGAACAAAGGGAAATCTTAAATAATAGAATAACTCTGTGTGAAGTTGTAGAGGTAATAAAGAAGATTAATATAGATAAAGCTCCGGGTCCAGATGGTTTAACAGGTAGATTCTATAAATGTTTAGAAGAAGTAGTAAGTTTACCATTGCTTAACACAATGAATGATATTTTGCAGACTGGGAAAATGCCAGATTCATGGAAAGCAGCAAATATAACTTTGATTTCTAAAGAAGGACAGGATTTGATGGATATAAAAAATTACAGACCTATTTCCTTGTTGAATAATGATTGTAAAATATTTACAGCAATTTTAGCAAACAGAATGAAGAAGATATTACAAAATCTTATACATGAAGATCAATGTGGTTTTTTACCGAAAAGACACATGAGTGATAATATTAGAATAGTATTGGATTTGCTGGAATATTATGATAAAAGGATAGAGAAACAATTAGCATTGATTTTTTTGGACTTTGAGAAGGCGTTTGACAATTTGGGTTGGACTTTCTTGATTGCTGTCTTCTCTAAGATGAACTTTGGAGGGAACTTTATACGATGGATAAAGTCAATTTATACATCACAAACTGTGCAGGTAGTGGTAATGGAGAACTATCAACAGTGTTTGAGATTCAAAAGGGAACACGACAAGGATGTCCATTGTCGCCACTTTTATTTATACTTGCTCTAGAAGTGTTGTGTAGAGATATTAGACAAGATGAAAGACTACATGGTGCAAAGATTAAAGATGAATGTTTTAAATTAAGAGCATTTGCAGATGATATGGTTTTGATCTTAGAAAAACCTTTAAAAGACATAGAGTCGTTGATGGTTAAGTTGAAGAAGTTTGAATCATTAGCAGGATTTAAGATAAATAAACAGAAAACTAAAATTTTATCTAAAAATATGAATGAACAAGATCAATCGAAGTTGATGAATAAGACTGGGTTCAAAGTGGAGAAGAAGATTAAGTATTTAGGTATTATTTTGACAAACACGAATTGTATGTTATTTCAAAATAATTATGTTAAAGTTTGGGGTGAAATTAAAAAGGATTTTGCAAGATGGGAAAGGTTGAAATTATCTTTTTTGGGAAGAATATCTGCAATTAAAATGAATGTACTACCAAAAATGCTTTTTCTCTTCCAGAATATACCAATATTACTTTCTGAAAAACCTTTTAAAGAGTGGCAGAAAGATGTGACAGGTTTTATATGGCAAGGGAAAAAACCAAGAGTGAAATTTAAGATTTTGCAAGATGCAAAAGAAAGAGGAGGTTTAGGACTGCCTGATCTGAAGACTTATTATGCATCATGTTGCTTTCTGTGGCTTAAAGAATGGATATTGTTGCAAAACAAAAAAATTGTTGAAGTTAGAAGGATATGATTTAAGATTTGGTTGGCATGGATATCTTTGGTATGATACGTTGAAAGTGAATATGGAATTCAAGAATCATTATGTTAGACATGCACTGTGGAAGATATGGAATCGTTATAAGAAAAGGTTTTACAACAAAATTCCACTCTTAACTTCACCACAAGAAGCACATTTTGGTTTGGGAACTGTACCAAGAGATAAATGGTTATTGTATAAGAACTTATTGAAATGTAATCAAGGTCAATGTATTTTGAAGTCTAGAGAGGAATTGATTGTAGAGGGTTTTGACTGCCAATGGTTTATGTATTTACAATTATTAGAAAGATTTAAAATTGATAAAAAATTATATGGTTTTGAAGACGGAGAGACAATATTGGAGAAACAATTAAGATCAGATGAGCAGGTAATATCTAAAATATATAAATTGCTTTTGAAGTTTGAAACAGAAGATGAACAGGTTAAAGAATGCATGATCCAGTGGGCAAAAAATGTGGGCTTTGAACTTTCAATGGACAGATGGGAGAAATTATGGATAAAACAGACAAAATTTACTTTAAATGTTAGCATTAAGGAAAATATATATAAGATGATCTATCGTTGGTATGTGACACCAAGTAAATTAGCTAAAATGTATGAAACTATGTCCAATAGTTGTTGGAAATGTAAGAAACAAGACGGAACATTTTACCACATGTGGTGGACATGTTCAAAAGTTAAAAAATATTGGTCACAAATTCATGCACAGATACAGTTGATCTTAAAAACAAATATACAATTGAAGCCAGAAGTATTTTTATTAGGTATGACAGATGAGTATGTGGAAAGAAAAAATGAAGTTTTATTTTTGTATATGATAAGCGCTGCCAGAATACTTTATACTCAAAATTGGAAGACTATGAATATACCTTTGGTGGAGGAATGGTGGATAAGACTTATGGATTATGCAGAGATGGATAAATTAACAATTTTGCTTAGGGAGAATTCAACAGAAACCTTTTTGAAGAATTGGAGTCCAGTTATTGATTTTTTGAATCAGAGAGAGGATGGGGATTTGAGATATTTTGGATTTGAAGATTGATTTTGAAGTATTAGTGGTATAGATTAACATTTGTTAATGTTTGGACTGTATGTATTTGGATTATAAGTATGGGAATGTTTTGGCTTCGCTCGTGCTGCTTTATTGGAATTTTGTTTATGTATGTATTTGTTTTTCTATTTTATGTTTATTATAGTTAAATAAATAAATAAATGACAAAAAAAAGAACTAGTTAGTTTCCTGATGTGACATGCTATAGTCAAAAGGTCTTGCAAGAACTCTCACAGTCAACTGGACTTGAACACCTTGAGTATGGTATCCATAAGTGAGGGATCCTTGTCCTCTAACTCCGCTGCTTAGATTACTTTCACTTATGGTAGCCTGATGTGGAGAAGATTCTTGGAGCTGTGCAGTTCTTTCAAGGGGAGATCAGAACTGTCTTCCACACTATTTTTGCTGTGTCCTTCAAAGAACTGAATGAGTCACTCCTGAACAACAATACACTACTTGAAACGTGTAGGGCAGGGCTGTCCAAACTTTTTGGCAAGAGGGTCACATCATCTCTCTAACACTGTGTCGGGGGCCGGGAAAGAAAAGAATTTACATTTCAAATTTGAATAAATTTACAAAAATGAATATATTAAATATGAACTTATATGAATGAATGAAGGTCTTGCAGTAGCTCAAGGCCTATAAAAGCCTTCACACAAAGCAAGGCCAGCCTTTCCTTTACTGCATCACATACATGAAACAACAAACAGAGGAGGGAGCCCTTGTTCCACAGCTCACGCAAGAGCTCAAACAGTTGGCCGTCATGCTGAGAGCAATTGCATCAGGCCAGCACGGGCTCTAGCAAGTTTCTGGTGGGCCAGAGGCTCATTGGAGACTGGGGGCTCCCCACGGGCCAGATGTGTTGAGGGTATGCACAAGACAGTGAGCAGCTGAAGGATGTAATGAGAGAACTCTGTCCAAGCCTCTTATGCTTTTTAGAGTGCAGGAGAGGGGACTGAAAAACCCTTTCCAATTTCTTGGGTGAAATTGGCTGAGAATTCCAAACAATTGAGTGTCAGATGGCAGAAATGTAGCCTAGACATCCTGTAGCTTGTGTGATGGGTTTGACTGTCCAAGTGGCTGGCAAGGAAGACTTTGGAACTGGATTTTGCTCCCAGGTCCTACATTTTGCCTAATCCTACCATTTAGGATTTGTTCTGCAGATAACATATGACAGCTTTACTTATAGGGCAAGTAAACATGCCCTAAGATTTAGATCAGGAGACCAATGCAAGAGTGACATAGAATGAATAATAGGTGAGATGAGAGCATTTTTTTTCATCACAGGCTTGTGGATCAGTCTGCAAATATATGCAGCCAGAGCAGTGATTTTCAACCAGTGTGCTGCAACACATTAGTGTGCTGTGGGTGTCTGGGAGAGAGCCATTTCTTAGTAGGGCCATTGGGGGATGGCAGCATGGAGTGCCTTGTCAATTGTTAAGAAATACTTGGTGTGCCTTGACCATTTTAGTGCCTCATCAGTGTGCCATGAGAAGTGAAGGGTTGAAAATCGCTGAGTTAGAGCCTGATCCATGAAACAGCCATGCAAAATACAACAGAGGATGGAAACTTGACTCCTGCTTTCTGTGTAACATGCAGAGCAAAAAGTAATTGAAAACACTGTGTTTGATCTCAGAACACCCAAATCAAAGGATGGAGAGGATACCCATTTGTGTGCCTTTGTCTCTCTGGCCTAATCACTAATGGACCCCCAAATCTGACCCAGTAGTACAGAACAGCTTGGTTGGGGCTCTGAAATATGCTGCACAGACTTGTGAACACCAGATGTACCACGGAGAGAGAGAGAGAGAGAGACACTGTGTGACGATATCGCCATGTGCCAACTAATTCTCTGAAAGGAGTTTGGAGATTTGTCAGGCACTAATGATGGATAAGACCTTATTATGACCACCCTGTCCTGGGGGAGTGCTGCAGGATTTGTCTGAGGAGTGTCCGTTCGGTTTTAATGAGAGCTAAGTCAGCAGTGATTATTTCTTCCATTTGCAGAAAGCTGAGAATCGAAATGCAGGGTAGCAATTCTGTACAGACCTGTATCAACTGGCAGGTGGTCACAGCCACTGCCACTGTTCTCTCCTCAAGCTGAGCCTGGTTTCCATTCCCACCCTCCTCAGAACAAGAACTATCCCCCACCATACTGACAATGCAGCCATTTTACTACAAAATATTTTCTATGTACCTCTGTGTAGGCCTCCTGGTGGCCTATCAAACTCTTCACACCCATACCATATAGCTGGTGCAAGTCCTTGTAAGTCCAAGGAGGGAAAAGGGAGGGGGTAGGGGGAAAAGAGCACCTAGGAACCTGGTGTAAACTGGTGCCACTGGTAATCATCCCCTCTCTTCTCCTCCCCACCCCAAAATCCCCCCTGCCCATGACATGCCTCTGTCAGGCCACTGGAGTAGGTGCTGCTGGAACGTGGGTTGGGCCCTAAAAACACAAAATGAGTAAAAACAGAACTATAAAGTCATGCCTAGAACAAACCAGAACCTTGAAATCTTGAGGATATGCAAGTCTTCCTTTTTTTTTTGGTCAGTGAAAGTCCTGAAGGTATGGGGCATGATGAGACATGTAGGGCATGATAAGAGAGGTATGGGGCATCCCTGGAGAGATATTTCAAAGGATGGATGTCACAACAGAGAAGGTCCTTCCTTTCATGGTCTGAACAGATGAGGTTGCCTGATACTGAGTCAGGCCAATGGACCATGTACCCAACTGTTGTATCTGGCTGGTAGTGGATCTTTGGGGAGTTTCAAATGGGTCTTTCTTGGACTTACCATCTGAGAATGTTTTCAATGACGTACAGGCTTGAATGTGGGACCTTCTGTGTACAAAGTAGTTGTAGTAGTGTTCTGTGCAGCAGCGCATGAAATAAGTAGGAACACTGGATATGATTCCTTCCCTAATTCTAGTTCACCAATGGATGGCACTGGGAAGTAGAGCTTTGCCAGCCAATTTCAGTGCAGAGTTTCTTAACACATTTTTAAATAGAAGATGTTCTCTGAGATATGACAGGCCTAAGTCATTGTGATGACCATCACTATAAATTTAGCCTGGAATCTAATTGAACATAACTGAGAAACTATTTGGTCCAAACCTCTTGGGAAATCCTACAAGGGGATATGTCTGAGTTTCAGCTGTTTAAATGTCCATATTCAACATCACAATAACAATAGCTCAGGCTAGTTTAGGAGGCAAGCAGTGACTCTTTGTCCAGTCCAACATAGTTTGCTGGAATTCTGAACTGGTTGGGGAACACACAGAGGAAACAGTCTAATCCAGCGGTTCTCAAACTTTTAGCACCAGGACCCATTTTTTAGAATGAGACTCTGTCAGGACACACCGGAGGTGACATCATCAAGCAGGAAAATTTTTAACAATCCTAGGCTGCAATCTTACTCACACTTACCCAGGAGTAAATCCCATTTACTGTCATTGTTAAAAGCATATACGTAGTAGCCTGTTAAAAGTACAGATCTGTAACATTTTCCCAAATGCAGTCACATACCATGGTAGCATAGTCTACTATATACATACATTGATATATATCTAATATATTAAAAATAAAATATAGAAATGAAGAGGGACCTACCTGAAATTGATTCATGACCCACCTAGTGGGTCCTGACCCACAGTTTGAGAAACACTGGTCTAACCATTCATGTATAATTGTAATCTACCTGTGTTGCAAAAAAACTAATTTCAACGGAGACTGGTGAAGGCTGCAATCCTGTGTAGGCATACTTGTGTTGTGCTGAACAAGTAAGTCTTGTTGCACACAATGAGGCATACTTCTGAGTAAACATGTTGTAAGAGACTGATGAGAGCAAGAAATCTCCAGCTCAAATTGTGCCTTTGCCATTAACTCAGGAGGTGGCCTCTGGCATGACTTGTAGAGCAAAACTTGACCCCTTGAGAGTTTGGGGCAAGGGTTGGTAATCCTAACAAAAGAGTGTAGGAACTGCAAAATATTTGCATTGGAGGATCAATGAGTGGGACAGGGTTGTTTAACTCTTCACTTGTTTCTCATATGTACAGCAAATGTGTGAAGGGGAACTGGGCTTGCATCTGCCATCCCTGTCATTTCATACCCACATGTTTGGTGGGACTTGTAAAAAGGGAGTGTATGCATATAGGCTCTCCACGCTATATGATAAGGTTCTGAACAGGGTGTGACAAATGTCACATGCAGGCGTCACTGTCAAATGCTCTCATGCGTATGTGTAAGGGATGTTTGCAATGGAGAATCAGCAGATGCAGGAGGATTCCACCCTGTTCTTTCCCATTTATAGATTGGGCTCTTGCTGTTTTGCAAATGTGGGGAAGGGGCAATGTGTTTGCTAAGATAATATCTACTTATTTCATCAGTCATCAGCACGCCATCTACAAGAGGGGAAAGATGATGGTGGGACTCTTTCAAAGATCACTGAGTTGATGCCTGTGAAATGCTTTGAGCACTCCGAAGCACTGTGGAAATGCTAAATATAGTGGATCAGAGTGCTTGCTGCTAAATGAGTAGGCCAGATAGCAGTATTTCTGAGAACAATTGTTGCTTTTTTAAAAAGAGTTGCCTTGAAAGCACAAATAAATTAATAGTTTTGGTTTTGCTTTTGTTTTAAACAGCTTGAGCTGATCCAATGAAAATGGGTTGTCTTTTTTGTTCTGTGACCATGAAATTACTTTTATCAAGGGATGCTTTCTTGTATGCCATCAAAACCTGTCATATCAGCTTTTCACTCTCGCAGTTCAATGTCTTTGTACTAATCTACAAGCATGATGAGCCTAAATAAGTTCAAAAATGATGAATATAGGAACAGAACTTCACACAAGTGCAGATTGGGGTGTGTGTGTTCTAAAATTGACTATACATAACATTGAGAATAAGATTGCTAACATTATATTGCCCCTTTATAAGGTGATGGTGTGGCCACATTTGGAATACTGTGTTCCGTTCTAGTCACCAGACCTCAAGAAGTTTATGTAGAGCGGTCAATGAGGGATGAGCAGAGAGCCTTCCTCATGGGATAACCCTACAGCTTGAGTTGCATGATTTGAGACTTACAAAATGACATATGGTGTGGAGTTAAAATTTTTCTCCCTCTCTCGCAATACTGGAGCCAGGAGTCATTTGGCAAAATTGATTGGGGGGAGATTTATCACAGAATAGGAGGTGCTTCTTCACACATTGCTTAATTAGCCTGTGGAATTCATTGCCACAAGATATGGTGGTGGCCCCTAACCTGGATGCCTATAAAATGGAATTGGTCTATCAACAGCTACTAGTTGGCCACTGTGTAGAACAGGGTGCTTGAACTAGGTGGGCCTTTGACTGAGCCAGCAGGGCTCCCCTTGTGCTTTTAGGTCTGGTCAACCCATGTCAAAAAGGATGTTGTGGACCCAGAGAAGGCAACCAGGATGATTAAGTGCAGGCATGTGCCAGAGACATAGTGGCAAGTCGCAAGTAGTGTCCCAAGTCTCCGCCCCCCCCTTGACTTGAGTCACCCACAAGTCATAACTGGCGACTGTCGTAACTTGTCCAGAGTCATTTTTTGAGTCATTTTGACTCATGCCCTTTTCAAGAAACAAATTGAGTAATGGAAACAGCAAAAAGAATGTTCACACACAAAACAGAGTTGCAAGCACACACAAAAGCAGGACTTAACTTGATCTGTTCAAGTCTTTTTCTTTTTTAGGGTAAACTCCCCAAGTCCTGAGTGAGTGCCCGAATTTTTGACAGGCATAACTTGAGTCACAAAAAAACATGCATTTTGGCGACTCAGCTCGAATCCATGTCATGAGTCCCCTCTCCAGTTAAGTGTTTCTCTGGGCAGAAAGACAGGAGCATCAAGGCTTTTCATCAGGAGATGAAGATTTAGAGGATATAGTTAGTTTATAAAAATATGAACACCATAGAGAGAGAATCCTAAAACCAGCAAATAAGCCCATAGTTTACAGAAAGAACTGAACCCGTTTTGTTTTAAACTTACAGCTCACAATTCTTGACCACACCAGCTCTGAGCCAGTCATTTGATTCCGATTTGCTTTACTTGGCATGAATGGGGGGAGAGGTATTTTAAAAAGAGTGGAGAATGAAAGAAAAAAAACTCCCAAGTTGCAAGTGCAGCAAGACAATCATCGCCTCTTAGCCTTGTGATCGAATATTCACCAACATCTTACTGCCATAGCAACCTACTGCAAGTATTAAGGTGCTGTGCAAGGAGCTACACCTTGAATAGATACCAGATTATGGATGGGTTTTCTGGGGTAGTGAGAAAATGGTGAGGCCAGGAATCTGCTTTAATTATTAGGAATGCCATCTGTTCCGCATGTCTCACAGATGTTGGCCTAGATCCAGCAGTAGGTAATGAAGTGTGCAGAAGAGCTTGGAAGAATGCAGATTTTCATGAAAAGCATCTATAGAGGTGCCAACTGATCTGCCAACGGACAATCCCAGAGGTGCAGTAGCCTCATTTGTGCTAAGAGAGAGAGAGAATATATGGCTTGGAAACTTATGCTATGATCACTGTTTGCTTAGAATCTTCAAACCACTGTTTTCATGCTCATTGCATCAGTAGCATAGCGAAGGGGGCAAACTGGTAAGTATTGCAGATGCCACAATGGCTGTGTGAGTGGCTCCTCTCACTCGCCACTGGAGCCATTCTGGGCAGCAACCGCAATGTGCAGGGTGCTCTACCCAGACAATCTTGCCTGGTTCTTAACATTGCTGAACAATGACACTGCCTTCAGGAGTGTTTTCTAAAAGGAGACTGTTCCTCCAGGAAAAAGCAACTCCCGGTGTTAAGAGAAGCCTCACTGGTAAGCAAGATGGCTAACCATATACGGATCAAGGTAATCAGCAATGAATAACTAATGGAAGACTCAAACCACAGGTCCCTGAGCGGGAGGAGCAGGGAAGACAGTTCTCATATACTTGCGCAGTGAGCTGCTACCTCTCTAGCTTTACTGGCACTCAGTTTTAGTGCTCCGCTCTTCATTGATAGGCTACTGCTCTCTTCTTCACCTTGAGACATTTTCTCTTCCAGTTTGCCATTTGTCTGTAAAAGCACCTACTGTGTGCAGCTCAGAGACTGCGCCCCTTGTCCCTGTCTATGCCTGCTTTGCTCCCCTCAAAACTTTACCTTCCTCTCACCAGCTCCACACCTGTTTCTCTTCCTGCAGTTGTCTTTGTAGAATCAATATCAGCTTACCCTTCTGATGTCTGGGCCCTGTGACAACCCAGCTCCTCCGCTCTTTCCAAAGAGGCCCTTGACAGTGTTGGGGTGGTGGGGAAAAGCACAAGATTCCTCCAGTACATGGAAATGAAATTCAGCCCTCTCCCTATACCGTGGATTCAATTATCTGCCCCTCCCTGCACTGCTTCCCAGTGCTGCTTCTTGTTAGCATCCGATCAAGTCTTTTCAAGCATTCATGCTGCCTGCAGACACCGTAAGCTTGTATGCTTATAGCAGCCTGTAAAAGGAAGAACGTTTTTGCAGCAATAAGGATCTAAACAATGTTAATGATAGTGCAGGGAGGGTGTGGGGGCCGACGGAAATAGGGTTCCCTGTATCAGTGGCTTCCCTATCTGCAGGGGGGGGGGGAGGCTGGTACCAATCCCTCCAGATATGAGAGGGGCACCTGTACTGTAAAACTAAGGCTGAAACATTTAAATCAGTAGCCAACCACAGAAGGGCATCTCATTAACTGGGCATCAGGTAAACATTTTAAATTTTGTATAAAAAGCAGCTATTAAGAGAGCAGATTGCAAGTGTGTTCTTAAGAGGGGTGAGAGAAGAAGCTCTTTCAAGATGATAACCTGCTGCTATGCACGCATGCATCAAAAAACGAAGTATGCTTTTTTTGTTAATTTTCGCACTAGCAACTTTGATTTACTAATTAGTCAATTAAAACATAAATGTTTCTTTAATTGGGTAACAATCCTATATAAAACATTGGTTGACATGGTGCAATGCGCACTAAACACGATGACACTAAGCAGTTATACGTTGTTCCATGGAGAAGCAGCTCTGTTTCAGGGTCTGCGGTCTACCCAGGGTATTGGAAAACAGGATTATCTTCTATCCTGGATGAAAGCACAACCAACCACCCAAGTTTCTTCATTTTTTAAGCAAAATCAATGTCAGATTCCAGAAGTCTGTGGATCTCTTCTAGAAGGTGCAATATTATCGAAAGAAAAAGCTGAGTAACACCAGCTTTCTGCTGAAGAGCAATAGGCTCTTCCTCCCACCCATGTTCTGGTTATCTAACCTCTGAAAAAGCACCCCAGGCCACATTGTCTGACAATCAGTGTCAGCCTCCTGTTAATGCTACTAGATAGGTTATCATGTGTGTTGAAACTCAAGCAAAGTCAAAGGGATTTTTTTTTCTACTACAAGGAAGATAGAAATATTCTAAAACACAGGAGGGGGGAATAGAAGGTATACAAAACATGCACAAAAGAATGATATAGTTAGCTACAGATAGCTATAGATTGCTATAGATATAGATACAGATAGCTATAGAGAGCATGGAGGTTGCTCAAATCAACAGTAATAGAGGCCCAGCGGAAGTGTAAACCGCAAAGAAAAAAGGACTCGACTAAGTCCAGGAGGGTGCCCACATGGCTAACCAGCCAAGTCAGAGAGGCCGTAAAGGACAAGGAAATTTCCTTCTGTAAATGGAAGTCTTGCCCTAATGAGGAGAATAAAAAGGAACATGAACTGTAGCAAAAGAAATGTAAGAAGGTGATATGGGAGGCCAAGAGAGACTATGAGGAACACATGGCCAGCAGCATTAAGGGGAATAATAAAAGCTTCTTCAAATATGTTAGAAGCAGGAAACCCGCCAGAGAAGCGGTTGGCCCTCTGGATGGTGAGGGAGGAAAAGGGGAAATAAAAGGAGACTTAGAGATGGCAGAGAAATTGAATGAGTGCATCTGTCTTCACGGCAGAAGACCTCGGGCAGATACCGCTGCCCGAAAGGCCCCTCCTGACCAAGGAATTAAGTCAGATAGAGGTTAAAAGAGAAGATGTTTCAGACCTCATTGATAAATTAAAGATCAATAAGTCACTGGGACCTGATGGCATCCACCCAAGAGTTATTAAGGAATTGAAGAATGAAGTTGCTGATCTCTTGACTAAAATATGCAACTTGTCCCTCAAAACGGCCACGGTGCCAGAGGATTGGACAATAGCAAATGTCACGCCGATCTTTAAAAAGGGAAAGAGGAGGGACCCGGGAAACTATAGGCCAGTCAGCCAAACATCTATACCAGGTAAGATGGTGGAATGCCTCATCAAAGATAGAATCTCAAAACACAGATGAATAAGCCTTGCTGAGGGAGAATCAGCATGACTTCCATAAGGGTAAGTCTTGTCTCACAAACCTTTTAGAATTCTTTGAAAAGGTCAACAGGCATGTGGATGCGGGAGAACCTGTGGACATTATATATCTGGACATTCAGAAGGTGTTCAACACGGTCCCTCACCAAAGGCTACTGAAGAAACTCCACAGTCAGGGAATTAGAGGACAGGTCCTCTCCTGGACTGAGACCTGATTGAAGACCAGGAAACAGAGAGCGAGTGTCAATGGGCAATTTTCACAATAAAGAGAGGTGAAAAGCGGTGTGCCCCAAGAATCTGTCCTGGGACTGGTGCTCTTCAACCTCTTCATAAATGACCTTTAGACAGGAGTGAGCAGTGAGGTGGCTAAGTTTGCAGACGACACCAAACTTTTCCGAGTGGTAAAGACCAGAAGTGATTGTGAGGAGCTCCAGAAGGATCTCTCCAAACTGGCAGAATGGGCAGCAAAATGGCAGATGCATTTCAATGTAAGTAAGTGTAAAGTCATGCACATTGGGGCAAAAAATCAAAACTTCACATATAGGCTGATGGGTTCTGAGCTGTCTGTGACAGATCAGGAGAGAGATCTTGGGGTGGTGGTGGACAGGTCGATGAAAGTGTTCACCCAATGTGTGGCGGCAGTAAAGAAGGCCAATTCTATGCTTGGGATCATTAGAAAAGGTATTAAGAACAAAACAGCTAGTGTTATGATGCTGTTGTACAAATCTATGGTAAGGCCACACCTGGAGTATTGCTTCGTTCTGGTCACCACATCTCAAAAAAGATATAGTGGAAATGGAAAAGGTGCAAAAGAGAGCGAGTAAGATGATTACGGGGCTGGGGCACCTTCCTTATGAGGAAAGGCTACGGCGTTTGGGCCTCTTCAGCCTAGAAAAGAGACGCCTGAGGGGGGACATGATTGAGACATACAAAATTATGCATGGGAAGGATTAAGTGGATAGAGAGATGCTCTTTACACTCTCACATAACACCAGCACCAGGGGACATCCACTAAAATTGAGTGTTGGGAGAGTTAGGACAGACAAAAGAAAATATTTCTTTACTTAGCGTGTGGTTGGTCTGTGGAAGTCCTTGCCACAGGATGTGGTGACGGCATCTGGCCTGTATGCCATTAAAAGGGAATTGGACAAGTTTCTGGAGGAAAAATCCATTACGGGTTACAAGCCATGATGTGTATGTGCAACCTCCTGATTTTAGAAATGGGCTATGTCAGAATGACAGATGCAAGGGAGGGTACCAGGATGAGGTCTCTTGTTATCTGGTGTGCTCCCTGGGGCATTTGGTGGGCCGCTGTGAGATACAGGAAGCTGGACTAGATGGGCCTATGGCCTGATCCAGTGGGGCTGTTCTTATGTTCTTAGTTACACTTTATTCTTGCATTAATGCATTCTGATGCAGGTGATATAGTGAGGAATAATTAAGCAAGGAAAGCTCAAATAAAAACAGAACACTGTTTTAGAAGAGCCTTTAAAATGAATTTTATTGTCAATTTTTTTTACAAGTAGCCTTTGAGAGGCTTCATACAAGAACTCTGTTGCAAAACTCTAATAAATAGTCTGCCCCAAGTCCCAATGTTTTAAAATACAATAAAATAAAATAAAAAACAAACTAAAGAGAAAAATAAAGGTAGGATGCTTACAGATGTTAGCAATACTTCCCATTTACAAATTATATCAGGCAATTATATAGAATCTCCTTCATACAAGTTACCGGGGCAAAAAATACCTAGGACATTCTAGCTTTCTGCAAGAGCACTCCAGAAATACTTTCAAGCTAATCTTCTTCCATGGCAAAATATTATCAGAAATACATCCCAAGGGGATTATCACCACAACTGAAGCTTTCGGTCAAAGCAAACCATGTGGATTTGTACAGTTATTAAGAGTTATGAAAATGCATATCAAAGAAGGCTAGGAAGACTCAATGGCAGTGGTTAAGAACATTTTCAGTGATGACAGGTGGCTGGAGCAGAAGAGAAATGGACTGAAATGGATAGACATGGATTGTTACTTACAGATGAGGCAATGCACAGGAAAGAGCATCATGGTGTCAGTGGGTTGCATGCAGAGAAGGTCACAAACTAAGTTCACTACATGCCACTTGAAACTATGCTTAGGCAGGCTGTAGGGCACACAATATTTTTTTTTTCCCCAACACTAAGAGCTGATTCCTGCAGATGTGACGTTTTATGACCAGTTAACCTCCCAGCACACATATCACTCATTAGCCAGTTTCACAAGAAAATCCACACCCCAGAGATCCAAGAGAGAATAGTGATTCCTCCCTACTCTGATTCTAAAAGGACATTAAGGGAGGACTTGGATCATTTTAATAATAGGGTTGCCCAACTGTCTTTTTCACTTGGGGCCACATAAGACACAGCTATGTCATATGTGCAATGGTAAGGCCACACCTGGAGTATTGCATCCAGTTCTGGTGACCACATCTCAAAAAGGACATAGTGGAAATGGAAAAGGTGCAAAAGAGAGCGACTAAAATGATTACTGGGCTGGGGCACCTTCCTTATGAGGAAAGGCTACGGCGTTTGGGCCTCTTCAGCCTAGAAAAGAGACGCCTGAGGGGGGACATGATTGAGACATACAAAATTATGCGATAATAAAGTGGATAGAGAGGTGCTCTTTCCACTCTCACATAACACCAGAACCAGGGGACATCCACTAAAACTGAGTGTTGGGAGAGTTAGGTCAGACAAAAGAAAATATTTCTTTACTCAGCATGTGGTTGATCTGTGGAACTCTTTGCCGCAGGATGTGGTGACGGCATCTGGCCTGGATGCCTTTAAAAGGGGATTGGACAAATTTCTGGAAGAAAAATTCATTACAAGCCATGATGTGTATGTGTAAACTCCTGATTTTAGAAATGGGCTATGTCAGATGTCAGATGCAAGGGAGGACACCAGGATGCAGGTCTCTTACTGTCTTGCGTAATGCCCACCTGGGGCATTTGGTGGGCCACTGTAAGATACAGGAAGCTGGACTAGATGGGCCTATGGCCTGATCCAGTGGGGCTGTTCTTATGTTCTTATTAAAAAGATCCAAAGCCTGCCAAATAGAGTAAAAGTTGTAATGGCTGATTTGTAGCTTTAACTTCTTTCTGATCTGTAACGGAGCTTAGAGAGAATACGTGAGCAAAAAGATTATGGATATGGGCCATTAAAGTTGCAATAGTGCATTACAGTTGTAAAAGGGTGAATTCCACTGGTGTCAGTAGCATCCAGGCACTCACTGTGCATTGGGCTTATGGCCGTATGCAGTCAAAGACGAAGAACACTGTCACATGATCACTAATACTAGAACCAGAACTCAATATGACGGTAGCTATTGTTTGACTGCTGTCTTCCAGGCATTGATTGTGTATCTATATCATTGGCTCAATAGGATTAGGCTGTGAGTATTTGACACTTCAAATTATGTCATTAGAAATGAATCAACCAGACAGATACAGGTGCAATAGGTTCCTAGACAGGAAGAGGCAGTGGGCAGTTGTTACAGTAGTAGTGAGAGTTCCTTATCTCAAGCAGCCCAAAAAAGGATGCTCATTTAGCATTCCGCACTTGTAATTCCCTACCCTGGGGTAGCTGAAAGCTATGGCTTCCATAGCAAAACAAAGGCAACAATAACTACTAATGCAAAAAGTTGTGCAAAACAGGATTGGATATTTTGCCACGCTCATGGCTCAAGTGTCTGCTGGCTGTACTGTGCGCACACATACATACACACTATCGGCAATGGTTCTATACAACATAGGTGTATACAACTATACCTATGTATGTATACTTTTACAACACAGGTGGAGATAGCACTAAAGATGATCAAGCATAAATCATTAAGGAGACACTCAAAACATAGTTCACATCCTCTGGCCTGTGGTATACTTCAGAAACAATAGAAAGGAAGCAGCAAAATAAACATCCGTCTAGTTTTCTAGGAGTTGTAATATTTGCCAAAGTAGCAAGAATAAAGCAGATTAATCTGAAACTGATACAAAGGAGTGAATAGAAATAAATAGAGGCAGATGGACAGTTAATCTGGTCCATTATCCAAGTCATTTTGTACAGAACAGGTAAAGAGAATGTGCAAAAAAATAAAGACATTCACATTTTAGCAGTTAAATTTTTATTTTCTTTAAAATTACTTTTTTTTTGCTTTTTTTTCTACAAAAGGCAGATGATGATTGTTGATCTGCAATAGTTTTGAGTGCTTGCAGAGATGCAAAAAAAGGGTACTCAGAGTAGGAAAGATGTGAAAGTGCTCTGACTGGGCTTTCAAAGGTCATGATTAAGGTGGTATTAAAGTGAAGTCCCACTCCAGAGGCGGTTTTCGGTCAACGTGTTTTTCACGTGTGCTATTTTTAGCTCATATCAATTGTGTTGAAAACCCATTCAGTGAATTTCTTCAGCTTCTCAGAGGCGTTCTGGGACTCTTCTTGCAACCGCAAATTGTCTTCCCGCAAATGCTGTACCTCAGCCTGAAGACTGGCTTTGTCTTCTTTTTCCTGGACAACGAAGACAAGATCACAAACCCTAGAAGTGGCATTTCCCCCCTTCCCCACTCCCTCCAGTTTATAAGTGTTTGAAGCGTTATTCTATCTGCACCCAGATTAATCCATTTTTGCCAGGTCCACAGCTGGTTCCTGTTTGGTTCACATTTGGTTCCTGTTGCGTATACTGGGCGTAACATTGGGCAGAAATGGCTTAAAGAAATGCCAGTTCTCTACACCCTGGGAATATAAACTCTGCTGGGATCTGTCAATTAATCCATGATGTTTTCCTCTAGAACCCCAGGATTTTTGCAGCTAAAGCCTACTCTGGGAGTGAACTTGTCAAATCAGACTGAGCTGCACACTGCAAGTGGTCTCAGAGGCAGAAGCGTCCTCTCAGTCAAAGTAGGAAATCTTTGGCCAATGGAAAGCAACATCACTTCTTCATCAACTGACTGCAACCAGATGTTTTTCAGACTGATAAATTATATCTGTCAGTTCTCTCTGACATCTAAAACTTTTAGGGACCTTTCTCCCTGAAACTTGGATTATATAATCCAAGGACAGAAGAGACTGTTTTGAAATAAAACACGGGGCTGTCACAAATCAGGGCTTATAGTGACATCATGTTCCATTGCTACCATTTAAACAGAAACAACTTAACAGTTCCCTTCAATGCAACATTTACCTTCTTTAAATCTTCCTGCAGCATCCTCAGCATACTTTCCAGCTGGTTCACTTTAGAAGCAAGAGAAGGAGGAGACTCTTTACTGCAGAAAGAGGAAACAGATACTGAATTGCAGGCGTATTCCCTCAATGGTCTTATGCAGACATAATGCTTAACTCTGGTTTGCTTTCCTTAACTATGCTCAAGTGTTGCTTCTTAGTACATAAACCACAATAAAGGTTGGCTGGGTTGGAGAGCACTGATGGATCAGATTTTGGGGGGGGGGGGGGGTTAATCCAGCAGCCTGTTTTTAAGTGTGGTCAACCAGGTGTCCCTGAGAAGATTTAAAATCAACCACCTTCATGTTCCATGCGAACACTTCTGTTGCCTCATGGTTGGGTCACCCCAGCCTGACTCATAATATATAGTAAGTATTCAGAGGGCAAATCTGTTCTAGGGTTTTAAAAGCAATGTTTTACTTGAATTGCATGATAACGTGTGTTTTTTTTTTTTTTTTTGGAATATGCAGTTCTCTCTTTCTCCATGAAGTTACATAATAAATATCAAACCCCTGCATGGCTCCCAAATTCATCAACCAGAATAAAAGCCCAGAAACATGCAGTGAACTGTTTCTTTGGATTAATATAATTTATATTACTCAATTTTCCATTTGTAACAGTGTTTGGATCCTATTATTTCAGGATCCTTTATATAGATCCTATATAATACATTATAAAAATTTTCCCCCTCTGCCACCTTGACCATTCAAACACATGATTGATAAGCATGTAACTTACCCAGCGTAAGACTTCATCTGCGCAGGGAGTTGGTCTTCAACTTGATCACTGTTGGAAGCAACACTGACAGGTCTGTGGTTTTCATCACTAGTGGCAAAAAATGAGGCTCGCTGAACTAGAGAGATGTAAACACACACACAACAAAATATTAATATTAACATTAATTTGGACACAAAGTACAGAATTTATGGTATGTTGGGATATCTAACTATAGAGCATGATATCTAAAAAAGAAAGAGACTGACCCAAGAAACATTTTAAAAGAATACTGATATAAGTGTTTTAAGATATATAATGATATATTTAGATATTTATAAAAATCTGTACATTTAAAGATATATATTAGTACATTATATTGCAGAAAGATGTTTCACAATAAGAGATGACAAAACTCTCCCATATGGTCTTTAGCATGGAACACATTAGCCATTTCAATTTTAAAATATGATACATTTGAGCCAAATACAATTCCCTTTTACAAAATGCCAACATACTTAGGGAATTTAGAATGTGTGACACAAGAAAGCCAAATCCTAGAAGATAAAATGTCACTGCTATGCAAAGTCACGCACTTAGTGAAATGGGTCGGGAACAACAGCCAAGCAGAGATGTGTGTCACCATGGCCAAACTCCCAGAGTTCTTTCATGATGAACTTCAACTGTGAACAAAATGCCATTAAAATCTAGATTTTTAAAAAACTTTTTGGCTCCGCGGCAAGAGGCTGTGTCTATAAGCCTTGATCGTTGCAATTGGATAAGGTTTGACTGAACACATTAAAATTTGCAGCAATGCAGGGCAGACATATTATATTTCAGCTACAACATCTGACGCACAGAAAAACGGAGAGGAAACAATTGCATTTGAGAGGTGCAAGTGACATATGACTGTTGGGAATCCTACTGCAACAGAGGAAGAACTTGGTTTTCAGAACAAAAACGCTATGAAATGATCAAACAGTGGATTCAGAACTATTTAGTGAGGGGTCTAGGATAAGAAATTAACCTGACCTGGAAATACTTACCCTCAAAGGCTTTGGCAGCATCTACCAAGTTTGACCAGTCTAAGTCAGCAGCAGAATCGGGCAGCGGCATGAGCCCTGGGTCTGGCATGGGCTGCCTTCTCTGCTCCTGGATATCTGTGAGAGAGCTGTCCGAGGCAGAGAATTCTCCTAATGCAGCACAGAAGCCAAACAAACAAAAATGAAAAAAGAATCTTGTCATTAAGTGAAGACAGCATGCTAAATAAAGAAGACTCCTCTTGACTTGCTATAGCTTCAGAACCAAATGGATGTTACTCAAATGGACAAAGAAGATTAACTGGTTACTATTTGTTTGGGAATGGCAATGATTCCAGACAGTACCCTTGAAAGCTATGCATGGTGAAACTGAGAACAGATCTTGGGCTTGTATTCCTCTTCCCCACTCTTAGTCTGACCCCATTGCTACATATAGACTATAACGTCTGAATCAGGTATACCAAAATTCTCTGAATGAGGATCTTGTTGCACAGACAGAAAAAGTCTATGCAATTTCTCTTTAAGGTATCAATGACTATGGAGCAAGAGACATGAAAATAAAGAACTGGATTTTCAAACGTTTGGTCGTAACAAAAGATATCCTGATGGGAAACTGTCCTAAAGAGACTGGGGGGGAAATTGCAGAAATTTTTCAATCATGATAGCAGCTACAAACAACTACCTAGAGGGTCATTAATGCCCATGGTGGCACTAAATCAACTTTTGCTCTTATTGTTCTCTCTGTAAACTCTGGTAAAAGCACTCTAAATCTTTCCTCCAGATCCCAAGGCAGCAGTGAGTAATGTGCCAGGTCTGCCTGCAAATGTGAACAAAATGCCACCAAAGAACCACATAGTAAGGTAGCTCCAGTTATTAAGAAAGAGAATCATGATGAAGTAAATTCATAATATAAGTCATGATCCAAGAATCTGTATTGAAGAATTCACAATTGCACTACTCCAATATTTTTTTAAAAAGGCAAATTTTCCCAGTTACTTGAATCCAATTGCTCCAGTGAATCAAGGCTGAACAGAACAAGAACGTCTATTTAAATAAGATATAACATCTTAAAGAAAGGGCACAATCCAGTGAAAGTTAAGCACTTTAAGGTCCCATTGGATAAAAGGGGAAATTTAACTCCTTCACGGAAACCAGTGGGGCTTAAAAGTGCTTAAATTTGGCAAGATCACACCAACACAAAAAATGCTGAACACTGTGTATTCCCATTATATGTTAGTCATGCAGCACAATCCTATGCAAGCTTATTCAGAAGCAAGTTCCACTGTGTTCAATGTGGCTTCTGTGTTCTGCTCATTAAGCACTAGTTCTAACAAGAAGATTTAAAAATGTCCCCCAAATTAATAAAGCTCAGACTTTGACAAACCTTCAGGAGGAAAGAAGTTCCCAACTGTAGGGCAGTCATTGAGAAAGCTAGTCTTTGTGCCATAAGTGTTCTGACTTGGTGTATAGCTAGTACACAGTCAAGATGGAGCACACAACTGATCTTAAAAATTGTGCTTAGATTTGACCATTTCTAAGGTATGTACAGTACAAGCTATTTAGAGCTTCATATGTCAAGCCAATCATTTTGAATTATGCTCTGCTGTTAATAAGAAGTTGAGAAGATGCTGCAGGCATCTGTGATGTGCTTGTAGCTGCTACTCTTTTAAGAGTGCAGGCCTGTACTCTGTGTCACTTGAACCTTCTGACCTATCAAAGGAAGTCCCAAAGAGAATACATGGCACTAGTCTAGTTCCAAGGTTATAAAGGCATAAACAACAAATGCCTGTCTGACTGTAAGCATAAAGTGTGGTAAGGAGTAACTTATCTGTGTGAAGGAAGCTTCTTCTTGTGAGTCCTTAGAAGAGAGTCTAACAAACAAAACCAGCCAGGCATTATAAGACATTCTCTCTACTGGAAAATTGGAAGTATACTTACCATGTAAAGATTTCATTCCTAATGTGTATGATGGCCTTCTTAAGGGTAATGACTTGGGGAGAGAGGGATATGTGCTGGTGAACAGGACGTCGTTAGGAAGGGCTTGATCCAGAAGAGAAGCTCGAGAGGGGAAGAAGTGTTCCCTTTGACTGCTGTAAATACTTTCATCTGACAAAGTTCTCTGCAAGGCACGCCTGGATGTAGGAGTGCTGGGAAAAGGAGACTAAAGGGAGAGAAGAACATGAAAGTCTATAGCAGCATGTCCAAAATGTATCACTTTATCATGCCTACAGCTCCATTTAAAAACAATGATCTGATGATGCTTCATTTTAAAACTGAGAACCATTTTCAATTTAACATTTTATATCCACTGGAGTGGATAGCCAGTGGCATGGTGCAAGGGGCAGCAACTGCACCAGGCAACAAGCTTTAGAGGGCCTTTGCTTGACACTAGTGGCCAAAACTGTGAAAACCTTGGCATTTCCAAATAATACCATGACGTTATATTTCAGTTGATGTGGAATTTAATGCAGAATGCAATGAAATCAGGAAACAAAAACACAATCAGAAAATGAAAAATAAAAATGCAGAATGCAAGCCAAATAACCAGAAGATAAAAACAAAACTGCATTGTGTAACAAAAACTGGATTTTCTTAACTCAAAATTGACCAATGTGACTGATTGTTGTGAGAGCCAATTAGGTGTTATTATGATATAGCAGGAAACCAATAAGGTGTTAACATTGGGGGGAGCCTTGGGGAAGGCGGCAGAGCAAGTGGGCAGTGAGCTGCTGTGGGGGGGAGGCAGATTTTCCTCCATTTTCACTTTTTTTAAAGCCTGGGTATGATGTCACTTCCAGGACATCATTTTGAGCTCAGCCCCAGGCTACACGATCATTAGCTATGGCACTGGCTTTAGCCTTTAGGAATTACGTATTTTCATAAGTTGAACAGTTAACCAATGGAACATTTACAGATTCATAGAAATGATCCCAAAAGTCATACTAGGAACGAAACACAGCTCTGGAACTATGTATTCAATGAACTATTCTGTGAAACAAGGTTGCATCACACATGCCTTTAACTTGCGTGAATTCAAGTATAGCTGCTTGGCCAAAAAGAAAGAGAGAAAAACAAGTTTCAGTAGTGCAGGCAGGTCTCCAACCGCTGACTATATGCTCCAGAGTGAGTGTGAGATGGAAGAATGAATCTGCTGTTTCCTCAGTCTCAGTTCCTGCATGTCGCCTGTAATGTGATTTTAGTTTTTAAAGACCCAGTATGTATTTTTTTTCAGATTTAAGGTAGCTTTGACTATATGCAATTTTCCCCTTATGCACTGACTTCAGGACCTAACCTCTGTGACAGTCAACAACCTTAGATGCAACCCGACTGTACTTACAAGAGTTAAGGGGCCCATCCAAGTTATTAAAGGCATACTTTCTCATGAGTGCTATGCATGCACACCTGTTGTCAACAACATGATATGTTGTCAGGCAGTGATTAGACATGCTTGGGTTGGAAAGAAAATTACTGTTTGCGATTTAAAAAGCAAAGAACTAAACACATTTTTAAAAGCATTAAAGGCAATGGGAGGAGGGTAACTGCTGAAGCCTGCCACTTTAAGAGGTTACAAAAATACTCCTGCCCTTGAGTACTCAAACACAACCACATTCCACACAACAGTGTAATGGACATACTGGGGAATGGGAGATGGTACTTCCCCAATAATGAAGTATTGTGGCTTGATAATCGGTCATATAGGATCTCTCTATAACAGAAACATCCATTTGAGGAAAGTTGCTTGGCTCCCCTTCAATACATGAATATCTCTGCCCAGAAAACCATCATCTGGATGCATACTAAGCTAGAAAAGCCAATCTTCATTTCTTCTGGTCTATGCAGCCCCTATTTGATGTAACACAAGCCTTTTTATAGTACCTATTAACTCAACTATATTCCTCCTACAGACAGAGAAAATCTGCTGAAGGTCTTGTGTGGCAAAAAATGACATATTCATCTGCATGGTAACTAAAGCAAAGAACAGAAATCTCCATTAGTACTCTATTTTCAATGCCTCTTAATGTTCAGCATTGACAGTCTTGACTGGCTACTAGTCCTGCAGAACACAAGAATGAAAAATGAAATTTCCTTTCATTAAGTTGGAGGTATAAATTAATAATGGCTTATTTACTGAATGTCCTAGAGGAGATATAAATTGATCAAGTATTAAATGCTATATTTTGTACAAATTATGTCCAAGACAACAGTTTTTGAAAAGTTTTTTTTTGTTCTTATGGGCAAGAAGCAGTCCTAAAATGAAGGCACTTTTAAGAAACCTTAAAAGTTTCTTAAACTTTTGATTGAGACATACAAAATTAAGCATGGGAAGGATTAAGTGGATAGAGAGATGCTCTTTACACTCTCACATAACACCAGAACTAGGGGACATCCACTAAAATTGAGTATTGGGAGAGTTAGAACAGACAAAAGAAAATATTTCTTTACTCAGCATGTGGTGGGTGTGTGTAACTCCTTGCCACAGGATGTGATGATGCCTTTAAAAGGGGATAGGACCAATTTCTGGAGGAAAAATCCATTACGGGTTACAAACCATGATGCAACCTCCTGATTTTAGAAATGGGCTACGTCAGAATGCCAGATGAAAGGGAGGGCACCAGGATGCAGGTCTCTTGCTATCTGGTGTGCTCCCTGGGGCTCTTGGTGGGCCGCTGTGAGAGACAGGAAGTTGGACTAGATGGGCCCATGGCCTGATCCAGCGGGGCTGATCTTATGTTCTTAACCTGTTTACAACTATCTAAGTTGTAGATGGTTGTAAGGATAGTTGTAAGTTGTAAAGATAGAAGAAAGGGTACTTTGTGCATTCTGCCACTGTTTGTCATGGCTGTGGACAACCATCTCTTGTTACCAACATGTTTGGTACATACATGCCAGGGCATGTTCACACACAACATGTAGCAAAATGAGCATTTAAGGGATGTTTAGCTACTGCTGTGACCCACTAAGTTGGTGTCAGCATTTAAGTGGTTAATCTTAAAGACAACAGTTATGTCACTCTGCCAAACATTCAGAGGCAATACAAACAACAAATGGATACTTTGAACTCCACAGAACCAAAATTCTAAGTTGTAATGATTTTTAGAACTGTGCATGTGGCTGGAATTCTTAATTGTTCAAGGTGACAATCTTATGAGTTTGTGTATGTTTGGGGAAGAAAAGAGCCAGAATATGAGCAACAGAATATAAGCAAAACTAGCTACTAGGCAGAACAAGATCATGGGGAAACCCTAATTTTCCCTTAGAATCAAGAAAAATAAGCGTATGAAAGGCAGCAAAGGAACATAATATGTTATAGCTAGTGTAATTCCAAGATCCAACGGAGTGTTTTATCAAAACACAAATCAAGTAAAAGAAATGAATTTGCACTCTCTACAGAAGACTGTCCCAAAAGACTGCCTCTTGCAATCAGCATTTGAACTCTCTGGACATCAAATAGGTTTTTCTGATAGGAACTTGACTGGGTTCAGGACCAGCAAACCATTCACTTCTATAAAGTCTGCTAAGAATGTTTACTTATATCTCAGCTCTGATCCCCTAAGGAGAAAGGGTCCTATTCAAATGAAAAGAAGCAGGTTCAAGAATAGGGAGCTGAATCACTCAGCCTCTGGCATTTCAATGGAGAGGGGAATGTTTAAAATACAAAGGCTTAGCACAAGGTGGGCTTCTTAATACAAAACATAAAACTAATTATACTTTAGAAAATCCACTCTTGCAACAACACGAACCCTGAACAAATCCACACTTCACAGGACTCCATGCTGGAAAAGAGAGAGAGGACCGCCTGCATATTCACACACTTCCTGTAGACATAAAAACAACAACCACTTTATTACCTAACCTTATGAACTGAGATGAGATTCAGGCAACACAACTGTAGATTTAAGAGGAAAAAAACACATGGAAGAAGAGGGGAGCACTCAACTCCCAGCTGAGAATTTGGCAAGTAAATCACACTTTTCCAATGCCAAATTCAAGCTTGTGGTCTAGAGTAGATACTCAGACATGGAGATTCCATGCAATTCAGGAACAGGATCTGAATGCAGAATCCAAAAATTTCAATATACCACTTATTCAATTTTGGATACAAGATAAAATAAATTCCTAATGTTGATCCTTTGGCAATTCCCTCTTCTGACAGAAATTAATCTGGAGGAAGAAAAATTGCAAATTGTTCCATTTTAATCTAAATTCCAAATATTGCAACCTCCAGGAGGAGAGTAATCTGTATCTTATTTTCAAAGCTAGTGATCAAAAGAGCAAACCTTATCTACATTTTACTAGTTGTACCTCTTGATCAGCTAAAACTATTTGCATGAATCCTTTCCAGATTTGGAGGTCAAGTAGAGAGCGAGAGAGAGTACACACACATCTAGGTCACCAAGGCAAAAAGCAAGTTTTTGGTTTATACCAGTGGTTCCCAAACTTTTTCGACTGGTGGCTCCCCTGCCTTACTGCATCACTGTCTGCAGCTCCCATTAGGGCTAAAATTCTATACATTGTATAAGGTGGTGGTGGGTTTTTTGCAAAGATTCCATGGCTCCCCAGGGAGCCATGACTCAGTTTGGGAACCACTGGTTTATAATGTTGATTATCCCAGACCCTGTTTAAACCCTAGGCAAACTACAGAATATTGCAAACCCATGTAAAATGGGAAGGGAATCTATCAATCTAGACCAGAAGTCTGCAAACTCGTGACTGCTGCATTACAAAAAAGCAGTCCCCATTCAGACTGGAGCTTACCATTCTGCTGAGCTGCCATATGACTTTTACTGAGATCGGGGGAGAGGGATGCTCTGCACAGTTGTGTCTGCTGCCTGGTGTTCCAGCAGGCTGTGCAACAGGATGTCAGGGCAGATGCAACTGCTCAGAGCATCCTTGTTACCCGATCTCTGTAGAGGTCATGTGGCAACCCAGCACAGGGAGGAAGGGTTACTCCAAACCCCAATTCCGGCTCCTGGGTCAGGGTTTGGAAGGCCCCGATTAGACAACTAGCACATAATATGATGAAACTGATCTTGAACTGCACCCCACCAGACTTCAAATGCTGAATCGTATCACTGAATGCACTCTTGGATGATACAGGGCTGGGTCAAAAAGGGGAAGGGAAGAGTCTCACAAACATCTCTGCCTGTTGTGTGAAATTGCATTCCTTTTGAACAATTATTTCTGAAAAGAGTATATTGCAAAAGTAAAAATGGTTCCAAGACAATTCCTCTCTACTTAATTTGTGAGCGCTTAGCCAAGAGAGATTTGGAGATGCTATAGATCACCTCCCCTGAACAGAATCTGCAAATATTGATGCCTAGTGTGATTACTCCTCCTATAATTTGAAAGCACTCTGCCTACTCAAAGCAAACACACTCCCACAAGGTTTAGGATCACCCAAGTGACTCATCTAAGAAGCACTGTCATCCCTTGAACTCAACAACACTTGCCCTCCAGTGATGCCACTTTAGACATAGTGTGAAATCCAATGGGCTGGGATTACTCCAACGAGATATGTGGAAGAAAATGGTACTTGAACCACCAGCAGCCCAGGAAAACCAAGATAATATACAGCTAACAGTGTTGAAAAGGGGTTTCTAAAAAGAGACATTTTCTCAGGAATCATTTTAGTCTCCACGAAAGCACAATATTTACTCGAATAATTTTTGCAGATAAACATTTGCCACAGCCCTTTCATGAGGGCAAGATGTCAAGGAGAAGGGTTCTAGTTTAGCTTTCTTCCTGACATGCCAGTTTTCCATAGCTTTTTCCCCCCTTCAGCCTCTCCCTCCTCCTACCCAAAAAGAAGAATGGTGGGACAGCCCATGAGCTATTCACCTAGAAAGCTTCCAAGACAGACTTCTGGGCAGAGCTGAGAATACATAAAACAAGTGTCACTTTACCAAAAGGCGTCTGACTGAAACTGTAATATAAATATTTGGACAAAAAAAAATTACTTTCCTTTTGGAATGTCCTATCAAGGACATGGAGAGTAGAAAAGTAGAAATTGGACTTAG
This sequence comes from Tiliqua scincoides, assembly GCF_035046505.1. Classification (NCBI taxonomy): domain Eukaryota; kingdom Metazoa; phylum Chordata; class Lepidosauria; order Squamata; family Scincidae; genus Tiliqua; species Tiliqua scincoides. The sequence goes on from NC_089821.1 coordinate 18,573,229, forward strand.
CAGCTTGGGGTCTTAGCAGCTTGAAGTCTGCAGAGGCTTTTTATTGGAATTCGTAATCCAGAATATGAAATCCACTTCAAACTTTGGCTTCAAATACTAAGTTACAACAACATGCCAATGACCATGAACCACAGTTAGCATAGAGGGGAAGGAATTCACATGAGAGAGGGAGCAATGCCATCATATGGTCTCAATCCCTTAATCATAATTAAAGACCCTATTTGCTTTTGTTGGTTTTCCACATTTCCAGTTTAGTACTAAAGTGTGAAACCTGCTGCAAAGGAAGTTGCCAGAACTGAAAAGTTCTCCCATCTTAATTTACTATTTAAAAACGGTTCCTGGCAGCATAGAGTCAATAAAAAGTAATGTAGTACCTTAAAAAAAATTCAGGATCCAAACTCTGTCATCAGTTCTCATTGTGCTCAGAATTCAAACTGCATCCAACCTCAGCCACCAAATCCTTGCCACGTTACTCAGAATTAATGGTCATTGATTTCCGTGAGATTTACTATGTGTAATATGTTTAGAATTGCAACCCAAGTCTGAACGAGCTGAGTCAGTCTTTAAACCGTGAAGTGAATTTCACTGTTGCTGCAAACATAACGGAAAGTCTTGTGGCACCTTAAAGCCTAATGAATTCATTGTGTTATGTGCTTTCACAGGCAGGAGCCTCTTTCACCAGGTACAGTCCATGTCTGACAACATTCCTTGTGGAGGAACAGAAACCTTCCTTGTTTTCCATTATGAAGAGGAGCAACATGGTCATTAGGCAGGGTGAGGCAGAGGTGAGGATACTATTAAAGGCAGAAAACAATTTTTAAAAATACTGGGAGGCACTGCTAGGATTGTCTATGTCAGGCACCAAATTGTGTTGGGCCATTTTGCAGTTATAGCAAGGAAGAAAATAAGGTGCTCCCCTATTAAGGGGAGGGATATGTTCCAGCTGCCACTGGATATACCAGAAACCATGAATAGCAGCAAACCCTACAAGAGGTTCACAAATTCACCCGCCCCTACTGAGCAAATGACTTATCTGTACCTAATTGCAGCCCTCCTGTAACTGCCTCCTGTGTCTGACTATCTTGGTGTTAGCATTTGTAGATAACAGGAATCAAGTTGAAAATAACACTAGAATTTGCAGACAGCACAGAGACAGCCAGATACAGGAGACAGCAACAGGTCAGCAGCGAACAGACACAGATAAGTCATTTGCACAATGGGACAGGGGGGTATCTGTGAACTGCAGATGAATGAAACCACAAAAACAGAACCTGCAAATATGGGGGGACACTTGTAAGTAGGAGAACAGAAAAGTAGGTGAAGAAAATGGTATGTGGTTAGGGAAGAAAAAAGCATGTTCTTATTACCTGAGTGGCCAGATTAGCATTCCCCAAGAAGATTTTTTTTCCCCTTCCCTAACCACTCATACCACTCTGAGCTGAGTTGCTCTCTTTAAACTGTTTAAGGTGCTTGGAAATAGCAATCTTGCTTGCCATCGTTGCCTATGAAGGGAAGACGTCTTAGGTAAGTGGCAATAGTAGTAACAGTGGTATTGGATTTATGAATTTTGGCAGGCTATTTGCGTAACTGAGTGGCCATCATCTATCATCTAAACAAGGAGAGGGGGAGGAAGAGACTCCACAGATCTTAAAGATTTCCACAATAGACATGTACTAACAGTTACCAGAGTAAATCAATCACTTAAATGAACAGAGATTTTGTGAAAAAGCAATAGTTGTTACCTGCACAAGCCATGAGAAAGGTGTTCATCTTTCTACTCACAAAGCCAGGAGTCAGTGTGAGGGAGAGGGGGAATCCTTGCCTATGGCAAATTTCCTTTGCTAGCGCCTCAAAGGCAACACTGAAAAATAATCTGTGTATGGAGCTCCATACTTACAAGTTTTAATAAGCCTCTTTGGGTTTCAACAAGCCTAGAAAGAAGTTGCAATGCCCTCTTTTGCATGGTTGCTGTGGAAACCATTTAGTCTCCAACAAGCATGAAATGTTAAGCAGTGGTTTTCAGCACAGAGGTCTCAGAAATCAGAACTCTTTCTTCAGGATTATTCACCAAATGTTTTAAGACGGTTAAAAGTCATTTTTCTGAAAACAGTTATTCTGAATAGATTTATCGCATGTGTGGAGGCATGTGCATGCTTTCATATTCAGGAAGCAGTTTAGGTTCTTATTAAATTAAGCACAGATGCTACAGAGAAAGTCCAGCTCTCTGTCAGCATGCTGTTACTCAAGTACTTTGTCTAGATCAGGGGTGCCCAAACCCTGGCCCGGGAGCCATTCGTGGCTGCCAGGAACTCCCAATCCAGCCTGCGAGGATCCCCAAGTCTCCAATGAGCCTCTGGTCCTCCGGAGACTTGCTGGAGCCCACACTGACCCAACACAACCGCTCTCAGCATGAGGGTGACTGTTCGAGCTCTAGTGTGAGCTGCGATCCGTGGGCTCCCTCCTCTGCTTGCTGTTTCACGTCTGTGATGCAGGAGTGGCAGCAAAGGAAAGGCCAGTCTTGCTTTGTGCAAGGTCTTTTATACGCCTTGAGATACTGCAAGACCATTCATATAAGTTCCATCTCTCATATATTCATTTATGTAAGTTTTTGTAAATTTGAAATGTAAATTAATTCTTTTTTTTTCCTGGCCCCGACACAGTGTCAGAGAGATGATGTGGCCCCCCTACCAAAAAGTTTGAACACCCATGTTCCAGATCATGGAAGAAGCACTCAAGTGAAAAAGGCAGAATTTAGACCTCAACACTCTATTAGAACTAGTGGTTCTTCAACAAATGAAGAAAGGTGCATGCAAAAATATGTTGCATAATTATTGCTAATGCAAATACACTGAAATTTCCCCAAATGAAGTTTTGCAAGAAGCAGAAAAGCTCAGTGCTCACTGCATGAGCCAAAGTATTATTATTATTCATGATGAAAATTCAAACACTGACTACCTGATCATCATTCATGTTATTACAGACAAGAATGTAAGATGCTACCTCATACCATGTTAAACAAGAAGTCTCCCAACTATGGTTCCGGGGGCCACAACTGGCCCGCTGCAAGATTTAATCTGGCCCACAGCCACATTACTTGCCAGGGCATTTGCTAATTTTTGACTTTTTAACTATATATTTCTCAGTTTAAGCATGGCATCGTTTCTTTATAATTGTCACATTTCTCTTTTGTTCTGAATCATATTATGCTAATTACATAAAACATTCAATTAAAACTTATTCATTCATTTATATTTTTCATTCATTCATTCATAAAATTGATTTTTTTTTTTTGGCCTGTGAAAATGTGTGAAATATATCCTTATAATGAAATGTTTGGAGACTCCTATGTTAGTTTGTTGGCCTTTCTACTATTGGTCTCAGTACTGGTTATACAAACTGGCAGTGACTCTCCAGGGTTTTAGGCATCTGTCATTTCCAGGCCTACCTGGAGATGGCAAGGACTGAACCTGGGACCTGGCATGCAAACTACTACTAGAGTTACCACCCGCCCCCAGTGTTTCTGGGAGAGTGCACTGAGATGCAGTTATGTGTATGTAACTTTATGTAACTTTAAAACAGAAAACAAAACCCCTTTACTTGGTCTGGGGCTGAACTCAAAGGCATTTTCCTGAAGATACTGGAAATGCTTCAGGTTCAGAAACTGTGCTGTGAAATTTTATTTTATTTAAAAAGGTTATACCCTGCTTTTCAGCAAAAGTTTTCAACGCAGCTTATAAATATAATAAAAGCACTAAACTACAAACACCTAAAAAATAGTGAATAGGTAATATTAAGCAATTACCTAAAGAAGTGGTTTGCAAATGTTTTATTGCTATGACTCACTTCATTTGCTATGGCAAGCCCCCGAATGCCTTGTGGCTTCCGGGCAGTGCTGGCAAGCAACCCATTTCATTGTCTGCATTGCACACCTCAGAATGCCTTGCAGCTTCTGGGTAGCTCTGGCTACCCAGGTCAATTCACTTTATTGGATGTCGTGTCTCTGAATGCCTTAACAACCCCCAGTTTGTAAACCGCTGACCTAAAACACAGCTAGTTTCAGGTCTACCTGAAAAGAGTCCCATTGGCTCAAATGGGACTTCTGAGTAGACCTGCATAGGATTGGGCTCTCAGTCAACTTTCTGAAGCTCAGAAGAGTGAGCCCAGGTTTATTGTGTGGGAGCAGTAAGTTTAGGGTTCGCTGCTATCCATGGTTTCGGTTATCCGCTTTAGCAACAGGAATGGGTTCCCCATGGACACGGGGGGCGGGGGGAGATAACTAATGTGTTCTCTGTAGCCAGGTCCAGTTAATAACCACCTGAACAATGGTTTACAAAAGATGCAATCAAAGTACTGGTAGGATAAAATTATTGGTTTTTTAATTGTATATTGCATCCCACTTTTCTTATCCAATAGAGGTCTCAAAGTAGCTTACACTTATTTAATTACAATAATCTTATAAAAATGTATGAGGTTACAGGCCTACTAAAAATCTGAGTGAGGTTATATTCTTTCACACCAACTGTGGAAGTTGCCAGTTTCTCTATACATCCACTTCTCAGATGAAAACTGGGCATGACAGAATCCTGTAACACACACCTTAAAGTTCTTCTGAGACTCTGGTGTTGGGCTGTCTAGATCTATCAGTTTCTTCAACTCTTCCTCAATATTTGACTTGGATGCTCGCTTTGGTGAGGCACGAAGATCTCTGGCTGATGCCCGCAACCTCGGATGTGCCATTTCATTACCATCACTCTGGTGACGCCTTTAAAGAAAGGAAGATAAAGTTCAGGAATCAAAGTCTCTGGAGCACGACCCTTCCAATGTCCTCCAAAGGAAAAGATGTAGAAAGTGGGTATTTGGATGGGCAGAAGGATTAAAGGAATTCAGTTTTATGCAACAGATCCCTGTAAAGGGACCTGCTTAAAGGAATACACCTCTTAGAAATACTGAACTTCTTATGTATCAAAAATAAGCTCATCATAATGACCTCATCACCATCAGGAAGCCTGTGTGGCTCTTCGCCACATTTAAGGCTACTGAAATCTGTAAATCATCTTGGATGACTTGTCCCTGCCTTACCACTTGGCCAGGGTAAAAGCATAGTGCCATCAAAAAGCTGCCCAAAATATTCAAAGAAGTTCCCACTAACCACTGCATTTCTGATTTCATGTGACTGTGCTCTTGCCTTGCTCAGCCCTTCCCACAAAACCAAACTATACTTCCCAGTCACATGCTTTTTTTTTTTTTTTTTTAAACCCAGCCTTGATACTGCTATCCAGCACTCCTTCCGGGCAACATATATTGTATTCTGCCATTGGCCAGCCCAATCCTGAGCTGCCCGGGGTGCCTAGGCTCGGCGGCACGAAGGAGGGCTGCTGCCGAAGCCTGCACCTCCTGCGCTACCTTGGGAGAAGGGAACGTTCATCCCCTTGCCCCGAGTAAGGTAAGCAGTCCCGCAATGGAAAGGGAGCTTGTGTAGGGCATGCAGCCCTCCATGAGTGCCCTGGATCCTACCGAGCCCAGCTCCGCGGATCCTCCTCCTGCCTGCCCCCCAACACGCCTCCCACCCGCCCTGTCTCCATCCCCCACCGGCCTCCCCCCTCCCTGGAACGCCTCCTCCTGCCCCCCGTTCTGCAGCCGGGAGACTGCCGAGCCACGGGAGCTGCACAACCGCCCGGCGCTGGGCTGGCACCAGTGGGAGCCCAGCGGTGAGCCCCACAAACGTGCCTTATGGCACGTTTGTGACTGCGGTCAGTGGCATGGAGCCGTGCTGCCAACCACAGGATTGGGCTCTTAGTCTTCCTGCATCTTCAAGGGTTGGCCTGTGACTTCTAACCTTATTTTCGTTTCCACCCGCAACAATAGTCCAGTATCTCTGCCCTAGTCCTGGTTATTTAATGGTGATCTTCTCTCTCCACATAACTTTCTGGCACCTTTGACATTAAGCAGCTTTCCATATATAAAAAGTAGAAAGACTAGACTACCTTTGAAATGCATAATAAAACAATCAAGAATCTTTTACAGTATTAAGGATTAACCAATTTATTCTAGCATAAGCTTTTGTGGCCTATAATCCACTTCACCAGATGTATGAAGTAGACTGGTGAGTGCATGCATGCGTGCACATACACCACACATGCACACACCTGTGTACTGATAACATTTTATGCATGTGAATGAAGTGGACTGTAGTTCACAAACACCTCCACTGAAACACAGTAAATTCGTTAATCTTTAAGTGGTTGAAAGACTCTTTGTTGTTTTTGCTGCTATTGATCTGGAAGCTGTTACCATGGAAAAATGACAGAAATAACTCTTCTGAACATTTTTAATTGTACATATTTGCAAAACACTGATATTCTAATTATTCTTCTACATTTCCCTTGGCACTCAGCTGAGGGATTATTTACATCATCTAGAAAACTGCCTTTTGACTAACATGAAGCGTTTACAAATCGCCAGCTCTAGTGAGTAAGGGATGCAGCTGCAAAAATCCCCTTTCAGCAGCAAAAATTCTCTGAGTTGTGGTGTGGAAGACATAAGAAACTGCTGAAAGTTTCTTTTTTATCTTCTTTTTTATCTTCTTCCTCCAACTCTTTTTTACCTTCTATTTCAGCACAAATGAGGCAAGATCCTTCTGTATCCCAAGCCCTCCATGCAGAAAGGAGGGGTGATAAATAAAGACTAGTAAATCATGTCTACATTTGGGAATACCTAACTACAGTAAAATTCCAATAAACCAATATTACAGACATCTTAAAAGTCTGGTATCAAAGCAAACTCAGACATGATTGAATTCCCCCCCCCCCCCAAAGCTGCAAGGCAGCAGTGGAAGCAGCTGAACCACGCAAATTCAATCAGGACCAGTTCAGACTGCCACTGGCATTATGTGACATTGGGACAGAGCTGTTTCAATCTATATACTGTACAATACTTTGAATATTTTAGCTCACTGTTGTGTAGAGATGGCACATTAAAAAATGTTGTGTAGAGATGGCACATTAAAAAAAGAATAAAGGTGATAGTGAAAAAGCTTAAAAAAGAAGCATGTAACACTGATGTTGAAAAATAAGAGATTATAAAGATGCTAGAAAGAGGTATAAATCTGAACACTATCATGAGTAAATTTAACATAGGATCTTCAACTATCTATGACATAAAGAAACAGAAAGGTAAGTTGAACGCATTTGTTTCAAAAATGAACAGCTAAACATAACGAAGTACGGCAGACTCTGAAAACGCCTAAGATGTCACAGTTGGATGTGGCTTTGGTTAAGTGGTTTAGTGCAAAGCACTAAATATATCAATGACGAGTCATGGACAAAGATGAACCAGTAACAGAAATGTTGAGTTATACTACTCAGAATCTCTGATACTGACACTACTACATTCAGTGATACCACATGCTATCACTGAGTGATACAATCCACAAAAAGCTAAAGAAGAAAAAGATGAGTACTAAGGCTGTCCTATAAATTAACTCTCCATTCTGTGACTAATTTATGGATTAAGGTATGAAGCTACCAATAGCCAGCACCACGTAGGTCTGATGACACCAAATTTTTGGAATTTTATTATTAATTATTATTATTATTAACAATATTTATATACCGCTTTTCAACTAAAAGTTCACAAAGCGGTTTACAGAGAAAAATCAAACAACTAAATGGCTCCCTGTCCCAAAAGGGCTTACAATCTAAAAAGATGCAAAAGAATACCAGCAGACAGCCACTAGAACAGACACTGCTGGGGTGAGATGGGCCAGTTACTCTCCCCCTGCTAAAAAAAAGGAGCACCCACTTGAAAAAGTGCCTCTTACCCAATTAGCAGGGGTTAATTTTACTGCAATAAGGATTTCAAACACTTCTAGCTTCAGTCAAGTCTCTGCTACAAAGAGCCATTTCTTCTAAACAAAGCTATTCCTCTCATGGTCACCTGAGATATAATCTCTCAAAGTTAGTGCAACGTATTTTAAAACTGTTGGGGGGGGGGAGAGAATGCCTACAGATTTGCATGTTCAGTATCTTGAATGCACAAAAAAAATCTGCCACAAAGAAAAATGAGTGACTGGAGAGAAGGAACAAAGTGTTTCAAATTCATTAATCCATTAATTAAACTATTTTGAATTCAATTATTTGACCATTCTAATACACTTCAGTGATAATCTCTCTGTAGAATTCTTATGAGTTTTTTTTAAACAACTGCTTTAGGGCCCAATCCTAACCAATTTTCCAGCCCTGGTGCAACTACAATGCAGCCCCATGGTACGGGAACAAATGTTCCCATACCTTAAGGAGGCCTCTGTGACTGCTGCCCCACTACAAGATGCAGTGCATGCCCCAACCGTACTGGCTTCTGCCTTTCCATCGGACCATTTCAGTGACATGGAGAGGGGAGATTTGCTGCATGGGTAACAGTCTATCCTCCATATCTACTCTACCCAAGCTTTGCACACTGGAGAGGACACCCTGTTCCATAATCACCATTCAGAGCGCGATACCATAGTCTTCCGAGACTGAAGGATGCCATCAACATGCCCCATTAGCACAGTTGCATTGGCACTGGAAAATTGGATAGGATTGGGTCCTTAGTTGGCTAAACTATTATTGAACTTAAATTCTTTAAAGAGTTTTCCATGTGAGAAACTATGAATTTTAGAGGTTCTTCACACTGAAAATTAACATCCATCAAAATATAACCAAAATGCTCTTACTTTCTTGAATCCATAAACCCCACAGAGTTTATTGTCCCTTCAGGTTTTTTCCATCCAATCAGGTACTTGCTAGTAGCACCCTGGCGTGGGTAGAAAGTCCTAGGACCAGAGGAGGAGGAGGAAGAAGAGAAAGAAGGTGCAAGCTGTGGAGAAGTGGCAGAATGAAGCTCTTCTTTAGGTGAACTTCTGGCACTGGTGAAAACCACGGGACTGGCAGAGTGTCGGGAACCCATGGTACTGGGAGAGAAGCAAAACAAACAAAGCTCAACTTAAATGTGCATACTAGCATCACGTGCAATTAATTTCAAAGCTGTATTTTGTCATGCAGTATACAACTTTTTGGGGGTGTAGAAGCTAACCTACTATTAACAGCTGCAAACGAAAGCATCTACTGTATTAAAAACAAAAGCAAGGAAAGATAGATTAACTTTAAGTATCAGTATCCCCTCACCCTGACCCATCCATAGAATATACCATTAATAATAGTGAGAAACTATGTGCAAACTAATTTGCATGTTACTTTCACTTGTAGGCATGCTCCCATAGAAAAGTCAAGACATTCAAAGTGTGCGCATGTGCACAAACGCACAGTATAGTACCCCTTCTATTCCATGCATCTGTGACCATGCATCTATCTCTACCCTTTGCATTTTTCTTTTTTCCTCTGTCTCTGTGCATGTGTGTTTAATGCTGTGATGTCTTGCATGAACAAGCACTTTCTGATGGTCCCAATTTCTTGGTATTCAATGCTTGCATTTGACTTATAAAAAGCCAGGCACAAGAACCCATTGTTTGTAACACAGTCACATAAGGGAATAGACTTGACAAAGCACTGAATGAATTTGTGGGAAGCTGCTCTTAAAAATTATTCACTGAGACTGAGTAACCTCAAACCAGTGTTGTCCTGATCGTTGTTGACTAAAATCTAACACTACAGTTACAAGCAATCCTGCCCACTATACAGCAAAAATGAACACACTCATGAAGTCTGCAGAAAAACGAGCAAGTGCAATAGAAGTTACTTTATAGTTACTCCCTAGATGTCGAAGAGATGACAGAAAGGATAAACAGCCAAAAGAAATAACAGTATTCAACTGCTGCGAATTAAAATTTGTGCTGCAAAATACTGTGTAGATGGCATGGCATAAATTCAGCAACACAACCAGCGTTTACATGCATGCTTTTATATCAATGCTTAACCACCAACTGAACTCCAGTGGGGCGGGGAATACTATCGGGACTTAGTAAGGGAAAAAATAAACTGTTTGAGTTAATGCATGAACATAATTCATGCCACTGCACTTCTGTCTCAGAAACTGGTCCAATTTGACATTTCAGAAATGTAAGGAAATTTTCAAAGATGGACCATGAAATAATTAATCTATTAATCACCTGTTACACTCTGAACGTGCAATAGTATAGAAATATTCCCATGAAACAATTAAAGTTATATCATTGCACCAATCTTCAAGTGAGTTTCATAACACAGCAAAATTAGTTGAAAGAGTGTGTGCATGCACCCATGTGCAACATTTTAAATATCAATATGGAAGAGACAAGGTAGTTACGTTCACAGAGGAATCTTAATTCTGTTTTGAAGAAAGGATATACATTAAAAGTAAAGGCTATCTACAGTATGTTGCTTTGTATCTGAGGAGACCTATAGCCAATCCTATGCATATCTACTCAGAAATAAGTTCCATTATAGTCTTACTCCCAGGTATATTTGGATTGGATTGCAGCCTCAGCTCCCCACCAGGATTCCCTAGGTAGGCAATTGAGGAGTTGGATAGTACTATTTATGGGGCCCTGTTCGGCCCAGGAGCCTCTCATCAAATTTTATCTTAGAACTTGTCTAAAGAATGTACTGTACATATTTCTAATTTATTTAGGGATGATGGAACAGCTAACCCTGAAACACAAGGGAAAAAATAAGAATATATTAGATTGGCATAATCTACTGAACACAATAGTTAAACAATATTCTGGGATGTGATACCAGCACTATGCGTTTTGGGCCTTAGACGGGACTTAGCTAGAGAGAGAAATGAAAGGCTTGTGTAACTGATATCATTTTTTGAATTTTTTCTTGAATGCAGAAGGGAAGTAAAGGGGGAGCTAGAGCTCATCCATAGTATTTAATGGAAAAATGAAGACTTTGATAGAAGAATTCAATACCATTACAAAACACAACATATTGCTGGACCATCCAAGATTAACTATATAAGAAAAAGCAGAATTAATTCAAATAAAGTTTAAATCATTGGCAAAATGACTATAATTTGAAAATACACTACTTTTCAACAAAGCATGGTTCTGGTGAACATGAACATGCTGTGCTGCATGCTGTGGCAGACAGCACAATAATAACATGAACTTTCCTGAGCTCCTTGGAGAAAGGACAGAATATAAATGCAATCAATCAATCAAGCTACTGGATGCAAAAGATTTAGTTAAGACAGCAAACGTTGACATTTCTCCATGGCAGAATTAGGAAGGGTGATACTACATAGATGTAACTGAACGCTATACTGGTATTATAGGCAGAGGCACTGACAAGTATTTAGCACTCGGGTATAAGCCCAACTTCATACTGTGTTCCAAGAAGTGCAAAAGGTTTGTCATTGTCCTAGCATCCATTCCTCACATCTGACAGACTAGAAACAGAAATCACCATCATTTAACAGAAAGTTACCTTGCATGGGAAGCAGCGTCACTCAGGCTAAAAGCACTGTTTTCTCTCGTTAAAGGGTTGGAGCCTGGTTGACTTTTGGTATGAATATCCAAGCTTAATGAAGATTCAGTCTTCCTGTCCATCATGTGGTTCTCCTTTTCTAAAGTCCGGTCTACACTGGAGACTACCTCACTGGAGCTGTGCCAGAGCGGCGTCACTTTTTCTTTCACAAGTCCCGATCGTGGAGAGGTTGCTGAGTTGCCCAGGGAGGCTGTGCTGCCATGGCTGGGGCCATATGAAGTGGTATCGATGCCACTGTCAGCAGATGTTCCTTGAAGATAGTTATAGCTGTTCAGCTCTGACTCAGTTCTATCTCCGCTGTCATACCACTTCTCATCACTATGGACACTGGAGGCATTGCTAGACAGTGTATTACTACTTGAATGGCTGGAATAGTGACTATCAGACTACCAAAAAATGGGGAAAAAAGAATTATGGATTATAGTCAAGATTTGAGAAAAACAAAAAATAAAATGGGGGCAAATACACATTAACAAAGATCAAACAGTACACATATTCAAAGATCTGAGTTTATTGCTTCACTGTTGACCATTGTATAAATGGCAGTCCAGCTTTCCACCATAATTTCCCTATCAATCTGCATGTAAACCTTAATAATACAGATTTAATGATTTCATTTTTAACAGTATAGCACAATAGTTTGTCATACTTTGCAGTCATACAGTACATGCAAGACATTAGTGAGATGCTAGGAATCCAGAGTTGAGATAAGTGAAATGAAACACAAGAGTTCTAAGTGTGGCTTCAAATGTTTGTTAAGTAGGGGAACTTAAAGTTAAAGTGACTAAAATATCTTATATTCCGAGTGGATTTGTCAAATCTTAAAAGGAATCGTGTCTTTCCTTATGGATATGATGCACCAGCTGGGTGTTAAAGATCTCCTCTGGATTATTCAGACTAATGTGGAAAACAGAAATATCTGTAGTTACTCAAACACTTTAAAAAAAGGATGGAATTTCTCCACCCCTCATCATGTCTGCCAGTTGTAACAGCAAATTATTTCCTAATCATCCCATTGAGATTGGTAGTTGCATGCCAGTCAAAGTCTATGGTGAGTACTTAAGCTGATAGCAAGTTCATTATTTAATAACAGATATTCTGTGTATGAAATATGCAAGGCTTGCTTATGTATGCAATATTTATATACATATTATATACAGAAAAAGTGTCTCAATAGGTAAAAGTATAAGGCAGAGTGATATTAAAAAGTCTACAAGCTTTCAAAAGACAACATGTGGGAACAACATCTAGTTCTTAAGTTGGATGCTTCCCCTTTAGGATTCTAGCAGGATCTCATTCTCTGTACATTATTAGAAATAAGTTTCTATCCCATCACTAAAGAATATGGCCCAGCTAATCAATTCTAGATGTATATTTCAGAAGGGGTTAAGATTCAGTGTATGTAAACAGAAATATTCAAGAAATAATTTATCTGCCAAGAAAGAAAGAACAAAATAAGGCTATATGAGGCTGTTCTGAAAGTACATGAGAATGAACTCCATCGGATTTCTCAACTTTGCCCTGTAAAAAATGTTGGTATGATACCAAAATCTTGCATGTGGGATATGGAATTAGCTAGGATTTGAACAAGAATCTTATTTCTGGAACAACCAGTTCCCACAAATCCTCAACATAACACTATGTATGGGACCCAAACTCTGCTTTTATGCTGGCAGCAAATGTTTCTATTAATAAATGTTATAATAGAACTGTGTTTATTAGCTCATAGAAATCCAAAGTCTGATCTGCTGCCGCCGCCGCTGCCTCCATGCTCTTAAAAAGGACATCAGGTTTGGGGACTGTATAGACTTTAAAGAATATTTAACCTAGGACTATCAAAAGAACAAAATACTTTTAAAAAGGTTAAATAATTCTGAAAGTTAACTTACATGGCCCTGCTTATTTGGGGACAAGTGAACAACTGGATCTTGTCTCATCAGTCTTCCAGTGGGGCTCTCTCTGAAGGATGGCAACACCTTTGACACTGCAGGGAGATGGCATGTTGGTTCTGCAATACAGCATGCAACACATTTGTCTTCAGCAAGCTCATGTTATTGACTACCCAGTGCTAAACACAGAAACTGTTGTCTGTTTGCCAAGAACCTGAACAACAAGGTATCATCCCTTCACTTATTGGATTAAACTTGCTGAATTTACATTACTTGTCTAAAAATGAAGAACCCCACTTATTTTGAATAACTACACAATTACCCAAATTGACAATTTATTTTTCTAAGAGTGAGAAAGAAATGACAGGCAGCACTGTATGCAAATTTCTCTGTCCATGACAGCCTCCTTTCACCAAAACAACCAATTCTCTCTCCTCCCCACTCCATTATCTTGACATTGATATTGGGGCATTTTACTTTCCCCAGTAGAACCTTTAGGTAGTTATATTCAGTGCCAGTATCAACATACAACAGAGGATCTGCAAAAGTAATTCTGAAAGGGATTAACTTTACACACGTTGTTACCATCTCAACAGTATAAAAACATACGCGATTAAAATACATTGCCCAAATGGAAACTACAGATCAGCATAATCACAGATTTTTCTTGTTAAGCAGATATGGAGGGTGGGGAATTGCCAGATGGCTTTAATAATAAGGCACAGTTCACTGAAACTCTAAAGTTACAGAACAAAGTATATCTTTTGAATCTGAGAATGGTATTTCTTTTTCCCCTGAAGTATTCAGTGAATGACTTAAAGAGACAATCTATTAGCAACTACCTTACTTACACACTAGTGCAGTGGTCCCCAAACTTTTTAGCACCAGGACCCACTTTTTAAAATGGCACTCTATTCAGGCCGACCTAGCTTTATAAACCCTAAAAGGTTGCTGCTAAAAGCTTTATAAGCCCTAAAAGGTTGCTGCTACACACTAGTGCAGTGGTCCCCAAACTTTTTAGCACCAGGACCCACTTTTTAAAATGGCACTCTATTTGGACCCACCTAGCTTTATAAGCCCTAAAAGGTTGCTGCAACCTGATTTATGAATGCCAAAGGGTGTGGCTATAATGGCGATTAGGCAGCAGTGCTCCCAAACTCGTTTCATACAGGGGGCCGAAGTTAGCATTCAGGGCTCCAGCTGAGGGCTGGAAGTGATGTCATTAAGCAGAAAGTGACATCATTAAGCAGCTAATGACCAGAAATCAGACCGTGTTCTCATATAGAAACTCATTAACCGCAAATGACAGAAGAGAAAGTATGCAAATCTTGATCATATTTCAAGATTTGGGAAAGCCCAATTTTCATGTGGGCTGTTCATTTGAGCTGCAACACCTCAGCAGCTGAGAGCCTGAGGGCAGGATAAAAAGCTTCCGGGGGCCGCATCCAGCCCCCGGATCTTATGTTTGTCATCCCTGATCTATGGCATGACAAACAGAAGAGAAAATCAGAAGGTTTACCTCATACCACAAGTTAGCATTACCTCATCAAAAGGTTTACCTCATACCTCATACCACAAGTTAGCATTTCATCCAAAAGACTGGTCTCTCCATTTGGATTGCCTGCTTCTGCAATTTTCTTCTGCAAGCTGGGCAAGGGTGCTTGCAAATTTTTTTAAAAAAATATTTCAGAAACTTTTTGCTACACACCAAAACTAAGCGTGACCCACAGTTTGGGAAACACTGCACTAGTGGCCTTCTATGAAGGTAAGAAGGGCAGCAAGCACATCTTCAGTTTCTTTAGATACATAATTTTCAAGCAGTCAGCTAAAGCTTTTCTAGTTTTTTACTAATCTAGAAGAATGGTGCTATCAAAAATAATAATTTCTAGCTGCCAGTATTTGGGAGAATAGAAAAAAAACTTCCAACTTTTATTCATCCCAGAAAACCACAAAATCATTTAGTCTTGCAAGGTAGCATCACAGGGAAGGTAACTTTGCTCAGGCTCTCATCTGGTTTCTGAGTGGTTAGATCAGTGATTTTCAACCATATTCATCTCATGGCACACTGCACTGCCGGTTAGGGACTCACATCTCCAAATGGCCCTACAAATATATAACCTTCCCCCAAACTCCCGTGACACACCTGCAGACCATTCGCAGGACACCAATGTGCCATGGCACAATGGCTGAAAATGGCAGTCATCCTAGAAGCTGGATCTGGTCTGTACCAGATTTTGGAGAATCAGGAATTTGTCTCAGGACTCCTGATTTCAGTTCGCAGATACAAACCTTTTTTTTATATCTAGCTCATATTCTTCTTTGCCTATACTCCCACTGTGCAGTATAGCTAGAATAGCTTTAAAAGAAGATTAGACAAATTCACATTGGACAAGTCTACTAATCATTATGGCTATGTTCTACCTCCAGGTTCTGTGGCAGAAGGCCTCTGAATACCAGCTGAAGGGGAACCATGGTGGGAGAGAGGCATTCCTTTGTCTCCTGATCACAGACTTGAGAAGCCCTTGGTTGGCCACTGTGTGAAACAGGATGCTGGACAAAGAGGGCGTTTGGCCCGATTTAGCAGGTCTTTCTTATGTAATGTTGTAAGGCTATTTAACTCTGAAAATTGATGATGCAATGGACATCCCAGATGTCTTAGGTATACTGCCCACCAAGAAGCCACATCCTCTATTTTGCATTCTGGACTAAAGCTTGTTGCATTATATTCTCATTACTGAGATGAAACCACAGCAAAATCCTTAAAGGATATCCTACTGTCAGGTCATCGCTCCCACGTACAGCAGCTACGATGAAGAGAAACAGGTCTCTGTGCTGAAACTTCAAATGAATGCTTAACAGTAAAAATTCTGAGCATTCAGCAAATCTAACTTTTTTGCCCTTAAGAACTTAACTGCAAAGTGCACTGAAAATTTAGTCAGTGGTGGAAAGTGACTAACCCCCAACTATAAATTTATTTCACTCACATCTTGTTTGCAGTTTTAAAATCTGAACATGGGTGGTTGTGTTTTCTTTTTTTAATACAATGTCAATGACCAAAAAAAATAATAATAATAATCAGTCTGCATGTATGCTATATTATTAAAGAGAGCATTACAAAAAGAATTATAAACAAAGTAAAACATTAAATTAAGCTGATGCAGCACTTCAAGGAGATGAGGTCAGATAAGAAAAGCAAGGCCAAATAACGAATGTGCCTGCACAACAATTTCCTAAAAGGTACCCTGCAGCGGTCTAGGCCATTAGGACAGATCTATTCTCAAGAGAACTTTATTTCTACCTCATACTATATTCACAAGTTTCAAGGGCACAGAGCACAGTACACCTGATATGCAATAATTCACTCTGATTAACAAAGGTAACATTTAAACACAAAGGAAGGGTTGCTTTTTAAGGTGCTATATATACTGTGGAGAAAGACTTGCCAAAGTCACCTTGTGGTGAACACTATTTAATTTCTTTAGGAAGTAATGGCTTACCCATCTGGTCAACAATGCTGTCCTCACTTCTCTGCCAACTGAGGGTGGATTTACTGCTGCCGCTAGTATCTGTGTTCTGTCTGTCGATGGAGGCAGGAGATCTACGACTCATTCCAAAACTGTGAAAAAAATCTACTTTATTCTTAAATCCCATCTATCAGATGTTATTTACAATAAACATGTCCTATACATAATTAAATAACTTGAAAAAATTAAGTTTATTGCCTGAACTGTAACAATTTACTATTGTTTGCCTATACTATGCCTTGAGCGACCTATATTTTAGGAGGAAAGGAGGGATATAAATCTTTTAAATTAACTAATTTTATTTGAGAATGGGGATAAAAAACTCCAAAAGTATAAAGCAGAGACCCAATGATACCTTGACTGAATCATTAGCAACACCTGCAATTACAAAATTCATACCATATCCATCCTTCAAACGTTGATTTCACTACCATCAGCCAACGCTAGGCAAGAGCCAGGATTAAACATAGAGGAAGTAACTGAACCAAGTATGAAGTGTGCGATCTAGTGCCCATTTTGGCCCACAGAAGAATATAAAAGGTTCTTAATAGTAAAAACCTTCCTTCTTATTCACTTCTCAACAAGCCCCAAAATGCCCCAGAGCCAGTGCCAAGACCACTACAAGGTACTTTTATCATATTCTAAGAATTACTGCCCTCCCCAAAAGGGACTGAAGTCATACTTAGACACATCACCATTATTTACTTATTGATGTTTAGCTATCAATTTGCATGGCACTTTTCAAAAGAAGCGAGGGACACTGTCCCTAGGGAGTCACAACCTAGAAACAGACACGAGATAACAGAGGAAACAGATAAGGGGAGGGTACTGGTGACAGGGCAGGTGGGGGACAAATATACTATTATTTCACCTACAATCCTTTTAGCACAATCCTAGGCATATCTATTCAGAAGTAAATTCCATTAAATCCAATGTGGCTTACTTCCAAGAAAATGTGCATAGGACTAAAGTGATAGTCACGGCAGGTAAAGAGGATAAAGAGGCTAACAATTCGGACAGGTAGAGCTTCTAAATGTTATGCGGAGATACATCCGGATAAGTAATCTTTTGTATGATGTGTCACTGATATTTCTAGATATCAAAGCTCTTTGTTATGGGTGCATAGCAATTTCCTGCTATCAGTGCATCAAAAGGCAAAAATTTGCATTTACAATAGTTTCTGTCCCTGATTTGTGTCCTGAGAGTTATTTTTAGGAGCCGGGGCAGGAAAGGTACATGAAGCGGCTTGGTTTTCTGCTTGCATGGGGCCACCACAGGCACCCAAAAGCTTAGGAAGCCAGTAATACATAATTATTGTTATGGGACTGTTTCAAAGAAAGTATTTGGGGTGGAGGGATCTGAGTCAAGGAATTTAAGCCCTCTTTGCCTGGTCTCCAAAGGGCATAGTGAATTACACTCAGACAGTACAGGTTGCCCCAGATAAACCTACTTTAGTACTCAGAGGGGTGCCCCAGTCACAACTAGTCACAACTATTCCCCCTCTCATGCCCTCTTGCATAGTAAGGGACTCCCAATCCAGTGTGTGGGGAGCCTCCAGTCTCCAATGATACTCTGGTCCTCTGGAGACTTGCTGGAGCCCGTGCTGGCCGGACGCAACTGCTCTCAGGATGAGGGCGACTGTTTGACCTCTCCTGTGAGCCGTGGGACAAGGGACAAGCCGTGGGACAAGGAAAGGTCAGCCTTGCTTTGTGCAAGGCCTTTTATAGGCCTTGAGCTATTAAAAGACCTTCATTCATTCATATAAGTTCCATCTCTAATATACTCATTTAAGTAAATTTGAAATGTAAATTAACTCCTTTTTTCCCCAGCCCCTGACACAGTGTCAGAGAGATGATATGGCCCTCCTGTCAAAAAGTTTGGACACCCCTGACTTAAACTATTCAGAACTGTTGGCTGCAATCAAATTTATCTTTCACTTTATGATTGTATAAGCCCCTGTAGTTCACTGCTTCAGTCCTGGTTATCAGTCATGGTTGGAGGCAGGATGAAAGTTAGTTGACAGAAGCTGAGATAATGAAAATTAGTAGTCCTAGAAACTTTCACTATTATTGGTCTCCCTTGGTTATTCAGGTCTGCAGGCTTATGAGGCTGAAATAAAAATGTTATCAGCTCCACCTATCAAGTACACCATTTTCACATTCAGACACAGTGGCTGTAATGCATGTATATCTTCATAACCTTGAAAATATACTGCACTACTGTTATGGAGCTGATGTGAAGGATGTGGTGTTCCATCTAAGAAACACAAGGACCAAATGAAAACAGCAGAACATTAAGAATCAGAGGTATCCATTTCATAGCCAGCAATAGGCCTCTTAAAAAAAAACAACTCACAATATATACTGTAAATACTTTTTTTCATATTTCACAACATGTTGGCGACTGATAATAGTGATGTTGAACTTATGTACAAAATCACTTAAGTATAGACACCTTGAACCTAACCTGTACTAAAGGAGGGGATCTGGTGTATATATTATAAAAGACGCAGAAGATAGAAGGAGCTGGTGAACACCTGTCTATTCCACAAGTATTTTACTATTTGTAAGAGTAAAGGAAGCACAGACACATCCTGGGAAACAAGTTGAAAAATTGGATCATCAACAGATGAAAGAATGTGCTGTATCTCGGTTCTAAACAACTGTGCTATGCATGTAATTTGTTTCAAGTAGCGCCTAAGGCCATTTGTTAAGAGTGTTGGTTTAACATCACCAACTACATAGTCAAGGGAGAGCTTTAATGCATTATCCCCACTGTCAGAAGAACCTAAATTATAACATTCTGAATTAGAATCTCCTGAGGATTTTTCTCTGTGGCAGGAAATAATGGTATCAAATAGATCACATTGTCAGAGAGCAGATAAAAATTAAAGCCTGGCTTGATCAGATAGCAGAACCACTGATAGTGGTAAATTATCAGTTGTGAAGGTGTCAGTACTGAAGGCATAGGAATAGGCACTATGGGGGACTGAAGAGAGGGCCAGTGCAGCAAATGGAATTAATGAAACTATGGGGCTGCAGGATGAATTGCAGCATCATGTTGAGGTGTGAAAACAGAAAATTGATGCTGAAGCTGAGGTGGTAGTGGATATGTGGATGAAACCATAGGTTGGTACTGTTGATTTCAAAATCATCATGGTAGGCTAAAGTGAGCAAATGATGGCCAATGATTGTGGAGGGACTGAGACAGTGGCAGACAGAGCCAAACACTCAAAAACCATGGTTTTAATGGTTTTATTTTATTTTAATGTTTTATCTTTATGTGTTTTCTTCTGTTGTACACCACTTTAGGTGCTTAGAAATTGGTATATAAATCAAATAAACTAAATAAATAAAATCCCAAGGAAGCTGTTGGAATTCAGAACATGAGAAATAATGACAGTCTTCAAAGCAAGGACAGATGTTTTCTCTATGCTTCTAGATTTTCCTAGAGGATAATTTGAGATGGAACCTGTTTGGGAACATATATCCATCATGGCATTGTTAGTTGGTAAATGAAGATGTTTCAGATGTTGGTACCCTGATTTTGGTTGAGTCAAATTCTGTTATGAAGGTCCAGCAGCCAGAGCAAGTCCAAGGCTGACCAGCATTGAAATCTGCATTGCAGAGTACAGCAGACTCTGAAAGGCAACATCATGGTAGACCATGAGGAAGTGGCTGTGGTAGAGAACAGGAATAGGTCAGTAGATACCTGTCAGGGATATATTTTCTCTTCAGTTCCTTCAAAGTGTAAGGAACCGAGGGATTCAAATTGGCTCAGTTCCATCTGTGGTTCAAACTTTTGGGCACTTAGCTGCTGAGCTGGAAGCATGCTTGGTCTCTTAATTATTGGAGCTGCAATTCTTGGAAGACATTCTGATTCTGACACCAGGAATGGTAGGGATGGGTAGAGGTGATAAGGAAGCAGAAGCTGGTCTAAAAGACACAATGCATCTATCCATCAATGCCTTATTGGAGAAAGCCATCTGGGCTTGTTCCCAGGATAAGGTGCTCTCTAGAACACGTGCTGTGAGCCTGCTTTATGAACCTCTAGCTGTGAACATAAAACTCCTTGCCTATAAATTTCAAACAAAATTATGGCCATCTGAAGCAAGAACTTCAGCACCACAACAGCAGCACTTCTTCAAAGTGGTCTGCTGTGCTAAATGCAAAAGAAAAACTCTTTAACTGCTGCAGCTATTTTTGTTTTTGTGAGATACGTTACTCTACCTAGGAAAACAAAGAAAGAAAAGTTACCTAGTAAGCAGCAGTCAGAAAGGAACTGAAGATGCTCTCCCCGAGACTTGGTATAGGCACAGAGATGCTTGCCTTTCTGAATGAGGAAAGGGGCAGGAGTACCAGCTCTCTGAACAAAGCTCTAAAATCAGACATGCTTCAACATAGTTGGAGAATACAATTGTGGGACTATGCATCAGTTTTTGACAAGTGGGTAGATGTAGTGGGATGACATCCTCACTTTCACCATACTGAGAGCC
Source organism: Tiliqua scincoides (assembly GCF_035046505.1). Taxonomy (NCBI): domain Eukaryota; kingdom Metazoa; phylum Chordata; class Lepidosauria; order Squamata; family Scincidae; genus Tiliqua; species Tiliqua scincoides. The sequence continues at coordinate 18,594,605 of NC_089821.1, forward strand.
AGCACCAACCCTTCTAGTACAAGTACAAGGTTGCATCAGCATTACACTGCAGTAAAGAGGGATGGAATGTACATGCAGTGGTAAGGAAGCATCCAATCCCTGACAAGTGTGAAACAGCCATGCAACTGTGCCCCAGTTGACACTGATAGGATGTCACTTCAGTTGGTGCAGCACAAGAACTACCTACAATATAGTACAATCTCACTTTTTGTTAGGGCCTGAGTAAAATTCACTTTGGTTCTCTAGTCTCCTAATCTAAAGCAACCAAACAGCATATAAAAAGGCAGCATAAGGAAATAAATGCATGAGAGCCTACCCTTCAGGCATGGATTTTTGCCTGTAGGTTCCTCCACCAGAGCCAGTATCACTAGAGGATGACAAGTTGCTGGGAGAATTACGGCATTGCTGTGATCTTGCTAAAGCAATGGATGAAACTGTGACGTAGACATCTGAACCAGGAGATAATCTGTTCAATACAAACACCCCCATTCTACATTATTAAAGGAACCACCACAGTGCAAAGCTTGAAAAGGCAACAATACTATTATGGGAACTGCCACATCAGCAATGTCAGTTCATCGAGACAGTAAAATATGAAGCCAGCTGGAGGGCAGTATGTATTTTCCTTTATTAACCTACTCTCTATGGAACAGTGGGGAAAGATCAGGGGGAGGCAAAGGGGAGAATTACTGTTTCCAAGGGCTACCAGAAATAAACTTGCTGAGTTGCTTTGCTATTTGCAAAGCAACGAATATTAACACACAACATATTTCATCCAAATTAAAAAGTGATTCACCCACACATTTCAGAACCAGGTTTAGTATACTTTTTTTAAAAAACCTCAATATTAACCAATATGATCTGTGAAACATCCCACCACTTTGTAAAATCCAGTACTGGAATTTTGTGTTTAGTATACTTTAGTATAAGTATACTTTAGTATAAAACATTTGCTCCACATCTGCACACTACAGAATATTTCATTCTCAGGAGGTCTCATATAGTAGATACCACCAATTCTGGAGAAAATCGGAGCTTTATAGTACACTGGGTTCCCTGGACATCCTGACTTCTGGTCAGCTGTATATTAATACAGCTTTCACACAGACACAGTTTGTCTGGTCTTGTGCTTTCATACAGGTGTGGTAGTGTTGTTCCAAGTTATATTGGTTTCCAGTGACAGTCCTGGTCACTGTGGTGCCAGGGGGCCAAAATTGAAGTTAAAAGGGCAGATTAAAATAAATATAAATTTCAGGCCCCCAGAAGTCTCCAGGTAATCCAGACTACAACTGTGCCATAATCAGAAAACAAGAAATGAACTGCACGCAGCATCAGTAACTCAAGAAAAACTGAACCATCTTTACACATGTATTTGAGAAAATGCACAATTATCAAGGCATGCAGGAAACAGAGAAAAGCTATGATGCACACACAGAGGGCTAGTAAAAGGTTGCATCAGCATTATACTGCAATAAATAGGAATAGAATGTACATGCAGTGGTAAGAAGGTATCCAATCCCTAATAAGTGTGAAACAGCCATGCAACTGTGCCCCAGTTGACACTGATAGGATGTCACTTCAGTTTCAGAGGGCAACATGGCTACTGCCTCCCACAGAGGCTGCTGCTAGTGTTCGATCTTCTGCTATGGGCCACTTGTCTGCCTGTGGCTGACCCAAACTGTGCTCCTCATTTGCCACCATTCCAGGTAGGTTTTGAGAAAGTGAACAGCCAGACAGATGCTGCTGGTGGCCAGCAACCTCATCCTTGACAAGGGTGTGCAGAAGGGTTGGCTATGACAACTCTTTTCACTCCCTATGTCCTCCTCCTCTTGCCCAACTGTGCTAACGTGATGCGCTGCTGCTAAGGCTGGCATGTGGGTGCCACAACAAGTCATTCTCCTACTGATCTCAGTGGGGAAGCCCAAGTCCAAGAATAGCTGAGTGCACTCCATAGCCACAGTAAATGTGAGAGTCAGTGCTGTGTCTGGCAACTGACTTCATGTCTGGCAACTGCTGCTCTAGAGTCAACAATAAAACTAAAAATGACCAGCCTGGTTTTTCTCCAGCTGTCTTTATAGGCAACCCTATAAACTGTGTGTCTGCCATTTTGTTCAAGTCAGTATTTTTAGTCTTGGTAAAATAATATTACTACCAGACGACGCTACATAGTAAACGTCCCAAATATTTTGCCTGGTAGTCATTAAATGCTGGCTGCAAAGAGAGACTGGATTTCATAAACTGCCTATGGTATAGGGAATAAAATGTCACAGCAGCAGAATCATTGATTTTGATAATTGTAACCCAGTCAGTGAATACTTTATCCAGGTCAAGGCAATAAGGTTTTGTGTTTATAAAGCTGACATTACAAACAGGTCAACAGCAATCTACGAGCTAGTCACTATCACAGAAGGAGATCAGGTGTACCTGGCAAACTTAGTAATCACTGCCCTCCTTTCTAAATGCTCATAGACAGACCACTTCATGTTTTGCTCCAGCACCTTCCCGGCAGTTGCCCAGACCTCCTTTTTCCCCTTTCTTAATGTTAGAGAGCACATTTGTTCACCTTCTCCTTTCACTTCTCTGGTTCTCCATCACCTATCTGCATTTCACTATCTTCCTCAGGCAGAGGACCCACTGCTGCCTTGTTCTTTCTCCTGAACCATTATAAGAACCATGTTCTTTCCCTTTTATAATCCATAAAGCCCCTTTTGTTTTTCTTCTCCTCCCTAACTCTTGAGTTTTAGCTCTCCTGACTCTCTCCCTTTACCTTAACAGCTATATGTTTGTATTCATCTTTGTCAATTTGCAACTCCCTCCACTTCCTATACACATTCCTCTTGGGTGACTCGGAAAAAAACAGACTCCCACAGTTATGACACCATCGCTTTCCTCCCCTTTTAATTTTAACCAAATGCTCTAATCCAGCCTTTTCCTCTCACCTTCATGGATTTCTTTGTGGATGCAAATTTCCTAAACATATAGTGTCTCATATCCCCTTTCTGTTTTGTCTGTTATTCAATAAGTTATACCTTTCCATTACTGCATTCCACTCATGAGGCTCGGTTTCAGTAATGCCTACTATATCGTACTCACATCCCCATAGCAACAGTTTTAGTTCATCTTGTTTTTTCTCCATGCTTTGCACATTGGTGTAGAGACCTGAAGCCATAGATACAACCCCCATTCACTTTGCCATTTGCATTGGTGTTTTCCACTGTTACAGTTCCAACAGCCTCTAAAAGCCCAATCCTGTGCTCGGTGGCATGGCTCTGTGCCACCAAGCACTGCTGCAAACTTGCCGTAAGCCATGTTTGCGAGCCTCACCACTGAGCTCCTGCCTATGCTAGCTCACGGGGAAGGCTAGCAAGGGAGGGGGCAGTGAGGAGGCGTTCCAGGGAGGAGAGAGGCTGGCGGGGGGGAGAAGAGAGGGCAGGGGGAAGCGTGACGTGGGGAGGGGGGTGGGGGAGGTGTACCCAGGGGAGGGATGGGAGGCGGGTCCAAGGAGATCTGCTCCGCTGGATCCAAGGCGCTCATGGAGGGCTCTGCGCCCTACACGAGTGCCTTTACCTTACCACCGAGTAAAGTAAGTAGCCCCATTGCGGAGCTGCTTACCTTACCTGGGGGAAGGGGATGAAAATCCCCTCCTCCCAAGGCGCCTCCTGCGGTAGCTCAGGGCGCGCAGCATCTGTCGGCAGCCGTTCTCGGTGGTGCCAAGCCTGGGTGACCCGGGCAGTTCAGGATTGGGCTGCCCGTCACCCACGTTCCTGTCTCCAGTGGTATGCAGTGGAGTTGTCTCCTTCCCCCATGCTGCTTAGTTGAAAGCCCTCTCACAAGCTTCTTCCCAAATATATTTTCCCAGTCATTGTGAGATGCAGTCCACAATTATTCTTCTAATTACAGTAAGAAAAAAAGTCAGGTAACTGTATAAGCAATAGCAGAGAACCAGAAGTTTGCAATATTGCCAAGGAGGGTATTTACTAATGTAGTATTTTTACATCCCACCCGAATACATGTTTAGTTGGAAATGTCCCACCATGTTCAATGAAGCTTACTCCCACATAAGCATGTAAGGAATTGCAGCCTGGATGCATAAAGTATTTTTCAATCTTTCTCCCCTTATCACTACAAGTCACCCAAAAGCAAATCTCATTTAATTACAGGCTCCCAAAAGTCCTAGCACACTTGCAACACAGAAAAACATGAAGCATAAGGTGAGCCGAGATCAAAGAAATGCAACTGGTCCACCTGAACAGAAAAATTCAGTGCCCAGCACCAAGAAAGTTTCCTACTGAAAGTTTGAACTGATATGTCTTATTACAGTGATTATTTTTAGCTGTGAATTTGAATATTTTAAAGGAGGGGTAGGGAGGTAGGAGAGATGAAGATGGGGAACATTTTATGGCATCAAAACGAACTCCACAAAGAGTTTAGGCGTTGCTGGAACTTTGGGCAGAACATATGACAGCTGAATGCACACAGGTCTGTCTGTATTAGTGTCAAATGAGCTTTAGTCTTAAGCCCAGGTCTTCAGGCAAAACTGGCTTTGTCAGTATAGCAATACGAAATAACAGTAAGTTACATCTGGCTGGCATTAACCAATCAAAAATAAAAGCAAGGGACAATGCAGGCCTGATCAGTGGTCTGCGGCACCCGGTGTGGGAGGCCAGGGCGTCACCCACACGGCGGATCTCCTCCCATGCAGTAGGTGGGGCAATAATCCAGGTGGTGGGCATGGTGATGTACCATTGCCACACCCTGCTGGTTATTTGGCTATACCTTCTGATAGAACACAGATATTTCAACATGGTTTTTTTATTGCATTCTGCTGTAAATTATGCATCAAATGGTATATAACATGATGGTATTATTCCTACAAACCATTATTTTTGCTATTTTGGTCACTAGTTGTGTCAACACCCCCCCCCCCGAGGGTGTCATCTTACTAACAACTTATGGGTTCTGTACTGTTATAACAACATCTCATTGGCTCTTTGCACAATCAGTCTCATTGGTCCGTTCTGAATTAAGGAAATATACTTTTTTGTTACATAAGACAGTTGAATTTTTGTTTTCTGGTCATAACTTTTGATAGAGTGGAGATATTTCACTCCGGTTTCTTTCATTGCATTCAGTGGTAAATTATGCATCGAACAGTATATAATATTATGGTTTTATTATTATCATCATGCCACTGAGCCCGATCCTTTCCTAGCCTGTGTGTTTGTCCGTGCAAAAATACTAACATGTTTCAGACTATCTTTTCTCTGTGTTGAAACAATTCTTGGAAAAAAATCTGGAACTGGCAAAATAAGCTGATACTTCTTACATGTTAAACTAGCATTAAATAGACTACAACAGTGTTTCTCTTTGACCTCCACTGTACCACTTCACATGGGCCACCTATTTCAAGTACCACCAGAAGTATCTGGTGATGACATCATTGCCAGTTATTTCTAGGTTGGGAGGCAGATGCAACACAACAAATAGGAAGGGCTTTTTCAAGCACAGAAAGGTATACCTTGGAGCCTACTACCACTGTTTGTTCCTGGCCTCGCTGCCCAGTGGCAGGTGTCCATAGGTCCTATGAGTACCACCAGATACCACCTCAAGTACCACTGGTAGTAACCATACCACTGGTTGAGAAACACTGGAATACAAGCAAGATCAGACTTCCACAGACCAGATCAACTTTTCCTTATAACAATACAGAAGGAGCGGAATTGTGATAAAATCTAAAATGTCATCAGAATGGCCTTGTAATTATAAAAGTAAAGGATGTAATGGTAAGATGCTTATTACCATTATTACCATTATTACCATTATTACGGGCAGGAGGTCTGGTCTAGAGGGTAGAGCGTCCATTTGCCTGAAGATTAACATCCACAAGGTCGCCAGTTCGAGGCCACCGGCACCGTGTGACCTTGAAGCAGCTGGCAAGCTGCAGCTGAGCTGTTCCATCTGCTCAGAGCGTGGGAGGATGGAGGCCAGAATGTTAAACCAGATCGGAGTGTAACATCTTGAATGTGGTGGTTCTTGAAAGAGAGAACCTTCTTTCAATTTGTAAAAATCCCTGCGTGGATTTAATAAGCCTGCCTGTGTAAACCGCCTTGAATAAAGTCTTGAATAAAGACCAAGAAAGGCGGTATATAAATACTGTATATTATATATTATTATTATTATTTATTTAAAAGATTTATATCCCTCCTTTCCCTTAGGGAATCTCAGGTCAAAGATGCATTCTTATTCTGGTTTGCTCACCTCAAGGTCAAACCTCACAGAAGCTATTGTACTGAATACTTGCTACTGCACACTATTTCTTTACATACATTAATTCCAGCAGTCCCGCTTTCCCAACCAATCAACAACATTCAGTGATTTAAACACCTTTAAAAAAAAGCGTGAAGGCCTTCAGAGTGCTGTGACAGTTTGACTGTGGGTATAAAAAGAGGCTGAATGACCTAGAATAGCTCATTACTCTGTAATTCCACAAGGATGCTGGCTTTTGTTAGGTCTTTTGTAACCCATTTGTCTTCTCTTCATAAACAATCTAAGAGGAGAGGGGTCATAAATTTAATCTCCCCAGTCATGTGCTGTAGTTAAGAAGAGGGAAAGGACAGGAGAGAAAAAAAGTTTAACAAAAGTGAGTAAGCATATTTACAGTCCACTAGTCCCTTTCACATTGGAAAAGTGAGAGGATATGCCTCGAATGAGCCTGAACACTATGGGATCATGTCAGCAATCTATAGCTGCTGACAAGTGGCTTAGTGAAACTTATTTGACATTAGGAATACTTCCTGGAAATTGTAACAAACACTTTTTTTTGTTTGGTCTGATTAAGAAATGAAGAGTGGGAGTTAAATGTTAACTCTGACTTGAGGGTTTTACTTTTGCTCTGTAAATAGGTATTTAAATCTTATTTTATGACTCTGATTTCAAAGTGCTGTAATCTGCTACAGAGTAAAGACGAGATACAAATCAATTCCCTACCTTCTACTCTCCAGTGGGCGCCCATCACTAGAGATACTGCGGGGAATGTTGGCTGCACGCTCTGGGGGAGGCATTTTTCCTTCCTTCCCTGAGGCTACCCTGGAGGTTGCTGGACTTTGCATCTGTTGCATATGAGAACTCTGCCCCTTGTTAGTGTTCCGCTGCCATTTGTTGTTATTTCTGAAGGGGAACTTGAACTCATACGGTACTCCACCATCATTCATTTTATATTCCACCACTGGCATGCGATGAGTTTCTGAATAACTTCTGAAAAAGAGGGAAGAAAAGGTAAGATTATTGGGAAATAAGGAATGAAAATAAGTGTCTGTACTACACTGTACTAATATAAGACAGCAGTAAGGATGCTTGAATTGTAAATTCTGAACACAGACCAGATTTTACTAGTACAGGTCAACCGTCATCTGAGGGGATTCCATTCCCAGACTGCCCGCAAGTGCTGAAGACCATGGATAATGAAAACCACGGTCAGGGGTGACATCTGCTTCTGGGCAGTGAGGCTTGGGGAGGTCGCGTGTGGAAGGCTCTACAGAGCACTTCTAAGGCCTTCCTGGGGCCTCAGACCATCCTTTGGGTGCGACCAAAAGACCTTCTGGTCATGTATGGGAGTTACAGGTCAGCCTTGGACCAACACTGGGTCAAATCCGCAGGTAACAAATAGGCAGATAAAGGAGACACGACCTGCAATAGATTTTTTTTTTGGCTCTCTCAATTTTTAGTTTTCTTTTTTTTTTAAAAAAAGCTACTTTCTAATCCTAATTTATAGCCTTTGGAACAGAAATATGCTTAAACCAGTTGTGGCCTCCCCACCAAAAAAGAGGACGTATTTTTAAAAGATTTATATACCACGTTTCTAAAACTCAAAGCCTCATCATACTGCATATAAGGTGGGACTATGACTTTGCAACTAAAAGCATAAAGTAACTATTGTTTAAAATAAACAAACATTCTATTTTGTTCAGTGGACCCACCTTAACCATGAGTCCAGCATCCAAGGATTTCAGTATCCATGGATACCAGGGCCCCCTTTTTAAAATGTTTAAAAAAAATAAAATTCAGTAAGAAAATAGCCTTCCCAACCTTTGTGCCGGAAAATTGTGCTGCTTACAGGGCTATAGGAGAGTCTTCTGTGCTCCCAGAAGCTATTTACCAGGTCGATTGACCACCCTCCCTGGCTCATCCCAGAATGGCTTCTGGGAGCACAGAAGACTGCCCTGCAAATGGTGTGATTTTGCTGTGCGAAAGTAGGAAAGGCTATTTTCCTACTGATTTTTACAGTTTTACTCATTTCAAAAAGGGGATTCCAGTATCCATTGATATCGGTATCCATGGTACACCGATGATTTGGAACCAAATCTCTGTAGATACTAAAGGACTACAGCAGTGGTATTCAAACTGGGGCATTCGCAACGCCCCAGCCTGAGGGCCCTGGTCTCTTTCCCCTTAAGGGGCGGGGGCTGCCAGGAGGCAGGGAGGAGGCAGCGGCGCAATCCCCAGGATCACACTGCTCAGGGGGGCTGCAGGGGCTTGGGTACACTTGCCCAAGCCTACTGCAGCCTCCCGGGGGTGCAGGGAGCACTGCGCGACCTTCTCAGTCCCCAGGTCAGGGAAAGTGAGAGTGGGGCGATCACGCCTCGCCTCCGCTAAAGCGGAAGCGGAGCGCAATTGCTACACTTTCCCTTCTGACAGGGCTGCAGGGACTAGGGTGCACCCTCCATTCCCTGCAGCAGCCATCCCTAGGTGCGGGGAGCCCTGCACGAGTGCCTGCAGGGCTCCCCAGGTCAGGGAAAGCGAGAATGGAGAGATCGCGCTTCGCTTCTGGTTTTGCGGAGGCAGAGCGCTATCTCTCCACTCTCACTTTCCCTGACTTGGAGAGCCCTGCAGGACTCCCCGCACCCAGGGACGGCTACTGCAGGGTCTGGAGGGTGTACCCCAGTCCCTGCAGACCCCTGAGTGACGCGATCCTGGGGATCGCGTCACTGCCTTCCCCCTGCCCCTGCTGCCTTCCCTCCCACTCCTGCAAAGACTTACTGCGGGTTTCAAACTCCCTGAGAGTTTGAAAACCGCAGGACTACGGTATTTAGGGAAGAACTGAAAATGACATTTCTAAAAGTGACTTTAAAAAATCTCATAGCTTTGTTTTGCGCAAAGAATAGTTGAGGGCTATATGGGTTTTTCAAAAAAAAAACTCTCAGCAGGTGGTTTCGGACTAACTACAGGCAAGCAACAACATAAATATGGCTAAGAATGTCTGCCAAATTGCAAATCCTCTCTCAATTCACTCATCTTAAGCCTGTGTTTTGCTGTACTTAATTTAGAACTGGTTGTTATGTAAATCGAATTTGTGCCTTCTACATAACATTGGTTCTACTTTCTTTCCCCATGACAGCCAAGTGAGCTTTCCAGTTATTCATTCTATTACATAAATGATCCTCCAATAATTTATGGAGAAACTTTTCTCTTAATTCCCATCCTGTCACTAAATTTTTGTACATTTAGGCTCAAGTTATACATTACAAAGAACACATGAGTTTGACGCCTGCTTTTTACATTTTTCATTTTAACTATCATGGAGAGTTATCCCATAGCTGTCCCAACCTTAATTGCATACTCCCCTTGTTCTATTTACGGTTTTAAAAGCTTCCACTGAATTTCAAGCAAAGAGTTTCAAAACTATAAACTGCGCGCATGGCAGGGTGACAGCTACAATCGGAATAGCAGTGGCGGGTCAAGATCTAAAGTCCTTCTACCCTATATAATGTCAGGTCACTTCACTCTCACCCTTGCCCTAGTGAAAAGAAGAGGGAAGAAAAGCAAGGGCCATGTTCTTTGTACATATATAAAATACATGCACTTTGAAACATGTAGTTTGGGACTTTTTCAGTATACAGTGAAAGTATTCCCTTAATTTATTATTTAGGTCAGATAAAAAGATTGACCTGTTATAAATCAGTGATTTAAATGATAAAAAGCAGCACGTGCTGCTTAAAATGTATTATTCTACCTAAATTAAGGCTTAAAGAATGCCCTCGCTCTGTTCAAGAGATTAACATCTAACTATTTATTTCTGTATAATTTAAAAAATGGACTTCTGTCTTTAGCAAGTAGCTTTAATAACTCTAGAAAAACAGTCACATTGGCAACCAGATCCAACATCCTCAACAATTCCTGTGTCTCTTTCAGAGTTGTACATGTGTTATTTTCATGGGGAGCTTGAGATTTTAGTAACTGTCATGGTATGGTATCATTTCTATACGATAAGCATAAAAATAAGGCTGCTGAGGTTCATGAGATGTACTTATGTACTTGGATAAAATGCACAGTAACCACCTTCAACTTTACTATTTCTCTGGCCAAACAAATATAGCAGGAAGACACCATTTTATGTAAAACAGACCAACTTGTTAACTGGATATTCAGTTGAATAAACTTAGGGTGCAATCCTAACTTGTGCTGGAAGCAGGTAGGCCAGTGGGCCTGTGCTGCATCCAGTGCAAGTTTGGGGCCAAAAGCAGTGCAGCCTGAGGCTAGAGGAAACATTTCCCCTTACCCCATGTCGTGCTGCAGCAGTTCCAATGGATCTACTTGAATCTGCGCCACCTGATGAGGTGGTGCAGATTTGAGCAGCCTGGAGCTGTGCCATGCTGCCTGGGAACAGGGTCAGGATTCAGCATAACTGCAGAATCCTGGCCCTGCCTCCCACTCCCTGCCCACCTGCCCTCCAGGAACGCCTGCCACCCACCCTCTCCCCGTCCTGAAACGCCTCCCTCCTGCCTCCTTCCCATGCTCCCCCATTACCCCTGCGTCGGCCAAGCTCAGCTGACAGAACTCACCTTTTCCTCGGGGCCTGTGGCAGCATAGGGAGCCTGGTGCACACCAGTCTGCCAGCCTATCTCCACTATGAGTGGTGCAAAAGTGCTTTATGGCACTTTTGCGACATTCCTGAGCGAGTGCAAGGGACTTTTATCAGCCCCAGTGCATTCTAGGATTGTGCCCTTAGAAGTTCTAGCCTCTGCATTATATGAATTTGAAACAAAGTATGTTTCGTAACTTGGCTGCTATCTATTTTCCATTGATTGTCTGTCCCCTCCCCCATACCTTCGTGGAGTACAGTCCTCATGAGGTGGGATAATGACAACCTTCACAGTAACTGATGTCCGTAAGAGATCAATCATTTGCTCATGGCTTAGGGTAGCTACAGCCACGGTGCAGATTTCCACTAATCTGCTGCCTTGCCGTAATCCTGCTTGCCAAGCATAGCCATATGGTTCAACGTCTGCCACAATTCCTTCATAGTTCACATGGAAACCAAGTTGCCCCAGTCCATTCCGACGCAGAGTCATTTCCACTGATTCACAGCCCTTTGTCACAAGCTGAGAATTGCAAAAGAGTGATGAGGGACAGTGGAAAAAGTTTAGTACAATGTTTTTGTAGAAGACAAATAGGATAGTTTAAAAAAAAAGTATATGTAGCAACGTGGAGCAATGATATTCCTTATTCTGACTACCGGTGGGTACAATAGCTGCAGAAGCTAACTAGTTTATTATTGGAGGAAATCCCAGGTATTATTTTGTATGATCACCCAGCTGTAATCCAGTAATGACTTACAATTCTATGGATTTTATCAAAGAGTTAAAGGAAAGCAGTAACACATATCAAATATTCATGAAGGAGTTATATGCCAGGAGTCATTTAAGTGCCAACAAACTGCTTTGTTAGATTATTACTGTATTAATATGATGAAATTTTACAGTAATTCTTTAATTAGAGAATTATTTATTATTTAGTAAAATTATTTGTTGGCATGCAGTTGTCTGTTTCATAGGAAATGCAATCTTGTTCTATTGCTCAAGGGATTCTGCTGCTAATGAATAATTCTGAATACAACAAGAAAATGCAACTGTTTTCCTTCATGGTACAGAGAACGTTATTTTTTGATGGTGTAAAGATGTAGGTTTTCTATATAATCTGTTACAAAATAGTACACCATAGCTTGTAATGACACACTAACAGGCTTAATTCCTGTTAGAAGAAAAAAAACAAACTGCAAGACATTTCTTGTCCTAGTCAGATTCCATCTTTGAGGGGGAAAAACAGAAAAATAATTCCAATTACTGATATCACACAATGACAGCACAGACTGGTGGATTATCTTACTTCACAAGCAATATATCTGCTGCTGGGATGTGAGAATGAATCCAATCTATTTCTATTTGAATGCATTCATGCCTGAAGATCCAGGCTAAATATAAAAAGAGAGAATTCTAACCTCCAGCCTTTTGATAACCTCTTTGATATCTTCAGTGTTGTTTTTAAAACTCTCCACAGAAACACATTCACCCCTTTCGTAGAAAATTTTGACACTTGTGTCAGTTGAAGTCCACCCTATTACATCTCTGCAGGAACAATTGAACACAACACTCTTTGTATCCTGTTCAATTATAACAACAAATTCATTCGAAATGCCCAAGAGACAATCTGTATCTACACCCTTGCTATAGTCTTGTGCACGGAGGCTCCACACAATAGCACCGGAACTATGGAGTTCTACCCCTGGAGGAGGCTTGGACTTCTCCTTCTTTTTGGAGGCAAGTGAGATGAAGGGGAATTTGCCAGAAGGATCAATAGGTGTATTTGTGACATTCTTTTCTGCCAAATCTTTCAAGTATTCCTGGCGGGTTCTGGTGGCCATGGCACGGAACTTCTCTGATTTATGAGCTGCATTCTCAGCATTGATCACTTTAGCTAGCAAGAAGTCCCTGAACACATTGGATTTGGGGAAAGTGATGCCTTTGGGGATTGGTGGTCCAAATGAAGGCACATCTCTGGATCTTGTCACAGCAACACTACAAAAACACAATAAAAATGTGATTTAATGCTATTGTATAATACTACACTGAATGAAAATAACCTATCAGCCATTTTCTACTCATTGATTCACCATTCCCTCCTTTGAATTTTAGTAGCCTCTCACCACAAAATATCTTTGAAAGAAGGCTGTACATGTACATACCATATTCCTTTCCACATTCCCTGTAACACACATCTTTCAAACATTGACTTCGGCATTCTCAAAATCCTTCCATTTCTCTGTGTACACATGACCATGGTCATAGGCATATTAAATTTAATTTCCACTATATTTTTAGAAACTAGAACTACTCATGCTAGAATCATGCTAAATTTTAAAATTCACCTGGCCATTTCTGAAACCCAGTTTCAGTGTAAGCTCACTAACTATAGTTAGCTCACTAACTAACATAAACTATATGCTTTAAAATCAATTATCCCACATGCTATCTTTTCTCTGTGGGGGAAAACAGCAATGCTAACTGGTTCTCAGATTTCCAGTACTTTATTTTAAGCGATTTACACCCTGCCTCTCCTATGCCGAAGCAAATGTCCAAGTACTGAAATTCAAAATTACCATGAAATGCAAAATTTGCAAAAATACATTAACCTGCAGCTTTATTACCATAATCTAGTTGCTGAAGCAAGTAACAGATACCTGTAACAGACATTGTCAGTGGATGGATTGTGCACTCGGACAATGACAAAGACGTGCTGAAAGTGTGAACGAATGTTCTTTGGGCTGAATGACTCTGCTCCAGGTTCTTGGAAAACTATTGTCACAATGTCATTTCCAATATGTCGTTTTCTTAAGAGCTATAAGGTGAAGACAATAAAATGAAAATATTACATTTATACTAGTCTTCTCATTGCAGGTCATCCATTTTTCCAGTTAATGCCATCATAACACTTGGAATATTTTAAATTATTCCATTCAAAGAAATTATGGTTCTAACATGCCGTATATTTGAGCAAGCAAATGAGGAATTTGGCTATAAGCGGTATCTAAAAACAAACCATTACTAGCATTTTGCACCCATGTTTCCATAACAACAGTTTAAGATGTATTTTAATACAAAGCAACATTGTCAGGGAAGATTGTGAATGTTTTAAAAATCTAATTTATAGTAATAGAATTTATGTTATTGTGTCGTTTGCTTGGTATTTTCTTCCAAACATTATAAACTGCTAGTGCTTTTCACCAAGATAAGAACATTTAGTGCATTAAAATTGAGTTTTTGTATTTTTTTTTTTTACAGTGGCAGTATTGCCATGACAAATCTTTCTGTGCTTTTTTATTCATTTATATCCCTAAAAATATTTTCTCTAGGATGAAAAACCCTAAAGCTTCTTACAATAGACACAATAAATACAAGATACTATTTGACAGAAATAGCCACAGTGACCCAAAATAGTTCTATTTTAGATAATAAAAATATTGGTGAGAAGGTACAATCTAATCACGTCAATTCCCTGAATTAACAAATGGTTCTTCTAAAAACTTCAGATAGCTGTTTCAGATATGCATCCATTTCTGCAGCTCTCTCAATCTAAACAAGGAACAGAAGCAACATTTTAAGCAATCAAAATGCTACTGAAAGGAGAAATTTATGTGAGTAAAATATGTAGCAATAACTCAAGGAGGAAAAACTGACAGCATTTCAGCAATTTACATCTGCAGGAAAATGCCATGGGAAATACACTGGGCAAGATTTTGTTCTTGCACATTAACCGAGAGAGATACTTCCTTAAGTATTGCTTAAATATCCAATCTTTTCGTGCCGTAGTTCAGAGTATTGCTACAATATTGTAATGGATGAGCTGTTCATGCCCCTTGCACTCCACCACCTCAGACAGCAGTGTGAAGTGGGATCTCCTCATGTTCACAGGGAGGCTAGGATCAGGTGATTCTCCCCTTCAAGAAAGCAAGGGAAGATCTAACAGAGTCCTGCACCCATTTGTGTGATAAAGGGTTACATAAGAACAGCCCCACTGGATCAGAACCCATAGGCCCATCTAGTCCAGCTTCCTGTATCTCACAGCGGCCCACCAAATGCCCCAGGGAGCACACCAGATAACAAGAGACCTCATCCTGGTGCCCTCCCTTGCATCTGGCATTCTGACATAGCCCATTTCTAAAATCAGGAGGTTGCACATACACATCATGGCTTGTACCCCATAATGGATTTTTCCTCCAGAAACTTGTCCAATCCCCTTTTAAAGGCATCTAGGCTAGATGCCGTCACCACATCATGTGGCAAGGAGTTCCACAGACCAACCACACGCTGAGTAAAGAAATATTTTCTTTTGTCTGTTCTAACTCTCCCAACACTCAGTTTTAGTGGATGTCCCCTGGTTCTGGTGTTATGTGAGAGTGTAAAGAGCATCTCCCTATCCACTCTGTCCATCTCCTGCACAATTTTGTATGTCTCAATCATGTCCCCCCTCAGGCACCTCTTTTCTAGGCTGAAGAGGCCCAAACGCCGTAGCCTTTCCTCATAAGGAAGGTGCCCCAGCCCAGTAATCATCTTAGTCGCTCTCTTTTGCACCTTTTCCATTTCCACTATGTCTTTTTTGAGATGTGGTGACTAGAACTGGACACAATACTCCAGGTGTGGCCTTACCATAGATTTGTACAACGGCATTATAATATTAGCTGTTTTGTTCTCAATACCTTTCCTAATGATCCCAAGCATAGAATTGGCCTTCTTCACTGCTGCCGCACATTGGGTCGACACTTTCATCGACCTGTCCACCACCACCCCAAGATCTCTCTCCTGATCTGTCACAGACAGCTCAGAACCCATCAGCCTATATCTAAAGTTTTGATTTTTTGTCCCAATGTGCATGACTTTACACTTACTGACACTGAAGCGCATCTGCCATTTTGCTGTCCATTCTGCCAGTTTGGAGAGATCCTTCTGGAGCTCCTCACAATCACTTCTGATCTTCACCACTTGGAAAAGTTTGGTGTCGTCCGCAAACTTTGCAACCTCACTGCTCAACCCTGAGCAGTTACGGCATGCTACTGCAGCACTGCCCTTAGCTCAGTGATTTTCAACCTTTTTCATCTCTCAGCACACTGACAAGGCACTAAAATTGTCAGGGCACACCATTCGGTTTTTGACAATTGATAAGGCACACTATGCTGCCAGCAGGGGGGCTCAAATACCCCATTGGCATTTTTAATAAATGACCTTCCCCAAATTCCTGTGGCACACCTGTGAACACTTGGGGCACACCAATGCGCCACAACACAGTGGTTTAAAATGACTGCCTTAGCTGAATAGCATGAACCAGGATTGAGTTCAGTCCAAGCATTTGAGCAGGAAACACGCTTTTACTGGAGCTACATGAGGTGTCACTTTTTCCAGTGTTGCAACTGAGAGCCCAATCCTGAGCTTGGCAGCACGGCTTCGTGCCACTGAGCACAGTTGCTAACGTGCCATAAGGCACTGCTGGGCTTCTGCCTGTGCTAGCCCAGCGCCAGCTAGTGCTGGGCTAGCACGGGGCAGTCGCCCAGCCTCCGCAGCTCAGTGGTCTCCCAGACCACCGAGCCATGGCACGGTAAGCAGGGGCGGGGAGGAGGCGTTCTGGGGAGTGGGAAGGCCAGCAGGGGCAGAGAGAGGGCGGGGGAGCCATGATGCGGGGAGGGTAGCAGGCTGGAGGCGTGCCTGGGGGAGGGATGGGAGGCGAGTCTGCAGAGCTCTGCTCCGCAGGATCCA
This sequence comes from Tiliqua scincoides, assembly GCF_035046505.1. NCBI lineage: Eukaryota > Metazoa > Chordata > Lepidosauria > Squamata > Scincidae > Tiliqua > Tiliqua scincoides. Next base: position 18,611,185 of record NC_089821.1, read on the forward strand.
AGCTGCTTGTGGAGGGCTCTGCACCCTACACGAGCGCCTTTACCTTACCTAGTGAGTAGCCCCATTGTGGGGCTGCTTACGTTACCTGGGGGAAGGGGATGAAAATCCCCTTCTCCTGAGGTGCCTCCCGTGGTAGCCCAAGGTGCGCAGGATCCGGCGGCAGCCATTCTTGGTGCTGCCGAGCCTGGGTGCCCCAGGCAGCTTAGGATTGGGCTGCCCATAGGGCAAATATCCAAAGTCTCTTCATACAATGTTTTATGGGACAGGACAAGTCACCTTCCTGCTTAGGAAATTCATCTTGGGAGACTCCAAGGGAGAAAAGTAATACCCCTTTTATACCCTCTGAGAGGACATGGAGAAAAAAAAATGGCTTCGACTATGAAGAAAGGAGTTTGATTCCACTACGGCTTTTCAATGTGCTAGCAAAACACACTTATTCGCTATCTTTAACAGGATTAAACAATATTTGGGAGTGGAAAAGAAGCTATTGAAGCAATTCTGGAGAGCAGTTTTGTTTAAAGGTACTGGATGGAATGAATAGATGATATCAAAGTGGTCAAACAAAAACCAAAACAACAAATAAAACTTTGATTTTAGATAAAAGGATGCAATCACCTTCGGACTTGGAAAGTTAGAAAAGTGTTTTGTAACACTGCTGACACATATTTTAATCTTATCTCTTCATGAGGAAATATTGGTATAAATTTAAATTGTTGTGTCCTCAATAAACAGGTTAGAATGAGACATCTCATTCCTCCTCACCCAGGTTCTGAGAAAACCATGGAGAACCAGCCCACCTCTCTGCTGACTCAGGGTGGGATACAATCATTGTGGGCAGGGTATGATTGAGACAATGCTCTTTAACATGGCTCCTTGAACAGGTTATACTACTAAGCTCCATGAAATGACATGTCTGTTGTGCAGTAGCTAACTGGGCAAAGAGACACCTTTTAAAGTGGTGTCCTCTTATATTTAGCAATGGCTGTTGCTGGTGTCTCCTGCATTTTTTTTTAAGATTGTGAGCCTTTTGGAACCAGAGAACCATTTACTGATTTATTTTATTATGTAAACTGCTTTGTGAACTACTCCTGTGGAAAAGCGGTATATAAATATTCTAAATAAGATGATTCTTGTTCTGCATAACATGTGTGTTATTTCTTTTATACCCAGATAAAGTGAACTACTGGTTTAAAATCTTTGCTTCTTGAGTTATTGGTATAAATTGTCAATGCTGCACTTCATCCTGAACCCATGGAAGCAGTGAGGTGTACCCCCACCCTCCGTATGCTTCACGCCTTTTGGTTACCTGAGTAGCTTATCTAAATACTGATGGTGTGAAAACTTGACTGTAGAAGCCCACAAACCCAAGCAGTAGCTCTCAAGAGGAACATATTCTCTCTCTCTCTCTCTCTCTCTCTCTCTCTCTCTCACACACACACACACACAAACACACTCACGGAATACTGATTTTGGAAAAGCTAGTGCTGTTTTAGTTGGAAACAGTTGCACTTCTTCTCTCAAAAGTCCTAAAGAAAAATCTGAACAGAACTACTAGCTGAACAGCACCATTTCATAAGTTAGTCTGTTTAATTATTTGCTAAATCTTAAGCCAGAACCAGCCAACTTGTCTGACTGGTATAATCTGAACTTCTTGCAGCCACTTAGATATTTTTCACATGCGACTCCAAAACAAAGTACTAGCTCAAATAGGCTTTTCGTTTTCAAGATCTGACTATCCAACATGTAGTATCTCAAAACAGTGTAATATGGTTAGATAAACTTATCAAGTGGTCAGTATAAAGTTTTGTCTCATGTAGCACGGTATCCTTGGGGGTTCTGTTCTGGAACATCCCCCCCCCCACAGTTAAGTGAAACCATGGAAAACCAGGGACATCCCCCCCGCCCACCCTCCAGAGGTGAGGGGAGCCAAATGTGTGTGACACACACTGCACAACTGAAATTGTTGACACACACTATGGACAACTGAAATTGTTGAACTGGTACATTAATTGCAAATAAACAGATTCAGGTATGAAAACTAGGCTGAATAAAGAGAATTTGAGTTTCCCCCCCTTTTTTTGAACACAGAACTAACCACAAATATTTATTATTATTATTATTATTTATTATTATTATTATTATTAACAGTATTTATATACCGCTTTTCAACTAAAAGTTCACAAAGCGGTTTACAGAGAAAAATCAAACAACTAGTGGCTCCCTGTCCCAAAAGGGCTCACAATCTAAAAAGATGCAAAAGAACACCAGCAGACAGTCACTAGAAAAGACACTGCTGGGGTGAGCTGGGCTAGTTACTTTCTCCCTGCTATAAAGAGGAGCACCCACTTGAAAGTGTGCCTCTTACCCAGTTAGCAGGGGTTAATTTTACTGCAATAAGGATTTCAAACACTTCTAGCTTCAGTCAAGTCTCTGCTACAAAGAGCCATTTCTTCTAAACAAAGCTATTCCTCTCATGGTCACCTGAGATATAATCTCTCAAAGTTAGTGCAACGTATTTTAAAAGTGCTGGGGGGGGGGAGAATGCCTACAGATTTGCATGTTCAGTATCTTGAATGCACAAAAAAATTCATGCTATTTAGTTGTCTTGAGCATCTAAGCAATGAGTGGGAAGGCAAGATACAAATTTCTTAATACAACTTAGTAATTAAATATAGACATGTTCTGTTATGATAGATCAAACCTTTGGCCAGAATACAACAATTATTTCAAACATGAATAATTATTGCTCGTACATGGAAACTCTAGCACTACACAATTACTTAAGGCAGAAAGTGATATAGACTTGCTTTCCCTTGAGAATGGTCATGGTTCTTTCTACAAGTTTTTGGATATAAATAATTCCTGCATACTGCACTTGTACTGAATTTCCTATGACAGTACTAGAATGTTTATTTTCTGTTACTCTGTTAACTTTAGATTGCAAGACATTTATGGCAGTTCTAAAGATGGTGCAGAATTTATCATACCTGTTGCTTGTTGTTAGGTGTGTATGGCAGCATGGTGGAAACATGAAACATGATCTCATAGTCTTTGTATGTTGTATAAAGAGAGTGGGTGCCAGTTGAATCAGCTGCAGTTAAAATAAGAAATGAGATCCAGTTTACTGTTAAAATTAACACTTATGCAATCTGCAAAACTGCAACTCTTTGAAGACCACTGACATCCAAAACAACATTTTTGATGTCCTACCACATGCATTTAGTAGCCTTTCTAAGAAACACATCTGTTCATTTTGTAGACGTTGGTTGTTCACATCTCTTCATGAAGAAACAAATAAGAGTCAGTAGTTCTTATTAAATATAAAAGGTTTATACTAATAAAGTATTTAAGCCAAATGAACTGCTTGTGAGCAAGAGTAGTATTTTAACACAGGCTAGAGGAAAAACCAGTCCTTCACTGAGGAATCAACATTATTCTTTCCTCTCCTCCCACCCGGCCTTTTAAAATTTTTTCCTGCATGAGATCCCTAACATAGCAGGGGACAAAATAAATTATATGGCATTGACTGGGGATGGTCACTTAAATTCAAAAGAAATAAAGCAATTTCAATTTTGTACATTCAAGCTTGACATTTATTAGAGCTTCTAAATATACCAAATTGGCTTTTAAGAGATTTTGGGCTATTTCACGTTTTAATAGTTTTGCTCTCTGCTGCTTATAGTCATAACGTCAGGAATAGCAAAACCATGGCAACAGGAAATTTACTGCAACTGTTTTCAAAGACTTTTCTACCTTCATGATGCATTCTTTACTTTCTTATACTGCAAGTGAGATAACTGTAGACCTCGATAAACATGGGTCAATCCAAACACCATAAACAAAAGGTCACAGGTATAGGTGGTATTAAGCAAAAACCACACAGTGAGAAAGTGTTTATGCATGACAAATTTCAGGTTGAAGACTAATTTCACTGTAGCTTTTTTCCTTAAGAGTATACGTCAGGATGTTGGCAAAAGTAACAACTGCATTCTTTCACCATGGTTCAATTTATGAATAAAGGTAGTAACACTGCTATGACAAGCTTAACTAAGTGTGCGTAGGGGAAAACTATGCAGGAATAACCAACATTAAATTGAGATTGTAAACTCATTGGGGCTGGGACCTCCCTGATGCTTTTGGTATTCTGTAAACTAGGGGTGTCCAAACTTTTTGGCAGGAGAGCCACATCATCTCTCTGACACTGTGTCTGGGGCCAGGAAAAGAAGAATTAATTTACATTTTAAATTTGAATAAATTTACATAAATGAATATATTAGAGATGGAACTTATATGAATAAATGAAGGTTTTGCAGTAGCTCAAGGCCTATAAAAAGAGTAATAGCTAAGGCCTTACTCTTTGTGTCCAATTGGGCACGGTACTTTTCAAATCCCTTGAGTCGAACTCGTTCTCCCAGTAACTGAAGAAATTCTTCAAAGGCTGGGCCTGCTGATTCATTATTGTACATTTCCTCTTCTGTGCTTTGTCCAGACTTGCAGTACATGATCCCCACTTTAAGCTGATAGCTTAGCTGTAAATACAAACAGAAATGCAAAGTTTGCATTCTTATTGGGCTACCTGGTATCTGCATTGAAAGAACGACTAGGAAAGTCCCTTCCAAAGTTCACGTTCATTTTCCTTCCCCTTAAACAATGAAATATATCAGTTAGTCTAACTGATATAGAAGTCCATGTATTATATGCCATATGCTAAATAAATAAATAAATGAAATAAATCAGCTGTCTCCAAGTTGTGACCCGTGTTGCTGGGGCACAATGAGTCTGGGCGCTGGATGGTGACGGCAAAGCCTTACCATTCCACTGTACAGCCAGCCTGATGACTACAGAGCTTCTCTTCAGGCAGTCACTTTTGCTGTCTGGCACCCCAGAAGACTCTGTGCCCCAATTTCCCAGGGGAAGTGGCTGCCTGGTGTGAAACTCTGCAGAAAACGGGCATGAAAACTGCTGGCTGTATGGTAGAATGGTCAGGCTTCGTGACTGCCACCCAATGCCCGGACTCATTATTCCAGAGTGACGGATCTGGCCCATGGACCCAAGTTTGGATACCCATGAAATAAATAAAAGGTGAAAAAGTACCTTGCATATTAAATTCATGTGTTTCAAACTGCTTCACAAGATTCATGCTATTAGTATTTCCAATTTTTCCAGGAACATACAAAATACAAAGAAAACTGAAGTGTAGCAAAATCCCCCCTTCCATATTAACCCAAAGATAATATTGGTGGTAACTAAGGTTAGCCCAACAGAATTATCAGTCAAAAGCACAGTCAGTGATTCTTAGCATGACAAGACTTTTCAAGATATTTGGACATGGAAAAGCATGTTTTAAAACCCAATCCTAACTCCAGCAACAAGGATTCCCTGTCATGATGGACATACAAGGTATTTAAGAGCCCAAAATATAGTGGTATCGATCCTGAAAGAGAAAGGTGAGTTAGGTTAGAATGGTGTGTGATGGAGAAGGGGGCAAAAGAGTGCAATAAAAATAGCAATGTTTTTGTCTCAAAAACAATCCCATACAACTTGTGCATTAAGGCAATGAAATCTCCATCTTCCAGAACATTTACTCCTAAACCAACACCAATATTAAAGGACCTTTCACTTGCTAAATGTAGTAAGGAAAAACAGATAATCAATTCATTTGAAAAGTTTTATTTAAACTGGTATTTCACTCCAGAAAGGAACCCAGAGGACAAGAAGCTCTCTAGGGGAAAGACGGACTTTCATGAAACACATGTAGCACAACCAGAGTTCTGAATCCATTTAGTGGAGATTTTCAAAGTTCAGCCATGATCCAATGTGTGTCAATTTCTTTACATCACCTAAGACAACAGTGACTTATGTGAAAGATCATATTGTGAAATTAAACATAACTTTCTTTAACCTTGCTTGTGAAACAAATTTAAATTCATACCTGAGTGATTTTTACAGCTGCAGTATACTCTGCTTGCAAATATGCTAACCCAACTTGTATTTCTGGTTCTAAAGAAATGTGTGTTTAGGAGGATTAAGAAATTCATTAGAATGACTGTTCCTCCTAATTGAACAACTGCCAAGTCATATCAGGTATGTAGGGAGATAAGAATTGGCAGCAATGAAAGTCTGCTTTTAATGTGGCCAGATCTGCTTTTAAAAGTCTGCTTTTAATGTTTAAAAACCATATGCAGCAAGTTCAATAGCTGTCTAGAAATATTTTTGTTGGGGCCAGTTTAATCATGTTTAGCATTCTGAGGATTCTACTAGGATATCTCAATAAATAAAACACACCCATTGCCATCTCTAGCTGTTGCTGCTTCGTCAAGTGTGGACTGTACCCCCTCCTTCTTCAATGTGGCCAATCTACACCAACAGACCCATGAAATGGAGAAGGAGAGTATAAAACAGCATGGAAAGATCAACACAATAGTTGATCTAGCTGCTATTGATCACAATATCTCTAGCTGCTGTTGCTTCTTTAAGAGCAGACTTTAAAAAAAAAAAGATTATCAGCCCCTTGGGACAGAACTTCTACTAATACGTAGGAGAAATAAATACTTGTTAGCTACTGTGGGCACCTCCCAATGGGGAGAAGAAAGATGGTAAGGTGGGGCCTTGTTAACCACAGCAGATACAAAAAACCATGGATAATTAAATCAGTGGTTTAAGCCCCTATAAGTCCTTGGGAGGTGACCACAGGTGTGCTCTGGTCAGCTTCAGAGGGCTTTCTGAAGCCCACAGTGGCCATGGGCAGATGCGCTCTGATTGGGCCAAGTCAGGTTCAACACATGTCCAGGAGACCCATGCTGAGCCAGATCCGTGGATATACAATTCGTGGATATGGAGGCCCCACCTGTATATAAATATTTTTAACACTAATTAAAAAAAATAAATGTCACTGCACACGTGGATACACAGGGTTACATCCAGACTAATGCTTCTGTGAATGGATCTGCACTCTGTGAACTTGTGCCCCCTCTGAGAACAAAGAGTGCAAAGGATCCTTGAGGGAGTCAAAGAGGTCTTCCGCGCAAGAGGAATGCTCCTTCAGTTCTTGGAAGGAGCTTGTATTCACAGAGTGTGCATCTATACACAGAAGTGTTACTCTTGATCTGACCCATAAGTTATGTATATTGACATATATAGTTCTTGAAACTAAAATGTCTGGAATTCCTTTCACGATTATTATTTTATTCCTATAGCACCATCTACGTACATGGCACTTTAAAGTGAAAAGACATTGCCATCTCAAAGGACTTACAATTTAGCTACTGTCACGAGGAATAAAACAGAGGAAGGGAAACTGAGATGGATGCAAAGGTAAACTAAGATGCAAAGATAAACAGTGTCACATCTGACATTGCAACATTTGGCAGACAAATGGGAGCTTGCTTTTCAAGGTGAGATAATGTTTTTGTAATGCTGGGTCACTAAAAGATTTTACTTTGTTGTTTTAAGACTTACCCCTTGTTCATCAAGTTTCATGAGCTGTTCTGTGACTTTAGGTGTGTTGAAGGCCAATCTGAGGCAATGTATATTCAGTTCTGGAACCACATGTTCAAGCACTTCTTTCAAAGGTAAGCCTCTGGCTGTACAGTGTTTTGCAGTTGAAGGTATTGCATCTTCCAAGACAGACCCTCTTAGTGTTGTAAGCTAGGAAATAAAAGTTATGTGTTAAGTCATATGTACAGTATCGGGTCAGGGACCAAAAAAGAAGTAACTGAGGAATCCTGAGATTTTGTTCTTGAAACTGATAGTACCTTCAAATATTATGGTGATGGAGAAAAATCAGTATTTAAATTACTGAAGTTGTGCATGCTTCTCCTGTTACAGCTCCAACATCTGAAGGGATCACCACTGAGAAATGCACGTTTTTCTTTCACATTTATGCCGTGTAAAGTCACTGCAGACACACAAGCCACTTCTGCACTCTGTTTTAGTGTTACTAAGTAATGTGAACAGTGGCTCTGATTCAATGAGTTATGCACTTCACTGCTGCATGAACTGTGGTACCAAGACAATGTGAAATATTTAAGTTATCCATCTTTATAAAGCAAATAAACAGTACTGCATACAGTAGAATTTTTTTTTTTTACTGGAGTTTAAGTGACCAGAAGTTCATAGTTTGTGGCTACTTTGCATTTAGTTTACCTTTATAAAACTGAATTTCCTTCGTAAAATTGCAGCAGGAAAATTTAACAGTCAACTCAAGCACTATCAGCAGAACTAAAACATATAACTTGCAAATAAAACAGTTTGATTGCATGAGGGGTTGCTTTCAGAAGAAGGTGAACAAATTTGCTAACCCATGAAACTTCATAAGGGCTTTTGTGTCCACACAAATTCTCAAGTTTTCTGCAGTTACATAGTTTCTAAAACATTTGGAGATAGCAAAAGTCAGAATTATTTAAAACCAACAGGTATTTTGCATAAATTGGAAGAATGATGCACATGCTATAATTTTTTTTAAAAGTATGAATGCAACCTTTTTTATATGCTACGGGGTTCCTATAAACAGTTGTTCTGGTGGCCTGAGCATGTATCAGATGTACAACTATAGGGCAGTGGTTCCCAAAGTGGGCAGTGGGACTACCTATGGGGGTGGTAAGGGGGTGGCAGGAGCGCTGGAGGTGCTGGGATAATGGCATCAGGTTGGCAAATGACACTTCAAATTTTGGCCTCTGCATAGTGCTGAAATCTGGTGGAAATTGTCAGAACTTTTTTAGAAAATACACCAACAAAGCTCTAGTCAGATTAGTATACCAAGTTGTCAGAAACTGTTGTCACAACATGCGTTTGTCTCTTTGTCATTGCACAGAAATAGCAGAAATAGAAAATCAAAGAAGAAATGTTGACAATAGTTTGAAGTATCTGAAGTGTGGCTTTATATCTAATATAATGAAACAATGGATTGAACTTCCAGATGGATTTAACTTTTGAAGACGGCACATACAAGGCAGACAAAGAACTTAACTTGCTATTCAGTCACTTGACAAATTTCAAAAGCGGCCAACACTGTCAAGCATGTTCATAATACTTCCTGACAAAACAGCAATACATGCATCAGACAAAATTTCATTGTTAATTGCCAAATCTAGAAAGTCACATACAACTGGTGAAGAACTCATCCTTCCAGCAGATAATGAGATTCTGTGAACCATTTTGCATGTCACCACATGAAATATTTAAGAAGGTTCCTCTCAAAAACAAGCCAGTGCAAATATGCATAGATGCAATGACTGAAAATGTGTAACATACATCGTGTAGCATACTAACAACAACAGGATTCGATTACAGCTGAACAAGTCAACTTTGTCAGGCAATGAATCTTTGTTTCACACTTTTGCGCACTTTATAAGAGATGACAGTTTGACTCAAGGGTTATTTCCAAAGCGATTAAGAACATATACTAAAGGGAAGTCAATATTTCATACTACCGAGCAGTTCTTCAAAGACAAGGAAATTCTGCTTACTGAAAGTACACAAGTACTTGCTTGTGCAACTGATGAGCACCATCAGTAACAGGTTGCTACCATGGGTGAGTTTCTTACTTAAAAAAAGCAGTGCCAAGTTTCTTTACCATTCACTCATTGTCCAACATCTGGTTGCAAGAAACCTCAGTGATCACCTGCACAAGTCGTTACACACTGTAATTACTGCAGTGACTGAAATTTAGGCCCATGCTCTCAATCATCAACTATTCAGGAAGCTCTTTGTTAAGAATGATGAAGATTTTGGAAGTTTGCCATTTCATCCTGAAATTTGTTGGTTATTAAATGGCATCAGTGCGAGGAAAAGTTTTACAACCTTTTCCACACTATTGCTTTTAAAGACACAAATGCTTTGCTCAATGATGAACTCAAAGTGATCAGTCATGCCATTGCTTATTTATCAGAACTATTTGCAATGTTCAACAAAATGAATTCGCAGTTGCAAGGAAATGAGGTCAATCTTATTAAGATCAAATCTCTACATGCATTTCAAAGTTTTTAAAAGAATTTGCAGTTGTAAGGAAATGGGGTCAATCTTATTAAGGCCAAATCTGTTGTCCCTACATTTATTTCAGAGTTAACTCTAATCAAGCACAATATATGCCATTGCAAACAATACCAGTTTCTAACCTTGTCTGAACTAAAAGTAAAAGGTGATATATAAGATAAAGACCTGCAAACATTTTTGTGACCATTTGGATATGCTACATCAAGCAATTTAAGGATCATCAGATGAAAATTCTAGATTGGGTGATAAATCCATTTTCAGATATGAAGGCAGTGGGTGTAGTGGAGGATAAAATAATTGAGCTACAAAATGACATTGAGCTGAAGCCAAAGTTAAGAAAAATCATATCAAGAGTTTTGGGTACAGGAGGAAATTGGTTCCTGCACCATGGAAAGTAGTTAAGAAGTTCCTTGTTGCATTGTAAGAAATAGCCTACTTCTAAAACCAGGAGGTTGTATAATGGCCTGTACACTGTGATGGACTTTTCCTCCATAAATCTGTCCAATTTCCTTTAAAGGCATCATGTGGCAAGGGGTTCCACAGATTAATTACATGCTAGGTAATTACACATGTTTACTCAGAAGTAAGCCCCACTATGTCCAATGGGGCTTACTCTCAGTTAAGTGCACAGGACTGAATCCACTGTCATTTAGAAGTTAAAGCTTGAAATCTAACAAAAATTTGTTACACCTAATTTTGTTTCTGTTTTGCCCTCTGCTGTTTCATAATAACTGCTTACATGCAATAAAACAGTAAGAGCCAGAGAGCCAGTGAGGCAGTATTGCTGAAACAGTCAGACTTAATTTCTATTGGAGGGAAATACAAAACAAAAACTAATGTCTTAGCAGTTACAATGGGTACAATGTCACAAATTCACAAGGAAAGACTTTGATAACTGGGTGGGGGGCTTATTAAAAATGATCTTTGGAGTAGTACTAAGTGCACTATAATGCATTGTCAAAAACTATAAAAAGATTCATGTGCAGCAGGTCTCACTTGCAGTGTGCAGCATAGATTTTTTATTTATTTAGCATTCTTATGTTACCCATATGCTGCTTACCTCACTAGTTCTAAAAATGATGCGGTAGTTGTACTGAGATCCATTCTCTTTGATTTCTTCAGGTTTTTCTCTTCTGATGCTGACAGCCACAGGACCAAGGTTCTCGTCTGCTCCAAAGTAGTTCCAGTGTTCTTGTGCATAAAATGGGAGAGGGGGAGAGAAAGAAGAAAACCATTAATATCACATTTAAAAAATAAGAATTTTCCATCCCCATAATATATTAAATCTCCAGAACAGCTCACAGAAAATGATACTGTTCTACACCTGAACAACCCAACCATCCACGGGTGTATGGGCAGAAGTGAGATGCGAGTCAGAAGCAACTACCAAAATTACAATAACACAGGCCAACACACATTTTGCTTCCTTAAACTTTACACCAATTCTTGGGTATATTTGGGGTGTTGATACCAAAAAGGGCACCTGTTTTGCCCTATCACGTCTAGTTTTGGAGACATGGCATAGCCTCTTTAGTGAACGGTTCAAGCAGCTTCCTCATGAGGAAGCCTACACCATGGCTTCCTCATGAAGAAGCTACTTGAATCATTCACTGAAGAGGCTATACTATATCTCCAAAACTAGACAATTTCTATTTCTTTACTCAGCGTGTGGTTGGTCTGTGGAACTCCTTGCCACAGGACGTGGTGACAGCATCTTGCCTAGATGCCTTTAAAAGAGGATTGGACAAGTTTCTGGAGGAAAAATCCATTACGGGTTACAAGCCATGATGTGTATAAGCAACCTCCTGATTTTAGAAATGGGCTATGTCAGATGCAAGGGTGCAGAATGTAAAAGAAATGTAAGAAGAAATGAAAAGAATGAAAAGAAATGTAAGAAGGTGATATGGGAGGCCAAGCGAGACTATGAGGAACGCATGGCCAGCAACATTAAGGGGAACAATAAAAGCTTCTTCAAATACGTTAGAAGCAGGAAACCCGCCAGAGAAGCAGTTGGCCCTCTGGATGGTGAGGGAGGGAAAGGGGAGATAAAAGGAGACTTAGAGATGGCAGAGAAATTAAATGAGTTCTTTGCATCTGTCTTCACGGCAGAAGACCTCGGGCAGATACCGCTGCCCGAACGGCCCCTCCTGACTGAGGAGTTAAGTCAGATAGAGGTTAAAAGAGAAGATGTTTCAGACCTCATTGATAAATTAAAGATCAATAAGTCACCGGGCCCTGATGGCATCCACCCAAGGGTTATTAAGGAATTGAAGAATGAAGTTGCAGATCTCTTGACTAAGGTATGCAACTTGTCCCTCAAAACGGCCACGGTGCCAGAAGATTGGAGGATAGCAAATGTCACGCCTATTTTTAAAAAGGGAAAGAGGGGGGGACCCGGGAAACTATAGGCCGGTCAGCCTAACATCCATACCGGGTAAGATGGTGGAATGCCTCATCAAAGATAGGATCTCAAAACACATAGACGAACAGGCCTTGCTGAGGGAGAGTCAGCATGGCTTCTGTAAGGGTAAGTCTTGCCTCATGAACCTTATAGAATTCTTTGAAAAGGTCAACAGGCATGTGGATGCGGGAGAACCCGTGGACATTATATATCTGGACTTTCAGAAGGCGTTTGACACGGTCCCTCACCAAAGGCTACTGAAAAAACTCCACAGTCAGGGAATTAGAGGACAGGTCCTCTCGTGGATTGAGAACTGGTTGGAGGCCAGGAAGCAGAGAATGGGTGTCAATGGGCAATTTTCACAATGGAGAGAGGTGAAAAGCGGTGTGCCCCAAGGATCTGTCCTGGGACCGGTGCTTTTCAACCTCTTCATAAATGACCTGGAGACAGGGTTGAGCAGTGAAGTGGCTAAGTTTGCAGACGACACCAAACTTTTCCGAGTGGTAAAGACCAGAAGTGATTGTGAGGAGCTCCAGAAGGATCTCTCCAGACTGGCAGAATGGGCAGCAAAATGGCAGATGTGCTTCAATGTCAGTAAGTGTAAAGTCATGCACATTGGGCCAAAAAATCAAAACTTTAGATATAGGCTGATGGGTTCTGAGCTCTCTGTGACAGATCAGGAGAGAGATCTTGGGGTGGTGGTGGACAGGTCGATGAAAGTGTCGACCCCATGTGCGGCGGCAGTGAAGAAGGCCAATTCTATGCTTGGGATCATTAGGAAGGGTATTGAGAACAAAATGGCTAGTATTATAATGCCGTTGTACAAATCGATGGTAAGGCCACACCTGGAGTATTGTGTCCAGTTCTGGTCGCTGCATCTCAAAAAAGACATAGTGGAAATGGAAAAGGTGCAAAAGAGAGCGACTAAGATGATTACGGGGCTGGGGCACCTTCCTTATGAGGAAAGGCTACGGCGTTTGGGCCTCTTCAGCCTAGAAAAGAGACGCTTGAGGGGGGACATGATTGAGACATACAAAATTATGCAGGGGATGGACAGAGTGGATAGGGAGATGCTCTTTACACTTTCACATAATACCAGAACCAGGGGACATCCACTAAAATTGAGTGTTGGGCGGGTTAGGACAGACAAAAGAAAATATTTCTTTACTCAGCGCGTGGTCGGTCTGTGGAACTCCTTGCCACAGGATGTGGTGCTGGCGTCTAGCCTAGACGCCTTTAAAAGGGGATTGGATGAGTTTCTGGAGGAAAAATCCATTATGGGGTACAAGCCATGATGAGTATGCGCAACCTCCTGATTTTAGGAATGGGTTAAGTCAGAATGCCAGATGTAGGGGAGGGCACCAGGATGAGGTCTCTTGTTATCTGGTGTGCTCCCTGGGGCATTTGGTGGGCCGCTGTGAGATACAGGAAGCTGGACTAGATGGGCCTACGGCCTGATCCAGTGGGGCTGTTCTTATGTTCTTATGTTCTTATGTTCTTATGTTTCTGGAGGAAAAATCCATTATGGGGTACAAGCCATGATGTGTATGCGCAACCTCCTGGTTTTAGAAATGGGTTATGTCAGAATACCAGATGCAAGGGAGGGCACCAGGATGAGGTCTCTTGTTATCTGGTGTGCTCCCTGGGGCATTTGGTGGGCCGCTGTGAGATACAGGAAGCTGGACTAGATGGGCCTACGGCCTGATCCAGTGGGGCTGTTCTTATGTTCTTATGTTAGAATGCAGGTCTCGTTATCTGGTGCAGGTCTCTTGTTATCTGGTGTGCTCCTTGGGGCATTTGGTGGGCTGCTGTGAGATACAGGAAGCTGGACTAGATGGGCCTATGGCCTGATCCAGTGGGGCTGTTCTTATGACATGATAGGGCAAAACGGATGCCAATTTTGGAATCAGCATCCCAAATTCATATCAAACCACCATGAAGTTTGGGAAAAAGTTTTCTGACCCTCAATTTTGTAGGCCTGTGTAATCATATTGAAATTATGTAATTTCAACCAAAGCCACAACAGGTACTGCTGCTGGCTGAAACTATATCATTTAGTTCAGTGATGGCGAACCTATGACACAAATGTTAAAGGTGATACACCACAACATTTTGGGTGACACGTCAGCATTAATCAAAACCACTGAGTTTAACTTGTATTTCATTTTTTGTAATTACAGGTCAAGCCTACATATCTGCGGATTTTTGATCTAGGGGACACCCACTGAGCCACATTTGATCCAACCTGTAGCCTCTGGAGGCTCTTCTGAGGCTAACAGAGGCTGCCTACAACCTCCATGGGCCTCAGAACAGCTCCAGACGCGACATGACCAAGGCTCTGGTTGCGTTCAGAGCTCAGTGGACACAGAAATCCACGTGATTTGATATCACATTGAATTCTGTATCCACGAGGGGTCCAGGAACGGAACCACCCTCACAGATAACGAGGGTTCACCTATATTTGATGTTTATAATATATATCCCCACATATGATTGGACTGTACTTTTTTTAAAATAAATGAATATGTAAATAATTGTTCCTCTTTAGGGTTTGTGTGTGTGTGTGTGTGTGTGTGTGTGTGTGAGAGAGAGAGAGAGAGAGAGAGAGAGAGAGAGAGACAGACAGACATGCTAGCAGAGTCAAGTTAGGCATTTTCCAAATTGTTGACATACCAAGACCAAAAGGATCATCATTACTAAACTAGTTCATGTCTACTTCACTCCAAGATTTTCATGGAAGGATCTCATGCATGACAATAAACAAATTTTCAGGTATAGAAAACAACCATCCCACCTACTTTGGGCCTTATGGCAAGGTCCACTTTTACTATTTTTTCCAGCACTGTCAATCAAAAATATTGTTATCTAAAACTGATAAACTTCTTTATAAACGATGCACAGGTTGAGCCTCATTATTTGTGTGGTTTCCATTCCAAACACTCATGTGGACACACATATAGCAAATCAATTTAAAAAACAAAGTTTCTTTGCCCTGGTGATTTAAAAACAGCCTTGCTGACCTTTGTGATGTAAGATAAAAGTCATTAAGATGACAATCCATCAATCAGTCGTCCTCCAAGCACTTAGAAAGACGCTTCACTCAGCCCCTCCCTTCACCAATGCAAAGTGATCACCTTTCTTTCAGGTGCTCAGGGGGAAGGGAGGGGTTGCCTGGAGAGATAAGGATTGATGGGTTGTCAGCCAGCTGCCCTCTCTCTCTTTCTCATTAACAGGGCTATTGTTAAAGAACTGTTCAGTTTTTTAAACTGATTTTAAAGGGATGCATTTTTCCCCTTCTCCAGGGATCAGCACATTCCTTCTCATTTGCAGGGGACATTCATGTTGAGTCAAATCCCTGTATAAAAAATCCGTGTGTAAATAGGCTGGACCTGTAGAAGAAGAATGAGAACTGTGTATCAACTTATTCCATTGTTTAGGATTATTATTATTAACTTTATTTTTACCCCGCCTTTCTCCCCGAAGGGACTCAAGGCGGCTTACAAACTAGGTTAAAACAAATTAAAAAACATAATTTAAAAACAGATAAAAACATAACATATCATAAAAACAGTAGTCAGATAAGGAAAAAAAATAACCAGGTAAAAGAGCTTTAAAAGATTTTTAGAAGGGGAATTTTTCTTTTCCTGTTCTTTAAAATGTACTGTGAAATGTAGGGTCACGGCATAAGTGGTCAATGTCAGTGAGAATTGGCTGACACTTTCACACCACTGATGACTTTGCCCAGCACCCTCCCCCAGACAGTGGGATATGGGAACATATCCCAGAAAACCTTGCAACATTGTTGGTCTCTAAGGAAGGTTTCAATTGGCCAATAGGGGAGAGGATAAGGAGAAGCCACCATACAAGTCTCTTGGCCTTCAGGGGCTTGGATGGTAACTTCTCTTTCCTTGTCCTTGCTGATCAATGCAGGATGAGGGTCTGATAAGGCAGTAGGTACTTTTCCTCCTATGAGGGTGGAAGGTTGAGGATCCAAAACCTAATTCTCTCCTATTCTCTGCAAAATGTTGTGGGGGGAGCAACGCAGAGCCTTTGCCGCAAGGCCCCCCACAATTTGGTACCACCACTGGTAAAATGCTATAACCATATGGACATTTCCACAAGCCATGTTAACAACAGTTTCTTTTATTATACACTATGTGTACATACATACACCTTTGTACATACCAGTTCCATCCCAGAGTTCTGTACTAAAGTCAGAACGTAGGTAGGTCAAAACAGCCAACTCTTGCCAGCCCAGCACTATCATGCCTGTGCAAAAGCACAACAAAGGGCATACTGTGCTTGCAAAAAAGCATGACGCAGCCAATCATGATGCTGACATACACAGCTTGGGGGAGTCAGTGTAAACATAAAAGTAAGCCATTCCTTTCCCAAATTTATATATTTATGGCACTTTTATCCCGTCTTTAAGAACATAAGAATATAAGAAGAGCCCTGCTGGATCAGGCCAAAGTCCCATCTAGTCCAGCTTCCTGTATCTCACAGTGGCCCACCAAATGCCCCAGGAAGCACACAAGCCAGCAGACACAAACTGCGTCCCGGTGCCCTCCCCTGCATCTGGCAATCAGATGCCTTTCTCCCCAAGGGGACTCGAGGTGGCTTACAAAAGAGCAGGTACAAAAAGGTAAAAACGCAGTTAAAACAATTGTACTCTGTCCTAAAAATCCATAAAACCTGAAAATTGTTTTATAGTGGTTTTAATGTTTTAAACTGATGAGCAACAGCAACACCTAAAAACGACAATCCTGTAAAAGCCAGATATTAATTTAAAAGGCCAAGACTCAGAAGGCTTGCCTGAATAAAAGAAGTCTTCAGGCCGCACCGGAAGGTCTGCAAGGACAGAGCAGTTCGTAGCTCAAGAGGGAGGGAATTCCAAAGAGTTGGTGCCACTACTGAAAATGCCCTATTCTTGCCACTGCCCCCCGCAATTTCCTACGCCAATGTTTCTCAAACCGTGAGTTGGGACCCACTAGTCGGTCGCAAGCCGATTTCAGGTGGGTTCACATTCATTTCAATATTTTATTTTTAATATATTAGACTTGATGCTGTCATGGTATGTGACTGCATTTGGGGATATATTACAGATCTGTACTTTTAACAGGCTACTATATAAATGCTCTTAACCGTGATATCAATGGGACTTACTCCTGGGTAACTGTGGGTAGGAATGTGGGTAGGTAACAGCCTAGGAATGTTAAAAAAATGTACCTGCTTGCTGACATCACTTCCAGTCATGACAGCACTTCCGGTGGGTCCTGACAGATTCTCATTGTAAAAAGTGGGCCCCGATGCTAAATGTGTGAGAATCACTGCCTTAAGCAGTGGCACTTGTAAAAGGGCCTTCTCTGATGACTTGAGAAGGCGAGTCGCATTGTATGAAAATAGTTGGTCCCTCAAATATCCTGGCCCTGAATTGTAGAGTGCTTTAAAGGTCAAGACTAGCATCTTGAATTGGGCTCAGAAACAAATGGTTAGCCAGTGTAGCCACTGGAGAAGCAGCCAAATAGAGTTGCATTCTGCACTAATTGCAGTTTCCAAACCGTCTTTAAGAGCAGCCCCACGTAGAGTGCATTACAATAGTCTAGTCTTGATGCTCAAGACTACACTACAAAAATGCTCGAGTACTATCAAATAATGCTCAACTCTTTGCAGCATCTTTTCCTCAGCTTATCCCTTCTGGTTTGAGCTTTACCTCATACAAGGTGGAAAGCTTAGTCTAAACACTAAGTCTAAAAGTCAACTTGTAAGAAAACTCCTCTTTCTTCCCTAAAATAACAGTTCTCTACATACGCTGAAGCTGACTTAGGAAGCAGCCTGTCACAGTCTCCATTCTGACTAGAGCTCTAGGTCACATATCACATACAGACTTCCTCTTTCAGATGTACAGTGGACTCTTATGACTACCTGGTATCAACAGAGAACAATAGCCTTGACTGAAACCCAACTCACACTTAAAAACCATTTGATCAGAGCGTGGAGAGGAGGAGCTAGACTTTTATCCCCAAAAAGGGGATAAAAGAGTGCTGCCCACTACGGTTGAGAGAGCCAGAGCACGATGGAACAAGGTCCAGAGAGAATAAGATACAAACTGGGCTTTGAAAGATGCCAGCCAAGCCAAGATGCAAGCCATGAGGTTATCTAGTTAGTAAAAAAGTTAACTCCTAGGGAAATCTTTCCCTCCGGCTTCAGGAGGATGCTATAAGTCAAGGAACGCTTACTCTATTTTTACTTTATTTTGGAACTTTGCCTCTTAATCCAAACTATTGAATTTGATTAACCATCCACTTTTTATCTTGTTCCATTTTATTCCCAATAAAACTATTCTTTTGATTAAAACCAACTTGCTTAGTGATTTAACCTATATAGAACAATTGACCTCCTGCTCCGACATCTTGCATGATAGTGAGAGGTAGCTTAACTATGTGTGATTTTTGGGTATGTGTGGATAAGAGAGGGAAATAAGTGAAGCAAGAAGGTTGGTCAAAATGATTCCCAAAATTCTCCCTTAGATAACTCAGTGTGAAGGCTGTAGGTTGGCAGACACACCCCCAAGCTTAGTGAAGGAGTGGAAATGTGACCCTGGAAACATGACCCTTACCCTGCATTTCTGGTGGCAGTGGAAATCTACCCCATATGTACCATCTGGGCATGACTGTACATCTGGTTTTGACGTGATTCCCAGGGTGGGGTGAAGCATCAGATTTCCTGGAGGGAACCTGGTATATCTCAACAGAACCTGAGACAAATAGCAAAGTACTGTGGTACAGTATATGACTGCTCACCTTTCTGATAGAAGAATTTCCGAAAATAGTATGCGCCAAGATCTACATGTTCAACTATGTATCTTTTCACTCTGTCCAAGTGTAATACCAGATTTTCCTTGGGTACTTCAAGTACAGCCACTCCTGCATTTGTGCAATGTGAGCTTAGAGTAGATTCAAAAGAGGCACTTTCACAGCCACTGAAGGATCCAGAGTTTGATTTGGAAAGGCTGATCTTTCTTTCTCCTTCTCCACCAATCTCATTACGAAAATAAGGACAACTCATCACAAGATCATTGCTTTTATCATCTCCTTGGTCCATACCGAGACTTCCCTTGGAATTCAAGTCTTCAGTACTGCCCATGGGGGAATTAAAACTTGCAGAATGGGACAATGGCCCTGAAACTAAGGATGCCGCTGCTGCAGCAGATGCGCCAGTCGTTGTATTCCTTCGTTTAATAACGTTGTGCCGGTTGACTGCCACTTCATTTAAATCAAATAGTATACTCTGAACATCATAATGGGCAAAACACTTTGGGCAAGTCCAAGGTCTGACACTGTCTTCAGATCTGCTGTCCTCAAGGTCTGAAGACTTCCCGAGATCCCCTTCACCTTTGGCATTACGCAGCTTTCGAAAAATGGAAGAATCTCCCGTCTCCGATTTTGAACGCCTCTTCAGTGGTTTCTCCCTTTCCTTAAATAGTCGGAGGTTCTCCCTCTGAGTAATGGGCCCATCTATTACATCCAAAGAAAACCCTGAACCCTTACTTCCACTAGCGATGAGGAGTTCACCAAACTTGCTGGTGGCCTGAACTCTCTGATCAGACTTTTCATCTTTATAACCTTTCAATAAATCAAAAAAACTATCCCCTGATGTACCCTGCTTATCTATTGATGAGGTGCTGCCATATTCTCTGTGCAGTGCTGGTCCAGATTTATAACTGGGTGAGATACATTCATCATAGCTATCCACATCAAGTTCACTTAAGGTAATGTCACTATTACTACGCTGTCTGATTCTGCGAAGAGCTTTCCTTGGGGAGCTGTGATAGCCATCAGGTGTGAGAAACCTAGAATCTAGGTGCTCAGATTGTCTTGTTTTGTTTTTAAGTGTGTTTTGGATACTCTTTAGCATGACAGAGTCACTGGTGTTTAAGTTAATGGAGCTCCCCTGACTCCCAGGACTACTTTTTGAAGACATGCTATCAAGGCAGCTTGATGTATCCATATCTTGGCTTGATCTGCTGTTTTCTTTGACATTTTCCTTTCTTGGAGGCCAGTCAGCAATCCTTGCCCTAACTCCCATTTTAGGTACTCCAGGAGTAGAGGTAAGGTGATGAGACCCATCATTTCGTGGAGGGCCTACCGGAGCCATCACTGAAGATCCCAAGCTGCCATTCTGTGACCTAAAGCGTCTCATGTAAAAGTCATCTGAATGCACTTTAGGAGTGCCATCTGATATGCCAGTGGCAACAGCCCTTTCAGTCTGGGACCGCTTCAAGCTGGTCATCATTAGAAAGTATGTTTAGTGTTAGTAAGCTCCAAAAGAACTCACAATCATCTCTGCCTTTTAAACATATAACTCTCTTCTGGAGAAGATTCTCCAGAAAATACAGAGGTTGCATGAGATCCCAGTTGCAATCATTTAATGCAGCAGTTAAAAAAATATAGAAGTTCAACTCTCGTTTAATCACTTCTGAGTTTGTAGATGCTTAATTCCTCCATTTTAGCAAGCCCTCATCTTTTCACTCTTCCAAAACATCTTGGCATTGCTCAGAGTACCAAAATTTCAATTGTTGAAACCTAGAGAAAGAAAGAAAGACTAAGTGAATGTTCTATACACTTATTTGCATTTACGGAGACAATTTCTATCTATTTTCTTGCTTTAAACATATAGGAAGAAAGAAAGACAAAGTGAATGTTCTATATACATATTTACATTAATGTAGACAATTTCTATCTATTTTCCTGTAAGCAAAGCCATGGAAACAAGGGAACCAACATATTTTGTTGCTTTAACCACAGATGATGCAAGTTACTTTTCTATCAATAAAACAGACATTCATTGAGATCAACACCTGCAGAAATAGTACCCTCACCTAAACCAGCAAAATATTGCTGAACAACATGCTGCTCAATTAGGAAACAGCATTTGAGATTTCTTATGCAAATAAACTTTTGACAACACATATAGTTGAAGACCAGATGTAATTCTGAGCTTCTTCCTGCAGTGGGAGACTGGAAAGAAGACTGAGAAACCAGGCTACTGCTATTCCCTTAAATATGTCCAAGGTATGCACTTATTATTTATGAAATGCTGTTCTACTCAAGATGCCCAACAAAACAAATACAACATCACTCCAAAGCAGCAGTAATACAAAAACATACAATTATCAATTCTCACAGGAAGCTCTCTCAAACACAGAAATATCACAAATATGATAAAAGGAGTATAAAGATGTTGCAAGATGGGCTTCTCTGGACAGGGAGTTCCAAAGAACTCATGCTACAAGTCCAACAATCTCAACTCTCAATACTGAGTCAATCCAGTTGGGCCTTGACAAAAGTTAACCTTACTGTTCTAGAGTGCTGTTACAACCTGTGGCATCAGTTAATTTTCTTCACTGTCATCTGCTCACTTGCCTGGAGAACCAACAGGCAGGCAAATGATAGTGAAAAGCAACAGCAGGGGGTCAGGAGTTGCTGATGGGCACTTCTGGGAAGCTGAACCCTCAAGTTGCTGCCTTGGAAAGCAATCTGCCAATTTCAAATATGTACAGTCAATTCTATATCCATGTCACATTCCTGGCCAGGGCCACTACTTGGGTGCTGGCTAATGAGGGGTGGGGACATTATAGGGAAATGTTTTCCCAACAGCAAAAGTGCCCTGCTCTGACAGCGTAAAATCCCCAAGAAAGACACTCCTGCTCAAAAAGTGAGAACGATTAGATCTAGAAAATCCTTAGAGAAACCAGAGTAGGGTTTTTCTAAGGGCACAAAGAGATGGACAACATTCAGGGTAAGAAAAAAAAAAAGATGAAGATAGGGTGAATCCCACATGTTCATATTTACATTACTAATATTAAAGCTGCTTAGAAAAGCAGACTGCAAAAAGCAAGTGAAAACAAGTATTTCTACTATATTTTTACCTGAAGTTCCACAAGAAAAAGGAGCATGTGAAAAACAAAAAGTCAGTCCTTGTAACATTTATGAATATCATGTAACCTTGACCTCATACATGAATGAATATTTTCTACACTCATGAATTTTTGCGCATCAAAATAATAAATGTTTCACCATGACAAATAAAGCACCTTTTCGGTTTTAATGTTAGAAGGTTACAGAGACAAAAGACTCTTCCCACACCATACTAGTGCTTAACTGATTACAACGTGCTATGCTGTTCTCTAAAGAATCTAGCCCCCACCCCACACATACACCTCCACAAATGTACCCTGGCGGGGAACAGACAAAGGCAAGGGCATGTCAGCATAAAATTCTGCACTGCTGTATACATCCTTTAACACAAAGAAGAGGATCCTATTCAAAGACTAAACCAATTACACAAAATGTGGCCTTTAAATACTTGCCAAGTCTATGCATGTAAGGATGCTGCTGAACCAGCACCACATTGACAGAGCAGCATTGTGTACAAATCAAGGCTTCTGACAGTACTAGGGAAACCAGCACTTTCTGCAGTCTCTTCTCAAAAGTAACAAGAGCTTGCTTCCACAGTAATTAAACATCCAGCCAGAACATTTTCTGCCTAAAACCACCAGCAAATTCCAATCTTACTTGCAATAAACAGTGCACAGACACACACAAGAAAAGCTGTTCTATACATATGCATCCTGGAGCCTTTGTGTATTTAAGCAACACCTTTTGCTTGCAATGTTCACATGCTTTCTTGGTAATTTTTTATTATCCATAATTACAATAAAGCAGTGCTTACATTTTTAAACAACAATTGCAGTGACAGACTGCCCCATTTCCTTCAGCAACACAATGGCTAAATTATGAATTAACAAGCAAGCCACTCTAAATAACTCATGTTTACAATGGCCCTTCATGCACTAATTTACACTGAGCTTACACAACAGACAAGAAAGTTCCATTCCACTCTCTGTTTCAGAAAAGCCATTGTCTTTAGATTTAGAAAATATAAAACAGACATAGAAAAATGCTGCTGTACACAACTGTCTGTAAGCAAAGAACTGGAGAGCTACTGAAATTTCAAAAGTAAAAGAACAGGAAAATAAACTATATGAAAATGCAATTTTAGATAATTTATCAGCATATACTCATATGAGGGATGGGAGACTACATAGAGTCCTTTTTTGAGAAAAGGAAATTTATTACTAGAAGAAATAGAGAAATGAACGTATTGTGACTATGTTTGAAAAGCTGTAAAAGTGAATGAATGAAGAAACAAATATAGTATCAGTTGACATTAAAAAAAATAAAAGAGCAAGCTATGAATACTTATTTATATTTATAGGGGCAGATCAACTATATCTATAGGGGCAGATCAACTATATATATATATTATAGGGGCAGATATATATTTATAAGGGGCAGATCAACTTAGGCACATTCCCAAGAGCCTACCTCACTGGCAGCCAATGGGGTTCTCTCAGGGGCTCTCTAAGGAAATTGAAAACAACCCCTATGGGCCTCTGGAGAGAGAATGACATGGCCCAAACACATCCTCCTCCTTTCCCTTAGCCAGTAACTCCCAGGTGGTGATCTTGCTGTGTGAGAGCACTGCAGGGCAGGAAGGAGATGCAAAAAGAAACTGGCCCTGTCCACCCATTTATCTGTCTGCAGGGAGCTGGCTAGATGATGGGCTCCCAGGTAAACGGGGGGGGGGGGCAGGCAGAGTTGGGGGTGAGAAAAGGTGAGTGTGGCATACTGCAAGGGGAGGGAAGAGGAAAATTGAGTGGGAAAGGGCAAGCTGGGGGGAACAACAGGGGAAGGGAATGAGGTGAGAGTCAAACAGGGTGGGGAAGAATGTCACGCATAAGGAGGCTCAGAACTGTACAGTGCACCAAAGTCCAGCAGAGCCTGGAGCCAACCCTGATATATAAATTCCTAAATAGGGCTAACAGATCCTCAGAAATATTTAAAAATTATACAGATAGACAACTGCTGCTTTCTTACTTACAACTGCTCTAAAGTCATCTGTGATCTTTCTAAACAAGAAAGATCACAAAGCAAGAAAGGTTTTGAAAACTGAATGCCACCTTTAAAGAAATTTAATGACTTCCACCAATCCACTCCTAAAGACAATTGCCTTGGGCTCTTAAATATTGGAGTGGAAAACAGGGAGAGAAACAACCAAGACAGACAATGCGATATCTCAGCAGGGAGCCAAGTTTTATAAATAAAGTACTATACTAGATTTTCTAAAATTAAAGACACAAATAGGAAGGATACCATCATAATTTTGCCTGCTTGACGTGCTGAAATTTTGCTTGTATACATTTCTGTCCTTCCTCCAAAGAGCTCAGGGCAGCAGATTACTCTTCCCCACCTCACTGTACCCTTAAAAAAGAACTCCCTTGTATTAGAGACAGTGACTGGCCCAAGATCAGACATGGCAGAGTGAAGATTTGAATCTGCATCTTCTCAGTCCTAGCGTACGTATTAAAGTTTTGACGTTATTTACAAATATTTTTAAAAGCACAATGATAATGGTGGACCCCGTCTGCGGAACATTTGGTAGCCATGATTCCAAATTCTGGCAGAAAGACACCAAGAAGGATAAATAAATAATACAAATTGATATTACTGTGTCCCATCTAGGGCAGCACACATGCAGATATCTCATTTTATCCTTGCAAGCAGATGGGTAGATTAAGCCGAGGGACCGCAACTTCCCCAAGTCCATTCAACAAGCTTCACATCTGAGCCAGCACTTAAACCCAGGCTTTATTCAAGCCCAAGTCCAATACTCTATTGACTGCAACATGCTGGGTCTCAGCCCCATAACACTTCTATCCCATTCAAGCATCCAACATTCATTCACAAATCAGATCTGGGCAACTATACAAGCCTTAACATTTCCAATTGTTTGGAAATATTGGTTGGTGAACTAGAACAGTAGGAAATTCAGGAATGCTATGCGTGGTTTCCACACAAAAATGTGATGATGTAAACCTAGCGTAAAAGAGGAATTTGGAGTGGATGTGCAATGCCTCCTACTCACCTGTTTTATGGACTCATTGTATCTTCCACACTCTCATTGGCTAGGCTGAGTGGAAGGCAGCTGAAAATGCCAAAGTAAGGGTAAGATCTTCTCACTTTCCTGAAGAATTATCAAATGCCCAGTCCACCAACCAGACAGGTTAAAGTGCTGGGGAGTGTCTCATTTGGTGAGTGACAAGATTACCAGATGTCAATTAAACCAAAAAATCACCAAGAATCACTCACTGCCTGGTACCCAATTCTTATCTGCTGCCCCCAACACAATCTCAAAGGCCAGCCATTCACTTCCATTAAGGAAACATCACCGAGGCATTCAGAGCAATTAAGCCATAATCTAACACAGTATCCAACTTGTCAAGAGCTGGGACCCAATTCAACCTCACCTGCAACACTAGATCAACCATCCCATACACCTACTGGAAAGTAACAGGGTCAAATGAGCTGGCCAGCCAACCAGCAACGGAGCTGGGCAAGTGAGTTGCTATGCTGCTTTCCCTCTTCTTTCCTGACCAGTGGTGGCCAATCAGCATGCAGTTTAACAACTGAACCAGTTACTTGGGGTGGGAGGGAGGAGCCTCTCCCTCTCTGGAGGTCTACCAGAAGAGGCTGTCTGGGATGCTCTACCTCTGGATTTCCTGCATCAGGTCTGTGAAGTTTCTCCTTACTGGCCCGCAATTATTCAGGCAGAATTTTCTGCCTTCACCCTTAGTCTTCTTCAGTTACCATACGGTGTCGCACTCTGATCACTGCCTTTCAGGGAGAAGGTCCTACTAAAGACTTTTGAGGCAACAGATTGGAGTAAAATGGAACGGGACCATAATGCTGGGTGGGCAGGAGACATCCTGCTATGGATATTTGCTTCATAATTGTCAGTCTTACTCATTAATTATGGTCAGTAATGGAAAATATTCACATCTGTTCCCAGCCTGCATTTTATATATATCACAAACAATTTGATTTAGATTCAAACTCAAAATCCTCACAAGCAAACTGCCTGCAGCCCATGTGTAGGCGTATGCCTGTTTCTCTGCATCAACAGCTTTAATCAGCCTTCCACACTATTTTTTTTAAATTACAGTTCATTATATAAAATCACGTGGATAACAGTTCTGTATAAGTCTAGTTGATAACTCTTACTAGAAAGTCACAAGTTCTACCAGTCTAATTGGCCACACAAACCTTGATTATTTGTGTCCTAAAAGAAAAAGAACATCTGTAAAAGATTTCCTTGTCTGGACAACCTGATTGAAACTCTCACCTGGCAGAAGACCAGAAGAGTGGTTACTGAACAAGCAAACACTATGGGCATATTCAAAGCCTGGCGTGGGCTTTTCTTTATTACTCTTATGTGACATCCAATCAACAGGAGTTCTAAAGTATATTTTAAAAGGAGGCAAAAAATGGGGAGGAAGTCTTTCTGGAAATGGGAATTTTACGTGAGAGTTGGGAAGGGAAAAGAGGGGACAAGCATGAGAGTGCCAGCCGTTTTGTTGTGGGGGCATATGGAGCTGGCTGCTGCTTGTTGGTGAGGAATTAGGGGGTGAGATTGGGCCTTTTCTTGCTTCCCCCTTTCTTCTTTCTCCTCTTTGATGCGCATACTTGTGCTGATCACATGATACAGAGTGGGTAGGGTTTGTTGCCCAAGTCCTTGACACTAGCTGATCAGCTTGGGGGAGGAGCCACAATCCTCAAGTAGGGGGAATTCATTCTAACTCATGGCCAGCTATCTTTGGTGTTACACCTACAGATTGTGAGATTGCAAATGGAGCTCACAAACAGGGAAAATTAACAGAAAACAAGGGCGCTCCACATGGGAGTTTAGAAAGGAAGTCCAAAGATCACCACTGGAGTATCTGCAGCTTCAAGCAACATGGAGAACAAGAGAAACACAGCAGAGACCTATACCTGTTTCAAATGCAAGCTTCTCTCCCTGCTGGAACAGGAGATTGGGTTTGAGGCATGCATTTCCACATAAAGACTCACTACGGTGGATGAAGAGTTCCTGGACAAAACAGAAGGAACTCTCCAAGAAGGAAGGGGTGCCTGTCGAAGGCGAAGAAAACACAGCAGAAGGTGTAGACACATGGAAACACATGACAGAATGGAACAGAAGAATCAGGAGGCATTTATGTGCCACTAGAGCCAAACAACTAATACAAAGCAAGCACTGGGGAGGATGATTTGTGCCCACCTGGACAAGAACTGCCACCCCAAACTTCAGAGACCAGAGAGGAGGATTGTCAGTTACCAAAGGAGAAGACAATGTGTGGTTGTGATAGGTGACTCCCTATTGAGAGGGGCATAGTGTGCACGCCAGACATGTCACCTTGGAAAGTGTGCCACCTTCCTGGTGCATATGTCTGGGATATGATAGAGGTTGCCAAGACTCAAATCTGGTGCCAGTTATCCCTTTCTGCTGTTCCATGTAGAAACAAACAGTGCTCCCTGAAGTAGCCTTGGAAGGATCTCAAGACATTACGAGATTCAGGAAAGAGAAGAGAAGTAGTGAGGGGCACAAGTGGTGTTTCCATCAATCCTTCCTGTTGAAAATCAAGGCATAATAAGGGAAAGCAGAATCCTGATAGTGAACAGCTGGTTACAAATATGAAGTCATTAAGAACACTTTGATTTCTTGAACCACAGCCTACACTATGAAAGACTCCTGACAAGAGATGGACTGTACATCACGACTGGGAGAAACTTGTTTGGCAAGAACCTAAACAAAATGTTCATTTAAACTAAATATATAGGGGCTGGGGGAAATCAACAAAGAACCAAAAATAAAGACAGGCAATGAAGACAAGAAGACAGGGGACAAAGAAAGAAACAGAGGAGGTGAACAGAGACTTGCAAGAACAAAGCTGTCTTTCTCCAAATCTCTAGGCAAGGAGAGAAGTCTGCTTCTCTCCCACTGGAGAGAGGATCTGGTAAGAAGGCTGTTTCCTCCTACCTGCATGAAAGCTTGGGCTACCGACTACTGTTTCTTGCCTTAGCCATACCACTGCACGTTTGAACGAATTCCTTTTTTTCTGAAATCCTCTACAGGACTTGCAAAGAATCATGGGATTGTTATATGGGATGCTAATATCTGTGGTCCCCTGCATTGTACTAGAAGCATCCTAACTGATATGGAAACAGTGGCTTATGACAACATCCATAAACATTCAACCACTCCACTGTGCCTAGGTAGCTGAACTCCCTGAATAAAGTTCAGTAGGATCTCAAAACACATAGATGAACAGGCCTTGCTGAGGGAGAGTCAGCATGGCTTCTGTAAGGGTAAGTCTTGCCTCATGAACCTTATAGAATTCTTTGAAAAGGTCAACAGGCATGTGGATGTGGGAGAACCCGTGGACATTATATATCTGGACTTTCAGAAAGCGTTTGACATGGTCCGTCACCAAAGACTACTGAAAAAACTCCACAGTCAGGGAATTAGAGGACAGGTCCTCTCATGGATTGAGAACTGGTTGGAGGCCAGGAAGCAGAGAGTGGGTATCAATGGGCAATTTTCACAATGGAGAGAGGTGAAAAGCGGTGTGCCCCAAGGATCTGTCCTGGGACCGGCGCTTTTCAACCTCTTCATAAATGACCTGGAGACAGGGTTGAGCAGTGAAGTGGCTAAGTTTGCAGATGACACCAAACTTTTCCGAGTGGTGAAGACCAGAAGTGATTGTAAGGAGCTCCAGAAGGATCTCTCCAGACTGGCAGAATGGGCAGCAAAATGGCAGATGTGCTTCAATGTCAGTAAGTGTAAAGTCATGCACATTGGGCCAAAAAATCAAAACTTTAGATATAGGCTGATGGGTTCTGAGCTGTCTGTGACAGATCAGGAGAGAGATCTTGGGGTGGTGGTGGACAGGTCGATGAAAGTGTCGACCCAATGTGCGGCGGCAGTGAAGAAGGCCAATTCTATGCTTGGGATCATTAGGAAGGGTATTGAGAACAAAACGGCTAATATTATAATGCCGTTGTACAAATCTGTGGTAAGGCCACACCTGGAGTATTGTGTCCAGTTCTGGTCACCACATCTCAAAAAAGACATAGTGGAAATGGAAAAGGTGCAAAAGAGAGCGAGTAAGATGATTACGGGGCTGGGGCACCTTCCTTATGAGGAAAGGCTACGGCGTTTGGGCCTCTTCAGCCTAGAAAAGAGACGCCTGAGGGGAGACATGATTGAGACATACAAAATTATGCAGGGGATGGACAGACTGGATAGGGAGATGCTCTTTACACTCTCACATAATACCAGAACCAGGGGACATCCACTAAAATTGAGTGTTGGGAGGGGTAGGACAGACAAAAGAAAATATTTCTTTACTCAGCGTGTGGTCAGTCTGTGGAACTCCTTGCCACATGATGTGGTGCTGGCGTCTAGCCTAGACGCCTTTAAAAGGGGATTGGACAAGTTTCTGGAGGAAAAATCCATTATGGGGTACAAGCCATGATGTGTATACGCAACCTCCTGATTTTAGAAATGGGTTATGTCAGAATGCCAGATGCAAGGGAGGGCACCAGGATGAGGTCTCTTGTTATCTGGTGTGCTCCCTGGGGCATTTGGTGGGCCGCTGTGAGATACAGGAAGCTGGACTAGATGGGCCTATGGCCTGAGCCAGTGGGGCTGTTCTTATGTTCTTATAAGATAATAAGAATCTAATAGAACTAATAAGTTCTAGCAGTTTTAGTGAATTAAAGACAGAAGTTGCTTGCTTGAGATACTAAAAGCAATGAAATGGAAATTCAACCAATAGTTTTAAACTGCTTCTGTCAGCTGTTTCCAATGCAGTAAGGATTCCATAACACACGGCAGACTAAAAAAATCCAGTCGTGCTAAGAAATGGCCATTAACATTGATTGATGCAATGCCCTAATGCTTTTAGTAGTAGATAAGGCAAGCATAAAACTGCAGAGATGCACAAAAACTATCTGATTCATTTGTAAGCTCCACATTGCTTTACAATGTGAAGGTTCGCTCTTCATTTTCAGATTCTAGATTCTGACAGTAAATCACATCAACTGTGTGATGACTTCCCAGGAAAAAAGTAAATTATGTTTTTACACAAAAATAAATTTAAATTATATGTTTAATCCACAGAGGATATCTATTATAAACAGAGTAATAAACATGGGTAGATCTCACTCAAAAAGTTCTTTCAAATTGCCACAGATACTTTTAATTAACATGGAAAATGAAAGACAGCACTAATGTGAAAAGGCATTTGCAAGCAGAAAGAAAAATTAGTCAGCTGAGCGAGTTTTGCAAAGCACAAAGCATGCTAGTCAATTGCCTGACTGAACAGCACTGACTGACTTGACCAATTAGTATCTCACGGCTAATATTTAAAGGAGCTAAGAACACCTCTGCACAGGTGGCAAAGCCTAGTTTTCTAATTGCCCATGATTACACATTGCAAAGAAAAGGCAGTAATGGGGAGTCACAGGCCTTGCAAAAGTCCTGGCACCCCCTCTCTGAACTATGC
This sequence comes from Tiliqua scincoides, assembly GCF_035046505.1. Lineage (NCBI taxonomy): Eukaryota > Metazoa > Chordata > Lepidosauria > Squamata > Scincidae > Tiliqua > Tiliqua scincoides. The sequence continues at coordinate 18,642,048 of NC_089821.1, forward strand.
TCACAGCTGTAAAACTGGTGAGCATCTTTCAAACCAAACTGAGATCAGAGATTCCTCTCAGTGTATCTGAGTGACTTATCATGTCACAAAGGCAAATAACGGAAGTCTTTACTGAAAGATAATTTATCTCAGTTGCACATAATCCCTGCTAACTGGGCAAAGAGGCACTCATATTTTGCAAGAGAAGAGCAACTCTAACTTTTCACCCCAGCATGGTGACTTTTCCAGTGGGTGTTAATGGTATCTTTTTTTAGACTGTGTGTCCTTTGGGAACAGGGAATTATGTACTTATTTAGATATGAAAACCAGTTTATAAACTGCTCTCTGATGAAATTAGGTTATAAATATTCTTAACAATAATGAACAACAACAATGCCATTAACTAGCCTAGCTGCAACAAAACAGAACAGCTCCTCCAAGCAGACGGACTGACACTTGGCTCTCAGAAACCAAATATTATGTGTCCAAGTGGTGACATCCCTAAGGATGAATTCATTCATTCATTCCTTTCCAATGCTAGAGCAAATGCTCTAACAATTTAAGAACTAAAATATATAAAACAAATAAAATCATAATGGCAACAACAAACTGGAGGAGGGCAATTATTTATAACCAAAGCATTGCTATAGAGACACGGGACAATGCAAGATGGAACAAAAACATTTTCAGCCATCGCCAGAAGACCATGAGGTACATGACAGGTACTCTTGGGAGAGCAGCCAAGTAAGAAGATCATCATTAAGATCCTTCAAACCTCTTAGCCTAGAGAAAACAGTAGTTCTCCCCACAAGAACCTTCTGCTGTTTATATCACTATATTTTGACCCAGAATGCAAACTAATAGAGTTTGAAACATAAGCTTTGCAGACTTAGATTCCTAATTGCTTGCTGGCAAGCTGTGTCTGTGCTAAGAGAAACACACTGGAAGAAGTACATGGGAAGCGGCAGAGAAAAGGTGGAAGCGCAAACCTTAGGAAAAGCAAGTTGATCACATTTTTGATAAAGGTGTACCCCAACAGGCCTTCAATCTCTAACACTCTAGATCAGTGTTTCTTAAACTGGGGTCGGGACCCACTGGGTGGGTCACAAGCCAATTTCAGATGGGTCCCCATTAATTTCAATATTTTATTTTTAATATATTAATTAGACTTGATGCTACTCTGGCATGTGACTGCATTCGGGGAAATGTTACAGATCTGTACTTTTAACAGGCTACTATGTATGTGCTTTAACAATGACAGTCAATGAGACTTCTGGGCAAGTGTGGATAGGACTGCAGTCTTTGGAATGTTTGGGGAATATTTTTAAACAGATCAGCAACAACTTGGAAGGGTTGGAAGTGTTCTTTAACTAAATTCTCTAACTAATTGTAAACTTTTAATTTACTTAATTTGATTTTGTCATATAGGGGTGCTAAAAATTTTCCTGCTTTATGATGCCACTTCAAGCCATGACATCACTTCCATGTTAATTACATCACTTTCAACAGGTTCCAACAGATTATCATTCTAAAAAGTGGGTTCCAGTGCTAAAAAGTTTGAGAATCACTGCTCTAGATGCTTATATAGGTCATATGTCCCTTTTCAAAATTAGTCATCCCAATTCCACTCAGGGATTATTCTTACATGCATAAAAATAAAAAGCAGCTTGAAGTGCAATAACAAGGTATATCAGGTGGCCTTCAGGGAAACATAAAGTATAAGATCTGAAGGTGGGGAAGGAAGAATAAATTCTCCAAAACAATAAAAAATGACAGAGCAGCAGAGGAAGTGTACACCTTCATACTACTATCTTTGCAATGAAAAATGAATACGTACTTCCTGGCTGGTATGAGTTGAAGGAGATTCTTCCCAACACCTGCTGTGGCAGTTGGTTTAATAGCAGTCCTTTGCTAGCTGTGACAATTACACCCACATTCCCCTGTGAGGGATTAATTGTTTGCTAAAAATAAAAAGGAGATTTGCATTTCAAGTGTGCTGCTTGAGCAATGCGCTGTTTGACAGAAGGTGAAACTAATCAACTTTATAGTTGATGAGCTCCAATTTTATTTTAGATGTCCAGATTTAAAATGAACCAAATTAAAATGCATAAATAAATATGTATAGTTAAAAAGAGGAGTCCTGCTGCCCAATAGCACAGTATATTGCAATAGCATTTAACAGACTATTAATAAGGCTGAATGATCCCACATATACACAGATGGAGTTGACAGAGTTTTAAGAAAGATTGGGAAAGAAACACCGACTACAGTTTCCTGATATCTGGACAAGTGAAATGAATTTAGTGTCAAACGTATACTGAAATATAGAACGATAGGGGAACCACTAATATAAAATGCATAGAATAAAACATTTTTTGCAAAAATTGTCATATTGTGGGGGGGAAAAATTCAATATAATAGAAACACCATATTAGCAGAACAAGTGTCCATCTATGCTTGTTTGGGAAGAGCAAAGGGTAGAAGGATTCCATTCTTAAGAAAACACAACAAAGAATCCACCTTGTTTTTGCATACTGATGCATGAAGACAGAAATGCCGTTACCATGCATGAAATGCATGCATGAAATGTGTGAAATGCATGAAGACAGACAGCCGTTACCATGAGAGAATGACCAACCAACTTCCCAGTTTACAAATGGAAGCCTACGCATAACTTGCTGAGACTAGAGGTTTACTGGAGGTTATACTGAGTTTAACACACTCAGGCGATTCTTTCTCATGCTGGGTTTCAGATGCTTGCTTGCCAGCACTTCTATACTAGCAACTGGGGATGACAGGGAGAGAGAATACTGTAAACTGGAGAGATGTGTAGTTGGGCAGGGATTCTAACATATATGTGTGCACAAATGAGCGTAGGTGGGAGGGCAAAGGGAGGATTTCTGCTTCTTGATGCACATCCCCTTTGCTGGATATGATATGTAATGCAGCTGTGTGTGCACATGCCATTTATAGTGCATGTGCAAGCCCTTTCTGTCTCCTCCCCACCACTGTTAATCATTACACATCCCCCATTTAATAATGCTTTTCTTTATACAAAAAGTTATTCAACTGTATTCTTAAATGTACTCCTAAGTATCTAAACAGACCCTAATAGAAGGAAGGAAACCAGAATCAATAGAACAGTGTTTCTCAAAGGTGGGTCGGGACCCACTAGGTGGGTCGCGAGCCAAGTTCAGGTGGGTCTCCATTCTTTTCAATATTTTAATTTTAATATGTTAGACTTGATGCTACCATGGTATGTGACTGCACTTGGGGAAATGATACAGATCTGTACTTTTAAGAAGCTACTATATAAAGTATTTTAACAATGACAGTGTGATAGTAAATGGGACTTACTCCTGGGTAAGTGTGAGAAGGATTGTAATCTAGGATTGTGAAAAATTTTCCTGCTTGATGATGTCACTTCCGGTCATGACATCACTTCCGGTGGGTCCTGACAGATAAAAAGTGGGTCCCAGTGCTAAATGTGTGAGAACCACTGCAATATAAAAGGTAAATTTAAAACAACTGTAGCCACATGGACAAAGTAGTGCTTACAAAACAGAGCCATTATTTATACTCTGCCAAATAACACAACCAGATGTAAAAGGGGCTGGCAACTGGTGGCCTACAGGCTGCATCTAGCCCATGAAAAGCTACCACTTTAAATCCAATCTTTTTCTGTAAGCTTTCATTACACTGAAAAGAAGTGAGGGAAATCAAGTGTATGATAACTTTGTATCTACCCAAAGATCCCTTGTTGCTTCCAGAGATGATCAATCACGGTTGCCGTGTAGCTTTGTACACAATGCCCAGTCCCTAATTTTCCTTCTTCTGTCTCAGTTTAATAATTAACTGTTCAATCAGCAAAAGCCAACTACCAAGTTTATGCGGCTGTTGCTGCTCGAAAGACTATGGTCTCGAAAGCCTCGAGTCTTGAAAGACTATGGTAGTCTCGAAAGACTATGGTATTGCACTCTGAAAGGTGGTTCTGGAACAGCGTCTAGTGTGGCTGAAAAGGCCAATTCAGGAGTGACAATCCCTTCCACACTGGGAGCAAGTGCAGTCTGTCCCTGGTCTGTCTCCCTGGCTATGGGCCTTCCTTCTTTGCCTCTTAGCCTCAGACTGTTGGCCAAGTTTTAAATGGTGCTGGGAACCCACTTGCGACATTTTCGGGGTGGGGGGGAGAAACAATAGGGTGAGGTAGGATCTTCAACCTTTTTTTATCTCATGGCACACTGGAAAGGCATTGGAAAGGTCAAGACACACCATCGTTTTGATAATTGACAAGGCACATTGTGCTGCCAATGGGGAGCTCACATTTCCCAACGGCCCTATTAATAAAAGACCCTCTCCAAATTCCCGTGGCACACCTGGGGACCTTCCATGTCACACCAATGTGCCACTGAACAGTGGTTGAAAATGGCTGCACTTGTGGATTAACAGTACAATACTACACATCTCTGCTCAGAAGTAAGTCCCATTATGATAAATGGGGCTTGCTTCCAGGTAAGTGTGTATAGGATTGCAGCCTCAGTTGTTGAACACTGATAATACAACTCTTCATCACTCCTCCTGAAGGAGAATTCTAGTCTTGATCCCTCATATTACTCAACATTATGGGCATTCCCATTCATCAAAATGAATGCATCACAAAGTAAAGCATACAAAATATAAACTGAAAAACTGAACTGAAGGACTGTCATCTACAACATCTACAGCAGTGTTTCTCAAAGTATGGGTTGGGACCCAGTAGGTGGGTCTTGAGTCAATTTCAGGTGGGTCCCCATTCATTTCAATATTTTATTATTATTATTATTATTATTAACAGTATTTATATACCGCTTTTCAACTAAAAGTTCACAAAGCGGTTTACAGAGAAAAATCAAATAACTAAATGGCTCCCTGTCCCAAAAGGGCTCACAATCTAAAAAGATGCAAATGAATACCAGCAGACAGCCACTAGAACAGACAGTGCTGGGGTGAGGTGGGCCAGTTACTCTCGCCCTGCTAAAAAGAGGAGCACCCACTTGAAAAAGTGCCTCTTACCCAATTAGCAGGGGTTTTAATATATTAGACTTGATGCTAACATGGTATGTGACAGGATTTGGGGAAATGTTACACATCTGTACTTTTAACAGGCTACTATGCGTACGTTTTTAACAATGACAGTCAATGGGACTTACTCCTGGGTAAGTATGGGTAGGATTGCAGCCTAGGATTGTGAAAAATTTTCCTGCTTGATGTCACTTCTGATCATGACATTACTTCCCGTGGGTCCTGACAGATTCTCATTCTAAAAAGTGAGTCCTGGTGCTATAAGTTTGAGAACCACTGATCTACAGCACTTCCTATGTATATCTAATCAAAGTGCATCCTACTGTGTTCAATTAGGCTTACTCCTGTCTCTTTACAACGGTAGCTTTACTTTGGAGGAAATCTACAGCATACAGCCAAACAAGTTATAGAATGTTGCCTAGGCTTCTGCTGAGATGTACAGTGAAACGGATACGCTGTAGCCATATTGTTTGTTTTATATAACAAACAGGAGGAGGAGGAGGGTCTAGAGCAGGGGTCGGCAACCTTAAACATTCAAAGAGCCATTTGGACCCGTTTTCCGGAGGAAAGAAAACCTCAGGAGCCACAAAACCCTCTTGACATCTAAAATGAAGATAACACTGCATATATAGTTTTTTTTACCTTTATGCTATGTATAAAAAACTATAGTGTGTTAAAATCAGTGGGATTTCGTTTGACTCCAAAGTGGAGTCAGGGGAGGGGAAAAAAACTGACAGATGCTACTTTGCGCTGAATCGAAGCAATGGGTAGACTTATGCAGGCTTACTCAGAAGTAAGCGCCTCTTTGATTTCCATGGGGCTTCCTCCTTAGTCAGTGTGTGTAGTATCAGGATCGCATCCTCCACCCTCAGACTTCTTTTGGGAAGTCTGCCCTGTCGGTTTCAGGGACTGACTTCCTTGCTCAGGTGCATTGACCAGGAGAGAAATCGCACGAAGGCCAGAGGGGCTGATTCCGAAGTTGGCTCCCAATTCTAAGCATGCCTACTCAGAAGTAAGTCCCATTCAGTTCAATGGGGCTTACTCCCAGGAAAGTGTGCACTCCCTGCAGGCGAACTCCAGTGAGCTCCAGGGTCGGTCACCCCATCTCTTCTGCAGTGGGGGGGGGGCAACATTAAGGCAAAGGGCGTAATGAAGCCTGCCAGACTCAGAGGGATGGAGCCGAAGGATCCCCCTGCCTGCTCTGTGCCAGGGTGAGAAGAGCCCAGCCTGGGTGCAGGGGAGGTGCACGCGCACCTCGGGCTGAGCACTCCAAGTTGCAGGGAGGGGTCGGAGGAGGCTTCGGAGCGCAGCTTATCTGCCTCGGAAATGCCTTTGTATTTTTAACATAGTAATTAGTTTGGCAAAGGGGGTGACAAAGAGGCACTCTGTCACCCCCTTTGCCACTTTCACCCACTTTCACCCGCCCTTCCCCGCTGAGCCCATGCACCACCAGCTCTCCCTGCCCGGCCACAGGGGTCCCTGCAAAGCACCCCCCGCACCTGCCACCAGCAGCCCTGTCCCGCGGTTCAGCCCCTGCCCACTGCAGGGAGAAGGAAGGAAGGGTGCAGGGAAGAGGTGCCCGGCTGCCCCCCCGCGCCTGCTCGCAGTGGGGCGCGGAGAGCAGGTGCGGGAGAGCGCCGCTGCCCCTGCCTACTGAAGGAGCTGCTGTGGGCGAGGGCGGCGCCCCGACCCCGCACTCACCAGCAGCCAGCGCCTGCAGCACAGAGGCACCCTTGGGGCTAGGCTGGCTGGGCGGCGGCCATGGGGAAGGCGCCCCGCTTCCAGCCCCCACTTGGGAGCCGCAGCAGACCGCTGAAAGAGCCGCATGTGGCTCTAAAAACACAGGTTGCAGACCTCAGGTCTAGAGGGTTGAGCCTCCATTTGCCTGAAGATAACATCTGAAGGTTGCCAGTTCAAGGCCACTGGCATCGTGCGACCTTGAAGCAGCTGACAAGCTGAGCCGAGCTATTCCATCTGCTCTGAGTGTGGGAGGATGGAGGCCAGAATGTGCGGCCAGATCAAGAACGAAACATCTGAATGTTGTGGTTTCTTGAAAGATAGAAATCTTCTTTCAAATTGTAAAAATCCCTATGGGGATTTAAATTGCCTGCCTATGTAAACCGCCTTGAATAAAGTCTAAGGAGAAATCTGAGGACCAAGAAAGGCGGTATAGAAATACCTGTAGTATTATTATTATTATTATTATTATTATTATTATTATTATTATTATTATTATAAGTTAAATATTTCGTGCTATTCATGAATATGAACTTCAACAGCACATTTAAATTTGCCCTGACCCATGACCCTCCCCCATCAAGCAATAAAATGTTTTGTAAGGCAGGTTCTCTTTCATCGCTCAAGACAGAACAAAACACACATGAACCTAACTCTGCTTTCAGAGACCATTATGAATAGGCTGAAGAAATTATCATTCATCAAGGAAAAATCTCAAATGAAAGATGAAGGCATGAAGAAGAAAATTATTTATTTGGGTTTAGATCCCTTAGAAACCTATTAAGTATTAATACCTCAGGGTTTAAATTTAGATAAACAGTACCACAAGCAGCATTAGCATCGCATTAATGTGTCTCGGCATTAAGAAGTTTGCTGGTTTGGCATGTATAAATCTCACTAGGATTACAATTCAAAGCATGAACTCACAGTGATACCAGGCAAACAGACAACAATATACTGAAACTGAAATGCAACCCATTTTTAAAATCCAAAACACAGATCAACGTTTTTAAACTTAATTCTCCCAAGACCTTTCAAGAAATCTTATTTCAACTTCGAAAATTGTTTCTTCTAATAATACAGTCAGAACTTACACAGGAGAATGTAATGTTTAATGAAACAATCATATCAGGTGACTTAACATTCTACTGAATCTACAGCTTGCTCATACTATTAAAAGTCAGGTGTAATCACCTGGTAGATAGTGATTCCATTCCATTCCAAGGAATTATAAAAACACTCAAAATATGTTTCAGTTGGTTTTCCCAAGATTTTTTCAGTTTTAAAATCCTAGAATATTAGAGTTTGGAGGGTACCTCGAAGTCAGCTAGTCAACCCCCCCTGCTCAGTATCTTCTACCCCGACAGGGATTGTCAAGCCTCTGTTTCAAAACCTCTGAGGGAAAGCCCATTATTGAACAAGGCAGACTATTCCAGCACCAAACAGTTCTTACAGTTAAGGAAATATTTCCTCATGTCTAGCTAAAATCTACTTCCCTACTTCAACCAACTTGTTCTAGTCCTGCCCTCAGGTGTCACAGAGAGCAAGTCCTCACTTGTTACAGCCCTTCAGATATTGTTCTGTCAAAATCCAGGTCCAAGATTCACCTAGAGAACCTATGCCCACTTTAAGCTAATTAGCTCACCTCTGTTTCCCAACAATGGCCCTAGTTCTGCACTGCAGCACTGCTGGACCCCACCATCAAGGTAGCTCGCCTGCAGAGCCAACCTGCAGAGGTGGTCCTTCCTCCCCTCGCCTGCCAGCAACGTATCCAGCCACCACAGCAACACCTTGGTCCTCAGCAGGTCTTCGGCATGGCAGCCACACAACAGTCCCCAGCAGTCTCTGTTCCAGCAGTCTCCAGTTGTCTCTGTTCCAGCAATCCTCATAAGTACATTTGCCTGTCTGTCTATTAGTCTATTGGTCAGACAGCAGTACAGTAGTCTGTCAGCCAGTCCATTAATCCATCAGTTTAGTTCTCTCTCCTTCCTTTCGCCAAGCTTTCCTCTTCCTACTATGCACACTCTTTCTCCTCCTGCAGGTGCTGCTTTTAACCCTGAAGGCGTTTTTGGCTCCAAGTGAATTATCACACCTCAAACATGTATTGTTTCATCAACTCATGCATTCCTACTCTGTTTATTTTCCACCTTGTTAACTTGGCTATCACTGAGCAAAGTTCAAGTCCAGGTGTGCATATCAGTACCACATTCTTAGTCCAAGCATCTGATCAAGTCAGTTTCGGGGGGGGGGGGGGCTGACAAGATTGTTTTCCCTCTATTAGAATTTTAACTTCAGGATGCATCATCTGCCATATATTACATATCTAGTTAGGAGAGAAACAACCCGAAATTGATGTATTTAAAGAATATGTTGTTATGGTAACTAAATGTCTATCCATGAAAACAAGTTGCCTGAAAAAAAAAGAGTGAAATGAACCCAAGACAATTCTAGAGAAAATTAGCTCTTATGTTTTAACTAGGAGGAGCTGAACAGCTTCATTAGAATCTACCGCAGAGATCACTATAAGAAACTACTTATTTCTTCAATACAAACCCTCAGAAGACAAACATTACTGCATTATTGTTATTCTACTCTGTTCTGCGGTTAGAACATAAGAACATAAGAACAGCCCCACTGGATCAGGCCATAGGCCCATCTAGTCCAGCTTCCTGTATCTCACAGCGGCCCACCAAATGCCCCAGGGAGCACATCAGATAACAAGAGACCTCATCCTGGTGCCCTCCCTTGCATCTGGCATTCTGACATAACCAATTTCTAAAATCAGGAGGTTACGCATACACATCATGGCTTGTACCCCGTAATGGATTTTTCCTCCAGAAACTTGTCCAATCCCCTTTTAAAGGCGTCTAGGCTAGACGCCAGCACCACATCCTGTGGCAAGGACTTCCACAGACCGACCACATGCTGAGTAAAGAAATATTTTCTTTTCTCTGTCCTAACGCGCCCAACACTCAATTTTAGTGGATGTCCCCTGGTTCTGGTATTATGTGAGAGTGTAAAGAGCATCTCCCTATCCACTCTGTCCATCCCCTGCATAATTTTGTATGTCTCAATCATGTCCCCTCTCAGGCGTCTCTTTTCTAGGCTGAAGAGGCCCAAACGCCGTAGCCTTTCCTCATAAGGAAGGTGCCCCAGCCCAGTAATCATCTTAGTCGCTCTCTTTTGCACCTTTTCCATTTCCACTATGTCTTTTTTGAGATGTGGCGACCAGAACTGGACACAATACTCCAGGTGTGGCCTTACCACAGATCTGTACAACGGCATTATAATTTTAGCCATTTTGTTCTCAATACCCTTCCTAATGATCCCAAGCATAGAATTGGCCTTCTTCACTGCCGCCGCACATGGGGTCGACACTTTCATTGACCTGTCCACCACCACCCCAAGATCTCTCTCCTGATCTGTCACAGACAGCTCAGAACCCATCAGCCTATATCTAAAGTTTTGATTTTTTGGCCCAATGTGCATGACTTTACACTTACTGACATTGAAGCGCACCTGCCATTTTGCTGCCCATTCTGCCAGTCTGGAGAGATCTTTCTGGAACTCCTCACAATCACTTCTGGTCTTCACCACTCGGAAAAGTTTGGTGTTGTCTGCAAACTTAGCCACCTCACTGCTCAACCCTGTCTCCAGGTCATTTATGAAGAGGTTGAAAAGCGCCGGTCCCAGGACAGATCCTTGGGGCACACTGCTTTACACCTCTCTCCATTGTGAAAATTGCCCATTGACACCCACTCTCTGCTTCCTGGCCTCCAACCAGTTCTCAATCCACGAGAGGACCTGTCCTCTAATTCCCTGACTGTGGAGTTTTTTCAGTAGCCTTTGGTGAGGGACCATGTCAAACGCCTTCTGAAAGTCCAGATATATAATGTCCACGGGTTCTCCCACATCCACATGCCTGTTGACCTTTTCAAAGAATTCTATAAGGTTGGTGAGGCAAGACTTACCCTTACAGAAGCCATGCTGACTCTCCCTCAGCAAGGCCTGTTCGTCTATGTGTTTTGAGATCCTATCTTTGATGAGGCATTCCACCATCTTACCCGGTATGGATGTTAGGCTGACCAGCCTATAGTTTCCCGGGTCCCCCCTCTTTCCCTTTTTAAAGATAGGCGTGACATTTGCTATCCTACAATCTTCTGGCACCGTGGCCGTTTTGAGGGACAAGTTGCATACCTTAGTCAAGAGATCTGCAACTTCATTCTTCAATTCCTTAATAACTCTTGGGTGGATGCCATCAGGGCCCGGTGACTTATTGATCTTTAATTTATCAATGAGGTCTGAAACATCTTCTCTTTTAACCTCTATCTGACTTAATTCCTCGGTTAGGAGGGGCCGTTCGGGCACGGCAGAGGTCTTCTGCCGTGAAGACAGATGCAAAGAACTCATTTAATTTCTCTGCCATCTCTAAGTCTCCTTTTATCTCCCCTTTCCCTCCCTCACCATCCAGAGGGCCAACCGCTTCTCTGGCGGGTTTCCTGCTTCTAACATATTTGAAGAAGCTTTTATTATTCCCCTTAATGTTGCTGGCCATGCGTTCCTCATAGTCTCGCTTGGCCTCCCGTATCACCATCTTACATTTCTTTTGCCAAAGTTTATGTTCCTTTTTATTCTCCTCATTAGGGCAAGACTTCCATTTACGGAAGGAAGCTTCCTTGCCCTTCACAGCCTCTCTAACTTGGCTGGTTAGCCATGCAGGCACCCTCCTGGATTTAGTGGAACCCTTCTTTGTTTGCGGTATACACCTCTGCTGGGCCTCTATTACTGTTGTTTTAAGCAGCCTCCATGCACTCTGGAGAGATTGGACTCTTTTTACCCTCCCTTTCAACCTCCTTCTAACCAGCCTCCTAATTTGAGGGAAGTCCGCCCGTCGGAAGTCAAGGGTTTTTGTTAGAGATTTGCCTGGTATTCTTCCCACAACGTGCATGTCAAAACGGATCGCAGCATGATCACTGTTCCCCAATGGCTCAGTAACATTTACATCTCTAACCAGGTCCTGCGTACCGCACAATATTAAATCCAGAGTCACCTGCCCTCTGGTGGACTCCGTGACTAGCTGCTCTAAGCCACAGTCATTTAGCACGTCAAGAAATCCGGTTTCCTTATCGTGACCAGAACACAAATTGACCCAGTCAATATGAGGATAATTGAAGTCCCCCATGATTACAACCCTGTCCCTCCTTGTCACCTCCCTGATCTGTTTCCTCATTTCAAGGTCCATTTCAACTCATTTCAAGTTGCCAGTTTTAGACATGGCAGATTTGGAAACCGAAGTTTTTAATATGTCAGCATTCTGGTCCTCTTACAGGCTGCTTCCTCCCATTCCTGGAGTGTGTTTATCCTATTGAAAATAAAAGTGTGCTACCACTTTTAACTCCCTATGCTATAGCCACACACTAAACAGATGCTCATGATATAAGGTAAAAAAACATGTATCTGAAAAATGTTTCTTCCCAAATTCTGCCAGTTCCCTAATCAGCACTTTTCAATCTTTAAAGTTGATTCTATCCAATTCTACTGCCCTCTGTATCTCCCTGTTGCTATTCCAAATTATCATTTTATATGCTAATCTATATTGCTCTTCCTTCAACTTCCATTACAGATCTTGATATAATCTAACATTCCCAGCTTGCTCATTTCCCCACCCACAGTCCTCCTCTAATACTTGCTTCAACCTTTGAAATCTTTTGACAAAGCTACCTGTCTCTAACCTACTCTATCTCCTTTCTCTCCACCTAACAATCACTTTCCTCTCTCTCCCCCCTTATCCTCTGCCTCTTATCCTTTTAGTGACTTGTAGTTCTGTGATTCAATGGCTCTCTCAAAAGCACTGCTGTTTCTTCTTTCACTTATGCCATTCCTTAGACTCTAATTTCCAGCTTCAATGCATCACTGCCCTTAACTTCTGATCCCTTGCCCCATTTTCCAAAACAGCCATTTCCCCAGCCCCAGCTCATCTCTCCATTCAATACCTTATGAAGCTGAATACTTTTGGAGCAAAGGAGAGAGGCTACTTTGTCAATTTTAATTCATCCTCTGTGCCGTCTCTTTGACTGCAACATTACTAAATCACGCTGCTCTGAATTTAGCAATACCCAGCACCTTTTCTCTGATATTGTCATTGCCCACTCAGGACACTGTCTCCTTTCCCAGTGATAAAAATCACATCTACCCACTGAGCTCTCTTGCAACTCCCCCCACCTTTTTCTTCTTGCAGCTTTTATTGCTCCTAAGACTCCTCTGAACTCCTGACTGTAATCCTTCCTTTCTCTCCATAACAAAATCCACGAATTCTTCTCTTTCCCACACCATGTTCCTTTTTTTAATCCTAAAACACTCCTATAACTCACCATACCCCTAATTACTATCTGATTCACCTTCTACTCTTTGCTTTGAAATACCTGGCAAACACCACTTATTCCCACTGTCTCCGCTGCCTCTTCTCCATTTTATCTCTTTTATCCTTACAGCCCAGCTTCCCACATCTGCATTACATTGAAACTGCCTTCACCAAATTCAATCACAAACTCCTCATTGCCAAATCCAAAGTTTGGCTCTATTCTAAGTCTCCTTGACCTGTGCAATACAAACCTTCACACAATGCTCATAAGAACATAAGAACAGCCCCACTGGATCAGGCCATAGGCCCATCTAGTCCAGCTTCCTGTATCTCACAGCGGCCCACCAAATGCCCCAGGGAGCACACCAGATAACAAGAGACCTCATCCTGGTGCTCTCCCCTACATCTGGCATTCTGACTTAACCCATTCCTAAAATCAGGAGGTTGCGCATACACATCATGGCTTGTACCCCATAATGGATTTTTCCTCCAGAAACTCGTCCAATCCCCTTTTAAAGGCGTCTAGGCTAGATGCCAGCACCACATCCTGTGGCAAGGAGTTCCACAGACCGACCACGCGCTGAGTAAAGAAATATTTTCTTTTGTCTGTCCTAACCCGCCCAACACTCAATTTTAGTGGATGTCCCCTGGTTCTGGTATTATGTGAGAGTGTAAAGAGCTTCTCCCTATCCACTCTGTCCATCCCCTGCATAATTTTGTATGTCTCAATCATGTCCCCCCTCAAGCGTCTCTTTTCTAGGCTGAAGAGGCCCAAACGCCGTAGCCTTTCCTCATAAGGAAGGTGCCCCAGCCCCGTAATCATCTTAGTCGCTCTCTTTTGCTCTTCGTACCTAGGTCTCTATGACACTATTATCAGTAGGGGTTCTTACTGTCTCCAGTCACTCATTCAACAAGAGAAATCTCTCAGTCCTTCAGTATGGGTACTCTCATTCCATGGCATTCTGAATCAACTATATGACAATACCCTTTCCTTTGCCTAGGACTTCCATCCAACCTCACATCTCTAGTCAACTGATAATTCCAGTCAAATATTCAGAATTGCCTCAAACACTAACCTTCTCATCTTTATTCCCTAATTTTCAGCTCCTCACATACTATCCAAATCCAGTGAAAAAGCTGATCAAATGTGGTCTCAGAAGTATCTTTGATTTCTCTCTTTGATTGATTGCATCTCTTTGATTGATTTTTACCTTCCACATGCTGTCCCTCAACAACTCAATTCTTTCCCCTGAACAACACTGCAAAAAATACAATGCTCTTCACCCCCTCAGTGAAAATTCATGTCTCTTCCACTTTCACGACTGCCACTTTATCTTACCTGGCCTTTGGCCACATTTTTGGGTCACATAAATTTTGTCTTTTGGATCCAGCAAAGACTGGATCAGTGGGACTTAACTGTGAATAGACAATAAAAGGATTGTGTGCTTAGTGTCTTTAATAGAGTTCTAAAGTGATGTGAATATTCATATAACTACAATAAAAATTAAGCCTGACATCCGATTAAAGAAATCTTATTTGATTAACCATAAGAATATTTAATCAATGAATCAAATATGCACAAACTTTAAACAAAAATTTGTTTTAAAACACACACCACATTCTTTTTGCTTTTATATCATCCGTTTGTGTGTCATAGTAGACAACAATGAAAAAAGGAAAGATGACTCCTAAAATGGGTTTCTATAGCTGAAAGTTGATAATCTTATAATAAAATGCCCACATAGTATTTTAAAAGTTTAGTAAGACATTTGCCAAAAGATTGGATCATTCTACATATTCTAGAAAAAAGAACAATTAGAAGCAGTTAATATTCATAATTTAAAAAACAATTATGTTCTATCTAGACCAGTGTTTTTCAAACTGTGGATTGGGACCCACTAGGTGGGTCACAAGCCGATTTCAGTTGGATCCCCATTCATTTCAATATTTTATTTTTAATAGACTTGATGCTACAATGCTATGTAACTGAATCTGGGGAAATGTTACACATCTGTACTTTTAACAGGCAACTATGTATATGCTTTTAACAATGATAGTAAATGGGATTTACTCCTGGGTAAGTATGGGTAGGATTGCAGCCTAGAAATGTGAAAAATTTTCCTGCTTGATGATGTCACTCCCGGTCATGACATAACTTCAAGTGGGTCCTGACAGATTCTCCTTCTAAAAAGTGGGTCCTGATGCTAAAAGTTTGAGAACCACTGATCTAGACAAAAAAATACAACCACAAGTACAAATTTAGCTTAGTAAAAGGAGAATTAGGCTACAATTGAAGCTGAACTTAATTGAATACTTCTAAGTAGACAGGCATGGGACTGTGCCATTAGTTTCATTTTCAGGCTTCAAAGACTGACAACACAATCTTATGCATGTCTACTCAGAAGGAAGTCTCACCAAGTTCAATGGGGCATACTCTCAGATAAATCGCTTTAAGATTGTAACTCAAGTTTTCTTCCTACAATTGATCTTAGTAACTACTGGAGTGTCATATTTTAAATAGGAAATGCTTAAAACGTTTATTATAATTGAAGAAAATTAGTTTTAACTGTTGTCCCTGTGCATGGGGTATGTAAAAGGGTATTCATACTTCCCAACAAGGTATTCACATAAAGGGCTATTAAAAACTGTATTAACATGTTCTAATGAGTTAGCAATTATTAGGTCAGAACCAGGGGATGACTTTATCCTGGAGTATTAATCCAGAATTAGTGTGATAATTTAAGCATCTCCAGAGCTGGAGGATAGCACAGAAGACGGCCTAGAAGTGTGAATGGGCTGAATTCTGCTTTAACACAGGCAGATTCCAACACATTAACTATTGCTAAAATGATTAGTAATGTACTATTTTCTCTGGACAAAAATGTAGTTTCTAACAAGGAACCACACTGAAGCAAAACAATGATAGAAGTAGTTTTTCAAGCTGTGTCTCTAATCTAGCTGCTAAATCAAGACTTTAATATTTAATGAACTGAACATATCACAGACATCCACTTAATAACTTCATAAGTCTTTACTACTGAAATTCATATAAGGCATGAAATACACCACGGCAAGTTGCAGGGCTGGTGAAGTGAGCCTCAATAGTTCCTGAGTGACAATCTGCAGCAACAAGAAACAACCTCAGGAAAGAGGCTCAGTTCTAAGAAATGTAATCCTGAGTACACCATAATATTGCCCAGAAAATTTGAAATAGCAAGGGATCACAAGAACAAAACAATTCTGCCAGTGGACACAAAAGCAAAATGTGGCAGGCAAAGCATACATATTGATACTACCTTATCTACACAAACTTGGAACACTAAGGACGCAATCCTAACCCTTTATGTCAGTGCTTTCCAGCACTGGCACAGTGGTGCCAATGGGACATGTGCTGCATCCTGCAGTTGGGTGTCACTCACAGAGGCCCCCTCAAAGTAAGAGAATGTTTGTTCCCTTACTTCAGAGCTGCATTGGCTGGAAAGCACAGACATAAGGGGTTAGGACTGCGCCCAAAACTCATCTACTAAAAACAGATAAGGTTTTGACAAGTTAAGTCATAGTTAAGGTTTTGTAGCCAAGTAAACAAGCTTATGACACAATCCTGTTGAAGATTTGTGCCAGTCGAGCAGGCGTGCAACAGGTGTGTGCTGTCACAAATGTGCTGTAAAGCATGTTGCGTCAATGCACCACCTAGGCCCACTAATAGGCAGGCTTTGGAGTGGCACACACAGAGTTGGTAATCTCCATGATGTGTAATGCAGGGGCAGGTGAAGGGCAGCAATGGGGCGGAAGAGGGTGAATTGGGCCGAGGAGGGTGTTGGACTAGTGGTGCTTGTGTGCTCTATTTCCAATCCCCCTTCCCAGGCCTAATACGCTAACATGGGGCAATGCGGACTTTTGCCAGTGATATTTCTGGTGCAGGCCCAAGTAGCCCGATTGCAGCTGCTGAGACTTACCCTGGGACAAGGGGACAAATGTTCCTTACCCCACGGAGACATCTAGCAGCTGAAATTCCAATGCAGAACACAGTAGAAGCTGCCCTGGGGCCACTACATCAGTGCGAGGGAACTTAGGTAGGATTGTGCTGTCCATCTCACTTACTCTAGACTAGTAAGTTATATAAAATTGTTTTGACTCTTCACTTCTCGACAATGGAAATACTGACAAGAACTCAACTTTATAGATAGGTTTTAGGAGAGGAGAGGAAGCAAGACTGATTGGAAAACTAGCTGACTTCCGGTCAAACAGCCAGTAGTTTAACACAATTACAATAAAGAACAAGAAAACCCTTGTAGGTCAGCAAACACCAACAAAATTTGTAAGTATCCCATTGTAAGTGTATAATGTGCTTTAATACACACGCCTGATAAACCCTCTAAAAAGTTATTTACTATGAACTGTAAAAATGTGCCATGAAGCAACTTGCCTACAACAGAACACAATGCAGTGTGAACATTCATGTCATCTGATATTAACAGGAAAGAAAGCATTTACAAGTTTTGCCTCAGAAGAAAACACTGAAATACTTCATTGAGAACAAAGTTCATACCTAGACATAGAATTCTAATGGGTCAAATTAGGAAAAACATTTCAGTGCTTCAGATACTCTTTCAAGTAATGGCATAGTGTTGTGGCTAAGAATGGAAGCCAGAAATTTCCAGTTTAAATTTCACAATCATAGATGAATATAGGAAGTCTGAGACAAATCACGATTCACACTCAGCCGTGAACCTAACAATAGGACAGTGGTCTCCAAACTTAGGTTCGTCTCGCTATTTTCTGTGCTGCAGGGCTTGGAGCTCAGCACCCAGAAGTATCTGTTGATGATGCAGGGTGCAGGGACGTCCCCACCACTTACTTCCAGGCTTCGATACCATGAAGCTACCCCAACAACAGTGGTAAGAGGCTCAGGGTGGGCAGGCAGGCTTTTCATGCTAGTGCATGAAGCTTTACCTGCCAAGCTGAACTTCTGCACCACTGACTTTGGCATTGTGTCATGGTGTCACTGCCAAGTGGCTCAGGCAGTGAGCATTCCAGAACGCCCCTGTGTGCTCACCAAGCCACCCCAGGGAGCTGCGACTCCCACTCTGGAAACCTCTGCAGTAGGAGTTAATACTGCCTTAAATGCAGTATTAAATGTTATTGGAAAAATTAATGAGATAATTGTGAAATGTTCAGAATGTATGGATGGGTTACACAAATGTTTGCTATATTAAATGTTCATCTTAAATGTGCAATGTTGGTATATGTTTCTACAGATTATACAAAAATACAATGAAGGTGACTTTGTATGATACCGAGGAGCCTTTAAGAGGACAGAATAAACTGCAGTTGCAGTGCTCTAGCTGCTGTGTCAGCATGCCATAATCAGCTACTAAATATCCCTCAGCAGTACTGCTGTTGCATAGCAGTAGTTCCTTTCCACTCCTTTTAATGGAATTAGCACAGCACTACATTGCCTATGTTTGTCTACTATCTCAATGACTTAGACAACATTTTACTTTGCTGAATCAGACATATTCTGGCTCCTTTTAGCCACTCACCACGTTTACTCTCTACTTCTCGTCACCATGAAATCAACAGAATTTAATATAGGACATTAATGTATAAGTAAAATTGTTGTAAAATCATGTCATAAACAACCAAAAATGCAACTCTAAAGCCAATAATCTCTCTCACTCAAGTCTAGTTAAAAATCTCTTTGAAGGTAAATTAAGAAACGTCCTGCTGCATCAGGTCAAAGGCTTGTCTAGTCCAACTTCCTATATATCACAGCAGCCTACCAGATGTCTTAGGGAGCACAAAAGAATAAATACTTGTATCCAGTAGCCACTCCCTTGCATCTAGCATCCAGAGATAAGCTACCTTTAAAACCTGGAACTTGAACAGAGTCGTCATGGCTTGTAACTTGCGATGGATTTTTCCTCCACAAATCTGTCCAGTACCTTTAAAAGGCATCTAGGCCAGGTGCCATCACAACATCCTACGGCAAGGAGTTCCATGCTGAGTAAATAAATATTTCCCTTTGTCTGCTCTAACTCTTTCACCAGTCATTTTTAGTGAATATACTGGTTCTGCTGTTGTGAGAGAGAAAAAAGAACTTCCCTCTATCCACCCTATGCATAATTTTATATGTCACAAGCATGTTCCCCCTCGGGCATCATTTTTCTTGACCAAAGAACTCCAAATACTGTAACCTTTCCTTGTAAGGGAAGTGCCCCAGCCCAATAATCATTTTGGTCACTCTCTTCAGTACCCTTTCCAGTTCCACTACATCCTTTTTGAGATGTGGTGAACAGAACTGGAAACAATACTCCAGATGTGGCATTATCAATTTTCACAGTGGCATAATAATCTTGGCTGTTTAGTTCTCAGTCTCCTCATTAATGATCTCGAGCATGAAACTGGCCTTCCTCACTGCTATGGCACACTTGGTCAAAACTTTCATTGAGCTGTCCACCACGATGCCAAGATCTCTCTCCTGATCCATTATAGATAGCTCAGAACCCACCCATATAAAAGTGGCAAAGTCTGAAACTGAATCCAGCTGAATGAGATCATGTGGAAGTTTGCCCTTTTAAGAGAGATTATATTACTTATCAGAAAGCAGTGCAATTGAAGCAGTGTAATAAAATCTCTCTTGAACTCAGTCATTTTTCCTATTTTAAAACAGATTCTTCTTCCATTTTATGCTTCTTAGGCCAGTGGTTCCCAAACCGTGAACTCCCTCCCCCAGGGAGCTGTGGAAACCACCAGGGGTGCTGTGGAATCCTCACCAAAAACCCACTGCGCTATGCAATGTATAGGATTGTAGCCTAATGGGGAACCACAGCCATTGGCCCAGTAGGTCAAGACAGCCGCCAGTCAAAGAAATTTGGGAACTATTGTCTTAAGTTATTAAGCCATTCTTTAACTTCCTGCATCTTCATTCTAGCATATATTGTATTCCAATATCAGTTGACTGACAAAAGGTTTTCTATTTCATTTTCTGGTTGTGCCTTAAAACGTAAGAGTTTGTTTTGCTTTGTTTTCCAGGCTCTGAGGGATCACCGTCAAGAACAATAACTGTTCAAAAAGTATAAAATATAGTGGGAAGCCATAAGTGGCACCAAACTAAAACTACTCAGCAGCCATTATGCCAAATAATGTACCTTCTAATGTACCTAATGTACAGACTTTACAGAACAAGAATTCAGCTTTGTGACTAGCTACATTTGTTTTATCAAAGTGTGCACCAACAACAAACAAAGCGTATGATAAAGCAGCAACCCACAGCCAGTCTAATTTGGCATGAGAAAAACACATCCTGAGACAACAACAAAAAACACACCCCCTTCCCCTCCCAAACACTGTCAGCCCTTTGGTTAAATATTTCACACACTCAACAGCATTTCAAGCTACAGAGCGTGCATTCGTTTTTCATGACATGAAAAGTCTTCTGCCAAGCATCAAATAAGCACTTGTTTTGCAAGTGTTCTCTTCACACCCTGCTTTGAAGATTCAAAGATGATTATGGCCTACTTTTTGAAAACATTACACATTGCAATAAACAGAGAAATTATAAGGAGAACCAAATGACAGGACTTAAAAAAAAACAACAACTTAGACTGAACAGTCGATATAAAAATAAAAAGTTTGTTACCACAGAAATATCAGACTGGCTCTGAGAATTGGTTGGCAATTATTACTGAACCAGAAGAGTGTTACTACTTTAATTCACAGCAGTATACCTGACACAAAGCTTACTGCCAAGTGCAGCAACCTACTTTGTGAATACTGTTGCTTGAGTAATCCCTGAGCATCTCACAAATTTTAAACTTGGGTTTTCTAAAAAACTGAATTAAAGTTAGTTTTAAAAAACCCAATGTTGTCAATACTACAGTGAAAAATAAGAATCTACCTGAACAAGTGGCATGTGGACATGTACACAAATAGATTGTTTGTTCCCCTCCAAACTGGTAGAGACAAAGTTTTTCACCCATTAAGGGCCCAATCCTATCCAATTTTCCAGTGCCAGTGCAGCCATGCCAGTGGGGGGTGTGCTGCATCCTGTGGTGGGGATGCAGCTTCAGTGGTCTCCTCAAGGTAAGGGAACATTTATTCCCTTACCTTGGGCTGCATTGCAGCTGCACCAGTGCTGAAAAGTTGGATAGGATTGGGTCCTAACTCTTCCTTCAGAACCCAGAGGAGCAGTAATAATAAAGTAACAGAATATTATTTTATTACTCCTATATAATATTTTATTATTATATAGGAGTAACAAACTGCTCCTATGCTAGAACTGGGACACTGACACTGATTGAATTTTAGGGTGGACAAAAGGAAGTAAAGTGAAACTCCATTTGTCCAGGATCTTCGGGATCTAGGTTATCGGATATGCCCAACTATCCCTTTAGGAGCCGCCCTGGGTCCCTTTAGGGAGAAGGGCGGGATATAAATAAAGTTTATTATTATCATCATCATCAGCAGCAGCGGAATTCCTACCTAAATTACCCCCAGGCCTAGTGTCCCCATTGGTAGTACTATCCAGTTCTAGTAACAGTGTCACTACTTACATTATTTGGGATCAGAGTTTTCCTCTCAGATGAGCTGTCTTCCCAGGCTATCGAGTCCCATCTACCCGGTGGTTGTTTAGTTGCCTCTTACGACAAGTACAGCCAAACTGAGGGCCTATTCTTATCCCCCAGCCCCCAGGGGTGACATCTGGGATGTCAAGACTTGCGCGTGAATTGGATTAAAGTGAGGGAGAGGTGCGCATAGTCAGCCTCACTCTCTCTTCCCAGATTTCATCTTGCTCCAATGGCAGGACAAAAGTCCAGATGGTTGGAGATGGTTTTACATTGAAAAGCAGTAAACTAGTATTCTATACATGATTAAAAGTGAATGCAAAAAAAGGTGAGGTAATCACGCTCATGTAGACCTCCGTGTATGCAAAGACACCCTGATATTTGTGTTTTTAGCACTAACTAGAGTCATTATTGGAATTTTAATGGAGATGAACAGTCGCTTCTCCCCCTTTTATGCCAATTTACAATTAAAGTATTGAACAAAGATATTAATTGAGCATAAGTTGCATACTTTTTAAAAAATGTTTTGTTTTTGTTGCTCTCTGTGAAAGGCATATGTCAGAACAAAGACAAAAGAGACTCGTTCTATTTTTAAATACTGAGCTTTAGCAGTCAGTTTAAAGGAACACAACAACTAAGACACACTCTGAATGTTTTGGAAGGAGCCCACAAGGGAACCACAGAATAGGGAATTAGAAAGGACTTCCTTCCTTTATCATCTCTGCTTGTCTGAGCTGCAGATGTTAACCATTTTGCTCTGGCAGCAGAAACCAAAACAGAGGCAGCAAAATGAGCACCATCAAAAGGAGACATTCGCTGCAAGACTGGCTGCCTCTGGGCACTTCTGGGTCAAGAGAGTGAGATTGCAAATGGGAGCTCTTTCCACAGCACCAGAGAAGTCGCAGATCTGGGAGAATCCTCCATGCCCAGTTTGGGAAGCTCAGCTGTGCAACTTCCCTGCTATCTTGCATCTGACTACACAGTACAAGAACATCAGAAGTGCCCTGTCAGATCAGACCACAGACCCATTTAGTCCAGCATTCTGTTTTCCACAGTGGCCAACTAGATGCCTCTGGGAAGCCCACATGCATGATAGGTAGCCATTTCCCACCTTTGATTCCCTGCACCTGGCTTTCAGAAGCAGACTGCCAGTGAACCTGGAAGGACCAGGAGCGTAGTGTAGCCAGACAGGGGATGGCAAGTTAATTATTGCAGGCACCGCAATGAGCCATTTAAGTGGCTCCTTCCGCTCACCTTCGGAGTCACCGGGGCACAGGCGCTCACTGAATGGCGAGTTGTTGGCAGCCTTCAGTCTCGAAAGACTTTGGTATCGCGCTCTGAAAGGTGGTTCTGGAACAGCGTCTAGTGTGGCTGAAAAGGCCGATTCGGGAGTGACAATCCCTTCCACACCGGGAGCAAGTGCAGTCTGTCCCTGGTCTGTCTCCCTGGCTATGGGCCTCCCTGGCTATGGGCTATGGCGAACACATGCGCATTGCATCACTGCCCCAAAGGCTTTGACAGCGAGTGGGAAGGGCCACTTACATAGCACCTGCAATACTTATTACGCCACCGCCCCTCTGGCTATGCACCTCTCATGCCTCAGTTTGATATGTTGGCCAGCGGTCTTCATCCAGGAAGATTCAAAACAAGAAGCACCTGGCAGCTTTGTTGTCTGGCCATCAGAGGCTCTGAACCTACAGGGAAGTGCCAATCCCTTCTGAAAGGTGACACACTCTGCCTAGACCCATTTCACTCACCTGCATTCACTGCTCTATTTTAGACCTGCGAACCAGGTCTTGAGGTCTTGAGACCTGCGAACCAGGTCTTGAGGAACCTCCACTGCCTTGTGGCTGCATCCAGTTATGGAAAAGGCTTCAGGATTTTGGATTTTGCTTCAACCTCGAGGCAAAACCATAATCCATAATTTGCTTCAACCATAATCCAAAATTATGGATTTTGCTTCAACCTCGAGGCAAATCCGGAGCCGGAGTTCCTAAGGCAGTTCGTGGCTGAACACAGTCACGTTCTGGCAACTCCTGCGATGCCGCTGGAACCAACCGTATTGACTTCTGCCTTTCCATTGGACCATTGGAGAGGGGGTACTTGCTGCATGGGAAACAGCCTATCCTCCATATCTACTTTACCCAGGCTTCATGCTCTGGAGAGGACATTCTGTTCCAGAACCACCATTCAGAGCGCGATACCATAGTCTTCCAAGACTGAAGAATGCCAATGCAATGTAAAAAAAAAGTTCACAAGAATTCTGACACTCTCAGTAAATTAAAAAAAAAATAAGTGGATACCAATTTAGTGGAAAAATGGCTTTAAACACTCACTTCCAGGTTTCTTGCTCTGTACTGATGCATTCTGGGGTGACAATGGAGTAGCAGGTAAACCCAGTAGTGGGTCTTAAAAGACAGTACCCACTTGTTATGATATTGTGTTACCGTTCTTTAGGCTGCCAAGTGCATAAAGTTCTGTGGGTAGCAAAATGAAGTTATTTTGTTCAACGGTTTTTAGTAATTTCCACTCCCACCCCTATATGAGAGGTACAAATCATTGAAGTAATTTGGATAGAAACTTACAGATGGCAGGATAACTTTTCCCCCCACTGAGATCACAGTATCCATCCTAACCAGTGACAATTGGGCTGTCATG
This sequence comes from Tiliqua scincoides, assembly GCF_035046505.1. Lineage (NCBI taxonomy): Eukaryota > Metazoa > Chordata > Lepidosauria > Squamata > Scincidae > Tiliqua > Tiliqua scincoides. The sequence continues at coordinate 18,666,408 of NC_089821.1, forward strand.
AAAATTACATCATGCTATCTCTCCTGAGAGGCCAGCATTTCAGTCAAAGGACAGCTGTCAAAATAAAACATACTATGCTATGAGACTGGGAAGGCTCAAAGGGCATGCACATGAATTTGACTCTTTTAAAGAGTATCTCTGAATTACAGGGCAAATAAAACACAAAATGTACATTGAAGTTGTATATATAACTGGTTTGTTACATCCTAGCTATCCACACTAGTTACATCCTAGCTATCCACTCCTCACTAGCCAAACTAGTTTCAGTTTGGCTGTACTTGTCGTAAGAGGCGACTAAACAGCCACCGGGTAGATGGGACTCGTCAGCCTAGGAAGGCAGCTCATCTAAGAGAAGGAAACTCTGACCTCAAACCTCCACTGCCTTGTGGCTACATCCAGTTCTGGAAAAGGCTTCAGGAGTCAACCTCGAGGCAAAATCAGGAGCCGGAGTCCCTTAGGCAGTTCATGGCTGAACACAGTCACGTTCTGGCAACTCCTGCGACGCCGCTGGAACCAACCGTATTGGCTTCTGCCTTTCCATTGGATCATTCCAGCGACGTGGAGAGGGGGGATTTGCTGCATGGGTAACAGCCTATCCTCCATACCTTCTTTACCCAGGCTTCGCGCACTGGAGAGGACACTCCAACATACGGCGTCGGCACAACACGGGAAGCAGCAGTTTACCGGTTATAAGTCTTTGCTCGATTGGCGTAGAGCATGACGCCAGGGGCTGCTTCCGACGGTGGGAGAGATCATTGCATCTCATTGGGCAGCTACCGCCCGCCTTAAGCTGGGCAGTCCCCAGCCAGTAAGGTGTTGCCTCGCCACGGTCCGTTAACCTCATGGGGTGCGTGGGGTTTAGGGTGAAAACCGACAAGCGGATCGACAACTCTGCACCATGCAACAGAAAACAGAAAACTACTGCCCTAAAGCTGGGCACCTGGAACGTTAGGACAATGACACCTGGCTTCTCTGATGACCTGCAAGAAATAGACGACGCACGCAAAACAGCTGTCATCGACATGGAGCTGAGCAGACTGCAGATGGACATCGTCGCCCTTCAAGAGACTAGGCTGCCAGATTCCGGATCTGTCAAGGAGAGAAATTTCTCATTTTTCTGGCAGGGAAAACCACCAAACGAAACCAGGGAACATGGCGTTGGCTTTGCGGTCAGAAATACCCTGCTGAAATCCATCATCCCACCTACTGTGGGAAGTGAAAGAATTTTGTCCCTGCAGCTCCAGTCATCAGCAGGACCTATCACTCTCATCAGTGCTTATGCACCAACTCTGTCGTCTCCAGCAGAAGCCAAAGACAAATTCTATGATGACCTGGCCACCACTGTCAAGAAAATCCCTGTAAAAGAGCCATTGTTCATCCTCGGCGATTTCAATGCTAGAGTTGGTGCTGATAACAGTTCATGGCCCACTTGCTTAGGTCAGTTTGGCACTGGGAGGATGAACGAAAATGGCCAACGCCTGCTAGAGTTTTGCTGTCATCACGGTCTCTGTGTCAGCAACACGTTCTTCAACACAAAGCCCCAACATAGAGTCTCTTGGAGACATCCAAGATCAAAGCACTGGCACCAGCTCGACCTGATCCTCACCAGACGCTCCAGCCTTCCCAGCATCAAGATCACACGCAGTTATCATGGTGCTGCCTGCGACACTGACCACTCCCTGGTGTGCAGCAGAGTGAAACTGCAAACAAAGCGACTGTATCACATGAAAAAGGAAGGAAGACCTCGCATTGATACCAGCAAGACCCGGGATCAGAGAAAAGTGGAGGAATTTGCACAAGCGCTTGAGGAATCTCTTCCAGGCCCGGCCGATGCAAACGCATCCAACAGATGGGAACATTTCAAGAATACCGTTTACAACACCGCCTTGTCCATATTCGGCAAGAAGACCAACAAGGCGGCAGACTGGTTTGAAGCCCACTCTGAGGAGTTGACGCCAGTCATTGAGGAAAAGAGGAGAGCTCAAGCAGCATACAAGGCCTGTCCCAGTGAGCGCAACCTGCAGGTCCTCCGGACTGCTCGCAGCAAAGTCCAACAGACTGCCAGGAGATGTGCTAATGACTACTGGCTCCAGCTCTGTTCCGAGATACAGATAGCAGCTGACACGGGCAACATCAAGGGGATGTATGATGGTATCAAGCAGGCCCTAGGTCCAACACAGAAGAAAATTGCCCCTCTGAAGTCTGCCACAGGCGAGGTCATCCAGGATCGGGCGCAGCAGATGGAACGCTGGGTGCAGCACTACTCTGAGCTATATTCCAGAGAAAATGTAGTCACCGAAGAAGCACTGAACAACATTGAGTGCCTGCCTGTGCTGGAAGAGCTTGACAGTGAACCAACCCTAGAAGAACTTCACGTGGCCCTGGACTCCCTTGCCTTTGGCAAGGCACCTGGAAAAGACAGCATCCCTGCTGAAGTCCTAAAATGCTGCAAAGAGATCATCGTCACTGAGCTGCATGAAATCCTCTGTCTCTGCTGGAGAGAAGGTGAAGTACCTCAAGACATGAGGGATGCAAACATCATCACGCTGTACAAGAACAAAGGTGACAGGGGTGACTGCAACAACTACCGCGGCATCTCTCTCCTTAGCGTTGTAGGAAAGCTGTTTGCCCGAGTTGTACTAAAGAGGCTCCAGGTACTTGCAGAGAGCGTCTATCCAGAATCGCAGTGTGGATTCCGAGCCAACAGGTCCACCACTGATATGGTATTCTCCCTTAGACAACTGCAGGAGAAATGCAGGGAACAACGACAGCCACTCTTTATAGCCTTCATAGATCTCACAAAGGCTTTCGACCTGGTCAGCAGAGACGGCCTCTTCAAGATTCTCCCCAAGATTGGATGTCCACCCAGGCTCCTCAGCATCATCAGATCTTTCCACAAGGACATGAAGGGCACTGTTGTCTTCGATGGCTCCACATCAGACCCTTTTGACATCCGAAGCGGAGTGAAGCAGGGCTGTGTTCTTGCACCAACCTTGTTTGGGATTTTCTTCGCTGTCCTGCTGAAGCAGGCCTTTGGAACTGCAACAGAAGGCATCTATCTCCGGACCAGATCAGACGGAAAGCTCTTCAACCTCTCCAGACTGAGAGCAAAATCCAAAGTCCAGCTGAAATGTCTGCGTGACTTCCTCTTTGCCGACGATGCAGCTGTCACTACCCACTCTGCCAAAGATCTCCAGCAGCTCATGGATCGTTTTAGCAAGGCCTGCCAAGATTTTGGACTGACAATCAGCCTGAAGAAAACACAGGTCATGGTTCAGGATGTGGACTCACCTCCCTGCATTACAATCTCTGAGCATGAACTGGAGGTTGTCCATGACTTTGTGTACCTTGGCTCAACGATCTCCGACACTCATTCTCTCGATACCGAGCTAAACAAGCGCATCGGTAAAGCAGCTACCACGTTTTCCAGACTCACAAAGAGAGTCTGGTCCAACAAGAAGCTGACGGAACATACCAAGATCCAGGTCTACAGAGCTTGCGTCCTGAGTACACTTCTGTACTGCAGCGAGTCATGGACTCTTCGCTCACAACAGGAAAGGAAACTGAGCGCTTTCCACATGCGCTGCCTCCGACGCATCCTCGGCATCACCTGGCAGGACAAAGTTCCAAACAACACAGTCCTGGAACGTGCTGGAATCCCTAGCATGTATTCACTGCTGAAACAGAGACGCCTGCGTTGGCTTGGTCATGTCGTGAGAATGGATGATGGCCGGATCCCAAAGGATCTCCTCTATGGAGAACTCGTGCAAGGAAAGCGCCCTACAGGTAGACCACAGCTGCGATACAAGGACATCTGCAAGAGGGATCTGAAGGCCTTAGGGATGGACCTCAACAAGTGGGAAACCCTGGCCTCTGAGCGGCCCGCTTGGAGGCAGGCTGTGCAGCATGGCCTTTCCCAGTTTGAAGAGACACTTTGCCAACAGTCTGAGGCTAAGAGGCAAAGAAGGAAGGCCCATAGCCAGGGAGACAGACCAGGGACAGACTGCACTTGCTCCCGGTGTGGAAGGGATTGTCACTCCCGGATTGGCCTTTTCAGCCACACTAGACGCTGTGCCAGAACCACCTTTCAGAGCGCGATACCATAGTCTTTCGAGACTGAAGGTTGCCAATACTTACATTATTGCCAAGCTACTTGGGGCTTTTCCAAGTGGTTTCCATGGCCTGTCTTAGTAACACAGTTGCTGAGCCAGGCACAACAACATATGTGCAGGGGCCAATGAGGATGGAAGTCTACTCCTGAGTTGGGAACTCTCTGAGACAATTTTGATGCTGGACTATGGGGAGTGCCAGACAATTGGGTTTATTAGAGTTTTACCGTACTTCACAATAGATCATGAATCAATACAGAATTTGCTATCACAAGTTGTGGTGATGGCAGTAGCTCAGATGGCTTTAAAAATGTAGTAGGCAAATTCAAAGATAACAAATCAATGGCTACTAGACATGCTGGTATATGCCACCTACAGGCTCAGAGGCAGTATACCTATTACAGGACAGCAATATCAGGAGATGCGTCTGCCTTTGACTCTTGTTTGTGGGCTTCTGAAAGGCAGCTGGTGGGACACTATGTGCAAGAGGATGCTAGATCAGATGGGTCTTTGACCTAGTTCAGCAAGGCCATACTTATTTTGTTATAACAAGGGAATAGTTCCATATACAGTTTCATTCCTTGGGGAAACATAAATGCTGCTTGCCTTTACAGAAGCTTGCCTCTAGTGCACTTCCTCTCAGAAATTTAGTTCTGTGTCTACTCATTAACATAGCTTCGGAGTATGCATTTCTGCATCAGTTCTTTCTCATTGTAGTAGAAAGGTACATCTAACATTTTCTCCTTAGGGATGAGTTTCCAATCCCACAGGATTTCAACAAACGTTCAAGAAACCAGAAGAAATAGTTCATTTTCAAGATAGGCCAAATGAAATAGGGACTTTTTTTTTTTAAGTTGATTGGGTTTGTATTTTCATTAAATCCCCCAAGTTTCTAGAAATATTAAGAAATGTGGGCAACATTGCCAGAAGCTCTGTAAAAACCGATCTAGCACCATGACTTCTTAATTGCTTCTCTCTCCTGTTCCCATCAGGTGAAAGAAACAAAAAGAAAAGTAGCTTGTTGTCTTGAGTGCTTCCTGAGATACAGGGCACTGTGTAGGTACTGTGAGATAGAGGAAGTTGGACTAGATGGGCTTGTCCTGATCCAGCTCTTCTTATGCTTATGGTTTGTTATGTTCAAGAGAAGTGCTCAGGATTATAGCTAAAGATGTTCAGGGTTCTATTTTTACTCAAATTAACAGCAATCAAGCAGCCAGAGGCAAATTCTAACAAACTCATACCCATGATATTATTCTGCAGATTAATGACCAGCTGGGATGTACTGGATGCCCAGATGGTTATTAATCTACAGAAATGTGTGCAGCCTGCTTAGTGCTACTTTAAGGTGCACAGAACATGATCCAGCAATATCTGATGTTCCTAAAGTTGCTAAGTGTTTGTTAAATATGATGGCTTTATGTAAAGATCCATCAAGATTCTCATCTCTGCCTTGCAGGTTACTTTCATGAAGCAATTTTGGAGGACATTCAGCTTAAAAGCAAAATGAAAGGTAACTGCTTAGGGAAAATGGATGGACTTTGGGACTGTAGGAAACTGTGTTCTTGCAATAATTAACTTGAATACATATTTTCATCGCTCCTATGATTTAAAAGAGGCTTTGGTAATGAGAAGTCCCAATGAGAAAAGGCACATTCTAAAATGGAATTTAGAGCTTGACAAATTAAATTAACAAGAATTTCTAATTAAAGTCACCATCAAGCCAACAGCCTTGGTTTTTAAACAAATTGCATTCATTGTATTTAAAATCAACTCCAGACGAAAGTGTCCAGATCTGCCACACTCATATTTTACATTCTCAATTTTCTGCTTATTTAAAGCAGACATGCCACTCCATTAAAGATGTTGTGCATTTTATCAACTTCTCTAACCCAATATGTGTGTTAAATAATCAGTAAAATTGGTAATTCTCCAACATTTTGCAAACACTCTTCCCTTATTAATCAAGTTGAAAGGTCTCCTAGATCACCAGTTGCAAGAAGTCTTTTTCCCTGTAAGAAAAATCCCTTCAGTGTTTTTAAAATTTAATACAGTTGGCAATTCATAAATGTAACTAAATGTAATTCCAACATTAAAAAATAGATTTTAAAAGACACAGACACAGACACAGACACAGAGAGAGAGAGAGAGAGAGAGAGAGAGAGAGAGAGAGAGAGAACTAAGTACTGTACCAGTCAATCACAAACAATTTTCCAGATGTTTAAAAAAGTAATCACCAATGGAGGAAGGATTTTGACTGCTATCTACTTATAAGATTAGACAGATCATGAAATAAGCATGTTCTGTTCCTATTATCATGTTCCTTTTCTGGCAATTGCTGTCATAGTGAAACATATTACAACAATACCTTGACTTTCATCCACTTGACTTTCTTCACTTTGCTCTATCAGCTGTTTTCAATTATAACCATATTTCAAATACTGTCCACATGCTTTCTGCTTTCATCCGACTTCATCCAACCTTCCACGTGTCATCAACGTTCTTATGTTTCTGTTTCTTTTATTTTATTTCTTTTATTTCCCGTTTATAACACATGAACTCACATGTTTTATATAGTTATTTATGTTTTTTGCCAGCCAAAATAAATTTCCAAGCTAAATAAGGCTATATTTTAACATTCTTCCATTTTTTACTTTCATCCATGCCCTGGTCCCTAACCAGCTGAAAGTACAGCACTGCTATTTTCCTGCTAACAATTCAAATACCTATGGGGTGATTTTCAAAAAAAATGCCATCAAGTCCTTCTCCACCTGTCTCACCTGGTCTGCATTCATACCATTGAGCTGTAGCTTCTGGTTGTGTTCCATACAACAAGCAAAAATATTCAGGCAGGAAGACAATTCACTGAACCAGCGTTTTTCAAATTCTCTTGGAGAGTTTGAGCAGCTCTAGGTTCTTGCAGGGGGGGAGGCAGTGGGGGCAGGGGGAGGCTGCGGCACGATCCCCAGGATCGCTCAGGGGGGCTGCAGGGGCTTGGCTACATGTACCTGAGCCTCCTGCAGCCTCCTGGGGGTGCGGGGAGCCCTGTGCGACCTTCTGCAGGGCTCCCCACAGCTTCAGAAGTGAAAGTGGAGTGATCGTGCTCCACTTCCGCTTTAGTGGAGGCCGGGTGCGATTGCTCCGCTTTCGCTTTCAAAGCAAAATCCTGGAGAGCCACTGGCAGTAAGAGCGGACATAACAAATCTGGATGGATTACAAGTCTGATGGAATAAGGGAAACTCATAAATATTTATATTTCAGACGTATATAAAATACTATATTCCATACTCCACCGTATGGCCTAGGGCCCACAGGGTAGCTTCACAAAGAATGAATTACAATAGCTGCAAGCCCAAAGAGATCAAAGGAATGCAGGTGAATTAAAAAAAAATTAACACCTAAGAATGGAAACAAATTCCTTTATTTTCCCCCTCTAAAACCCCTTTCATGCAATTCAACCATACCACCTACATTTTCATACTGTGTAGAAGTGGTTTACATGTTAAAGACAACAGGACACAAACAGTAGAAATGACTGTTACCAATCAGATCCACCAGAGAACATACAAATGTAGAATTATTTCATTAGAATTTTGAAAACATGAATGAGAACATGAATGAGAACACAATTGTCTTTCAGTAATATTAAATGTAGATGTAAGAAATTGGGTATCTGATACCTATAGCAAAACAGATTACCAGGAGCTTATTATCAGGAAAAGATGGCATGCCACAGGAATGCAACCTTTTACACAAGGAGAAAATTAATTTGCGAGACTATGAAAGGAATGCAAGCTTTTAAATCATTTTACTGTAAAGAATTCAAGAATGAGACATTTCAGTCAGCACGAACTACATGCAAATGAAAGCCTTTGCACTGTGCACTTCTTAAGTTTTGATTTTTCGTAATTTGATAAAGCATCATCAGGTATATAAAGCTCCGTTTCTAGCTAGTTCTTTGAGGAGGGAAAGACAATTCCTCTGTGCAAATTCGTAGAATAGTTTCCATCTGTTTGGTTCCTGAAACCCAAACTGAAATATTTTTCCTGCCCAACACCAGTGATACATGAGCTGCTGTAGTGGTCATTACCACTATTGCTACAGTGCAAGAAAGAGGTGGGGCTCCTTCTCCAGAACTGCCCACATCGTCACCCCTTTACATTATAGGCTGGTTGGCAACCTTCAGTCTATGACTATGGTATAAGCCTACAGCACCCAGTATTCCCAGGCAGTCTCCCATCCAAGCACTAACCAGGCCTGACCCTGCTTAGCTTCTGAGATCAAACAAGATCAGGCATCTGATAGTGAATATGAGAAATAACCTGATAGATCAATCAAGTCAGAAGTCCATCCAGTCCAATATACTGCTTCCCTCATTGGTCAACCAGATTCCCTTGGAAGCTCACAAGCAAAAGAGAGGCACACTGGCTCCCTTACAATTGTATTCAGAGGTATACTGCCACTGAATCAGGAGCTAAGCAGAGCCATCGTGACTAGTAGTCACTGATAGATCTGTCCTCAATGAATTTGTCCAATCCTTCCTTCAAGCAATCCAACCTAGCAGCCATCACCATATCTTGGGGCAATAAATTTTACAGACTAATCATAGAAGCACTGTTTAAAGAAGCACAGGTTGATACTAATTATTTGTGTGGGTTCCATTTCAAGTACTCAGGTGGATGGCAAAACAAAAAACACTATAGCAAATCAATTTAAAAAACAAAAGTTTCTTTGCTCTGGTGATCAGAAAAACAGCCTTGCTGACCTTTTGACTCTAAGATAAAAGTCATTAAGAAGACAATCCATCAATCAGTCCTCAGCTCCACTCAGCCCGTCCCTTCACCAATGCAAAGTGATCATCTTTCTTTCAGGTGCTCAGGGGGGAGGGAGGGGTTGCTTGGAGAGAGAAGGATTGATGGTCAGCCAGCTGCCCCCTACTCTCATTAAGGAGGCTATTGTTAAAGTGTTCAGTTTTTTAAACTGAACTTAAAGGGATGCATTTTCCCCTTCTCCAGTGATCAGCACATTCCTTCTCATTTGCAGTGGCCATTCGTGTTGAGTCAAATCTGTATATAAAAAATTCCATGTATAACAAGGCTGGACCTGCACTTCCTTTTCTCTATACTAATCCATTTATTTGGATGACCTCTGGCTCTAGAGGGGAGAAACCCCTCTCTCTATTCATGCTCTTCACACCATACATAAATCTCAATCATGTTAAAAAGTACCAAATATTGTAGCCTTTTTCCAGAAGGAAGATGCTCACCGTACTTGCAGAACCCCTGGACACCTGCCACCTAGCAGCGAGACTAGGAACATGACACAACAAACAGCAGAAGGAGGCTCAGTGGACAGACCTCCAAACCATACTTTCCTGTGTGCAAAAATCTCACTTGTCCACTCTGAGCCTCTTACTAGTGTTTGTTGCATTGCATATGGCTTCCCAACCCAGAAATAACTGGCAATGATGTCATCACCAGTTACTTCCGGTGGTACTTCAAATAGGTGGACCATGCGAAGTGGTATGGTGGAGGACAAAAGTTGAGAATCACTGATCTAGCACCCTCTTTGACAGTCTTCTGCTGGGAGCTGAACACAGCTGTTTCAGCAAGACTTTCGCCCGATTTGTGCTTAACTTTCTTCTGCTTCCCCTCTGGAATATGGCTCTGTTGATTTGCTACTTTGTTATGGACTGCAATTTTAAACTGTTCTATGAGGTGAGCTGTCTTGAACACTTTGTTTTAAAGTGGAAAAGAGAAAGAGAAGCCGAATGAATGAATGAATGAATGAATTGATGCACTTGCTCAATTTGTACAATGCCTTAAGAATTGCTTTGAGTTGAACCTTAGTTTCACAATATTTTAAATTAAATAAGATGAACTCTCTAACAACTGCACCCTTCAGGCTTCTACCTTGCACTAACAGTAATCTGGGGATTCCATCACATATTTTAAAAAGACACAAGCATTTAATTTACCTGCAATGAAATCTTTATGCACTTTCCTGAAAGTTAATGAGAACAAAAGCCAACCTACTTCATTCCTTATTTTACAACACAGTAAGTTTTTACATTTTTGTTCCAAGCAAAAAGAAACATTTGAACACAGAAGTTCAGAAGTTTCCTGCTGAAACTGAACATACTTTTACAACCTATAAACACAAGCACAGAGCAGATTAATATTGATTAAGCCACGAGTTAAACCAAGACATTAACATGTTCATTTAATTACCAACCAATCCATCTGTACTTCATTAAGAAGCCACAATCCCATAAACACTATGCAGGTGGTTAGTATTTCACATACTATTTCTATCAAATAATTGCATTAATTAAATTTCACTGCACTGTATTAAAATGTTGCATCAACTTTTTTTTTTACTAATATCTATAGGCCTGCTGTCGTCACTCATCAAAATAGTAGTTTTAGAAAAATTGGAAGGAAATGTAAGGCGGTCTGGGTTTACTTGAAATAAATGGGAAAATAATTTGAATAGTAGGTTTTGTCTTTCAGTTTAACATGTCACTTCAATCATTCTGCCTCTGCAAGATTTAGCACATAAGCAAGCTGCCATATTTTTAACCAAGGTACTAGAGAGTGATTCCCCACAGCAAAGTCCCTCATTTCTAATTTCACCAAGACCATGAACGCAGAAGCAACCTGACAAGGGTCGATGAATTTCACAGCAGGAATTAATCTCTCATGGTAGCAAATCTTATTTTGGGGTTCCAACAACCCTGCACAAGTCATCTGCCAGATGTCTAACAGATGTTCTTCTGTGAAATCAATCTAAAAGATGTGAAGTCAATTAAATGATTTTAGCAAGGCATCTGCTAAAAATAGGTTTTTTAAATTGCATTGCAGGCATGCATGCTTAGTGACCAACTTCAAGAAAATTGCACTCATTTTACAGGTAAAATGGATACTGTTCCCAACACCAGCTTGCAGTTTACAAGCCAAAAATTCCAAATTGTTCGATTTTTTTTTTTTAAAACCCTTAACACACAACCCACCACCACTGTACTCTAGACATCTATTGAAGAAAAGGTAGCATCAACTACCCATGAGTAGAGACATCATCCCCATATAGGGGGTGTATGTTCCTGCTCTCCCTGCAAATACCCAAAACCTTGGATAAAAGCAAACCCTATACTTACTATTCCTCTGTGCAAGCCCTTCCTGTTAGTGTTTTTCACCTGTCTTGCTTTGCAGCCCTTGCCAGTACAGAACACTAAGGAGGAATGTGAGAGGAAGCAGTGAGCTAGAAGAGAGAAGCAGCAAGAACACTCAGAGGGAGGAAAGCAGACAGACAGCGAGAACGCTAGACTTGTAGCTATAAGGGAATGCTACAGTGAAAATGCTTGCGGAAAGTAGAGTCTACCATTCTGCTTCTTCTGCTGTCTGCATCCTGTTAATGTTCTTGCTACCACCTCCTCTACTGGCTGCAGGAGGGGGTGGAACCAGTGGAAATGGCACATACTGGATCCTATCACTTCCAGTCGCATCTGGGAAGTCCTTGAGGTCCTCTTTGTGGATTCCATTATTCACAGAAAATAGTATTGGGGGGGTCTGGGAACCGATCCCCCACTGATACCGAGCCCACTGTATTTCTTTTACAATTATTTTTAGTTTCTCCCCCTTGACGTAAGAAACTCGAGTTTTTCTTTTCTTTCTGCCTGCTCATCTAAGATTATTAGCCCTTAAATATTTGGTTCTAAGACACAAAATTGTCTTTGTTTACTTGTCGCTCACGTACTCATTATATGGAGTTTATATAGCCACCCTAACCTGGGAGATAATCCAGAAGCAAATTCATTATCAACAAGATACAGTTTTCTAAGTTTAAAGTCTGAAGCTAACTAGAGGCAGAGTAAGAGAGATTTTTTAAAATGTAAATAAATAAATAAATAAATAAATTGAGGCAGTGGTTGGAAATCCAAAACTTGCACCGCTAATAGCTTTGCTTCACAATAAAGATCACAAGTGCTCGCTCAATTGTATGTTCCCTAGAACATCACTAGAATGCTAGGCAAGATTTTTATTCTTTTGGTTTTTTTAAAAGAAGTATTTCTCTGTTTCTTTGCCAAGTGAATTCTCTCTCTTGCGGACACCAGCGGGGGCAAGAGAAGAAATGAGGGGACAAAGATGAATGTTCATATCTTCTTGTAATTAAAATTCTAACCACAACATTGAAAATACATTTATCTCCCATTTGAAAGGAGGATCAAAGATATAAGCAAAATCATGTTTCTTTACCATCTTCATTTTGAAATGAAATATATTTCATTTTTCATTTTATTCATGTAGGCGACCCTCCTGTTCACGGAATAAGTTGCACATGGAACTGAGAATGCTTATAGCTGCTAGAATTGTGCAGCTTTTAAAAAGATGGAAATCCTACCAGGCATTGAAATGGCTTTGGAATTCAGTGAGAAGTGTCTCTTTGCAAGTCTCTGGACACTGCTCAGGCAGTGATTAGTCCTGGCAGTCAAACCCAAAACAAGAAAAAAATCTATAAGCACAACCTTATGCATGCCTATTCAAGAGTAAGATCCATTATGTTCAGTAGGTCTTACCCTCAAGTAAACATGTTTAATACTGCAGCCTGAGACAGGCACAGGAAACATGGAAGTTCAGTAAAATCAAAACTGAGAAGGAAGCAAGGCAGAAAGAAAATTAAAAATTAAGTTAATCTAACAGCAGTACACAGGATGTTGTGCATGTACAGGCAAAGCTGAAGGCAGAGAGGAAATTTTATAGTGAGGAAAGTCATGCTGAAAGGGTAGCACATAAAATAGTATTGACCCTACTTCAACTTTGGAGACATATAGTCTCTAGGACAGTGGTTTACAAACTGGTGGATCAAAACACACCAGCACTTGTTCCTGGTCCCTTAAGTGGCAGGGAGCAATCTTGACACAAGGATTTATTCTCTTGAAACTCTTCCCACTGTTTGTAAACCTCCCTCAAGTCTCTGTCCCTCTACAAGAGTGTCCTGGAAATATAACAAGCTGTGAAACTAGTCAAAAGACCAATACGTCACGAATTACAACACTACTGAATAAAATTGTGGCTGGGTTCACATGGTTGTAATGAACTCCCAGAACATACACTTCTTTCCCTTTCTTTCTCACCTCATTCGAGGTATCCTAGTTGGTTAAATTATATCTCTGCATGGGAGGAAAAGAATTGGCCTTACAGGAAGAGTATGGGTTTGGAGTTCATTACAAATACAATCTCAACCTAACTCTGAGGTATTCAATCTGTGCGTCCCGCCTCCCTAGGGAAGCGTGGCTAGCCAACAGGGGCGTCGTGAGGCATCTGGGGAGAGAGGTAGCCACAGCTGCTCTGCTTTGCTCTGCTCAGCAAAGCTGCAGGTGCTGCCTCCTGATTTGCTGCTTTTCTGAGGTTGAGAAAGAGGTGGGTGGGGCAGCGTGGGGTGAGGTGGTTGGGGCAGTGTGAAAAATGGTGGGGGGAGGTGGGAGAGAAGGCTGGCTGGGTAGCTACGGAGGTGCCGCATCTCATCATGGAGCTCTCTCCATGTGCAACCTCGCCCCAAGGACTACATTTCCCAGTGTGCCTCTCACCCTGGGCATCCTGGGATTGGTCAAGGCTGAAGAAGAGGAGAAGAGTGCAGAGGTGCTGCATCTCATCAGCACAGGGTGCGCTCCTGGCAGGCTTCAAACTGGGAGGTTAGAGCAGTTCAGTGAAGGAGGGAGCCAGCCTGCTCTTAGTGGGGGGGGGGTGTCCAAATGCCCCAGCCTGCATTCCTCCGACTTGCCTGGGGGGAATGGGGTGGCATCTGCATCTGCTGGGGTGTATGTGTGTGAGCAGCCCCATCTACTATGGGGTGAGTTGTAATTTTGCTCTGTATGGCTGCAATCCTTTCCACACTTTCCTGGGAGTAAGCCCCATTGACTCAAATGGGACTTACTTCTGAGCAGACCTACATAGGCTTGGGGGTCTGTGTCAGCTTAACCAAGGATCCTCACCTTTCTCTTTTTCCTCCCCCTTCAAAAAAGAAAAAAAAGCCACACTTGATGGCTTTGTCTCCAAAAATTGATTAAAAATAAAAATCCCCATTCCTTTTCAGCCATCCCCTTTTTCCTCCTGCCTCTTTGCGGCGGCAGGCGGGGGGTACTCTGTTGGCTGCTATTGTAAGACAAAAGGTACAATCCTAACTAAGTCTACTCAAAAGTAAGTCCTATTGTGTTCAATGGGACTTACTCCCAGGAAAGTGAGGTTAGGATTGCAGCAGAACAGTCTCTAGGTTTCAGTTTGCATCAGTTTGCAATTAGCAGATAAATACAAAACAAACTCTTCCCCTCCACCAGCAAATTCATCACTTCCCCCCTCCCTTTCCCAAACCCTCCAGGTGTGCTGCTAACAAACTCAGGGCACAATCCTAAACAGGTCTACTCAGAAGTAAGCCCTATTTTGTTCAATGGGGCTTACTCTCAGGTAAGTGTGGTTACGGCTGCAGCCTCAGAGTGCTGGCAGATTTTTTTTTATTTCTAGTGTATAATTATAACACCTTCACCCCCATTTTGGGGGTAACTGAGGTGAGATGTTGTAATGGGGAGCCGTGGCCAATGGCCACAAGGATCAGGGGAGGCGCGAACCGGAAAAGTTCGAGAACCACTGACCTAACTCTTACTGTCACAAAGTCACTGTGAGCTACTATGATACTTTCTTGATATTTTATGAATAGGTCGGTGCCACTGGGAAAGGAAGGTTTGTGCATCAATTGGGAGATCCTTTTCAAGAGTTAATTACAATCCTGCTGATACACTGAATTCACCAGACTGCCTTCTAAAGGAGAAGATGCACTGCCAATATTGTTGTTCAACTTTGTGTGGAAATACTCAAGATATAATCACATTTTTCAGAAGCATCTTTTTCTTGCAGTGAGGTTTTATACTGACAAAGGTAAAAACAACTGAAAGCACAACAAAGGGAATGAAGCACAGGAACACAAAATGAAACATCTGGCTGAAAAACAAATTCTGCTGACTAAAAATTATGCAAATACAGTATACAGTTTATTGCAGTCAATGGATCCAAGTCACTTATCCACTTTCTCCTAATGTGCAAACTGCTGTTATGCGAACTGCCAGAGCACTGAGGGAAAGGGAGCCTTTGCCAAGGTCCCCATAACCCCTGGTACCAACACTGTGTATACCTGCATTCGGAACACCAGAAGAAAGAATCTCCCTTATGGAGGCTGAACAAGAGTTACACTGAACAGTACAGGCATGAGGATAATATTTATTGAAGTGGCCAAAATTTTAAATAACCTGCATAATCCTCAACTGCTGTTCAAATTCCTTGATCAATAACATCTCAACAAACATCCATAGTGTTGTTACTACAATCAATCAATATCTAGATATTGGGCCACCACTTTTCCTACTGTACCCCTGCTAAGTGGATAGAGGCACCAAAGAGATCATGGCCCCCTGGCAGCATGATAGTAACTCTGCTCATCCCAACAAAGAATTTCTCTTAGTGGCTGTTACTGGTCTCTCCTGTGATTCTTTTTATAATGTGACCCCTGTTTGGGACAAAGAACTGTCTTCTAGTCATTTGGCTAGGCACATCACTTGCCAACTTTTTTGTTGAAAAGTAGTATATAAATATAAACCAACAACAACTTTAAAGAAGGGCTTATCAACATCTGTACTCTAAACAGACACCCATATAAATTAATGCATACCAAAATATTCAAAGTTTTAATAAATGTAATCAAGTTAATCAATCAATTACAGCTTTAGCAGCTGTGACTCAGTCATGAGGATAACTGAATTACAAAAGTAACTGGTAACTAAGCAATTGATCTCACCCATTAGCTGCCCTACATGATCAACAGATTATGAGAGTAGGGAGTGGGTTGGATAAAGGATATAAAAGGAGGAAGGCTGTGCACACTGCCATGTTCCCTAGAAAGAGTTCCAACCCTGGTTGTCGCACTGAAGCCTCCAGTTGAACTGAGTGGGAGAGACGAGTGTTGCAGGCTCCCATGCTGAAGTTGTCTAGAAGGGAGGTCAGACTAGAAATCTTCAGAGCGGATTAATCTCCAAAGCAGGCTTTACAAAGACTCAGTCAGAAGGGGCATATGATTGTTCTTTTAAAACCAGTTGTTCTGGCATCATAATAGGGAGTGAAAAGGAAATATTACATATGACTCTTCTAACAAGAAGTGGTAGTTTTAGTTTCATTAATTTTTCAGTTCTCACATTTCATTCAATATTCTTGAGAGCAGTTGAGATTTAAGAGACTCAAACATATTAAACAATGATCAGCTCACATGACAGATTATTGAGCACAGCACTAGAAAAAAAATTCAATTTTGCTTTTCAGAATTAAAGGTATAATATTTTAATCTAGATATGCTGCTTAAATGAAAGATTGTCAGAGCAGTTGGATACTGACATATACTTACTTAATTCTCCTTGACAATTCCTTAGGTCTGTGACATCTTGCATACTGAAAACATGATTAGCCTGCAAAAGATAGGAAGAGACTTTTTAAACAATGCACCCATCACCTAAAAAATGTAAAATTACTAAACAAAACACTTGGGATAAAATTCTTTAAGCTCTTCACATCTCAAGAATCATATAAGCAGATGCTTGAAAATATTGAGTATAATCAAACAGATTACATGACAGCAGCAAAAAGAAACCATCTTATGCTCAGATTTATTAGGAAAAGGGCCGAAGATAAAATAGCAGTATTATAAATTCTTTATATAAAAACTGTGGCCGAGTAACATTCAGAACATCATGTGCAGCATCCTGACTAGCAGTTCCACCACTGGAAACATGCTCCACAAATGGTCATTTCTTCTGTGAATGACAGTGGCTTATGTCAACAGTAGGGGTACATACAAGGAGCTCCCAATGAGTGAAAAATTAGTTGGGATCTCTTATGTATGTCTGATTGCTCAACCTCAGAAAAGATTACATAGAGACAGAAAAGGTGCCCAAAATAATCAAGAAGTTGGAGAACATTCCTATGAGAAAAAGTGTTTGGAGTTTATGACTTTAGCAAGAAGGTGACTCAGTGGGAGAGGAGGAGAGAGTTAAAAATTACGAACTGTATGAAAAGTTGATAATTTATCTGTCTCTTCCCCCCCCCCCCCAATACTAACAAAGTACTCATAGTCTCTCATTCAGTTTCACTGGAAAGATATTCATGATAGAAAATAAAGCACTTCTAAAACTGCAAAATAAATGTGTGAAATTTGCTGCTGCAACATCTGGCAATTTTCTCTAACTTTCAAAGAAGATGAAAAAAATTCATGAATCCAAACAATCAGAAATGGAAGGAAAATAGCTGCCAGTACTGTTCTACAAACACTTGCATTACATTTCACATAGCTCCATATATAAACAAGAAGATTCTATATAAGTTATCCTTCCACTTGTGCAAGAGACTCCACAAACTCTTGTGCAAGCAGAACATTATCTCTAGGTTTAGTTTCACTTTCCTCTTGCATCCTAAGGTGTAATGCAGTCCTTCTGTAAGCAGAAGACTACAGCTGGCCCTAGGTATGTATGGGGGATGTGGTCCCAGACACCTTCACAGGAACAGATTTCTGCGCATAATCAAATCCATGGAGAAGGCCTCAAGGACCTCCTGGACACAGCCAGATGTGTCATCCGGTTGCCTTTGGGAGCCTTCTGACGTGCTGGAAAGTTGCATACGGCCTCCCCAAGCCTCAGAATGCCTCTTGAACATGACTAGAAGACATTTCCGTTTACGTCGAGGAGGTCCTTGAGGTCTTCCAGACACAAGTTGGGTATCTATGCTGAGTCAAATCCACGGGTGCCGAACCCGCAGATAAGGGGGTCAATTGTACTTTTAATATGCAGAGGTAAAAGTACTAGCATTTTGGATTCAGCCAATGGAAGTACGTCAATAGCTATTCCACATGATAGCTAAATGGAATCTTTACATTCAGAGGGATAAGAATTCTGAATTAGTGATGGGTTAAATTTGTAACCAGTTAATTTTTTCCAAGCTTTCCCACTGAGTGCTTCCAACTGCTAGCCCAATCCTGAGCTGCCGGGAGCTGCGGAGCCCAGTGGCTCCACAAAGGGCTCCTGCCGGATCCAGAGCCTCCGGCGCTACCGCGGGAGGCTCCTTGGGAGAAGGGGACATTCGTGCCCTTCCCCCAAGTAAGGGAAGCAGTCCCACAATGGGACTACTCACTTTAGCGGCGACTGTTTGGTCGCCGCTAAAGTGAAGGTGCTCATGTAGGCCGAGCAGCCCTGCCTGAGTGCCCTGGATCCTGCGGAGCTCGGCTCCGTGGACCCGCCTCTCCCCCGCCTGACACGCCTCCCCCATGCCTCCCCCCATGGCCCTGACCACGCCCCCTTCTCCCGTTCTGCAGCCCAGCAGTGACAGAGACCACCAGACTGTGGAGCCCGGGCGCCCGCCATGCACTGGCTCAGCGCCAGCTCCAGTGGGCGCCAGCTCCAGTGGGAGCCTGGTGGTAAGCCCCACAAACGTGCCTTACAGCACGTTTGTGACTGTGGCCCGCACCGCAGAGGCACGGCGCAGACCACAGGATTGGGCTCTCAGTTATTTCCAAATCTGACTGAGAAAACTCATAAAAAAAGCAAACCAACTAATGAGGAAATGCACCATACTTTTCTGACAGTGCCCTCCATAATAAATTAATAAATCTCCTGGGGGGGGAGAGATAATATGTTGTGAAGGGGCAAATGAAGTTCATGAGCTTGCCCAAACAGAGACAAATAAACTCTCCAAACTCTCCAAATAAACTTAGGGCTCAAGGGTGTGAACAAAAGAGAATAAACAGTAAAATGCCAAAATATGAACAAAATAGCAAGTGTAACAAACAGAGAATAGTAAAATTTAAAAAAAAAATTTTCAGCACAAAATAGAGTCACAGAACCACAGAGCAACTAAAGAAGAAGGGAGAGTCAGGCAGAAATGGAAAGTCTTCACCAGATGACAACTATGCCGTACTAATTACTACTCTGAAAACCAGGTTCTGGGTACAAGCAATGAGGGACAGCTGTTCCCTTCAAGCCTCTACTTATTAGTTCTCCAGGAGCATCTGGCCACTATTGAAAATGGTGCTGAGCTAGAAGGATCCAGAAGAGTTCCTATACACTAGTGAGTGCTCCCTAGATGTAATATCTCAGAAAAGTTATTTTATGTATCCCCAAAGGACATTTCTTGCCCTCTTAACACAAGGGCAAATATTCTGATTGAAGCTCAAGGTCAATGCCATCTGGCACACTATGCAACTAACGAGTACAGAAAGATTATTTCCAATGGCTCTATTTTCTGAGATGCTGCAGCCAGCAATGGTCAACCTACATAAAGTAATGAGATCAATGAAAATATTAAATGAGGCAGTTAAATAGTTAAATGATGCGGTTAATATTAAATGCTGCAGTTTAAGCTCATCATAAGCTTTACAAAGGTATGGAATCTACATTGACCTTATAAACTAGAGAAAAGGCATAGCTTAGAGGTTGTGTGATATTTTTAAAAGGAAGCAAAAGGCAGAGCATCTCATTATATTACCGGGGGGGGGGGAGAATGTGCTGGAAAGCCACACTCAATTCACTAGAAAACAAGACTGTCTCCGAGATTATACAAGTAATTCACATTAATTAAAAATACAATTTCTGTTGACATGAATTTATATCAGGAGTTTTCAGTCACAACCTTCCTGAACCTTCTTCAGTCAAATTTAATAAACCTCAATTTCAAAATAACGTTTTAACAAGTTTTAAAATGTTTTAACATTTTAACTAGTCATACATGCTTTGCGCATGTGCATTTCCACTGACTTCAATGCATTCAGGTTTAACAGACTTCCAGCATTAAGAGACACTCCTTCCTCTATCAGTCTGTTAAATTGAGAATTCACTGTGTTAACTGGTTGAGCAGTTAAATATGAGAATATGCTAAATACCCTGTGTACCATTTGATCCACTTTTCCCATCCTTCCAAAACCCTTTCCATGATGGAGCAAGAATGACCTGTTGCTGCCTAAGTTCAGGAAAGAGTGCCTGCTTGAAGCATAGAAGCAAAAAAAATGAGGATATTCCTGTGGGAAACCCTGGAGTCAGGCAGATGTTTTAACCAACTTCCCATTAGTTAAACACAAGCAGTACCTACAAGCAATTACTACTTAAAATTCAAATAGTCATAAAAACTCCTAATTCTTATTTGTCAACATCCCAAATAGGCTGAATTTGTGCCCTCTATGAATTTGGGGGTGCTCCAATAACTCTCAAATAAATTCACCAGTAAAGTGTAATAATAGAAACTTGGAAGCATATAGACAATGAGGGCTTAAAACTATAAACACATTAAGCAACAGAAAAGTGGCTGGCTAATCAGAAAATCATAATTAGACATTCAACAAAAGTAAAACTAAAAGGATGCATGGGTTCAGATGCCACACAGTGTCATGGTTTATTTTAACCACAGTTTGTTTAGTAATTATCAAATCCTGGCTGGTTCTGTCTCAACCTGTATACCACCTATCCTCCTGTGAAATGCCTGGATGAAATCCCAAACTTTTTGTTTCTTCCTGGTTGCTTGCAAAGTCTTATTTTGCCATTTACACTCTTGCCACTGACTGAGAGAAGAAAGAGGGCATCAAAGTCTCTGAGGACTTATCTGGTTCTCTGGACACAGCCATGGAGCTGAAACAGTTTAGCTCCCATGCCTCCCCTTCCATAGTCACTCACCTAGAAAGGTCAACTCTTTCCCACCCAATTCTGTATTCTAAATGTTCCAGAGTGTTTCCTATCATACACCCCAAAGGGAAATGGAAAACACTGGCTAGTAAGATACCTTGGTTGCCTGGATCCAAAATTGTACTTAGAAGTAGTGACTGCATGGCACAGGTTGCTTAACTAACTAGATCACAATTACGGAATCTACCAATCCCAGTACATAATTCCAGCAACAGTGTATTTGCAGACACAACAAAACCATTCTCCTGCCACTCATATTCCCAGATAATTAGCGTAAGAATCCCCCATTAACTGAACAATTGTTTCCTTCCTCCCTCCCTCAGCCTGTTCAGACACACCAGAAAAGCAGCTATACAACACTTTATCCTAAAGAGAAGATTCAATAAATTCTTCCTTGAATAAATAAATAAAATTCTTCAAAGTTTTCCTTGATATGCGTTTCCAGTATGGATTCAAGAAAAATATGGGTTTTTAATTAAACACAATTTAATAGGCGTGAGTGAAAAAGAACAGGTGTTGTGCATTTTAATTCTGAGAACTGAGACTGACATGGAATGGGAATCTATGAGTTGCAAAGATTCATAAGAGACATTCATGAGACATCTGGGTAGTTGTCCCAGGCAAACTGGCTGTGTGTGTTCCTTATTATCCATGCTTCTCAAATTTTGGATGCCTGGAGTGGACCCTGCTTGGATTCCTTGGCTGTTCCAGTTCACCCAAGTTAGAAGATGAAACCAGACTATTCAGGGTAATTAAAACCAAGTCAAACTGGGAACAGCTTCAAAAGGATCTCTCCAGACTGGGAAAGGGGCAGTCAAATGGCAAATGCAGTTCAATGACAATAACTGAAAAGTGATGCACACTGATGCAAGAAAAAATCTCAGTTTCACATATACATTTGTGGGATTTGAGCTGCTGAGATAAATCAGGAAATCTTAGGGTCATAGGGAGAGTTTGAGCTGCTCTAAGTTCTTGCCGGGGTGGGGGGGAGAGAGACAGTAGGGGCGGGGGAAGGTAGCGGGGCCCAATCTCTCCACTTTCGCTTTCAAAGCTGTGGGGAGCCCTGAAGAAGGTCACACAGGGCTCCCCGCACCCCCCAGGAGGCTGCAGGAGGCTCAGGTACATGCAGCCAAGCCCCTGCAGCCCCCCCTGAGAGGGGCAATCCTGGGGATTGCGCCGCTGCCTCCTACCTGCCTCTTGGCTACCCCTGCCCCTTAAGCGGGGAGAGGCCAGGGCCCACAGGCTGGAGTGTTGCAACGCCCCAGTCTGAAAAGCTCTGTCATAGTGGATAGATCAATGAAAGTGTTGACTCAGTAGGAGACAGCTGTGTAGAAGGCAAATTATGCTAGGTGTCATTAGGAGAAAGAATGAGAATAAGACTGCCAATATTATATTGCCTCTATAAATCTGTATATATTTGATCTATATATATTTGAAATACTGTGTGCAGTTCTGTAGCTGCACCTCAAGGAGGATATTGGAGAGCTGGAGAAGATGACAAAGAAGCCATCAGAAACAATCAGAGGGCTGGAACACCCTCCTTACGAGGCATGGCTGAACTGACCCAATAGCTTCCTTTGTCCTAGGTTGTTAGAAGAAATAGGAAGTTGGTTGGCAACCTTCAGTCTCGAAGGACTATGGTATAAGCCTACAGCACCCAGTATTCCCAGGCGGTCTCCCATCCAAGTACTAACCAGGCCTGACCCTGCTTAGCTTCCAAGATCAGACGAGATTGGGCATGTGCAAATACTCATCAGTATTTTCAAACCCTAGAGCCAGGACCTATCAATAATCAAAGATACTATATACTGTATATACAAGATACAAGGACTTGCAAAAAGCCAATCAAAGCAAGTCACCACTATCTAAGGAAAGCAATGGCATCTTTACAAGACTGATTAGTATTTATGGAGAGAACAGGCAGACAGCCATTACTGTAACTGCTTCCTGTACAGACCTGTTGAGGAAAAAGCTGTGATGAGCTCTTTGCTGTGAGTGGTTTAATGCCTGTAAAACCAACTGGCTTTGTCGATTCCCAAAAAGGAGTTTGGTGTTTTCTAAAAACAGCAGCCAGAATATGAAGCAAGTCAAAACTTAGTTGTCATGGCCAACCTTAGCTATCAGGACAACCCTCTCCACTGGTGTAAAAACACTGGATTTAACATTGGGTGCAGTGTTTTTGTTTTTTTTAAAGGAAGATAGTTACTGCAGGAATACTGGGAGTCAAGTATCTCAACGCTGCGCAAAACAACAGAACTGAGGCTGAGAATCTAGTAATTGACCAATATCAATTGTGCTACTTAAAAGACCACAGGAAAAGCCAAGCCATATGTAATCCAAGGAATATAGTTGAGAAAAACAAATCCAGATGGCTCATACTGTTGATATATCTATAATTTTGCATATAAACCGGTTATAATAAAAATGAGCACATCAATGGTCTTCATGTAAGATGTTTGAAATAATGACCAGAAATTTTCATCCATTTGGGGATTTAACAAACTGTTTTCAGCCTCAAAATGACTGTTCAGTATAAACAGCTTATCACAGGCTCTGTAACACCAACTTTTTTTTCTTTGCCTGATGATATTTGGGAAGCCACCTTGCAATAGAGAAAAAGTATAAACATTTTTCACAAGAACCACCCCGTGAAATCTTAAAGATCTCCACTAAAGTAAATCTGCATAAGAGAGTTAAGGTTTTCTTGTTTCTTTTTAAACTTTTGTTTAGTCAGAACTGTACTTTATAGCAGAACAGAAGAGAAATGCATCATAATTTTTAACATGGACCCTCTATTTTCTTTCATTAACATTAAATTATAGATCTGTTCTACAAAACGGGTTTAAATTTCTTGCAAAGTTCAAGTATGACATGGAAGTCCGCCTACACAGCACAGAAAGTGATAAAAACCACTTGCAGAACTGGGCAAAAACACAATAATGTAGGCGAATATAAAAGAAATAAAGGAAGAAATCTGAATTCTATTGTAGCCTTTTTTTCCCCCTCCAGACAAGCTGAACACACACACAGGCAGCTGACTGCCTGGAGACAAAAGGAGCTATCTTTAACATAGAACAAGTATTATACGGCATACCTGATGTAAGATAACTGACTATTCATATCAGGTATGTGAAGGAAATGGACGGAGTCCGATATTTCAAATAGCAAGGCCTCTGCACACCAAACCAACCTGAGGAAACACACACACACACACACACACACACACACTTACTTGTGTTTAGGTTATGGTGTTTAAGAGAAAGAGTACATCTGAAAATACAGAGAGCAGGTGAAGATCATACTGACAAAGTCGAATTAGGAAGAGTGTAATGAGGTGGGACTAGCTAGTAACATCTGAGGAATGACTGCAAACAATTCTGATGAAAGATTATACAGGTCATCCCTTGTTATCCATTGGGATTCTGTTCCAGAACCCCCAATGGATAAAAAAATCCGTGGATAAAAAACAGTGGAAAAATAGATTTAAAGACCCACTTCCAGGTTTCTTTCCCCTCAATTGCTCCTAATGGAATAAGGTTGTGCCTCAACATCTGCAGGGGTATGATTCTGGAACTTCCTGCTGATACCATCAAATGTGTTATATAAAAGCAGTTTAAAAAAATTAAAAAGGTTATCCCTTTACAACAGCTTTTCTTACTGTTGTAGAGAGGCAGTCAGCAAATAGAACCCCTGCTTTGGCCTGGCCCAGCTGAAGAATGGCATGATCACTTGCATGACCATCTCACTACAACAGTAAGAAAAGCAGTTGTTTTTTTTTAAACTGATTTTAAAGGGATGCATTTTTTCCCCTTCTCCAGGGATCAGCACATTCCTTCTCAATTGCAGTGGCCATTCGTGTCGAGTCAAATCCGTGTATAAAAAAAATCAGTGTATAACAAGGTTGGACCTGTATTAGAATAAATGTGTGACGCAACAAGCTCTATAGTAGGGGTCTCCAAGAATACGGCCTCTTGGCCACATCCAGCCCATGACAAGATTTTATCCAGCCCTCAGCAACTTAAAATATTTTTCCCAACCACACAGTTGGACAGTTAACACATGCAAGTTCTGTCCTTTCTGCACTTCTTTCTATATGGCAAAAGTGGTTTCAGCCTGGCTAACCCTCATTTCAGTCACCTTGGCCATATACTTTAAGACCCTCAAACCATAATTATTCAATGTTAACCTCACCCCTGACTTTAAAACAATTCAGTTTTCTGCATTTTGAATTTTCAATACCGCCGTTAAATGATTGCAGCGAGGAAACAAATGTTATGTGTAAAATACATGATGTGGTCCTCCTACTGAAAAGTTAGGAGATCCCTGCTGTAAAATAAAAAAGAACATCATGAAAAAGGGTAGAATCAGAACACCGAAAAATTCAATACAAAAGCTGCTGCTGGTGAACCATCAAGGACCCTCAATTTTGAAAACATTTTCCCGCATACATTATTACCATATTAATGAGTACCATAAATACTTGGTTATAAATCTTTTGCAGTACAGAGGCACAGTATTGCTATCAAAAAAAAAATCACAGATAGCCAATGAAAACATATAGGTGGCAGACTTCTGTAGTCTGCCAGATTTAAACTAATTGTATTTTATTCCTTTTCTTGTTTAAATTAACCCTTCAACAATACCCAAACGAGACAGTCACCTCACCTTAGCGACAATTAAGTGCCAAACACCTATCATCACTTTGTTGTGCAGCCAATAGCCATTAAAAAAAAAAAAGCAGCTTTCAAAATTAACATAAAACATATCAATAAGCTGCAGGCAGGGCAAGGAAGTTTTAAAACTTCTGATATTGTCAAATGTGACACATGAACCCAATACGTCCTGGCTGGTTCTACCCAGAGGACATGACCACTTTGAAATTCTGGCTTGTTCATAAAATCTACTTGGAATAAGATGGGATTTGCTGGGTTTGGATCTCACAGCAACTACTGGTTTGTTCTAAACAAGGAACACATGTTTTAACTCCCTTCTCTTGTAAGCAATAGGAAAGCGATGAGAGTGTGAGTTCAAGGCTCTACTGTACAAAACCATAAATAAAGCCACCTGAACCAGGCTGATAACTGGATCAGAGATATCTAAAATGCCCAACAGACCAATTTACTGTCAAAATAATTATCTTGTTCAGCTCCATTTCATGTGGGTGATAGTACAATAGACATGCAAACATAGGGAAAAATCTTCCATCCCCTTTAGTACACAGAAACAAGGTCTGCCTGCCTGTTAGAGCCTACAGAATCAATATGTTACAGTAATTGTTTCAAACATTATATCTAAAAATAAACGAATTAAAATCTTCCTCCACTCAGACTACTGGTTATCATAGGCATTATTAGGTCTCACTGTGCAATTATACCTTATGAAACAATACAGAGTTTTCTAAAAGACACTCCAAAGAACTCAACTTCCAAACAGTCCTTTAGAAACAACGCATGAAATTACACAATCCTCAAGCAGACAACGCAGTTTAGGGAGAAAATCACTAAGCATTATGAAATTCTGATGTCTCAAAGCAGTCTGAAAGTGTTTAGTGTTGTCATGTTAGCAGACATAATTGCGCCACAACATTACAGTGCACATACCTGGCAGAAGATGGTCATAGTAATGATACTGGCAAAAAAATTTTTTAAAAAAAACCTTAGTCTGCCCTTCAGGATGATTTTAATTTTAGGGGGGGGGAGCACTATTAATAGCCCCTAAGATTTCAATCACAGCATTCAGTTTTCTTGATTTCCCTGAACAGGAAGACTGAGTTGCAGACAAACCTGGTCTGGCTTCACTATAATCCCTTTGATTTTATTCGTGCTTCTACAGGTTCCAACGAACTATAGTGAATGAAGAATTCTTCTCCCTGCTGCTGACTGGGAGTTGCAAAACACAAAACCAGATTTTTAAGAAGGAAAGGAACAAGTCTGTGTTCTCCTACAAAAGCCTCACAAGAGAAAAAAGAAATCACTTCAGCTTTTCTTCACAAACAATTTCAGGAGAAAAGGGGGGAGTCTCACCTTTAGGATAGTTTCTACTCCACTTGTGTGCACCCACAGCTTGTCCCCCTATGAACCCGCAACACTGTGTGATCTGTCAAGATTCGACACTCTCTCTCCCACCTGCTCATTTGCTGTACTGACTCAGCACCAAATTTGATGGCAAATCAGCAGGCATGTTGCTTTCGGGATATGTGACTAGGTGTAATTCTTAGTGTTCCTCTTCTTTCTTTCACCCTGATATTGCCAGGTAACCCTAACCTCCCTTCATGAGCACACCAGAAAAATGCAAAAAGACAAAGTAAGGAAATGCCTGTATAGAACATAACCAAGTAACCAGTAACAACTGAGGCTGCACTCTTGTACACACCTTTCTGGGAGTAAGCACCATTGACTTCAATTGTTTTGCCCTGAAGATGAGAATAGATTCTCGTTGGACTGCACTGTGACACCAACTGAGTACAGCATATGGCTGGGAGCAAAAAATGAAGAACCTGCCATCATAAAATGTCTATATTTTGTGCACTTCTGCATATATTTTATTTTCTTATATGGGAACCAGCTTGGAACTCAGTCTGTGGTTCAGAGCTTAGATGCCATTTCCGAAGGCTTAGTGGAGTGAAAATGCAAACTGGGGTTCAAAACAGCCAAGACCAGTTAAACTGGCTGATCAAGCCTCATGCAGCTAGTACTCCAGGCAGAGAGATCAGATAACAGGTGACATCATTACAGCTGAGGATGAGGACGGGAAAAGGGCCTCATGGGTTGTGAGTGTAAAGAGCTGGAGGTTCTATCATCAAAGGTACAAACAGTAAGGAACACTATTTAGTAGTCAGAAACAGATTTTATGTTGATTTTGGTCTGTCTCTCCATGCCACATAAGCTTTGTCAGAACTCCTGGGAAGCTAGCTCCAAGTTATATAGCATGCGTGATTCTGCAGCACTTCAGTACCATCTGCTGACAAGAGGTATTACTGC
The DNA here is from genome assembly GCF_035046505.1 of Tiliqua scincoides. NCBI lineage: Eukaryota > Metazoa > Chordata > Lepidosauria > Squamata > Scincidae > Tiliqua > Tiliqua scincoides. Next base: position 18,694,247 of record NC_089821.1, read on the forward strand.
AGGTTTAATAATTCAGTAACCCTTTGTTTTACCAAATTCCATTCTCATTGTTTCTTGCTCATTTAGTTTTTTCCTTTCCCTTTATTAGATTTTAATAAAAATATTCCTTCTAACCCTGAGTTGCCTAATTCTGAGGAAATCAGCAGATTGTCACCTCTCAGTATGCAGATGCTACCATGAGAGTGACTTTAATACAGAACAGTGGCGTAGCAAGCAGGGGGCTGGGAGCCACCCGCCCCAGGTGCCAGGCCAGAAGAGGGTGTTGTGAGTGTGCATGCTCAAGATGTGACTAAGTGAGTGTGCACAAGACATCGATCTGTCAACTTTCCTAACTGCTCCTGCAAATACAGGGGGGGTCATATCTGTGGATTCCATATCCATGGTTTCCCTTATTGATGGATCGGGGATCCATGGGCCTGATCCCCGGGTCTTCTGAGCCCCACAGAATTTGCACATATCCACTGGTGACCTCTGCCAGGCTCAGAATGACTGAAACAAGGGGGTCACTTCCAGTATTTTTTTTGCAAAACTGAAAATGACATTTTTTAATGCCTTTTTAAAAGGCATAATGAGGGTCAGGGAAGGCCTGGAGGCAGATATGGGGGCACACCTGTACATTACTACCTGGGCATCCTTTATTTAACTGACCAACAGTGCAATCCTATTCATTTCCACTCAAACCTAAATTCCATTGAGTTCAGTGAGACTTACTCCTCAGGAAGTGTGTATAGGATTGTTTTTTGATTACTACTTGAAAGCATCCAAATATAAAAAGGTTATAAAACAAACCTTATAAAACAAACCTTGCGATACAAGGACATCTGCAAGAGGGATCTGAAGGCCTTAGGGATGGACCTCAACAAGTGGGAAACCCTGGCCTCTGAGCGGCCCGCTTGGAGGCAGGCTGTGCAGCATGGCCTTTCCCAGTTTGAAGAGACACTTTGCCAACAGTCTGAGGCTAAGAGGCAAAGAAGGAAGGCCCATAGCCAGGGAGACAGACCAGGGACAGACTGCACTTGCTCCCGGTGTGGAAGGGATTGTCACTCCCGGATTGGCCTTTTCAGCCACACTAGACGCTGTGCCAGAACCACCTTTCAGAGCGCGATACCATAGTCTTTCGAGACTGAAGGTTGCCAATACAATAAAACAAACATAGTGTTATGTTTCAGATAAACATGCCAGAAGTCTTGTTCAGGGCACAGAGTCAATATTGTCGAATCCGGCTAAAGAAAGAAGCAGCAATATATATAAAAAATTCAGCTACTGAATAATTAAGGTTTAATTGACTAAGGCAGACCCATATTCAAACTAGTTTGACCATGTTCGCAACTTTGCTATTTGCACAAAATTTACCGATACCTGTTGTTTCTGCTTAATGGTTCAATTCCTGAATTAAGATTGTTGTGAACAATGATTAGGCAAACATAAAACAAGATTGAAAACAGCAATCAAAAAGAAAGGTTAATGTAGACATGCATGCAAATAGTGCTTTTGATCTGTTTTTCCTTTTTATTTTTTATACGATAGCACTGGGGAGACAAGAGGACCAGGTGGAGGCCACACTTCCCAGCACTTTGGGAATGACAATCTAAAAGTAAAATAACGGGGGGGAGGGGGGAGACAGTAACTGTTCACTTAGTCACAAACCTTATCAGAAATGATTAGCAAGTTATCAATATTCTTTCACTACAGCTATTGTTTACCACAGTAATACTATACAATCTTTAGGAATACTGCTCCAAGTGTAGAGCTAAGGAGTAGAAAAAGATAGGCACTTAGCTCTCCAATAAAGTCAATAATCAAGAAAAATAGAACCATCTCATCTTTCTAGTTCTTCGTCAAGAACAAAAAGATACACAAAAGTTATTGATGCCTAAGGAGAAACAAAAAAGCACACTTCAAGAAACAATAAGGCTAGCTGTTTAGTTTCATGCCAGTGAACTGGAGAATTAAAGTTCTGTATTGATGCTCATTGTAAAAGATAATTCGCGGATCAATGCAATGTTTGCACTGATATTAGCGCTATCCATGGCTCGCCTAGAACTAGAATTTGCAAACCCAATTCTAATTCTGGCTGAAAATTATTTTTTGAAATTAACCACAGTTAGTAGATATACAAGAAGAGTGAACAAAGGTGATAAATTAATCTACAAGAGAAAGATGCTTCCTTGGGTTATTCATCCCCTTTACATTTAATTACAGCAAAGTCAAATTTCTGTAAGTTTCAATTTTCATCTTAGATGCACCGGTTAAAAGCAAGAGAACCTTCTGTCAAACAAATAGGCAAACTGCACGGAAATCTCAAGCATTTCTCTGCTTTTCAACTAAGCTGTGGATATTAATCACAGCTCATGGAGAATTATGCAAAAAATCTCAAAGGCTTCTGGGATATGTGCAATTTCTGAGCTAGCTCAGCGAAAATCTCATGCTTATAGCAAGTGATCGAATGTTATACCTGAGCTTGCCTGATAAAGGAAAGCTTTTGAGTTAAGCTTTACTTAACTTTAAGTAGAGCATTTTTCTACAGTCTGAAAACCCAGTTCCTGACCCATGTGCAACAATGCCATCTTAACTGCTGTGCATCTTAAGTGCAGTACACAGCACTGCTGGGGAGCTTACAGAGAAGATCCAAAGTTTCTTCTTAAGTATTAAACACATAAATGCAAGGATTGCATAGCACCTTTGTTTTCAAGGCACATGATTAACCCTGGAGCTTTAAAGTCAGGTTCACAAAGTGAGGACAGAGAAAAATGTATAAGGAGCTTTCTAAGTTGAAAGCACTCTGAAAACCTGAGGCATTTTTCAACAATAACCAAAACCAAATCGAAAGAAATTTTTTAAACTCTTAGTTCCTGTTTCTACCTCTAATCTTTTTGATTCAGAATCGTTTAATCATGGGTTGTTATTTTCAAAAATATGCAAGACAAAACATGATGAAACATAGTGAACCCATGATGTAACAGTCAAATTATGATGGTTGAACTGATTACTATTACACAGGTGTGCCCCGGTATCTGCAGGGGTTCTGATCCAGAACCACCATCCCAGAATACTGGGAACTGCAAATACACAGGACAGCCCCCCGCAGCCTTGGCCCTCTGGGGAGCCCAGCTCCCCTTGCCTCTGGAGGCTCTTCTGAGCCACACAGAGGCCTCATGCATCCGCCTGTGGCTTCTGCAGGCCTCAGAATGGTTGTTAAAATGAAAAGTGTATCTTCCAGTTTATGCTTTTTAAAGGCACAAAAACGGCACTTCTGGTTTTGATGATGAGGTTTTTCCATTGTAACTGCCATTCTAAGGCCCGCAGAGGCCGTGGCCAGATGCGTGCGGCCTCTGTGGGGCTCAGAAGAGCCTCCGGAGACAAGGAGAACCCAGCTACACTCACCTCTGCAGGGTGCAAAGGGCAAGGGGCTCCCACACGCACAAATAAGTGAAACTGCAAATATGGGGCTCTCCCTCAAATTTTTCTAGAAGTTCTAGAACTTCTTTCTACCACTTGAACTCTCAGAGCTTTGGCAAATTCGAGCTCAGGACAAAGAAGAGAATCAGCCTGATTATTTTGCAACAGCTGGTCATATGGACACCTCTACATTTCAATGAACCCTCAGTTTGTACAAAAAATTGTTTTAAAAAATGCAATAGCAATAACCCATTCACCATGAAACACTGTACGTATTCTGCAACGAGAGCTGCCTCCCTCAATCATCATCCTGAAGGTGACCAAAGAGGACACATCAGCCTCAAGCTACATAAGAAAACACAGAGGCTGTGACTAGAATCTTGAATTTTCTTCATGATATGCATTAATATACTGATAATTCACCTTCAACTATTACAAAAAAAGTAACTACAACCTATTAGTAATGTGACTTGCTCTCTTAGTACAGGAAACCCTGAAGGCATTTTCTGCTTCATAGGGGTATCCAAATCTGAAAGGGTTGATTCTTTCTATGTTGCACTGGCTCAATTAACACATGCTAGTCTGACATGGTCTCTAAATCAGCAACAACAACTTCCTTCACTGATAGTCATAGTTGTAAGAATGGAAATGGTTTAACTACTCACTACTTTCAGATTACTATAGCCTGCACTGGAAAAAAAAAACTTTTAAAAGTCCTAAGCAGCCAATTATACCGTACCAGTCACTTCTCCGCAGCTGCTTAAACAGATGCCATGCCATTATTTCTTCCTTCTGAGAATTTAAGGAACAGGAAATGTCCAGAAGGAAGTTGTAGACTATGCAACACAACCAGGCAGCCAAGTATTCAGGGGAAACGTGCAGACTTTAGAATTCCGTTCTAAGCAATGTTCAAGTGCACAAGTATTGTTTACAAGTAGTAACTTTCTAACTACCACTGTGGTTGTGCAAAGGAAATCGAGCAGTTCTGCTGCCTTTTGTGAGGAAGCTACTGACTAGAAAGAAACAACAGCACTTGCTGTCTGTAACAAAGGAGTGTGTGTCCTTCAACTATCCACCTCCGGCAATTCCCAAAATCCAGAATTGGAGGTACTGTAATTGTAATTAAGAGAGCATATAGCAATGTCTAGGGTATTGCTGAGAAAGACCATGTTCACCTCTGTAATTTGATGCTTCTCCTCACCCTTAGATCACATCAACACACACAACATGTTGTGTAACACAATATGTCACTGCTATGTATGTGTCCAGTATTCTTTTCATGTCACCAACACTATGAAACAGGACATGGTTAGCCTTCCACCCAGCGATAGGTCTGTCTGTCAAATGATAGGCTGCACACTAAGGGCGCAATCCTAACCCCTTATGTCAGTACTTTCCAGCACTGGCATAGTGGTGCCAATGGGAAGTGTCCTGCATCCTGCAGTTGGGTGTCACTCACGGAGGCCTCCTCAAAGTAAGGGAATGTTTATTCCCTTACCTCAGAGCTGCATTGCCCTTATGTCAGTACTGGAAAGCACTGACATGTCAGTACTGGAAAGCACTGACATAAGGGGTTAGGATTGCGCCCTAAGTTACCCAAGGAGAGGGCAGGTGGAAGCGTCTCTACTGATGCTACTGCTTAGCTTCCCTCTTTCTCTCACATTCACATTGCCCCATGCATTTGCTTTGGATAGCATTTTGGCTGTGTAAGGCTAAGGAGATGTGAGGTTAATTGCTCTTTGAGTAAAGCATTAGGCGGGCTTGCTTTAATCAAACTGAAGCTTTTTATTGGTGGTGGTTTTTAAAAAGGACAGAAAAATCAGATTCAATACTTGAGATCAACAGGCAAAGTTCAAAATAAGTAAAAACAGATTCTAACAAAAACCATCCCTAACTGGAATAAATCCACTTACAACCTGCACTGTCCTGGCAACAGAGAAAACGTTCTTAGGAATTAACCCTGACGTAGCAGGACAACATAAGGACATTCATGTTGGCTTGGATGGCATCTTCAATATCTTGAAGATGAAGAACATCTTCAAGTTCTGCAATGCACAACTTGTACCTAACTCAGCAGGTCTGCTCTCTTATTCCATTCTGGGGACAAATAGCCCCCCCTCCAGTTACACTAGTTTTAAATTAATGGTTGCGCCTGAGTTCTAATTTGCCCAGAGTCCTACTTTCCTACTCCTGAGACAGCTGAACAGACTGAATGAGTGACTAGGTGTGAGTTAAATCCAGGAGGGATCCAGGAAGATTTCTGTCAAGGCAATTGTTCTCCGGGGAAACCAGACAGTCATAGTACTCCAATAAACATCTGAGTGGGGGTTGCTGTGTGTCACATTAAGCCACAGTCCTGAGGAATGGAGCCTCTCACGAATGGATAATGTGACAGGCCGATTCCTAGGTCGGTGTGAGTGTACACAGAGAGTTGTCATTTATATTTGTCATTTCTAAAGGAATTCAAATACCTTTGGTACATGGAAACAAATCATAAATAATCAGGCTCAAGAGCATGTAATTTGGAAGCATTGTAAATTAATGAAGGGAAAGTTACATGCATTAGTCACAAGTTACCAAGATACTTCTATATTTTGGGGGGCAGGGGAGAGAAATGTGATTTCCCCTGCTAATTGGGTAAGAGGCACTTTTTCACGTGGGAGCTCCTTTTTTAGCAGGGGAAGAGTAACTGGCCCACCTCACCCCAGCAGTGTCTGTTCTGGTGGCTGTCTGCTGGTATTCATTTGCATCTTTTTAGACTGTGAGCCCTTTTGGGACAGGGACCCATTTAGTTATTTGATTTTTCTCTGTAAACCACTTTGGGAACTTTAGCTGAAAGCGGTATATAAATACTGTTAATAATAATAATAATAATTTCTATAACTGTAGATGATTTGCTGTTTATTTCATCTTTAAAATCAATGGCCCAGTTCCAGAAAACTGCAAGCTGCAGAACAAATATCACTGGCATGTTCCTCAAACAAATGTTCAAACTTTTCTATTAATTATATACGCAATTAGCTAGATGGTCCTTATAGCATGTAAAAGGCCACACAAATGTGTATCAAAGAGTATTCATTCTGCCCATGCAAGTTTTTGTATGCGTAATTTTGAAAAATTGTTCTGGTTGTGCAACAGAATTTTGACATGATCCCAGCATGTGTCGATTGAAAACTTACTACTGAAATGTCAACAGGAGTGTGATGAATCCCCTGCATTCCTCCCCCCCTTTTTTCTTCTTGCCTATTTCTGTGTATTTTGGACAGCTTTTAACTCCCCAGCAGCTTCTGTGCCATTCAGCTGGGATATGCTTTACAGGCAAACTATGTCTGATAAATGCCACTGGCAACGTGCTAGATTTGGCTCCTCTTCCTGCCTGAGTGGCTAGCTCTCTGCTGAGCTTGGAGTTGCACTTGGCAACTGGGTAGCAAACCTGTTAATTTTGGTTCAAAAGATGGAATGGAGTGACCGATCACGTAGTTTCCAGCCTTCCAATCAAGTAGCCTGATGACCAGAGTTATCCCTTGAAGGGTATGGGAAAAGTGTGAGCCCAGGGCCACTTAACTAGTATGGGGCTCTCTTATTATGGCCATATATGCTCATAAAAGCATGCAGTCCAGGGCATCTGCCCCATTTGCCCTACCCATAGGACAGTTCTGCTGATGACATTATGGCAGGCAAGTTATAAATTTCAAAGTCTACAGGAAAGGGAGGCCATTCTCTATGAGTCACCTGATGACCCATTTGTTGCAAGCTCACAAGGGTACCCACTAGCTGAAACACAAGTGAAAGGACTAGGGAATCCTTGCCATGTACATGGCTTAGGCTAGGGACTGGCTAGCCAGGATTTCACTTACATAGCTACACACGACACACAACAAGAAAGTGCAACCTGCACACCAGACCACTTTGGTAAATAGTTTGACATTCCAAGACTTCCCATAAATCAAATATTGTATACCAGAACACCATTCCCATTGGCCCGCTTATTTTCAAGATTCTGTTACCAGTCTTTATAGCTGAAAACTATCACTTACTATGGATGCTCACATACTGCTCCAACTGTCCAAAACTTGGGACAGTTTTGATAGCTGGGATCCCTGATAGTGTTGAAGCCTGAGAAACAAAGCTATTCCTTGTTACAGGTGGGAAGGAGCAAGGGGTGGGGAGAAGACAATTATCTCAGGGTGACTTCTAATATCACTTCTGGAAGTTCTGCCTTTTTCTTTTTTTAAATGGACATCTAATTGAAAATTTTGCTGAATTAGAAGCCCATATACATAATTAGTTGTACACACATTTTGCACTGTTCCCATCTCCAAGTTCTATCACTAGCTTGTCTTAACTAGGTATAACTGATGTGAAAAAGAAAAATGGCAGAAAGACATGCTGTTAACCTGTAACCGGTATTCTTCACGTGATCCTCTGTGGAGTTATCTAAATGTGTTTTTAACCTGCATTTACCTAGAATATGCAAATGTGAAAGCACCCGAAAGGAATAATTCATGAGCAGATTATCAAATCTACAAATTCCACCCATTTCCACTGACCTCTGGAACAAAAGCAACTAAAAATATTGGGGGCGGGAGAAAAATTTGTGGGGAATAGAACCACTTGGCACCTGCTGATTCTCCTCTGCAAATGCCTCCTGTTCTAACATTATGAGAGGAGCACAAGATAGAGAACTCTGTTTTTCCCCTTCAAAACTTATTCCACGGAATCCCAATACATTCTGCTTCACCAATACAGAATGAAAAAGCATGCAGCATCAGACCTAGCTGGGAAGATCTCTGTGCTGAAGCAGTCACCTTTCAGGTCATGTGACGGTGGCCCTTGGGTAAATGAACACATAATCCAGTTCCAGTCACAGCAGGCCAGGAATGTAGTGAGGAGGGCCTAAACTTTTGAAATAGTAAGGAAAACTGCAGTCTTCCCATATTTGTAGTGGACAGTAAACAGCTTTTAAAAAAAAATATGAAAGTCCTCTCGAATTGATTATCTTGCTGTCTGCATACAATAAGAATGCACTATTTAAAGATAGCTAGTAACTTTAAGGTACACAGCCACTGAGAAAATGGCTACTTTTTGCATTAGAAGAAATACAGGTTGAGTATCATTAGTTGTGAGGGTTTCATTCCCAGAACTCAAAAAAACTAAAGCAAATCAATTTAAAAAACAATGTCCCTTTGCCTGGCAATTTAAAAACAGTCTTGCTGACCTTTGTGATGTTAAGACAGAGTCATTAAGCAGACACTCCTTCAATCAGTCTCTCCCCAGGCACTTAGAAAAGCCATCTGAGTGAGCCCCTCCCTTCACCCACAGCAGGGGTGCCCAAACCCCAGCCCTGGGGTCACTTGCGGCCCTCAAGGCCTCTCAATGCGGCCCTCAGGGAGTCCCCAGTTTCCAAAGATCCTCTGGCCATCCAGAGATTTGTTGGAGCCCGCACTGGCCCGATGCAACTGCTCTTAGTGTGAGGGCAACTGTTTGAACTCTCGCGTGAGCTGTGGGATGAGGGCTCCCTCCACTGCTTGCTGTTTCACATCTGTGATGCAGCAGCAGCAGCGAAGAAAAGGCCAGCCTTGCTTTGTGCAAGGCCTTTTATAGCCCTTGAGCTATTGCAAGACCTTCATTCATTCATATAAGTTCATCTTTAATATATTCATGTAGGTAAATTTATGTAAACATATTCAAATTTGAAAACTAAATTCTTTTTTTCCCCAGCCCCCGACTCAGTGTCAGAGAGATAATGTGGCCCTCCTGCCAAAAATTTTGGACACCCCTGTTCTACAACAGTAAAAGTAGTTTTTTTAAACTGTGATTTTTAAAGGATGCATTTTTCCCCTTTTCCAGGGATCAGAACATTCCTTCTCATTTGCAGGGATCATTCGTGTTGAGTCAAATCCATATATAAAAAATCAATGCATAACAAGGTTGGACCTGTATGTACATATGTCAAATTAGCTGAATAGTAGCAAATCAAATCAATGTTGCTTTCAATCTTTGTGTTACACACACACACACACACACACACACACACACACACACACACAAAATAAAGCAAAGCTTGAGCAAATTTAGATGTCTGACTCAGCACTACTAAAATAAAATGGATATTGGTTAGCCATTTTTATTGACCATGAACACTATATAAAGAGGTGTAGGGATTCTTTTCCTTTCATTTAAAGTTACTACAGAAGGTTAGTTCTATTAATCTTATATTATGTTCCTAATAATAAAAATAGGAATCAACTCCCTTATTAAAAGATAAGGAGAAGAGAGGGAGACATTGCTTTGCCTATCTGCAGAACAGATAATCATTATACCTTGATGTGCAAATGAAGTTCAGGAAACATACTTGTTCCAGCAATCAACTCCATTATATATGCATGGAAATATGTTCTTAGCTATAATAATCTTACATAACCTGCTATACCACATTACATTTTGAAGAGAGTCTGGCAACAGAATTAATGATTGTATACATTATATCAGTCTTCATATTTTCTGAGATGAATGACAACCTGCACAATACAAAACACTTTAAAACTGACCTAATCTAGACAGTTGTTCAAGGTGTGCCACAAGATGAGAAGACTGTGAAAACTGTACTTGACATTCAGAAATGATGACGAGGGTAGCTTCTCTCTTTGAACAATATTTGTAAGTTTGGCATTCTAAAAACAGTATTTTAAAATATTTGTTCTTCAAAAGGGGCCAAAGGTTCAAATCCAAGGAAGCACTACATGGAGATGCAGCAACACACACTATCAGCAGCCTCTCCTGATGCATCTGTTGCCAGCTGTACTTGCCTCTTCAGACTGCAAGCAAGGGATCAAGGGAACTGAATATCTCCATCCCTGTCAATGCTCTGGAACAGCGATTTTCAACCATTGTTCTGTGGCACATTGGTGTGCTGCAGATGGTCTGCAAATGTGCTGCGAGACTTTGGGGAAGATCATTTATTAGTAGGATAATTGGGGGATTTGAGCCCCCTACCAGCAGCAGGGTGTGCTTTGTCAATAGTCAAAAAACTGATAGTGTGCCTTAAGATGAAAAAGGTTGAAAAACTGCTGCTCAGAAAGTCTCTTGCGATGGCTTCTTTACATACAGAGGCTATGGAGAACAAGACATAACATTTTACTATGGTTGCTAAACTTTGCAGTCTTGGTTTAGAACTAAAGTTGCACTTTTTTGTGCTCTTTGTGTTATCCTTTTGTTTAGTCTTTTGGTTAAGATTCCCATACAAACATTTGTTTGCAGGCCTTTAATATGTTGATTTTCCTGTTGCAGAAAAAGGAAGCAGCAATAATTTTCTTCCAGCTGAAACAGTCAAACAAAGCATTTGACTCTGGAATGTGTCTCAACAGTTGAAGTCCCAAAGCTTTGCAAAACAGAGTTTCAAAACCAAGGCAAAAAATTTCAGTTGTTAAATCCAATAAAGCTGTGACCAGTTAAAGGGGGTGGGGAGTAGGAGGAGTGCAACACTATGTGTGAAAACAGAAAACTTTTTTCAGAAAGGGACTCAAAGCCTTATTCTCCCAGGTTTGTGGGGTTTACGCTTTTGCAATTTGGACGCTGTGGGAAAGAATTGACTGTATATATGGCCTAAAGTGTTTTCATTGTTGATTATCATTTTATACCATTTTTATGAGATGCTTTTAAAGATGATCTCCAACTGGTGGTTCTGTATTTTATTCTATTGGGTTTTGTTAGCCACCATAGGGGAATTTTTCAGGCTAAACAATAGGATAAAAAATTTAAATTTATTCCTAAAAAATTTTGTTCTAATCTAGACAGAAAAAATGTTTTCCTGTAAATTTAAAAGCATTAAAGAGGTTTGGGTTAAACTAGTAACCAGCAATGATATTACTCCTCCTGTCTAATCTACAATATAGATTACTTTAATCAGTAATCTAGTATTTTTCAGTAAATATATTCAAAATGCAAAAGGTTCTGCAAACTTTGCAGACAGCTAAAAACAATAACTCTTAAAACTGTGAAACTGACTTGGCGTCAACAGTAAGGCATAAACTGTCAACATATTTAGAAATTTAACTAACCACAGGAAGAACAATCATGATTGTTAAGATGTTAAATAATACTTCAGCCCAATTCTAGTCTTTCAGATGGAGGAAGTTTAGTGGTAAAACTGGGAAATATGCAGCAGGAAGTTAGTCTCATCGGTCCAACCATTTCCTTCACTATCTCTTCCCTGTGAACACAGCTGTGGTTTGAACTTTACTCTAGAAAGGTTTTCTTCAAAACAAAAATATTTATTCATTACTACAAGCCACTGTAAGAAAACATGATTACATCAACAGACCAGTTTCTACTGCCTTTCCAATTTTCTATCAAGGTCCAAATTGAAATTCACATGGGTTTGCTTATCCCATGGGTTCCATGCCACAGAATATCCAAGTATCCCTTTGCCACTAGTTGCCTTCCTAATCCATGAGTTTAGATTCTTCCATGAGGGTTTTGAATGCAAGGTCACCATGCGGTTCTTTATATTTGTGAGTTTGGTAGGTGAGATGGTGACCTAGACTGGCTGCTGACATAGCCCTTCTTTGCCACAATTCCTCTTTTCCTTGTTTTGAGCACGAAAGGGTAGCCGTCTCTTCTCCTTGTTTCTGGTCAGTAGGAGGGACAGCAGTGAATGCGGCTTTGGCTTGAACGTTTGTGCTTAAGCTCTGGGAGGGAGAGGATCCCCTTCCCACCAGAGAGAGAGACAGGTGTCGTCTGTTTCTATTACTTCTGAGTAGGTATACATAGAGTAAATCCCACTGTGTTCAATAGAACTTACTCCTAGGAAACTATGTATAGGTTGGCAGCCTATGCAGAATAGAAATGACATCTTGCCTATGCCTCCTTTTCTATATGCTCTTAGCTGCCCTCCTTCTATCATTTCTTCCCTCCCCCTTCCAATTATGGGAAGATGACTCATCTGTGAAATCATCCTATCCCTAGTCAAAAGAAAGTTCCATTGTAATCATCAGGGCTTACTCTCAGGAAAGTGTGGATAGGATTGCAGCCCAAGTTGCATACAAGTGCAGTATGAACAAGAGTGAGACAGGCAAAGATGAAATTGAACTACTGTCTGTCTGAGCATGAGTGTGAATGGGTGTGGGTGGATGAGACAGTGTCTGTTTGGGGGCACAACCCTATACCCACTTGCCCAGAAGCCACAAGAAGTGGCTGGCAGTTTGTCCCACATCAGTGGTCAGCCCTGTAAATGCTGGCACAGAAAACAAACAGCATGTGAACCCTGATGTTACAGGCAACAGCAGGACATCTGCTGCCCTCAGAAGGGCAAATCCTCAGGGAGAAGCTCCCACCCCTTTCGGCCAGCAAGTGCTGCTGGTATACATGCAGACAAAGGCAGTCTGCTGAAGGATGACTGGCAGCACCAGAGGAGGGACTAGCACAGTTATTGCCTTGAAGAGGGCAGCGAACGTGTGGTCACAAATCTCATGTGAACTGAAACTCATGGATGTGATTCATGGATATATTTCTCATAAAGCAGTGGCACATTTGATTTGGGCCTTAGTTGCTTTCCATTCTAGCCTCTATAATTGACTATAATAAGCAACAGCCTTGCAAATTTTCTCAGCAGCAAACCTGAACTTTAGAGCAACTTTGCACATTACAAAATCAGGAAGAGACAGGAAGCAGAAGTGCATAATGATTCTTTACTTCTCCCTATCATCCAGAAGAAAACTCATATACCTGTCATCATGGTTAGAGGTGAAAGCTGTTGATCACAATGGAACTCTTGTATGTCCTCAGGTGGACAAACATAGAGGAGCGAAAGAAAGAAGACGTGCCTGGAGTTTGAACTTCCTGTGCCAAATGACACTATAGCACTGAAGATATTACCTGCTCAATCCTATTAAGCAAGGTGAACAAAATCAGATACAAAAACAGTTATGTCACAGATATGACACAAACTGTCTGTTTCTTCAATGAGACAAAATGCACTGCAGTGGTACAATGCTTCCCTAGATAAAGGGAACTCTACAATTTAGCTGCACTGTGTGAAGCAGCATGGTAAAGATGGAAGAGGCCTAGGGGATGTGGGGCATAGCAGGAGCAGAAGGTGGCATTATTAAGAACGCTTGCCCTAACACATGTCAGCCTAAACAGGCTGTTCTACAGAATAGAGCAAATAAAATGAAGGCAGTGCCATCTCACAAGCTGGGTTCTACTAGAAACCTTCCCTACGTTGCCATAGACCACAAAAGTAAGAACAGGAACGTATACCAAGAACACGGTCAAGACGCAGAACAACAGACCAATACAGATATCAGTTTCATCTGGCACCACTTGCTTCACAAAAAATATCAGCAATCATAACCAATACAAAGATGGACAACTGCCCACTTCAGGCATCCACAGGACAGAAATGTGTAATGTACTGTGTGTAGAAAACATGAATGCCTACTGACATCCGCCTATTGACAAAAAGTTATTGGAAACCAGACCACTGAACACACACAAGGCAAACTTCACAAAACAAAACAAAATTAAGCAACAAACATACTGCAGCAATGCAGAGGGAGGTGGGGGAATAACAGTTTACTGCTCATATTAAAATAGGCTTGTACGCAGATTTAATTATGGAACTCTGATAATGAGAATACAGGTTAAAAAATCCAGCATGAAAAAGGAGATTATGTGCAATATCCTGAAATAACCAGTGTCTGAAATCCAAACAAAAAATAAAACATTTACATGACATGTGTTTCAGCCGAATACACTCAAAACACAGTGTATTTGTTAATCAATCCTACAGGTAGACCACAGCTGCGATACAAGGACATCTGCAAGAGGGATCTGAAGGCCTTAGGAGTGGACCTCAACAAGTGGGAAACCCTGGCCTCTGAGCGGCCCACTTGGAGGCAGGCTGTGCAACATGGCCTTTCCCAGTTTGAAGAGACACTTGGCCAACAGTCTGAGGCTAAGAGGCAAAGAAGGAAGGCCCATAGCCAGGGAGACAGACCAGGGACAGACTGCACTTGCTCCCAGTGTGGAAGGGATTGTCACTCCCGAATCGGCCTTTTCAGCCACACTAGACGCTGTTCCAGAACCACCTTTCAGAGCGCGATACCATAGTCTTTCGAGACTGAAGGTTGCCAACTAACAAAAGGGTCTGTGCACCATGCACGTTAGTCCCATTAAGATCTACTGTGCCTGCTCCGTACCTTACAGACAGCGGTTCCCAAACTGTGCACAGCAGCAAACTCACAGGGTTGCCAATTCTTTTGGGCACTGTCATCTTGGCTGGGGGACTGCTGTAGGCCATCCTGTTCTCCCATGGTGTGGCGGCAGCGTAACAGGGCACCGTGAAAAAGTAAGGAACCATGACCAGAGTAAGTTTGGGAACTGCTGCCTTACAGATATACGGACAATATTAATAAATGGGCAAAGAGTACTCAACTTTAAGAAAAAAGATTAGGGTAGCTTCTTGTGTCTGAATACACAAACATATGGAGGTACACATGAAACGAGCACATTATGAAGACTGAGGGAGGCAAAAAAAGGACAGTTGTGATTGGCTACAGTTTCCCATTCTTGATTTTTCACTTAACATGAAGCAGTCCTTTGTGCACTATTTCCTTGACCATTACACTAAAGCTCTTTTTAAAAAGGACTATTAATTTCTGGACAATTTTGTGGCATGTATGCATGCTTCATATCTACAGATTTATTTGCAAGTCTAATACATAATTTCTTCAAATGAATTTTTGAAATTTTACTTTGCACAACACTAAGCAAAAAAAAGTTGCAAGAAACTTTTTTTTTTAACCCAACTATGCCAAACATTTTTGGTTGTGTTAAATCATTCTTAAAATGCTTTAATGTGGTTGAACACTGGGTGGAATTACAATTGCACTTTAATTTAGGCCAGAAACCACCAAAGCAATGCCTCAGAAAGTTGAACAAGTTCTGGAGTTTTCTTTTGCCAGGTTTAGAGCATGTGAAGTCAGGCAGACAGACTTCCGAGGGGCATTCCAGAATCTTGGAACCACAACAGAGAAGGTCCCACCCCTCATGTTCACCCACCACACTTCAGAAAGCAAAGGAACACACAGCGGGATTGCCATCAGCACTCTGGTATGTTCTTATGGAAGTAGACAATTCTTAAGGTACACTGGTGGTCCCACACAGTTGAGGGTTTTAAGACAAACTGGGTTAAGAAACAAATTAGTAATCAAACAATGGTACTATTTTGGAAATACACAATCATATGAGTAAGTCCTGGTTAATACCCTGCAAATTCTGTTGTACAACTATTTTCAGAGCAGCCATAAGAGTACCACATTATACTAACCTAATCTGGTAGAGATTAAAGTATGGTTGATCATTATCAATTGATCAATTTCCTTGCTAATTGGGTAAGAGGCACTTTTTCAAGTGGGTGCTCCTCTTATTTAGCAAGGGGAGAGTAACTGGCCCTCCTCACCCCAGCAGTGTCTTTTCTAGTGGCTGTCTGCTGGTGTTTTGCATCTTTTAGACTGTGAGCCCTTTTGGGACAAGGAGCCATTAGTTATTTGATTTTTCTCTGTAAACTGCTTTGTGAACTTTTGTTGAAAAGTGGTATATAAATACTGTTAATCAGGGCTTTTTTTGTAATGGAACGCACCGGAACGGCGTTCCGGCACCTTTTTTCTCCCTCCTCCTGGCCCCCACCTTTTTTCCCTCCTCCTGGCCCCCACCTTTTTTCCCCCTCCCTGCGGCACTGCTGGCTAGGGAGGGATTCGAACTGGCACCTTTTCCCCCCCTCCTCCTGGCCCCCACCTTTTTTTCCCTCCCTGCGCTGCCCAGTACTGCTGGCTAGGGAGGGATTCGAACCTCCAACCCTCCTCCTGGCCCCCACCTTTTTTACCCCCCCTCCTGGGCCCCACCACCTTTTTTCCCTCCCTGCACCACCCAGCACTGCCGGCTAAGGAGGGATTCGAACCTCCAACCTTGTGCTCCACAGCCCAGCACTCTCTCCATTGGACTATAGGAAAGCCAGAGTTACAGTGTTCAGAACTAATATATAAGGTCCTGAGCCCAGCTGGTGGCCATCAGCACCTCAAGTATTAGTTCCAAACACTTTGAGCCTAAGACTTCCAATGGCTCAGTTACTAAAGTGCTGGTCTGTGGAGCCAGAGGTTGGGGGTTCAAATCCCCGTAAGGAATAATTTTTTTTCTTCTTCTTGTTTTTTAGGTGGGGAGGTAAATAAATAAAAGATTACACTTGTTAATCTTAAACATGTTCTTGTAAGTGGGTTCCTGCACCTTTTTTTTTTTTTTAACAAAAAAAGCACTGCCCCTGCCTCACCGCACTCACAGCTCTGAGCCCAGCCCGCCTTTCCTCTCCCCGTGCTCTGCTTCCGTGCAGCTACCAAGCTGGTGAGGGCGTGGGGACATGTGCTGAGGAGGAGGAGGAGGAGGACGACGATGACGAGGGACAGCCAGCCAGGGAGACGGGTTGCAGCACCCAGGTACTGGCTTGGCAAGAGGAGGGGGGGGAAGGAAGCTGGCTGGTGCAGCCCCTGCACCTGACACAGCCTAGGCATGTCTACTGAGAAGTAAGTCCCCTTGTGTTCAGTGGGGCTTACTCCCAGGAAAATGTGGATGGGATTGCAGCCCAAGCCTATGCAGGTCTACTCAGAAGCAAGTAATTCATTCATTTTTATAGTTATTAATATAAGGCTTGGCTGATCTAAATTAATTAAGCAAAAATTATTACTAATAATTTAGTAGCTTTGTAATGTCATCAACAGGAGATTTAGGTTTTTAACTATAAATAGGGAAGCTTAAGTGTCCTTGTTGCATTATAATAACACTTAGGAAATATGTATTCCTCTGTGCAGGTCAGATCATTGTTGTCTATTAATTTTTGGGTTTTTTAGACTATATTTAATAATCACTATTATTATAATGGGGAATGGGGACATAGTACACAGGGGAAAGGGGGGAACCACAAAAGATGGGTTAATGAATTGATTAAGTTATGAAGTTATGAATCAAAAATCATGTGGTCACACACCCTCTATTGGTTCAAGATGAGTTGTAAAATAGATTATATTCCGGTATTATATAATTTATCTATTTTACAATTCATCTTTTGTGTTTATTCTTCTGCTCCTCCCCTTGTGTGCTTATATTGCGCATTCATTGTTATCTGATCACATATTTCTCTTTTTTTTGCACCAATCATGTTTCAATGTCTTGAGCCAATAGAGGATATGTGACCACATGATTTTTGATCCATAACTTGTTTATTAATCAATTAATTAACCCATCTTTTGTGCCCCCTCCCCTGTGTGCCAATTGAATTGGGTTCAAACAAATCTGTAGAGTGATGTAATGTAATCATTTTTTATATTTTGCCTTCATCAATAGTTTTAACCAATATTTACTAAATGTTTTAAAAGTTTTAATTTTTTTGGTTGTTACATATTTGCAAATACATGCAACAAGCTGTGATATAATCCTTGGTGTGCGCTCCTGAGGTGATCTGTCTCTTTTTGTTCTTCTCTCTTGAAGATCTCCCCTCATTTTCTAGTTCTTAAGTAGTTGGGGAATGGGGATTTATAGAGAGAGAAATGAGATGAATGAATGAATGAATAAATAAAGGATTTATTTTATTTTAAATAAAAAAATATTTTATATATTTATATATACATATCATATATTTATATATATTAAATAAAATATTTTATTTTAAGTAAATTTAAAAATAAATAAATAAAAGATTAACAAGTCCTGAGTTCCTGCACCTTTTCTTTTCTACAAAAAAAGCACTGCTGTTAATAATTATTATATCAGGTCTGACTTCTTTGAGAAAGAGTACAGCTCAAGTTCATCCCCCAATG
The DNA here is from genome assembly GCF_035046505.1 of Tiliqua scincoides. Taxonomy (NCBI): domain Eukaryota; kingdom Metazoa; phylum Chordata; class Lepidosauria; order Squamata; family Scincidae; genus Tiliqua; species Tiliqua scincoides. Next base: position 18,712,513 of record NC_089821.1, read on the forward strand.
CTAGTAAAGGAAGTCCTAGCCAACTGCATTACCTGAACACTCAAGAACAGAACTGGATCCAAGATTACTCCCAAGATGCGAACCTGCTTGTTGAGGGAGAATGTAACCACATTCTAAATAGGTTGTGCAATTCTTAATAGGTAATTTCAGAACAACAATGTGCTTTCTTGATTACGTTTTAGATTTAAGACTTAGCTTGTTCGTCCTCCATCAAATAAAAAATGGACTCAACACAGTCATTCAAAAATTCTGCATTCCCTTAGGATCAGGGGACTTCTTGTGAATTTTGGACACCAAGAAGGAGATGCATATTTCTGAACAGACTCCAAACAGAAATACTGTGTTGATATACCACACAGAAGGCCTCATTCTGAGTTGTCCACAGCTACCAACTTTCAAATCACATTTTATTCTTTTATGGTTTGAAAACATAATTTTTTCCACTAGCTACCAGTCCAAAACCACTGTAAGATTTATTCTCCCCTTGAACTGTACAATTCTCCCCTTGAATTGTACAATAATATTCAAGTAGGTTGGGGGGGAGGAATTCTGTTTAGAAACCCATCAATCAATCACACAGCTTGATATTGTATTTTCCCTTCCCTCCAAAAAACCTGAAAGCAATCTACCCAAACCACTAATTCATAAAAAAATTGGTCAAATGACAACAGGGTATTCACCAGGACCATGTTAACCCATGGCCGATGCCCCACTTTTTCTAATTATTTCAGGCCCCCTCTGGCACTTCAATCTTTCACCCCACTACAGCTGACAGTCAGACCTTGGTATGGTAGGTACTAGAAAGCAGTACATAGCCCTATATCCATTTTGAAGGTCTCTGGATGAATTCTATTTACAATTTTTTAATATTTTTATTGCACAACTAGAACTGTTCAGAAAAGCACATTTTGGGGTATAATTGTTCAATACTGTAATATTTTTGAAGTGAATAAAATTTTTATTTACTAAAAATATATAATTTATGGATAATCGTTTTAATATAACAATTTGTTTCCCAGTAATAAGGAAGCAGTTGATTATCTTAATAAAGCTTATATTAAAAAAATCAATTAATTGTGATTTATGTCAAAGTGTCAATAGAAAAAAAGAGAAAAGAAAATAGGATAAACAAACATTTTGTAGAAATGGACTAAAATAGGAGGAAGAGTATACACAAACTGAAACGAAGCATCTCCTGCCTTTTATTACTCTTGCCTGAATATTGGAATAGAGATATAGATAAAAAAGTAACCAGTAAGCAATATGGCATTAAAGTTGTGCGTGGGGAGGGGTATACTTAGTGTATATATATGGATAAATACATATGTACACGTTTTGCTACAGCACAGAGTGCAAAGTGCCTTTAACCATTGGAGCCCTAGGGCGCAGTTAATAGCGCCTCAGCAAAAAAAATGTCAGGTGTCCAAACCCTGCAGGGCCTCTAGGCTTCAGCTTATGAATAATACAGCCCTGATTTTCACATTGAACAGACTGCACTGGATGCATCATCTCAAACCACTAATTTATTTAGAAACATTGTTCAAAATATTACATTTAACTGTTTAAAAACTGACTATTAAAGTTAGAAGAAACTCGACCAAGAAAGCATAAAGGAAAATAATCAGCTAGGCCTCTAATTGGGTCAGTTTACTACAAGGATTAGACCCACAATTATTGACGTTTGGGCCTCTTCAGCTTAGAAAAGAGACGCCTGAGGGGGGACATGATTGAGACATACAAAATTATGCAGGGGATGGACAGACTGGATAGGGAGATGCTCTTTACACTCTCACATAATACCAGAACCAGGGGACATCCACTAAAATTGAGTGTTGGACGGGTTAGGACAGACAAAAGAAAATATTTCTTTACTCAGCGTGTGGTCGGTCTGTGGAACTCCTTGCCACAGGATGTGGTGCTGGCGTCTAGCCTAGACGCCTTTAAAAGGGGATTGGACGAGTTTCTGGAGGAAAAATCCATTACGGGGTACAAGCCATGATGTGTATGCACAACCTCCTGATTTTAGAAATGGGTTATGTCAGAATGCCAGATGCAAGGGAGGGCACCAGGATGAGGTCTTCTGGTGTGCTCCCTGGGGCATTTGGTGGGCCGCTGTGAGATACAGGAAGCTGGACTAGATGGGCCTATGGCCTGATCCAGTGGGGCTGTTCTTATGTTCTTATGACGTGCCTTCTAGACTGCACATACGGTCCAGTCATAGATATGGTCCAGTCAGCTATGAACAGAAAATTACTGTATCTGACTAAACCAATGAACTTCTGCAAAGTAAGTGCTCACACATTCTCCTCTCCTGCATGTGAGACTAGGGAAAGTTTGGTTTTTTTTTAACTCTGAAGTAATCCACAGTTTCACGATACATCTGAACTCAGGAACTAAAACTCTGAGTGCTCATCAAGGAGATAGAACAGGATATAAATTTGTAAATAAACAAACAGTAGCTTACTTCAAACTACAGTTAAGGAAAAACAAACCAAAATCAAACATACCTTCAGATCCTGGTTTGTCATTTCCTGAGGTTTGAGGAAATCTAGTTTCCAACTTCAGATATAAAATGGAACTGCTACTTAATCAAAGTGAAAAAAAATGCTTTTCTTTTTCTCCTCTTATGTGCAGGAGGGGAGGACAGTGTGAGATCCAGGCCATCATGTCTATGGGTGGTTGCTTACTAGTGACAGTCAAAGGGCAGCACTTCATTTAGGCAGCTGCTGCAGAAAGCAATTACCCTCTAAGGCCGCAATCCTAACCCATTTTCCAGCACTGACATAAGGGCAATGCAGCTCGGAGGTAAGGGAAGAAGCATTCCCTTAGAATGTCACCCTAAGTTTTCTACATTTATGGGTTTTAATTATGCTACACTTGTTTCTTTAAGACACTAAACATCTATGTTTTGTAAAGAGAAAAGAGATAGGTAACCAAGTGTGAGGATATCCCTCAGGGTTTGTAAATTTTGCATTTTTTCCAATGTTCTAATATTTACCCTAATCTTTGTCTGAACTTCCAATTATTATCTTTACCTTGAAGCATAACATCTTTCCCATACCTATTTCCAAAACTTCAGCTTAATAGATTCTTCTGCACGTGTTCAGAAATACAGGCATGCATACAACACAATTACAGATAGAGTAATATCTTCTTAAGCAACAGTATCTAAAAAATTTTGTCAAATCATCACAAGATTACAGTCTGATTAAATATAGCCCCTAAATGCTTGGAACTAGAAAGCCATTAATTTACAGTTGCAAGAATCTGTGCACAAGCGATGGAATCTTGGGGAAATGCACAACTTCAGTGAAAGAAACATGATCAGGGAAGGGTGGAGGCATTCTATTCATCATAATGTTCACTTTATGTGTGTGGAAAGCTAAGCAGAAATGTAAATGAATTAGCATAACCTTTAGCTTCTGTTGCTTATCCTCAGTATCTTCCAATTGTCCATGTGCAGCTTGAACATTTCTGTGTGTCCTTGGCTCCATTTAACAACACAGACCCACCCTTTCTATCTCCAAATGCATTCCACAAAATTTCAAACCATCCTATCAGTAGAGACTCACTTCTGCCTTCTCCTTAAGCCCATTTTGGCAACTCACATGCCCATATGAAAGGCAAACACTTTACTAATAGCACCAGTGACAGCAAAAAGCTAGGTCTGGAAGCAGTTAATTTTGTAAGGAGGATAATAAAAAGTAATGCTTCAAATATGTTAGATGGAGCAGGAAGATCAAGTTTGGAGCAAGCTGCAAATCACTGGGGGAGGGGGTGGAGATGAAGCCAGAAGAATGAGAAAGAGAGAGTGTGGATTCCACTATAGCTAACTTCTGTAGAGTGGGCAATACACATTTAAAGTCATAATAAACATAAACAGAAATGTCTCAAGACATAATCCTATGGTTATATAATCAGTTTTCCATAACACAGTACATGGGGTCTCAGGGAGAGTTCTCTAAAGCAGGGGTCTCCAAACCCTGGCCCGGGGGCCAGATGCGGCCCGCAGCGGCATCCTCTATCCGGCATGTGGCCAGCCTCTTGTCCCCTGAAAGCCTCAGGCCCACTTCACTGAACATGACAGAACTGTGCTCTGATTGCATCTGGAGGGTGTTCTGAGGGCCGGAGAGGCTGAGTGAATGAGCCCACTCATTCATTTATTCATTCATCTAAATTCCATCTCTAATTTATTTATTTAAATTTTATATTTAAATTTTTTTCCGGCCCTCAGCACTGAGCCAGATATTTCATGCGGCCCTCTGGCTAAAAATTTTGGAGACCCCTGCTCTAAAGCAGTGATTTTCAACCATTGTTCCGTGGCATGCTGGTGTGTTGTGGATGGTCCGCAGGTGTACCATGGGAGTTTAGAGAAGTTCATTTATTATTAGGGCAATTAGGGGATTTGAGCGTCCCAACAGCAGCATGGTGTGCCTTGTCAAAGTCAAAAAACTGATGGTGTGCCTTGACAATTTTAGCACCTTGTCAGTGTGCAGTGTGATGAAAGGTTGAAAATTGCTGCTCTAGAGACATGCACTCAGAGGAAGACTTAACAAAGCATTACAGCATGCAGAACTCACCAAATCAGTACCCTAGCCTTCATCTCCACTTGCACCTGGACTATATCGCCTACAATGCAGACCAACTGTGAAAGGGAAGGCCAGGATACACTGGGAGAAGGAACGCCACTCTTCCCCACCCCCACCTTGAGTTGAGGACATGCAAGTTAGCTGCATAATCAACATGATTTCAACATGCATTATTTAATTGGAATAATTTGATATGCAGAACAGAATTGCTATCTATGTTTTTTTTCCCAAATAGTTAGCAAAGCCTTCTTGGACCAATGGTATATATACACACACAAATAAGACTTTCTTGGCAAGTGCTAGTTAGGGTATGACAAAAAACAGAACAGGCATTATCCGTAGGTGCTGTGATCCTCAAAGTGCTATGCTTTGTAAGAGCCCAATCAAGTGAAATACAGCTTAACATGGCTGGAGTACCATAAGGACTGGGCTATATAAACATTTCCAGTTTTAATGACCTACAGCTTATGATTGAGCTAGTGAAGTGAAACAAGTTACAACATATTCAGAATTACCTCACTGACAGGACTATACTTGGGCCAGCCAAGAGGCACACCTAGTACACCACATTATTGGATCGGTTAGCCTGCTGGTTGTCCCCGTAACCTTAAAAGGAACTAAAGGAACTAAATACATTACAAGAAATTCTGCTTTACAGAGAAACAGCTGAAGCAGAACTAAGAACAAGCTTCTAGGAAAACCCCAACTCTAACACATTACTGCATTTGCCTGCCATTGAAGTTGTCCCATATCTGTAGTCCTTATCATTACGAAATCTACTAATATGATTTTAAAGGCGTGCACTGTTTTTCTAGACTACAGCCTGGGAAATCTTTCACCCTGTGCTCACAAAGCAGATCCCAGGAGAGTTATAACGAGCAATCCACCAGTTGCTTCCACAGTTTCTCCTGACCACATTGTGCTCCAGCAGGGATCTTCAACAGCAGCTGAAAGATTCCGGGGGGCTTAAACTGCTACTGAGCGAACCTGCCAGACCAAAGCACACTCAAAAAAATGTGTGTAGAAGCAGCTGGTAGGGGAGAAGTGGACTGTCCTAGAACATTTTCAGTCACTGTATGGTGTGGTTCTATACCTGCTGTCAAAGACTTTAAAATTTGTTGTTGTAAACACTAAAAATATACACAACACAGGATAGCTCCTTACATGAAGGAACCTGGTAAAACACAGGACCATCTTGAAAATTGTTAACCCATATATCCTTGCAGCCTGACTTCAGCTAAAGCCTTTTCAGGCAATCCGTTTTGAAGTACGAATGCAAATTTGATATTTGCTGCATACATTCAAGATACCTTTGTTGAAGGGTGTGTGTTGTAGGGATACTGCCATTTTTTGAGCAGTAAAAAGACATACCCCCCCATACAAAATGTTACATATTTCCCTTGTAGAGAACATCCTATGCCAATACATTTGCCACAGGGAATGTGGCTGCACAAGTGACATGGCTATTGTCTGCAGTGTTATTTGTTGTTATTGTTATTGTCTCGCAGTTATTTTTCAAATGCAAAAAAAAAAGCAATGTAAAAAACTTACAAAACATACAGACATACAGACTTACCAAAAACTTACAGCCCTATTAGAAATACTCTCTCACTATCCACCCTAAAACTTCCTTTATTAACACATTTTCTGTGGCTGAGCATTCCCCACTATATAACCCCAGCAATGGAGTGCTGTGCTTCCCAAACCATTTCCCCTAAAATGTCCCTCAAACCCTCCCCAAGTCTTACCATTGTATAAACCCTTCTTTAGGTGCTTTGTGACAGTGAATTTCTCTTCTCCAGTGCTAGACTGCATATCCCAACATTTTCTTAAAGTTGTGCGTATTCAGTATGCACAAGAAAAGAGAGAAAGAGTATACACACTAACTCAGCTTTATAGCATGCAGGACGAGCCTGTCACTAGACCAACTAGTGAGCTCACTGGTGCAAGGTATACAAGTTTTGGAGAAAGGGTTCACCAAAGTACATTGAAAAATGAAGGCATTAATACATTTTAAAATGTAGTTTTCTGTAAATGTATAAAGGCCCTTGAGTATACAAAATGCATATATAAAATCTGCATACATGCTGGTTTATTAGTGCCTTTATATCGGACTTCTCTATGTACTACTGAAACTCTTAGGAACAACTTGTATGCTCTGTAATCATCCCTGTACATAAGATTACATGATGTAATGCTGTAGTAGCCTGAAAACAATTTGTGTTTGAAACACCAAAGCATTTGCTGAGATACCTTGCAAGTTACAGTAACCTCAGCATATCTACTACTTGAACTAACTTGTCAGGACTAGCACATTACAGATGAAAGAATCAGATTTTAAAAAATCAAAAGCATTAGCATTCATTCTGAAAAACAAAACTGATTAAGTACTTTTAACTTGGGAGTTCTCATACTTTCTGTGTAGAATGACCTTTGCAAAGACCGAATCGGACCCTGTCTGAAGAAAAATAAAGTATGAGACCCAGAAATGTAAGACTGTAATAGCTACAGTTTAAGATTAAAACAGCTGCTCATGTAATTGACGACTGAGCACATAATAGGCTCAGAGATGTTACATAACTTAGAAAATTGGACATGGAATAGAGAGATCACCACATCAAGAGAACTACTTACAGGCTAGTATCATGGATAACATGCATTAGAAATTCACATTTCTTATTGAAAGTGACTATGCAAATAGCTGATCTCATTTCATTTCTGTATGTTTAACTTATTGCTTATCTATCCTGGCCAGCATATTGACTGTAATCCCAGAAGATCAGTCAGTGCTGAATAAAATGCCATCTTATTTCTCTAGGCTGTGTATATTTGTAGAAACCAGGCAAAAATCCTCTAATAAAGTTCCAGTCTGCATTCCTACTGCTTTCACTTTTTACTGCTTTGATGATGCTTGAAAGTTATATTTGCAAATGTTTAGGAGGCTGAATACAACAGGTTGCCAATTCTGATTCTTAAAAAAATATGTTTACAATAGGTTACTATCTCCAAAGCATTATTTTTAAAAAATCAGATAAATCTTCTGAACCAGTCATGTATTCAAAGCTTTTGTTATAAAATTTTCAAAAATGGCCTAATGTTCAAAGCCACTTTAGAGACTTTTAACAGAAAAGTGACCCAGAAACTTAAAAAAAAGAAAGAAATCTAAGCAAGCAGCAGTGTGATACATACAGAGATGAAAGTGAAGTGCATCATTATTTGCCTCCACGACAGATCTTTCACATCCAGCAACTGCTCTGTACCTCAGCCTCAATTATTGACTATAATTGGTATAATCTGGGATTTCACTTATTCCTTTGCCCCTGATGATTGACAAAGAGCAGTTTCTCTTAAAAGACATTGGCCCAAATCCTAACCAACTTTCCAGCACTGGCGCAGCTGTGTCAGTGGGACATGTGCTGCCTCCTGCAGATGGCTGGGAATCACTGAGGCCTCCTCAAAGTAAGGGAATGTTTGTTCCCTTACCTTGGAGCTGCATTGCACCTTAGCTCAGTGCTGGAAAGTGGGTTAGGATTGCGCCCTTTAGCTACTAGAAGAAGTACTTCAGAATATCTGCCTTTGAACTGCCATTTTAGTGAATCACGACCGTTTCCATATAAAAACATCAATATGAGGAGACAGTTCAGCAAGCTATGGCCCTGGATTAGGAACAGCAAGAGTTAGAAGTGCTAAAAGAGAGAAACTGCACATTATGGAATTGGAATAAGGTGGAAATAACAGGAACAGCTTTAAAGAGCAGGATGGAAAGGGTCAGAGATAGTTATAAGGAGGAGGAACCTCTCTTGTGGTGGAACAAAGAGTAAGGGTTGTGTTATTTAGAATAAGTCTTTGCAAAAGAATGCATTTTCATATGCAACTGCTGTAACTTTCAGGACCAAATGAAAGAGTCATATGAGACACATACTTTAAGTATTCAAAATCTCTGCAAGGAGGCAGCAAGGAGGCAGCCATGCAGTGCATCATTACTGCTATTACAGTATATTATTAAAGCTGTATCCCCTTTTCTGATTCTTTCAAAATTTATTCTGTTATTTCTACAAAATACCTCCTTATTGCAGGAAAAAGCTAGACCCAAATAATTTCAGAATTTTCTACAGCTATGTCTGTAGTAGAAAGCACAGAATCATTAACATCCCAATTCCATTACAGCCCAAACACTTGAATGAAGCTTTGTTAGTACTTCAAATATCATAATTTCACCATGCCAGTTAGCCAAATAACTCCCATAGCTATGTAACTGTAACTGATATCCTTCGGGCTGTAACTTGAGTCCCTTCGGGGAGAAAGGCGGGGTAAAAATAAAGTTATTATTATTATTATTATTTATATAGCACGTCCATGATACTGCAGATAGGAAGATAAACTTCTTAAAGTTGCTGGCAGTTGCTTGGTGCAGCAAATCTCTTGACTGCTCACTCCCAGCACAACCATAACTCCTTTGCCATCAATGCTCCTGCTTTCAATCAATGGCCACCAGGCAGTACAAAGTACTGTCTCCTCCAAGAGCAAATTATATTTCCCTTCACTGAGAGTTACATTCAACCCTCAATGAAGCATTAGAAGCCTTCCAATTTGACAGCCACAAGCTGTGGAACACAGGTTGTCATACCTGAAGCAGTTCAATTTGTTTCTCCTTAAAACTTTCAGGTGAACCTTCTAGACTCAAGAAGCCCTACAAGTTACTGAATATTCACAGATCCCAAAGTAAAAACAGAATTTAAATGTTACTTTGGAAAACAAAAAACAAAATAGTTGTTTCTATGTGGCATTACAAAAACTACTGCTCCACTCAGCAATATTTTTGCTGTCCAGCTGTCTGACTTATAGGGCATCTCACAGAGAAGCACCGGTTAGAAAGGACACCAAATGTCATTCACATGTACCTCACGTATGCTTCAAAATGCATGCGGTTATTAAAACCTATATTTCTGGCTAACTCACTGGTTCAACACACTGGCTAATGTTGTTATTATTAACAGTATTTATATACCGTTTTTCAACAGAAAGTGCACAAAGCGGTTTACACAGAAAATCAACAGGACCTTGAAACATAGTATGCATAATGAAGTACTTTGTTTAAAAAACAAAGGGGGTCATTTTAACAGATAGTAATAAGGCCCCCTTCATGGATCACTGCCTTGTCGTGGTGAAGGGGCTTGAGAAACTCAATGAGGCTATGAGCTATACTGTGTAGTATAGATGGACAGGTCATAGCGTACAGCTCTTACTAAACGTGATCCATGGGAGAAAGAAATGGCAGCCCACTCCAGTATCCTTGCTAAGAAAACCCTATGGACTTGTTAAAAAGATACACTGCTGGATGCTGAGCCCCTCAGATCAGAAGGCATCCAATATACTATTGGGGAAGAGAGGACAATTACAAGTAGCCCCAGAAGGAATGAAGGAGCTGGGCCAAAACCAAAAGGTTGCTCAGCTGTGGATGTGTCTGGAAGTCCCATCACCTCATAGCAAATAGAAGGGGAAGAAATGGAAGCCATGACAGAGTTTATCTTCTTGGGCTCCAAGATGACTGCAGACAGAGATTGAAGCCATGAAATTAAAAGATGCTTGCTTCTTGGGAGGAAAGCTATGGTAAGCCTAGACCAGGGGTGTCAAACATAAGGCCCGGGGGCAGGATGCGGCCTGCGCAAGCTTTTTATCCAGCCCTCAGGCTCTCAGCTGCTGAGCCATGCTGAGGTGTTACTGCTAAAAGGGCAGCCCACTTGAAAACTAAGCTCTCCCATATCTTGACATACAACCAAGGTATGTAAATTTTCTCTTCTGTCATTTGTAGTTAATGAGTTCCCAAGTGTGAAAAAGTGCTTATTTTTGGTCATGACCTGTTTAATGTCATCACTTCCTGCCTAATGACTTCACTTTTGGCCCTCAGCAGGCACCATAAATGCTATTTGGCCCTCTATATGAAATGAGTTTGACATCCCTGGCCTACACAACTTAATGAAAAGCCGAGAAATCACCTTGTTGACAAATGTCCGTATAGTCAAAGCTATGGTTTTCCCAGTAGTATGGCTGTGACAGCTGGACCATAAGAAGGGCTAAGGGCAGAAGAACAGATACTTTTGAATTATGGTATTGGAGAAGACTTTTGAGAGTCCCCTGGACTGCAAGGAGATCAAACCACTCAATCCTATAAGAAATCAACCCTGACTGTTCATTGGAAGGACAGATACTGAAGCTTAAATACTTTGGTCATCTCATGAGAAGGAACTCTTTAGAAAAGACCCTGATGCTAGGAAAAACTGAGGGTCAAAGGAGAAGGGGATGGCAGAGGATGAGATGGTTAGATAGTGTCACTGAGGAAATGAACATGAATTTGAACAAACTCCAGAAATTAGTGGTAGACAGGGAGGCCTGGCATGCTGTGGACCATGGGATCACGAAGAGTCGGACACAACTTAACGACTGAACAATAATAATGCTGTAATTATGCAATATAAGAACAGTAATCACAAAAATGCTCAATAAATATTCTGCTTTGCCACAAATTTCCCCAACTACAGAGTGTCTCAAATAAATGTACGCACATTTTAGTGAGCTCTAGTTATTACATACATCAATGTAGAAGACCAGCAATATAGAACATCTAAGGGAAGTAACTGAATAGATTTGTGGAACTGGTGGATGTCTGCAGATGCCCTAGTCAAAGTCAGTGTGCATAGGCACCAATAGGGAACATTTCAAGCACCTGTTCTAATTCATTAACTAATTAACTGAGTCAAGTAACTGCTTCTGTGTGCACCATATGCAGCGTATGTGTGAACTATAGCATAATAAATGTGAAACTATAAAATGTACACATTTCCTTGAGACACCAAGTATATCTGACAGTAGATCTTTAAGCTCCACCAGATTCACAGCCTCTGCGTCAGGTTCACTGCCCAACACGGAGGCTCTTGATTCTACGCCAACCTTTGGGTCGACATAGAATCGAGTAGCCCCATTGCAGGGCTACTTGTTTTACCCGGGGGAAGGGGACAAAAGTCCCCTTTTCTCAAGGAGCCATCAGCAGCTGCTTAGAACACTCTGGATGCAGTAGCAGCCATTTTTGGCGTCACTGCAGCCCCACATGCCAGGCAGCTAAGGATTTGGCTGTTAGCATTGAATGGAGGGAGAAAGCTGGATAGCACAGCATGCCCCAGAAGGTGGCAGGGGGAAGAAATGGAGCTCTGTTGCACCCAAGGGGGATCTCTCTCTCACTCGGGGTGTGCATCTCTGTGTGTGGCTCATACACACACATGAACTATACCCACAATGGACTGGATCAAGCTCAAAATGTTTGACTCCAACCTGCCAACATTTTGGCATCTGAATATTAATGTATTTACAAAAATGCACACAAATTAGAACCAATTAGAATTTATTCAAGAGTGACTTTTCCACAACCAATTAATTCAGTTGCTTGCTCTAGATCAGTGGTTCTCAAGCTTTTAGCACTGGGACCCACTTTTTAGAATTAGAATCTGTCAGGACCCACCAGAAGTGAAGTCATGACTGGAAGTGACATCAGCAAGCAGGACATTTTTTAACAAACCTAGGCTACAATCCTACCCACACTTATCCAGGGGTAAGACCCATTGACTACTGTTGTTGAAAGCATATACAGAGTAGCTTGTTAACAGTACAGGTCTGTAATGTTTCCCCAAATGCAATCGCATACCATGGTAGCATCAAGTCTAATATATTAAAAAATAAAATACTGAAATGAATGGGAACTCACTTGAAATTGGCTCGCGACCCCACCTAATGGGTCCTGACCCACAGTTTGAGAAACACTGCTGTAGAGGGATTAATTTTGATAACCAAACTGTTACACTCAGCAGAAAGTCTCTTGAACCAATTTCTAATCCGTAGAAAGTTTGGATCTGTCCACTACAGCATCACTATTGTTTTATACAATAGGACTGCCTCGCGTGGGACATGGATAGAAATACAGTACATACAATTTGAATATTTCAAACAGAAAGAGAATTTACAGACAAAAAGAAAACAAATTAGTACCTATGAAAATGAACATCTGTATAAAAAGTCACATAGAAGTTTGCACACATGCACACACACACCCTTCTCTCGAATTAGACCAAATACATAAGTAAGGGTGCAATCCTAACCCCTTACGTCAGTGCTTTCCAGCACTGGCATAGCGGTTCCAATGGGGCATGTGCTGCATCCTGTAGTTGGCTGTCACTCACAGAGGCCTCCTCAAAGTAAGGGAATGTTTGTTCCCTTACCTCAGAGCTGCACTGCCCTTTTGGAAAGCACTGATATAAGGGGTTAGGATTGTGCCCTAAACTTCACTGAAAAGTTCCAAGGAATAACACTCCCAAAACACTCTGCTCTGTGTGCCACCAATAAACAAGGCTCCACTGGGGAACACACAAGATAGGAACTTCTCTTTGATAATTCTCCAAATGCGGAACTCCCCATGTCAGAGAGAGGGCTCCCTCTCTGCTTTTAAAGAAACCTCTCAAGATGCACTTATTTCACCAAATTTCTGGGTTAGGCTGTGCCTGCAACTGGAATGTTCTATTTGGGTCCATTCCTAATGACTTCTTAAAATTGTTGATTTTTTTTTTTATTAGTTGTTTTAATGTTTTTACATTTTTGTTAACTGCCTTGGGACTAATCAGTGTTAGGGAATAAACTACATTTATTTCCCATCTTTACCACTCATAGGGAGGAGCTGAAGGCAGCTAACATATTAAAAGGAACACAATAAAATAATTAGCAAAATCAGTATTCGCAAAAATGGCATAACTATGAGGAATGAGAACACATCAACATAATTTAGGTCCCCCAAAGCAAAAGAGAAAAAATGTTTTCAGCAATAGTTGAAACAACAAACTCATACAGGCAGTCTTACATTGAGGGATAAGAAGGTCCATAATCCAGATGTCACTGCAGAGAAGGCCCCATTACCTATGGTTGACTAAGGTATGCAACTTGTCCCTCAAAACGGCCATGGTGCCAGAAGATTGGAGGATAGCAAATGTCACGCCTATTTTTAAAAAGGGAAAGAGGGGGGACCCGGGAAACTATAGGCTGGTCAGCCTAACATCCATACCGGGTAAGATGGTGGAATGCCTCATCAAAGATAGGATCTCAAAACACATAGACGAACAGGCCTTGCTGAGGGAGAGTCAGCATGGCTTCTGTAAGGGTAAGTCTTGCCTCACGAACCTTATAGAATTCTTTGAAAAGGTCAACAGGCATATGGATGTGGGAGAACCCGTGGACATTATATATCTGGACTTTCAGAAGGCATTTGACACGGTCCCTCACCAAAGGCTACTGAAAAAACTCCACAGTCAGGGAATTAGAGGACAGGTCCTCTCGTGGATTGAGAACTGGTTGGAGGCCAGGAAGCAGAGAGTGGGTGTCAATGGGCAATTTTCACAATGGAGAGAGGTGAAAAGCGGTGTGCCCCAAGGATCTGTCCTGGGACCGGTGCTTTTCAACCTCTTCATAAATGACCTGGAGACAGGGTTGAGCAGTGAAGTGGCTAAGTTTGCAGACGACACCAAACTTTTCCGAGTGGTGCAGACCAGAAGTGATTGTGAGGAGTTCCAGAAAGATCTCTCCAGACTGGCAGAATGGGCAGCAAAATGGCAGATGTGCTTCAATGTCAGTAAGTGTAAAGTCATGCACATTGGGGCAAAAAATCAAAACTTTAGATATAGGCTGATGGGTTCTGAGCTGTCTGTGACAGATCAGGAGAGAGATCTTGGGGTGGTGGTGGACAGGTCGATGAAAGTGTCGACCCAATGTGCGGCGGCAGTGAAGAAGGCCAATTCTATGCTTGGGATCATTAGGAAGGGTATTGAGAACAAAACGGCTAGTATTATAATGCCGTTGTACAAATCGATGGTAAGGCCACACCTGGAGTATTGTGTCCAGTTCTGGTCGCCGCATCTCAAAAAAGACATAGTGGAAATGGAAAAGGTGCAAAAGAGAGCGACTAAGATGATTACGGGGCTGGGGCACCTTCCTTATGAGGAAAGGCTACGGCGTTTGGGCCTCTTCAGCCTAGAAAAGAGACGCCTGAAGGGGGACATGATTGAGACATATAAAATTATGCAGGGGATGGACAGAGTGGATAGGAAGATGCTCTTTACACTCTCACATAATACCAGAACCAGGGGACATCCACTAAAATTGAGTGTTGGGCGGGTTAGGACAGACAAAAGAAAATATTTCTTTACTCAGCATGTGGTTGGTCTGTGGAACTCCTTGCCACAGGATGTGGTGCTGGCGTCTAGCCTAGACGCCTTTAAAAGGTGATTGGACATGTTTCTGGAGGAAAAATCCATTATAGGGTACAAGCCATGATGTGTATGCACAACCTCCTGATTTTAGAAATGGGCTATGTCAGAATGCCAGATGCAAGGGAGGGCACCAGGATGAGGTCTCTTGTTATCTGGTGTGCTCCCTGGGGCATTTGGTGGGCCGCTGTGAGATACAGGAAGCTGGACTAGATGGGCCTATGGCCTGATCCAGTGGGGCTGTTCTTATGTTCTTATGTTGCCAAATCCCCTCTGCCAATGATGGAATATACAAAAAGGCTCTCTCAGTTGATCTCAAGAGTAGGGGGAGAAATTCCTTCAAGTACTCTGGTCCACAGTGTTTTTTTCCCAACCAGGGCCGCCACTTTGATTGCTGCCCCCTGGCCCCTGACCCAGAAGTAATAGTGGTGATATCACCACATCACCGCAATAACTTCCAAAATCACACTGACAGTTCAATCATCTCTCCGGGTGCAATTCTGCACTGCTCTGAGACTCATCTTTCGTCTCCTTGGAGGGGACAACTGATGAGGCCCAGGCTCCAGAGCAGTGCGGAATCGCGCCTGAAGTGGCTGCCACTCTGGGCCCAATGCCACTTGGGGCCACATCTTTCGTCTTTTGCTCCTTTCAATACAATCTTATTCTAAGCTAAGAAAAAGCATCTGGTCAAGCTCGCCACTAAAGCCTGACACAGAAATAGGCATATACAATTTGGGTCTGATCGGATTTTTGGTACAGCACTTGTCTCAAACACCGATGCAATGCTTCTTGCACAAACTTGATTTCAGTGGGGTGGGCCTCTGGCACTATCTAAACCTCAAAGATAGCCACATCTAGCTTTTAACTAAGACAGGTGAAGAAATTGAAGGCAGTTCTAAATTTATGCAGTAGTTACATTCCTGTAAAATTATGCATATATCAAAAATTAAGTTAATTGAAACTCCTTTTCCCATAGGAAACAATGGGATTGATATGGGTTGGGTGAAGTCATTTAACACTCATGCTGATAACTGGTGACATTTGCTTGCCCAAGATGGCATGGGGGAGGGTTAATAAGAGAGGCTACTGATGCTGACAACTGAGAAACCAAGGACAGAAAACAATGGTATTGGCAAGGAAACTGAGAAAACAGTCGATAGCAGAGCTTAGTACTAGGGCCTCTTGCCAGTTATTTTGAGGAAAGAACCCCACTTGCTGCTTCTGCTTCACACCTTTCATGTTGTAAGAGGAAACCACAGGGGATTGCTCTGTCTCTCAGAGTAAGTGGCAGAAGTCTCTCTTCCTCCCTTTGTACTCAGAAGAGACTCAGAAGTTTCCCTTTTCTGCCTTCCCTGGCAATTATGTCCAATCACTGGCATGTGCTCCATCCCATAACACCAAGCAGAAGGAATTTTACAAGACATGCAGCTACAGCCGCCTCAGAAGCTCTGGGAAAGGCATTTTCTTTGTCTTTTTTATCTTCTGGATTTAGAGGAGATTCCCCTCTCACAGAAAGCTGCCAGTGTCCAGTAGAGTTGTTCGTTAGCTACTAATTAACCACTAACTGACCACAATTATTTCAAAAACAAGCCTACACAAACAGCACTTCTGGTATTAATTTGTAAACAGCGTTGTATCAAAAACGTGTACATTAAGAACATGTTAAATCGAGAGCTGCCTGTATTTTAAAAAAATGCTTAATCTTTCACTGTATCAAGTGTATTACTGTAGCAACACAAATACCATCATGAACAAATGAAGTGTAGTGGCTACCAGTGTAAGCTGCACTGGTAAGCTAGAAGCTAGGAAATTCCCAGTTTAAATCTCACTGCAGTTACAAATCTATTATATGTGCTGAAGTGAATCACTCTCAGTCTCAGCAGCCCCCATCCGCAATAGGGGGATAATGATATCGGTTTGTTCTAAATGGCTGTTGTAAGGATTACTAGGATAATATATCTGAAGCATTATGAACACTTGAAATGTGCTACAGAAGTGAACACAGCATTTAAGACATTGTGAGTAATGTGCCCCATATCCTCTAATAAGCTTCATGATCAAGCAGGGTATTTAAGCCTTGCTGGGTCTCCCACACTAAACCTAGCACTATGTCAGCTATATTACAATGATCCCCTTATATTTGTTCTCCAATACAGAGCCTTTGTATTGAGAATTTAGCTAACAAAATCATTAATCACTTGTAATTCAAGTTCAACAACCTATTGACATAATTTAACAAACCAAAGGAGGAACTAAAACTCATCAAATACAGACATTCAAGAACAGAAAACAAAGAATTTTTAGAAGTTGCTACATCACAGTTTAGCAGAATATAAGTTTAGTTTAGTAGAGTAATGTGCTGTGACTCTAGAGGGGCACAAAAAACTGCTGAACGATATATTCCGTTTTCTAAAAAACCTTTCTCACTTTAATAAAGGATTTCTAACCTAAAGCAGATTTTAAAACTTTAAAGAATTAAATGAATATCTAAACTGGATTTTTTAAAACTTACACAATTCAAAGTAAAAACCAAATTTCATACAAAAGTGTTAAAGGGTACACTGTCTCAGAACTGAATTCTTACAGAAATATCAATCAATCAATCAATCAACAGTATTTATATACCGCTTTTCAAATATGACATACAGATATTTGAATTTCAAGTCCAAACATTATAGATATGGTATATATTGTATTCATTATTCCTGCAAATTATGAGTGTTTGCTATCAGCGTAGACTTACATGAAATGATAAGTAGAAACATTGTTTTTCCCAGGAATCACTAGCCTTGCTTCTGAAAAGTCCTGGATACTTATTGCTTACAAATATTTATATATCACTTTTCAACAAAAAGTAGTTCACAAAGCAGTTCACATAGCAAAACAAATCAGTACTTGGCTCCCTGTTCCCAAAGAGCTCACAGCCTATAAAGAGATGGTGAAGAGGCACTAGCAACTGGTAAAGATGCCATGTTGGGGTGAAGAGGGACAGTTGCTCACCCCCTGCTAAATATAAGAGATGCCTCTTTGCCCAATTAGCAGGAAAAAGATGTAATGAATTTTATTACCTTCAGTTTTGGGCAGACTAGATGTAGGTTGGCAACCTTCAGTCTCGAAAGACTATGGTATCGCGCTCTGAAAGGTGGTTCTGGAACAGCGTCTAGCGTGGCTGAAAAAGCCTTTTCAGACTAGATGTGACTTTAAACAAATCATTTCATGCTTCATGGTGATTTTTTTAATTTAAAATGGTTACTAGCAGCTATGGTGGGGAGCAGAATCTATTCAACATTATGGTCAAGACAAGGGAAAAGATTTAACTCCACTCCTCCTGCTGTAGTCCCATTCCTGACTGAGGCTCCCCAAAGCTGATATTGAAAAAATCCTTTTTGAAAGGAAAAATACACAGAAGATAAAATGTAACCACACTGAAAGTCATGTGTAATTTAACCCTGATTGATCTTGCTTAGTATCCTTTCAGGTGTACAATGAGCCAAACAGAAGTCAACCATTTCGCAATTGCCATCTCTCCCCTTTTTCTCTAAACCAGGGGTGTCCAAAGTTTTTGGCAGGAGGGCCACATCAGCTCTCTGACACTGTGTTGGGGGCCAGGGAAAAAAAGAATTAACTAACATTTAAAGTTTGAATAAATTTACATAAGTTTACATAAATGAATAAATTAAAGATGAACTTATATGAATGAATGAAGGTCTTGAGATAGCACAAGGCCTATAAAACGCCTTGCACACAGCAAGGCTGGCCTTTCCTTTGCTGCCGCATCACGGACGTGAAACAGCAAGCAGTGGAGGTAGCCCTCATCCCACAGCTCACACGAGAGGTCAGACAGTCACCCTCATGCTGAGATCAGTTGTGTAGGGCCAGAGCGGGCTCCAACAAATCTCCGGAGGGCCAGAGGTTCACTGGAGACTGCGGGCTCCCAGAGGGCCACATTGGGTGTCCTTGAGGGCCCCAAGTGGCCCCAGGGCCGGGGTTTGGGCACCCCTGCTCTAAACCAGTGTTTTTCAAGCTGTGGGTTAGGACCCAGTAGGTGGGTCACGAAACAATTGTAGGTGGGTCTCTATTCATTTCAATATTTTATTTTTAATATATTAGACTTGATGCTACCATGGTATGTGACTGCATTTGAAGAAATGTTGCAGATCTGTACTTTTAACAGGCTACTATGTATATGCTTTAACAATGATAGTCAGTGGGACTTACTCCTGGGTAAGTGTGGGTAGAATTGCAGCCTAGGATGCTTAAAAATTTTCCTGCTTGATGATGTCACTTCTGGTCATGACATCACTTCTGGTGGGTCCTGACAGATTCTCATTCTAAAAAGTGGGTCCAGGTGCTAAAAGTTTGAGAACTACTGCTCTAAACAAATATAATTCTGCAATAGATATGTGGCCTGATGACATCTTAGATTATACTCCAGACTAGAAGAAAGGCTTCATTACCAACTAAAACGTTTTTAGTTTTAGTAACAGCTTCTTGTATGTAACAGCTTCTTAGTATGTGCAGGGGCTGGAGGTGTGGTCTGATGGTTGAGCGGCTGCACTGCCTGAGCTAAAGAGGAACAACCTCTTTATTCTCCTTTATTCAGGGTCTCATTCTGGATGGGAGATGGATGCCAGGCTAAGCTGCTGTTACCCGTTGTGGGAGAATGGAGTCTTCGATGAGCCACTCAGTGAGAGAGCGGAGGAGTGTGTGAAAAGATCAGTCGGCAAAGCACTGAGAACAGCCTTAAGGACCTGTCTGGGCTTGATATACCGCTGCCTAAGGAAGCTTGATGGCACACAGCCAGCAGAGATAACCACACCATGAAGGGAACATCTGGCAAACTGAGGGTTTTGTGAGTCTTCTCCACAAAACATATTGTAAAACCCCCAATTTTAAAATGGTGGTTTAGATAAGCCTGCCTGTGTGTAAACTTCCTTGAATGCTGTGTAAAAAACAGAGAAAGGCGATATATAAATACTGTATCTATGTGATGTTTTTCTTGAATGCAAGAATCTTAAAAAGAATGGAGAGGGGCTTATAGTGCAATCATAACCTGCACTGGTACAGTCAGGGCACAACGGCCTGTGCTGTATCCAGTGTAGGGTAGGAGGAAGCTGGAAGTCACTTTGGAGAAAGGGGATATTTTTCAGACACCCCCAGTTTGCCCTATGGGGCTACTCAGATCTGCGCCAGCTATTTAACTGGTGCAAATCTGAGCAGCCTGTGTAGGGCCCTGAGCACCACACAGATAAGCCCCACAAAAGGAAACAAAGACTGCATCCTATACGCACTTTCTTGGAAGTAATTCCTACCAAATACAATGGAACTTTCTTCTGAGTAGACACATAAGATTGCAGTAAAAAGACATTTACAGAGAGGGGAGATCCAGATCAGAGTACATTCACATGATCACTGTTCAGAACTCAATCACCAAACCAAATGTCACCAGAAGTTTCTCTGAACACCTCCATAAACAGTCACAGCATCTGCCAAAAAGCATGCAAAGTCCTGTGCAGCAGCCCCAAAGGAGAACAACATGCACCAAGGTAGTGGCAACAATGACGAGCCCCAAGAAACACCCAGAAGCAACGACCAGCCCCGAGCAGCCACAACTAAAGATGAGCATTGTGGAGCACTGAGAGCAAAAGAACAACACTGAGGGATAAACAAGCACCCCTGAAGGGCTCCAAGAAGCAGCAACCAGCACTGAGAGGGTAACCACTTGCATTTCCGACATCGAAAATAGGGAGAAAGGTGTCACGGGAAATGCAAGGTAGGTTGCCAAACAGCCTCTCACAGATACAGGAATTTGCCACTTGTTAATTTGTGTATGCCAAGAATTGACTGTACTATTATATCACAGATGCTCACAGAGTTTCTCAAATCGTGGGTCAGTACCCATTAGGTGGGTCACGAACCAATTTCAGGTGGGTCCCCATTCATTTCAATATTTTATATTTAATATGTTAGACTTGATGCTACCATGGTATGTGACTGCATTTGGGGAAATGTTACAGACCTGTATTTTTAACAAGCTACTATGTATATTCTTTTAACTATGATAGCAAATGGGACTTATTTCTGGGTAAGTGTGGGTAGGATTGCAGCCTAGGATTGTTAAAAATTTTCTTGTTTGATGTCAGTTCCCGTCATGACATCACTTCCAATGGGTCCTTACAAATTCTCATTATAAAAAGTGAGCCCAGGTGCTAAATGTGTGAGAACCACTGCACCAGGGCACTGGATTCAAGTTGCAATGCAAAAAAAAAAAAAAAATTCCTGTTCAATCTTCTCAAATCTTAGTTATTTCACTAAAAAAATTACTTGTTCTTACTTTTCAAATTACCTGAGTTAATACCTATGTATGTAATAAATACAACATAATGATGATCAGACATTTTTCTGTTATCTTCCTTGGCTCACTCATGTATGAAACACAGTTTTTAAGTTAAAGCTCTTCACTGCAGTGTTATGTTCCTGCAACTGAGATGTGGCCCACTAGCTTGATTGTTTTGTTTTTTTTAAAACAGTGGCCAGGGAACCACAACAAAACAGTGAAACCACAGTGGGGGCTTCAGGGCTTTGGCCCCACCCGTTTCACTCTCAACAGTTTGATACCCACAACATACTATTTTAAACAGAAAAAAATTCCACTGAAAGTAAATTTACGAATGTTTTTCTGCTTAAAATTGCATGCGTAGGGAGGGGACCTGATCAAGAGTACAAAGGTGGGTGTCCTAAAATCCTAAAGCCACTTTCTGCAATTCTACAGCCTCCCCATTGCTATTTCAAAAACAACCAACCCACCAGCCTCATTACACAATCAGTGAAACACAGTGCTGCACATGGCCCCTCTGGGTTCTATGCACAGCCCATGAGATATTTTGTTTACTGCTGACATGTGCAGGATAGCCAGATTCCTCCATGGTATTCATGGGGTCATGGTCAGTGCATGTGCCCAATTTCAATATTATAGCCTATTGCAGTGTTTCTCACCCAGTGGTATGGGTACCACCAGTGGTGTCTGGTGGTACTTGATTAAACTCTGGACACCTGCCACCCAGATGCAAGCCCAGGAACATAACACAAATAGTGGTAGGGGACTTGACTCAGTGGACAGTGATTCAAAGCATGCTTTTCTGCACTCAAAAAAACCCTCCTGTCTTTCCAGAGTCTCTTACTGGTGTCTGCTGCATCGCATCTTGCCTCCCAACCCAGAAGTAACTGGTGATGTCATCACCATTTACTTCTGGTGGTACTTCAAATAGGTGGAGTATGTGAAGTGGTACAGCAGAAGACAAACAATTAGAAACACTGGTCAACTGAGATAAAGGAGGGCCACTCATACAGACCACTCACTAGCTGAAGTTGCCCATGCAACTCTAAAGCTGACTTTAGAAAAATGCTACCTATGCACCAATCCTCAAGTAAGAGAAAAATGAGGTAGCTTTAAGTGGCTGCTCTGACACTGTGGCACCTCCTTACAGTGAAAAAAATGAACCAGACCTACAGCATTTTTAGAAGTGCTGAAAGATGTCTTGAACCGGCTTTCAGTGACTGAATAGTTTGTAAATTGACCTTGCAACTCAAGACCATCCCTGTAATAAACCTTCTAACCCGTTTATTTCTTGCTGGTGACAGAAAATTTCTCATTTCAAGCCCTTCACCTTAGGAAACAAGGTTCATATTTTCACCTCCAACATTTCTAGATTCAGCACAATGATGACTATCATTACAGTAATTATAGCTCTTGGGTCGAATCATTAAATCATGAAAACTTACATCATCAACCAGTTGTAGATATATACATTGTTCAAAGCATTAAACATCATAATTATCAAGATTTCAAAGTCTCTTTTGAATAAGAAGTAGAAAATAGTATAGATTTGGAAATGTTTTTTAACGTTTCCCTTTGGAAATAAGTTTAATTTGAGAAGAGGCTAGTCTAGACCAGGGGTGCCCAAACCCCAGCCCACAGGCCATTTGTGGCTCTCAGGGTTTCTGGCCTGCTGGAGACTTCCTGGAGCCCACATTGGTCGGACACAACAGCAATCAGTGCGAAGGTCGACTGTTCCGCCACTTATGAGAGCTGCAGGGCTAGTTTTCTTTCTGCTGTCTCACGTTTGTGAAGCAGCAGCAGCAGCGAAGGAAAGGCCAGCCTTGCTTTGCACAAGGTCTTTTACAGGCCGGAGATATCGCAAGATCTGAAGGCCTTTTATAAGATCTGATGGCTTATTACAGAATATGGCTTATTACCTTAAAATGCATAAGGCAAACTGCGTAAAGATAGAATTTGCAGATATGTGATCACAGCCATCATGCTGGAGGTCAAAGAATGCTGGCAAAGTTAACTTAATGCACTATCCAGCTAATGGAATCCACAAGGCAAGATAAACTTTGGTTAAAACAAGGGTGTCCCATCAACCAGACTAAGGGCGCAATCCAAACCTGCACTGGAGCAGGCAAGCCAGGAGGCCAGCGCTGCATCCAACACAGGTTCGTTGGCTGAAGTAGCTCAGCCAGGGGCAAGGAGAAGTTCATCCCCTTACCCCTGGGTAAGGGCTGCTCGCCCCAATGGGTCTCCTCAGACCTATGCCACCCCTGGAGATGGCACAAGTTCGAGGAGAGCGGAGAGGCTTGAAACTGCTCCATTCTCCGCAGGGACCAGGGTTGGGATCCGACATAACTGCCAGATCCCAGCCCCATTCCCGTCTCCCCGCATGCCCGCCCTCCCCCCACCCAGAAACACCACCCTCCCGCCTCCTACCCGCCCCCCACGCCTACCATTGCCGCTTGTGTCGGCGCAGGCACGCCGACACAAGCGGCAGTGAGGAAGCCACCACGGAGGCTTCTGCCGGCCTCTGCGCGTTGGCGCATCTACATGCGCCAACGCAGCTTCCTTCCACGGAGGCGCAAACATGCTTTATGGCACGTTTGCGACCCTCCTGTGCCAGCCCAAGGAATTTGGGCTGGCATATTGAGCGTTTAGGATTGCACCCTAAACTGTATAATACTACAGGTATTTTCTCACACACAAACACATTTGGATGTGCAAAAAGTGCCCATAAATGGATAAAAGTGCCCATAGATGGACAGGCACATAAAGAACTGTTCCTGCCATCACAGGAGTAAATACTTGATACACTTTATTATTCTCAAAACCAAAAATTCACGAATTAGTACATATCAAAAATGATTGTGTACATGAATAAATTCAATTCATTTTCATGTTGCAGCACTACCAAGATCAGCAAAATATGGATGCTGCTGAATGATGAACAATAAGCCCTTCTAATCTCTCTTCAAATCGCTGGGTTCTCTGTAGAAAGCTCCTGAAAGCCCTGGCAGTTCTTAAATCTGACACCATGAGTTGATCGCGACTCTCCTGCTCTACTCTTCTGTTACTAAATCAGAACTTGCTAGCCTCAGCAATTGCTTTATAAAGCACTGAGCACTAAGGCTTGCACAGCAGGCTTGGTCACTGCCAACATGTTGCTGAAAGGATCAGAGTGAGAACAAGGCATCCATTCAATATGGGGCACTAAAAGAGCCCAGATAATTTAGCAGAAACCACAGATATGAGAGGGTGAACAATACATTAGTTCAACAAGCAATGTAGCTCTGGAGTAATGGGCCAAGAGTGGTGCTGACAAGAATTCAGTTCATGGCAGAGATCCAGTCACTATCAGAAGAATACTTTTTCCCCTCCAGCAATCGTGATGATACCCGCCAGCACATGTGGCTGCCTCCTCCTCTCTTCTCACCATCAGCCAAGGGCTGTGCACACAAGTCCCAGAATCTCTCAGATGTACCAGTGCAAGAGCTACTGTTATCTTCCACCTGAAAAAGGATAGGAGCAAGCAGCTGCAGGGCCACACAGACCACAAACTCCAGGAGAGTTTGGGCCGCTGTTAAGTCTCTAATTTTAGACTTACTAAGGCCCACAGATGCCCTCTGGAGGGTGAGGGAAGCCTGCCCACACCTTAGAATTTTTGGAAAATGCTTGGGCGATCCACTTCTGGTTTTGCAACAATGCCTTGTGGAAATTTTGTTGAAAAACAGTATATAAATATTCTTAATAGAGACAAATTATGGTTGGTTATGAGAACCAATATGCACAAGCCTCAGACTCACATTCTCCCACTTCACATGCAATTGGAGAAGATTCCAACAGCTGTTTGCAACAAACTGCAGCTTGCCATTTTGTTCAAATATTTCAAACTGTGGAATCCAACCGGGATATTGAGTAAACCACTACTTGCAAAACCCAATGTTTGCTGTATTGGTTGAAATGGAATACTGCAGTTTGTTGCAAATTGGAAGGTTCTCATTATCTTCCTTTGCATGCAAAGAGGATGAGGAAGTGTATGAGCCCATGACTTGTTCTCAAAATGACTATCCAAGCTCTGCCCATTCTGAAGCAGGACAATATCGGGAGTACTTTTCCTAATTGTCTGTAGCCTAACAGTGCAATCCAAAGCATGACTACTCTGATGTAAGCTCCACTGAGTTCAATACAACCCACTCCCACATATGCATGTTCAGGATTGCCACGATTGTGAGAGAATTGACTTGTGGACATTCACACCAAGGAATCTAACACAAAATTTAAATGCACTAGGACTACTCTGCGACCGCCAAGTCAATCCTTATTCATGCTCACTCAGAGGAGTCACTAGGGTTTGCATCACCTGGTGCGAGAGGTACTTTAATCACAAAATATTGCATCACCGTCATGATGAACCTCCTCCCATTCCAGACCATACAGAATTACAATACCATACGCACAACCTAAATACAGTTGTATCACTAGGGTTGGTGTCACCCCACTAACTTTATTTAAATATATAAATAAAGGTCACCCAACAAATCTGTAATCCACAAAAAAACTAGTGGCCAACCTGATGGCACTTAACACAACTGAATAAGAGTTCTAGTATCAGCAATGATAAACAGAAATGAGAGCCGACTCATACTAACACCTTATTGGCAGTGGTTCCCTGGGGAGCAGTGGAAATCAGCCAGAGGAGCCACAGAATCCTCATGAAAAACCCACTTCCTTATACAATGTATAGAACTGTAGCCATAAAGGGGAATTATGGCCAATGACACAGTAGGTCGAGGGAACTGCCAGTTGAAAAAATTTGGAAACCACTGTCTCACTGGTTCCCTGCTGTGTCATAGCAACACTTCATTGGTTTTCAGAATATTCAGTTTTATTGGTCAATTTGGAGCTAAGAAAATCCACTTTTTTAACATAAGGCAGTTGTGTTTTCCTTTTCTAGTTATTTGTCCCAAACCTTTGATAGAATGCAGATATTTCACCAAGGTTTGTTTCATTGCATTCTGCATTAAATTACACATCAAATGAAATAACATGATGGTATTATTTGAAAATACCCAGTTTTCACAATTTTGGACAGTAGTGGTGTCACACACACACACCCCCGAGTACATCACCTGATGCACTGTGTACCCTCCTGCACCTCCCTAGCTACAGCTCTGGGCCCAATACCACAATCCTCTATAAACCTTTGGAAATACAGGAGAAACTGAAAAATATTTGCCACAATCACTCACACATCTTTCAAAGTGCCTAAAGACTTCCCAAAAAATGTGTGCACTTTACTGTTGAGGTAAACTTACCTCTTTTTAAAAAACAGATTTCAAGTACTTTAATCACAAAATATTAAGAGTGTTAGAATTATGCCAGTATCAAGAGAAAATGTGGAGAACATCCTTTCAAAGAAAATCTGATCTGTATGAGGAGCCAGAAGACAAAGTCACAAATGTACTGATTTCTAACTTGTGAAAGTTGACAGCCTATCACTGTAGATAAAAGGAATGTTTGACTAGGGTATGAATAATGAATATGTTCTGAACACAACTGGAGTATTTACAGTAGTAAACTAATTTGCACTGCTCCAACTGTTCTAACAAAATCAATAGCAAAAAGTGTCAAACAAATAGAGGCTTTATGTGCAATTAAGAGTAATATAAATATTGATGTGTGAAACACAACACATTTATCCAGTAGGTGAATAGTTCTTGTTTTGAAGTTTTCCACGATATGCACCATATGAACTTCTTAATGCCAATACACATTACATCTCAATTATTTCCTGTTTATTTTTTTTATCATGCAATGGCTATCCACTGTATGCCCACTATTATTTAACATATATAGACCACTTTTCTATTTTTAAAAACATGTAGAGTTATGTACAATAAAAACAAGAATAGTTAAAACAACTAGAAACAGTGGGGCAGAATCATGTGATGCCAAGATTCTCAAAGTACAAGGAAGGTCAGAAAAGCAAATTGTTGTTAGTAGAGATTGAGCTCCGCCCTGGGACAGACATACCTCAGCCTTTGTGAACACTTTTGTTTCTGCCATAATACAATTTTTATACAAGTCACTTTTCAGTTAAACTTTCAAAGCAATTACAAAATATGCTAATTAATTGACTTGCGTTAACACTACTACTATTCAGCAGCCTCAGGTAAAATGAGTGATGTATTATCTCTTCATTCCCCTCCCCTACAAAAAATATTCTTGTGTGTTGACTGAAGAAGCTACAGAGAGCAATTTTATTTTGCATTCAGCATGCTTTAGGGAGTCTCAAGGCATTTGGTTCCTGGAGGCCACAAAACACATTATAGCAAAGTTTGAGAACTCCTCATATGCAGATGCAGTTTAATTGCACCTGTTGACTTATTGTACAGCCATATGCACAGCATACAATGTTCTGAAGCAGACAGGGCAGGGCTTGCAAATCCAAGCCTACATAAATAAAAATAAGGCAGTTTAACAATAGTGCCTGAAGAACCAATGTGTTTCAACACATTCAAATTCAGAAGGGAGGGATTCCAAGGTTCAGAAATGAACTCCCTAGAAACAGTCATTATCTGCTGAGCCCAAATCCTGGCATAGTCCTGATACATAATGGACTTGCATGGTTGCTAACAAGCCCAACCTGCTATCTTTTTTACTCCTCTTTCTCAAAACTTACTATGCAAACAAGGGAGGACTGGTGAATGAATGAATGAATGAATGAATGAATGAATGAATGAATGAACCTTTATTAGGCATAGATAGAGAAATCATAAAAGCAAACATAATTAGTCCTAATCCAGTTTATCAAAAACGGAGTTAAGATACTAAATTACTAATAAAACATTTACAGTTCAACATAAAATATAACATTTTTGACAAATTACATTAAGAAGGTTTGGAAATCACCAAAAGTAAAAATTTAGAAATTCCCTCTAGCACATCTGGTGAGCAGTCATTTAGGAAACACTTCAGTTTTGCCTCATCCGAAAGCCCATTCATTTTGCCAAGAAGTGGAGTCATGTAAGTGTGGAGGGATCTAGTGTGCCGGGGACAATAAAAAAGAATGTGTATGATTGATTCAACATTTCCCAAATTACAAGGGCAGAGGCATTCTTTATATGGTATTTGCCTATATCTGCCTTCTGTGACCTTGGATGGAAACACATTGAATCTTGCCAAAGAGATTGCACGACGTTCAGAGGGGTTGATCAGAATACTCAGATAAGGAGCCATTTGCCCATACTTTAGCGGGATAGAGAAATTAAGAGGGGAGCAAATTCTAGAAGCAAGTTCAAAGAGGTTTTGTGCCTCAATGTCTAGCATTCTTTGCTTTACCCTTTGATAAACTTCAGGGAATGGATAGAAACTTAAAAAATCCAATGAAAAACCAATTGATTCAATTTTTGATTTAATTTGGCTATACCATTTAGAAGAACCAGACTCAGATAGCATTCTGGATAGGAGACTGCCTGGTTTCACGTTATAATGTAATTGGAGCCAATAGCGTATGGTTAAAAGCCATGCTCTTGATACTAAGAGCGATTGTCCGGTCTCCAAACATAATGCAGAGTATGGCACAGATTTAGGTAAACCCAGGATAGCCCTCAAAAATTTAGCTTGGATACTCTCAAGGGTGTGATTTATAGAGCTAATCCAGATAGGGCACCCGTACAGGAGCTGTGCCGATACCTTGGCATCAAATACCTTGAGAGCAGCTGGTATATAACGATTGCCCTGACTAAAAAAGAATGGATTGGTGCTCTGCAAAGTGACACGGGCCAAGTTGGTAACCAATTTTTGATGAGTACCCCAGCAAAGATTGTAGTGGAAGTGAATTCCAAGGTATTTAAAGCTTTTGACCTGTTCCAGTTTCTCCCCTCCAATAGACCAAGTACCTGGGCTCCATGATTTTGAAAAGATCATAACTTTGGTTTTCTGAGAGTTCAGTTCAAGTTTGTTACATTTCAGATAGTCAGAAGTTCTATTTAAAAGTCACTTAAGTCCAATAGGTGTACAGGATACTAGCACTGCATCATCTGCATAAAGCAATGCTGGAATATGCATTGAACCTAGTTTGGAAAAATGTCCACCTATCTGAAGCAAAAAGGGGGTAAAATCGTGTAGAAAAAGATTAAAAAGAGTGGGTGCTAAAATGCACCCCTGTTTCACTCCCCTTTTGACCTGAATTTTGGGGGTCAATTTCCCCGAAGATGTAAATTTAATTTGGCAGGTGGTGCCTGTATAAAGTTTCTGAATAAGAGTTAGAAGTCTAGGGTCTATATTGAGTTTAACTAGTTTGTCCCATAGCAGCAATCTATTAACGAAGTCAAAGGCTCCTTTAAGATCCAGAAAAGCAACATATAATTTTTGATTTTTTTTAGCCTTGTGCACTTGTCAATCAGATGAGCTAAAACAGCACAGTGATCAATTGGTGAAGATCCTTTTCGAAATCCTATCTGATCCCACCCTGGAAGGCCCAGATCTTCCATCCAGGATAGCAGCTTGTTTAAAAGATGTTTTGCATAAAGTTTTCCCCCCACTGATAAAAGGCTTATAGGTCTAAAATTGGAGGGATCACGATGGTCGCCTTTTTTGTAAATAGGCACTATAGTAGCATTTGGGAGGACTGGTGTTTTGAATGATTTTTCATAAGATTAGGATTAACGGACAGCCAGTAAAAAACTACCTAACTGGCCTAAGTCAGTTCAAGTCATTGGGACTGGATGAACTGCATCCTAGAGTACCAGAAGAACTTACTGATGAACTCTCAGAACTTTTGTTAAACACCTTTGAGAAACTGTGGAAGATGCAGGAAGTAGCACATGACTGGAGATGGGCTAATGCTGTCCCAATCTTCAGAAAGGGGAAAGGAGGATCTGGGAAGTTACAGACCTGTCAGTTGACTTCAATACCAGAAAAATATTAGAATAAATTAAAAAATAGCGAGTCTGGAAACATCCTGATATCAATACAGTGATTACTAGAAGCCATCATGAATTTGTCAAAAGCAAATCTTGCCTGACAAATCTCATTTCTTTTTTTTTATCAGTTTACTAACTTAGTAGATGCAGAAGATTGTGGGTGCAATTTATCTTGAATTCAATAAAGCCAAGTTCCCCATGTCACCTTCATTAACCTTCATTTCCATTTTGGAAAAAGGAACTAGTAAAACATGTCCCAATTGGTTGGACAGCTATACACAGAGTGCTCTAATGGCTCCTAGTTAACCTGGAGGTAGGTTTTGCAAGGAGTAGCCCAGAGCTCTATCTTAGGCCCAGTTTTCTTCAACATCATAGTAAGTGACTAGATGAAGAGATAAAAGGAAGTCTTATCAAATTTTTTGCAGATAATACTAAACTGGGAGGAATAGCTACTGCAGAAACCAGTAGAAGTGTTCAGGAGGACTCTGAGAGAATGGAATACTGGGTCAAAACTAACAAAATGAAGTTCAACAGAGACAAATGCAAGGTTCTACACTTAGGACAAAAAAAATCAGTCATAGGTATAGAGTGGGTGATGTCTGCCTTAGCAATTGCTGTGGATCACAAGATTAATATGAGTCAGCAGTGTGATGTGACTACAAAGAAGGCTAATGCATTTTCAGTTGTATAAGTAGACTTCCACATCTCAAGAAAAAGCAGCTCCATTTTACGTCATACTAGTGCAGGGGTGTCCAAAGTTTTTGGCAGGAGGGCCACATTGTCTCTCTGACACTGAGTCAGGGGCCCGGGGGGGAAAAAGAATTAATTTTCATTTAAAATTTGAATAAATTTACATAAGTATACATAAATGAATATAACAAAGATGAACTTATATGAATGAATGAAGGTCTTGCAATAGCTCAAGGCCTATAAGAGGCCTTGTACAAAGTAAGGCTGGCCTTTCCTTTGCTGCTGCTACTGCATCACAGGCGTGAAACAGCAGTGGAGGGAGCCTTCATCCCACAGCTCACGCGAGAGGTCAAACAGTTGCCCTCATGCTGAGGGCAGTTGCGTTGGGCCAGTGTGGGCTCCAACAAAGCTCCGGAGGGCCAGAGGCTCATTGGAGACTGGGGGCTCCCTGAGGGCCGCACTGAGAGGCCTCGAGGGCCACAAGTGGCCCCAGGGTCGGGGTTTGGGCACCCCTGTACTAGTGAGAACTCATCTAGAAATCTGTGTCCAATTCCGGGTGGCACACTTAAAGAAAAATGCAGCCAAACTGGAGCAGGTTCAAAGAAGGGCAACGAAGCATGGACAGGGATCAGAATGGACAGGGATTTCCTTCTGAAAAGAAATGTGGAAGGAACTCAGTGCATTTAACCTGGAGAAAAGAAGTCTGAAGGGGGACAAGGTACCACTCTTCAAAAACCTGAAGGGTCATCACATGAAAGAAGACAAAGATTTGATCTCTGCTGCCACAGAGACTAAGACTAAACTTAGTGGGCTTAAACAGCAAACAGTGGCTTAGCTAATGATCACGTAGCCCGGTGCCAAGCCCAAATGTTGTCCTTGAAGTGATGTCACAACCGGAAGTGACAACATGCCCAGGATTTTTAAAAAGTGAAAATTGGGAGGAACCCACCTTCACGCCACCCACTTGCTCTGTTGCCTCTCCCCAGTCAGTGGCATAGCTAAGGCATCTATCTGCTATCTGGGGTCAAAAAAGATTTGTAGCCCCCCCCCAGACAAAATCAAATCAAATCAATCAAACAAAAAGTGTGCCCCTGATTGGTTCAAGACACTGCGCTGGGGTGAAGAGGGATGGTTATTCTCCCCATGAGAGCTGACTCATATTGGTTTCATGCTGTATCATGATAACATGTCATTGCAACATGTCAATAACATAATGACTTGTCATTGGCTCTCAGATCAATCTCATACGTCAGTATTGAGTTAAGCAAATCTACTTTTTGTTCCATAAGGCAGCTATGTTTTCATTTTCTGGTTAATTGGCCATAACTTTTGATAAAATACAGATATTCCTATGCAGTTTGTTTCATTGCATTCTGCATTAAATTACATTTCCAGTGATATATAACATGATGGTATTATTCATACATACCAAGATTTTCACAATTTTGGTCACTAGTGTCAAGCTCTGCTTGTTGCCCCCCTAAAGTGTGATGCCCGGTGCAGGTGCTACCCCCGGCACCTCCTTAGCTATGCCACTGACTGCAAAAGCTGAAGTTTTGGTTGAATAACATGAAAAACTTCTAATGGTAAAAATAGTTTAATAATGGAACCAATTTCTGAGAGAAGTGGCAGGTTCTCCCTCGCTGGAATTCTTTAAACAGAGAAGAATTGGGAACTCAGTTTTCCAGATTGTCACTACCCCATAGCAATGGACACACTGTCACAGCACTCAGGCTATAGACATGGCGAAGCCTTCCATACCAGCCTTCCCTGGCATCAGCCCCCTCTTCATGTCAATGGTACATTTTGGAAAAGGAATGCTGACCAGTGGAGAGGACTGGTAGGGCATTCCCCAGGTATGGTCTTTCTGAACTGTGTCAGAAAGACTGCCCACTTGCACTCAGAAAAATAGAAGCTATTATAGTGCGAACAAAGGAAAACTTACAAAGAAAGCCCTAATTCAGACAACTAAGAAAGCATGGGTCCCTTTTAGGGAGAAGGGTGGGATACAAATAAAGTTGTTTATTATTATTATTATTATTATTATTATTATTATTATTATTATTATTAATCATTTAAATTTTTATTTACCATTCTTTTTCTTATCTGAAACCAATGGGAAAATGGTTTTCATGGATGGTAGATTGCAAGAAGGCAAGGCACAAATAGCTGAACAATTTGGAGGCCCTTGAAAGGCAAGGTAATAAGTTTGACATAAGTGGTTTTGGTCCTGTGATACATCAGTGTCATCTCTTGGCATAATGCATTCCCCAGTCTGGTACCTCAGATATCTGCAAATCCAGCTTAACACCACTTTTACCACCCCAGAAGTGCCCAACATCACAAAACTCTAATAAATCAAGAACATAGTATAAACAGTTGTATTTCACAACATACAACAGTATGTTATAACATACAACTGTATGTTATATGACAGTTGTAACTTTAATGCAATATACTCAATATTCACTAAAACAGATTAACTTTTTATTAGAGAATGTTTCAGTTTCATGAACAGAAAAACAACGGGATAGCAAATATAAGATCCTACTACATGACCTCCTCTATCCATCCACAAACTCTGTATAAATA
Source organism: Tiliqua scincoides (assembly GCF_035046505.1). Classification (NCBI taxonomy): domain Eukaryota; kingdom Metazoa; phylum Chordata; class Lepidosauria; order Squamata; family Scincidae; genus Tiliqua; species Tiliqua scincoides. The sequence continues at coordinate 18,745,940 of NC_089821.1, forward strand.
TGATAAAGCCCAAATCAGAGAAGCCTCTGTATCTGTGAAAATTAGAGGGGATTTTGTATAACACAGGTCTTTGAAAGTGGCATTTGATATCACAAAATTTAAAATGCTACTTGAATCTAGAAGAAGCAAATCCAGACAACCAAATCGCTAAACTGGGTAGAGGCAGAGAGGCTCCTTAATGCCTGCAGGTTGCTAGAAGACTAGATTTTTTCTTACAGCCTTCATGCTATTTAGATTTCACACTGCCCCAAAAGGCACAGATCTTTCTCTACACATGAGGTTCCTAATAAACCCTGGCTTAGGTGTGGCCAGTCCCTTGTAGTCTTGGACATGAAACTCAGTACAAGCTTCAGCTTGCACATGAAAACAAAAACACTAAAACTAAATGAAACTGAAGCTAAAAGAAAATTAAAAAGCATCATGTGTAGGAAGGAAGAGGGTAAGGCTTACAACAGTGCAACAGAGTACAGTAGTTTACATTGCTCCATTGCTAGGCAAAATATAAAATGGTCTATTTATTATTCTGATAAGTTTTCGAAGCTTACTTACTGTAAGGGCATCATCCCTAATAGTCATTTGGACTTCTACAGGTGCATTGCAGATGCATTCCTATAACTTACCTGGATCTTGCAATCTTGCCCTACAGTACCATTAAAAAAACACAATGAGAAACCATGTAAACACTCAGTATTTCTTTGTTTTGAAAGAACTTTTGAAAAGTGATATTCAAGTCAGTTGGTCAACTTGTCCAATAAGTTGCACTAACCAACTCCTTTGCAGCGCCAAAACAGTACAGCAGCTCCTCTGTACCAAAAGTTATGCCAATAACCAGCCATAGAGGCTGTTTGACACAAAGTGAAGTGTCTTGACAGACAGCGATCAAGCTATTTTTATGAAAAGTTTTATTTTATCAAACTGAGTGGTTTAGTGTTTTAAAATTATACTGATCTGACAGTACATAAATATTTGGGTGCCAAGTCATCAATAAGTGGGAGAGACACAAACTTTTAATTGCGTAATATTCAAAGGTTTGGGGCATTCTTAACTCTGAATGTGTGACATTTGACGTACCTATGTTATGTCTTATGAATACTGTAGAAGTCTACCTAATGAGACTGGAAACATGAATTGAGACATTAGAAGTCTGTACTGCTGTTGAATAATATACACATAAGTACATTTTAGTCAGTCTGCTTTTGTATAAATCATTTCCTGCATTACTATAACTTTTGTAACAAAGCAGTGCCTTATATTGTAATGTTATTCAGGGAACAGAACAGCAGGGAACATGGAACTCAATTCCATTCTTGAGTCACGTATCAGACTACCTCTGTTCCCTTTGGCAAAGCACTTTGCTTATCAGTTTATGCAGTGACAAATACATATAACAAATACCTCCTTATTTCTAAGGATATTAGTCAGTTAACCAAATTGCTATGGTATTAACTTGGAAGAAGGCAAAAATGTTTCCTTGGGATACCAAATTGTTAGTTTTCAATTATATACATAAACACTAGTTTGTATGTGTGCAAAATCTATGGGGTTAAACTTGTACTGTTAATTAGAATTACAATTACTTTCTCAAACCCTTCTCTCAGAATTACCCTTCTCTCACAAACAAATTACCCTACACAATTACCCTTCTCTCACAAACAAAAGGTTTTTAGTGCACCTGATTAAGGAATGTGTTGGTTGGTTAATAAAGAGAAATGGGTAAATAGGAATAAGCATTGAGTGCTTCACAAAATATTTTAGGACTTTTCCCATGCAATTTACTTGGTTTTAACAAGGGATTCTTTTATAAAAGAATATCTTCAACCAGAAATAAAAGTGAATAACTTATTTTAATGCAATAGATAAAAATACCTTCTTTAAAAAACAAAAACCTACCAATGCCATTTTGAAGATTTGGCACCAGAAGCGTTACACATTCATTCAGATACATCAACTAATTCTAATATGCAATTTGCATCATCAAATGCTCATAGTTTGTTTAACTAGCTCAGTGATTTTCAACTTTTTTCATCTCACGGCACACTGGCAAGGTATTAAAATGATCAAGGGACACCATCAGTTTTTTGACAATTGAAAAGGCACACTGTGCTGTGAATGGGGGGGCTCACATCCCCAATGGCCCTACTAATAAATGACCCTCTCCCAAATTACCATGGCACTCCTGGGGACCATTAGCAGCACACCAGTGTGCCACAGCACAGTGGTTGAAAATGGTTGAACTAGCTGTTCAAAAGCACTGTCCAGGACTACAGTATTAAGCACTTTAACTGCAAGAAAGGGCATGAAATACTCATGTATGACATATTCAGTCACTATGTGCTACCACCTGCAAAAGACTACTGAAATAGTGCTCACTACATCACAAGGGATTTTCCCTTTAAACATAACAGAATGCAGATAAGTCCAAAAGGTTTTCCATATTCTTCTTTCTATTGGCCTGGCAACCTAGAAACGAATGTACAACTGTAACTGCTAAGTAAATTTTAATATTAGTAGAAAATTCTTTTAAAATAGTCTAAATCCTAAGAGATATTCACTTCACCACCACTAAATACTTCCCAATTAGATTTTTAAAAGTGTGAGTGATGAGCACTGGTGCATCAATGACATATTAAAAAAAGCATTATGCGTAACCCTATGCAAAAGACTACACAAAACCCAAGTCAGAGGAGTTCTGCCTGACCTTTGCTATCGAAACTTGCTATTAATATTGGCTAGATTCTTAGGCAACCATTGCCAAAAATGCTTATTTTTTTTTGGGGGGGGGGGGAGGCCAAAGATGGTAAACATCTAGTCATCAGCTTGCACTTCAGGTACACTTGGATAATGCGACATGATGCTAAGTCTCCAACTTCAACTCCTAGCTCTTAGAATCTCAAGGCACTGTATAGAGGACTGACCCTTCACAGTCTAGAAACCAGAGAGAATGTAGCACATTGCTACCATGTTGGATGCATGCTACAAGTAGCAATACATTGATGCTCCACTAGCTTCCAAAATGATCTAAGATATAATTTAAAGTGCAGGCTTGGAGCAAAAAATCACTGAACAGTTTGGACCTACATTCTTCAGGCATTGGCAATACTTTCATGTTATGCTGCAAACTATGCGCTCCCTTTAAGTATGGAGTAATAAGAGAATTTCTGGTTGTAGCCACAACTATAGATTCCCGCTTCTAAGCATTCTCTCCATTTTGTATGGCATATGGTGACTAAAGTCAAAAAACAAAAGTTTATTTAATATCAGTTGTTATAAACATTGGTCCCCTTACCCTTTGTCAGGACCAGGCAACCTTAAGGGGCTACTCGGATCTGCATCAGCTCAACTGCTGATGCAGGTTTAAGTAGCCCATGCAGAACTTTCAGGCACAGGAGGGGGATAGGATCTGGTAGCAGCCTCACCATCCCCACCCCCTCCTGGGCCTGATCCACCTCCTGGGTCGCACTCTTCCTGCCCAGTTTTACCCCCCCCCCCCCGATGCCTCTCTGCTGCTCAGTGGCCAACTCACCATTGCAGGCTTCCGCTGGCCATCCAAGCAGTGCAGAGGCCCATCGCTGAATGGCACTGGCCTCTCTGTGTCACCGTACTTCTCCCAGTCACCATGAAGCCTTACAACACATTTGCTACAGCTGTTGCCAAGGCAGCACACAGGCTGCTGGTGCTGCTCCAGCATAGATTGGGCACTCAGAAGGTAAAACGAATAAACTTGTAATATTCTCTATAATGCACCGTTCACTTTACACAAATGTACTGTCTTAGCAATTTGGGCAAAAGATAATTACTGTTTCTGTCATATTGAGCAGGCACATGAGGGATCCCCAGGATCATACTACATAGCCCCACTCCTGATCATACTACATAGCCCCTCTCCATCTTCAACATTTGCCTGAAAAGATTAATGCTGACATAGCAACAAATGCTAAACATGCAAAGGTCCAGGCTACCTCACACACGTCATCAGTGGGAGGCAGGGTTAAGTGGTGCAATTCCATGGGTCTCTTGCACACTCACTCTCCACAGTAAGTGAACATCTAAAGAGAGTTTTTGACTTGGATCCAACCAAGCGATGGCATGAGCCACTAGTAAAAGAAACTATTAAAACTGATTCCCTTTCTCTTCCCATGTTATATTGTGACTCAATTCATTCTAGAATATTTTCTAGAGAGAAGTTATGGAGAAATTATGGTTATGGAGAGATGCAATTGTGTATTTTCACTTCTGTTTTAAGCTTTGCATTTTAAAACAATTACCATGATGTCAGATACAAATGTTAATACAAACATAACCAAAGTCAGACTAACAGCCACATGGGTGAAGGATACAGCTGAACACCAAGTAGATAGACTGTCAAGGTAGGTACCCCCTCTCAAAACAGCCTTCAATAACTCTTGGGGGAGAAATAAAACCAACAGTTATCTCAGGTACACAGAGAGAGGAAAAGATGACTAGCAGAAAGGATTGACAAGTAAATACAGGCATTGGGTTAAGTAGGACAGTTTTCGCTGTCACTGAAGGCGTAGGCATAGAGAAGGCAAGATGTTTCAGAAAAAGCTTAACTAATGTATTTCAACTATCAACTTCATTTACTCCAATCAGAAGAACAAGGCAGATACCAATAATACTGAATGTAGTAGAAGCTACAGTAAATCATATCTCAAGAAGGGATAACAGCGGTAACCAAAAGCCTTACAACAAAGTTATTCCTTTTAGGGTGTTGTGTTTGTTTCCAACAGTGGATTCAAAATTAACCATGACAATTGTGGATTGTCTTCTTTACAAACATGCTACCCTTGCACCAAAACATCAAAGACAGCTGCATGTGGATAAATCTCATGGGCTGAACTGCTCAGGATTATGGTCAGGGCACACTCCTTTCTACAATCATTAAAAAGGACAAGAAAGTCATAAAGATCAGCTTTTAACTTACACACCTACTCAAATCATCTGAATGGAATGGACATGACCAACATAAAGTCAAGACTACCTGAATACAAAGACAGAGTGCCCTGAATACCAGGTTCCTTCTCCCTATGAAAATCAATATTCAAATGCCACTGAGAACACATGAAGGACTTTTTAAACTAAATTACCAGCAGTTAATTGTTTCATAGAAAATCAGTTAGGTGTATACTAATGAAAGAATTAAAAAAGAAACTACCCATTATACATTTGTTATCTTCATTCAGAAAAAATGTAAACACTTTGCCAGTAATACAATGAAAACATTTTTCAAGAAGCAAATATCAAGCATCCACCATAAACAGAAAAGCTATCAGATTCCAACATGCTTTAAGCCAGGGGTGCTCAACAGGTGGATTGCGATCTACCAGTAGATCGCGAGGCAAATTGAGTAGATCGCGGAGTGCCGACCCCCCCCCCTTCAGGTGCCTCTGGGAGGAAACACCGGGAGTAAGGCCCATTGTACTCAATGGGGCTTACTACCAGGTAAGTGTGGCTAGGATTGCAGCCTCACAGCCTAATCCTAGGCATGTCTACTCAGGAGTAAGTCCTGTTATACTCAGTGGGGCTCAAGGTACACCAACTTACATTGTACACATAAATGTTATATGTTATGATGGCACGAACATTGTAAAAAAACTCTGGTAGATCTCCGGGGTTTCAAAGTAGCTCTCGAGCCAAAAAAGTGTGAGCACCCCTGCTTTAAGCTAAAGTACTCTTAATGAGAGGATACTAAACTCAGTGGAAGAAAAAAAGCTCACCTCCTTGACGCTTGCACATAGCCTATTCTTGATCAGAGTTTGTCTCTTTTGAAGGAAAAAACCAACCAACCTGTATTAAAGAACACAGGTGTTTCTGACAGATGGTAGATTTTTTTTACATTGGGGAAAGACAAAATTGAGTCCTTGCTGCACACCCCCACGCACCCTTAATGGCACATGAGATACAATCACTAACGTCTCTGGACAGCACCACTAACAACTCTGAATAACATGAAACACTGTTAAGTCCCAGCATTATCAGCTCTACTTTTGACAAAACGTACAAATTCCCTGATGCTCTCTCTTTTCACAACAGCAGCACAAGAAAAGTTTGTGTGTAAAATAAGAACATAAAAACAGCCCCACTAGATCAGGCCATAGGCCCATCTAGTCCAGCTTCCTGTATCTCACAGCGGCCCACCAAATGCCCCAGGAAGCACACCTGATAACAAGAGACCTGCATCCTGGTGCCCTCCCTTGCATCTGGCATTCTGACATAGCCCATTTCTAAAATCAGGAGGTTGCACATACACATCATGGCTTGTAACCCATAATGGATTTTTCCTCCAAAAACTTGTCCAACCCCTTTAAATGCATTCAGGCCAGATGCCGTCACCACATCCTGCGGCAAGGAGTTCCACAGACCAACCACACGCTGAGTAAAGAAATATTTTCTTGTCTGTCCTAACTCTCCCAACACTCAATTTTAGTGGATGTCCCTTATTGTGGTGTTGTGTGAGAAGGAAAAGAACACCCTTCTATCCACTCTATCAGGTGTGGCGTTACCATCGATTTGCACAACAGCATTATAATATTAACCATTTTCTTCCCAATAACTTTTCTAAAGATCCCAAGCATAGAATTGGCCTTCTTTACTGCCACCACACATTGGGTCGACACTTTCATCGACCTGTCCACCACCACCCCAAGATCTCTCTCCTGATCTGTCACAGACAGCTCAGAACCCATTAGCCTATATGCAAAGTTTTGATTTTTTGCCCCAATGTGCATGATTTTACACTTACTTACATTGAAACGCATCTGCCATTTTGCTGCCCATTCTGCCAGTCTGGAGAGATCCTTCTGGAGCTCTTCAAAATCACTTCTGGTCTTCATCACTCGGAAAAGTTTGGTGTTGTCTGCAAACTTTGCCACCTCACTGCTCAACCCTGTCTCCAGGTCATTTATGAAGAGGTTGAAAAGCACCGGTCCCAGGACAGATCCTTGGGGCACACTGCTTTTCACCTCTCTCCATTGTGAAAATTGCCCATTGACACCCACTCTTTGTTTCCTGGTCTTCAACCAGTTCTCAATTCAGGAGAGGACCTGCCCTCTAATTCCCTGATTGTGGAGTTTTTTCAGTAGCCTTTGGTGAGGGACCGTGTCGAACGCCTTCTGAAAGTCCAGATATATAATGTCCACAGGTTCTTCCACATCCACATGCCTGTTGACCTTTACAAAGAATTCTAAAAGGTTCGTGAGGCAAGACTTACCCTTAGAGAAGCCATGCTGATTTTCCCTCAGCAAGGCTTGTTCATCTATGTGTTTTGAGATTCTATCTTTGATGATCATGGAAGATCTTTCTAAGTAGGAGAAGATCTTTAAAAGTAGGAGACCACCTAACCCAAGCAATAGATCAGACCAAAAGCAATCCATTTCTGCCCAGTCCACAGGTGTATACATTTGAACCCTGTTGGAAATACGCAATGTTGGGCAGAAATGACTTAAAAAGGGCATGAGAAAGACAGAACCTGCAGCTCAGTTGCCTAAGATCTTGTTCTATGTCTATTAATTAGTAGACGCTAGATGAACATAAGAAGTGTCTTGCTGGATCAGGAGAAAGGCCCATCTAGTCCAGCTTCCTGGATCTCACAGTGGCCCACCAGATGTCACAGGAAGCACTCAAGACCGGATACCTGTATCCTGTTGCATTTGGCATTCAGAGATAGGTTACAAGCCATGATTACTGTATGTAACTTCCAGGTTTTTGAGGTAGCCTATGATGGACTATTTCTCCATACAGCCATCCAATTCCATTTTAAAAGCAGCCAGGGCAGGTATTTCTGTGTATCTTATGTATTACATAATTCTGAATTATATAATTCTATATATCTTTCCAATTTTCCCAGTACTTAATACAAAAATGACTACAGTATGAATATCTTATATCACTGATCCAAGGAACATTCAAAACAGCCAAGCAAACCCCAATAACAACTACAGGAGTTTCAAGAATTTTTATTTCCAAAAGTGTTATTCAAAATACATACAAGCCATCATGATGACTGTGCAGATATTCCATATCTGAAAAAGGGACTTTCCTTCTTGATCCTATCATCTTCCTATGAAGAGTTTTAAAGTTACAAAAGCTAATTACAGATTCCTTCCCCCACATACTGTAATTAGCATAAGGCTTTGCTCACACACACAATAAATAGTACCAACATGGGGCAGGGGGAGGAGTTAATTTCATGCTGCCAGATAAGTGGAACAAAATACGACAGTGAACATGCTATCAGGATGACATTGGAGATCAGACTCGATAAAGTTCATTATTCAATTAATACATTTAAGTAAATATCACCTCTTACAGATTGTAAGATCCACTAAGCCGTCACTTTAAAAATTCAGCTTCATTCCCCATTTAGAAATAGAATGAAGGTACCACTTATAAATAAATATCAACTGGGGAATGTTACCTGGGTTAACAGATTCTTTGGAAGCAAGTCGACTGAGTCATATCACCGTGGAAACATGAAACTCAAAACAATCTGGCACATATTTTCTCCTGGTTATAAGATGATATTTGACAACTAGCCTTTTAAAAAAAAATCAGAGCTACCAAAGGTCATGGAGCACCACATTTCAGTTCATTTTCAAGTGAGTAACTAAACCAACCAATATACAATAAAGTATAGGAAGATGATGTTATTTTCAGTCATTTATATACAAAGTTCATCAATCAAGCCTGTGATAAAATCTACCCCCACAAAAAGTGCACCTAGAATACCAAGAGCACTGGCAGTTTTTTTTCTAGTCGACGCTAGCTTGATATCAGTATTTTTGGCAATAAGAAAACAGATTTTGGAAAGCAAATAACGTGCAGGATTTATGTTTTTGAAAGCAACACTAGAACTTTTTCTACATCCCAGTGGGGTATCCTGAATATCCTGTAAGCAGTGAATATTAAGCAGCAAACCCCTTGGAGCAAAGACTGAACTATTGATATGGAGAAAACTGTGCCTCTTTCTTTCATACAATAGAAATACTCTAGTACTATAAATGAAGATGAATACAAAAGGAATTCAAGGGGGCCTCAAGTCTCTTGCCTTCTTTCAGCTTGTCTAAATCAATGGCTGTCTTCTAGCTTTTCAATTCACCTTTCTCCATGCATAATACAAAAAAGTGAAACTTTTCTGAATATATAGAAGCTTAAAGCTTAGTGGTGAGAAAAGAAACCTTTTTATTAACAAGGGCAAATATGTTTCAGTATTAGGATAACAATCATTTGCACAAAATTACCCTGTGTCTTATGTCACTGAAGCACCTTGTCATTACCTTCAAAGGAAGGTCCATCCACACCTTCCAGAGACAGATCCAGCAGGCCTTCCCAATACCACAAGCACATGCTAGGAGTGCTAGGGTCTATAGTAGCAAAGGAACTCTTTCCACATATGCAGAGTTGTGCATTTGGGGAGGATGAAATGTGCCACATGATATCTCAAGTTATACTGAATTATGCTTACTTAATGCGAGGTTCAAACCTTCAGTTGCTAGCAGAAAGACAGCTATCCTGATTCAAACTTCCACCATTTAAAAAACAAACCTATTTTGTTAGTCATCTTAGGCAATAAGGTTTTTTGAATTGCATACCTTTACTCTGACTAACACTACAAAACAAGCAAAACTTCTACTATCTTCCCAATAATTGTTCATCAACTTAGGTCAACAGCTATAAGTAAACCAACTGCACAAATGACCAAGACAAAAGATCTTTATGTTTAACTAAAGATCTAATTTGAGGACTAATTACATGTTTAATACATTATGCAAAAACTAATTAACACAGAGGGGTAAACTATACAAAGAGCAATATAAAATCTAGCAATCATAGGGCTTTTTTTTTTTTTAATGCATAGAGACAATCTATGTTTTTTTTTAATTCACATCTCCCACCAAATGAAAGCACAAAATACTATGTGAAGAATATCCAATATGTATACATGTGCATGCAATACTCCTGCACCTTGTGTGCCCAAATTGATCATCAGGAAGTTGCTCTGGAATAAAGTTGGCAAAAGTTCTCCACAGCAGATAAGCTCTGGTAGTTTGTTGGTGGAGAGTGGCCTTCTCAAACAGACAGTAGATGAACAATTTCTTTATTGGGCCAACAGTATTTTAGAATATAGTAAGGTTGATCATGAATGAAGTTCAACCTTGATATCAACTGTCCCAAGTATTAAAAGCATGGCGAAGTTTAAGAACCCCCCCCCCACTGCAGCCAACCAAAGACCTAACTCATCGAAAATCCTGATTCTCACCATGGCCAATCAGATTACTATGGGAAGCCCTCAAGAACAGACTAGTGCAACAGTTCCCAAAATGTGGGTTGAGGACCCACCAGTGGGTCATGACCCAATTTGTGGAGGTTCATGAAACTGACACGATAGATTAGGCTATGTGCATTGGGGTAAACAAGCCGCCACCTGAAGGGAGAACTGCTGCCCAATCACTATTATAGCCACACTCCTTGGCGTTTATAAATGAGGCAGCAGCCTCTTGGGCCCCTAAGAAGTTTGGGAACCACTGGCCTAGGGACAAATGTCCTCTCCTGCTATGGGTCCCAGCAATTGGTAATCAGTGGCATACTGTCCCTGAAAGAGGCTTCATTACTAACAGCTGTTGATAGACTTACCACCGTGCACTTGTCTAAGCTCAAGCCATCTAAACCAGTGTTTCCCAACATTTGTCCTCTGCTACACCACTTCACATGGTCCATCTATTTGAAGTACCACCAGAAGTACCTGGCAATGACATCATTGCCAGTTTCTTCTGGGTTGGGAGGCCAGATGCAACACAACAAACACCAGTAAGAGGCTCAGGGTGGACAGGATGGCTTTTTCGAGTGTGGAAAAGCATGCTCTGAAGTTCTGCCCACTGAGCTGAACCTACTACGGCTGTTTGTTGCATCACATTCCTGGTCTTGCTGCTGAGTGGCAGGTGTCCAGGGGTCCTGCAAGTACCACCACACACCACCTCAAGTACCACTGGTGAGAAACACTGATCTAAAAACTAATGTCCATCACAGACACCAAGTTCCACTTTGTCACCTTTTTTTCTGAACTATAAAGCCCTCTTAAAATATATATAGTTTTCAGGGTAACTACTGTCAAAAACTTCATTTTCTCTTCTGCCCCCAAAACACTAGGAGCTGCATTGCTGAACTGCATACCTCGAAGATAAATGCAGCCTCTCCACCAAGCGAGACTGCAGACACATATTGCACAACCAATGAAATGCAAAAAAAAATCATTTGCAAAGCTCGCTTACAATTTGAATGCAGAACAGTGAACACAAGCCACATGTTATGTTCACTGTGATGAAAGAGGGGAGGGTCTGAGTTACAGTTTCAGCATAAAAGCATTGATTTAAAGAAGGACCAATTTTCATTCATCCAGGCAGACTGGGAACCTAATGAAACATGACACCTGTAGTCTATAAGCAAATTTAACCTGCAAGGATCCAAGCTCCCCAGAATCATCAAAACCAGGGATTCACTAAAATAGAAGTCAATGCAAACATTTTAAAAAATATTCCTAAACAATCAATTACAAGGGAATTTCTGAAGTCTAGGTTTTCTTGCTGGGGGAAAAAAACCCAGCAAACAGCAGCAGTCAAGGTTAGACAAGGAGAGTTTCCTACTGTAAGCAACCTCATTTTCTGTCATTTTTCTTCCTAAATGCGGACAAGTGCATTCCTCAGCAAACAAACACCAGCCATGCTTATCCAACAGCTATTACTGAACATTCATATGGATTAACTATAAAAGGAGGTCTCTATTTTAAAGTCAGAACATTTATAGCAGAAAACAAGACTCCATTCTACCTCACTGAACTCTGTTTTTTTATAAAACCTCAGACCTGCTTAACAAGATTCAGTTTTAAAAGCATTCCCTGTTCATGTCTCTGAACTCAAGGCATAGAAACTCTGTTTCATTATTCCACTCCTTTTCCCACATTTATAAACATTTAGACTATCCCCAACGGCATTACCTTTAAATTAGCTAATTATTATCGTGGTGTCAAAACAGGTTCGGAATAAAATGACGACAGCCAAAGCTGGCAACGAAAGATGCTTGCACACTCAGTCATACAAAGAAATGTCACAAATATATTTTTAGACATATATACAAAAAGTTTCAAGATTAGATTGTATTCCCACTCCCTTCTGACAATGTGACTAGACAATTGCTGTTTCACTCTTGCGCAGCCTTACATATTTCTCTCCTGATTTGGGGGAGTCTTCCCTAGCTACTGTTTGATCTGGATTACTTTCAGCAAGTAACTTACCGGCCCCTCTCCCTCCCAAGGTCTGTTCTGATTCATTCCCTCTCAAAATTTCCTTTCTAAAAGGGGGGGGGGGAGAGAAAAGCAGCACACTGGCACGAAACCAACTACTGCTCTTTACCGTGGCCGCTTCTTGGTTTTGCCCATAGGAAAAATAATCAACGTGGTCAATAGGTTTGGAGGAAATATGAGTCCTTGTCTGTCTTTGCTAGGGAAAAAAAAAGGATGAATCCACGAAGTCGTAGGTGGAGGGGGAGGGAGACGGAGACTGGAGAGAAGGAAAGCCAAGTGAATACCACTGCTTCGCTTTTTTTCTCCTTTAAACTGGGGGCAGGGTAAGCCAGCAGAGCAGCTCTTACTGATCAGTTGCAGGCAAGGCTCCCAGACTTTCCATGCAGATCATTCTTGGGGACACAGAAAATATTTGGAGAAGGTCTGAAAAAGGAAGGGAAGGAGGCGGGGAGAATCTTCCCTCTCTTCTTACTAGGCAAATAAATCAAAGGGGCAGGAGAACAGCCTCCCATTTAATGAATGTGGGCACAGAGTGGATGACCCATCATGCAGCAGAGGAATAGGGGGTTTGGGAGCTGCAGGGGGGGGGAAGAGAAGGAAATCAATGCCACTGAAAAACTCAAGGTCTCAGGAGTCAATAGAGGTGGGGAGGGTGGAAGGAGAGGACAGGAATGAGAAAGGAAGACTGAAGGACAAGAGGTTTCACAGAGGTAGGCGAGAGTCAAGAGAGGGGGCGTGTTTCCTAGAGCCTCTTCATTCAGGACTTCAGGTTCGCTCTGCTGCACAAGCCACAGGCTTGCCGCCTCAATTAGAGCCCAATCCTATGCTTGCTCCCTCGGAAGTCTCATGGTCTGCAATGGGGCTTACTCCTAGGAAAGTGTACATAGGATTGCAGCCTTAGAGCCCAATCCTATGCATGTCTACAGAGAAGGAAGTCCTATTATGTGTGGGTAGGACTGCAGCCTTTGAGCCCAGTGTCTACTCATAAGTAAGTCCCATTATAGACAATAGGGCTTACTCCCAGGAAAGTGTGGATAGGATTGAAGCCTTAATCCTAGGCAGGTCTACTCAGAAGTAAGTCCCATTATAGTCAGTGGGGCTTACTCCCAGGAAAGTGTGCATAGGATTAAGGAGCCTTAATCCTACGCAGGTCTACTCAGAAGGAAGCCCATCAGAGTCAACGAGGCTTACTCCCAGGGCAGTGCGGCAGGACTGCAGCCTGCCTGGGGAGGGGGAGCAACCATCCTGCAGCCCCTCAGCGGGAGCAGGAACCGAGGGGGGAGGACAGCGGGCGCGCTCGCCCCCTCAGGGCGCCCAGGAGGGGCAGGGAGCCGGGAGGGTGGGGGGGTCTGGGACGCCGCCGCCCGCTCCTTCCCTCCCAGAAACTCACCCAACAAAGTTGCAGCAGCAGCTGCTGCAGAGCCTCCGCGGCTGCCTCGCTCGCTGGCTTCCCACTCCAGCGCCTGGGATGAGCTCAGCCTGCCTGCTCCCATCCGCGCTCTCGCGAGAACAAGACAGCGCTGCTGCTGCTCTCACACGCCTGGCTCGAGAGGCGGAGAGGAGCCCGGGCGGTTACCATGGCAACTGCCAAGCGCCGGGGCCTAGCGAGGGAAGCGAAGCCTGCCTGGTGCTGCGGCTCTGGAAGTTGAGACGCGCTCTGCGCCCCTGCGGTGGCGGCAGTGGCTGTGTGGTGCAAGGGGAAGGAGGGGCTTCTCCTCACAGGCCCCTCAACAAGGAGCTTCTTCCCCCCCAACAAGGGGCTTCCCCCCCCACAAGCTCAAGAAGGGGCTTCTTCTCCCCAACAAGGGGCTTTCCCTCCACAAGCTCAAGAAGGGGTTTCTTCTCCCCAAGAAGGGGTTTCCCCCCCCACAAGCCCTCCCAAGAAGGGGCTTCTTCCCCCCCAACAAGGGACTTGCCCCCTGAAGAAGGGGCTTTCCCCCAAGCCTCCCCCAAGAAGGGGCTTCAGCCCCCCCCCCCCTTGGCTCCAAGCTGTAGCAGGGCAACTTCCTGGGCTGTGCCATGGAGGAGGCAGCAGCTGCTGCTAAGAGGTACCCCCTTAATCTGTCCTGCAAAGTCAGCTGGAGTGCGCTGGGTGGATGGGGAGGCAGGTGAGGAACAGCCTCCCCACCAAAGTCCTTTGAAAAGCACAGCCGCCATGTGACGTGCCTAAGCACCCACAACCCACATGCTCTGCTGGATCTGGGGTCTGGGTCATGCTCCACACATGGGTTGCGCGCGCTTGGGCACCTCACAGGGCGGAGCTTTTCAAAGGACTTTGGCAGCAGGTTCTGCCTCAGCACATGTCCCTACTTCCACCTGAATTTGCAAAGGATAGGTTAAGAGGGGAGCTCTTAGCTGCTGCTGCTGCTGCTGCATCATGAATGTCAGAACCCAGGAAGTTGCCCTGCTGCAGCCTGGAACCAAGAGAGGATGTTGGAAAAGAAACAGAGCTTGTGGGTTGTGGGTGCTTGGGTAGCAGCGCTTTTCAGAGGACTCTGTGGAGAGGCTCTGCCTTCCTACCCACCACACCTCTCTGCTTCCAACTGAATTTACAGAGGACATATTAAGGAGAGGAGCTCTTAGCAACAGCTGCTGCTGCATCCTCCAAGTCAGACCCCAAAAAGTTGCCCTGCTGCAGCCTGGAACCAAGAGAAGATGTTGTATGTTGGAAAAGATGCAGAGTACATGGGTTGTGGGTGCTTGGGCACTTCACATGGTGGCAACGCTTTTCAAAGGGCTCTGGTGGGGAGGCTCTGCCTCACCTGCCTCCCCACCTACTGCACGTCTCTTGCAAGAAGACTGTGGTTGCCACAGGGCTTTGAGATGGTAGAGGCTCACTGTGAAACGCCCAATTTTCATGTGGGTCACACTTTCAGCAGCACACCTCAGCACTACTCAGTAGCTGAGAGCCTGTGGGCCAAATAAAAAGCTTCCCCTGGGCCTTATGTTTGACACCCCTGGTATAGGCACTCTGTCCCCATTTGCATCTGGTAACCCTACCTTACATCACACATTAGAATTTTGGCCAGTGGTGTAACTAGAAGCCCCATCACCCAAGGCAGTGTTGTCATGATGTCACATGACATTGTGATTTCACTCTAGGTTCTCCCTGGAGGAAGAGGTGCTGGCAGCTTCGTGCCCCCTGTTCATTCTCCTGTGGAGACTTCCCAAAAGGGAAGAATCGGCATGGATCCACCAGTGCCTCCTCCTCCTCCAGAGAGAACCAGGAAGTGACTGCCTTACACATTGTGCCCCCTGCGTAGTGCCTAGGACAGGTGCCTCTCAGGTTCCATCCAAGTTACCCTTCTGAATTTGACAAACATGGGCAAGATTTTATTAATCTTATTAAGACTATAGCACCTTTCACACTGACCACTAAACATAGTAGAACTTATTTCAGAGTAAAAATGCATAGAATTTGAGCTGCATATTTGTGCAAATTATATATTCAATAACTTTAAAAAAACTGAAAACTGATTTCTCCTTTTACCCAAAACTCTGTGATAAAAAATCATGTCAATCTATGAGTGGCTTTCTGCAAATTCAGCAAAAGCCATTCCATATGACCAGATCTGTCCTCTGCTGGATTTATGTGCTTTGAAATGATGTTTGTAAGGCAAAAGTAAACCAACAGCACTAAGCAGTGTCGGAGGAACGGAGTAGTTGTGACTCAATACTAACAATGTCACATATCATCATATTCATGCAACCACATCCTGACCATCAATCATATCAGCAGTGAATGCGCTCGGTGGGAGATGTGCCATATTTTCACAGGTACAAATCGTACACTATGAGTGCTGGAAAAGCCATAGCATTGCTAAATAGATCAACAACTTTGAAGGAATTCTGCCACAAATAAGGAAAGTAGTGTGTATTTATTGCTGAAAAACAAAGCCATGATCCATAAGCTTATATTTCTACCCCAGGTTTTTCGGTTTCAGAAGAAAGGTGTTCCCCATTTCATGTGATTCACTTAGAGCCTGAGCCTAAACACACTTACCCAGAAGTAAGTTTAATTTTATTTCTATAACCAGAGCCTTCCCATCCATGAATCTGGCTAAGGGCCCAATTCTATCCAACTTTCCAGCACTGATGCAGCCATGCAATGGGGCATGTGCTGCATCCAACAGTATGGGGCCAGTCACAGAAGCCTCCTAAGGGTGAGGGAACATTTGTTCCCTTAACGTGGAGTTGCACTGCAGCTGCATCAGCGCTGGAAAGTTGGATAGGATTGGGTAGCAGACTGGCTGGGGTATACCTACCTCTGTTCACCCACCTGCCTCCTCTGCTTTGCTACCTGGATTGGAAAAGAACAAGGTGGATGGAGAGGAAGAAGTATGGAGAAGAGGAGAGCGGTGGGTCAAAGTATCCATCTCCTTTTTCCTTTTCCAAAGTAAGGAGTGGGAGTAGAAGAGGCTGGAGCATCATCAAGTAGGGGTGTATTGGGTATGCCACTTCAGGCACTAGAAGGTCTTGGGTTGCCCTGCATGGAGCACATCAGGCTATAGGATGCATACACTTCCTCACTTTTGGCTTATCTGTTCCTCTTTCTCCATCTCACTCTTATGCATCTAATCAGCATGAGTCCATAGTCACTGTTGACATTAAATATTTGTTACATAACAATGTTAGTAGACACTCTAGAACAGGGGTTCTTAACCTTTTTATGATTACAGTTCTCCCCAATGGATTGTCTCCCAATATCTCCCCATAACCCTTCGCCAGACTGTCGAGATCATCACCACCAGTTCTATTAGGTACCAGTAGGACTTCAAAATATGTCTACAGCTTGGTTTTACTTTACATATAGATAGCTAGAAACAGAAGACCTCAATCCTTATTGATACTGGTGATAGTTATTAACACAGGCCAACACACATTTTGCTTCCTTAAACGTTACACCAATTCCTGGGTATATTTGGGGTGCTGATTCCAAAAATGGCATCCATTTTGCCCTATCATGTCTAGTGGAAATATAGTATAGCCCAGGGCTTTTCAAACTGGGGCGTTGCGACGCTCCAGCCTGTGGGCCCTGGCCTCTGCCCCCTTAAGGGGCGGGGGCACCTGGAGGCAGGGAGGAGGCAGTAGCGCAATCCCCAGGATTGTGCCGCTCAGGGGGGCTGCAGGGGCTTACCCACGCCTCCTGCAGCCTGCCCAGGGTGCAGGGAGCCCGGTGCAAACCTTTGTTAGGGCTCCCTGCAGCAGTGAAAGTGAAAGTGAAGCGATCACGGGACGCAATCCTGAGGATCACGCTGCTGCCTTCCACCCACCCCCGCTGCCTCCCCCCACCCCCGCAAGAACTTACAGTGGCTCAAACTCTGCTGGAGAATTTGAAAACCACTGGTATAGCCTCTTTAGTGAATGGGTCAAGCAGCTTCCTCATGAGGAAGCCTACACCATGGCTTCTTCATGAGGAAGCTGCTTGAACCATTCACTGATGAAGCTATACTATATCTCCAAACTAGACGTGATAGAGCAAAACGGATGCCATTTTTGTAATCAGCACGCCAAATTCATATCAAACCACCACAAAGTTTGGGGGAAACTGCTCTGACTCTCAATTTTGTAGGCCTGTGTAATCTTTTTTTTTTAATTGTTCAGAGATCGAGTCCCATACCCCCAAGGGGTATGGATACCTCTGATTACTGCTCTAGAAGAAAGAAAGAAAGAAAGAAAGAAAGAAAGAAAGAAAGAAAGAAAGAAAGAAAGAAAGAAAGAAAGAAAGAAAGAAAGAAAGAAAGAAAGAAAGAAAGAAAGAAACTGTTGTCTTTGTAGCTATTCTCTTGTTGGAAATTTCCCCAGCTTCAAACCATGTATTGATGGTGTTTAATTGTACAAGTTAATTCTGCCTGCGTAACTACAAATCTGCTCTCATCATACTACATCAGAAATCCTGACTATTTTCTCCCTGCTTTTATACCTTTAATTAAACAGTTAGAAAAACACTGGGGTAAAGACAGACCATGCATGAAAAGGTGCAGTGATGCCTTCAGGAATCCACATAATTCTACTCTTCCAAACCTGTCATCTTCCCTGGTCTGCAGTCAGATTCTGGCATCCTTCCAAGATACAATAGAATTTAGTACGTTTAAAGTAAAATTAGTTCTTGTAAGACAAACCTGTACTTTCTGTTTTCTCTTCCCCCACCCCAAAGCCTGCCTACGCCATCTCGATTTCTTGTTTTAAAGCTTTTCCTTAAGGCTTAAACAATTCAGTGAATTCTAGTGCATGGCTCCTGCAACACTATAGTCAAAAGCATTCTTTTTTCTCCCTCCTATCACTGTGCTGTTTACTTTTGAATTTTAATCTCCAGTGGACTCATACAGATATATAAATCAGATTGGATGCCAGCTTGTGATATACATACGAAAGGAAGTACTAAGTCATTTGAAGCACAAACAAAGGAAGTGATTGAAAGTTTCCAGCAAGGTCTTATAGATTTTCAGCCTTTTATTTAAATGGCAATACAGTATTGCAAAGATGAAAACTTAACAGACATCATACTCTGAGTCACTGAAAACAGTAAAAGCTGCTGGGACTCATTAATTGGAAACATTGATTGCACCTTGTGTTGCATATATCAATATGTGGGTATCAGTGGTTGTCATTCACAGCAAAGCAAATTACCTCAACAGTGGCAAAGCCTACAGCCACAAATCACTTGAACCACTGCACAGTACTCACATATAAAAAAGCAAGTCTGACAGAGAAATCTAAGTTTATTCATAAATTAGGGTGCAATTCTAACCAGGTCTACTCAGAAGTAAGTCCTATTTTGTTCAATGGGGCTTACTCTCAGGAAAGTGTGGTTACCATTGCAGCCTTAGGACGTAATCCTAACCAACTTTCCAGCGCTGGCATAGCTGTGCTAGTGGGGCATGTGCTGCATCCTGCAATTGGGAGACAGTCACGGAGCCCTCCTCAAGGTAAGGCAATGTTTGCTCCCTTACCTCGGAGTTGCATTGCCCTTACCTCAGTGCCTGAAAGTTGATTAGGATTGTGCCCTTAGTTTCATTGTGTCCAATCACTAAGGTTGCGGTCTTAGTGGCTTCACAGACACTAACAGCCTGATCCTATCCCCTATCAGATCTATGCCAGCTATATAGATGGTATAAGTCTAAGGAGATCCAGAGGGCCGGACAGGCTGAAAAATGGGGGATTAAATCCAGTGTGTTTGGCTGCCATCGGATCCACCTCTCCCTCTCCCAGTGTATCCCAGTCCTGCCAAAACTTGCTCTTTTATTCCACCCCACCCTCTGCCCACCCTTATTGGCAACATACCTTCTTTAGTAGTGCCTGGGTGCTCCAGAGGTTGTTGCCAATCATTGATGCTGGTGACTGTTGCATGCATTGTTGCTGTGGCTGCAGCATGGCCAAGATGGCCTGCTGCTGCTGATACACTTTCCATCAGTGGAAGGAGCCATAGGATGGGCCTAAGCCACCTTAAACTGGACTGTTTTTTCACACATAGTTCATGAAACAGCTGCTATAGAATCTTCCCCTATACTGAGTTTGCAAGATATTATTTGACAATGCTATCTCGAATTACTTGCTGGACATAATCCAAACAGTAGCAAAGATTTCCTTCTTATTCTGGTTATGCTGATATTCCACCCATCCGTCATATTAGTGATGCTTTGCTATGTATACGCCTCCTCTCAACAACCTCACAGGACTGGGTGACATGTGGGAAAGGGTTGGATTGCTACCCATTACAAAACAGTTGTTATTCTCCCAGAGCTGTTATCTGTTCCACAAGAAGTGGAACAGATATATAATCCTGTATGTCCAGTTATACATCCATTTAGGTCAGTGTGCATAAATGACCTATAATTGAAACTGTGTATAGTACTCTGATGCTAAACACAGTCCTGCCCCTTTCTATTTCCCAACACATAAGAACCTGTCCATTGCTCATCTCTTGGATGACGAGGAAACCACCACTAGGTTATCAGAGCTAGAGGGAATGTTAAATGTTGCCTGTACACTTTAGAGAGGCACATGGTGAAGGTATGACTAACACCATAATCTACATGGTGAAGGTATGACTGAAAGTGGAAATGAGTAGATTGACTGCCCAGTCCTATCCAACTCTCCAACACCAATACAGCAGCAATGCAGCCTCAAGGTAAGAGAACAAATATTTCCTTATCTTAAGGAGGCCTCTCTGACCACCCCCCTCTCCAAAGGGTGCAGCACACACCCCATTGGCATGGCTGCAGCAGAGCTGGGAAGTTGGACAGGATTGGGCCTCGAGTTGTCTTTAATTTTAATTATCTACTTATACATTCAATTCTTTTTATACTGTTGCCTGTCAATAATCTGGGACAAAATTGAAATGTGTTCAAAATCTTGTTTCTTTCTTATAATTGTGTAGGGCTTCTCTCAGAAAAAAATTTAAATGTAACATTTGGGAGGAGAAAATAGGTGTGGAGCATGCTATAGAAAACAGATGACACAAAGAGAGATATCGGAGGATGGTCCTTTGGAAGTGATCAGTGAAAGCATTCAGTTAAAAGCCATTTCCACCCAATGTCGCATATACTTGTTGGCATCCTTCAGTCTTGGAAGACCATGGTATCGCACTCTGAATGGTGGTTCTGGAACAGAGTGTCCTCTCCAGTGCGTGATGCCTGGGTAAAGTAGATATGGAGGATAGACTGTTTCCCATGCAGCAAATCCCCCCTCTCCATGTTGCTGAAATGGTCCAATGGAAAGGCAGAGGCCAATGCAGTTGGTTCCAGCAACGTCGCAGGAGTTGCCAGTACGTGACTGTGTTCAGCCAAGAACTGCCTCAGGGACTCCGGCTCCGGATTTTGCCTCGAGGTTG
Source organism: Tiliqua scincoides (assembly GCF_035046505.1). NCBI lineage: Eukaryota > Metazoa > Chordata > Lepidosauria > Squamata > Scincidae > Tiliqua > Tiliqua scincoides. The sequence continues at coordinate 18,767,086 of NC_089821.1, forward strand.
ACTCCTGAAGCCTTTTCCATAACTGGATGTAGCCACAAGGCAGTGGAGGTTTGGGATCAGAGTTTTCCTTCTCTCAGATGAGCTGCCTTCCCAGGTTAAGGAGTCCCATCTACCTGGTAGCTGTTTAGTCGCCTCTTATGACAAGTACAGCCAAACTGAGGGCCTATTCTTATCCCCAGCCCCCAGGGGATATGTCGCATATAGCAACAGGGATCAAATGTGTACACCTGTGGGCTGGGCAGAAATGGGTTATTAATGAGGTGGTATCACTGCTAGCAGTCCAGATTAGTTCAGATTATGACAGAGGCATAAAGTCCTCCCACTTTCATTGTTCTTCCATCCATGAGTACCATATTCTGTGAAACAAGAATCTTAGTGCTGAATACTGAACTTGTAGAGCAGATGATCAAAAAGTACCCATCACTATTTAACAAATGAAAACTATGCACGTGTCTTGTTTTTGATGTCTGAGCAAACTATGAGGAGACAACCTGGGTGTGTGACTACTGGCAAAAAGCCAAATCAAGCTGTTGTCAGACTGACTCTTGTTGATGCATTCTCATATGCAGGCATTTCACAATGCATGCCTATTCGTGTTTACCCAGAAGTAAGCCCCATTGAGGATAGTGGGACTTACTGTCACGTAAGTGTCTATAGGATTACATTTATTTATTTGTGTCCAGTTTTTAGCTTGATCTGCTGTTCCACTGTTGCAAATCCTTCTTTACCTACCCACCCTGACAGCCCAGTCCTGATTAAGATTGGGCTGACTAGCACATGTATATAGCATTACTTTAACATAACAACTTGTGAAGGAAGATTTGTTTTTAATTAGTCTTCTGAAAAGCCTGTTGTAATTTAATGTAACTTTGTCTTCTGGGATTTTACAGGTAATTAATCTATGTAATCTTGTGAATTTCATTACACAGAAGAAAGCATTAAATGACACAGATATTTATGTTTAAGGAATATTTCACAAACACAAATTAAACTGTAAAGACATCTCCAGTGATTTAATACTCTTCATTTTATTTCTTTATGTCAAGGCCTACCTGATTTACCTGCAAGAGACGTCAAGACTCACAGCCCTTCCAACAGGCTTCCATGACCCACATGACCAACTGTGAGTCTTGACTGTCTGAGCTGAGGCACTCACTCCACAGCCAGCCATGTGCAAAGCAGTACCAGGGTTGAAAGGGAGCAGGAGCAAGAGGTCAATGCTGAGACCTTTTCAGCCACTGAGAGTCAGTAGATGGACAGAGTGGATCAGGCAACTGTGTAGGCAGGATTGGCTCCAGAGGAGGACTTTGGTGTCATAACCCTCTCCTCCAGCCTATATCAGAGGCCTCTGGGGGGTCATCTCTTGCTTGCACCGGGGACACGCAGTCCCACCCCTACTCAACTGTCCACAGTTTGGCATACAGCACTACAAAATTCCCAAAGCAACTGGCCGTGGGTCTCACAGAAGCTGCACCCAGGATCAAGGATGTCAATTTTTATGGAACTTTGCGCCAACAATCACTTGTTACATTTTTATCCTAATACTTCCATAGAAGTATACTTCAACAGATTATTAACATTGTTGCATGTTTGAAATTATCACTCTGGATGAGTAGTTGTACTTCAGGAGAGAAGCTATATGTACATTTTGCCATTCAAGATGGATATACTGGGAGGGCATATCTGCGGATCCAGTATCTGCAGTTTTAAGTATTCATGGATGCAAAATAGCTGGCATAGACTTCAGAAGCCCCATTGGGGGGCTTGGGGCTTTCCCCAGGGGAAGGGGAAAAATACCCCCTCCCTGGGGAGACCTCCAGCTGTTTCCTGGTGCCCACAGTATACAGAAATAGCAGCTTTGGCGCCACTGCTCCAGCAGACGCTGGGAAGCTTAGGATTGGGCTGTGAATAGTATAGGGTGGTATCTTTTAACTACCAAAAAAGAAAAAAAGAAAAGAAAAGAAAAATCAGTAGTACATACTGTATTTTATAAGATTATTTTCTTGTGTTTTTTGTGCACATTGTGAACTTCATTTCGCTGTTTGACTAGCAGAGTACAGTCTTATGTCTTCCTTCTTGCTTACATACATAGGAAAATGTGATTGTAAAACCATCAAAATATTTATGCACAGTTTTCTCTTGGAATCTGCAGCCATTTTAATCTTCATTCAAGGAGAAAAATGATGTTGTGCTTACATTTTTGGCACATGTCACTTTGAAAACATGCAGTTACTTTTGGAAATAGCTAAATATCTTTGGCCTTTTTCTCCTCTTATGGGATCCCTGCTGCTCTAGTGTATTCAGAAGCAAACAGTTCCTATCCAGTGTAGGAGTAAAGAGAGCCTCTATAGTTAGATTTGCTCATTAATAGAATAACACACCACAAAGGACATCCACTTACCTATCAAAAGTATCAGTCCTCATGTTCCAGCTTCATAATCATCTCCCAAATATTCTTTTGTTAGAGGTGTTTGAAAACGGTGTTATTTTATTCAGAAATAAGCCCATTGTGTTCAGTAAGACTTAGGGTGCAATCCTAACCAACTTTCCAGCACTGGCATAGCTGTGCCAGTGGGGCATTTGCTGCATCCTGCAGTTGGGGGGCAGTCACGGAGGTCTCCTCAAGGTATGGCAATGTTTGTTCCCTTACCTCAAAGCTGCATTACCCTTATGTTGATGCTTGAAAGTGGGTTAGGATTGTGCCCTTAGGCTGCAATTCTGTCTTATTCACCAGAAACAAACACCTTTAGCTACTGTCTACTTATATTTTCGTATCCTGATCTGGAATTTTGGAGTATGTGAAACTAGATCCAGGAAGCCAATGGGGATTTTTATGGCCAGAGCAAATAGCACAGCAATAGATCCATGGGTTTAAATACAGGTGCATTACAATTACATAGAAACATAGAATGATATTAATTCTAAATGGTTAACAGAGCACAAGGGTAAGTATGCAGAACTAGTCCTTGCACAAAGCTTACCTCCTGAAGTCTGCCTACTCTGCCAAGATCCAATACTGACATTGTGCTCAGCTAGGGGAAAAAAATCACTTGTACATAGATGGAGACTGCGCAGAGGTAAGCAAAGTGTGGAAAAGATGGTGCATTGCCTTTATTAATTGTCATCTGCAAATCTTTTTTTTTAATATTAAAAATAGGCCTTCCCCTTTTCTCAGTGCTGTGATAGGGCACAGCTGTGTTTAAACATAAAGATCTGCTGTCCTGATCTCTCATTGGAATATAGACCTTTTATTTCTTGAACAGCAACTGATGCCACATGAGACAGTGCTTTTGAAATCGAAAGGCGCTTCAAAAGCAGCTTGTGGAATGGCACACGGGTTTGCCGCCTACTGTTCAAAATGGGGGCAAAATTCCCAGTGGGCAAGTCTAAGCTATTTGCATGAACCCAAGAAACCATTTGGATCCTGGCCTGATTCTACTAATAGTCTATTTGCATTAGCTTTACCATCTATCTCCAAATGCTATAACACTTGATTTTTTTTTTAATTTTATAAGCCAAATAAAAACACAGCAAGCAGAAATCTGCAAACAGCATGAAACCAAAGCATGTGTAATAATCCAAGGAAAGCCAAACAGGACAAAAGCATCTTCACTGCCTGCTTAAAAGTAGTCAGTGTAGGTGCTGGCTGGATCTCACAGGGGAGAGAATTTCAGCTGAGAATTTGCTGAAAAGGCCCTTTTACATGACCCACCAGCCATACCTCATTACATGATGGGACACAGAGCAGGAAGGCTCAGGTGAGAGAAAGTGGTCGTACAAGTACCTGGGTCTCAAAACATGTAGGGCTTTATCGGTAATAACCAGCCCCTCGAATCACACTTGGAAACACACTGGAAGCTAGTGCAGTTTGCAGAGCACTGGTGTAATCTACTGCCTCAGAGTTGAACTAGATCAAGTGGGTACAAACTGCAAGAAAGGTGACTCCAGTGGGACATCACAAGAAATTATTGATGGTCAGGGCAGTTTGGCAGTGGAACAGATTGTTGAGGGAGGTGGTGGATTCACTAGAAATCTTCAAGCACAAGCTCAACAGCCACCTGCTGGAGATACTCTAGGATTATTTCCTGCTATAGGTGGGGGGTTGGACTAGAGCAGTGGTACTCAAACTGGTGGGTCATGACACTTCCCTCATCCCTTTAAGGGGCAGGGGCAGGGAAGGGAGGGGAGGCAGCAACGCAATCCCCAGGATCGCGTTGCTAAAGGGGGTGAGGAGGGTTGCTTGTGACTTACTTTGTACAATGTAGGGCTGCAGCAGGCTGCAAGAGGTGTGGGGAGCCCTGCACAGAACTCCCCGACGCTTGGAACCTGCAACAGAAGTGGGCGCAAAGCACCTTCTGCAAAACGGAAGTGTTTTGTGCCCACTTCTGTTGCATGTTCCAAGTGTTGGGAGCACTGCGGAGGGCTGCGCAGGGCTCCCCACACCTCTTGCAGCCTGCTGCAGCCCTTCATTGTACAAAGTAAGTCACAAGCAACCCCCCTAGCGACGCGATCCTGGGGATCGCATCGCTGCCCTAGCCCCTCCCCCGCAAGAACTTACTGAGGGAGTAAAGCTCCCTCAAAGTTTGAGAACCACTGGACTAGAGAGCTGTGTGGGTCCCTTCCAACTCTATGATAATAGAATCATAGAAATTGCAAACTGAATTGGCTGGCATAGTTGTTACAGCATCCTGAGGACTGCCATGTCCACATTCAGTATAGTGATTCAAGCACTAGGCAACTAGTCCCAGCACAGAAGGGCTGCAAACATGCTCTAAAGGACATTTGCACTTCCTTGGGAGTCGACTGGGCCAGTGCAGGGACGTATGCTGGCCCACGGAGGTAAGTGGGAGGCATTTCGGGGCAGGGGAGGGCAGTCCTGGGGGCGAGTGGAGAGAGGGAGGTAGGACTAGCAGCTGGCTGTTATGCCAGATCCCAACCCTGTCCCTGAGCAGTGTGGAGCAGCTCAAAGTCACTCTTTTCTCCTTGGACTAGTGCCACCTCCTGAGGTGGCTCAAGTCCTAGGTGACCCTTTGGGACTGTGGTGGCTTATTCAGGGGTAAGGGGTCCAGGAATCTCACACTGGCCTTTGAAATGTCACAGGCTTCATAGTTTGAAGGAGGACCTGAGACAGAAAAGTTTAAGGACCCAATCCTATCCAGCTTTCCAGGGCCAATGCAACCCTGAAGTAAGAGAATATTTGTTCCCTTGAGGAGGCTTCTGTGACTTCTCCCCCACTGCAGAATGCAGTGCACACCCCATTGGCACGGCTGCATCAGTGCAGGAAAGTTGGATAGGATTGGGCCCCAAGGTTGCAATCTTGTTCAGCGCTACCATTGCTAGAACTTGCATTCCAACAGTGGTATACACTTTATGGTGTCACAAAATGCATTTTGGAAGTGCACAGAGTGATGTGCTTCCAGTCTGCTGTAGAGGAAGTTGGAGTGGCCCTGCCCAAGATGGCGGGGCGAAGAAGACCAGCTGACTCTGGTAAGTTGATGGGTGGACATAAGGGGGCAGGGCCAGAATGGGCAAGAGCTGGGGGTGTGATGGAAACGGGAGGGGCAGCTGCCACCACACCACTTTGTCTTCTCAGATTTGCACCAGCTAAAGAGCTGGTGCAGGTCTGGGAAGACCCATTAGCAGGCAGGAGGCTTAAGGGAGAGTACAATAATTTCCCTTTCTTCTCCCAAGCCTCCAGATCTGTCTCCCGCCCCCCCCCCCCCCCCGCAACATACAGCGCAGCCTGTTTTGGTGCTATGGCACAGAAAAGCATAGGATTGGGCTATATGTACAGACATAGATGACCGAGAGTTTTTCCCTAGAATTGACTAAAATGGAAACATCCCTGGAGTACAGTTACTCTTCCAGAATCTGAAGCCGGATCAGAAGTTGTGCTACCTGCAACAGGAGTCAATTTGCTTCCACTATGTTCTGCCTGCATATTTGTAAACAGATACATTACAAAGACAGTATAAATATGGGGTGCTCTTTCATTCAAAGGAAAATCCTATCACTCTCAAATTGGGAGCATGTAATTTTTGCACACAAATATATGAGTCAGAGGATTTGCTTGAACATTTTTTTAAATTGAAAACTCATTTCAATTACATATTTTTTCCTTTTTTTAGGTACTGGGAAATGCAATAAATCTTCTCACACCAGCTGGGTGTTTAATGGAGTAGAATTTCACTAAAAACCTTGTTCATGCTAAATCTATGGGGCTATGTATACGACAGGTTTAAGCTAGTTTAATAGTCTTCCCCCTCCTACCAATACACTCTGAAAACTATAGTTCTGTGTCAGAACCTTGAGATCACTAAATTAAATTCTCTAAATTTCCAAGATACTTTAGGAGAAACCTGGACAGTAACCATTTTTGCCCGGCACACCGATGTACGGATTTGGTTCCTGTTGTGTATATGCAATGTTGTGCAGAAATGGCTTAAAATGGTTTTATACCGCTATATCAGGGGTTCTCAAATTTATTGGGAATAAAACTCCTGAGGAAGGTAAGTCCTTGTGGGGGAGGGGGAAGGGAGCGACATGATCCCCAAGATCACGCTGCTGTTGGGGGGAGGGGCTTTCTTTCACTGACACATCACAGCAGCACACTCCTGGGAGTGCGGGGAGAATGTGAAAATATGGTAACTATCATGACCCACTTCCAGTTACCAAACTATGGGGGCAATGGCACATTAACAGGCAACTTGCCCTATATGTTTTCATTTGCATTAGGCAGATGTCAAAAAGGACAGGCTGTATCTCAATCATTCTGTTTTCATTATCTGCACATTGGGGAACCAGGCGGAGGTTTCCGCAGGGCTCCTTGCACCTCCAGGAGTCTGCTGCTGCAATGTGTAAGTGAAAGAAAGTCCCTGCCCCCTGACAGTGGCACAATCCTAGGGCACAATTGCTCCATTCCCCCTTTCCCTGGTACAGGCAGAAGACCTCTGGCTGGAGGGGAGTAACACAACAATTTGAGAACCTCTGCACTATATGGTTATAGTGTAAGGTTAACTAGTAAACTAGTGTGCAGTGTGTCATGCTCATGCAAGGTAAACTAGTGATGAGATTAATATCATTTTTCTTAACATGGGGATAAAGGGAAGTTGAAATGTTACCTGCTTAATTTCTACGTGTCAGTCAGCTATTAAGAGGGCTGCAGGAGAAAGAATGTGATGATCTCATTAGGAAGAATACCATCTTATTCACAAATACCAATCTTGTGGCTGCTGGAAGGGAGGCTCTGGTCTATAGCCATTGCTTTCTTATTCTCGCCGAGGACCTTGAGAACAAGCCTAGACATGTTACTTGCAGTAACCATTACCTTTGACAAGCTCCTTAATGACTCTGAAATTCTGGCAGCATAGATATAATGCTTGCTAATTTAAGATCTCATATGCTCACTTGACACATTCTGAAACTCGCTCTATCCTTTCCTCTCAAGCAGCATCGCTGAAAAGGCTACAAGTTTGATCATTTAAAGATTGTGCCACATGGTTTTCTACCAGAATAAGGTGGGTCTGAAATGCAGACATTTCTCCTGCAAAACATGCAGCATATAACTGGCAAGTCCCCCTATGAATCATCATAATATGCAGGAATGAATGATCAAAGACAACCAAAGCCTATAAATACATTTTACTTTTCTGAATGTCAGTTTACCTTTCACTGACATTGCACTATTCCAGCAGAGGATCCCAGCTTTGTCTCGTTCTACCACAATCTAGCAGTAGAAAACTTCTTCAAGCAGCTCAAGTTATATAACTCAGAAAAGCGGTTTATGATTGATAATGTCCCCAAGACATGTTACTATTTGCAGAAGTTAATCACCCCTTTTCTGAATGCCATATACCTCTACTTGAAGATCAGATGAGAAACACAGACAAACAATGATATATTTTGGTTATCCATTGTCCTTCCTGGTGAAGCTTTTTGACAGTTCAAAAAAACACATGAAAACTTAAACACAAAAACTTGATCATTGATATCAAGGAAAAGTAGGTGCATGTTAAAATAATTTTTCCAAGTAGGGAAAGGCACATAATAGTAGTTAAACTGTAGCTGAATTTTTAGGTGCAGACCCTGCAGAAGTGAAGACACTAATGCAGGAAGTGATTAAGGGCCCAATTTTATACAACTTTCCAGCGCTGATACTGCTGCAATGCAGCCCTAAGGTACGGGAACTACCATTCCCTTGCCTTGAGGAGGTCTCCAGAGGACTGCCCTCCCAATGCAGGATACAGCACACACCCCATTGGCATGGCTGCACTGGCACTGGAAAGTTGGATGGAAGCTTTGATCTAAATGTGAGAAGGGATGTAAAGTGGGAAGGAAAAGAAATAATCATTCAGGATTGGTGTACAATGGTTTCATTTGATAGGTCTTTTCACAGTTTGACTGCAAAGATCATAGAGAAGAAAGTAAAGATGCTAACTGCCATTAACTTTGTGAAAGACTTACCTCATCCTTTCTTTTACCATCTTGTCCATTGCATCTCCATAAAATAGATACTCCAGTGTTTATCTTCTGTCCTCCTCTGCATCCTCAATATATTATTAACCTTGCCTTCTTATTATTAACCTTAAATACAGCCTGTCCTTATTACCATACACCTTTTTGCCTAACACAAATGAAAACATATAGGGCAAGCTGAGTAATGTGCCGTTACTCCCTTAGTTCAACAATGCCTACTGAAAAGGACTTTCCCAGCCTACCTCCCAAGCCATAAACTGGGCTTCTTTGCCCCCAAAGCACTGCTAGAACCACCTAATGAGCATGCACAACACGGGTTTTCCAGAGTAATATTCTTTGGCTAAAGCAACAGGAGCACTCCATGCAGGATAACTGCCACAACCCAGCCTCAACCAGTGCTGGCAATCAGCCCAGCTATAACAGAGCAGGTGCAATTGATCAACCCCATCCTAACAGAGCATGTGAAACTGAGCTGCTAGCCCAGTATGAGTAGAAAGAAGAGACAGAGTTGAGAGATTTTGGTTGGCTTGATTCAGAGGGGTCAGGGAGCTGGCCCTCCTGGAGGAGGAACAGGGTGTTGTCCTTTTTGTAAAAGTTTTGAGGCTGTACCGAGAAGTGCTCTTTTGAGGCATGCGCCAATGATCCAGGTAGAACTCCTGCCCCCCTGTTAGGGCCCCTGGCATACCCCTGAGTCCCACACAGTATCCTGAGCCTTAATATCCATTCAACATAGGAAGAAAATTAGGGCTGAAAGACCAAGGGAAAATTTGGGTGCATGAAGGTTGTGACATCCTTGTATAAGAATGTACAGTATGCTTACTGCTTACAGGCCTACAGTTTCTATGCTTTTTGCTGTATGGTACATATTTAAATGACCTCTTAAACATAAATGCTTATATCCTAGAATTGTAAACTTAGATGCCATACAAAATGCATTATGTTAAGTAGTTCTAGGGCTGCTTTTGAAACCGTAGTGGAGCCCCAAGAAGGTACCCTTGATATTCCCCTTTAATCACTCACATCTGTTGAATGAACTTCTGCAAAGCTAAACAAGAGAACCATTCAGAGGAAGGCTCTTCACTTCCATTAATAATACGACTTTCTGGGATGTCTGAGAGCCTGCTATGCAAACTTGCAGAACTTGACCAGTGACCAAGAAAGCGAGAGAGAGAGAGAAATTCACAGGATATCCTTGTTAAGAAAAATACCGTCTCTGGACTTCCTAGTTTATTTACAAAATTCCTGCCCAGCCCAAAGAACACAAACCTGCAGCAAAGTTTTCTGCTCTCATTCTCTCCTGTCTAATTAAAACAAGAGTACACAAACCGCAAGCCAAACAAAATACATATATTGGTTCTTTCTCATGTCTGAAGAATGCCTTATCTGGGGTTCTGGCCAAGGAACTTCTGTCTCTCTTCTCAAACGGCTGCTATAAGTTTAGCCGGAGGAATTTTAATCTTAAAGAAATGGTTGCTGTCTGATTCTGCAAATCATAAAGGTGGCAGGAATGGTTATAGTGGTGCAACTGACACTCCTTTTAGAGATAGCGGTTAGCTCATGTTACATTTTACTGAATAGTAAGGCCTTGGAGTTCAATCAGACTTATGCTAAGCATGTTAATGATTTTAGCCTTAGATCTTGAGGAGACACATGCGTAGCACAACTGTCTGCTTGATATTTTGGGTAAAAATGCTGAATATTTTGGCTTTTCTATAATGTGAACATTTCTTCATCTGTACATTTCCTTGGTAGGACTGCACTGGGCAGGCCTTCCACTGCTATATGTGCACCAAGGTTTCCATTCATTTCTGCAAGGTTTGTATTGGTTTATAGACCATGATATGGGGGAGTCCTCTCTTTTTAGACTTTACAGGGATGCGTGTGGCATTATGATGCATCTGAGTCATTAAAGCTGAGACATCTGTTGATAACCCCTGAAATCACTGTATTTCAACACTGCCGAGATTCATAAAGGTTGCATGAAATAAACAAAGCAAATTAACAGATTGGAAACTGCGTATTCCGGTCTGTCATTCTTGAGTCTCAGTAGGCACGAAAGCATAAACCAAAACTGCGATGTGTGAGATGTCTAGACATCTTAAGGGATTTGTCACTGTGAATGATCAAATGGATGCTGATGGGAAACTTATAGCAGCCACCAAATCAATCTTGCTTCTGACTTTTTGTAGAAAAACAGTGGTGGTTTAAGCTGAGGTTACCGGCTGCTTGATTCACTACCGGTGGGGCAGACACAAGGCTGTGCTCTGCCTGCCAGTCTCTGCTAGGAAAGATGATGCAGTGAATGGATTTGGATGACTGTCGGCCCAATCCTGAGCTGTCCGGTGCTCGGGGCTGCAGTGGTATACTGAAAATGGCTGCCACTGCATCCTGCATGCTACAGGCAGCTGCTGTCCCCTCCTTGGGAGAAGGGGCCTTTCATCCCCATCCCCCAGGTAAACTGAGTAGCCCTGCAATGAGGCTGCTTGATTCTAAGGTGGTCCAAAGGTCAACGTAGAATCAAAAGCCTCTGTGTTGGGCGGTGGATCTAGCGGAGCAATCTGTCCTGCCTCCCATCCCACTCCCTCCCCATGGCACGCTTGATCCCTGCCCTCTTCCCACACTCCCTCTGCCTCCCATGCCCCACCCTGCTTCCCCCCACGCCTCCATCTACCTCTCCGCTGCTCAGAGGTCTGCGCGACTGCCAAGTGGTGGAGCTCTAGCACTCCACCGGTGCTAGCCCAGCACTGGCTAGCACTGGGCTAGCACCAGCACTAGGGCCTGCAAATGTGCTTTACAGCATGTTTGTGACAGTACACATGGACAGTAAACTGGCACGCACTCCTTAGGATTAGGCCCTGTATAGCCCAGTGTATACAGGCTGAGTCTCATTATTCTTGTGGATTCCTTTCCCAGAACTCACTGGATGGCAAAAATCACACTATAGCAAATCAATTTAAAAAACAAAGTCCCTTTGCTCAGGTGATTTAAATACAGCCTTGCTGACCTTCATGATGTTAAGATGGAGTCATTAAGACAATCCAACAGTCTCTCTCCAGGGGCTTAGAAAGGATTATCTTTCTTTCAGTTTTCAGGGGGAAGGGAGGACGTCACTTGGAGAGAGAATGATTGATTGTCAGCTGGCTGCCCTCTCTCTAACTAGTGTAAAGGACCGTTTTCCTTTAATTTAATGGGCCTTTCTCATCCTGTTGAGATGAGAATCTCTACAACAGCAAGAAAAGCATTTTAAAGGGGTGCATTTTTCCCCTTCTCCAGAGATCAGCACATTCCTTCTCATTTGCAGTGGCCATTGAGTCAAATCCATGTATAAAAAAATCAGTGTATAACAAGGTTGGACCTGTACTTGGTTTATAAACTCACTGGAAGAAAGCTACAACTATTTGGAAACCTGGTCAGTTGCAACATCAAGCCACAAAGTCATGCCCTTATAGTTGTGGGAACTTGATAAACCATGACTCAAATGCATGATCTGATGCTGCAACAGATAGCCAGCTGGTTATATAACTACAGTTATCCTGTGGTGAGTGGCTATGTGGCAGCCATACATTTTAACAGTCGCCTTGATCATCTTGTGGCTTTAAGAGCTGCCTAACTGAATGCAGGAGGTGTACATTTTCCCATTGTAGTGCGGACCCAATCTGGTTGACTGTTGCTGTCTGCTTCAGCAGGCCATAAAGGTGGAAGGAATGGTAATAGCGGTGTCACTGCCTGCCACTCCTTTTAGAGATAGCTGATAGCAACCTCCTTCATCTTTAAAAAAAAAAAAGCAGGGGAATTGGAAGCAGGGAGGGAATGTCATTAGCAATGGCTTCCTTATGGCACCCCTATGCTAAACTCCAATCCAAAGAATCATGGAAGCAATAGAAGGTGGCATGTACTTGAGCTTATCTAGCTTTTCTTTGGCATGAGACAGAGGTCCCTATGGTATAATGCAAGCAGTTCTACACATAGTACCAGACATACTGTAGTCTTTCCTTCCCATAATAATGTTATGGGCATTTTTTCGCACCTGGTAGGGCAGATCTTCGTGGATCAGCATGCAAATTTCAGGACAAAAATATAGGTTTGGTTGCTAGAAGATAGAGTCACACTCATACTTGCAGAATGAGGTTATTTTATCCATTATACAACAACAAATCTGCCATGGAAAGTACATTCAACAGGAAGTGGCAGGTAATTCTGGCTCTCTGACAATTATTTATTATGCAAATGTACGAGGTATACACTGTCCTTCAACAAATGATAATAATAATAATAATAATAATAATAATAATAATAATAATAATAAAACTTTATTTTTATCCCGCCCTTCTCCCCAAAGGGACCCAGGGCGGCTAACATATAAAACAGATTAAAACATAATTTCACAACAGATAAAAACATATTAAAAAACACATTAGCAGAACCCATAAAAACAGTAGTCAGATAAAAGTCAGAATAAAAGAGCATAAAATGGCAGAGGAATCGGGCCTGTAAAAAAGCAACTAAAAGATGTATAAAAGATGTTAAAAAGGCCATAAAGTCAGAAGGCTTGGTTAAACAACAAGGTCTTCAGGCCTCGCTGAAAGGTCTCAAGAGAGGGAGCCATTCTCAAGTCAAGGGGAAGGGAGTTTCATAACGTTGGTGCCACTACTGAGAAGGCCCTATTTCTTGCTGCCGCCCCACGAACCTCCTTGGGCGGCGGCACTTGTAAAAAGGCCTTCTCTGATGACCTGAGAGGATGAGCCGGATTGTGCGGAAGTAGGCGATCTCTAAGAAAACCTGGCCCAGAGCAGAATAGGGCTTTAAAGGTCAAAACCAGCACCTTGAATTTGGCCCGGAAACGAATGGGCAGCCAATGCAGCTCCCGGAGAAGCGAGCTGACAGAGTCAAACCGCCTAGCTCCAGTGACCACACGGGCCGTCGCACTCTGCACTAATTGCAGTTTCCGAACCGTCTTCAGGGGCAGCCCCACATAAAGCGCGTGATAGCAGAATGGTGTACAGAATTATAAAACACCTTACTGAAAACATGAATGTAAAAACTCCTCTTAGTTGTATTCACACTGCACATTTTTTCAATGTATTCCCCAAAATGTACATGTGTAAAGAGGCCTTAAATGCATTGGCCAATATATAACAGGCATGTAGGTGCGCTTAAGTCCTTTGAAATAGATGGTCAATGAAAAGCAGGTGGCCACAAAAGGATGACACAGACACATTTATCTGCAGGATGTGTTCCAATACATTGTGCCACTTGATGTGTTCGTGCCTTGCTTTTTTTAACTGCATATTTCTCAGCCCTTTGGCAAGCAATATGCTGTCTCTGGACTCTTGAGGAAAGTTGTACAGATCGCATTAAAACATGCTCATTGTCCTGCAGGATCATGTCATCTCACAGCCATCTTCCTCCAGTTGTTTTTTTTTTTTTTTTTTTAATAGCATGGTTTTTCAGCAGAAGAAAGGAATGTAACCACATTCTGTTAACCAATTGTAATCTGGCTGTTGCTAAAAGAAATTCTTTGCCCCCTCATCCCCATTTCTTCTCTCCTTGTTGCTTGCAGAGAGAGAGAGGGGGGGGGGAACCGTTCCATAAAATCCATTACTGTCATATAAATTCATGGACCTGAGTAGAATTGCTTGAGATCTATCTACACCATTTAAATCTAGCTCTGGGAGTGGATAAAATACTTGGCTGCAACAAGCAGAGTGTTTCATTCAGTGAAATTTATTCTCTTTGCTTTTAAATGAGTCCCTGCCGTCCTTTTAAGATGATAAGCCTGTAATTAGAGCAAGAGTAAGCACTGAAAAACTTTGGTTATCTTTGTGAAGCCTTTTAATACTGAAGTCCTCTGCATTGTGTGTGGTCAATAAGTATCCCATAATATTTATTAAGACATAATCACTCGTACAAACCATATCTCACAGGTCAAAATTGATCCAAGTCCCAGAAAGCATCACATATTATGATGGCTATGGACACAGCACTGTTACCCTGGTGTTCTTCATAACCAATGCATGAAGTGTGGACATAATGCTTGAGTATTCAAGTCAAGCATTATAATGTATGTATGTGTATACATCTGGATACCCGATTGGGCCAGATATAATGTATGTATGTATAGCTGGAAACTATGATTGGGTCAGAATCCCCAGTGTGTGTACACAGCTCACAGCACAATCCTATGGATTGTTTAATGTGCCAGGGCAGGAAAGCTAGCATGGGAGGAAGGGGTGGTTCATAGGCAGGGAGAGGGATAACGGGGATTTGGGGGAGGAAATAGAGGGCCATTTCGGGGAGAGAGGGGGTGCATCTGACAGCAGTCATGCACACCAGATTTTGTCCCCTCTTTTTAAAACCTCCAAGCCCCTTTTGTCTCCTTGGACATACATCACAAAAATGAATGTTATATAACCAAGGAGACCCACAGGTGATCAGGCTGCCTATCAGGAGAAAAGTAAAAAAAATACCCCTGCAGACTGTTTGATCACAAACTGCTATGTCCACCTTCCCCTCACCAAAGCATGCAGGGGAACCTCCATTGGATGCAATAACATGGTGGAAGAGAGGATTGGGGCCTGAGGGCCCAATCCTATCCAACTTTCCAGTGCTGGTGCAGCCTTGAAGAAAGGAAACCAATATTCCCTTACCTGGAGGAGGCCTCCGTGATTGGCCCCCAACTGTAGGATGCAGCACATGCCCCATTGGCATGGCTGCACCGGTGATGAAAAACTGGATAGAACTCGGTCCTCAGTCAGGATCTCCTTATGTATGTACACAAATGGTTATGTGCTCTCATGGAATACAAGGGTGTACTTGGTATTGGGGAGACATAAGAGATTAGTGAGGTCAGACACTGACTAAGGACCCACACCCATCAGAGAGCCCACATGGTCAGATTGACCCCTGAACTGATAAATAGCTTATTTTTTATTGCATTGAAAGAAAAATATGCAATGTATGAAGGTGCAAGTCAAGGAGGTTGAAAAAAAATCCTTTGTGACTGCAGGGTCCCTCACAATATGTAGACTTATATACAACAAGAAAGCATAAAATGTCCAGTGTCAAAAATAGCTTAAGGAAGAACTAGGCAAAATGTATGGGGGGGGGGAAGGGATATCTTTACTTATAGTAGTCAGAGCTTGTATCTCTGTGCTTAAAAGTGCACTGCAGACTTGATGTGTGAAGATCCAGGTTCAAATCCCCACTCAGCTCTGAAGCTTCCTGGGTGACCTTGGGCCAGTCACTGTGTTGTAGCATCACCTACCTCACAGGGCTGTTGTGAGGACACAAAAGAGGGAACGAACTATGTACACCACCCTAAGTTCTTTAGAGGAAGTATAAAAACATGTGAAAAGCAAGTAAGTAAATGTGTGATCTTTGTTGGGGAGTGGTTTCTAAAAGCAGCATCGCTCTATGGTAGGGCACTAGTCATGCAGTGTAAGCTTGCCAGTTCAATCCCTATCATCTCCAGTAAAAAGGACCTCAGGTAGCAGGACTGAGAAAGTCTTCTATTAGGCCACCACACACTAAGACCACCACAGCAGAGTGGACAGGGCCAGCTTAATGGACAAAAAGCATGGCTCTGAATAAAGGGTTTCAAGCCTCTCTGCTGTTGTATCAGTCTAAGGATGCAATCCTAACCCCTATGGCAGTGCTTTCCAGCACTGACATCAGGGCAATGCAGCTTTGAGGTAAGGGATCTGTTCTGCCAAATTCTCAACTCCTGCCGACCACGGCAATTTGTCCCATCCAAATATCCCAACTCCCTTTTAATGCCCGCTTTTTGGCTAATTAACACCCTCCTTTTCCAAGAAGCACAGCTGTGGTGTGCAATGGAATGAACACAGAACTCCTTATCTATAGCAAGTAACAAGAATTTATTGCTACAAACACAGACACTCCCTGCAAGTCCTCTTGTCCAGAGGCTTTCCCTCCCCAAAACTCCACTTAACTCCAGGGGTAACGTCTGAAGCCTCCAGTCCAAGTCCAATCTGGTCTCCAAAACACAGTCCAGTCTTCTGCAGTAGAGTTTCTCCTCTCCAGCAGTGTGTCTCCTCCAGCAGGGTCCTGGCAGTCCTCTCTTCCTGTAGGTCTGGGTCAGGTAGCCCTCTTGGTCAGCGTCCAGCCAGGTCAGCATCCTGCTTGGCCAGCCCTTTGCTCCTTCTGAAGCTGCCTTTTATCCTGCAGCCCCTTGTTAAATCCAAATTCAGCTCAGCTGTGAGAAGTCCAAGTTAGGCTCAGCTGAGCCATCTCTTCAGTCCATTCAAAGTCTCATCAAGGTCAAATGAAGCTCAGGTGTCCATCAGAGTCTCCATTGGCCTTGATTGATTACAGCTGTGGAGCCAGCCCTGCCCTTCCCAGAGCTGTCAAACAGCTGTCAAAACATGGGATCACTGTCAACACCACATCATCCACCTGATGATCTTCTGATCTTCCATTACAGGATCAAACATTCCCTTGCTTTGGGGAGGCCTCCGTGAGTGACACCCAACTGCAGGATGCAGCACGTGTCCCATTGGCACCACTATGCCAGTGTTGGAAAGCACTGACATAAGGGGTTAGGATTACGCCCTAATAGTTTTAATAACATATCTGTTTCTGGTCATCTGGAAGGAGGTGTTGAACTACAAAATGCATATACCATTGATGTCTCTATATGCTTCCTTGGAGAGGCACCACTGCTAGATCTGTGAGGCAGTTCTAATTGTGCTTCCTGTGCTTCAGTGTGCATGATCTTCCCCATTCTTTTCCATGAAGAGGGTAACTCTGTATGCACCAGAGTGCATACTTAGATGGGCATAGGAGGAGTTTCATCTTCCATTTAAATAAACAAAGAAACATTAGCAGATCCAAGAGGTGCTCTGAACAAGCATAGCAACATATCGGAATTTATTTGGTTCTTCAGGATATTGTAGTCACACTATCCACACATCTATAGCATAAGCCTAGTAGCACTAAGCCTTCCACTTCTGAGGTGCTGTGCGAAGGCATGTTGGTAACTATATCTCCCTAAAAACCCTACACCCGTCCTTGCTGTAGGTAATTCTGCAACAGGCTGTCCATTGTTGCTTTCCAAGAGAAGCTGATGCAAATCGGAAACAGGAACTTCTCATCAATAAACAATCATGCTCTAATTTTGGCATGGAGGAAGAAAGGCAGATTGAAAACTGGCAAGGAAATGGAACAGGGGAATTTTGTTCATTCTTAGATGCGTCTACAATGCTTTTACACATCAGTACCACTGCGAAGGCAGTGACCACTGTCAAATCACTTGCTGGGGCCTCATAGCAGAGAGCAGGGGTGTCAAACTCATTTCATACAGAGGGCCAAATAGCATTCATGATGCCTGCTGAGGGAAGGAGGTTATGTCATTACACAGGAAGTGATGTTATTAAACAGATCAAAGCCATAAATAAGCACTCTCCTCCTGTAGGAACTCATTAGCTGCTAATGACAGGAGAGAAATTACA
This sequence comes from Tiliqua scincoides, assembly GCF_035046505.1. Classification (NCBI taxonomy): domain Eukaryota; kingdom Metazoa; phylum Chordata; class Lepidosauria; order Squamata; family Scincidae; genus Tiliqua; species Tiliqua scincoides. The sequence continues at coordinate 18,785,031 of NC_089821.1, forward strand.
GAAATCTTGATCATATTTCAAGATATGGGAGAACCCAATTATCATGCAGCCCACCCTTTCAGCAGAGTCACCTCAGCACTGCTCAGCAGCTGAGAGCCCGAGGGCCAGATAAAAAGCTTCTGTGGGCCACATCCGGCCCCCGTGCCTTATGTTTGACACCCCTGGCATAGAGGGTTCTGTTTTCCGCTTTCAAATTATATTGGGCATTAACTTTACTGAGGCGCCTGTTTTTTCACACAGCCTGATCCTGTGCATGTTTACTCAGAAGTAACTTCAATGGAACTTGAGCCAAATTTGATGCGAAGCTAAACCCGTTTGTTTAGAGGTGCGCTTAAATGTGGACGTGCTCCTTATGCAGAAAGCAAATTGGGGGAGGGGGTGATGGCACCCTGATTGGGACTGGGGGAAATTAATTCTTTCTCCTTGCACTGTTTTCTGCTGAAAATCACTCTCTTGAATCTGCTATATACTGAAAATGGCTGCTTAGGGAAGGCACAAATTAACTCCCTCTCTCGACATGCTGGAGTCAGGTTCAGACACCATCCTGCTGTTTGCTTAATATAGAGCACATCTGTTTATAAGCATACCTCTTAACAATTAACTAAGCTGAACCCATAACTTTGGTCCTTACTCCCAAGTGGGTGTGCATAGCATTGCAATCTTTGTGTCAGACAATGTGGTCCTATGCCAAAACGTATTTCCTTGCCTATACTTGCACAAGCCAATCAAGGCAATCTTTGAAGGAATAGAATGTTGCCATTGATTTTACAAATCCTACCCTACTGTAATGCATACCTGATCCTTTTGTTCTTCATTCTGCATGCACAACCAGGAACATTGCCTCTATATTCTTGTGATGAACTCAGTTGTCCTAATAAATTAAAGCAGTGTTTCTCAAACTGTGGTTTGGGACCCACTAGGTGGGTTGTGAGCCCATTTCAGGTGGGTCCCCATTCATTTCAATGTTTTGTTTTTAATACATTAGACTTGATACTACTGTGGTGTGTGACTGCATTTGGGGAAATGTGCTAGACCTGTACTTTTAACAAGCTACTATGTATATTCTTTTATGATATGATATATGATAGTAAATGGGACTTACCCTGGGTAAGTGTGAGTAGGATTGCAGCCTAGGATTGTTAAAAATTTTCCTGCTTGATGATGTTACTTCCAGTCATGGCATCACTTCCGGTGGGTCCTGACAAATTCTCATTCTAAAAAGTGGGTCCAGGTGTGAAATGTGTGAGAATCACTGAATTTAACACTTTTGAATTCCAAATTCCTGCAGTGCTGGGACATAAGCGTCAGACTCAAACAGTGCTAGGGATTCAGCCTGACCAAAGTCTAGAGAGAACTGCGATAGCTTGAGAAATCCATCTACATGGGTCAATAGGCCAGAGGGCTGGATCAGGCATTAACAATAGACCAAGCTAGGGTGGGTTGCCAGGAGTCAAGGTTGCCACCCTTTTTCTAGTGAGGCCCCTGTGTTCTGGAGAATAGAAATTCAAGAAGCAAAACCAGTTTCCTACTCCTGCATATCCACTGAAGAAAAAGCTGTGATTAAACTGCTGCCCTTAAGCATGCATTACAAGTGCAGTGCCTTTGACACCAAAAAGACAAACACAAACAAAAAAACTACAACTATTGTAGATAAATCTGAAGGATTTGGAAATGAGCAAGCAACCTCAGCACCCACACTGACCTAAAAACTTGGCACAGAAGACAAAATGAAAGCCGACTACATAATACAGCTCTTGCTTCTCTGTTCTGGTTTTGTGGTCCTTTAATGGAAACCCCCCCCCCCCCCCAGGGTCCTGTAAAACTGTGGTTGTTTTCCAGCAGAATGCATGTTTTAGCTATTTCTCCTGCCTACCAATTACAAGAAGCAGACAGTTATAGGACACAGTGAGGGGGTCAAGCCTTATACTAGGAACATCCCTGCTGGGATGATATCTGTTTACTTTCTGCCATGTGAACAAAATTAAGAAAATGGAACAAAATGGAATGGAGTTAGTTCCTTAAAACAGTAAACCCTGGAACATAAGTTAATGGGAGGGCAAGATAATTTCACTGGTTTTATTTTTCATCGACTCTCTTGTACAGCATATTGAACTCTGTTGAAAACTGAGATCCATTCCTTAAAGTACTGGGTGCACAAGTGGACAGCACTTCTGCATGCACATGGGGGAGCTGTCCATGCCCCTCCTAGCTACCCATGTCAAATCATGTGCTATCTTAAAGGACATCCTGACCCTCAAGAGCCCCTTGGATGGCATAAGTAGCTGCAAGTAGAAGAGAGGTCAGCAAAACTCCATGTGCAGCTCCCAGAAGTTCTGTATATGATCAGGGTTCGGAACTCGAGTCAGGTGACTCAGACTCGAATCATGAAAATGCATGTTTTTGGCTGACTTGTGGACTCAAGTCGTGAGCATGGAAGACTTGGAAAACATTTGAGTCTTGGGCCCCCTGACTCGGCAATTGTTCCCACACATGTAGACTTGAGTCTGCCTGTCTCTGGGTGTGCTTGCTTACTGTTTTAGCGGCATGAAAAACCTTGTGGGGCCATCATTCAGACCGGGCGAGCAGCAGGGAAGTTCCAGCAAGGGTTAATGTTTCCTTTTGCATGGGGGGAGACAGGAGCAAGCTCTTTTCCCCATCTCTGATAGGAAGGAGAGTTGCAGCTGCTGCACATGAGCCTCCTCTCTCTTGCTGCTTCTGTCCTTGCTCTCTCACAGTCCCTCCCACTCTCTCTTGCCTTGTTTACAGATGGGCAGGGACAGCAGGGGAGTGTTTAAAGAGAACTCCGACAAACACACACACACACATACCCCAGTAGCAGCCCTGTTGTTTTTTTCCTCACAGCTGGCTTTTTAAAGGGAGTAACTCAAATCTTTTAGAGTCACAAAAGGGAAACTTGGAGAGTATCCCCATTAGGACTCATTTTCGAGTCGGGTCACGGGGGCGGTGAATCTAGACTCGACATAAGAACATAAGAACAGCCCCACTGGATCAGGCCATAGGCCCATCTAGTCCAGCTTCCTGTATCTCACAGCGGCCCACCAAATGCCCCAGGGAGCACACCAGATAACAAGAGACCTCATCCTGGTGCCCTCCCTTGCATCTGGCATTCTGACATAACCCATTTCTAAAATCAGGAGGTTGCGCATACACATCATGGCTTGTACCTCATAATGGATTTTTCTTCCAGAAACTTGTCCAATCCCCTTTTAAAGGCGTCTAGGCTAGACGCCATCACCACATCCTGTGGCAAGGAGTTCCACAGACCGACCACATGCTGAGTAAAGAAATATTTTCTTTTGTCTGTCCTAACCCGCCCAACACTCAATTTTAGTGGATGTCCCCTGGTTCTGGTATTATGTGAGAGTGTAAAGAGCATCTCCCTATCCACTCTGTCCATCCCCTGCATAATTTTATATGTCTCAATCATGTCCCCCCTCAGGCGTCTCTTTTCTAGGCTGAAGAGGCCCAAACACCGTAGCCTTTCCTCATAAGGAAGGTGCCCCAGCCCCGTAATCATCTTAGTCGCTCTCTTTTGCACCTTTTCCATTTCCACTATGTCTTTTTTGAGATGCGGCGACCAGAACTGGACACAATACTCCAGGTGTGGCCTTACCATAGATTTGTACATCGGCATTATAATACTAGCCGTTTTGTTCTCAATACCCTTCCTAATGATCCCAAGCATAGAATTGGCCTTCTTCACTGCAGCCGCACATTGGGTCGACACTTTCATCGACCTGTCCACCCCCCCAAGATCTCTCTCCTGATCTGTCACAGACAGCTCAGAACCCATCAGCCTATATCTAAAGTTTTGATTTTTTGCCCCAATATGCATGACTTTACACTTACTGACATTGAAGCGCATCTGCCATTTTGCTGCCCATTCTGCCAGTCTGGAGAGATCCTTCTGGAGCTCCTCACAATCACTTCTGGTCTTCACCACTTGGAAAAGTTTGGTGTCGTCTGCAAACTTAGCCACTTCACTGCTCAACCCTGTCTCCAGGTCATTTATGAAGAGGTTGAAAAGCACCGGTCCCAGGACAGATCCTTGGGGCACACCGCTTTTCACCTCTCTCCATTGTGAAAATTGCCCATTGACACCCACTCTCTGCTTCCTGGCCTCCAACCAGTTCTCAATCCACGAGAGGACCTGTCCTCTAATTCCCTGACTGTGGAGTTTTTTCACGTGAGTCCAGCCACGCTAGACTTTCCCATTCCTGCTTTTGCATCCTGGCCAAACTGTTGTCTCCTTGTTATGTTCAAACTGGCATTTTTTTTAAATGAACTGAAAACATACATGGGTGTTCAGAGAGTCCTGTACGATTTTGTTTGAAATTCATGAGACTCTGCAAACTTGCTGCAGCTGTGCCTCAAACAGTCCTGGTCATAACTTTGGCAGGTTTTATTCTAGGCCGGAAGCTGAGATTGAAGAGTGAGCTCTGACTACTGCCTTGCAGTTGCAGACATTCAACACGTATCAGTTTGAGCCTCTTGTTAGAAGAGAGAAACACTCTGTGACTCTGATTCAAAGAGCACACATGAAGTTCTGTGTCTGCAAGCGGGAAGTAAAGCTACCAAGCCCAAATGTAGGGTGATATTCGATCTGGACTATAGGTGGCAAAGGGCCATTATCTTTATAATGAGTGAATGAAATTCAGATACAAACGATGTGACTTGAACTCATCCCTCGTTATAATTATATAATGGACTAATTTGTAATTTGCTTTCTCCCTTTCGATAAAAAAATTTAATTAAAGAGTGTTTGATAGAATCTGGCATTAGCTTCCCATGGGACAGAGTCTGCTTTATTTCTCTGGCTTTAAATGCATCCCTGGTACTACTACAGAAATATATAATCATGGAAGGCTTGGAGGAGGATAAAGAAAGCACACACACAAAATTAAACCATAATCTGAAAAAGAAGCCATTCAGTCCATAATTTTCTTAAGGAACAATATTTCTGTCTTTTTATGACTGCAGGAAGGTTCCCCCAGCTCTCTTTGATTCAAAAGACTCCCACCCCCTCAGCACACCCCATGCATTAAGATGAGAAATCAGCTTTGGTTCCTTGGAACTCTTGCTCTCCTATCGTCTGTTTGCAGAAGTTCGTTACTTAATTCCCATTCATATCGCCTCTGCAGAGAATAACAGGCTGATGACATTTCAGTTAATCATAATCTTCCCCTTCTGTGTCAGCCTGCCATAGTCTTTTGGAAAATAAACTTGTAGGGTTGTTTAAAAAGAAGGATTTTTTTTTCTCATCCTTGCAGAAGGAAAAACTGCCAAGATAACTTGGTGAGACCATTTCATAGGCTTTTAAAAATGATTTGTTCTCTGTCTAATTTTTTTTCCGTGCCATGCCAAAATTTGCTCAGTTACTCCTCACCTCTGTCACTCTTATAAAGATCCTTCCATTTTTGCTACAGTATTCTTAATTGGAGGTGCCCTCCCCAGTGCACTGATGCTAGATATATTTGACTTGGAAGAGATGCGTAAAAAAGAACTATGGAAAAAGAGATTTGATCACCTATCATTTTGAGAGCCAACAATTCTGTTCCAGGCTTTAAGGATAATCACAGTCCTCTCTGTTACAGTATACAGGATAGGACCTTTCCAAATGCTATGGTTGCCCAGAAAAGGTGGTGGAGGAGACTGTATAGCCTGTATGGGCCCAACAAAAATTTCAATGAGGAGGGGACACCATTGCCCTGCATGCGAATTGCTGAGCCCAATTGCTAGAAAATTATAATTTTTACTTCATGGCAAGTGCAACTGTGCAACACACATTGGGATGTGCTGGTGACAGTTGCACTAATGCCACAGGCATGATGGAGAACCAGTGTAGTTTAGTGGTTCAAGACAGTATTGCACTAGGAGCAGGGAGACATTGGTTCATAACCCAGATCACCCATGAAGGTGACCTTGTACCAGTCACCATGTTATGAGAATAAAATGAGCGAGGCGAGAACATTGTATGCCACCCTAAGTTTCTTGAAGGAAGACTGGGATAGAAATGTAACCATAATGACTTTGTGATTGTTTTAACTAGCACCACCAATGTGCATAGCACAAGAGGACAACTCATTGCGCTAAGGAACTTACAGTCTAATATAAGTGGCGTCGCTAGGGGGTGTGGGTGATGCGGGCTGCACGAGATGACGCCCACAGGGAGGGTGACATGTACTGGGGGGGTGATACACTGTGGTTAGGAGTAATACTGTTGTGTTATATACTGTTGGATGCAGACTTTCCAGCAGAATTCAATGCAAAAAACCAGAGTGAAATATCTCCTTTCTATCAAAAGTTATGGCCAAAAAACCGGAGAACACAAAATGCATTAAGCCAGTGGTTCTCACACATTTAGCACCAGGACCCACTTTTTAGAATGAGATTCTGTCAGGAAGTGATGTCATGACTGGAAGTGACATCATCAAGCAGGAAAAATTTTTACAATCCTAGGCTACAATCCTACCCAGTCCTACTCAGGAGTAAGTCCCATTTACTATCATATATACAATAGCCTATTAAAAGCCTATTAAAAGAACAGATCTGTAACATTTCCCCAAGTGCAGTCACATACCATGGTAGCATCAAGTCCAATATATTAAAAATAAAATATTGACATGAATGGGGACCCACCTGAAATTGGCTTGCGACCCACCTAGTGGGTCCCGACCCACAGTTTGAGAAATACTGCATTAAGCCCCATGGAAAGTGAAACTGAGTGTATCGCGCCTTTACTCATGAGTAGGCAAACATACCTTGGTCCGTCAGAAAGGGCAGGCTGAGAGGAATCCAACAACACCAAAATGGTCCTGATCCAATGAATGCAGCCCCCTCAAACACCTGAGAAGGGAGTCCCTCTGTTCAAGCAGATGAATGTATTGAGACCTATGGAAAGTGAAACTAAGCCTCACTGTCATGTTTACTCACGAGTAAGCAAATGTGCCTTGGCTGGTGGTCAGGCCAGACAAAGGGGAATGTGAAGCCACCAGAATGGTCCTGATCTGATGGAACTGGAGCTCAACAAGTTCTCCAGAAGGCAGCCTCCCGCCCCCCCCCCCCCCCACTAGAAAGGATCAAAACAGAGGCTTCAGCTGATAAGGTGAACTTTTTGAGACTTGCAAAGCCAGGTGGATCCTGACAGTGATCTGGTTTAAACAGAAGTTCTTAAATGGGCACTGGGTAGGGCTGAAAACCTGACTGATTTTGGAGGGGGGCTGTTACTGCAGGCAGGCTACAGAGGAAATTCACTTGGTGGACCAGGGCTGGCTTCTGCTTATTTAATCATTTGTTTTACTTTAATTATTTATACTTATTTATTTTAATTTGCCTGATGATGTCACTTCCACCATGACATCACTTCTGGTGCATCTTGGACAGATTGTCATACTAAAAAGTGGGTCCCAGTGCTAAACGTTTGAGAACTGCTGCAATAAGGTGTTAGTAAGTTGACACCCGGGTGTGTGTGTGTGTGTGTGTGTGTGTGTGTGTGTGTGTGTGACACCACTAGTGACCAAAATCACAATTTGGAAGAATAATACCATCATGTTATACATCAATCAATGCGTAATTTCATGCAGAACATCTTTGTTCTATCAAAAGGTTCCGCCAAAAAACCAGTGGGGGCGGAGTGATTGTACATCACCACACCCACCACCTGGGGTGTTGCCCCACCCACTGCATGGGGTGTGATGCGCTGGCATCCCGCACCAGGTGACGCGAACCCTAGTGACACCACTGCTAATATTCAACACAAGGGAAACAACAGAAGGGAGTGATGGAAGCAGCCATTAACAGGAGAAAAATATGAATTTATTTCCCTTGCAAGTACTTACACTTACAGCCCAATCCTATCTAACCGCCCCTCCCCACTGATACAGCTGTGCCATCAGAGTGCATGCTGCATCCTGGGAGGAGGCAGTTCTGGAGGTTTCTTCACTGCCAAATGATCTACTCAGACCTATGCCAGCGATGTTGCTGGTGCAAGGGAGGCAGATCAAGGATAGGATAGCAGCAGCAACGCTGCCACCAACACTGCTCCCATCCCAGCCTCAACACCCCCCCCCTCCCCAACCTGGTCTACCTCCCTTTCCTCCACCTTTCCACCCCATTCCACCGACCTCCACACCATCCGCCCCCCCCCCCCCCGTACCAACCTACCAGCAACATGACTTTTCCTGGGTACACTGCTGTACAGCCACAGCCCAGATCTGCTGAATGCACCTTGAAAATACCATGAAGTGCACTGTGCTGCTAGAATGTGCATTTTAACAGTACAGCAGCCCAATTGGATTGAACACTTAGGGTGCAATCCTAACCCCTTATGTCAGTACTTTCCAGCACTGGCATAGCGTTGCCAATGGGACGTGTGCTGCATCCTGCAGTTGAGTGTCACTCACGGAGGCCTCCTCAAAGTAAGGGAATGTTTGTTCCCTTACCTCAGAGTTGCATTACCCTTATGTCAGTGCTGGAAAGCACTGACATAAGGGGTTAGGATTGCGCCCTTAGTTGTAGTAAGGCATTGCAAGGTTGTAGTAAGGCATGGTGGGCCGCTGTGAGATACAGGAAGCTGGACTAGATGGGCCTATGGCCTGATCCAGCGGGGCTATTCTTATGTTCATATATGGGAACAAAAGTAGGACTGGATGCAGCCAGCCCAGCACTGCTGAAATACTAATTGAAAACCGTGCTTCCCACCCACTCCTGCCTCTGCAAAGGACCTTTGTCTGGAGGGGAGCTATGAGTGTAATGGAATTGCTTCAGCAGATAAATGGAAAAAATAATGGTGAGCGGCAGACCACAGGGCAAGCTGTGAATAACTTTAAAAAACCACAGTGCTTAAGAGATGGTGGTTTTCTCCAGGCGGCCTTGGAACCCACTGAAGCCATTAGCCGGATTTTGGGTCAAGGAAAGTCTGAAAGGGAAACTGTGGTTAAAAACCCAAAGAACACTCTGCAAGGCTGGCATGGAGGAATGTTGCATGGAAAAGCCTTGTGATGCCAGAGAGAAGTCTGTCACAGCCTTTTCATCTCAGGGTTGATTCACGTTACCATCCAAATGAGGAACATGTCTATTCTGAGTGCTGCACAGCCTGCTGGAGAAACCCCAAGCAGGAACAGATTGCACTCCATCCACCAGTGACCAGAAGCAGCATTCAGGATGGCCTTTGCCTTTACCTATCCTCAGAAGTGGATAATAGCAGCAGCACACCTCGCATTCCCCATTCAAACACCCTCTCCTGCTGGGCCCAAGTTTGCTGCACCACTGCTGGGGAGGGCATGGTGAGTGAAGGCTGCTGGCTGCTGCTCCATTTCTTTCTTATCAAGGGCTGTGTGCTTGGAGAGGAGAAGTAAACAGGGAGTGGCAGCAAAGAATCTGAACAGTATGAATTCCGTCCTTCTAGGGATTGGCAGTGGGCCCCTGCTGGGGTGTGGACGTCAACAGATGCCCAACAATGCTACCTCTGCCATTGGCTCTGGTGGCAGCCCTGTGTAACACTGGGAGAGAATACCAGCTTTCCTTTAAAAGAAAACACTTCTGTCCTCCCTGATTGTAACAACAGCTTTCAAGAACAGTGGCTGCAGATCTTTGGAAGAGCAAATCTTCCAAAAGGCGAATGGAATAGAGAGTCCATAATGCCTTTGAAAACAAAAATTAGTTATCAAAGTTCTATGGAATATAACTTCCACAGGCAATATTCTATATACCATCATGCTGTGACATTGGGCAGCCCAAACCTAAGCCTGCTCCTGCCTGCGGGACAAGCATGAGCCCTGTCACAAATGTGACATAAGGCACGTTTCCACCACATGAAGTTCAGTGATGCTGGCAGAGAGTCTTTGCTGGTAGGCCTCCACCAGAGTTAGAGCAGTGCCTGCCGACTGGGGTATGTCCAATGCTGGGCAGTGAGGAAGTGGGGTGAAGGCAGAATGGGGCGGGGGGTCTGGGGAGGGTGAGGGTGAAGAAGTGGTTCACACCTGGGGATGGCAGAGGAGGCTTCCACCTCATCCTAACACCCTTCCAAGGCCTGAAAGCCCTACACAGGACTATTTGGTTCTGCGCCAGAGATGGAGTAGATCCGGTTAGACTCAAGGAGGCTGCTGGGCTTGACATGGGCTAAGGAAACAAACGTTCCCTTACTTTGAGGACACCTCCAACTGCTTCTCTGCCTGTGTGGGATACAGCAGTGGCTGCTTTGCACCGCTGTATCATGGCACAGGTAGGCTGGTTAGAACTGGGCTGTTAAGTATGGTGGCAACCATTTTACAGCCCAGTCCTGAGCTGCCCAGGACATGGGGCTGCAGCGGTGCTGAAATGGCTGCTGCCGCATCCTGCGTGCTCCAGGCAGCCGCCGGTGGTTCCTCAGGAGAAAAAGACTTTCATCCCCTTCTCCCGGGTAAAGCGAGTAGCCCCTCCCTGGAATGCCTGCTCCCCAACTCCCCCCACGCTCCCACTTACCTCTCCACCACTTAGCAGTCTGTGTGACTGCCAAGTGGTGGAGCTCTGGTGGCTGCCTGGCAGTACCCCAGCGCTGGCCAGTGCTGAGCTACCACCAGCGCTCGCCAGGTGCTAGGCCCCGAAAACGTGCCTTACGGCACCTTTGTGACAGTGCGCACCGACGGTAAGCTGGCGCGCACTGTTCAGGATTGAGCCCTTAATCCTCTGTACATTTGTTCTGTTCAGTTCCCACAGTACATCCAATCCTCAGTGAACCTGGCCTGACCCTAAACTGATCTTCTAAGACTACAGCTGCATAGTTCAAGAGCATGAATATCCTGTTTGCCACCAACCACTTGGTGTCTTGTCTCATTAGGTTTGGAGAGTATTTACAGTGGCATGTAACTTCATCATTTTACTACTGCTATTTTGGGGAGCGTGTGCACCCTCCATGCACTATTCCTGGACAATTTCTAAAGACAGTCACAAAAATAGATTTCGAAGAAGTATTATCACCAGGCTAGTCAGTCATAAATAGCTTCCATTTAAAGGAGAGTGTGTTGAATGAAGCCAGATATGCCAGGAGAACATATGAACCAGTTCAGTTTCTATCCCCTCACTCTTCAATTATGCAACAGAGTTCCAACAGGAAATAGAAAAGGAAAAGCCAAAATATACTCACAGTTGTACATAGCAGTGCCTCCAAGGCAAATGTCAGAGGTATCATTTCTATAGCACTTAGGAGTGCAGTGGTATAATTTAAAGGCCACTGGTCATGACCTGTGATGATGCCCCCCCATAGTCACGCCCCATCAAGACTAACAAAACAAACCAAAATCAATTTTGTATTTCTTCATTAGAATATATTCTCCTGTAACTTATTTCTCCTTTGAAACTTATTATACTTCAATTAGTGATCCAGGTCATTTTGTCCCAAATTCTTGGATTGGCTGTAAGACCTTTAAAACAGATGTACAGTATAAACACCGAAAAACAAGATTTAAAAATATTTCAAATTAAAAAGGTATATTAATCTATGTGTGTTCACTCAGAAGTAAGTCCTGCTATGGTCAATAGGACTTATTCTCCAGGTAAATTGGCATGGGATTATAGGTTTAGGGCCAATCTGAAATGGGCCAAGCACTGGCACTGAGCTCCAGCACCGGTGCTGGGTGTTGCAAACATGCAGCAAGGCACATCTGTGGCACCTGGAGAGGAAGGGTTGCCGACACTGGGCTAGCACCAGCCGGCACTGAACATCAGTGCTGCATGGAGGCCAGCTGGCACTCAGGCAGCTCCGGCCAGCAGTGAGTATTTTTGGGGCAGGGGGAAGCAGGGAGTGAGCAGAACGGGATGGGGGAGGGCAGGAGGAACTGGCCCGGGAGGTGGGTGAGACCAGCAGAGCTATACTCCACCAGATCATATTTTCTGTACTGGGCTGTAAAGCCCAGCACAGAGGCTCTCAAGTCTGCACTGGCAAAATAGCCGGTGCAGACTTGAGAAGCCCCATTGTGAGGCCTGGGGGTTTTCCTGGGGGAAGGGGACTAACATCCCCCGAGGAGACCTCTGGAGGCCTTGGTGGTGCTGCTGGATGTAGCAGTAGCCATTTTGGTGCCACTGCACCCGGCAAAGCCATTGGGGATAGGATTGGGCTGCCTATGTAACATGAGCAATATACTGTCTCTCAAATAGTCTTTTGGAAAGATGATAGCCTATATGCCCCTAGGCAAATTTCTCAGTTTGTCTCTTGCTGAGCCTTATGCTGAACTTTATGCTTCTTCTTGGTTAGAGTCCTTTGGAAAAAGGTTTCCAATTTTCTGGGTGCTTCTGTTGATGATGTTACCACACTGTTAAACATGCCTATGTTTTGATGGGTTGCCTCAATGCCTTTTGCTTGTATACTTTAAGGCAGGGGTGCTCAATAAGTCGATCACGATCTACCAGTCGATCGCCAGGCAAAATGAGTAGATCGCAGGCTTCTCTCCTGTCCATGGGAGTGAGCCCCGCCCTGGGAGTGAGCTCCCTGGGAGTGAGCCCCGCCCTGGGAGTGAGCTTCTGTCCACGCATCCCTGGGAGTGAGCCCCGTTGACTCTACTGGGGCTGACTCGTGAGTAGTCCTGGAGAGGAGCCGCTGGCAGCCTTCTCTCCTGTCCACGCATCCCTGGGAGTGAGCCCCGTTGACTCTCCTGGGGATGACTTACCTTTCCCCTGTTTTTGCACTGGTATGTATGGAGATCTGCCCCCCCCAACTTCCATCTGTTGGTTCTGTGTGCAAGGGGTTTTGCACTGGTCTTGCTGTGATGTCTATATAGAGATCTTCCCTCCCCCACACCTTTCCCTTGTTTTTGCACTGGTCTGTATAGAGATCTGCTCCCCCCCCCCCATATTGGAATCCAGGAAGATCTGGTGAGGAGGTAGATGTGGTGTCAGCAGTGGCCCCTTTAAGGGTAAGGCCTGGGCATCCAGCAGAGTGTGCTGCACAGCTGCAGCCACTTGAAGGCAATAGGGCCCTCAGGGATATAAGAGCACCTGAGGCAGGAAGGGCTCCACTTATTTATGTGAGTCAGCCTTTTCCTACATGAAGACCTTTAAGTCCAAGTTCATCAGTTCCACCATGACTGATGAACATTTGGAAGTGTGCTTGAGGCTGGCTGGCTGTCAGCAGCTACTGTCAGGACTATGCATCCTTGGCTGATTCACTTCAGTGCAAGTCATCAAAGTAAACTCAAGTAATTACAAAAAATGTTTATAGTTAATTATGTTGTGTTGTGCAATATTGGCTCATGCGGTTATGCAAGGTACACCAACATACATTGTACACATAAATGTTATATGTTATGATGGCGCAAACATTGTAAAAAAAAAACTCTGGTAGATCTCCAGGCCTTGCTGGGTTTCAAAGTAGCTCTCGAGCCAAAAAAGTGTGAGCACCCCTGCTTTAAGGAATTCCACCAATGGAGACACCCAGTAACATCCTATCATTCAAACACTAACCAGACCAGATCTTCATGAACTTGTGAGATCAGATAGGATCAGGTCCTTTTAGGGTGGCAAGGCATAGGGATGACTGTTTTCTTTCTGAATTTGAAAGATAAAATTCACAGATGAAGGGTTCTGAAGCGGTACTATGGAGGTGGCATTTCAGTAAAGAAAGAAACAAACACCTATTCTGCAGACGACCTCCAAAGTCTTCTGTGCATGCCAAATTTCAAACTTCAAATTTCAAATCTGAAAGGCAAAATATTTCTACTGGATGTTAAAATCAAGTACAAGATCTACTATCTACTAGATAGTAGATAGTACAAGACCAGACTCTCTACTCTTGAATCATGCTATTAATTTTAATGGGAATATTCTAGGGTAAATACATTGTGGCTTCTAGCCTACTGATGGAAATAGAAGTCAGCGGAAGTTGTTTATTTACTCTATTTTTTATTGAAGTCCTCTGAATACAACTGAACAGGGTCTCTAGCATTCCACCCCCTCTCACCCATCCAGCATTTACAAATGTGTTCCTTTTGTAATGGGTACTTAACCACATCGACAAGCTATCCCCATGATCTCCCTGGCTGCTGACAGGCAAAACACAATGCTCATGGCACTGAGCATCCTCCACTGAAAGTAGCTCGGTTCACAATTGGTAACCATAGCAGCTGCAATTACAAAAATAAATTACAATGCATATGGATTCGTCACTTTAGCTGTACCTTGGCTTCTTTTTCAAACTGCAATGTAAAATTCTGTCAGAAGGTTTGATGTAGGAAAAAACCATCATGGAGCTCATGCGACATCACTGGAAGCAGATTGTTTAAAAAGTTGCTGGTACGGCATATATGAGGACCTCAAGTCCATGTAATACATCATTTAGCAAGTGCCTTAACGAGTCACTGGCACAATGCAGCATCTAAGCTCATAAGAAGAGCCCCACTGGATAAGGTCAAAGGCCCATCTAGTCCAGCTTCCTGTATCTCACAGTGGCCCACCAGATGCCTCAGGGAGCACACAAGAGACCTACATCCTGGTACCATCCCTTACATCTGGCATTCAGAGGTAGCCTAAAAACAAGGAGGTTGCATATACCCATCATTGTCTGTAACCTATGATTGAATTTTCTTCTAGAAATCTGTCAAAACCCTCTTTAAAAGCATCTAGGTCAGACACAATCACCACATCCTGTGGCAATGAGTTCCACAGACTAAGCTGATGCACTGAGCTGTGAATTAGGACTTCCCTCATTCAAATCTCATCTCCACTATTAACTCACTTGAGTGGCCTTAGATAAGTCACTCCCTTTTGGTTCCTCAGCTGCAATTTGGGGCTAATATTTATTTATTTATTCATTTATTTATTTATACATTGCCTTTCTCCTCGAAGAGACCCAAGGTAACTATTTACTTTACAGGCCTCTTTGTAAGGATTCAGTTCAGACAATAAGCATAAATGACTTTGCATACTCAAAAAGCACTTTACAGTGGGCCCTTGGTATCTGCGGAGAATCAGTTCTAGGACCCCCCATGAATACTAAAACCAGCAGATACTGGAATCTTGGGGGGGGGGGTGCTACAGCGGTGCCACAATTACTCATCTGGAGGTTGCACCTGGTCTCCTGGAAGTCACACCAGTCTCTCAGCCTCCTCAGAAGGCCTCCCCCATGTGACCAGAACCCACTTCTGGTTCATGCCGGCAACTTCTGTCATGACTAGGAGGTGTTCTGAGGCCTGGGAGCCCACATGCAGCCACCTTGCACTTCAGAACATCTCCAGACATGACCAGAAGTCACTAGCATGAACGAGAAGTGGCTTCCAGTTGTGTCCAGGAGGCCCTCTGAGGTCCTCTGTGGTGCAGGTTCAGAGTCTGTGGATGCTCAAATCCATGGATGCTGAGCCAAGGAGGGCCCACTGTATACATGCTAAGGATTATTGGGGCGCCATCCATCAGAAAGTGATCCCACACAAGCATCACTAAAATAAATCAAAAGGATATTGGTGGCACTTGTAGTAGAGGAAAGCCTTCTTCTCTATTGTGCCCTCGATTCATTCTGTACACCATTACAGTGGTGCCTCGCATAACGAAATTAATCTGTTCCGCGAATCCTTTCGTTATGCGAAATTTTCGTTGCGCGAATCACGTTTTCCCATAGGAATGCATTGAAATCTAATTAATGCGTTCCTATGGGCAAAAAAGGTCAAAACGAAGTCAAATTTGGTTTACAAAGTGTTTATTATGTGCCCTTTAAAGGCATACATACTGCACAGAGGATTTCTAAAATTTGAAGCATACACGAAATTTTTAATTTTAAAAAAATTCGTTATGCGAAGCACGGACCTAAAAATTTTTTTGTTATGTGAAGCAAGGCCAGAAATTTTCATTATGCGAGTTTTTCGCTGCGCGGGGCATTCATTATGCGAGGCACCACTGTACTTATAATATAAACAGTTGAATTCTTAGGGCTATTCATGCACTTTGTTTTACCTGTGTACATAGAATTCCTTCACTATGTTTATTATTATGTTTATTATAATCTTTATCCTACAGTCGAGGGGGACAGTGTCCTGGTTCACTTTTAAAATGGATGTGTACAAACCCACCATGCATGCCACCTGATTCAGATGATACTTTGCTGCCCTGCCTGGCTTTATGTGATTCAGGATGTGTTCCTGCCATGAGCATGCATTCACCTGAACTAGTCAAGGACAGGGTAGACAATACTGGGTCAGATGAGTCAGTCCCCAAAAGCTTTCCAAAACAGCATTTCTCATGGAATAGCTGCATGTTTGGATACAAAACCTATGTGGGTTTTCTTATCCTTGAGTCCCCCTCCCCTGAATGATCCAAGCACCCTTCTCACTTTTTAATCTGTGAGTTCCAAATCTTCCATATGGGTTTTCATTGTAGGGTTGGAAGACTCAAATGTTGTCAATATCCACTGACATTGAGTTCTGAGTCCTTGGAGAAGGTAAGTCAGTGCCCTAGAGTCCAGGGGTGTCCAAACATTTTGGCAGGAGGGCCACATCATCTCTCTGACACTGTGTTGGGGGCCAGGGAAAAAAATAATTAATTTACATTTAAAATTTGAATAAATTTACATAAATGAATTTATTAGAGATGGAACTTAAATGAATGAATGAAGGTCATGCACTAGCTCTAGGCCTATAAAAGACCTTGCACAAAGCAAGACCAGCCTTTCCTTCACTGCCACTGCTGCATCATAGATGTGAAACAGCAAGTAGTGGAGGGAGCCCTCATCCCACAGCTCAGGTGAGAGGTCAAACAGTCGCCCTCACGCTGAGAGCAGCACGGGCTCCAGCAAGTCTCTGGAGGGCCAGAGGCTCATTGGAGACTGGGGGCTCCCCATGGGCCAGATTGAGAGTCCCTGAGGGCTGCAAGTGGCCCCCGGGCCGCGGTTTGGGCACCCCTGCCCTAGACTGTATCCCAGTTGAACCTTCCCAGAGCTCATTCTCCTCTTGCTTTTGTCTTTAAATGGCAGTCATCCCTGAGGGGCACTGAACTCATGAGACTGCCCCTCCTACAACCTGCCAATGGCAGATCCCCTCATGTCAGTGTAGCTCTTCCTTCCTTTTATGGAGCAAGAGGGAGAGAAAAGGTGCTGCAGGGTGTACCTACTCACCTCTCTTTGCCTGGACTGCTAGGGTATGTTGTTATTTGCTGTCAGAAGGGCAAACCCTGGGGGGGGGCCGACTCCCACAGGCAGTCTGCTGAAGGATGTTTGGCAGCACCGGAGGAAGGAGCAGTATGGCTTTTTCCATGAATAAACCCCTGAATTGAAGTGGACATGTAATTGCAAATCCCATGTGGGTTGAAACTCATGGATGTGACTCACAGACTTATTTTCCTACGGACTAACTACACTTTGGAGTGAGTCTTAGACTGCAATCTTACACACTGTTAGAGCCCAATTCTATCCAAATTTCCAGTGTTAATGCACCTGCAATGCCATCCCAAGGTAAGGGAACAAACATTCCCTTACCTTGAGGAGCTTTCCATGACTGCCCCACCACCACCACAGGATGCAGTGCACACTCTGTTGGCATGGCTGCATCAGTGCTGGAAAGTTGGATAGGATCAGGCCCAAGTCCCATTGAACTCACTGGGACTTACTTCTGAGTAAATGTGCATTGGCTTGCACTGTAATTGGTCTTATAAAGATACAGCCAAGAATTTGCAACCCTCACTAGCTATCCTTAGGGTTGCTTCATGCATTACCTCTTGTTTTCGGGAACAAGCAAAAAGTGCCCTGTAAAAATGGCACATACAAATACACATTGTGGCTGCTGATGGCAAGATGTGCCTAAGCAGTGGGTGCAGGAGTGATTGGGCTCTTCTGTTAGTTTTGTATTGTGCTGGCAGAAGCTTAGATTCAGTGATGTAGCTAGAGAGGGTGTGAATCACTAAGTTCTGCAGGGAGCCTCACTGCAGTGT
This sequence comes from Tiliqua scincoides, assembly GCF_035046505.1. Lineage (NCBI taxonomy): Eukaryota > Metazoa > Chordata > Lepidosauria > Squamata > Scincidae > Tiliqua > Tiliqua scincoides. The sequence goes on from NC_089821.1 coordinate 18,802,932, forward strand.
GCAAGCAGACTCTTCCCTTCTGAGCCATTTCAGGCAGAGGAGGAGGTGGGGGTGGGTGGGCATAACAGAGACATAAGCCTCTATTTTGCTCTCCCTGCCTGGAATGGCTCTGAAGGGGAGGGAAGGGGCCCCTTACATGCCCTGGTGAGGCTCCCTGCAAAACTTAGTGCTTTGCAACTCCCCTAACCAAACCACTGCTTTGATTGATACATATCTGAGCCTTTTGTAAATGATGCAAATTTTGTAAATGATGCTGTTTGGGTGTCGTTTGCATTTGAGAACAGGGAAAAGAAATGCTTTTAATCCGGGGAGAAAAGCATACATAACACAACATTATTTTTGCAATGCCGTGCTTGAGTTCCTCTTTAGAGCTGTGTTGCAAACCCACGGAATAATAATTGCCAATGCCATCCTCCTCCCCTTGCATTGAAACAGTTTATTAAGATACAAGAACAGTAATTACTGGAACAATAATAAAAATAGATTGTGTCAAGCTTGCCACTCGCAAAGAGGATTTTTTTCCCCAGGCCTGTTGCTTCTTTATTTGTCAAGACAAGCTGTGCAATGGCAGGGAAGATACCCGCTTGGTAGAAGGCAAAAATCCGCTTTTCGTTCTGTCACGTCTGTAACAGTTGTGCCCATGTCACCTCCCGTAAGAATTTCTGCAGATTCACTTCATATATTCTTCTTAACACATTTGCAAAATGAAATAGTAAAATAATTGCCTGTCTCACAATACTCGGTGGATTTTAGCTTTTGAAGAGAGTGCTCACTTTTGGCTGCCTGGTGTTTTTGGAAGGAGTGAACAGTGAGGGGGGAAAAAATAACTGACTTGAGGATTATTTAACTTTCACTTTCTGGATAGATTTTCATTTGGTAACATGCTATGTTACCGAATGGCTCCTGGAACCTGAAGCTTCTGAGCTGGGGCTATTAGGGTAGCCTTCTGACAATTGCTTACACCCAGTGGGCTCGCTAGCGTGGGTGCCAAGTGCTAAGTTTTGCAGGGAGCCTCATTGCTGTGTGCAAGTGGCCTCTCTCCCTCCCCTTTGGAGCCATTCCAGTCAGTAGGAGCAAAATGGAGGCAAATGCCTCAATGCCCGAAAATGGCAGGGGTCACTTGCATGCTGCGGTGAGGCTCTCTGCAGAACTTACCACTTTGCATCCCCTCTAACTATGCCATTGCTTCCACCATTGAAAGCTCCCACTGTAAATTGAAAGATCATCTTGCTTGTGCAACATGATTGGTTCAGCACCCCTTTTCTCATGGAGGGAACTACCATTCATAGTGGGAGCTCCAGATGGCAAAAACACTTGCTAGGATGATACAGTTTATAATTTAATTAACAGTTTGCCTCCACTGCCTCATATCTTTGTTCTGTGAAACATCTGTCTCATCCAACATCCTATCCTATCCTATCCTATAACAGCGCATATGAACATCAAACAATCTGTAATATTGTACTGTATACCTAAGCCGATAATCTGCTCCAGCCATCATTTGAAGAGGATCTGAACAAGAGCAGCATTAACTGAGCTTTTCCACAGCAGAAATGACCTGCCCTTTGTTTGAGGTCTTTTTCACTACTCAGTCAGCAGCTCCTTCAGGGCCACAAGAAGTTCATCCTGGTGCATGATCTGAAATCACAGTTAGTGTGATGACATCATGGCACCATTACATGGTCACATAGCTGGTCACATTTGGCCATGTGATGATACTTTGAAGCCAAGTAGGGGAGTAAGAATGTTTGATGAGTAAACATAAGGATGGGCTGTAAATAGCTTCTTAAATCTAAACACTCTGTATTAGTTGACTGCAAAATCTTTCTGCTAGGTGTGTTTGGGCCAGTTTGGACAATAGAAACCAGCCCTTTCAGTCAGGAGCATAGGTGCACATGGAGACGGCTGCACAACGAAAACTCCTTCCCCACCCCAAGCACCACTTACTGTACTGCTGCTCTTCCACGTTGTTCTTCTCCCATGTGGGCATAGGAACACTCTGGGTACTCGTGCCTATGGTCCAGACATCCTGGTGCAAAACCTGCTGTGACGTGGGCCATAGACGCGACTGCCCAAAGCATCCCTATGCTCACATGGGTGAGGGTGAAGAATGAAGCGGCAGAGCAGTGGAACAGCAAATACTGCTCAAAGAGGGGAGGGATTTTGGTGAATGCTGGATGTGGCCTGCAAGCCAGGGTCTGGAGAGCCCTGCTTTAGTGTACTGGCGCTTAATTGTGTGTATGGAACTGGTTTATCCATACCTCCCTTCTGTGCAATGAGGTGCTAGTGGGATGGGGAAGGCATTTCAATGTAAGCTTTTTTCCAGTTTAAATAGTGCAGGGGAAGCTGCAGTTCTGATTGGAGCCACCAGAATTTAATCCCCCAACCCAGCCGAGTTCTTCCAAATTCCGGTTTTCCAGTGTGCTATTTAATTAAAAAAGGAAACAGGGCAAAGCAGGCATAATATGTAGAAATTACATTTGCAGTTCTCAGGGTATCTTATCCTATGCAGACAGTCGGTCTCATGTTGGAGAAAGTGGGAAAGATGTGGGCTGGCTTTCATTTCAGAATAGACCAGGAATATTTCCACTTACATCTCATTTCCATTTTCTCAAAATAAGGTATGAGGAATCAAACTCTTAGGTCTAAGAGTGGGAAACCCTTTCCACTTTGAGGTGGTGAGCGGGGGACAGTCAGGTAACAGCCAGACAGTAGTCAGACAAGCATAACCCCGGTGACCCATCACTTTCTGTGACTCTAAATGAGTGGTTCCTAAAGTGTGCGCCACAACACTCTGGTGAACCATGGAAAGCGGTCAGGGGGCACCGTAACATCCTTTATTTCCTTTATGAACCACTTTTTGTTAGCGCGATGCTAATAGGAAGTGGGTTGGAGGGCTGCCATCACCATGACCCAAATAGGAAACGGACAGCACAGGAGACAGCAAGACACAGGAGACAGCGACAGGACAGCTACAAAAGAGACAAATTAGGCATCTGCATGATGGGGGGGATTTGTTTCCTTCCCAATATTTTCTGAGGAGCACAGGAGGACCAACTCCATTTCCTATCATGCTGCACCATAGGAGAGTTTTGTTTACACATATAAATATGCACATGCCCATAAGAAAGGGTGCTTCTGAGCATGTAAAGAGTATGTGTCTCTTAACTGCACCACCCATTTTCAACTCTCTTGCTCGGTTCTGGGGAGCCACAGCCAACGGCCAGTAGGTCAAGGGAGATGGGGGTCAAAAGAAGTTTGGGAACCACTGCCCTAAATGCATTCTGGACTTGCATATGTCCCTTTTTTCTTTGATACACTTAAAGCAAATATTTTCAAGGGATTTTGTGGTTTCCAATAACATACACTGAAGCTGCTAAAAATGAGGAATTACAAAATCAATGTCTGCCTTTTAATCTCCAATTACCGCTTTTCTCATTTCTGTCTTGATGGAACGGGGAGAAGGGCACACTTGTGAGACAAGCGAACAGAAGCAATGGAAGCATTGTTTAATTTTTGTTAAAAGACACTCCCGGTCAATATTTGTATTGGAAAGTCTTTTTTAAAAAGCTCTTTCCTGAAATGTTTTGACAGGCCTGTTTGTCCTCGGTACAACACAGCCTGGAATAGCTCAAAGTGATCCACGAACAGAGAGCAGGGAGCTGAAAGCCCTTGTAAATTCCAAATTAGTTAACAAATATTGTAAAAGTCTTAGATGGTTTATGGCACAGGAGATGTTTGAGGAAAGCCTTTTGCCGAAAACCTTTTCTAATGGAAAATAACTAAAAATGAAATGAGTTTGGGCCGTCTGTACAAAATTGAGCACTTTACAATCTCAGGAGATTTGGAAAGAAAACATGAATTGTTGCTGAAGAAATTGGATTCCCATGTCAGTACGTGTCAAGTTTTTGAAGGCGCAATCTGTCATTTGTCATATTAATTCATTCCTTTTACCCCCAGCTATTTTTAAAGCCAGAAATTGCTCTCAAATATGACTTTGGGTAGCTACATTCTGCAGCTCAGACCCCCACGATATTCTTCTTTGCAAATCTCTTCCTATTGTCTAAAACAGGGGTGTCAAACTCGTTTCATACAGGGGGCCAAAGTTAGCATTCAGGGCTCCAGCTGAGGGCTGGAAGTGATGTTATTAAGTAGAAAGTGACATCATTAAGCAGCTAATGACCAGAAATCAGACCCTGTTCTCATATAGAAACTCATTAACCGCAAATGACAGAAGAGAATACACAAATCTTGATCATATTTCAAGATTTGGGAAAGCCCAATTTTCATGTGGGCTGCCATTTCAGCTGTAACACCTCAGCAGCTGAAAGCCTGAAGGCCAGATAAAAATCTGAGGGCTGCATCCGGCCCCCGGGCCTTATGTTTGACACCCCTGGTCTAAAACAATACTTCTATTCTTCTCTCTTGCAGGCATCACTTCCATTTTCTCTTCCAGCTATTTTTTAATGCCTCTGTTTATGTTTCCATTTTCATTTAATGCCTCCATTTCAAATTCAGCCCACATGGCTTCAGTCATCGTTATTTTATTTATTATAATAATGTCTTCCTTGCCTTTCCATGTTAAAGACAGTTTAAGTTGGCTTATAATAAGCAATAATTAAAAACAATTAAACAGTCCAGCCCAAGAACTCCTGATGCCTGGGGTGGCATGCCAAATGCTGCCCCCCCTTACCTGGTGATTTGCCAGCAGCTCCCCCCCCCCCCACATTTCCTCTTCCTCTCTGTCATTCTTTTCCTTTTCTAATTCAGAGGGTGGAAGGAGAAGTAGCAGCAAATGAAGCTGGCAGACAGAGATGGCAGCCCTCAACAACAAGCTTCCACTGGCTTCATGGATGGGCTGGCCTTGCAACTAAATAGTTTTGAAAGTGCAAAAGATTCAATAAAATCAGCAAAAACAGATGGAAAGTATAAGTACAGTATAATAATGTTGGCAACCTTCAGTCTTGAAAGACTATGGTATCGCGCTCTGAATGGTGGTTCTGGAACAGCGTCTAGTGTGGCTGAAAAGGCCAATTTGGGAGTGACAATCCCTTCCACACTGGGAGCAAGTGCAGCCTGTCCCTGGTCTGTCTCCCTGGCTATGGGCCTTCCTTCTTTGCCTCTTTGCCTCAGACTGTTGGCCAAGTGTCTCTTCAAACTGGGAAAGGTCATGCTGCACAGCCTGCCTCCAAGCGGGCCGCTCAGAGGCCAGGGTTTCCCACCTGTTGAGGTCCATTCCTAAGGCCTTCAGATCCCTCTTGCAGATGTCCTTGTATTGCAGCTGTGGCCTACCTGTAGGGCGCTTTCCTTGCACGAGTTCTCCATAGAGGAGATCCTTTGGGATCCGGCCATCATCCATTCTCACGACATGACTGAGCCAACGCAGGCGTCTCTGTTTCAGCAGTGAATACATGCTAGGGATTCCAGCACGTTCCAGGACTGTGTTGTTTGGAACTTTGTCTTGCCAGGTGATGCCGAGAGTGCGTCGGAGGCAGCGCATGTGGAAAGCGTTCAGTTTCCTCTCCTGTTGTGAGCGAAGAGTCCATGACTCGCTGCAGTACAGAAGTGTACTCAGGACGCAAGCTCTGTAGACCTGGATCTTTGTATGTTCCGTCAGCTTCTTGTTGGACCAGACTCTCTTTGTGAGTCTGGAAAACGTGGTAGCTGCTTTACCGATGCGCTTGTTTACCCAATAGCAATTCAGGAGAAAACAACAGAAAAGCCCAAATATAGTGTTGGCAGGTTCACTGTTCTAAAAGTCTTGATGAAAAAGTAAATTTTTCATCTAATGTTCAAAACAAACAAGAGATGGAACCTGATTCATCCCAAAAGAATGACATCGCCACTGAAAAGGCTCTATCTCTGGTGCTCACCTGATGTTTCTCAGTTAGGGGTGGGCCTCTGAGGCAAATCTAAGATTTCAGGTAGGTTTATACAGGAGCAGACAGTCCTTAAGGTAATCTTATCCTGAACAGTTTAAAGTAGTGTTCTTTAACCAGTGGGTTGCAATCCCAGTGGAGTAATAAAGCATCATTTGAGGGGTCAAGGCAGCCTTTCAAAGCCTATGCAAGAGAGGGCTTGGATCCAATCCAGGAATGGTGCTGTCTCATCAAAACCGAGTTCTTCATATGACCCTGCACAGCCTTTTCTCACTGTCTTGCCTTGCAGTTCCTAAGGTCAGCCCTACTTAGGCTGCTACCTCACAGGGTTGTTGTGAAGACACAAGAGGTAGGGGGAAATGGGGAGGGGTGGATGGATCAGGTCCTGGGAAGGGGTGGGATGGGCAGTGGCTCCCAATCTCATACTTTATTTATTGGGGTCATGGCACAAAAAGTTGGAAGACCACAGGCTTAAGGCATTTTGAATGGCTCCAGGAAGCAAATGGGCAGCCATTTTAGCTGGCCTAGCATAGGTGTAATAGAACCCATTTCACTGATCACAACCAGCATCCTGGCAATTTTAACCCTTACTCACGTTGGAGGGAATCCAAATATTTTTTCCGAAGATAGTACTTCTCTAGTGGGGAAGTAATAATGCCCTAGAAATAAGCCTTTTTATTGCTACTGGGAAAATGCCATTTCCAACCAAGTTACCGATATGCTATTTGGACTGCAGCATACGAGTACGTCACAGAAGCCTTTGGAGCCAAGCATAAACCTCACTTTTGCTCCCATCACCTGGAATGGCTCCGAAGGGAGGGGCCCCTTGCATGCTGCTGTAAGGCTCCTTGCAAAACTTAGTGCTTTGCACACCCTCTGTTTATACCACTGGTTGCGGTCATGACATTGTCAGAGTAAAAACAAAAAACAAAAAACCCTCACAACTCTTCTGTACTTATCCAGTGTTATTTTTTTATAATGTTCTCTATTGTCTCACTCAAGTATGACTATTTTAGGGTATTTTCACAAAAAAGATGGCAAGCATTAGCAGAACCGTTCTGTATTTGGAGGCCATACCCTCTTCTATCCCCATTTTGTCCTTTTACATTGTTGAAGGCAGTGTGTCACCTTCCCCCATTTCTAGCAAGCACATCCCCCCAAATTTAAAAATAATCCAGTAGAATGTTGTCAATTTCATCTCCCCTGCCCCCAGCTCTGTGTAATTGACAATTCTACAGGAAAGGGAAGAGCTTCCCCAAAACAGCCTTTTTATTTTCTAGATGGTGAAACTGACAAAGCTTCACAGGAACAAATATTCTGCATTTGTATCCTAAACTGTGGGGATTACATACAATACTATAAGGACCTTTCTTCACACAAATGGAACACACATACGCAGGCGTGTGCCCTCACACACATTTTGGAGCACTGTGGCTGGAGTTTATACCCTGCTGTACCAGCAGAGCAGCAATTATGACTGAGTGTTTGCCTCTGTAGAGAGAGCAGCAAGCAGAAGCCATAGTGCCAGTCACTGGGCACAAATTCAGCTCAAGCAGTTGTAGAGACATCAGTGCAGTTGTATCAGCAAAGAACCCCTGCCTTGCCTGACAGGCACTCTCTCTGTAAAACACATTTGCAAGTCCCGTCTTCCTATTCGCAGATCATGAAACTAAAAAACCACTGCCTGCGGAGCGAGCTCTGATACCCTGCTAGGTCTCCATGCCTTGTGTCTGCGAGTGTTTGTCCACTGGACTATTTACATAATGTTGATAGTTTTGCAAGACAAAAACCTTCAAAGAGAACATCCCTTTAAATTTTAAAAATCTCTTTCTGGGCATTGTATGGTAACCTATTTTTCTTCTTATGTGCACATGGTTTGTACTTGCAACAGCACAAATTCCAGAGGCCACATGCATAGAACCCACATGGATGTGCCAGCTCTGATCAATGGGGCTTACACACCTTTGATGGATGTGCCAGCTCTGATCAATGGGGCTTATACACCTTTGCTGCCCAACTCCTCTGTGGACTGGATCATTTTTTTTAAAAAACCAGAATAAGAAAGAAGAAGAGAATTGGATTTGTTATTTTGTAAATTTATATACTACTCTTCAGTCAGGAAATCATCATGTTGAAATAAAATTTACAAACAGATACAATAAACGATGAAACAAAATAATAGAAAACAGCAGTTTACTGCCTGATCCTAGCCCCTGCCAGTGGCGTAACTAGGGGGTGCAAAGCACTATGTTTTGCAGGGAGCCTCACAGCGGCATGCAAACAGCCCCTCTCCTCTCCTTTGGAGCCATTTCAGGTGGTGGGAGCAAAACAGAGGCATGAGGTTATGTTACTTGCATGCCTTGCTAATACCTCTCAATTGATTCTTATTATGGTCATTTGCAATCTTATTTCTATATGTTTTCACTTAAGAAAAAAAAACCCTGTTCACATTAATCGCATGAAAGACTAAGGTACAGAAGGAGATACTCAGCAGGAGGAGATTTTCAGCAATAGCCAAGGCAGCAGAGAGGATGAAAAAAGAGTATAAATCTTTCAGTTTGCAAGTGATGAGCTATTTGGTGATTTTGGTGATGGCAGTTTCAATATAACACAGTGGGATAAAAATGAGGGCAGCAATAGTGGCATAGATAGTCTGGTGCAGGAGGGGCGGGCCGTCCCCATGGTTCTCTTCATGGGGGGGGGGTATAGTGCTTGCTGCCTGAGTGTTCAGAGTGCCAAGTTGAGCACTGTCAGGCTTCACTGTACGGGGTGATGCAATGACATGGGGGATGGAGTCACTGTGTCATCAAGTCACTCCCCCCCACCTCTGGACGCCGGCCGGTCCAGCAAAGCTGCTGGGCTGCAGTGCTATACACAGGATCCTAGGAGAAAACTCCATTGAACACAGTGGGACTTACTTCTGAGTAAACATGCACAGGATTGTGCCATAGGTGGTGCCAGGAGGACCAGGGGGAGAGAAAACGGAGTAATCAACATACTTCAGGTGTTTGGAACCAAAGGTAGAAGAGTCAGGATTAGGGGTGTTTTATAAGTGGGGAGAATGGTGATGTTTGAATGCAGTGGGGGGGGGGGAACCAGAATAAGGGGATAAATGACAGGCGAAATGGTCACTAGGAGTTGAAAGTCTAGGATCAAGGGATGTACAGTATTCATATTTTACAGTATCAGTTATACCCTTTCATAACAGTCAGTCTAAATTCTTTTGGAAGTAACTGCACACCAGACTACTTGCGGAAAGTTTATAGTAACTAATTTTGAAAACAACAACCCTGTGATTACAAGTGATACAACAAGTGAATTACAAGTGATTACAACAACTGTGAACAAAAATGCCATGGAAAAAGTACTTTACTTTGGTATGTGTGCTGCTTCATGTCTCTTGTAAAGTCAGCAAAAAAAAAAAAAATTTCCATAAAGCTGATGAAAGTGTATTTCCCTATAATTTAAGGCTCTCTGATCTTGACAAATCATGTCAGCCAAAGCATAATCCCACTAAGAGGATTGCAGAAAACAGAAGCATGTTTCCTGCTCCAATATATTCATAATAATTCTGATCCTGGTTTCAATTCAATTCAAATTCAATGCAGCTTCCATCTGTACAATTATTAATGGCCCAATCCTATCTTTGGCTGCCTCGTGTGGTACAGCAGTGCTGATGCAACCTCCGCTGGATGGGCTGGGGACCATGGCGCAATGGAGAGTTAAGTAAATGAAATTCTTACTTAGTATTCCACTTCACCACAGTCCCCAATGGGTCTACAGGTCATGCCTTGTGATCCACTAGGGTTCCACTCTGGAACCCCCAGTTGATAAAAAATATCAGTGGATACCAAATCAGTGGAAAAATAGCTTTAAAGACCCACTTCCAGGTTTCTGGTGCCTCCATTGATGCCCCAGAATGCATTGGTATAGACATTATACTGCATTCAGCCACTAAATGGGATGAAAAATGGGATCTAGTGGAATGAAAAGTGAGACAGTAGGAAATCGGATTTTGGTGTTTTTTCCTTGTTACAAGGCATTTAAAGGTGGACCTTGGTATCAGTGGTGAGTCAAATCAGTGGATATCAAATCAGTGGATACCAAGGTCCTACCTGTATTTAGATCTGCAACAGCCCTTTGGGTGGTGCAAGTCTGAATGGACCCAAGGGGGCATGGTGAGGCTGGGTGGAGTGTATAGGATATTGGCAGCTCAAGCCACTGATACTGAATTGAGGGCAACCCCTGCCCTCCCCCAACACATCCCCTTGTGACCCTGAGCTCTGCCGTTTCCTCACCAACCTCAGCCCACCCTCTGTGCCAATTCACTTTCTCTGCCAGTGGTTGGGTGATCTGGCAGAGTGTGCTGGTGGCCCCACTGTGTTATTGCAGCTCTGAGAAAGTGGGCCTTCTGCTGATGGAACAGTCATTCCATCAGCAGAAGGTGCCCTAAAGATTGGGCTGTTAATCGATATCTAAATGATGAAGGCACTAAAAGAAAGACCGTGTGCATATGTTAATATAGATAAATGCCCAAACTGTGAGCAAGTAGACAAATACTAAAAAATATTAACAATAAAAAAAAGAATAACATGCCTGACAACACAATACTGAGAGTATCATGTCTTATTGTGGCCAGTATGAAAATGAGCAAAATTTAAGCCCCTGAGCAAATGGTTCAGTACAAATTAAGGAAAATAAGCAGGGAATATATACAGAGAAAAGAGATGCATGTCCTTCATTACAAGAAGCAGGCAACAGTTTCCCATCTACAAGCTGCGTATACAGCAAATGCATGATCGCAGCTGTGTGCACTTTATTAGCAAAGCAAAAGGTAAGGCCCTCCAATTTTCCAAATCCCCATAAGACATTGCAGGTAAATAAACAGCACAGTCTTCAAGTGATGGAGATTTCAGTCTTGCTTTATTATCTCGGCTTTATTTGTCTTTATTGTGTTGTAGCCCTGGGAAGAAGCACAACTTCTGTTGTCATGGAGAGCATCTCTTTAATCCTAATGAAATCTCCGGCCGTATCTGATCTGTGCTTTTGTGTGAATAATTGTCATGACCTACAGTAGTCTTGCACATTAGGAACAATTTCCAAAGAATCTTGGAAATACCCTGTGAGCCAGGTATTCTATATATTTGATATCGAGTTGCTCTGCTAGAACAATTGGCTGTGGGTGCAGGGTCTCCAGAGCATATGAAGAGCTTTTCCATCTGCAGAAGAATACCCATTCACTCAATAGGAATGGCAACCAGTTCTACATGTTCTCTCTTTCCACATACTGGAATACACGTCCAGGGCTTCTGTGTGTACGAACTGTGATTCTGATCACCCGGAACCTTTCTTGCCCCATTTTCAAGCCCTGTTACCTGTTGGCAACCTTCAGTCTCGAAAGACTATGGTATTGCGCTCTGAAAGGTGGTTCTGGAACAGCGTCTAGTGTGGCTGAAAAGGCCAATTCGGGAGTGACAATCCCTTCCACACCGGGAGCAAGTGCAGTCTGTCCCTGGTCTGTCTCCCTGGCTATGGGCCTTCCTTCTTTGCCTCTTTGCCTCAGACTGTTGGCCAAGTGTCTCTTCAAACTGGGAAAGGCCATGCTGTACAGCCTGCCTCCAAGCAGGCCGCTCAGAGGCCAGGGTTTCCTACTTGTTGTGGTCCACTCCTAAGGCCTTCAGATCCCTCTTGCAGATGTCCTTGTATTGCAGCTGTGGTCTACCTGTAGGGCGCTTTCCTTGCACGAGTTCTCCATAGAGGAGATCCTTTGGGATCCAGCCATCATCTATTCTCACGACATGACCGAGCCAACACAGGCGTCTCTGTTTCAGCAGTGCATACATGCTAGGGATTCCAGCACGTTCCAGGACTGTGTTGTTTGGCACTTTGTCCTGCCAGGTGATGCCGAGAATGCATCGGAGGCAGTGCATGTGGAAAGCGTTCAGTTTCCTCTCCTGTTGTGAGCGAAGAGTCCATGACTCGCTGCAGTACAGAAGTGTACTCAGGACACTTTCAAGCCCAACTGAAATGAAAGGGAACCGCTTAAGGACATCACAGTGCTCCATCCCATGGCACAACTCTCAGTGAATTGCGTGCGAATTCTTCTGCCTTTATGAGAAAGTAGCCCACAAAATACTGCAGCCTTGAAAAGAAGCACATGTTTAAAAATCAGAGACTGATGAGCCAAGCTAAGCAGGAGAGTGTTGATGCTTCCTCCCAGGAGAGGAAATGCAAAGTGCCTTTTCCCCTCCTTTTGGAGGATATCTTCATTACGTTTTACTACTATGTCAGCATCACATACTGTTATACTAGGAAGTTGTTAACAAACCCCTCTAGGCTCCCCAGGATGAACTCTCAGAAGGGCTTCTGATTAAATATATCCTACACATCTTCGGAGCTGTTCATTTAACAATCTCCCTGCAGAACTCTGCTTACCCAAAATGCTCTGTACTTCACATGCAGAATGAGCATCTCTGTGCTGTGTTCTATGTGGTGTAATGCACTTGCCTTGCCAAAGGAGGGATCAAAGGATGCTTGCAGGGTGCTAGAACAGAGGGCGCAGTTGTGATGATTCCCTGCTGTGCAGTGAGGATCAAAAGAACCAGGCAACTCAGTCTGTAAGGGGATGGGGCTTTAGACACACACCCTCCCCCGCCCCCAATCTGGAATGGCAAATCATTTTTGACACTGACACAAAAATTAAATTTTTGGTATGGTGCGAGAGGGGTAAACTGGTCAAGAAATAATCCTTAACAATCCTAATCCTATGAATAAATGTGCCTAAATTATCTGGGACCAGAGAATGGTGTGAAGGCTAGTGAGACAAGGCTACCATAAGGGGGTTTGCACTTGTAAACAGCCAGGATGGGAGACTGTTTGGGAGCCATATGTAAGCTGCTCTGACATCCTCAGAGGAAGAGCCCAGATATGTGTGTGACGATATAAGCTCTTTGTAGTGTCACTATATTTTTGCATTGAAAAATAATAGAAATAAATAGAAAAGGATAATTAAACATGATAGGCAAGAGGTGTATCCAGAGCTGTGATGCTTCACCTTCTCAGATATTACTCATGTTCATACAGTGGGGAACAGTGCAGGATTGCAGGTCTCAAACCCATCCAAGTCAAGCAAAGATTCCTTATTTGGAGGAGCTCTCAGTACTGTTGTTACTGCCTGTTTGGGGAGAAGAGATTTTTCTTGTCCCCACTGAACATGTACTCTGTCGGTCTGAATTCCTCTGGATCTAGATCAGCATTTCTCAATATGCCACTTTGATATTCCACTTTGCATGGTCCACCTATTAGAAGTGTCACCAGAAGTAACTGGCAATGACGTCATCACCAGCTACTTCTGGGTTGGAAGACTGTGACACGACAAACACTGGGAAGAGGCTCAGGGCAGGTAGGAGGCTTATTCATGTGTGCGAAAACCACATGCTAGAGCTCTGCCGTGCTTCTTGCTGCTTTGTTGCATCGCAGTCTTGCTGCCTGGCGGCAGGTGTCCAAAACCACCTTTGCATACACTGTCCTAGATGTCATCCTGCTTCAATGACAGATCTCTTGTATCCTTAGGCAAAATTTTGCTTCTGTCTTTTGAGTGGTAAGATGTCATCTAGGGCAACTGGCTGTGCTATAAGAGTGACCCACGCGCAGATCAGTGCATGTGACATACATCATTCACCTTTCCACCAATCCACTTGCTTCTTGGTTTTTGTCAGGGTTTATTTTGAGGTATGTTTTTAGCACCGTTTAGCAGCAGCTAACTTCTAAGCCACTCAAGTGAGTCATTTCCTCCTACACAAACACATGTTGAAGCATCTCCTGTTGTGTGCTTATGCATTGGGGGAAAAGCCTGAATTTAAGGGGGGGGGGGAGTGATTCTACATGCCTAAAACAGCTTTTGTGAACAGAGCTGCTTTAAAAACAATACTGAATTAACACTTCCCAAACTTTTATGAGGTAGTGAATTTGGAATAGATTCCCATGACTAAAAAAACCACCATAGAAGAAGGACCGAGCACGTTTTCACACGCAATGTTAAAAGAAGCTTTATGCCTCTCTTGTGTGACTTGTGGGCACATCATTCTATGACATGATAGAAAATGGAAGAGATTCATGTTAAAATGAATGAACAAGACAGCTCATGTGGCGTTTCTATTTGCATTACAGATGCGGAGAGAGTTCAAAAGCAGGTTTACGTGTCACACAGAAGACGTCCTGACTTTCCAAGGCTCGTATAGTAAATGCCAGCAGAATAATCAGGATTAGAACCCAAAAGCCTTCAGATGGAGTGATCTGATTGAGCCACCAGACAAGAGTGCTGCTCAACATTGAATACTTTCTGTGCGGTATTCCCCATTGCAGCGACAGGATGGGAGAATGTTCTTCTTGTTGCTTAGTTACACCCGTAACCTTTGTGTGTTCTCTCCCTTTGCTGGGTGAATTCATTTCCTCCCAGCATTCAGATGTTTGGATATCTCTCAGACCTCTCCGCCCTACAACAGCAGTTCATAAACCTCTCTGACTTGCTTTCATCCCCCCCCCCCAATTCTGGAAAGAGATTTGTTGTTCTTCTGTAATGATTTATGAAACCCTGGAAAGAAAGCAGCAGGTGCTTTAAGAAGTCAAGTGGACTCTTTCACTGCCTGAATGACTGAAGAGATTCTTCCTCATTCACTGGACAACACTGAGTTTACTCGGCTTTAGAGCGCTGACTTGATCTTCACAGTGAACTTTAATGATCGGACAAATAGGAAGGCCCAACACTCTGGGCCAGACAAGGTTTTGGTTAATGATGTAGGTACTCCTCAAATCAGTATGGGAAGGTGCAGTCATATTTTTCATGAGAAGATGGCAATCATTTTGTGGATAACATGAAACTTTTATCCCATGTCAGGGACAGAGTCTTTTCATGTCATGCATGAGAGGTGAGGGGACTGCAGCTTCCCTCGCCTCTGGTGGGTCCAGGCCGCGGGGATGGGTGTTTACCTGTATCTGCAGTTTCACCATCCACGACGGGCTCCAAAACAGAACCCCCGCGGATAAGGGGGCACGCCTGTATAACCCTTTCAGTATACCCTTATGCAGCTTTCAGCATCAGTACACTCAGATATCAATTATGAAAGGTGTCCACACTGAATAATGTGCAGCTTTTTCCCTTGAATATGCCAAGTTGTGTCCAAGAAAGCAGTAGGCCCCTGCTTTCGGAGAAAATCCATGACACTCTTTCCAACGGATGAGATACGAGCACATTTTGTACTTGGGTATCCAGGCATAAAACATCTCTGTGCTGCCGCAGAATGCGGTCTGAGCAGTGCTGCATTGCAGCATGGGTGCACTTAATGTATTTTTCTTTTGGGAACAACTCCCTGGAGGGCAATTGTGACGCTCACGTTAATGGCCAGTAAGTGCTAGGAGAGCTTGACACAAAAGAAGTGTTCATAATTCTCTTTCTTGAAATGTTCTTGAAACAGGGAACTGTCTGTGGCTTTGTTCTGCATTTTTAGAAATATTTTGCATGAGACCAAAAAAAACCCCATTATTATGTTTAATAGCATCCACCTAGGAGTGGGAGATTTGATTATCCAGGATGGAACAATTAAAGAGGGAGAAGGTCTCTTTGGGGCTATCCAGAGAGGTTGGAATTAATGTTTTCCAGATTCTTCCCCAGCCTCTCCAGAAAGCACGTGGGAAAAGGATGTTGTGGTTGGTGAGGTTGTGCTCATTATTTAAAAGATATTCGACAGACCAAGTTTGTCCTGGGCTTTTTAGAACCTCAAATGACTCTGTTGGGGGGGGGCGGGGGCTGTGTTCAAAACCTGTCCTTGCTGGTGTAATTTGATCATGCCAAGACCTGTGCTGGCATGCCAAATCCTGCCCCCCTTTATCTGATGAGTTGCCAGCCTCTGCTCCTTCCACTGTTCTAGCTCAGCACTCCTCTTCCCTCCTCCTTCCTCTTTCTCTGGATCCCCCTCTACCTTTTCCTAATTCTGGGAGTGGAAGGAGGAGGGGAAGTTTGGTAAATCTAGGTGAGTCCTGATAAAGTGTCTGTAATGTCCATGGCAGGCGGAGACCCCGCCCCTTGGTGTGCAACTGAGCGTGGGGAGCTTACCCTGTCGAGGCAAGTTGGTCGTCAGTGGAAAGAAGGGCGGGAGGCAGACACAGCTGTTTTGCACAGACGGTTTACTTGCATCAAACTCTTGACATTCATGGGGCCTGTTACGTCACAGGCCCCGTTGCCTTACACAGACTTGTGGCATCGGCGCACAATAGGCTCGTTCCCCGCTCCTTCCCGACCCCTTGAGGTTTCAGGCAGAGCTCTCTGGCTGGTACCTGTCGGCCAGGGGTATGGGTTCCCGAGGGCTGCACTGCTGTTGTCTGGGATCAGCTTAGCTGTCCTCAGGAGGACCCCTGGTACCTCCGGGCTTGCCCCTCGATCAGCTGGCCTCCAATGGAGGTAGTTGGTACCGGGTCCTTGGTTCTGCAACTGCACCTCTCCTGCTGTCACCCCCAGGGCCCAGGTGGGCCTAGGATCGGGGAGTTCCCAGCCCCCGGCCCCTCTCTCCAGGGCCAAGGTAAGCAAAGTTCCCTTTGGGGCCTGGATCGCCTGCATAAGGCCAGGATGGCTACCCCCTTCCCTTCAACCCTGCTCCCAACTGGTGAGGAGTGACCTCTCTCTAGGCTATCCAGCCTCCTTATGAAGCCAGCCCCACCCCTTCTGCCCACGTGACTGCTGGCTGCTCCCAGGAGGCACTAGGTCCTACTCCCAAGGAGGTGTCTTGCCTGGGACCCCAGTTCTGACAGTGCTTAGGTCTTACTCGCAAGGAGGCCCCTACCCCTGAGGAGACCCCTGCTCCTGAGGAATTCCAGGCCACTTGGGCTGGGCCTAGGTGACAGTGTCATTTAAAAAAAAAAGGGTCCCAGTGCTAAAATGTTTGGGAACCACTGCTCTAATGTATACAAAGTACTTGGAACATTTGAAAATGCAATTTAATGCAAAGTATTATTATTACTACACTTTCAGCCCAATCCTATCCAGGCCTCTGGGTGATGGAACTTGCACCAGGTGACACGCACAGGGGGGGGTGACACTACTACTGGTCAAAATTTTTAAAATCTTAGTATTTTTGAATAATACCATCATGTTATATTTTATTTGATGTGTAATTTCATGAGAAATATATTTCATGAAATATATTCTATCAAAAGTTACAGCCAAAATCCAGTGGGGGCGGAGCAGTGGTGCATCACCACACCCACCATCTGGGGCTTTGCCTTGCCCACTGCATGGGAGGAGGTCCACCATGGGGTTGATGTTCTGGCATCCCAAACCAGGTGACACAAATCCTAGTGATGCCACTGCTTGGAAGAGCATCAAAGAAATGGTCCGGTTCTGTATAAGGCAGTTTTCATGCCTTGTCCCAGGCTCTTTTGCAATCCTATCCTCCTTCTCCTCTTCACAAAGACGTCAGCAGGCCACTGAACTATTCAAGAGAAAGTACAGTAATTCTCCTTTCCAAGCTCTGTGATGTGACTGCACGTACAGAGATCCTGGAGGATTTCAGCAGATGATAGGATGAGGGAAGGCAGCTCTTAACTGGCACCGATCAATACTGTTAACAATCTGTTCCTATCCTCTTATCAGTTTTGTACCTCTCCAGTACCAGGGCTCATTAAGACTCCCAAGGAAAGAATATATATGGGTTTCACCTTCCCTGCCCAAGAGACTCTGAAGCTGCAAAGTATGGATTGGTTCCAGCTGACTGACTCTCCTGTTTGCCTCCCCAATAATCTGGAATCAATAAAGTAAGAGAATTTCTAAACGTATTCCCAACTGGAAAGAACAAGGCAGAGTTCTGCTCCAAAATGTAATGAGAGACACTTGTAGAGGACAGAAATTAAGTGAAAAGGGCTCTGTGCTTATTCAGACTCGTTGTTTTGACGTAAAAGAAATATGACCTTTGAAGGAAATATTATTTTGGCTGTGATGGATCTGCATATTTGCTACTCAACAGAAGTCTTGATGGACACGAAAGCATGAAGAATTCTCTCTCCTTTTCCATTCCTTCTGCTTGTCTTTGATTTGGTGTAGTAAATCGTGAGTGGTGTATTAGCATAGCGTAGTGAGACCAGCCAAAATCTACCTAGACCAGCGTAGTCTCCCAACAATGAAGCCAGTCATACATCTCTGGAAGTTCGTAGACAGGGCATACTGAATATTCATGCCTTGTTTGCCCCTAGTATCCAACAAACAAAGGTACACTGCTTTAATTATGGAGGCTCCATTTGGCTTTACACCGTAAGTGTAAAGTAGTAGGTAAGAGACTGATGACACAATTCTGTTTGCTTTGTGATCTGGTGCAGCGGCCGCAGCAACAATGTGCACTGTTGTAAACATGCCATAAAGTACATTGTATCGAAGATAGGGGTGCTAGTGGGAAGGCCTGCACTGTCCCAGTGGCACCAGTGGAAACTACAATGCGTATCAGAGCAAGTGAGCTCCACAACAGGCAGCAGAGGGGCAGGGAGTGGACATAAGGGGTGGGCGAGAGCAGAGATGCGGCAGGGGGTGGGCGAATCAGACCTGAGATGGGGGTGGGATCAGTGGCAGCGGTGCAGGCCATATCCTATCCCCCTCCCTGGGCCTGAAATCCCAACACGGCTCCACTTGGAGATGCACCAGTGACTTAGCAGACACAGGTTTGAGTAGACCCATTGTCATGGCTAGGGCTTTCCCTGGGGCAAAGAGACAAACTACCTTGAGGATACCTCCAGCTTGTTCAGTTCTCACACAGGATGCAGCATGGGTGTGTTGGTCCCGCTGCATAACTGGATAGGATTGGACTGCGAGTGATAAAAGAGGAAATCCTTTCATGGACTGAGAACTGGTTGGAGGCCAGGAAGCAGAGAGTGGGTGTCAATGGGCAATTTTCACAATGGAGAGAGGTGAAAAGCGGTGTGCCCCAAGGATCTGTCCTGGGACCGGTGCTTTTCAACCTCTTCATAAATGACCTGGAGACAGGGTTGAGCAGTGAAGTGGCTAAGTTTGCAGACAACACCAAACTTTTCCGAGTGGTGAAGACCAGAAGTGATTGTGAGGAGCTCCAGAAGGATCTCTCCAGACTGGCAGAATGGGCAACAAAATGGCAGATGCGCTTCAATGTCAGTAAGTGTAAGGTCATGCACATTTGGGCAAAAAATCAAAACTTTAGATATAGGCTGATGGGTTCTGAGCTGTCTGTGACAGATCAGGAGAGAGATCTTGGGGGGGGTGGACAGGTCGATGAAAGTGTCGACCCAATGTGCGGCGGCAGTGAAGAAGGCCAATTCTATGCTTGGGATCATTAGGAAGGGTATTGAGAACAAAACGGCGAATATTATAATGCCGTTGTACAAATCCATGGTAAGGGCACACCTGGAGTATTGTGTCCAGTTCTGGTCGCCGCATCTCAAAAAAGACATAGTGGAAATGGAAAAGGTGCAAAAGAGAGCGACTAAGATGATTACTGGGCTGGCGCACCTTCCTTACGAGGAAAGTCTACGGCGTTTGGGCCTCTTCAGCCTAGAAAAGAGACGCCTGAGGGGGGACATGATTGAGACATACAAAATTATGCAGGGGATGGACAGAATGGATAGGGAGATGCTCTTTACACTCTCACATAACACCAGAACCAGGGGACATCCACTAAAATTGAGTGTTGGGAGAGTTAGAACAGACAAGAGAAAATATTTCTTTACTCAGTGTGTGGTTGGTCTGTGGAACTCCTTGCCACAGGATGTGGTGACAGCATCTGGCCTGGACGCCTTTAAAAGGGGATTGGACAGGTTTCTGGAGGAAAAATCCATTATGGGTTACAAGCCATGATGTGTATGTGCAACCTCCTGATTTTAGAAATGGGCTATGTCAGAATGCCAGAAGCGAGGGAGGGCACCAGGATGAGGTCTCTTGTTATCTGGTGTGCTCCCTGGGGCATTTGGTGGGCCGCTGTGAGATACAGGAAGCTGGACTAGATGGGCCTATGGCCTGATCCAGTGGGGCTGTTCTTATGTTCTTATGAAATCCTGGTTTGAATCTTGAATCTGCCATGAATTTCTAGTAGCAACTCTGCTGCAGACCTTCCCCCACCTGGAATAGGAGGATAACCATAATGAAGAGGGTTATTGCAAGGTTTGCAGCAAGATAAGGTATTTGAGGCACTTATGCTCAAATATTTATTATGTGCAAAACATTTTTCCATGAATTTGTCTAGTTCCTTGTCTAACTAGGATCCATCACCATAAGTTAACTTACACTGAAGATACAATTTTCCCTATGCAAGTACAGAGGTTTGCAAAATCAACAGTTCTCAAATGTAATCAATTCACTATCTTATCAAACAGGCAGGCTACCATCCTATACACACTTTCATGGGAGTGAGTCCCACTGAACTCAAAAGGGTTTACTTCTGAGTAGACATGCATACGCTTGCACTGTTTTCATCAGTTGCAAACTCTTTCATGTTCATGTTCTGCTCCAATTCAGGCTTAGTAAACCAATCTCCAGCTGCAATCTTTCCAAGCAACATGAAATTCCCCTCCCTCCAGAGATGCTAACTTTCTCCATAGCTTCTCAGAAAGAGCAAAGGATTTGATGGGGAGGGGGGCAGGGAGAAAGCATTGTGTGGGAGGACAGACAATTTTCAATTATTTGCTTGGCTTGATAAAATCCACTGCAAACAGAGCTGAATAATGAGAAAACAGAGAAGATAAAGTTTTTGTATATCTATATATCTACCTCTATATTTCAAATGTACTGCATCTATATTGGTAAGATAAAATCCACAGTGGATATACAATGGATGTCATGCGCAATCTCTATGGTCGCCCTCACCTTTACAACACCTTCATGAATCTCCAATAGAAAAAATTCCACTCAGGGTTCAATTAGACAGAAACTCTTGTCTTTTAACAACAAAAGGTAGCACAATTGCACTGCAGCAGAGCAGAATTATGCAGGGTTGGCCTGGTTTGTAAAGGGAATTTAAACCACTGCTTTTGCCCAACTCCTCTACCCAAATAGCAGAGGACATGCCATGGCTGGAAAATAGAAGAGAAAAATTTAAAAATCAAACAAAACACTAGAGTCAAACGAGAAGGGAATTTTTGGGGAGAAACAGGAAGGGAGGAAAGGTGCTTGAACGGTATGCAAAAAACTGACATTAAAATGTCCACAGAGCCTTCTGCAAATACAGTACAGTTAACAAACATCAAGAATTTACTGCATATTCCAAGAGAACTTGGCAAATGAGAAGATGTGTTGGCCATGCTGTGCTACACACAAACCCATTGAACAATACCTGATTTTAGGGGGGTGGTTCTCTCCCATCTGATTGGCTCGGAGCCTGGGACAATCCTTGACCCTGTCTTAGCCATAGTAAGCATCTAGCAGTGATAGTCAGGAGGTGATTTTGTCAGCTGGAATTGTAGTGCCACCGTCTCTATCACTTTTAGAACAGGAAGATTTACAGCCCAATCTTATGCATGTATACTCAGAAGTCCTGTTATAGCCAATGGGGCTTACTCCCAGGTAACTGGATAGGATTGCAGAGGCTCAATCCTCTGCATAGCCTACACCAGTGGATCTTGTGATCTGTTACAGCAGCATGCAAAGTGTGCTAACAGAATTTTCAGCACTCTCACCAAATTATAATTCTCCGGATTCTTTAGGGGAAGGTATGGCAGTCTAAGGGCGCAATCCCGACCCGGGCTTGGGCTGGCACAAGGTAGAAAAGCCTAGCTTCTCTCCTTTAATTGATCAGTTGGTAGATGACATAGAATGGGACATTACTGTTTCCCTAAGTTGTCAATCATACCAGTGCTTTTGCACTCATTGACCAAAACACTAGAAGGCAAAGAAAGTTTTATTTTTTTACTGATTACCAGGGATGGGAACTTGAGTCAGGTGACTCAAGTCCTAGTTGCTAAATTCAATGGTTTTTGCTGACTCATGTACACTCAAGTCAGCTGCATCAATTACTAAAGGAACTGACTTGGTTTTGAGGCCACTGACTTGGCACTCAGTCCCCATGCATGCAGACTCAAGTCTGTCTGTGTCTGGGTATGCTTGTTTCCTTTTTAGTAGTGTGGAAGATCTCATGGGCCCACCATTCAGATCAGATGAGCAGCAGGGAGATTCCAGCCAGGAGGCAGGGAAGAGTTAATGTTTTTCTTTTGCATCTGAGTAGGAGGGGGGAGAAGAGAGTGGGCTTTTTTGCCCCTCTGAAGGAACCAATGATCACTGGATGGACAGTTGCATTTGTTTCTTTGGATGAGGGAGGGCAGGAGGAGGAGCCGAAGAGGGTTCTTGCCTTGGAATTGGCTGGAGAAGCTCAGAGAAAAAGTAGGCGGGGAAACGGGGGCAGAGTTTGTAGCAATCACACTTTCCAACCACATGACTGCTGTGAGCTCCATTGTTACCTGGGAGGAAGTAGCCCCATTGAATGACCCACTCAAATGGGACTACTTCTGAGTAAAACTATGAAGGATTAGGTCATCTTGGTAAACCTCACAGCTGCTGCATGTGACCCTCCTCCCTCTTGCCACTTCAGTCCCCACTCTTACGCAGTCCATTCCCACCCCTTCCCTCCTTGTTTACAGATAGGATGGGAACAGCAGGGTAGTGGTTAAAGAGAGCTCTGACACACACACACACACACACACACACACACACATGCCCCAGCAGCAGCTCTATTATTTTCCATGGAATTGCAGCTTGCTTTTTAAAGGGAAAGGTTTGTGACTTGGAAAGTCCCCCCCCCCCCCAATTATGACTTGTTTCCAAGTTGAGTCATTGGGGGACAGAGACTCGTGACTTGACTCGAGTCAAGCCGTGCCCAACTTGCCCATCCCTGCTGATTGCTGGGATGTTTTCCTCTATATCAGTGGTTCCCAAAGTTTTCTGAATGGCAGCTCCATCGATCTACTGGCCACGGCTCCCCATTAGGGTTACAATCCTATACATTGTGAGTTTTTCGTGCAGATTCCTTGGCTTCTCTGGCTGGTTTCTGCAGCTCCCTAGGGAGCCAGGGCCCACAGTTTTGAAACCACTGCTCTCATCAGGACTATCTAGAGCACCTAGTGTTCCACAAACCTGAGGACATCAGAATCAGGAAAGCCTCCAATGCTTTCATCATTTGTATCACCAGTGGCATAGCTAGAGGGGGTGCAAAGCACTAAGTTTTGCAGGGACCCTCACCGCAGTGTGCAAGGGCTCCTCTCCCTCCCCTTTTGGAGTTATGCCAGGAGTTTGCCTCTGTTTTGCTCCCCCCCCCAATCTGGAATGTCTCTGAAGGAGGGGGGAGAGGCCATTTGCACACTGCGGTGAGTCTCCCTGCAAAACATGGTGCTTTGCATCCCTCTAGCTACATCACTGTGTATCACCAATTGGAGAAGGAGGATGGCATATTTTTGAATCCAATCCACAAAAAAATAGGGCTTTTTGGCTAAACTAGACAAGTTAGGTAAGCACTCTGCTAGCCGTAAAAAGGATGTCTGTCATACATAGTGAAACTTTTTCATGTCATGATATGAAACGGCTATTATTATAATGCCGTTGTACAAATCGATGGTAAGGCCACACCTGGAGTATTGTGTCCAGTTCTGGTCACCGCATCTCAAAAAAGACATAGTGGAAATGGAAAAGGTGCAAAAGACTAAGATGATTACTGGGCTGGGGCACCTTCCTTATGAGGAAAGGCTACGACGTTTGGGCCTCTTCAACCTAGAAAAGAGGCGCCTGAGGGGGGACATGATTGAGACATACAAAATTATGCATGGGAAGGATAAAGTGGATTGAGAAATGCTTTATACACTCTCACATAACACCAGAACCAGGGGACATCCACTAAACTTGGGAGAGTTAGGACAAAAGAAAATATTTCTTTACTCAGTGTGTGGTTCGTCTGAACTCCTTGCCGCAGGATGTGGTGACGGCATCTGGCCTGGATGCCTTTAAAGGGGGATTGGACACGTTTCTGGAGGAAAAATCCATTATGGGTTACAAGCCATGATGTCTATGTGTAACCTCCTGATTTTAGAAATGGGCTATGTCAGAATGCCAATGCAAGGGAGGGCACCAGGATGCAGGTCTATTGTTATCTGGTGTGCTCCCTAGGGCATTTGGTGGGCCGCTGTGAGATCCAGGAAGCTAGACTAGATGGGCCTATGGCCTGATCCAGTCGGGTTGTTCTTATGTTCATGAAGTCACAACATTTTTCACATCTTTGTCCCTACTCCAGTCAAATGTGCACTTCAATCGTAAAACCGTACGTTCAACAGAGATTATGGAAATCTATTTTAGCCACTTTTTCCCCATGAAAAGCCCTCATGCTTTAACATTTCCCCACTTTTGAAATGGCTTTTGGCCATTGATGAGCTTTACTATTTTCCACTGCTCTGAAGGCGTAGTTTATGGCTTCCATTGGAACTGCCAGGAAGGGCTGCCAGCTTTCCAGCCTTTTTGTTTCAGTTCTCCTACCTGAAGGAGGCCAGAAACCACAAGTGGAATAGTTGCACTGTCTTGATTTTTGCAGTTTCTGTTCAGTAATACATTCATGTGCTATAGCCATACTGGTTTGAGCCTATTTACTAAAGGTTAAACAGAAGTCTTTGTGAAAGACTGTGTAAAAAGATGAGTTGACCTGCAGTTCAGCCTCGGGACTAAGGCAGAAACTCTAAAACAGTGGTTCCCAAACTTTTTTGTACCGGAACCCACTTCGTTAAATTGACGCTCCATCGGGACTCACCTTATGAACCTTTAAAAAAAAATCTGCTGTAGAAAGAAACAATACTATTTATTTATTTCAAAGTAATAATAATCAGAAAAAAAGATGCTCAAACACTTATCTCCCTATATTACACATGCTTGCAAACTGCAGGAGCTGAGCTCTTTGCAGGGCAATTATCAGCTATCTGATTGTTGAATAGCCTCAGGACTTGAGTCAATTAGTTGTCTGATCTTTTCATTGGAGACTTTGCTCGGCTGCTACAGAACCCACCACAAATCGGGTTATGACCCACCAGTGGGTCCCGACCAACAGTTTGGGAACCACTGCTCTAAAAGATTTCATCCCAGACTTCTTCCAGCTCAGCTCATCAGCCCCTCCCACTGTCAGTATTAATCTACACATTACTTTAATCCTGTGCAACTATTTTTGGGCAAAATAGTGTGTATTATATATAGTGTGCAGGAAATTACTTTAGACTGGGATCTTGGTAGGGGGCTTAATTGATGATGATGATGATGATGATGATGATGATGTTTCTGATGGTATCTCATGCTGGATCAGGAACCCCCAAACTCACTATTTGACTTGGGAAGAAAAAGCTCTTGTTGACACTAGAGGTAGAGGTGTGATTTTTCAGTGATAATGAAATAAAAACACATAACACAGCTTTCTGCATTTCTCATTCTTGTTTAAAAAAAGAAACCAAAAATCTGCAAAACAAAAATAAAAAATAAAAAGTAAAGTGGGAAATTTGCAAAAAAATAAATAAATAAATAAATAAATAGTGGGCTGGACTGGGGAGGTGCACGAGTAATGATTGTCAGCCCAATCCCGAGCTGCCCAGAGCGTGTGGCTGCAGCGGCACTGAGAATGAGCGTGTGGCACTGAGCGGCACTGCAGGGCACTTTTGTCCCCTTCCCCTGGGTAAGGGAAGCAGCCCCGCAGTGGGGCTACTCACTTTACTGCAGACCAAAAGGTTGTTTGTTGAAAGTAAAGGTTTGCCGGTAGGGAGCCTTACAGGAACTGTCAGGATCTGGTGGAGCTGAGCTCCAATGGACCCGCCTCCTGCCTCCCCTCTCCCTCCCCCCAGCACGCCTCCCACCCGCCCTCTCTCCGCCCTCCCCATGCCTCCTCTCCCCCTCCCTGCCCCCGCTTACTGTGCCGCGGCTCAGTGGTCTGTGAGCCGGAGCGCCGAGCTCAGGATTGGGCTCTTTGGCTGCATCTGCTGACACTATATCACCTATCCAATACACTTTTAAAGCAATTATAATATATAATTATATAGTTATAAATATATAATTATAATAGCACCCTGCACTATTTGCCCACCCACATGGCTGCAGTACTCACAGAGAGAGAGAGAGAGAGAGAGAGAGAGAGAGCGCTGCATGGGAAAGACTGCAACTTGGTAAGTGTGTCCAGGAGGTCCAAAACCATGACCACTCTAAACTGAAAGATTGTTTTTTAATAAGTGCCCACAATTTGAAACCCTTAAAAAAAAGCTTTAAGCCAGGGGTGCTCAATAGGTGGATCGCGATCTACCGGTAGATCGCGAGGCAAAATGAGTAGATCGCGGAGTGCCGACCCCCCCCTTCAGGTGCCTCTGGGAGGAAACGCCGGGAGTAAGGCCCATTGTACTCAATGGGGCTTACTCCCAGGTAAGTGTGGCTAGGATTGCAGCCTCACAGCCTAATCCTAGGCATGTCTACTCAGGAGTAAGTTCTGTTATACTCAGTGGGGCTCAAGGTACACCAACATACATTGTACACATAAATGTTATATGTTATGATGGCGCGAACATTGTAAAAAAAACTCTGGTAGATCTCTGGGCCTTGCTGGGTTTCAAAGTAGCTCTCGAGCCAAAAAAGTGTGAGCACCCCTGCTTTAAGCCATCCCTCTTATTTCAACATTCCCACTTTGACCAGTTCTAAAAGGGGGGAAAAAACAATAAAATGGATCAGCGAGTCTGAAATTTGTATTCATTGATATAACAATTTCAATACGTGTGCTAGAAGCTGTGAGATACTTTCCATATTTTCATATTTAAAGAACAAGAGTTATTTTTGTTCTCCTGTTTACAAGTCCTTACAACGCTTGTCGTGCTTTAGGTAATTAATTTTCCACGTTAATTAACCCGCAGAGGTCCCGACCTTTCCAAATAGCACTGCTTTCATCATGCAAAGTTTGCCTTGTTTCTCCTAATTGCCAGTAATGCTCTGTCTTTAGGAAAGCCTCAATGGAGAAATAAATCCTGTAGTTTCTAAATATTTTAGATGAGACTATTTAAAACAAAAGTAAACTCACAAGGCTCACCATATCCCCCAAATGGTATTATCCATTTCTTGGGGGCCTACCAGCCAAGAAACAGAAATGACCTATTTGCCTATTGATTAGGGTTCCTTCGGCCATAACTTGAAATGCCCTAGGGGGTCGATAAGCAGAGAGATTAACAGCCCATTCCTATCATTGGGCTGTGCTACCAGAACTTGCTTCAGCAGTGCAGCCAGACTCGAGGCGTGGCAAAATGCAATGCTCTAATGCTCTACTGGGCCCCTGCTGGAAACAATGAGCAGTGCCTGCTATGCAGTAGTGGACTCCCTGGAGATCCCAGCATTGGTAATTCAGTGGTGGGGGCAGGCCTTGGGCAGGGACGGGGAGGGATTGGGAGGGTGGGGCATTTATGGGTGGGGAGGAGGGAGGAACTAGGGGTGGGGAGAAGGTGGAAATGGGTGAATTTAACAGGTGCTATATATCCAAGGAGTCCCATTGGACAGCATACCAGGAGGTAAGTCCAAAATGTTTTTGCTTACCTCTTGCAGGCTGTCTGATTTCCCACACACACACATACGCCATAGGATGCAGCAGGGACGTGCAGTGGGTGGGGAGGCAGGTGAGGCAGTGCCCCCGCACCACAGTCCTTTGAAAAGCACTGCTGCACATGGGTTGTGAGTACTTGAGTACCTCCCACAGCGGCAGTGCTTTTCGAAGGACTCCAGCGGGGAGGCAATGCCTCACCTGCCTCCCTATCCACCACACACCCCTGCGATACAATGCTTTTGGCCCTGCCCCACCTTTTTGGTGGGGATAGGATTGGGCTGTAAAGCTGAAATCCTGTAGTTGTGCTTGCATGTGTGAATAAGCCATCATAATTTGCACTACAGGCAGAACCAGCCTCCAAAGCGCCAAAACAGGGTGAGTTTGAGCCAGCTGAGCTCAGGGGTTGGGGGGGGCATGGAGAGGGAGGGAGGAGGCATTCCAGGGCAGGAGGAGGGCGGGTGGTGGGTACGCCCATGGGTGGGCAGCAGGAGAGCAGCGGGTGGGGCCGGTTAGGCTAGATCCTGACCCTCTGGGTTGCTTAGATCTGTGCCACCTCTTTAGGTTGTACAGATCCGAGTAGACCCATTGGGACTACAGCGGCTCTTCCCGGGGTAAGGGGAAGTGATTCCCCTTGCCCCATGGTGAGCCACTTTCAGCCCCAAATTCATGCTGGATACGGGGCAGGCCTGCCTGTCTCCCCATTCCAGTGCAAGTTAGGATTGTGCCAGCCAGCCAGCCAGCCAGCCAGCCAGCCAGCCAGCCAGCCATCTATCTATCTATCTATCTATCTATCTATCTATCTATCTATCTATCTATCTATCTATCTATCTATCTATCTATCTATCTATTGCTTTTAAAGAAAGGGTTCTCAAAGTGTTTTACAAAAGGCTCTAATCTCAAAGGGACACAGGGGAACAACAGAAGAAGGGGAGGGAAGCTGGGTAAACAGGACAGAATATGACACCCCCTCTCCTATAGCTATATGAATAATGGAAGGGGAAAGGGGTAGCGCTCATTCTCATTGTGCCCCTGAAATTGTGACACCAAAGAGGATGTCAGCCTTGCTGGGGTCAACCTGGAACTTGCATCAGACTTGAGGAAGTTACCCCACCCACCCAGAAACAGCCTGTAGGGCTGGGTATTCCAAATGTCCCTGGGAACTGGACTCTACTCATTTAGGTTGGGATGGAGGAAATATGGATCCTTCTTCAGCTTCTTTGCCTCATCCTGGCTTTGGCAGTCGCTGAGCCAGCCACGCCCTGATTAGCAGATGCTGTTCCTCCTGTTGGGGCTCATGGGACCCAGCTGCTCAGAAATGGCCTCTAGGAGTGGGTTTCCCAATGTCCCTGGGGCGCAGGATCCCTGGACATCCATAATATTATGTCACATCATAGGAAGCTGCATGGGTCCATTGATTAGTATTGTGTACCATGATTGCCAGCAGCTCTCCAGAGGTCTCTTTCAGAGCGGAGTCTCTCCCCACCCTACCCTGAGATACCTGGGACTGAACCTAAGACTTTACGGATGTAAAGCACAAGCTCTGCCACTAAATGACAGTCCCATCACCCGAAAGGTGCATTTTTCAATGGTGTCAGTTCACACATTCCACTGCAAGCATTAAGTAATCAGAGAAATAAAGTCATATGCATACCTGAAATCCTACTTCATTCTCCACAGTTCAGTGGTTTGTTGGCCTTTCTTTGGAGGGTATGGGTGGAGGTGACAATGTGAAAGAAGGAATGTGAAAGAACCACCTCTTGGAACGGTCACAGCTCTGTTTAAACAGCAATCAAAGAGCTCCCTGATGTTGTTGTAACCTGGATTGATCTGAGCAAGTGACCTTCAAAAGTTGCTTGTATCTTGTTTCCCATTCCCTGGAGTCATCCAGCCCTCACCTAGGAGAGATGTCTCCTAATTCTTTCCCATCAAATTAATCTCCTATAGGCTTTTATCAAAGGACTTAATTAGACGCTGTTCTCACTGGAAACATTACATGAATTAAAAATCAAATCCTTTATCATTCCGGGGAGATGGGAAGTGATATTGGGTTACTAAGTAAAATGGGTTCTTTCAGCAGTCAGCCATCACTCCATGAACTACAGTTATATGGGAGGAAGTTTTTTTTCCCCCCAGAGGACTGTGAGGAAGGCCGGCTTTGACTTCTTTCTCTAATACCATCTGTGGGAATAATATAAAGAAGTTGAGGTTCATAGCAAATGTTACCATATGTGCACCTTTCTGAGAGAGTAAACCCTATCAGGTGTTTACTGGCGACTGAACAGGCGACTGAACAGCCACCGGGTAGATGGGGCTCGTCAGCCTGGGAAGGCAGCTCATCTGAGAGAAGGAAAACTCTGATCCCAAACCTCCACTGCCTTGTGGCTACATCCAGTTATGGAAAAGGCTTCAGGAGTCAACCTCGAGGCAAAATCTGGAGCCGGAGCCCCTGAGGCAGTTCATGGCTGAACACAGTCGCGTTCTGGCAACTCCTGCGACGCCGCTGGAACCAACCGTATTGGCCTCTGCCTTTCCATTGGACCATTTCAGTGACGTGGAGAGGGGGGATTTGCTGCATGGGAAACAGCCTATCCTCCATACCTACTTTACCCAGGCTTCGCACACTGGAGAGGACACTCTGTTCCAGAACACTATTCAGAATGTGATACCATAGTCTTCCGAGACTGAAGGATGCCAACAAGAAACCCTATCAGATTTTGTGGCACTAGATCACATGCACTGACGCACATTATTAGGCTACAGTCCTATGCACATGTTTCTTAGAGAAATGCATTGGATTCTGTGGGGCTTGCTTCTGTGTATATATGGCCAGATCCCCATGATTAGTCTCCCCACTGATTATCAAATAGTGCCACTTTAGGCAGCTGTTCTACAAAAGAACATAAGAGCAGCCCCACTGGATCAGGCCATAGGCCCATCTAGTCCAGCTTCCTGTATCTCACAGCGGCCCACCAAATGCCCCAGGGAGCACACCAGATAACAAGAGACCTGCATCCTGGTGCCCTCCCTTGCATCTGGCATTCTGACATAACCCATTTCTAAAATCAGGAGATTGCACACACACATCATGGCTTGTAACCCGTAATGGATTTTTCCTCCAGAAACTTGTCCAATTCCCTTAGAAAGGCTTCCAGATGCCATCACCATATCCTGTGGCAAGGAGTTCCACAGACCAACCGCATGCTGAGTAAAGAAATATTTTCTTTTGTCTCCCCTAACTCTCCCAACTCTCAATTTTAGTGGATGTCCCCTGGTTCTGGTGTTATGTGAGAGTGTAAAGAGCATCTCTCTATCCACTTTATCCTTCCCATGCATAATTTTGTATGTCTCAATCATGTCCCCCCTCAGGCGCCTCTTTTCTAGGTTGAAGAGGCCCAAACGTCGTAGCCTTTCCTCATAAGGAAGGTGCCCCAGCCCAGTAATCATCTTAGTCGCTCTCTTTTGCACCTTTTCCGTTTCCACTATGTCCTTTTTGAGATGTGGCGACCAGAACTGGACACAATACTCCAGGTGTGGCCTTACCATCGATTTGTACAACGGCATTATAATATTAGCTGTTTTGTTCTCAATATCTTTTCTAATGATCCCAAGCATAGAATTGGCTTTCTTCACTGCCGCCGCACATTGGGTTGACACTTTCATTGACCTGTCCTCTCCTCTGACATTGTCTTTGGAGTAATTTCTCCTTCCAAAACAGTGAACCTTATATCCAAAGAGCACTTTGTTAAGTCAGTGGCATAGTTAGAGGTGTGCAAAGTGCTAAGTTTTGCAGGGAGCCTCACTACAGCATGCAAGTGGCCCTTCTCTCTTCCCTTCCCTTCAGAGCCCTTCTGTTCTTCCATTTTGCTCCCACCACCAGGAATTGTTCAGAAGGGGAGGCATCACTTGCATACTGTGGTGAGGCTCCCTGGAAAACTTAGCACTTTGCACCCCCTCTAGCTATACCACTGAGTTGAGTTAAAACATGTAGGCTGCAGTCCTCCTCGCACTTTCATGAGAGAAAGACTCTATGAAGTAATGTTTATTTTTTTTAAAAATCCTCCCCCAAGAAAAATACTTGGGATTGCCATGTATAAAAAGAAATTTTAAGAAGCTTGAGGGACTTTAGAAGAGGCTGCCAAGGGCCTCCTCTGCTCACAGCTACGCAGGGAGCCCTTCTTATTTGTTTGTGGTCTCTGACTGCTCTGCCTGCTGTGGGCTGTGGAAATATTTCTGCACCTTCCTCCCCCCACCCCTGTAACTTGTACCAGAAGCTCCCAGATGAGAGAGGCAAGACAGTATTTGCTAAGAGACCTGGCTGACGTTTGGGCCTACTTGCCACAAGGATTGCATTTTTGCTTTGTGGTCTGCCTATGTCTTGGCTATAAGCCCAGCATAGAATAAACAGCCACTATATTAGCCCATTGTAATCTCATTTGCTTAAAGATCTTTTGCATAGTGGACTTCAAATAGTGCCCTGACCCGCTTCCTCACAGCGCCCGTGAACACTTGTCTTTGGTACTGGTCAGTGCAAAGGAAAGGGTGCCAATTCATTTGTGGCCAATATTAGTCACTGCTTTGTAGGAGGCTCCGGTGTCCCTCCTCTCCCTGCCTCCTTATCTTGAGAACTGGTATGGCATAGTAGTGGTTACAGTGTTGGATGAGAAAAACCTAGCTCCAAATCCCTGTCCAGCCATGAAGCTTGCTGGGTGACCCTAATACTGCTTCGTGGCCTAACCTGCCTCACAAGGCTGAAAGGAGGAAACTGGCACGCTCTCCTGCCCTCCTTGGAGGAAGTCTGGTTCGTAAATGTGACTAAGGGCACAATCCTGAGGCGCCCTTTGGCCGGTGCAAGTCCCTCGTGCCAGTCCAGGACAGTCACAAATGTGCCATAAGGCACGTTTGTGCCTCCTTGGGAGGTAGCTGGGCTGGCACACAGAGGTGTGCCAGCCTGCGGAGGCTAATACAAGCCTCCGTGCCGGCTTCCTTGGCATTCTCCAGGGAGGCATTCTCTTCGAGGGTATTTCCCAACCCTGCCTGAAAATGCTGGGGCTTGAAACTGGGACCTTCTGTCTGCAAAGCAAGTGCTCAATTACTGAGGTACAGTCTCATCCGATACCAGTACAGCAGTGTTTCCCAAACTGTGGGTAGGGACCCACTAGGTGGGTTGCGGGCCAATTTCAGGTGGTTCCCCATTCATTTCAATATTTTATTTTTAATATATTAGACTTAATGCTACCATGAACAGGCTACTCTATATGCTTTTAACAATGATGGTAAATGGGACTTACTCCTGGGTAAGTGTGGGCAGGATTGCAACCTAGGATATTTAAAAATGTTCCTGCTTGATGATGTCACTTCCAGTCATGACATCACTTCCAGTGGGTCCTGACAGATTCTCATGCTAAAGAAGTGGGTCCCTAGAGGCAAAAGCAGCTTGTTGGAGGGGAGCCTCAGTTTGGAGCAGAGTAGCAACAAGGGAGGGATCAGGTAAATCACCTTCCTACTCACTTCCAATGTAACCCCATGCCTAGAAAAGCAGATCTTTCTGGAAAAGAAGAGGCAGCTGGGTGTAGTGTCATGTCTGTGCATTTAGTGTGCAGTGAGGCCCTTAGGCAGCAATCCCAAGAAGTTTCAACTATGCAGCCTGTGCCGGTGAAATTAATGGGACAGTTCAGAGTAAATATGACGGTGTGAAAAGGATTGTGTCTGGCATATGAAGGCTTTTTGAATCCCCTTGTTCTCTCTAAGACCTTCTGCATTTCTTATTCTGGGAGGCCATCCAACTGCTTGGTTCTGAAGAATGCAGCTAACCACTGAGGCTTAAGTTCCCAGGTGCACAACTCCTCATTTTCTTTTCAGCTACTTAAGTTAATAAATGGAGAGCCAGGCTTTTAAAAGGCTCCTTGCTGGCTTCCTTTTCCTTTGCTCATCACTTTTCTAACATATTGCATTTGCCAGCTGTGAAAAAAATTGTCTGCACAGATCTCATTGTTTGAGCATCATGGAGCACATACAATGCAGCCAAAAACAGAACTGGACCAGAAAGACCACTCTGGGGAGTCGCATCTGTAACACTCAGGGCAGTGAGCAAGACTAGTTGGCTCTGATCTCTGAGACCAGGTGCAGTGGCTCAGGACTTCCCATCTATGCAGCACAGGCAGGGTGACACTGCCAGGGCATCAAGGGAAAGGTACACTCTTTTTCTGTGGCTATAGAGTCCAACCAGGTACCCACAGAACTGCCATCAATGCCACCCGGTGTGGCATGCCAAATGTTGTTCTCTCCCCTTGTGTGGTGGCATGCCAAATGTTGTTGTCTTCCCCCCTTTGGTGGTGGTGTGCCATCTTCAGCTCCTCCAACTCTTTGGACTAATTTACAAAGAGGAAGATGGAGCAGAAGAGGAAATGTGGAGGAGGAGTAGCAGCAGGTGCCAAAGCCCAGCCTGAGGGCCAGATTCTAGAAAAAACCTTTCCTGTTTTGTGCAGTGCTTGCCACTGGACAGTCATGCTGGGCAGCTGCTTCTGCTGTTTGTCGCCCAGCAGCAGTGGAAGCTAGTGAGTGGATGACGGTGGGCACCCCCTGCCAACCTATTGCTTGGGGTAACTGACTCAGTTGGTCTCATGGAAGGGCTGGCCCTGCTGCCATCTGGATGCACCTCATAAAGCGACCCTGAACCAGTGAGGACAAAAGTTATCTTTTGAATGTGCCCTGTCTGCTAGATCCCCTCACCCCTGGGTAAGCTTCCCACTCCCCCAGTGGGTCTTCTTGGACCTGCGATAGTGATTTTGCTAGTTCACTGTTACCCTGCACATGCCCAATCTCATCTGATCTTGGAAGCTAAGCAGGGTCAGGCCTGGTTAGTACTTGGATGGGAAACCGCCTGGGAATACTGGGTGCTGTAGGCTTATACCATAGACTTTCGAGACTGAAGGTTGCCAACCAAGTCCAAGGAGAGAAAGAAGTGGGGAGATTGCTGGCAGAGGGTATAAAATACAGTGTTCCATCGCCACTTGATCCACCCCTTCCTGCAGCCTCCCCACTTCTGTAACTCTCTCCTCCCCACCTGCCCTCCCATGCCCCCTACCTACCTATCCCACTGGCTTACCTGTTCTGTTAGGGGGCCAGCAGTCCAATGTGAAGGGGAAGTCTCTGGCAGTTTGTGTGCTGCCAGAGTGCCTTTTACGGCTTTGTGGCAGTTAGTGCCTGCGGAACATGAGTTTGACATCAACCCGGTACCAACTGGATTGCGCCATAAGGCTGGAATCATGTACACACTTTCCTGGGAGTAAGCCCCACTTAACACAATGGGACTTACTTCCGAATAGATATGCATAACCTTGCTGTGACCTTGATTGCTGTTCCACCTACCTATAGCTAGAGCAGTGTTTCCCAAACTTGCTAAAAGTGTTTGATTCCAGTGAGTAAGATATAACCTAAGGGCCCAACCCTAACCAACTTTCCAGCACTGGCGTAGCTGTGCCAGTGGGGCATGTGCTGCATTCTGCAGTTGGGGGGCAGTCATAGAGGCCTCCTCAAGGTAAGGCAATGTTTGTTCCCTTATCTCGGAGTTACATTGACCTTATGTCAGTGCTGGAAGGTTGGTTAGGATTGCGGCCTAAGTCTTACTGAACACAATAGGCTTACTTCTGAGTATTCAGACCATTTCAAACATACTTACACCTTTCTAAAGGAATTACAACTTTTGCATGTGTTTGTGTGTGTGTTTTGAAATATTATAAACAAAAAACCTTGTATGCACACCTACCTTTTTCACAGATCATTATAAAAGAGACCTATGTTTTTATGACTTTAAAGAGATCCATTGATTCTGTCCGCCTTTATGCAGGTGTCTCTTCAAAACAGTTTTATTCTTCTTCCCTTCAGCTCTTCAGCTTTGTGCAAAATGTGCAAAATGTCACACAGGCTGTGCATTTAGTAATGTCAACAGCATACTATTCTGGCTAAGAATATATTTGATCATGTTCAAAACAACGACAGCAGCAACAACAATTATGTCTTTCCACCAGAGCTGAGAACAGCTCAGGGGCAACTATGCTAGAGTACACAATGTTAAGGGTTACACTGGAGTTGTGCTATTGTTGACATAGCCTCCTCTGGTCAGGAGGTCTCAGTGTGATGGGAGCATGCAATGCTCATGGCCTCTCAGATTCTTGCATGCCTCATATCATCATAACAAGATCTCAATGCTCGCAATAATACTTATAGCTTTTGCTCCCCCCCTTCTTTTACTTTTGCAGACAGCTTCCAAATGTAGCTTTTTATCCCCCATTTTCTTGCCTTCTGTCCAATACTGTAGCTTGAAGCGGCTTCTCTGACATTTCCTCCTGGATCACTCAATGCCTTCTCAAAGTGAATATGGCAAAGAACAGGCCCCTAATCTTTCCAGCGACATTTTGAAAGCCATTTGTGACGCAGCCTGGGGTCCTGCTGTTCCAATAAAAAGAAAATCAAAACCCCACTGGAACCCTTTAAGCAATGCCTTAGACTGTGACCATTATCATTAGGGCAGAGAGGGAAGAGGCCATACTAAGTGCATGCACAACATTCCCATGCGTGATTGAATTCACCCTGTGATCCCCTGCACACGCCGGTCACACAGACTTCCAGGGATTAACCCACTTGCAATATAATTGTTCATAGACCTTTCTTTGTTCTCGATTTTGCTGTTGAGCTCCACTTGTTCTGTACAGTACAGCAGAGGGTGACTCTTGAGTCGCATTAAAACTTGCCACCTGAAATGTTCTCATCTAGACTTCTTTCTGTAGGTAGCGCACACGCCTCCTGGGGCAGAGGTGGGAGGATCTCTTATATAAGCTCAGAAGCAATCTACTGTATCCCAACGGCAATGGCAGGCTGGAGTTGTTATGATGGGGTCACTGAAAGAGTAACAGGAGGACTCTTCTCCAAGCCAAGGGGAAAATGCCAAAAAGCACAATGGCTGCAGAACATCCAAAAGGTTAAAGTGGTTACGACGGACGTCTGGAAGCAAAAGGCTCACTGAAAAGCGACAAAGTGAAAGCCCATTACCCTGGAGTAACTGGCCTGCATATATGCCTTTGTCAATACAGAGGCTGTTCTTTTCTGGAAGAATGAACAATGACGAGAAGAAAATCCATAAGGGAGAAAGCCTGAAACACCTTTAAAATATAAATCAGAGGTGTGGGCACTGCGAGGATATTTACCCGAGGCGTTTTTCCAAAGGTGCTTGCCCCAGTGGAAATCACTTCCCAGGAACCCATGTCAAAGATTTGTAGCACAGATCCTTTCCCCCCCCCCCGGCACATTATCGCCTCACTGTCCACAGCTTCCTCAGTAAATGTGCAGTAAATGTGGCTGCACAGAGGACCTGTTAGCTTTGTGCTCTCACTCCTGCTCTGTGGACGCCAGTTTGACTGGATGAGCAGAAGCAATGAAAGGTAAAGCAGCAAGTCTAGGCCTACATCCCTTCAACCATGTTTTATAATTACGGGAAGGACTTCAGTTGATGAATTGGTTAGATTAGATCAACTGAAAACTTTTAAGCAGTTAAAACAGTACCCCAATGAATTGGGCAGCAGTGGTTTTTTTTTTTTTTTTTAATTGTAATAGCAGTATAAAAATAAATAAAATGTATGTATATTACATACAGGCAGCTCTTGATTAACACAGTCTTAATCTGCACATTTTTTGAAAGAATGTGGTTTATAAATTAACACCTGAAGTGAGATTTTGCGCAAGCTCACTTTTGAAATAACATGGACAATTAGCTGATAACAGTTGCTAACACGCAGCCCCATTAGATGGGGCTATATAGCTGGCACCAGTCTGAGTAGACATGTTCAGGCGACAAAGGCTTACCCCCACCCAGGCAAAGGAACAAATATTCCCTTAACTCAGACCTTGAGTTACAACTCCCCCATGAGATACAACACGTGCTCCATTGGAATGGCTACATCACAACATGGGGCGTTACATAGGATTGGGCTATTAATTGCCAAAGCGGGGGAAGAGTCACAAAATCCGATTTGGCTTCTGTTGCAGTCACATATTTTCCTAGTGCTCTAGCTGCAATAACTCTGTGGCAGGGAAAGTTCAATAGCCCACCCCAGTGGTGCAGCTAGAGGGGGTACAAACCACTAAGTTTTGCAGGGAGCCTCACCACAGTGTGCAAGTGGCCCCTCCCCTTCAGAGACATTCACCTCTATTTTGCTCCACTACCCGGAATGGCTCTGAATGGCTGTCCTTCAGCAGATGAGATGGGAGGAGGGTAGGTGGTTCCAGGAGGAAGGGGAGTTGAAGGGAGGAGGAAGGCATAAGATTTTTTTTCCCTGCTCAAGGGCTTGACTCATTTCTTAAAAGGATTTGAGTCAAATGAACTAAAAAATTTCAGTGAGTCAAGCCATGATAGCGTGTACTGTGACTTGTGAGTCAACTCGAGTCGCGGGGGAGTCGCTGACTCAGGACTCAACCCGAGACTCTGCACTGTGATTCCAGCACATCCTTGGTATAAGGTTGAATTAGCAAGTTTTACAACATTTTATGAAGGGACACCATATTTGCATAATATCCAGAACTGATGGAAACATTTCATTACGTTTTGGAATCTGAGAGAGATCAAGGATGCCTGTCACGCTTTCTCTACATTAGGGGACAAAATTAGCACCAGAGTGCTTTTCTTTGTCATTGTATTCAGAAAATCTTCATTCAAATTAAAACAAGTTGACTCAGCTGTACTTTATGTATATCATTTTATTCTTTGTTTTCAAATGGCAAAAAAGACAACTGAACAGGCAGAAACTGTCTGAAATTATATGCTTCACCATATGTTCCTGATATTTTAAATATCGCTACCACGGTGCAGAGAATTAAAATAGGCTTCTAGTTTAGTAACGTACATTGAGGCCTTGCACATTTTTCAGGTTTGTTGGAAAGGCCCCAATTCAGATGAAGTCATAGGTGGCGAAAAGATGCTTTCAGGTAGCTCAATAGGATCTATATAGGATTATAGGGTGGACAAGGGTGTCTCTTCCAGTCTGCCTTGGTTGGCAATGTGCATGCCAGGCTGCTTATGCACACAGGTTACTGTTCCTTAGTGATCAGTTTGGTAGGTGCAGTAGTGTAGCTAGAGGGGGTGCAAAGCACTAAGATTTGCAGGTATCTGAACGCTCTGTGCAAGCGGCTGCTCCCTTTCCCCTTCGGAGCCAGGCATACGCCTCAGTTTCATTCCCATCACTCAGAATGGATCTGAAGGGGAGGGCACGGGGCAACATGCAGGCTGCGATGATGATCCCTGCAAAACTTAGTGCTTTGCACTCACTCTGGCTATACCACTGGCTAGATGTGTGGTGACTGGCTCTCTTCTCAAGGCTACACCAGTGTGACAATTTTTATACAGCCCTGCTCAGCTCTCTGCTGTATGCCCATAATCTTTTTCTATTAAACTGCACAGGCAAAGACCTGAAGAGAATTTTCCTCACTTCTCTGCAAAAACCTTTTACGACCTGAAATACTCTTTATCATGTCCTAGACACAAAGGAGCCACAGAAGCCTTTGCTTTTTTTGCAGGGCACCTGCTTCTGATGTATACTTCTACTTGGTGTATAATTGAGCCCAAACGCCAGTCTCCTGCAAATCTCCCCCCAAGTTCAGTCATCATTCACATTCATAGCAGAGCCAAAGTAACTGAAGAACAGAAACTCACCACTTTCAGCTGCACTCCATTAATCCAGAGAGTGTAGCTGGGATTTGCTGCCATGTCCTGACCTTGAGCTTCTGGACACTTCTGACAGAGGCGGAAAGGTGGGCCCCACACAATAATTGCGTCTTATTATCCAAGTCTCACTGCTGGGGCAGCTGCAGCATTTGATCTTTCACATCTCCTTGGCAATTACTGTGAAAGTTGTTTCACAGATTGGTGGGCAGCTAACAAAGAACTAACAGCTCGCATGTTTTCTTTTGCGCACTAAGAGGAGAGTTAACTGAATCTTGAAAAACAATCCAGGGTCATTTTAAGGAAGTATCTGTTTACTGTCAAAAGAGAATCAGGATGATGCAGTGGTTTGGGAGTTGACTTAGACCCGGAAGATCCAGGTTCATATCCCTGCTCAGCCATGAAGCCTCCTGGGTGACCTTGGGCCAGTAACTTTCTCTCAGCCTCACCTGCCTTGCAGGGTTGTTATGAGGACAAAAGGAGGGGAGGAACTATGTAAACCACCCTGAGCTTCTTGGAGGAAGGGTGGTATAAAAATGTGAAAAACAACGTAAATATTTCTCTTAGATCTTAGGACCTGCCTGTTCCCAGATACTGTATTGGAATCGCAGAAGATCTGGTGAGGAGGTAGATGTGGTGTAAGCAGTGGCCCCTTTAAGGGTAAGGCCTGGGCATCCAGCAGAGTGTGCTGCACAGCTGCAGCCACTTGAAGGCAATAGGGCCCTCAGGGATATAAGGAGCACCTGAGGCAGGAAGGGGTGTGGGTTGTAGAAGGAGTGCAGGTAGGAGAGGAGACTGACTGGGCTTATTGAATTTGGAATCTGACTGTGGCTTGGGTTAATGGCTTTGGACTTTGACTTGGATATTCTGACTGATTTGACTGATTACTTGGAATCTGTGGACTGGGACTGGACTCTGACTTTTGCTTGCTGCACTTGTAAGTTTAACAAGGGAAACTAATCAGTCTTAAGCAGGCACAGACTGGGACAGAGGGTCAGTGCTCTCTCAGCCAGGGGTCAATGTTCTCTCAGCCAAGGAGTCAACCCCATGCTCCCAAAGGGACCCTCATTCCAGCTCTGGGCCCTATCACCCCTGGAACCTCAAGCGCAGAGCTGACATCAAGCTCATGCTAAAGACCAGAACCATTGATGCAGTGTTTGTAACAGCCCAAGGTTTGCCCTCCCTTCATTTTACTTAAGGGGAGAGGGAGGAACCTCCACTAGTACATGCCCTGGATCAGGGTCCTGTTGAGATCCAGGAAGAGGTAGGCACCAGGATCCTCTACAAAACTATTCAGTCATTGCCTGACAGCTTCTACTGCTTGTGTCCTCCCACACTGAACAGGATTTGTGACAGCAGACATTAGGTAGAAAGAACCTTTAACTTTTTACATTGGAACAGAAAGTTTCTAGTATAGATATAGAAGTATCAAAGGGTCAGATCCCTTAACTTCCCATGGCCTGGTTGGCTATTTTTTCTTCTGTCAATGCTTCCTTCCAAGCAAATTTATTTCCAGCACAGAACAGCATTTGCTTGGGGGCTTTTTCTCTTGTTCCCTCTTCCCACACACTGAATGAAGATCCAATTTTTCAACACGTGTGCACTGAAAACCAGGGCAGCCCAACGCACTGCCCTTATAACAGCGAGTCTGTGCCTTTAATGGCTACACTGGGTAGATTTTTTCACACTGTGATGCAGTGGTAGGGAGCACAACATACCTGCTGAATTTCTGCTTGCCTTGCTACTGTTGATAAACCCAATGGCTTTCCTGGGAGAAGAGAAAACTCTATGCAGTGGCAACTCTATGCAGTGTGCTGGTATGAGACCAGGGGGTGAAATGTCCCCCTTAGCTCTAGGACAGTAGTTCCTAACCTCTAGGAGCGAGCGGATCATTGAGACAAAAATTGGTACTGCCTTGGACCACACACACCCTGCACACAACAAATTCAATTATATAATTAGAGACTTATTGGAGATTTATTAGATTTATTCTTTATAGAAATTTGTGGGTTGCTGCTTTGTTGCTGACTGTGGGCAGTCCATTCTCTGACCTCGCTGGTGGTCTGTGGGGAAACATTCCCACAGCGCCCCCCCCCCACAGACCAAGTAC
Source organism: Tiliqua scincoides (assembly GCF_035046505.1). NCBI lineage: Eukaryota > Metazoa > Chordata > Lepidosauria > Squamata > Scincidae > Tiliqua > Tiliqua scincoides. The sequence goes on from NC_089821.1 coordinate 18,844,212, forward strand.
TCCCCCACGGACTACCAGAAAGGGCGGAGAATGGACTGCCCACAGCTGCAGTCGGCAGTGTGTTCTCTGCCCTCTCTGGTAGTTTGTGGGAGAGCACTCACTTGGCAAGACGGTGGAAATGACCAAAGGCGATCCTTTTTTCTGAAACTCTGTGGACCACTTCTCAGGGCCTCATGGACCACCTGTGGTCCGCGGACCACAGGCTGGGAACCACTGCTCTAGAAAGATGGAGATGGCACTGACAAGTGCTGACTCATTTTCTCAACTATAGTAAACAATTGTTAGTTTTATTCCAAGGGGAGAGACTGCAATTAGTTTGCACATTTAAATGCTCTACAAATTATTTATTGTCATTAAATAATAATAATAATAACAGTTGTTGTTGGCAACCTTCAGTCTCGAAAGACTATGGTATCGCGCTCTGAATGGTGGTTCTGGAACAGCGTCTAGTGTGGCTGCAAAGGCCGATTCGGGAGTGACAATCCCTTCCACACTGGGAGCAATGCTACTACTATTTCTTACTAATAATAATATTTTAAATAATAATTCATTGCCCCACACCTACAGTCATAGTACCCCTTGCCGCATAGGTAGGCAATGTCCCATATTTGCTTTCATGACCCTCTAACACTGTTCTGTCTGAAGTATTTGCAAAGTTTGCATGGTTTATAATCACACTAATGGGAATGGCTCCACAAGCCAAACTGAGTGAAGGGCCTGGAAACAGCTCGTGGGCCAAAGCAAACACACGTAGCTGCACCCTTTACTAATGCAATGAATTGGAGGAGGACAAAGGGAGGGGAGATGACTAAAGCACCTCGTTAAAATTATCTTGCCTCGAAATCAAGCTAATGAGGCGTGCCTGGTATGCCACAGAGAGCCAAATCCCGTTCACTGTGCCACCAACTTGATTCTTATCTTCCTTTTCTTTTTTACAGTCTGTTTTAACGTGGGAGAGAATTCGTCACAGTCCACTGAGCATAGCGTAATGGAGCACGGGTTCGGCCTAATGCACAGCTAATTGGGAATATAACTTTTCAAAGTATGCCGAAGGAAATAATTCACTATGAACCATTGCCAGGGGTAAGAGATGCTTCCCTGCTAGCAATGCCCTCCTTTCTGCCCCCCTTTGCTTAGCCATATACAGAAACAGACCCATGCAACGATTGGGTTTCAGCTTTGCATACACTTTCCACAGTCATGCCTCTTTTGTCTTCGTTTTTTGCATTCCTAACAAGGAAACTTTTTTAGTGATTAACATTCCTGGGTGGACACTGGAATCTCCTCCTGGCTAAGATTAGGGAGTTGCTAACTTTTTACCTATCCTCTGTAGCTTTGCCTTTTGCATCAGCTTGCTGAAGATAAAGCTTTGCTCACAGCGCAATCCTAACTAAAGCGAGCACTGGGCAGCAGCTGCTACGCGCACTGTGAGCAGTCATAGTAAAGCGCTAAATGTGCATTTAGTTGTTTGAATTTTTTCTGTAAACCGCTTTGTGAACTTGTTTTGTTGAAAAGCCGTATATAAATACTGTCAATGATGATGCCAGCTCCTGATGATGATGCAAGCAGCTCCTGGCTGCTGGCAGAGGTAGGTTCAGTTCCAAGCAGCACAAGGGTGGGGGTGGGGGGCATGGAGAGCATTCCTGGGGGGAGGGCAGAACAGGGGTCGGTTGGGCCTGGGAGGGGAGGCGGGTTCAGTGGAGGCCTGCTCTGCCATATCCTATCTTCTCTCCTGTGCCTGGCAACCTTACACTGGGCTGTCTGGACTTCTATCAGCTAAATAGTTGGCAGAGATCTGAGCAGCCCTATAGGGCACGCTGGGCATTACTCAGGATAAGAGGAAATATATCCCCTTACTCCCGAGGAGACCTCCAGCTGCCTCCTAACTTGTGTAGGTCATGTGGCCTGGTCACACCAGCACAGGTTAGGATTGGGCTGCCTATGCTTTGAAAACAGCTGTTCATTCCCAGTTTCTTTCTGGTCAGTTGGCAACCTACTTTGCACCTCTGGCTGGTTGGTTGATCTCAGTTTCTGTGGGTCAAACAACACTTTACTAGAAGCATGCAATGAACACTTCCATACTTTTTCTATTAGTGTAGTTAGCAGCTGCAGAGGAAGGACTGATCCAGATCAAGACTATGGCATAGTTAACCTTCTGGACCCTGCTGGGATCCCAATCCAGTTAGACCCTTAACTATTATGTACACTAAAACAGACAAGTTTGGAAGTGTAGTGCAATATGACTGACAATGTCAACTGTAATGAAATGTACAATGAAAAAATTGGAAGGAGTTTATGGTTTGAGTGAACAGAAGATATCTGGAAACCCTGGTGACAGCAATTACAACAGAATAGAGCAGATGAAAACCAGTTACAGAAGTCAGGTTGCAAGGCAGGTGAAGGTAACACAGTTATTTGAGAGGAGGGAAACGAGATAGTCACTTGAGGGGGAGGTGGAATTTTTGGGTTTTGTTTTATTTTTTAAGCAGAGAAAAAGACTTGAGCGTTCTTCAAAGGAAGAAGGAATGAGGGAGGTTACCAATGTTGGACAAGTTTCTGGAGGAAAAATCCATTACAGGGTACAAGCCATGATGTGTATGCGCAACCTCCTGATTTTAGAAATGGGTTATGTCAGAATGCCAGATGCAAGGGAGGGCACCAGGATGAGGTCTCTTGTTATCTGGTGTGCTCCCTGGGGCATTTGGTGGGCCGCTGTGAGATACAGGAAGCTGGACTAGATGGGCCTATGGCCTGATCCAGTGGGGCCTGTTCTTATGTTCTTATGGAGGAATCTTAAAAAGTGGTTTCCTCTTTTGGGGGGAAGCAGAGTAGTTTCAGCAGCAGATCCCCCCTCTTACTGGGTACCAACCCAGGGACTGTTAATCAATAAAGACAAATGACAATGGCTGGTTGAAGTTGCAAAAGAAGTCATTTACTCACGGTTTCAAGAAGCATGTTTACAGCATCTGATTATGATCAGCGGTTTCACTAAACTTGAGATAGCAAGGCCCTAAAGCTGCCTCGCCCTGTGTGCCATATGGTCAAGATGGCAGCGCCAGCAGAGCCCTGCTGGGTGCCATCCCAACAGGTCAGTGAGGAAGAGAGACAAAAGAGCAAGAGAGGGCCTGCTTGGAGCAGAAGGGAAGGTTATAGGGTCTAGGCCACACCCCCACATAGGTCACCAAAAAGGGACAGGTAAAGTGTAGGGTCACTGGGCCATGGCTTAACCCTTTCAGGACAGTATCCTGCCACCTCTGGACAGTAGACGGAGTTGCTCCAAACCAAGGGGACAAGAGAGCAGGACTTGGAACTGGAGGTGGAGAGGGGCTGAGCCAGCTCGAAGGAGTGGAAAGAGAGAGAAGGGAAGGAATGCAGGATGGAAGGCAAGAGGGTAGCTGGAAATTTGTAGGGTATCTTATAGGTCTCATTGAAGAAGATTGCAAGAGACTGCAAGGAGGAGAAGGGGGGCTTGAGGAATGAGACAAGGATTCTGAGCTAGGGAGAGATGCAGAGACAGGCAGAAGAGGGGGTATCTGCTCTTAATTTCTGTTCTCTTGGACAAAATTTTCATGGTGTTTGTGGTTTCTGTAGTGTCCCCTAAACAGCCTCATCTTTGGGGTGGTCAGTAGCAGAGCTCCGGGGATGAGTGGGTGTATTGTAGGCACCACACTGTGTAAGTGGCCCTCCTACTCACCATTGGGGCCATTTTGAGAAGCCTAGAATGGCTCTGACAGCGAGTGAGCACTTACACGGCATGTTGCAGCACCTGCAATACTTACCACGCTCGCCCACCACCCCCTTAGCTATGCTACTGGGAGTGGCTTTTTGTTTTTGAATTTTTGTGCATAAGAGAACAGTTAAAAGAGGAGGTCTCGGGGAGAAAACCTGGGAGAAGCAGAAGTATAGGATGTATCTATCAGAGTAACAGACACAAAAGCACACCATAGCTTTGTATAGCACTGAACGACCATCCCGTTGAAATGCAAATTTTATCCAAGATAAACAGCACTTCTTTCTCTCTACTTTAAGGCTTGGTATGTTATTATATTGAAATTACATTCTCACTTTATAGCTGTACAAATGCTGGAAAACTGTTGGCAATTCCTGGAAGTTTTTACAGCTTCTTTTCTGGGAATGCCTGCATAACTCGCACTGGAAGTTCTTCCACATTTGCTCATAAAAGCTTCCAGCTACCCTAAAGAACTGGGGCAAGAAGAGAAAGGTAATGCTTAATCATTCCAACAACGTTTATATTAATCCCTTTCCATTCAGCATTTTCTGGGCACGCTCCTTTTCAGTTTGTAACCTGAGTAACAATGCGGCACATTTGGGCCAAAAATAATCTTTATATAAGCAGGCTAAAAATGGAGTTTTGCCTACCTCAGGCACTGTACCCCTCAGACACTGGCTGAGCTGCTGTGATAGAATATTCACAAACATTCTGATTTCCGAGGGGGAAAGAATATGAATGGAATATTAAAGTTCAGTACAGCCTCTGAGCAAAGCAGAAAGTTTAGTTTGGTCTGCAGAAGAACCTCACACAGGGGATGGAGAAAGGAGGGGCTTTGGATTGTAGGATGCCTGGAAAGACAAGGGACTAAAGACGTGGGAAGAGAGAGACAGGAGGCAATGAGCAAAGATGGGGGAAAGGTTACATAGGTCCAAAGGGCAGATTCGGGTGGATTGTGGGCTCAGGAGGAAGAGGAGTTTGTGACAAAGGGGGGTATATCAAGGAGGAAAGAAAGTGATGGGACCAGACCTCAGGTAGGAAGCAAGAGAAGATTGTGTGCTGTCTGTGGAATGCACAGAAAGGTGGAACACACAGAAAGATTAGACCTGACATGTTGATTCATATATCCATATGTCTATATATTCATTGAGACTTGACATACTGATTCAAAATAACGAGCCAAATTGTTGGTCCAATTTTATAGGACAGTGCAATAGTTATAAAATGGAATGACACTGGGCATAACCAGTGTAAAACTTGTGATCTGCTGGATCTCTTGTTTGTGTAACATATCCCTTCAAGAAACTCTCCAAAGCTGGAGGAACCATCTCTGAAGCATTCCACATTAGAATCAAGAATGCAGCCAAAAGAGGGATCGCATCGTTTCTGTTCATCCCAATGCAGAGGTGGGTCAAAGAGCAGAGTTAGCACAGAGGTCAACTATGAAAGGAAACATTAAGTTTAGTGCAGGCTGGGTTGCTACGCAGGCAGCAGCAGATAATCAGATTGTAATTTGTCCAAGTGCAAACGAAAGCAAAACATGGATAGGATTTTAAAATCACATCACTTCAAAGTTCAGGATTAAGTTGTTAGTTCTACAGCAGAAGATATTGTGCCTTGGGGCAGCTAAGCAGTTGTGCCAGCAACAGTAGCAGAACAGGTTAACACAGTGATTTTCAGCCACTGTGCCATGGCACTTTGGTGTGCCAGGGATGGTCCTCAGGTGTGCCATGGGAGTTTGGGAAGGGTCTTCTATTAGTAGGGCCTTTGGGGGATATGAGACTCCCATAGGCAGCATGGTGTGCCTAGTCAATTGTCCAAAAACTGATGGTGTGCCTTGGCAATTGTAGCACCAGTGTGCCATGAAATAAAAAAGGTTGAAAATTGCTGGGATAACAGCTTAACAGTTGAAGCATGGCAAAAAAATTCAACAGCTCTCCTCCATCATTACATCTTTGTGCCAGGAAATCCCACCTCAAAACCTACTTTTTTTGGGTGCGACTACTACCCCAATCCCTCGATCTTACTGCAATTATGCTTAAGAACATGTATATGAAATATAGTAAATCATTGTTATCCACTAATTCTGATCCAACAAATTTGCTTATCTGTTTCTGTAAAAGTGTGATCCATTCTGATACACACGTAGTCTCTTCACGCCCATTTGTGGCCATGCACATTAGTGAAAAAAAATTCTTGAGAGGCCTATTATGCAACGTTGACAGGAGCTCCACGAAAGGAAGCAGCGATATTCGTAAATCTGTGCGCGAATCTGCTCTGGAAAGTGCTGTATGTACTGTAGAATGGGAAGCATTCTTTACAAGAAAGGTGCACAAAATGGTATGTTTATGGTAATGGGTAGCAAAAGCGTACAGTGAAGAGGGTTGCGGAATCCAATCCCCATATGTTCAATGTTTCAGTAACTGCAGTTTCCATTACTGCGGGTTTTTCCAGGAATGTAACCCCCATGGTTAATTAGAATTGACTGTCATGGCATATCCTTACCCCATGTACCCTGACACCACTACTTTTCTTCTATTGTCTCCCTTGCGTTCATTTCAGACAGGATCCCTTTGTGGCAGGGAATGCCAATACAAGCAACCTGTCTTGTAACAGTAACAACAATAATAAAGCAGGCTTGCCAGAAGAATGGGGGCAATTCTATTGTCAACTGAACTGAATGGCAAATTTCCTGTTTGCACAGAAATTGCAGGCATCTCTCAGCACAGCCATAGGTGTACGTGAGCATCCAAACAAGACCAGCCTGACTCTATCTATCAGCGGGACATGGCAACTTGCTCCCCCCCCCTTCTAGATCCTTTCAGCTGAGGTTACCTGGACCTGACGCAAGTGCTTTCGGAATGTAGGCACTTCCTACATCTGTGCAGTGGCTCCTTCCTGCAAAAGGAGGAGCGGCCAAGACTTTCAATCAGGAGTGTTCACCATATCGCCTACTGCCCACAGATCACCAGGTGGCTATCTCATGGCTGTATTATAATGATGACCTTATAACACAGGGGTGTCAAACTCATTTCATATAGAGGGCGGAATAGCCTGCTGAGGGCCGAAAGTGATGTCATTAGGCAGGAAGTGATGTCATTAAACAGGTCATAACCAAAAATATGCATTTTTTCTCACTTAGGAACTCGTTAGCTGCAAATGACAGAAAACACACAAATCTTGGTCATATTTCAAGACATGGGAGAGCCCAATTTTCATGTGGGCTGCCCTTTCAGCAGTGCCACCTCAGCACTGCTCAGCAGCTGAGAGCCGGATAAAAAGCTTCTGTGGGCCGCACCTGGCCCCCGGGCCTTATGTTTGACACCCCGTCCTTACTTATATGTCCTTACTATGGAAAAAGAATTTAACCCACCAAATGTATATGCTATCACTGCTGCGCACAAGTTCCAAATTCACAGTACAGAAATCAAATTTGAATCTTTGGGAAGAAGTCATGTTTGTTGAGATCTGGGGAAGTTTTAGTCATGTGACATCCTGGAGAGAAGGACCTGGAATTATGCAAAGTAATTCCCTGCTGTCTTTACCTCTAACTGCAGCCAATCATTGAAACCCTGGAATTTGTTGTTTACAGATTAATTGTTGTTCTTGGGCTTCGGCCTTTGAAAGAAGGAAATGCCTGTGCTACAGAACATTTGTGCGATTTCATTTACATAAACAATTTACAATATAATCCAGTTTTTTGTGTTGTTCGTTTGCTGGTGCGGAGGTTTCTTCTGCAAGGCCTCCAAAGCACGGTCTCCCAACTGGAAGGGTGAGAAGGTGGGGGGGCAGCAGCACAACCAGAAGATTTAGGAGTGCAAAACTATTTCACGTTCAGTTAGCTTCTGCATATTGCCACTGAAAGTTGCATGGTACCCAGCAGTATGGATTTTTCAAGTTCAACTTAATACAGAGGATGCATACTGCTCAACGATGTTAACTATACCTGAACAATCATAAATGATCAAGTAAATGATCGAGTATATCAAAAAACAGTGTCAGTCATTCTAACATTCCTTCCCCCAATGCAGTCAACCATCAAATGACTTAACTATCACCAGATATATTTCTTTTTTGCAGTTTACATGATTTGATATAACGTGGTATATCAGCAAAGACATTTTAGTAGACAATGAACTTTTCAGAGAGAGAGAGAGAGAGAAAAAAAAACAGTTTTCTTCGGATATATTGTTTAGGTGGTATGATATTTTTGATGTATAAATTTTTCTGGGAATCCCCTGTAGAAATCTGAATGAATTTTGAATGCATTCAGAATGGAAATCCAAATGCCATGTGAAAAGCCATTGGAGTTATTCGGATGTGCATAATGTGTTGGACAGATACATTATGGTCTTAGTAGATGGTGTTGACTCTGGCACCTACCTTCCTGCTGTCACTTTATTCTTGGAATGGGTATTGGACTGGGATGGTAGCTGCTGCCAACACCCAGAGCTTGGGAGTTCAGACAGGAAGAGGGCATCTTGAGAAAACTCCTTCCCTACCTAAGTACTTATTCTAGCCCAGAATCTTGAGTTCTAACACCCATATGAAGCCAGGCAGGGAGGCAACCCTCACTGAAGCACCCCATGCTTGGATGAGAGACCAGGACAAATGCAAAATGGGGGGAGCATGACCCCCCTTTTTTAAAATCTCTGGACATTAACCCAGTTTTACCTGTGGACTCATCAGAGTCAACAATCCTATATGCACCTGGCAGTAAGTCTCGTTGAATTCAAAGGGACCCAGTTCTGCATACACATGCATAGGATTGCATGGTCACTCTTGGGAGTTTCTCACTCTTGGGAATCAGATGGGCCTCATGATCCAATAGTCCATGTCCTTTATCAGCCAGTTGGGGAAGGACAACAACAAACACAGCAAACATGGCTACTGTGCCTTAATCATTCAGCAGCCAACCCAGTATACTGAGCTCGCAGGAGCTTCTTCAGGGTTGAAGAAGGATTTTCACTACAAGGTAAATCAAGGATTTTCTGACTACAGTATAAAATTTCCATTTGCAATATGCAGCTGGCAGCCCAAAGCAAAATACTGGCACTGAACTCCTACACGATTCATACATTATATTTCATCTGCAGAGCTGTAAAGTCAGATTGCTGGTTGATGAACTGGAATCGGACCATCCATCAAAGAACATAAACTGTAAGCAATTTCACAGTCCCTAAATGTGCAAATTAAATTTTGCTTTGATAGATCTAATTGGTGGTTGATTTGGACATCCAAAACATATTTTTGTTCCTCTTAGCTTGAGAATGAGAGTTGTTTTGGTGTTGATAGTCACCGAAGAAGCACTGAACAACATTGAGTGCCTGCCTGTTCTGGAAGAGCTTGACAGTGAACCAACCCTAGAAGAACTTCACGTGGCCCTGGACTCCCTTGCCTTTGGCAAGGCACCTGGAAAAGACAGCATCCCTGCTGAAGTCCTAAAATGCTGCAAAAAGATCATCGTCACTGAGCTGCATGAAATTCTCTGTCTCTGCTGGAGAGAAGGTGGAGTACCTCAAGACATGAGGGATGCAAACATCATCACGCTGTACAAGAACAAAGGTGACAGGGGTGACTGCAACAACTACCGCGGCATCTCTCTCCTCAGCGTTGTAGGAAAGCTGTTTGCCCGAGTTGTACTAAAGAGGCTCCAGGTACTTGCAGAGAGCGTCTATCCAGAATCGCAGTGTGGATTCCGAGCCAACAGGTCCACCACTGATATGGTATTCTCCCTTAGACAACTGCAGGAGAAATGCAGGGAACAACGACAGCCACTCTTTATAGCCTTCATAGATCTCACAAAGGCTTTCGACTTGGTCAGCAGAGACGGCCTCTTCAAGATTCTCCCCAAGATTGGATGTCCACCCAGGCTCCTCAGCATCATCAGGTCTTTCCACAAGGACATGAAGGGCACTGTTGTCTTCGATGGCTCCACATCAGACCCTTTTGACATCCGAAGCGGAGTGAAGCAGGGCTGTGTTCTTGCACCAACCTTGTTTGGGATTTTCTTTGCTGTCCTGCTGAAGCAGGCCTTTGGAACTGCAACAGAAGGCATCTATCTCCGGACCAGATCAGACGGAAAGCTCTTCAACCTCTCCAGACTGAGAGCAAAATCCAAAGTCCAGCTGAAATGTCTGCGTGACTTCCTCTTTGCCGACGATGCAGCTGTCACTACCCACTCTGCCAAAGATCTCCAGCAGCTCATGGATCGTTTTAGCAAGGCCTGCCAAGATTTTGGACTGACAATCAGCCTGAAGAAAACACAGGTCATGGTTCAGGATGTGGACTCACCTCCCTGCATTACAATCTCTGAGCATGAACTGGAGGTTGTCCATGACTTTGTGTACCTTGGCTCAACGATCTCCGACACTCTTTCTCTCGATACCGAGCTAAACAAGCGCATCGATAAAGCAGCTACCACGTTTTCCAGACTCACAAAGAGAGTCTGGTCCAACAAGAAGCTGATGGAACATACCAAGATCCAGGTCTACAGAGCTTGCGTCCTGAGTACACTTCTGTACTGCAGCGAGTCATGGACTCTTCGCCCACAACAGGAGAGGAAACTGAGCGCTTTCCACATGCGCTGCCTCCGACGCATCTTCGGCATCACCTGGCAGGACAAAGTTCCAAACAACACAGTCCTGGAATGTGCTGGAATCCCTAGCATGTATTCACTGCTGAAACAGAGACGCCTGCGTTGGCTTGGTCATGTCGTGAGAATGGATGATGGCCGGATCCCAAAGGATCTCCTCTATGGAGAACTCGTGCAAGGAAAGCGCCCTACAGGTAGACCACAGCTGCGATACAAGGACATCTGCAAGAGGGATCTGAAGGCCTTAGGGATGGACCTCAACAAGTGGGAAACCCTGGCCTCTGAGCGGCCTGCTTGGAGGCAGGCTGTGCAGCATGGCCTTCCCCAGTTTGAAGAGACACTTTGCCAACAGTCTGAGGCTAAGAGGCAAAGAAGGAAGGCCCATAGCCAGGGAGACAGACCAGGGACAGACTGCACTTGCTCCCGGTGTGGAAGGGATTGTCACTCCCGGATTGGCCTTTTCAGCCACACTAGACGCTGTGCCAGAACCACCTTTCAGAGCGCGATACCATAGTCTTTCGAGACTGAAGGTTGCCAATACAGATTCATGAATATTATGCATTTCTGTGTAGTCATAAAATAATACAAAAATCTATAAATTAAAAAAACACCAACATTTTTCTCCACAGCAACAGTGCATAGCAAATAATTTCCATTTGCAAAACTGGAACAGTCTCACAGTCTTTTTATGAAAAAGTATGAAAATGACTAATGCCTGCTTCTTAAAGTAGCTGTGGTTCCATTCTGACTTCAGAGAGCTCCTTTGCATTACAAAGATGCGTCTTTGTGATCCAGTTTAGGGCATGTATTGAGTAAGGGTACTCTTGTGTTATAAATGTGTTACAAAAATAGGGAATACCTGTTGTGTTCAATTGGGAATATGGGCATGTTTCCCTGTTGATGATGGTGCAAAAAGTAGTTGCTTTTGTCCAGCTTCACTTCCTCGTCTTCTTATACCCTCCTTCTTTCCATTAGGTTTTGCTTCTGTATAATTCTAACATTTTTCCTGCTACAGCACAGCTCTGCCTCCCACTCAGCTGAAGCCAATAGGGCACTCATCGTGGTAGCAGGCGCTAGAGATGAGTAACTGCCAGGAGGGGAACACCATGGAAACAGAGAGGCCAGGTTCATAGGTGCTCTTTGTTCTCGCCATAGCATCAAATCTCACTTTTCATGGACAACAACAGATGCCAGACTATTCCCTGCATGCTGTACCAGTGTGGCCACCTCTGTATCAGGACAGGATATCTGTCCCTTTAAAAAACATGCTAGGGCAGTATTTCTCAAACTGTGCGTCGGGACCCACTAGGTGGGTTGCGAGCCAATTTCAGGTGGGTCCCCATTCATTTCAATATTTTATTTTTAACATTATAGACTTGGTGCTACCATGGAATGTGACTGCATTTGGGGAAATGTTATAGACCAGTACTTTTAACAGGCTACTCTGTATATTCTATTAACAATGACAGTAAATGGGACTTACTCCTGGGTAAGAGTGGGTAGGATTGCAGCCTAGGATTGTTAAAAATGTTCCTGCTTGATGATGTCACTTTCGGTCATGACATCATTTCCGGTGGGTCCTGACAGATTCTCATTCTAAAAAGTGAGTCCCAGTGCTAAATGTGTGAGAACCATTTAGCACGAACACAGTGTTAATACAACATACAGTAAAGTTGACTTTCTCCATCCCTATCCTTGGATGATGGCAGAGTTGCCAACTGATACAAAAAATAGCTGGGCCTACTCCTCTACTTTTATACCAGCTTAATATGCAAAAATCAGCAGCAACAGCTTTCTTAGTGTGTTGTCTACCATATATCTACTATTATTGTCTACCATATGACATCACATAAGAACATAAGAACAGGCCCACTGGATCAGGCCATAGGCCCATCTAGTCCAGCTTCCTGTATCTCACAGCGGCCCACCAAATGCCCCAGGGAGCACACCAGATAACAAGAGACCTCATCCTGGTGCCCTCCCTTGCATCTGGCATTCTGACATAACCCATTTCTAAAATCAGGAGGTTACACATACACATCATGGCTTGTACCCCATAATGGATTTTTCCTCCAGAAACTTGTCCAATCCCCTTTTAAAGGCGGTCCAGGCCAGTCGCCATCACCACATCCTGTGGCAAAGAGTTCCACAGACCAACCACACGCTGAGTAAAGAAATATTTTCTTTTGTCTGTTCTAACTCTCCCAACACTTAGTTTTAGTGGATGTCCCCTGGTTCTGGTGTTATGTGAGAGTGTAAAGAGCATCTCCCTATCCACTCTGTCTATCCCCTGCATCATTTTGTATGTCTCAATCATGTCCCCCCTCAGGCATCTCTTTTCTAGGCTGAAGAGGCCCAAACGCCGTAGCCTTTCCTCGTAAGGAAGGTGCCCCAGCACCGTAATCACCTTAGTCGCTCTCTTTTGCACCTTTTCCATTTCCACTATGTCTTTTTTGAGATGTGGCGACCAGAACTGGACACAATACTCCAGGTGTGGCCTTACCATCGATTTGTACAACGGCATTATAATACTAGCCGTTTTGTTCTCAATACCCTTCCTAATGATCCCAAGCACAGAATTGGCCTTCTTCACTGCTGCCGTACATTGGGTCGACACTTTCATCGACCTGTCCACCACCACCCCAAGATCTCTCTCCTGATCTGTCACAGACAGCTCAGAACCCATCAGTCTATATCTAAAGTTTTGATTTTTTGCCCCAATGTGCATGACTTTACACTTACTGACATTGACGCGCATCTGCCATTTTGTTGCCCATTCTGCCAGTCTGGAGAGATCCTTCTGGAGCTCCTCACAATCACTTCTGGTCTTTACCACTCGGAAAAGTTTGGTGTCATCTGCAAACTTTGCCACCTCACTGCTCACCCCTGTCTCCAGGTCATTTATGAAGAGGTTGAAAAGCACCGGCCCAGGACAGATCCTTGGGGCACACCGCTTTTCACCTCTCTCCATTGTGAAAACAGTATGGATCACATTAAGTATCCATTAAGTTTCAAAATGGATTCCATTCAAAATGGAATCCATTACTGTTTCAAAAGTAAGAAACAGTATCACATTAAACAGTAGCCACTTGATAAGGTGACAACCCTAGATAAGGATATATCCAGATCAACACAGAATTCACTGCAGTGGTTTCTCACCATCCTAGGACTTTGTTTTCTGTATGAGCTTCCAGGAACTCCCTTCTCCCTTTAAAAATGTTCTGAAGAATGCTAAATTTGCACAATGTACAATAAATACAATGCTAAATTTGCACATGTACAATAAATACAATGCAGCATAGTAACAAAGGTTCAAATGGAGGCTTCAGGCAGGATCTTGAAAATCTTCAAAGGTTGCATGCAATCCTACACACACTTACTGAGGAGTAAGTCCAACTGAACTCATGACATGCATAGGATTGAGCTGTAAGAGAAAGAAATAAGCACCCAAGCACAATGGAAGCATCTCTGTAAACTGAACGGAGGGCTAGAAGCAAGGAGCAAACTTAGAAGCAGGCTGTGAAATAGCTTTGCACACTCATGGGGGGGGCGAGTTGGTCTCTCCCACCAAATAAATTCTCCTCACAAGCACTGTAGCTACTCGGAGGGAGCCCACCCGGGACCTCCCAAAAGTTTGAGCAGTTGGGAATAACAATTAGGGGAGTTTGTTTAAGAAGGAGACTTGAGGCTCCTCTCCAGCCTCCACTAAAATGTTGAATTTACTCACACATCTCACACATGCACACACACACACAGAGGGAGGGAGGGAGGGAGGGAGGAGAGTCACAGACACTAAATGTGTTGTCAATTTGACCACACATGAGATAGACAATGAAAGACCTCTGGATGGTGAGGGAGGGAAAGGGAAAATAAAAGGAGACTTAGAGATGGCAGAGAAATTGAATGAGTTCTTTGCATCTGTCTTCAAGGCAGAAGACCTCAGGCAGATACCGCTGCCCAAATGGCCCCTCCTGATCAAGGAATTAAGTCAGATAGAGGTTAAAAGAGAAGATGTTTCAGACCTCATTGATAAATTAAAGATTAATAAGTCACCAGGCCCTGATGGGATCCACCCAAGAGTCATTAAGGAATTGAAGAATGAAGTTGCTGATCTCTTGACTAAAATATGCAACTTGTCCCTCAAAACGGCCACGGTGCCAGAGGACTGGAGGATAGCAAATGTCACGCCGAACTTTAAAAAGGGAAAGAGGGAGGATGCAGGAAACTATAGGCCAGTCAGCCTAACATCTATACTGGGTAAGATGGTGGAATGCCTCATCAAAGATAGAATCTCAAAACACATAGACAAACGAGCCTTGCTGAGGAAGAATCAGCATGGCTTCTGTAAGGGTAAGTCTTGCCTCACAAACCTTTTAGAATTCTTTGAAAAGGTCAACAGGCATGTGGATGTGGGAGAACCTGTGGACATTATATATCTGGGCTTTCAGAAGGCGTTCGACACGGTCCCTCACCAAAGGCTACTGAAAAAACTCCACAGTCAGGGAATTAGAGGGCAGGTCCTCTCCTGGATTGAGACCTGGTTGAAGACCAGGAAACAGAGAGTGGGTGTCAATGGGCAATTTTCACAATGGAGAGAGGTGAAAAGCAGTGTGCCCCAAGGATCTGTCCTGGGACCGGTGCTTTTCAACCTCTTCATACATGACCTGGAGACAGGGGTGAGCAGTGAGGTGGCAAAGTTTGCAGACGACACCAAACTTTTCTGAGTGGTGAAGACCAGAAGAGATTGTGACTAGCTCCAGAAGGATCTCTCTAAACTGGCAGAATGGGCAGCAAAATGGCAGATGCGTTTCAATGGCAGTAGGTGTAAAGTCATGCACATTGGGGCAAAAAAATCAAAACTTCACATATAGGCTAATGGGTTCTCAGCTGTCTGTGACAGATCAGGAGAGACATCTTGGGGTGGTGGTGGACAAGTCGATGGTGGACAGTGTCGACCGAATGTGCAGCGGCAGTAAAGAAGGCCAATTCTATGCTGGGGATCATTAGAAAAGGTATTGAGAACAAAACGGCTAATATTATAATACCGTTGTACAAATCAATGGTAAGGCCACACCTGGAGTATTGTGTCCAGTTCTGGTTGCCACATCTCAAAAAAGACATAGTGGAAATGGAAAAGGTGCAAAAGAGAGTGGCTAAGATTGTTAAGGTTTAATGTAATGCATTGTTAAGGATCAATGCAGTAGTTCCAGGAATCAAATCAGCAATTCCTGGAATCAAATCAACAGTTCCTGGGCCCATAACCGATGTTAAGGTTTGCAAGGGGACCTTTGGGTGTGTCCCAGATTCAAGGCAGAATGCAAAGAAAGAACGGCATACACAGCAGAGTCCGTTTAACTTTCAGCAGTTGTATTATAGCAAGAAGAATAGTCACAACACGGTCCAAGTCATACACGAAAGATCACAGCAGTCCAGTTTACCTTATCCGAATCAGTTTCCAAACAACACAGTCAGTTATCAGTCCAAGGTCAGTCACAGCATAAACTCAGTTCAACACAGTCATCTCGGTTTGCACACCTACTACTGCGTTTGTGTATCAGCAGACCAAGGCTTAAGTATTCTGAATGCCCAATCAGAGTTGGCTCAGTTTAACCCAGGGTGTGGCAGGCACAGGTGCAGAGTGACTCATTGTCCCTCAGCTGCCTGCAACTAGCCATAAACCAAAATGGTTAGCTTGGTTTCTGACTCAGCACAGTCAGAGAGCTAACAAAGATGATTACGGGGCTAGATGATTACGGAGAGTGTAAAGAGATGCTCTTTACACTCTCACATAATACCAGAACCAGGGGACATCCACTAAAATTGAGTGTTGGGAGAGTTAGAACAGACAAAAGAAAATATGTCTTTACTCAGCGTGTGGTTGGTCTGTGGAACTCTTTGCCACAGGATGTGGTGATGGCGACTGGCCTGGACCGCCTTTAAAAGGGGATTGGACAAGTTTCTTGAGGAAAAATCCATTACGGGGTACAAGCCATGATGTGTATGCGCAACCTCCTGATTTTAGAAATGGGTTATGTCAGAATGCCAGATGCAAGGGAGGGCACCAGGATGAGGTCTCTTGTTATCTGGTGTGCTCCCTGGGGCATTTGGTGGGCCGCTGTGAGATACAGGAAGCTGGACTAGATGGGCCTATGGCCTGAGCCAGTGGGGCTGTTCTTATGTTCTTGTGACAGCAGGAAGTTTGTGAGTCTATGGCCAGTCTAAGGCTAAGTGCCAACAGCTAAGGTTACTGGCTCATATTTGCAGATTCTGAGTGCAATGCATTGCAAGAGCCTCAGGACAAGGGTGCTGAGATCAGGCAAATCTCCTGAGTAAAATGGGGTTTAAAGGCAGAAAGGGGGTTATGAAGACAGCCCCCTAATAATCAGGCAGTATCCTTAAACAGAAGGAAGAGGGAAGCAGGGCAAGAGAGTCCAAGCTGCTTTGCCAGAGGAAAGGGGTGCATTGAGAGGCAGCCCACAAGGCTTCGCTGTCCAGTCTGCCCTGCCCAAGTGCCTTCAGCTGAGCTGTGGGGCACTGGTGAAGAGAAAAGGTAGCAAGAGGGCCTAGCATCACCAATCTTGGGTGCTGGCTGCCATGGTGGTCCTTGGATGGCAATTGGAACAGGGGTGGCTTCATGCGGCACCAGTGGGTCAGTGCTCCACAGACAGCAATACAGGATGGAGGTGGGGCATGAAGAAGAAACAGCCCCAACCAGCTGAAGGGTGAAGAAGCACATGAGACCTGGGTTTTATAGACCTTCCACACATAGAGTCCTATGGGATCCTTTGTGGGGCAAACTCATCAAATGACCTTTCTTTGTCAGCTGATGGCCCTCTGGTTGCTGCCGCCTTTGTCTTTACTCTTGGCTGAGAGTGCAGTGGCTAGTGCAAGAGGTCCGCTGGTTCATTAACTTGCTTCCTTGATTTGAGTTTGACCATGGAGCTGGTGAAGCCAGCTAGAGCTGGGGATCCTTTCTGTGTTTCACTCAGTCATGTAACTCGAGGGGGTGCAGAGCACCAAGTTTTGCAGGGAGCCTCACTGTGGCATTCAAGCAACCCTCTCCCTCCCCTTTGAAGCCATTCCAGGAGGGAGGGTGAGCAAAATGGAGGCACACACTGGAAAGTAGCCACTCTTTTATTTATTGAAGATATTTATATCCGGTCTGTTTGCAATTCTATCAGAGTCTCCAAGGTAGCTTCCTGGCTAAATTAATATTAACTGAATACAGATGAAAACCAAACAATGGAGATCTACTTCATTAGGTTCACCTCAAGGGTGAAATTTTATTCCGCTCATTTTGGTGCTTCCCAAATCAGGTAGCACACTATAGGTGCATTCATTTTGTACCCTGCCACCCAGCACTGCTATAGTTTTCTCCTGCCATGTTTGTCGCAGTGCCACTATCCAGCTAGAAGGAGATCTTCAGACCTGCAGCTTCATCCACAGGTATGTTGCCACCGCTGCTGAAGCCATTATACAAATGAATGATACAGTCATACCTTTCTTTAGTTTGGGGGTTGTTCCTGTTTGTATCTACTGGGGGAGTTTTATTTACACTAAGTATGTAGCACCTGTCTGCCACTGCAGGTAGCTTATAATTAAAAACAACAGTTTACAATCAGAGACACAATACAAAAATGATAACTGAATGAAAAGGAAAGAGGAAAAAAGCAAATTCAGCTATAACCTTTTACAAAAAGTGCTATTCTTTGTTGTATTGCTATCTGTTGATTTTGGAGGTTTGCCAAACAGTTTGCCTCCCTTTTGCTCCCACCGCCTGGAATGGTTCCAAAGGGGAGGGGCTGCCTGCATGCCATGGTGATGCTCCCTACAAAACTTAGTGCTTTGCATCCCTCTATCTACACCACTGGGCAGGAGACTTCCTTAGTTTAGAGATGGTTCCTGGGTGCTTTTTCTGTTGGTCAATGCAAGGCGTCTCAGTTCCTGTAGACATTGTTTGTGCCTGAGCTCAAGTTCTTGCTTTTGCCTTGCAAATATCAACCGTTGGGGGTTTTCTCTTCTTCCAATTGCAGTCTGTAACACTCAACACAATCTTGTCTCACAGCACGAGGTCCTCCACAGAATCAGATTCATACTGCTTTGTTGTCTCCATTCCAACGCTATCCATTCTTCATCAGAGTAACGCTTCCAAAGTCAGTAGTGCTGAAAATCATTGGGTTCTTTCTGAGTTCACCATAATCCTTGAAAGTTTTCAGAGCTTCTGTTAGAGCAGTGGTAGGTGATCTGTGACCCACAGAGATGTATACCCTGTAAGACAAATTGGCCCATACGTGGCATCTGGACTAAGGGCCCAATCCTATCTTTCACCCCCACCAATACAGTGACACCAAAATAGCTACTGCTGCATCCTGCGGTGAGGGGAAATTGCGGAGGTCTCCTTCCCTTATCCAGGGGTAAGTCCCCACAGCATGGGGGGAGGTTAGCTGGGACCTGTGCCAGTTAAATAGCTGACTCAGGACTGCCTGGACTCACACTGTGGGTTTTGGTCCAGGAAGCAAGCTAGGTGCAGCCAAAACCCTCCCCCCACTTCATGGACCATATCTGCCCACGATGCCCCTCTTTTCCCAGTTTGACCTCCTCCCTGTCCTGTTTCCCCTCCCCCAAACCTCCTGCCTCTTCTGCTGACTTAGGGCCCAATCCTAAAGATGTGTAGCACCAGCACTCAGTTCCAGTGTCAGTGCCGGGTATTGCAAACAAGCCATAAGACACGTCCATGTCACCCTGCACAGAGTTAGCACTGGCACCAGCCTGGCACCAGCCAAATGCCGCCTGGAATGCTCTGGACAGCAGTGAGGGCCTTGGGGGCAGGGAGGAATTCCGAGTTGGGGAGGAACTGGGGCAGGAGGGGGTGGGACCAGCAGGAGGAGGTACTCTGCTGGATCCTGAACTCTGTGTTGGGCCAGAAGGTCCAACATGGTCTCTCTCAACTCTACCCTGGCAAAATAGCCTGTGCAGATTTGAGAAGTCCATTTGCAGGGCTTGGGGGTTCCCCCGAGGAAGACTCCCGTGTCCTCGGTGGTGCCACTGGATGCAGCGGTAACCTGCCCACATTTACCCAGGAGGAAGTCCCATTTACTATCATTGTTAAAAGAATATACATAGTAGCTTGTTGAAAGTACAGATCTGTCACATTTCCCCAAATGCAGTCACGTACCATGGTAGCATCGAGTCTAATATATTAAAAATAAAATATTGAAAAGAATGGGAACCCACCTGAAATTGGTTCACGACCCACTCTGTGGGTCCCGACCAACAGTTTGAGAAACACTGTTTTATAGAGTAAAAGTCTAGACTGGATTCAGCCTCCTGGACACATTACCCTTTAATTATTTGTGTTATTAATGCCATGTTTTTCAAACTAATTTTCCAAAGCAGCTTACATTGAAAGCTGTTCTCAACAGCCATACAAGCAAAACAAAACACTAAACATTTCACAGGGGCATTTAAGTACCAATGGAACTGAGGAACAAAAGCACATTCTGGAACAAAAGTGTGTTCTAACTATGCCTAAAAATGGGGAGAGAATTCCATGATCATGGAGCCTCTACTAAAAAGAACTTATCTGTGCCAATTAGACCTTTGCAAATGATGGACCACAGAGTAGAGCCACCAATGCAGATCATAAAATCTGGGCCAATTCTTATGGAGGAACACAGTTTGGAAGTCATCATAAGGTCATTGCCAGCACTTTGAATGGCTTGGAAATAAAAAATGGTAACCACTGCACCTGAAGTAGGATAGATGAAATATCACAATAAGAATTACTATGACAACTACTTGCATACCACTTTTCAACAAAAAAAAAAAGTTCACAATGCAGTTTGCAGACAAAAATCAAATAATTAAATGACTTCCTAAGTGGTTCACAATCTAAAAAGATGCAGAACACCAGCGACATCAACTTGAAAAGACACTGTGCTGGAGGGTGAAGAGAGACAGTTACTCTTCTCTTACTAAATATAAGAGGAACAAGAGCAGCCCTTGAAAAAGGGTCTCTTTGCACAGTTAGCAGGGTAAAATCCAACCTCATTCCTATCAGCATTCAGGTAGCCCTGTAGCTCAATTTTGGAACTGTCTTTGTTATAGCCATATTAGGGTGATCTGATTAAGAGGAGGGCATGGTTCCTATGCTGTGAGTAGTCATGTAGAAGAGGAAAAGGTTGCAGCTGCCCCTTGAAATAAAAAGGAGCAAAGGCCACCTGCTGAGAGTTTCTCTTTGACAGAATTATTAAAGGTATAGGGCAGCCATTTTCAACCACTGTGCTGTGGCACACTGGTGTGCCACGAGTGGTCCACAGGTGTGAAACAGGAATTTGGGAGAAGGTCATTTATTAGTAGGGTCAATGGGGAATGTGAGCCCCCCACTGGCAGCATGATGTGCCTTGTCAATTGCTAAAAACCCAAAGGTGTGCCTTGACAATTTTCGTGCCTTGTCAGTGTGCCATGAGATGAAAAAGGTTGAAAATCGCTGGTATAGGGGCTCTGAACTCATATGCATCTAGTTACCCTAAACCACCTATTTAGACTAAATCAGGGTACAGAACCCTCTTCTCCTCACCTGCAACACCTGTGATATGCCTTGTTACATTCTGTGTGTGTGTGTGTGGTGTGTTTGGCAAAGTTCCACTTTTCTGCAGGAACTTTCACTTTGTTACTAGCAAAAGAGTGTTCATGAGCTCTGCACAAATGAACTTTCCCAGCCAGCCTCTTTCCAGTCGTGATTGCCTGCACCTTGCTAGCCGTTCAGGTTTTTCCTGTCAAAACAAAGATTATATCACAGGAAAGCTACGGAGCAACTTTTTTTTTTTTAATCAGGTCCATTCCTGAAGGTGTTAACCAAACACAAAAAAAGCTGAGACAAAAAACAGATACAGGTCCAACTTTCATATACACATATTTGACTCAACACAAATGGCCACTGCAAGTGAGAAGGAAAGTGCTGATCCCTGGAGAAGGGGAAAATGCATCTCTTTAAAATCAGTTTTTAAAAAATTGCTTTTCTTACTGTTGTAGAAGACAGTCATGCAAGCAACCATTCCATTCTTCAGCTGAGCCAGGGAGTTCTTACAAGGCCTTTGTCAGGTCAGGGAGGATGTGCTTGGCTTCCCCAGCCCTCAGAATGCCTCAGGGGGGAGGCCCTAGGGATAGCCCTCACATTGGTGCCCAGCCAGATGAATGCCATGGAGGGGTGGATGGTAGGCATGGTGTCACCCCCCCAATGGTTGCACCCAGGGGATTTGTCCCTTTTGCCCTTCCCTCAGGTACACCACACCTTAGAGCTTTTTAAGGGACAGGGAATGGGATCTCCAAGTTTATAGTGGTCAATAAACTGGTAACCTACACGCCAGTCCTAAGCATGTTTACTCATACCTAATCCAGTCAATGTCATTATAATGCACATTAAAACATACGTATCTAAACATACTGCCCTACCAGTCTGATTGAACTTAGTGAGCCTACTTTTGAGTAATGTGCAGGGCCAGGGCATAAGAGGCTTAGGGCTCCAGAAGAAGTTATTATATAAATCTACCTCATGTATGTAATCCAGTGAGAATACCAGGGAAATAACAAGATCATGATTTACTGTATTTTCACCCCACATTATTTCCCCGATGGGTATTCAAAGCAGCTTAAAGGCCTAAAAACATGTTAAAAAATAAAATAGACATTAGAATCTCCTAAAACAATAAAACAACCTTTTTTAAAAAATCACGTAAAAGTCAGCAGCCATCAGTACTTGGGGAAAGCTCATAAGATCAATCAGTATTAAAAATTTTTTTTAAAAACCAAACTCAGAAGGCTAATCTAAAAAGAAACATTTTTAGACCTCACTGAAACACCTCCAATGAGGGAACAGTTCATAACCTGAGAGGGTGGATATTCCATAAGGCTGGTGCCACTACTGAGAAGGCCCCATTTCTTGTTCCTGCACCCCCCCCCCCACCCAATAGATGATGGGACTGTTAAAAGAGCCTTCTCTGATGACAGGAGAGAACAAACTGAATTATACCAAAGAAGGTCTCTCATACTATCAGAGGCCTTTTCTCTCTATCTCCATTACCCTGCAGTTCTACCAGTGGTATCACTAGGGGGGTGCAGGCCGCACTGGGTGACACGCTGGGGGGGTGACGCACTGGGGGGGTGATGTGCCATGGGGGGGTGATGTGCTAAAATCACGGCTTTAGGAGCTACTCCGTCATGTCATACACCATTGCATGCAGAATTCCCCGTGGAATGCAATGCAAAAAACAGAATTGAAATCTCTCCTTTTCTTCAAAAGCTATGGCCAAAAAACTGGAAAGAAAAAATGCATGGAGCAAGCCCTATGGAAAGTGAAAGTGAGCCGCATTGTGTGTTTACTCGCGAGTAGGCGTACGTGCCATAGTCCGTCAGAAAGGGCAGGCTGAGAGGACTCCAACAATGTCAGAATGGTCCTGATCCAATGAATGCAGCCCCCAAAAACACAAAAGGGAGAAGGACCTCCCTCCCTCCCTCTCAACTGCAGTCTATTGAGCCAAGCAGCCTCAGGGTTGTGTTTCCTCGCGAGTAGGCAGACATGCCTTGGCTGGTGGTCAGCCCAGGTGAAGGGGAATGTGAGGACACCAGAATGGTCCCGATCCGATGGAACTGGAGTGCAACAAATGCTCTAGAAGGCAGCCTCCCCCCCCCCCACTAAAAAGGACAAAAAGTGCTTGAACTGGTAAGGGGCATGTTTTCTACTTTGCACAAGCCAGGTGGGTGATCTTGATATGCTTGAAACAGAAGAACTTTAAACTGGGCACTGGGGAGGGCTGACGATCTCACTGATTCTTTTTGGGGGGTGTTATTGCAGGCAGACTACAGAGTAAGCTCCATTGACCACTATGGTATTTACTTCAGAGTAGACATGCATAGGATTGGGCTCACAGGCTGCAATCCTACCCACACTTTCCTGAGAGTAAGCCCCATTGACCACAATAGGACTTACTTCAGAGTAGATTCACTTGGTGGAACAGGACTAGCTCCCCCTTATTTGAAGCGGGCGGTGGTTCGCCCCCTCCTGAAGAAGCCCTCCCTGGATTCCAATGTGTTGAACAACTATCGGCCAGTCTCCAACATCCCGTTTCTGGGCAAGGTAATTGAGCGGGTGGTGGCGGCCCAACTCCAGAGGGTCTTGGATGAAGCGGATTATCTGGATCCTTTTCAATCTGGTTTCAGGCCGGGCTTTGGGACGGAAACTGCCTTGGTCGCCTTGGTGGATGACCTACGCCGGGGACTGGACAGGGGGAGTGCGTCCCTGTTGGTCCTGCTGGACCTCTCGGCGGCTTTCGATACCATCGACCATGGTATCCTTCTGGGCCGATTGGCCGAGTTGGGAGTTGGAGGCACTGTTTTGCGGTGGTTCCGCTCCTACTTGGAAGGTCGGTCCCAGATGGTGGTGCTGGGGGATGCCTGTTCGACACCCTGGCCATTGAGGTGCGGGGTGCCGCAGGGCTCAATTCTGTCCCCCATGCTATTTAATATCTACATGAAACCGCTGGGAGAGGTCATCCGGGGGTTTGGAGTGGGGTGTCATCAATATGCTGATGACACCCAGCTTTATCTCTCCTTTCCTCCATACTCCAGGGTGGCGGTTGAGGGCCTGGAGCGCTGTCTGGAAGCAGTGAGGATCTGGATGGGGGCTAACAAGCTGAAATTAAATCCGGATAAGACAGAGGCTCTCCTGGTTCGGAAATCCTCGATGCAGGTGCTGGATTATCAGCTTGCTCTGAATGGGGTTGCACTCCCTCTGAAGGAGCAGGTCCGCAGCTTGGGGGTCCACCTGGACTCGCAGCTGCTCCTGGATTCCCAGGTGGCGGCTGTGGCTAGGGGGGCCTTTGCTCAGCTTCGGCTGGTGCGCCAGCTGCGTCCGTACTTGGATCGTGCAGACCTGGCCACGGTGATCCATGCTACGGTGACATCGAGGTTAGATTATTGTAACGCGCTTTATGTGGGGCTGCCCCTGAAGACGGTTCGGAAACTGCAATTAGTGCAGAATGCGGCGGCCCGTGTGGTCACTGGAGCTAGGCGGTTTGACTCTGTCAGCCCGCTTCTCCGGGGGCTACATTGGCTGCCCATTCGTTTCCGGGCCCAATTCAAGGTGCTGGTTTTGACCTTTAAAGCCCTATACTGCTCTGGGCCAGGTTATCTTAGAGATCGCCTACTCCCATACAATCCGGCTCGTCCTCTCAGGTCATCAGAGAAGGCCTTTTTACAAGTGCCGCCGCCTAAGGAGGTACGTGGGGCGGCGGCAAGAAATAGGGCCTTCTCAGTAGTGGCACCAACGTTGTGGAACTCCCTTCCCCTTGACTTGAGAATGGCTCCCTCTCTTGAGTCCTTTCGGCGAGGCCTGAAGACCTTGTTGTTTAACCAAGCCTTCTGACGTTATGGCCTTTTAAACATCTTTTATATATCTTTTAGTTGCTTTTTTACAGGCCCGATTCCTCTAAGAACTGCTGTTTTATGCTCTTTTATTCTGACTCTTCTGACTACTGTTTTTATGGGTTCTGCTAATGTGTTTTTTAATATGTTTTTATCTGTGAAATTATGTTTTAATTTGTTTTATATGTTGTTAGCCGCCCTGGGTCCCTTTTTGGGAGAAGGGCGGGATAAAAATAAAGTTTTATTATTATTATTATTATTATTATTATTATTATTTAATTATTTTATTTTAATTTAATTATTTATAATTATGTATTTTAATTTGCTTGATGATGTCACTTCTGGCCATGACATCACTTCCAATGAGTCCTGGACAGATTGTCATTCTAAAAAGTGGGTCCCAGTGCTAAAAGTTTGAGAACTGCTGCAATAAGGTGTTAGTAAGTTGACATGGGGGTTTGTGTGTGACTCTACAAGTTTTCAAAATCACTAAAATCAGAATTTGGAGGAATAAGACCATCGTGTTATATATCAATCAATGCGTACTTTCATGCAGAATGCAATGAAACAAACCACATTGAAATATCTGTGTTCTAACAAAAGGTACAGCCAAAAAACCAGTGGGGGCGGGACGATGGCACATCACCACGCCCACCACCTGGGGCGTTGCCCCGCCCACTGCATGGGGTGACGTGCAGGCCTCCCACACCGGGTGACGCGAATCCTAGTGATGCCACTGAGTTCTACCATACGTACAAGCTTCATTTGATGGATAACTGTGCCAGTGTTTCCTGTTCTGGTGATGTGCCTGCAAGTGAAAACTGCCGAAAAAGCAGTTACCCAAATCTTCTTTGAGTTTGCTATTCAGTGAATGTTTTCACCCTCAAACCGAGGAGTTGCCAAAGACTGTATTATCTAGGCATTTTCATATGTGTCTGCAAATTTAATGTTGTACTCTTGTTATTAATAAACCCTTTCATTCTGTGATAATTTAATAACTGTCCAGAAAGCTGTAGTTCCACCATGACATCTTATTTCATGTGAAATTCCCAATCTGTAAAGACTGAAGAGCAACATCCTGAAGGCTATGCATGTGGGCATGTGGGTTTGGAAGTCAGTTCCCCCACTTTCAGTGGGGCTTGTTTCAGACTACAAGTGTAGCTAGGTTGGTTGCCCAATGGCCTACAACAACCCTGCATTATATCCTGTACTTCACTGCAAGAAGTCAAATTTTATTAATTTTTTTTAATAAAAAATTATTGTGCCCACCGTAAATGTTCCCAACCTCTAAAAAGTAGTCCTTCAGCAAGCTTTGATGAGGCCAGTAACATAGCTAGAGAGGGTGCAAAGCACTAAGTTTTACAGGCACCTGAATGCACTGTGCAAGCAGCCCCCCCCCTTTCCCTCAGAGCCATTCCATTCCATTCCTCAGAGCAAAATGGAGATGTACAGAATGGCTCAGAAGGAAAGGGGGAGGAGCCACTTGCACTGCCTGTTCAGGTGCCTGCAAAACTTAGTGCTTTGCACCCACTCTAGCTATGGCACTGGATGAGGCGGCTGCATGAAGCCTTATCAGGAAGAATGATTCTGAGTCCACCTCCACTTTGCACACTGTGGAATGCGTGGATTCTGTTTGTGCTGGATCCAGCGCTGCAAGTCTTGTTCTCATTCTGGTCACATTCCTGCTTTGGGACCACACACTACTGTGGAGATCTGCCTGCAGTGGCAAAGGGCCAACACAAATAAGCATAAATCAAGAGAACCACATGGTTCCGTTTCAATGCTGCTTGCTGTTCATGCTTCAGCAGCACAGCCTCTGCTAGATCAGGTGCTTTATTGCACCCTGCATCACACTGCAGCCAGGATGGCAGGGGAATGCCATACAAAATACATCTAACCATGTTTTGCTTTGTTTTTTGCTTGAAAAGAAATGAAAACTGGAGCCCAGGCTTCACCTGCTTTCTTCCTCTATCCCAGGGGTGCCCAAACCCTGGCCCTGGGGCCACATGCAGCCCTTGAGGCCTCTCAATGTGGCCCTCAGAGAACCCCCAGTCTCCAATGAGCATCCGGCCCTCCAGAGATTTGTTGGAGCCCGCACTGGCCCAACGCAACTGCTCTCACTGTGAGGGCCACTGTTTGACCTCTTGTGTGAGCTGTGGGATGAGTGCTCCCTCCACTGCTTGCTGTTTCATGTCTGTGATGCAGTAGCGGCAGCAAAGGAAAGGCCAGCCTTGCTTTGTGCAAGACCTTCTGTAGGCCTTGAGCTATTGCAAGACTTTCATTCATTCATATAACTTCATCTTTAATATACTCATTTATGTAAACTTATGTACATTTATTCAAATTTTAAATGTAAATTAATTCTTCCCCCCCCCCCCGGCCCCTGACACAGTGCCAGAGAGCTGATGTGGCCCTCCTGCCAAAAACTTTGGACACCCCCGCAGTCTATCCAACCCCTGATCTATATGAAAATAGACCCTTCTGAAAGGTAACCAGAACCTTTCAGGGAAGAGAACCTAGAAGAAGGCAGGCTGGCAGAGAGGAGTGATGCCAAGTGGTTAGTGTGCATATTTCCTTGTTACGCCCTGCTTTCCCTTTATTAGCACCTGAATGGGAGAAAACCCTTGGTAGGTTTTAATATCCTGCGGCCATTCCAGGCTACAGAGACCAGGTGGGGGGCTGTTGGCAAGCTTGTGGTTTCTAACCTGACTACAGATACTTAAATCTGGTACCACATCATTAACTGATCCCTGTCTTTCAAAGCTGGGTCAGGTTGAAACCTGGTGGCATAGCTGGAGGGGGGCGGAGCACTCAGCCTGGGGGGGAGATGGGCGAGCGGCCCCTCCCTTCGGAGCCATTCCTGGCGGGGGGGGCAAAACGGAGCCATACGGCTCCGTTTCCCCCCCCAGGAATGGCTCTGAAGGGAGGGGCCGCTCGCCCACCTCCCCTCCAGGCTGAGTGCTTCACCCCCCCTCAAGTTACGCCACCGCTGAAACCTGTACCTTTAAGCCGGAAGTAGGACTGCTCAGATCACTTTCTGGAATTGGTTTCATTCAATTCTATAGGAGTCTGTATTATATTGCATAATTCCAAACTGTACTTGATTGTCATTTTTCTAGTTACACATTATTTTTCTGTCCTTATGGATGCCTGCAAGTCCCCTAACTTACTCCCCCCTCCCAACAGTCCTACATATCTTGCCATATTGTCAAGCCTTGCAGAAAGGTCTTCAGGTGCAGATATTTTAGAACAATTCTAGGTGCCTTTTTCTTTTAGGGTAATGCTAATTAAATGTTGAGCTGCAGTCATAAATGCTTCACTGCAATGCAAATATATGCCACCTGCTCACCAACTCTGCATGTTTGATTTTTTTTTTTTCCAATTTTCTACGGGAGATTAATTTTAAAGTTCTCTAGGGATATCACCACATGACTGCCAACTGCAGCAGTTCTTAACATATTATTTTCTAACTCTTGTCCCTGATCAGCATTTTACATGATGAATGTTCATATGTGCTTCATCCTGCACAACTTGTAATAACCCAGCAAGTCAAACACAGGAAAAAAAAATCAAAGGGTATCTAAGACATGTTTGTGCTTCAGAGACATATTATCAAGTAGCAATTATACTTTTGTGCTACAATCCAGTGCTGCTGCTCTTCCTGATACCACAAACATCTGCCACCTCACGTGGACTGCCTCACCAGGGATGGGAAAACCCAGTGAGGCATGACTCGAGTTCAATCAGAAGTCATCGCCCGCCTGCGACTTGAAAATGAGTCATAATGGGGGCACTTTGAGTCACTGAGTTGCCCTTCTGCAACTTGATAGGACTCAAGTTGAATTGCTCCACTACCTTTAAAAAGCCTGCTGTGGCTCCGTGGAGGAAAATGGGGCTGCACTGGGCAGTATGTGTGTCTTGGCGTTCCCTTTCAACTCTTCCCCAATGTCCCCCCCCTCCATCCCACCTGTCAGGTAGCAGTGCAGAACGCCCTCATCCTTTCCCTTCCCCTGTGCCGCGACCCCAGCCCAGCCACAACGAAACCCACCCACCCCTTACTGGGTATTGCAGGGAGGGAGAGAGAGAGAACGCATCCCAGCTCAGCAATCTATACAATGCATTATATTTGTATTTACAAGAGCATATGGATTGGGAAAGTTGACTGGGAGAACTAAGGCTGCTGCCTGCCTGGATGAACACTCTGCTGGTTGAGTGTGGGAGAGAACTTCTTAGAAGAGGTGCAAAACATGGAATGGGGATGCGAGCTGTGGGGTAGCTGTCTTTCTATGCTCTGAGAACAGCCTGCCCCCCACTTGTCCCTCCTGCTGCCCCTCCTTGAAAATCCCACTTGTCCCTATGGAGAAGAACAGCTGCTCTTATCCCCCTCGCCTCCTCTCTGTCCTGGAGAGGCGTCCTTCAGCAAATGGATGCAGTGGAGAACCAGCAGACCAACAAAAAAAAGTTAATCCCTTCACTCCACTTCCCCAGCTCATCTCTGAACATAGTGTACCGTGCTAGCTGCTGGTGATGGAGCTCACGCATGCAAAAAAAACGGTTTCTTGGATGAACACAAGAGGTTTTTCATGGGGGGAGCAGTGCAATCCATGTCCATTGATGTGCAACTCAAGTCGGAGAGGAACGTGAGTTGCAAGTCAGGGGCCCCTGACTTGAGTGTTTTTTCAAGTCTTCTACACATGCGACTCACAAGTTCACAAGTCAACAAAAAACGTGCATTTTTGTGACTCAAGTCCAAGTGACCTGACTCAAGTTTCCAACCCTGTGCCTTACCCTTTCTAATGGTACATTGTGCCCCATAAGGTGCCTGACAGTTCCCTGTTTATTGTTCAATTCAGGGAGCAAAACCAGGTCAATCAAACCTCTGGCGGGAAACCATTCCAGGGTTGTGTGGTCATTGAAGGTAGGTGAGGCTGAGCCTCACCTGAGCCCTCAGATCACACAGACCTGAGCTCCCTGATGTGACCAGGAGATGTTCTCTGGTTGTATCCAGGAACCTTTCTGAGGCCCGCAGAGGCTGTGCGGTTAGAGGGCTGGAGGGTTACATTTAGCTTAAGACCGGTTTGTGACTTTCTAAGCTAACTTGTCAGTTGCTAGCATTTCTAAAGACTAAAACTGGGAGTTGATTTTTTTTTTTTACATTAATGTAACCCCTAAACTGGTTCTGTCACTAAGCCCCAAATCCTCACCAACTTTCCAGCACTGGCATAGCTATGCCAATGGGGCTTGTGCTGCATCCTGCAGTTGGGTGGCACTCACGGAGTCCTCCTCAAAGTAAGGGAATGTTTGTTCCCTTACCTTGGAGCTGCATTGCCCTTATGTCAGTGCTGGAAATTGGGTTAGGATTGTGCCCTAAAATATATGTCTTACTTCGATTTTAAAGAGTTCTGCTGAATCAGACCCAAACTTAATCAAATCCAGCTTCTTGTTTCCCTGCAATACTTATTTATTGATTTATACTTTGCCATTCCAGAAGCTCAAGGCTGCTTATGTTACTCAATAAGATACAAAATATAAGGTAATATACAAATCTCAAAAAATTTAAAATGTTAAAATCCAAAACATAAAAGCCAGCACAGCAAATAGCAGCAATTCTAAAAAGCCACAGGTAGTGGTAGGTAAAAAGGCAATACACAACAGCTACAACTGCTAAGGGCCCAATCCTATCCAATTTTCCAGCAGCGGTGCAGCCATGCCAATGGGATGTGCACTGCATCCGGTGGTGGTGGGGAAGTCATGGAAGCCTCCTCAAGGTTTGAGAACATTTGTACCCTTACCTCAGGGCTGCATTGCGGCTGCACTAGTGCTGGAAAGTTGTATAGAATTGAGCCCTAAGGCAGCCAGAAACATAAATACACAATAAAAGCAACAGACCAGATAAAAACAGCCTGAAATATCCCACCCTTACCCAATCCCAAAAGCTAATTTAAATTGAAATGTTTTAGACCTTACTGGAAACTCTCTACTGAAGGGGAAGATTTTAGATTTTCTGGTAGTGAATTATATCACAGTGGTGCCACAACTGAAAAGGCCCTGCTCCTTGCTGCCACACCCTTGTCTTCTCCCTGCTGTGAAACTCAACAGGGCCCTTTCCAATGACCTAAGTACAGTGATTCCCAAACCTTTTCAAATGGCAGCTCCCTTGACCTACCTGGCTGCGGCTCCCCATCAGGGCTACAATCCTACACATTGTATAGGGTAGTGTTTTCATGAGAATTCCGCAGTTCCTCTGGGTGGTTTCCATAGCTCCTGAGGGGGCCATGGCTCACAGTTTGGGAACCACTGACCTAAGAGAATGGGCAGGATTATACGTGATACACAATTTGGGAAATGTGGCACAACACAGCCAATGACACAGGGGGGCACAAGTGTGACCCAGACACAACTTCTGAATCATCTACCATTTCAGTCTGCAGTGTTAGTGGGTCTGTGACCCACAGTTTGGGAACCTGCTTATAGTACTTATGTGCTATGAAACAAACACTTCCTTTTATCTTTCCTGGACATTCAGATTCCACTGGAGGACCCAGGATTGTAGCTTTATTCCTTTTTGCTGGCAATGCTTAAAAACTCTTCTTCTACTATCTCAGAAGTTTAAAGAGTGCTGTTAGAGACCTTTCCTTGGCACTTATCCATCAAAAATGTCAGTCTCCTGAAAGCTGTTTTTTCTAGAAACCCCCTTTTCATCTCTGCACCAGAGAGGCTTGTCTCTTATTGGTCGCGCCTGACATAAAGCTCCAGGTGGCAATCATCAAGCAAATTAACAATACAGAAGGGATCTTCTTAGAGAAGATATATAATAGGATATCACTTAACAAGGTTGATTTACTAGATTTGTTCTAATCCCAAAGAGGTCTTGCATCACTGAAACACTCAGGACATGTGGAAAATGCTTTGGCCTAGCTGTAAATTCAAGCAGAGCAATGAATTATTCACTACAGCTAAAGATCATTTCATTATTCCAGAAAGCAGCCCAGTACAAAAAAAAAAATCCTCTTCAAGTGCAGAGAACCATGAAATAAATGTCGCAATGGAGATGAATCATGTGTGGCTTGAACTATAAACCTGTACCCACTGAAACATGTAGCATTTTCTGCTACAATTGGATACTCACTAGAGTTGGTATGTGTTGGAAAAAAAAATATAACCAAATTAACAGCCCCTGGGAGACAAATGGAACACCCCTGAAACACGCGTTACTTGCTGAGCACCACAGCAGTGGCAGAGCTTCAGGGAGTGCAAAGCACTAAGTTTTGCAGATGACTGAATGCACCATGCAAGCAGACCCTCCCCCTTCCCTTTGGAGTCATTCCAGGCGGTGGTGGAATGCCCAGAATGGCTCTGATGGGGAGGGGCCGCTTGCATTACACATTCAGGCACCTGCAAAACTTAGTGCTTTGCATCCCCTCTAGCTATGCCACTGCACCACAGTCGCACCAATAGTGCATTTCTCTCCCCATCCCTGCAAGGTGAATGGCTCTGCTGTGTTTCTAACGGTTATCCACAGATACGAGTGGTGTCTGAAGCATGTCTCCAAGTGGTTTGTTTAAAAAGGACTTGAGATTTTCATGCAGAGGATTATCTACATGCAGAAGGTTATCCTGGTGGTCTCCAATTCAGTGATCTAAAATAGCACTTTTAGGAACAACAGATCCCTGAATGATTACCAGTAAAAAGAAAACAATCTAGAATCTGTGTGCTCTAATTGCACCCAGACAGTTCTACAAGTAGTAGGCCTGGATGTGAGGTTGTCAACTGACTTCCCCAAAACTTGCCTGGCCACCCCATTCCAGAGTGCTCAGCAAAAATCTGAGCATTTCACCACGTGATTTCATGGGCACATGAGTGAATCACCACATGATTGTCCCACATGATTTCAACGCAGTGGGACAATAACGTGTTGTATACCTTTCCCAGGAAGGGGAAGGCACTCAGGGGGCTCACACAGAGTGTTATTTTAGGAGTGCTAGAAATTTTGATTCATGTCAGGTTGAGACCATGGCTGCTTGAGGTCACCTAGCAAAGGCTTCTGGCCGAGTGAAGATTTGGACCCAGGTGTCCCTGGCTCAGGTCTGAGAGCCTCTTGACTCTTTATTGCATTTATATCCTCTCCTCCTTCCACAAACTTGGTCCTCTTCCCGTTTTATCCAACCTTATCCAGCCTCCCTAATGAGAAACAGTGTCTGGTCCAAAGTTGTAAGCTAAATGGCCAAGCAGGGATTTAGAAGCTGGGCCTTCCCAATCCTAGTCTGACATGCTAACCTCAATGAAAGTCCATCAGTCCCTAAGAGCATGGGAACTGAGTCAGGTGACTCGAGTCAGAGTCACAAAAACGTGTTTTTTGCTGATTCATGTACACTTGAGCAACCTGCGTCAATGACTCTGGCACTGACTTGAGTCTGAGGCCACTGTCTCAGAAATTGAGTCCCCACACATGCAGACTCAAGTCTGCCTGTGTCTGGGTGTGCTTGCTCGCTTTTTTGCGGTGTGAAAGACCTTGTGGGGCCATCATTCAGACTGGGCAAGCAGCAGGGAAGTTCCAGCCAGGAGGCAGGGAAGAGTTAATGTTTTGCTATTGCATTGAGCAAGAGGGGGGCAGATGGGAGCAGCCTCTCTTGTCCATCTCTGAAGGAACCAATGATATTGGATGAAGGATGGGCAGTCTGATTTTTTTTCTGTGGATGACGGAGGGCAGAAAGAGGAGCCCAAGGGTGTTTTTGCCTTAGAATTGGTTGGAGAAGCCCGGGGGGGGGGGGGAAAGGAGGTGGCAAAGCCAGATGGGAGGCCGTTTATAGCCATCATGCTTTCCAACTGCATGGCTCCTGTGGGTTCCATTGTTACTTGGGAGGAGGAAGCCTCATTGAATGACTGGCGCAACTGGGACTACTTCTGAGTAGAGCTGCAAAGGATTGGGTCATACTGCTAAGCCTCCCAGCTGCTGCACATGACCCTCCTCCCTTTTGTCACTTCTGTCCCCACTCTTACACAGTCTGTCCCACCCCCTCCTGCCTTGTTTACAGATGGGATGGGGACAGCAGGGGAGTATTAAAGGAGACCTTTGACACCCACACACCCCGAGCAGCAGCTCTATTTTTTTTCGTGAAGCTGCGGCTGGCTTTTTAAACGGAAAGACTTGTAACTCAAATCTTTTCGAGTCGCCAAAATGCTCTGGGTGACTCGAAAACACTCTGGGAAAGTCTGTCATTTTTGAGTTGACTCTCAGGGGCGGAGACTCATCTCAAGTGACTTGCCCATTGGACTTGCCCATCCATCCCTGGTCCCCAATACCCAACAAGTCTAGTAAAGAAAGTTTAAGTCTTGGTCAAACTGGTAAGAACATAAGAACATAAGAACATAAGAACAGCCCCACTGGATCAGGCCATAGGCCCATCTAGTCCAGCTTCCTGTATCTCACAGCGGCCCACCAAATGCCCCAGGGAGCACACCAGATAACAAGAGACCTCATCCTGGTGCTCTCCCCTACATCTGGCATTCTGACTTAACCCATTCCTAAAATCAGGAGGTTGCGCATACACATCATGGCTTGTACCCCATAATGGATTTTTCCTCCAGAAACTTGTCCAATCCCCTTTTAAAGGCGTCTAGGCTAGACGCCAGCACCACATCCTGTGGCAAGGAGTTCCACAGACTGACCACGCGCTGAGTAAAGAAATATTTTCCTTTGTCTGTCCTAACCCGCCCAACACTCAATTTTAGTGGATGTCCCCTGGTTCTGGTATTATGTGAGAGTGTAAAGAGCATCTCCCTATCCACTCTGTCCATCCCCTGCATAATTTTGTATGTCTCAATCATGTCCCCCCTCAAGCGTCTCTTTTCTAGGCTGAAGAGGCCCAAACGCCGTAGCCTTTCCTCATAAGGAAGGTGCCCCAGCCCCGTAATCATCTTAGTCGCTCTCTTTTGCACCTTTTCCATTTCCACTATGTCTTTTTTGAGATGGGGCGACCAGAACTGGACACAATACTCCAGGTGTGGCCTTACCATCGATTTGTACAACGGCATTATAATACTAACCGTTTTGTTCTCAATACCGTTCCTAATGATCCCAAGCATAGAATTGGGCTTCTTCACTGCCGCCGCACATTGGGTCGACACCTTCATCGACCTGTCCACCACCACCCCAAGATCTTTCTCCTGATCTGTCACAGACAGCTCAGAACCCATCAGCCTATATCTAAAGTTTTGATTTTTTGCCCCAATGTGCATGACTTTACACTTACTGACATTGAAGCGCATCTGCCATTTTGCTGCCCATTCTGCCAGTCTGGAGAGATCCTTCTGGAGTTCCTCACAATCACTTCTGGTCTTTACCACTCGGAAAAGTTTGGTGTCGTCTGCAAACTTAGCCACTTCACTGCTCAACCCTGTCTCCAGGTCATTTATGAAGAGGTTGAAAAGCACCGGTCCCAGGACAGATCCTTGGGGCACACCGCTTTTCACCTCTCTCCACTGTGAAAATTGCCCATTGACACCCACTCTCTGCTTCCTGGCCTCCAACCAGTTCTCAATCCACGAGAGGACCTGTCCTCTAATTCCCTGACTGTGGAGTTTTTTCAGTAGCCTTTGGTGAGGGACCGTGTCAAACGCCTTCTGAAAGTCCAGATATATAATGTCCACGGGTTCTCCCGCATCCACATGCCTGTTGACCTTTTCAAAGAATTCTATAAGGTTTGTGAGGCAAGACTTACCCTTACAGAAACTGGTCTTCCACAGTTTCTGATTGCCACCCCCAGTATACCTCCATCTGCTTGGTATGATCAGATCTTATTTTAATGGGCCTTGGTGTCTTTCCAGCAAAGAAAAGACATCTCTCTTTTAACTGGTTCCCTTACTTCAGCCTCCCTATTAAACTTGTGCTCCCTTCGCTTCTCCTCCAGTACTTACTAATAACTCTATAGCACTAGGAGTGCCTGAAAACTAAAGTGGTTTGCAATTTTTCTGCTGCCACCCCCAAGCTCGTGATACTGATAATTAGGCCTACAGCTGGCAGGCAGCTTGAAAGCACAGTCACTTTTGATGAAGAGCTCCTTCAAGTACAGGCCTTTTTCAAGAGAGATTGCAAAGGACGGCCTCCAGTCTGAATGAGCTACTGAAGACTGGATTTTTTACTTTCTGTAAATCGAACAAAATCCAGCCTGGAAATGCTGGAAGACAGTAGCACAAAATGTGTTCCTCCCCCCAACATGATAGTTACATGGAGAATGGAGTTTGTTGCAGAAAGTTAATGTGAAACATTAAAGAAAACGAATCAAATATACTACATAGTTTAGGTTTCATAGGATCCTGATATTCAAACTCTTAATTTAGGGAGTAAACCCCATTGATTACAGCAGGATTTCCTTGTGAATAACATAGGGCTGTCCTGTAAATTAGTGAAATGATCTGTTATCTTTAAAAAAAGAATTCTGAAGTTGAAGACTATGAAAATCTTCCCCTAGTATGCCTGGTGTGGACAGACAGGGTACTGATGGCAACCAAAAAAAGCATTGTGACTATGCTCAGAATCCCCCTTCTTAATCTGTGGAACTCCTTGCCACAGGATGTGTGATGGCATCTGGCCTAGATGCTTTTAAAAGGGAATTGGACAGATTTCTGGAAGACAACCACCACAGGTGACGTGATGGGTGTGTGCAATCACCTGCTTTTAGAAGTAGGTTACTTCAGAATGCCAGATGCAAGGGAGTGGCACAAGGATGCAGGTCTCTTGTTGTCTTGTGTGCTCTCTGAGGTATCCAGTGGGCCACTGTGAGGCACAGGAAGCTGGACTAGATGGGTCTTTGGTCTGATCCAAAGGCCCATCTTATGTTCGTATGTTGGTAGAACATAAGTACTGCCTTATTTGATTGGACAATGGATCCACCTGGCCTTGCATTCACTCTCCAAAACTGGAAAGTTAAATGCCAAAAGAGCCTGCTTGATCCCATGCAGGGCCAGCTTTCACCCCACTGCAATTGTTCCTTAGGATGCTTATTACCTATGGTAATAGTGAATCATAAGCAAGCACACTGTAGCACAAGAATGTGTTTCCGTGGTAACAGCTAGCATTTCCAGCTGAAATTTCTGCAAAGCAACCTAGCCCAACAAATCAGCATGATCTAGAAAGTACCATTCAGATTGTCATTTGAGCATGAAAAGTGCTGTACTGCTTTTCTCCTCTCGTCATCCAAGTACTGGCATGGAAGCTCAATCATGAGGCAGAGTTGCCCACTTGTGGCCAGTAGGAAAGATACTGTGACTTATAACTGAGAGAATACTTTTTGTTTGCAAAGTCTATTACAGTCTTCTCCCTCCACAGATGTACTATGGACTTGTCCACAAAGCAAGGGCCTCTCAAAGTACCAAACTCTGCCACCTCATATGTTGTCCTCCCAACATGCACTGAATGTGGGAAGAGACAAATGGATAGCTAGCCACACCCCCTACGTTGGCATGCTTCCCATGTATGAGGGGTGGCTCATACAGGACTGCAATGGCAGTCCTTGTCCCAGTGCTTCCCAGGCCAAAATCACAACCTGCTGCCCCTTCCCCGGCCAGGCTGCAGCCCTCCTTACCGGTCCTGCCTGCTGCCTCCCATCCAGGGGCCTGGCGGGAGGGTCAGAGAAGCTGCATGCAGCCTCCTCGATTCTCCGAAGGCCTCAAAAGGCCCTCAGCGGACCAGAAAATGTCACTTACAGTTTCATGAGAAACCAGAAGTGACATTATTATGCCCTTAGAAGGCCTTCTGAGGACATAATGTCACTTCCAGTTTCTCCGTGAAACCAGAAGTGATTTTTTGGCCCTCTGAAGGCAAGGCAGCAGGTGGGTCTGGTGCAGGGAGTGGCATGGCTGGGGTGTACTGCCACTCCCCCAGATATGCCATCCACTGTCAACTGACCTGCTGGAACCTCCCAGGTACGCCCTGGCAGGACTGAAACAGCTGCTTTGAGCAGTGGGCTGCAGGAGATGGCATTAAGGGCTGTTTATCTCTGCATTCCTTTTTATTACATGTTCTGTTTGTTTAAAGTCAGGTCCTTTAATAGAAAGGCTTATAATTAGAATATGCTGTGTCTAATTTGTCCATCTTCAAAGACTTTGTCTTGGCAGGAATTGAGGGGTGTTGAATTGAACTGGAACCTAGCTTCATCAGAAGCATTGAACAGAAACAGGATTACATAACAACTCTTACCAGAATAATCTCTGCTCTTACCTTAATGTGTTTCCTTAGGTTATTCCTCCCCTAGACCCATAATCAGGACTTCCCACTGTCCTTCGAAGGATGCTACAGAGCATCTGCACCTTAGACAAAGTTTCAGAGATGGTTAAGGAGAAAGGTAATTTGCCCCATCTTGTGATTCTTTAGATGTTTACAGTCTCAGAAAAAGAATTGCTCCCTGCTTCCCATAAGAAGAGCTCTGCTCAATCAGGCCAAAGTCTCATCTAGTCCAGTTTCCTGTATCTCACAGCAGCCCACCAAATGCCTCAGGGAGTACGCAAGGCCACAAGAGATCTGCATCCTGATGCATCTGGCATTCTGAGGTAGACTACTTCTAAAATCAGGAGGTCGTACATACCCATCATGGCTTGTAGCCCATGATGGACTTTTCCTCCAGAAATTTGTCCAATCCCCTTTTAAAGGCATCCAGGCCAGATGCCATCCACCACATCCTGTGGCAAGGAGTTCCACAGACTAATTCATGTTGTTGTTGTTGGCAACCTTCAGTCTTGAAAGACTATGGTATCGCGCTCTGAAAGGTGGTTCTGGAACAGCGTCTAGTGTGGCTGAAAAGGCCAATTCGGGAGTGACAATCCCTTCCACACCGGGAGCAAATACAGTCTGTCCCTGGTCTGTCTCCCTGGCTATGGGCCTTCCTTCTTTGGCTCTTAGCCTCAGACTGCTGGCCAAGTATCCCTTCAAACTGGGAAAGGCCATGCTGCACAGCCTGCCTCCAAGCGGGCCGCTCAGAGGCCAGGGTTTCCCACTTGTTGAGGTCCATTCCTAAGGCTTTCAGATCCCTCTTGCAGATGTCCTTGTATCGCAGCTGTGGTCTACCTGTAGGGCACTTTCCTTGCACGAGTTCTCATGCTGGGTAAAGAAATTACCCTCAGATGCCTTTTTTCCCCCATCATAAAAGGAGATCAGTTTAAAAGGGCCCATTGAAAAAAAGAAGTTTGCAGGGTGGTGTGCAAGGCTCATTCCTTTCTTTTGTTCTCACCACAACCCTGTGAGGTAGGTTAAGCTGAGAGATAGTGACTGGCCCAAGGTTATTCTGTGGCTGAGCAGGGATTTGAACCTGGATCCTCCAACTCTAAGTCAGACCCCAGAACCACACCATCCTGGCAGAAGTCTCGTGTGAACCCTCTTCTTAATCAGTGGTCCGTCCCTCTTCTCCCGTTACTGGTACCCTTTTATTTTTTCCTTTTTTGATGTTTAAAATTCCTCTCTTTGCACCAACTTAACCACATTCAAACCCCCCCCCCCCAAAGTACCTCCATGGTATATTTCTTCGGAAGTACAGTAAAACCTGCAATACTGAATCATGGCTATCAGAATCCCATCTCACAGAGCAAAGTCAAAATGATCTGAAGGAAGAGTGCAGGCCTGGCACGGCGCTGTCTGAATCCAAACTGAGATGCAGAACGTTGCTCAAGCCTTATTATAGAACATGTCTTATCTCTCATAAAAACTAGTAATTATAGATGATTAAGGGCCCAACCCTATCATATTTTCCAGTGCCAGTGCAGCCTTGCCAATGGGGCATGCACTGCATCCTGTGATGGGGAGGCAGCCACAGAGACCTCCTTAAAGTATGGGAACATTTGTTCCCTTACCTTGGGACGGCATTGCAGCTACACCAGTGCTGAAAAAGTGGATTGATTGGGCCCTAAGACAGTTCTTTGTATTGTCTTGTATTTATATTGGACAAATAAGCTTGCAGTTAGCATTTATACATACACACAGGCCATCAAAGTTAAATATATTTAACAAATTGAGCTTGAGCCTAAGGCTAAACTAATCATTTCTTTAATTATGTCATTGGTCTTGATGTACTTGATTTTGTTTCCATAAAACAAGCATGTGGGGGGGGGGGGTGTGGATCTGAATTTGAACCATAGGGAGGTAGGGGCTTTAACCTTTCACCATGGTCCTGATCTCTGTCAGGCCTCTCCATGCATTGGTGTGGGGGGGGGGCCTCTTTGCTCAGAGCTAAGGAAAGCTTTTTCCTTCAGAAGTTGATCAGGGTCAGCAGCAGGGTAGGAAGGTAAGACTGATGCCCCCTTAACCCCTGCCATGACTCTAATGCAGATTGACCCTCCCAGCATGCTTTTTAGGTTGACCCTCCCAGCATGCTTTTTAACAGGAAAAGAGAGCAAGCAGAGCAGGGCCAGTTATGTGATTAAAGATGCATCAAGTTTAGCACTAATTCTCTTCTTTTGGAAGTCAAATGGCCTGACCAGAGTTGGACCCCAGCACTTGTTGCAGTTACTGATATGTTACTGGGCTCAGTGAAGCCACTGGAAGCTTCCGTCAGTGGAATGCACTGTGCCAAACAGGACGTTGTAGAGAATGTACTGTCTGTAGCAGCCATTGGGTGGGCAAAAACCCTCTGAATTCAGAGCTGCTGATTAAACAAGTGAAATAGCTTAGAAGGGCAGTACAACGCCTAGTGCCTTTGTCAGCAATTCTTGGGCAAGCTCCCCGGATACTCGCGAATGGATGCCAGGTCTCCCCAGAGGAATGTTGCCGCATCAGAGACTTTAATGTGATGGATAGGCATTGGAAGCCAGGTGTTTGGTTTTGTTTTTTAAAAATCAATCATTTTGTACCATTTGTGGGAACCAATAAAGAGACATTTTTTTTGTAAGGAAAACAGAACTGCTGCAGTAGGTACAATTGCACTTCAGTCTGCTTTTGGCCGGCTCCACCCGACTAGCCTTAGCAAAGGTCAGCAGAGGATGGATTGACTCATTTTGAGATCTTCATGAGTGCCTAGAGGGCTTTTCAAAACTGATCAGCTAACTAATTTTGGATGTACTGTATGTAGCTAAATTCTCCCTGCTGCACATTCACAAGAGGCTGTTGCAGCCTTCCAAGGACAATGGACACATTTTCAAAAATAAAGACTCCTACTGATTTAAAACTAGGGAGCTAGAGAACTGTACAGTATTCTGTACACCAAAGAGTTCTACAGCAATACTACTAGACATAACTGATAAATTAATACCATTTTGCATTGAAAGATGACATAGAATTACTAAAAATACACATACTAAAACAGTCATTCTGAATCTGAAGATTCAGATTCAGAATGACTGTTTCAGTATGTGTATTTTTAAGAGTATTAAGAGTATCTGAAGATTCAAATGATATTTTTTTTAATGCACTATTTTGAAAGGGAAAGAATAGATACCACTGTAACAAAGTAACACACAGCAGGAATCATAAACCAAAATCCAAATGGAATAGGAAGGTCTTTAGCCAGTGACAAAATTCAACCAAGGATGGCTTCAACCTCACCTCCTTCTGCTTTGTTACGGAGGGGGATTTTTTATATGTCACCAGCAGGCAGACATCCATTGGTGACACACCCCTCAAATACCCCTTCAGAAGATCTTAAGGGACCAACAGGTCTATGTGTGGGGACCTGGTCCTGCAGATACACTGGTTTCAAGTCAGTTAGGGCTTTAAAGACTAAAACAGGCACCTTGAATTGCACTCAGAAACACCCTGGCAGCAAGGCACAGGCCATAGCTCCTCCCTCTGGACTACCAGACATCAAGCTTGGTGTCTTTTTGGTGTTCTTGTTTAATAGCTCAATAGTTCCCAAACCTTTTAGTACCAGAACCTACTTTTTAAAATGATGCTCTATTGGAACCTACCTGGCTTAAAGAGGCTTTAAAAAGGGCAGGAGGTCTGGTCTAAAGGGTAGAGCCTCCGTCTGCCTGAAGATAACATCCACAAGGTCGCCAGTTCGAGGCCACCGGCACCGTGCGACCTCGGAGCAGCTGACAAGCTGAAGCCGAGCAATTCCATCTGCTCTGAGCGTGGGAGGATGGAGGCCAGAATGTGAAGCCAGATCAGAATGAAACACCTTGAATGTAGTCGTTCTTGAAAGAAAGAACCTTCTTTGAAATTGTAAAAATCCCTATTTAATAAGGGATTTAATAAAGCCTGCCTATGTAAACCGCCTTGAATAAAGTCTTGAATAAAGACCAAGAAAGGCAGTATATAAATACCTATTATTATTATTATTATTATTATTATAAAAAACCAATTTCACCTTAGCTGCTCAGGTTTATTTTTATCCTTTTTACTTTGGTGGGACGGCCACCATCTGGAGCATTTGTTGCTCTGCACGTTCATTGGATCAGGACCATACTGCTGGCCTTGCATTCCCCTTCACCTGGCCTTCAATAGGAGCTGAGGCATTTTTGCTGACTCTCAAGTAAACATGCACATTTTCAGTTTCGCTCTCCAACTAGAGCAGAACGCAGCTGCCCACGTGGTTGCTGGGACTCAATGGTTCAATTCAGGCCAGTACTTTGGAGGATACACTAGCTGCTGGTTTGTTTCTGGGCTGAATTCAAAGTGCTAGCTTTGACTTTTAAAGCCCTAAATGGTTAGGGACTAGGGTATTTGAGGGGCTGCCTTCGTCCATACAACCCTCCCCATCCTCTCAGGTCATCTGAGGGGGCCCTTCTGACTGTGCTGCCACCAGAAGGTGAGGGGGGTGGCAGCAAGAAATAGGGCCTTTTGGGTGGTGGCGCCCCATTTATGGAATTCTGTTCCCCTGGAATTAAGAACAGCTCCCTTGCTGGAGACTTTTCAGCAGGGCCTCAAGACCTGCTTAGT
The DNA here is from genome assembly GCF_035046505.1 of Tiliqua scincoides. Lineage (NCBI taxonomy): Eukaryota > Metazoa > Chordata > Lepidosauria > Squamata > Scincidae > Tiliqua > Tiliqua scincoides. Next base: position 18,886,821 of record NC_089821.1, read on the forward strand.
TATGAAAGCTTTTGATTAACACAGAGGGTAGGCACTTTTTAATTGTTGAGATCTTGGGTGTTTTAATTGCTTTTAGTGTTGTATTGTTTTTATTTGTTAGCTGCTTTGAGTCCCTCTTTGGTGTGGGAGAAAGGCAGGATAAAAATACTATAAATAAATATTCCTTAGCAGCGGGACTTTCTTTTCAAGTGTTTTTTTGGGCCTGAGTTCATCGAATTGGGACCATCCTGGTGGTGTTATGTTCCACTTAGCCTGCCCTTCAAAATGGACTGGTGCATGGTTGCCTACACATGCATTTCCATAGGGTTTGCCTTGTCAGCTATCAGCTTGTCAGTTTCATGATCCACCACCAATCAGGTTTTGACCCACTGCTGAGTCCCAACCCACAATTTGGGTAATACTGTAATAGCTGGTTTCAATGTTTATTTTATGGTTCTACTGGATTTTATTGTTTGGGGATAATTGCTGTTTTGGTGGTTTTGGAGAACAATAAAAACACTTCAACTTGCATGAAGTAAGACACCATCTGGACAGACATTTATAAGATGCTTATTTAATGTTATTACAGACAGACAAGTTAGATAATTGATCCCATAATCCCATCCAGCCATGATCCTCTGTTGGAGACTCCAGCTCCTCTTCCTACTGTGCACAGTACGTAACTTGTATTGGGTGAGTATCTACCATCTTATATGTTCTGGAGCTACAACTCCATTTTTTTCTGCCCAAAGAATCCCGGGTGCAAAGTTTGCACTCTCTGGATTTTGTCTTAATTTTTGCTGGCAGTAATGTCAACCTTGGAAATATCGGAACTCTTCATCCTTGTTCATCCATCAGCAAGTCTTTTTAATCTTCCCAAATACAATACATCTAATAATGGTGTTTTTAAAAAGGTGTTTACCCAGCAAGCTAGGTAACTGGAGCAAAGAGGCACTTTTCAGGTAGTGCTTCTCTGATATTTAGCAGGGGAAGAGTATCTGTCTCTATTCATGCCAGTACAATGTCTTTCCAGTGGTTGTTTGCTGGAGTTCCTCTGCATTTTTTTAAGACTGTGAGCAGGGAGCCTTAAAGAGCCCAATCCTATGCATGTCTACTCAGAAGTAAGCTGCATTATAGTCAATGGGGCTTACTCCCAGGTAAGTGTGGATAGGACTGTGGCCTTAGTTATTTGATTTGCTCAGTAATCCACTTTGTGAACTTTTACTGAAAAGTGATATATCAGTAATCTTAATAGTAATAATAACATTTTTCCAGATCCCTTCATTACGCTATTTCTTGTGCCTAGGATTGCTACCGAGAAGCCACATAAAATATAACCTAATATCAGGCACCACAAGACCCTCTTCTTTAATGGATTTTATCCATGTAGATCTCATGTTACAAGGTTGTTTATGAAGTCATTTGACTTTCCAAATCATTTTTGCCTGTTCTTTAAAACTTATTCTCTGCTATATAAGCTGTAAGTTTTGAAAAGGAACATTAATTTTGGCAATGTAAAATGTTTTAACCAAAGTAATTCTCCCCATGATAGTGTTAAACTGCATCATCTTTGTTTCTTTCCAATTCTCCCACCAAAGGCAAACGGGGCTTGTGATGTCTCACTGCTTGTATCATTACATTTTATTGTTTCTTTTTGTGCTGACCTGGGAGCTGATTTTGAAAGGCAGCTAACAAACATTTCTCAAGAGACCTTGGCAAAAGGTATAGTCTAGTAGCACATCAGTTCTGAGCAAGTGCCATTGAAATGAGCGGGAGCAGATCATGCATCACTTTCTCCTGGATTAGACATTGATCAGGATCCAAAGAATTGTGAAACTAGTTCTGAGAGCCCCAAGGAGTGTTAAACAAAGAAAGTTCTTGAATAGCCATCCCACCCATCAAAATCTACACTTCTTTGGAATCCAAGGGGAGATTCAAAAGCAGTTTGCAGTACATTCCAGGGCAGAGGTCTGTTGCAAAGATTTTTTTAACCATCTGCAATAGAATTTTTTTTTTAATATACTGAAAATTTCTAACAAAATAAATAAAAAATCATTTCGATGAGTGAGTATAAGTCTTTGATTACACCTAAGCAAGCACTTATTGGGATCCTGGCCATTATCTTTAAAGCCAACTACAGTTAAAACCCACCAAAGCAGTGGCGTAGCTAATGATCTTGTAACCCACTGCCAAACTCAAGATGTTGCCCCGGAAGTGATGTCACAACCAAAAGTGCATCACAACCGGACTTTTTAAGAAGTACTCCTCCCCCCAGTAGCTCACCACCCACTTGCTCTGCTCCCTCCCCCCAGTCAGTGGCATAGCTAAGGCATCTATCTGCTACCTAGGATCAAAGAAAATTTTGTAGCCCCTCCCCATGACAAAATCAAATCTAATTAAGTAAATAAAAAGTTATTGGTTCCATGCTGTATCATAACATCTGATTGGCACTCAGAACAATCAATCTCATAGGTCAGTTTGGAGTTAAGCAAATCCACTTTTTGTTCCCCAAGACAATTGTGTTTTCATTTTCTGGTTAATTGGCCATAGCTTTTGATAGAATACAGATATTCCAGTGCAGTTTGTTGCATTGCATTCTGCATTAAATTACCTTTCCAATGATATATAACATGATGGTATTATTCATACTTACCAAGTTTTTCACAATTTTGGTCACTAGAGTCAAGCTCTGCTTGCTGCTCCCCTAAAGCTTGATGCCCGGTGCAACTGCTACCCCCTGCACCCCCTTAGCTACGCCACTGCACCAAAGAGCTATTTCTCATCCAATCTGGAAAGGGCAGCTTGTGATCCAAGCAGAAATCCAATTGATACATTCTTTATTACATCTTCCCTTGATGACTGTCATCAATTCACCCAAGAACTAAAAGACCTATACTTGGTACTGGCAGGGAGGGATGGGAGTGGGAGGAGGACTCCTACATTTTTCAGTTACAGTTAACATTAATTTCACATGTGCCAATACATCACCTTTCTGACTAAGTCTTAAGTTCCCAAGGGAGAAAGCTGGAACAGTTGTGAAATCCCACCTTTGCAATGACCTCATCCCATCATGCAAACTCACCATCCTGCCATTTTGAACTGCTTTCAAACGGGATGTTAACACTGTTTATGGCATTTGTAGTATAGCTGCCATGGGTGAGGAACGGCAGGATGGCATTACTTATTTCTATCAATTCACCCATGTATGTGGCACTTCATACTGAGTGAAACAACAGGTTTCCTCCTTGAGGGGCTTGCAATCTCATCAAGCCACAAGACAAACAGAAGAAATGAAAAGTGGACATTAGGAAACACTGAGGAAGAATCTCCAGTTATTTACCACACACACTTTAAATGCATAATTTAAAACTGTATAAAATTTATACGTGTGTAATGATTATACAGGTTGAGTGTCATTCACAAGGGTTCCATTCCCCTGGATGGCAAAAATCGTATTAAAGCAAATCCATTTAAAAAACAATGTCCCTTTGCTAGGCAATTTAAAAACAGCCTTGCTGATCTTTGTGAGTCATTAGGCAGACAATCCATCAATCAGCCTCTCTCCAGGTGCTTAGAAAGGCTTCATTCCGAGCCAGCCACCCCTCAGGGGGAGGGGAGGAGTTGCTTGCCTTGGAGTGAAGCTGTTTTAAGTGCATGAAGAGAGAATATTGATGGACTGTCAGCCAGCTGCCCTCTCTTGCATTAAGAAAGAGATTGTTAAATGACTTTTTCCTTTAATTTAAAGGGCCCTTCTCATCAACTGAGATAAACCCTCAGGTAAAAGAATTCATGGATAATGAGGTTACACCTGTAGTCATTTTATTCCAAGAGCACTGTGTAAAGAGAAATAAAACATCAACTTGCCTTATTCTGAAAAGATGGGTGTCGCTTTGATGGCCCATAACTGGGTGGAAATGTAGCCTACAAATAGAAGTAAGAAATAGTACTATTGAAATCTCAGGTTATTTATTCACATGGTCTCACCAAATATAAGCTATGAATGACATTCACACCAGTATCCACCAGGATTCAGTTCTACAATACAATTCAAATTCAAGAGCCCACCTTTATAACTCCATTTTATTACATCAACTCCAGATGCAAGGGAGGACACCAGGATGCAGGTCTCTTATTATCTGGTGTGCTCCCTGGAGCATTTGGTGGGCCACTGCTAGATACAGGAAGCTGGACTAGATGGGCCTATGGCCTGATCCAGTGGGGCTCTTCTTATGTTCAGGGGTGCAAAATAAAGGAACAACTTTTCAAAACTCACCAAATACAACTGCATATATATTGTGCATGCAGCTGCTTCACAGATGCATTCAGGCCTGGCATTTGCACACTTTGAAAGTGCACTCTTATGCATATCTACTCAGAAGTAAGTCCCATTGAGTACAGAGGGATTTAAGTAAGTGTGTATAGAATTGCAGCCAGGCAGCCCAATCCTATCCCCAGAGTTGGAGCTGTGGTGCCAAAATGGCTACTGTTGCTACTGGAGCTGCCAGAGGTCTCCTTGGGGGAAGGAGACTTTCATCCCTTTCCCCTGGGGAAAGCCCCAAGCCCCGCAATTGGGCTTCTCAAGTCTGCACTGGCTATTTTGCTGGTGCAGACTTGAAAGGTTTCATGCCAGACTTTGCAGCCCAACATGGAGGAGAGGATACAGAGTAAGCAGGATTCCACCAGTCTTGCCCCCCTCCCAAGACAATTACTCCCCCATCCTACCTCCCCCCATCCCAGAATGCCTCCCCCCCCCCCCCACTCCAAGTGACCTTCCTACTCCAGGAGCTCTTCCCTTGCTCTGGACAGTGTCTGTCCAGCACTGGCACTCCCTGCATGGAAGGTGCTGTAAATGTGCTTTATAGCATGTTTACGACACCCAGTGCCTGCACTGGAGCTCAGGACCAGTGCTACAAGCCCTCAGGATTGGGCTCCAAGTCTCTAAGAGCCAACATATTCATGCCAGATGTGCACTGAGTCACAAGTAATAGATGTTTTGAAAAATCTTTCTTCTTAAATATTTGTCTTGCAGCCCAAGATGTTATATGGACTACAAGAGTTTTGCTGTAAAATTCTCAGATTCCATACCTGAATTTACTTGTATTTGGTGAAATATTTTGCTCCAGTTTCCTATGAAATGTGAATTGGGGGCTGAGAACAATTAGGAAGAAGCAATAGGTCCATAAGCAGAAGATCAGGGCTTCAGAGAGGAACTGCGGCATGAAACCATGCTAGTCAGGCATGTTCCACTTTTATCGTTCCCAGAAGTGCCACTGGTTTCTAAACATTTAGCAGAAACCACCCATATAATAGCTGTCCTCCCATCACAGGGGCTAGAAACTTAAAAAGGTCTTTCAGCTTTCTCAGGGTTTTACAAAAGCTACTACACCTACATCATTCTTGGGAACCATTGGAAAAGCTGTCCAGTTGGCACCAAACATTACAGTAATTCATCAAAACACAAGTCCTCATTTGGCTCTTATCTCACCCTCTGTGCAGTCAATTGTACCGACATAAAGCAAAACTCATACAATGCCCTTCTGATTCAGTGCTCTTTCACAGTCGCTTGGCCCAACAGTGCAAGGCATGCCTGTGTGCAAACACTGCAGTCTCCCAGGGGCAAGTGATTGACTTTAGGTGATGAATAAAAGCAAAGTGATTTCACCTGCAAACAGATTAATCACACTTGCTCCACCTCCCCAACTCTCTGTGAACCAGCTACCAAGAGACACATCCGCAAACATTCCTGTGAGTTTGGCAAGTCTGACAACATTTAGAAACTGCAGAACCAACACCCCTAATGTTGCTGGATCAGTGTATTCAAACCAGTACTTGTCATTGTCAGGGTCCGGGGGGGGATACCCCCAAGGTAGCTACCCCACTGCCATCAGCCCAAGAACAAGGATCACTAGAGGGTTAAATACCTTTTCCTTGCCACATTATTATTATTTATTCACATTTTTATACCGCCCTTCCTCCAAAGAGCTCAGAGCTGTTTACACAGCTGCTCCTCCCCTCCTTGTCCTCACAACAACCCTGTGAGGTAGGTGAGGCTAAGAGAAAGTGACTGGCCCAAGGTCACCCAGGAAGCTTTGTGGCTGAGGGGAGATTTGAACCTGGATCATCCAGGTGAACTTATTCACCTCCCAAACCACTACACCAGCCTGGCTCATGAATTGGGTTCTCTTTAATTCCTACCTTACTCCCTATAAGAGAAAAGAGTAATGGTTCCCAGATACCTCGACCTAGACAAAAAGGAATAGGAAACACAGTTTATTAAGATCCACTAATTATTACAAACTAACAAAAGAGGACTTCTGCACAGATAGGCAGTTGGCTAAAAGTACTACAGTTTTAGGAGGCTCCCAAACCTGCAGGACTACCTCAAGTCAGAACCCTTCCGTGAACCTGCTGACAAAACAACTACAAGGAAAATATAAAACCCCAACACTGTCTAACTCTTTTACTGACTAGCCAGAATTAGTTTAACTTCTCTCATTTACTCAGGACACCAGAGTGCAGCTAACTCTTCCTTAGGGCTCATCCACCAGGAAGAAAACAAAGTTCCCTTCTCTACAGGGTTTTCAATCCTCTCATTAATGAAACTAACCATTCCCACCTGAATCTTTTACACCCAAGGAGCCCCCACTAACTAATACCAATGCAAGAGAAAATAAAAACCTACATGAAACTACAGTTTCATGATAGTCACATACCATCATATTTTAATGTTTAAAAGAGCATCTTTCCTGAGTGATAATCAGCTGTACATAATCATGGAAGTAATAAAGGCCTAAGATGCATTAAGTGGAATAGAAAATAGGCCCCAACAGAAGCCTATACCTTCCAGTGACCCACTGCTGACCCCAAATTAACATAGCTCCTTAGATACTTGTCTTCTCACTTCTAAAAAGTAACTCCATAGCCAGGGCAGCCAATCCATTCGGCAAAATGAGGCAGGTGCATCAGTAGCAGATTACAGTCAGGTGGTGAATTCAGGATGCCCTTCACCCCAAGTCTCTTATTCCCACTGCCTCCCTCCAACCTACTACAGATGCAACCTAAACTGGTCTCCTTTTCTACCTGCTAAAACCAACCACAAAGTGGATCCCTTCCCTTCTTGTCGTGCTCCTTGTGCAGTCTCTTCATTTATGGAAGTGCAAGCCTTCCTGTTTGATTTAAAAGGACCATGTGAATGTGGGTGGTCCCTTTACATCAGCAATTTTCAACCACTGTGCCGTGGTTGGTCTGCAGGTGTGCCACGGAAGTTTGGGGAAGGTAATTTATTAGTAGGGGATTTGAGCCCCCTACCATCAGCTTGGTGTACCTTGACCATTTTAGCAGGTTGTCAGTGTGCCGTGAGATGAAAAAGGTTGAAAATCACAGCTTTACATCAAACCAGAAGTCCTGCGCTTCCACAATGGAAGAGGCTGCGTGAGGAGCATAGCAAATAGCTTTTTCCCCTTAATTGTGCAGAGGCAGCAGACCTGAGCCAGCAACAGGCGGTGTACCAAGTCAACCCGCCCCTGTCCAGAGCTAATCCAAACCTGCCACCTCCCCCCAACCAATTACATTCTAGCAATTCTCAACCCTTACCCTTAACTTTCTGCAACAAACCCACATTGTTCATGCTTTGTAGAAGGTAAGGCAACCTCTCTCCTTCCATGGCTAATAGCAGCTTCAGCATGGTGATTTCACTCAAGGCTTTGGCATAAGGGGAAAGAGTTAACACTCCCCAGTCCAAATCATCCCCCATCCTTGCTGCTTCTAGCAAAGGAGAAGGACATTGGGAGGTCCATTCACACCTCTTCTGCATCACACTGACTCTTGCTCTTAAACACCAACACATTGATTGTACCACAAACTTTCATGGACCAGAGCCCACTTCTTCAGATAGAGGAACAACCATTATCCTCAGTTGATAGATGTTTTGATATATGCGTGCTGATATATGCATGTACACACACACACACACACACACACACAGAGAGAGAGAGAGAGAGAGAGAGAGAGAGAGAGAGAGAATGATAGGCAGTGGAACCCAAAAAGAACATAAGAACAGGCCCACTGGATTAGGCCATAGGCTCATCTAGTCCAGCTTCCTGTATCTCACAGTGGCCCACCAAATGCCCCAGGGAGCACACAAGACAACAAGAGACCTGCATCCTGGTGTCCTCCCCTGTATCTGGCATTCTGACAAACCCCACTTCTAAAATCAGGAGGTTGCACATACATATCATGGCTTGTAACCTGTGATGGATTTTTCCTCCAGAAATTTGTCCAACCCCCTTGTAAAGGCATCTTGCCCAGATGCCACCACCATATCCTGTGGCAAGGAGTTCCACAGATCAACTACATGCTGAGTAAATAAATATTTTCTTTTTTCAGCCCTAACTCTTCCAACACTCAACTTTAGTGGATATGGTGGATAGTGGATATTAATGGTTATGGAATGCAAGAGAAATCTGTGACTATTTTTAAGTAAAGCTTAAATGTAAGAGAAAAGCAAAGTGATGGCTCAAAATAGCAGTGGGGCATATTCTGATATTTCCTTTCCATCGCAACTGCCCGGTGCAAATGAATTTAATGCAAACACCAGAAGTAAACCTGCCTGCAGAGCGAGTACTTTCTTTATTATGACTAGTTCTGCTTTTCCTTGCTCAGTTTCAATAAACTGTGAACTCCCAAAGGCTTTTAGACATGACTTTGAAGCACATGGGCTGGAGTTAGTGATCCACAGGTAATGCTCATTAGGAATGAAACAAGTGAGTGAGATCTACAGACCACTTGATTCCCAACAATAACAGATATGGCTTCTTGGTGCCATTCCTCCTAATAGAGGGTATTTATTGTACTTAATGTACTTTTAGATTTTTTTTCTCTTTCTCTAATAGCTACTTACAGTTCTTAGCAGTGACAACAATATACTAACAGCTTGGGAGCTTGGTTTGGAAGAAGTTCTATTCTGACAAGATTGGCCATGCTATGACGTGTGTGTGTTTAGTGCTAATGTCACAGAGATTTGCCATTAGCAACACTTGCTGTGTCCAATATTGCTTGGCTCCATTTCTTTCATATTAGAAAATTGCCTTGGCACTACCTGCGTCGCCAACAACCTGATGCAGTGCTCCTTTTGAGAAAGCTTTTACTGATATAAAAGCCTTCTCAGGGTCTGGAACTGGCAACTTCCATTTTGAAGTAATGGTATAAAGCCACTATTTTCTTTCTTTCTCGGTAGGGTTGTTCCCATTTATTACCTTCTGGTGAAGGAGTGGAGCTCTGGTCAGTGGCGTAGCTAGAAGGGGTGCAAAGTACTAGGTTTTACAGGGAGCCACACTGCAGTGTGCAATGGGCCCCTCTCCCTCAGAGCTATTCCAGGCAGGGGGAGCAAAATGGTGGTGTACACCATCCCTCACCTCATCCCTGGTGGTACACACACCAGCAAGGGAGGACACTGGAATGCAGGTCTCTTATTGTCTTGTGTGCTCCTTGAGGCATTTGGTGGGCCACTATGAGGTACAGGAAGCTGGACTAGATGGGCCTATGGCCTGATCCAGTGGGCCTGTTCTTATGTTCTTTCTGGGTTCCACTCTCTGTGTGTGTGTGTGTGTGTGTGTGTGTGTGTGTGTGTGTGTGTGTGTGTGTGTACATGCATGTATCAAAACATCTATCAACTGAGGATAATGGTTGTTCCTCTATCTGAAGAAGTGGGCTCTGGTCCATGAAAGTTTGTGGTACAATCAATGTGTTGGTGTTTAAGAGCAAGAGTCAGTGTGATGCAGAAGAGGTGTGAATGGACCTCCCAATGTCCTTCTCCTTTGCTAGATGGACCTATGGCCTGATCCAGCGTGGCTCTTCTTATTTTCTTATTTTTCCTCCTACAAATGACTAAAATTCCTACCAGTTATGCAGTTTTTAAATGCACAGGTGCCCTTCCAGAAAAAAAGGTGGCAGCCCTCTTCAAGATGCTACATTCAAACAGTGTGCATGTAGAGCTGATGTGTGTTTACTTGGAAGCAGATTTCACAGAATTTCAACAAGATTTGATGTCAAGTATATGCTGAGGATATCTGCCTCCACCTCATGGTAGAGCTGCACCACAAGCTATCTGCTTAATGCTTGTGGTTCTTTACAGAGGTGATAGTGGGCTTCAGGCTGTGGTTTGGGACTATGCTGGAGAGAACCACAGCAGCTCTCCAGTGGCTTGCTCTTCTGCCCACCAGTTGGTTGAGTGTTAAAATCTGTTTAATCTTGACCACACTTGTCTTGAAGCCAGTCATGATAATGCGTGTCAAGTAAATTTTAACCAAGGCCGAGTGTTTACGCTTTGTAGCTTTTGTACACTCTTAAGTAGTTTAATTAGCAATGTAATTTCCTGCAGGCCCCCCCCCCAATGCACTTTGGAAAAGGGAACAGAATGACAATTACTGAGCCCGACAAGGCACAGTAGTTTCTCTGCAAAGTGGCATAATGAGGAAGTGGCAGTGAGCTAATGCAAGCATATGGAACTATTCATAGGCACAGCCTGTAAAGTCAAGGCGTCCTGCGTCATTACATGTGCCACGGCAGAATAAGCAGCTTGCTTGATGCAAAAGAAAAGAACATGTCTATTATTAAGGCAGAGAAGCCGGAGCCAAGAGTTTTGCCATTGTTGCATGTGTTGTGTGTGTGAATTTAAGTGAGGTGGAAATGCTCAGTTATAGCTGGTCTCTAGCAGTAGCGTAGCCAGAAGGGGTGCAAAGCACTAAGTTTTGCCAGGAACCTCACCGCGCTGTGCAAGCAGCCCCTCCCCCTCTGAGCCAGGCATATGCCTCCGTTTTGCACTAGCGGTCTGGAATGGCTCTGAAGGGGAGGGCCGCTTGCGTGGCGCAGTGCGGCTCCCTGCAAAACTTAGTGGTCTGCACCCCCTTTAGCTATGCTACTGCTCTCTAGGTATTCTACCATTTAAAAACTCCTGGATGGATAACCTCAAGCTGGTCTAGACATGACCAGTTGGACAAGTTTACGAAGAGTCCTGGCACCGCTAATGCTCAGCAGTCAACATTTAGAGACTGCTCCTTAAACAGAAGTTTTACCTTCCCTTGGCAAAATTTTTCAAAGACTGAACATTGCTAAAGAGAACTATCCAAGCCTTTGCTTGTCAGTTGATGGAGGGGCACACTGCAGGGCATCTCCACGTGTCTCCAAAGGCAGGCTGCTGCAGGGGACAGCTGGTCTTCTAATATCCAGGTCCAGGATCATTTAGGGCACTCAGAGTATAAGCCAGCACCTTGAAGTAACAGTGGTCTCCAAAGTGGAGACTGCTTCGCAATGGAAAAGGCATCCCCACTTACCATTGTCCTGGGAACTTGTCCTTCCTCACCAACAATTTCTCCTAAACTGAACTTCATACTTCGTACTAAGCTCATCGTACTTGTCCAGAAATCCACAGAGACTGCAGAGTTCTGTTTGGGTGAGATCAGCAGCAGGGAAGGACGGCTCCCCAGTAGAATGGTAAGCATCATTCACGCGGGGGAGGGAAAAGGTAGGGCAGCAGATCTGGCCTGCAGGACAGGGTCTAAGGAGCCCTGAATTAAGGCAAACTGCAAATAATGAGGAGATGGGAGGACTTAGAGTGACACGGGCACCCAAAACAGAAGAATCTGAGCTATTCTGGTAATTAACCACTTGCATCTGTGAAGCGTGATTATTTTCTCCAGATTCCAGTCTCAGTGTAGATCCCACTGTAATGATACATCACCCATATCAAACAAATGAGGACTGAATGAGCATCGAAGAGGACATCTGTTTTCAAATGCAGATCTACATCAATTGCATGCACTGATTTTCCTTTTGGAATCCGTGTAAACATCTGCTTACATTTCCTCCCTGGGCATGTACAAATCTTCTATACATTATACATACACAAAAAATATGATGTGATGAGGACACATATCCAAACATGAGCATTAAACAGCTACGCACACCAGAGAGCCAAGATGGGGCATGGCTTCTTACTCTGTGTACACATTATCAAAGAACCAGTTAATTTATTGTTAACAGATGCTCAATGAACAAGAACAAACAATAAGAATTATTTTATGTTGGGTAATGTGTGAAGCAGCCCATTTCTGAACTATAGATGCCCACCATTTTCAGGGAATCAGAGTTGATCACAGAGTTGGAGGGATCCTTGTAGGCCCTTGTGAGGGTGGGGGGAGGGCTCAGGGGGCTGCAGGGGCGTGGGTGCACTTACCAGAGCCTCCTGGGTGTGCGGGGAGCCCTGCGCAACTATTTGCAGGGCTCCCCGAAGCGGCAAAAGTGAAAGTGCAGCAATTGTGCTCCACTTCCGGTTTAGTGGAAGTGGAGCACGATCACTCCAATTTCACTTCTAAAGCATCAGGGAGCCCTGTAGAAGTTCACGCAGGGATCCCCGCACCCCTGGGAGGCTGCAGGAAGCTCTGGTAAGTGCACCCAAGCCCCTGCAGCCCCCTGAGCGGTGCAATCCTGGGGATCATGCCACTGCCTCCTGGCTGCCTCCACCCCTTAAGGGGGAACAGGCCAGGGCCTACAGGCTGGGGCATCCCGACATCCCAGTTTGAAAAGTCCTGTTGTAGGTCATATGGTCCAATCTCCCCACCCCGCTCAGCTTGATGCAGGAAATTAAGAACTAGAAAGTTACCTATACTGTATATGATTGCCCAGACCTCCAGCAAAGGAAAGTCCTCCCCTGAAATCTTCTTTTACCATGACAACTAAATCTTACTTTAAAAAAGAATAAAAGGGGGGGGGGAAGCAGTGATTTTTTTTTTTTCCAATCCCAAAACTAGCCGGTGCCCAACAGTTACACAAAAATGCTAACAATGACACAGCATCCTGGTAAGAAACATGATGGATGCTAAATGCTTATATATTACCCCCCATATGCCCCACAGAATGGCATTTCTGTGACATTTTAAAATAGGAGCTTATTTATTATGGCATAAGCTTTCACCGGTGAGTACCTACTTCATCGGAAAACCGATGAGATCACATTGAAGGTGCAACAGCTCTCCGTATCTATTCTGCTGCAGGAGACTAATTTGGAATAGGTTAAGGAAAATATACCAATCTCAAGAGTTTTTCAACTGGATCCCTCTGGCAAGGTTTTTCTAATAAAAGGTAGAGGTTCTTTCCCTGTCACCCTACACTGAACTGCTCATTTTGTTGGCACTTGTCTTTAACACAAATGGCCAAATTGCCCTGCCCCGGCTTTTGTTGGTAGATACCAGGAAACTGCTAATTTGACAAGGATGTGTCAAATGGTGACAGGTCTGCCTCCCCCTCCCCCACTTAAGATTTTCCAAGCTTGAGGGGACACACACTTGGAACAGCCGCAGCCTTTGTTGTCAGGGACTTGAGATTTTAGAGCCACCTTGTGCTTTTCTCTGAGAAAATCTGGAACTGAACTTGAGTCTTATAGGCAGCTTTCACTAAGGGGACCAGTAATAAAGGTGCTGTTAAGTGCCGCTACAATGGATTTGTCTTGGTTTCTTTAATAGGGTTATGGTGATTAGCAGCCTCGTTCATTCTCTCAGGCCTTAATAATAATAATAATATTTATTTTTACCCCGCCTTTCTCCCCGAAGGGACTCAAGGCGGCTTACAACATATTAAAAACATAATTTAAAAAACAAATAAAAACATATTAACGCATCATAAAAAAAACAGCAGTCAGAGTAAAAATAGGTAAAAAGAGCATAGAGCAGCAGCAAGTCATAAAAGAATCAGGCCTGTAAAAAATATTGAAAGATGTTAAAAAGATGTTAAAAGGCCGAGAACTCAGAAGGCTTGTTTAAACAGAAGGGTCTTCAGGCCTCGCTGAAAGGTCTCCAGAGAGGGAGCCATTCTTAAGTCAAGGGGAAGGGAGTTCCATAGCGTTGGTGCCACTACTGAGAAGGCCCTATTTCTTGCAGCCGCCCCACGTACCTCCCTAGGCGGCGGCACTTGTAAAAAGGCCTTCTCTGATGACCTGAGAGGACGAGCCAGATTGTACGGGAGTAGGCGATCTCTAAGATACCCTGGCCCAGAGCAGTATAGGGCTTTAAATACCAGCACCTTGAATTGGGCCCGGAAACGAATGGGCAGCCAATGCAGCCGCTGGAGAAGCGGACTGACAGAGTCGAACTGCCTACCTCCAGTAACCACACGGGCCGCCGCATTCTGCACTAGTTGCAGTTTCCGAACCGTCTTTAAGGGCAGCCCCACATAGAGCGCGTTACAGTAATCTAATCTCAATGTCACAGAGGCATGGATCACCGTGGCCAGGTCAGCACGATCCAAGTATGGCCGCAGCTGGCGCACCAGCCAAAGCTGAACGAAGGCCCCCCTAGCCACAGCCACCACCTGGGAATCCAGGACCCCCAAGCTGCGGACCTGCTCCTTCAGAGGGAGTGCAACCCCATTCAGCGCAAGCCAATAGTCCAGCACCTGCATTGAGGATTTCCGAACCAGGAGAGCCTCTGTCTTATCCGGATTTAATTTCAGCTTGTTAGCCCCCATCCAGATCCTCACTGCCTCCAGACAGCGCTCCAGGCCCTCAACCGCCATCCTGGAGTCTGAAGAAAAGGAGAGATAGAGCTGGGTGTCATCGGCATATTGATGGCACCCCACTCCAAAGCCCCGGATGACCTCTCCCAGCGGTTTCATGTAGATGTTCAACAGCATGGGGGACAGAATTGAGCCCTGTGGCACCCCGCACCTCAATGGCCAGGGTGTCGAACAGGCATCCCCCAGCACCATCATCTGGGACCGACCCTCCAAGTAGGAGCGGAACCACTGCAAAACAGTGCCTCCAGCTCCCAACTCAGCCAATCGGCCCAGAAGGATACCATGGTCGATGGTATCGAAAGCCGCTGAGAGGTCCAGCAGGACCAACAGAGACACACTCCCCTTGTCCAGTCCTCGGCGTAGGTCATCCACCAAAGCGACCAAGACGGTTTCCGTCCCAAAGCCCGGCCTGAAGCCAGATTGAAAAGGATCCAAATAATCCGCTTCATCCAAGACCCTCTGGAGTTGGGACGCCACCACCCGCTCAATTACCTTGCCCAGAAGGGATGTTGGAGACTGGCCGGTAGTTATCCAAACAGTGGAATCCAGGGAGGGCTTCTTCAGGAGGGGGCGAACCACTGCCCGTTTCAAAGCAAGTGGTAACGTCCCCTCCATCAAGGAAGAGTTGACCACCCTCCCTGTCCACTCAGCCAGCCCACCCCGGGCAGCTCTTATCAACCAAGCTGGGCAAGGGTTGAGCAGGCAGGCAGATGGCCTTATACTCCAAAGGAGTCTGTCCACATTCTCAGGCTGTACAAGCTGAAAAGAATCCCACAACACAGGACAAGCAGTTGCCAAGGGGACATTGTCAGACACTGCCAATGTGGCATCCAAGTTGTGACGAATACGATCGATTTTATCTGCAAAATGTTGTGCAAACACGTCACAGTGGCTGACCGTGTGTTCCTCCTGGTCTACTGGGGGGCCTGATGGAGGAGGCCCCGCACCACACGGAACAGCTCTGCCGAACGGTTGTCAGCAGACGCAATGGTAGCAGAGAAGAACGATCTCTTCACTGCTACCACCGCCACGGAATAGGCTCTGTAATGGGCTCTACTCTGTGTCCTATCCGATTCATCCTGAGTTTTCTGCCACCGTCGCTCTAGATGCCTGCCCTGCCGCTTCATCATTCGCAGCTCCTCAGTGAACCAGGAGCCGCTCCGAGTCTGCAACGTGGCAGAGGTCGCTGCGGAGCAATCTCATCCACTGCCCTGGTCATTTCCCCATTCCAGAGGTCAACCAGGGCCTCAGATGAGACGCCAGTCTTGGCAGTGGGGAAATCCCCCAGAGCCCTCAGGAAACCTTCAGGATCCATTAGCCTCCGGGGGCGGATCATAGAAAACTGTCCCCCGCCTCTGCGGAGGTAGGAAGTCGCAACAAGCCTAAACCTTACCAGGAAGTGATCTGTCCATGACAACGGAGTGATCTTGATCTCCTCTATGTCCAGATCACTGCCCCCGTGCCCAGCTGTAAACACCAGGTCCAGCACGTGTCCTGCAGTATGTGTTGGGGCCAAGATCTTCTGGGACAGGCCCATGGTTGTCATGGCGGCCATGAAATCCTGAGCTGCACCTGACGCAGGGGCCTCGGCATGCACATTGATGTCCCCCAGCACTAATAGGCGGGGGGCCTCCAATGCCACCCCCAAGATCACCCCAGTCAGCTCAGGCAGGGAGACTGTTGGACAGCAGGGCGGGCGGTACACCAACAGAATCCCAATCCTGTCCGGCCCTCTCAACACAACATGCAGGCACTCGAACCCAGCAGACTGCTGGACAGGGCACCTGGAAAGGGAGATGGACTCACGATAGACCATTGCAACTCCCCCTCCCCGTCCCTGCAATCTTGGCTGCTGCAACACCTGGAAACCTGGAGGACAAAGCTCAGAGAGACTGACTCCTCCCGCCATGTCCAACCAGGTCTCCGTAATACATACCAAGTCGGCTTTCTCATCCAGGATTAAATCCCGGATGATGCAGGTTTTGTTATTCACCGACCTGGCATTCAAAAGCAGCAGCTTCAGATCCAGGAACTCACCGCCAAGACCACCAGGCATCCGAGAATTGGGGGAAGGACCAGAAGGAGAGATGATCTGCCTATGATGAACTCTCCTTCTCCTGTAACGGCCTGTCCAACCCCCACCGCCATATCTCCCTTGGCCCGTCACTTTCTTGATAGTGGCACTCCTCCCCTCCCCTGAGCTCCCTCCTAAAAAGAAACACATGTGGCGAGGCCCACCTTCTGAGACTGGCCTATACAGAGAGAGACACCCAGCAGGACTGCTTAATGGCCAAGGCACCCATGCCACAATCTTGAAAGACTAAATCAGACCTGGTCTGGGGGCCTCAGATACCAAACTTCAGATTGGAATGAACCAAGAAGTATTAAGGCAATGACTCTTGAGCAGTGGTTCTCACGCATTTAGCACCAGGACCCACTTTTTAGAATGAGAATCTGTCAGGACCCACTGGAAATGATGTCATAACCGGAAGTGAAAACATCAAGCAGGAACATTTTTAACAATCCTGGGCTGCATTTAACAACCCACACTTACCCAGGAGGAAGTCCCATTTACTATCATTGTTAAAAGAATATACATAGTAGCTTGTTGAAAGTACAGGTCTGTAACTTTTCCCCAAATGCAGTCACATACCATGGTAGCATCAAGTCTAATATATTAAAAATAAAATATAGAAATGAATGGGAACCCACCTGAAGTTGGCTCGCAAACCACCTAGTGGGTCCCTGTTCTGCCAAATATCTCAACTCCCTTCTAATGCCCGCTTTTTGGCTAATTAACAACCCCCTTTCCCAAGAACAACAGCTGTGGTGTGCAAAGGAATAAACACAGAACTTCTTATCTATAGCAATTAACAAGAATTTATTGCTACAAACACAGACACTCCCTGCAAGTCCTCTTGTCCAGAGGCTTTCCCGCCCCAAAACTCCACTTAACTTAGTGGGTAGAGGTCTGAAGCCTCCAGTCAAAGTCCAATCCAGCTTCCAATGCACAGTCCAGTCTTCCCAGTCCAGTCTTCCCAGTCCAATCTTCTGCAGTAGAGTTCCTCCTCTCCAGCAGTGTTCTCTCCAGCAGAATGTCTCCTCCAGCAGGGCCCTGGCAGTCCTCTCTTCTGTGTCCTCCAACAGAGTTCTGGCAGTCCCCTTCTCCCAGTGTGGGTCCATCTGGGTTTCCCTCTGGGTCAGCATCCGGCTTCCTCTGGGTCAGCGTCCTGCTTCTGGCTCTGGGTCAGGATCCTCCCTCTGGTCAGCGTCCTGCTCCTCGCTCTGGGTCCGGGTCCAGCTTCCGGCTGGGTCAGCATCCCGCTCTTGGTCCTGGGTCAGGGAAGCTCTGTTTCCTTCCAAAGCTGCCTTTTATCCTTCAATGTCTCATGATCCAAATGCAGCTCAGCTGTGAGCTACCTCATTAGCTCCAATTTAGGCTCAGGTGAGCCATCCCTTCAGTCCATGTCCATTCAAAGTCCCAGCAAGGTCAAATGAAGCTCAGGTGTCCATCCAGGTCTCCATTGGCCTTGATTGATTACAGCTGTGGAGCCAGCCCTGCCCTTCCCAGAGCTGTCAAACAGCTGTCAAAACAGGGAATCGCTGTCAACACCACATCATCCACCTGATGATCTTCTGATCTTCCATTACAGTCCCCACTCACAGTTTGAAAAACACTGCTCTGGAGGAATACTCTCTGAGAGCAATAGCTCTCACAACACAAATCTTACAAAGCACTTCTTATTTGCAGTGTTTTCCCCCACTTTTCTCTTCTAATATTTATTATTTGTTCTATACTAGGTGTACCCAACCTTTCAGCTGCCAGGACAACATCACATCACACATATTTACCCAGAAGTAAGCCCTACTGTGTTCAGGAAAGTGTGTAGGATTGCACCCTCTGTTTGGCTCTTATGGTGACATATTTGCAGATGTGGGACTGCACTCTCTCTCTCTCTGCCTGCTGGAGGGAGAACATTCCAACCCAGCAGTTGCTCTATCTAGCAAGAGGAGGAAGGTGTGTAGTAATTATAATGCCACTGGGAGGATCAAAATGTTGATGGGCATGGATGTGACCCACAGCCCATACTTTGGAGATCCCTGTTCTATGTAATTACTCCTTTGTATATTAGACTGAAAGCATGTGCATTTTAATATCACTCGAGAAATTTCTCCTACTTTATTTAAGGTGTATTACTATGATTCACAAGGTATACTTTTCCCATCTGAAATGTCACCACACCCCTTCCAGTTAGTGCAGAAGACAACATTATCTCCTCCTGCCTTCTCCCCCCATCTATGCCAGATACTTACATTAGATTTGCATGTAAACCCAAAGTATCCTTCTAATCTACCTCCCTCTTCTTTCCATTGAAACTGACAAAGTAGGAAGAAGCCTTGTCAGTTTCACAAATGTGCCAACAGATTTTTTTTTTAAATGTAAGCATTACTGTGAGCTCTAGTGCAGATACCCTTTCAAAAAGAAAAAGAAAACTATAAACCCACCCCTGCTTAGAATGGATCAGCAATGACAACAGGGAAAGAAGTGAACAGAGAAAAAATTAGCAGCATTAGTTGAATTTACAGTGTGTCTCCCCACCACCACTTCTGTCAGGGAAGAGAGGTTCAAATATGGAAAAATACATTCTCCAGTGTGTACACGATGAAAAAGAAAAGTGGTATGTAAGGTGGTATGAGAAATTTGTCTTCTCATAAAGGAATCAAAAAATGCATTCCTGAAAAGGTGCATCTGTCTACAATTTACAATTACAATTGTAATTGTTTACAATTTAGAAATGGGCTATGTTTAGAAATGGGCTATGACAGATGCAAGGGAGGGCGACTGGATGCAGGTCTCTTGTTATCAGGTGTGTTACCTGGGGCATTTGGTGGGGCTGCTGTGAGATACAGGAAGCTGGACTAGATGGGCCTATGGCCTGATCCAGTGGGGCTGTTCTTATGTTCTTATGTTCAGGTGACAAAAAAAAAAAAAGTTGAATGCAATTGTAAAAGCACATTCTTGCATGGCTGTCAATCTGAAACTGAATACATGCATTCAAATAAATAATAATAATAAACTTTATTTATATCCTGCCCTTCTCCCTAAAGGGACCCAGGGCGGGATGCATTTATATGTCTGACTTTCAATCAATGCATTCTTGTTGCAGGAGAGAGGCTCAAAAACATTGTAACTGGCACATGTGAAATTTCTTCTCATTCTCATAGAACTCCTAATTAATTTAATCATGATTCCCAAAGCATCCAAATGCAGGACAGGCAAGTTCTTTGTTTTCAGAACAGTTTTCAGCTGTTCAGAGGTGAACTCAATCTAGAAGACCACTCTCACACAGGCAGGCTAAGGAGCTGTCTATGTGTTGTATCTACAAAATATGGTTGGAGGGCAACATGAGAGATTTAAAATATTTAAGGAGATGTCAGGCTTGGAACTCTGGTACGCTGAAAGTGGGGCATGAGGATTAAGCTGTACAAAAGGTGATTTAGGAAGAGCTTTTGCAAATATATATTCCTGTCTTTCACATTTGATATTTTATCTCAGTTTTTGATATGAACCAGCTGAACATACTCAGAATTCAAAGTTGAATTTCAAATTAATTGTACATGACAAATTTGAATGGCCACACTTCAGTATTTTCAAAATGTTAAACTTTTGCTAGACTGATTCTGTATTTAAATAATTTTTGCCCTACGTTGCATATATGCAACAGGGATCAAATGTGAAACGCCTGTGGTCTGGACAAAAATGGGTTAAGCTCCAATAATCCTTCACAGTAACTTTACGCTTCTTTTCAAAAAGCTGGAAGCCTGCCCAGTGATGCCACTAGGGTGTGTGTCACTTAGTGCAGGAGGCCAGTGCATCACCCCCACGATGGACCTCCTCCCATGCAGTGGCAGGGCAATGCCCTGGGAAGTGGATGGGGTAATGCACCATTGCCCCACCCCACTGGCTATAACTTGTGATAGAATAGATATATTTCAACGCGCTTTGTTTCATTGCATTCTGCCTTAAATTCTGCATCATGGTATTATTCAAAAATACCAAAATTTAAAATTTTTGGGCCAATAGTGGTGTCACATACAGTGTCACCTGGTGTGGCCCGCACCACCCTAGTGACGCCACTCAGCCTACTTCTCTGGAACAGCCAGTGAATGGAAGTTCAGATTTGTATATAAGAACTCTGGTGCACCCATATTCAGCTCACACTGTTGGATTGGGAAAGTTAACCATACAGGTAACCCTCCTTTGCCCATGCAATTGGATACGTGTGTATATAATCCCAGTTTCATACTAGGTTGCAGTATCACACTCAGAGTAACTCATTGATATATTGTTCTATTTATTCCTTCAATAATTGAAGACACTGCCAAGGACAATGAGAAATAGCCTCATAAGAACATAAGAACATAAGAACAGCCCCACTGGATCAGGCCATAGGCCCATCTAGTCCAGCTTCCTGTATCTCACAGCGGCCCACCAAATGCCCCAGGGAGCACACCAGATAACAAGAGACCTCGTCCTGGTGCTCTCCCCTACATCTGGCATTCTGACTTAACCCATTCCTAAAATCAGGAGGTTGCGCATACACATCATGGCTTGTACCCCATAATGGATTTTTCCTCCAGAAACTCGTCCAATCCCCTTTTAAAGGCGTCTAGGCTAGACGCCAGCACCACATCCTGTGGCAAGGAGTTCCACAGACTGACCACGCGCTGAGTAAAGAAATATTTTCTTTTGTCTGTCCTAACCCGCCCAACACTCAATTTGAGTGGATGTCCCCTGGCTCTGGTATTATGTGAGAGTGTAAAGAGCATCTCCCTATCCACTCTGTCCATCCCCTGCATAATTTTGTATGTCTCAATCATGTCCCCCCTCAAGCGTCTCTTTTCTAGGCTGAAGAGGCCCAAACGCCGTAGCCTTTCCTCATAAGGAAGGTGCCCCAGCCCCGTAATCAGCTTAGTCGCTCTCTTTTGCACCTTTTCCATTTCCACTATGTCTTTTTTGAGATGCGGCGACCAGAACTGGACACAATACTCCAGGTGTGGCCTTACCATCGATTTGTACAACGGCATTATAATATTAGCCGTTTTGTTCTCAATACCCTTCCTAATGATCCCAAGCATAGAATTGGCCTTCTTCACTGCCGCCGCACATTGGGTCGACACTTTCATCGACCTGTCCACCACCACCCCAAGATCTCTCTCCTGATCTGTCACAGACAGCTCAGAACCCATCAGCCTATATCTAAAGTTTTGATTTTTTGCCCCAATGTGCATGACTTTACACTTACTGACATTGAAGCGCATCTGCCATTTTGCTGCCCATTCTGCCAGTCTGGAGAGATCCTTCTGGAGCTCCTCACAATCACTTCTGATCTTCACCACTCGGAAAAGTTTGGTGTCGTCTGCAAACTTAGCCACTTCACTGCTCAACCCTGTCTCCAGGTCATTTATGAAGAGGTTGAAAAGCACCGGTCCCAGGACAGATCCTTGGGGCACACCGCTTTTCACCTCTCTCCATTGTGAAAATTGCCCATTGACACCCACTCTCTGCTTCCTGGCCTCCAACCAGTTCTCAATCCACGAGAGGACCTGTCCTCTAATTCCCTGACTGTGGAGTTTTTTCAGTAGCCTTTGGTGAGGGACCGTGTCAAATGCCTTCTGAAAGTCCAGATATATAATGTCCACGGGTTCTCCCGCATCCACATGCCTGTTGACCTTTTCAAAGAATTCTATAAGGTTCGTGAGGCAAGACTTACCCTTACAGAAGCCATGCTGACTCTCCCTCAGCAAGGCCTGTTCGTCTATGTGTTTTGAGATCCTATCTTTGATGAGGCATTCCACCATCTTACCCGGTATGGATGTTAGGCTGACCGGCCTATAGTTTCCCGGGTCCCCCCTCTTTCCCTTTTTAAAAATAGGCGTGACATTTGCTATCCTCCAATCTTCTGGTACTGTGGCTGTTTTGAGGGACAAGTTGCATACCTTAGTCAAGAGATCTGCAACTTCATTCTTCAATTCCTTAATAACCCTTGGGTGTATGCCATCAGGGCCCGGTGACTTATTGATCTTTAATTTATCAATGAGGTCTGAAACATCTTCTCTTTTAACCTCTATCTGACTTAACTCCTCGGCCAGGAGGGGCCGTTCGGGCAGCGGTATCTGCCCGAGGTCTTCTGCCGTGAAGACAGATGCAAAGAACTCATTTAATTTCTCTGCCATCTCTAAGTCTCCTTTTATCTCCCCTTTCCCTCCCTCACCATCCAGAGGGCCAACCGCTTCTCTGGTGGGTTTCCTGCTTCTAACATATTTGAAGAAGCTTTTATTATTCCCCTTAATGTTGCTGGCCATGCGTTCCTCATAGTCTCGCTTGGCCTCCCCTATCACCTTCTTACATTTCTTTTGCCACAGTTTATGTTCCTTTTTATTCTCTTCATTAGGGCAAGACTTCCATTTACGGAAGGAAGCTTCCTTGCCCTTCACAGCCTCTCTAACTTGGCTGGTTAGCCATGCGGGCACTCTCCTGGATTTAGTGGAACCCTTCTTTCTTTGTGGTATACACCTCTGCTGGGCCTCTATTACTGTTGTTTTAAGCAGCCTCCATGCACTCTGGAGAGACTGGACTCTTTTTACCCTCCCTTTCAACCTCCTTCTAACCAGCCTCCTCATTTGAGGGAAGTCCGCCCGTCGGAAGTCAAGGGTTTTTGTTAGAGATTTGCCTGGTATTCTTCCCCCAACGTGCACGTCAAAACGGATCGCAGCATGATCACTGTTCCCCAATGGCTCAGTAACGTTTACATCTCTAACCAGGTCCTGCGTACCGCACAAAATTAAATCCAGAGTCACCTGTCCTCTGGTGGGCTCCTTGACTAGCTGATCTAAGCCACAGTCATTTAGCACGTCAAGAAATCCGGTTTCCTTATCGTGACCAGAACACAAATTGACCCAGTCAATATGAGGATAATTGAAGTCCCCCATGATTACAACCCTGTCCTTCCTTGTCACCTCTCTGATCTGTTTCCTCATTTCAAGGTCCCCATCAGATTTCTGGTCTGGAGGACGATAGCACACCCCCAGTATTACATCGCTGCACAAGCCTGGTAATTTAACCCACAGAGATTCTACGGTGGAGTCGGACCCACCTTCAATCTCTGCTTTGCTGGATTCTATCCCTTCCTTAACATAAAGGGCCACCCCACCTCCAACACGCCCCTGCCTGTCCCTCCTGTAGAGTTTATAGCCCGGGATTGTGGTATCCCACTGATTCTCCGCATTCCACCAGGTTTCCGTTATGCCCACTATGTCAATATTTTCCCTTGTCACCAGACATTCCAGTTCTCCCACCTTTGCTCGTAGACTTCGGGCATTCGCATAAAAGCATTTATACACGGAATGCCCCAGGATGGGCTGCTTATTCGCTCCTTTGTCCCCGCATCCTCTCATTGTGCCAAACCGTTTATCACATCCCATCACCCTACCTTTCCCAATTTCTTCTCCTACCCTGCCTTTGTCTTGTTGTTCTCTAACCTCCCCATCCTCATCCCATAGGGATGAGGAGTCCCGAACCGGATGCCCCTCGGCTCCTGTCGGCCTTCCCCCAGGGATCAGTTTAAAAGCTGCTCTGCCACCTTTTTAATGTTATGCGCCAGCAGTCTGGTTCCATTCTGGTTCAAATGGAGCCCGTCCCTCTTGTACAGGCCCCGCTTGTCCCAAAACGTTCCCCAGTGCCTAACGAATCTAAACCCCTCCTCCCTACACCACCGTCTCATCCACGCATTGAGACCCCTGATCTCCGCCTGCCTAGCTGGCCCTGCGCGTGGAACAGGTAGCACTTCAGAGAACGCTACCTTTGAGGTCCTGGCTTTCAGCTTCCTGCCTAAAAGCCTAAATTTGGCCTCCAGGACCAGCCTCCCTTGGCATTTAGCATCATGTGATCTATGTAGGCTGCAATCCTATACACACTTCCCAGGGAGTAAGCCATATTGGACTTTCTTCTGAGCTGACATGCCTAGGACTGCCCTGATAATCTTATTATGAGAAAGAGAGATACTATTTTCATGATAGCACGATAGCTCTGCATGTTGAACCATCCCTGTCTGAGCCATGAAGCTCTCTGGGGGAAAATGGGTACTGCTCACTTTTAGCTTAGCCTACCTCACAGGGTTATTGTGAGGATACACTGAGAAAATGCCATGCTTGCCATTTGAGGCCTTTGGAGGAAGGGTATGTCACAAATGTAACAAATATACAGAACCATAAACTCTTTGTGCAGTTTTAATATGTATTGTGTGAAAGTTCGGAAAAAGCTGCAGACTTCAGTCACACTTTGTTCATTATTGTATGAGTGGGGGTTTGTGTGGGGAGATGCAAAGGACTACAGGACTCCTCCACTTTAACAATTGTGTAGATTAGACAAGAACATTTTGACAGGAGCAGATCTCACACCTGCTTCATGGTAGTGCCAACATTCCCTCTCTTATATAAGAGTCTCAGAAAAGGTCTTTTCTTCCCTTCCTCTGAGCAACTGTCCAAGGCTGTAGCAGGTTATGAAAATTGTACACATATGTTTTCCCCATCTAGGGCAGTGAATGACTTACTGGAACTTCTCTGCCTCTGATTCAAATTGCTCACCTCTTGGCGACTTTTTGAAACAAAAAAAATAGTGAGCAGTTCTGATCATGGAATTTCTCTGCAATATGTCATTTGACCCTCTGATTTGCATCCACCCTGCTGCTTTCCTCATGGGCAAGTGGTCAGAGTCTCTTGCTCTTGGATCCACTACCAGCAGTATTTAACTCCTGCATAGATGAGCCCCTACTGAGGTCAGGACAATAAGCTGCAAGGAGAGAGAGCTGGATGAAAACATCCATGAGATGCCTTTTCTTGCAAGAAGGGCACAGCCAAACCAGCTTTTTTCCCCTCACTTCAGTACACAATATTTAGGACAATAGAGTGCTGATGAATATCTGAGAATCTGAAGCTACTTTCTTCAGCTTCCGGAGACAGTTAAATAGGTTTCCACCTGTTTTATAGATCAGTAAATGGAGGTTTTGGATTTTAGAAACCTCTCCAAATTCTCACAGTGACAGAATTGGCAAAAGAACTGAAGAACTTGGACATGAATTACATACGGCTTTTCTCTTGGCCATTAGAATAATTTCTTTTATTTCCCCTTTGCCAGTTAATTTGGCCAAAATTAATACTTGAGGAATTCACTTCCAAGTGACTATAGCTTTTTCTTTTTCTTTTTTTCAAAGGCCACAAATCTGTAATTATCTTAACAATGAAAATGTGATTTCACATTGTGCTCAGGCTGCCATCACTTCCACCTTTCAGCTTCAGTATTTATCACAACACTGAGGTAAACTGTTAGGGGAAAAAAGTAGATAAGAAATGTGTTGTTGCCGGGTGATAAAAGTTAGTCATGACACACTCAGTACAGTTTTGCCTTGAAAGCAATGGAAAAATTGAATTGCAGATTCTCCAAGTAACTATCTATATCTTCTCCAGCAGAATTCATGGTGGAATAAAAGTTTTCCAAACTACTGCCCAAGTACGCAGAAATTATTCTGACACTAGTGTTTTTCTAGTGACATTACAGAACGAATCGTGCTGAAGACCTTTGGGCCAGCAGTGGACCTCGTGCTGGGCAAACACCCCAGGTGCTGAGCACGTAGAAAGCCTCAGTGAGGGTACTGACATGGTCAGAAACCACTTCCGGAAAACTGGAAGTGCAGTTTAAGATCGCAGGGAGATATTAAAACACTTCCCCAGTCAGTGTTATGGTTGCGCGAGAATAGACGCGGAGTGCTGTTGCACCTTCAATTTGATCTCAGCCTGGGGATTGCACCACTGCCTCCCCCTCTGCCCCCCCCGCAAGAACTTACTGCAGCTTTCAAACTCCCTGGGAGTTTGAAAACCGCAGAGTTAGCCCAATGGAGGTTTGACATGAAGGCACTACAGGAACCAAAAGCATTCTCACACTAGTTGTATGTTCCAGCTTTTCTAGATATGGGTACATGCTTAGGGAACACCAGTGGAAAAAAATAATGGCTGAAAAGCATGAACCCTTTTGATTATTTTGTCTAAAAGTCACAGTAGGGTAATATTTTTATTAGGACAAACAAAAATGTCCTATGATCGGTTTTTTTTTTACATTTTATTTAAAAAATTGCAACTCCAATGGCATAGCATTACTTTAGAAATGTGATGACTTTGTAGAGACTGTTTTCCCCAAAACTTCAAAGGGGGGGGGGAATAAGAGGCAAGTTTCTTCTTAAGGGCTTCCCAGTTGTCTACCATAGGCAAGAAACTTCAAAGGATACTAGTTGCAAGTTTCATAAATGAATGACTTTTAAGTGACTTTAGCAAACTAGACTTTAGCTCACCAGAAGGGAATAAAGAACTTTTAGAAAGGTTAATTGTAACTTGCTTCTGTCTGAAAGCCATTCCCAACCTGGTTTGCAGAAGGACCAGTCAGCATATATTCCGATGCCTAATTCAACTTTACATTTTAATCCTTGTTGTTGACCTTTTAGCAAACTGCATATTTAGGAAACAGAAGAAAAGAGCCACCAGTAATTTAAGCAGTGGCAATCAATTATTACCAGCAGTTTGAAATTAAAACAAAACATTTTCTTCACCTGCCAATTCAGTTCCTGCCTCTAGGCTTTAGTCAGTGTGCATCACCAGCATGCTGTATGAAATGTCTCAAACTGGTTAAGGGTTTATTGCAGCTTCATTGCTAAACTCTCAGGTATTGGTGCGTGTGTGGCTTGGGGAAGCAGGTGCTTGGGAGGCACTGAGGTTCCCATGCATCAATGACTGACTTGTGAGAAACAAGTGGTGGGCTGCACTTAAGGGGGCTCGAATTATTTTTGATTAATTTTAGCATATACCCGTTGATCAGTAAAATCAGTTGTAAGCCATTTCTGCCCAACGTTGCATATATACAACAGGGATCAAATGTGTACACAGGTGGGCTGGGCAGAAATGGGTTAACCAACTTATACTTTATTTAACAACATTTAATTCTCTAGTGTGCCCTTTCAATGCAGTGGCATCACTAGGGTTTGCAACACCAGGTGCAGAAGTCCAGTGTGTCACCCCCATGACGGACCGCCTCCCATGTAGTGGGCGGGACAATGTCCTGGGCAGTGGGTATGGTGATGCACAATTGCCTCGCCCTGCTGGTTTTTTTTAGATATAACTTTTGATAGAGTAGAGATAGTTTAATGCGGTTTATAAAATTGCATTCTGCATGACATTATGTATTGAATAATATGTAACATGATGGTATAATTAAAAAATACCAAGATTTTAAAACTTTTGGCCAATAGTGGTGTTGCCCCCGCTATGCAAGCCACCTGACGCTGTCCCCACACCCCCAGCGACGTCACTGTTTCAATGCAGACCTGACCATTTCGTACCTTCTACAGAAGTTCCTTCCAATTAAAAATTATTTCGGTCACACGCACGTCAAAGAGGAACAGATCTAGGCAGGGAGGCTTGAATGATGGGGGAAGGGGGAGAGAAAGAACGGAAAAAAGAGAAAGAAAAGCACATATGCAAAAACCCACATAGATCAGATAATCCTCATTTGATGCTGCATATATTTGCAGTGCACAGAATTTCCCCATATTTCATCATACATACCATGGTTTTTATCCACTACTACTGCCTTGGCTGCTGGGTTCATTACCTTTAATATCCACTACCTCTAATATCTATGGTTGGTTCAGTTTTATCTTCCCATTTACGCAGCACTTGCTCTTAACAGCCAGTACAGCTCTCCTGAGCCAAGTCTGTTCTTCATATTATAAGCAGCTGGAAGCTTGAATAGAGTCTGCTATTCATCCTGCTGTAGGTACATCCGTAGTGCACCTCCTACTGAGTTCTCTTGAAGGAGGTAAAGACCAGTAGTGGAGTCCTAGCAGGCAAGTGAAAGTATAATTTCCATTCTTTTCCAAGTGATGTGTTGTTGGAGATCCAAGATTGCACTAAATCACAAGACAGATGCTTCCAGAAAAAAAGGTTTTATTTTTTCCCATATGGACCTGATGAGAGTTTCTAGTTGTACTGCTCTGGAAAAACATCTGGAAGAAATTAAATTGCAGGGCCAGCCCTGATATTGGTATTCAGTGTGGAGGAGTAACCTTTAGTATTAGAAGTGAAAGGAGACCAAACCATTCAATCCAATCATCTCATACCACTGCAGGATCTTCTACACACCACCTGATTACTTATATCTATTTGTTTAAGCCAGTGTTTCTCAAACTGTGGGTCAGGACCCACTAAGTGGGTCACGATCTGTCTTCAGGTGGGTCCCAATTCATTTCAATATTTTTAATATATTAGACTTGATTCTACCATGGTATGTGACTGCATTTGGGGAAATGCTACACATCTGTACTTTTAACAGGCTACTATCTATATCCTTTTACGAATGATAGTAAATGGGACTTACTCCTAGGTAAGTGTACGTAGGATTGCAGCCTAGAATTGTTAAAAACTTTCCTGCTTGATGATAACACTTGTGGTCATGACATCAGTTCCAGCGGGTCCTTACAGATTCTCATTCTAAAAAGTGGGTCCCAGTGCTAAAAGTTTGAGAATCAATGGTTTAAGTCATTTCTGCCCGACATTGCATATACACAACAGGGATCAAATGTGTACACCTGTGGGCTGTGCAGAAATGAGTTAATTAAAAAAAACAACTTAGGGGTGGTAGCAGAGGAAGAGGCTTTTCAAGATGACTCTCAGCAGCTTTCCTGGAGTGGCTCATTTTTGTAGGCAGAGCCTGGTTAGAAGTTGCGCAGTTGTACATGGCTTGTGCAACAAACCTCCCTAGGACAACTGCTTCCAGGACAGCCATTTCTGGTCATTTGGAGTCTCAAGTGAGCCAATGGGCCCATCCGCCACCAAACGCAAGATGGGCCTCTCTGGGAGAGGGGGCTTGGGAGGTGCACCATCACCTGGGCCAGATGCTCCCTCCCCACTTTCTATGCTACTGGGGCAACCCCACTATGTGCTGGTGCCAGCTCTGGGGTACACCTCATACCAACAATCCAAACTTTTAGGATGGCTTGTCCAGTTCAGCTTTCCTTAGTCTGCATTTTGTAAATGCTATTGTAGTTATAATATGGTGAATTTTTGGCTACAAGACTAAGATTCGTCGAAAAGCCAATTAAAGGAGCATCTTCAGATAGCATGCAGGTGAAACTGCGAACTTCTGACTAAGCTGAACAGCAGCCAATTATTCACCTGCACAGTTTACTGCAATTTGAGAGGAGCATTTCAAACTGCAAGTGAACAAGAATGTAATAAGGCAGTACTTTTGGAACTGCAGCAACCCAGGATAACCACCCAATATGTACATGGGCATTCTCCCATTATTCACTTCCAGCGGCGTGAAAAAGCTCCAATGGAGTGTTCCAGGTCCATCAAAGCTTGAAGCCGTATGCGCCTCCTCCAAAATCGGAACCGGCTTCCGACCGGCTACCCTGTCATTCTGAGGGCCACCCTTCTCCTCCCCTTTCTAAAGGGAGGAGAGGAGGGCGGCCCTCAGATGTGTTTGAGAACCACATTGACAGTGGCTGCAGGAGCGCAGTCACTGTACGTGCAGTTCCCCACTGATTTGGGAATTGCCCTCCTCTCCTTGCTCTTAAAGAAACAGGAGGAAAAGAGGGCTGCCCTCAGATTGGAGCAGATCCATGCCAACAGTGGCTGCGCTCCTGCAGCCACTATCAATATGGTTTCCAGCCACAAAAAAACTGGTGATGGGGGAAGCGGGTCATGACACTGCCCACCCAAGTGCCTGGCACCCAGGGCATTTGCACCCCTTGCCCCCCAGATATGCCACTGTGAAGGAGATCCTGCAACTGACTGCCATTTAATATAGGAAGGAGCCAAGACACTCAGCTACTGCCAAGAGACTTAGGACTCGACCTGAGACTCAAGGAAATGGCTCTGGCACATTCCTGGTGTGCAATAAAAGAGCAGTACATGAAGCAGCTTGGAAGTCCATCACGTACCTTGGTGAATCAGTTATAATTTGGTCCAAAACTAGTGCTGCCACATGTCAACTGTCATAGCCTGCAAAAAAACCAACTGACAGATTTCAGAAATTGAAATCAAACTTCACGGGTGCCAAATAAAAATACTGAATACTCAAGCAACCGGAGCATGCCTGGAAAAATATTTAGCATCAACATTTGCAAAAGTGAACGTTCAGGATTTTGTTCTCCAGCACTGTTCAGAGACCTGCAAACCTGTTGTTTTACCTTAATGATCTTGAGGCCTATTTGAACAGCTGATCCAGAATGCATTGCATCAACTAGGACCACAAAATAAGCAACTAGGCGGGTGAACATATTTGTTGTCAAATGCACTAGTTGCCAGTTTGTTTTGGGACACAGTACAATGTACTGGCTTTGATCATTTAATGCCCTAAAAATGATCTGGGTCTGACAGATGTCTGTCCCTGTAGATTTACTGCTCACCCAGTACTCCAAGGGCCAAATTCTATCCAATTTTCCAGTGCTGATGTAGCCACAGTGTAGCCCCAAGGTGAGGGAACAAATGCTCCTTTGCCTTGAGGAGGCCTCCATGACAGCCCCCTTACTGCAGGATGCAGCACACATTCCGGTGGCATGGCTGCATCAGTGCTGGAAAGTTGGATAGGATTGGGCCCTGCAGCATATGAGTTCCGAAGTGAGAAAAAGGTGTTTATTCTTGGTTATCACCTGTTAAATGACATCACTTCCTGCCCTCAGCACGTGTCATGAATCTATTCGGCCTGCTGTATGAAATAAGTTTGACACCTCTGAGTTAGACCTTCCTATTTAGAAGGCTTTTGGCCTGTTGGGAGACCATTATGAACTACTATTAGCTTTAAAGTGGACGTGATCTTGATCTTTTGATTCTAAATAGATTGGGATATTGTGATGGGAGGAGGAGGAAAAAGTCATCCAGAAGAGAGTGGAGAGGAAAAATGGGTTGCATATGCATGTTAAAGATAATTGGCTAGTTAAGATCAGATTCTCTAGGAAAGTACACAGTAAGCAAAATCTCAATAGATTATTAAGACTGTTTAATTTCTTTTCTTTTACTGAAAGCTTATCAGAACTTCTCCAAGGTTTTCGGTCTTGCGATCACTGCAGGCCAAACCTCTTCTAAGGATTACACAATAAAACCCAATCCTAATAAGAGCTTTCTTTGTCTCACTGTCATGGAAAGTAGCACTACTGTTACTTTTTCTTTTATATCTGGGCTCCCATAACAAATGAGTGACATTTCATTCCCTTCATAGGAAACAGCAGGTGTTTTCTCTTTGCTTTGGAGAGCAATGCATCTCCCATCTCATCTGCGAATGCAAGACAAATGAGACAGCGGCAAAGCAGTATTTCATGGTCCCAGAAAAATGTTTCAAAGTCTCCAGTAGAATACTTGTGAACAGTCTTTTGCATGGAAACTGCTGACAGGAAAAGCAGCCTGATGTTTAAAAGACCGGGTGGGAATGAGGTCAAGGCAGAGATACCAGAAACCAGATTTTTCTAGATTTTTAAACTCAAGCAGAGACAAATTGCATGGTCGCTTCACTTCACTTTGGCCCTACACTCCAACACATGCAGTCCAAAACAGTTCAGACCAGAAACAGGTTTATCAATAGCACTGTAGTGAGAACGGATTCTGCATGGCAAGAATGCAGCATTTCTGCCCCAGGAACAACCTCCAGGTTAAAGACCCTGGAAGCCATGCAACAGATGCCCTTGTCGCAGTGTGCAGGCACAAAATCTCCCATCCAGCAAATATGCTGTCTGGTAACCCATACTGAAATGAATGGCTAATTATGCAGCTTCATCATTCCTGAATTAGTGTGCCAGCAAATTGTTCAGGCACCGAGGCACATTTGGAATGCATTAGCCATCTCCTCAGTGAGTTTCAGTTACAGAAAAGCTCTTCATAGGAAATTCAAATAAAATACGCAAATATAGAGCAAATACACTGACAGACCACATCGTGACACATCGACACAAAGCCATAGCTGGCTTTTTGTGATGTGATGTAGCTTGCATCAGGGCAGGTGGTGGGAAGAGTGGCAAATTTGGGGTTATCTTCACGCAGTCTGCCATGCAGAGTCCAGCCCACCACGCACACAAGCTGTGAGCAGAAATCAGATCATTCCCCTTTCTCCCTGCACTCGTCCTGGCATGGAGTTCAAAGGAAACACACAAGGAAGGAGTGCTTCACTACCTCACTCTGTTGTTGTATGGTGTTTCAGTGAAGTGGCGGGGGGGGGTGGGGAAAGAGAGGGTACATTGCCTCACATACCATGCCTAGAAGGGGGTGTCTTCTGGTTTTTGGCACAAATCAGAAATGCCTTTTGGAGGCCTCAAAGGGGTACCCAGGGTCTCAGAAGGTACACAGCGCCCCCAGGCCTCAGAAAGAGCTTCCAAAAGTGCTTTTGGAGGCCTCCAAGACAGTGTTTTTCAAGCAGTTCTCAAACCATTAGTGGTACTTGAGGTAGTATTCCTGAGTGATGTCCAGTGATACACACGGGACCCCCAAACCCCTGTGGCCTGGCAGCGAGACCAGCAACACAACATAACAAGTAGTGGTAGGAAACTCGGCAGGCATGTTTTTGCCACTTGAAAAAGCCCTCCCATCCATCCTGAGCCTCTTATTGTTTGTTGTGTTGCATCTGGCCTCCCAATCCAGAAGTAACTGGCAATGACATCATCACCAGTTACTTCCAGTGGTACTTCCAATTGGTGGACCATGCAAAGTGGGATGGTGGGGGACAAATTTTGAGATATGCTGCTCTAAGATGACACATGGCAGGGGTGTTAAAAACTTTTGTGCTGCCAGGTGCCAGCTGCCTTAGCTACACCACTGTGGTGTTTACCATTTAAAGGGGTATGTTCCCTTTAAATTCTGTGCAAAGGAGCTATTTTCTTTCCCTTCTCCATCTAGTGCTGCTGGAAGGAGGAGAGGGAAAAGACTGCACTAACAAAACACCAAATAGGCAGGGGCAGATGATTTGGAGCCCACCCCCTTCCCTTCCCTTTACTTACCAGGAGTGCAGTCTCCCCACTCCGTGCCGCTTCTCTTTCATATGAAAGGAAGTGATGCAGGCTGGGAATACAGGTTGCATCACTGCTGTTCATATCAAATAGAATTGGTGTGGAATAGGGAAGCCTGCATGGAGGGCAGGAGGTCTGGTCTAGAGGGTAGAGCCTCCATTTGCCTGAAGATTAACATCCACAAGGTCGCCAGTTCGAGGCCACCGGCACCGTGCGACCTTGAAGCAGCCGGCAAGCTGCAGCTGAGCTGTTCCATCTGCTCGGAGTGTGGGAGGATGGAGGCCAGAATGTTAAAAAAACCAGATCGGAGTGTAACATCTTGAATGTGGTGGTTCTTGAAAGAGAGAACCTTCTTTCAATTTGTAAAAATCCCTGCGTGGATTTAATAAGCCTGCCTGTGTAAACCGCCTTGAATAAAGTCTTGAATAAAGACCAAGAAAGGCGGTATATAAATACTGTATATTATTATTATTATTATTATATGCTGAAAATGAAGGGAAGCAGGGATGGGGCCATGCCCTCACATTTGCCTGTGTGCTTCCCCACATCCATGGGCTGAGGTGTCTGATGAGGGCACACTGCCTGGGGTGCTATGAGGTCTTGGGCCAGCCTTGCAAAAATGTACAGCCATTCAAACTATGACAGATTTTCTTGATAGAAGTTCAGATGGCAAATGCAAATGGCAAGGAGGTATGGAGTCTGGGCAGTGATACAGGGGTATTCTTGCAAATCAGAGCAGTAAGAGCAAGGATTTCTTCAAAAACAGAGAGAGATGGGTGCATTTTAGATTGATCCTAACAGCACAACAAGCCTGGGCAAATTGTTCTCAGAATTGTCACAGCCACTTGCTTCAGCCCACAGAAAATGTGGAGACCAGCTTAAGAATCTGTGTGGGTGATGAATAAGGTTTGTGTGTGTGTGTGTGGGGGGGGGGGGATTGAAAGGAAAGCAAATAAGATTCATCAAGCAGGTGCAGTGGACGTGTGCCACGGTTCTAGCAAGCTACTTGTCCAGTCAGGAAAATGCAATTAAATAGATTTATGACCAAGTGAGTGGTTGGTTTGAGGTGGGATTCCCACCTCCCTCTCTCCCACTCTGAGCAAGACTCTATACCGCAACAGCAAACCTCTGAGTTTGGGAACATGATTTGCCCATTTCATGTTAAGAGGCTAATCGTTAAACCTGAGAAATGTCATACAAAATCAATTTAAACATCTGGAGATGTTCATTAGAGACAAAACGGAATGGCAGCATTGGAGGATCCAGCAAAGGGAAAGAAAAACAGATCTTGGCATGTGAGTTGTTAGTGAAAAACGCGAATGCAACAATGTCAACAATTCAAAGGCAACTTTTCAGGCTGGAAAGTCAAGGTATATTCTATAGAATGGACACAAAGCTAGATGGGAAGGCAGGACAGTCCAAGAGTGTGTTACACGGTTGACACCACGAAACAGGAGATGATAGAAGGAAAAACCAACACCCCGTCAGCCTTCCCTAGGACAGTTCAGCCTCCCCCCCCCCCCCCCGAAGTCAGGACAGGCAAAGGGAAACATGGACAGTTTGAAGTTACGCTCTGGTGGTCATCCATTTGTTCTGAGTTTCGTTTGCAAGTGCAAGCCTAGCAATCATAAAGGACGGCAAGGGAACTGTCATCTTTATTTAAAATTTTTGCATCCTGCCATACCTCTCACACAAGGTGCTCAAGGCAGCTCACATATTTATTTATGTATTTATACCCTGCTTTTAGATAAAATTGATCCCCCAGAGGGGCTTGCAACAAAAATTTTAAACCTCCAGGAATTTTTTTGACCTCTTGATTGCCAATGCCTCCACTCACTTCTCTAGCCCCCAGACTTTCGGAGCCAAGTTCTCTTTCAGGTGGTGAGAGGGAAACAAGGTTTCTGCAGCTGCTTCATTCTCTGAACAACAGAGGGGGCCAAGCAGCTCTTACCATGATGTTCATCCTGGAAGAGTAGGAGTGCAATCTCCCAGGGACATTGACTGCTCTAGCCAAAGGAAGGCCACAGAATGTCTGCACTTGCTCTTCCATTCCCCAAGTAAAATATAAGTAGAGCTCATTGCAGCTCTTGGACACATTTCCCAGTTATCATTTCTATCAAGAACCACTGCAATAAACTCAAATATCTCCAACACAGGTTGAATAATTCCCTTTGATCCAGAATCTTTCAAAAATATAGTACTAGCCAACTACATTCAGGTAGGTAGTACAAATTTTAAGCCATTTCAGCCCGTTGCACATATGCAACAGGGACCAAGTGAGTACACCTGTGGGCCGGGCAAAAACAGATTAAGTTGTGCAACATGGTTAGTGGTATCCAGCATTGCATTCCTGAAGTAGACCTAATGAACAAACCATCTTCCCACTTCTTTTCAGTAAAAGGATTTTATTTACAATCCATCCTCTTGGTAGAGTGACCAACTCTGACATGGAGATTCCCCTCCCCCCAATGTAGAGATTCAATGTAGAGGCTCCTATTAAAATCTCCAGGGCTGCCTCAAGTAGTTATCTGAAGATGGATGTAGATTCCTGGAGATAGTAGGTCAAGCCTGGAGAGCTGGCAACTCTACTTGTATTACTTTAGGCAGAACTACCTGAAGGATACCTTCTCCTGTAAGAGCCTATCTGAGCATTAAGATCTTTATGGAAAAGCTGTCTCCAGGAGTGGCATCAGAGCTACCCACTCCCAGCAGTAGTGCCTAACTGGGCGCAGTTAGTTTCAGTATTTCTCAGCTGTTAGCGCAGTTATTTCTATTTAAAATCCCTTGACAATGCTCAACAGAGTATAGGGTGAAATATCAGGTTAAAATCTAGACTTGGTGAATGTGGCCTTGAAACCCGGGAACTGAACCTCTCACTATGGGACAGTTCTGGTGACATAAACCTTAGTTCCACTGTTTGGCTCTAATTGGTCCTACTCAACCTAGAATTGCATTGATCCTATTGAGTACAGGCTATCCATCACAGCCAGGTGATTGCATGCTGTAGTAAAACAGCAGAAGAGGAAGGGCTAGTCTTGTGGAGGATATTAATGTATTATATATTATTGTTGGCAACCTTCAGTCTCGAAAGACTATGGTATCGCGCTCTGAAAGGTGGTTCTGGAACAGCGTCTAGTGTGGCTGAAAAGGCCGATTCAGGAGTGACAATCCCTTCTACACTGGGAGCAAGTGCAGTCTGTCCCTGGTCTGTCTCCCTGGCTATGGGCCTTCCTTCTTTGCCTCTTTGCCTCATTCTGTTGGCCAAGTGTCTCTTCAAACTGGGAAAGGCCATGCTGCACAGCCTGCCTCCAAGCGGGCCGCTCAGAGGCCACGGTTTCCCACTTGTTGAGGTCCATTCCTAAGGCCTTCAGATCCCTCTTGCAGATGTCCTTGTATCGCAGCTGTGGTCTACCTGTAGGGCACTTTTCTTGCACGAGTTCTCCATGTATTACATATGCACATGCATACTGTACTGTCAATGCATGGACAAAACGGGATTAAAGTCAATGAACAGTGAAGGAATTTGGGTCCATTATCTGGACTAGGAAAAGGTAATGCATAATGCAGCAATACTGCCCCCCTCACAATAAATAAATCTGAATGTAGTTTACTTCTAAATAAGAATGCTTCGAATCACAATCTTAACTCATAACTATATTGTTACTGCCATCTGCTGGACATCTTAATTTTAATCTAGAAAGAAAAAGCAGCACCATCCCTAAGAAGAAACTGTAAATGCCTTTCTAATACCTTCCAGAAGCCTCAGAGGGCATTTTGACCGTGTGCAGCTTCCCTGGGCCTCAGCACACACTCTGGTCATGTTCAGAGGGGTACGTGTCAATGCAGGTTGGGGGACCCACATTGAGTGAAATCTGGGGATAAAAAAATCCATGGATGACAAGGTCCGACCTGTATATATTTTTGAATTCTATCTTGTACAATTTTGAGATGGGAAAAATGATTAATCTGATAATTTAGGCCCAAATGACTGTAAGGAAGTCATTTGTCTCTCACTATCATCCAGCAATATGGGATACTATTAGACCATTGTACTGGTAGATTGTAAGGATTACTGAACGACTGGGCATGCTTTACTTTGAACCTTGAAATGTGCTGGAATGTAGCTCATAGGTCCGTTGCCAATGGTCCCAGTTTCAATCTCCAGTTAAAGACAGTCACACAATCTGGAAAAGTTCTCTGCACAAGACCTCAGAGAGCCATTACCAGTCAACATAAACAATACTAGTCAAGATGGATCAATGGTCAATCTCTATGTAAGGTAGCTTCAGATTTATTATGTATTAGATAAGTATTAAACTATGAAATAGTCTCGTACTAATCTGGCATTTGTCAAACAATGTTTTTAGGTATAAAAAACAAGAGATAGATGTGACCTGCTAGAGGTTATCATGGGCCAAAATAGATGCCCTAGGTACCAAAGAATGGATATACAAATCACATGGTCATAAAGATACAAAAAGGAAAACTTTTCAGTAGACAACGATCTAGAATTTTGGCTCCCTGTTCACAAATTGTTCACATAATAGGGTCAGGTTGTATGATATTGTCCATTGGCCTGCCCACCATTCAATGAAAAATTAAACTATTTTTATCAAAAAAAAATTAAATCAATTAAAAAATGGAAAAAACATGTCATGATTGAGATGGCTTGGACATTCTTCTCACGGGAATGTGGAGCACAACAAGCACCTGCAAGAGTGGAGGATATGGGGACCTAAACACTGGGAAGGGCCAGCACATGGTATAATCTAAATCAGGGGTGCCCAAACCCCAGCCCGGGGGCCACTTGCTACCCTCGGGGCTCCCAATCAGGCCCTCGGGGAGCCCCCAGTCCCCAATGAGCCTCTGGCCCTCCAGGGACTTGCTGGAGCCCATACTGGCCCGATACAACTGCTTTCAGCATGAGGACGACTGTTCGACCTCTCACCTGAACTGTGGGACGAGGGTTTCCTCCACTGCTTGCTGTTTCACGTCTGTGATGCAGCAGTGGCAGTGAAGGAAAGGCTGGCGGGCTTTGCTTTGTGCAAGGCCTTTTATAGGCCTTGAGCTACTGCAGGACCTTCATTCATTCATAAGTTCCATCTCTAATAAATTCATGTATGTAAATTTATTCAAATTTTAAATGTAAATTAATTCTTTTTTCCCCGGCCCCTGACCCGGTGTCAGAGAGATATGTGGCCCTCCTTCCAAAAAGTCTGGACACCCCTGATCCAAATCAACCCAATGTCGTAGATAATGAAACATCCTAAAACCTCTGATATATCATTGGTATAGTTGAGAACATTTCCTTGAAAGTGTCAAGGACTTCGAGATTATATACTTTTAGACATAACCCCTCATAAGAAAACAGAGGTGTGAAATATGCCAAGTGTGCATGTATTTGTTCAACTGTCTCAGAAATGAGAGTGGAAGTAAACATGAAATAACTGACAACACGAGGAAAAAGATTTTTATTTTTATTTTTCAGTGTCTCTCCACTGTCAATACTGTCCTTTTCAATGCAACGTGTTGCAAACAAACCCCCTCTGTATTTCCCAGTTTTAAACACAGCTACAATATTTACAGGCTGTTTCCAAGAACACACACGCGGACACACACACTCACAGACACACGCCAAGTACACATACCCCTAAACCCTGGCAAGATCTTCGTATGCTGGTAGATGCAAAGTATCTTTTCCATGTCCTGTTTCAAACTCAGTTCACACTTATCTACTTGCTATATATTTTTCCCCCTTTTCCCTCTAACTAACTATAAGCAGCTCTTCATCAGGCTTAGTTTCATAGGAACGCTAACAAGTTCAGCCTTCAAGCTAAGCAGTTTCCATCTGCGGAAGTCATAAGTTGAGTGACTTTACCGAGATGTGCACACACAGTAGAAGTATCTAAATGGCAGGCTTCTGTTTCTGGTGTTTGCCTGTGATTGGTTCAATACACCCCTGAAGCCTTTCGGAGCAGCCATCTTAGAAACAGCTTTAAAAAAGGAAATCTGGGTGACATCTAACTCAAGGGCAATAATTCCCACCAAGGTGTTACGTTACCACCACTATTTTACTAAGGCACATATTAAATACTGCTATAATGTCTTATGCTGTCTAGCATCACAGAGCAAAGGGCATTAGATTATCAAACACCAAGTAAGGCCAGACAAGTAGAAACCTATATAATAGGTAAAAAAAAAAACCCTTAATAAAATTAGGTATATAATACCATGGTGGCTTAAGCCCACACCTTAACCCCACAGAAAGAGGATGCCTTTCTATATCCTTCGAAGGGCTCTCCTGTTTATTCTACTACATTTGGCAAAGATCTTATTAATGTATTAACTGTTTCGACAAGAAATAATTACATTTTGGCTGGACTTTCATAAGAATTTCATTGCCTGCTTTGGTTAAATTTTGTCCCAAAGCAAAGTTTTCAAGGGTCTCTGCCCATATTGCTCTAGGGGCTCATCTATTCAAATTTTTTATGACCATCAGTTTCCCAGCAGCAAGATGGTAACTTCAGAAACATGATATGTGCTTCTGAAAGGAATGGCTTTTTTGTTTGTTTTTTGTTTTGAAAACAAATATTTCTCTTTTGCATTTCCTGATTTACAAGAAACCCTTCAATTCACTACTCAGATATGTAGTATGAGTGGATTGTGTGCATTAAGAAAATCAGAACATTTAAAAAACTCTCTTCTTAGGTTTTTCTCAGGACATTATTAACTTACTAGGAAGTTTAAGTACCTGCCTGTGTTTAAAGATTTACCCTGCCTGAGTAGCAAACTTATTAAATACCAATATATAAATAACTGTAGAAAGTCCACTTTCATGGTGTTCCTGGATCTACATCTCTAAAAGTTAGTGTGAGCAGAAAGGAAGGAATTAATCTAGTGGAAATACCAGCAACATACGGTATTGCTGGCACTGAATGGCAACCTTTCCTACAAATTTTCCAGAGTCAATGGAAAGTTTTAAGAGTTCAAAACAGTGCTATGCTGCAGAAATTCATAATAAATCCCCTTAGCTACTGAGTCTTAATAGGTTACACTGTCATACAATGAAAGTTGCATTGCAGTTTAAGAGTATTTGGTCTACAGACTTGCATAATGCAATGAACTAAGAGAAAAGACAACAAGCTTTCAATAGAAATATGATATTAGGCAAGTAAAATGGTCATATATATTAGGAACCAAAAATCCAAGATATGGGCAAGATAAGAAACCTAAGTCGAGTAATTTTCTTATACTGGAAACTATATGAAAACTAATACAGTACTGGCATAAACAAAATCAAGTTCGCCAAATGACTTGTATATCAGGACATGTACTAGAAATATGCTCAAGAAATTAAACCTATCAAATTACAAACTGATCCACACTAGAAGCCTTAAGATAACTGTCTCTTGTTAAACTCCTGTCTGAAATCAAACTTAAAGAAGTCTAAAAGCAACGATTTGACCAATGTTTGTTGCCAGCTAGATGTTAAAAAAATGGAAAAGCAAAATTCTTCTCAGAGAAAATTAGCACAGGCAAACTGCCATACTATAAAGTAAGCGCCTTATTCAAACTGGTACTTTTCTTTTTTTACTGTTACTCATTTGTGTGTGAAATCAATGACTATCTTCAGGACAGGTTAATTGCCTCCCCCCTGTACAAAACTCAGACAAGTAATAAGCAAAATATGCAATTGAAACTGAGAAGGGAGCCAAGAATGACCTGTGAAAAACCAGAAGCACTTAAATTAAACTTCAGTTAATGTTTTTGATTTATTTTTAAAATTTTCATTCAATGGTAAAAAATGCCAATATAGTCGGGTGCAAAACTGCAGACATTCAGACAGTCATGAGTTAATTAATGTTCATAGGAAGCTCCCTGGGCCACAACAGCAAAATATTCTCAACGGGGCTTCTTTATTTTTTCCCAGTGTAGGGCATGTATGAATCTATGCACACACTTTTGCCCCCAAACAAGTACGTATACGATTTTGTGTGCATGAGAATAACAGCCTCTGAAGTAATGGAAATCATGGCACTAAGAAGGGAAAACCTTTGCCCAGAATGTGATCTTATCAAGACCACAGGTTTAAGACTCTGGGAACAATGATTTCAACTTACCGTCACATTTCATAGGACCAAGGCTATTTCCTGTCACAGTATTGGACGATTTTGTATTACACTATCGTGTCCTATCTCCTTAGGTCACGGAAACGTCAACTCTTTCCTTAGGTCTGCAATGTTTGTGATTTCAGCGCAGTGCAGAGAAGTTGCTTTAATTCCTCCCATGTAAAAACACCCACAAGTCATTTTAACGTTAAGAATTTCTGGGTAAGTTAACTGAGAAGATGGCTGCTTCCAAAAGCTACAATTGTGGACTGTGCCCAGTTTTGTGCTGAGCCTCTGCAGAGTTGCAGATCACACACAGGAAACCATCACTACACGTACAACTTCTCATGACTGTCGTGTGGAGCAAGTCACTGAAGCAGCAGGGTAAGGAACAGCAGCTTCTGGTGCTCGTTCCAACGCTGTTTGAGCAATCTGCTTCCCTGAAAACACACACTAATTTTTTTTTTAAAAACCCAACACAATAAAAACTAAGATATGTAACAATTCAATTTCACAGTTATACTCAAAATACAGTTATTAGAGAATATATGATCACTGAAAATAAAATTCAAGTCACAGAAAACAACAAACGACTAAAGGGAGCTAAAAGGTGCACTGGTACAAGAGATACAACAGTCG
Source organism: Tiliqua scincoides (assembly GCF_035046505.1). Classification (NCBI taxonomy): domain Eukaryota; kingdom Metazoa; phylum Chordata; class Lepidosauria; order Squamata; family Scincidae; genus Tiliqua; species Tiliqua scincoides. The sequence goes on from NC_089821.1 coordinate 18,929,212, forward strand.
GGCTGTGCCTCATGTATTTTTCATTTTCATCTTTTAAAAAAAGTTTTTAAGTTCCACGGAATATGGGAAAGTGTTCCAGATCAGAGAGTGCCACCATCCTACTTAACTCACTGGGTCTCATCCAACTTCCCTCAAAAAATTAAACTTCTTATGAAGGATGCTAATAAAAAAATTTAGCTAGCTTTGAATGGGAGAGCAATTCAAGTCGGAGGAAGAAGATGCACAATTACACATTTAGGCCTGCAATAAATAAGGAATTGCTGCAGGTTTGCACCATCAACTGATATTATTGAGTGCAAAAGTCCTCTGGCATTTTATCCTATAACGTTATTGGTTCTCCACCATACATTGTGAACAGGACAGTATGAATGCACTGATGTGCAATCTAGTATATTAAGCCAAAAATGAATCCTTGGCACAGTCCCTACCATCAATATGAATATGAAGGGGGGGGGGGTAATCCCAAAGGCAATTAAATAATGGTATTTTATTATTTTTATATATTTATATATTTATATAAATAAATGTTCTGAGCAATCTCAGGGTTTTTTAGTGCATTGCCATAAAAAAAATATTAGTGCAGTTTTCTCACTGAAGTTTTTACACTCAGAAGGAATACAAATCTTTGTCTGGTTTCTCTTGTCATGTATAAACCCTCCTTTCTGCTTTACACTTGACTCAAAATTTGTATGGTACTCAATTGCTTAAAAAAACCAACAAGAAGATGAATGGGATCCACATTGCTCTGACAAAACATGGCAATTTTTGGCAAAACAATTAGAAAAATGAGACGTTCCTATTTTTAAAACTGGAAAAATGTGTGTGTTTTTAAAGCATTGCAATGCATAAAATAAAGTATAAAACAAAAGATACTCCATGTTTACCCTTCACGCAAAATGTTTTTCCTCAGTAGCGGATTTGAAAAATAACCCCCACAAAAGGCCCTCGCACTTATTTGGGGCCAGAGGTTGACATGTCCCCACTTGGTATTCAAGTTGTTTCCTATCAATTTATATTTGAGGCTTCTAAGGAGCATCTCAGTGAGCTCCCACCTCACTTCCAAACATTTTTGGAGGGGGAGAATGAGAGGTTAACTGTTAAAGCTCACACTTCAGCCCCAAGTTCTAGGACTCCAGTTTCAATCACAGCAACATATTTGTCTTCAATCTGGACCAGCAGGATGGTTTTGTCTATGTGGGATCTACTCCCCGGATCTCTGCTGCAAGGCACCCAGCGGTGAATCACCTGAACAAATAAAGAGTAGGAAAAAAGTTCAGATGAACACAAACAAGCTCTACTTTCATCATTCTGATTTACTATATGGTTCTGGGGCAAGACAATAGCCTGGACTGGCCCTTTAGCTCTTAGTTTCATTTAACATGCAGTGGGGGAAATGAGGTCACAAATTAATGCTCCATCTATCTGATATGCCTGCTCCACCTCAGGGACTACTGAATGCCCACCTATAAGGGATGCCTGAAAGTGCATACTCGGGTATTTTTCTCTGCAGTGATGGAATGCTATTCAGAGAACACACACACACACACACACACACACACACACACACACACACACGAAATATAGGAATAGGTTAAAACAACCTTTTTTGTTCCACAATCCCAAATAAATAAAGTATGAGACTGGGGACCTATTGCTGATCCCACCCCACTCCTGGGACCCAAGAAAAGGTAAGTTTTTGTGAATACATTTCTTACATTTATAGGTGCAAGCACTTATTTTTTATGCTAAGGCTTTTGTATTTGATATGGAACTCAGAAAAGTGTGCACTAAGCAAGCACTTAAGCTGACTCAGCATCTAGCAACCTAGACAGACAGATCATTCATGGTCAGGTGTAAGCAAGCATGGAAGCCAACCACGTGGCCTAGTCTCAGTTCTCTTTCAGTGCAAGTTTCTAAACTTACAGCTTTAAGACTCATCTTGAAAACATGTCACAGATGGTGAAATCTCAGGAATTGCAAAATTGGAAGTTTGGGGAAAATTAACAATGGTTACTGGTGTTTTAGTGGAGTGGAATTCTAGTGTTCTGCCAATGGTTCCCAAGGTGTTAGTCGTGGCTCCCCATGAAGCTGTGGAAACCGGCCAGGGGAGCCACAGAGTCCTCACAAAAAACCAGCTGCCCTATACAATGGAAATAATTGTAACCTTAATGGGGAGCCATTAAGGTCAAGTGAGCCACCAGTTGAAAGAGTCTGGGAACCACTGGCTTAGCCTCTTATATGGCTCTTATATGGCTTAGCCTCTTATATGCCTCACTATTATATGGCAGGAGCAGAATTATGAAAATTAATGGCCCTAATTTACAGGCTGCAGAAGTAAACATTTTTGGTGCTCAAATTTATCCCTTTTAGCACAAAGTATACATATTCCTGACTAAAACAACTCAAAGCTTCCTACCAAGAGCTTGCTGACATGTATGTTCACAATGACTTTCAGACTCACATGGCCTTCCATGCCTTCCTGAGGACTCCAGTCCTTCCAGCTGTTTCTTCCAGCTTTTAGTCTTATCGTCTCATCTGGCCACTGTAGTTCCTTTCTTTTGGACAAGTTGATCCCTTCCAACACTTGGCTGGGATCCATTATCTACAACAGAAACTGCTTAAAATATTGTGGAATTGTGCGTTTAAAAAGGAAATCATACTCTTTCCTCTAGTTCAGCTAGATAGCAAGAGTGAATTCTCACATTCAAAAATTGTGGAACAGCTTCTTAGGATTATACTATTTCAAAATAAAGGGCGATAATACTACCTCCTTAAAAAAAATCAGTTTCCATGTTTTGTCACCATGGGTTCTAAGCAGGCACCAGTTGACATGTAAATGTATTTAGCGCACTAAGACTAGCACAAAGAACAAGATTGTAAGATTGTAAAGAGCTGGTGAACTCTCTTATATTTATATTATTACTGCACCTGTTCATATCCGAAGTCTTTATTCACTCTGAGCACAAACCTCAAGAGTCAATTTGGCCGGTGCAGGAACAGGTGCCAGCCTGTGAAGGCTGAATCCAGCCTCTGCACCGACTCTTGTGGGAGGGTTGTGTTGGCAGAGCTTGGCCGATGCAAGCGTTTGGGAAGGGTGAGGAGGAGGTGTTCCAGGGCGGGGGAAGGGCAGACAGGCAGGGACCTGGCTGTTATACCCTGTTCCCCAAGCAGTGGGGAGTGGCTGCATGTCGCTCTGCTCTCCTCAGACTTCTGCCACCTCTGGAGATGGCTCAAGTCCAAGGAGACCCATTGGGCTGCAGTGGCTTACCCAGGGGTAAGGGGAAGTGTTTCCCCTTACCTCTAGCTAAGCCACTGTGGGCCCCTATCTTGCACTGGATACAGTGCAGGCTTCCTGACCTACCTGTTCCAGAGCAAGCTAGAATTGTGTTATCTGTGTATAAACTTGCATTATTCACTGTCATCACCATCAGTCCTTTAGATATTATGACTATGGGTCGGTGAAGGCTATAATGAATAATACAAGCCTACCATTCAAGTTGGGGCCCAGACAAAAAGTGACCACAGGCACAAGAAAGTCGCTTGATAACCCTGAAACTTAGTTGGGTTTGTACAAAAAACATATTGCACTTTCCCTGGTCAGCTATTTGGAGTGTGTGGGGAGACCTGAAGAGCATATATACACAGAGTGATTAAAGACTTTGCATAGAGAGATATACAGAATGAAGTAGTTGACTTACTGAAGCATCGCTCAATGACAGAGATGCAGAACGGCACACCCGTTGTCAGCAAGGCTTGAGGTTATGCAAAGCCTTCGAAAGGCGAGGGGAGACACCCTGGAGGCTTTTCTGGGCCTTGCAGAGACAGCATGCGGATGTGCACTGCCTCTGAGAGGCTCAAAAAAGCCTCCAGAGGTGAGGGAAGCAACGCTTCCCTCAGCATCGGAGGCCTGGTGGGGGGGACCAGAAGTGGCCGTAACACTTGTGGGCTGTTGCAGATCAGACCATTGCTAAGCGACACACGACCGTATAGGAAATAGTTTTAAAGACATAGTAGGAGAAAGAGAAAGAGCAATTCTACATACAGGAAACAACTTTCTCATTTAGTTGCATGGGAGTTGACAGACTAGATGGATTTTCAACATTTTAAGTCACCTATTTCTGCCATGCTGAAAAATAGGAGTCTCAATGACTCCCACCTTCCTAAAAAGTACTCTAAAATGTAACTGTAAAGAGCAGTGTACCTGCCGTTAAGGTATTCTGCACATCTCGCAAACACAAAAATCATAATTTCACCATATAGTACAGCATGTATCACCATCATCACCTGCGCAGCACTTTCTAAAACTGCAAAACACTTCACAGGTATCATCTGGATGTAATCCTTACAATGACTCTGTAAGGGAAGTAGTTCCACTCCCATATTGCAGGCTGGCAAGCCAAAGCTGAAAGGAAGTGACTTGCCTTAGACCACAGAATGACTTCCTTGCAGAGGCAAAATTAGCATCAGTGAAGCCCCAATTCACTGCTCAGTCTCTTTACTATAACACCAGCTCTATAAGAGGGTTGAATAGCCAAACACTAATGTATAGCTGGCACTATGAATAAAGTAAGATGGGAAAACATTACTCTGGTTTATTCACCTGGATTCTGTAAATAACATCTTCCCTTTTGGTTTGCTTCTGATTGACAGGGCTTGCATGAGTGCCTGGCTGTGTGTCAGCAACACTAGTCACACCATCTGTCCCTAGAAACCCAACAAGGGCATGCTGCTTGCAGGCAGGGATGCTTTGGCTAGAGCTGCTTGATGAGGGTAGGCCATGCTGCATGCTGACAACACCTGTCTGGCTTGGGGGTTCCATTTGGTTCACCATGGAGAGACGCGACTGGATGGACGACGGAAGGTTGCGAAGGGAGAGCTGGCTGGTGGAAGAGCGTCGGCAAGGCACAAAGCCAGTGGTGGATGTGCGGAGGGATGAATGACGACTGCTGTAGCAATAAGATGACTGGCTGGCAACTGAGGCACGAGCAGGGGAATGTCTGACAAGGCTGGATTGCACTGAATGAGCACTGTGGCTGGTGCCTGAAAGGGAAAATATAGAACCATGAAAGCAAGCAGTTTTTTAAGGCTTTTGGAATACAAGCCTTCCTTGGACTAAAATTGACAGACAAACTGAAAAAGCTACATAAAGTTTGGACAGAAGAACACTGGCTTTATCAAAAATTCAAACTGCAATCTAGTTCTGTGCATTCTAAAAGGAGCAGCAGTCATTACAGCTTTTATTTATTCACTAGATAAACTACATCTGATAAGTGTTGGAGTCTGAACTCTTAATTTCTACTCCTGGTTTCCCCAAGGGCTGGTGCATGTTACACCTGCCACATTCAGGCTATTTGCCCTGCTCTACATGGCAACTATCATCATGTGATCAGCTATTTTGACAGTAGTGGTCCCTACAGAGTATGGACAACTTTTTTCTATGCTACCACAGATTTTTATTTAGAAGCATGACATGGCCAAGACAGACTCACCCCATACAGTCAGTCAATGAATCCACACTGCTCATCATGTCACAAAAACAGTCACATAGGGCAGTTGAAAATTATCTTGATGAGGAAACCATAGGTTAAACTCTAACAGAAGAGGGGTTCATGCTGCTGTACAATATGCCTTTAAGAATTAGAGAATTTCTGCATCTTGTATGTGAACTCATCTTCCTGGAAAATTTAATCGCTCTCTTTCCTGCTTCCTCCTACAGTATGATCAAAGCAGTAAGGTAATTAAAGTACAATTCATCTGCACATGGTGCTGTTTTACCTAAAGTGGCAGGGTGAGAAGTGACAGGAGGATGCAGTCCTGTTCCAGGTCCCTGCCCAGCAGTTACGTTTCCTCCTCCTTGAGAGACGCTGCTTTGAGAGTCATTGGCAGCTGCACTGTTACTTGTGCAGGAAGCTCCACCCCCAGCATCAGAGTCTTCAATGTTTCCCCCACTGTTGCAGCCAGCACCGCAGCCTTTCCTTAATCTGGAAAGTGGAACATAAAACAGACTAGAGTTGACAGACACCAGGTTTGAACAAAACTTTCAAAATACCATACAGAAAGAGCTGTTCCCTTCCATAACATGTGGTAATGCTATACCATGCCCTGATATCTTCACATTATTTCCATCCTCATATTTGCTGCTGCTGGTACAAGGGCAGGAAGTTGTACAATATTATAATACTGGCACATATCATGGGAGAGAACTCAAGAATACAGTTTAGTAGCTTGCCCGGGGACGACGACGACACAAGGGGTGCAAATGCCCCAGGTGCTAGGAATTTAGGCTCTTGAGGAGGTGGCACCGCAACCTGCTCTCCCTGCATCACTGGTTTTTTTCCCCACAGTAGGATCTGTGCCTAGAGCAGCTGAAGGAGTGCAGCCATTGGTTCCATGCCAATCTGAAGGCCACCCTTCTTTCTTTCCCCTACCATTAAAGGAGAGTGGCCCTCAGAACAGCTGGGGAGTAGGACAGGCCAGAAGTGTGGTGTGTCTCCTATTTTGGGAGACACATGTGCCACTTCAAGCTCTGAAGGAACCATTTGCACCGCTGCTAGCAGTGCGGAAGGCTCCATCGGAGCTTTTTCATGCCGCTGAATGGCACGCAGGAGAGACGGCACCTCCTGGGCACCTTCCATCAGGAAAAGCTGTCCAGTGGAAAAGCTCTGATGGAGACTTCTGCACCGCTAGCAGAAGCGTAAGCGGCTCCATCGGAGCCTGGGCTGCCTCTACCATCTCCCTTTTATTCCCCAAAGGGGAATAGAGGAGGCAGTGGAGTGGATGCAATTACAGTGACGATAATGTCACTCCAATTAACTCTGGGTTGGGGCGCAGGAAAACTGCCACGACCACTACTGATACAGTTGCCCTCTTTGAATTTTGCATGGTGTAAATATAAAAAAATCTTTTGATACATTTAGGAAATTTGGCAGGCTGTAGCCCAACGAATTAGTTATTTTATACTCAAGTGGTATATAAGCATGAACTCACACCTGTGGAAGTTCCTAGCTTTATTTATAATGAAGCATTTTGGTTTTAAGGGAGCATATTCATGCAGTTCCATACAATCTGGTCCTAGAACTTCTCTGGATCCCCTGACAGACTTGTGAAGTGTATGATGAATTCATTTCACACAGAAAAAGATGCTATGCTCAGTCAATTCAAACAGTGGATTAGTGACACAGCTCTGGACATACCCATCCACATGAAGTTTTATTATGAAACAGTAGGCTAAATATATGAGATTTACAAAAGGATTGGAATGGGCTTAACACTTCCAAAATGGAGTAATAACCCAGATATTGGTTCTGCATTTTGCTATGGAAGAGAGAGTGGTCTAACATACAACACTTTATGATATGATTTACTCCAAGGTTGTCACTTATGATTCACTCCAAGACTGTCACAACAGAACAAAACAATGTAAACAGATACTCCCTGGAGATCTCCTGTCTAGCTCACCTGTGCCATGTTGACACTATGAAGTTCTTGATGTTTCCCAAACTGATGGCACCTCCAAGGATCTCTTTAAGCTGTTCATGGCTATCTGAGTAAGAAGTAGTCAGAGGTGAGACATAAATAGGGTACCCAATAGGCTGGTCGCAAGAGGAATTGATCATGTTCCTCAAAGCTTGCTTTGCATTTTGGATGCTCCCCCTTTCTGGATTCCGATTGCGCAAGAAGACCAGCTCCTGCTGCTGCCCAGCCCAAAGGCCTCGTACACACTCTTTATTTACCTGCAGGAGTACAAGAAGGATATGTTGTGTTAGGAAGCTCACTATACAAATGGATGAAAGGTATGAAAGACAGGAAAAATTGAGAGCATTGTAAGAGGAGTACAAGAAGGATATGTTGTGTTAGGAAGCTCACTATACAAATGGATGACAGGTATGAAAGACAGGAAAAATTGAGAGCATTATAAGAGGGCTTCTCAAGCTTTGATATAGCAGTTTTATGTATCTTGACTGTAAATAGATATTAAGAGTAACTTCTTCCACAAGGGTTTTAGCTTCAGAGATGTTTCATTTTTTCCATTTTTCTCCAGAAATGTTAAGCCATTGTCTCTCATTTATTTTTAGAGAAAGCACCAACACTTAAAGCAGCATTAACAGGAACAATTTAACCTGGATTTGCCATGAAACCAGTTTCAATAACTTCACCCTAATACCCGAGAAAATCCACACAACATTTGCACTATCCACACAGGAAGATTCTGCAGCCACCATCTCACCAAAACACTCACTTTAATGACCCTGAAGATGAGATATCGCTTGTTGAGCATGATGATTTTGTATTCATTGGTACCATCATCCATCACATGGCGAAGGGCAAGCAGAGAAGGAGAATTGGAAAGGACAGAACTTCTCCATGCAGGATCCCCCTCGTGAGCTATAACCAGATTTTGCTCATGAGATGTGATAGCTTCATAAAGAACAGCAGGATCATCATATTCATCTGGAGAAGTGAAATGATCCTAAACAGAAGAATGAAAACATTACTGTGGTTATTTTTAAAAGGGACAGAAATACCCAAATCCATAATTGAATAAACAAGAACTGGTCTTTCAGAAAATAAATACATTCACATGACCCCAAATAGACATAAATTCAAGTTGTACACAAGGAAACACACACACACACACACAAAAGGGCTATTAAACAGTAATTTATACCAAAATGAGCCAATTCTTTGGCTAGCTTGTATTTCATCAACACTTTTATCAGTGCCCCAAATTAGATTTTTATAATCATGCTGTCTCCATACAACAGCAGTGCAACAGATCAATCCCGCACAACTCCAAGTGAACTAAATCTACTCGCCCCTTGCGCATACATGATGTACATGCAGTCTTTATACCTGATGCAGTTTTAATGACATGCGGATTCCAGGGACCACCACTTTCCGAAGCAATTCCATGTCTGCAAAGATCCACTCATCTCGGATCGATGAGATACGGAAGTCTCCTTTAAACAACGCATGGAGCCCATATAAGAAGGATTCCAAATTACTGTTTGGGTTGGAATGGAAAGCAGAAACATTAAGAAAAATGTTCAAATTACCTCTACGTTAGCAAAAAGGGTTACATACAAACTACAAAATTTTTAGATTACTGATGCAGATGAGGACTGCCACACAAACATAAATGGGAAAAGCAGAAAAAAAATATCAATAGTCATCCTTCAGTTCTTTATCTGCCTTGGCTGTGTGCAAAGGAATGCACTGAAATACCCAAGGAGTAATTAATTATCTTGAAGAAATACCTGAAGATAGCAGCCTAAATTCAGGTTTAAAAATTTTCTGGTTGATTAGGGAGGCATCAGCAAATATACCAGAACTTCAGCCATTGTTCTCTGTAGTTCATTCCTCATGCCAACTTTTACCAATATGCCTTAATCTTCCCTGAACCTCTTGCCTCTCTCCATATCATTCTCACATATATCCCACACCTGATGAGATCAGGAGGCAGTTGGGTCTCTCCTGATTCTACTATTTCCAATTTAGGAGGTTTCAGTGGTTCACACCCCCTACCACCCCTTGAAGTTTACTAGACTTCACAGAGTTTGCCAGAAAGAGTATAATCACATCATAATATTTTAACATGGTTGCTACTTTTAAGGAGAAACAGCTTTTCACTGGAAAACATGTCTGCAATAACCACCTACAATGCACTACCTGGGACTCTGCATCAAACATAACACATCTGAAGAAAACACATTATCTGTGTAATTATTGTGGGAGGGAAATTCAATGTCTGCCTTTAATTCACTACAAGAATACCAGATAGGAGGGATGAGAGAATAAACTTAAAAACGACTAGAACGCTCTTCAATAACATTTTAGAAGAGATCTGCATTACCTAGACATATGATGTGAAGCAGTCCCCAAAGCTCTCCGACCGAGAACACACAATCCATAGCAAAGAGTCACAAGGGAGGAGTCTTTATCTGCATTCAGTGGCTTCACAAAGAGAAATAAAGTGAAATACTTCATAAAAACTGAACATAATTTCCCATCAGAAAAAGCACTACTTCTGAAGGAACAGACAGAAATATTAATGTAAAATGCATTAGGTGTTCTATCATAAACCACCACTATTTCATGAACATTTTCTACCTTAATACACACACATTTGAGGCAAAAAAAAACCACAAGTAGGTGGGGTTGTGTGTGTTTTGTCCTGTTTGTGACAAAAGTATTTAGAATATTTATAACCTGTTTATAATCAAAGACAATCCAAAAACAACATTACAACAAAATCTAATCTAGCAAGTGGAGAGAGTGAGAGAAAAACACTAATTTAAGACCACTAGTCTTCAATCCTCAATGGAAGGTGAGTAAAGGAGGGCCCAGGTGGACCGCCTGGACAGGAAGTTCCACAGATTGGGTGTTGACACAGAGAAGGCCCTCTCCCCCACACATACTCACTGCAACTCAGAGGGTAGCAGGACACACAAGAAGCAGGACACACAAGAACCCTATGAAGTTGTTTAATCCTCCTTTTAAAGGCATCTTTTAAGGCAGTCAATTTCACAAGCTTTATATGCTGCGTGGAAAAGTACTCATTTGTCTTCAAACTGCTGCCAGTCAAACAGCCTCTGAGAGCAGGCGGAACTGGGGGGTTCTGGACAGATTCTGGGCAAGTTCTTTGAACTATTTGAACTAGTTTCTTTTGAACTAGAATGCCCCCAAGGGAATTGGGGGGAGCAGTTCTGTAACTTTTTAGCACAGGGACCCACATTTTAGAATGACAATCTGTCCAGAACCCACCAAGTGATGTCATGGCCAGAAGTGACATCATCAAGCACATTAAAATAAATTATAAATAATTAAGTTTAAGTAAAAGAAATAATTAATTAAGGGGACACAAGATGGGGAGGTCAGACCTGCTCCATCACGTGAATTCTCTCTGTAGCCTGCCTGCAATAGCCTTAACCTTCTCTCTGCTCCCCAAAAGACTAAGATTTTCAGCCCTACCCAGTGCCCAGTTCACAATTTCTTATATTTAAACCACATGACTCTCAGGACCCACCGAGCTTTACAAGTCAAAAAAAGAAAAAAAAATTCATCTTACTAGCTTACAAGCCTCTGTTTTTATTCTTTTTATGGTGGAGGGGGCCTGTCTTCTGGAACATTTGTTGAGCTCCACTTTGATCAGATTGGGACCATTCTGGAGGCCTTGCATTCCTCTTTGCCTGACCTTCAACATGAGCCAAGGCATGTTTGCTTACTCATAAGGAAAGGTAAACATATAGTTAAGCTTCATTTTCCATAGGACTCAATACAATTGTCAGCTTGGAGGGAGGGACTTCCTTTGAGTGTTTTATGGAGGCTGTGTTCATCAGATTGGGACCATTCTGGTGGTATAGGATTCCTCCCTGCATCCCCTTTGCGATGCACTGTTTGTGTACTCATGAAAAAATGCACAAAGTGGCTCAGTTTCACATTCCACAGGACTCCAAACATTTTACTTCTCAGCTATCTGCGTGTCGGTTGCAGCTTCATGACCCACCAACGATCAGGTCATGATGTACAGTTCGAGAAACCCTCGTCTGAAGCAATGTACTTCTGAATACCAGTTGCTGGGGACAGAAGTCCTGTTGGAAGTCTTTTTAGATGCTTCTGGCCATTGGCTTCTATAAGAACACAAGTAGAGTCCTGCTGGATCAATCCAAAGGCCCATCTACTTCAGCTTTCTGTATCTCAGAGGTCCACCAGATGCCTCAGGGAACACAAGACAACAAGAGACCTGCATCCTGGGGTCCTCCCTTGCATCTGAGGTAGGCATTCTGAGGTAGCCTACTTTTAAAACCAGGAGATTGCAAATAGTCACCACTATGTGGAACCTGTGATGAAATTTTCCTGCAGAAATTTGTCCAATTCCCTTTTAAAGGCATCTAGGCCAGATACCATCACCACATCCAGTTGCAAGGAGTTCCACAGACTAATTATAACTGGATAAAGAAATATTTTCTGTTGTCTATCCTAACTCTCCCAACACTCAATTTAAGTGGCTGTCCCCCAGTTCTGGTGTTGTGTGAGAAGGAAAAGAGCATCCCTCTATCCACCCTCTGCACAATTTTATATGTCTCAATCATGTTCCCCCTCAGGTACTTTTTTCTAGACTGAAGAGCCCCAAACGTTGTAACCTTTCCTTGTAAGGGAGGTGCCACAGCCCAGTAATCATTTTGATTGCTCTCTTCTGCACCCTTTTCATTTCCACTATATACTTTCTGAGATGAGGTGACCAGAACTGGACGCAATGCTCCAGGTGTAATAAACAGAAGCTTCTGTAATAAAACAGGCTGATTGATTAGATGAGCCCTTGGCATGAACCAACAAGACTCTTCTCATGCTCTAACCACTACTAGTTTGGTGTGAAATCACTTGCTTTTATGAAGAAAGTTCATATGCCTCTTCACATTCTAACATGCACCATTTGTCAGAATATAAACGCTAAAGCACCAGAGAATGCATTACAGCCTCCTTAATATTTAATAGTAGGCTTTAATAGTTAAACAGCGCTTACCTTTTCTCTTCGTGAAGAGCAATATTCTATCCAACTGAGATAAATGACGCAAAAACTTTCTCTGGAAATCCCAGCTAGACGATGGTCGTAATCCTCATCAATATTAGGATTAAATGTAGGGTCCACATCAACATAATTTTGGTCTGCACATTGCTGTAACCCTTCCTGCATTGTTTCATTTGATAACCATTCCTCTAGCTTGGGGGAGGATGTGACATAGTAGATGATACCCTGCAGAGATTAAGGGTTAAGGACATTAATGCATATATACCCAACCACAATTCTTCATGCATGTATGATCTGTGCATGTGTCTGCAATGTGAATTGGCTGAAGCCATTTGACTGCCTTCCCCATTATTTTCTGAGTAAGAGGACTATGGAAGAAAACGAGCAAAAATGTTTTCCAGATCTCTCCAGTTTCTCATAAGCTTTACACAAATGCCATTTTGATAATTAAAGAACAGGCTTGTGGTATTTCTGAGAGAGGAGGCTGATACTTGATGTCCTAAGTACATACTCACTCTCTCTCTCTCTATTGGTTAACATCTCAAAGTGCCCTCACTCAATGCCTACAAATCCATTTCCAACCAGTTTTTTTAAAAAACATAAATGAAAGAGCAAGTCCGTGTTTCTTTCTGAAAAACACCTAGGGAGTTGTAGGCAGCAACTTCGATGAACCACATTCTTACAGAGAATGTCCTTTGAGAAAGGACAGACAGTTAAGTTTCCTTTGCTTACAAAATTGCCTATTTTGCATAACAATCTATAAAATGTTCATAATAACCATAAGTCTTCTCTTAAAAGCAATAGTTTCAGATCTGGAATTTTACCTTGACATAGTAGGTTGTGAGGATCTTCCTAAGATCAAAGACTTGAAGCATAGAAGCTGCACTGTTGTCTGTGATGCTATATCCCTCCAAAACATATTTGGTGACTAGAACCTCCCAGGCCAGCCAGCGCTGGCCAAAGGCAGCATTGAAGGACAGCATGTGAGGGATGTGACCAGGTTCACAGCAACAAAACCCTTCATCTTCTTCTACACCTTCAGTGATGGCTTCAACTTCTCGCTGCTGGCAATAAGTTCCTGAAAGGAGAAGAAGCAATCCTTACTAACTGCAGCAATTCTTCAACAGTGTTGCAAGGCAAATCAATGAATACGATATGCATATTTCATATAGTGGGGGGAGAGAGCTGAGAAGGTTCCCCAATGAGTTTGACTAATGCAAGGCTTGAACTGGATACTTCTGTCTCAAACTCAGTTAGTTAACTAGGATGTTAAAGTCCAGAAGAGACTGGCCAGATGTTCCCAAGAGACATCATTAAAAAAAACAGCAGCCTCTAGTTCCAGTCTCTTAATGTATGTAGGATTTAAGCTTCCTAATACAAGTTATTCTAGAACTGCCTTGTAAGATGTCAGTTTAACATTTACTGCTTTTACCTACTGTTCCCAAACTGTGTGCTGCACCACCAAAGCAAACTCACAGAGGTGCTGTGGAATGTCCCTAGTGGCCTCTTCTTCCTGACTCTCCCAGGCATCATAATCCAAGATGGTGGCACCAGAGAGAAGAGGATTCCACGAAAGGGCATTGTGACCTTGTTAAGTTTGGGAACCACAGGCTTTTACTCCACACTGACAGTATCTTACAAGATTTAAAACACCTGTCAAACCAAAGGGCTAAGCTTAAAGCAAGTGGCATGAAAGTTCAAGCTTCAGAAGGAAAAAGTTTCAAAGAAAACAATTATCCAAATTGTTACCTCTAAATTCAAGTCCCCTCAGCTGAAAGGTAACCAGTCCATTGCCTATCTCTATAAGGTGTACTAGTGCATTGAGGTAGTCAGAGGCAAGGATAAAGCAGTCTCCAGTACTATAGTTCCCCCATCGCCCTAGGAGCAGGTCTCCACACAGGCTGTGCTGAAGAGACCGTGTTAAATGTTCATAGAAGATTGAATTCAAGTTATTGTCATCTGAACCTGCATGGGATGAATATATATCTCATTAAGTCCAAGCTTTCAATTCACAATCACCGTGTCTTGACAAACAATTTTTAAAAAAAATCTATTCTCTTTGCCAGTAGGAAATAGCTATGCTTAAGTACCAGTGATAAGCTTAACAGAGTGACTGGTGGAACAGTTTACAGAATTAAAATTAGGGTTCATTTTCCTTGAACTTCAAAAAACATGCTTTTGTACTTGTGAAATTTACTCTAGTAATGGAGTGACCAGGTTTATTCACTATACCCCTATTGCAGTTGGGGACCTGATGCCAAGAGGGAGAGGCTTGCCTGAAAGCACCTAACAAGTTCATGGCAGAGGTGAGATTTGAGCCAGGGTAGTCCCATTTCACAGCTTGGACTCTTAACCATTAACTACATCAGCTTTCATCTTTAGTACTTTCTTTTGCATCTCCCATTACTATAACCAGAACCAAAGTAGCCTGAAAAAATACTCAAGGGTACCCTTAATGACCCAGACCCATTGCCTAAAATTAGGCCCCCCTCCATTAACCAACCAACCAATGCTTTCCTCAATTAATCTATCAATTAAACAAATTACAGAAGATGTGTACAGTACTTGTCCCACCTTGAGAGATTCCTCCACCATTTCCCTGCTACAGCAGACCTGATACAGTAAATCCACATAAAGTGTGGATGTGCAAAGTTGTTCATAAGGGTGGCAGGAAAAATGACTTTGGGAGATACGGAGAAAACACACACATAACAAAAGAAAGGGCCAGGTAGATAACTTTTCCATCAGTTAATAAAACTAGTTGGAAATTGAAAACTGTAGCTTAGAGAAACCATTTCTTAAGATTAAGGAGAGATCTTAGCATTTAGTCAACAGTAGAATGAAAGAGAACCTACTAAAATGACAACTGAAAAACAATTTCAGGTGGAATAGTGATGAGAAAAAAGTGAACTTCAGGGTTAAGGTACACACTGTCTAGGAATGGATTCTGTTTAACTTTTTTGAACATAATTGTTCAAACAAATAATGCAGTAGTAATATTTAATCTGATTGCCCCAGAATAGACTTACTTCTATCAGTTCCTTATCCAACTAAGAGTGACACTATTACTAAGGAGTTCACACTTTCCAAGGGGTGAACTATTAGGTCACATATAAATCCCTAGATCAGTAGTTTTCAAACTTTCAGGGAGAGTTTGAGCTGCTCTAAGTTCTTGCAGGGGTGGGGGGGAGAGGCGGCGGGGGTGGGAAGGCAGCGGTGCAATCCTGGGGATCCTCAGGGGGGCTGCATGTACCTGAGCCTCCTGTAGCATCCCAGGGTGCAGGGAGCCCTGCATGACCTTCTGCAGGGCTCCATGAAGCTTCTGAAGTGAAAGTGGAGCGATTGTGCTCCACTTCCAGTTTAGCGGAGGTGGGGCGCAATTGCTCCACTTTTGCTTTTGATTTTAAAGCTGCGGAGAGCCCTGCAGAAGGTCACGCAGGGCTCCCTGCACCCCTAGGAGGTTGCAGGAGGCTCAGGTACGTGCAGCCAAGCCCCTGCAGCCCCCCCAAGCAGCGCGATCCTGGGGATCGTGCCACTGCCTCCTCCCTGGCTCCAGGTTGCCCCTGCCCCTTAAGGGGAAAGTGGCCAGGGCCCACAGGCTGGGGTGTCGCAACGCCCCAGTTTGAAAAGCCCTGCCCTAGACTGACAAAAAAGGAATAAATATTTGTAGAAGCCATGACACACACACACACTAAACACTCTGCAGAATCATCATGCCTTTGCTTTCGTCAATGATTACCTGGATTTCTATCAAGCTGGGAAGCCAGTCTTGTGTTTGAATGGTCCACTCGTTTAGTGCTAAAAAAAAGACAACATATTAGGAGATATTTGTTCTTTTGCATAGTCTTAAAATGAAGTGCTGTATGGCAATCACCCATCTCCTGCTCTAGTTACCAACTTCCCGCCTACTCTACCTGCTACATACAGGCTTCTCTACTACCTCTCCCTTGATAAAGGAGACAGTTCATGTAGTAACTGGAACAACCTGTTGTATTTTCCCGTCTGGTCTTTCTCAGTGAAGATATTGTTCAACCTTAACGAACTAGTAGAAATTCTGTAGAAACCAAATACTACTGCCAATTTCAACTGTCTCTGTATAATACGAAACCCTAAAATTCTCAACTTTTTATAACAATTGTAAAACAATTTGAGGCTCTGCTGTTTCAATTTTTGTAAAAAGTCCAATACAAGCCAATGAAAGGTAATTGCATAAAAGAAATGCAATTGCAAAAAAAAGTTTCAAAAGTCTTCTACAAACCACTATAATAATCACATTCAGAAACATCACATTTTGTAACTTAAGAACACTCTTCAGTACTACAGATTGAGACTTTTGTGGCTTCACATCACCTACTTGTAGTCTCTCTCCCAGAACTTGACAGGTCTGACGTAAGAAGTTATGAATATTGCACTGCCCAAAAAAGGATTTAGCGGAGTGGAGAAAAAAGCAGACACAACTGCTTGGACAAACAGCATAGCAGAATCTGTAGGGCAATCAAGTTAAGGATGCCATGACTATTAGCCGGTTTCTTTGTGTGAGGGCAGGATGCAGATAGTGACACCAACACCACAAGGACTCATACATTGATTGTACCATTTAGAAAAGGTTCAACATGACCACATGGTCAAGTCTACATCATGATCTACATTTGGCAATTATTGCACACGCTTGTTTTTGTTAGGAATCTGCTTTATACTGAGTCAGACCATTAGTTCATCTAGGTCTGCACTCTCAATAGTGGCTCTCCAGGGACTCTGATAGGAATTTTTCTCTGGTCTGCATAGAGGTGCTAGGGATTGAACCTAGAAGCTTCTGAATGAAAAGCAGGTTCTGTGCCACTGAGCCATGGCACTTACATCTTGTTCTGACAACACAAAAAGTTATACTATTTTTTTTTTAGCTGCTACACAGGGCTGAAGTTCCCACTACAGCACTTTCAGCTGAAAACAGAAAAATAAGAACTGTTCTGTCTTTCTCCATCCCTAGTGAGAAGGTAGTCTTATTTAACCACCCTCTCTAAATTAGAGGTAAGTGCCTCAAGGGTTTCTCTTATACAAAACCAGCATGGTCATCTTTGTTTAGCTTACTATATATTTTATCAACCAGGGTTAAGATTTTGGATCAAATATAGATATACAATTGACAAATCTGAGCTTTCAAAAGGATACGTGGTACAGCGAAGGGCTGGGCAAATGCATGAAAAGCAGATCCCCAGGTGATTTGCCAAGGAGCAATGTAAGTGTACACAAATCTCAACTTGTAAAAAAGTTCCCAAAGCTGGAAAGAAGGCAGAAAGATGTGACTGTGTGTATATACACACACACATATACATATACATATATTAAACATGTAAGTGAACATACATAATCATCATTGGTAACAGAAGCTAAGGCATAGATACTGAATTTGATACATGTGCACAATTTCAGTTTCGCTGTAGCAATTTTAATAACCCCACACATCCCTTGAACAAATAAAAACTGTCATACTGAGTCAAACAACTGCCTAAAATCCAAAAATTTGGTTTAGGATTATTAAAAACAAAACAACAAAAAAATTGTGAAAGAATCCATCCTGCAAGCCAGAACAATTTACTCAGATTTAACAAGGGCATAAAATATAAGTGAGACAGAATTACCATGCTGCACCAAATTTACAGATCAAGTATTTAACAAGCACAAGTGGACATATTCTATATTTGCTGTATAAATCAGCTTCATCACTAACAGCACATTAGCATCATCAGGTAACAAGAGAAAATATCAAATTTCTAAAGAGAGCACAGTTTGTTTCCCATCGGCATACAATGAAAGAGAAAGAATATGACACCATATTAATACGATTTAGAAATCTCCAAATATTAATATAACGAAAAATGTTGGTATTGGATCATAAGTCAAATCATAAGACTATACCACCCCAAAACTGCAAGATTTATTATAGAATGGAACTGGGTTCTGCTAGGTTGTCTTAAGCAGAGGGAAATGACTATGACAGCTGCAAAGTTTTGTCCATAAGGTTGTCTCCACATTCTGATGACAGGAAACTCAAAGTTTTGGCAATGTATTTTATATCAGACATTACCTTGTTGAAGAGTATTGACATGAAGAACAAATCTAGCAGCATAGTCTCCGAGAAACGCTTGTAGTCAAATGTAAAGAAAAGCACGGTGAAAATGACAGTAACATACTGGTAGGTTGGATTGCTGAAGGAAGAGCGCAAGAGCTTCATACCAGCAATGGTGATCATTAAAGCACCAAATCTGTAAAGATAAAAGTTATTGTGCTCAGGCATTATAAATATCTGTTGGTGAAAAAGTTGACCCCCCACAATTGATATTTCTTTGTATTGTGTTCATTCTTAAAAACAGTTCAAGTGTTCACTGTATTTTTCCTTTTGCTGCCACATGAACATGCCTCCGATACCCCAATTAAAATGGCATCAGAAATCAGAAACCCTCCTCTCCTTTCCCTTCCCTGCTTCTTCTTGCCTCCTTTTAGTCTCCTCTGCACTCAAACTTCCTGATTCTAACCTATTTAATCTTGCATAATTTAAAAATTGTTTTTATAAGTTATCATATTTTATTTTTTTGGTAAACCACATTGTAAACTTTTTTGTTGAAAAGCTGTATAAAAATATTCTTAGTAAAAATAATAATGATTTTATTTGTTGTACAGGGGAACTTCCATATCCATGGATCCTGTGCCTGAGGATTCACTTAACCATGGATTGGATTTAAGGGCCCCCCCGTGTGCCCCCGCCAGAGGTGAGGGGAGCTCTGCTCCCCTTATCCCCAGAGGGTCATCTGAGCCAGCCATGGATGTCTGTCCATGGTCTCTGCAGGCTCAGAGTGAGCCCTAGAATGAAAAAAGTCACTTATGGTTTTATGAAAAAACTGGAAGTGACTTTTTTTTCCATTCTAGGGCTCAGTCTGAGCCTGGCAGAAGCTGTGGACAGGTGTCCATGGCCTCTGCTGGACTTTGCTGGCCTGCTCCCTCCGGGAGTGAGTGGAGCAGAGCTTCAGAGGATGGGGGAGCATTCACTGGTCAGTCAACTGTGGAGGGTTCCAGAACTGCAACCCCACAGATACCAGGGCATACTTGTATTTTAAAAAAAATTTTATACTACCTTGCACATTGGAAAAGCAGTATATAAATCCTTTAAATAAATTAATACAATACAATTACTTACTCTGTATCCAGTCTCTTTGGACTAGCAATTGCTTTTGCACTGCTGCTGAGTTCGTTGAGGACTATTAAAGGGTATATAATATTCTTCTCCATAAAAAGAAGCCATATATGAAGTTTTTCAAACCACATCACATGCGCAGCATCTAAGTAGAGTTGACAGAGTATGATATGGAATTTAATAGTTTAGAAGTCTAGATCATTTATCAGTAATAAACCAAGTTCAACTGTGTCTACCCCAAAGAGATCCCTTACACAGAACTGTTACTGTGATTGAATATTGAAGTACTTTCTATGAGTGCGAAAGTTAAAACTTTAAAGCAAGGAAACAGACTTTCTATAGCAAGTCTGAGTAGATGCCATTTTATTGTACAAATTCATTGTACTTTAATGAAACTAAAAATATTTAATGAAAAATTGGAAATTGTCAAAGGCAAAGGTTTGAGAAGGTTTGTACTACTTACTGCGGACTTCAAATTGATAGTATTCCTTCGTTTTCAACAACGGGTGAGAAAAACAGTGCCATGGAAGCTGTTTCCGGAGTTGAGGCAGCACATAATGAGTTATAAAACCTACGGAGCCCACCAATGTGTAGAGTACATAGCTCAAAACAGGCTAAAAGGAAAGTTCAGGAAAGTCAGTTAAGTCTCGAACCCATGTCTCAGAGTCAAAAACAAGCCCTCAATTACTTCCTTCTTTTTGAACCAAGGACTTTAGTTAGGTAAACAATGGCTAATCTACTGGAAACTCATGAGGAGAACATAAGCAGGAACATGAAGAAGTAAAAGTTCTTTTACAACTTTCATCTAGTCTAATTTTGCTTCCATACTTTTCCTAAAGCAACTAAAGGGAATTGGCCAAAATAAAGCCTGTGCAGCACCTCAAGTGGGAAAGGAAAAAGAACTTAAAGTCAGCTGAAATCTTTTCTAAAGCACAAACAAATCAGTTTAAAGCACAAACAAGTTAACCTATACATGTATCTTTGTCCTGCCCCTTCCTGTTAACATTCCACTAAAAGCTTCAGCAGGCTTTTAATCAGCATGGTAGCCAATTTTTTTGAAGTGTTTTTAATAACGTGCTATTTTATTGCATTATGTTTTTATTACATTTATGAGCCACCGTGAGCATCGTATTTGTATATAAAACAGCTTAGCAATCCCAAACTGTAGTGACATTGCATTACAACACTGGTGTTAGAACAACAACATTGTTTGAGAGTCCGTATAAAAGAAAGTGTGTTTTTGAACACACAAGACAAAAAAAAGTTAAAATTACCTGCAATACTGTGAATACTGTGCTGACATGAATTGCAAAATAAAGAACACCAATGACTATGCACACAACAAGATCGGACTGCAAGCGTTCACTCTAGGAAAAAGAGAGGAATTTCATAAACACACCTGCATGTCAAGATGGCACAATAAAGAAATTGTTACCTACTTTTGATCTCTTATGTTAAACATTAAGACTGTATCTAATGTGAACCCATGTTTTGTTCCACTAAAATGTGATTTTGCTTTGTCTGAACTTGAGTCTTCTTATAAACTGTTGGTTTATTTGATGCTGCCAACATGTAAACTAAAAACTGTTCAAAAACTCATTTCTGTTTATTGTCTGAACTTCTAAAAAGACATTCATAAATCACAATTAGAGTCACTGTTGAATTTATGAGGCTGAGCCCTGAGCCAATGCAGAACAAAAGCAGACAAAAGGTTCTAAAGCAGCCATTTTCAACCACTGTGCCATGGCACACTGGTGTGCCGTGTGTGGTCCACAGGTGTGCCACAAGAATTTGAGGGAAGGTCATTTATTAGTAGGGCCAATAGGAGATGTGAGCTCCCACTGTCAGTATGGTGTGCCTTGTCAATTGTCAAAAACTTGATGGTGTGCCTTGACAATTTTAATGCCTTGTCAATGTGCCATGAGATGAAAAAGGTTGAAAATCCCTGTTCTAAAACATAGTTTGCCACTTGGATAGCACAAACCATGGTTTTACGTTATGTCTGAACTCATTTGTTAACTATCCTTGCCTACAAGCTAAGATTCGTAAGAAGAAGCCTGCCCTGTGAAGTGATATAAGAGAGTCTCAGAATAATAACAACAAACAATAATAATAACAATAATAACAACAACAACTAAGTATTTATATACCGCCTTTCTGGTCATCGGATTACTCCTCTGACTTTATTCAAGGCGGTTTACATAGGCAGGCGTTTCTAAATCCCTCAAGGGGATTTTTACAATCATAGAGGTTCTCTCTTTCAAGAACGAACATTTCAGAATGGATCTTCCTGGTTTTGTTTCACTTCTGGCCTCCAGTTCTCCCACGCAGGCTGACAAGCAGCTCCATCTCTCACACAGAGGGCAGCCAAGACGCTACTTGCTCACACCAAGAGCAGGTGGAATCACTCAGCTCGGCTTGTCAGTTGCTTCAAGGTCTCGCCATTCTCAGGCATTCAGGGAGCTGCCGGTGTCCTCGAACTGGTGACCTTCTGATGTTATCTTCGGGCTAATGGAGGTTCTACCCTCTAGACCAGACCTCCTGGTCCATTAATGATTCAATGATTAATGGTTGAGTAATTATTATGAACACATTTTACAGAATTCTCAGACTTGCTCTTATTCTAGTTTAATTTCTGTTCTCATGGAATTATGGAGTTTGGTACATGGTGGCCTACCAGGTCATACAGCTTGTAGAAATTCGAATGATTAAACATCGTAAAACCTTAATGAAATGCAAAAAACCATTAAGATCTGAACTACTGAGACACAATGCCCCTGAACATTTCAACTTCTAAATATACCAAGCATTTAGCTCCACAATACTTAAACCACTAACCACAAAACTAATCAACATCCATGAATAATTTAACAGACGACTCACCACTGAATTCCTAAGTTTTTCAGGTAATGGATCTTTAACTTCAGACAGTGGATCCTCTGGATTTTTGTCTTCTGAAGTAGGAAAAAGTTTTGATTGCACCAAAGAGCTAAAAGTATAAAGAAAAAATTTCTTTGTAAAGATTTTAGTAGATTCAAGATTCTCTTGAAGCTCAAGAGAAAGAGTTAATCCATTATTTTAAGGGTTGTATCCTAAGGTGCTTCTTCCCTGCCTCAGAAAAAGCACTGTGCATGGGGATGGGGGTTATGGTGGCCAAACCACTCTCAGATTTCCTTACAATTTTGGATTGATGATTGTCTGGGTATAGGCACACAACTGCACTAATGATGACTGCCCATCTCTCTCAATCCAAAGTTGGAAGGAAAGCTCAACACACTCATTTGCGCTGGTGAAGGTGGCAACCTTAAACATGGAAGACTGTAACCTTGTCAATGGCATGGGATGCAGCATGGGGCATTGCAGAGGAGGATAGCAAACAACTTGGCACATAACCCTAGAAACTGGGCAGAAGTTTGCTGAACCAGAACACCTCTTGACACTACGCACTGAAGGATCAACCTGACAAGAGTCTTGGGTATCCTGAAGTCTTGAAGTATAATCTGACTAGTAGTTGAAATATCTTGTTCAGAATAGAACCCATTCTGAACAAGGTATTTCAACTACTAGTTTTGCCAATGATCCTAACAAACTTTATGTAAATACATGAATAGGTAGTTACCACTCACAAAAGCACAGAAGGATCACTACTTTGTCTGCTGAGATGATAGGATATTGCCACTAACATACCACAAAATACTGAAAAGAGTACTGGAATATGTTGGCCATCCCAGGAATCCTGTGGACAGAAAAATAGAGTATCAACAATACCATTATGGCCATCTTATAGAAGAAAATAAGTTTGATTCCTAAGATTACAAAATCAATGATATAATATCTTTAACAATCAACTTAAGTAGTAATGGCTTGGTTCAGAGGTCACATGGAACCAATTTTTATGAAAATATTTTTGTTGCCTAGGGAAAAGGGTCTCTACGTTCAAGGAGTCTGCAAGACAGCTTACAAATTTAGCTTCAATACAAATTTAAACAAAAGGCAATAGAGTAGAACAACTGAACAGTAAAATAACAGCTAAAACTTAAGGAAGCATTTCTGTGTTGTATCATTATCCACTGTAGAGATGACAAAGCATATGATATCCTGAGGATTCCTTGGTGAGGTCAGGATAGCAACATTTAACCTAAGTTTTGCAAAGTGATAAGCTAACTATCAAGTTAAGCTTACTATAAAGTTTATAGGGGTATTACTTACTTTTAGGGCACCATAACATAATCCATACAATAATGCTACTGCCACAATACTACAGAGAAAACTGTAAAGTGCTGCAAGCAGGCTTGTGGTGGCTAGAAGGGAAGAAAAAAAATTATGAAGATTTGTCACAAAACCCCCCTAACATGGAACAAGCTTTACTCATACTAAAAAGAATCATCATTCGTCTCTCAGATTTTTGATTATCTACTGGAATGATGACTTGGAATATTAAGGTTGCAATTCTATACCTGACAATAAATCCCCATGAATTCAATGTGGCTTACTTCAGAGTAGACATGTACAGGATTGTGTTGCAATACTGTGACAAAGTCCCTGTAAAAAATTTTAAAGTACACTAACTGTTGGGCATTACTTTATTAATAAGTGCTATTCTTTTGATGGAAAATTTAAAGGGGCACTTCTCCCACTAATCATGAATTTAGCAGACCAAGGAAATTCCAAGACAATATGAAACACACAACTATTTGTTTGCTGTGTAGGATTTAAATGTTTTCTTTCAGAAAACATTTTTGTTTCAGGGGTATCACATCTCCTTAGTTCTCAAACAGCAACAGTTTGAAGAAAATACTTTTTTTCTTAGTTAGCAGAAATCATTTTTGAGAATGATCTGAATCTGGAATGTGTTTATGCAAATACTGTGGGTATTTGCTCTTTTGAGTTTCTACACACCCTCTCAAAAACCTACAAACTTTCAGACTGTTCTGAGACTTTAGCTAGATTTGTTGCTTGGATGAATCAAATGGCTTCTTCAGTTGTTTGGTTCAGTCAGTGGCAGTGCCAAATCATTGTTTAGCCTAAAGTAAACTTTAGGCTCTTGTGCTCCCAACTCCTCCATCACCACTTCCATTCTACAGTTCTACTCCTCCATAGTTTGAGGTAAATCACAGTTTACCATTACATCAGAATTGGTAACTGTGGCTTGCACTTACTCTGCAATCCCCAAT
Source organism: Tiliqua scincoides (assembly GCF_035046505.1). Lineage (NCBI taxonomy): Eukaryota > Metazoa > Chordata > Lepidosauria > Squamata > Scincidae > Tiliqua > Tiliqua scincoides. Next base: position 18,954,104 of record NC_089821.1, read on the forward strand.
TGCAGACCAGAATGAAATTCTGTTTCACAAGTGCAAACTGCAATTTGCTGCTTTGAATGTCATGGCAAAGTTTGCTGGAAAGGGAGTTGTGGAAGAGGACAAACTGTACAAACCCAAGGGGCATTCACATTAGTTTAGAGCAGTAGTTCCAAACTTTTTGACTGGTGATTCCCATGACCATGGCACCCCATTAGGGCTACAATCCTATACATTATATGGTAGGTTTTTTGTGAGGATTCCACAGCTCCCCTGGATGGTCTCCTTGGCTCCCCAGGAAGCCACAGTTCACAGTTTGGGAACCACTGGTTTAGACACTTGGCTTTGGACTAACTAGTTTCAACTTCTGGCAGTAACTTGATATCATGTAGTGGCCTTGCATGACTACCTCCACAGGTTACGATGCAGTAGAGGCACTTTGAATGGATACTTTAGGTAAAGTCCCCAAACTACTTTTGCCAAGCAGATCTGAAAGCTGTTTGCTGATGATTATCCACAAAATGAGGGAGCTCAACTCACCATTGCCACCAAAGACATGAATATCTAACTGTTCACAGAGGTACATCACAAATGTGTTCACCTGAGGCAGAAGACCAATGAAGAACACTATAGGGAAACATAGTGTAAACACTACAGAAAACAAAAATGGATAAAGAAAAAAGTATTAAGTATATTTCAAGTGACTGGCTGATTTCCAAACATTAGCTATTGAAAACAGGAGTGTTCTTTAATTCATAGAGAGATTCTACACAGCTGTTATACCCTTACTTTCAAGCAGTTACCAACAATACTTAAATGCAACATTAAAATGTACACTAACTGTTGTATAACATTTTAAAAATCATCCTCCTACTTAGAAAATTTATATTCCAACCTGTCCTATATTTGACAACTCTACAGGTGGCTACCATATAACAATCCCCACTGAACTTTAGATAAGCTACTGTATGCTTTGTGCCAAAAAGGAAGTCCTTACTCCTCCTTCCTCTTCACCTCAATCAGATATATTCAGCAGAAAAATGCTCATCTAAGAGAGGGCTGAGATGAAGACAAACTGGGATGGTTACAAAGGAACCAAGTTGTAAAGAAAAGAGTGAGACAAAAAATAGTATGGGACAGAGGCACCAAGCATCAATTACAATCATGATGGAGGAAGATGACAGAAGCAAGAGAATAACCGCAGTGTTAGAAGAGATGCAGTGGGAGAACAACATGTTTTGCAGCAGTCTGTTTCAATGTAGCAGCCTCTGCACAACCCTTGGGCTGCAGGTAAAATGAGCCCAATCAGTGGCCCTCTGTTCCTTTCAGACATAACACTCACCAATTACACGATAGGTAATAGAAACAGCCAACATAGTATTCTTTTTTCTACATACAGCAATATGGGATAGCCAAAGGAAACTAATAGCATGCAATCCTTTGCAGTGTCATAGTCTACACTGTGATACAACTCTCTGCCCATGTATCGATGTACATGTCCTGAACTCTTTATTACAACATGTTCTCTGCAGATCCTACAGAGAATCCTGCAGCTTCTGTCTCCACCGATTCCCTTAATTGCCCACATGTTCATAAAAATTCTAACTAAGATTTAAGCCCTGGAACTCTTCCAACTCCTCTTTGGGCTTCAAGCAAAGGTTTTTAAGTCAGAAAGAGAACAAAATAGATTCCATTTATTCTTTATGTTTCTGTTAAAGAAACAAAATCTAAATGAACTCTATTAAATGAACGATCCGATTCCATGAGTACTATCTAGATTAGAGAAAGAATACATATGGGAAAAGTTACCTATAATTAAGTCCCTTGCTGAAAGCAGCAAAACTGGATTAGTGAAAGTCATTCCATACAATTGGAATCTTGCTGTAAAAGTGCTCTTGCTGCCATAGTCCAACAGCCAAATCAGACCACAGCATATACAGAAATAAACAGGCCGGCTATAGGCTATGATTCGGTTATGACCCTGAAATACAAAGACTTGTTACTATAAGTTCAAAAGTGAAAAATCACAACTATTGTATTTTCAGCAGCAAAAGGTCAATTATGCATGCTAAAGAAAATGAAAAGTTCAATGGGCTGACTACTACCCCATTCCATTACTTAAAAGCTGTGGAAACTTACTGACACTACAGTATATGTCCTCTCACATCTTGTTAAATCAGCCCACAGTTTTATAGTTACAAATTATACATCCTCTCCCGCAAGCAACGATTGAAGTAACATTCATTTTAACTTCTGACATTTCCAACTAATAATTTGCACAATGATTATATTTCTTCCCAATTTCTATTCCACCTTCATGCCCAAAGTGTAAAAAACTTAAAAGGTTTAAAATATCAGACATAGGACACCATTAACACTACTATTCTGATTCAAAACGTTTTTCGTATGCCTTTGGTACATTATGTTAACTACTTTATAAACTTTTTAGTTTAATTTCCATAATCTCAGTTAGTATAATATTATGCATCCTGTATAGCCTATTTAGAAAGTATATGTATTACAAATTTGGGATTAAATACAATACGCTCCCCTCTACCTAGAGATAATGTTTTTTCTCTCCGCTCAATTGCAAGTATTAAAATATAAAGAATCTGCAGAAGCAGAAACTTTAGGTCCATGAGAATACTAAGTTTTGTGATTGGACGACTTACATGTCGAGGTGAAGAAGAATCTGGTTGGACGCTCTGAAAAATGGACAAAACAGACAAGGTGGCAATATTACTTAAATCTTCTGTCTTTAGAACATACAACTCTGCAGAATCTGAACAACCTGGGGCTTGGGGATCCAAACAACTCCCAAGCCCACTGTAGCCCCTTCCACTCCACAAGTTAGGGTGTTATCTGATATAGCTTAAGGAGCTGCACCCGACAATGAAAAAAACAAACACAAACTCAAGCATATTCAATGGAGTGCTTTTGCAATGCACTTTTTTGAGCATTGCAAAACTTATTTAGTGAACATTATGAATATGAAACATCTTGACAGTCTCTGTAAATAAAAGACTTCATTCAATGAAACCATAAAGCCTGCAAGAAAAAGAAATTCTCAAAAGCCTGTTTTAAAAGGAACATAATGCTGATCAGTCCTGGTCTTTTACAACAGAATGAACCTATTTGATTCCCAACTAACTCATGAATCAAGGGGTTTCAAAGTACAGCCTCTCTCAAACAAATTAACAGTGGAGAAAGATCATAACAATTTTCTAAGGGTCACTATCATTACAGAAATGTGTATGGAGTTATACCTTTCTAAACCCAAAAAAAACTTGTCTGGAAATTTAGGTCTAGGAACTACACATTTTTGTTCTCTGTTATGAAAATAAGCTTATACAGAGAAGTTTTTACAAAAGGATTCTTCTATGGGGATGCACCATATCTGCAGAGCCCGTATCTGTGGTTTCAGTTAACCAGGAATCAGGTTTGCAGGGGCACTCACATGTGTCCATCCGGAGGTAAGGAGAGCTCTGCAGCCCCTGCCAGGCTCCGAATGACTGCAGGGAGTTAAAAAAAAAAGAAGAAGCTCCTGAGGGCTTCATTAAAAACATCACTTCCAGTTTTTACGAAAACTGAAAGTTGTAACTCCCTACAGTCATTTGGAGACTGGCACAGGCTGTGGGTGGACATGCACAGATTCTGCTGGGCTCAGAAAACCTTCTGAAGCCCCTCTCACCCTTGGAGGGTGGAGGAAAGCAAACCCGATATCTGCAGATTCACATATCCGCAGGGAATTCCAGAATGGAACCCCCGCTGATATGGGTGCATGCCTGTATTCTGAAACAAAGACCAATCAGTTCTGGCTATACTATACGCGCTGAATAAGTAATTAAATACTAATACATGTCATGGTATATTTGTTCCATATTTGAAAAATTCCAGAAGATTTTTTTAAAGAAAAGTTTCTAAAGAATGAGCAAATAAATCTGCATTGACGGTAAAAGAAGGGAAAGCATACCTTCTAACAGGGAGGAAGCATTTCAAGCAATTCTTTAGATTTTTATATTTTACAGCAGTAAACTATAGAAAATAGAACAAAATCTGAACATTTTTAAAATAAATTGCCACTCTTTAGAAAGTTAATCCTCCCTTTTATAGATCAATCCCTAAAGAAAAGAGTTAGACATGGAAAATATATTAATAGTATACTAACATTAAAAAATGATAAGTATTTACCTTAAGCAAGGAATACTGGCAGCTGGCTATAACCAGGCAAAATTGGAAGATCCAAATATCCTTGAAAAACCCTTCTATAAGGAGTATAGAACCCAAGAAAGCTACTTGAATAGCTAGAATGACAGCTAACACATTTTCCAGGATCTCTCGATTCCTACAGGAAAGGAAGAGTGTGAATTACTGAGAAGTTGCATGGGTTTGAACAAAAGAAAGAATACAAAATTGAAAAAGTGAAACACAAATCCTGTGTTATCAACATTAAAGGTCTGAAACTGCTTTAGCTTAAACTTATTAAAAGATTATTAAAAGATTTCTTTGAGAAATTTCAGATGGAGTCACAGTTTCATGAGTTAAAGGTGCTTAATATATTCTGTGAATCAGGGTCACAAGGGACCATAACATAATTCAGTCTAGCCCTCAACCACAAAAGACTGGGAAAATCAATCCACTACTCCAAACACAATCTCGAGTATGCCCCTAGAAGAGAGTCTAGGAAAACCCTGCAGATCAATCATCTCCATTTGACTAAGCAAGAAAGCAAACAATATTCTTCTTATAGAAGATCCAAGGTTACCACTAGATGTCCAGACCAGCATTATGCTATTCATTGTACAATCCTATGCATGTTTACTCAGAAACAAACCTCACTGTGTTCAAACAAGACCCACAAAAGCACAGTTCATTGGAGCAACTCTAAATAAGAATGGGGCAATGCATGCAGTAAAGGTGATACTACACATAGCAATGTAAATTTAAAATGAAAATAATCATTAACTGAAATGTTTTTGTATTAACACTGAACTGGTTACTAGCATATCAGCACATTCAGAGAGAAAAACATATGTTGAGACTTTAAAAGAATATTAAGTAACCTGAAACCGTTATAACTGAATCAGTTACTAACTGTTACAGTTCCTATACATTACAGCTGATGCATATTAAATTTTAATGCCTTAAGCTCAAGCATTTAGTTAAATTCTAAAGATGCCTTAAGCTCAAGTATTTAGTTAAATCCTAAAGATACATTTTCAAGCATTTAGTTAAATCCTAAAGATATATTTTCTTCTACTTCAAATGTTATTACCTGAATATAACTAGCCAAATTGTGTTGCTATTAAGAGGAAACATTCATTTTGGTTCCATATCAAAAGGTAATTTCTAAATATTGTTTGGCCAATTGCCAGTTTGCCAGCTTAGATCAAACTGGTTAGTTATTTGTTGGGTTTTATTTTTTTAAATGTTGCCAGAGACCACTGTCAGCAGCCACACTGACTTGTGTTAAAGGCAACAGTCCTCTCAATATTATATTACAGGACCAACTGAAGCTTATGCAGAACTTGTTCTCTCTGTGCTCCACCTGAACAGAAACACCCTAGGTGTGCACAACAATTAGCTAATTACATAATAACTGTTGGAACAGCATGTACATATAGATCTCACCTGTCAAACAAGGCCAATAGGGTTAGCCTATCAAAATTGATGCCAATCCAGATCTTCGGTAAGATCCAAAAGCGGTAATAGTGTTTTACTTTTTGGGCTGCTTCTTCTTGTGGTTGCAGGTGGTCCTGCAGGTCAGGGCTTAAGTCAATGTCTTGATGTTCCAGGAGATCTGTATCTATGGTCAACAATCTGTTCAGCCTGATCTGGGGAAGGGAAAGCTAAAATAAAGTCAATAATAAGTTGCCTTCATAAGTTACTTCTTATTTCTATAACTATGTGAAGAAACTTTATATATATTATGGGGCAGAAACCTACTGCAAGAACTACCCCTTTGGCCTTCAACCTCTTACAAGAATATAAGGGCTTTGAAGGGCGGGGGGGGGGGAAGCACTCTGCAGTGAATCCCACTCCATGCACAGATGTCTGAACAGCAACTGCCTGGGGCTGCATGCCCCAAAAGCAGTCTGGATGTATTGCAAAGCCCAAAGTATATCTGAGCTAGTTGGTTGCTGGCATGTCAAGTAAACTGCAAGGATGGCAAACATGCAAACAAGGTTCTGCCTCCCAGCTACTGAGACCTGATCCCCCCCCCCCATTCCTTCATGGTATTTCAGCTGATAAGGTAGAGCACCTAGGAAGCTGAGGCAAAGCCTGTTCAAGGCTATAATAATCATGGGTAGGGATAGGTTGCCATCCATTGCATGGATTGAGCAGGGCTTGGATACTAATTTCCCATCATACTTCTTGGAAGGTAGCAGTACTGCACTCACCACATTTACACACTTTAGGCCCAACGTTATTTAGAGCTACAATGGCTATTTGTAGCACTTCAAGTTGCACCAATGAAGATTTAGCATTTGAACTAACCTAAGCCTTTAACACAGTTAACAATTCTGTCACAATAAGACAGAATAAGTGCCAATTGATTGTTTGCTTGTAATAAATAAGAAGCAAATGCAAAAAACTTACTAAATCATGTGGATAAAAACGAACTGAGGTAGAACTTGAGACATGAGAGTCCGTGTCACTATAACAACAAGAAGATGACTTTAGTGCAATATCTTATTGTGCTCTCAAATCCAAGTCCCTTTTTAATGTTTTTGTAGTTTCTAGGATATTAATTCAATTTAAGCAAAGTAGCTATAGGAAAGGCAGCACAATTTTAACCCAAAAAACCCCAAAAAGAACCTTCCTGATAGGCCATTGGCTCAATAAGTTGTTTTTTAAAAAACAGAAGCAGCTGGTTTGGGGGTAACAGTTTCCCTCTTGTTCAAGGAATGAAAAAGTCATCTTAAGAGCTAAATGCCTTCTGTGAATTATGCCTCCACTATATTACGATTGCTTATTACGACTGAAGTTGAAGAAATTTTCACCTAACCCATTGTCCTGTACTGGCATATCCAATATTTGATGTGTTTCTAGCAAACTTTCTAGGTTAGGAATACAGTATTCCCTATCACTTACACCAAATGTCTAGCAGCTAGATGTTATAAATAACCATGAGGCATATCCTCTAACAATATGTCTTAATTTCTGAGCCTAAGAAAGCTATTGGCCATGTTAAATATCTAGGGCAGTGTTTCTCAAAGTGTGGGTCAGGACCCACTAGGTAGGTTGCGAACCAATTTCAGGTAGATCCCCCATTCATTTCAATATTTTATTTTAATATATTAGACTTGATGCTACCATGGTATATGGTATATGATTGCATTTGGGGAAATGTTACAGATACTTTTAACAGGCTACCATGTATATGCTTTTAACAATGATAGTCAATGGGGTTTACTTCTGGGTATGTGTGGGTAGGATTGCAGACTAAGATTGTTAAAAATGTTCCTGCTTGATTATGTCACTTCCGGTCATGATACCACTTCCAGTGGATCCTGAGAAATTATCATTCTAAAAAGCTGGTCCCAGTGCAAAAAGTTTGAGAACCACTGATCTAGGACACTATATATAATGTCAGAGTTTAAATGTGTAATTAAAAATTTACTTTATTTGCCATGAACAGCTTTAAAATTTACATAAATGTTTAAGCTTCACATTAAATCATATGGTCTAAGAGCCACATGGTCAGCATGTGTCTTTGGGAAAGACCAGACCCAAAACGACTGCATGCAGTATGTTTCATTCCTTTGAAATTCTGTTTGTTGCAGCTTCTTTCTAGCAGGGTATATTGTTCTGCCATTCTTTCATGGAATTCCCCCATCTGATGGTCTAATCATCTGTAGTCAGACAGTGCTAAGGAGACTGGTCTCAAACATAAAACAAGTTTGAAATTGTACTGGTCACTGACCGTAATAAATGAATGATGATGACAAGTTTGAAATGGCTTAGAACAAGGTGACCTGCTACAACTTATAAGACTGTGAGACCCTACTAGGTACTCCTACCCATGTCAAGCAGTGACAGCAGAGGATTTTGCCTATAGGCTTCCATGGGTCTGTTATGCTGTTTCTATAATAAATCCTGTACCTTTAAAAAAAGAGAGTTCTGTCTGACCAGGTATCAGTATTAGACTGTACCCACATTTTCACAAAAGAGTCTGCCTAAGGACAGAACTAGATGCGACATCAAAGATTTATAAGTGTTTTTAAAAGCCTTAATAGCAAGCGAAGAGGGACTTCAATTCAGAGTGGAACTTCAGGGTTAGAGAAGGTTAGTTAACCTTGTGTCATTTTCTCCCAGGCAGTATGTGCCTCTCCTGTCCTGCTAGTATTTGCTTCTAACACTCTGTTTTCCATATAAATCCACCACTAGCCACTCCTAAAAAAAAATCCTCTCTTTTTCTTTTACATACACAAAAAAGTATTTTATTCATGAAACTCCCATAGCTCCAGGATGCTTAGGAGGAGGAAGACCTCAGACAAAGCTCCTGGCTCTCTCTGCCTACTTCCTGAGGGTGCTTTGGGCTTCTCTACTGCTACTCAGCCAGAGACCAAACCATCCACAATCTGTCAAAGTTACTTTTGATTTCCTGCACCACATCTAGTTTAGGTCTAATACTGGGATTACTCGCTGACTTAGAAAGAGGCTCTATGCCCAAATTAGGAGAAAGAACCTTGCATGGGGCAAACAGAATATTAAAGCAGCTGCAGCTCTTCTGGTGGTTTTGGGTGCCCATCAGGTCTAGTTTCTGATGAAGTGCCTGCTCGAAGATGAAAATACTGTGCAGGCTTGAACCAAGAGCTTTAGTCAGGGGTGCTCACATTTTTTTGGCTCGAGAGCTACTTTGAAACTCAGCAAGGCCTGGAGATCTACCAGAGTTTTTTTTACAATGTTCGCGCCATCATAACATATAACATTTATGTGTACAATGTATGTTGGTGTACCTTGAGCCCCACTGAGTATAACAGGACTTACTCCTGAGTAGACATGCCTAGGATTAGGCTGTGAGGCTGCAATCCTAGCCACACTTACCTGGGAGTAAGCCCCATTGAGTACAATGGGCCTTACTCCCGGCGTTTCCTCCCAGAGGCACCTGAAGGGGGGGGGGTCGGCACTCCGCGATCTATTCATTTTGCCTCGCGATCTACCGGTAGATCGCGATCCACCTATTGAGCACCCCTGGCTTTAGTCCTATACCAAAGGCATCTGGTAGTTTAAAAAATATCTTTTTAAAAAGGGGTTAATAAAACCTTCATGCAGCTATATACAAATACTCGTCTTGTCAACTGGCAAACAATTAAACTAAAAAGCTTTTAAAAAATGTCACAACCATTGTGGTAATATTCAACATTATGCAAAAAAATAAAGAAATGTGTGTGTGTGGGGGGGGGGGGAACTTAGAAATAAAACATCCCTGAAATGCAACTAATAATTGACTATTCTGATAAAAAATATTTCATAATGTACAGGGATAAATGAAACTGGCCTACCTTTCAGGGTAATTCTAAGCATGCATGTACTCTGAAGAGATGAAATACACTATGCAGAACAGAAAACCAAGGATGGCTCCAGGTTCTCTGTTTCCTATTTGACCAGGAAAACTCCAGTTCCATTATATAACCACTAAATAGTATTACCTGACAAAACATAAGGAACATCAGAATGTTCCCATGTACAACAAACCCCAAAACTAAGTGCTAGGAACATAGAGAGCTGCCTTATACCAAGTCATTGGTCCATCTAGATCAGTTTTGCAGACTGACTGAAGACTGAACGTAGGACCAAGGAAAGCAGGTATTCTACCACTGAGCTTCAGTCAGCTTTTATAAGAGTACACAGACACATAGGAACATATCAATACTGTTTTGGTAACTCAAAACTCTTAAAATCAGAACTGCTGAATACCTAAAGCTCAAAAAAAACACACCAGATATTGGAGGTTCTCCTTGCAGCTGGCTCAAAATTCACAAGCGACATATCGCAGCCCCCCGTCTCGTAGAGTGTAGAACTGAACTTACCTGTTGAAGAGAAAAGTCAAGGTTGGTTAAATACTATAGAACCTCTGTGTACTGTAGTAATAGTAATATGCACCATAAGCCCATTTTATACAATTACCTTCCACACAGAGAGAGAGAGAGAGAGAGAGAGAGAGAACCCCCACGTGTCTTAGAAGGTTACTTCTGAGTAAAATAGCATTTTCAAACACCTCTATCTATAGCCTTGCATGTGGCCAACCAAGAAAGCATATCAACAGAAAAAGACATTTGCCCATGGGATTATGTGTATGCACACGGCTTCCAGCATCCTGTCCAAGATTTTCTTGTGCCAACTTTTCACACCTAGCTAAAATAGCCCTTCAACATGGAAATACAACAGCCAGTATGCTAATGCCTTTTTAGAGTGGCCAGATTTGAAATTGTGTGTTCTCTTCTGGTTATTAAATTTCAGAGAACATCAAATTCAGAGACCTACAACAGATAATGAACCTTGGACAATCTCCCTTGTAAACGAGGGATGAAATTAGTTGGGAATTGTTTTATTTCTGAAAATACAACAAAAAATAGCTAAGAGATCTGGTAGTTACAATTTGGAATGGTCTCATGCACAATACTAGAACTTGGAATTGATCAATGGAATTGAATGACAGTATGCTTGGGAAAGGCAGGAGGAACATAAGAACAGCCCCGCTGGATCACGCCATAGGCCCATCTAGTCCAGCTTCCTGTATCTCACGGTGGCCCACCAAATCCCCAGGGAGCACACCAGATAACAAGAGACCTGCTTCTGGTGCCCTCTCTTGCATCTGACATAGACCATTCCTAAAATCAGGTGGTTGCACATACACATCATGGCTTGTAACCCATAATGGATTTTTCCTCCAGAAATTTGTCCAATCCACTTTTAAAGGCATCTAGGTCAGATGCCATCACCACATCCTGTGGGAAGGAGTTCCACAGACCAATCACATGCTGAGTAAAGAAATCTTTTGTCCATCCTAACTCTCCCAACACTCAATTTTAGAGGATGTCCCCTGGTTCTGGTGTTATGCAAGATTGTAAAGAGCATCTCTCTATCCACTCTATCCTTCCCATGCATAATTTTGTATGTCTCAATCATGTCCCCCCTCAGGCGACTCTTTTCTAGGCTGAAGAGGCCCAAACGCTGTAACCTTTCCTCATAAGGAAGGTGCCCCAGCCCAGTAAGCATTTTTTTTGAGCAGCACATAGCAAATATGGAATTCTTGGCCTCCAGAGCCTGGTTTGAAGGCATGTGAGGGAGCAAGTTTGCCAAAGCCAAGCAGGTCTGGGCCTGGTCAATGCCTGGACGCAAGGTTGCTTAAGAACAGCCCAAGTACACTGCCCTGAGTTCTAGCATGGAGGACAGAATGTAGCACATTTGAATATTAAAATGTAATCTAACATAGGTGACTTTACAAAATTCACAACATAGGATTCAGAACAAGGTGGTTGTGAAAGCCACCCCTTCCCCATCCAAACATCCCCACCTCCCACCCTGCCCCGCCCCGCCCCGCCCCACCCCAGTTGCTTCCAAGACCATGTGTTTGCAGGAACTGAAGATGCTTTGATAGGGAGTAGGAAAGGTGTCTTCTGCAAGTGTAATGCTGTGGAAGCTACCCATGGAGTGCCAATAATTATTGGTGGCTATCAGCCAAGATACCTAAAAATGGAATATCTATCAGTGCTGAGTGTAAACAGTGGATATTTGTCACAAGTATAGTGTGCCTGTGAACATCCAGAGTCACCCGCTTGGCTGCTGCTGGAAACAGAATGCTGGATTAGATGAACTCCTGATCTGGTAATGCTAGGCCAGAACAAAAGGAAAGACTGAAGTGACCTAAGGCTCCCTACCCCTTCCCTAACCTATTCACATGGAAATTGCTCAGACCTGTTCTTCACATCTCATACCACCAATTTTATTCTTAAATAGGAAACAGTTCACACAACCAACTTTTGTGAATGTCCTCTCAACAGGACATGATCAACCCAGCCTTGACCAATAAGATGTTCATCCACCTAATGAAAAGTTGTGCTAATCTCAGTAAACAACTTCATATTCATTTTACAACTAATTTCTGTTTCAACAAATGCAGATTACACCAACTGCAGACTAAAACCTGCATATAATCACTCCTGTGTTACCTGTGATAACACAGAATCACATCTAGATGACCAGCTTCAGAAGCTTTTTTGTAAATGGCAAAAGAATTGGTCCTTTTATTGATTTATTAAAAGATTTATACCATGCCTTTCAGGAACATAAGGCAGCTAATAATTCACTTTAAAATACATAAAAAAATAACATAACAATCTAAAACGGTGCAATTACTATTAATCACAGCAGCAACAGTATAGATACCAATATCAATTAAAATAGTAGTTAAAAATAAAGTAGTACTCCAATAGAAAAACCTAGAGCATAGCAATTAAACAGCAGTACAGTCACAGAACAGTTTGCCCCCTACCACCCCAAAATGGTAACAGAAATTTAAGAAGTCTTTAGTCTCTGCCAGAATCTCTTTAATGGAAAGAATGCTCTTAGTTTATAAAGGAGGGGTGCCACCACAGAAAAGGTCCTGCCCCGGCTGCCACTCTTTAACTTCTGTTAGAGATAGCACAACCAGGAGGGCCCCCTCAGATGAACTCAGAGAATGGACTGGAATATACAGAAGTAGGCGATCCCTAAGGTACCTGCTCCTGGGACATGAAGGTTTCTAAAGGAAACGTGGCAGATACTGACAGGACAGATCAACTCTTCATGCCTCTTCCAGCCAGGTCTCTTTGATCTGTGTCAGTGCTGTCTTCCAGCATTAAGCCATTTCTGCCCTACGTTGCACATATGCAACAGAGACCAAATGTGTACACCTATGGGTCAGGCAAAAATGGGTTAAATTCTGGATCGAGCTGTTCCTATTAACAACTAACCTGACACTGAATAGCAGCAGCTTCTAAATACAGAGGTTGCCACCTGTGTCACTAAGTACCCCTGGTGGAAGAGGGAAGGCCAGAAAGAGGGATAGTTCGCCTATAACTATCCCTCTTTCTCGTGTAACCACCAGCCACCACCATACCTTCCTTGGTCTGTCACCCTCTGTATGGCAGCATGACACCTCCCCAAGCCCTCGACCAAGTTCCCCTACCACAGTGCCAGAGGAGGCTACCCCCAGCATCACAACACCATCCCCATGTTACAAGTTGTTGGCAACCTTCAGTCCCGAAAGACTATGGTATCACGCTCTGAATGGTGGTTCTGGAACAGCGTCTAATGTGGCTGAAAAGGCCAATTCGGGAGTGACAATCCCTTCCACACTGGCAGCAAGTGCAGTCTGTCCCTGGTCTGTCTCCCTGGCTATGGGCCTTTGCCTCTTAGCCTCAGACTGTTGGCCAAGTGTCTCTTCAAACTGGGAAAGGCCATGCTGCACAGCCTGCCTCCAAGCGGGCCGCTCAGAGGCCAGGGTTTCCCACTTGTTGAGGTCCACTCCTAAGGCCTTCAGATCCCTCTTGCAGATGTCCTTGTATCGCAGCTGTGGTCTACCTGTAGGGCGCTTTCCTTGCACGAGTTCTCCATAAAGGAGATCCTTTGGGATCCGGCCATCATCCATTTTCACGACAAGACCGAGCCAACGCAGGCGTCTCTGTTTCAGCAGTGCATACATGCTAGGGATTCCAGCACGTTCCAGGACTGTGTTGTTAGGAACTTTGTCCTGCCAGGTGATGCCGAGAATGCATCCCCACCACCCCCTAAACAATACATTTCTTCCTATTGCAACCTTCACACACATTCCCACCCTTTCCAACTGAACAACCCAACCTCTAACAGTAGTAGAGGACCTTGACCTACTGAGCAGGCTGGCTCTCACCAAGGTTACCATCTACCAGTGGTCCTTTACCCAAAGTGCCCCCTACCACCTCCAGGAAAGAACCACCCTGCTCTCACCAAAGCAAAGACAATGTCAGTATTCTCACTGTACCATAAATTGTCAGCACAGCTATTTGTGGGCAGAACTAGTAACTTTTGAAGAATTATTTGCAAAGCTAGCAGAAATTTTTTTTTAGAAGTTAGATAGATAGTAGAAAGAAGACAGTAGACTATCAAAAGCCACAGCATTTAGGGTCGTGTTACACAATACCAAAAATATACTTTTACAGGTATCTACCAGGTAAATATACTTTTACATTAATTTGTATTATTGTTACATACAATACATACATACAATACATAAATACATACAATACAATACATACAATAACAAAATACATACATACATTTTAAAAGTAAAAGGATCCCAAAGTAAAAGCAAAGGATCCCAAAGTAAAAGGATCCCAAAGGATCTCCTCTATGGAGAACTCGTGCAAGGAAAGTGCCCTACAGGTAGACCACAGCTGCAATACAAGGACATCTGCAAGAGGGATCTGAAGGCCTTAGGAGTGGACCTCAACAAGTGGGAAACCCTGGCCTCTGAGCGGCCCGCTTGGAGGCAGGCTGTGCAGCATGGCCTTTCCCGGTTTGAAGAGACACTTTGCCAACAGTCTGAGGCTAAGAGGCAAAGAAGGAAGGCCCATAGCCAGGGAGACAGACCAGGGACAGACTGCACTTGCTCCCAGTGTGGAAGGGATTGTCGCTCCCGAATTGGCCTTTTCAGCCACACTAGACGCTGTTCCAGAACCACCTTTCAGAGCGCGATACCATAGTCTTTCGAGACTGAAGGTTGCCAACTACTACCAGATACCTTTCTTCTATGATGGAATATTATTTATTTATCAAATTTATATTCCACCTTTTATCCCAGTAAAGGGCACTCAAGGAAGCTCACAAATCAAATCATATTAAAAACATAAAATATATAAATATGTATAAAAATAAGACAATTAAAAACAATAAAACACAATAAATCTTGGATCCTGAAATTAACACCATACCCCCTAGTATCAACATAAAAAGGCTTCCCTAAATAAAAAGTTCTTAAGCCCCCACCGAAAGGACTCTAAAGAGGGAGCTGTTCTCAGTTCCAGGGGGAGGGAGTTCCACAGATGGGGAGCCAACACCGAGAGGGCCCTTTCTCTTGCCGCCATCCCCCTCACCTCCACTGCTAGCAGCACAGTTAGAAGGGCCCCCTCTGATGACATGAGAAGATGTGGTTTTGAAGGCTAAATATGTTTGCAAACACACAGCAACAATTTCTATTTGTACAAAATCTCTTTTCAAATGTTAAAGTGTTCATCTTGGGAAAACAGTGAAACACTTTTTCTGTATCATGTGAAACAGCTGTTATAATAGTTCTATAAAACAATGTCAATGTACAGTGGTGCCTCGCATAATGAATGCCTCGCACACCGAAAAACTCGCAAAACAAAAGCGTTTTTGCGATTTTTTCTGGTGACTCGCAAGACGAATTTTTCTATGCCGTGCTTCGCAAGATGAATTTTTTCTATGGCCGTGCTTCGCAAGACGAATTTTTAAAATTAAAAAGTTGAAGTTTTGTGCTTGAAATTTTTGAAATCCTCTGTACAGTATGTATGCCTTTAAAGAGCACTTTGTAAACCAAATTTGACTTTGTTCTGACTTTTTTTGCCCATAGGAACGCATTAATTAAATTTCAATGCATTCCTATGGGAAACCGCGCTTCGCAAGACGAAATTTTCGCAATACGAAACGACTTGCGGAACGAATTAATTTCATCTTGCGAGGCACCACTGTAATTGAACAGCATTCCACATGGGAGTGCAGGAGACTAGTTTCAGCCATTTGACAACATATAATACAAACTGCACTATAGATTAATCTCTTAGGGAAACCGCAAATAACTAAAGTGGATCAATAATATCTATAATATAAACTACAATATAGTTGCACATCAATACTGCAGGTAGTATGTAGAGTCATGATAGATGCATGCCCCATTTAATTTCAGCTTGTGTTGTCCTTGTTCATGGTGTGATATAATGCCAGCTCCCACCCCACAACAGCCACAAGAGATTCAGAACTGTAAAGCAGTATTTTAAAAGCCTATCTATGGAGCATCTATTGAAGTTCCCAGAAAGGCTTCAGCTGCTCAGAAGAATTTGTGCCATGTGAGGCCTCCCTGTGGGGGGAGGGAAGGGGTCTGGCCCACCTGGCCTTTCCAAGGGAGACCCCCCCCAGTGGGGGCCTCAGACTAGTTCACCAGACGAAATGGGGGTTGTGTCACCTGCCCCCCCCTTTGGGTTAGCAGCATTTGCCAGTCAGGAGCAGGGACTGCTATCAGCAGATCCTCCTGCCTGTTCTCCCAACTGCCTTATCATCTTTGGCCTCCAGGTTTATGTAGGGCAGGCCCCTCCCCTTCCCTCACAGGGATGGTACAAAAAGGGTGTGTCTCTGGGACTGCCCTCCCTTGGGATTACCACAACTCCTCCCCTTCCTCTCTCTGTCTTCCTTCCACCTCCTTTCACCTGCAGTTGCCAGGGTTGTTCCTGAGCTGCTGCCTCTGCTCTGGTCTCTGCCTTGGGGGGGGGGGCTGGTCCTGCCCACCTGGGTCCTGTAGCTCTGCAGAGGTTCAGCTGTGGGCTCCTAATGTCATAGCCAGGTGCCCTGCCCGGCAACGCAGGTCCTGGCTGGCTGGGCAAGGGAGTGCTCCCCTTCTCCCCTGAAGTGGGGGAGGGGTGGCTGCCCAGCAGCCGAATGGCTACGTTCTGTCTCCTCCCTCCCTCCTCCAAGGCAGAGGGGAAAGCGGGAGGGTTCGGCGCGCAGTGTTCCTCCACTGCGCTTTGCCGCCCAGAGGAGTGCCCAGGCAGTGTATGGGGAGGTGGCCCCATGTTCCACCGGCTTCCTCCTTGATCCTCTGGCCCAGAAGTCTTCTCCCTGTGTAAGCTGGGGACCTGTGGGAGGAGGGGAACCCCAACACGCCCTTAATTACTGTCAGCAATTACTTCTTTGCCCTTGCAAAAAGACAGAAATCCACAATGCACAATTGCGATATATTTTCATTTGAATGTACATAAATCATTTTAAGTGAGGCATTGGGGTTCTCCTTGACAAAAAGATCAGGTTCCTTTAGTACTACCATTGGATTAAAAAGGAAATTACTTACGCATTCATGGTTATAAACTTTGAGCATACCTCATAACACTGCCTCACACAGGAAAGGAATAGAGACTCAAATACTTGGAGTGTTAGAGGAAGGAAGAGAACAGAAAAGGCACACACATATCCACCCACCTGTTCAGCCAACAATCAGCAGCCCTGTGCATGGTCATGAACAATGACCACACATGCCTATTTTGCACATCATGAAATTAAAACACATGGGCAAATCACAGAATAGACAAGCACACACAATAGTGCACCCCCCACACACACACACACACACTAGTGTACACCTTACTGTCATATGTGAGGCAACCTGGCTTTATTCCATCACACAAGGGCACAGCTGCTGTGAGACAAGACTAACAAAAGGCCTGCAGGCCAGATGCAGGAACCTCTTTATTCAGACCTCCCCTCCCCCCCACCACCGCTGCCAGCACTGCCCTTCCACCAGCAGCAACACTTCTGCTAAAGCTCTGATGGAAGGAGGACTAAGAAGGAGGTGCTGTAGGCTTATACCATAGTCTTTCGAGACTGAAGATTGCCAACCATTGTAGCAATGACATTTGCTGATAAACAGAACACTGATGTCTTGGCTCTAAAACCTCTAAAAATCCCTAACATCTTCTACCCTGCCCACCAGTTTCAAACCAAAACAGCACTGGGTGACCAGATGTTGTAACTGCAGAAGAGGACAAGGCACCCCAAAATGTAGGACATCCAAGAAAAATGTAGCACATCCAAGAGAAATGTAGGACATGACAAAATAAGAGCGAAAAACACTAGTATATTGATTTCATGTGGTTAAAATTAACTATATTAATTATTAAATTTAAAACCATATTACACTTATTAATTACAAGAAGGCTATGCACTGCCTGCAGGGGTCCACTCACAGGGAAAAGGAGGACATTTTAAGTTCTTTTCCAGGACTTGAGGCTAAAAAAAGGGGGACACGTCCTGGAAAAAGAAGATGTTCGGTCATTCTGACAGTAGCAGATTCAGACATGACATTTGCCCAAAATAGCCCTCAGTCAATGCAACAATGGAAACAGTTTTATATCGCACACTTCAGGGCCAGGAATGGCAGCTACATACTGTGTACTGGACAGGGAGTAGCAATTGTAGACACATTCACGTAGTCACAGCTACAATATAAGCACAAGCAAAGTCCTAACAAAAGCCACAGCTTGATTCTGCAATATTTCATCCAAGCAGCAGATGGCACCTGATTGCATTGCAAACCTCTAACATTATTTCTTCTGCATCCTTTGTACCAAGAGCCTGTTTTCAAGTACAAAGCAAAAAAAAAAAAGGGGATTTACACATGTCCTATAATGCCAGAAGTGCATCCAGCTTTATAAACACTCAATTTTGTAGCACATAACCAGCAACAGAACTTGCACAGTCCTTGAACTCAAGCCTTAAAAACCCCTCTTCCAGCAAGCCTCCAGACACTATTACAACACTGAAGCGCTCACAAATCTTTTGTTGCTCTTTGGTAGTAACATTAACATGGGACAATGGTGGAACTTAATGTGTACAAGCCCTACTCTGGAAGCAAGGAGTGAAGAATTAACAGCAACAAAGGGTACATCAAATCCAGAAAGGTCACCTGCCCAAGGGGAACATGGAAGAAGTTAAATTTTATTGGCTAGATAAATAATTTAAACTTGGCCACAAACCAAATTATTTAGGGAAGATTCAAAAACTTTTATTTGCTCCAGCCAAGAGTAGCACAATGCAATCCAAGTATGTCCACTCAGAAGAAATGTCAATTGAATTAAACAGTATTTATTCTCAGGAAAAAAAATGATAGGATTGCAATAGAACAGAACATTTAAGTTTATATTCTGGTTAATGCTTTGTTGACTAAAAATCCCAAACCTTTTATTGGTATAGGTCCCAACCTAAAAACCTTTATTGGTAAAGGTCTTTGCATCCACTGAACTCTTAAGGCAGTCCCTACCACAATAAGGCACTCCTGTTTGACTACCCACTTAGTGACAACACCACATTTCAGTGCTTCATTTTGTTACAGTAAGAATAGAAAAAAAGTTTGACAAAACGGAAAATGAGAGACCTGGAATTCATTGTTACCTACATAACTTGTGAAATCCTAAAACTTGTCAAAGAGAAAAGAATGTTTTTTGTCAAGATTTTTTAAAAGAACACATTCATAATTACACATGGAAACTTATGTGATTAAATACTGGTGGCTCATCTTGATTACACTGCTGAGTCCCTAACATCCTAGAAATCTCCAACTAGCCCAGACCATAATAAAATTTTTCATTACTTTTCTAGTTCAAAGTACTAACGTTTCAAACTGGAAAACATGCTGGTGAAAATGAACCCCAAGAGCAATTTTATTCATGTTCCATGGTGTGCCTATGTTGGGTTTTTCTGACCACATTAGAGAAAGGAAATGGTTGAACAGCAGCTTTCCCAGTTTAAAATATTAATGGGATTCTGCATAGAGATCTGACCATTCAATAGTCATCAGATGTCACATTTTGTGCTGTGGTACAAATGTGTACAGGTTCAACATTAAACATTCTTTTCAAGCCATGTCTATGATATAATGCAATTATGCATTCTAAATTCAAAAATTACATGTTCAACATATGGTTGTTTCAATTATTTAGGATTGTAGGGTGCCATGACAGCACTACCATAGTGACATCGTTTTGTGGCTAAGATCTAAACAAATGTTCTACTACA
This sequence comes from Tiliqua scincoides, assembly GCF_035046505.1. Taxonomy (NCBI): domain Eukaryota; kingdom Metazoa; phylum Chordata; class Lepidosauria; order Squamata; family Scincidae; genus Tiliqua; species Tiliqua scincoides. The sequence goes on from NC_089821.1 coordinate 18,973,904, forward strand.
GAAGTTAGACATGTCTGTCAATATACTCCAACCCTTTACAAATTTCCACCCTACAATGAGAACTGCAAAGCAGCAATTTTACAAACAGCAGTGTTTAATACAAATACATCTGAACACAACAGGTTCTGAAAGACTGTACTTGCATTCAGGCTATTAGTGTTAAAGACTAAATAATATATCCTTTTATCAATATGAAGAACATTTATCAGCACTTACAACTCTATTCCTGATAAGAACTTTAAAACACTCTGTATAAAATACAGTTTGAGAGGTATTTTCTTGAGATACTTCAATGTGCCCAATAAACACTCAACATGAAATTAAAGAGTTCATTCAGTATCTTCAAACAATTTCTGCCCTAACATAACAGTTTAGTCTATAAAGTGTCACAAACAAAGGAGCAAATGCAATTTGCTATAACACCCTCCAAACAAAGCTACGATGAAGTTACAGTGCATCATAAGCCATAAATCTGCTGCATAAACACTTTGATTTCACCAAGGTTACATAAGGCCTGCGTACCAAGTTCATCGTGCAAACTGCCACCGACTACAGCAGATGCATTGTCATGTGATGCTTCTAAGTGGATACTCCCATTTCTCACCAGCAAGGAGGCACTAGCGCTGAGCACTGCTGCCTGGGAATGGGGGCAGGACTGGACTTTGACTTGGGTTGTGGACTGCTGCCCTTGCTGAACATCTTGAAGGCTATGAAAGAACATGGATGGTGGAAATATTACAGGGAAGAACACAGAAACAATAGCTAGAAACTAAGTCAACACTTTTTTATATTTTAAAAAAGGTTAAAACAAAAAGTACAGCATAGTGAAAGAGCCAGTATGAGCATGTTATGTCAAGCCGAGAAATACTAGAAGTCAACTGGGTAACCATTCTGAGAGGTCCTTAGCACTTTAGGTGTCATGACTTTCTCACAGAGTTCTGTCCTGAGCAATATTAAAAGTGCATAGTTGTGGTGGGGTGTTAGGAGAATCATGTAGCAATACAGTATTTCTTTAAAAGGAGCATTTGCTCTTCTTTTGCTAACAAACTGCAAACTCCACTCTTTCATGCAAGTTCATAGTCAGACCCTGGGAAGATTGCAAGAAATGAATGGGTCTTAATGATGTGGATTCTGAAATGCGGTTTCACCCAAGCAATTAAAATATGTTTAAAATTATTTATATACCATATTATTATTAGTAGTAGTAGTAGTAGCAGTATTCATATACTGCTTTTCAAACTAAAAAGTTCAAATATTTTCTTGTAAATATACATTTTTTGGATGAGGGAGAAGAGATTACGGTTTCTACAAATGTTCTACAATCCAGCAGTAATGTGCCACTGAAAACTGACCAGGTTGTGCAACTGGTCAGTTCTCTTTCACAGGTCTTTATGGCCCAACAAATTAAAACTGGACTTTTAAGACACAACCACAATCTACCCTTGACAAGTCATAGTTCCTACGCTCCTCATCTGTTAAATGGGAACAGTATTACCTCACACAATTATTGTGGGAACCATGTACAAGTTACTTTACACCTAAAGTATTATTGTTTAAATATCGTGTTCATGATATTAAAGTATTTTAGGCAGAAGGCATGATTTAAGAAATCTATTTCAACTAGAACATTTAAAATTTAAGTTCACAGGCTAACTACTAATTTTTATATATATTACGTATGCAACAAGTTAGTTTAGTTTGAGGTACAATATGGATTATTCATAGAACATACAGTGCAACAATTCTACTGTGATTCAACAAAACAAAACTACCTAAAGGACTGAGGGCAGGAAGTTACCTTGAACATGACTCTTTGACACTACACTTACAAATAGGAACAAACGGTAATATTTGGGGGCAAAAATAATAAACACATAACGTTTATCAGAAGAGTAGACAATTAGCACTGCACTCAATAGGATAACTCAAATACAGAAAAGAGGTAAAATGAAGGGGAAAAAGTGATTTTTAATATTAAAGACTCAGGAAAAATTCTTACTTCTGTGAAAGGCAACAGAAATATGGCATATAATGGAAACAGAATTTCCTAAATAAAAACACATGAATCCCTCAAATTTTAATTGTCTTTTCTTCAGTTAAAGCGTTAAAGGCATTGGCTTACTTCTGCAATTTCAACCTGTGCTTGAAACTTACAATTTTTAAGTTAATTTTCTAATGAGCAAGCTGTATAAAATGAATAATCTTGTCTACTGCTTTGAAACATGCATTCCTTTATAAATACAAACCTCTACATTGCCAGAAAAACACAGATTATTTAATTTTTAATTAGATTTCAATTTTTAACAAAAAGATACAAGAACTAATTAGCATAGGACTTTATACTAATTGATGAGAAACAGTATTCTCAGATAAGTTGCATTTGCCAAGGACTCCATCCCTGCTTCAAAATATTTTTTTAGTAGCTAGGAACTATCCAAAAAGAAACAACTTTTTAAAAACCCTGACAGCTCACTTCTTACATATCTAATGCAGTATTTGAAGGGTCAAGAAATTCCAGTTAAACATTTTTGTACAACTTCACAAACAGCCAATCCTATCCAACTTTCCAGCAGCAGTGCAGCAACAGGGTGTGAACTGCATTCTGTGGTGGGGGAGGAGACAAGTCACGGAAGCCTCCTCAAGGTAATGCTTGTTGCCTTACTTAGAGGCTGCATTTGGCTGCACTGGGGTTGAAAGTTGCATAGGATTAGACCCTTAAACTTTTTCTTGGACTGGTTCATATGCTTATCTGGCTAACAAGCATCCCCTAATATATAACAAGCTATAATATGGTGTATATATAAAAAAATCTTATCTCACATTTCTATGATTATTGATAAGCATGAAGCTTACTAGAGTTTGGTTCAGGGCTCTGGTCCAAAACAGGCCTTGGTGACAACCTACAGTGAAGGTCACTGGGTTTTAAGGAACAAGGTACAGGAAACCACAAAGACAAGGATAGGGCAACTGGAGCGTAGATGGTGCAGAGAAAAGGACTTAGGACTGCAGTGTTAGGGTTAGGATTGCAACACTATCAGCCAAAGGAAGGAGAAGGAAAATCTGAGCATTAGCTGAGGCATAAAGCATCTAGACAGGACTAAGCACTTGCTCTTCCTCTACTGAGCACATGCACACTGTTATGAACCTGGCTCAGCCTATGATCCTCTATAGCTGCGGTTTTTAAACTTGCAGAGAGTTTGAATCCCGCAGTAAGTCTTTGCGGGGGCGGGGGGAGGCAGCAAAGCGATCCCCAGGATTGCGCAGCTCAGGGGAGCTGCAGGGCTCCACCCCACTCTCACTTTCCCTGACCCTGGGAGCCCTGCAGGCGCTCGCACCCGGCTCCCCACAGCCAGGGATGGCTGCTGCAGGGACTGGAGGGTGCAACCCAGTCCCTGCAGCCCGGTCAAAAGGGGAAGTGGGGCGATCGTGCACCACTTCCGGTTTAGCGGAGTGGGGCGCAATCACTCCGCTGTCACCTTCCCTGACCCGGGGAGCCTTGCCAAAGCACCCCCGGGGGCTGCAGGGGGTTTGGGCAAGTGCACCAAGCCCCTGCAGCCCTCCTGAGCGGTGCGATCCTGGGGATCGCGCCGCTGCCTCCTCCCTGCCTCCTGGCTGCCCCCGCCCCTTAAGGGGAAAGGGGCCAGGACCCTCAGGCTGGGGTGTCGCAACGCCCCAGTTTGAATACCACTGCTCTATAGGAAGAAGGTTAAGACTGGAGGCTATCTTTACAGTTATTTCAGAAAATGAGCAGGAGTGATGATCTGTTAAGGAAGGATTTAGGTGAGAAAAGCGTGAATGAATATTTTTGCTTTAAGATTGCAACATTTTACCCAGATAGAGCTTATTTTACTGTGTGTGTTTGACACATTTTACTAAAGAATTTCCAGCATGGTATTCAACTTTGGCAGGTCCATAATCATTGTGCACTGTACTTCCCAGCAGTGGTGTAGCTGGAAGGTGCACTGCTCCAGCAACCATGGCAAGGGCAGCATTGTTGCATGTGATCCTTCCCCAGCTACACTACTGCTTCCCAGATTCAAAGGGTTAAACAGAGAGTAGTACTTTCTTTTCCTCGTCTCTGTAAGACCCCAGATCACCTATTTTTCCCTATATGCATTAAAAATTGTTGCAAGAGAACAGATATGGATAGGAGTATCTTTAGGACTACAGAACATGCTATCATCAACACCACTTTTCAAAGGTCCTTTAGAAGAAAACACTAGAAGGCAAATGACCATGTTTCTTTCATTTGAATAGCCTTTACCAAAACACACACAAAAATGAGAAAGCAAAGTTCACGAAGCAGTTCTATCATTTGCTACAGGTCTATCCAATTAAGTCCTGCTGCTGCAGTAGATCTAGCTTTTGGTGCTATTACTCAGCGGCAACCCTTAGGGAATGTTTTAGTAAGCAACGCTCCCTCAAGCTCTTGAGCCAGGGGTGCTCAAAGTTTTTGGCAGGAGGGCCACAACATCTCTCTGACACTGTGTCGGGAGCTGGGGAAAAAAAGAATTTACACTTCAAATTTGAATAAATTTACATAAATGAATATATCAGAGACGGAAAATGAATGAATGAATGAATGAATTCAATCCAGTTTATGATCACATTCACCCTAAGGGGGGGGGAATCTTCATGCCAGTTTATGATCACACTCACTCTAAGAAAGGGGGGACCTTCATGCCAGTTTATGCCCACATTCACCCTAAGAAGGGGAGGGGAATCTTCATGCCAGTTTATGCTCACATTCACCCTAAGAAGGGGGGATCTTCATGCCAGTTTATGCTCACATTCACCCTAAGAAGCGGGGGGGATCTTCATGTCAGTTTATGCTCACATTCACCCTAAGAAGGGGGGGATCTTCATGCCAGTTTATGATCCCATTCACACACACACACAAATGGAGGGGGATCTTTCACACTTTCACATACCCACCTGCTCACCTGCCCCCTCGCCCTCCCTCCTTCCCTCGCTTGGGCTGCCTGCCTGCTTGCCCAGCTGCCTGCCTACCTGCCTGCCCATGTGCTGGTGCTGTTGCCTGCCTGCCTGCCTGGCTAGCGGACTGGCTGGCTGGCCAGCCAGCCAGCCAGCCAACCAGCCCTCCCTCCCTCCCTCCCTCCGGAGGGAGACGAGCTGGGCTGGGCTCCCCTCCCTCATTATCTCTCTCTCCATCTCTCTCTCCCCCCTGGCTCAGGCTGCAGGAGGGGAGGGGAGGAGGGGAAGGGAGCCGAGCAGAGCCAAATGGAGCTGCTCCCAGCCCAGCCCATGGGTAAGGAAGAAGAGACTAGCAGGCAAGCGTGCAGGGTTTTTTATAGTGGGAAGTAACATGAGACCTGCAAGTCTCAGGTTACCTTCCCACTATTAAAAGGCCCTGCACGCCGGCTGGGCTCGTCTTTCCTTCGCTGCCACTGAGCTCAGTGGCAGCAAGGGAGAGCAAGGCGCAGAGCTCGTGCAGCAGGCCAGCACGGGCTGGGGTGAGGGCCGGGTGCCCACTGGAGGTGGGGGGACCCCCTGGGGGCCGGATGGGGACCCACAGCGGGCTGCAAGTGGCCCGCGGGCCGGGATTTGGGCACCCCTGTCTTGAGCTACCCCACAACTAGCATTCCAATAACCACCACAAAAGAAAGACTATTCTTTCAACTACATAATTTAAAACTATTACTGTTTAAGCAAACACTAGGAAGATACTCAATTAGTGTTAAATTACATAGAATAAAATGCTGTTGAAAAATAAGACTGGGTTATTTAATACTTTTTTCCCCATGGCAGACATGCATAGTCAGACTAAATCAGCATAAAAAGAAAGCCCAAACAGTCCAGTGAAAATGTTAACTTCAGTAGTTTAACTGCAATCACATTTCTCTTTTCTCACTTATATGCAACAATATATGCTCCTCGCTAGGTTTAGCTGGGGTTTAGCCTTTCACAAGTTACTGCATCACCAGACAAAGCCACTAAAATCAATGATACTAAACTCTCCTCCATACCTATCCTCCAGTGGTACTGTAATATCCACATCTGACTCCTCATTCATTCTGCTAAAGCAGGGGTCTCCAAACCCTGGCCCGGGGGCCAGATGCGGCCTGCAGCAAGCCTCTATCTGGCCCGCGGCCAGCCTCTTGTCCCCTGAAAGCCTCTGGCCCACTTGGCCGAAGGTGGCAGGAACTATGCTCTGGTTCTGTCTGAAGGGTGTTCTAAGGGCCAGAGAAGTTGAATGAATGAGCCCATTCATTCATTTATTCACTCATCTAAGTTCCATCTCTAATTTATTTATATAAATTTTATATTTAAAATTTTTTTCTGGCCCTCAACACCATGCCAGGTATTTGATGTGGCCCTCTGGTCAAAAAGTTTGTAGACCTCTGTACTAAAGGAACATGTAAGTCTTACGCCCATGAAATTCCTCTGCAGGTGCATTTAACATACTGAATAATGAAAGCCCAGGTCCTAGCAAAACTGGGTGGGAGGAGGTGCTGCAGAGGCAGGGAGTAGGCGAACTGGGCTCCAGAGGGCATGGGGCTGGCAGCAGAGGCTGCTGCTGGATCCTATTCCCCTTCCCGGCCCTATAAGCCCTACACACGGCTACTCGATTCTGTGCCAGCTATTTTGCTGGTGTGGTTCCAAGTAGACCCAAAGCACCTGCTGGGGCTCAACAAATGCTTCCCTACCTCGAGGAGATGCCCAGGCAGTCGTTAGGATTGGGCTGCCCAGCTTTTACCTGCTATGCCATTCCAGTGCATTAGTTCCTTCCATCATCTTTAAAGCTGATGTTATATTGTATTGTTCTGAGAATATTTTGGAACCACAAAAACTGAACCCCACTGCCCTGGGTAACATATAAAGTAGAATATATAAATAACTACTTAGATATTGCCCAAAGAAAATCAAAGCAATTCTACAACTGCAGGAAAAACAAAACAACTATCTAAACTGGCTGAGGCAAATTTGATTCCAAATTTGGACAGGAAAAAAATGATATCTACAATGACCACAAAGATTGTTTCAGGGATTAACTATTCAATTTCGAGATGCTACCAGATGTTTACAAGATAATAATAATATACAGTATTTATATACTGCCTTTCTTGGTCTTTATTCAAGACTTTATTCAAGGCGGTTTACATAGGCAGGCTTATTAAATCCACGCAGGGATTTTTACAAATTGAAAGAAGGTTCTTTCTTTCAAGAACCACTACATTCAAGGTGTTACACTCCAATCTGGTTTAACATTCTGGCCTCCATCCTCCCACGCTCCAAGCAGATGGAACAGCTCAGCTGCAGCTTGTCAGCTGCTTCAAGGTCGCACGGTGCCGGTGGCCTCGAACTGGCGACCTTGTGGATGTTAATCTTCAGGCAAATGAAGGCTCTACCCTCTAGACCAGACCTCCTGCCCACACAACTCAACAACAAGATCAACCTACACAACTGAAAAAATCATGTTTTGGGTTCTGGAGTATACATTTTAGGTACTAGGGTGATAACTTGAGATTCTTTCAACCCTTCTGAGATAAGACATCTTCTTTCACAGGGTAGATGGGGAAAAGATGATGCATGGATTCAGAGGAATCAGATGCAGGACAGGGAATATATATTTTACCTTCATAGGATAAAACAGGAAGCAAATTATTTGGGAACATCTAGGCATGATGAAGAGGGGTAACAGACTTTCAAGAATAAATTGCTTGAAATAGAGGGGATTGACCTAATGCAGTGTTTCTCAAACTGTGGGTTGTGACCCACAGTTTGGGATGGGTTGCAAACCAATTTCAGATGGGTCTCCCATTCACTTCAATGTGCACTTTATTTCTAATGTATTTGGCTTGAGGCTACCATGGTATGCGACTGCATTTGGGGAAATATTAGAGTTGTACTTTTAACAGGCTTTTAAGCATGTGTATGCTTTTAACAATCAGTGTCAATGGGGCTTACTCCCAGGTAAGTGTGGATAGGATTACAGCCTTTGGGACATTTGGAGATTAAAAAAAAAAGATCAACAACAACTTAGGAGGTTTAGGAGGGTTCTTTATTTTAAATAAATTTTAAACATATATTTATTGTAGACTTTTAATTGACTTGATTGATTAAATTTGATTTTTTTATATGGGCAATGTTAAAATATTTCCTGCTTGATGATGTCACTTCTGGCCATAACATCACTTCCAGATTAATTACATGACTTTCTGTTAATCCTGACAGATTATCAGTCTAAAAAGTGGGTCCCAGTGCTGAAAAGTTTGAGAACCACTGAACTAATGTCATCCAACAACAGCTGGACAAAAATCACTGCTGATTTTTTTTCTGTCTGAAGACATGTTCCTTTAAGGATTTACTTCCATTCCACAAACTCAAGGCACTTCTCCCTCCCTCCCCAATCAAGAGACATACTAAAGTGAAGAGACAGCAAAGAGGAATCCATATTCTTAAACTACATTGTCATATAAACCTTCTTCTAGTATAGCCTCACTTTGTTTTTTCCCCCAGGGTGCTTCTCTTCATCAGTCAGAAGAAATGCTGACCAAAAGAGCAGTAGACAAGATATCCCCATGCAACAAAAATGCAATTCGCTGCTAATAGTAAAAAAAAAAAAAAAAGTAGCTGTATGTGTGAAACTATAAATAGCACATCATCCTGAAATACCTGGCATTGTTGACCTTCGTTCGCATGAGCAGAGATTAGCAGCACATTTCTACACATTCACTCAGAAGCAAGTCCCACTGTGTTCAATGTGACTTATTCTCAGGTAAGTGTGAATAGGATTGCAACCTAAGGGACTGTTTTTGTATTATAGGAGCTGTCGCTAGAAATACAAAGTGCACAGGAAGCCATTTGAACAATCAGCTCATATGAAACAGATGGAGGCCATCTGAACACCCCCAGCAAAAGCCCTGGGGATGGCAAAGTTAAAGTCATTTCTCACAAATGAGTTCCCAAGCAAGATGCGCTACAGCAGCACCTGAGTATTCTTCATGGCATGAATAGGCCCCAAAATGTCATGGGTCAAGACTGCTGCAAGCACCCACACACAAATAGTCTTGAGAGTATTTTGGTTCCACTTACCAAAAAAGCTGCAAAGAAGGTGAGAAATAAGCCTAACTCTGCATTTTCTTTGGAATCAAGAATTCGAAACACTGATTTTCAATCATGATTTCTATAGTATTTGGTGTTGTTTTTAAAGTACTGCCAGTACCGAATTAAGTCCTTGTTAGGCTTTGTTATTACTTGATTAGTAATGCTCACTAATAACGATAGCCACAACTTAGTGTCTAGTTGAGTGGCTGCAAGGGTGGTTCTGAACTATCAGAGATAGATGATGGCCTAAGGGCCAAGCAATTTTATGTTCTAAATGAAAAATTGGACTGTTCCTAAGTCAATTATAAATATCCAGAGGTGTTTTTTAAAAAAGCTTTCATGAGTATGACAGAAACAGATAAACATGAAATCGTGTTCTGCTATCCAGCCTTCACAGATAGTCAAAATTCTTTCAGTCCTTCCAAGACAAAACATTTTCTTTCACAGGGAAACCAGACACCACCAAGCCTGTCAATTGTGGGGCAACAGATAGACTCAATTGACTTCTTCTAAGTTATTCCTTTCCTTGAGAAACAGTGTTAGCGGTTTTCAATTCCTGGAATTGTTTCTGGGTCAGCAGATCAATGTCTTGATTAAAAGAGGACCCTAATTCATTTGCCTCCTACAATTTAGTTAGCATAAAATTATGCTTTTTTCAGTCATCTAAATTGTACTTAAGTTGTCCTGAAATCAAGCAAGCTGGTAATGTATGGCTGTGGTTCAGAAGCATTAGCTAGGGCAATAAAGTCAGAGATTTAAAAGCTTTGCACATAGCAGCCACAGTGACTGCTATAAAGATGATAGATGTCTATGTGTGCACATGGGGCTCTGGAAGTTGCAAAGAATGTATTATAGCATCTTCTGCCTTACCCAATCACTGGCTTCAAACCCAAATGTGAAGCTCTACAAGTGAAAGGCACTCATGCAAGTCGAGTCCCCAATTTTTGATAGTTTTCCCTTCCTACTACCCAGCCACATGTGCCATGCTGTTTAGGAATGACAACCTTCCGGAGTAATTTTCAGAGGTCCTGGGGAGTGGCAGAAAAGCTTCATTCTATAGAAGGAACTCTGTGCTTTTCAAGAGTTACAGCACAAGTCATGCATATTTTCATATGTAAAATTTACTATGTACATTATTTAATACCTTTGCATACTTCACCTCATCATTGTTCATAGTACAGAAGTTCCACCACATTTTTATTCTAGACCTTTATTCTATGATATTTGTTAGACAGAAGATGAAAAAGTATGTTTTGTTTGCTCTGTTTCCATAATTCTAATAAAAGGGATCCTAACAGCCAAAGCCAGGACCTTAAAAACAGAGAAGGTAAAAGCTATTAAACTATTCAGCACAATGTATCAATTTTCAAAACTGAAATGTGGGTGGCTGGAAAATCCTAAACATAAGAAGTCCAGGAATTTGAAATAATTTTCCAACCATTCACAATATATTCTTTTCTAAAACATGCCTCCTTCCACAGGCAGTAGCAGAGAACCCAAGAGAAGCACTTAGCAGTAAGATTTCTTTAGTGCAGCCAGAATTGTAGCAGTACTTTATGATCAAATGTTCTTACAGCCAAACTATTTAAATTAGATTTTGAGTTTTTTTTTATCTGGCAAACACAGGTTTAACACATTTACTCTTTAGTATAGACTTAACTAAAAACCTAACTTTAAAATTAACTCATCATTTTACTCAGAATTTATTGATATTCATAATGCGTAATCACAAGTGAGATTAAGGATTTAAAATTGTGAAAAACATTTCTGAAAAAGATTCTGCTAGATGGACCAGAAGCTTGAGATATGAATTATATTTAAGAGGCTTATAATGAATTTGTTTTAAAATATATTACCATGTTGATAATGGTCCCAAATGTTATACCAGCCTGGCAGGAGATTTATCTGTTTTTGCCTCACAGCTCATAATTCGAGATTGTTATAAGTGGATGATGGAATTTAATGCACTCCTCTACATTTCACATTTGTAGAAAAAAAAGAAACACTGAAAGATTTGACAAACTTAAATGAAAGAGCTGGTTTTAAGCCAGTTTGTTAGCATTTTGGCTGACCTAGCAGTGATTTCACTGGTCTACTCATTTTGAAGGGAGGCAGAAGAGACACAAACAGTGTAGTGTACACATGCACAATCCAAAAAGATCACAAATGCATGCACAGTAAACAGCTTGAAGAGATTGATTGGTGGGAGGGGGAAGGAGGGCATAACAAAGTATCTCTGCAACACCACTAGGAGTGGGAAGCAGTGATCAGCTGCATGCATGTTAGATACGGTGGAACACAGATACCATACCTGAGGGGTGAGCCGATGAGCAATGTAGGAGGGGTAGGGTTACTCCCTGCATTGTGACGGCGCCGTACCGCCTGACGCCTAAATGTGCTGCGTTCACGACGAACTGTGATCGCCTCCTCACTGGCTTGTGCTGCTGCATCAAGACAGACCAAGTCAAATTGGAGCCCAGCCCAGTTAGGTACAGAGCATCTTATGATTTCCCCCACCAGTTAACTTATTTGCAGCAGAAGGAACAGTCCTTTTATTCACTCTGAGCAGAATACTCACAAACAGAGAATTGAAGGCTGCAGTTATCACCTCAAACACAGTCACATTCCAACAAATGTGGTTAAAAATTAAGGTTGTAAAAAGCATAATCTGAGTTTTAAAAAAGTTTTAGTTACAGCCTGTGTTCCTTTTAAAATATAACCTGAAACTGAAATATTAATGCAAGAACAAAACTTATACTTGTAATTCTTTAAAATTGAATCCATTATCTTCAATCAGAAGCATGGAGTGAAATCCAGCTTTTACACTGAAATATGGTCCACTGGTGGACATGTGGAAGGAGAGAACAAAGACCTGAATCCTTTTTGTGCTCATTTTGCATATATATCAAGCATGCCAAACACACAAAAAGTCAATTTCAGGATTCCCTCCTTTGCCTTCAAGTAGATATAACCTTGTAGCACAAAAGGCATCATGTGAGCTGCTTCACCAAATATTTCACAGTATGCCATATAAAAGTTCCAGATATGCTTGAGTTGTTCTAGCAACCATTCAGCAAGCATCGTGTGTTGGAAATGTATAAATTGCAAAAGGGGAAACAATTTAAGGGTGCAATCCTAACCCCTTATGTCAGTACTTTCCAGCACTGGCATAGCGGTGCCAATGGGGAGTGTGCTGCATCCTGCAGTTGGGTGTCACTCACTGAGGCCTCCTCAAAGTAAGGGAATGTTTGTTCCCGTACCTCAGAGCTGCATTGGCCGGAAAGCACAGACATAAGGGGTTAGGATTGCGCCCCAAACCATTTAAAATTGGGGTTTTCCCCCCACAATGATTTAAACTACCTTGATTAGATCAATCCACCCTAGTTCCAACATGCCTAACAAAGGCACACAAGTTGCAATTTCTCATTTTAAAAATTAAATGCTCTTGAATTTGCTACGTAGGAAAAAATTCCAGTTCTTCTCTAGCACAGAGAAACCCTGCCTAGTCAGTCAATTAACAGAAATTGCAATGGTTACAACCTTTATTAAGACTATGAAAGCAAAGAGAATGTGAAGCAATTTTCCAAATGCCTGGAAGGATTTTTGTTATTATTGCTGCTGCTTTAAGAGCCAGTCCTTTGGGGGGAGCAGGGGAGACAGAAGGCAGGCAGGCAAAGTGGGGTAGAAAAAAAAATTAAGCCATTCCAACTCAACTCACTCAACAGAAACCACAACACTAAACCCAGGGTGAACACACCAGCTGGGTAGGTGAGATATCTAACAGTTGGCAATCTCACTGGCTTTTGACTACACAAAAAGGAGTTGCTCCAGTTTTACATGGACCAATTTCAGACTATCCACAGCTGTGCAAATCTGCAGAAAGAAACAGAACTACTATTTATAGATGTGTGATACAGGTAGCTGCTCTCTAAGGATCACAGTATTCTGTTGGAGGCATTTAATAAGCCACTTCACTTCATCTGTGTGGATAATCTGAATGGGACAAAGCATGAAGCAGAAACCAGAGAAAACTTTGATCAAATAAAACACATGGCTTTCACTTTCATGGGAAATAAGGAATTATACTACCACACACAAGGGTCCACAAATGTTTCAATAGCCAAACACTATTTGTAGTAGCTGCCAAGACTTCCAAAGGCCTCTGCATATGCCAAGGACCTGTGGAAAGTACGTATATGTCTCATATCAATCCTGGTTTTGAAACAGACAGAAGCACTGGAAGTCTCTTTCACTGCTTCTTACCTGCTCCAAAGGAAAACTCCACCACCACCACCCAAAGTTCTCTGCAATTAGTGATAAACTTTGGAAAGAGATTCTGAGTACTATTCCGTTTTGCCAGATGTCTAGGGAGTGGTGCTTTCTGCTAGCAAGTGGATTTGTGGAGACCTGACCAAATACAAAGCCAGACAGGACCGCTTAGTCTTTTTTTAACCTCAACTTTCTCCAGGAAGTCTTGATGTGTTATAGGATATACCAGTGTTTACTATTAAACTAAGGCCTATCAATGGTATGAAAGCATTCCATAGCAGAAAAACATTTTTCTTTCTTGATTGCCGACTATGGGCCAGTCTGGCAGAATGTGAACAAGACCTGCAGTCACACACATCCTCCCCATGTGCTCCAATTCTTTTCCTCGCTTCCAATTTAGCAGCAATCCACAGTTGATGAAAGTGATTTGTTGCAAAGCCAGAGTGCAATAGTGAAGGGAAGAAGTCAAAGCATATGAAGAGAAAGGCGAGAGGGGAGAGCACATGAGCACAGTCTCAACAAACACCAAGGCTTTTATCTAGATACCAATGAATTGTGCAAGAAGTTATATGCTCACTATCTGCTCAGAGGCCCCAAAGGTTATAGCCAAGACTGAAGGGCTGAATCTTCTCAAAGTTCTAATCAGCTTGGAGATTTTTATATAGATTTAGGTGTTTTTCCTGGTTATTTTTAGAGGAAGAACTGACAGGGAACAGTATAATGAATTTGCATGACCTGGTTGCATCTTGCATGCCTTCCAAGCCCTTTGAGGAGAAAGGCAGGATATAAATCAAATAAATAAAGATATATTCCCTAGCTGGAATAAGTCAAAGAAAATATGGAACAAGGGGTCCATCGCCATGGTGCAAGAGCTTGGAGGGAAGACAAAGGTTACCATTCTTTACTTTGTGAAGTTGATACTATTCCTGTGGAAGAATTATGCAAAAACATCAGCTCTAACCAATGGTGCACCATGGAGCAGGTAGTTCAAAGTTCCTATGCGTTCACACAATGTCCTATGCATTTCTGATTGATCTAAAGCTGTACTTTCCTGTGACTCATAATGAATCCAGAGATGCCTGTGGAGCATTAGGGAAAGCATTACAAGCTCATAGGGCAAGTTGAATTGTAAGTATTGGCATATTTTCTAGGCAGCTACTTAGGACATCACCTTAAAAAACAAACATGCAGTCTAGTCAAAAACTTTGTGGTGAGAATTTGCAGTTTCCTTTAGCTCTAATAATAACAACAGATGCAACTCAAGCCCAGTCTTTGTTGGCATAGATATCTGATTCAGGGCAGTCCAGTAACTCTCCTCCAAGATCATCCATCTAACAAGTATAAATGCTGATCCCAACAAAACTCTCTCAGAGTGCACTCTATAACTTAGGGTTTCCACTTGGATTCTGTATCAAAGCACAAGTAGTGAGAAACATTACAGCTGCCAAGAGATAGAAAGTTGTGGTTTTTCAACAAGGTACTGAAAAAATGAGTCCAGTGGAATCTTCGCATTTTACAGGAAGGGTGGGAAGTGGGCTAAGCTTTTACAACACTTCGTCACAAACTCAATTCTATAAACTAGTATCTCCAGTAAATAAGATATTCAAGGACAACTGTAGAATGCTTTGTGAGAGCTATTTAAAAGATGGTGGAAATGAAGCTCTTCTCCTAATTTTGGGAAGGGAGCATTGATTCAAAATAATATGCTGGGTAAGGAAAACACAAGATAAATTATTAGTTCTGCTCAAATAGAATACAGTTTAGGCTATGTGAACGAGCAAAAGCGACCTGTAGGCTCACACAGGAAAGTGGATGTTTCTGCTTCCACTTTAAGAAATGGCAGTTCTGCATTACATACAAATTTTAAGAATTGGGGATCCCAGCTTTCTCTAACAGTTGAACACACCTGTTCTCAAAATCTGTATTCAATGCAGAACTGCAGTTTCTTTTAAAGCGACAGTAAAAGATATCACTTTCTTGCTCCCAAGAATTAAAGGGGAGGGGGGGAAGGGAGCACACTTGAGCCTACAGATCGCTTAAATGTGTTCATGTAACACTAAAGCATGGTTTAGTGGTTGGGCTGGTTAGGTTGCAATCCTATACACATTTACCTGGTAGCATTAAATTCAAAGAGGCTTACTTCTGAGTAAACATGCAAATAATTGCAGAGGGTTTTTGAAATACTGGGGATTTAGAGGGGAGAAAATGAGACATGATTCCCTATTAACAGGCATATGACTGCTCTTTGGTATACTTCCAAGTCACAGGTGAAGGGCAGCAAAAGGAAGTGATGATACAGGACATAAATGGTTTAATTCCTTTTTCTCAAGGACATCAAAGAGTACATGTTCCTTCCTTATCTTCCTGCAATGTTTTAAATTTCTACCTCAAGCCCACAAAGCAACTGAGCATTACTGAAACACTTCCATTTCACACCTTGACCAAAATCTCCACATAACTGGCAGTGGTACTTTCTGCAGCTCTGAGTAATTGTGATTTTATATATAACAATTATTATTATTACTCCCCTGGGGTCTGGGGATAAGAATAAGCCCTGAGTTCGGCTGTACCTGTCATAAGAGGTGACTAAACAGCCACTGGGTAGATGGGACTCGTTAGCCTGGGAAGGCAGCTCATCTGAGAGAAGGAAAACTCTGATCGCAAACCTCCACTGCCTTGTGGCTACATCCAGTTATGGAAAAGGCTTCAGGAGTCAACCTCGAGGCAAAATCCGGAGCTGGAGTTCCTGTGGCTGTTCATGGCTGAACACAGTCACGTTCTGGCAATTCCTGCGACGCCGCTGGAACCAGCCATAATGGCCTCTGCCTTCTCATTGGACCACTTCAGCGACGTGGAGAGGAGGGATTTGCTGCATGGGAAACAGTCTATCCTCCATATCTACCTTACCCAGGCTTCGCGCACTGGAGAAGACACTCTGTTCCAGGACCACTATTCAGAGTGCAATACCATAGTCTTCCGAGACTGAAGGATGCCAACATATTATTATTATTATTGATTGTATACACCAGTTCATTTACATAAGATACATTCCAGTCACATAGACTGAACTGTGATGTACAATTAATACAGGATTAGCAAAGTGTTTTCAACAAGTTTGGGGGTTGAGAAGCCCCAAACCTCCATAGCCAAGTCATACCCCATAGCCACACACCCCTGGTCAAGTCACACCTTCCACAACCGTACACTCTCTGGCTCTTTTTTTCTTCCCACCCCCAGCTGTGTGCGCTCTCTCTCTCTCTCTTTCTTCCCCCCCCCACACTTTCTCTCTTTAACTGGCTGCTTCCCTGCTCCCTTCCCCAGTCTGTCATGCACTCATATGATAGCTGGTTAGCCATTTCTTCGGTCCTCTTCTTATGACAGTGACAGCAGTACCAAAAGCCCCTTTGTTTGGCCAATATCTTCTCATTCCCATGCTCCAAACCTTTGAAAACACAAGATAGGCACAGGAAGAAGGAAATGGGGAAGAGCACTACAGACCATTCCCCAGCTTTAGTCTCTACAGGTCTCCCCATGTCATTCTTCAGTCCTGAGGCCGTTTCAAAAGGCAGTGAGGCAGGATGGAGCAGGCGAGTTCCAGAAATCATAGGGTGGCTTCGTAGAGTTTCAAAACTGCTGGGAGTTCCCTACAGAAACTTGCCATTTCAGGGAACTCTGGTTGAAAAACCCTGTAATAAGCTGTACTACACATTTGCCTAGATCAGTGGTTCCCAATGTTTTTTCAACTTGCATAATCCTTGGAAGCCCATCTCCATAAATTGTACCCCTCATATTAGCAAAATGTTTGTAATATAGTTGCTGTTATTGATATTTTCAACTACTAATCCATGTCTGATAACACAATTTAATGACCAAGAACTAGCAGTTAGTGGAGTTTTCACTGCCAGCTAGCTGCCTTCCTTCCTGCCTTGCCAGCCCTACAAGGCATTCTGATTCAGACCTCCCTTTTCCACCATTATTTAATTCTTTTTCAAGTACCCCAAAGGACCTGGTAAGTATCTCTGGGGGTACACGTACCCTAAGTTGGAAACCACAAGCCTAGATTATGACCAGATCTTGATTGTTTGCGAGCTACCACTCTGTAATATGATTAAAACACATATTATCTAAAGCATATTCATTAGTCCGTTATTGTTCAAAAATAGGTTGGCACCACACAGTCACAGATTTGTGACTGGGTTACTTTACCACACTGGCTTTGGCAGATATCCAATTCCAAAATCTGCAAGTGGGAGAAACTCATGAGCTCATAGCTTGCACATTCCTTCCTATCCCCAAAGCACACATTTCCCCCTTTCTTTCATTATTGGAGCCAAGTATGGTTAGCTCCAGTTATAGTTTGCAAACCCACTTGCAAATGTAACCACAATTAGAAGCAGAGAAAGATAAAAGATTGTGGGCACTGAAGTCTACTAACCATCATTAGGAAATTCAAGCAGTGTTACATCTCATTCAACTATTAACAATGAAAGTTCTGCAGAGAAGAAGTGGAAATTAGACTATATTTGCTCATCTTTTCCTGATTTGAAATGGGAGCCAAAAGTAATCTGAATTCACTTGCGCATTCCAAAACAGAAGCATGCAGTGGCCACAAAGGCACAATAGCAGACATTCCCTCAATTGTAAACTGAACATGTGTTTGCATTACTGATTTTCACAAGGTATTTTTAATAGTTATTCACTATAAAACTCTGAAAAGTGGTTTTATAAGCCAAGTGCAACAGATTTTGATCAACTGTATTTAAGCTTCCTGCTGAGCTTTAGACACATTCCTATAAAATAGCAAACATCTGCTACTTTTTGTAAATTAAAAAAAAGTAAATATAAACAAATACGTTTGGTGTTTTATTTCTACATATCCTCATGTTTCACAGTAGCTAAACTGAAATAGCCAGTCACTCACACAGACACTCCCCACCACCAATTCTCACACCTGGGACTTGTTCAGATTGCTTGTTTAATATAAGGACTAATTCACACTGACCAGCAGTCTCTATGCACAGACTCAAGAGCGCACAGAACTTCTGCTGAGCTCACAGCCCAGAAATACTTGTGAGATTGGAGCAATCTGTATAATGGTTGTATCTTCACATGCAGGCTACTGTGGGGCTCAAAAAAAGGGCCACTGTAATTTTGCAAGTTGGAAGCTACAGTTAACACCCTTCCTCTCTCTCTCTCTCTCTCTCTCTCTCTCTCTCTCTCTCGCACGCACGCACGCACACGCTTGAATCACTTGAGTGGTTATTTCTCTTATATCAGGACTGGAGGAAACCAATCAGTTAATAGGCCTATAGCACACTCAGGTCCAAGCAGATATGTTAAGGAAGGGGTAACCCTTGCTGGGCCCCAGAAGCATGAGTCAATGTAAGTGGGACAGCAGACCACCATGTTTTTGCCCTCAAATAACAAAAACTGGCTTAAAGAAACTGGGCATATCTACTTCACTAGAAGAACTCCACTAGGTCATTTAAAAAAGTGAACACAGCCTAAGTGTAAGATGCGGAAGTTACATCCATATCATAGGAATGTTTTGGGGATTCATGAGTAGTCTTCTAATGCAGGCAAAGTTACACCAAGGTCTAACTGGCACACACAGATTGGTCACATAAGTAGAGTTTTGATACCATATTTTAAATGCAAAAGATAGCATATCCTCTTAAACAGAAATAGGTAGAGAGGCCTTTACCTGTGAACACTACTGAGTTTAAGCTAGATATGGGAGAAGACAAAACAACACAGCCAAGGGACTGAAGCAACACAGCCAAGGGACTGAATACTTAATTGTCTTGTTGGATAAAGAGTAAAAGAGTACAAGTACTCATAACTTTAAGCAATTTAAGATGCTATAATTAAAGTTATTTAAGAGAAAAAAGAGTCAATACAAGTAAGTATTATGCTAAGTATACCGACCTGGAAGATGACATAAAACTTTAAAGATATATAGATATAGATATTTTTTTGAAGTAGCAGCCAGTTTGTATCAAAGACCCAGTGAAGTAGTAATACCATGTCATTGTTTACAAGCAGAAAAACAAATGGCAGTAGTAATAACATAAAGTGAACGTATAATAACAGGATTTTTTGCAGAAGACGCAGGGCTTTCATATGAAGGTGCTCACTTCATATGCAGAAAACTGGAATTTATTACAAGTCAATAGAAAGGAAGCTACTGAGAACAATAGCAACAATGGCAGGGTTGCATTTATTACCTTGATTACTTACCAATGCTTCCCTGTTCCTGCTCTTCCCCTTCAGCAAATATTGCCTGGCTTGGTAAGCTATTCCTAGACCGAGTGACTGATTCTAGTTGTGAAGCCCTTCCCAACAGAGATAGCTCATCAAGCACCTCTCCTTCTTTGGCCTCCAAGTCAGATTTTGAAGTTGTTAGTTGTTTTATGGTATCTGGCATCATTAGATTTGGATCATTCAAGCAGGCTACAGTACCGCTGTCCAAGCTCAACACCCTGGTACGACTCTTGGCACTGTTTGCACTGGAAGTCCGTCGTGTTGAATGCTTTTTACTGTTTGTTTCAGAGCCCAAGTGCATTTTGAAAGAGGTTTCCAAGTCTGCACCCCTCTCTTTTGCAATATATTTGGTCTTTAGGGCATTGTACTTTCCCTCAGGAGACTGGCATGAATGGGAGGTGGTGCTGGAAGAGCTATCACTGCTGAACTGGTGGGCCGACTGCATGCTGGAAGTCCTGCTCAGGTCACTTTGATCACTCGAGTCCTCATCATGACAAAAAATTGCACCGTGGGGTTTGGTACCAGAAACGCCCCGGAAGGAAATGTATTCCTTATGCCGACTTGTGTCAAAACTACTCGCGCGTTTTTTCCCTGTCCTCCTCCTACTGGATTTGTGAGCTGAAGCTGTCCGGTGAATTAAACTACATGATTTAGGCCGTACATCTCCCTCCTTTTGTTTTCCAACCACCTCCTTACAAGTTCTGGAGTCAACCACAGAAGGTTTCTCTTTCTGCTCATCACTTTTCTCAGCAGGTTTCCCAAGAGGCTGGTCCACTTGCGTAGTCAGTTCATTTGCATGAGGGTTCTTATTGGCTTCTTCCGAAGCAGAGGTACTAAGAGCTCTTTGATTGTATATCTCCTCCAACCCATTCAAAGCTCCCCCCTCTTGCAGGCAATTGCTGGTGCTTATATCTACAGCAGTTCTTTCACTACTAGTCCTTTTGTCAGTAACAAAGCTACAATCATCTGAATCGACAGAACATTCCTTCTTCTTACCGCTTTTTTTCTCTTCTTTGGGCGATTCATCATGCTCCGATAACACACTTTCTATGTGCGTGGAACTCGTTTGCTCACTTTTGTAGCTGCTTACAGTACTGATAGTATCACGATCAGTGCCGCTACAATAGCTCTCAGTTGAGCCACTACTCCGAGTACTCAGACTTCTGAGGCTATCTGCACTTTTGTCCGCTTTTAAGGATTTGCTCTTACTGCTTTTGGCCAGCAGCTGTGGGCTGCTACATTTCAGAATGTCATCCAGTTGAAAGACTCCAGAAATACAGGAATTCTCAGCTAAGGATTCTTTGGATCCAGATCGAGGCTTGGAAGCTTCTAATTCACTAACAGGATCTAACCCTCGCCTTTGCTGATAAAGGGGAAAGTCATTTAGCGACACATCTGGAAAGGCAACAGCTGAACTAGAAGTCCTTGGCACACCTCGGGGCCTGTGGTCTTTCCTATACGAGTGTGAATGTAAAGGTACAAGAGAAGCCATTTCAGTGTCACATGCATTAGACATAGATTGATCTACATGGTGGTTGTTAGGGAGGCACACTTTGTCACTGCTGTCTCTTGGCAACTCTTGTCCAGATGACAACGAAGGCTGAATGGACACAAAGGAATCAATGGAGACCAGGTGAAAAGTCTTCCGATCAGCTGCCAAATCTGCTTTTAAAGAATAGAAAAAGGAATAAAGTTGCAGTACAGAATTTATATAGTTGCCTAAATGTTTTAAATCATTTGATTTATACTTAGTTAAGTTACTTAGGTAAGTAAGTAAAACAGTCAATTTGTTCATCATGCAAAATTTTACACAATGACCAGTATTTGCATGTTTACTTTCTTTTGCTTATATAAGGGTCATTCCATGTCAAGTGGTCTAGTTTTTGAAAAGTGCCCTGCGTGATCATCACAGATTTTAATGTGTGAAAGATTTCTCTTTCTTCAACTTCTCTGTTGCTCCCTTCTCAGGTTGGAGAGAATACCCTGGATGAAGTAAAGTCTGCATCTGTTGCCCATGGCCTGGTGCTCCTATCAGCACAAAGTGGATGTCAAACCCCTGGATTAACAGAAACTGATGTTTTACAGCAAAGTCATCTATCTAGTAATTTGACTGTGTTGGAAGCTGATGAACCTTCATCTGGCAATGATCAGACAATTTTGGATTGTCTAGCTCAGGGTACTCAGTGTTCTTCAAAAACTGCAAACTTGTATCCTGTTGTGGAGTTGGGCTCAAGCCCAGTTGGGATTCAAAGAGTTTCCAATGGGGTTCCCTGTAGAAATGTGGGGGCTGTGACCCCGGTATTGAATCCTTGTGTGGCAGCCGATATTAGTTTTACCATCTCTTCTGTTGCAAATAGTCAGGCTCCTTCAGTGGGTATTTGACCCGAGTGCAGCTAATGTACTTCATCTTGTTTCATGGAATGTGGCGGGGTGGGCCGGGAAATTTGGGCAGTCTGATTTTTTTGATTTCATTAAGAAATGGGATGTTTTATGTTTTCAGGAAGTCTGGCTTTCCTCTCCCCCCCCCCCCCCAAGTAGATGGCTTTAGAGCTTTCTTAACCCCGGCGGTCCCTGGTTTGGGAAGGGGCAGACTTAAGGGGGGATTACTTTCATTGGTTTCTACGAATTTGTCTATTGTAGTGGAATCCTTGCCCACTTTTGACCATTATACTCTGGTGGTAAAACTTAATTTACAGCCAATTCCCTTAATTTTGGTAAATGTGTACTTCCCGCCACTTGTGGGTTTAACCACCTTAAGGCAAATATGGATCAATTTTGAGAAGCATCTCGAGGAGATCCAAGAGGCATATCCTTCTGCTCAGGTGGTCATTTTGGGGGATTTTAATGCTAAAATGGGCAGAAATGATTTGGAACTTTTTACAAAATTTGGAGCTTTCCCCCCGTCTTTCTCTGACCCTCCTCCATTGCGCAAACGGGTTTCTAACGATTGTAGGTGTAATCGTCAGGGCTTATTTTTGGCCCAATGCTGCATAAAGCAAGATCTAATAATCCTTAACGGCTCATGGGCGGAGGATCACCCGGCAGTGTGTTCCTTTTGGAAGGGGACTAAACCCTCACTTCTAGACTATGTGGCTATTTCTAGGTCGTTGCTACCGGATTTGTTGGATTTTAGGGTACTCAGTAGATCAGAGAGCGACCATCTCCCTTTATCGCTCAAATTGTCAACAGTTGAGCAATTTAAGTCAAGAGAGATCCATCACCCTACTGACCATTTAGGTCCTGTGACAAGTTGTGTGAAATGGACCAGTCATGTTAGTGCTAAAATTCAAGGGCTTTTGAGTTGTGAGCGGGTAATGGGCTTTAGGGATGCAATTATAGCTAAGGAAGGTGATCCTTTGTTACATTATAATAATGTTGTTGCTGCCTTAAAACCTTTTTTAAGTAATTATACGCGCAACAATATTAGTCTGAGAAGTAGATCTTATGACTGGTATGATTCTGAATGTAGGATCCTGAAGAAGCAGGTTACTGCTGCTTTGATTATGGCGAGAGAATCTCAATTGGAGATTCATTATGTGCATTTAAAAAATTTAAAAAAACAATTTAAGGAAACTATTAAATTTAAGAAGGAAATCTTTATAAAGAAAAATTGGGAAGATTTAATTAGTGCAGCTAATCAGAAAAATATATCTCTCTTCTGGCACATAATTAATCCACTACTGAAGGTGTTTCCCTTGGGAGCCTCAAATTATATTACAGCATCAGAATGGGTGGAACATTTTCAGGGGATCTATGCATCGGAGGAACCCCCTTGTCCAGATTTAAGATCTAAATTATTAGCAGAAGATCTCCCATCTTGGGAACCTGTAACCAGTGAGGAGGTTGTCTCTCTTAGGAGAGTTAAAAGTGGAAAAGCTCCAGGGGAAGATTTTATTAGAAGTGATTTGCTTAAAGAACATCAGGATTGGTGGGCTCCAACTTTGGCTGCCCTATTTTCGTATATTGATGAAACAGCTAATATGCCTTCTGATTGGGGTTGGGCGATTATAGTTCCCATTTATAAAAAAGGAGGTCATGAAATTCCCTCAAATTACAGGCCTATTAGCTTGCTCAATATCATCAGTAAACTTTATGCCTTGCATCTGAGAGAGAAGCTATTGGCCTGGATGGAATCTCAGGACATTATAGCCGATATTCAGGCAGCCTTTTGCCCTGGAAGATCACACCTTGATCAGACTTTAGTGCTGCAATTTCTTGTTGAAAAACATCTGGCCACTAGGGGTTCTAGACTTTTTGCAGCCTTTGTTGATTTCAAGGCTGCTTTTGACCTAATCCCTAGATCAAGGCTATGGGATAAGTTTGCAGCTTCGTCATTGACCGTCGATTATTGCTGCTTATGGTTAGCTTGTACAGCAATTCTGGCATAAGGATTAGGTGTTCATCTAATGGTCATCTAACGAATCCAATTTTGGTTAATAAAGACAGGGTTGTGTTCTTGCCCCCCTCTTATTTAACTTTTATATAAATTCATTGATCACTTCTTTTGATGATCTGGCCTTACATCCTCCAAAGCTTGCTGATCGTCATGTTCCTGTTCTGGCATATGCCGACGATGTGCTTATATTATCAAGAACACAGGTCGGCATGAGGAGGGCTCTTCGCCATCTAGCCCTGGTCAGTTCACAGGAGGAATTAATTATAAATTCTGAAAAAACAAAGGTGCTGGTTTTTGCTAGACGTTATAAGGCCTTTCGATGGCTCCTAAATGGGAAAGCCATTGAGCAGGTTAAAATAATAAAATACCTGGGGGTGATTTTTCATTATCAAGGAGGCCGTTTGGCCCACAAAAACTATGTCAGCCAAACAGCACAGAAAACATCTGGTGCTATTTATCGTTTTTATTCATCTAAAGGCGCCAAATTTCTCCCTGCGGCTTTAAGGCTGCACACTGCTAAAACTAGGGTTCAATTGCTCTATGGCTCTGAGATCGCCCCATATTTAAATACCAGGTCTTTGGAGGTGATCCAGACCAAATTTTTGCGCCAATTGATGTATGTTCCCCGATGTGTGCCGAACACTGTGGTCAGGTTGGAATCCGGTACCCCACGTATAGAGATGTTGATGTGGTTAAATGCCTTACATTATTTTTTGAAGATTCTCTCGCGACAGGATAACTTTACTTATTTGATCTTTTCGGATCCTTTTGTAGGCACCTGGGAAAAAAGGTGCTTGGATCATTTTAAACTCTGCAATCTCTCCCCAGAGTCTTTAATGATGATGAGCTCGGGAGACGCAAAAGAAATTCTGCGTCAGAGGTTGGCAGATCTTGAATTCAGATCTGCGAGAGCCAGACTTTCTGTGTATGTTTTTCTTGGGGATCAAGCTCTTGCATTTTCTCCTGCTAGATATTTTTATAGTACTGTTATTCCTAAATTTAGGATTGTTTTTACTAAAGCTAGGTGTAATGCACTTTTATCAGCAGTTCTTTTGGGGCGTTATGCAAGACGTCCCTATTCAGAGAGACTGTGCCCCTGCCCTCAAAATGTGGTGGAGACAACTGCCCACATTGTTTTGTCATGTCCATACTACGACGATTTGAGATCTAAATTTATCTCCCCAATCTTTGGTATTGAAACGGGGATGCAGGCGGAGGAGCAGCTTGCTTTTCTGCTTTCTGATGTATACTTGGATATATCACTCAGGGTTGCCCGCTTCTGTTATGCTGCACAGTTGGTAAGGAAGAAAATTGAGAGAGTAAATCTATGATTTTACATATGTGTAACGGGGTGTTGGTTTTAATTCTGTGTATTTTGTTTTGTTGTTTGTGACTAGCTGGTCGGAAGACCGTGAATGAAGTATCTTATCTAAAAGTCAGTGCTAAAAAAAAATCCAAAGTTTAATGTTGAATAGCTCCAGCAATAATTAAACAATAATTGTGAAATTTAGTGCATAATATCCCAATATAGCCTTGTTTTCAAATATGTAATTTCAGGTCGTGCTGAACACAGCACTACTTTCTTCAACTTAGTTTCTGGAAATTGATATACACAGGGCACATAACAACCGGGAAATAGTTCAGATAATCTCAAACACAGAATGGAGATACAAATTGGTACAAACTTTCAAAAAGTTTTGAGATGAAAGATAGCAAGAAAGCAGCAGCCAGTACTAGAGAGCATTACCAATTTGTACCAGTCGACTCAAACTCAGTTTGTGTAGGCAAAGTTTCAAATGACACAATAAATTTTGTAGCCAAAATTTCTAATAATTTCATTCTGTGTTTGAGATTATCTGAACTGTTTCCCGGTTGTTATGTTGCATGTATTTATGACGACAAATGGTGGATTGGCAATGTTGTTGAAGTCTCACCTGAACAAAATGATGCAAGGATAAAATTTATGCATCCTCAAGGTCCTGCTCATTCATTTTATTGCCCAGAAAGGCAAGGCGTTTGTTGGGTTCTAGAGCAACACCTCATTTGCATGCTCCCTACTCCTTCAGTTACATTGTCTGGCCGACAATATCAATTTCCAGAAACTGTGTTGAAGAAAGTGTCTCATAAATGCAACAGAAAATCAAAAAAGATTGTTAGCGCTTAAAACTGAACTGCAGACTTTGGCTTGGGAACCATATAAGATACCCAGTTTAGGCTTGGGAACCTAGGATAAGCTGCCCAATCATTGGCTTGGGAACCAGACAGATAACCACACAAGGCTTTGGAACCTTGACAAAGAAACCAAATTACAGGCTTGAGAACCTGGATGAAGAAACCCACCCGTGGCTGGTATTGTATGGCTATCGGGCGTGACCCCTACGGCAATGGGGTTGCCAGTTCAAGTTCTTGAACTGGTAGTGACGGTACCACCATTGAATAGTTATAATGATGTGGATAAAAAAATTGTTTAAAAAAATCAGCACGACCTGAAAAATGACAGAATTGCATGTTGAAATATAGGCTGTTGCTATGGCAATGTCTCCCAACTTTGTCCCTATCTTTCAGGCACCGTTTGCCTGCGTTAGAAAATCAAACCCATTTTTCTGGGGGGTTTGGAACATGCTCTTTCTAAAGAGATTAGTTTAAAAGCATTTCTAGAAGGTACTTTTTTTGTAAAAGCAGGTTGAAAATACCCTATTTTTGGCCTTTTTACAAAAATCATCAACTTTACACTTAATTTGTAAACTAATGAAAAGAGCTAGGAGGCTGAAATTACATATTTGAAAACAAGGCTATATTGGGATATTATGCACTAAATTTCACAATTATTGCTTAATTATTGATGGAGCTATTCAACATTAAACTTCAGATATTTTTGGAGTACTGATTTTTTCGGTCAACTTTGCTGCAATTTTAACTACTTTGGACATGCTCAACAAAAATTGTTATTAAATAGAGCGCAAAAAGTTGTATAAAGTAGCTAAGTTTCATTTGTTTTGAAATAATAGCAAGGGAGCTATGTCTCAAAGTCGTCAAAATCTCACAATCGTACTGAACATGGTCACAGTATGGGGTCAAACAAATGGCTATATGTCCACAAGTATTCCACCAGCAAACCTAAAACTTTACCAAAGTTTGTTTGACACATGTGGGACTCTACACACAAAATTTCATTAAATGTGATGGTCGCATGGGGAGCCCTAGGCCACTTGACATGGAATAACCCATAAAATACTTTAACCCTATATTGCAATTTAATCTATTTCACCCACACCCTCATCTGCTCTAATGATCTCTGCATATTGGATTACACACACTGGTCTTTGTAAATTATCTACTACATCAGTAAATCTATTTGTGAGAAAATCAGAGTCCATCAATGCAGTACAAACAACAACGGTAACCAAGACAATCTTGACACTGAATTACAGTAATGCAAGTGATAAAAGGCTCGTTTGGGCATTATATTCAGGGCAAGACTCTCAATTTGCTCTTAGTTTTGAGCTCTTGCACACACCATGCACTTACAATGGGGAGAAAGTAACAAGGACTGTGCTTGTCTGAATGTGGTTTAAATAAACACAGAATACTGCAGTTTGCTTGTTACATTCTCCCCACAGAGAGGTAAATGCACAGTTAAGGCTAATAAAGGACAGAGTGTTCTCCTAGGAATGTAATGCCAGAACAAATCTGAGAGACGAAAAAACCCAGCATACTACTTTGAGTAGAGGTACTAACAATGTAATTTCTGTTCTTTCTGCAATATGTATAATGCATAAGAGAATTAAGTAAACCTCTACCAATCTTAGGGTAGTAAGTTCTTACTTCATGGGTTGTTTTTCATACAACTTTAAAGATCGTATTTCCTGAAGAGTAATAAAATCAAGTTTCTCACATCTGAAATGTTCTGTGAGCATTAGGTTGGTGCTCAAGGAGCTTCAACCCCATAAATATCCACAAGAGACTCAATGACAGGCCTTCATAGATTAAAGCAATGTACATCATGACAAGATTAAAGATCAAAAGCATGCAGACAGCACGGAGAAGGGAGTTTAAATGGACTGCTATGACAATCTAGATCAGGGGTCTCCAAACTTTTTGGCCAGAGGGCCGCATCAAGTATCTGGCGTGGTGTGGAGGGCCGGAAAAAAATTTCAATATAAAATTTAAATAAATAAATTAGAGATGGAACTTAGATGAGTGAATAAATGAATGAATGAATGGGCCCATTCATTCAACCTCTCTGGCCCACAGAACACCCTCCAGACACAATCTGAGCACAGTTCTGGTCGTGTTCAGTTGAGTGGGCCAGAGGCTTTCGGGGGGCAAGAGGTTGGCTGCGGGCCAGAAAGAGGGTTGCTGAGGGCCGCATCTGGCCCCCGAGCCAGGGTTTGGAGACCCCGATCTAGATATAAGGGAAGGGAGGACCATGTTTGGATAGCCGTTTTATAGTACTGCACATGAACATGTAATAGCCTTTTCTGGCTGGACTTTTCACATATTCTAAATATGATTTGGCACTAGCCCCCCTTTTTTAATTTCTGTGCTTAATCCCTGGTTCATTTTTGCTCCGCTGCTGATTATGCAACTTTTTTTATTGATTCAATTGTTTTACGGTTCATAACGTAAGCTGCCCTGAATCTGCAAGGAAGTTTTTTAACCAACATACTTATAAATCAACCCACAAAATACATCAGTAACTTTTTTTCCAGAAGATTTTCCAACTTTCATAACTTTGTATTTGCTTCTAAAAAGCTTCTATCTAGCTACATGGCTGAGCTGTTCATGCAAAAAAAGGATCTATTCTCCAATATTTTTTTTAATGCAGATTCATGTGGTCTCAATGTGTGTTGGGAAGTCAACACTTCCATTGGACTTCATACATGGAATACATAGCAACATTTAGTAATTCTTATACTTTAGGGGGCAGGAGAGGCATGCACAAATAAATATTTTGAAGCTAACATTAAAAATCAGGCCTGATAGGCACAATGAACTGACTCTTCATGCTTTTCTGGTGAAGATTTGTATAGCAACAGAGCAAACTGTGCACATCCCTGCATGAATGTCATAAGTGCGTAAGCTCACTGAGCAAGAATTCAGAAGATCTAGAAGTGTGAGAACATATGGTTCTGTGGGAAGATCTCTTCATCAAATCTGCTGCAGATAAATTTTTTTAAAAACCTGAACAATGTTTCATTGTAACCGTTCGCAAGCTATGTTCATGAATACAAATGGCATAGCTATTAAAATGTTATGAATCTACAGAGGAAAAAACAGCTTGACACATCCAACAGTCTCTACAGTTTGCCAGAAAACATGCTATACAGGCATCAAAAACCAAAGGCCAAATTTTTCAAAGGCTGCTTATTTAACAGAAGGGGCTCAGAGAAATGAAACTAGAGCTCCACCATCCCACCACTTCAGGCTCACATACAGAACAGATAAGATATATAGTTAAGAACTCTATTGGTTCAGACAACGCTTTAAGCCCTGAACCAGCCCCAACTGATTACAGATGTGTATGCCCACAGCATGTTAACATCCTGCCCTGTCCTCTTGCTTCCTGGTCAGTGTTTTTTGTTGTTTTTTTTTGAAATCATGTTGGGGGTGACAATATGTCTGAATGGCTCCTCTCTGTGCTCTGCTAACTAGATGGTATGTTCAAGTGAAAACCATCCTGAACGATTAAAAACTAACCAGGCAGTGTGTGGAGGGAGATCAAAACATACACACATCTTAACCACTCATGTTCCAGTTGCCCAGGGCCAGCTTGGGGCTTAAATTATCTTCCAAACTAGTCCACTTATAGCACAATATGTAGCTAGTCTGCCAAGTAAAATCACAATACCATAATTAAGATTCAATGTTTAATTTTCATCAAAATGGCATATCCATGACCTTAATAATGTAACTTGTTTTAGCATGCGTTACCTTGCTCTTCACTTCCTTCTTTACAGAGACTAGAACTCTGGCCAAGACTCAAACTGATGTCATCAGAGGTCTTTGCAGTGTCTGTATCACCTGCACATCCGACAACGTGTTATTTTACAAACTGTACCTTGGGACATGTTAATCAAAGTTATAAGTCTTCATATAGTGCCTGAACCACTGTTAAGTTTGCTCAGCTAGAAGAAATCAGCTGCACATACTGATTTTTAATATAATTTGAGAGACTGGTTCATCCTAGGTAATGGAAAGGTTAGTAGAGACCTCCCAAAATACTTCTAAAGAAGGATGTGTGCTATTATTACAGTAAACTAACAATGGATCTTAAATCCCTAACTAAATATAATCTGATATTAAATTGGAGACTGGTAGCTAAATACATAAATGAATGCCTTACTGAGTAATGGAGATGGCTATGAATTTCTGAATTTAGAATGTCAGGAAAAGAATGCACTAGTGAAAAGGGTACTTTTTAAATTAAATTATAATATTTTGTATGCTATGGGAACAAGGTTTTTCATTGGTTTTAGGTATTTCAATGTGGGATACGAATCAACATATCAATTTTTTTTTTTAATGCAAGTACAGGTGGCCCTTGGTATCCATGGGGATTCTGATTCCAAAACCCCTGCAAAAGCCAAAATCTGCTATTAGGGCTCGAAAAATCCCCAAATGTGACCGGAGCTGTGCTGTACCAAACCAGGGGATAACGCAGACCAACCTGTACTACTGTACTATTATGAGTACAATACAGCATTGGCACTTAGTCCTCTTGTACCAAGGCAACTGTGACACTACATGGAACCAGAACTCAGCTTTAACTGTGCACCCAAGGCATATGAATGCTCACTTTGTTAGTTGTACTGCCACTACTAAGCTGTTGCAAAGCCAAAACTGATTGGAGAAGGGGGCACAAGTCAGAAGATTGAGTGGTGATCCATTCAGACAGCATCCTAACCACGATTCCAGGACTGGGACTGCTTTTTATACCAGCAAAGCATGAGCTGTAATTTGATACATACTTTACTTTCGACTTAACAGCCCTAGATGCTCGCAAACTCAACAGGTAGCGGTAAAGGGTCCCATAGACACATGATAAAATGAGGATTCTAAGCATAAGTGAAAACCCCCATAGGCACAAATCCTAAAACCAAAGGCCAGTTCAAACTCTCATAAGAAATGAGGAGACCATGCACTTCACCCACTGATAGTAACGGCCACTTGCCTTCAACTTCATTCTTCTTTGTAGGAGTACGATCTGATAACTTGCAGCAGATCAAACTGTGACTAGAAAGAGGTGCCAACATCTTCCCTTCAAAAAGTCAAGTATGGTTCCATACCCATTCACCAGACACCATTCACAAGCTTTCTAGGGCACCCAATGTGGTAGCTGCAATTTTTACCATGCATCAGGTGCCTCTTCATAGTCAGCCATCTAGCACTAAGAGCTGCTGGCATGCTCAGTGATGAATGATATCAGGGACCCTTGGAAAAGGTGATCATTAGACATTGACAACAAGCATGCAGAACACAGGGGTGAGGCTGGGAAAGCTGGTCAGTAACTACGGCACCACTGGAGGCAGTCTGGAGCATCCATCCAATTCAATAGCAGACACCTAGGCTACTTGCAACTTGGGGAAGTCCATTTCAGTGGAGTTCCTTAGGATTCTATAAGAGGGACCTCAAAGAATTAAACCCAGAACTTTGAAAGTTCCAAAAAATAGTGCTATGCTACTGGACTACATTTGCTTTTGGGTCACAAAATATGGCAAGTGGGCCAGGCCCCCTACGCAGTTATTAAACACAGAAGCCTTGGAGATTTCTAGGATGAAGCTGCAATTTTTTTCTTCCTACTCAAACCATTAGATGGCACAATTCACATGAAATGCAAGTTGCACACTCTGAAGGGAAGCTAAAGCAGTTCAGATACTGGGCTGCTGCATCAGCAACACTCAGGGAGCAATCCTGATGACGAGTTGAGCCAGCACAGGCCTCCTATGCCAGCTTGCAAATGTCACAAACTTGCTATAACGCATGTTTGCACCAACTCCGGACAGGCTGGTGTGGAGGCTTGCACAAGCCCGGTAAGGCCACATCCAGACTCTTTGCCATTCCAATGGGTTATGTTTGCACCGAGCTGTGCAGTGAGTGGGAAAGGGTGGCAGAAAGGTGTTCTAGGGGTGGGGAGGGGTGTTTTTTGGAGGAGGACAGAACAGGAAGTGGTTCAGGCTCAGGAGCAGCCAAAATCAGGCCCGAGAAGGGGGCTGGATTGGCCACGGCAGCACAGGTAACATCCTAACCCTGGTCCAAGCAGGTTAAAATGGCTGCTGAGATTTGAATAAGCCCATAGGGCAGGCTGGGGTTTGCCACAGGCTAAGGGGAAAATATCCCCTTACCCTGGAGATGGCCTCCAGCCTGCACCTAACCTGCACTGGAAACAGCACAGGCCACTGTGGCCTGCTTGCTCCAGTGAAGGTTATGATTGGGCAGTCAGTCATATTTGAAAGGCCGAATGACTACAAAACAGAAGATAAAGGCAATGCAAGTGCTTGGTTATCTTGCCAAAGGCATGAACACTAGGAAAAGAAATGTCATCAACCATCTCTCTCACTGTAAGCTGAAATGTCACAGAAAACACTGATAAAATATCCAGGGATTTGTGCATTCATTGACAAACAAATCCCCATTTTCTATCTCATCAAGACATCTGTTCCAACACATTTCGACAGGACACTCTAGAATAAAAACTTTCATATCTGATACAACCAATATGTTGGAAGCAGCAGGTTATAATGTAACCATGGAAGCTACTGATAAGGCAAGAAGTTATACAAAAAGAGTGACAACACCTGTCAAGTTCATTTTATGGATAAGTGCAAGTGTTCATGTAAATATGTCAAATTAATATTGTATAATTTTTCTTAAAGTTACTTTTAATCTTTCTTGTTACAATATCTCAAAGATCATTAAAAAATTTTCTGTTCAAATATCAAATTATTTTCCCCCTGTTTCAACGGGATACTGATAGGAAAATAGCAAGGTTATCCAACAGTAGTGGCAACCTCTTAAGTCAAATGAAAACAAATTCAGAAACAACGAGAAGGCTTACCTTTAATAGTAGCTGCAGTTCCACGACAAGATAAACCCAATGCAATCTAAAATGAAATCAGTTAACAGATGAGTTTCAAGTAAGTTTTATTTACCTGCCTAAACAAGGTTGGTTAGCAAAGCCTTGTTAAGCACTTGCCTTCCCCTTACCTGTAACAGAAATAAAGCACTTCCATATTAACCCCCTTCTTCGCTGCCCCCTTATAACATCACTTCCTGTTCCAAAAGCTTCCCTAATGAAGTTCATTGTAGTCCATAAACTCTTATACTGAAATAAATTGGTTAGTCTTTAAGGTGGTACAAAACTCTGTTGCTTTGACCCCTCAGGAGTGTTTTTTTCCCAGGAACATAGGGGTCTGAAAACATCTCTTATGAAAACATCACTGGGTTCACAAAGTTCAGAGCCAAGTCTTTGCTTTTGGGGTAATGTAACCTACTACCACAAAAAAGAATGCAGTTGGTGTGGCATGATGGCCAAGAGACCAAGACCAGGATTTCCTCAATTCAAACTTTACCTCTGCCATGGTCTCACAAGGTGGTCTTAAGACATTCCCTCTCAGCCGTAGCTGCAATATGGAGATAATAAAACTTATCCAAGGATGACATCAAGATAATACATGAGCAGTACTTTGCACAGAAAGCGCTATATAAATGTGAAGAATTTTAAAGAGTAAACCATTGCTTGCTTAATTTCTGCCTAAGAAGTCAAGCTGCTACTTCTGCTCCAATAGCAGAAATGAGACAGGCTCTTTAAGATCTCATACAATGTAAAAAAATTAGTATGCAAGCTACAGTTGTGTATTAATTATTGCAGTATAATATATAAAAGTACCAATTTAAAAAAAATCTATCACAAGAACTGCAAAGTTATGAAAGATTCCTCGCTGCCCCCCTTCCCATACCTCTTCATTGCCCCATACAAAAGCAGTTGAGTCTCAGATACAATAATCAACTTTGGGAAAGAAGCAACAGGTTTTGCAGCTTGCCATTCCCACCATCTCATCTTACTCTTTGTAGTTTTGGCAACATTTAAAGATAGCAGCATATTGTTTCAAAGACTCTAACCAGCTCCAAAGTAACACACAGCCAGGTTGGACTGCAAGAAAAATGCTTACATTTCACTTCAGAAACAGCTTTAAGGGTACTTATAACGACAGTATTTAATGCTAATAATGACAAATGGTTTTTATGTAGACATTTTTGATGCATACAATCTTGTAATAGGCAATATCTAAGCATGAAAAAATTAATACAGTACTTGAGATTAGCACAATAAGGGTGCACTCCTAACCAACTTTCCAGCACTGGCCTAGACGCAATGCAGCCCTAAGGAAAGGTAACAAACATGCCCTTACCTTGAAGAGGCCCCCTTGACTGCCTTGCCACTGCAAGATGCAGTGCACACCACATTGGCACAACTATGTCAGTATTGGAAAGATGGTTAGGATTGTGCCCGAAGAAACTTATTGTCAGCAATGCCCCGATACAGCAAAGTTAGAGCTAACAGTGAAAAATTAAGCAAAATGTATTTGATAATTTTCCAAAGAGTGTTTTTGGATAACCTTTTCAACAGATTTTAACTGGGAAAACCCCCCAAAATTATAATGGTTTCTAAACAGAAAGATGTAGGAAAATCAATTCTTACCTGGTTATTTAGGTCCAGGCCAGCAAAGGAATTTCTTGAACTACAGCCTACGGGAGGAGTAGCTTCTCGGACAAACTCCGACATTTCAATCCCTCCTCCAGGGTCACTAAAGAAAATGTATGTTTAGGATACCTTAGATATTACTCTAGTTTCCAGTTTCAAATTCACTCAAAGACACATTTGAAGCAAGGCTTCCTTCAATGGACAGTTGACAACTTATTTATTAACTGCGCATTATATAAGATGTGTTCCATTATATAAGAGGTGTTCCAGAAACACCTCTCAGAGCGCGATACCATAGTCTTTCGAGACTGAAGGTTGCCAACATGTGTCATATAAGAAACTCACTATTGCAGCCAACGGTCGCAGATTTTCCTCAATTCCTCCCAAATATAAGATTAGGCAATCCTGTTTATTTTCAAGATATTCCCCACAAAAATAGTGGGGATTTAACACTAGAAAATCTTATTTTTTTCTTTGAACAGTATGAACTAGATCTGCTGTCATAATCAAACTGTCTTAAGGTAGGATAACAGAGAGGTTTAAATGGATGGAGCAATTAACTTGGCTGATTTTCAGCTTGCACCACTTTTTTCTGAAACTTCAAAGAGAGCCATTCAATACTCATTGCCAATACGTAACATGAGAGTAATTTTTTGTTTTACCCAACACAGATGGATATTGGAAAGGATAGAAGGCTAATGTTTGTGATAAAACTAACTCTACTGTACTATTTCTCAGACTCTGGTTGAGATATACTGGGTTTCTGCTTCAGTCTACTCCTGAAAAAAGGAAGGTGTAACATTTAATTTCCATCTGTAGCTAGTTCCTACTAAAGGTTTACAATTGTCTACTCAGTTACCTGTGGTGAAATATTTTAACTGGGATTTCCTTCTTCTCTCTAGAGCAGTTTTAAAATAGTGGAACAGGCCTTTCCTTTGAGAGCAAAAAATACCCTTAAGCTGCAATCCTATACACACCTACTAGAAAGTAAGTCCCATTAAACTTACTCAGCATTCAAACATTCCAACTTGGCTATCAAAGCAGAATGCAGATTTGGACCCTTCAACCACACAGCCCTTCCCCCTTTCCCATTTTCCCACCTATTCAGGGCAAAGCACCATGCCTCTCTCCCACCAGGAGGCTGCCCTTCCCAGTAGCTCTGTACCCTGTTTTTTCAGCTCTGTATAAACTAAGTGCTACGTGACCCACCAGAAACTGGCTTGTGATCCCACCCAGCATGTCCCAACCCAGAGTTTGTAAATGCTGCTTTTGACACTACTCTATGTTGGAGACCCCACCAAGAGCATACCGAGGGGAGCTTAAATTCAAAACATTTGAGAAACACTTTTAGAGTGCTACTGACTCATTTAGGTTAGATGAGAGAGAAAGGGAACTTGCAGAATGCAAACGGATCTAACACAAGGCAATATTCTGAAGCCTGAGCATGCAGGCTCTTCCACAATTAGAGATAATGACCCGAATTCAGGAACCATGGGCAGGATTTATTCACTCAACAAGGCTTTCCTACTTTATCTCCTTTCCAGCTGCAGCTTCCCGAAAAGCCAGTCTCAAAGGTCAAGAACCTTGCAGTTGGGGTGTGGTGTTGTCGCTGAGATTGGTAGTTT
This sequence comes from Tiliqua scincoides, assembly GCF_035046505.1. Lineage (NCBI taxonomy): Eukaryota > Metazoa > Chordata > Lepidosauria > Squamata > Scincidae > Tiliqua > Tiliqua scincoides. Next base: position 19,010,232 of record NC_089821.1, read on the forward strand.
TCCCTTTGCACAATAACATATCTTCCCCTCATTCAAGCAGCTCTTTGGATCCAAGGTACAATTTCTAAATTGTGAATTGTTTCTGTTGAAAAGTGGTATACTAATACTAATAAATTTGAAAGGAATGAGAAAGCCCCACACTTAGCCCCTATAAACGGGGTGGTGATCTACAGGCTGCTTAAAAGACAATGAATTGCCATTAGCACTACACTGTGGGAACAGAGTACAGCACCAAGGGTGACTGCCCACAGAACACTTCCCTTCAATTTTTTGGAAATATGAGGTGAACAAATCACAAGGGGAACATGTGTAACAAACTGTGCAATGAGCAGAAAGAGGAGCACTGAAAAAGTGACACTTAAGAGCATGGTAGCTACTGTGGGATGCAAATTTTCCCACTAAACTTTCTTTACAAGTCTGTCCTTCTAAGCTAGGTGGGTCTCACAGTGGGAAGTGGTTGGGCCTGCAGTAATGCATAATCCAAACTACAGTCACTCTTGATTTAACAGAAACTATGAATGTTTTCTGCTCCATTAAAAATTTGTCACACACGTTTTGTGCATCTCAACCAACTAATGCATTCAGATTTAACAAGCACCCCTTCTCCCCATTAGTCCATTAAACTGAGATTTCACTGTACAATCATTTGTTTAGCTTTCTCATCTACCTCCAATGATGAAGCAACTCCAGAAAAAAGATGGGCACACAAGAATGTAGTGACTGTAAATAACCAGGTGGTATTCAGGGGATTACAACCCAAATCTCTTATTGCATGGGCTAACCTGATGTGTACTCCAAAAACATCCAATTAGTTACAGCAGTGTTTCTCAAATGGTGGATCACGAACCAATGTCAGGTGGGTCCCCATTCATTTCAATATTTTATTTTTAATATATTAGACTTTATGCTACCATGGTATGTGACTGCATTTGGAGAAATGTTACAGACCTGTACTTTTAACAAGCTACTATGTATATGTATATTTAGCAATGATAGTCAATGAGGCTTACTCCTCGGTACATGTGGGTAGGATTGCAGCCTAGGATTGTTTAAAATTTTCCTGCTTGATGATGTCACTTCTGGTCATAACCACTTCTGGTGGGTCCTAACAGATTCTCATTCTAAAACAGAGGTGCCCAAATCCCAGTGTGGGGGCCATTTGTTGTCCTCGGAGACCCCCAATCCGGCCCTCAGGGAGCCCCAGTCTCCAATGAGCCTCTGGCTCTCTGGAGACTTGCTGAAGCCTGCACCAGCCTGACACAACTACTCTCAGTGCAAGGTTCGACTATTTGACCTCTCTCTGCTGATTGCTGTTTCACTTTTATGAAGTGGCAGCAAAGGAAAGGCCAGCCCTGCTTTGCGCAAGGTCTTTTATACACCTTGAGCTATCACAAGACCTTCATTCATTCATGTAAGTTCCATCTCTAATATATTCATTTATGTAAATTTATTCAAATTTTTAAATGTAAATTAATTATTTTCCCCCGGCCCTCAACACAGTGTCAGAGAGATGATGTGGCCATCCTGCCAAAAAGTTTGGACACTCCTGTTCTAAAAAGTGGGTCCCGGTGCTAAACGTTTAAGAACCACTGAGTTAGAGAATGCTATTTACTCTAAGTTATGGGAACTTTCATTTGTTTTAGCCTTTGGTCATAAGAAGAAGGAATATTATGTGCATATGACAAAAAGTAAAATACTGAAGATTCCTTACCTAGGTCCATTGCTATCCTTCCTCCTCGCAGAAGAGTCATCTTGTTCCATTTTTGCACCCCTATCCATACGCTCACTGGCATTCCTTTCCACAATCTCACCTTCATCAAGCGCTCTGTGAAGACGGTAGTTTACCATCTTCAGAACAATGAAGAGAGCGGCTATCACTGGGCAGTAGATTGCTACTATCACCATGGAAGAAGGAAGGGCCTTTCAAAAAAGTCAGAAAAAAATTGAAGTTAAGTACACGAACAAATCAATTATGATTAGGATTCTCCAAGGTGCATAAGACTATCTACATGTGCGATAATCTTACTTTAGGACAACAATTTTTTTTAGAATTGCATTCTATGCAGCCTGTTCTTTTCCCTGAACTTTCTCTATTATACTCAAACAATTTAGATCCCCCCCCCCCCCCGGTACACAGAACCTTCTGTCTTTGTTTAGGTCTGTCTAAATCTTTGTTCCTCCTCCATAACAGGAAGAATTTGCAGACACCCATTGATCCATTTAGTTAGGATTCTGATGCTTTCTTGGTCTTGTCAAATGTTAGCACTTGGAGAAGCATAACTGCCAGCATTTTATAAGTCAAATTATATAAGCACTAACAGAGCATTTCATAAGAAAGGAAAACTGTCCTACTTTTCCTCCAAACGGTACGATCTAGTAGCAGCATCTCATGCCTTACAGTGCAAATTCTATGCATGTCTTCTCAGAAGTATGATCCATTCTGTTCAGTGGGGTTTATTCCCAGTTTAGAGCGTATATAGGATTATCCTCTCAGTTTAAGAAAAAACACCAAGAAAGCAAGGAATGCACAACAGCCCAGGTGACTAGCATGCTGTAAAGTAACACACTACTAAAACATTTGAATAACTGAACCCACAATTGTGGAAGGTGAACACTTTTTCCCTCTAAAAGACAAAAATAATTATTTTCTTAAAAGCAAGACAAACCAGGTCAAAGAACTCCAAACAACTCCTCCTACACACTAAATACCATTATCAGTTTAACGTGTTTATCCTGCAGAAAGAATGCCATTGTGTATAATTACACAAAGGTATTATATACTATCAATATATACTTTCAGTTTATAGGAATCTATAAACTGAAACCATTTCAATGTAGCCAGTCAGACAAAGGACTGGGAAACAAAAGGGGGCATGGTATTTAGGAGGTCTGTGTATATGCTTACTTTTTTTAGAGTTTTAGCACAAATATAGTAGCCACAAATAAGGGGTTACAGTCTTCTCAGAAAAAAGAGTGAAAAACCGTAATCTGATTTATCAGGCACCAATGCTATCATTAACTTACTGATGCTTGTTTACCTAGTCTGCCCCAGGCTCCATACCTCTTGCTTCCACTTATTGCTTATACTCTCCAACTGGATTTGCTTCCTGGAGGTTTTCAGGTTTTTCTTAATTTCATTTCAAATCTATCTTCAGTAAATTCAAAAGCTTCAGCTAAGCATTTTCATTTTACTGCATGAGATTGCCAACAAATGAGATGGGGTCCAACTCTTCAACATACTGTAAAACTCTTAATAATCCCAATTCGTAGCAAATAAATTATCCCTTGATTGGCAACTTCCACTTCTGATTTATTTCTACTGACCCACCAATTACTGCACAAAAATCAGAAAACTTGGGCCCTGACCAAATGATCTCTTTTCAGCCATTTAATTCTTCAAAAAGCTCTTAAAATTTTATTTTATTCATTTAAAGATTTATATCCTGATCTTTCACTTCATAAAATGTGCTCAAGGCACTGAACACAAAGAACAACTACAATGTAAATGCCGATACCTTCCAAGGAGGAAAGAAAATGGTACTCTATCTGCCAAGGTATTTCAAGAGAGATGCGTTAGTTCTGAGAGCAGGAATAAACATATCTTCATCTATTTCCATTGAGTACACATGAATGGAAGGAATTTTTTTTGAACTTTTAAAAACTTTATTATAGTAAAAGAGAAAAAAAACAATAAAATAAAAAGAAAAACATTCAAAAAATATACAGATAAAGAAAACCTCTAATAATGTAGTATGAGCAAAGTTAAAAATGAATGGGAGGAATCAAAGTTTAATCAAACGCTATCTGCCTTGATACCTTTTGGTTATTCTTCAGGACCACTATCTTCATCTGGACAATAGCAACTGAGAGATGGAAACATAGTCTCCTTCTATGAACAGGAGTTAATATACATCAATATTAACCAAGGTGTTTCTACAGTTCATACGTTAACCCAAATGCCACCCAAGTGAAATTCATTAACTTCAAATGCCAACCAAGCAAAATTCCCTGAGACAACAACATGGTTCAAAATATTGGTGGTTGAGATGTCATTGTAAGCAGAAGGGGTACAAGGTATCTGAGTAATGTATCATTGATAGCAGAAGGGGTACCAAAAGGTAGAACCTCAGAAGCAGAATGAAATAAGACTACTTCTTTGAGCTGAACCTTCTTAAATATGAATGTCTAATTAGATTACATATACTGGGGTGTATCTGGTAGGGTGTATATATTAGGGGATAAGAATACACTGGTTAAATGAAGAGTGGAGAGTTACCTGTTTGTTGTTGTGCAGATTTCCCCTGGTGTTGCTATGTTACCTTTTGAAGGAACACCAATAGCTTGGAGCATATTATGTTTGTGTAATCTTACTGTAGGTGCTGGAAAAGTCCTAGAACTACATGATATTGTGGTGATTGCTAATCACTTAAAGATATTGATGTCTTAATATGTGCTTACAAGACAGTAAGAAAGTGTATTGTCTTGTCAAAAAAATTATTTAAATTTATTATTATTAAATTAAAATAATTTTAATTTATAATAATTAAATTTATAATTTATAATAATTAAATTTATAATTATTAAATTTAAATAATTTTTGACAAGACAATACACTTTCTTACTGTCTTGTAAGCACATATTAAGACATCAATATCTTTAAGTGATTAGCAATCACCACAATATCATGTAGTTCTAGGACTTTTCCAGCACCTACAGTAAGATTACACAAACATAATATGCTCCAAGCTATTGGTGTTCCTTCAAAAGGTAACATAGCAACACCAGGGGAAATCTGCATAACAACAAACAGGTAACTCTCCACTCTTCATTTAACCAGTGTATTCTTATCCCCTAATATATACACCCTACCAGATACACCCCAGTAACACCACATCAGTGCTGATAGAACATATATTTTGTTCCACCCTCTTTTACAGAGTTCCTGGTATGAACTGTCTCTCTGGAGGCACCAACAGCACTCATTGGTGACACTTGTATCTCAGAGGAATTGATGTTGGAGTGTGCATAAGCAAAGCTAATTTTTCATTTTGGAACAATACCCTATTAATCCTCTGAATTCCCCTGAATATGCCATCAAGCTTGTAAAATATATTAGATCAGGGGTTCCCAACATTTTTTCAATTGCATATTCCTTGGCAGCCCATTTCCATAAATTATACTTCTCATATTAGCAAGATGTTTGTAATTATTATAGGTGCTATTATTTCAAATTTATAAGTTTTCAACTACTGAACATATCTGATAATACATGAATTGATGACCAGAAACTAGAAGTTCCTGGGGCTTTCACAGCCAGCTTCCTGCCTTACCAGTCCGACAAAGCATTCTAATCCAGACCTGCCTTTTCCCACCATTATTCAATTGCTTTTCAAGGTCCTGTCAAGTCCTATACTACCCCTAGGAGTATACATACCCCAGGCTGGGAACCACTATATTAGATCCACTCTAGCCCACTGACTCTGAGGTATCCAGTCCAAACGCCCTGAATATTCAACACTAACAGATCACTGATTAAGGGAAACAATATGATAGTGTCAAGGACTTGAACTCTAGAGACTGAGGCTCTGCCTCCTAAACCACTTGGTACTATATGCTCAGGTCCTAGAGATCTCCTGCTAAAAGAGAATAAGGATGTGCAACACTGCTCTCTGCAACCAACACTTGAATATCAAGCTGCTGGACTAGACAAACCTGGCCATATCTGATGTGCTCTGGTCTAACTCTGTTCCTAAACCTGGGAACCAACTACAGAGGCCCCACCAGGCCTACTTCCAAGCAGGGCTGCACGCAGCCTCAGCCTGGCCCTAGCACCCAATACCTTGAAAGAAGAAAAAGACAAAAGTTAAAGCAATGACTATTTTAAGAAGCCCTGTAAAACAATGAAACTGTCTGGCGAGGAAGTATACATTAGACAGCAATGAACTACTGAATGATTTGTCTTAAAAATAGAATTTGCACTCTCTGTTCACAGTGTCAATAATGAATACGTTATCCACAGGAGTGTCATAAGAATGGTTTTACAATGGATATAGTTTATATTATGCATTTAATTGACTGTCTCACCACATTTCCTGTCTCAGAACAGCTACTGTTTTGTTCTCTTAACTGTGCCTTCAAGGTTCATAATTGTCTTACATATGAAAAGCCACCTTTTTGGATGTGGGAAACACAGTACAGTAACAAAGTTCATAATTTCACAGATAAGATTCTTGAAAGATTCTCCCATCAGTTTGGCAAATTTAGATAAAGGATAGTAAGGTTGCAATCTTAACCAAACTTACTAGGAAGTAATCTCAACAGAACACAGTGGGACTTACTTACAAAAAAAACATGAACAGGATTTCATTGAACATTATGTTCTAAAATCCTTATACAGGTATAACCTAATTATCCATGGATTTTTTTCATCTGTGGTTTTATCTCAACACAATAAGGGCCCTTAAAATTAAAGGGGAAAAGTTGTTTAATGATAGCCTTGTTAATGCAAGACAGGGCAGCCAGCCGGCAATCCATCAATCATTCTCTTTCCAGGCACTTAGAACAGCTTCATTCCAAGGTAAGCAACCCCTCCCTTTTCCCTGGAGCAGGTAAAAGAAAGATAATCACTTTGCATTCTTCCCCAGCATGGAGCTCTGGGTGAAGGGAGGGTCGCTGGTTCAGAGAGAAACCTTTGTAACAGCCTGGAGGGAAACTGACTGATGAATTGTCTGCTTAATTATTCTGTCCTGCATCACAAAGATCAGCAAGGCTGTTTGTAAATTGCCTAGCAAAAAGACATTGTTTTTTAAATGGATTTGCTTTAATAGATTTTTGCCATCCACCTGAGTTCTGGGAAGGGAACAATGAGACTCAACCTGTAATTCAGCACTAATCTCTTCAGCCTAACCTAAAAATTAGAAGTCCTAAGTTCAACAGCAAGTTTAAGAAAACCGAATATATCAGTGGTTCTCAAACTTTGTGAGAGCTTCACTCCCTCAGTAAGTTCTTGCGGGGGGGGGGGGCCTAGGGCAGTGACAAGATCCCCAGGATAGCCCCGCTAAGGGGGGGCAAGGGGGTATTTGTGACATACTTTATGAAGGCAAGGCTGGAGCAGGCTACAGGAGGTGCGGGGAGCCCTGCGCAGCCCTCTGCAGTGCTCCCAGAGGTTTGGAACTTTCGGAGAAAGCGGACGCAAAGCACCTCCTGCAAAATGGAAGTGCTTTGCACCTGCTTTCTCCTAACGTTCCAAGCCTCAGTGAGCGCTGTAGAGGGCTGCGCAGGGCTCCTCGCACCTCCTGCAGCCCTGTCTTCATAAAGTCACAAGCACCCCCCCTCACCCCTCCTTAGTGGCACGATCCTGGGAATCACTTCCCTGCCTCTCCCCTTCCCCTGCCCCTTAAAGGGAAAGGGATTGGTCACAACCCACCAGTTTGAGAACCACTGCAATGTAGTGGTCACTTAAAAAAAAATTTGGCACAATTGCAGATTCAAACTGGGTCTTGCATCTATCAGGTTTAAACAACTGGCTTTTTTCCTCCAAATGATCTTCTTCCATATTATTAAAAACATCTTTGCATTTTTTTCGTGTTTTGATGAATGGCTGCTTGAACAAGCTTCCAGTCTCATGAAACATTGCAACATTTCATCTTGCTCAACAAAGCAATTTTAGCACAGGCCTATTCTAGGCTGCACATCTGGAGCATAACGATCTACTGCAATGCAAAAGTCAAACACTAGCTGGCACTACAAGAATTTCAGGTTCGGTCCCATCACAAAGGCACAATGAATTTCACATACCAGGCAGCCATTTCTACTTATTAAAAAGCCATGTGCCTTTTTAAGTTTAAAAAGAAGTGGTAAAAACATCTGAATGTCTGAACAGCAGGCAGGCATGTGGAAAGGGTTCAAGCAGAGAATGATGCACAAATGAGGCTTTTATCATTATCATAAGGTTCTGAACACTAAAGGTTTTGGTTATTATTAAAATAACGCTAATCAAATGAATGCAGTCTACAAAACTCAAGTACTTAAATAGAGCATAAGGAAAAATAGAAGTGAAAAAGGCAGTGCTCTGTGTTTACTTAATAAAGGAGTATAGAAAACCAGACTCTTAAGCAGCTTCAAGTTTACTTTCACCAAGTTAGATGCTAGAAAAAAGCTGATAAATTTAAAGGACTCATGCAAAACATGATGTGCAAAGAATATATAACATCCTATTTCTTAACAGGGATGATTTAAGTTACAGTAATTCATTTGAAATAGGACATTGCTTCAAGCACAGTCATATCCATTTTGCAAGAAAAAGGCAACAATATATTACAGGATGACCCACAACATACACTGAAATTTATCCAAACTACCCAGAATTACTGTTTACACAAATTTTCTTTTGAAAAAAAGATGCCTCCGATTACCGTTCTGTCTCTATAAAGTTTATATTCTGCATGATATGGACACTCGTGTATAACATGGGAATTTGCTGAACAGCAGCATTTGGGTCCCAACACACTCATAACTTTAATACACATATTAAATTTAATAACTTTAATACAACCTTAATACACATATCAGTGTATGCCACCTGCCAGCTCTGAACATGCTGTGAAAATTTGTTTTTTTTTTAGTGAACAAGAAACCAGTCTGCACAAACAAATCTATTATGAATAGATACATCATCCATATTGAGACAGCCATTGGTCTCATTTCTAAGGGACAGGTTGCTTTATACTCAGTTTTTAAGTTTACAATTAATTTAAACTCTTAAACACATTGATTATTTAAATGCTTTGAGTTCTAGGCTCATATTCTGTTCCTGGTACCCTAACTCCTTTTCTGGCTTAGGACAGGAGATTTCTGCCTCAATCTCTTCTTGAAGTTTCTTCACCTTGCCAGACTGGCTCAAGCTTGTGCACTCCTCAATTTGAAGCACCATGGTGATGAAAACAATGCTGCAATACCCAACTGACTCAACATCCCCAGAGATGTAAGTAGTTAAATATAGTAACTCCTTTAGTCAAGCAAAATGTACACACCTAAAGTTTCACTGAATGTTAATAAACTAAACTGAAGGTGCAGAAACCAAGTTGTCTAGGCTGAAAAGAGCCCAGATGTCTGGTTGCCAAGATGCCTATGAATGTGCAATATTTATTCAACTTAATGTAGAGCTGGAGCTTAAGAACCGAGTGCCTGCTTCCAGGAATTTCAAATATTTGTTGTCCTGAACATCAGAGAACCCTATGAAGACTTAGTCACAGGCTCAACAAGAAGGAAGATGAGGTGACCCTTGAATCAATACTAAGCAATGCGCAGAATCTGGTTGAAGATCTAAGTGATATGGAACAGTGATCACAAAACTATGATATACATGAGTACCTAAAAAGTCCAACACTGACTCATTTGCTTTCATAAGAGGACATTTTTCACAAATGAGGGAATTAGTTGAAAGGGAGAGTCAAAAAGGTTATATCCATTCAAGAAGCTTAGTAACCACAAAATCACTGTAACAAAAGCCCAGATAATCTGCGTACAACAAATTAGAAAAGTTGCAAACAAGATCAAAGGTGTGCTAACATGGTTAAGCAATACTATTAAGAAAGCCATAAAAGACAAGAAAGCACAAAGAAAATGAAAAAGCACAAACTCTGGCAAAAAAAGTATAAGTTGACAAAAAAAGCAAGCAAAGGAGGCATTTGGTAAAAAAACTTGTTAAAGACAAACAAGACTACATACTCCAGCAAGGGCATGGAAAAAGTGAGGGGAGTTGTAGGATCTATGAAGCACAATCCTAAGCATGTTTAGTCAGTAGCAGGTTCCTCTAAGTTCAGTGGGATTTTGTATTTGTATTGTATTGGCAACCTTCAATACAATACAAATACAAAATCCCACTCTAGTAAACATGCTTAGAATTGCAACCTCAGATGACCAAGGTGTGAAAGGAGGACAGGGAGATTGCAGAGAGTCTCTATTAATTAATAAGTCTCTATTAATTATTTCCACTGGTCTTCATTTATACTGAAATATTCGGTTTCTCTCCACACTGCAATCATGACTGTCAGAGAAGGCATTGTGGGAACAATGTCAAAGAAGTGACACAGTACAGAGTTTTAGAACTAACTGATTAAGTAACCAAGTCATCAGAGTCAGATAGCATTCATTAGACAACTCAAGTGTAAGATTGTCAATTTAATTTTAAAAATGCAACTTGTCAGAAAAGGCGGCTTTCTTAGTAGAGCACTAATTCTAAACTGTTTTTTAAAGCAGGAAGGGGGAATAAAAAATGATGGACCTATCAGCAATATTCCCTGGACTGCTGTGCAGACCCCTTCGCTTGCAGCAGGGCAGGCATCTTCTGGCAATGACGATGCACATTATAGCCAACAGTTGTGCAGGTTGGGGAACAATGCCTATCAGACTATCTTCTGTCCTATGCAAATTGATAGATAGCATCATCAGGCCTATTAAAACTACACAAACAGGTCTTGCTAAGGATGAATCAGCATGAATTCGGCAAAGGGATGTCCTGCCTCACTAGCATGTTCACTTTCTTTAGAGAGCGTGATGTAGATAGAGAAAAAAATGAAATACACACTTTCAAAAAAAATTTGTCCAAGTGCCCTGGGTAAACTTACTATTCACAGGAGAGTAGAATAAACCCTCTTAACTAGTTCAATAAAAACAAAGCATAAAGTAGGAAAAAAAACAGGCTGTTTTTACAACAGAGAACAGGATACCCCCAAACTGTAGTGGGTTCAGTGCTATTGTTAATGATCTGGAGTTAGCAGTGTTTATCGGTTAATCGATACAAGTTTATCAGTGACACAAATTATTCAATTGTGGTGAAATCTAAAGTAGACTATGAAGAACGCCAGATGAATCTTTCCAAACTGAGTGAATGTGTCACAAAACGGCAAATGAAGCTCAGTAAAATGGATACACATTATTTCTCCACCTCAAATGTACAGCAATAGGGTCCAAATTGGCTGCAACCAGCCAAGAAAGAGACCTGGGGAATCTCTGCACTCTTGAGCTTACTGCAGGTACAACAAAAAGGCAATTTGCATGTTCAGGAGATATTTACAAGTTTATAAAGTTATAAATTGAATGGAGAGGGTGAGGTAAGATTTCTCTGCTTCTCTCATAATTCAAGAGGTTCAGAACAGAAAAAAGAACAAACCATTCCACCTAATGCACAGTTATCTTATAGAATTCACTGCCACAGGATGTAGCAAACCTTTGTGCTCTTGAAGGGTTCACAAGTGCTACACAAACTCATGGCATGCAGGCCTATCATTGGCTACTGGATAGAATAGCAAAAAAGAACCTACGTATTCTGCTTCCTTTTTATCTTGCCTGCAAGCTTCCAGGAGACTTTTTAGTGCTGTTTATTGTTTTTCTCTTGCTTTCTGGCCAATTAATTCCATGTAAACCACCTCTGAGCCTCCCTTGCAGGATAGGAAAAGATGGCACATTCATGTTTTAAAATAAACAAATAAAATCTGGCTGGCTACTGCTGGAAACAAAATGTTGAATTAGATGGACCTTGTTTCTGGTCCATCTGGACTCTTCTTAAGCCCTTGCCCCACGTCAACCATTTAAAGCTACAGAATTTGACAGAAATGCTTTCCTTCTCTGTTCATTTCCCTACTCTTTGATTCTTTCGCAGTTTTAGAAAATGATTTCCTCTCATCCCCTGTCAACTCCCTTCCTGTTGGCATCAGAATTTAAAACAAATTGAATTTCTTGCACATAAGTATTAGGCAGTTATGCCTATGCAGCCTAACAGCAGGTCAGTCACTGATGTGAAACTGACAAGATGTTTTTAGACTAACTGAGAGTAGGATAGAAGAGAGATAACACCACCATTGCTAACAAAAAAATATGTTTTTACATGTACTAAACAGTGTGTTACGCATTGAATTTGCTTATAAGACAGCTTCGGACAGCTCACTCAAGCACGATAAGGGTTGCAGAGGCTGAGTTGCCTTTAAATGTACAATATGTGTTTTTAGTTGCTGCAGAATGCAAACCAAATCTTTATTTTTTGGCTGTTCTGACAGTTCTGGCGTTATCTTCAGGCTTTCATGGTGCGGTTTCCTTTCACCACTCTGTTGCCAACCATTTTGCTTGTCTGCCACTTCCAAATATATCCCTTTCAAAAACTTTCCCAATCTTTATAAGACACACAAACTAAATGCAGGATTTTGTGCTCATACTTCAAAGGTACAATAGAAAAAAGCCCTTAGCCAAATAAGAAAGCAGCAGGCTCGCTGGCCTCACAGACCAAGTTCTTGCATCATATAAAGCACCAACTGCAGCTCAGGAGGATACAAGGGAGGGCACAAGGAGAGAATGACTCAGTGCGCACACACCGAGAGCACCAAGTAAGATTAATTTCTGTACCAGAACATTTGCATGAGACATTATGATTCTGCTCGAACATTTGTGCCTCTCTGGAACAATGTAATTTGTACCATCATGCACATACAAGCTGACAGGACTACATCAATTTCCAAATGCTTCCAAGATAGGTACTGCGCCTATGGCAGTACCAGAAAAATTCCACTCATCAAATTGAATATGTAACAGAAGCCCTTTGAATTTAATATGAAAACCTGCATCCATCTTACCAGATTTTTTGTGTAATCCACAAAAAAAACAATCACACTCACCTCATGGTCTTATTCAAACAATATTCCTTTTAGTGAGAAAGTAGTAGAGCAACCACATTCACAGTGATGTAAAGATGCAACTTGCCCTCCCAAATCTCACTCAGACAATGCTGTTCATGGTAGCCCATGCTTCTTACATACAGGAGTTTAGAAACCGTTCCTACTATGGTTAATCTGATGCACTCAAAACTAGAGAGTTTTTCAAACTCCAAAGGCCTGAAACATCAGTACTCCATAACAGCAAAATGCTTCCTGACACATGTACAGGGATACCCTTGTGAATGTGGGGAGGACATCAGCCAACATAATCACATCCATGTTCAGCAATAAATCTGAGCCATTCTGCACTTAAATCAAACACCACAGGGTTTTTGGTAAATAGGTTATATTGCCTGACATGATGCAAGTAGGTGAATGCCAGGCTAATGAAATACAGCCTGGGCTGTAGGAACCCACCTTCACCATCCAGTGATCTATGCCACAGTGCAGATCTGGGGGAGATTTATTCCCCAATGCCTGACATTTATACTTGCAACAGAAGTGAATTTGAGTCTAACTCAGGATATAATTCTGAGGCTAATTGCTCCTGTACACAGTCACAAACCACATCCTAAAAATCTCCAATTTTCTCAAAGAATGTGCTGCAAATGTTGCTGTATTGTGCAATTGCTACCAATGGCGCAGCTCCAGAATGCCTACAGTAAACGGTACTTTGGAACTAAGGAATGAAATGACCACAGGGGCTCTATCTATTTAGAGTATGTCTAGACTGCATACAAATGGCAAGAAGTAAAGACCACTAACTATGATCTGAACGGTTTTAGCATGTGATTAATTGGTCAATATTCATTCAAGTACGTGGCTTTTGGAATTTGTCAAGGCTAAGCAGCTGCCCCCGAACCATCTCATAGATTTTGCCTACATTTTCCTTATTAGCACACATCATTCTTAGTCTGCAATATGCAAGATTATCACAAGGCAGTGCCCAGGCAAATATTCTTGCTCCATCAGCAGCAACATTCAGTCCGATCACCTTGCACATTTCTCTCCTAACAAAGTAGCCCACTTTCAAGTCTGTCTCCTATACAAGCAGCCTCCAAGTGCACAGTGGCTTGCCTGGTATTCTCCACATGAGTTACAGTACAAGAAGTTAAGGCAAGGGCAGGCAACTTGCTTTGCATACTCCACTGGGATACCAAGAATAATTGACATGAATATAGATGACAAGCGCAAGGTAGCAGATGAGTACCTTCTCACTAGAGTGAGCAACTACCCAACACTGCCTGTCCATGACTCGATAATGTATGTCATGGATTAAGCTGACACTGTGAGATTTTAAAACACTAAAGATGTGGAACTCTCATTACATTTTTTGACTAATGAGACCTTTCAAATGTCATTCAAATTGTGCTGTATCTCTGTGTAACCAGTAAGCTAGAGAAACACTTTTTAAAGAAGTATTAAAGTTAAGAGTCACAATAATCTACACAAGTGTTTCGGGGTCACTTGATATAAGCTTTCTCACAATTGAAACTGCCATATAGAAAAAGTATGTACAAAGTTTAGTAAAGCATCAGCAGTTTTTGTACCATCTGGCAACTTGCAACTCATCCCACATTTACTGTACCACTACAAAGTTGTGAGAAGTGAGGTCAGGCATACAGTAAACACACCTACCTAACTACTCACATGGTGAAGCAAACACGTGTCAAACTCACAATGTGATAAATTATCTGCAGATCCAGCAATCACACATTCTACGATGGCAAGGTGATCCTGTGAATTACCCCCCCCTACACAACATGCATTTGCATGCACAAATGCACACACAACCAAAGTATGAAAAATAACACCTGCTCAGAATTACATTTGAAGAAGCTTCAGTTCAAACACATTTCTTCTCTTGTAAGGTAAGAAGGAATGGCATCAAAGCTTTCTCTAGAAAGTGTTTAGTCATAAGCAAATTGATTGCTCATCTATTACACATTACAGCTTTAGCTAGTAAACCATGATCTGTCATTGTCTCCCATTTCCTTGCCAATCACATACTGTTTTCAATGAAGTCAAAAGCTAACATCTGTATTTTTTTCAGAAATAACAAGTAAAAGGATCAGAGGCTCTGTAATAAAGCACTCTTCATTACAAACAGATCTTTCCCAATACAGTACTGTATTTCCTAATTGCATAGAGCCTACTCTCCTGTCAAACTACTGTAGTTGCTAATGAAACATGCAGACCCAGATATTGAGCATCTCCTCTAGTTCCAACCTCATACAGGGCTCTCCCCCTGCATGAGAACCATTTGGCAAACCACATACATCTTTCACATGTCAGCTTTTGCCTTGTGATGACTGTTTACTTGAATATGCCAGGAATGAAAAGTGATCAATGTCTGGTTGTCACAGCAACACCACACATCCCCAAAATTAATCCCATATACAGTGGGCAAAATGAAGATTACATAACAGGGTGGTGCTCATTTCCCCCTCCCCAAACTCTTAGCTTTCTCCCCGCAAAAAACTCTTAGCCAATCTTTTTTATTAGAAAAAAGTCAAACTATACTTCCCAGAACTTCAGAGTAGATATGCCACCAGGTAAATATTTAGTTTAGCATAGAACAAAACAGACAATCTTCCATCACATCCAATACACTGTGCTATGAAGCAGCATGACCTGACTCAAGGCTATTCTGAAAGAGGGAGGTACAAAGGCATGCAGACAGTCCAGTCCAATCTAGGTACAGAGAATAGAGTACACTTCCCACAAAATGTAGGTGTCCTAAACCAGGCCAAAAGAGCATATGCTATATAAGGTGCATGTTTCCCTGTAATACAAAGACTGCCATGCAAAGCTAGGGCAGAACTAGGCAGCAAATCCCAATTTTACATACTATCAGATTTGTTGTACATCTGTGAATTTAATGTCTTACACTTAAGTTTCTAAAGTAATAAGTAAATAGCAATTTGGTATACAGGTACTTGCTTGATGAACTTAGGTGGGTGTTTCATAGTCTGTGTGAAAGAACCCAAATTCCACTTCAGGAGTAAATGACTGCAACCATTCTTGCAGGAGTCCCAGAAGGTTAAACAGAGGATTTGTGCAGGAAATGAGAGAGAGCGCTATTAACACTGGTGTATTTTTGCAGCACCATCACTGTACATGGTGCTTGAAACACAAGAGGTAACTGCCCCAAGGAATTTGCTATCTGAAAAATTGAATTCTGTAATATCTGTTGTAGGTCCTGCTAACACTATTTTGTTCCAGAGCAGCTCTAGGTGTAAAGCAAGCAAAATCCTGCTGGGGACATCACGTTCTTCCTCAGTCCATCCTTCCTTTTCCCATCAGAGAAGGACAGGGAGCTTCTAGCTTGCTGTGGATATTGCCTTCTATTCTCTCAAAAAAGGACAAAATGGAGGATTGGGTCTGTGTGCTAGATGGAATACTTTGATTGCCAATAGGCTCAAAAATTCAAACTTGGGCAACAATCCCCATGCACATGTATATGTGGAAGTAAGTTCCACTGAACATATTTCAAAGTAAATACTATATGTATAGAATGGTAGCCCCAAGTTTAATTTTATACATATAGAAACACAGCAGGCATTACAGTACAAAATATACACTGCCCATGTGCTAAAACCACCTTCATGAGATGAAGTAGCTGCTAACCCAAGAGAAAGCCTGCTCGGTGATAGCATCATTTCTGTGCAATTCCCTTCCCAAGATGGATCACTTGGTGACTGTTCTGATATCTTTACAAAGTCAAGCAATTACATTAAGAGAAAAAAAAAAATCACACTTTTCAAGAGGTGAGAGAGAAAAAAAAATAGAAGCTGTTAGTTTTACTGTTTTAATTCTTGTAATTGTGGTCTTTTTGTGTTGCGCATTTTTATGGGATTTTTGTAAGTCGTCCTGGGAACACAGTTAAAAGTGTAGTACAGAAATTAAAATAGTGGCCTTCAGACTTTTTCAGAACTGCACCACAAAATTCGCTAAGTTGGAATGATATACTGTATATCCATCTTTCAGCTGAAGTCTCTTGGTGACCAAATGTAAAAAAGAACAAACTCTGTTCAGACTTTGTTAAACCATGGATGCTGCACACGATAGGAGCACACTCTTACAAACCTGCTTCCAACAACCACGAGTACAGTCTGTCAGCAGTGGCAAATGCTATACACTCAGGGAGAGATCTTTGCCATAATAAGGAACACTGGGCAACATCTGTCACTAAAGACAAAGCATACTTGTGCTCACAAGGATGGGGGGGCTTCTGGAGAATGTTCTTAATCTGGGGACACTGCCCAGATGTTTTAATAATGTTTGAGTAGGGTTTAGTCTCTTATACTTCATGGTTTTGTGGAGGGGGAATATTGGCAGGTGCAACTTGTAATGCAGGAGTGAAAAAGTTACAACTCCCTGGATTCCCTCTTTTACACAACTGTAAAAGGCGGAAATTTTTCTCCTCGGAACTGCTCGCTTCTCCCAGTCCTTCACTTTAACAAAAACTACATGCAACACTCTAAGCAGCACTTAAAAAGCACTTTGTCCTGACTCTCCCAACACTCCATTTTAGTGGATGTCCCCTGGTTCTGGTGTTGTGTGAGAGGGAAATGAGCAACCCCCTATCCGTTCTGTGGAACTCTGTGGAACTCCTTACCGCAGGATGTGGTGACAGCATCTAGCCTAGATGTCTTTAAAAGGGGATTGGACAAGTTTCTGGAGGAAAAAACCATTACAGGTTACAAGCCATGATGTGTATGTGCAACCTCCTGATTTTAGAAATGAGCAATGCCAGATGCAAGGGAGGACACCAGGATACAAGTCTCTTGTTATCTGGTGTGCTCCCTGGGGCATTTGGTGGGCAGCTGTGAGATAGAGGAAGCTGGACTAGATGGGCCTATGGCCTGATCCAGTGGGCCTGTTCTTGTGTTCTATCCATCCCATGCATGATTTTAAGAGCAACTAGGCCAGATGCCCATCACCACATCCTGTGCCAAAGAGTTCCACAGCCTACAATCTATTCTATTATTCTATCAACACATCCTGTGGCAAGGAGTTCCATAGCCTAGAATCTTACTATATTATTCTATCACCACACCCTGTGGCAAGACATTCCACAGACTAATCACATGCTGGGTAAAGAAACATTTTCTTTTGTCTGTCCTGACTCTCCAGATGCTCAATTTTAGTGGCCATTCTCGTGTTGTGTGAATTGGAAAAGAAAATTCTTCTATCCACTCTATCCATTCCATGTATAATTTTAAGGGCATCTAGCCCAGATACCATCACCATATCCTGTGGAAAAGAGTTCCACAGCCTCAAATCCTATCACTACATCCCATGGCAAAGAGTTTCACAGACTAATGCAGTCATTTTCAAACACTTTGCCGTGGCAAACTGGTGTGCCATGAGTGGTTCATAGGTGTGCCAAAGGAATTTGGGAGAAGATCATTTATTAATAGGGCCAATGGGGGATGTGAGCCCCCCCACTGGTAGCATGGTGTGCCTTGTCAATTGTCAAAAACTGGATGGTGTGCCTTGACAATGTACCATGAAATGAAAAAGGTTGAAAATCACTGGACTAATGACATGCTGCATAAAGAAACATGTTCTTTTGTCTATCCTGACTCTCCCAACACTCCATTTTACTGGCTGACCACTAGCAGCTGGTGTTGAGTGAGAGGGAGATAAAACCCTCCCTCTATCCATCCCCTGCGTAACTTTAAGGGTAACTAGGTCAGATGCCATCACTACTTCCTGTGGCAAGGAGTTCCACAGACTCATGACATGCTGGGTACAGAAACATGTTCTTTGGTCTGTCCTGCCTCTCCCAACACTCCATGTTGGCGGATGACCCCTGGTTGCGGTGTTGTATGAGAAGCAGAAAAAAGCATCCCTCGTATCCATCCCCTGCATAACTTTAAGGGCATCTAGGTCAGATGCCATCACTACTTCCAGTGACAAGGAGTTCCACAGACTCATGACATGCTGGGTACAGAAACATGTTCTTTTGTCTATCCTGACTCTCCCAACACTCCATGGTAGCGGCTGGTGTTGAGTGAGAGGGAGATAAAACCCTCCCCTGCGTATGCCCTCAGCACACCCAGTGGCAAGGAGTTCCACAGACCAATGGCACGCTGGGTAAAGAAGCATTGTCTCCGGTCTGTCCTAACCCCACTGCTGGGGGGGCAGGCGCGCGCATACCAGAGCTTTGCGACCGTTGACGGCGCCAGCGGTCGGCCAGAGCCAGGTGTGCGGCTCCTCACCTGGACGCGCCTCCCCCCGGCCCAGCCCAGCCCAGCCCCCCACTCACCATGTAGAGCGTGAAGGGGAAGCCGAGCAGGAAGAGCCACAGGTAGAGGTGCAGCGCGTTGACGCCGGCGCCCTGGTGCGGGTCCTGGTACCAGCCGCCGCTCAGAGCCGCCCACACGCCCTGGCGCAGGATCTGCAGCACCTGGGAGCCCATGGCGGCCTCGGCCGCTCGCCTATCCGCTGCCTCCTCCGCAGCCCGAGCCTCGCGACAGCCACAGGAGCCGCCACCCCCTCCTCCGCCTTCTCCTCCGCCCCCCCGCCAGCAGCGCCGCCGCCATCTTACGCCCGGGCTGCCCGCCCGCCCAGGGACCGGCAGCCCGCCCAGGGACCGGCAGCCCTTGCGGCGGCGGCGGCGGCGCGCTCCTGCTCCAGCGGCGCGGAGACAAGGAGCGGCTCCGGCCCAGGAGCGGCAGGCGGCGCTGCTCACGCTCGCCCCCCGGCGGGCTGGAAGGGAAGGGCGGCAGGCGCCCAGAGCTCGAAGAAGAGCGGCTGTGGGGAGTCCTGTTTGTCTGGAGCCTGCAGGGTCCGAGATGCGAGGCAGAGCCCTGGCAGGGAGGCCCGGCTCCTGCTTGAGCTTGTGGCCTCTCTGGCTGAGGAGACCTGGGCTCCCAGCTGGCCCCTGGCAGCCTGCTGGGCAGGTAGACCTGGGCTCTCGCCTGGGCATGGAGGCCTGTCCACCTGCTGGGTAGACCTGCCCTGCCCTCTGCAACTGCTTCTTCCAGGCAGGTAGAGCTGGGCCTCTGTGCCAGAGTGCTGGGTAGGTAGACCTGGGCTCCCACCCAGGCTTGGAGCCCAGGTCTCCCCGGCAGGGAGATCTGGGCTCCTTCTCTGAATCGCCCTCTGGAGCAGCCTCCTCCAGGCAGGTAGACCTGGGCCTCAGTGCCAGAGTGCTGGGTGGGTAGACCTGGGCTTCCACCCAGGCTTGGAGCCTAGGTCTCCCCAGCAGCAGCCTCGCCCTCTGGAGCAGCCTCCTCCAGGCAGGTAGACCTGGCCTCCCAGCTGAACTTTGGCCTCCGTGGCTTTGCTGGGCAGGTAGACCTCTGCTTCCATTCCAACTCTGCCCTCTGGAGCTGCCTCTTCCAGGCAAGCAGACCTGGGCTCCTGGTTGAACTGGCCTCCACAGCTGAGGTTTGCTGAGCAGGTAAACCTGGGTTCCTGCCCAGATCTACCTGCTGAGTAGACCTGGGCACCTATTCTAACTCAGCACCACCCAGTGGGCATTCCCCTGATGCCCGACTTTAGGGCTGCTGCACCTTTCACAAATGTGTAGAAAATGAAATTTCAGCAGGTACAGATTGTCATTTCACTGATGGCAAGCTGCACCTGCTGAAATTCCCGCCTCTAAGCATTCATTAAAGGTCCAGCAGCCCTAAATTTGAAAGGTTGGCCATCCCTGATCTAAAATGTATGCAACACCACATAACTCCTCTCATGCATCCCTTTGGATGCCTTCCCCCTTCTCTTCAAAAGGACAATATGTTTCTGCAGCAAATAGATTCCTTTTGGGAGTTGGACTCCAGTTCTTGGGTTGGGAATGGATGGGAGTGTGTTGCTTTTATACTGCAAGGAAAGAGGGTCTGTGACAGGATGGGCTACAAAGACCACACCTGCCTTCTATTATTCTTCCTACCTTGTAGACATGCCAGCCAGGACAATGGGACTGCCCCTCCCCACACCAATTCATTCCATTTCCCACTGGTTCCAAGGTGGGGCAGCCTTTACTTCCTCCTGGTTGTATCTCACCTCTACCAGTAGGAATCCTGGTGGACAGGCAGGGGCCATCAACAAGAACCACATCCAGGGGAGGGTTTCTCTTCTCCCTGAGCAGGCAACTTCTAACTGGGATCATCTCTGAGCTGCTGCCACATTGTTTGGATTTTATTTTGTCAGTAAAATTTTCCTTTCTTTTCTGGGAGGGAAGCACATTTCCTTGCATGGCTCTTCCCCTTCCAGGGCCAGCCATTTGTACTTCTACCAAAAAGGAAGCACCCTTTCAGAGACAGGACATGTGGTCATTAGAGGCAGGTGGGGCAGAGCACACCTTTAAAAAAAGGTACCCCCTCAAAAAAATGGACTCGACAAATTGAGTCCGGAGGTGTTCTGATTGTGGCCTCGCTGACCTTCTGAAGGCCTTAGAAAGGTACTTCTGGGTTAGCGATAAACCAGAAGCATCTTTCCAATGCCTTTTGGAGGACTTAGAAGGCCTTCTGAGGACTGGAGGGACCATGTGTGGGGGAAGGGACCACACAGAGGGGTCACATCCAGAGGTGACATCACTTCTGGCTCACTGGGCACCCTGAATTCATGTGCCTCACATCCCTGTACCCTTTCCCTGCCCTGGCTTGGCTTCCCCTCCCTCCAACCTGGCATAGAGCTGGTGGTACCAAAGCTGGGAAGCACTGCCATTTGCCCCAAATCTTCTCTCACCTCCTGCTCCATGCCAGGATGGAGGCAAAGCAGCTGCTCATTCACAGGGACCTCTTCTTCACAGATTGGCAGGATCTCATAAAGTGTCACTTCTGGAGAATTCCACTTCCACATTGCTTTTCATGAGGAGGGCAGGAAGAATAAAGAAAAATGGCTATTAAGAATATTTGTATACCACTTCTTCCACAAAAGTAGTTCACAACATGGTTTACATGGCAAAATAAATAAAATTGTTTCCCATTTTCAAAGGCCTCAGTCTAAAGAGAGAGAGAGCGAGAGACACAAAAACAGACATCAGTAACCTTAACAGGAAAAGGCACAGTCCTGGAGTGAAAAAGGGACAGTTGCTCTTCCCATGCCACTTTAAAATGGTGCTTTCTTGCCTGGTTAGCAGGGTCTTATGCTCTCTGGCATTAACCTTTGGTCAAAAGATACATATATCTAGTGCCCCAATGAGAATAGGGCAGTTCTATAATATCAGGCAACCAAGCCACTGCTCCTCTTTGGTGGGCTCCAAATTTCACATCTGTTCCCTCCTCAGAGCTCTCACCTCCTAAGATGGTCTCAAGCAATCTCCCCTCTAAACATGAACATATAGACCCATTGTATAACAATATTTAGGGAGACAGACCAGGGACAGACTGCACTTGCTCCTGGTGTGGAAGGGATTGTCACTCCCGAATCGGCCTTTTCAGCCACACTAGACGCTGTTCCAGAACCACCATTCAGTGCGTGATACCATAGTCTTTCGAGACTGAAGGTTGCCAACAATGATAACAATATTTATAGATGATATACTGCCATTGTTGCATGCTACATTGCCAACTCCTAGTGGCTGTAGTTTTATGATCCAGGACTAGTATTTTCTTTATTTGATATATTTATATACTCCATCACTTCACAAAGTAGTTAACTAAAAACTGGCATGCCAATGGCTTGTGTGATTTAAAATGCTTCCAGGCAAGGGGGGGGGGGTATTCAGTCAAGAACTGCACCACAAGAAGCGTTGGAAATGGGATTCTGTTTTTCCCATGGCTGCAGATTTTCCCCTGGTCACTTCCCTCTCCCCATTGCACTGAAGGTGTTCTTGTTACATTCTACAAATCAAGCAGCACTCAAGACATTCCCTACTCCCAATCTGGATCAGAAGACAAGTTCACATCTGTCTAAAACTCTGGAGAACTGCTACCAATCAGTATCCACACCAATTGGCACATTGTCTGACTCAGTACAGTATAAAGGAGCTTCTTGTGCTTATTTACATTTGTAAACCCCTTCAGAGGCTCATAGAAATGTGCATACATTGTTTTGTGGCAATCCTTACAACAACCATTCCAGAGAGGTCAGGATGATTATGCTGCATATTGCAGCTGAGGTTGAGTGGCAGCAGCTTGTCTGAAGCCATCTCCTGAGCTCCTGGTAGAGGCAACATCTGAACTGGAAAGGAACTTCTTGATGATTCATAGCTCTGTCACTTCCCCATTTGGCTACATCCAACTTAGCATTTTTAAACTGTTGCTGTTGGGATTTATTTGAAGAGGTAGAGATGGGTGGTGCATGTTGTCTGTTTTTTATTTCCTATTACTGTCTTTTTTCCAATTTATGTAAGTCTGCTATTTTTCCAAGTTAAAAAACGCTGTTTCTTTCCTCCCAGCCTCTTTGTCATCCCATCAGCTCTTTTTTTCACCACTGGCTCCCTTATTCCACCACCTCTCATCAACTCCACACATTATTTTGGGAAGCGGCAGCTCTTTCTCCTTCCCACACCCCTTGGCTTTTCAAAAGGGTAGAGACTGGGATTGGAGAATGGAGTGGGGGGGAGCTATAGAGACTCTGCTCTCTAGGTCATTTTCATCTCTATTGCTTTTAACTGTCCCCCCCTTCTTCCATTCTGGTCTCTGCTTTCTGAAAAGGCAGGAAGGAAAGAGTGCTGGCCAGAAAGAAGAGCAGTGCTCTGTCTCCACAAGACATAGGGGAGCTCTTCTCCAGTGTGCTCCAGCACCAATACATCCCTGTAGCCAAAATCAATGAATGGCTGGTACAGTGGATTGCCATCTTTACTGTGGGCCAGATCTGGTCCCCGAGTGCCTCTGCAATTGCTGCCTCCTAGAGAGAAGACCCTGTGACCTGTATTATATTGCCAGTAGCATGAGGTGACCAGATACAGTGGAGGACACAGTGCCTCCACCTTTAACCATTGCATGGAAGAGGAAATTTTGGCAGGTGCAGCTCAGCATGAAAGGGTATAAAAAGCTGCACCTGAAAAATTCCCTCTTCTATGCAATGGTTAAAGATATAGGCACTGTGTCCTGTGTTTTATCTGGTCACCCTGCAAGGGCTAGAAAAGACTACACAACAAATTATCCCCAAGTGTATTTTACCTCTAGATCAGGGGTGGGCAAACCCCAGCCCAGGAACCATTTGTGGCCCTCAGGGGTCCCCTAATTTAACCCACAGGGAACTCCCAATCTCCAATGAACCTCTAGCCTGTTGGAGTCTGTGCTGGCCCACAACTTCTGGTTGCAACCACAAGAAGCAAACTGTGGGCCGAGTTAGAGCAAGGCCTTTTAGCGTCTCCATGTGTTTTTTTGCTTTGCCCTGGGCATTATTTTACCCCCCCCCCCCACATTGCCTCTAAACAGCAACATGTCTCCATGTGGCTTGGTCTGTATGTTTTCACTGGGTAAGAGGTGTGTGGCAAACAGTTCATAGTTCTCATGTGGTTCTACATGTCTGTATTTTAGTTCTCGTGATTATAAGTAAGTTCAGTAAAATTCATTCAAATAAGTTTTATCTCTAATATATTCATTTATTTAAATTTATGTAAATTTATGTAAATTTATTCACATTTGAAATGCAAATTTTCCCCCAGCCCCCAACGCAGTATCAGAGAGATGATGTGACCTTTCTGCCAAAATGTTTGCCCACCTCTGCTCTAGTTGAGTGTTAATTGTAAGCCATTTGGGCAACCAATCTTGGCTAAAAAGATTCAATTTCCTAGCTCCCTGAAGTCTTCCAGACTTGCCCCTGAAAGAAGCACTACACCAGTGTTTCTTAACCTTTTTCTTTCACCATACCACTTCACATGGTTCACCTGTTTGAAGTTCCACTGGGAGTAACTGTAGATGACATCCTTATCGGTTACTTCTGGGTTGGGAGGCCAGATGTGACATGACAAACACCAGTAAGAGGCTCAGAGTGGACAGGGGGGCTTTTTCAAGTGCAGAAAAGCATGCTTTGGAGCCTCTTACCACTTGTTGTGTCCCATTCCTGGTCTTTGCCAGGTGGTAGGTTTTCAGGGGTTCTGCAAGTGCCAGACACAACCTTGAGTACCACTGGTGGTACCCATACCACTGATTGAGAAACACTGCACTACACAACAATCTCTGCGCAGGAATAGCTCATACAGCAGTGATTTTTTGGGGAAAGGGGCATGATCCAGCAAGTAATGTATTTTTCACATATTTATCTCCAACCTTCTCTTTGGGGGTAGTGAATTTCTGAATCAGCAGGCACCATCCAGCATTAAGATCACCCAGATACTACCAATTATCTATTTAATGCCTCATTTGCTTTTCTTTCAGTCACTAGTGTTCACTGGAGAGGATGAACTTTTTACAGAGTGAACTTTTAGCGGTGGTTTGCTTGATGGCCTTTACCATCAAGATTGGTTCAGGGAATTCTCTTCTCCAGATCCTGTCAGATTTTTCTGTGGCTTTTGATGATATTGAACATGAAGTATTGGTGAAATGACGCTAGAACCTGGACAGTGTCAGTAGGACCGCTCTTGGTGGGCATCATGGAAAAAAGGAGGGCTAGAGTGCAGAACAGAGGCTGCCCCTAGTGGTTAGCAATAGCCCTTTCTTCCTTGCTCTTCACTATGCCCTTCCTTCTGTTCAGACTGGGATTTACTAGGGAAAGGATATTTCACTGTCACCACGAAGGCCAAGGACCCTCCCCCCCAAAGGGGGTGATCTTGGGCAGCTTCCCTCCATGGCAGAGAGCTCCAAACTCTAAGTGGTTACTTTCTTCTAGGAATTAAAGTACAGTAGAATATGAAGGTGAAAGAGACAAGGCAAATCTGCTGTCTCTCAAATGAATTTGGACCAGGCAGTTAGCTCCATTAAAATATATATAAGACGTTTTTAAAAGAGCTGAAAGAACAAAACAATAGAAGAAGGCTGGGGGCCACAAAGGGCTCAAAGAAAAGCACTTACCAAAACCAAACAGGTATATTCTAATAATAATAATAATAATAAACTTTATTTTTATCCCGCCCTTCTCCCCAAAGGGACCCAGGGCGGCTTACAACATATTAAAAAAAACAGATTAAAACATAATTTAACAGATAAAAACATATTAAAAACACATTAAGAGAAACCATAAAAACAGTAATCAGATAAAAGTCAGAATAAAAAGAGCATAAAACAGCAGTTCAAGGAGGAATCACGCCTGTAAAAAACTAAAAGATGTATAAAAGATGTTTAAAAGGCCATAGAGTCAGAAGGCTTGTGTAAACAACAGGGTCTTCAGGCCTCGCCGAAAGGTCTC
Source organism: Tiliqua scincoides (assembly GCF_035046505.1). Classification (NCBI taxonomy): domain Eukaryota; kingdom Metazoa; phylum Chordata; class Lepidosauria; order Squamata; family Scincidae; genus Tiliqua; species Tiliqua scincoides. The sequence goes on from NC_089821.1 coordinate 19,036,193, forward strand.
GAGGGAGGGAGCCATTCTCAAGTCAAGGGGAAGGGAGTTCCATAACATTGGTGCCACTACTGAGAAGGCCCTATTTCTTGCCGCCGCCCCACGTACCTCTTTAGGTGGTGGCACATGTAAAAAGGCCTTCTCTGATGACCTGAGAGGATGAGCTGGATTGTACAGTAGTAGGCGATCTCTAAGATCTTCTTCTAAAGAAGAATTGGTTAGCAAAGCATTGGCCTAGAGCAGGGGTGCCCAAACCCTGGCCCTGGGGCCACTTGCAGCCCTCAGGGGCTCCCAATCTGGGACACAGGGAGCCCCCAGTCTCCAATGAGCTTCAGGCCCTCCAGAGACTTGCTGGAGCCCATGCTGGTCAGACAAGCTGCTCTCAGCGTGAGGGTGACTGTTCAACCACTTGCGTGAGCTGTGAAAAAAGAGCTCCCTCTACTGCTTGCTGTTTCATATCTGTGATGCTGCAGCAGCAGAAGTGAAGGAAAGGTCAGCCTTGCTTTGTGCAAGGCCTTTTATAGGCCTTGAGCTTCTGCAAGACCTTCATTCAATATGCCGATGACACCCAGCTCTATCTCTCCTTTTCTCCAGACTCCAGGGTGGCAGTTGAGGGCCTGGAGCGCTGACTGGAGGCAGTGAGGATCTGGTTGGGGGCTAACAAGCTGAAATTAAATCTGGATAAGACAGAGGCTCTCCTGGTTCAGAAATCCTCGATGCAGGTGCTGGAGTGTCGGCTTGCGCTGAATGGGGTTGCACTCCCCCTGAAGGAGCAGGTCTGCAGCTTGGGGGTCCACCTGGACTCGCAGCTGCTCCTGGATTCCCAGGAGGCGGCTGTGGCTAGGGGGGGCCTTCGCTCAGCTTTGGCTGGTGCGCCAGCTGCGGCCGTACTTGGATCGTGCAGACCTGGCCACGGTGATCCATGCCTCAGTGACATCGAGGTTAGATTACTGTAACGCGCTCTATGTGGGGCTGCCCTTGAAGACGGTTCAGAAACTGCAACTAATGCAGAATGTGGCGGCCCGTGTGGTTACTGGAGGTAGGCGGTTCGACCCTGTCAGTCCGCTTCTCCAGCGGCTGCATTGGCTGCCCATTCGTTTCCAGGCCCAATTCAAGGTGCTGGTTTTGACCTTTAAAGCCCTATACTGCTCTGGGCCAGGGTATCTTGGAGATCGCCTACTCCCGTACAATCTTGCTCATCCTCTTAGGTCATCAGAGAAGGCCTTTTTACAAGTGCCACCGCCTAGGGAGGTACGTGGGGTGGCAGGAAATAGGGGCTTCTCAGTAGTGGCACCAATGCTATGGAACTCCCTTCCCCTTGACTTAAGAATGGCTCCCTCTCTTGAGACCTTACGGTGAGGCCTGAAGACCTTTCTGTTTAAACAAGCCTTCTGAGTTCTTGGCCTTTTTAACATCTTTTTAACATCTTTTATTATTTTTTACAGGCCTGATTCTTTTATGATTTGCTGCTGCTCTATGCTCTTTTTACCTATTTTTTATCTGACTGCTGTTTTTATGAAATGTGTTAATATGTTTTTATTTGTTTTAAATTATGTTTTTTAATCTGTTGTAAGCCGTCTTGAGTCCCTTTGGGGAGAAAGGCAGGGTAAAAATAAAGTTGTTATTATTATTATTCATTCATATAAGTTCTATCACTAATAAATTTATGTAAATTTATTCTAATTTTAAATGTAAATTAATTCTTTTTTTCCTGGCCCCCGACATAGTGTCAGAGAGATGATGTGGCCCTTCTGCCAAAATGTTTGGACACCCCTGGCTTAGAGAGACTAAAAGGCAGACACCAAACCAAATATTCCCCAGACACACTGACTGAACACTGTCTATATCTCTAGATTACTCACGTTTCCGACATTTGCTCCACACATGATATAACAAGGTGAGCCTGTAGTTCTCTAGGGGTGAATGGGGGAACATGCAAATGACCAGTGGCGTCGCTAGGGAAGTGCGGGCCGCACCAGGTGACGCGCACAGGGGGGTGACACACTAAAATCCCGGTGGTTAGGAGTAACCCTGTCATATACCATTGGATGCGGAATTTCGAGCGGAATGCAAAAAACCAGAGTGAAATATCTCCTTTCTATCAAAAGTTATGGCCAAAAAACAGGAGAACAAAAAATGCATGGAGCCCTATGAAAAGTTAAAGTGAGCCTTATTGCGCATTTACTCGTGAGTAAGCAAACTTGCCTTAGTCCATCGAAAAGGGCAGGCTGAGAGGAATCCAACGAAACCAGAATGGTCCTGATCCAATGAATGCAGCTCCCAAAAACACCTGAGAAGGAAGTACCTCCTTCCAAGCAGATGAATGTATTGAGCCTAAGGAAAGCAAAACTAAACCTCACGTTGTGTTTACTCACAAGTAAGCAAACGTGCCTTGGCTGGTGCGGAAGATCAGGTGAAGGAGAGTGCAAGGCTACCAGAATGGTGCTGATCCTGTGCACCTGCAGCTAAACAAGTGCTCCAGAAGGCAGTCCCCCCCCCCCCACTAAAAAGGATCAAAACAGGCTTCAGCTGATAATGTGAACCTTTTTGAGACTTGCAAAGCCAGGTGGATCCTGACAGTGATCTGGTTTAAACAGAAGTTCTTAAATTGAACTGGGTACTGGGTAGGGCTGAAAACCTTACTGGTTTTGGAGGGGAGTGTTATTGCAGGCAGGCTACAGAGGAAATTCACTTGGTGGAACAGGGCTGGCTTCTGCTTATTTAATTATTTGTTTTACTTAATTATTTATACTTATTTATTTTAATTTGCCTGATGATGTCACTTCCAGCATGATATCACTTCTGGTGGGTCTTGGACAAATTGTCATTCTAAAAAGTGGGTCCCAGTGCTAAAAGTTTGAGAACTGCTGCAATAAGGTGTTAGTAAGTTGACACCCTTGGGGGGGGTGTGACACCACTAGTGACCAAAATCACTAAAATCATAATTTGGAAGAATAATACCATCATGTTATATATCAATCAATGCATAATTTCATGCAGAATGGGTTCTATCTTTGTTCTATCAAAAGGTACAGCCAAAGGAGGCAGAGTGAAGGTACATCACCACACCCACCACCTGGAGTGTTGCCCTGCCCACTGCATGGGGGGGGTGATGCACTGGCATCCTGCACCGGGTGATGCGAACCCTAGTGACACCACTGCAAATGACCTTATAAATCTGCATCATCTTATAAAACTTAGGGTTAATGATGTCATAGGCCCAGCCAATTGGATGGTTTACGATCACTTGGGAACTCCTGCCCACCCTTTGACCTGGTCAGCTGCATTGGGATGCCAGTCCTAGCAGGAAGACTGGTTAGGAGCTTTTGTTTTGAGGCTATAGTAAGGCTATGAAGACAGGTATTCCACAAAATGGTTTGTCTGCTGTGCCTTGTGGCCTCCCTACAATAACACTGAAGTCTTAGGGAAACATCCCATGGATACCGGCTGCTACTCTAGGACAGGGGTTTGCAAACTTTCAACTTTAGGAATCATGGACCTTCAACAATTGTGTAGGAGGGAGAATTTCAGCAGGTGCAGCTTACCATCTATGAGGTTGCCCTTAATCCCTGTTGGAGGAATTTGTTTAGGCTTCAATCTGATATATGCTTACCTGGGAGTAAGTTCCATTGAACATATTGTGACTTACTTCACATGTGGAAGACTGCACTGTAAAAGAGGGAAATGAATGGAGGGAGAGATTGGTACTCCAGCATTTGTAATTGGAAATTGTAGCATTTTGGGGGATGAATTAGTAGGGACCCGATTCTAGGAATATCTTTTGTAAACCAATATACAGCAGTCCAACGGCATTATTTCCTGTGCCTTTCCATTGACAATGTACTGGCATTTAGGAAGAATGGGGGGGGGGATTTACAGGAAGTTTTTCAGCCTGACTAGTGGAGGCAGTGTTGTATCTCATGTGTGGCAAGTGGGGACATCGCCCTGGGCACCACTTGGAGGGGAACCTGGGCAGACCTTACCCATGTTCTACTGATGGTGCATTTCCTCACCACAGCCAATGGTGCATTTTTGCACCAGTTTCAGGGGACCTCCAAAATGAGGTAAATGAACACTGTTTTTCATTTTTTGGGGGGGTGCTTAGCACCTGCAGATTTTTGCATAAATTTGCTTGGTGGGGCAGGGCTGGCTTCCCACCCCTTGATCTCCACTTCTCTGTTTGGACAGTGTTGCAATTTCAGTGTTTGCCTTGGTCACCATTTCTCCTAGGCACACCACTGAGTGGAGAACAATCTGGACTCACTCCTAAGCTCTACATTCTATTTGCATAAATCTCAGAGAATCTGCTTCTAAAACTATAAGTAGATGATACAGGACTTGTAGCACTCAACACACTCTAGGAGGTGGATTCAACAAGAAGGGAAACTACCAAGATTATATATATTTCATTTATGATGGAGGAGTGTGGAGGTAAGGGCCTTCTGCATGACACTGCTTCCCCACACACACACACGTAATGAGCAGCTTGATCCCTGAAGAAACTGGAATGGCCCTTTCGGTCTTTCAAAATATTCTTATCCTTCCCAGCAATGGATGATTCATCCTGTATTTCTTCTGCATGAACTGTTGGGGGTGTGTGTGAGGAGCAGACTGACACTGGCCTTTAATGGAGACAGGGAATCTATTCAATTTAAAACTTCAGCAGAGAGGATAGGACCTCATTTCAGAAGGCCAAATGCATGAATCATACTGTACTCTATTTTAGAGAGGGTTTAGTTACAAAGGTATAGATAATTTCAAATAGAATAAGGAAAGGGGAGAATAGATTGAAAATATAAAATATCTAGGATGGCAACTTTTTCAAAATGACACATTTCCCACTGTCATGGAAGAAAGGCCCATAGCCAGGGAGAGACCAGGGACAGACTGTACTTGCTCCCAGTGTGGAAGGGATTGTCACTCCCGAATCAGCCTTTTCAGCCACGCTAGACGCTGTTCCAGAACCACTATTCAGAGCGCGATACCATAGTCTCTCGAGACTGAAGGTTGCCAACAACAACAGGGAAGTTCAGACTGCTTAATGCATTATAACTGTGTGGTACGTGGTGCTCTGTTGTTGCTGAAATATAATTTGTCTAAATTGTATCATGATGTCTAGATTTAGGCAGCATGTTCAAAAGTCAGCTACTTGGGGGTAAGAAGAGCTTATGCTCCTTCAGTTTTTAGTCTTCTCAAACTGCTTTTACTTGACCTGGAATATTTGCCAACCCTTTAAAAAAAATCTTAATTCTGGTACTTGAATGGGACCTGAAGCAGAAAAAATATTCTGGAATGGCAGAGCTGATAACAGGAACTGGTAGCTCAGAGACCTGAAGTGGAGCCAAATGTATTTTTAGCAGGTCCAGTGATAGAATCCGGCATTAAAACTTTGTATTTGAGACAAGGCCATGAAAACTAGTCATTTATGTAAATGTTTAATGAAAGCAAATGTTTATGCTATGTTATGGGTGTTTATAGCTAAATTAGTTATTAGTTTCCATGTTTAAGAAATAGGGGGAAATGTTATGTTTAGCATGCTTATATGTTTGGAACAAAGAAAGCATTTTTGGCCTGCAAACAGCAGACAGGCTGTAAATTAGTCTCAAGGAATGTTTCTTGGTAAACTATCAAGAACATCAGATAAAGTGGTAAGTGTGGGTAGGATTGCAGCCTAGGATTATTAACAATTTTCTGCTTGATGATGACACTTCCTGTTCTGACATCACTTATGGTGGGTCCCAACAGATTCTCATTCTAAAAAGTGGGTCCTGATGCTAAATGTGTGAGAACCACTGCTCTAGGCTGAAAAGCAGTCTTGAGGAGATGGCTGCAGCCAAAACTCCTGGGCAGCTTGAGACCTCATCAAAACTGGTGGTTTATTAGTGAAATATTAGTTACATAGCCCAAGGGAATTTGCTGAGTGGGGAATTTAGGGCCTCAACCTTTCTGATTTCAATACCTTGAATATGGACCACCTTTTGTTACAAGAAGCTTAGAGCAGCATGTGTTTGTTTTGCAAAATATTTATATACAGTGAAGCCACAAATAAAATTGCAGCTATAATCATCAAAACAATATGAACTTATAACATCCAAAGCAATTATTGTAGCTGTCACTTTAAAACAGTAAAGGGTTTGAAAAAAGGCATCTAAGTTGCCACTGTTGGAAATGGAATCTACATTAATATTTGGTCTGATCCAGTAAGGAAATTCTTATTACAGCAGCAATTTTGTTCCATGTTTATTTTTCTTACGTGGCCTCCTAAGTATAGCCATTATTGCTATGTGGCCCATGCAAAGTGGTACGATGACTTGTGATAATGCTTATGAAAATGATTCTTGCATTTTCTTTCCAAAAGGAATGCAAACAAAACTTACAAGAAAATCCTGCTTGTGAAATTTGCCAGAGGCTTCTGGCTTGCATTTGCTTCAGGGTTAAGGGAGACTGTATTTTCCAGGTCAATAAATCCACTCGTGTATTTCATGACCAACTGTGGAACTTCCAGCATTATACATATTTAATTTCTTGTCTTCAGTCAGGGCTCGTTAAAGGCTGTTTGTTTGTTTTTTTTTTGCCACCCTTGACTGTGTGAAGCAAAGCCACCCATCTCCATGCAAACTCAGTGTGCCCTCCAAAGTATGCCCTTGTCTTGGCTGGCCCACAGCACACATCTTTGCGCAGTGAGCTATCAGACCCTGTCTAGCCTGAGTGTTGTTGAGGCTCCAGTTGTGATTTTAAACAGACCATTGCCTGGTAATAAGTTCCCTTCCAGCTGAAGAAGTCCTTCACAGCAATGCAAACCCTTGCCATGGAAAGACCTGTGTGTCTGTTTCACATGCCTGTCCTCCAGTTCTACCCTGCTGTGGTCAAAAAGATATTTCTTGCTTGTGTGAGTGGCACAGGGGACTTGAACTCTGGGTGCTGGGATTCCAAGCAGTTCTTTGCTTTCATCCCTTTGCTGCTTATACCGCACTAGCTCTTGCAGGGGGTGAGGATGCTGTGGCATCCTTGTTTTGTACTTGTAATGTCCTTGGGACAACTCCCCATAGTTGGCAGTGGTGACTATTGCTGTGTTGCTCATTCTTAGCGGCTGGTGATGAATGTCACCCAGCAGTACATGCTCATTGGCCTTCTACTTGCCTCTGCCCTCCTCAGTTGACCATGGCAGCACTTCTCTGGCTGCCAGTACTGGGGATGGATGGATGTGTTGATTGGCTTCTTGGATGTCAGACCAATGTCACACCGATCTCAGGATGCTGCTCCATGGATGATGGGCTGGGTTGGGTTTCCATGGGCAGAAGCGGAGCTGGGAGGGATGCAGTGGCCAAGTACCATCACTGCCCTGAATGGCTCTGATGCCAAGAGGGAGGGGTGCTTACACAGCACATTGAGGAGCATGCCGTACTGACCCTCTGCCCCCCTCTAGGTCTGCTTCTGTCCATGGGTGCTGGGGGTGTAACAAGGAAGGGTTGCATGAATAGAGTGGCTGTTGTGCTAGCATTGTGCACCAGTGGTGTGGCATTCAAATAGGATTGGGCTACAAAAACCATTTGGTTGATGAAAAAAGTGCTTTTGATTGATTGATTGATTTTGCCATTTCTGCCCAACATTGTCTATATGCAACAGGGATCAAATGTGTACACCTGTGGGCTGGGCAGAAATGGGTTAATGGGACAGCTGATTTTTAAATTTTAATTATCTGTAGAACAAATCTTTACAAAAATTCTGGGTGGCAGATGCATCTTAGAGATCCTACGAGCTCTCCTACACGCACAGGAATACCTCTTCTAAGGTATCACTGCCATCACATGTGCATGTCCATCATCTAGAAATGTTTTCTTCAGAAATACACAAATCCATGCTGAAAATTCTTGTCTAGATTTCTTTAATCAGGTGACAGATAGCCCTAAACATCAACAGAATTAAGTTTATTCTTAGTGGCTCCACTCCAAATCAACTTGGAGCCCAGTTCTATGCATGTCTACTCAGAAATAAGTCCTACTAAAGTCAATGCAGATTTCTCCCAGGTACATGTGGATAGGATTGCAGCTTTGGAAAAAGATGGAATACAGAGTTGGATTGCCGTATTCTATATATAATCTGTGCAAAAGGCTTTAACTACGAGCAATATCTGTGGATCTCAAATTGCAATTCACTCAACGAAAAATTATTTTCAGAGTACTAAACAGCACAACACCATTATACAAAGGAGTTGATTAAAACATTATTGGCCTTATAATTTACCCGGAGCATCACTTAAGCACATGATGTGGCATTGTACAATGGTATAGGACCCAATCCTATCCAAGTTTCAAGGCTGAAGCAGGCATGTCAACGGGGCATGCACTGCATCCTGTGGTGGTGGGGGACAGCCATGGAGCCTCCATCTGTAATGTTCAGGCCTGGTCTAGTCTTGTAGGTATTCAATTTCAGGAATTCAGCTCAAGTTATTAATTTGTATGGTTTTTTTATGCGCGGCATTCATCGCCATCAAATGCACTCTGTTTCAGGAGGAAAGCTTTCCACATCTCAGCTTGCTTTATTAAACAGCACATCTTTTGCCACAGAATGAGTAACAATACCTGATATTGAGGTCAGGAGGAGGGCAGGCGGTCTGGTGTAGAGGGTTGAGCCTCCATTTGCCTGAAGATAACATCTGAAGGTCGCCAGTTCGAGGCTACGGGCACCGTGTGACCTTGAAGCAGCTGACAAGCTGAGCCGAGCTATTCCATCTGCTCTGAGCGTGGGAGGATGGAGGCCAGAATGTGCAACCAGATCAAGAAAGAAACATCTGAATGTTGTGGTTTCTTGAAAGATAGAAACCTTCTTTCAAATTGTAAAAATCCCTATGGGGATTTAAATTACCTGCCTATGTAAACCGCCTTGAATAAGGTCTAAGGAGAAATCTGAGGGCCAAGAAAGGTGGTATAGAAATACCTGTATTATTATTATTATTATTATTATTATTATTATTATTATTATTATTATTATTATTATTATTATTATTATTATATTGACTAACAATACAATCCTGCCTATAAGAGCCCATGAGTGGGGATGCAGGAGTAATTTGTACCTGGGCCCAGAGTTGAAAAGGGGACCCAGGAGCCAAAGAAGGGGGTCCAGAAATTTCCTGGAATCTTACATTTTCCGATCTCACCTTGACTTGCTGCCCATGTTGGATGCTGGGGGCACTACTATTGGCATGCCACAAGCCATATTCACCTGGCCAACGGATGCAAACATGACATTCCTCAACATAGTGTCAGGAGGAAACTGGTTTGCTGCAGTAGTTCTTTGGCCTGTGGATCTGCTTACCACGAAGGAGTATACAGAAGCTGCAGAAGTAAGTTTTGATACACAAAGGACACTTTCCATTCTAGTGTGAGCCTAAATATGATGATGCTAATTTTCTGCAATGATTTTCTATTTTTAAAAGATCATAGAGAGACTTTAGAAGTGAGTATGCCAGAGTGTCAGTATGTCAGAATGCCAGGTGCAAGGGAGGGCACCAGGATGCAGGTCTCTTGTTATCTGGTGTGCTCCCTGGGACATTTGGTGGGCCACTGTGAGATACAGGAAGCTGGACTAGATGGGCCTATGGCCTGATCCAGTGGAGCTGTTCTTATGTTCTGAGTATGGTTTTCTATATTATTGTATCTAGCTGCCAATGCCGTATGGGCAGGAAGACCTGGACTCTGCATTGGGAAGTCCAGTAGATCTGGACCCCAAGTCAATTCCGGCTGTTGCCACTGCCCTGTTTCACCCCCAACTTTGGGAAGGGGCCCACAAGAAACTTTGTAACTCTTGATAAAATGCCTCTCAGACATCTTGCTGCCTGTTCAGAGGAAAGCCCCACTGAATTTAAAAGTATTCCCAGTAAGTGAGTATACACACTTCTTCTGAGTACACATGCATAGGATTGTCTAGCTGGGGAGGGGTGTCACTGAACAGGTCAATTTCCCAGGTCAATGCATGTCATGTTGGCAACCTTCAGTCTTGAAAGGCTATGGTATCGCGCTCTGAATAGTGGTTCTGGAACAGCGTCTAGTGTGGCTGAAAAGGCCAATTCGGGAGTGACAATCCCTTCCACACCGGGAGCAAGTGCAGTCTGTCCCTGGTCTGTCTCCCTGGCTATGGGCCTTCCTTCTTTGCCTCTTAGCCTCAGACTGTTGGCCAAGTGTCTCTTCAAACTGGGAAAGGCCATGCTGCACAGCCTGCCTCCAAGCGGGCCGCTCAGAGGCCAGGGTTTCCCACTTGTTGAGGTCCACTCCTAAGGCCTTCAGATCCCTCTTGCAGATGTCCTTGTATCGCAGCTGTGGTCTGCCTGTAGGGCGCTTTCCTTGCACGAGTTCTCCATAGAGGAGATCCTTTGGGATCCGGCCATCATCCATTCTCACAACATGACCAAGCCAACGCAGGCGTCTCTGTTTCAGCAGTGCATACATGCTAGGGATTCCAGCACGTTCCAGGACTGTGTTGTTTGGAACTTTGTCCTGCCAGGTGATGCCGAGAATGCATCGGAGGCAGCGCATGTGGAAAGCGTTCAGTTTCCTCTCCTGTTGTGAGTGAAGAGTCCATGACTCGCTGCAGTACAGAAGTGTACTCAGGACGCAAGCTCTGTAGACCTGGATCTTGGTATGTTCCGTCAGCTTCTTGTTGGACCAGACTCTCTTTGTGAGTCTGGAAAACGTGGTAGCTGCTTTACCGATGCATTTGTTTAGCTCGGTATCGAGAGAAAGAGTGTCGGAGATCGTTGAGCCAAGGCACACAAAGTCATGGACAACCTCCAGTTGAATGCATGTATCAATGCATGTATAATAATAATAATAATAATAATAATAATAACTTTATTTATATCCCGCCCTTCTCCCTAAAGGGACCCAGGGCAGCTAACAACATGTAAAAAAACACATTTAGCAACATAAATTAAGACAAATTGCAGATAAAAACATTAAAAACACATTAACAGAGACCTTAAAAAACAGTAGTCAGATTAAAAGACAGAGTACAAAAGAGCAAGTCACAGAGGAGTCAGGCCTGTAAAAACTACGAAACTATGTATATATGTACTGAATGTGTTTTTGCTATCTTGTGTTTCTGCAGCAGCCCATCTTTGTTGTGGGGAAAAAACAGCCCCTTTTCCCCTAGCCAACCACTAAAAGCCTCAGACTGAAATCCTATGAACACTTTCCTTGGAGTAAGCCCCATTAGCTATAATGGGACTGACTTCTGAGTAGACATGCGTACAATTGGGCTGCAAGGCTGCAATCCTATGCACACTTTCATGGGAGTAAGCACCATTAATTGCAATGGCACTTACTTCTGAGTCTGCCGTCTTGTTGGTCTTCTTGCCAAATATGGACAAGGCGTTGTTGTAAACGGCATTCTTGAAATGTTCCCATCTGTTGGATGCGTTTGCATCGACCGGGCCTGGAAGAGATTCCTCAAGCGCTCGTGCAAATTCCTCCACTTTTCTCTGATTCCGGGTCTTGCTCGTATCAATGCGAGGTCTTCCTTCCTTTTTTGTGTGGTACAGTCGCTTTGTTTGCCGTTTCACTCTGCTGCACACCAGCGAGTGGTCGGTGTCGCAGGCAGCACCCTGATAGCTGCGTGTGATCTTGATGCTGGGAAGGCTGGAGCGTCTGGTGAGAATCAGGCTCCTCAGCATCATCAGATCCTTCCACAAGGACATGAAGGGCACTGTTGTCTTTGATGGCTCCACATCAGACCCCTTTGACATCCGAAGCAGCATGTAGCAGGGCTGTGTTCTTGCACCAACCTTGTTTGGGATCTTCTTCGCTGTCCTGCTGAAGCAGGCCTTTGGAACTACAACAGAAGGCATCTATCTCAGGACCAGATCAGATGGAAAGCTCTTCAACCTCTCCAGGCTGAGAGCAAAGTCCAAAGTCCAGCTGAAATGTCTGCGTGACTTTCTCTTTGCCGACGATGCAGCTATCACTACCCACTCTGCCAAAGATCTCCAGCAGCTCATGGATCGTTTTAGCAAGGCCTGCCAAGATTTTGGACTAACAATCAGCCTGAAGAAAACACAGGTCATGGTTCAGAATGTGGATTCACCTCCCTGCATTACAATCTCTGCACATGAACTGGAGGTTGTCCATGACTTTGTGTACCTTGGCTCAACGATCTCCGACACTCTTTCTCTCGATACCGAGCTAAACAAACGCATCGGTAAAGCAGCTACCACGTTTTCCAGACTCACAAAGAGAGTCTGGTCCAACAAGAAGCTGACGGAACATACCAAGATCCAGGTCTACAGAGCTTGCGTCCTGAGTACACATCTGTACTGCAGCGAGTCATGGACTCTTCACTCACAACAGGAGAGGAAACTGAACGTTTTCCACATGCGCTGCCTCCGATGCATCCTTGGCAAAACCTGGCAGGACAAAGTTCCAAACAACACAGTCCTGGAACGTGCTGGAATCCCTAGCATGTATGCACTGCTGAAACAGAGACGCCTGCGTTGGCTTGGTCATGTTGTGAGAATGGATGATGGCCGGATCCCAAAGGATCTCCTCTATGGAGAACTCGTGCAAGGAAAGCGCCCTACAGGCAGACCACAGCTGCGATACAAGGACATCTGCAAGAGGGATCTGAAGGCCTTAGGAGTGGACCTCAACAAGTGGGAAACCCTGGCCTCTGAGCGGCCCGCTTGGAGGCAGGCTGTGCAGCATGGCCTTTCCCAGTTGAAGAGACACTTGGCCAACAGTCTGAGGCTAAGAGGCAAAGAAGGAAGGCCCATAGCCAGGGAGACAGAACAGGGACAGACTGCACTTGCTCCCGGCGTGGAAGGGATTGTCACTCCCGAATTGGCCTTTTCAGCCACACTAGACGCTGTTCCAGAACCACCTTTCAGAGCGTGATACCATAGTCTTTCGAGACTGAAGGTTGCCAACAACTACTTCTGAGTAGACATGCACAGGATTTTGCTCTCATTCATTCGTCTTGCTTTCCTATCAGGTGCACAGAGGCCGGCAGTATAAAACGGAGCCACCTCATTGGCCAGCCGCGCTGCAGTCCTCAGCCAATGGGAAACAAATAAGCGTTCTTTTGTGCGGGCGGTCCGACCAATCGGAACGCAGAGATGCTCTAGCCCGTGCCATGCGAAGCCGCGTAGGTAATCTCGGGCTTGACGCCTAAATCCCAGCCAGCCAATGGGAATCCGCCGTCGTCGAATGAAAGAGCCAATGGGGTTAGGACGACTCGGAGCGCGTGCGAGACCGTTGAACGAGTGTCAGGGGCGGGGCCAGGGAGCCGGGACTCTTCAATCAGGTAAGGGAGGAACTGTGAAGGACGGCGGCGGCGGCCAATGGGGATGAGGAGGTGCGCGGAGGGGTGGGGCTTGCGGCCCCTCCCCGTGCCGGTCATTCAGGAGCCTTAGGACGCGCGGCAGGCGCTTCAGTCCGTGCCCGAAGAGACGACGTGCCGGGCGATGGGGGGCCGCGGGTTTTTTCCGTGCCCGGCCGAATGAGGCGCAGGCGGCTCCCCCCGCCGCGGGCAGCCCTATGGAGGAGCCGCCTGCTCCGCCGCGCCCATGGAGCCGCCCGCAGCGTGCAGCCCGCGCCGCCGCCCGCCCCCGCTGCCGCCACCGGGGGAGGACGAGGCTGAGGAGGAGGCGGCGGCCGCGGGGGGCTGCGGCCTCTGGACTGCCGTGTTCGAGTACGAGGCATGCGCCGAGGACGAGCTGAGCCTGCGGCCGGGGGACGTGGTGCAGGTGCTCTCGCAGGACTCGCGCGTATCTGGCGACGAGGGCTGGTGGACGGGCCGCCTCGCCCAGCGCGTCGGCATCTTCCCCAGCAACTACGTGAGCAGCGGCGGCGCCCGCAGCGCCCGCCTGCACCACCACCAGCACCACCCCCTGGGCCGGGGGGGCGCCGCCGCCGAGTTCCGGGCCCGCTACCCGCATTCCCCCGCCGTACCGCGTAAGGAGCAGGGGACGGGGGTGGCTGGTGGCAGCCCGCTCTTGTGCGTGTCTGCTCAGGAGCAGGTCCCATCACGGCCAGTGGGGCTGGAGCCCTGGAGCCCACTCCTGTGCATGTCTGCTCAGGAGTCAGTCCCATTGCAGTCAGTGGAACTTACTCCCAGGAAAGTGTGGATGGGATTGCAGCCTCAGAGCCCGATCTTATGCAAGTCTACTCACTAGAGCTAATGGGACTTACTCCCAGGAACTTTTGAATGGGATTGTAGCCTTGGAGCCCAATCCTATGGATGTCTACTCAGAAGTGAGTCCCATCAGAGTCAGTGGGGCTTACTCCCAGGAAAGTGTGGATAGGATTGGGCTGTTGAAGTGCTTGCTCTTGTTAGCATCATGAGTGCTTAGTTACAGCCCAGTCCTATGGGTGTCTACTCAGAAGTAAGTCCTATTGAATTCAACGGGACTGACTCCCAGGAAAGTAGCCTTAGGGGGATCTATTCCCTTAATAGTAATAGAGCTTTTTCAGTGGTGGCACCAAATCTGTCACATTCTCTCCCCCCCCCCCCCAAATTGGGAACAGCTCCTCTTTGGGGGGAGCTTAAGAAGTTTTTTTAAATTTAGGGTAGCTTTTAAATTCTGATGGAGTGGCTGGTGCTTTTTTAAATGAAGCATTATTTTAACTGTTCTCCAATTGAGCTTATTGTATCTTATTGTTTTTTACTGTTTTATTTTTACATTAACATTTTAGCATTTTTTTTATGCATTTGTATTTTGTAAGCCACCTTAAGATCCCTTAAGTGGGGTGAAAAGGTGGGGTATAAATTCCACAAATAAATAAAAAGTCTTCATAGGCTACTCTTGTATCCTCAATGCAAAAAAGGCCGAGGTAGAGGACCTGCCTGTCCCTCCACCCCCACCTGATGATTCGCTTGCTTTATGCTGACAGGGCTCACCTTGAATTCGTTTCTTCCTTTGTGTGGGTCAATGCTTCTTGATGAAGTGAAATTTCATACTACTTTAATACTGTGTACATCTATATGTATATTTTTGCCTAGTGATGGAGGCTGCAAGGACAGGAGGCAGACAGAAGAGAATGAAAGAAGGGGCGTGGCATGGGGGATTGGTTAACATTTATACTGCCAGCTACTGCCTCTTTCTTTAACCATCACATTGGCAGCAGTGGAGAGCTCTGGGAAGCTTTGTAAGCTCTTCTCCCTCCCACCCTTTCCTCTCTGGGTTTCTTGGATAAGCTAATGCCAAGCTGCTTCAGGTCAAATGAATGTTATTCTAATGGCCTTTTCCCTGAATCTGCCTGGTGATGGATTAAAAAGCTGAAAGCCATGCTGGCTGCCTCGTTGATGGTGTGTGTTAATTGTGTTTTTTTTTTACTTGCAATAGCTTACTGCCGTGTTCTCATGATTGAGAAGTTTTATCATGCCACTTTGTGGGTATTGATTAGAGTGCAGAACATAAATGTCATCTCTGGAAGAATGCTCTTTCTCTTACTTTTCCAGCTGCTCATATTTTCTTTGTCTGCCCCTCCCCATCATTTGTGAATTTTCTTATTTTTTGGATCCACAGATCTGATTCAATTCTTATTATTTCCTTACTGATTTTTTGAATAGTTGATTAATAAATTTAACTTTTTCTGAAAGGCTTAAGAAACGTATATCTTAAAAAAAAAACTCAATGCCAGTAATAGTTAGAAGACATAAAGTATATATTTAGGTGAATTTTAAGAGATGCATTTATTCTTATTATGAAGGTGCCAAGATGTTGCAGGTTTATAGACTGCTTTTCATTTTCCCAGGCTGTAATTTCTGATGAAAGTGGTTTAAAATTGCTGGGGATATCCTGTGGTTTGTTTTTTTTAATATGGAAGCTACCCTGAAATACTGAAGAGTGAGAAGCGCATTAATCAAATTCAAAAGATGTATGGAACCATAGTTATCTTCCAGTTTTAACTGAAAGTCAGTTGTAGGGGTTATAGAAGAAGAAACTTCATTGTTCTTATAATGCTAAGTCAGAGCTGAGTCTGTGGAACTCCTTGCCACAGGATGTGGTGATGGCATCTGGCCTGGATGCCTTTAAAAGGGGATTGGACAAGTTTCTGGAGGAAAAATCCATTATGGGTTACAAGCCATGATGTGTATGTGCAACCCCCTGATTTATGGGCTATGTATCAGAATGGGCTATGTATCAGAATGCCAATGCAAGGGAGGGCACCAGGATGCAGGTCTCTTGTTATCTGGTGTGCTCCCTGGGGCATTTAGTGGGCTGCTGTGAGATACAGGAAGCTGGACTAGATGGGTGTATGGCCTGATCCAGTGGGGCTGTTCTTATGTTCTTATGAGTCATTGTAGAGATGTAGATATCCATAGCATCTTATTTTTTTGTATGAGCTCATCAACATTTATTGAATATTCTGGTATTTCATTGCCAAAGCCAATATATTTGTGAGAAACTGTAAGTCTTAGTATCTTTTCTGGGATTCATTCTGGCCGAGGTCTGGTTATTGTATCAAAACTTTAGACTTGGCTTATATGGGAAAAGGGGAGTGTATAAAAATATTGGGATGTAAATTTTCCCCTCCAAAGGGAGTGCTGAAAGAAGGAGCTATGCTGTGGGCTGTCACTACCACCTTTCATCTCAGTTTGCCCTCTGTTCCAGGGAAAGGGGCATGGTGCTCTTCTAGACCCCCTCCCACACACACTATGGAATGTAAAGTATATGAAAAGGTTCTCCATTGGGGTTAGCTTTGGATCAGGAAGAGCAGGGAATTAGACTGTGCTGCTGTATGTCAAGCCATGTGTGAGATACTGTCTTTGTTCTGTCTTAAAGGGCCAGTAGCTATTAAAGAGGGAAATGGCCACACATTCTATGGTATTACGCAGTCTCATCTCTCTTGAGTTGCGCATGCAGGCAATTCAGTATTTACCTGTATTCGTGTGGAACAGGCTACATAGTTTCACCTGTCCATTGAAGGTGAGAGGCCTTGTACAGTTAGCCTCTTGAATACTTGCCTGGTAGTACTTCCTGCTTGTCTTAGTGAAGGACATATTACAAGGTTGTAATGCTTATTTTAAACATTTTTAATTCCTTAGTGCCTTGACCTGTGTTTAAAGGAAATCTGATTTTGTAAAATATCTGGTGCAATATAATCCTGATGAAGATGAGGATTGAGGCTCAAGATTAAGGTAAAGTGAGATGCTTGAGACCTTTTTTTGTAAGGGAGCAAAGTTTATAAGATTGTAGAACATTGTTATGGCTTGCATAGAACAGAAATTACGTTGGAAACCTGAATTTGTAATTTCCATTTTCTTTTAAAATACGTGAATGAATGGGTAAGAGCCTTAATTTAAACTAAAGGATATTTGGCCCTATATCGTGCATCAGGTACTAGAAATCTCATTGTATTAAAAATGGTCAGGTTTGTACCTTTTTATGAAACTTGAATGTGGAAAATACTGTAGCTGTATGTAGGGACCTTCCAGTTCTCAAAAGGAGCTGTCCATTCAGCACCTTCTGGTTCAGAACCTCAGTTTCCAGTTAATATCCAAAGAGGATGAAGAGGGAATTATTGTATGCTGTATGGTATGTTACACATAGGGGTGATAGGTTTTAACAGTGATTGCTGCATGGCTTTGATGGCTCATTTGAGAGTTCACTTATAGAACTCCCAGTTTTTCTTGAAATTACTTATAAAACATTTGTAGAGATCAGATAACTTTGAGCATCTGTGATTCTGTACGCACTTATAAGAACCAGAAATAGATATTCTAGATTGTGTCATAATACACTTAACTTTACATTTCCTCACTGTAGGAGTGTCTAATGACAATACAGGGCTCCATTTTGGAATGCCCCAGGGATAACTGAAACTGTGGATATGGGTGAACGCCTGTCCCTGCGGTCCTGGGGGGCCACCTCCATGGAGGTGAGGGGAGCTCCACTCCTCTTGTCTCCTGAGGGATTTCTAAGCTCTGAGGGCAAAAAAGTGTGACTTATAAGGCATTAAAAATGTCACCTCTGGTTTCTCCATGAAACCAGAAGTTTCTCCATGAAACCAGAAGTTGCTTTTTTAACCTTCAGAGCTCGGTTGAGGCCAGTCCAGATGTCCTTGGCCTCTGATGTGCTGAGAAGCCCCTCTGGAGGTGAGGGGAGCACTCCCGTCACCTCCAGAGGGTGTGCACACATGGGGGGGGGCTGGCCCAATCCACAGATAAGTGAATCTGTGGATACAGGATCCCCTCATATGGGGGTTCTCTCTGGGTGACTTAAAATTTAGCTTCTCTAGAGTGTGCTGATATTGGTACACAATTTCCTGCTTTTTCTTTCATCTTGAAGTTTCTGCATGACTCCTTGTATGACTCCTGGGACTTCCCTTTTTGTGGCCTTTCAGTGAGATGTTGGCTCATTGGATGGTCTGAATGGGCTTTCTTTTAATGTCATAAACCATTAGTTTGAGGAAGCTGCAGACTGTTAGGATTGTAACTTCCTTGGGATTTATGCTTTGCATCGTACTATATTGCTGGATATGAGAACCAACAGAGGTCAATTAGATCTGCTCTCCAGCTTTGTTGTGTTATTTAATTTCCATTTACCTTATTGGCATATGAGACATACAGACCAAAAAAAAAAAAAGACAGCAATAAATGATACAAAACAAAGATAACATCTGAAGGTTGCCAGTTCGAGGCCACCAGCAGCTCTGTGAATGGCGAGACCTTGCAGCAGCTGACAAGCTGAGCTGAGTTATCCCACCTGCTCTTTGATGTGAGTGAAGAAGCCTCTTGGCTGCCCTTCAAATGAGAGATGAAGGAGCTGCTTGTCAGCCAGCTTGGGAGGCAACTGGGGGCCAGAAGTGATTCCAGACCATGAAAGATCCATCTGAAATGTTGCACAGTTCTTGAAAGACAGAACCTTTCTGTTTTTATAAAATTCCCTTCAGGGGTTTAGAGAGAGCCTGCCTATGTAAACCGCCTTGAATAAAGTCAGAGGAGTAATCCGATGACCAGAAAGGTGGTATATAAATACCATTATTATTATTTATTATTATGATCTGTGGTAAGGGGAGTGAATTCACCTTACTCTGAGTTGTGCTGCAGCCTGACCTGCTTTGGATGCAGCACAGGCCAAGTGGCCTGCCTGTTCCAGGACAGGTTAGGATTGGGCTGCAAGTTTTTTTTTTAATGGGGAATTTTGCAGTGTACAGGTCCAGCCTTTTTATACACAGGTTTTTTATACACGTATTTGACTCAACACAAATGGCCCCTGCAAATGAGAAGGAATGTGCTGATCCCTGGAGAAGGGGAGAATGCACCCCTTTATATCAGTTTAAAAAACTGCAGTCCTTTAACAATATCCCCCTTAATGAGAAAGAGAGGGGGGGCAGCTGGCTGACAATCCATCAATCCTCTCTCCAGCAGCCCCTCCCCCCCAGCACATTTGCATTGGTGAAGGGAGAGGCTGAGTGAAGCGGTTGGAGGAGGACTGATTGATGGATTGTCTTCTTAATGACTCTTATCTTAGAGTCGAAGGGTCAGCAAGGCTGTTTTTAAATCACTGGAGCAATGAAACTTTGTTTTTTAAATTGATTTGCTATAGTGCGTTTTTGAGTGCTTGGAACTGAACCCAAGCGAATAATTAGTCTCAGCCTGTACTGTTAATCTGGGTTGTCAACATACAGTTGCAAATGCTGATTAAATAGTGGCATATTAAGAGCAAGCAAAGATAAAGTGATATACTACTTGTCTTGGCGATAGCTAGGTGATATACGTTTTATGTATGAAATATGTTGTATAGTATAATTTTACTGGTTTTTTTATGAGAAGCCTTGTTTATATTTGTTCCATCACTGTAATTATCACTGGTTGCAACAAAATGTTGTAAAAATCTAGGACATTGCCATGATTTGATATAATTTTTCCCCTGGAACTTCTGGTAGTGAGTGAGCTAAACAGTAAGAATGAATCAGTTAAGTTAAAATTTTGAGATTGGATTATGGCTGACATTGTTCCAAAATAATGTGAGTAGGTATCCTTGTTAGCAAATTAAATTTTACCTTTTCTATTTCTAGTGCTGGAGATTGACTTCTCAGAGCTGGTTCTGGAGGAAATCATTGGCATAGGAGGCTTTGGGAAGGTCTATCGTGCAGTTTGGCATGGAGATGAAGTTGCTGTCAAAGCAGCTCGATACGATCCAGATGAAGACGTCAGTGAAGCTATTGAGAATGTTCATCAAGAAGCCAAGCTGTTTGCTATGCTAAAACATCCTAACATCATTGCACTTAAAGGCGTATGTTTAAGGGAGCCTAACCTTTGCTTAATCATGGAGTTTGCCCGTGGAGGATCACTGAATAGGGTGCTGTCTGGAAAAAGAATCCCACCAGATGTCTTGGTTAACTGGGCTGTCCAGATTGCTGGAGGAATGAACTACCTGCATGATGAAGCAATTGTTCCTGTTATTCACCGGGATCTCAAGTCCAGCAACAGTAAGTGGAAATGCAGAAAGCACTTGGAACATTGCATAGTATGTGAGAACAACCAAAACTAATGGCCCGTGACTGGGCTGATTATGTTGATGAAATGTTAACTGAAAGATATTCTGACCAGGGAAACCTGAAAATAGAAAAGTTTTCCTTTTGCTGATTTTACATAATGGGAATGGGTAGACTAAGAGGAAAGTTGTGTATGCAGATCTTACTCTTCACCTATTCCTAAGGAAGTGCATTTCTTAAGGAAGTACTAGAATACACCTATTCCTAAGAAAAGCCTAGTGCTTTCAGGATAAACAGACCTGAAAGAAGAGCAGCATCTTCTGTTTAGCATAAAGCCTCCTGCTAGAAGTTATTCTTCTGTAACCAGTGGTATTCAAACTGGGGCATCGGGACACCCCAGCCTGAAGGCCCTGGCCTCTGCCCCCTTAAGGGGCAGGGCAGGGGTGATGGCAGCAATGTGATTTAGGAGGGAGCTCAGGGGAGGGGAGGAGTGCCACTATCAAGAGAGTGACAGGCCAAGGGAGATGTGGTGGTGGGGGCTGGACAGGCCATTATAGGAGAAGGAGAATCAATCTGCCTATGATGATCTCTCCTTCTGGTCCTTCCACCAGTTCTCAGATGCCTGGTGGTCTTGGCAGTGAGTCCCTGGATCTGAAGCTGCTGCTTTTGAATGCCAGGTCGGTGAATAACAAAACCTGCATCATCCGGGATTTAATCCTGGATGAGAAAGCCAACTTGGTATGCATTATGGAGACCTGGTTGGACATGGCAGGAGGAGTTAATCTCTCAGAACTTTGTCCACCAGGTTTCCAGGTGTTGCAGCAGCTAAGATTGCAGGGACAGGGAGGGGGAGTTGCAATGGTCTATCGTGAGCCCAACTCCCTTACCAGGTGCCCTGTTCAGCAGTTTGCTGGGTTCGAGTGTCTGCACGTTGTTTTGAGAGGGCTGGACAGAATTGGGATTCTGTTGGTGTACTGCCTGCCCTGCTGCCCAACAGTCTCCCTGCCTGAGCTGACCGGGATGATCTCGGGGCTAGCATTGGAGTCCCCCCGCCTGTTAGTGCTGGGGGACTTCAATGTTCATGCCGAGGCACCTGCAGCAGGGGCAGTTCAGGACTTCATGGCTGCCATGACAACCATGGGCCTGTCCCAGAAGATCTTGGCCCCAACACACACTGCAGGACATGTGCTGGACCTGGTGTTTACAGCTGGGCACGGGGGTAGTGATCTGGATGTAGAGGAGGTTAAGATTACTCCGTTGTCATGGACAGATCACTTCCTGGTAAGGTTTAGGCTTGTTGCGGCTTCTCACCTTTGCAGAGGCAGGGGACCGCATTCTGTGGTCCGCCCCTGGAGGCTAATGGATCCTGAAGGTTTCCTGAGGGCTGTGGGGGATTTTCCCACTGCCAAGACTGGCGTCTCATCTGAGGCCCTGCTTTATCTCTGGAATGGGGAAATGACCAGGGCAGTGGATGAGATTGCTCCAGAGCGACCTCTGCCACGTCGCAGACTGAGAGCGGCTCCTTGGTTCACTGAGGAGCTGTGAATGATGAAGCAGCAGGGCAGGTGTCTAGAGCGACGGTGGCAGAAAACTTGTGATGAATCCGATCGGACACGGAGTAGAGCTCATTACAGAGCCTACTCCGTGGCAGTGGTAGCAGCAAAGAGATCGTTCTTCTCTGCTACCATTGCGTCTGCTGAGAACCGTCCGGCAGAGCTGTTCCATGTGGTATGGGGCCTCCTCCATCAGGCCCCTCCAGTAGACCAGGAGGAACACACGGTCAGCCGCTGTGACGTGTTTGCGCAACATTTCGCAGATAAAATCAATTGTATTCGTCGCGACTTGGATGCCACATTGACAATGTCCAACAATGTCCCCTTGGTAACTGCTTGTCCGGTGTTGTGGGATTCTTTTCAGCTTGTACACCTGAGGATGTGGACAGACTCTTGGAGTGTGAGGCCATCTGCCTGCCTGCTTGACCCTTGCCCAGCTTGGCTGATAAGAGCTGCCCGGGGTGGACTGGCTGAGTGAACGGGGGTGGGGGTGGTGGTCAACTCTTCCTTGATGGAGGGGATGTTACCACGCGCTTTGAAACGGGCGGTGGTTCGCCCCCTCCTGAAGAGGCCTCCCTGGATTCCACTGTGTTGGATAACTACCGGCCAGTCTCCAACATCCCGTTTCTGGGCAAGGTAATTGAGCGGGTGGTGGCGTCTCAACTCCAGAGGGTCTTGGATGAAGTGGATTATCTGGATCCTTTTCAATCTGGTTTCAGGCTGGGCTTTGGGACAGAAACCACCTTGGTCGCCTTGGTGGATGACCTACACCAGGGACTGGACAGGGGGAGTGCGTCCCTGTTGGTCCTGCTGGACCTCTCAGCAGCTTTGGATACCATCGACCATGGTATCCTTTTGGGCCAATTGGCTGAGCTGGGAGTTGGAGGCACTGTTTTGCGGTGGTTCCGCTCCTACTTGGAGGATCAGTCCCAGGTGGTGGTACTGGGGGGATGCCTGTTCGACACCCTGGCTCTTGAGTTGCGGGGTGCCACAGGGTTCAATTCTGTCCCCCATGCTATTTAGCATCTACATGAAACCACTGGGAGAGGTCATCCAGGGGTTTGGAGTGGGGTGCCATCAATATGCTGATGACACCCAGCTCTATCTCTCCTCCAGACTCTAGGGTGGCGGTTGAGGTCCTTGGAGCTCTGTCTGGAGGCAGTGAGGATCTGGATGGGGGTGAACAAGCTGAAATTAAATCCTGATAAGACAGAGGCTCTCCTGGTTCGGAAATCCTCGATGCAGGTACTGGACTATCGGCTTGCTCTGAATGGGGTTGCACTCCCTCTGAAGGAGCAGGTCCGCAGCTTGGGGGTCCACCTGGACTCGTAGCTGTTCCTGGATTCCCAGGTGGCAGCTGTGGCTGGGGGGGTCTTTGCTCAGCTTCGGCTGGTGTGCCAGCTGCGGCCGTACTTGGATCGTGCAGACCTGGCCACGGTGATCCATGCCACGGTGACATCGAGGCTAGATTATTGTAACGCACACTATGTGGGGCTGCCCTTGAAGATGGTTCGGAAACTGCAACTAGTGCAGAATGTGGCGGCCTGTGTAGTTACTGGAGGTAGGCGGTTCGACCCTGTCAGTCCGCTTCTCCAGCGGCTGCACTGGCTGCCCATTCATTTCCGGGCCCAATTCAAGGTGCTGGTTTTGACCTTTAAAGTACTATACTGCTCTGGGCCAGGGTATCTTGGAGATCACCTACTCCTGTACAATCTGGCTCGTTCTCTTAGGTCAGGGGTGCCCAAACCCCAGCCTTGGGGCCACATGTGGCCCTCAAAGCCTCTCAATGTGGCCCTCAGGGAACCCCCAGTCTCAAATGAGCCTCTGGCCCTCCGGAGATTTGTTGGAGCCCACACTGGCCCGCCGCAACTGCTCTCAGCGTGAGGGAGACTGTTTGACCTCTCGCATGAGCTGTGGGATGAGGACTCCCTCCACTGCTTGTTGTTTCATGTCTGTGATGCAGTAGCAGCAGCAAAGCAAAAGCCAGCCTTGCTTTGTGCAAGGCCTTTTAGAGGCCTTGAGCTATTGTAAGACCTTCGTTCATTCATATAAGTTCATCTTTAATACATTCATTTATGTAAACATATGTAAATTTATTCAAATTTTAAATGTAAATTAATTATTTTCTTCCCCGGCCCCCGACACAGTGTCAGAGAGATGATGTGGCCCTCCTGCCAAAAACTTTGGACACCCCTGTCTTAGGTCATCAGAGAAGGCCTTTCTACAAGTGCCGCAGCCTAGGGAGGTATGTGGGGCAGCGGCAAGAAATAGGACCTTCTCAGTAATGGCACCAACACTATGAAATTCCCTTCCCCTTGACTTAAGAACTGCTCCCCCTCTTGAAACTTTTCGGCGAGGCCTGAAGACCCTTCTGTTTAGACAAGCCTTCTGAGTTCCTGGCCTTTTTAACATTTCTTAATATTTTTTAAACATTTGTTTACAGGCCTGATCATTTTCTAATTTGCTGCGCTGTGCTCTTATCTGACTAGTTTTTATCTGACTACTGTTTTTATGATATGTTTTTTATCTGTTTTTAAATTATGTTTTTAATTTGTTTTAACCTTGTTTTTTAAGTCACATTGAGTCCCTTCGGGGAGAAAGGCGGGGTAAATATAAAGTATAATAATAATAATAATAATTCCCAGGATTACGTCGCTAACGGGGCAGCAGGGACTGGGATGTACTCACCAGTCCTTGCAGCAGCTTTCCCAGAGTGCGGGGAGTTCTGTGCAAGCATCTGCAGGGCTCCCCAGCATGCAGACAGTGAAGGTGGAGCGATCACGTTCCACCTCTGCAAAACTGAAAGTGGAGTGCGATCGCCCCACTTTCACTTTCTGCATGCTGCGGAGTCCTGCAGACACTCGCGCAGGGCTCCCTGCACCCCTGAAGGCTGCTGCAGGGACTGGTGAGTGCATCTTAGTTCCTTCAGCCACCCTTCCCCTGCAAGCTCTTATTGCAGTTTTCAAACTCCTAGAGAGTTTGAAAACTGTAGCTCTGTACTAATAAAGATCATGGCAACAGATTGCTCCTTTTGCCATCTTTTTAAAATGTTTATAAGGAAGTTCTTGAATGTTCTCTCTTGTCTAGTGGAAGACAGAGGGGGAACACTGTGAAGTAGGCAGCTTCCCCTTTCTGTAAACACGCAGAATAACTCTGCTGAGTTCAGATTTCCATGATCTATACTTTTCACCTTGAAGCTAGTTTTATAATTTACCACTTTCCTCTGACCAGTAACAATTGCTTCTGTTACCATGGAGATAGAGCTACATGTAAGGACTCCTTTAACTCAGGGGTGCACTTTGAAAAACTTGAGTAGTGGTCTGTTCCTTTTGCAAATCTCAGACCTCTTGAGTCACCTTCCCTCTTCTGGGCATATCACTGGGAGTGGCAGTAAGCGCAGGTGCAGGTAGATGGATGGGAGGCAGCAACTCTAAGCTATTACTTAAGCCTTTTTTCTCTCAATTGGAATAGCCAGTGTCCATAAATCTGTTAATAAAAGGCATATTAGCGATCGCTTTGAGAACTTTGAGGAGACTAGGCCACTTTAAGTAGATACTTGAAAATGGACCAGGGTGGAGGCTAAAACTGGCACAGCTTCACATGTGTTTAGTAACCGTTTGGTAGAAAAATTAATCTAGTGAGTTCAATGTTCTGAAACGTCATACATATCATAGCTGATTATTTTCAATACAAGAACAGGGCTTACTAGGTTAGGTTAGGAACAGGGCTTACTAGGTTAGGTTTCATGAACACTGGAAATTTGGGAGATCTCCTAAAACAGTTGGATTAGCTATGAGAAGGAGGAAGCAAATAAGAATGAAGCAAAAGACAAACTTGGGATAACTTTGTGGCGCTCTAGCTGGACAAGTTCCCTTCATGGATAGTGGAGGCGAAAAGAAATTCCGCAGACACTTGTTACCAAAAGGGCTGTTTTGCTTAGGGGAATTATTATACTGCCCTTATTGGAACATTAGGATCGTAGGCTGGATAACAAGATGGCATAATGCAGAGAAATTCCCTTTTGCTTAAAGTGGAGACTGAGAGAAAGATAACTTTCAATAAAAGATTATGGTTTATTACAAAAAGACAAAGGTAAACATAATGCACATGGAGAAATGATATTTCTTGGTCCTAATGCTTGAATCCAATGTACCTAGCTTTCATGGTGGTTGCGTTTGAAGAGTATTTGTTGCATCTGAGGAAATCAGAAAAAGAAAGGGTTGTAGGGAAGGATTTTAGGGGTCCCTGCTATGCTAATCCCAGCTAATAACTAAAGATGGGGAGAGAAGGGGAGAAAAAAGGGGGGAGGGAAGAGTTCCAGGCGCTTATTTTTCTTGTAGAGCAGTTGGGTGGGGGAGAGTCCTGTGAAGAGGACCCTCTGACACAACACAAATGTGTTGGGCCTTGGAGAGAGAGAGAGACAGCGAGCATGTGAGAGGAAGCCCTCTCTTATAAGGGGTTGGGAGACAGTGCTGAGCTGGATGGTAGCTTGATTGGTAACACAAAGCTGGGTGCTTGGAGTATGCATCAGTTATCAGTTAAAATTCAATGGGATCAATGGTTGGCTTCCTACAAGGGGGAACTTAACAAAGACTGAATGGAAACAATACAGTGAATCAGCAACACAAGGCAGTTCAAGGTTGCATACAGTAATGGAGGAGATGCTTAAACAGTGATTGGATTTTGCATACGATAATGTAGGATATGCTTTAACAGTGATTGGATTAAGACACAAGACTTTATTCCATAATGTGTTACTATTGGGGGGGGGGGGAGGTTGTGTAACAATGAGCTTGTGGCTTGACCAAAGTCCTGGAAAATGTGGCCTGCATGCTGGGAGAACAGTTTAGCTTGCATGATATTATAGTCTATAATAGCATAACTAGATATATGTAGAGAAAATCACAGCTAAAAGGCAAAAGGGGGGGATTTTCACGTAACACACTCACCTATAAGTTGATCTCACAGGTAAGTTGAGAGCAGGTTTTGAGCCAAAAATCATGGAATAGTCTGTGTCTCTCGGATAAGTGGGGTGGGGGGTTAAAGTTAAGGGGGTGTTTGACTATAGTTTTGTCTGATTTTACCCGAAGCCAGATCCTGAAAAACAATCTGCCTGTAATTGTTACCTAAGAATTGCACAGTCTCTAACATTAAAAATATAGTAAAAGATCATAAGATACATTTTTATTCTTTAACTTGTTCAATTCTGGTCTTCACAACCTTTTTGTAAAAACTGTCAGAATAAGTGAACTGTAAGCAACATACCAGAAAAACAGTGGTTCCCAACCTGGGTACATATTCGCCCAGGAGCACTCTCAGGACCTTTAGGGGTACTTGAAAAAGAATTGAATAATGGCAGAAAAAGGCAGGTAGTGCTCCAGAATGCCTTGCAGGGCTAGCAAGGCAGAAAGGTAGCTAGTTGGCTGTGAAAGCTCCACCTTTTCTCAGGAGGAGAATAAAAGGTTAATTTTGGCTACAGCTTGCTGCTGAGGTTACTGTGGAGATTAACAGCCCTCTAATTATCTCTGCATTGCTTCTCTGGTGCTGCAACCTGCTTGAAAAGCCCTGACCCCTGAGGGATCATGGAGATAAGATGAGGTGATCTAAGCTTGATTTATTGGCAGAAGTTTCTTGCCCTATAGTCCAGTATCTAGGCAGTGTTTCTCAAACTGTGGGTTGGGACCCACTAGGTGGGTTGCAAGCCAGTTTCAGGTGGGTCCCCATTCATTTCAATATTTTATTTTTAATATGTTAGACTTGATGCTGCCATGGTATGTGACTGCATTTGGGGAAATGTTACAGACCTGTACTTTTAACAAGCTACTATGTATATTCTTTTAACAATGATAGTAAATGGGACTTACTCCTGGGTAAGCGTGGGTAGGATTGTACCTAGGATTCCTAAATATTTTCCTGCTGGATGACGTCACTTCTGGTCATGACATCACTTCTGGTGGGTCCTGACAGATTCTCATTCTAAAAAAAGAGGGTCCCAGTGCTAAATGTGTGAGAACCACTGATCTAGGGCAATTTTCATTTCATTTTTCAAGAGGATATGTATGAGTGGAAGACAAGACTGTATTTTGAGTGTGAGGGAAACTACTATCGAGTAGGCTTGATGGGTGTTGAGGAGGGAAACTGAAAATGTGGTAATTGCTTTAAATATCACAATTTTATCAGGTACAAAGCATGGTTCTGTAACAGATGCTTCGTAAAGAGTTAATATGTAAAAATGCTGTTGGTCTCTGCTTGCCATGTTCTAAAAATTGTTTTCTATTTTGGTAAGTAAAATTTTTGGTCTCTTCACAGGAAAGAATAAGGGTTCTTTAATGGCTGCCTTCAGACTTTAAACTGGGGTCTCTAAATTTTTCAGCCAAAGGGTACAGTATCAAATACCTGGCACAGTGGTGAGGGCTGGAAAGAAAATTAAATATAAAATTTAAATAAATGCATTAGAGATGGAACTTAGATGAATGAATAAATGAATGGGCTCTCAAATGTCCAGGACTTATCCAAGCACGAACACAGCCCAAGAAATAAAGCACACACTTAAATGGACCCCCATACCCCCACCCCAAAAGCACAACTCTGGTTGCGTTTGGTCAACTGGGCCAGAGGCTCTCAGGGAATCGGAGGCTGGCCGTGGGTTGGATAGAGGCTCTCTGAGGGCCACATCTGGACCCCGGGCCAGGATTTGGAGACCTCTGCTTTAAACATAAGTATAAAGTGGATATTGCTGAAACTCTTAGTAATGCTAAAAGGATCTTGAAACCCCTTGTACAATTTTTAGCATATCTAACTTATGTGTCACTTAAACATTTGAGGGGAGTGCCAGTCAACTGACTCAAAGCAAAGTTAAACGTAAGACAAGGGTGCCCAAACCCTGGCCCGGGGGCCATTTACGGCCCTCAGGGACTCCCGATCCAGCCTGTGAGGAGCCCCCAGTCTCCAATGAGCCTCTGGCCCTCCAGACACTTGCTGGAGCCCGCACTGGCCCGATGCAACTGCTCTCAGCATTGAGGGCAACTGTTTGACCTCTTTTGTGAGCTGTGGGATGAGGGTTCCCTCCACTGTTTGCTGTTTCACGACTGATGCAGTAGCGGCAGTAAAGGAAAGGCCAGCCTTGCTTTGTGCAAGGTCTTTTAGAGGCCTTGAGCTATTGTAAGACATTCATTCATTCATTCATTCATATAAGTTCATCTTTAATGTATTCATTTATGTAAACTAATGTAAATTTATTCAAATTTGAAATGTAAATTAATTCTTTTTTCCCCTGGCCCCCTACACAGTGTCAGAGCGATGATGTGGCCCTCCTGCCATAAACTTTGGACACCCCTGACGTAAGAAAATGACATGGGTGCAGCCATTGTGTAACTAGCAAGAATAAACCTCTTAGCAAATCTGTTCTGTCAGTTTCCAATACAATTAGTGAGAGCTAGCTGTCAAACAGTGTTAAATCTCTTTGACCTTGGGAAGAATGTTGCCTTAGCAGTACTTGGGTGTTTGCTTCCTACACTGAAGAAAATTCCTATATCAACTGTCTTGATTGGAACATATGGCAGTGCTTATATATGTTCAGTTTTTTGCCTCTTAAACTAAGAAGGTTCTCCCTATTAAAAGTAATTCTGCCTTTGCAACTATAATAATCCAGTACATACGATGTGGCTGCACTATTTTGAAATATATGTATGATTTTCTGACAGATATAGTAAAGATGCAGTAGTTGTGTAAGTAACACAGTTTCTTTGATATTGCATGAAGTGACTGCAGCATACCAAAAAGCTGTGACATGGCCTTACCTATAGGTCTTCCAAGTGTCTTGTCTTGTGGTCGTAGCAAGGAGATTGTGATAATTTTTTCATTGTATTTTATCTTGGCTTTTTCAGTATAGGAACTTTTATTCCTATCTAAAGTTATCAGAAAGGCAGCATTCGGATACATATTTTACCAGCTTGTTGCTTTAACTTTTTACTATTTATGACTGATCTTTGTTTTGCAAGAAATGTGGGATCTTGGGATACTGGTCACTATACCTAGCTGGAGGGAAAGTTGCTGGAGAGTTTCTGGAACTAAGTTGACAGGGAGTAATAGAATCAAGTAGCTGGAAGGGGCCTCCAACCCCTTTTTGAAGCAGGAAAATCCTCTCTAGAGCATCTCCAACAGGTGCCTGTCTAGCCTCTATTTGAAGATCTCCCGCAAGGGAGAACCTGCCACTTCCCTTGGTAGTTTGAGTTATACAAAGGAATCTCAAACTGGGGCATTGCAACTGGACTCTGTGCTCTGGACACTTCCCCTTTAAGGGGTGGGGGCAGGAGGAAGGCAGCAACGCAATTTCCAGGATCGTGTTGCTAAGGGAGGGCGCAGGGATTTGCATGGACTTACCAGTCCTTGCTGCAGCCTCCCAGGGTGTGGGGAGCCCTGTGCAACCCTCGGCAGGGCTCCCCATGTCTTAGAAAGTGAAAGTGGAGCAATCGTGCCCCACTTCCAGTTTGCGATTGCATACTGGAGTCAGAGCGCGTTTGCTTCACTTTCACTTTCTGAGGGTTGGGGAGCCCTGTGGATCCCCAGAATCCCCAAGATCACATTGCTGCCTTTCCCATCCCACTGCCCCATAAGGACTTACTGTGGTCCTCAAACGCCCTGCAAGTTTGAGAATTGCTACGTTATACTATTGAACTGTTCTTACTATTAAGTATTTTTTTCTTGATATCCAGTTGGAATCTCGTCTCTTAAAGCTTAAGCCTGTTACATCTAATTTTTCTCTCTGGGACTGCTGAGAACAAATGTTTGCCCTCTTCAGTGTGACAGCCCTTGAGATATTTGAAGAGTGCAATCATGTTCTTCCTTTCCGTGTTCCCTCTTATCTTTTCCAGGCTGGACATTACAAGTGCCCTCTTAAGACTTGTTTTCCAGACCCCTGATAATCTCATTGCAGTACTCTGAACTTGCTCCAGTTTGGCTGCATCCTCAAAATATGGTGTCCAAAACTGTACTCTATGAGCTCTGACCAAGATGGAGTAAGAGGAACCATTACTACTTGCAACTTGGAAGTGATGGTTCTACTAATGCAGCCTAAAGATGTTGAAACAAGCTAGGCCAAGACTCAGTTTGAAATTGTCCTCCAGGTTGATGAGGAGTCTTTGACAAGCACACTGTGTACACTTGTCCAACCAATTGTGAATCCATCTGAAGATTGAATCAATCTAGCCCAGGGGTGCCCAAACCACTTGTGACCCTCATGCACTCCCAATCTGGCCCATGGAGAGCGCCCAGTCTCCAATGAACTTCTGGAGCTCTGGAGATTTGCTGGAGCCCGCACTGGCCGGACACAACTGCTCTCAACATAAGGGCGATCTGGTGTGAGCTGTGGGACAAGGGTTCTCTCCACTGCTTGCTGTTTCACATCTGTGATGCTGCTGCGGCAGCAGTGGAATGGCCGGCCTTGTTCTTGCAAGCTATTGCAAGACTTTCATTCATTCATATAAGTTCCACCTCTTATATATTCATATACGTAAATTTATTCAAATTTGAAATGGAAATTCTTTTTTTCCTGGCCCCTGACATAGTATCAGAGAGATGATGTGGCCCTCCTGACAAAAAGTTTGGACACCCTTGATCTAGCCCATACTTCACTGACTTGCTAATCATGATGTCATGGGGAACTTTATTGAATGCTTTACTGAAATTAAGTTTAAGTTTCACCCATAGTATTTCAACCTTCCATAAAGTTAGTAATGGGTTAAAAAAAGATGAGACTTATCTGTAAGATTTATTTTTGGTAAATCAGTGTTGGCTTTCTGGTATTGAAGTTGAACTAATGGATGTGTAATTTCCTGGGGTCCTCCTTTTTCCTTTTTTGAAGATTGGGACATTAGCCTGCCTTCAGTCTTGTGACATGCCTCCCTTTCTGGAACTTCTCAATGGTGATTATTAAGGGTTCTGAGAGTTTGAGCCCTTTTTTGTACTGTAGAACTAGAAAGGTTAAATGTATCTGCAAATCATTGTCCATCACTCTCCAGTAGAAGTGACAATGAGACTTCTGGCCTCTGTCTGTTTTTGAACATGTATCTCAGGCTTGTAAATAACCCCTGCTAATTGGGTAAGACGCACTTTTTCAAGTGGGTGCTCCTTTTTTTTAGCAGGGGGAGAGTAACTGGCCCACCTCACCCCAGCACTCTCTGTTCTAGTGGCTGTCTGCTGGCATCTTTTCCTTGGCATCTTTTTAGATTGTGAGCCCTTTTGGGACAGGGAGCCATTTAGTTATTTGATTTTTCTCTGTAAACAAGCAGTATATAAATACTGTATTATAATAATAATAATAATAAATACCCACTTGGCTGGTAACATGTAACAGAATTGCTGTCAGGCAGGGGACTTTTTTCTTTTGAGTCTATCAATGGCTAACATAGATATATGTTGGTAGGGTGGTTATTTAAGTAAATGGCTATTTTAACTTTTGTGGACTTATTTGGAAGGTTGGTCTAGGTTTACACTTTGTAATACATTAAGAGAGGATTTAGTTTAATCTCTGACAAGATTGTTGTGGACTGCATTAATTGGCTGCTTAACACTGGAACTTAACTTGTATCTTAGAAGCGTTTTCCCAATAAAGCTTAATTTTTTGTATAGAACTTCTGTGAACAGGTGGTTAGGTCAAATACCTACTTAATATAAGCGCTTTACCTTCTGTAAATATTGAAAAGGTTCTTCAGTAAAATGGAGATTGCTTTCTTCCCCTTTTGATTCCAGTGTGGTGCCTCTGAAGCACCTTCAGTAATGTCATGTCTGCTTTATTGCAGATTGCTAATGCAGCCCATTTAACCCATACTACTTTCAAGAATACTCTTTATAGCTCTGTCATAGGTTGGCAAGACTAAGACTACCTACTATTCTATAGACGTAACTGTTGGCTACCATCTGTTAAGTATGAGTGTAAAACTGGATAAGCTTGACAAGCATGATAGATCAACACATTGCAATTATAATTTTGGCAGCAATGTTGAAGGATCTGGGAGGAGGAGGCATGCTTTCTCAAAACCACTGTGTTTTTTTGCCACTTTGGTTTCCTGTGAATCTTTCATATTGCATGCATTCTGCTGACTTTGCAAAAGTGCGGTGTACAGTTTAATGCAATGGGCAATGTGCCTGATTAGCTGAACACAGCTCTAGGTTTGGCTCTGGGTGTGGCACATGAAAAGTAGGTAACTATCAGCTGCAGTGAATTATTAAGTTAAAAAGGTGCCAGAGGCTGTCCCTTGTGGCATCACTCTGATCTTTTTCACAAGATGGATTTCACATGGAAGGCATGTTTACTGAGCTCTGGTTTTGCCATTGAAAATACTTTTGACTGAGCCATGCACTCATCCAAAAGTTTTGTAGTTATTATAAAGAATATTGTAGTTGCATACAGTATTGTCTCCAGACATGAAGTTAGTGGCATTTAGTTAGTGACCATGGGGACTGCTGTACGCTGGAATCTAGAATGGAAGGTAACTTTAGGATGGTTCACATGTTAAACTGTACACTTATAGCTATCAACCAGATAGATATACCTGTAGCCTATATCTGGCACAGTTTATACATTTAATTAATGCACATACAGTCTGTGTACAGGGATGATTGAGGCTAAATACATCTGTTGTTGATAGTTTGATTTTATATTAAGTATTGCCCTGAATCCTTTGCTCTTGGTTGTAGCAGTCATTAGAGTGAAGAAGTTGCTATTCAGAGTAAGAAGTGAACTCCCAAAACCATGTGAGCAATTTAAAACCGATAAAGATGAAAAATATACAAATTGTGTTTGTGTGGGAAGGATAACCCTATTTGGGCAGGGATTTTTTTCCATAGTAGTTGCCATGTTGAATGTGTGGAAGCTTTCCTTTAAATGCTGTGCTGAAAACAGGTAGAAGAGAACGTGGATAATTACCAGCATTCAAGAGTCATGCAAATGTCAGGCTATATACAAGTGGTGGTATATAGCAAGACTTTGCCATTCGTGCTTTTTGTAATCTAGAAGCTGGATTTCAATATTTTTGTCGGCAAGACTTTCGTTGATGACTATTCTCAAGGTGCAACTGGTGGCATTTTGCCTTCTGACAGAGTAGGTTGCCAGGAACACATTACATCAATTCTGCAGTATCTGCATTGGAGTCCTGTAGCTTTCTGGGTACAATTCAAGGCGCTGTTTTCAATCGATAAAACCTAAATGGCTTGGGCCCAAACTCCCATGGCAGTTGCTAAGATTGATCGAGAACATCTTCTTAAGCGCATGAACATGACTTATGGAAAAGCAAAAGACTTAAGAGCTCTGTAAGAGCAAGGCACAATGATTATTGAAACCTTTGTCTTCATAGTAGACTTTGATAATGAATATTTCAGTTCAAAACTTTAACTGTTAGTGTTCTGAAAGCTTATTTTAAACTTCAAAATGCAGTATATTTTTAAAGTTGCGTTGTGAGCACGTTTTCCTCTCCAACTGTTTTCTTTCATTCTTGTGCGTGAGCAAATTGTGAAATTACTAGGCAGCCTGCTGTTACATTCTGCTTGGGCTCTTTATTTTTAAGCAGTTGCTCATTAGGTATGGGTCTTCTATACCAGGCCAGGTAATGCTCATGAGAGCTGCTTTGGACATGTACAGTTCTCTCTCTGTTTCCTGCCATACCTCACTTCCTCCAGCTGAGCTTAGTATGGCATTTATCCACATTTTGTTTTCCTGGCAGGAGGAGCATTAGGTATGAATTAGATTTTCATTATATGAAAATATTTATTTTTCTTTCTCTGCTCCAGTATTGATACTTGAGAAAGTGGAAAACGGTGACCTGAGCAACAAGAACTTGAAGATCACAGATTTTGGCTTGGCCAGGGAATGGCACAAGACCACCAAGATGAGTGCAGCTGGAACATATGCCTGGATGGCTCCCGAGGTCATCCGCTCCTCCATGTTCTCGAAAGGCAGCGATGTGTGGAGGTATTATTTTCAGCTGCGAATATTCTGAATGACTGAATCTTAGTTAGCCAGGTACTGCAAGTTAGCCTAGCCTCTGCTTGAAATGTGAGGAGTTTGAACAGAATTGTGAAGTTGTTGACTTACCTATTCATTATCCCTCTGTTTTGTTGTAATGCTGCCTGTCTACGGTCTTTGGGACTATGAATTCACCATATGTGCTGCTGATTTGTTTGCATCATTTCAAATTCTTATATGTGGGTTTGGATGTTTCTAAAACATTTAGTGTATTTACTTTAGTCTAAGTCAAGTCTAAATTTCAACAACCAAAATGCAAAATGGCATTTAAGAAAATAATCAGTTTCCAAGTTACTCCAGATTTCTAGTCTTAACTTCCTATCTAGCTGTGAAAATGTGTTACTGTCTTCCTTGTTAGTCTAGTACAGACACATCACTGATTCCCTTCAGACTGTGGCTTGCAAATCTTATGTTTTATTTAAATCTTATGTTTATATGCAAGGAGATAAGGCACCTAAGGGGGCTAATGTAACCAACTAAAACCATCAATAGAAGTACATAAAATGTAGTAGCCTTGCAAAACAGTAGCCATGCAAAAGGAGAAACTTAAGCATCAAAAAATTTAAAGGTCAAATTAAATAAAGGTTTTCACTCTGCTGGAATGTCAGTACAAAGAGTGCAGTTCTGAACTCAAATGGGATGGAATTACCAACAGAGGAACATTCTTGCTTAATTGCAGAAGAGCATGCATGGTAGAGGGAAACAGCTGGATCATTTATGGGAAGCTTCCTGTTATCATTTGATCAGTCTCCTTGCTGTAGCATGCAGGCTGGTTGCCTGTTTGTCTCATTCAGTTTAGCAAACGTATTCTCCGGTTAAGAAGAAACATCCATGCTTCCAATAGGTACACAAGAAAAACAAAGGTAATGGGCAGGAGGACTGCCCATATAGGAGAGGACCCATATAGGGTTCTCCTGTGTCCCACAGTTTCTGTATCCATTGGGGGCACAGAATAGAACCCCCGCGTGTAAGGGCGAATACTTGTTATTCTTGTTGAAAAGTATACATTGATTTTTCTTTGTAAACCGTTTTGTGAACTTTTTGTTGAAAAGTGGTATATAAATACTGATATTAATAATAATTGTTATCTGAAAGTGTGATTTTACCTTTCTGACCCATCAAATAAAATTGGTTCCTGTCTATTGGTCAATGAAAATGTTAGTGACTGACCTACTGATACTTAAATTCATTAAAGCTTGTGCCCAAATTGCTGTTGCAGGTGGTATATCAGCTCACCTAGAAGATGCTGGGTTTATATATTTACCATCTTGGATGGGTTTCCTCATAAAAAACATTGTCTGCATCGCTATTCTCACGTTCATGACTCCTCTTAGAATATATATAAAGAGATGATTCCAGGAGCTTATGTTAAGAGTTTTTGACTATCTGTAACTTTGCATAAATCACAGCATTGGTGATGGAATAGAACGATTGGTGAGTTTGCTGGTGAGCATGAGTGGAAGAGGAACTGGCCAAGTGGAACTGAAAGAGGAATTATACTGTGCCAATCCCTTTTCAGATGTAATGGGGAAACCATGATCTCCTCTGGCATGGGTGAACCTCTGAAAGCTGTAGGTTCACACATCACGTTGTTTTTCTCCTAACTGTGGTTTGTTCCTGTTTGTTTCAAACCACAGTTCTCAGGTTTGGACATAGTGTGAAACTTGTTTATTTGTCTGAACTGGTTCTGTATATCCTTGTGTATAGCCTTATAGAGCTACGATTCATTTTTAATTTAAATATCCTTTTTTACGCCAAATACTACCTGAGGCACAACCTGCCCTCTCAACCCTGATGTGTTCATGTTGCACCATGTCAGAAAATACTTGGGTGTGCTAAGAGTGGTTTATTGGCCCAGTGCTTTTCAAGTCTGTTGACACTTCCATGCGTTGCCTTCCATTTAGCTCTTTGAAAATACAGGCGAATGTTGCTTAGTGATGTTCCAACCAGTGACGGCCCGCATATGTGATGGCCGCCATTGGTCTCTGTCCCCCCTCTCCTTCAAGCCTCTGAAGCCGGGGGGGGGGGGAGCTGCACTCCCCTCACCTCCAGAGGCTTTTCTGAGCTTCCCAGAGGCAGCACGTATCTGTGCACTGCCTCTGCGAGTCTCAGAACGGCTGGAACAGCCAAAAATACGCGACTTCCTGTTTCCTTGGGAAACTAGAAGTGACTTTTTTCCTTATAAGGCATTCAGGCCTCCAAATGCCTTATAAGGCGAAAAATGTCACTTCAGGTTTCGCAGTGGAAAGTCTTGTCTTTTCACCCAAAATGGGCATTCTGAGCCTCGCAGAGACAGCACACAGATGCACACTGCCTCTGCAGGGCTCAGAAAAGCCTCTAGAGGTGAGGGGAACACAGCTCCCTTGAGCTTCGGAGGCTTCATTTAATACCAAACCTCGCTTGATGAATGAGCCGGTCCGCATCCTTGTCATTAAGTCACACACAACAGTATAGCAAATTCTTTTCCACATGAACTTAGAGTAACTTTGGTGGGCTTTAAGACATCAGTAGTGTAACGTTTACCAAAGATATATTTGTGTTCTTTTAACAGCTATGGGGTGCTACTTTGGGAACTGCTAACTGGGGAAGTACCATTTCGTGGAATTGATGGCCTGGCAGTGGCATATGGTGTTGCTATGAATAAACTTGCCCTTCCTATTCCTTCAACATGCCCAGAACCTTTTGCCAGACTGATGGAAGGTAAGAATTAGTTAGACGTGACAAAATTTGTGCTAGAGTGCATTCTAGGTCCATGCCAATTTATAAATGAAGATCATAAATCATTTTGTTTCCCCAGTTTTGTAACCAAGATAGATCATATGGTGGTTGCTTTGTTCAGTTTTAGAACCAAGCTTCTGCATAATGTATCCTGCTGTGACATTCAGTTGCTGTGTGGATAACACTTTTGGCCATCAGAGGGCAGCACCTAGCAAAATAGTGCCAGAAAATTCTCTTAAGTTCACAACATGTTTTGTTTTGATCATCTGCATGTACAAACTCCATGTCTCTTGAGGACTGAACTTGCTTCTGTGGTTGAGGCATGCACATTCTTCAGGCACTGGCTGTACTATTTTGCATCTGAATTTTGCATAAGTGTATCTTTAGCCAATAATGCTCAGAAGACTTTGCTTTAAGGAATTTACCAGTAATATTGCTAGTTGTCTGTAACTTTATTGTAGCTTTGCCTATAATGTAATCAAGAACTTTGGAAACACCTCTAAGTTTGGAAACAAATTTTGGGAGTGTTGTATTTTCCCCTCACACACCTGCATGCACACAAAGGAGAGATGGATGCCCAAAATCCTGCTTCCAAGCCAGAGATTTTCTGTTGTGCCCCACCAACCTTCCACCCACCCACCCCCATGCATATTTTACTTACCTTGGCAGCAGTGGAGGGCTCCTTTCTCCATCTGCCCATGCTGTGAATGTAGCACATAAAGTGAAGCACAGGAATGAAGTGTACTGCAGGAGTTTTTTCTTTTCAGCAGAAAAAGGTAAAGGGACTGTAGTCTGAGGACTACTTCAGTTGCTCATGGCTTCCAGTTATTCCCCCCTTCTCCTGCAGCCATCCTACACCATATCCCATGCTGCTACTGGAGGACTCTACCCCTTCTTGATGGCTTCGGAAGGAAAAGGTGGGATTGGGAAAGTAGCTTGTGTTCATGCAGTTGAATGAGGCTAATTTGGGATGCTATCCAGAACCTTTATGTCAGTAGCTGAATACAGAAGTCTCCAAACACTTTACAATGAGAGCTACATTATATATGATGGTTTTTGTTACAGTCAGTGACCAAACTGCAGTGACCAAATTCTATACCAACAAAGTTTGCATTTTCAGAGCATGATACCATAGTTTTTCGAGACTGAAGGTTGCCAACATGATAAGCATAAATTGATAGACAAATACTTATTTGCTTTTTCATTGCATACTTATGCCGTTTGTGTGCATTAATATTGATAACACAAAAGAGAACATTTTTTTCTGGGTTGCCTATAGGTCAAAAGATGGGATAAAAATGTATAAATAAGGAAATGTGTTTTGTGATCATTGTGCTCAGAGAATTTGGATGTTGAGCAAGGAATACAACATGTCCTATCAGTTTAAAAGTTAGTAGTTGCTTTTGGGATCTGTGGGAGGGATATTTTTTAAGTGGGGAATACAGCATTGGAAGAAGCCATTTTCTTCCCCTTGCTTGCTTTGAAAAACGTAAAAAACCTGGGGGGGGGGTTTCCTGTTCAGAGGTCTCCCATGTAGCATTTCATTTGTCCTTAAAATTGCACTAGAAAGATTTCCAACTCTGCAGCACAAATGTACATTGGGAGAGTTTGCTTATACCCACATGTATGTAACTATTCATGCTGCTAAGTGGTACACAATATGAGTGTGTTATTCAGTAAGCTGAAAATCAGACTAGCAAATCATGTCTGAGTGAGTGTGCATTATACAGCTTTGTGTGCAGAAAATTTTTATTTAACCTTACCCTTTTCCATGCTGTTAGGAGACTTGTGTTTTTTTTCCATATGCATTTACTATTTTATGGCAAGATTGAAAATGTCCTCAGTACCTCCCTTCCAATGGCATCCTCTGACCATTGAAAAGTGTCCCTCAAGATCTGATGGAGGACATTCTGAAACAGCCTGCACCACTGCATGGGGGGCTGCAGTTGGAAATGGCAGGTGGTTGCACATGAGCAGAAAAAGGGCTGTTGGGTCTTCGTCTTTTAGAATAAATGTTTGTGTTTGACAGCAAGATGCATAGTTAGCACTGATAATTTCAGCATCCTATTGATCACACGTATATGCTGATACTTTATTATTATTAACAGTATTTTTACACCATTTTTCAACAAAAAGTTCACAAAGGTTTACAGAGAAAATCAAATAACTCTGAGATAATTTGATGTTGGAAACAAGTGTTAATCTCCACACCAAAATGTCTCCTAAGCAAGAAGAGCAAGTTGGCGAAGTGACCAAACATGAACCAAAGGAAATTAGATACTGCCGTTACCTGCCTATGAATGGTCTTAATGGCTTCTGATTTGGAGAGCTCTGTCTTCTATCCTGTTCAGATTGCTGGAATGCTGACCCACATTCAAGACCATCTTTTGCCAAAATTCTGAGCCACCTAACCAACATAGAGGAATCTGGTTTCTTTGAAATGCCAAAGGATTCCTTCCATTCCCTGCAAGAAGACTGGAAACTTGAAATCCAGGAGATGTTCGACCAACTCAGAGCCAAAGAAAAGGCAAGTGCTTTCAGTGAAAATTTGAGATCTGCAACTTGAATGGGTACTTTTAAAAGCTTGTATACTGGCTTTCTCCTGCAGGATCTGAGGCAGGTCAGAATAAGATATAGGCGTACCCCAGTGTCCATGGGGGTTATGTTATGGAACCCCCCCCCCATGGATAGCTGAAGCCACAGATACTGGGGATGCCCCCTTGACTTTTGGAGGCACATCCACCTATGGCCTATGTGGAGCTCAGAATAGCCATTTAGGCCAAAAAAGTCACTTCTGGTTTTTTTGTAAACAGTAATGGCCATTGTGAGCCCCTTGGAGGCTGTGGTCAGATGCATGTGATCTCTGTGGGGCTCAGAAGAGTCTCCAGAGACAAGGGAGCGCAACTCCCCTCACTACTAGGGGGGAGCAGAGGGCCCCTGTGGATAAGTGAATTGGCAGATATGGGATTCACAGACACGTGTGGTCCTGTAACAAACAATAACACCTGGTTACCTTGCTAAAAGAAGATTAATAAGGCCTATCTACATGTTGTGTTGTCTTTGTTTCCTTTCTATTACCCCAGTTCAACTGTTAC
This sequence comes from Tiliqua scincoides, assembly GCF_035046505.1. Taxonomy (NCBI): domain Eukaryota; kingdom Metazoa; phylum Chordata; class Lepidosauria; order Squamata; family Scincidae; genus Tiliqua; species Tiliqua scincoides. Next base: position 19,077,006 of record NC_089821.1, read on the forward strand.
TCCTGGAAACCCAAAAGGATGGCTTGCATGCCATAAAGTTTGACTCCTTTTCTTTGCAATTAAAAAGAAAATGAATAAACAGTTTTGTTAAAGGTAAAAACAAGTTGAATATACATGAGTATTCTTATATAGCCCATGTAATACTCACAGTGGAAACGGTGCATCTTGGTTCTTGTGTCCATGGATGATTATTAGGAATGTACTAGCACTGGAATGTTAAATGTCATTTATGGGGTTCAGATGAAATGAAGACTAGGAAATGAAGTGGAATAAAACATATAGTAAACACTGAATAGCAATATACAGTATATCAATATTTCAGACATATTTTTTGTAGTCTACTGACCTCCCTGGCTATCCAACTATTCTGTAACAAGCCTGCATAGGAATTGCAATGTTCTTTGAAAGGGAGTTGGTATGTAGATATTCTTCTGCATTTTCATTCCATGCCTTTAAAACTAAAGAGGGGTGCATCAGTAGTAGAGTCTGAACATAGATGACTTTGCTAAGATGCTGCAGCTGCTGTGAAAACTACTTTGCTGCTAAAGTTTTTAGAAGAGTTTCTGAACTACTTGCACCTCAGACTTTTGATTCAGTATTTTGTCTTGCATTCTTTGTAGGAGTTACGAACTTGGGAAGAGGAGTTAACACGAGCAGCAGTCCAACAGAAGAACCATGAGGAGCTGTTGCGACAGAGGGAGCAGGAACTGGCAGAGCGGGAGATTGTTATATTGGAGAGGGAACTCAATATAATCATCCACCAACTGTGCCAGGAGAAGCCCCTTGTGAAAAAACGCATGGGCAAGTTCAGGAAGAACCGGCTCAAGTTGAAAGATGGCAACCGAATCAGTCTCCCTTCTGGTGGGTTCCAGTGCAGTGGGGTCTAAAAGGGGATATCTTTCACACAAATATTTGTTGCTGTTCACGCAGTGGGAGTGTGTTTGTGCAAATGTGAATAGTCTAAGGCAGTGGTTCTCAGACTGGTGGGTTGCGACCCACCAGCTTGTGTAAAGCTTCCCCCATCCCTTTAAGGGATGGGGGAAGGCAGCAATGTGGTTCCCAGGACCGTGTTACTAAGGATGGTGAAAGGGGGGTACTTTTACTCACAGATGACCAATGTGAGGTCCAGGAGGTGTGGAGAGTCCTGCACAGCCCTCTGCAGGGATCCACAATGCTTAACATTTAAAATGAACTATTGAAAATCACTTCTGGTTTCCAGGAGGTGCTTTTCGATCATTCCATTAGAATATTCTGAGTATGCAGGAGCCCTGCAGAGGGCTGCACAGGGCTCCCTGCACCTCCTGGATTTCATACTGGCCATCTGAGTAAAAGCACTGCCCTTAGTGATGCGATCGTGTCTCTGCCCTTGCCCTTTCCCCATAAAGACTTACTTAGGGAGTTAATCTCCCTAAAAGTTTGAGAATCACAGTCGAAGGTGATTTTTAACCTGTAGTTAAAAATATAACCTGTAGTTAAAAATGTAACGGGATGCATCACTTGAGTGTAAAACTGCTTCAGTTCCTCATTCCTAGTATTGCCAACAGATGTCATGTGTTAAAAACTTTTGCACAACCAGCATTTTACACAGAAGTATCATGAGACTGTCCCCTGTGTCACACACAACTATTGGTTTCAGGGGAATGTTTTGTTTTTGTGCAAGACATGGTTAAGTTTGCTAACCCGAAGTGAATAATTGCCAATATCATATAAGTGACTATTTATATTAGATAGTACCCTCCTATATTCTGTGCATCTGAAATCTATCAAATGTAGATTTGGAGAGCACTGCATAGAATATTGTAGGACATATACAAATTGAGCAACACCTTTTAGGCCCAAATCCTAACCAACTTTCCAACACTGGCCTGCTGTGCCAGTAGGACATGTGCAGGATCCTGCAACTGGGTGACACTCATGGGAGCCTCCTCAGTAAGGGAATGTTTGTTCCCGTACTTCAGAGCTGCACTGTCCTTATGTCGATGCTGGAAAGTGGGTTAGGATTGCGCCCTACCAGATCTATCCGTTTTTCCATCAGGTGAGCTCAGTAGAATTAATATTTATTTTTATTTTATTTTTCACATTTTTATACCGCCCTTCCTCTGAAGAGCTCAGGGCAGTTTTACACAGCTGCTCCTCCCCTCCTTCTTGTCCTCACAACAACCCTGTGAGATAGGTGAGGCTAAGAGAAAGTGACTGGCCCAAGGTCACCCAGGAAGCTTTGTGGCCAAGGGGGGATTAGAACCTGGATCATCCAGGTCTAAGTCCACCTCCCAAACCACTACACCACCCTGGCTCAATACCAGTTGATCTTTGTGTGCTTGCAAAAAGGTCTTGAAGATTTTTTTTTATCATAGCTCATTATGGTCTGCCAGTGCACCATGGACTTTTCTGAACCAGAATTGAAGAACAGTTTGGTTTTGGCTTTGTTTCGGTTCCTTCCTTCTGTGGATGGGCAATGCATTACCCAATAGGCTTCTGTACTTTTAAACAGTTGGGTAAAGAGACTTCTTCTAGGTACAGCTTGTTCTGGAAAAAAAATCAACCAATGCATTATGTTGGGATAAATATGCAAGTGGGTAACTGTTTGGGAATTGAACTAGAGGTGTGTGAGTGCATTATTTCTGTTGGACTCCAGTCTCTTTAGGAAATTATACAATTGACCAGCACCTCCATGAGCTTATGGTGCCAGGGCTATTGTGCCATTAACTAGTTTAGATTGAAATAGTGCATTCATATTTGATCACTTAGTAAGGGAAAAAAATTGAGTTAAAATGAAAATATAATTATAATACTGTTGGTGAGAAATTAAACTGAATGAATATACTTCCTTGTGTCTTAATGAAGTAATGCTAATGAATGTATTTATCAAGTTTTATTTTAACAGATTTCCAGCACAAATTCACAGTGCAGGCATCGCCTACCATGGATAAAAGGAAGAGTTTGTTCAGTAGTTGCTCCAGCCCTCCTGTCAGTCCTACCATCATTCCCAGGCTCAGGGCCATCCAATGTAAGTAAATTGTTTGAACATTGCAATAAAGATGTGTAAAAATCTAGCCAACTACTTATAGGGCTACCTAGTCCTACATCCTACATGAGGATTTCTAGTGTAGGAATGTCATATTATCTTGGCATTATTTTGTTGTCATGGCTAGCCCACCAATGAAGCTGAATGCAGAGGAAACTTATTCTAAATGGGCTGGATGGGAGAATGGTAGGAGTGGAAGAGGTTTTTCTCTTCTGTTCCTGCTATCCTTGCATCTGACCCTATTTTGAATCAGCAGCAGGCATGGGGATGGAGGTGGTAAGGGGGGTAGGACCATGTTCGCCCTAATGCATATACTTTAAAATAAACCATGGGGGGTAGGACAGAAAATTTTGGCTTTCTCTTTAGGTGCCCCTTCAGTTTAGGCCAGGTCACTTTGTTAGGAAAACAAGATTCTTCCCCCAGCCAGACTTTGCAGTAGTGAGTTCTATGTGAAATGTTGATTTGGTGAACATCATACTCATCTACTAGATCAGGAGTGCCCAAATCCCGGCCCTGAGGCCACTTGCGGCCCTTGAAGACTCCCAATCCAGCCTGCGGAGATCCCCCAGTCTCCAATGAGCCTCTGGCTCTCCGGAGACTTGCTGGAGCCCGTGCTGGCCCGATGCAACTGCTCTCAGCATGACGGCCAACTGTTCAACCTCTTTTGTGAGCTGTGGGATGAGGGTTACCTCCACTGTTAGCTGTTTCATGTCTGTGATGCAACTGTGGCAGCGAAGGAAAGGCTGGCCTTGCTTTGTGCAAGGTCTTTTATAGGCCTTGAGCTATTGCAAGACCTTCATTCATTCATATACGTTCAGTCTAATATATTCATTTAGATAAATTTATTCCAATTTAAGAACATAAGAACAGCCCCACTGGATCAGGCCATAGGCCCATCTAGTCCAGCTTCCTGCATCTCACAGAGGCCCACCAAATGCCCCAGGGAGCACACCAGATAACAAGAGACCTGCATCCTGGTGCCCTCCCTTGTATCTGACATAGCCCATTTCTAAAATCAGGAGGTCGTACATACACATCATGGCTTGTAACCCATAATGGATTTTTCCTCCAGAAACTTTTCCAGTCCCCTTTTAAAGGCATCAAGGCCAGATGCCATCACCATATCCTGCTGCAAGGAGTTCCACAGACCAACCGCACACTGAGTAAAGAAATATTTTCTTTTGTCCTAACCTTTCCAACACTCAGTTTTAGTGAATGTCCCCTGGTTCTGGTGTTATGTGAGAGTGTAAAGAGCAACTCTCTATCCACTCTATCCTTCCCATGCATAATTTTGTATGTCTCAATCATGTCCCCCCTTAGGCGCCTCTTTTCTAGGCTGAAGAAGCCCCAGCACCGTAGCCTTTCCTCGTAAGGAAGGTGCCCCAGCCCAGTAATCATCTTAGTTGCTCTCTTTTGCACCTTTTCCATTTCTACTATGTCCTTTTTGAGTTGTGGCAACCAGAACTGGACACAATACTCCAGGTGTGGCCTTACCATAGATTTGTACAACGGCATTATAATATTAGCTGTTTTGTTCTCAACACCTTTCCTAATGATCCCAAGCATAGAATTGGCCTTCTTCACTGCTGCCGCACATTGGGTTGACACTTTAATTGATCTGTCCACCACCACCCCAAGATCTCTCTCCTGTTCTGTCACAACCAGCTCAGAACCCATTAGCCTATATGTGAAGTTTTGATTTTTTGCCCCAATGTGCATGACTTTACACTTACTTACATTGAAACGCATCTGCCATTTTGCTGCCCATTCTGCCAGTTTAGAGAGATCCTTCTGGAGCTCCTCACAATCACTTCTGGTCTTGACCACTTGGAAAAGTTTGGTGTTGTCTGCAAACATGGCCACTTAGCCACTTTGAAATGTAAATTCTTTTTTTTTCTCCCGGCCCCTGACACAGTGTCAAGAGATAATGTGGCCCTCCTGTCAAAAAGTTTGGACACCCCTGTACTAGATAGTGCAAATGACATTACCAGTGAACAACACAAATCATACTCCTCCTTAGCAGCATTGCTGTTGTGGGTTAGTCTTTCCTCCAAGAAGAGGCATCAGGCCATTTCAACTAGTTTCAGTTGCTAGGTTTCTCTCTTGTAAAAGCTTGTGTAGGCATAAATGTGATCAAGGCATAAGCAGTATTACTTAAGGGAATGAGATTGGGCAGTGGATCTATGTGCTCCTGGACCTCTAATACATGGATTCTGTTTGTTACATTTAACCTAGTAATTGTGTTTGCACCCATTTTTTAGAAAAGCTCATGATAACCAGGGCTAAGAGTTGATAAAAGTGGCCCATTTCACCCATATCTTTCTCTCCCATGGTCATTGGGGAATGCATGAGCAAAAGTTGGCCATTCTTCCAAGCGCTTCAGTTTTGCTCTAGGGAGTAACACGGTGGTCGTCTTTTAAGTTGCAAGCAGCATTGGATGACAACAGAGCAGATAAGTAAAATGCTTTGTTGGTTTTTGTCGTTCTTTGTAACCTGGGGAAACAGGCTAATGGTGCAGTCCTGTGACTGCTCAGAAATAAATCCCACCCACCCCCAGTTCAGTGGGACTTTCTTCCATGTAAGTGTGCACAGAATTGCAGCCAAAGTCTTCTCTTGCTTGCAAAGAGGCAAAAACACCAAACAGGCATTTTTTCCAGACACCTCTGTGTTCTCCAAAGCTGCCTGCAGTTTAGAGCAGACCCCACCTTTACCTTCAGACTGGCGACAAGCATGAAATCTGGAGGAAAAGACATGGTCTTTAAGCTACAGGCAACTCTACATGAGTCATGGGGAGAAAAAGCACCTGCTTCTTTCATGGTTTCTCTTTTAGCTGGCAGAAAAGGACAAAGCCTGGGAAAAAAGCATGCTGTGCACCCTTCTCACCAAGGTGTGCTCTCTCTCTCCCCAGGCAAGATGACACATGAAATTGTTGTTTGGCCTTGTCATTTCACTACTTTAATGTTCAGTTTTTTGTTGAATTTTGTGCAACGTACATTTGTTTTAATGCACACCTTCGTTTTTAAATACAGAAAAATGGCCACCCATCCAGCAAGAGAGGTTCCTTCCCTCCAGCAGCTAAGTAAATCCCCTTTGAGTGGGTATAGTCTTAGTGAGACCATAGCTAAGATCAGTTTGTAACTTTTTCAATAAAAACTTTGGTTGCACCTATATAAAGTAATACCTCTTACCAAAGTGCTGCATAAAGGTATGTTTATGTGTTTTCTGTAACATTCTCCCCTCCCTGCTCCCACAGTAACACCCAGTGAAAGCATCAAAACATGGGGCCGCAACTCAGGATCCCAGGAGGAGGATGGGGAAGAAGAGAAGAAAGGTATGAAGAAGAAAGGTCGCATGTGGGGACCAAATTCACCTGGCCAGAAGGAACTAACAGCAAGCGAGGATGGGTAAGATGCATGCTCAGAATGGAGAGATTGCTGAAACCAAAGCTGCCTGAGATTTAAAACTGATTGTGACCTCCTCAACCAGTAACCTAGTCCTAGCCCATCCCATGAATTAACTGTTTTAAACATGTTTTGAGCTGCCACTGTGCTGAACATACCTCCACCTGCTTTCCTTTCCTTTTTTAATAAAAAAAAATGCCCTGGTAAAATGGCACATATATGGGGGCTTAAAACCTGCTCCAAAAAGCCAATCCTCTCTGCAGTGGCCTGCTGGAGCACAAATGCCTTCACACTGTTCTGCAGTGTCTTCACCAATTCTAGTGGGCTTCTGTGGAAAAGTGATTTTGCGAGGGGTCAGAGCTTGCTGGAGAAGGTTCCATTACTGGCTCACACAGTTCCAATAATGTAGTTTGGTGCACTGAAACGGGCTTCTCTCCTGGTCAGAAGAGAAGGGTTCAAAAAATTAGGAATGTTTCGTCGTGTGTTTCAAGGACTGAAAGAAGGAAACTCAACTTATCTAGCCAAGACAAATGTTGAGGATTTCACATTCTCTTTACTTTGGCTAATTTCCCATTAAAGCTTCCACTGCTGAGATGTTTCTTGTGGTCGGTCTTTCATTTAAGCTAAGTTTTCGGTGAATCTTTTATTCAACTTCGAGGTATAGTATCATCCTAAAATTCTTTTTTTCCTTTTGGCCATGTTGTAGTGGAAACCTAACTATTTTTGGGTGACCAGGTCAGCATGTGAAGTATCATCCTTCTGCCTGCTTTCAGTTCACCGTGCTACTCTTCATTGGTCTTTTCTTGGAAATGTATGCTCTATGACGCAGGCCATAAGAATCTGCTATCTGGGAGTAGGACTGACTTTCAAATTTAGTATAGGATCCTGGTGTAAATGTGATCCCCAAATAACAGATGAAACCTGAAGCTTTTTAGGTTATGTGCTTTGCAGAGTGAAGGATTGCCTTCTATTACCCCCTAGTGGTTTCTGTGGTTTGCTACAACCGTTGTGGTCTACTGAGAATAGAGAAAGTGTCAGAAATGCTTTTCCATTGTATAAAGCAGAGGTGGGCAAATTGTAAAAAAGAGGGAATTTCAGCAGGTGAGATGACAAGCTGCACCTGCTGAAATTCTCTCTTCTACACAATTGTTAAAGGTCCAGGATCCCTAAAGTTGAAAGTTTGCCCATCCCTGGTATAAAGCTGTGAAACTGTTGTTCACATATTCATATTAGAAAGTGAGCTAAGGAGGAGTTGCAGCCTGATTTATACTTTTAGAATGTCACATAAAGAAATCTATAGGGGGGAAAAAAAACTTTACTTTGAAATGAACTACCCCATTCTTAGATACGGTTTTATGTCATAAAAACAGGACAAAAGGTGAATTCGTGTGTTTAAACATCTTTCCTTTTTTCTGTTCTAGTCTAAAGTCTAGATCTAATGTAGATGGCTACAAACAATGGTCATCCAGTGCTCCAAACCTGGGAAAGATTCAGAGAACAGCAGTCCCTCTGCCAGGATTTACAAGCCTAGCAGAGATGGGTAAAGTGCCAATGAATCCCTTTCTGTCTTTCTTGCATGCTCACTTACTTGCACTCACATACACTACTTTGGAAACCCCAAATGTGTTCCTGTACACTCTCACTTAGTATAATTTTAAAAATTATATTTGTAAAGTGGTGTGGGTGTGCGTACGTGTGAAAATGTACAGTTGCCCAGTTTTTGCCTTTCTGCATTTTCTGTACCTCAGTATAATTTTGCTCAGCTCAGTGGCTGCTTTTCTGTATGTGCATATGCTGCCATTCAGGCTATTCTGCTTGTGTGTGTGTGTGTTCTAACAGGTTATCAGGGGTCTCCAAAATCAGGGGTTTCTTGGCGCATGGGCTGCATCGTATATCTCACACAGTGTTTAGGGCTAGAAAATGAATACATGGAGGAACAATGTGCTGGGAGTTTGTTTGAATACAATAAGTGAGTGGGGGAAGGAGGAGGGGAGCAGATACCACATTCAGCCACTAGAAGTGCTGAATGGAATGGAATGAAATTATTCCATTGCTACATTCAGCGCCTCTAGTGGCTGGATGCAGTATATACACATGCTGGGAGACCCAGAAGTGCATCTTTTGAGCAATATTTCACCCCAGGGTGTGGAACCATATGGGGCCAAATTAAATCCTCTAGAGGTCCCCAGGCTAGTCCACAGACTGGAGATTTCTGAGGTATATCCATTGAAGTGGAGGAGAGAGATGCCTACCTAGAGGTGATATTGTCACTTTCTTCAGTTTTTAATGAAAAGATCCTTTCACTCTACACCATTGGGTGCTGGCTAGACCAAATCCTTGGAAGCATGTTTGCCTAGCTATATGGCCTCTGAGCAGAATAGCTCATTTGTTCTGCCAATGCATTATTTCCAGTGCAGGATGAATGAAAGTTACAGTAGTTACCAAGCAGAATAATGTTGAAGTTGCAGTACCTTGTGTATGCATCTATTTCAAGATAAAATCAAAAGAAAATCAATTATAGTCATAGGCATTTAACACGTAACCAGGTCATCTGGTGCTGTATATGACCCTGTCACCTTTAGGATTGTAAAGTGCTTTAAAAAAAAATCCCCCATAGATGAGATTGATGTGCTCTGAAGTTCTTTTGAATTTGTAAAAGATAAAGGTATCCATTTGCAAGCCTTGTTTGGGTCAAGGATCAGAGCTTCCATACTTTTGTGCTTAGAATGCAAACAGCTTCTTGTGGTAGAACCATTTCTTTGTGGCATGCACATGTTGATGAAACACACTTCTTTTTGTTTGCAGAGAATGAAGACAGTGATTCCATCAAAAACAGAGAGAGCAAAGTGCAGCAGTCGCCTGGGTCTAACCAATCATACCTCTGCATCCCATTCCAGAAGAATGAGGACTGGGATGGCCAGTCCAGTGATGCCAATGAAGAGTTCACACCTATGAACTCTGCCACAAGTACCCCTCAGCTCACCCCCACCAACAGCCTGAAACGTGGGGGTTCCCAGCACAAACGATGTGAACTTGCTTTTCTGGGCTGTGGGGCTGTGCTAGCTGCCACCGGTCTGGGCTTTGATCTCTTAGAAGCTGGCAAGTGCCAACTGCTAACTCAGGATGAGCTGGATGCTCCCAGGGAGGAGAAGAAGAAGCGTGACAGTATCTTCCAGAGAGCTGGGCTATCCCGTCGGAGCACCAGCCCACCTTCGAGGAAACTCTTCAAGAAGGAGGAGACTGCGCTACTAGGCGAGCCGTCCAACTCCCTGACTCTGCTCTCCTTGTCTTCCATTTCTGAATGTAACTCCACCCGATCCCTGTTGCGCTCAGACAGTGATGAGATTGTGGTGTATGAAATGCCTGCCAGCCCTGAGGTGGTGAAGGCTCCCTTGCCAGTAGTTGTTAATCCACTGGTTAATATTCGCATTGAGAGGTTCAAGCGGAATCCCAATCAGTCCTTGACCCCCACCCACGTAACTCTTTCTTCTGAAGTCCAGCAAGGTGGACACAGGCGCACACCCTCGGATGGTGCCATAAAAGTGGCTGGTCTGCTTGCCAATGGATGCTCTACAAATAATTCTCCTACAGGAGTGATGGAAGCAGGTACGTAACCCCTTTCCAATCCTATATCCTATAGAACTGGGGTGTCCAAAGATTTTGGCAGGAGGGCCACATCATCTCTCCGACACTGTGTCAGGGGCCTGGAAAAAAAAGAATTAATTTACATTTCAAATTTGAATAAACTTACATAAATTGATATACTTTTATTATAAAAGTGGATTTCACATTATTCCACATGGTGGAACTTATATGAATGAATGGAGGTCTTACAATAGCTCAAGGCCTACAAAAGGCTTTGAACAAAGCAAGGCTGACCTTTCCTTTGCTGCTGCTGCTGCTGCATCACAGATGTGAAACAGCAAGCAGTAGAGGGAGCCCTCGCCCCACAGCTCATGCAAGTGGTCGAACAGTTGGCCATCATGCTGAGAGCATTTATGTTGTGCCAGTGTGGGCTCTAGCAAGTTTCTGGAGGGCCAGAGGCTCGTTGGAGACTAGGGTCTCCCTGAGGGCTGCATTGGGAGTCCTCGAGGGCCGCAAGTGGCCCCAGGGCCGGGGTTTGGGCACCCCTGCTATAGAATCAAGACCAAGGAAATTGACTACTAGACTGTGTTACCTGTGTTGCAATAAAACATGCAGATGGTAACTCTGAGATAAGACTGATGGAAAGACAGTGGGTGAAGTATATTAAACTGCATACATTATGCAGTACATATATAATAGGTACTTTGAGAATGGGGGCTGCCCTCTCTGTGTGGGTGGTGTGAGCTGCAAAGAAATCCTCCATTGCACAGAAACAAGGAAGACTACTTTTATATTGTCTCTCCTCAATTTTCCTCATACCTTGCAGCTGCCTCCTCCTTTTGTGGCTGCGAGTTTCAGATTTGTCTCCTTCTTCCCCCTTTTTTTCTCCCTGCCATACATTACTGTAATCTTCCATGTTTCCCACAATCCATCTCCTAGTGTGCAAACTGCTCCACTAGCTGCAAACTGCTCCAGATTCTTCTCAAATGCCCACAGTGATTTCCTTCTGTCAGTAACTAATGCCACCTTGGTAATGGCTTCCCTCCATTCCTCCAACCCTGTGCTTGCCCCAAATAAAAATTGTTTTGAATGAACCATATCTGATAAATGTAGTTGGTCCCAATTTGGCATTGAAATTTATTTGTTTATTTATTTATTTATTTATACAGGTATTTATATACCGCCTTACTTTGTTCATCAGATTTCTCCTCAGACTTTAATCCAAGGTGATTTACATAGGCAGGCTGTTCTAAACCCCCGTAGGGATTTTTACAATTGAATAGTTTACAATTGAATAGTCTAGGAATTCATAGAACTCCTCCTTCCAGCTGGATTCCTTCCCAGTCTGGCTTCTCTCTGGCCCTTCGCCTCCCACGCTCCACTTGACAGCAACTCCTCTCTGTCAGCTCATCAGTATATCAGCGTGTCATCAGTTCTTGGATACTTCCGGTTTTTTCGAACTGCCAGCCTCAGATCTTCAGGCATACAAGGCGGCAGCTCTACCGAGTTCTCTTCATAGTTTACTGAATGTGCATGAATTTCACTCCTGTAGTGTTGCAGCCCCTTGATTAGTGGAAAATGCATAGGACAATGAATCTCTTCTCTCTGTCAACTTTGAACTACTTTCAAAGGAACTACAATATTTGAGTAATGTATCGAAATACCTGCTGCACCATAAAACCTGTAATATGATCTTCTACTCTTTGCCTCTTAGGTAATTGCTGGCAAAGGTATAGATGTGTTTGGCAGAATAATTTCCAGCACAGACTCTGAGTCTAGGTAAAGTGTAGAACATTTCTTTGTCTCATGTTCCAATTACAGTGTGAGCTGATGCATTAGTCAGAGGGCCTGATTGACTATAACACTTAGTTTCTAGGGCTGCTACAAAAAAATGGGTAATATTCCAGCTAGCACTTTTGTCAACAGGAGCATTCTCCTTGAATTGAAGGTGTGCAAGGAATCCTTGCATGGGTTTAAAAAAAGGCTTGGTATGTGCAGAATGCTCCTTCTGTTACTGGACGGAACAAATGCTGGTTAATTTGCTACCCGAACACTCCTGGCCTTTCAGAGGTCCCATAGTCTCAGATACATTGGTTGACCAACAGATAGACAACTCATCTTCCCCGTTTAAAAAATGACCTTTTTCCAGTTTGCATCCAGAGCTAGAATGTAGTTGCCTTATTAGGGTGCAACTCTTCTAGTTGAGCAACTCAGACTTGTTTTTGAAGTCATTTTGCTTCCAGTGTGTTGTAATGGGAAGTATGTTCTGTTTCCAAGGTAATGAAAAAATTAAACTACGCCTCATTCAAACAGCAATGGCAGTCCTTGTCTGTTAAGCTGTCATTTCTCTCTTAAGAAAGAGATCCTTTCTCCAAAAACCTCAGATGTGGTCCACTTGAGGTTTTTCAATAAACATATTAATCTTAAATTTCTTCAACGAGGTAATTCAACTTTGGATAATGTTTAAGAAAAAATTTAACTTCTTCATCTCAAGTAATTTATCAACTTTTGGAATTGCATCACTTTTACCACCCTGCCCTTTCCACTTCTAAACAGTTCTTTTTGTACAAAACAAGCAGGTCTGGATGCCAGACAACTGGTGTGTGTGGCTGCTGTGGACACACTGAACCAACCACAAGAATAGACTAGCCACCAGCATAATTTTCCTTGACTTTGAAGGAAAGCAAGTTGCTTTTTCAAAGAGAAAAAGCCACTCTTCAATACTTCCTTTCACAACTGGAGATATTCCAGCTTGAGGCTTTGTCCTCTTGAATTGCAAAATGCTGCCTGAAACAGAAGCCTTTGAGCACACTTTCTAATGATAAAGTCTGAACATTGACCTGAATTGTGTGCAGAATCTTGAAACAATAATACCTGTGCAGAGAAGCTTCAGGATCTGTAGTGTTCTTCTCTGACTTTAAGATCTGTTAGTCAGGAGCAGACAGAGGTGACTTTGCAGAACTGGAATTGCAAGCCAGCTCAATACTATTAAACAAGGACTAATGAATATGAATTTATTTTTAGAACTTTCTTTGTACAGTTCTGAAGTGCTGAGGCAAATTGGCCTTTATAAAAATCATGTCCTGTGATATTTTAGGATGTGAATATGGAGGTGTCCTTATCTGACTTCTTCTGCACTTTACTGTGTTTCCCTGAAAATAAGACCTATCCTGAAAATAAGACCTAGTGTGTTTTCTGAGAATTGCTGAAATATAAGACCCACCCCGAAAATAAGACCAAGTTGTGATATCTGCCTGCCAGGCACCTCCACTTCTCAGCTTACTTCTGAGTAGACGGGGCGCGCAGTGAGTGCACGCAGCGCAGGAGGGCACACAACTGCTCTTAGTTGTGAGGGGAGATGCAAATACTGCAGCCTGCATTCCTCTGCCCAGGCTGGGGGCAGCAGGGAGGCTCCCACCGCTGCCTGCCCACATGCAAGGAAGCTGCGCCCGCCTCTGCCTGTAGCCCAGCCGGAGGAGCCCCACTTACTCTCCTTGCCCGTGTCTTCGCCCCGCTCGCTCGCTCGCCATGACACGCTCGCTCATCCAGGCGCAGAGCGGCCCCGCAGGCACTCGGCCCTTCTCCACCCTCCCCCTTTTTGTCCTTCCCCGTGGAGGTGCTGGCAGGGTCACTCTCCTCAGCATGCTGAGCAGCAGCTTCAGGCTGCAACCCTGGCCACGCTTTCCTGGGAGTAATCCCCACTGATTATAACGGGGCTTACTGCTGAGTAGACACGCATAGGCTCGGGCTCACAGGCTGCAATCCTAGCCACACTTTCCTGGGAGTAAGCCCCAGGAAATAAGATAAGACCTATCCCAAATATAAGACCTAGTGTGTTTTTTTGAGCCAAAAATATATAAGATAGTGTCTTATTTTTGGCGAAACGCGGTAGTATTAAACTGCAATGATGGGAGAATGGACAAGAAAGAGATACAAAATCATTTGTATTTTTATCCAGTTATTATTTTGCAAGTTCCTGACCTGATGGCACCAACCTTGCTGTCCCTTCGGTTCCCCCACATATGCTATTTGTGCTGGGAGAAAGTGGCATGAAGATCAGTGAGCTTGCATGTGGCTGGCATGCTTTAAGAGCACTGAATCAAAACCCTTCTGTCTGAAATCCTCTTCTTTTTATTAACTGAGCCCAGTGTGTCATTCCATCAGTGTTTTGTCTAACTGGTTGGTGTCTTTTCTTTTCCCTTTCCTTTTCTTTTCTTTTCTCCTGTTGGGGAAAATAGGTATATTAAAAACTCCCAGCCCAAGTCAGGGTCCAAATGAAGTCCCTCGACTGCCAGACCCCAACCTCATCTTTCCTCCAACCCCCAGGCGCTATAATGCTCAGAAGGACTCGATGCTGGAGAGGCCCAAGACCTTGGAATTCCTACCTAGACCACGCCCTTCAGCTAACAGGCAGCGGCTTGACCCCTGGTGGTTTGTATCTCCCAGTAATGCTAAGGGTGAGTTTTCTGCTAATAGCTCCAGTACTGAAACTCCTAGTCACCTGGACTCCTGCTTTGCTAGCAGTAGCAGCACTGTTGAAGAGAGGCCAGCACTGCTTCCTTTCCATGTCAGACTGCCTGAAGAGAAGCGGACACTTTTGGACATGGATGTTGAAGGCCAGACCCAGGACAGCACTGTTCCGCTATGCAGAACTGAACTCAAAACACACAAACCTGCAGCATATGAACTTAAGCAAGAGTTCTGGTCCTAGCATGAAATCCCTTTTAGATTCAGTTCTACTTCTTGCACTAAGAATGCACTTTGAAGACAGGTGAAGTAGAGAGATGCTGCTGAGATCTTATCACAGATCTGTGTTCGCCACAGTTTTGGTATGAGGCCACCAGAGTGTGTTGTAGCTCATGTAGCTAGCTACACAGAGCTGCTGACTTCTTTGTGGGGTTTCCTGTAGTCTTCCTCCTCATTACAGTGTTAAACTGCAACAAGCAATGTGTTATGTCTAAGCCTATGTTCCTGACTGTCAAGAACTCGACAGATGTCCCATGTCAGTTTAGGTTTTGCAGTAACCTTAACTCTAAACATTTAAATGCAATGATGGGCAACTGTGTGTGTTTACAAAGATTCTTAGGCTGCAAGAATGATATACAATTGTTAGGTGTGTCTGCACCAGTGCTCTTATTTCCTTCCATTTTGACTTTCTTCCTTGCTATTCCAGATAAAATTTTTATTCATTTTACTATCAATAGAGCTCCTTTTTTGAAAGCTGTGATGATTTTATTGAGTTTTCTTTCACCATGCTCACCCTAATATGTTTGATGCTTTGTGCAGGAAAATGGTGGAGCAATGAACCTTGAGTCATTAAGTTGCTTATTTTTACCTTTTGTATGCAGCATACAAGACTACTGTGGTACAAATATACTGGGGGGGGGGAGTGGAAGGCTTGGGACAATGTGAGACTTTAGCTGTAATCAGTTGTGCAAAAATGTTCCCTCTTTAATGAGCAACACACTGATGTGCAACCATTTTATTAAATCTGGGAACTATTTTCTACTGGCCCCCTTAAATAAAGGACCTTCCCCCATAATCACAGCTAATGTGTTAGCCCTCTGTCCTCATATATACTATTGCTTAGGTTCATCTTTTCTAGAGAACCTGATGGTGGCAAATAGGTTAAAGTGTGCCATTTAATCTGTTTTTTTTTGGGGGGGGGGGCATTAATATGATGAGATCCCTTGCCCTTCCTGAACCCAGAAGAAGAGCAGGCATTCTTCCCGTCTTCGTGTTTGAACTTGGAGAGGGTCATAAAGCAGCAAGTTACAGCTCACACCTTTCAAGAATCTCCAGGTCTTGCCAAGAAACTAGGAAATGCTCCTGTAATTGCACAGACCTTGGAGATGCTCTGGACCCTTATGAGACAGGGATCCTCTTCACAAAGAACTGTGAGGCGGAACCTCATCCAGAACATCTCATCTCTGAAGCTGTGCTTTGTCAGACGGGCCCTATTCTTCTTTCTCCATGCTAAGGGAAAGGCAAGGTCTTTGACCAGCACAAACTTTGGTTCTCAAGGTAGCCCAGAATTTGTGGACTCCTGCTGTTGCTATCTTGTGTGGGTTTTTTTTAAACTATTGCCATGTTAAAACTCTTGGCTCATGCTATTCCAGCTCTAGAAAAGGTGTTTGAGAGCCCTGTCACTAACCTGATCTTACTGAAGGCCATAGTTGCTATTGCTTCTGTACAATGCTTTCCTTTCTCCTCTATTTTTACTGTATTCATTACCTCCCTTTTCCTTCAGTAAAGTGACTACAGTTCATTGATCTGAGGCATAGCTGATCCACTCTTAAGGGATTTTGCATAAGTATGTGGCAGTGTTGCATAGGGGCTGAATAATGGAAGTTGTACCTGTTGAGATTTTATATGGTTCTTCCACCAGCTTGCTGTATGACCTTGGGCAAAGTACTTTGCCATATGTGCCTCAGTTTCTCCATCTACACCAATAGCTACCTCATGCAGCAGAAATGTGGGTTTTATGGGGCAAGTTGAAGCCTGTTAGTATATCCTCAAATATAAAGTTGGATTTATATTTCCTTCGCATGTTAAGACATCCCTTAAAATGATTTTTGAAGTGTGGCAAGTATGTGGCATTTCTTCGGCGTGATGAATGTTGCAAGGGAGCAAAGTGGGCTTGTATTTACAAGGCCAGTCAGAGGAGCAAATCTAAACCGCATTCTCTGGAACATATAGGGAGACTGGCCAAATGGCTCATCATACCCACTGAGGGTCAGGTTCTGCTTATAGGCATGCTTAGCATTTAACTTGCTTCTAGATTGTTGCAGTTAAACACTTGCAAGTCCTGGATTCATAAATCCAAACCCTGATGTTGAGGGTGGGAGCCAATCATTCTTCTTTTATCTCATTCACTCTTGTTGTAAAACAAAGCTTCACAGGTGAAACCTATGGCAGTCTTGCCCAAGAAAAGCAAGCGCTATAGAGTGCGCTGAGCTATAGCTAGATGTGTTTGTTTCCAATGAGTGATAGGATTACAGCCCAAGTGTTACTGAATACAATGGGTTTACTTCTAAATAAAGTAAATAACACCATTTTCAAACACCTCTAGCTATAGAGGTGGGCATTTCGATATAAACCATAAATCTCTTTAAGCTGGGGGGGGTAGCTAAAATTGCATGCCCACAATTATGGCGCAAATAGCATAATTTGGCTCCCAGTGTGGTATGGTCTTAACACTTTCCTGGGCATCTCAGTTCTCATTTTAAAAAAAATTTCAAGATTATAGGAAGTGTCTGTGAAAGGGAACTCAATTATATTAATGGTTTTAAGAGCATGTGCTTGCGCGCTTGTTCAGTGGACTGTCAATCAAGTTATTATTAGTAAGGTAGTGTAGAAGACTTTTAACTATTTCCAACACAACTATCACCACATCCTGTGACAAGGAGTTACACAGACTAATTACACACAAGGTAAAGAAATATTTTTCTTTCTGTTCTGACACTCTGGCCACTCAGTTTTAGTGAATGTTCCCTGGTTCTGGTTGTGCAAGAGGGAAAAGAAATCAGTTTGTTCATCCCCTGCATAATTTTATACATCTCAATCATGTTATTCCTTGGGCACCTTTTTGCTATACTCGGGAGCCCCAAACATTGTGGTCTTTCCTCATAAGGAAGGTTTTCCAGCCCACTAAACATTTTGGTCACTCTCTGCACCTTTTCCAGTTCCACTGTAACCTTTTGGACCGGACCTGGACACAATACTCCAGATGTGGCCTTACCATTGATTTGTACAATTGCATAAGATTGGCCTTTTTATTCTTGACTACTGCTGCATACTGGGTCGACACTTTCATCAGGCACCCCAAGATCTCTCTCCTGATCTGTCATAGACAGCTCAGAACCCATTAGCCTAAATGTGAAGTTTTGATTTCTTTCCCAATGTGCATTACTTTATACTTGCTTGCTTTCAAGTGCATCTGCCATTTTTCTTCCCATCATCCTACTTTAGAGAGATCTTTCTGGAGCTCTTCTCAATCCCTTTTGGAATTTCACCAGCTGGAAAAGTTTAGTGTCAACCACAAACTTGGCCACTTTGCTGCTTATCCCCAACTCCAGATTATTTATCAACATGTTGAAAAGCACCAGTCCTTTCCTTAGGGCACAATGAGGAAGCTGCTTGAATATTTTGCTAATGAGGCTATTCCATATTTCCAAAGCTAGGTGTGCAAAATTGATATTTTTTGGAATCAGTACCCCAAATTCACATAAAACCACCATAAATTTTGAAAAAGTTTCTCTGTTTCACAGGCTGTGAAAATATCATTTAAATGTCATAGTTTATTTAAAGAATAAGATTATGTATCAATAAGAAAGGCATTATGTATTTTTCAGAGAATAAATACCAGACACACAATGCTAAAACAATAAAGCTAGCTTCCTAGGCTTACTTGAGCTATTTCTAACCTGATTCTTTCAAACTCCTGAGCATAAGCCAAATTGGCTCTCTACCTGCAACATCACATCTGGTAGAACCAGGATGGAATGGTGATGAGTTGCATTCCCCTTCCAACCAAAGGGCTCCTTTATACCTTGGAGTTAGCTACCAGCCAACCAGAGGCTCAGGCCAACTGAAACCTGGAAGGATGATGCAATCTTCTGGGTAACTGTCAGTCACTTGCACTGATCCTCTTACAGGTGGAGAATCACAGCTCTAACCAATTTCTGATTAGTCCAATCTTGGAGTGCTAGGTTCTAGCTACCTACCTATCTTGTTTTACGCTGACCAGAATGCACCACAAGGTAACAAGGGCTTTCTCTCACATCCAATTAAACCAGGTTCCTACACAGCTGCTGAAAAGTGACTGCAGGCTTACAATTGGAGTCAAACCGAGGCCCATGATCTTTACCTGTTTATCACTTTGGAATTGCAGCCCTGACCTGGATCAGGTAAAGCATATCCATTCTCTTTCCTTCACTCTACCTGCACTTGCTCCCTATAGATGGAACTGCAGGGCTACCAACTCTCTAAACAAAGCTGTAGAAGTTTCTGGACCTTGCTGTGCACTGGCACAGACTCCAGTTCTTTGACAACTTGAAGGGCATTAGATACAGGTAAGCAACCTGTTCTTCCAACTTATCCCACCCGCTTTAAGTAGCTCTGGTTGTGTCTTTTCCCCTCGCTTAAAGCCTGTTTAAGAGTGAAGGGTCTGTTTATGCTTACACTAACAAAACCTGCTTTCTAACGTGGCTGATTTCCCCAGAGTCCTCTTTGCCTTTCTAGTTAAAACTGAATTGGTTCTGTTGTAAGTCTGTGTACGTGTGAAATAATCGTACAAGGTGAATGAATTCTGTAGGCTATTTCGTGTGATACAAGGTTCAGTATTTTATGATCAGGTGTGGAATGATCCTGCTTCCAGTTAACGTGAGTTCAGGTGTAGATTGAAAAGTATTTTGGAAGGAATTTGGTAGAGTAGCATTGATTTTTGTAATTTGCTACTCTTGACTTCTGTCCCATTTACTGTTTTCACAAAAATCATAAGGAAGTAACACAGGAAGGTATTTTGCCCCAAATTCTTATTGCAGTTCTGGTTTGGGAAGCCAAAAGGTGCTGTGTGTTCCTCGTTTGTGATGGTGTGGTTAAGTAATGTTGGAGCCTTCCTTATAGTCTGCAGTGGGAGAGGGGTATCCCAGAAACTACTTGCACCAAAAGTTTTCATTTGTGATGCAGTTTGTTACCTCTGATTCTTTGAGGCTTAATAATAGTTGGTAAAGGGCACCAGTGATTGGGTTGTTTCACTGTAATTAATACATCAACAGGTTACACTTTTTTGCATAATCTGCTGTATCTGTTCTTTGTCAATGTGTTATGTATATCTTTGATTTTTTAAATTAAGTTATTTTATGTCAGAAGAATATTTAAAACAAAGAGCAAATTAAAGTTGATAGGCTATTTTTGCTCTTTCTCTTTGCTTATTTTGAATGTACTGTAAAAAAAAATGTAAGCCAAGAATCCCAAGCAGGCTTGGTTCAATGTCTAAAATTACTGTATTACAGTGTAATGCTATGTTAGGGCACACAGTCTTGAATAAAACTGTTACAAACAGTCACTGCATGGTGGCCTGTTCATTCTCCCTCTGCAAAAATAGGTTGCCTTGAAACACTGGAAACTTTATCCTATTGTAGGTGTTATGCATCTGTCATCAGTCCCCATGTAGCTCTGCCTCTACAGAGAATTTCTGATTTAATTCAGATATACTTCCTTTAATCTGTGGATTGTTATAGGCTGTTTGAATCTTGATCCTAATCTGGGTAGCTTGATTTAAATGAAGGCAATTTAATTGTGGAGATTTGCCATTTTGAAAAGTGTGTTTTTCCTGAACAAGCATTCATATTGTCTAGTTGCTATAACAGTTATAACATTGTGGTTTGCAGCTACATTAGACCCTTTAGACAACCAAGAAGCATAATCTCAGTTTTTGGCCATGCAATCCATGTGCCTTTTACATTGCAGAATAGAAAACACCTATCTCTTTTGGTTCTCTGTGCTGTACATTTATAAGGATACTAAAAAAGATTGCTTGAAAAGGCTGATACTGTAATCCTATGGACACTAATTGGGAAGTACCATCAAATTGAATTTAATTCAAGTAAACATGCTGTAATGAATATCCAGAGCATTCCAGAAACATATTCGTAGTTATTGAAGAAATTAGTGTTTCTCTATGTCAGGGGTCTCCAAACTTTTTGGCCAGAGGGCTGCATCAAATATCTGGCGTAGTGTGGAGGACTGGGAAAAAAATTTAAATATAAAATTTAAATAAATTAGAGATGGAACTTAGATGAGTGAGTAAATGAATGAATGGGCTCATTCATTCAATCTCTCTGGCTCTCAGAACACCCTCCAGACACAATCAGAGCACAGTTCTGGTCATGTTCAATTGAGTGGGCCAGAAGCTTTCAGGGGACAAGAGGCTGGCCATGGGCCAGAAAGAGACTTGCTGTGGGCTGCGTCTGGCCCCCAGGTCAGGGTTTGGAGACCCCTGCTCTGTGTGATACAAAGTAGATCATCATGGGAACCCATAGTTGCTTGACTATACCTTTTTAATAACTTTTTTCTCCATCTGCCATATACCTGCCAACTGCAGGTGATGCTTCGTGCGTCTGATTAAGAGGAGTGTAGTGCATGAATGCTTATGCTGAAATAAATTTGTAAGGTTTTTTTTTGGATTTGTGATGTTTTCCCAATTTTATTATAATAGCTGTTTAATGTGCGAAAACTGTTTTGAACACATTTTAGTAAAAAGAAGCTATACCGGCTTCCTCTGTATTCAGTTTCACTTATCTGCAATCCACAGATTCTCCCCCATTGCACAAATGTTTGCTGTTGTGTTGTTTTTTAGCCCTCCAACCTGCTTCCTCTTCTTTCTGCTTCCTGTTAGCATTTGCAGGTAGCAGAGAGACAGAGGAGACGGTGGGTCAAAGGTAAAGTCTTTGCATAATGATCAAAGATTTGCATGATGAAGGGGCAATTTTTTGAACTGCTTCTATATGATTCGCTACAATTCACTGTTTCCAATATCCACAGTAGCAGCAAGAACCTACCCTGCAGATATGGGGAGATGCCTGTATAGATGTCTCTAGGAGTGAATAAATAAAGGCCACATTCAAACATTTCAAGTTTATATGAATATGAGATATCATGTTCCCTTATTCACTCTTGCATGAAATGCAGGCTGCCTACTCTTACTCTTGGATTCACTTAGAAGGAAAGTTCAAAGGTGAACAAGGTGTTTCTGACTCAATTTTTGATGCCCTCTTAATGTTTACATCTTTTCAAACTTCACAGCAGCCAGCAGATGACACTCATTAAATTGCACACCATTTAATTTCTTTCTAAAACAGATTGTACCAAAGAGCTGCTTGTTCATTTGAGAAACTCCTTTATAGCCTTCAAAGTATTAATCAGATTAAAAGGGGTAGCTCATATTTTTCTGTTGGCAGGGGAGCTGGGGGTGAAGTGGTAAACTTTGAAGTGCAAGAACTCTTCATGTTCCCACAGCTTATGGATAATAATCAAAGCAGCATCATTAATAAGGGGGGGGGGAACCTTTTATGTTTGGACACTTCCATCTCCAGTTTTCTACTCCTAGTTAGCAGCCCAACCAGGATTTCTCCTTTTTCCATCACAATTCTCTCTCATCACTAATCTTTGCTTAGCCAATTACAGATCAGGTACATATCACATTTGTGTCTTTAAATGTGTCAATTAAAAACAGAATTCAACAGTTTCTCACCCAACAGTTTATATCCTGTCACAGTCCACTATGAAAGCACTAAAGACTCTCTGTAGTGGACATTCCAGTTGTAGCGCTCTTGGAAACCTCCCCAGACCCAGAGAGGCTTTGTAAATCTTCACTTAAGTCAGGGGTGCCCAAACCCTGGCCTGGGGGCCACTTGTGGCCCTTGAGCTCCCAATCTGGCCTGCAGGGAGTCCCCAGTCTCCAGTGAGCCTCTGGCCCTCCAGAGACTTGCTGGAGCCCGTGCTGCCCCGACACAACTGCTCTCAACGTGAGAATGACTGTTCAACTTCTCATATTATCAGCCAAGTGGGTCTTAACAAACAATTGAGGCTGTCCACTTGCATAGAACTGACTGCTGTCCCACAGGACAGATTCGTAGTGTCACCAAAGTCCAGTTACATCCCATATTCCTCCTTATGCCTAGGAAGTTGGTGATTAGAGGGTGATTCTAGCCTTGAAGCCCCTCAAAAATCTGGATGAAAATCTTTTGCTCCACAAAGACATTGATAGCATGAACCAACGATTTACCTAGCCAAATTCTGGCAGAGGTTGTCCATCTTGTTTTTCTAAAACTGATGAGCTGTATTTGGCTGACTAAAAATGTGGACTGTTTCCTTACTAAAAATGAACTTGAAAGCTGTTGTGGTCCACAATGGTGCCATTTTCTACAGTGGCACTTCCTGGGGTCTTTAGCTAGGGCTAACATTATAGCTTGGGCATTAGCAAAGGGTCTATCTGATCAGATTAGTCCCTGAACTTTCAGTACCTTTGTTCAATCAAGAGTAGGTGGGGGGTGGTGGTGCAAGGGCTCCATATAGGACTTTGCATGGGCCTCCAAGTAGCAGCTATTTTGCAAGGGGGAAAGCCTCAGAACTAGACAGTGATCTATTTTGCATGTTGCAAGTAATATGTGAGTCTTAAGAGACATTTTCTCATGGTTAACCCATTTTTGCCCGGCCCACAGATGAACATGTTTGGTCCCTGTTGCGTATATGCAATTTAGGCAGAAATGGCTTAAGGCAATCCTGTCCAACATTGCATATATGCAAGAGGGACCATATTTGTACACCTGTGGTCCGGGCAAAAATGGGTTTTGAGACAGAAGAGAAAATGCTTCTTCCAGGATTGAATTCCCTGCTTGGACTTAAAAAAAAAAAAAAATTCTAGATTATCTGTCTAGGTTGTCAATATGTTCAAATAATTGATCAAAACACTTCAGCCATAGTGAAAATTGGTCAGCACGCGGTGGTGAATTGTGAATGAATGAATGATCACAGGAAGTACATTACAAAACCCAGATGTGGGAATGAGAGAACTTGAGACCCACTACAGGGGACTGCTGAGGCCATGTCAGACTGTGAGCACCTGGCTTGAGAAGCTGGTTACAAACCCTTCTGAACTTGAGAATAGTTTTTAAAAATCTGTTGGATTTTTAGGAGGGAGAAGAGGGAAACATGACTGAGTGAATTCTGAACTTGCTTGTAGGGAGATGGAAATTAGTCCAATAAATGAATTTAAGAGCACTGGGGAGTGAAGGGGGAAAGGAAAGTAAATTAAAAATAAAATTACTTTTGGGGAGAAGGGAAAACAGTTTGAGTCTGATGCATATCCCTGGAATGTACTACTTGAAAACAACGTGTTCTAACATTACCAGATTTTAGGGGTGGGGAAGGTGGCCACAAACTTTGTCCCTTTTGTATGTAAAGATACTTTATTCTTCTAAAACCACAAAAATTGCTCTTTTCTATCTTTCCTTTAAAGCAGTAGTCTTCAACCTTTTTTGTGCCACGGTCCCAATAAATAAAGTATGAGACTGGAGACCCACCATGGATTCTTCCTTCTTCCCAGGACCCACTGCCACTCACCCTGTTCCTCCTGCCTCTTGTGTCTTCACAACAACTGTGTGAGGTAGTAGCCTGAGCAGGGCCAGCCTGAGGATCTGCAGAACAAGACAGCAAGAAGAGGCTGTATGGGATTATATTAAAAACTCTGTTTTGATATTTGAGGGACTGCCTCCTTCCATATAATCCTACCTGCCCTCTCAGGTCATCAGAGGGGGCCCTTCTAACTGTGCTGCCTCCAGTAGAGGTGAGGGGGATGGTGGCAAGAAATAGGGCCTTCTTGGTGATGGCACCCCATTTGTGGAATTCCCTCCCTCTGGAATTTGAGAACAGCTCCCTCTTTGGAGCCCTTTCAGTAGGATCTCAAGACCTTTTTATTTAGGGAAGCTTTTAAGTGCTGACACTGGGGGGGAGGCTAACACTTTTTATGAAACATATTTTAATCTGTGATCCAATTGTGTTTTGTTGTTTTTGTGGTTTTAATTGTTAATGTTTTTAATGCTGTTCTTATTGTATTGAAATATTGCTGTAAAACGCTTTGAGGGCCCTTAAGCATGGTGGAAAGGCAGGGTATAAATCTCTTAAATAAATAAGGCAGTACCAATATTGGATTGGATCCAAGCCCTGTCTTGCACAGGCTTTAAAAGGTTGCCGTGATCCCCCAAAGTAGGGTTTGCAGCCTCGTTGGGACCCTGACCCACAGGTTGAAGAACAGTGCTTTAAATCAGGGGTTTTCAAACATTTTGGCCAGAGGGCCGTATCAAATAACAGGCACAGTGTTGAGGGCTGGAAAAAAAATTTTAAATATAAAATTTATATAAATAAATTAGAGATGGAACTTAGATGAGTGAATAAATGAATGAATGGGCACAGTCATTCAAACTCTGGCCCTTAGAACATGTTCCAGATGCAACCAGAGCACAGTTCCAGTCATGTTCGGCCAAGTGGGCCAGAAGCTTTCAGGGGACAAAAGGCTGGTTGCGGGCTGCATCTGGCCCCCAGGCCGGGGTTTGGCGACCCATGCTTTAAATAAACCATGTGGAAGTGTGCATGGTTTATCTCCCTGCTGTAATAACGTTTTGCTTCTTCTTGCTTGCCACTGACATTTGTTTGATACTAACATAATATTTGCACAAAGAAAATGGTTGATTGGCTCCAAATAAAATATGTGGCAAATAAAAACTTTCAGTTAAAATGCAGCAGTGTCAGACTATTCCACATTGAACTAAGAGGTAGCCTGTCTTCCTAGCAATGCCAGTGGATCCCCAAAGTGATCATGGGCTAGGTATAACCAATTGTAGGTGCTGCTGTTGAGCAGCTTTATGGCAGGTGGATTCGTTAGCCCACTGGATGCACTTTAAGCTCATCCTTGTTAACAGTACAGGGCAGTTGAGTTGCTAGATTTGTCCTCTCAGGGTTCAGTTTCCTCATGAAGCAGGCTTCTTTCTCAGACCATTCATCCATCTATTACTTCCTCTGTCAGTGGCTCCCCAGAACTTCAGACTCAAGGGCTTTCCAGTCTTGACTAGAGGACAGACTGAGCCTGGGGCCTTCTGCATGCAAAAGCATGTGTGCGCACCTCTAAGTATTAATGTGGTGTAGATGCATCTTGCTTCTAGTGCGCATGCATGCAGATGAGCACACACGATCAATAAGGCATTATGTAGTGTGCAGCCTGTTATTTTGCTTGCTAACTGGTAAGGTTTACTTTGAACTGTTGAGAAGTCTCTCTGTGAGGGGGGGAGAGAGTAAATACACTGGGAGTCACATGTGCAAAAATATCCTCTTTGGTAGGATGCTCAAGGATTGCATGGTTCTGTGCAGACTGATAAGTGGGAATGAACTAGCTTTGCTACTGCCTGCTGTTGATGGATGTTGGAGATAAAGGGCCATAATACTTTGCTGTTTCATTTCACTGAACTTCTTCGTCTGCTGCCGAGGCAGTTGAAAGGTGGTGAATGTTAACGTGTGCATTGAAGGGATGCGGAGAATATTCAGAACTTACAGCTACAGCTGCTCAATAGTTGAGCATTTACGAGATTCTCGTAGATTCTACAAAGTAAGTAGTAAAACTGAAAAGCTGGCATCTGCTTTATTCTGCAGGTTCCATAGTTTTTCAGCCAGATTATAGCAATTACTAGGTTCAACAGCTAGGAATTGAAGATGCTAAATACTATCACATTATGGCACCTGTAAACAATAGGCTTCCATGACAGTTGTACAAGGACAAAAGTTTGATACCCATTTTATCTTAGAAGGGTGGAGGACAAGTTGGGCAGGGCAACCTTCCTGAAATTTGGAAACTTTGCTGGATGAAAAATGCAAGATGGCTGCCACCAGACATTCATTTTAACACATTGTCTCATATAGAAGTTGGTGGAAGGTGTGGTTGATGTTGAAGCAGTGGTATTTTGTGTCCAGGAAATCACTGCTGTTAAACAGTGTTTAGCTAGTGAGACCTCTAAAATTGTTTTCTGAGTGGCTATAAGAAGACATACTTCTCGTTAGAATAATTCCTTTTGCAATTGTATCAAGGCCATTCTATAAATCAACTGTTCTAAGACCATTTTATTTAGGATGCATTCCTTTATCCCTTAAAAGGATAACCAGATTATCCCTTTCTGGTTAAGAACCCATCAGTCTTGTGCAGAGTTCATACATGCTTTGTTGGAAATAAATTTTATTATTAACGTGCGTCTCTTGTCTGGTGCTTTAAAATGAGATTCAGTTTACTAGAGTGACGTTATGAACTCTAAGCATTACTGTAGAATGACAGAACTCCCTAAATTGTGATGTTTCTGGGTTTATCCTGTGCTTCTGTGAAATGATGGATGCTTTGTCTGCAGTAAGCAAATGCCTGAAGTCTTAGCATCTGGTTGGGTTTCTTAGGAAGGACTGGTGATAGGTTGTTGAGACTTTTGTTGGCTTGCATCTTGTAAGTATCAATGCCCAGCCACTTCGTCAATCTTATTTCATGTTGTTGCCTGAAAGGAAGAACTGCATTATCTCCCCTATTTTCTTAAAGTGATGAATGGCAATGCTAACCCTTGCACCACACTACATAAACAACTCGTTGCATGTTTTCTAGGTACTCCAAAGCTGTCTTCATGCAATCATTTTTCAAGGTGCAATTCAAAAGCTAAAATGTTGAGACATGGATGCAACAGTTGCCTGTTGCATAAAACCCCCAAATAAATGCTAACAGTCTTGTTGAAGAATTCCAGTTTTGCCTCCCAGAACCAGGGTTGTCTGCAGAGACTAGTGTTGGTATTACCTGTCATGTTTTGTATACACCCTTCTTCAAGGAGTTCAAAACCTGGGATTCTAAGTGGGCTTTCTTGCGTTTTAAATCTTGCTACAGCCCTGTGAGGTAGGTTAGGCTGAGAAATAGTGACGTGAGGGCATCCACTGGTTGCTCAATCTTAATCTGCACTGATGCACTGGGGTCAGGAGGAGGAGGTGGCTGGAAACCTACTCAGAGTAAGCCTACTCCCCTTACCCCATATGAAGCCCCAGCCTGTTCAATGGGGCAACTTGAATCTGTGCTAGCTATTTAGCTGGTGCAAGTCTGAGAAGCCCTGTAGTGCTTCCTCGCCTTAGAGGGAGGATAGGATATGGTGGAGGCCTCCTCTGTGTATCCTGCCTTTTCTCCCAGGCCAGTCTCACCCCTGTTCTGCTCTCCCACATCCAGAAACTACCTCTCCATCTCTATATAAGAACATAAGAACAGCCCCACTGGATCAGGCCATAGGCCCATCTAGTCCAGCTTCCTGTATCTCACAGTGGCCCACCAAATGCCCCAGGGAGCACACCAGATAACAAGAGACCCTCCCTTGCATTGGTATTCTGAAATAGCCTATTTCTAAAATCAGGAGATTGCACATACACATCATGACTTGTAACCCATAATGGATTTTTCCTCCAGAAACTTGTCCAATCCGCTTTTAAAGGCATCCAGGCCAGATGCTGTCACCACATCCTGCAGCAAGGAGTTCCACAGACCAACCACACGCTGAGTAAAGAAATATTTTCTTTTGTCTGTTCTAACTCTCCCAACACTCAATTTTAGTGGATTTCCCCTGGTTCTGGTGTTGTGAGAGTGTAAAGAGCATCTCTCTGTCTACTTTATCCTTCCCATGCATAATTTTGTATGTCTCAATCATACGACTCCTCAGGCGTCTCCTTTCTAGACTGAAGAGGCCCAAACGCCATAGCCTTTCCTCATAAGGAAGGTGCCCCAGCCCAGTAATCATCTTAGTTGCTCTCTTTTGTACCTTTTCCATTTCCACTATATCCTTTTTGAGATGTGGCTACCAGAACTGGACACAATACTCCAGGTGTGGCCTTACCACTGACTTGTACAACGGCGTTCTAATATTAGCCGTTTTGTTCTCAATACCCTTCCTAATGACCCCAAGCAAAGAATTGGGCTTCTTCACTGCCACCGCATATTGGGTTGACACTTTCATCGACCTGTCCACCACCACCCCAAGATCTCTCTCCTGTTCTGTCATAAGAACATAAGAACAGCCCCACTGGATCAGGCCATAGGCCCATCTAGTCCAGCTTCCTGTATCTCACAGCGGCCCACCAAATGCCCCAGGGAGCACACCAGATAACAAGAGACCTCATCCTGGTGCCCTCCCTTGCATCTGGCATTCTGACATAACCCATTTCTAAAATCAGGAGGTTGCGCATACACATCATGGCTTGTACCCCATAATGGATTTTTCCTCCAGAAACTTGACACAGACAGCTCAGAACCCATCAGCCTATATGTGAAGTTTTGATTTTTTGCCCCAATGTGCATGACTTTACACTTACATTGAAACGCATCTGCCATTTTGCTGCCCATTCTGCCAGTCTGGAGAGATCCTTCTGGAGCTATCACAATCACTTCTGGTCTTCACCACTCGGAAATGTTTGGTGTCGTCTGCAAACTTTGCCACCTCACTGCTCACCCCTGTCTCCAGGTCATTTATGAAAAGATTGAAAAGCACTGGTCCCAGGACAGATCCCTTTTCACCTCTCTCCATTGTGAAAATTGCCCATTGACACCCACTCTCTGTTTCCTGGTCTTCAACCAGGTCTCAATCCAGGAGAGGACCTGCCCTCTAATTCCCTGACTGTGGAGTTTTTTCAGTAGCCTTTGGTGAGGGACTGTGTCGAATGCCATCTGAAAGTCCAGATATATAATGTCCATGGGTTCTCCCGCATCCACAGGCCATTTCAAAGAATTCTTAAAGGTTCATGAGGCAAGACTTGCCCTTACAGCAGCCATGCTGATTCTCCCTCAGCAAGGCTTGTTTGTCTATGTGTTTTGAGATTCTATCTTTGATGAGGCATTCCACCATCTTACCTGGTATAGATGTTAGGCTGACCGGCCTATAGTTTCCCGGGTCCCCCCTCTTTCCCTTTTTAAAAATCGGTGTGACATTCGCTATCCTCCAATCCTCTGGCACTGTGGCCGTTTTGAGGGACAAGTTGCATATTTTAGTCAAGAGATCAGCAACTTCATTCTTCAATTCCTTAACTCTTGGGTGGATGCCATCAGGGCCATCAGGTGACTTATTGATCTTTAATTTATCAATGAGGTCTGAAACTTCTTTTAACCTCTATCTGACTTAATTTCTTAATCAGGAGGGGCTGTTCGGGCAGCGGTATCTGCCCGAGGTCTTCTGCAGTGAAGACAGATGCAAAGAACTTTGGAGAGATTGGACTCTTTTTACCTTCCCTTTCAACCTCCTTCTAACCAGCCTCCTCATTTGAGGGAATCCGCTCGTCGGAAACCAAGGGTTTTTGTGAGAGATTTGCCTGGTATTCTTCCCCGATGTGGATGTCGAAACGGATCGCAGCATGATCACTGTTCCCCAATGGCTCAGTAACATTTACCTCTCTAACCAGGTCCTGAGTACCGCACAATATTAAATCCAGAGTCACCTGTCCTCTGGTGGGCTCCATGACTAGCTGCTCTAAGGCACAGTCATTTAGGATGTCAAGAAATCTGGTCTCCTTTTCGTGACCAGAACACAAATTGACCCAGTCGATGTGAGGATAATTGAAGTCCCCCATGATTACAACCCTGTCCCTCCTTGTCACCTCCCTGATCTGTTTCTTCATTCCAAGGTCCCCTTCCGGTTTCTGGTCTGGAGGATAATAGTACGTCCCCAGTATTACATCGCTCCTCAGGCCTGGTAATTTAACCCACAGAGATTCTATGGTGGAGTCGGACCCACCTTCACTCTACTTTGCTGGATTCTATCCCTTCTTTAATGTAAATGGCCACCCCACCTCCAACACACCCCTCCCTGTTCCATCCTTCTGCTGCTCAGCACAACACTCACCTCCACTGGCAGCAGCAAGTTGGGATAAGCATCTGTGGGGCAGTGCAGGCCTTTTTACCAGACCCTCTTACACACAAGTTCTCAAAAGTGCTTTATGGAACTTTTACAATAGCTAGTGAAGAAGAGTGCGCTGTCTGTTTCATAACTCAACAAGGATTTTATTTCAGCTCTTCCTGGTCTAAGTCCAATCCTATATATCCTATCCTATATCCCATATACTTCACAGTTGTAAAGCTAAGGTGTACTGCAAAATCAACTACTATGTTACGTGAAAATCCCCCCTTTTTCCTTTTAGCTGTGATTTTCTCTCTATATCTGGTTATGGACTATATTATGTTATGGACTATAATATCATGCAAGCTAAACCGTTTTCCCAGCATACAGGCCACATTTCCAGGACTTTGGTCAAGCCACAAGCTCATTGTTACACAAACCCCCCCCCCTCCCCATAGTCGAACCTTATGGGAGGAATTCTTGTGTCTTAATCCAATCACTGTTTAAGCATCTCCTACAGTACTGTATGCAAACTTGAACTGCCTTCCATGATTTTGGTGTTGAAACTCTGTTTCTGATTCATTGTATTGTACCTGCATCCTGTATTTTTTCCACAGTCTTTAAGTTCTCCTTTCTAGGAAGCCAGCCATCAACCCCTGATTGAATTTTGCTGATAACTGATACCTACATCCTGATCCCCATTCAAACTTATACATATGAAAGCAGTACTCCAGGCACCCAGCAACCAGCTGGGCACCCAGCAATCAAGCTACCTTCCAGCTCAGCACATAGGCACTATCTCCCAACCCTTATAAGAGAGGTCTTCCTCTCCTCCTCCCTCTCCAAGGCCCAACACATTTGTGCTGTGTCAGAGGGTCCTCCCACAGGACTCTTCCCCCCCCCCCAACTGCTCTACAGGACAGGTAACTATCGTGCACCAAGAAACTTTCCCTACAACCCCCTTCTTTTCCTCGGATGCACCCAATACTCTTCACATGCAACCACCATGAAAGCTAGGTGCACTGTATTCAATCATTAGAACAAGAAGCTTACCCTTATTTCTCCATGTGCATTATTTTACCATTGTTCTTTTGTAATAAAACCATAATCTTTTATTGAAAGTTCTTTCAGTCTCCTTTTTAAGCAAAAAGGGAATTTCTCTGCATTACGCTGTCTTGTTAACCAGCCTGAGATCCTAATGTTCCGATAAGGGCAGTGTAACAATTCCCCTAAACAAAACAGCCCTTTTGGTAACACTATGCTTCAAAGAGAGTACCAGGTGAATGTTACATTTAAAATACTTTTAATGGCCAAATGAGCTAGAAATTAGATAGGAAAAGGGGACTCTTAAAACATTCTGACAGGTGATATTCTGTTGGGAAATGCCTTTGATTTTCTGAGAGATTTTAGTTGCTTCTAAGAAACTGAAGATAAAAAAACCTGCAGGTTTTAACTGATATGAGGTTTCCAATACCAGATTTCTGATAACAAAGGAGAAAGCTATGAGACTATGTACATATTTGTATCTACATTATCAGCTTTGGGAAATGGGAGCTCTTTTATTAACCACTATTAGGACTATGAACTGCAGCTTCCTGGTAACTTATGAACAAAAATATACCCTATATTACTTAAAATGCCAACCGTTTTTCAGCGAACATTCTCACTGTATGCACTCGGTGACTGAGCATAAGCGAAAAATCCCTCCTTTAGCTCTAGTCTCTTTCTGTATGCCTTTGTGCAATGAGAAAGTGTATTCAGAGTGACTGAGTGCACCAAACCATCACTTGACATTAGGATCAGCAGCAAATATCAGAGGTACAAGCTGTGTGTGTGTGTGTGTGTGTGTGTGTGTGTGTGTGTGTGGTAGAGATAGCACAAACATGGGAGGTTATAGATTGATTGGTAAGTAGCACAATGTATCGATGCGGGGGGAGCACATTGTCAGCTCCTATATAGATTATTGTTTTGAGCGAATTACTAGTGTAAGAATGGTACTCTGTACAGCTTGTATGAAGTACTTTATTTCTGATGAAAATCAGCCCTGCATTGCAAAGAAAGCTTTAGAACTTGATTACAGAGAACTGTTTAATTTCCAGAGCTTTAATTTCCCAGCATGATCTTTAAAGCTCCAGCACACATTTCATTCTAATGGCCTGATCCCATCCCTGGCCAGCACCAATCTCCCAGGCTTGTGAGACATGCCTGGGAGACAGCTGTCGCAAATGTGCTGTAAGGCACATTGTGGCAGTCAGAAGGATGAAGGCACCAGCAGGGAGGCCAGTGCAGGCACTGGGCCTCTGCTGGTCAGAGGACTGCCAGGAGCCATCAGTGGTAAGTTTCTCAGCAAGCAGCGGGGAGAGGCTGGAAGGAAGATGGTGTAGGGGTGAAACTGGGTGGGAGGCGGGCAGTTCAGGCCTGGGAAGAGGGCGGGGACAGCGAAGGAGGCTACTGCCACATCCTATCACCCCTCCCCTGCCTAAAATCCCTACTTGGGTCTACTTGGATCTGTGCAAGTGATTGAGCTGGTCCAGTTTCAAGTAGACCCATAGTAGCTACTGAGGCTCAATATGGTTCTTACCCCATTTTGAGCCCCAGCAGCTGCTAGGGGCCTACCTGGAAACATCACCTGCCTGGGCCATAAGACAATACAGAGGGACTAGACAAAACCCACTACAGCTCTTACGTCCAAATGGGTTAGCAAGGGTGCCTTATTCTAGGGCACTCTAGCAGCTCAAACAGAAACCAACACTGCTTGCCTCTGCTGGCAACCAGATCTGCTGCTGTACTTCATCCTGCCCCGTGGGGCCAAAGACCTCTTCAGCAACCTGGGCAATGTGCCCAACTGCGTCAACCAGCTTTGTGTGACAGCTGTTGCCATACCAGGGCTAGCACAGGCTGATCGGCTGTCAGTTGGATGCACCAAACGCTGGTTTGGGAGTTAGCACCCCTGCATGACTTGCACCCAGAGCAACACGTGACTGACTGGCATGTGCGAACCCGGGATTGGTGGTGGACTTCGGCCAAGCCAGTCCTTGCAGTTGCAGAGGCATCACCCAGGTTGCTGACAGGGCCTTTGATGTGGCAGGTATTTGGCATGGTGGGACAAGGTGGGGTGGGATGAAGCGCAGCAGGTCTGGCTACTACCAGAGGCAAGCAGCATTAGTTCCCATCCCCTGTCAACAGCAAAGGGTGTCCAGGCCAAGCCACACACAGCTGGGACCCCACTGGAGGCTTTGCCCAGGTCACCGACAGGGGCATTGGCTCTGCTGTGTGTGCCACTTGGAAAGTGTCCATCTGCCACTAGTGGCACTCATGCTGTGGGTTGGCCAGCTCTGGCCTAATTAGTCATAGCTATCTTGTATGTTACACTTGCTCATAGAAAATCAATCAAGGAGCTTATAGTTCCAGCTTTCAGAGGAGCCATTTACTCCTTGGAAGCTGAGCATTTCTCAATAGCTTGTGCAAAAACCTGAGAAACATATCAAACTGCACTTTGTATTCTCTGTGTACCTGCATATGTATTAAACACTGCATAATTAATCACAAGCAGATTTAAAACTCCCCTTTCTTGGAGAAGTTCAGGGTGTTTTCTCCTTAAAATAAACATTGAAGGCTGCCTGAATAAGGGATGAGCTTCTGTTCTGCAACACAAGTGATGCCTCCTGCAGCTCCATTTTAATTCATCTTGGTATCTGATCTCCGCAGTTGGCAAAGTAAATAATGAGACCTTTGGAGGTCTGATTAAGCCTGCAGTTTCCTTTTCAAATGGCAGGTGATCAATACCATTACCAAATCCATTAGGAAGTTCTCTTAGCATTTTGGCTGTGTTCCATTTATGGATCCACAATCAAATTTCTTTAGCTTGTTCATTAAGTTAGACATTTAGTTGCACCTTGCATTTTGGCGTGAGAGAGGACCATGTTATGTGGTTCTACCTCCCCCTTTTCCCTTAGTTGTCTTGGCAAAAGTACTCGAAAGACACACTGGTCAACCCCTTTGGCCTCGACTCTTGAGTTGCATTGCCTTCATTCTTTTGGCTTTAATCAAGCAGAAGTCCATAGCTAAAAACTGATGTCATCTTGGAGGGAAATGAGATGGGCTGGGGCCATTCATCAGTAGACACTCTCCTGGAACTTATTGTGTAGAAAACCCATCCTCAGCCATATCTGGAAATGAAGAATTACGAAAGAGTAAACGTGGTGATCCATGACTTCATATAGAGAATGGGGCAGTGAAGGACCACCTTTTCATCATATACTTTGCCCTCTTAGTGCATGCGCAGACATGCATGCTTGGTGCTGATCCCTACTTTGTTACTACTTGTGAAAGGGACTCGTGTGGCACACACAGCTGTCAGTGTGCTTGGGCAGAGTTTGGGTTCAAAGCCAGAGATGTCATGGAAATATAAAATATTCCTTAAAACAGTTATCAAATAAGAATTCTGATGTGATTTTGGAAGTATTTGAGAACGGAGCCTGTAATCTGAGAGTTTCTTTCTAGAGGACTTGTTCAGTTACTCTTGGCAGCACTCCTCCTTGTGCACTCTGCCCTCATTCACACTGAGTGGTGGCCATTCAGTGTTAAGGCCACAGTGTTGGGCTCTGTTGTTCTGTATGCACTAGGCTGCTTCACAGAGCAATATCAACAGCATAGGAAATTAGAGCAAAAGCAACTCTTCTGAATTAGAAAAAGGTCAGGACCTTATAAAAGTGGAGAACTAGAGGTGTGATGGTCTGCATTTGCTTGTCAGTGTGTACATGTGTGAAAAAGAGATTGGCCGCAGGGGCTCTGATCCTCACTGAGACTGCAGTTTTGGGGGAGTTAACCCTTTTGCCCAGTGCCATGGCCCTGTTAAAAAGAATCCCAGCTGCTATTACCTGAGAGGGAAGCTTCCAACAACCATGAGAGAAGCCCTTTCTCCACAAAGGTTGGGGTGGGAATCAGTTTCCTTCATCAAATAGGAACGTGCTCCCTGACCCTCCATGTATTATAGACGTGGAAATGCTTAGCTGATCAGAGGCATGAGAACAGCAGTGTCACTAGGAGGTGTGAGGGGTGCAGGCCATAATGGAAAACACCCGTGGGGGTGACACCACTAAGGGCTAAAATTTTGGAAAACTTCTGGAGAATTAGTATTTTTGAATAATGCCATCATATTATATATATATCACTGGAAAAGTAATTTCATGCAGTATGTAATGGAATATACTGTGATAAATTATCTGTATTCTATAAAATGTTATAGCCAATTAACCAGACAAAGAAAACACAACTGCCTTTATGTAACAAAAAGTGGATTTTCCTAACTGAAAACTGACCAATGAGACTGAACTGAGAGCCAATACAGCATGAAGCCAGTAAGGTGTTAGTATGAGTCAGCTCTTATTTCCATGTATCAGCACTAATACTAGAACTCTTCTTCAGTTGTGTGAGTGTTATCAAGTTGGCCACTGGTTTTTTGTTGGTTACTGATTTGTTGGGTTACCTGCACTGTTATATAATAAAATAAAGTTAATGGGGGTTACACCAACCCTAGTGATGCCCCCACATTTGGGTTGTGCATATGATGTTGTGATTTATTCTGTATGGTCTAGTTATGGAGGAGGTCCATCATGGGGGTCGTGCAACAAGCTCTCGCACTGGTTGACTGCAAACCATAGTGACGCCTCTGGCTCTGCTCACACTCCACCTTGAACTTCAAATCAGCCCCGCATCCCCCACAGTGCATTGGGTTTTGCTGCATCTGAGGCAGCAAAATCTTGCTGAAGACAGTGGTGGGAGGCTAAATAAAAATTCCCCCTGTCATCTATGGAGACTGGCTAGACCAGCGATTTTCAACCAGTGTGCTGTGGCACATTGGTGTGCCGTGAATGGTCCGCAGGTGTGCTGTGAGGGAGTTTGGAGGAGGATCATTTATTAGTAGGGTCGTTGGGGTGTGTGAGCACCCCACCGGCAGTGTGGGGTGTCCAAAAACTGATGGTATTTGATAATTTTAGTGCCTTGTCGGTGTGCCATGAGATGAAAAGGGATGAAAATCACTGGGCTGCTTAGACCATTATGGTTCCGATCTCTATAAGCAATGCAGGTATCCAAGATTAGCTTACATATTTCTTTTGTAATAGCTTGGAACTGAACATCCATGATCCCTGAGCCCCCCTGCTCACACTTCAGCTTACACTCAGTAGCAAAAACCCCCCTATGCAACAGTGACTTCTCAAAGTGTGGAGGGAAGCACTTAAGCATTTTCTGTTAGCTACAAAATGGGGTACTGCTACTGTTGGATATTTTTGCAGCAATGTTCTGAAGTGTAATCAAGTATTGTTAGTGGTGTGAAGAGTCTCATCTGAAAGGAACAAAGCACCTTTATTAAAGATGGAAAACAGATTGGTGTGCTTGTCTGGCATGGTCGCCCGGTCTCTGATGTCACTGCAATTAGTGGATCTGAAAGCTCCATCTGTGTTTCACTTGCTGTCGCCACTTCAGAATTATGTTGCATTGTACAGTGCTTTTGTTCCCTGCCTCCTTGGCTCCTGCGCACTCCCAATGAATTATTCAGCACTGGAGACTTGAGCAACAATCATCGCTTGAATGCCACAGCTCCTTCCAAAGTGTTTTCCAAAGCAGTGACAGCAGGATTGGAAAGCAATGCACCCCGCCTTTGCTTGTTGTCATTGCAATATGCAGAGCTGTGTTGGTTTGCCTTTTTCTTGGCAGTGTGTCTAAGGACGCATATTTCTAGGCACAGTGGAGCCGCCGACATAGCAGGAAGGGATGGCATCATTTTGGCAGTAGGGTGGGGAAACCTACTGCCTGATTCTGTCTTCTGCGTTCTTCAAGAACTGATGCTCGGAAAAACAAAAACCCCTTAAATGTGAAAAAGTTGCCTTTTCAGCTTTAGTCAATCTGACCTGGAACTAGGAGAGGGATGAGCAGCCCATGACTCTGTTCTGACGACTGAAAGAGCATGTTGAATGATATGTGGAGAAGGGGGAGTTTAGACATACTTGGAGGTTTGAATTTTTTAAGACTTGGGAAGCAGAGAGGGACCTGACCAAAGTTGCTTTTCCTTTTGTAGCACTGAGTGTAATCGCTTCATGCTCCTCCCTGTCTTAGAAATAAGGTTTGCTGCAACACTGAGAAGGAATCAGTGGCATAGCTAGAGGGGGTGCAAAACACTAGGTTTTGCAGGGAGCCTCACTGTGGTGTGCAAGTGGCCCCTCCCTCTTTCCTTTAGAGTCATTTTGGTCGGTGAGAGCACAATGGCGGCAACGCCTCCGTTTTGCTCTTGTGGCTCAGAACGGCTCCAAGGGAGAGGGGCTGCTTGCACGCTGTGGTGAGGCTCCAGTGCTTTGCACCCCCTCTAGTTACACCACTGCAGGGAACCTTTTTATCTTCAAGTGTTACTGAGAATATTTCACCCAATATGGCTTTTTTCCACAATGAAATTGGATCTGGTTGAATGTTCCTTGATGTGTAGCAAACAGCCTAGCAGCTCTTCTTTCAGGGACTGGACTTGACAACTTGACCTGAAGCTCTCTGTTCAAGAACCTTGAGCTGGTTGCATGGTGGTGTCCATGCTAGATGCTTCCATCCAATTTCTCAGCATTTCTGTCCAGTCTCTGTAGTGCACTTGAACTAAACACAACCACTGAACCAAAGGCAGTGTCTACTGGTAAAGCTGTCATATTAAATTCTGCAAAATCAGAAACTCTGGAGACATTTCTTCAAGATTGTACCATTTTAGTCCCAACTGATTAATCTGGAGTAACTGACACTCCCTGTTCTTGGAGTTGCCATCTGCCACAAAGATTTAAGGTTCCATTCAGCCCATAAGAATGCAGTAATCCACTCTGTCACCCCTTTAGCTGTGCTGGCTATGGATACCCCAAAAGGGTTCAGAGTTTTCCTTTGCATTTTTTAAGACTACTGCAGGACTCTTTGCATTTTCCTTGGGTATTCAACTGGCACAGAAAGAAAGCTCCAGAAATGTCATAGAATCATCATTGAAAGGGACCTACACGATCATCTAGTCCAGGAACATCAAACGCGTTTCATACAGAGGTCCCAAGTTAGCATTCATGGTGCCTGCTGAAGGCTGCGACATCATTAAGCAAGATGATGGCCCCAAATAAGCACTTTGTTCTCACATAAAAACGCATTAACTGCAAATAACAGAAAAGAAAATGTGCAAATCTTGTCCATATTTTGAAGATATGAGAGCCCAGTTATCGAGCTGGGAGAGTCCAAGTCTCACGCAGGCCGGATAAGTAGCTTCTGGGATCACTTTTGGACCACAGGCCTTACTGTTTGACACATCTGATCTAGTCCTACCTCATGAATGAGGCAAGCTGATTTACGCTGTGTGCACTTGTACATCTCTCAAATACTAATTGGATTTGTGGGACTGAGAGAGGAGAATGCTCATTGAGGGGCTAAAGCCACTAGCCATAGATATTGACTGAGATTTCCTGCTCCCAAATCATGTTGCTGTTGCTATGGGTTTGCCCTGAATATGATTTGAGTGTTTAATAAGAACTCCCTGTATTGATTTAAAATGTGCTCTGGTACCACTTGATACTGCAAGGAACACAGGCCCTGTGGTGGTAGTGGGGAGTATGAGTTAGCATTGAACAAACCACAGCTCAGGCAGAGTTGATTGAGTTAGCAGTATTTATCCACTGTCATTCCATCCTTGGGGATTAGTCAGCTATCTCCCTTAGGATTCTCTTCCTAAAATTGTTTTAAAGAGAGAACGACAGGATTTCATCAGCCCTGTGGAATCTCATTGCTTTGAGATTCAGACAAGGCATTTTTAGCTGAAACTTGCTTTTCTTTAAAATCCATTTTTAAAAAAACCCTTAAAGCAAATGTCTTGTTTAAAACATACAATTGGCCAAAAACGAAAGCAAATACTGCTCATCTTTGCAGGCCAATTAAGTGTGTCTTCTAATTATATTCCCAGGATGGGTGCTCTGGCAGAATGGTAATTTCTCCCCCTGTTCTCAGTTGAATCATATCTGCTGATGTTAGCACAGAAACACAATCTGCAATTACAATGGAAGCCTGTTTATTCACTTCCTGCTTATCCAGAACATCAACTGTTGGGGAAAAGGAGAAATGAAATTGGCAAGTTGAAATGGAATCACTGCCTAGAAGGGGCAAATTTGGTGTCAATGGCTTTACAGGTCATATGGGATTGTAACCAAACCTAACTAGCAGTTTGCTCCAGATTATGTGCAAAGAACATCTGCTTTTACAACTTGTATTAATTAGTTAACTTGGCAAAGTTCTCATGTTTGTTTGGCATACTTTGAATTATTTTTATGCAAGGCACAGTGAAAAATCATCATTTTCAAATCTATGGCATTCCCTCCAGCCCTGGGGGACCCAAACTGGATCAGGGCTGTAGCACTGGCCAGGGAGGTTATCATTTTTCTCTTAGGCTATTTTCCTGATTTAGCTTACTCTCCCTAAACTGTTATGTCTGCCCCTTAGACATGGGGAGGAAGGTAGATATCTATGTTATACCTGCTTCCCCCCTCTCTCATCACTAATCACTGCTTCTGATTTAAATTGGGGAAATGGTGCTTGGGAGTAGGGTTAAGCCCTTCTTCACTGTTGC
This sequence comes from Tiliqua scincoides, assembly GCF_035046505.1. Lineage (NCBI taxonomy): Eukaryota > Metazoa > Chordata > Lepidosauria > Squamata > Scincidae > Tiliqua > Tiliqua scincoides. The sequence goes on from NC_089821.1 coordinate 19,117,083, forward strand.
AGCCCTGTTCCAGACTCCCCTGAACATAAGAACAGCCCCACTGGATCAGGCCATAGGCCCATCTAGTCCAGTTTCCTGTATCTCACAGCGGCCCACCAAATGCCCCAGGGAGCACACCAGATAACAAGAGAGATAACAGCCCTGCCCTATGGCTGCTTTTAAATAACTCTGCCGCCTGTTCCTTTAAGCTGTGATTATGGATCAATCCACCTCTACTTTGACCCCAAGTCATTATACAGTACCACTCAACAGAGGTGTGATTCAGGGTACTTACTGTGCACCCATGCTCTTAAGGTGTGTTGCATTTCCCACAGCTGCAGGGCAAATCTGCCTTGACTAGAATGGCCACTTGATTTAAAATGATTCTCACCTGCTTTCCATCCTGCATGAACATTATGCACACAAAGAGCATAAAAGAGGCTCCAAGGTGCCCTTAAATGGACTGCTACTGGCACACTAATCCCTTTGCAGAAGAGGTTATCTGACTTCACTGTGCTTTTATGTCTGGAAGGGCTGACTTATATTGACACACATCTCTCCAAGCAACCAAATTTGAGGAAGAGTTTCCAGAGAGCACAGCTGCTCCTGAGTCTCTAAGGGTTTGGTGAGGCCAACAAAGACCAAGAGCTTCTTTTGCTCACCCTTCCTGGAGCTGAGGAGTTGTGAAAATGCCCTAGATAAAATGCTCCTGTTTTGCTCACAGAACATCAGCTGTTACCCTGCAAAACACACTCTGCACAGTTTGGCAGTTTTAAGGGAAAGCCTTTACAAACCCTTGCTCATCAAAGCAGTTTCTGGATTATAACACAAGAGGAAAAAGCAAAGGCTATTTTGATAGTATTGCATTCTACTGCAAAATGGAGAAATACTGCTACATGTGATCTCTTTTTCTACAAGGTTCCCTGAACAAGCTGACTCCTATAATTTGCTCAGTAAGCTGACGCTCCCTGCATTTGTTCCAAGCTGTCTCAGGCTGTCAAACCGTAGAAAGAAATGAAAATGGCTGACCAGTCAGTTACAGTTGCGAGCCATTGTTGCTTGAAAGGGATGGGGCGGCCGGCAGCAGGGTGGGGGAACTGGCTACTTTCCACTGCAAATCCCCCAGCTGCCTTGGCTAAGCAAAATCGGAAAAAGAGATTTGTCCATATGCTTCCTTCTGGATAAGCGGAACATTAAAAGTTTCATCAGCAATTACAATGCATTTAAACTGCATGCTTAATGCTGGCATTGGGGGGGGGGAATGTATGGATTTATTTATAAGGAAGAAAACTAACATATGGATCTGAGTAAAACTGAACCAAAGTCATTCCCTGGAGGGGGTCACACCTGAAACACAACAACTCATTTCTGTATATTGATATAACTCTGACCGAAAAGAGAGAGTGACCTGATTTCAACCATGGATGTTGTTGGCCTCTTTAAATGTTTGAATCTGTGTGTATACTAACCTTCCTCTGTACTGTTGCAACTGTGATTGCTTCAGTGCAGCAAAAAGTGAAAAGGGGACCCTCCTGGGCAAATACCAATAACTATGCTCTCTGTGACACTTCCTTGGTTGGATTCTGCTGCAGCTCAAAGTCAATGTACATCAAAGCAGAGCATACTATAGGCTATCTCCCCTCTGCACCCACCCCCTGCTAAGCCAAAACACAGATTTGCGTTTATACAGAAAGACACCCACAGAGGTGGACTGAGCTACTCATTTAGTATTTGAGTCTCCCCAGAGTACCTTTAAAAAAAGCTCAAGTTCCTTGTAATCTTCAGATGAGTAAAACAGGTAACACATACAACAGATATTCACGGCCTGAGTCTTGAGGCCAGTCTTCATGTTCTCTCAGTCTTTTCCAGAGTCCTGCCATCAAAAAACATGCTGCCCCATTTGTGTGGTTCTTGGGCATCTTGAAATGGAAAATAATAGCATTTTCCTTATTTTTGCTTTGTCCTCATGGTCCTCAGCCTCCTTTGCACACATTGTTTAATTCCATTGGTTATGGTGACCTATGTGATTTCATCTATGATGTCCCAGCTCTATATCTGAGCTGGCAATAAAGTCACAGGTGCTTATGAACACTTATGGGGCCAGGCTCATCCCAAGCTTGAAGTGGTGCTCAAGTTCTGACTCCCCTTCGCTATCTCTTAAACTGGTCCAGTGGAATGATTCCCTGGATCGTCCCTGCTCAGCCCATTGAGAAGCTGTACAGGGGGAACGGAGGTGACAGCAGTGGCAGGAGACCTCTTCCTGATCAGGGAACTCTACCTCCATAGTGGCTATATCCTCGTCCAGCTGAGCAGCCATTATCTTTGGCAGTTGTACTGGAGGCTGGCTGGCCACCTCTTGTCCCCTCTTCCTTGTTTCTAATCAGGTTGCAACTCTGACAGAAGTTATTCTTGGAAAATCTTTTCCTTTTCTGAAAGTGGGAGTTAGACCACTTCTTGTGCACTTTCAAAAATAAAATAAAATAAAATAAAACCTTCTGGTTTTGGAAGAGAGTGGGGATTGTCATAATTTTTTTGTCTTGGTTCTCTATTTCAAAACACAGAGGGTCAGAAGGAGGAGGAAGTGGTGTGTGGGGGCAAATGGGGAATATGGGCTGGCTGCAGAGGTGGCTGATTGGGTGAGGGGTACTGATTCACCTCACTCATTGGTGGGCCAACCCTGAATGTGGGTCAACAAAGCCAAAAACATTGAATGGCATTGTGGGTGAATAAGACCAAGGATTGCATGGGCCAAAATTAAGACAACTGGAGGTGAGAACAGTGGGAGCCCCAGTGGGGCTGTTCTTATGTTCTTATAAGAATCAGCAGCAGCCCAGGCAAAAGGGTGTTCAACAGCAGTGAAACTTCCCAAACAATTGGGAAAGTGGGTCAGTTTTTTGACAGTCTTTTAGAAAATGTTGCTTTAGCAGCAAGCATCAGAGTGAAACCATATCCACGCAGCCATAGAACACTCTATGCAGAAGACTCACAATACATCCGCAATCCAAGGTTCTCACTCGTTTCAGCTGACAATGGGTAAAATTAGATGTGTCATGTATATGGAGACAAATGATCCAAAATTGCAATGCAGAATAATTCATTTTTCCAAGGCCAAAATGGAGGTGATGTTATCTTCTCAGTTCCTTTTGATCTTATTGAATGGCCTCCCCCTTTCTTCCCCCAAGCCACTGCTGCACAGTTGGTTTGGACAATTAAGGCACCCCTGGAATGTCTAGAGCCAATTTCCTAATGTTTAAAGAAATGGGAGGATATTCATTATTGCATGGGACATGTTCCTGTGCACCTCATGAATTCTGTTCCTCTGTGCCTTCAATGAGACAATGGTGTGTGTGTGTGTGTGTGAGAGAGAGAGAGAGCGCGAGCATGCGTGTGCATGTACAGGTGGAGCCTATTTATCCACGTTAGTTTTGTTCCGTGACTTGGCGTGATTAACAAAAAACACATTGTGCTAAATTCCATAGAGTTACGCAAATACACCGCAGTGTGACACTTCTGGATGGAAGGAAACTAAGGCAGCTGTTATCAATCCCCTCCACTCTGTACTCATTGCCAGCTGTCCTGCTGAGCTTTTAAGAGTCCAGCCCTATGTGTTTCTACTCAGAAGTAAGCCCCATTGTAGTCAATGGGGCTTACTCCCAGGAAAGTGTGGAGAGGATTGTAGGCTAAATCACATGCTTTGCTTGCTGGGAAGGCTTGCTTGTGTCCCTGATAGCCTGCACCATCTCAGTGGGTGGGGTTGCTTGCGTTGGTGACTGCCTGCACCATGGGGGGGGGGAATTCAGCAAACGCTGCCTGGATTTTTTAAAGCAATCCCCTCTATTGCTACCACACCTGCCGCTGTGTGTGTGTGAGTGAGACAGAGAGAGAGAGCAAGAGGGAGAGAGTGAGCTCCACCTTGCTGTACATGTTCTGGCTACAGAGGTTTTCCACCCCCCTTCCCCTCTTCAGCCTCTTTGCTGGCTCAGGGGCTCCAAGAGTGTTACTGTTCCTTGGCAAGGGGAACCTCTTCCAGGGCTCCAGGGCTATTTCCCTGCCTGGCCCAGGCGGAGCCTTTTTGCAGTGTTTTTGGCTGCCTGGAAATGGATGGAGATGCCAGCGCAGGGCAAAGGAGGCAAAGGTGTGTGAGACTTTCAGTACCCCCACCCAAATCCCCAGATAAAAAATCCATGGATAAATAGGCTGCACCTGTATATGCGCTTTTTTAAAAAGCTGTGTCTGCCTCTGGGTATGCTTGTGTATATTCTCAAGTAACCACCCACACATATACAACAGAGGCCACGTGACAAAAATGTCTGCCTGCCCAGTAGCACACTTGAAGTGAGTGATATCATTAAATCTGCAGGTGTTCTTTCATTTCCACCTACAGTAAATATTAATAGAAAAAAAGCACCCAGCACTACTCTTCCATTTCAAGTGGAGAACGTTCCTGTGGTTCTTCTCTGCTCTTTTGAAACCTTGTTGGGTCCGGAGTCTTTGTTCAACCGGACATCCTCCTGAGCAAGTGAATGAAGGCAAGGCAAAAAATGTCAAGATGTCACTTAGAAATGTTTCTATTTTAATTCCAAGTGATAAGCATTGGAAATCGCTGTGTAGCTTAGGTTGGTTTTTGTTTTTCTTATAGGGGAAAGCAGAGCCGTTCTGGGCGTATTTGCATATGACACTAAGGTTACACTTGTCAAGGCCCATTCTGGAATGTGGTGCTTTTTTCTGCAGTGGCCATTTTCCATCTCATTCATACTGCAATAATGCATGTGGCTGCCTGATCGAAATGCCAGTATGTGGGGGTTGACCCCAGTGCCAGGCTACACGAAACAGCTGTCCAAGAGCTGTGGTAATTTTTCTCAGGCCACTACGCACCCTCTTTGGTGAATATGTGTCAGGGGGAAGAGGATGACAATAGAGTGGTGATAAAGGACCACTAGCAGACTCTTATTTCATTTTCTGATGTTTTAAGAACTCCACAGGCAAATATGACTAGATTTTTGTGCAGTGAATATTTTATATGAAGGCAGCGGATTATACATGCTGATAGTCCCATGGCAGGGAAAGTCACAGAAAACTGGAAGGGGTTCCGGTGTGATAAAAATAATGTGGGGGAACATTTACCCCACAAGGATGCAAACAGACCTGATAAAATTATCTCATAAGAACCCTTACATCAACAATTAATGACAGCCTGAAGGCCCAGTCCTATCCAACTTTTCAGCACCGGTGCAGCCGCAATGCAGCCTCAAAGTAAGGGAACAACTGTTCCCATAACTTGAGGATGCCTCTGTGATTGCCTCCCTACCACAGGATGCAGCGCACATCCCATTGGCATGGTCGCAACGGCACTGGAAAATTGGATAGGATTGGGCCCTCAGACATCTACTGTAATCAAAGAGATGATACCTTGTAAATATGGAAATGGTATGAATGGTGAAGGTCACTCTTTTCTACACAAAGAAGGTGGACACTGGGCTGGCCCTAGACCAAGATAGGCCAGCATATAAACCCCAGAAGACTGGGGTCTTTGAATTTTTTTAGTTGGGATCCAGCAATTTTACTTTGAAACAACTTTCACTGCAATCAGAACATCTTAACGTAATTTAGGAAGGTGATTCATTTGGAGATGCAGTCATATCTAGAGAAATGGACATAACATAATGGGGATATTATCTGTTAGAAACAAATATCACATTTGATGTTTTGCACCTGAGTTTCATGGTGTGGAATGCATTGAGGTGTAATTCAGTAATTTTTTAAAATGAGAAGTTTAAATGGGATCAAGTGATTTGAAAGTCACAGTCCGGAGTCTGGAAACCTTGCCCTGAAGCAGAAAGGCGTGAGGGATGCCTGCAGTTTATGCACAACCATGGTGGCTTAGAAGGCCTTTTTCTTTCCCTTGTTGATTGACTGAGAACTGGCTCTGAAACCAGGTTACAGTGCTACTTCCAAAATGAGTCCACCACAGAATTACAGCAAGATCTCACCAAAAGGAGACATTCCACAGTAAAACTGACTTGCAGAACCCCTCATTTCATATGCATTTAGGATTGTATGAATGAATAGCCAAGTAGTAAGCTTTAAGGAGCTACCAGCTTGCAGTGGCTAGAATGCTCAACACTGACCAAGGAGATGTGGTTTCAAATCTGCCCTTGGTATGAAGCCTGCTGGGTAGGCTTAGGCCAGTCACTCTCTTTCAGCCTACCTAGCACAGCTCACAAGGCTGCTATGAAAAACAGGCAAACCTCATGTACACCACTCTGAGCTCGTTGGAGGAAAGGTTGAATACAAATTTAAGTAGAGTTGGAGGAAAAAACAGGATCAGCTATTTTCATGTCTAAACATGTGATGGTTAGGTACCCTTGTTCATATCTGGACACTTATCATACTTACCAATGTTAAATGGTAGTGTTTCCATTCCAATATAACCCTAATGGTTGTATTCAGTGGTGTAGCAAGCTAGAGGCAGGCAAAATACTAACTTTTGCAGGGAACCTCATTGCTGCATGCAAGTAGACCCTCCCCCTCCCCTTTGGAGCCATTCTGGGCAGGGGAGCAAAACAGAGGCGAATGCCCAGGGCAGCCTGCACGCTGTGGTGAGGCTCCCTGCAAAATGTAGTGCTTTGCCCCCCCTCTAGCTATGCCACTGGTAATATTGGTATATTGCCAGAGCACTGTTTGACAAATAAAACTTCTGAAGCATCACAAAATGGTACAGGCAAGTATGTGGGAAGGAAAATTGTATGTTTTGTCTTCACAGAAAATGCTTGAGAGCAGGTGCTTGGGCAATGCAAGCAACATAATAATACAAATTTTTAGCCACTTCATTTACCATCATTTTGCTACAGCACCCTTCATCCTGGGTTGACTTTCAGCTATTGTAGCCAATGAGAGTAGTGCATTTTGCCCAATCAGTGCCTGTTTCCTGCTTTATCGCTTATAACAGGGGTGTCAAACATAAGGCCTGCGGGCAAGATGTGGCTTATGGAAGCTTTTTATCCAACCCTTGGGCTCTCCCAGCACCACCATCAGCTGCTGCCTGAATCATCATCATCAGTGCCACTGCTGAAAGGGAGGCCCACTTGATAGGCTGGATCCTCCACATTGCTGGATGTATTACCGTACCTCTCACTGCAGTCACAATGGGGATATATCTGAGTGAAGAACTGCATTTTTCTAGGTTCAGTGCTTTGAATTTCTACAGAATGGAATAGTCCCACTACACTATCTCCTGTAATGAATGCATAACTGAATATATTGCACAACCCAGCTCCAGCCATGTGGAAAGGTCCTCAACACATCTCAGAGAATACAACATAAGAGGAGGAGTTCCGTACCCCCACCACATAAAAATTTGTTTTTTGTAGGTGGAGGGTCAGGGCAAAGGGACAAATGCCCCCTTACACTGAGATTTCCAGCAGCCTACATTCCCCTGTACCAGCACCACTGCATCACCACATGGGCATTTAGTGAGGATTGGGCTAAAAGTTATGTTGCTTGACTTCAATCACTGAGATTTAAAAACATGCTTAGCTTTTTCACAGAAGTGGAATTTAAGAGCACTTGCATTTGGCTGGATCAGGTCCAGAAATTCCCCACTGCTCAGTACTAGGATTCAGGGGAGGTATGGAAAGTTGCTGCCTGTTCCATCCTATGCTGTGGATTAATCCATGAATAGCTTGATTTGGGATTATGACCAGTTCGCTGAGTACCTTTTGACTGGCACTTATGCTCCAAGAACGAAAGAAATTCAAAGAGGCACCAAAACAAGATGGAAGGCTGGCAAACTCCGTCCAGTGGACCAATCATAATATTTAGCACTGTACAAACATCAATTAACAAATCCTCACAACATCCCCTGTGAGTTAGGGTGGCATTATTGACCCCGCTGTACAGATGGAGTAACCGAGGCACAAAAAGAGTAAAAGATCATGGTTAAAAATAACCCATGGGCACACATCAAGATGGCAGCAAACCCCCATGATTCAGTGCTCCTCTCTCCATGCCTGAGCTGAGACTAGTTACACAATCATGCTGCTTCTTTAGATACTAGGTCCCAGACATGCCTTCTAAGAATAATAAGTGGGATTGCTGCCTGTTAAACAAAGTGTATTTAATATTAGTTAAATCATACCACAGTTTTATTCCCCAAAATAATACAGTGTCCTTTCACATTCTCTGTTCAGTTCCACCATGACCCCAAAGCCCTTTCCAGTGTGTTTCTTAAAGTATGCTTTCCCTGTGGCCGAATGGGAATGTATTGCACATGAGTCTCATTGGCAGGGGGCCATGAGCAGGTGGGTATCTCTGTGGCTCTGAAAATGCACAAGTGTAGAGAAGCTGCCAGACTGGGATTCTGCCTCATGAGTTTGGCTGAACTCTTTTTGAGTTGTGCTCTTCTGTTGCTTCCACATTCCAGGGGAAAGTGTGGGCCTCCTGTTTGCTGCTGCTGTTGTACCAACCAACAAACAGGAAGCTCCGGACAAAACGTATTCCCCTCTATTAGTTCCTTCAAACCTTCAGGGCACATCCCACTGCATGGCTGACTGTAGCAAGTATGCTAAGGGGGCTCGAACTGCCCCACTATGCCAGCAAACAGCCAAAGCCACCTGCAGAGTTGGAGTCTCTTTCAAAACAAACCAGCAAGCAGAAAAAAATTCTGATTGAGCTCAGATCAAAACCTGCAGGGAGTGGGCAGAGCGACTGTCAGCTCAGGCAGAGCCAATGGTGGGGTCCTTCACTCAGGCAGTCCCGCAAAACTGGGGTTCTTCTCACAAGGCTTCTTTTTCCCTCTGGGAACATCTGCTAAGCTTCATCTCTGTCAGCTGGATGTACCGTACAACGTTGGTATCTGCAGGGGAAGAGAAGGAAGAGATGCTCGCTTAGCACAACTTCCTGCTTGAAATTGGCAAGCACCCACATACATTCCTCTTAATTGTGTCTCTTGCTAATTATTACACCGCACAACACAAAAATGGTTTGTGTTGAATCTTTCTTATACAATTCCTGGAAAGTAGCAACAGCCATTTCAAAATGAGTTCATCCCAACCGTTACATAGTCTCACTCCATCAACTGCACAACCCCACTTTGCTGGCCTTTAACAAAACCAGGACCTGGCTTCAATTTGCATGCACAGAGAGCTACGTGACTCTGGATGTCCGCGCCAGAAAGAAGAGCATGGCAATACATCTATCACTGACTGTTAGCCATGATAGCTGTATATCTCTGAACTGTTGTCGGAGCTATTGTCTTCATGCATTGCGTTGATTTGGGCCCCTCCTAAAAGCATCTGGCTGGCCACTGATGGAAGCAGGATGCTGAACTAGGTGGCATTTTGGTCTGATCCAACAGAGCCCTTCTTATAATAATCTTATAAGACCATAAATAAATTAAAATGCACTTCCCAGGGTGGGGCAAAAGTCACTTTCTCAGCCATAGAAACCCTTGACGGTGGTGATCTCTGTAAGATTTCTTTTTCCTCTACCCCACTCTTTCAATCCCCCGTCACTTTGCCAATTATCTTGCTAGGTAAGTGTGAATGTATTCTTTAACATATGATGCCACGCAGATGACAAGGCCAGCTTGCAGTATTCTTAGTACCCTGTATCTTGTAATATAATACACATTATGCAGCGGATGACTTTTATTACTGAAACCAAATGTGAGCAGATCCAATGGCTCAGAAAAATGAAAACTGAGATCCTGGTAGTTATCCTTGCAGAATTTCATATGATACAGAGAATAATCTGATTCTTCATATGCAAGCAAGATGGTTTGGGGAGACTTTTTGTAATCTGAACTGACAGCACTCTGTATGTTCCAAGAAGTGTACCCAAGAATCCCTCACAAAGTCACGGAGAATCTTGGGATGCCCCTCTCCATTCATACATTTCTAAGTTATCAGAACCCTGATATGCAGTGCTGAGGTCACCCTAGCCCAGCAGTTCTCAAATTGTGGGTCTGGGACCCCCCCAGTCGATTGTGACCTAATTTTTGGTGGTTTGCAAAACTGAAAGGGTTAAATTAGGCTATGTGCATCAAGAGTTAAACAAGCTGCTACTTGGGAGTGGGGAGCACTGCTGCTAATCACCATCATAGCCACAACCCTTGGCATTTACAAATCAGGCAGTAGCCTCTGGGGTCTCTAAAAAGTTTGAGAACCACTGCCCTAATCTATTAAGTACGTACAAGCAGTGTTGTTGCCTGACTTAGAGCGCAATCCAAACCTGCGCTGCAGCAGGCAAGCCAGAAGGCTTGCGCTGCATCCAATGCAGGTTCGTTGGCTGTGCGCCCCTATGGGTCTCCTCGGACCTGCGCCACCTCCAGAGATGGCGCAAGTCCAAGGAGACCAGAGCAGCACGAAGCCGTTCCGCTCTCCCCGGGGATGGGGGTTGAAGCATAACCGCTGGGTCCCAGCCCTGCCCCTGACTCCCTGCGCGCCCACCCCCGGGCCCGCCCTCCCCCGCCCAGGAACACCACCCCCGCCCACCGAACACCACCCCCGCCCACCTTCACTGCTTGCGTCGGCGCCAGAGCGCCAACACAAGCGGCGGTGCAGGAGTCGCAGCGGAGGCTTCTGCCTGCCTTCGTGGGTCGGCGCATGTAAACGTGCTGATGCGGCTCCCAGCCACGGAGGTGCAAATGTGCTTTACAGCATGTTTGCAACTCTCCTATGCCGGCCCAAGGGACTTGGGCCGGCATAAGGTGTGCTTTGGATTGTGCCCTAAGGAGTATATTATCTTAACTAATATGAGAGGAATGTATTATGAGCAGAGTGTGTTTCATAAACAGGGCATCACCACTGAGTAGGTCCTTTTCCCAGTCACCACCCACCTCTGCTGTAAAGTCAGGGGCACAAAGAGGAGGATCTCTGATATTGATCTCACCTCTTGGGCAAGTTTGTATGACTACCAGAGCACACACTGAAGACACAACATGCAGTTCCACCACTGAAGCTGAGCAGGCCTGGCTTTGAAAACCCCTTGAGAACCAAAAACCTTCCCATATAGTTAAGATCTTCCCCCAGAACCTCACCCCCATGCTGCCACCAGATGTTAGAAGGATGGCCACCAAAGAGAGGGCTTTCTTTGCTGTGAAATCCCAGCTCTTTGAAGGAAAAGTGGGATAGGCCATGATTGCAATTTTCCTAACCCTAACACCCCCCCCCCCCCGAGATTCCCATTACTTCCTTACAGAAACATTGAACAGATGAATTCTTTCACATTGGTTTAAAAAGTCCACAATGAAAAGAGGATTGGACTATGCAAGACATTTTTGCGGCTGAGAAAACACCCGTATAAAGCTGGGAGAAGTGAGGTGGTTATTTTTCTCCCTGACAGAACTGTCAACCTGAGGGAAACAGTGTCAAGACTTGTTAACTTCTCAAGACCCAGAAACCTCCTGGCTAGTTTTCCTGGAATCCTTTTGAGTTATATTCTCTTGTTGCTTCTCACAACTTTGATGTTGCAAATGTAGTTGTCATCACCCGGACGTGATTGTATAGCAACTAAGGACAGCAATAGGCCAAATTTAAGAATATGGGGGGGGGGAGGGAAATAAGTTGCTCTACTGAAGGGTGGGTTGCCCTACTTACCACCCACCAAGTCAAATGCAGGTCACCATCATGGATGGTAGCCATAATGGCCTCAATACATCTCTTGTTTTTGCTCTGTAGGATTGCCAGCCCTCCCAGATTGGGCTGAAATCCCCAGGCATCAGCATCAATCTCCAGGTGACGACTGAAAGCAACCTGGACAGTTTTAGCAGAGCCTCCAGGAATTTCCACCATTACATTATCTTGAAAAAAAATTCCTCCAGGAATAGTGTCAGTCAGGGTTGACAGCTCTATTGCTATCTTCCTAGAAGGGCAAGAACAGAAGGCTTGGTCCAACATGTGGCAGTCTGGTGTGCCACGAATTATACAAGCAGGCCTGGGATTTGGGCTCTTCATGTGGATGCAAACAACCAATGTTTTGATTGCAGTGGACAAATCACATGTCAGTTTGTGCTGGACACAATCACCATTGCCAGTTATGGAGAGGCGCTGTGTATAAGTCTTCTCTCATCACACATCCTCCTGTGCCCTAAGTCATCTGAGCCAAGGATGCTGTGTTCTCAGAGGGCATGGAAGCTCCGAACCACTCCTCAGTTCCGACGGTGCCCCCTAGAGGCAAGAATGGAATCCTGGAGGGTAATTAGGAAAACCTGTTCTAGTGCAGCTCGTGCTTGACTAGCTCTCTGGTTAATTAGTGCCATTTGCTGCATTTCTTCATTGAGCTTCAAAGAGCCTGATTTGAAGCTTCACTCCCAGTTTCAAAATGATCATCAGCATTGATTTTACATAGCATGTCATATCTATCAGCTAACAAACATCTAACTCACCGTAACCCCCAAACAGAGCCAGGCCAATAAATTCCTCTTCTTAGGAAAATATACAAATCCTTTGTTGTATAAGTTCTGTCCTCTATGGCATTTCATTCGGCACGTATCTGACACCTTGAACGTGTGCCCAGTGAACACGGTAAGTGATAATAGCCTAGACATGCTACGAAATCACACAGGCTCAAACTTGCTGCAACCAAAAAGGTGAGGTGGCGTGGGGGGGGAGATTAGGGTTCAACACACAATGTGCCTCTTGGAGACCAAGCTCCCTCTCAACTCAATGAGAAAGGTAACTACTGACCCTCAGCGCAAATTCATCCACATGGATAATTTCTCAAAAGCATTTTTGTTTCAAGAGCTAGAGCGAGAACAGGATCAAGCTGAGTTCGTGCCAAAAGGCAATCTCAGGGCTTGCTCGCTAGAAATCTCTCTGGCAAGTCTTAATATAGGATTTCTCAGAAACTACTGGGAAAACAGTAATCTTAGAAGCAAAGACTGGCCAGGGCCCTCTATTTCCCCTCCCTATCCTTTATCACTGGGCAGGAAACCCTTAGTTGAAGAAGCAGTTTCTGACACCAGGCTTTTCACAAACACTTCCAGTGATGGGGTTCCACAATGTCTTTTGCCAATGTATTTATTTTCTTATCTCCTCTTACAGCTTAATGTGATTTGCTTTGCATTCATTGGAAATCTATTGCAGTGTAATCTAACACCCATTGCTTCATCCTCACTTCTTTATGGTAGCATTTATGGCTGGCTGCCTTACCGTGTTATTCTTTTCACCAGGAAATCTGTTTTGTTTGCATGGCAGCGGAAGTGTGATTCCTGGTCCAGGTACTGTATATGAATTGGGAAGCTACCATGTTTTTTATGGGATCAATAACAGGCAGACATGATAACAGCTTGTGTGCCGCTGGTGGTAACAACCAAGGCCAACTCATGCTATACTGCTAGGAAAAATGAATTTGCTGCCCCCTTAGCATCTTTGCTGCCCCCTTAGCAACAACCCTATATCAAGAACTGAAGAGGCAGAACTTTCACCATCCTTGGGACCAGTGGTGTAGCTAGAGGGGGTGCAGAAGTTTTGCAGGGAGACACACTGCTGCGTGCAAGGGGCCTCTTCTTCTCCCCTTCGGAGCATATGCCTCGATTTTGCTCCCATCACCTGGAATGGCTCCAAAGGGGAGGGGTTGCCTGCACATTGCAATGAGGCTCCCTCCAAAACTTTGCACTCCCTCTAGCTAAGCCACTGCTTGGGACAGACCTGCCATGTTAGGACATTTGTGTTTCGTGGAGCCTGCACACCAATGCCAGCATCAGGCAAGGTGGGACTTGACAGCAAGAAGTTGAAACGCAAAGTTCCAGGCCAGAAATCCTGCCCCTTCAAGGTGTTCAGTCTTCAGGTGGGGGGCAGAGTCCAAGAGGGGCATTTGAGGTCTCAGTATACCCCTGACCCTTGTTGCAGGTGCCCTGCAACTTTCTCCTTTGGAACTATCCATGGTACATGGTATAGTTGCCATTACTGCCCAGAATGGCTCGGACGGCGAGAGGGGCTTCTTACATGGCGCACTATGGCGCCTGCAATACTTACCATGCCACCTTCCTGAAGCTATGCTACTGCTAAGGAGGCCCTTCCAAAATAACAGAGTGAAATATATCTGCGATGACAGCCATGCTAGTATCTGACCAGTAGAGATTTTTTTTTTAAAGAAGCTGCCACAACTTTGTTACAGTTCCCTGCCTTTCCTCAAATTGCCTTCTTTAATGAAGGAACTGCACAATTACCTCAAATTCCTCTCCACTTGTTTTGTGGCTGAGGTTAGAGGGCAGGAAAAATGCATTGGAGGCAGGTCAGTCTCAGCTCTGTAAGCCTTTGGCAAGAAAATAAATAGCTTTAAGAGATTTGCCTCACCTGCAGCAGCCTTTCAGAGCAGAGGATTTTCTGTGCGGTTAAATTCCTGTTGGCCATTTAAAAAAATTCCTTTGTTTAGAAAAGTAATTTTCTCCTGACTTGTCCTAATGCATCCCTTTTAAAACACATATACGAGACAGAACATGCTTGTGATATTTCAAGCGTGAGGACTCAGAAGAAGTGAAGAGAATAATGCCACCATTTCACAGAAGGAAAAACTGGGTCAAAGAAGAAAAAATAGCCTATTATTTTGATTATAGCACTTTAGAGCAGTGGTTCTCACACATTTAGCACCGGGACCCACTTTTTAGAAAGAGAATCTGTCAGGACCCACCAGAAGTGATGTCATGACCAGAAGTGACATCATGAAGCAGGGCAATTTTTAGCAATCTGAGGCTGCAATCCTACCCACACTTGCCAAGGAATAAGTCCCATTTACTATCATTGTTAAAAGAGCAGCTTGTTAAAAGTACAGGTCTGTAACATTTTCCCAAATGCAGTCACATACCATGGTAGCATCAAGTCTAATATATTAAAATAGAATATTGAAATGAATGGGGACCCACCTGAAAGTGGACCTAGTGGGTCCCGACCCACAATTTGAGAAACACTGCTTTAGAGTATTCAGGATCCTCTGCATACTTTTTCTCAGTATTCCACTTTTTTTTTTTTAAAAAGATCATTGCTTATCTTTGTGCCACTTTACTTTCAACATAAGTAGCATTCCTGGGGTGGGCACAGCATTAAGTTTTGTAGGTTGCCTCAATGCGTTGTGGAAGCTGTCCCTCCCCCCTCCCATCTGCGGAGCCATTCCAGGAGATGCTTCAGGATTCGTCTCACTGCCCAGAACGGCTCCAATGGGTAGGGGCAGCTTCCACAGTGCGTTGAGGTGCCCTGCAAAACTTAGCAGTGTTCCTCCCCCTCCCTTCCCCAAAAAGCTACTGCTCAACACAATTACGAGTCTTCAGAAACAATGGCTAACAGATATGTGTTTCAGGTGAGCTTGTCAATGTTAGATTTCAACCACTGTGGTTCCTAGGTGTGGTAGAGGAAGGGGTGGAGCCCAACAGACAACTGGCAAGAGTCTTGTTCTGGCAAGGTTGTGAGTCTGTAAGATGTTGAACCTGCCTGGAAGAGACTGACACATGGCATGGAGTCAAAGATCTGAGGGTCATAGCAACATGGATTCTGTATGTTTGTTTTATTTATAAAATAACTACAGAATGTCCTGAACTGGATTGGGATCGTAGCACAGCGAGAGAGGACCCACCAAGATGATCCCAATCCAAATTAGTCTCCCATGGCTCTGACTTGGCTTCACTAACAGCTTTTTCCTCCAGTGCTAACTGCAGCCATGGGCGAGGGGGAATCCAACTGGGGCATCAGGAAGAAATTATTGACGGTATGGGTGATACAGCAGTGGAACAGATTGCAGAGGACGGGGTGGGTTCTTCCTCGCTAGAGATCTTCAAGCAGAGACTCGGCATCTGCTGGAGATGCTTTAGGAGGATTTCGTGCTACAGGCAGGGCGGTTGGACTACATGAATCTGAAGGTTTCTTCCAGCTCTATGATTCTATGACTATGGTGGGGGCAAAGGGTTAATTCCTCTCTCTGCTTCCTGTGACCCCAAACACCCAAGCCTGCTTATTTGCATTTTAAAAATTTAGGGCTAAAAAATATGATTGACATCATGGCTCGTTTGACCCCAAGGCCAAATGAGCATGTCAATTAAAAAATCAGCCCTACAGAGTGCCCACCCCTAGCCACATGTGGGCAACAATGCAAACGGACTGTGCCCTGGCTTGGGCCTTGCATTCCACAAACACTGGGGGGCCTCCAATTTTGTTCTGCCTTCTCTGCTGGGACCTTACAGAAACATGAGGGGCCATGGGCATCTGAAGACATGATGAAAATGTCATGTCTGTCCTTGGGGAAAGGTATGATGCCCAGTAATAGAGCGTCTTCGTTGCCTGTTGAAGGTCCCAGGTTCAGTCCTTGACATCTCCAGGTAGGGCAGAGGACAACTCTGCCTGCTCCTGGTGTTTGCTTAGCAGTGACTGTGGAAGGCAGATGTGGAGGACCTCTGCACATGCACCCTGAATTCTCACACAGCGGCATGTGAAATGGCACACAGAGCCTGTCCTCATGCTTCAGTACATGCATAGCAGCTATGAAAGTCACATACTAAAATGCAGCTGATTTTTTTTTTTTTTGCAAAAAATTCTAGCAAATGGCCCAAATCTTAGGCTTTTACATGAAAACATGGCAAACGGTCCAGAGGCCCAAAACTGATCAGGCTGGCTTTTTTTTCCTGGTTGGTCTGCAGTTCGAATTGCAGATCAAATCTCTGCTTCCTCACACAGAAGGAGCTATTCCCATCCTTCAATAGCCTTGTCAAAAAACGTGATGTTTAAAGCAATGCGTTTTGACGATATATTTTATAATTGAAGAAAAGCAGGTGGCTGGCCCTCAAATGAAAGCATGTTAAGGGTGCAGAAGTGATCATGATAGATGCAGTGGCTGGAAATATTGAACTATATCCTGAACATTAACTCAAAGCTCAGGAAAAAGATGAAGATGCTTCTGTACTCTCCTCTAATGAGTTTTATGTATTTCCTGTGGCTGACTGAGACACAGAACAGGACGGCAGCCTCTTATCTAGTTGGCCTGACCAAGAGCGTATATGAGTATGTTGGCTGAGGAGCAAGTCTAGGGTGTGCAGCTGTTCAAGCCCAAGTTGCTTCAGGCAGCATGCAGCCCACACATGACAGATGGACTCTGATGCCCCATGGGATGCTGGCAGGGCAGCCAGAGCCGAAACACCTCCTGTGCAAAAGGGAGGAAGATGCTTCCCATATGCATTTGGGTAAGGTGGACTTTGACCTCAGCCTGGACATAAAGGTCCCAATCAATGGATCCTTATGAGCTGATGGCCTCGTTTGCTAAACTGAGCACCATTCAGGCACTCAATAAGGGCTCCCAGTCATCATCACCATCATCATCAACAGTATTTATATACATCCTTTCAATAAAAAGTTCACAAAGTGGTTTACAGAGAAAATCAAATAAGTACAAATGTGTCTGATGATTCTCCATGGGCCAAAACCAATGCCCATTTGATGCGGCACTGGGACTGTATTTGCGGTTAATGAGAACAGAGTCACAGACAACAAAAGGGTGGTGGCAGTTCTGCCCCTTGCAGATAATTCCTGGATAGCAAACTTGCATATAATGAGAACTGACTGTATCGATTTTTACAAAACTGGTAACCTGCTGGGAGGGACCTGCGGGGGTGGAGTTGGGAAGGAGATGTTGGATTCAAACCCTCTGCCCAAGAGGCGACTGGTGCCCTCAAAAGCGACCTGCCAACAGTTGTTTCAGTAATGCCTGCATAATGCAAGTGCAGTCCAAGCTGCCAGATGTCTGGGGTGCCAGTCCAGGTTTTCTAGTAATCCCCAAACTGCATTCTTTTCCTTCATTTTTATTTTAAATTTTGCACAGGATGGTGTAGTGATGAGAGAGTCGGACTCAGAACTGGGAGAGCCAGTTTCAAATCCCCGCTTGGCCACAAAGCTTCCTAGGTGACCATGGGCCAGTCATTATCTCTTAGTCTCACCTACCTCACAGGGTTGTTGTGAGAACAAAAAGAGGGGAGGAACAATGAACACCATCCTGCTCTCTTTTTATGCATCATGGCATAAAAAAATGTGAATAAAATAAATAAACTTTACAAAATACATTGAAACTACACCATGTTAAGACTTTGTACTAAGCTCTTGCTTCCAGTTTGACCAAAGCATGGAACTGCTGCACCAAACTCTCTCCCCACAACAAGCTCCTAAACTCTGGAATAACAGAATAATTTTCTCATTCTTCTGGGCATGCTTAACGGCTGCACAGATTCTTGGGAATTGATTTGATCACCACTGCTCTCTCTCTCAAAACTGAGACTGTAAGCAGCCTGTCAGTGGGATAGCTAGAGGGGGTGCAAACCACTAAATTTTGCAGGGAGCCTCACTACAGTGTGCAAGCAGCCCCTCCCGTTCTCCTCTGGAGCCATTCTGGGCAGGGGGAGCAAAACGGTGGCCTCCGGAGAGAGCACGTGGGAGGCTGTTGATCCAACCCGCAGATAAATGAAGCTGCAGATACGGGGTCCACAGATGGGGACCCCCTGTACTGTATTTATATACTCCTTTTCAACACAAAGCTCACAAAGCAGTTTACAGAAAAATAAAATGGCTCCCTATCCCAATCCCCGATGCAGAAGAACACCAGCAACATCCACTAGAAAAGGCACTGTGCTGGGAGGGGGGGCAGAGAGTTGCCCTCTCCCTACTAAATAGAAGTGGAGTACTACTTGAAAAAGTGCTTCTTTGCCCTGTTAGCAAGCAAGCAAGCAAATAAATAAATTCTAGACTTTTATTTAGGATTATTTTAGATGCCTCTATATGCAGATGATCTATGTACCTTTATATTTCGTTATTTTTTGTTTTCTCAGTGTTGTGCTACATGCCATGCACCTTTGGGAAATTAAAAGTCAGAGTGTAGCGATACATTCACTGACACTTTCTTCCCAGCTCTGATGCAGGCAACACTAATTGCTGTATGTGTTGCTTTCATCAGGCTGGGTGTCTCAGTGCCTGGTCACCAGGGCTCCTAGGATTCTGGTGTCTAGGATTTTGGAAATACTTCTCATCTTTGTGCAGTGCTGGTGTCAAATGGAGACTGGCGATTAATTGTGTGAAATGTTTTTCAAGCCCTGGCTATCGTTATTCTAGAATCATGGCATTGTATTATGGTTCAAAAGGACTTGAAAGTCAGCCTACATTTCAACAAGTTTCCTAGGACATCATGAGCTACAACCTGGTTACATGTTGAGGAGTTCAGAAGATTAGTCACTAGATAGATAGCTGGCTGGCTGGCTAGTCCCATGACATCACTACCATGGAAAGAATGTCATCTAATTTGACAGAGCCATGTGGGAGAAGGGAGGAAGTAAGTAAGTAAAGGACACACACTCCACAGGTACCACAGCAGACAAGGTAAAGGGTCTCAAGCAGCTGGATAATATACAAAGTCTGCTCTGCAAAGTCCTGTAGGGAGCACTACACTTCTATTCCGATGGATATATATCTGTGAAAAGTCCAGCCTATCTCTTGGGGCAGCACACTAAGCAATTCTTTGGAACCTACAAATGGAAGCCCCATTTTGAGTACTTTCTCCTCCCCGTCACAACTTCCCTGTGTGCTAAAACATCATCACATAGTGTGTCTTCATGCCCCCACCAGCAGCAGTCAATGAAAGTGAGGCAAGGAAACCTCCAACATTCATGATATAGGGAGAGGAGAGGAGAAGCCATATCTCAGCAGTCGAGCATGTGCTTTGCATGCAGAAAGTACTAGGTTTGATCTGTGGCATAGGGCTGGAAAAAGCCCCAGTCTGAAATCTGGAGAGCCATGGCCAATCAGTGTATACCAGGGGTGTCCAAAGTTTTTGGCAGGAGGGCCACATCATCTTTCTGACACTGTGTCGGGGGGCGGGACGCAAAAAAAGAATTAATTTACATTTAAAATTTGAATAAATTTACATAAGTATACATAAATGAATATATTAAAGATGAACTTATATGAATGAATGAAAGTCTTGCAATAGCTCAAGGCCTATAAAAGACCTTGCACAAAGCAAGGCTGGCCTTTCCTTTGCTGCTACTACTGCATCACAGATGTGAGACAACAAACAGTGGAGGGAGCCCTCATGCCACAGCTCACGTGAGAGGTCAAACAGTCGCCCTCACGCTGAAAGCAGTTGTGTAGGGCCAGTGCGGGCTCCAACAAACCTCTGGAGGGCCAGAGACTCATTGGAGACTGGGAGCTCCCTGAGGGCTGCATTGGGAGCCCTTGAGGGCCGCAAGTGGCCCCAGGGCCAGGGTTTGGGCACCCCTGGTGTATACAGTACTTTTAGATGAACCAATGATCTGCAGCTTTGTATGCTATGGTGGCTGCCTATGTCCATAAACCTTATGGCATAAAGGCAAACTTGCATCAAATTACTGGCGCCAGGTTGCAATTTGGAGGAGCAGCCCTGTGTTAAGGATGGGGTTAACCTTTGTTGTACTCTTGGTAGACTAAACAGGTGAAGAGAACCTTCCCGGGAACCTGCTAGGAAAGGGAGAGTAGAGTTTGTCCCTTAGGACAATGGTTCCCAAACAGTGAGCTGTGGCTCCCTGGGGAGCTGCAACACCAGTCAGGGGAGCCATGGAATCCTCATAGAAAACTTGCTACCCTATACAATATATAGGATGGAAGTCCTAACATGGGGGTAAAGGGCATAATTTGTACCAAATTTGGGTCAAAAAGGGGGCCCAGGAGCCAAATGAGTGGGTCCAGAAATTTCCTGGGATCTTTCATTTTCTGCGCTAGGCCAAGGAATGAATACATGACACTCCTTAACACTGAGTCAAATCTGGCAGGAAATTGGCCTGCTATAGTAGCTCTTTGTCTTCTTCTTACGAGGAAGGAGTGTATAGGAGCTCAGGGACACAGCTGCAAGACTACAGCTGCTGCAGAAGCAAGTTTTGGTCCACACAGGACACTTTCCATTCTACTGTGAGCCTAAATACGATGATGCTAATTTTCTGCAATGTTTTTCTATATTTAAAAGATTTTAGAGAGACTTAGGAGCATGTTTGGTTTCCATATTACAGTATCCAGTTGCCAATGCCACGTGGGCAGGTAGACCTGGGCTCCAAAGTCTATTCTGACTGTTGCCACCTTCCCCCTGGCATGTTTCACCCCCCTTCACCTCTATTCTGCCCACTCCAGTTGCCTCCCTCCCCCTTTCTATTTAGCCCTCCCTCTTTGTGAAGGGGCCCAAAAGAAAAATTGTCCCCCCGATAAAATAACTCTTGGAGGCCCTGCTCTAACAAGGAGCTGCAGTCAGGCCCAGTAGCTTCAAGGCAGTTGAAGTTGGGAACCACTGCCTGAGGAGACCATTTCTGTTTTAAAGGGCACTAGTGAAGAGGCAGCCTGAGACAACTTGTCCTGCTAACTGTCCAGTACCTGCTGGCTGTCGAGACCTGGCTTCTTGCAAGTAGTAAAGTGCCTTGTTGTAGTCTCCCAGGTGGTAGAAAGCGACGCCGGACCGATAGAGGGCCTTGAAGTTCTCCCCTTCTTTCTTCAAGACTTTCAGGCAATATTCCTTGACGCGCTCATAATTCACCAGCTCAGCTTGAAGCAGGCAGGCTAGAAGAAGAGAGAGAAGCAAGACGGTTTAGAGGTATCGCCTCTCCCACCCTGCCTCGCCTCCACTTCCCGACTGGTGCAGGAGGAAGATGCAGAGCCAGGTGAGGCTATGACTCAGAAAACATCACCCCTTCTCTGGCCCAAGAAGCAAATCCAGCTTTTCAGTCCCTAATCTCAACAGATATGGGTTATATTTAGACATTTCGGCAAAAGCACATTAGTCAGTGTTGTTTGTCTTGCAGGTATGACAGCGGTCGTCTGTAGATACCAACATTCCAGAAGCAGGCCCTTGGCTTGGAGCCAACAAAGAAAACTGAACATAAACAGAATGCTGAATAGACTTGACAGCTGCAAAGCACATCAAAAGAACAGGAGTTTCAAAAAAAAAATGAGGTGCTGGATGAAAGGACACGCACCATGCACAACCTGTATGGTCAGGAATAGCACTATAGCGCACTTCAACACAGCACATCGCTACTACCATGCACTCAATTCTGATTTCTTTTTGGATGGTGTCCTGTTACTGCCCTCTTGCCCCTGGACACCTGCACCTGAAGGTTCCTTACTCAAGCTGTGCATTACCAGCTTGGCTTCTCTTCTAAAAGCAACAGCCATACAAGGAAGAACGCATGCCTCCTCCACACTGCTTGCTTATTGAGAGGCGCACTTATGGCGGGTAGACGGGTAGCACTCCGACCACCTGTGTGTCTGGCAATTGCTCCTTTGCTGAAAATACCTTGTACTTTAGCCTTCAAAGCACTCCAGATCCATTATCCTCAGTAACATTTGATAACAACCTTGCAATTTGCCTGATTGGTGTTATCATCCCCATATTGCAAACAAGGGACTGAAACTGACTTGCTTAAGGCTTCCAGGACAGGACGTAAATGGGGCACTGCTGCATCTTTGCCACAATGCTATTCTCGCTCTGTAGGCCCTGCTGAAGAAGCAAACCCACTGCTTACGCAAGGGGGTAATTTAATGGCAGAAGGGCATAACAGGAGTGGGGGTGGGTGGGCAGATGGGGGTCCTCGGAGTGGGGGAGGGATCAATGGTGGGTCCCTAGTCTCAATATTTATCTATTTGGGTTGTGGCATGAAAAAGGTTGACAACCACTACTCTAGATGTGAGATTTATCCCTCTTCATAGCAGTACAATTTGGATAGTGCAAATGCTCCTGGTGATATCTACATCCATTTGTATATGTGTTAAGTATAACCAGGCACAATAGGCCAAATTCACTTCAACACAGTTCTGGCTCATCATAAAAATATTCTTGGGGTAGGCAAGCCAATGTTCTCCCTTATCACAAAAAGAAAATAAATATGAATACTGAGATGCTGTGCCTGGCTAGGAACATTTTCCTCCATCATCTCTTGCCAAGGGCCTCAATAATACCCAACAAATATGTAAACATATATTGCCCTGATCCATATACAGTTAGTTGTGACCACGTCAATTGAAACTTTTTTCCCCCATGTGTACATGAAGGAAATAAACACATGCACTTGTCACATGTGAGGATGAGAAACTGCAACTGATCACAAAGTCACAGGTTTTATTATTTGACTGATTCCTAGAACAGCTTCTAGTCCACCTTTCCGCTTACAAAATAGAGGCGGAAAATCAAAACAGAGTTTGCAATTTCCTGAACGGAGTGATGTCTGTGTAGGAAATCTTGCCTTGTTTGGTGTGGCTCTTAGTATCTGCTTCCGAGTTTTTCTCAGATGTGAAGCTTGCTAACCAAAGCTGCAATCCCATCACGCTGACTTGGGAGTAAGCCCACTGAACTCCATGGGACTGACTGATCAGTAGACATCCACTGAATTACACTTACGTCTACTTCTGACCTGCAAACTGTGCCAGTCCCTCGGCTGATAGCTACCCATCCAGATAGTACAAGAAAACAGCAGGACCAGTAGGAGTGACACAGTCCCAGTGAAAAACTGCCACCAGGGCTTGCTTCCCAAACTCCCTCTGCAGCTTTGAAGCTTTCTCTTGCTGGCCTCGTGTCCTGCACTTCCATTTCAGTGCCAGCAATCATGCAACCAGCAGGCAGGAGACTGCTGTCTGGACAAGTTAAATCTCTGAGAAATGAGCTTTACAGAGTAATGACTGTCAAGTCAGAAAAAATACAAAAACACAGAAAGAATAGCTGCTGTCACTGGAGGATTTCAAATGCAATCTACCAGCAGCTATTTGCTAAGTAACTTCAAATATTATCTATAAAAACATTCCTATAGTCAGTATTATCCTCTACCTGTTTGTCAAATGTTGATGTCCTTTTGTTAGTTCTAATGGAACCTGAAATGCAGGTTCTTAGGTTCTCTCTCTCTTTCAAAACTGCTATTTTTTTGTCTGAAACAGTGTGAATTTCACACGAAAGCCCTTGACAGCTTGGAGGCTCTGGTTCTATATTTATGTCCTGAGTAACAGGTACAGCAGTAACAGCAGCTGCCCTTGAATTGTCCACCTAGCTTGCCCAATGGTGCTCCTCTAGAGCAATCCCTCCACACCAGGTGGTTCCAAAATGGTGCACATGGGGAATTTGAAAGGAGTGTGACATGTAGCAAGAAGATGCTATTAGAGATGTGGATCTGTGGCCATAGCCTGTTCTAGCAACTTGGCCTTGTTTTTCACACAGTGCCACGTTCAAATAAAAGGTGATTCACTTACTTTTCCTATCAATTTATTAAAATTATGTCAGATATGTCCTTCAGTGCTAAGATACGATCCTGGTGCTTCTCTTTTTTGTTCTTGGGGCTTCTATGGGAAAAACAGAATATTGTGCCTCTGCATTTTTTGTTTGTTGTAAACGCTTGCCTTCCTTCACTGGGTTTGCAATGGCCTGTCTTATGCTTCTCCAAGTTTTTTGGTCTTCCAGTGAGGGCCAACAAGCCTCTCCTAGCTGGCCAGAGAAAGCCAGACTGCACAAGCATTGAGTGCACATGCGGTTGGGTGCATCCCTCCAAGAACTTTGTCCACAACCTCAGATTACATCAGGGTCAGGGTGTAGCAGTATGCCTGCTGAAATGGTCCAGTGAGATTCGATGGACTTTTATAACTCATACAGGGCTCATTCTCTGGCATTTCAACTTGCCGCAGTTCAGTCACGACTGCTATCTGCTCTCATGTACTAGCCACTTTGTTAAAAAACTAAACTACCGCAAACAATAGTAATTGGCTAGAGACCCAGTTCTCTGTACTCATCAACAAATGCTGCTTTGATGAATACCCCCACCTCACCAACCTTCGCCACTTTGTAGCTGGAGCTACTTTTTCTATATTTTTTTGTTCAGTTTTCTTGTTGTTGATCTAGCAAGTTAAATGCCCTGGAGAGTTTCCTTCTCTCTGTGCCTGTTTTTTAATTACCCCAGTAATCTCTGACCGAGCTTTTATCTTTCAAAATCAATACTCCTCTTGTTGAAGTTGCTGAATTGGGGCTCCTGAAGCTCTGCCTTTTCTCTCCTGATTTCCCCATTCCACCCTTTGCAAGCCCATTCACAACAGGGCAAGTTTCTTTATCCAGTCAAATCTTCTCCTCCTCTGTTGCTCTTTCCCAAAAAGTCACTGCAATCCTTCCTTTTTAAAAAAAAAAAATCCCCTAAGACAATGGAAGTGACGATGGTCTTATGATCATACATATTTTAATCTTATCTTGCAAAGCAGTTTTTCCTTCCCATTGGATTCATGTACATGCATGTGTATAACTATATATGTGTGTACACACAGACACAGTGCACACATACACCTTCATTGTCCACTTCATGCTTCTCACAAAGTGGGCTCTAATCTAAAAGAGCTAGTGCCACAATAAATATGAGTATCAAGGATGGGGGGGGGTCCGCTCCAGATGAACATAATTAGGGGGGTGCCAGCACGCCTGTCCCTTCAAATGCCAGGAAGATTTGGCGTCCTCCTTGGGGACTCTTGAGGTAGAAGCCTGGTCTACCTGGCATTCAAACACTGGGTAGACATGGCCTCCTTCGGGGAATCTCAAGGCAGAGGCCAGGTCTACCTGCTGCTTTGAATGTCAGGTAGACCTAGCCTCCCCTGAGGGTATGGGGAAGGGTCTCTAGGAGGCCAGGTCTACTTTTGGCTTCAAGCAACCAAGGGTGGTATGGTGGGAGCAGTCTGCTCATTCGCACAAGACTGCTCATTCGGTGCTACAAGGATCTCTGTTATTTTCGTTGCAACAGAATATATGTCACTCTCTTGTGAGTTTCTTTCGATGATTTCCTTTGTTCTCTGTCTCCTTAGTGACACTAATTCACACCCTGGTCATGTCTCTCCTTGACTTCTGCAGGCCTTCTGTTGTCTTTCTGCAGCTCACTCACCTCCATTAAGCCCTCTGCTGCCCAAATCACTCATGTTTCTCATCACTATGATCACATCATGCCCCACAGATCAAATCCCAGGCTTTCTGTCCGCTACCAGATCCAGGGCAAGCTCCTGGGCCTTACCTTCAAAGACTTTCATGGCCCTGCCCCTTCCTGCCTCTCTGCTCTCATATTCTGCCTCACTCCTGCCCTTTGGCTCCACTACCTTCAGCTACCTGAAGGCCTCCTGCTTCTTTCAACAGCTTCGCTCTTTCGCCCTTGCTGCCCCTTATGACCAAAATTCCCCTTCTCCAGTGGCATAGCTAGAGGGGGTGCAAAGCACTAAGTTTTGCAGGGAGCCTCACCACAGTGCGCAAGGGACCCCTCCCCTTCAGAGCCAGATTCCAGGCAGGAGGGGAGCAAAATGGAGGTATTCATCTCTGTTTTGCTCCCACTGCCCAGAATGGCTCTGAAGGGGAGGGGGCAGGGCTGCTTGCACACTGCTGTAAGGCTCTCTGCAAAACTTGGTGCTTTGCACCCCCTCTAAATATGCCACTGCCCCTCTCTTACTTCCCCCAAACCACTCCTCAAAACCCACCTTTCCATGAAGACTTTGCACTGCCCCCTTGTTCCTCTACCTGACTGTAGCCTAAGAACATGTACAGGAAATAATGGTACATTCTTCCCATCCTTCCAGGCACCAATCCCTTCCCTTCCTCTGCAGTCTTCTTCATGTCTGCCTTATAATGCAAGCCCTCTGGGGGGGGGGGGGACTGTTTCTTTTTCCTTTGCAAACACTGATGGGCTAGCATCAGCCCTTCCATTAAGTGGAGGATGCAGATTTCACTGAGTGATGTTTTGCACAGAATGGCAACAGAGTAGAGGTGGTCTTCACTCCAAATCATCCACTGCACCACAGATGGAGCTGCTCCAATCAAGTCTCTGCTTGCTTTTAGCAAGTGGGAAACAAATCAGAACATGGCAATACACTCACCCTTTATACAAATATACTTACCCCTTATATCTATACCAGAGCTCCCAGCATGCCCTGCAGTCCCTCATTTATTGAATGACACTGCACAAGGAAGGCGCAATATGAGGAGGTGGGTTGCCACCTTCTGCAAAGCTTGTGGGGGACACGCTGGCAAGTCAGGAGTGGCGTTAGCGAAGACTTTGGGTTGGGTGGCAGATAACCTTGAGTCACCCTTGGCTATAATAATTATATTATAATTAGAGCTTTACTGACAATCCCTTTGGAGAAAAATTGACAGCTCCGTTGCTTGCATCACAATAGTTGTGACAAGGAAAAAAAGGACAAGATTCCAAAAAGCCCCGAAGCCCCAGAAGAGGCTCACTGAAGAGGTCAAGGACTGGATTCCATGGATATTTTGTACTAAAGAACCTTGACAGCAAGTGCATACCAAGTGGGAAGGATGCCTTTGAATGCATATCTACGGTTTGCAGAAGTGCTTTTGGAACTTGTCCCAATGAATTATGCCAAAGAGGATCCTTAATGAAAGGCGGGCAGCTGGCTGGTTTTGCAAAAGCAGAGACAGGCTAGAAAAGGTTGAAACCATCTCTCTCAGGTAGAGCTGGGAATCACTTGCATAACACTTTCTGTTGGAAAAATGCTTTGAAGTAGTACTTGAGTCTGGCAGACACTTTTGAGAAATGCAGCCCTTGCTGTATTTTTCCACAACAACAACTCAAGGAGGTTGACAGGTTTGGGGGGAAAAAAGGAACTGCAAAGTCCACTCTGGGTGGAAGTCTGACTGTGATGCAGAATCAAAAAATCACAGCACCCTTATTCTCTAGCGCAGGGGTGTCCAAACATTTTGGCAGGAGGGCCACCTCATCTTTCTGACACTGTGTCGGGGGCCCAGGAAGAAAAATAATTAATTTACATTTCAAATTTGAATAAATTTACAGAAGTTAATGATGGAACTTACATGAATGGATGAAGATCATGCAGTAGCTCAAGGCCTATAAAAGACACAAGGCAAGGCCAGCCTTTCCTTCACTGCCACTGCTGCATCACAGATATGAAACAGCAAGTAGAGGAGGAAGCCCTCGTCCCACAGCTCAGATGAGAGGTAGAACAGTCGTCCTCTCGCTGAGATCAATTGCATCGGGCCAGCATGGGCTCTGGCAAGTCTCTGGAGGGCCAGAGGCTCATTGAAGACTGGGGGCTCCCAGTGGGCCGGATGGGGGGCCCCCGAGGGCCAGGGTTTGGGCACCCCTGCTCTAGTGGGAACAGGCATTATTTCTCTTAGTGATTCAGGACGTCTGTGGCAGGTACAGCACCAAATTTAACTCCTATAGACAAATAACTAGAAAAGGAAAACACAGCTGCCTTATGAAACAAAAAGTGGATTTCTGTAACTCAAAACTAACCAATGCGACTGATTGTTCTGAGAACCAATGAGATGTAATTATGACACAGCAGGGAACCAATAAGGTGTTAGTATGAGTCAGCTCTTATTTCCATGTATCAGGGCTAATACTAGAACTCTTATTCAGTTGTGTGAGTGCCACCAAATTGGCCAGTGCGTTTTGTCTGTTTGGTTACTGATTTTTTCAGGGATCTGTACTGTTATATATTTAAATAAATAAAGTTAACGGGGGTTACACCAACCCTAGTGATGTCATTGCATTTAGGCTGTGCATATAATTTATTCCTTATAGTCTGATACGGGAGGAGGTCCATCTCGCATCAGTTGTCGCAAACCCTAGTGATGCCTCTGAGACCGTTTGTCCTTATCACAGGGTGAGGGAGCTGGGCGGGAGGGGCAGGACTGGCAGAGTTCTACTTTGCCAGATCCAGAACCTGCATTGGGCTGGTGCAGGCTCGGGCAGCCCCATTGCAGGGCCTGCTCCCTTACCCAGGGGGAGGGGACAAATGTTCACTTCCCCCAAGGAGCTGCCGGTGGCTGCCTAGCAAGCACTGGATGCAATTGCAGCCATTTTGCCCAAAGGCCTTCTTAATCCCTGGGCGGGCTTTCCTGGGCCTCAGAAAGCCTTCTAAGGCCTTAAAAAGTCACTTCTGTTTCCCCCTCCCCAAATGGAAGAAACCTTCGAAGACCTCCCAGAGATCACACTCTGATCACATTCACGGGGGAGGCGGTAGGACCCCAGTGGCTACGGAGGCGTGGCATTGCCGAATGGGATCCTAGAACCCTCCTTCCGCTCCTGGAGAGGACTACTGACTTTTCAGAATCCTTAACCCCTAACACCAAGTGGGCTTCAATGATTCAATTGGAGAAATTCAAGCAAATTGACCACCACCTCACGGAGGGCACGGAACCCTTCAAACATCTTTGGCTGGCTATGCGTACAGGATGGATAAGATTTCCTGGAAATAAAGCTTTGTTGCTGCAAATTAGAGCCTGGTGTATAAAGCAGCTTGTCTTGGATGCTGGAAGCAGATATTTGGCAGGAACAGTCTAATGCAGGGGTGTCAAACATAAGGCCCAGGGGCCGGATGCGGCCCACAGAAGCTTTTTATGCTGCCCTCAGGCTTTCAGTTACTGAGGTGTTACTGCTGAAAGGGCACCTCTCGTGAAACTTGGGCTCTCCCATATCTTGAAATATGATAGAGATTTGCATATTCTCTCTTCGGTCATTTGCAGCTAATGAGATCCTAAGTGAGAAAAAGTGCTCATTTTTGGTTATGACCTGTTTAATGACATCATTTCCTGCCTGATGACATCAATTCCGGCCCTCAGCAGGCATCATAAATGCTATTCGGCCCCTAGTTTGAAACGAGTTTGACACTCCTGGCCTAGTGTGTTCTTTGCTTGCTATACTCAGGAGACTGCACTGATTCTGTCGGGGGAATCGCGCTGCAGTGCTTGCACCGAGTGCTGCTTTTCAACCATTCCAACAAGTAAACAAATAGATGTTCACAAAAGGCACAGCAAACTCTAGGATTCTTTCCCCAGAGGAAATGTCATCTGGAAATGTTGCTCAAAACTTTCCAGCGTATGGAACAGGGAGGGAACCTCAGCGCTGGCAGAAGCAGCCAATCATCAAGGACTATATAGCTGCTAAATAGTTTCACTGTTTTGTCAAATGTTTTTAACAGTTCCAACATGGATTGAACTCCGTGGACACGGTGCTTTGCGCAAAGACCTTATTTTCCGGGATGATGGCAGTTCTGAAAACCCATCGTGGTTGGATCCCTATTGCCCACCCCTCTATTGCATGATAATTGCAAAGGTGACTGCATGCTGGACAAGATGGGTTATTAGTCTGTGGAACTCCTTGCCACAGGAAGTGGCGATGGCATCTTGCCTAGTTGATTTTAAGAGAGGATTGGACAAATTTCTGGAGGAAAAGTCCATCACAGGTTACAAATCATGTTAGATATGTACAGGCTCTTGATTTTAGAAGTAGGTTACTTCAGAATACCAGGATGCAGGTTGTGCCTTGCTGTCTTGTGTGCTCCTTAAACTATTTGGTGGGCCACTGTGAGATACAGGAAGCTGGACTAGATGGGCCTTTGGCCTGATCCAGTCAGGCTCTTCTTATGGGTTGTCTAAATCTAGGCCACAATCTCTTACACAACTCATCCATTACAGCAGGGCTTATTCAGGGGAACTTCTGTTGGTGTTCTGTCTAAAATTACTTTATGGTTTTGAGGAATATCGCTTATGCATTCCTAATATGAGCGAATACTCTCAAAATTCATGTACATTTCTGATCCTTTTATAGCACCTTTACATTCTTTATATCAAAGCTACCTTGTGGTAGTGAGGTCCAACAAATTCATGTTGTGTTCTGTAATAAAGTATTTAATTATTTGATTTTTGTCTGTAAAATGCTTTGTGAACTTCCATGCACCTTAATCCCATCGGAACTCCTGCAAGCAGGAACAGGGCACTGTTTTCCATTGCCTTTCCATGGCATTGCCCAGTGGCCATGAGGGTTAGTGAGGGTTAGTGAGGGTTAGTGGCCAGAGGGTTAGTGAGACAGTGGGAGCAACCTAGAATGGCTCTGAAGATGAGAGGAAAGGGCTCCTTACATGCTGCGGTGAGGCTTCCTGCAAAACTTAGTGCTTTGCACCCCCTCTAGCGATGCCACTGCCGCCACAGGTATGAAAAAAGATGATTCATGCTCAGCACACAATTTCCTCCCAATGACAGCCTGTCGTTTTTGTCCATTTGCACCCACCCTCCGTTAGAGGGACTGAGGATCTGCTCTGTGTTCCATCATAGAAACGCTTTATGACATATTTTTCCACACATAAAGAAGTTAATTTTGGCCTTCTGATTATTAAACAGCCTAAACTTTTCTGCTCTGTAAACCTTTGCAATTAAATAGCACCTTCCAGCTGGGATACCTAATGGCCCTCTTCAAAACTTTAGATTAAGAAGGAAACACTTATTCTGTTAATTAAGATAAAAACTGAACATGATGTAATTAATTCATTAAGCTTTCATGACCCCCCAGTGAGATGGAAGGTTCATTAACTTCTTTTGATAGTGCCGGCCTAAAATCACAAAGCATGTTTGTAACAGAGCTAGGGGATGAAGCTGCAATCCTATCCACAATTTCCTGGGATTAAGCTCCACTGACTATAATGGGACTTACTTCTGAGTAGACAAGTATAGGATTGGGCTCTAAGAAACCAAATCTGTCGATGCACAGCTTTGTTCTTAAACCACGCACAGGTCACTTCTTTGTTTTCCTTTCTCTCTGTACAGAAAAATGGACAAACAATGGCTTTTTGCATTCTTCCATGCAACAAAAAGTGTGCTTTCTGCCACTCTTAAGCATTCCGCTTAACCTGTAAAACACAGGATCAATTTTAACCTTTCTAACAAAAACAACCCCATTTTCAGCATGGAAAATATTATGCGTATGATGTGTAGTACATAAAAAAAATGATATAGAATGTATTGAATCACTGCTAAGATGTACCCTTCCTAACATGCTTGCTTGTTGTTTTTTTTAAACCCTGCCATCAATACTTATTGTTCTTTACATATATAGGAAAGAATCATGTCCCCTGCCTCCTCCCCTTGTACAGTGATTATTGTTCTGTACATGTACTGGTCAGAACATATATAGCTACCTATGTCACATAAATGGATAAAAAGCTGATCCATGATTTGGTCCCTCTGGTTGTGGATTGTGCCATTAGATTCTAACCTACTGACCCAGCAACACTATCTTCCACGGCAACATCAGGACCTCACGGCAATTTCCATTCTCTTTCCCTGTTTGTCATTATTATTATTTTTTTTTTAAAAAGGTCACGTCCTTTGCTTGCTCAAAGTCACAGACAGGCAATGAGTCATAATCAAATGGCAGCTCCCAGCTCTGTTTGCCTTGTAATCATCTGCTGAAATGATGGGATTTCATGCTGTGCAGGGGGATTTTTTCGGTTTCATATTGCCAGCCCTAACAGTTTCAGGAAACAGCTGCTTTGGTAGGTGGGGATCCTGTGCCAGACAGGATCCTCAGACAATTTTCTGCTTATGGGGACTCATAGTAAAACATGGCAATGCTGGGTTTCATAGATCAATCACCCTGATGGGCCTCTACAAGAATTTAGCTGAAGACTTTATGAATATTAAGCAAGTACATTATGCATTTAGATGTGAGTCTCACCTTTCCTTAAGGTCCAGGACATGTAACATATTTCCCTTAGCTCATTCATTCCCAAATAATCCTGTAGCCTGCAATGGATAGGTAAATTGCTAGTATGCCCATTTTACAGACAGGAAAACTAAGGGTAAAGAAAGCCTATTTCTCAAAGCTGCAAAGAACATCCACAGCTAAATTGGGACTTGGATCCATACAGCCCAGGTCCAAATATGCTATCCAGAGTAGGCCATACACACATTGTGGGCCCAATCCAGCTACATATCCTATAATCAGTGTGGTGCTGATTACACTCACACACGCCCCATTAAATACACACACCCCATTCAATACAGAGGCTCTTTCCAGAGGAGGAGGTGGGTGGAGGGACAATGGAACTCCATAGGCTGGGGAAAGGAGGAACTATTTGGTCCACTTGCCCAGCACCATATCACCTCCTTTTTATATATTGTCTCCAAAGGTAAACAACAATCCATTTGTTTATTGTAGTATGGAGGAAGAAGCATGTATATGTGCATAGAAGGATCTGTACATGTATATGTGCATATGTATATGTGCATAGAAGGATACAATAAACAACTCATTCCTTCCAACCAGAGGTGGTGGCCTGTATGGATTAGCCTGACGGTAGGCACTGCAAATTGATATGCCATGCACCTTTTAAAAAGACAAGGTCTGAAGACACCACACCGATGAACTCTAAAGCATTCTGTTCAGACGCATTCCCTTCTGCAGCCTGCAAAGCAGCTGGAGTGCAACAGACTACAAGTGTTAACAGCATTTTATACAGTATGGAGCAACCATGAGCCTAACACTGTTAGCTTGACCCACAAATAAATGATGCCAGATTGTTTGCATGTCAGCTAATTTAGTCCTATTAGCTTCAAAGTATATCTGCATTCCACTGGTTTGTGGGTCAGGCTGTCCTTGATGCCAAGGTTAACTATGCTGTCCTCTAATGGGCTGATTCTAACACTCAGGATACCAGCCGGTGTGTGTGCCACAACCACACAGCCAGTGTAATGCTATGCCTGTTTGTGTTGCCCTGACATTACAAGCTGATCCAGGGATGTCGTGCTGCGCAGAAGGGTAGCTCGCTGCTACTGCACTGAGAGAAGAGTCACGATGGGCAGATGTATAAAGCTGGAACTGGCACAGAAATGGATGGAGCTGGATTAATGCTTGCCCATTCATAAGTCAGGGCAAGAACAGGGCACCTTCACACCGTTCTGAGAGCACATGGCCAAGAGGGACTCATGTCTCCCTCAGAATGCTAGATGCAAGGGATGGTACCAAGATGCAGGTCTCTTGTTGTCTTGTGTGCTCCCTGAGGCATTTGGTGGGTCACTGTGAGATACAGGAAGCTGGACTAGATGGGCCTATGATCTGAACCAGCGGGCCTATTCTTATGTGTATTTGCACAGACCTATGTGCCTGACCTATGGTAGTAATGGAAGATAATGCAATGAGTCTTGAAGCAGCCTTAAAATGGGGTGGGAAGGGCAGGGGGTGGGGAGTGGGCCAGGGGTGGAGCTCAGCAGCAAAGGTGTACACTGGACCTTATGCTTTATCCCTTGTTCCATCTCATTTGCCTTGCACTAAGCAACACACCATAACATTAGTGAATATGTTTGGTGCACCATCACTGCAACTCAGAGGTGCAAGGCTCTCTAGAAATGCCCAGGGAAGAGGCAAGAAACTTGCTGCTCTTCTTATATGGACTAAAAATTTTTTTTTAAAAAATGGGAACAATAACAAAGCAAAACAAGAAATCAGAAATCACCCACAATCCCACATGCTGCTTTTGTTATGCAGAACAGCCCCAAGGGTGACATCTTCAGTCAAGGGATTTGTATGCTCAGCAGAAAGGTGAGTGGAGCTGCCAGAAGCCACCCACTCCTCTCAAACTGATTCACCGCCCAGGTCTTTGTTTGACGGCTGTCTCTCCTGGTGATGCTGATGTTTCCAGTTAGCTATATCTATTTTTCAAAACTCGTGAGCACTTCAGCACTGGCTGAATTATTAATGCAATCGCGCCGGCAATCTCTACAGCGCCTTGGAAGCACGAAGTGCATGTGAGATGGAAACAAATCTGGGTACAGTTTGCCTTTTTAAACGTTCTGTGAAATTGACAGAAGTACACTTGGAGAAGCATACGACTGCTGGAAGGCGTACAAGAATGGGAAGAACTGTCAAGATTCTGTCCCAAATGTTCAATCTTTTTTTGAGGGGAAAAAAAAGAGAAAAAGTTGGAGAACAGGAGATACCACATTTAGGGCCTGATCCTATCCACTGAGTATGACAACCTGAGTAAAGTCGCCTACTGCTGCCGTGAATGCAGCGGACGTCATTGGAAAAGACGTGCCTATACCAGGTGATTTGGAGCTACCAATGCAAAGGGTTGGTGGCTCTGCAGGCCTGCCACTGTAGAACCTGGCCTACACCAATCCTGGTAAATTGGCAGTGGGAGCAGGCTGTCGGCAGCATCTGGCACTTGGGGGCACAAAAATGTTTAACACTCCCCCATAACAGTTCCCAAAAAATTTAAACACCCCATAGGACATCTTGGAGGCTTCCAAAAGACACTTCTGGTTTTCAGGGGAGAAAAAAAAAAACACTCCCTTTTAAGTTGCGGTACCTGGGGCAATGTACCCACCCTTAGCCATGCCACTGGTAGGCAGTTAGGGAGAGGTTTGGAGTGAAGAGGGCAAAGGGCAAGGAGTAGACTGGAGGGGGTGGATCTCAGTGGCAAAGGGTAAAGTGGCAAAGGCATATGCTGGATCGTATCCCCAATTTTCTAGCCTGTTCCCTTCCTCTCCTCAGACTATAGCTGGTGTGGGTCTAAGGAGACTCAGTGGTAGCCAGAAGGCCGACCCAGAGTCAAGTTAAAATGTTTTGCACTTACCTCTGGTTGACCTTTTGACTGCCCCCCCCCCCAGCATGCAGCGTGTGCTCCATTGGCCCAGCTACGTGCTATAGCGTGGCGGGGAATAGGACTGGGCTGTCAATTAATTGATAAAATTCAAATGTGTTTGAAAGGAGACTGAGGTTGAAGTACTACATACAACTACCTGGGAGTAAGCCCCATTGAACACAATGGGATTTAGTTCTGAGTAAACATGCATCGGCTTGCACTCTAAGCCTTGCCTTTATGTGCACTTGCAAATGACTTGAAATGATTTCCATTATCATCGCAATGGTCAGTTCATCGCTCAGTGACTGCAGTATCAAATGATGACTCGGATGGACGAAACAGCTGTCGCAGACCTGACACCACAGACTGCGCTTCCGTGTCCTCTGACAACACCAGAAAGCAGTCCTTCTTGACAGTGGTTGTGCACGTGATCAGCGGTGTGACACTGAATCATAAGGCATCACCCGGTGTACAGGCAGGTGTGAATAGAGTCCTTAGATGTACCCAGATAATGAAATAATAGCTAGCTCTATGCAGGCTCCAGCAAGGAGCCAAAGAGCACTCTTCGATCTTGCTGACACCTCCATCCAAAGACAATTCGGTGCCTGAGCAGCAGTGAAGCTCCCTTCAGATGAGCCACTGTGCCTTGGTCAGGACTGTTTGGAGGGGGGAGAGCTCCATGTCTCTTGTCCTGCCCCTGGCCCTTCCCTACTCAAGGATGGCTCACTGGATGTTAGGTTGAGTGAGAGTTGGAAGGAAGAACTGGCATACCAGTGTTGAGGAGCGGGGTTTGGAGTGAGCAGTCATTGCAGGCGCACAATTACAGGAAAGGGTGAGCTGCCTTTTCATCTCAGTGTGAGATTCTGATGCTCAATCTTATGATTTCCATCTCTGCAGTGCAGCTCATAGCACTCACTGAGCCATCACTTTTTTCATTAAACTCAGTTTGTCATTAAATTCAGTTTTTCCTGAATCTTGTTGCTATTCAGTGTGCACTGGGATGGCTTCAGGTCTATAGCACATCATAGCTCATCATCATGCCCTATTTGCTCTCCTTACATATTCGTTGCATTTATTGAATAAAATGAGAAATCCTAGGCTTGAGAAGGGGGCAGGAGGAAGAAAAACCTGCATGCCCCACTGCTTAATTCATTCCCTAGTATGCCATCACCATCACCACCACCACACCAGCCATTTTCAACCACTGTGCCGTGGCACACTGGTGTGCTGCGAGTGGCCCACACGTATGCCACAGGAATTTAGGGGAAGGTCATTTATTAATAGGGCCAATGGGAAATGTGAGCCCCATGGGCAGCATGGTGTGCCTTGTCAATTGTCAACAACCTGGTGATAAGCCCTGACCATTTTAGTGCCTTGTCAGTGTGCCGTGAGATGAAAAAGGTTGAAAATCACTGCACCACACACACAGAGCTAAGTTCTTTTTTCAGTATCAAACAGCATCTGTCTTGACAAAGTTCCCCCCTTAAGTCTCCATTTAAGGAAGGATGGAACAGAATCTAAGATGCTTTTGTTCAGAATATCATCCCCATCATTTCCTCTCCTCCCCCAGATGAATAATGAACTCATCCGAAGTTAACAACATAAAATGCATGGCAAAGATGATGACCAGTTATAATAGCATTGGTATAACATGTTTCGACTGTTCCCAAGCACTTTGCATACATTATCTCAGTAATCCTTACAGCAGCCCTGTGAGGGAGGTCAGTATTTTGCTATACTACAAATTGAAAGGTGGCTGAGACTGAGAGACAGTGTCTTGCTGAAGACCACCTTCACGGCTAAGGTGAAATGTGAACCAAGGACACCTCCACCCCCATCCACCGCTTATCCTCTTAACCAGCATATGTCATTATCTTTAGTTGTTGTCTACCGGCTACAGGTGCCCGGCAGAATAGGTGTAATGATGGGGACCTTTTGTCTGCAAAAACTCTTTTTTCCAACTGCACAAGGGTCTTAGCCATATTAGCACATTGGTGTCTACAGTGAACAATATAAATCAGCCATTTTCAACCACTGTGCTATGGCACACCAGTGTGCCGTGAATGGTCTGCAGATGTGCTGTGGGAGTTTGAGGGAGGGTCATTTATTAGCAGGGCCATTGGGGGTGTGAGCCCCCCACTGGCAGTGTGGTGTGCCTTGTCAATTGTCAAAAGTGTGACACAGCAAACATGAACTAAATTTTCTTCAGACTTTTATAGCCACAGTGCAAGAATGTTCTGTTGACCTAGGTAGCTTTGATTGACCACTGGTATGTCTCCCAGGCTGCCCCTTCCCTGTACAAAAACATCCGTGGACAGACAACTCTCCCTTGTCATAGTCCTAATTACAAACTACTCCGCTGAAAACCATTGTAAACAGGCAGGCAGTGGAAAAGACTGAGGAATAAGCCCCGAAGGACTGATAGCAGAGTTAAAATGTAAAAGAAGGGTTGAAAGGGTCTTTCAAAAAGGAGGATCAGTTTAAAGTGGCCATCACCAAATTAGGAAACTCATTGGTTTATTGGACTGCTAGTTCATATATGTATAGATAGCTCTTGACAGAACATAGTGCATGACAAATGGATGTCACTCTTTTTATTTGTCCAAACGAGCTTTAAGGGTTATCATAAGGATACATTATGTTGTTGTTGTCACCATCATATGTCTCAAGGTAGACTGCTGAATGCTGTATCTACCCAGCCATAGGATTTGAGAAATTTTTATTTTTCTATCATAAGAATTCCGTCCAGTTCCTCCTCAAAAGCCTCCTTTTCACAAAGCCTCTGGCTTATCCCTTTGAGTCCTCACTCCCAACAGAAATTAAGCAGAAGTACAGCACAACAGCACTCATGCATTTTTTTCCCCAAGTGACAAATTCCTGAGCGGTCACCTCGGTTTCAACAAAAACAACCTGAAAGTCTTGTGACACCTTCCAGATTGATCAATGTGTTGTGGCGGAAGCTTCTGTCAATGCCAGCCTCCTTCATCACATGCTGAAGTGGTGTCTTCAGCACCTAGATGCTGATCTCTCTCTACCTGCCAACCGAGCATCACACTTCAGACACCTGATGAAGTGGACTCCAGTGCACAAAAGCTTCCTCTCTGGCAGACATCTGTTTGCCTTTCAGCCACAAGAATGACATTTGCCTTTTGTTATCCAGGTCTCCATCTTCCCTCTCCTCCCTCAATGATTGCTCAAATTTAGGCTGCACACTCCTTAGGGCAGAGACCAGTGGAGTAGCTAGAGGGGGGCACAAGGCACTAGGTTTTGCAGGTGCCTGAACCTGTTGTACCACTGCCCCCCCCCCCGCATCCTCCCCTTCCAGGCCATTCAGGGCAGGGGGAGCGAAATACAGCCATACGCCTGGCTCTGAAGGGCATGGTGCATTGAGGTGCCTGCAAAACTTAGTGCTTTGAACTCCCTCTAGCTACACCACTGATAGAGACACCTCTTTTTGCTGACACTAGAGCCCCATTGACTCTAATGGGACTTACTTCTGAGCAGACATGCATTGGATTGGGCTCCAAGTTCGCTTCTGCTTTGCTCCCCGTGCAAATGGCTCCTAAGGGGAGGGAGAGGGGCCCCTTGCATGCTGCGGGGAGGCTCCCTGCAAAACATATCCTCTAGATATGCCACTGCCCCCACCTCCCCAATTCGAGAGGTTCCAATCCATCCCCCCAGCAGAGGAGAGTGGGGTGGGGAGAGGACCAGTGGTGTAGCTAGAGGGGGGCATTCGCCTCGGTTTTGCTCCCCCGCCTGGAATGGCTCCGAAGGGGAGGGGCCCCTAGCACACCGCAGTGGGGCTCCCTGCAAAACTTAGTGCCTCGCCCCCCTAGCTACGCCACTGCCTCCCACCTCCCCCATTCTCCGGAGCAGCCCCCATCGGAGCAATGGGGGGAGAGGAGAGGACCGCTGCGCTCCCCCACCTGCCCTGCAGCCCGCTCGCCCTCCTGGGCGCCCCCCAGCCACCCACCCAGCCCGGTGCTGACCTGCCAGGCTGTTGTAGCAGTCCACCTCGACGCTCTCCAGCAGCCTGCGCTGCTCCTGGCTGAGGCTGCCCGGCTGGCAGGGGGCGGCGGAGGCTGCCTGGGGGGGCTCGCCCTCCTCCTGGGCCAGCAGCAGCAGCCCCTTCAGCTCCAGCAGCGCGCGGTGGTACTTGCCGATGGCCTCGCGGAACTTCTTCTCCTTGTAGCACTGCGCGCCCTGCGCCTTGAACTCCAGCGCGCGCCGCAGCAGCTCGTCCGGCGCCGTCCCCGGCTGGCCGCCGCCTCCCCCCCGGGCGCAGTGCCCGTCGCCCGCCGTCCGGCCGCCCGGGCTCGTCCTCTCCATGCCCGCCAGCCCGCGCCGCGCTCCTCCTCGCTCTCCGGGCGGCGGCAGCAGCAGCAGCAGCAGCTCAGGAGGCTGGAGCACTCCGGAGAGGCGCCTCCTCCCTGCGAGGAGGAGACTCAGGCTGCCAGCCGAGCCACACTCGCCTGCGAGGAAGCCCCGCTGACTAGAACGGACTCACTTCTGAAGAGACAGGCACAGGATTGGGCTCTAAGGCAGCAGACCTAGCCACACTCGCCTGGGAGGAAGCCCCACTGACTAGAATGGGACTTACTTCTACGAAGACAAGCACAGGATTGGGCTCTGAGGCTGCAATCCTAGCCACACTTGTCTGGGAGGAAGCCCCACTGACTAGAATGGGACTTACTTCTATGTAGACAGGCACAGGATTGGGCTCTAAGGCAGCAAACCTATCCCCAGTTTCCTGGGAGTAAGCCCTATTGGCTCTAATAGGACTTACTTCTAAGTAGACAGGCAGAGGCTTAGGCTCTGAGGCTGCAATCCTAGCCACACTTTCCTGGGAGTAAGCCCCACTGACTAGAATGAACTTACTTCTGAGTAGAGAGACACAGGATTGGGTTCTCACCAGACGGCACAGCCTGCTGCTGCTGCTGGTTGGAGTGGGTGCCACCCCTTGGCCCGGCTGGGCTCCTGGTGCCCACCTTCCCAACGCCGCCTCCTCCTCTTCCCCTAGGCAGGCAGGCTGGCTCCCAGGTTATGGAGGGGATGATGATGATGATGGGGGCACTGATTGATTGCTAACCCGGAAGGAGCTTGCACCCAGGAGAGAAAGGGGGAGGCCGGGCGAGGCGAGGCAGGGATCCCAGGCAGGTTCCCCCCGATCTGCTGCTGCTCAGCCCGGATCTGCTGCGAGGCTGGGGGGAGCAGGAAAGAGCCTGGGCAGGAAAACCTCTGAGCTGACGTCGAGAGGGAGACGAGGGGTCCACAACAAATCAGAGCCAAACCCACCTTCTTGCTGTTTACAGCAAGGCACTCGGGCTCTTAAAGGCGCAGGGCTGCTGAGGGGGGGGAGAGGAGGGGCGGGCTCGAAGCGAGGCGGCTGGTGAGTAGTGGAAGACTGTAGTAGGAACCCAGGGCTCAGGACTGCACGCTGTATGGATTGGTACCTACTGCCCTGGGTACGTGGGGAGAGGAAGCCCAGCCAGTGGCGTAGCTAGAGGGGGAGCAAAGCATTCCGTTTTTCAGGGAGCCTTCCTGGTGAGGAAGTGCAAGCGGCCCCTCTCCTCTGCAGCCATTTCGGGCTGGGGGAGGAATGCCTGGCTCTGAAGTGGAAGGGGAGGGGCCACCTGCACACTGTGGTGAGGCTCCCTGCAAAACTTTGTGCTTTGCACTCCCTCTAGCTATGCCACTGAGCCCAGCCTATATTTTATAAAGCAGAGGGGGGTGGCCCAGAAAGATGCTGAATCATAGCCGGAGTGACAGCTACTTGCCACCATCCCAGCTGCTATTCTGGGCAACATAAACAGACAGGGGCGTGAGACTGGTGGTGCCACCCCCACAGGCACAACACCCAGGCATTTGCTCCTGTTGCCCCCCCAGGTACGCCACTGGTGCAAAGTACTAAGTTTCTTAGGGAGCCTCCCTGCGCTGTGGAAGCAGCCCTCCCCTCCTTTTTGGAGCCACTCCAGGTGAGGAAGCAAAACAGAGGCATACACCTGTTTTGCTCCCACCATCTGGAATGGGGAGAGGCCGTTTGCACATCATGGGGAGGCTCCCTGCAAAACTTAGTGCTTTGCACCCCCTCTAGCTACACCACTGAGCCCAGCTGTCAGAACTGTGTTGGTCTGAAAAATGGAAAGAACTTTCCCCCCTACAATGGCCTGCTTCCCACACATCATTGAGAGATCTTTTCTTTGTCCCAATTGCCTTCCTGTTCCCATTGCCCAGAGAGGCCTGATGTCCAGCACACCACATGGAGCATCTTTCTTATTTCAGACTTTGAAAAGCCACAGTTGCATAGGAGACGTACTTTTTTCCTTCCTGAATCTTCATAACATAAGAACAGCCCCACTGGATCAGGCCATTGGCCCATCTAGTCCAGCTTCCTGTATCTCACAGCGGCCCACCAAATGCCCCAGGGAGCACACCAGATAACAAGAGACCTCATCCTGGTGCCCTCCCTTGCATCTGGCATTCTGACATAACCCATTTCTAAAATCAGGAGGTTGCGCATACACATCATGGCTTGTACCCCATAATGGATTTTTCCTCCAGAAACTTGTCCAATCCCCTTTTAAAGGCGTCTAGGCTAGACGCCAGCACCACATCCTGTGGCAAGGAGTTCTACAGACCGACCACATGCTGAGTAAAGAAATATTTTCTTTTGTCTGTCCTAACCCGCCCAACACTCAATTTTAGTGGATGTCCCCTGGTTCTGGTATTATGTGAGAGTGTAAAGAGCATCTCCCTATCCACTCTGTCCATCCCCTGCATAATTTTGTATGTCTCAATCATGTCCCCCCTCAGGCATCTCCTTTCTAGACTGAAGAGGCCCAAACGCCGTAGCCTTTCCTCATAAGGAAGGTGCCCCAGCCCCGTAATCATCTTAGTTGCTCTCTTTTGCACCTTTTCCATTTCCACTGTATCTTTTTTGAGATGTGGCGACCAGAACTGGACACAATACTCCAGGTGTGGCCTTATGATAGATTTGTACAACGGCATTATAATATTAGCTGTTTTGTTCTCAATACCTTTTCTAATGATCCCAAGCATAGAATTGGCCTTCTTCACTACCGCCACACATTAGGTCGACACTTTCATCGACCTGTCCACCACCACCCCAAGATCTCTCTCCTGATCTGTCACAGACAGCTCAGAACCCATCAGCCTATATGTGAAGTTTTGATATTTTTCCCCAATGTGCATGACTTTACACTTACTTACACTGAAACACATCTGCCATTTCGCTGCCCATTCTGCCAGTTTGGAGAGATCCTTCTGGAGCTCCTCACAATCACTTCTGGT
This sequence comes from Tiliqua scincoides, assembly GCF_035046505.1. Taxonomy (NCBI): domain Eukaryota; kingdom Metazoa; phylum Chordata; class Lepidosauria; order Squamata; family Scincidae; genus Tiliqua; species Tiliqua scincoides. Next base: position 19,159,754 of record NC_089821.1, read on the forward strand.
CTTCACCACTCAGAAAAGTTTGGTGTCATCTGCAAACTTAGCCACCTCACTGCTCAACCCTGTCTCCAGGTCATTTATGAAGAGGTTGAAGAGCACCAGTCCCAGGACAGATCCTTGGGGCACACCCCTTTTCACCTCTCTTCATTGTGAAAATTGCCCATTGACACCCACTCTCTGTTTCCTGGTCTTCAACCAGGTCTCAATCCAGGAGAGGACCTGCCCTCTAATTCCTTGACTGTGGAGTTTTTTCAGTAGCCTTTGGTGAGGGACCATGTTGAACGCCTTCTGGAAGTCCAGATATATAATATCCACGGGTTCTCCCGCATCCACATACCTGTTGACCTTTTCAAATAATTCTATAAGGTTTGTGAGGCAAGACTTACCCTTACAGAAGCCATGCTGACTCTCCCTCAGCAAGGCCTGTTCGTCTATGTGTTTTGAGATTCTATCTTTGATGAGGCATTCCACCATCTTACCCGGTATAGATGTTAGGCTGACTGGCCTAACCACCATCTTACCCGGCCTAGATGTTAGTTTCCTGGGTCCCCCCTCTTTCCCTTTTTAAAGATCGGTGTGACATTTGCTATCCTCCAATCCTCTGGCACTGTGGCCGTTTTGAGGGACGAGTTGCATATTTTGGTCAAGAAATCAGCAACTTCATTCTTCAATTCCTTAATAACTCTTGGGTGGATGCCATCAGGGCCCGGTGACTTATTGATCTTTATCAATGAGGTATGAAACATCTCTTTTAACCTCTATCTGACTTAATTCCTCGGTCAAGAGGGGCCTTTTGGGCAGTGGTATCTGCCTGAGGTCTTCTGCCATGAAGACAGATGCAAAAAACTCATTTAATTTCTCTGCCATCTCTAAGTCTCCTTTTATTTCCCCTTTCCCCCCCTCACCATCCAGAGGGCCAACTGCTTCTCTGGCGGGTTTCCTGCTTCTAACATATTTGAAGATGCTTTTATTGTTCCCCTTAATGTTGCTGACCATGTGTTCCTCATAGTCTCTCTTGGCCTCCCATATCACCTTCTTACATTTCTTTTGCCATAGTTTATGTTCCTTTTTATTCTCCTCATTAGGGCAAGACTTCCATTTACAGAAGGAAGCTTCCTTGCCCTTTACGGCCTCTCTAACTTGGCTTGTTAGCCATGCGGGCACCCTCCTGGATTTAGTGGAGCCCTTCTTTCTTTGTGGTATACACTTCCGCTGGGCCTCCATTACTGTTGTTTTAAGCAGCCTCCATGCACTCTGTAGAGACTGGACTCTTTTTATCTTCCCTTTCAACCTCCTTCTAACCAGCCTCCTCATTTGAGGGAAGTCCGCCCATCAGAAGTCAAGGGTTTTTGTGAGAGATTTGCCCGGTATTCTTCCCCTGATGTGCATGTCGAAACGGATCGCAGCATGATCACTGTTCCCCAATGGCTCAGTAACACTGACATCTCTAACCAGGTCCTGAGTACCGCACAATATTAAATCCAGAGTCACCTATTCTCTGGTGGGCTCCATGACTAGCTGCTCTAAGGCACAGTCATTTAGCATGTCAAGGAATCTGGTCTCCTTTTCGTGACCAGAACACAATGTCGGGGCCCCTCCCAGATGCCCTGACCCCCAACTTACCCTGGAGCAGGCACCCCATGCCCAGGGTGGGGAGGCTTCCCTGCCCTTGAAGGGGGCAAAGCAGGTTAGCTCACCCCAACCAGCCAGAGCGGGCTGGCAGGGAAAACAAGGAACATTGCAGGAAACAAGCCAGGAACAGGAAAGGCCTTTTCTGCCCCACATGGAGGAAGGGGAGGGGCCAAAGGGGGCGGGCTTGCTCCATAAAACAGGGAGGCCAGGGATGAGAGGCAGGCAGTGTGAAGCAGGGAGCTGTGAGGTAAACAGCTCCTGCTCCTAGGCCAGGTCTGGCAGCTCTGCTAGGGAGGAGGACCAGGGTGCTGGAAATCTCTCCCCCCTTTAGCCTATCTGAGGCCTCCCTGGGGGTGGAACAAGCCTGCTCCAGGCCCCTCCAGGGCAGGGACCCGACACACAAATTGACCCAGTCTGTATGAGGATAATTGAAGTCCCCCATGATTACAACCCTGTCCCTCCTTGTCACCTCCCTGATCTGTTTCCTCATTTCAAGGTCCCCTTCCGGTTTATGGTCTGGAGGACGATAGTACGCCCCCAGTATTACATCACTCCTCAGGCCTGGTAATTTAACCCACAGAGATTCTATGGTGGAGTCGGACCCACCTTCAAGCTCTACTTTGCCGGATTCTATCCCTTCCTTAACATTAATGGCACCCACCTCCAAGACGCCCCTCCCTGTCCCTCCGGTAGAGTTTATAGCCTGGGATTGCGGTATCCCACTGATTTTCCGCATTCCACCAGGTTTCCGTTATGCCCACTATGTCCATGTTTTCCCTAGTCACCAGACATTCCAGTTCTCCCATCTTTGCTCGGAGACTTTGGGCATTTGCATAAAAGCATTTGTACATGGAATGCTTATTAGCTCTTTTGTCCCTGCATCCTCTCACTGTGCCAAACTGTCTGTCACATCCCATCACACTACTATTCCCAATTTCTTCTCCTATTCTGCTTTTGCCTTGTTTTTCTCTAACCTCCCCATCCCTTGTCCATCTCCAGTGTATTATAACTCTATGGCGCTATTTCAAGCACCATAATTTCATGCCAAGCATAATTTCAAGCCAGGATGGTGTAGTGCAGTGTTTCTCAAACTACGGGTTGGGACCCACTAGGTGGGTCGCAAACCAATTTCAGGTGGGTCCCCATTCATTTCAATATTTTAGACTTGATTGCACTTGGAGAAATGTGACAGACCTGTACTTTTAACAAGCTACTATGTATATTTTTTTAATGATGACGGTCATTGGGACTTACTCCTGGGTCAGTGTGGGAACTGCCTAGAATTGTTAAATTTTCCTGCTTGATGATGTCACTTCCAGTCATGACTTCACTTCCAGTGGATCCTGTCAGATTCTCATTCTAAAAAGCAGGTCCTGGTGCTAAATGTGTGAGAACCACTGGTGTCATGGTTTGGGACTTAGACCCGGAAAATCCAGGTTCAAATCCCCACCCAGCCATGAAGCTTCCTGGGTGATCTTGGTCCAGTCACTATCTCTCAGTCTCACCTACCTCACAGGGTTGTTGTGAGGACAAAAGGAGGGAAGAATGCAGAGGCATAACTAGGGTGGAGCTGAGGGGCACTATGCCAAAGTGGGTGCATGACTGCCCTTCAGGCTTTACCCTAGGTACAGAGGAGGCACTGGCAAGGAGGGCCTCCACGGGAGAAGGAACAGGGTGCAAAGCCACCACAGCGAGCATTCCCTCCTCCAGGGAGAACCCGTGTCACAGTGCGCTATACCTCTGTTACACCTCTGGACTCATGTGCACCAACCTGGGTTCCTTGGAGGAAAGATGGTCTAAAAATGCAACAAATAAACAAGTAGATAATTTGAAATTTTAATCTGGAAAATCTGATTTAGACACAGATTCCTCTTTCTGACTCTAGTCCCCACCTTTCAAGCAACATGTACAGCCACTCCCTTAATGGTTCCACTGCCCCCCCCCCAACCTACACCTTCTTTTAAGACTCCAGAACTTAGCCACAAGTCTCACCTGTCTTCCAAGTACCCGCGTTCCCACTCTGCTCAATACCTTTGTGGTATTGTCAGAAGGCGATGCCCACATGACACATTCACTGTGAATTCACCTTTTCTGTGGGGAGTACAAGAGTTGATGTGCTGTGTCCCACAACCCCACACAGCCATGTCTCCTGACTGCACCCACCCAAGTATGCTGACCCCACTGGTCATGGAGCACCACATAGATTGCACCATTTCACTACAGGGTTAACGGAGCTGTGGAAAGGTGCACGTGCATTTTGAGAGTAGCTTTGGAGATGAAGCCTTGAAAAGTAATACAGGAGGTCTGGTCTAGAGGATAGAGCCTCTATTTGCCTGAAGATAACATCCACAAGGTTGTGGCTCTTGAAAGATAGAGCCTTCTTTCAATTGTAAAAATCCCTCCGGGGATTTAAATTAGCCTGCCTATGTAAACCGCCTTGAATAAAGTCTTGAATAAAGACCAAGAAAGGTGGTATATAAATACCTGTATTATTATTATTATTATTATTATTATTATTATTATTATTATTATTATTATTATTATTATTATTATTAATACAGTACAATATAGGAAAACAAGTAGTTCCACTTTAATGGGCACAGTCCATTGGGATGTTGTATACCCCACTGAAATGACTGTGCTCATGATTCCCATTAATTTCAGTGGAGCTTGTGCTGACTTAAGAACATCAGCCCCGCTGGATCAGGCCAAAGGCCCATATAGTCCAGCTTCCTGTATCTCACAGCGGCCCACCAAATGCCCCAGGGAGCTCACAAGACAACAGGCACAACCTGTGTCCTGGTGCCCTCCCCTGCATCTGGCAATCAGAGGTAGCCTGCCTCTAAAACAAAGAGCTTGCACATACCTACTATGACTTGTAACCCATAATTAACTTCTCCTCCAGAAATTTGTCCAATTGTCCTATCAAAGAGCTTCTGTCTTTGTAGCAGTGGCATACCTCTCCCCTCAAGCTAGCAATGCCTCCCAAATGCGTCAAGGTCACTGTGGCTTTGATGCTGGTGCTCACTTCCTTCAGAGATAGTCAAATCCATGTCATCATTTTCTTTTTGTCATTAAAGTTCTGACAGAGTGAGCATAACCAAAACATATAGAATATTCATTGGCTTGCAAGTACAAGCAATCAGTGCTGGAAGGGGGAGCTACCAAAGGAGAAGGAACAGGCAGTGTGAAGCATCTGCAGTGAGCACCCTGCCTCTGGAGAGAACCCTGAAGTCATGTCAGGTGTTTTCGTGACATCACTGCCCTGGAGACAGGGCGGTAAGTTAACTGTGACCACCCTTGACTGTTATTGGGTGTGGTGTGTGTATCTGTGGAACAAATTGTGGACGGGCTGTGTGGCAGAAACTGGAGACAGGCTGCGTAAGCCGTATACGTATATTTAGAGCACAGCCATATATATATTGCAATATATACATATTTCAGCCAGAGTGTGTGGGTGACTCATGGAAGTTAAGGAAACAAATTTCCTCCTTGATCGCATTGAGTCATCTTTTGGCAACTGTCTCCCATTCAGATATAAAGGACTCAATCAGTCTCTTGGTTGACAGTGTTTAATTGCATTTTGATGAATTCCCCACAATAAAATGCAGAGAGCTGACTTTTGCCTGGGGGAAGCATGGAAATGGTCCTAGGGAGTTAGTGATGCTTTCATTGTGATGGGCATCAACACAGTGGCATAGCTAGAGGGGGTGCAAAGCACTAAGTTTTGTAGGGAGCCTCACTGTGCTGTGCAAGCAGCTCCTCCCCTCCCCTTCAGAGCCATTTGGGGTAGTGGGAGCAAAATGGGAGTGTATGCCTCAGAATGGCTCCAAAGGAAATGGGGAGAGGCTACTTGCATGGTGAAGTGAGTCTTCCTTCAAAACTTAGTGCTTTGCACCCCCCTCTAGCTATGCCACTGCATCATCATTTATCTGACCTTATCCACCCCAACAAGGCAGTTAGTTCTTAGGGTACTTGAGGGAAAGAAGGCAGTGAGCACATGACATACTTTGTCAAATGTGGCAGGATTTACTGGCGTGGAAAAAGCCTGACTGAGAAAGCCTGGAAAAGGAGATACAATAGTGAAAAAATAAGGGGATAAAAGCCTATGAACAACTCATAAAGAATTTGATGACACATGGCCCAATCCTATCCAATTTTCCAGTGCCGGTGCAACTGTGCTATTGGGGCATGCACTGCATCTTGTAGTGTGGCAGCAGTCACAGTGGCCTCCTTAAGGTATGGGAACATTTGTTCACTTACCATGGGGCTGCATTGTAGTTGCACCGGGGCTGGAAAATTGGATAGGATTGGGCCCACAGGCAGTAGCAAGGGTGTAGATAGTAAGACCAAGCTGCATGACAACTCTTGGGGTTTGTGTTGCACGTTCTGTTTTCCATAATTCATTCTACGACCGTATTTCTTGAAGAATACTTCAGGTAGCCAAGATTATTCAAGTCTACTGTCTCCATGCTACAAACCAATTATGCAGAGGATGGATAGAGTGGATAGAAAGATGGCTTTTCCCCTCTCACACAACACCAGAACCAAGGGACACTCACTAAAATTGAATGTTGGGAGAGTTAGAACAGAGAAAAGAAAATGTTTCTTTATCCAGTGTGTAGTTAGTCTGTGGAACTCCTTGCCATGGGATGTGGTGATGGTGTCTGGCCAAGATGACTTTCAAAGGGGGTTGGACTGATTTCTGGAGGAAAAGTCCATCCCGGGTTACAAGCCATGATGGGTATGTGCAACCTTCTGATTTTAGAAGTAGACTACCCCTGAATGGCAGACACAAGGGAATGGAAGCAGGATGTAGGTCTCTTGCTGTCTTTTTTGCTCCTGGAGGCATCTGGTGGGCCACTTTGAGATACAGGAAGCTGAACTAGATGGGCTTCTGGCCTGTTCCAGCAGAGCTCTTCTTATGTTCTTAAGTTTTCCTCTACCCATACAGAGCTACAGAACCACCAAGTCTTGCCATATAAAGTGTTTTGTGTTTCTGTGTTTTGACATTTGAGACAGTCTGTGCACTGGACAGAATTTCCCAGCATTCACTTTAGTGGATGTCCCCTGGTTCTAGTATTGTGTGTAAGGGGGGAAAAAAAAACTTCCCTCTATTAAGGCCATCTATCCCATGCATAATTTTATATGTCTCAATCTTGGCACCTTCTTTCTAATCTAGACAATGATGGTGCGTCCTTCCCCTTTCTCTTCTTTCTCTCTTCTGCCCCCCAGTGCATTAATGGACACTTATGCTTATCCCCAGCAGTGGTCCCTCCTGACCAGACTGACCCCTAAACTTTAAGTACAGTGGCAGGGGTAATTTCCAGTATGCCAATAGGGGGTGGGGGGGAGGAGTAGTGCCATGGGGGAACCTAGTGCCTGGATTTGCCCCAGAGCCCCCAACCAATTTGGCACCACTAGTGAATCCATGCAGTCTTTCAGTGAATAGTCACAATTCCTTCTGCAAGACCTCACCTATTCTCTACACAGTATGGAAACACCAGCATTAAGGTTCCCAAGGTGCCTATTTATTGGTACTTGTGAATGTTGCAATGTTTGCTGCATATTACTTATAATAACTTTCTGACTTCTCTTTTATCCAAAGGTGCAACTTCAACAATTTATTAGTACGAAAGATGAATGAAAGTTTGAATCACAGTTTACAATCCCTGTTTGTACCTAGTGGGGCTGACTCTAGAGCTTGGGGGCCTTGAAGGATTTGCTCCTGTGAAGGTTGGAGAGATTTACCAGTTCTCTCTTCCCTTCACAAAATGGGGGGGGGGGGGAGAGACACCATCACCATCAGGGTGGTTTTTCCTTCTGGTATTGATGGAAAGCTAGATCATTGTTGGCTTTTCTTTATTATTTATTTATTTATTTATTTTTAAATAAACTATAATAAACATAAAATACATAAACAATACTCTAATGGTATAGCAAGAGTGAAGCCAAAAAATTCCTACTACTTATATTTTAGACACACAAAGTCTAAACATTAACAAATGTTAGTCTATATTATTATCTAATCCTTTAAGACCAATCTTCAAATCCATAATACATTAAATTATTTTTCTCTCTGTTTCAAAAAGTCAATAATTGGTTTCCAATTTTTCAAGAAGTTTTTTGTTGAGTTCTCCTTAAGTAAAGTTGTGAGTTTGTCCATCTCTGCAAAATTCATAAGTTTTGTCCACCATTCTTCTATTGAGGGTATGTTTATAGTCTTCCAATATTGAGCATAGAGTCTTCTGGCAGCGCTTATCATATACAAAAATAAAACTTCATTTTTTCTTTCCACATATTCATCTGTCATACCTAATAAAAATACTTCTGGATTCAACTGTATATTTGTTTTTAAGATCAACTGTATCTGTGCATGAATTTGTAACCAATATTTTTTTACTTTTGAACACGTCCACCACATGTAGTAAAAGGTTCCCTCTTGTTTCTTACATTTCCAACAACTATTGGACATACTTTCATACATTTTGGCTAGTTTACTTTGTGTCACATACCATTGGCATAAGATGATTTATCATCTTATATATGTTTTCCTTAATGTTAACATCATTGTTGATCATTGTTGGCTTTTCAAATAAAACAGGCACAGCTCCTTTCTCCTAATACAAAGAACTGTCAGCAAGGCAGATCTAGAAAACAATGCTCATATAAATTTATGTCAGTGTTTCTTGTAAATCTCGGTATTTCACAATGCTAGTATGGCTTTAATTTAATTGATTTAATTAAAATTAATTTAATCAATTAGCTGAAATTATTTTAATCTCAAAGCCATCTTGGTATGTTGATACAACAGGGAGTAGTCTGTATTCACAAACTTAATGAACAGTTAGGTCATCTTAAACACAAGGAAACATTGCCTGTTTCCTTTGGGATCCTAAAATTATTGGGGTGTTTCAGTATGTAAATATATTTAAATTGAGTCAAGAAGGCAGTCAGTTTCTGGATATATTTATCATATTTGTATCCTCTCCTTTCAAGGAATTCAAAGCCACTTACACAAAGTTCTGCAATATTAACATCACAACAATCCTGTAAGATAGATCCCAAATGATGCATTATCTGCCTAGTGCAGTGATTTTCAACACACTGATAAGGTAATAAAATTGTCAAGGCACACCATCAGTTTTTTGACATTTGGCAAGGCACACCATGCTGCTGGTGGGAGGCTCACATCCCTAATGACCCTACTAATAAATGACCCTCTGGCAAACTCCCATGGCACACCTGCAGACCATTCGTGGCACACCAGTTGAAAATGGCTGGCCTAGAGCATCATCCAGGGTTACTTGAGAAGACTGAGGACCCAATCCTATCCAATTTTCCAGTGCTGGTACAGCTGTTCTAATGGGGCATGCCCTTCATCTTGTGGTGGGGCAGTGGTCACACCCTTAAGGTATGTGAACATTTGTTCTCTTATCTTGGGGCTGCATTGCTGCTGCACTGGTGCGGGAAAATTGGATAGGATTGGGCTCTTGGGCTGCAATCCTATATACACACTTTCCTAGGAATAAGCCCCACTGAACACAATGGGACTTACTTCTGTGTAGGCATTTAGAAGATCGTTCTGTTAGTGCAGGGTGACTAGATATAATGGAGAACAGAGTGCCTATACCTTTAACCATTGCATAGGAGAGAAAATTTTAGCAGCTTTAGCGCATCAGGGTAGTGTTTAAAAAGCAGAACCTGCCAAATCTCCCTCTTGTATACAATGGTTAAAGGTATAGGCACTCTGTCCTCCATTGTATCTGGTCACCCTGCATTAACAGAACTGTGTTAGTGCTACACAGAGGTTTGAAGCCAGGTTTCCGTGTTTTGAGTCCAGGGCTTTAGCCACTAAGAACCAGACACATAATCAACCATACATTTTTTAATTGATTGACAGCTTGATCCTAACTCATGCCTATGTAGCTGTGCCAACATGGCTGTACTGTATCCTAAGTGTGGATTGCCAGGCTGGAGGTCTCATCCAGGTAAGGGGACAAGCAGGGCTACGGGGGAGGATCTGAGAAGATGCAGCTACATGTACTTAAGTTGGGGTTTTTTGTGCATGTGTGCTAAAAATAATCTTGCAGTATTTAAAAAGCTTAAAAACAGCCTGCTCAAATTACAGTCCTTGAAAAACAAACAAGTAAAAAACAAGTTTTTAAAAAAGGCAAGAACCCCCTGAACAAAAAGCAAAGGGAGATGACTATGAGAGGGATCTGTTCAGACATTCCTCTGTCTGCATCTCTATGAGTGTCTGTTTAGTGTGCATGTTTATGACCAGAAGATGCCATGCTTGTTGACATTCAGGACACATTACACATGAAACTGGAAGCCTGTTCCTGTCAACACATGACTGGAAGAAGTGTATCAGGATGTTTTATTGCACAAGATAGGCACATTCCAGGGCACCACTGCAAAAACAAAACCCAAAAAAGATAATAACCCCAGATTAAGGGGATCATCTCAGGATGATTATGAGGTGGAGGTAGCTTCTAGACTACCAAACACAATAGGTGATTGAGCAGCTCCCAAAGTGTAGCCTGAGAAGGCTTCTGGAGATGGACTTGAAGTTAAAGAAAAGGTCGTGAAGTGGTGGGTTAAAAGTCAAAACCTAATGGTAGGGGGCACCCAGTTGGACCCCTGGGCTGTCTGGCTCCTCTTGTCCTGCTAACTGGGCAAAGAGGCACTTTTCCAAGTTGTGCTCCTCTTATATTTAGCAGGGGAAGATTAACTGTTCCTCTTCATCCCAGCACAGTGTCTTCTTCTTTTCTAGTGACTGTTTGCTGGTGTGTCTTCTGTATTTTTTTTAGATTGTGAGCCCTTTTGGGACAGGGAGTCATTTAGTTATTTGATTTGCCTTTTGTAATGGAAATGCGCAAGATAGCTTGAGGAGATAGGATGTGGTGTCAGCAGTGGCTCCTTTAAGGGTTAAGGCCTGGGCATTCAGCAGGGAGACAATATGGCCCTGCTGAAGGGAGGGTTTGGTGTGGGTAGTAGAAGGAGGAGACTGGATTGATGGACTGAGGAACTAATGGCCTACTGGAACTGCTGAGGGACTGATGCATGAATGGACTTTGGAGGCTGCTGGAGTAGAAACTGCTGGAGACACTGAGATGGGTGTTTGGCTGCCATACCCAAGACCTGCAGAGGACCAAAGTGCTGCTGTAGTGGTGGGAGGAGCTGCTGGCAGGAGAGGGGAGGAAGGAGGGCCTCTGCAGCTAAAAAAGGCAAGCTACCTTGGTGTTGGGGTCCAGCAGTGCTGCAGGGCAGAACTAGGGTCCTTTTTTGAGGAAAGAAGGGGAGCTAATTAGCTTAAAGTGGGCGTAATTCTCCAGGTGGAGCTTGGACTGGGAATCTGGCAGAACATTCTGTAAACCACTTGGTGAACTTTCATTGTTAAATGATGATATAATATGGTGATGATGATGGTGATGTGCATCAGGTTGTCTGAATATTTGCAGTGGACTTTCCAAATGACCAGTTCTGATTCAGAGACACACATTCAACATGCAGAACTTTCTGTCACCCTCATCCAGTCTACAGTCCTTTAGACCAGCCATTTTCAACCACTGTGCCACATTCACAGGTGTGCCACAGGAGTTTGGGGAAAGGTCATTTATTAATACGGCCCATGGGAGATGTGAGCCCCCTGGCAGCATGGTGTGCCTTGTCAATTGTCAAAAACCTGGTGGTGTGCCTTGACCATTTTAGTGCCTTGTCAGTGTGCTGTGAGATTTTTAAAAGGTTGAAAATCACTGCTTTAGGTCAATACAATACAAAGAAATGGTGGCATAGCTAGAGGGGGTGCAAAGCACTAAGTTTTTCAGGGACCTTCACTGCAGCATGCAAGCGGCCCCTCCCCTTTGGAGCCATTCTGAGGGGGGGGGGAGCAAAATGGAGGTGAATGGCTCCAAAGGTGAGGGGCTGCTTGCACACTGTGGTGAGGCTCCCTGCAAAACTTCATGCTTTGCACCCCCTCTAGCTACGCCACTGTGAGGAAGACTCCTATGCTTTTGATAGTTATCCAGAGGGAAGAATTCTTGCTGTTGCAACCTCTTCCACTGCTGTGGGACTGGGTCATTATGACAAAAACAGATGTGGTGCTTACAGATTTAATCATTTTCTTTTCTTGCTGTGCTATCCCCTCCTGTGGCATTGCTATGAAAGATACCTTTAGTCATGAGGTGCAGAGAGATTAACAGCCAATGTCCTTTTGCATGGCAATAAAAATGCTACAAAGCAGTAATTTTCAGACTTCCTACCTTGCGGCAACCTTTTTCATAGGAAGCCCTGTGCATTGGCATTTGCAGACAATATGGGCTTGTGTTTTGGTACATCTCGCTAAGGGTACAGCACAATACTAGTCATGTCTACTCAGAAGTAAGTCCCATTGTGTTCAGTGAGGCAGACTCCCAGGAAATTGTTATAGGATTGCAGCCATAATTGACCAGGCCTCTGACACACCATCTCATGAGTTGTCTAGCACACCTAACCCTTCCCCACAGCTGCTTGTTGCAGGGGGAGATAGATAATGGTGGGCACCTGTCATTATGGGACTCTTCTCTGCCATCACCAATCTTTGTATTGAGGAACCCCTAATAAGCTAAATGAAAACCCTCAGGGACAGAATCTGGAGACTGCAGCTTATAAAACAATGCATCAGCATTGTAGCTTCAAACATTCAGCTTGTGTTGCTGAAACCTCATTCAGATTGCACTGGGGATTACTGAGAGGCAGAGAAGGACTGCATTGCCTTTTCCCCAAGACTGATTCTCTTGTGATGATTGCCAGGTACCCTGGGGTGAAGAAACAGCATCAGAAGCAAACTTGCTCATCCTAGGAGAGCAGCCCAGAGGTGTTATCTGAAAGTTTTACTCTTCCCAGACAGTCTTCCTGGCCCATCTCTCAATTTCAGTGTGTTCAGCAACTGCTGCTACAATCTGTCATCGGTCTACTCAATCATCGTTATTTTCCAATCTTATATAACATTCTACCATTCATGATTACTCTCCCCGCCCCCCCCCCCCCCATAAAAAAGTAGGTCTTGTTATTCAGACAAGTGGAATAGCAGCACAGGAAATAAAAGCATTATGTAAGGCCTTTGTCTGGGATCTGTCACTGAAGCAACAAATGGAAAATCAAACAGGATAACTATTTTTTTTTAAACCACACTTTTTCACCATAGGTCATTACATTTCTATCTCTCTCTCCCCCCCCCCCCCCCGTTCTTTCATCATGGAATTCAAGATAGTCTACATCAGTGGTCTTCCACTTTTTCCCACCTTTTCCAGCCACGACCCCAGTAAACAAAACTATGAGACTGGGCACCCACCATCGATCTCGCTCTCTCCAAGGACCCTACCCACCTTCCCTTGCCACTGCTCACTCTCCACCCCCATTACACCCTCCCCGCACTCTTCACTGTAACCAAATATTCTTATTCGAGAGAGCAGAAAAAGTTACCCTGAAGCCCAGTACTAGTGAAAGCTTTTTTAGCACAATTGCTAAGAACCTGAGCTGGACTAGGACACAATCAAATGGTACCTGAAGGATACACCAGATGCTTCTCCCTTTACCTGGTGGTGTTCTAGCCTAGTGGTCTTCAACTTTATTCATTCCTGTAAATTGTTCCAATCCCACAACTGAGGTTTTGTGACCCCATCATGACCCCAAGGTTGAAGAACACTGGTGTAGTGTTCTTGTGGCAGTGAAATGTGGGGTGCCACTGCAGACTTTAGCAGCTGTGAGCAGATTCTCAGGAAAGTTTGCTCCCACTACCCGGAATGGCTCGGAGGGGGAGGGGCCACTTGCACGCAACAGTGAGTCTCCCTGCAAAACTTAGTGCTTTGCATCCCCTCTAGCTATGCCACTGCATTGATTACTGCCAGTGAATAGTAAGGAACATTGTCAGACTGTGCAGGCAGTTCAGATTTCAAACGCATGCTCCAAAACCCTGTTTCATCTGCATTTGATGAGCTTGAAAGGCTGCTTGCTTGCCTTCCTTCATGTTATAATCAACATGGGTCACCTCAGGTCAATGTTTCCCCTAGCTTACAATGTTTTTCTTTGTTTATATCTTGTAATTATAATGCAGTGAGTAAAAAGATGAGGTCTAAACTACAGAAGGCAGAAAGGATGTTGGCCTGGCACCTACAGTCGTGAAGGTGTACACAATGTTCAGCATTGAGGTTGTGAGCAGGGGTGAAACCATTAGGCAGGGTGAAACAGCTGTGAGTACAACTGTCATTAGGCTGTAATCCTGTACACTGTTTCTGGGCAATAAGTCCCATTGAATTCAATGACGTTTATTTCTGAGTAGACAAATGTATAGGATTGCACAGTTTCAGACCAATCCTGTGGGCCATGTGCACCGCTGTAAAAGCATATACAATAGCATACATGCCTCTATGCCATGGAATCTCTATGCAGTGGTTCTCAAACTGTGGGTCTGTGGCCCACCAGTGGGTCATGACCCAATTTTTAGTGGTTCACAAAACAGACAGGGCATGTTTAACTAGGTCCATCAAGAGTTAAACAATTGACTCCTTGGGGGAGCACTGCAACCCGAGCACCATTAAAGCCACAGAGGCTTGAGTGGCTGGAAAAGCAAAACTTTTTTTTAGGTGGGATTCAATGCTAAATAGTTTGAGAACCACTGCTCTATGATGTTGCATACAGCGTGACACTTGTGGCCATTTTACAACTGAAAATGGCAATGGGGGAGATGGTGAGCTGCTGCAGTGAGCACCCTACTCCACTACAGATAAGTGGACGTGGGAGGCGAGTGATGGACAGGGGAGGGCGGGAGATGGATCAAGGGAAGGAGGGTCTAGTTCAGGGGTGTCAAACATAAGGTGGGGGGGCCTGATGCGGCCTGAGGAAGGTTTTTATCTGGCCCTCAGGCTCTCAGCTGCTGAGCAGTGCTGAGGTGTTACTGCAGAAAGGGCAGCCCACGTGAAACTTGGGCTCTCCCATATCTTGAAATATGATCAAGATTTGCATATTTTCTCTTCTGTTGTTTGCAGCTAATGAGTTCCTAAGTGAGAAAAAGTGCTGTTTTTGGATATGACGTGTTTAATGTCATCACTTTCTCCCTAATGGCATCACTTCCAGCCCGAAGCAGGCACCATGAATGCTATTCGGCCCTCGGTATGAAATGAGTTGGACACCCTTGGCCTAGTTCCCAGGAGCAGCAGCCTGCGTAGGCTCCTAACCCTGTTCTCTCCCCCCTTCCTTTTCCCTTGCTCTCCCTGGACTTATGCCAGTGAAATAGTTGGCTTAGATCCAAGGAGATCTCTACCCCTCCCAACACAGGAAGCAGCTTGCACTCCATTGGTGCAGCTGCATTGGTGCTGGGAGATTACATTAGGATGAGAGCCTTAGAACCTGTGCAGGGTACTGAAATCTCCACACCACTGAAACCTACCATCTTGGCTTTTGAGATGCATTGCCACACAGAAGTTGCCCCTCCCTCTCCCCTTCGGAGCTATTATGGGGGCGTGGGAGCAAAACCGGGTGGGGGGGAGCAAAACCAGAGGAGATTTTATTCCCCCCACCCAGAATGGCTCCAAAGGGAAAGGGTAGAGGATGCTTGCACACTGCAGTGAGGCTCCCTGCAAAATTTAGTGCTTTAACCCCCTCCATCTATGCCACTGCATGAGACTGGGAATTTGGGATTGGGATTTTTGTGTTGTTTGTTGAAACAAAGAAACATTTCTTGGCACATTCCAGCTCTAGTTTTCTAGCATAATAATTTGTCGTGCAGGTCCTCTCTTCTGAGAAAGATTTCACTTTTTAGTTCCAGATTGGGAACAGAAAGGGGTAGTTTTTCTGCAGTGTTCCAGATCAGGTTAAAGGAATTAACTGCTCCTAGAAGAAAGATTTAAGATTTGCAAAAGAGGAAGTCCTTTACTCTTTCAGTCCCATTTGCTAAACCTGTTGCATTGTCTTCTTACAGAAGTGTCAACAGTCTAAGAGTGGTATTCACCTTGCTTCGGCACTGGGAAGAATGAAGGTCAGTCAAATATTAATGCCAGACATTTGCGCATTGAATTGACAGGGTTGCGTCATATCCCCTTGCTTCCTTCATTGTTTCCTTTTCCATTGTGCTTTGTCTTTGACACCTGCCTAACCCATCCTGCAGAACTTGTTTTTCACTGGGCAAAGAATAGGATTCTGCTGCCTTCATATCCCCTCTAATCTCTGCAGAATATATTAAAACGAGTACACTGGAAATCAAAACTAGAAATCAGAAACCTGCCAGTCACAGAGAGATTTCTGATGCTATGGAAGAAGAAAACACAAGGTTTGAGTTTACCATCTTTTCTGGCTTTCTTTGTCATATTTTAATTGAAATGTACGTCCTCTTCATTCCCAACTTGATGTGATATTGCATCCTTTCCTTCAGTCTGTGTTGCTGCACAACAACAACAAAAGGTGCAAGACTGTACCCTTGAGAGCTTGCTACTGGGATACAAAATACAGGTTGTGTCTCATTATTTCCATCCCAGAACTCACATGGATGGCAAAAAAAAAATGCATTAAAGCAAATCAATTTAAAGAACAAAATCCCTTTGCTCCAATGATTTAAAAACAACCTTGCTAACCTTTTGAAATGCATACAGAGGCAATCAGTCCCTCCCCAGGCGCTTAGGGCTCACTAGGAGGCAGCAATCCCTCCCTTCACCAGGAGCCAAAGTGAGGGGGAAAGAATGGAGGTGATAATCACTGCCATTTAGCCTTGCTCAGGGGGAAGGGAGGGGTTTGCTGTGTGCCTGGAGTCAGAATGATTGATGGATTGTCAGCAGACTGCCTTCTCTCACATTAATGAGGCTATTGTTACAGGACTGATTTTTTTTTAATTTAAAGCACTGGTTCCCAACCTGTGGTCTAGGGACCACAGGTGGTCTGTGAGACTCTGAGAAGTGGTCCGCGAGGTCTAAGGAAAAAAAAATCACCTTTCCTTGCACAGCGAGACGCTGGAAGTGATCCATCTCCCATGGAGTGCCAAAGAGGGCAAAGATTGATCTGCCTACAGCTGCAATCAGTGAAGTGTCAGCTGTGGCTGTGGACAGGCCATTCTCCATCCTCTCCAGTAGTCCATGGGGAAGCGTTTGGGAGATGAACCGCCCGAGAGGGCGGAGACCAGACTCTCCACAGCCACAAGTGGTCCATCACAATTCCACTTTTTGCCTCAGTGGTACTTCTCATCACATTGAGTTAGAAAAAGATGTGGATAATTAGGTTATACCTGTAATCACTTACATTTCTACAATAGTAAAAAGCAAAATGAAGCCCCTCCCTGGATTCCACTGTGTTGGATAATTACCAGCAAGTCTCCAACATCCCATTTCTGGGCAAGGTAATTGAGCGGGTGGTGGTGGCCCAACTTCAGAGGGTCTTGGATGAAGCGGATTATCTGGATCCTTTTCAATTTGGTTTCAGGCCAGGCTTTGGGATGGAAACTGCCTTGGTCGCCTTGGTGGATGACCTACGCCGGGGACTGGATGGGGGAGTGCATCCCTGTTGGTCCTGCTGGACCTCTCGGCAGCTTTCGATACCATCGACCATGGTATCCTTCTGGGCTGATTGGCCGAGTTGGGAGTTGGAGGCACTGTTTGGCGGTGGTTCTGCTCCTACTTGGAGGGTCGGTCCCAGATGGTGGTGCTGGGGGATGCCTGTTCGACACCCTGGCCTTTGAAGTGCGGGGTGCCACAGGGTTCAATTCTGTCCCCCATGCTATTTAACATCTACATGAAACCACTGGGAGAGGTCATCCGGGGGTTTGGAGTGGGGTGCCATCAATATGCTGATGACACCCAGCTCTATCTCTCCTTTCCCCCAGACTCCAGGGTGGCGGTTGAGGGCCTGGAGCACTGTCTGGAAGCAGTGAGGATCTGGATGGGGGCTAACAAGCTGAAATTAAATCCGGATAAGACAGAGGCTCTCCTGGTTCGGAAATTCTCGATGCAGGTGCTGGATTATCGGCTTGACCTGAATGGGGTTGCACTCCCTCTGAAAGAGCAGGTCCGCAGCTTGGGGGTCCACCTGGACTCGCAGCTGCTCCTGGATTCTCAGGTGGCGGCTGTGACTAGGGGGGCCTTCGCTCAGCTTTGGCTGGTGCGCCAGCTGCATCCGTACTTGGATCGTGCAGACCTGGCCATGGTGATCCATGCTACGGTGACATTGAGGTTAGATTATTGTAACACGCTTTATGTGGGGCTGCCTCTGAAGACGGTTCGGAAACTGCAATTAATGCAGAATGCGGCGGCCCGTGTGGTCACTGGAGCTAGGCGGTTTGACTCGGTCAGTCCGCTTCTCCGGGGACTACACTGGCTGCCCATTCGTTTCCGGGCCCAATTCAAGGTGCTGGTTTTGACCTTTAAAGCCCTATACTGCTCTGGGCCAGGGTATCTTAGAGATCGCCTACTCCCGTACAATCCGGCTCATCCTCTCAGGTCATCAGAGAAGGCCTTTTTACAAGTGTCGCCGCTCAAGGAGGTTCGTGGGGCGGCGGCAAGAAATAGGGCCTTCTCAGTAGTGGCACCAACGTTGTGGAACTCCCTTCCCCTTGACTTGAAAATGGCTCCCTCTCTTGAGTTTTTTTGGTGAGGCCTGAAGACCCTGTTCTTTAAACAAGCCTTCTGATTCCATGGCCTTCTTAACTTTTTTATACATCTTTTAGTTTCTTTTTACAGGCTGGATTCCTCTATGACTTGCTGTTTTATGCTCTTTTTATTCTGATTTTATTCTGACTCCTGTTTTTATGGCCTCTGTTAATATGTTTTTAATATGTTTTTATCTTGTTAAATCATGCTTTTTAAAACTGTTTTTATATGTTGTGAGCCGCCCTGGGTCCCTTTTATGGAGAAGGGTGGGATACAAATAAAGTTTATTATTATTATTATTATTATTATTATTATTATTATTATTATTATTATTATAGTAAAATAGTAAAAAATAGTAAAATAGTAAAAAGCAGTTTATTAAACTGTGATTTTAAAGGGATGCATTTTTCCCCTTCTCCAAGGATCAGCACATTCCTTCTCATTTGCAGTGGCCATTTGTGTTGAGTCAAATCCATGTATAAAAAAATCCATGTATAACAAGGTTGGACTTGTACTACAGTATGACCCCTTGTAAAGAAGCACTTCTTTTTAGCAAGGGGAGAGTGACCCAGCATAGTATCTCTCTCTGAGGTGCTTCCTGCTGTCTTCCTTGTGTTCCTACTTAGACTGTGAACCTTTTTGGTAGAGGGAATACTCTTATTCCTTTTCCTGTGTACACTGCTTGGAGACCTTTTGTTTTGTTTGAAAGGCGTATACAGTAATGGTGAATAACGATTACGAATAATGTAATGGGAGTGTCTTTGGAAATAAATCAGACATTTCATTTTGTGTAGAATGCACCTGACTGTATCATAACATGGTTGGATTTCTGGGGCATAGGACACCATGTGGTAGTTCCAATACTGGCTTCCTACTGACCTCTGAGTGCCATTTGATGCAGATTTTGACACTGAATGTTCAAAATATCCTGATACTAATACATCTAACTTGCTTCCTTCTCTCTCTTCTCTTGTCTTATTATGCTCCCGGTGATCAACAAAAAGCACTCTCTAGGGCAGCGATTTTCACCCTTTTTCAGTTCACGGCAAAGGTACTGGAATTGTCAAGGCACACCATCAGTTTTTTGACAATTGACAAGGCCCGCCGTACTGCTGGTGGGGGGAACACCCCCCCCAATGTCCCCATTAATAAATGTCATTCCCCCAAACTCCTGTGGCACACTTGTGGACCATGCATGGTATACCAATATGCCACGGCACACTGATTGCAAATTACTGCTCTGCCTTCTTTGCAGCAAGTTAAGCTATCACAAGCACATAGAAAAGTATTTATGGCGGCCACACTACAGTTGTGGAACTTCCTTTCTTTGGAGGGCCCAGTTCAAAATCCAGCCCTGAACACTTTGCTGAAATGTTGCCAGACTTTATTATGGTTGGCCTCTGGTGATTGGGGCTAAGTCAGTTGGGATGGAAGGAGATGTGTATGTGATTCTCACATCAGTGATCCCCACCTGAACTGCACAGTGTTGATAGACATTCCCATTCATTTTGTGATGCAGAGGGAAATATATACCCACATCTGCTATCCATGGTCACCACAAGAGGTCCTGTAGGTGCATGGTTGTTCTTAACTACTTGCACACATTTCTCTCACTTGGGACTCTTGTGTGACAAAAATGTTCTCTTGTTTTGCTTTCTTTTTGGGGGGGGAGGAGGCCTACCATGCACACTTGATTCCCTCTATGTGCCTCAGGGTGCAATCCTAACCCACTTTCTAGCACCGATATAAGGGCAATGCAACATATGGGTAAGGCAGTGGTATTCAAACTGGGGCATTGCGACACTTAGCCTGTGGGTCCTGGCCTCTGCCCGCTTAAGGGGCGGGGGGAGCCAGGAGATGAGGGAAGGCAGCGGCGCAGTCTGCAGGATCACGCCACTCATGGGGGCTGCAGGGGCTTGGGTGCACTTGCCCAAGCCTCCTGCAGCCTCCTGAGGGTGCAGGGAGCCCTGCACAACATTTGGCAGGGCTCCCCAGGTCAGGAAAAGTGAAAGCAGAGCAATTGCACCCCGCTCTGCAAAACCGGAAGCGGAACACGATCCCTCCACTTTCCCTTTGGGCTGGAGGGACTGGGGTGCACCCTCCAGTCTCTGCAGTAGCCGTCCCTGTGTGCGGGGAGCCCTGCGTAAGCTCCTGCAGGGCTCCCCAGGTCAGGGAAAGGGAGAGTGGGGCGATTGCGCTTCGCTTCCGCTTCTGTGGAGGCAGAGCAGATCGCTCCACTCTCCCTTTCCCTGACCTGGGGCGCCCTGCAGGCGCTTGCGCAGGGCTCCCCACACACAGGGACGGCTGCTGTAGGGACTGGTGTGTGCATCCCAGTCCCTCCAGCCCCCTGAGCGACACGATCATCTCTGCCTTCCCCCTGCCCCTGCTGCCTCCTCCCTGCCCCCGCAAAGACTTACTGTGGGTTTCAAACTCCCCGAGAGTTTGAAAACCACAGGGGTAGGGGAACAAACATTGTCATACCTTGAGGAGGCCTCCGTGACTGCCCCCCAACTGCAGGATGCAGCACATGCCCCGCTGGCACAGCTATGCCAGTGCTGGATCAAGTTGGTTAGGATTGTGCTCTCAGATTCTTTCAGAGAGGATGGGGTTAAAACACTCTGGTCTTCCTCCTCTCTGCTAGGGAGTTTCATAGAGCCTCCACTCCTTAGGTGCACCCTGGAGTTCTCTACTATCCTGCCCTTCCTTTCTTCTCACCAGCATATTACTGATAGGTGACATACCTTCCCACTCCCAGTATCCTCCATTTCCTCACCTTTCCTGTTTCCTAGTTGCTCTAATGACCAAGGAGAGGCAGAAACAGGAAACTTTGCACCTCACAAAGGAGGCCATGATCACCCACTCCCACAGCATCCCTTCAGCCATCTGGGTGTGGTCCAAGTTTTGGTAGTGCCCCTAGTAGAGGGAAAGTGCACCATGATGGGCTGGCAGAAGCCAACCACTGTGAACCCAGACCCCTTCATCTTTTCTACCCCTTCTTGACCTTAACCTTTTTGACCCCTTCTTGATCTCTGACCCTTTGTCATAGATGTAAAGGCACATCAAGCACCCTCCCTTATCCATCACTCTGACTCTGTGACTCAGACAAGGATCAGTACTGCATACCAGATAGTTTTGTCACAAAAGGAGGGTGACATTTGATTAGGGAAGGAGTGCCACAACAATGCCCAAGCATAGATGAACTAGGAATTCAGAAACAGCCAAGTTCTTTGGATCTCTTTCATCTGAGATTTAGATGATACTGTGGCATCATCAAGTGCCTGCAACCCATCTACCACACCCAGAGGTGTAGTATCTTCAAAATAAAAAGGCTAGCAACACCAACATAATCCTCTCCCTCTGCCAGGGTATACAGAATATAGACTACAATCCATCACTCTCCTGTCACCCCATTTAGTTCCCCAAACTAATCATTTTTAAATAGTCCCTGGGCTTGCTACAGCAAACTCTGTGATGCCAGAAGGTCTCACAACCTACGATTGCAGAGTCACACTTCATCTAGTCTTCTCAGAACATTGACTCCACAGTTCACACAGCCTTGTTCCTTTTGTCCTGTTCACATATTCATCCACGTAAAAATGGGGACTTGACTGGGCCCTGTCTCCGACCTCCATGTGTAAATCAAACTTATGGACAGAGCCTACTTATGTATGATTTGTATGTGCATGGGGGGGGGAAGGGGGACCCTGCTACTAGCAGACAGAACCTATATACATTCACCTTGTATGAACTGTATATAGGCTCTATTCTTAGAGCCTATTTTATTTAATAAATGTTTATCCCCACTTTTCTCCCAGCAAGGACATTCAGGGTAGTTCAGGTGAAAGACAGAGTCTGGGCCAGGAGGCACAAATGGACCCCTCCCCCATTTATTTATTTCTAATTAATACAATGAATATAAATTAAATTGAGCCATTGTTTTTTAATTAAATGTGGACCAGCTCTTGTTGCAGAATAAAGTGCTTTTTACAGTTTGGGCTGCTTTTTAGCAATGGTTTTCTGCCCCTGCCTGAGGTCAGTAAATCTTGCATCTGAAAACTTACAGTGGATAACCTTTAAGCACCAAAATAATGTTATCTCAACCTTGAGGGCTGCCTTTGCCACACAGTTTGTATGGGCTATTGTTTGGTTGGCTAACACCCATCCAATGCATTTCAAAGGCCTAAAGCAGGGTCTCCAGACCCCGGCCTGGGGGCCAGATGTGGCCCACAGCAAGTCTCTTTCTGGCCCTCAGTCAGCCTCTTGTCCCCTGAAAGCCTCTGGCCCACTCAACTGAACATGACAAGAACTGTGCTCTGATTGTGTCTGGAGGGTGTTCTGAGGGCCAGAGAGGTTGAATGAATGAGCCCATTCATTCATTTATTCACTCATCTAAGTTCCATCTCTTATTTATTTAAATTTTATTTTAAATTGTTTTTCCGGCCCTTCATACCACACCAGATATTTGATGCGGCCCTCTGGCCAAAACGTTTGGAGACCCCTGGCCTAAAGGGATGAGAGGATCAGCATTATCCAGTTCCAGTCCTTTCTGCTCACCAGTTTTAAGAAATTAATGTTGTTTCATGATTATTTCTGGAATAAGCTCTGTAGCTAGAGCACTTTCTATGAAACAGTCCAGTGTTGGGCTACATTAGAAGAAATGCCCCCAGGAAAAGCAGAACAGCAGCCTGCATTAATAACAAAAATAATGTTGCTTCTTATTGTAAACAGTGGTTTAGGCTGCAATCCTAGCACACTTTCTTGGGAGTAAGTCCCATTGATTATAATGGGACTTGCTTCAGAGTAGACATGCATAGGATTGGGCTCAGGCAGCCCAATCCTGGGCTTCCCAGCGCCCAGGGCTGCAGCAGTGCCACAATGGCTATCACAGCATGCCAGGGGGCTGGGAAGCAGCACTGGAGCTACTCGGAGAAAGGGAGCTTATGCTTATGCTCCCTTACTCTGTGTAATCCCCAGGCAGCTCTAATGGGTCTCCTCAGATCTGCGCACGCTATTCTAGCAGGCACAGATTCGAGGAGACTCGTGTTGGGCCTCCTGGGCTAGGAGGGGCTTTGGCTATGGCGACAGAGCCTGCTGCCATCTCTGCTCCCCTCCCACCCTGCTCTCTCCCCCACCACACCTTCTCCATGCCCTCCCCCACCCCGGAAGATCTTCCCCCATGCCCTGACTTACCAGTCCACCGCCCCGCACTCACGCGGACCTCTGGGCAGTGGTCATTGGTCATCTGCCCAGCACTGGCTCAGCGTGGGCTTGCACTGAGCCAGCACCTGCGCCAACCCCGTGGAAAGTGTGGCAGATGTGTCTTACAGCATGTTTGCAACACTGCACACTGGTGCTGGACCAGCGTGAGCCCGATAGAATTTGACGCTGAGTCTTATGTATGGGTCCTGATGTAAAGTAGTGAGCCCACATTCACATTCAGAACTGTCTGAACCTTCAAACCCCCACTGTCAGAACTTTCAAACACAGGAACAGCTGTGCCAAGTGCTGATTGGTTGGACAATGATGTGACAAACATGGGGATCTCTCCCACACCTTGTCCCAGACAGCTGTTAGGAGCACTGGTTGGCTGATTCTAGTGGAATCAAAAAACAACACTTGTATCTAAAGCATAGCTTGATCTTGGCTTCCTGTTACTGTTTGCAAGGCAAATGCAAACCAGAGTATATCAGTTGAGGCCAAAAGGCAAAGGATGGTTTGTTGCAATCTGAGAAGGAAAAGCAAGCGAGGGAATCATAGTGCATGAAGGGAGGAGGCAGAGCAAGTGAGGGTTCAAATGTGAGGTTTCTCCAAGACTTGTTCACAACACACCAACCATAGTTTGTTGCTCAAGAACATAAGAGCCCCACTGGATCAGGCCAAAGGCCCATCTAGTCCAGCTTCCTGTATCTCACAGTGGCTCACCAAGTGCTTCAGGGAGTACATAGTGTATCAGTACTTATTGAACTGCCCTATCTTTTAAGCCACTCTGAAGTCTTTCTGCCTGTCAAATTTTCTTTGGCGAATCTCCAAAGCCCTTCTACAATCCAAATCTTTTTATAGCCCAGGATACACAAATGACTTGACATGCCTTGGCTGCCTCTCTATAGAGATGAGAAAAGTGCCAACAATATATTTTGGGGAATAGTAAAACAGACCAAATAATCTTGCAGATATCCTGCCAGAAATGAAAATATTCCTTTATCCAGCATGTCATTAGTCTTTGGAACTCCTTGCCACAGGATGTGGTGATGGCATCTGGCCTGGATGCCTTTAAAAAGGGATTGGACAGACTTCTGGAGGAAAAGTCCATCCCAGGTTACAAGCCATGATGGGTATGTGCAACCTCCTGGTTTTAGAAGTAGGCTTCCTCAGATTGCCAGGTGCAAGGGAGGGCCCCAGAATGCAGGTCTCCTGTTGGCTTGTGTGCTCCCAGAGGCATCTGGTGGGTCACTGAGATACAGAAAGCTGGACTAGATGAACCTTTGACCTGATCAGTGGGGCTCTTCTTTGTTCTTATCTTCTTACGTTCATTTTAACTCTGTGTTGTAGCATTTAAGTAGTGGTTTCATGCCTTCCTGTCTGAAGTGGCCCAAACATTTTTTTAAAACTATTACAATCCACTCCAAGAGTTTAGGATGAAATTAGCTAGAACTTTAAATGAAGTGTAATACATTTCAAAGTAGGAATAAGTGACAGGAAAAGAAAACATTGTAATGAAGAAACACAGAGTTGATTTTGGGGTGGGGGTTGTAGACTTAGGGCGCAATCCTGCCCTTCACTTGGGCTGGCGCAAGTCCCTCCAGAGGCGCACTGGCCTGCAGAGTCTGGAACAAGTTATGCCGGATCCCAACCCGCATTCCCAGGGCGATCGGAGCTTGAAGCCGCTCTGCTCTCTTCAGACTTGTGCCACCTCAG
Organism: Tiliqua scincoides; assembly: GCF_035046505.1. NCBI lineage: Eukaryota > Metazoa > Chordata > Lepidosauria > Squamata > Scincidae > Tiliqua > Tiliqua scincoides. Next base: position 19,184,911 of record NC_089821.1, read on the forward strand.
GAGACCCATTGGGGCAAGGCGCCTTTCCCAGAGGCAAGGGGAAAAGTTTCCCCTTGCCTCTGGCTGAGCCACTTTTGTTCCCAATCCTATGCTGGGTACAGTGCAAGCCTCCTGGCTTGCCTGTTCCAGTGCAGGATAAGATTGTGCCCTTTATGGGGTATGGCCAGTGATGTACAAAGAGGGTGGTTGGGGGGGGTGGCCCCTGATTCCAGGCTGCAGGGGGGTGTCTGAGAGACCACCTCAAGATGGCAGCGGGAGTGACCCTGACTGCAGCTGTGATTTGGCTAGCATTAGATGCAGCCACCTGCAAGAGAAGCATGTTTATTGGTATGATTATATATACAGTTACCAAATTATATATAAATATATGAAGATAAATATACAAGCTTAAGTTAGCATATCAGGGATGGGAACTCAATTTGTAAAGATTTCACTTGAACTGCAAAAATTCATATTTTTCACAACTTGTGTAAACTCAAGTCACGGACATCACTGACTCGGATCTGGCTCATGACTCGGGGCCATTGACTTGAAAAAGAGTCAGGACTCAAATAGACTTGAGTCCCAACTCACTTTTATGTGTACTTGCACCTCTGTTTTTGTGTGTGTGTCCGTGCTTTTTTTTTTTCTTTTTTTTTTCTTGACTTTTTTGTGGTGACGGCACCTGGCCTGGAAGCCTTTAAAAGGGGATTGGACAAGTTTCTGGAAGAAAAATCCATTACAGGTTACAAGCCATGGTGTGTATGCGCAACCTCCTGATTTTAGAAATGGGTTATGTCAGATGCAAGGGAGGGCACCAGGATGCAGGTCTCCTGTTATCCTGAGGCATTTGATGGGCCTCTGTGAGATACAGGAAGCTGGACTAGATGGGCCTATGACCTGATCTAGTGGGGCTGTTCTTATGTGCCATGCCTGACTTGCCCCATGACTCATTTCTTGTAATGATTTGAACTTGAGTTAAAAATGACTCTACAACAGCTCAGGATTAGTCATGACAGCTGCCCATTATCACACTCAAGTTGACTTGAGTCAGGGGTCAAAGACTCACAATTCGACTCAAGACTTGGTGCAGTGACACACACACAAGCACACAGAGCAATAAAAGAAAATATTCACCATTTGCTCTGCTTCTCTGGCCATTATTACTATTATTATTCTTTTCAGGTCATGAGTATTTACTGAAAGTAATTTTGTTATGGAAGGGTGCCAAAAATTTATGGGTCCCAGGTGCCAAATGACTTTGACATGCCACTGAATGTGGCTATGGGGGGCATGTAAAGATGAGCTCCTGCACTTCATAAGCTTTTTCAATTCACAACTACCCCCTTACATATGAATTACCTTTAATGAAAGGAAGGACAGAACAAACCATTCAGTTCGACTAACAGTGTGAGTATAAGAAAGAAGGTGAGTTTAAGAAAACGGCCTTGCTGTAATGGTGATCAGATATAGGAAATGGTCTCTGTTGATGATGATGCTTAGATTTCCTTGCTTCTTTTCATTCCTTCCGTTATTTAAATGAGAGACTAAAATCTGTGAGGTGCACAACATTTTTTTTTTCTTGAATACCTAAACAGCATTGTACTATGTTTCTTGTTTACAGTGCCATGCTACATATGTCTACTCAGAAGAAAGTCTAACTGAAGTCAATGGAAGTAACGTCTAGGAAAGTGTGACGTTTCGTCCTGCAGCCTTAGTTCTCCCTGCATTCCTTTAGAAGCACCGCTGATTTTTTGCCGGATGTAGAGAGTTTGCAGACCAGGCTTTATTCTGGTATGTAAAGTACAGCGTCACTACAGAGTTTTAATTATACAAATTAAACTCTTTGCCTAGGAGCAGGTTAATTATATACTTGGAAGCCATTTCTTTTCCTTGCACTGTCAGCCTAATTAATTTTACTCCCTTACACACACATGCACTCAGCGCCTCCCCCCCACCCCAGCCCACACATAAGTATTCATGTTGTAAATGCTAAGTAACTGGCCCCGGCTGGCCTGGCAGAGAGAATTCCACCACATGGAGATTCATTGAGGCGCATAATGCATTGGAAAGTGCCCACTGGCATCCCAGGAGTCTTTTCCCCACCCCCTCCCTCTGGATGGTTACCAGCTTTGCATCAGGGACGTGCAGTGTGGGGGTGGCAGGTGAGGCAGAGTCACCCCGCCTGAGTCCTTCAAAAAGTGCTACCACCACTGCCACCATGTGAGTGCTTGTGTTTCTCGCATGGTGGCAGCGGCGCTTTCCGAAGCACTCTGATGGAATGGCTCTGCCTCACCTACCACCCCCACACCGCACATCCCTGCTTTACACAGGGTGGATCCACAAGCTGACATCGCTTCCACTGACTCCCATAGCATGCAGGGGCTGACAAAAGTCTGGCAAGGCCTTTCTAGTCTTTACAACACCCCAGATTGTACTTAACTTGATAAAGATCTGTAGCCAGAAAGTTCTCTTCATGCAATTTGGTATTGGAATATCAAGAAGAGGTGTACAGGTGGAGCCTATTTATCCGTGTAAGTTCCATTCCATGACTTGGCACGATTGTGCTAAATTCCATAGAGTTACGCAAAGAGGCTGCAGCGTGACACTTCTGGATGGAAGGAAATTAAGGCAGCTGTTACTAATTCCCTCCCCTCTGTACTCAGCCCTCCCTGTTGCCAGCTGAGCCGCTGAACTTTTAAGAGCGCAGCCCTATGCATTTCTACTCAGAAGTAAGCCCCATTCCAGTCAATGGGGCTTACTCCCAGGAAAGCGTGGAGAGGATTGTAGGCTATATCTCATGCTTTGCTTGGTGGGAAGGCTTGCTTGTGTCCGTGATAGCCTGCACCATGGGGGGGGGGTGATTTGCTTGTATCGGTGATTGCCTGCATCATCTCAATGGGGGGGGGAATTTGGCAAACACTCCCTGGGTTTTTTAAAGCAATCCCCTCTGTTGCTACCCCACCTGCCCCTGTGTGTGTGTGTGAGTGAGAGAGAGAGAGAGCAAGAGCCAGAGAGCGAGCTCCACCTTGCTGCACCTGTTCTGGCTACAGATATTTTTGGCCCCCCCTTCCCCTCTTCAGCCTCTTTGCTGGCTCAGGGGCTCCAGGAGTGTTACTGTTCCTTTGCAAGGGGAATCCGTTCCAGGGCTCCAGAGCTATTTCCCTGCCTGGGCGAGGCAGAGCCTTTTTGCAGTGTTTTGGGCTGCCTGGAAATGGAGCACAGTGCAGGGAAAAGGAGGCAAAGGTGTGTGTGACTTTTGGTTCCCCCATCCCATTCGCTTTGAGACAAATCCACAGATAAAAAATCTGTGGATAAATAGGCTGCACCTGTATTTGTTTTCAAAGAAAGAGAAGGCTCATTCCTTCATGTTCTTTAGGTGAGAACATTCATCTCTCAACGCATTTGTTCAGTACCAGGAAGTATCCTTTGTCAGACATCTTAAAATAGGGTCCATCCTTTAAAAGGTTGACTTTTTTTCACAGTGGCCTATATCAGGGGAGGCCAAATTCACTTACCTTAAGAGTCACACATGGTAGACTTTAGTTGTTTGAGAGCTACAAGAGAGACATCGGAGAGCTGCAATATTTAAGAAGCATTTAAATTCTTAAACAGATTTACTCATGGTGAACATTAAATTTATACTTTAATCCAGTGCTCTCAGTTTATACCTAGTGAATAATGATAAGGCTTGAAAAAAATTTTTTATTTTTCTTTTATATTAATGGTGATGCAAAAAGGTGCTCAACTAATGTATTTCCTCAAGCTGCACAATATATGTCCAAGAGCAACTTGTGGCTCGCAAGCTGCAGTTTGGTCACCCCTGGTGTATATGAAGATGAATATTTATAAACCATTTTTCAACTAAATGTAGCTCACAAAGTGGTTTACATGGAGCAAGATCTACTCAATGTTTCTTAATTTCAAAGTTATATCAGGAGTTGGTACAATAAGACATGATACAGGAGATCTGTGATCAGATGTTGGGGAATGGGATTGGGGCCATGGTACTGGTGGAGAGGGCTAACCCTTTCCTCTTCATCCTGTTTCCCGGATTTCAATCCGCCCCTGAAGCTGTTATTAGTTCCCCAAGCGGTAAGACGAGTACAGAACCTGTGGTTTTTTCCCCCTTCTGTAGCTGATAGCAACTTGGTGGAGATTTCAACTGACAAAACTACATGAGATCAAGGATCAGCCCCGCCTTCCCAGCATCAAGCCTTGATCCAAATTCCACCCTTACCCTGCTTTGCCTTGTCCCACCACCTGCCACTATTTTAAAAAAACAACAGTGCTCTATAATTTTTTTTCATCTCACAGCACAATGACAAGATGCTAACATTTTCAGGGCACACCCTCAGTTTTTGACAAAGCACACTGCTGCCAGTGGAGGGCTTACGTCCCCAATGGCCTTACTAATAAATAACCCTTTCCCAAACTTCTGCAGCATACCTGTGGGCCGTTTGCAACATATCAATGTGTCCTGGTGTGACAATCAAGATGACCCTCTCTTACGGGCCCGGGGGCGTGTAATCTGTTTATTGCCCTTAAGGTAATCAAGTGGCCATAAACCCATATAACCACCTGACACCCCTCAGGTCTTTCCAACTCCAGTTACCAATGGCTCTTTAACCGTAGAGCTTCCAATCCTGGTTGCCAGGCCAAATTTGGGGAACCCTCCCCTGAGCTGTGCTCTAGCCTGAGCCCCCTTGGGTTCGGCTTGAACCTTGAAGCAGGCTCTCAAGCAGGTCTGCAGGGTCCACCCCAGACACACTGGATTGACTCCCACAACCAGTCCCCTCAGCTTCACTAGTCCCAATAATCCAGTCAGTTGTAATAGATAGGATTTATTGAATATAGGTTTAAAGAATAGTTATACAGACAGCACTGCATCAGTCAAGGTTTTAGAAATTTAGGATAGAGCACACCAATACAATACAACACTCAGCACTAATAAAGCAATAACTCCTAACTCTAACTATCACTCACCAAAGTCTTAGATTCCAAAAGTCCAGTCTAACCCATCTTGCCTCAGTCAAGCTGGGTCACTCTTGCCAGAATGGTCAAAGCTCAGGCCCCCTTAGCCAGAGGCAAAGCTAGAACAAAGAAAACCCTTTTCCCTCACCTTTATAGGTGTCCTGACCCATCCACCAATCAGAACTCGGTTCAAGCCGAACATTCTAGGGGTGGACGTGCCACAAGCCTTCTTACTCATGGTGGAATCCCCCCTCCCAACCTGAGAAGTTCACAGCAGTACTCTGTTGTTAATCAAGTTGGCCTTGGAGCCCACTTGGTACGGTATCTGAGGGCCCTGTGAAGCAGCCTCCTCCACAGTTCTCTCAGACCTGGTATGCACTAATTAGAAGTTGGTTACAGCTGGGGCCTTGTACTTGGGCCTAACGACATGGCTACAAACAGGAACTTTCCTTTTTCAGATGTTACCTGGTCATTTATATTCACTTTTCTGTCACACCGGTTGAAAATCATTACAGTGATGGATTGCCTATGACATGGTTAATTTAGCCATCCTTGGGAGGTACACCAGCTATTCTGATCAAAAGTAGCATCTCTTGTGCTGGATCATAGAGCCACAGGGCCTCTTCCTTGGTTTTGTCACTGCTCGGTTAGAAACTACGGCACTTATGGACCAGTGCCCAACATGGATGGAGTTCATTTGCAACATACAAAGTTAGTCCTACAAGATGGAGAAGTGAGGCAGCTGTTATGGGTGCACCTCTGTTAAGGGCAGAGGAAGTCTAAGTCAACCTGCTGCCCAAATCCACCCCCAAATTATGCCACTCACCATGCACCTGCAGGCACCACAACCTGCATGCATTCACTCCCCCACCTTTTCTTCTTTCTTGTGCAGCGCTTGCAGTGCTGCATGAGGAGGTAGGCCGTCCCATCCCCATCCTCATCTTGTGTGTGCTCCAAGCATGTGAGATGAGGACGGGGCAACTAGTTGAAGCCACAGGGTAGCAGCCACTCCCAGCAGCTTGTTGCCTTCCCCCAGCCCACCACTTGAGGCAAAGGCTTCAACTGGCCCCGTGGCAGTGCTGGCCTTGACTGAGGCAGCAGACAAATTTAAACTGTGGTGGGGCACAAGCCACTGGGAAGTTGTCCTGCACAAGTCCCATTGAAATAAAGCACTCTTGTGCAACTACTGTCCATTTCAATGACACATGCAGAGGAGAATGTCCTCGTCAACACTGCCTTGTTTATTAGAATGAAAGGAGGCCATCTGGATTTGCTTCTCTGGACACCAGAATGTTTTGCGCCATTCCTAGGAATGCATTCAATGTGTCTAATCATGTTTTGTAGGAGACACGTCGGTTTCCTGTCGGGGGGGGGGGGGCTGAAACTGCTGGAATCAGCAGTTTTGTGCCGCTTGCTCTCCTGAGCTTCTCTCTCTGATAAGACAAGAATGAAAATGACTCTTTCTGTTGTCAGGCATTGGAGGATAGGCAGAGGCGGGCAGCATAGCAGCTCTCATTTGTTTCCAAAATCTCCTGTGACTTGGCAAGAATTCCACCAAGGGCCAGCCCAAGACTTCCAGTACCTGAGGCAGTGTGGAAGACGAGCGAGGAAGTGAAGAGAGGAAGAGAGAGGAAGGAAGTGTGGAGCAGAGGAGGAAGTGTGGAGTAGGCCAGAGTGTTGCTGCTCTGGCCCAGCACTCACCTATCCTCCAAATTTCCTCTTTTGCTTCATTTTCCTTTTCCAATCCAGGAAGTGGGAGGTGGATGAGCAGTGGATGGATAGGTGTGGGTGCCCCCCTGTCAGTCTGCTGCCTTAGACAACTGCCTCAGGTGACCTTATGGGCCAATTCGCCCTGATCCCACTGCACAGACAAGACAGTTCTGTAATGTGCCTTACTTCTGGCTTCTGCAACAGTTGCAGACCTTAAAATAGTTTATATTAATTAAATTTCATTTCGTCATATACAGGAGGGTGCAAAAATCTTCTGTGACCCCAGGCAGCCCAAGGCTTAGGTACACCACTGCTGCAATTCCTCATGGCTGCCAAGCATATCTCCACCACCGGGAATGGGCTGATCGACACCAAACTCTGTGCTGAATTCTCTGCCAGGATTGGTTGCAAAGAAAAGGGACTCACATCTGCTAAGCTGTCTTTCAGCCTCTGTGCACCTCTAGTCTAATGCAGCAGCTTCTGCATGAAGACAAGGATGAGGACAGAGAGTGCAGTCTTTCCTTTCCCATTCTCACAGAAAAGTTAGGTTTGTTTCATTTTACATCCAGGGTTATCACACTTCAAGCAGCAACTACAGAGCACCACACCTCTGCTGTTGTCGGTAGAGGTGTGTCAGAGATAGCAGTCACTGATAACTTTTTCTCCCCTAGTTAGTGATGGGTGTTTCTTGTGGATCTCTCTCACTGATTGCAACAGAGGGAAAGATCCATTTCAACATCCACTGGAAACCCTGAGGGCAAAGCCGGAGGTCTCTCCCAGTGCAGTCTCAGTGTACCTGGCTGTATGAAAGGAGGCTCAGGATTCCTACCTAGAGGAGGCTAGGAGGCTCTGGAAGCTCAGGATACCGTTTCTCCCAATATCAGAAGTCCATGCTTTTCACGCCTGAGGGGGGACATGATTGAGACATACAAAATTATGCATGGAAAGGATAAAGTGGATAGAGAGATGCTCTTTACAGTCTCACATAACACCAGAACCAGGGGACAGCCACTAAAATTGAGTGCTGGGAGTGTTAGGACAGACAAAAGAAAATATTTCTTTACTTGGCATGTGGTTGGTCTGTGGAACTCCTTGCTGCAGGATGTGGTGACGGCATCTGACCTGGATGCCTTCAAATGGGGATTGGACAAGTTTCTGGAGGAAAAATCCATTACGTGTTACAAGTCATGATGTGTATGTGCAACCTCTTGATTTAAGAAATGGGCTATGTCAGAATGCCAGGTGCAAGGGAGGGCACCAGGATGCAGGTCTCTTGTTATTTGGTGGGCTGCTGTGAAATACAGGAAGCTGGACTAGATGGGCCTATGGCCTGATCCAGTGGGGCTGTTCTTAAGAAGGAGTGGGTCAGTATCTCTAGGTGTCTGAAGAGGGGCATCAAATGCTACTCCTTTTACTCTAATCCAGGTTCCAGTCAACAGCTGCAAAGAGTCACTTCTTCTATGCCAAATTTCAAAAGGAGGAAGAAGAGGGGCTAAAACAGGGAGAAGAGAGTGGTGAACTAGACTCTGTATCATTCTCCTCCCCTCCAGTTCCTCTTCCATTTATTCTGCCTCCTCCTTTTCAAATCCAATGTGGAAGGAGGAAGAAGAGGAGGACCAGCAAGAGGAGCCCCTCATACTTGTTGGATGGGTGCATCCAATTGCTACCAAGTAAGGGGACAAAGGTAAGATGCTCTTCTAGCCCAATGTTTCTCAACCAGTGGTTTGGATACCACAGTGGTGCTTGAGGTGGTGTCTGGTGGTACTTGCAGGAACCCTGGTCACCTGCTGCCTAGCAGTGACACCAGGAATGTGATGCAACAAACAGTGGCAGGAAGCTCAGCTCAGTGGGCAGAGCTCCAAATCATGCTTTTCCATGCTTGAAGAAGCCCTCCGATGCACCCTGAGCCTCATACTGGTGTTTTCATGTCACATCTGGTATCCCAACCCAGAAGTAACTGGCAAGGATGTCATCACCAGTTACTTCTGGTGGTTCTTTGAATAGGTAGACTATGTGAAGTGGTACAGCAGAGGACAAATGTTGAGAAACACTGGTCTGGCCCAACACTTTCCTTGACTCTGAATACAGAGATGCACCCAGCACCGAAAATGGAAAACATTTTTACGGCTGGTGAAGAGGCTGTTGGTGTGGGGGGCAAAGTGAGATGGGAAGAGGAGAATCACTGTTGTCAACTCAAAGCTTGTGGCCTTTAGGAAGCAGAAATGTGATGGTGAGGAGGCTGCCTGCTTGTGCATATAAGGCGAAGCCTTCTGCCTTCTCAGCTGTGTAAATCTTTGTTCCTGCTAACAGAAAAAGGTCATTAAATGGCTTCTAATCTCCCACAAAAGCAAAACAACAGGCTGCGCTCCGTCTGTTGGTCACTTGGCTGTCTTCAGGAGATAGCGTCAGTGAGGCACAGATGGAGGAGAAGCATCAGGTGGTGTGTATGAATGTTATCGCTTATTACTGGAGGGCAGAGAGGAAGGGGGGAGAAGGAAATTAGTGGAGAGGAAGATAGAGGTTGGGGTTACCAGGCAACCAGAACTAGTAAAGAATAACACAAAAGGACAGCAGAGAAGGAGGCTCCCAATCAAAGAACTGGCCGAGCAAATTGGGTTTCTGGAGAGAATGATTAAGTGAATGTATTACCATTTTATAAGTGGATGGTTAGCCATTGAAAGTATAGAGCAGATGTTGAGGAACATGGAAGGAAGGTGACCAACAACCCGAGATGAAAGTAATGGAGGGAGGGAGAAACTAGGTTAAAGGTAGCTACTTCGAAGCCCAATGCTGAGCCATAAGGCACGGTTGCGAGCCATAACGCCAGGTGAGCACCCGTGCTAGACCAGTGCTGGCCGGTGCTGGGCTAGCACTGGGTGGGTGCCTGGCCTCTGCTGCTCGGTGGTCACACAGACCACCGAGCACCAGAGAGGAAAGGAGGCATGGGGGGGAGGTATGACGGGGAGGTGGGAGGCAGGGAGAGGGCGGGGAGAGGCGTGTCAGGGGGAGGGAGCAGGAAGGGAGGGAGGTAGGATCGGTGGAGTGAAACTCCACTGGATCCAAAGCCTCTGCATCAGGCTCACTGCCTGACACAGAAGATTTTACCTCATTGTGGGGCTACTCCCTTTACCCAGGGGAAGGGGATGAAAGTTCCCTTCTCTCGAAGTGCTGCCTACAGCTGCCTTGGGCGTGCAGGATGTGGCGGCAACCATTTTCGATGCCACTGCAGCCGTGCGCCTGGGCAGTTTAGGATTGGGCTGTCAGACAACAGACAATTAAAAGTGAAGACATCTTTAGTTTATTTTCTACTAAATCTCTCTAAATTAAAAAACAAAAAAGACAAAAGGCAGTGTTTTAAAGACCGGGGGCCAAATCCTGTTCAATTTTCCAGCACCAGTGCAGCTGCAATGCAGCCCCAAAGTAAGGGAACAAATGTTCCCACACTTTAAGGAAGCCTCTGTGACTGCTGCTCCACCACAAGATGCAGTGCATGGCCCACTGGCAGTGCACCAGTACTGGAAAATTGGATACGATTGGGCTCTACAAGTCCTGAGTTAGCTGTAACTAGTGGAATAAATTAGGCAGGACTGTAATAAATACCACTGAGGCCCAAATCCTAACCAGCCTTCCCACACTGATATAGCTGTGCCAATGGGCCACGTGCTGTATCCTGCAGTTGGATGGGTGTCACGGAAGCCTCCTCAAGGTAAGGGAATGTTTGTTTTCTTACCTCGGAGTTGCATTGCCCTTACCCGGGTGCTGGAAAGTTAATTAGGACTGTGTCCCTACTGGCTTTAACTTGGACCAGGGCTTACAGGTACATTCCTAACACATGCTTGCTTGCAAGGAAGATCCATCCAAAGCAATAGGGGTTGGACTGCAACTACGTTTTTGCAGCATGAACTTTCACAGGCAAAAGTTTAGTTCATCGGATGTAAAACAGTGAAGTGTATCTTTTCATTTTTACTTCTTACATTCAAAAAGATAATTTCATAGGTGACAATGGGGGTGAGTAGAGAGAAAAGATCAGGGCAGTTCCTCTGTTAAGTCTGCTCGCCAGAGTTGCCAACTCTCCAGAAAATACACCCTGACTGCCCCTGTGCCTTTAACAGCCACATAATGTGCAGACATCAGCAAGTACTGAAATGATTTTCATAGCAAGGTTGGAAGCATTATCACCACTGGCTAAGATCTTCAGATCAAGTTGCTGGTAAAGAGTGCAGGAGCAGGGGTTTGTAAAAGTTGGCAACCCTTGAGGCCAGCCAAATTTAAAGCAACACAGACAAGCCTGAAGAAACTCATATGTTAGTTAACCCCAAGTTAGCCAGAGTTCTTATATACATTAAATCTATGACATTGCTTCTTTGATGTTTTCTAAAGCAGGTGCCTGTTGGACAGTCCATTGTTTCACTGTTATGTGATTTAAACACTTTTCTCCAAGTTGCACTGCATTTCGCCCACAGTGTTTTGTCATTGTTTCAATGTATAATCACTGCTCTGATTTTGTACTATTTGGATTAAAAAAAGAAATTTTCCAGGTCTATTATGTCAAGTTTGGGGAGGGAGAAGGGGAGTCCTTGCATGTATTCTGTCCATTTCTGCAGTCCTGTAAGAGCACCAGAAGTTCCAGATCCTTTTAAATCCATGTGCTTTTTGGGGTGCAAACCTGCTTTTGCATGTTTTAAAAAAACTTGATCTGTAGATATTGGCAGATCATTGTGTTTATTTTGATGCTTTGAAACACTGTTCATTTCCATACATCAAGCTGCTTTTAAAGGCACAAGAGCAGGCCAGGCAGGCTTTCCCTGGGCAGTTGGCAACACTATGTGCTTCTTGCTAGTTGCAAACCAACTGCACATTCTTCCCCAACTGGAATCTGAGTCCAAGGCTTCCAGCTGGGGTCGAAACATTTCAGGAGCAGAACCAAGGACCCAGTGCTTTCCAGCAGGTTTCAGTTATGTAGGGAAATAATAAAAGGTGTGCATAGCACAATCTGAGATGCTCCTTAGTAATATTTCTATGCTGTAGCCACCACCCAGAAAATTGCCTCCTTAAGGTGTTCTTAAGGGCATATGCCACCTAACATGAGGCAGTTCGCGGCTGTATACAGTCACGTTCTGGCAACTCCTGCGACGCTGCTGGAACCAACCGTATTGGCTTCTGCCTTTCCGTTGGACCATTTCAGCGACGTGGAGAGGGGGAATTTGCTGCATGGGAAACAATCTATCCTCCATATCTACTTTACCCAGGCTTCGCACACTGGAGAAGGCACTGTTCCAGAACCACTATTCAGAGCGCGATACCATAGTCTTCCGAGACTGAAGGATGCCAACAACAAAGGGCATATGTGAGCCCAGTGGGACTTTTTACGTTTGGTGTTGACAGCAGGCTTCTATCCCATCTCACAAACCAATTTGCCCTATGCCATGGTGCAGGGAGGCTGCTGTTCAAGAAATAATAGTGTAAAATTCCACTGGATGAGCAGAGCTAATTGAACATATCTCTGCATTGTAGACCTATGCACAAACATTTCCATTAAGGGCTAAGTACAGTACTCTAGTTTTCCCTTGGCTGTCCCTAATGCATATTTCATGTCTGCTGAAATGTTGTGGCTATCCCATGCTGCTTGGCAGTAAGAGAAGGGGTGGGTCTACCCACCTGTTTCTTTTTGCCATGACAAAAGTAAATTATCAGCATTCCAAGGACCATTGTCCTTTTCCATGGGTTTCCCTGGCATGCTGGTATTTAAATGTTACCTTTCTGCCAGTTCACTATTTCCTTTGAGGTGTGAGCCCCTACAAGGCTGGGGATTTCTGGGTGGATAATTTCCATCCTTAAGGAATGATCCAATGCCACTGCAAACAGTCCAGCTCATTCAATAGGGATACAGTTTGGTTGAATGCAGAGGCGTCACTAGGGCGCGTGTCACCTGGTGCAAGAGCTCATCGTGTCGCTCCCTTGATGGACCTCCTCCTGTATCAGATCATACGGAATAAATTACAATATCATACGCACAACCTAAATGTAGTGGCATCACTAAGGTTTGTGTAAACCCACCCATTAACTTTATTTAAATATGTAACAGTACAGAGCACCCAACAAATCAGTAGCCAACAAAAAAAGCCAGTGGCCAACTTGACAGCACTCACACCTATCAATAAATAGAGTTCTTATGTGAATAATGAATAAGAGTTCTAGTATTATTTATTTATTTATTTATTTTTCACATTTTTATACAGCCCTTCCTCCAAAGAGCTCAGGGCAGTGTACACAGCTGCTCCCCTCCTTTTGTCCTCACAACAACCCTGTGAGGTAGGTGAGGCTGAGAGAAAGTGACTGGCCCAAGGTCACCCAGGAAGCTTCATGGCTGAGGAGGGATTCGAACCTGGATCTTCCAGGTCTAAGTCCACCTCCCAAACCACTATACCACCCTGGCTCTCCATGTATTAGCTCTGATACATGGAAATGAGAGCTGACCCATCCTAACATTTTATTGGTTCCCTGCTGTGTCATAATTACATCTCATTGGCTCTCAGAACAATCAGTCACATTGGTTAGTTTTGAGTTACAGAAATCCACTTTTTGTTCTATAAAGCAATTGTGTTTTCCTTTTCTGGTTATTTGGCCATAACTTTTGATAGAATACAGATATTTAAACACAGATTGTTTCATGGAATTCTGCATAAAATTCCACATTGAATAATATATAACATGATGTTATTATTTGAAAGTACCAAGATTTCACAATTTTGGCTAGTAGTGATGTCACCTTCCTGAGTGTGGCACCTGTGTGGTCCACACTCCTGCACCCCCTAGCTTTTTATTTATTTATTTAGCGTATGGCATATAATACATGGACTTATATAACAATTAAACTAGATCAAATATCAATGTCCAGTTTGTCCAGCCATTCAAGGACATAGTTATCTTCATTGAAAAAGTCAGACTATGGGCCAGTATACACCTTCAGTTTGCAGCCAGACACAATGTGGCATGTGGTTTGGTGGGAAAACCCGCAATCACATGTGGGGTAGATACTAGCCCCCATTTAAACATTGAGTCCTGGCAAATACCCATAGCAATACCACTGGTTGAACAGAAACTCAGGAGTGTTAGATCAGCAAAATGGTCTAATGGGGGGTAGTCCCCAATTCTGCTAATGCAATGCAAGAAGTAGCCTTACCTTAGGACACATGGAGCAGAAAATGAATATATTCTCAAGGATGCTGGATGTGATCTGGCAGCAATCCCCCTCTCTCCCTTTCCCACCCACATCCAAGCAATGACAGGTCTTTTGGTTGTGGGAGCAAGGCCAGTTTTAAGTATGCATGCATTTATGGTTTTAAAAAATGGAGAAGGTTGTTTTGAAAATGCTTTCTGCACTAACAGGGGAATAATAATGTTATTATTGACCCCATATTGCAGATGGGCATGGGTTTATGAGGCTGAGGGATGGGAGTGGATGAAGCTGAGAAAAAAAGCAGCTTACCTGTAATGTAGTCCACTGTTATACCCATATTGAAGATGGGGAGGGGGAGGCGGAAGCTGCATGAGGATAGCTTAAGAAAATCCTGTAACATACAGCACAAGCCTACGCATGTCTACTAAAAAGTAAGCCCCATTGAAGTCAATGGGACTTACTCCCATGTAGGTATATATACAAGATTGCAGCCACAGTCTGGTATTTTACTTAAGGAGGATGGGGAAACACTAGCATCACTAGGAGGGTGCGGGGGTGTGGGCCGCACCAGGTGACACACCTTGGGGGGGCGGACGCACTAACATTGCGAGGTTAGGAGCTACCCCGTCATGCCATACACCGTTGGATGCAGAATGGCCAGCGGAGTGCAGTGCGAAACACAGAATTGAAATAGCCCCTTTCGCTCAAAAGTCATGGCCAAAAAACCAGAAGGAAAAAATGCATGGAGCCCTATGGAAAGTGAAAGTGAGCCGTATCACGCGTTATTTGTGAGTAGGCTTACTTGCCATAGTCCGTCGGAAAGGGCAGGCTTAGAGGAATTCAACGACACCAGAATGGTCCTGATCCAATGAATGCAGCCCCCAAAAAACACCAGAGAAGCTCCTCCCTCCGAGCTGCAAGTCTGAGCCCAAAACAAAGCCACGTGGCCGCATTCACTTGCAAGTAGGCGGACTTGCTTTAGTCAAGAGAGGCTGAGAGGCAGACTGAGAGGCTCCAAGGATGTCAGAATGATCCTCATCCAATGAGTGCAGCCCCAAAAAACACCAGAGAAGGAGGTTCCTGCCTCCCAGCTGCCTCCCTATCCGTCTATGGAGCACTGATGTACCTGGGGGGGCAAGTGGGGCAAATGCCCCAGGGGCGCCTTGGAGCCTCGCCCCACCCCTGCCCCCGCCCCCACCAGGAGGAGCACCCAGGAGCGCTGTGGAGAGGCACTCTAGGGCTCCCATCTCATCTCCTCCTATAAAGGAGGAGGGGAGAGAGGGGTGGTCCAGTCGCCACCGAGACACTGCCTGGGAGGCAGCGTCTGGCTGCCTCCCAAGAGTGCTCCTGTGCGCCCCTGCTCTGCCTCTGAGGGTGTCCCTCAGGGGCAGAGCTTAAGCGGCGCGCACCCCCTCTGACTTCGGAGGGGATACGCGCCACTTCCCGCCCCCCACAGAGCCTTCTGCGCAGCTTACAAGCTGCGTGGAGGTCTCCACTGCAGCGGTCTGGGGCCACTGGGAGCAGCCCCAGACCTCGGCCATGGAGACCCCCGTGGCACGAAAGACTCCATGGGGGCCTTGGCTGCCTCCTCCATTCTCCCTCGTTTTCAAAGGGGGACATCACCGCAATTACTTCTGGGTCATATGCGCGGGGTGTGTGGATAAGGGGGCAAAACGGGGTGTGGGGGGCAGAATTCTGGGGGTTGCCCCGGGTGTGGGCATCCCCAGGAATGCCACTGCTATGGAGCCCTATGGAAAGCAAAGCAGCCTCATAGTCGCGTGTACTCACAAGTAGGCAGACGTGTCTTGGCTGGTGGTCAGGCCAGGCAAAGGGGACTGTGAGGACACCAGAATGGTCCCGATCTGATGGAACTGGAGTGTAACAAATGCTCCAGAAGGCAACCTCTCCCCCTCCCCACTAAAAAGGACAAAAAAGTGGCTTGAACTGGTAAAGGGCATGTTTTCTATTTTGCACTTGACAAGCCAGGTGGGTCTTTATCTTGATATGCTTGAAACAGAAGAACTTTAAACTGGGCACTGGGAGGGCTGGAAATCTCACTGATTCTTTTTGGGGGTTGTTATTGCAGGTAGACTACAGTGTAAGCCCCATTGACCACTATGGGACTTACTTCAGAGTAGACATGCATAGGATTGGTCTCACAGGCTGCAATTCTACCCACACTTTCCTGAGAGTAAGCCCCATTGACCACTATGGGACTTACTTCAGAGTAGATTCACTTGGTGGAACTGGACTGGCTTCCCCTTATTTAATTATTTTATTTTAATTCAATTCTTTATAATTATTTATTTTAATTCCTTGATGATGTCACTTCTGGCCATGACATCACTTCCAATGGGTCCTGGACAGATTGTCATTCTAAAAAGTGGGTCCCAGTGCTAAAAGTCTGAGAACTGCTGCAATAAGTTGTTGCTAAGTTGACACAGGGTGTGTGTGTGTGTGAGACTCTACAAGTTTTCAAAATCACTAAAATTAGAATTTGGAGGAATAATACCATCATCTTATATATCAATCAAGGTGTAATTTCATGCAGAATGCAATGAAACAATTCACATTGAAATATCTGTGTTCTAACAAAAGGTACAGACAAAAAACTGGTGGGGGTGGGGCGATGGTACATCACCACGCCCACCTGGGGCTTTGCCTTCCCACTACATGGGGTGATGCGCAGGCCTCCCGCTCCGGGTGACATGAATCCTAGTGATGCCACTGTGGGGAAAGGCTGCAGCAGAGTGCTTTACTGCAATCTGGCTGCCACTACTTGCATGTAGACATGTTGTGCTCATACCACTGACTCTAATGGATATGGAGACCTCACCCCCCAAAGAAAAACCTACAAGAAATGAGGGAACATGTGTATTTTTTTACTCTAGTATTTTTTTACTTCTGTGATTGGATCTAAGACAAAAGCAATAGGGGGAAAAAAATTTAAAACCACTGTATATAGAAATTATCCCTTCCATTTTTTTTTAGATCTCCCCACCGGTATTAGCAGATGCAAGAAAAATTCACGAGGAATTGTGGCTAAGCATCTAAAGAAAGTGTTTCTTCTGAGGATGTTTCCCATTACACTTTGGGAGGTATGACTGCTACCTTTCCATAATGTCCAGATGCTGCAGGTGCTTCTGGGGCTTTTGTGACCTGTAATTCAAACTTCATTGGCACAGCACTTTGAAAAACATAAAAAGCAACACAGGCACAAAATAATTGTTTAATAGGTGCATTGCAGAATATAATTACTGCTTGGTAAGAACTTTTAGTTTCTTGGATCAAAGTCATGTAAAGTTTCTTCATCATGAATGAGATCAGGAAGTTGGCCTTGTGACTAACATCCTTTTGTTCTCCTTCTCATGTGAACTATTATGAAACTATCGCTGTTGACAGGAAATCAGCCATATTTTTTATGGAAATGTTTTCAAAAATCCACCATGATTTCCCTCTCTATTTACCGAAAACTGAACATAAGAACATAAGAACAGCCCCACTGGATCAGGCCATAGGCCCATCTAGTCCAGCTTCCTGTATCTCACAGCGGCCCACCAAATGCCCCAGGGAGCAGCCCAGATAACAAGAGAGGACTTGTTTGAGGTGGTTTGAGGTTGAGAGGACTGTTTGAGGTGATGTCTTATATTTGTGTCTCTAAGCACTTTTGAAGACTGCTGTTCTAAGCATAGTCACTAGGTCAGGAATTCCCAAATTGGGTGCCATGAGAGAAGTGTTGTATGTGAAATAAGTTAATGACAAAATTAAAGGGCTCAAACAGTCCAAGATACCCAGCTACAAAACAGGCTGCTCACTGAAGCTTTGTATTAATCCGTATCTGTTTCCAGTCAGCCTTCCCTAGGGCTGGGTAATCCTTCCACACCTTTGCCCCTAGGTGTAACTGGAACACCAAATCTTCTTAACACAAAGAAGCAGCAATCTAGACAAGAGGTAAACATATCGTTATTTCCAAGTGGTGTATTTTCCCCTTTAAAATAGCAGTGCACATGGGACAGGGTTAAGATCAGATCATGATCTTGGTGAACGGGAATTTTAATTCTTTGCTCCTGCACTATATACCTAGTAAAAATTGACCCCCTCCCCTCAAGTGGCTATTGGCTCCCCCAAACATTCCAACACAAGATACTTTGGGGAGCAAACAGAAAAATGACAGGGACCAAAAGCAGTGGCATAGCTAAGGGGAACGCAGGGGTGGCAATTGCATCAGGCAACAAGCTTTGGAAAGAGGCAACAAGCTGAGCTTGACACAGGTGGCCAAAACTGTAAACACCTTGGTAAGTACAAATAATACCATCATGTTATAAATCATTAGAAAGGTAATTTAATGCAGAATGCAATGAAACAAACTGCAATGGAATTTCTGTATCCTATCAAAAGTTATGGCTAATTAGCCAGAACTAATTACTTAATTAATTAAATTTGATTTTGTGGGGGGGGGGCTACAAAATCTTTTTTGACCCAGACAGCAGATGCCTTAGTTACGCCACTGGATCAAATTAAAAAACCTCTCCAACTGCACTGCAGACCAATCTGAATCAGTCCCTGCGGCAGCTGATTGGGCCTCCTTTGGCTGACTACTCTTTTAAAAAAAACAACCCATAAGCAGGAAACAATGGTGCAATGTCTCATTAGTTTGGTCTATCTGCCCTGTGACGTGCTAATGCAATCCAGACTGCATGTTGTGCCGGTGCAAGTCCCTTGCACTGTACCAGGAGGGTTGCAAATGTGCCGTAAGGAATATTTGCGCCTCCTTGTGAGTCAGCAAGGCCGGCGTGCAGAGGTGTGCCAGTCTGTGGAGGCTGGCATAAGCCTCTGGACTGACAGAGTCTCCGAGTCTTGTGCCGGCTGAGCTTGGCCAAAGCAAGACTTTGGGGTGGGTGAGGAGGAGGCGGGGAGGTGAAGGGAGGGAGGTATTCTGATGTGGGAGGAGGGCGGGTGGTGGGTGGCCACAGGGATGGGTGGGGAGCAGGAGGCGGGGCTGGGACCCTGTAGTTATGCCAGATCCCAAACCCCATTCCTGGGGAACTCAGAGCAGCTTCAAGCCGCTCTGCTCTCCTTGGACTTGTGCCACCTCAGGAGGTGGCACAAGTCGAAGGAGACTCATAGGAGCCAGGGTACCTTACCCAAAGGTAAAGAGAAGAGTTTCCCCTTACCTCTGGCTGAGCCACTTTGGGCCTCTATCCTGCGCTGGATATAGCGCAAGCTTCTTGGCTTGCCTGTTCCAGCGCAGGATAGGATTGTGCCCTTCATCTCTGCTTGAGTCATGCTCTTGGCTTGCACCCATTGAATATGGAGGCACATCTAGAACAGTAATTTATGCAAAACAGAAGTTTTGGGCTTTCCTCAGGGCAGGGGAGCCTTATTCTTAACTATTCTAGAAGTAAATATTTTTGATTGTAATAGTGAAGTGTCTTTCTCATGTTAACTCAGAAAAAAAAACCAAGCGTATGTCTCGACTTTCAGAAGTCTGCTACACTCTCCTGAGTCCTCTTTAACTCAGGAGGAAAATGTCAAACATCAATAACTAGAAAATGTTCTTTGCCTATAAGAACATTTTGAAAAGATGCCAGGAGACGAGGGGAAAAGTCACTGTTTACCAGCCTGAGAAAAATAGTGGGGTTGCAGATGTTAAGGAGTGGTTATTCCACAAGAGAGCGGAAGAATGTGCCCCAACAGAACAGAGGTGATAGGGCTGGCCAGTGTCAAGTTCAAAGGTGATGTCAGTGAACCCAGCAGCACACCTAACTCTGCATAAGATTGTGCTGATAATTTTCATTCAAGTCAACCTTTATTAGGCATAAACATTAGGTAGGTGAAGACTCTGTACGGAAACCGTAGAGAGAATATAAACCTAAGTAATACACAGGTATATGTATATGTGCACACCTACGTGTACACACAGATACAAACGTACAATACATTTTACGTACAAACATGTATTATTAAAAAAACAAAACAATCAGTTACTCTGCAGATATTGCCAAAGATGTAATGTGCTTAGTGATTACTTGCTACAGAAAGCTTGGCTCGATTCAAATTACTCAAGTTTAGGAACTGTGCGACTGAGAGGGTTGTATGCTCTACATCACCTGCTAGAAGGAATTGAATTATAGCTTTTTCAGAATGCCCTGTTTTAGCATGGAGCAAGGGAGAGAGAAATTGCTGTCTTAATACTTGACATCTGGGACAGTGCAACATAATGTGGGTGGATGATTCTACTTCACCTAAATTGCAGCTACATAAACGATCTTCCCAGGGGGCGTTTCTAAATCTACCATGTAAGTCATTAGAGGGGGTCACGTTACAACATGCCAAGGTAAAGGCCCTTCTCACCAGGGGGTGCACTAGGAGGGACAGATATTTTGGTTGTTGACCACTTGTAATTTTAAGATGAAAATTCAGAGGGGAACATTTTTTCTGTGCTGCACTTAGAATCTCTTGCCTTTCTATATCATATAGTCTGGTTTTCACAAGTCTGGTGATGACCTCTGGAGAGGGAGCTCCTTGTAGATCGACCTCAAGGCCCATCTGTTGAGTTTTTTTTATGAAATAGTACTAGGCAAGGGGTTAACTTTGGATCAGTTAACAGCCCCTTTAGCAGCAAGTCGTGATCAGCCCTGAAGAAGACTTTGGTCCAGTATTTTAAAAAACTGGACCATGCATGTAACTCCAGTCTGTGTTGACCTGATTCCAGGCAGAGTGCTGCGTAGAGAACGCAATGCGGTAAGCCGAGAATTTTGTAAAGAAATTTGGATTGAACCCTTTCAATTGTGTTATTTAATGTCGGCATCCATACTGGGATGCCATATAAAATTTGTGGAATGACCTTAGCATTAAAAGCTTGCAAAGCAGCTGGTACAAACCGGTTGTCCCAGAAGAGGAAAAAGCGAGTTATGGCTTGAACCACTGGTTTGGATGAATTAATTGCAATTGATCGATGAGAGGACCAGGAATGCTTGTAATGAAATTGAAGATAATTTAATACTTAATTTAATTAAGTATTAAGATAAATTAATACTAATTTAATACAGTGGTTGCCAACTTTTTCACTGACTCCTGCTCTTATGGCGTTAACAGTTAGGGTTACCAGATACAAACTGGGACAGAGTGCCTATAACTTTAACCAGTGTTTCTCAGGCATTTTAGGTGGGTCACGTACCACCTAGCTCAGCCACCATTGAAAATACAGAGCTGCAAATAGAGGGTACAGAGCTGCTGTGCAGGGGCGAGCTCCAGGTGGGAGAGAGCTCTTGGTTACGCTTTACTCTGAATGGGGGGAACATGGGGTGCTGGAAAGGGAGGAGGGTTGTGTGGTTGGAGAAGGATCCAAGTCTGCATTCTGCTTTGACTTCTGAGCTGGAACGTTTGAATTCCAAGCTATGCAAAACAACAGCACTGTGTAATGCACTGAACATAAGAAGAACCCCACTGGATCAGGCCAAAGGCCCATCTAGTCCAGCTTCCTGTATCTCACAGTGGCCCACCAAATGTCCCAGGGAGCACACAAGACAGCAAGAGACCTGCATCCTGGTGCCCTCGCTTGCATCTGGCATTCTGACATAACCCATTTCTAAAATCAGGAGGTTGCACATTCACATCAAGGTTTGTAACCCGTGATGGATTTTTCCTCCAGAAATTCCCAAATGGTTCCCAACCTGTGGGCCGCAGTCTGTGAGACCCTAAGAAGTGGTCTGCGAGGTCTCAGGGGGAAAAAAATATCTTTGATCACTTCCAGTATCTCCCATGGACCACCAAAGAGGGCGGAGAACGGACTGTCCACAGCCACAACCACTTAAGTGTCAGCTGTGGCAGTGGCTGGTTCACTCTCTGTCCTCTTTGATAGTCTGTGGGGAAGCGCTTGGGGGACAGACCACCAAAGTGGGCGAAGACCAGACCCGCCCAGTGGCGTAGCTGGAGGGGGGCGGAGCACTCAGGAGTCTCAGCACTCGGGAACCATATGACTCCGTTTTGCTCCCCCCGCTGGGAATGGCTCCGAAGGGAGGGACTGCCTGTCCGCCCCGCTAAGACTCCCTGCCAGACTGAGCATGCTGCCCCCTCCAGCTACGCCACTGCCCCCCACATCCACACATGGTCCACGATGATTCCAATTTTTGCCCCAGTGGGTTCCTAAAGGTTGGAAACTACTGGGGTAATGGGAGCTTTGGTTGACTGTAATGTAGGTTTGAAGCATAAATGGATGATGTCACGTCTAGCCACGACATCACTCCCAGGTTAATGACATCACTTCCTGTGGGTCCCAAAAGAGGTGGCATTCTAAAAAGTGGGTCCTGGGGCTAAAAGTTTGAGAGCCACCGCCTTTAGGATGGGGCAGATGCAGCTTTTTAAGCCCCCTCTTTTGAGTGGCTCCTGCCCACACTCCCCCTCCTGAACAAAGCTTAAAGGCAGAGGTGCTCTGTCCCCCTCTGCATCTGGCAACCCTAGTGACAGGGCAGCCAGAAGGGGGTCATGAGGGCTTCAGTGCCTGTCCCATTCCCTGCAATGGGCATCAAGGGGTGTGTGTGTGTGCTTAGAGACCAGGCCTCTGGTTGCCTGGAGACGGGCACTGCCTGGAGACCCACTCACGCCTCCCCCCTCCCTCTTTCCCTCGCCGCTCTGGCCTGCCCCGGTCATCTCTATGGTGTGCGCTCCTCTAGCGATCTCCTCTCTATGGTCTAGTGAGGTCATAGCCTCGCGCCTGTGGAGGCGAGGCTGCCTACAGTCATGGCGGCGGTGGATATACGAGGTACCTGGGGGGGTCCCTTCAGCATCCTTCTCTCCCCCCCCCCGGCCTCCTGGGCTACCTAAGGCTGCAGTCCTGTGCACACTTACCTGGGAGTAAGCCCCACTGACTAGAATGGGACTTACTTCTGAGTAGACAGGCCGAGGCTTGGGCTCTCAGGCTGCAGTCCTGTGCACACTTACCTGGGAGTAAGCCCCACTGACTATAATGGGACTTACTTTTGAGTGGACATGCTTTGGACTGTGCTCTAAGCCCAGCAGTGGGTGGGTGGAGCTGGCAGTGAAGAGCAGATGGGAGTGGAGGGGAGAGAGTGGAAGGTCCCTCAGAACACCAATTGCTTTTGTTTTGCTTGTGCAGGGGTGCTCAAACTTTCAACTTTAGGGATGCTGGACCTTTAACAAGTGTATAGAAGAGAGAATTGTAGCAGGTGCAACTTGTCATCCCACAGATGACAAGCTACACCTGCTGAAATTCTCTCTTCTGTACACTTGTTAAAGGTCCAGCATCCCTAAAGTTGAAAGTTTGAGCACCCCTGTGCTTGTGTAACAAAAGGCTTTCCTGAAAGCTCCTGTGTGCCAGTTTTGTTTCCTGGATGTTGGTCTTCTTTCTTTTTGAGGGGGCTCAGATCCCCTTAAAACAGTGTTTCTCAACCCATGGAATGGGTACCGCCAGTGGTACTTGAGGTTGTGTCTGGTGGTACTCTTGCGACCTCTGGGCACTTGCCACCTGGCAGCAACACCAGGAACACAAACAGCAGTAGGAGCCTCCAAGGCAGGCTTCTCTGTGCTCAGAAAAGCCCCCCTGTCCACCCTGAGCCTCTGACTGGTGTCTGTTGCATTGCATCTGCCCCCCCCAACCCATAAGTAACTTGCAATTATGTAATTGTGAGTGACTTCTAGTGGTACTTCAAATAGTTGCACCATGTGAAGTGGTGCAGTGGAGGACAAACTTTGAGAAAGACTGTCCTACAAACTTGAGTAGTATGTCAGATTTTTAAATTGTGAGCCCTTTAAGGAGGGGGTGCCATTTAGTTGTTGAATTTTTTTTCTGTAAACTGCTTTGTGAACTGCTGCTGTTGTTGAAAAGCGGTATATAAATAGTCATAATACTATTATAATGTCAGCAGAAGCTAGTTTTCTTTATTATGAAATGAAAGAGCTATGACCTGGAAAGCAAACAAGGACTAACTCAGTGGTTCCCAAACTTTTTTGCACCAGGTCCCACTTTTTAAAATGACACTCTAGGGCCCACCTAGATTTACCAGACTTGAAAAATCTAGAAAGAAATAATATTTTTATTTGCACATAATAATAACTAGGAAAAATAATGCTCCAACATTTATTTCCCTATATTTACACATGGTTTATAAACTGCAGAAGTTCTTTGCATGACAGATAGCAGCTATCTGATATTCGAAAAGCCTCAGAGCTTGAGGAAATTAGTTATATGATCCTCCCATCACCTGTGTTTTTTATTGGAGGTTCTGTTCAGCTGCTATAGAACCCACCAAAAATCAGGTCTGGAACCACTGTGCTAAAGAGTTCCCTCTTACCCATAGCATCCATGTACTGTGTTCAAAGATACCTAAAAAGGTGTTCATGGATATGCCTCACAGCTGTGGAACTCCATTTTCCTTGAGGTCCACTAGCAGTGCAAATGCTTTCCCTGTTGGTTTGACTTTGGGATCAACTGAAGCATGTCATTCTAACTGTGTTATCTGCCATCATTCTTTGTATCCAAAGAGCAGGAAACAAATGGAATTTGGTGTCTTTCTCATGCTTTGTCTTAAAGGAGTTTGAAAATACACCAATGTGGTACAAAGATCTTTCATGTATTCTAGCTAGTGCCCTTGAAGTAGCAGGTTTACTGTTGCTCAGCATTGATCTGAATTTGTGTTTGACCACAACTGATGGGAAACTTCTGTGGCACAGCAGATGTGCTGTTTTCACAGTGCATAATTTTTGGAGGTTCTCCTTGTCCTCTGTTGCCTTTTTTCATTCTACTGATGGCTGTGCATACTTAGATGAACCATTACTTACTTCGTTTGTGCTTTTTGTTCCTTCCACAATGATTTATGAGTTTATGCATGTTGTATTATTATGGGGCATTGGAGATGGTCAACTGTGACTTTGTCTTCATGAGATTAAAAAAGGTGGATAAAGGGCAACTTGCAAACGTGTAGCAGACAAACAACCACCAGGGCAGGAGTGGAATAGGGGATTTGAAGGGGATGACCTTCTACTATGTAACAAGGGAACATTTACAGAAAATGATTAAGAATTTTTTTTAAGCTGTGTAAATTCTTTGTTGAAGAGCAATGTCTAAATAATATTATGATGCTGTAATATCAAGCACGGTTGGGGGATCTGATTTGGCATTGCTTAAAGAAAGCTATGCAGACAAGTGGTGTGAGCATTGTTGGTCAACACTGTGAGAATGAGCTGAAAGGCCTCGATAAGAAGTATTTGTAAAAAATGATGTTTAGAAAAGAGTGATGTTTAGAAGTTTCCCTGTTCTGTTAATTGGCAGTGAGTATAGCTGCTGACAATGAATAAGTATACAGGTGAGCCCTCCTTATCTGCAGATGTGGGGCCCACAGATTTGCCTTACCTCGGGTCCAAACCAGAAGGGCTTCTCAGAAGCCTCTGGGAGTTCTTCTAAGGCACGGAGACCAGCTGCAACCTCCCAGGCATGACCAGAAGGACTTCTGGTCATGTCTGAGAGGTTCAGTGAGGTCCTCCAGATGGGGGTTGGTCCCGAATCCATGAATAAAGAGGGCCCACCTGCAATGCAAAAAGTGCTAATGATGGGGGAAGACTACTTACTGAAGTGGTGCCACCTGATAGGTTTCACCTTATAATGTATGTTTCTTCTAGCCAGCATGCTTCTTTCTTTTTTTAAAAGGTCAATTACTATACGTATTATGAAAAACCTGCCTTTGTAAAGGGAGTGTGCCTTTAAATATGGCCATCTCTTTGCCTGCTTCTGTTTTATGCCAGAGTCAGAGCAAATGATTAGAGATTAATGCAGCACCTGCATTATTCATAGTCCCAATTAGGCTGCTTTAAGCCATAGTTTTCCAAGCATCTTACTATACTTCCTAAAAGATTTCTGAAACAATGTATTCATATTTCATACCACCCTGCATTGCAGCTAAGCTTGCGTTACTGGTTCACTCCAAATGTCCTCTCAGACCGGCCAGCCACATTAGAATAATTGCAGTGGGAGTTCTTGTTCTGTGCATAATATTGCTGCAAATGCACTTGCATGTTCATGCATAGCATGGGGCCCTGGTCACAGGGGACTCACTGGGTCATAGGAGGCAGTGGTGGAGCACCTGGGGTCTGGCCTCAGTGATGTGAGCCTGGTCCAAGTGGCCTCAGTAAGGTTGCGGGGGAGGAGGGGGGAGGGGTAGCATCACCTAGGTCCTTCTCCCCACTGTCTGGGACTCTAACAGCTCCAGATTGCTTTGACTCATGGACTAGCCAACATCTCCTCCAGCCAATAGCCTAGCTAGTTCTGCCTTCATCCCTGGCCAGGCTGGGCATTATGCTGGGGTCCAACCCCCTTAGGCTCCGTCCCTTCCTCCCTGGGAGGGTTATAATGCTGGCCACCTGAACTTTCCTTCCCTCTTCTCACCTGTGTCTGTCCCTCCTTCTCTGCCTGCCAGCCAGGCTGCAGGAGCAGCTGCCCACACCCTTGCCCCTGGAGTGAACTGGGCTTGTGGACGGTGCTGTCTGGCAGGCTAGGAGGCAACAGCAAACCGTGGAGCTCTGGGCAGTCTGCTGTAGGTCTGTCTAACTGACTAGGGACTGGCTTGGTCCCCCATGGTCCCAGTGCCCGACTTGGGAACAGGCCAGGTTTGCTGCTTAGTACCCAGCCGGAGCTTGCTCCCAGGAGTCCGTAGGCCAGTCCACTCCGGCCTCGCTACTGCTCTCCTAGCGGGTGTGAGGGTCCGCCTGTAGCAGCCTTATGGCTCCATTTCCTCTGCGAGTCGCAGGAGCTAAGGCAGGCTCCCCCCCCCCCCGACTGCTGCTGCCACCTGGCCTGGGGGCTGACTCCTGGACTATTCTGCTCCCAGGTAAGCTAGGGAAACTCTGACACATAGTTTTTGGCACTGATCTGTGGATAGTCAACCCCTTGAGGCTTCTATGCTTTCCATTGTGGTTTTACAATTTTTGAGTTTCTGGTTCCTTGTAACTACCTCCTTCCCCTTAATTTTGTTTTCTTAAGTGTGTAGAAAAACAGGCGGGCCCCTGTATCTGTAGGGGTTCCGCCCCCCTGGGGACATGGAAATGGTGGGTGCGGGGGTGGGGACACCTGTATGGATAGCAGCCCCTGCGTGCTCCTTACATTCCATTTGATCTATTATAGAAGCGCTTGCAACAGGGTGCTTCTTGTCTAACAATTTTGATTAACTGATGAAACAAATGTTCAGGCAACTTGCCTGTACACTACAGAGAGACTAACAGGAATCAGGAACTCAGAACATCCCTTGGAGAACTATTACTTTCAAAACTTGTGAGGGGGTTGATTAGTTTTTAAAATAATGTTTCTTTTAAGGGATGTAGTTGTCTTTATACTCTGTTGAGCTTTTATTAACAACAGGATTTAAAGTGTATTGTGAGGCCATATTTGTATAAGTTAATTGTCACACGTTACAGATGAAAAGTTGGTTGGCATTTCAGAATGGCAGGTGTCAGAACTGCAGTTATTATAATGCAGTAGATATCTCACAAGCGCTGAATAGATTTTTAATTTGTGACCATATTTCGTTGCTACATCTGTACTGGTGTAAACTTCAGATTTCTTTTCTCTCCCACCCTCCAGATAATCTTCTGGGAATTTCTTGGGTTGATAGTAATTGGATTCCAATATTAAACAGCGGGACTGTGTTGGACTATTTCTCAGAGCGCAGTAACCCATTCTATGATCGAACATGCAACAACGAGATGGTCAAAATGCAAAGGTTAACCTTGGACCACTTGAAGTAAGTTGCTACAACAACTCTATAATAGGAATCCTATCAAATTGATTTTAGAGTGATGGTTGCCGCCTTCTATGGAGGTGATTTGCAGCACCAGCAACTAATGGAGCAATGCAAGAAACTGCTTGAATGCAAGAAACGCGTTCTTGCAAAAATGCAAGAAACTATTTGGAAACTGCTTTTCTCTTGTCTATATAGTCACTGAGGTTGGCATGCTCACCTGCCTGCCACATTGCAAATATTTTACTTAGACAGAAGACATTTTCCAAGTTGCCCTGAGTTATGAATGAACTTGGCCCCAGAATTCAGGTTATATGTAGGATTAGAAAAACCTGTGGACAGAAAGAAGCAAAGCATAAAGCTGTCTGCTTATGAAGCAAATAGTTTGAATAGAGATCTTAAGTATATGGATGTGCGACATTTTTGGAACTGTACTGACCACAGTATTTTTCATATATGTTTTGAAGTGCTTAAGGTCAAAGGGCTAAAATTATTTGTGTTTGTAACAAATTAGGGTTGGAAGGCAAAAGCATCAATATTCTGCTGTTTCAGATCACTTGCTATTAAGGGGTGGCTTCTAAAGCATTTTTTTCAGACTAAATGAGTCAAGCGTTCTTGGAACAGAAATGCCAATGAGGCCAAGGAAGCTCTGTGCCTTCCTGCACGGGGTAGGATGCTCCCTAGAGAACTATTTCAGTGATTTCATTAGAAAGCAGTTACCAGCCCGGCTCTTTTTCTGCTTATTCTGAAAATGCTTAATGAAGTTCCTGTTGCGTGTTGCTTCTTGCAAATTGAGGCTGTGATTTTTGATTGGCTTCAAAAAACCCCAGAGATTTAAAGCTTGGTAAAAACCAAACTAATAAAACACTTTCAAATGCTTTAAAAGTCTTTGGCCCTTTCAGTCCATTAGTGGGAAGACCCTCCCCACCCCTCCAGTAGTCCAAAAAGTACAGAAGGTAATTATATTAATACCAGGAGTATAAATCCCAATGTGTTTGAGCAAGTAGTTCTTTAGCAGGGGGCCGTCCTAGAAAGGAGGAATTGCTCACAACTATTACAATTTTAGATAACTTGTTTCAAAAGAAACCACTGACCTCTGCGTCAGAGTGTTCTGTCAATAGGTCTATCCTTGGCTTTCTGTCCCTTACAATGACTTCATAAAGCTGGGTCTCTTGATTCAGTCCTGTTTTATTTTCTTTTTCAGCCAGATGGTTGGCATAGAATATATTCTCCTCCATGCACAAGAGCCTATTCTCTTCATCATTCGTAAGCAGCAAAGGCAGTCTCCCACTCAAGGTAAGGATTTGTACAGTGTTCTGTTTGGAGACAAAAAGCAAAACATGTTTGGCACTTTTCCCTACATTGGATTCAGTGCCCATGGATCCTCACAGAGTTCAGTAAAGGCATGTTTCCTCTGCCCCAGTGCATGGACAGATAATATTCTCTGGGGAACAGGAGGCTCCTGTGTGCCACGCGCATCCCTTTCGAGGCTTCCCCCTCTGCTTGCTTAATTTGCTCCAGAACTTGTAAATCTTGACTGAGAACTGGATGGCAATGTAGGGGGATGTCCCTCTCTTTTCCATAGCAATTTATCTATTAATTCACTGACATTTATATCCTGCTTTTCAATCAAGGTCACGCAATGAGTTGATGACATATGAAAGCAGTAACTTAATAAAAGTCTACAGAAAACTTAAAACAAATGAAGCAAAATCTGTAAGGCAATTAAACAGCAATCATATTCAAATCAAACACCATCTGAAACTGGTAGGAATGAAAATGGCTTGTTGCTTAAAAACTGCCAGCAAGGGCATTTGACAAATGAATATGGGGAAGGAGTCCTGAGATGAGTTGCCAAAGCTCACAAAGCCCCGTTCCTCATTCTTGTCCATTACATCTCAGAAGCAGAGCATTTAAAATAGGACAGTTAAAGGTCTTAGTAGGTAAATGGGTTCAAGTGAGAGCAGGCAGTCCTTCAAGTACCCTGGGTCTAGGTCTTTTGGGCTTTAAGTCAAAACCAGCATTTTAATTGTTACCAGAAAGAAATAGCCAGCTAAGAATTGACAAGATGTTGTCTCTGATACCAGTCTACTGCATTGCTACCGTATTTTGAACAAAGTGGAGCTTCTAGACATTGTTTAAAGGTAGCCTCGCATAGATAAATTTAGTATAAATATTATCTGGGAATGTACGACTCTGGCTCAGTAGCAGCCCTTGCTCCCTGCTGCCTGACTTTCCCCCTCCAGTTTGCCACCCCTGAATGAGGGGGGAGGGCAGGTAAGCAAGTAGGAGAGTGGTCGAGTGAACAGGGAGGGCTAAATTCCCTCACCTTCCCACCCACCCACTTGCTCTCCTTATCTATGGGGAGGATGAGTGAATCAGAATGCCCTCCCCATGGATAGGGAGTGCGGAGAGTGGTGCCCCCACCCCTTTTGCCCTTCCAAGTAGTGCTGCATATAGCTTCCTCCCTCTGTGCCACTTAGGGTTCCAGTGGACCTGTACATGCTGGATTCCTAGCATGCCTGACTCCATTCAAATGAGAAACAGTGTGGAGAGAGAAGGCTGTGTAGCAGCGCTCCTCAGAAGGCATAGCAAGCAGGAATGGGCTCCAGTGGCAATCTGGAGCCAAGGCAGCTTTTTAAAATGCTTCCCCCTTCTTCTTCCTACAGCCCTTGAGGGAGAAGGGGGCACAGCTGGCTCTCAGCGAGCCAGGAGATGATTGGAGCCCCACCAGAGCTGCAGGGTTGGAGAGGGTGGTAGTCCGATGGGCTTGGGGACCTGTCAGGGTGCCATCTGCCTAGTTTTGTTGCACCCTGTACCCATTTCAGGTTGCTTCGTGGTGAGGCTGGCCTACTCTGTCACACATCCCATTTTTTTAAGAGTTGGCTCTTCAGTCAAATCTGATTCAAGGTGCTGCAAGGCACAGAAGAAATATGTTTTGAAATAAATTTGAAGATCCTTCCATGTGCCCATGAGGGGAAGGCTCCCACCCTGTGTCTGTATCAGGATGCTCCTTCATCTTGCATCTTGTAAACAGAAGGATAAATGAAACTGTGTTTTCAGTTCCTAGAAGTCAATGTTTGCTTTTACATTTTCTGCTTGAGTGTTGCTCTGAAAAGACAAGACAGACAAGTATGAAGGACAAGGGGATGCCCTCTTGTGGCAACAGGCTAATTGTGCCAGGAAAAAAATTCTAGTCTGCATCTGTTTCCTGGCTATGTGAATGTAAAGAGTTGTGCTGTACATTTCATGTCATATTTGTGCTTCTTTTCTTTGATGTGCAGCTTTCAGCGCAACTATTTAAATTCAAAGCTGATTATATACATATGCCTCCAAGTATCAAAACAAACAATCAATGGAGTTGGCAAACAATTATGCTTTCCACTGATTATAGCAGTCAGCATCTTGTCTGAGTGCCTGTCCTCTCTCTACACTTGCTCACCAAAAAGAGAAGCAACCCTGGCACTTCTCAGTTGTGTCCCAGATTTTAAAAAACTTCTCCCTTGCCCCTCCCCCCAATAAAATTCAGTGGAACCAGATCCTGACAGCATAGCCTTGCCTTGAGTCCCATTTCTCAGTCTGGGCAAAGTATGATCAAGTGTTGGAGACAGAGCAAGGAGGTTAAGAGCTGGCTAGAGATTGTTATTTGAGGGAATAATATATAGAAATATAACCAACTTGGTGACCTTGTGCCAGCCAATAGAGCAGTCGACTGGGACATCCAAACATTAATTAAGGAGATATGCATACTTTGAAGGATTCTGCAGTTATGCAGAAAAATATTGCTTTTTTAATAAGCTCCCGGTCTTAGTAATAGCTGTGTACGCTCAAAGCTTTCCCGCAATCACAGAATAATCTCAATGATTAACAGCACTGGTGGTGATGAAAGAGTATGTGTTGGAGAGAGGTCCAATTTGCCCTTAAGGTGAGAAAAAGAACTCTCTTGGAATTATTATTTAGAATATATAGACTTCGCTTTTCAACAGAAAAGTAGTAATAGTGGTTTACGTAGCCCAAGAGATTAACAGCTCAGTCCTGTGTGTCTTCTTCATCAGGGGATCTTATGATCTGCTAAAGCTAAAGGCCCGGTGACAGCAGTAACACTGTGCTGTCATCAGGTATGATGGAGCAGCTGGTGGAAACAGCTGGTGGCTCTGTGTAC
This sequence comes from Tiliqua scincoides, assembly GCF_035046505.1. Lineage (NCBI taxonomy): Eukaryota > Metazoa > Chordata > Lepidosauria > Squamata > Scincidae > Tiliqua > Tiliqua scincoides. The sequence continues at coordinate 19,216,664 of NC_089821.1, forward strand.
ATGCCAGTCTTGACTGGTTGCTCCTCCAGTGCTGAGTTGGTGGCAGAGATGGGCCATGGGCAGGGAAGGGGAGGATTGGGTGCATTTTGGGAGACGAACTAGGGTTTGTCAGGGGAGAGAGAGGGTGAATTCAGCACCAGTTATTCATGCCAAATCTTGTCCACATAATCCCACCCTGACATGCTCCCTGGCTCACTTTGGACTTACAGCAGTTCCATAACTGGTGTGAATCCAAGGAGACTCATAGGTGACCAGAAAGCCTCTGGTTTAGAGGCTTTAGAAGAGATAAGATTGAGAGAAATTTAAAACACAAAATGGTTCCCTGTCCCAAAGGGGCTACAATGCTTTAAAATAAGAAAAAGGAGAGTTGCTATCCTGGGGTGAAGTGGGCTAGTTGCTCTCCCCCTGCTATATGCAAGAGAGCCATTACTTAAAAGTGGCAATCTTTCAGCCTAGTTAGCAGGAGTAGGACAGCACTGGGTGGAGAAGGAAAACAAACCAATTCAGGACTGCTCAGGTTGGGCTGCCTACATGTCTTGCTGAAGTGCTGTGCTTCTCTTTTCAGTTATCCCATGGGCTGATTATTACATTATTGCTGGTGTGATTTATCAGGCCCCTGACTTGGGTTCAGTTGTCAACTCTAGAGTGGTAAGTCTCTGCCCTATGTTCCTCTGTGATCTTAAAACAAAAGTTGTCAGTGTTCGGCTCTGTTGTTTGGCTTCTTTTCTCATCCCTTATGTTCTTCCTTCTGGGGAAAAGGCGATCTCCTTAAACCTATTGTGAAAAATGTGCAAGGGAGAGGGTGAGAACTACGGAATGGAGGGGGGGGGAGACTTGTTTTGAACCATGATCCGTTCTCTGATGTGTTGCTTTTATGAGACAGGGGGCAATATGCCCTGACCTGGTTCTTTATCTGTGCCAGAACATGGTCCAACCACCCCTGAGTTCATACCATACTGTTGCATACTGAGTCGAACCCCTGCTCCATCTAGCTTAGTATTGTCTAATGTGACTGGCAGTGACTTTCCAGGGCTTCAGACAGGGATCTCCACTCCTATCTGGAAATTCCAGGGATTGAACTTGGAACTTTCTGAATACAGCGCAGGCGCTTCACAGCTACAATCATTCCCTCCAACTGAATCCTGAAATACATGTAGTCATAAAGGAAACATCTCTGAGCATGTGAAGTCCTTCCTTTGCCTCAAACTCTTGCTGTGTTGGCTGGCTGGAGGATATTACGTCCACCACCCCTCTCCAGTCTTCAGGCATCAATTTAAAAAGGAGACTACTCCAAAGCCATTCATAATTCTGGGCCACATATGTATCATGGATTTTATGTTGGGAGTTGGCTTGCTAAATTAAAGCACCTCATGAGAAATGGCAAATTTTCTTACTAACATGTTTTTTTAAAGCTCACTGCAGTGCATGGAATCCAGTCAGCTTTTGAGGATGCCATGTCCTACTGCCGCTATCACCCTTCCAAAGGCTACTGGTGGCATTTCAAAGATCAAGAGGAACGAGGTAGGTTACCTCAGGAAGCTGGGCCTCCAAGTTCACTACCTTCTTTTCTTTAGCAGGATGCTAGACTTTGGCTCGTTGTGCTGAAATTCCTGACCTTTTCTGGTTTTTGAGTTTAAAAACAAAACAGTAATGGGGAATGAGATTAAGGTCTTGAATCTCTGCATGATGCATGAATAAGCACAGCATGATGCAGGCGGGTGTGGTGCCCAGCTTTGGTGCAAGATTGTTTAGGATTTGGTTCCTGTGTGGATGAGAAAGCAAGAAATAAACATTTGCCTTCACTTCCTACTATTACTGGAAGTTATCATTGCATTCAGGAATAGCCAAGTGACTGCCAAACAAGAGGACTCAGGGAGTGTATTAAACTGAAATACAGGGTATTAAACTGAGGGCGCAGTCCTAACCAACTTTCCAGTACTGGCATAGCTGTGCCAGAGGGGCATGTGCTGCATCCTGCAGTGGGGGGGGGGGCAGTCATGGAGGATTCCTCAAGGTAAAGCAATGTTTATTCCCTTGCCTCGGAGTTTCATTGCCCTTATGTCAGGGCTGGAAAGTTAATCAGGATTGCGGCCTGAGTGTATTAAACTAAAAGGGCACAGGATGGATTATTATTAGTATTATTTAGGATGCATACACACATACGTTCAATGCCATTTATATAGCACAAGGAATGAGAAGATGGTTCCCTTTCCCAAACCTTTCCCTTCTCGTAACCTTAAAAAAAAGACACAGGGAGGACTTCAGCTGACAACCATTGGGAGGGAAACTATGCTGGGATAAATAGGGACCATTGCTTCGCCTCTGCTAAGGAGAGAAGAGCTACCACGTTGAGAAGTTTCTTTGGAGGAATCCAGTAGTTTTCTCCAGAAATTTCTGGCAAGTTAGGGAAAATGAAATGTTGACTTGTACCACACAAAAAAAGAGAGAAGAAAAAACAAGTGCATTTAGCACTGCACAAACTGAGAATGCTAAGAAGCTGAATTCTTAACTGCTCAAAGGGCCACTGAAAGAAAAAGAAAATGTTCTGCTTTGGTGGAATGCTTCATTGTGGTCCTTATTTGATTTTCAGATAAAACCAAACCCAAAGCCAAGAAGAAGGAAGAACCAAGCTCCATTTTCCAGAGGCAACGTGTCGATGCATTACTTCTGGATCTGAGGCAAAAATTTCCTCCTAAATTTGTGCAGGTATTTTGCTATGGGCTGCCCCTTCTACCCGTTCTCAGGTGTTTGGGGAGGGCATTTACTACAGATGACAGAACCGTCTTTCCACCCTAAAAGGTGGAACTTCCTGCTATGGTTCAACAAGTTTCCTAAGACTATATTTTGTGCTTCTAAAATCATTATGGAAAATCCTGGCCTATTTTTAAAAAAAGAAAAAGACAATGAGATGAACAATGTTACCTCTGCGCTACAAAAACATGAGCATAATCTACTGGGAGTATCTTCTGTATGAGTTCAGCTGGAATGAATTTTATTGCACAGGGCTCTAGCTGTGCTGTTCCACCCATTTCAATGAAGTTATCCTGGTGGATTTGAATGCCTTGTTTTCCATAATTTATCTGCAGTGTTAATGTTACTTGTTGATGCACACATGCCGTGATGGGTATATGCAACCTCCTGATTTTAGAAGTAGGCTATCTCAGAATGCCAGGTGCAAGAGAGGGACACCAGGACGTATGCATCTTGTTGTCTTGTGTGCTCCCTGAGGCATCTTGTGGGTCACTGTGAGATACAGGAAAGATGAGCCTGACCCAGCGAGGCTTTTCTTATTTAGTTGATTTAAGTTGAAATTAAGTTAATCAATGTAGTTGGCTTTCTTTGCAGTATCCTTACCTTTGTGGGGAGGGGAGGCCTGTAGGGTTAGGGGACTGGTGGCCTGTATTTATGTGGTAAGCCCACCTGGACTTACTACCAAATAACTTCAGGTGATATTGCCCATACAAGGGGGAAATGGGGGGGGGGATTTATATGTCTAATGAAGAATGGCTCTGTTTCTGGGTGAGTGAGAATTTTGTAATACTAGTAGCCTACTTAGGATAAAACATACTGTGATGGGCAGAGTATGGGATAGCAGTAGGGTGCTTGCTATTCTGTGACTATTTTGCTATTCCTGTACATGTATGGTCATAGGAGAGCAGATAGCATGTGTGTGAGGGCCCCGTCCCAGGTTATGCTTATATTTCTGATTCTCCGTACAAGGCATTTTCAGTGGGAGAATACAAATATCATTTTGTATAATGTATGCCAATGTCTGACCACATATTTCTGATTTGTTTTTCCCCACTTTTTTCACAGCAAAAGCTTGGAGAAAAACCAATCCCAGGTGAGAATTCAGTCCCCTTCTTTTAAAAGTAACCAAATCCAGAGACTGTATACATTAATTTTCTGCCTAGGCTTTTGGAAAGATTGCTACTGTCCAGATCATGTTAATTTCATCTTTATATGCACAGGTTTCCTGTATTGGAAGTGAAAATAATTCCCAGGTGCATTTTCCCCCCACCCCAAAAAACTGTGGATGCAAGGAATCATTTTTCTCCTGTAGAACAGGAACCAGATATGTAAAGCTGTTATCATTAGAATGTGGTACATTTGTTTTGTTTTTTTCCAGTGGATCAGATTAAGAAGGAGCCAGAGCCTGCACCTGAACCTATAAAGCAAGAGGAGAAGGAGACTTCCAAGATCACCCAGCAGAGCACAAGTGCAAAAGGGCCGCCCGAGAAACGGATGAGGTTGCAGTGAGAGGAGGACAACCCCTCTAACTGGCAAGAACTTGGCAAACTGGTTAGAGACACAGGGTTAGGGGACACAGGGGATACCTTGGCTCTTAAACATGTGAAATTAATTGTTTACAAACCTATTAGTAGCAAACCTTCTGCTGCATATGGGAATGGATGGCTCGGCTCTCTTCCTGTTGTAATGTTCAAGACTTAATGGACAAAGACTTTCCACTTTTCAAAAAATCAATGACTTTGGTTAAAAGCCTGTCCTTTTTCACAAAGCTTAGGCCTTGTTTGGAAAGGAAGTCCCCCCCCCCCCCAGAATCCTATCCTTTGATCTCTTCCTCTTCGGCAGGGGGTGGGAGAGCCTCTGATGCTAGACATAGAACTGGAATAACAAATGTTTACCTGTGGGATTGTGTGAAGAAAGGCATTGAAAAATGAAGATGCCAAGTATGCAACAGGCAGTTTTCGTAAAGCAGTTATGAAATTTATATAGTCCAAAGTCAGGCTCATACTGAAACTTCAGATTCTCCTTGATACCTCTCTAATGTGCATTAGCACTGGAACATCAGCCCCTGTTGTAATTAGGTGTTATGAATTCATAATGCCAGATTGATGAGCTCTGTGTTAACTACTTTTCCATAACAATACAGTTGTAGCCTCATCAACCCAGCTGTGCTTTCCCTAACTTGTATATTCACACATCTGTGACATACAAATTGGACATTAAAGTTTGGAAAGAAGAGAAAAAAGCATTATGCTAATGTTTGTGTCCACGTAATGGCACAATGCTGTTGCACTGGCTTGCTTGCCAGTTTTTTTTTTTTGGGTGTATATCCCCAGGCATGAAAGGTATCTTTATATGTTTCTAAATAGTGGAGAACACTGGTTCAGTTCAGTGGAGTCACAGTAGTGATCTTTGAGTGTGGCTCTCTTCCATTACTTACTGTGATGTTTTTACTGACCTGGAGAATGCATAAGCATAATATATAATGGTGTGGTTTATGTCCTCGAGCTTTCAGTAGCATTGACCAAGAATATCTTATTAAGTAGTGATGCCAGGTAATAAAATCTGCTGGGTGTGGGATGGGGGGAATACAAGCGCTCTGCCATAATTTTTATAGTATTATATGTTATACTGTTACTGTTCAGAACAGAGCTTTTTTTTCTTTTCATTTCTGTCTCCGAGTCCAGATATGTTGCATAGTGTATCCGAACATTAATGGCAGTTGCAGCACTGAAGAAATTTGCACTCTAGGAAACTTTACTTCTGCTCAGTTGTAAATATCTGGTTTGAGGATGGGGCGGGATACTTTATTTTTGTACAAATGTATCTCTAGTATGTCTTCTATTTGAATGATCGTGTTGCTGTTTTACCTTACTAAGTTCTTAGAAGGTTTGGATGTGGGGTTTGTTTCCATGAAGTGAAAAATTTTGGTATTGTATCAATGCTAAATAAAATATCTTTACACTTTATCACTAGCTTTCAAACACAGTTCTTAATACATCTTTCAAATGCAATTACACTATTTTTTGTGCACAATGACTGGGCTCCTTACTTGGAAATCATTGTCATAGAACTGCTCTGTAACACATTCTTTGCCTGCAGCAATGGAAATTAATTTCTTTGCAACTTATTTGCAGAAAATATTGCACTTTTCTGATTTCAGACCATCCTGGTGTTTCAGAGCTTAGCTTAAAATTCCTTGGCACATTCTCTCATACTCATGTTAAGTGTTATAAAGTAGCACTGAGATGGAACAGCTTCAACTTTCATAAGTTTCAACATATAAACTTTCAACATATAAAATGGTAATTCATCTTATCTATCTTGCCCATTCTTGGATGTCAATAGGTTCTGCTTTGCTTAATATTTCTCCCCTGCCCCAAATGATACTAGGCTGGAGTTCTTAACTAAGGAAGACACAAGAAAAACATGTAAACCACTGAGGGAGGTGGATATGTGGGCAGGCAAAGGATTCTGGAGATATTTTTGGTCATTTTGAGAGCTGTTCTGTCCACTTCTGTTATAAGTGATAATAAGTTGAATCCAAATCTTCTCTTGCACAGTGCTGTCTCCTGCTCACCCAGCCTGGAGAGAGGCACGATTTTTTGCCATTTCCTTCTACAGCCCCCTTCAGCCCTGAGGGTTGGGGGATCCCTACATGCTGTGTGACACAGGAACAGGGGGGGATTGCTAAAAACTGAATTCCTTCCTCATTTTGCTTGAGGAGACAATCCTTCTGCCAGAAAAGATTTGACTCCAACCCATTGAGCTAAACATAAGAGAGTCCTAATGCCAAAGAGGATTTGGGTCCAAAATGAGACATCCCTCTCAAAGTTGACAATGGTCTCCTAATCAATTTGCAAGGATCTTCCTTTAATTATGGTACCTGGAGGAGAAACAGTCTATGTATTCATGGTCCAATACATATGTTTCTCCAGTGTGTTGTACACTGAGCACACACTGGCTCCTGCATAGACAGCAAAAAAGCAGACTAGGCCAAAGTAGACAGGATGGTGGGAGATCAGTGACTGGATTTTGTTCATATTTTTTAAAAGCAAAAGTTGCAAGTTGGGACTGTAACACTGGGTAAGTTAGGGATATAAACATTCCTGTGCCATTTCCCAAGCCAAATGTCCTGTGGGAACAAGCAACAAGACAGTGTTCCCAATGTTGCTTTCATTGTCTTGCTCATGAATGTCCTTAAAGCATCTGACTGCTCCCTCCGTAGTTGGTCTGAAGTGACATCGAGTTTAACCCTTTAGTGTTGGGAATAGTGGGCATATGTTCTCCCCCTACTGTAGTGTTCTTACCTTTTGTACTGTTTTGTTCCATAGCTAAATGACAACCATTTATTGGAAAAAGCAAAGGCCTGAACTCAGTGAAACTACTTGTAGGGCTAAATCTGGCTCTGGTGATCTCAACTGCAGGTTGTGCCTTGGCATCCATGGGGGGTTCCATTCCCACAACCCCTGTGGATGTCAAAAATTGTACTAAATGAAATCAATTTTTAAAAACCTCCCTTTTTACACAGTGATTTTAAAAAACCTTGCTTACCACTGTAATGTGGGAAAATGGAAGCAGGCAGGCAATCAACAGCTTAGATTCAGTTCACTCAGAGGCAAGTGCCCCTCCCTTGCCCCTGGAGCGCACAACAGAATGCACAGAGAATGCAAAGGGAAGATGATAATCACTTCCACTGTGTTTACTCCAGGGGAAAGGGAGGGGGCTGCTTGCCTCTGAAACTAGCACCTATGTCAATCTCACAGATAAGTTGAGGGCAGCTTCTGAGCAAATATGGAATTTTCTATGACAGACGAGGGGGGAACTTAGGGGTGTGTGAAATTCTTTTAAAATGACTTACCAGGAATTGTCCCGGGGCAGCAGCAAAAAGCCAGAAAGGGGGAGAAAGAACTATTTTACCTTCTTTTCCAAACAGAAAAGGATATGAAGATTCTTATGGGAGCTGTAGGCTTTGTGAGGAATACAGTGCTGCACTTTTATAGCAGCAGCCCTCATACAGACTACGATTCCTGTAAGTGCCTTCACTTCTCTTCCTGTTTGGAGAAGAAGCAAAAAGGGCTGCCTTTTGTTGCTGCCTCTGAATAATTAATGGTAAGTAAAATTACTCCTTTTCTCTCCACTCCTGTCCTACTTCTCAGCAAAGTCCCACACCCACCTTACCAGGCAGCTGCTTTTATAAACTTTATTTATTGTATTGACCCATGTAAAAGTTGACCCATGTTTCAGGCCAATTTTTAGGCATAATTTTTTGACTTCTACATGAGAATATACAGTAAGCTGTTCTAAGTTCCTGGAGAGAGTTTGATTGATTGCCTTGCCTGCTGCTGCTGCTGCTCTTCTGCATTACAATGGTAAGCGAGACTGAGGAAAGGGGCGTTTTTTCCTTTAAAAGGGCCCATCTCATTGTGTTGAAATAAAATTGTGAGTGAAAAAATCAGTGGATGATTAGGTTATACCTGTACTGGGAGATCTTGCCCTTTCTTAATTACACTCCAGCTTGCAGCCAGCTGAATATCTCCAGTAGAACCCAGTCAGTGAGGGCCAAGTCAGCCCTTCAAAAACAGCCAAATTCTGGGATCACAGGGATTGCCACAAAGCCTCCACTTTTGGCACCCTCCAAAGTTCAGTGGATCATATATAGTATGCAGATTCCTCACAGGAGAGCTATCAGCAGTGGAAAGAGGGAAAAGATGGCATAATAGATGACAGGAAAAGCTAGCTGACATTTGCTTCCATTTGAACATTGGGTAGTGCACTACCATATAAAGTGAATCAGGTCTCTGCACTATGGGGGACTTAGTTCTGCCTTGACATTAGAAGCAAAAATCAGGAATTTGAACCTCTTGTCACTTCTCTTTGAGGATACAGAAGGCCTCCAGATTAAAGCAAAAGTAAGGTCCTGTACCTTTAATATTTGGGTTGAAGGGCAGAAGTAGATTCTCCCTTCATAGTGATACAGCAGTAGCAAGAAAAACTGAAGCTTCCAAAATTCTCTCCACTCCACAGATAATAAACATTGGCACCATGCCGATTCATTTGAATTTTTTTTTCTTTCATGGGAAGACTTCTCCTTTGCCTCTGTTGGGGCAAAGTTAATTAACTGGGGAAGTTTCTTATATGGCTGCAGTGAACAGTCCCTGAGGCTAGGGCATATGTGAAATGGCTCTGCCAGGACATTGGGCAGGCAACAGAGTTCTCAAACAGGCTCTTCTAATGAGGTATTTTTACCATAGTAATTAAGGCATGGATAGCCATGCCCAGATCCACCCTTTCCCAAATAACTGAGAAGTAAAGGACTTCTGGCTACAGCCACCACCTGACCAATGATGTATCCAGGTGCATTTTCAAACTGAACCCAATTGGAGAGGGGTGCAATTCCACCTTGGATGACTGAAATTCTTATCTCTAGATCTCTCTGCTGCCTGATTCCTTTGGTGGCTTTGGTTCACAAATGGCTGTTTAATCCATTTCTGCTCAGCCCACAGGTACATGTTAGGCAGAAATGGCTTCAGTTATTGCTCTTTTGTTAAGAGTTAAGATATTAACTCTCTTAAGTTACTGCTCTTATTGTTTTGGGATGCTTATACTTATGGAACAGCCTTGAGCTCTCCCATCTAGAAGTGGAAAGATAGGATAGTATATTTTGAAATTAACACAGACACACCTGGGGCTTGGTTTTTAATTTTGCATGATTTTTGTAAAGCAGAACCTGTATTAAGGTTTTTGTTCTTTGTGCGGACACGTGCTAGTGCCCCACTGTACCATAACCACTCACCAAGACAACATTTCTGGATACATGTCCCATTGCCCTCTCCTTTGGGGACAAAGCTATGCCTCCAATTTCCAGACCTTGAGCACTATCAGCTTTGCCATCTCTGCTCCCAGTGTAACATTGCTATTAAGCCTTCAGTTGACCTCTCTGAATTTAGGTTCATTGCTGTCCCATCCAAAAAAAATACTGTCTCCCAATGCCTGCTTTTTGGCTAATTAATACCTCCCCTTCTTCAAGAACAGCAGCTGTGATGTGCAAAGAAATGAACAGAACTCCTCAACTGTTTGAGCAATTAACAAAATATATTGCTCTAAACACACTCCCTGCAATTCCTCTTGTCCAGAGGCTTTCTCCTCCCCAAAACTCCACTTAGTGGGTAAAGGTCTGAAACCTCCAGTCCAAGTTCACTGTCCAGTATTCCCAGTAGCAGTCCACTACAGCAGAGTCCCTCTGTGGCTTCTCCATTAGGGTCCTGGCAGTCCTCTGCTCCTGGTGTGTGGGTCCTTGCTCCTTCTGAAGCTGCATTTATCATTGTAGCCCCTTGTTAAGTCCAAGATGCAGCTCAGCTGTGAGCTACCTCATTAGTCCATGTCCATGTAAAGTTCCATCAAGGTCAAATGAAGCTCAGGTGTCTATCAGTCTCCATGGCCTTGATTGATTATAGCTGTGGAGCTAGCCCTGCCCTTCCCAGAGCTATCAAACAGCTGTCAAAACATAGGAATTGCTGTCAACACCACATCATTCACCTGATGATCTTCTGATCTTCCATTACAATTGCCTCTACTATTCCCTCCACCCTGGATTACCTTTAGCTCTGCTTTTCTTAGCCTCCCTTTCCTTCAGGCCTCTTTAGACATCATCTTCTTCTTAACCTTCTTTTGCCATTCTCCATCCATTCCGTTCCATCTCTTGATCCTACAAGCTCTTCCCCCATTCCAAAGCTACCCATACTAATAGTTGCCATAGACAGAACCTTTCTTTGCCTCATGTTGCTGCCTTCCACCTTCCATCTTGTTTACAGCCTCCATTATGCTGGAAGGGACTTCTCTGCCCTAGATGAGAAGCAAAAGTGAGTTACTCTGAAGAATTCTTTCTCCTCCCTGGGAAAATGACTAGCAGTCTTGTATGGTTGCTAGTACTGATTCTGAGAAATAGCTTGCAGGGGATTTCTGGACAGACACAACCTCAGGAGTTCAGGCATGCAATCTATGAGGTGATCATCCCAAAGAAATTGATGTCCAGGTATGGCCAGCAAGAACCCCAAGATGTCAATTACTGGCTACAGATTGAAAGGGTAGGGCCATGTGGTGCATCTCAAACAGAAGAAAGGCTTTGTCCCTAAGCACTTTCCTGTCTTCACCTACAGCAAGGAGGAAGACCTCCATGTAGATTATCAGGAAGGACTGTTACTACCATGGCTTTGTACAAGATGAACCTCTTTCTTTGGCTGCCCTCAGCATGTGCTCAGGGGGACTCCGAGGTCTTTTGAAAATTGAAAATACGACATATGGAATTGAACCTGTCAAGGGATCTGCAACCTTTCAACACATGGTGTATAGGATGGAAGAAAAGAAGAGTGCTGCCCACATGAGGTGTGGGCTAATGGAGGAAGAATCAGCTAACCAAAAAGCCATGATCCAGAACACAGAGACTGTAGTGGGCAAAAGTGATACAGGACCACCCTGGTGGACACACACCAGGTACGTAAAGATTGCAGTTGTGGTGGAACATGAGCAATATGTTGCATTTGGCAAAAATGAAACTCTTATTGCTATGCAGGTGCTGGATATCATCCATAATACTGATTCCATGTACAGGCTACTTGGTGTTCAGGTGTCCTTGACTGGACTGGAGATATGGTCAGAAAAGAACATTGTAAATATCGCTGATAACATGGACCCCATACTTGAGGATTTCAACAGCTGGAGAAAAGAGAAGCTTGCTCCATGCCTAAGGCATGATGCTAGCCACTTATTTATTTATAAATCGTTTGGAAGAACTGTTGGATTAGCATATGTTGAAGGCATGTGTGATCCAGAACATGCATCTGGTATAGAATCATATAAGACTGCTAATTTGCTCTCATTTGCTCTCATTTTTGCCCATGAATTGGGTCATAACCTGGGCATGTTGCACGATAAAGACAATTGCACATGTACTCAATCGGCCTGTATTATGTCCTCACATCAAGTGGAATCTAGTTTTTTCAGCAACTGCACTTACCGAAATTATTACAGACTAATGACTGAGGGTAACACAGATTGCTAGAAAATACCTCCCGGTGATGACAAACTCTACCCTCTCAAATACTGTGGGAACAAAATAGTGGAACCTGGAGAACAATGTGACTGTGGTTCCAGCGTTGGTTGTGAAAGAGATCCATGTTGCCAGTCTAATTGTGTGCTGCGTTTCGGAGCTACGTGTGCTTTTGGGGGATGTTGCGCTAACTGTCAGTATCATCCGGCAGGGACCGTCTGTCGAGAAAGGACTAATGACTGTGACCTCGCCGAATATTGCAGTGGGGAATCTGAATGGTGCCCACGGGATTTCTGTGTGCAAGATGGAGCCCCATTGCTCCAGCAACTCATTCTGCTACCATGGGTTGTGCAGCACCCATACCAAACAGTGCAAAAGGATCTTTGGTAACACAGCTACTGCTGCTTCCCAAGATTGCTTCAGAATAGTGAATGCTCAAGGGGATCGCTTTGGCAACTGTGGCATTACCAGTGACTTTTATGAGAAATGTAAACCTGAGGATATCTTATGTGGCAGGATCCAGTGTGAAAATGTTGATCAATTACCTTCTTTGATGGAACACAGCACCATAGTTCAGACAGCAGAGTCTGAACTGGCCAGAGTCAGTGCTGGGGTACAGACCACCACCATAGAACGGAGAGAGTTGATACTGGAGTAGTGATAGATGGCACTTCTTGTGGCAAACATATGATGTGTATTGATCAGAAATGCACCAATGTGTCCCTCTTGAGGTATGACTGCAATGTAACGAAATGTCATAGTCGAGGAGTGTGCAACAACCTCAAACATTGTCACTGCTGGGATGGCTGGGCCCCTCCAGACTTTCTAAATACAGGCTTTGGTGGTAGTGTGGACAGTGGGCCTCCCCCAGAACATGAGATTGTTGATTATGCTGGTGGTGCTGATGGTTTAGGAACTATTGCAAGAATTCTTCTGATCCTTTCTCCTGTGGTTCTTGGTGTTAGCCTGTGTGTGCACTACAGAAAGAGACTGAGGTGGCAAATGAGAAGGATAAATGCAAGATTATATCCAGCAGCATGAACACAGAGAAGACGATGACTTTAATTCACAGACATAAATAGTGCAGAACGTTGTACCGGAAACACTGGACATTGATTTATTTTAAAGTAGCAGCTTGATGTATTCAGATAATACCTGCTAGTGACATGCAGAATGTATCTTTAGAGGGTGGGGTCCAAACTTGGTCTTGGGCAAGCATCGTCTCCTACTGGAGCAAAAGGAGAGAGGGGTGTGACTTTTGTTGAGTTCCCCCTTCCATTTCTGGCTCCAGTGTCACTTGTTCCTGAGGGTCCTCCAGCCCCCAGGAACAGATTCCAAGGGGATAGAGGGGGCTTGGAAAGGGGAGTAGTAAAACAAAATTGGACTCCTCCCCTTCTTGCACAAAGCAGGAGACAGGTTGGGTCAAACCCAAAGTCTGACGCTGTAATTAAATGCCACTTTAAAAGCCAATAGGAACACTTTATAGAGAAACTTTGATTCAGTTTGTGTCCCAATCATATTGATTTATGAAAGTTTGGGGACCTCCTGAAGGGAGGTCCCCTATGCTGGCATTGGAGCTTAGTAACTCTCTTCTGTGTGGGCTCTCTCAGATGCCAAGTCTGGTGTTATAAGAACTTCAGATTCTTATTTTATTTGAAAAATTGATAGCATCACAGTCCCTTCCAAAAGGGTCTCATAATAAGTTCTGGCATCAAGAACATAAACGTTTCCCATGAGATACCACAATTAAAATGCAGAATTTCCTGTCTTCCTTCTTGGCCTTTTCTGGTCACCATTTAGTATCATCCTCCGCCTCTCAGACAAGCAGGTTCCACTGAGGATCACTGAGGCAAGAAAACGGGCTAAGCACCCAGAGCAGGCTCAGCCCAAGATGGGGGCAAGTCTTCCTTTGTTGGCAGCTGGAAATGGATAGGCAGCAGCCCCAACTGAGGACAGCAGACAAGGCTGTGCAGTTGGAATTCACATAGCCCAGGATTGAAGCAAGTCTTTCCCTTTTGGATGAGAAGGGTGCACCAGAATAGGTGATGATGGCTCAAGGTCAGAGTTCAGGAGTCACTAGCAGAGGGGTGCGTAGGCTGGGTCCCTACTCCTTGAGCTTTGTTACACCAGGAATATGAGGACAGCTAAGCAACAAGAGATTCAGAAGGGGGTCAATAATCCCATACGGTTTTTTCAAGTTATGGATCTAAGCATTTTACTCCTGTCTTCAGGAATTGCAAGTACAGTAGCTGGGGTCCTGGCTAGCGTACTGGTTTCGGATATCAGTTGCAAATCCATGGTCTCATTTTGTGGCCTTGGGGAAGCTTCCCTTTCACCTTCAAGTTCCCATGTATAACATAGTTAATTCAGATTATTTAGCTCCCCGAACACTGTGAAAGCAAAGAAAATAAATATTGTTTCACCCTTTCCTGACTTCATAGAAATAGTTAAGAGTAACACTTAAGATTCTGTGGGCACAATCCTAACCAGGTCTACTCAGAAGTGGGTCCTGGAAGCAAACATGCCCATCTTTTTGCTCTTTTCTCACCCTGGTGGCAGCATCTACCCCTTTTTCAGATGGCTACTTTGGGGATAGCCAGTGGTATGTGGGAAAGGTCTGGGGCGTAGGCTGTGTGCTTTGCCTACCCCCCCCCCCAATCACGCCATGGTGGGCTGTGGCAGCTTCAGTTATCAGCAAAGAGTGGCAGCATGGTGGAATCTGAACCACAGGCATAGCTCTGAGTCAAGCCCTGGCAACTTGCTTGTTTTTCTTTTGGGTGGAAAATGCTGTTCGAGCAAAGGCCTTGTGTTAGAGCAGGGGTGGGCAAACATTTTGGCAGGAAGGCCGCATCATCTCTCTGCCACTGTGTTGGAGGCTGGGAAAAAGAATCAATTCACATTTCAAATTTGAATAAATTTACATAAATTGATATATTGGAGACAGAAGTTATATGAATAAATGAATTTTACTGAGTTAATTTATAATACACATGAGAACCCATGTTCTCCGCATGCTCATGGTAGTGAGCCCAGCATCCCGTAAGGGCAGCAAGTCCGAGTAGATAGGAAAAGGTAAGATCCTATGAAATTTCTGGGCCTCCTCCTTTGGCTTCTGGGCCCCCTTTATGACCCTGGGCGCGGGTTCAAATTATGCCTTTTACCCCCCTCTCCTTGGCCCAGGAGGGAAATAAGTTAGTTCTGTGCATCTCACTTTCTAATCCTTTCAATCCTACAAGGAATACCACATCTACTTCTATTCATTGTTGGCATCCTTCAGTCTCGGTAAACTATGGTGTCACGCTCTGAATGGTGGTTCTGGAACAGAGTGTCCTCTCCAGTGCGCGAAGCCTGGGTAAAGTAGGTATGGAGGGTAGGCTGTTACCCATGTAGCAAATCCCCCCTCTCCACGTCGCTGAAATGGTCCAATGGAAAGGCAGAGGCCAATACGGTTGGTTCCAGCGGCGTTGCAGGAGTTGCCAGAACATGACTGTGTTCAGCCATGAACTGCCTCAGGGACTCTGGCTCCGGATTTTGCCTCGAGGTTGACTCCTGAAGCCTTTTCCATAACTGGATGTAGCCACAAGGCAGTGGAGGTTTGGGATCAGAGTTTTCCTTCTCTCAGATGAGCTGCCTTCCCAGGCTGACGAGTCCCATCTGCCCGGTGGGACTCATTCATTCATTTACTTCTATTACATTAGTAAGAATTAGTATATACTAAGTAAAAGCCCCTTTCTGTTCCATCCCTGACTCACAAAGTTCCGCCCACATTACTATGGTAACCCTACTGACAGTTGCTGTGGACAGAATCCCCCTCCCCACCAATCAGGTGGAATCCCCACTCCATTTTGGTTCTGACCTGACAGCTGCTGCAGGGAACTAGATAGTAAACCAGAATGGGATGCTCTGAAGGGATTTTTTCCTCTGTTTGAGAAAATGACCAGGAGTCTAGTGTGCTTCTTGGTATTGGTCTTGAACAGTAACCTGCAGAAGATTACTGGTCAGACACAACCTCAAAGGTTTCGCTATGCAACTCATGAGGTGATTGTCCCAAAGAAACTGACCCCCAGATATAGACAACAAGAGCCCCAAGATGTCAAATACTGGCTCCAGATTGAGGGGAAGGGCCATGTGGTGCGCCTCAAGCAGAAGACAGACATTATTCCTAAGCAGTTCCCTGTCTTCACCTACAGTGAGGAGGGAGATCTTCGGGTGGATTATCCTTTCATCAAGGATGACTGCTACTACCAGGGCTTTGTACAGGACAAGGCTCTCTCTTTGGCAGTCCTTAGCACTTGCTCAGGGGGACTCAGGGGCCTGATTAGATTAGGCAATAAGACTTATGAAATTCAACCTATCCAGTCATCTGTTACCTTTCAACATGTAGTGTATCATTTAGAAGAAAAAGAGAATGGCATCACCCTGAGGTGCGGACTGACTGAAGGGGACAGAAGTTCTCAAGAGGCCCTGATCAACAGCAGAAGAAACACAGCAAGCAAAATGAATCCAGGAGAAGACTGGTGGACGCACTCCAGGTACATGAAGAATGCAGTTGTGGTGGAACATGAGCGATACGTTCAGTTTGATAGAAACGAAACTCTTGTTGCCATGCGAGTGATGGAGATCATCCATATTGCAAATTCATTCTATCAACCACTTGGTGTTCATGTGTCCTTGGTTGGGCTGGAAATATGGTCAGAAAAGAACTTCATAGACATTGCTGACAGCATAAATGAGGTCCTTGTTGCATTCAATCAATGGAGAAGAAGCACACTAATTAAACGTCTAAAGAACGATGCTGGTCACTTCTTTGTGTATAAGAAATTTGGATCTACGCTTGGATTAGCGCATATAGGAAGGGTTTGTGATCATAACTACGCAACTACTATTGAGTCATATATGACACCCAGTTTGTCTCATTTTGCTATCACGTTTGCCCATGAATTGGGACACATTCTTGGTATGGTCCATGATGGCGAATACTGTACTTGCGGTCGACATGCTTGTATTATGGCTGCCGTACAGGCAGCCACTGATAAATTTAGCAACTGTAGTTACAACAGTTATTTTGGACTAAGGAATTCTCATTGTTTGTTCATTCCTCCAAACCCGGATAAAATCTACAAGCACAAATACTGTGGCAACAAGATAGTGGAGCATGGAGAGGAATGCGACTGTGGTTCAAAGCATGAGTGTAGATGGGATTGGTGTTGCCAGGCTAAATGTAGGTTGCGTTCAGGTGCCTCTTGCTCTTTTGGGAAGTGCTGTGCCAACTGCCAGTACCTTCCAGCAGGAACCATTTGTAGGGAAAACAGAAGCATCTGTGACCTTCCCGAATACTGCAATGGGACTTCAGAGTGGTGTCCCCACGATTTGTACGTCCAAGATGGGGCTCCGTGCAGGGATGGTGTGTACTGCTACAATGGGAGCTGCTCCTCTCACCACGAGCAGTGCCGAGAAATCTTTGGCTGGAAAGCAACCGTTGCCCCAGAGGTGTGCTTCAGAACAGTCAATGTTCAAGGTGACCGCTTTGGCAACTGTGGCCTCAGGCATGGAATGTATAAGAAATGCCGAGCAAAGGATATCATGTGCGGCAGGATCCAGTGTGGCAATGTGAATCGCTTCTTTTTGCATGAACATCAAACGGTAATTCAAACACACATTGACCAGGGGCAATGCTGGGGGACGGACTATCACAGTGGGACGGACCAGGAGGATGTTGGAGCTGTACGAGACGGTACTTCTTGCGGTACTGACTTGATGTGCCTTAACGGGGAATGCATCAGTGTGTCCCGCTTGAAGTACGACTGCAATGCAACCAAGTGCCACCATCGGGGCAGATGCAACAACCTCAAACACTGTCACTGTGATTATGGCTGGGCGCCTCCAGACTGCTTGAACACAGGCTTGGGTGGCAGCATTGACAGTGGACCTCCTCTGCCATGCAACAGTCATGGTGGTGTCAATACTAGAATGATTGCATTCCTCCTGACTGGGGCTGTTCTTGGTACTGGTTTGGCTTCGTATTACAGGAGCAGACTAAGGCAGTGGATGAGAAAAATGACTGCAAGGATATATCCAGAGGGAATGGAGAGCAGAAATCTACCGTAGTTCAAATAAATGAATAATGCACAGATTGTCAAAACATTATACAGAAAATATTAGATAGGAATTATTTTAAATTAGTAGATGCATACATTCGCAAATGCAGGTAATATGCTGAATAGAAATCTAGAATATTCAGGGCTGTACATAAATATTTCTCCAAACATCACCTTTTGATGAGTCCCAATTGTATTCCAAACACATGCATTTATGAATTCTGCCCCAGGATTCAAGGTTAGTCAACTTGCCTCCTTTCCACCTGTTCCAGCTTCAGATCCAGTCGTGGGGTACCTATGCAGATAGCTGGTCATGATAGACTTCTCAGAGGCCTTTGGCAACATCAGAAGTTCCTGAGATTCTTGGAAAGACTGTCCCCATCATCACTTTGTTTACATTTCAGGCCTATATTTCACAGAGTTCCTAGAATGTGATTATGGGTCATCTCTGCTCTGTGCCATGGGAGCTGGCCCACAACTGGTGTTCCCATGGACTTTGGGGAGATGAAAATGCCTGTCAAGGCACATGTACTCAGAAGGAGCAGGTGCACAATCTGACTGTGTTCTCAGAATGTCTTTATTGTGTCTATGATTTACTTTCTGCTCTCACCTCTGCAATTCTGTCTTCATTCCATCATTACTCCCAAATCTCTGCCCTCATTACCAGTAGGGTAACCCTACTGACAATTGCTGTGGAGAGAATTCTCCTCCTCAATTTCACAAAATGGCCTCCTCTCATCTTGCTTTTGACCAACCAACAGCTATTGGGATGCTCTGAAGGATATTTTTTTTCTCCATCTCAGAAAATGACGAGCAATCTTGAGTGGCTGTGGGTGCTGGTCTTGAACAATAGCTGGTGAGAGACTGATAACCAGAATCCACCTCATGGATTTAGCTATGCATCTGGTAAGGTGATCTTGTCAAAGAAACTGATCTGCAACTGAACAAAAAGAACCCCAACATGTCAACTACTGGCTACAGTTTGAGGAGAAAGGCCACATGGTGCACTTCAAGCAGAAGGGCTTTGTCCCTAAATCCCACTCCCCTGTTTTCACCTATAGTAAGGAGGGGACATGATCATAATTTTATCTGGCAATCACTGTAACTACAATGGCTTTGTGAAGGACAAGTCGCTCTCTTTGGCTGCCTTCAGCACATGATTAGGGAAAGTCAGGGAATTTAGGTAATAAGACTTAAGAAACTCAACCTCTTCCCTCATCAGCTACCTTTCAACATGTAGTAAAAGAAAAAGAGGCTAAGAACAAGATTAACAGAAAGCAACAGACGTTGTCAAGAGGCTGTCATGATGGAACTCTATGGCATCTCATACACCAAAGGCCAGAGTGCCAAGCAAGAGTTCTCCAATAACACCTTCTGAAACTGGTCAGGTTTCAGAACACCTTCTGGTTCTGGTCAGGAAGCACCAGAACCACTACAAAACAGTGACACCCCCCCCCAGGTCCAGCCTGGTCAAGCATCCCACAAGAATACCATGGTTGATGGTGTTGAAAGCTGCTGAATGTTCTACCAGAATCAACAGCCACACATTCCTCCTGTCAAGTCTCTGGTGAAGATTATCCACCGGGGCCACCAGAGACATTTCAGTCCTGAAGCTGAATGGAAAAGGACCCAGGTAATCCATTTCATCCAGATGAAATGCCACCACTCGCTCAATCATTTTGCCTATACAGGAGGTTGAAGATAGACCTTGAATTCCCCAGCATCATGGGATTCAGGAATATTTTCTTCAAATGAGGGTATATCACTGTTTTAATGCTCCTGGCAACACCGCTTCTATCAAATATACATTAGCAACCCTCCTTGTCCACTCTGCCAGCTCCCCCCACCCCCAAGGAGATCTGATAAGCCAAGTTAGGCAAGGTTCAAGCAGGCAGGCAGATAGCCTCACACTCTCCAGAATCCGACTCACTTTCTCAGGCAGTACAAGTTACAAAGATTCCAAATAACAAGACCAGGAGATGCCATGGTGCCAGCAATGGACAGCCAATGTGGAGTCTAAGTCATGGCAGATGGAAACTCTATCATTGTTTAGCAAAGAGATCATAATGGACAACGTGTCCCCCTGAGGAACCAGCTGGAGAAGATTCTGAACCAGCTGGAACAGCTTTGCAGGATGATTCTCCACATGGCTTTTCCCCTCTACTTACAGCGGTTGAGAGGTGCAGGGAAGCCTGCAAAGAGGGTTGCCAGCTCCCCAGACCCTCCAGAGACCCATAGCGACCCCCAGGTAAGTTAGAAAAAAACCTTTCCTCCCCAGTGGTGGACTGCTGGACAAGACACCTGGTAAGGGGATGGTACCGTGATAGACTGTTGTGAGCTCCTGTCTCTGCCTTTGCAGCCTTGGCTTCTCACATTCCCATCCTCTCAGTCCTACCAGCAATGCTACATCTACCTCCAGTATATAAGTGATAAGTCCACTCCTCCTCTCTGCCCTTCTCCCTCCATTCCGTTCCATCCTTGACTCATCAATCTCCGCCCACATTACAAAGGTATCCCTACTGACTGTTGCTATGGACAGAATTCTCCTCCTTCCCTGTCTCCTATGTGGTCCCAATTCCATCTTGCTTCTGGCCTGCCAGCAGCTGCAGGAAGCTTCCCTCTGTTGAAAGTAAAACTAGAGGGGTGCCCTGAATGAGACTTTCCTCCGACTGGGGAAATGACTAAGAGTCTTGCATGGCTGTTGGTTCTGGTTTTGAGAAGCAGACTGCAAGGTACCGCAGGCCAGACACCACCTCAGGGGTTTAGGTACGTATCTTACGAGGTGATCATCCCAAGGAAACTGATCTCTAGATATGGACAAGACCCTGCAGATCTCACTTACCTTCTGCCTTTTGAAAGGAAGGGTCACTTGGTGCACCTCAGGCAGTCCATTAGCTTTGCCCCAAAGCATTTCCCTGTCTACACCTACAGTGAGATGGGAGGCCACGAGGTGGACTATCCTTTCATCAGGGATGATTGCTACTACCATGGCTTTCTACAAGAGAAACCTTCTTCTTGGATCTCCCTAAACATTTGCTCAGGGGGACTCAGGGGTGTGCTGAGTTTTGATAAAAAGTTGTATGAAGTAGAACCTGCCCAGCCACCTGCAGATTTTCAGCATGTGGTGTATCAGTTGGAGGCAAATGAGGGTGAGCTCTTCATGAGGTGCGGGCTGACAGAGGAAGAGCAAATTCGTCAAGATGCCACGATCCTGAAAACGACTGTCGCTAGCAAAAGTAACACAGGAGGACACCAGGAGACACACACCAGACCTGTGAATGTTGCAGTGGTGGTGGAACATGAACTATATGTCCGGTTTAACAGGAACAAAACACTTACTCTTACCCGAGTTCTGGATGTCATTCAGATTGCCAGTGCCCTTTACAAGCCACTTGGTGTCCATCTATACTTGGTTGGACTGGAGATATGGTCAGAGATGAACTTCATAGAAATTGGTGACACCATAGAAGGCGTGCTTGACAATTTCAATAGCTGGAGTTACAACACGCTGCTTAAACGTCTAGAGAACGATGCTACTCACTTATTTGTATACAAGAGTTTTGGCCATAAAGAAGGATTAGCATTCAGAGGAACACTTTGTAATAACCGCTGGGCCTCTGCTGTGGAATCGTATGTGACTTCCAGCTTGTTCCTTTTTGCTAACTTATTTGCCCACGAATTGGGACATATACTTGGCATGCAGCATGATGGAGAGCATTGCACTTGTGACCGACCCGCCTGCATTATGGCTGCTTTTCCAGTGAACACGGATCAGTTTAGCAATTGTAGTTATGATAGTTATTCCAGATTAAGAAACTCCAATTGCATGGTTTCCCCTCTGGAACCTAAGAAAATTGACACACCCATACTCTGTGGGAACAAAGTAGTGGAACACGGGGAGCAGTGTGACTGTGGCTCCGAAATGGATTGTCTAGCAGATCCATGTTGCGAATCAAATTGTAAGCTGAAGTCAGGTGCCACTTGTGCTTTTGGGAAGTGCTGTGCAGACTGTCAGTACCTTCCAGCGGGAACCATTTGTAGAGAAAGTACAAGTATCTGTGACCTTCCTGAGTACTGTAATGGGACTTCAGGGGGATGTCCTGAAGATTTTTATGTACATGACGGAGCTCCGTGCATGGATGGTGCATACTGTTATCACGGGCACTGTGCCACTCACCGCGAGCAATGCCGAGAGATCTTTGGCAAGAAAGCGACGGTCGCTTCCAAGGATTGCTTCAGAGAAGTCAATGCTCAGGGGGATCGATTTGGCAACTGCGGCCTTAGAAATGGTTCATATAGCAAATGTAACGCAGACAATGTCCTGTGTGGCCGCATCCAGTGTGTTAATGTTGGCGAATTACCATCTTCAGATGAGCGCAGGATCATCATTCAGGCATCCATTGGCGAAACAGAATGCTGGAGTACGCACCACCTCAACGGAGCTAATATAGGGGATGTTGGAGCGGTAAGAGATGGCACTCCTTGTGGCGCTGACCAGATGTGTGTTAAAGGGACATGCATCAGCGTTTTTTCACACTTGAAATATGAGTGTAACATCACAAACCGGGGAATATGCAACAATCACAAACATTTTCATTGTAATTATGGCTGGGCTCCTCCAGATTGTCTTGAGAAAGGTTATGGGGGCAGCATTGACAGTGGGCCCACTTCACCACGCAAACGTGGTCCCAGTCTAAGAATGACTGTCGGAACTGTATTAGCCATTGCCGCTGTTTTGGTTTGTCTGGGGTTTGGTGTGACTAAAAGGCGTACAATTATCAGAAGACTTAATTCTGGTGCTCATGGCTTGGGTATTTATTATAGGAAGAATATAAGGAAGCAATTTAGAAAGGCAAAATTCGAACCAACAACATTAACAACAGAAGAAACCCAAGAGGAGACCACAAATATGGACAAAGAGTAAAGGTGACAAAAAAATTCTTGAGAAATAATGTAAAAATATATTTGAGTGCACTCACTGTTGATTAATTCTTTAAACTGGTTTTGGTAGAACTCATTTCTTAAGAAAAATTCACAGGGGAGGCATTCTCAATGCGTTGAGGCTGCCTCTATTCCCCAGAACTCTCTTCCTCTAGCTCACTGGAGATAAACATGTATCCTCTGAAATGGAAAACCACACACCATGAGTGGGAGCTTTTCACCCACAGAAACCCTGATGCTGTTTGAGTAACTGATGGCCCTGCCCTATCTAAGTCACTGCACAACAATGCAGTAGTGATGGTGTGGCTTCTGCTGCATCCCATGGAGACTTTTTGCCTGCTGGAGGTCTCTTTGGGGTGACATTTGTCCCCTTGCCCTGGGATAAACCCCTAGCAGCCTCTATTGGTCAACTCAGACTTGTGCTAGCTGTGCGAAAGCTGGTGCAAGGCCAAGTCAATCCGTGAAGGCAGATCTGGCCTGGGAAGGGGACCTGCACCACCACGGTCGATCCTGGTACCCCTCTCTGGCCCAATCTGCTCCCCACCCCCATCACTGCTTCATGCTGCCCAGCCCCTCCCCTGTTTTGCCCACTACACCACACTGCCAAGTGGAGGCACTCAGCTTTTACGAACGGATTGCACACATGCAAATTAATAAATAGTATGTTGGAAGCACAGACTGAATCACTGTGAAGTTTGCTTCTGGGGTACTTCCTGTTGGCAACTGTGGGATTCCCCCCCCCCCCAAGTGGAAGAAATAAATTGAATTATCTATTTTCCAGCTGTTCCTTTTATTGTAAGGGCCTGTTCCCCCTTACTCCATCTGCTGTCATAACATTCTTGGCAATGTGTCTTTTCTGTTTATGATTTTGGATCCCAAAGTCCCACTGAATACAGGGTAAGCGCTGCTGACCTCCTGCTGACCTTTTGATACTGTCATTCATGGTAGGTGAATTTACCTGGTAGGTGATTCAAATCCAACAAAACTATCTTCCATTTTGGTACTGACTCACTGTAAGCAGTCCAGACTATAGGAGGGCGCTCCAATTATTCTGTAGGTCTCTTTTAAAAACAGAACTCCAAGCAATGATCCCCAATTTTTCTTTGGAAGGTCTATGATAAATGTCCTACTGGAATCCCATCTTCCCATTTAGGTTGTTGTGCAGAAAAGATCAGGAACAAAACTGCAGTGGTTGCTACCCTCTCCCTGCAGCTGTGTTTCAGGCTAAGGGGAGAGCTTTCCTTTCACAGGGGTATAATGGGGAAGGAAAGAAAGTGTAGCCAGCACTGGGGGTGCTTGTTGTCATCAGTGTTCCTGCACAGCAGATCAGTAGCTGGTAGGGTGCTTTGGAGAGAGGAAGCAAATGCCAGACTGAGTCTGAGCACCCCCCCCCCATGCCTTAACTCGCAGATGAAGAGGGGCATACTATACTGAAATGTCACCATAAGTGAACAACTGGGCGTGTGCAAAATCAAGGCCCTGGATTAACATTAGATCCAAACTGAGCTTCTGTGCCGGTAAACTTCCTAGGCAGTGTAAGGAAGCGAAACCACTAGAACAGGGGTCGGCAACCTTAAACACTCAAAGAGCCATTTGGACCTGTTTTCTGGAGGAAAAAAAAGCCTCAGGAGCCACAAAACCTTTTTGACATCTAAAATGAAGATAACACTGCATATATAGTTTTTTTTTTTACCTTTATGCTCTTATAGGTCCCATTTTTATAATGTAGCCCCCTCTTGTAGCTTTTCATTAGTTTTGTCATACATTCTTGTCCTGTGTTTTCAGATGCCTGGTCCTCTATGGTGTTTTGCCTGATTCCAAAGCCATTCTCTGCCTGGAGAATTATGCCCACTTTAAGCAAATTAGCTCCCCTTCTTTCCCCTAACAAATGACCCTGGTTCTGCCCTGCAGTCCTGCTGGACCCCACCTCCAGGGTAGCTTGCCTGTTCAACCTGCAGAGGTCCTCTCTCCTGCCAGCAGCTTCCCACCACTACAGCAGACCCTGGGTCATTAGCAGGTCTTGGGCACAGCAGCCACAATTCAAACTCCAGTGTCTCCAGCAGTCCGTTATCCAGGGCAGAGTCCAAAGTCAATAAGCCAAGTCACAGTCCAAGGTCAGATTCCAAAGTCAGTCAGTCAAATCAGTCAGAGTATCCAAGTCAATAAGCCCAGTCAGTCTCCTCTCCTACCTGCACTCCTTCTACAACCCACACCCCCTTCCTGCTTCAGGTGCTCTTTGTATCCCTGAGGGCCCTATTGCCTTCAAGTGGCTGCAGCTGTGCAGCACACTCTGCTGGATGCCCAGGCCTTACCCTTAAAGGGGCCACTGCTGACACCACATCTACCTCCTCGCCAGATCTTCCAGGATTCCAATACATATGGCGGTTATGACATCTGCTTATCTTACATGGATACTAAAGAACTCCCCCCACCTTCCAGAGGCACCCTGCTGGAAGGAAAAAAGGACACAGACTCCAGAGGTGGGGAAGAGAAGAAGCCAGAGCTGGGGGTGGAAGGTGGGGGGGCAGCCACAGGCCAGCTTCTGCCCTGCCTGCCTGCCCTCCCTCACTCAGGCTGCAACCCTCTCCACACTATCCTGGGAGTAAGCCCCATTGACTACAATGGGACTTCTGAGCATACAAGTTGGTTGGAGCTCTCAGGTTGCAGTCCTCTCCACACTTTCCTGGGAGGAAGCCTCACTGACTACTTGAGAGTAGACCTGCACCAGAGGGGGCTGAGGCTACAGCCCTCCACACCTTCCTGGAAGTCGCCCAGGGACTACAGCGGGGCTTGCTCAAGAACAGACCTGCCGAGCTCGGGCTCCCACTCACTCGTCCTTGCGCTTGGCCTTGAGCAGGCTCCAAGGCTGCCATCCCAGGCACCCTTTCCTGGGAGTAAGCCTCATCCGCTGTAATGGGGCTTACAACTGAGTAGACACTCATAGGAGCAGGCTCCAAGGCTGCCATCCCAGGCACCCTTTCCTGGGAGTAAGTTTCATCCTTTCTCCATGAATGGTCCACAGGTGTGCCTCAGGAATTTAGGGGAAGATTATTTATTAGTAGGGCCAATGGGGTTGTGACCTGCCCACTGGCAGTAGAGTGTGCCTTGTCAATTAACAAAAACCTGATGGTGTGCCTTGACCATTTTAGTGCCTTGTCAGTGTGCCATGAGATGAAAAAGATTGAAAATCGCTGCCTAAGAGTAAGAAAGTTCCAGTGAGCCCACTACAGCTGCCTGATTATATCACCATCTTCTAAATATAGTACACTGGCTGATGACCATCCTCTCCTCTGCTGGTCCAGAAGCAACCACAGATATCCTTGCAATTCAGTGTGGGAGTGGAGAGAAGGTGAGAGATCCAAGTTCTCCCACTATTATGATTCTCAATTTAGCTCCAATGCTTGTAACTATTGGGGGACTGTGGTGCAAACCACCTGCCGCTCCTCCCTCCAATAGATGAACTGATGGGTGAGTGCAGGGAATCCCTTGCCTGCTGCCTGTCTCCCCCAGTCCATCATTGTGACCTTGGCTAGAATGGCTTGAGATGATGTGAAAATGTGCTGCTCATGTGATGTGGAAATGTGAGTGTGATGCTCCTGGGTTCCAGTTCAGACCTTGCCTCTGGTTTCAAAGGGAAGCTATTTTTCATTCAGCTAAGCCAGAGGTGTCCAAACATTTTGGCAGAGGGCCACATCACCTCACTGACACTGTGTCGGAGGCTGGGAAAAAAGTAATAAGTTACTATTTAAAATTTGAATAAATTTACATAAATGAATATATTAGAGATGGAACTTATATGAATGAATGAAGGTCTTGCAGTAGCTGAAGGCCTATAAAAGGCCTTGCACAAAGCAAGGCCAGCCTTTCCTTTGCTGCCACTGCTGCATCACAGATGTGAAACAGCAAGTAGTGGAGGGAGCTCTCCTCCCACAGCTCAGGTGAGAGGTCGAACAGTCATCCTCATGCTGAGACCAGTTGCATCAGGCCAGCACAGCCTCCAACAAGTGTCTGGAGGGCCAGAAGCTCATTGGAGACTGGGTGCTCCCCGAGGGCCTGATTGAGAGCTCCCGAAGGCCACAAGTGGGGTTTGGGCACCCCTGAGCTAAGTAAATATCCTTTTAAGGCACGGTGACCCCAGGCTTGACCCCAGACTGTAACCCACATGTAAAGGCCACTGGATAGCCCAGTATTAAGCATAGCAACATATAAGATGGTAAAAAAGCTGCTTGGTGTTAAGAAAGAATCATTTTTGCAAGTCTGACCAAAAGAAGCTGGCTGAAGCCTCAGCTCAGGGTGTTTACACTTTGTAGCTCAAGAGATAGCAGGTGCTAGACAGCTACTGAAGAGGAATGAGCTCACTCCCTAGCAAGGGATAAAGGCATTCACTGGTTTATGCATGTACCTACTAGGAAAACTCTGTAGCTTTCATACTTTATGCTTTTAGAGCAAAAGCACACATATGAGACCAAGTGACCTTTGATTCCAAACCGTACCCAAAGTAAAGGGTCACAATAGTCATATAAAATTAAGCCATAGAAACCAAATTGCTTGGTTTTAGTAAAGCTTTTACAACCCACTTTAATAAAAGGAACCAAAAGCTGCTTTGCTGTGTTACAGGAAATCTTGGCTTTGCAAACTGGGCCCCACAATGTTTACTTTAAGCAACAGGTGTAAAGATAACAGGAGATTAGGCCACTTGTACCAGGCCACTCTAATGAGGGATGAGTAAGTGCCTAATATTCATGCCAAGAACTAACTTGTGATTTATCTTGCTTTCTACCTAAGCTTGAATATTTGTATGATACTGCACTCTATCCCACCTATTTCCATCTTTAATGCAAAGTGTAACCTGAAATATACCTATGAGGTGAATTGTACCTTATCTGTGACCTGTTAGGTGTTAGCCCCATCTCTGATGTAAAATTTCAGCCAATGGGAAATCTAGATTCGGGACAAAGGACCAGAAATTGTATCAAAGTTGAAATCACTCTTGAGAGGTGTCCATGCTTTGAGACAAAAGTCCGGTGGGCCCATTGCTTGCAATGAAATAAAAAAGCCTGCAAACCTTCACTCCTGAGTACCGAGTTATTCTTGAGTTGCTTTTTCAACCTTGCAACATTTTGAATCCCCAGAAGTATGCTGTTTGGTGGCCACCTTCTAACAACTTATATTCACTTATGGGGTTTCATTTTAGTACTCCCATCTAGTGTGCGGCTGGATGATGGCTGGCTTTGTATGATGCCTGAAGACCGGTTGTTCAGAGCTGTTGTTTGTTAAAAACAGGTTTCATCTGGGAGGGGGGTTAAAAGCTTGCTCAAGTTGGAACAGTTTCAGGTCTAAAATGTTGTTCTCAAGGTGTCTCTGCTGTGCTGGGCATCTGTTTCATTTATGAATGACCTGTTCTGGCTTTTACAACATCCCATTCAAAATCACACAAGATAGGAAAACAGTGGCTTGGAGGATTTTCCCTTTTTCACCCCTGCCCCCCCCCCCGACAGGTCACTCCCAAACTACTTTGGAGGATACAGGTAGATTACCTATTATCTGGACATCCGAAATCTGAACTATTCCAAAATCCAGACATTTTTCTCCAAAACCTGCTTTCTGTAGTGCAAACACTAGAATGTCTTGTGCTCATTCCCACATCTAGTGCAGGTACAGACTGTCAGTTCTGTTCTCTGCTCTATGGTGTTCAACCTGAACAGACATTGTTGAAAAATGTCAGAGGCAGGATGATCAGAGGTCCTCTTTTTCCAAGACGTGTCCTCTTTTTTAGACTTGTGTCCTGGAAAAGAATTTAAATGTTCTTTTTCCTGTAAGTAGGCCCATGCAAGCAGCTCAGAGCCTTCCTGTAATTAATAAATTATATGTAAAAGTATATATAATATAGTTTCAAATTTAATAATAAATTTAAATATAGTTTAATATATTTATATTTAATATAATATTTTAATATATTTTATATATTTATATTTAATATGTATTTATTTTTAATATATTAAAATTTAATATAGTGTTTAAATCAGCGATATTCAACCTTTTTCATCTCAGGGCACAATGACAAGGTGCTGAAATTGTCAAGGCGCACCCTCAGCTTTTGGATAATTGACAAGGTACACTGGGCTGCTGGTGGGGGGCTAACATCTCCCAATCGCCTTAATAATAAATGACCCTCCCCCAAATTCGCATGTCACACCTGCAGACCATTCACAGCACACCAGTGTGTGGAATTAGTCTGTGGAACTCCTTGTCACAGGAAGTGGTGATGGCATCTGACCTAGATACCTTTAAGAGGGGATTGGACAAATTTCTGGAGGAAACATCCATCACAGGTTACAAACTGTGAAGGATATGTGCAAACTCCTGATTTTAGGCTACCTCAGAATGCCAGATGCAAGGGAGGGCACCAGAATGCAGGTTGTGTCTTGTTGTCTAGTGTGCTCCCTGAAGCATTTGGTGGGGCACTGTGAGATACAGTAAGCTGGACTAGATGGGACTTTGATCCAGCGGGGCTCTTATGTTCTTATGACATGCCAGGTGCAAGAGGAAGGGCACCAGGACACATGTCTCTTGTCTTGTGTGTTCCCAGAGGCATCTGCTGGTGCTCTGCGAGATACAGGAAGTTGGACTAGATGGGCCTTTGGCCTGATCCAGTGCGGCTCTTCTTATGTTCATGGCACACTGGTTGAAAATCACTGGTTTAAATTAACCCTGTGAAATCAATCTGCAGGTGATATTTTTTAAAACGATATTACAAATAATTTATTACATGTAATTTATTAATTACAAGAAGGCTATGTGCTGTCTGCAGGGGCTTGCTTGTAGAGAAAAGGAGGCGTTTTAAGTTCTTTTCCAAGAAACAAGGCTAAAAAAGAGGATGTATCCTGGAGAAAGAGGACATCTGGTCTCCCTGCATATGGTCACCTTGTGTGCACCTGTAGAGACATGTTTGAAAAATGTTATGACCAGCGGCGGACATGGATGGGGGGGGGCATGGCATCAGGTCACCCTGTGTGCACCTGTACAGAGAGATGCCACTGAAAACTGTCAGGCGCCTGCCTGGGCTTCAGCGGCAAGAGCAAGAGGAGGCACGATCACTGTCTTCATGAAGGCTCCCAAAATCCCGCCACATCTGATGTGCAGGGAGCTTCCCGTGCCGAGCGATCCGGAAATGCGGGATGCTGAAGCCGCATTTCCAAGGGCTGAGCATCTCTCTGGCCCCTTCCAAGGAGGGCTGGACTACACGTCCCAGCACGCTCAGCGGCGCCCTCTCTTCTTCCTGGGGGGAGCTGGAGAAAGCGAAAGTGCTGCTGCTGCTGCTGCAGCCGGAGCTGCCAGGCGCGCGCTGGCCCGGGTGGCTTCGCCTTGGTGCGCGCGGGGCGAGTGCGGTGCGGGGCTGGAGGGGGCAGCGCGCAGCAGCAGCATGAACGGGGGACTGGACCAGCCGCTCTCCGAGGAAGTGATCCACCTCACCCGAGGACCTTCAGGTACCGAGTCAAGGGCGGCGGGGGCGGCGCTGCGGGCTGCGCCGAGCCCCGGACATTGCCGCCTTCCCGGAGCTTCTGCCAAGCTCTCCAGGCTCCTGGCTTGCCAGGAAAGCTCCTGGCTGCCGAGGCCTGTGGCTGCGCTTTCCCGGGAGTAAGCCCTACTGAACACAGTGGGGCTTACTTCTGAGTAGGCACGCGTAGGGCTCTAAGGCTGCAGTCCTAGCCTCACTTTCCTGGCAGTAAGTCCTGTTGGCTAGAATGGACTTAGGTTGGGCTCTAAGGCCGCAATCTTATCAACACTCTCCTAGGAGTAAACCCTACTGAACACAATGGGGCTTACTTCTGAGTAGACATGCCTAGAATTGGGCTCTGAGCAAGCTCTGCTCCTCCTTCCCTGTGCATTGCAGTGTGCAAACCCAGGGCAACAAGCCTGTGCATGTCTACTTGGAAGTAAATCTCATTGCATTCCACGGAACCTGCTCCCAGGAAAGCATGCATAGAATTGCAGCAGCCCCACTTTGGAGTTCCTTTTGGGTGCCCCCGCTGCAGATGAGAAGGAATGAGGCACATCGTGGGAAAGCTTTTCTGGGCTGCGCTGCTGCTGCTCTCTGGCCTGCATCACGTGCCTGCAAAGGGAGGGGGGCTCCTTGATCAGCCACTGCGTGTCCTGGGGGAAAGCTTTAAGCAGGTATCCTTCCATCTCCCTGGGGCATTTGGTGGGCAGCTGTGAGATACAGGAAGCTGGACTAGATGGGCCTATGGCCTGATCCAGCAGGGCTGTTATGTTCTTAAAGAGGATACTTGTGGCTTGGTTTTTCCTTAGGACAGGAATGACATTTGGCCTGCCCTTTTCTAAACTTGGAAATATGTTTGAGGCAGCAGCATAGCTAGAGGAGGTGCAAAGCTCAACTTTTGTCCTTCACTGTATCCCTTCACATGGTTCACCAATTTGAAGTAGCACCAGAAGTAACTGATGATGACATCATAGGTTGGGAAGTCAGATGCAATGGACACACACAAATAAGAGGCTCAGGGTGGATGGGGGGGGCTTTTTCAAGCATGGAAAAACATGCTTTGGAGCTCTGCCCACTGAGCCTCCTATCACTGTTCGTTGTGTCACATTCCTGGTCTCGCTGCTGGGTGTCAGGTGGCCAGGGGTACCGTGAGTACTGCCAGCCACCGCCTCAAGTACCACTGGTGGTACCCATACTACTGGTTGAGAAACACTGCACTAAGTTTTATAGGCACCTGAATGTGCTGTGCATGTAGACCCTCCTCTTCTGAGGCATTCTGGGTAGTGGGAGCAAAATGGAGGCCAGTGCCCAGAATGGCTTTGAAGGGGAGGGTCCGCATGCACAGCGTGTTCAGGTGCCTGCAAAACTTGATGCTTTGCATCCCCTCTAACTTCACCACTGGTTTGAGGGCAGTTGTGCATTGTACATCTTGAGCAGCTATGGAAGCTTTTTGTGTGTGCAGAAAAAGGGACTCTGGACCAAACTGAGAGAAAGTTACGCTGAACAGGAATTTTCAGAGGTGCTTGATGTCACAGAATGGCAGGCAGTGTGTGTTGGGAGTGCATGCCTTCTCTGATCATGTTGATCAAATAGATGCAGTACATCCCTTATCTGAAGTGCTTGGGACCAGAAGCCTTTTGAATATTGGGTTCCCCCCCCACATTATTTTGGAATACTTGCATATATACTTAATAAGATATCTTGGAGAAGGGGCCTAAGTCTAAGCATGAAACCAATTTATTTTCATATTCTCTTAAACATGTAACCTGGAGGTAATTGTATACAATAGTTTTAATAATTTTGTACACCCTTTCCATTTTGGGCATCATGTTGGCGCTCAAAAACTTACGGTTTTCAGAATACTTTGGATTTCAGAATTCCAGATAAGGGACGCCCAACCTGTACTTATTTTCTCACTGTATCTGAAACTGCCTGTAACATTGGAGCTGCAGTTCAGAAACAGGGCAGTATCTAGGATAGAGGATTGAACCCAGGCCCCATGTCTAAATTTCTGCTTAGCTATACAACTCATTGGATGTCCTTGGACTGAGTATGCTGCTAATTGCTGTGTAGAAGAAGGGTGGATACAGTAATAAAGCAAAGGTCTTAGGCTTTAGTCATAACATCATGTCCTTAGATAGAGTGGCTTGAGATGATGTGAAAATGTGGTGCTCATGTGATGCTCCTGGTTTTCAGTTCAGACCTTGTCCCTGATTTTCAAGGGAGGCAATTTTTCATTCAGCTAAGCAAATGTCCTTTGAATCTTAAGAAACATACTGTGTGGGCTCCGCCTTCTAACAACTTAAATTCACTTTGATTCTTCTGTAATTCAGACTCTTTGCAGGATTTGTACCTTGCAGTCATGACAGTATCTTTTTAATATTGCCTGTCGAAAGCATTCCCTGTACCAATATGAATTGTGGCCTGTGTTTAAGCCATTTCTGCCCAGTGTTGCATATAAGCAACAGAGATCAAATGTGTACACTTGTAATACTAGTTTTTAACTGAAGAAAAGACTTGGAGCCCCCTCCAACTCCAGAGTGATTCCAGTCGGTATCGCCCAAACCTTTTCTGCCATTGCTATAAATAAAAAGCTAAATGATGCTGCTGTACAGATTTGATACTCTCTTCCTTTTGGTAGCTTTAACAACCTTTTTACGTCTGCACTGATGCTGGTTTAGGTCTCCTCTTAGGCAGGGTTTGCAAATCTTGTTTAAAATGAGACCTGGGTTAGCTTGTGTGCAGATGTAATCCTGAATAGCGATGCAGTCCATAAGGGAAGGGCTAGAGCATATAAAGTTCTTTGCCAGTTTCTAGGGTTCTGCTCTTAACCTATTTTTGCCCAGTTCACAGATGTACACATTTGGTCCCTGTTGTGTATATGCAGTGTTGGGCAGAAATGGCTGAAACGTACTCAAACACTTACAACCTTATTGTAAGGTTATACAATCCTAAATACTTGTTAACACAATGTAAGCCTCACTGAACACAGTGAGACTTCTGAGTAAATGTCAAGTAGGCTTGCATGACAAATCATGTTGAAGAGGTTGGCAGCTTTTCTACTCTAAGGCTGCAAGCCTATACACTTTTGTGGAGGAAAGTTCACAGTGGACTTGCTTCTGAGTAGAGACATGCATAGGACTGTGCGGGTCGGTAAAGGAGCAAAATAGAAACTGGGATTTGTGGGGTTGATAAGGCTCCTGCTTGCCACTCCCAATTCCTTCTGCTTTTGAAACTAGTATTACGGCCCTAAACAACTTGTACTGCTACATTTTGGTTTTCAGTTTAATAAATTTAAGCGGTATTTTATACTCTTCTGCTGAGTATGAAGGAAGATTTGAATGCTGGGCTTTGGGATTTCCTGCAGTTTGTTCTCTGGAATGCTGAAGTGGCAGGGCTGATCAGTTATGCCAGAAATCTTCAAGCTGTTGTGAAGCTGTTGTTCAGGTCGTTCAGATAGCAACACGGATCTAGCATCTAATTTTTTAAAACTCCTACTGGCTTTTTTTTCTCTCTCCTCATGGTTAACAGATTGCAAAGGAGGACAGATCTTCCTTATCCACAGGCTTGGCATCTGTGAATTTGACTCATGATGAATCTCGAACTTGTCGTGGAGGTCCTCAGAGGACCTCCTGTATGTGACTTGAAGTGTCTTCTAGTTGCGTCCCCGGGGGGAAGGAGTCTTTTGAGACACAGGGAAGGATATACCATATTGCTTCCCTGATTACCGATTGCTACTCACTCACTTCCCCAACTGAAGTCATTATTTACTTTCTCCCACCTGCTCTAAGCAGGTATCAACCACAAGTGACCCAAATCTGGGCTTCAGATCTATATAATATAGTCTTCATAAGAAAACAACAACAACCTGTAGTTTTGGCTGACTACCCAAGGTGGGATTGATGGCGAAAATGGAAATGTCATTTTTCCCTTTGGTTCATTTCTGTCTCTCTCTTTCCATGCCTCTGTAGCAATGCTTAGAGATTGGGAGTGGGAGAGATTGCATTCTCATGGGTTCTGTTGAAGCAAAAGCAGTGCCTTCAGCCTTTAAAGACTAATTATTGCAAAAGAAGTTTTAATAGACTGGAGTCCCCTTTGTTCAACATTTCTGACCATGTGCGTTTGGTCCCACAAAAGTTTCTGCCTCCGAAAATCAGAATTGGCTTTCAGAGGCTCCTGCATGCCATACACCCACAGAGGCCAGTAGAGTGGGTCGCCAGCCCAACATGACCTGGGCCTCCCCAGCACCACCAGGAGTGACACAACCAACTATGGAAGATAAGGTGGATTGCAGCACCAATAGAATCGAGAACCAGGCCAGTAGTCTAGGCCAGCAGTCTCCAAAGTGGAGACAGCTGCATGATAATAAAGGTGTCCCCAGCATGGACAAATCTCACCATTCCACCCAAGGGCCTCTCTGTAGTGCCATAGATCGCCACTGACCTTCATTCTGGCTAGCTGCTTCCAGGGCCTGTCACCCCAGCAGGCTTTGTGCCCAGATTCCCCGGCATGTGCAGCTGGCTGATGCGAAGGTTGGGTGCATGACAGAGAGGCCCCTAGGCAGATCAGTAAACTCCATTCGCCTGGGGCAGGATCGTGGTGGGTGCCGGATCTGACCCTTGGACCAGGGTTTGGTTCCCGCTTGTCTAGGCCATAAGTAAGGCAGAGGTGCTCTGTGCTCAGTTTCCTGATGGACAAGCACGTAAACCATAATATGAGAACAGACACAAAGTGGATTCTTGTATACCCATGATAAGAAGCCACCAGATTTCTCCCATGCAGGACTGTCTGACCATATGGGCAACCTAAGCGGCAACTTGGGACCAGTTTCTTCAAAGGGTACTCATCATAGTGCAAAAAGCCTTGGAGCCATGATATGTAAGACTTGCTCAGTTAACCAGTCAAGCAAAATTCTCTGCAGTGTTGCAAGCAGTTCTGGGGTGTGTGCTTAGTGACATGGGGAGCCTTCCCCTTACTCCAGGCAGCCAAGAAACCTTATTGGCCATTCTGATCTGTATGCTGATTAAAAAAAACAAGCACTTGCTTGTATCAGGTTTTCCCAGCATGTCCACACTGAAAGAATAACTGATTAGAGTCCTCAATCTTGTACCATCTGCACTGAGAAACTAAAGGGAAGGTCAGTGGCCCAGAATTAGTGTACAAGAGCCATATTGCCTGGAAGATGAGATGCCAGCTCTTATAATAAGCTTTCCTTTTTTGATTGGACTGTCTTGCATCACAGACAATGTTTGTGCAAATGCCAGCTGAAGCAGCATAGATCTTCTGCACAGTCAAGTTATCTAATTATAGTTGCATTTGAATTAACTGTTGAGATGCCAGGCTATTCAAACTTAGGAAGACTGAGAGAAGTGAATGAACAGCAGTGTGGATCACATACTGCATCAGGAATGTTTTAAATATGCTGATTAGGGATGGGAATGGGTGGGAAGGAAAGGCGCATGGGTGATGTTCATGTAAAAATAAACCCCAAGCAGACCCCACCATAAACCAAAACATTGGACAGCCCCATCCTAACCTGCACAAGTACAGCCAGGTCACGTGACCCTGCACTATATCCAATGCAGGTTGGGAGGCTGATAGAAGTGCTGGTGCAGCTTGATCCTGAGCCAGCGCAAATATGCTTTGTGGCACTCAGGAGCCAGTGTAGGGGCCTTCGCCGTCACAGGACAAAATTAGCATTGCACTGTTAAGTGTGCTGGACAATACTGCTTAGAACATGTGAAGAGACATAGCTTCCTTGTGAGTGACGCTCTATAGAGCTAAATGAATATGGATGCTTGTTTGCTTCAGGATTGGAGATAAGATGATTCTGTCCCCACTCCCAAGATACTATATTCCTGATCCAGGAATCCCTGGGATGTTACTCTTCTTCCTTGTTTGCTGTCTCTTTTCTAATTTTATCATGTTGTAAAATTGCACTGTATCTTTACCTGGAGCAAATGTACTGCACATTTACTCCTCTGTCTTCCCAAACTTCTTGCTGATAACTCTGTGCTGCATTATTGATCATTTCTAATGTCCCCCTTTTTTAGTACATTTGTCACCTGTGTCTACAACTTTTGAATTAGTTCTGTTTTAGTAGACTAAAAACCAGCATCTTCCCATGTATTTTATTTTCATCACCATTTTACTAGTTTAAATTAGAATGCATGCTCAGAATGCAATTACCAGAATAGAATGGTTTCCAGAACAGTTGTTTTGTCAGTTTCCCTACAGGTTAAACTTCTATTCTTGTTTTATTGTGGTTTGTTTGTCAGACCATCGGAGCTTGGAAAGGTGGGATAGAAATGATTTTAATAAATAATTCCGACGATGCTGTTTCTGGAACAAGACAAAGGCTTGCCTTCTCTCTCTCTCTCTCACTTCCTTCACAGGCTATTCATCAACTTTTTGCAAGTAGTTATTATTAGATTAATGGATTTGTTCCTTGTCTCTTCTCGCTTAACCACACATTCCCCACGCACTTGCATTAGTATTTTGGACATTTGCTTTTTCAAGCAAAAAGTGGGGTAGAAATTTAAAAAATTATTAAATAAATGAAGTAACTCATGACGTCAGTTTCAGATCTGCCTCTTCTAACCTTTTCCTGATCATTGGTCTTTGATGGTGATTGGTAGTTTGAAGTAGGCTGAGCTTGTGAGACTCGGATCCTCAGTAGCAATTATCTTCTGCAGTGCCACAAATACAAATAGTCTGATTCCTGGCACACAATTTGGATTCTCCTTCTCCTGTGTGCTCCCTCCACCCCAGATCTCAGGTTGTCACAGAGAGAAACAAGTCACTTTCTTGATTAGAAACCACATTTTTGAAGGGGACCAGTGCTCACAACCGATAAGTCCCTGTACTGTATCTGTCTCCATATCCTTTCATAATGCCTTCCAGCCACACGCCTCCGTAGACTTTCATGTGTTGCAACTCAGGTACCCTGGCACAAAGTGCTAGTCCGGAGACGGAGCAGGTTTATCCTGCTAAGTAAAATTGAAGAAATGTCCTTGAGCTGCATAAATTAGTTTTGTAATAAATTAACTCGGGGGGGGGGGAAGGGGAGTTTCTTTTGCCCAGAATCCTGATGTTGGCAGAGTGCGAATAGCTCCTGGGCTTCATATTAAGTGGCAGGTGATAATAGATGGGGAGCCTGAGTGATGCAGATTCTGGATGGTCCTGGATAAAACCCAGATCATGTTCTATGTTCTTTTTCCTCTGCCATAAGCATGTATTGGGGCATGTCCGTCTGATTCAGGTTTGAGTTTTTTTTTTAACACGGTACCATCCTCAAAGACGGTACCAAATCACTTTCTCCCAGGAAGACCCATGCCTGGGATCGCTCCAGTGTGAAATTCATGGAGCTTATCCATGAAGCAAAGAGCTTGAAAAGCAGCCTTTCTCGGCTTATTTCCTACATCTTCTAATCATTTAAGTAAAGGCGCACAGATGCTTTTACTGCCACTGTGTGGCATGGTGCTTGATTATGGACTTTGTCACTAGGCTTAATTTATGGTAGTGTTGGACTCGGCAGGAAAGGAATGGCATTCATTATATGTTTTGACTTTCTGGTTTACTCCTGATTTTGAAGGTTCTCTTTTCTGTCTCCCTTGTTCTTTTTCTTAGGCTTGGGTTTTAATATAGTTGGTGGGACAGACCAGCAGTACATCTCCAATGACAGTGGCATCTTTGTTAGCCGGATCAAAGAAAATGGAGCTGCTGCCCTGGATGGACGCCTACAGGAGGGGGATAAAATTTTAACGGTAAGTACTTTAGTTTAAGTCCCTTCATTGGGTTTGTTATGAGTTAAGGAGTATTGTTGAAATGTTATCATCTTTAAAACTATTGGTAAAAGTCCCTCAAAACACAAGACAATGTGTTCTTTGCAATAATAAGGGGTTTCTCTCTCTCTCTCTCTGTGTGTGTGTGTGTGTGTGTGTGTGAGAGAGAGAGAGAGAGAGAGAGAGAGAGAGAGAGAGAGAGAGAGCACAAGATTTTTAGCATTCCTAATGGAAGTGCAATTGAGTAGTGATTTTAAGAGTTTAGGACCCCATACAGACCCATTCGCACCAGCTCATCGCTGGTGCGCAGTGTCACAAACATGCCATAAGGCATGCCTGCGACACTTATTGCCTGGATAGCATGGGCGCCGGTTCAGCATGAGCCCGTACTGAGCTAGCACCGGGCAGAGGACAGGTGACCACCACCCAGAGCTCCAGGCAAGTGCCAGGTGGCGGAGAGATGAGTGGGGGCTTGGGGAGGAGGCATTCTGGGGTAGGGGAGGTTAGGGAGAAAGTGTGGCGGGGGAGGGAGTGGGGTGGGACAGGCAGAGCTTAGGTCTGCCGAATCCATAGCCTTGCATTAGGACGCCCAGCCTGACATGGGGCTGCTTTACTCTGTGCCGGCTAAGTAGCCGGCACAAAGTTGAGTAGCCCCATTGTGGGGCCGCTTACCTTACTTGGGGGATGGGGATAAATGTCCCTGTCCCCTGAGGAGGTGTTGGGAGCCAACTGCGGCTGCCCAACATCCATAGGATGCAGCTGCAGCCATTTTGGCACTGCTGCAGCCCTGGGTGTCGGGCAGCTCAGGATTAGGCTGTTGCTCCCTCCTAAATGTCTACTTGGACTTTGTCCCATCAGCACCATGCATTGACGTAATAAACCTGAACAAATGCTTAGAGTAATTTGTCCCCCTTTCTCGAGGCAGGAAATTTGGCCAAATCAAACCTGTATGGATTAGGCTGGGCTTGTAATTTCCTGACACTGGCATAATTTAGGGAGTTCTCTTTGTTGGCCTGCAGTCCTCTTATGTGGCTTGTCTTATTTCTGTTTCTGAACATTTAAAACAGATGGTATTGTGTTTTGCCTGCCAGAAGCTTCTCACTACGCTGTCTGGTCTGGTTAAGTATCTTCTGTGTCAAGAATATATTGAGATTCTTGGCTGTAGTGAACAGGAAGTGTTGGTGCTACCTGTGATGGATAGAAAGTGCATGAAGCACATGAAGCACTTAAAAGTTGCTCCATCTATGGTTCCCAAACTGTGGGTCGAGATCCACTGGTGGGTCGTTGCCTGATTTTTGGTGGGTGCCCAAAGGGCAGGGGCACATCCAAGGGGGGGCCATGGGTGCATGCCCCCCCAACAGCCCTCCAGGAAAGGGCTCCCCACTGGACTGAGGAGCAAAATCGGGAACGCCTACTGGGTGGGGCGCAGGCAAGATCAGCTGGAATCAGAGCCCAGGTCTACCCAGCCGGTAGATCTGGGCTCCAAATCCAGACAGGAGTCCAGGTTTACTAGCTGGGTAGACCTGGGCTGCTGCCTGTACTTGGAACCCAAATCTACCAGCTGGGTAAACCTGGGCTCCCAGTTTAACTTGTGGCCTCTGTGACCAAGGTTTGGTGGGTGGGTAGACCTGGGCTCCTACCTGGACTTGGAGCCCAGATCTACCTGCCATGTAGATCTGGGCTCCTATTCCAATGGCTCAAAGTCTAGGCGGGAGCCCAGGTCTACCCCGCTGGTAGATCTGGGCTCTGGAGTTGGTCAAGATCATGGGCCCCCCCCCCCAACACAAACACTGGATTTGCCCCTGCCAAAGGGTGATGGAAAGTTCAGATAACTAATTGCCTCAAGCCCTGAGGCTATTCAAAAATCAGGTAGTGTACCTGCTAATTACCCCACAGAGAGCTCAGCTCCTGCAATTTGCAAGGTAGCCGCTGCCCTGCAAGTAGCTGAGCACCTGCAGTGTGCAAGCTTATGTAAATCAATGTTTGAGGCTCTTTTTCTGGTTATTATTACTTATAAATAAATAAATATTACTTATTTCTCAAGCTCCTTTTTTAAAAGTGTGGTGGGTTTTTTATTCTAGGTGGGTCCCAATAGAGTGTCATTTAAAAATGTGGGTCCTGGTGCTAAAGCGTTTGGGATCCACTGTGCTGCATACATTCTAACTACTATTCGTACTGCATTTATGAAGTTGCAGAAGCAGGAATTATTCTCTGTCCCCAAACTGTTGTCATCCCGTGTCTTGTCTGCTTCAGTCTAAAGCTATTTTGTTTTAAACTTTATTTCAAACTGCTTTTCCCAGGTTAATGGCAAAGAGCTTACGAACATGCTTCACAACCATGCTGTGGAACTATTCAGAACGGCGGGCAACCAAGTATCACTAAAGGTGCAACATAGGGTGGGTAGTCGCTGTAAGATGGTTCTTTGGGACTCATTCAATTGCCTGGACGGGTGTGTGCATCACATGGCTGCTTCAGGGACAGTCCTTATAAGACAATGAGCCTTATCAAGTTCTTTTTTATTTTTTATTTTAAAAGAGGGTTTTTTGGTTATGGTTAAATATTTAAACATTAACTTTTTCATACTGTTAAATGGCCCAAAGTGACTTTGTTCTTGTGTTTTCCACCAGTGGGAAAACTTCATACCGTAAATATTTGGTCTGCAGGGCAACAGACAATCATGGCACGGAGCCTGTTCATTCTCCTTGAAATCAGGTTCACTTTTTTGTCCTTTCCCAGTGGCCGCAGCTCTCCATTAGGGCTACAATCCTATACATTGCAAAGGGCAGTAGCTTTTTCGTGAAGATCCCGTGCCCCCCCGTGTGGTTTCTAGTGGCTGTCTGCTGGTGTTGCATCTTTTTAGATTGTGAGCCCTTTGGGGACAGCGGGCCATTAGATATATGATTTTCTCTGTAAACCGCTTTGTGAACTTTTTGTTGAAAAGCGGTATATAAATACTGTTGTTGTTGTTGTTGTTTCTGCTGCTTCACGGTGAGCTGCAGCTCACAGTTTCAGAACCACTGGCCTAACCCAGTCATTGGCAAAAACCTCCCCCACCCTTCTGGATTGAGAGGAAGGATTGGGAAAGCAGTCTCATTAAAACATCTTTCAGGAGTTAATGAACACTGCTGCTCGGTTGAAATAGTAATTTGTGGTATTCTTAAGCAGTTTCCCAGCTGCACAATGAAGCTCACTTGGTCCTCAGGGAGTCAAGCCGTTAAAAATCTACAGTCCGGTCCAGTTCAGGGTCATCGGTAATTTTCAATTTTCTGGTCCAGGCACCGACTCTTTTAAAAAATGGTTTGCTTATCATTTTAGGTCCTTTGTGCCAATGTTTTAAGATGCATTTCATGCAGAGTCCTTCATCCACTTGCAGTGTAACCCTATAAAATGAATAAATGATCATTGTTTTAACTTGAGAAAAGTATTTTTCTCAACTGTTAATACTTTGTTAATGGGTTTTACAAACAAGATATATACAACCCAATTTAAAAAACAGAAAAATAAAATAATTATATATCTAGTAGTGGAGTGATTGATGATTGAACCAGCTACTACTATTTATGATGCCCTGTTTAGGCTTGGCCAACCAATTCAGGTGCTTGGTGTTTAAGTATGGTTCTGAAAAAAATCTTCTCTGAATTTTTTTTGTTCGTATACAGCTCCCTGTTGCTGATGCTGTTTTATTTGTGTTAGATGTGCTGCAATTTGCCTCTCTGTCTTGTTCTGACTCAGTGTCCCTAATACTTTTGCTCTCACCATTGCAGCTGCTGCCTCAGAATGGACCCTCGAGCCATCGAGGGGATGGAGAGCCGGGAGGGATTCCCTTGGCTATGATTTTGGTGCCTGGGTTGGCCTTAACAGTTGCTGCCGTGTGGGCCATCCTGAGATATCGACAACGGGCGTGACAGATACCTTTACTTTTAGAAGACCTCAGTGCTTAGAGAAACCTGACAGATTGAAGACGTCATTCAAAGAGAGCAAATCAACTATTTTTTCCTGAACTGACATGGGGGGAGGGACAGGAGAGAACTGTTGCCTGATGCAATGCTGCTGCTGTTTATGATGTCATTAATTTGATGTAAGGAGAGGTGGGAGAAGGCAGGCATGATGATTGTTTATGAACTGGTGCATCCCACTTCACCAGTTCTGCAGTCAATTGGGCCCTCCTCTGATCTTTCTTTTGCCCTGTGCACACACTAAGCAAGGGCCTCTGCCGTGAGCCTCTCCTGAGCTGTGGGCTCCTGAGGTCCTGTTGCGCCTGACAAGCTGCTTCCGAAACTCTGGGGAGCTTTCTGGAGCAGTTGCCGGTGTAGCTGTGGTTGGAGGGTGGAGGTCTGAAATGGCCAGCAGCATGCAGGGCGAGCACTTTAGCCTGCCAAAAGGATCACAGACACGCATTTAGCTGGGAAGTGAAGAGGACTATGTCTGGGTGCCTTGTAAATTCATCCTTGTTTGAGAATGTGTCCTTGCTCTCATAGAAGTTCTGTTGCAACCTGTGAATACGCCCTCTCAATCAGTAGTGAGCGAAGAAAGAGTGATTGAGCTGTCTTTCTTTTCCTTAGCTTCATTTCATTTTGGGGGGGGGGGGAGGTGTTTTAATGATATGCCTTAGAGAAACATATTAAACTGTGGTTTTCTGGAAGTTCCCACTTCTTGTGGGCTGCTGACATACAACAGACGAAGAGTGGTGGGATGGGTTCCAATGAGACTGGAGGTAGTGTGGCCCGATGGGAGGAAAGGTAGATGGAAGTGAATGAGAAGAAGCACCTGGGAGATGACTTTGATCCCCAAAGCTGTGTTGGTGTACTTGGGAGGAACACAAAGCTTTTCACCAAGTGCTCGTGTATATTCTGGTACTGGGGGGGAGGCGGGTATGGAAGTCTCATTTGAAAGAAGTATTATTAAACTCAGGTTAAAGAAAAGTGTTCAGCATTAAGGCAAAATACAGCCCGATGGACCCCTAGAACTGTGGAGTAAAAGAAAGCCATATTTGGATAGAATATTCCTCTTTCCTAGATGCTTCTTTGCAGAAGATGACTCTGCTATTGGCTCTTTGAGTCCAACTGATCAGCATGTGCAAATTGAAGTGGTTAGGCAGTGTATTGAGAGAGCATCCATCATAATGGAGATATACCCCTAAAATATTCTAGGGACCACTTGCATTCTACCCTTTGCAACTTTGCTTTAAAGCACTAGATAGCATCTGGTTATCTGTTCCACTATCGCTAGTGCTGGAGAATTTGGGGAAAATCCAGTGTTTAAATCCCAGAAAAAGAGACATGCCTCACAGGAAGTCAGCACTGCTGAACTGAGTAGGGTTTACTTCCAAATAAACAGGTTCAAGATTGAGTAATCAAACAAGCTAATTTTTATTTAAATTGCTGAATTTGATATCTCTCGTCCAAGGGGTGAGCATTAATGTATTCATGCTCCACACCTTTTGATTGGACAGCCCGAACTGCAGAATGTAAATATTTCATATGGTACTTGAGCCTTGTTGCAGGAGCGGTTTTTACGTAGGGGGAAACCTGTAAGTTGCTGTGGGGGTGGAACTCAAAGGTAAGGATGCAACAACTTTCAAGGTGGAACACTCCCCCCCTCCCCCACTGATTGGATTTTAGAGTTCACCAACTTTAGCTCAACGGGCTAACATTCAGGTTCACTTTTTTTCCAGAGGGAATGTCTTTTAGATTCTTGCAAAAGAATATGGATGTGTGAGGTCTGTATGATGCCAAAAAAAAAATATCAAAAAATCACATATGCAATATATGTCTTGAGACTTAATATTATTGTCTTGATTCTTTATTTCTTAACATTTTCTTAAAGGATTTAGAAGAAACTGTCTGGGTGACC
Organism: Tiliqua scincoides; assembly: GCF_035046505.1. Classification (NCBI taxonomy): domain Eukaryota; kingdom Metazoa; phylum Chordata; class Lepidosauria; order Squamata; family Scincidae; genus Tiliqua; species Tiliqua scincoides. The sequence continues at coordinate 19,260,638 of NC_089821.1, forward strand.
ATTGTGATTGGAACATGCCTATTATAATCTGCCGTATACCAAGCTTGTTCTGCCTTGCTCCAGGCATAGGGGGTCACGAGTGATGGTGCATGTGCTTTGCATAGCAGGATCTCAGGATCCTGGCATGTCCAGGTACGACTGGGAAAGACCCTGGTTGGGGAAACCTGGAAAGCCATTTCTAGCCTATGTAGGTAATACTGAATATTTTCAGGAGGAAACAATTGATGGTAGAAGGCAGCTTTATATATGTTCATAGGAGCAGGTTTAGTGCTCCCACCTCAGTGCTTTTGCCATGCTCCCATGGCTACTATGAGACCCGCTTCCAACAGCAGGAACCCCACAGAGAGTGTGTGCAGTCCACACAAAGGTTCATTGCTTCTCACAGAACTATACAGGAACCTGTTCCCCACACACACTCACCACCTGTCTGTCCTAATGCTGAGTATGTTGCATATTCTGGTTACCAAACTCCCAAGATGGACCACAAACACTTTGGAAACTCCAGCTGTGGCTGTGACCTCGTTCCTGCCAACACAATGGCAAGCCACTGGCAGTATGTGTTACCACCCTCCATGCCCCAGTAAGGCTGCATGTAGAATTTATGGGGGAAGGAGGAGGGAGGGAGGGGAGTGGGAAGAGGGCAATGTTGATATCGCACTTTCAGCACAATCCTAATTTGCGCTGGAACGGGGAGGCTGGCAAACCTGCCCCATATCCAGCATGAGCTTGGGCCTGAAAGCAGCTCAGCCCAGAATCACTTTCCCTTCACCCAGGGAGAGCCGCTGCAGCTTCAATGGGGCTCCTCAGATAAGAACAGTCCCACTGGATCAGGCCATAGGCCCATCTAGTCCAGCTTCCTGTATCTCACAGCAACCCACCAAATGCCCCAGGGAGCACACTAGATAACAAGAGACCTCATCCTGGTGCCCTCCCTTGCATCTGGCATTCTGACATAACCCATTTCTAAAATCAGGAGGTTGTGCATACACATCCTGGCTTGAAACCCATAATGGATTTTTCCTCCAGAAATTTGTCCAATCTCCTTTTAAAGGTATCTAGGCCAGATGCCATCACCACATCCTGTGGCAATGAGTTCCACAGACCAACCATGTGCTGAGTAAAGAAATATTTTGTCTGACCCAACTCTCCCAACACTCAATTTTAGTGGATGTCCCCTGGTTCTGGTGTTATGCAAGAGTGTAAACAGCATCTCTCTATCCACTTTATCCTTCACATTCATAATTTTGTATGTCTCAATCATTTGCCCCCTCAGGTGCCTCTTTTCTAGGCTGAAGAGGCCCAAATGCCATAGCTTTTCCTCATAAGGAAGGTGCCCCAGCCCAGTAATCATCTTAGGGTGCAATCCTAACCAACTTTCCAGCACTGACCTGTCTGCAGTGCAGACCCAAGGTAAGGTAAAAAACATGTCCTTAGCTTGAGGAGGCCCCCTTGACTGCCTCCCCACTGCAGGATGCAGTACACGCCACATTGGCACAGCTATGTCAGTGCTGGAAAGTTGGTTAGGATTGTACCCCTAGAGTCGCTCTCTTTTGCACCTTTTCCATTTCCACTATGTTTTTTTTGAGATGCGGTGACCAGAACTGGACACAATACTCCAGGTGTGACCTTACCATCGATTTGTACAACAGCATTATAATATTAGCCGTTTTGTTGTCAATATCTTTTCTAATGATCCCAAGCATAGAATTGGTCTTCTTCAGTGCCGCCACACATTGGGTTGGCACTTTCAAGGAGCTGTCCACCACCACCTCAAGATCTCTCTCCTGTCACAGACTGCTCAGAACCAATTAGCCTATATGTTAAGTTTTGATTTTTTGCCCCAATGTGCATGACTTTACACTTACTGACATTGAAGCGCATCTGCCATTTTGCTGCCCATTCTGCCAGGCAATCTGCCTCACAATCACTTCTGGTCTTCACCACTTGGAAAAGTTTGGTGTCATCTGCAAACCTCACTGCTCACCCCTGTCTAAAGGTCATTTATGAAGAGATTGAAGAGCACCGGTCCCAGGACAGATCCTAGGGGCACACCGCTTTTCACCTCTCTCCATTGTGAAAATTGCCCATTGACACCCACTCTCTGCTTCCTGGCCTCCAACCAGTTCTCAATCCATGAGAGGACCTGTCCTCTAATTCCCTGACTGTGGAGTTTTTTCAGTAGCCTTTGGTGGGGGACCGTGTTGAACGTCTTCTGAAAGTCCAGGTATATAATTTCCACAGGTTCTCCCGCATCCACATGCCTGTTGCGCTTTCAAATTTCAGATTTTCAAAGAATTCTAAAAGGTTAGTAGGGCAAGACGTACCCTTACAGAAGCCATGCTGATTCTCCCTCAACAAGGCTTGAGAATTAAAGAGTGGTGTGGATCTGAGCAACCTGGGCTGCCTGGGAACGTGTTCAGGATCCGGCAAAAGTGCTGGGTTCTGGCCCCACTCCCCACTCTCTTGCCACCCCCAACAGGCCCATCCACCACCTACCCTCCCCCCACCCCAGAACGCCTCCTCCCTGCCCTCCCCATGCCCTCTGGACCCACACACTGGCTGAGCTTGGCTGGCGCGGACCTACCTCTGTCCGTTGTCATGGAGGCTGGTTGCAGCCTCTGTGAGCCAGTGTACGTCCTTGCACTGGCCTGACTGACATTTGAGGGGGCACAAACATGCTTTATGACATGTTTGCAATCCTCCCGGACTGATGCAAGGAACTGGTGCTGGCCAAACTCAAACTTAGGATTGTGCTGTTAGTGCACTGACCATGGATGGGAAGCAGAGACATGGGAGATGTCCTCAGTATTCATGCAGCAGGGCATGTGCCCTTCGCCTTTCCTTTCCCCACCTTCCAGCTTGTCTGTGTGGAGTGCATTGTTCTTGCTCCCCTTGCTCAGGTGGTGGGATGGAAGTTCCACTTTGGTGTTTGTGTGTGGAATCCTGCGGCAGAATCCCTGCTATGGGACTTCTGAGAAGACGGGCGTTAATGAAGCATCTTCCCAGGGATGCTGTGAGGCGGCAGTCGGCTTTGAAAAGTGTGCTTTCTCCATTGTTCTTATCACAAAATTTCCTTGTGGACATGCTAAGTGTGAACAACATGAAGCCAGTGAGTATCGCCCCAGCTTTTGCACATTCCACTCTCCCTGGAGGGGTTTTAGCATTGGAGTTAGTGTGCTGTGTGTGGCTGTGGAGTGTATTTCACCATAGGAACGTGGGTGAGCAGTGGGTGGTAGGAGCTGAGCTTCTTTGGTGTCCTCCCCCCCCACTTCCCATTGTTTCCCTGGGTCTTTTTATTCCTACATCAACTCCAGCATTGAAATAGTGTTCTGTTGTGGCCGTCATTTAGATGGTCTATAGGACACGGTGTACATTGACACTTGTACACCCTGCCATGTCTCCACCCTGATTTGGGGTTTACATTGACAGGCTGTGCTGGTTTCTGTGGCTCATCTGCTGGTGGAACTGGTTCTGTGCCAGTGGGATTTGGTAGCTGCTGGTGGAGCTATTGTTAGAACATAAGAAGAGCCCCACTGGATCAGGCCATAGGCCCATCTAGTCCAGCTTCCTGTATCTCACAGCGGCCCACCAAATGCCCCAGGGAGCACACCAGATAACAAGAGACCTCATCCTGGTGCCCTCCCTTGCATTTGGCATTCTGACATAGCCCACCTCCAAAATCAGGAGGTTGTACATGCACATCATGGCTTGTAACCCGTAATGGATTTTTCCTCCAGAAACTTGTCCAATCCCCTTTTAAAGGCATCCAGGCCAGATGCCATCACCACATCCTGTGGCAAGGAGTTCCACAGACCAAACACGTGCTGAGTAAAGAAATATTTTCTTTTGTCTGTTCTAACTCTCCCAACACTCAATTTTAGTTGCGCAAGCAGAGCTGTGTGTCTGCTTGTGGCATATGCCATATCCTTCATCACTTGGAATGGTGTTTCTCAGGTATAGAATTGGGCTGTTGGTAACTTATGCAAAGGCTTTGGAACCACAGTAAATAAAATGTTTTAGAGCTGTGATCTGTCCCATCTAGGACTTTCCCTTGAAATTAGCTTTATGATGGATCATGTGGTTTCCTAAGTGCAACCTGGAGAAAGACGATTCAAGGAAATTTGAATTGACCCTTTTGCTCCCTCCCTTTCTGCTAAGGGGTAAATTCCCAAGAGAGCCAGTGCATGACTGTAAGTCTTAGCTGAGAAAATGAACTCCACGAAGCTGTCTGATGTCATTGTATAATCTTAGTAACAAGCTGTGTTGTGAATCTACCTGTATGAGAACAACCTGCCTGAGCATTTGCTGATCTGGCTATAGCCTTGCTGAATACAGTATACAGGACATACTTAATAAAATCTACGATGTCCTCGGCTCCTTCCGACCCCTCCAGTTACTACTGCCTGCAGTTTTCACTGTGGATTAGAAGAAATTCTTGCTCCAAAAGCTATTGCTGGTCTTATACTGCCTGATCTGGAGAAGCTGAGATATATTTCAACTTCAGGCTGCCTTTCTCCTCCCAAGTGAAAAGTAAATCAAATGGATGGGGGGGGGCAAGCCCACAAGAGAAACAGGTCCCAATGTGGGCATTTCTAATTGCCTCCTCTTTGTCCTGTCCTTACAGCAGCTCTGGGTTGCAGTTATCTGTGCAAATTGCCCCTTCAAGAATGGCCTGTGTGCATGTACGGTGTTTTGAGCAAAATAGATCCCCAGGGGTTTCAATACAATTGCTGATTGATTTTCATTTTTGTATGAGAAGTCCTCTTTCAGAATTGTCTTTGGCAAACCAATTTGATGTTCTGAACTGCCATTCCTACGTGTTAGCAGAGACCCCGCTGGAAAGATCAGATCAATAAATAGCGGCTGCGTAGGTGGCCAATGAAGTGCTTGGGATTGGTAACAAAGGAAGAAAAACAAGAATCATAATAGTTAATGTTAACCTGACTATGGGTCAGGTTGAGAAACTGCATGTGTTGGGGAGGGGGGAGGACTCTCAATGAACTATATCTATTTGGAAGTACAGAAAAGGGCTGTTAATGATAAAGGAACACAGTACCTTCTTCATTAGGAAGAAAGAGCCACATATCTGGGAGTTTTAAACTCCCAAAGGAGTGGGGGCCTGGAGGGAGGACAATGGGAGTTTGTAAGGACGTGAATGGGTTGCAGAGTGAATGAATTTGTCTTGGAGACTAAACCGAATCTCCATCAACCTAGCAGATTTTAACCATATGAGTGGACACAGCCTTGTCTAAATGGAATCTGCAGCAACTCTTACAAATACAGCAATTACATAACAGCAGTCATTTAAATAATTCTGCAACCAGAATTAATATGAATCTGGCTGTGGAATTTTGCTTTGTCAATTACAGCTCTTTGGGGGTCTGTTGCTGGGTATAGCAGGGTTCTAATGTTCTGAATGCACTGGTGCTGAATTCTCCCTTCCTACTTCTAAACTGGAGGTGCTGCAGTGAACTTGTTCAATTTACAGAGGGGCTAAGGACAGCTTGGAGCTGTCTCTTGGTACAATTTGGGGGGCAGTCATGCAGGCCTGTGCTGGTGTGGTGCAACTCTGTGCCCCTCTTTTCTAATCAAACAGGGTGTGTGTGTGTGTGTGTGTGTGTGTGTGTGTGTGCATGTGCGTGAGAGGGGGAGGGGAGAGAGGGAGAAGGTTTATTTAAAAAGAATGGAATGTAACCACAGTTGCAATAAAGGGCAAACATGAGACTTGTGATCAGAGGCAAGGCAAAAGAAATGAAAAGCAGTTTCTAACTACTCTCTGTGTTCCTTGCACTAAGGGAGAATGAGGATGCAGAATCTCCTCTATCACAGGTCAGAGGGGTAGGTCATCTTGGGCTGTGTTGGCATCCTTTGGTCTCAGAAGACTATGGTATTGCGCTCTGAATGGTGTTTCTGGAACAGAGTGTCCTCTCCAGTGTGCAAAGCCTGGGTAAAATAGATATGGAGGATAGACTGTTACCCATGCAGCAAATCCCCCCTCTCCACATCGCTGAAATGGTCCAATGGAAAGGCAGAAGCCAATACGATTGGTTCCAGCGACGTCGCAGGAGTTGCCAGAACGTGACTGTGTTCAGCCATGAACTGCCTCAGGGACTCCGGCTCTGGATTTTGCCTCGAGGTTGACTTCTGAAGCCTTTTCCATAACTGGATGTAGCCGAGGCAGTGGAGGTTTGGGATCAGAGTTTTCCTTCTCTCAGATGAGCTGCCTTCCCAGGCTAATGAGTCCCATCTACCCGGTGGCTGTTTAGTCGCCTCAGCCAAACTGAGGGCCTATTCTTATCCCCCAGTCCCTAGGGGAACCATCTTGAGCAGGTGGTTTACAATAGACTTCTGATTCTAGGCAACTTTCTCTCCTTTAAATGTATGGGGGTTAAACTCACCCACTCTAATCCTAGAGCTTTGCTAAAAATGTGCTAGATCAATCAGTATGACCAAACTGGTGTGGTGTACTGTGCATCTGAGCTATAGCTGGGTCCTGTGCAGCAATGAATTCAGGAGTGATGGCTGCTTGGCTAGCTAGCAGCTCAATCCACATTTAATGCGCTGGCTGCTGTAAATACTGGCTGAGATGAACTCATGTTGCACTGAGCAGATGAACACTGCATTTATGCATGCAGCTAAATTGAGGCCTGTTGTCCTCAAATTCTCTCCATTGGGTTGTGTAAACCGCCCTGAGAAACCACCAACCTTCCCTGCTTTGCAAGCCAAAGTGCTCCTTTTTCAAGATCAGGAAACTCAGTGACTCTGCAGTTAGGCCAGAATGTAGCCTTTGGGGGACTTTGGTTTGGAGCCACAAGGACAGGGCAGCTTTGAAAGTGTCTCTCAGTTACAACCCATTACTGAGAAATCTAGAGCTTTATTGTCTGATCAGGATGGGGGAGTGAAGGTACTCTTAATGGTTCTTAAAACAGCAGCATTTCTATTGGAGCCAAGGAGGTTGAGTTGGCTAACTAATACTTTCAATAAAGTTAGAGACTTAAAAGAAGAGAAAATCAAGTCTTTAAACAATGCCTGTTAAGAGGAACTTGTGTATATTTAGCTTTTTGCCCACAGTTAAAGTCGTCTCAGCTTGTACTGAAGTCCCACTCATTGTTTGTCCCCCTTTTTTTGTGCTCCAAAGCGCACTGATGACTTCAATACTAGTAAACAGCTTCCTAAAGAAGGTGCAAGGGTTTGATGCACTGTGAATTTGCATGTTGTGGGGAGAAAGCACTTGTCAATACAGATGGCCATTGACCCACCAGTGAAGGTTCTGGTCTCTTAGGATGCAAAATGGGTAAAGCGGTTTATTGGACTGGCCCTGTGTCAGCTGGGGCAGAAATGGTCACGTTTTGGGGCCTTGGAGTTGTAAAGAGATAGGAGGAATCTCCAGGCTGCAAAGTCTGGAGTTTAGAGGTAGGCTACCTCAGAGTGCCAGATGCAGAAGAGGGCACCAGGACACAGGTTGAGTCATGTTGTTTTGTGTGCTCCCTGAAGCATTTGGTGTGCCAGTGTGAGATACAGGAAGCTGGACTAGTTGGGCCTTTGGCCTGATCCAGCAGGGCTCTTCTTATGTTCTTAACCCTTGAGGCAGTCTTTCCCCTTTCTCCCCACCTTTGAATATTTAAAACTGAAAAGGAGCAGCAGAACTCCTTTCATGGTCAGCCCAAAGCGGCCATGGTATTTTTACTCTTCATAATGCCCTACATGAGGCTTCAGTACAGGGCATCAGTACAAATTTCTTTGAAAGGAAGGACTAGGGAAGTGCCCTAAGAGCATGGCCTCCATCCTTGGCATTTCACAGCTCATGGTATCTGTGTCAAGACAGTCTGAGATTAACCGATCACCATTTAGGGGCTGGGTATGAATGTTTTGCTTCACTCCTGATTGGCTTTCTGGAATGAAGTTTTTTTGCCACCTCTGACTTTCCTTAAGGGGTGTTTTAGCCAGGGTGGCCATGACTGGCAGGTATAGTGTGGGACAGGGAGTAGGAGTAGATGTAGTTGGTGTCTACCCTTGGGTAAATGAGAGTCAGGGGGAGAAGCGGAATTGGTCTTAAGAGGCTGTCTGGCGTGGGGTAGGCAGAGCAATTTGGCTTCCTTGACTCCCTCTCCTGGTGTTGGCATTGGAAAGCTGGGGTCACTGAGAGGTGACCTCAACTTGGAGGCAGGCTGGTAGCACCCTAGGGGGTCTTAACATGTGATCTGTCTTCTTCAGTGCTGTCCACACTTAAGGGGGAAGGGGTTTGTGTTGATAGGACCAGGTATGGTAACTTGAGTCAGGTGACTCAAGTTCAAATCACAAAAATGCGCATTTTTTGCTGACTTGTGTATGCTCAAGTCACATGTGTGGAAGACTTGACATTTGTGTAACGGACCTCTTGATTTGACACTCATCCCCACACATGTAGACTCAAATCTGCCTGTGTCTGGGTGTGCTTGCTTACTGTTTTTGTGATGTGAAAGCCCTCGTAGGGCCACCATTCAGTCTGGGCAAGCAGCAAGGAGGTTCCAGCCAGGAGGCAGAGAAAAGTTAATGTTTTGCTTTTGCAATAAATAGGAGGCGGGAGCAGGCTCTGTTGCCCATCTCTGAAGGAACGGATGATCATTGGATGAAGGATGGGGGGTCTGATATTTTTTTTGGTTGAGGAAGGGCAGAAGGAGGAGCCCAAGGGGAATCTTGCTTTTGGGATTGGCTAGAGAAGCCCAGGGAGGGGAGGAGGCAGTTTACAGTGATCAGGCTTTCCTCCTCATGGCTCTGTTGTTACTTGGGAGGAGGGAGCCTCATTGAACAACCAGCACAGATGGGACTACTTCGGAGTATAACTTCAAATCAGAAAGTGCCCCATTATGACTTGTTTTAGAGTTGAGTTGCAAGGGGTGGAGACTCGTGACATGACTCGATTTCAGTAGGGGAAATCTTTAGCAAAGGGGAAGAGAAGAACAGTAAAATAAATCTTTATTTTTTGCTACAGTCAGCTTTCTGCTGGCATTTTTTGCTTTCTCCTTAGGAGTGCTTTTCAGCAAATGTAATAATGTAGGTACTTCTCGTGACACCATCATGGGACAATTAGCTTTCTATTTATTTATATCATTATTTTTCTTAAATAAAGAAAAGTGCCAGCAGCCAAAGACCCATTTAGTTGTTTCTGGTGATAGTCACTTTGTGTGCAGAATGTGTAAGTGGGTGAGATGTAAAGATGTTTCTGAACTATAATCACACATGGTCCAAAATACCCCCTCTTCTACCCTCTCTAAATGGCACCCCAACCCTAATTCCCTCAACTCACACTATAATCCATTGATGTTGATATCCAAGTGCTGTAACTGTGGCGATGGACAATAAGTGCATCAATCTTATTGTCAGTAAACGGGTAAACGGTGGCAAGCTGTGTGATACTAATATGTTGCTTTATTCAGGGAGAAATGCAACCTGTTCAGATAATCAAATTTTTCCTACGGAAGATTCTGAGACCAAATAGAGATGATCATCACAGTTGGCTAATTGGGTCTTGGCTGATTGAGCGGTACACACTCTGTCAGACTGAGATCTTCTTTTTGTTGCTTTGTATAGCTAGGACAACACAATTGCCTTGCATCAGTAAACTGAAAGAGGCCTTTTTTGATAACCTATTAAAGGAGGTTGGCACATTCCACCTGAACCAGTGGTTGAATTCAAATGAGGGCATTATCAAGTATTTGGCTTTCACGTCCAGGTGCACAGTTTTTCATGACTCCCTACAGGTGCTTCTGGTCACAGATATAAGAACATAAGAACAGCCGCACTGGATCAGGCCGTAGGCCCATCTAGTCCAGCTTCCTGTATCTCACAGCGGCCCACCAAATGCCCCAGGGAGCACACCAGATAACAAGAGACTATAGCCAGTGTTGCATGTGAAACATGGGCTTTTTCCCCTACTTACTTAATGTATTCCTAAACGGTGCGACAAAAATACTGAAACCAAACTCAGGGTCCAGTGAATCTAACTATGCACATGTTGTTTGGCCTGCCCCTGATATCACTTTTGGAGTGCCTGGAGAAAAGCTGGTGCATGAAATCATAGTCCCCACTCCAGAAGTAAATGAGGAGCAGATGGGGTTGTTGCTAGGTAACTGCCTATTGCTGGGATTCCTCACTATCACCTCTCTGCCCAGCAAGCCGAGTCCTTAGTCAATTTCACAGTTCATCTGTCCCTGCAGGTTTCTAAGAAAATGATGGGCAGCCTAATTGTCCTGGGGCTTAGACTACACAGGCTTAAATGGAGACATTCATTAATATGGCATCTTTCCCCTGCAAGTCAAGTTCTTAGTCAACTTCACACAGTGCTCTTCCACCACCTTTGCAAAAGCAAATCCTAGGGTGGACCTCAGCTCTCTCTCACCAGGTGGGTGCCAAGTACGCTGTAGGACAGGGAAGTACTGAGAGGCAGGACTGAGAAAAATTAATTTATAGGTCATTCTGCTTGCTGGCCTTGAGAGCACCCTGACCATCCTTCCAGAATTTCTTTGAGTTCAATGGGAATATGGTATTTTCGAACTGAGAGAAACATAATTGTTAAGGAAGGACAGGTGTAGTACATTCAGCAAGTACATGCATAAACCAGGCAACAGCCCTGTACTGCTGAAGGTGGCTCTGTGAGGAGGTCTATCTGTGATCATCAAAAAGCACCCCACAAGTCACATGACTTCAGACAATCCCATAAAAATTGATCTGCCACAAATAAAAACTATGGGATCACGGATCTGAGCTAATAAAGAGAGAGTCTGGCGAGGCAGGGTGGAGGTGGACCAATTTCTAAAAAAGGCTCCTATTTAACACTGAACACTTCATAGAATCATAACATGTTAGAGATGGAGGGAACCTTGGAAGTCATTTAGTTCAACCCCCTCCATCTGGGAGAGATGGCCATTCAACCTCACCTTAAAGACTTCCAGTGATGGAGAGCTCACATCTGCACAATGGTGACTGTACCTGTAAGAACGACTGTAAAATTATGCACGGGAAGGACAGAGTGGATAGAGAGATGCTCTTTACACTCTCACATAACACCAGAACCAGGGGACATCCACTAAAATTGAGTGTTGGGAGAGTTAGGACGGACAAAAGAAAATATTTCTTTACTCAGCGTGTGATTGGTTTGTGGAACTCCTTGCCACAGGATGTGGTGACGGCATCTAGCCTGGATGCCTTTAAAACGGGATTGGACAAGTTTCTGGAGGAAAAATCCATTATGGGTTACAAGCCATGATGCGTATGTGCAACCTCCTGATTTTAGAAATGGGCTATGTCAGATGCAAGGGAGCATCTGTATCCCACTGATTCTCCGCATTCCACCAGGTTTCCGTTATGCCCACTATGTCCATGTTTTCCCTAGTCACCAGACATTCCAGTTCTCCCATCTTCGCTCGGAGACTTCGTGCATTTGCATAAAAGCATTTGTACATGGAATGCCCCAGGATGGGCTGCTTATTAGCTCCCTTATCCCTGCATCCTCACATTGTGCCAAACCGTCTATCAAACCCCATCATGCTACCATTCCCAATTTCTTGTTGTTCTCTAGCCTCCTTGTCCTCGTCCCATAGGGATAAGGAGTCCTGAACCAGATGCCCCTCGGTTCCTGTCAGCTTTCCCCCAGGGGTCAGTTTAAAAGTTCCTCTGCCACCTTTTTAATGTTATGCGCCAGCAGTCTGGTCCCATTCTGGTTCAAGTGAAGCCTGTCCCTCTTGTACAGGCCCCGCTTGTCCCAAAACATTCCCGAGTGCCTAAAGAAGATAAACCACTCCTCCCTACACCACCGTCTCATCCATGCATTGAGACCCCTGATCTCTGCCTGCCTAGCTGGCCCTGCGTGTGGAACAGGTAGCACTTTCGAGAACACTACCTTTGGGGTCCTGGCTTTCATCTTTCTACCGTAGCCTAAATTTGGCCTCCAGGACCTCCCGGCTACACTTGCCCACGTCGTTGGTGCTGACATGCACCACAACCGCTACCTCCTCCCCAGCACTATCTACCAACCTGTCTAGATGAGAAGTGGTGTCCACAACCTTCGCACCAGGTGGGCAAGTTGCCATGCGGTCCTCGCATCCATCGCAAACCCCCCTCCCCTATGTTTCTAATAATCCAATCCCCCACTACAAGAAGTTCCTGACCCCCCTCCCGCCGAGGAGTATCCTGAGTGCATTTGGATACAGGCCCATCCCCTGAAGAAGGGGTCCCCCCTAAGGGATTGTTTCCCTCCTCTCCAGGATGACGTCCTCCAGCCCCGAGACTTCCCACATGGGCAGCTGAGGAGCTGCACGCCTGAGGTTGGGACAAAGCCTGATCGTCCCCAGAAGTCTCCCCATGGTCCTTCTCTGCCCGCCTCTGCTGTTCCAGGTTGGCAACCAAAGCTTCAAGGGAGCAGATGCGTTCCCTGAGTCACTGGAGCTCCTTGCACCGAGGACGCACCCATGACTTATGCCCCAGAGGCATATAGTCATACATGTGACACTCCACACAAAACACTGGATAGCTCTTACCCTGCTGCTGGCTGCCTGACTGCATAGTTTTTTTGTTTTTGTTTAGAGGTACTTAAAAACCTTACACTGGTTTGCTGCCCCTCTTCTCAAGGGAAGTGAAGGCCCTGGCTTCCTCACCCTGCTGCTGAACGTGCACAGATGCTAAACTCACTCTTGGCACTTCATTCCTGAGGCACTTGGTTCCCAGAGGCCACGTGCGCTTTGTGCAGGACTCTATGTCTCTTCTCGTCTTCTTCAGTAGAGGCATAGCCCAGCAGTGCATTTGCTTTTTTTGCAGCTGCATCACACTGCTGGCTCATGTTCAGGTAGGGTTGAAATCCTGTTTTCACTTTTCTGGTATTAACACCCCAGTCCTATCCTAGAGACCACAAGTAGCAGTTTCTTGCAAGGCTTTGCTCATCCCCTCTGCAAGCCAGTTTCCCCTTTGTCTCTTCCCGTCTTGTCTCCAGGGACCTTCTCTGTATTGGGTTTAGTGGTTCCCCCCTTTTTCATTGAGCTTCCTCTGTGCTCAACTATTTGCCATTTACTAGAATGAAGAGACGCTCCCCATGTTGCATATTAAAGTTGGTCATCACTTCTGCATTGGCACAGAACACACACCAGATTGACTGGCTCCCAGCCAGACCCATGAACGGCAATAGTCTCGGGCTCATCAGTGAAGGGGTCTGGCTGGGGGCCAGCATGTGGTTTATTCATTCAGCTAAAGTATTTGCATATCTTTGCAGATATAGGAGTCACTCTCAGGAATTACCCTCAAATTATGAAACATGAGAAGCTGTCTTGATACTTTTGCCAGCTTCACTGGTGTACATACAAAGCTGCCTTGTACTGAGTCAGGTCATTGGTTCACCCATGTTACTGCTGTCAACCTGCATGGGAGCAGCTCTCCAGGTTTTCAGACAGGAACATCTCCCTGCTCAACCTGAAGGTCTTGGGAATTGAAACTGGGACCTTCTGCAGACAAAGCAGGTACATGACCACTGAACCCTAACTCCTCCCCGGAGGTATTTTAACATGTCACACTCAAATCAAGGGGTTTGTTTGTTTTTTAATGTGGCCCTTGTGAAGAAGGTTAATCTAAAAACAGGAGCAGGCAGGAATTTTTATCTACTAGTCACATTTATTTCTTTCAAAATCAGTCCTGCAAAATCTCGCATTATATGTACTTTGTGATTAATTCAGGCAGAGAACGGTGGTGCCTAAATCAAATCTATAGGTATTTTAGATTCCCTCCACTCACCCACCTGACACAGGCAGCAGAGACTGGGAAGCAAACTCGATGACAGATGATTCCTTTCTGGGGCATGGAGTAGGTGTCTAGGATTTGGAGATGAGTAAGTTAACTGGTAAGTTCAACCAATTAAAATAAAAGAGGAGTTTGCAACATACTTGTCCAAATTAAAAGATATGCTTTTGAGTCCTGGGAGTCTTGCTAAGCAATCTAAGGTTCTTCTAGATTTCGGGTAAGTCCTGTCTTTTAAAATAATCTTCTCAACAACTATACCCCCAGTGAATACTACCCAAACACTCAGACAGTGACTGTAATTCAGCAGGGTTCCTCAGTATCCTGGAAGGAAATGAATCGGCTAGGAAGAAATCTTCAAAGCAAGTAAAAGGCCCTGACCCTATTTCTGACTGTTATCTCTGAATTGATATTTCTGAATGAATGTGGTTTTCCAATCTCCATTAGGTGAACGCACTGTTCATAATGGCGATTGGACAACCGCATTCATTCAGTCCTATGTAATGCAGAGTACTAGAAAAGCAAAGCCTAAACAGAACAGTTTTTTGTTTTTTGTACTGTAGGACTGATCTGCAGAACTGAATTTTGCAGTGGACAAACTATACTAAATTAATTTGCTCTTGTTAACTTGTGTGGCTTATTCAGAGCCTTAGTGGTGTTCAGAGATAATTTCTCCCCCCCAAAAAACGCAAGCAACAACCCACTTAATTATTGCAACTGTGAATATGCGTTTGGGCTGGGGTGCAATGACTTTGGTGCCTCTAGACATAATGACCTGTTGTGTTGCTGGCTGCACTGACTCATTAAGCAGGCACTGCTGTATGGGTAACAAGGGCTTCAATGAATGCAGTAGATAGCTGCAGCATACAGAACTGTTATGCAGGGTGAGAGCTAGGATGGTGTAGTGTTTGGGAGGTGGACTTAGGGCCCAATCCTATCCAATGTTCTAGTGCCGGTGCAGCCGTGCCAATGGGGCATGCACTGCATCCTGTAGTAGTGGGGCAGTCACAAAAGCCTCCTCAAGGTATGAAAACATTTGTTCCCTTAGGTCAAGGCCACATTGCGGCTGCACTAGGGCTGAAAAGTTAGGTTGTTGTTCACTTAAAAGGGATATGCCACAACAACCCCTAATGGTACGTCATCAGTAGCTGTGGCGCAAGGGATCTTAACTGTTCAAAAAGGAGCCAGTATTTTTCCCTTTCCTTTGAATGCAACAACCCATAACTTGTTTGTTCTGTTTACTTACTAAAATGACTGTCTATACCACAATGTTCCATTATTCCCTTTAAGTAGAGGTCCCTTTAAGTAGAGGTCTCTGAATAAGCCACACAAGTTAACAAGAGCAAATTAATTTAGTTACAGCCTAAGTCTTCCTGAACACAAAGGGATTAGATCTGAGTAAAACAAACGTTTTCAAACACCTTTATCTTTAAGACTGATTGCATTTGCTCTCAAGCAGCCTAATCCTAACCTGTGCCAATGAAGCCATGCTGAATGCCTGCGCCAATGAAGCCATATGTGCAAACTGAGCATGCTGGAGGTCTCCTTGAGGTAAGGGGACACTTGTCTCCTTACCCCAGCGAAAGCCCCAGCCACAGCAATGGGTCTACTTGAACCTGCGCCTGCTAATTCACTGTTGCAAGTCTTAGTGGAGCTGTCAGCAGATCTGACCTGGAAAGTGTGGTTAGGATATGGCACACACCAGTACTGCCAATTCTCCCCCTCTCTGGCCCAATCTGCCCTCCACCTGTCCTTTTATGCATACCCTCCTGTCTTTCCCCAGCCCCTGCTCTTCTCAGAGCAACTCTTACCAGCTCCAGCACACATTCCTTCATCCACTGGTACAGGTGAGATGGCGCAGGCCTCCCAACCGGCATCCCTACTTTCTGTGCTGTTGCAACATGCTTTATGGCACATATGTGCCAGCACACCACAGTGCGTACTGCACTGGCACAAGAAGACAATAGGATCGTATCATTAAGCACACTAGTGATGTACTAGGACTGCAAGGGTGTGCAGAATGGTGCTTTGGAATTTTGCCCCCTCTTTTTTCCCAAAGCCCAAGCCTGGACATCTTCTAAAAGCAATGTCAGGCATTTTGGCAGCTGGGTATAGAGTAGAACAATTAACATATGGCCACCTGCCCCAGTTCCCAAGAATTTGGGTGGTCCGAAATCCATTACAAATTAAAAAACAATCTGATCTGGATTTTTAATTCACCTCCTCCATAAAGGGGAACATAATCAAATTTAGTAGTACTGTAAAATACTCTTTCGGTTCTTTGAACTAAATGGAATGGAATTGGAAGTGACCTGGGAGGACATCTAGTCAACCCCCCTGCTTAATATAAGCACCCAGAGACGTTTGCTGAGGTCACAAAAGAACAAGCATGTTCATTTTCTGAAATTGCATCTAGTGCTGTGGGAATAGCCAAATTTTGGAGGTGTGTTTCACATTTCCTCTGTGGTTAGAAGGCAACTCTCATGAACTTGATAAGCTGCTTCTCAGTGAATCTACAGAGTACCACAGAGTGCTGGTAGTGGGAATGAACAGAATTGCCCTGAGCTGAAGCTCTGTGAATGTGCACATCCTGAACAAATGCTGGGTTTAGGTTTGGACCATAAGTCTGTGCAACACGGAGCCAATAAGGAAGGGCTCAATCTTGGCAGGATCACACCCCTATCTAACTTTCCAGTGTTTTGTCACATTGGAGCACATCCTGATTTACTGTCCAGTGCATTGTCCACTTCGTAAGTTGTTTCTGGATCCCTTTTTACATCATCCTACTGTTCCATTTATCAATCCCTGTTTCGCTTTGCTAAGTGATAATCAGGCAGATATTACCTTAGCAGTTGCCAGGTTTTTATCCCTAATTATTAAAATATCTTCCATTTCCTAAATCAATTTTTATTTCCCATCTCCATCATGTATATTTTTTCAGTGGTCGATTATTATTTAGTGACTGTTGTAATTTTTATGCTTATATGCCAATAAAGGTATTATTGTATTGTGTTGTATTGTATAACTTTCCAGTGCTAATGCAGCCATGCTAAGGAGACATGTGCTGCATCATGCAGTGGGGAGGACAGTCATGGAGACCTCCTCAAAGGAGCATTTGTTCCCTTATATTGTGACTGCATCGACGCTGGAAAGCTGGTTAGGATTGGGCTGTCGGTTACTCAGGCACAAGCTCAAAGAAGGCAAAAGAAATGAAAAGAAGTATTTAGGCATCAGAAATGCCATTAGGGCAAAAAAATGGGTGAATAAGGAAGGACAGCTTGTGTGGCCAACAACCACCAAAGAATGTATTTGGTTGCTTAGGCAAAGCTGAGTGCGGACAAAGTGCGGACAACTGAGTGCGGACAAAGAAAAGTGTGTACCTAATTGCTGATAAATACACTGTGAACAAGAAGAGTTTTGTTCTAGTGTAGTCAGTAATATGATATGCATCCACTGATAACAAGTTCTCCTAACATTGAAGGGTTGGGCTAGAGTCCCATTTTGTTCCGTAGCCTGGAGATGCCAGCATTTTACAGCACTTTTGAGAAGCAACAGTTCTTCCACAGGTGAACAAGAGAGGCATGATTCTTCATGAATAGACATCAGTGATGATGAATGGAAGACCGATATCCTATATACAATAGCCATTGATGAAGACAGAAATGGAAATATGTCTGGCAGATTTTAGGGGACTGCATCTGAATGAATCTGGGGCTGTTGGATGTGTAAATTATTGCTTCAATGACTAGTTTTATATCAGAACCACCCCATCATAGTCCATGGAAAAGCACCGCAACTGCCCCACCTGCTTATACCCGACGAGGTTCTCCTTACACCCAAGAAAGTTGGAATAAGGAGGGCCTCCTCAGGAGTAAGCAGGTGGGGCAGCTGCAGTGCTTTTTCCACAGACAACAATGGGGTGATTCTGCCTTACTTGCCGCTCCCGCTCTGCACGTCCCTGAATTTAACATTAAATGCAACTGATGAGATTGAATTTGTGTATATGGCTAGATCCACCCTTTGGATAGAAACACTGCAACCCTTTGTTTGATCATATATTTACTCTTGCGTATCACATTAAAATCTGAATTTATTCAAAGTAAGCAAATAATCTTTGTTCCATTTAAGAGTGCTATACCGCTGTCTCTTGGGTTTCAAAAACTGAAAATGATCAGCCCCTAGTATTAGAGGACATACTCCGGCACTTGATTCAATTCAATGCCCTGTCATATTGCTGCTGACTGCTGTTTGCTTCTTCATGGTTCCCCCAACTTGCCAAATGGCTTTTGGGAAGTAGTGGCCGTGGTTCACATTCACATGCTCTGTTGTTCACGAACCACCAGCATGTCAACAACTCCTAGGCATTCCCCACCCACGATCATATTTTCAAGAGGGAAAAGCCTTTCATGGGATGCTAAACTTTCCATGCTCCATGGTTCTTCTAAGACACCTTGTTGACCCAAATTGCTCTCTTAATACAGCTGCAATCCTAGTCTCATTTAGCCAGGAGTATGTCTCATCAATGTGGCATCGAAGTGGAGAGAAGTGTTTGCCATTGCAAGATATCACTGTCGTTGCAATTATATTTAATGCATTGGCAAACAGAGGCTGGTGTATGTTATAAATGCTTCGTGTATGTTACACAGTTTTGTTTTTTGTGTTGACCAACTCCTGCCTAACGGAGAAGCAAAGGGCCATTGGATTTACTTCAGTTTACCAGCAGGTGGAGATGAAGAGCAGATTTATACAATGACTTACTTTCTGGGATGCTGCTCTACTGAACTGGCTCAGGGGATGTGAGGCTAAGGCAGAACCAGGTTTGATTTGATCCCTGCTGTGTAGGTATATGCAATGTTGGGGCAGAAATGGCTTAATAAGGAGTTATTTATTTTATGTGCTACAAGCACTGGAAACGGGCAGGGGCAAGTCACAGGCACACTTGACGCAGAGCCCAGTTCAAAGGGCAAAACGAAGCAGCATGGCATATATACACTTGAGTTATCTACTGCTTGGAGCTACAGCTGGCTACACGAAAATGTAGCGATAGGAGTCTTAGTAGCTTGGTCAGCCAGTAAACAGAGATAGCTGGAAACAAAGGAGACACCGAACTCTCAAGCGTGGCTAGGCTACTCTACTGATAAGACACAGTCTACTTGGCAGGAATGGTGGGAACCGGAATGCAGGCTGCTGGCCAGCAAAAACAGACTGTAGACATGGGTCCTTTGATCCATCTAGTGGCATAGCTAGAAGGGGTACAAAGCACTAAGTTTTGCAGGGACCCTCACCGTAGCATGCAAGGGGCCCCTCCCCTTTGGAAGCATTCCAGGTGGTGGGAGCAACTGCCTCTATTTTGCTCCCAGCGCCTTGTGGACTTAGAAGGGGAGGAGAGGGGCCCCTTACATGCCAAGGTGAAGTTCCCTGCAAAACTTAATGCTATGCATCCGCTCTAGCTATGCCACTGGATCCATCTTTTTGGCTTGAAACATGCTGGAACTTTGCTTATGCTCAGAGATGCTAGGACCAGAGCAAGTTTTGTGACGTTGAGGCTACAGGACTGGATGCACTTAATACTGCTACTGATTGCCTAAATTTGAGCCATGTGTGGACAAGTCTTCACTGCCTTCCTTGGTAGATGAAGGCAGACTGCTGAAACTATATTATGCAGAAAAAAGGCATTGTGATTCTACATAGAGTCAAAAAGCAGCACCAAGGCAGCTGCAGTTATGAATAAAGTCATCCTATCAGAATGGTAATCTGCTCTGAATGCAATGACCAGATGCTCTTCCCAATTCTCACAGGTTAATATGCAGGCTTGAGTGCGCATAATTTGATTCCTAAATAATTCTCCCTCTCTGGAATGAAAAATGTTCCCAGCAAAAGCCTCAGAGCAAGAAAGTGTGGACTAACCCGAGAAGAGAAAGTTCAAAACTGTCCCAGGAAAGAAAAGAAATCTATGAAGATTCATTTTGACATACGGCAACATTGTCATTTTGAAAGTCAGAGAAGCCTGCAGGATTCAGAATGACAATGTCTATTTGAGAAGTTTCAAGCATATAACTCTGGAGAGGAGGGAGGGGGGAGTGGTTCATATTGGAGCATGAAAAATGGGAAAGGGAACAGATCCTTCATGTTAGGAGAATAAGAGTGCAATCCTAAGATTGTGTTGGACTGGTGTAAGACCATTATGCCGGCCTAGGGGTGTCAGAAATGTGCCATAAAGCATGTTTGCACCTCCTCCAGAATCAGCCTGGCCAGTGCATATGCCCAAGGAGGCCCAATCCAGCCTCTGAACCGACGAGAAAGGGTAAGTTCGTGCTGGAGAAGTGAGGCTGGCGCGGGGGTCTGGGGATGTGTGGGGCGGGCAGGGAGGAGGTGTTTTGGGGTGGGGGAAGGGCAGGTGATGGACAGGCCCATGGGTGGGTGGGGATTGAGTGGGGGTGGAGGCAGGATCTGGCACTTAAGTTGCATCCTGTGCCTGTTTCCAGGCAGCCTCGGGCAGCTCTGGGCTACTCGAATCTGCGCCACCTTGAGGTGGCACAGATCCGAGAAGCCCCACTGGGGCTGCTGCAGCATTATCCAGGGTCAGTGGAAGCGATTCTCTTTGCTCTGGACTGAGCCACTTTTGGCCCAAACCCTGCTCTGGAGGAGAGGCAAGCCTGCTGGCCTGCCTGCTCCAGGGCAGGTTAGGACTGGACTGCCTGGTGACTGCAAAAACCATTACTCGGGAATCCAAGGATTTTGTTATACTTTCTAAGGATGGATGAAAATAATAATGGCCAAGATACAAAAAACCTTTAAGCCAATTCCATGAGCTAAATGCGGCTTAGGCTTTTTCAGATATTAGATTCACCATTCTGCATAGTCAATGCTTTAACTTTGAAATTGCTGCAGACTTCAAAAGCTGTTCATGATATTGGACTCAATGTTCAAAGTAAAGGAAGTAGAGTTTGGTTGGAAATATTTTAAGGCAGTCACCCCTCTCCCTCCCTTGGCATTTCCCCCCTCAATCACTGGCCTGGTTTCCTGACTATAACTCTGCTCTCAACCAAGTCAACCAACTCAGTATCAGTTCCCAGGCACTAAGTTTTGCATGGAGCCTCCCTGCAGTGTATAAGCAGCCCCTTCCCCTTCCCCTTCCCTTCAGAGCCATTCCAGGCAGGGAAGGGGAGCAAAACCTGAGGTGTATGCTGCAGTGAGGCTCCCTGCAAAACTTAGTGCTTTGCACCTTCTCTAGCTATGCTCAGTATTCCTTGTCTGCTGTATCAAAAGGTTACACTGTATTATAACCTGGTTCTGAAACCCTTTAAGTTTTCCATGCTACACTATCATCCAGAATAACTACACTTTATAGTTGCACTAACACAACAACTATCTAGAGCTCAAATGATCAACTGCAGTAGCCAGCCATGGTAGATATTCTATTCCCTTTTCAATCCCTAGATAAACTAGCTTCAGTTGGCAATGTGTGCATTTGCATAATAAGCCAGTTTTCTTCAAGATGTTGCACCTGTTTCATGCTGCCAAACTGATACATGATGGTTGCTGCTATCATGTGATAAGAATGGTTTTGTGAACTGGGCTTGAGGAAAAACTCTCTTGGGTGGACTTAACGCTATCACTATTTTTCCCATTGCGAGGAATTCTTTTCCTGCAGGAGATTTAGAACAGACACAAGGAAGCAGTACTTCACAGTGAGCATCTTTACCCTGTGGAATTCACTGCCAAAACATATGGTGATGGTGACTAGTTTGGGTGGCTTTAAAAGGGGAATAGACAAAGCCATGGAGAACCTGGGCCTAAAACATAGCCTTCTGAGTTCATGGTTTTTTTAAAATGTTAGTTGTTTTAATTGAATGTCAGGTGGATTAGATTTTATAGGCCTTGCCCTTTCTAGTCTTAATACATGTCCCATCCTTGAGTTCCAAATGGTGCTCCTAAGAATACAGGTGTGACCTCAGTATCCATGGATCTGGTATCCTCAGATTTAGCTGAATGCCAGCAGATACCGGGGTTGCCATTAAAATGCCTTCAAAAAAGAAAAAAAGGTGCAAAAATTGCATTTTGTACCTTCACATGGTGAAACGGTGCTGTTTTCAAGCCTCTAAGGCTAAAAATAGCACTAATGACTCACTTCCAGGTCATGCAGAGGTTCCTAGCTACTCCCAGCATCTCCCCAGAATGCTCTGCGATTGAAAATATTTTCTTCTTAAAAATCAAGCATACTCAATTTGTTCTAGCCCCCATGGAAGTCCAGGCATTAGGTCTGAAGAGTAGAATATTTGTTGTGATCCTGTTTAGTTTCTCCCCCAGGCAAAACTAGACTTTTCTCTCAGCAGAAAGTCTGTTTTAAGGGAGTTTGGATGCACAGAAACTATGCCAACAACACTTAACATTGCAATAAATTGTACCAAGTGTGGTCTATTGCTGCCTTCATGCTCCCTAGAAAGCTCCAAAGAAAGTCCATGTGTATTAAGTGACTTGTAGGGGGTTGGCTGAGCCCTTCCTCTGCCATCTCAGGGGGATGGCTAGCTGCAGGAGTAACATTTTCTCAGGCTACCAGTAATATTTCACTCTTAGGATGCATTTTGAGCACCTGTGCCACCATGAAGATGATCTTGAAGAAAACAACCCTTCCAGCAGTTGTAAAAAGAGCAGGGAGCAGAAACCAAATTATTACCTGCAAGGAAATGATTCTGTCCAGAAGGAAGCAATGGGATGTTGCCACTATCAGTCAAAATGGTAGCAATTTGGGATTGAATCTACCTCTATTACAGTCTGTGGGAGTTCTGCCATTGAGCTCAGCAGGAGGTGCGTTGCAGCCTTGGTTTCCAAGAACAGCTGAACAGACTGAATGGATGATGTACACAAATGCATTTCACACACTCTCATGCACAAATATGCATGTGCCCCCACCCCCACACCATCTGACATCCCTCAAAACATGTTCTGGTGGCCTGTAGGCAAACATTTCAAACTACTCAGACCCTTAGAACAAAATACCCTCATACTTTCAATTTTTAAAGTGGTGGGATGTAAAATTACCTTCATCAACTAAAATCCACATAGATTCAGGGAAATGTGCTTCCTGTAGAAAAGCCCACTAATAAAATAGCCCCTCTCTTTCTCAGCAATGGCAAGAATGGCCGTTTTCATAGAGCTTTTATGTCTCCAAATTCAGTATGTATGCTTGCTGGATCTTGTCAGTCCACCACTGGAAGTAGCTCTCTCTCTCTCTCTCTCTCATGATTTGCATGCAGCTGGGGAAAGCATTCAGCTGTTGCCTGAGAGAGAGACCGGGGAATGCTGGGCTATGCTGATGTAACAGGCTCTCTGCAATTCTCATTCAGATGTGGTTGGCTGCAAGCTGGCAGAGAGCCTCAGCTACGCCTCCAAACCCGATGAGGTAATCCCAGCTCCCTTTTTTGGCTACTCCAGCAGGATCTGCACTTTCCCAGCGATAAGGTCAGCTTCCTCCCCTCCCTGAAATTCACTGGCCACAACCCCTCCTCCTTCCCCTCCTGGATTCCCTCTTCCTCTCCCCTGGCTGTACATCCCATGATGTTTTGGGGGGAGGGAGAGCGAGAAGGAAACCCAGGAAGGCATCTACCGCAATGGGTCTCACCATTTCCCCTGGCCTCCAGGTCCCAGCTGAATGAGATTGGCGAGTCTCCAGCAAGAATTGGTCGGGCTGCCTGAAGCCACAGCTCTAACTAGCAGCGGGACAGGAGAAAGTCCAGCACATCAGCACCCCCTCCCCACCTATTGATGCAAGAAGTAATCACTGCCCTCATACTGCTGCTTCCACGTCTCCCTCCGGAGATGGATCATCTCAGGCAAAGATGGAGTGGTACCCTCCCGCTGTGTCCAGCCATGGGGGGATGCTGCTGTCAGGACGCCCTGATTCAGAACGGAGGGGCTCTTTAAGGCTCCGGTGCAAAGCGCTGAGAAGAGCCCAGGCTGGGCGCTCCGATTCTTCAGGGTCGCAGCCGTCCTGGCTTCAGCACCTGGACAGCTCCTGCCACGCAATTCTGCCGGACTGGTACCCAGAGCATCGTTCTTGGGGATGGACGCGCGAGTGGCTTCAGCGCCCTGGACAGCTCCCCTTCCTCTTCCCATTGACCCACAGCGGTTGAACTAATGGTTTGGGACACATTCCGTTCAACTCACTGCCTTACAGGGGACTTGTTCTGGAGGCTGAAACGACTACAGCACCTCAGCTTTTCCCCTGCTTTTTTTTCCCCACATGACCCTAAGAGTGAGTTTACTTGCCACAGAACGGCTGTGGAGTCAAGGCTTGGAGAGGCAAACTTCTGGACCCAGATTAACTCCTTCCCAAGGCAAGGCAAGACCAGAGAACCAAAGAAGCTAGGACCGTAGAGTCATGCTTTGATTTGAGCTAAGAGGTTTTGTATCTGTGTAACAGCGATTGGCGTGGGTAGCTTGTGCATCTGGGTGATCTTCTAGCCTAGTGATATGGTGCTGATCTCTGCTTCAGGCCAGTTCTTCAAAGCACGTCAGCCCCATGTCATTTCATCTTTTGAAGCTCCGTTTAAATACATATACTTTGGTTGAAAGGCTACTCTGGATTCCAATACCCTCCCACCCAAGTTAATCCTTTCTTCTCCCTCCTCTTCTCCACCCCCCCCCCCAATTCTGGGAGATTTAGAAGAAAGTCTGATCTCTAGGTGAACAAGCTTGCATTTGGAGGTGGCTGGGATTTGCAGTTAGTATAAGGGGACTGGTTTGAACATGCTGTACAAATGCTGCCACAAATCAGTGAGCTGCAATCTGTAAAAGACTGATTGTCCTGCTGGGAAAAAAAGGAGCATAGACCCAGAAACTTTGGCTGCAACACTGAACCTGACATTCCTCCTGCATTTGACTCTTCGTGTAGTGTGGGAGTTTTCCCCCCAGCACCTAAGGTTATTTTGAAAGAAAGAAAGAAAGAAAGAAAGAAAGCAAGAAAGCAAGAAAGCAAGCAAGCAAGCAAGCAAGCAAGCATTATCTTGGGCTTGATACATCTGGCAGGGATTTAAGGGCTTAAATCAAGCCCCCTCTGCAATCCACAATGGCAAATGAACCGGTGATTCTGAATGTTTATGACATGGTGAGTAAGAAACAATCAGATGCTTCTGTTCAGGGCGGGAGGCGAGGGAGACGATTCCAGGATGTGATTGGACAAGAGAGTCTATTTGGATGAGCAAAACAGAACTGGTCTGGCTGAATTTCCATAGCAGTTCCTGAGGCTGAACTATGCTGGCTACCGCTGCTTCCCACCCGCCACCCCCACCAACCTTAAGAGTAGGCTAAAGGTAAATTAGGACAGGATTTTAGAGAAATCACATGTGAAAAGATTTTTTAAAAAATTTACAAAAGCCCAACTAGGGATGGGATGGGGAAAGGCAGTGAGAGATGTGATAGTATAGCTTAGAGCTGGATGCCCTTGACTTTCTAGTAGATTAAAATGTCCTAGACCAGGGACGTCTGGAGAGAGAGAGAGAGAGAGAGAGAGAGAGAGCACACTTTAGTATACAATGGAAATCTGATTCCTTATGGAATATAATTATATGTACATTGACACAGAAGTAAAGCCAAACAAAGTTCAGCAGGGTTTACTGTACTCCCAAGTAAGTGCTCATAGGGAAATATTCCACATTGGGTAAAGTAAGGGGAAAGCCCTTGATTCAATGGTAGTTAGGAGTATTTCATGAGGAATATTGTCACTGGAGAAGCAAAGTGTTTTGACAATGCAATCCTGTGTATGTTTACTCAGAAATAAGTTCTGCTGTGATTGATGGGGCAAGTGGGCATGGGATTGCAGCCTAAGTAGTGGAACCTCTACCTCAGTGCCATATAAGTGAGATGCATGGGAAGCACTTCCTTACATTAATTTGTAGTAGTTTTCTGTACCAGCCTCTTGAGTGTGTGGGAGAGATAATTTCTATGACGGCCAATAACAAAAGCAAGCTCTGACACTGATCAAGGCACAGGAAGGCTCCAAGGATAATGTTACATTTCATTCATAGTTCCCTGCAGACTACTGAGAATTTTTTGAAGACGGTTGCACAGTATAAGTATTGGCTTGGATATAGTACGGTTGCATCTTCATTGACACTGTGTTTCACAATCCAAGAATCAAAATGTTTAGCAGATCACACAGTTTTAACCAACTTTGTTGCCAAATTAGATCCAGCAGCTGACTTTTTCCATAAATGCCCAATTCCACCTATGTCAAACATCCAAGGATTCTCATATAGAGAAGGAAACTTCTTGTATGAGAAAAGCTATCACGTGGAGCATCTGCCAAGGAATTGTAAGTTGTAGGCAACCTACAAAATGCTCCTAGGAACATCTACTCAGAAGCAGGTCCCATTGAATTCAGTGGGACTTATTCGCAGGTAAGCCTATATAGGGTTGTAGCCTTAAGGGATAGTGACGTTGACTATGTTAATGGAAGAACTAGCTAATATCTGAAAGTTAAATTACTTGTTTTCTGTTGGGAATCGCTTAAAGTAAAGATGTAACAACAGTCCAAATGGGGAGCAGGGCTATAATGAAACCATTTGTACTCCTTGGATTGCTCTCAATCAATTGGATTGCTGCCATTTCCATGTTTTGAGAAGTTAAACAAACTGCACTTTCAAACTTTTCATAACTCTGTTGATTAAGCCACTCTTCCAATGCCATCAGTAATATAGTTTGCTGTTGTTGTTTTAACACAAAACTTTGCAGACACTTGAAGGCTCAGTTTATGTGAAGTTGCTCAATGGCTGAAGCATTCATTTAAATTTAGGAAAGGAGAGTGGGCTTTTAAAGGGCAAAATCCCATCAAAGTTCCCAGTCAGCCAGCTGTAAATCACTGAGTGCTTAAAAAATTTTTTTTTTCTAAACACAGCTAAAAGATTTAGCAGCAACTGTTACCCTGCACATGCCTGATCTTGTCTGATCTCGGAAGCTAAGCAGGGTCAGGCCTGGTTAGTACTTGGATGGGAGACCGCCTGGGAATACTGGGTGCTGTAGGCTTATACCATAGTCTTTCGAGACTGAAGGTTGCCAACCATTTTAAAAGATTTGATGAAAACATGTTCTGCCTAACCCACACTTTCCCTCTGTTGTTTTTGTGAACTGTAATGTGAAACTGACATTTCAGCATGACACTAATATAAAGCTCTTTGAGGGCTTCATGGGTAGCCGAATCCTGTCCAGGTCACCTGCAGCATGATATAGTGGCACCAAAACAGCTGCCATTGTATCCTGCACAGGCAGAGAGGCTGCCAGAGGTCTCCTTGGGGTTAGGGAACATCAGATCCCATACCCCATGTCAGGCCCAGGTAGCCCCTATGGGTCTATTAGAATCTGCACCAGCTCAACAGCTGGTGCAGACTCCGTAGCTCATGTAGGGTTTTCCGGTGTGGGAAGTGCGGCAGCATGTGGTGGCAGCTTCTGCTGCTGTCACCTCCCTGGCCTGAACCACCCCTTGGTTGCCCTCCCTCTTCCCTGAAACATCCCCTCTCTGCCCCCTTTCTGCCCTTCCCCACCTCCCCAGCATGGTGCACTGCACTTATCCCATTCAGTGGCCACTCAGTTTCCTTCTGGCATGAGAGACCAGAGCCTGCCCACACCAGCCTCAGCGCTGGTGGCAACTACCACTGGGCCACTGTGAAGTGCCTTATGGCACTTCCAGGATGTTAATTACCTGGGTAGCACACACCCAAGCCCACTCATAGGATTGGACTCTTAGTATCTTTTGCTGGACTAACCTGGCACATGCCATACCAGCATCTCTCTGCCTCATTTCATCCGTTCCCACATCCTTTCTCAAACTGAGGATTTCCTTCCTTTTGTATACGTCCTGCAAGTGGAAAACTACTGAGACCTTTTGACTCCCAAACTGAAAACCTGATTGGCAGCTCTGAAGCGAATCTTTCAGAAACGTTTCTCTTCTGCAGAGAAGCACAATTCAAGAAACATCAACGTTTCTGAAATACTATACATGATTTTACTATACATTTCAACACTATACATGATTTCTTCTTTATTAAAAACGAAAAGAAATCCATTGGTTTTCTCAGAAAGGTGTTAGATGGGCATCATATTTTTTTTTGTTGTTGTTACAAGAATGTTACAGCCTAAATTATAGGGTAAAGTTCTCCCTAAGCTCCATATCTCAAATTCAAGCTCAAAGGATTTCTTATAAAAACGAGCGCAAAACCTCTTTAGTGGTGTATTTGGTGCTTGACTTTTCCTCTGCAATTGTTAGCCGAAGTACACATGGGAGGATTTTCTGTCTCTATAGTTTGGTGTTTTGTGATGGGGAATCCTTACCCACAATGGAAGTGTATTCATTTTGGAAAGAATGGAAACAGAACCAAATTGATCCCATTTGGTTGAGTCTCTGTGTGTTACACCCAAAAATGACTGTGATGTGGAACAGGTGGGTATGAATGGATTCATCTGGGTGCCTCATTCATTTTCATGCACTTGCTTCAAATTTTAAAAATCCTAATTTGCTTGGTTTTTACTACCAGTGGCAGCAGAAGCAACAACTGAAAGTCAGCTGTTGGAGGCTGCCATTTTGAGTACCCACAAGGCCTCAGGATGCAGTGCTGTCCTGGTGCGGCGAGGGTATTCAGCCTGGTTCCTGCCAAAAAGCAGTTCACATTGCAAGTCCTGCCACTACCAACTAAGCGCAAACTCAGTAAAAGTACATGTTCTTTACTTTAAACAAACATGTAAACAATGAATGGGAGATTCTCAGATGTATATGGTCCTTCTAGATGGTGATAAGCAAGTGATAAATAGGGAACTTGAATTGTCCCAAATTAATAATAATACAAATTTAATATAATATTACTGTAATCATAAATTATAATTTTATATATAAATTTAATATACACATTCTTAAAATGTGTGGAGGCATATTGCCAAGACAGTGGCCTAAAAATTTATTGTATGGTGCCTTGTCAAAGAATCCTGGCCCTGTGCCAAAAGAGAATTATGATTGCCTGGTATGCTATGAATACTATAACAGCCAAAGTCTATCAAGTTCAGGAAAGGTGAAAGAGAAAAAGCAGCATGCTGTAGCAAGAGTGTGGAATACAGTCCAATTAGCATTCTTCTGTGACCAATGAGTTCTCTTCCTTTGTGAAAACTCCCTCTTTTGATACATCTTTTGTCAAGTATAAAATGCTACCCTTCAGGCTAAAACAATCATTGACTAGAGAACAATCACAGCTCTGGCCAAATCAATAGTCCATCAAATTCAGAATGCCTACTGAATACAGAATGCCCAGATTCCTTCATGTGATGCAGGAAGTATCAACTGTATCTTCTACCAAAATCAAACTGTGAATACCTTGGACACAATCCAGATAAAGTTAAGTACTTTGAATTCTTGCTAATTTCAGTGTGAGAGTTAAGAACATAAGAACATAAGAACAGCCCCACTGGATCAGGCCATAGGCCCATCTAGTCCAGCTTCCTGTATCTCACAGCGGCCCACCAAATGCCCCAGGGAGCACACCAGATAACAAGAGACCTGCATCCTGGTGCCCTCCCTTGCATCTGGCATTCTGACATAGCCCATTTCTAAAATCAGGAGGTTGCACATACACATCATGGCTTGT
Organism: Tiliqua scincoides; assembly: GCF_035046505.1. NCBI lineage: Eukaryota > Metazoa > Chordata > Lepidosauria > Squamata > Scincidae > Tiliqua > Tiliqua scincoides. The sequence continues at coordinate 19,290,022 of NC_089821.1, forward strand.
ACCCCCTAATGGATTTTTACTTCAGAAACTTGTCCAATTCCCTTTTAAAGGCATCCAGGCAGCCCAATCCTGAGCTGCCCAGTGCCCAGGGCTACTGCAGCACTGAAATGGCTGCCACTGCATCCAGTGGATGCCAGACAGCTGGCGGTGGCTCCAGATGTCTCCTTGGGAGAAGGAGACTCAACCCCTTCCCCTGGGTAAAGGAAAAAGCTCTGTAATGGGCTCTTTGACTCTGTGCTGGCTATTTAGCCAGTGCAGAGTAAAGCAGGCCCATGTCAGGTTGGGAGGCCCGACGTGGGGCTATGGATCTAGTAGAGCTCACCCCCTCCTTCCCTCATCCTCCCCCCACCCTGGAATGCTTCCCCCACGCCCCCCACTCACCATTCCACTGCTCAGCACTCACTCGGAGCACCGGGTGGCGGTCCTCCTTCCTCCAACCGGTACTGGTTCAACGTAGTCTCATGCTAGACCAACTCTGGTGTTGGACTGGCACAGAGTGCTGCAGGTGTGCCTTATGGCACATTTGCAACAGTGTACACTAGCGCTGGCCTGGTGCTCATCATGTTGGATCAGGTCCTAAATCTCTTCCGTTGAACCATGTAATGCTTAACTTTGGCTAGATTGTAACTCCAAGCAGTGTGTGAAGAAATGAAGCAGTGAATAGACTTTTAATCAGTTAGGCTAAGATCCCATTCCATCATCATCATTGTCTATAAGTACACAGAAATAATACTTTCAACCAATCCAATAAATACAGTATGAGTCTTACAATAAGATCTCTGTAAACTTATTGGTAACCATACAAAAAAGTTAAACCTCCACAATGGGGCTTCTCAAGTCTGTACCAGCTAAATTGCTGGTGCAGACTTGAGAAGCCCTATGTTGTGCTTCCAACCCCGATATAGGGGATAGGATCAGATGGAAGGGCCTCTGCCAGTCTCACCCCCCTCTTGGGCCAGTCCTATGTCCCACTCCACCTTCCTCCCACCCAGGAAAGCCACCCCCACCTTCCTCGTTGCTGCCCCACGCCGCCGCCCGGCCCGGTACTCACCTTTCCACTGCCAGTGGCTGGGGCCTCTTCAATGGCGCAGGCCTCCCCCACAGTGCTGCTTACTCCTTGGGTGCCGGGAACATGCCTTATGGCATGTCTGCAACACCCAGTGCCGGGGGTGTGAGCATACCGCTGGCACTGAGGCCCATAAGATTGGGTACCAGGCATTTCATTGCAAGCAAACAAACAAAACACAAAAACAAACACAAAACAATTCCTAGTATGTGCTCAAGTGTTGATTTCCTGCCTTCATGCAGTCAACCTCTTGGTGTCATAAGAATGATTCGAAAAGAGAGATGAAAATGTGGTACTTAAAAAAAAAATTCCTATTTTGTTTCTGAGCCACTGGGTCAAACTGTCATCATATAACCTGTCATTTTCTTTACTCTCTGAAAGTCTAGTCTCATATATAGAAAAATGGAGAATATTTGGATCTTAAACAAGTGCACATGAGCTATATAGGTACCTCAAATCATGCCTGTTGCCCATGCCTCCCTGGAGTTTAGACCAGGGGTCTCCAAACATTTTGGCCAGAGGGCCACATCAAATATCTGGCATGGTGTTGAGTGCTGGAAAAAAAAAATTTAAACATAAAATTTATTTAACTAAATTAGAGATGGAACTTAGATGAGTGAATAAATGAATGAATGGCTCATTCATTCAACCTCTCTGGCCTCTGAACACCCTCCAGACGCAACCAGAGCATAGTTCCAGTCGTGTCTGGCCAAGTGGGCTAGAGGCTTTCAGGGGACAAGAGGCTGGCCGTGGGCTGGATAGAAGCTCACCGCAGGCCACATCTGGCCCTCGGGCAGGGGTTTGGAGACCCCTGGTTTAGACTATAGCTTCCTCATATTTGAGTAATTTTGCAATAACTGTATCTCATGGGGAAGGGGAGATGTGGCTGCAAAATCATTGTTACAAGCAGGTTTAATGGCATGGTGGCAGTTGGGCTGGAGGCTGACATCTGGGGATGGCAATTAATATTAATTTAAAGCTCTGTCTTGTCTGATGAAGGACATGACCCTCCTGTGGCACATGAGTGCACTTTAGTCACAGGAAAGCTAGCCTGAGGACAAAAGTTCAATTAAGGGCCTCTGTGCATATATGAAATCGCTGCTTCATAAAGCTTTGTGTATTCAAAGATTACGGCCATTTAGCTTCGCCCTGCTGGACCTGTACTATCAGAAGTGCCTTGAATTCAAGAAATGTTAACAGCCAGCGCGAGAGCTGCATGTGCAAGGTGTATTTCCTGCTATATGAAATAGGAACTACCAACTCGCAAGGGCTCAGATGACTCAATAAATGCAAATACATCACTACTTAAACGACTTTCTTCTTTTTTAAATGAGCACAAGATAGGATTGGAGAACAGAAGTTTCCTGTTCAGGTAAAAAATCTATGGGAGAGTAGTTGTTCCACTGGGTGACTAACTGAAGCTGGACACTGAAGGGGTCAGTATTGCAATGGCATCTCTATCTTCTAGAACAGGGGTTTCCAAACTTTTTGGCCAGAGGGCCGCATGAAATATCTGGCGCAGTGCTGAGGGCCGGAAAAAAAATTAAATATAAAATTTAAATAAATAAATTAGAGATGGAACTTAGATGAATGAATAAATGAACGAGTGGGCTCATTCACTCAGCCTCTCCGGCCCTCAGAACACCCTCCAAATGCAATCAGAGCACAGCTCTGTCATGTTCAGTCAAGTGGGCCAGAGGCTTTCAGGGGACAAGAGGCTGGTCGCGGGCCAGATAGAGGCTTGCTGCGGACCACATGCTCAGGAGTGTCATTTCCTAGCAGGGAGTGTGGAGTTTGTTTCCTAGCCATCCAAATTGAACTGGGAGGCAGAGGAATGGCAGCTGAAGGGCATGGGGTTTATTATTTCCTCTGCTCCCCAATTCAATTTCCATGATCTCTAGCAAGAAATGGTGTTCCCATGGCTGTCATTTTCAGTTAAAGAGAGGCTGGCATTGTATCTCCTATCCCTAGCAAGCACTCCCTGCTGTTGGCTAGCCCTTCCCCTTCTCAGAGGTAACTTTTGGGGGGGAGGGGCTTGAGAAGAATGGAGAGGTGTGTATGTGAGCTGAGTGGAGGGGAGAACATCCATAATTAACAATATGACCCAATGACCCAATATGCAGACCTTTGTATATACTTTTATATAGACTCCGCCCCATCCCACTTGACTATACCCCTGGTGGTTCACCAGTGATTACAGCAGCCTTCATGGCTGCTTGTACCCCTTCCTGCTAATTCCTTTTCCTCCGTGTCTTCCCATCTGTGTCTGTGCCATGCAACTTGTTGGCATAATGCAACCATAATACATCTATGTGACTGCAGCCTGTGTAGAGATTGGGCTCATGCTGCCATACTGCTCCAATGTCCAGGGTTGGCCCTTAAGACAAGCACAGTTTTATCAATCATAATGCAGGATGGTTATACCCCTGCAGATCAGAGTTACTGGCTGTTGGAAAAGTATATTCTATTTAAAACATCTGATCCAAGAAGTAGATGGCATGGAGCACTTTTGTAGTACCAATGGAGAGAACAGTTAGGGTTGATATTTTATTTATATCTGGCCTTTCCATTATTAAAATAACTCCCAAGGTGGCTTCCAATTAAAATAAACACACACAATAAAAATGGAGAATACACACACACAATATGGAGATCCCATAATCTCCAATATCACAATAAAAAGAGCAGGTCAATAACACAGCAGAGAAGAACAGTAAGACGATCATAAACCCACAGAGCAATAATATTCTATTGCAACAGTAAAAACCATCAATGATCAAAGCACAGACGAGTTCAATCATTTGAATCTGGCACCTAAAGCTGGTCAAAGTTGGTGCCAGGTGAATGTCACTAAGGAGAGTGTTCTGTAGCCAGAAGGTCACCATACAGGAGGCCCAGTCCTCAGCAGCCACCTTCCCAACCTCCAAGGATGGGCCTCCAAGCTATCTTAAAAACTAAGCACATTCATATGGGGATAGGCAGTTGTTTGCATTTTGAGGCAGTTGCAGTTTGAGGCAGTTGTTTGAGGGCAGGAGGTCTGGTCTAGAGGGTAGAGCCTCCGTTTGCCTGAAGATAACACCCACAGGTCACCAGTTCGAGGCCACCGGCACCGTGAATGGTGAGACCTTGAAGCAGCTGACGAGCCGAGTTATTCCACCTGCTCTTTGGTGTGAGCGAAGAAGCGTCTTGGCTGCCCTCCATGTGAGAGATGAAGGAGCTGCTTGTCAGCTTGCATGGGAGGAAATTGGAGGCCAGAATGTGATACCAGATCAAAAAGATCCATCTGAAATGTTGTGGTTCTTGAAAGATAGAACCTTTCTTCAATTGTAAAAATCCCTACGGGGATTTGGAACAGCCTGCCTTTGTAAACCACCTTGAATAAAGTCTGAGGAGAAATCTGACAACCAAGAAAGGCAGTATATAAATACCTGTATTATTATTATTATTATTATTATTATTATTATTATTATTATTATTATTTTATATTTATCATGCCAGGACATATAAAGTGTTGTATATCTATTTCAGTTCACTTTTTGCATTTTGCACTTAACAGGCTTAGGGTACCTGGCAACAAAGAAGGTTGCCAAGTAGGGTACTGGTCAAGGACCCACACCTATCAGAAGGTCCACTTGACTGAGGATTCTAAAATCCTCAGTGTTGTGTCAGTGGGAGCTACTGCGAAGGCCCAATGCAGCTCTGCCCCAAAGTCCCCAGTAACTCGACACCAGCACTGTGTGCAAGTAACAACACACTAATGAACTGGGCCCCGTTATCCAAACATAGTGCATATGGCCTCCATGATCAAAGACCCAATTTGGTCTACACTCTGTGTGCTTGGTAGAATAAGCACAATGGCTGCATCTCAGCAGTGCCAGCTCTATCCCAGTGCAATCCCACTGAAATCCCAGGAGTTGTGCTAGGGTGAGTGAATGGAGGCTCAAATGCTGCACTGTTTAGAAGCAGCTTGTTGGAACTGCGTTTCTTACCCTGCCAGCCTTCAGCATGGCTGCCAGGATGTAATTAGTTTACTTTGGGGTCTGTGGCTTTCTGCATTTTCCAGCTGTCCTGTAATCAGTTGTCTTCTGTCATCCAAGTGGCTGGCGGCCAACAGCTTGTAATAGGGGCTGCTTCGGAAAATCAATGCATGTTTTTTTTGGCTCCTTGAGAAAGTCATGTCTTCCACTTTCTTGAGTGGCTTGATTCATCACTGTAAGTTGTGGACAACATTGAAGGTTGTCATTTTATGTGTATGACATTACTGCCAGAAGAATGTCATTGATGCTGTCAAACTGGGCAACCATTGCCTTTTTTTCGCCACGAGTGTGGTACAGATCCACCTTCCCAATCAGTTGCTAAGAACCTCTTGCCTCATTGATCCATCCTTTCTTGCTTCCCAGGGTGCTGTGATATGGAAGACATAGGGCCCAATCCTATCCCACTTTTAAGCACCGGTGCAACTGCAATGCAACCCAAGAGGAGGCGTCTGTGAATGCCTGCCCACCACAGGATGCCATGCCTGCCCCACTGGCATGGCTGTACCAGCACTGGAAAATTGGATAGGATTGGGCCCATAATCAGCCAGGATGGGCTAATTGCCATCTCTGAATGAACTTTGAAAATGGGAACCATGTCTTTTCAATTTGATGTGCCATTTCAGGGCCCAATCCTATCCAACTTTCCAGATCTGGTGTAGCCACAATGCAGCCCTGTAGTAAGGGAACACATGATCCCATACCTTAGGAAGGCCCCAGTGACTGCCCCTCCACCACATGATACAGTGCACACCCCACTGGCTCAGTTGCACCAGCACTAGAAAATTGAATAGGATTGGGCTCTAAATTGGCCTGCAAAGAAAACAGGATTGTGGCAGTGGTTGTGCCTTTCTGATCCAATGGTGTTTTGTGATAGATCACAGGAAAAGTAACAGGCTTTTATGATTTTATGACAGCACACTGGCTGAGTTGAGCTGTGCAGGTTTGGTACTGGGTGCTTCCCCCCCCTTCTATTTGACTGACCTGGTAATTTACTAGCAAGCAGTGAGTGAGCCACTTTAAATGTGATTAGCAACAGAATACAGTGGCAACCTGCATGGATGATACTCACCATTGGTCTGGTTCTCACAGAGGAAGTGGTCAGCTTGGGTCAGGACTGTACCACTTCAAACTGCATGCCAAACTAAAACGATGGAATGTTCCTCCCTACAAAACGATTCACTGGATATATACAGCTATCTGTCAGGGAAGGCCCAGGAGAAGCACCAGAAAAATATGTAGCGACCCTGTTCATGGGATTCGTGGCACCTCAAGCTTTTCACACTAGAAGGGAGGTTTAAGGGTAATTTATACTGTCCTGAAGGATCAAGTGTTGTACCAGTCCTGGCTTTTGTGCCTTTAAAAGCAAAAAATCTGTGATGTTTATGGCCTGCCATGAAAAGATTTCCCTGATCATTTCTGCAGATAACACGACTCTTAAAGACACAAGATGTGGGGATTTATCAGCAGTCTTAAGAAGCACTTGTTCCAGCCCACTCTGGTGAGGAGTTTCCTCACCTAGGCTATTGAGAATAAATGTAGTAATTAGAGAAACTTTGACTGAGCTTCTGACCAAATCACTTCTGCTCTGACTCTGAAAATGCCTGATCTTCGGGTGCCAAAGGCTCTGGGGTTCCTATCAAGGTCGCTACCAGTTAAGGTGTCCTTGGCCTTCAGGGCTGAGATGCAATCCTAGATAGGTTACAATTTCCTCCAAACCTTGCCTTTCATGGGCAAGGGGATCTTTTGGGGATCTCTGATCTCCTGCAGTAGATGTCAGGTTGAAAGTACATTTTCTGCAAATGATATTTCTCTTTCATGTGTTTGGCTTGGGCTTTGCACACTCAAGAATTTTTGACTGCACTGTCAGTCATGATGACATTTAATGGTTATGGACATCCATCTGACAAGACAGCTAATCAGGTCCCCTCCAGTCACTGCCTGGAAGTTCACAAGAAACCACGCTGGTTTCCAACAGCTAAAAATGCAGTAGTCACAATGCACCCAGATTCACTCCAAGACAAAAAGAGACCAGGCTAATCACAAGCATTGGGAAGCCTAAATATAATTGATCTCTAATTAGTTGGTAAATCACTACAGTAGAACCTCTTTAAGTTGACCACCCGAGGGACTGGAGGAATTGGTCAACATAGGGAGGCGGTCAACACATGGAAAAATATGTAATACTGTACTTAAAATATTTTTATAGTCTTTATTACAGATATCATACCTAAATATATACAGTGAAGATATAGAAAAAAAATGCATTCAGAATTACATACCTACAGTACATATACTGTATGTGAATTATTATTCTTTTTTAAAAAAAGAGTCAATCCTGGTTTGCTTCTTTTTTGTGTGTTTCAAGCTAAGAAGAGAATGCACTATCAATGCTGGCTATCCCATTCAACATGCCTGGACATTTATTCACGGCATATGACTTCAACTGTTTTATCAGATGCCCAACATCCCCTTCTTTGGAATCTGCGTCCATGCCATCCTCACTTTCTTCTTCCCCGAGTGCATCCTTCACTTCTCTGCTGGTCTGTACTTCGGACAATATTGCTTGGAATATTGTTTCCGGATCAGGTTCATTGCAGGTTCTGCTCTTACATTTGTCACCTTTCATGACGAGGCTTCTATCAGGCATTGCTTTGAAAAAGAGTCCACGCTCATCAGCATTAAAAATGTCATCATCTTGGAAGCCTCTTGCAAAGTCCGGGAACTTAGTAATGAATTCTTCAACAACTTCAGCCAGAACTTCATTTGACTCACCACACAAGACTTTCTGGGAGATCTCGTGTCGCAGTTTAAATTTTTCAAGCCAACCACTTGATGCTTGGAAATCTTCTACCCCAAATTCCTGCGCAAACGTCTTAGCAATTTCTTGGATCATTGGCCCTGAGATTCTGGCGTTCACTGCCCTCATTTGTTTGAACCAGCATAAAGTAGCTTCATTTACTTCATCAAGCAAAGTTTTCTTTCTTTTCTGCTGTAGACCTCCGTTTTCCTTACTGTATCTCTCAAAGTACTCATCTTTACATTTCTGGATGTTACTAACTGTGGTCTTGCTTCCTTGTTAGTGTTCAGTGGGCAATTTACGGAGGGTAAATTAATACTCTGTGCAATGATCAAAGTGGTCAAGATACAACTTACAGATGTGGGCAATATAGAGAGGTTGGCCTCCCATAGTGTATATGCAGTGTCCGCCCATACTGTGAAAATTAGGTCAACTTAAGGAGGTGGTAAATATAGAGAGGTGGTCAATTTTGGAGGTTCTACTGTATTTGGATGTTGACCGAGGACTCTGAAGCTTTTTTTTTTTCTTTTTCTGAGAAGTTGATTAATAGGTATGTGAAGACTGGGCAAATTCTCCTTTCTGAAGTTATAGGTGGCTCAGCTACTCAAAGATGAAAATACAGGGGTATAATATCAGTTCTCACTGACTTTCAAACTGCATGGTGTGGGTGGCTGCATTCAATGGTTCTTCTATTGCAGATGGAAAGCTCATGCTTAGCAACATTGCCTGGCAACCAATCACCAGCATTCATGTTGTCGAAATATCACTGCTGCTAAAAAGAATTAGATACCACCATCATTTGCAAGGTTGGGTACAGTGGCATGTTTTGAGCGTATAGCCCCTTAAGTGGGACTGTCACAGATTATTTACACAGGTATTTATATACCGCCTTTCTTTGGTCGTCAGATTTCTCCTCAGACTTTAATCCAAAGCGGTTTACATGGGCAGCCTGTTCTAAACCCCCATAGGGATTTTGACAATTGAATAATTCTAGTCTTTCATAGAACTCCAGCTGGATTCCTTCCCGGTCTGGCCTCTCTCTGGCCCTTCGCCTCCCACGCTCCACTTGACAACAACTCCTCTCTGCCACTGAGGGTCAGCTCATTAGTATCTCAGCATGTCGTCAGTTCTCGGGTACTTTTGGTTGTTTTGAACTGGTAGCCTCAGATCTTCAGGCATACAAGGTGGCAGCTCTACCAACTGAGCCAGACCTCCTGCCCACACAGATTATGTGTGTTTGAGCTACTTATGCAGGCTTGGGTGGTGAACAGGCAAATTTACATGCATGTAACAACATAAATGGACTTTCTTCTCCAGACTGTGCACAATTCCCTGAGGGTATTTTTTCCACTTGTAACTAATGACAACTTCTGCTTGCATGTTGCTAAACATGTATAAGCAAGCTAAGCTCTATTTTCTATATACATGTAAACAAGTGTTTACACCCCAGTTGCATGGTGGCACACACAAAATACGTATTAAACTGATAAAATTACATTGCAAAACTGAAGTCATCCCATCCCCACTCTAATCTGAAGAGGCTGGGAAGGTTCTCTGTAGCAGCTCAGCTCAGGTGATGGAAATAAGGTGTTCAATAGATAGAAAGACTGTAGATACAGCAGTTGTCTGTAGAATGGAGCAGCTTAAAACAAAATGTTGAAGGCACTACTTTGACTTATTTTATAGTATTTTTGATTCGTTCTATGATTTTGACCCAGCCAGGCAGCCAAAAAGGCTCTCAAGGGGACTAATAAGCAGTGGCATATGGGAGCCTTTTGGCTCCCAGGGCCAAGCAAAGTTGTGATGCAGAAACATCACCACCACCCCATGTCATCATGTCACCTCTGCCCTGTGCTGGGCAAGTCGTCGCTTCTGGAATGGTTCCATTTGGGAGTCGTTTGGAGCCAAAGGAGGGTGAGAGGGCCGCTTCCAGCAATGAGCACTGTGTTCATCCCACAACAAACAAACCTTGGAAATACACTGAGCACCATGGAGGGGCAGTGCATTGCCTTGGTTGCCCTCCGTGCATGCCACCAGCCCCTGATACCCCACTGCAGCCTGGTACCTAGGGTCTACCCCCCCCCGGCACCTGCTTCATCTACTACTGCTAATAAGTTAAAATTACATTCAATGAAATGAACCAATACATTTCACAGATAACAGAAAAATACAAATCACAGCTGCAATGTCAGACAGCAAATTGTCAAAATTACTGAACCTTCTAAGCAAGGTCAATAAGCAAGTCATACAGGTATCTCTTATGCAAAGTCCCATGGAGAGGTGCTACCACAGACAGACCTTGCATCTCACAGTCGTAAGCCTTACCACTGAGGGTGGTGTTACCTAAAGTAGCACCATGTCAAAATCTCAGGTAAATCCCTCATGTGACTGCTTGTCTCCACTGCATACATGTGACCAAACACACAGACTGACTGAACAATTTGTAGGTGAGAGAAAAGAAAAGTTTTACTTAGTTTATACATTTTGAGGCTTGACTCCAATGAGACAATCAGAAGTAAACATCTCAGTGGTGTTCCCAGAGGGGGGGCAAAGTGCTAGTTTTGTCAGGCACTTGAATGTACTGTGTTAAGCGGTCCCTTCCCCTTGCCATCAGAGCCATTCAGGCAGTGAGAGCAAATTGGAGGAGATGCCTCTGCTTTGCTCTCACAGCTGTGAATGACTCTGAAGCCGAGGGGCAAAGGCTACTTTATCCAGCACCTTCAGGCACTTGAAGAACATAGCGCTTTATTCCCCCCCCCCGGAATGCTACTGACTAGCATCCAATTCATATAATGACCACTCTAATTTCCCAAGCTAGTTTTCTGCTACTGCCTGAATAATCTGCTTTGCAGATAAACTGATATACTGTACAATAATATCCTACAAATAAGATCCGTACTTTAGGTTGTTGTATTCTATCTCATAGGAAACATTTTTTTTTGGTACCATCAGTTCTGAACCTTGAACTAGATTCCTATGAACAGTGATGACGCTTCACTTAGCTCCCTTTTCGAAGAGAAGCAGTGATATTATTCGAAGCCGGTGATAAATATCAGCCACAAAAGAAGGAATGATCTCTATGCATTCTCTAATAAAAAGTTAATGTCATCTTTAAAGCTGAAAGGTACCCAGAAGGCCTGTAAGCACCATTTGTGTCTATTAGTAGAAAGGCCAATAAAAATAGCAGTAATAGTAAAATAGTCTCAACAACTAGGTCTTTTGCAATTAGAAAAATAAACAAAGACTCCTGCCTGAAGGCCTCTGGTGTAAAGGAAATCTAGGAAAGATAAAATCATGGGAGCATTGGCAAGTTAATCAACCGAACAACTAACCAATCAATTAATTAAAAGGGTCCTACCACAAGTGCTACAATCCTGCACATGATTTGGTTTTTTAATACCATCAAAGTCAATGAGATGCTAAGCAGACTGGGAGCAGGCCTGTAGACTGCACTGTATCACTGCACGATCTTTTGCTGGTTTCAGTGGTTTGTACCTTACAGAGAGGTAATGAGATACAATTGCACTTGGCCAGGTCGTATGCTGAGGCAGTCCAAGAAGCTTCATGTATCTCTGAGCCCCTCAGTGCCCCTTGAGACAATACAAGGATTTTAGTCCCAGAAAGAGGCATGGGCATTGACGATTCCTTTCAAGCCTCCAGGAAAAAAACCCACATCCAGTATTCATGTCTTACCCAAATAAATGGGCGAAAAATTTGACCTCCTTGCATTCACTGCCTCTCTCCACTTTAGAAAACCAGGAGGAGTAAACAAGTCGGATGCTGCAATTTGTTAATGCACCATGGCCATAGTGATTTTCTCTCTAGCATTGCTTGCTGTGTCTGTGCAGAGCAAGACAGGTTGCTTGCTTGACCGAAATAGCAAGATTGTTCTTACACCAGGCATCCCTTGCAGGATGAGTCACAGCAAGGTCTTTCCTGATTAAATTATAATTGCCCAATTGGACATTGCGTGCAAAAGCATTTGCTTGCGTTCATCTTTGTCCAGAGAGGAGAAGTCCAAATCCTTCTCCCTGCTATGGATTTGCTCTTACAAATCATTAGGGTTAATTCCCCCCCCCCCACACACACACACAACCCATACAGTTGTCAGGCCCAGTACCTCCTTCCACCCTATAGCCACCTGTCAAGGTTATAAAGATGATTGGTATTTTTCAGCATTTGAAAAAAAATCTGCATTTTTCCTTGATGGTTCAGGGCCCGATCCAATGTGGCCTGCACTGGCACAGCGCCAGTGTACAGTGTTGCAAACGTGCTGTAAGGCATACCTGCAACAGCCTGGGCCAATCTGGCACCAGAGCTACGAAGCGTGAGCCCGTGCTGAGCTAGTGTTGGGAGAAGGACGGAGGACTGCCGCCTGGAGCTCTGGGCAAGCACCAGGTGGTAAGTTTGGGCGGGGTAAGCATTACAGGGTGGGGGGAGGGGAGGGGCAGGAGGGGGCAGAGATGCTGGCAGGCTTTGCCACCCCCGACCCAGGAGACCCAACACAGTTCTCCTCGAATCTGCTCCTGCTCGATAGCGGGTGCAGATTCAAGGAGGCCCATCGGGACCACCTGGGGATTACACGGGGTAAGGGAGTGTAAGCTTACGTGTAAGCTGCACAGCTACATGGTTGCTTACAGGGAAGGCTGGCTGTGTCTCCTGGGACCTTCTATCCAGCACAGTATAGTAAGTAAGCCCCCCGTCCCCCCCCAGCTGCATGATCTAGTTTTACCTCCTTCTAGCCTTCTGTACATTGCCCCCTCTGTCCATCAATTCATCTGCACCCCTTCTCCATCTGTCATCCATCTTCAGCTGGGATCAGGGCAGACTAGCACTTATAGCCCCCTAGACAAGTTTCTCAGTTTTCCTCTTGCTGAACCTGATGCTTCTTCTCTGGTAAAGTCTTTTCAAAAAAGTTGCAAAGGTAGCACCTGAGTGCTTCAGACATGCTATGGGTGTCACTGCTCATATAGTAGGAGAAGTCCTGGGGCTGCCCTCCACCCTGACTCCCCTACCGCCCCCCCCAAGTACACCTCTTTAGGTCTGTATTCCTGTAAATAACATTTTGTTCAACTGTAACCCAATTTGAACCTGGGGGACAGGCAAAGAACAAATCTTAAATTAACAATAACATCCTATTTCCTCATCAGCAAGTTCTTTGAATGACAGCCTGCTCATCAGTCTAATGACAGTATCTCTGGAGAAGGGAAGGCAGACTTAATTCAGAACAATCAAAGCCTCCTTATAAAAACGCTTAATTATTTAATTGCAGAGCCATTATATTGCACTTTGGCAGCTTCAAAGCACTTCACATACATTACCTCAGTTATCCGTGTATGTTGGGCGGGGGAGGGCTAGCAGGTACAGCCAAAATTCAGTCACTTTAGGAGCCATTTGGCCTTCACCGATGAACAGACAGCTCCTCTGTCAGGATCTGAGGTAGTTCCCTCAGAGACAAAAGCCTACAAGCTGGTGGGCTGGAAGCAGACATGAAACAGAGATCAGTTGGAGGCAGGCTGCTGACAAGGGGGGTGGGTAACTGACTGGCAAAAGCTCAAGGGAAGTAAGAGCCCCGTTAGCCAGACATGACTCAGACATGTTAGAGGGGAACCAAAGGAGGGCAAGCTGAATGTTATTGTCTGAATGGCTTATATGATGCTCTGGCAAAGAATGAAGCTCATTGAGGACCAATACATGAATGGCAGCTACTAGGGGTGGTTGCCTCCACCCCTTTCCTCTGAGAAATGTTTTGTCTCAGAGGGTCCTTGAATGTTCATGTAGATGTTGGCTGTCATGGTCCTGGGGTTGGGTGGAGGACAGGAGTGCTCATGCAGGGCCTTGGAAGCTGAGGAGAGGGGCAGAGCAATATTCTCTGGCTTGGGTGGGGCTGTCTCTTGGGACTGTCCTCATGTAGGAGGTAAAGGTATGTTGGAGGAGACTGCTCCAATTCTGTCTGTCGGGACTGCTGCAATCTGTCTTCCCCAATCTGTCTCCAGTCTTCCCCAATCCCAGTCTTCTCCTGGACCTCCTTCTCCAGGTCTTCCTGTTTTTTTATCCAATGATTTTTTTTTTTAATCCATGGAGGGTTCTGGAATGGAACCCTAGCGGATAACAAGACACGACCTGTATATTACGCTTTGGCCTTCACTTTCTGCCGTTCCTTGAAACAAGGAGTAGGAAGCAAATTAAAGCTGCTTTAGATGGCTGCATGTGCATGTGGTGAAGTAGCTTTCTCTGCAATCACATTTCAGTTGTCACAGCACCAGCTGTTCTGCCCCAGGGAATCTCTCTGCTAATGAAAGAGAAAGATGTTGCAGCGAAAGGCTTCAAAGTGCGGTACATGGTCAAAGGGCAGCAGAGACAAAGAGCTCGAACAGGTGCGTGGGCCTGTTCAGCAAGAAGCTGATTGCATGGGAATAAAAGAGAACCTCTTTCAGGAGGGCTTTAACAAGGGGGGTGAATTAAATATAGTTAACCAATGGGGAGCCCAAAGGCTGTGCTGTGCTTCAGGAAAAACAAATGGCAAAGAACAACACTAGCCGTGTCCCGTTCTCACACTACAAGGGTGGTTGGAGGGTTTTTTCAGGTGCCAGGCTGAGGGGCAAATTTGACACCCTCTTGAAGTAGATTTTCAAGGACAGACCTTTTGGACTCAAAAGCCCAAGGGAAACAAATTACCCAATGTCAGAAGGGACAGATCCTGCATTAAGAAGATAGTTGGACCAGACTTAGCAATGGCCGAAAAAGAGCAGAGGAATGAAGATCCTCAAGGGGTGCTTCATTTTCAAACAGCACCCATTTGAGCTATGTCCATTATGTGCCCCTCTGTGTCCTTTATGTGTGTGAGTAAAAAATTCCCCCCTTACTACTGCTCATGTTCAGTTCAAGTATCATCTACTTTCACCCCTCTCGCTCCTTGCTGTCAAAGGAAACGGCTGGGCTGAAGGATGGGAGTGTTTTGAGTAGGGGGCTGTTGTTCAGTGGCAGTATTTATGAGGGGGCTTCTCTCCCTCATGCAACTGTGCACTCCATTGCACCCGGCATGAAGAGTGGGAAAGAGGGCAAGCAGGAAACAAGAGGTGAGACAGCCAGCAATGGGGACGAGGAATGGCCCCCCACCTTCTCCTCTCATTTTGCTGAGGCACAGCAGGCCAGGACTGTTACATATCCTGGGTATTGCCCAGAAGTGCATGGACAACCTGACTGAAAGCATCACAGTTTGGCAGGTCTGACCTCTGCGCTTGTGGAATACAGGATGGCCAAAATAATGCGGAGACACTGCAGACCGGGGAGAGGCTAAGAAAGGGCTTATGTGTAAGATATCAGCCTTGGCCTCTGTGTTCTTTAATTCCAAGGCAACTACCAGGCTTTAGTTCAACCACTGGAACCACCAGGGCAAATTTGAAAACCTTCTCCCCATCTGAATATGCACTGACAGAAAGGAAAAAAAGCTCATCCCTCCGTTTTTCACTTTTTAACTGGGTTGTTTGAATAGAGACTGGCTGATTTCAACTATGCAGCGTGCAAAGGAGATGAAAATGAGGTGCCTGGTTGCTAGCCCCAAGTGCTGCTTTCCTATCCCATGGGATGCAGCGGTAGCCATTTTGGCATCGCTGCAGCCCTAGGCACTGGGAAGCTCAGGACTGGGCTGTCAGTCAGTATCTGGAGCATGATTAAAAGTGTACCCTTTGCTTATCCTGAAATGGCGTGTGCGCTGTAGGAAAGTAGCATGCTTCACTACATCTCTGAAGAAACGGGGAAGGAAGAGGGCAGAGGCGTGCATATGTGAGTGATCAGCAGAAACGTCTTCCCCTGGGAATTAACATAAATTGTGCAACTGCTTTTGTAGCCATAGGAAGCTGCCCTCATGGTAAGTCCCAGCACAGGTCTATCAGGCTGAGTACTGCCTACATGGTTCTCCAGGGTTTCATATTGGGATCTTTCCCACCACAAGCCAAAGATGCCAGAAACTGAACTTAGGACCTTTTGCATACAAAAGACTACTATGGAGCTATGGCCCGATGCAGAAAGATACTTCAGTCCTTCAGTTTACTATACAATAATATGATTTTTGCCTCCCAGGTAGTACCATCTCTGTTGTGTGCATTGGATACTGGTTTCAAGGAGCCAAGAAAGACAAAATGTTGGTGTTCAGTTTTCAAAGACATAATGTCTCTTTCCAGCCCTGTATCCTACGTGTGACAGAGAGAAAATTAATTGATTCTCCCTTGGAGTATCTGAATACCTTTCGAGGCGGTGTAATGTCATCTGTTAAAAGCACGCACGCACGCATTTCGAACCTCTGATTACTATGCATTCCAGGTGCCTGTGCATTTGCAGCACAAGTTTCAAGTTGAAATGGTAAGAGGAAAATTGCTCCCCGCACCCCCCCCCGGTCATGTGTCTAGATATATGCAAATAAAGGCTGATCTCCTGATTATGACACTTATCTCTACTAGAGGAGGAATAGGAGAGAGCTCATTTTCTGCTATGCCAGTCCCTGATAATGAGTGACCTCCATGCTCATAATGATCTATCACATCTTCCTATAAGGAGAATTATAAGAGACATCCAGGAACAATGTTCTGCACCCAAAGCTGCAATTCTATACATTTCCTCAGGGACTCCCAATCTGGCCTGTGAGGAGCCCCCAGTCTCCAATGACCCTCTGGCCCTCCAGAGACTTGCTGGAGCCTGTGCTGGTCTGACACAACTGCTTTCGGCAAGAGTTGTGGGACAAGGGGTCCCTCCACCATTTGCTGTTTCACGTCTGTGATGCAGCAGTGGCAGTGAAAGAAAGGCCGGCCTTACTTTGCACAAGGCCTTTTATAGACCTTGAGTTATTGCAAAACCTTCATTCATTCATATAAGTTCCACCTCTAATATATTCATTTATGTAAATGTATGTAAATGTATTCAAATTTGAAATGTAAATTAATTCTTTTTCCCCGGCCCCTGGCACAGTGTCAGAGAGATGATGTGGCCCTCCTGTCAAAAACTTTGGACACTCCTGCCCTGAAGGGTAACTGTGAATTCTGTTAGCTGGTGGTAACTTACAGCCCAATCCTAAGGGCATTCTACAAGAGCAGAACCAAAGTTCCACTGTTGTAAAAGGCCCAGAGAAGGTGTGAACATCATCCTGTCAAAGACCTGTTAATGGCTGCAAGGAAATTTTCTTGGAATTGCTGTCTGCATGATCTATAAGGACAGTTCACTTTCCATGCCAGTAGGAACACAGTATACATTGTCATTGACTTTAATGTTTGTTTGATTGGGATAAATCTGACCCCTCAAGAAGAAGAATAGAGGCAACTATCAATTCCAGCAAGCAAAAGAGGTGGAGACAAAGGGGAATTCTTTTAAAGTGCTTAATGTGTCAAAAGGTATGCAATTGGTCTTCACTTCCACTTTTTAATTTCCATAAGTGATTTTTTTCCTGCTGGTAATGGCTTCAACGACCCTGGAAATGTATACTTAAGCTGTAGAAAAATTCGCTGCAAAATAATTGCATGTCACTGAGGGAGGCCTTGGAGAGCTAGAGTTGTACTGTACAATGTCGACCTGCAGGAAACAAATGTGGTTTATGTCTACCTTTTATTCTCTTATGTTCCAGGAGCAAGGCAAAAAGGGCACATTTTTTCTCTTCTTCCTTTCCTTGCTCTAACCCGCTCCCCATCATTGCCTGATCCACCTAAGATCTTTGCATGGAAGAAGCCTTCCATGTGTATATTTCTTGCTAAGTCAAGAACAACAGGGCTAGTCCAGCTACATATCCAAAGAGACATTTCAAGTGTGGATTCTTTTGATCTACAGTGCATTGCTTTTCATAGAATGTCCCATTTGGAAAAAAAAATCCCCAGTGAACACCCCAATTTGCTGATCAGATTTGCAAGGCTGCATTTCACTTAAAAAAAATGGAAAAAAAAAAACTATCAAGGAATTTCATGGGCATTCCACATCATATCTAGTTTGGCCCATTGACTTAGGGCCAATAGAAAAAAGTGTGTCTTTCTCCTATTGGTGCTGGCTTTGGTTTGTACTTCCCTGTAGGCTCCTATATTAATTGTGATGCTGTGATATACTGTATGTCCAAGAAGAGGATGGTGACTGAGCAGAGGCTCAGGGCGCAATCCAAAATTGCTCGTGGGATGGCGCAAGTCCCTTGTGTTGGCCTGGAGGTGTTGCAAAAGTGCAATAAGGCACTTTTGCACCACCTGAAGGGTTGGAAGGCTGGCGCACAGACATGCAACAGCCTCAGGAGGTTGACCCCGGTGCCATCGTGTTGGCAGATAGATAAGTGCACCTTGACTAAGTCAGGCCAGTGCTGGAGTCTGGAGAGGGCAAGGGGAGGGCAGAATGGAGGAAAGTTGGGCAGGAGTAGGGTGGGTGGTGGGTGGGTCCATGGGTGGGATGGGCCTGGGAGGGGATGGAGCCAGGATCTGGCACAGGCTAGATCTTAACTCCACTCCCAGGCAACCCAGAACAGCGCTGGGCTGGTTGGATCTGCACCACCTCTTTAGGTTGCGCAAATTAAAGTAGCTGCATTGGGGCTGTTGCAGTATTACCCGGTGTAAGGGGAATCAGTTCCCCTTGCCCTGGGTTGAGCCACAGCCAGCCCCAATCCTGCACTGGATATGGGGCAGGCCACCTGGCCTGCCTGTTCCAGCATGGATTAGGATTGGGCTGTCAGATACTGATGTGAACTGGCCTGAAACGCAGGCTGGAACTATACATTACATGGCTATTGCCAATTGTAGCCGCTCCATGTCTTGTTCTCTCCTCTCCCCCTGGGTAATATCTAGCCCTGCAAAACAAATCAAATGGCACCACTGTGCTGTGAGTTTCCCCCACTCCACTTCACTGGGAGCCATTTGCAGGACAAGGAAACTGGCAGCCTGGTGACATCACATAATGAATTTATGGTATTAGATGTTGCCCAAGGGAGAAGGAAGGAGGAGACATCGAGCATTTAGGGACAGCTATGCTATTCCTAGAATGTCTTGCTGCAGTTTTGAAAAGTGTTCAGGTGCATAATACCAGGCAGCCCACAGACACCAATCAAAGAATGTTGTTGCACTTGCAAAACTATTATCCTTTAGTACCAGATACAATTTGCATCCATAGTATGACACAAACCTTCCATCATTCAAGGGACAGCCACATAGAACCTTCTTATACTCCCAGCTAAGCGCAAAAGCAGGCGGAAGAAGCTGTCACTGCAACGGGTTGGATAGAATGTTGCATATTTTATGTATCATTTGGGTAGACATGTGTCACCTGGGTTGACCTCAGAAGTCACAGGAAGTCACTTGACCTCTGGCACAGGAAGCTGATCAATTTGAGTTTTCACCAGGTGGACAGGTTGTCAGTCAGGCTATGATGAGGGAAGTCCAAAAGGTTCTTGGTGCCTAATGAAAAATCTGAGGGTGCTAGATCAGCTTCTCGAGGTTTAGTGAAGCAATGGACGTGGGCTTTGTGTTGAAGAATGTGTTGCTGACACAGAGACCGTGATGACAGCAAAACTCTAGCAGGCGTTGTCCATTTTCGTTCATCCTCCCAGTGCCAAACTGACCTAAGCAAGTGGGCCATGAACTGTTATCAGCACCAACTCTAGCATTGAAATCGCCGAGGATGAACAATGGCTCTTTTACAGGGATTTTCTTGACAGTGGTGGCCAGGTCATCATAGAATTTGTCTTTGGCTTCTGCTGGAGACGACAGAGTCGGTGCATAAGCACTGATGAGAGTGATAGGTCCTGCTGATGACTGGAGCTGCAGGGACAAAATTCTTTCACTTCCCACAGTAGGTGGGATGATGGATTTCAGCAGGGTATTTCTGACCGCAAAGCCAACGCCATGTTCCCTGGTTTCGTTTGGTGGTTTTCCCTGCCAGAAAAATGAGAAATTTCTCTCCTTGACAGATCCGGAATCTGGCAGCCTAGTCTCTTGAAGGGCGACGATGTCCATCTGCAGTTTGCTCAGCTCCATGTCGATGACAGCTGTTTTGCGTGCGTCGTCTATTTCTTGCAGGTCATCAGAGAAGCCAGGTGTCATTGTCCTAACGTTCCAGGTGCCCAGCTTTAGGGCAGTAGTTTTCTGTTTTCTGTTGCATGGTGCAGAGTTGTCGATCCGCTTGTCGGTTTTCACCCTAAACCCCACGCACCCCATGAGGTTAACGGACCGTGGCGAGGCAACACCTTACTGGCTGGGGACTGCCCAGCTTAAGGCGGGCGGTAGCTGCCCAATGAGATGCAATGATCTCTCCCACCGTCGGAAGCAGCCCCTGGCGTCATGCTCTACGCCAATCGAGCAAAGACTTATAACCGGTAAACTGCTGCTTCCCGTGTTGTGCCGACGCCGTATGGCGAAGTTGGAGTGTCCTCTCCAGTGCGCGAAGCCTGGGTAAAGAAGGTATGGAGGATAGGCTGTTACCCATGCAGCAAATCCCCCCTCTCCACGTCGCTGGAATGGTCCAATGGAAAGGCAGAAGCCAATACGGTTGGTTCCAGCGGCGTCGCAGGAGTTGCCAGAACGTGACTGTGTTCAGCCATGAACTGCCTAAGGGACTCCGGCTCCTGATTTTGCCTCGTGGTTGACTCCTGAAGCCTTTTCCAGAACTGGATGTAGCCACAAGGCAGTGGAGGTTTGAGGTCAGAGTTTCCTTCTCTTAGATGAGCTGCCTTCCTAGGCTGACGAGTCCCATCTACCCGGTGGCTGTTTAGTCCTGCTGAAGTCCTAAAATGCTGCAAAGAGATCATAGTCACTGAGCTGCATGAAATCCTCTGTCTCTGCTGGAGAGAAGGTGGAGTACCTCAAGACATGAGGGATGCAAACATCATCACGCTGTACAAGAACAAAGGTGACAGGGGTGACTGCAACAACTACCGCGGCATCTCTCTCCTTAGCGTTGTAGGAAAGCTGTTTGCCCGAGTTGTACTAAAGAGGCTCCAGGTACTTGCAGAGAGCGTCTATCCAGAATCGCAGTGTGGATTCCGAGCCAACAGGTCCACCACTGATATGGTATTCTCCCTTAGACAACTGCAGGAGAAATGCAGGGAACAACGACAGCCACTCTTTATAGCCTTCATAGATCTCACAAAGGCTTTCGACCTGGTCAGCAGAGACGGCCTCTTCAAGTTTCTCCCCAAGATTGGATGTCCACCCAGGCTCCTCAGCATCATCAGATCTTTCCACAAGGACATGAAGGGCACTGTTGTCTTCGATGGCTCCACATCAGACCCTTTTGACATCCGAAGCGGAGTGAAGCAGGGCTGTGTTCTTGCACCAACCTTGTTTGGGATTTTCTTCGCTGTCCTGCTGAAGCAGGCCTTTGGAACTGCAACAGAAGGCATCTATCTCCAGACCAGATCAGACGGAAAGCTCTTCAACCTCTCCAGACTGAGAGCAAAATCCAAAGTCCAGCTGAAATGTCTGCGTGACTTCCTCTTTGCCGACGATGCAGCTGTCACTACCCACTCTGCCAAAGATCTCCAGCAGCTCATGGATCGTTTTAGCAAGGCCTGCCAAGATTTTGGACACAATCAGCCTGAAGAAAACACAGGTCATGGTTCAGGATGTGGACTCACCTCCCTGCATTACAATCTCTGAGCATGAACTGGAGGTTGTCCATGACTTTGTGTACCTTGGCTCAACGATCTCCGACACACATTCTCTCGATACCGAGCTAAACAAGCGCATCGGTAAAGCAGCTACCACGTTTTCCAGACTCACAAAGAGAGTCTGGTCCAACAAGAAGCTGACGGAACATACCAAGATCCAGGTCTACAGAGCTTGCGTCCTGAGTACACTTCTGTACTGCAGCGAGTCATGGACTCTTCGCTCACAACAGGAGAGGAAACTGAGCGCTTTCCACATGCGCTGCCTCCGACGCATCCTCGGCATCACCTGGCAGGACAAAGTTCCAAACAACACAGTCCTGGAATGTGCTGGAATCCCTAGCATGTATTCACTGCTGAAACAGAGACGCCTGTGTTGGCTTGGTCATGTTGTGAGAATGGATGATGGCCGGATCCCAAAGGATCTCCTCTATGGAGAACTCGTGCAAGGAAAGCGCCCTACAGGTAGACCACAGCTGCGATACAAGGACATCTGCAAGAGGGATCTGAAGGCCTTAGGGATGGACCTCAACAAGTGGGAAACCCTGGCCTCTGAGCGGCCCGCTTGGAGGCAGGCTGTGCAGCATGGCCTTTCCCAGTTTGAAGAGACACTTTGCCAACAGTCTGAGGCTAAGAGGCAAAGAAGGAAGGCCCATAGCCAGGGAGACAGACCAGGGACAGACTGCACTTGCTCCCGGTGTGGAAGGGATTGTCACTCCCGGATTGGCCTTTTCAGCCACACTAGACGCTGTGCCAGAACCACCTTTCAGAGCGCGATACCATAGTCTTTCGAGACTGAAGGTTGCCAATACTGGACGTGGTCAGCGATGAGAATAGGAGACCACGGGAAGAGTTGTAAAAGAAGTGGGTATGCATATTATCATTTGTTAAAGTGGATTAGCTTATTATGGACTGGAAGCAAGCTGGACTCTTGGTCAGTGACATAGCTAGAGGAGGTGCAAGGCACTAAGTTTTGCAGTGAGCCTCACCACAGGGTATAAGGGACCCCTCTCCCTCCCCTTTGGAACCATCCCAGGTGGGTGTACGCCTCCATTTTGCTCCCCCTGCCTGGAATGGCTCCAAAGGGGAGATGAAGGGGCCCCTTGCATGCTGCAGTGAGGCTCCCTGCAAAACCTAAGTGCTTTGCACACTTCTAGCTACACCACTGCTCATGGTGAACCATTCAAGTGAGCAAATTACAATACGCTGATGCGAACTACTGCTTAATTGCAGTCTACCTCTGATTATGTTAGAGTGGCTCTGTGTTGCCCGGTTTCTGAGAAAGAAGGTGTTACTTAGCAGTGCTGAGGACTTTATGTCCTTAAATCCCCTCTCCCTCCAGATCTGTACCACAAGATTTTCCGTATGAAAATTTGCTTTTTGACTGATCCGCCCTCTCCCAGGCTGCCACATCCTCAGTGTTGTAGTGCTTAGCTGTGAAATTACATCACGCAATATGGTTGTTTCTAAATGCCAATTGTCACCTTCAGCAAATAGTTCTGTTTGTGAGGAATAAATACTGCTTTTTGTCAATAATGTCCCATTGTTGTTAGCACCAAGGAGATCATATTTTTTACCTTGAATCAACAGGAATATTTTTTTTGGGGGGGGGGGACTAGCCCATAAAATAACTCCCTCCCTCCCAATGTTCATTATACGGTATTCCTGATTTTTATCCCCAAGATATCTTAGATAATTACAACTACCATTCAGATAATCTGAAATCATTTATGATGTTCTGTGTTTTTTTCTTTCTCCTATAACCCAGTAGAATTTTTAAAAAGATTGAAAATCCTAATGTGAATTCAGGTTACATTTGTAACAGTCAGACCAGCTACACTTAAATTAAACTGCCTGGATCTGTTTTCTTTTATTAAATTCCAGTAGTGAAGTAGTGCTAGTGAAAAAGAATGGGCTAAAGTAATGCTTACTTACTGCAGATCTCAGGATAAGGGAGCATTTGTTCTTTTCCACCAGGTTAAACCTGTTTTGACCTGGTGGGTCAACTCAGACCAGTGCCAGTGATATTGCTGGCACAGATTCACGTTGACCTGGGAAGGTGGATCAGGTCCAGGAAGGGGGTAAGGATTTGGTGGGCACCACTGTCAACTGAACCCAACCCCTTTGCAGATCTGATCTGATCCTCCTCCTTCCCCTTCTTCTGCCCCATCTCCTTCCCATTCTGCTCCCTCCTGGCCCCTGTGCAGTTTTACTGTTGGTGGTGGGTGTCTGTCAGCATTGGCCGCTCACTGCTTATGGCAGCAGCCAACTCATGTGCTCTGGTGCATCACCTTTGCGATTGCCAGAAAGTGTGTTATGCCACTAGAATGCTTGTTCCAGTAGCATAATGCGCTGTTAGGACTGAGCTGCCTATTTAGAGCTGAGGAACTCAGACGATCCATTTCCTTTGTGTTATGACTGAGCCACAGCCATTCATCATGACGGAAGAACTAGTGACAAATGACTGGGAGTATAGCAGCCCAGAGAATGGTCTAAAGACACATGATAGTGTTGATGCGGCGTCCTGTCTTTTTAAGAGGTCAATTCAGAAGTCCTCAGGATGAGAAGGACCTTAAATAAGCTGTGCTTGCTATATTTTTATTTTTCAAAACCAATCAAAGTTGTATGCCCTGGGTGTTTCCAGTAAGTTGTTAAAAAAAAGTAGTTCAATTACACAGGCCAACACACATTTTGCTTCCTTAAACGTTACACCAATTCCTGGGTATATTTGGAGTGCTGATTCCAAAAATGGCATCCGTTTTCCCCATCACGTCTAGTTTTGGAGATATAGTATAGCAGCTATAGCCTCTTTAGTGAATGGTTCAAGCAGCTTCCTCATGAGAAAGCCTACAAATGGTTTATTACATTGTCAGGGTAGAAGTCACCGTGCCATGAGTCCTCCATGGCTATTCCACCTGGTTATTTTAATAATTATGTAAATGAGGAATTTCCTTCCATCTCCATCCTATTTTCACCCTTCTGCAAAATACTTATTAGATTTCATGCCATTGTTTTAAATTGTAAGCACCTTTAGTGGACTGGCAGAAAAGTGTTCTATAAATGTAGCAACTTAAATAAATAAACCATCGTGCTAGTCTGCAATCACTCACAGACTGGTCAGATGGCCTTTGGTGTGTTGAGGTTAGGGCAATGCAGTGGTGCACAGAGTTTAAATTCAAGTTTCCAGGATTTACATTGGTGGGAAAAGTCCACCTGCCTTTTGCAAGCCCCAGAGCTCCCTGGGAGGCAGGAAGTGCTCCCTGGGGAGTGTTGACTGGTGGGAAGGTGGCTGGGGAGCCAGAGGGGCTTATTTAAGTATACATATATTGGTCGAGCTGGTAGTAGTTGACAAGGAACAACAGGGTTTGAAGCTGACTTAAGAGCATAAGAAGAGCCCCACTGGATCAGGCCAATGTCCCATCTAGTTCAGCTTCCTGTATCTCACAGCGGCCCACCAAATGCCTCAGAGAGCATACAACAAGAGATCTGTTGTTGCCACTCCCTTGCATCTGGTATTCAGAGAGCCTACTATACTTCTAGAACCAGAAAGTTATATTTACCCATCAGGGCTTGGAACTGGTGATGGAATTTCCCTCCTAAATTTGCCCAATCCCATTTTAAAGTCATGTAGGCCAGGTGCCATCACCACATCATGTGGCAAGAATTTCCACAGATTAATGACACGCTGGGTAAAGAAATATTCTTTTTGCAATAACCAAGGAGCATGCATGAGCTTCTGAAGTTGCAGCTGAAGCAACCAGCTGAACTGAAGTTGCAGCTCAGCTGGTATCCAAATTTCACTCTCCTAATGGGCAGAAAACTATTTCCTTGGATAGCAGAACACAGCATGTTAAGATCTGGGCATGTTTTGAAAAGGTTTGTTAGAATGTGCCTCTCCTCCAGCAATCTGCTTTAATCCAATAATCCTTACCTCTTGAGTGGAAGCCCAGAGGATGAAATGTGTGTGTTGTCTTCCTTTTGTTTATTTCTTAAGAGCCCCAAGTAAGAATTAGAGCTGTTTTTTAATGACTCTTAGGAAAACACACTGTTTTTCTGAGACTGCAGTTTCTCTTCTTTCTTCATGACCTCATTTTTCATTTCAGGATCAATCAAAGGAAGTGAAGGTTGGAACTGTGAGACAGTGCAACTCTACCCCTGTCCTCATGCTCTGCTTCCCTGACACTCCCCCCCCCCCCAGGCAAATTGGCTCACTGAACCAATATGTTGCTGGCCCAAATAATGATTCTGGCTCCTTTTCAACCCTCTTCTCAAGACTAGATTTTCCCGGGCTTTGTGTGAATTGTGCATCTCTGTGGTTGTACAGCAGTGGTTCTCAAACTTTTTAGCTCCAGGACCCACTTTTTAGAATGACAATCAGGACCTACTGGAAGTGATGTCATTACCCTGGAAGTGATGTCATGGCCAGAAGTGACATCATCAGACAGGAAATTTTTTGACAATCTTAGGCTGCAGTCCTATCCACACTTATCCAGGAGGACTCTCCATTGACTATCATTGTTCAAAGTATATAAATACAGCTACATACCATGATAGCATCAAGTCAAATATATTAAAAATAAAATGAAATGGAAAATAAATATACCTGAAATTGGCTTGCGACCCACCTAGTGGGTCCCGATCCACAGTTTGAGAAACACTGAGCACTGTATATGCATTCTTGAACACCTGTGTCCATAATCACGTGGGGCCCGTCTTCCTCCAGTTTCTCTAAAGCTGGACAAATGAACCTTATTCTAGGGCAGGGCTTTTCAGATTGGGGCATCGCGATGCCCCGGCCTGTGGGCCGTGGCCTGTTTCCCCTTAAGGGGTGAGGGCAGCCAGGAGGCAGGGAAGAGGCAGCAGGATTGCACTGCTCAGGGGGGCTGCAGGAGCGATCGTGCTCCACTTCCCTGGGAGTTTGAAAACCGCAGTTCTAGGGGAATGAAAATTACTGACTGGTATTCCACAAATCAGGATAAAACCATTCCTAAAACTGGACCACTTCAGCGTGCAGGTGGCACATCCCATGACTGACTGCTCTCCAAATTTAAAAATAAAGCTCTGCAAATAATTATAAAATGCCAGAGAAAAGGGTCTAGCATCTCATATAATCATAGAATACTAGATTTGAAGGCATCTCAGAGGTCATCTAGTCCAACCTGCTCAGTATGTTTCCATGACACATCTATTTTGTTTGTAGGCACAGGCATGTGATCACCTTCCCACAGAGGGTGAAGCAGCATAGTTTGTGTCCAGCAGGCTTTAGAAACACCCATCTTCAGGCAGCACATCTCAACAGCATTGCATGCATTTAAAAATACTGGAAAGTCACTTTACCCTGCACATGCTTGATCTAATCTGATCTTGGAAGCTAAGCAGGGTCAGGCCTGGTTAGTACTTGGATGGGAGACCGCCTGGGAATACCGGGTGCTGTAGGCTTATACCATAGTCTTTCGAGACTGAAGGTTGCCAACCAAAAATACTGGATGCCCAGAGGTCTCACACGCATTCTTTCTATGTTCCTGAGGAGCAACATATGTGTTCATGTGACTAAGCCCTGATCATTTTTTTAAAATGAAAATAACCGTGAAGAGCTGCAAATCTGAGCAAGAGGCTGTGGGATGATGTGTTTAACGCTTTTGCCACCAAATTCTTTTTTCCACTCACAATTGTCCCTCCAGAGCTCACATTGGGTTCTACACGCATAACTAGACTTGCAAATGACCCCCCCGAACTCCTCCACTTCCCATAGCTGCTTTACGATATAAAAACCTATTTAGATTTCATCATTATTTGCATGTTGTGCTGTTTCTTTCAAGTCTCAATGCAATGGAGCAAATCATGTGTCCCCCATGGGGAGATGTGCTTCTCCTAATGCAGGACATCTTGTGTATCCCCCCCTCCCCCTTGGAGATGCCTGAGTTCCTTTTTGCATAAGACCTCCTGAAACCTCGTGCAGTGAATATGGCTCTATTTATCAGGACAGACAGTACATTCGGAACCCATGTGACTGTTCACGGAGTGATTCATTCAGTGCAATGATGCTTCTTTGGAAGGCAAACTAGGTTTGGATTGCCAAGAACTCTCAAGTTGGCCTTGGCTCCAGGCCTGTTGAAATATAATGCAGATGATCCATAGCAAAATAATACGAGGTCTTTAGCGCAATAAGAGCAATTATCCTGGACCCAGAGCTCTGCAACTAGTTTAGAGTTTATGCCAACAAAGGTTGCAATCAATCAACTAGTTTAGATGCAGTTTAGAGCTTCTCTTGAATCTGAAGTTCTTGGAGGTCTTTGGAATCCAAATCTAAATCCATATCCCACTTCAAGCTTTTATTTCATTGGTGGACTGAATAAAAAGCCTAAAACTCTGAGCCCTTCAAACATTTTACCCCACACTTGCTTTCAAATGTTCAGTGTGGTATATTTCTGTGATTTTGATTTTTTTTTTTTTTATTAAAGAGTGGCCATGGTTGCTTATTTTTAAGTCATTCAGCATAACTTGATTGCAGCCAGGGATGAGGTTTAAACTATAGAACAGGCTTGGAGTCCAATCCTATTGTCCCCCAGCCCCCTCCCCCACCAATGCAGCAGTGCCAAAATGGCTACCACTGGATCCTGCAGTGGGGGCAGTCCAGGAGGTCTGCTGTAGGTAAGGGAACAATCATTCCCTTACTTGGGGATAAGCGCCTGTGGGTTTTTTTTGGGGGGGGGGGGGTTTCTACTCAGGTCTGCATGGATGGACCCTTGCCATGGCATTGGGTATGGAAAGGGGATTAGGATCTGGTGGCTACCACTTGATCCGCCCAACCTCTGCCCCTTCACTGCCCCCTTCCACCATCAGTCAAGAGGCCTGGCCTTTTTCTGTTGTTGTGGCCAATTGCAGTGGTGTTATTAGGGTTTGCGTCACCCAGTGTGGGAAGACAGTGTCACCCCCATGATGAATCTCTTCCCATGCAGGGCATGGTGATGCACTATTGCCCTGCCCCACTGGCTTTTTGGCTACAACTTTTGATAGAATAGAGATACTTCAATGTGGTTTATTTCATTGCATTCTGCATGAAATGATGGCATTATTCGAAAACACCAAGATTTAAAAATTTTTGGCCAGTAGTGGGGTTATCCCCCATGTGCATCACCGGGTGCAGCCCACACCCCCTGCACCCCTCTAGCAATGCCACTGCCCAGTTGTCCAATGAATCCTAAGTTGATTCAACCAGGAGCTTGTCTGATTTCCTGCTGTGATCCTACTCCCTGGGGGTAGAGGTAGAGCTTCCACTCCAAGCCCCCTGGCAGGAGGATGGAAAATGACAGGCAATAAAGCGCAAGAAAGGAAATGAGTTAAAGGCAGATAGGAGGCCCAAAGGAGTGAAAGGCTTCCTCAGAAGAGGTCAGGATGAGGCACATGGTTCTCTCCCATACTTTGGATCTTGACAACAAAGAGGAATCTATTTTCCACGCAGGAGTCCGGATAGTGGGTCTCACAAAGTGCACAAACAGCCCTGCCCTTGTTTCCTTCTGTCAGCTGTATGACCTGAGGCCACACCAGCACACCAGCACAGTTATCTCCACATGGCATGGAAGTTCCTAAAAGTGGGCTGCACTACTAGTTACTCTTAACCCTACGTAGATCAGAGAAGCACCCATTTGCTGTGGGTTTCCTCTTTTTTTAAAAAAACAAAAACCCTCTGTTCTTTTTCCAGCTCACCAAGCAATTGCGTGCTGCAATGTGGCAGAGCAGCTGCCCCCAGAGATTCACTGCGCATTGCTCCAAAGGGCCAGTTCAGTTCAGTCATGCATACCCCTGAACCGCTCCTGCAGCAATTTCAGCATGGGGTGAAGGGAGGACAAGTGGATACCCAGATGATTTACCTTGCTTTGCAGCTGAGGTGGATGTGTGAGCCTCATTTGCTTCCCCCACGTGCACTGTGTCCTTTCTTAAGCTGTGATCTATGTCAGAAGGTTGCGCCTTTCCTCCAGGCTGATCTTCCCCAACTAGTTTTTGGTTTGACCTACAACAGGCAAAGCTTGTTACTTACCGACAACTTCTGCTCCTACTGACTGGAGCATTTGTTTTCTGCTTAAATGTTTTGACTCTGTTGCATGTCACCAAATGCTCAGGGTTTGTCTTTTTGTTAAATTGAAAAGGCAACTCACACACGCTTTACAATAAAGCATACAATGAATAAATGCAACAAAATCAAACAGACACATTGTCTCATTCCATGTGCTAATGTTAGGAAAGCAGGAGAATAAGCGAGACACCTAAGTGACTCTTATTGTCACTGTATGTGTATCCACACATGTGTGAGTCCTGTGTGTTTATATTTCCTTGGCCAGGAGAGGTACTGTGTGAATGCCCCTAAAGAGACAGAGTTTGCATTGCCTTATTTGCACCCCTTGCTCTCTATTATTCCCTTCCTTTGTGCTTCATATAGGCAGAGTCCCTGCAGAAGCCTCCCTAATAAGGGGCATATTGGGATTAGCAGCACTGTGAAAGAGGTGACAGATGGGCTTGGGCCCATAGAGGCTCAGGTCATATGCCAACACTCATCCTAAAATGGGAGCATTAGATTTCCAGCCAGGGACCAAGGAGCATTAAGGGGCTTTCTGGCAGGGGAACAGACTTGCAGCACTGGGGGAAATTGCTGGCACTGCATTTTGGAATTAGGAGCTTAGGGTTGACTGTCCTCCTTCCAGTCACCTTTGGGAGTCCAGTGATGAATAAGAATAAAGCAACTCTTTAAAAAAAAATATGGGACTATAGTTTTCATTCAAAATGCGTCTTCAGATACTCAGAGAGCTAATAGGATTGGCAGAATCATCAATAATGCAAGCAAAAGGGAAAGGAAAGTGGACGAAGCAGATCCACTAGGAACACACTGGTGATGTCAGGGCCACCCAGGGACAGAGAGAGACGAACTCCAGATGGCGGAAAATCCCAATGAAGACAAAGAAGCGGGGAATCCGTGAAAAGCAACTTGAGCTGATTATGCTGGAAAAGATACATGAATATGCTGACTGTATGTGAGCAAGAGCACTGTGCGCGTTCTGGAGCATCTCCAGATAAATGCTGAAATTAGTTCTGTGATTCGAGTTCAGTGCCCTGAGAATCTTTGAAGAAGCCTGTTTGTAGGACTTAAGGCTACAACTGAGACTTGAAATGGTGGGGCAGGACCCACTCCAAGTTTCAGGGGCAAACGGCCTTGTTTTGCCACTACCAGAATACCTGCCACCACTTCCAGCGTCCGGACTCAGTTCTGTGACTTCATGGGTCCGAGTCTCAGTTTTATTTATTTATTTTTCACATTTTTCTACTGCACTTCCTCCAAAGAGCTCAGGGCGGTGTGAACAGCTGCTCCCCTTCTGTTGTCCTCACAACAACCCTGTGAGGTAGGTGAGGCTGAGAGAAAGTGACTGACCCAAGGTGAGCCAGGAAGCTTCGTGGCTGAGGAGGGATTCAAACCTGGATTTTCCAGGTCTAAGTCCACCTCCCAAACCACTACACCATCCTGGCTCTCCTACACATCACTACATCATCATCCTGGCTCAGTTGTGATCCAAATATCTGTCCAAGCATCCAAAAGTCAGGGAGCAATTCTTCTAGATGAATTTGAACACCTTCCAACGGCTAGTATGCAGGGGCCAAGATTACACTGCTGTTGAAGTAATTGCTGGGTCTTGTACAACTTTATTCTGATACTATACATTTTAGATGCTTGTTTTGACTTTTTAAAAACATTTTGTAGCCCGTTCAGTACCTTCAGGATAAGGTGAGAGACAATATCTACATTTAAATGAATACTTAACCATCCAAGAATGTGGGTTTCTGTTCCATTAATGCTTCCAAATCTGTCTCCCCCCTTCCCCTTTTCTCTAGTACTGGATAAATGAATATACGTCCACGCTGGGTATTGGAGTCTTCCATTCTGGCATTGAGATCTATGGCAGAGGTATGATGCTTTCTGTAAATTTTGGCTGGAAATGGGTGGGATCTTCCAAACTGTCCAGAAAAGGGAGACTTGTTGTGTTTCTTTTTGACATGGCATGGAAGTTTGCCTTTCCAATGAGTGGTATCTTCCCAGTTGCTTATGTGTTTGTCTCCTGCCTGGCACATTGCAGTTGCCATCCTTTAAGAAAAAAATCATAGGAGTGTAGTGTAGGGCTGGAGGTAATGATGCGATCCCACACTTTGCATTAAGGCAGGATTTTTAATAGGGAAATGTCTGTGGAGATAATGGCATGCATTAAAGTTGGAACCGGATGCCTTCCAAGACTGGATGCTGCTGAAGAAATTGAAGCAAGACCTTCAAAGCACAACTTCTGTGAGGCACTCTGCATGGACAGCAGTAAAGATAATTTTATCTGAAGAAATCGCCCAGCTTAGTTGCTGAAGACAATTAGTCTTCAGTGGTTCTTGAGTTGTCTCTGGGAGTCAGCTTGAATGGTTTACCCTAGAACAGTGGTTCCCAAACCTTTTAGCACAAGGACCCATTTTTAAAACAACACTCTATCGGAACACACCAAGGTTTACCAGACTTAAAAAAAAAAGAGGTCTAGAAATATTTATTTATAAATAATAACCAGAAAAAGACCCTCAAACTTTCTCTCTCTCTCTCTCTCTCTCTACTTACACATGCTTGCAAACTTCAGGAACTCAGTTCCTTGCCAGGGCAGTTAGCAGCTATCTTGCAAACTGCAGCAGCTGACTCTTTGCAGGGTAATTAAGCAGCTACCATATCTGATTTTTGAATAACCTCAGGGCTTGAGGCAATTAGTTATCTGATCTTTCCATCACACTTCGGTGACCCACCAAAAATCAGGTCGCGACCCACCAGTGGGTCCAGACCCACACCACTGCCGTAGAACGACACCCTCCATTTCCTAACAGCCAGTTTCAGGTTCAAAAGTTCTGAATGGCACTGAGGAAGCCAGCTTGGCTCAGAGCCCAATCCTATCTCCCAACATGTGATGCTATGCAGCTGAAGCACACGCAGCATGCTATGGTGAGGGGAGTGTGTGACCAGACTGCCTAGGAGAAGTCAGTAAAAATATATTTAATTACCTCTCCATAGAGCTCCTTGGTCTATGCTGGCTATTTTGCTGGCGCAAGTCTGAGGAGAGGCAAGAGACACACACCCATGCGCCAGGAAAATAGGGAGAGGATCCTGGTGTGGCTGCTGCTGCCAGGGTCCATGCTCTCCTGCACCCAAACCACTCCTTGCTCTCCCCCACTCCCTGCCCCGAACCACCCATAACCCGCCCTCCCTGGCATCTTACCTGCTCCAACACAGGCCAGATCTGTCTCTGACTCCAACATTTAAGACAGCAGCACAACATTTACAGTGTCTCTGTGGCACTTTTGTGGTGGGTCATGAGATCTGTCGTCATAATGCCCAGTAGGACTAGGCTGTGAATCTAATGGCTGTTGTAAGAACGTTAGATGCTAACCAGACTTAAAAGTCCTAAACAAGCTGGAGGCTCTCTGCTTCATAGAACTATCATGGATGCAAAATCTACCTGATGTTATATTGGCTGTATAAACTACCTAGCCTTCCTGCCTTTTGATACAAAACAATCTGGTATCTGGACAGGGCCAAGTGGCAGAACTCTTTGAATCTAAGGGAGCAGAGCAGGTTGAGGAGCAGAGGCAGGAGACAGAGGCTAGTGTTTTCTGCTTGGTCCAAAGACAGAGTCCAGCACAAAAGCTGCCCTTCCACCTAAGATGTACTGCCAAAAAACACTGAAACATCTCTTGCGTTTCTGGCAATGGGACTGAAAGCAGAACGTTTAGCCAGGCTGTTTTTCTGGTCAGTTGACAACCCCATTATTTACTGGTTTAGACTGTGCTTTTGCCAGTTTGCATTTGGTGAAATTCAAGATTATGATCTTCAAAGCTCAAAAAGTCAGAAACCACTAACCAGGGTACCTGAATGACTGCTTTCTTCCACACGACTCTACCTGTTTGCAGGGGTCTTCTGGGAAGGCTCTTTTGTATGTCCCACTATTTTGAGAGGTGTGGCTTGTGAGGTCATGCAAGAAGGCCTTCTCAGTGATGGCCCCCTCTCTATGAAATTCCTTCCCACTTTTTTTGGAGATGGCTAAAGTCATGCCTGTGCAGGCAAGCTCCTCCAATTCTGTTGATTGTACTATACAGTGTTTTAATTTCGCTCTTGGCTTTTGATGTATGCTCAGTGTGCTCTGATGAGTATTTGTTTTTGTATTATTTTTTATTATATTCTTATTGTATTCTTAATTTCTGTTGTGAACCATCTTAAATCTTGTAGAGATGTGGGAAATCTTTTAAAATAAATAAAAAATGTAGTAGACACAAGTAGACATAAGTTAAATGGTACGAACTGTAAGTGATTCTGTGTTATATTTCCAAGATAATTTGGCAGTTCTGTCAAAACTCAAGAGCTCAAGAGATAAACTATTAAAAATTGTTTTGTCAACTAAAACTTTTTCCCCAGTGGAACACAGGAAGCAATGGTGTAGCTAGAGGGGGTGCAAAGCACTAAGTTTTGCAAGGAGCCTCACCATGGTGTGCAAGCAGCCTCTCTCCCATGCATCTGTTTTGCTCTCACCACCCGGAATGGCTCAGAAAGGGAGGGAGAGGGGCTGCTTGCTTGCTGAGGCTCCCTGCAAGACTTAGTGCTTTGCAACCCCTCTAGCTATGTCACTGACAGGAAGCTGCCTAATTCTGAGTCTGGCTCTTGACCCATCTAGCCATTGCCCCACTGAATGGTAGCAGCTCTCCACGGATTTTTCTCTGCCTTACTTGGAGATGCCAGGAATTGGACCTGGGACCCTGCAGTCTAGCACTGAGTTATGGCCCCTCCACGAGGGAAACTCTTCTCGTGAAAGAAGACTCTTCTGTGAAGTGAAAATCCCTCATCAGGAACTTTTCATCTAACTTAGTTAAATATGTATTAGCCAAATCCTTGGGGTTGCTGAGAAATGCTAAGAGGATTCCATTTCCTCATTGTTGGAAGATAGCCTACAGCATACGCACAAAAATAATTTATGACTGGGCAAATCATGGCCCACATCTGAGCTGTGTTGCATCAGAAAGTGGGCTATACTGGTAGTTCCCTGCACTATGTCAAAAAAAGTTCTTTTGAGAGATGGAATAGCAAGTAGGGAACGGCGCTTAACATTCCATGGGGGAGCAATGGTGGGAAGAGAAGAGGACAGGCAGGCAGACAGGCAGGCAGACAGAATAAAGTTTAAGTGGGGTCCCATATTGCCGGATAAGAAGAGTTTGAATGTGTGAAGAGCTTTTAGAACAGGGCTCTCTAGACTCCGGCCCATGGGCCAGATCCAGTGCCCTGCCAAATCCCTCCCCCTCATGAATGGCACTTACCATTCCACAGCTGAGCCTCTTGTTCGCACCACAGAGCACCCTTGATCTTCATGCTTGCTTTTGTCACAGCTAGCTTTGCTCCCAGATTTCCGGGCCTGCGTGCCTGGCAGGTGCAAAGGTCAGGGGTGATCTGTGATGTGAATGAGAGGCCCCCGGGCGGAATGGTAAGTACTGTCTGCACCAGGGACTGGTTTACTGGCGCACAGGAGTCTCCACTTTGGAGAACGCTGTTTTAGAAGAAAGTTCAGTCCTGCTGGCTCTCTAACAGGAACACAACCCCATAATTGCTTTTGTCATTGGTTTATGTCAGCCATTCAAGGATGGTGACCAGTCCATACAAGCCATAAACAGCAGATCACAAGGTGATGGTTTGCAAT
Organism: Tiliqua scincoides; assembly: GCF_035046505.1. Classification (NCBI taxonomy): domain Eukaryota; kingdom Metazoa; phylum Chordata; class Lepidosauria; order Squamata; family Scincidae; genus Tiliqua; species Tiliqua scincoides. Next base: position 19,325,279 of record NC_089821.1, read on the forward strand.
GACTCTTCCTAGACATCCCCCACTATGAGATCTGTCATCTGTAGACAGGCAGACTGTCTAGGAAGAGTTTTATCACATAGTCTGCTGTTGAAGTAGACTAAGAAGGCTCATGCTAGTCTAGAGCAGAAACCATGAACATATTTGACTGGCACATGGTGCATGATCTTTGCAGTTCAAAAGTGAGCACTTCTGGGAAATAATATCATTATCTCTTTACCAGCTCTGTAATAGCCTTGTTATTTATGGGGTCAATTTCAGGTGTCAGACTAAACGTAAAAATATAGTCATTCATCTGAAGCCAAACATCCCTTGCTGATGGCTCCATGTAGACGACCTGCAAGGCAAGCTGTTGCTTCTTTTTAGGCCTAGACCTGACCTCAGTTTCAAATGCCTCTGTTAAGTAGGAACTCTCAGCTATAAACAGCTGGGTTACTGCATTTCAGTATTGCAGAAATGAGGAGGACTCTAACCAACGTCCTCCTCTGGTGCAGGATGCACATTAACATGAAATATTCCTGCTAGGTGGTCCAAAGCACACAGGGCCTGTCCAGCATTTCTCTCTGACCTGCACTGGCAGAGACCACATAAGCTGGTGAACTTTCCTTGTACCAATGCCCTTTGCTGGAGAAAGTTGGCGTTGAATGAGGTCTAAATGAAATCACTTCCGAGAAGGCATTCAGCTCCAGTGTAATGTTCAGAACTGTAGACAGCTGCTGTGGCCTTTTCTCCAATGTGGCCTTCATGTTATCACTTACGTTCTCTTTTTTTCCTTGCCAGAGTTTGCCTATGGAGGGCATCCCTACCCTTTCAGTGGGATTTTTGAGATCACACCGGGCAGTGCTGTAGAACTTGGCGAGACCTTTAAGTTCAAGTAAGGGCTCTTCCTTCTCTTCCCCCACATTTGTTACCCTATAGCCCTTCAAGTACTGTCAATGGGACAATCCATTTTTGACTTCATCCTCTCATTCTCTTCTCCCTTCTTGCCTATGTTCCGAATATTTTCAGACTCCTCCTCTTGTTGTACGTCTCTTATTTTTAAGAGCATCATTTAAGACAACCTGAGACTTAGGGCCTGATTCAGACAGCCAACGCAGGTGTCGAGTGTTGCAAATCTGTTGCAAAGCACATCAGCAATACTCAGCACCAGGTCAGAGCTGGTGCCAGCTCAGCACGATGCCGTGCTGAGCCATTGAAGGCTGGAGGCCCATGCCATGTCACCTGGAGATTGTCCCTTGCTCCAGGTGGCAGAGAGGTGAGCAGGGCATGGGAGGCGTTTCTGGGCAGGGAAAGGGGTGGAGCAGGAGGGGGCAGGATTGGCAGAGGATCCAGAACCCTGTGTTGGCCTCCTGGCCCGACACAGGTCTGCTTTACTATGCGTCAGCTAAATAACCGGCACAGACGTGAGTAGCCCCATTGTGGAGCCTCGTCCCTTACTCAGAGGGAGGGGACGAATGTCTCCTTCCCCTGAGGAGCTGCCAGTGGTTGCCAGGTGGCCATTGGACGCAGCAACAGCCATTTTGGCACCGCTGTTCCTCTGGGTGCCTGGCAGCTCAGGATTGGGCTGTTAAGGCCCTCCAGAAGACAGTCCAGAACCTGTTTTATGATGGTTAGAATGACTAGAACCCAGGTTCATATTCCCAGTCAAGTAAATTTGCATAGGTCTAAAGTCTTAGGGCACAATCCTAACCAACTTTCCAGCACTGACATAGCTGTGCCAATGTGGCGTGCACTGCATCCTGCAGTGGGGAGGCAGTCAAGGGGGCCTCTTCAAGGTAAGGGCATGATTGTTACCTTACCTTGGGGCTGCATTGCGGCTAGGCCAGTGCTGGAAAGTTGGTTAGGTTTGCGCCCTTAGTGCAACATCAGCCACAAACTGTCTATCTCTTGGGAAAGACAACAGCCTCGATATCAACAGGTGCCCTGGACAAATGTTTCAGTTTGCTTCCTGGTGAGCCTGATGTTTCTTTTTGGCTGAGGCCCTTTTGAAAAACATTTCAATGGCAGCACCTGAGTGCTCCTGCTGATAACATCATTGTAGGACAAGCGACTGAGCTCCATGTCCCGCTTCCCATCAGCTGCACCCCCGGCTTGTATGATTCCTCAGTTCCTGGTAACTGTTTGGTTGTGTTTCAATGATGGCCCTTGAATGTATATATGAGTGGAGTTTGGAAAGGAGAAGCTGCTTCCGTTCAGTCATCCTTGTTTCAGGCATCTGTAAAGCCAAGGCTCTTGTCATAATCAGCAGCAAGAGATAGGCTGAATAAGCTCTGTGGTGCCTGAAAGATTCACAGATGTCCTGTGGTCTGAGTTTGATAAGCTAGATGCATCATCTAATAAATGAATTAAGGTGTTACTATGTTTCCGACAACAGTTAAAGGTGGCTGCCATGTTGTTGCCAGTCACAGCAAAGAGTTCACGAATGCAGAGAAACTATAAACTGTAAATAAGCACAGGTGCTCTTTCCAGCTCTGGTAGCTTCATGTAAGTGGACACTTTGTTAGCCAGTAAGGACCTATAGGTAGGGTCAATAGGATCTAGAGTTAGGACAAAGGCTGACAAAGCTTCTTCTCACATAAAGCTATCAGAGTTCAGGAGCTCACCTCTGTGGTTTATTGACAGTTCACAGTCCCTCTCCATTCTTGGTCTCTCTGCTGTTATTGGCAATTACACCTCTGTGGTTTATTTGCAGTTGTTTTCACCTTAATGGGCATAGTGTCCTCAACGAAACTTGGGCACTGTAGTTTGTTGAGATGCTGAGAATTCCTCCTTCCTCTCACAGAACTACTGTCTTTAGGATTCCATGGATGGAAGCCCATAGGATTCCTAGGATGGTTACAACCACTTTACGTCTCTATGTGCTTTGGCTGTGGTCTGACTTTTTACTCGGATGACACCCCATGTGAAGAATGTCTCTCACTTGTGTCACCTCAGCCTTTTCCATGATACCTTACTGTATGTTTCTGTTTCTTGAATGTCTCTTTTGTGAACCAGAGAATCCATTGCCTTGGGCACCACAGACTTCACAGAAGAGGATGTCGATAAAATCATGGAGGAACTGGGCAAGGAGTACAAAGGCAATGCCTATCATCTCATGCATAAGAATTGTAATCACTTCTCAGCTGCTCTGGCAGAGGTTGGCTCTCCTTCTGTTGTTTTTTCCCCTCTGTGTAATACTTTTAGGATCTACAACAGTAGTTGTGCAACAGTTTGGACTAACACACGTCCAGCCATGAACAAACTTCTTATCAAAGCATCATTTCAGAATTACTATCCATAATATGCCTCCATTTGGCCTCTGTTTTGCTCCCCCACCTGGAAGGGGAGGGGGAGGGGCTGCTTGTTGCAGTGAGGCTCCCTGCAAAACTTAGTGCTTTGCACCCCTCTAGCTATGCCACTGACCAAAATAGTACCAATATGGTAGTTGGTCTATAATTTATTTTTTTATTTGGAATATTTATATCTTGTATTTCCCCATCCCCATTGGTGAGGTGCTCAAGATGACTTACCACACTTTTTTGTATGTATTAGTATTGTGCAGGGAAGGAACACAGTTTAGCTTAAAAAGGCATCCCCAAGCGGAGGGGACTCTTTGCCTTGCTGGTTTTCCTCCTCCTCTTCCTCCTCCTCCTCATAGGCCATTGGTGTTTCTTTGTGAATTCACAGTCCAGCTGAAATAATGGGAAGTTAGTTACAGGTAACTATTTTCTGCCATGGCCTCCATAAAATATCTCATCTATTTATACTGAGTATTTAGTCCCCAACTCTTTGAGCCAAAGAAGATTCCCTAAGCAATTACAGAAGAAAGATTTAAAATGCACGGACCAGACACAAAGCAAAAACAAAACAAAACAAAATCATTGAAACAATGACAACTCAGTTTTGCAGCACAGTAAACAAAATCAGTTGACTTCAAATATATCTAAAGAGCCAGGGAAAACAAAAAAGGATTTACCTGGCACTGAAAAAAACAGGTAAGGCTGTCTTGGGAAAACCATTCCAGGGTCAAAGTCTTCTTGGTTGTAGCCCTCTATTTCTGATCGCCACCCACTTCACCTCTGATCTCTGGGGGGCACAGAGAAGAACTGCATACATGTACAGATTCATACAATATACCTATATGAAATACTAAGGAAAGACTTGAATGGGGCCTGTTGAGTAAAAGGACTAGTGGTTTGTGCAGGTGCCATGGCGTATGTACCAATAGGCAATATTTCCCCTTGTATTACTGGGATCCCAGTATTTCTTTCCACCTCTGTGACTTGACTTATGGTGCAATCAAAACCTGCAGTTGAGCCAGCGTGGCTGTCCCCGTGCCAACTCAGAGTGTTGCAAATGTGCTGTAAGGCTCCTTTGTGCCTACTCAAGAGCCAGCTGTGTCAGTGTGGAGACCTGTGTCACTCGGCACTGCCAGATCCCAACCCTGCTCTGGTCAGAGCAGGTAAGTGTGCCAGCAGTCACCTGCTGACTGCCTCCCACTCTGTACAAAAATGCTTGTGAGCATTCCATGCCATGCGAGCAGTTCAACCAAAATTTAGCAGTGGCTTACCGGCAACAGTCACTTTTTAAACCTACGCTAATGTTCCGCTGCATTGTGGTTTTGACAGATCGCTGTTCGAACATAGCCATAAAAGAAATACGTTAACAAAGAGGCAAATCATTGCTGCTGTACCCTGAAATGGATGTGTGATTTGGGCCCCCTCTCAGTGATTTAAGTGCTAAACTATTCATACTGTTGCGCTTAAAAAAAAAATTGCCTAGGAACAAAAACTCTCTACACAAGACCTTTGACCGTAAGGCCATTTATGGTCAGTTGATGTGGAGAAATCCTTTCCCCAGCTCCCTTTTGTAGACATACAATTTAACACTGATTACTCATCAGTCCCTTATTGCCGCTCCCAGCTGGCCTCCTGGGTGATGCATCCTCAAGATGAAGCCTCCATAATGAGGAAATTGATTAGGAGCCACCCCTGCACATTATCTGAAAGACATCCTCATTGAGTTTACAGAGCAGGGTGACTCTGACTGAAGAGCTGGCACTTTCTTCTTCAAAAAAGAAACAGAAAAACAGAAAGGAAGGATTTGTCTCTGTGCCCCCTATGGAGATACCTTTCAGATTCATATGTGCAAGTGAAATGAAGTGTTACAGAAAAGGTCATCTGTTGCTGTTACCTCATAGCAGCTCCCCACCCCCTACCCCAAATTATGTATATGTCTCATGGCTGCAGTGAAATGGCAGCATTTTTGTTTTTTTTAAACATAGTGAAAGGGGAAAAGAGGGAAAGGCCAAATCAGTCATTCTGACCTGCTTAGCAGCCTCTGGGGCCACAAGCGAAAGAATTACAGAGTCCTTAGCAGCTATACACTCTTCACATTGCATTATAGCTGCGTATATACTGAAGTCCTGATGGTCCTTTTGGCTTCACTGTCCCCCAGCCAGCTGCTTTTCCACTAACACCACACATGTGCACAAGTTCGTGTGCACGCACACACATATCCCATAGCTGCTTTTATCCCTGGGGAGTTCAGACAAAGTAAGCTTGGATCCAGGATACTAGCAGCGTAAAAACAGCAGGCTAGGAGGAGCTTTGGGGAACATCAACCGACAGGGGAAGGGGCAAGCACTAGGTGTCGTAAATGTACCATGAAGCACATTTATGGCACCGTGGGAGGAGGGAGTGGCAGAGTTGGGCCCAGCGCCCAGAGGAGTATGCCGTATAGCCTCTGGAGGTAAGAAAGACCGCCTCTTGGCAGTGCTGGCCTTGGAGGGGGATGAGACTATTGGGTGCCCAAGTTGACCTCCAGCGAGGAGATCTCCAGCAGCTTCCCCACGCCTGCAGGATGCAGCAGTAGCCATTTCAGTGCCTCTGTTCCTCCAGGCACCAGGAAGCATAGGATTGGGCTGCCTCGGCTTTATTTCATTCAGCCGCAATACTTATGTGTAGTTTAATAGGTTTGATAGTCAAGTATACCTAAACCAATGTGAGACATCTTCTCTGGAGGCCTTGAAGGTAGAATTGGGCTGCGTAGGTGTGAGGTAAGTTCTTCTCCTCTCGGTCTCTGTGAGCTATCGAGACAGAGAGCTAAGCATCTCAAGACATGTACAAAATTGTCACACACACACACAAAGAATCAAGTAGATGTATTTTAAGCTGGCAGTTATTGCACTTCAGTACAAGATTTAAGTGCAATTATTGTTCTGAAGATTTCTTACTCCTACATTTGCCTACTTCAGTTTGATGGATAAAGTCACTTGTAGAAAACATGGGTATCTTAGTGATAGTATTCACTTCTTAACTTCTTTTAGGCACTGACATATTGATACGAATTTTTTTTTTCATCTGGATCACAAATCCAGAATATCAGCCCAATCACAATAAGGGCTGCGCTGGCAGAACACATGTTCCACTGGTCTGGATTATTGTAAAAGTGCTGTAAAGTGCTTTGCAACAGTGCAAGGCCCAGGTTCACTAGCAAGAAGGCCGGAATGTTCCTGCTGGCACTGATGCTCATCATGAAGCCTGCTGGAGCAGGTAAGTCCAACTCAGGGGCAGAGAGAGGGCAGGGATAGGGGACTGAACAGGCAGGGGAAAGGTGGAACAGGGCAGCTATGCATGGTGGGCTGGGCAGATAGAGCCTGGGATAGGGGCAGGATCAGTGATGCTGTTGGGTGCTATATCCGAACCTCTTTTCCGGACTGCTAGGAGACCTGTAGCCAAAAATCTCCCTGCTGGATGCAGTACAGCCCACACTGGCATTGCTGCATCACCATGCAGGGATTTAGGCAGGATTGGGCTGCCCGTTTTATATCTTGCTTCAGTTCTAGTTTAGTCCAGATTAGAACCACAACTCAACATTCAGAGCAGACATAACATTTTGGATAAATTTTGAAATAATGTAGGGCAGAACTGCAGAATTTGGCTTCTTGAACTTTGAGCATTTCCAGATGTTGATTTGGAGGGATGCTACTGCAAAGCTGAAGTCGGGGGTTGGGGGGTTTGGGTTAAACTTAAGACAGGAGTCTGTGTCAATTTACATGTGGTAGTAGAAAAAATGTTCCAATGGTTCTTCTAATTGATCTGAAAGAGAACAAAAGGTTGGTAATAATCAGAAGTAAAAGCCACCTGAGAATCCAAAAGCTGAACCGATTATCTAAAAATATGGAGGTATGTTGAAATTTCATATAAGCAGATGCTACAGCTTAATTACTTTAAATTACTTGGAGTGGTTAGTCATTGTTTTTCTAGGGAGGTGATGATCTCTCCACACTCTGCAGGAAGATTTTGATTCTTTTAATACTAGAACATAGAATAAGCTTGTTTTTACCTTTATCCATTTTTTCACAAGATAAATTTCTTCCTTTCCATGGTCATCCATGGATGTTTGGTGTACTAAATGCAAGGAATGTATCTCTGATGAAAATGTAAAGGATATAGCTACAGGATTTGCCCTTCTTGTGATTACTTAAGGATTGGAATGACTCTGTTAAGCAAGGAAGGCAACTGAGGAATCTTTTAATACTATTTAAAAGTATTTAAGGCTTGATGACATCATCAAGGAACATGGGGACTGGGGGAGACAGCCCAGAGAAGGAAGCTGGTATCAGAAGTTGCATCAGCCAGAGCAAAAAAAGATGGCAGACTGAGGATCTCAAGGCAACTGTAGTAATGGAGGCCAGAAGCTAGTACTCTTGGGAGGCATGGCAGCAAAAAGCAGCCTGAAGATAGCAACCCTAGGCTAGTCCATGGCTATTTTTCATGACCAAATGGTTAGGCAGCAATCCTATGGACAACCACCAGGGTGATCTATTGAACTCAGTAATTCAGTGAAAAATACCTAGGATTGGACTGCCAGTCATCTGTTTGAAAGGAGTTTCCTGTGTTGATGGATCTACAGTACTGCCAAATCCTATACAGATCTTATGCAGCAGATCTCCCAACTTGCTGCCATAAGTCTTTCAACAGTGGTGCAACTGTTGCACTGCCATCATGTGCATTGTGGCCACTGGTGGCAATGGCTAGAGGCCCCATGCATCCACCACACACACACCCAGCCCATGTCATAGCAGGTAGGGTACGGGCAGGGGTTGGTCATGGGAAGTTTGGGGGAGAGTAGAGGTGGTAAGCAGGGAGGGAAGGGGTGGTTTGAGGACTGGATGGGGTGGATCCCAATGGCAGGGGTATGTACCAGGATGCTATCCCCATTTTCCAAGCTCGACACACCCCCTGCTTTCCTTGGATTTATGCCAGCAAAATACATGGCTAGGGTCCAAGGAGACCCACTGGCAAATAGGTGGCCTATCATGAGGTAAGTACAGAATTTTTTACATCTAATTTTTTATTTACCTCTCCCAGGCTATCTGATAACTCCACCACCACCACCATTGCATACAGGGTGTGCTCTGTTGGTATGGCTGCATGGCAGACAATTGCGGGTGATAGGATTGGGCTCCTAGGGAATCTGATTAATTTTTGAACCTCATCCAGTGCACCTAACCCATTTTTGGTTCTTCAGCCCCTCCTTGAAAATTTCCCAAAGCAGACCACATTTCTTTGCCAACGTATTTTGCTCTTCAGTTGTTCTTGCAGTAATGGGGTTTTTTCAAAACACTTAGCTACTGCCAGAAATTGCAATTGTTTTTCTATTATTAGTACAAAAGCTTGCTGGGTTTTATCTCATGCAGTTATCTGCTTTATTCTTTCCCAGTTGGGATTGCGGCATGTAGGAGGAGCTGTAGGGGTCATTATTCAAAGAATGGTGAAGTTGTTTCATATTTACAGGAAACTTAGGTTTTTGAGCTGAATCACTGTGCAACCTGAAAACTACTTTATATATGGGGTATGTCTATACTTAGCCAAAACATTATAGTTAAGTACAAGCCCAACACATTTTTTTTTTCACCATATACAGTTGGATCTCAGTATCCGTGAGGGATTCATTCCCAGACTCCCTGCAGATACCAGAATACGTGGAAATTAAAATCTGGGGGGGGGGGGTGTCCCACTGAAGACTTCCAGATGCAACCAGAAGTGTTCTCCTGGTTGTGTCTGGAGGTCCTCTGTGGGCCCTCCTGATGGGGGCTGGGAACCTGCATTGGGTCAAATCTGTGGATTCCAAACCTGCAGATAAGTAGGACTTATCATGGTAACTGACTAATCAGTTGTAATGCTGACACCACATTTTGGGGTAATTTCCTACCCACATATCTTGGATTGTTAGATCCATGTCAATGGGAATTGGGAATGCCACAATTTAGGAATATTTGGGGTCCTGGCAAAGGACCAGTGCTTGTGTTAGCAGGATCCTCCAGATCTCCTGTGCCTTTCAGCCTTCATCAATAGCTTAAAGCATTTTTGCCCAACGTTGCCTATATGCAACAGGGATCAAATGTGTACACCTGTGGGCTGGGCAAAAATGGGTTAAAGGCCCAACCCTGTCTTCAAGATATTATTATTATTATTATTATTAACAGTATTTATATACCGCTTTTCAACGGAAAGTTCACAAAGTGGTTTACAGAGAAAATCAAACAAACAACTAATGGCTTCCTGTTCCAGAAGGGCTCACAATCTAGAAGGATGCAAAAGAACACCAGCAGACAGCCACTAGAAAAGACAGTGCTGGGGTGAGGAGGGCCAGTTACTCTCCCTCCGCTAAATAAAAGAAGAGCACCCACTTAAAAAGTGCCTCTTACCCAGTGTATCTCCACATATGGAGGCACAACAAGCAGCCCTGTCAGTGTAGAAGCCTGCAGCCCAGACCTTACACTGACAGATGGCAGTTGGATTGGGTCATAAGTTCTAAAATGTTATAGCTACCAGTTCACCACTTAGCTGCTGGAGTAAGTAATCCTAGTAAGGAATTTGTGCTAGCAATCTGATGATTCAGCACCACAAACAGTTCATTGGCTCCAGACTGGGGTGGTGGTGGACAAGTAGATGAAAGTGTCGACCCAATGTGCAGCGGCTGTAAAGAAGGCCAATTCTATGCTGGGGATCATTAGAAAAGGTATTGAGAACAAAACAGCTAATGTTATAATGCTGGTGTACAAATCTACGGTCAGGCCACACCTGGAGTATTGTGTCCAGTTCTGGTCGCCACATCTCAAAAAGGATATAGTGGAAATGGAAAAGGTGCAAAAGAGAGCGACTAAGATGATTGCTGGGCTGGGGCACCTTCCTTATGAGGAAAGGCTACGGCATTTGGGCCTGTTCAGCCTAGAAAGGAGACGCCTGATGGGGGACATGATTGAGACATACAAAATTATGCATGGGAAGGATAAAGTGGATAGAGATGCTCTTTACGCTCTCATATAACACCCAAACCAGGGGACATCCACTAAAATTGAGTATTGGGAGGGTTAGGACAGACAAAAGAAAATATTTCTTTACTCAGCATGTGGTTGGTCCGTGGAACTCCTTGCCACAGGATGTGGTGATGGCATCTGGCCTGGTTGCCTTTAAAAGGGGATTGGACAAGTTTCTGGAGGAAAAATCCATTATGGGTTACAAGCCATGATATGTATGTGCAACCTCCTGATTTTAGAAATGGGCTATGTCAGCATGCCAATGCAAGGGAGGGCACCAGGATGCAGGTCTCTTGTTATCTGGTGTGCTCCCTGGGGCATTTGGTGGGCCGCTGTGAGATACAGGAAGCTGGACTAGATGGGCCTATGGCCTGATCCAGTGGGGCTGTTCTTATGTTCTTACTGAAGGCTCACTGACCTAGTTTTTTAAGGGTCAATTCATACTTTATATGGGTGAGTGTGTATATGGGGGTGTTTACAGTGATAAGCATTGTAAAGATTGGAGAGGCACATATTTGTAAACATGCAGTAGACATGTGCTGGGTAGTCATGGAAAATTGAGGCTACCTGGCACATGTCCACACTGATTTACAAACATATATCTCTGCTCTATACTTTATGGGATTTAGCAGTGTAACTTACCATTTTTAAAAAGAAAACATCCTGAGATGAGAAGAAGGAAGCATTCAGAACCCAAAAGAAATTTCCGCCAGTTCTGAAGGTACCCACATAGGTTCAAAAGCTCAATTACCCATACAGATTTTGATTCCAAACAAACCTGAACATTTGCCTGAAATCTGCTCTCACATGAAGAATAGTAATTAATCTGCAGAAACTTCATGAAATAGGAAAAGGTATGTTGTCAAGCAGAAATGGATATTTCTCAAACTTAAATTATTTTATTATATTAACTTCTTGCCTTCAGGATTTTTACCCATCTTACTACAAGGGATTGAATGGAGTGGGGGAAGGAGGAACAGGGTGGCAGTGGGTGGGGGAGGGCAGATTGGGCCCTGGAGGGGGTGAGATCGGTGATACTGATGCACACTGAATCCAAACACCCTTCTCAGGCCCTATCTGCCTGCACAGATCAATGCAGGCTTGCAGCAGCAATATCCAAGTCCGAGTTGATCCATTGTGGCTGCTGGAACTTACCAGGGGCAAGGGGACAAATATACCCTAACCCTGAGAAGACCTCCAACAGCCAAAATCCCTGGTGGGATGCAGCATAGCCCACGCTGGAGCTGCTGCATTGCCATGTGGGGATTTACGTTGGATTGGGCTGTTAATTATAACCCCATTTTCCCCAGAGTTCTACTTCTTACCTTCTCCATCATTGTGCAGCTGTTCCCTGCACTTAAAACCCTCCATCCCAAGGACATCCACGCATTAAAAAGCATAATTGTATGGTGAGCCTGGTTTGCATTTCAGCCACAGAACAAAACTCTTGAAGATCATACAGATATTGGTGCTCATACGTGTTTTGTATAGGGATGCAGCAGAGTCCGTTTTTCTGGGGACCGTTTTTATGAGGAAAGGCTACGGCGTTTGGGCCTCTTCAGCCTAGAAAAGAGACACCTGAGGGGGGACATGATTGACACATACAAAATTATGCAGGGGATGGACAGAGTGGATAGGGAGATGCTCTTTACACTCTCACATAACACCAGAACCAGGGGACATCCACTCAAATTGAGTGTTGGGCGAGTTAGAACAGACAAAAGAAAATATTTCTTTACTCAGCGTGTGGTCGGTCTGTGGAACTCTTTGCCACAGGATGTGGTGATGGCGACTGGCCTGGACGCCTTTAAAAGGGGATTGGACAAGTTTCTGGAGGAAAAATCCATTATGGGGTACAAGCCATGATGTGTATGTGCAACCTCCTGATTTTAGAAATGGGTTATGTCAGAATGCCAGATGCAAGGGAGGGCACCAGGATGCAGGTCTCTTGTTATCTGGTGTGCTCCTTGGGGCATTTGGTGGGCCGCTGTGAGATACAGGAAGCTGGACTAGATGGGCCTATGGCCTGATCCAGTGGGGCTGTTTTTATGTTCTTATGTTCTGGGGCCACTGCAATGTATTTGAGCCCTGATTGGCTAGGCTGAGTTAATAACTGACCAATCACATTTGTGGAAATGCAAGCAAAGAGTTGGGCTAGAATGCTCCTTTCTGCTAGTTTTTATTTGCAAATCATTTATCACAAGAGGAAGCGTTCAAAAGTGACATCTCCTTCCTATAGTCCAGAGGTCTCCAAACCCTGGCCTGAGGGCCAGATGCTGCCTGCAGCGAGCTTCTATCTGGCCTTTGGCCAGCCTCTGATCCCCTGTGAGCCTCTGGCCCAGTTGACCAAACACAACAAGAGTTGTGCTTGTGAGGTGGGGGTCCATTTAAGTGTATGCTTTATTTCTTGGACTGTGTTTGTGCTTAGAGAAGTCCTGGACATTTGAGTCCATTCATTTAAGTTCTATCTCTAATGTATTTATTTAAATTTTATATTTAATTTTTTTTCCGGCCCTCGACACTGTGCCAGATATCTGACGTGGCCCTTCAGTTGAAAAGTTTCGAGACCCCTGCATAGTCCAGTCTGTCATCCCAGAACTTATCCACCTCATTCTCCTACATGAATAGACTCAATCTGGGTTCCAAAAATGAGAGGGGCAGGACCTTGCAATCAATTTTGTTTGCAAAGCAGAAAGCTCTTTGACTGCAGAAGTTTCTAGGCAGTTGCTCTTGGGTTGTTTTTAAAAGCTTTTGTTTGCCCCCCAACCCCTGCTTGCCTTAGGTTAACATTTTGCAATACGCAACACAGAGATGGTGTCCATGCGTCCTCATTTCCCATGCTCAGAAATGCTTTCTCAGCACTGCAAGATGAAGGCCATCCAGTCCCTAGAGCCTGCATGCCGAATGAATTTTATTATGGCATTTTGCCATTTGCCCAACTTTGTTAGGTTTATTCCTGTAGGCCTCTGCTTTTTCTGTACACTACCAGGATGTCTGCATTCTCCTCCTCCTTACACCACCACCTAGGTATTTGTAGAACAAATCTATCACGCAAATTGTATTAAGATGAAACTCTGGTTGCTTTCATATTTAAATGACATGAGTATATTTTCTTTCTCAGAAATCTTTGTTATAGAGTCTTGGAGATTGCATAATTTAGAATGAGAGCGATCCAAAATGCTGGCAGGGCACCATTCAGCCTATTCCCTCTTTGCGATGAGAGTTTATTTTATGCTTCTGCTTGTCTGTGTGCTTTGTTGCCAATGCTTGCAGTCTTTTTTGCATCACAACAGAAGGAGTCATGAGAAGGCTCTGATGACTGAATAATAATCTTAAAACAGACATGACCTAACAACATTGTGTTGTTTTTCTGTCAACCCTACAGATCCTGTGTGGGAAGGAGATCCCACGTTGGGTGAATCGCCTGGCCTACTTTAGCTCCTGCATTCCCTTCCTTCAAAGCTGCCTCCCCAAGGAATGGCTGACTCCAGCGGCTCTTCAGAGCCACATCACCCTTGGCCTCCATAAGGAAGAGCAGGGAGACACAACCGATGACGATTCTCCATCCACTTCTGCTGCTGCCTCCGCCTCAGGACCTTCACGAACCTGCAGACACACAAGGGTCTGAACTGTTCTCAGGCAACCTGCCCTCAGAGAGTGTGCTCCCTCATTTTTGTCAACCTTCTGCTTCTTGTAGCTCTCTGTCTTCTCCCAAGAACATTGGGGGTAGGGGGTGTACACGCGGAAGCATCTGTTCAATGAGGAGATGAACACCTTGCCTTTTTTTCTAACCACTCCTGTGGCATCACAAAGTGACTTGTCACACTAGCATCACACTGAAGAGTGTGGGGTGTGACATCTGGGGCCGGCATGCACTCCTCAATAAAAAAAAACCAACAAAACTGCTGGACTCTCTGGCACACAAGAGAAGCCATCCTGAGAAGTTCCTTGGCTGGAACTCTTTTAATCTGTTTTCTCCTAGCCTGCACACAGAACGCCTTTTCTTCAGTTCCTTCAAGGCCGCATCCTACCTACTGTATGCCTCCTCTGAGCACCAAAATAGCAAACTGAAACCAGAGTTTAATTTTCTCACCCCCAAGACCAGCAACCAGCTCCCATTAACTCTCTCTCTCTCTCTCTCTCTCGTCTTTCTGATAATCACTAGTTTCTAAGTTGTCTGAAGGATAAATGAAAGGTGCTGCCGTTCTACCACTCCACATTTTTTTGGTGTGAATTAAAATATTGTACAAGAGACTGAAGGATTCACTACCCTTCAACTACAATAGCAAAACTACAATAGCAAAATGATTGTGTGGTTTGACTTATTTGATAAGAGAGCTTTATTTATGGTTGTACCTCATACTAGAGTAGAGGTTCCCATGCCTTGAACCTCCACACAATATGGAGAAGGTTCAAAGATGCAACTTTTTCCCCCCCATCACTGGAATGCCCTGAAGGGTAAAGCTGAGCTTCTTGAATTTCTCCATAACATGTTAAAGACCTGGAACCTCCCCTTAGAATGGAATTAACAACCCAGTTGGGGTTGGGGTTGTTTGGTGAGGCTGCCCTTGGTGTTCTTCCAGCTACCATTTGAAATCTTCATGCTTAAAGAAATTATTCTCTGAGCACCAGCATGGGGAAACTGCTGGAGAAACAATTCCTACAATTTTTACAACAGAGAGAACAACTTGTTCAGTACTTAACGACCACAATGAAAATTCTACCACCATGTATTCAGCTTTATTAGAGCTGTCACTAATAGCCTTCCGTGCCCTAAACTTTAAGAAATGCCTTGCTGGATCAGACCAGAGTTCCATCTGTGAAATGTGCCTTTTCAGTGTGTTCCAGCAAGTAGAGCTTTTAATGTTTAGTAAGCTTTGCACTATGATTTCGATATCTCTTTTATTTCCAAAATGTTGTTTTCTGGGTTTTAGTGGCAGGAAAGAGGACTTGTGCCATGTGTATGAAACTCATACACATGGACTTGTGCCATGTGTATGAAGTGTATGAACAAGAATACACTTGTACCATGTGTATGAATCTCACCTGTGCCTGGGTAAGAAAGACTCCATGCCTGCTCCAAGTTATGCCTTCCATGTACAACCATGAAGGTTATCCATTTTTAAATTAAATGTTCTTCAATGTTAACAAGAGCCTACAGGCTGGGGAGTGATAATGGTCTGACTCATGATGACAGTTTCATGTCTTCAGATATGTCACAGAAGAAGTCTATTTTTAACGCAGATCCCAGAAGTCCAAAAAATTTAGAGCCAATCCTAGGCATGTCTACTCAGAAGTAAGTCCCATTATAGTCAGTGGGGCCTACTTCCAGGAAAGTGTGCATAGGATTGTAGCCTTGATTTCCCTGTTAAATTTTTAATACAGAGTGATCCTCCTGAAGTCAAGGAGACTCATCTTAGTAGTTACCTATGTGATGAGGTCTTCCTATCCCTGAGTATACTGCCCTGTCACCTGACCACAGTGGGGATAAAGTGCGTTCATTGATTGTGAGTTGTGCAATCAGAGAATGTTGGCAGTTTGGGACCTGATCACCCTGAACTTCCAAGAGACTTTTAGATGCGGACAGCTATGAGAACTGGTATAGTACAGTTCTCTGTGCTATAATGGACTGACCTGTTGTTGTTGTCATCCTTCAGTCTCAGAAGACTATGGTGTCACGCTCTGAATGGTGGTTCTGGAACAGAGTGTCCTCTCCAGTGCGCGAAGCCTGGGTAAAGTAGGTATGGAGGATAGGCTGTTACCCATACAGCAAATCCCCCCTCTCCACGTCGCTGAAAGGGTCCAATGGAAAGGCAGAGGCCAATACGGTTGGTTCCAGGAGTTGCCAGAATGAGACTGTGTTCAGCCATGAACTGCCTCAGGGACTCGGGCTCCAGATTTTGCCTCGAGGTTGACTCCTGAAGCCTTTTCCATAACTGGATGTAGCCACAAGGCAGTGGAGGTTTGGGATCCGAGTTTTCCTTCTCTCAGATGAGCTGCCTTCCCAGGCTGACGGGTCGCATCAACCCGGTGGCTGTTTAGTCGCCTCTTACGACAAGTACAGCCAAACTGAGGGCCTATTCTTATCCCCAGCCCCCAGGGGAAACTGGGGGAAACTGTTTCCCCAGGGGAAACTGGACTGACCTACAAATCTGGATTTCCTCATTTCAAGTTGTGCTTCTGCTGTAATCTTAAGTGGTGGCCTTGGGCAACCCTCCAACCTCAACTGCAGTACAGGTATGATGACCGTACTATTTACAGGGTTGTTGCAAGGCCTACATCAAACAATAATATACATGAAGTGCTTTGTATACTGAGAAAGTTGGATGTAATGTTGTTGCCCCCAAAGGACCAAGGGCATCCAGGGTCTCCTGGGCAACAGGGACTGCAGTTTACACAGTTCCCAAGCTTTTGCACCCAAACCCCAACTCCTTAAAATGTTATCTGCCCGGCAAACCTCCAAGCACACCCCCCTCCCCCTACTTGTCTGTGCCTCTCTGCCCTAAGGCTCAGGCCACTGACAGAAGGAGGGGAATCACCAGGTTATCAGATAATTTACCCAAACGTTCCAACAGTTCCTCAGGGTAACCCAATTCCCTCTGGTCAACCAGTAAGCACACACTTCAGCAATGTACTTAAAAGTTTTTTAAAGCATTTCTATGTTAGTAAGTAAGGGGAAATCCCTCTGAGTAAGAAACATACTTTTTAAAGGTAGCAGAAATCATCAAACTACTTAAAACATAACTAAATTCACAGAGTCCTGCTATGCAGAGCAAGTGTTCAAATGAACAAAGTGTTCTACTCAGTGGCATAGCTAAGGGAGTACAGGGGGTAGTAGTTGCACCGGGCATCAAGCTTTAGGGGGGCAACAAGCTGAGCTTGACACTAGGGACCAAAATTGTGAAAATCTTGGCATATATCATT
Source organism: Tiliqua scincoides (assembly GCF_035046505.1). NCBI lineage: Eukaryota > Metazoa > Chordata > Lepidosauria > Squamata > Scincidae > Tiliqua > Tiliqua scincoides. The sequence continues at coordinate 19,342,506 of NC_089821.1, forward strand.
AATACCACCATGTTATATATCATTGGAAAGGTGATTTAATGTAGAATGCAATGAAACAAACCCCATTGGAATATCTGTATTCTATCGAAAGTTATGGCCAATTAACCAGAAAATGAAAACACAATTGCCTTATAGAACTTATAGAACTTATAGAAAAGTGGATTTTCTTACTCAGAACTGATTTATCAGAATGATTGTTGTTCAAGAGCTGCCCCTCCTATATTTAGCAAGAGAAGAATATCCATACCTCTTCACCCCAACACAGTGTCTTGAACCTACCAGGGGCACACTTTTTATTTATTTACTTAATTAATTTTATTTCGTCTGGGGGGGAGGGCTATAAATCTTCTTTGACCCCAGATAGCAGATAGATGCCTTTTTACTTTTGAAAAAGCCTGGGCATGACATCATTTCCGGTTGTGACATCACATCCGGGGCAACATTTTGAGCTTGGCATCGGGCTACACGATCATTAGATACGCCACTGGTCCTGCTGCACTCTAGTCACAAACCACCACTTAAGGCCCACTTCTCCCACTTATATTGCTAATGTTTCTTTCTGGCCCAATTCAATCAAATAGTCTTAAATCTGATCAGTCATGATCCACCCCTTAGTTGCTGCACCACATAGGTTCTAATTCACCTCCTTGAGCAGAGCCTTCAAATCCCTTTGTCTGATCTTCTTAGCAGTGGTGCAGAACATAGCCAAGGTCAAGAACAAAACATTTCCAAAAAACACAGGTATCTGGGAGGTGGGTGGATTAAGATCCATGGGGATGAGGCTGTAGGTCAGTGGTAGAACACACACAAAATCTCCCAGCTACTATCTCTTGACTGGCTGGGTAGCCCCTTGTCTGGAATGCCAAAGAGCTGCTGGATAAACAATACTGGATGGACTAATGGTCTGGCTAAGAATGCAACCTTATATATTCTTTTTTTTTGTGCACCGGTAGTGAAGATACTACCTGGGCAGTATGGAGATTGCATTTTATTCTGCATATGAAAATAATCCCTCTCTATCCCACATGCACCATAAAGACTTCCAGCTCTTCAGTAAGTAGTTTTTTTAAAAAATTATTTTTAAAAAATCTGAGGAGTAAACTATTGAACTGAAAATTAATGGAAGCTCTGCAATTCCAGATGGTCATGTCCAGAATCAGTCATGTTCTCTGTTTTTTTTTTTGGCTCCCCTGGGCTTCTGACTCCACAGTGTCTGCTATTCTGTTTATCCTCCAAACTGGCACCACGCTGTCTGTTCCTGCCCAAGTTCACTGAGCAATATTTACTATAAATCAGTATGATGTTTGCCATTACTTTAAGCTGTTCTTTAAGGGGAGGGGGATGTATTGGCAACCTTCAGTCTTGAAAGACTATGGTATCGCGCTCTGAAAGGTGGTTCTGACACAGCGTCTAGTGTGGCTGAAAAGGCCAATTCGGGAGTGACAATCCCTTCCACACCGGGAGCAAGTGCAGTCTGTCGCTGGTCTGTCTCCCTGGCTATGGGCCTTCCTTCTTTGCCTCTTTGCCTCAGACTGTTGGCAAAGTGTCTCTTCAAACTGGGAAAGGCCATGCTGCACAGCCTGCCTCCAAGCGGGCCGCTCAGAGGCCAGGGTTTCCCACTTGTTGAGGTCCATCCCTAAGGCCTTCAGATCCCTCTTGCAGATGTCCTTGTATCGCAGCTGTGGTCTACCTGTAGGGCGCTTTCCTTGCACGAGTTCTCCATAGAGGAGATTCTTTGGGATCCGGCTATCATCCATTCTCACGACATGACCAAGCCAACGCAGGCGTCTCTGTTTCAGCAGTGAATACATGCTAGGGATTCCAGCACGTTCCAGGACTGTGTTGTTTGGAACTTTGTCCTGCCAGGTGATGCCGAGGATGCGTCGGAGGCAGCGCATGTGGAAAGCGCTCAGTTTCCTCTCCTGTTGTGAGTGAAGAGTCCATGACTCGCTGCAGTACAGAAGTGTACTCAGGACGCAAGCTCTGTAGACCTGGATCTTGGTATGTTCCGTCAGCTTCTTGTTGGACCAGACTCTCTTTGTGAGTCTGGAAAACGTGGTAGCTGCTTTACCGATGCGCTTGTTTAGCTCGGTATCGAGAGAAAGAGTGTCGGAGATCGTTGAGCCAAGGTACACAAAGTCATGGACAACCTCCAGTTCATGCTCAGAGATTGTAATGCAGGGAGGTGAATCCACATCCTGAACCATGACCTGTGTTTTCTTCAGGCTGATTGTCAGTCCAAAATCTTGGCAGGCTTTGCTAAAACGATCCATGAGCTGCTGGAGATCTTTGGCAGAGTGGGTAGTGACAGCTGCATCGTCGGCAAAGAGGAAGTCACGCAGACATTTCAGCTGGACTTTGGACTTTGCTCTCAACCTGGAGAGGTTGAAGAGCTTTCCGTCTGATCTGGTCCGGAGATAGATGCCTTCTGTTGCAGTTCCAAAGGCCTGCTTCAGCAGGACAGCGAAGAAAATCCCAAACAAGGTTGGTGCAAGAACACAGCCCTGCTTCACTCCGCTTCGGATGTCAAAAGGGTCTGATGTGGAGCCATCGAAGACAACAGTGCCCTTCATGTCCTTGTGGAAAGATCTGATGATGCTGAGGAGCCTGGGTGGACATCCAATCTTGGGGAGAATCTTGAAGAGGCCGTCTCTGCTGACCAGGTCGAAAGCCTTTGTGAGATCTATGAAGGCTATAAAGAGTGGCTGTCGTTGTTCCCTGCATTTCTCCTGCAGTTGTCTAAGGGAGAATACCATATCAGTGGTGGACCTGTTGGCTCGGAATCCACACTGCGATTCTGGATAGACGCTCTCTGCAAGTACCTGGAGCCTCTTTAGTACAACTCGGGCAAACAGCTTTCCTACAACGCTAAGGAGAGAGATGCCGCGGTAGTTGTTGCAGTCACCCCTGTCACCTTTGTTCTTGTACAGCGTGATGATGTTTGCATCCCTCATGTCTTGAGGTACTCCACCTTCTCTCCAGCAGAGACAGAGGATTTCATGCAGCTCAGTGACGATGATCTCTTTGCAGCATTTTAGGACTTCAGCAGGGATGCTGTCTTAATTGTCCTTTTATTGCTCTCAAGGATTATTAGCAGTTCAGTGTTGCTTCTGACATTCTCAGGTCAGCTTTGCAATCTCTTGGGTTCAATGATTCATGAGTCATAAAGTTATGACACATGACTTTAAGTCATACCTGGGTGAGGACTGAGTACAGGTAGTTCGCAAACATCCAAAACTGAAAGATAAACCTGAATTTAGGCTGAGACCAGTTCCTGATGCCATGACAGCTACCCACAGAACTGCGAAGATTTTGTCTTAGAAGGTAGGGTGTATCATATTTATAAAATGAAATTTAAAAAATAGTGGATATGTAAATATAACTGGAATTCAAATCCTGCTCCTGATGTCAAAATACATCTCATCATGTATAAATGTCATCCATGGATATTGGGTCCCTACAGTTCAAAATACATTTTAAAAAATGAAGTTCATGGCAACCAGTCCCATCACCTCATGGCAAATGGAAGGGAAAGAAATGGAAACTATGACAGAGTTTATCTTCTTGTGATCTTCCAAGATCACTGCAGACGGAGATTGCAGCCATGAAATTAAAAGATGCTTGCTTCTTGGCAGGAAAGCTATGGTAAGCCTAGACAACTTAATGAAAAGCCCAGACATCACCTTGTCAGCAAAGGTCTGTATAGCAAAGCTATGGTTTTCCCAGTAGTAATGTATGGCTGTGAGAGTTGGACCATAAGGAGGGCTGAGCGCCGAAGAATAGATGCTTTCAAATTACGGTGTTAGAGAAGAACTTTGAGAGTCCCCTGGACTGCAAGGAGATCAAATCAGTCAATCCTACAGGAAATCAACCTTGACTATTCATTGGAAGGACAGATGCTGAAGCTGAGACACTTTGGTCATCTCATGAGAAGGGACTCTTTAGAAAAGACCCTGATGCTGGGAAAAATTGAAAGCAAAAGGAGAAGGGGACGGCAGAGGTTGAGATGTCACGGAGGCAATGAACATGAATTTGGACACAGTCCGGAAGTTATTGGTAGTGCACATGCCGGATCTTGACTGATCTCGGAAGCTAAGCAGGGTCAGGCCTGGTTAGTACTTGGATGGGAGACCTCCTGGGAATACCGGGTGCTGTAGGCTTATACCATAGTCTTTCGAGACTGAAGGTTGCCAACCAGTGGTAGTCAGAGGGGCCTAGTGGACTGTGATCCATGGGGTCACGGACACAACTTAACAGCAACAACAGTTCAAAATGCACATATATGGATATTGTCATCCTTTAAATAATTATTTTTAAATTAAAAAAATGAAAAGAGAATAGAGAAACCATTCAGTTGATAGAACTAGGATTTATGATGGATGACCTACTGCAGGAAGTAGGTGGAGGTCTGACACATTTCCTGGCTGCCTTTTCCACCCTGGCACCAGCATAGTCATACCCCATTAAGACTATCGGGAGGGGGAAAACATTTCTTCATTAGAGTGTTTTCTTCTCCTGCAGCTTATTCCTACTTTCAAATTTATTATATTTAATAATAATAATAATAATAATAATAATAATAATAATAATAATAATAATAACAACAACAACAACAACAACAACAACAACAACTTTATTTTTATCCCGCCTTTCTCCCCAAAGGGACTCAAGGCGGCTTACAACATATTAAAAACATAATTTAAAAACAAATAAAAACATATTAACACATCATAAAAAAACAGCAGTCAGAGTAAAAAATAGGTAAAGAGCATAGAGCAGCAGCAAGTCATAAAAGAATCAGGCCTGTAAAAAATATTAAAAGATGTTAAAAAGATGTTAAAAGGCCGAGAACTCAGAAGGCCTGTTTAAACAGAAGGGTCTTCAGGCCTCGCCGAAAGGTCTCAAGAGAAGGAGCCATTCTTAAGTCAGGGGGAAGGGAGTTCCATAGCGTTGGTGCCACTACTGAGAAGGCCCTATTTCTTGCAGCCGCCCCACGTACCTCCCTAGGCGGCGGCACTTGTAAAAAAGCCTTCTCTGATTACCTAAGAGGACGAGCCGGATTGTACGGGAGCAGGCGATCTCTAAGATACCCTGGTCCAGAGCAGTATAGGGTTTCATGTGAAGATCTAGCTCTTTTCATCCCAGAGTCCTGGAGAACACTGCAATCGTTTTAGAATAACTGTATACAAATTGAAAAATGGGATTAAAAATTAAGAACATAAGAACAGCCCCACTGGATCAGGCCATAGGCCCATCTAGTCCAGCTTCCTGTATGGCACAGCAGCCCACCAAATGCCTCAGGGAGCACACCAGATAACAAGAGGCCTGCATCCTGGTGCCCTCCCTTGCATCTGGCATTCTGACGTAGCCCATTTCTAAAATCAGGAGGTTGCAAGGAGGTTTATTATTCCAAATAAACGTGCAATGTATATTAGAAGGGCAACCTATGTATGTTTGCCCAGGAGTAAGTACTACTGTACTACTGTACTACTACTACTAGTAGTACTAGTAGTACTACTAGTAGTACTACTGTACTACTGCATGAAATCCTCTGTACTACTGCATGAAATCCTCTGTCTCTGCTGGAGAGAAGGTGGAGTACCTCAAGACATGAGGGATGCAAACATCATCACGCTGTACAAGAACAAAGGTGACAGGGGTGACTGCAACAACTACCGCGGCATCTCTCTCCTTAGCGTTGTAGGAAAGCTGTTTGCCCGAGTTGTACTAAAGAGGCTCCAGGTACTTGCAGAGAGCGTCTATCCAGAATCGCAGTGTGGATTCCGAGCCAACAGGTCCACCACTGATATGGCATTCTCCCTTAGACAACTGCAGGAGAAATGCAGGGAACAACGACAGCCACTCTTTATAGCCTTCATAGATCTCACAAAGGCTTTCGACCTGGTCAGCAGAGACGGCCTCTTCAAGATTCTCCCCAAGATTGGATGTCCACCCAGGCTCCTCAGCATCATCAGATCTTTCCACAAGGACATGAAGGGCACTGTTGTCTTCGATGGCTCCACATCAGATCCTTTTGACATCCGAAGCGGAGTGAAGCAGGGCTGTGTTCTTGCACCAACCTTGTTTGGGATTTTCTCTGCTGTCCTGCTGAAGCAGGCCTTTGGAACTGCAACAGAAGGCATCTATCTCCGGACCAGATCAGACGGAAAGCTCTTCAACCTCTCCAGACTGAGAGCAAAATCCAAAGTCCAGCTGAAATGTCTGCGTGACTTCCTCTTTGCCGACGATGCAGCTGTCACTACCCACTCTGCCAAAGATCTCCAGCAGCTCATGGATCGTTTTAGCAAGGCCTGCCAAGATTTTGGACTGACAATCAGCCTGAAGAAAACACAGGTCATGGTTCAGGATGTGGACTCACCTCCCTGCATTACAATCTCTGAGCATGAACTGGAGGTTGTCCATGACTTTGTGTACCTTGGCTCAACGATCTCCGACACTCATTCTCTCGATGCCGAGCTAAACAGGCGCATCGGTAAAGCAGCTACCACGTTTTCCAGACTCACAAAGAGAGTCTGGTCCAACAAGAAGCTGACGGAACATACCAAGATCCAGGTCTACAGAGCTTGCGTCCTGAGTACACTTCTGTACTGCAGCGAGTCATGGACTCTTCGCCCACAACAGGAGAGGAAACTGAGCGCTTTCCACATGCGCTGCCTCCGACGCATCCTCGGCATCACCTGGCAGGACAAAGTTCCAAACAACACAGTCCTGGAACGTGCTGGAATCCCTAGCATGTATTCACTGCTGAAACAGAGACGCCTGCGTTGGCTTGGTCATGTCGTGAGAATGGATGATGGCCGGATCCCAAAGGATCTCCTCTATGGAGAACTCGTGCAAGGAAAGCGCCCTACAGGTAGACCAGAGCTGCGATACAAGGACATCTGCAAGAGGGATCTGAAGGCCTTAGGGATGGACCTCAACAAGTGGGAAACCCTGGCCTCTGAGCGGCCCGCTTGGAGGCAGGCTGTGCGGCATGGCCTTTCCCAGTTTGAAGAGACACTTGGCCAACAGTCTGAGGCTAAGAGGCAAAGAAGGAAGGCCCATAGCCAGGGAGACAGACCAGGGACAGACTGCACTTGCTCCCGGTGTGGAAGGGATTGTCACTCCCGGATTGGCCTTTTCAGCCACACTAGACGCTGTGCCATAGTCTTTCGAGACTGAAGGTTGCCAATAAGTACTACTGTGCTCAAGAGGACTTACTCCCAGGTAAATTTGAATAGGATTCTGGCATTATAAGAATAGGCCCTCAGTTTGGCTGTACTTGTCGTAAGAGGCGACTAAACAGCCACTGGGTAGATGGGACTCGTCAGCCTGGGAAGGCAGCTCATCTGAGAGAAGGAAAACTCTGATCCCAAACCTCCACTGCCTTGTGGCTACATCCAGTTATGGAAAAGGCTTCAGGAGTCAACCTCGAGGCAAAATCCGGAGCCGGAGTCCCTGAGGCAGTTCATGGCTGAACACAGTCACGTTCTGGCAACTCCTGCGATGCCGCTGGAACCAACCGTATTGGCCTCTGGCTTTCCATTGGACCATTTCAGCGACGTGGAGAGGGGGGATTTGCTGCATGGGTAACAGCCTATCCTCCATATCTACTTTACCCAGGCTTCGTGCACTGGAGAGGACACTCTGTTCCAGAACCACCATTCAGAGCGCGATACCATAGTCTTCTGAGACTTAAGGATGCCAACAATATGAGCTACAATGAACACGTGGCATTGTGACGAGCTCTCTCTCAGGTAGCCCTGGGTAAAGACAATGGTCTACTAGACCAGCAGGCACCAAATCTCAGCCCGTGGGCCAGATTTAGTGGCTGCCGCGGTCCTTCCCCTGGGTGAACAGAGCTTACCATCCTCCCCAGAGTCCTCTCTTTCACACTGCAGGTCACCCCAGACCTTTGTGCCAGCCACTAGCGCATACTTTGAAATCTGGGTGCAAAGCCTGTTAGGGCAACAGAACTCAGAAGCAGCTGGTCAGTGTCAAGTTTGGGGGTGATCTGCAGTGTGAACAAGAAGCCCCTGGGTGGCTTGGTAAGCTTTACTGCCCCGCAGTGGTCTCCACTTTGGAGACCACTTGACCGCTGTCTTAGACATTAACTTATACCCCTGGGCACTTTTCTCATTCTGCTTAGCTTGTTCAGCAGCTAAGGTCTTTTGAAGAAAGAAAAAAAAAAATTCAGAGGCAGTACCTGAGCACTTCTGCTGATGACATCTCCACATCTACTACAGAAGATGTCCCAGAGCTCTGCTCCCCCCACCACCAGACTACATTCCTGGTGGTTCCATAGGGATTCAGGTAGCTTCGTACTCACCTCTTTCTCATCCATGTCCATGCCATGTATCTGGTTTGCATAATGCAACTCTCATGCATCTGACTAGGGAGGGTGCTGCCTGTGTAGCAGATTTGGCTCTCGCTGCCATACTAGAGCAATATCCTGGGTTCTATGCCTATGGCCCACAGTTCAATCTCTTGTTAAAGAGTTCCAGGTGGCAGAGTTGGGAAAAGCCCCTGCTTGAGATTTTTGATCAAAGTAGTCACAATTTGGAGTCAAATGTCCCAATGGACAAGTTCTCTATGCAATATTTACTCAGAAGTCCCACTGAGACCACTTAACATTACAACCTTATAGTGCAGCTCTATGCATGTCTACTCAGAAGTAAGCCCCTTTGAGTTCAGTGAGACTTTCTCCCAGTTAAGTGTCTATGGGGTTTCAGCCTCCCACTTTCCACCATTCAACTTTCTTCAACATACCCAGACATATTTTCCCATGTTCCTTCCTCATGTTCTGTTTCTCAGCTTCCACTTTTTCTAAGGATCTCTGAGTGTCTGACTCTGTACTGTGGCCCATGGAATGACTGATCTGAATTTTCAGCTACTGTATGGATAAGACCAATGCATGGGTTATATTATGCGAATATATAACCCATGTAGAAGAATCAGTGGGGAGAAGCATGAACATGATGTCATCTTCCTGTTGGACTGCCCGGTCTACCTAAGGTATGTTGATCCCTACCATGGTAGGGTATCTCATGCTGACCCTTATCCTTTCCTGTTGTGAACACTGGTGGATCTAGTCCTTGTTTCCTGGCTATGTCCCTCCAAGGAAGAGGTGTTTAGAGGTGAATATTTGGCAAGAAATGCTTATGGATGGTGTGCTTTCTGTCCTTCCTCTGCCCCATGTTCCCTATTTCTTCTCACTGCACACAGGTGGAGCTATTTACTGTAGATCAACCCCAGTTAGCATGGGAACTGGCACATTCCCATGCTCAGTCAAATGTGATATCAATAGCAAACATGCTACCACTTCTGGACAAAGTAACTATATGAAAGCAGTTTTATGCCTGAAACTTTTCTTTCCTTCTCATTTGACCAGGTAGTATTCTTGCTATACTAATGGCTGTTGTATGCGGACTCCTAAAGCCTTGTGGTTTATATTGACTGAAATATCAGTGTCTCAGCTAGTCAATCAGCCCGCCTTCAAAACAGTTCTGTGGAACACTCTTGAGCTTGAAACTGGAAAAACATCTTCTCGTCCATTAAGGAAACATTTTGAGCTATTACCTAAAGGCAAGAGAGGGCTATCCCTTCACTCGACACAACACCATGACCACAGCAACTGCACTTGTAAATGGACTTCTTTTGCCCAGTGACACAAAAACTCAGCTTAGCTCTGCTCGTCTGTGCCCTGCTGTGCCATTTATTTTCTTCTTCTCCTATTGTGTTTTGGTTTTGAGTCACCCATTAGACTAGACCTTGAAAAGGACAAAAGCTGTTCCATAAACAGGCGTTGTCATAGAACACTATATCATCATCACTGCTGGTGTGTGTTTTTTTAGTGAGTGTTTATGATTACTCATATAAAGCTGCACCGCTAACCAGAGCTCTGGGCAAATGAAATGAGATGCAACTGAAAAGCAGCTACCAAGACTTCCAAAAAGGGATAAGGGAGATTAGGAGGATGTATCTACTGAATGCTTGCGATTGTCACAGTGATGCAGTGCCTGCTTTCCACACAGAAGGTACCTGGTATCCCTTGGAAGGACTGAGAAAGCACCCTGCCTGGAACCCTGGAGGGCTGCTGTCAGTCACTGTCAAAAATACTGAGCTAGATGGATCAAGGCAGCTTCATATAGTATGTTCAATGTCCTTGGAAGCTCTGCCATTGAGGTGTTTGCAGGCTAAAAGCCTACATGCTGATGTAATAAAGTCCCCAGTGCTGCTCTGCCAGTGTTCAACCATCCCATATAAAGCTGTGCTGGACAAGGGGTTTGTGGGGCACGGAGGGTGGGGCAACTTCCTTTTTGTGGCTGATTTTGGTTGAAATACTGCTCAGTCCCTGTTCATGAATTGCCTGATGAAGTTGGAGGTGTAGAGCTAACTTTTCTCGGAGTAGGTATTTTCCTGGCACTTCAGATCCATTAAAGCAGCGTTTCTCAAATGGTGGGTTGGGACCCCATTTCTGGTGGGTCCTGCAGAGCCTCCAATGAAAACATGGGTGATGGAAAGATCAGACACCTAATCACCTCAAGCCTTGAGGCTATTAAAAAATCAGATAGCTGCTAACTGCCCTGCAAAGAGCTGCGCTTCTGCAGTTTGCAAGGAACCGAATTTGCAAGCTGTGTAAATATGGGCAGATAAATATTTGAGCGTCTTTTTTCTGATGTGTTTCCCCCCCCCCCCAAGTCCATCAATGACAGGTAGTAGGGACAGATGAAGGCTGGGTCACACAACCATGCCCCTCAAGCCTTGAGGCTATTCATTAGGGCTGCCTCGTTACAAGAAATTGATCAAGTTTCCTTTTGCAAATAAATAAAATATTACCAGTAAATGAATGAATGAATAAATATATTATTTCTTTCTAGATCACCTTTTTTTAAAGTCTCGCAAAGCTAGGTGGGTCCCAACAGAGTGTCATTTTAAAAAGTGGGTCCCATTGCTAAAAAGTTTGAGAAGAACTGCATTAAAGTATACTGGGATGCATTAGATCTTCCCGCCCATAATATATGTTTTCCTGATTTCATATCATAGGTCTATGGTTGGTGAGCACATTCACACCTATGTAAAGCCCAGTGCAATATTGCTTCAAGCTCTGTCCTCTTTTGCATATGTGTAGTAAAATGATAGTTTGGGGGTGGGGGTAGTGCATGTAGAAGCCAAATATTCCACAAAAAGCTACAATTATGAGCTGGTTTAGAACAGCTCAGATTTCAACAACGATATATTAAATGATATATACTTGTCTTGTTTCTGACAAGTTGCACATTGCAGTGCATAAGATTGCCTCCACACACCATGACAACACATCACAATGAGCCAGAAGCTAGCTGAACAACACAGAAGGAAGTATGAAAAGGACAACAACCCACACACCTGCCCTTTGCAAGACAACTGCTTTCCCTTGCAGCACAAAACCTGCCCTTTTTATGTATCACATAAGCTTTTGTCCTATACCGGAATGACTCACTCAAGCTTCTTCCATTTCTTGACATCTGGTTTCTGGCTGATATACTGCTAAGGAAACACCATCCATCAGGTGAAAGAGAATTCAAATAGGAATTTCTACTTAGAGAATCTCAGTGAGAAACTGCAGCCTGGTTTCACCAAGACCCTTATGTAGTTCCAGTATAACACCCCATTAGTATGCCAAAGAAGAGTTACTTCCTGATCCTTCTGCTTATTGTACAATTATTATGAAAAAGAAAAAGAAAAAGAAATGAACAATTGGTGTGACTGCCAAGACAAAACCAGTCATTGAAGCCCACTCTCCAAAGAACAGGAAGAAACAGCCCAGTACTACCTAAATCCTTACCCCTGCTAATGCAGCTGCACTACTGGACCAGATGCTGCATTCTGCAGGGGTGGGGCAGTCCTGGAAGTCTGCTTCAGGTAAGGGAATATTTGTTTAAGTCCTCACTCTCTACTCGGACCTGCCCCAATGATTTTGCTGGGGCAGGTCTGAGTGGACCCAGGATCCATTTTACTGTTTTGTATAAAATGGCTTTTGGTTGAACTGCTCCCTTTTACTGCTAGACTGTCTTTTTATTGTTTCAATGTATGGATTTTTTATTGTTTAATTCCTTGCTTATTAATTGTTTATGCTTATCTTGTTTTAACTCTGTAAAGTTCCTTGAGCAGGAAAACAAATCTTTTATGTAAAAATGAAAAAAACAAATCAACAAAAGCAAGACATGTATACAAGTCAGAAAATATTGTCTATAATGAGAGGCACTGTGTATTTCAATCATCACTTTGGCTAATGTAAGCTGTTGGTCGAAGAATTAATAGCCATACCTTTATATATGATACTGCATTGCAAATCTCCATTCTCAATAGTTGAATTCTGCTGGGCAAATAAAAACACTTCTGCTTTTTCTTTGTACTCTCCACAGTCTGGTTTTCATTGATAAAAATGTATAGCAGTTCAAAAGCAGCACAAGACAGTGCTTTTTAACATTCTGTTTGGTGAAGAGTTCTCTGTAGTCCCAAACCTGCATCTTATACCCATGGAATACTGCCTGGAAAAACATCAATGCATTAATTCAATATTAATGTATCAAAAATTGAGTCAATCAATATAATTTCTATTTCTTAATACTCTGCAAGCAACAGAAGAAGCTATTACTTTGACATATGGTATAAGAATATGCCATCTGCTGGAGAAACACCAATGCAATGCTCAAATCTATTTATCAAAGCTGAAGTATCTGAAATGCTTATGTGAAGATATTTGTTGTATGCAAAAGGATAAAAGACATACATCTGACATAGAAACAGAAACTTTAAGAACCAATGGGAGACGATTTCAGCCTTGCTGAACCATTGAGTGGTGTGGAACTAACAAGGATAACCCTTGGGCAGCCTGACCCAATGCTGCCTGAGCACCGGTGCTGCGGCTCCAGCAATGACGCTGTGTGTCATAAACTTGCCATAAGGCACATTTGCACCACCCAGAGAGTAAATAGCACTGTGCCACCCCGTTGACGCCGCAGACAGAGCCCTGACCCTCTCCCTGGTGGAGAGCAGGTAAGTGCTGAATGGTGCAGGAGCATTGGTAGATTGGCAGGGGTGTGTGGGGGAGACATTCCTGGGTAGAGGGAAGGCAGGCAGGGGATGGGACCGATGGAGGCCTCTCTGCTTCCAAAATCTATCCCCCATGTTGGCCTCGAAAGCTCGACACGGGGCTTCTCAAGTCTGCGCCAGCAAAATAGCTGCCCATCTATTGGACAGATGGCCAATAGATGCCATCTAGATGCCCATATGTCCTACAGGAAGCACCTATATGTTTTGCATGCACACCCACGGGCACAGGTGGGTTTTAAACATCATTGCGTTATTAAGCAATGTAGCAGTGCAACGCTGCTATGGGAGGCACACAAAGCTTGGACTTTGTTGCCTGGTGGGAGTGCAGAGTGCACTGAGAATGTTTACCAGGGGTGCTCAATAGGTGGATCGCGATCTACCAGTAGATCGCGTGGCAAAATGAGTAGATCGCGGAGTGCCAACCCCCCCCCTTCAGGTGCCTCTGGGAGGAAACGCCGGGAGTAAGGCCCATTGTACTCAATGGGGCTTACTCCCAGGTAAGTGTGGCTAGGATTGCAGCCTCACAGCCTAATCCTAGGCATGTCTACTCAGGAGTAAGTCCTGTTATACTCAGTGGGGCTCAAGGTACACCAACATACATTGTACACATAAATGTTATATGTTATGATGGCGCGAACATTGTAAAAAAAACTCTGGTAGATCTCCGGGCCTTGCTGGGTTTCAAAGTAGCTCTCGAGCCAAAAAAGTGTGAGCACCCCTGGTTTAGACTATAAACAGGGGCAGTGAGGAGCAGAACAAATGAATGAGACACAGCAGACATTCATTCAGAGGGTTGATGCAGGAAGAGCTAAGCCGGAAGTAGGATGGTATGAGATCGAGAGAGAAGTCCGTTCTCCCGGCTAGCTTCCTCAGACTTTTATTCATTCTCAAAACACATGATGCAAAGCTATGCAATAAGGAAAATTACTGCAGGTTGCTAAGATTTACACTGGCATCAACCGGCTGGCTTTTTAGCTAACCACAAAGCACATTCTTAGATAAGGGACGCTTCTTCATAACATTTTATTGTTTACAGACACTGGGCTTAGAGAGAGTGTCAGCATATTACCAAGGCCGAGAGTTTGCTCTCTGCGCAGGCGTGACTGTTGTCAGTGTTGCCAACACACCAAGGCTAAGCCTAGCGCTTGTGCATATAATTACCACAAAGCAATTTATAGATCTCTCCTGCTAGGACCATGGCAGTCAATAACTATCGTCCAGACAAGACTTAAATAATTCCATCCACTACAATAGTGCCCTCATTGGCAACATCAACTGGATCTCACAGGATAGGCTTGGAATTACTGCAGACATTTTTTTTTAATTGGCTAAAATCTTATGTGCTGGATACATGCCAATATGTATGCACTGTAATTATAATAGTAAGATTGTACTCAAGCCTGTTTGAAACTGGAATGGTATGCCAAATTCTGTTGACACTCTGTTTTGGGTGCCTGCACACTCCTGCCTATGGGCAGGAGCCCAGCCTCCCTTTGCCACCACTCCATTGTCCACATTTCAAAACTGGTTAGGCAGGGACTAAGAGGTTCTCTTTCACTTTCAAGATCCTCCACACCCAGGCTATTTTAAAGACGTATGGGCAGCAGAGGAGGTTGGGACTTATTGATCCTCTTGCAGATGGCTCTCCTTGGAAAGCCATTGGGAACAGTATCGCAGCAGCCCTTACATCCTCCTTCAGTATAGTTGTTGCTATTTTTGGCAGGGGTGCTAGAGGAGGAAGTAAGCCCCATTGTCCTCTTGCTCACTTGAACAAACAAGAGGACAATGGGGCAATGGTTGGTCAGGCTGTGGGCATTTATGAAAAGGTATGGGTGCAAGGCAATCCATACCAATTTGTCAACTCACTCAAACTACCATCTTAGTTGGGGATCATCACATAAATAGATCACCCTAATATATTTTTGGATATACCTTAAATGTAAAATAGATCCAAAGGAGAAAATCCTTTTCTCCAAAGGAGAAAATCAAAGTTCTGGTCGCCGCATCTCAAAAAAGACATAGTGCAAATGGAAAAGATACAAAAGAGAGCGACTAAGATGATTACTGGGCTGGGGCATCTTCCTTATGAGGAAAGGCTATGGCGTTTGGGCCTCTTCAGCCTAGAAAAGAGGCACCTGAGGGGGGACATGATTGAGACATACAAAATTATGCAGGGGATGGACAGAGTGGATAGAGAGATGCTCTTTACACTCTCACATAACAACAGAACCAGGGGTCATCCACTAAAATTGAGTGTTGGGAGAGTTAGAACAGACAAAAGAAAATATTTCTTTACTCAGCGTGTGGTTGGTCTGTGGAACTCCTTGCCACAGGATGTGGTTATGGCGTCTGACCTGGACGCCTTTAAAAGGGGATTGGACAAGTTTCTGGAGGAAAAATCCATTACGGGTTACAAGCCATGATGCGTATATGCAACCTCCTGATTCTAGAAATGGGCTATGTCAGAATGCCAGATGCAAGGGAGGGCACCAGGATGCAGGTCTCTTGTTATCTGGTGTGCTCCCTAGGGCATTTGGTGGCCCACTGTGACATACAGGAAGCTGGACTAGATGGGTCTATGGCCTGATCCAGTGGGGCTGTTCTTATGTTCTTAAAATGGTTCTATTACTTCAGTGTTAATAAATTAAACTTACCCGAAAAGGTAGTAACAGGAAGTCAAATAATATATACACTATTTGCAAATCCTGAGAAGGGACAGCCCACCTGCCAGACAAGTTGAAGCTCAGTGGTTAACCTCTGTGGCAGGTGGCAAACTGGAGAAGGCAGCAAGCTGGGATGGGATGCGCTGTACCCTGCACCCACCCACCACCTACCTGCCCCATCTGCTTATCACACACTCAGAAACAGCACAAGATGAGAATGGGGAAAGCTTACCTCCTCCTGCTCCCACTTCAACATCACTTTTGTAAAGTGGTCAGCAAAGAAAAAGTTGGGAGCAAAGAGCTTCTGCTCCAAGGATTCTCCTAGCCATCAACATACAAAAAAGTGGCAGAGGAGCAAAGGTAGAAGAAGCAAAGGCGTGAGTTTGTGGAGTAGGGAAATAGAATTTGGGAAGGTGGGTGGCAGAATTTAGAGGTGGATTCAGGTGACTGATTCGCTTAGACCACCCCTGATCTTGCGGCAGTCACAGGGGTCTTAACTTTGCAGCTTTCTCTTCACTCCAAATTGAACTCAATGTCCATTTTTAACCTTCCAATTGTCAACATAGGAGTCGTTTTTGAGGTGAAACAGCATACAAAGTTGCTTTCAGAAACCACATTTCACGGGAAGTCTGCTGATCAAAACAGGTGGCATTTATTATGTAAAAACCTTCCATCCATACTGCCTGTTTAGCACCACACTGTGTTAATAAAAGTGCTGTGCTGCAGAACAAAAATGGGGAAAGGACCACCATGGATCTGAGTGAGGGAAAAGAAATAAAATTGCCTGTGCAAGACAAACTAATACCTGCCATAAACCCAAGAAAAATATGACAAATACCCAGTGACACTTTTGACATTAATGCTGCTGGCAATTTTTAATTAAAAAAAAAAGAGAGTGAGGTTCTGGGAACCAGGCTTACCTCAAAACTACATCTATTGGACTTTATACTGTATTATTGGAACCCTAATCCTGGGTGGAAGTGAGCTCTTAGACCAGTGTACTTCAAGTTTGGGGTTGGGACCCCAATGGGGTTGCAAAGCCTCAGTTGTGTAGTCATAACAACTTACAGGAATGAAATAGGTTGAAGATCAGAGCACCACCAGGTAAACTAGCGAACCAGCAGGTAAAGGGGAAGACTCCTGGTCTACCCCTTCAGGAACCAGGAGATTGTGTTCCAGCCCTGCTCAGGTTCTTAGCAATTGTGCTAAAATAGCTTTCACTAGCTCCAGGTTTCATGGTAACTTTTTCTGCTCTCTTAGTAAAAATACAGGTAGACCCCGGTATAAACTGATTGGTATCCATTGATTTATTTGGTTACAGTGAACAGTATTATTAATTAATAATAATAATACAGTGAACAGTGCTGGGGGCATTATGGGGGTGGATAGTGGGCAGTGGGGGGATGGGGCGGGAGGCTGCAGTACCACAGGAGGACAGGTAGAGGGCTGCTGTGTGCAGAGTCACTGAGGCTATAAAAGGGGCTGCACCAGCACAGAGAGCTCAGAGACCACAAGTGAAGAGTTGCCCAGAGGAGCTTTAAGATTGAGCTGCAGGATGAGAGACCACCAGGGAAGAGCTGCTGGGGGGGGGGCATCTGCAAAGAAGGAGCTGGAAGCAAGCTGCAGAGACCTCTAGGAAGAGAACCTGTGAGGAGCGAGCTGGGAGAGACCAAGCTGCAGAGAGGAGTTGAAACCTGAGCTCTGAGGGAGAGCTGAGGACAGAGCAGCTGGAAGGAGCCCCAAGAGAGCCTTTTGCTGGAGCGGAGAACCAGAGGGGAACATCCATCAAGCCTCCAGCCTTTGGCCTGCCTATATCTAAAGCAAAACTTTAGATATAGGCTGATGGGTTCTGAGCTGTCTGTGACAGATCAGGAGAGAGATCTTGGGGTGGTGGTGGACAGGTCTATGAAAGTGTTGACCAAATGTGCGGCGGCAGTGAAGAAGGCCAATTCTATGCTTGGGATCATTAGGAAGGGTATTGAGAACAAAACGGCTAGTATTATAATGCCATTGTACAAATCTATGGTAAGGCCACACCTGGAGTATTGTGTCCAGTTCTGGTCGCCGCATCTCAAAAAAGACATAGTGGAAATGGAAAAGGTGCAAAAGAGAGCGACTAAGATGATTACGAGGCTGGGGCACCTTCCTTATGAGGAAAGGCTATGGCGTTTGGGCCTCTTCAGCCTAGAAAAGAGACGCCTGAGGGGGGACATGATTGAGACATACAAAATTATGCAGGGGATGGACAGAGTGGATAGGGAGATGCTCTTTACACTCTCACATAATACCAGAACCAGGGGACATCCACTAAAATTGAGTGTTGGGCAAGTTAGGACAGACAAAAGAAAATATTTCTTTACTCAGCGTGTGGTCGGTCTGTGGAACTCCTTGCCACAGGATGTGGTGCTGGCGTCTAGCCTAGACGCCTTTAAAAGGGGATTGGACAAGTTTCTGGAGGAAAAATCCATTATGGGGTACAAGCCATGATGTGTATGCGCAACCTCCTGATTTTAGAAATGGGTTATGTCAGAATGCCAGATGCAAGGGAGGGCACCAGGATGAGGTCTCTTGTTATCTGGTGTGCTCCCTGGGGCATTTGGTGGGTCACTGTGAGATACACGAAGCTGGACTAGATGGGCCTATGGCCTGATCCAGTGGGGCTGTTCTTATGTTCTTAGGTCCTGTCTCATTTGGGGGTAATTTGAAACAAGTTCTTTCCATGGTTTGATTCAGGTTCCATTCCTCCTAATAAACTTAGCTTGGTGTCAATGGACTCTTTTGATCCTGCATTACAATCCTGTGGCAAGGAGTTCCACAGACCAACTACATGTTGAGTGAAGAAACATTTCCTTTTGTCTGTCCTGACTATCCCAACACTCAATTTCAGTGGCTGTTCCCTGGTTCTGGTGTGGGGTGAGAGGGAAAAGAACACCCTCCATCCACTCTGTCTGCCCCCCACAGAAGCTCCTTAATGGTGACTGCAGCCATCAGTTTTTAATTTTTAATAACAAGAATGTAGCTGTTTAAACATGGCATCCTTTATCATTGGGGTGCCACAGTGCCTGGGACCTGGCTGTCAGCCCAATCCTATGCAGGTTTACTCAGAAGTAAGTCCCATTAGAGTCAGTGGGGCTTACTCCCAGGTGAGTGTGGACAGGGCTGTGGCTACTATATGGAGAAAGTACTCTGCACATGTTCAGAGGGTGGTGCACCCTGGCACAAATAAGACCCTCATCACCAAGTACTTCTGCCACGCCTCAGACAGAGAAGCTCCTCCCCCTTCCCCCCGTTGCAGGCAGAGGAGCTGGTAGTCTCCTCTGAGACTGCACTTTTGCGCAGCGGAACTTGGCTGCCGCGGGCCAGGCGCCCAACCGGGCACGAATGTGAGGCGCAACCGGAAGTGTTCTAGGAATGGGCCTAGTCGTTGGTGTCTGCGTCTCATAATACTGGACAGCTGTCATGGCTGCCCTGCGAGCACTGCGGAAGAGCAAGACGCTCCAGTACGGAGTCCCCATGATGGTGAGCGCGTGGACGGGTGGGAGTGAGACTGAGACTCAGTAACCAGGGAGGGGGCGGAGCGTTGCTCCCATCGGCCGAGGTGGTCGCAGCCCCAGGCAGTGGCAGTCACGTGGGCTGACAGAGAGGCGTAAGCCCATCCCGCTCCCATGACCGTTACGGTCAAAACAAGACTGTTGGTCTAACGGTTGGTTTTTCTCACGCCACGCCCTTCATTGAAGTCACGTGACGTGGACGCCGACGCAAGGTGGCAGAAGCTGAGAGAGAATCCGTTTGTTTCGTGCCTGGGCTGAAGAAGGGGAAGTGGGGAAAGGAACGAGCGAGTTCTGATTGGCCAGCCATCACTTAGCAACTGGAGCTTCGAATGGCCCCGCCTTCCTTATAATAAGCTGCGTTTCTGAGGGGGCGGAGAATAACTCCGCTTCTGATTGACGCCTCTTCTATCCTGTTGCCTGGGCTTGGATAAACTCAACCTTTGGCCCCCCCCCCAACATGACACTGTCTATTGTGAATAGCTCAGCTGTCCCCTCCCCCCTCTGGAAGGGGAAAAAGGAGGACATCCACTAGGATGGAGTGTCAGGACAGTCACAAGAAAACATTTCTTTACCCAGTATGTCATTAGTTTGTGGAACTCCTTGCCACTGGATATGATGATAGAATCATTGAATCTGATTCTAGGTTGTGGAACACCTTGCCACTGGATGTGGTGACAGAATTGTAGAATACGATTCTAGGCTGTGGAACTCCTTGCCACAGGATGCAGCGATAGCATTGTAGAATACAATTCTAGGCTGTGGAACTCCCTGCCACTGGATGCGGTGATAGCATCTGGCCTGTATGCCTTTAAAAGGGGATTGAATAAATCTCTGGAGGAAAAGTCCTGCACAGGTTACAAGCCTTTAACTACTTCCTGACTTTAGAAGTAGGCTACCTCAGACTGCCAGGTGCAAGGGAGGGCACCAGGATGCAGGTCTCTTGTTGTTTTGTGTGCTCCCTGAGGCAGCTGGTGTTATACAGAAAGCTTGACTAGAGGGGCCTTTGAATTGATCCAGTAGGGCTCTTCTTGTGTTCTTATGACATGCCAGGTGCAAGGGAGGGCACCAGGATGCAGGTCTCTTGTGGTCTTGTGTGGTCTAGGAGACATCTGGTGGGCCCCTGTGGGATACAGGAAGCTGGACTAGGGGGGTCCCCTTTGGCCTGATCCTGCAGAGCTTAGGTTCTTATGTCTGGGTGGGTGTGGAGGATCCCACTGGGTAGTGTGGAACTCCTTGCCACAGGATGCGGTGATGGTGTCTGGCCTAGATGTCTTTTAAAGGGGACTGGACAAACTTCTGGAGGAAAAGCCCATCAGGGTTACAAGCCGTGATGGTACGTGCAACCTCCTGGTTTTGGAAGTAGGCTACCTCAGAATGCCAGGTGCAAGGGAGGGCACCAGGATGCAGGTCTCTTGTGTGCTGCCCTAGGCATCTGGTGGGCCACTGTGAGATACAGGAAGCTGGACTAGATTGGCCTGATCCAGCAGGGCTCTTCTTATGTTCTTATGCGCTGCTTTTGTTGTCTCTGGCATTTGTTTGGGCTGCTGCCTTCATGCTCTGGCTTACAAACTTCCCAGAAGCATCTGGCTCACTGTGCTTTAAAACAAAATATTGGATTAGGGCAGCGTTTCTCAATGTTTTTCCCCCACTGTGCATGGTCCACCTATTGGAAGTACCTCCGGAAGTAATTGGCAAAGATATCATTGCCAGTTACTTCCAGATTGGGGGGCCAGGCACAACACGACAAACACTGGTAAGAGGCTCAGGGAGGACAGGAAGACTTTTTCAAGTGCACTATGGAGCTCTGCATGCTGAGCTGAACCTCTTACTGCTGCTTGTCACATTGCATCGCTGGTCTTACCACCAGCTGGAGTGGGTCTATTTCTAGTTAGGGAATTGTCATAAGAGAGGACTTATATGTGAGGTTTCTCTATGTTCTGTTTTGCTGCTTGTGCGTGCAATGGGGATCAGCAGTGAAGCTCCCCAGTGCGTATGGCATCTTCATACAAGTTTTATGTTTTCCTACATGAAAATGCTTTCTGAGTTGAAAAAACCTTGCAACCCTTCGAGCTTTAGGTGACCTGTACAACAACTTTGTGCTTCAGGTGCCACTCCCAAGTGCCTTCACTTAAAAGGAAGCCCTGCTGGAATCATGGGGGCATGCAATTAGAACTACCAGCTGCTGGAGATTACACTCCAGTTCTAAATGTGTTATGTGACAGTACATGCTTTGAAATGAATGAGTTTTATAGTGTTTTGGGCTGGAGTACTTCATGCCATATATCATGTTTTCAGGGATTTCTCATGACTAGAGGTAGGTGATATCAGTGGTATAGTCTCAGCAGAGACAAATTCATGCATGTAGAGGTGGTAGAGCAGCAGTGTCAAACTTGTTTCATATAGAGGGCGGAATTTAAATTCACATTACCTACTGAGGGCTGGAAGTGACATCATTAAGCAGATGATGGCCAGTAATAAGCACTTTGTTTTCACTTAGAAACTCATTAGCTGCAAATAACAGCAGAGAAAATGTGTAAATCTTGTTCATATTTTCAAGATATGAGAAGGTCCAATTATCATACTGGGAGAACCCAATTATAACAGGGGGGCTGGATATATTGCTTGGGGGGGGGGAGAGAGAGAGAGAGAACCACTGTTATATGGAAATGTCTTGTGAAAATCTTGTTTCACCGTTAATTTTGGGGATGTTGGGAGATGCCAAAGGCAGGAAGCAACTATGGATGCCGCACTCGATACATAGATTCAAACATTTATTGAGGGAAATTCTTTCTCTACAAGTCAGTTTGCAAACTTGCCTTCATTGTTAGTACTGGAATTTTTTCTTACAGTAGTGTCTGTAAGTAGTCCAGTGAGGCAAGTAGCACAAAACCTTCTCTCTTAAAAGCACATGTACATGTACAAACACACAACCATCCCTGAACAGTATAAGAACAGATGTGGCAAAGTAATTGCACTGGGAAGTGCAATACAATCCATAATTATACAATACAATTTGGTTCATGGAAGTAGTGACACACTGGGTGAAAGCTGCTTGGGGAAAAAAATCAAACATGCTATTGTGTGTTTATATGTGTAACATTTTCAAGAATGAATGAATTGTAGAAGACTCTAAAACAGCCATTTTTAACCTTTTTCAGCTCACAGCACACTGACAAGGAACTAAAGTTGTCAAGGCACACTACTAGTTTTTAATTACATTATTATGTTACAGTTAATTTAATTAATATAACTAAGGGCACAATCCTAACCAGGTCTAATCAGAAGCAAGTTCCATTTTGTTCAGTTGGGCTTACTCTCAGGAAAGTGTGGTTATTCCACACCAGGATTCCCTGGGGTGGGGGGGGGGAGAGAGAAAGAATGGAAGGCAACTGTCTCTGGACTTTGGAAGGTGGGGAAGAGGGAGGGGAGGGCAGGGCAGAAAGAGAGGGGTTAACTGCAGTTATGAGGGGGGAATGTGTGTGCAGGAGGGGAGGAGGTGGGGTGGGGGAAGAGAAAAGCATCACTTGCCTGCTCACGTATTCAAGAAAGAGTGCGACCAAGCCTTGTAAGCCCATTATAGTCAATGTGGCTTACTCCTAGGTAAGTGTGGACAGGATTGTGACCCAGCACCTCTCCTGCCAAAGCCCTGCCAGTGGAGGCAATGCAGGCAGGGTCACTTTGGGGTGTTGCAGGCAAGGAAAAGGGTCTCTCAGACTTTGATATCAAACTTCAGAACAATGTGGGCTTTTTGTACAGTTCCATAGATTTGGGTAATCAGTTAGAAATCATAATTTTCTCCATTGCCCTACCATTTTTTAATCTCTAAAGATATAAGAATAGATTATTTATTTAGAAGCTTTCTATAGAGTGCAACAGCTAAACCACACACAGGTTTTAACAATATAGCTCCTAAAAGAACAAGCATTCAAATGCACCCAACTTCTATTCTCTATTCCTGGTGGAGAAATTAAGTTATAAAGGTCCTTGTCAATTTTACTGCAACATAACAGTAAACTGTTGTATCAATGTAGTCAGAGCCCTATTAACTTTATTTTCACATTAACTGCCTGTTAATATAACCTATGAGTTTAGACCCCAAAAAAGAGACCTATGCTTGCTCACTAAGAGAAGGACACATTGGCAATTAATAAAATTAAAACACACTATCTGGAAACTCTTTCATTATTGCTGATTGTTTTGCAATTTCTGCTTGGGTGTTTTAATGTAAAAATAGCACATGTTAATTTTTTAAAAACTAGCTGAAATTTTGGTAGTTGCTTGTTTTTCTCTTTGGGGAAAATTCCATCCCAGGAATAGAAACAAAATGCTGGTATATTCTTAGCCTCAAATTGAGTTGGCATCCTTCAGTCTCAGAAGACTATGGTGTCACGCTCTGAATGGTGGTTCTGGAACAGAGTATCCTCTCCAGTGCGCGAAGCCTGGGTAAAGTAGGTATGGAGGATAGGCTGTTACCCATGCAGCAAATCCCCCCTCTCCACGTCGCTGAAATGGTCCAATGGAAAGGCAGAGGCCAATACGGTTGGTTCCAGCGGCGTCGCAGGAGTTGCCAGAACATGACTGTATTCAGCCATGAACTGCCTCAGGGACTCCGGCTCCGGATTTTGCCTCAAGGTTGACTCCTGAAGCCTTTTCCATAACTGGATGTAGCCACAAGGCAGTGGAGGTTTGGGATCAGAGTTTTCCTTCTCTCTGATGAGCTGCCTTCCCAGGCTGACGAGCCCCATCTACCCGGTGGCTGTTTATTCGCCTCTTACGACAAGTACAGCCAAACTGAGGGCCTATTCTTATCCCCAGCCCCCTCAAATAATCTTTTTAAATTGGGGGTAAACAGAGGCACTTTGTCAAGGCTCCCCCACGGAACAGTAAGTGCCAGTAATGTGAGGGAGAGCTGAATGCACTGGATCTGGCCCATGGGCTGTGGTCTGGAGAGCCCTGCTCTAGTGAAATGAACTAGAAGTGGTAGGTTTGCAGTACAACTGACCAATCTGGACATCTAGTGATGAACTTGGCATTGTATGAGACATCGGTGTGTAGCATAAGTCATCATGAACTTAGGTGAGTGATGTAACACACCTGTGTTACACCTAACAGCCTGTGTGCT
Source organism: Tiliqua scincoides (assembly GCF_035046505.1). Classification (NCBI taxonomy): domain Eukaryota; kingdom Metazoa; phylum Chordata; class Lepidosauria; order Squamata; family Scincidae; genus Tiliqua; species Tiliqua scincoides. The sequence continues at coordinate 19,366,940 of NC_089821.1, forward strand.
TCCAGGTGTAAAGTTCTGCAGCACCAGGATGGTAACATCTATCTGGGTGTTGGGATGAACTCTTATGACCTCATGGATGTCTCTTGAACTGCCTGAATGAGATTTTCATGTTTTCTTCCCTCTCCCTTCTCTTGACATTCCTCCTCCTCGTTTCAAAGGACAGAAAGACCAGTTTTCCTTTTACCTCTTATATTGATAGCTGCATAATAGTCTTTATAATAGCACATCTGATTCTCCAATGCTGTTTACTTACCTGCAGTTTTACTAGTGCAAACTTTTGGCAAGAGGGCCACATCATCTCTCTGACAATGTGTCAGGGGCCAGGGAAAAAAAGAATTAATTTACATTTAATAAGAACATAAGAACAGCCCCACTGGATCAGGCCATAGGCCCATCTAGTCCAGCTTCCTGTATCTCACAGCGGCCCACCAAATGCCCCAGGGAGCACACCAGATAACAAGAGACCTCATCCTGGTGCCCTCCCTTGCATCTGGCATTCTGACATAAATTTGAATAAATTTACATTCATTTCAAATTTGAATAAATTTACATAAATTAATATATTAGAGATGGAACTTCTGTGAATGAATGAAGGTCTTGCAATAGCTCAAGGCCTATAAAAGGCCTTGCACAAAGCAAGGCCGGTCTTTTCTTCGCTGCCACTGCTGCATCACAAATGTGAAACAGCAAGTAGTGGAGGGAGCCCTCATCCCACAGCTCATGCAAGAGGTTGAACAGTCACCCTCATGCTTAGAGCACTTGTGTCGGGCAAGCATGGGCTCCAGCAAGTCTCTGGAGGGCCAGAGTCTCATTGGAGTCTGAGGGCTCCCCGTGGGCCGCATTGGGAATCCCCGAGGGCCGCAAGTGGCCCCTGGGCCAGGGTTTGGGCACCCCTGTACTAGTGCAATAAACCAACGTTGAATCCCTTCCTCAAATATGTAGAATTAAATATCAGATGTAGTAAAATCATTTAAGTAAGGTGTTCAAAAGAATCTCTTTCAGACAAATAAAATCCTCAGTACCATATATAGAGAGACTTGGTGCTAACAAATAATCTAAAGATGGGCAACTAAATATATATGAATTCGAGTTCCCGGTTTCTATAGGGAACTAGAATTCATACATATTTAGTTGCTCATCTATAGATTATTTGTTAGCTTCTCAGTGCTGCTGCAGTTCTCTTGCCCTCAAGAGGGTGCTCATACACTGCTGTTTGGTCATTTTGCACTCAAAACAAATGGAAGCCATTCACTTTTATGGGGAAAAAACCCCGCTGAATGTAAGGCATTTGCAGGACAGGTTGGCAGGTTTTGTCTCCCTCAACATTGTCAGTGACTTCAGTTACTTGATATTTCTTCTAGCAGAAAATTGTCCCAATAACTTTTATGTATGTATGTTACATACATACAAAGTATGTATGTTGCTCGTTGTTTTTCCCCCACCCCCCAAAAATTGGACTGTTGAAGATCACATTTTATTTCCTATATTTAGCAAGACCTTCATTTGCAATTTTTCTGTTTTGTCTTTTTTACTTATTGATAACTGACAAGCTTGTAAAAGGACAGTGGATACAGAGGGATGTATGACACTAAACACACCAACATTTATTGTTGGAAAAGGAAAGATTAAAGTCAGACCTTACTTGGGTTTTCAGCTAAGTTCAGAGTGGAGAATTCTGGAGAAAAAAAGGCAACATAAAAATTAAGAAATAGTACTATATATTGGCAGTGAGTTGCTAGCACAAACTTGAAAGATCATTGTCACCAGAAAATGTTTATACAAAGGAACTCCCTAGGGCCCAAGGGAAAGATGCTCCATAGCAGAGGAACAGGTTTCTGCTAAAAACTGACAACATGCTCTTGCTGTTCAAATATGTCACAAAGATAGTGGTGCTAATGGGTTTTCTGCCAGTTTTCAGAGAGAGAGAGAGAGAGAGAGAGAGAGAGAGAGAGAGAGAGAGAGAGAGAGAGATGAATGTTGGTAAGTAAGTTGGTAAGAAGCTATTCTTGGGCCTTGAAGATTGCTCCCTAGTGTCTCTCTTTCAGAAGAACTTGTATAGCTGTCATCCCATTTTTCTTTCCCCTTTTCCTCTCTTTTGCACTTTCTTCCTCCTTCTGCGCCCTTTTTCCTTCCAGAATGTGCCTACTTTACAGCGTTGGCCTCAGCTTGCTCTCTTGCCATGCAGTGCATCTCACTGGCCAAGAAATTAATTTGCCTAACAGATGGAATTGGCGCAGTAACACTGTAAACTCCAAGGCTGGTGAGCTCCCTATAACATGAATTCTTTATCTTGTCCTGTCACGACATGGAACATTTGATGGCAAGAGAGAATATTACTTCCTTGCCTGGAAGCGTATGGTGCTTCTTTTCTTTATCGTATGAAGAAATAACAGTTTTCAAATGGCAACAGCTCTTGATTAAAAAAAAAGAAGAAGAGTGGTTGTATTTGGAATTGAGGTAAAGAGGATCACAAATAATCCACTTCTTAAAACGGAACTTGCTCTGGGGGAGAAAGAGACAGTCTTATTTTTAAGAAAGCTGTTCTTGACCCACCACAGCAGTCTTGATCTTCAAACAGCTGCATCTGGTATAATTCCCTTGTTATCTGACCTGGGCAAGCACTGTGTGTAATGCAAAATGACAACAGTCTGGTTGAAGGAGCCATTTTTGCTCACGCTTGCACTATGGAACATATGGGCTGCCTTCTCTTTTGAGACTGTTTTTTGCAAAATATCTTTTTTTGTACTCCCTCATCCATATGAAATACACCTAATTGGCCAAAGGAAACTTTTTAAAGTGTGTGCTTCCCATAGAGTTTTATACCTGCCCACCTTTATTTCCATGTTGAAAACTTGACTGTAACCCTCCTAGTGGTTAACGGTCCTTCATGCAGTTTGCATTCTGCACCTTAGTTCAAGCAACTAGGTTACATACAGGTCAGGATGGAGTCCTATGTGCAGCAATATGCAGTTTCTAATGTTTGCACCTATCCATTCAAGATAGATGGAGAGGTTACATTCCTTTCCTTACAAGGTTACATTCACAGTTATGTTTCCCTTTCTTACATTAAAGTTTCTCAAGGATTGGTTGCTTCTGGCTAGACTTGTCTTCTCTTGAAATCAGGAGCATAATAAACTTTTTTTCATATTAGTGGGAGTCACAGGTCTAGCAGATCTCCTGAGTAATGCTGCATGCTTGTCTTGCTCAGAAATACTTGTAAACCAGACCCACCAGTTTCTTTACACTATGTGTTTAGGGGATCCTGGGGATGAAACAACTATCAAGAATAAGGCAGACAGGTCTACCTAGCTCTTTCTTGTTTAACGTATATGCTTTTCCTTTTCCAAACTTCTGCTTACCCTGCATTATATCAGGAGAAATGTGTTCTGTAACTAATAAGACTTTGTGATGTGGCACAGAATTTTGAATAACTCAAGGTCAAAATAATAAAAGCTCAGTCTGACAACAAGGACTCCTCTAGTTGAGGTGTGGAGTGGAATGACAACACATTTTGTTTGTATCAAGGCCTTCCAAGGTAGTGGACCTCTCATCATGCCCTGCAATACTATATATTTTCTGTTACTACTTCTTGTCTATATAATTTGTTATGAATGCGTGAGTCAAGAGCCCCACAGGTGGTACTGAGGTTTTGTACACAGGTAATCTTTTTCAATGGCTGTGCTATAAGACAAGGAAGGCAATGATGTTAACAACATTGTGTGTGGACATAATGTCTCTGTAATTCTTCTCAGCGTGGCTTATATGGCAAAGTACAATTTTGGCCTATTGGACCACTGCAGTGGCTTCTGAGAATACAGGTATTGGCCACTCTTCATTTAAAGGAGACAAGTGACTGGGTAAGAGGATAATTACATTTCTGAAATCTCATCTCATCGTGCTCAAGCTTTGGAAACTTCTAGAAGGCTGTTGCCTTCTGCAGTTACAAGGCAAGTTTCATGGACAAATACTTTGTTGGCATTTAAGTTCCTGAAGCAAGAGAATGGCCCAACACAAAACAAAAATTCTGCTACATCTGGAACACTTATTTTTGCTAAAAAGCAAGTCCTACAATCTTAATCTGAAAGAGTGGGACTCTTTGGGGGTTGGAGCTGGGGTTGACCTGTATCAGAATCTTTTAATGCTACTGCCACTGCTGTACTGTACTTGGCTGGGGAAAATAAAGGCTCTAGTTTCCTGGGCCGTCAAAAATGGTACCTTTCACCACCTCTAAACTGCACACGCAGCAGTTTGGTGTGTGTTTGTCTTTTTATGGAAAACCCCAAAACCGCTTTCACCACCATCGCTGTGAAGTAAAAAGAGAATATTTCATTTGACTGTTCTAGTTCTGCTGCTGCAGAATGCATAGCTGGAGGCTTCAGTAGCAGCCGTTTTAAAAGAAGAGGTTTCAAAATTATCATATTCCCTCTTTGAGTTAAACACTTCATAACATTTCCCCTGCTTTCTTTTCACCAGTGCATGATCTGTGTTGCCAACAGTGAATATTGTGATGTGATTAATTTAGGGATTTGTGACAAAGGGAATGTAATTTTGTAATCTGGCTTTCAGAATCAGTGCTATAGCACAGAATGAGTTTCTCTGGCAACAGAGGTGATCTCACATAGCAAATTGCTAGGCAGTACTGGAGAAATTACTGCTTGTTGGCTGCTGTAGATTGTGTTGAATAATTTGAAGAGGTCAAAATCTATGGTAGGACAAGGAGTTCTTAGAATATCAGAGTTTAGGGTTCTTGATGGTGATGAACACCAATGTCCTCCATGAACAGCCGGCCCCTTGCCATCTAGTTTGCTTAACATGCTTTTTCAGTGAAGGAACTGCAAGTGGCTTTTCAGAATGCTTTTAAGGAGAAATTAATGTCAATTCCTGCATGAAACACTTACCAAGGCTGCTGAGCATATGTGACAGATGGTGCCTCGATGTCACATCCCATGTTTCATTCCATCTTGCACTCTGGGCATATATAATTTCATTAAAATGTTGCTTTTGGTGTGTGTGTCTATATGTGTGAACTCACTGAAATGTTGAAAAAAATCCATTTTGAATATCTTGATGGTTCAGATAGCAGGGCTGTTGGCCTGCTTCCAGTACAGTTTGTAAAGAGCGGTGCGAGTATTACTGTTGTGTGTTGTTAAAGGTGACCTTCGGATGTAAAAAGGAAAAATGCAGCATTATACTCATGTCATTGTTGCTTTATAGTAGCAAGATAAGAGTCCAAGTGAGATAGTTCTGCATGTAAGAAATTCAAAATTTAATTATCCTACTGCACTTCACATAGTCTACAAAATTTAACAGATCCCTCATAATATTGTTTCTCTGAAAGGTGGGGGGGAGGACAAGCCCCAACATATTGGTACCCAAGATGGAGAATGCTAACAGTTACAGCAACACAAAATTACAAAATGTGTTATATCCTTGGATGAGGGAAAGTGGATTATGTGAGATGACAACTTTGTAAGTACCATAGGGCGCAATCCTAACCAAATTTCTAGCACCAAGGTAAGTGCATTGCAGCTCTGAGGAAAGGGAACAAACATTGCCTTACCTTGAGGAGGCCTCCATGACTGTCCTCCCAAACTGCAGCATACAGCACATGCCCCACTGGCACAGCTATGCCAGTGTTGGAAAACTGGTTAGGACTGCACCCATGTGGGTCATAGAGAGAAGATTCCCGAAAACTACTCCTAGGGATTGTTGGAGGGCTATGATTGATGTGTGATGCTATTGTGTACACTTGCCAGTACATTCATCAGTAAATATGGTCATGGTTTGTATAGAACTAGGTTCGAGTTATGGCATAAATTCCTCAAAGACTTCCTTTTAAGGGAAGATTCCATTTGAAAGTTCTTTCCTGTCAATTTGCCATTTGTGTCCTTTTAGCCAGCTGGACTGATTTCTTGTAGCTCAATCTTTGTTTAGCCAGTGGGCTATTTATGCTATATACTTTGTAAATGAAACTTGAAAACAAGCAAAAAGTCAATTCCCCTTTTGCTTCTTAAAGAAGTGGCAATCGTGGTTCAGAAGAATGTGAAAGAGCAAGGAATATATTCTTACGTTTATTACCTGGCATTAAATGCAAGGCATGATGTAAGAAAATGAATGGCAACCGTCCGGAGAATAAGACGAAAAGTCCTACTGGATCAGGCCAAAGGCCCATCTAGTCTAGCATCCCATGGTGGCTCATAGCTGCCTCTGGGAAACCTGCAAGCAGGAGAGAAAGACATATCTTAGTATTCAGGGGTATACTGCCACTGAATTTGGAGGTGGCACGATAGCCAAAGTGATTAGTAGCCTATAAATTGGTGGATCATTACCTCTTTCTTATATAGCTTACTGAAGTGTTTTGCACCAGTTGCAGGACACTTTGGATTTTTTTTTTAAGGGGTAAGGAGAAAGACAGAAAAGCAAGGAGCACAGATGTAGGTATTGAGAAGCAATACATATTCAGTAAATCACAAGGGCTACCTCCATGTTGCTTGTTGAGCTGAATGGCTCATCTTAGGTCTGGAAGGGGGTCAAACCACTGCCAAAATAAGACATAAGCCCCACTGACTTCAATTAAGCAGGGCCAGCCTACCCATGAGGATAACCGAAGCAGTCATCTCAAGGAGCAGATTGGCAGGGAGTGACCACCTCCATCTGCCTGCTTGCCTTCACTGATCCTCTTCCTCCAACTCCCTGAATTGGAAAAGGAAGAGGGGGACAGAGCAGAATTGTGGAGGAGAGAGGAGCAGTGGGTTAGAGAGTGATAGAGGAACAAAAACAGGCTCATTACCAGGGATGGGAGGCAGCAGGTGGCATTCTGCTTCAGGTGCCACAAGGCCTTGGGCCAGTCCTGGGCTTAAGCACACCTTACTGTCTTTGGACTGGGCACACCATGTTTCATTTCATGCTCTTTAATAATACAAAAAGTCATTTTCTCTGGTGTATTTCAATGAATCCCAAACTGTGAGCGGTAGAAACCAACCAGGGAAGTCGTAGAATCCTCACAAAAAACCTACTGCCCTATAAAATTTATAGGATTGTAGCCCTAATGGGTAGCCGTGGCCAATGGCCCAGGAGTTCAAGGGAGCCACCAGACAAAAAAGTCTAGTCAATTTCTATTTGGTGAAATTGGTTAACGAGTTAGAGCCAATCGTTATAGCCAATCGGAAAAAACTGTTGTGAACTTAGAACCCAATCCTGAGCTCGGCGTTCCGGCTTTCCACCAGAGCGCACTGTCGCAAACGTGCCATATAGCACGTCCTCGAGGCTTACTGCTGGGCCAGCGCCCGTGCTAGCCTAGTACTGGCTGGAGCTGGGCTAGCAGGCAGGCAACTGTCCTCCGCTGCTTGGTGGTCTCATAGACCGCAGAGCCGCAGCACGTTAAGCGGGGGCAGAGAGGAGGCATTCCGGGGAGGGGGAAGGCAGGTGGAGGGTGGAGAGAGGGAGGGGAGGAGGCATGATGTGGAGGCGGGAGGCGGGGAGAGGGTGGGCGGAAAGCGTGCTGGGGGGAGGGAGGGAAGAGGGTCCCGTGGAGCTCTACTCTACCCAATACAAGGTATTCATGCGGGGCTTGGCGCCCTACACTAACACCTTTACAAGGTTGGCGGTAACGTGAGTAGCCCCATTGTGGGGCTGCTTCCCTTAAGGTGCTGCCCATCGTAGCTCGGGGCGCATAGGATGCAGCGGCAGCCGTTTTCAGTATTGCCAAGCTGGGTGCTCAGGGCAGCTCAGGATTGGGCTGCTTGACTCTACAGCACAAGTTTTACAAACTGGGAAAGAGATAAGCTAGAGCAACCATTTTCAACCACTGTGCCATGGCACACTGGTGTGCCTCGAATGGTCTGCAGGTGTGCAATGGGAGTTTGGGTAGGTTCATTTATTAATAGGGCCTTTGGGGGATGTGGGCCCCCCACCAACAGCGTGGTGTGCCTTGTCCATTGTCAAAAAACTGATGGTGTGCCTTGACAATTTTAGTCCCTTGTCAGTGTGCCATGAGACAAAAAAGGTTGAAAACCACTGAGCTAGAGGTTAGTGGAGCTAACAAAATTAAACATTGCTTTCTGATCAAATTCATTATTTGGAAGCAAGAGACAAGCTAGAGGCAAGCTTCCTAGTTCACCTGCTTCGGTCCCAATGACTGGGTTACTAAAAGAAATGCTTCTTGGTTTTATTCTGGTAAACTAGAACATATAAAGGGCAGTAAATCAAAAGAGAACACAAACCATGCATACACTATTTGTATAGTTAGCTATTAATGTAAATGTAGTCACCAAAGAAGCACTGAACAACATTGAGTGCCTGCCTGTGCTGGAAGAGCTTGACAGTGAACCAACCCTAGAAGAACTTCACGTGGCCCTGGACTCCCTTGCCTTTGGCAAGGCACCTGGAAAAGACAGCATCCCTGCTGAAGTCCTAAAATGCTGCAAAGAGATCATCGTCACTGAGCTGCATGAAATCCTCTGTCTCTGCTGGAGAGAAGGTGGAGTACCTCAAGACATGAGGGATGCAAACATCATCACGCTGTACAAGAACAAAGGCGACAGGGGTGACTGCAACAACTACCGCGGCATCTCTCTCCTTAGCGTTGTAGGAAAGCTGTTTGCCCGAGTTGTACTAAAGAGGCTCCAGGTACTTGCAGAGAGCGTCTATCCAGAATCGCAGTGTGGATTCCGAGCCAACAGGTCCACCACTGATATGGTATTCTCCCTTAGACAACTGCAGGAGAAATGCAGGGAACAACGACAGCCACTCTTTATAGCCTTCATAGATCTCACAAAGGCTTTCGACCTGGTCAGCAGAGACGGCCTCTTCAAGATTCTCCCCAAGATTGGATGTCCACCCAGGCTCCTCAGCATCATCAGATCTTTCCACAAGGACATGAAGGGCACTGTTGTCTTCGATGGCTCCACATCAGACCCTTTTGACATCCGAAGCGGAGTGAAGCAGGGCTGTGTTCTTGCACCAACCTTGTTTGGGATTTTCTTCGCTGTCCTGCTGAAGCAGGCCTTTGGAACTGCAACAGAAGGCATCTATCTCCGGACCAGATCAGACGGAAAGCTCTTCAACCTCTCCAGACTGAGAGCAAAATCCAAAGTCCAGCTGAAATGTCTGCGTGACTTCCTCTTTGCCGACGATGCAGCTGTCACTACCCACTCTGCCAAAGATCTCCAGCAGCTCATGGATCATTTTAGCAAGGCCTGCCAAGATTTTGGACTGACAATCAGCCTGAAGAAAACACAGGTCATGGTTCAGGATGTGGACTCACCTCCCTGCATTACAATCTCTGAGCATGAACTGGAGGTTGTCCATGACTTTGTGTACCTTGGCTCAACGATCTCTGACACTCATTCTCTCGATACCGAGCTAAACAAGCGCATCGGCAAAGCAGCTACCACGTTTTCCAGACTCACAAAGAGAGTCTGGTCCAACAAGAAGCTGACGGAACATACCAAGATCCAGGTCTACAGAGCTTGCGTCCTGAGTACACTTCTGTACTGCAGCGAGTCATGGACTCTTCGCTCACAACAGGAGAGGAAACTGAGCGCTTTCCACATGCGCTGCCTCCGACGCATCCTCGGCATCACCTGGCAGGACAAAGTTCCAAACAACACAGTCCTGGAACGTGCTGGAATCCCTAGCATGTATTCACTGCTGAAACAGAGACGCGTGCGTTGGCTTGGTCATGTCGTGAGAATGGATGATGGCCGGATCCCAAAGGATCTCCTCTATGGAGAACTCGTGCAAGGAAAGCGCCCTACAGGTAGACCACAGCTGCGATACAAGGACATCTGCAAGAGGGATCTGAAGGCCTTAGGGATGGACCTCAACAAGTGGGAAACCCTGGCCTCTGAGCGGCCCGCTTGGAGGCAGGCTGTGCAGCATGGCCTTTCCCAGTTTGAAGAGACACTTTGCCAACAGTCTGAGGCTAAGAGGCAAAGAAGGAAGGCCCATAGACAGGGAGACAGACCAGGGACAGACTGCACTTGCTCCCGGTGTGGAAGGGATTGTCACTCCCGGATTGGCCTTTTCAGCCACACTAGACGCTGTGCCAGAACCACCTTTCAGAGTGCGATACCATAGTCTTTCGAGACTGAAGGTTGCCAATACAAGCTATTAAAGAAATTAAGGAGAGTATACTCTCAAAAAATATTCTGTTCTAAAACCCTGTTTGGTGGTCATTGCTGGGTAGCACCAAATCTTTGTAAGTGGATATTTTTGGTACAGAAATAGTTCTTTTTAATAGTAAAGGTTATATCACATTCATCAAATAACTGACTAATACAGCAGTTCTCAAACTTTGTTCCACTGTGACCCACCTCATCCTCATTCTGGCTTGTAACCTGATGCTCACTGTCACATCACAAAACATTACTGGGAGCCACTGGAGGCCATACTGGGTCCATGTCCACTCCATGGGCCCCAGAATGCCTTGCAGAAGCAACCCAGAAGTCACAGAAGCAAATTGAAAGTCACTTCCATATGGCATTCTGGGGGCCATAGGCCAATGAAATGAGCCGTGGGCCTGGTGCAACCTGGAAGTGACCTCCAGTGGCTTCCAGTAATGCTTTGCAGTGCTACAGTGAGCATCAGGTCCACCAGTGGGTCATGACCCACAGATTGAGAAACACTGGGCTAGTACATTCAGGACTGCCTGAGCACTTTGAGTTTAAATCTAGAAGGAGACTTGTCAGTCGTTTCTCCCTTTGTTAAATGGGTTTTGGCTGTTCTCATGACTCGCAGATCTGATCACACATGGAACTTCCCAATTACGGAGATCTGTCCCTAGTGAGGTATTAATATCTTTGATCTTTGGGTTTTCCTCTGCATTTTGGGGCTTGATAAAGGTCAAAAATTTAAAAAGGGTATTTGCATTTTATGACATCTTTCTTTCATAAGAAGTCACTCCATTATCTTCTTCATGCTGAGATGGCCTTGCCTCCTTTTTATTGCTCCTATTCATAAGTCTCAGTGGTTTGGAGCCCGCAGCAACGGAACTAATGAAGATATAGGTGCAGCAGGGATTGATTTCTCCAGCTACATAATAACATACAGTAGAATTCTGGTTCCAATCTACTGCCTTGTTCCAAAAACTTAATTGGGTCCTTTTCACCTTGGCACTAGAATAAGCCTACTGAGTATTGTTGCCTCACTTGTTAAAAGTTTGAAAATGGTGAGAACAATTTCCAGGACTCTGAAGTTAAGGCTCCTTTAATGCTGCTAAATGAAGGAGAAACAGGGATGAAGGGTGGGAAATATAACGTAACAGTTATGTTAGCTGGAAGCAGCAGACATTTAGAAAGGTTTGGTATTTCTAAAGTCCTTTGTGCAAAAATGAGAAACATTGATAGATTTGTGAATGAAAGCTATACATGCCTCACCCACTAGTCAATCTACGTAGTTACTAGTCAATCTCGTAGTTACATGCTCAGGGGTAGTCCAAGCAAACCTGGAGCAGGATCCACCATGCTGTTTCCTCTTACATATGCAGTAAGAGTTAACCTAAGTTAACTCATGATTGAGCTCTGACTTTAATATCTTTACTGGGAAGACCATCATGGCGTATGTACTAAGTCTGAGTCATTGTCCTGTAATAGCATATTGGACATCTGTATCATGCTAGCTTTTAGATTACTTAAATACTTCACATGTGTTATCTCGTGAATACTGAGGAATAATCATGATATTATCTTGATGATATTATATATATATATTATTCATGATATACACGTCTGTACAGCAGGCCAGCTTCTCAACAATGTTTACTGTTTTGCATTCTGCTTTGCCTCCTTCCTGATGTGTGGTGTTTTTTTTTCCTCCATATATTTCAGCTGCTTATAATTGGTGGGTCTTTTGGACTCCGTGAGTTCACCCAGATTCGTTACGACGCGCATAAGCTCCACTGTAAGGTAAACTGAATTCTTCTTTCCACTGAAACACATGATCTAAGGCAGGGGTGCCCAAACCCCAGCCCGAGAGCCACTTGCGGCCCTCAAGGCCTCTCTATGTGGCCCTCAGGAAGCCCCTAGCCTCCAATGAGCCTCTGGCCCTCCAGAAATTTGTTGGAGCCCACACTGGCCCGATGCAACTGCTCTCAGCGTGAGGGCAACTGTTTGGCCTCTCGAGTGAGCTGTGGGATGAGGGCTCCCTCCACTGCTTGTTGTTTCACGTCTGTGATGCAGTAGCAGCAGGAAAGGAAAGGGCAGCCTTGCTTTGTGCAAGGTCTTTTATAGGCCTTGAACTACTGCAAGACCTTCATTCATTCATATAAGTTCAACTTTAATATATTCATTTATGTAAATTTATTCAAATTTGAAATGTAAATTAATTCGGCCCCCAACACGGTGTCAGAGAGATGATGTGGCCCTCCTGCCAAAAACTTTGGACACCCCTGATCTAAGGGGACAAGACAAACTGCATACGTGGGGTTGTGCCAACATTTGTGGGAAATAATACATGCTTAGAATTGGCTGTATCCTATATGCTTCTTCTTTTTGGCATGACACAGGGGGGGGCAGGGATTTTCCAATCTCCCATTCCTTCTGCAGTCCCCTGCTCCCCTTGAATATTTGTTCTTCTTCAAGAGAAGATATTGAAGGGAGCTCAGGGGGCTGCAGAGGGAAGGAGAGAGAGGGAAAAATAGCCCCTCCCCCAATTCCAACAGAAGAAGCACCTGAGGATTATCTCTCACTATTGCTGTATAGGGTGAAAAAAAACATTCTTTCATGGGCACTCCAAGTGGTTGGCTAAGAACCCTGACTTTCATGTGCCCTTAAGTGGAATGTTTTTGGTGTGTTTGATTTCGTCCTTGGTATGTCTGTTGAAGGTACAGAGGTCCTGTTACCTCTGTTAAAAGTGCACACAAGAGGTAAAGTCCAAAAGAAACATAATAAATTAGAAATAAAAGGCTTGACTGGTTTTTTCCAGACTTAATCTTGTAGGACCAGTCTTCAAAAGAACAAAAACCTTTCCTTGCTCTCTTAGAGTGATGTAGAAAAAAAGAAAGCATTTATAGCAGTGCTTAGAGTGTAAAACACAATTTTGAACTTTGTTCTGAGAGCCAATTGCATTAAACTCTGCTGCTCCTCAGAAATTGTTTGTAGGTTGCACTGTGTGGCCTTGACTTCAGATTGAGTTGGTTCAGTTTAATGAACCAGAAGGGTATGAAAATGGTTGCTGTCTGTCATTTTTAACTTGACAAACTTGACAAATTTTGGAAAATAAGATATGGACAAAGCTTCCTGGAGGACAATGTGATAAGTATAGAAATAAGAAATAATTATCAAAATGGAAGGTTCTTGGACATTGATAAGGTATACAGGGAGAGTGGTCACGCAGTGCTAGCACTAGTTTGCAGAAGTCCTGGGGCAAAGTTTTTCACTGAGCTCTCCCCAGTACCTCCATCCACCACTTGGGTACTATCACTGCCACTGTTGTTCAGGATCAACCTGACCAGGTGGACTCTCTGATGGATGTGAGCTCTCCACCAGTGTCTAGTCTGGCCAACCTATGATGCCATTCTTGAGGGCAAAACTTAGTGGTGGAGTGTTTTGCATAAAGAAGGTTCTAGGTTCACACTCTTTGGCATCAGATAAAAGGATCAGGTAGCAAGTGCTTGAAAGATTGCTCATGGAGACCCTGGAAAGCTGCTCCTTGTCAGAGTAGATAGCACTGGGCTAGGTAGACAGATGGTCTGGCGCAATAAGAGATCTGGCACAACAAGAGGTATAGGTGGGACCTCGCTATCCACTGTTTGGCATACACTGATTTGATTCACCACTGATGCTAGGGTCCATCTTTAAATGTCTTGTACCAAGGGAAAAAGCACCAAAGTCCAATTTCCTACCTTCACGCTGCTAAACCGCATTGGTTGCAAGCTTCTCAGGATTAAAGATAGCTTTAAAGGCCCACTTCAGGGTTTCTTGCTCCTCCACGTCACCCCAGAATGCATTAGTACAGATGCTATACCCCATTCAGCCACTAGATGGGGTGAATGAAATGATATTTCATTCCATTAGATTCCATTCTTCACCCCATCTATTGGCTTAATGCAGTATAGCAGTATAGCATCTAGATCAGGGGTGCTCACACTTTTTTGGCTCTAGAGCTGCTTTGAAACCCAGCAAGGCCTGGAGATCTACCAGAGTTTTTTTACAGTGTTCGCGCCATCATAACATATAACATTTATGCGTACAATGTATGTTGGTGTACCTTGCATAACCGCATGAGCCAATATTGCACAACACAACATAATTAACTATAAACATTTTTTGTAATTACAGTGGTGCCTCGCAAGACGAAATTAATTCGTTCCGCAAGTCTTTTCGTATTGCGAAAATTTCGTCTTGCGAAGCGTGGTTTACCATAGGAATGCATTGAAATTTAATTAATGCGTTCCTATGGGCAAAAAAAGTCAGAACAAAGTCAAATTTGGTTTACAAAGTGTTTATTAAGTGCTCTTTAAAGGCATACATACTGTACTGAGGATTTCAAAAATTTCAAGCACAAAACTTCAACTTTTTAATTTTAAAAATTCGTCTTGCGAAGCACGGCCATAGAAAAATTCATCTTGTGAAGCACGGCCATAGAAAATTCGTCTTGCGAGTCACCAGAAAAATTGCAATAACGCTTTCGTCTTGCGAGTTTTTCGGTGTGCGAGGCATTCGTCTTGCGATGCACCACTTTACTTGAGTTTACTTTGATGACTTGCACTGAAGTGAATCAGCCAAGGATGCATAGTCTGGACAGTAGCTGCTGACAGCCAGCCTCAAGCACACTTCCAAATGTTCATCAATCATGGTGGAACGGTACTTGGACTTAATGATCTTCATGTAGGAAAAGGCTGACTCACATAAATAAGTGGAGCCCTTCCTGCCTCAGGTGCTCTTATATCCCTGAGGGCCCTATTGCCTTCAAGTGGCTGCAGCTGTGCAGCACACTCTGCTGGATGCCCAGGCCTTACCCTTAAAGGGGCCACCGCTGACACCACATCTACCTCCTCACCAGATCTTCCTCGATTCCAATACAAGTGTGTGTGTGTGTGGGGGGGGGGGAAGCAGATCTCTATACAGACCAGTGCAAAAACAGGGGAAAAGTGTGGGGGAGGGAAGATCTCTATATAGACATCACAGCAAGACCAGTGCAAAACCCCTTGCACACAGAACCAACAGATGGAAGTTGGGGGGGGGGGCAGATCTCCATACATACCAGTGCAAAAACAGGGGAAAGGTAAGTCAGTCCCAGTAGAGTCAACAGGGCTCACTCCCAGGGATGCGTGGATGGGAGAGAAGCCTGCCAGCGGCTCCTCTCCAGGTCTACTCACCAGTCAGCCCCAGTAGAGTCAACGGGGCTCACTCCCAGGGATGCGTGGATGGGAGAGAAGCCTGCCAGCGGCTCCTCTCCAGGTCTACTCACCAGTCAGCCCCAGTAGAGTCAACGGGGCTCACTCCCAGGGATGCGTGGACGGGAGGAAAGCCTGCGATCGACTCATTGTGCCTCGCGATCGACCAGTCGATCGCAATCAATGTATTGAGCACCCCTGATCTAGACTAATGCATTCTGGAGAGATCAATGGAGAAGCAAGAAACCTGGAAGTGGGTCGTTAAAGCTATGTTTTCCACTGATTTGGTATCTACTGATTTTTTTTTAATCCACTTCGGGTTCTGGAATGGAACCCCCAGTGGATAATGAGGCACAACCTACATAGGTTTCTCTAATACTGTGAAACATTTCATAAACAGTCAGACCAACCTGTTGACTGACCAGCTACATGTTCATAAAGAAGTAGTTCTAATGGATAACTCTTTCTAGTTAGGGCAGTGGGTAAAATCTGCCTGCAGGAAATTAAAAGCATTGTGGTGTCTATTGCTAAACTTTACAGAATAATTAAGCTGTCTTGTCTAACCATTTAATTGACTTTCGGTAAATTAATCACAGTGACTTCATGTGGCAAGGGATTGATGATGATCACTTTTCATTCCCACCCCCTTCTTGTTAAGCAGGTCAGATAGGCCTGGGCTCTGACTTTAATGAAGACAAACTTTTACTAATTTCTCTATGTAAGTTGATTTTCAGAGACTAAATACATTCGTGAGTCAGCTTGGCTGCAAGTCCTGAACATTTTTTAAAGAATCATTTTATAATGTCATTTAGCATTTAGTTTGTGAGCGATTGCACATTTATGAGTGCTCATAAAAACAAAACAAAAAAACTTCTCAGTGTTGCTCATCAGGGTGTACTAGCAAAAGTAATTTGCTTAATTTAAACAAATTTTGTTTTCAGGGTAGTTTGTTTATTGCATGGTCCTATTGGTAGAAGATTTGATGCAACTGTATAATTAATATACATTTTTGATTTTGACTGGTATAGAATTGGATAATATTATAAATAGCTTTGCTTATGGGAAACAATCCTAGACTTTGTTCGAACCTTACTTTTGATCCATGCTAGACCACAGCAGGGAGGATTAAAGAATCTATGGACTTCTTGTACATCATGTAGCTGTTACTAAGGGCTGCGTCACTCATTCTGCCTTGGCATGCAAGCAGCTGTGGTGGTCTCTCTACATTATGTGTGAAAATATTGGTATAATCAAGGTCATACACAGAGGTAGAAACAAATGTTTGAAACAAACGAAAAGCAAAACTGTCTTTACATATCCTGGTCTGTTAAGAAAGTGCAGTTTGAGCAAGTCGCAGTTTCCTGAGTTTGGATATAAGGAGGAACTGTGGTTAGTTCAAAAAGTGGGGGCTTTTAGTCTCTTCTTCTGGCGAACAAAGAAGGGAGGAGGAAGCATTGGAAGCTGAGGGAAGACCATGCACGTTCAGGATCATCTGATGAATAAACTTTGGTTTAGATCACCATTTCTCTGCAGCTGGTACATGAGGTGGTGTCTGGTGATATGCACAGCACCGCTGGACATTTGCCGCCTGGCAGCAAGACCAGGATGCAATGCACCAAACAACAGTAGGAGGCTTGCCTTTGCAGGCAGAGCTTCTGCACGCTGTTTTAGCATGCTTGAAATTGACTGCCTGGCTGCTCTGAGCCTCTTACCGGTGTTTGATGTATCGTGTCTCAGTCTTGCAGGCCTCTCAACCCAGAAGTAAGTGGTGATGACATCACCGCTGCGCGATGGACCAACATATGCTAAGTTCACACGGTGAGTGATACTTTGAGAAACCCTGGTTTAGATGATAAACCGAACAGATGGTAAACAGCTAATGTTTCTAGCTAGGAAAAAAACCAAGGACAAGAAGAAAGGTCAAAATACAGGACGAGTCCAACTATCAGCGGATTTTTCTTCCGCAGATTTGACTCAACGCGTATGGCCACCCACGTGGAGCTACTAAAAAAGTTCTTTTAACTGTTTGTCAGCAAGAAATAAGTGTTTGTGTGGACTTCCATTACTTCACGCAGTAAGCTGGTGGGCAGTCTCCCAGCACTTGTGGAAGCTATTTCCAAATTGTTTAGCTCCCCCCCTCCATTGTGGAAACTGCCCCATGAAAGGAGCTACCACGCTTTGTGGTTACTGCTGGTCGGTCTCTCTCTCTCTCTCTCTCTCACACACACACACCCCCAGGCTGTGCTTTCCTAAAGCCTTTCGGTCCCCTTCGCCCTCACTCCTGCTGCCGCTGCTCTGCACCTCTCACGGGTCTGCCCCCTCCTCACAAGCGGCCTCTACTGGAAGCAAAGTTTAAAGAGACATCCTGGGGCGCTTCTGCAAGTGACTGGCTGAGACCTCCAGTCTCCTCGCCTACATGCCTGCCTGCCTGCCTGGGGGCTCACTCCCTTCCCTTAAGAACACTGAGGTGAGGAGGCTTCGCCCGGCTCTGGTTCCTCCTCACCCACAAGATGAAGGACCAGCCAGCCACCTGCAAAGCTTCCAAAGCTATTTGGAAATAGCTTCCCTGAGTGCCGGGAGACTGCCCGCCAGTTTGCTGCGTGAGGTAAGGGAAGCTGCCCTCTGCACATGTATTTCTTGTTTAAAATAGTTATAGGGATTTGTTTACAGCAGGTTTCTGTCACAGCTGGAAAAACGTCATTTCTGGTTTTGCTTAATGTGAGTGTTTTTTTATCAGCGGGAGTTTGGGGAACAAAACACCTACGAATAAAGAGGTTTGACCTGTAGTTTGACTACAAAATGAAGCTGTTTCAAATAATCTAGTGATGGATCATTATTTGCAGCAACTCCTCAAAATTACTTCAGTATGATGATGGAGTTGCAACAGAGGACTATTCCATATGCATATGAATTCCTAGGTGATATTCCAGAACTCATTTTTCCAACTGCTGCAATTACAGAAACATTTATGATGGGTCAATCTACTTTGTTGCATGGAGTACTAGAAGTAAAGTGTAGTAAATCAATGCTAGAGCACAACTAGTTGTGTGACGAGTGAATTTTGGCAGCGGGTGTGGCTTTTTTTACACCTGCCTGAGAAGCTCTACCTCCCAAACTGTCCTCCCTTAGTGGCGATACAGAAGCCCTGTCCTTCTCTGTGTAATCACCCTAACAACTGTCTCAAATTGTTCAGGACGCTGGTGATAATAGGTGCAAGAGAATGGATTGTGATTTTTAAAACATCCTACTCTTTATCTGGCATCATGGCTGACTGGTGCTGATTCCCACTGTCTAGAAGAGAGAAAAAGTTATCCCCTGCAGGGTTTTTAAAGAATCCTGTCCAAACCCTGCATTTCACAGAAAGACTAAATACAGTGCTCCCGCACTGTTTGCACACTGTCAGGCTCCAACTATGATAATCCACCTGTTAAGTGGGGAAACTGGCGAGGAGTTTCCTGGTGTTTGTGAGCCACAGTAGTAGCCTTCTGTTGTGCTGCAGTATCCTCAACTGCAGTCATGGACAGGGTCCTTGACCACTCTGTTCTTCAGCGCCTTTTCTAGAATGAGGTATTTGCTCTTTTCTAGGTCACAGTATTCCGCATCATTATTACAAATATATACTGTATATATAAAAATCTGGCACTACACTTGTCTCATACTTTTTCAATTCTCCTGTTTTCACATAAGTAGAAAACTTCAAAAAGGCTGAACATGGTGATCTAATTTAACTAGTGCACCTGCTGAGAACATATATAACAACGTTGGCAATTTTGCCAGTAATGTTTTGAATGCAAGCTATATTGACAACCCTATTATTATTATTATTAACAGTATTTATATACCGCTTTTCAACCAAAAGCTCACAAAGCGGTTTAGAGAGAAAAATCAAATAACTAAATGGCCCAGTCTTATACTTGCTGCAGTGCTCTGCACAACGTTGGTTCCTCCTTTGCAGTGGTGCTAACTGACATAAAGTGGTCAGTGCCTGTTGCAGAAGATGCTCCAACACTGTGCTGCTGGCAGTGTCAGTAGGCAGGCCAGCGACAGTGCATCTTTTGCCCCTGGATGACTTAGGTAAGTCATTGAAGAGGCAGGAGGAGGTGGTGTCACAAAGGTGGGGAGGGGGGAGGAATGGTCAGATTGGATCCTGGCAGGGGTCAGGATCTGTAGTGCCAGTGCTACTGATATCCTAAGCCCTGCATTCAAAAATAGCTGTCGCAGGCATGAATAGACCCCTCCATACTAAAGAAGCTTACCATTGGGTAAGGGAACAATCCCTTACCTAGAGGAGACCTCTGCAACTGCCCCTTGCCATAGGATGCAGTGGTCGCCATTTTGGCACCAGTGCATTGACAGGTGACAAAAAGGGTAGGATTGGGCCCTGAGTTATTTGATCTCAAGGTATTTCTTATGCCACTCTCAGAGTAACTGGAATATTGACTGAAATCAAAAGGCATTTCCATTGCTTCCAAGAAAGTATGTTATTTTTACAAATACAAATAGAGCAATACAAACATGCATTTTTATTCATTTTGCTTTACAGGGAATTGGGATGAGATTTATAAGACAATGTTTATAAAGTACTTTGAGTGTGAAAAGCACTGTGTAAATGCTGGCCAGCCCAATCCTAACCTGCTTTGGAACAGACAAGCTGAGTGGCCTGCACTGTATCCAGTGCAGGTTAGGAGATGGCTGGAGAGCAACTCAAGGAAAGGGGACAGTTTTCCCCCTAGCCACCTCTATGGGGCTAGTCAGATCTGCACCAGTGAAAGTGTGAATCTGAGCAGCCCATGTAAGGCTGCAGGGCCCAGGAGTGGATGCTAGGATATGGCCTGTGCTGCATGGTTGGTCCCACTCCCCTCCCGGGCCAATGATCCCCTTGTTTCACCCTTTCCCTGCTCAGAAATGCCCTCTCCCCTCCCCAGAACACCTTCTCACCACCCCTTCTCACCACCTCCAGCTTACTCCTCCAGGGTAGAATTCAGTGCTGGCCAACCAGGGCATGTCCTTGCACCAACCTAGTCAGCTCTCGAGTAACTGCGAGCATACTTTACAGTACATTCACAACACTCCTTGGTGGACACAGGGGGCCTCCACTGGCCTATGGTCACTTTAGGAATGCACTCTAAATTGTTCAGTCATATTGCTATGGAAATTCACTAGATGTCAGTGTAGAAGCTGCTTTGGCTGTTAGCATTAAATTCTTGAATTAAATTTGCATTTTCTTCCAGTAAAGTTCTGAAATTGGATTAAAGACCTGATAACTTTTACTGAAGCACTGAGCAACTTTTCAGTACAAAACCAGATAGCTGAACGTAATTTCCCTAATTTGTTAAGTATGTGTCATGTAACAGAGCAAAACCAAATTTCCAAAGAGCTCCTATGTTGGCACCATGTTGAAATTAATGAAGGTTGCCTCGTAGCGCTGCTTTGTGTCTTGCAGTAATTATTTATGTTCTGATAATATAATTAATCTCTTGATTTTTTTCTATTTGGCTTTCTGTGAACATGCAGAAGCATGGCTTCCTGGGAATGTGTCATTTCAACATAGAATTTTGGAAGGGTCCTTCTTGGAAGGGTCTAGTCGAACCCCCTGTGTAGCTCTGGCAACCGCAGCATCTCTGAAAGGTGATCCAGCCTCTCTTGGACACCTCCAGCAGGGGAGAACCCACAACTGCACAAGGTAGATTGTTCCAGTGCTGGATAACTTGTGCAGTTAAGGTGGTCTTCCTCATGTCTAGCCTAAATTTGCTTTTCCTGTAATTTCAACCCTTTGGTTCTAGTTTTGTCCTTGGGAGCGATAGAGATCAAATCTTTCCCTTCTGTATGACAGCCCTTCAGATTTTTGAAAATGCTTGCCATATCTCTCCTTAGTCTTCTCTTCTAAAGCTAAACATACCAATCTTCTTTAATTGTTCATCATCGGACTTGGTTTTTAGTCCTCTCACCATCTTAGTTGCTCTCCTCTGAACCTGCCCCCGCTTATCAAAGTCCGTCTTAAAACGTGTTGTCCAAAACTGAATGCAGTGCTCCAAGTGAGGTCATAAGAACATAAGAACAGCCCCACTGGATCAGGCCATAGGCCCATCTAGTCCAGCTTCCTGTATCTCACAGCAGCCCACCAAATGCCCCAGGGAGCACACCAGATAACAAGAGACCTCATCCTGGTGCCCTCCCTTGCATTGGCATTCTGACATAGCCCATTTCTAAAATCAGGAGGTTGCACATACACATCGTGGCTTGTAACCTGTAATGGATTTTTTCTCCAGAAACTTGTCCAATCCCCTTTTAAAGGCATCCAGCCCAGATGCCATCACCACATCCTGTGGCAAAGAGTTCCACAGACCAACCACATGCTGAGTAAAGAAATATTTTCTTTTGTCTGTCCTAACTCTCCCAACACTCAATTACAGTGGATGCCCCCTGCTTCTAATGTTATGTGAGAGTGTAAAGAGCATCTCTCTATCCACTTTATCCTTCCCCTGCATAATTTTGTATGTCTCAATCATGTCCCCCCTCAGGCGTCTCTTTTCTAGGCTAAAGAGGCCCAAACACTGTAGCCTTTCCTCATAAGGAAGGTGCCCCAGCCCAGCAATCATCTTAATTGCCCTCTTTTGCACCTTTTCCACTATATCCTTTTTTTTTATGTGGCGACCAGAACTGGACACAATACTCCAGGTGTGGCCTTACCATAGATTTGTACAACGGCATTATAATATTAGCTGTTTTGTTCTCAATACATTTTCTAATGATCCCAAGCATAGAATTGGCCTTCTTCACTGCTGCTGCACATTGGGTCGACACTTTCATTGACTTGTCCACCACCACCCCAAGGTCTGAGTAGTGTAGAAGATAGTGGAACTATTATTCCTTAAGTTTTGGACTCTGTGCCTTTTGGGAATACAGTCCAGCAGCTCATTAACTTTTTTTTTTGCTGCCTCATCACACTGGTGCACATGATCAGTTTGTGGATCACCAACAGCCCAATCCTATCCCCCCACCATCCATCGATGCAGCAGTACCATAATGGCGATTGCTGTATTCTATGGCAGGAGGGCAGTCCAGGAGGTCTCCTCTAGGTAAGGGAACAATTGTTCTCTTATCCGGAGATAAGCCTCTATGGCATGGGTGGGTCAACCTGGACCTATGACAGCTAAATAGCTGTTGTAAGTCTGTGTAGTCCCATGCCACGGGACTGAGCCTGGGAAGGAGGTTAGGATATCCATTGTGCTATCACTGCCAATTCCACCCCCTCCCAGGATCCGATCTGACCATCCTCTGTCTACGTCTCGCCTTCCCCCTCCCGGTTTCACCCTCACGCCACACCTTCCTGCCTCTCCGTCATTGTACCTGCTCCAGTGAGCAGGGGATCCTCTGGTGGCAGGGATCGGAAGATTCAAGGCTTTCCGCCGGCACTCCCAGCAGCATGCTAATTCATATACTGTCAGAGTCCCTTTTGCGACAGGCACTGACTACTTTATGGCAGTCAGTGCTATTGTAAGAGGCTTGCAGCCATTAGGTGGCGTGAGAAAGTTTGGGTCCTAAGACACCTAGACTTTTTCACATATGCTGCTGCCAAGGCAGGTTTCCCCCATCCTGTGCAACAAGACACAGCGCTGCAGTGCTCCACTCAGCTTGACATAGAGCAATTTAAAAGTGCTTGCTGGGAGCAATAGTTCAACAAGATTTGAACCCACCTAACAATAGTACCACTGACCCCACATTTCACCATTTTATCCACAAGATTATTATAGGAAATTTTTTCAAATACTTTACTGAAACCTAGGTATGCTATGCCTGTGGCATTCCCACAATCTATCGGAATAGTCACTCTAAAGAGATGACTTGTTCTTGATGAACTCATGGTGGCACCTAGAAATTGCCCCATTATTTCTAACTGATCACAGACTTGCCCTGTTCATAGACTAGACATAGTCTAGTTCTTTTTAACTGGAGCTCAAGAGATTTGTAATCTTGGAAGACAAGGACACCTTTGAATACACATGACCAAATACCTGAATGATTAGTGAGCATCAAGAATATGTAGGAAGTAGATTTGCAGAGTTTTTAAAACACAGAGTTATCACATGCTAGTTATGATGACCCAGCAAGCGCCTCTGTAAAAACATGCAGCAGATGGGATTCCAAGTTGCATGTTTGATATCTTAAGGTCTTCAAATCTTAGCAGAAAATAGTGGATTTTTTTCATAATTATACCCTCTTTGAAGAATAGAAGAAAAGAAGGAAAATTTTGAAGTGGTGCGCTATATAACATTTACTTTTTTTTAGCCAAAGCCCTGAGGGCATTTTGTTTTAAATCTTGTGCTTCAGGCTATTTAAGTGGTTTGTAAAAGAACAGGTACAGCATATTAAAGAGCTTTACAAAGGCACCTTGAGGAATTGTCTTTTAATATTTTAAACATAGGTATCTTACTTTTCTTGCTCCCCTGCCCCATCTGCCTCCATTACATTCAGGATGAATCAACCAGTGATTCAGTAGCAGAGCTCCAAAAAGAAAAGCAGAATTCCCAATTGTGCATTTATCAAAACCGTTCTGGTTTGGTTTTACATACAACAGCGTAGATGGTGTCATGAATGGGAAACTTTGAATGGGAAAGATGGTAAATTAAGATGCTAAGAAAATGTGTTCTTATATTTTTACTCTTTTTCCATTTTAGTTTCTCCTTGCTCTCTTTCTGGCCCAGTCTCCCCAATTTCAGAAGTAGCACTCAATGCTTTTACTTGCCTAGTAGTGCATACACTTAGTGGGAGAGACTCAGATGCAGATTGGTTTTGCAGCATGGCCAACCAGCTGGCTGCAACAAGGTGAAAAATAAAATCAAGGCCTCTTCCATTTTGTCATTCTGAATCCAGGGAGAGGAGGAGCAATTCAGTAATTGTAATAAATATTTTGCCACCCCATCCTCACTTTCCGCTTAAGCTTTCCTTCATTGTTTCAGCCATGCTGCCATGTTTTTCATTTGAATACTGTCAGTTTTTCATTCGAATAGAGGAAGAATTGAAGACTTTTGTCAGGAGCAAATTTTGATCTGGATTTTCAACATCTTGAGTGCGGCTAGAAGGCAAAGCAGATTGATTTGTTCAGTGTCTCTTTTGCTCTGCCAAGCTGTCCTCTGCTGTAATGACTTGCACTTGATCCTGCTTGAACTTCTCAGCTGTACTCAGAAGCAGTGTTCCCTCTAAGCTGTGTGGCCTCACAGCTGGAAACTCAAGCCCTGCGCAGCTTCTCTGTTGTCATTCTGTAGCTTGATGATGACAACATTGCTTGTTCAACATGTAAGGTTAGCTGTTGTTAGCGAGTGCTAATGGCACATGTGTTCACTAGAATGGGCAATATTTGCATGAAGTAACAAAGCATGACTCTGCCCATACACTTCATTCAACAGCGGGATCCTACTCCACGGTCCCCTTTTTGAGGTTTGGTTGTGGGGTGTGTGTCTTGTGATAAGGACTTTTTGGTCATAGGTCTATTTGGTCCCATCACTGGTAGTTCTTCCTCTCCTAATGAACACTTTTTCAATGAAGTTGAGGTTTTGTTAATTTTAATCCCACTGTTGTAGTTTGTGGTTTCCTTATAGTGCAACCCTATGTATGTCTACTCAGAAGTAAGCCCCATTAATAATGAAACTTGATCCCAGGTGGGTGGGTATAGGATTGCAACCTTAATATCAGTTTCTTTTATTCACTTGGGTTGATTTTGGATTTGTATGCTTTTGTGATTTTATTCTTTGGCAGGTCTCTTTAGAGGCAGGAAGGCCTGGATTAATCAATGAAGAAATAAAATTGTGTTGTTGTCCCATGAGGGTAAATTCCATTAGTCAAGATGTAGATGTAAGATGTTTGAAATCTTGTGGTGGCTTCCATGATCATGGAACACATAATGGTACATGATAGTGGAACACAGCATGTTAAATTATAATGTAAATTGGCACCTTTGTTGTTTAAAAGGTGTATATTAAATTGTAGTTATGGTGTAGATCCCCTTTCACCCTTCTAGTGCAAGACCACATACATGAGGAGAGCAGGAAGCTGGGTGTGTAGCTGAGGGTTAAAAAAGAAAGCTGAAAAGGAAAATAATTTCTAGCTCAGGAGGTTCCAGCTTCCATCTAAGTCAGATTTTTAGTCTGCCTTTTGTAGTGCAGGCCTTCTTTCTTTTTACAGTTGTAAAGCTGGTCATGTATACAGGTCCAGCCTATTTATACACAGATTTTTTATACATGGATTTGATTCAACACGAATGACCCCCTGCAAATAAGAAGGAATGTGCTGATCCCTGGAGAAGGGAAAAAATGCACCTCTTTAAAATCACAGTTTAAAAGACTGCTTTTTACTGTTGCAGAGAGAGTCATACATGTGATTACAGGTATAACCTAAGTATCCACAGGTTTTTCTATCTCAAAGCTGATGAGGAGGACCCTTTAAATTAAAGGAAAACAGTCATTTAATAATGCCAGAGAGGGCATCCGACTGACAATCCATCAATCATTCTCTCTGCAGGCTTCACTCCCCCTTTCCCCCTGATCAGGTGAAAGAAGGCTAAATGGCAGCTATTATCACCTTCTCCATACTTTCCTCCTTGCTGGGGCTCCTGGTTAAGTGGGAGACCCCGGCCTCCTAGTAAAGCCAAAGTGCCTAGAGACAGACTGATTGCCTCTGTGTGTATTTCAAAAGGTCAGCAAGGCTGTTTTAAATCACCAGAGCAAAGAGACTTTATTTTTAAATTGATTTATTATAGTGCAGTGGTTCTCACACATTTAGCACCGGGACCCTCTTTTTTAGAATGTTAATCTGTCAGGGCCCACTGGAAGTGATGTCATGACCAGAAGTGACATCATCAAGCAGGAAAATTTTTGACAATCCTAGGCTGCTATCTTACACACACTTACCCACAAGTAAGTCCCATTTGTCAAAAGAATTGTCAAAAGAATATTTATAGCAGCTTGTTAGAAGTGTAGGTCTATAACATTTCCCCCAACACAGTCACATACCATGGTAGCATCAACTCTAATATATTAAAAATAAAATATTGAAATGAATGGGGACCCACCTGAAATGGGCTCGCGACCCACCTAGTGAGTCCTGACCCACAGTTTGAGAAACACTGCTATAGTGGATTTTTTGCCATCCACATGAGTTCTTGGAACAGAACCCTGGGGAATAATGAGTCTCAACTTGTAGTCTAATACCTTTGAGGTTTCTAACTGTTCCCCCCTTCCCCCCAATTTGGCTGGGGTTGGAAAAGAAAAACCATGAAAGAGTGCACAAAAAGGCACAAAGGGCTCATAGAACATTATTCTGCATAGCGTAAAACAAGGGGATTGGAAACCTTCAGTCTTGGAAGACTATGGTATCGTGCTCTGGATGGTGGTTCTGGCACAGCGTCTAGTGTGGTTGAAAAGGCCGATTCGGGAGTGACAATCCCTTCCACACTGGGAGCAAGTGTAGTGTGTCCCTGGTCTGTCTCCCTGGCTATGGGCCTTCCTTCTTTGCCTCTTAGCCTCAGACTGTTGGCCAAGTGTCTCTTCAAACTGGGAAAGGCCATGCTGCACAGCCTGCCTCCAAGCGGGCCGCTCAGAGGCCAGGGTTTCCCACCTGTTGAGGTCCACTCCTAAGGCCTTCAAATCCCTCTTGCAGATGTCCTTGTATCGCAGCTGTGGTCTACCTGTAGGGCGTTTCCTTGCACGAGTTCTCCATAGAGGAGATCCTTTGGGATCCGGCCATCATCCATTCTCACAACATGACCAAGCCAACGCAGGCGTCTCTGTTTCAGCAGTGCATACATGCTAGGGATTCCAGCTTGTTCCAGGACTGTGTTGTTTGGAACTTTGTCCTGCCAGGTGATGCTGAGGATGCATCGGAGGCAGCGCATGTGGAATGCGTTCAGTTTCCTCTCCTGTTGTGAGCGAAGAGTCCATGACTTGCTGCAGTACAGAAGTGTGCTCAGGACGCAAGCTCTGTAGACTTGGATCTTGGTATGTTCCGTCAGCTTCTTGTTGGACCAGACTCTCTTTGTGAGTCTGAAAAACATGGTAGCTGCTTTACCGATGCGTTTGTTTAGCTCGGTATCGAGAGAAAGAGTGTCGGAGATCGTTGAGCCAAGGTACACAAAGTCATGGACAACCTCCAGTTCATGCTCAGAGATTGTAATGCAGGGAGGTGAGTCCACATCCTGAACCATGACTTGTGTTTTCTTCAGGCTGATTGTCAGTCCAAAATCTTGGCAGGCCTTGCTAAAACGATCCATGAGCTGCTGGAGATCTTTGGCAGAGTGGGTAGTGACAGCTGCATCGTCGGCAAAGAGGAAGTCACGCAGACATTTCAGCTGAACTTTGGACTTTGCTCTAAGTCTGGAGAGGTTGAAGAGCTTTCCATCTGATCTGGTCCGGAGATAGATGCCTTCTGTTGCAGTTCCAAAGGCATGCTTCAGCAGGACAGCGAAGAAGATCCCAAACAAGGTTGGCGCAAGAACACAGCCCTGCTTCACTCCGCTTCGGATGTCAAAGGAGACTGATGTGGAGCCATGAAGACAACAGTGCCTTTCATGTCCTTGTGGAAAGATCTGATGATGCTGAGGAGCCTGGGTGGACATCCAATCTTGGGGTGAATCTTGAAGAGTCCGTCCCTGCTGACCAGGTCGAAAGCCTTTGTGAGATCTATGAAGGCTATAAAGAGTGGCTGTCGTTGTTCCCTGCATTTCTCCTGCAGTTGTCAAAGGGAGAATACCATATCAGTGGTGGACCTGTTGGCTTGGAATCCGCACTGCGATTCTGGATAGACGCTCTCTGCAAGTACCTGGAGCCTCTTTAGTACAACTCGGGCAAACAGCTTTCCTACTACGCTAAGGAGAGAGATGCCGCGGTAGTTGTTGCAGTCACCTCTGTCGCCTTTGTTCTTGTGCAGCGTGATGATGTTTGCATCCCTCATGTCTTGAGGTACTCCACCTTCTCTCCAGCAAAGACAGAGGATTTCATGCAGCTCAGTGACGATGATCTCTTTGCAGCACTTTAGGACTTCAGCAGGGATGCTGTCTTCTCCTGGTGCCTTGCCAAAGGCAAGGGAGTCCAGGGCCACGTGAAGTTCTTCTAGGGTTGGTTCACTGTCAAGCTCCTCCAGCACAGGCAGGCACTCAATGTTGTTCAGCGCTTCTTCGGTGACTACATTTTCTCTGGAATATAGCTCAGAGTAGTGCTGCACCCAGTGTTCCATCTGCTGCGCCCGATCCTGGATGACCTCGCCTGCTGCAGACTTCAGAGGGGCAATTTTCTTCTGTGTTGGACCTAGGGCCTGCTTGATACCGTCATACATCCCCTTGATGTTGCCCGTGTCAGCTGCTATCTGTATCTCGGAACAGAGCTGGAGCCAGTAGTCGTTGGCACATCTCCTGGCAGCCTGCTGGACTTTGCTGCGAGCAGCTCGGAGGACCTGCAGGTTGCACTCACTGGGACAGGTCTTGTATGCTGCTTGAGCTCTCCTCTTTTCCTCCATGACTGGTGTCAACTCCTCAGAGTGGGCTTCAAACCAATCTGCCGTCTTGTTGGTCTTCTTGCCAAATATGAACAAGGTGTTGTAAACAGTATTCTTGAAATGTTCATGGCAATCATCCATTAGTCCCACCCCTGCTTCCTCTCTCTCTGCAATCGTCCATTAGCCCCATCCCTGCTCCGTCTCTCTCTGCAACCCTCCATTAGCACCATCCCTGCTTCCACAATCTTCCTTTCTGCCCCTCCACTCCTGCGTCATCCCCCAGGGGCTGGGGATAAGAACAGACCCTCAGTTTGGCTGTACGTGCCGTAAGAGGCGACTAAACAGCCACCGGGTAGATGGGACTGGTCAGCCTGGGAAGGCAGCTCATCTGAGAGAAGGAAAACTCTGATCCCAA
Organism: Tiliqua scincoides; assembly: GCF_035046505.1. Lineage (NCBI taxonomy): Eukaryota > Metazoa > Chordata > Lepidosauria > Squamata > Scincidae > Tiliqua > Tiliqua scincoides. Next base: position 19,396,177 of record NC_089821.1, read on the forward strand.
ATCTCCACTGCCTTGTGGCTACATCCAGTTATGGAAAAGGCTTCAGGAGTCAACCTCGAGGCAAAATCCGGAGCCGGAGTCCCTGAACACTTCATGGCTGAACACATGGCTGAACATTCTGGCAACTCCTGCGCCGCTGCTGGAACCAACCGTATTGGCTTCTGCCTTTCCATTGGACCATTCCAGCAACTTGGAGAGGGGGGATTTGCTGCAAGGGTAACAGCATATCCTCCATACCTTCTTTACCAGGCTTCGCGCACTGGAGAGGACACTCCAACTTCGCCATACGGCGTCGGCACAACACGGGAAGCAGCAGTTTACCGGTTATAAGTCTTCGCTCGATTGACGTAGAACGTGATGCCAGGGGCTGCTTCCGACGGTGGGAGAGATCATTGCATCTCATTGGGCAGCTACTGTCCGCCTTAAGCTGGGCAGTCCGCAGCCAGTAAGGTGTTGCCTCGCCACGGTCTGTTAACCTCATGGGGTGCATGGGGCTTAGGGTGAAAACCGACAAGCGGATCGACAACTCTGCACCATGCAACAGAAAACAGAAAACTCTAGCTAAGTATGACATAGAAAAATGATACACTGTGGAATTTATTAATATTTAGGACACATTCAAGTTTTACCCTTTTTTCTTAGGAGGACTTGGGTATTTTGGTGAAGAAAAATCAGTCTATCATCTGTACTCTATAAACAAGCTGTTTTAACTCAATCGTATTACTAGGTTCACAAAATATAAGAAAGATGATCTGCTGAACTTTGGGTCATGCATATTTGGGATAGCAGTAGTCGGCTGGTAAAATTATGTTCATTGTGAGTGAAAATGATATGGAGTTGCTTTGAATGATTAAGCTTGCAATTAAGTGCTTCGTGCTCACTACATTTAAAAGATAATATTCAGCTACTATTATTCATTGCCTCAACCTGATGGGAGAATGGAAAACATAGAAGTCCTACAAGGGGTCTTGGAAAGATGCGTGCTGAACATAGAATTTGCAGGTGGAATGCTATGATGGGCTCTTTAAAGGTGAATGAATGAAGATGAAAATGGACATGCCTTAAGGTAAAAACAATAAATAGACCAACAACAAACCAACCACATTTTGTATTTGCTTTGGGTCCATTCCTATTTCCTCAGTGCTGGTATACCACTGGCTCTGGGTGCAACAAACACATAAAGCATGTTTGTGGGACTTGGGGAGGAAGGAGCACTGGTGCTGGGTCAGCATGAGTAAGTGCTGGACCTCAGTGCAAGGAGGATGCCTGTGACAAGCTGCCGGTGGTCAGCAATGCACACCTGGCAATGTGACTTTTCAGGGGGTGGGGATGCGTTCCAGAGTGGGGGAAAGGCGGAGGTGGGACTGGCCCAGGATTGGGGTTTGATCGGCAGAGGCCTCCTCCACCAGATCCTATGCCCTAAGTCAGGCTGCAAAATAGTTGCTGCAGATTTAGCCATTTTGATGTCGCTGTACCCGGCACCTCTGGGGAGCTTAGGACTGGACTTCACCAAGATCTTCACCATTACAGTAATGAAGGGGTGGGAGAAGGAAGCAGCACTTCTCTCTTGGAGGAAAAAAGAGGTACAGAAGAATCTTTGGAGAGACTGGAAAGAAGATCTAGGAGAGCAATAAAATTGGCAGTGGAAAAAAAAAAAGAACAAGTGGAGAGTGGTGTGGATTTGAGAAATCTCTTGCCCCTTCCCTATTTATTTATTTAAAAGATTTATACCCCATCTTTCCCTTGCTGGAATACATGCCCAAGGTGGCTGAAGTGCCCAATTTGAGTTGAAAAAGGTCCCTTGACAACTTTTGTCTCTGCTTACTGTATTTTTCCATCCTTGTCATGTTCCCATTTGTGCCAGGCTCCCCAAAACCAAACCTTGAGATAAAAAGCACACTGTAATAGCTGTCTCTGCTGAGTCCTAAGATACGCTCCCACACACTCTGTGTATGCTTCCATTGACATTGTACTGGAGCAAGGAAAGGCTTTAAAGAAAGACTTTCACCCTCCATTTCCAGGGTGAAAACTGGATTCATTTTCATGCTCATTTTTATATTTGCATATGATGGAAGGAAGCAGAATTTCTTTTTTAAATAGCACCATTTATAAATAATTATTTTTGGTGAGTAAATAACTGTTCTTAATGTTCTGAAAATGTCCAGCAGTATAATTAGTTTTACAGCATCAAGTTCTGTAATACAAATATTTGATGAGTGATTGCCAGCCTCTGGTTTGAAAGTTGCCAGCTGACTTGACAGCAATCCAAAGTCTACTGAAATGACTTGATTTGGACGGGGGGGGGGGAGGGGGGTATCTAGTTAGGAGCAGGAGATGGTTGACCTTCTTGACTATATTTCTTTTTGTACTATGTTCTGGGATATCAATACTAGAGCCAAACACATCAGACTAGCTTTGTTGTGACTCTCAGTCATTTCCCCCCCTCAAAAATGTGTGCTTACCGACTAGTATCTAAAAATACATTGTGGCTGTGCAGTGTTTTTTACAACACAGGATGAATTCAGTGCAATGGTTGATGGAAATGCTGCCCTTAAAAATCCCTCGTCTGACTTCAGACAAACATTTCTTTCTGATTGCTAAATGATAGTGACACTGCCAGTCTACTTTGGAGTCCTGCATTCTGTGTCTGTGTGTTTTCCCCTTCTGTTTCTCCAAAGCTATTTTCCACCAGAGAACAGTGACTTCCATTCATGCCATTTAGGCATTGCTTTGTGATTACATTATTCTTGGACTAAGATGAACTGCTACCATAGTGTTTCAGCCATCTACACACTATGTGGATCTGTGATGGATCTTCATCATATTTTTCTTCTGCTTAAAAGTAGCTGTAAGGAGATGTCTGGATTGGGGCCATAACATAAGGGCGAATGATTATCCTTGGCCCCCTCCTGCACCAATTCCACAATGAAAATCACCCCTCCAAGCTACTATGAGTCATAGAGGGGCAAACCTACAGGCACCCATATTGTGTTTGTAAGTCTTTGCCCCTTCAACTAATAGCAGTTTCAGGATATGTGTGTGATTATTGTCACTGGGATATTAACATTCACCCACATATGTCATAATCTTAATCTAAGTCACTCCCCACCTCTGTGGCCACTTCTTAGCAGAACAAAACTGTGACAGGAGTTAAATTTATGGATCTCCATTGTAATGCAAAGTTTGGCCCATAGCGTTTGAATGTGTGCCATCTTTTAGGCGCCAGGCTTTTCTACAAACTTTTCTTAAAGTTCCAGTGTGCCATTTAGAGGGCCTGGGTCTTTACAGAACTGGGATGTTTGTCCTCCTGGGGTGATCACTTCTGAGCGTCATAGCTCCAGGGGTTCCTGGATGAGAAGGACTATCTGGACCTCTTCCACTCTGGCTTCAGGGTAGGTTTTGGGACAGAGCTAGAGCTCTGATAGATGACCTCGCCAGAGCTTACATAGGTGTAGTGCATCCATTCTGGTCCTGATGGACCTTTCAGCAGCTTTCAACACCATCGACCACAGTATCCTCCTGGATCAGCTGGCCAAAATGGGGCTTGGGGGCACTGCTCTGCAATGCTTCTACTCTTTCCTATCTAACAGGTCCCAGATGGTGATGCTGGGAGACACCTATTCAGCAACCTGGCTCTTACAGTTTGGGATGCCACAGGTGTCTATCCTATCCCCCTTGCTTTTTAACATCTACATGAAACTGCTAGGGGAGATCATCTGGGAATTTCGAGTGCGGTGCCACCAACATGCAGACAACACCCTACTGTATTTCTCCTTGCTATCACTGTGGAAGTCCTGGGGCGCCGTCTGAATGTGACTAGGGACTGATGAAAGCCAATAACCTGAAACTGAATCCAGAAAAGACAGAGGTTCTCCTGTTCAATAAATCCTCTTTGCAGGTACTAAATCATCTACCCACTTTAAGCAGAGCTGCATTCCCTTGCAAGAATGGATGCACAGCTTGGGAGTTCTGGACTCTCAGCTCTCTCTGGAGAACCAGGTTGCAGCAGTTGCTAGAAGTGCATCCACCCAGCTGAGGCTGGTGTGCCAACTGAGACCATGCTTGAGCTGTTGGAACCTGGCTACAGTGACCCATGCTTTAGTAACTTCAAGGACTACTGCAATGTACTCTGTGTGGGGCTACCCTATAAAACTGTTCGGAAAGTGCAATTAGTACAGAATGCAGTGGCTTGGGTGATTACAGGGTCTAGATGATATGACTCTGCTGGACCACTGCTTCAGCAGCTACACTGGCTGCCCATTTGCTTCTGATCCCAATTCAAGGTGCTAGTTCTAACATATAAGGCCCTCCATGATCTGGGTCCAGGCTATCTGAAAGACCACCTTCTTCCATACATTCCAGCCTGCTCTCTTAGGTCATCTGACAGGGCTATTCTACAAGTGATGCCTCTGTCCAAGTGAGAGGGGATGGCAGCTTGGGGACAAACCTCTGTAGTGGCACCACGACTATGGAATTCCCTTCCAGGGGAACTGAGAACAACTCTCTCCCTCATGGCTTCTTGGCAAAGGCTCAAAACATACCTGTTTTATCTGGAATTCGGTTGCTGAGTGGATATTTGCCCTGTGGCATTTGTCTTTGAAAAATGGCTGTGACTTGACTGCTTCCCTAGACTAATTTGTCCCCCATTGGCCCAATGATATTTATTAGATTTTGCTCTCTGTTGGTTTACGTTTCAGTATGTAATGTTAAAATTATTGTTTTAATGCCTTGTTTGATTTTTCTTTTCTTTTTACCTGTTGTGATACTTTGTACTTTATTATAATGCTTTGTAAGCCACCTTGGCATTTGTTTTGGCATGGGAAGGCAGGATATAAATAAATAAATAAATAAATAATCATTAGCACTTTTAAAATACAAAACCTTCCAAAATACATGCAGAAGCACTTGAAAACCAGCTTACCTCAAAAACAACAGCAACAAAATAAACAACAACCTGCAATACAAGCTTTTATACTGCCCTCTGCAGTGTAAGGTTACAAAGAGGCTCTTCCGGATTGGGAGATAAAGAGCATTCTCAGAAAAGATAGCAGCCGACAGATGTAAACAATGAAATGGAAAACAAATGGAGAAAAGCACCGCTGCAAGGGTAATTAAAGGCTTGGAAATTGTACAAGCATTAAAGACCATCTGCAGACGCTTTGCAGATGATCAGCAGGCAATAAGAAGGTAAATTTCGGCTTATTTCTTGGATTAAAGAGAGCATTTTGTGACTTTCAAAACCCAGTTTCGTTTTAAGTCATGGTGTTTAGCAAATTTTAGACTGCCCCTAGCCTTGGCACATTGGTGTGCCACCAGTGGTCTACAGATGTGTCGCAGGAGGGTCATTTATTAGTAGGGCCATTGGGGGATGTGAGGCCACCCACTAGGGGTGCAGTGAGCCTTGTCAATTGTCAGAGAACGGATGGTGTGCCTTGACAATTTAGCACCTTGTCAGTGTGTCGTGAGATTAAAAAGGTTGAAAATTGCTGCTGTCCTCTTTCTTGCCCTTGTGGTGTTTTGAGACTGCTTGAGTTAATCAAGGTGACAAAGCACAAACCTCCACACTGAGGAGCATTCCTCACGAGCCTCTCTGGTCTACAGATCTTGCCAGAATCTATGAGTCAAAGAGCCAGTTGGAATTCTATGCCAGCCCATCACATAGAATTAGACCCTGCAGGGATTCAGCTCTTCTTTTGGTCCCTTGGTGCACATTACGGTGGAATCGAGGAAGCATTTCTTGCTGTGAAAATCTTCAAAAATTTTGAGTTGATTACTATGTATTTCTTCTGCATATGGAATTTCATCCACATGTGGAGGGCACAATTTGTACACATCTGCCCCTCCCCCTCTGCACTTCCTAAATATCTGCTCCAGAACTGAGTGTAATGCAGCAGGAAGTGGTGATTGGCAAAAAATTGCCCCATCTGCTTGCATGAACAGCATTTATATTTGTGGAATACTCAGAATCTAACCTTTTGTTTTTGTCATCAAACTTTCAATGCATTTGATAATGTGTACATTTATATATATTTTCTTTTAATGGATTTTGCAGGTTGACCCAGCTTTGGAAGAGAGAATAAAAAAGAATCAAGTGACACTGGAATCAGAATATGAGGTATAGTTCATTGCCTGCTCTGGTACTGAAGCAATTTCTTTTTCATCCTGCCCTAGTGATAATATGGTGTTTCTGCCCATAACTAAAATTAAACCAGCCATGGCTTTGATTCATTGCCATCCAGTAAAAGCAGACTGTTTCTGCCAAAAGAAGGGCTTTGAATGTTCAAAGCCATGCAAGGCACACCCCTTCTTTGATGACCGTCTGCCAAGTACAACCTGCAAATGCAATTTTACTGTTCCTGTGGTTAGTTTATGAAAGAATTGCAGGTCTCGGCTGGAATGTACATGTGTCTCCATTTATATTGCGAGCCTTTTTGATGGGATCCATGTGGCTAATTGCAGAACCAGATGATGGCCTTCGTGACACCGGCTGTTAATTTATCAACCTCTCTGACTGCTTGTGGCACTTCAGATTTTATGGCTCCAGCACACAACATTGAAATATGTACATATGAAATATGTACCTTTGCAATGAAATAAATTTTTTTCATTTATTTAGTATATGAATATTACTAAGAAGTTAGGATTGTTCTACTAATTATTACTTGTAAGCCTCTAGAACTAGAAAAGAGTTTTGTTTCCTTTCTAAAAAAAAAGGATAGGTCTTTAGCCTTTTTCTGTACTTGGACAGTTGTCTTGTTTTTCCATCCTCTTCATTGTTTAAGTCTAGACCCCAGAGCGCAATCGGCAATAGAGGCGTACACAGTAATGCCAACCCAGTGCTCATCTACTTTTGCATATTCTTTCTATAGAGTAGCCTTTCAAAAAATCAAAACCCTTGATATCTACTATCAGCTTACTTTGACGGAGAAAAATATAACCGCACAATTATAGCTTAGTCTGGGGCATTGCTGTCCTTAAGAAGATACTCATTCTGCATTATTCTGGTAACAGAAACTGTTATTCTAGTAAGTGGACTGAAAATGCCTGCTCCAGACCCATAAGTCACAATTCCATTAACACAGTTCTGTTTGCCTTTGGGGAGCCTTTTGTCTTTTCTCCCTTGTTCATTTTGTAATTCTGCCATGATTTATTTATGTGAAGGAATCATCGTGTAATGAAAAGAAGAATGTCTCTCGCTTTTTAAACTTGACTCAGAATGTTGTGTGTACTCAAGATATGCAGTGCTTTCTCCCTACCCTGTTTAAGTAGCTGCTTGAATTACACTATTTAAATTGCCAGAATTATGTTTGAATCTTGTGGGAAAACCAATAGCAATGATGGCAAAATGGCATAGCAAAATATTAAAGGTCCAGTCAGGTTACTCTTACAAGAGCTGTACCTTATGCACAGAAGTGGCAAAAGGATTCTTATGCTCTGCTGTAATCCACTAAGGGCAAACTCGAACATCTCTCAAAGTAGAGGGGAATTGTTCCAGATTTGAGTGTGCCTTGGCATCAAGAGGATTCAGGCAGATACATTGAAGTTGAGTTATAAACCCACAAGATGTTGGACATATTTAATTTTCTTGCCCCACAGTACAGATGAAACATGAGAGAAAATATTAGTTCATAGTGAACTTCTCAGTATTTTGCCTGCTACTGTCAAAGTCCTCTCTCATTTCAAGCAGGGAATTTTCTTTTATGGACGATGTGTTCTCACCCACACAGGGCCCCACTCTTGCCAGAAACTGGTATCTAAGAGTTTTTCTAAATAGCTCTGACCCTCAAAGGAAGGCATGAAGTCAAGCCCCACATGCTTAGCACATTAGAAAACTCAAAATTGGTAAACGTGTGGTTGAAGATGCTCTCCAAGTAAGTCTGAAAATTAGTAATTTTGCATCAGATGGACAAAAAACACAGGGTTGTGCAAGTTTCCTGTGCAATCGATACCAGCTTAACATTGGGAGAAATCATACCTGGGGTAGAATATTGGGCTGTGGAAGTTCCATTACCTCTTAAAATACTTGGACTGGGCCTTAAGTGGCAAAGGGAAGATTTCCAGTAGAAGCCAGAAACATACATCTATGCTTGGTACGTAGAATGCATGCTGGTTTGATAATCTACCACACCTTGTTACTGCATAAGTAAATTATATTTAAAGTTGCTGTAAAAAAATTTTTTAAATGAAACTACTTTGTTCAATCCCATTCTCATTTATTGAGTAGATAGACTTACTACTTTTAGTAGTAGTCCTTGTTAAAGGTCAGAAGCAAATTTCCAACAGTCTAATAAAGGTACGTATTTATATATAACTTTTCAACAGAAAATATTTACTGTTTAGTATTGTTGCAGTAATATTAGAATTCTTCAATAGACAGTCCTGCAGTAAGGTCCAGCAGTAAGGTAAGCTTCCAGTTCTTATTGGAAGCAAGAACTGGAAGTTTCTCGCTCTCACTCCCCCCCCCCCCCAATGTGTACATTCAGTATTCAGTAGGCAACCTTCAGTCTCGAAAGACTATGGTATCGCGCTCTGAATGGTGGTTCTGGAACATCGTCTAGTGTGGCTGAAAAGGCCAGTTCGGGAGTGACAATCCCTTCCACACTGGGAGCAAGTGCAGTCTGTCCCTGGTCTGTCTCCCTGGCTATGGGCCTTCCTTCTTTGCCTCTTTGCCTCAGACTGTTGGCCAAGTGTCTCTTCAAACTGGGAAAGGCCATGCTGCACAGCCTGCCTTCAAGCGGGCCGCTCAGAGGCCAGGGTTTCCCACTTGTTGAAGTCCACTCCTAAGGCCTTCAGATCCCTCTTGCATTTGTACACTTGTGGGAAAAACTTCTTCAGTGCCATTTTTGCAGTTTTACTGAGTGAGACTAGAAACTATGGCTCTTGGGGCATGCGTATACTGCATCTTGAGATGCAGATGCAGCATCAAGATAGGATCCTCACACCCTCTAGATCAGGGGTGCCCAAACACCGACCCTGGGGCCACTTACGGCCCTTGAGGATTCCCAATGTGGCCCTCAGGGATGCCCCAGTCTCCAATGAGCCTCTGGCCCTCCAGAGACTTGCTGGAGCCCACACTGGCCTGATGCAACTGCTCTCAGCTCTCAGTCAACTGTTTGACCTCTCATGTGAACTGTGGGATGAGGGCTCCCTCCACTGCTTGCTGTTTCACATCTGTGATGCAGCAGCAACAGCAAAGGAAAGGCTGGCTTTGCCTTGTGCAAGGACTTTTATAGGCCTTGAACTATTCCAAGACCTCCATTCATTCATATGTTCCATCTCTAATATATTCATTTATTTAAATTTATCCAAATTTGAAATGTAAATTAATTCTTTTTTTTCTCTGGCCCCTGACACAGTGTCAGAGAGATTATGTGGCCCTTCTGCCAAAAAATTTGGACACCACTGCTCTAGATGATTGCTGAACTTTCTTTTTAGCTTCTCTTTATAAGAAACTTACATTAATATAGCTCTTATCTGTATTGATACCATCGTTCACACTGACACCGCCACCCCCTTACCTAAGTAGAACATCAGTGTGCTGATAGCACCACCCATATCGGAATAGAATGTTGGCTTAAAGCTTCCTTTTTGAACTGAGCAGGAGGTGGGAGATGGCAAATAGAGAGAGGAAACGACAGTTCCAACTTAGTATTAGAGGCATGTATTTCAAGAAGGAGCTGCTGCTGCTGAATAATTACAAAGCTGCATTGTATAAGGTGTGTGGTGTTCTGTTTATCCATACAACATTGCTTCCAATATTGATGTTCTCTCAAGGTCCCTAGCGAGGCTTCAGTTGGCGCATATATTTATATACCAAATTACTGCACTTTCAGGTCTGTCATGAGTTCTGTCTGTCTCTCGTGTTCTGGGACTAAGCTACTTCCCCCCTCAGTACTCCCCACTGTTTAAGAATTCTGCTCACACATGTATGTTCTCATGCAGCTAGCTAGACCTTGCTGTCCCATTTGCCTAATAAATCATTGCTGTTTCTGTGTGCCACCAGAATTAATGGGAAAGTAGCTCCACTTCTGGGATGCACCTTGTAATGCTGATTGTAAAAATGCAAAGCATAGAATTTTATGCTAAGACCCTGTGGTCCATTATATGAGGTGGGATAAAGCAAGGCAGGTATATGGAATATATTTGCCCGTATTGTACCATTTGCTTTAAATAATAAAGAAAACTCTTCATTCTTTCTCTCTATATTTTTTACTCTATTTTTTAAACTCTCTTTTTTTACAACTCTCTATTTTTTATATATCTCATTCTCTGAAATGCAGGGTACTTAGTAAATTTACATATTACATGTAAATTTACATATTACATCAGTAGGCTGGGTATGTCTTAGCCCCCACTTTTTCCTGCCAGTTTTGTGCCTTTCTCAGCAGAGCCTTACAGAAGTAACATGCTTGAACACTTCCCAAATGTCTCACCTTTAAAATTTCTAATGAATTGCATTTTTTGTGTTTTGAGTATAGTCTCTTCCATTTTTCCATCGGTTTTCCTATAAGAAAATTAATAATGGGAAAACTGCAACAGTTCTAAGGAAAATGTAGACCAATTTACACTGGAAAAGATAGACCAGGTAACTCTTTCTTTGGGGTAGGTGGAAACTTTAGCAACAAGCATGTTGGACTCTGGGGCCTGCCCTGATTCTGTCTTGGCGAAAGCATTGACTGCCTTTTTTCTCATTCATTCTATCTGAACCTGCAAATGTGTGGATCAACACATTTCATAAAGAAACCTTAAGAATCTAGGACTGTTGCCTATGAAGAGAATGTCTCATGGGGAAAAAAAGGCTGTCCTACATTTCTGAAAACTTGGAGAAGAGGCAACAAAAATAAGTCATTAATTCCTGAGTCCTTTTGTTTTGAGTTGAAATAGTATAGTATGGTATAATGCCACTGTGACTGCATGGCACCTGACTCTGTGCTGTCTGTTGACTTACAAAGTACAAAATACACTAGGGTCTCCCTGGACAGAGGTGATTCCTCCTCCTTGCAACTAACAATCCTTTACTTGTAATGAATCTATAAGCTAACCCACTTTAGGATGATGTTTGAGTCCTGCCTCTACTGGATTCTCACCTGTCTCAGAGGCTTGCATAGACTTCCCCCCACAGTGTCAGTTCTGTCAAGTATACTGTCAGGCCATGGCTTATCTCTATCTATTTCAGTCAGTGGTACTCAGAGGAACTTGTATTGTGTTTTCATTGTATAAAGACTGTATAAGGCTGTAGCAAATGGAGACATGGTCATTTGTTTCCAACCCCCAATTTTGCTGGGGTTTAGAATACCCCTTCCCTCCTTATAGGTACTAGAAGGTGATGTTGCTGGATCACTGGGAGACTGGCCCAACTTGGACTGCCTTTCCTACCCTTTTTCTGACTGTTTTAAATAGATTTGCTATTTAAATAGGACAGGGGTGGGGTGAACCCCATCCTATATGACTAACCTGAGAAAAATGGAGACACTTGGTAGGTTCTTCCGTACTTTCCTCCTCCCTTTATTGTTATTGCTCTAGTGACTGAAAGTTTATACACTCACTCATTTTTTCGCATTTGGAAAAATAGATAAATAACTTTCTGGTCATCGGCTTACTCCTCTGACTTTATTCAAGGCAGTTTACGTAGGCAGGCGTTTCTAAATCCCTCAAGGGGATTTTTACAATCATAGAGGTTCTCTCTTTCAAGAACCAACACCATTTCAGAATGGATCTTCCTGGTCTGGTCTCACTTCTGGCCTCCAGTTCTCCCACGCAGGCTGACAAGCAGCTCCATCTCTCAAATGGAGGACAGCCAAGATGCTTCTTGCTCACACCAAGAGCAGGTGGAATCACTCAGCTCGGCTTGTCATCTGCTTCAAGGTCTCCCCATTCTCAGCCGTTCAGGTAGCTGCCGGTGTCCTTGAACTGGCGACCTTCTGATGTTATCTTTGGGCTAACGGAGGCTCTACTCTCTAAACCAGACCTCCTGCCCATATTGAATATTTAATATCTCTAGGAAAACCGTTCTAAAACTGTTGGTTTCTGGAGCTCTTTACATTCCTAAAAGGAGTTCCAAGCGACCTGTTTAGTGCATGCGTGGTCTCATGGATCACCAGAGCTCCAGCATGTGCATGGAGTGGTGCAGTGCCAGGCCCAATACCAAATACTGGCAAAGAGCCAGAACGGGGTGAACAAGGAAGGGGAGCAACAAACATGGAAGGTGGGAGAGAGGGATGACCAAACCAGGCAAGGGGAATTTGACGGCCCCTTATGGTGTGCTTGTGGAACCCCTAAAGGTTTTTCAGGGAGCCCAGGGCTCCTAGGAGCTCTCTTTGAGAAACACTGTCTAGGGGACAATACCAACATTGTAGGTGGATGCCTTTTATGAAACTTCATCTAGATATTTTCAAACCATGAGGACCAACTTTCCATTTTTTAGGTACCCCTAATTTCTAATCCATAGTATTTGTTATAGTGAATTGATTTTTTTTCTTAAATTTTCATTAGCAGTATTATCTTTCTTTGCTGCTTTGCTTCCATCTGCTCAGGATCTCTTGTAGTGTTTGACCTATAGACCAGTGATTTTCAATCTTTTTCATCTCATGGCACACTGGCAAGGCACTAAAAATGGTCAAGGCACACCACCAGGTTTTTGACAATTGACAAGGCACACCTTGCTGCCAGTGGGGGCTCACATCTCCCATTGTCCCTATTAATAAATGACCTTCCACCAAATTCCTGTGGCACACCTGGGGACCACACCAGTGTGCCACGGCACAGTGGTTGAAAATGGCTGCCATAGACGAAGACCAATGGGCAGGACATAGCAGAGGGGGAGTTTCAGTTATTTTCTCTTTTAAGTTGACAATATATCTGCTAAAAAAGGCTGCATGAACATTAAACTTCCAGCAGAAATGAAGAATCATTTCTCATAGTTTGTACCCCCACCTCAGTTTATTCAGCTGTCTTGAGAAGAAGTTCCTCTTTAGTATTGGCGAAAGACAGAAACTTGTTCATACAAAGTTTAATGCAGTATTAAGATGACAATCAAAGAAATTTCCTTAGAATAAATTGTGCAGTTATCTTTATTGCCATCTAAGGCTATTTCTCCTTCTCCTCTCCATCCAACCCTCCATCTCGAGGGAAGGAAAAGGCAGAACTGGACTATGCTACAATGTATTGTGCTGTGCAATAGGGCTGTGACCTAAATTTTAGAAAGTCTTGCCTTCTCAGCAGTTGTTCCAGAATGCAGACAAGTATAAGGTATGCGGCCAATAAAACAATCAACAAGACTCTTATTTCTGTTTTAATGAGGAGGCCACATAACCCAGTTTAAATCTGGCCATTGGGCCCAACTCACAAAAAACATCCTCGTACAACTGTGTGCATTCACACATGGTTTCCCCTCGTCCAGTCATACCAGCTGTGCTGGCACTGTGCCAGGCCACTCCAGAGGGATACTGTTCCTGGGAACAGCAGAAGGGTGCTTCTTCTGGTATCCCATGCAAATATTGCTTCACTTAGAAGTCAGTGAAGTCAAAAGCAAGAGACAGGAAAAAAATTAACAAATGTACTGGAAAAGCTGCAAAAAAAGATTGGAATTGGAGGCTTGTACCTGGACCCTCTAATTTGACAGATCCCACTTAGTGCCAGCACCAGATTGCTGCATGCCCCAGTGTGATGGGCACTCCCACTGGTACTGCAGTTCATAAAGGAAATGTTACTACAGGTCCAACCTTGTTATACACGAATTTTTTATACACGGATTTGACTCAGCACGAATGGCCACTGCAAATGAGAAGCAATGTGCTGATCCCTGGAGAAGGGGAAAAAATGCATCCCTTTAAAATCACAGTTTAAAAAACTGCTTTTCTTACTGTTGTAGAGAGACAGTCATGCAAGTGGTTTATCCATGGTACAACCTAATTATCCATGGATTTTTCACCTGTGGAAAAAGAAAGATATCACTTTGCTCTGGGTGAAGGGACGGGTTGTTGGCTTGGAGTGAAGCCTTTCTAAGTGTCTGGAGCAAGGCTGATTGTTGGATTGTCTGCCTAATGACTCTGTCTTACATCACAAAGACAAGCAAGGCTGTTTTTAAATTGCCTCGCAAAGGGACATTGTTTTTTAAATGGATTTGCTTTAATGCGATTTTTGCCATCCATGTGAATTCTGGGAATGGAACCCTGGTGAATAATGAGACTCAACCTGTATATCGTAGATAAAACTGAAGAACGTCTTGGAGATTTCATGTTCAGGTAATGTGTTCCAGTTTGTATAGTATATTTTTTATTTTTCTGTTGTGTTTTTCCCTACAGAAGTTGAAAGATTCCAGCCTTGATGACTGGAAGAACATCAGAGGACCCCGGCCATGGGAAGATTCCAAGTCTTTCCAGGAGCAGCAGCGGTAGCAGCAGCAGAAGCAGCAAAGTCTTAGCTTAACTCTTCTAAAGTGTGTGTTTTTTCTTCCTCTTCTTCAATTAATTGGTGAACTAGTAGTTAATTCTGGCAAGGAAGTAATTATTTTGATCTGATATAATGGCTAAGCCAAATGCCTTGTAAATAAAGATCCTGAAGTGTGTTTCCCAGTGACAGTCAATATACCACACACACTCATTTGTATACCAAAATCTTGACTAACCGATGAGTTGATATCTGGGAGCATAGTCCAAGTTATCACCCTGTTAACAGATCTTTCTATGTTGCAGCAAGACATCATGGTAGCAATGACTCCAAGGTGGGCTAAGGGAGTGTGAGCCACAGGAACTTAAGAAATACAATTGACAGTGTTAGGAGGACTACAGACACAATCCTAACCCACTTTCCAGCACTGACATAAGGGCAATGCAGCTCCAAGGTAAGGGAACAAACATTCCTTTACTTTGAAGAGGCCTCCCTGACTGCCACCCAACTGCAGGATGCAGCACACAACCCATTTCTCACAGCTATGCCAGTGCTGGAAAATTGGTTAGGATTTGGGCCTAGGAGAGTGAAAGTTTATAACACAAGGGAAATTTGTACCTGAGTGGTGACTTAGTGAGGGTGCTTTGATGTAGCGCATACATTGCAGCATACTCTTCTTCTCAGCAAGTTCTAGGAATTACTACTTTTTTGAAAGATGTTTATAACTTTCTTTTGAAGAAAGCAGTGCTGCATGTCCATGAAGCAGTTTTTTTTTTCCTGAGGACTTTGGCCTATGTAGCCTAGTGTTGTCTACTGTAGATGGCAACAGCTCAGAATAGACAATAATAAGATCTCATGCAGGTCTTCCCTAGCCTTCTTATCTGGAAATGTCAGGGATTGAACCTGGGACCTTCTGCATGTAACGTGTGTATTGTATCACTGAGCTGTGCCTCAAATAAGTCTGTAAGGCTCAGGAAGCATTACCCAGGGTCTATTTCAAACCACCTGGCTAAGAAAGAAACATTTTTCAGGACAAATTCCAATCTGTCTAAATGGGGAGCAGAAGACTTGCGAAGGTCACACCTGAATCCCTGGAGGACTCCAAGCTCCTCATTGGTGGCCCTCCCTTAGAGACCTCTTTACTCATATGAGCTGCCATCATTCAGCAGTTCCCAATGAAATAATTGTACCATCAAATTCAGCTGTGGTTTGGGGCTAAATAGAAGCTCACAGCGGCCATGCTGGCCTATAAAGTGCTCATTCTGCCTGCCACACATTATTTTGCAGTGATCTGCAGTTCTCTTAAATTTGCTGTTGCTAGAGGCAAATTTTCCCTGTGCAAAATCTGGAGAAGACTTGACATGTGATAAGTCACTCAATAAGGCTATAGAACTGGTGTGTTTGTTTTTAAACTCCACATTTTGAGGTGCAACACTTCCTGGCAGTCTTTGGTTGAGTGTGTGTGTGTGTTTAGGGAGGCTGGGGTTGGTTCCAAAAGTGGTCCCCTGCTCATTCATGTCCATATGCAATTCTGTGTTTTCTGCATTTATTTAAAATATGTTTATGTTCTGCCTCACTTTAATACAACGTGAGATTGCAATAAAAAAAATGTTAAACCACTAACCACAAGGCACGTGGAACAGTGCAGTTCAGGGGAAAAAATGAAGACTACCATGCTCCTTACCCTGGAATTCTGAAGGAAGCGGTTTCCCGTCAGCTGCAACAGAGGCCTCTGTTCCACAGTGTTCTGCCTAGGTCATGACTAGCAGGCTTCTGCCTCTGCTCTGTTAGTCATTTACTGCTAATCTTCTTCATGTTTTACTGTGATCTGTCTATAGGACACTCATTCCTTTTCTTATGAGGCCCTTAGCTGAATGGTAGTCACCTCTCCTTGTAAGAACTCTACATGCTACTTACTGTATGGGAATGCTGCGACAGCAGTGCCGATCATGAAGGTTTCCTAATCAGAGGCTAACCTGGCCAGATGCATGGAATTGCCAGATTGAATGGGAAAGGCTGGTGGGATTTGCCCTACCTGTATGGTTGGAAGACAGTCATGCACCTATGGTAGAAGCGGCTCCCACATGGTTTAGTATGTGTGCAACGGATAGAGATTCAGCCTGTTTTGAATGGACATTTCTTCAGGCTTGGATTCAAGTTTGCCTTCTCTGAATTTGTTCTTGCATTGTTGGCTGAGCAGATTAGATGGGTGTTTTAACTGCACCCATTCCTTGGGGGGGGGGGGGGTTGTGTCACAGTTATGCATGCCCTGCTTCCTTCTAGATGTGGATAAGATTGCTCATGTACCATGGAGTAAACATCGATCACAGTGGACTTATTTGGTATCGAACCTGTTTTGGCTTGGGCTATACATGGGAATGAACTTGATGTAGCATCCTTTCCCAGGTACCATAGTAGCCTTTATTCTTGGCATTTTTTTCAATGGTATCAGAGAATTTTGCTTTATGTGGTACATGTGTCTTCGGGGACAGAACGGGTATTTCCTTCAGTTTTTCATTAGAGATTCCTATGGATCATTGCTTGGGAGCTTACGTGCCAATTTGAGTAAATTTCATTCTAGGTAGCATGGAGCATTTGCAAGGAACAATGTTTTAATTACAAATGCGATCTGAAATTTAAAGGTTTAAAACCCTGTTGGCTGCTTTGCCTTGGGCTTTTGAGAACTCTAGCTTGGCAGAATATAACACATAATTACTGTGAGCCTAGGGAGTAAAAACTTGGGTACTGGCAGTAAAAGGAAACCTTGAGAGGCTTAATAGAAAGCAGCCCCTTCACTTTTTCTGAAGACTGTCTCTGTCAGTGTGGTTCTGTCCTCACAGAAAGCATTCTGCTTCTAATCTCTGGGGCCTTTTTATTATTACGCTAGAGATCTCTCCTAGCATATGCCTGATTGGAAATCAGGGGATCTCTTTGGGGACATCTTTAGTTACTGAGCTACACATTTTGATATTATTCCGACTTGCACTGTGGAAGACCCTCTAGTCATGCTTCTGGCACGGCGAGTGCATTCTCCTGATCTACCTACCTACCTAAAGAGGACCCTTCTTGAATAAAACTGAGTGAGACTTTGTGTAAGGGCATTTAGTAAGTGCCTCTGTGACATAAGAAATTCAGTAGTTCCAGAATCTTTACTGAAATAGGGCAGTCCCTTGTGCATCCTCTGAAATTAATCAGAGGTAACCTAGATTTGAAAGAAAGAGGAGAAATAGACTATGGGGAAATCAATGAGACATTTCACCTGAGAGGTTCAAGGTGGCCTAAGTTCATTTAATCTGAGGTCTAACTTTATATGATTTTTTTTCTAAAGTAGAGCATACAGGAGCGCAGGTAGCTGTCTTTTATGAAGTCATTCCGTTGATCTATCTAGATCAGTATAGTTTATGTGGTGGCTTTCTAGGGATATTCTCAGGAGATATTCTCAGCCTGACCTGGAGATTGCAGGGACTGAGCCTGAGATGCTTTGCGTTCTCTGAACCAGAGCCCATCCATTACAATATAGGAACATGTTGCCTTATAGGGATGCTGTATTTGAGTGTTAGCTCCTTCACTGACTTGAAGAAGGGCTACCATGTATTGTACTTATTCCATTCCATGTGGAATGTGGGTTTCCTGTTTGTAAGTGCACTTTAGTTTACAGCAGGGGTGTCCAAAGTTTTTAGCAGGAGGGCCACATCATCTCTCTGACACTGTGTGGGGGGCCGGGGTTAAAAAAGAATTAATTTACATTTTAAATTTGAATAAATTTACACACGTTTACATAAATGAATATATCAAAGACGAACTTATATGAATGAATGAAGGTCTTGCAATACTTCAAGGCCTATAAAAGGCCTTGTACAAAGCAAGGCTGACCTTTCCTTTGCTGCTGCTACTGCATCACAGACGTGAAACAACAAGCAGTGGAGGGAGCCCTCATCCCACAGCTCACGCGAGAGGTCAAACAGTTGCCCTCATGCTAAGAGCAGTTGCATTGGGCCAGTGCGGGCTCCAACAAACCTCCGGAGGACCAAAGACTGGGGACTCCCTGAGGGCCGCATTGAGAGGCCTAGAGGGCCGCAAGTGGCCCCAGGGCCGGGTTTTGGGCACCCCTGGTTTACAGGGAAATGCAGAACATGAAGCACTGTTGGCTTGTAAGCTTAGCTAAGCAACCAATCGCTCAATCTCATGTCATCAGTTGATCTCTAATAGAGATTGTTTACAGGTGCAGCATGCACTGGTCCTCCCAAGTGGTTCTGATATGCTGAAGAGTTATTTTGCACTGATCTGTAGAGGGCTTTCATCAGTTTCTGTGGCACTACTGCTTTCCCATCTCCTAATGGTGACAGCAGTGCAACAGTTCACCTGCAGATTGAGGCATCCCAAGGGGAGAAATAGTTTGATAATAGCTAGAGAAAGCAGTTTTGAAACCCAGGTGATACTAAGGGGGCTCGTTTGGTGGATGCAGGAAATACTTTAAAAAGTTAGCCGCATTTCAGTTTGGCCCTCTCTTCTTGCTCCTAAAGATCTATTTTTAAAAAGCCATCAGTCTTTGACTGCATGGCAATAGATCATAATAAGAAGTCAGACTTTGGAGAAAGGAAGCCTTCATTAATAAAATGTCATCATGCTTACAGTTAACAGAAAAGATTTGGTGCAAGAACCATTGCTTAAGAATTTCTGAAACCACAAACCTTTAAATAAGTCAAGCGACGTCACCAGGCAAGTCACCGAGTCCCAATTTTGTTTTTGTTCTGCTGGGCTATTTTTTTCCTGTAAAGCTCAGGTTCCTCTGTGCCTGTTCCATATTAATTCGGCTCCACATTTTCCTGAAGTCAGCTGAGAAGGGAATAGTTTGAGGTTCTGCAATTGCTGATGGAATAGTTTGGGTTTCTGTTTTGAGTCAGACTGAGGCAGCATCATTTCCAGACACTTGGGGATATTGTGAAGATGCTGACAGAGGAACAGGGTCTCTCTTCATATCACCTTTGTACAGCTTGTACAGGCCTTTTCTATGCAGGATTACAAAGGTGCCAAACTGACAGAGCTTTTTTTCCCCATGTAAGAGCTCGGAGAACGAACGATAGACTGGCATTGCCCTGGTGCAGCTTTTTCTCATATTTGTGCAAATTAAAAGAAAAAAATATGCCTGATTAATGATTTGCTGTTTCAGGGCTGTTCGAGGGACAACAGCCTTCCTATTTCCAGGGTTTGGAATGGAACTTATTTAATCCTATTTTCCGTTTCTCTTTATGACTATGAATTCATGCAGTAAGTTTTTTTAACATTACATTTGTTTGCTTATGTTGTAACAGCCTCTGTGGATGATTGTGAGAGAGAGTATACAGTCCATCCTTTGAATCTGCGGGTTAGAACCCACATATTTGTCTTTTAAAAAAAATCAGTCCCTTTAAAAATATGGGGAAAAGTGAAAAAGCTCCCCTTAGCGCTGCAAGCTGGAGGGCTAGAGGGCAGTTTATGGCACTCCTGGAAGCATTTTCTGGGTTGTGCTGAGGCTCCCTCCCACTTCCTTGATCCTGCATCACACCAGAAAGCATTGCGGAAGCATTTTGCACTGGGAAAGAGACCGAACTGCCAATCAGGACTTCTTGGGATTGACTCTTACCTCTATCCATTCTTACCTGGGAGTAAGTTCCACTGAATTCAGTGAGACTTACTTCTGGGTAGACATGCCTAGGCTTGCACTGTTATCTTCCAGGATTGTTGTAAGGAGAACACAATTTCCCTATTCAGAGCATGCTCTACAAATGTTTAATATTATTCTGTATGCAGGCTGTAAGCACTTCTTTAAAAATAGGAAACACAAGTTCATTTCTGAGATGTAGGTTCTCTGTTATTAACCCAAAAGAAAAAAAGGGGGGGGGGGAGAAGATACACATCAGAAATTCATTAAAATATATATTTAAAATCAGCCTGAGGCAGATGAGATGTCTGTATTCATGTGATTAAATGGAATTGACCAGGACAGAGATGTCAGGAGTGGCTCAGTGCCAAAACCATTACAGTATCTGAAGAGGTGGAAAAACCTAAGGGGCAGTGAGTTGCATGATGTGATGGTGATGAACACCCTACTGGCCTCACTAACCAGAATGGCCAGAGAAGTGCAAAGTGTTTATAATAGGCAATACTCACAGCAAGGACAGTGTAGCAGAGCTGCTTTTCGCTTCCTCTGATTAAAAAGGCTGCATTCAGCTTGTGATCCTGGCCCCTGTACAGCCTGGGGTCAGGACCACAGAATGCCTTCCCCCTTACTGTTGCTTCTGGGGCTGGAAAAGCTACTTGCCTCTGGAGGCCTTCCAAGGGCAGCGGAAACTTTCTGCTGTCACTTTCAGAAGTGATATTTAAAAAGCGTGCAGTCTCCCTGGCTCTCAGAAGGCCTCTGGAGGGCAGCGTAGGTGGGGTGTGCGGATGGTGGCACCACCACCGGACGTGTGGTGCCCAGGGCATTTGCCCCTCTTGATCCTCCCCTAGGTATGCCAGTGCAGCATTCAATACATGGAAGCCTGCTCAACCTGTGTATGTTTGTGGCAGGGATGAGTAAGTAAAATGGGATGAAATGTGGCAGTAGAGTTATTGAAGAAAACTGTTGTATGCGCCAGAGAGTGATGTGAAGCACCAACCACCAGCTTCCCAGATCAACATTCCTGCTCCCAGAAGTGAAAGGTTCTGGATTACACATCGGAGCCTGTGAAAAAGGTCACTGCTCTGGGCTGAGGAGGTGGAATATCCTCCCCCCTCCCCTTTCTGGAATAGCAACATGGCTTTTCTTTGCATCCAGAACAAGAGAATGGTGTGAAAGTACATGCTGCAGTGAGTGGGGTCTGATCTTGTGTACTACCAGAAAGCATTCAGAAACTGTTCTCTGGTGGAAAAAGCAGGGTACAAAAGCATTTAATAATGTTGAACTCAGTGTAATTACACCCTTTGAGTAACTTGTGTGATATATCAGTGGCATTGCTAGGAGAGTATGGAGGGTGTGGGCTGCACCGGGTGACACACACGGGGGGGGTGACACCACTACTAGCCAAAATTTTTAACCTTGGTACTGTATTTTCAAATAATACCATCTTGTTATATATCATGCATAATTTCATGCAGAATGTAATGAAACAAACTGTGTTGAAATGACTCTATTCTATCAAAAGCTATAGCCAAAAAACCAGTGGGGGCGGGGCAATGATGCATCACCACACCCACTGCCCAGGGCATTGCCCCACCCACTGCATGGAAGGAGGTCATCATCCGGATAATGTGCTGGCCTCCCGCACTGGGTGACACAAGCACTGCTGACGCAACTCTTAAGTATACTGGTTTGTCCTTGTGAACCTATTTATGTAGCTTTTTGTTTTTGTTCTTTGTTTTTTTTAAAGCCAAAATTAAGAGAATGTGTAAACTTAATGTCAGCTGTGTTATTTATTGACATTAGTTATTTATTGACATTATTATTCCACCCTTCCTTCAAGAGGGCAGTGTACATTAATACTCCCTTTCTAGCTTCATTACAACTTTATGATATAGTTAGGTCAAGTGGCCCATGACTATCCAGTGAGCTAAATGGGGATTTGAACCCATCTCTCTGGGTTCTACTCCAGTATGTGAACCAATACACCACAGTCTCTATTATATAAGAAATACAGGCATGCTTCACTTAAAGTTGGAGATACAGTCTTCGACCCCCATGTTCTGCCAAGCTCCCTGTTCTGAGCCTTGCCTAGGGATCCTATGCCCACTTTATGGCTAATTAGTTCCCCCAGCTTGACTACAGCAAGATCTGCCAGTACCAGCAGGCAGGAGACCAGTAGGTGGCTTGCCTGTAAGTCTGCAGGGTCCCAGCTCTCCAAGCAGCAGTCCTTCCAGATACAGCAGCTGCACCTTAGCTCTCCTCCACCCAGCAGTCTGTTTGAGCAGCCCGTTAGTTAGTGAGCCAGTCCAAAAGTCCAGTACATCATTAGCCAGTCCGTTGGTTCGTTAGCAGAGTCGTGAGACAGTCCGTGAGTCAATAGCCAGTAAGTCAGTTAGCCAAAGGTCATTCCAAAACACAGAGCCATAAGTCAGTCTGTAAGTTAGCAGTCCAGTAGGTCAGTTAGCCACAAAGTTCATCTGTTCAGTCAGCAAGCAAGTCTCCTTCCCCTCCTCCACTCTCCACTACAACCCACAAACCCTTCCTGTATCAGGTGCTCCTTATATTACGAGGGACCTCATTGCCTCTAGTGGCTGTAGCTGTGCAGCACACCCTTTGCAGTAAAGCCCAAGCCTTAACCCTTAAAGGGACTACTGCTGACACCACATTCTACCTCCTCGCCAGATCTTCCATGATTCCAATACACTCTGCCGTTATGTGATTAGGTTGTTAAGTGAACATTCAGCCCAATCTAGTGCCTCTGTTGTGTAAACAGACCCTGCCAGATACTAGCTGGCTGTACAGGCTACTGGAGATAGATTGCCTCTTCTTGGCATTAACAGCCTCTTTGTTGTGTAAACAGACACTCTGCTGGAGGCTATGGGAGACATGATTGTCTTATTAAGAGCCTCTGTGTTGTGCTTTGACCACTGTCGTATATGCAGCCTGTCATTAAGCAGAAGGTCGTTAAGCAGCACACGCCTGTACATTTATTTTTGTAAAAGGAGTTAATGGCACTACTTCTGCTGCTGCTGCTGCTGCTACTACTACTACTACTACTGAACAGGCCTACACACATTAGTTCAAACATCCAGGGCAACTGAAAACGAAAGGTGTTTGTTTTGTAGGCCTGTGTTGATGATGCTAAACAGAAATAGAAGACAGCCTTCTGCAAAACCAGATTCCAAGTGAAGAATACTTAAAATCTAGACTCAAAGTCATCCATAAAGTATATGCTTATTCAGTTTAAATATTTGTGATTGGTTTGTTTTATTCTCAGGCCAGTGTTTTCAGTTTCTGTAGAGCAGTGGTTCTCATTCATTTAGCACCGGGACCCATTTTTTACAATGAGAATCTGTCAGGACCCACCGGAAGTGATGTCATGACCAGAAGTGGCATCATCAAGCAGGAAAATTTTTTAACAATCCTAGGCTGTAATCCTAACCACACTTATCCAGGAGTAAGTCCCATTGACTATCATTGTTAAAAGCATCTTCATAGTAGCCTGTTAAAAGTACAGATCTGTGACATTTCCCCAAATGTAGTTACATGCCATGGTAGCATCAAGTCTAAAAATAAAATATTGAAATGAACAGGGACCCACCTGAAATTGGCTCGCCACCCACCTAGTAGGTCCCTACCCATGGTTTGAGAAACACTGCTGTAGAGTATATTTGTGCAGTGTTTCCCAAACTGTGGATCGCAACACGATATTTGATGGATCATGAAACTGAAAGACTGATAGCTGATGAGGAAAATGTATTGAGCCCTATGGAAAGAAGGGCTTGTGCATGTTTACTCATGAATAGACAAACATGCCTTGGTCCACTTTGAAGGGCAGGCTGAGGGAAAAGCAACACTACCAGAATACCCCATCTGGTGAACATAGACCTCAGCCAACTCTTGAGAAGACAATCCCCTACATGCTGACAAGGAAAATGTATTGAGCCCCATGGAAAGCAAAACTGAGCCACACACACACATTTACTCCTGAGTAGGCAAAATGCCTTGGCGCTTATCAAAGGTCAGGAGAAGGGGAATGTAAAGCCACTGGAATGTTCTGATCCAATGAACACAGAACTCAACAAATGTACCAGAAGGCACCCCCCACTGCAGTAAAAAGGATAAAAACAAAGGCTAGAGCCTCTGTAAAGTAATTCATTTTTAGTCTTATAAACATAGGTGATTCCTGATAGAGCAGTAGTGGCCAAGCTTGCCACTGCACAATGGAAAAGTGGTCCCTGTTCAAACCGCATCTTTCTATTCCACCTGGGTACCGTGGGCAGTCCTCCATGATCGGGGGCAGGGATGCTCTGGGCAGTCATGTCTACTGCCTGGTGTCCCACAAGGCCACGTGACAGGACGTCCGGGCAGACATGACTGCCCAGAGTGTCCCTGTCCCCCAATCATGGAGGACTACATGCGGTGCCTGGGCGGAATGGTAGGGTCTGCTCACCGGGTAAATGGATTTGTCTGAACCGCGGATCTGGGGTTTGAGCAGTCCTGCGATAGAGTGCCGTTTTAAAAAGTGGGTCCAGGTGCTAAAATGTTTGGGAACCACTGTATGAATGTATATGTCTTCAAGGAGAGATAAAACTACATTCCTCTTGTCTGCCATCTATAGTTGTATGAAAGTAACTGGAGGCCCCAGTTGATGATGCAGAACTCATCAGCTCCATCTTCTGAATCCCTAAGATGGTTGGACAAGCCGCTAGGATGAATCAACTCGCAACCCATGACAAGAAAATGGATGGATGGATGGATGGATGGATGAATGAATGAAGATCCATGAGCCACCTGAAATTTTTTTTACTCATTTTTCTTTCCTATGATTGCAACTCTATATACCTTTACTTGGCAGTAAGTTCTGTTAAATTTAGCAGGACTTACTTTCATATTAATATGCATAAACTTGTGCTGTGAATTTTCTTATTTAATATATTTTTTACCCAGGCTTCCCTGCCCCCCACTCATATGGGTGCCCCTGGCAGCTTACATAAAATCAAAAATACATCATAAAAACAATCTCTCTCTCTCTCTCTCTCTCTCTCTCTCTCTCTCTCTCTCTCTCTCTCTCTCTCTCTGTTTCACACACACACACACACACACACACACAAAAATGTAAAAAGCAATGTGTAAAAACAATAAAACAGCAAAAAGCAAAGCAGCTAGAATGGTCATAAATGTATCAGCAAAAGCATAAAAATATAAAACAGGAGCATAAAAACCTAGCAGCACAGAAAAATAAAAGCAGCAATAAATAGCAATAAAACAATAGCAGCCATCAAACGTATGAGAGTAGAAATGACACAATACAATACAAAAAATCCTACCAGCCACCACCCGTCCCCTTTGAACCTTTGGTCTCATGTAGGAAAGCAAATCCTCAGCAGAAGTACAAATCCCAAGTACTTCCCACTCTGAATAGAAAGTAATATGAAAAATGGTCTTTTTGAAAAATGGATCCTTGTCTCCTGAAAGCAGGAAAATGAAGTCTTCCAAATTAATTTGTAGACAACCTTTAAGATCTAAGCAATTTTCTAAGCAGCACGGGATTAGCAGGACTTGTATATCCCTTCAGTGACTGCATCCAGCCCACATTGGATGCTTGTTATCTTATCATGCTCTCTGCGACGTGTACAAAAGGACAAAAATGTACTTTCTTCTCTAAATGACGGAATTATCATCCAACACTCATTACCAGCAGATGATAATGACTCCAAGAGGCATTACTTAGAGTGGGGAAGCAGACCATCTTCTGCAGAACAAAAGGACTGTGGCATAAAGGGTGGCTTCGCAAAGAGTCAAACGCAGCTTTGTGAAACTGACTGTAGATTTCAAGTGAAAAAGAGAAGAACTGAAAAGAAAGCTTCCCATGTATTCTTTCCAGCAGAAGAGCCTGTTTTTCTGCCTGGACATCATAGCTTGCCCGTTTGCTTTGTTTTGAAAAATAGGTTTCTGTTTCCTAATGCTGCAGAGAGAGAGAGAGAGAGAGACTTGTGGGCGAGTATGTGGGTGGTGTAAAAGCTGTGGAGAAAGATGGTTGAGCAAAGTTTTGTGTAAATGAAGGAACTGGTTTCAGTGACTGTCTGTGATCCTCTACAACCCCATCCTATCAACACTTTCCTGGGAGTAAGCCCCATTGACTTTAATGGGACTTACTTCTAAGTAGACATACATAGGATTGGGTTGTTAGCGGGAGTCATATGTTCAGATGCAAATGCTAAGTCAGGATACTGGATGCCATAGAAAAGGCAGCTGGGGATGTGAAGCATTAACTATCCTAGCTCCTGAAAGGAAGCTCTGTTTACCTCTAAGAATGCCCTTCTGGATCAGGTCAATGGTCCATGTAGTCCAACTTCCTGTATCTCACAGTGGGCCACCAGATGCTTCAGGGAGAACTCAAGACATCATAATACCTGTATCCAGTTGCCATTCCCTTGCATCTGACATTCAGAGATCGACTCTCTCTGAAGTTGCATATATTGTCATTGTGGTTTGCAAATTGTGATGGGCCTTTCCTCCATAAATCTGTCCAGTTCCCTTCTAAAGGCATCTGCCACCACAATGTTCTGTGGCAAGGAGTTCTACAGATTAATTATGCACTGGGTAAAGAAAGGTTTCCTTTCCACTAGACTAGAGAGCTTCTGATCTGTCACCAAACATTGCCCACACGTTTCCAAGAGGTCCTCCACAACCATCAGATGTCATGCTTGTCCAGGGACTCAGGGAATACACAGAAAGGTGACAGAAAGGAGCATGTGTCCATTCTGTCAACATCAATAAGCTTAGGTGGCTTGGGTGAACTAACTCAAGACTTTATTGAAAAGAGGCATTTCAATCAAGGGTCCAGATGTGTTCTCTTCTTACATGTTCCTTTTGAATGGGTGTTAATTGATCTAAATTCCTTACTTTCCCTTCTTTGCCCTTTTTCCCCTCTTCTCAAATCTTACATGGCAGAATTTGAAGATGCCAGTGAGCCCCTGAGCTGCTGTTGCAAATGTTTTGCTTGCAAACATCCCTGACGGCAGCCACGAGGTCCCCTTTGCCGGGCTGACAGAAGAGGATGGACTGTGCCTCCCTGGCAGCACAGTAGAACAGCAGCGTAGTGGGGCAACACAGGAAGCGACTGGTCCCAAATAAAGCCACAGACACAGCAGGCTTGTAGATTTTAGAAGCATGTATTGAAAAGGAGCAGGCAGGAGAGTAGTCATCAAACGGTCCAAGGTCAGGTATACAGCAAGGCAGAGTAACAATAAGCGGTTTGAGTCAGTATTCAATCCAGCAGCACTTCACCATAGACATCCACCATGACAAACCACACCAAGTGACTGCACCAGTCAGCTTATATACCGGAGTCCACCAATCAGAAATTGGGTTACCTCATCGTCTCACGACAGTCTTATGACTTACTCTGATTGGCTGCCCAGTGGTGCATTGCACCACTTCTCCATAGCCGAGGTGACTCAGCGCTTGTACCCTGAGTCACAGGACTCCCACCTCACACAGGTGTGTGTCATTATAATCAGAAGTGCAGCAGTTACATTGGTTTACATTCACCAGGCCCAGACATCAGGGTCTCTCTGCCACATCCTGGTTTTAACGATCTTGGTCTGAGTGAGCTCAAGGTCCAACACCCCTCCCTTCTTTTCGTCACTGAGCTGCATGAAATCCTCTGTCTCTGCTGGAGAGAAGGTGGAGTACCTCAAGACATGAGGGATGCAAACATCATCACGCTGTACAAGAACAAAGGTGACAGGGGTGACTGCAACAACTACCGCGGCATCTCTCTCCTTAGCGTTGTAGGAAAGCTGTTTGCCCGAGTTGTACTAAAGAGGCTCCAGGTACTTGCAGAGAGCGTCTATCCAGAATCGCAGTGTGGATTCCGAGCCAACAGGTCCACCACTGATATGGTATTCTCCCTTAGACAACTGCAGGAGAAATGCAGGGAACAACGACAGCCACTCTTTATAGCCTTCATAGATCTCACAAAGGCTTTCGACCTGGTCAGCAGAGACGGCCTCTTCAAGATTCTCCCCAAGATTGGATGTCCACCCAGGCTCCTCAGCATCATCAGATCCTTCCACAAGGACATGAAGGGCACTGTTGTCTTCGATGGCTCCACATCAGACCCTTTTGACATCCGAAGCGGAGTGAAGCAGGGCTGTGTTCTTGCACCAACCTTGTTTGGGATTTTCTTCGCTGTCCTGCTGAAGCAGGCCTTTGGAACTGCAACAGAAGGCATCTATCTCCGGACCAGATCAGACGGAAAGCTCTTCAACCTCTCCAGACTGAGAGCAAAATCCAAAGTCCAGCTGAAATGTCTGCGTGACTTCCTCTTTGCCGACGATGCAGCTGTCACTACCCACTCTGCCAAAGATCTCCAGCAGCTCATGGATCGTTTTAGCAAGGCCTGCCAAGATTTTGGACTGACAATCAGCCTGAAGAAAACACAGGTCATGGTTCAGGATGTGGACTCACCTCCCTGCATTACAATCTCTGAGCATGAACTGGAGGTTGTCCATGACTTTGTGTACCTTGGCTCAACGATCTCCGACACTCATTCTCTCGATGCCGAGCTAAACAGGCGCATCGGTAAAGCAGCTACCACGTTTTCCAGACTCACAAAGAGAGTCTGGTCCAACAAGAAGCTGACGGAACATACCAAGATCCAGGTCTACAGAGCTTGCGTCCTGAGTACACTTCTGTACTGCAGCGAGTCATGGACTCTTCGCCCACAACAGGAGAGGAAACTGAGCGCTTTCCACATGCGCTGCCTCCGACGCATCCTCGGCATCACCTGGCAGGACAAAGTTCCAAACAACACAGTCCTGGAACGTGCTGGAATCTCTAGCATGTATTCACTGCTGAAACAGAGACGCCTGCGTTGGCTTGGTCATGTCGTGAGAATGGATGATGGCCGGATCCCAAAGGATCTCCTCTATGGAGAACTCGTGCAAGGAAAGCGCCCTACAGGTAGACCACAGCTGCGATACAAGGACATCTGCAAGAGGGATCTGAAGGCCTTAGGGATGGACCTCAACAAGTGGGAAACCCTGGCCTCTGAGCGGCCCGCTTGGAGGCAGGCTGTGCAGCATGGCCTTTCCCAGTTTGAAGAGACACTTGGCCAACAGTCTGAGGCAAAGAGGCAAAGAAGGAAGGCCCATAGCCAGGGAGACAGACCAGGGACAGACTGCACTTGCTCCCGGTGTGGAAGGGATTGTCACTCCCGGATTGGCCTTTTCAGCCACACTAGACGCTGTGCCAGAACCACCTTTCAGAGTGCGATACCATAGTCTTTCGAGACTGAAGGTTGCCAATACAATGTGGAAATGGCTTCCCTTGGAATCCAGACCCTCCAATGAATCCCTCTCTGGATGCCCTTTGAAGAGTCTGTTAACCTGATGATGCCCTCTTGACACGTATCATATCATGTACCAGGCTGCCTTTTATTTATCCCTCGGGCGGCATCGGCACGGCTGTGACTGTTCTCCCTCTGTGCAAGAAGTGGAAGGACACAAAAGGAGGCTGAGCAGCTGCCTTAGGTTACAAATTTCATCATTCACCCACCCAGAAATGGATGTTCCTTTTTCCTCACATTCTGTTTAAAGACCGACTGCCTGCAAACAAAACCCCTTGCAATTCATCTTCTGTGTGCTTTTTGTCCTCTTTCTGTTTGTCGAGCATTCTGATGTGATAGGATGCTTTGGGGAGGGACCTGCTGTTCACCTCCACTCACCCCAGATGGGTGACTTCAGCATTCTCAAGGGCCCTCAAATGTGCGGTATCTGAGAACTCGTAAACCCTACAGTCTACCCAGAGCTCCAAGTAAAAATGGAGGGTCACATCACTTTTCCAGCAAGTAGGGTGTGCCAAACACAATCTTTTCCTAAGGCACAAGGTTAAGTGTTCTCACTCTGCCACCTCAGATGGGACTTCATAGTCATCTCACAACACTGGAAATGTTTGGAGGCAGAGTTGGGACTCTGAGTTGGCTGCTTGTTGAGCTTCAAGCCATTGAAGGCCAAGGAACCGAAGAGTGAGAAATCCAGATATACATGCATGTTTGAACTAGTCCTTCATCTAACACCACATAGCCATCTTCCATGCTATCAGATGGAGGGCTTCCTTCCAGCTGAGGAAATGATGAGCAAGCTTACTGGCCTTTTGATACCATAGGACATGGTTACTACTGAATCATGCAGTGACCTCCTGAGATACCGTTATCTTTGTTGCTACTTTGTTTGATACTGTTGCTACCCACAATACCCTCAAGTATACAGGCATTTAATTAGTTAGACTCTAAGGTTTATGGTTTGGAACCAACTTATATCCTGTTAAATTAGATAGCATGGAGAACTGAAATGTATGCTGGCATGTGTGCTTTGGAGCCACAATTCAGTATGTTGCTATTCTGTACTTGATAGACTCTCTCTCTCTCTCTCTCTCTCTCTCTCTCTCTCTCTTTACAACTCTTACAAATTAGAATGAACCTGCCAAGTCCAGCAGGATCACAAAACTGTTTAGCTCCATTGAAGCTAAACTTCCTCTAAACCTTTGATATTAATCCTAGGGTAATTGATCAATCAACCTTCGGGGAGAAAGGTGGGGTAAAAATTGAACAAACAAGCAAGCAAGCAAGCAAGCAAACAAACAAACAAATCTACTGTTACCTTTCATTTGATATCCAGCTCTTACATCCATTAAAATCAGGCTGTTTTTTCACTTTATAATCAAGACCACTTACTATGATTTCCTCCCACCAGAAACCCCCAATCACACTGAAACTCCTCTGTTATACTGAAGATCCTCTGTTCTTCCTCAGCCAATGCGCATGCCACATTTCACATCCCTGTTTTCCTCCTAACCAAATTGGGGCCCTATCCTATCCAATTTTCCAGTGCTGATGCAGCCATCCCGATGGGGTATGTTTGCTGCATCCTGTCAGCTTCGGACCTCTGCAGCCCCGGGCCCGGGGCAAAGCTCTGCGATGGAGCCCCCCACAAACCAGAAGCACAGTTTCTGCCCCCATCAGGAGCCTCAGAGAGGCTTCCACAGGGTCCCAGTGGCTGTCGCCTGGGGCTTTTGCCCCATCCTGGTCTATGGCAGGCATGTAACTGCATCCTGTGGTGGTGGGGGCAGTCATGGAGGTCTCCTCAAGGAAGGGAGTGTTTGTTCCCCTACCTTGGGGCTGCATTGTGGCAGCATCAGTGCTGGATAGGATTGGGCTCTTTACCTGTTAACATTATGATTATCACATGGTCTCTTTCCATAGGACATTTATGCATTTTTCTATGTATATATCCTCTTTTCTTTCCATCTATTGATCTGTACTCCCAAGATTTTCTTTTTTTCTTTTTGGTCACAATCTTATCATGTCCCTGTTTGGCATAGAAATTGGCATCTGTTAACTGTGCTAGCCCAGTCAGGGTGACCAGTTGTCATTACCCCAAAGGAGGACAAGGCACCCAAAATGTAGGACATTCAAGGAAAATACAGAACCAGACAAAATGAAAGCTAAAAACACTCATATATTGATTTCATGTGGTTAATTTAAACACTATATTACTTATTACTAAATTTAAAACTAATGAAATTTAAAACTATCTTACATATAACTTTCTTAACATAAGCTATCTTACATATAATTTATTCATTACAAGAAGGCTGTGTATGCACTGCCTGCAGGGGCCCACTCACAGAACATTTAAGTTCTTTTCCAGGACAAGAGGTTAAAAAAGAGGACATGTCCTGGAAAAAGAGGACATCTGGTCACCCTGATCCCAGTAAGGGCCCAATCCTATCCAATTTTCGAGTGCCGGTGCAGCCAAGCCAATGGGACGGGCACTTCTTCCTGTGGTGAGGAGGCAGTCATGGAGCCCTCTCTTCAAAGTAAGGGCATGTTTGTTCTGTTATCTTGGGGCTGCATTGTGGTTGCACTGGTGCTGGAATGTTGGATAGGATTGGGCCCTAAGTCAGGATGGGCGCAATCCTAACCAACTTTCCAGCACTGGCATAGCTGTGCCAGTGGGGCATGCGCTGCATCCTGCAGTTGGGGGGCGGTTACGGAGGCCTCCTCAACGTATGGCAATGTTTGTTCCCTTACCTCGAAGTTGCATTTCCCTTACATCAGTGCAGGAAAATGGGTTAGGATTGTGCCCGATACTGTGTTGAAATGCACTTTGGACCCAAGTCCAGTGACAAAATCAAAAACTCAAGCATATTAGCCCTTATGGAGCATTTCCCCTATATCTCTCCCTTTAAACAAATGTCGCTGAGTGATTCTCTATTGCGCCATGCTGTGGATCTTGCAGTCCGAAAGACAGTATCTGTTTGGGGGGGGGGAGAGAAAGATTGCATTCTTGCAAGAAAGGAGGGATGAAATGAAATACTGACCTCTGGGTAAGGCAGCTATTTTTATCAAGATCTACTAAAGCGAAGAGAAATCTGCTCAGAGAGTCTCCCTTCAGCAAGATCTCAAACTGCATGAGCAATGAGATCAGAGCCATGCGCCTCCAGATCGCATCCAGTCAACGAAATGAGTAATACTGAGATGTCGTCTACCATTAAAGGTTGTGCTGCGTACAGCATGGGCGGGGGTGGGGGATCCATAAGTAGGCTGCCGGCAGGATGCTAGTTTACGGATGCTGTTTTAGTTTCCCTGTTCTAGAGTAAGAAGACTTTTCAGTCTCACTGAAGGCAGTGCTGCAGCTAGTGGTGTAGCTAGTGGTGTAGCTAGGGTGCAAAGCACTAAGTTTTGCAGGGAGTCTCACTGCACCGTGCAAGCTGCCCCTCCCCCTCCCTTTCAGAGCCATTCTGGGTTGGGGGGAGCAAACCGAGCCTCTGTTTTGCTCCCCATGCCTGGAATGGCTCTGAAGGGGAGTGAGAGGGGCCACTTGCATGCTGTGGTGAGGCTCCCTGCAAGACGTAGTGCTTTGCACCCCCTCTAGCTACGCCACTGATTTATGGCAGGCATTATAACGGCCCATTCCATACTCCTCCGCAGCTGAATTGCCTGATACTGAACTTCTTGGTTCGCAGGAAATTGGCCTAGAGCAGAGCTTGTGCTGGACCAATTTATCATGGATTTTGAACACATTCTTTAATCATTTCAAGGACTAACCTGGAGCAGCCTCTGCTCAATTGTTAGAGTGATTCTCAACTCATGCCGAAGCGACTAAGACCTTGGAAGTGGTTAATGGAATAAACTAAGTAGTTCATTATTTCCTTTTTTGTATGTGGAGAACGTGCTGTTGGTCACAAATAATGTTCTCATTCTGCCAGGCCCTATGTTTTTGACTATTAAAATTTCTTTTTGGTTTTTCTTGCTATTTTTCAAAAGCCGACATGTGCCTTCTTTGTTTAATTCAAGCGGATTCATTCATTTATGAAGCATTACTGACTAGTGCTTTGGAAGGAAATGGATCTTGGCTGTAGCCAGCCTGGTTCTGAGAAGAGTGTTCAAGTCACAGACATGGCACTATAGAGTAATCCCATTGGCTTCATTGAGTTGACTCCACAGTATAGTTTCAATGTTAACTCTGTATTACTGTAGATACGCAGCACGCATTGTAGTCTATTAAGAATGTATGCCACCTATTCTGCTTCTTTTGCTTTCAGGTTGCAAACTTCTGTGAACAATCTGACTTGATGCACTTATCTGCCTTATATACTATAAGAAGATTCCAATCCTGGTGGCTTGATTCAATAGGACAGCAATTTCACAAACTCTTGATCGCAAGAGAACTGGTAATGTGCTATGACAAATAATTAGTGACACAAAATGAAAGAGTCTTGGGATTTCAGAGTAGCCACCCACCAAGGAGCTCACCCTCTGTGTCTCTACATGAATCACTGATCTGGCCCTGCAGCCTTGACCGAGGCAGGCTATTCCATTGCATTGGGTGAGCGAGGACAATTCAATCACACCTCATGCAGACCCAACAGAATTCACTGAAGCATGACCTAAACTGAGTCTAATGCAGAAACACACGAGATACCCTTTGAGGGCAGGGAGTTCTGCCCTAAAAAGGAGTCTTTGCAAGTGCAGGGTGAAACTTGCTTCCTGTTTTAATTCAGAAAAATGTGTGCCTCTCTTATCAGAAATTTTTGGAGCATTGTTTTCAGATATATTTTTTGGTCCTGAAGATAGAGATATCATATCAGCATGTATATGTGGAAGACACCATAGGCTAGCTAGAGGTAGACTCTAGTTTTTGAATGAAATGAAAGGGGTTAGAGAGGCATCGCTTTCCCCAGTGTCCATGCATATTCATGTTGTCCCACTGATCTCTGATCAAACAGGCTTTTCAGACTTCTGGTGAGCAAACAGTTTGGGTAACTGAGTCTCTATTTCACCTCTGTCACTTCTCTGGAAAAAAAACTGACACTTGTCTCTGGTGTCCACTGCAAAGCGACAATAAAATGAGCACAGGACAATCCAATCAACACAAAATACATGTGTAAAATTGCAAGTGTCTCTTGTCAGCTACGCTAAATAGGGTTGCTGCTGTCTCAGTTTTCATGAGATAAACTCACTCTTTGACATTTAATATACTTCCAGCATATTAGGGCTGACTCATACAAAAATGCCTGTTATGGTTAGAGACTCAAACATGCAATCACTGGTTTTCTGTGAAGTACAATCCTGTGAAGTTTATTTGAATGAAATGCATTGATCTGCTGTGCTATAATGCAGTCTATAAAATGTAGTACCCCAAGAGGTGGGATGCACTCAGCTCAATTGAACTCCCATCAGCAGAACTAGATAAATGACAAGCATAGGATTGGTGAGTGATGGCCCACGTATTTAAACTTCCTTCTGAAAAGCAGCTACCAGACTAGAAATAGTTTCCAAAAGCATTGAAGGTGGTATGATGGATGGCTTTCACACCACAGAAGTTTGCTCAGGGGTGGCAGAGGAGGCAGAATCTCATCTGAAATACTCCAATTAAAATAACCTCCGCCTCCCCTGTGATTGCACACTTGCGCCACCCAGTTTCTGAGAGGTTGTACAATCAGAGGGGAGCTTGTCTGTGCCACACCTCTCACCTTTCCCTGAATAGTAACCAGCAAAGTTCACTCTATAGACAAGAGTTGTAGCAGTGACAAGCTCAGCCTTGCCTCTGATTGCAGCTGGGTAGCTCCCCAGAATGCTTTTCAGCCCCACAGAAAGTAACACCCCAGTGACACAGCAAGTGACACTGCACCTCATGTCACTGGTTCACACTCATTTCCTTTGCCACATTGTTTCCTTTAGGCCAGTGTTTCTCAATCAGTGGTATGGGTACCACTGGTGGTACTTGAGGTGGTGTCTGGTGGTACACACAGGACCCTGAACCCCTACCACCTGGCGGCGAGACCAGAGATGTGACATGACAAACATCAGTAGGAGGCTTAGCTTGGCAGGTAGAGCTCCAGAGCTTGCTCTCCATGTGCTCAAAAAGGCCCTTCCATCTACCCTGCGCCACTTACTGGTGTTTGTCACATCACATCTGGCCTCCCAACCCAGAAGCAACTGGTGATGATGTGGACCTGGACAGTCCATTAGTATTTTATTAACACTTTTCAGATGTTTTAAGGTAGGATTTTGGGGACATTTCACAGCAATATTTCAATTGAAGAGCAGATGCGTTGACAGTAGAGGTTCACAGGTTCAATCCCTGGGATGTCCAGTTTAATGAACCTTCCATCACCAGGATGTGTCTTGGAGAACTGCTGCCAGTAGTAGACCATATTGGGGTAGGTAGCCCAGTATCCCTGACCGCTTCATATGATCTGGGGTGCTTTCACCAAATCTACCAAGCAGACCTTTAACCATGAAAACGCACTGAGCACAGAAACATTTATCATGAATAGTTTCTTTGTTTACATGTGAATCTGTCACTCATTGCCTTCACACAAGGTCAGGCTTGGCGGGCGAGTGAAAACGCAGTGTGACAAATGTGCCCAGTCAGTGTCTTGACTAATCAACCAGACTTTCTGATGTGGCCACCTCTGTGCTGATGTCTTTGACAAAGCGACAATCAGTGAGCAGATCCTTTGTCTTCTGCCTTCCCTGAGATTGCTACCTTCTCTGAACAGGATGCTAGATCATGTGTCCCTGTCTTGGCAGAGGCAGAGGTGTGATGTTTCTCTCTGTTCCAAGCCTTCATTTTCATGTTTACTCTGCCTCCTGCTGCACATTGCCCACCAGTTGGCCTTGATGAAGCTACAGAAGACTGGCAGATTCCTACAAGGTTCTTTTTTATTGCTTTTCCAGATATGCTGATGAACCAAAATTCACTCTGTGCGCTGCAGTGAGGTGGAAACATAGGACCTGATATACTGGTGATATACTGGTGAACTGCACATATTATGTAGAATGAAATAAATAGGTGCGAGCTGGTAGCATCGCTAGGCGAGTGCAAGAGGTGAGGGCTGCTCAAGGTGATGCATACAGGGGGATGCAAGGGATGGCACAAGGATGTAGGTCTCTTGTTGTCTTGTGTGCTTCCTGAGGCATCTGGTGGGCTGCTGTGAGATACAGGAAGCTGGACTAGATGGGCCTTTGGCCTGAGCCAGCAGGGCTCTTCTTATGTTCTTAGTGACATTACTACTGGCCAAAATTTTTAAAATCTTAGTAATACCATCATGTTATATATCTTTCGGTGTATAATTTCATGCAGAATGCAATGTAACATACTGTGTTGAAATATCTCTATACTTCAAAAGTTGTAGCCAAAAACCCAGCAGGGGTGGGGCAATGGTGCATCACCACACCCACTATCTGGAGCTTTGCCCCACCCACTGAATGGGAGTTGGTCCATCATGGGGGTGATTCGTACCGGGTGATGCAAACTCTACTGGTGCACCCAACCTGCTTTTGACTTGTGTGATTTCTCTGCCAGTCTTAGTATTTTAGCTCAGCTTCCTGGTATTGTAGTGGCTAATTCAGCTTTCTGTGAGGGCTATAACCTTTTGTGCTAAAGGATAATTTTGAAAACGTGACACTATGCTAGTCCTCTTCAATATCAGAAGGCAAAAGTGGAATATTTTCTTATCACTCGCACAGTGCTGCATCTGCTCAAAAAGGCTGTAATCATGCTCATGTTTACATGGGAGTAAATTCCATTAAATTCAGTGGGACTTACTTCTGAGCAGGCATGCATAGTAAAGTGCTGTAAATGTGCCTATTCACTTGCGGCAGACTACCATGACTGGAGCCTGTGGGAAGATGGAGGTGAATTAAAGGTAAGCAAGGAGAATGACACAAGAGCAACCACCCAAAAAAAGATAAAATAAAATGGTCTGTGTACATGGTGTTTTTTTCATAAAAAAAGTAAGCAGTTTAACTTTTTATAAGTAACATAATGGCCCCTCCGCTAAGGAGCCACATTCTAGAAGTTGCACTCGATTCTGGACCAGCGAAGAGGACTTAAAGCAACATTTTGAGTAAGAAAAGGAGTAGGATTTTAAAATGAGCAGGGAAGATATAAGCATGGATTATTAGGAAGGGATTGAAAATCAAATTGCCAATATCATCAATGCCCCTTTTTCATTTGTTTCTTGCTATCTGGTCTTCCACTGGATAGACCCAAGGCAGCTAACAAGGAGATGTGAGCACAACAGTTTACTATGAAAAACACATTCAACTATTTTAATCGGAAACTGACCAAAATGCACCATTCCATCAGCAACTGACGCAAACAGCTCCTCAGCCCAACCAAAAGATTGGCAGAGCAGGTTTTGAACAATCAAAGAGAAAGGGGGCCTTCCAAACTCCCTGGGCAAGTCTGCTCCATCCAAGAGGTCCACTGATACAGTGATCTCAGGCAACAGATTGGTGTGTGTGTGGGGGGGGGGGTGCACATTCTGTTCACTTACTTACCTCCACTGCTCCTTCTCCTCCCAGAGGCATCACTCGGGTTTGCATCAACCGGTGCGAGCGCTTATTGCGTGACCCCCATGATGGACCTCCTTCTATACCAGACCATACAGAATAAGATACAATACCATATATGCAACCTAAATATGGCATCACTAGGATTGGTGTAACCCCATTAAGTGTATTTATTTTAGTATATCACAGTACAGGTCACCCAACAAATCAGTCACCAAGAAAAACCCAGTGACCAACTTGATGACACTCACATAACTGAATACAAGTTTCAGTATTAGCTCTGATACATGGAAATCAGAGCTGACTCATGCTAACACCTTATTGGTTCCCTGCTGTGTCATAAGAACACCCCATTGGAACAATCAGGCTGCAATCCTAACCATACTTTCCTGAGAGTAAGCCCCATTGAACAAAATAGGACTTACTTCTGAGTAGACCTGGTTAGGCTTGTGCCCTCAGTCTCATTGGTCAGTTCTGAGTTTAGAAAATCCACTTTTTGTTCCCTAAGACAGTTTTGTTTTCCTTGAAATTTACTAAATAAAATACCAAGATTGGCAGCCCAATCCTATGCATGTCTACTCAGAAGTAAGCCTCATTAAAGTCAATGGGGCTTATTCCCAGGAAAGTATGGATAGGATTGGCCTGTTAGCCACTAGTTGTATCACCACCACCACCACCCCCGAGTATGTCACCCCATGCAGTCCACATGCCCCCCTGTCCCCTAGTGATGCAACTGCCTTCCTCCTCCACTCCCTGGATTAGAAAAAGGAAGAGAGGGACAGAGAAGAAAGAGAAATGTGGAAGGGAACAGAGTGCTGAACTAGAACATTGGTGAGTGGGAGGAGTGGAACAGGAAAGACTCAATCATAGAACACACTCAGGGCATGTGAGAACATGATGGCCTTTCAACGTTGCGCCCACTGTCTGCCGTGTGACCTGAAATGGTTCGCACCACTTGTTTTGGTATCCAAATCATCCGTCCACCTTGGATTCCAACAACATTCATTGAGTGTTCTTCGTCTCAGGGGACTTCTTTCCTTTCCAGAGCAATCAGAGTGTGATTTATATTTCATTGCACAGCACAGTAATTGTTTCAAAGTGCTTTTTGCATACACACCAGAGTCGGAGGTATTATTTACTTAGAATAATTGAGATTAATAAATAAAGACATTTGTCTGAGGTTGTTTCAGATTGCTTCCATCTGAGTTCTAACAGCATAATGACATCTTCAGCAGTCTGTTGCAGAGAATACTAATTCTGGCTTCTAAAGATTCCCCCTTATCGTGAGGCCACCGTCGAAACCTGTCAGGAAGTCTTGTAATCTCCAGCTGAACTGAGAAACTAATTGTATTGAACATATGAAGTTGCCTTGTCGTGACTCAGATCACTGGTCTAATATTATTGCTTGTACCTGGCAACACCTCTTCAGCATCTCGGGTAAAGATCTTTCCCAGGCTTGTGTATTCACATCGTCCATCAGAGGATGCTTGAATCTGATATTTTATGCAAATACAGCTTATATTCATTACTGAGAACTAAAATGGTGCAGTGGTTGTGGTGTCGGACTTCAGACCTGGAAGATCCAGGTTCAAATCCTCACTCAGCCATGAGGCTGCCTGGGTGACCTTGGGCCAGCTACTATCTTCCAGCCTAACCTACCTTGCAGGGTTGTTGTGAGAACAAAGAGGAGAGATGGAATCATGTGCACCACTCTGAGCTCCTTGGAGAAAGGGTAGAATAAAAATCTGCAATCAATCAATCAATTAATCAATCAATCTTGCCACTGAGCTATGGTCCCCCCTCTCCTTACAATGAGCTGAATCTCCTACTTCTCTATGAGCCCAATCCTATTCTCCCCCCTCCCTGTTAGTGCAGCCATGCCAAAAAGGACTGAGAGCCCAATCCTGTGGTCCGTGGCACGGTGCCACAGACCACAGTCTCAAATGTGCCATAAGGCACATTTGCGGGGCTCACTGCTGGGCTCCCGCCGGTGCTAGCCCAGTGCCAGCCAGTACTGGGCTAGTGCCGGGCGGTGGCCCAGGTTCTGTGGCTCGACGTTCTCCCGGACCACCGGGCTGCGGAACGGGAGGCGGGGGTATGGATGGGGGCATGAGGGAGGCATTCCGGGGAGGGGGGAGGCTGGCAGGGGCAGGTGGGAGGTGTGTCAGGGGGAGGGAGAGAGGCGGATCCATGGAACTGTGCTATTGGTCGGTGCTAAAGAGAGTAGCCCCATTGCACGGCTGTTTACCTTACTTGGGGGAAGGGGACGAATGTCCCCCTTCTCCTGAGGTGCCTCCTGTGGTAGCATGGGAGGTGCCAGATTTGGTGGCAGCCCTCCTTGGAGCTGCCGAGCCTGGCTGCTGCAGGCAGCTTAGGATTGGGCTGCTAGCTGCAAAGCAGGGGGTGCGGAAAAGTGGGAGGCTTTGGAGGGGAAAAGAGATTTAAATTCCCTTAGCCATGAGCCTCCCATTCCGCAACTGATCTCCTTGAAGCTGCACCAGCTCTGTAGCTGGAGCAAGTCCAAGGAGAGAAAGAGGGCAGGGAGAGTCACCTCCCATTCCTGCTTGGGCAGCCGTGGTGGGGTAGAGCAACAGTGCCGGATGGGGAATGCAGCTGTGCATCACTAGGGTTTATATCACCCTGTGCAGGAGGCCAGTGCATCACCCCCATGATGAACCTCCTCCCATGCAATGGGCCTGGCAGCGCCCCAGATTGTGGGTGTGGTGATGCACCGTTGCCCCGCCCCTGCTTGTCTTTTCGCTATAACTTTGGAAAGAATAGAGATATTTCAGTACGGTTTGTTGCATTGCATTCTGCATGAAGTCACGCATCAAATGATATATAACATGATGGTATTATTCAAAAATAACAAGATTTAAAAATTTTGACCAGTAGGTGCTGAAACAGAGACGCCTGCATTGGCTCCGTCATGTTGTGAGAATGGATGATGGCCGGATCCCAAAGGATCTCCTCTATGGAGAACTTGTGCAAGGAAAGCGCCCTACAGGTAGACCACAGCTGCGATACAAGGACATCTGCAAGAGGGATCTGAAGGCCTTAGGAGTGGACCTCAACAGGTGGGAAACCCTGGCCTCTGAGCGGCCCGCTTGGAGGCAGGCTGTGCAGCATGGCCTTTCCCAGTTTGAAGAGACACTTTGCCAACAGTCTGAGGCAAAGAAGGAAGGCCCATAGCCAGGGAGACAGACCAGGGACAGACTGCACTTGCTCCCGGTGTGGAAGGGATTGTCACTCCCGGATTGGCCTTTTCAGCCACACTAGACGCTGTG
This sequence comes from Tiliqua scincoides, assembly GCF_035046505.1. Taxonomy (NCBI): domain Eukaryota; kingdom Metazoa; phylum Chordata; class Lepidosauria; order Squamata; family Scincidae; genus Tiliqua; species Tiliqua scincoides. The sequence continues at coordinate 19,437,371 of NC_089821.1, forward strand.
CCAGAACCACCTTTCAGAGCGCGATACCATAGTCTTTCGAGACTGAAGGTTGCCAACAGAGGTGTCATCCCCCCTCTCCCGGTTGCATCACCCAGTGTGGCCCGCACCCCCTACAACACCATTCCAGCCATGTCTTGCAGCAGTACTCCCAAAATGGAGAACTCTGCTCACTGTCTGTGGCCATTTTGCCACAGAACTCTCTTCTGTTGTCAGAAAGTGCTCTGGCCAGCAGCCCAATCCTACATAGGATTGCACTGCCAGTCTCCTCCTCTTCCTCCTCCTTCTCACTAAGACACAGATGGGAGTTCGATCATGCCTCTTTCAAACATTCCCAACAGCATAAATGGCAGTACTGCAACTATGCTGCAGTGGAACAATTGCTGAAGTTAAGCAACACTGTAGCTTGCGCATCACGGTGCTTGTCCAATCAGCTGCCCTGGAAGGTTATTTTGTTTGCATGTTACACATGCAGGGTCCGTCCCTGCAGGGACCAGGCAGTTTGCCACATTGTTAAAACAATCAAATCAGCAACAGTGATAATTAATACATACCCACCCAATTAAAACCCATGCAATCAAACAGCATAACCAACCCAGGTGAGTGAAAATTAGCAGAGGCATAATTAACACAACATCAACCGGGAACCAGTGCGTCTTCACTGCCTGCTTGAAAATACCCACAGGCTGACCGAGCTGGGCATTCCAGAGAAGGGAATTCCAAAACCTAGCAGGCACACTTATGGTGTGTTCCCACCAATCATAACTCAGCATGGGGAGACACTTAGGACCTCTGATGATGAATGCAGGGCACTGGCGGGTTCATAGCAGGAAAGAAGCAGCCCTCCAGTATTCAAGTGCTGAGCCAAGCAGAGCTTTTAAGATCATAACCAAGGCTGCACTCCCACCGAATCATGCAGTTGGTCAGCTCTGCTGAGCCAGTAACAGCCAGTAGATGCAGACTGCTTTTATGTACTGTTGTAATGTATCAAAATATACAGGGAGTGTCATAGAAAGGGTGATATCTTTTGGCTGCTTCAAGCCAACTAGTTGGCAGGCAAAAGTCTAATGCTGGTTAAATTGTGGGAAGCACTTATATTGGAACTACAGTGGAGGGGCAACAAAGTATAGTATCCATTTGCTTTACATGGTGTGCTGTTAATAATAATACAGGTATTTTTACCTGTATTACAGGTATGTTAGAGTTCTGACAGCGCAGGAACCCTCCATGGTGTGCCTTTGTAGGATCAAGGTCTTAAAAGTGACTTTGTTGAATGGAGCTGAATTTGGTGCATTCTGTGGACTTGTTCATGCCATTCAAAGTTCAGGGCTGTCAGCCTGGTCCAGAGGTAGTGCATGCAGAGGTAGTGCAGGGGAGCCACAATGATGCATAATGCTACTACTATACAAATAAGGGCTTTACCGCACTGTTGGATACAGTGCTATTTGTGCATTGTGCAGAAACTGTCCCCCTAATGAAGTGAATGGAGAAGCTGATGCTTCACACTGGAGGACCTCTGGACCTCTGGATCAAGATATGAGTCTTTAGCATCATGCCCAGCTGCCCAGATTGCCAGCAACCCATTTTAACAACTGCCAAATGCCTTCATGACACCAAATGAAACAAAGTGTTCCAGATTCCATGCACAATAAAATATTCAGTATCCATATGTTTTGTGGATCGAAGATGACAAAGCAGGCAGATGTTGGGAGGAGAAAAGAACCCACTAACCACAGCATCTGGAGTGGAAAAAATGTGTTACTGACCTGAAAAGTTGCACAAAATTTGGTAGCATTTGTCTGGTCCCAAAATATACTTGAGATTATGCACTCGTGGCGGGAGCAACTCCTGGACTTCTCCCAAAGTAGATCTTTCGTCAGAGAAAAATAATGTCAGCCTCCAGTTCTCGTCCAGCACAAATCTCTGCCAAATGACTAGGCATGGCACTGCCCATCCATCTGCTAGGGGACAACTAGTCAAGCAGGGTCTTTGAAGACTGACAGCTCCATCCTATGCCCCACTACCTTATAGCATGCAGCCTGCATGCAGTGGTGGAAGGGGTGATCAGTCTGCAGGAGATAAGTAATTTTTACCGTTGCCTGTGGGTCTCTTGGGAACTGTGCCTGCCATTTTGCTGGTGCAAGTCTGAGGAGACGCAGGGGGTGAGTCTGGTGGCAAAATGGAGGATAAGATCCAGCAAAAGTCACTGCTGCCAAATCCACCCCCTCTTGCCCTTGACATGCCCCCTCCTCACCCAGTTACTCCCTCTGCTCTTCTCCTCCCACCCACAAGTGCCCCTCCCCCCCACACCAGCCTACCTGCCCAAGCACCTTCCGGAGTGGTGAGGAGCTGCCACTGCATTGCAACCATGGCTTCAAATTGCCCAGGAGTGGCATGACCTTTGCACTACTGCAGGGCCTTTTACACTAGTAGGATGCTAGTCCTGCTGTTGTGAAAGGCCCTAGTCCCCTAACTGGAGGTGGACTTTTGGGATGCTAACTGGGAAGGCCAGGGTGCTGCTTCTTTCTGTGTACTTCTCAGAGAAAAAAAGAGTAACGTCAGTTGCATAAAATAAGATTTGGGCCTGTTGGTCTCACTTGTGTCCTGTAACCTCATTTTATGTGAGAAGAGAACATTTCAGGACTTGGGACAAACATGTAGATGACTTTTGAGCAGTGCCATCTGTCATGCAACGGTAGAGGGTTTATCTACATGAAATCTTGCTGTGGAAACTTCTCCCTGTTTTGCAATGGTATATGTGAAGGCTAGCAGCTATATGCCTCTTCTTATTCCTGAGGGACAGCCAGCCCTGGCAACACACAATGACTTGTGAAGGACACACAAGGTAGGTGAAGGCATTTGGTGGCTGCAACACCTGCCCTTCCCTTGCCAGCAGTGGCATAGCTAATGATCGTGTAGCCCAGTGCCAAGCTCAAAATGTTGCCCTGGAAGTGATGTCACAACCGGAAGTGACATCATGCCCAGGTTTTTAAAAAAGTAAAAATTGGAACCCACCTCCTCTCCCCAGCAGTTTGCCACCCACTTGCTCTGCTGCCTCCCCCCACTTGGTGGCATAGCGAAGGCATCTATCTGCTACCTGGGGTCAAATTTGTAGCCCCCTCCAGACAAAATCAAATTTAATTAAGTAAATAAATAACAAGTGTGCCTCTGATTGGTTCAAGACACTGTCATGATAAGATGTCATTGCAACGTATCAATAACATAATAGCATGTTATTGGCTCTCAGAACAATCAGGCTCATAAGTCAGTTCTGAGTTAAAGAAATCCACTTTTTGTTCCATAAGGCAATTGTGTTTTCATTTTCTGGTTAATTGGCCATAACTTTTGACAGAATACAGATATTCCAGTGTAGTTTGTTTCATTGCATTCTGCATTAAATTACCTTTTCAATGATATATAACTTGATGGTATTATTCATACGTACCAAGATTTTCACAATTTTGGTCACTTGTGTCAAGCTCAGTTTGTTGCTCCCCCCAAAGCTTGATGCCCGGTGCACTGCTACCCCCTGCACCCCCTTAGCTATGCCACTGTTTGCAAGAGTTCTTTGTCTTTGTAGAAAGCTGTTTCAGGCAACAAACCTAGATAAACTCTGAATTTCATTTATATACATACATGCACTTTGCACATGCTTAAAGTCACTCTGTCCTCAGGGCCATGTTTAGTGTTATTCATTAATTAAATAAAAGGTGGCCACCCACGCATGATGTTGAATCTAATTTGAGGGAATATTGGCTCCTGCCAAGCAATTCTCATCCTTTTTCACTTCAAAGGACTCAATAATGAGTTGGATGTTGCATCAATATTCTCCTGATTGTTCAGCCCATCCTGTTTAATAAAAGAGATTTTCAATTTTCCACAGAATTTAGCAATTTTGTCTCCGCTGTGTGAACACAGCATAATCACAGTTCTTCTCTGTGTGTAGTTCCCTATAGTATCTTCAGGTAGGAGAGGCAGGACTGTATGCATTTGAGAGATAAATAACCGCTTGTGAAGATCAGGTCTAGCACATTTTTGTTCCGCAAGTAAGATCTATCCAACTGCATGTTCTCCCCCCACCCACTGCAAAAGAGTGATATTTCTGTCCCAATCTGCATAAGGACAACATTAGAACAGACTAGTATTTTAAATACATCTCCCCTTGATTTTAAAATGAGACCCTGTACTAATGAGGCATACAAAGTAACATCCTTTTCACACAGAGCACCCTGCCCAGATTCCACAAGTGCATTTCAGGTTCAAAATGGTAGTTTTGCCATTTAAAATACAAAACATGAATCAGTTTAAAAATTAAAGCATTTTTGCCCAATGTTGCATATATGCAACAGGGATCAAATGTGTACACATGTGGGCTGTGCAGAAATGGCTTAAATACACTGACATGTCCAACTATTTAGCAAATCCAAGAAGCAGATTCTGCACCAGAGTATTGCTGTTGGTTCCTGATACCCTTTCCATGCCCAATCGTAACCTACTTTCCAGCACCGATATAGCTTCAATGAAGGCTCAAGAAAAGGGAACACATTTTCCTTTACCTTGAGGAGGTCTCCATGTCTGCCTCCCCTCACCAGTATAGGCTGAAGAGCATGCCCCAGTTTCCTTTGTTCTGGTGTCCACATTACTGGACCAATGCTCAGTTAATCCCTGGAGGCTAGCCACCATGATGGCCCCACCTGGGTCACAGCCAGATCATGCTCAGATAGACATGCCATTTGTATCATTAGACACCTTCACTTAGATGTTACAATGTCTATAATCATAGTAGTACCTTTTTTTCTGAGACAGAGTCCTCATGAAGTTCAGCTATTAATTACATACAAGTGTCCCCCACTCATTTGACAGGTTAGGAACTGAAGCAGTGGTGAAAGTAGAAATGGTTGAAAAGTGGAATCTGGACATTTTGATACAAATGTTGCTTCCAATGCTTTTAAAGCTAGCAAATTGCAAATGCCTTTTTTTATCTTTCAAATTCCTGCTGTCACACAAAGATTTCTGCAAATGGACTCTCATTAACACCTTCAGGAATGAAAACAGACCCAGAGATACAGTTAGTACAGTGTTCTCTCACTCACACACATAGTTTGAATCACCATGTCATATGCAGATCAATATGGGGGAGGGCAATTTTAGCCTTTAGAACAGCAGAGAGAGGTTGAAAGAGTGGAGCATGTGTTGAATGAATGACTTCCAGGTGTAATTGAAATATGCTGAAAGAACAGATCCTTGAAAAGTGAACCATCAGAAAGCGGGGGATACCTGTATTAATAAATAGCCATTATTATGATAATGGCTGGCTGGCTGGCTGGCTGGCTGGCTGGCTGGCTGGCTCTCTCTCTCTCTCTCTCTCTCTCTCTCTCTCTGGTAGGGAGTACGGTTTTCCCTCCAGGATCTTGAAAGCAGTAGAGTGAAGATAACTAGACTTGTGTGACCAGCATTATGCCTTCATGTGAGCAGCCAGAGGAAAAGAAGGCACATTTTCAAGGCAGTCGAGACCCTGTTGAGTCAAGAGGATGGGGCAGGGCAGAGAGAAGGGAGAACTGACTCTTAATCATATGGAGAATTTGACTGACAAGATCCATTTCCTGAAGGCTCTCCTTACACAGGCTGGCCTTTGTGCTGGAGAACCAGATGGAGGGGAAGAGAAGTGGAGCTGTGCTCCAGGGCTTGAAGTGATATTGGTTCCCCTTCTCAATCATCACTAAAATCCTTCTCCATAATAGCTCAGGGGATGTGTGACAATTTCCAGTGGGCTTCCTGTTCAGCTGTGCGTGGTGCACCCAAGCTGGCACTTCATTCATGGAAATCCCTAAATCAGCTTGTCTTGATGTTCATGTTCTGTGGGTGTGCAACAAATGCAACAACTGATGGCAGGAAATTGAACACGCCACAGCATCTGTTTGAGATGGCATTTGCCACCTGATGGAATGACTTTCTGGTGATTCCAGGATCCCCTGAAAGACAGCACAAAGCCTTGTATCCAATTTCCTGTTTGGTTCCTTCTGCTTGCCTGTCAGCCAAAGCCACTACCTGTCATTATCAGATCATCTATCCTATGAAAGCAAAGAGGGAACTAATGCCTTGCAGGTTTTGCACACACTTCCTGCCTCATCTTTGTCCCTGACACTGTGCATCAGTCTTGCATTCAGCCACAAATCTTATCCGCAGTGCAATGGTGCCATGAGTTCCTAAGGAGAGAGAACACCCGCAGGCATTCTGGAAGCCAGGGAGGATCACCATTAAAATAGAACCAAGACAGGGACCATTTTCTAGTTCCCAGCTGCTTGCTAGATTGGAGATGCAGAAGGAGCTCTGAATGACTGCAGGGCAGCCCAGTCCAGTGCTGATTCTGGCACAGCAGTGCAGTGGTGCTGACATGGGTTGTACTGCATCCTGCAGGGGAATTTTGCATGCTGGAGGTCGCAGGGTAAGGGAACTTTTGTCCCTTTGCCTCGGGGTAAGCTTCAGCATCCACAAAGGGGCAACTCCAGACCGGCATGAACTCAATGCAAGTTCACATTACCCTGGGTTGGTGGATGGGATTCAGCACGCACAGCTGTGGCTGATCGCATCCTCTCCTAGGCCAAATTCACACCCCACTCGCTCATGTAGACACCCTATTTCTGTTCTGTGACACCCCAATCCTCTGCTCTGTTCTGCCTCCATGCATGGAACCTGCCTTCTGGGGCACATGCTGCTCCCTGCGCTGGTGTGAGTGAACTGGTGTGACTCTTTGCACCGCCCATTCTTTATAGCACTTTTGTGACAGCAGCACTGGTGCAGCAGTTTGGCAAGCTGCTCAGGAACATTCCGTAAGACAGGTAGGAAATTTCTGCAGTAAGTTATTGCAGGGCAATAATTCACAAAATGATAGACAGGCCTCCCTCAGCAGGTGGAAGGAGTTGCCAGCAGAGACTGCAGTTCCTCCCTTGCCTTCTCCCCATAATTATCCGAAGTGGATCAGAAGCACCCAGTGGTGTAGCTAGAGGGGGTGCAAAGCACTAAGTTTTGCCGGGAGCCGCAGTGCAGCGTGCAAGTGGCCCCTCCCCGCCTCTTCGGAGCCATTCTGGGCATTCACCTCCATTTTGCTCCCCCTGCCTGAAATGGCTCCAAAGGGGAGGAGGAAGGGCCACTTGCACGCTGCTGTGTGGCTCCCTGAAAAAGTTAGTGCTTTGCACCCCCTCTAGCTATGCCACTGGAAGCATCATCAGCAAACTGACCCTTGCAGTGATAGCCAAAGAGGAGACTTCTTGAGGCGACCTTTCTGCTTTCTTTGAATCACCTGGTTGGGATGTCGCCGGCCCCTGAAACTCTGTTCTTGCCCTAAAAGAATCAAATGAACTTTGGAAAATGGGAGAATGTTCCTTTGGCTTTGCATCTGCTAAAACAAAGCAACCCCTGCAGTATTGCAAGGCCAGTGATAGGTCAAATGTAAACACCAACACTGCGTGCCTATTTTGGTCTGAAGCTCAGGGCTGATTGTGCCATTTGCAACCAGCAACATACATTGCAGAGTTTAAAAGAGTTATGTAAATAAGATACCCCCACAATAAATAGCTAAGACTCCCCCATGAACCGCTAACCCGGTTTCCACTACATTTGGGCAAGAATGAAAAGGTTAGACAGCCTCTCCAAACCTGATTCACACAATACTTACAGCCCAACCCTATCCAGGATTGGACTGCCAGCTGGAGTGTGTTGTGCATTTGACCACCAGTGCAGAGTGCGCCATCAGTGGCCGTTTGAGGAATGCTGCTGCAAGAAGAGGCAGCACCCCCTGGTCACAGCCAGTTCCTGCTGTGCCCGCTGGTGCAGGTAAGGCAGTGGGGGGGGCAGGGGGTCAGCAGGGAGGGAGAAAAACTGGGCCGGGAGGGGGATGAATGGGGTGAAGAAGCTGCAGGGGGGATCAAGCAGCAATGGTGTGCGCCAGATGCTATCCCCGTTGTCACAGCCTCCACACCCCTTTCTTCTCTGCAGATTTGCGCCAGCTACAGAGCTGGTGCAGGTACAAGGAGACCCAATGCAGAGCAGGAGGTTATAATTCCTCTTTCCCCTCCGAAGCTGCTCATCCTGTCGGAACATAAGAACAGCCCCGCTGGATCAGACCATGGGCCCATCTAGTCCAGCTTCCTGTATCTCACAGCGGCCCACCAAATGCCCCAGGGTTACAAGAAGACCTGCAAGGCCTCCTGGGAATTGTAGTTAAGAACATAAGAACAGCCCCACTGGATCAGGCCATAGGCCCATCTAGTCCAGCTTCCTGTATCTCACAGCGGCCCACCAAATGCCCCAGGGAGCACACCAGATAACAAGAGACCTCATCCTGGTGCCCTCCCCTGCATCTGGCATTCTGACATAACCCATTTCTAAAAGCAGGAGGTTGCGCATACACATCATGGCTTGTAACCCATAACAGCTTTTTCCTCCAGAAACTTGTCCAATCCCCTTTTAAAGGCATCCAGGCCAGATACTATCACCATCCCCTCCTATCCCCTCCTATCACGCTCATTTTTGGTGCCACAGCATCGATGGAGGGGGGGGGGAGATAGGATCAAGCCCCTAGTGGATGTCCAGAGCTGAAGAGCAATGACATTCAAGTCCCTGAGAGTCATTGAGAGAACACTCTCTTTATATGACACCACTAAGTCATGATAGGTTAGAAGGCACCCTTTGGTAGTAAGAGCTCCAGAGGCTTGAATCTAGCTGGTGGGAAAAGGCATAGCTTAGCTGTGGGAACAGTAGTCTATAAGTCTTTAAGACCTCTGCCATCTCTGCCTAAAGGATTTCAGATATAAAGCCTGGGAAACAGACCCCTGGAGAGTCACTACCAGCCAGAATACATAATACTGGGCTAGATAAGGGAGTATTAATAGAATGTGTGGAAGTTGTTCCATCAGAGCTTGGAAGTCAACATCACCACCCTTGCTTTTCGTTAAATGTTGTGCTGTGCCTCAGATAGTCAATGCACTGGGTAGATAATGACAATGTTTGCATTGAAGTTCAGTCAATAGGCTGCCCTCCTAATTCCTAATAGCAATACTTCCCAATGAAGGAAAAATCTCACCCCACTTTGCTTTGGACCCTAAAGAGTACAAGGCATTAAACTTTATGCATGTTTCCATTGTGGAGGTTAGAGGAGGGACTTGACAAAGCGAGAACAAATTGGCAGCTGTGATTGCCTGGACGACACAGAGGCTTTAGGTCTGCACCTTTCATGGTGAAAATTGCACGTATAAAATTAAACAGCAATTTCACACATCTTGATACAGTATGAAAATGATTAGCCACAGTAGCAGCAGGCAAGGGGGAGGAACGGAGTGCACCCTGCTGAGATTCCCTGGAATAATTCTGTTTCCTTTATAAATGTCTAGTGTGCCCAACCCTGCAGACAGAAGAGCTGTACTTATACCCAGATGGAACAACTCTCTCTCCATGGCACAAACATCATTTGTGGTATGGAGCTTCTGTGTTGCTGTTAACTTTCCTGTCCCATAAACATGGATATTAGAAGAAGAAAAAAATCAAATTATGAAACAATACATTTGACTTGCTTTTTGTAGGAAATACCAGTGAGGAGAATTTGCTAGAGGATTTAGACTCCCCCGCTCCCAAATTGGATTTAACTCTGTATTTGAGATCTGGGGGTCAGGGATTGCTGCCACAACCTGTTACTCCAGTGTAGGCAAGTAACAGCATAGTCTCATGGTCTATGAATACATTTGGAACATGGTTCCAAAAAAGAGGTCAGCATTTTGGCAGGAAAGTTCTTATTGATTGTTTTTAATGATCAACAAAACATTGCACAGATCCACATATCTATTAGATTTTGCAAGGAGATAAAAGGATTTAACATTTAATTGTTTCTCTGGGTGGCACTGAAGAGCAGCGTACCTTCTTAGAAGGTGAGAAGAGATGAGCTGTTAGGTCAATGAAAGGCACATGCAATCCCATATGGCTGAAGAAGACAAAGACCTATGGCAAATGCATTGAAACGCAACGGGGTCCGTATGGAACACTAACAGAGGTGTCTACCCATGGCCTGCTTGATATATTGTTTTGACCTGAGAATAACTTCTTGCCTGGAGAAATTGTGGGAGAACAAGAAATGAAACAGTGGTATCAACGCACCAGCTACAACCCTGAAGACTTAGAGTGGCTGCTGAATTTCATCTGAAATGAAATCAATAGAGCTGAAAGACCAGTAAGAATGGGCCTGACCCAAGCCTGTTGAGAGGGGGGCAGTAGTGTCCCACCATTGGAAGGGAAAGGCATGAGGCTGAGGGGTGGTTTGGAATTGGCAAAAGTTAATAAGTAGCAACTGTTACCTTGCACATGCCCGATCTCGTCTGATCTCGGAAGCTAAGCAGGGTCCGGCCTGGTTAGTACTTGGATGGGAGACCGCCTGGGAATACCGGGTGCTGTAGGCTTATACCATAGTCTTTCGAGACTGAAGGTTGCCAACCAATTTGTAAGTGGAGAGCTTGAGGGGGCCAAAGACTTCTTGAGAATGCTCTACTCCCCTCAGCATCATTCCAGTGAGAGAGAGGGTGAAGCCCACCCACCCTGCTTTCTTGATGGATGGAATTAGTAGGAATTGTTCTCCTCCCAAATTGGGTGCAATGGGGATTTTTTCCTACTTCATATAGCAGTACCATTGTAGTTAGGTGATCTGGTTGCAATAGAAGGGGCAGTGCAGCTCATGGGTTAATGGACTGAGAGCCGGGATGGTGTAGTGGTTTGGGAGTTGGACTTAGACCTGGAAAATCCAGGTTCAAATCCTCACTCAGCCATGAAGTTTCCTAGGGGACCCTGGACCAGTCCATCTCTTCAGCCTCCCCTACCTCACAGGGTTGTTGTGAGGATGGCAGGAGGGAAGGAACTATGCACCGCACCCTGAGCTCTTTGGAGGAAGGGTGGTAGAAACATGTGAAAAAATAAATAATAAATTTATGCGAATTGGTGACGAAACAAGGGCAAATGAAGGCTGGGTCACTGGCGTATCTGGGGGGGTCAAGGGGGGGCAAATGTTCTGAGGTACCATGCCTGCAGAGACTCTGCCGCCATCCATGCCCTGCTGCTGCCTTTCCCTCTAGAGGAATTCTGAGGGCCAGAGAGGCCATGCGCTGCCTCAGAAGGCCTTAAAGGGCCTTAAAATACCACTTGTGGTTTTCCAGCAGTGACTTTTAAGGCCCTCAGAAGGCCTTCTAAGGCCTCTGGAGGATCTTAAATGTCACTTCCGGTTTTCTCCTGAAAACCAGGACACTTTAAGGCCTTCTGAAGGAGACATGGCATTTCCTGGGTGAGGGATCTGCGGTCCAGTCCCTGGGCAGCACAGGGGCCAGTATCACCACTGGTCTTGGTTAAGATTCTCTGGGGCTGAATGACTCGGGGACAAGTGATTGGGTCCTCTGGGGCTGTGTCTTCTTGCACACTCTCAAAAGCTGTTTGGCTGGGAGAAGATGAAAAGGCAATGAGGATTTTTCATCCAGAGGCAATAGGGATCGTCTTCTCACCAGGGTAGACTTGTTTGGAAATGGGGCAAACGGATGGGAGCATCCTGGAGTCTGAACAGTCAAGCCTGAAGTGCTCTGGGAGAGAAGAGTTTATGGGAACAAGAGTTTATGAGTTGAAATAGGTCAAATAACCCATTTCAACCCAGCTCACTGCCTCATGTCTTCATTGGATGGAGGTAGGTGGAATTCTGAGGACGTTCCAAAAGACTCTTGATCAGATTCATGGAATTTCTCAAGAGACTCACACATTTCTTAAGTGCCAGCAAATTTTGCCTAAAGCAAAACATGGGGCCAAAAAAATGGGAGGAACTTGCTAAGGTGGAACAAAAGTTGAGAGACTTTCTGAAGAGGAAGTTGACATGTTTTTACTGAGTTCCCTTCCCCTCTAATATTCCTTGGAAGATCTTTTATCTCAGATTTTGTAGTAAAAGAAGTCTTTCTGGAGCCCAGAATCACGGCTGTTTTGAGAAGAAAATGATTGCTCCTGGAGGGAAACAGCAAAAACCTGTTGTATTTATTTTGTTAACTAGCTAGAGCTTTTCTTGTTGGTTTTGAAATTGAACCAAGAAATTTATGCACATATCTTAAAAAATTTTCTGAACATGTTTGTTAATCAGAATAATGTCCAGCTTCTGTTTGGCTGCTGGAAGCAAAATGCTGGACTACATGGACTTGAGGTCTGATCCCTCAGGGCTCTCCTTTTGTGATTTTATGTTCTTAATAAAAGACAGGGGTTGGCCTAAGAGATTTGCCCCAAGCAACTGTGCACATGACCTTGGATCTCTCTCCAGCATCCTCTGCAAGGGATGCTGGGTCACCCATCTTGGTTGACATACACTGCTTCATTAGTGCCCTTTAAACATCTTTGGCAGGTCAAGCAACAACTTGGGTTGTTTGCACAGTAAAACAGATCGTACCAAGACACTTCGCTGTCCTGCTGAAGCAGGCCTTTGGAACTGCAACAGAAGGCATCTATCTCCGGATCAGATCAGACGGAAAGCTCTTCAACCTCTCCAGACTGAGAGCAAAATCCAAAGTCCAGCTGAAATGTCTGCGTGACTTCCTCTTTGCCGACGATGCAGCTGTCACTACCCACTCTGCCAAAGATCTCCAGCAGCTCATGGATCGTTTTAGCAAGGCCTGCCAAGATTTTGGACTGACAATCAGCCTGAAGAAAACACAGGTCATGGTTCAGGATGTGGACTCACCTCCCTGCATTACAATCTCTGAGCATGAACTGGAGGTTGTCCATGACTTTGTGTACCTTGGCTCAACGATCTCCGACACACATTCTCTCGATACCGAGCTAAACAAGCGCATCGGTAAAGCAGCTACCACGTTTTCCAGACTCACAAAGAGAGTCTGGTCCAACAAGAAGCTGACGGAACATACCAAGATCCAGGTCTACAGAGCTTGCGTCCTGAGTACACTTCTGTACTGCAGCGAGTCATGGACTCTTCGCTCACAACAGGAGAGGAAACTGAGCGCTTTCCACATGCGCTGCCTCCGACGCATCCTCGGCATCACCTGGCAGGACAAAGTTCCAAACAACACAGTCCTGGAACGTGCTGGAATCCCTAGCATGTATTCACTGCTGAAACAGAGACGCCTGCGTTGGCTTGGTCATGTCGTGAGAATGGATGATGGACGGATCCCAAAGGATCTCCTCTATGGAGAACTCGTGCAAGGAAAGCGCCCTACAGGTAGACCACAGCTGCGATACAAGGACATCTGCAAGAGGGATCTGAAGGCCTTAGGGATGGACCTCAACAAGTGGGAAACCCTGGCCTCTGAGCGGCCCGCTTGGAGGCAGGCTGTGCAGCATGGCCTTTCCCAGTTTGAAGAGACACTTTGCCAACAGTCTGAGGCTAAGAGGCAAAGAAGGAAGGCCCATAGCCAGGGAGACAGAGCAGGGACAGACTGCACTTGCTCCCGGTGTGGAAGGGATTGTCACTCCCGGATTGGCCTTTTCAGCCACACTAGACGCTGTGCCAGAACCACCTTTCAGAGCGCGATACCATAGTCTTTCGAGACTGAAGGTTGCCAATACAATACCAAGACATATGTTCGTAATACTCTCATAGGAATTTCCAAAGGCAACTAAAATTAGAACATGGATTTTAAAAGTGCATACAAATCAGGAGTTTGATTTCCTGTCTGTAGTAGGATTTAAGTATTTAGGATGACATATACAGCAATACCTTGCACTTTCAACTGGTTAGAGACCAGCGCATGGATGAAAGTAAAAAATGGATGAATGTCAAATTACTGCATAGCCTTATTTAGCTTGCAAATGTATTTTGGCCAGTGAAAAATGTAAATAACTATATAATGCATGCAAATGCTTGTGAAATCTAAATAAAAAGAAATAAAATTAAAATAAACGTAAGAACATTGATGAATGTCATGGAAAGTTGGGTGAAATTGGATGAAAGAGGAAAGCATGTGGACAAAATGTGAAATGCAGTTATAATAGAAAGTGGTTGAAAGAGCAAAGTGATGAAAATCAAGTGGATGAAAGTCAAGGTATGCCTGTATGTGAAAGCTACATGACAAGATACAGATTCCCATTCAAAAAATGCTAATTTATCATGATAAATTATAACCACCTGATAGTTCTTAACCTGGTAGTTCAGGCTTATTCTATCATATAGTCAGTTCTCTTTATAAGCGAATTTGCTGTCTGTGAATTTACTTATCTGAGAGGGGCAGAACAGCCCCCTACTCTCATTATCTGTGACTCTGTTCTCATTTTCCACGTTATCCTGTGCTAGTGCACTTAGGGTGTGGTGGACTTGGCACAGCTGCGAGCAAGCACGGGTGAGAGAGGTTGCTGGAGGAGGAGAAGAGACAGTGACCGGTGTTGTACAGGGGGGAGAGGAAGAGATGCCTATACAGTATATCGCCAACAGGAGAGGGCTGTATTGGCCTGTGGAGAATCAGACACATTTTTGTCAGCTTCCAGACTTGCCCCCCCATCTTGGGCACCATCTTGGGGATTCCAACTGAATCTTCAAAACCCTGGTGATGATGAGAGGCTGATGATGAGAGGCTTCTGGAAGGCTGCCTCGGGGCTGCTCTGGAGCTGGGGCAAGCCCAGGGAAGGTACCAAGAGACAAAGGGAGGAGCAGGATGGGTGAAGCAACCCCCTCCCCACTGAATTCTGATGCCTCATTGTTGGGTCAGCAACCTTAAACACATCAAGGGATATTCAGTATGGAGGAGGAGGCATTAGATGTTGGAGATGTTGATAAGCCCTCACAGATCCAGTCCCGTACACTTCAAGTTAAGATTCAGGTTTATAATGTTCATAGTGTTTATGGTGAAGAAGGTCCCCTGGAATCTAGCCCCATTTTCCCCATAGATTCAATGACTCAGTATCTGCTAATTCAGTATAGTATCCACTAGGTTTTCCAGGACCCTAACCCTAGCAGATAACAAGAACTAACTGTACATACATGAGAGCCAGAATGGTGTAGTGGTTCAGGAATTGAATTTAAACTTGGAAGATCCAGGTTCAAATCCTTACTCAGCCATGAAGCTTCCTGGGTGACCTTAGCCCACTATCTTTCAGCCTCACCTACCTCAAAGGGAACCATGTACACCATCCTGAGCTCCTTGGAGGAAGAATGGTATAAAAATGTGAAAAGTAAATAAAACTAAATAAATCATACATGAAGTGCAGATGAGTGGTAAAACAGCCCGTGAAAGTGGGTTGAGAAGTGATGATATGAGAGGTGATGACCATGTGATGATAAATTGAAATCTGGTCACTGTATATGGTGGTGGAGGGTGGGACCCTACACTGGAACATGTAGGGCGGAGCTTAGCTGATTGTTTTTGTTGCCCTGCCATCCCTGCAGGTACAAAAGCCTCTGGCTTTGCAACATGAGCTGAAGGACAAGAGCCAAAGAACTCTTGGCTCTTAGCCTTGCATTCCAAAGCTGTGAGCAGCACCAGATCCCCTCCAGTACTGTCACCAGCCCTCTGCTTGCTGGGAGGGGAGGAAGGGTTAGTAAGAGAGGGAACATAAGAATATAGAAGAGCCCTGCTGGATCATGCAGGCCAAAGGCCCAACTAGTCCAGCTTCCTGTATCTCACAGTGGCCCACCAAATGCCCCAGGGAGCACACAAGACAACAGACAACCTGCATTCTGGTGCTCTCCCCTGCATCTGGAGAGAGAAAGAGCAAATAGCAGGAGTGGCAGTAGCAGAGGATGTTTTCCATCCTGCTCTTTGAGGAAGCCCTCTCCCTTTGCTGGGTCATCTTCTGAGGGTGGGAGTACTTCTCTGGGCCAAACCACAGGGCCTGCTAAAGCAGCACCAGGTGTCATTGACAGAGCATCCTGGTAAGAAGCAGAGGCAGCAGCAGCAGCAGTGGAGGAGCAGCTGGACTCTTGGTTCAGCCTGCAAGACACCAAAAGGGTCAACCCTTTGTATCAAATTCTTTGGGAAGGACATGAGGGTGAGCCCCCCCCCCATTCTTGTTTCACTCTACTCCCTGTTAGACGGGGGATAGGAATTGGACACTGGGTGGTTTTAGGCTGAAGGACCATTGGTGCTGAATCTAGGTGAGAACTGGGCTCAGCACTGATTGGGTTTATCCTTGGAAGCAATAAGAAGGAGTGGCTTTTCTGTGGTATCACTACAGTTACGGAACGCTCTCCCATTGTGCTAAATGTCCCCCTTTCAGCACAAGAATGAAAGGTGGGTCCTTCTGGTGGACCCCCCATGTCCAGCCCAGGTGGATTTGATGGAACAACTTATCCTACTCCATGCTATATTTTTCATGTTACTAACCCTGGAGGGAACAAGTGGAGACCAGCAAGGCATTACAAGGCTTTCAAGCTCTTCTTCCTTATTTCAGCAATTTACCTTCCCAGATTCATGCAACAGGAGCTTCAGGTGGAGCTTTTCACAGATGCCACTAAAAACCTTATCGGTTACATTTTGTGCACCTCCAATCGAAGACTGTGGAGACGGGAACTATTGCATAGATATGGAAATCCACTAATGGCACTAACAGTTGCCTGCATGACTGCTGCAGAGAATAGAATTAAAAGACAATGGGTTCACACAGCATCACAAACTGTCCAGCGTGCTGAAAGAATTTCTATTAACAAGAATCTAACCTTGAATTCAGTGGGAATTACTCTGTGTGACTGGCAGTATCTAGTGCTAACTGGAAAAGGTAGATAAGTGCGAGGCTCTCATGAAGCTACTACACGGAGCTGGAGAGGGAGCTGGGAATAAAACGGGTCAGTGAAACTGCACGTCCCCCACAGAAACGACATTTTAAAGATTTATTTAATGGGAAAAAAATTAAACAAAGAAGAAACAGCGGATGCCATAGTATTACCTTAGACACATCCATCAATAACAGGCATGCAGAGATTACGGAGGAACAGAGAAAACAGAAAAATAAGGCTCGTTGCCACCAACCTGCTGAAACATTATTACAAATATCTGTCATATAAATGTTGGCGTCCCCACATCCGAAAGGAGCCATGAATCCTGGGGGCCAGCTTGTGACAGAACAGCACAGTGCATTCTTGAGGAAATCCAGCAGGAAAGAAAGCTACAAGAGAAAGCATGGGAAAGGCTTTGAAATAGGGGGAGAAGATGGAGTGGGGCTTAGCTGGGGCTGACCCAGCAGTTATTCTGGATCCCAACCCCCGTTCCTGGGGAGTCCGGAGCAGCTTCAAGCCACTCCGCTCAGGAGGTGGCGCAAGTCCGAGGAGACCCATAGGGGCCAGGGTGGCTTACCCGGAGGTAAGGGGAAAAGTTTCCCCTTACCACTGGCTGAACCACTTTGGGCACCTATCTCGGCTTGCCTGTTCCAGCGCAGGACAGAATTGTGCCCTTAATGGCCTATTTGTATTCTCATGGCTGTGTACAATAGCAATCAAACACACAATTTGTTTTATTGTTACTGATGACATTGTGTCTTATGCCTTGATTTATCAAATACAGCAAATTTGGAGACCGGTTCCAAGGCTTTACTGATGTACTGATAGACAGCCTTGTTTAATTATTATTAATATGATTAAGAATATTCATATTCCTCTTCATCAAAAAAAAAAATAAAAATAAAAGTTTGCAACACTATTTACTGCACATAGCTAAATAATTAAGTACATGGTTCGCTGACCCCAAAGGGTTCACAATCTAAATATGTTTTAGGGGGCAAACCAATACATAATAATATAGGATCTCATATTACTGTGTAAATAGCTCCCTTTCTGGGTGTGAAGGTCACCCTTTCTGAATGTTATAGCACTTTATGATGCTGACAGACAGATTGTGACCCTTTTTAAATTTTTTACCTTTGTTCTGCACATAATAAACACATCACAATTATTGCCTGCATTTGTCATTCTGTCTGGGTATAGTGTGTGTGTGTATATATATACATATATATGTGATTATTAATAATAAGAGATACCCTTACTGTGAAAGTCAAGGACAGTTATGAATCTGACATACAAGAAATATAAGTGAAGAGTCTCTCATTTTCTGCTTACTTTGTCTTTCCAAAGACTGAAAATCCTAGGAATGTAGGTTCAAAATCTGTTTGTTTCATTAATTCATTCAACATTAAAACTAATTAAAAGCAGACATATAAAGCCCTGATCCAGAAACTCATATGCGCTCTGATGTACACATTGCACTCCTAACTGACTAGGGCCTACCTGTGAGTAAGTCCCATTGGACACAATGGGGCTAACTTCTGAGTAGACATGTGTAGACTTGAGCTATAAGAACATAAGAACATAAGAACAGCCCCACTGGATCAGGCCATAGGCCCATCTAGTCCAGCTTCCTGTATCTCACAGCGGCCCACCAAATGCCCCAGGGAGCACACCAGATAACAAGAGACCTCATCCTGGTGCCCTCCCCTGCATCTGGCATTCTGACATAACCCATTTCCAAAATCAGGAGGTTGCGCATACACATCATGGCTTGTACCCCATAATGGATTTTTCCTCCAGAAACTTGTCCAATCCCCTTTTAAAGGCGTCTAGGCTAGACGCCAGCACCACATCCTGTGGCAAGGAGTTCCACAGACCAACCACACGCTGAGTAAAGAAATATTTTCTTTTGTCTGTCCTAACCCGCCCAACACTCAATTTTAGTGGATGTCCCCTGGTTCTGGTATTATGTGAGAGTGTAAAGAGCATCTCCCTATCCACTCTGTCCATTCCCTGCATAATTTTGTATGTCTCAATCATGTCCCCCCTCAAGCGTCTCTTTTATAGGCTGAAGAGGCCCAAACGCCGTAGCCTTTCCTCATAAGGAAGGTGCCCAGCCCCGTAATCATCTTAGTCGCTCTCTTTTGCACCTTTTCCATTTCCACTATGTCTTTTTTGAGATGTGGCGACCAGAACTGGACACAGTACTCCAGGTGTGGCCTTACCATAGATTTGTACAACGGCATTATAATACTAGCCGTTTTGTTCTCAATACCCTTCCTAATGATCCCAAGCATAGAATTGGCCTTCTTCACTGCCGCCGCACATTGGGTCGACACTTTCATCGACCTGTCCACCACCACCCCAAGATCTCTCTCCTGATCTGTCACAGACAGCTCAGAACCCATCAGCCTATATCTAAAGTTTTGATTTTTTGCCCCAATGTGCATGACTTTACACTTACTGACATTGAAGCGCATCTGCCATTTTGCTGCCCATTCTGCCAGTCTGGAGAGATCCTTCTGGAGCTCCTCACAATCACTTCTGGTCTTTACCACTCGGAAAAGTTTGGTGTCATCTGCAAACTTAGCCACTTCACTGCTCAACCCTGTCTCCAGGTCATTTATGAAGAGGTTGAAAAGCACCGGTCCCAGGACAGATCCTTGGGGCACACCGCTTTTCACCTCTCTCCATTGTGAAAATTGCCTATTGACACCCACTCTCTGCCTCCTGGCCTCCAACCAGTTCTCAATCCATGAGAGGACTTGTCCTCTAATTCCCTGACTGTGGAGATTTTCAGTAGCCTTTGGTGAGGGACCGTGTCAAACGCCTTTTGAAAGTCCAGATATATAATGTCCACAGGTTCTCCCGTATCCACATGCCTGTTGACCTTTTCAAAGAATTCTATAAGGTTTGTGAGGCAAGACTTACCCTTACAGAAGCCATGCTGACTCTCCCTCAGCAAGGCCTGTTCGTCTATGTGTTTTGAGATCCTATCTTTGATGAGGCATTCCACCATCTTACCCAGTATGGATGTTAGGTTGACCGGCCTATAGTTTCCCGGGTCCCCCCTCTTTCCCTTTTTAAAAATAGGCGTGACATTTGCTATCCTCCAATCTTCTGGCACCATGGCCGTTTTGAGGCCATGACCTTAGTCAAGAGATCTGCAACTTCATTCTTCAATTCCTTAATAACCCTTGGGTGGATGCCATCAGGGCCCGGTGACTTATTGATCTTTAATTTATCAATGAGGTCTGAAACATCTTCTCTTTTAACCTCTATCTGACTTAACTCCTCGGTTAGGAGGGGCCGTTTGGGCAGCGGTATCTGCCCGAGGTCTTCTGCCGTGAAGACAGATGCAAAGAACTCATTTAATTTCTCTGCCATCTCTAAGTCTCCTTTTATCTCCCCTTTCCCTCCCTCACCATCCAGAGGGCCAACCGCTTCTCTGGCGGGTTTCCTGCTTCTAACATATTTGAAGAAGCTTTTATTATTCCCCTTAATGTTGCCGGCCATGCGTTCCTCATAGTCTCGCTTGGCCTCCAGTATCACCTTCTTACATTTCTTTTGCCACAGTTTATGTTCCTTTTTATTCTCCTCATTAGGGCAAGACTTCCATTTACGGAAGGAAGCTTCCTTGCCCTTCACAGCCTCTCTAACTTGGCTGGTTAGCCATGCGGGCACCCTCCTGGATTTAGTGGAACCCTTCTTTCTTTGCAGTATACACCTCTGCTGGGCCTCTATTACTGTTGTTTTAAGCAGCCTCCATGCACTCTGGAGAGATTGGACTCTTTTTACCCTCCCTTTCAACCTCCTTCTAACCAGCCTCCTCATTTGAGGGAAGTCCGCCTGTCGGAAGTCAAGGGTTTTTGTTAGAGATTTGCCTGGTATTCTTCCCCCAACGTGCACGTCAAAACGGATCGCAGCATGATCACTGTTCCCCAATGGCTCAGTAACGTTTACATCTCTAACCAGGTCCTGCGTACCGCACAATATTAAATCCAGAGTCACCTGTCCTCTGGTGGGCTCCGTGACTAGCTGATCTAAGCCACAGTCATTTAGCACGTCAAGAAATCCGGTTTCCTTATCGTGACCAGAACACAAATTGACCCAGTCAATATGAGGATAATTGAAGTCCCCCATGATTACAACCCTGTCCCTCCTTGTCACCTCCCTGATCTGTTTCCTCATTTCAAGGTCCCCATCAGATTTCTGGTCTGGAGGACAATAGCACGCCCCCAGTAGTACATCGCGGCACAAGCCTGGTAATTTAACCCACAGAGATTCTACGGTGGAGTCGGACCCACCTTCAGTCTCTACTTTGCTGGATTCTATCCCTTCCTTAACATAAACGGCCACCCCACCTCCAACACGCCCCTGCCTGTCCCTCCTGTAGAGTTTATAGCCCGGGATTGCAGTATCCCACTGATTCTCCGCATTCCACCAGGTTTCCGTTATGCCCACTATGTCAATATTTTCCCTTGTCACCAGACATTCCAGTTCTCCCACCTTTGCTCGTAGACTTCGGGCATTCGCATAAAAGCATTTATACACAGAATGCCCCAGGATGCGCTGCTTATTCGCTCCTTTGTCCCCGCATCCTCTCATTGTGCCAAACCGTCTATCACATCCCATCACCCTACCTTTCCCAATTTCTTCTCCTACTCTGCCTTTGTCTTGTTGTTCTCTAACCTCCCCATCCTCATCCCATAGGGATGAGGAGTCCCGAACCGGATGTCCCTCGGCTCCTGTCGGCCTTCCCCCAGGGATCAGTTTAAAAGCTGCTCTGCCACCTTTTTAATGTTATGCGCCAGCAGTCTGGTTCCATTCTGGTTCAAATGGAGCCTGTCCCTCTTGTACAGGCCCCGCTTGTCCCAAAAAGTTCCCCAGTGCCTAACGAATCTAAACCCCTCTTTCCTACACCACCGTCTTATCCACACATTGAGACCCCTGATCTCCGCCTGCCTAGCTGGACCTGCGCGTGGAACAGGTAGCACTTCAGAGAACGCTACCTTTGAGGTCCTGGCTTTCAGCTTCCTGCCTAAAAGCCTAAATTTGGCCTCCAGGACCTCCCAGCTACACTTGCCCACGTCGTTGGTGCCGACATGCACCACAGCCGCTACCTCTCCCCCAGCACTGTCTACTAGCCTGTCTAGACGAGAAGTGATGTCCGCAACCTTCGCACCAGGCAGGCAAGTCACCATGCGGTCCTCACATCCGTCGCAAACCCCCCTCTCTATGTTTCTAATAATCGAATCCCCCACTACAAGAAGCCCCTGACCCCCCTCCCACCGAGGAGTATCCCGAGTGCGCTCGGATACGGGCCCATCCCCTGGAGAAGGGGTCCCCCCTAGGGGATTGTTTCCCTCCTCTCCAGGATGACGTCCTCCAGTCCCGAGACTTCTCACCCGGGCAGCCGAGGAGTTGCACGCCTGAGGTTGGGACGAAGCCTGATCGTCCCCGGAAGTCTCCCCACGGTCCTCCTCTGCCTGCCTGCGCTTCTCCAGGTCGGCCACCAAGGCTTCAAGGGAGCGGACGCGTTCCCTGAGACCCTGGAGCTCCTTGCATCGAGGACACACCCATGACTTATGCCCCAGAGGCTATAGTTTCAATTCATAGCTGGGGGCTATGAAGAGGAAAGCCACTGGCAGGCAGATGGTCTCACTCTGCACAGTGGAGTGAAAGACTCAAAACTAGGATTCAGTGGCCTGCATTTGTCCCATTCATTTTCATGGGACTGAATAGTATGCATCTGTGCATGGAAATGCAGCTGAAGTCTATAACACCTCACACATGACAAAAACCAGCTCAAGATAAAACACCTTCCAAGGCAGATGTCAGAGGCTTAGGCCACATCTCCAGGGGAACACAACTGTGGGATGCTGCAAAGATGTCCATGTCCCCTTGTTCCTTGAACTTGCCAGTACTGTTAAGAGGACACCATCCAATGCTCACACCCATCCAATGAGCTGACACCAGTCATTGAGGAAAAGAGGAGAGCTCAAGCAGCATACAAGGCCTGTCCCAGTGAGCGCAACCTGCAGGTCCTCCGAATTGCTCGCAGCAAAGTCCAACAGACTGCCAGGAGATGTGCTAACGACTACTGGCTCCAGCTCTGTTCCGAGATACAGATAGCAGCTGACACGGGCAACATCAAGGGGATGTATGATGGTATCAAGCAGGCCCTAGGTCCAACACAGAAGAAAATTGCCCCTCTGAAGTCTGCCACAGGCGAGGTCATCCAGGATCGGGCGCAGCAGATGGAACGCTGGGTGCAGCACTACTCTGAGCTATATTCCAGAGAAAATGTAGTCACCGAAGAAGCACTGAACAACATTGAGTGCCTGCCTGTGCTGGAAGAGCTTGACAGTGAACCAACCCTAGAAGAACTTCACGTGGCCCTGGACTCCCTTGCCTTTGGCAAGGCACCTGGAAAAGACAGCATCCCTGCTGAAGTCCTAAAATGCTGCAAAGAGATCATCGTCACTGAGCTGCATGAAATCCTCTGTCTCTGCTGGAGAGAAGGTGGAGTACCTCAAGACATGAGGGATGCAAACATCATCACGCTGTACAAGAACAAAGGTGACAGGGGTGACTGCAACAACTACCGCGGCATCTCTCTCCTTAGCGTTGTAGGAAAGCTGTTTGCCCGAGTTGTACTAAAGAGGCTCCAGGTACTTGCAGAGAGCGTCTATCCAGAATCGCAGTGTGGATTCCGAGCCAACAGGTCCACCACTGATATGGTATTCTCCCTTAGACAACTGCAGGAGAAATGCAGGGAACAACGACAGCCACTCTTTATAGCCTTCATAGATCTCACAAAGGCTTTCGACCTGGTCAGCAGAGACGGCCTCTTCAAGATTCTCCCCAAGATTGGATGTCCACCCAGGCTCCTCAGCATCATCAGATCTTTCCACAAGGACATGAAGGGCACTGTTGTCTTCGATGGCTCCACATCAGACCCTTTTGACATCCGAAGCGGAGTGAAGCAGGGCTGTGTTCTTGCACCAACCTTGTTTGGGATTTTCTTCGCTGTCCTGCTGAAGCAGGCCTTTGGAACTGCAACAGAAGGCATCTATCTCCGGACCAGATCAGACAGAAAGCTCTTCAACCTCTCCAGACTGAGAGCAAAATCCAAAGTCCAGCTGAAATGTCTGCGTGACTTCCTCTTTGCCGACGATGCAGCTGTCACTACCCACTCTGCCAAAGATCTCCAGCAGCTCATGGATCGTTTTAGCAAGGCCTGCCAAGATTTTGGACTGACAATCAGCCTGAAGAAAACACAGGTCATGGTTCAGGATGTGGACTCACCTCCCTGCATTACAATCTCTGAGCATGAACTGGAGGTTGTCCATGACTTTGTGTACCTTGGCTCAACGATCTCCGACACTCATTCTCTCGATACCGAGCTAAACAAGCGCATCGGTAAAGCAGCTACCACGTTTTCCAGACTCACAAAGAGAGTCTGGTCCAACAAGAAGCTGACGGAACATACCAAGATCCAGGTCTACAGAGCTTGCGTCCTGAGTACACTTCTGTACTGCAGCGAGTCATGGACTCTTCGCTCACAACAGGAGAGGAAACTGAGCGCTTTCCACATGCGCTGCCTCCGACGCATCCTCGGCATCACCTGGCAGGACAAAGTTCCAAACAACACAGTCCTGGAACGTGCTGGAATCCCTAGCATGTATTCACTGCTGAAACAGAGACGCCTGCGTTGGCTTGGTCATGTCGTGAGAATGGATGATGGCCGGATCCCAAAGGATCTCCTCTATGGAGAACTTGTGCAAGGAAAGCGCCCTACAGGTAGACCACAGCTGCGATACAAGGACATCTGCAAGAGGGATCTGAAGGCCTTAGGGATGGACCTCAACAAGTGGGAAACCCTGGCCTCTGAGCGGCCCGCTTGGAGGCAGGCTGTGCAGCATGGCCTTTCCCAGTTTGAAGAGACACTTTGCCAACAGTCTGAGGCAAAGAGGCAAAGAAGGAAGGCCCATAGCCAGGGAGACAGACCAGGGACAGACTGCACTTGCTCCCGGTGTGGAAGGGATTGTCACTCCCGGATTGGCCTTTTCAGCCACACTAGACGCTGTGCCAGAACCACCTTTCAGAGCGCGATACCATAGTCTTTCGAGACTGAAGGTTGCCAATACAATAAATCCAATGCTCAAAGGAGGCTGCAAGTGCTCAGGGAAGGAAGCTCCATTGGGGCCTGATTGTGGTTGTCAGTCAAGACTATCGTTAATAAGCCATCAGAATGGGATCCCGCAGCACGGGATGAATTTTACCAGATCCATGGTCTTGCATACGTGAAACGTCAGAGCTGGAAAATCAGTTCCCAGAAATACCAAGCTGATACTTTCTGAGCCATTCCCATAGCCCAAGGAGTTGGAAGAAAGGAAAGCAAAATCCACATCGCCTGATTCTGCACAGATTGGTGGACCAAGTGACACAGATGAGCTGAAGGGGAACATCTGCCTCTGCCGAAGAGCTGTGTCTGTCTTAACTTAGTGCTGGCTGCAAACACATCTGTAGGGATTTCTCTTCGGTCGGAAAGCAGCATGTGTCTTGACGCCCCAACCCGCTGTCTGTTCCTGCCAAGAATTAAACACAACAAATGTTTGCAACCCCCCCCCCCCAAAAGATGAAATGGATGAGCGTTTCCATTTTAAAAGTAAGCTGGGAAAGTAACAAGGAAAACAGCAGGGCTCTTGCACAGCTCCCACACATTTCGATCAGGCCTAGGCAGGAGAACGTCTCTGCCGATGGGGCCTGTAGTTCTGGCTGAGTTGCGAGAGCAGGGGTGGCCCAGGACTCTTCTTGCCCTGGTTTGTTCCTGACAAATATAGAGGCAGTTACAGGCAGGGGAACATCTGTGCCTGCCTGGTTTTCCAAACCCCAAAGCTCTCATTCTCCTCCAGGCTGGTGGAGCCAACAGTTTCCAAGCCTGGTGATTTGTGACTGAACTCAAACTGTAATTTGTGCGTTGCGGGTCATATTTTTAGCCTCCAAATGGTTCCTGCGGCCTCCCAAGTAGTTATTTGACTTGGGTTAAGAAAGATGACTGGGTGGACTCCCCTCCACCGCTGCCACCATGCCCAAGACAGTGAGCTGGCTTCTTCCAGATGCTTCTCAGGGGCACATAGGTCCAGGCAGATTCTGCGGAGGCCATTCCAGGAGCTATATTTATTTCTCAAATGTCCTTGGCAGATATACCAGTGTGTGTGGGGGGGGGGGGGGTGAGGGGGGGGTGAGAGAACCACCAAAAAACCCTGAACGAAACATCTGGGTTGTGTGCTGAAGCTGGATGTTCAGCTCTTACTCTGCCCAGTGGCATAGCTAGAGAGGGGGTGCAAAGCACTAAGTTTTGCAGGGAGCCTCACCACAGCATGGAAGGGGCCCGGTCCCTTCGGAGCCATTCAAAGAAGGGGAGCAAAACGGAGACTCTGAAGTGGACTCTGCAGAGAGGCTCCCTGCAAAACAGTGCACTGCACACCCTCCAGCTACACCACTGGCTCTGCCCTCCCTCCCCAACGCGGGGGGGGGGGGGAGTCTCATTCACATGGCCAGGAGGAAGTGGGAGATCCTTGGCCAGCAGCAGCCCAGCTGTCCGTCAGCCAGAGAGGCAGGGCCACCTCCATTCATGCCTGTCCGCCGCGCGGGGCTTTCCTGCCTCGTGATGCGCTTCCAAGTCCACGCAAGCTGCAAATCCTCGCGTCTCCCCCCCCGCTCTGGCGCGGCGAAGGCTAAATACGCCTGGCTGGCGATTCGGTTGCAGTTCCTGCTCCCAGCTGAGCGGGTGACGTGGAGTTCGGGGCGGCTCGCAGATTGGCTTGGCGGCGGGGCTTCTTTGCGGCAGGCTCGGCCTCTCTCGCCCGGAGAGCCAGCCAGGGTTGCCGGCTCGCTCTGCTGAGGATGCTGGAAAGTCTCTCCGCTGGACCAGCGATGGTGTGAGGGGGGAGAGCGAGAGAGGGAGGGGAAAGACCATCCCAGCCTCTTCTCTTGCAACCTGGGGGGTGCCGTCGCTCTTCTCCTCTCAAGACCCCCCTCGCCCTCCTCCTAATCCTTACCTTCATCTCCACTCTCCTCCCCCCCTCCTCCCCCCCCCCTCCAAATTGCACACGACTGGGGAAAAAAAAAGCCAGACTGGTGGAATTAGCAGCATTTTAAAGGCCCCCCCCCACTGCCAGATGCGCTGCTTCCCCCCCCAGCAGTGGCAAAAGGGAACCCGGATTCTCCAGCCAGCCAGGCAAGTTGGATTGACATGCAAAGGAGGACCCCGCTCCCCCCAACACACACACACACACCCCTCCTCCTGTCCTGGCCACGGTTGACCACGAGATGCAATGAGATCGCTGTAGAGAACCGACAGGATCGGTCACTGGGGAGCAAGAAGGAAGCCCCCCCACTTTAAAGAAAAGGATCTGGAAGGGTAAGTGAGGGGGGGGCCTCGCTTCGACTTCGGTGCGTGCAAAACGCGAGAGGGTCTGGGGCCGTTCCGACTGCTGGGAAGTGCTGGGGGAGCGATCGCGTTGGAATTTCGGGGGGGGGGCGCGGGGAGAGCCCGATCCTCCACCCGGGATCTCATGCTGCTGGGTGCTGATGTGGTGATCGCAAATCGGGGGGGGGGGATTTCCAGTGGCGTAGCTAGAGGGGGGACAAAGCAGTAAGTCTTGCAGGGAGCCTCACCGCAGCGTGCAAGGGGCCCCTCTCCCTCTCCTTCGAAGCCATTCCAGGCGGGGGGGGGGGCGAAACGGAGGCGTGCGGCTCCCTGCAAGACTTACTGCTTTGCCCCCCCAGCTACGCCACTGGCTGTTTCCCTGCCTTGCTCTGTGCTGCACAGACGCATGGAGATAAGCCGGGCTGCTGCATCCTCACTCTGCACGCTCCCACCATCGGGGGGATGGAGGGAATCGGGGGCTAGGAGGGGATCTGCCGGCCCTGGCTGGCTGGCTGGCAAGGGGCATTCTCGCTTCCCCCTTTGCTGCCGCTCCAAAACTAGCCTCCCACTGGGAGCAGGGGGTGGTCCAGTGGTGGCCGCGCGAGTCCCTGCCCCCCCCCACTAATATAATAACAAGCCGGCGATCGCGCAGGAGAGGACCGTGGAAGCTGCTCAGTCGCACGAGGGGAGGGATCAAGGGATCCCCTTGATCAGTGGCGTAGCTAGAGGGGGGCAAAGCAGTATGTCTTGCAAGGAGCCTCAACCGCAGCGTGCAAGGGGCCCCTCCCCCTTCGGATGCATTCCAGGCTTGCCCCCCCCCCGCTTGGACTTACTGCTTTGCCCCCTCTAGCTACGCCACTGCCAAACTTGGGGGCAGCCTTTGGATCAGGAGGGAAAAGAAGGGTTAAAAGACTGTGGTCTGTTATAAGGGGGGGGAGAAGGATCGGGGGGGGGAAAGCAGCAATCGCCTGAATAAATGCCTCTATAATGCAGTGCTATAAATTTCTTTTCCTCTCCAGGATTGCCAGGTGTCGCGCGGTTTGTCTGAGGCTCGAGCTGGGGGGCGGGCAGTGGCATAGCTAGAGGGGGGGCTTCTGTTTTGCTCCCCCCACCTGGAATGACTCCAGAAGGGGAAGGGTCGCTTGCATACCTGGGTGAGGCTCCCTGCAAAAGTGCTTTGCCCCCTCTAGCTACGCCACTGGGGGAGATCAAAGTGCAGTTTGAGGGGGGGGAGGGAAGTTGGTCCAGGCACAGTTGGCCCCAGCAGAGTGTGTGTGTGTGCCCCTGCCCACATCACCTATACATATTTTACTGGAAGAAGGGGGATTGTTTGGGTGAAGCGTGTGTGTGTGGTTCAAGTGTAGGAATTTCCAGCCAGTCTTGGTATGAAAGTGACTGCAAAAGGAAAGCAGGGAACCCCTTTGCACCCCCCCTTGCACGATTCTTCCTGCCTCCCAACGTGTGCGAATGCATCGCAACGCAGCTGTTGTGTTCCATCCACTCCTGCTGAGATCTTGTTTACCTCGGTTTTCAAATATAGCTCCTGCGCCAGGCAGGCTCTTTCCTAAATAGGACAAGCAGAGCGGCTTCCTTTGTAGTAGCAGTGTGGGAGACGGCTCGGGATCGGGTCAGTTCCTGCGGAAGGGGTCATCCGGCCTCCTTCCTGCCTTCTCTGGCCTACCAAGCCCCCTTCACCTGCTTCCGAAAATTGGATGAGTTGGGAGAGACTCACCCAATGGCCTGAAGCAACCTACACCAAGGACAGTTTTTGGGCGTCACAGTATCTACCAGGGGTTTCATCCCATCAGTTCGGAATAGCAAAGCACTTGTAGAGGTGAAGCTTCTCTTCTCAGGTATATACAGAGCTATTGCCCTAGGCAAGAACAGGCGGAAGGTTCTTCAACTAGATGGCTTGATCATCATCTTCTAAACTAGATGGCCTTGATCACCAATTGGCAAGCATGTTCTTTGCCTAGGTTGATTGACTTGTGTGAATTGCCCCAAAACTTTCCCCCTTTCCCCTGCCTGTCTCCCCACTATAATTAGGAAACGGATTCCAAGAACACACGTTCGGTCAGACAAGCCTGTTTTTCTCCAAGAAGCATGAGAATGAGGTCCTTTGTATTCTAGGGGTGCTCTAAAGAAAACAACGTTCCCAGTAAAGGGGTAATCAAAGGAGGGTCGCTGTCAGAATCAGGACTGTCCTCGTTCTCTGCTTCCTTCTAATGGCTATTTTTACAGGAACATTTTTAAATATTGTGGTTATGTGGTCGAACAGCCACAAGCTGCCTTTGGCCTGGTAGTCTTGTAAAGACATCAGTACACATGTGTCTTTGAGATCGCAGAGCCACGCATCCAGACGTTACAACCTGTAGTTCTGAAGGTTTCTCATGTCCTGGCCATCTATGTTCTCACCATGACTGGATGTGGGTACTGAATACCAACATTTATTTGCAAAGTGGCATTTTCTTGGGAAAGAACAGTGCCCAAACCAGTGGAAAACAAAACCTGTGCACAAGGTATTTCCCCTCCCTGGCTGCTTAGGATAGCTGATAACATGTCAGATTTTGAAGATTTTATTCATCTTCCTAACTAGACAGCTGCAAGGATCCCAACATGGGATTCTCATGTTCTCAGTTTAGAGCCGGCAAACCAGGCTGAGACAGATCAAGGCCATCTAGCTGGAATCCAAAGTCACATCCATTTAGCCACTATCACAACCTCTAGCCTGGGAACTGCGCTGGGTTTCTTTTCCACCCCTCTCATTGGCTGCCTAATGCATCCTAATGCTATTGAATGGATTGGGACTGGCAAAAACTCAGAGGCTGAAATTCTTTGCAGTGTGGAAAAAAGTTGCCAAAGAGAGAGCACTCCTGATCAATGGGTTTTACTCATATAAAATAATGGCTGGGTTATCAATATGATTTTGTTTCCCTTTTCTTAGTTAGACCGATGGAAACAATTTTTTTCCTAGATGTAACACTAATTTCACTGGAAATGTGAGTTGGATCCCCACAGCTATAGGCCTTCCCTCTCTTTTCTATCAGATTGCTGTGTCTGCAGTTGGGCAACCTCTATGGTAGACACCATGTATTTTGTGGCAATTGTGCATTTGGTTGTGTGGCTAAGGACAGAATTTGAATTTCAAGATGGTTTGTCTTGCCAGAGCTGAGTACTGGGAACTAGGAGTTCTAGATTCTATTTAGAGGTCTGTCACTGCTTTGTGGGGTGACCTTGGGCAGATCTTTGAAACTTCTTGAATAGTCTTTGGAGTAGCAGGTATAATATTTATGTACTATACCAGGGGTGTCCAAACATTTTGGCAGGAAGGCCACATCATCTCTCCGACACTGCGTCAGGGGCTGGGGAAAAAATTAATTTACATTTAAAATTTGAATAAATTTACATAAATGAATATATTAGAGATGGAACTTATATAAATGAAGGTCTTGCAGTAGCTCAAGGCCTCTAAAAGGCCTTGCACAAAGCAAGACTAGCCTTTCCTTTGCTGCCACTGCTGCATCACAGACATGAAACATCAAATAGTGGAGGGAGCCCTCATCCCACAGCTCATGCAAGAGGTTGAACAGTTGCCCTCACGCTGAGAGCAATTGTGTTGGGCCAGTGCAGGCTCCAGCAAATCTCTGGAGCCAGAGACTCATTGGAGACTGGGGGCTCCCTGAGGGCCAGATTGAGAGTTCTCAAGGGCCACAAGTGGCCGCCAGGTTGGGGTTTGGGCACTCCTGCACTATATAGTGGCAAAGAAAAAACACCAGCATATTTAATATCTGTCATCAGTGAAGTAAGATGTAAATACTGATTCTGGAATAGCAAAATGGCTTGTTCAAATACTTCAACATTGGGGCGTCCCAAAAGATCTGCTGTTTTTTTTTTTTTAATGTTTTTAAGGCTGCAATCCTAACCACACTTTCCTGAGAGTAAGCCCCATTGAACAAAATAGGACTTACTTCTGAGTAGACCTGGTTAGGATTGTGCCCTAAGTGGTTGTTATCCGTATCTGTGGGGTGTGGTGGATACAGTGTTGGATATGAACTGGGGAGACTTGGGTCAGTTGTTTCTGTCAGTCAGTGATTTCTGTCAGTCAGTGATTCCTGTACTGGTATTTGGAGGAAGAAATGTATGTCAAGAAATCAAAACACTATAAAGAAATTAAAGTGTCATGAATACTCTTCTGCTACTCTTTTAAATGTTTACGGACAAGTGCATTAGGAATCATCAATCCTGGTACGATTGGATGACCAGTAGGGCTTTTCCTATATTATGGCTGTCGGACAAATTCCTGATACCACTTAGCTGTTCCAATGTAGGTGGAGGAACAGTGAAGGATATGAGGCCTTACAGTTTTCGCATTGATTTGCATTGTTGACAGGAGGTGAGCGTTGAAAATTTTGTTTTACATGTGTATCCTGCCTTTCTTCCAAGTAGGTTAGGATGGCAAATGCTCTTCCTCACTTTACCAACTTTGTAATCAACACCAGTGGTGTAGCTAGAGGGGGTGCAAAGCGCTAAGTTTTGTAGGGAGCCTCACTACAACGTGCAAGTGGCCCTTCTCCCTCCCCTTTGGAGCATTCTGGGCAAATGCCTGCATTTTGTTCCCCTGCCTGGAATGGCTCCAAAGGGAAGGGCCCACTTGCATGCTGTGGTGAGGCTCCCTGCAAAACCTACTGCTTTGCACCCCCTCTAGCTACACCACTGATCAACACCAATTTTGGGAGGTTGGTTGGGCTGGATGGAGCTTTCAATCTACATCTTCCCACACCTCTTCTGCCATGCCCACCACCGCGCCACTTGTTTGGTAGCATAAATCTGTTTGCCTTGAAGGTGACAGAGGACTCCTTGCTGTTTCTGGGGCTACACAATAACAAGACATCTGCTCTGGAATTCTTTTGCAAAGATAGCAAAAATATTGTACTAGCCAACTTTTTGGGGGGAGGGGGGTATCCCCTGGTATTGACTGGCATTGAATACCGAGCCTTGTAAATATATTTTGTCTCAGATCAACAGCCAGGGTTAAAGTCACAGTTGCAGGAGAGCTGATTCTTTAGCTCTGTAGATGATTGATTCGTAACACTCCATCTTGTGAGTTTCTTACTCCTAGTGAGGAAAGAAAAATGTGGACTACTTCCCTTAAATGTTGAGTTTTTGGGAGCCCATCTAACAGTGATAGCCTAGTCAAATGGCCAGGCCTCATCTGTCTTTTGTTGAAAACATTTTGCATAATTCCAGCTGTACTGCTGACAGTTTGGCACCCTGATCCAAGCTACAGTGTTCCGGCAGTACCACTGATTCCAATGCAGGTTCTGCTGATTTCAGTGCAACTTCCTGTTAACTAACAGCCCAATCCTAAGCTTCCCTAGTACCCAGACTACAGCAGTAGCAGTATAACGACCACTGTATCCTATGGGGTCAGGGATGAAGCACCAGATCTACTCAGGGTAAGGAACCAAATGTTCCCTTACCACATGTAGCACCCAGCAGCCCCAGTTAGCTGTTGAACTGGTGCAGAACCGAGGAGACCGATGTCGGGTTTCCTGGCCGGGGGGGGGGGAGTAGTTAGGATATGGCAGCAGAGCTTGCCGCTTTCTCAACTCCCCTCCCAGGCCCAATCCTCCCCTCCTTTCTCCCTCCCCCATCCAGTCCTGCCCCCTTCCCGCCCTCTCCCCTGCCCCCAAAAGCCTAGCCACCTGCTGTACCCACAACCAGGAGCTCTAGGTGCCAGTCTTTGGGGGTTGAGGCTCAGCGCTGACTGGCCAGTGACGTGTTAGCAGTGGTGCAAAAGTGCCATATGGCACTTTTTGTGACAGGCCAGGTCAGCAGAGCCAGTGGAGCACCAGCACTGTGGCCATAGGATTGGGCCCTAATAGCAGTCAGGTTCACAGCCTGCTGACTCAATCCTATCCAACTTTCCAGTACTGATGAAGCCGTATCAACAGGACGCACGCGGCATTCTTTAGTGGAGAATAGTCACGGAGGCCTCCCCAAGGAAAGGGAAAGTTTTAACTCAGGGCTGCAATGCAGCTGCATCAGCATTGCAAAGTTGGATAGGATTGGGTCCTTATTGATCTTAAAAGGAGATAGAGCATTTATTTATTTAAAGTTTTAATTATACTCTTATGATAACATTATTTAAAACAGTAAGGGAAAATTCCCACTGGAAAGGGGTATAAGAATTTTTGCAGTGCTCAGTTTATATTGCTTTTAGAACATCATGAGATGGCTCAGCTGAACCTGCATAGTTCGTAGAACACTCCAGGTCGGGTCTACACAACTAGTGACCTCTCAAGCCAAACACCAGATATGTGTGGAGGCCTGGCATGGGCCAAATAAACCAGTTTTTGCAGAGGAACAGGCGGGATGGGGGTTCAAGCAGAAACCACAAGGCTCTGCTGCTGGACTGTGTTAAGCTTGATGGGTCACAGGTTTTGAAGTCCTCCTACGGCTATCTCAGGAAGCTGAAAGTATGTTTAAAAATCCCAGCAAATATGAATGATCTAAATAACTCACAGCTCAAAACACTCCTGAGTTAAGTTGAAGAACTAGGATTTAAACAGATTTAGGACACAATTTTAACCAACTTTCCAGCACTGGCATAGCAGTGCCTGTGGGGCATGTGCTGCATCCTGCAGTTGGGGGGTAGTCACGGAGGCCTCCTCAAGGTAAGGCAATGTTTGTTCCGTTACCTCAACGTTTCATTGCCCTTACTCTGGTGCTGGAAAGTTGGTTAGGATTACGCCTTTAGTGATGCAAAAGCTGAACCACCGTTCTGTGCTTCTGGGCCACTACTGCAAATGGACAACAGTGTGGCATACACAGCAGCAGTTCCTGAAGCCTCTGCCAATGCTGGTAAGTTGGCAGCAGAGGCTTGTTGTGGGCGGAGAGGGCAGGGCAGGGGGAGTTTCAGGGTAGGAAAGAGAGAAAGCAGGAGGCAGGGAGGGGATGGATCTTGGCAGAACCAGTGTGCACCAGATTCTATCCCCTATATCCCAGGCCACCCCACATGTTTTTTCTTCTTGGACTTAAGTTAGCAAAATGGCTGTGTAGGTCCAAGAAGACCCATAGCTAATCAGGCAGCCTACCAGGAGTAAGTAAAAAATATTAGATAAATACTAGTTATATTTACAGTATTTCAGTAAACTTATAATACAGGCGTGTGCCACTTAACAACTGTTTACTTAACAATGGACTGCATATATGACAGTGGTCAAAGTACAATAAAGATGCTCTCATTGAGGCATTCACGTCTCCCATAGCCTGCAGCAGAGTGTCTGTTTACACAACAGAGAAGCTGTTAATGCAGAGAAGAGGCAATCTCTCTCCACTAGCCTGTGCAGCCAGCTAGTGTCTGGCAGGGGGTGTCTGTTTACACAACAAAGGCAATAGATTGGACTGAATGTTCACTTAATGACCCTAATCACATAACAACAGGGATTGGGGAATATATACCTGTTGTTAAGTGGCGCACACCTGCCACTTGTTGTCCAATTGCCTCCCCTATTGGATGCAGCACACACTCTGTCAGTACAGCTGCACAGGTGCCAATGGTGGGGTATAGGGCTATGTCAGAATGCCAGATGCAAGGGGGGGAACCAGGATGCAGGTTTCTTGTTATTTGGTGTGCTCCCTGGGGCATTTGGTGGGCCACTGTGAGATACAGGAAGCTGGACTAGATGGGGCTACGGCCTGCTCCAGCAGGGCTGTTCTTTTAGGATTGGGCAGTTAGTCCCATTGAAGACAAAATAAATACCTGGTAACGTTAGATTAACAAAAGTGCCTTCTTTAACTATTTCTAGAGCTATACTATACTGTATGATTCCTTTAATTTGCAATGGAAATGATGCCAGCTGGTGCTTATGCCCCAATCCCAAGTGCCTTATTTGAAGCACATATGATTAAAATCAATGACACTTATTTCCAAAGTAGGATGTTTTAGGTTTGATGGTTAGGAAATTAGGGTTTGTGAATTTTGGCGACAGTCCAGCCAACATTAAGTACTTTTCAAAGTCCAATTGATTTTGATGGTGGAGATGCTTTCCTGTCTCCCAGTGAAAACAATGGAAAGTTAAAGTCTTGGGGTTGTATCCTGAGAATGTTTTCTCTTTGTGGAAGAAACACTGTACAAGGAGGCAGAGTGGATTTTGTCAGCCACCCTTCTCTTTGCAGCTCCCTCTGCCCTCCCCCCAAATTAGCTTCTGAAGAAAGGAGCAGATTTTCGGTGGGCACTGGAGGCCTCAGAAAAAAGAAGGGATCTTCTCTTTCCCCCATAGCACAAATGGAACTTCTTGCTGATGCAGAAGAAGTTCTTACATACAACTTACTGCATTTTGGCCTTTGTTTCCCTGCTCCATGTAAATGAAATTGAAACAGTAGTCCTTTGAGAAGCAATTGAAACATGCTCTGTTGGTCTGGTAATCCAGTCAGTTCCTGGAAGTCATTGTGGGCACAGGAGGAACGCTTCCGTAGGAACTTGGCAGTCCTTTAACCTATCCTGGCTAAAGGTATGATCCCGTGCCTACTTGGGAGCAAATCCCATTGAACTCATTAGGATATATGTAAACAAGAATGGGATTGAACTGCATGGACTTCAAGCTTAAGAATGCTCAAGCCAGAACATGAAAAATAGCTGATTTTCATATTGGTATATGCATAAGGTTTTGGAGTTATGTTCCATACCCAAGCGCAGTGATTAAAAAGCAGAACACATCCCTTCTATGAATGCCCAGGAGTACTGTATTTTCTTTAGCTGGTCTTTAATATGTAGAATATGCTGCAAACAGGCAACTTTGGCTGCCTGCCAAATTTCATTTATTTATTTTTAATCAAGCAATAATGTGATTTAATTCACTTTTTAAGGAAATTAACAGTGCAATCCTATGCATGTTGACTCAGAAATAAAACCTATTCAGTTTATTGGGACTTACTCCCAAGTAAGAGTTTATAGGATTGCCGCTTTAATAACACATGCAATGTTTTCATGTTGCAGAGAAAGTTCTCAAGTCCACATATCCCAGCTTAGGTGCTGAGTATTTGCTTTGGGTTATTCTAATGAGCTAGATTAGTTAGATCAGGGGTGCTCAATAGGTGGATCGTGAGGCAAAATGAGTAGATTGCGGAGTGCCACCCCCCCTTCAGGTGCCTCTGGGAGGAAATGCCAGAAGTAAGGCCCATTGTACTCAATGGGGCTTACTCCCAGGTAAGTGTGGCTAGGATTGCAGCCTAATCCTAGGCATGTCTACTCAGGAGTAAGTCCTGTTATACTCAGTGGGGCTCAAGGTACACCAACATACACTGTACACATAAATGTTATATGTTATGATGGCGCGAACATTGTAAAAAAAACTCTGGTAGATCTCCGGGCCTTGCTGGGTTTCAAAGTAGCTCTCGAGCCAAAAAAGTGTGAGCACCCCTGAGTTAGATCCTTATGTTTTTGATGCACTTTAGTCAATTGTCCAAAGTACCTGATGAATCAGAAGCTGTTATTGGCCCACTTTAAAGTGCTTACCATGAGTAACTACTGTAGATAATTAGAGATGCAAATGTGAGCTTTCTTATAAGGGACTAAGGACTCAATCCTATTGGTGCCTAGTATCCCCAGGCCAGAATGAGTGTTCCAGCAGTGCTCCGTGCTTTCTGGCTGTTGCAAAATGCTACATGCCTGAATGCACGGGCTGGCCATTGCCACAAGTGGCAAGCAGCCAGCTCTGTGCCAGCTACTGGCAATCCAGTAGACCCTGGATGCTTGCCATGCCAGGTAAGATCACATGAGGGGTGAGAGAGAGGTGAAGGGTGGATGAAACAGGGTGGTGACAGGAGCAGGGAGGAAGGGAGATTGGGAAGGGGGGGGCTGAATTAAACCTGCTTCCTGGGTTTGATCCACCTTCACCGGGCCACGCGGACTTGCACCAGCGTTATTGCTGGTGCATGTCCAAGTAGACTCACCAGGTTGGCAGCAGCTAACCCTAGGGCTAGAGCAAAAATGTCCCCTTGCCCCAAGGAGGCTTCTGGCCTAAACTCCCCTGCAGGATGCAGCAGGCACCACACTGATGCTTCTGCATTGCCTTGTGTGGAGTTATTGTGAATTGGGCTGCAATTCTAAATACTTCCATGGGAGTAAGTCCCATTAAACTCAGTGGGGCGTTCTTCTGAATAGCCATAGGATTGTGCCATATGTTTTGTTAACCTAAAGGGGGCTTATTTCTGAGTAAGCATCCTTATGATCGTGCTGTGTCCATGTCCTAGGCTCTGCATTTTAAAAAGACACACAAACTTATTTTGCGCAGGCTCACCACTGGTGCGCACTGTGGCAAATGTGCTGTAAGGCATGTTTGCAGGCCCTAGTGCTGGTGCTCCGCTGCTTGGCGGTTGCGCGGACTGCTGGGCAGTGGAGAGGTAGGTGGCGGCATAGGGGAAGGCGGGGAGGAGGCGTTTCGGGGCAAGGGGAGGCGGAGGGTGGGAAGAGAGCAGGGAGGAGGTGTGCCAGATGAGGGAGCGGGGCAGGAGAGAGGTTGTCTGCCCGACATGGAGGCTCTGCATTATACTCTGATCCTTGGGTCGTCATAGAATTGAGTAGCCCCATTGTGGGGCTGCACAACCCTGTGCACTGGGCAGCTCAGGATTGGGCTGTCAGTTGGTTAATTATTCGACCAAGAGTTTGAAACATTCCCCATTGCCATCCATACATCACTGACTAAGGGATCTGCAGACATACACCAATGTGCTTGCTGGGATGGTTCCTCACATCGCTTCAATTTAGGTGTTTGAGAGTTGCCATTTTCTATAATGAATTATGTATGAAATAGAGCTTATTAAAATGTTTGTATATTTTTGGGAGACACCCTGTGTACAAGATCTCCTGCGTACATGATCTTAATGTACTGTATTGTAGATTGTTAGCTCAATAAGCACAGCTGGAATCCCCACAGATACCAAAACCCACAGATAAGTGAATGCAGTAGTTTCAGGTCCAATAGGACTGCCAGATGCAGCTGGAGATGTTCTGAGACCTGGAAAGAACACCTCTGGTTGTGTCCGGGAGACCAGGTGAGACCCTCCCTCCGTGGGTTCGGAACCCATAGTGAGTCAAATCTGCAGGTTCCAAATCTGCAGATAAAGAGGGCCCACCTGTATTGCTTATCTCACAGGATCTTGCAAAATCAGACATGTGATCTGAACACAGGGAACTAAGGTTTTATCCCCACTCTTAAGCATGATGAATAATTTAGCCTACTTCTGCATCCTCCACCCTTTGTAACAGGATAGCAGCCCAGGATGCCTACCTGACCCAAGTGCAGTGTGCCAAGACTGTGTGCCCAGGCTTGGACCCTGCAGGTCATCTTTGATTATTGCAACCTCCTCTTCACTGGTCTTTTGTTGGCTCAGTTTGACTCCTTTATCTTCACCTTGCTCCTGAAGTCATTCCTGACCATACTACCTCTTGCCTTCCTGGCTCCCTCAGTTCCTGAATCCAACACAAGCTCCTTGTTGAGACCTTCGAGGCCCTTCATGACCTCACCTGTCCTTATGTCTTAGACCCACTCCACTCCTGCCCTTGACCTTTACTTCTCCAGCACCATCACCCTCAACCATCCAAAGATTTCCCACTCCCTCAACATCTCGCCACTCTTCATGGAGCAGTCTCCATGAATTTCTGCATACCACGTCCTCTCTTCCTTCTTTCAAATCCCTTTTAAAACCCACCATTTCGTGAACACTTTAGCACAACACCATAGCCCTGTCTCCCTGCTGTAGCTAAGCTGAAGTAAGAGTAAATGAAATAATTGCACATTCTTTCTTCCCTTCCCCTGCCCTCCATTTCCCTCCCCTTCCTCTGTTGTTTCCCTTGTAACTATCTGGATTGTGAGCCCTTCAGGATAGGGGCCTGTCTTTTATTTCTTTGGAAAGTGTCAGGGACATTGGTGATGGTGTTGTTGGGCTAGCCGGCCAGAAAAGAAGCCATGGTTGCCACAGAACGGCACCTCTTCACAGTTAAGTTCCAAGCAAAGCACGATCCTGATTAATATTGGCTAGGAAATTGAGTCCTAAAGGAGTTTTGTGGGTGGGTTGCTAGGCTGCCAGCAGTAGGTGATGAGAACAATAATGCACAATTTATATTCTTTCCAAAATTGGCTAAATGGTAGGAGCTTTTGCTTCTTACTTGCTGGTATTTAAGAGTTATTAACATGGAGCAAGATTTGGTAGTGACGCAGGATGTCCGCATTCAGACCATATTTTGGTCCACTTGTCATCTCCTCACCCCCAACTTCTTCAGAAGACCTTGGATCACTTTTATGATGTGTGAGAGGGCCTCTAGGCTACAGATCAGACCAGAGTTTTAAGTATTGGGGGGGAAAAAACCTCTGAAATATGATCACTTCCCCCCAAATTTATGAAGTATACCATTTCCTTGGAGAGAAGGGAGCATAGATCAAATTGCCTTTGCAGGCAAGTCAGGCAGATGATACATTAAGTTTCAATTGGCTTTGTTTTAAACTGGCTTCTAATATGAATATAAGCCCTATGTACATAGGAACATTGGCTACAAGTAGCAACCTAAAGAATAATAATGATAAAAAAGAAGTGCAAAAACCTTAAATGTGCTTTTTTCTGCACATAAGAACACTGAGACAGGGTGTTTCCTTGTGATCAGTCAAAGCATGCTCTACCTTTGCTTGATATTTTCAAAAGTACGTTTATATTATATGGCAGCAACTGTTACCCTGCACATGCCTGATCTCGGAAGCCAAGTAGGGTCAGGCCTGGTTAGTACTTGGATGGGAGACCGCCTGGGAATACCGGCTGCTGTAGGCTTATACCATAGTCTTTTGAGACTGAAGGTTCCCAACCATATTATATCTAGAACTGGTCCCAAAAGTTAAGACCAGTGTACAGCCTGATTCTATCCATCCCAGCAACCAGGGCTCCAGTGGTGCCATTGAGCTGCCATTGGTTCCTGTAGGTACCAGGCTAGTGCTGGGAGTTTCCTCGGGGTGGGGAGGGGAAGGGTAGCTCCCTTTCCCTGGGTAATGCTGCTGTAGTGCCAATGGGCCTCTCCCTTTCCCTGGCTAATGCTGCTATAGTGCCAAAGGGCCTCCTTGGCTCTGTGTCCACCTTTGAGTGGACGCAGAGTCGAAGAGGCACATATCTGGCTACCTGCCTGGGTGGGAGGACACGCTATGGTGACAGAGGCTGCCGCCATCTCCTCCCTCCTCCTGGGCCTGATTCTGCCCTCCCACCACCCAGTTCTACCCTTCTCCCTGTCCTTCCCCCCACCCTAAAACACCTTGTCACCAGGTGTGGCGGAACTTAGCACCAGCTACTACCATGGCATCCTCTTCTGGCACTGGGCACAGTGCTAGCAAGCCCTCCTCACTGGGTGTGGCAGATGTGCCTTAAGTTTGCGACACCGGGAGCTGGCTGTAGGGCTTACCACCGGTGCTGGGCCCTATAGGATCGGGCCCTTAATCACACTGGGGGAGGGGAGATCCAAACTACCCTACTACATGCATTGCTTTGTAGTAAAGCAAAACCAATACCAATCCTTAAAATCCATACCAATATGTCTATACCAGAGATGGGCTGTGCATGAGTACCAAAGAATCGTCAGTGAAATTGACAAAGGAGTAAACCCAAGAAAAGCTTACAGAATGGTGGGGCATTACTCCAGGGACTGGAGAAGGAGGGTAACTTTGCTGAAATTCATCCTTTTAAAAACAAATATGACTAGTTAAATGATCGCACAGTGAAGCTGCAAATAACGTTTTTAATACCTTAACATTCAGAAGGTTGTCAAAATAGCAGGGGCATAAAGAGAAGAAATAGGGGAATGCTGTGTCACACACTGTTAATTGTGCAATAAAAACATTCCCTACATGCCTCTGCCACTTGTACATTATATTCCACACAGCAGTGAACATTCCAATGAACAGGCTCCCTGGGGGAAGTATCCCATTTTTTATAGCTACAAAATACCATGCTTTAAGCACTCAGGAAATATAATCCTGCTGCACCAGAAGTGGGAGTTGAAGGAAGTCATGACAAGTGGCAATCAAATATACATTTGTTGTACAACAAAGTGATTGTGTGAAGAAGCTCTGAGATCTGGCTGCTGAAAAATGATCACCATCCAAGAAGTGGAATTACCCTTTCACAATCTTTCCCCAGCCCTTTGCAATACCTTGTCTCACTTGATTATTTTCAGATATAGCTCAATAAAAACCAAGTTTATACCATCTTTCAGCCTGTCGTGATCCAGAGATCACTGTCACTCTTGAGACACTTGTTGCTCTCAGAACATTCTGTGGAATAATCACTTAATACATATATGCAAAACCAGGCATCCAACTTTCACTCTCAGACCTACTACATACAGCAGCTGCTGTCAACTCTACCCTTTCTGTACATCTAGGCATGCTCCTGGATGTCTGACAGAGGTCTATGCAGCTCTCTGGCTATTTAGCACAACCCACTGCCTCTTGTCACCTGTATTATATGGATCATGGTGTTTCAGGCATTTAAGCAATGATTTGTGGTGTGATCAGCATTCTGAATTGCCCAGGGCACAGAAAGAACTATTGAACAAAAGTAATAGCCCAATCCTACGCTGGGGCAATGCTGGTGGTTTGTGTGCTGCCCCAGCAATGCTGTTGGGCAAGTGCTGCAAGGCACTTTGCTTCCAGTGGGGAACACAAGGCACCAGCAGAGATGCTGAGGAAGAGAGCCAATTGGTGAGTGTCCCCACAGGGTGGTGGGAAAGCTTCTTGGGATGGTAGAAGGTCAGGAGGGGGTGAAACCAAGCGGATAGATGGCGGGCCAGAGAATGGAGTGGGCCCAGGAGGGAGGTGGGGATGGGAGCAGCGGCTGCTGCTGAATCCTATCCCCTCTCCAAAGCCACGAAGCTTGACATGGGACTCCAGCTAAGTAACTGACATGGACCCAAGTAGACCCATATGGGCCACTGGAGTTCTATATGTGGTCAGGGAACCAGTGTTCCCTTATCAAAAGGGGTCTGGAGGAGTCCTCTGGCTGCTGCTCTGGCCTCACAGGATACAGCAGCAGATATTTCAGTGCTGCTGTATGGTGCTAGAACAGCATAGGATTGGGCCCTAAGAGTTTTTTAAATTGTCCATTGTTAAAACACCATAAATAAAATTCCGACCATTTTTTAATTTATTTACATAGATACTTGCCTACAGTATGTAAAATTTTTGCCAAGTAATCAAGCTCCAATTATCACTTCGCCTTATCTTCGGGTCAATCAGAGGGCAGAGCTTTTCAACTTTGAAAAGTTTCATTTCTTGGGTCATAGAAGCAATGCAGAGATTAGTTTCTATGGTAACTTTGCTGGAAATTTCATAAGAACATAAGAACAGCCCCACTGGATCAGGCCATAGGCCCATCTAGTCCAGCTTCCTGTATCTCACAGCGGCCCACCAAATGCCCCAGGGAGCACACCAGATAACAAGAGACCTCATCCTGGTGCCCTCCCTTACATCTGGCATTCTGACATAACCCATTTCTAAAATCAGGAGGTTGCGCATACACATCATGGCTTGTACCCCATAATGGATTTTTTCTCCAGAAACTTGTCTAATCCCCTTTTAAAGGCATCTAGGCTAGACGCCAGCACCACATCCTGTGGCAAGGAGTTCCACAAACCGACCACACGCTGCGTACAGAAATATTTTCTTTTGTCTGTCCTAACCCTCCCAACACTCAATTTTAGTGGATGTCCCCTGGTTCTGGTATTATGTGAGAGTGTAAAGAGCAT
Source organism: Tiliqua scincoides (assembly GCF_035046505.1). Lineage (NCBI taxonomy): Eukaryota > Metazoa > Chordata > Lepidosauria > Squamata > Scincidae > Tiliqua > Tiliqua scincoides. Next base: position 19,480,316 of record NC_089821.1, read on the forward strand.
CTCCCTATCCACTCTGTCCATCCCCTGCATAATTTTGTATGTCTCAATCATGTCCCCCCTCAGGTGTCTCTTTTCTAGGCTGAAGAGGCCCAAACGCCGTAGCCGTAGGATGCAGGGCTGGGAGGACTCAATCATGCTTCAGTCTCTCCTTTCCACATCTGACTCTGAGACCCTTGATAGGGTCGCTGCCTTTTTATCTGGGGTAATTGCCAGGCAGAGCTCTGGAACTCTGGGCAGTATGTGAGGAAAAGACTGATGTCTATGTTGTGTTGTCTTTGTATATTTTTGTTTTGTTTTGTTCTTTCTCTGTATTTTATGCCAATAAAGGTCTTACTGAACTGAATTGAACACTGCTCAACCCTGTCTCCAGGTCATTTATGAAGAGGTTGAAAAGCACCGGTCCCAGGACAGATCCTTGGGGCACACCGCTTTTCACCTCTCTCCATTGTGAAAATTGCCCATTGACACCCACTCTCTGCTTCCTGGCCTCCAACCAGTTCTCAATCCATGAGAGGACCTGTCCTCTAATTCCCTGACTGTGGAGTTTTTTCAGTAGCCTTTGGTGAGGGACCGTGTCAAACGCCTTCTCAAAGTCCAGATATATAATGTCCATGGGTTCTCCCACATCCACATGCCTGTTGACCTTTTCAAAGAATTCTATAAGGTTTGTGAAGCAAGACTTACCCTTACAGAAGCCATGCTGACTCTCGCTCAGCAAGGCCTGTTCGTCTATGTGTTTTGAGATCCTATCATTGATGAGGCATTCCACCATCTTACTCGGTATGGATGTTAGGCTGACCGGCCTATAGTTTCCCGGGTCCCCCATCTTTCCCTTTTTAAAAATAGGCGTGACATTTGCTATTCTCCAATCTTCTGGCACCGTGGCCGTTTTGAGGGACAAGTTGCATACCCTTAGTCAAGAGATCTGCAACTTCATTCTTCAATTCCTTAATAACTCTTGGGTGGATGCCATCAGGGCCCGGTGACTTATTGATCTTCCAGCCAAAGTTAACCTTTCCTTCTCCTCTGTTCCATTTTGCAAATGCTGTTGCAGCCTGGTTCTGTTTTGCATTTAGCAGAGATCTGTTTTTTTTCAACTCCGGGATGGAATCCTCCTTTCCATTTGAAGCAAAGTCCCAGGCTACAATTCAATGCACCATTACTTAAGAATAACACTCATAGAAAGCAGTGGGTCTACTTCTGAGTAAGTGTTGGCAACCTTCAGTCTCGAAAGACTATGGTATCGCGCTTTGAAAGGTGGTTCTGGAACAGCGTCTAGTGTGGCTGAAAAGGCCAATTCGGGAGTGACAATCCCTTCCACACAGGGAGCAAGTGCAGTCTGTCCCTGGTCTGTCTCCCTGGCTATGGGCCTTCCTTCTTTGCCTCTTTGCCTCAGACTGTTGGCCAAGTGTCTTTCAAACTGGGAAAGGCCATGCTGCACAGCCTGCCTCCAAGCAGGCCGCTCAGAGGCCAGGGTTTCCCACTTGTTGAGGTCCACTCCTAAGGCCTTCAGATCCCTCTTGCAGGTGTCCTTGTATCGCAGCTGTGGTCTACCTGTAGGGCGCTTTCCTTGCATGAGTTCTCCATAGAGAAGATCCTTTGGGATCCGGCCATCATCCATTCTCATGACATGACCGAGCCAACACAGGCATCTCTGTTTCAGCAGTGCATACATGCTAGGGATTCCAGCACGTTCCAGGACTGTGTTGTATGGAACTTTGTCCTGCCAGGTGATGCCGAGAATGCATCGGAGGCAGCGCATGTGGAAAGCGTTCAGTTTCCTCTCCTGTTGTGAGAGGAGAGTCCATGACTCGCTGCAGTAGAGAAGTGTACTCAGGATGCAAGCTCTGTAGACCTGGATCTTGGTATGTTCCGTCAGCTTCTTTACTTCTGAGTAAAAAGGGTTGCAAATGTATGCAGCTGCATCTCTCTGCTGTGAATTGAATTGCACATTCTATGTGTTATGGGTTTTATGTTGTATGTAGAGCTTCTGGCTTAACACACCAGACACCTTAAAGGTGGATTTGATTCATGGATCTCCTGTGGTGGTTCCCAACCCTTTTCACTTGCATATCCCTTGGCAGCCTATTTGCATAAATTGTACCCTTCATATTAGCAAAATGTTTGTAATTAATAATACAAGCCCTCATCTCCTCTATATGAAATCTATCATCTCCTCTATATGAATATCACACAGTTTTGCACCAGAAATGTGCTGAGAAATTCTGGGTGGTTGAACACTTTCAATATTATGTTTCAGCTTTTTTACTGTGCTGGTTTTCAATCACTGGTTCATAGATGAATCAGTGACCAAAAACTAGCTATTGGTGGGGCTTTCACAGCCAACTAGCTACCTTCCTTCCTGCCTTGTTAACCCTGCAAAGCATTCTGGAGCACGACCTGCCTTTTTCTGCCATTATGCCACTCTTTTTCAAGTAACCCTAAAGGTCCTGTTGAGTGCCCCTGGGAGTACATGAATCCCAGGTTGGGAACCACTGTTCTACTGGTATGTTGTTTACAGTGCACGGATAGTGTTTACAAAAAGGTGCTGAAGATCAGAATTTTAAAAGAATAAAAATGTATGTTATGATCTTTTACTATATTTTTAATAAATTAGAGACTGAACAGTTCTTAGGTAACAATTAGTGGTAAGTTATTTTTCAGGATCTGGCCTTGGGTAAAATCAGTCAAAACTATAGCCAGACACCTCCCTAAGTTTAACCCCCGGCTTATCCAAGGGTCATAGAAAATTCCATGATTTTTTGCTCAAAACCTGCCCTCACCTTATCTGTGAAATTGACTTATAGGAGGGGTCTGCAGTAGCTCTGGTGGTCCTCACTCAGGCCCTAAAGTGTTTTACAAGAATTTAATTTAAATTAAAGTTGAAAACACGATAATTAACGACTAATATAACATCTAGATTAGCGATTTTCAACCTTTTTCATCTCAGGGCACACTGACAAGGTGCTAAAATGATCAAGGTACACTGTCAGCTTTTCAATGATTGACAAGGCCCACCATGCTGCTGGTGGGGAGGCTAACATCCCCCAATGGCCCTAATAATAAATGACCTTCCCCCAAATCACTGTTGTGCACCTGCAGACCATTCATGGCACTCCAGTGTGCCATGGCACACTGGTTGAAAATCGCTGTTCTAGATGGTAAATAAGAAACATCTATCTTAAAACTTACAGAATCATAGTTAGCTAATCAGAAGTTTCCAGACTATTCCGTGGAGAAGCTCAGGGAGACTCTTGTGAAAAGAAGAATGGGAATAGTGAACAAGCTGCTAATCATTATTGGACTTACAGATTGTGTTCCCACACAGCTTCCTGGGACGTGTTGAGAGAGGGACTTTGGACTCAATAATTGTGTGCAATTGGAGTGTACATTCTACACAGAACCTTGCGTAGGGATTTCATAGCAGGCGTCCCAATATTAAGGGTTCCCTAAGAATAAAGAAAATTTGAACATCACTGATCAAGGTCATTCTTAGCATTTACTATGCTGGGAACAGACCTGCTTTATCTCGCTGTTATAAACTGTTTGTGTCCATCAAGTGGTCCGTGAACAATCACAAAAGTGATTTGGAATCAGACTACACCTTTCTCTTGTGGGCAAAACAGGGAACAGGCCAGTTTATAGGCCTAATCCATGTAGGTCCTTCCAAGCAGTGGCAATTGGGTATTAGCATCTTGTAAACAGAATCAAGCGGTTTGCCATGTTTATCATCTGCCAGATGTGTCTGGCAGGGAAGCTCTGAATGGGTTTGAAGGGAAGACAGGGAAAAAAAAAAACCACGAGACCGACACATTCAGGAACAATGGATAGTGTTGTCTGCAAAGCAGAACATTTTGGTCCAATATAGGTGCTTGGTCCTATGTCGGCAGTGGTGTCACTAGGGTTTGCCTCACTGGGTGTAGGAGGCCAGCACGTCGACCCTATAACGGACCTCCTCCCATGCAGTGGGTTGGGCAACATCCTGGGAGGTAGTGATGTACGCCTTTCCTTGCTGGGTGCTTCTGGTACTTTTGCTAGAATGGAGATATTTCAGCGTGGTTTGCTTCATTGCATTCTTCATGGAATTACACTTTGATTAATATATAACATGGTGGTATTATTTAAAAATACCAAGATTTTAAAAATTTTGGCCAGCAGTGTGTGTGTCACCCAGTGTGGCCGCACCCCCCTAGCGACGCCACTGTATGTAGGATGTATATAGGTGAAATTACAGGATAAATTTTAAATACATACACACGCATGTCTCTAGCACACGCCTTACTTTGATTCATCAACAGTTTATGGACTGTGCCATCTATCTTCTGGTGTCAATCATCTCTAGTACATTTTTGGAGGCATGCTTCCCTCTTGGTGTGACTCCATTGTTGGTTCTGCAAAAGCAAACTCCGGCAGCTTCTGGGGCTGGATGAATAAAGAAAAGAGTGCATTACTATGCTGCATTTTTTCCTTTCTCTCTGTGCCTGCCAGGGACCATGTCACCAGGTCAGGCTTGAAACACTGTCAGAGTCAAAGAGCCAGAGGGCACCTATCTTCTAAGGGCAAACCAGTGTTCTGCTCAAGAAGCAGCCCTTGGTCAGAAGCCAGAGGGCAAAGCTAAATGAACAACAAGGAGGTAGAAATGAGGGAGGCAGAATCTGCCTCAGAGGTTGCGTGACTGGGCAGAGTGGATCAGGAAATGGAGAGTTGTTGTAGGTCTGAACTCACCTGATTTCCAGGCAGGCCTAATAGGTAGGTCTCTATTTCCCAGCACCTACTTGGTTCTTATGTTCAAGCTTCTCTGCTTGAACCCACACAGAGGTACACATACAAGATTGGTTTATCCAGGGTTTTAGAACACATGCAGCTTAATTCTATCCTTTCCCCTGCCATAGCATGCAGCTGCACCAAAATAGGCTGCACTGCATGCTGGGGTGGGGAGAACTGGGTGGCTCAGTAGAGGCAATGGAAAATATTTTTCCTTATTCTTCCATAAGTCCTTTGATTGCCAATGAGTCTCTGTGGGCTTGCACCAGCTCTTTAGCTGGCACAAGTCATAAGAACATAAGAACAGTCCCACTGGATCAGGCCATAGGCCCATCTAGTCCAGCTTCCTGTATCTCACAGCGGCCCACCAAATGCCCCAAGGAGCACACCAGATAACAAGAGACCTGCAAGACAAAGGGGGAGGTTGGCAGGCTCTGGAGGGGATACCATCTGGTACTAGTTGCTCACGCTGAGCGCCATCTCTGGCATGCCCCATCCCTCAGCCTGATCTGCCCTGATCCTCTTATCCCTTGCTCCTTTCTGCCCACCCCACTGACTTCCCAACATGGTGGGGTGTTTTGCCAAATCCCAATCCACTGGGCCTTGTAAACCAGTCCAATCAATCAGAGTTGCCAATAAGCCAAGTTACAGTCCAAAGTCAGGTTCCAGGTAGGTCAGTCCAATCCGTCAGGGTATCCAAATCAAAGTCCAAAGCCAAAGTCCAGTCACAATCCACAGTCTGATTCCCAATTCCATAAACCAAGTCAGTCAGTCAGTCTCCTCTCCTACCTCCAACCTGCACTCCTTCAAAACCCAAAAAAACCCTTTCTGCCTCAGGTGCTCCCTATATACCTGAGGGATCTCCTTATGCTCTAGTGGCTGCAGCTGTGCAGCACACCTCCAGTTACCACCTGGGCTTTAATCCTGCATTTACTCAGAGCAAGGGGCACTGTGGACACCACACCCTATCTCCTTGGTAATATCTTCCGCAATTCCAATACACTCCACCCCTTGGTGTCACAGTGGTTCCCTTGATCAATTGCTCTTTTTCTTGGGCCATCCACCCCTTGGTCTGTTTCATCTTTTCCATACCGGTTGCTGAAGCTCCCATACAGTCCAATCCATCCTGGTGCCCATTTGGTCTATATCATGCCCCATCCCAGAGGGCAGCCTATCAATCCTAGTGGTCCTGCAATTAAGTCCAGAGGCCAGCCTATTAATTGCAGGCATGCTGGCTCCTCCACTTCCATCTGTTCCCCTCTCTAGGGCATCCCCAAAACTATGAGGCATTTCCATTCCATTTCTTGGGGAGTCTCTTTCAAACCCCCCTCCATCAGTAAAGCCCATTTTATTCATCCTGCCAAGCCCCATTCTAGGAGGATAATGGCCCAAACTCTCCATGCCATGGAAGGGGCCTTCCATTCCTCCCATTTTGTTCATCCTAAAATCCAAGCCTTCCATACCCGTTGTTCCAGGTCCCAAGTTGCCTATCCCCAGGCCCTTGGTTAAGTGGTTTGCATTAATAGGTATCCCTCCTGGTCCCAGCCCCATACCAATGCCCCCAAGTCCATGAGGAAGCTGCTGGGGTTGCTCTGGAGGGGAGCAGTCTCTGTTTGGTAAGGCTCGTTCATCCATCTTCACGTGCATCTGTCTACCAAACAGCAACTGTCCATTGAACATGGAGATGGCCTGGACAGCTTCAATTACTTGCTCAAAAGTCACAGTGCCGATCCCTCGACTTCTGCCATCTTTGTCTTTGAAAATGTCCACACGGACAACCACACCGGCCATGCTGAACACATCCTTCAGTTTCTTCCAGCCAACTTTGTACTTCAAATTGGCAACAAACACAGTGCTTCCCAATCTGCCAGCCTGAAAAGAGTCAAAGAGGCCCTCTTTGCTGCTCCTGCAGCCCCACCCCTTTATCTCTAGTCCAGACCGGCACTTCAGTTCAACCAGGCGTCCTGCCTGTGCCTTATACAGGCTCTCTGCAGCCTTTATATCTTTGTGGGCATTTGCAAAGGCCTTCACATATGTGAGATTTTTCTCTCTTTCAATGCAAATTAGCCCTTTTAACCTGGCAACTTCCTCTCTCAGAATTCTCTTCTCCACATCCTCCCCACCTGACCCCCTGAGCTTTTTCAGGGAAAGGATGCCATATTTAATGAGTCCTCCCATATACTGCACCATCTGGAAAATGGTCCAAAGAATGCTCAAAGTAGCCCAGACATTCCATAATAGGGCAGGAGCATTTGCTTTCCATACAGCAAGGTCCAGGGCCTCCCAGATCTGCCAGAGATCCATTTGCTTTGCTCTCTTTTTACACAAGGGGATACTAATTGCCTTGGGCTTGTACCCCACTCCTGGTACCAATTGTTTTGCCAAATCTCAATCCACTGGGCCTTGTAAACCAGTCCAATCAATCAGAGTTGCCAATAAGCCAAGTTACAGTCCAAAGTCAGGTTCCAGGTAGGTCAGTCCAATCCGTCAGGGTATCCAAATCAAAGTCCAAAGCCAAAGTCCAGTCACAATCCACAGTCTGATTCCCAATTCCATAAACCAAGTCAGTCTCCTCTCCTACCTCCAACCTGCACTCCTTCAAAACCCAAAAAAACCCTTTCTGCCTCAGGTGCTCCCTATATACCTGAGGGATCTCCTTATGCTCTAGTGGCTGCAGCTGTGCAGCACACCTCCAGCTACCACCTGGGCTTTAATCCTGCATTTACTCAGAGCAAGGGGCAATGTGGACACCAAACCCTATCTCCTCGGTAATATCTTCCGCAATTCCAATACATGGGGTCTCACCTGCCTTCCCCAAACTGCACGTCCCTTGTCCCCTTGTCCTGAACTTCTTCAGTCTTTTCTCTGCTTCTGCCTCAGCAAAGGTTTTTCTTTTTTCTTTTTGATAACTTGGGCAGGCTTACAAGAGCAAAATGAAAAATCCCCTGCTCTGATGGATGCATAAGAAAATGGCAAACGAAGATCTTCGTCTCTGTAGGTTGCTCCGTCTGTAAGGTCTACTGTAGACTCCCTCCCTTGCGTCTCACTGTAGTGGGTGTCTCAGGGTTACCAACACTTACTATTTCCTGCACTTCTTCTGCTACCTTCTTCAATCCATCTTTCCAAACCCGTCCTGACAGATGTTGCCCTCGTGGTGACATTAAGCGCATACAGCTTGCTGCATGAAAAACGGGTTTTGTGGGTGAAAGCAGCCTGAGCAGTGACCCTGCTAGCATCCCATCTAAAAATACCACTTGTTCCTTCTGGCAGTGCCGGGATTTGCTTTTGAATAAGTAGACAGAGTCACCCCCTCAGTGGACTGCACTTTTGTACCAGCTTGAAGGATGTGGTTTAACCAGAGAGCATTGGGGGGGGGGGAAGGTTCAGAGGGGCTGGGCAAGGTGTGTCTTCTGTCTATGTAGCAGGTGCCATGGGTAAAGGACTTTGACTGCAATCCCATATGCGCTTACTTGGGAGTAAGCTCCATTGAAGACAGTGAACATAAGAAGAGCCCCTCTGGATCAGGCCAATGGCCCATCTAGTCCAGCTTCCTGTATCTCACAGATACTTCCTGTATCCCACCAAATGCGTCAGGGAGCAACAAGACACGACCTGCATCCTGGTGCCCTCCCCTGCATCTCTAAAACCAGGCGCTTGCACATGACTTGTAACTCGTGATGAACTTTTCCTCCAGAAATTTGTCCAATCCCCTCTTAAGGGCACCTAGGCATGAAGATGCCATCACTATTTTGTGTGGCAAGGAGTTCCACAGACTAATTACACACTGGGTAAAGAGAAGTGACATTTTCTACTTCCAAGAAAATGTATATAGGATTGCACTGTTTCTACTTTACTCCTTTATTTCCCTACAAGATGCCAGATTGGCCAATGGACACCTCATTGGCCCTTCCATCCGGCTTGTTTTCTGCAGCTCACATCATTCGGTAGAGGCCTGGGACAGACTGAGGAAGTTGTGCCCTATTCTGTTGAGACTAGCTCCAAAGTGCCACTTCATTTTGTGCTGCCAAGTTTCCTGGGGATAAAAATGGGTGGTCATTTTCAGCCCACAGTTTGTTCTTTTGGAGGGAGAGTGGGACGGAAGAAGGAGGCTGATGAATCGGGGTGTTTTTAAAAGTTGGTTCCTTTAATGTTGCTCCTATGCAAGCAGCAGAGCGTTAGGACCAAGCTGCTTTCACCAGAATCCATTGGAGAATGACTCACAGCCCAATCCTAACCTGTCACCCACCAGCTTCCCCTATGGGGCTACTCGGATCTGTGCCACCTAAATAGGTGATGCAGATCCAAGCAGTCTGGTGTAATGCTGGACCATCTGGGAGGGAGGCTAGGATCTGGCTTAAGTGTCAGATCCTGGTTCTGCCTCCTTCCCAGGCCTAGTCCTCCCACTGTTCCACCACCCGCCCTTCCCCCACCCTGGAATGCTCCCTTTCTTCCCTCCCCCGCCCTCCTCAGACCACTGCACCATCCTGACTTGGCCAGTACAAACTCACTCCTCCACAAGCACAGCAGGGCTGGATTCAGCCTCCAGGGGCCAGTGCCCATCCATGCCTTACAGTCATGCAACACCTCTGGGGTGGCGCAAGGGACTTGTGCCAGACCAAGAGCAAGTCCGGATTGTACTCTCAATCAATTAGGCTGCAATCCTATGTATACTTTCCTGAGTGTAAGGCCACTGAACTAAATGGTACTCACTTCTGAGTAGACATGCCTTGTTGTTGGCAACCTTCAGTCTCGAAAGACTATGGTATCGCGCTCTGAATGGTGGTTCTGGCACAGCGTCTAGTGTGGCTGAAAAGGCCGATTCGGGAGTGACAATCCCTTCCACACTGGGAGCAAGTGCAGTCTGTCCCTGGGCTGTCTCCCTGGCTATGGGCCTTCCTTCTTTGGCTATTTGCCTCAGTCTGTTGGCAAAGTGACTCTTCAAACTGGGAAAGGCCATGCTGCACAGCCTGCCTCCAAGCAGAACGCTCAGAGGCCAAGGTTTCCCATCTGCTGAGGTTCATTCCTAAGGCTTTCAGATCCCTCTTGCAGATATCCTTGTAGCGCAGCTGTGGTCTACCGTAGGGCGCTTTCCCTGCATGAGTTCTCCATAGAGGAGATCCTTTGGGATCCGACCATCGCCCATTCTCACGACATGACCAAGCCAATGCAGGCATCTCTGTTTCAGCAGTGTATACACGCTGGGCATTCCAGCTCGTTCCAGGACTGTATTGTTTGGAACTTTGTTCTGCCAGGTGATACCGATATCCAGACATGCCTAAGATTGAGCTATTAACTCAGTTTGAATTCTTATGAGACAGCACATTGATCTGTCTAGCAGCGTCTATGCTCTGAGTGGTAGCAGCTAGCCATCTAGCCCAGTATTGTCTACTCTGACTCCAAGAGCTTGTACAGGGGTCTTTCTTATCACAAGCTGCTGGTAGATAAGATGCTGATGCCAGGAATTGAACAGGGCAGTCTGCATGTAGGCATGTGTTCATCCACTCAGTTAGAAGCCCCTCTTCTCTAAGATTCCATAATTAATGCTAACTAAAGTCTACTGCACTAAAGTCAGATCAGCACTACTGGGAGATTCATGAGCCATTGACAAGTTCAGCAAATATCTACAGTAGAAAAGGGCAGACTTAAGACTGACCTGGAACGGGGCAGGGGTGGCCCTGGATGAGCAGCAAAGTTTATTGGATTGGTGCTATTGTGCTGGCTCTTCTGGATGTTATAATTGCCTTTGCCTCTATGCTTTTTTATTGTTGATGGTTTAAACTCCTATTGCAAGCCATATTGATCATACGAGTCAGAACAGAAATATTTAAAATATGGAAATCAAGTAAGATTCAGGTGAGAGTGGCACTGTTCATGCAGTGCCAAGACTGCAAGTGGTCTCAGGATGGGCTCAGATGCAGTGGCATAGTCACATAGCTCTAGGGGGCCTTGCAGGGAACCTCACTGTGGCGTGTAAGGAGCCCCTCCTCTACAGAGCCAGGTGTATGCCTCCGTTTTGCCACCACCGCCTGGAATGGCTCCGAAGGGGAGGGGCTGCTTGCATGCTGTGGTGCGGCTTCCTGCCAGTCTTACTGCTTTGCACCCCCTCTAGCTATGCCACTGCTTAGATGTAACACTAAAACTCGACTTTGCCGTGGTTTTGCATTATAGGCACGCGCCTCGGATTAGATCCTGGTTTGATATCTTGACTTGTTCATGAACTGGGACTAAAACAAACTAGGATTTGCCAGTGACAAAATGTCACTTGCTTGAAATCATGAATGGAAGTGGCAAATAAAACTAAGCTGTCATTTAATCAATTGGAACCTGAATAAAGCCAGTCTCAGCAGGATAGTGGTTGTATAGGTTTTAAAGGGCTTGTCTGGTTTTTTCCCCCAACATCTATGGAGAGCTGTGAGCTTAAGACCTAAGAATGTAGATCTAAAAGGCTTGAGTTGTGACTCTGATAGCAGATGTCAGTAATTTGCTGGGGTGGGGAGCAGACTGTGGGTTTAAATAAACACCTTATATTACAGAGAGGTGTCACTTGGTTCTAACCTCCTAACCATTTTTCTCCCATAATCGAAACAGCCTCCGTGCGGTGCAGTGCAACTATTTTAAATGGGTTTGTATTTAAATAAGTTAACATGTGCAAAGAGCGACTTTCAGTGAAGCTTGTGGGAGTGGGTGGAGAGGGCAGAAGGGCTTGTCTAGGGGAGAGGTGGCAACCCTAATTTGATAAGATAGCTGGACTTCCTTTTATGATCGCTCCTGTGATATGGGGTTCCTGGTCCCATATGGTTACTCTGACTTCAGTGAATAAATGAGAACCAATATTAAGAAAGAAGTCCATAAACAATGACTATAGAGCAGCCCTGAGTGTCAGTGGCTTGGGCACACAAGAAATTACTCACACTAGATGAGCCACTCAATCACTTTTTAAAAACGGAATTGCTAAATGTGCTGCAGAGCAGTTCACTAACTGTGATAAAGTGGTGTTTAGCGGAAGTATCCGTTACTTTGCACCATGAAAATTTACTCGAGGTATTAATTCTAATGGGCTCATATATATGCATATTAAGAGGGGTATAAAAATTGGCGAAAGGGCCGTATTTTAATCGGTGCTGCCACTGCCTTGGGGGGGGGAGCAGCGAAGTGTGACAAGGGCCTTTGGTGTTACAAAGACCTGTCTCAGCATCCGCATTAATGAGCTAAAAGGGGGGAGTCAATTACTAAATCTGGGAAGGTAATAATGTGGGAGGGGTTGCAAGCTTGAGTGAAGGCATCAGGGCAACAGATGAGATGAGGAACAGTTTAAATGGCAACCTGGGAGCAACATCAGACCTGGGACATTGCACAGGGCATGAAGGAATGAACCCAAACACTGAATGTGCAGCACAGAGGAAGAGAGACTTAACAGGCAACTGCAGTTAACTGTGACAAAATGAACTGAACAGTGGCATAGCTAGCCACCCTGGAACCCGGGGCAAAGTTAAAAATGATGCCACCTCATGTCACACCCAGACGTGACGTCACTTCCGGGTGTGATGTCACACCTGCAGTTTTTTCTTTAATTGAAAAATAAAAACATCCACCACCTCCCACCAGCCCCCCTCCTGCTTGACTCCCAAGAGGCGCAAGCGGTGATAGGAGTTTCTGGCTGTTTGCTCCACTTGTTCCCCCACCTCCCCTACCCAGCCCCCCCTTCTGCTCACCCCCAACCCCTGGTTCCCAAATCAAGGGGAGCAAGTGACCAGAGACTGCAATCCCTGTTGCCCTTCTTGCAAAGAGTGCAGTTTTTTGGCACTTTTTGCAAGAGGCGTGAGTGGTGATTCCAGGGGAGGAGGACGCAAATGCACGGGCGAGTGGCCAGACCGTTGCCCCCAGGCAGCCTGCAGCACTGTGCAAAGGCACCAAAATGGCTACCATGGCATTCCAAATGTGCCGGGCAGCCCACAGTGGCTCTTCAGGGGATGGGAACATTTGTCCCCTTCCCCTGGGTAAGGGAAGTAGCCCCACAGCGGGGTTACTCAATTCTGCAGCGGCTCTTGAGCTCCACCAGTCCTGCCCCCTCCTGCTGCCCTCTCTCCCTCATCATGTCTCCTCCCCACCCAACACCCACCTTCCCCCACCCCAGAATGCCTCCGTTCACCTCTCGACTGCTCTGCGGTCCGGGCAAACAGCGGGCGGCGGAATGCAGGCCCAACGCCGGAGCTGGCCCAGCATGAGCTCGTGTTGGGCTAGCTCCAGTGCTGGACTCATGCTAAGACTAGCAAATGTGCCTTACAGCATGTCTGTGACAGTGTGCGCCAGCTCTGGATTGGACCCTCCACCACATATATCTTTGGGATTAAAAGTTATTGACAAACATTTTTGCCAGACCCGACCTTCTTCAGATACTTTTGCAGCACAAGAATATTTGGAATTGCCCTCATTCAGTGATCCTGATGTGTGAGTGATCTCCAAGTTGCTAGTAAGGTCAGATGCAGGATCTCATGCAGCAACGCAGAAGCTTTGGGTTACAGGCTGGGAACTACAAATGGGTGCTGAAGAAAGACAGAATTTCTTAAGTACATTTACTTACCACATTATTAGAAATCTCAGCTGTCTGTCTGTCTGTCTGTCTGTCTGTCTGCCTGCCTGCCTGCCTGCCTGCTTGCCAGCCCACTGCTCCTTCTTCCATCCCTGATGGCCTGTCTTCATCTGAGCAAGCTCGTCATATTTAAATATGCTGGTCATATGACTTTACTGCTGTTCCCTGTAGCCTTCTCAGGCCTACATTCTCCAGCAGCCATAGCCTTCCTATATTGAAAGACGTGACCCAGACGTCTTTGTGACTGGGTTGTACACATTGACATTGTAGTATAGTTTCTCTCTGATAGTGTCATCCTGCATCAGTCAACCCTTTGGGAACCATTTGGGTCCATTGGCCCTGGGTAACTGAATTGCAGAACACTGGTGCTGGAAGAAGGAAACATCAGTTTTATCTGGCCTGGGATCCCTTCTTTTGATGTTTTCATGTCATCTCATAAGTTAAGAAAACTGGAACATTATTTTCTGGGAAAAGCTTAATAACTAGAAATTTGATTTTGGACTCTGAAATATCTGTCTATAATCCTGTTATTTTCTTTGTAGTATAAACATGCTTCTAAAATTTGAATATGTGTCATTGGGTCTCTGTATATGCATGTAGGTATTTGCTCGTAGTTTTGTAAGAAAGAAATAGATGGGGGGGGGGGAAGAGAGAAACAAATGGGAAGAAGAATGAAACAGTTGATTAGATGGTTCGCTGACATAATTTGGGGATGTGAAACTGTCGTTTGACCGAAGGATGCCTCTGGCAAGTTCTGACAATTTTCCAGAAATATCTGTTGTGTTAAATGTCAAGTAATGAGGAAATGGCTGAGAAAGTACCAAGTTAGGATACAAGGAAGAGGAGCAAAATGCAATTGCCTGATTTCTTGCTGAAGACTGAGGGGGAAAGTTGGAGATAAATGAGATGGTGAGATTAGATTCCTGGGGAAAAGAGAAGTGGCATTGTCATCTCTTGGCTAACAGAAAACAAAAAGGGCGAGGCATTAAAAAATGGGCACTCTTCAGGAACAAAACAGTCCTGGCTGGCATGAAGGGGAAAGGCGTCGAAAGGAGCAGATGACTTAATAGTTCTCTTCTGTCTCTAATTTCGATAATTCTGTGAAATCCCTGCTAATAGGACTAAGCCTGACTGCTGGCTAACCAACCGTATCACTGTGTCTGCCTCATAAAAGAATCCAAAAGCTCTTTAATTGCAACTCAGAATGAAGGGATCTTTCTTTCTTGCTTGCTTTGCTACCACTTTTATTCAGTCCTGTGCACATTGACTCAGAAGTCAACCCAATGTATTCAGTCAGGCTTGCTTCCAAATAAGGGCACGTGGATCATGGCCTTGAAAGTTAATAATAATAATAATAATAATAATAATAATAATAATAATAATAATAATAATAATAATAATAAACAACTTTATTTTTATCCCGCCCTTCTCCCCAAAGGGACTCAGGGCGGCTAACAACAAATAAAAACAGATTAAAACATAATTTCACAAACAGATAAAAACATATTAAAAACACATTAACAGAAACCATAAAAACAGTAGTCAGATAAAAGTCGGAATAAAAAAGAGCATAAAACAGCAGTTCTTAGAGGAGTTAGTCCTACTTAGTTAGTCCTACTCTGCCCAGTTAACTTTGCTCCTTGATGCACTGTCGTGTGCTCTTAAAGAAACAAAACCAACCCTCTTTTCCTCTGTCTGCTGAGATGACTTCTCCCCCCTCCTTCCACGTTACTTAACAGCTGTGATGTTTTAAATCCTGCAAGCAATATGTTCTTGGACTGGAAATATAAGAAGCGCAAAGTGGCCACTGCTTTTCCCAGCAAGCGTACTCAAACAGCTGGAAAAAAGAAAAGATCTACCAAAAGCTTGAAAATATGGCTCTTTGATGATCTTGCATACATGTTTGCTCGGTGTGGTGTTAGCGGCAACATAAATAATTACTTTTCTAAAGAATGCGGCTGAGCCGGAGACGGTCCTGCATCCTTACTCTTTAAATATTTACCAAAGGAACAAATGTCCCCTTTTCCAAATGTCTTGCTTCTGTTAGTATTTTTACCCTGATGCTTAACATGGAGGTGCCCAGGTGTCCTTTTTTCCTCTTTAGGGAACTTTTAAATTTTGTCTTCAAATAAGCCAGTAGCGTAGCTACAGGAGGGTATGGTAAATGGCTCTTGACGGCGAGAGGGAGGGGCTGCTTGCATGGCATTATGCGGCGCTTGCCGTACTCACTGCGCTACCCCCCTCTGGCTACGCTTCTGTGCAGAGCAAAGCTTGTGGGACCCCTGCAAGAAAGAGGAAATTTTTCCTGCCTTTTGTTATTTAAACCTCAGTAGGCCAGTTACCCACTCTTGTCCTTTGCCGACTGGAGGCATCATGGCAGCTTGACTCGCTGCAGCAACCAGAACTGGGGCTGGGGAACAAGAAGGCAGCAGAGGCTTCTATTCTGCTGTGAACCTCTTTAGAAACCCTCCCAGGTTATCATCTTTAGAAACCCACCCAAGTGATCATCTGGCAGTGCTCTTTTCAATGTCTTTCCTGCTCCAGGCTTAAAATGACACCATCCCTTTTGGAGCAATGTCCACAATCTGAGTTGTGGTTGTCCTAATATATATATACGTATATATATTTTAAGAACTGAGCTGGAAGATATTTGGAAGTGATATGATTGTGACAGCAAATGAAACTCTTCTCCTTGCTCCTCCTCTTCCTCCTTCCTTTGTTGTTGAAAAGACTTCTCTAGAAATTTATAGCACAATCCTGTGCATGTAAGAACAGAAGAACAGCCCCACTGGATCAGGCCATAGGCCCATCTAGTCCAGCTTCCTGTATCTCACAGCGGCCCACCAAATGCCTCAGGGAGCACACCAGATAACAAGAGACCCCATCCTGGTGCCCTCCCTTGCACTGGTGTTCTGACATAGCCCATTTCTAAAATCAGGAGGTTGCACATACACATCATGGCTTGTAACCCATAATGGATTTTTCCTCCAGAAACTTGTCCAATGGCATCCAGGCCAGATGCCGTCACCACATGCTGTGGTAGGAGTTTCACAGACTGACCACATACTGAGTAAAGAAATATTTTCTTTTGTAGAAGTCAGTCCCTTTGTGCTCAGAGGGGCTTAATAAGTGCTGCATGACAGTCAGGAGTCCATCTTGCTTACACTATCAATATGCAGAATACACAACCAGGCAGGCTTCACCAAACCAGTTCTCATAAGAACATAAGAACAGCCCTGCTGGATCAAGCCATAGGACCATCTAGCCCAGCTTCCTGTGTCCCCTGAGGCCCACCAAATGCCTCAGGGAGCACACAAGACAACAAGAGACCTGCATCCTGGTGCCATTCCTTGCGTCTGGCATTCTGAGGTAATCCACTTCTAAAATCAGGAGGTTGCAAACACATCATGGCTTGCAACCTGTGATAGACGTTTCCTCCAGAAATTTGTCCAATCCCCTTTTAAAGGCATTTAGGCCAGATGTCATCACCACATCCTGTGGCAAGGAGTTCCACAGACTAACTACATGGTGAGTAAAGAAATATTTTCTTTTGTCTGTCCTAACTCTTCCAACACTCAATTTTAGCAGATATCTCCTGATTCTGGAGTTATGTGAGAGGGAAAGAGCATCTCTCTATCCATCCCCAGCATAATTTTATATGTCTCAGTCATGTGCCCCCTATCTCAATCATGCTCGATGGTCTTTTTAAAAGGATTTTTTTTAAAAAACAAAAGTACTTTGAACTTGAACTCATAGTGAATAAGTAAAACTTTACTGACAATCACTGAAAAGTTTAACACTGGCCTACACCAGATGCTTTTCTGTTTCTCAGGAGAAATTTCTACCTGAGCATCCGTCTTCCAAGAAGCTTTATAACTTTGATCATTGCCATATGGTTTACATAACAGCTGATTGAACTGGGAAATCCAATCTTTGGAGGTTCTAATGCCTAAGGGCCCAATCTTATCCAATTTTCCAGTGCTGGTGCTACAGTGCCAATGGGGTATACTGCTTCCTGTGTTGAGAAGGCAGTCACAGAGGCCTCCTCAAGGTATGGGAACATTTGTTCCCTTACCTTGGGGCTGCATTGTGGCTGCACCAGTGCTAGAAAATTGGATGGATTGGGCCCTAAGTGCCATTATGTTCATTCATGTTCTATCAGATCTCTAGAGATCTGTTCTGTAACTGATTTCTACTTGACATACTGCTGAAGTTCTAAAACAGCCAACCAAAGGATATCTAGTCCTTTAGGTTCTCTTTGTTCCAGTTGCTCTACTAAAGTGTTTTCTGTATTCTAGAACAGGAGTCTGGAGACTATGGCCCAGGGGTCACATCTGACCCCCAAACAGATTTTATCTGACTGCAGCAACTAGAAATATTTTCATTGCTAATTTTTATGCTAAATTTTTAGCAATTTTTTTTGCTAATTTTTTGAAAATGACATTTTTACTCATTATATATTATTTATCCATTTATTATTTATCCTTTTATCTGCATTGTTTCTTTGTAATTGTCACTTCCCTTTTGTTCTGAATAAATTGTGCTGATTACAAAAAAATTCAAGTAAAATTTATTTGTTCATTTAAATTTCATTCGTTCACAAACAAAACTGATCTTTTTTTTTGGCCCCCAAAAATGTGGAAAATATACCATGTGGTCCTTGTACTGAAAAGTTTGGAGACCCCTCTTCTAGAACATTCGCAATATAGAAATCTGTATTTTCCTCATCTTTTTACTTATAAACTATTCTAAGGAAACAAACTGTAATTTAGCTTTTAGACCCCCTTCCCCTGTACTCTTTTAAATATTGGTTAATTCAACTACTGAATACTGTCCTGAACTGGTATCATTACCAAGCCTAGTTGGTATTTTATTTTTTGGACAGGTGAAATCTGTATGCACATAATCACGCCATGTGCAGTGCAATCAAGGTAACTGCACATGCAAATTATGCATAAGAGTAGCTTTCCCAATGTGGGCTTTAATATCCACATACTGTTAACCAGAGAACTAAACTGTGTGAAAGCAGCTTTTCTTATTTAATTTACATATTTATTTTCAGCTGTTGGCAATACATTTGCAATGTGCTTTTTATTGAAAAAAAATTGCTCTCTGGTGAGCGTCTCTGCATAGGGGACACAAAGCACAGCCAATCCTTTTATCTGGCTCTTGTGCCTTAACGATTGGGGATGGAAGGAGGATTCTGTTGCTGCTCCTTCTTTTCGGTTAAGGAACAGAAGCTGGTATTAATTCCACCATACGTTAGAAATGCAAAAACGACTTAGTAAGTCATAGACAAGCATACTGTTTCCTCTTAGCCAGGAGGAGGATTTTATATGAGATTGATGCAAAAAGCAGGTTGGTGAGATGGGAGTTTCCACTTCCATAAGTGATATTGAATCAGTAGGAGAGACTTGTTCCCTGTATTCATTTTGCAAGTGACATTGGTTTTTCTTCTTCTGTCTCTTAAATCTAATCCGTGGGAAGTACGATGGGGTGAAGTTATCATGGTTTAGTAAAAGCCCTCTTTGAAATTTCCCATTTCCCCCCCAATGTCACTCTTTGAAAATTGAACGGATAGATTTGAGATCTGCTTGACACAGAGAAGCAAATAAACATGTTTATTTCATATCTTTAAAAAGCACAGGTGAACATGTGAACTAACTCTACTAAAAGTTGTTGGGACTAAGGTAATAGAACATATTAGAACACAGGGCTCAATCCTATCCAACTTTCCAGCACTGGTGCAGTCGCAATGCAGCCCCAAGGTAAAGGAACACATGTTCCCACACCTTGAGGAGGCCTCAGTTACTGCCCCTCCACCACAAGATGCCGCGCACGCCCCATTGGTACAATTGCACCAGTGCTGGAAAATTGGATAGGATTGGGCCCTCAGTCTCTACTCCTTGGACTGTGCTGGCTTCTTGCTGTATTTCAGTGCTGTAGATCTCTATTTAGAACCCAGTTGCATCTTGCTACCACCTCCCTGCATCCACACCTCTCTTCTTCTTTTTTCAATCAAGGAGTGAAAGGAGTAGAACTTGGTACATCACCAGGAAGGAGTAGCATTTGACACACCATCTCAGGCACTGGCAAGCCTTGGTCTAGTCCTGCCAAGTGGCAACTCACTGTAACGCAATTGTTTACATTCATAAGGGGGAGCTGAATCAACACATCCATTTGTCACTGTGCATGTGATTCCTGATCTGTGTCAGAAATCATCCCTGTAACCCTGCTTGCTAGACTCTGAGATGTAATGCCAGGAATTTAGGAACCTATGTCTTGGGAATGATCCCCAGAGCCTATCAGGAAGTATGTTTGATGGCTTTCACGCTTGAACAAAAAGGGCTTGAAGCATTTTCATGTCAGCAAGTTGAAGGACAAAGAGCTCAGTAGTTGTTAGGCAGGCAGCCTAATCCTAACCAGGCTACCCATCCCATGGTACAGCAGGCTTCACAAGGCCAGAGAGGCAGCCAGAAGTCTCCTTGGAGTAAAGGAACATTGGTTCCCTTTCTCTGTGTCAGGCCCCAGCAGCTGGCGCAGAACTGAGTAGACCTGTGTAGGGCTTGGAAGGAATGGGAGGGGGGATAGAATCCAGCAGCAGACTGTGCTGCCATCCCCTCCTCCCTCCTGGGCCAAAACCTGACCATTACCAGTCCCTTAACAAAGCAGCAGTTTCCAAACCATGGCCTGCTTCACCCCAAGATTACCCATTCCGGCATGGTGGTGGTGGAGACTTTCCATTCTGCACTGCAGCCTCCTACCTTCTCAGCTGATCTTTGCAGAAACTCGTGCCAGGCAGCCGCTCCCACCCAGATATCAGGGTACAGAGCCTACTGGGGCGACAGGCAGCAGAAGCAGCTGCCAGGCGCATGTTTCTGCGAAGATCAGCTGAGAAGATAGCCTCCTGCACCACCGCGCCATGCCCAGATGGGTAATTTTGGGAGGCCGGATCTGGCCTACAGGCCAGATTTTGGAGGCTAGTGACTTAAAGGAATGTTAAAGCAGTAGGGTACATATGCGGCCTTAATGGAATTTGGCTCCAATAACACAAGCCAAGCATATTTCAATTTCTCATACTTCATATTACTAACTATGTATAGTGCTTGTACTGTCTAAGCAAAATTCTCATTGACAGCCATGAGTGATTGTATCTGTGCTGGGAATGCACTCATCTAGAAAGCTCAAGTATTCTCTAGAGATGATGTAGCATGGTGTGGTCCCTGACAGCCATTTGGACATACTTCTGCTGTCTCCCTCAGAGCATATAAACAGAACCCCTAGACTTACTGGAACACAACCACTCCACCTCCAGTCCAATCCACCTGCTCCATCAAGCATTAAACATAGGGCCAAACAAAGATGAGCAGGGAATATTAATTGCATTTTTGTCTCCCCCCTGAAAGACAATTATCTTCAAGTCTGTTTCCAGGCATGACTAACCATATTCTATAGCAGGGGTGCCCAAACCCCAGCCCTGGGGCCACTTGCAGCCCTTGAGGCCTCTCAATGCGGCCCTCAGGGAGCCTCCAGTCTTCAATGAGCCTCTGGCCCTCCAGAGATTTGTTGGAGCCCACACTGGCCCGACGCAACTGCTCTCAGCCTGAGGGCGACTGTTTGACCTTTCACATGAGCTGTGGGATGAGGGCTTCCTCCACTGCTTGCTGTTTCACATTTGTGATGCAGTAGCAGCAGCAAAGGAAAGGCCAGTCTTGCTTTGTGCAAGGTCTTTTACAAGCCTTGAGCTATTTCAAGAACTTCATTCATTCATAGGAGAATGAAGAGGAGAGCTCAAGCAGCATACAAGGTCTGTCCCAGTGAGCGCAACCTGCAGGTCCTCCGAACTGCTCGCAGCAAAGTCCAACAGACTGCCAGGAGATGTGCTAACGACTACTGGCTCCAGCTCTGTTCCGAGATACAGATAGCAGCTGACACGGGCAACAT
Source organism: Tiliqua scincoides (assembly GCF_035046505.1). Lineage (NCBI taxonomy): Eukaryota > Metazoa > Chordata > Lepidosauria > Squamata > Scincidae > Tiliqua > Tiliqua scincoides. The sequence goes on from NC_089821.1 coordinate 19,501,614, forward strand.
CAAGGGGATGTATGATGGTATCAAGCAGGCCCTAGGTCCAACACAGAAGAAAATTGCCCCTCTGAAGTCTGCCACAGGCGAGGTCATCCAGGATCGGGCGCAGCAGATGGAACGCTGGGTGCAGCACTACTCTGAGCTATATTCCAGAGAAAATGTAGTCACCGAAGAAGCACTGAACAACATTGAGTGCCTGCCTGTGCTGGAAGAGCTTGACAGTGAACCAACCCTAGAAGAACTTCACGTGGCCCTGGACTCCCTTGCCTTTGGCAAGGCACCTGGAAAAGACAGCATCCCTGCTGAAGTCCTAAAATGCTGCAAAGAGATCATCGTCACTGAGCTGCATGAAATCCTCTGTCTCTGCTGGAGAGAAGGTGGAGTACCTCAAGACATGAGGGATGCAAACATCATCACGCTGTACAAGAACAAAGGTGACAGGGGTGACTGCAACAACTACCGCGGCATCTCTCTCCTTAGCGTTGTAGGAAAGCTGTTTGCCCGAGTTGTACTAAAGAGGCTCCAGGTACTTGCAGAGAGCGTCTATCCAGAATCGCAGTGTGGATTCCGAGCCAACAGGTCCACCACTGATATGGTATTCTCCCTTAGACAACTGCAGGAGAAATGCAGGGAACAACGACAGCCACTCTTTATAGCCTTCATAGATCTCACAAAGGCTTTCGACCTGGTCAGCAGAGACGGCCTCTTCAAGATTCTCCCCAAGATTGGATGTCCACCCAGGCTCCTCAGCATCATCAGATCCTTCCACAAGGACATGAAGGGCACTGTTGTCTTCGATGGCTCCACATCAGACCCTTTTGACATCCGAAGCGGAGTGAAGCAGGGCTGTGTTCTTGCACCAACCTTGTTTGGGATTTTCTTCGCTGTCCTGCTGAAGCAGGCCTTTGGAACTGCAACAGAAGGCATCTATCTCCGGACCAGATCAGACGGAAAGCTCTTCAACCTCTCCAGACTGAGAGCAAAATCCAAAGTCCAGCTGAAATGTCTGCGTGACTTCCTCTTTGCCGACGATGCAGCTGTCACTACCCACTCTGCCAAAGATCTCCAGCAGCTCATGGATCGTTTTAGCAAGGCCTGCCAAGATTTTGGACTGACAATCAGCCTGAAGAAAACACAGGTCATGGTTCAGGATGTGGACTCACCTCCCTGCATTACAATCTCTGAGCATGAACTGGAGGTTGTCCATGACTTTGTGTACCTTGGCTCAACGATCTCCGACACTCATTCTCTCGATGCCGAGCTAAACAGGCGCATCGGTAAAGCAGCTACCACGTTTTCCAGACTCACAAAGAGAGTCTGGTCCAACAAGAAGCTGACGGAACATACCAAGATCCAGGTCTACAGAGCTTGCGTCCTGAGTACACTTCTGTACTGCAGCGAGTCATGGACTCTTCGCTCACAACAGGAGAGGAAACTGAGCGCTTTCCACATGCGCAGCCTCCGACGCATCCTCGGCATCACCTGGCAGGACAAAGTTCCAAACAACACAGTCCTGGAACGTGCTGGAATCCCTAGCATGTATTCACTGCTGAAACAGAGACGCCTGCGTTGGCTTGGTCATGTCGTGAGAATGGATGATGGCCGGATCCCAAAGGATCTCCTCTATGGAGAACTCGTGCAAGGAAAGCGCCCTACAGGTAGACCACAGCTGCGATACAAGGACATCTGCAAGAGGGATCTGAAGGCCTTCGGGATGGACCTCAACAAGTGGGAAACCCTGGCCTCTGAGCGGCCCGCTTGGAGGCAGGCTGTGCAGCATGGCCTTTCCCAGTTTGAAGAGACACTTTGCCAACAGTCTGAGGCTAAGAGGCAAAGAAGGAAGGCCCATAGCCAGGGAGACAGACCAGGGACAGACTGCACTTGCTCCTGGTGTGGAAGGGATTGTCACTCCCGGATTGGCCTTTTCAGCCACACTAGACGCTGTGCCAGAACCACCTTTCAGAGCGCGATACCATAGTCTTTCGAGACTGAAGGTTGCCAATATATAATATAATATCTTTAATATAGTCATTTATGTAAACTTATGTAAATTTATTCAAATTTGAAATGTAAATTAATTATTTTTTCCCCCGGCCCCCAACACAGTGTCGGAGAGATGATGTGGCCCTCCTGCCAAAAACTTTGGACACCCCTGTTCTATAGGAATGAAGGGGGAAAAAATCTCACATGAAGTTCATGCCCTAAAAATGTGGTCCATTTATGTACAGTGCTTTATTTAAGTCAGGGCTTGTGAGTTTGGCCCCAGCATCTGCTGCAGAACCTACAGACCAATTCAGACAACTGAACAAACCATGGTTTGTTGGGTTGTGAATGCAGTCTTCAAAGTTCCCGAGCCAATGCACTCTTTCTCGTTCTCTTTCCTTACCTCTTCTGCTGATGTGGCTGGGGAAATTGTGATTTGCTAAACTGCAAGTCATCCCAACCCGAGGCTGTAGATTCAAGTCGCCATTTAACCATGATATGAACCGGAGATTCAACTCCAGTTCCACATCTGGGTTTGATTGTGGTTGATGAATGGCAAAGCTGTGATTTGAGAAATCATGATTGTGACATGCAAGCTTTGACTAGCAGCTCAGGAGGTAAGGGGAAGGGGCGTGAGGAGGCTGCCCATGTGCTTTGGAGACTGCTTTTGTGCTCAGACAAACCATTGGAACTGAACCTTAGCCTCTCGTCTCCAAGCGAACACTGGAAGCCAGGTCTAAATTAGGAAGGGAAATGCATAACTATCCTTTCAGGGAGCAAGACAAAACAAATCTGTCATGTCTGAATTAATCTGTGTAATGCCAAACAGATGTGTTATTTCTTTCTGCCCTCATCTATCCCAAGGATGTCTGATATGGATTTGTGATTTTGATGCTACAAAATCAATTCTCTTCCCTTTTCAACACTTTGTCAGGTCCGGTTTTGTTCATTTGCAGTCACTGTTCATTCTTTTCCTCCTGTTTAGCTTGTCATTATATATTCTTATCTGGAAGTACCAAAAAAATATATTGGTGGTTGTTGATGTTGGAGAGATTGCTCCTGCTTTGGGGAAGAAGTGAGTGACACAACCTGATGATATTGGCATTTGAGATGCACCTGTTAACGGTGATGACAGTCAAATGGTTTTTGGCATCTATTTCGTGCTTCATGTTCTTTAGCCATTTGCACTATCTCTGGTCTATGATTAAACAAGCTATTTAATTATGTATGAATTTTACACACACACACACACACACACACACACACACACATGCACGTATGTAAGACTCCTTTAGCCATGTAACGGAAAGTTTCAAGAAACAGAAATACCTGTCATATATTTAACCACTTTAATGGCTTATCCAAATTCAAACTCTGGAAAAGTATAGCTCTGCCCATTTAACTGGAGGAAGAATGAGAGGATCAGGGCTTTGATTGGTCAGTCTAGTGCTTTGAATTTTTGACTTTGATCTGCATAGGAGGCGGGACTCTTGAAAGAGGATTGTTAGGGAAGAACAAATTCTTATCTTTTTTCCTTTCACCCCAATGTTGGTGTACAGGGAGTAGAGGCGGGGACCTAGCCCAAAATGTTCCAGTGCCTAATGTGATGCACCAAATGTGCCCCCCATTACCCAGAAGCATGTCATCCCCCTCTTCCTATCAACTCTCCTCTTCCATCAATTCAGGAGGAACAAAGCAGAGGAGGATGTATAGAGGTGAAGTTTCAAACTCTACCATTCTTCTCCATACTTCCTTTTGGACAGCCCAATCTTAGTCTCCCTGGTGCTATGCAGTACAGTGGTACCGAAATGGCCACTGCTATATCCTGTGGTGGCCAAGGATGTCACTAGACGTCTGCTTGGTGGAAGGGGACATTTGTCCTCATACCCCAAGTAAAGTTAAGCCTCCCCAAGTAAAGTCCAAGCTAAATCACTGGCACTGATTTGAGAAGCCCCATGTTAGGCTTCTGAGCCCAGCATGAGGGATGGGATCTGGCAGAGGAGACCTCCACTGTTCACATCAGCCCCCTGAGCTGGTCACGTGACCTGTTCTATCCTTTTTCCACCCTCCCCCAATAACACCTCCCCCACACTCTCCACCCTCCCACCGGAAAGCATTTTTGGTTGCATCTGGAAGGTTGTTGAGGCCCTCCAGTGCGGGTCGGGACCCACAGTAAGTCAAACCTGCGGGTTCCAGATCTGCGCCCTAAGGAGAGCCAGCTTGTATACTGCTGGTCACACAGGGATTAGTAGAAACAGTTGCCCTCTGGATGATTTTCCCATCAACACAATCTGGCCTGCTCAAGTAAGTGTTTGCATGAGCATTTATGTGGTCAGGACTTGAGGTGAATAGAGACCTCTGAGCAGTAGCACCAAAATCTACTATCTCATGTCATTGTCCCTTTCTGGTGAAACATTTGTATATGTGTAATAAGACTGATCCGTTCTTTGATTTCCTCCAGTCTCATGTTTCTAATTCCTTTCTGTTTGTTTCAGATTCTTGACCTGCTAAGAAGACGGTTGCCTTTGTACAGTGGAAGTTAAAACTTGTGTATGGCGTGGTTAAGGTTGCAACCTGTCACCTCAACTTTTCTCCGCTTTGGGCTAGTTACGTTTGTGCTGTTTTTACATGGCCTACAGGTGGACGCTGGTGCAGGGGCAGATTCATCCAGCATAGGACATAACGCCACCTGCTCAGGTTCTTCTGAGTGCAAGGAAGGTGTTATCTTGCCAATATGGTACCCAGAGAATCCATCTCTAGGGGACAAAATTGCCAGGGTTATTGTTTACTTTGTGGCAATGATCTACATGTTCCTGGGAGTCTCCATCATCGCCGACCGTTTCATGGCATCCATAGAGGTCATTACTTCACAAGAGAAAGAGATCACCATCAAAAAACCCAATGGAGAAACCTCCACAACCTCCATCCGAGTATGGAATGAAACGGTTTCCAATCTTACCCTCATGGCTCTCGGTTCCTCTGCGCCCGAGATTCTTCTGTCACTGATAGAAGTCTGTGGTCATGGATTCTTTGCTGGTGAACTGGGGCCTTCTACCATAGTGGGCAGTGCAGCTTTCAATATGTTCATCATCATAGCCATCTGCATCTATGTCATTCCTGATGGAGAGACTAGGAAAATAAAGCACTTGAGGGTTTTCTTTGTCACTGCTGCATGGAGCATCTTTGCCTATATCTGGTTGTACATGATCCTTGCAGTCTTCTCTCCAGGTGTGGTTCAGGTATGGGAAGGCCTGCTCACTCTGTTCTTCTTCCCTGTTTGTGTCATCTTGGCTTGGATAGCAGACAGAAGGTTGCTCTTCTATAAGTATATGCACAAAAAGTACCGTATGGACAAGCACAGGGGTATTATCATTGAGACGGAAGGGGATCACCCCAAGGGGATTGAAATGGATGGTAAGATGATGAACTCTCACTTTCTGGATGGAAACCTAGTGCCTATGGAGGGGAAAGAAGTGGACGAGTCTCGCAAAGAGATGATCCGGATCCTCAAGGATCTGAAGCAAAAACACCCGGAAAAAGACTTGGACCAGCTGGTGGAGATGGCCAACTACTACGCTTTGTCTCATCAGCAAAAGAGCAGAGCATTTTATCGGATTCAGGCGACCAGGATGATGACTGGAGCGGGCAATATTCTAAAGAAGCATGCAGCTGAGCAAGCCAAGAGGAGCACGAGCTTGCATGAGGTCCGGCCAGAGGAGCCAGAGGAATTCATCTCAAAAATTTATTTTGATCCTTGCTCCTACCAGTGTCTTGAGAACTGTGGGGCTGTCCTATTGACAGTGGTTCGGAAAGGCGGGGACATGTCCAAGGTCATTTATGTGGACTACAAGACAGAGGACGGCTCCGCCAATGCAGGAGCTGACTATGAGTTTACAGAAGGGACGGTGGTTTTGAAGTCAGGGGAGACCCAGAAAGAATTCTGCATAGGTATAATAGATGATGACATCTTTGAGGAAGACGAGCATTTCTTTGTGCGCCTCAGCAACCTACGAGTGGTCGAGGTGAACGAGCCGCCTGAGCTCAACCATTTGCCATATCCCAAGGCCATCCTGGCTTCTCCCTCTGTGGCCACTGTGACTATCTTGGATGATGACCATGCAGGCATCTTCACCTTCGAGTGTGACGTGATACATGTCAGCGAGAGCATTGGGGTGATGGAGGTGAAAGTTCTTAGGACATCTGGGGCCCGAGGTACAGTGATAGTCCCCTTTAGAACAGTCGAAGGGACAGCAAAAGGAGGTGGAGAGGATTTTGAAGATGCTTATGGGGAGCTGGAGTTCAAGAATGATGAAACTGTGTAAGTACCTCACTTTAATTTTGTCAGTGGCCAAGTATTTTTAACCCCAGAATTTTCTTCCATCACAGGTGAACTTGGACAACATATAATGGACTGTCTTCCCTCCTTCTCCCCTAGTCTCCATACTTACCTCCTTTAGGCAAGAACCCTACAGCAGGATCTAGTCTCTTCTGATTTCTTAGAATTGAAAAAAATGGGGTGAAAATCTCTGAAACATTCTGGGCTAAATTCCAAAGCATGCTGGGGCCTCGATGCAGAAGAGTTTTGTTTGTGTTAATTGTCATATTTACATACTATTAACAGATTGAATGAATTATGACTGCAGGACTAAACACTTGGTCATCAAAATCCAAATCGGCCTTATTTGTCTATTTAATCAGATAGCCTTCTCTCCTCTTTCTAGTCATCACATTAATCATCCCTCTTTTCAAGCAATAATAATAGTTCACTATGAGTCTGAGTAAACACGCTGATTGCTTTGAGAGGAAAAATGGTCTAATCAGTTTAAGACAAATGTGGTATGAAAATCAAGTGGCTTCCATGAGTAACCCCAGCAAATGGAACTCACCTATTTCTCCAGGGATTTCCTCTATTTCTGAAGAATACACATTGGTGTTTTTTCCTGTAGATAAAATCAATCACTAGCCAAGTCCCCTAGACAACAACAATGCACATTTTCCTAATTTCAGTTGATTGTGTACCCATTTTTGTTGCCACTGCCACTGATCTCTACTGTCCATTGACAAAGATATTTCAGATAAAATTGAAAGGTGGATGAGGTCTGAGGAGCCTTCAGTGCAATCATCTCTTTCAGCAAAACTTAAGCAAAGCAATCTTTTATTAAGCTTTGTCATCTGTTATAAGCTTATCTTTATAAAATACTAGCTATGGGCCCAATCCTATCCAACTTTCCAGCACCGGTGCTGCTACAATGTAGCCCTAAGGGCCCAATCCTATCCAATTTTCCAGTGCCGGTGCAGCTGTGCCAGTGGGGGTGTGTGCTGCATCCTATGGTAGGAAAGCAGTCACAGAAGACTCCTGAAGTTATGGGAACATTTGTTCACTTATCTCAGGGCTGCATTGCTGCTGCACCAGTGCTAGAAAGTTGGATAGGACTGGGTCCTAAGTCAACTGTCCCAGGGATTTACATGCCCCTCTGCTTCCCTGCCTAAGTTGATCTATTGGCTCTAACCATCCCTTGCAAATGCATCAGCACTTCATTGGCCATTGAAGCAGGATACTGGATTAGATAGGCCTTTGGTCTGAACCAGCAGACTTTTAAAAAATGTTTTGAGTCCTTGCCGTACTCATCTTACTTCATCTCTATTCCGATGTCTGACCATCAGCCCAGCTCTGACCTGTCCCGTCCCCTGCTCTTGACTGCAGCACTCAACTGGATCACTTCCTTTATGACCAATCTCATTCTTTGGCCAAGACTTGACACCCACTGGGTTAGATGTAAAACTATGTTCCAAACTTCACCCAATCATGCTCTCCTAGATATTCTTCACATGAATATTCACATCCAAATTCATGCTTTTTTGGTATGTGTTGTGCTCTGTGTTCCCCTCTAACTTGGGCCCTTGAACATGTTTTCAGCAATTTCCAGTAGCACTACTAGGGATAATTCACTACGAAAAGGCAATTCAGATGCAGTCATGTTCACCCAACCTTGACACTAGTAAGCAAGCACAATGTTTGTTACTGATTTATGGCCCAATCTTAACTAGCATTCTGGCAGCGTAAAGTCCTTTATGGCTGTGACATGTTAGACAGTGTCAGACATGTGTGACAGTGTAGTCTGGCTGCCACCATAAGCTGCAAGTGGTCAGATACCTGCAGCAGTGGACAGAGAGTCAGCACATGAGGGGAGAGGGATTCAGAGGGTGGACAGAATGGGAGCAGGAGGGTGGATATTGGGGCAGAGAGGAGGTCAGATCGAGGCCAGGAAGGAGGTGGTATCAGTGGCAGCTCTACTGCTGATATCCTATCCTCTTTCCTGGCCTTAGGGCGCAATCCTAACCCCTTATGTCAGTGGTTTCCAGCACTGACATAAGGGCAATGCAGCTCTGAGGTAAGGGAACAAACATTCTCTTGCTTTGAGGAGGCCTCCGTGAGTGACACCCGACTGCAGGATGCAGCACATGTCCCATTGGCACCGCTATGCCAGTGCTGGAAAGCACTGACATAAGGGGTTAGGATTGCGCCCTTAATCTGCCTTCCTTGGTCCACTTGAACTGACGTTAGCTATATAGCTGGTGCAGTTCCAAGTAGTCCCGGCAGGGCCGTGAGGGCTTATCCCGGGCAAGGAAACAAATGTTCCCTTAACCCAGGGGTGCCCAAACCCCGGCCCGGGGGCCACTTGCGGCCCTCAAGGCCTCTCTATGTGGCCCTCAGGAAGCCCCTAGCCTCCAATGAGCCTCTGGCCCTCCAGAGATTTGTTGGAGCCCACACTGGCCCGATGCAACTGCTCTCAGCGTGAGGGCAACTGTTTGGCCTCTCGAGTGAGCTGTGGGATGAGGGCTCCCTCCACTGCTTGTTGTTTCACGTCTGTGATGCAGTAGCAGCAGGAAAGGAAAGGGCAGCCTTGCTTTGTGCAAGGCCTTTTATAGGCCTTGAACTACTGCAAGACCTTCATTCATTCATATAAGTTCATCTTTAATATATTCATTTATATAAATTTATTCAAATTTGAAACATAAATTAATTCGGCCCCCGACACGGTGTCAGAGAGATGATGTGGCCCTCCTGCCAAAAACTTTGGACACCCCTGCCTTAACCTGAGGAGACCTTCATGGCCAAACCTTCCCCCCAGCCCATGGGATTCAGTATGCACCCTGTTGGCTGTGCAGGAAGTTTTGTAGGATCGGGCTCCTAGTCAGGCTTGTGCCCCCTTGACAATTTTCCCTTAGCCTTTTAACATGGCTAGAATCTTTGATGTATTGGGGAAAATGGGTGACTTTATGAGCACAGAAAATATTAAAATCTGAATTCAGTCTTTTGTGGCGATATTACATCATAGTGATCTGACCCCCATTATGAGTTGATGGCCAGAGATGATTGCGCAGAATGCTTTCTCATAATTTGTAAGTGGCAAAGATTTAGTATAATTAAAAAAGGAGAATATATAACAAACCATCCAGAATCTTTTTTTTAAAAAAAAAGTACTTTCTGAGAACAAGGGAATAGAAAGACATTTGAGAACCAAATTTTAGTGACATGAGATGCAAATAGATCCTGCTAATGGGTCTTGCTTGTTGCTTCTGTAATTCCAGTATGGTCAAAGTTTCCTCACCCATATGTTGGGAGGTGGGCTGGGAGAAGCAGTTTCTATGATGGTGAGTTGGTGTATAATAGACATCTTTTTGGAAATCCTAATGTCCTGTTAAGGAACCTACAATGAAATTGATGGGTATCTATGAACTACGATGTGGCCTGCAAGCCAGATCGCATATATCTGTTGTTTCCTATTTGAAGCTACCACCCAACTGATGATCTGTAGCTCTGGTCAAATCAGGGCAGAGAGCCTTTGCAGCTACAGCTGAAACAGCTACTTGAAACAACTGCTTGAGCCAGTCCTTTTGAACCATCCTGCCAACCTTGTCATCGGTTTGGGGCCTAAGGCAGTTGTCCCAGCTCGGTCCGATAGTCTTCATTCTGTTGCCACCTGCTCTACCCCGCTGGCTTCCTAGCAGATTAGCATGTAGACATGTGTCCTTCTTAGACTCTTCTGAGCAGACAAAGCTGCCTTACACTGAATCAGTCTATTGGTCCATCTAGTCCACAATTATTTACTCTGACTCCAGAGTCTTGGACAGGGATCTTTCTTATCACCAGCTGCCTGGCAGCTTATTTCTTGTTCATTTTATTGATTACTTTCTGTGCTGTTTTATTATGGCTATTAGGCTGCCGTTATCGGCATTAAAGTTATTTATGCTGCTGCTTATGAAAAAAAAGAATGTTTTGCTGCTATGGGCTTCTGGGTGTGCTGTGTGTGTGTGTGTGTGTGTGTGTGTGTGTGTGTGTGTGTGTGTGTGTGTGTGCGTGCTTTGGATGACATTTTTTGAGATGAATTTTATTATTGTATTTATATTTTTTGATGTTTTATTGATGTGCTAGGAATATTTATTCGAAAGTGTTAGCTGCCTTGCGTGGTTTCTGGAAAGGTAGGGTAAAATCCTCTTAATAAAAAAAATGAATAACAGAGTTAAGGGAAGCGGAAAGATTCCAGGAGCATAGCTAGAGGGGGTGCAAAGCAAAACATTTTGCAGTCGCCTGAACGCACCATGCAAGTGGCCCCTTCCCCTCCCCTTCGGAGCCATTCTGGGCAGGGGGAGCAAAACAGGGGCGCACGCCACTCACTGCAAGGCTCCTCTGTGGAGGGTGAAGGATACTCTGTGAAGGCTCCTTTGCAAAGTCCGTGCTCTGCTCTGTAGCAATAGGACCTTCCTCTTGCTCTTGCCTTCACCCTCCCCTGTGGAGCCATTCCTCACACCGATCCACTTGGTAGCTTTCCTCTCTGCCTCAGTGGTTGCTTCTTTGTTGATATGGGCCAGAGGCTGCCTTCCCTTAACTCTGTTACTTATTTTGAGCCCAACCTTATGCATGTCTACTCAGAAGTGAGACCCATTATAGAACTTGTACATAGAACTGGCCTTAGGAGCTGCATTGCCCAATGCAAAACATTTTTGCTGGCCCCCTTATTCACCAGGATGAGCGACAGCGCCCTGTGCAAAGCACAAAACTCAAAAGTACAAGGCAGTGACATGTTGACAGTACTGCTAACTGCTTCCAGGGGCCTGATTTCCAGCCAGTTGGACCTAGGGGTGGCCAGGAGGGCCACTCAGCAGTAATGCTCTGGTTGCTATGCACTCTGTGATGCCTCAGCATGGAGGATTCCATACTGGAGCATCAGCAACAGAGTGAAGTGCCAGCAGTGGGTGACCCGCTTTCCATGGCTGCATAGGGCCTGATTGGACCAAATTGGTTCAATCAAGCTAAAGCCAGCCCAGCAAGTACAAGCTTTCAATGGTGCACATCTTATTGAAATTCTAAGTCCCACCATTACTGAATACGGCATTCCTAGATCGAGCCAAACATCCATTAAGCCTCACGAACTGCCTTGGATCATAGGGAACTCAGTGTCTGCACTGTTCCAGTGCAGGTTAGGATTGGGCTGCCCATGTATTTATGGCATGAAACTGGTTTGTCCTGAATATTAGTGATGTGTTGTTTTGAGTGATAGGAGAGGTTCAGTGATGCTGGGCTGAAATGCCTGTAGGGGAGGTGACTTTCTAGAGGTTCAGGTCAGGTGATATAGTGGCGTTTCGAGCATGCGTGAAATCAGTCTGTGGAAATGGGACTCCTGAACAGTTGCTTGGAGAGCAGAAGCACTGGGCTGATAGTTACCCTCATCTAGCCTTTTGTAACAGGTGCTGATTGGGGATGCATGCAACCTGTCCGTATGAAGGACAAATGGTATCCTGTTGTGTGTGAGTGAGGGGGTGTAGAGGAATGGCATGTGAAAGGATTTAGGTGACAACTCCAAATGAAAAAAAGTTACTGAGCCCCAAGTCATCTGTTGCTTGAGTGAACGATGTTGCCTCTGAAATAACAGGTGAAGATGGTTTTTAGCATTATGAAGCTCTTGGTAGAAAGATTGTTCACAGGGCATGTGTTTGTATAATCATACCAGAGACAAGAATTTTTGCTTGCCAAACGACTACCGCCTTAGAGTGGATTAAAATGACTTTTTTTTTTTTCTAATTCAGGTCAAAAACCTAATTTACTCTGGGTTTCAGTTTGGCTGCCTTTGCTCCTTGTGTAGTAAATGAGTGCTTTGTTGTGATATGCACAGATGATGTGTAAGCAGTGAAGTCCATTCATAGATGCTCAAAAAACAAAGCCCTCCTTACCCCATTTCTGCCACACTGGTTGGCACACAGCCTGGCCTCTGCGCGGCCCGCTTGGAGGCAGGCTGTGCAGCATGGCTGAGGCAAAGAGGCAAAGAAGGAAGGCCCATAGCCAGGGAGACAGACCAGGGACAGACTGCACTTGCTCCTGGTGTGGAAGGGATTGTCACTCCCGAATTGGCCTTTTCAGCCACACTAGACGCTGTTCCAGAACCACCATTCAGAGCGCGATACCATAGTCTTTCGAGACTGAAGGTTGCCAACAACAAGGTTGGCACACAGACACTGTGTTGAAGTTTTCATATGCGCACCTCTTTAGGCTTGAACCTCAAGCTGAACTTAAATTCAGAGAAGTTTAGAAATGCTTAGTGGTCCCATGATTGGAAGGGGATGAGATTTCCCATCACTGAAAGGGGCTTCTCTCCCTGGTTAAAATAGATTTACAGTCTGGATATTGTTTTTGGACAAGTAATGGTGGAACTTCATCTACCACTTGTCAGGTTCATCTAACTTAAGAGCATCTTCTTGATCAGAAGAATCTGGTCACATGCCATAGTGGCCACTGTAAAATTTTAGATCAGTAGAATGTACCTTGTGTGTGGCTGACGCTGAAAGTCACCTAGAAGTGGCAGCAGCTAATGTTGAATCCTGACCCCCTACCTGGACCTGATCCGCCTGCACAGATCAACATGGATTGTTCTTACTGTAGTTGTGTTTACATATGTTCCACAGCTAAGCACAAGTATTTACTTGTAACTGAAGGGCTGCAAACAAAGTGGATTCCCTTTACCAAAGTGGATTTCCCCTTACCAACAAAGTGTCTAGCCCCTTGCCATAAAAACTGTGCCAACGTTTCATTTTTATTTACAGTGGGGAGGGGGATACCCTGCAAACAATTTCAGTGGCCCAATTTCCCTAAAACAGTAATCTTTGCCCTCTTGGGGCATAAAATGGGGTGAATCAAACACTCTGAAAACAGTTTAGAAAAAAAGTTCTAGTTCTCTACTTTCCACAGAAAAATATTAGAAAAATTGGTGGGGGCATTTTTTGGCCATTTTTTTACCCCCCCCCACCCATTCTTATCACCGTTGTGTTTATGCAACACAGGGACAAGATGAGTTTGTGCTGATTTAAAATAGGTAGAAAGGAGCTGCCCTCAGAAGAAAAGCCTTGAGAAAGTATGTAAATGTACAGAGGCAGTTGAACTTCACACCTGCATACAATATGTAGGTAGATTAAAATAGACATAAAGGACAAAGATAGTTCCTCACATTTCATGCATGGGATATGTGCAATCAAAATGAAAAATGGACCCTAGCAGCACAAGCCAAGTTATAGGGTCAGAGGATGCCCAACATCTTTTCAAATTAGACCAAGAGTAAGACATATTAATGACCTGGTGGGAGCATACTCACGGATCCAGTTTTTCGTCCAATATGTCTGGGAAAGATGCCTGAGATCTGCCTTACATGTCAATCTCATTTCCAAAAGCTCCTGCAAAAGGTTAGTAAAAGGTGTTAATGTAGTCAGAAAACTTGCCAGAACATTGTATGCTAGGATAGTGCAAATATCATCACTCTCATTAAATTACTCACCAACGGGATGTTGCACCCCAGAATGGGAAACTAGCCAGCAAGGTCTATTAGATTGACACTGGATTCTGTGCTGCAATGATGATAATCCCAGTTTACAAGGAGTGGGATCCAAGTTGCAACTGCACATTTGGAAGATGGCTTCTGCTCACAGAAAGTCTGTTGTCTTGTGTGCTCCCTGGGGCATTTGGTGGGCCACTGTGGGATACAGGAAGCTGGACTAGATGGGCCTTTGGCCTGATCCAGCGGGGCTCTTCTTATATTCTTAAAGATGGTTTCACACCTTGTGCTAAGAGTATTGTGCGAGAAAACAGCAACGAAAACCAGTGATGCTCTTCCACAAGTGCAAGAGTGACTACAAAATTATGTTTTTCTTCTTTTCATATCTCCATATCCTTCCCTGACATCTGTTTGGTTCCTCCAGTAAAAGTTCAAACTGTAAATCTCTTGTGGCAGCCAGTAGTGTAGCTAGAGGGGGGTGCAAAGTGCTAAGTTTTGCAGGTGCCTGAACACACTCTGCAAGGGACCCATCCCCCTCCCCTTTGGCGCCATTCCTGGTGGTGAAACCTGGCGTTTGCCTCTGTTTCACTCCCCCACTCGGGGTGGCTTCGGAGGGGAGGGGGAGGGGTTACTTGCACACCACGGTGAGGCTCCCTGCAAAACTTAGTGCTTTGTACCCCCTCTTGCTATGCCACTGCCTCCCTCCATCTGCTATTTAAAGCAGCCACTTCACTTTACCTCATGGGTGGGCCAACGCCAACTCCATAACAACTGCAGAGTAATTTGGTAGCCTGTCACAAATGCCTATATACAGTTAATCCCAGGTATCTGTGGATCTGGCATCCACTGATTTGAATGATTTGTTCCCATGGATACTGGAAAAGCCACTTCCAGTCTGCTTGTCATACTGGAAGTGGCACATGACCCTGTATCTGTGTGTGTGTGGGGGGGTTGGTTGGTTCCTGGAACAGATCTTCCACAGATAGTGAGGTAGTACCTGTACTTTTCATGATACTGACAAAGCAAACATCTTTGGCATGCCCTAGGTCATGTTCTGTTTCCTTACAAGATGCAGGCCTTTTAAATATTAGATTATATCATGCCTGTTTACGAAGGAAAACAAACAAAAACACTTCAAGACTAACTCCTTGTGTGAAAAGTAAAAACAAAACCAGAGAAATAATGATTGGTTTTTAAAATATATCATCACCCAGCTCAAATATCTAGCTTTGATTTTGTCACCAGGTCTACTCTTGGCTACTGTTATGCAGTATCTATGCTTTATCCTTTTAAGATACGTCTTCCCAAAGAAAGGCAACAATATTTGCTTCTGTTCTGTTCACATCCAAAGAGAACAAGTGCTTCTAAATGGACTGAGATTTCACTGGTGGCCTTGATCAGTGATTTCTGCCTGGGGATTAGCAAGGGAAATTGCACCCTATTGGTGCTCTTAGATCTTTTTGTACTTTCTCCCACCACTGATTGTGAATAGCTGGTGATGTGCCTGCAGGACGTGTTGGGTATTTAGAACTGAGTGGTTCCTCTTATTCTTGACAGCATAATATCCAGAGGACAATGATGAGTGATTGCTTATAAACTCCCAGAGACCTTCCCTTAACTTGTGCATGAGGCCACTGGGTAAGTTTATCCGGAAACAGCATTTAGTGTCATTAGTGTGCAGCTGACAGCCAGTGTTGTCTTTTGTTTTTATCTTCTCCCAATCATAGAGTGTTGGCGCCTGGTCAATGTTGGGCAATGGAGAGCTAGGTAGGGAAATAAGAGACATGCCGGCCTCCTGATCTGGGTAACAACCGGGAATCTGTGGTGGCTGAGGGCTATGTGTGTTCACGAAGAAAGAAGTTGGGCTTTATGGTGGGCTTTAAAGTTGCACAGTCTTGGCTGTAATGTATCTCCCAGATTTTTAGCAACAAACTGTCCTAAGGCAATCTTTATCTCTCTATAAAAAACAAAAACCCTCAGCCCTATTGAGAAATGGCATAAATCTCTTGATGTCGCAATTGTGATTTTCTTTTCCTTTATGCACAAATACTGAACTGGGAAATCCTGCTCTATTAATCGCCATCTCACCTACCTTATGACCTAAATATGAGGATTAGGCTTAATTTGCAAGGAAATGTGTGTGAATGGAGTACAAAGGATGCAGCATTCTAGTTTGCAGCCTGCAATTTTCTAGGGGCTAGTTCAGATGCACAGAATCTGGTGGTAAGGAAATTTGAAATCATATGTAATCATACATAAGCTTATTATCATGTATTCCTAGCTCTACAGAATGCTGCCCCCTGCCCATGGATGGGGCTTTCTTTATCCAGTCCCACCCTGCTCGACGCATGAGATCAGGCTGGGCACCTAACTGGTGCCTGAGTGAATTGAGTGTGGGCCAGAAATATACAGCTCACATGCAGGCTCCATTCCTTGGCATTCTGAGCCTAGAGGAACTCATGACCGAGCCCACTCTACTCATCACGATAGCCTGGGATGAGCTGGTTGTCTTTTGGGGCCAGGTAGGAATTTTTTTTGCTTGACACCTGATAGGCTGTTGGTGTAGAGTTTTTTTTTGCCTACCCCAGATTGTGCTTAAGCAGATTCTCAGAGGCGTGATTGTATAGTATGAAGTCAGAAAGAAAACATGAATCCTTTAAGCCACAATCCAGCTTTGTATTCTAGTTAGAATTAATTCCAGTTAAAATGTAGTTCATCTGTATTCTTAAAAGCAGGGAAATAAAGATCCCCAGGCACATAAAATAAGCATTCTATGTGTATCTGACACTTTTCTCAAAGATTTCAGAGTGCCAGCCGCGCAAATCCTTTTTGGTAGGTGGAATGAAGCACCATGAGTTTTGCAAGGCCACCCAATGAGTTTTGTAGCTGAGGATGAAAACAGACATCATGGAAAATGTGGGGATGCTACCTCTCTCTCTCTCTCTCTCTCTCTCTGTCCATATATGTGTGTAATATTTCCAAACCGAGTTCCTGAAGCTGTTGCAGTCTTATGTTTTATCATTCTATCATGCAACATCCAGTGGAACTTACTGCTTGACATCCGCATGCCAATTGGTGGGCCGCTGTGAGATACAGGAAGCTGGACTAGATGGGCCTATGGCCTGATCCAGTGGGGCTGTTCTTATGTTCTTATGTTCTAAGTGTTTTTCTACCTTCTCTGTATCACTGGCTGCTGCTAGAATGCTGGTACATAAAAAGCTACTTTCTACTCAGACTCTACCAAGTCTACTTGTCCATCCTATCTGAGTAGCCTAGGCTGAGTGACAGCAGCTCTCCAGAGTTTCAGATTGGGGGGGGGGGTTGTCTTTCTCAGTTGTGCTTCACAGCTTAGTGATCTCACACCAAACATTCACTAAGATGTGTTATGACTGAGAGAGGGGCTGCATCTCATTTTTCTACAACTGGGTGGAAAAAACACACATCAAACATCCCAGACCTGACCTGCATGCAGCTTTCAGAGTATAAAATTGCACATCAGTCCTGAGTAAACTTTACAGGACACCCTCATCCATTATGTCATAGCAGTTAGCAAAGATAGTGGTGCATTTGCTCTTTACTGCTAATATAACTGAATGGAGCAGAGAGAAGAGTTACAGTTAGTTTCTGGTGAGCCAGGAAAGTCTCTGTGCTGTGATCAAAGTTCAAAGTGGAGGAAATGGATTTAGTACCATGGACAGCAATGAAAATTTTTCAGAGGTGACTTTGTCGTTACAACTACAGGGATTGATGTGTTTCAGATCGTTACTATATTCATAGAATAATTTTTTTCCCCTGTACTGTTCTTAAGTGATCTGAGAGATGGGACAGTGCCAGGAGGTGAAATGTCCCTAAGACTTTGAGACTGGCAGAAACTGTTCCAGCTTATTAAAGTGCTATCTGTCTTTCAACTGGGACTCTTCTTCCTACAAGCAAGCAAATGATGAATAGGGACATAGTTCCATTTTTCAGGCCATTGAAATAGAGGAAACAGAGAAAGGCAATACAAATGAGAGTGTAATGCTCACCACGCGGAAGAATCACACAAAGAATTATGAGGGATGCCGGGGCATGTCTTCTTGGTTTAATTTCCCAAAGTGTTCTACGCACTTTCATTCTTGAATCATACCTTAAATAAATAAACAGAAATGTTGGACAATCCTAATGTAGATAGCAGATTTGGGTGCAGGACTGTATACATTGTTTAAAATGGGTCCCAATGATTTCTATGGAACTGGCTTTTCCATATCTCCTCAGTACAGATCAAAGTTGTGTTTGCTGAAACTGTACCAGATATGAAATGAACAACAAAACGTCCCATATGTTCAAGGTTCATATCAGTAATAAATGGTGCATATATTTAATGGTGCATATAGCTTTCTTTTGCACATTAACAATAGTGTGAAGCTAATGTTACAGATAGGGCTGAAAATGAGATAAATCACACAATCTGAAGAGTTGCCAACTACTGAATTTTTGTGTAGTATATGGAGGATGTATGTAACCTCCTTCAGTTTATGGAGGATGGTATATTTTATTTCATTAACTCTGATAGGTGAGTCAAATTTAGTTTTTCTACATTGACTTCAATATTTGGGGTGTGTATGCACTGTGGTTGGCACTGTGCTTAACTCACTTGCACCATCTTCCAGGTATCAACAAACGTGCTGTAAAGCATGTTCATGCCACCTTGGGAATTGGGGAGGCTGGAACCAGGACTCACACCGGCCTCCCCACACTGGATCCAATGACAAACCCAGTGAGTTCACACCAGTTGAGGGCTGTCAGAGCGGCAGGTTGGGGAGGGCAGGGGGAGGGCAGAACTGGGGTGTTTTGAGGCAGGGGGAAGGTGGGCGGGGGAGTGTTGATGGGCGGACCAGGCCTGGGAGGGCAGTGACACCGGCCTCTGCACTTAGGCCAGATCCTAACCCCCATCCCAAGCAGCCTGGCATTACACCAGTCTTCTCGAATCTGCACCGGTGATTTAGCTGGCACAGATCCTAGTAGCCCCATTAAGTTGGCTGGGGCATTACTCAGGGTAAGGGGACAAAAGTCTCCTGAATTGTGCCCGTATCACCTCCATCCCTGCACTGGATACAGCGCAGGCTAGCCACCTGACCTGTTCCAGCGCAGGTTAGGATTGGGCTGCCCATAACACAAGCAGTGCAATTGTGTTACAGTAAAAAAAAAAAGAAAAAAAGATGCAGACACTATTTGTCACCCAGGTGAGCTTTGTTTCAGTTCAGAAGTTAATCTGTTGATGTTCTCAGGTTGCACTCCTCTCTGCGATTCATGTACAAGAAGCTGGGCTCAGAGTAGCTCTATTGGGAGCTACTGTATTCTTCCACTATGCCACTTTGACACCTGGTTGCCAGTGTTCTCTCTTCATGCTACGTTGCTGCTGAAGCATTACTTGTTGGGGAAGCCCTACACCTTACACAGAAGCACTGAGCAATGTGCTCTTCCCCCTGCCTCCACATATAGCCTCTTGTGGAAGAAGTAATGCCCGATGGGGTCTGTGTGTGTCTGGAATGAATGGACGTGGGAGAGGAACAGGTTGCTGAATGCTCAAGGTAAAATGTAGGAGGAGGAAGACCTATATCAACAGTGAGCACAGTTGTGCATGTGTGGAGAGCCAGGTGACCAACTGCCAAGGTGGGGTGGCCAAGGAGGGGAGCTGTGTTGACCTCAATCACTACCCTGAAGTACTGGTGTCCCCCCATATCTCTGTATCTGTTATCTGTGGATCCATTTATCTGCACTTCTCCACCCTGCCCTCCCTGCACTCTTCAACTTTGTTTTGCTTCTTACCCATAGCACCAAGCAAGACTGTCTCTGCCTTTTACAGAACACCATACACATGCAAGCTGATAGGACAGCATGCAGGCAACATGCTGGCCGCTAGAGGGACACAGACAGAACATTGACAAGAATCAAGAAGCTTCCTGCTTTCTGTTAATGTTCACTTTGCCTCTTCTAGCATTCAGGCTGCCTGCCTGCTTGTAGTTCATAAGCTTACATACTTATAGCATTCTGCAAAAAGGAGGGACATTCTTGCTCGGCACCACAGATAAGAAGAAAACAAAATTAAAGGGTGCTGGAGTGAGCAGAGATAGGGTTACCTCATATCTGCAGTTTCTGTATCCCTGGGGTGGGGGCCAGGACTATATCCCCTGCTATATATGACTTACACAAGATTGAACCCTAAGTAAATTTGAAGAGCTGATGTACAAAAATGTACTACTTGAAATATATAGATACAGAGGAAATATTAAATCGAGCCCCCCAAATAGCCCAGAGGTAATAGATTTCTGCACTTTAAGAATTGCAATTCAGACCAGTAATGGTTCTAGAAATATTTACACTCACACACAATTACTGGGAGGGAGGACTAGAAGCACATCACTTATTTGATAGGGTAAAGCAGTTCAGTACCACCCCTCTATTTGAGGAAGTACAGGAGAACGTTATATCCAATTAAAGACACAGAGAGAATACTGGCTGGCAGGTATATAATTAACTGTGCTTGAATTATAGTTTAGGCAAGGAATTGCATTTAAACTTATCATCTAATATTTGGAGACTCGATAAGCAATCTTTGTTTCTGGAAAGAAATAGCACCTCCAGTAGCACCCTGCTTTCTGACACCGTTACTGAGAACGGGGGAGTTGGGAGGAGAGACGAGTGCAATCTCCTAAACAGGCTGATTCATATTCAGATTGAAGCAGAGGTGGAAGGCTGGCTGGGGGCAGGGGAAGAATCTAAGAGTCTCCTTAAAAATCACAAAGTTTATAATGAGCTCCTTTAGGAGGCAAGGTCAGATGCCCTGGAGGGCATTTTGAATTTAATTATGGGGTATCTCTGTCTTGTCCTGGGTTGGAGAGTGGCTCCATTTCCTTTCATCACTGTCCAGAATGATTGTGAGACACCCTATCATTCAATTAGAAGTCGTCTCTAGGGAGCATATAATCTGTGAAACCTAATGACAAGTTCTTCATATCGCATGGTGAGCAAGTCTGTATTGCTGCCCAGAACCTTTCACCGGGAAAGAGCTAATCTGTTTAGTGCAGACTGAATTCGGTGGTATACAGCACTTAACTGAAGTGCTTCGGAAAGGAATCCTTGCCAGCAGAGTAAACCTGTTAAGCACATATGCCTACCATTCATTGGGGCCTCTGCCTCCAGATCTCAGCCAATAGATCTTTCAGCAGAGGACTTTTTGCACTTTTTCAAGGCTTCTTGCACTAGTTCAAGAAGCCACCTTCACCACCTTGTGCCTTCGTGTAAAGCAAAGGTCTCCAAAGCCTGGTCCGGGGGCCAGATGTGGCCCAAGGCCACATCTGTCCAGTCCGATTGAAGCGTCTGATCCCCTGTGGACCTCTGGGCTGCTTGACTGAATGCAACCGTGGGGTGCTCTGAGTGCCGGGGAGGCCATGCACAGCCTCTCCGGCCCTCCAAATGCCTAAAAACATCACTTCTTGGTTTTTCCAAAAAACTGGAACTGACATTTTTGGGGCCCTCTGAAGGCCTTAGAAGGCTTTCTGAGCATCAGGGAGACTTCCCCAGCCCTTGCAACATGCTCCAGGTGTTCCCTGTGTTGTGCTGGTTCTGAAGTATTTACTCCTGTACATTTAAGTAAGCTGCTTGTGGGGTGGGGGAATGGAAGTCCATTTGCATGTGTGCATTATTTCTGTGGTATGTGTTGGTGCTTGGAGAAATCCTGGAACTTTGACCCCATTCATTCATTCATTCATTCATCCAAGTTCCATCTGTAATGTATTTATTTAAATTTTATATTTAAAATTGTATTATTTTGTCCAGCCCTTGACACCCTCTGGCTGAAAAGTTTGGAGACCCTGCTGTAAAGGCAAGGATTGCAAGAATTAAAAACTGGCACTTTCTTAAACCTTTTTGGAAAATGGGTGGCCCTCAGTTTCATTGGTGAAATGGTGGTGTTAGGCTTTCCCATAGATAAAGTTTGACTTCCTCCATATCCTGAAAGTGTAATAATAAACTCTCAAATGAATAGCAATGGATGTAATGATACATTATTTAAGTATTTTTTTTTTGTATTATGCTTCAGATAACGCCACCAACATCAAAATTCAGAGTAAACCAATAAATGGAATAACACACTTAAGGCTGCACTCCTAACCACACTTTCCTGAGAGTAAGTCCCATTGAACAAAATAGGACTTACTTCAGAGTGGACCTGATTAGGATTGTGCCCTAAAATTGTTGTTGGCAACCTTCAGTCTCGAAAGACTATGGTATCGCGCTCTGAAAGGTGGTTCTGGAACAGCGTCTAGTGTGGCTGAAAAGGCCAATTCGGGAGTGACAATCCCTTCCACACCGGGAGCAAGTGCAGTCTGTCCCTAGTCTGTCTCCCTGGCTATGGGCCTTCCTTCTTTGCCTCTTAGCCTCAGACTGTTGGCCAAGTGTCTCTTCAAACTGGGAAAGGCCATGCTGCACAGCCTGCCTCCAAGCGGGCCGCTCAGAGGCCAGGGTTTCCCACCTGTTGAGGTCCACTCCTAAGGCCTTCAGATCCCTCTTGCAGATGTCCTTGTATCGCAGCTGTGGTCCACCTGCCTTGAAATACAACACCAGAATTAACCCAATCCTGTTGAACCTCAATGAAAAGCCAGATCAAATGTAACTGTCTTATAGCACACCTGGAGATCTTTCAGATTTGGATTTTGGTGGGTGACCAGATGAAGAAAAATCCACTGTTGTGGAGCAGCAACTGTGAAAATCTTTCTGTACAACCTTGCTGTATAGCCAGTGTAAGTTAGATGTTCTCAGCTAATTTCAAATATACAAACAGAACATCAGGGAAAAGATGTGAAGTACATAGGGCTCAAACTCTTAGCTTCTTCACAGATCAAAATTAAAACAAAACAAAGTTCTATATCTTCTCCCTGTACCACCCACCCCACCCTGTTCTACTCCCCGCATGGCCTTTTCTGCTCCAGTGGGCATCCCCAGTCCATTGGAGTATGGATTGTTCATTGGAGTGTGTATCTGTCTGTATCAAACAAATGAGTTATATCAGTTATATTTTGCCAGTAGTCAGTAAATGGTCCCCACTTCTGAGCAAAATTATTATGTTTTAGTATTCATTCTCTTGTTTTAATGAAATGGGGTATTGCCTTAGACATAACTGCAAAGTTAAGTATTTTAAGGCACAGTCCTAACCCACTTTCCATCACTGACATAAGGGCAATGCAGCTCTGAGTAAGGGAACAAACATTCCCTTATTTTGAGGAGGCCTCCGTGAGTGACACCCAACTGCAGGATGCAGCACATGTCCCATTGGTACCGCTATGCCAGTACTGGGAAGTTGGTGAGGATTTGGACCTTAGGTACTCATTCTGAAAGAGATGGGATTGTTCTTTTTTCCAAACCTTTGTACAGCACAATATAGCTGCCATGATAATATAGGGCAGAGGTCTCCAAACCAGAGACTGCTATGCAATGAAAACTCCCTCTCTGTCCTGAGCAGTGCTTACCATTTCACTACTCTGCTGCTTCGTTTGCCGCCCATCTGGGCATAAGGACATTCTGGGCAGTCACATCTATGGCCCGGACATTCTGGTGCAAAGCCTGCTGGAACGTGGGCCATAGGTGCGGCTGCCCAGTGTGTCCCTGTGCCAAATGGATGACGAACGAAGTGGCAGAGCAGTGGGACAGTAAGCGCTGCTCATGGAGGGGAGGGATTTTGGCAAACACTGGGCCAGGGTTTGGCAAGCCCTGATATAGGGCATTAATTTAATAAGCTCCTTTAGTAGATTCTTATAACATTTCAGTAGTAAAATACTGAATCAAGATCTAACTTGACATAATACGTTCTTTTGCATGCCTTGCCTGGATCCAATTCTTCTTCTTCTTGACACTGTTAAAGACACACATGGTTACCACACATGAAAGAAGCTTTCTACCTAATATGTAGAAAAAATAAATAAATACTGTAAGGGCGCAGTCCTAACCCCTTATGCCAGTGCAATGCAGCCCTGAGGTAAGGGAACAATCATTGCCTTACTTTGAGAAGGCCTCCGTGAGTGACATCCAACTGCAGGATGCAGCACACATCCCATTGGCATTGCTATGCCAGTGCTGGAAAGCACTGACATAAGGGGTTAGGATTGTACTCTAAGCTTCTTAGACACCTCCTGATGGGAAGAGGAAAAGAAGGATATAAATATTTTAAATAAATACAGTACTCCAGTTTGCCATTTCCAACCATTATCATGTAGGCCATAAACCTTATCAAGTTTTACTGGTGTAGCATACCAGCTTTATTTATTTATTTTTAAAAAAGGGTTATTTCTTTATTTTTTGTATGTTCGCACACACTGAGAAAACCAGAACTTTTCAACCTTAGTACAGATTTACCTACAAGGAGACACGTTGAGGATTCCTGTGACTCCAAATGGAAACATAAGGATATCCGTCATTTAATGAAACTATCTAATGAGATTTCAAATTTGATAAAAGAAAATTTAGAATCATGATTGCATGAGGCAGCAAGCTTTCCATATATTGCCAACTTTGGCACTCTGTAGGATGAGCTGGATAAGCAGGGATTAAGATGGAAATCTTGCTGAAATAATAATTTTTATCATTGGGTTTATTAGTATTTGTTCTGCAAAAGGCATTGAGTCAGATCCAAATACATACTGATCGGTTTTTATGGAATGACAAACCTCCCCAAGAGTGAAGAGGAGCATATTAAAGCTCAGCTTGCCTCAGGGGAGGGGGATGGCAGTGCCAAACATAGCTATTTGATGCAGCTATCTTAATGGTAGCGTGTTATTGGCTGGAGTCAAGCAAGTATAGCTTGTGTTGTAACTTGAAGCAGAAAGTTTTTAAACGATTCATTGCAGGCCAGGATAGGTTAAGAGCAGATCAAAATTAAATTTCCTGAGGTGTTACTAGACTTTGGGATAAGCAGTGGTGTAGCTAGAGGGGGTGCAAAGCAGTAAGTTTTTCAGGGAACCTCACCTCAGCATGCAAGCAGCCCCTCCCCTTTCGAGCCATTCTGGGAAGTGGGAGCAAAACGAAGGCTTACTGCTTTGCACCCCCTCTAGCTATGCCACTGGGGAAAAGTATATGGATGAGTTAGACCAGGGGTGTCAAGCTCGTTTCATACTGAGGGCCGAAGAGCGTTCATGATACCTACTGAAGGCTGGAAGTGATGCCATTGGGGAGAAAGTGATCTCATTCAACAGGTCACAACCAAAAACAAGCACTTTTTGTCACTTAGGAACTCATTAACTGCAAACGACAGAAGAGAAAATATGCAAATCTTGATCATAATTCAAGATATAGGAGAGCCCAATTTTCATGTGAGTTGCCCTTTCAGCAGTAACACCTCAGCACTGCTCAGCAGCTAAGAGCCTGAGGGCCGGACAAAAAGTTTCCATGGGCCACATCAGGCCCCAGGGCCTTATGTTTGATACCCCTGAGTGAGATTGTTCTTCCTTGTCAATATTCTTCACTGGGATTTTAATGTGCCAAAGTGAAAATCTGTTTCAGTATGTGGGAGGAATATGCCTTTATTAATGTTTGAAGAAGAAAATGGAATTATTACCCTCAATGAAGGAACAGAAGTCATATATACTGAGGGGACTGTGGTTCTCCCACTATTTACAGACCAGGAATATAATAGTTTGACTCCAGAGGGATTCTGAAAGTGGATAGAAACTATACTGAACCTCTGACAGTAAATTTGAAACTCATAAAATGATGCTTTCCAAAGCTATATTATATTAATAGAAGTTCAACCTATGAACCACAGGTATAATAGGAAATGGAATTGTGTGAGTTCAGATCTTAGTGGCTGCGTATGTGTCAAACCAAGCCTCGATTCTCTATAAATGCATCAGTGTGTGACATCTGTAAAAAAATATAGTACCAGTGGTATTACAGTCCAGTCCTGAACTGTCCAGCTCGCGGGGCTTCCAGAGTGCCAAAAATGGCTGCTGCGGTATCCTATGTGCACTGGGCAACCACCACCAACTCCTTGGAGGGAGTTTTGTCCCCTTCCTCTAGGTAAGGGAAGTAGCCCTGCAGTGGGGCTAGTCAACTCTGTGGTGGCTCTTAAACTGGTGCAGAATCAAGGAGTCCTGTGTTGGGCTGCAAGGACAGACATGGGGCTCCAGATCTGGTGGAGCTGAGCTTTGCCGGTCCTGCCTACTCCAGCCCTGCTTCCTCCCCTACCATGTCTTCCCCCCACCCTCTACCTGCCCCAGAACACCTCCCCCCTCATCTTACCCCTCTGCTACCAGGCGCTTCACAAGGAGCCCCTGGTGGCGAATCACCAGCCTCCCATCAGCTCTGTCCCCGTGCGGGCTCAAGCTGGGCCAACTCTGGTGCTCGGCTGGCGCGAACGCACGCAAACGTGCTTTATGGCACATTTGAGACAATACATGCCGGCGGTAAGCCAGTCCATGAAGCACAGGATGGGGCCCTTGGACTCCTGCAAAAATGTGAAAGATGTTTGGAAATGCCTCAGAGGAATGCCAGAGGTACAAAAAAGATCAAGCAGGCTATATTCACGTTTAGTGGAACTGCAGAATGATATTAGCAATAATAAAGTATTAGCAATAGTAGGATTATTTTCTGTAAGGTATTGATATTTTATATTAGTTTGCATTGGGATTGAGAAACAGATAAATTTTACTAAGCTTGCAGAATAGAAATAAAGGATAAAGGTAGAGTGTGTTGCAGTGTCTCATTTGTGTAATATATTGCTATGTTTACCATCATTTAATATAATTTACATTTACATGTTCAGTACAAAAATTCATAACACTGTCGTGGAAAAATACAATCGCAGCACCTTGTTCTGTTCTTTCCCTAAAGAAATCAGCCTGGTTGCTGGACCACTAACGTCATGTGCTCCCAAAGACCTGATGCTTCTTTTTGTACTAGCAGAAATCATCAGCTGCTCAGCGTGTCAAGGTCGATAGGGCTTTCTCATTGCTTTCTTGCTCCTTCCCTTGGCGTGATGCAGAGCCCCATCAGCCTCTCCTCTGACTCACGCCACACGCCTTGCTCAGCTTTGACATTACACAGACTATTTCGGCTTCAGAGGTTACACCGCAAGAATGAGAAGAGGTGATGGGCTTCACCTCTCCTTCCACCACCACTTGAGACTTCATTCCAGTCTCTCCTCAGGTGCAATCTGGGAACTAGGAAATGAGAGAATGTGCTGTAAAACGTATCATACTGAAAATTCGTATTCGCACCTGCTGTTTCTGTCTCTTCTTTCCTCTCTTCAAAGTAAGATTGAATCTGGAATTTTGTGTTAGGAAGCAAATAGATGATAAATGGTCATTTCCAATTCAGTGTCATTATTTTAACTGTTCCTTGTGCAATAAAAGAGGGGGGAAGACTATTTCCTGATACAACTATATTTGTATATTTACAACAGCCCTATCTCTGCAGGATTGGGCTGTACTGACCATTTTGGGAGCACTGCTGTGTGAGAAAGCAGTGCATCTCTGGACCTGTCCACAAAATCCGGAGCAGGTTGGGATGCAGAGGGGGCAGGAAGAGAGCGAAACAGAGTGGGGAGGGAGGGGAATGAGGTGGGGAGGCTGCAGGAGGTGGTGGATCTAGCGTCAGTGGTGCATGCCAGATCCCAGATCCTTTTTGAGCAGCTTCCCTCCTTTCTCTCCTCAGACTTGCACCAGCTAAAGAGCGGGCGCATGTCCAAAGAGAACCATTGCAGGGCAGGTTTATGGAAGGGTAAGGGCAGTGGTTCTCAAACGTTTTTGACTGGCAGCTCCCTTGACCTACTGTGTCATTGGCCACGGCTCCCCATTAGAGCTAAAATTCTATAAATTGAATAGGGCAGCAGGTTTTTCACAAGGATTGTGCAGCTTCTGGGGCCTTTTTCCATTGCTCTCGGGAGAGCAGCAGCTCACAGTTTGGGAACCACTGGGGAAGGGGATTAACCCTCTTCACTTTCCAGAGCCTTCCAATCTACTTCCCCCCCCCCCCCACTGAATACAGTGCACCCATCATCTTTGGCAGGGCTGCATCAGCAGATGGGGGGAGAGGATAGGATTGGGCTCTTAGTAAAGTATGTAACAACATAATCCACCGCATGCCTGCTCAGAAGCAAGTCCCATTGTACTCAGTGAAGCTTACTCCCAGGAAAGTGTGTGCAGGATTGTGGCTTAGTAACTCTAAAGAAGGCAGGTTCCTCTGGCATTCAGGTTGGTACTAGAATCAAGAGCAGTAAGCTGCTTCTCACCACTATACAGCCTGCAATTCAGAATCTTTCTACCCTGCCTGCCATCCCAAGTAGGACCTAACGTTACCTAATCTGAAGACACATTATATATATTTTTTCAATGCTTTGCATCTCAAGTATCATTTCTTTCTTTTGAACCCATTTTTGCCCGGCCCACAGGTGTACACATTTGGTCCCTGTTGCAAATATGCAACGTTGAGCAGAAATGGCTTAATTGCAGGGCATAATCACAAAAGCACTCTTGTGCCAATGTCATTGTCCGCCCCCCTCCCAGTGCAGGGCAGACACTGATGCTGTGTTTTCATCAATTGTTTGTGCTGCTCGTTCTTGCTTCAGGGAGCAGTTTCCGCCTCCTTCTCACATGCTTCCCACACGCTCACTTCACCTCTCTCTGCACTTGCTATTAATTAGGCCCCTTATCCATCAAGCGCTAATCATCAGGGGTTTAAATAGGAAGGGGGGAGGGGAGGAAAAGACAAGAAAACCCAGCAGAAAAGGACTACCACACAAACCAGGAAATCTACCCACTGCAAATAGAACGTGTGTGCAGATATTTAATCTTCTGTTCAGTGATTCAGGGATAAAGACGATGGGAAGTGACAGTTTCCTGTGCTGAGCAAAAATGTAGGGTTGTGGGTTCCCACCCAGCCTTGAAGTCTTTCTCTCATCAGCAATATCTTCACAGATTTGCCATATATATCTCAAAATTGCTGATACGTCATGAGGGGTAGGCACTAAAAATGCCCATCTGCATGTCTTGCTCCTTCATTTTATGTTATTTTTAAATTTAAAATTTTTAAATTGGGTAAGAGGCACTTTTTGAAGTGGGTGCTCCTCTTTTTTTAGCAGGGGGAGAGTAACTGGCCCACCTCACCCCAGCACTGTCTGTTCTAGTGGCTGTCTGCTGGTATTCATTTGCATCTTTTTAGATTGTGAGCCCTTTTGGGACAGGGAGCCATTTAGTTATTTGATTTTCCTCTGTAAACCGCTTTGTGAACTTTTAGTTGAAAAGCGGTATATAAATACTGTTAATAATAATAACAACAACAACAACAACAACAACAACAACAACAACAACAACAATGTTAATAATGTTAATAATTTTTTATGTTTAAAAAAAATGAAGAAACCAACAGCAAGCAATGAAATGGTCTTTACTCTCATATCTCTTCTTCTTCCAGTTGCAGGATAGATGGTCTCAGTCAGATTTCTAGCTAAGGGAAGAGGAGCCAAGTGGCTGCACGGCTCTGCCTTTCTGCATTCAAGGGACTAACATAAGTATTAGTAACAAGAAAATAGCAAAAATATTTAAGTGGGTATAGCTAAGAACCAATCTGCACATTGTGCTGGGAGATCCAGAATCGGCTCCCTGAGTTTTGCATCTTATGTATAAATCTTATGTATTTATTACTAAATGAGGATGCAGAGGGGTTGCTAATTTGATCAGGGGTGTAGCTTGTGGGTTGTGGGTGTTTAACTCTTTGGCCCTATACCATTGTTCTAATAAGTAGCATAGCTGGGGAGGGGACAACAAAATAGTAAGTACTGCAGGCACTACAATGTGCTGTGCAAGCAACCCCTCCCACTTGCAGTCGGAGCCATTCTGGGGCAGTGACGGCAACACGTAGGAGATGCCATTTATTTCGGCAAGTGCCTTCATGTTGCCGTCACTGCCCAGAATGATTCTGATGGGTAGTGGGAAGGGTCACTTACATGGTGCATTGCGGCGACTGCATTACTTACCAGTTTGCTCCTTCCAGCTATGTTACGGGTCCCAGTCTAAATTGTGCCTCTCAGCTCCTGTTTGTTCTGTGAGGTAGTGGGAATACTAGCGAAGATCTCATGCCTGTTTACGTATATACTTACCTGTATACTCTCTTACCTGTATAATTGAGGGCCTAATTGTAAGGAGGCAAAAACAGCCTGCAATATAGGGCTTAATTGTAAGGAGGCAAAAAGTCCCCATACAATGGAATTATAAGAGCTTAGCTCCCACTCTCTAGTGCAGTGACTTTCAACCTTTTTCATCTCATGGCAAACTAACAAGGCGCTCCAATTGTCCAGGCACGCCATCAGTTTTTGGACCATTGACAAGGCACACCGCACTGACAACAGGGGCTTGCCTCCCACAGTGGCCCTACTAACAAATGATCTTCCTCCAAACTCCTGCGGCACACCTGCAGAATATCCATGGCACACCAGTGTGCCATGGCACAGTGGTTGAAAGCCACTAGAGTGGCCGCTCTAGTGTTTCTCAAGTGTACCCCTTTCTCCCATATCAGTGAATGGCTGCTGTTTACCCATGGGAGAAAGCAAAGCATTGTGTGGGGGCAGCACTGACAGTGGGAGGCAACTTGACAGTGAATGGCTCAGCCTGCACTGACAGAAACTCAATAGGGAGCAATATATGGGTGCTCCTGCCGCCCACTCCCCATTTATTATAATGATAAGCATTTATCTTGTCTTAGATAAACGGCAAGCTCATTAGGAGTTCTGTGTGACTAAGCTTATTGAAACTATAAACAGTCGTGGCCTGTTCTAAGTGATAGAAATGGAATGAGCTTTGAAAATTGGTTTTGTGATGAAATATGCGAGGCTCTTGGTTTCAAAATGAGAAGAGTTCAGCAGCGATCTGGCTTGTGTGTTGACAACAACTGTGATTGGGGAGCCTTGGAAATGTCAGCTTGTTTCACCAGTTCTGCACAGCTAGCCTTTTTTTACACCGGGTATGTGTGAGAGTGTGTGTGTGTACCATCTCAGGGCCAGTCCCAATTATGCCCCAATTAATGCCGGCTTTTGGAACCGGCACTCTCCTCCTGGAAGCACAACACTCTGGAAATTGCCAAAGAGCTACCTCAGACCAACTCTGACTACCCAATGCGCATTGGGGCTCATTCGCTCGGAGGAAATGATGCAGATCTAAATTTCAGCTATTGCTTCAAGGCTGCTGCAGGGATGTGGTTTCTTACCAGAGTTCTGCCGTTTAAAGCATCAACCTCATGCTAACCTCTGCAGCTGTGGAACTATTTATCCATCACACACACACAGAGACACAGACACGCAGAGAGATGCACACGCACCCTTCTCTTTTCCATGAAAGACATGGCTTTCTCTCTGTGTCCTACCCTTGCAGACAAGCATGCATAC
Organism: Tiliqua scincoides; assembly: GCF_035046505.1. Taxonomy (NCBI): domain Eukaryota; kingdom Metazoa; phylum Chordata; class Lepidosauria; order Squamata; family Scincidae; genus Tiliqua; species Tiliqua scincoides. The sequence continues at coordinate 19,532,820 of NC_089821.1, forward strand.
ATAACACCTTTCCTCTATGTCTCCCCTTAATAGGATTTTGCCCCTGACAGTGCTCCATGTCTTCTGTCTTTAAAAAGTTCGTTCTCACAAGGCATGCACAAATGTCTTTGAGAATTTTGGTTCCGTCAAACTGACTGGATTGGTAGTTTTCAGACGCTGAGTCCTCTCATCTCTGTACAGTAAAAAGATACAGCAATGACACATTTTCCTCACATAGTCCAAACATATCACTGGTGTTTTTAAGCCATTTCTGTCCAACCTTGCATATACGCAATAGGGATCCAATGTGTACACCTGTGGGCTCGGCAGAAACGGATTAATTTCTTTGTTCACACCAGCCCTTTTTTCTCATATCACATATCTCGGTACTTGCTCATAGTTCTGTATTAGCATGTCCATTCATGCCACTCTTGCTTCATTCAAGATTAGCCGACAATTAGTAGATATCGTACATATCACATGAGCAGGAATCCCACAAAATACAGGGCATACCAGAGGTGTCACTAGGGTTTATGTCACCCAACCCCATGATGCACCTCCTCCCGTACCAAAGCTTACAGAATAAAGCACAATATCATATGCGCAACCTAAATGCAGTGGCATCACTAGGGTTGGTGTCACCCCCATTAGCTATATTTATTTATTTTTATATAGAGCAGCACAGGTCACCCAACTAATCAGTAACCCACAAAAAACCCACAGCCAACTTGATGATACTCACCCAACTCAATAAGAGTTCTAGGATTAGTTCTGGTAACTAATGATTAGTCAACTGAGAGCTGACTCATACTAACACCATCCCTGCTGTGTCATAACATCTCACTGGCTCCTGGAACAATCAGTCTCATTGATCAGTTTTGAGTTGTGGAAATCCACATTTTATTGCATAAGGCAGTCGTATTTCCTTTTCTGGTTATTTAGCTATAACATTTGATTGAATCCAGATAGTTCAACAGTTTGTTTCATTGCATTCTGTATTAAGTTATGCACCGAATGAAACAACGTGATGGTATTATCCGAAAATACCAAGATTTTCACAATTTTGGCCAGTCGTGGTGTTGCCTCCCCTGCGTGTGTCACCCCAAACAGTCTGCATCCCCCACACTCCCCTAGTAACTCCACTGGGCTGTACCAAACTGTTTTTACTCAGACTCAAAGGGTATTCTCTATTCACACCATTGCTAGATATTTCTTTGTCTTTTACCAAATAAATCTCATTCTTTACAAGCCAAGCCTATGAACGTGTATTCAGAAGTAAGTCTCATTGAATTGCTCCCTGTGATGAATGAATGCCCTGCTTCCCCCTCTATTTTTTAAACTATTTCTGCCTATGATTGGACACCTATAACTCCCAAGCTCCTGTTCAGCCTAAAAAGCTTCTGAAAAGCAGCCTTTGTCCTTAGTCTATTTGAAATGCCATTTTCAACCAGTCATGTGCTGGATGTGGCTTGGAAAAATTCTTGCCTATCTAGGAGAGCTAGTCTGCCTAGAGATAGGCCTACCTGCACATGAGGCAGCAAACCTGACAGTCTAAATAAAGGGGTGGGATGAAGAGACCAGTTGGACTCTGCCCCTCCAGTGAGATAACTGGATGACATAATCAAACTGGGCAGCCCAATCTTAACTTGCACCGGAACGGGCAGGTCAGTGGGCCTGCGCTGTATCCAGTGAAAGTCTCAGGTAGCCAGAAGCTCAGCCAGGGGCATGGGGAAATTTTCCCTCTTACCCCACAGAGAGCCACTGTAGTCCCAATGGGGCTATTCAGATCTGCGCCATCTCAGGAGGTGGTGCAAATCCGAGCAGCCCGGGACTGCCCTGGGCTGCCTGCCCCTGCGAACACCCATTGCCTGTCCTCCCCCATCCCTGAAATGCATCTCTCTCTCCTCCTCCCCGCCCTCTCCATGTCCCCCAACCCCTGCACCGGCTGAGCTCAGCCAATGCAACTCACCTTTCCCCGAGTCCCACATCAGTGCGGGGAGGCCAGTGCACCTCTGTACGCCAGCCTATCTCCCCTTATGTTGATGCAAAAGTGCTTTACAGCACTTTTGTAACAACATTGGGCCGGCACAAGGGACTTGCGTCAACCCAAGGGCACCTCTGGATTGCGTCCTAAGTTACTAAAGCCCAAGCACAAGGAAGCTCATATTTTTTCTACTAGGACCAGCCCATATGTCTGATGCTGATGCACAGAAAGCACACCCACTTACTCTCCAGTAAGTGCCAGCACAGAGGTACCATCTGTGGCCACCCACCTCCTGGTGTCCAGGATGACTCCAATAGTGAGGGGATTGCTGTACCTGTAATACTTACCGCACCACCACCCTGTAGCTATGCTATTGGCCAGCCCTGCAAAACAGAGGGTGAAAAATTGCTGAAAACAGAGCTGCATCTCACAGAGAGGGAAGGGGAATGCCTTGAAATACCCTCCCTCTTTCAACCCCTCACTAGTATAGGTTATGATTGCTGTGCCAAATGTTACCTGAAAATGAACCATTGTAACTTCTTACCAACAATATTGTTAGTAAAATGTTATCGCTCTGTCCTTTTGGTGCCTCTGACATTTAGTGCTCATAGAAATTGTGCTTTAAATCATATGCGTGGAAGCTGGAATTTTCAGCCTTTTCTTCCTTTCAGTGCAAAGGGTCTTCCTTCGGATCATGTAAATATTTTGGCTGACATTCAGCGTACGGGTCCAATGAATTATGTTAGGAACTTGTTTAATGTCCTGTAAAAAAGTGCAGGCAGAATGTGTAGACAATTTGCGGGATTGATCTCGATCTTTGCTTTTTTTTTTTTTAATACAACATAGCAGTTACATGGGGATGTGGTTTTATGTGACTATTTCTGGAAAGTTGAAAATAGGTGCTTTAACAGAAAGCCTTTCGTCAGATCACCAGGGTAGACAAGGTCGAGCTGTCTCACTGAGTGATTCAGCTTCAACAAGCACCTTCCAGGATAGGACATCAGTGGGGCCAGGATGGAAATTAACTTAGCTGTAGAATGAAGGAAGGCAAACAAAGTGACATCAAAGCCACAATTCTGGACAAATTAAAAAAATGGAATTCAGAAGCAAAATAGTAAACAAGGAAGATATTTAGGACAGTGGTTTTCAGACTTTTTAGGGGCCCCAGAGGCTGCTGCCTGATTTATAAATGCCAAAGGGTATGGCTATAATGGTGATTGGGTAGCAATGCTCCCCCCCCCCAAGTAGCAGCTTGTTTAATCCTCAATGCACATAGCCTAATCTGCCCTGTCAGTTTCACAAACCACCAAAAATTGGGTAATGAACCCACTTGTGGGTCTCAGACCCACAGTTTGAGAACCACTGGTTTAGGATAAAGGATCAAGACAAAAAACAGGATTGTGTATCAAGCAGTGTTAAAGCTACAGCTTAGGAAAGGCTCACTGCTCAGAGACTTCTTATGTATGCTTTATGTACCTTTTTGTATATGAAACTGGCCAATGACACAGCACAGAGCAGGCTTCAGGTGGATACTATTGTCCTGTCCTCTTCTACATTTAACCAGGGATTAGCATGTTCAAATGATTGAGCAACACCATGCAGACCTCTGACTTTAAGGACAGATACCATTCCACTGACTGTTTATGAACATACAAAAATAATTCATGACAAGTCTTTATATATGAATTCCTTCCAATTTTACAATTTGTTTCATGTTCATGCTGCTTCACATGTTTTCAAGAGAAGTTCCTAGAACATCAAGAAATACATTAACACACTTCAAAATGATAATATTGGTAATGAGTAATAATAATGTATTACTCCAATAATGTATTGGATGTATTAGCTGCTCATTGCTTTCCATTTCTCAAATAACTGTGGATTGAAATTGAGCCAGAGGTGTAGTACAGAAATCTCCTGTTAATAATATTGGACTCAATCTTTCCATCACTCCCAGTCTTCTTATTTGGGCTAGTTTTCAGAGTAGAACTGGGGATATAGGAGCCCTCAATTAATTGGCTGGGAGCAACCAACGGGGGGAGGGGGGGAGAGCAGGCTGACAGAAAGCCACAATGGGATATAAGCCAAACCTGAGTGTTCAAAGCTGGAGACGTGACATAAGAACATAAGAACATAAGAACATAAGAACATAAGAACATAAGAACAGCCCCACTGGATCAGGCCATAGGCCCATCTAGTCCAGCTTCCTGTATCTCACAGCGGCCCACCAAATGCCCCAGGGAGCACACCAGATAACAAGAGACCTCATCCTGGTGCCCTCCCCTACATCTGGCATTCTGACTTAACTCATTTCTAAAATCAGGAGGTTGCGCATACACATCATGGCTTGTACCCCATAATGGATTTTTCCTCCAGAAACTCGTCCAATCCCCTTTTAAAGGCGTCTAGGCTAGACGCCAGCACCACATCCTGTGGCAAGGAGTTCCACAGACCGACCACACGCTGAGTAAAGAAATATTTTCTTTTGTCTGTCCTAACCCGCCCAACACTCAATTTTAGTGGATGTCCCCTGGTTCTGGTATTATGTGAGAGTGTAAAGAGCATCTCCCTATCCACTCTGTCCATCCCCTGCATAATTTTGTATGTCTCAATCATGTCCCCCCTCAAGCGTCTCTTTTCTAGGCTGAAGAGGCCCAAACGCCGTAGCCTTTCCTCATAAGGAAGGTGCCCCAGCCCCGTAATCATCTTAGTCGCTCTCTTTTGCACCTTTTCCATTTCCACTATGTCTTTTTTGAGATGCGGCGACCAGAACTGGACACAATACTCCAGGTGTGGCCTTACCATCGATTTGTACAACGGCATTATAATACTAACCGTTTTGTTCTCAATACCCTTCCTAATGATCCCAAGCATAGAATTGGCCTTCTTCACTGCTGCCGCACATTGGGTCGACACTTTCATCGACCTGTCCACCACCACCCCAAGATCTCTCTCCTGATCTGTCACAGACAGCTCAGAACCCATCAGCCTATATCTAAAGTTTTGATTTTTTGCCCCAATGTGCATGACTTTACACTTACTGACATTGAAGCGCATCTGCCATTTTGCTGCCCATTCTGCCAGTCTGGAGAGATCCTTCTGGAGCTCCTCACAATCACTTCTGGTCTTTACCACTCGGAAAAGTTTGGTGTCATCTGCAAACTTAGCCACTTCACTGCTCAACCCTGTCTCCAGGTCATTTATGAAGAGGTTGAAAAGCACCGGTCCCAGGACAGATCCTTGGGGCACACCGCTTTTCACCTCTCTCCATTGTGAAAATTGCCCATTGACACCCACTCTCTGCTTCCTGGCCTCCAACCAGTTCTCAATCCAGGAGAGGACCTGTCCTCTAATTCCCTGACTGTGGAGTTTTTTCAGTAGCCTTTGGTGAGGGACCGTGTCAAACGCCTTCTGAAAGTCCAGATATATAATGTCCACGGGTTCTCCCGCATCCACATGCCTGTTGACCTTTTCAAAGAATTCTATAAGGTTTGTGAGGCAAGACTTACCCTTACAGAAGCCATGCTGATTCTCCCTCAGCAAGGCCTGTTCGTCTATGTGACAAAGCAGCTTAGGTTGGAAGTTCCATTTCCCATTTCACTCCCGCACTAATAATGGTAACTTATCAGGTAGCAGCTACTCTGATTTTGATTACTGTCAGTCAGAGCTGCAGAAACCAAAAGGCAGGACTGGGATGTGACTATTGATTGGCAATCAATGAGGAACAAGGCTCTTTCATCAGACATGTGGCCGTGCAGCAGATTCACCTGCTGGGAAATCTCCAATTCCCAGTAGTGCTGGCACGGGTATTGTCTTGTGTGTTATGCTGTCAAACCGATGCTAGAGGCATGAAGCCGTTCAAATCAGCACTGCCCTCTTTACAGAAGAGGCTTTAAGGCTTCTTCTGCCTTGAAATACAGTTAGAAATCAGACCACTGATAGCAATCAACAATGATATAGGGTGTGTGTCATTGTTACCACATGTCCCGACGCAGCAGTTACCATGGCCTTGCTTGCTTTCAGTGTACTAATGGGAAAGGCAGCCTTATTACCAGTGATCCGAGGCAGGATAATGCCTTGGACCGCATTCCTATGAGCAAGATTGTGGGCTTGGCAGTAGATGAGAAAAACCTTCTATTGCCAGACTCACCTAGAAACAGCTTCTGCTGTCTAGCAAGCGAAGACCTGTTCCTGCAGAGGTAGAGGCCCCAGGGTTGAGGCAAGTGGCATCACAATGGAGGTTTGGCTGGTGCAGATGTCACCCTCAGGAGTAGGTGACACCACACTGCCCGAGCTAGTATTTGGCGATCTTTGGCCCTCTGTGGGCCCAGCCATCTGGCACTCTTGCAAACAATCATGTTTTTGCTGCTTTCTGGTGAGAACACAAAGCAACTGGGCCCAGAGAGGGCTAAAGATTGCCAAACAAAGGCATCTGGAGGCAGACTTCTTGCAATAGCCCTTTGAGGTTTGAGGAGATGTGATTACATCATTATGTCACCCCCAAACTTCCAGAACACCGAGCTCATGCAGGTAAGTGCCTCATCAGGTGATGCGCATCTCAGGATGCCTCTGCTTGAGGGCACATGAGACCACCATGTCGCTGATTCTGAGCAAGCTTTTTCTCCCACACTTTTTCACAAAGCATTTTTGCAAAAGTTTCATGGAAATCCAAGCCAACATTTGCTCCTACTTGCACACAGAGCAGATAATCAGCTCTAAACAGTCCAATCCTAAGTAGTTCTACTCAGAAGTAAGTCTCATTGTGTTCAGTGGGGCCTGCTCCCTGGAGAGTTCACACAGGATTTTAGCCTAAGGCCCAAATCCTTACCAGCTTTCCAGCATTGTTGTTCCAGTGGGGCATGTGCTGCATCCTGCATTTGGGGACAGTCACAGAGGCCTCCTCAAGGTAAGGGAATGTTTGTTCCCTTACCTAGAAGCTGGAAAGTTGGTTAGGATTGCACCCTAAGTTGCCTAGTGCAGCGGTTCTCAAACTCTCAGGGAGAGTGTATGTGGAGGTGGGGGGAAGGCATTGACGTGATCCGCTGGATCATACTGCTTCGGAGTGGAGCAGGGCCTTCCTGCCACTTACCAGAGCCTGCAGCAGCCCCCCAGAGGTGTGGAGAGCCCCTGCACCAGCCTCTGCAGGGATCCCCATGCTGCAGAGTCAGTAAAAATCACGATTGCAACTACTTCAGTTTCATGAACGCAAAACCGGAAGTGGTCGCGAATGCAATTTTTGAGGGTCTCTGCAGCATGGGGACCCCTGTGGAGGCTGTCACGGGGGCTCCCTGCACCCCTGGGAGGTTGCTGATGGCTCTGGTAGGTGGCAACAAGCCCCTATGCCCCTCCAAAGCGGCGTGATCCAGTGGATTGCGTTGCTGCCTTCTCACACCCCGCCCCTTAGAAGGGCAGAGGCCAGGGCTCTTTGGCTGGGGCGTTACGACACCCCAGTTTGAGAACCACTGGCCTGTTGGATGAAAATAGGATGGTGGACATGGACATTACCATTAGTACATCTCTAAGATGCCTTTTTGCATTCCCTCAATTACATAGTCTCATATGTCTTCGAAATGAGATATTACTGCAGTATGTAAGGCATCAGCAGCACGACTGCATTAGGAATCAAGTTACTGGAGGATGAGTTGGCTGCCCTAACTCTCTGGGGTGTAATTCTCACTGAAGTGGTAAACATGTGTCGCCTGAGCTGTACCATGTGTGACTGCCTGGCAGGGGGGGAAGTCACATGATTGAATGTCCTTCTATTAAAAGAAAAGAATCCTTTTCAATGGAATATATCAATATAACATTAGCATAGTACAGAGCAATTAATCCAGACACCTTCTCCTCAACATCTAACTTGCTGCCTGGAGGTCAGATTTAGGGTGATTATTTTTAAACATGAGAGCATGTGAGCATATTTCGTCATGTACGCAAACTGAAGTTGTGCAGCCCAACAGATTTACAACTTTACAGCTCCATCCTATGGGCCTTCTGTGTCAGCAGATCTTGCAAGGCTCAGCGATTGGCTGAAATGTTGCATGACCATCACTGGTGGAAACAACCGGTGTGGCTCCACGTGCACCAGACTTGACTGGACACTGGCAATAGGTCTTTTGCATCTGCTGCCATGCCAACAATTAAAATAGGAAGAGGGGCATGGTGCTGTTAAGTTGGTGGCGGTTTGGGCTGTGGGTGGGGAGGGAGGAATGGGGCGTTTTGGGGGAGGAACTGGGGTAGATGGGAGAAGGAGGGGGTGTAACTGGTGGTAGTCACACATGCCAGATCCTATCCCCGTAACCCAGTGATTCTCAAACTGCGAGCCATGGCTCCCTGGGGACCAGAGGAAACCAACCAGGAGCCAAGGAATACTAGTGATAAACCTGCTGCCCTATACAATCCATAGGATAGTAGCCCTAATGGAGAGCTGTGGCTAATGACCCAGTAGGTCAAAGGAACCGTCAGTCAGAAAAGTTTGGGAACCACTGCCATAACCCCACCTTGGAACACCCCCTGGCTCTCTTCAGGCTTACCCCAGCTGCGTAGTTGGTGTGGATCTCATAGGCAGCCAGAAGGCCTATATGGAGCTAAGTAAAAAGTGTTTTGCACACCTCTGGCTGCCTTCTGGTGCCCCTCCCAGCATGCAGTGCATCCTCTGTTCGCACAACTGCATGCTATGGTGTGGTAGGGTATAGAAGGGTGCTGTTAGTGAAAGCTAGGCCTTTGATTCAACAGGTGGTCAGACACGATCCCAGGCAGATGGCTACCCTAAACCCAGTAAAACTTGACTCAGTAATCCTGATCCTATGGCCTTTGCTATTAAGGCCCTGTTGGGAGTCCCGGCAAGCAAAACTCTATGCAGAAAATGCATTTTACTTTTTCAAGAATGAGTGGGATATGAATAAATATGTGTGCTTCTCTTCTAATGCGGATCCATTTAGAACTGATGCTCATTTATTGAAGTGTGTGCTAAAAACACACTCTGAAATGACCTCCCCCACATCTAGCACTTGGGCTAAAATTGGATACAAACAAGTCTGTTCAGACTGTTTAAAACTATCTTAAGTAGCTCTGAGAATCTGTCATCTCCAAAGAAGGAACGTAAAGCCATCTTCAAGCTATACAGGGGAAAATGGCTTCCAGGGGATGTCGTGTTATTTTGGTGTCTTGTTTTAAGTGTCAGGTCCCTGCTCCAGTGAAATACTGTAGGTTTATGCAGGCTGACACAGCTCTTTACTTACTCATTTGTCTTACCGATTTTGGATTTCTACTTTGGTCAATGCACATTACTCTGTCTTCCCTCTTTTATTCCCCACGGCTAGTCCATCACCAAGTGTATCGCTTCTCCCTGTACAGCACTGCACAAAAATGTTGCTTCCTTTTGGTCCCCTAGTTTGTGCCCTGATCCCCTCTTGTCTGGACTTCTGCGACCTTCTCTTTGGCCTTCTCTTGTCTCCTCTACCCCACCATTCTGCTGCCAATATCTTTGACCTCTCTCATCACACTGATCACATCCCTGCACTGGCTTCCTCTTCGCTCCCAAATCCAGCACAAACTTCTGTACCTTGTCCCTGGTCTTGCCCCTTCTTATCTCTTTGCTCTCATATCCTGCTACACTCCTATCTGTGAATTCTATTCCTCTGGCTCCATCATCCTCAGATGCTGAGAGGTCCCTTCTCCATTGCTGCCCCTTCCCTAAAACTCCCTACCTGACCCACTGAGGGATGCCCCCTCCCTCAAATTCCTTCACAAAGCCCACCTTTCCCATAAAGTCTCCTAGTCCCTCTGCACTACTGCACAAGTACATTAAGCAATGGCATATTTTTGCCTATATTCCTTGGCTTCATTCCTCTTCCCAATAACATAACCAGGGCGGGGGGGGGGCGGCAGCATGGGATGTATTGCAAGTGTGCAGGTACGCATTTGTGCATTGTCATTGGTGCCTCAATGGCTTTGATGGAGAGTGGGAGGGGCCACTGATATGTCGTGTTGTGGCACCTGCAGAACTTACTGTGCTGCTGTCCCTCTGTCTGTGCTACTCTGGTTCCTCCCCATCCTTCCTTGCCTCTTTCAGCCTGCAGGCTTCTTGGGATCAGAATTTGCTGCCTTGTCTGTCATCCACTGCCATGCACACTGATGGCTCTGTGTCAATAACAAACACTCACACCCCTCTTTCACCAAGCAGGATCCTAAACAAAACATTTCTCCTCTCTTCCTGCTCTTTTTCTCCCCTGGAGAAAATTCTGTATTGTGATCATTGGCAAGGTTTGCTCCTCATTAGATTGTTGCAATGACTCTGGTGGAGCACTGAATTTATTTATTCACATTTTTATACCGCCCTTCCTCCAAAGAGCTCAGAGCGGTTTACACAGCTGCTCCTCCCCTCCTTCTTGTCCTCACAACAACCCTGTGAGGTAGGTGAGGCTGAGAGAAAGTGACTGGCCCAAGGTCACCCAGGAAGCTTTGTGGCTGAGGGGAGATTTGAACCTGGATCACCCAGGTCTAAGTCCACCTCCCAAACCACTACACCATCCTGGCTCACTGAAGGTTTGTCCTAGCCAGTGGCATAACCAGAGGGGGTGCAAAGCACTAAGTTTTACAGGCACCTGAACACGCTGTGCAAGTGGCTCCTCTCCCTCCCCTTTGGAATGCCTCCGTTTTGCTCTCCCCACCTGGAATGGCTCTGAAGGGGAGGGGAAGGGGCTGCTTGCACAGTGCATTCAGGAGCCTGCAAAACTTAGTTCTTTGCACCCCATTTAGCTATACCACTGGTCCTAGCTGAGGATGGGCTGAGCATGTGTGACCTACTGGCAAAGAAAGCATGGCTGTTTTGTGTCTTTTTTTCCCATTCAAATCATACTTTTTTCCCCAATAGGACATTTGTGTCAAAGGCACCAACATTAATTTCTCTAAGCAGACCTGTCAGACTGGTGCAAAATGGCACACACCCATGTTAACCCACTAAGGTTTTGATAAACTGCTCCTGTCCTCCACTTCTCTTTTCATAGCCCCAGGCAAGCCTCAGTACCAGCATACTACCCAGGAGGCACGTTTAACAGCTCTACCTTAAGCTTTCCAGAGTGCTGTTAAAAAATAACCTAAATTCCAGTGTAGTCAGATCATGGACCCCGGAGCTAGAAAGATCCATAGCAGAGATGCAGTCTAGCCTGGTGCCCTGAAGCCCAAGTGAAAATAAATATAATGCAAACACTATCCATAGATGGGCACAGAGTCTACTTTATTCACAGTCCCATCCCAACCAGTTTTCCAGCAGGTTAAGAGAACAATCATTCCCTTATCTTGAGGAGGTCTCCATGAGTGCTCTCCCCCCCTCCCACTGCAGGTTGCAATGCACACACCCTGTTAGTATGGCTACATCGGCTCTGGAAGGTTAGTCAGGGTTGGGGTTTTATTCATTATAATCATGTGCCAATTTTATGCTGACAACCATTCTCAGGGCAAAAGGAGAGCTTTAGGAAGGGGCAGAATGTTCCCTAAAAGACCCTTTGATGCATCCGTTTGGGCAGGAGGTCTGGTCTAGAGGGTTGAGCCTCCGTTTGCCTGAAGAGAACATCCGAAGGTCGCCAGTTCGAGGCCACCGGCACCGTGAATGGCGAGACCTTGAAGCAGCTGACAAGCCCGGCAGAGTTATTCCACCTGCTCTTGGAGAGATGAAGGAGTTGCTTGTCAACCTGCGTGGGAGGAATCTGGAGGCCAGAAAGTGATAACAGACCATAAAAGATCCATCTGAAATGCTGTGGTTCTTGAAAGATAGAACCTTTCTTCAATTGTAAAAATCCCTATGGGGATTTAGAACAGCCTGCCTTTGTAAACCACCTTGAATAAAGTCTGAGGAGAAATCTGAGGAGAAATCAGATGACCAAGAAATATAAATATATATAATATTTTTATAATATAATATATAATATAATTTAATATATATTAATATATATAATATTATAATATTATAATATAAATATAAATATAAATAATATATATATTTATAAATATATAAATAAATAGAAATATATAAATAAATATAAATAAATGTTTAATAAATATATAAACATTTAAATAAATAGAAATATACAGGCAGTATATAAATGCCTGTAGTATTATTATTATTATTATTATTATTATTATTATTATTATTATTAATTTGCAGCTCTTTTTCCTCCCTCCTTCTGCTGCTGCTTTATTCCCATCCCACCAGACTTTCTTCTTTACCAAGTTATCTCAGCCATTTAAGACCCATGTAGGGGAGGTGTCATCATCATGGTGCCACAATGCCAATTTGGCTATGTGGCAACACTGCCACTAAGGCAAACAGGGCCAGTATTGTACCCTGAGTCTCAACTGGAGTTCGGAGAGAAAATCAGATCCTCTTTGCTGTAGACGGCATACAGCAATGGTGTATGCATGCACCATAAGAGCTATCAAGACAGACTGTTGGCTTGGCTGGTAACACTTCCTGAAATGCAACTTGCTTTCAGGTCTTAGCTGTGCCCCATAATTGCTGGCGATGTGGTAATTTTTGCAAACGTGCTTGCAAGAAACACACTTGCCCCCCCTTCCAGTTACAACACAGTCAGTCCTACATATTTATAAGAGGGTTCCAATGCAGGTGGCTGTTGATGTCTTCTTGGTACACATTTGCTTGATGAAGAGTCTGCTCTGGATTGAAACATGCAGAAGCTTAATAATGAACCAAATGGACTCTGTCTGCAACTGTCTATGGATTGTTCTTGTGGTATATTGATTTGGGGACTTCTTGCTGAACCACTGTAAAAATAACAGCCTAATCTTAATCAGCTCCCCCACTGGGGCAGTAAACTACTGTAAAGCAGCCATGAAGCATGCTCCAGCAGCACACTGAGTAGCATGCTGCTGGAGCGCCTGCGGAAAGGCGAGAGCCTTTCTTCACGCATCACTGAACCGCTGACCACCCACTGGAGCCAGTAAGCCAGTGGGGGAAGCAGGAGGAGATGGGGGGAGGGCGGAACAGGGGGTGGAGAGAGGGCAAAGCTGGGTGAGGAGGGGGAGGTGTTGAGGCTGCAGGAGGGGTAGATCCAGCACTGATGGTGTGTATTGGATCCTATCCACTCCAGCAGCAGCCTCCCCGCCCCTTTCTCTCCTTGGACTTGTGTCAGCTAAAGAGTTGGTGCAGATCCAAAGAGACTCCTCACAGGGCAAAAGGCTTACAGAGAGAAAAGGGAATTTAAATCCCCTTCCCCTTTGAAGCTCCCCACTCCACACCATCCTCCACACTGAAAGGATTCAGTGTGTGACTTTTTTGTGTGGTTGCACTGGCAAGGTGGGGTGGGGGGGAGTTAAGATTGGGTCCTAAGTGCTTAATGAACTGTGTTCCAATTGTTGTAAAGGAGACCTTCTTATCCTGGAGATGTTCAGTCTAATAATGTGTGCTGTTACAATTTAAGGCCATTGTTACGTGCTTACGAAAAATGAAAGAGCCAATGAAAGATCCTCTTCTAGTAACAGTCTCCAGCAAGGAATTTTGTTGCTGGGCAGGGAGCCTGGCATTGCTGTTGGAGCTCCCCCCACGACCTTTTAAAAAAAGAAAAAAACTTGTGTTTTTTTTTCCTGTTTAGGTAAGAGTAGCACTGTCTGACAAAGCCACTGACAGAGCCCAATGGCTTGGCTCCTTCCATTTACTCTGACTCACTGATTTTGAATACTGACAATATCTGGAGTTCCAAAATGATTCTGAAATAAAAATTAAGTGGTTTGGCATCAACCTGGGATTATTATTTTCTTCAGACCTTCTTCAGGCGCTTTGACACTGAAAGTGGAAATCCTCAGTTGTGTATCATGATTTCCCATTGCAGGTTTCTTCAGCTGTTATGGATAGCATCCACCAGTCACTGCTTCCGTGCAACACCCATTCAATCTTTTAATTCAGATTTAGCTGTCCCTAACAAGTGTGACTCACTTGTGATATAGAACTCACACCCAGATTTGATCTTTTCCAATTGCATGCAGGCTCCCTCCAACTCAGACCCTGGACACCCCCAGGGGATGTTGTGGGCATTTGACCCCCAGGGGGTGTTTAAAATTTTTGTGCCCTCAGCAGCCAGACCCCTTAGCGATGCCATCTCTAAAGCTGCCTGGGCCCCTTTGGGTACCTTTTCTAGACTGAAGAGGCCCAAACGTTGAAACCTTTCCTCATAGGGAAAGTGCCCCCCAACCAAAATGATTACTGGGCTGCGGCACCTTCCCTATGAGGAAAGGTTTCAACGTTTGGGCCTCTTCAGTCTAAAAAAGAGGCGCCTGAGGGGGGACATGATTGAGACATACAAAATCATGCAGGGGATGGACAGAGTGGATAGAGAGATGCTCTTTAGACTCTCACATAACACCAGAACCAGGGGACATCCACGAAAGTTGAGTGTTGGGAGAGTTAGGACAGACAGAAGAAAATATTTCTTTACCAAGTGTGTAATTAGTTTGTGGAACTCCTTGCCACAGGAAGTAGTGATGGCATCTTGACTGGATGCCTTTAAGAGGAGATTGGACAAATTTCTGGTGGAAAAGTTCATTATGGGTTACAAGTCATAGTAGGTATGTGCAAGCTCTTGGTTTTAGAAGCAGGCTGCCTCTGATTGCCAGATGCAGGGGAGGGCACCAAGACACAGGTTGTGTCCATTGTCTTGTGTGCTCCCTGCGGCATTTGGTGGGCCACTGTGAGATACAGGAAGCTGGACTAGATGGGCCCTTGGCCTGATCCAGCGGGGCTCTTCTTACGTTCTTAAGAGCCTACCTACTCAGATCTACGCCAGCTCTTTTGCTGGCATAGATCTGTTCTGCCACAGGGGGTGTATGAAACCTGGGACAGGGGCTCTGGATCATGTCAACACTGCTACCTCTGAGATCTTTCTCACTCTGATCTGCCCCTGAAATGCATCCAGATGTACCTCTTTGCCTGCTGGTGTCTGTCACTGACTGGTCTGTGGGCCGCTGTTGGTGACACACAACCTTCTGAGCCTCACACAGCAGAAGCACTCTGCACAATGGCAAAGAGACTGCTGTGCTAGCAACCCACACATACAATGGTGGACCTCACAGACCACCAGAGCAGTGTGAGTAAGATTGGGCCATAGGTGACCCACTCTGCAGGAAGATACTATATGTTCTGAATAAAACCATCCATTGCAATCATGGATGCCTTGCAACCTTTTTGATGTCATGTGCCAGCAATCTGGTTCCCTTACTGTTGAAGTGAAGCCAAATAATGGCACAGGCTTGGCTTGTCCCAAAACATTCTGCAGTACCTAACAACTGTCTGACAGCCCAATCCTAACGGGCAGCCCAATCCCGAGCTGCCCAGGGCGCCCCTGCTCAGCGGCACCACGAGGGCTGCCACCAAATCCAGCACCTCCCGCGCTACTGCGGGAGGCACCTTGGGAGTAGGGGATGTTCATCCCCTTCCCCTGGGTAAGGGAGGCAGCCCCGCAATGGGTGCTGCTAACATAAAGGCGCTCGTGTAAGGCACGCAGCTTCCACGAGTGCCTAGGATCCTGCGGAGTGAAGCTCCGCAAATCCTCCTCCTGCACGCCACTGGCACGCCCCCCCCTCCCTGCATCACGCTGGCCTCCCTCCTCCATGGAACGCCCCCGTCCCCGCCCTGTTTGCCGTTCTGCAGCCCGGCGATCACAGGCACCATTGAGCTGCGGAACGTGGGCACCTGCCCCTCCCCAGAACGCCCCCGTCCCTGCCCCATTTGCCGTTCCGCGGCCCAGCAGTCACAGGCACCATCGAGCTGCAGGATGTGGGTGCCCGCCGGGCAGTGGCTCAGCGCCGGCCGGAGCTGAGCCACCTCCAGCAGGAACCCGATGGTAACCCCTGCAAACGTGCCTTGCAGCACATTTGCGACTGTGGTCCGTGCTGCAGAGGCACGGTGTGGACCATAGGATTGAGCCCTAACTCCTGTCACCACTTTCTCAACCATGCATTGAGACCACCCCTCGTTCTGCCTTTCTAGCTTTTCTCCTTCCTTCACGCTTGTGCTAGGGGGATTCCACCATCCCATAGTATGCTTTACATTTATGCATTATCCCTCTCATCCCAGACATTCAGAAAGAGTATAGATACAGGGGATTGCCCTGAACACTCTTCTGGCTTGTGCATCAGCAACAGGTTGCCTGTTAATTTCCAAGTGCTGTAGTTTTATTACTGACTGAACAGCAGATAAGAAGCAGAATGAAGTTGTTTTCATTAAAAGATGGTTTGCAGAGTTAGAATTTTCAGAAAGAAAACTCCTTAGGCTTGTAAACAGAATGTTTCATCTGGAAGCTGTTGAGAGAAGACAAATGATGGTGTCTCCCTTCTGACTGTAGCCACACTTTAGGGAGACAAATACATCTCTCTTTTGCTCTCCACTTTTCAAAGCATCTCATTTACTAAGCTAAAATGTCTTTGAAAAAAACTACTATTTGCCTTGAAATAAGACATATCTTGCTTACTGGTGTGAACTGCAAGGTCACCCCTTTCCACTTTAGCCCCTCCCCAAAAATGACAGACTGGCAAGCACCTGCAATCTGTCTCCCCTTGCCAAGAAGTGACAGAAAAGGTGGATTGGAAGGATTGATGGCAAAACAGCTGGGTTGAATGATTACCTGTTGCCTATGGAACAGAGGCTGGGTTTGTAGTGTGCTGGATCCACCTAAATCATCCATCTCTCCTCCTCCCCCTACAAGAGAGACAGAAAAGAAAAGAAAAGAAGAAATTTAGCCATTTGTTTAAGCCACTTGTCAGACTCAAGACAAAACAGTAGGTATGCATGGAACATTCAAAGATATTGACTGTATACAAGCCATTTTCAACCACTGTGCCTTGGCACACTAGTGTGCCGCGAGTGGTCCACAGGTGTGCCACAGGAATTTGGGGGAAGGTCATTTATTAATAGGGTCAATGGGAGATGTGAGCCTCCACTGGCCGCATGGTGTGCCTTGTCGATTGTCAAATACCTGGTGGTGTGCCTTGACCATTTTAGTGCCTTATCAGTGTGTCATGAGATGAAAAAGGTTGAAAATCATTGCTGTATACAATTAAAACATATGTAGGCTGAATTCCCAGACAGGATACTCACTTCTGAGGAAGATAACCCTACACCATTACAACCCTCATTCCCTCACCAAAAACGGAACAAAAAAACCAGGTTGAAAACAGTCTCCTGAGGGTGTGCAGGGTTGGGCTAACCTAACCTCAGCAATGAGAACTTTCCGTGGGGGTCGATGCAACCACCAAAAAGACCCCGCTCTTGGTGGATGCTTGTTGCAACTTTCAGGGCCACTCAGAGTAAGACCCAAATGGATGATTGCAGATTGCACAGGCACCAGTTCTGTTCTGAAGGTGTGCCAGCCCAGTGCTAATCCGCCTGTGCAAAGGTGCTGACACAGCTTCTGTAACTCAGGCATCTGTAAGCTGGACATCTGTGACTCAGTGCAGGTGATCAGAGCATGTGTAGCTCTAGCTACATTGGACAGCTCTAGGAAAGACAAGGTACTTCTTGTCATCAAGGCCATGTGGGCCTCCAGGGAAAGCCCCAGATCAAGAGGAACCCCAAACTGTGAATCTACCCTTTAAGAGAAAGTGCAACCTCATCAAGGATAATTACATTTTCAGGTCCTTAAAATTGCCTACAGTTCAGACTAATGGACAGATGAGAACTACTTCATCTAATAAGTACCTGTCTACATTTCACTGTATCCAAAACTAAATTGTGATCTTGCTTGATAACACCATGTGGGGACCAAGCATGCAAGTCTATAATCAGTTTGTATTTTCGGTGAGGCACAAACTTGGGTCATCCCAAGTTGTATTGGAATTGCAGAAGATATGGCAAGGAGATAGGACGTGGTGTCAGCAGTGGCCCTTTAATCCGGTGAACCTGGGGAACGCAGGGTTAAGGCTTGGGCTTTCAGCAGAGGGTGTGCTGCACAACTGCAGCCACTAGAGGCAATGAGGTCTTCAGGGATATAAGGAGCACCTGATACAGGGAGAGTTTTGTGGGTTGTAGCTGAAGTAAGAGTGCAGGAGGGAATGGAGACTTGCTGGTAAAACATTTTTTGGACTGAACTGACCTATTGGCTTGTTGACTCATGGATTGACTCATGACTCTACTTATTTGACTGATTCTCTGGCTAACTGACTTTCTGGCACACTAATTCATGGACTGGCAAGCAACAACTAACTGGCACACTGGAGGATGAACCATGAATGGGCACACTGACTAATGGGCTAATCCAAAAGAGACTGCGAAGTGGTGGAGAGCTGAGGTGTTGTTGCTGTACCCAAAAGGACTGCTGTTTGAAGGAGGGACCCTGCAGGCTTACAGGCAAGCCAGCCACCTACTAGTCTCCTTCCTGCTGTGCTGGGGTACAGTGCTAGTCTTTGCAGTCTGCTAGAGCTAGCTGTGGTTAAGCTGGGGAACTAATTAGTTTTGGGCATAAGTTCTTTAGGCAAAACTCAGAACAGGAATTTGGCAAGACACAAGTGTAGCCTCCTGAGGATTATGTACTGAGAAACTGGGCTGGTGTTATGGAAGCACAGCACCACACGGAGTGCCCCCACCCCTAATCTTTCTCATTGTACTTCTTTTATTGCTGTAATAAATCTGATGAGGCCTCTGAAAGCAGAGGGAAGAGAAGCAGATTTCCTGTCTAGTATATTTCAGGCTTTTATTGACTGTCAAAAGGGACAGTACATTTGAAGCAAAGGTGAGTCCCATTTGAAGCCGTGGTGAGCAGAACACAATGTGTTGTTGCCTGTGGCAGGTGAAGAAAGATTTGAATTGCTCATCTAAGCCCAGGATGGGAGTTTGCAGCAATGCCCAAGGCAGCCTCGGGTGGGATTTCATGACTCAGATTCTAGGTTGCATTTCACACATAAACCTGACTTGAAAGTTGATCCATTCGCGTGGCCTGTTTTGCACAGTAAGTTTCCTCTTGAGGAGAAAGAATTGCCTGAGTTGGAGCTCCACTCCTATGACCTTCTCTACAGAGGGCCCATAAATCACACTTCACTTTAGGTGTGGGGTGGAGAGGTGTGTAATGTGCCTGTTCCACCACCACCACAAGAAAAGACTGGCAGGCCAGAGAAAGATCTAAAGTTTTTCGTTCTGGAATGATCACTTGAGGGTTCTGGATGAAGGTCCTGAATGAAGCCTTGTGTCTTTCTTCTCCAGTGTGTAACCGGAGTGGGAAGAAGGGTGATCTCTGATTACTTGTGGTAGGTAGATCAGCAAAGGATGTTGCTGGGCATGCTCTAAGGCATGCAGGAAATATATGGTGTGTACAGTGGCTCATGACACAGCTCATGGAATGGCATGGAATGCTAGGTTAAAGGTGCAACAATCAATAGCTTCTACTATGTGGATAAGAATTCAGTAAGTGTGACTGGGAATAAAAAAATGGGCCAAAGTCCCATACATTCACACCAAAGGAGAAAAAGCTGGAACTCTAAGCCAGTCATCAGTCTGACTGTATACAAGACACAGAAGATAGAGGGGGTTTGTGGGTCAAGAGTGCTAAAGGTCAAGCTTACCTATCTATATCTGCTGAGATGAGCTTGTAGTGTTGCAGAGATCGTGGGGCTCAGGTGCCATGACAGAAAGATCTGCTGCTTCAAAGAAAAGGGCTTTAGAAGCAAACTCAGGAGAGCTAGGCAGTAGCCTTAGCTGGTTCCAGGATGCGAAGCAAGGCGGGGGGGGGGGGCTGATATGTCTTTCCTGGAGAAGGGTTTGCTGCTAAGAGGCTCAGTGGGCACTAGAGTAGCTACTTGGGAAAGGAAGGCAGCCCAGTGGGCACTGAAGTTGCTACTTGTGGTAGCAGCCGGTCGAAGGGTGCAGGGAAGAAGGGAGACAGGTTGAAAGCGAAAGAGCAGTGTGGTACCTGCCCTGGGTACCAGGACTGGCGAAGCAGTTCTTGGGCAGGTGACACTTGGGTTTGTGACTTTCCTGTTTAAAGTTCCAATAGGGAAACATAGAAGCTCTTGTGAGATGAACTCATCAAAGACCTTTCTTTTGTGTCTTGATGGCTCTTGATGATTCATCGCCAGTGTGAGATGGTACCTCTGCTGTTCAACATCATGCAGAGGGTTTCTTGATTGCTGTGCCTTAATGATCATACACTTCTTGATGGAGTTTACAATGGGATTGATGAGGGCAGCTCAGGCTGAAGGCACCTCATTTGTGTTTTAGCAGGAAGTCTTGAGCCAGCCCTGGTGATCGGCTGTTTGCACATTAGAGAAAGGATTGCCATAGAACCAGTAGGATTTTATTTCATAGCCTGTATCTCTTGCATACACCACCCAGAGGGCACAGAGTTATGAAAGTGGATGGGAAATGTCAGTTCTTGGAGAGCCGCAGAGATGGATAGCAAGTAATACTGGTGAGGCCGTCAGCTCCTGACAGATGGAGATCCAACTGGGGACGGAAGGCAGGCTGTGTTTGCAGTTCCTGCTTTGGTAATTGTTTCTTGTCTCCTGCACAAAGTCCTTTGATTCCCTTTTTGCTCTGAGCATTTGTATGAATTAGACATTAGGATCAGACATTTCTGCAAGTAAGAATAGCATCTGCAGCAGCGGCAGCCCACAGTCATAATTCCTGTGCCTTTCAATTGTCGGGCTTTAGGACACAAATTTCTTACCAGCAGAGGTCAGGAAGAAATTCAGACTAGGAAAGAGCAATGCATCATCTTTATCTCTGAATGTAATTCCACCTTCTTATATGTTGACCTTGCATGTTTTGGACATGAGGATCCCAGTTTTTGTGAGGCATCTCCCATGATGTGAAACAATGGACTTGATTGTGCATCCTGTTCAGCTTTCAAATCTGAGAGAGCAGTCCCTAAAGATCAAAATCATGGTTTTGCATGGCTGACACCGTCTGACTTATTTGAACAGCAGCTTGGGCAACAAAGCCATTGGGTTTTGCCTTGTGTGTTTGGTAGATTATCAAAAGTACTTGCACACCTACTGCCTGTCCTTTAGCAGCAAATATGTGCTGTTCACTTTAGGAGCAGAGAATGATGGATATTGGCAGCCTTCCTATATGCAGTGCATTGGAAGTGTGTTCCAATAAGCTTCTAATGGAGTCAGAACCTCGCATTACTGTACATGGTTCACAGAATACCCTAGAGCAGTGTTTCTCAGTGTTTATCCCCCACTGTACCACTTCACATAGTCCATCTATTGGAAATACCACCAGAAGTAACTGGTGATGACATGATCACCAGTTTAGATGCCAGATGCGATGTGACAAACACCAGTAAGAGGCTCAGGGTGGTTTCCTAGAGTGCATGAAAAGCATGCTATGGAACTCCACCCATCAAGCCAAACCTCCTACCAATGTTTGTTGCATCATGTCGCTCATTTCACTGCCAGGCAGCAGGTGTCTGGGGGTCCCACAAATACCACCAGACATCACCTCTAGTACTACCACTAGTAGTAGTTCCCATACCACTAGTTGAAAAGCACTGCCCTAAAGCAGTGGTTCCCAAACTGTGGGTCAGGACCCACTGGTGGGTTGTGACCTAATTTTTGGTGGGTTGCCAAAGGGTGATGGGAAGATCAGGTAACTATTTGCCTCAAGCCCTGAGGCTATTCAAAACTCAGATACTGTAGCTGCTAATTACCCTGCAAAGAGCTCAGCTCTTGCAAGCATTTGTGAATATCGGGAGATAAATATTTGAGCCTCTTTTTCAGGTTATTATGACAAATAAATAAATAAATATTTATTTCTCGATCTTTTTGAAAAGTCTGATAAACCTAGGTGGGTCCCGATAAAGTGTTTAAAAAAAGTGTCCCAGTGCTAAAACATTTGGGAATCACTGCCCTATAGCATAGCTCCTGCTGTGTTTTAATGGCCATACAGATCAATTCTGTATTACAGCAGTACCTTGTTCTTTCATCTGCTTAGGGACAAGAGCATGGATGAAAGTCAAAAATGGATGAATGTCAAAGCATGCATATATAGATAGATAGATCTATCTATCTGTGATGAAGGTTGCAGTTCTATCCACTCTTACCTAGGAGTAAGCCCCATTGGCTACAATGGAACTTACTTCTGAGTAGATTGGCCTAGGATTGAACTCTACATTGAACACTACATAACGCATGTGAATGTGTGCAAAACCTTGAAACAGAAATGAAAGAAAAATGAACATAAGTATGCTGACAAATGTGGAAAGTTGGATGAAATTGAACAAAAGAGGAAACACGTGGATGAAATTTGAAATGTAGTTATAATTGACAATGGTTGGAAGACGAAAGTGATGAAAGTCAAAGTATGACTGTATTTGGGGCTTAAGTGTTCTGAGCTATTGGTTCTTTTGGAAAATGACTCAGGGGAATGGCAGCTGATTTAGAGATAGACTAGTCCAATAAGGAAAAAAAACCCTTTTCCTCCATTTTGTGCATAGGAGGGTGTTCCTGGAGAGGGGGGGGGGGTTTATAAGAATAAAAGAAATGCCTTGCTAGATCTGAGCAAGGTCCATCTAGTCCAGCATTTTGTTTCCAATGGTGCCAGCAGTTGAGAAGTTTTTAAATTTTATTTCATTCATTTACTCAATGTTTGGATCATTGTTCAAAAAAATCGATGCAGTTTTTAAAACGTTGATGGGAAGAACAATCACAAACATATGTTTAAAACAATATCTATAAACATTAAAATAGCAGCATTAAATTAGTGAGCAACTAGTGAGTCATGGTGGTATTGCCCAATAAAAACACTTCCTCCCCTTTTCATAACTAAAAACTACAAGTGTGGGAGCTATGACAAGTCTCTCTGGGAAGGGAGTTCCACAACAGAGGGGCCTCCACTGAAAAGATCCTTTGTCTTGCGCCTGCCAGCTGGGACTCTGCCAATGGCAGACTGGGGAGCTGAGCCTCTTCTGCAGATCTCGGGGACCAGAAAGCTGCTTTGCCATTCTGCAGGCTGTGGCCACCATGGCAATCAACTGGAGGCCATGTGTGGGTGACCACAGCCTGCTACACCTCCTCTGTCCACTGTTGTCACTGGTAAGGACCAGAAAGCTGCTTTGCCATTCTGCAGGCTGTGGCCACCATGGCAATCAACTGGAGGCCATGTGTGGGTGACCACAGCCTGCTACACCTCCTCTGTCCACTGTTGTCACTGGTAAGTTGGCAGTGGGGATTGTTCAGGGGAGGATCGTGGGTGGATCGTGGTGGGGAGGAGGCCGGGCTGGGGGCAAGATGGAGTTGATGTTGGTGGCAGCCACACATTCAAGGTTCTTTCCCCCCACCTAACCCACCAGCACATTTTGATCAGCCCACTAAGTCCAGTGGCAATGTAATTATGCAGATATCCTCCCCAGTTTCTTCTTTCTACTCCCACCTGCCAACTCTCACCTTCATCTCCTAGCTAGAGCACAAAGATTAGCAATGTTTTTGGGCAAAGGGGCCATCGTATCATTGCCCAACCTCTGGGCTGTCAAGCTCCCAGAAGTAGCTGTGCAGAGCTCGGCTCGGAAGGCAAAGCTTCCCACCCAATTTTGCCATGTGGGAGACAGGGAACAGGAGAGCTGCCTGCCTGGTGAGCCTCCCAAGCCAGGTTTTGTGCGGGCCCGATCTGGCCCGAAGGCCATAGGTTGCCCACCCACTAGAGGAAGCTGCTACCGGACTGAGTTCCACACTCTGGGACTTTCCCTTAGAGAGCGCAGCAAAGTAGTCACATAGCTGCAAGTATTTTGCCAATGTTTTTCTCCTGGTGTGAAAGTGCTTAGAGTGATGTACAGGATGTTGATCTTATTTAGCATAAATGAGCTCCTGTGGCCCACCACTGGGCCCGCAAGACTGGATGATGTGGGCCTGGCAGCTGCAAGTCTGGGTACCAGTGTCCTGTGCACGGACTGCTTTCTGTCTCCGCCACTGCCTGATCATTTTGCCGTCCTTCCCTGACCTTCTGTGCTCCAAGGTTTCTTGACTCTTCACTTTTATTAATACATCTTCCAGTGAGGGGAGTGCTGAAGTGACAGTTCTGCCAACTTGAGGCCTTTGCATAGCTACGGGATAAGTCGCGCACAGGCAGACACAAATGCCTGCCGCTTCCTCCCTCATGACAATGTGTCCGTCCCCCAGCCAAGGGCAAGGGTGCCTTTTCTACGGGCAATTGGATTTATAGCCTTGCTGGCTCACCTTCCTGTAGGGTTGCCAACTAGAAAAGATGTTATTGGTCCGTTTCCTATCAGGTGACCAGCAGCAGAGTCTGAAAGCCAGGACATTCTAGATTCTGCCAAGAAGTGACATAGTTACAGTGGGTAGTGGTGTGGAAAGCACAATGGGTGTTGCCACACACTGTGGCTTCAGAGGTGAGTGGGAGGGGCTACTTACATTCTGGGCAGCCATTGCTGTCCAGAATGGTTCTGACGGTGAGCTACGCCACTGTTGCCAAGCTTAATCCTTGCTTTACGCCCTGACTTGTAGATTGTCATCTAGCTTGCCAAGTTCCCTCAGACTCCACCCTGTCCTCCAGGTTTGCCCCCCAGCCTCATTGGAGGAGCCTGTCTGAAATCAAAGGTTGACGACCCGATCATCAAAAAATGATGAATATGGGCAATGCAGTGATCTCTGTGGCTGCATATTTGGCACAGGACAATGGGCTTGGCTGCTGCTAATCACTGGGCATCTTGGGATCTTTGCTGCCAATCATCATCCAAGAGATCTAGGCTTCCCATCTACCCTTTGTGTTCCAGTTTTACTGTCCTCCTTTCAGAGCTCAAGGAAGTACCCCAGGGGGACACAGTTTTGAACCGCTGGCAACAGTCATATCCATCAGAAGAGAAGAGAAGAATTGTGGTTTAATGGGAAGGTCTATGGGAAGGAAGGAGCATGAATAAAAATAAGAATAAATTATTTATGCTTATAGAATAAATAATAAGTAAAGCTTAAGAATAAGGGAGAATAAATGCTGCACTAAGGAAGAGGTGTGTGGTGGAAGTGGAAGGCTCTTCCCCCATTCCTATGATGAAGCACTGATGTGCCTGCTTCATACTTGGAGGATAATTTGGCATATAATATTCAAATATTCTATCATTATTCAGTATTCAGATCTATCATGCACATATGAAGATTTCTGCGTCCACAGCTTTCATGCCTGGCACCAGCATAAGGGAGGTTCAAATGCCCTTTTTAGCAGCCAGTGTGTGAAAATGGTCCTTTGTTCAAGCGGGCTGCGAACCCTGACCGAGTAACCCCATTGAGCAGCCATCCTTTTGGTTGGTTCAGTTCTTGAGAGGCTCCTGCTGTTGCAGGCTTGTCTGTCCCTGAGGCTTCCTCTCCTATGACTTGCCCGACTCTTCTCTTATGTGGACAGCTGTGAGGCTGGCTTGGGAAGGACTCCCTTGGCAAGGCTGCTCCTCATCCCTGCTTTGATTTGACCTCTTTCCTTTGTCCGTTAGGGGAGGATGAGTTAAGCAGCAGGACAGAAGGAGAGAGTGTGGAGTCAGAAGAATCATGGGGAAATGTTTGGAAAAGAGATCTAAGTCCCTGGCAGTACAGAACTATTTTTGTCTTCAAGGTAGCTTGGAAATAGCCTTTTGGAACCATCTGAAACATCTCGGCTGACTTAGCGCCCTCACAGTCTGCCCCTCCCCTGCTTCCTACAATCATGTTGCTTTTCATATAGAGTATTTTTTTCCGCTTGAGAGTTATACTGCTGTGGCACCCTTAGCAGACACTGATGTGACATGCAAAGCTCTGAAATCCGGGCTCCAGGGTGCTTTATCTCCTCCTTCCCGAAATGAGCTATGACATGTCATGTTCTTCTTCTCCACAGGCCACCATTCTTAGTGCTTTCATTAACAAATCCCTGATAACTGAGGGACTTGGAGAGGAGAAACCAGAGAGTAGCACCGTCCTGAGAGCATGAGTGATATCGTAACACTATTCCCCACTGTGGCCACTTTTCCACATTGCTAGATGTGCTCCAATTGCATTTTGGCTTTGCACAACCACCCAATCCTTACCCCACCTCTGCCAGACCATAGCATGCAGCACTGCCAACAGAGTGCACACTGCATGTTAGGGAGAGTGCAGCAACCAGATAGCCAGAGAAAGATGAATAAAAATGTATATTACTTGCCTCCTGATAAGCTGCCTGGTCACCAACGAGTCTCTTTGGACCCACACCAGCTATTTTGCTGGCATAAGTCTGAGGAGTCTCAGGGGGCATGTCAGGCTGGGAAAATGGAGACAGCGTCCTGGCATGCACTGCCACCACTAGGATCCATCCTGCCCTCTAAACACCTGCCCATCCTGCTCCTCTTCTGACCCTGACCCTCCCGCCCTTGGACTAACCCCCATCTTACCTGCACCGTATGGCTACTGGCAGCTGTTGTTGCACATGCAGGGCCTCTGGCCATTTGCACCAGTGGCCCCAAAATATGCAGCAGCAGCACACCTTTTTGGATGCTGTAGCAGCACTTATGGGGGCAGACCAGGACTTCTGCTGCTGTAAGTGGCCCATAGGGTCTCTAGTCTCCCACAAGTCTCTTCTAAATGAGAAGAGAGCAGGAGTTGTCATGTTTTTCTTGACAGGAGGACCACACCTTAATTAAAGTGGCATGATGGGTAGAAATTCAATAGGTGCATCTTTCAGATTGTTGCAGCTTTATAGTACACATCCAGTTATGGAAAAGGCTTCAGGAGTCAAGGCAAAATTCGGAGCCAGAATCCCTGGGGCAGTTCATGGCTGAACACAGTCACGTTCTAGCAACTCCTGTGACGCTGCTGGAACCAACCGTATTGGCCTCTGCCTTTCCATTGGACTACTTCAGCGATGTGGAGAGGGGGGATTTGCTGCATGGGTAACAGCCTATCCTCCATACCTACTTTACCCAGGCTTCACGCACTGGAGAGGGCACTCTGTTCCAGAACTACCATCCAGAGCACGATACCATAGTCTTCCGAGACTGAAGATAGTACACTGAGTGACCTGTTTAGAATTTCTGCATGTCATATGCCTGCTAACAAATGGAGCAGCTGTCAGGAACAAAGAAAAAAACCCTACATTGTAGCCACAATGGGAAACATGATTCTGAGTCAATGGCCCTTGTGTCTGAGCCAAACAAAAACTGGGTATTTTAAAAGATTTATACTCCACCTTTCTTGTCAAAGCTATCCCAGGTGGCTCACAACAAATAATTTTTTTTTAAAAAATTATAAAACATAGACATATAACCTTACAATCTATTCAAAAAGCAGAGAATATCTAAACTATAAGAATTTAGCAAATGTTAGGGAGTATTTATTTTTAGACAAAAACTTAAAGTAAAAACCTGTTAGTCTAAAGCAGACTTTTCCAGCAGTAGTCCAACCCTAGTTACCCCCCAGATGTCAACAAAAAAACACCATGTTTTAACTTGGCCTCTGCTAGAGCATAATGCAGGTACCCAATAGGTCGCTGGGGGAAAGATGTTCTACAAAGCTGGTGCCATTGCCTAGAAGACCCTACAGCTGGTGGATGCCTGCCATACTTCTGATGGCAAAGATATTCATAAGAGGACCTCGGCTGATGACCAGAGCATAGGAGGCACCACATCTTCTCATGGCTAAATGCTGTTAAAGCTGCAACCCTTTGTCTGGTAAAGAGTTGTATGGAACCTTGGATGAGCAGGCACACAAAACAGCATACACCAGCAGAGTTCTTTGAATGCAGTGGTTATATTTCAGAGCAAGGGTTATCACAGGTAGAGTAATCAGTAAACAGTCCTAGTCAGCACAATGAGCAGTCAGTCCATAAACAACAAATCCAAATCAGTTTTCCAAGATACACAGTCAAAGTTCATTCCATGGTCAGTAACAACATGTATCTACTCACATCCAGCCTCCCAAGTTACTGGCAGCAGTTCAGTAGTCTCCTAGTACACTCCTACTGCTGCACTGGAAGCTCAACAGACCAAACATTAAGTAGTTGGAGTGGCCAATCAGTGTAGGCTAAGCCACACCCAGGGTGAGGCAGTCACAGGTGTTTGCTGATCCTGCTGACTCCAGCAATCTGCACCTGTTCCTGAACCACCTTGTTGGCTGTGTTTCTGCCTTATCCAGAACATAGACCTGACAAATGCATGTTTCAATATTACAGCTGTATTAACCCATGACCAGTCCCCTTGGCTTTTAGGTGTTTTGGCCCCCCTGCGGCACTTCAGTCTTTAGATAGGTAAATATATATGTGCAGTACACGTATTATTATGACACAGAGTGAAAAGTGCCTTTAACCATAAGAGTCCTAGGCACAGGTAACAATGACTTGCCAAAATAAAATAAAAATGATGGATCCCGAGTCCCTGCAGGGCCTCTAGGCTCCAGCCTAGTCAGTCTTATGAATAATATGGCCCTGCTTAGAGGAAGCACAGTGCTTTCAAGTGATTAAATTAAAAATAGTGCTGGCATGACTAAAGTGGGGACGACTGTGTCAGTCATCCCTCACTGAACCATGAAATAATAATAGAATGCCCCACCCCCAAGTCTGGTTTGTAACATAAACCAAATTAGAGCCCAAGCCTAACCATGTTTACTCAGAAGTAAGTCCCATTATAATCAATGGGACTTGCTCCCAGGAAAGTGTGGATAGGGTTGCAGCCTTAATTACCCATCTCAAGTTAAATCTGGTTTTCTCATGAAGCTCTGTGGACTCTAGGACCCTAAATGGATGTTCCTAAGATGAGAAGGAGGAGGCTATACACATTGTGTTGGTATTTCTCAAACATGTGACTACAATGAGAGACCTTGGTTCCCACATTGCCATTTCCACCTGTCATTCAGCCACACAAACCCCATCTTACTTACTATCTGTGAGTGGCATCTTTGAGTGCTAGCAAGCCTGCTGCTTGGGGCCTTGGGAATAGCCATGCAATCTGTCCTGCTGAGTCCGAGGTCTGACTTTTTAGGGAACTCTGGAAAGCTAACCTTGCCACTGAGAAATCGGACCAGTTCCTGCTGAACCTGGATCCTTAGTTCCAGGTCTTCTATGAGCATCATGTTATGTTGGGTTCTAGACCCCCTCCCAATTATCCCTGCTTTTGTTTTCACTCAAAGTCTGTTCCAGCCAGCTGTCATTTACTGCAAACCACAGCTTGGAACTCATTACTTTCTTTTCCCCACTTTCTTGCACTGACAGCATCTCCAGTCAAAGGAAAAATAGTGGCGAGCTAAAAGACGACACTCTGTGTTGCCTCGGTTTTTTCCATGCTGTCACATGAAGAATTCCAACCATCACCAAGCCCTTCGTTGGGTCTTCTGACAAGTCTCACCTGACCAGAATGGGACACTTTGAAATATTGTCACTCTGGACCCAGGGGTGTAAAATCACACAAGGTCCTTGAGTATCAGCTGGTATCTGTTGTTGCTTCTAATCAGAGGCCATTCGTTTGCTCCTGACAGCAGCCTAATTTAACTGCAGGATTCAGTCTTGGAATGCTGTGTGTCCCCAGTGCGAGTGGCAGACTCCCACACATCCCACAGGTGACAAGCTGAGGTGTTGCAGGATGCCTTTCTTGACTGTGAATGCCAAGAAGCAGTTGCAGTGCATAAGAGGATGGCGTTGATGGACAGAGGGATTCCAGGCTCCACACGGACAATTGTGGCAGGTACATTTAAGTTCCTCCCGTCACTCAAAAGCCCAAGCCACATTTCACATGCACCACACCCTCTAGGGCCAGTGTCAGATGTTGCCATCATCAAACACCTGCCAGAGCCCACACTTTAGCAGGGAGCCCATATTTCCTGAAAACCAGCACCCCTTGGCCTGCTGCTTCTCTTCCTCTTTGCCATGGCTGCCCATTTATCTGCCCTCTCTGAGTGCGTAGGAATGAGAGTGAGAAGGAGCACCCCCCCCACACACACACACCTGCTCACTTTCCTGCCCTCTCCTTCTGTGTGTTATGGGGACTGGGCCTAGAGGGGGAGAATATCAAGCAAGTAGATAAAGGGGGTAAGGAAGTAGGGAGCCTGAGGGCTTCCTTCATAATTCCCCCCCCCTCGCAAAAAAAAACAAAACTTGGAGCTGGCACGGGTGCCTTGTCCTCTGCCTGCCAACATGGGATGCTGAATGTATGAACTTCCATGTTGCTATGGCGGTGGTGATGTCAGTTTATTTAAGAATTTAAGGCTTCAGGGCCAGACACATTTCTTCAGAAGTCTACTCTAAGTGATGGAATTGGATTACAAGTCAATGCCTTTCAGACAGGGTGATTAGAATATTCTTAGTGGCTGATACCCTGCGAGCCAACTGAAGTTTGCCTTGGTCTGCAGCGAGCACTTCCTGGAAGTTGTTCATGCTTGTAACGGCTTAGCGTTGCTTCTGTTTGGATGGGATTCCAGGGCACACATTAGCCTGTGCAAGCCTTGAAGGTAAAGAAGGACCGGAACAAGCCAGAGGCCTGCACCCTACTGTGCGCAGGACCTGAACGTAGGCCCTTCTTGAATAGGCCATTACTGAGGTATAAAAGACCTGCCTTTCTCTCAAAACCAGCCTTGGCTCAGTCTGGAGCGTGTTTTGCTTAGCAAGGTTTTGTGATAGCTCAGCAGTGAAGTGAATTGTCAGGAGAGCACAGAGGAACAGCAGGTGCTGATAGAGGTCATGACTGAATTGCATTGGCAGAACTGTGTGCAGGAAGGCTGTCAACATCCCGCCCACGCTTTGTGTGACCAGGTTGTGATCAGTACTATTAAAATAAATCAGCCAACCTCCCTCACCTGTGTGGTATCAAGTTTTAAATGTGTTTAAGTTTCTGCAGTACCACTCAATTACTCAGTGTATAATTTACTAAGCAGGTATTATATATATATATATATATATATATATATATATATATATATATATATATATATATATATATATATATATATATATATATATATATATATATTTGCACACAGAAGTGACGGAGACGTGAGTCTCCTTCACTTCTATACTTCTTGTAATGCATTAGGTTGCAAGTGGCTTGGAATATTTTGGGACAAGGTGCGGGTGTGCATTCATTACTAAAGAAGAAGGAGCAACCACCCTCTACCATTCCCATAAAAGCATGAGGTAGGAGTGTCAGCCTTGCATCCTGCACCAGCCACATGAGCAAGACTAGGAGGGTGGAGCTGCAAGTGGAACACCATGCACTGTATCCTATGTGGGGTGGATGGACGAAGAGTCTGGAGGCCTCCTCAAAGTAAGGGAATTTTTAATCCATGCCAGCTAGTTTTTGGTGCAAGTCTGTAGAGAGTAAGGGAGAGGGAAGGGGACACCATATAAGGTTCGGATATGGCAGATGCTGGTGCTGTAATGATCTGCCCCCTCCCTCTCCCATTCTGCCTCCTGCCCAACCCCTTCCCTGCCCCGAAATCCCCCTGTCCCACCCCACCTTGCCTCACTCTGCCTATCCCTTGCCACTCCCCACCACTAACTTACCTTCACTGCCAGAGGTAGCTGGGAGTGGCAGTGGGCCTTTGGCGCCACCCTCATTTAGGTGGTAGACCCAAAATGATGACCAGTAGTGCACTGTGCTCTCTGCCATTTGGCCATTTACAATAACAGAATTGCATTCCTCTTGTAAAGGGCAGTCTAGTCCTACTTAGGAATGGGCTGTAAATGTCTCTTTTTGTCCCTTTCAGTGGAATATTACTGTTGCAGTATTTAGAGGGACACGCTATAAGGTTTGGTATGGGAGAGGGTCCATCATGAGGGTGATGCAATGAGCTGTCGCACCGGGTGACCCGACAGTAGTGACGCCTCTATTTGATTGCCTTCACAGAGAAATACAGAAGATAGTCTCTGGATTTGGAGAGGTTAGATTTGCGTCTATCCCTTTTCTGTGTACTTGAATCGAAGCTTCTCTGCTCCCCCTGACCACTGATGGGAGAAGGTGTCTGCAGTTTTGTATCTTCACGGGTGTGATGGCAAAATGTTTGCCTAGCCGTGTTCATAGTCAAAGTTATGATTCATAGGGAAAGAGCTGTCCTTGGAAATTAGATACTTTGGGTTGTTCCAGCCAAGGGCTGCAAAAAGTCAAGGGAAAGCAGAGGACGGCTGCAGGGATCTCCCTCTCCCCCCCTTCTCTGTATTCCGTTTCTGGCTTTGCTGTTTGAAATCTGTGTAGACGTTACAGAAAATAGCCCTTCTCCTACCCCACCCACCCCAATTCAGCTCTCAACCTCTCCCCCCCCCCCCCCCCGGAAGTGGCTGATGATGAACTCCTTTTGCTTAGGCATGGATGAATCATCCATATGCATGTGTCAAGTTAGGAAAAAAAAAAAGTAGCCAGCAAAAATAGAAAAGACCAGCATGAAAAGAGACTTGGTCACTTGGTGCTTTCTTATCATGGCGGTTCATTCATATGCATGATAGTGGCAAAGGTTCTCTCTGTTGGAATCAATTTCGGATCATATCTTACTACACTGGTGGAGGGGGGCAAGTTTCTGGTGAGAGATTTGAGAAGGGAAAACGATTACTGAAGGCATTCCTTTACCTCCAGTCTGACTGTGTGTGTTGGTTGTTGTGCCTTACCCCTTTAAACCATGGTCTGTTGCGGCCATCTGCTGTTTGGTAGGGAAATGGAATCTAGCCCCCCCTACTCTCCCTCTAGAACAGCTGGACCATACAATTGCCTTTTTCTAGTAACTAGAGTTTGCATCACCCGGTGCGAGAATTCATTGCGTCACCCCCATGATGGACCCCCTCCCATATCAAACTTTACAGAATAAATTGCAATATCATATGCACAACCTAAATGCTGTGTCAAAATAACACCTCATTGGCTCTCTGAACAATCAATTTCATTGGTCAGTTTTGAGTTAGGAAAATCCACTTTTTGTTACATAAGGTAGTTGTGTTTTCCTTTTCTAGTTATTTGGCTATAACATTTGATAGAAAACAGATATTTCAAAGTGGTTTGTTTCATTGTGTTCTGCATTAAATTATGCATCAAATGATATATAACATGATGCTAATATTTAAAAATACTGAGTTTTTACAATTTTGGCCGCTAGTGGTGTCACCCTCCTGAGTGCGTCACCCAGTGTGGTCTGCACCCCGCAGCAACACCATTGGGTGCAATCCAGCAGCAGGATGAGATGAGAAGCCATGTGGACAACGCCTTCCTTCCCTTGGAGGTCCTCATTCAGCTGGTGTTACACATTCAGAAATATATTCCCTCACTGTATCAGGCCACTGGATCACAGCGGTGGTGTACTATTCCTCTTAGCCAGTTGTTATAGCCCTAGTTCCATGGCAGAGATGTATTTAGGATTCATACCTTCATAGTAGCCCAACATTTTACCTCCTTTACAGAAGTACCTTGTATTTTTGTACTCCGTTGCGTTCTTTTAGACATAAATTTAAAAGGGTACTCTTGATCATAGATGCTAAAAACATAGCAGCTAAAATAAGCACAATAATAAGTCAATGTGCATTTCATAAAGTCATGTACTGTAAAATGGAAATGCTTGCGTTCATCCTTCTTGCTTAAAAGAATACTTTCTTTTGAGGGATAACTTTTTGTCAAATTCTGCCCTTCAGGCTGCTAGGATGCCCTTCCTAAATCATGAAGCATTCATAGTTTCTGTCTGCTGACAAGGTTCCATTTATTAGATGTCATGCCTTGTTGAAGATATTTTCAGAATCTTGAATCCAGCGACGAGACTAACCTGCACTTAGTTATCCCCCATCTAAAACTAAGAATGAACACACAGAGAGAAGATATTTTTAACCCTGAGACATGTGGCTGGCTTAAGACAACTGTGTTTTGCCTCAGTAAGGGAACGTGTGAGAATTCACTGAAGGGCAAGGCCCACGTGTGGATATGCATCGGAGATCTTTGCTGACGATACCTAGGATGTAGAACAAGCTGACTGCACGTGCCAAAACCCTGAGGGGAATCGACCGTGTAACAGAACTCCACTGATTCTCACATGTTGTGGGTAAGCTTGGAACTGTGGAAGGGATGTAATGCATTGGAAGAGTACAATCCAAGTGTCACCTGAGAGGCTGGTTCACTGAAAGGTAACTGTCTTCTCCCACAAGGGACAGCGCAGAGCAGTGGTGTTCCCGGGTTCTGCCACAATCAACTTCATCTCTCATTCTTCACTGCTGCCTGAACAGATGTGCTTGTGAACAGGAGCTTGAACTAATGAGGAAGGCAGGAGTACAGGAGGAGACTGCACAAGGAAACTTCAACAGTGTGACGGAGAAATGTGTCAGGATAGGCCCATAAGTGGGGATAATACCCCAAGCACCAAGGAACCCAAGGGGTTTTACCGATGGTAATATGTGCAGGGGCAACATCAATGAGGCTCTCTCCCTGATTCCAGAGTGATT
This sequence comes from Tiliqua scincoides, assembly GCF_035046505.1. Classification (NCBI taxonomy): domain Eukaryota; kingdom Metazoa; phylum Chordata; class Lepidosauria; order Squamata; family Scincidae; genus Tiliqua; species Tiliqua scincoides. The sequence goes on from NC_089821.1 coordinate 19,567,121, forward strand.
TGCCTCATTGCTCAGTGAGAGCCCTTTAGCACACAAGCACTCCAGTTATTGGAAAGGAGATGTTACCCTGCACATGCCCAATCTCATCTGATCTTGGAAGCTAAGCAGGGTCAGGCCTGGTTAGTACTTGGATGGGAGACTGCCTGGGAATACTGGGTGCTGTAAGCTTATACCATAGTCTTTCGAGACTGAAGGTTGCCAACCATTTTCTGAGGTTAGGAGAGAAAATATCCTTGCAAGAAAAAAAAGGGAACCAAAATACGATGTTCTACCAAAGGATAGGGATTGTTGCTGAGGAAGGGCCCATTCTTCACCCTTCCGCCACTCTTTGATGCAGCAGCACCAAAATGGCAACCACTGCATCTTATTGTGGGGAGAGAGCAGGTGCAGAGTTCTCCTAGGTAAGGGGACAGTTATTCCCCTACCTGGAAGTCAACCTCCACAGTGCGGAGGGGTCTACTCAGACCTGTGACAGCTATTTTGCTGGAGTAAGTCCTCATTGATTCAAGCTGCAGAAGGGGGTTAGGCTATTGTTGGTACCAGTGTCACTGATTCTGCCCCCTCCTGGGACCCACTTCACTGATCCCCGTCCCCTGTCTGTCTGTCAGAGCACCTTTTGCAACAGGCACACACTAACTACTTTATGGCACTCAGCATCATTGCAATGGTGAACTCGACAGCACGTGGATCACCGTGGTAGGTATAAGATTGGGCTGGAAAATTTTTTTCACTATTTTTTCCCTAAAGGAGTGATTTCCTTTTTTCCCCAAAGGATAAATGAGCACTAGGCAAATAATGGAGGCAAGTAACCACTATTTACAGTGTCTCCCCAAGTCTATATTTGTCTTATTCCTGCCTTCCGGTGTGTTTTTTTACTAACTGATCAAAGAGTAGCGGGGAAATTTTCATTGGGAAAAGCCTTTTGAGGAGAGGGCTTGAAAAAAAAACCACCCCTGTGCCACAGACCTGATCTGGATCAGGGCCTCTTGGAGCAGCTATTTACCAAACCTTGAAAGAGAGAGAGAGAGAGATGTATTAATGCATCTTCATTTTAATTTGTAGTTTGGCCCTGAGAGCTGCAGAACACACTGTTCAAGGTGCTCAACCCTCATTTATCTTGCCTGAGCTGAAAAAGTCCAGTGTATAAGGACATATCTGTTATCTGAGTCTCCTGGCTAAAGCAAACCCAGACTTAAAAGTAGAGATCTCTGGGTAGAAAGAAAAGAGAAGTGGGGAGAGGATCTGAATATGCGCCAAGGCTTTTCGAAAAGGCATCTTGGGATTTTGTGGTTGAGTCCCATTATAGAGCTGATCCCTGAAAACATAGCATTAATATCTAAATTGTCAGGAAGATTTGACTTTTAATACATTTATATATGTGTTAAAGCTGCCATTCAGAGGGAGAGTCCACTTGACCTCCCTGCTCTTCACTGTCGATTCTCTAATCAGCTGCTCTTCCGTCATTGTTTTATGTTGATTTGATTGTTTTTTTAAGCTTGAAAGAGCTTCTTTGCTGCATGATTCTGGCCAATTAGGGATCTCTGAATGAGTCATAGGGCCACATAGCCAATGATGTATCGACTATTGGTGATGTAAGGTGAAATGAAGCCTTCGCTCAAATGGACATGTTTCGGATGGAAGTATCCCTGTTGCCCAGGCAACGATGCCAAGGCTCTCTGTCTTGGCACACTGTGTTGGCATTTGCTTTGCCTGTCAGTGATGCACAGCAAGGCTTTTGCCCTTATCCAGCTCTACTCACACATAAATACACCTGACGAGCTGGAATGAGGTAGGAATAGGGAGACACATCCTATTGAATGTAATGCAGTGCAGATGGAGAACTTATTATTCTGTAATGCCGCATGAGATTGTCCTGTGGTGGGTCCGAAGGCAGGGTGCAACCGCCATACTGAAAGGTGACTGAAGAAGAGGGGGCCCCACACCTTCACCAGTGTGTGTTGCCTTGTGGCAGTGGAGGTCAGGGAAGCTGTGGCAGCACTATGAGAATGTATATGGCTGTTGATGTCATCAGTCTGTGCCGTACTGCATGCCATACTGTCCGTCCAACAGCAACCTCATGCCTGCGCAATGTTGCCCCCGGCTCTGATGCTGTCAGTGAAGACAAGGGCATGCAGTGGCAACTGCAGACTGCCTTCAGGAGACTTTAGCAGACTGCTCTGTGCACTGCCTGGAGTGGCTCCAGCCGTGAGTGGGAGGGGCCGCTTACACAACGCATTGCGGCACCTGCAATACTTACCACACCATCCGCCCTGTAGCTACACCACTGCTTCCTAGTGTAGATGTGTGAGGGCTAACTGTGGTTACACAAAGTGGTGTCACTACGGTTTACGTCACCTGGTGTGGGAGGCCAGTATGTCAGCCCCATGAGGGAACTCCTCCCATGTGGTGGGTGGGGCATAGTGATCCACCATTGCCCCACCCCACTGGTTTTTTGGCTTTAATGTTTGATAGAATAGAGATATTTCAACGCAATTTGTTTTCGAAAATGCCAAGATTTTTAAAAAGTTGGCCATAGTGGTGACACTCCCCTGTGCTTGTCGCCCGTTGCAGCCTGCATCCCCCACCCCCCCGTAGCAATGCCACTGGTTACACAGGGCCAGTATGAACTTTTCCTTCCTGTGAAGTATTCCATGCCCTCCACAAGAACAGTTCCAATTTGGATTTCTGTTATCACAGTAATATCTTGCAGCAACACATTTTTCAGCCACCACACCCACATAGCTGCGTCTGTGTCCGTGCAGATCCAAGCTTATGTATTACATTCTCCTAGGAATGCATCTGTTGCTCCCTAGGAATAATGGTTGCACACAGCTGTAATTGTCTTCATAAAGTACCCAGCCCCTCTGTGGCAGAATTATGTGATTCAAATAAATGTGCATGTTTTGTGCAATGTAGGAAATGTACATTTTCTTCTTGTAATAATTTATTAATTATTGCACTGTTCAGTGTACCATATTGCCTTCCGTGTCCAAACCTCCACTGCAGCAGAATTTCTAATTGGGTGATGCAAAGTTTCCAGATTGTCATTACCTGTGATTCTGATGGTCAAAGACAGAGTTGTCAGTCAAGATTTTGAATAATATCAATAAGATTTTGAATAATGGGTGTCTGTACTTCTCTGCAGTATTTCCCTAAACCTCATTAGCTTGAGAAAGTTGCTTTATTATAGCAAGCTTGTCAGACAATCATGGTGAAATAAGGTCACAGCTTGCATAAAAATTTAAATGAAACAGTGTTAATAACTAATCCATATGCACATTTTTGTACGTATACCAGCAATATTTTTCTCCGTTCTAAAAAGTAGGTGTAACAGACTTTTTTTTGTTTTGTTCCGGTAATGATCTTCACCACCCTTTCACTTTCTCATCAAACTCTTCAAGTAAACCTTCATTGCTAGTGACCTTTTCAAAATCTCTTGAGCTGCCCTGTGTGAACTCTCTGTTATGTCACAATTTAATGGAATCTACAGTACATAGCGGGACAACTGTGTAACAGATTAACATAGCAGCAGTTACCAAGGGGAGTCACAAGATCAGATTAAATTCCATGCTGAGGATGGATCCTGTTTCATGAGTAGTCCATGGCTGATGCACTTTCAGGAGCTGGCTCTAACCTCACCACTGAGTACTGCAGAAGTTTTCATTTCTGGATTTGAGGTCCAATCTATCTAACATTTGAAAGGACATTGTACAGAAGTGGTTGCCAGCCTTCAGTCTTGAAAGACTATGGTATAAGCCTACAGCACCCGGTATTCCCAGGCGGTCTCCCATCCAAGTACTAACCAGGCCTGACCCTGCTTAGCTTCTGAGTTCAGACGAGATCAGGCACGTGCAGGGTATCTTCCCCATTTTTTGTACAGAAGTAGTTCTGAGTGAATGATAACTATTCATACATTAATAACGTAAGCAGCCCTGGATTAACCATGAAGCAAAATAAGCACGTGCTTAGGGCATCAAGGGAAGGGGGCCACCACATAGTTTTTTTTTTCCAGTGCCTGATTTACCATGGATAATGGTGAGGAAAAAAAAAACAAAAAACCAGTGAACCAAAACAAAGTGTGGAAAAAGAAGGGAGAATCACTGAACCCAAAATACAAAATATATTTCAAGCTAATTTGAAATATATTTTATTTTAAAAATTGAGTTTATTTTGAGGTGTTTTTTTTTTGTTTTGTTTTTTTGCTAAATTCTGTTTTAAAGCACTTAATGGCTTAAGAAAATCTAAGAATTTAAACATTCAATCTTAGGCAGCACAATCCCAGCCTGCACTGAAACAGGCAGGCAAGCTAGCCTGCACTGTAATGCAGCACAGGTTAGGTGCAGACTGGGGCACAACTTGGAGTAAAGGGGACTTATGTCTCCTTACCCTGGGTAACATCCCAGCCAGCCCAGTGTGGCTACTCAGATTTGCACCAGTGAAATTGCTGTCACAAATCCAAGCGGCCTATGTAAGGCTGCCTGGCCAGGGATGGAAGCCTGGCTAACTGGCATTTCCAATGTTTTCTTCTTGTCATTTGTTAAATCAAAATACTTTTGAACTTTGAAGCGTTGGAGGCACAACAAGTAAAGGTCAACACTTCAGAATTTTATAGGGCTGGAAATGCTGGCTTTCTTATGGCAAATAAAGGGATGACTGTGTTGGTCTATCAACAGGTAGCACATGGGGACCACAGGGGATACAGACTATTTCATCCCTAACTCTGCTTTTATAATTGACCAGCTGGTGTTGAATGGGCAGCTACCCAGCTCAGCCTTATGCTGGCTGAAGATTTAGCTTCAGGAATTGGTGAGTTGCCATGTGTGGGTTGAGCTGATCTACATTTACCTTTATTGTCGTACCCTCTTCAGCATTTGTTCGTTCTTCCTGTTTTGGACATGGAAGGGGAGAGACACGTTTGGTTGTCCCTTGGGACAACTGTGCACTTTTGCTGTATCACATCACAATCTTATGTGTGTCCACTCAGAAGTAAGACTCATTGTGCACAATTGGGATCACTCTCTGGAAGGTATGTGTATGATTGGGGCCCCAGTGTCCTAAAATCAGACTACTTCTCTGTGTGGTGGCATAGCTGGAGGGGGCGGACCATCCAGGCTGGCAGGGAGTGGGCAAGCAGCAGCTCCCCTCGGAGCCATTCCCGGCAGGGGGAGCAGAATGGAGCCATCAGAGGGGGGCAGCCTGGTATGTAGAACAGGTACCCCAACCCGCCATGTAAGTGGCCCCTTCCACTCGCCATCAGAGCCATTCAGGGCAGCAAATTTTTGCAGTTTTTAAAATCATCTTATTTAATGCAAAATGAAAACAGTGTGTATCTATTTGGAATGGTTTGTTTTTATATTATGTAGTGCCCTGTGTGTGCCTTGCTTGAAGGGTGGGTTAGAAATGTTCTAAATAAAATAAACCTCCTGAATAAAATAAAGCACCAGACTTCATAAAACAGCATCTTTTTGATCACTTAAAAGGGGGGCTGATATATAAGTGCTAGTTGCATTTTAAGGAAATGAAGCTACAGAGCCCAATCCTATCTGAATTTCCAGCACCAGTGCAGCTGCAATGCAGCCCTGAGGTAAGGGAATGAATGTTCCCATACCTTGAGGAGCCTCTGTGACTGCCTTCCCACAACAGGATGCAGTGCATGCCCCATTGGTACAGCTGCAGCAGCCCTGGAAAATTGGATAGGATTGGGTACTAACCTAGCTGTGGGTGACTGGACCATTGATTTCAATGGGGCATAACGTATATCAACTCCAATGGACTCTATTTACTAGAAACAGTTCATGTCTCCTGGTACTCATTTATAGTAAATCACTGCCTCCATTATGTGCCCTGTTTCTGTCTTTTGGAGCTGCTTTGTTAACATGCTCATGTGATTGGCTAGATTTGCCATTTTTCAGTCAAATTGATGCATTTCATCTCTGGTGGTAGCACGTCTAAGAACTGTGTGCACTGACCCTAAGACACTACGCAGCCTGCAGTTCTACACACAGCAGCAGCAGAGATCTATAATAACACGTTGTAACATGTAACATTCTGCTTTTCAAATATATTTTTAACCAAAGAATCCAAACCCAACTGACTTTTTAAATGGGAGGGAGGTCATTGCTGTGTAAACCATTACAAAAGATAACCAGGTGGTTAAGAATCTTCAACACAGTGCAACAGTGGAGCAGGTAGAGCCTGTCAGTGGGTTCTTGGTATGAGAATAGGACTGGTGACAGAAGAATAGAAGGCACAATGGGCACAGTGCCTAGTGGTTAATGACTGTCCTTTCTCCCTTCTTCTCCACTCTTCCTACTAATCTGACTGGGATTTTCTGGAAAACTATAGCTTTCACTGCCTCTTTCCCCGGCGAATAGGAATCCCAAAACCCAGGGGGATTCCCTCCCTTCTAGAAACTACTCATTAGCAGAACATGATGGTCATACAGGTGTAGTAAACTCCCTCCCTCCCAAATAAACTTGGATCAGACAGGTAACCCTGTTAAAAAAAAGTATCACACAATGACCCACCAGATGCCTTGGGGAGCGCTCAGGAGAGCACAATAACTGTATCTTTTTACCTTTCCCTTGCATCTAGCATTCAGAGAAAAGATCCAGACCACATACCAGAAAGAAAGACAGTTACGACACAAGGGGAGGGCAGCTGGTAAAGGTTGGCAAGGAGATTAAAATGCACATAGCATGTAAAACAGACAGCACTGCTCCTGGTTTATTCAGGCTGTTCCCAGATCTGGTCCATGCGCGATGAGGCAGCAAGGTGGAGGGTTTGTCCCTTTCCATAAAACAATAATGGTTTCCCAGCATTGAACTGAGAAACACACACAAACATCACCATCTGCAAACGGATAAAACCTAGGATGAGTAATGTTGTAGGTTCACCCAAATGGGTGACATTTGGGCTACAGTCACCTGGGCATCTCTGCCTGTCCTTTGAGCTGGCTAGGTGGGTCTGGGATGCCCAATCAGCTGTTCCATGCCAGCAGGAGGGCTGGCTAAGATCGGTTGTTCTGCCTAAACCCAGACATGAAAACAAGCAATCCACACTGGAACCTGGCTGCCCTGACATGTGGCTCTTCTGTAATGGGAAGGGCTTTAAAGAGGGCAATGGCTACTACTGCCGGATGTCTCAGCAGCTTTTTGGATTCTGAGGCATCACAGAAGCCTCTGGGTGGGCTAGAATTGTCCTAAATTAGGGAGAAAGAGGCAAAAATTTGGGAGAATTAAGTTATTTTTTCTGCAGGTATGTTGCATGCATATTCCAACTTCCATCCATCAAATAGTGATGGCATCTGACCTAGATGCCTTGAAAAGGGGATTGGACAGATATCTGGAGGAAAAGTCCAGCACAAGTTACAAGCTGCGATGGGTGTGTGCAACCTTCTGGTTTTAGAAGTGGGCTACTTCAGAATGCCAGATGCAAGGGAGGGCACCAGGATGCAGGGCTCTTGTTGTCTTGTGTGCTACCTGAGGCATCTGGTGGACCACTGTGAGATGCAGGAAGCTAGATTAGATGGGCCTTTGGTCTGATCCAGCAGGGCTCTTCTTAGTTCATCTTGGATTATGTACCTGTCTTGGATTAAGCAATTCAATATGGATTTCTGAATGTGGATCATGAACCTGGCCCTCTTTCTTTTCTCTTGCTCTGATTAGGTTAGTTGCTCTACCTTCTCCAAACTGGTCTGACTGTAAAGCCACAAAATGGAGAAGCTCCGGTTGAGCACAGGAGCTTTTCCATGGATTCAGAGGATGTCAGTGCTGCTGACTCACTGTACGTGCTGGAGGCAAAATGCTGTGTTACTCGGTGGGGGGGGGGGGGAGGGAAGGAGGGAATGAACATTGCAGAGATTGGTTGATAGATAAGGTCACCCAGTGCCTCAAGTAACCAAATGAAAATATCTGGGATGCTTCACTCATGTCGTGGCTCTGTAGAGAGAACAACAAATAACAGCCCCCTTCGTACAGTCTAAGCTGCTTCAGCTTCATTCATATCGGGTCTGATTGAGTATTTTAAAATTGATCTAAAGCATGTTTCAAAGGAGTTGTTGGAGATCCCTGCTGTGATTTTCTCTCAAATTAACTGGGTTTTTAACAATGTGTTTGGTTGACACGGTGTATCTACTCGCAAACAGACACAGAACCTCACAACATCCTCCTTCTCTCCTTCCCCCCCCTCCGCCCCATGGCTGGAATCAACCAGAAACTTCCATGATTGTGACAGAGGTGCGTGAGTTCCTATTTGTACTCCCTCTTTTTATTTTGCCTTCCCTCCTCTGCTGTGTCTGCACTTCCTGCTGGGCCGAAACTGCCAAAATATCTCCTGACAGAAAACATTCATGTCAAATGTTAATAACGAAGAACAAACAAGGAAATCTTTTTAAAATGTTCAGTTCAATTTATCCAACCCATCTGGGATGCCTAAGAGCCCCATCCTATAATTATGTGTTGGTTGTTGTGTTGCGCAAACAGCGCTCATGTTGCGGCCGTAAGTAGGGCAGAGCTTTCTGCTTCTGCTGCCGCCAGAGGAAGCCTTGTACTCAGTAGTAAGAGACAAGCCATGTGCAAGATGGTGCGGCTTATATAAGGCAGAAGGCCACCCGGATACAACATGGCGGCAGGGTCTCCAAGAGGAATTTTCTCAGGGGTACACAGTGTCTTTTGAGCCCCTTCCCAAAGGGGAAGGGGAGGGGCAAAACAGAGCAGGGGGAGATTCAAGTGTGGAATCTCTCATGTTTGAGTGACACTCCTATAAATAAAAATGTCTTCCATATGAGCAACCAACATGAATTCTTCCTGATGTGCTAGTTTTCTATATGCAGGGAGGTATATGCGAACATATGGTTTCCCTTCTGCAGCAGCACAAGCAGCTGGAACCAGGCTGCGATACTAGATCCAGGAAGGGGGCTAGGATTTGGCAGACATTGCTGCCGCTGAGCCCACCCCATTCCTGAAGCCAATTTGCCCTCCCCATCACCACCCCATTCTGCTCTCTTCTGCCCTCATCAGCATCCTGCTTTGTCCTTCCCCTGCCACGTTCCTCCCTCCTCCATACCCATTCCATACCACCTCCCCTACCAAGGTACCTGGGTCGGCGGGTCTGGATAAAGGTGCTGTCATGTGTGGAGCCATTTGCAGCCTCCCTGCTGGTGATCCAGCAGCATGTGTCACAGTGCGCTGTTGGAAGCTTTTTGCAACTGCCATAAGGCAGTTGCCTCTGGCAGAATACTCATTCCGCCAGAATTCAAGACCAACAGGATTGGACAGTCGGTCTTACTAGCAAGTTGAATTTATTGAATTGAATTTATTGAATCCACCGGGTAGGTGGGACTCGTTAGCCTGGAAAGGCAGCTCATCTCTGATCCCAAACCTCCACTGCCTTGTGGCTACATCCAGTTATGGAAAAGGCTTCAGGAGTCAACCTCGAGGCAAAATCCAGAGCCGGAGTCCCTGAGGCAGTTCATGGCTGAACACAGTCATGTTCTGGCAACTCCTGCGAACCAACCGTATTGGCTTCTGCCTTTCCATTGGACCATTTCAGTGACATGGAGAGGGGGGATTTGCTGCATGGGAAAGTCTGTCCTCCATATCTGCTTTACCCAGGCTTCGCGCACTGGAGAGGACACTCTGTTCCAGAACCACCATTCAGAGCACTATACCATAGTCTTCCAAGATTGAAGGATGCCAACAATGAATTTATTGAATTGAATTTGAAACTACTGCATCAGCCGTATATAGCGCAATGATGGAGCAAGGGTTTATTAGCAGAGTTGGTCAAACAAAGTCTGTGAGAGCCAGTGGAGGGGCCATAGCTCAGAGGAAGAGACTCCACCTTGCATACAGAAAGACACAGCCTCAATTTCTAGTGTCTCTAGGTCAATCAGAGAAAATGTCCTGTCTGAAACTTTACAGCAGTGATTTTTAGCCTTTTTCATCTCATGGCATATTGACAAGGTACTAAGATTATCAAGGCACACCATGCTGTTGGTGGGGGGTTCACACTCCCCAATGGCCCTACTAATAAATGACCCCCTCCCAAACTCCCATGGCACACCTGCAGGTGTGCCAAGCTGCACTGATTGAAAATGGCTACTTTAGAGAGTTTGTATCAACCATACTGACATAAGTGGACCAATGGTCTGGCTCAGTCAAAGACAGCTTCCTGTGTTCCTAGAACCTGGTTCAAGCAAACGCAAGGTTTTTGTCTTGAATTTCAGCAAGTGCATAAGCAGCCTTGTGAGCCACATGGAAATTATCTGAAGGCTGGCAATGCTCTGCAGACCCTTCTTTATGGCACACCCCTGGTGATTTGGAGTTTTTAATCACAACTTGTGTGTGTGTGTGTGTGTGTGTGTGTGTGTGTGTGTGTGTGTGTGTTTACTTTAAATCACTCAATTATTTAAAGTCCTTTTACCACTCAACATTGACCATTCTAGCTCCAGGTCTCTGGAGAGTCAAACTTGTGCTTATTCTTGAAATGTTTTCTGGCTTGGCATCATAGAGCTGGAGAGATCTAAATTTTCTACAGGGGGCAGCTACCCTTGATGGTCCTAGACAAACACTCATCTGGCCTCTTTTGAGAGTGGTTTTGGGCCTCCTAAAAAATGGAGTGAGAACAAATGCAGGCAAATCAAGCTTTCTGTTCACTCCCAGGAGTGTTTAGAATCTTTCTTCTGCTTGTCATCCTTCAGAGGTAAATCCATTTTTAAAAAGCTACTCTGGTGGAGGGAGTCACATTTGCATCTTAGCCATGTCCAAAACTGTGGCTGTTACCTCACATGATTCATATGTGACAATGCCTGGGAACCAGGGATGTTATTGGTCACATGTGAGGACACATGTTACAGCTGCCTTGCTGGAGCAGGTCTAGCTCTGGCTTCAAGATAGTGCTACCATCAGAACTTTGGAAAGTGAGCTTTAGCCCTGTGGTACCTAATAGACAACTTCTGATTCCCCCCAAGACAGAATCGACATATGTGCAGCCATCCAGTCTGTAGATCAGGGGTCTCCAAACTATGGCCCGGAGGCCACACCTGGACCCTGACAAGATTTTATCCAGCCCACAGCAACTAAAAATAGTTTTTATTGCTACAGTAAGTTTTTGTTGCCAAGGTTTGACTTTTTACTCCTTAAATGCAATTTCAAGTTTGTTTGTTTTTCAAGTTATAATTTCTCAGTCAGGCCGTGGCATATATCCTGTGATGTGTAATGTCAGGCAGAATGCAATGAAACAAACCATGTTGAAATATTTCTATTCTATCAAAAGTTGTAGCCAAAAAACCAGTGGGGTAAGGACAATGGTGCATCACCAGGCCCACCACCCGGGGAATTATCTGCATGGGAACTGGTCCATTACGGGGGGGGGGGGGGATGGCCTCCCACACCAGATAGTGCAAACCCTAGTGACGCCGCTGGAGTCAGGCATTGTTTCTTTGTGATGGTCACATTTCTCTGTTACCCTGAATCATATCATTCTCATTACAAAAAAGATCCAAGTGAAACTTATTCATTCATTTAAATTTCATTCATTCATTTATAAAACTAGTTTTGGGGGGCTCAAGAAAATGTGTAAAATATACAGTGTGGCTCTCGTACTGAAAAGTATGGAGTCCCCTGCCCGAGGTGGCTTGAGGACCATCAGTCTAATGCTGTTGGCATTGCACTCTGTGGGATGTCCTGGTGCTCAAATGACAGAATACTTGTGGCAACCAAGACCTGAATGGCATTGCTGAAGGGTTGCTAGTGGGTCTCATTGGCAGGGTTGACTGGGTTCTGCTGGCAGAGCCACATACCAGGATCAAAGCAGGAAGAGCAGGGTGTGAGGTCGGTCAGAACTCCTTTGGAGAAAAAGAAACTATGTTGGAAACTCTATATTTGTTGACCCTGTATGTCCCCTGAGTGAAGGAGCTGCAACACTTCAGATCGTATTTCAGTGTTCACTCCTCACCATATCAAAAAGCTACTGAACAGCGTACAAGATGTTTGTGTTCTTATTGCCTTGAATGGGGGTGTGGGCTCCTCCACTTCCTCCAGTTCTTCCCAAGGGGGCAGGTCCACATCACAGGGCTTGGTGTAAGACATTCTGGGGAGCAATTGCCTGGATGGTGTAACAAACCATAAACAGAGATTTAATTAATGCTTACAAGTGTTTATTGCTTTGCACAAGGGGTGACAGTTGTAGTAAAGGGATTTGGCCAATGTCTCTGGAGAGCTGTTATGGTCCATAGTTGTGTCACTCAGCTCTGGTGCAGATGGACTCTCTGCAGAGTATCCCAAGGGTGAGGTCATATTATTTCTGAGTAAACATGCAGAGATTGGAACTCTGATATACCTTTTATATTTATCTGGAATATTGTTTAATTCCACGTTTCAATTTTTATGCATTTGCTTTACCCTTCTGCAACCTACTGTTACCCTGCACATGTCTGATCTCAAAAGCTAAGCAGGGTCAGGCCTGGTTAGTACTTGGATGGGAGACTGCCTGGGAATACCGGGTGCTGTAGGCTTATACCATAGTCTTTCCAGACTGAAGGTTGCCAACCAACCTACTTCAATCATTTGGGATGAAATGAGAGAGATTTTTTTTTTTTTTAAATGAAGTATAATAATTTCAAAAATCAGGATAAGTGGCAGGAAAAGAAATCACTCACGGAGAAATTTAAAGTTGATTGTTGTATGGTCTTAATAAGATGCAGTGGTGTAGCTAGAGGGGCTTCCCCGTAGGTAAGGAGCCTCCCCGTAGCGTGTAAGTGACCCCTCTCCCTTTCCTTCGGAGCCATTCCGGGCAGGGGGGACCAAAACAGAGGCATACACCTCTGTTTTGCTTCCCATGCCCAGAATAGCTCCGAAGGGATGAGGAAGGGGCTACTTGTACGCCGCAGAGAGGCTCCCTGCAAAACATAGTTCGTTGCACCCCCTCTACCTATGCCACTGATAAGATGTGGCTCTTGGAGCATGGCTCCTGCACTTCAAAACGTACCACTACACCTCTGGTCATTGTTTGGGGCCAAATTAGATGTGCACACAGATGTATGCACACAGAACTGCCTCTTCAGAAACAACCATGCCAGAGAGCTAACCTAGTCAGAACTGGGGCTTATGGGGAAGGGAACGTCCCCTCTCTCCCCATGTGCCATTTTCATGCTGAACTGCATTGCAGGAATTTACTCCTAACTACAAAAGTTTGGAAACATGCTTCTTGTGCAGCTGTCTGTGCACACATCTGATTTGGCCCTTGGCATTCATAGATACTCCATGACACTTTCTGTGACAGTGGGAAATATACTGTACAAAAAACAGCACTGAGATACAGGAAGCTGGACTAGATGGGCCTATGGCCTGATCCAGTGGGGCTGTTCTTATGTTCTTATGATTAAAGATGATGAAAATTATATCTACATACACGTATAGGCTTGCACACAGCACATCCAAGTCTCAGGTTAGCTTATGGGGGTTTACACCAACTTCTCTACCGCATGTAATGATTTGGCTTCTTGCCCTCTGCTACTGGAGTTTAGGGTTTTATGTGAGGGTTTGTTCAGTCATGCTGTGTCTCGCATGCATGTAATTGTAGATGATCTTGTAGACCACACTGTACGTCTATTGTATATTGCCCAGAAGCAAACCCTGGTGTAGTAGGTCATGCCAATTGCCACTGTGATTGCCGTACCAGTGTCTGCACAGAATTAGGAGCAGTCTCAGTACTGCAAAGTCCTAGGATGCACTGCTTTTTATTTTATAGGTACAAACTGATCTTTTGACGCTTTTTCTCATAACCTGCTGTGCTTTGGGATTAGAGGGTATAAAGATAGCCAGGGTTTACTTCTGCGCAACTGACATCATCCTCCAGGGACAAGCACATGAGAGGGAAAGGTTAGTAACAGAATGCGAGGGGCAGAGCAAGTTGGAGAATCAAGAGACATAAAGTATTCTGAAATGCTTAGTGAGCAGAAGTTGGCAGAACTATTTCTTCTTCAAAACAGAGAAGATTTTTTTGGCTAGTAAGATGCCCCTAAGGAGCTTTCGACAGCAATGATCCCGATCTAGATGGTTGTTGTTGTTTTTTTAACACATACTTGTTTAAGAGAAGATTCAGCACCCACAGCAAGCCAGTACTTAGGAGCATCGAGACTGTTCAGCTTGCAGTCTTCTTGAAGTAAGGGAGCATTTGTTCCCTTACTATGGGGCATGCCGGTGGATCGCTGGTGCTCCACAACTTGGCAGTCGTGTGGACCGCCAGGTGGCAGAGAGATGAGTGGGGGCATGGGGGAGGCAGAGAGGAGGCGTTCTGGGGCAGGGGAGGAGGGGAGGGCGGGAAGAGGGTGGGCAGGAGGCATGCTGGGGGAGGGAGCAGGTTGGGGCCTGCTGCAGAATTGAGTAGCACCATTGTGGGGCTACTTGCCTTTCCCAGGGGAAGGGGATGAAAGGAGGTGGCTACCCTGTTGCGCGCAGGATGCCGCAGCAGCCATTTTGGCACCGCAGCAGTCCCGGCACAACAGGCAGCTCAGGATTGGGCTGCCCATCAATAGATGCACAGAACTCAAAGCATAGCTGAGTAGTTTGCCTGATTAGTTCTGAGCAACGGTACGATTGTGGAAGAGGGCAGAATATGTCCTTCATAACAACGTGATGAATCATGTGAGGTAACACAGAGAAATAAAAAAATTCCTCCCCCCAAAATCGTAGAACATCTTTCAGAAGCAAACTGATCATGTAATCACATTTTTGTTAAGAGTGAAGAACACATGTTCAACTGGAAATTGGGACAGTCTATCACAACGGCCACATAAATTGACATATTCCTGATGAATGTAATGTCTGCAATCTCCCATATAAGACATTATGACCTGCCCCAGTGGATCAGAACAGAGCTACATCTAGCTTAGATGTTTCCAAAGGCAGTCAGTTGAACTTGATGTGATGGTAACTGAGTGGCGTTGGACATGCTCTTGCTATACAAGAAATCGAAAGTGCACATTCCCTCCACTTAATTTTCCTTTGCATTCAGTGTCATATCAGAGATACTGCTTTTGCATTTCCCCAGCCCAGGATATGAACCAGCCATCTCTGTGCATCTCTCAGGCAGGTGCAATGCAAAGGCCGCAGTTGATGGTGGTGTGATGGTGTTACAAGGAGCAGGAAGCAAGAGTTAAGGCACTTACTGTTTTGGTGCTAAAACTGGACATCTGAATGGACTCTCAGAGGGCCTGTGCAAAGGAACTGGAGAGGTAGCTGCTGTGCAAATCAAGATTTTGCAGGCTGCATGAACGTGGCAAAATTGTTGTGATGTGCATGAAATTGGCCAATGTGTAAACAGATTATCAGAAACTCCAGAATAGCTGTAGCAAACATCCCATGAGGAAAAGGACAGATGTAGGTATCGTCAAAATTCTGCCTCTCATTCACAGCTATTCCATGGCACATACTACTTTGGGGTAGTATGTAGTTACTACATTTGTTTTCATATTATAGCCTAATACTTGCTGTGCTTGTACTGTGTGCTACTAAATTTGACTTGCATTAGAAATGAACATTTTTCACTGGCAACGATTCTCATGAAGATGTGACGATGATAGAAAGATCTAGTGACAGGCATTTAAGCTGCAATCCTCAGCACACTTAGGGCCCAATCCTATCCAATTTTCCAGTGCCAGTGCAGCCATGCCAGTGGAGCATGCACTGCATCCTGTGGTGGGGAGACAGTCAGAGTGGCCTCCTCAAGATATGGAAACATTTGTCCCCTTACCTCAGGGCTGCATTGTGGGTGCACTGGTCCTGAAAAGTTGGATAGGATTGGGCCCTTATTCACTCAACTCAGTGGGACTTACTTCCACGTAACTGTGCACAGGATTGCTGTGTAAGTATGCTTGACTGTATTCTTTAAATGATGAGCTTGAGGCTGTTCTTGATCTTAACCAGCAGCATCACACTTGCGGGGCTGACACCTGAAGCGGCACAGCAAATGCCGCCCCCTTACCCAATGATGATCCTCCTGCTCTCCAGTGTTCCAGCTCAGCGCTCCCCTCTACATTTCGTCTTCCTCTCTTCCTCTTCCTCTCCCCTCTTCCTCTCTGTCCCCCTCTTCCTTTTCCAATCCAGAGAGCAGAAGGAGGTACAGTGAAGACAAGTGGGTGGACAGAGATGGTCACCAACATCAATCAGCTGGCTGAAGCATCCACTTCTGTTGACCTCATGAATGGGCTGGCCCCGTATACTTGTATTGGTTGGGGCGTGGCATCTGAAACAATTAGTATGAAGACAACTTTCAGTATGTACTTATAGTTTAATCAGGGGTGGCCTATCCATGATTCCAGTTGTTGCTTGGAGCAGTGGGTGGGTGAGATGTCAAACTGGCATGGGGCGCCTTGCCTACTCCCTTTCCCAGGGGGAGGCTACCTTGCCCCCACCTCCTACTCTAGCTGGCCCCTACCCTAACCTCTTCTTGTGCATTTGAAAGAAGAGCAAATGAGAGGGTAGTTCAAGTGCAGCTCTCCTTCTCTTTCAGTGGTGCTACCCAGGATCACAATAGTGAAGCTGCGGGGGGGGGGGGAGGCATTGCTGCCACCTCTAGGTAGCTTCAGCCTCTGCTGCTTCCTTTAAGCTGGTCAGTTGGGGAAGACACTAGGAGAGGAGAGGAATTACTCCCTGGATCCTTCCTGCTTGGCTGTTTAGAAACAACAGAGGCAGCACTGGTGATGGAGATGGGATAGTGAGGTGTGCACAGAAAACTGTGAGGTTTTCTTTACACAGCATGTGGTTGGTCTGTGGAACTCCTTGCCACAGGATGTGGTGACGGCATCTGGCCTGGATGCCTTTAAAAAGGGATTGGACAAGTTTCTGGAGGAAAAATCCATTATGGGGTACAAGCCATGATGTGTATGCGCAACCTCCTGATTTTAGGAATGGGTTAAGTCAGAATGCCAGATGTAGGGGAGAGCACCAGGATGAGGTCTCTTGTTATCTGGTGTGCTCCCTGGGGCATTTGGTGGGCCGCTGTGAGATACAGGAAGCTGGACTAGATGGGCCTATGGCCTGATCCAGTGGGGCTGTTCTTATGTTCTTATGTGCATGTTGCTCCAGGGCCATTTGGGCTTGCTTCAGGTGCCAAATTGCTCTGGGCCAGGCTTGACTTTAATGTTTGTACAGTGGGCCTTCCTTGTTTATGGGCTCAGCATCCACGGATTTCATTCTGCAGGTGCTGCACCCACTGCGGGAGGGCCTCACAGGACCTCCTGTTTGTGGCCTTCCTGTCACATCTGGGAGGTCCTGTGAGGACCTTCAGGCAGATTTGGGTAGAAATGGGTAGCCATTGGGGGGGGTGTGTCCTGGAATGGATCCCCTGCAGATCCTAAAGGCCCACAGTATTCTGCTGAGCAGGACTGCGACCAAGACTCCAGGTCTCATACTAAAGGTCTGGTAAAGAGTGCTGTGGAACTACTAATAATGGCTTCTAATTTGTCAAGCAGCACCCCTGGCACTGACAGCCCTTGTAAACAGTACCTTTCTGGTTTGGGGCTTGGCAGGAAGAGATTTGCCAGCCAGAAACCTGCCCCCCCCCTGGAAATTCCCCAGCTCCGTACTGGCTGGCACATGAAACTTGACAAGATACTGTTCTTCCTTGACGAGATATTTATAAAATTGCTACATTGATGGAAATTCCCCCAATGTATCATTCATGATGTATGCTTATATTTAATTTAAGATCAACTGTAAATATTTATCCTCACACTATGAAGAAGGAGACCAATATTTGCCTCCCCCCCCCCCAAACAAAAATCCTGCACAGTTGGTTGATTTGGCCTTGCTTGACTGGAATACTTAACCTGGAATGTCTTTACAAATAAGGCAGACTTTTCTTCCATCTTATTGTTGGGCTGGCTTCCTACGGTTCCTGGTTTGACCAAGGAGCATCCCTGCCAGGCTCCCCACAAACAAACCTGCCCCCCTCCCTTGGCTAAGTGAAGCTTGTTTCCATGGTAGCCTCATTAAATTTGCATCTTGTTCAGCTTGGGCTGCATCAAGGCTGCTAGTCGTATTTTTAGCCCATGGCTGTTACATAATGAGAGAACCGGGGAGAGTGAGAGCAGGGAGGCTCCAGTGTAGAAACGGTGACTTTGCACGGCCCATTTGGCTAACTTTGTTCATCGGGGGCCCTGTGCCACTTCTGCAGCAGGTAGATCCAGAGTTATCCCCGGTTCCTATCATCCCTTTCCATAAGCTCAGTCAACCAAGCAGTGGGCATTTAAGAGCGGATATCACTTAATACAGGGAAGATGATTGATGGCTGCCAGTCTCTGGCATGGACCAAACCCTTGAAATATTGTTCTGCGAGGATAAGGTAGACCAGGAAGGGATGTACCTTGCCTTTTGGAGGGGAACCAGCCCATGTGATTTCTCGTAGTGAGTACCCCACTGACTTTTTGAAACAAGACAGAAAGAGAGTGGGAAAAGATAATGCCAGTAGTGTAGCTTGGGGGTAAATACTTACTTCCAAAACAGTAAGTACTGCAGGAGCCTCAATGTGCCATGTAAACAGCCCCTCCCGTTCACCATCATAGCCATCCTGGGCAGCAACAGCAATGCGCAAACGCTCGCCAAGGATTACGTTCTACGTTAAGCGCGTGAAACTAAAATGGCGTATGCTCAAAATTGCATTGTGAACATCCCTGACGTCTGGAAAATGTGTGCTGTCTCTTTAAAAATGACGAGGCACCAGTGGGAACAACAGTAGCTTCATTCCTAGGTGCCCTTCAGGGCATGTATTTAGGAAGCAGAATGGCAGACCTAATCGCCGGCTGTGATTAAACTGCTGGTTTTTTTTGTGGTTTTTGGTTTGCCAACTGCATGAAGTTGAATGCGCACAAGTCTATGGCGTTCACGTTGCAGAAATGCATGTTGTAGGCTGACTGTATCTGTTGGCTGAATGGCTTTCCTTTCCAGCAGCCATTAAGCCAATCTAAGTTATTGTCTTGCGTGTTTTGTATCTCCTATTCCGTGAGACTGAAAACAGCGTCGGCTCTCTGCAGAAAGCTGCTCTGAAAAGTGGAGCACAGAAATAAGAAGGCACATCCCATGGTGGGAGCCACATGGAACCGAATCTATCAAGTACCCTTGTTGTGTAACCTATGATGTGTTATATCAAGATTGATATCAAGGTAGTTTGTGAAGATAAGCCCCAAACATTTTTAGCTTGAAACTATACTACTATGCTTAGAAACTAGTCCCATTGAGTTCATTGGGACTTACTGCCAGGCAGGGATGGGGACTCGTGACTCATAGACTCGACTTGAGTCACCAAAACACATGATTTTTGCAACTCATGGTGACTTGAGTCACGTGTGTCAAAAACTTGGGCACTGACTTGACTTAGAGTCAAAATGACTCTAAAAATGGCTCTGGATGAGTTGCAATGGCCGCACTCATTTGCAAGTCAAGGGGGGCAGAGACGCGGGACTCAACTCAAGACTCAAGGAAGTGTCTCAGCACATCCCTGCTGCCAAGCAAGTGTGCCTAGGACAAAAGCTTTCAGTGTTTCACACTCAGAGCTGTGACACTAGCATTCATCTATACTGTTTTGGGCAGGGTGACCAAACATCCTCTTTTTCTATGACATGTCCTCTTTTCTTAGCTTTGTGTCCTGGAAAAGAACTTAAATGTCCTCCTTTTCCCTGTGAGCAGGCCCCTTCAAGCAGCACATAGCCTTCTTATACATTAATAAATTGTATGTAATAAATTATATGTAATATAATTTTAAATTTACTAATAACATAGTGTTTAAATTAACCACATGAAATCACTATAAAAGTGTTTTTAGTTTCTATTTTGTCGTGTCCTACATTTTTGCTTGGATGCCCTACATTTTGGGGTGCCTTGTCCTCGTTTGCAGTTATGACATCTGGTCCACCCTGGTTATGGGTGACTCTGTGTGTGTACTTATTTGACATGCAAAAGCTGCTTGTTAGAAGGTAACGTGTTATGTTATCAGACTGGTCAATCAGTCACAGATATCGTGTCTTCCAAAGGCATCCTAATCTCTTCTTTGCCGGCGAATCTTCTGCTGATACCGAATAGAAATTCATGTTTGTCACAGCCTGTTGCACACTTACCCAGAATAAACAGTTTAAGGGCACCATCTTAACCCACTTTCCAGCACTGGCATAGCTGTGCCAGTGGGGCATGTGCTGCATCCTGCAATTGGGGGGCAGTTATGGAGGCCTCCTCAAGGTAAGGCAATGTTTCTTCCCTTACCTTAGAGTTGCATTGCCCATATGTCAGTGATGGAAAGTGGGTTAGGATTGCACCTAAGTGCGTTCGTCGCACCTGTCAAAGAAACTGCCTTTAAGGTCCAGAGCTTCAGAAAGCACAGGGTTAATTCTCTTACTGGATTGCTGTGCGGAATCAATCAACTTGTCAGGCAAAAAAACCCTGTTTTTTCCAGTTGCAGAAAGAAATACAAAAATTAGTATTACTGGGTGCTGAAAATACTTGCATTGGGGACCACGACATCTTTGTAGATGAGGTGAGCCACTGATTCTGGAGTAGAGGCTTTCAAGAAAACTGAGTTTACTGTATCTAAAGAAAGGGGATCTAAAGAAAGGGGTTGTGAAGGATGTTTGTGTGTTTGGGGTCATTTTGCTTTCCTGTTGATATTAAGCCTATAGAACAGGGGTCTCTAAACTTTTTGGCCAGAGGGCTGCATCAAATACCTGGCACGGTGTTGAGGGCCGGAAAAAAAATTTAAATATAAACATGATATAAATAAGAGATAGAACTTAGATGAGTGAATAAATGAATGAATGGGCTCATTCATTCAACCTCTCTGGCCCTCAGAACACCCTTCAGACACAACCAGAGCATAGTTCCTGTCATGTTCGGCCAAGTGGGCCAGAGGCTTTCAGGGGACAAGAGGCTGGCCGCGGGCCAGATCGAGGCTTGCCCTGGGCCGCATCTGGCCCCCGGGCCGGGGTTTGGAGACCCCTGCTGTAGAAGAAATCATCCTCTTCTGCTAGTTTGATTCCATGAACTAAATGCATTCCTGAACTTCATTGACATCATTGGGGTCTGCGTATCTTTTTTGGAATTGTAAAAAGTGTGACTCTTCTTTAGGAACTGACTTTAAAATAGGGGTTAGCAATTGGTAATCCCAGATTCCGGTTGACTCAGAGAGCAATCCAGACCTATAAGGTCAAAGATTCACAAGGTTTGGACCATGGGAATCTTAAGGACTGCTTGCAGAGTCTACCTACCTGTTAAAGATTTTTGAGGGGAGAGCTCTGAGTTTCCCCTTGCTGAGGCTGGGTTGACCTCCATGTGGTACAGGGACTTCTCTGTAGAAGCCTCTTGGCTTTGGAACTCTCTACTGCAGGGTGCTCCTTCAGAGTGCTCCTCCACTCAGCCTTAGAGAGAGATTTACAGCCCAATCCTAACCTGCACTGGAACAGGCAAGCCAACTGGCCTGCATCATATCCAGTGCAGGTTAGAAGGTAGCTGTGGCACAACTCAGAGAAAGGGGATATTTATCCCTTTACCTTGTGTCACACACCAACCACCCCATGTGGCTACTCGGATCTTGGCAGTGAAATGGCTGATATAAATCCGAGCAGCCTGGTGTAATGCTGGGCTGGCTGGGAGGGGGTTTAGGATCCAACCTAAGTTGCCAAGGCTGGTCCCGCCCCCTCCCAGGTCCAGTCTGCCCAACAGTCTGCCCTCCCCCTACCCAAAAACGCCTCTGTATTCTTCCCTCCCATGTCCTCGGCTGGCGCTTACATGCTGGCCTGGGTAGGTAGCCATGTGTCCTTGTGCCAGTCCAGCCTCCTCTGCAGTAGTCACAAACATGCTTTATGGCTCGCTTGCAAGAATTCTAGACTGGCGCAAGAGACTTGCACTGGTCGAAGAGAAAGTAAGTGTTGCCCACTTAATGACCATCTGTTCTTCCAGGCATCTGACGTTTGATTGGTGAGAGTGGTGAAGTGTTTACTACTTTTTTAGATGGTTTTTATTGTCTCTGCTTTGTTATTTGATTTTTATTGCATTTTATTGTGTGTAGGTTTAAAAGCCATTTTTATCTATTTGTTCACTGCTTTTCAGTCTACTGATGGATGGCAGAATTCAAACAAAAAAAAAATCACAGCCCAATCTAAACTAATAGTTGAGCCATCACAGGCCCCCTGTGGTGCTGGCTCCAGAGTGTTACAACCTGGCTGTAAGGCACGTTTGTGCTGACTTGAGAGTCAGTTGGTCCAGTGCCAAGGCTTGCATTGACTCACCAGGGCCAGATCCAGCCCCTGTGCTGGCCAGAGGGGATACTTTTGTTCCAGGAGGTGCAGGGAGTGGGAGAGGATGGCAGGAGGGCACTCCAGGGGTGGGAGGGGGGTTTTGGGTAGGAGAGGGCAGAACGGGGGGAAGTTCGGGCCTGTGGGGAGATGGGATTGGTGGTAGATCTGAATAGCCCCATAGGACAGGCTGGGGTTTGGCATAGGGTAAGATGAAAAATATTTCCTTCCCCCAAGGTGACCTCCAACTGGCTCCTAACTTGTGCCTTATACAGCACAGGCCACTGCAGCTGTGCTGGTACAGGTTAGGATTGCATCCTCATAGGCAAAGAACAATCATGAAGGCAGCAGTATAGCTACTGGAGTAGTCAGCCACACAGTAGGAGAGGACACACTCTGGCAGAGCACCTTCCCAAAGCAGCCCTCTAGTGCAACCAATCACTGACCAGGCTTGCAAATGAAATGAATAAATTTGCATTAGGGCCTTTTCTCCACTTCTGCTGGTGAGCTCCAATGCAGCAGTTCAGTTCATGATTGATACCCTGCACCTCTAATCCATGGATGGTGTGGCATGGGTTGGCCAAGAGCCGACGCTGCTCCAGTACGCATAGTTTGGTCGTACGTTAGCATGCAGCTGACATTACACAACCCGTGGGTTTGTACTGTTGTCAATATGCCTCAGGGCTGATTACTGTAAAGCAGCGACAGTGTGGTGGCAGTTCAGTCTCACGAAGGACGTTCCATAGATGGAATGGCTTCGTGTGCAGCAGTTCATTTCAGGGCTCCAGCTGTTTTTACTGTGGCTCCATCATTTCAAACAGTTTGGAATATTGGGGTGGAAGGAGCCTATGGAGGAAATTGGTACAGCTCAGTGCGCTACCCCTACATAGTTACATTGCCAGCATGAGTCAGATGTCTGGGTGCCTGGTGGTTCCAGATCAAATAAGAACACGGTTTCTGAAAGATCTGTTGCCGGCACATATGCCTCCGACAGCTCACCCATTGTCAACAGAAATAAATGTTCTGCAAGCCAAATTCTGCCTTTGTGGTCCCTATGTGGTCCACATTCACCTTCAGTTGGACTCTGCCGGTGTCTCCATGGGCCTCGTTTTTCCTGCCAAGCTTTTATTACTTGTGTGACTGTGAGAGAAAGAGTAGGGGGAGAATAAAACCCAGCTTGATTCTAAACCAATAACTCTGAGCTCTAATAAAACCTCTCTCTTTGTTTGTAAACTGAGAAAAAAATTGATCTGAAATCATGGGATATAATAAACGCACACCCCCATGATGCCACTTTAACAGCTAGCTTATGAGAAAAGCACTAGACTTTAAGCTGCTTGAAGTGTTAGGGCTATTCGGTGTCCACCCCCCAAATGGTGATGACTTTATTAACTCTTGCTGGGGAAGCCCAGGCACTCATATTCCAGTGAGGCTGGGTGGATGCAATCTACAGTTTGCTTTTAGAAATGGAATTCTAGGAAATCGGAGCCCTGTTCAGAAGTTAGCTCTCCTTGGAAAGCAAGCATTGGAGGAGTGATGTGGGCTGTGGTGTACCTGGGTCCCGTTAGGGAGAAGGGCGGGATAAAAATAAAGTTTTATTATTATTATTTATTACCTAAGGGGAGGCAAGGGGGGACAAATGCCCCGGGCACCAGGCTTGGGAGCAGCGGTGCTGTGCCACTATTCACCCCCCCCCCACAGTACCCCCATGGCACTCAGTCAGCCCACGTGCCAATCTGAGGGCTGCTCCCTGAGTGCCTTTCACCCAGAGGCATTCTGAGAGCCGGGGAAGCAGCGTGCTGCCTCCCTGACCCTCCAAAGGCCTGAAAAGCCCTCAGAGGGCCTAAGAACATCACTTCTGGTTCACAGGAGAAACTGGAAGTGACAGTTTTAAGCCCTTAGAAGGCCTTCTGAGAGCTGGGGAGGTTTCTGGGGGCATTTGTCTCCCTTGCCCTCCCCAAGTACACCATAGCCCACAACTCTCCTCCTATGTTTGCTTTCCAAGGAGAGCTAACTTCTGAACAGGGTTCCGATTTTCTAGAATCCATTTTCTAGAGGCACATTTGTTTTAACAGCCACGCAACCCAATCTTATGAATGTTCATTCAGAAATGTCCTGCTGAATTAACAAATATTCCCAGTGTACCAGTAAGTCTGATTTCACCATTTAAAATATGACATTTGACTTCTGAATGTGAATTCTCACCTCAAAATTTGAGGGCCGAGATTTGTTTGGCATTTCTAGATAGTTTTCAGTTTTGGAGTGTGTCAAATGCAGGAATCGCATAAGCTGTCAACTATCAAATACTCCCTTACCCTTTGCTGAGCCCCAACCTGGCTACTCAAATCCGTGCCAGCTAAACTGACGATGCGAGTCTGAGAAGACCCATGTGAGGTGTTCAGGCCCAGAAGGGAGTTAGGATATGGCATAGGCTTCCTCCGCCATCACTGCCCCCCTCCCAGGCCTGAACTGCCCCCAGCCTCCCTCACCCTGAAACACCCCCTCCCCATCTCCATTCTGCCCTTCCCCTACTCCATGCCACCTGGTGCAGACCTCATGTGCCCCAGCAGCCGTTCTGCTGGAATACAGTGGTAGTAGGCAGCTCAGGCCTTCCTGTTAGTGCTCCTTACTTACTCATTAGTCACAAACATACTTTATGGTTCATTTGTGACGGTTAGTGATGACACAGCCATTGCTGCATCAGTGATAACCCAGGTTTGGATTGGCCTGTGAGTCTATACCAGGGGTGTCCAAAGTTTTTGGCAGGAGGGCCACATCAGCTCTCTGACACTGTGTCGGGGACCGGGGGGGGAAAAAGAATTAATTTACATTTAAAATTTGAATACATTTACATAAATGACTATATTAAAGATGTACTTATGTGAATGAATGAAGGTCTTGCAATAGCTCAATGCCTATAAAAGGCCTTTCGCAAAGCAAGGCTGGCCTTTCCTTTGCTGCCGCTGCTGCATCACAGACGTGAAATAGCAAGCAGTGGAGGGAGCTCTCATCCCACAGCTCACACGAGAGGTCAAACAGTCGCCCTCACGCTGAGAGAAGTTGCGTTGGGCCAATGCGGGCTTCAACAAATCTCCAGAGGGCCAGAGGCTCATTGGAGACTGGGGGCTCCCTGAGGGCCACATTGAGAGGCCTTGAGGGCTACAAGTGTCCCCAGGGCCGGGTTTTGGGCACCATAAGAACATAAGAACATAAGAACAGCCCCACTGGATCAGGCCATAGGCCCATCTAGTCCAGCTTCCTGTATCTCACAGCGGCCCACCAAATGCCCCAGGGAGCACACCAGATAACAAGAGACCTCATCCTGGTGCTCTCCCCTACATCTGGCATTCTGACTTAACCCATTCCTAAAATCAGGAGGTTGCGCATACACATCATGGCTTGTACCCCATAATGGATTTTTCCTCCAGAAACTCGTCCAATCCCCTTTTAAAGGCGTCTAGGCTAGACGCCAGCACCACATCCTGTGGCAAGGAGTTCCACAGACCGACCACGCGCTGAGTAAAGAAATATTTTCTTTTGTCTGTCCTAACCCGCCCAACACTCAATTTTAGTGGATGTCCCCTGGTTCTGGTATTATGTGAGAGTGTAAAGAGCATCTCCCTATCCACTCTGTCCATCCCCTGCATAATTTTGTATGTCTCAATCATGTTCCCCCTCAAGCGTCTCTTTTCTAGGCTGAAGAGGCCCAAACGCCGTAGCCTTTCCTCATAAGGAAGGTGCCCCAGCCCCGTAATCATCTTAGTCGCTCTCTTTTGCACCTTTTCCATTTCCACCCCGGTCTATACAAAGGAAAACAGACTCTCTCTCTCTCTCTCTCTCTCTCTCTCTCTCTCTCTCTCTCTCTCTCTCACTTTGTGTTTGTGTGTGTGTTGGGAATTTGCTGATAATGAACGGCTACTGCTGCTGAGCATTGACCAGGAGGAGAGGGGTGTCAGACCTTTACTGGTGGGCTTCACCTGGTGGCAGTGGCCTCTTACTACTGGGTGTCTGACCTCATGTGCTACCTCTGCTTTCTTGTGTATCAGAGTTCTATGACACAAAGGAAGTTCACCTTCAGCACAGACAACTGTTCGTGTCACACGCAGTGCTCCTCACATATAACCCTCCTCTCCTCCTACCGCTTCTCCAACACTTCCATCTTTCCACCATCTCCATAGCAACAATACTGCTGCTAAAAGATAGCAAAAATGTCTATATATAGCTTCCAGATCTCCTTGCCTTCAGCTAAGAGCCTTAAACCAGGGAAGACAGTTGAAGCACTATGCGACTAACGGTGGAACAGAGAATTCTGTGTAGTGGGAGTGATCTAGAGGGGACTGAATCTAGGCCCTAAACTTATTTCTGTCTGAATGACCTTCCTGCCACATGAGTAGAAAGGCAGCCAAAAGCATTCTGGCCCAGGAAATTCCTGCAACATATTGCAGCCAGTATTTTTATGGTGAACGAAAGACCTTTGATTACTTCATCAGGCAATACGTCTGTCCACGTTGGGGCTTGACATAAGAGTCTGTTCCCACAGTGCATGCAATTAAACTAGCTTCTGTGGCTCTGTGCCATAACAAGCGCACAGAGCCACAAAGACTACTTCTCATACAGTGCAATCCTATGCATGTCTCCTCAGAAGTAAGTCCCACTGTGTTCAGTGGGGCTTACTGCCAGGCAAGTGTTATAGGATTGCAGATTGAAGTGCCCTGTATGTTCATAGACACACAAACCAACAAACATGTTCCCAAAGTGGGAACTGAGCCTCCTTAAGAGAATGTTGGCAATTGCTAAAGTAGACCCAGGCCCCATCACTTAAGACACAAGTGTAGATGGATGTGCTTCTGTGTTGCTTGGAACAGGGGGTTAACCCCATCCATTTATCCTTTCACCTCTTCTGCCTTGTGGTACTTGTGACCATGTAGTTCTTCCACATTGCCAATGTGATGGCTAGAAGTGTGTTTCTAGGACAGGTGTGTCAAACATAAGGCCCATGGGCTGGACACATGATAATTTATCTTTATCTGTCCCCCATGATAATCTCTCGTATCTTGAAAAAGTTCTGTATATGTCTTCTGTCATTTGTGGTGAATGATTCTTAAGTGAGAAAAAAAGAGCTTATTTCTGGTCATTACTTGCTGGATGATGTCACTTCCTGCTTACTGACATCACTTCTAGCACTCAGCAGTACCATGAATGCTGTTTGGCACACTGTATGAAACAAGTTTAATGCCCATGTTCTAGGACATGAGCAGCCCAGTCCTAAGCAGTGCTGACTCAGCCTGGTCGAATGGTCTATGCAGTATCCAATGCAGCTCAGGAGGTGGCCAGAGCTCTCCTTGGGGCAAGGGGATATATTTCCCCTTATCCCAAATAAAGCCCCATCCATCCCATATCTTCTCAGATATTTAGCTGGCACAAATCCAGGAAGCCCTGTATAGGGCTGCATGGCCAGGGAAGGGTGTTAGGATGCAGCAGAGGAGACCACCACAGATCCTGTTCTCTCTCCGGCCCAATCTTCCCCCTGCTCAGTAAAGCCCCCTTTTTGCCACCCTCTCCATGCCCCTACATTGCCCAGCGCAACCTTACCTGTGCCAGCTAGCACAGCTCTTGGATGTAGGGCTGGCAGGCCAATGCAGGCCATTGGGAGCTCCTGAGTTTTAGCAAGTTTGCAAAACTCTGAGCCAGCGCTGGCTCAAGCCAATCTTAGAATTGCTCTGTACATGAACACAGCTAGAGAACTGTGTTTGGCTGTGGCTTCCTTGTGCGTGCCCACCACACGTTTACAGACCACACTTTCCAGGGTTCACCTGGTTCCCCCTGCAGCCCACTCTGTTATGGTAACAATCATTTGGCTCTCACTTGCAAGTGCTGCATTTGGGAATGATGAATGGTTAGGCTTGAGCTTTTTTTTCTTGGGGGACAGATTATTTCTTCCTGTTTGACTAGTTCACAGTCTTTGTACACAATTTAAATTAGGATTTATTTATTTAATAAATCTGTTTGTCTCCCTTCAGTTGAAGCTCCCAGAGTGACATCCAATAGAGAGATACAATAGATATTGCAATAAATTTTTTAGCTGTTAGGTCATTAGATTTTTAATGTGGACACTCTTGACTTTCTTAGTATGCTGCTAGGGGTTTTGCTTTCCTGGGATTTCACCACAGAATTTCACCACTGATAGGCTGCAAAGAAGGCTTTCAGAAAGGCTAAATAGGATTTCTTTGTAAGGGAAACTGAAATAAAGGTTATACTGAACTAAAAATGGAAACAATTTGAGAAAATCCTTCCTTCTTCGTAATTGTGTCTGAATTTGGGAGGGGGGAGAAAAACTAGCAAAAATACAGTAGGTTGGAACTGAGACTTTGTGTCCACTCTTCTACATGGTACTTAATTTGTTAATTGCCATCTGTTAGACTGCATGTGTAGTAACACCAAGAGGCTCTGATCCTGTTTGGCCTTCTTTCTTAATTAATCACTGGCACCAGTGTAAAGGCAATGCAGAACAATGCTGCAATGTCTTGGTGATGATGAGTTCACTTTGCACACGTACAAATGGCAAATCAAGATGGCATATTCGGGATTCATGTTAGCATCCTTCAGTCTTGGAAGACCACGGTATCGCGCTCTGAATGGTGGTTATGGAACAGAGTGTCCTCTCCAGTGCGCGAAGCCTGGGTAAAGTAGATATGGAGGATAGACTGTTTCCCATGCAGCAAATCCCCCCTCTCCACATCGCTGAAATGGTCCAATGGAAAGGCAGAGGCCAATACGGTGGGTTCCAGCGGCATCGCAGGAATTGCCAGAACGTGACTGTGTTCAGCCATGAACTGCCTCAGGGACTCCGGCTCCGGATTTTGCCTCGAGGTTGACTCCTGAAGCCTTTTCCGTAACTGGATGTAGCCACAAGGCAGTGGAGGTTTGGGATCAGAGTTTTCCTTCTCTCAGATGAGCTGCCTTCCCAGGCTAACGAGTCTCATCTACCTGGTGGCTGTTTAGTCGCCTCTTACGACAAGTACAGCCAAATTGAGGGCCTATTCTTGTCCCCAGCCCCCAGGGGAACGGGATACGTGAGAGTTCCAGTTATTGACTTCAACAAACGTGAATGCAAATCAAGTGCTTTGCTTACAGCTTTCATTTCTTTATTGCAGTATTTGGAATTTTCATGTCCAAGCTGATGCTGAGGGTCAGGATTGGGGGTGGTGGTGCACCTGCATAGCTTTGGCTTCACTGCTGTCACTGGAGCTCCTAAGGCCATTCACGGGGCTCCTGCTTTGTTTACTCTCACTTTGAAGATTGCTGCGCCTTATGATAAGATATCTTGACAGCCTTGCACACATGAATGTGTGGGAGTGTATGGTAAATAACCACACAGTACTCTTTATTAGTGTTGGCATATTACATGGATAAAAGGTTAGCATGGGTAGTGCCTCTAACCATGACTTAAAAGTAGAGGTGGGGAAAAAAGTTTTATTTTTTCATTGATTTTAATGTTTTCCAAAAGTTAGAAGTGCAGAAAGCGGTGATATAAGTGGCATAGGGTCAGCAGATGCAGCCACAGTCATTACCCATGCACCCCCCATTAAATAATAAAAAATCAAATAAAATGGTTTTTTTCAAAGATTTTTTACCTTTTTTGCTGTTTTTTTCTACAAAATTGAGAAGTGCAGAAAGCAGTGTTATGTGTTTCATTTCATTATCACCATTTTCTCCCACCTGTACTTATAAGGATCATAATATCCTTTGGACTCTTCCCATAGAGTCTGCTATTATTATTGATTTAGTGCCACCACTGGACATAGTGCTTTAGAGACTAGTAGAAGCAGTAAGACTACAGGTCCACCACTGATATGGTATTCTCCCTTAGACAACTGCTGGAGAAATGCAAGGAACAATGACAGCCACTCTTTATAGCCTTCATAGATCTCACAAAGGCCTTCGACCTGGTCAGCAGGGATGGCCTCTTCAAGATTCTCCCCAAGATTAGATGTCCACCCAGGCTCCTCAGCATCATCTGATCCTTCCACAAGGACATGAAGGGCACTGTTGTCTTCAATGGCTCCACATCCCTTTGACATCCGAAGTGGCGTGAAGCAGGGCTGTGTTCTTGCACCAACCTTGTTTGGGATTTTCTTCGCTGTCCTGCTGAAGCATGCCTTTGGAACCGCAACAGAAGGCATCTATCTCCAGACCAGATCAGACGGAAAGCTCTTCAACCTCTCCAGACTGAGAGCAAAGTCCAAAGTTCAGCTGAAATGTCTGCGTGACTTCCTCTTTGCCGACGATGCAGCTGTCACTACCCACTCTGCCAAAGATCTCCAGCAGCTCATGGATCGTTTTAGCAAGGCCTGCCAAGATTTTGGACTGACAATCAGCCTGAAGAAAACACAGGTCATGGTTCAGGATGTGGACTCACCTCCCTGCATTACAATCTCTGCGCATGAACTGGAGGTTGTCCATGACTTTGTGTACCTTGGCTCAACGATCTCTGACACTCTTTCTCTCGATACCGAACTAAACAAACGCATCGGTAAAGCAGCTACCACGTTTTCCAGACTCACAAAGAGAGTCTGGTCCAACAAGAAGCTGACGGAACATACCAAGATCCAGGTCTACAGAGCTTGCATCCTGAGTACACTTCTGTACTACAGCGAGTCATGGACTCTTCGCTCACAACAGGAGAGGAAACTGAACGCTTTCCACATGCGCTGCCTCCGACACATTCTCGGCATCACCTGGCAGGACAAAGTTCCTAATAACACAGTCCTGGAATGTGCTAGAATCCCTAACATGTATGCACTGCTGAAACAGAGATGCCTGCGTTGGCTCGGTCATGTCATGAGAATGGATGATGGCCGGATCCCAAAGGATCTCCTCTATGGAGAACTCGTGCAAGGAAAGCGCCCTACAGGTAGACCACAGCTGCGATACAAGGACATCTGCAAGAGGGATCTGAAGGCCTTAGGAGTGGACCTCAACAGGTGGGAAACCGTGGCCTCTGAGCGGCCCGCTTGGAGGCAGGCTGTGCAGCATGGCCTTTCCCAGTTTGAAGAGACACTTGGCCAACAGTCTGAGGCAAAGAGGCAAAGAAGGAAGGCCCATAGCCAGGGAGACAGACCAGGGACAGACTGCACTTGCTCCCGGTGTGGAAGGGATTGTCACTCTCGAATTGGCCTTTTCAGCCACACTAGACGATGTTCCAAAACCACCTTTCAGAGCGCGATACCATAGTCTCTCGAGACTGAAGGTTGTCAACAACAGAAGCAGCAAGAGATACATCCCTATCTCTGTAAGAAGCTTACAGAGTAAGTGCTGATTAAAAAAAAAAAACAGAAGCAAAAAGCAAAGAAGCAGGGAAAGAAAAGGTAAGGACAGTGAGGTATGACAAGGGTGAATGGTAGATTGGTCATCACTCTTGGGTAAACCAAGACTTCCTGCTGGACTATTGCTTCTCACCTGAACTCTTTATCGTTTGGATTCCAGAGCTGACAGTGCATGGCTTGTATTTCCTGGTGGCCTCCACAGAGGGGCAAAATGCAAAGGGTGATTCCCTTTGGCATGCCCATTCATCATAAGAACATAAGAGCATAAGAACAGCCCCACTGGATCAGGCCATAGGCCCATCTAGTCCAGCTTCCTGTATCTCACAGCATAATTTTGTATGTCTCAATCATGTCCTCCCTAAGGCGTCTCTTTTCTAGGCTGAAGAGGCCCAATCGCCATAGCCTTTCCTCATAAGGAAGGTGCCCCAGCCCCGTAATCATCTTAGTCGCTCTCTTTTGCACCTTTTCCATTTCCGCTATGTCTTTTTTGAGATGTGGCGACCAGAACTGGACACAATACTCCAGGTGTGGCCTTACCATCGATTTGTACAATGGCACTATAATATTAGCCGTTTTGTTCTCAGTACCTTTTCTAATGATCCCAAGCATAGAATTGGCCTTCTTTACTGCCGCCGCACATTGGGTCGACACTTTCATTGACCTGTCCACCACCATCCCAAGATCTCTCTCCTGAACTGTCACAGACAGCTCAGAACCCATCAGCCTATGCAGACAGAGAACCTATGCCGAATAGCAGTTGCAGAAGAAGGTTTGACAGTGGTGCATTAGTAGGAAGCGGGTTGCTGGACTAGATGGGATTTGACCTGAAGGGCTCTAATGATTTCAGCTTCTCTTTTCTCCACACTCCGCTTGCCCTGTGTTTTTTGGGCATCTGATGCCTTCTGTATTGGTTAAAGTTGGTGTTAAACTCATGGCATTTTATAGGTAGCGTGTGCCATAAGTGGTGGTATGTAGCTCCCCTCACCATGAATTGTTGCACCAATCTAGTCTGTTGCGTTCCTACCAGCATTGCATATCAGATCCCTAAAGTTCTGTGGCTGAAAATATCTTCAACTGAAGAGCAAGAAGGAAGTTCTCCCACCCCAAGCAGCCAACAAAAATTACAGCAGCTACACTACTGTTGAATAATACATTAAAGTCATTACAAATCTTTCACTATTAATATTTAACAGAAGCAAAGATCTTTATTTTATATGTATGGTTTGGTCTTGACTCTGTCCCATTAATTACTGTACACCAAGCACGCAAGCATTTCCCAATAGTTCTAATTGAAACATAGGCCATTTGACTAATTAGCTCGAGATTACAAGGGGAATACACAAAAAGAAATTGCTTTTCTGTCAATACTTCTCCCTGTTTCTTTCCACTGAGAGTATGGTGCAGCCGCAATATCCATGTTTGGAATGGCTAAGGTTAGATGTTGCAGTTTCTTCAAAGTGGGAGGAATTTGCATGTAAACAAAGCTGAATTAACTGTTAGGTTAAGTACTTTATAGAGTTTGACCCCGTGACAAATTGGTAATCCCATCATGGCACAGAGATGTGCCCAGTGTGGTAAGTGAGTTTAGCAGAAGGCAGGGCTTCTTAACAATTCCCTGCAGCTCAGGAGTGATGCAGTCATAGAGGAGAAGGCTGTCTTCAGTCATAAAGGAGAGGGTGGGGTGGAAAATTGATGTAGTGGAGACATCCAATTGTCTGCAAAGAGGGGATTGCTGCAGGAAGGAATACAAGAAAGGAGGAGCCTTTAAATAAAAGATGACCTGAACATGGATGAAGGATTTGGCCAAAAGCGCAGAAGGGTAAGAGTAGAGCTGAGAAATGCTGAAAAAGTGGTAGTACTGCAAGGGGCTGGATGTGGATGGAAATGCAAAGTGAACCATTAGTGATGGTCTCATTGGAGTTCTTTGGGGAGTGATGAGATAATAAGACCTACAGTAACAAAGAAGTTTGGGTAGAAACATTTGTGGAGAAACATACACCTGCTCTGTTTCTGAGTTGATGGATTCTTCTCGTTTGTGTGGCTATTTATTGGCAACTCAATGAAGCTGAAGGCCAAGGCAACAGAACCCTACAAACTGCTGGGAGGAAAATAATGAACATTTCAAAGCCTCTGGCATGTCTTAAATTGAAACTGGTGGTGTACACACAGATGGAAAAAACTTCCAGGCCACCATCTCGCTACTCTCTGTACAGGTACTAAAGTTAAATTGAAGACTGTGAATATAAGAACCAGTGGCATATCTAGAAGGGATGCAAAGTGCTAAGTTTTGCAGGGAGCCACACCATAGCGTGCAAGTGGCCGCTCCCACTTCCCTTTGGAGCCATTCCAGCGGTGGGAGCAAATTGGAGGTAAATCCTTTTGCTCCCACCACCCGGAATGGCTCCGAAGGGGGGAGGGTGCTTGCATGCTGCGGTGAGGCTCTCTGTAAAGCTTAGTACTTTGCACCCCCTCTGACTACACCACCGATAAGGAAGGAATTCAGCTATGGTTGAATACTTGCCTCTTGTGGGATGGTGTATTGGAATTGCGGAAGATATTACCGAGGAGATAGGGTGTGGTGTCCACAGTGCCCCTTGCTCTAAGTGAATGCAGGATTAAGGCCCAGGTGGTAGCTGGAGGTGTGCTGCACAGCTGCAGCCACTAGAGGCTAAAGGAGATCCCTCAGGATATAAGGAGCACCTGAGATAGAAAGGAGTGTGGGTTTTGAAGGAGTGCAGGTTGGAGAGGAGACTGACTGGGTTTATGGAATTGGATTGTGACTGGACTTTGGACTCTGATTTGGATACCCTGACGGATTGGACTGACCTACCTGGAACCTGACTTTGGATTGTAACTTGGCTTATTGGCAACTCTGATTGATTGGACTGGTTTACAAGGCCCAGTGGCTTGGGATTTGGCAAAACAGATGGTAGAATAGATGCCTGAAGGTACTAATAGGCGAACAGCCACATTTTTTCATTGAATTCTGTTTTTTACACTACACTTGATGATGGAGCTTACTAAGGGCCCAATCCTATCCCCACAGTACCCTGGTGTAGCACGAGGTCTACAGTGTGCCACAGGGTTTGCTGGTGTGACGGTCTCTTGGGGAGTGCTGCCACCATTGCAAAGACTGGAAGGCCATGCACCAGCAGTAGCACTGTGCATACTGGCTGTCAGAGTGGTGATGGAAGTGGATCAGAGCAGGGATCAGCCCAGGCCAGGAGTAGATAGGGGTGGGCTGGGATGGAGGCAGATCCTGCTTGCTTGTCAGATGCCTATCCCCTCTCCTGAGCTTGACATGCCCACTTTGGCCTAAAAAAATCTGTGATGGAAAATAATTTGGTATAGATCTGAATAGACCCATAGGGGACCATGGACTGGCCACAGAGATAAGTAAAAAAATTTCCTTTATCACTCCCAGCAAGCACAGGGCTAGGGAAGTCTGCCACTGTCATTGAGAACAGTCAATAGTTTGGAAGGTTCCCAGATAAAGGTAAAAGAGTCCATAGTTTGGGCCACTTACAGCCCAATCCTAAGCTTCCCTAGTACCCAGGGTTACAGCGGCACTGAAATGGTGACCACTGTATCCAGTGGGGCCAAGGAAGCACCACCAAGTCACCTTGAAGTAAGAGAACTTACCTTCCCTTACCCCATGCAAGACACAGATATTCCCAATGGGTTGAGCAGACGCAGATTCAAGGAGACCCATGTCAGGTTTCCTGGCCTGGGAGGGGGGTTAGGATATGGCTGCAGGGCTCCCGTCCCAGGCCTGCTCCTCCCCTTCCCCCACCATTCCCCCACCCCAGACTGCCAGTGGCACTGGTGGAGAGTCTGTGCTGGGCCCGATAGGATCAGGCCTTTAATGAATTACTTAGAAGGGTAGAGTCATTCTTGCCTTCATCTCTGCTTTTCTAGCAGAGATCCATACTTTGTACTATAATGGTGGAAAATATCTCATGGCTCATTGAATTGCAGGGCTATGGAACATTGAAGTGTAGGGCTATGGAAGGCAGGAAAGACATTAAAAAATAGATCCCCTAACACGAGTCAGTGGAAAATCAAACGGGAGCAAATGTTTCCAACTTTGGACAGAGTAAAATAGGTGGGTTCATTGTCTTTTAAGCAAGCAAAGTATTCAGTGCAGTGGAGTCGAGTGTGCTCTGACTGTGGTGAAGGTTCATGCTGCTTGTTTTTCTAGTGCATTTCAGTGGTGCTCCAACTGTTTCCCAAATAACCAACAATAATCTCCTTAAAAGAAATGGTTTTTCATTGAAGAGGGATTGTCTTTCATTTACATGCCCAGGGCACTGCATTTCTCATTGTACTCGAGGTTCTACAGCCTCTCATATTTTCACGGCTGTGCTCTTAGAGACAGTGTGTCATTGAAAGGCGCACAAAGGCATATTTTTTCTTTCTCACCTCTGATGTGCTGTTGAGTACATGCTGCTGAAGGCCTCTACAGGCAGTGAATGTTTGATTTTTGCATCTAACAAAAAACTACCTCACCTTGTTTCAGTTTAGTGGTGTAGGAGCAAGAGTCAAAGAAATGATTTGGGAGTGAAATCGGAAATTTGGTATGGCTTAATTTAATTTCTTCCCAGATCCCCCCTTTTTTGTTCAGTTTATCTTCCCTCTTCTCCTACATGAGCAAATCATAAGATGAGGGTGAGTTTGGGATCTAGGAACCATATTTTACTGCAAAATAATGAGTGCAAGTAGTGCCTTTGTGTCCCTTTCAGTGCACTACTGCTTCACTTTGATAGAGTTGCTGCAATTGGATTGGTTACAGTCACATCCTGACTCACAGCCCAATCCTAGCCACACTTTCCTAGGAGTATGCCCCATTGACCCTGATGGTACTTACTTCTGGGTAGACTTGCAATAGAATTGGGCTTTTAGAAGCCAGCACTCAGCAGGCTACCTGAGTATCTGCTAATGTGTTTGTAGCGCAGTGGCATCGCTAGGCGGTGCGGGGGGTGCGGGCTGTACCATGTGACATGCACGGGGGGGGGGGGTGACACACACTAGCAACTAAATTCGCTAAAATCATGGTTTGTAGGAATAATACCATCATGTTATGTACTATTTGATGTGTAATTTACAGCAGAATACAATGAAAAAACCAGAGTGAAGTATCTCCATTCTATCAAAAGGTATGGCCCAAAAACCAGGAACCAAAAATGCAACTGTCTTCTGTAACAAAAAAGTACATTTCCTTAATTCAAAATGGACCAATGAGACTTACTGCTCGAAGACGCAATGGGATGTTATTATGACACAGCATGGAACCAATAAGGTATTAGTAAGGTGACACGGGGGGAGTGACATCACTAGTGACCAAAATAGCTGAAATTGCAATTTGTAGGAATAATACCATCATGTTATATTCCAGTCTATGCATAATTTACAAAAGAATGCAATGGAAAAAACCACGTTGAAATATATGTGTTCTATCAAATGATATAGCCAAGAACTCGGGGGGGGGGGGGGTGTGGAATAGTACATCACCACACCCACACCCAGGTTATTACCTGTCCACTCAGTGGCATCGCTAGGGGGGTGCGGGCCGCACCGGGTGACACGTATGGGTGATGACGCGCACTTGGGGGGGGGTGACACGCTAAAATCGCGGTGGTTAGGAGTAACCCCATCATATTATATACCATTGGATGTGGAATTTCAAGTGGAATGCAATGCAAAAAAAACAGAGTGAAATAGCTCCTTTCCTTCAAAAGTTATGGCCAAAAAACAGAACAAAAAATGCATGGATCCCTATGGAAAGTGAAAGTGAGCCGGATCATGCATTTACTCGCAGGTAGGTGAACTTGCCTTAGTCCATCAGAAAGGGCAGGCTGAGAGGAATCCAATGACACCAGAATGGTCCTGATCCAATGAATGCAGCCCCCAAAAACACCTGAGAAGAAAGTCACTCCCTCCAAGCAGACGAATGTATTGAGCCCTACGAAAGCAAAACTAAGCCTCCTGGTCACATTTACTCACGAGTAAGCAAACATGCCTTGGCTGGTGGTCAGGCCAGGCAAATGGGAGTGTGAAGCCACCAGAATGGTCCTGGATGTTGAGCTCCAGATGGAACTGGAGCTCAACAAAAGCTCCAGATGGCAGCCCCCCCCCCCCCACTAAAAAGGATCAGAACAGAAGCTTCAGCTGATAAGGTGAACTTTTTGGAGACTTGCAAAGCCAGGTGGATCCTGACAGTGATCTGGTTTAAACAGAAGTTCTTAAATTCAACTGGGCACTGGGTAGTGCTGAAAACCTTACTGGTTTTGGAGGGGATGTTACTGCAGGCAGGCTACAGAGGAAATTCACTTGGTGGAACTGGGCTGGCTTCTGCTTATTTAATTATTTATACTTATTGATTTTAATTTGCCTGATGATGTCACTTCCACCATGATATCAGTTCTGGTGGGTCTTGGACAGATTGTCATTCTAAAAAGTGGGTCCCAGTGCTAAAAGTTTGAGAACTGCTGCAAAAAGTGGGTCCCAGTGCTAAAAGTTTGAGAACTGCTGCAAAAAAAGTTTGAGAACTAACTGCTGTTAGTAAGGGGTGTGTGTGACACCACTAGTGACCAAAATCTCTAAAATCACAGTTTGGAGGAATAATACCATATTGTTATATATCAATCAATGAATAATTTCATGCAGAATGTGTTCTGTCTTTGTTCTATCAAAAGGTACAGCCAAAAAACCAGTGGGGGCGGAGTGATGGTACATCACCACACCCACCACCTGGGGTGTTGCCCTGTGCACTGCATGGGGGGTGATGCGCTGGTCTCCCGCACCGGGTGATGCGAACCCTAGTGACGCCACTGCGTCCACTCCATGGGAGGAAGCCCATCATGAGGGTGATACACTGGCCTCCTGCACTGGGTGATACAAATGCTAGCAACACCACTGTTGTAGTGTGTGTCTATAGAGGAGAAACAATTGAAGCTGGGCCACGAATAAGGAGACATTATCCTTGTGATCCTTCAGTGATCCAAGCCTCTCGGATGGGGGACTTTTTTTTTATCCTTGAGCTGCTGCTGATAAAAGAAAACTGGACGAAATGGGGTTATTCCCCTGGTTCTTCCCGGTATACCTACAAGCCTCTGCTCTGGGTGCCACTTTTTACTTCTCTGTGTCACCACCACAAACTGATGTTCCCCTGCTCCATTAGCAGTAGATATGGCTTTTGAAAAATAATTATTCAAGGGAATGTGATCCTTGTGTTCATTCTTGTTTCTATGCAAAAATCATTAGGTGGAGGAAGAAACTGGCCTACTCTCGAGTTGTTCTGCCTGGACAAATACCTGGCCTTGTCAACATCTTTACAGATCATTTCACACAGAGACATCCCTGCTTAAATAAACCATTGATTTAGCTCTATTGAGTGTACCTGGGATGCTGCAATGTCCAACAGACCGAGGAGTCACATCCCACACGTTTGGATAAAGCAGACATTGTACTAGACAGAACCATTGCAATTGTGTAGCTAATCGTTCAACTAGCTCCTTAATGGAAACTGGATTGAAACAAAATAACACTCTTTGTCCTTCACTAGAAGCTTATCTAGGCAATACAGGCAGAACAGAAATGGTCTCATTACCAGTGGTGTCACTAGGGTTTGTATCACCCAGTATGGGAGGCCAGCATGTCACCCCTAAGATAGACCTTTATCCATGCAGTGGGTGGGGCAGCGCTCCAGGTGGTGGGCGTGGTGATATACCATCGCTCCACCCCTTTTGGTTTTTTGGCTATAACTTTTGCTAGAATAGCGATATTTCAACAGGGTTTGTTTCATTGCATTTCACATGAAATTACGCATTAATTGATATATAGTATGATATTGTTATTCAAAAACAAGATTTATAAAATTTTGACGAGTAGTGGTGTCACCCCTCCCCCCGTGCGCATCACCCGGTGCAGCCCACATCCCCCTAGCAACGTCACTGCTTGTTACACCCCTGTTGCATACAATCCTGCACACCTGCTGACATTTCTATCTTGGCAGTTTCATCCTGTCATCTTCCTTAAGTCTTTCCATGGTTCCACCATCTTTCCATTGCATTGTGGTACACAACACTATACTACAAACACACAGACATGAACATCTGCAATCACAAAACAAAATGGGAACAGCCAAATAAAAGTATTCACAAAAGATAAGCCTCTAACATTCTTCTTCTAAATGGTAAAGGTGGTGCTCTTAGACCCCAGTCTTCATTACCCCCAATCATTTTTTTTATAGGGCTGGAAGGGACCCACAGCTCAAGGTAATACTGAGAATCCTAACAATGGCCTAGGTTAGGTTGGTGTCATCTGAAGCTTTGGTTCTTCTGTCACTTGTAATTTGGGCTCTAATCCAAATACTGCCTACTTTTAAGGGCAATTACAGGTTGAGTCTCATTATTCGAATGGGTTCTGTTCCTAGAACTCAAGTGGATGGCAAAAATTGCATTATAGCAAATCAATTTAAAAAACAAAGTCCCTTTGCTCTGGTGATTTAGAAACAGCCTTACTGACCTTTGTAATGTTAAGACAGAGTCATTAAGATGACAATCCAACAACTGGTCTCTCTCCAGGCTTTTAGAAAGGATTATTTTTCTTTGTTTGGGGGGTGAAGGGAGGGGGTTGAATGGAGAGAGTCAACTGGATGCTCTCTCTCTAACTATTGTAAAGGACTGTTTTCCTTTAATTTAAAGGGCCGTTCTCATCATGCTGAGATAAAAATCTACAACAGTAAGAAAAGCATTTTTGGGGTGCATTTTCCCCCTTCTCTAGGGATCAGCACATTGCTTCTCATTTGCAGTGGCCATTTGTGTTGACTCAAATTTGTGTATAACAAGGTTGGCCCTGTACCTGCCATTAAAAATTCCTTGTCATTTTATGGCACTGGAAATAATAGGGAGGAACTGGACTGTCTTCTAGAACATCCTTCAAATGTTGGGTATCATCATTTGGGCCCTGAATTGAGTCTGGTCTGGATGTCCCATCCCTCTGCACTTGGTACATTTCTCCTGAATCAACAGGGTTCAGGTTTCTACTTCCTGTATTACATTGTTTTGTAGACTTCTGTTATGCTCCTTTTTCTTCACAAAGTCATACAGCTACAGCTTCTTACTCTTCATAGCAGATTTTTTACAAATGAGTTCAGCCAAAAATTTGAAAGACAAAAACCTCTTTAGCACATGCATCAAATAACAATCCATTGTTTCCTTGTGTGTTTGCAGCTGCTACATTTTCAAATAGAATGAATGTACTCAAGCCATTTTGCTAAATTCCTCTTTTTCTTCAAGGAGGAATTCAGCATATTTCAGGAGATTTTAGGGGAAGATCAATGTCTGTTTGTTTTGTCTTCTGATGCTTACTCTAGTCTAGAAAATAGTTAATGCAGACCCACACTTTCTGTGGGTTAGCCTGGGAAGGCAGCTCATCTGAGAGAAGGAAAACTCTGATCCCAAACTTCCACTGCCTTGTGGCTACATCCAGTTCTGGAAAAGGCTTCAGGAGTCAACCTCGAGGCAAAATCCGGAGCCGGAGTCCCTGAGACAGTTCATGGCTGAACACAGTCACATTCTGGCAACTCCTGCGACGCTGCTGGAACCAACTGTATTGGCCTCTGCCTTTCCATTGGACCATTTCAGCGACGTGGAGAAGGAGGATTTGCTGCATGGGAAACAGTCTATCCTCCATATCTACTTTACCCAGGCTTTGCTCACTGGAGAGGACACTCTGTTCCAGAACACTATTCAGAGTGCAATACCATAGTCTTCCAAGACTGAAGGATGCCAACAAGAAACTTTCTGTGGCAATTGTGCTTACCATGGTACACTGGTGTTTCACCACTATTTCCCATAGCAAGCACATAAAGTGAAAATAAATACAGGTTGGCCTTAAGCACCTCTGAACAAGCATTCAGTCCCCTGATTGCCCAGATGTGGAGTGTGCACATCACCATATTCATATGTTATGCATTTGATGCAAGGGGGGAAGAGTAACACTGGAGTGCCCACAATATAAAGTAAAATCTAGAGCTGGTATTCAAATGGTTCCTGAGAGATTTTCCTCTAATAACTACCACCCAAGTCATCCACTCCTCCAGTGCAGAACTATCTGAAGGCACAGAGAAAGCTTCGACATCCTGGGTGTCTTTGAATGTCTTTGAATGTTCACAGTCAGTAGTGGATAGTAGTGGTAAAGGTTAACATGCAGGCGCTTGATATGACAGCCCTCATAGCCCCACAGGCAGCCAAATCCTATCCCTGGGCAGTGGTGCCGAAATGGCTACTGCAGTGGCACTGCCAAGGCCGCCAGAGGTCTCCTTTCCTTCCCTTCACCCAGGGAAAGCCCCAGGCCCCCCCACCCCCCTACCCCGAAGGTACTCACTGCTGGCCAGCGCTGAGTGGCCCCTCCTCTCTGGGTGTGGCAGCAACAGCAGTTCCTCCTCTCTGGGTGCCGCAGACATGTTTTATGGCACACTTGCAACATCCAGCACCGGTGCTGGAACTCAGTGCTGTCGCTCATGGAGTTCATGATTAGTCATAAGTCAATAACTGAAAAAGTTACCATCTTCCTTAGTGTTTTCTTCTCTTGTCACTTATTTCTACTTTTAAACTTGTTACTGTATACTTCAATAATTAAAGTTCTTGGCCATATTTTGCTTCTGAATTTCTTTGGATGTGTCTCTAGCTCACAGTCAGTCATTTTGAACAAACAGCCTTGCAAACATATTCCTCAGCCTAGCTGGAGAAGCCTTGATGTGGAATGCTTGGACATAAGCCCAGGAAGGAGTCACGCCAGACACTCCTTCCTTAATTAGGTATGAGGGCTAACTAGAGATGATCCATCTGCAGCTTCTATACTAGTTTACAGTCCCATCAACTTTTAAGCCTTACCCTCAAGTTTTCAGCATCTACTCCCTCTCCCGTTGCAGCTTTCAAATGTGCAGCATTCCCACCCTCTCTCTATTTCCTGATGGTCCTTTCCACTGAACTTCATCATCATCATCATCATCATCATCATCATCATCATTTGTATTTCTTTCCCACCTTTTTCTCCCAGTTTATAGGCACTCCAGTGCCAAGAGACAAAATCCTATTAAAGGCGCAATCCTAATTTGCCCTTGGGCCGGCATGTTTGCGCCTCCTCTAGAGTCATCTGGGCCAGCGCAGGTACACATGCCAGCCCGCGGAGGCTGAATCCAGCCTCTACGCCAACACTGACAGGGAGCCTTGAGTCAGCTGAACATAGCCAACGCAAGAGTCCGGGGTGGGTGAGGAGGAGGAGGCAGGAGGGGGGCATTCTGGGGTGTGGAGAGGGCAGGCAGAGGGAAGTTCCAGGGGTGGACAGGGAGTGAGAGGCAGGGCTGGGACCTGGCTGGGACTTCATTCGCAAGCAGTGAGGAGCGGCTTCAAGCCACTCCGCTCTCCTCAAACCTATGCCACCTCCAGAGTTGGTGCAAGTCCAAGGAGACCATTAGGGCTGCAGTGGTTTACCTGGGGGTAAGTGGAAGAGGTTCCCCTTACCTCCAGCTGAGCTACTTTGGGCCCCTATCTTGCACTAGATACAACACTGGCCTCCTGGCCTACCTGTCCCAACGCAAGATAGAATTGCGCTGTAATGCAACTTTTTGTCCTATGAAATCTCCTGTTCAAGCTTTCTTCACTCCCAGAGCCTCCACCTTCACCTCTAGCGTCTCTGCCTACCCTTGCTTGCCTGATGTGATATGAATTGATTAAATGTAGGAATGGACCTCTCTGTGCCAGCACAAGGCATAACTTCTCTGGTTGTTAAAAGAAAGGGATGGGAGAGACGGATCAGTAATGGACAGCTCTGGAAGTCTTGTTTACACGAGCTACTTGATTGCCTTGCTTTGGGAGGGCTTTGTGCTGCTCTTGGACCCAGCTGCAGAGGGTCGCCTTACTTACTGCAGAGTTGGCTGGCAGGGGGAGAAATGTACCAAGTGAGATGTAGCTGAAATTCAAGGTTTGGGAGTGAAAGCTGCTCAGCTGATCAATGCCCCTTGGATTTCTCACTTTTTAATGAACAGGATGGTAACTGTCAAGATAGCTAGGCTGAAAATCTGTTCTGTGCCAGAGTCCAGCTCAGCAGTGGAGCTGGCCCTGGGTAAATAGGGCAAATGTTCCAGGCGCTGAGTCTGCGCAACAGTAGGTCTGCGTGGGAAGCCTTACTGAGGCTCCCGACACAGTCAGAAACTGCACTTTTGGTTTTCCAGAAGTGCAGTTTAAGACTGTGGGGAAGCCTCAGAACACTTCTCCGGTCAGTCTAGAAGTTGCACAAGGCTCCGTGGCACTTAAAAGGTGGTGGTGGGGCAAAGCTTCACATGCATTTCGCAGGGGGGTGGCATCGCGGACCTTTGCCCCGGGAGCAGGAAGGGGTAAGTCTGCCACTGGTCCGGCTCAATTAATTTCAGAAGACTGTCACCGTGTTCAAATGGGAGAAGGTTCCCAAGCCTCTCATTGTTTGTTCTGCTTCTTTTGGTGCCTGCATTTCACCCCTTTTATCAGTAGCATAGCCGGGGGGGTGGCACGATAAGTACTGCATGCACTGCAACATGGCATGTGAGCAGCCCCTCCCACTGGCCATCAGAGCCATTCTGGGCAGTGTTGCTGCCCAGAATAGCTTGGACAGCTAGTGACAGGGGCTGCTTACATGCAGCGTTGGGCTGCATGCACTACTAGCTGCGCTCCCCTTCTTGCTACGCGACTGCCTTCGGTATTATCATGACATCCATCCAGGATATTATCGGTGCCTTCTCCATACATGACAAGGCAGGAGTCATCATCCTCTAGTCTAGTGG
Organism: Tiliqua scincoides; assembly: GCF_035046505.1. NCBI lineage: Eukaryota > Metazoa > Chordata > Lepidosauria > Squamata > Scincidae > Tiliqua > Tiliqua scincoides. The sequence goes on from NC_089821.1 coordinate 19,611,552, forward strand.
AAGGGTGAAAGGTAGCAATAGGTTGCTTTGCCTCGTTAGCAAATCAGAATTGATTTGCTTTTTCTCTTGAAGCATGAACAGTGTCCTCCAGACTGAATGCCACAAACCCGAAACCTTAAGCAAATGCAGGGGAAGCTGTTGACATTGCCTTGTCAATGCGATTCATCATAACATAAGAATGGGCTTGCTGGACCACGCTAAGGTCCATTACATCTGGCCTTCTCTTCTAACAGCAACCAGACAAATGCCTTTTCTCCCTCACAGGCAGGGTGTGAAATGTCAAGCTCCTCCTGTTGTTTGGCCTCAGCATCTGGTACTTGGAAGTATTTTGTTTCTGTACATGGAATTTCCATTTAGCTCTCATGCCTCATAGCCATTGATAGGCCTGTCCTTGGTGAACTTGTCTTATGCTCTGAAAAGGCCATTGACCTAATGGCCGTCAGCACTAGTGATGGGTGCAACCTCCCCCAACCATGCAGTACATATTGGATTGCCTCGGAACAATTTTTGTAAACAATGGGAAAATAGCTAGTTTCTGTGCCATTCCAAATTCAGCAAGTCCCCCACCTCGACCCTCTCTCCCCATTCACCCAGGCGTGCCCTCTGACAGGTGTGGACCTTTGTCCAGTGCTCAACCTGTGATGCTGACCCTGATACATTGTCAGGGTCATGTGATGCTGACCCATGATACATTGTCATGTTGTTGGAATGCCAGTAACAAAAATATGACACCTGCCACTTCTGTGGTTCATGCAAAAGAATCCTGCAAAAGGATAAAATCCTGCAAGAGGATAAATTCAAATATTCTCAAACCAGAACACAGGTAGTTTGGGTTTGATAATATTTAAGGCTGGCTATTTTTTTTTAATTTCTACAATGCAACATGATGCACGTCTCAAGGAAATTTCAAAGGTGGGAGTGCAGTTCTCAAGGGACAAACTTCAGTCCGGAGACAGATTCCAAGGCAATGCCATTCTTCTGTTCACTTTTTGGCAGCCTGCCACGAAGCAAAACAAAAAAAATAGGGCACCTTCTGGATCACATTGAGGCTTGAATATTCAAGTGATAATTTAGAGAAAATCTTAGTGTTACTAATGGTGATGGAACTTTTTCTGATGCTGCAAAGCTTCCCCAACTCTGAAGTGTCACTTCTTTACAAAGCCTATTGGAAAAAGGGGGGATTTGTCTCCAGACACTAAAGCTTTCCTTAAGGCTTTTGCTTCAAAACTAGGGTCTAAAAACGGTATTCTGGGTCCATGTTTGAATTAGAGATGAAGCTGTCAGTTTTCTGGATTATTCTTTATTCTCAGGCTTTTAAAAAGAAACATTTTGAGCTTGAGGCATGAGCATCTGCGCTGATTGAAGATGATCTAGGAATTCAGAGACTTTGCTTTCTTGGTCATTATCTGCAGAAAAATTGTCCTAATTGTCCTGAAGCCGGTTGTTGCCTTAGTTGGACTTTAATGTTAGGAGAAACGTGAACAACTTTTGATTGTCTGCCAGACCAAAGTAACTTCATGTTTTCCCTTTTTTTCTTTTCTAGTTCATTGGTGATGATTTATTTTCCCTTCTGGATTGCCATTTTGAGTTCTCCACTCTGTTTCCCTTCTGGAAGGTCACTCTCAGCCTAGTCCTATGTTGTTTGCTTGCCCCGCAGTACACCGGCACCGAAATGGCCACCACTGAATCCCATGGGGCCAAGGAGGCAGTGGGAGGTGCCCTTGGGGTAAGGGAACATCAGTTCCCTTATCCTGTGTCAGGACCGGGCAGCCCCTATGGGGCTACACAGTTCTGCACCAGCTCCATTGCTGATGCAGAGTATCCCAGGTAGGGCTTTCTGTAGCAGGAAGGGGATAGGATTCAGCACTGAGAATAGGATTCAGGGATAGGATAGAATGGCACTGCCCAGGCATAGGATTGGACCCTTCATTCTTCAGTGGAGTGCTCTCTTACTAATATCATAACACACTAATAATTTGCCTAATACTTAACTGTTGTAAGCAACAGAATTAATGCCTTTTAAAAATATGTGTCCATTACTGTTTTGATTTTTTGCTGAGTGATTTTGAGACTAACCACAAAAGCTAATAACATCGGAATATGGGGTGTCACACATGCAGTGGTGCAACTTTGGTAAAGCACTGGTGAACTTTAAGAGAGGGGAGGGGGCGTGGACCCTAAATTTTAGGTTTCTGTACCCTTTTCCATGAATAACTGTGGACTGGAACCCAAGCTGCCCTCTCACCCCATCCTCACCCCACCTCTCACCCCACCCTCACCCCAAGTCTGAACCGATCTGAAATTCATCCGATGTTCATGAGGTTGATGAGGTTCTACTTGTCATCTTACCCTTGTCTGGGTATAATTTCATTATGGGGCACCACTTTAAAACAAAAGAAAGTCCATTTCATTTGATCTGTTGGATAGTCCGCAGTGGCACAAAAGTTTGCATGTATAATTTAAAGTATTAATTTGTCTAAATAAAGAAACAAGGAAAGCTGATCTAGGACAAACCATTGAATTAGTGTCACAATGTGTGCTGTATCTACAGTTAAGGCAGCATACCTTTGCTTCATTAGAAAGTTGATTAAAACCTTCTTCCTTCGACTGAGAGCTTTTGTAGAAATCTATAGGCATATCTCAGTTTTTATAATTCGTAAGAATATATTTTTGTCCCCTGCAATAGTGTTGGGCTTGACATTTTCAGGGTTATATTTGTGATGTTTTGTGGGTCCCCTGGAAGTTTTGGCAATTTCAATTTCTACAGATGCTAAATGTTTGAGAGGCAATATCATGTACATCCTCTTCCTTTGAGCTCAATTATTTGGCCAAAACCTACCGGTGTTCCCAAAGAGCCACAGATCCCTACAGAGGCAATGCAAGCTGAGGAGAAATTCTCATTTAATGAGTGAGTCCATCTGGAGTATCATCTCTGAGGGAATTCATAAAATGCCTCTTTTTAAATTATTACCATTGCATGCACATCACAGAGCTGAACAGTGTACACTCAATGAGGCAATGGGTCATTGACTCCTCATGTTGAGATGTTGAGAACATTCTATTACCAGCTAAACAATAGTTTGGGGAGCTGAAGTGTCTCTAGAGTTCTTGTCTATTTTATGTACATATATAGTCACACATAGAATATCTTTTTTAACCAGCTCCAGCATTCTGCTATCGTGGATTAATAAATGTAGCATTATAGTCTTCAACTTCAAGTATCCAATAACTTTAGACAGTGGCATTACTGGGGCTGCATGGGGTGTGGACCACGCCGAGTGACACCCAGGGGTGTGTGTGACACCACTATTGGCCAACAGTTTGGAAAACTTTTGGAAAATATATATATGAGTAATACCATCATGTCATATAGCATCGGAAAGGTAATTTAATGCAGACTATGTTGAATTATATGTATTCTATCAAATGTTATGGCCAATTTACCATAAAAAGAAAGCACACAATAAAAAAAATAACTGCTGTATGTAACAAAAAGTGGATCTTCTTAATACAACTAACTAATGAGACCGATTGTTCCAAAAGCCAATGAGATGTTATTATGACCCATTTCCATGTATCAGAGTTAATACTAGAACTCTTAGGGCCCAATCCTAAACTCAGCCAGCACTGGTGCTGAGCTCTAGCAATGGTGCTGGGTGCTGTAAACATGTCGTAAAGTAAGTTTACGGCACCCTGTGAGTAAGGAGCGCTGGCGCTGGGGCTGTAGCAACCAGGCGCTGGGCCCACTGCTGGCAGGAAGAAGGCACACAATTGTCAGGGGTAAGTGCAACCACTGGGCAGTGGTGCAACCTCTGGGGGGCAAGGGAGGGTGGAGGGAGAGTGGGGAGAGGGGAGGAACCAATGGATGCCAGGAAGCTCTGTCTTGCGCTGTTACTTGGCTGTTTAGTGTTATCAAGTTGGCCACTGGTTTTTTTCTTGGTTGCTGATATGTCGGGTGACCTGTACTGTTATATATTAAAATAAATAAATGGGGGTTACACCTTAGTGATGCCTCTGACTTTAGAAGAAATTAAGCATGCCGTTTTGCTTCAGGTTGATCTCATAGGTTGCTATGTCTCCTATCTCGTGTGTAGCGGATAATATGAGTCATATTCATTGGAGCCAGTGAGCCCACTCTTGACTCAACACATTGTTTCTTTGTTTTAAAATATTTATGTCTTGCTTTTTGGTTCAAAAGAGAGCAACCCAAGTGGCCGTCGGTGAACCTTATAGGAACCTGAATGTTGTTGTTTTAAATTGAAGGTATATTTTAGAAACCAGAGGATCTAAATGCTAAGGAACAGGCCTGATTTCTATACCACCCCCATAGATTTTTGGTTCAGAGTTGAACATTTTCTTACTAACAGCATTTCAGTGTAAACTTGGTGCAGAACGTCTTCCTTCCATGAAATTGCATAAATCTTTGGAGACTTCTGAAAAGCGTCAAAAGTAGTAAACTGAATGTCAGTGTTCTAAAATAATTGTAAAATGTTCTGCTTGTAGATATGAAACATGCTGTTGCCAAAATGGAATGTCACTTTCTAACCAAACGAGTGGTGACGTACATTTTGGAAATTTTTAGTTTCGAACCAAGGAAGGATAATGATATGCCTAGATTGTTTTTAGGATATATCTTAATGGAAAAATGACCTTACAGGATGTGATGAGAGGTTCAATTTTTAATAAAGGGTTACATTTTTAGTTCCATGTTTCAATTGCAACCTTGGGTCTTCTCTGCGCAGAACACTGTGGAAATTGCCTTCTTAACCACATGTGTGAGGGCCACGACCACAACTGGAATTGCAGACACAGCTCCTGGACTGGAAACCTAAAGTGGGTTTCTAAGAAAAAAACAACCCACATTTTAATAATCTCTCACCTTTGTCTGGTTCAAATGCTTTCCAGATGACCATGCTTCCCAGCAAAGAAGGTATAATCCTTACTGTGTTTTGTGGTCATTCTCAATGGGTGAATAAGCTTTGACCATCTAAATTCTTTTGGCTTCTTTCTCCCTCTCTTGCCCCAGCTTGCCCAACCCCCCTTCTCCCCATTATGACACTTATTATTTTTCCATCCACAGCAAAACTATTCATATCAAGGTAATTGATGATGAGGAGTATGAGAAAAACAAGACTTTCTTCATTGAGCTGATGAGCCCACGCATGGTGGATATGAGTTTACAGAAAGGTGTAGTACTGGTTCTCCCAACTAACATTAATACACTTCTTTCCTCTTCCTCTTCCTCTTCCTCTCTCTCTCTCTCTCTCTCTCTCTCTCTCTCTCTCTCTCTCTCTCTCTCTCTCTCTCTCTCTCTCACTACCTGTATTCTCTTTTTGTTTTCCAACTGCTCTATCCTTAACACTGCTATCTATGCACAACATGTCACATGGTACTGATGGGTGCTAGCAAGATGGAGCCATTTCATATCTGGTGTGTGTATGTGTGTGTGTGATGTCTACGGTGAGTGGGGAGGCAGGTGAGGCAGAGCCTCCCCGCTGGAGTCCTTTGAAAAGCACTGCTGCCATGGGAGATGGGCAGGCACACACAACCCGTGACAGTGGCGCTTGTCGAAGGACTCTGGCAGGGAGGCTCTGCCTTACCTGCCTCCCCACCCACCGCACATCCCTGCTATCTGTGCATATTATTGAAATAACACTGGAGTTTACCGCTCCATCTTTTGCGCCACCAAAAGGTCTGCAATCCATCATGATGCAGACTTATATGCATAATTCAAATTTCAGTTAATTTTACGTGTAGGAATCTGCTCTGATTTCCTGCCAGTGACCGCATGCCTGCAATTCACAATGATCTCTATGTACACAGGATTTGCCTGCATTGCAAAATACACCATGGAGGAAATTTCTTTACAAAAATGAAGGGTTCATTCATCAGTTTCCCTGGCCTTTTTAAAAAACAAAACAAAACAAAGGTTTCCCACTTTGGCTGAAATGAATAAAGTGTAGCAAGTAACGGTGAACAACATTGTGAACAAATGAGAATTCAATCTGTGATTCTCCGACTGCAAGCATTTCCACATTTTTCCACTCCATCCGCATAATAACACTTGTCTGAGCCTTATGCCAATGCTGTTTTCCTGCTGCCACCCCCATTGCTGCTGCCACCCCTGCCAACCATCTCCTCCTCCTTGACTCCAGTTGAGAAGAGAGGAGGATATGGCAATGGGCCTCTTCTCTGTCAAGGAATGGGCACAAGAGTGTCACTGCCGCCACTGTAACTTTTTGCCTCTACCCCACCAAGCAGCAGTGCCAGCAGGTCCTCCAGCTCACCCATCATGACTATCCCCTCCTGCTTGCTCTGCTGCTGTATGCTATGGAGCCAAATGGGGGCTGAGGAAACAGAAGGTTCCTTAGAAGTGGATACCAGATAGTGTTTCTCCTGGCTTTTTGGTTTGGCCCTCTTGTGCCATTCTGTTTCAAAACACAGAGGGAGAAATGCATCAGGAGGACATTTCAGATCTTGTCTCAACAAGCAGTGAGAGAATTCATTCATTCCTTAATTCATTTATGGCATTCTTACTCCACCTTTCTCCCCAAGGGGACTCAAGGTGGCTTACATAAAGGCAGGTACAAAAAAGTAAAAACGCATTTTAAACAATCAAGAGAACATGAGTGAGACAGCAAATAGTACTTAAAGAACATGCGAAAATTCAACGGGGCACGTTTCCCCCCAAGACTATGGTCAACCCAACCTTCACAAAGTGAAGCAAGGGATCTGTCCTGATTGGAAAAGTCCTGGGCATTTGGCTGTGTGTGTGTGTGTGTGTGTGTGTGTGTGTGTGTGTGTGTGTGCGTGTGTGTGACAGGGGAGGGAGTTCATGCTATCTTTTTCTTGCTCCTCACCCAAAGACAGTCACGTGTAATCAATTAAATGGGTGTGTGTGAGGAAGGAAATTGGCTCTTCAAAATATATACAGTAGTATATGATGCGTATCTGGGCTGTGTTGTGCCCGTGGCTATTTCTGATTGATCAACCAGTGGATGAGCTGTTATTACCATGTGACACTCAACTAAATGTGCTGCAGAAGTCACCTTCCACTAACCATCCAGGACCGCAGGTTCCCCTTCTTCACCCTCTGCCCATCCATCCCTTCCTCCCTCCTCTAACATTCTCTGACTCACCTAAAGTTCAGCTCCGACCGGCGTGTGCCATAGAAAGCAAGCGAAACACCACCAAAGCAGTGGCAGGAATGGGCTGCATGTGAGAAAGGTGTGGTGGTGGTGGTGCTGCTACTACTGCTGCTGTTGCATCTGCTCCCAGCCAGGCAACCCACTGTACACACATGTCTTTCTTGTTGTCCCTACAGGAAGACCATAAGGGTTAAAATAGTAGATGAGGAGGAATACGAAAGGCAGGAGAATTTCTTCATTGCCCTTGGTGAACCGAAATGGATGGAACGAGGAATATCAGGTGTGAGATCCTTTTTGAAAAAAAAACAACAAAACCAAACAAAATGAACCCAAATCTTTCAAGTGACCTTTTTTGCTCCCCCCTTTTTCTTCCCCCGCTTTTTCCTCTTTCGTTTTGACACAGACCAAGTTTTATTCGTTTCCCTCCTATATTCTCGCTCTCACCCTGTTTCGGTCCCATCGCTGCATTTTTGAGCCTGGCTTCCTTCAGGACCTCCTCTTGTGCAATGCTTGTGCCTTTGAGGCCGTATGACCCTGTGTGTTTGGATCGTTCCAGGTCTCCCTTCTTCTTTGTTTTTCTTTCCTTCCCCCCCTTTCGGTGACATCTTTGGTGTGATCCTGTTTCCTGAGACCGAAATGACTTTTCCCCAAAGAATGCGATTGCATGGCTGCCTCTTCGGCTTGCTCCCCAAAAACGTATCTCACACAGTCTTTCCCTCCTCCTTCTTGCTCCTGTTTTATGGCATTGCAGTGGATGACATTGGGTACTGATGAATTTTATTTTTAATATCTATCAACAGAATCACAGCTAACATGGTCTGTCACCTTAGTGACAACAGTTGTTCACATTCTGTTGGCTTCTTTGGCCCCGAAAGCTCCTAGCAAAGAGATTTCCTAAGAAAATGTGGTAGTCCTAATGTTAGGAATTTGTAAAGCATGTGTATCTCGAATTTACAGACCAAAAATGAAGTCGTCAGCTTTTAATCAAGGGCCACACAGCAAGCCAGTAACAAAGAAATATGTTAGTTTGGAAATTAAGCAATGTTTAAAGCATCAGAAACCAGCAGATCACAAAAGGAAGGACCTGTGTGTTGAAGGCTGGGTACCACAATTTTCTGGGTGACTCCTCTTCAATTCAATGGATCTTGTCTGAAAGGTCCCAGCAAGCTATGACTACTCAGAGATCTGCATAGAGAAAGGTACACAAAAAAGAGCTCTACCTTGTACCACTTAATATAGAAGTATTCCTGAGAAGACTACCTGTCAACACACACAAATGAAGCCCTTTAGACTTCTAATTTGGTTGAAGCAATTGATGCTTTGGACTCTTACGACCATTTAAAAACAACAACAAATAATGATCGCCATGTGCTGCAATTACTGCTAAATCTACACCACTATTCCTGTTCCATGATTACTATTATTACTCCATTGGTTTTTATCCTATCCTATCCTGATAACCCATAGTAAATATATAAAAACAAAATAAAAAACAAAGATGGCTGTACAATACTCAGGGCCCGATCCTACCTAACTGGTGTACAGGCATAGCACATGCCCTGCCCACACTCCAGACCTCCACGTGTGACAAAGGTGCTGCAAAGCACATTGTGACGGTGTGGAGGTGGAATGCACTAGCGCAAAGGTGGAGAGACGTTGGCACCGCGGAGTAAGTCACTGGGACTTACTTCTGAGTCAACATACATAGGATTAAAAGCTTTCCAATACCAACTCATCACTGCCATCCAAATCCAAGCAGCCCATCTTCCCACACCACTCATGAAGCACCACAATCTATGAAGCACAATCTATGAAGCACAGCCTTTCATGAAGCACCACAATCTATCACTCATCCCCACCCCTGTCCTTGCTCATTTTCCCTGTCACAGAAGATTTTGCACTAGCATCTAGCTCAACCTGTCCACTTACATAACATTTGTAAACCTTCCCTCATTCGGCAACCATTGCCTTGAAATAATTCTCCTTTTCTCCAATCGGTAACATTGCCGGGGAGGGCACATAAGTACTGTAGGTGCCACAATGTGCCATGTAAGCGGCCCCTCCCTCTTGCCATCGTAGCTTCTCTGGGTAGTGACAGCAAGGTGCAGGATATGCCAATGGCAGTGTTAGATTTGTGGTTTCAGTGGTTTAGAGCAGCATTTCCCAAACTGTGGGTCATGACCCATTGGGTGGTTGCACTATAAAGCATTACCAGGAGTCACTCGCTTCAGGTCAAACTGGGCCTGCAACCCACTCTGTTGGCCACCACAGGCCCCCAGAATACCTTGCAGAAATGACCAAAAACCACTTTCAGTTTGCATCTGTGATTTCCAGTTTGCGTCCGTGACTTCTGGTTTTCTTCTACAAGACATTCTGGGGCTCGCAGAGGCAAATGGAGTGAATCACAGACACAGCATGACCAGGAAGTGGCCTCTGGTGCCCAGGGCCTCTGAGAGGAATTGTATCCGGGGGTACAACGTTTATTTTGGGCCCCTTTGCAATGGATGAGGGGTTAAACAGTGGGGGAGGGTTGTGACGGGTGAGCAGAATAGGGGCAGGGGTAGGCGAAGCAAGGTGAGGGGAAGGTAGAAACAGCTGGAAAAGTCTTTGGAGCCCAGGTCTACCCACCCATGTGGCATTAGTAGTGTCCCCAGCATCCCCAGTCATGGTAGTGTTCCCCGCATCCCGTATGGGCAACGTCTGAATAGATAGGAAAATGTCAGATCCTAGGAAAATTTTGGGCCCCTCCTTTGCCTCCTGGGCCCCCCTTTTGACCCTGGGCCTGGGTACAAATTACCCCCTTTACCCCCCTCTCCTAGGCCCTGCTGGTGCCTCCCAGTAATGCTTTGTGGTGTGAACAGTGAGCATTGGGTTGCAACGCAGTGTGGAAGATGAGATGGGTTGCAGCAGCAAAAAGGAACAGCTGGTTTAGGGTATGGCAGTCAGCAGGTGATGACTGCTGATTTATTTATGTTTCACATGCACACACTCAGACACACAACCACCCAGCCCTGGTTAGTTGGTCTTCGAACTACTTTTTATAATACGTAAAATATATTTGATACTTACATTAACCAAGACAATAAAATGAATATCCAGCTGAATGGAAAGGAAGCGAGGGAGGCATGATTTTATCACTGAAAGGTTTTGCAGAGAGATTCTGAACTGACAGAAGATGAAAGGGGGCATGACGAAAGCTAGAAATGTCATAGTTGTCTAGACCAGGGGTGTCCAAAGTTTTTGGCAGGAGGGCCACATCGTCTCTCTGACACTACTTCGGGGATGGAGGAAAAAATTAATTTACATTTAAAATTTGAATAAATGTACATAAGTTTACATAAATGAATATATTAAAGATGAACTTATACGAATGAATGAAGATCTTGCAATAGCTCAAGGCCTATAAAAGGCCTTGCACAAAGTAAGGCTGGCCTTTCCTTTGCTGCCACTGCTGCATCACAGATGTGAAACAGCAAGCAATGGAGGGAGCCCTCCTCCCACAGCTCATGCAAAAGGTCGAACAGTTGGCCGTCATGCTGAGAGCAGTTGCATCGGGCCAGTGTGGGCTCCAACAAATTTCAGGAGGGCCAGAGGCTCATTGGAGACTGGGGGCTCCCTGAGGGCCGCATTGAGAGGCCTCAAGGGCCGCAAGTGGCCCCAGGGCAGGGGTTTGGGCACCCCTGGTCTAGACTATAGAATGCCAGGGAATGGAGACCAGTTTTAGCAGCAAATAGGTGACTTCAGGGTCAATTGAAAAGGAAAAAATTGGACAGTTTAGCAATAATGTGGGTTCTACATTAGAGGAAAATGGCAAAGAAAAGCAGGAGAAGCCTAAGGGCAGAGGATGTTACCCTGTCTGTGAGCTGCCTTGAGTGTCCTCATTGGATAGAAAGGCAGGATATAAATTCTATAAACAAATAAATAAGGGATGAAGGCAGGAGATGCATTTAGGTGTGAAACAAATGTAAAAAGGAAATGGTGTCTTCCCCTTGTATAGTGTGCAGGACAATCCTGTGCTGGTGTGCATTTCTCCCCATTAAGATTGTGATCCATCACCTCCCAAGCTGCACATGCAAGGGGGCTAATCTCTCCCCCTTGCACAATGGCACAATGGGCCTGGCCAGAAATACCACCCCTAACAGCTGCATTTGGTCAATTAAGGAGCACTTCCAGTTTTAAGCATGCCTCTGATTGACATGAAAAGTTGCACAGAGTTTACTGTGACTCTCAGTCTTTAACAACAGTCTGGCAAGGAAAAAGCAGCAAGTCCATTTTATTCCATTAATGCCTGCAGAAGCACAGCCTGCTGCTACAGCTATAACTGTTATAGATGTAGCAGCTTCCTTCAAGGTTGAAGCCCAGATAATTTATTTATGTATTTATTTATCACATTTTTATACCGCCCTTCCTCCAAAGAGCTCAGGGCAGCGTACATGCCTGTTCCCCTCCTTTTTTCCTCACAACAACCCTGTGAAGTAGGTCAGGTTGAGAGAGAGTGACTGGCCCAAGGTCACCCAGGAAGATAAAGCAATGCTGATCAGTTTGGGGTTTGACCAGTGCCTGGTAGTGTGGAAATCAGGCCATGCGTTAGTCCCTCTTCATTAAATTATTCATTAAGTTAAATTATTGTGCAGATTTTTCCATTTTTCTGATCACGTTGGCCAACTTATTTGGTCGAGAAGTTAGGCTATGTGCCTCTTCTCCTCCCTCTCGCCCAGGAATAACTGTTCATCCTATTTGGATAAGTTCATCCTATAAGATGTTCATTCTTTGCTACCCTCTAGGCTTCCAGTGTATTAGCTAAATTGCATTAAATTGTGCTTTGTTAGCTTCTCAGCCATTTCATTTTTGAATGCCTTCGGAAAGATTTGCTATACAACACTCAGCTCTGATAATCTTGTATATTCGTAATTTTCTAACGCTTTTTGTAACCTGATTCGATGACAATACCCCATGTAATACCTGAGAGAAGATTAGGCCTGGGATTTATATACTCAACCTCTGCCATTTGATTAGAAATTCAGGGTCCGAGGCCCACCAGCAAATTCTTTTTGTTGTTGTTGTTGTTGTTGTTTTTGTTTTTTGCTAGAGCACTTGCTACACTTGGGAGAACATCCATAATAGCAAAATGGTTGGCAACCTTCAGTCTCGAAAGACTATGGTATAAGCCTACAGCACCCGGTATTCCCAGGTGGTCTCCCATCCAAGTACTAACCAGGCCTGACCCTGCTTAGCTTCCAAGATCAGACGAGATCAGGCATGTGCAGGGTAACAGCAAAACTGTGCTGAATATTAAGGCTGGATCTAAGTTGCAGTCCTCTTTCTTTGCTGCTTAGCTCTGAGGCTTCCCAATTTCCACCTCCATTCTCATAGTTCTGTACGCATCCTTATTTGTTGTGACAAGAACCAAACTTTTGGTAGTGGAGTATAGCAAGACCTAGAAGCCTTCTAGCATATTGTGTCACCTTTCTGGTCACCCAACTGTCAGTACCTTTTGAGCTCCCCTCCAGTAAATCGAGTCTTTTTCCTTTTATAAGGTGACATATTTTAACTCAGCTGTTACTCCCATGATGGCTTTGGTGTCATGTTTGTTGACAGTTGAAATCTAGGTTTTTCTAATTCATCATGCCCTCAGGAATGGTTGTGTGAAATCCAGGCTGTCTGTATTGTATTCACACACCCATCTCAGTGCTCCACCATTTGAAGAACAGCTACAGGTCTCCTTTTCCTGGCCTTCTTTCAAGGAAGGATTTGTTTCAGTTCAGAGTTTTCGAACTGTGACACCATGAATTTTCCAAAGACAAAAAGCATAGTAAGACCTCTTGTCGTAGATTGCAAAATTGAGAGGGGATGTGTGTGAGAGTGTGAAGCCGCTGGCTGGCCACCAACACTGTGCTTTGTGTTGACTTGGTGGGTCAAGTCAACCCATTGTGTAGGCCTCAACTGAGTTTAATTTATAGCATGGACGCCACGAACCCAACCTAGCCAGGACTCATGACTTGGGGGACATCTTGAAAGAAAGCCAGGATTCAGGGAAAGGAACCAGTCACATACAGTTCCCCAGTAACAGCTAAACAGTTAGGGTCCTCCAGACATCAAGACCAAGACTGGGCCTGGTAACAAGGACCCTCTGAAATCCACAGCCCCAGAACCTGGGCCCCGGCCAGTCTTGTTCCTCTTGAGCCAGATGTCCCCCAAGATGCTAAACTTGCCACGCCAGCAACCTTTTGCTCCCCAGTGCTTGCTCACTGATATATGGAATGTACCAGGCAGGAAGGAATAGGGAGGTGACAAAGTGGCCTGCTTTAGGCCCACCCATTACCCCTTTAAGGATCTTCAATCCTTAGCAAAGGAATGGAACCTGGAGGAATGAACCTGAACCTGCATTTATCATTGCACATAAAAGACCCAAGTGCATGATTGAAACCAGGATGCCACCGGAACTTTCTAGACCTATCTGAGATCTGGAATGCCTTGTATCCAACAATCTCTACAAGATCCTAGATCTTGGCCTGTGTCCTGCTTCTCCACATGCAGCCTAAACACAAAATGTCCAAGCACTATACAGGCGTGTGCTACTTAACAACCGTTCACTTCATGATGGATCGCAATTATGACGGTGGTCAAAGCACAATAAAGATGCTCTTAATGAGGCAATCGCGTCTCTCATAGCCTGCAGTATAGTATCTGTTTACACAATGGAGAGGCTCTTAAAGCAAAGAAAAGGCAATCTCTTTCCAGTAGTCTGTGCAACCAGCTAGTGTCTGGCAGGGAGTGTCTGTTTACACAACAAAACCAATAGATTTGATGGAATGTTCACTTAATGACCAAATCACATAACAACCAGGACAGGAGAATGTATTCCTGCCATTAAGTAGCGCACACCTGTATTGGAGTGCTTGCCACATCCACTTTGGTTCTCATTCCCCCCCCCTTCCAGACAGCTGACTGGACTTCCTGACTGGCTGACCATGGCTGACCATGGACTATGCCTTCTTCCAAGGCAGGACAATAATGAATTAGTACAAATTAGACTTTCTACTAAACATTGCCTTAAACTGAGACTGAAATCTACTTTTAGCTGAGCTTAAATTGTGGCCCATTATGGCAATCTGGTTGGAACAGAATAATTATCATACTGTGTAGAAAATAAAATATCTGTAAATATTAGACATCATTCTGAACTTCAAAAATCAGCATTCCAGTATTTGAAGTTCATGACTTCAGAAACACACAAGCATACTATTTCACATCACAACTGAGATTGGGTTTAGTCGAGACACAGAAGTTTATGTTCCAGAGTTCCTGCTGGGGTAGCAGGAATCCGAGACCAGGATATCATTAAGCATGCAAATGACCTGTAATTTCAGTGAAGTTAAGCACACTGAACTCTGTAATGGACTGCAGCCTTGGATGATAAATCTGGGCTCATGCCCACATCCTGCGAGATCACAAGAAGGTCAGATTGGCAAAGAAGACCACATAGCTGCTTTAGGAAACACAGCCAAATCGCAGCCAATCATGCCACCATGCATGTCTGCCTTCTGACTCAACGCTCGTCACCGGCCAGCCATGACTTCTCTGCCCAGACCCAAGCTAATCAAATATGCAGGCATCAAAGCACATTCACCCTTAGTTATCAAATGCTGCTTTCACAGATCTCCTTGAAAATGTTTGGAATTTTCCAGGTGATCTCTTTCCTACTAATGTGGAATTCCTTAAAAGTAGTGCCTGTCATAAAGACGACACTCTTTATTCAAGCCAGGAAAACTAGCCTCTTATGGTATTCCACTCACATCAGCTCTTCCAAATCTTTATCTTGCCTCTAAACCAGAAAAGTGAAGAAGGCACCTCGCAACACATAAATGAATACAATCTACAACTTTTTTAACCGCAATAGACCAACGAGCGACCCAGCTCAAATAAACTCCAGTTAAGAATATTGTTTTCTATCTGTTCCAATTCTGTCACATATATTGGAGTCTCTGACCTTTACCCACCTGACAGTATTGGATGCAATATTTATTTATTTTATTTATACAGGTATTTATATACTGCCTTTCTTGGTCGTCAGATTTTAATCCAAGGCAGTTTACATGGGCAGGCTGTTCTAAACCCCCATAGGGATTTTTACAATTGAATAGTTCGAGTCTTTCATAGAACTTCTTGTTCTAGCTGGATTCCTTCCCAGTCTGGAATTTTTCATCTTGAGAGGCAGTATGCATTGGAGTACCCAGATGTTAGGGAAGTGCATGACATTTTTTGATTGCTGCTTATTTGCTGAGTTTTCCATTCATTTTCATTACGACCAATTTTAATGTTTAATACATGTGGTTATGCATTTGGGAAAATTGCATTCATTTTATTACTCATTTGTTATTATTTCATTCTTTATTTGTAACTCACTTCATTTTTGTTTCCTGTTCCTCATAGATGCTAATAACACAGGCCTACAAAATTGAGAGTCAGAAAAGTTTTTCCCAAACTTTATGGTGGTTTGATATGAATTTGGGGTGCCGATTCAAAAAATGGTATCCCTTTTGCCCTATCACGTCTAGTTTTGGAGATATAGTAGAACCTCGTTAGTGAATGGTTCAAGCAGCTTCCTCATGAGGAAGCCATGGTGTAGGCTTCCTCATGAGGAAGCTGCTTGAACCATTCACTAAAGAGGCTCTACTATATCTCCAAAACTAGACATGATAGGGAAAAACGGGTGCCATTTTTTGAATTGGCACCCCAAATATACCCAGGAAATGGTGTAACGTTTAAGGAAGCAAAATGTGTGTTGGCCTGTGTAATGGAACAAAGTTGCTTAGTTTTTTTTCTTGGAGGACACAATCAGGAACACAATCAGGAACACACATGCACACACACAGTTCTTGGAAAACTGTTGCTACGGCCTCTTGCCCCAAAGGTCCCTTGTAGGAGGTAGATAGTTGCCTCCCTACCACCACCAGTTTTCGGTGGTGCAGGATGTTTAACTGCTCCTAACCCAAACGAGTGATGAATGGGTTACAATATGAATGAGGAACCCATTCGTTCTTAATCCAGAGTTCTGACTGTTTCATGAACACAAGAAAAATAAACCAAATTGGTACACTTAGATTCATTTTGTCAGTTTTTAAGAAATGGATGCATACTCTTGCTGGATGCTAGGGATAAACCAGTGGCGTAGCTAGAGGGAGTACAAAGCCATAAATTTTGCAGAGAGCCTCACCGCAGCATGCATGCAGCCACTCCCCTTCAGAGCCATTCTGGGCATTCACCTGCATTTTGCTCCCAAGCCCAGATGGCTTCAAAGGGGAGGGGGAGGGACTGCTTGCACACTGCGGTGAGGCTCCCTGCAAAACTTACTGCTTCTGCACCCCCTCTGGCTACGCCACTGGGATAAACAGCAGGGTATCACCTTCATGTCCTGCTTGTGAATGGCATCTGGCTAGCCCAGATTCCCCCCTCCCAAAAGTCATACCCCCCAACATTCCAACTTCCTCCACCTCCAAAGAAAGAAAAATCCCCATTTCTCTGACTCAGTTCACCATCAGTTGCCAGAAGAAGAAGCTCTTTCCTTCAGTCCTTTCCCATGCAGACAGTCCAGTCCTAACATCTGTTCTCCTGGCTCAGGGTGGGAGAACGAAAGTGCTATCTTCAGCCGTGGACCTCCGCAGCCCAGCACCCCCTACTCACCAGAGGCTCACAGAGCCTCATGCAACCTCCTCCCACGCTGGGGAAACCTCTGTGAGGTTCCCCGGCGCTATAAACTGTGCTTCCGGCAAACTGGAAGCACAGTTTCCGCCCCCGTCGGAAGCCTCAGAGAGGCTTCCACGGGGTCCCAGCATCTGGCGCCTAGGGCATTTGCCCCAGGCAGGACTATGGTAGGCATGCAACTGTCTATCTTTAAAATGTGGAACTCCTGCCCAGCTCACCCATCAATGCCCTGATAGTCAGCCTACCTCCATCATTCAGCACTCCTCCAACAAGCAGCATCAGTTCACCACTAGTCTAGAGAAACCAGCAAGGAGACAATCCCCCCACCCCAAATCCTTGATATATGCTGCACTGGCACCAGCTCCAGCTCCTCCTCTCAAATATATTGGGCACTAATACTAGCCAGATCATACTTCAGAACTGAGGTATATTAGTCCACAATCTCCACAATTAGTCCACAAACTCCACAATCAGGGAATTAGAGGACAGGTCCTCTCGTGGATTGAGAACTGGTTGGAGGCCAGGAAGCAGAGAGTGGGTGTCAATGGGCAATTTTCACAATGGAGAGAGGTGAAAAGCGGTGTGCCCCAAGGATCTGTCCTGGGACCGGTGCTTTTCAACCTCTTCATAAATGACCTGGAGACAGGGTTGAGCAGTGAAGTGGCTAAGTTTGCAGACGACACCAAACTTTTCCGAGTGGTAAAGACCAGAAGTGATTGTGAGGAGCTCCAGAAGGATCTCTCCAGACTGGCAGAATGGGCAGCAAAATGGCAGATGCGCTTCAATGTCAGTAAGTGTAAAGTCATGCACATTGGGGCAAAAAATCAAAACTTTAGATATAGGCTGATGGGTTCTGAGCTGTCTGTGACAGATCAGGAGAGAGATCATGGGGTGGTGGTGGACAGGTCGATGAAAGTGTCGACCCAATGTGCGGCGGCAGTGAAGAAGGCCAATTCTATACTTGGGATCATTAGGAAGGGTATTGAGAACAAAACGGCTAGTATTATAATGCCGTTGTACAAATCTATGGTAAGGCCACACCTGGAGTATTGTGTCCAGTTCTGGTCGCCGCATCTCAAAAAAGACATAGTGGAAATGGAAAAGGTGCAAAAGAGAGCGACTAAGATGATTACGGGGCTGGGGCACCTTCCTTATGAGGAAAGGCTACGGCGTTTGGGCCTCTTCAGCCTAGAAAAGAGACGCTTGAGGGGGAACATGATTGAGACATACAAAATTATGCAGGGAATGGATAGGGAGATGCTCTTTACACTCTCACATAATACCAGAACCAGGGGACATCCACTAAAATTGAGTGTTGGGCGGGTTAGGACAGACAAAAGAAAATATTTCTTTACTCAGCGTGTGGTCGGTCTGTGGAACTCCTTGCCACAGGATGTGGTGCTGGCGTTTAGCCTAGATGCCTTTAAAAGGGGATTGGACAAGTTTCTGGAGGAAAAATCCATTATGGGGTACAAGCCATGATGTGTATGCGCAACCTCCTGATTTTAGAAATGAGTTAAGTCAGAATGCCAGATGTAGGGGAGGGCACCAGGATGAGGTCTCTTGTTATCTGGTGTGCTCCCTGGGGCATTTGGTGGGCCGCTGTGAGATACAGGAAGCTGGACTAGATGGGCCTATGGCCTGATCCAGTGGGGCTGTTCTTATGTTCTTATGTAGTCCAGAGCAAGAAAGGATGTTGACACATGTCATCCCAGCAAACCCTGAATAAGCTGAATGTGGAATCTGTGTATGCAGTTTCGAGTAGAGCACTGGTTCTCAAATGTTTTACTGCCAGGACCCACTTTTTAGAATGACAATTTGTTAGGACCCACTAGAAGTGATGTCATTCACCTGGAAGTGATGTCATTCACCTGGAAGTGATATCATCAAGCAGGAAAATTTTTAACACTCCCCATGTGAAAAAATAAAATCAGTTAAGTAAATTGAAAGATTACAATAATTATAAGTTTAAAACATTATTTAAAATGAAGAACCCTCCTAATCCTCCAAAGCAGTTGCTAATCTTTTTTTAAAAAATTCCCCAAACATTCCAAAGGCTGCAATCCTACCCACACTTACCCAGGATTAACCCCCATTGATTTTCATTGTTAAAACATAATCTCCTGTCAAAAGTACAGATCTGTAACATTTCCCCAAATGCTGTCACATACCACGGTAGCAACAAGTCTAACATATTAAAATTAAAATACAAATGAATGGGGACCCATCTGAAATTAGCTCGTGATCTGCCTAAGTGGGTCCCGACTCACAGTTTGAGAACCACTGAAGAATGCACCAACATAGTCATTGATTCCAGAATTGAAATAATAAGATTTGTTACAGGTCAGAACTGAGTTCAGGGAAGCTGTGGCTGTGAAACCATTGTCCTGCTTTCCTGAGCAGTGTCTGCTCAGAAATGCAAAGCTAGACTAATCCCCCCGTTTCTCATTGCGTATTCCTGAAGTTTTGTTCATGAAGTTCTTCAAATATTCATGTGTCACATTAGATGTGAAAAAGTGACAAACAGTCCTTTCCCAGACTGAAGTGCAAATGGAAGGAAAAGACCTGAGATCACCAAGATATGAATGTTTTAAGAACCATAGTAGTATTATTGGTGTTACAGTAATTGCAGCAACTGTTACTCTGCACATGCCCAATCTCGTCTGATCTCAGAAGCTAAGCAGGGTCAGGCCTGGTTAGTACTTGGATGGGAGACCGCCTGGGAATACCGGGTGCTGTAGGCTTATACCATAGTCTTTCGAGACTGAAGGTTGCCAACCAATTGCAGCCGGGACAGCAGCAGTAACATGTCTGTTTGAAAACAACTGAGGACTAAGCTAGATGTGATGTGGAAGATATATGTTTGTTTCTATGTGTCCCAGTACCACTGCATCACCATGCAGGAATTTAGGATTAGGCTTTCTAAGCGGATTGCGGCCTAGCGTCCCCTCCATTTTGCTCTATCAGCCTGGAATGGCTCCAAAGGGGAGGGGGCCGCTTGCACAGCACGGTGAGGCACCTGCAAAACTTAGTACTTTGCACCCCCTCTTACTATGCTACTGCACATACAAAGTCTGCAAGTGTTAACTCAGTTGCTGGCAACCCGAAATAAATAAAAATGACACCTCTTGCTTTCAGTTGGAGTTAATTTTTGGTCATGTCCTACAGAGGCAATGACTGGAGCCAGGAAAATGGTACCCATCTAGAATCCACCACCTAAAACAGACTAGTTCATAGTAATGGCAACCCTGGTTGCTGGATGTGGAAGTCAACTATACTCTCCCCTGAACTAGTGTTTAGTGAACCAGGAGTGTTGACACCACTGTGCCGGGGGTGGCGGGGGGGGTGGCATGCAGTTGGCCTGCGATGAGCAGTGGCATAGCTAATGATTGTATAGCTCGGTTCAGAGCTCAAAATGATGCCCCCAAAGTGATGCCACAACTAGAAGCGAAATCACGCTTGGGCTTTTTAAAGAGTGAAAATTTGTAGAATACCTGCCTTCCTCCAGCAGCTCACCACCCACTTGCTCTGCCATCTCCCCCCAGCCCGTGGCATAGCTAAGACATCTATCTGCTACCTGGGGTTCAAAGAAGATTTTGTAGCGTCCCCATGACAAAATCTAATTAAGCAAATAAATAAAAAGTGTGCTCCTTATTGGTTAGAGACACTGTGCTGGGGTGAAGAGGGAAGATTAATTTCCCCCCTGCTAAATGTAAGAGAGCACCACTTGAAAAAGTGGCTCTTTCCCCAGTTAGCAGGAGTAACTGTATTATGATACATGGAAATGAGAGCTGACTCATATTAACACCTTATTGGTTCCATGCTGTATCATATTAACATTTCATTGGCTCTCAGAACAATCAGTCTCATAAGTCAGTTTTGAGTTAAAGAAATCCACTTTTTGTTCCATAAGGGAGTTGTTTTTTTCATTTTCTGGTGAATTGGCCATAATGTTTGAGAGTATGAAGATATTCCAATGTGGTTTCATTGCATTCTGCATTAAATTACCTTTCCAATGATACATAACATGATGGTATTATTTGTACATTGCAAGATTTTCACTATTTTGGCCACTAGTGTCAAGCTCTGCTTGTTGCCCCCCTAAAGCGTGTTGCCCAGTGCACCCCCTTAGCTACGCCACTGGCCATGAGGTCAACTGTAATGGTCACTTTATGTGGGGGGAGACTGCTGCCCTGTGCTTGCCTGTCATGTCCCCTGGCCCACTGCCTGCCCATTGTTGCCCTTGGAGATCATGTGAGAGTAAGAGGAGGAGGAGGGGAGGACTTACCTCCTCCTCTTCAGTGCTTCCTCTGGTACCTTTTTCTTCCTGCCACTTCTGGTAAAGCGGTTGAGGAAGCATGCGTCGGTGGCCTGACTTTTGTGTAGTGCTCTATCAGTGGCCATTTTGGGGGTCTGCTGCAAGAGGCTGTGGGGGGGGGGATGGATCACTGGCGTAGCTAGAGGGGGTGGTGCACTAAGTTTTGCAGAGAGTCTCCCTGCAGTGTGCAAGCAGCTCCTCCCCTCCCGTTTGAAGCCATGTGGGCAGGGGTGGGGGAAACGGAGGCAAATGGCTCCCGAGGGGAGGGGGAGGAGCCACTTGCACTCTGCAGGGAGGCTATCTGCAAAACTTAGTGCACCGTCCCCGCTCTAGCTATGCCTCTGGGATGGATCCAGTGTGACCTGGTTGTACAGGCAAATGATCGGCCCCCAGTCGATTCTGAATCCAGATTCCTGTTTTCAGTTGCGAATCAGATCAGTGTCAACAGCTATACCAAGTTTTAAAGAATACACGTTTTAGAGTTAAATTAAAAGCAAGACTGTCACTTAAAGAAACAATACTTGCAGGCTTAAGAAATTAATTCTTATTACAAAACAAAGTTCCAATGAGTCATATTAAATTTAACATGGAATAAGAAA
Organism: Tiliqua scincoides; assembly: GCF_035046505.1. Lineage (NCBI taxonomy): Eukaryota > Metazoa > Chordata > Lepidosauria > Squamata > Scincidae > Tiliqua > Tiliqua scincoides. The sequence continues at coordinate 19,633,322 of NC_089821.1, forward strand.
GGAGTTATAATGGGATTAAAAGAGAAAACTCAGAGCTTAAAAAGATTATTAATGGTCTAAACCAAAATTAACAATTCTATGGTTAAAATATGTCTATCAATGTTAAACTACCAATTAGCCAACTGGAATTAAAATAAAGAGTTGCATCAAGAGGCTTCTAACGGAATTAAGCGATTGAGAAAGATTCTTATTAAATTGGCCAAAGTTATTCATAATTACCAATATTATAACTCTTGCCCGCGTTCAAGAACCAGTGATTAACCTTTGCCTGGATTAGCCTCGGTAGTCTAAAACCACAAGCCGATTGACTCACGGAGTTGAGAAACCAAAGCCACCCTAATTGCCCCAAATCAGCTAAATTCATTTCACATCTTGAGCTCACTGAACAGCTGCATGGGTAACTATCTACAACTTTCTCCATGGAGAAAAAGCAAAAAAAGTCTTGACATTAGCTTGATGACATCAATTCTTTTTCCATTAGAGGTCCTGTCCTGTATCCTGGAATATTTTGAAATTGCACCTGTACTCCTCTCTAGATATAGGTGAAGCATCAATGTCACTGGACTGGCTAAAGCAGGCATGTCAAACTTGTTTCATGCAAGTTTCCTACAGTGGACTGAATAGCATTCGTGATGCCTGCTAGGGGCCAAAAGTGATGTCATTAGAGAGGAAGTGATGTCATTAAACAGGTTATAAGCAGAAATAAGCACTTTTTCCTCACTTAGGAACTCATTAGCTGCAAATGACACAAGAGAAAATACGCAACTCTTGATCATATTTCAAGATATGGGAGAGCCCAACTTTCATGCAGGCTGCACTTTCAGCAGTGACACCCCATAAGAACAGCCCCGCTGGATCTGGCCATAGGCCCATCTAGTCCAGCTTCCTGTATCTCACAGTGGCCCACTAAATGCCCCAGCACTGCTCAATAGCTGAGAGCCCGAGGGCTGGATAAAAAGCTTGTGCAAGGCTGCATTCGGCCTGTGGGACTTACGTTTGACACCCCTGAGCTAAAGGGATTATCGAAGCAGCTGTGCAAACTATGTGGGAAGATAATACATTTTGCGTTGCGTGAGAGCAATTCTAATGCGGACTCAAGGGACTTAAAGTTCATTTCTAAGCATCAGTAACTGTACTCTTGAACTCCGTCTTATTTTGTGAGAAATGTCAATGTTAACAATGGCTAAACATAACCATTCTAAGGGCCTCCAAATGGCTTGAAACATCTTCCAGAAGAAACAACTTATTTGGGATGAGTTTTGGCTTCTCCCTGAATTAGCCTCGGTCATAAACACCATGCACTTTTTTTCTTAGTGTGCCCCCCCAGTCCCATCCCTTTACTCATAAGGGAAAGAGGAGACCTCCAAAAATCAGAATCTTCAGTACACACCTGTTCTCCCCAGCTTCATTCTCATCCTCTCGCTATCAGGCATGCTCACAAACCTGCATCTAGCATGTGGCTACAGAAAATTCACAGCTACATGAAGTCAAGTTCATTGCGCCTGTAATGCAATCATCAGCAAAATGCCTTTGAAACTCTCATGAGTAAGATAGTAACTATTTCTTTTCTCTCTCTCTCTTTTTATGTTTTTTCCCCCGTACAGCACTCCTCCTAACTCAAGGTACGTCTTTCCTTTTTCTTTGCTGGCTTGGGTTTTTAACTTGGTTGCCTTGATTTCCTTCTGGTCCTTTCTTTGGTTGTGCATATATCTGTTGTCCTGCGGTTACATCCGTTGTGATCCATTGGTGCTCTATGAACCTATGACATTGCCACCAGTGCAAGGAAGGTTCTGTGTTGAGACATATGGTGGAGGCTGTTGGTGAAGGTGCTGAATATTCACACCCTACATCCACTATTCTTCCTGCTTGTATGTTCTTTAATTTCATACAGTAATGATTGCTAGTGTAATATTAGAGTAGAATCAGCAGCTAGCAGGGAATTTGCTGCACCTTTATCCTTATCTGAACTCTTACAGCCCAATCCTCTCCTGCACTGGAACAGGCAGCCTGACTGACCTGCACTATATCCAGCACTGGGTAGGAGGTAGATCCCACACAACTTAGAGCAAGGAGATTTATTTCCCCTTACCCCGTGTCGAACGGCAGCCACCTAAATGGGGCTACTTGAATCTGCACCAGAGAAATTGCTGGCACAATCCAAGCAGCCTGGTGTAATGCCATGCAGCTTGAGAGGGGGGTAAGGATTCACTGACCCACCTACTGCTCACCCGTCCCCTGCCCCGAAACACCCCCAAAACACCCCTACCCTCCCCAACCCCCTCCATGCCAGTCACTCTCAGCTGGAGCAAATGGAGACTGGATGTGGCCTCCACAGGCCAGCACACATTCTTGCACCAGCCCAGCTGACTCTCCTGGAGTTGTAAATATTCCTTATGGAACATTTGCAACACTCCCAGGCTGGTGCAAGGAACTTGCTCTGGCCAAAGAGAGTGTTGGAATTGTTCTCTTTGAATCATTTGCTGAAAGTTCTCAAGAAGTCGGTCATCAGTCCAGAGCAGGACCACCCATTTAGCCAGCCCTCCACAAGTCAATCTGCACAATCCAAAAGATAATTGGAAATGTCACCTACAAAAATTGCACAGGTGCTCAGGTGAATGCTGGCTCCAGCAGCTGAGTGGGAATTCTTGAACTCTTCCCACACCAAGTTGGAAGAAGTCAAATGCTTTAAATAACACTACTGCAGAAGAGGGAAATCAGGGTCAAAGGGTCCAGAGGCAGAAGACATGGTCAGGAAAGCCTGGAGTCATGTGTCAGGTCAGTTAGTTGGAGATCAGGAGAAAATCAGAAGCAGAAAAGAGGTCAGAGATGGACGAACAGTCACATTTCAGTTTATGCAGATCAGGCGAATCTATGCTGTTGCTTAGCTGAGTAAAGTTGCTCAGACATAGAAACCAAGCCTGGGGCAACTATTATATTGGGCCAATCAGACTCCTTTTGGTTCCTCAGCTCAGCTCAGCTGGGCTGGACAGCTGCAGTACTGCTCCCAGCCATAATGTGGGTAGCGCTGCAGTGCAGCAGAGAACAGATTCCATCTTCCTGTGAGTTACTTTGCTAGTGTAGGGAGTCAAGCACCTGAACTCTGCTGTCAAAGTGCCTAATTTGAGACCCCCCCCCCCGCCCCATGGCCTCTGATCCTTATCTGGTGAAGGAAACACTGTGGTAGTAAGAGAGTGCTTCACTGAACTCCTTATTGTTGGTAACAGGTCATAGTAAACAAAGGAGGTCTTTCTGCTGCCTGCTGCTTTACAGTGCTTATTTGCAGGGGAGCAAAAATTCTTTTAACTGGGCTGAGAGGCACCTTTTAAGGGGTGAAATCTCTCCTGTTTAACTGAAGGAGAGCAAATTCCTCAGTTCACCCCAGCATAGCACGTTTTTCAGTAGCTGTTGGGCTATGTCTTGTATGTGTGTGTTAGATTGTGAGTTCTTGGGACAGGAAAATATGTTTTTCATTATTTTACTAAGTAAGCCACTTTGTGCAAGTTTTGTTTTAAAAAATCAGTATATAAATATTTTTAATCACAATAAGAGCAGGGGAGGGGTATACCTTCAGCTCCTCTCTTGTGCTTCTCAAGAGGCGTCTGGTGGCCACTTTGACAAACAGTATGCAGGAGTAGGTGGGCCTTTGGTCTGATCCAAAGGTGCTCTTCTTATGTTTTAGGTCTAGGACATCATGTTTTATTATGTTCTTCTGTTTAGGCAATGCAGTATCTTACCTTACCAATGCAATGGCAAACCCTGCTGAGAAGTAGAAGGATGGCAGGAAGGGCAAACTCATTTCTGAGAGTTGCAGCCTCAAGGAGATTCTTGCAGTTTCAGGAAAGGGGGAAGTGGTGGACTGGTTCAAGTGCATTTCAATTCAAAGCACCAGCCGCCCCTCATCTAGCATTTCTGTCACCAGGTCAGAGATGGGGTTTCCCATGTGATGATGACTTGTCATCAAGTGAGCTCTTGCCAGGCCTTAGTACAGGTTCCACTGAGGCTTCAGCAGGCGGGTGAAAACATGAAACCCGGCTCAGGACTGTAGTGGGTGTTGATGATGACCTGTCATCATTATGTGAAGTGCGCTTGCATCCACCTCTTCAGTTTAATGGACAGCATTACTCTGGGGCAGGATGTAATCAAGCCTCTTGGAAAGCTGTGATTGCAACTGTTGCTTTCTATCTCCCCCCTCCCTAGATGATGATCCTTTGCCCCCTCTTTCTAGTGGTTCTCCCCGTTCAGTTGTACTGGTCTGTGACCGTAATAAAAAATTCATTCATTCATTCATTCATTCATTCATTCTCCCCATTCAGTGTTTGAAATCCAGGCTCATCTGTCAGCCAGAGAGTGGTTTTTGCTTCCCTTTCACCCTCCTCATGCTGCCCCCAATGTTTTTGTGTTGGCTACAGACTGAAATGATAAAGAAATTGTACCAAAAAAAAAAAAAATATGTTGTCCAGGATGAAAAATGCGGCTGGTGCTTTGCATTGAAACACACTTGAACCAGTCCACCACTTCCCCCTTTCCTGAAACTGCAAGAATCTCCTTGAGGCTGCAACTCTCAGAAACTATATAACTGCGTGGAGATTGACAAGTGCTTCTCTGCTATGACAGAAGCAGCTCCATGGACCAATTAGAAGGGCCCTCTGAACCGACATCAAATTGTCTTAGAAGGGATGCAAGATTAAAGTCATGCTCAGCCTACCCAAGTGACTAGGTTCTGAGACAATGGAGTGGTAGCCAAGATTGGATGCAAATGAAATTTTTTAAATAGCTTCATGGCACACATTTACAATTGTTGTAATGTTGCAAAAGCCCACTGGCTGTTTTCTCTGGGGCTCTGCCAACAATAAGGGTTCCCCCTCCCAGCATGTTGAAGGTGATATGGAAGAGGCACCGTTGTTTATCATTTGTACCGCCATCCCACTGTTGTCTCTGGTGACAAGGTTCTGCAGATTGTTGGGCTTCAAGAAATCTGTAAGAGCTGAATCATCAGGAGCAGCAGCTGCTAGCAGGGTAGTTCCCAGGTGAGAACAGAACCTGTCCTTCCCAGAAAGCCTCAGAAGGCAGTGAGAAAGTGATTGAGAAAGACAGCGATTGACAGTCAGTGCCATGCAAATATGTGCTCGCTGATTGGCTGTCAACCCCTGGTGGGGGTTTGAATGGCTGTCATCAGCTGGGGCTGCCAGCCAATCAGCAATCACATGTTTGCATGGTGCTGACTGAGACACTTCCTGTCTCCATCATTGCCTCCTATACCATTCAAGGGATGCTTTTCCCATCTTCTCAGTTGTATCCCAGTGGTAGCCAGGATTTCCCACCAATGGTCCACTTGACTACTGACAATGCCTCTAGTATACTCAGGGCTTTTTTTGTAATAGAACGCACTGGAACAGCATTCTGGCACCTTTTTTTTTTCCTTTCACTGAGGGAGGGATTCGAACCTCTGACCTCGTGCTCCACCTTTTTTTTTTTTTTTTTTGGCATCCCCGGCTCTGACCTTGTGTTCCACCTTTTTTTTTTTTCAACTGTGGGCTAACCTCTGACCTCGTGCTCCACAGCCCAGCACTCTCTCCATTGGGCTATAGGATAGCCTGTAGTCAAAGTGCTCAGAACTAATATATAAGGTCTTGAGCCCAGCTGGTGGCCATCAGTACCTTAAGTATTAGTTCCAAACACTTTGAGTCTAAAAGTGTCTATTGAGTCTATGGCTTAAAATTGAGTCTATGGCTCAATTGTTAAAGTGCTGGAGCCAGAGGCTAGGGGTTCAAATCCCACTGAGGAATAATTTTTTTTTTTTTTTTTAAGGTGGGAAGGTGCTCCATGGCTGCAAAATATAAAGGTTGGTTGCCAGTTGCCAAAAGGGGGACCAGTTGAGGCTGCAAAACTCCTCAAAGTTCCGTTTAAAAATAAATAAATAAATAAATAAATAAATAAATAAATAAATAAAAGATTAACAAGTTGTGAGTTCCTGCACTTTTTTTTTTTTTTTACAAAAAAAGCACTGAGTATACTATTCACAAATCTCTTCAGAGCTGTTGTCTTCTGCTAACCTACGTTATACACAGAATCTCGCGACAAAGGTTGTGTAAACATACCCAGAGCATGCACTTGTCCTGCTCCGGTGCCTTTAAAAAAAATGGATTGCTTTGCATGGCAAATGGGCTTTCTGAGTTGTCATCACTAACAGCAGCAACAGCTCCGTCCACCACTGTCCAACCCAAACTTAGTGGTTTCTATGGGGAAACATGCAAATGGCAAGTTCTGATTGCGGTGAGGATATTGGGTGGCCTGAAAGGGGCTCCCGCAGGCAGGAGGATAAAGGAGCTGCCACAAGAAGAGCAACTGTGGGCTGTTGGCACTGCTGGGTCACTTCCAGGGTCAATCATGTAACTGGCCTGAAAAGAATAGGAAGTTGCCTGATATGAAGTCAGATCAGTGGTCCATCTAGTTCAGTGTTTCTCAACCAGCAGTATAGGTACCACCAGTGGTACTTGAGGTGGTGTTCGCAGGACCCCTGGACACTTGCCACCTGGCAGTGAGACCAGAAACACCAGACACAGCAAACAGCAGTAGGAGGTTCCAAAGCATGCTTTTCCATGCTGAAAAAAGCCCTCCCATTCACCCTCAGCCACTTACTGGTGTTTTTCACATCACATCTGGCCTTCCCAACCCAGAAAAACTGGTGATGATGTGATCGCCAGTTAGTTCTGGTGGTATTTTGAATAGTCTTTCGAGACTGAAGGTTGCCAACAACAACAACAAGGACCATGTGAAGTGGTAGGGCAGAGGACAAATGTTGAGAACCACTGATCTAGTTCAATATTGTCAACCCCGATTGACAGCAGTTCTCCTGAGTTTCAAACAAGAGTTTTCCTCTGCTCTACCTTTGAGATGCCAGAGATTGAACCAGGGATCTTCTGCACATCAATCAGGTGCTGTGCCGATGACCTACAGCTTCTCCCTCCCAAAGCCCCTTCAGCTATGACTGTGCCTCGCAGTCCTTTTCATACACTGAGGTTTCTAAACAAATCACGACTAATAACAACATAAGCATATTGTTGAATGTACGTGCACCATTATTTTTAAGTGCAGTTTTCCAACAGGATTTAAGAAGCAGAGGTGCTTAGCGACTTCCTGTGCATACACAGGGTATGCACAAAGCAAACACTTCCACAGCCCGTTGGTACATTACCCTGCAAAGATTTTTTTGTGATCGGCATATGAATCCCCAGTGTTAAAGAAAAAATCAAAACAAGGGAAGGAAATGGCTCTTTCTTCGTTTGAATTCTATCAGCTCTTTGGTGGTGGAAAGTCTGTCACAGCTGTTCTCCCAGTAATTTCGTTGCTCTAATTCAGCAGTGTGCTAATTGAATCAGACCTTCTGGAACCAAATAATATGTATTAACACAATTTCTACCCTTTTCTCGTGCTCAAATTTGATTGCTTTTGGCAGGTAATTCACTTGCTTGGCTCTATAGAAAGTTGCTCTTAAGTCAATCAGGAGAGAGGCCGAATCTCAGACAGCATTAGGAGGAAAAAAGGTGCCCAGAACACTATGCTGATTTCCAAGTGCCACTTCCCCTTCCCACTTCACCCACAGCAACACATCTCTTCCTTTGATGAAACTTTGATGAGCCATCAGATGAGCTAGAGTTGTATAATGAGGCTTCCTGTTCATTTCTGAAGTTGGGTCCATCACAAGAGGTGCGTTGACATCGCTTGGACACTTGGATGATGTGCTTTCAAACTCTGCATCCGGTGGCAGGCGAGATCCAGAGCAACATAAAAAATGCATATGCCACTGCACATGTAGAGTGCCACTCAGGACAGATCATGACTAATAAGTCGAAAGTGGAGGTGACATTTTCACTTAGTCCATGTCATGTTAGATTTAGGAAATGCAAACATTTCAGGAGTGTTGGAAAGAATTACGTAGAAAATTACATTGAAATTTGTCATCGTCTCTTTGCCTCCAGCTTCTGACCCACCCACACCTCCGCCCTCCACCAAACTTCTACATTATTTGGCCTTTTTTAGACCTGGCTCTGAGTAAACCAAGAAATCTTTTTTTTCTCTCTCTCTCAGTAATAAGATGGGTGTATTATTTTTCCCCATGATTATGGGTCTTGCATTTACATTTCATGTCTCCTGTTCACTAGTGTTTCTTGGCTCTTCGGTTCAGCTAAACTGCATGCTGACCTCATCTCACTGCTAATAGTACCAATTTTGCATTTTTGTCAGCCTGCCGAACTAAAACGATCATCATTCAGAATAATATAAATGTTGGCATGCAGACAAAGATGGGAAGAAACTGGGGAAGTGGTTTTGTATTTGTTATTTTGATGTCGACCTGTTCAGATAGTTTTTATGGACACCATCAGTGTACACGGCACAGTGTAGAATAACATAAGAAAAAAGGACCACTCTCTGCATCAAGAAGTTTGCAGTCTAACAGCCCAATCCGATCTCTCTCCTCCCCACTGGTGCAACCATGTGGTAAAGTCTTGCTCTGCATCCAGGGAGGAATTGGGAAGGCTTCAGAGGGGAAAGCCTCCAAATTCACAATGGCTCTCCTCGGACCTGCATCAACTCTTTAGCCTAAAATGGCGACTTTAGCTAGCACAAGTTTCAGGAGACACAGGGGCAGGAAGACTGCAAAAAGAGGATAGGATCAAGCCCATGTCATTGCTGCTGGATCCATCCTCCAACAGCCTCCACACCCCAGTTCTTCTTCCTTCCCTGCCCCATTTTTGCCCTCTCCCTGACCCTCCTCACCCCTGCTTCTGCCTTAACTGCTCCGGAGATGTGTGGAAAAGAGAGTGGTGGGCTAGAGTGGGCTAGAACAGTGGTTCTCAAACTCTTTGGAAGTCTGAGAACTGGGGATAAGTGCTTGTGGGGGTGAGGACTGGGATGGGGTGATGTCCCAACAGCACCACAGCAGTCGTGTCACCGCAGGCACATAGGTGCATTTACACATACCTGGTGAGACTGTGCAGCCTCCCAAAGGGTCCTAGAGGCTTGCAGCCCCCTCTGTGAGCCTCTCCTTTGCTGCAGTGGGCTCCGATTTGCAGTCAGAGCCCACTTCCGGTTTGCGGTCAGAGCTCCAGAGCGCAGAGTTTCCAAAACCAGAAGTGGGCTTCAACTGCAGAGCCCTCTGCAGTGGAGGCTCACAGAGGGGGCTGCGAGCCTCCACAACCCTCCAGGGGGGTTGCACAGTCCTCCCGGCTATGTGTAAACGTACCTGGGTGCCCGAGGTACCGCGATTGCTGTGGTGCCATTGGGACACTAATTTGTGGGTCACTCCCCTTAAGGGGAAAGTGACCCGTTTAGTTCCAATGGTGAGTCATGACCCACTTTGAGAACCACTGGGCTAGAACATTTCTAGTTCTGTTCCATCCCCCTCTTCCTTATCCAATTCTGGAGGAGGAGCAGTTGAGCAAATGGGTGGACAGGTGTGGGTGCCCCTCAAAAGTCTGCTTCCTGAGGCAAAAGTCTCAAGTCAGCCTTGTGGCTGGCCCTGAGCATCCCTGTGGTGAGTTTTCCACTCTCCATTGGTATCATTTAAAACATAATATGAGTTGGAGCCATCACATGGTCAGTTTCCTTTCCTGCAGTGCACATCAGAGGCCTTTACTGGCAAGGCAGGAAAACTTCCAACATGATGGACCTGATTTGCATGGTAGGTTGCTCATGCATGATGGCTTGGAGGATGAGACATTTGTCATCAAAGTTTCATCCCCCCCCCCATGGCGATTGTAACACCCAGAATGGCACTTCATCTATCACGGCAAAAAAACTCGAGTCAATTTTTGAAGTAAGCCTTTCACGTTCCTTGCCCTCTCATATTTAATTCCAAGACCATCTTTGGAACATCTTCAAATTCCATTTGGCCTGTCTTACACAAAACCTTCTCTGATTCACACATCCATCGCAACGAGGGAGCTTTGCCCACCTTTCTAGAAGCGCAGCATTCATTTCCACTTGTCAAAAAAAGAGAAGGCCTCATCTTCCAGGTACTTATTAGCCCACGCCTGGGCCCAGAAGGAGAGGTGTTAGCAGGGAATTCTGGCCTCCTGTCCTTTTTCCAGGCAGCTGGAGAGCAGAGGCAGGCATTGAGGAGGAACTGGCAGGTTCATTTCCCTGCCTGGCATCTCCAGACCTTATCAGGGCTAATTGGAGTTGACAGCCGGGAGTCGAGGGTGCAATCCATGTTGAAAGCTGAGTACGGAGGCTGATGCAAACAAATCAGGGCTGGTTAATAATTAAGCTGCAGTTTGGCAGCATTCTCCTTGACAGACTTGACCTGTCAAATTAAAACGTCTTTGGCTTTTTTGCTGTTGGACACTACCTGCTCTGGGGGCTCCTGGCACCTTAAGCCTTCAGGCGGTTGTGCTTTTTCAGGGGCAGCGAGTGGAAGTCCCACATCTTTGTGCCTTCCTTCTCAGACTTCAAGAGTGTCTGAAAATGTCATTTTTGCCTTGTGCTGTTCACGGTCCACAGGTCGTTTCCTGTTCATGGTGTCTCATTGTGACTTTCCCTCTCCGGATCCTTCGGTGCACATATTATTGTTTATAAAGCTCCACGAATGCCAGAACCTGGGAGAAAACAGGACATAAATAGAATTATTAGAATTAAAAATAACATTTTAAAAAATGTATTGTAGTCAGGGGAGTAAGAAAGGCACCAGGAGAATGGCAGCAGAGCTCAGGAGTGGTATCAAGGAAACGAGAAAAGGCCAGAAGGAAATAGAGGTCTTGTCCAAATGAGGAGAGCCAAAATGAACACAAACTCTGGCAAAAGACATGTCTCATCATAAGAGATGCGCCCCCCTCCCAAAAAAAAGAATATGAGGCATACCTAGCTAAGTACACCAAGGCAACAATAAGTCTTTTTTTTAAAATATAGCAGAACAGGAAACCTGTTAAGCCAAGAAGGAAGATGACAGTGGCATAGCTAGAGGGGGTGCAATGCCCTATGTTTTTCAGGGAACCTCACTGTGGTGTGCAAGTGGCCCCTCCCCCTTCCTGGAGGTATACACCACCAGTTTGCCCACCACACCCACCTTAAGGGGGAAGGGACCGCTTGCACACCACAGTAAGGCTCCCTGCAAAACTTAGTGCTTTGCACCCTCTCTAGCTACACCACTGGATGATGAGATAATGAGGATATAGGGTATAAAAAAGAAGATTAAAGAGAATATGGAGATTGGCAAGCAGATGAATGAATTCTTTGCTTCTGTCTTCGCTACGGAAAACAGATACATATGCCTGACATGTCCTTCTCACAGAGGGTGTTCGAAGAATTGAGGACCCAGTCCTATCCCTCTTTCCAGCACTGATGCATCCATGCGAATGGAGTGTGCGCTGCATCCTGCAGTGGAGGGGGCACTCATGGAGGCCTCCTCAAGGTAAGGGAATGTTAGTTCTCTTAACCAGCTGCATTGGTGCTAGAAAGTTGGATAGGATTGGGCCCTGAGTCATCTTGAAGTGACCAAGGACGAGGTTCTAGAGCACATCGACAAATTAAAAATTAACATAACACTGGGTTCAGATGGCATTCCCCCAAGAGTTCTTAAGAAATTCCCTCTTCTTTACAGTGGTTAAAGGTATAGGCCCTCTGTATCTGGTCACCCTGTGGAAAGCATAACACAGGCTCCCCCCCCCCCAAAAAAAACTTCTTTAGTTGCCAAGAATGTTTGAACAAATTTAGGATATTGGGGGGGGGGGGGACTGCATCAACTTTGCCCGATTGGCTCTAGTTTTGGGGGTACGGCATAGGCACCCTATAGGCTGATTTCAAATAGCTTCCTTGTGAGGAACTGACACCTTGGCTTCCTCACGAGGAAGCTGCTTGAATCAGTCTATAAGGTGGCTATGCTGTACCCTGAAAACTACAGCCAGGAGAGCAAACGAATGCCATTTTTGGATTCAGCACCCCCAAAATACCCAAGAATAGTTTTAACTTTTAAGAAAACAAAATGTGTGTAGGCCTGTAATTAAAGGTAACGTTAATTAACGGTTACACCGCAATCCTATGCATGACTACTGAAAAGTATGCCCCATTTTGTTCAATGGGACTTACTGGAAAGTGTGTATAGAATCAGTGGTGTAGCTAGAGGGGGCACAAAGAACTAACTTTTGCAGGGGGCCTCACTGCAGCAGGCAAGCGGCCTCCCCTCCCCTCACCCTTCAGAGCCATTCCAGGCAGGGGGAGCAAAAAGAGCAATGCACACTGCAGTGAGACTCCGCGCAAAACTTAGTGCTTTGCACCCCCTCTAGCTATGCCACTGTATAGGATTGCACCTTTAAACACCTTGTTATTGCTGAAGGAGAGTCAGGGTCATGGCTCATGTGCTGCAATGTGCACAGCACTATGCGTGCAGGCCAAGGGCCAGCAGGAGAGAAGATCTTTAAAAACTTAATTGAACCACATGGGTGACAGGCTATGATGGATCGTGTCCTGGTTTTGTTTGTTTTTGTTTTTTGTTAAGTTAGGAAAGGACAGAACAGAATGTCCAGACTAGGAAAAAGGAAGGCAAGGATCGTAGTCCAGGAGGAACAATTTTCTCCATGCCCCACAGACCCTTTTTGGCTATTTTTCTGTCATGTAGAGAAAACCACCCGAACTACCTAGCTGTCCACATTATCAATTCAAAGCATGTCCGTAGCCACCATGTGGGACACAGCAGCTGTAATCTATGCACTGGCCCTTAGTGGGAATTGGAATTCAAGTGCCTGAAGGGTTTATTAAGCTCATTACATAGTTCCTATGTGCTTGGCCCCAGTTGTAATGTTATCCAGGTAGTAGGCAGTACTAGTGATTGTATTGTTGGGAAAGAGAAAGAAGATGAAGAAGTCACGGTGAAATGGTATCCTTCAGAAGAATTGCTGCTGGACATTTTCTCCACCTAGAGGTTTCTACGGTGAAAGTTCTGCTTCTGAATAATGGTGACCCTGGTACTGAAGCATACACAGTACTGAGATCTCACCTGTTCTTGTACACCACTGGTCTCCTTTTACATAGAAAGGCACTGCGTGCTTGTGATCCAGGTGTTCATAGTTTGCAGCCCATCTCAGCTTCAGTTCTTTCTGCCAGGATGTTTCTTACTCATACAGAGCGGCTGAAGAAGGGACTCCTCCTCCTAGAGCGCTCAGCAGGAGCTGGCAGAAGGATCCTGACACTTCCATATATTATTGAATTTCAAAGGTGGATGGATTTGTCTCTGATTTGTGGGAGATTAATGGGGTGTCTCCTGAAACAGGAATCCTTGTATGTTTTATAAATTCTGCTGGCTCTGTAAAGTTAATAATATTTGGAGTTGAGGCAAGGTATTCATGATATATGGAGTCTATGAATTCATTTTTAGCCTTTGAATAATTTCTTGAGGAGTAGCTGAGGCCTGAGGGAGTCAATGTAGGATTTATAAACCCCTTTGAAAGACGCATCTGGTGCCCACAGAATGACCTGCAGTCTTCATAAATCCTACAGAAATCCTTCAAAGCCAGGCCTACAGGGCCTGGCTCTCTGCCTTATGTTTCCTTTGCATATCATCACAAAGTGGGATGATCAGGGTTTTATTTATTTATAAAAGGCACCCCCCACATTTTCTACACAATTAGGGCCCTTGGGGCAGCTTACACACAATATCAAACGTAATATAACTATCAAGTCAAATAAGCTACAGGCAACAAGAACACAACCAATCAACCAACCACCACCTCCAAGAAGCAACAAAGCATGTGAAGAAGGGTGGCATGAAAATTTTCAGTGGGATGGAGACTAGTATTACCCATAGTTACAAACTTAACTATTTGTGCAAGACACCATTATGGGTTCGTTTATATGTGACACAGGCAGGTGGATGCAACATACATCTAAAAGCTACTCCCATGTGGCAGATGCAGCACACTGGGGCTCTGATGATTGCATATGGCTTCCTCTGTGGTTTGGCCATATCATGTGCAAATCCACATAAGCACCAGTGAACCCTGGAAAGCACCATCCTGTAGATCCAAGTGGTTAAATCTGTGGATGTTATAGTCCCCCTGAGTAGATCCTCCAGCATGCCAACCTTATGGCATCTGAATCTAGATTTGATTGGCCAGTTATTTGTCTGCCCTGGACCCCAAATGAACAGTAGTCCAGCTGAATTCTAGAGAAGTCACTTCAGCTTCCTACAGTATTGGTTTGGGAAAGTGGAGAAGATGGCACCCAGTATTATCCAAGTAAGAATTACTTGGCTCACTCCTGCGTACTTCACTTGAGATTTGTTCTTAACTTATAATGTCTCCTGATTAAGTGCTGCCTCCCTCCTCTGAAGAGGCCTCTCTGCTCAGTCTTCAGCGAAGGCTCATCTCACTCTCTGGCAGCAAGAGAGCAAAGAGCAGCCCCTCCTGTTGTTTCAAGGGCCCTTTAAAACCCTCTTAGAGAGCCCACTGGTAAGGATCCAGTGTAATAGCTTCAGCACTTTTGATTACTCCTTGTCTCCTAAACATATACTACTTGCATCAAGAAACTGAAACAGAAAGGCACTTCCGATATAAGCAGTTTATGAAACAAATATGCTTGCAAGAGTCTTAAGGGTATGAAGAATTTACAGGATGGATGACAGTGGAAAATCAAGCACAAACATAGAGCCAGACCCCATTTACATGATGATCTGATGGTTCCAGGATAACATGAGGAGCCAGTCGCATTTTCCTCGTGTCTGGGCCATGCCCATCGACTGAAGGGAGATTAGGACCTTTCAACTCCTCCACGTCCCTCCCACTCATCTCCCCTGTCCCTGCTGTCCTCCCTATTTTGGTGCTTCCACCAGCGGCATCCAGGCTGTGTCGAGATGGCACAGTGTTTTTCTTGCCATTGCTCAGGTAGTACATGGTGATGCAACCAGCTTATCTTAAGATTGGGTCTTAAGTGATGTAGATTTGCCACATAAATGCTTGCATAAGAACTGACCTTGTGAATCAGGCCTCCATTTCTGTCTCCATTTCTGTCTCCATTTCTCCATTTCTTGCCGTTGCTTCCAGGTTTTCATCAGCACCATGGACAAGGACACCATTTACTATAAGTTTGCTTCCAATGCTGAAATTCCATTAGTTGCACAAGCAAATTCCAAAAGTTCACCATGCACGGTATAAAGTGTATGGGATTTTACAAACATCTGCAGATGCCCGATCTTGTCTGATCTCGGAAGCTAAGCAGGGTCAGGCCTGGTTAGTACTTGGATGGGAGACCGCCTGGGAATACCGGGTGCTGTAGGCTTATACCATAGTCTTTCGAGACTGAAGGTTGCCAACCAACCACAATAGTTTGAAAAATGGCCAAAAAAAAAAAATCAAATGTGTTTCATAGGTTAGTTACTTACTTAACTGAATTTATATCTCACCTATGTCTCACCCAGTAAGGACACTCAAGCTGTTTTTTATGCTCACATTCATTCATGGCCTTTCTTCTCCTTGTCTATCAAAATTTAGATTGTAAACTTGAGGAAAGGGATGTGTCTTCCTTGTTTCTCTGTAACCTTCTTTGTATATAGAAGGTGTAACGTGGAATGTTGTGGCCAGAGATGCTTGGCCTCCACAGAGGTGAGAACACTTTTTCCAAAAAAGATTCCCGTGTGCCATTCCATTTTGCTCCTGTGAAGTCACAGAGAGAAAGGTCTGAAATATTCATGGATTACTGGCAGGCAGTAGCTAGAGGCGGAGACTTGGCCTCCAGGAAGGGGGACCCAGACACCATGTACCTTGCATTCCTCTAGGCATTAATCAGAACTTATCTGCCAAACACCCTTCCCTCACTCTGCATTCCATGTGATTTCACTGGCACAACTCCAAGGAAACCCACTGCAGAGCAGGAGGCTTACAGCAGTGTAAGGGGATTTATCCCCTTTGGCCACTGAAGCCTCCTGATCCAGCACCCCAACGCTGGATACAGCACTGCCATTTTTGGCATACCTGCACCAGTGGGGGGAGGATAGGAAGACCTTGTGCAGTAACCCCTTCGCCATTCCCTCCCCGCCTTCCGTCCACCCTACTCAGCCCCATAACGCCTTCCCCGCCCTCATTTCACCCTCTACTGGTCAGTAGAATGCCTACTTGCTTTGGTGGGTGCTGGCCTCCAACTGTCAAAGGCAGGCCAGTGCAGGCCTTTGATTAGCAGCAGGCATGTGTGCGGCAGAGCGCACACCTGTCCTGCTGGTAGAGGCCTGCATAGGATTGGGGCGTACAACTTATAAAAATCATGCATAGAGCAGAGAGGGAGAAGTTTTCTTCCTCTCTCATAGTACTAAGCTAGAGGTCATCCAGTCAAACAGATTGGCAGCAGTTTTAGAGCAGGGGCCAGTTATTCTCAGTGTTACCTGCCTCACAGGGTTGTTGTGAGGACAAGAGGAGGAAAGGAACTATGTACACCACCCGAACTCCTTGGAGTAAGGGTGGTATAAAAAGTGAAAAATAAATAAATAAAATAATAAACAAATAAAATACTTCTTTACACAGTGCATAATTAGTCTGTGGAACTCATTGCCACAATGTTTGACCACTAGCTCGGAAGGCTTTAAAAGGGGATTGGACAATTTCATGCAAGAAAGGTCTATCAATGGCTACTGGTCACAGTGCCTGTGTACTACCTCCAGATTTAGTGGCAGGATTTCTCTGTATATTCAGTTGCAAGGAAACTATGGTGGTCCATCTCCTGGTTTTGGGCTTCCCAGAGGCAGCTGGTGGCTCATACAGGTAACAGGATGCTAGACCAGAGGGACCTTTGGTCTAATTTAGCAGGACTTTTCTTAAGTGTTTATATCTCAAAGCTTCCCAAATTTTGAAGTTTGCCAGCCATTTTACTGAAATCTCATATATCTCTATTCTTTGTTTGTCCAACAGCCTGTCGCTAGTGACAGGTCCGCATCAGGATCTTGTCTTGGGTCACTTATAAGGTATACCACATAACAGTAATGCTTCTAGTGCATTAATTTTCATTGCAGCACAGTACTACTCATGCCTACTCAGAAGTAAGCCCCAAATAGTTTAGGTAAGTGTGTATAGGACTGCAGCCTTTGTTATCTCTCTCTATCCTGAAGACTTAGAAATAGTGTCCCCCAGACATCTGCTTCCCCTTCCCCTTTCACCCCACTATGTGACAGTGAAAACCCTTTGGTTCCCTAACTCATTTTTTAAAAAACAACGAGAGGAATCTCCCAGCACAGCCACACAGTGAACAAATTAAATTAAAACCTAGCATGAAATGTGCGCATCATTGAGTGCACAGAGCTGGTATATGTACTGATTAGTATATATCTGTGAGAGCTCAGCTCTGGAGGGAACAGAACCATTTCCTGATCAAAGAGGAAAACCTTCTGTTTCTTGAAAACAAAGAAAAAAACATGCATGGACATTGCGGTTTTGTTTTTTTGTTTTTTAAAAAAGGTCTTCTGTGCTACAACAAAGAAAAAAATAATTGGTGCATTAATCCTTCTCAAGCCTTGTGGGCAGCATTAGATATGTCAGTATCAGAGGAGAACATTTTACATGCACGTTTTTGCAGATAATGATGTGTTTTCTTTGCCTAATTCACTTTGTATTAATTTGTTGTATTTTCTTACTGAAATATTGACTTATGTTCAAGTTACGTCTTGGCGTCTTCTTAAACATGGTATTAAAACTACCATAGGATCAATGTTTTTGACAACTCTCGTATAATCTGGAGGGTCCACAAGTATAAACCCTCTTAGATCCTTTTCTGATAGAATGTTCTCAGTTCAGTAAAGGTGGGGCATCACATGCAACATGGAGTTGCTGTTGTAACTGCATAGGTTCTCTTCCTCTCCCCCATAAGATCACTTACCCCACAATCCGATAGGTATCCCATGGTGGACGTTTCCTTGCCAGAAGCAAACAAGTATGTAAAATAGAGGCAGTAAAACACAGAATGTGATGCTGTCACCACACAGGAACATAAAGAGTTTATATGTTTAGCAGCCCAATCCTAAAGGACATTCTACTGCTAATGCAACTGCAATACAGCCCCGAGGTAGGGGAACAAACATTCCCTTATCTTGAGGAGGCCTCTGTGACTGCCTCCCACCCCCCAATTGCAGCGTGTGCCCCATTGGCACACCTGGCTTGACAGTGGAAAGTTGGTTAGGTTTGGGCTGCAATAAATGTATTACAGCCCAATTCTACCAAAACCCCCATGTGGCAATGCAGCAGGGCCAGCTCAGCCTCCATTGTATCCCATGGGGTTTTTGGCTGCTAGATGTCTCCTCAGGGCAGAGGCACACCTAGGGCCTGTGGTGCCTGGGGCAGCAACGTTATGACATCATGCAATGGCACCCAGGGCAGCAACATTGTGGCATCACATGACGTCACTTTCCGGGTTCTCCAGCTGCTTCCTGAGTCAGAATCGCCAGTCATGCAATTCTGTGCTGGTGCCCCTCCAAATGCACTTGCCCTGTCTTGGCCCAGGTCAGATACACCCATGCCTTGGGACAAGGGGGCTTTTTCCTCTTGCTCTGGGATAAGCCCTAGCAGCCATTTTGGGTCAACTTGGACCTGCACCAGCAAGATGGCTGGTGCCATTCCACACTGACCTGTGGAATTTCCATACAGGCCCAGGAATGGAGTTTGGATTCGGCAGGCAGCCATTGACTAACAAGCTCCCTCCCAGGCTCAATCCACCCAATCCCCAATCCGTCCCCTCCCCTCCCTCCTTGTCCCATTCCACTGTGCCAGGCTTACCTTCTCCAGCTGGCCTCCTTTGCAGCAGCCTGCACAAACAGAACACACTTTCCACCAGTGCTAGTCTTCAGTAGGGTTGTCCCTACTAAAAAGCCTTCAAAGTCTCTTATAGAAAAAATACTGGATTAAAATCACCAAAGTTACTTAAGCCTGTTACTCCAGTGCCTAATTCTGCACTTGATTGTAAAAAATAACAAATACAAATGCACTATTGAAAACAGTAAAAAAATAAAAAATAAATACAACAATCGATGCCAACATTTTCAACTAGCAATGTTTTTGAAGTTTGCCCAGAATGTCATATCCTTGAAATAAATTGTGCTATCTTCCCCTTCTGATCTCGTCATACTGAAGAAAAAAAAAGTCATAGCAGGCAGAAATATTGGTTGGCTGCAACCACATATCTGACTGTTCAGATTAGTCATATCCATTTATAGCCTCTATTTCCCACTTTTTCAGGATTAGCAGCTTTCATTTAAAGTAATCCACCCTACTGTGGTCTTCCTGTGGCTGGGTAGTGGAGGCTTGTAAAGGAGGCCCCCAGTATGCAAGGCAGTCTTTGCCCAACCAGCTCTTCTGTCCAATGTCCTGTTCCCTAAGTCAAGAGCATGGAGGACACTCTCTGCATGTGGACTTTTTTTTCCACAGAGGTGGCAGAAAGGAAGCTGACAATGGAAGAGGAGGAAGCCAAGAGGATTGCCGAAATGGGGAAGCCAATACTGGGCGAGCATCCCAAGCTGGAGGTCATCATTGAAGAGTCCTATGAATTCAAGGTTAGTGCTGTGCACTAGGATTTTTTGGAGGGGAGTGAGGGAAGGAAATCCAAGAAAGAGAATAGCCAGAGGAAGAATAGAAGCTAAAAAAGAGGGAGCCCAAAGGGGAAGGAAGAGAGAGATGAAAGAGCAGCACGTTAAAAGGAGAGAGAGAGAGAAGAATGTAGGCTAGAAGTGAAAAAGAACAGAAAATGGAAAGCTAGAGATGAAGCTGTGGATGAGAAGATCCACATTAATGACTATGATAATTGAGAAGCCCCGTTGGGGTCCCACAACCCACTCCTGATATGCGACGCCTGAAAACAGAGCCAGCCAATCTTGAGCTCAAAACATTTTGTGCGAGATCCAATTTGGCCTAGCTGCATCCAAGCATTACACGGTCATGTACAATTAAGAATGACTTGTCACCATTAATTCATTTCAGTTATGCAAATTTAGAACACATGGTGGACAAGCATTCAAAGTGAGTTAATTTTTTTGGAAAGTAGAAGACGGATTCGACCAAGGCCGACGACAGTTCTAAATCTAAACAGAAGACAAAGATGTTGTTATCGATGTCTTCAATGTTATGTTTGTTCAATCTCAATTCACATGGAAGGAGGGGTGAAAACAAATGTTGCCTTCACAGCTTTGGTCTGTTTAAAGCAGCACAGTTTGTTCTTATATTCACAGATACGCTACTATATTTTTAGTAAAAGAAGTATTTGTACTGCTTCCCCCACCCCTTACTATCCATTGCAACAGATGGACTTAAAAGTTGTTTAGAGAGAGCAATGGAAAAGATGGTGGGGAATACTGACTCCAAGTTCCAAGCAAACATCTCTCCTGCTGACACCCTGTTTCCCAATATAGTGGACTTCCCTTATTCGCCGGCTCAGCATCCATGGTTTGAGTATCCTTGGATGCCGAGCCTGTGCCTGGGGGTTCTCAGAAAGCATCTCGGATGTGAGCGGATGTCACTTCCGGTTTGTGCTGGTAACTTCCTGTCATGTCCAGGAGGTGTTCTGAAATGCATGGGGGACATGTGACCCCCTGCACCTCAGAACATATCCTGGATGCCACAAAAAGTTGTCGGCCCAAACTGGAAGTGACTTGTCATGTTCAGGATGTGATCTGAAATGCAGGGGGCCCATGTGACCCCCTGCACCTCAGAACATACCTTGGGTGCCAAGAGAATTTGCCGGCACAAACTGGACATGACTTCCAGTTGTGTCCTGGAGGCTTCTTAGAAGGCCAGGAGACTGTACATGACCTCTAGAGGGCCAGGCGTGGTTCCCAGATAAGTTATTGTGGTGCTGGGCTGCCCCCTACCTTTGGGGGTCCTGGAACAGATCCCCCACAGGTAATGAGGGTCCATTTTTACTTTAGGTCTGGCACCTGGGTTTTACCCAGGGGCTGCTGGTAGCTGATCCTGTGCATCAGTTTGTCTTCTAAACTGACAGCCCTCCCCCCAGTGCTCGACCTTCTCTTCTTTGGGGCAGTGACCTGCAGTAATGCTGACATTGAATTTTCATTCCCATAGAGCAGTGAAGAAGTCTTGCTGGGTGCAATACAAATGTATTTGTACAAAAGTAAAGAAACAAACTTGGGTCAGGCAGGTGGGGTCATTTTATGATGAAAACATCAGCAGCAGATTCACCTAAACCCAGGCTAGTTCTGTCAACACTTGTGCAAAGTTCAAGTCAGGATTCCAAGTCACCCAACTTTCTTCAGTTATGGGAAGGGATTGAAGAGCCTGTGGGAAAGCTATGCTGGAGAATAACAAGCAGCCAGTCTTTGGGAAGAGCAGGAACTTGCAGTCAGGGGAGACAGAGTACTGTCATGCTCCAGTGAAAATAGCCTCACATGCCTATTACTCAGAAACTGAGTGGTGCGCATGCATAAGAACATAAGAACAGCCCCACTGGATCAGGCCATAGGCCCATCTAGTCCAGCTTCCTGTATCTCACAGCGGCCCACCAAATGCCCCAGGGAGCACACCAGATAACAAGAGACCTGCGTCCTGGTGCCCTCCCTTGCATCTGGCATTCTGACATAGCGCAATGACTCAGTTGATTGTTGCTGCTGCAAGCTCTAGTCTCTCCCTGTATAGTAACAGGCACATGCTTGGTACTATATAGTAACAGTCTCCAAAATGGAGACTGCTGTGTGTCGGTAAAGCAGTCCCCACTGTGGATGGACCTTACTGTCCTACCCAGGAGATCTGTACTTAGCGGTGTAATTTGTGTGCTTTTAAGAGTTCTCATAGTCCTGTGACTTTGGCAAGCAGCCTGTTCTCAGTTGAAAATGTCATGCTTGTTCTCACAGTGGGAGGCCTGTTTTAAGATGCTTTTCTGTGTGTTCTTGGCATTTGACAGAGTACAGTGGACAAGCTCATCAAGAAGACCAACCTGGCCTTGGTTGTTGGAACAAATTCCTGGCGGGACCAGTTCATGGAAGCCATTACTGTCAGTGCAGGTGAGAAAAGGCTAATGTCTGCCTCTCAACCAAGAGAAAAAGATAAAAGTTTGGAGAGAGAAAAACCTTAATCACTACTCTTGCCTGGTCAAATCATCCCTACATTCTTCCACAGGCTCCTCCAGAGGCCTGACTTTTCAGATAGCCATAATTTTTATGTGTCTTTATGTTTGACTTGTGCTTTGGGCGCTTTTTTTGGTGTCTCCACTGAACATTGACTGTTTTTATCAAGGTGTCACATGATTAAAGGATGTTGAGTTGATCAATCAGCTGCCTTTTAAACAAGCAAGGGATGACATTTTAATAAACAAACACAGTACATCAAACAACACTATAGATGCCTTTTTTAAGATATTGAAGAGGGTGAGATAACTTGCAATTTAAGGAAGAGAAGCTCTCTGTTATGGTTAGACAGAGAGGCGATTTTAGCATGGTATTTTTCTTCATTTCCCATCACTGTAACAAACCAGAACCAAAGCAGGCTCCAAAATGTAGGTAGTTCTCTTAATTCTCAGCCCCACTGATTAAAATTAGCCCTTGCCTGTGGCTCCCTTCTGATTGATCAATGAAAGCTTTTGTTCATTAACCTGCTAGCTCAGGGTTGCAGTTCTAATGTGCGGCAGTCAGGATTGAACTCTTAGGGCACTTAACTGTTCCTGGTTTCATTCCGAAACTGCCCTCCATGTGTCTCTGGAACACTTTCCCTGATTTCTCATAGAAAAAGCTAGTCATGTGATTGACAGCCCAATCCTTTCCATGCTGGTGCAGCTGCAACAAAATGGGTGTGCTATATCCAGTGGGGACATGGTGGTGGATGAGGAGGTTTAGAGGGGAAAGGGATAAATTACCTTTCCCCTGTATAAGCCTCTCACTCCGCAATGGGTCTCCTCGAACCTATACTAGCAATTTTGCTAGTGCAAGTCTGAAAGAAAGGGAGAGGATCTGGTTTGTGCCATTGCCACTGGATCCTCCCTACCCACGTTCCTCCCCCTTCCTGCCCAGTTTTACCATTTCCCCACCCCCATTCCTCCTCTCCCCTGCCATCTTACCTTCCTCGTGAGGCAGCTGGAGCTCCAGCAATGCCTGTAGGAAAGCTCCGGCCTTCCCACCATTGCCCTGGCAATGCGCTACTCAGCGCACTGCTGGAAGACACTTTACGGCTACTTTTCAGCAGCAGCCACCATCAGAACATGCATTCTGCAGGCAACTTCAGCACATGAGATGGCGGGGGGGGGGGCTGTAAAGGAACCAAATGGCTTTTTCTTTTTTTGAAGCAAGGTGTTTCATGGTGCACCTTAGCCTGAGAAATATCCAGGAGAAGTCGTTAATTTTCAAGAAGCCTGCAGACATGAACAGCTGTTAACAGCTTCTGCTGTAGTTGCATGCAAATGTGTGAGCCACAGATTTGCCATGCTGCGTATGAGCTTGCTGGAGACCAGGGAATGAGACGCGAGAGGTGGGAAGAGGAATGGAGGCATAGGGGAAGGGCCAAAAATTTCCTGGGCTTTTCTTTTTGTATAGAGATTCTGCATTCATAGCTTCAGTCCTTTCAAAGGCTTCCAGCTGTACCATCTATATTAGAAGGCCTCTGTGGGAGCATCTAGCTTGGGGCAGTTTGCATTTCAACATCAGGCCCCCCCCCTTTGTCTTTGAGATATACGTATCCCACTTTTCTCCTCTCACAAGGAAAGTGTACAGTGTGACTCAGAACATATTAAAAATACTGTAAAATATAATAAAATTAATATTGATTTACAATAAAGATAAAATCATTAATTAAGAAAAGTCAACAAATAAACATTACACAGAAGGGGGAATCTACATAAACAGAGGCACGAAAGGCTAAATGGAAGAGAAGTATTTTTAGTTACCATTAGAAAAATGAAAGGGATGAAGCCAGGAGCAAGGGATTCCAGAACCTGGGTGCCACTGTAGAGGAGACCCTCTGAAATGACACCACCAAACATGCCTTTTTCATTGGTGGGACGTGCAAGAAAACCCTCTTAGGTTGCAATCCTATGCTCACTTTCTTGGTAGTACAGCTCATTGAACACAGTGGGATTTACTTTTAAGTAGGCATGCGTAGTTAGTTGAGTGTGTGGCGGGGGGGGGGGATTTCATATGAAGAAAGGAGATCCTTTAAGTACCTTTTCCCCAAGCCATCTAGAGCTTCAAAGGTCAAAACCAGCACTTTGACTTATAGCAATCGGTACCACTGATAAAACAACTCCCCACACCTCATTCCAAACCACAGCTGTGCAACTGTTTGATGTTTTCAAACGATCTTCAAGGGCAGCCTCATGTGAAGTGCATTACAGGAATCCAGATTCATGTAACCACTGAATGAACAACCACAGCCAGGTGAAAGGTTCATGTCTAGGAGAGCTCCCAAATTGCAAAACTGTGGGTGCAATTCTAACCCCTTATGTCAGTGCTTCCTAGCACTGGCATAGCGGTGCCAATGGGACGTGTGCTGCATCCTGCAGTTGGGTGGCACTCATGGAGGCCTCCTCAAAGTAAGGGAATGTTTGTTCCCTTACTGCAGAGCTGCATTTCCCTTATGTCAGTGCTGGAAAGCACTGACATAAGGGGTTAGGACGGCACCCTGTGCTTTTCAGGGGAATACAATCTCATCCGAAACAGGTTGGCAATTCATAACCTGGGTGGCCGATCTCCTAAGTAACAGCATCTGTCTTGTCTGCCTTGTCCATTAATTTCCATTTTTTTCACCCTCATCCAGCCCAGTACTGGTTCAAGACAGTGATTTAGAGCCGCCACAGCTTCCCTAGTACCATATGGAATGGATCTCCATACAGCTGGGTGCAGTGGCGTAGTTAGAAGGGATGCAAAGCACGAAGTTTTGCAGGGAATCTCACCACAGTGTGCAAGTAACCCCCCCCCCCTTTCAGAGCCATTCCAGGCTATGGAAGCAAAATGAAGGCATTTGCCTCTGTTTTGCTTCCATCACCTAGAATGGCTCTGAAGGGGAGGGGCCGCTTGCACACTGAGGTGAGGCTCCCTGCAAAACTTAGCACTTTGCACTCCCTCGAGCTACACCACTGGCTTGGTGTCATCCACATATTATTCCACCCTTCTCCAAACTTCCTGGTATTTTCCCCCAGTGGGAAATGTCAGAAATTCATGTAGATGTTCCACACCATAGGGTCAACATTGAAGGATGCCAAATGCCAATAGCCATGATGTTCAACAGAATCCCCTCCCCTCCATTACCTCCTTCTGAAATCTACCCTGCAGTAGACTGAAGCCACTGCAGCACCAGCCTCCTAAGTCACCTAAGCTAATAAGCAGAGTCAGACAAGCTATGAAGGGAACCTCTGTGACATCTAGCAGAACCACCAGGCACACACTCTCCTTATCTATGGATAGAAATTATAATCTGCTATAATCATAATAGCAATAATCTGCTAACTACTTTATCAGGTAACAATGCTCAAAAGGACAAAGAGTAGGTGAAAGGGCTCTTTGTTTAAGATAATACAGATCAGATTCCTCATTTCACCCTCATTTCCAAGGTGAAATCCAAACTTCTTCTTTATCATCATAATCTTCTTCATCATCATCAACCTCTCTCAAAGAGGTGATCAATCTCAGATCTTCCAGATGTAGCTTTAATGTGCATTGATGGATTTGAGAAGAGCAACTAGATATTCCTAGCTAGAACTGGTTGTAATAGACACTCTTGGTTGGTCTACACACAAATGTATATCCCTTGATTTCCCTGCATTTGCCTGCCCTACTCTTGTTGCCTGGATCTGAGTACATGCTTCATTGAAAAGCAATGAATTAGAGAAGATATGCAAGGTCTGACTGTAATGTTTGTCCTGTGAGGTCCCTATTTATATACACACACACACATGTCTCCGCAGCAGTTGGAGAGCAAGCAGGCTTGATTGGCCAGTCATTAACATAGCCATCACCTTTGTGGCATCGCACATAGGAGCCCCTATAGTGCTAGGGCTCCCAACCCGTGGTCCTCAGAAGTGGGGGGGCCTGAGGAAGAGAGGAATGGGAGTAATAGGGAGGAGGAGGGACAGGCTCCCAAAGGCATTGCTGGCTGGCTGGCTGGGGGGGTTTCCCTGGGAGTGGGTTTCTCTGGATGTGATTTCCCTGGGAGTCTGGACTCCAGCTAGCCAGAGAACACAGCAGGAGGGAGTTGGAGGTAGTGTGGCAGCAGGAGAGGGGAGAAACAGTATGCTCAACCCCCAGCCCTGGTACCCCCTCCCCAGTTGGCAGGATTGGGCCCCCTGGATGTGCTCTTCTAATGCCCAGGGGTGGAGTAAGGGATCCAGGCAACCAGGTTTTGGCACCTCTTTTGGAGAGGGATACAGGCAGCACCTCTGCTGTCTTACTGCAAGCTGTCCACCTGGGGAGAAGCAATCCCAGAAGTTGCAGAACAGGCACCACCGTAGCCAAGTACAGCAGGTGTAACCCCTGACTCTTCCTCCTCAGAAAGCAGCAGCAGCAGCTTTGTCCATGGGGAGCCCTTCCCCCCACCCCACACTTGGCCAGTTCCCCTATTTCCTCAGATTGCAATCCTATGCATGCTTACCTTGGAGTAAGCCCCATTGACTATAATGGGACTTAGTTCTGAGTAGACATGCCTAGAATGGGGCTGTTAGTCACAGTGTGGCTGTGATGAACTTCTCCAGAAATTTCTCCAATCCCCTTTTAAAGGCATCTAGTCTAGAATAATGGCAGAGTAGGCAGCTGTTGTTTTGTGGCTGCAGCCTACCTATAGGCTTGCTCACACTCTCTTAGCTCCAACCAAAGTGGTCCACAGCTAGAGCATGACGGCAATTAGAACAGGAAGTGACTTCCCCCCCCCTAAAGACCTTGCAGTACACACCAAAAGGACTTTTCTTCCTGAGACATGCAGCAGCCATTCTGAGATGTCTCTCTGAGCTGGTGCTTCCTTCACACGTCTCTTCTTCTTCAGTTCCCACCTGCCTAAATTGTGTTGAATACTTTCCTAAGGACTCTGGACTCACAAGTGGGGGGGAGCAGGGCCAGGGCTGTGTAACAAAAGGAACTGTGGAGGGATGTGTGTGCTTTCTGTTGGCTCATTTAACTACCTTGCATGACTTGTCTATGATCCCCTTGTGCTTACCCTTTCCCTTTTTGAGGTGTTTTTCCGCACTTAAAAGAGGCAAGGGCTGTGCGTAATGTGGTCTGGTGTGGGGGAAAAGAGACTGGATTGAATTGGGTGGGTTTGAAAACCTCTGAGTGGGGGGTAGAATTATTTTGTGTTCCATATATTCCATGTAAACCCAAGACTTTCACCCCTTTGCTTCATAGTGAAGCAAATGCAAGCACAACCATCACATTGATTATTAAATAATCTTCTTATGTATTTCAAATTCAATTGTATTTTTTGTGTGCGAGGGTGGGGGGGGTGGCATGTGGCCCCCACAGTCTCCAAATTTTGCCTTAGTGGTCCCTGAGCTCCTAAAGGTTTGGGAACCACTGCTCTAGTGCCAAGAGCAAAGCCTGCAATCTGACATTGGGTAGCCCAACCTTCACTGACAGAGATCTGCAAGATGGAGCCTTCATTCTTCCTCCCACACGCACACATCATTATGCTGGGATTTGGCTAGTTTTGTGTAAGAAAAAAGGTGTTTTCACAATAGCATGGGTCTTCTAACTTCTGATAGTGACAAAGTTATGGCTCAGTGTCTGTTTATAACACTGTGGCAGCCATGACATCAGGCTCCATGGCCTAGTAATCAAGCAACAGAAAGTAATAAGTTCGGTTAATGTCCTTCCATTTCAAATGCTTACTTTCTTCTTCTGAGCAAAGGTGAATAAAAATGCCTGACTGGCCCTCACTAGTTTCAAGATGCCATCTCTGTTGCTATGGTCATAAATATGGTCATAAACCTCTGGGTGCTCAGACAAGAACAAAGTTAAGGACATTAAGAGAGGCTGGGTTTGGTGCTGACCCACTTTCAAATATCCTGTCCGGGGAACCCCAGTGCTTTCTTTAATCATTTGCTTCTGTTCCTCTTCCGGAACCCCAAAGAAACAGGCTTGGTGGCATTCATTCATTCAGTCTTGCAGCACTAACAATGACCCCTGATTGCAAAGTGACTGGTGACATTTCCAGCCAGCGTAGAGAAGGATGTGTCTGCTGGGTGCTCCTAAGTGTACCGCACCGTGCAATCACTCCACTGCTTCTGTGTTTCTAAAGGTCATCTCTATCTGAATGTTCCAGCTGTCAGGGAACAGAGGCCACTGATTCATGGCGACATTAGGAATTCCTGCACCTCCTTTGGGTCAGGCAGAGTCAAAGTAGAGCTGAAATAAGACTAACTTCAGGGCTAATGTCCACATGCTAGAGGAAAGCCGTAGGTGGCTCAAGTCAGAGGCGTAACTTGGGCAGAGCCTGAGGAGGACTTGCCCCAGGCGCAATGCCAAGGGGGGGCAAGACAGCCCCCAGGCTCCACCCTAGTTATGAAGGAGGTGCTGACAGCTTTGCTCACCCCTTCACAGGAGAAAGAACAGGTTATGCGAAGCTGCAAAAATGAGAGCCCCTCTTCCAGAGTGAACCCAGAAGTGACTGCCTTGTGCTGCAAGGCAGTCACTTCCAGGTTCTCTCTGGAGGAGGAGACACTGGTGGCTTCGCATGCCCTATTCCTTCTCTTGTAGAGGCTCCAGAGCAAGCACCCCTCCTCCAGGGATAACCCAGAAGTGATGTCACCTTTCACAATATCTTGTGACATCGTGATGTCACTGTCCTGGGCACCAGGGTAGTGTATGATGCCTTTGGCTCAAGTATCAAAGCTGTTGCAGAGAACACATACGGGAGTAGAATGGGAGCCATGGTCCCATTGAGAAGGGGTACATGGAGAAAGGAGGAGACTGAAAACAAAGTGCATCCACATCAAGGTCCCAAGGGTGGTGCTAGACATTCTGGTTGGGATACTTTTCTAGGCTGCTTATATACTACTCAGAAGCTAAAAGGAGATTAGGCAAGAAATAGCTTTAGTTCTAATAGGTCCTGGTGGCCCAAATCATTAGCCTGAATATGTCACCTCCTGGGCTTGAGCCAAATAGTGGTATGAGATACTGGTGTGGTTCTAGAATGCATAATGTGGCTCTGCAGGAAATCATTACGGTTGTGCTGAAACACGTGGGGGCTTCTTGTTTTTCTAAAGCTTTTGAATCTGAATACTAATGAATGTTGGTAGCCAAGCAGGTTTGGAGAAGAAAATCAACTACGGGAGAAGGAAATGGCGATCGATGTCTGTTTATGGTCTATTTATACAATGTGCATTTGAAAAAGCAAGGCGCTTAGAGAGGTGAATCATGGATTTCTGTTTGTCCCCAGGGCAATGGACAATAGCTATTTGATTGACGTGTCTCTTCAAAATGCTAACAGTTGTCACTGAAAACCAGGGTCTGACAGCTCATTCCGTCCCATAAGACTGGTAACCAGCATTCTCTCCAGGAGAATAGATTCAAAAGACTGTTGTGGGGAGGCTGTTACAGTTCCATAAATTGAGCCTCCAAATATTTCCAAATATGCCCATCTTTCCTTTCAGAAAGATCTAATCTTATATGATCTGAAGATCTAAATGCCCAATCCTACTCCTCCCCTGCCACTGGAAATACTATTTCAGTGGTGGAGTGCACATTCCAGCCATTGTGCATGGCCTTCTGAAAGCATGCAAAGCCACATACTTCCGGAATGCCGGCAGCAAGGCTGGAGCAGTACAATACAGAGCAGTCACTGACCCAGGTAAGTTGGTGGGGAAGGCAGAATGTGTAGGGGGAGGGCAGAATGGAGCAGGGAGAGGGCAGAACAGGGGCAAAGTCAGGGGCAGGGAGGAGGGAGGATTGGATCCGAGAAGGGGGTAGGTTCAGTAGCAGCAGCAACTGTTGAATCTAAACCCCCTTCCAGAACCCAGTCCTGCATCCCCAGGTCCACATGGCACAGGACTGACTACACCCCTAAGCACCTTGGAGGCTTACCCCAGGTAAGGGAACAAATGTTCCCTTATCCAGAGGAGAACTCTGAGACTGTGTGTCGTTCCTCCCCCCCCCACCCCCACAGGATGGAGCTCAAATCTTTTTAGCACAGCTGCATTGGCTGGTGGGAGAAGCATTGTCTGAAAGAACTTAAAGGTGTAACGAGGGTCAGAACTTAAAGGTGTTACGACATTCTGGTGTAACGAGGATCAGTGACGTTAAGACTCTTATGATTGCAGTCTGTGTCTCAGAGCACAGCTGGCATTTTGGATTTCTGTTAAGCCCCCTGATCTTAAGTTTCCTATTTTCTGTTTCTCACAGCGGGTGATGAAGACGAGGATGAGTCCGGCGAGGAACGCCTGCCCTCGTGCTTTGACTACGTCATGCACTTCCTGACGGTCTTCTGGAAGGTGCTATTTGCCTGCGTCCCTCCCACTGAGTACTGCAACGGCTGGGCCTGCTTCATTGTGTCCATCCTGATCATCGGCATGCTCACGGCCATCATCGGAGACTTGGCTTCCCATTTTGGCTGCACGATTGGTCTCAAGGACTCAGTGACTGCTGTGGTCTTTGTGGCGTTTGGCACTTCAGTTCCAGGTGAGGAAGCTTGTGGAAAAATTCTTGGTTTGTGCCATACTATTTCTTCTTCAGCCTCCCACTCTTTGAGTAGTCATAATACTTGCCAGTGTATCTGTTTTGCTACATTTATTCAGATTTGGAAATCATTGTGCACTGTGGCTCCCAAATATCTGTGCATATGATAAATGAGAACATTTCCACAAACAATGAAGTGTTATATGAGTATGTACCCTTTTTTTCCCTATACCAGGAGTGCCCAAACCCTGACACTGGGGCCACTTGCAGCCCTCGAGGACTCCCAATCTGGCCCTTAGGGAGCCCCCAGTCCCCAATGAGCCTCTGGCCCTCCGGAGACTTGCTGGAGCCTGTGCTGGCCTGATGCAACTGCTCTCAGTGTGACGGCCAACTGTTCAACCTCTCGAGTGAGCTGTGGAATAAGGGTCCCCTCCACTGCCTGCTGTTTCACATCTGTGATGCAGCAGTGGCAGCAAAGGAAAGGCCGTCCTTGCTTTGTGCAAGGCCTTTTATAGGCCTTGATCTATTGCAACACCTTCATTCATTCATATAATTTCAATCTCTAATGTATTCATTTATGTAAATTTATTCAAATTTGAAATGTAAATTAATTTTTTTTCCCTGGCCCCCAACACAGTGTCAGAGAGATGATGTGGCTCTCCTGCCAAAAAGTTTGGACACCTTGCCCTACACCAATGTAAGCAAAATGGCACATGAGAAAAGGATCTGTCACAAATATATCCTTTCTGGGGCCACATAGCTGCGAGGAACTTTAGAACCTCTTTTCTAAAACGTTGCTTTAAAGTAGTCATGCATGAATATAAATATTTCAAATTTTCTTTCCTGTTAGTTACTATAAGAACTATGAAACTAAGGGCGCAATCCTAATTAACTTTCCAGCACTGAGATAAGGGGAACACAGCTCCGGGGTAGGGGAATAAACATTCCCTTACTTTGAGGTGGCCTCTATGACTGCCCCCCAACTGCAGGCTGCAGCACACGCCCCATTGGCATAGCTATGTCAGAACTGAAAAGTTGGTTAGGATTTGGGCCCAAAAGGTACAATTGTGTGTGCCAATTCCCTTAGAGATAATTTTAAATAAATACTTGGGCAGCCCAATCCTATGCAGTGCTGGTGCAGCAGGGCTGCATGTATCCAGCGCAGCTTTGGAGCAGGCTGGAGGTCTCCTCGGGGTAAGGGGATTTTTTTCCTCCTTGTGCCAAATAATGCCCCAGCCTGCCCAATGGCACTACTCAGATCTGTGCCTGCTAAATTAACAGGGGCAAGTCTGAGCAGTCCCATGTAAAGTCGGTAAGTTCAGGGTGGGGATTAGGATATCGTAGAAGCTGATCCATCCCCATTCCTTCCCCCCATCTTAAAACATCCCCTCCCCACCTCCTTTCCACCCTCCTGGTGCCCCTCTGCCACCTGGCACATTTTTTTTTTACCTCCGGTGGTGGATGCACATTTTTTTACTCCTCAGGATGCAGTATCAGCAGCGTAGCTTAGGCCTCCTTGCCAGTGCTGCTTACTCTCCATGTGCTGTGCACCCTCTGGGGCAGCATTTGCTGTGCCAGCAGAGAGTCAGTTTCAGATTGTGGCGTCAGTTGCTTTTCCAAAACATTTTACCCAAACAGCTTACAATGAACAACTGTAGCAAAAAAAAAAAAAAAAAAATTACCGGTAACCCAAACAAACCACATTAGGTCATACCAACTAAGGGCGCAATCCTAACCCCTGACATCTGCAACTCAAGGACATCTGCAAGAGGGATCTGAAGGCCTTAGGAATTGACCTCAACAGGTGGGAAACCCTGGCCTCTGAGCGGCCCGTTTGGAGGCAGGCTGTGCAGCATGGCCTTTCCCAGTTTGAAGAGACACTTGGCCAACAGTCTGAGGCAAAGAGGCAAAGAAGGAAGGCCCATAGCCAGGGAGACAGACCAGGGACAGACTGCACTTGCTCCCAGTGTGGAAGGGATTGTCACTCCCGAATCGGCCTTTTCAGCCACACTAGACGCTGTTCCAGAACCACCATTCAGAGCGCGATACCATAGTCTTTCGAGACTGAAGGTTGCCAACAAGGTAAGGCCAGTGCTGGAAAGCACTGACATAAGGGGTTAGGATTGCGCCCTAACAGTCACAAATACTGGCTAGACTCAGTTCAGTACAGAAACAGAGGATCAAGGGATCAAAAAGTTAAAGGGTGCATCTAGTACAGGGGTGCTCACACTTTTTTGGCTCGAGAGCTACTTTGAAACCCAGCAAGGTCCAGAGATCTACCAGAGTTTTTTTTACAATGTTCGCGCCATCATAACATATAACATTTATGTGTACAATGTATGTTGGTGTACCTTGAGCCCCACTGAGTATAACAGGACTTACTCCTGAGTAGACATGCCTAGGATTAGGCTGTGAGGCTGCAATCCTAGCCACACTTACCTGGGAGTAAGCCCCATTGAGTACAATGAGCCTTACTCCCGGCGTTTCCTCCCAGAGGCACCTGAAGGGGGGGGGTCGGCACTCCGCGATCTACTCATTTTGCCTCGCGATCTACCGGTAGATCGCAATCCACCTGTTGAGCACCCCTGATCTAGTACTTCGTTAAACTGAAAGAAGTGGGATGATGAAGGGGACATACATCAGTACTGGGTCAACTGCTTTGAATTTAGAAGGTTCCCTGGCAGCAATCTCTGACTTTGGGAAGATTGTTCGCCAACCAAAGCAACCAATCCTGGTTGCTGAACCAATGGTCTGACTCCATATAAGGCAGTTTTATTTAAGACCCGATCTGGGCTTGTTTTGCAAGCCTGAGCCAAGCAGTCTACTCCATTCCCAATTAGTGCTGTAAGCATGAGTTCCATTTCAGTGAGTGACTACTACATATGCTACACCCATTTCTAGCATGCACTCTTGCTAGTGCCAGAAAGGTACTATCACCCTCCTGGCTTTTGGGAAGGTACTGCATGAAATTAATCCATAAATCTAGGAATTGAGCAAACAGCGTGTAACAGGGGCTGCCTTGATAGTTCCTATGGATACAAGTGTAGCTCCCTCAATATCTCAAATCTGCAACTCAAGACGTTATTGAAATGAAGCCATTTTGTGGTGAACCACACTGAACAATCCCTGGCCAAATGTAGAGTTATTTACTGCCAAGCAGCCAGTGGTGTTAGGCTGGAATATATTTCACCTCTGCAACCTCGTATTCCCCTATCACTACAGTAGTGTTGCCTGGCAAACATAGGCAGGAGAATGTGCTTAACCCTTCCCACCCTTTTCGGCACCTGCCATTTTTCTCCACAATGCTCTCCATCATTGGAAGTCTTTAAGCAGAGGTTGGGTAGCCACCTTTCGGGTATATTGTAGCCATGGACAGCCTCCATTGGCAGGGGTTGGACTCAATGAAGGGCCAAAAAGCATGTCTAGTTCTCATGGTGGTGATATTGCCATCGACCATGTGCCAAAGATCTGTCTTGCCCTAAGTAAACATAATGGTCTCCCTAGCCTGGGGAAGGTCCCCTGTTGCTCATGGCCTAGTTTCTTTTCTTTCTTTCAGACACTTTTGCTAGCAAAGCAGCCGCTGTCCAAGATGTATACGCAGATGCTTCCATCGGCAATGTCACAGGCAGTAATGCTGTTAACGTCTTCTTGGGCATTGGACTGGCGTGGTCAGTGGCCGCCATCTACTGGGCTTCCCAGGGACAGGAGTTCCACGTGTCAGCAGGCACTCTTGCCTTCTCTGTAACACTGTTCACCATTTTTGCTTTTGTCTGCATCAGTGTCCTGCTGTACCGAAGACGGCCTCACCTTGGAGGGGAACTAGGCGGTCCCAAAGGGTGCAGACTTGCCACGACTGTGCTCTTTGTGAGCTTGTGGCTACTGTACATTCTGTTTGCCACCCTGGAGGCCTATTGCTACATCAAAGGGTTCTAAGCCGTGGAGAGCTGATCACGTTGGAAGGGAGGGTTCTCCTCCTTTGTTACCTCATTGGACACCAGTCCTCAAAGTGTTGTCAAACCAGGAGTGACAGCTATCAATCAAGATTCCATAATCGCCCAGACTGAAGGACAACTGGGCTTTAAGAAGGGCAAAACTATCATAATAAAAGTTTAAAAAAAAATCAAAGCCAACACCATCAACCCAGCCAGTGATCCCATCCAGTCAAATCAGAAACTTCAGCAGTTTTCCCAGTCCCCATTTGTTTAATGTTGCTGCTGCTGCTACTGAACTTGACTTTGTCCTTTCCTCCGCCTTACAAATGTCATGTATTAAGATGGCTCTCATATCAATAATTTGGGTGAATATCTGTGGGTTTAAAAAAAAAAAAATTGGGGGTGGTGAGTCTTATTAGATCTCTTTTCCCTTTTACCACTCAGAACAGAAGCTGAAAGATGATCAACACATCCCAACCACAAGCCAGTGTAAGTGCTGGCGTTGACAATGGTACATTTTTACATTGCATAAACAATGGCAATCAAAAGACTCACTCTTTTCACTTTATTTTAGCGTTCCAGTGTGAGCCTGTTGTATTTTCAGAGCAAATACAACATAATACACACAGACACATGCACACTCACACGGTCAGGAAAAATTCTGTTGAAGGCTGGAGCATGTATCAATCTGTTCACCTGCCTGGGCTACCAAAAGAAAAAAGAAAAAGAAAAGACTTCTAACAATATTGTATGTAACTTGTATATTTTGAATATGGCAATTCTCTTTGTGTAAGTAACTTCAAAGCTTTTGGCACTGTGGCAAACAAAAAAATATATAGTCATTTATAAAAGATAAATAAACCGACATAAGGAAAAAAGCCTGCAGTGTGAAAAACAGGAGAAAGGGAAAACCAGCACAAATTTCATTTTCTTTTGTAGTCATTAGAGGGTGTTTGTTCCATTTAGAAATGGGAAGATGTTCCCTTTTTGAATGGAGGTGCATTTATGTAAATATGTTGCTGTTCTCACATTTTTTGGTGCATACAAGGAAACTTCGAGGTGTTCAGGTGCCACTCGAAGTCTTCCGAGTGTGATCTTCATGGGTTGACTTTGTTCTTAAGAGCCACGGAGCAGGAGAAAAGGATTCTCATAATTCCTCTCACTAGGCTTGCCAGGTTGCACTATGGATGACTCCAGGGGTCCTTTTAGATCCTGTTTGTACAAGGTGACTCTTCAGCCTGGAGCCCCACCCAGATGACTTTCCATTTTCACCACACTGTCGTAGATGAAGTATCTGGGTTGTAATTTGGTCAATGTCCAGTGGACCATTTTCTCTGAGGCCCAGACCAATAGTGTAGCTGCGGGAGGGATATGGTAAGGAGCACTCCTGTGCACTGCCATTGCTGCCCAGTATGGTGAGTGGGAGTGGTCGCTTATATGGTGAGTTGCTGAACCTGTAGTACTTACCATGCTGCCTCCATAGCTATGCTGCTGGCACAGACAGATGACTTCCTTCTCTCTTTTAAGGCAGATTACGACCTCATTGATGATGATATACATCTGGTTACTGTAGTACACTAGCATCTTATATCCTAAGCAAAGTGAACACCAAGCCCCTTAGAGTTTTTTTTTTTTTTGGGGGGGGGGTCTTTTTTCTAAAGAAAGCACTGACAATATTTTTCCAGCTCATGTGATGTTCCTGTCCTACTTGCCCATGTTGCATCCCCCCCATCTTGTTTCCTTCACAGCCGTCTTTCAAAAGGGCCAGTAGTTCCTGGTCTCTCTTTTCAACTGAGGGGTATGGTCTCAACTGCCACCATTCTTAGGACTTCCACATCCTGTGAAGAACATTCTGCCAAAAGCACCCTTTTAATTTCATTTTTTTTAAAGAAAAAAAAATATTTAAAAATTAAAAATATATATATAAATGAATTATAGCAACAGCTGCAAACTGAAATGGTAGGTTGGTAATAATAAAAGCTATACTTATATCTATATAAATATATTATATATATACGTATTTCTTAAGTGCAAGAAGTAGGAGGGGGGTTTATGCTTTATTTTTTCAGAGGGAGACATTTTCTTCTGCCAAAAAAACTTAGGTGCTCTAAAGGAATGTCTTCATAAATGTCTAGATTGTTGAGGAGGCACAGAGAGAGTTCGTTGGCTAGCAGATAAAGACAGTGACATGCACCCTTATTGTGTATTGTTTTCTAAGAGTGAATTGGGAAGGTGAAGATGTTTTTAGAAGAGGAAGGCACATGTGAAAGCATGAGGCTGAGGATGTGTGAGTGAGTGCATGCCATGAACAGATGTGCCTCTGCGCATCAAAGAGGGAGAACTGCACTAGCCAAAAAAAAAGAATGCTTTTACTGAACCAGGAAATGAAGGTACAAAATGATCTTAGAAAAATGTATGACAATGAATGAAAATGATCCTTAAAAATATATATTTATTTTAATATAAAACACAGAGTTTTCATATGTGCCACATCCCATTCCTTTTTACATCTGCACTAAGAAATGTAAGGGGAATGAGAATGGTGTGTGTGTATGGGGGGGGTGAGTTAGAACTGCTGGAAACTAATAACTGGAGGCCATTAGAAAGTTTTACGCCAGCAAGCAGTTTGGTTTCTGATGCTGCACAAAATGGGAGTCATGCCAACTGGGCATGTGATGTGAACTGGACAAATCAGAGCACAATCTGTTGGGAAGGTCTCCTTCGTGAGCCCCATGGGAGCTGCGTACGAGCCCAGTTTTCACAGACAACAAAGGTGTTTCTTTTGTATGGAGCCACATTTTACCCTATGCAGGCAAACTTATCCTCAGTTTGAGCGATGGGATTTCCCATCTGTCATGCTTCTCCCATACATTTGGTCCCCTGCCCTGATCCTTCAGCGACAGGTGGGCTAGAAACCTCATGAAATAAATATCTTGGTTCCTCGCCCTACAGAGAACCTTGGCATTTGAAACCAGACGCTGGGTCTGAACTCTTCTGGATTTCACACTAAAAACAAACCAGGGTTTCTGTGAGGTACCACAACCATCTAGAATCCCTGTCATTCCCACCCTGTATCAGTGTCGTCCCATTTGATGATGTGCTAAGCCCTTGGTACAAATTATCTCCACCCACCCACCCCAATCCCCCTGCATTGGCTATGTTCTCTTGTTGCTAAGTCTACCTTGCTTGTCTGTATGTACAATTGGGCTTTTTGTAACATTGGTATCCACCTCTGCCCAAGGGAGCACAAGCCAGTACAAAGGAGATCTCATTTTAGCCTCACAATATCCCTGTGAGGTGAGGCGAGAGAGCGAGAGAGAGAGAGAGAGAGACATGACCTCTCAGCTTCTGAGTTCCTCTTGCAAGAAAGCTCTGTGAGGCTTTAAAGGTCATTCATTCAGTCCAATGAAAGCTGTCGTTTCATCCAGTAGCACAGGTACGGAGGGTGCGGTAAGTATTGCAGGCGCCATAACGTGCCGTGCAAGTGGCCCCCTCCACTCACCATGAAAGCAGCCGTGCAAGCAGCCCCCCCTGAAGTATGATGCCTGCAATACTTACCGTGGTGCCCCTTTTAGCTATGCTACTAAGCTCATCTGCTGTGCCTCTCAAGCTTTTTGGATTCCAGTTCCCACTTCATGAGATCCATGTGGACAATCTTCTTTTTCCCCTCCTTAAGCTGACCTTGATTCTAACATATGATAAGGTGCAGTATGGGCAAGTTCTTCCTGGGTGCAGCACCACCACCACCACCATTTCTAGTTGAGAAACCTAACTGGGTACAACAGAATGCTGTTAATCATGTTTGCTTGTGCTGTATCACAACCACAGTCTTTTCATCTGCTTCTTTCTTCAGATCACTTTTTTTGGAGGGTGGTGGGGTGGACTATATGCCTTTGCCCGTGTCATGGTTACTTTGCTGCCCTTAACACGCACTGAGAACAACTGTTCTGGGCCAACGATATCAGTGGAGTGTTCCTTCATTTTATTTTTTAAGTCATTAAATACAAGAGAAGTAAATCAAATGTTTGCGTTGTCTTTTATTTCCTTTGCTGGGTAGTTTTCCACTCCTTTTATCAAAATGTGCATGGAATAATTTTTGACATTCCTTTCCCCCTTGTCCTTGCAATTCTTCTTGATTAAATTTGGCTGCAAGAATCGGCTTCCTGCAGCCTCGATCAAAACCAGCTCCTCGGTTCCTGTAGCATTCTCACCTTACAAACCACATCCCATTGTATTTCTTCCCTTTCCATTCAGGCTCCTCCATTTCCGTCTTACCTGATTATCCCAAACCCACATGAGAGATCTTCAGTATGCTCTGTTCTGACACAGCCATGAACTCATAAGTTCCTGAACGC
Source organism: Tiliqua scincoides (assembly GCF_035046505.1). NCBI lineage: Eukaryota > Metazoa > Chordata > Lepidosauria > Squamata > Scincidae > Tiliqua > Tiliqua scincoides. The sequence continues at coordinate 19,672,162 of NC_089821.1, forward strand.
GGCCTGAAAGAGATGAGCTTGTGGCATGAGAACTGCAGGAGCTACCCAAGGTTCAGATAGCAAAAGCCAGGGAGGCAAACCACAACACAGAACATGGAAAAACTGCCAGAAAACTCCCAGAAAAATGGAATTTTGCTCTAACAAAAGCATTAATTCAAATGAGTAAATAAGCTTAAATGGGCAGCTCCCTAGCTTGATGTTTGGAATTTTACCATCACTGGGTGATCTCCTGCTTTACCTGAAGCCACCAGTGGGAGGTTACAGAGGAGGGAGGGCAGCTGAAAAAGTGATGGAATTATCTAGATTTTGGTTCCTCTTTTGCAGAATCTCCAGCCCTGCGTCTGGATTTAGAGCAGGGGTGCCCAAACCCCGGCCCTGGGGCCACTTGCGGCCCTCGAGGTCTCTCACTGCGGTCCTCAGGGTGCCCCCAGTCTCCAGTGAGCCTCTGGCTCTCCGGAGATTTGTTGGAGACAACACTGGCCCGATGCAACTGCTCTCAGTGTGAGGGAGTTTGACCTCTCGCATGAGCTGTGGGATGAAGGCTCCCTCCACTGCTTGTTTCACGTCTGTGATGCAGTAGCAGCAGCAAAGGAAAGGCCAGCCTTGCATTGTGCAAGGCCTTTTATAGGCCTTAAGCTATTGCAAGACCTTCATTCATTCATTCATTCATATAAGTTCATCTTTAATATATTCATTTATGTAAACTTATGTAAATTTATTCAAATTTTAAAGGTAATTTAATTCTTTTTTTCCCCTGGCCCCTGACACAGCATCAGAGAGACGATGTGGCCCTCCTGCCAAAAACTTTGGACACCCCTGATTTAGAGGATCAGGTATCAAAGCCTCTTTCCTCTGAGTCACCAGAACTGTTCTCTTCTTCAGCTGGACCTTAGGCCAACATGGATCCTTTGGGATCTCTGAAGCTGAGTTTCACTGATACAATTATGTAAAGGTGTCTGCATTTACATAATTGTAAATCCACATCCATCTGGAATCTGGGACATGACACCATGTTGCAGAAACTATCTTACCATGCAGAAGGAGTATACTGCACAGAAGATCAAAGAAACTGATTCCCCAATTGGGTGTTCTAGGTTGGCTCTCACTGGCCTGGTTTTTCTTAATAGCAGAAACATCCAAAAATGACTTGTATGTGTGAAGGGATTATATGTGTCAGTTCACATATTGATCTGCCAGTGATCAAGTGTAGAATAACCAAGCCTATGGAAACCAATTGATGGTGAACCAACTGTATTCCTAGCATATTCAGTATGCAAAATGAAATCAACTGAAATCTGGTAGCAGATATACCATTAACACCATTGGGATCAGTGGCCTTTAGGAACAAGGAAATCCTATTAATTTCAAGGACTTCCATATATTTAAGCATCATGATAGATAGATAGATAGATAGATAGATAGATAGATAGATAGATAGATAGATAGATAGATAGATTGATTGATTGATTGATTGATTGATTGATTGATTGATTGATTGATTGATTTCTGGTGCTGTAGAACCCTACAGCTAGCACACACATTATTATTATTATTATTATTATTATTATTATTATTATTATTTATATACCGCTTTTCAACTAAAAGTTCACAAAGCGGTTTACAGAGAAAAATCAAATAACTAAATGGCTCCCTGTCCCAAAAGGGCTCACAATCTAAAAAGATGCCAAGGAATACCAGCAGACAGCCACTAGAACAGACAGTGCTGGGGTGAGGTGGGCCAGTTACTCTCCCCCTGCTACCTGGGAGGAGCTCTGCACTGCCAGAACTAGCATTACAGCAGCACAAGGCCCTTTACAGCTGTCACAAATGATGACACAACATTTTGAGCAGCTGGATCACCACAAGTGCAAGTGGCCAGTGTCCCACCAATGACCCCCTCCCCAAAGCCAATGTGTAAGTCACCATGGGGGCAGGAGGGACACAGGGGGTGGGCAGAACGGGAAGATTAGGGCACGGAGGAGGGCAGATTGAGGCTGGGAAGGGGATGGTGCAGGTGGCAACTGTGCCAGCAATATACTATCCCCATTCCCAGGCTCAAGCCTTTTTTTCCCAGGTCCACTCAGACATGTGCCAGCTAAATTGCTAGCACAGGGGCAGTGATGGCTTACCCCGGGGAAGGGAACAAATGTCGCTTTACCTGGAGGAGTTCCTTTATCTCCCCCCCCCCTTGTAGGATGCAGCACATGCTCCTGTGGTGTGGCTGCATCGGTGGGGGAGGGAATTTAGATTGGATTCAGCTGTCAGGCTGCTAATCTATACACACTTACCTGATAGTAAGGCTCACTTAACACTGTGGAGCTTACTTCTGAGTAAACACGAATGGGACTGTCATGCTAGTGTTACACAACCAGCCAACACCCAAGTCCAGTTGATCTCAGCAATTCCCCAAACCAGTATGCAATTTCTTCCACTGGCCCTCATCCAACTCCTGACCCTCTCAGGCACAAGCCACCCTCTCTGCCCTTTACCAGCCTGGCCTTTATTCCCCAAGGAACCACAGAAGCTAGGGAGACATTCTCCAGGGCACATCAGCATCCATAGAATAGAGCTACTTCAGCAGCAAAAGTACCTGTAGAATGACTGATACGCTCACCTTGGTTCTTTGCCTCTTAACCATACAGCATTTTGAGCCAGTTGCGATGAAGCAAGGAAAGGTTTTTGTAAGAAGGTACATGGGAATATGGGAAGCCCTAACCCCTGCCCTCTCCAACCTCAGGACATAATAGTCATAATATAACACATACTTTTTTTGTTCCCTTCTGACACACTCAGATACAGGAAAGAAGGTCAAGACTACTCATTTATTTGTATATCTCCATAGGGACAATAGCCCCAATTTAGTATTCTCTGTCTGTGGAGTCTGGCTGTGCTTCTCTACATACCACAACCCTTCTGTGTCCTGCTGTTGTATTAAATGTAGTCTACCATCATTTCAGACCCACCTAGCTTTTCTTTCAGATTTTCCCATGAGAAATCCCCACAGCCCCCTCCCCCCAGTAACTGGGGGCTCTAATAGAAGCATGCTCGTTTTTGAGGCATCTCCTGCACCTAAGGTGAGACACTCACTTGGGCCAGATGTTCTTGATCCTGTGTGCCACAACTGCTAGCACTCCATGTACCTGTTAATAAGAAAAAGGAGTTGACCCTTAAAGAAAGTTCACTCCCTTCTCCACCCAGCTCAGTTAATTACAGTACAGAAAAACAAAGGTCCCTAAAGCTCCTGGCAGAGCTAATGCAGGTGAGGCAGTACAGAGCACTGCCCAAGACAAACCCTTCAGCACCCAGTGCGGATGGCTTCAATCGATCTGGCTTTCAAACAAGCTTCTGGTGGCATAGTAATGGGGGGGTGAGGGTATGGTCTGCCCCTGGTACTGGCCATAAGAGGGTGCTAAGGGGGTGCCAGAGTTACTCCCAGCTTCATACATGCCACAGTGGGCATGATAGCCAGCAGCACTCTCAGCAGCCACAGCCAAGGTGCACCCTTTGAGCAGTGAGCAGTGAAAGCTCAGCAACCTGGGTGCACCCTTCCTCTCAGTGGCTGATGCTCACCCTCTGTCTCGGCAGCAAAACCTTCTCCTCCCTCCAGCAACCCAGAAGTGACGTGACGGCAAAGTGACGTCATCTCACTGCCAAACTTCCAGGTTGCCAAGCTCAGCAATTCCACTGCAGGCCACCCAGGATTGATAAGTTTGTTGATATCCCAGAGGCTTTTGATTTGTTTGTTGATATCCCAGAAGTAAGGGAATGTTTGTTCCCTTACCTCAGAGCTGCATTGCCTCTGTCAGTGCTAGAAAGTGCTGACATAAGGGGTTAGGATTGCGCCCTTAGTATGCTATTAGGGCAGTGGAAGGAGCTCACCACTCTCCTTCACTCTTCCTCTTCTGTTCTTTCTCTTCCTTTACCAAACCAGGAAGTGGGATGAGGAAGAGCATTGGAGGTGAGTGCGCAGATGGCAATGGATCCCCCTGCCAATCTGCTGCCTGAGGTCATTACTTAAGAGTCCAATCCCATTCAACTTTCCAGTGCCAGTGCAGCTGCAATGCAGCCCCAAGATAAGGAAACACACATTCCCTTACCTTTCGGATGCCTCCATGTGTGCCCCCACCACTACAGGATGCAGTGCATGCCCTATTGGCTGCATCAGCACTGGGAAGTTGGATAGGATTGGGCCAGAAGTTAGCCTCATAGAGGGGCCAGCCCTGCCCCAATGGAAAACTCTTACATGGGCACATCAGACCAACCATAAGTGGAACAACATTTCCCTTTGGTTCCAGGAGAACAGATCACCCTGATCCTTCACAAAATCAGGAGTAGGGTCCAAAGAGAGTCATTTCTCCCTCACACCTCTACTTTGGGAAGTGTCCTCTTAAACTATTGATCCTACTTTTAACCCTGTGTATCACTTACATTTTATCCCTTTTCCTATACTTAAATAAAATGTCTGTCTTGAATTAGCAGTTCAGGCTTGTAAGTGTAGAGGGAGCAACTACCATGGCACCACCAGGAGACTCCATGCCCTGAGCATTTTTTTGTGTCTGAGGTCAAGCAGAAGGGTTATACAGACATTTCAACAAACACATTCCAATTAGAAGTCAGGGGAAAGACCCCATGGAAGAGGTGAACCTAATTGAGCCTCATTATTTTCTTCTCCTACTCGTCCTCTTCCCGTCTCCTCCTCCTGCAGGGCAAACAAGCAATTGCTCTCCAACAGTGCAATCCTGCTCTTGTAACGTCAGTGGCAAAACTCCCATTGGTTAATGAAGCTGCCATCTCAAAAGGCTGCTTTCAACAGATCCATGCCTGTTCTAGGTTCCAGTCTGACGTCGTTGGGGGTTCCAGTACAACTGCCTAAACAACTCAGTGAGGTATTAAAGTCCTTATCAGAGATGTTAAAAATAATCTACTTTGACTCACTAAGGATGCCAGCTGATACCAGGGTCCAAATTTAGATCCTCTTACAAACATAAAAAGTGCCTAACTCAACTATTTTTATCTTTTTATGACCAAATGGCATGGTTTCCAAAACTATAGAGCTGTTTTTAGAATCATGAGGCATCTAGGGCAAACCTGGGAGAACAAAGCAACCTCTGTGTGATCCAGAAGTGGGTCTTTCAGTCCTAAAAACAGCTCTACAGTTTTGAAAGCTGCACAGTTTGACCACAAAAAGGTAAAAATGGTGGATTTTGCTGATTTGATTTTAAGGGGATTTAAATTTGGACCCCGGTATCCGCAGTTTTCATATCCATGGAGGGTTCCAGAACAGAACTCCATGGATACCAGGGTCCGATCTGTATTTAAATTAACACATAGTTTACAGTGCTGAAGGAAAACTATTTTAGGGTGCAATCCTAACCAACTTTCCAGCACGGGCATAGCTGTGCCAGTGGGGCATGTGCTGCATCCTGCAGTTGGGGGGCAGTCATGGAGGCCTCCTCAAGGTGGGGCAATGTTTGTTCCCTTACCTCAGAGTTGCATCATCCTTATGTCAGTGCTGGAAAGTTAGTTAGGATTGTGGCCGTAGGTAAAGATGCCTACAGCCTAACTCTGCACCCTTCATCATGCTGAGAGAAAAATGCACCGCTGTCCTACAAGCTTTTTTGAGAGACTTCCTGGTCCATTGCCCAATGGAGGCCTCCTGGAATTTGCTTCTTTTTCTGGTTGGTTCTGTTCTTCACAAAATATGGTTGCAGCCTACATCTAATGGGAAAACACATAAGGAGAACATCATACTTTTTCCTACTTGTAATAATAAGAATTTGCACCTGATGTAAAGACTCTGAGGGCCCAGTCCTCTCCAACCTTCCAGCACTGATGCATCCATTCCAATGGGGCATGTGCTGCATCCTCTGGTGGTGGTGGGGCAATCATAGAGGGAGGCCCCTTCAAAGTAAGACAATATTTGCACCCATACGCATTGCTGCAACATCGTCGCCAGAAAGTCGGATAGGACTTGGCCCTGTGACAATCACTCCATGACATAAAGAAGGACAACTCTTCTCCTAAATACCTGGTAAAGAAACTGTGGATAGACCTCTGAATACCCTTTTCAGATATTTTAAATTGCATGGAAAGGTCCATGTGATGTGGGGAGGGAGGGATGAGAGTGTGCCAGCAGGCCCTACCTCTATGCTGGTAACATACTTCTGAAGTCAGGAGGTGTGGTCTGATGGTTGACCTGCTAGAACTGAAGCTAAGCAGGAGAATCTGTGGTTGTATTTCTGGATGGGAGACAGATGTGAAAAGTTCCTGCACCTATTGCGGCAGGATGGAGTTGTTAAAGAGCTGATTACTGCAAGGAAAATGCAGGGGAGTATGCGAAGAGGCCAGCCGGCAAAGAATGGAAAAAACCAGGCTTATCGATGGGATGGAGCCAGAAAAGTTAACCACACTGAAGGCAACATCTGGTGATGGAGGGGTCTGTGAAACTTCAAAGAATGCACTGTAAAATCCAATGGTGGTTTAGACTAGACTGTCCATGTAAACCAGCTTGAGTGCTGTACAATAACCAGCTTGAGTGCTGCATAATAAACAAAGGCGGTATACTCTCCACTGTCCACACACATACACATTTTCGTCTGCATTTAAACCAAATTTGGAGGGCAGATGGAAACTCTGAGCTTGTTACTCTGTGCCAAACTTTATGGGGATTGGCTCAAACTTTATGGATGGAGGGCTCAAATCACATAAGCAGTAAAATGTTCAGGGCTCATATGGTAGGACACTGTTTGTCTACCTCACTTGTAACACTACAGGCCCTTCCATGCCTATACAGCACACCTGTGAAAGTCCCAGTTTCAGCAGTGGAATTTTTAGGTTCTCCAACCTAAAGAGATAAAAGAGAAACAGGATTTAATGCCAGATAAAGGAGGATGTGGTCACCACCCTTTTGGTGAATTCTTTTTTTTTCGGGGTATGACTGCAGCAAGAAGTGTTGAGGTCTTCACCCGAAATAGTTCGGCCCTTTCTTCCCGTGTGTCAGGAGCATTTTTGAATTCATTTAATTAGAAATGGTGCAAGTTCACTTCACTGTGACAGAACTAACCTTTCTTGACTATCTTAGCCAGCTTGGAAGCAAACAGCAACCTTCCTTTGGCTGATCCAAGCTCAGCCCTGCCATCAGAAGGCACGCCTGCTGGGAGCCTCTTGTCACTACCGATACAGAAACATGACCGCAGAGATGAGACGCTTTTTAATTACAGCCGTCATTTTAGCAGCGAGTGCCAGAAGCAGACAGCTTGCAATGAAGCAATGCTTTCATGGCAGTGGCAGTTCAGACCCGACACAAGACAATAGTGTTTGCTCTTGTAAGACCACGGCGGTGGAGGGGATGCTTTGGTTTGGAGATGGCATTTGACTTAGAATAGGGGCTCTATTTGTGAGCTTGCTAGAGGCCCAGGCATTTCTGCATCCATGTTACGGCTGCCACCTTTTCTGCTTAAGGCTATTGCGCTTTGAATGGCTGCACAACAGGCACACGTTCAAGCGAACCATTTCCCACCATTGTGCGTCCATGATGGAAAGACACCCACTCCAGCCTGAGATACGGAGGGTAGGAGGTTAAATCACCCTTGCTCTCCTCCGCCTGGCACCCTGTTCTAAGCAGAGGAAAGGAACAGCATCCCAACTGCCTACGGCCTTCCCCTATAATTAGAGGTCTTTGAAAATGGTGTCATTTACCTTAGAAGTACCTCAGAAGTAAGCCCCTTGTCTTCAGTAAGACTTAGGTTGCAATCCTATCTTACGCATTGGAAACACTCTTCTACCCAGTGGTGTATTGCACTACCCTGGCACCCGGGGCAAAGACATCACGACATCATGTGATATTGTGGTATCACAACGTCACATAATGTAGTGACTTCAATTCCGTGTTCTCCCTGGAGGAGGGGACACTTGCTGAGATGGTGTCACACCCCATGTTCCTTCTCCTGCGGAGGCTCCGATCCCCTTGAAGGGGAGCCCCCGCAGGAGAAGGAATGGAGTGTGCAAAGCCACCAGAGGCCCCCACCCAGAGTGGCTGGGAGCCACCAGGAGCACTGTGGACAGAGGGTGCCATTGCTACTGCTCACCGCCCAGTATGTCCACACCCAGTGCCCCTCCCCCAGTGGAGCCCAGGGCACTTGCCCTGTCTCATCCCACCCAAGATGCTCCTCTGCTTCTACTGATGGTAGTTTGTGCAGTAGCCTGCACTTTCCCTCTCCCCACTTGCAGAAGATGTCCAGATCTCACAGCAGGGCTGGGTGCAGTCCCCTCTTCATGCCGACAGAGCCATGGGCAGCCTCAGCAGAATATTGGGTAAACCTCAGCTGCAAACAGGTCTCCTATGGGTTCCTTCACAACCCCCGCAGTTGGGGGGCTTTTCTTTGGAGTCTGCTAAGTTGACGGAGAGAAAAATCCTGAGAGCCATGGCTGGGGGGAGGGAGGCATTGCAGAGCCAAACTCAGACTGACTGCACTTATAGTCAGTCTGTCTTATAATCAGTCTTATAGATTTTTTAAAATCTAGATCTTATAGACTTTTAGAATCAAGAACACATCTGGTGGTTGGCAACCTTCAGTTTCGAAAGACTATGGTATAAGCCTACAGCACCCAGTATTCCCAGGCGGTCTCCCATCCAAGTACTAACCAGGCCTGACCCTGCTTAGCTTCCAAGATCAGACGAGATTGGGCATGTGTGTCTGACCTAATGAATATCAAACACGTGCACAGTAAAAAGAAATATAAATATGAAAATGCATGAACAAATAAGATAGCACTAAACGATCAAATATTGAACCTACATGCCTGTTGATTTTTTCCCCCCTGTTTTGTTAAAGGCTTGGGAGTCATGCCAGAAAAGAGGCAGCAGTTATCAATCAATCCTGTTACAGCTGAGAAAGGTGCAAGAGCTCTTGGTAATAATATTAGGCCCTGAAACGACAGCTGTGGAACTTGCAGCAACACAAACAATTCTATAGTGGAACAGAGAACTCCTCTGTTGCATGGAATCCAAAGGCAAAGGGTTGGCCCACGATTGAAGATACAGAGGCTGGCTGATTCATAAACAGTGGGCACTCACTCCCTTTTGCTCAGGCACGGGAACCTGGAATGATCAAGGCTGCAATTATACACACAGTAACCTAGAAGTAAGCTCCACTGCACCCAGTGGAAACGACTTTTGAGCAAACTTGCCCAGGACAGTGTGGTACAAAACAATAGCTTTGCATAATCAGATCAGCAAGCAAGACATTTGCTGACTTGTGTGCTACCTGATGTTGTATGAGGGGACTTTCTCATCACCATTTGCTCTCTGGCAACCATTCACACTGCCACTCTGCCAATTTACAGATGTTAATGCTTGGGAGTTGTGGAAAGTGATTCGTGGCCACAATCACTTTGCCATCAGGGCTGTCCTTAAGGCAGTTTCACCGGTTTGGCCAAATTGGGCCCCATGCCTGGAGGGGCCCTGCACTGGGGCAGCAAGCAGAGTGCCCGCAGCCACAGGGGCACCTCACTCTGCAGCTGATGCTCCAGCATGGAATCCTAAGTTCTTTTGTTAGTCTTGCACATGCCTGATCTTGTCTGATCTCGGAAGCTAAGCAGGGTCAGGCCTGGTTAGTACTTGGATGGGAGACCGCTTGGGAATACCGGGTGCTGTAGGCTTATACCATAGTCTTTCGAGACTGAAGGTTGCCAACCATGTTAGTCTTCCATGCAGAGGCGTCTTGAGGAGAGTGCAGACACAGTCTGCAAATGCCTAGTTCTCCACTTGCATAGAGCTTCCATGGGGTACATCTCAGGTGACACATGCATCAGACGTCATTGAAGTCCCATGTCCATGGTGGCCTGGACATGACTGTTATGATCCAGACATGGAAGATGAAGAAAGTTGTATGGGTAACTTTTTTTTTTTTTACATATTTTCCAGCTGAACAGAATCAGATGATGTGCCACAAACTGTTTCAGCTCTCACTTTCTTCCACCCATCAGACTTAAAATCTTCCAAAAGTTCTGCACAGAAATGTTCGTACTACCTTCTCTATGGTCATTTTGGTCTGGTCATGTCCACCATCTGGCCAACATCCTGGTTGCATACTGGTTCCCACGCATAGATCCAGGTGAAGTGTTGCAGCAGAGGAAAACCTTGCAATGCTATAGCGGGGTGTGTGTGTGTTCCCTCTTCATGATGTCACTCAGTGGCATAGCTAGAGGGGGTGCAAAGCACTAAGTTTTGCAGGGAGCCTCCCCGTAGCATGCAATGGGCCTCGTCCCCTCCCTATTGGAGCCAGGCATACACTTCCATTTTGCTCCCACCATCTGAAATGGCTCCTGGGGAGGGGGGCAGGGGCCACTTGCATGCTGTGGTCAGAGTCCCCACAAAACTTAGTGCCTTGCACCTCCTCTGGCTACGCCACTGATGCCACTGCAGTGAGCAAAAAACAATTGGCAGTAATCTTAATTATTGTTCAAGCATTTCTAGAAACTATTCTTGTGGTTAACTTCCCCTCCCGGCCCTTTTGTGAGCACTTAAAGTACATTATGTGCTACCTTGTGTAGTCTGATTCATTTTTAATTAACGTCACCACGTGACACCTTTGTGTTGCTTAGTTAAATGCTGGTTTAGCTCTTAGCAACAGTGTGGAAGGAATGGTTTCTTTGGGCACCTTTGGGTAACTTCTGCTAAAGCAACGGCCCTGAAGGCAGACACATTTTGTTATTGCTTCAAAGTTTGGGGCTAGTTTTTGGAGAGGCAACAAAGGCAGTAGCAACATACTACAGGAAGCAGCTGAGCACAAAACCCTGTTTACGCTGGACATGATGGGCCTGGAGCAAACAAATCTTGGGCTGTCAATTAATCACAATGGTTATGAGGGCTCCCTGTTATTGTGGGAGAAGGGGAACTGCCCGAGACATGTGGCTCTAGGGCAAGTGTCAGGCTGGCACAGTGGACATGCCAGATTTGGGTCCTTTTGACCCAAGTTTGAAGCTCTCAGAAAAGCTAAGTTCTAAGGGACAGTTTTTCCCCACTCAGTCCCCCCTCCATTCTTTGCTTACATGGAAAGATAGCCTGGAAATTTCCATGCTGGGCCACCTAACCCCAAACCATCCCATCTGCATGTTGATTGGACATTGGAAAATTACAGGAGTTTCACACACTGAAAGACAAACAAGCTATCAGGGCTTCTAACTGTAGGCCCAGAACTGTCCCCATTCACACGCAAAGCCTGGTGGCCGGCAAATCTGGAGACTGAGATCTCTTGCACATCAAGATGCAACAGTGCAGTGATGGTCGTGGCCTCCGTGCTGCCACGGGGCATGCCTAAAACTGCCACCCCTTCGACTGGAAGTAATTGCAGTGACATGATGACATCACCTCAATTACTTCTGGTATTATCAGTGTGTTTGTGTGCTGCTTGAGGGAAACGAGGCTCCTTCATTTTTTTTTAAAGTGTGGGAAGCGGGCGCCCTCAGAGCAATGTGGAACAGCTCCAGTAGTGGCTGTGAACCTCGTTGGCCACCATCAGCATGTTTTCACATTGCTTCAAGGGCCACCTGCTGCTTCTGCTTTTTTTAAAAGCGGAAATAGTGCATGGCCCTCAGAGTGGCATGGAACTGGGCAGCACTGCTGCACTCTCTCTGACCCCCCCCCCCCGGTACACCAGTACAACAATGGGCCTTCCCTCTAGGGGAAGATCTCCTTCCTAGACTCCCCAATTCAATGTGTAGGAACGTGTTGCCGTCACTACCTAGAATGGCTATGGACCACTTACACTGTGCATTGTGGTGCCTGCAGTACTTACCACAACTCTCCCCCTGTAGCTACACCACTGCAGCTCATTTCAAGTCACATCTGAATCTCTTTCCAGCACTGGTATTACAGAGAAAACAAAATGGCCGCTGCCCTTCTGTACCCACATGTAGCACATTGCCAAAGGACTCTTAAGAACATAAGAACAGCCCCACTGGATCAGGCCATAGGCCCATCTAGTCCAGCTTCCTGTATCTCACAGCGGTCCACCAAATGCCCCAGGGAGCACACCAGATAACAAGAGACCTCATCCTGGTGCCCTCCCCTACATCTGGCATTCTGACATAACCCATTTCTAAAATCAGGAGGTTGCGCATACACATCATGGCTTGTACCCCATAATGGATTTTTCCTCCAGAAACTTGTCCAATTCCCTTTTAAAGGCATCTAGGCTAGACGCCAGCACCACATCCTGTGGCAAGGAGTTCCACAGACCGACCACACGCTGAGTAAAGAAATATTTTCTTTTGTCTGTCCTAACCCGCCCAACACTCAATTTTAGTGGATGTCCCCTGGTTCTGGTATTATGTGAGAGTGTAAAGAGCATCTCCCTATCCACTCTGTCCATCCCCTGCATAATTTTGTATGTCTCAATCATGTCCCCCCTCAGGCGTATCTTTTCTAGGCTGAAGAGGCCCAAACGCCGTAGCCTTTCCTCATAAGGAAGGTGCCCCAGCCCCGTAATCATCTTAGTTGCTCTCTTTTGCACCTTTTCCATTTCCACTATGTCTTTTTTGAGATGCGGCGACCAGAACTGGACACAATACTCCAGGTGTGGCCTTACCATAGATTTGTACAACGGCATTATAATACTAGCCGTTTTGTTCTCAATACCCTTCCTAATGATCCCAAGCATAGAATTGGCCTTCTTCACTGCCGCCGCACATTGGGTCGACACTTTCATCGACCTGTCCACCACCACCCCAAGATCTCTCTCCTGATCTGTCACAGACAGCTCAGAACCCATCAGCCTATATCTAAAGTTTTGATTTTTTGCCCCAATGTGCATGACTTTACACTTACTGACATTGAAGCGCATCTGCCATTTTGCTGCCCATTCTGCCAGTCTGGAGAGATCCTTCTGGAGCTCCTCACAATCACTTCTGGTCTTTACCACTCGGAAAAGTTTGGTGTCATCTGCAAACTTAGCCACTTCACTGCTCAACCCTGTCTCCAGGTCATTTATGAAGAGGTTGAAAAGCACCGGTCCCAGGACAGATCCTTGGGGCACACTGCTTTTCACCTCTCTCCATTGTGAAAATTGCCCATTGACACCCACTCTCTGCTTCCTGGCCTCCAACCAGTTCTCAATCCACGAGAGGACCTGTCCTCTAATTCCCTGACTGTGGAGTTTTTTCAGTAGCCTTTGGTGAGGGACCGTGTCAAACGACTTCTGAAAGTCCAGATATATAATGTCCACGGGTTCTCCCGCATCCACATGCCTGTTGACCTTTTCAAAGAATTCTATAAGGTTCGTGATGCAGACTTACCCTTACAGAAGCCATGCTGACTCTCCCTCAGCAAGGCCTGTTCGTCTATGTGTTTTGAGATCCTAACTTTGATGAGGCATTCCACCTTCTTACCCGGTATGGATGTTAGGCTGACTGGCCTATAGTTTCCCGGGTCCCCCTGTTTTCCTTTTTAAAAATAGGCATGACATTTGCTATCCTCCAATCTTCTGGCACCATGGCCGTTTTGAGGGACAAGTTGCATACCTTAGTCAAGAGATCTGCAACTTCATTCTTCAATTCCTTAATAACCCTCGGGTGGATGCCATCAGGGCCCGGTGACTTATTGATCTTTAATTTATCAATGAGGTCTGAAACATCTTCTCTTTTAACCTCTATCTGACTTAACTCCTCGGTCAGGAGGGGCCGTTTGGGCAGCGGTATCTGCCCGAGGTCTTCTTCCGTGAAGACAGATGCAAAGAACTCATTTAATTTCTCTGCCATCTCTAAGTCTCCTTTTATCTCCCCTTTCCCTCCCTCACCATCCAGAGGGCCAACCGCTTCTCTGGCGGGTTTCCTGCTTCTAACATATTTGAAGAAGCTTTTATTATTCCCCTTAATGTTGCCGGCCATGCGTTCCTCATAGTCTCGCTTGGCCTCCAGTATCACCTTCTTACATTTCTTTTGCCACAGTTTATGTTCCTTTTTATTCTCCTCATTAGGGCAAGACTTCCATTTATGGAAGGAAGTTTCCTTGCCCTTCACAGCCTCTCTAACTTGGCTGGTTAGCCATGCGGGCACTCTCCTGGATTTAGTGGAACCCTTCTTTCTTTGCGGCATACACCTCTGCTGGGCCTCTATTACTGTTGTTTTAAGCAGCCTCCATGCACTCTGGAGAGATTGGACTCTTTTTACCCTCCCTTTCAACCTCCTTCTAACCAGCCTCCTAATTTGAGGGAAGTCCGCCCGTCGGAAGTCAAGGGTTTTTGTTAGAGATTTGCCTGGTATTCTTCCCCCAACGTGCACGTCAAAACGGATCGCAGCATGATCACTGTTCCCCAATGGCTCAGTAACGTTTACATCTCTAACCAGGTCCTGCGTACTGCACAATATTAAATCCAGAGTCACCTGTCCTCTGGTGGGCTCCGTGACTAGCTGATCTAAGCCACAGTCATTTAGCACGTCAAGAAATCCGGTTTCCTTATCGTGACCAGAACACAAATTGACCCAGTCAATATGAGGATAATTGAAGTCCCCCATGATTACAACCCTGTCTTCTGAAAAACTGTCAAACAAAATGTTAGTGGTACAGAGCCCAATCCTACCCAACTTTCCAGCACCAGTACAGCTGCAATGCAGCCCTGAAGAAAGGGTGCAAATGTCCCCACAGAGAAGGCCTCTGTGACTGCCAACTGCTAGATGCGACACACCAGGGCCTAGGAGAGAGGGGTAAAGGGGGTAATTTGTACCTGGGCCCAGGGCAAAAAGGGGGGGCCCAGGAGCCAAAAGAGGTGACCTAGAAATTTCCTGAGATCTTACATTTTCCTGGTTGACTTGTTGCCTGCACGGGATGCTGGGGACACTACCATGATTGGGGATGCTACTGATGCCTCATGGGTTGGTAGAACCGGGCTCCAAAGACTTGACCAGCTGTCTCTACCCTCCCTCCACCCTGTTTCACCCTTCCCTGCCCCTATTCTGCCATCACCCGTCACCACCCTCTCCTGCTCTATTTCACCCCTCCCCCTTTGCAAAGGGACCCAAAAGAAACTTTGAACCCCCTAATAAAACTCCTCTCAGAGGCCCTGCAACACACACCTCACTGGCATAGCTGCACCAGCATTGGAAAACAGATTGGGCCCTCAGTTAGGGAGACACAAGGAAGAGTTGCGTTGGGTCAGAGTCCTGTAGAACAATAGTACAGTCCTCAGAGGCTCTAACCCAACTAAGTTTAATCATGACTGAATTTGAAACTAATGCAAGAAATTTGCTGTGGCAATTTTTAGTTCATTGCTTTCAGCAAGACTTCAACCAGATCAGACCTAAAAAAAGTAATTCCTGTTAAAGGTAGGGGCAAGAAGTCCTTCTCCATTTCCACTTGAATTAGACTTAAAGGAGAAAAGACAAACACACTGTGAGTTCAATCACTACTAATGGGTCAAAACTGTTTCCTGCTGGTGGAAGGGTTACAATGCCAAGTCCTCTGAGAACAATGTTCCTCTCTCTTATTCCAGGAGGTGCTCACACCTATGACAGGAGGATCTAACTTCACCAAAGCTAAGTGTTGAAACCAATGTAACATTAAAGTGCAAGCAGAACTATACCAAGGGAGAGTTTACTGAGTGATGAAACATTCAGACTTGTTAGGCCGGATTTCAAGGAGTCCCTTAAGAAAAAATCACATTGCTCTGTAGATGAGACACACACAGCATCAGAAGCAAAACCGAAGCAGATCAGAATTGCCCATCTGTTTGTGATGTTACAGAGCAATGTGACTTGGCTTCATTTTTCAAAAGAGATTTGCGGGAGCTCAAGTTCAGGGCATGGTTACTCAGTGATGAAAGGCACTCTTTCTGTGCCCAGAAGTACCTAAGCTTTCCCCCACTGATCTACATATTGAGATCCCACAACTCTGGATGACTGGCTGGCATGCATGTGGAACAGAGCCCATAATACGCTTACTACCTTAGAAGCTCTGGACTTCAGTGTCCTATCTGCTAACCTATTCCAGGATCCCACAACTACATTTTCCAACTGCCAGTGTGCACCAGTACTGACTCTTCTCCCAGGTTCAACTTGAGCCAAAGTGACTCATGAAACTGCACCCAAATTCCACCCCCCCCCCCCCATATTTTGTTTCTGGTGTTTGCACATTTTCCTCCACTTCCTCTTTCTCCTGGCACATCATCAAAACTGGCCAGATGGGAAGGATCTCTCCCAAGATCCTCACTGCTCAACCAGAGAAGTCAGAGATGAGAAGAGGGAGAGAAGACAGAGAGAGGGGACGATCTTCTTTTCCATCACTGATTCCAGGAACAGGATCTCAGCCACAGCCCTATCTTCTCCTCCAGTGCCACTGCCTCCATGCTTTCAAAGCAGGTAGGGTGAGGAAGACCTTGGGAGCAGAACTTTCAATTGTTGGAGAGTGATCAGGGGCAGGATTTTGGTGGCAATTCCAACTTCCTCTCCCAGTTTTGCTTCTGCATTCTCTGGCAGCAGGGATGGAGGAGGCAACCCCCCTCCCCCAATGCCCCTCTTGCTCAGTCCATAAGGAGAATGAGCAAGAAGAGGATGGGGCAGCAGCCAGGCAGCTGGCAGGTTAGGGAAAGAAGTGGGTGGGAAGGCACAGCCCACCCTCAAAGCAGGCTTTTCTGCCTTCTAGATGGTGGGCCAATCCTGCTTCCCCCTTAGTATGAGCCTACATAGGCAGTGGAGGATGCCTGCAGCCAGGCCAGGAACTGTTTGGTGAACTTAGGGTGCAGTACATGCCCCACTGTTTTGGGTGCATCGGTGCTGGAAAGTTGGATAGGATTGGGCCCTTCGTCTGCCACATGATTACAAATGATCAGATATGCCGCTACCAGGTCATTCCCTACCTGTGTCCCACTTTGATGTATCTTCAGATTACACTGGACAATGCACCATTTGCCTCTGAAATGAAAATGGCTCATCTTTACTAAGTTTGATGTGCTGAACACAAAAATGACAATTAACTATGTTGATCACTCTAGTTGAGGAGAAGCTAAACACATTTTATATATAGGTGGTGGGAAAGCCGCGGACATTTCCCAGTACATGTCTATGGAGCTGTGTTGCGGAGATCTCACAAACCATAGCCAATTGTGCCTTTTCATTGTTATATTTCATGTTCAGCACCTCGAAATCTATAAGGAAAGACTAATCTTGGAGGCATAACCTTTGTAAAAATTTGTTGTCCATGTTATTATCCAGGAAAGTGATCACTTTGATAATAATTCAATATTTAATCTTATATTAATAATTATTTAATAATTATTCACCGTAGATACTCGCCTATAAGTTGATCTCACAGATAAGATGAGGGCAAGTTTTGAGGCAAGAATCATAGAATTTTCTATGACTCTCGGATAAGTCGAGGTCATAAACTTGGTGTGTGTGTGTCTGATTATAGTTTTGTCTGATTTTACCCTAGGCCAGATCCTGAAAAATAACCTACCAGTAATTGTTACCTAAGAACTGACAGTCTCTAATTTATTAAAAATATAGTAAAAGATCATAAGATTCATTTTTATTCATAAACTTTTAAATTCTGGTCTTCACCATCTTTTTGTAAACACTATCAAAGAGTAACGGCACTTTAAACAACATACTAATAGAACAGTGGTTCCCAACCTGGGGTTCATGTACCCCCAGGGGCACTCAACAGGACCTTTAGGAGTACTTGAAAGAGCATGGAATAATGGCAGTGCTCCAGAATGCCTTGCAGGGCCAGCAAGGCAGGAAGGGAGGTAGCTAGTTGACTGTGAAAGCTCCACCAATAGCTAATTTTTAGTGATCAGTTCATGTATGAACCAGAGATTGAAGACAGCACAGGAAAAAAACTAAAACGTTAAAAAGTGATCTATCGCTCAGAATTTCTCAGGACACTTTTGATGCAAAACAGTGCAAAGGCAGAGTCTTCTGCTCTTAAGCCAGAAACTCTACATATAACATATAACTTAGAACACAACTGGGAGTGTGCAATTCAATTCACAGCAGAGATAAGCAACAGCAAATAGCTGTGACCAAGTGCAGCTGCACATAGCTGAAACCCTATTTACTCAGAAGCAGACCCATTGCTTTCCCTGGCTGTTATTCGTAAGTAATGGTGCTCTGAATTGTAGTTTATGAGACATTTGAAGGGAGTGTTTCCACTTTCAGGGAAGGTGCATCCTGCAGCTGGAACAAGCCCACCCTCACCTGGTCTGAGCGCTGAAAAGCAAAAGCAAGCCATTCAAATATTGAATCATTTGTATTTATTAAGAGCAAACGGGAGCTACAAGGCAGGAAAAACAAGACTAAATATGCAGGAAATTCTAAACACTGGACAAGTTTGTCTCAGATAATTATACTCTCCTTAAATTTTCTTGTTTATGAAGTGTTGAGCCCCCCTCCCACCCACAATATTGTTTAATAAGAATTTAGAAAATTAAAAGGAAACAAATCTTTAAAGTGGTACCATCACACTTGTTTACATATAGCCTACATTTTCATATGGAACTGTGATGTTCTGTGCAACAGCAGCAGTGGCAACAGGTAGGTGCAGCAGAGGAAGACAGAGGACAAGTCCAAACCTGGTGATCTTGCAGGTCAAGTTAGATCACTGAGATCTTGCCATCGGGAACCTCATTAAGTATGGATAGTGTATTGGAATTGTGGAAGATATTACCGAGGAGATAGGGTGTGGTGTCCACAGTGCCCCTTGCTCTGAGTAAATGCAGGACTAAAGCCCAGGTGGTAGGTGGAGGTGTGCTGCACAGCTGTAGCCACTAGAGCATAAGGAGATCCCTCAGGTATATAGGGAGCACCTGAGGCAGAAAGGGTTTGGTGGGTTTTGAAGGAGTGCAGGTTGGAGGTAGGAGAGGAGACTGACTGGGTTTATGGAATTGGGAATCGGATTGTGACTGGACTTTGGCTTTGGACTCTGATTTGGATACCCTGACGGATTGGACTGACCTACCTGGAACCTGACTTTGGATTGTAACTTGGCTTATTGGCAACTCTGATTGATTGGACTGGTTTACAAGGCCCAGTGGATTGGGATTTGGCAAAACAGATAGAAAAAAGATCATCGCATGAAACTGAGAGATCTGCCACCCAATCCTAATGGCGCTGCTGCTGCTGGATGCAGTGGCGCCAAAGCGGCTAACACTGCATCCTGTGGCCGCCACTGGAACTCTCCTTGGGAGACGGGAACTTTTGTCTCCCTCCCCTGGGGAAAGTCCCAAGCCTCACAATGGGGCTTCTCAAGTCTGTGCCAGCTTTTTTGCCGGTCCAGACTTGAGAGACTCCATGTTGGGCATTCCGGCCCGATATGGAGTTCAGGATCCTTCCCACTCCCCCTACCCTGTTCCACCCATTCTCGCCTTCCCCACCCCAAAACTACTTATTGCTGGCCAGCACTGCTGGAGCACCAGCTGGCCCTCCAAGCAGCACTGAGGCTCAGCGCAGACATGTCTTATGGCACATTTGAGACAGCCAGCACTGGCAGTACATTTGTACTGCTGGCACTAAAGAACTCAGGATTGGGCTTTCAAGATGCAACTCTGAACGTGACTTGAGTTGGCTCCTGAGTGTGTCTGTTGCACTGATTTAGGTGTTGGCTGGGACAGCGCAAGGGCCATACTGGCCCAGGAGGGCCAGATCCAGACCCAGTGCTGGCCCAATGGGGTAAGTTTGCACTGGACAGCACAAGGGTGAGAGAGTGTAGCAGGAGGGCATTCCACGGGTGGAGAGGGGCGATTTTGGGTAGGGTGAAAAAGGGGGTAGATTGGGCCTGGGACATGGGCAGGATTGGCTGTGGCAGGACAAGCTGCATCCTAACCCCCACTCCTGAACCAGGCAGCCTTACATGGGCTGCTTGAATTTGTGCTAGCTAAACAGCTGGTGCAGATCCGAGTAGCCCTATAGGGCAGGCTCAGGTTTGACATGGGGTAGAAGGAAAAAATATCCCCTTACTCCAAGGTGACCTCCAGCCTGCACCTAAACTGCTGGATACAGTGCAGGTCAGTCAGCCTGGCTGTTCCAGTGCAGTGGGCTGTAAATTACTTCATTGTCATGTCACAATGGCAAAAAACAAACATGTTAGAATTAAATGAGAAACCAGTAATTCACTCAACAACTGAGAATTGGCTAGCATTCTGTGTTGTGAAGAGAAGGCTTCCATGTCTCACCAGCAAGATTTGATTCAGTAAAACATACTCAGTCCCAACTGAATCAAGTCTAGTTGTTACTAAGTACCAATGAAACCACTGGTGAAAAGGTCCATCATCCCATTGCTTTCAATGGGACTTCAGTCACAAAACTAACTTTAGCTGGATCAGGGCCATAGTCTGTGTTAGGCAAGCACAACAGCAACTCTCTGTACCAAACTTGCGTTCCTGGTGGAGAATGGTGCATTTTCCAAACACCTTGTAGTCGAAAGGCAGTACAAACAGGACATGGAGCAGGAAGTTTGTTGCACTGTTAACATCAGAGCAAACAGTGCCACCTACAGGTGAAAGCGTTCATTACATCCATCTCTTCTACAGAAAGTCTACTGTTCTATGGTTAATTTGCTTTTCCATGTGTACAAACACACTGATGAGAACAGGCACACATTTTTATTACAAGTCACACAGTCCGGCTCCATGATAAGAATCATCTAGTTGTCTAAAGTCATGTGTACTAGCATTTTCAATCTAGGGATGAGTGCACTATGATATACGTTCTTTGGGACCATGATGGTTTGGGCAGACATTAGTCCTTTGTTTTGGTCAAACTCAAAACAGACCTTGGTATGGGTGGAGGGGAAGGGATAGCAAAAAAAGACTTTCCTCAGCCCTAACGACCCCAGCTTGGTCTGCAAACCCATTATTATGAGGAAGAAATTGAGGCTTGGATACAATGTAGGTCATTCTTAATGATATTTATGCAAATTTCCCTCTATTTATATGGGATGTCCAGATCTAGCAAGATCTTCTGAAATTTGTTGTGGCATACAAGCAGGAATGTTCCTATCTGAGAACTTTCAGCCCAGATCCATCTGTAGAGCAGAGAAAGCTTTTACAGAACTTGTAGTTCTTATGAGAGAATGTTACAGCAACATGCTTCTCTCTTTTTTTCTGTCCATTAAACCACAAGTTCCAGAGTTCATTTCTGTGGCATTTCCTATATATGGGCAGGAGGCACCAGTTAAGCATGGTACCCAACTGGCAGGAGGGAAGGCCAAGCATCACAATAATCCAGGACATTGAGATTGCAGGGATAGTGGGAGCCAGTGCTGTAGTATTTACAGAATATATCTGAGTAATTGAGTTATGCTTCTGTACAAAAAGAGAACTAGATCCCAGGGATAGGAGACATTGTTTAAAGTACGAATTGACAAGTTTCAAGTTTTACAGGATGGTGTGCGTGCATGTGTTGGTGTTGTTGCTAGAATACTGGAGTCCAAACCCAGACAGACACAAAGTAGTGGTTCAAGGGAAGAACCAATTGTAACCCCACAAGCTGGGATGACTTGCATAAACAAGTACAAATCTACAAACTTACAATCTACAACTTACTATAAATCAGGATGCCCAACAGCCTACTTAAGGGGAAAAAAAGAAGGCTTTTTGCGATTGCTATTATTAAATAATTGGGAGGTTGCAAATTATCGGGTGATTTACTAATAGATCCCAGTCTATCTTCTGCCCACCCCTGCTCTAATGGGTACGTAACTCATGTATAACAGATGTACGCCAAACTGTTATGTCAGCTATAAGACAAATTGGGCATCCAGAAATGTCGGGACCTTAAGCCATTTCTGCCCAACGTTGCATATATGCAACAGGGACCAAATGCGTACACCTGTGGGCCAACCAAAAACAGGGTTAAGCAACAAGGACCTAAAGATGCTAGCAGATACTGAGAAATTCTCACTTTTTCGTAAAAAGATAAGGCCTTTTGTGGGGTAGGTCTCTGTGTAATAAATTTTACAGGGCCCAGAGAAACTATGCTTGGCCCTGGTCAGACGACTCACTCTACTCCACTCTGATTTTCTAGAGCAATGAACTCTAATAGCTGGTTTACAGCATTGTCATCATTTTAATTTAATTTTTTATTTGTTTTGAGGATGGTCTTATATTTCTGATTAACAGCCCAATCTTGACCTGCCCAAGGGGCGCGGCTGCAGCGGCACCAAGAACAGTTACCAACACACGCTGTGCGCCTTGGACAGCCACGGGCGGCACCTTGGGAGAAGGGGACTTTCATCCTCTTCTCCCAGGTAAGGGAAGCAGCCCCACAATGGGGCTACTTGTTTCACCACCCACCAAAAGGTCAGCGGTGAGGGAAGAGCGTTCATGTTGGGTGGCGAGCCCCACAAATGCTTTGGATCTGGTGGAGCGGACCCGCCTCCCTGCCTCTCCGCTCCCCATCACGCCTCCTCCCCGCCCTCTCCACCCTCCGCCAGCCTCCCTCTCCTCGTCACACCTCCTCCTCGCCTCTCCCCCCGCCCCGCCTTCCTCTCTACAGCTCTGTGGTCAGTGAGACCGCCGAGCGGTGGAGGCCATGCACCTGCCAGGTGAAAGCCAGCCCAGCAGAAAGCTGGAGCGCTAAGCTCAGGATTGGACTCTAAACCAATTGTCAAGTAGTGACTTGCCCCATGAAGGAGCGACTTGAATTTCAACTGCTCATCACACCAGCTTTCCGAGTCAGGCCTGAAGAGTGGCTTTGCGCATACTGCCCATGACTGA
Source organism: Tiliqua scincoides (assembly GCF_035046505.1). Taxonomy (NCBI): domain Eukaryota; kingdom Metazoa; phylum Chordata; class Lepidosauria; order Squamata; family Scincidae; genus Tiliqua; species Tiliqua scincoides. The sequence goes on from NC_089821.1 coordinate 19,694,871, forward strand.
GTTTGGGAGATTATGGACAAATGCAGCAACATCCAAAAAGTTTCCTCCACACATGTATCTAGCATCTCATTTGAAATGTAGCACGTGATCACATAATTGCAGCAATATCTTACATGTACACCTTGACCCTGAGCTCCCAAATTCCAGACCACTGCTATTATCCCCCACCCTGCAGAGTACACCACTTCCATGGCCAGAGCAGATCTGGGGAGGGCATTCTCCCCAAACTGTCACACTAGCAGGGACGGGCAGCCACTGGGATAGGGAACGAAGTCAAGCACCAGGGGAACACCCACTGGGTGGGCATCAGCAGCAAGATCGCACCCAGCCAATGCACTGGCTGGCCCGAGGTCTCAAAAGTCCTCAGGCAGGCCATGTGGCTGGAAGGGGAAGGACTCCCCAAACCGGCAGCCAGGCTCAAAAGGAATCAGGCCGCCAAGGAGGGAGGTCGCTTATTTGGGAGCTCCAAGGAGGTGACCGAGGGAGGCCTGCCCACTGTCCTTCCTCAGTCTGGCCTGGTAATGCTCATGGCCCCCCCCACAGACAAAAACACTGGAACTGCCCCTGGCTGTGGCCCACATGAATCAAAATGGGGTTGCACTTATCTCTCTAAAATGCAGTTATAACCCTCTTAGCAATGCAGGGTATGCTAGCAATATCTCATTGAAAGGACCCTCCTATGACAACTTAAACAAAAAAATCTACATGGTAACTTGCAACAGTCAACTCAGTTTTAAAGTGGTTTAAGTTTCCTTGAAGAATTTTAACAATTACACAGGCCTACAAAATTGTCAGAAAATTTTTTCCCAAACTTTATGGTGGTTTGATATGAATTTGGGGTGCCGATTCCAAAAATGGCATCCGTTTTGCCCTATCACATCTAGTTTTGGAGATATAGTATAGCCTCATTAGTGAATGATTCAAGCAGCCTCCTCATGAGGAAGCCATGGTGTAGGCTTCCTCGTGAGGATGCTGCTTGAACCATTCACTAAAGAGGCTATACTATATCTCCAAAACTAGATGTGATAGGGCAAAACGGATGCCATTTTTGGAATCGGGCACCCCAAATATACCCAGGAATTGGTGTAACATTTAAGGAAGCAAAATGTGTGTTGGCCTGTGTTATAGTTCAGTGAGGGTGTTGTTTTTTCTTCTTTGTGGAGTGATTGTCCCTTAGGTGAGAGCCACACCAATCTATCAAGTTGGAAATTGTTTTAAAATTTGTAATGTGCAACTAGCAAGGATTTAAATGTACGGTATAGGCATTTTGCATCATGGATTGTCATATTTCTGTTATGGAACATTAAATGGATTGGTACCCAATACACAACTAGCTCACAATTTTCAAACCAGTTGGTTTATAGGAGAGCTCATCTTTTTCCAAGCAGAAAATACTAACATGAAAAGCTAAATTATCACCAATGGAAGGGTGATAAAAACCAGTGCAGATTGGTCATTTGTGTAGCTACATGGAACTTGTACAGAATTTCTTTTGGAATTTACTAGGGCTTTGACCCACAGAGTTTTGTCCAAGGCACAGGTTCTGAGCTCTTCCTCCCAGCCACACGTATATACATATACCTACATAAGCTAGAACAGCTATAGCAGAGAGAGTGGAAGGGTGGTGTAGAAGAAGGTAGCAACTTCAAGAACATCAGTTAAAAGTAATGCAACTTGTTCTGAATGGCTACCGTGCAGGCACGCATACGGGAGGGTGCCGGTGTTCTCAGGGAACATAGCACCATCTAACCAACAGTGGCATCCAATCCTGCCTAGACACCCAGTGTGTACAGTTTAGTAAAAAGTAGAGAACTTACAGCACAAGGTTATGCAGGATCAACTCGGAAGCAAGCCTCCTTGAAATCAATGGGACTTGCACCTAGGAAAGTGTGTATGGAATTATAGCCCAAGCAGCCCAAGTTACAAGACCAGTTACAAGACCATAGCTAAGGAGGCACCAAGTGCTCTACAATACAGGTGAGCTAGTAAGTCAGAAGTATTTGCTCAGCCTCTCACATGAATAAAATGGAGCACATGAATAAAGATAATTTTTACACGTTTTTACAGAGTTCTTCATTCCTACAGCAAGGTGGATAGGGAAAGGAGACTTTTTTACACTATATACTAAGTTAAGTAACTGGCACTATAAATACACAATAGAACATGTGTATATCAAAGGAGAAATTACACTCAGAAAAAAACGCAGTGGGAAGAGAAGAAGGCACATACATTGTATGTGATGGGCTAAAGAAGCCAGCAGTGGGTGCTGCTGTTCCATGAGACACAGATTCACTTGTGCAACTATTTGGCACAGTTTTTTGTTTTTTTTTAAAGAAACATCTTACAACCATTTTTGGCCAGTTTCAAACTTTCATCAATTTCAAAGCCCCCGCTCTTCAGATCCAGAATCCAAGGAATCATTTCTTTCTACCACCCCTCTTTGCTTCTGCTGAACACTTAAGGGTCAGACCCACAAGCAGGCAATATTCCTGTTGTGAAGCAAAGGTGTCATACCATACATCTCACAAGTGGCATAGCTAGAAGGGTGCGAAGTGCTAAGTTTTGCAGGCGCCTGAACATGCCAGGCAAGCGGAGCCTCCCTTTCCCCTTTGCCTCCAAAGCGTAAGGGTAAGGGGCGCTTGCATGGCATGTTCAGGTGTCTGCAAAACTTAGCACTTTGACCTCCTCCAGCTACACCACTGCACCTCACAAACCTACCTCACAATCCTACTCACATTTTTCCAGGAGTAAGTCCCATTTACTATCATTGTTAAAAGCATATACATAGTAGCCTGTTAAAAGTACAGATCTGTAACTTTCCCCAATGCAGTCACATGCCATGGTAGCATCAAGTCTAAATATATTAAAAATAAAATATAGAAATGAACGGGGACTCACCTGAAATCAACTAGCGACCCACCTAGTGGGTTCCAATCCACAGTTTGAGAAACACTGATGTACTGTATCTGAAAGACTATGCAGTACTACTTTGTCATTGTATGGCATGATTCCTGATTTTTTTCTACTTGAGTCTATTTCAGGTCATAAAGTCTTACTAGGACTATTGATTACTCTGCCACTATAACCCGGTCACAAGAGACTTTTGACATAAAAATGAAACTAAATAAAGCAGCTCTTGCTTTGCTTTCTTCCATCTCCTTGAAACAAGCTGTATGTACATGAACTAAGGCAGCCATTGAGTCCCTTAACACCACCATGATATGTGGCTGACTACTCCCCAGAAAGCTAAAAAGCATAGGTGATACAGCCCAAAAGACATGACGAACAAGCAAGATTCCTTCCTGCAGAAACTTTCTTCCAGCAATCCATTGCTGTGTAGTCCAAAAGGTTGGAGACCCAAAGGAAGACCTGTTGTGCTCAAGTTTACTCCATTTGACAGTTGTACTACATAAGAACATAAGAACATAATGTGAAGGAGACTGTGCCTCTTTGAACCACCTGCACCTGTCCTTAACCGAAGGCAGGGGTGTCCAAAGTTTTTGACAGGAGGGCCACATCGTCTCTCTAACACTTTGTCGGGGGCCGGGGAAAAAAATAATTAATTTACATTTTAAATTTGAATAAATTTACATAAGTTTACATAAATGAATATATTAAATATGAACTTATATGAATGAATGAAAGTCTTGCAATAGCTCAAGGCCTATAAAAGGCCTTGCACAAAGCAAGGCTGGTCTTTCCTTTGCTGCTGCTAGTGCATCACAGATGTGAAACAGCAAGCAGGGAGCCCTCATCCCACAGCTCACATGAGAGGTCAAACAGTCACCCTCATGCTGAGAGCAGTTGCATTGGGCCAGTGTGGGCTCCAACAAATCTCTGGAGGGCCAGAGGCGCATTGGAGACTGGGGGCTCCCTGAGGGCCGCATTGAGAGGCCTCGAGGACTACAAGTGGCCCCAGGGCCAGGGTTTGGGCACCCCTGACCTAAGGCAATAGATAAGGGATAAGAGAGCTGGGTCAAGGCATTGTCTTGGAAGGTGACTCCTATGAAGTCCCAGTTTGTCCAGGCACTGATGAATTTGCTATTTCAAGAGAATTCAAGTATTTCAGAATGCAACAGCCCATTGCAAGGGCATGGAGCTGCAAGGCCACACTGCTCTTCAGGATGTTTGCCATGGATTTTCAAGTGGTGCTGCAAGCACAAGCTTCTAAATGTTTCTCAAACTGTGGCCACTAGGAGGGTGATGAGCCAATTTCAGGTGGGACCCCATTCATTTCAAGGGGTATTATTTTTTAATATATTTGACTTGATGCTGCCATGGTATGTGACTGCATTTGGGGAAATGTTACGGATCTGTACTTTTAACAGGCTACTATGTAGATGCTTTTAACAATAGTCGGCCTGTGACCTGCATGGTCTTTGGCCATTGCCTCCAGTCATGCTGGCAAATTCTGCCTATCTTCTCAAAGTGACTTTAGAACGCCAGGCGTAGGGTCTGCTTGACTGGTGAGCACATGGCTTGCCCCATCAAAGCCTCTACAGCTACTCAAACTGTGCATCTGATTGCTTATTTTTTACTCCTCTGGCTACAAACCCCTTCTGGGCCACATAGTATTTCTTCTATTCTTTGTCCTTCACACATCTGTACCCTGTCCTTACTCCCAGCAAGTCACGGCAAGCAACTCATGAAATTATTGCGTGTTCACCATCAAGCTGTGAAGCTGATTGGACCAGGACACAAGAGTCCTGCCAAGGCAGCTTCATGACTCAGTAGTACTCTGAACCCAGTTCTCCCCCAGCTTACGTCCAACGCCCTATCCATGATGCCACAGTAGCTCTTTCTGTCCACTATATCACATTGATCCAAGAGGATTTTGCTCACATTAACACAATTCAGGCACACTCAAGGATCTGTCTTTTATTACTCAGGCACTTCTCATTCATCTTTAAAATTTTTGCAACAGGAAATTATGGCTACTGACATTGGTGTCAGCCAGGACCCAATGCTGGTGCCAAGTTATAGGGCCCTGGGACAAGGCACAACTCCCCATGGTTCCTCCCTTTGGCCCCTTGTGTGTATTCGGCAATACCACTACCACCAGTACTGAGGGTTTGGGGAGTCATCTGACCGGAAGGGCTCTCTGATGGCTGCAGGCCCCAGTCAGTGCTCAACCTGGCCAACCCAATCCCACCTCTGTTGCACCCAATTCTTTCAAACTGCAGACAAAGCCTTTTAACAACTACTCCATAGTGTCAGACAAATGTATATGAGCAGCCATTTAAATGACTTACAGTGCAAGCCTATGCAAGAAGTATGACCTATTGAGTTTAATGGGACTTATTCCTAGGTAGGTGCATATATGATTGTAGCCTGAAGATGCTGATCGTGAAGGGAAAAGGTTGATTTGGGGTCAGAATTTGGATTGCTTGTAGAAATCAATGCATTCTTGGATTCCAGACGCTTCTGTGACCCTTTCATCTTGAGCACCCTAGAAGAAGAATGACCCTGTGGTGGGCAGGGACAATATAGTCACACTAAGGCCAGCATACAACCACTGTACAATGTACATGTATTTATATACAGTATACGAAAGTTCTCTTTCTTCAAGTCAAAGCAATCCCCCATGTTTAAATCATCAGTAGCTGTTCAGTTTTCTTTCCGAGATGTAATGTAATGTCCTATTTCTTTCCAAGGTACTAGATAATGGCATTAAAAGTTGACTAACTTCCACTCCTCTTCAATGATTTTTTTTTTTTTTTAAAAGTGCAAATGTTGTGGATGCCACTTCTGCTGCGTTGGTTATCGTCAGTTCCACACCGCCGCTTCCAGGTGGCAGTTTGGCCAGTCCTCCCGTCTGTCCATCCAACTGTGTCATGCTCATCTTAAACAAGGCGTCCTACTAGATTTGTGGAAGGGATACGGAGCAGAGCATCAACATTTTGGGAAAGCAGAGAAAGAAAAGGAGAAAACGCCATATTGGTGGGTGACAAGCATACTTGATTTACTATGAAATTTCTTTTCCACAATGCATGAAAAGGCATTCCCTTCCATTTGGCTCGGCAAGCCAGGTCAGAGTAGGCTTTATAAGCTACCCCAAGAGCAGACCCAGTAGAGTAGCTATGGGAGGGATGCAGTAAGTATTGCAGGTGCTGCAGTGCACTATGTAACAGGCCCCTCCCACTCACCATCGGAGCCATTCTGGGCAGAATGACTCAGAAGGCAAGTAAGAGGTAGTGCTTACATGGTGCATTGTGGCATCTGCAATGCTTACTGCACCACCACCCCCGTAGCTATGCTACTGAGCAGACCACATCCAGTTTTGACCTTCCAACTTCCCCACCTACAGTCCAAGGGGAAATTCCAGAGGAGAGGCATATGAAGAGAACCAGGACTTTTTTTGTATGCAAGGCCCAAGTGCTCCCTTTAAGTCAGTCAGCCATCCCTCCAAGCACAGAGATCTACAAGACAAGGTCCTTTGAAACAAGGTCCAGGAGATTAAATAACTCTTATTTTCTGATAAAGACTCTGGAGCAGACTTCCTTTCTCCTTTCCACAACTTTTGTCATGATGCGGCTGTATCAGAGTCTAACACAGACCCATTATGAAAAACGTTGTGGAAAACAGGGAGCTAAGATTGCAGTTGGAGTGTCCCATTGCAAGTCAACACAAGAACAGCAAAAAAAAAACAACACTTTGATATATGTTGACCGATATGTTTCAATTAATTAAATAATTGCATAAAAACATGGATTGGTGCCAAGGGCTTGTCAGTCATTTTTCAGTGCCTTTGAACCTACTGGCAACATCAAAGGAAGATGAGAGCAAGTTTAGTTTAGTTATACTAGGCAATTAGGTAGAATAGTGTATGCCTGTTTCCTCTTAGTGTGTGCCTGTTACAAGGAGTGTGTGTCTTTTTTATTTTTTAAGGGAATGGCGACAATCCAGGAAAGGGTCTGGGTCAGGCCTCTGCCCTCCCTCTCCAAGTCATGACCACAACCCTGCTGTGACAGACCCCAAAGATTTTGTTCTATTCGATGCTGAAGTTCTTAATGCCAAAATAGGAGGAGTAGTGACTGAAATACTAATCCATCAAGGTTTTTTTGGGTTGTTATGCCTTACTTTTTACACCACCACAACAAATGGTGTGCTTAACAGGAGGTTGTGTGTGTGTGTGTGTGTGTGTGTGTGTGTGTGTGTGTGTGTGTGCGCGCGCGCGCACGCGCACTATTTTCTTTTAGCACTTAATTAGGCATCAATGGGCTAAGACTCTAACCTTTGGAGCCAAGTGCCAGGAACCCTGGACCCCTGCAAGTCATGCCCTCCAACCTGGAAATACTTATCCTTTATCTAAGATACACAAGAGACTGATAGAGCTCACTGGTTAGGAAAAGGCATTCTGCAGAGATGCAAAGAGACCCCTTTTAATTTTCATACATTCCAAAGCTGAAACTGTTTACTGAAATCATGGACTGGAAGCGAAGCTTAGGCTGCAATACTATGCATACTTTTCTGAGTAAGCCCCACTGAAGGCAGTGGGACTTACTTCTGAGTAGAGAAGCATAGGATTGTGCTCTTCAACTCAGTCTGAGATTTAAAAATCCACATGGGTTTGCTGGAGGCATCCTCTTCCCAGGTATCCTTGAATCAACTCCAGGATAGCAAACATCAGTAGTTGCTGTGCTAAGATGGTCACTTGAAGAGATCTATAGTGAAATGGGCTTATGAAAGAAGGGCAGTGGTGTAGCTAGAGGAGCTGCAAAGCACTTTTTCAGGGAGCCTCACTGCAGTGTGCAAGCGGCCCCTCCCCTTCAGAGCCAGGCGTTCACTTTCATTTTGCTTCCACCAACCAGAATGGCTCTGAAGGGGAGGGGGAGGGACCACTTGCACACCCCCTCTAGCTACACCACTGCAGATGGGACAGTTGACCAAGAACTGATGGAGTGGTGGCAGAAGGAATAAAGCTACTTACTGAAAGGGTTAACTCCTTGTCTTTTTCCATGGGGGAAACTGCCAATGCTTCCTGCAGAAAGAAAAACAAACAAAACACAAACCCCAAACATGTTCCCATGTCCAATTAATTTCAAGTATTGAGACTATAGACTTAAGGAAAGTAGAGAGAGATGAGTCTGCTGGGGGAATAATGGAAGGCCTACTGCTGGGAAGTAAAACAGAATGTAAAAATTTGCATCCTCTCAGGCCAAGATATTTTGGTTTTGACAACTTAGACCAGTTTCTGCATTTTCAAGAAATATTTGCTCAACAACAAAGTAAACTGAAGAAAAATAAGCTTCCTCAAACAAAACTGTCGTGATTTTGTCAAACAAAATCACCAGAGTGGATAATTCCATAGTGCAATGCATTACTGGAAGTCTTTCGGAATGCCAGTTTCAAGACAGCCTCTTGCATTACTGAGATCTGAGAAGTCAGTCAGCTTGCTGAAGGATTGGGAGAATCTGGACGTAACACTCCCCATTCTAGTGGCAAAATGTACATGCATCTCCCAGTATCTGCACAGGATATATTCCTGCACCTATGCTCACCCTAGCGGATGCTGGAAACCACAGACAAGGGGGAACACCATCTCCACAGCTCCCCCCCCCATGCCTAGGGTTGCCAGATACAAAGTGGGACAGAGTGCCTATACCTTTAACCCTTGTAGAGTAGATGGAATTTTAGAAGGTGCAGCTCAAATGGAAGGCTTTAAAAAGCTGTACCTGTAAATTCACTCTTATTTACAATGGTTACAGGCACTCTGTCTCACTCTGTGTCCGGTAAGGCTGCCCATATGCCATTACCTTTCTTTCTCTTCAATACAATTAAGCGAAATGTCTCTTGCTTTAACCCAGTGGTCTCCAAACTAGCCTTTGCTTCTGGTCTCCTTGGCTTTCATGTAATCAATATTGGATTGATTAGTCTCCAAACTGAAGACTGCTGTGCAACAAAAACTCCCTTCCCGTCCCGAGCAGCTCTTTCTATTCGCTACTCTGCTGCTTCATTCTTCATTCTGCTTCATTCATTATCTGCTGCTTCATTCATTCACGTAGACACAGGGATGCTCTGGGCAGTCGTGTATAGGGTCCAGACATCCTGGTGCAAAGCATGCTGGAACGTCAGGCCATAGACGCAACTGGCCAGAGCATCGCTATGCCCACATGGCTGAAGAACAGAGCAGCAGAGCAGCGGAACGGTAAGAGCTACTCACAGAGGAGAGGGGTTAGGGTGAATGTGGCATCTGGTCCACTGCCAGGGTTTGGTGAGCCCTGCTTTAAGCAAACAGCAGGCAGTCTCTTGCACTTACTGTATGTCTCTTGCTTTAACAGACAAGCAAGCAAGCACGGTGGCGTAGCTGGAGGGGGGGTGGAGCACTCAGCCTGGCAGGGAAGTGGGCAAGCGACCCCTCCCTTCGGAGCCATTCTGGGCGGGGGGGGCAAAACAGAGCCATACAGTTCCATATTCCCCCCCCCCACCGGGAATGGCTCTGAAGAGAGAGGCAGCTCGCCCACCTCCCTGCCAGGCCGAGTGATCCGACCCCCTCCAGCTATGCCACCGAGCAGGCAGACACTACACCAGAGATCAAACATTAACAGGAATCAGGAAGTTAATGTTCAACTCTTCCTTCTAGCCTGCTTGCTTGTCTGTTAAAGCAAGAGACACACAGTAATTTCAAAAGGCTGCCTGTCTGCTTGTTGGTTAAAGAAAGAGACATTTAGCACGACTGTAAAAAAGAGAAACAAAGATAATGGGAGCAGGGAGTGCAGGAACCACAGATCTGCAGATACAGGGGGATATTTGTATTCTCCTGGAGTCAAGGATAACTCTTTGTATTGTATAGGTAGAAATTGGGCACATTTGGGGACTTCTCTTTTCATGTTTCATATGGTCCACTTTCTTTTCTGCAGCCTGACACCACCCACAGAAACCACCAGAGGGTGCCAATCAGAACAGCTTGCCATCACAGCTTCTGGTCTTTGCTTCTGGTTTCCTTGGCTTTCGCTGCCATAATCAATATTGGAGGAACCACCAGTTCAGTTCCTCTCAATTACAAGTCTTAAAGGGCCACACCACAGGCAATGTAGAAGAGCTGTGACTAGATCCCTGAAGAGTTCTTTTCCTCCCTGTTATTTTAAATGCAAGACATAAGCAGAGGGCACTGAATTTAATCAGAGCAGAAGTGTTGGGAGGGCAGTGGAAGAATGCTTTATATCCTGTGCCACTATGCCATTTCCCCCATGCCTCCTTCCCCCAGCTGTTAGCACCACAGCGAAAGAGAAAAGGCACAGATGTGGAAAGACCGTCTTTACATTGAATGTACAGTCACTTCTTCAGTGAGGTGAAGGTGGTTGAAACCACCAACAGAAGTTACCCACCTCCTTCTTTCCCAACACCCAAGCAACCCTTCAGCTCTTGCAGTGAGATGGACTTGTCCTTATTGAGGTCACAGTAGTCGGTGAAGCGCCGGGCACATTTCTTGGGCTTGGCTTTCTTCTTCACGTAACGCTTGAAGGGCTTCATCTCTCTCTTGTTGATGTCATTGCTGCTATTGTTGTCCAGCTGACTGAAGTACCAGTGTACCACCCGCTCCTCCAATGTGTGGCTGGGATCTGGCTCGGAAAACCTTGAAACAGGGCAATATATATAAATATAAAATACTCCACATGGTTAAAAAACCACACAAACTTCTGATTGATTAATATCTTCTTTATAATCAACTCTAGATGCCTGGTTCTATACATTTGATCTTTTGGAAATAGTCTTAGGGCAATACCAGGCAGTCTCTTCTGCTTTCAGCTAGAAGCAGTCGTTTGCAAATGGTCAAGGCTGTTCCTAGGTCAGGGGTGCTCAAACCCCGGCCCGGGGGCCACTTGTGGCCCTCGAGGCCTCTCAATGTGGCCCTCAGGGAGCCCCCAGTCTCCAATGAGCCTCTGGCCCTCCAGAGATTTGTTGGAGCCCACACTGGCCCAACACAACTGCTCTCAGCGTGAGGGCGACTGTTTGACCTTTCACATGAGCTGTGGGATGAGGGCTCCCTTCACTGCTTGCTGTTTCATGTCTATGATGCAGTAGTGGCAGCAAAGGAAAGGCCAGCCTTGCTTTGTGCAAGGCCTTTTAATATATTCATTTATGTAAATGTATGTAAATTTATTCACATTTTAAATGTAAATTAATTCCTTTTTTCCCCTGGCCCCTGACAGAATGTCAGAGAGACGGTTTGGCCCTCCTGCCCAAAACTTTGGACACCCCTGTCTAGTTGATACTTGATGCAAATTTGGATTGCTTGGTGCCCCTTCAGATTCTAGTAACTTTGTTGAACCATACAGTTTCAGGTGGGGCCTCTTTATTTGGCATCTAAGAATTTGCCCCACCACGAACGCCAAACCCTGGATTGCCCACTCTGCAGTCCTCCCAGACGTGACCAGAACCTTATTCCAGTTGTGTCTAGGAGGTTTTCTGAGCTTTGGAGATACCATGCGCCACCTTGTGCGGCCCCTCTGAGGCTCAGAATGAAACCCAGAGCGGTTTTCGGATGTCATCTGAAAACTGCTCCTGGTGACTTTCCAAGCTATGGGAAGGCTGCGCGAGGTGGTGCATGGCCTCTCTGTGGCTCAGAATGGCTCCGGTTGCATTCAGAGCAAAGGTGGGCTCTGAAAACCACAGATTTCATTATATGGGGGGGGGGGAGGGCCAGGTATGGAACACCCAGGATAAAGAGGCTCCATCTGTATTTCAAAGGAGTTGAAAAAAAGAACTTTAAGTTTTGTAGACTTGCAAAATGCTGTGAATGGGTATTCACTCTCTTATATTGGACATGTGTTTGCATATGTCTAAATCAAGTCATTTTAATGTGGGCTGTGCTATCAAACATCCGCAAAGACTTTCTTCAACCCACATCTAATCCCATTGTCCTTAGGGCACAAAACAAAGCACCTGCTTGGCTGGCACAAGTCCCTTATGCCGGATCCCAGACGTGTTCCCAGATAGCCTGGGCCAGACCTGGGTTGCTCGAATTTGTGCCACCAGTTGGGGCTGCTACAGTGGGGTATACCTGGGATAAGGGGAATTTTTTCCCCCCTTGCCCCGGGTTGGCCTACACTCAGCCCCAAACTTGTGCTAGATACAGCGCAGGCCTCTTGGCCTGCCTGTTCCAGAACAAGTTAGGATTGCGCAGCTAAAGATTTCTAAACATGAAAATTTGTATCCCATGAAACGTACAATTCTTTGTGAGAAGTTCTTTTGGCATTCAGGTTGTGTTTGGGCGATTCAGTGGGTCTTCAGCTGCGAGTTCAGGACTTGTGATGGGACAAATCCATGGATACAGAGGACCCACCTGTAATGTCCTTTTCCTCATTTTCTTGATCATTGTTCCACTATACCTACATTTGGTTTGAGGTGGTTTAATTCCTTTTCTGGATTTTTAATATAGTTATTGTTTGACTTTTTCCTGTATGGTTGACAGGTACTGCATTGAGTTGTTACATCTGATTACTCTCACAAATGCATGGTGGTTTTTGATGTCTAATAAGAACCCAAGGGCTCAGTATTTATCCCAGGTAGCTCCCCTCTGTGGCCTGGGATGGTGGCAATGAATTGAAACTATCAGATTCTGCCCCCCCCCACACTGCATTTAGCTGCTGATTTCCCCTTTGATAAATGCTATTGATTTGATAAAGGGGAAGTGGGGTGCAGGAAGGAGTGCATGAGTACTAACCACTAAAAACTACTCCTCTCGCTTTCAACCCGCTTTCTTCTGCTAAAATCCCTGAAAAGTGCTGAATAGGTAGAATTAGGCTTTTGAACTGCATTGCCACATAGGGAGTTAGCTAGGCTGGGGCTGCCCAGTTTGATGAAGGCACCAAGTTACCTGATTGGAGGAGTGGAATTATTCAATTCTGACTGATAACAGCATTTCAACAAAGGACAAAAACTGCTGTGGGAGGATGTGCAGCAGCTTTTCAGACTGAATTTCACAGGAACTTTTGAAGAGTTAGAAGTGTTCAAGAAAAATGGGCAAAAATTGGAGCAGGGAGGGAAACTCATTCATCACTCACATTCTCTTTACCTTACCACTCTTTCCTCCATCAGAGATAACACAGGGTGCCAGTTTGGATGCTATCGCTAACCTGGGACCTGCCCCATGGATTGACAAGTGCACTCCCATGGTTAGAGAGATTTAAGAACAAAGTGGGGGAAGTGAAGAGAGGGACCAGAATGGGACACGCCATGAGCCACGTATCAGTAACCATGTGGGTGGGGCCCATTCCGGTTTAGGGATATTGTCCAAACTGGCCCACAGTCAGCCACTAGGTTATTATTTCCTTATATGGCACCATCCTTCACTAACACCAGCCACATGAAAGACTTCTGAACTGCAAGCCTTGCACAAAAAGTACAGTAAAGTCATCCGGGGAGAGTCAGAGAGAGAGAGAGAAAGCACAATGAAAACCAACACACACTACAGAAACAAAACACCCAATAAATTAAAGAATCGCACAGGACATCTCAAGGGCCTACTTTCCTTTGACCACATCAGAACTGAACCAGCAGCCTCTTTAATGTGGCACAAAGAAAAAACGGCTCACGGAATGAATGAGTAATATATATATATAGATACACACACACACACACGAGGAAAGAGCATCATCTCTATCCTGCTCTCCTCAACTTTCCCACCCCAGTGAAACTAACCAACAAAAAAAAAAGTTGTTTATGTCATCATTTTGGAATGAAAAAAGAGTTGGCAGAAGCCAGTCTGTTGTCTTTCACTTTGTAAGATGGTATTGCATATGTACAGACCGGGGTGGGGGGGGGGGGATCTGGCCTGTGGGCTATTAAAGTGCTGACCTGGGAACCATGAATTATGGGTCTCATTTGCAATAGTCTCCACATTGTAAGGTCCTGGACAGAACATGGTCCAACTCTGAGTCACTTTGTACACACCCATTAAATCAAGAAACCAACAACTTGCGAGGAGCCCATCAGCAGAGTCAACAGAACGACTGACCATTAGACCAAAGGCCAAACTAGGAAGGACATCAGCAGAGCAGACCTGTCCCTTTAAATGGGGGACTGTCTCAGCTGTGGGGTAAGAGTCCCATTTTCAAACCAAAGGGAATGACAGGGGGCATGAAAGGGATGTTGGCGACTTACTTCCCTGCACTCTGTCATTCAACTTGCCTCTGATACTATCAGTCAGGGAGCCCAGTGGGAAGAAAAACACCTGAGGAAAGGGGATGTAAGGCGTTAAGTGACAGATATGAAAAAAGGTTAAGCACCTCTCCCCATGTTATCTGTTTTGCTTGCAAAACTGAATTCCCCCAGCTGACTCCCACTTTCTATGTGACTGGGGCATAGCCACATTTAAAGAAAACAACCTCTTGCTATCATATGTAGTTGGGTCCTATTTTATAAAATGGGACCCATTGATAAACAGATATTCCTTCCCCTTTTCTCACCCTGGGCTAACTAAGAGGTTCCCCGTACACATAGAAAACCAAGAAGTGCATTGACCACAGTTCAAAAGATGGAGCCTATTCCATCATCGTCGACAGGGGAACCAGTGGCTTTGCTCACAATTGTGGGGGAATTAAGAATTTGGGTAGCCTGCTCAGCTTCGGGAGCAAAGCTTCAGAGCACAATAAACTTTGATGAGATATGAGTGGGATCAAGGGGGGAAAAGGATCTGGACGCTTTTGTAACTGTAGGCAGAGAAGAATATGAATTGTGTAGGTCAGGCAGGGCCCTCCCCCCCAATATGTTCTGATTTCCTTATCCAGGTTTTTTAAACATTAAAAGAGGGAAAACTTTCCTTTTAAAAATATATGAAGATAATTCCCTTCGCGTGGATATGCAATTGCATAGTTACAGGGCTGCATCTGTAATTTTAGATAATGCTGCTCTGATTCTTCTGGCCATTTGTTTAATCACAACAATTCCAGTTGAATTTTTCTTTTAACGTATCAATTGATTCAGTACAGCCTGCTCTTGTGAGATAATTTCTGTGAACTGCACTGAATGTTCAGAAGAACAATGCAAGACTTAAATCTTATCACAACCATCTTCATGCTACCTGGTAAAAAGGCTGCCTGCATAATAAATAAATAAATAAATAAATAAATAAATAAATAAATAAATAAATAAATAATGAAGCTGAATATAAATTAGTGCTTCTTTCAAATGAACTCCACTGAAATGTGAGGTGTGGTAGCTACAAATTGCCCCACAAAATTTCAAAGGACAGCAAAGTCAACACCTGAGGGGAAATATAAATAATTAGAATTAAAACTTATATTTGTGAAGTTACTCCTTGGACTGACATTTTTTAGTTCTGCTATAAAGATGGAAAACAACCACTCATGATGCAAGGCAAGAGACGAAGGTTGTAGAGGATGTTCAAACAGAACAGTCATTAACCTCACTAAGAAACAACACCTACATTAATCAGCATCACATGTAATGCTGTTAAAAAGCTTCCTACGCAACTAGCATTTTGGGTTCCCAAATCCAAGTATGAGACACACTGCTTTGCACAAGAGTTGAGTCCAGTTTCATAGCTGGCGTGGGGGAGTCACAGGATCCCAGGTGGCACTCTTCCAGGGGTTGCCATGCCATCCCTGCTGTGGCCACTGGGGTCCTACCCCCCTCGCTCGCCCCTGTGCCCCCACCAAATGCAACGGGAGTGATGCTCTGGTCATGTCCAGAGGGTGTTCTGAGGCCCAGGGAGGCTGTGTGTGGCCTACCTGGGCCTCAGAAGTCCTTCTTAGGGAGTCTTTAGAATGTCACTTCTAGTTTCCCCCGAAAACCTATGGGGCGTTCGAAGGCCTCCCAAAGGCCTCAGAACACCTCCAAATGGAACTGGAGCGCAGCTTAGGTGGCATTCGGATGGGGGCATAGGGGCGAGCAAGGAGTGGCCCTGGAAAGTGTGCCCCAGGTCAGGACTCCTTCCAGCTATGCTGCTGATTGAGCGAACCTTACACAGAAAAGTTTGTATCCAGCAAACAAACTAGAATCTAGAGAGGAAAGACACCCTTCCTCCCAATCTTAAACACCATGTCTCTTTAGTGAAAAAGAAAAAGCCATGGAGAGAGAGAGAGAGAGAGAGACCGACCACAATCCTTCTACAGGAGTCTTGAGTACCTCCAGTCAAAAGGCAGTCAGACAACAGGGCTGGGCACTACCTCTGCCTGGACTTTGGAGACTACCACTCCAAATTGACAGCACTGGGCTAAGAAGACCAATGATATGACACACTAAAAGGCACTTTTGTACACTCATAGTTGATGGTACTTGCAAGGATAACCACATCACAATCTGACCCTATTTTTCTTACCTTTCCAAAAACCTGATCTATAAGAACTGTGCTACTTAGAAAAAACAAACAACTTATCTCCAGCTACAAAACTGGGACAGTTTTCACCTGCACACACTGCTGCAATGGCATGTCACATGCTACGCAGCTTAGCTAGAAACGTATTCAAGATAATGGAAACCAACACTAGCAATTTGTTCTATACATAGTTCCCATATACTTGCATGAATGCTTGGCAGGGCAGGGGGAAGAAAAAAGAGAAAGAACCTGTCATTGGATAGAAATTTTCCCAAAGTGGTTTTCTACAAACTCTTATCAGGAAAGATGAGAACAAACAAGTGGCAGGAATTTTGATTAAGGAAGATGACAAGGGAAAGAAGCAGAACTTAGTTCATAAGGATCCCCTACCTGAATTAAGGTGCTATTGGCATCCTACCTCACCTGACCTTGAATATGTTACCTGCAAGAAGCTACCATTCGTGTCAATGGAACTTGACATCCATGCAATATGTCTGCAGTTGGATGGTGTTAGGGACTGTTAGGGAAATGAATTAATTGGTTTGGAATGAAAGTACTTTCAGTCATTCGTGGTTGCTTGTAGTTCTTACTGATTAGGCAAATTGGTGTAATGAAACCTGAACTCTTATAGGAATGGCATGGACATGCAGTAAAAGGTTCAACTAGCTAGTTATTATCTACATTTCACTCTTCACTTTTGTTTCATTATTAATTTCACTCTCAGCTGTCCTTTGGTTCCAAAGTTAATTACCATTGTTGGAACAAATGGAGGGTTACGCTAAAGAAACTGCAATAAGATCCTGTATTTATTTGCTCAGTTTGCCTTATTCTAAACCAGGGATGCTCAAACGTTTTGGCAGGAGGGCCACATCATCTCTCTGACACTGTGTTGGGGGCTGGGAAAAAAGTGAATTAATTTATATTTCAAATTTGAATATATTTACATAAATGAATACATTAAAGATGTAACTTATATGAATGAATTCTACTGAGTATATTTATAATACAAATATTTCTTGGTAGAGACACATCTTAGCAAGGCAGGGACACATGAGGAAAAATATTGCTAGGCAGAAACTCATCCCAAGGCAGAAACACATGAGGAAAAGATTTTCACCAACCCCCCCCCCCCCCAGTACTTTACAAAAATACACAGAACCAAGTATTTCAGAACCAACAGAGTTCCACCATTTGTGGATTGCAGGAGGCAAACACTTACCCAAAGACAGCAAAACACAGAATAAGGATCTCACAAGTAGCAGAGAGAAAAGGGAGGGGGGCATTTCTGACTTGCAGGACCCACTCACTTAGCCACACACACAGGAGTAAGTTAGCAGGAATAAGGATCTCACAAGCTTCTCCTTCCCACTCAGCACTGCCCTCACCCACCAAAGCAAGCCAAGCCAAGCCAGCATGTCACACCCTTCATAAACAGACTGGTGCTACTCCCTCCCACTCAGCAACCCCCAACGTGCAGCCTCAGCCGTGGCCTCCCCGACACGCGGTGTGTTTGCCGGATGGGCGGGGTTTCTGCAGAACTCTCAGGCAAGAGCAGGAGAGCTCTGCAGAGCCAGGCATCCCCTCGCTGCTGCTGTGACAAGCAGTCGAGTCCCGCCTGCAAGGGCTCCGGCAAGTCTCCAGAGGGCCAAGTGCCCGTTGGAGATAGGGGACTCCCTGGGGGCTGGATTGGGGGTCCCCGCAGGCCACAAATGGCCCACGGGCCAGGGTTTGGGCAGCTCTGTTCTAAGCAAAAGAACCCAGAGTTGAACTTCAGAATAGGATGGGTCCAGACAAAATAAACTTTCGTGACTCATTGATACAGCTGATTTTCAAATAAGGTAAAAGGTAAAATTTTCAAATATTCTTCTGTTAAAGCTTTGGTATTGAAATTTCGGTCAAACTAAATACAGCCACCTAACAGTTCACCCGAAATTCTCTACGTCGCATATTTTCAGGAGCAACTGTTAGCTTCTGCCGTGACACTATCAGTCTTTTAGCAGCAGCTATATTTCATGTTAAAACATCTGAAAGGATGCAATATGGAAGCCTGCGACTTTCTTAGACCTGTAGGATGCTACAGATGGAAATGCAGGAAGGGAAAAAGCATGAAATTCATGCAAAAGTTTTCACAGTTTATTGAATGTGCACCTGTTTCGCTGCATGTATATATGCACTGGGAAGCCATGAGTGGCAGTGGCTTTCCAAGGTATCTACACGTAATGTTTATAACAGTGAAATGATCATGTGCAACACACATGTCAACTTTTTCCTTGCACCAAGGTGTTTTCCATCCAGGAAGCATGTAATCACCAATGAGGACTTAATGGGAACCTATGTAACTTTGCCAATTGAGGGGGGAGAAAATCAAAGAGTGGCTTTGTATTACAGCAAGAGACAGAGCCTCAGGTGTTCATGATGAGCCAACAGCGTCTCTTTTAGAATGTTTAAAGAGCATGTGGTAAAACATGTGGTAAACACAGCCTTGGGATTTACAGCTGGCCAAAGCATTTGCCTATATATATTTACCACATACTTTCTGAGATGTCAAATGCCTTTCAAACATTACAGAGAAGTGGTGAATCTGTGGTGGAGATGCAATGAGATCCATCTATCCTATAACTTGTAAAGTGGCCCTAAATGACCCAAGTGATTTTTAAGACAATGGCTTCCATTCTTTTTTCCCGTCATTTTTAGGTGCACACACTTTGGTGAATGGACATGTTAAATGAGGCACACATATGTTCACATCAGAGCTGCTCTAAATATTAGATCATGGCTAAGGACAAGTGGATAGCTGAGAATCTTCTGAATAGGACAGGTGTTTTGCCTCACCCGGGAAGAGTTGCTTAAAAAGTTCTTCTCCCATTCCTGTTTTGTTTGTCTGCTGACAAACTGGCTCTTAAAGGCACCTAAATGTTGTGAAGCAAGTGTGATAGTGAAAGCTTCAGACCAAAAGAGTCTTCTTACACACAGCAATACGCAGAAATCTGCCAGTTGAAAATCAGAATAAAAGACTAGACACACCTACAGATCTTTGACTGTCTTCTTTCAGTTCAGCTGGAATGCCTTTCAGACTCACCTTCCTCCTCCCGTAGGTGCTGCTGAGTTAATGGCCTGTACCATGTCTGTGGTGAGAGCATCCAGTAGACTGGTAATAAATTCCACTTTTTTCCCTTCCGGGCAGCCTTCAAAAGGAAGAGATGCTTATTTTGAACAAATAGTAGGGGGAAAAAAACAGGCCCCTGTTCTTTCCAAGTCTATATAGTAAGTTACCATGTTTTATTTGGGTATACTTCTGGTGGCTGTTTTTTATCGCATGTTTGCAAACTGTCCGTACCTCACTCGATTGCTGAGATCTGTCCTACCTTTTCTTCTTCCATATGAACGCACATAGAATAATAGGGCTGCCAATTATTCTGCCACAAAAGGGCAAAGATTTGGCCTCTGGCACCCAACTAGATCTTGGAGAAATGTACAGTTGCCTCTTTCCCATTCTAGCTAAAGCAAGGATATGTGAATATGTATGGCAAGTTCTGTACATAGAGGTGGGTCAAAACAGTTTTTATTTTTTCACGGATTTCAGTGTTTTCCAAAGTCAGAAGTGCAGAAAGCAGTGCTATGTGTTTTTATTCCAAGGATGCATTTTTATTATAATTATGAATTATAACTGCTTTAAAAATGTACTCGGTAGGTGATATTGGTGGTATAGTGTAAGCAGATGCAGCCACATGCCTGTAGAGGTGTTAGAGAATGGTTTTATTTTTCAGCACATTTTGCAGATTTCGATTTACAAAAAAAAAACCATGTGCAGAAAGTGGTGTTATGTGTTTTTATTTTATTTTCACCCAAAAGATCTCGCCTCTATCTATAGTTTCAGCAAGAACAAACAGAAAAACCCCCCCCCCTCAAAAAAAAGATGAAAAATAAAACAAAGGAGAAGAAAGGAAAAGAGCATAACAGCTCAGCCACACACAGATCAGTCATAGTGTGAACATTTCAGCCCACTCCTAACTAACTTTCCAGCACCATTGCAGCTGTGCCAATAGGGCATGTGCTGCTTTATGCAATGGAAGGGCAGTCATGGAGGCCTCCTCAAGGTAAGGGAACATTTATTGCCCTCCCATAGGGTTGCATTGATGCTAGAAAGTTGGTTAAGAGTGGTCTCTTAGTTTACCTCTCGTTTAAAGCGTTACAACTGGATTCATCTGAATCTTGTTTCTGGAAGCATCAGCAATAATTAGCCACCTTAGAAATCCCTAATCAGGCTTGAGGTCTGAATTGTGGGTACAAATTGTAAAAACACACACACAAATAATTACCAGATTGTTCGGTACAGTAGTTGGCCAAATGTCAGCTACCTTCAACTTGTCATAAATCTACAGTAAATTAGTATTGTAAACTAGGATCCACACGTTCAGGAAATCACATTTTTGTATATAAGAATTGTACTAGAATTTCTTGGGGCAGAATGGTAATGACAGGAAGCAGGTGGTAAATTGTGGAAAAGTAAGGGTTTTCTAAGAGTACATATTGATTTTAACATGAGAGGGAGAAACTCATCTCTTTCCAGGCATTTTCTGAGATTGGTTTCAAGGAGCATGATAGTAATGAATAAATGTATGAGCAGAGGTACTGAACTCAAGCTCTGACGTTCACTAGTTAACTATCCCTGGCGATTGTTGGGACGCCCTTCTCATGCTACTAAAATTAGCTGGGGTAAGCAAGTGAGATGGGTAGGACAAGCAGAATTGTCCTCCATTCCAACCTGGAAGTTCTCTGTCCTTGAACGGATCATCAGTTTCTGTGCTCCTTGATCTGGCATCACTTTCACACACCGGAGTCTCATATCTAGAAAACAAAGGGGTAAAAATAGTAAGTTGTTTAGATATGAACTTTGGGAATAAGGCAACATGCCTCTCCTGTAGCGAACAGGACAAATATTCTAGCGCACTTATGTTTAGGTAAGCACCACTGCCTCAGGTGCAACCCATGGTAGGGATGCCCCAGTTCTTCTGCTCTCTCAAAGTATTTCACATTCTAGTACAGGAGTAGTTACAGAAAGTGTTTCTTACCGGGTGGAAGTACCAGGTAGGGGGCGACCAGTGTCAATCAGGACACACCAGCAATATCCTGTGGACTGATGACATTGCACTGGCTTGTACAGTCCTCCCAGAGCACATTCAGGGATAACAATCCCCTCTCTTGGGTTCTGCCTGGCCTCTTCCAGGGCACTTTGCCTCTCCTGGTCACATGAATTCACTTTCTCTGAAAAAAGAAAACATAGAAGCCATCTACGACACACAAGGAGGTCCTTCTAGTCATCTCTTCTTGCTAAAATTTAAGAAACCCAGAACATGAGTTTGAGTGCATCTTGCAACCCTATTTTATAGAAAGGCTAAAGCCTCACAAGCAGTGACTTACACCATTGCTGCTGAAATTTTTATGCGGACACAATTTTCTGACTGCAAAAGTTTAGCATCGCGATTTACAATGTGTTTTTTTTTTTCATGACTACTATGGTCTTTGCCTTTTGATGTCACTTCCAGAACACTCTCCTGGGTTCTGCAGCTTTGTTTCCAGGGTAACTGTCTGTAGTAAGAAACTGTCTGTCCCTCTTCCTCCGCCGGCTCTGCAGGACAGACAATTCCTCACTACAAATAGTTGTCCTAGAAACAGAGCAACAGAACTCAGAAGAGTTTTTCAGTCATTTTCAATTACTATGCTCCAGATTCACACAGCACGCCTGTGGACCATTCCCGGCACGCCAATGTGCCGTGGCACACTGGTTGAAAATCTCTGCTTTAACAGGTGGTTAATTCTTTGCTGCACTATACTAGATAAGGGAGAAAAAGATGTGGACATTCAGAGATTGGAAACCTTTACATCCCAATCCAGTTATTTTTTCAAACTGAGTACTACGGAATCTTGGAGTTCTACAGGCCTCCTGGTAACAAGATTACTAATGATGGGCCCCATGGCCCTTTTCCATCACTGTTAGTGATCCTCCCCAGCACTGCATAGGAGGGAACTCTGCAGAAGTGTGCGTGACCTCTGGGAACACAGTGCCTTGGGAACAAAGTGCCAGGTAAGGCACAACGAGTTTAGCATCTGTGCAAGTTCAGCAATAGGGCGAGGAAGCCAGGGCCCCAGATACTGCCCTTTCTCTTCCCTTGAGAAGAGGGCAGCAAACCAGTGAAGGGTTTTTAAATGCTCCTAAACAAAAATGAAACAAAAAAAACAAAAAAAACTATGCAGTCAGACAGCCAGCAGCAGGGCAGGGGCTATCCAGTGTTTTGCATCGAGTGCAACATGTATGACTATATGCCTCTGGGGCATAAGTCATGGGTATATCCTTGGTGCAAGGAGCTCCAGGGACTCAGGGAATGTGTCTGCTCCCTTGAAGCCTTGGTAGCGGACCTGGAGAAGCAGAGGCAGGCAGAGAAGGACCATGGGGAGTCTTCTGGGGACAATCAGGCTTCGTCCCACCCTCAGGTGTGCAGCTCCTCAGCTGCCTGGGTGGGAAGTCTTGGGGCAGGAGGATGTCATCCTGGAGAGGAGGGAAACAATCCCCTAGGGGGGACCCCTTCTCCAGGGGCCCATATCCGAACACACTCAGGATGCTTCTCGGTAGGAGGGGGTTGCGGGCTTCTTGTAGTGGGCGATTCAATTATCAGAAACATGGGGGGGGGGGTTTGCAACGGATGTGAGGACCACATGGCGACTTGCCTGCCTGGTGCGAAGGTTGCAGACATCACTTCTCGTCTAGACAGGCTGGTAGATAGTGCTAGGGAGGAAGTAGCAGTTGTGGTGCATGTCGGCACCAACGACATAGGCTACTGTAGTCGGGAGGTACTGGAGGCCAAATTTAGGCTATTAGGTAGGAAGTTGAAAGCCAGGACCTCAAAGGTAGCATTCTCGGAAGTGCTACCTGTTCCAGGCACAGGGTTAGTGAGGCAGTCGGAGATCAGGGGTCTCAATGAGATGGTGGTGTAGGGAGGAGGGGTTTAGATTCGTTAGGCACTGGGGAATGTTTTGGGACAAGCAGAGCCTGTACAAGAGGGACGGGTTTCACTTGAACCAGAATGGAACCAGACTGCTGGCGCATAAAATTAAAAAGGTGGCGGAGCAGCTTTTAAACTGACCCCTGGGGGAAGGCCGACAGAAGCGAAGGGGCATCTGGTTCGGGACTCCTTATCCCTATGGGACGAGGACAGGGAGGTTAGAGAATAACAAGGTAAAGACAGAGTAGGAGAAGAAATTGGGAATGGTAGCGTGATGGGATGTGATAGATGGTTTGGCACATTGAGAGGATGCAGGGGAAAAGGAGCTAATAAGCAGCCCATCCGGGGGCATTCCATGTTCAAATGCTTTTGTGCAAATGCCCGAAGTCTCCGAGCAAAGATGGGAGAACTGGAATGTCTGGTGACAAGGGAAAACATTGACATAGTGGGCATGGTGGAATGCGAAAAATCAGTGGGATACTGCAATCCCAGGCTATAAACTCTACAGGAGGGACAGGGAGGGGCGTGTTGGAGGTGGGGTGGCCATTTACGTTAAGGAAGGGATAGAGTCCAGCAAAGTAGAGCTTGAAGGCGGGTCCGACTCCACCATAGAATCTCTTACCAGGCCTGAGGAGCAATGTAATACTGGAGGAGTACTATCATCCTCCAGACCAGAAATCGGATGGGGACCTTGAAATGAGGAAACAGAACAGGGAGGTGACTAGGAGGGACAGGGTTGTAATCATGGGGGACTTCAATTATCCTCACATCGACTGGGTCGTGTTCTGGTCACAAAAAGGAGACCAGATTTCTTGTCATGTTAAATGACTGTGCCTTAGAGCAGCTAATCATGGAACCCACCAGAGGATAGGTGACTCTGGATTTAATATTGTACAGTACTCAGGACCTGGTTAGAGATGTAAATGTTACTGAGCCATTGGGGAACAGTGATCATGCTGCGATCCATTTCAACATGCACGTTGGGGGAAGAATACCAGACAAATCTAACACAAAAACCCTTGACTTCCAACGAGCAGTCTTCCCTCAAATGAGGAGGCTGGTTAGAAGGAGGTTGAAAGGGAAGGTAAAAAGAGTCCAATCTCTCCAGAGTGCATGGAGGCTGTTTAAAACAACAGTAATGGAGGCCCAGCAGAAGTGTATACCACAAAGGAAGAAGGGCTCCACTAAGTCCAGGAGGGTGCCCGCATGGCTAACGAGTCAAGTTAGAGAGGCCGTAAAGGGCAAGGAAGCTTCCTTCCATAAATAGAAGTCTTGCCCTAATGAGGGGAATAAAAAGGAACATAAACTGTGGCAAAAGAAATGTAAGAAGGTGATACGGGAGGCCAAGCGAGACTATGAGGAACACATGGCCAGCAACATTCAGGGGAATAATAAAAGCTTCTTCAAATATATTAGAAGCAGGAAACCCGCCAGAGAAGCAGTTGGCCCTCTGGATGGTGAGGGAGGGAAAGGGGAGATAAAAGGAGACTTAGAGATGGCAGAGAAATTAAATGAGTTCTTTGCATCTGTCTTCACGGCAGAAGACCTCAGGCAGATACCGCTGCCTGAACAGCCCCTCCTGACCAAGAAATTAAGTCACATAGAGGTTAAGAGAAGACATTTCAGACCTCATTGATAAATTAAAGATCAATAAGTCATCGGGCCCTGATGGCATCCACCCAAGAGTTATTAAGGAACTGAAGAATGAAGTTGCTGATCTCTTGACTAAAATATGCAACTTGTCCCTCAGAACGACCACAGTGCCAGAGGATTGGAAGAGAGCAAATGTCACACCAATTTTTAAAAAAGGAAGGAGGGGAGGACCAGGGAAACTATAGGCCGGTCAGCCTTACATCTATACCGGGTCACACCAATTTTTAAAAAAGGAAGGAGGGGAGGACCAGGGAAACTATAGGCCGGTCAGCCTTACATCTATACCGGGTAAGATGGTGGAATGTCTCATCAAAGATAGAATCTCAAAACACATAGACCAGGGGTCGGCAACCTTAAACACTCAAAGAGCCATTTGGACCCGTTTTCCGGAGGAAAAAAAACCTCAGGAGCCACAAAACCCTTTTGACATCTAAAATGAAGATAATACTGCTTATATAGTTTTTTTTTTTTACCTTTAAGCTCTTATAGGTCCCATTTTTACAATGCAGCCCCCTCTTGTAGCTTTTAGTTAGTTTTGTCATACATTTTTGTCCTGTGTTTTCAGACGCCTGGTCCTCTATGGTGTTTTGCCTGATTCCAAGGCCATTCTCTGCCTGGAGAATTAGGCCCACTTTAAGCAAATTAGCTCCCCTTCTTTCCCCCAACAAATGACCATGGTTCTGCCCTGTAGTCCTGCTGGACCCCACCTCCAGGGTAGCTCGCCTGTTCAACCTGCAGAGGTCCTCTCTCCTGCCAGCAGCCTCCCACCATTACAGCAGCCCCTTGGTCCTCAGCAGGTCTTGGGCACAGCAGCCACACTTCAAACTCCAGTGTCTCCAGCAGTCCCTTAGTCACAAAGTCAGTCAGAGTATCCAGGGCAGAGTCCAAAGTCAATAAGCCAAGTCACAGTCCAAGATCAGATTCCAAAGTAAGTCAGTCAAATCAGTCAGAGTATCCAAGTCAAAGTCAATAAGCCCAGTCAGTCTCCTCTCCTACCTCCAACCTGCACTCCTTCTACAACCCACACCCCCTTCCTCAGGTGCCTTATATCCCTGAGGGCCCTATTGCCTTCATGTGGCTGCAGCTGTGCAGCACACTCTTCTGGATGCCCAGGCCTTACCCTTAAAGGGGCCACTGCTAACACCACATGCTACCTCCTCACCAGATCTTGCAGGATTCCAATACATATGGCGGTTATGACATCTGCTTATCTTACATGGATACTAAAGAACTCCCCCCACCTTCCAGAGGCACCCTGCTGGAAGGAAAAAAGGACACAGACTCCAGAGGTGGGGAAGAGAAGAAGCTAGATGGGGGGCAGCCACAGGCCAGCTTCTGCCCTCCCTCAGTCAGGCTGCAACCCTCTCCACACTATCCTGGGAGTAAGCCCCATTGACTACAATGGGACTTCTGAGCAGACAAGTTGGTTGGAGCTCTCAGGTTGCAGTCCTCTCCACACTTTCCTGGGAGGAAGCCTCACTGACTACTTGTGAGTAGACCTGCATAGGAGGGGGCTGAGGCTGCAGCCCTCCACACCTTCCTGGGAGGAAGTCTCACTGACTACAGTGGGGCTTACTTGTGAGTAGACCTGCACAGGAGGGGGCTGAGGCTACAGCCCTCCACACCTTCCTGGGAGTAGCCCAGGGACTACATCGGGGCTTACTCTTGAACAGACCTGCGCGGGCTCCCACTCACTCACCCATCCTTGCGCTTGGCCTTGAGCAGGCTCCAAGGCTGCCATCCCAGGCTCCCTTTCCTGGGAGTAAGCTTCATCCGCTGTAATGAGGCTTACTACTGAGTAGACACACAGGATGTCTCCTCTGCTGTGGAGGAAAAGCCTCTCCTTGCACTGAGTGGGGACCTGCTCAAGGAAAGGCGGGCTGCAAGGGCTTGCAATGGCTGAGGAGGAGGGCAGCTCAGGATTGGCTGGTAGTCAGCCAGTGAAGGGCCCTGAGCCATTCCAACAGAAAAAGCCAGGAGCCTGCTGGATGCTGATTGGCTGAGCCTGCTGGAGAGTTGGGGAAGGGAAAAACAGGGAGCTTAAGCCTGCAGAGCAAAATTGAAAAGGGAAACCAATGCAGGCAGGTGGGGGTGAAGGGAGAGGAGGGCAGTGAGCTCAGGGGGCGCACAGGTGCCTCCTGTTAACCCCTTTGCCACTTTCACCAGGAGGAGCCACAGCAGACAGCTGAAAGAGCCACATGCGGCTCTAGAGCCGCAGGTTGCCGACCCCTGACATAGACAAAAAGACCTTGCAGATGGAGAATCAGCATGGCTCCTGCAAGGGTAAGTCTTGCCTCACAAACCTTTTAGAATTCTTTGAAAAGGTCAACAGGCATGTGGATGCGGGAGAACCCGTAGACATTATATATCTGGACGTTCAGAAGGCATTCGACATGGTCCCTCACCAAATGCTACTGAAAAAACTCCACAGTCAGGGAATTAGAGGGCAGGTCCTCTCATGGATTGAGAACTGGTTGAAGACGAGGAAACAGAGAGTGGGTGTCAATGGGCAATTTTCACAATGGAGAGAGGTGAAAAGCGGTGTGCCCCAAGGATCTGTCCTGAACCGTTGCTTTTCAACCTCTTCATAAATGACCTGGAGACAGGGTTGAACAGCAAGGTGGCTAAGTTTGCGGAAGACACCAAACTTTTCAAAGTGGTGAAGACCAGAAGTGATTGTGAGGTGCTCTAGAAGGATCTCTCCAAACTGGCAGAATGGGCAGCAAAATGGCAGATGCACTTCAATGTCAGTAAGTGTAAAGTCATGCACATTGGGGCAAAAAATCAAAACTTCACATATAGGCTGATGGGTTCTGAGCTGTCTGTGACAGATCAGGAGAGAGATCTTGGGGTGGTGGTGGACAGGACGATGAAAGTGTCGACCCAATGTGCGGCAGCAGTGAAGAAGACCAATTCTATGCTTGGGATCATTAGAAAAGGTATTGAGAACAAAACAGCTAATATTATAATGCTGTTGTACTAATCAATGGAAAGGCCACACCTGGAGTATTGTGTCCAGTTCTGGTCGCCACATCTCAAAAAGGACATAGTGGAAATAGAAAAGGTGCAAAAGAGAGCGACTAAAATGATTACTGGACTGGGGCACCTTCCTTATGAGGAAAGGCTACGGCGTTTGGGCCTCTTCAGCCTAGAAAAGAGATGCCTGAGGAGGAACGTGATTGAGACATACAAAATTATGCATGGGAAGGATAGAGTGGATAGAGAGATGGTCTTTACACTCTCACATAACACCAGAACCAGGGGACATCCACTAAAATTGAGTGTTTAGGACAGACAAAAAAAAAATATTTCTTTATTCGGTGTGTGGTTGGTCTGTGGAACTCCTTGCCACAAGATGTGGTGACGGTATCTGGCCTGGATGCCTTTAAAAGGGGATTGGACAAATTTCTGGAGGAAAAATCCATTACAGGTTACAAGCCATGATGTGCATGTGCAACCTGATTTTAGAAATGGGCTATGTCAGAATGCCAAATGCAAGGGAGGGCACCAGGATGCAGGTCTCTTGTTATCAGGTGTGCTCCCTGGGGTATTTGGTGGGCCGCTGTGAGATACAGGAAGCTAGACTAGATGGGCCTTTGGCCTGATCCAGCGGGGTTGTTCTTATGTTCTTATAACATTCGGCATGTCCAAGATGCAATCTGTTTGCACAGGGTGACAACAACAGTTCTCGATGATGATCTCTGTGAACTGAGAGTATACCCTGGAACAGAACCCAGAATTCTCTATAATGCACAGGGATTCCACAAGAAATAAAATTAAGGCAAAAGGTTGTCTTGATTTTTTAGAATTTGAAACCTCAGTGTAGACATGTTAAAAAAAACTACCACAATGAAATATACACAAATGATACTTAAAAAAAAAAAAAGAGCTTTAACAATATATGCAAACTCGGCATAACAGGAAAGTAACTTGATCAGAGTCACAAAAGGGCACAAAACAGGAGAACCAATTAAGAGAGAAATCAACAAAATTGAAAAATTTAGACCTCAGCTGATATTTAGGCTGACTTTACACTGCTGACAGGTTTCACTTCTTTTCTTTAGCAGAAAAAAGGCCGATGACTGTTCACTGTGCTGTACACAAACAGTGGAGTCATTCAGCAAGAGGCCTGTGGGCGTCCTCACAAATCAATTACATCACAAACTGCCAAATTACTCAAGCTCCCTGCCTGACAGCAATTTACACCTTTGCTGTCAAGGTGAGTTGGGTCATTCATTTATGCAGGGGAAAGAGAGCCAAATAATCCACTCTATGGTCTGCTCGGTTTTCTATTCATCTGTTTTTATGCAGCAATGAAAAAAAATGAAATGAAAAAATAAACGGAAAATATTCCAACCGATCTGAAAAGCATTTCAGGCACATTTACGTGCAACTCTACGAGGTTACTGCAATACAAAGACGCAAAAGGAAATGTGGAATCCAAGTCCTAGTTCATACAAACATCAAAGGCAACTTGTATCTGAGTCCCACTACTCTAGATGGTTGGCAACCTTCAGTCTTGAAAGACTATGGTATAAGCCTACAGCACCAAGTATTCCCAAGCGCTCTCCCATCCAAGTACTAACCAGGCCTGCCCCTGCTTAGCTTCCGCGATCAGACAAGATTGGGAGATAGTGTAGGTTGGGAATTAGATGGACAAACGTTTCTGCATGAAGAATGTCCTCCCCGTCTACCTTCTCATAAGCTCATCTTCTACGTGCAAGAATTCTTTTGGTATGCAATCAGTCTTGTGAACCCCTATCAGTCATCTGTAGTGGTATAGTCCAGACACCAGTTTACAGTTTCATTTAATGTTTATGTGCGAACCTGAATCTTGGAAAACGAGGCATTAAAGCTTTTCTGGGTGAAAAGACATTTCTGTCCTCTTCAAGAAAGAAGCAAGACCCCCAACCTTTTAATTTAGAATTAAATTGCTGAAGAGACACTGTTTTTGTTTTTGTTTTGGAACAATCCTATCCCCCTTCTGTGCTGGCGGAGAGTGTACTTTGCTGGTGCAGACTGTCACAAATGTACCATAAAGCATGTTGCAACACAGGTTCCAGGCCCACCAGCAGGAAGGCCTGAGCCATCCACCAGTGCCAGCTCAGGGAGTTAATTACTGGAGTAATTAAGTTCCCTTCAGGCAGTGCAGTGGTGAGGGAAGGTCAAGAGGGCTGGGAGGGGTAGAAGAGGCTGCAGGGAGGGTGGCAACGCGGACAGGGGACGGGTTGGGTCCAGGAAGGGGGCAGGATTAGTGGTGATGGTTTGTGCAGTATCCTATCCTCCTTCCCAGGTCTAATCTGCTAACACAGGTCAATGCAGACTTGTGCCAGCAATTTTGTTGGTGCAAGTCCAAGTAGAACTGCCGGCTTGGGCTTTCCCATGGCCAGGGGGATGAATATTCCCTTTCCTTTAGGAGACCTCCAGCATGCAAAATTCCCCCATGGGATGTATCACAAGCCACTGAATCAGCACAGGGGAATTTAGTTAGGATCAGACTTCTTAGATACAGAAGAGAATGGCACCATCATGGCAGGAAAAGACACACTGTATCCTCATCACACTGGGGGAGCAAAAGACTGAGTAGATTCTAGAGTTATTTGTGGCTGGCTGGGAAGACTACAACTGGCTGCACTGCCTATGAAACATTGGTGCCAACAAATTTTAAAACCCCTGTGAGTACTTGCTTCTCCTATAAAACCTCTTCCAATTAACCCTTAAACATTTTTGTGCATGAATCTATTTTTCATTCCTTATACTCCAGCTTTACAGTTTTATTCAGGGCTAGAGAAGAATATTTTTAAGAAGCAAAGTTGTGCCTTCAGTCATCTAAGTAGAAATGCAGGTAAAAGAACATTTGCTGGATAATTGGCTGGTAGTTCCCATAAAAAGGAAAAGGTTTTCTTACTGGGTATTTATATACCACCTTTCTGGTCATCAGATTACTCCTCTGACTTTATTTTCCTCCCTACCAAGTGCCTTAATATTGGACTAAAAATGAACTAAACAATTCTTTTTAAAGAACTCATAATCTCACATGCAGATATACTCTTGTGCTCTCAGAACAAATCCTGCCTGAACAGCAAAAATTGGCAAGTTGTACAATAACTCTTTGGTGCCAAAGTTTGTCTTTCAAAGTAAAATGTTGCAATGCACAGTAGGTCAGTGTCATCTGCTCGTTGACAAGAGGTAAACCAAGTGCTGATTATTCTTACCCCTCTGTGCTTCTCACACACAGAGCAAACAGAGGATCTGTACTTGAGATCCACGATTCTCTTTTAAAAATGCAAACGATATCTATTTAGGATTAAAAGGAATGTATCATTTTTTAAAAAAGGAGCAAGGGAATAGAAAACAAATCCTCCTCTACATTAAAAATGAAGGATATGTCTCAGCTAGGAAGAAAGAACAACGTTCAAGACATTGAATGATTAGAGGAAGGAGGTACTGAGTGACAACGGCCAGAGTAATAAAGCTGTGACCATTTTTAAAAGAATGAGACTGTCGCATTATCCTATTTTTGCCATGGGTTTTGACAGTTGCGAGGAAAGCAGGCCAACTATACTGCCACCCCCAGGACTGCCACTGTGGATGGAAGCCTTTGGGAGATTAGGAATCTTGATTGCATTTTCCAGCAGTGGCAGAAGTAAAACAACTGCTGCAAATCTCCTTTCAATCAAAGCTGTTGAGCCCAAACACATTTGACTGCTGTCATGCGCAGGGGTTTCTACTCTTCAGCCCATGTTTTAAGTGAGTAACTGACTAGTGCTTTCGCTTCAAGGGTACCACACACAATTGCGATCCTAGTCCCTGTGCCACCTGAGACCAGGACCACAAAGCGCTGCCCCCCATTCCGCCTCCCCCCTCCCCCACTGGGCATGCCTGGAGACTTTCTGTGGGCCAGAGAGGACACACACAGCCTCCCTGACCCCCAGAAGGCCTTCTGAAGCAGGAGAGCCTAAAAAGTCACTTCTGTTTTTGGCTGAAATCAGAAGTTACTTTTTAGACCTTCCGGAAGCCTCAGAAGGTCTTCTGGGGGCCAGGGACACCAAAGGCAGCACCTCTATCTCCAGGGAGAACCTGCAAGTTCCTGCCTTACACCAATTACGGTTTTCCTGGAGGAGTGGGTGCTTGCTGTAGCAGCTTTATGCACCATGTTCCTTCACCTGTGTAGGCTCCCCCTGTGAAGGTAGTGCCCATTCAAAGGGGAGAAGGAACAGGCAGTGCAAAGCCCCCAGTGCATCCTCCTCTGAGAAGAACCCAGTAGTTACATCACAATGTCATGTGACATCATGACATCACTGCCCTGGGTGTTGGGGTTTCTAGTTATGCCTGTTCTTGTGAACCACTTTTCCCACTAATGGACCTTCTTGAGAAATATGTACACTCATTCATGGGAGCTTCTACAGACTCCTGCAGCTACAAGCATAAAGACCACATTCCCTTACGGATGCATTAATGATTGATAGAGTAAGGTGCTAAGCCTAGAAGGCAGCCAGCTATTAGCAAGATGGGCCAGGTCTGCCTGGCACACGCAGATGGAAAGGACGGGGCTCAGAGCAGCCACCAAAGACAAATTGCAAAGTCTGGATATGCTTCAGCTCTTGTTTGCAGAACAAAAGCCACTTCAATTGCACTCTGAAACCAGCGCCAAATGAATTTCTCCAACTACACAAAGCACCAGGGCAGAATAACTGGCAAGGGGGGGATATTTCAATTACAGCAAGTCAAGAGGCAGCCATTCTTATGATTTTCTTTAGTTTGTTAATACATATTTTTTCCACCATAGGTAGTACCATATGAATTTTCTGCCTCAGGCACTGAAGTGTCTTGTATGTGATAACAGCACACCAGGTAGGAAATGTTAAGGCTGGGACATCCATGATGGAGACTTGCTCACCTAGATCAAAAAGCTCAACACAGATAGAGGGGATACAAAACCTGCCACCAACTGAAATAATGACCTGTTTTCCTAAACAAAAACCATTCAATGGCACTCATGAACTGAACAGGTCATCTGAGTCATTCCAGGAAACAAGGATTTTCCCTCCAGCCCACAAAGCATGAGTGCAGCAGGTAAAGGAAGGCAGCAACTCCAGCTCCATAAACATCAGGGAGGAAAAGTTGCTTAAATCTCTTTGCTTATCCTTCTTCAGTGGCATAGCTATGGGGGGTGAAGTTAGTGCTGCAGGTGGCGCAACATGCCTTGTAAGTGCCACCCCCCCCCTCACTGTCAAAGTGCAGGAGTGCAAGAGTATTCCTGCACGTTGCTTTTGCTGCCCAGAACGACTCCAACAGCAAATGGGAGGGGCTGCTTACATGGCGCATTGAGCCACCTGCAGTATTTAGCGTGCCACCCCCCTGTAGCAACGCCACTCACCTCTCTTATACAAGAACACCTGCACTTCTCATGGCAGACCATCCAGAGCTGGAGAGCAATCCTTGAAAGATTTCATTTTTAAAAAGAGATCAAGAGGGGACGCAACAAAAACCAACACATCTCTCTTGGGTGTTCCCAACAGCAGCTTTTAATAGAATGCTTTGTCATGAATTCTTCTACAAAAAGCACAAGAAAAGAAAAGTTGTTTCAATAAAAGCATGAAGGACATGCAGTTTTGCCTCTTGATTTCACCTCTCTATTCTGGAAAACTTGTTCAAGACTCTCTCTATTACCTTGTGTGTTTCACCCAGGCTAGCTGTTTGTTAGAACCGCAGCAAGATACACACCAAATCCACATGGGAACCCCAACAATTTTGCAGCACCCAAAATTCCTAAGGCAGAATCAGCAGGAGCACAACCTGGAATGCCAGCCAAGTCTGCCACTCAGTAAGGAAGGGACTCACCAGAAGGAACAAACAAACACAAGTTGTTCGATACATGCATAAAGCATGCTTGTCTACACTTATGAGAGTGACCCACACTCAAGCGCTCTCTCTGCATGTGGATGCCAATTAACTACATCAGGTTCCTTATGGGTACTAGGGTATTTGCATCCTGGATGATTTTGTCCTGGTCATTGGCGTCCCAGGATACTTGCAACTGGATTTTTTGAGTACCTGTTATTTGCACCCCACTATAACAGGATAGCAAATCCCATGTTATATGTCCTAAGTCCTCTTATCCCAGTCCTAACCCTAACTTTGTGTTTTAAAAATAAAAAAGCATATATAAATGCAGGTGTCCTCCGTATCCACAGGGGATATGACCCCTGTGGATATGGGGGAATCCTATATAAAGGTTCAAAACCCTCATCACACAAATCTGCTGGCATTTGAAGCTTTCCTGGGTCTCACTGGCTCTTTTCTGACTACAAAACGGGAGCAGGAAACACAGGCACCCACAGGAAGCAAGGCAGAGTCGCAAATGAAAGCAACTCACTTTGAGCTCTATGATAAGCATGGTGTTATTTTCAGTCCTCTGCCTTACTTCCTAAGAGCGCCTGTGTTTCTTGCTTCCATTTCATACTCAGCAAAGGGCCAGCAAGAGCTAGGAAGGCTGCAAATGCCAGGAGATAAGTAATTTATGCAATGGGGGGCATTTTTGAACCGCAGATAATTGAATCCTGGATCTGCTGATATGGAGGGACATATATACATATACTGGGACACTAATGTCCAGAATGCAAAAAGAAGAGATGCCAATGTACAGTACTGGGATTCATGTGACCAGGACATAGTAGTCCAAGATGCAATGGTCTTATCACTTTCCATATGTTTTTCTAGTATGAAATACCCTTTGTAAACACAAACAACATTTAGTAGCCATTTGCTCAGCTTAATTTCAGCAAGGGCTCTATCCTGAAACCTAGTTTCAATCCTGTGGCCTGGAAGCATATGAAGAGTGCATTTCTCTCTCCACCTGAGTACACACAGGTTGCCCACCCACATCTGGGATCTGGAAATAGAGGCTCCCAGCTCAGGGTATTCTTTCCAGGGTCCAGCACCTCTTATGTTCCAAATTAACCATCACTTTGTAGAGAGACTACACTACCTGTAGTGGTGGACGAAGCTGATCCTATTAGTTTTATTCCAACCTCAGTGGCAATCCATGGGGTTCCAATAAAGCGTCCTGACATTTCGTTCTAACTTTTGTGACACCTTGCTCCTTTGCCCACCTTGCTTTTTCACCCCCCTTCCCCATGTGCCTTAACAGCAGCTGTGGGGATTGCAGTTATGACTTTGTGTCTGGAGTCATTTGTTTTCTTTTTTCGGAGGTAGAGGAGAGACTGAATACTTCGTGAATGATTTATCACATGGCAGCAGGAGTGAACCTCATTTATTTGTCTAGCTGCATATGGTTTTAGCACCTATGATTGCACGCTGATTATTATACTGTGTTATTTTTCCCAGTTGTATACTTTGCACCTTTTCATAAGGTTAGATTAACTGGTCCCCAGTGGCGTGTTATTCATTACTCTGTTTGCTGGCTGTCTGGAAGGGCTTAGCCTCTTCCATCACTCCCTCCCTCTCTTCAGCCATACCTGTCTCTAGACAGAGTCAACGGAAAGGTTATTTTCATCAGTGATACACCACAGCTAAATTTGTCATTTAAACTTAAAATAAAAAGGATTACACTATCTATTGTTATTCCATCAATGACAACTCTGGCACCCATTCCAAAATCTGCCATATTTCTTGCAGTGATTATGCTTATGAGTCATACTTACATAAACGGGCATTATGTGCTGTAAGGATATCTGCATTCTCTGACAATTAGAATCTTTTAATTTGAGTGAGCACAAAGCTCTATCTTTCAACCTCTTTAGTCATCTGTATTCTTGAGATACAATGCTCTTTTGCAGGAAATCAAATTAATTCTTGCAAACCAAATACACAAATGAAAAACAAAATTACAGGGGGCCCCCAACATCTGCCTATCCCACATCTGCAGTTTCAGTTAACCGCGGATCAGATCTGCGGATCAAATCTGCTCCACTCCCCTTGTCTCCAGAAGGTCTTCTGAGGCCAGCAGAGGCTGCTCACAGCCTCTGTCAGATTCAGAATGCCTCCTAGAGGCCAAAAAATGCTACTTCTGGTTTTCAGCCAAAAACCAGAAGTGACGTTTTTGTGCCTTTAAAAGGTATTCAGAAGGCTGGGAAAGCATTGCCTAATATCCACCATTCCACTTAACCATGGGGGTTCCAGAACAGGACCCCTGTAGATACCAGGGCACTCCTGTACTTTTTTTTTTTTTTTTTGCAGATGTACTGGCTTAGCCACAGCCATGATTAAAGTTGTTGTGCTACTGGAAATCATACTGACTTCCATGACATTGCTCCAGTTTAACCCTTTAAGGATTTCAGCACAAGAAGGAAGTAATGAAGAAATTGAAGTAATGTTTTATCGTCTCTCATTAATCATTTAACTACATGCAAAGAAATTGCTTACCAAGAACCAACAAATATTCAAAATGTGCTTATGTTAGGGGATTTTCTTTTAGAATCAGCCACCTAATCTCAACTAGCTCACAGGCTGTAGCATATGTGTCGTAAAGCACAATGTGATAGCACAGGTGATTGTGACACTAGTGGGAAGGCCTGGCACATGCCGGAGCAGGTACATCCAGTACCAAGTGGTGGAAGGGTGGGGGAGGGGTTAATGGGGCGGGGGCAGGGGAGGGGCTGATTGGGCCTGGGTAGGAGACGGAATTGGCAAGGCCAGCTCCTGTCATATCATACCCCCCTTCTCTTGTCTGCTTCCTCGACATGAGGCTGCTCAGACTTGTGCCAGCAATTTTGCCAGCCCTTGCGAGTCCTCCAGCAGCCTCTCTTCCTGCACCGGATACAGGCACCACGGAACCACAGTGTCGAAAGTGAGAGCCCAATCCTGAGCTCATAGTGCCAGTCCACTGCCAGCGCTGAGTGTTGCAAATGTACCGTAAGCATGCCTGCAGCTCTCAGTTTCAGCATGACAGCAGTCCCTGTGCAACAAGCAGCTCAGGTTTGGGCTGCAAGTTCAGACTGGGCTGTAGGGTAATTAACATACAATTCAGAAAATGCAACTATCTTTTGACTTGTACATTCCCTCTCCTTGGTCCTTTTTGTGTTATAGTGCAAATTTCATTTTCTCCCTCCCCTGATTATATTTAGGACTTAACTCTGCGGAAATGTTTAAGTACTGGAAATGACACAGCGCTGAGCGGAAATTTATTTGAGAATGGAGAAGCTCTGGCTACCCTTCTTGATGAGACAGTCACCCTACTCCAGCAATTTGGGACTATGCATACATGAGTCCTCAATCTGCTCCAAAGCTGTAGAAATAAAATACTACAAATTTGCAAGACACTAGACAAATGCATTCATGTTCAAAAGGTCTGGATTTGAAGCAAGCATGCCCGATTCCTTTTGGTTTGAAAATGAAAGTGAAATTGACAACAAATGGAACAGGGACAGTGAATCTTTTACAGGCAAACTGTTCTTATAATCTTGCAGAATATTATTCAACTATTGAGTCTTGTAACTAGACTGTAGGAATAATTAACACCCAGTTGAAGCTCCATCTGGGCATATCCTAATTCTGCATAAAATGATAAAAGATTTTTTGTTTTGTTTCACTTTAGGAAGGTATAAATTATTTGTGTTCTGTCAGCAATGAGCAAGATACGATAACCACCAACTCTTGTTAATTTCCTCCAAGGTGGTATAAAGAAATCCTTTCTTGTTTTTCACAGCAATCAACCAAAGGCCACAATGTGACGCCCACAAGAAGAGCAGCCACCCATCCTAATGTTCCCGAAATCTATTTCTGGTGGTGGAGGTTCTGTATAACTATCATGGCTAAATTCCCAGATCTCCTTCTGCCTCCCACTGCATAGAGAGCTGTCGAATTCTCTTGCAATGACCTGCAGCAGGGATAGCAATGAGGGTCCTGCCCCATTACTGGGAATGTGGCAGGGGGTGGCAAATAACAGGCATTTCAAACTATTGAAAGATTTAGAGGCAGGCAAACTACCTAAAAGTTAAGGAAAGGAATTACTGGGCTGCAGCAGCATTGCACTAAGAACAGTAATTTCATAGAGATTAGGGGAGTTTCAGTCCATGTGAATGGTAGGGAGTAGACAATGGGAGCACATTAATGGAAGGGAGTATGGCTTACATTAGCTTACCTGAAATAAATCTGTCTAAACTTACAGTTTGGGCCCAATTCTATCCTCCACTTGCTCAGGCTATTGCAAATGTGCCATCAAGCACACTGCAACAGTACAGAAGTTAAAGGCACCGGTGGGAAGGCCTGCATCGTCTCACTGGCACCAGAGCAGGCCACAACACACACTGAGCAGGTAAGCTCTGCTCTGAGCACTGATGGGGCAGGGGGATGATGTGGAACAGGGCAAGGGGAGGACAGGGGCAGGGGTAAGCAGATCATCCTGGGGAAGGGATGGAATCAGCAGCACACAGCCTATCCTATCCCCCAACATGGAGCAATGTGGACTTGCACCACTGATTTAGCAGGTACAGACCCAAGATGCCGCATTGCAGCAGCTGGGGGCTTACCCCAGGGCAAGGGAACAAATGGTCCCTTACCTCAAGCAGCCTGCCAGCATTCCAACTGTTCCCATAGGACGTGGCGGGGACCCACTCTGGCACCATTGCAGTGGCATAGGGACAGTTGGATAGGATTGTGCTATGTGATTTTTAAGCTAAATTGTTGAACTGAATTAATCCAAACCTACAATTTTATGGGGCAGAAGGTCTGGTCTAGAGGGTAGAGCCTCCATTTGCCTGAAGATAACACCCGCAGGTCGCCAGTTCGAGGCCACCAGCACCATGAATGGCGAGACC
The DNA here is from genome assembly GCF_035046505.1 of Tiliqua scincoides. Classification (NCBI taxonomy): domain Eukaryota; kingdom Metazoa; phylum Chordata; class Lepidosauria; order Squamata; family Scincidae; genus Tiliqua; species Tiliqua scincoides. Next base: position 19,733,588 of record NC_089821.1, read on the forward strand.
TTGAAGCAGCTGACGAGCCAAGTTATTCCACCTGCTCTTTGGTGTGAGCGAAGAAGCGTCTTGGCTGCCCTCCATGTGAGAGATGAAGGAGCTGCTTGTCAGCTTGCGTGGGAGGAAACTGGAGACCACAATGTGATACCAGATCAGAAAGATCCAGCTGAAATGTTGCGGTTCTTGAAAGATAGAACCTTTCTTCAATTGTAAAAATCCCTACGGGGATTTAGAACAGCCTGCCTTTGTGAACCGCCTTGAATTAAAGTCTGAGGAGAAATCTGACGTCCAAGAAAGGCGGTATATAAATACCTGTATTATTATTATTATTATTATTATCATTATTATTATTATTTTCTTTAACAGCATGCGCTTTATGCCTAACCAGAGTCTGAATTCAAGGCTATGCTTATTTGCTATAGACTTTTGCTATAGTCTAACTACACTTGTTCTATGTCTCTTCTCAGTTTGAAACTGTATAATAATGTTATCCCCCCTTTAACACTGGATTTAATGAAAAATCAAGTCTTTTCCATAAAAGCAATGTAAACCTGCAATGCATGTGCTTTTTGATTACCTATAAACATGAAAAATGCTTCTGATTTTCCCTAGATACAATGCCTTAAGGGAGTAGTAGAACGAATGAAAATTTCATACCAACTGGATGAGAAATACAGAAGTTGAAACTAGAGCAACTGCTAGATTTCTGTCACTGAAATCAATGCTTGTGTACTAATTGTATACTTTTCTAAATTGCTATAATACTGCAACTTGGATCCAATCCCCATGAAATATTTCAGGTATCATGTCTTAATGGAGTAGTAAAATCCCTAGAAATGCCATACAATTTGAACAGAAAGCATTAAAGTTACAAGCATCAAGAAAGGATGGGACTTAATTACATTCGATGTAAAATGAAAATGACTGAAAAATGACTGAACAATGGCTGCATTTTTAAGTTGCTCATCAAATGGTTTTAAAATGAGAAATTGTCCAATTTCTCTAAACTTTTGCACAAATGGTGGCTTAGGAATCAGCACCAGTCCTGAAAATTCATGCAATTTGTTTGGGAAATGGAATCAACGTAACACAAAAATAAAGGAACAAAACAAAACATTGCAAGGTAAATAAAAAATGAATGAAATGATAACAGAATTGCTATCTTGCACATGTCTATAGGGCATGTCTTTTTGAAAGCAGTTTGGGAAGTTTTTTCCATACACTCTAGCATCCTTTTGGCATCTTCAGTCAAGGTAGATCAGGGACCAGCAATCTCCTTCAACAAAGGGGCCAGATATTAAGTCCACCAATAATAAGAACACGTTTGTGTCTGATACGCTTGCAAGAACCTCCCAATTAGGCCACAGAACTAAGAAAAAAAAGAAACAAATGCACAGGCAGAGAATGCTCAAAGGAAGCTTCTGCCCTAAGTCTGCGTATATTGTATGCTTTACAGAGATAGAATTGCAAACTTGAATTATTTTTTAGGACCACAGCAGGCGAAGTAGATATATCTTTTTGGAACTATGGGTCAGATGTTTTCAGGTGATGGGCTAAATCTAGTCCGTGGGCCGTATTGCTTACTCCTAAGATAGATGATACACTGTCCCCCATCTAGGATGATGAGGAAGCTTCCACTTGCCCTGCTCTAGGTGTCAGGGCCATGATCTCAGCCACCCCAGAGTTCCACTTAAACCTTTACAACCTGGGATATCACATGATATCATGCCTGCTCCAATCCCAGAGCTCTACATACTGGTTGAACATAGAGTAGGAATGCCAGGGTGGTCCACATATCCAGGGTGGTCCATCCATGAGGCGAAGTAATGCAGGGAGGCAAGAGGGCAGTGGATTCAGTGCTCTTCACCCCAATTCTGCTGCGGCGACTGCCTCTCTCCAGTCTATTTTGGGTCACAACCCCCACCCCCTGCTTACCTTGCTCCAGGCACAACTTCTTCAAACACAGAAGTTCAGGACTGCCCGTTACAAAGACCATGCAAATGAAGGTGTTCCTCCATACATTCGGTCTCTTTAAATCAAACCTGAAGTCCTACAATTATGTTACTGAAGAAACCACAGGAGGAGTACAGTAAGCAAACCCTTTTTTGTTTTTGCAACTGAGCAGAGGAGGCAGACCAGAGGCGACATTAGGCAGCATTCAGAGACAAGCTGCCTCTGCAATCATAGGAGGTGAGACCAGTTTATCTCAATTCCTTCAAACTCCACCACCAACTTCAAGGCCAATTACAGCAAATCAAAGAAGTTCATTTGCAAATAAAAGTTACAAAGTAGCATCAGCAAGTTGCAGAATACAACTTATCAGAACAAGGGCTTATAGAAGTACATCACAACTTCCATGCTTACAAAGCCATAGAAGGCTTAGTCTTTTCACTGCTCTCCAAAACTTCCCTAGTACTGGAAACTTCAGATGAAAGCCATCCGTTTCACCTAACCTTTGCTTTTCTTCTTGGATAACCTCAGTGACGTGCAACCTTGTGCATTGTCCTGTGAGGTCTTTTGTTCATCCTCCCAGTAGAGTTAGACGGTCAAGGTTGCAAAAGAAAAGGTGCAAAAGAGAGCGACTAAGATGATTACGGGGCTGGGGCACCTTCCTTATGAGGAAAGGCTACGGCGTTTGGGCCTCTTCAGCCTAGAAAAGAGACGCCTGAGGGGGGACATGATTGAGACATACAAAATTATGCAGGGGATGGACAGAGTGGATAGGGAGATGCTCTTTACACTCTCACATAATACCAGAACCAGGGGTCATCCACTAAAATTGAGTGTTGGATGGGTTAGGACAGACAAAAGAAAATATTTCTTTACTCAGCATGTGGTCGGTCTGTGGAACTCCTTGCCACAGGATGTGGTGACATCATCTGGCCTGGATGCCTTTAAAAGGGGATTGGACAAGTTTCTGGAGGAAAAATCCATTATGGGTTACAAGCCATGATGTGTATGTGCAACCTCCTGATTTTAGAAATGGGTTATGTCAGAATGCCAGATGCAAGAGAGGGCACCAGGATGAGGTCTCTTGTTATCTGGTGTGCTCTCTGGGGCATTTGGTGGGCCGCTGTGAGATACAGGAAGCTGGACTAGATGGGCCTATGGCCTGATCCAGTGGGGCTGTTCTTATGTTCTTATGTTCTTAAGGTTGTTTGTGTTATTGCAGCTTAGTCATTACCACATCTCCCAGTGTGCCTGAGTAATCACCATCCGAATCCAGGTATGGGAAGAAAATGGTGAAAGGTAGCATTCTCTTTTTTGTGTGCAAGTGTGGGAGAGGGGTTGTGCAACTTGACTCTTTAGGTCTGCGGCAGAATTCCTGTTCTGTAAATGTTTCTGGGTTACCAGGGACATGGCAAGTCCTAGAAACATCTCCCTCTGGAGGTGTCATATATGCAGTAGCATAGCTAGAGGGGGTGCAAAGCACTAAGTTTTGCAGGGAGCCTCACCATGTTGTGCAAGCAGCCTCTTGAACCATTCCAGGCCACTAGAGCAGAACAGAGGCTAACACCTCTGTTTTGCTCTTGTGGCCCAAAATGGCTCCAAAGAGGAGGGGGAGAGTTGCTTGCATGTAGGGTGAGGGTCCCTGCAAAACTTAGTGCTTTGCACCCCCTCTAACTACTCTACTGCATATATGCCAGGAAGCCCAAACAGCAACCTGTGAACATTTCCTTAGGACTTAGGTCCATTTGTACAGCAAATGGACTTGGGTCCATTTGTACAACAGGAAAAAGGATCCAGGATGGCTAATGATTCAAGACATCTTGGATTTCATAATGGCATAAAATGCCATTAAAAACTATGAAAGCAATACTGAGTAAAAAGTAATTTTTGAAATTAAAACCAATATTTTTCTGGGCTTAGCTCACATGATGGTCAAAACTCTCTACCTGTTGAAGATTACAAAGCAGAAAGCTAAGGTATTCTCAGATGATTTCTGAATGCCATCGCAGTGCTATGTCAAGTGATGGAGCCCCAACACGCCCAGGGAACAACTTTTAGAAATAAACACCAAAGTTGGGGGTATGTGTATTTTTTTTGTTTTATTATTATTGTATGTGTTTTTTATATTAAAAAAACACATACAAACCTGACTTCAGCTTTTAACCTTAATAGATTACTCATTCTTCCTTTCAAATAACGTCATGTAAAAACCACTGGTCACTGCAAAGTATTGACTTCAGACTGCTACTGCTGGTTTCACCAGAACTGTTTACATTTCCATTTATCCATTCATTACATCACCCTGTGGTTTTCGTAAAGGTTGCCAGGGCAAGATGAATACATGGCTTAGAATCTCACTCTAGTCAAAACCTAATAACTACATACTACTAAGCAATCTGAGTAAAGTGAACCCTTGCAGTAAAGCACCTATGGTATGATATGATATGATGTTATAGTTTAGGGTTTTTTTACGCATCCAAAAAATGCAACTACCATGCTAACTAGGCAAAGAGGCGCATTTTCCAATGGTGCTTTTCTTATATTTAGCAAGAGATCAGGGGGAAAGAAGAACACCCCAGAACTGTGTGTTCTCTAGTGGCTGTTTGCTGGTAGTGTTCTGCATTTCTTAGATTGTGAGTTCTTCTGGGACAGGGAGCCATTTAGCTATTTGATTTTCTCTGAAAACCACTTTGTGAACTTTTTTTGGGGGGGGGGGGTGTTAAAAAGTGGTATATAATAAAAAAAATCAATTGTCATTATTAATTTAAGATAAATACCACAGCAGTGATATAGAATATAATTATAAAGTTTTATGAGAAAATTCTATACATGATCCTGTATCCATGGATTGGGTTCGGCCCTCCCCCCAGTCCCCCTGCACACCCCCTCCGGAGGCAAGGGGAGTTCTGCTCTCCTCGTCTCTAGAGGGGAGTCTGAGCTCAGCAGAGGCCCTCCAGGGCTTCCCCAGGCCTCCTAATGCCTTATAAGGCATTAAAAGTTTCTCCGTGAAACCAGAAGTCACATGTTTTGAGCTTTAAAGCTCTGTTTGAGCTTGGAAGAAGACGGAGACAGACATTCTTAGCCTCTTCAGAGCTCAGACTCTCCTCCAGAGGCAAGCGCACCCCCCCCCCCGGACTATGGGGATGGACATTCACCTGTATCCACAGTTTCAGCTCTCCACTGGGGGTGGATTCCCAGAACAGAACCTGCATGGATAAGGGGACACGCCTGCACTCTATTTTTTAATTGCCTAGGGCAGGGTTGTCCAAACTCTTTGGCAGGAGGGCCACATCATCTCTCTGACACTATGTCAGGGGCTAGGGAAAAAAGAATTAATTTAGTTTCAAATTTGAATAAATTTACATAAAGTAATATATTAGTGATGGAACTTATATGAACGAAAGTCTTGCAATAGCTCAAGGCCTGTCAAAGGCCTTGCACAAAGCAAGGCCAGCCTTTCCTTTGCTGCCACTGCTGCATCACAGATGTGAAACAGCAAGCAATGGAGGCAGCCCTCGTCCCACAGCTCATGCGAGAGGTTGAACAGTTGGCTGTCATGCTGAATGCAGTTGCATCAGACCAGCGCGGGCTCCAGTAAGTCTTTGGAGGGCCAGAGGCTCATTGGAGAGTGGGGGCTCCCTGAGGGCCAGACTGGAGTCCTCGAGGGCCGCAAGTGGCCCCAGGGCTGAGGTTTGGGCACCCCTGGCTAGGGCACAAAAGAGCCTGGCATTGACCCTGCTCATGAAGAATATAGTCCTCTGTGGGGACACCTAAAATGTCTACCTTCGTATTAAAGTGCACCAAAAGGATAGTAAATAAAGTTAAATCCACAACTGCTTAAATATAGGAACTGTCAACTCAAAAAGTAACAGAAACAAGCAAGTTCAAAAAGCAAAAGTTGCCTTGCCACTACAAAACCAAATTACAGTCTTTAAAATTAAAACACAGCAGATGACAAAAATTCAGAGATAACCCAAAGTTGCCTTCAGAAAGGCATTTATCGTTTCATCCAAACACAGATTGATCAAAATGAACCAAGTCAATGCCAGGACAAATGAAGTCACGTACACAGGATTTTACATCTGAATATAACACACCATTTTAGGGTGCAATCCTAACCCCTTATGTCAGTGCTTTCCAGCACTGGCATAGCGGTGCCAATGGGACATGTGCTGCATCCTGCAGTTGGGTGTCACTCACAGAGGCCTCCTGAAAGTCAGGAAATGTTTCCTTGTCCTTAAATCAGTGCTGGAAAGTACTAACATAAGGGATTAGGATTGCACCCTTATTCTCTTTTAAGTGGAAAGAAATGAATCCAGTTTTGTTTGAGGGTTCTACTCCAAGCATTGGTTACAGTCCTGTGCATGCTAGACTGCTTTACTCCAAATGGAGTCAGTAGGAATTAAGTAGCCTCTCCAAAAGCAGGACTGCAGCTGCTCACATAAGAGTGCATCTCTGTGTACAAGATCACACAGAGATATTAAATAGCATGGAATCGCCCCAATTTAGAACTAATAATGGTTGCCCAATAGATACATATTATTAGCATTGAATGAATGCTCACTGCAACTTATAACTAATTAATTAAATACAGTGTGCCAGCTGCATCTGCCGGGGTTAGGCTCCTGAGCCCCATGCAATACCAAAATCCACAGATGCTCAAGTCCGCAGGCGTCACACTGTCAAAATGGTATACATTTGTGAAAATTGTGTAAATTTACATAAATTGCATAAATGTGCACAAATTGTTTACACTGCTTGAACTTGCATAAATTGCATACACTTGCATTAATTGGTGGGGGGCAAGGCGAACACTGTGTAATGAAGCTCTGGATAGTATGCAATGATTTATAACTAGAATAATAACTGCAATATCATCATTTTTAAATAGATAGTGAGGGGGGATTAATATCACCCTGCCTAAACCTCAATCTTTGCCTGAAAACTTATGAAAGAACAAGCAGTACCTGAATTTTTCATACTGGAGCTGTTCAGTTTGGAATCTTTGATGACCAAGTGTTTAATCCAAAGAGTAGGAGCTGTGATTTCTGAAAGACAAGGACAGGTATGTTCAAAAGGAAACATGCAATGAGTTTATTTTATGAAAGAGTAACCTTTTTCTAATTAAAGTTGAATTTTTTCCTACAGTTCCATCCTTAGAATTCTAATATTTTCTTGAGAAAATATTTTTTCCTCTTAGGTGTTTATGTTTGCTACTTTGATCTCGTCATTATAGTCTCCACTGCCACCGCCCCTCTCCCCGGCACCTTGCTTTCTCCTTCCCCTATGCCGCCCATAAATTCAGTCTTTCATGGGATGTAAAACCCACTAATCTCTTGCTGTAGTTGATCACAGGTATTTCACTTGGCCTTATTAACAACATAAGGCTTGCATATTCTCAAACCCATATGAGACAAATGGTAAGTTATGGAAAACTACTATTCACTGTCTGGCATCCTAACACTCCAAACGGCAGCTCTTTACACCTAACGGCAATGGTTCCCAAACTATGTGTTGCAATGCCTGAGGCATTACAAGGCACTTGCTGGGTCGCCACAGACTGCACGCTGCCCCGGCAAGGAGACCGCACCACACCCCAATGAGTTGCAGGCACTGTGGGTCCCAAATGTTAAGGAATTGATGCCTTATGGGGTACAAAACGTTGTACCCCTGTCACCCGGGGACTTACCCTGTGGTGGGCAGGATCCCGGAAGGAGCAGCAGGCAGCGGGACAGACGCTGAGCCCCCACGGGCAGGCGGAGGCATGGAACGAACAGCCGGGCAGGGAGGCAAGAGCCTGCAGCCGCCGGGAACCCTGGAGCGGTTGGCACCAGCGGCTCAGACGCCCACGGGGTGGGGAGCCGGCTAGGGAAGCAGTTGCCCGGCCGCGTCGCACCTGAGCAATGTGGCTGGGGCAGGCAGCCGGATCTCGGGCCCAGGGAACGCCCAGAAGGGGCAGGGCCATGGCAGAGTGGTGCGGAGCTCATAAGGAGCCCAGCCACTCAAGAGGGAGGTGGCGCCTCCCTAAGCTCTGGCCAGAGGGAGGGGAGAGAGAGGGGGACACGGGCAACGCTGCCCGAACCCCAATGCTACAAGGGGAAGACAGCCCTGCAGGGACCACCCCTAGGCAACAACCCCGCATCAAAGGGGAAGAAGGGGCAGGTCCCTAACCTTTCTGGGCAGGGAAAAGGTTAGGCAGGGAAAAGGTCTGGGCAGGGGACCTGAGAATCAACCACTCCACCCCTTCTTAATTGGGACACCGGGAGGACATCCCAACTGAACCCCAGCAGCAGAGCAGCACTTGGACTTTGTGCACCTACACTACAGTGGGAGAATGACTCGGGCACAGCACTCAAGGGCTTCAGGGCCAACACCAGAGCTGCATCTCCACCACCCTAGGAGGGGCCCAACCAAACTGACTTCGGCATAGCTCGTGCTAGCTTTGTGAGGTAACAAAGATGCCAGGCACGACTTCATCTTTGATGCTGAACGTTATTGACATAATTACAGGGAAGGTGACTGTGATGCAACAACCCTTCCAATAAATGTAAAAGTATTAACTTAACTAAACAGAGCTTACAGACCACTCTTTACGTCGTCTCGTGTCTCTCACCGCTCCATCCGGGCTTTCTCTTCCAACAAAGTTCCAGCTGAGGCTCCGCCCCCTGGCTCCACCCAGGAGATGAACATCACAACCCCCCAAAAATATGTCATAGCCCCTGATAAATTCCTCTCAGAGGCCCTGCCTGAATTGACCCTAAATGAAGATTTTGCATAGTGCTGAAGGAGTTTGCTTTGGGGAATAAGAAAATACTTTATTTTCATACACGCTAAACAAGAAACATCTTTGGACATTCTTACCTTCTCCATCAAAAACAGGTTGGGTCTCCATGGTGGGCGTTGGTTTTGAGCCATCATCTGAATTGAGAGTTAGAAAGAATCGAAAAGAAACTACCATTATTGAGGTAAATACTATCTACTCTCCAGTATAGTTGAATGATTGGGATTTTTACATGGCCCGGCCAAGTCCATAAAAGAGAAAACAAACAGACATACAGACAGGTACACAATCAGAACATAAAGACAAAGTACTTACCAAGTTTGCTTTTAACATTTTAACAGTACCACCAGGGTATTTGAGAAAATTAACATTAGCAACTATTTTTAAAATTAGGAAGTGAATTAGTAATCCTTTGCCAATTCGTCACACAGTGAATGTGTGCAACCTACAAGATCAATCAGATGTATCTCACCTATTATGGCTGTACTCACAGAACTGCTCCTAATATGGTGATTTTTATGCTCTCTGGGCAATGGCATCACTAGGGAGGTGCAGAGGGTACAGACTACATCAGGTGGCATCATCAGGGGTGACAGCAAAACCATTGTCTGCAAAATTTTTGTGCAGTACTTCAGGGTTCAACCAAGTCACTGCTTCTCACCCTCCTGAGAACATGAAAGAAGAGCCATGAAGGCCAATGGGCAGCAGAGGGCTAATTGCACCACAAGTCCTACAGGGTTTGCTGAGGAGGAATGACCCCCCCTGCACACAACGGGGCTGGACCCAGGGCCAAAACAGACTGCGTGAAGGAGATCCATGGGGGTGACATCACACTGGTGACACCAATCCTAGTGATGCCACTGTCTCTGAAACTAATGACCATTCTTGTGAACATGCAACACAATCACATTTTGAGGGGATGCATTGCATCAGAATCTCAGCATGAGTTGGTACATCCACAAGACCAATCTCACTATGTCAAAAAATGAATTCATGGCAGTTTCAGCACAAGGCCACTATGTAAACAATAGCCATGAGACTGGGACCTGATGATTTTGTTGCAAATTGGTAGCCTTTCTAAGTATTTCCTTTTATTTTTGACTGAGATTCTGCAACTTCTGGATCTTTATCAGCAAGGAATCTGACATGACAATTTGTTGCAAAGAAATAAGCCCATAACCAACCCTATGGTATATTATTTCTATGGATACCCTATGGATATTTACCCTATGGATATTTACATTGGCAAGTCACCAACACATCACTGCAACAGAAAATGTGTCCTTGCATTGCCTCCCCCTTGTTTAGAAATTATCTGTGCCTATAACAGCAATGGAACAGTTCTCATAAAAGCTGGAACCAAGTAAAATTTAAAGCAGATTAAAACTTCCATGAAGAAAAATAATCAGTGTCAAAATCTGGCCACAGAATAAAGCAATTAACAGATTGTGAATGTGAGAGTTGCTGTTACACATGTAGGAACTCCAGCTGTTTGTACCAGTCGTCCCCAAAGTGCACGGCTTTCAAGCTGCCCATCTAGGCCTTATGGCGGATTACAAGATCCACCACTTTAAGCCCTGGATAGGATTGGGCTGCAGTCTCTTTCAGAATTCATCAGCACATGCAGGCTTTATCTCTCTCACTCAGAAAAGGAATCACCTTACACCTTAGCCTTTCCTCTCCGATAGATGTCTTCAGTTATCCTGAAGGCCCCCAATGGAGGCTCCCATTCAAATAATTACTTGGTTCATAAAATTTGTTAACCTCTTTCATCCATTCCAGGCAACCTGGGTAACATTGTTTTAGGGCCTCTCTAGAGCACCAAGCTCATTCACAGCATCAAACCCTAATCTCACAACACCTTCTTCATGTCCTTACAGAAATACAGAGAGAGAGAGAGAGAGAGAGAGCGACACTGACCAGTGAGCCTAGGGGAAAAAGAAACCCTTCCATTGAAAGCCAAAAGAAGGCTTGCTCTCTTTCCGCCCCATGAGGAGTAGCACCACAGGGGTCAGTTCAGGATCATAACTGCAACAGGGCAAAGTGCTAAAGCCCCCCCCCCCTTATCCATTATCATAGGTTTGCCCTGTTTTGTGGCCCATCAGTACTCTATGGCTTAAAAAAAAAAAAGCAACACATAAAGCCGCCTTATGCATTCCATTAAGGTGAATGGAGAGAGCCATTTCACTAGGGAGAGAGTCATCAGAGTGACAGCACCTTGCTTATAGAATTCTCCTCCAGGGGTGCTTTCCTGGCACCCAGTTGAACCTCTTCCCAGTGCCATGCAACATCCTTTTCATTTTCCCCATACTTACCAGACTGCTTTAATGCTGCACTTTGACTACCTTATTTTGTGTTTTTAAGTGGGTTTTAAAAAATTATATTGTAGTCCCTTGTTTGTATTGTTTGATGCAGTAAGTCAACCTGGTAATATTCGGATGGAAGGACAGCATATGAATTTAAAAAACTACAGAATGCATCCAGTGCGCTGCCTCCGATGCATCTTCAGCATCACCTGGCAGGACAAAGTTCCAAACAACACAATCCTGGAACGAGCTGGAATCCCTAGCATGTTTGCACTGCTGAAACAGAGACGCCTGCGTTGGCTCGGTCATGTCGTGAGAATGGATAATGGCCGGATCCCAAAGGATCTCCTCTATGGAGAACTCGTGCAAGGAAAGCGCCCTACAGGTAGACCACAGCTGCGATACAAGGACATCTGCAAGAGGGATCTGAAGGCCTTAGGAGTGGACCTCAACAAGTGGGAAACTCTGGCCTCTGAGCGGCCCGCTTGGAGGCAGGCTGTGCAGCATGGCCTTTCCCAGTTTGAAGAGACACTTGGCCAACAGTCTGAGGCTAAGAGGCAAAGAAGGAAGGCCCATAGCCAGGGAGACAGACCAGGGACAGATTGCACTTGCTCCCGGTGTGGAAGGGACTGTCACTCCCGAATTGGCCTTTTCAGCCACACTAGACGCTGTTCCAGAACCACCATTCAGAGTGGTTCCATAGCGATACCATAGTCTTTCGAGACTGAAGGTTGCCAACAATGTACAGAAAGCAACAGGACAAATTTGAGTTTTAAAGCGGTTTATGTCCATTTGACAATTTGAAAGAATTTGTTCTTTATATTGTAAATAAAGCCCAGAAAAGAGGGAAATGGAAGCAGGGGAGACATGTGATACCTGAGTTTTAGTTATAGCAGGGAATGGGGCCTAAGGTACCTCCTCCTTTGCACCTCCTCTATCTATGCCACTGCTTTATGGAAAAAGCCACAGAAGAGGCATTGCCAGTAGCGTAGCCAGAGGTGGGGTGGTGCAGTAAGTATTACAGGCACCACAACACACTGGGTAAGCAGCCCCAAATGGTTCCAACAGTGAGAAGGAGGGGCCACTTACACGGTGCATTGCAGGTCTGTAAGACTTACTGAACGGCCCCACCTCTGGCTACTCTACTAGGCACTGCACAGTTGACCCAGGAAGCAGTTCCAGGCACAAGGGGCAGTAAGACAGAAAGGGCAGAGATCTTTCAGGATACGGAGCCCAATCCTATGCAGGTCTACTCAGAAGTAAGTCCCATTTGAGTCAATGGGGCTTACTCCCAGGAAAGTTTGGACAGGATTGCATCCTCAGACAGCTAAGGTTGGGAAACTGGAGGAACTACATAAATCAACAAACACTATTCATGACAAAGTAATTTTTATATATAATGAATACCCCCCTCACCACACCAAGACCAGACCTGAGGGATCTCAGTCCATGAGAGGCAAGTCTGACCAAGACTATAAACATGAAAACATGGTTAGAAACCCAATGCTTTCACACTCAAGGCTACCTGAGCTCCAGATCCCAAGAGAATTGCAAACTTCTGAAATAAACTGCATTTGACCAACGCCGCCAGTGCTAATTGCAACAATATGCTTCGAGAAACATCACCCAAGTAGAAAGGAGACTTTCTGGAACACATTAGTCTCTCTCCCTTTCCTTCCCCCCCCCCTTATCTTGCAGGTGCGTTACTATCGGGGGGGGGGGGAATCTCTTATGCCCCAAAGACTTTGTGATCCAGTATAGCCAGCCAGTGTGCTTCTACAACAGACTTCACAATTCTTTGGTGCGCAAGAAAGGTCCCATGCACAGACAGCTGGAAGTCACTCTGACCCCCGATGACATGATTCAAAGCCTCTTCTGTTTGCCTTTTTGATTCCTGATTGACACATTCACTGGCGGCTGGAGATAAATGCCATTGTGAAGACAATGTTGATCCGCTCCAGCTATTTCTGTGAAGGACTTTTTTTTTTCCCTTAAATAATAAACAAAACAAAAATGGTGCTCTTAAGTGTCTGAATAGAACTCAAGATAGACGGAGAGGGAGCACAGTGGTTTTAAAAAGGCTGGCAAGTCGATTGAAGAGTTAATTGTCCGGGTGTACAATGAGTTTATTCTGACCACAGACAAAGCACTCTCTCTTCCTGGTAGCAGTTCTTTAAAGGGGATCTGTCAAAAGGACCCAGAGCTGCTAGGTTTCTCTTACAATGGCATTGCTTTGAAAACCTTGACTCTCAAACTTCTGGTACAGAGCACCTTTCTACATATATCTTCAATAGTGCAAACCACATTTGCAAGTCCGCTTGCAAAACTTCCATTGATTTAGGGACTGAGAGGCAGTATGAAAAGTGTAACACTAATCTTAATAAAATACATTTGATAACTTTTTCTGTCGTCATCTTCCTCCATCTTCCTCCCTCTTTCTTCATCCGTTTCTTGTGTTCAGACATGAGCACTAAAGCAAATGATAAAATACCCATTCCCAAATATGATGTTACATTTTGAGCAGGGCAACCCTAACTTGCGCTGGAACTGGCAGGCCAACAGGCCTGCACTGTATCCAGAGCAAGTTTGAGACTGACTACAGGCCAGTCCGGGTCAAGGGGAAGTACTTCCCCTTATCCCAGGTAACACTGCAGTAGTACCAATGGGCTACTTGGATCTGCACCACCTAAGCCAGTGGCACAAATCTGAGCAGCCTGGGGCTGGCATAAGTGACAGATTCTGGCCCCCCCTCCCGCTCAACTGCCCTCCCCCACCCCAAAATGCCTCCTCCCCATCTCCTCTCCACCCTCCCCAAGACCCCGCACTGGTCTGGAACGGCCGGTGCAAATTCACCCTTCTTGAGGCCTGCGTCGGTATGGGGAGGCAGGCACATGTCCTTGCGCCAGCCTCCCCAACTTGAATGGAGGCACAAATGTGCTTTACGGCACATTTGTGACCTTCCCAGGTCAGCTCAAGGGACTTGCACCAGTCCAAGGGTGCTTCAGGATCACGCCCTAATTTTATTCACAAAGACATTATCATGGTGACTGAGCAGTGGCATAACTAGGGCAGAGACTGAGGGGCACCCACCCTGGGCGCTACACCTGGTGGGGGTGCATGACTGCCCCTAAGGCTCCACCCTAGTTTCAGAAAAGGTACTGGTGGTTTTGCACCCTTGTTCCTTCTCCTTTGGAGGTTCCTCTTGGGGAGCCTCCACAGGAGAAGGAACAGGGGCACAAAGGTGTGGCAGCAAGCAGTTCCTCCTCTGGGGAAAATCTGCAGGTGACATCATGAGATCCTATGAAATTGTGACATCACTACCTTGGGTGCTGGAACAGTGCATTACGTCTCTGTGACTGAATATTGCCCATTTTAGTACACAGCACATGTGTGAGTCAGTGTTCAATAATCCTTCTGCAGTACTGCACACTCCTGTTCTCCAGTGGGTGCTCACATAGCAGACACCCAGTGATTAGAAAATAATTGCACCCAAGAACACAAAGTGCTGAAAGCCATTGCTTGCTAAGGTGAATGTAACTGGTGGCTCTTTCATTCCCAGAAGGCACAGGCACACCCTTCCCTACCTCTCATAGTATAATCTCGGGCTTTATGACACAGGTGGACACAGTTCTGGGATGCCAAACTCTCTTTTTCAGTGATGATGGTGACAAGAGGAGACGTGGCATGGCAAAACTTGCCTAAAATGTTTTTTTTTTTTAAGCAAGAGAGCATGGATGAGCACAACCATCAATACATGGGTGGTCCAAGCAATGCAATAGATCAGTGATTCTCAATCAGTGGTACAGGTATCACCAGTGGTACTTGAGCTGGTGGATGGTGGCACTCACAGGACCCATGGACACCTGCCACCTGGTAGCGAGATCAGGAACACAACACAGCAAACAGCAGTAAGAAGCTCCAAAGCATGCTTTTCATGCTCAAATAAGCCCCTTCATCCACCCTGAGCCTCTTACTGGTGTTCGTCACATCACATCTGGCCTACTAACCTGGAAGCAACTGGCGACAGTGCCATTGCCAGTTACTTCCAGAGGTACTTCCAATAGGTGGACCGTGTGAAGTGGTATGGTTGAGGACAAACGTTAAGAAACTCTGCAATAGATGAAGGTAGATACGGTCCACCAAGCCTGCACTATGGTAACTCAATAGACAACATGTTGGTACTGATCACTACATGTTTATCAGTGCTGAAGATCCCATATCAACATACAATAGCTCCAATTAGACATATTAGCGATGCCTTATTGCCTTGCCTCAGTCTGACTGAGGCAAAGACTGACTGAGGCAAAAAACAGACTGAGGCAAAGAAGCAAAGAAGGCCCATAGCCAGGGAGACAGACCAGGGACAGACTGCACTTGCTCCCAGCGTGGAAGGGATTGTCACTCCCGAACTGGCCTTTCCGGCCACACTAGACGCTGTGCCAGAACCACCATTCAGAGCACGATACCATAGTCTTTCGAGACTGAAGGTTGCCAACTAACTATTGCCTTATAATCATTATTAGTCTCAGTCAACCTTTAGTGAACACAAATTTTTAAATGTTCAAAGGAGCATAACTGTTGTCATTCAGTTCAATGTGCACTATGAAGTAGAGATATTTGTCCAATACTGGATTGGTACAAAAGAGTTCTGTGGGATTAACGACACAAACGAATGCAAAAACCATTGTGTGCATCCATCCCTAGGAAACCAGGCATGCACATGCACTAATCTCTTAAGGAGCAGTGAGATATATTGTTGTCTACTGAAGTCAACATATGGTTTTCTTTATGTTAGGTACAACACACACACACACAAACACTAGGGCAGCATTTCTCAAACTGTGGCCCAGAATCCATGTGGTTGGATTGTGACCTGATTTCTTGTGGGTCCCACAGAGCTTCCAGTGAAAACATGAGTGATAGAAAGATCAGATAACTAATTGCCTCAAGCCCAAGGCTATTCAAAAATCAGATAACTGCTAACTGTCCTGCAAAGAGCTCAGCTTCTGCAGTTTGCAAGCTTGTGTGAATATAGAGAGATAAATGTTTGAGGGTCTTTTTCAGGTGTTTTTTTTTTTTACCCCCAAGTCCATTTGTGGGGTAAGTGAAACCATTAGGTGGTGGTGTGGCCTCTGGGGGGCAGGCAGAGGGCAAAATGAGAGCAGGGCAGGTATGGAACCAGGACAGGAGGGTGTGGGAATGGTGAAGCCCTGCTCCACCATATCTGAACTCCATGTCAGGCTGCAAAGCCCGACACAGAGTCTCTCAAGTCTGCTCTGGCAAAGCAGACTTGAGAAGCCCCACTGCGGGACTTGGGGCTTTCCCCAGGGGAAGGGAATGAAACTTTCTCCCAAGGGGACTCCCAAGAGCTTACAGGTAGTGGGGGCAGGTGAAGGCTGGGTCACATAACTAAGCCGCTCAAGCTTTGAGGCTATTCATTAGGGCTGCCTCATTAAGAAAAATGGATCAAGGGCTTTCTGAAACATCCAGAGGCCATACGCGTCCACCCACAGTCTCTGTGGGCTTCAGAATGGCCCGCATTTTGAGGGTTTCCTAAGGGAAACTGAAGTGACATTTTAATCCTTTTAAAGCATTATGAGGCCCAGGAAAGCCCTCAAAGGGGGGCTTAAAAGGCATTAAGACATCACTTCCAGTTTCTCTTAGGTAACTGGAAGTAGTGTTTTTTTCCCCCCTAAGGGCCATTCTGAAGCCCACAGTGGCCATGGGTTCAAGAATGGATCCCTTGTGCCCCAATTGTAGTCCAGACAGAGTGAGATTCAATTTAATGGTTCATTGTGCAACTCTTACAGGTATCTTCTCTTATCGAAGAACTTTTTTGAATGAACAATATTAACACAGCAGGCCTGCAATCCTGCACACACTTTCTTAGGAGTAAGTCTCATTGAATGCAGTGGGGCTTCCTTCTGAGTAAGCATGTACTGAATTGGTATTGGTGCACATCTCTTACTTAGTTTTTGCAGGTTGTCCATTATTTTTGTTGCTGTTGTAAGACTACTACATTTTCTCAGACTGCAATCTTAATAGCAGAATATGTGTGTGGAATATGGCCGATACTGGATCTATGAGCAACACAACCCCCTCCCCCATACACATGTATTTGGGGTTTTCTGCCTTGGATTGGCACTTTTCTGCTGTGCAACGCCACTACTGGAACTGAAATCTTGCACTATTTTTATCAATAACAAGGCAGAAACCAGTTTGTTTTTGCTCTTGCTAGAACGTTCTCAGCACTGACTTTGTAACACTTTCTTAGCAGGAGTGCATAATGTGGTCTAAGACCAACATATACAAGCTAATAATATGCTCTAAAAATAAACAAAACATAAGGGAAAAGGGCCCTCCCTTCAAATAGTGTCCTACTTGGCAAAGAAATCTGCTGCCGCCACCATCACCACCACCACTTTGTTTCAGATACCAAAATTTACCAAAAATAAAAATACTTAAATCTATTAAAAAGTTCATCCCAGGCATATAGACAACTTCCACAATTTTCTACTGCCATCTTGGAAAAGTCTTTCCTGAAATCAGACCCTCAACACAAGCTATGAAGCTTCAGGGATACGTTTTGCTGGCAGGGTAAGACCAAAAGTCACGTTCTTCCTCAAGGGAGCCTGTATTTTCCAACTGACCTCCAAAAGAAGATCCAGATAGTGCTTCTTTAGAGACAGGATATTCTCATTCAAAATCACAGTGGATCCTTGCAATCCACAAAGATCCGGCTAAGAGTCTGGATTGTCCCTTGAGCTGCACTGTCTTCTCAACCCAACTATGGCACCACCACCAAGACTGCCCACACCATATTATAACCTGCCTGATCCAACTTCCAGCTCAAAACTGGGAACAGGTGAAAACTGCCAGGCAGATGTGCCTTTAGAAAACCCATTTCTCCTTCAGAGACCGTCAGATGCCTTCTTCCACAATCAGTCTATCTGTTCTTCAACTTGCTCTGCCCTTCACAGTTTCTCTCTTTGAGCCGTGACGAAGAATTAAAGATGGACAACCCAATCCTAGGCTTCCCTGCACCCACTGGAGCAGCGGCACCAAAGCAGTTACCACTGTATCCAGCAGGTGCCCAGAAGCTGCCAGAAGTCTCCTCAGGGGGAAGGCCCAGGGAAAGCCCTAAAAGAACCACAATGGGGCTTCTCAAGTCTGCGCTTTCTATTTTGCCTGTTTGCAGCCCAACACAGAGTTCAGGATACAGTGGAGCAGAGCTTTAGGACACGTTTATGGCACCCAGCACTAGGGCTCAGGGTCAGCACTGGGAGCATTTAGGATTGTGCCCTAAAATAGACTGACATTTCGGAAACTGTGCTAGGCACTACAGAGTCACCATCCAAAAAAAGGCAGAAGGATTTGAATCACACATAGCAATGGAAAGTGCCTGAACATACATAATGAGGTAATAAGGGTTTCCCCGTTCTCCTTGAAAATGGCAGTATAAGATGTGTGTGTGGGGGGGGGGGAGGTGAGCAAGCATTATTTTTATGCAAGCCTAACTTATTTGCCTATTCTGACAAGCCCCGTAATTAACACCTCTTTTTAAAATGCCATGCTCTGATGCTTAATGTGAATTTTCAGGCTTTTAATGCACTTCAAACTAGCATGGAGAACACCCCTATGCCTTCAAGCGACTCCTGCCTCAGCCTCACAGTCTCTCTCTCTGAAGTCAACTCCCTCTATAAAACCTCCCTTACATCTTCAAGGCCTGGGGTAGCAGAGAGGGGGTGGCAGCAAGTCCCCCAGATCAATGGCCATTTGAAATTCAGCCATATGGTCGAAGCCCTACAGCTGCATGTGTTAATTATCACACGTGCCCCCTGTAAAGCAGTCTGTTAAACACAAAAAGAAAAACAGAGGAGAAAAAAGGCTGTTCCAGAGGATTAAGTAAATAGTCTAAATTTTTTTGCCTAATTCCTCCCAGACACACAAGCTGCCTTCCTTCTGACACCTGCATGTTTAGGAGCCATAATGCCCCCCTTTACATCTCCAGCCATGTGCAGTGAACCCAGGCAAAACTATTGCAAAGTGTACTTTCTCTTCTCGGCCCTCTTCTCCCTCCACCTCCCCCCCTTTCCTCCTTTAGAGAACTAATTTCTGGCTGACAACCAGACTGAGTTTAGGGGCTTACAATATGCCTTTTCATTTCCTCAGAGAAGAGAAAGGACACCTCGTCAACTACGTTTGTACCGCATGCGAGGGAAAAGGGAGATGAAAATAAGGAGAAGCAAAAAAATTTTTTAAAAGGAGCACACACAGTTGTTCTCTCTTTGGACAGAGGTTTTCAATCTATAAGGGGGGGAGAAGATAGAATCGGTTTCAGCTGGACTTGTATTTGGTTGTCACAGGTGTAAGGTCTGATCCAGCCAGTTGGATCATACTAATTAAAACAACAACAACAACAACACACACACACACTGAAGTGAAAAAACCGTCATCATCAGGTGTAGTAAGGCATGAAGAAGAGAATCTCAAACAGTATGGCAGGTATCATCATAAGTAATCTCACATCAGTGTCCTAACAACTGCTGGCCCAAGACTTCTCAACTCCTGAGGCAGCATGCCCAATTGCTTACCTGATGCTGCTCCACCCTCCAGTCTCTAATGTCCTAGGTGAGTATTCCCCTCCCCTCCACATTCCCTCTTCCCTTTATTCTCCCCCTTGTTTTTCCAATCCAGGGAGTAGAAGGAAAAGGAGGCTCGTAGGTGGACAGCGATAGATGCCACCACCCTCCCACCAATCTGCTACCTGAGGGGATCACTTCATAGCCTGATTGCAGAATGAAAGGTGTGAAGAAGAGATGGGGAGAGACAAAAAGGAACCCAAGTCAAGAGGGAGAGAGATGAACCAAAGGGAAAGCAGAGTGGTCCTAGAGGGGGGCGGGCGATGAAGTGCCTATTCCCTCCATTGCAGTTTAGGAAGTGCCTATTCCCTCCATTGCAGTTTAAGCAACTCTCTTTAAATGCTGCCCAGGGCAAAACGGGACAGAATTTCAAACTGGGTGGGATACCAGGACAACGTTGCTAAACCGGGACAATCTTGGTCAAGCCAGGACATGTGGTAATCCTATCTATAATGGACTACATCCAAGAAAAATATTAAAGCAAGATTGGTCTGAATGTCGAATTTTTACTTTCCTTCATCAGGTTAATAAAATGACACAAAAATCGAAGAGTGATATACAAATTATGAGCCTTCTCAATACTTTTATGTTTGCATCCATCTGACTTTCATACAAAGAGCTCCTGGAGCTTCAGAAGGCTGAATTTTTCACCTTGGGTCCCCCATCGGGGTGTGTTGCCCAGGGCAATGTACCTCCTTAGCTACACCACTGAGCAGTAGCATGCACCTGGCTCTTCCCAGTCTTAATTCAAGACTGGACCACACTGGCTCTCTTTTTAGGCACTTAACCTGCAGTTCCATCATTTTCAGGAAACTTTTTATAAAAATAAAATATTCATTCTCCATTGCTCCCAAGCCTCAGGTATGTGTACATCAAAAAAAAGTGTGATTTTTTTTTTAATTAATGTCATCATTCTTCCACTGGTTGTTTTTTTCTGAAATCAGAGATTCAGAGTGATTCCAGTTTTGCCCAGATGGGTTGTGCACAACCCTAACCAGAACTAGAGCACAAGGACAAAGAATCAAATGCCACTTTGAAATTAATATCCATTGAGTTACTAAAAACAGGTCAAAAAAAAGACACTATCAAATGTATAGGTACATGAATTTTCCGACTGCATGCCGAATCCTATCCAACTTTCCAGCACCGGTGCAACTACATTGCAGCCCTAATGTAAGGGAACAAATGTTCTCATACCTTGTGGAGACCTCCTCACCACAAGATGTGGTTCAAGCCTCATTCGCATGGCGGCACTGGCACTGGAAAATTGGATAGGACTGGGCACTGCTTCACTTTGAGATTGCTGGCTTTAACTAAAAAAAAAAAAAAAATGGGTGCTCTGTGGCAGTGAAAGAATTATTGCATCACATTTCAGTTTAACAAATAATTCCTTTTGTGAAAGGCTCTCCAGATGCAGTCAGAAGGATTATCCATGGGCTCTGGAACTTTTGGAATTTGCTAACCACCACAAAGGTGGACTCTTTATGGATTCTTACTTGCTAACAGTGGACAATTTAGCGCCCAAGGTAAGCACCTGTCCTCCCCTCTCCATCCTATTCCACTTTTTTTTTAAAGTCTTCCGAATATGCTGCACCAACTCTAAGACCAAGTTATTCAGAAAATTCAATTTAAAGGAATGTGAGCTAACGTTGCTATAGACTCACTGAAGCTGTTCACAGAAAACAGAAGCACAAACCACTGTGCACTTCCTAGCGAGAAATAAATGTATACTCTTTTCATTTCAAATATATTAGACTTAACATTTTGGGCAGAAAAAAAGTGAAAAACTAAAGAGTTAGTAAAAAGTTGGTAAATTTTGTGTCAATTAGAAAGAAAAAAAGTTAGAAAAACCAAAAGTTTTTGAAAAAGTTTTTCAATATCATCAGTTATCACAACATATTTAAAACTTTTTTTATCACAACTTATTTAGGCCACAACATCAGAACAAATGTTGAAAGATAATATTAAATACAAGGGGCTTTTAGCAAAAACGTATAAGTATTTTGTACAAGCAGATATGTCAGACATTAAAAAGTGGCAACCAGCCCAATCCTAAGTGGGTCTACTCAAAAGTAAGACCCATTATACACCCATTTAAGTTGGTCATAATGCAACCAGAACATATGATGTACACTGGAGATGTCTCCATACCCAAGGCACATCTCAACATATTTGCTAGAAGATGGATTTTTTCAGAAGGGATAAAAATGTACTTAATGAAAAGCACCATTACAAAATTTTGCTGATGCTCTCAGTATTCTTACGGGCAGCCCAATCCTAACCTGTGCTGGAACAAGGAGGTTGAGTGGCCGTGGGCTGTATCCAGCTCAGGTTAGGAGATGGCTGGAGGGTAACTCGGGGTGATTTTCCCCCTTACCTTGTGTTACACTACTGGGCTACTTGGATCTGTGCTGGTGAAATCACTAGCGCATATCTGAGCAACTCATGCAAAGCTGCCCAAGAGTGGGGTTAAGCATTTTTGCAGCTTGTCCCACACCCTTCCCAGACCCAATCTGCCTCCCCCAGGCAACCCTCCCTGCTCAAAAACACCCCCTTCCCACCCCATTACACCCTCCTGCCAACCTCTCCCACCCCCTGTACCAGCCTGCCCTGGCTGATGCAAACATACCCCATCCAGGGTTGGATCCAGCACCAGGTGGCTGGCATACATTCTTGTGCCAGCCTAGCCAGCTCTCAAGCAGCTGCGTATGTGCTTTACGGCATGTTCTCAACACTCCTAGGCCTGCACTTACCTATCTCATACCTAGGATTGCACTTTCAGTCCATTTAGATGACAAAGTTAATAGTTTCACAAAAGTTAATAACAGCAAAATAATGGAAGAATAATGTTCTTAGAATAGAAATGTGGTTTTAAAAGTTTTGGTTCACTATGCTGCTATAAAAGATAAACAGCATTAAATATATGCAAGGAAAGAAATATGCTTAAGAGGTTTAATGAAACTTGGAAACCATTTCCTGTCTACACTGTCAGTGCCCAGAGATGTGATTTCACAAGATTTATATCTATGCTATAACTGTACCTGGATATGATTAATGGCAGATGTAACATGGTTTTGACAAGTATTTTAGTTGGAAAAAGGAACAGTAATATGGAATAATAGGCATTAAAATATTATGTACTAAGTGTCTGAAGTCAAGTAAGCCATGGATTATTATATGCATTTCACAATCAATTGGAAAGAAAGATCAGCATACGCGAGATGAAAAGGAATTTTGAATATAGTTGCCCTTTACCTTATTTTTATGCAAGATGGTTTTTTTCCTCTCTTCATATATAGTTCAATAGGTATTATGGCTTTGTCTCTTTTGTATTCGTCTATCTTTTTACTTGTGTTTTATACTTAAATCAATTTTTGAAAATAGATAATGAAGCAACATATTAGTGCTAGAACACCTGCAAAGTATAATGGTTAGAACCTGGAGGTCAGATTACAACTAGGGAGAGCAGGTTCAAATTCTCACTCGGGCAATTTAAGGCTGCTGTTAACAATCTGCAGAACAAATACACAAGTAGCTATAGGAGGCAGCTTATTCAAAGATGGGAGGAATATCACTATCCTGAGTATCTAGGCCAGTCCCCAAACTGCAAAAGGCACCAAATTTTGTACACTATTATGGGAGCATGTAGGTGGAAAACCTTGGTACTTGTTGTACAAGCATCCTTTTGTGATTAAGTTATATGAATGTATGCCCTTTAATAACTTTGCAGTGAGAAACAACTTTCTGAAGGATACTGGGGATATTAAAAAAAACAGCTTGGCAATTTACTTTCAGTAAATGGCAAACAAATGGGAAAGTTCAACAAAAGGGCAGTGCCGAAAGGATGGAGACAGACATAAAAATATTGTCAAGCTTCAGTCGATTCACCATTCGGCACATGGCAAAACAGAGCAGAGCTGATCTGCTTTGCATCAACCACATATGAAAGGGATTAAAGGTCATAAATGGTTAATCCAAGGCTGCAGCTGAATGAGCAAGAGGTTCTATAAACCCCACTTGTTGTCCTCACGTCCATGGTGGTGGAAGCTGAATTACTGGGATGAATGCTGCCAACAAGGGTGTCCAACAATGTGTGCACATGTACGCGTATATAGACATACTGTTTCTGCATTCGTTTAAAAACAAATCAGGTTGCAAAATGGTAGGCAGAGGGTTCAGCTTGAAACGGACAGATTTCTTATTTTCACAAAGCAGGTACAAAGGAGGTGAACACATTAAAGTCTCAGTAATTGGCTTGGAAAAAGGAAGTGGGGTTAAATTAATTAAAGGGAGAAAATTAAGCCCTTGGTGACACAGCCTTGCAGTTTCCATACCTTCGCAAATCATTGCTTGTCCCTCTTTTCATCCTTTAAAGGAAGTCTTAGCTCTCAAACCTTCTAACCTTTTGATTCCACAGGAAGTGACGAGCAAATTGTGAAGGACATAGCAAGGGGTCAAGGAGCACCACCTCCTTTGTTCTACAGCTGTGTGTACTGAAACACATCTTGGAGAAAAGTATTCAGAAGTAAAGCCACCAGACTCTACCATATCTCTTCTGTACAATGGTTGGCAACCTTCAGTCTCGAAAGACTATGGTATAAGCCTATAGCACCCAGTATTCCCAGGCAGTCTCCCATCCAAGTACTAACCAGGCCTGACCCTGCTTAGCTTCCAAGATCAGACAAGATCAGGCATCTGCAATGGAAGTTGCTCATCAGCACTTTGTGGCACAGCTATGAAGGGAACTAGAGAGGAGGGATGACTGCAGCGACCCTTTAGTGCTCCAGGTTACCCCCTTCCTGCTGTACTTCACAAGATGCTGGCCCTGGACATGCCAACTGTCACAGCAGCAGCAGCGACAGCAATACAGTCCTGCACTGTTCCTGCAGCTTTCTCTCTAACCTTGAAGTTATTCACTCCTTATCCATCAGTGGTATGTTCTGGTGAGGGGGCAACAGCATGGGAAGTACAAATCTGGACCGCAGGTCTGAAAGCACTGGAACAAACAATGGGCCTGATCTCTGAAACAGAAGCAAGCTGTTCAAGTCTATCTCGGTTGCCCTTGCCTCAGCGCTGCTGGGACATTGAAACAGGAATGTTCTCCCTCTGTGCTCCTCCTCATGCAGGCTCCGTGGCAGAGGGAAGAGTGTTAAGGCAGCTGGAGAGGAGAACTAACCAAGCATGTCGCTCTGTCATCTTTGCTCCTGTCTTCTGGAAAATGGGCTTCCTTAGAAGCCCCTGGATCATTGTAGCAACTCTGGATGGGGAGAATATAGAAAGCAGCAAGGGTACAAACCGTTCTCTCAAGTTTTTTGTGCTGCCGCTGACTGCCAGCTACTAGGGGCTTCCAGGCCAGATAGGCCCCTTGGCCTGTGCCCCATGTAGCCAACCTGAGCCCCGAAATCTGTGGACCCACATAAGTACTTTGTTTTTGTTTAAATAACCAAGCAGGTCAGCAATTTCAGTGGACTCACAAGTGTAAAATCTCAGAAGATTGTTATCTACTACACCACACTTGGGATTAGGCAATCTATAATTAACATTACATTAAAAATTACTTTGCTGGATCAGAACTAAGGTCCATCTTGTCCAGAACTCCATTTCCATCAGTGGTCAGCCACATGCTCGCTGCAAATCTCATAAACAGGCAATAGCAAGCAGCAGCAACAGCATTATGCCCTATTTCCCACCAGTATCTACATTGCCTCTGCAGTTTCCCATTTAGTCACAATCGCTAGTAGGTATACTTTGTTAGTAATGACTATGAGAACACCTACTGACCCCCATTAAAACTCATCTTCAGTAGTTACAACTGGGCAACTGTATTCCAAATGCCTTTTATCATTCACCTCTCTTCAGGTCTGGAAAGGGAGAAATACTGCATTGCAAATTGTATGAATTTATTTAAATTCATTAGCCATAGGCTGTAACTTGCATATAGTTCACTATGGGACTGAACCTTATAAAAATTGCAGTATATAATTCTTCAAGATCACAATACTGAATTGTAGAAGAATTAAAAAAATAAACTCATATAATCATACTTATATACCTTTAAAATTAAAACATTTGTTTCTATACTGATCAATTCAAAATTTTCAGTTTTGTTGCCCTTATTTTGGCAGCTGCCACTGCAAAAACGGCTCCTGTTATGTATTATCTCTGTATCCTTGTATTCAGAAAATCTGGGACTTCAAGGAACTGTAGCATATGACATTTCCTATCGAATCAGATGCAGCTATCTTTTAAATCTGAGTATCTTTTAAATCTGAGAAGTTAAATAATAAAACAATGTGGGAGATCTTCTATAACCGTCCCAGCCCCTGAAGGACAAATACAGAAAATACGTTGGAAAACTAATTTTCCAATCATTCCCATCTAGAAGCCTACCTAGAATCATCTGAAATATTAGAGTAGCCAAGGTATCTCTCAAGGTATTTTTATACCAAGGTCCATAAGTTATACCTTATAACTACCTTATACCAGGAGAACAATCAGAAGGACCAAACTACTGCCAGATCTTGTTGCAAAAGCATTCACAACTGTTCTGTCAGTTGGTGCAGGAATTACTCACGGAAAATGCAAGCGATCTCACGGTTGTATATTTCAACAGTACTTTGGTTTGATCTTATTCCCCTGTTGAGTTCAAGGAAAACATTCAAAATGCTTACAGAGGTGATGATGTCACAGACCTCAGAAAGGAACAATATCAAGCTAATATACAGCAACTTTTAAAATCCCATACTTTTAACTGCTAGCAAATAGCTCACAAATGCCAATTCAGCATTGCTATGGGCAAGTTCTTACCATGCCAGCCTTCCATATTCTCTCCTTCTTCAAATGTACTGAGTGTCCTCCAGGTAAACAAATTGATTAGGACTATCCAGCATCTTCCGCTAAAGTTCTGGTCCTATATGCTTTTATCAGATGTAGTAATCTGCCCCAATAAATGTTATATATTTATATATGGAGGCCAGAATGTGAAACCAGATCAGAGTGAAACACCTGGATTGTTGTGGTTCTTGAAAGATAGAACCTTCTTTCAACTGTAAAAATCCCTACGGGGATTTAATCAGCCTGCCTATGTAAACCGCCTTGAATAAAGTCTTGAATAAAGACCAAGAAAGGCGGTATATAAATACCTGTATTATTATTATTATATACAGATAGATTACCCCTTACGCAGACATCCAAAATCTGGACATATTTGTCCAAGACTTATTTTACAGCCTTCTGTAGTGGGAGCACTTGACGGTTTTGCGCCTATTCCCATGTACAGTGTAGGTACAGGCTGTAAGTTGTACTCTCCGTTCTGCGGCGTGTACCTGAACTGACACTGTTGAAAAATGTCAGAGGCCAGCAGGCACCCATACAGGTAACAGTGAAAAGGGCAGAAGGAAGCATTTCTCTTTATATTTATGCAATTATTCCAAAATCCAGACAAATCTGAAATCCAGACACTTTCTTATCCCAAGCTCTCCAGATAAGGGATACTAAACCTGAAATACTCACAACTTGATCCTATGGAGTCCTTTAGAATAGAACTATGTACTGTTAGGAGATGTTTCAACATGGTTCAGAGGGTATGATCAGATAACCCTAGCGCTACCTCCAAAAAACCCAAAACATACTCATCTTCATTGAGGCACAGAACACCACTCACCTTTTCTTCCAGAATTACCCTGTCCTAATGGCTTGTCAGTCACTGAACCTTAAAGAGAAGAAAACAGATTGTTGTTCAAAACTACATGAGCGAAGTACAGTATGCGCATTTATCTTCTCAACAAGTTCAGCCCAATCTGTGGGTAAATGGCACAGTTGCTTCAAATGCCACATCTTGAGAAGATCATCCAGATACTACTTCCAGGTACCCTCACCTGGTCTCGCAATCTGTTGCTGCTGACAGCACATTGCTAACCATCCCAGGAGAGCTCTCATTTTCCTCCTTGTATACCAAGTAAGTACAGTACAGCACTGGCAAGTGCAGCAGCAACAGATGCATGGGTAGGAAACACCATTTCATTCTTCTCCCAGCCATTTTTGCCTCTCCTTGAAGACTATCCCATCTGCAGAGGGTTGAAATCTGAGGCAAATGAAACGTGAACTACAAGCATCTGCTTTCTGAATGCATCGCATTAGGAAATTGGGCAGCAAAAAAGAATTACAGCTCTCGAGCAGCAATGAAAATTGGTCAGCTTAATCGAGACCACTTGTGAACACACTTGGAATTCAAAACCATTTGGGAGTTGTATGAATGGGTCGTAGGTCTTTGAATTACAAGCCAAGGGGCAACTTCAGCGTCAAAACTATTGTTTCAGACATCAGTACCTGAACATACAGGAGTCTTGTTCTGTACAGAAGAACCACTGATGGGCTTGCCATCTGAAGTGACACACCAGCAATATCCAGTATAGGTATGGCATTGTACCTGTTGGGGAAAAAAAAGAAGCTTCATAGCACTGATTTCCCAGTATCTAGCCACATGTGAGTGCATCTAATAGCCAAGAATGAGTACAAAAGCTTGTAATGCTGGCAACACAGCACATTACAGAATTAAAGGAACCAATATGTTTATGGAAAAGAGAAAAATCATTGCTTTGTGTGTTTTAATATAACAGGGAGAGAATGCCCAAGATTGCCCATGGAAACTTCTGCTGTACACACAAGAACCACTTAACTTGTATTCCTGACCTCATAGTTTA
Organism: Tiliqua scincoides; assembly: GCF_035046505.1. Classification (NCBI taxonomy): domain Eukaryota; kingdom Metazoa; phylum Chordata; class Lepidosauria; order Squamata; family Scincidae; genus Tiliqua; species Tiliqua scincoides. The sequence continues at coordinate 19,761,960 of NC_089821.1, forward strand.
ACTAGACCAGGTCCTCAAACTGGGGGGTCGTGACCACCACCAGTTTGTGTAACACTTCTGCCGTCCCTTTAAGGGGTGGGGGGAAGGGGAGGGAGGCAGTGATGCAACCCCCAGGATCACGCCGCTGGGGGGGGGGTGCTTTGCACTTACTTTCAGAAGGCAGGGCTGCAGCAGGCTACAGGAGGTGTGGTCAGCCCTGCACAGTGCTCCCCGAGGCTTGGAACTTTCACTAAAATCGGGCGCAAAGCACTTCTGTTTGGCAGGAGGCGCTTTGCACCTGCTTTTAGCAAATGTTCCAAGCCTCAGGGAGCAATGTGCAGGGTTGCACAGGGCTCCCCACACCTTCTGTAGCCTCCTGCAGCCCTGCCTTCTGAAAGTGCAAACACCGCCCCTCGCCCCCCTTAGTGACGCGATCCTGGGGATCATGTCGCTGCCCTAGCCCCTCCCCCACAAGAACTTACTGAGGGAGTAAAGCTCCCTCAAAGTTTGAGAACCACTGAACCAGACAACATTATACATGAAAAAGACTCAGTGACAGAACTTAACGAATTAGCAAATTTATGAGGATGTTCCTGGTTAAATAAAAACTAAACAATTAAATACACAAAAATTAATATTAAAAATTAAATAAAATAGTTAAATAAAAACTAAAAATTAAAAGTTAAATAAAAATTAAAAATCAACAAGGGCTTTTAAGGACGTAACTAGCACCTTGAACTGGGTCCAGAAACAAACTGGACTAGATGGAAAAGTACAGCTGGGTAGCTCTTTGCAGGTGCAATGGTGGCAGATTTAACAAAAACAATTTTTGCTGCCTTCAGCACCAAAAAGTAAGCTCTAACATGAGGTCAAATCCATGTTTGGTCAGACTTATCGCAAGTCTTTTTCCACCATTATTTATGTCTGCCCAGTCATTTCATTGTCTGAAGCTCCTCAGAAACTAAAGGAGCCAGCTTGGCTCTTTAACACAGCAGAGGCCACTCAGAAGCTATCTGCCACCCCAGTAATTTCCTGAGCTTTGAATAAGATCAACAACATTGGCAGCGGGGAAACCATCCAGAGCCATCAGAAAATCATATTGGGGTCCATCAACATCTAGGGGTGGCCCACACAGTTCAGCTGCCCAGAAGTAAGGGGCCATCAACAGAGGCCAGCTAAACCCCAGCAGGAAGTGATACGTCCACAACAAGAGTGATCTTAATCTCCTCCACACCCAGATCATCATCCACTAGCCCAGCAGTAAGCACTAGGTCCAATATGTGGATGGTTCTGTGGCTTCATGAACAGACTTAAGCAATTCCCCATTAATGTGTTTTGAGAAGACCTTTGTTAACCATCCATTCAAACTGAAGTCTGAACAAAGATGCCACCAAATGAAAAAATATGAAGCTCTCTAAAACTAGCCAGATGACAACAACCTCATACATCCTTCTCTCTACTGGCACTCCATGAGTGGTGCTTGGTTTTACCAACAGCTATATAGCTGACATGGCCAGGTACCAATGGGACCTGGTAGATCCCGAAAGCTGGGTGGCACTCAGGGGGGATCTCTTGATCTTCCACATTCTTCAGGGTGGCTACAGCCACCCAAATCACTTACATTCTTCCTCTTCTTCACCTAGGCTAAACTAAGGTAGCTCACCTTGCAAAAAGGAAGTGAGGGCAAGGAGCTCCTCCCCCACACACATCAGCACTAGCTTAGGCAAGGAGGTGGTGGCAAATACAAGTGGGGCTTTGGTATCTGCAGGGGACCGGTTCTCTCACCCACCTACCCCCATGCACACATCTGCAGATACTGAAAATTGCAGATAATGAAATTCGCTGTTTGGAACCCTTTAAGCCTTTTTGAAATCTGCAGGGGCCATGTGCATTCACCATTCAGAACAGCTGTTACTGTCAAAATTTGCAACTTGCAGTTTCCCTCCAGAAACCAGAAGCTGCAGTTTTTTGCCGAGTCATTCTGAACAGCGGACGCACACAGCCTCTAAGAAAGCTCTCTGGAGGCGACCAGAGCACAACTCTGGTTGCTTCCAGAGAGCTCAGGTTTGGCCAAGTCTGGCTCAATGTAGTTCCGAGGGACCCACGTTGAGCCAGATCCACGGATCGCACCTGTACAATAGGGAATGCTGTGGGGAGATGCACAAGCACATGAGATGCACAAGCACCAAATCTGGGAGGGCACCATGATGCAGGTCTCTTGTTATCTGGCGTGCTCCCTGGGGCATTTGGTGGGCCACTGTGAGATACAGGAAGCTGGACTAGATGGGCCTATGGCCTGATCCAGTGGGGCTGTTCTTATGATCTTAAGCATTGTTGCTGCTGCAGCATCTCCAGCAGCAGCCTCTACCTCCTCTACAGCCATTGCTGCTGCCAGACCAGGTGAACAGTGGAGCACCACTGCAGAAGTGTCATTAGGGTTTGTGGCACCTGGTGTGAAATCTCATTGCGTCACCCCTATGATGGGCCCAGAAGCAGAGCTGGGGGGCAGTGTGGTAGGTATGGCATGCTCCACACTGCGACTTGTAAGTGGCTCCTTCGTCTCTGTGTCGCAGCCATTCAGGGCAGTGATGGCACATTGCCGAAGCTGCCCCAAATGCTAGAACGCCAAGGGGGAGGGGCCACTTACACAGCACATTGTGGAGCATGCAGTACTTACCACGCCATCACCCCTAGTTCCGCTTCTGGGTCTATCACGGGGGTGACACAATGAGCTCTCGCACTTGGGTGGAACTTCTCCCATACTAGACTATACAGAATTACAATATCATATGCACAGCCTAAATGCAGTGGTTTTACTAGAGTTGATGCCACCCCCCATTAACTTTATTTTTATAACAGTTCAGGTCACCCAACAAATAAGCAACCAATAAAAAAAACCACTGGCCAACTTGATGACACTCACACAACTAAATACGAGTTCTAGTATTAGGCCAGATACATGGAAATGAGAGTTGACTCATACTAACATCTTATTAGTTCCCAGCTGTGTCACAATAACACCTCATTGGCTCTCAGAATAATCAGTATCTTGGTCAGTTTTGTGTTATGAAAATACACTTTTTGTTACATAAGGCAGTTTTGTTTTCCTTTTATGGTTTTTTGGCTATAACTTGTGATAGAATATTGTGATAGATAACTTATGATAAATATTTCAACATGGCTTGTTTTGTTGCATTCCGCATTAAATTACGCATTGAATTACATATAACACGATGGCATTATTCAAAAATAACAAGATCTTCACAATTTTAGCAATAGTGATGTCACACACATGCCCCAAGCATATCACCCAGTGTGGCCCACAACCCCAACACCCTTAGCGACATCACTGCCACCGCTGAGGAGGAAGCAGGGTGTTGAGGTATGCCTTATATACCCAAGAATTTTTGAATGCAAGGGTGGGGGAGAAGGTTTGGGAACAACTTAAGGCTGGTTCCCAGAAAGCCAAAAGGTTTGGACTAGGCCTAATACCAAAACTTTGTTCAGTCATGAAAACATCAATTCTCTTTCAACTTACCTCAGAGCTCAAGCTATCCAACCTACCTATCCAAGAGTGGAAAACTGCAGCACATCTTAGCCTTTGCTTAGTCAGTTATCTTACTGAGATAGATCATTTCTCTCATGCACCCCAATTCTTCAGTGTCCTCTTATACTCAGAATTACCAAGCACAACTGCACCTCAGCATATTCCCTAAGGCAGTGGTTCTCAACCTTTCAAACCAGAAACCACTTTTTAGAATGAAAATCTGTCAGGACCCACCAGAAGTGATGTCATGACCAGAAGTGACATCATCAAGAAGGAAAATTTTTGATAATCCTATCCATACTTACCCAGGAGTAAGTCCCATTTACTATCGTTAAAAGCATATGCATAGTAGTTTGTTAAACATACAGATCTGTAACATCTCCCCAAAAGCAGTCACATACCATGGTAGCCTCAAGTCAAATACAATAAAAATAAAATATTGAAATGAATGGGGACACACTTGAAATTGGTTTGCAACCCACAGTTTCAGAAACACTGCTAAGGGCTTGACTTGAGCATTTCAAATACATTTGTTACAACAACTAGGGCAATTACAAAAAAACAAATCAAACCCAAGTGCCTTTTGAGCCACAGCCAAATTATTACCGTATTACAGATGGGAGACGGGCAGCCCAATCCTGAGCTGCCCGCAGTGCCCAGGTCCGGTGGCTCCTTGGCGGGCTCCCACCAGATCCTGCGCTACCCCAGGAGGCTCCTCGGGAGAAGGGGATGTTCGTCCCCTTACACCAAGTAAGGGAAGCAGCCCCGCAATGGGGCTACTCACTTTAGCGGCGACCTTTTGGTCGCCCCTGCCTGAGCACCTTGGATCCTGCGGAGCTTGGCTCCGCGGATCCGCCTTTCTCCGTCCCCCCGACACACCTCCCCCAAGCCCCTGGCCACACCTGCCCCCTCACAGGAACACCTCCCCTACGCCCCCGGCCACGCCCCCACCTCCTGTTCTGCACAGCCCGGTGGTCGAGGAGACCTCTGAGCCACAGAAGCCGGGCACCTGCCATGCACCAGCCCGGCTCTGGCTGGCGCAGGGCTAGCTCTGGTGGGATCCCGGCAGTGAGCCCCGCAAACGTGCCTTACAGCACGTTTGCAACTGTGGTCCGTGCTGCGGAGCCGTGCCACGGACCACAGGATCAGGTTCTGAGGCCGCAAACCTAACCAACTTTCCAGCACTGACATAAGGGCCAAGCAACTTCAAGGTCGGAAGGGAACAAACATTGCCCTACCTTGAAGAGGCCTCCATGACTGTCCCCCAACTACAGGATTCAGCACATGCCCCACTGGTCCAGCTATGCTAGTGGTGGAAAGCTGGTTAGGATTGCACCCTGAGGGCACAATCCTATCCAACTTTCCAGCACAGATAAAGCCATGCAAACAGGCTGTATCCTGCAGTAGAGGGGTAGTCATGGAGGCCTCCTCAAAGTAAGATAATGTTTGTTCCCTTACCTCGGGGATCTAATGCGGCTGCACTGGTGCTGGAAAGTTGGATAGGATTGGGCCCTGAAGGTGGCTTCTCTAAGGTCCAGTGCCTGAACCAAAACTGGAATCAGGGACACTCCTGCTCTTAACTCTTAACCACTGTGCTACACACGTTATCTAGGGACTACCTTGATTTTTCATATCATACAGCCCACCAAACAAAGCATTTTTATCCCATGGGAAGCAGTGTTGGTCTTTTCATTCAAATTTGATGAAAAGCAGCAACATCAAAGCCCTCAACAAACTGACAAAAATCAAAGATCTGCACAACAGAACCTACCCTGTCACCATTCCCCAAATTAATTAAAAATGCTATTACATCCCTCCCCCCCACATCAGACACATCAATTACAGTTTGTGAAATAGAACAAAAGCCAACACTTCAATCGCTGGGTCCTTAAATACAATCCTGCACCCATAAAAATCATTAGAATATGAAAACATTAAAACTGTAGCCACTGGTCGTCTCCTCTGGGAGAATGGAGCCTTTGTTAGGGTCTGCGCAATCCCTCACTGAAGATGCCAGAATGAGGTTTCAAAGGACTACATAAACATTTTAACAAGCTGGCTGGATCGTCCGTTATAACCTGACAGAGGCAAATCAAGGGGTGATTTGTTTCCACTTCATCTTCTAGAGAAGGGAAAACACAGAGTGTATATGTATGGAAAAACCAAGAGCTGGGCTGGATTTATCATTTGGCTCTGTAGTCCATCAGTAGGGGCTCATGTAGTAAGGCGATCTAGGCCTACTCATCTTCCCTACCGTCCAAATATGGTGGCTGTTGCCTTTTAGGGCAAAAAAACCGGGAGGACTCTTCTTGTCTTATGTACCATTAGGGAAGTAGGGACTATGTTGACATCATATTTCAGTGGTAAGGAAGTCTAAAATATTGGTGGCCTGCACAGTACAAGGAATGGAATGATTTGAGCTCATTCCATTTCAAGCCTTAAGGGGGCTTAATTGCATGGGCATGAATGCCAAGATGCCCAACTAATGAACTACTAGTTTTTTTTCAGATCATTAGAATCTGAAAATAGCACAAGCAGACTTACCACTGCATGACGTTAGTGGAGCTGGAAAAGTCGCTATCTCTACATTCCAGGAAGATACTGTGTGATCAAGAACCCTGCTTATCCAGGCATCCTAACTGCAGCAGGAGCCAGATAAGCACACAATTGTACATTTGTAGGCTCTATATCAATGTTAAGATGGGTGTGCAATTGCCAGGCAGAGGCATGGGCAATCCCACTACCTGCAAATGCAACATCCTATTACGGTTTCTGCATCAATATCTTCATAATACAGGATGAAAAGGCAAGTGGAAGCATGGTTCCCATAAGCCCCTTTAGAAGACAATTACCTCTGTGTTTTTCCACATAGACATTCCTCTCCAAAAGTGGAATCATAAGATGCACAAAGCTAAAAACCATGAGGATGACTAAAATCCAGCCCCATGCTCTCTTAACCACAGCACCACATACCCAAACTTTGGCAAGCCCCCAGAGGAAAATAATTCCATGGCAATTGAGCAGCCAATGGAGTTGTTCTCTATGTGCCCTTGTTGTCTGGATTAATCAGTTCTTCAAGAGGGTGATCACTGTTGCAACAGAGCATGAAAGAGAAGGAACACTCTTATATATGTTGACATTATGGACAGCTAAGTGCTTTGGCCTGTACAGGGCGTCTGGCATTACTGTTAGTAAAATAGTAATAATTTCCATTTTAGGAAGGTACTAAAAACACTGGATTTTTAGAACCCAGAACTTGCAGTTTTTTTTCTGTAAGCAAAGAGAAAAACAAACTTTTAAAAGCCCTGATGTTCCAGAGAGACACAGTGGCCCCCATTCACGCAAGGATTTTGATAAGGGATCACATCCAGCAGCAGATAAGAAATAGGAACACATACCGCTCCTGGTTCTTTCAATAACAAGGAGGTAGGGGAGGATGGAAAGAAAAACATTTGTCTTGCAATCAGGAAAACATTTTCCACAAGAAGAAAACACCCTTTCAGTCTTCGGGAGACACTGTGGTTACGGAATTCTCAGCAGGGCTACTGCATGAGATAACATGAGGGGCGCATGTATGGAAGCGCACACATAAGTTCCAGTCTTATTCAAAGCATATCCCTGTGTATAGTTAGCATCTAAATAAGTTTTGTGGTACTGGAATTTTCTATTTAAAACACACATGTAAAAACGTAACATTTATATTAAATATTTCATAAAGCTTTAATTGTGCCTCTATGCATGTAAGTGATTCTGCTGCTTTAGGCTGTCATTCTAAATTTACATATACTATAGCTGACTTTCCAACTTTTATGACATCTTAAAAAAAATACAACTAAGAAATGAGCTTGACATAGCTGAAAAACTTCTAAGCACATGCATGCAGATAAAGTGGGGTATAAATGGTAAGTAAGTAAATAAATCACGAGCCTTGTGTGGGGCAGAGTGGTAGGTCACAGTACGGCAACCAAGAACTCTCCTCACGACCTGAGTTTGATCCCAGCAGAAGCGGGGATCTCAGATAGCTGGCTCGAGATCAGCTCAGTCTTCCATCCTTCTGAGGTTGGTAAAATGAGTACCCAGCTTGCTGGGGAAAAGGTAACATGACTGGAGAAGGCAGTGGCAAACCATCCTGCTTCTAGTCTGCCATGGAAGCGGCGTCACCCCCAAGGATCAGTAATGACTCAGTTCTTGCACAGGGGACCTTTCTTAAGTAAATAAATAAATACTCAGATGGAGCATCATACTCTGTCATTGATATAAATAAATGAATAAATGTGGCTTCTCCAACAGGAGGAACTCAAGGTGCTTACAGTGCAATAAGGTCATAAAACCAGAAACAAACTCAGAAAACAACAGCTAAGCTGAACCAAAGGCCTGTTTAAACAGTCCTAACTGGTGTTGGTGTTGGGTGTGTAGAATAGGGATCATACAGATGTCCTCCAGGTGGAGGGCAACAAGGTAGGAGCCACAACAGAGAAGACCCTCCCACATATTGCCACATGCACATCACATCTGCGTAGGCCAGAATAAGAAACCAAAGTGCAAAATAAATGGGAACTGAGAAATGGCAACCCAGTCCTTACTGAGCCCTCACTCCCAAATATTTTCTTGAGACATACAAAGGAAAAGCAATGGACATCTTGATAAAATTCTTACCTGAGTGAAGGATCCATCTTCATTACACTCTGGAATGAAAACAGCTTCTTGTGGCTTCTTTGCTTGGTCCAGTGCTTGGGATCTCTCTAATCGGCATTTGCTTTGACCAGCATCTATGCAGAGAAAAAAGAAAATCCATTGAAATTAGATGAGCAACTAGAAACACAATTGAATAACCAAGGATATCATATTCTGTTGTGAAGGTGTCCAAAGGAAAGACCTGCAAAGTGGTTATTTTGCTGTGCCGCATTTGTCAGTACAGGTGGAGCCTCGGTATCTGCAGGGGATCTGTTCTCAGCCCCCCCTGTCCCGCCCTCCCCCCAGTGAATATAAAAAAACCACAGTTAATGAAATTCATGGTTTGGGGCCCTTTTAAGTCTCTGTAGGGTTTTCTGAAGCCCACAGAGGCCGCGAGCATCCGCCCGCAGCCTCTGCGGGCTTCAGAATGACTCCAGTGCGCAAAAAAGTGCCTTTTTGTTTCCCTTACGAAATTGAAGTGACTTTTTTTGCCCTTATAAGGCATTCTGAGACCTGGGGGTAGCTTTATAAGGGCAAAAAAGTCACTTTGGTTTCCCAAGGGAAACAGGAAGTCACTTTTTTGTGCTCTGGGGCCATTCTGAAGCCTGCAGAGGCCATGGGTGAAAGTGCATGGCCTCTGCAGCCTTCAGAAAGCTGGAGCACAGCTAGAAGGCTCAGGTTGGGCCAAGTCTGGCTCAACGTGGGTCCATGGGACCTGCGTTGAACCAGATTCATGGATACAGGATCTGCGGATATAGAGCCCCACCTGTATGCAGAAAACCTCTCTAAAAATATGCCTGTGGAAGGGTGGCTCAAACTCAGTCTTGCTAAAATCACAGTGAATTGCAAGTGGCTTATTTTTCTCGTTTTTGTGCAATCGGGAGGTAAATCGCTAGACAAGTGAATCTGAGCAAGGGGGCTCCATCCCATGAAATTTTATGACATACTACTCTAAGCATGCCACTCTGTTAAGATGCTACAGGATTGTGCTTCCATTAATATGGCCCATTCAGTTTCTCTCTTCATTCATAAATGAACAGGCAGATGAACCAACTGAGGGGTCTATTTTCAGACCCCCATTCTTTGCCCACAGATCTTAATTTTTTGCAAAAAAGCAAAAAAAAACCACTCCTGCTTCATCATGTTTTATGCTCTGTTGTACTTTTAATTTTTCTTTGGGGGGAAACTTTTGATTTTTACTTTTTAAAATGAAAAGCAGACTAGAAATCGGATAGAATAAAAAATAACATTCACCATCATTTGAATCAGCAGTAGGAACTCCAAGTCATAGTTGCATTCAGTGGGGCACCATCTTTAAAGCACACTGATCCCCAGACAAACTACTGCCCAGAGGCAGCAAGGTTATTCAAGATGGCACTCCCAGGTTGCATCTTGACATTCCTGTTGTCTATATAGCAGTGACAAATGAGTTAAAAAATGAATGATTTTTTCATTTAAAGAAGAATCTTGACAATGAAATGGGACCCTACCAATGAGTCCCAAAGCCAACAGCAAAAGGAAAAGAGTGACACCCACAAAGAAGGGAAACAAGCTCTCAAAGAGCACAAAAAGTGCATGAGATTACATGATTGCTTTCTGTTGCTCAAAGCATTTCAGCTGTTTGTCTTTTTGAGAGACCCTAAAACAATCTTTTGTAACCGCATGAAGTCTCATTTGAATCCAACTAGCTGAGGTGATCTTGGTAAGCATATCACCTGAGAGATCATTAGAAAATATCCTCCTTGTACTCCTGAAGAAAACAAACAGCCAGAACGTGTGGGGCATAAAGAAAATCTTTGTGATAAATTCCACACATTTTTTGGCATCTTCTTGGGAGTCCATTTCCTTTATCTTTTGCTCCTAATCAGAGCCCCCAGCATGAAAACATATTCATTGACACCACTAGTCTTCATATTATACCTAGCAACTGGGTCACAGAAAACAGAAGTGTCCAACACAAAAAAACCTTGCTGGATCAGGAGTATGTCCTATGATGAGTCTCTTGGCAGTACTCAAGAGTATGCATGTTTAAGATCATAGTCCAAAATCTTAACCTTATACCAATAGCATACCCAGGGTGGTGGCACCCGGGTGCAGATGCCACAAAACACCATGTAAGCAGTCCCTCAGACTTGCCTTTGAGCCATTCCGGGCAGTGATGGTAACATTCACCTGTGCAAGTGGGTGAGGCCGGCTTATACCATGCTTTGCGGTGTCTATAGTACTTACCGCACTGTCACCGCCACTAGCTAAGCCAGTGATTCTCACACATTTAGCACTGGGACCCAGAATGAGAATCTGTCAGGATCCACAGATGTTATGTACAGAAGTGATGTCATCAAGCAGGAATATTTTTAACAATCCTAGGCTGCATTCCTACCCAGGATAGTCCCATTTACTATCATTGTTAATTATATATATATATATATATATATATATATATATTTTGAAATGAACGGGGACCCACCTGAACTTGGCTTGCGACCCACTTAGTGGGTCCCAACCAACAGTTTGAAAGACACTGAGCCCTATGCCCCAGTATTGCCCCTATGCCCATTGCCCTATGCCCCAGTATTCTGCTCTTGGATGATTGTGCTCACAAAGCTAGGGGAAGTCTTTGGATCAAGAATAGCTTTTGGGGTTTTTTGTTTTAAGTACAACCTAACAGTCCAGTCAAATCTATCTGTCCTCCTATCTAAGCTGCCCAGGATAGGTTCTATGAGTAAACATAAGATGTCCTTTATCAAAAATGACAACTTACCTTTCCATTGGGGAGGGGGTTGACTAAAGCAGCACCCATTGCCGGTGATAGGAAAGAAGCTTCTGTTGCCTGACATGGTAGACCCACCTGTTCTCCATCCCACACAGAGTGCAGCAGTGCTACCCAAAGCTGCCCATCTCAGTTGTGAGACAGAGTGGGGCCATGTATGGCTCCGGGTGTGGTAGCCTCTGGACCATTTGAGCCCAGCATAGCACAACTTTACAGTCTGTTTACAGTAATTTTTTTAAGTTAGGTTTTTATTAACAGGAAACTTATTTCTAAGCACCACTGAAAGCAACAGAACTGAGACCCAAACTAAACATTCAAAAAATACCACATGACATAATCCACTGGGGATGGTACTGCTTCAGAGCAAGTAGGAGATTTCATGTCTGAACGTCCTCCCCATGGAAAAATGTCCTTGTCTCATGGCCAAGAACTACAGGAACACAGTTCCACTATTTTTAAGTTTTGAGAAGGACTATAAACTCATTTTTAGAAGCTAGAAAACACATCACAGGTGATCAAGGGACTCTTCAACAACAACAAGAAAAAGATGTTGATTATCAAGAGAGACTCAGTCCCATCCAGGCAGCTCCTGCTGTTTAACAATAAAATACCAAGGAACACTCACTGGTCTCCAGATTTTCACAGATTAAAAAGTAGCACTAGACCACTATAGGATCACCACTATAAAGCCATCATGATAGGATAAGGGTATAATTGTATTAGTTTATGGAGATGCCAGATTGAAAATGTTATCCTGCCTTTCTCTCCCTAAGGGTAGTCTGGATTGCTCACTCACAAACATACCCTACAAAAAAAGAAAGAAAGAAAGAAAAAAAAGAAGAGATCCTTATTTCCTCACCATGCTTCTTCCTTGATCATGGTTTAAAGTGAACACCCCTCCTTTAAACTTTAAACCCTATGTGAGAACAGAGAGGGAACATTCTTCGCTCTTTTTTAGCAAGTGGGGAGCTGTTCAACATAGCTCACATCTGCAGTGGACTGGCTGGAAGGAAGCAGTGGTGGACTTGGAGTGAAGGGCATCCCACATCTGCTGCCCTATCTCCCCACACTCTCCACAAGCCGCATCAGGTTACTTCATGGCTGGGCCGACAATACCTGGGGCTATTAAAAACTTTCCATTTTTCCTTTTCAGTTGATTATACAAAAGATGGGAAAGATTTCTGCAGTCATGGGTGATAATACTTATATATGGCACGACATGAAAATTTGCAAATTCTAAAGTAGGATTCAGAGGGCATTGACACTTCTGGACCTCAAAAGAGATGGGAACGTGATTTTGAGCAAAGGAGCACCAGGACAAAATGGCTAATCACCCAGTCCCAAAACTGCTGTGAGTGGCAAGAGGCAGCTGCAGAAGGCACTTGGCACACACATGCCTGCAAAATTCAGACCCCGGATATTCATGCAAATTGTGACTAACTACTCGGAAGGTGTTCCTCTCTTCTCTTTTGGATCTCCATCCTGACAGTTGTCTGAGCACTACAAATCCTGCTGGTTAGGAGACACAGGATAGTTTCACAAGTGCCTCTAAAGAATGTATTTTAATTCTCTGCCTTTATAAAATCAGAGATCCCCTTTGATTATAAGTTTGGCTTTAAAAAGGAGACTTTTGCTTTGTGTGTCACATTAACAGAGAAGTGAAACACTGAAAAATGGAAGATTTTATCAGTGTCAAAAAAACCCTACTACAAATCAATATTTTATTCCTTTGCTCACTACTAATATTCCCAATTCTCTCCCCCCTCCCCATGCCCTTTTATTTCAGTTTTTTGCTAGGACCTTTCGGGTCAAATTAGACATTTGATAGGTAAATCAATCTTTGACAGGTTTAAAGTAGGAAATTATTATTATTATTAACAGTATTTATATACCGCTGTCCCCCATGCTTTTCAATCTGTTTCTAAACGACCTTGCCCCATCCCTGAAGGAAGTAGATAGCCATTGCCTGAAGCTTGGCGCAAGCCAAGTGCCGCTACTTCTGTATGCGGATGATGCAGTACTGATATCCCGTACTAGGATTGGCCTAAAACGTCTGCTGAATCGCACTGAAGAGTATCTTCGGTCCAACAAATTGCAAATCAACTATGCTAAATCTAAGATAATGATATTTGCCAATAGATGGAAGGCTTTTAAGTGGTCTTGTAATGGCAATAAAATGGAGCAGGTTAAGCATTTCAAGTACCTGGGAATCAACTTCCATTACAAGCTCACTTGGGCTTTTCATCGTAAGGCAGTGCAGAACGCATCCAAACTGGCGTCCTCAGCTATTTCCCGTTTCTTTTTTACCTGCGGCAATGGTTATGTTCCAGCTGCTCTGGAGGCATTTAAGGGAAAGATTCTTTCCCTGGTCCTTTATGGCTCTCCCGTCTGGTATAAGGCTATTACCCAACCATTAGAACGCATTCAAGCCTCCTTTCTGCGGAAGATTTTGGGTTTACCCAGGTGCGTTCCCTACTCGGTTCTGTGTCTTGAGGTGGGGTTAATTCAGCTAAAGACGACTGCATGGCTTAGATTACTGAAATTTTGGTTTAGGACTTTATTTAACCCTACCTCCTCTGGTCTAATGCTCCAATTATTGTCGGATTCAATCCTGTCATTAGAGATCACTGATCTTCTAACCAAGCTCAAGTCAATAGGGCTGGACACTGCAGAGCTAGGCATGATTGGGTGTGATGCTGCTTACAGAATCGTCAAAGAAAGAATTCTTGACATCGAACAACAAGAGCTGTTTAGTGCCGCCAGAACCACATGCTCTCCACTCTATCTCCATGTTCCAATCAGTTTCGGGAAACTGGCCTCCTTCTTTTATCACCTGGAGTGCCCACAGGCTCGGAGAGCATTCACACTTGCAAGATGTAATGCTCTTCCATCAGCCGTGTTATCGGGCAGGTTCAGTGGTATTCCCTACTCGGAGAGGAAATGCAAGTGTGGTAGGGATTGTATTGAGACCATAACACATACCCTTTTCTACTGCCCACTTCATGACGTCTCACGCAAGAAATATCTAGGCCCTTTGCTAACTAGGATGCAGGGCTGGGAGGACTCAATCATGCTTCAGTCTCTCCTTTCCACATCTGACTCTGAGACCCTTGATAGGGTCGCTGCCTTTTTATCTGGGGTAATTGCCAGGCAGAGCTCTGGAACTCTGGGCAGTATGTGAGGAAAAGACTGATGTCTATGTTGTGGTGTCTTTGTATATTTTTGTTTTGTTTTGTTCTTTCTCTGTATTTTATGCCAATAAAGGTCTACTGAATTGAACTGAACTATACCGCTGTTCAACTAAAAGTTCACAAAGCGGTTTACAGAGAAAAATCAAACAACTAAATGGCTCCCTGTCCCAAAAGGGCTCACAATCTAAAAAAATGCAAATGAATACCAACAGACAGCCACTAGAACAGACAGTGCTGGGGTGAGGTAGGCCAGATACTCTCCCCCTGCTAAAAAAAGGAGCACCCACTTGATGCCTCTTACCCAATTAGCAGGGGAAATCAGACCATAAGTGGTCCTTTAAGTCCCTAAGTAGCAACAAGCGGGATGATTTAGCAAAGATGCACAGCATAGAGGCTGGGGGAATTTAATGCTTCTTGCTACACCATTTTGGCACCAAAAATTATACCCCTGAAGTGACTACTGTATTTACCTCCAAAAACAGCAAGAACAGCAGCCTCACCAAGCTCCACTTGGGTGAAACTGGTGTTTCTAAGATACTCATTTGGTTTCACGTCAGAACCTACTTATGATTTTAAGTCATTAAGATAATTTCCATCCAGTGTCAAGGACGCCTTTATATCCCCTTACCTTTGCATCGGCCTCGGTGAACCACACTCAGGCTCGAGTCCCTGCATTTGGCTCTCTGATAATCACACATCGACTCGTATGTCCTGCCATCAGAGGCACAGAGTGGCTTGGTTAGGGACCTGGAGCAGTGAAGGTTGCATTGTGGGTCTCGATCACGGTCACTTATTAAAAACTAAAGGTGAGAAAGAACAAGACAGAAAAACAAAGCTTTGGATTTTTAAAGTAGTTTTTTTTTTCCTTTTATAGTTTCTCAGCTTATCATAGCTAGAGGCAACAGCACTCATAGTTAAAATCTCTGGATATACCGGCCATAAAATTCCAAAACAACTAGTTTTGTTTGATGAATTAAAAGCAAAATTTTGTCCTACAATCACTGTAGACATCACCAAGCATCCAAAGGCAAACTCCACCAAAGGCATCCAAAAGGCATACGTCATCAAACTCCAAGGCATGTCAACTTCCTGTTCTATATTTAACCACAAAGGTCTTCCCTACCCCAATTGAGTCAATTGGAGGCATACAATCCACATGGGACTTCATCCTAACATAACTGTAAGAAACACTTTAAAGTGACAGTTTCCTTTAAGTAAGTTCTTACTATCAAGATTACTAAACACTTCCAATCATATTAAATTATCAGTTTCTTTGATGACATGAGATTTTATCTTATTATTTTTTCTTTTCTTTTTTATAGAGATACTACAAATATACTTCAATGCATTTTGCTTGCTATATTTCATATCCCCCAAAGCGCCATCAGCAAGTCTTAAGTGACCACATGGAATCACCGGCAGTGGCTTAGCTACAGGAAGGTGATACGGTAAGTACTTCAGGCACCGCAACACACTGTGTAAGCAACCCCTCCCGCTCGCCATCGGAGCCATTCCAGGCAACGATGGCAATGCATGCTCTCATTTTCTCCTTGGGTTCAAATGAAATGTGTGTTAAAACTGCCCCAAGGGGCCAGCGTTTGTACAGTTGCATGCTTTGGAGGGAAGTCTGAGTCACTGTTGTAATCACCTTGGTGCGTCACTGTTTCAAGCACAGAAAAGCTGCTTTCCAAGTGTAAAGCTTCTAAAAACAAACTAAAACTAATGCAACAAACTAACATTTCAGGCTTGATGACCTGTTTCTAACATTCTGAAATATGCACCTCTGAAGTGTGTATCTTGGCAAGTTTGACCAAACAGCTTCTTCCATCTTTTTTTTTTTTAAATAAAAGCCAAGGACTCAGTTAAGTTCGCTCCACAGAATTAAAAAAACACAAACTCATCCTTTGGAATGAACTTCTACAAACAAGAGTGGTCAAAAGTCAAGTGAGAAGACACCTCTTCTGCTTTAGGCCGTGATTTTGTTCGTTACCCTAACCCCATTTGATCTGACAGTTTGTAGCTTACCTATGCAAAAAAAGCACCAGTCTTTGGTTAAAGTCCATCCCTCCCGCCCATTTTCTTGTAATAATTTCCCTATAAACTAGCATTTGGAAAGCTGCGGGTTAGTTGATGGTGTTTCTTAGACACAGTACAGATGCCCGTTGGTAGATTAACAGCCCAATCCTACCCAGTGCTGGTGCCGCAGGGCCACACGGCCCATGCTGTATCCGGTACTGGGACTGAGAAGGCTGGAGGTCTCCCCAAGAAAGGGAACATTTATTGCCTTACCCCGTAATGAGTCCCAGTCAGCCCAATGGGGCTACTAGGATCTGTGCCAGCTAAATCACTGGCACATGTCCGGGAAACCCTGTGTCAGGAGAAAGGGTTCCAGAGGGGGAATAGAGTATGGTGAAGCCTCCACCACCAAACCTGCCCCCTCCTGGGCCTGATCCACCCCCTTCTCCACCCTCCCTTTGCAGCACTCAGACCAGCTCCTACCTGCTCCCTCAGGTGCAGTTCCAGATCCGGCACCAGCGGGATGGCGCAGGCCTTACTCCTGGGGTGCTGCAAACATGCTTTACAGCATATTTGCAACACACTATGCTGGCACAGCAGCCACTACACCAGCATAGCTAGCAATTAGGTGTGGGCTGTAAGAGTGCGATTCAATTTCTTTATCAGACCACAGGTCCATTCAGGCAGTCATCTTCAAGTTCTGAATGCCTCGAGCAACAAGGCGCATTTATAGTGTACCAGAAAGGAGCATATCCATGGATCCCATATCCATGGATGGGTCTGTGCCCCCCACACACACACACACCCCACACTCGCCCTCTCTAGAGGCAAGGGGAGCTCTTCTCACCTCATCTCTGGAGATTCCTCTGAACTCAGCAGAGGCCACAGATGTCCATCCATGGCCTCTGCCGGGCTCAGAATGAGACCCAAAGCTCAAAACACGTGACTTCTGATTTCACGATGAAACTGGAAGTTATTATTATTGCTATTATTATTATTATTAATTATTTATATACTGCTTTTCAGCAAAAAGTTCACAAAGTGGTTTACAGAGAAAAGTCAAATAACTAATGGCTCCCTGTCCCAATAGGGCTCACAATCTAAAAAGATGCAAAAGAACACCAGCAGGCAGCCATGAGAAAAGACACTGCTGGGTTGAGGAGGGCCAGTTACTCTCCCCCTGCTAAATAAAAGAGGAGCACCCACTTGAAAAAAGTGCCTCTTACTCAGTTAGCAGGGGTTAACTGTGATGCTTTTAATGCCTTATAAGGCATTGGGAAGCCCAGGGTAGCTCCTTATAAGGCATTAAAAAAGTCACTTCCGGTTTAACTGAGAAACCAGAAGCCAAGTGTTTTAAGCTCTAGAGCTCAGTCTGAGCCCAGCAGAGGCCGTGGATGGACCTCCACGGTCTCTGCTGAGCTCAGAGGACCCTCCAGAGGGTCCAGACCACGGGACAGGTATTTGCCTATATCCGTGATTTCAGTTATTTGTTTGGCTATCCGAACGGAACCCCTGCGGATAAGGGAGCATACCTGTATTTCAGAACCTGTCAATCACTTCCCCCAAGTGTAAGAAATACAGAAAGGGGGGCAGCCTGGAACTGCATCTAACCTTCAGGGGCTTCTCACCCAACTGTGATACCATGAATCCTCAGCCACACCCCTCAGTCACTTTCTCCCACCTCCAGATGCTCGAAAAGTCTCTCACGAAAGATGAACCAACGTGGCAGTAACTTTGGATAGTTTGAGGATTTTCACCTGTTCTCATAACAAAACTAAATTGCAGAATGGGCATAATTAATAAAGACATAGCCAATTTACAATCTTCCAACGTGACTCTCCAATTTCACACACTCTCGTAACTACCAGAAAATGCTTGCTATAGTGATCGTATATTAATTTATGATAAGATATCTACAAACAAAACTGGAGGGGGGAAAGAGTCCCCTTGTTTGTTAACACTGGGGGGAAATCTAGAGAAGACAACTCTAGATTGACGTGAAGACAACACGTCATCAGCTGCCCTATTAGATAATCATGAGATCACTGCAAAAACATTCTTGAAGATCGTGTTAAGAGAACAGCAGTTAAAATAGAGACTTGATTGCAATGGCCTGAATGTGGCTGGCATTCAGATTGAAAAGACACACACACACCATTGCTGTGAACAAGATCACAATGGACACATTTGGCCCAGGGGAAGATATACAAGATATACAAGTGCTCAACCAAAGACTGAAAGAAGCAATGGACATTTGTACTGGGGTCTAGAGCAGGGGTGTCCAAACTTCTCGGCAGGAGGGCCACATCATCTCTCTGACACTGTGTCGGGGGCCAGGGAAAAAAAAGAATTTACATTTCAAATTTGAATAAATTTACATAAATGAATATGTTAGAGATGGAACTTGCATGAGAATGAAGGTCTTGCAATAGTTCAAGACTATAAAAGACCTTGCACAAAGCAAGTCTGGCCTTTCCATCACTGCCACTGCTGCATCACAGATGTGAAACAGCAAGCAGTGGAGCTTAACTAGTTGCCCTACACTGAGAGCAGTTGCCTTGGGCCAGCACGGGCTCCAGAAAGTCTCTGGAGGACCAGAGGCTCATTGGAGACTAGGGGTTCCCTGCGGGCCAGACTGGGAGGCCCTGAGGGCCGCAAGTGGCCCCCGGGCCAGGGTTTGGGCACCCCTGGTCTACAGCCTAGCTCCTTCCCAAAGAAATGTTAGGGAGAGCCAAGAAAAGCACAAGGAACAGAAAGACAGCAGTGCAACAAAGGCCATTGAGACTAACAGACTATTGGGGGGGGGGGATCAGCTTTCCAACCATCCAGAAAAAAAAACCAAACCAATGATGGGCTGAAGGCATCAATTACCAAATGAGAAAGCAGGTTCTCTTCCCACTGCTCAGTCTTGCTATTCCAACTAATTTTGTTTATTTTGTACATCAAAGGAAAGATTGGAAGTTGGTTTGCACAGGATCAGCTTCAATGTAGGAAATTTAGGGCGCAACCCTAACCAACTTTCCAGCACTGGCATAGCTGTGCCAGTGGGGCATGTGCTGCATCCTGCAGTTTGGGGGACAGTCACAGAGGCCACCTCGGAGTTGCATTGCCCTATGTCAGTGCTGGAAAGTCAGTTAGGATTGACACCTTAATTCCTCAACCATACCCAGTCTTCGTTTCCTAGTCCTCCCCATTATAAAAAAGTGGACAACAGGAGTCATACCTCATCAGCATGAATCCTGCCTTGCCCACAAACTCTCGCTCCTCCAACCAGCCAAGTCACTCCACCCACCCAGCTGCTTGCTTGCCCAGTGCCCAGACAGGCCCAGGCCATAGTAGACAACAACTGCTGCTGTCACCCGCACAGCCAGGTCAAAGTCAGAGGGAAAGCATCATTAGTTTGGTTGTAAAATAGGGTGCTGATAATCTGGGTCAGGATCTTGTTGTCCATGCTGTGGATGTTGGTCCACAGGGTTACCAGCTCTCCAGGACTGCCCTGGAGTCTCCAAGAATCTGTGTCATTTGTCACCTGAAGATGTTATCCTACAGATTTTAAACACACACACACACACACACACACACACACACACACACACCATTTAATGATATTATGTCATGTTGGGAAAAAATCTTCAGGAATAGCTTCAGTTAATCCAACCGGCAAAGGGTTAAGCATGCATGTGGTTTTTTCCCCTTATCTACTTAATCATATGTATGACTTTTCTGTGGCTTGACTCACTTTCTTGAGTTACCTATTCTGCATGAAGGTCATTTCCTGCTTATGGAGTAGTTCTAGTCTGTTTGTGTCTAGCAGTTCTAGTCTGCAGTTGTGAACTGCATATGGGGCCCGATATGTGTAAACCAACTGCTTGCTGATACAGTACTTGTACAGCTATTGCATATGCTTACATCTTAAACAAACAAAAAAAGTTTGTGGTCCCTAGTAGTGGGATCAGCCCTGACCAGGTGCGAAAATTAATATTGCTGAGAAAGAAACACAAGCAGCTAAAAGGCTAAGGCTATGCTTATTTTTCTGTACAAAAATTTCAAAATGCACCTTTTGGCAATTCTGGAAATACAGTATCTACTTCCAGATAATTGAATCGGGTGAAAAAGGTTTTACAGTCATCCACTTTCTAGTCTAAACGCACAAATGTTTGTGCAATTAATTGAGAAGAGGAGGTCTTTTTGGCGCATTCCAACACAGCAGCTGAAAAGCCCCAGCTTTTGAATGTGCATTTACACAGGTGTACGTTTATAGCCACTTCCCAGACTCGTTCCTGACTTCTCTGACCTCAGGATGACAGCAGAGGTGAGATAAGACAGGTCAGAAAAAAAGCTCAACTTGCCAATCATAACCATCTGCTCCATTTCTCCACACTGCTGCTGACAAAAACCACCAACACTGAACTTTTAACGTCGCTGAGAAAAAGCAGATTCCCCCCTGACAGCTGATTCAACACCTGGAACCACTTTTGGAATTTTTCTTGAGAAGGGTCTGCCCCACAGAGGAAAAAAAAAGTTTGGTGGTCACTCATTCTCAGCTCTCATCTGCACCTGGTGCAACTTGGGAAATCGTAATTGTAATCAGCAGAGAGAGCAAATCTGGACCAATTAACATCATGCAGACAGAAAAGGGAAAGAGAGAAAGAAACGGCTCCATTTTGGACCAAAAATACCCTGGCAGCCCACTGATCTGGTCCTTTGTGTGTGCTGTTTAAGAAACAAGCAAAGCAATCATTTCTCTTGCTACTAAAAGCAGCATCCCTGACACAAGGTAGTAGTTCTCTCGTCAGTTTACAAATGGGGATCTGAGACCACATTTGCAAACCAAGCAGATACTATTACAATCCAAAAACCTGCATCACTAGATTGCATTTGCTGCCAATACATTTGCTCCCTGATGCATCTGGTGGGCTGCTGTGAGATACAGAGAGCTGGGTTAGATAGGCCCCGGGTCTGATCCAGCAGGGCTCTTCTTATGCAATGCATATCACAGCACACTTATCAAAACTCTTGTTTTACTGCCACCATCATCATTCTCAGTACAACTTAATCCTTCATTCTCATGCGCTTTCCTTAGATCTTTCTACCTCAATCAACCTAGGTGAACACAAAAGTGTTTGTGTAGCCCCTCTGAACTGAAATGCAGCTATGAATGAATGAATACGCTCCAAGTGTGTAGGTACAAACTTCAGGATGCTCTAGATATCTGGAGCTATATAATATTCAGTATCAGAAATAAGCTCATTTCACATAATCTCTGAGAGTGTGTGTACAATTAGGTTGAAAGACTGCAATCCTGATGTTTTATAAGGCCTATAAGTTTTGTTAATAGTGCAACACTGGCCCTCATTATGGGCTGATGTGAACAGAATCTCCAGGCTTTAATATCTCTCTCTATCTGTCAATAACAGCACAATCCTAACATCTGCCTGAGCTGGTGCAACTGCCCCTGTGCCGGCTCAAAGTGTCGCAAATGTGCTATAAAGCACGTTTCTGATTACTTGTGAGCCAGTAGTGCCTACCTGCATTCAGTAGGCTCATGCTAGATGGCGCAGGGGTCTGAGAAGGGTGTCAGGGAGGCAGCATTTCTGAGTGGGAGAAGGCAGAATGGAAACAGATCAGGCCCAGCAGGAAGTAGGATCGGCAGAGGCGTTCACTGCCATATCCTAACCCCCTTCCCAGCCCCCTGCTTTACACTGGGCATCCCAGATTTGCACCTGCTAAATAGCTAGTGTGGATCCAAGAACCACCATAGGGAAGACTGAGGCTCAACATGGGGTAAGGGAAAGTATATATCCTCTTATCCAGATGAGAGCTCCAGCCATCTCCTAACCTGCACTGGATACAGAACAGGTTATGCAGTCTGGCTGTTCCACCGCAGGTTAGGATTGGGCTGTGACAGTGAATTTATATTTGATAGCTCTCACCCCACCCCCACATTCAAAGCCAACAAATCTGAATGAAACTGCAAAGCAATTCCAGACAAATCATTTTGGTGGAAAACTAGGTGCTCTTTCATTGCTATTTGCAGTCACCTTCAACCTTGATACTAGAAGCAGAGACTTGTAGGGTCTGATCAGACAGTTAATCAAACAAGAAGCAACTATAGGAAACCTGCCACTCTCACACACACACACACACACACACACACACACACACACACACACACACACACACACGACTCCAACTTTCAGTGTTAATAAGTGACACCTGCTAAATCTATCAAAAGCACCCAAACATGGTAAACAGCGCACAGTTGAAGTCCAAAGCTAATATTTCTCAACATGACAACACTTCATCCTTCAGGGCAGTATACACAGTCACACACACACACACACACACACACACACACACACACACACACACACACACAGAATTTAATAAGATGGTGCAGGGACACAACCAAACGGCATGCAGGTTGCACAGCAGCAAATGTTGATGGAACTCACTCTATCCTATATCACTGTTCCCATCTGTTGACATGAGTGACTAGTTCTTAATTCTATATCGATTGCTTTGAGACCAAAATTCATCACCTGTTCCTTAGTGAAAATAAATGCCCTAATCTGGAGAGAATTTCATATAAATCCACACTATTTAAGAAAGTATAACATAATCCTTCCAGCCAAGGAAAATAAAACCTGTCTTGAATTTATAAGAGAAAGAAAATGTTGAAGATAGAGTTGATCCCGTTTCCCTCACCAGCTAGTATAAACCTGACCATCATTATGCTGTATATTTTCCCTTCCAACATCACTGGTTGCCACTGATGAGGAGATAGCAGAATTAGATCAGGACATGAAGTAAATGGTAGTTTACATCACATTCAATTCAACTGTCAATTTTCATATTAAATATTAGGCCATTTTCAGCCAGGAAATCTGAGTGCAATATTTTTACATTTAGTCATTACAAGGACTAGATGGAGGACGGGACTGCATCCCTGCTGGATCCGACAGTAGCTTTTGACACCACTGACCATGTTGTCCTTCTGGATCTGTTGGCCATGTTGGGGCTTGGGGCACTGTTCTGCAGTGGTTCCACTACTTCCTGACAGATCAGACCCAAATGGTGAGGCTGGGGGATACCTGTTCAGCAACCCTGGCGGATGACAAAATAGAAGCCTGACAAGGTCCCCCATGCTGTTTAACCTTTACATGAAACGACTGGGCGAGCTCATCCAGGAATTTATAGTTGGGTGTCACCAATATGTGGGTGCCCCCAGTTCTCTCTCTCTCCCACCAGTTTCCCAGGAAGCTGTCAAAGTTCTGGGGTGGTGCCTGGAAGCGGTATTGGGGCCTGAATGAGGGCTAATAAACAGGGCCTTTAGTGCAGGGAGATGTTATGATTAAGCTGTCATTGTCATAAATAAATAAATAAATAAATAAATAAATAAATAAATAAATAAATAAATAAATAAATAAATGCAATAAAAGGTTCAACAACAACATTTATATACCGCTTTTCAACAAAAAGTTCACAAAGCGGTTCAAGGTTCAAGTTTGGAGATTCTGCTCCCATCATCCTGTAAAGAGGACCAGTGTTGCATTATTAACAAAACTTATAGGCCTGAACACCTGGACTGCAGTCTTCAACCTAATTGTACACACACTCTCAGAGATGGTATGGACTGTGGAGCTAGCTTATTTTTCATGCTGAATATTGAATAGCTCCAGGTTATCTGGAGCAACCTGAAGTTCTGCTAATCCAAAGTACCTACACTCCTGAAGTGTACTCATTCATAGCTGCATTTCAGTTCAGAGGGGCCACATAAACACTTTTGTATACATCTAAGTTTGTTGAGGTAGAAAGACCTAAGGAAGATGCATGTGGATGAAGGTTTAAGTTGTAGCCGAGGATGAAAAAAAGGAAGTTTTGATAAGTGTGCTCTGATACATATTGGTAGAAAATGTGATACATTACTGCAAATTTTTGGATTGTAATTGTATCTGCTCAGTTTGCAGATGTGGTCTCAGTTCCCCATCTGCAAGCAGACGAGAGGACTACTACCTTTTGTCAGGGATGCTGCTTTCAGCAGCAAGAGAAACAGTGGCTCTGCTTGTTTCTTAAGCAGCACACACAAAGGACCAGACCAGACCAGTGGGCTGCCAGGGTATCCCGCCTCCTCCCCACCCTCCCCAGATCCTTGCATTGACCGAACTTGGCCGACACCACCCTCCCTGCCCAAGTCGGTGTGGCAGCTGAATGCAACCTCTGTGGGCCAGCAGCATCCCTGCGCCAGCCCAGCCAACTCCTGAGGAGGCGCAAACGTGCTTTACAGCATGTTTGCGACTCTCCTAGGAGGGTCCCTTGCGCTGGTCTAGGGGAGGAGTCTCCAAACCCCATTCCGGGGACCAGATGCGGCCCGTGGTCAGCCTCTATCCGGCCCACGGCCAGACTCTTGTCTCCTGAAAGCCTCTGGCCCACTTGGCCAAATATGACCGGAATGATGCTCTGGTTGCGTCTGGAGGGTGTCCAAGGGCCAGAGAGGTTGAATGAATGAGCCCATTCATTCATTTATTCACTCATCTAAGTTCCATCTCTAATTTATTTAAATAAATTTTATATTTAAAATTTTTTTCCCGGCCCTCAGCACTGTACCAGATATTTGATGCGGCCCTCTGGCCAAAAAGTTTGGAGACCCCTGCTCTATTCTACAATTCTATACCCTCTATACACAATTCTATTCCCCTGCTCTATACCACAATTCTAATTGTGCCCTTAGTTACTGGTTGTGCACGCAAGCCAACTTCCACAGGGATTTTTTTTATTATTAAAATTATTTACGTACTGTTTTCCAACCAAAAAAGTTCACAGCCATTTACAGAGCAAGTGACATATCATAAACAAATGGCTCCCTCTCCCAAAAGTGCTCACAATCTAAAAAGATGCAGCAGAAATACCATTATGCTGGGGTGAAAAGGGACAGTTTTTCTCTCCTTGCTAAACATAAGAAAATATTTCCATCATTTAATTTGACTCAGTCTAAGGCAATGTTTTAAAGCCTACAATACTGAAATAAAATACAAACTAAATTACAAATAAACAACACTGCAGTAATATATATGCTTAGGCTATCTCAATTCTCTTTCTTTCTGGTTTTACTTTAACCCAGGACATTGGGAAACTTGTTTGTTTAAATGATAGTAACCACACAAACGCAAACTGCAAACAGGCAGAAAGATGGGCTCCTGGTTTGGATGGCAGTTTCTTTATGCCCCAGAAAAGTCTGTTGCTACTTTTCCAAGACTGCTATTATGGCATGGCTGCATCAGTGCTGGAAAGTTGAATAGGATTGGTCCCCAAGTTATTCAGTTAAACTGGCTTAAGTATACACGGCAAGGCAGAATTCCCTTCATGTAAAATGGAGTGTACGAGGTTGTTCAGCCTGGAATCGTTGTTGGCAACCTTCAGTCTCAAAAGCCTATGGTATCGCGCTCTGAAAGGTGGTTCTGGAACAGCGTCTAGTGTGGCTGAAAAGGCCAATTCGGGAGTGACAATCCCTTCCACACCGGGAGCAAGTGCAGTCTTCCCTGGTCTGTCTCCCTGGCTATGGGCCTTCCTTCTTTGCCTCTTAGCCTCAGACTGTTGGCCAAGTGTCTCTTCAAACTGGGAAAGGCCATGCTGCACAGCCTGCCTCCAAGCGGGCCGCTCAGAGGCCAGGGTTTCCCACCTGTTGAGGTCCACTCCTAAGGCCTTCAGATCCCTCTTGCAGATGTCCTTGTATCGCAGCTGTGGTCTACCTGTAGGGCACTTTCCTTGCACGAGTTCTCCATAGAGGAGATCCTTTGGGATCCGGCCATCATCCATTCTCACGACATGACCGAGCCAACGCAGGCATCTCTGTTTCAGTAGTGCATACATGCTAGGGATTCCAGCTCGTTCCAAGACTGTGTTGTTTGGAACTTTGTCTGGAATATCTTCATTAATATTATGGAATACAAAGCAGTAACTACTGAAAGTGCTTTTAAGCTACAGCTGCTTTGCAATTTAATCCTGAATATATTCAAGAGCAAACCTTCAAACCTTGCTAAGAATCTTCCTTCCCTACCTGCGCCACCAGTCGGATGCAGTTCACTTCTGATAGCTCAATGGTACACATACAAGGTGTGTGGTCTCTATTGACAAATGCATTGTCTCTGTGCCCTCACCAGATGTTTTGTAACTATTCTTGTTTTATTCACGCACATTTTAACTTTATCTTCAGGATGGCTGGGTGCTACTTCTAGGTTCAGAGGCAGTCTGAGAGTCACTGAGGGCCCAGTCCTAGCCAATTTTCCAGCACCGGTGCAGTCACAATGCAGCCCCAAGGTGAAGGAACAAATGTTCCCATACCTTAAGGAAGCCTCTGTGACTACTGCCCCACCACAAGATGCAGCGCATGCCCCATTGGCACAGCTGCACTGGTACTGGAACACTGGATAGGATTGGGCCCTGAGTCTCTGAGATTGCAGGGAGCAATAGTGGGACAAGGGTATGCCTTCATCTCCTGCTCAAGGTCTACCTAAAGTAGCAGTTTCCAAACCGGTTGGCCGCAACCCACCAGGGGAACCAGAAACAGGGCATTCCCCCTTCAAAAGAGCAGCCCTGCACTGGCAGCAGCTCCTGCACATTGAATTCACTGAACAGAACGGCTCTGACGGCAAGTGGGAGGGGCTGATTAAATGGCGCATTGTGGTGCCTGCAGTACTTAGCACACCACCCCCTGTAGCTATGCCACTGCCTGACGGTGCTTCTCTTCTAGAACACACAGCAGTGATAGCAGATGCAAACCAGAGCGTGGCTCCCTTGCTTACCCGGGCCTTTTCTCTTTATCTCCTTCCCACCCCTACCCCCCAACATCTCCTCTCACATGGGAGGCTTAGTCAGTCCTTTGCTTGGCTTAGCAAGGCTCATTTTGACACCGCCTGGCAAGCCCTGGTTTATATTAATCACAGGAGGTTAGTCACAAAATTGCACAGCAGGGTTTCACACCCTTGGTGGGAGTTTGCTGGAAAACACTCCAAACACTCGTCATTGGAGTCATGCACTCTAAATTAACATTTCTTCCGTTCTATGGAAATACACAATACAGAAATATTTCCCAGGTCAATTCAATTTCCATCCCAGACAGGCATACAAGATGAACACTTCAGCAACCTATACAGTGGTGAGACTGGCCCAGTATTGCCCAGGGCTACGACCACAGGCAGCCCCCCCCCACTAGCAGAGCTGCCAACCCCCTCCCACCGGCAGGCTGCCATCCCTGCCTTCCTTCCAAAGGCCAGGGAGGCCATGCACACCCTCCCTGACCCTCCGAAGGCTTTGCAAAGAACGTAAGGCTTTCTATTCCGAGGCTTTCCTGGCCCTCAGAATGCCTTCTATGGGCCAAAAAAGTCACTTTCGGTTTCCTCTGTGAAAACCAAAGCATTTTTAGCCCTCTGAGTCCTTTACAAGGCCTTTGGAGGATCGGGGAGGCAGCACGCTGCTTCCCCATCCGTCAGAAGGCCTCTGGGTCCCAAGTGCTTGACTGGCGCCATGGGGGAGGGTCTGCCCCCCGGGGCATTTCTCCACCTTGCCCTCCCAGGTATGCCACTGATCCTACAAGTTGCTTACAAAGATCTCACCATTTCAAACTGTCTTACCAACAGAACTTGATTTAAAATGCCTTCGTTACGAGATTAGTACTGCAACAGTTAATTATAATTGTTTGATTTGTCTGACAATAGTTGACCAAAGTCCAGTGACGAACCTCCCCAGCCCTGTGCTCCAGGGCAAAGGTCTGCAATGGCACCCTCCCCGCACGGAAATTCACCCCCCCACACACACACACTCACCTGAGGCTCACGGAGCCTCGCACAACTCATGCCTCTGTCAGGAAAGCCTCCTAAAGGTTCCCCAATGCTATAAACTGTGCTTCTAGGAAAATGGACCCCGTTTTCCAACTAGTTTCTGACCCCACAGTTTCCAAGGGGTCCTAGAGGCTCACTCCCAGGGCACTTGCCCCATAGGCTGAATGGGAGGTCTGCAACTGCCAAAGTCAACTAGTTAATGCTTTTTTTAAAAAAGAGAACAGTAGCTAATACCTTCCAGAAGACGGCTGAGTCCAGTCCCTTCCATGTGGCGCACCATAGTAGATAATAAATAAATATTATGCTATTTAAATACTGCCATTCAATAGTCTCAAGGTGGTTTCCATAGACAGGCTGAACATAAATCCATTTTTCAATGAGATTTTACAAGTACTACTGCATGAGACAATCTCAGATAACCGCCATTTCTCCAGGTGATTCCCTTCATAGCAGTAGCGCAGCCAGAGGGAGAGACTGTGGGGTAAGTACTGCGGGTGCCGCAATGAGCTTTGTAAGCAGCCTCTCCCACTCAATCTCGGAGCCATTCTGGGTTGCTGCGGCTGCCTGGAACTACTCTGACAGTGACTGGGAGGGAGCATAGCTACAGGGGGTGGCATGATACATATTGCAAGTGCCTCAATGTGCCGTGTAACCAGCCTCTTCCACTTGCTGTCAGAGCCATTCTGGGCAGCAGCAGCTATGCTAGTGGGCCAACCTTCCTAGGGCAATGGGAGCACCAGAGATACTGCACTGCCTTAGAATTGTCCTAAGGCAAGGCAGACATTCAAGTAGGAGGGAGAGATTTGGGTTTACTGATTTGTCCATTTGGGACACCAGCACACACATGTGCTGATTTGCAATATGCACCATGGAAAATGCCACATTTAGAAGCAGGTACAGCAGTGCAGAAATGTGTTTGCACATATTGTCACAGCACACATGTGTACAATACCACAGACACAGGTTAGTTAAGATGAGGTTAGAATAAACAAATAACCACAGAGGTAAGAAACCCCTTTTTCTAGCTCTGAATTCTCCAGGCCAATAAAAAGCTAGCTCAGAGCCTGAGACTTGCAACACTCTGATCAAATGCCTGTATCCATTTGTGTCACGCCTCCTTCCTGAACCATGTGCCTTTGTCCAGAGAGGCCTATAGTTACAGTACATAGCTAGGATGAGAAACTTAATGATGACACTTCCTGGGGGAAATGGACAGAAGCTCTGTGGAAAGAAATTGTCAAAGAAGGGGGCACCTGCTGTTAAGTGTGGGGTGCAAATGCAACACTGAGTAGTACAGCAAAGCTGGGAAGCAAGGGGCCTTCAACACCTGCCATTGCTCTCAGTTGACACTATGATGCAATAAAAAGCTGCCACATGCACAAGAGTGTTCTCTTATTATATAGAACTGACAATATTTGACCGGTCAATTGACCTGGCATCTCAACTCTACTTCTTTCCCAAGCCAAAATTCTGATGTGCCAGCCTGATGGCAGAAGCCCAGTTTTTCTCCTTTTGACTCCAGGTCCTGGCAAGTTGTGTCTTTTTCAGCCTTTGCTCCTGGTTCAGTTTTAAATAAAGAAACAATAAGTGACCACCATTAGAATGATCACCATTACAGGGTGATACATGCATGTTTATCACAAAGATCCTTGTAGAGAACCAAGTATATTTTTGCACACAGAGATGTACACACCTCATTGACAAAGAAGAGGGAGCCATTTATATAAGAAAATGTAAGGATGTGCTTCAGTAGAGATGCCACCCAGAAAGGAAATGATGGAAGAACTCAGAAGTGGGAGGAAGAACCACATGGATAGGTTTGCATCAGATCAGAAAGTTTACATTGTATATTTTGACTTGACTGTTTATTTGAGCCTTCAGCATCCTATATTCTAAGAGGAAAGGCAACTTATAAGTCATTTAAATCCTAGGCAGATTTCTTATGATGTGAGAAGGACCACTTAGTCTCCATTAGAATTGCCAACTACTGAAATCAAAAATTCAGATACATGGACAGAGCATATCCAGAGACTGTAATCAAGGGAACAGACTAAAACAGGACCTGAGATCTAGGAATGGAGCCCAGTACAGATCCTGTTAGATCAATTGCAATGATAAACCTACACCCATCTACACTTCACTAAGTTAGCAGTATAATTGTTTTCAGATTCCTTTGATTGGGCAACTTATTATACACCTTCTACTTTAGGATTAGATAAAGATTTCAGTAGAGTTAGGCAACTTTTGGAGTACCCAGCTTCCCCATGGCATTGGTCTTCCTTTCCCATTTCTTCTTGTACACCTTAAAGCAGGGGTGCCCAAACCCAGGCCCTGGGGCCACCTGCAGCCCTCGAGATCTCTCACTGCGGTCCTCAGGGTGCCCCCAGTCTCCAGTGAGCCTCTGGCCCTCTGGAGATTTGTTGGAGCCCACACTGGCCCAACGCAACTGCTCTCAACATGAGGGCAACTGTTTGACCTCTTGCATGAGCTGTGGGATGAGGGCTCCCTCCAAGGCTTGTTGTTTCATGTCTGTGATGCAGTAGCGGCAGCAAAGGAAGGGCCAGCCTTGCTTTGTGCAAGGCCTTTTATAGGCCTTGAGTTATTTCAAGACCTTCACTCATTCATATAAGTTCATCTTTAATATATTCATTTATGTAAGCTTATGTAAATTTATTCAAATTTTAAATGTAAGTTAATTCTTTTTTTTTCCCCGGCCCCCCGACTCAGTGTCTGAGAGACGATGTGGCCCTCCTGCCAAAAACTTTGGACACCCCTGCCTTAAAGGACTCACCTGGAGTTTGGGGCAAGCACCACTGAATTGGGGGGAAGCACCACCTTGAACTTTGGAGCAGCTTATTTGGTCTGTGACAGAACATATTTACGCAGCTATCTGGGGTACGGTCCATGTTATTTAGGGATCAGAGTCCCAACATTCACAGAACGTGCAGGCCAAGTTGGCTGGCTTGGGGAACAGTGAATACCACCCAAATGCAAGATGTCAAAGTTTGTGAGCCAGCAATGCACAAGCCAGAGATAGGAGGCCTTATCCCTGCCGGTTATGGAAATATTTTGAAATGCTGCATGGTTTTGTCACTGAGCTGCACCCACGCTAATCACTGCCTATTTAAGCTTATTCAAAGGTAACAGTGCTGCACATGTTTTAAATTTTACATGAGAGACCACCAACGAAATATTTATTGTTTTGTGGATGGAGACAAGAATCAAGTTTGACTGCTTATGATCACCAAAGTCTCTGAGTTGTTCCCAAAGACAGGGAGAAGGGAGGGAGAAGGAAGACACAAAGATATAAGAATAGTTCTAGTACATCTATGTTTTACTCTCTCCTTAGATCAAAATCATTCAAACATTCCCACCAACCTACTTGCCTCCCCAGTTTCATTCTCTCACTCACCATTCACCTTTCTTTCACAAAAGAAATTCCACCAGAACTCCCTCCCTTACAACTGAAGAGTGGTGTACCGGGGGGGGGGTGTTCAAGCTTGAACCTGGCGGTATGTCTACTGCCCCCATGTCTACGGCATGCTACTGCCCCCACTGGTCCCGCGTGTTGCCTCCCTTCTGGAGGCCTTCAGAGGACCAAAAAACATAACTCTGGATTTCCCTGAAGTTCTGGCTTTTTAAGGGAAACTGGCAGTTACATTTTTTGGCCCTCTAGGGCATTACAGGGCCTTTGGAGGGTCAGGGAGGCCACATGCAGCCTCTCTGGTCTGCCAAAGGCCTCCAGAAGGGACGCAGTGGGCAGGACCGGTGGGGAGGGTGGCAGCCTGGCTGGTGGGGGGGGGGGGAGGCATTTTATGGTCATGGCCCCAGGTAGCATCAAGGCCAGGATCACCACTGCAATTGAATACCACCAGCACAGACTAATCCCTGCTTACACATATTATGGACCCCACTGCTTGCCTAGTTTTCTTAGCACTGTGTTGTTTTCAGCCCTCCAACCAGCTTCCTGTTAGCACTTCCTGCCTACCACAGTGTTTGCAGACAGCACTGACACAGCTGGACACAGGCAACAGTGACAGGAGGGTGGCAACCAGAGATAGACAAGTCATTTGCTCGAAGTGGGAGAGAATTTGTGAACTGCAGATAAGTGAAACCATGGATATGGGGAGCTACTGTACTTGTTTAAAAAGTGTTACAACTGAAATGTGGTGGAGACTGAAGGGTATATTCAAAAGCAAAATTCCAATGTTTTGAGACAGCGTCTTTAGATGTAACATTTAGATGTAACGCATCCCCTGCTAAGTGGGCAAAGAGGTATCACACTTTCCTAGGAGTAAGCCCCCATGAATACAATTGGACTTCCTTCTGAGTAGGTACGCATAGGATTGCCCTCTTAAAGAGCAACTCATTTCATTCCAAATTCTTGGACTGGACTGCAGTCTTTTAAAACAAAATATATCAACAACGAAAAATGGAAATAAAAATTTCACATAAACATAAAAAGGTGTATTAGAACACTAGCTCAAGCATATTTATTCAAAATGTCCACCATGTTCCATAGGACTTATTCCCAGGTAAATTTGCATGGGATTGTAGCCCTGATGTAACGAGTTGCATAATATTACACTACTGTCTACACGTACTACCTCTCAGGCTGACCTTGTGAGAGATCACGGTCTGGGCATTAATGCATGTCTCTAGACCTTGGAGGTCCAACGTGAAGCCCATGGGCCACATGTGGCCCACAAGCCCTTTTTTTTATGGCCCTCAAAAAGCCTTGCCACAACCACCACCTCCCCTGCTTCAGCACTTTTTGATCTCCTTGCTGCACCACTCTGGCTTCTCCGTCTCCAAAGGAGAAGCTTGAACAGTGCCGCAGGGAGATAGAAAAGCCCCATCACGCCCACCACCTTCTCCTCCGACTGCTTTGGGGGCTCAGAATCCAGAAGTAAATTGGTGGTGACATCAAGACTGCCAATTACTTCCACGTCTGTGCACTTGGGGGGGAGGGTTATGCCAGGATTAGACCACCTTGCTCTGGACAAATTTCTAAGTTTGCCTCCTGCCCCAAGCCAATGCTTACCCAGCCGCCCTGGGTCCCTTTAGGGAGAAGGGCGGGATATAAATAAAGGTTATTATTATTATTCTAGGCTATGATCCTTTGAAAAACATCTCAAAGGTAGCACCTAAGCACTCCTACCAAGGATATCACCACTCCCATTGTAAGAGATGCCCCAGAGCTCCACTCCCTCTTGAATGCTGCTAGAGACAGGATCTGCCCAAGACCTCCTAATTCCTTAGGCAGCAGGCCAAATGCTGCCCCCATATCCAATGATGCACTAGCATCTGCTCCTCCCACTCTCTAATGTTCTAGCTCAGCACTCTCCCCACTTCATATTTCCTCTTCCCCTCTTCTTCTTCCAGAGAGTGGAAGGAGGAGGAGGAGCAGTGAAGGCAAGTAGGAGGACAGAGGTGGAACCTTCCACCAATCTGCTGCCTGAGGCAATCACTTCAGTTGGCCTCATGGATGGGCCACCCCTGGCTAGAGAGTGTCACCTCACACCATTCAAAAAACTGTTGGGAGCTCAAAGGGCAAGGCTGTAGCAGATAGTTGAGGGTGTAAAGGGGATCACAGTCAACAGTATGAAGCACAGTGTGCCCAGAAAGAAAAGTGGAGGTGTCTTTCAAGAGCACAAACATGAAGTTGTGAATAATCAGACAACTGCACAGACAATGCAATTGTCCAACCAAAGAACAATGTTCACCAATAATGGTTCCACCTCTAGGATCAACAAAGTTCCCGTTGATTCTTCTTCCCTTCTTTCAAGGACATGCAGTGCCATCTTTTGACACAGGTTTATATTCCTCTATTATTAAAGTTTGATTTAAAAAAAGAAAACGTAGCAGGGATACAGTCACCTAAATGGGTAGTGCTTTATAGCAGAGGCAGAACTGAAACAGGGATGTCAGAACCCAAAGACTAATCAGCTCCTCTCCAACAATGGTACCCATAGAACATACTTAAGAAAGGAGTTTGGCCAGAATGCCAATGGTAATAATTTGGAAGATTGGCAGAAAGTTGTCAGTTTAGCTGCATTTAGAACATCCCACAAGCAATGACTGGGGAAAGTTTCAGAAGGTAGGAGGCAAAAGGGAGATGGACCCCACTGATAAGCAAAGTTGCAAAGGAGGCATGGCTGAGAAATCTAAAGGAACAGTAGTGAGACAATGAGGTTTGAGGAGGAGTACAAAGGCGATGGGGCATTGACAGAGGCAGTGACATTCCTAGCCACTGTGGCTCCTGGGGCCACACCTCCAGGGGTGCCATCTTCCACCTGGAGGTGACACCCACTGCCTCCAAGCCCAGTAGCATTCTTAGGGCCAGGGCCTGTGGCTTCCTCAGCCCTCAGAATGCCTTCTAAGGGTCAAAAATAGTCACTTTGGTTTTCAGACAAAAACAGCAAGTGACCATTTTTGGTCCTCAGAACACCTCTGGGGGAGAGGCCCTCAAGGGGCAGCTTTCAGATTGCTGCATTGATACTATCAGTGGCTGTCTAGATGACACAGGGGGTGCACTGCAGGGGTATGCCGCCCCCCCCAAGCCTGGCAGCCAGGGTATTTGTCCCTCTTACCCTCCCTCAGGTGCACCACTTAACAGAGGGCTTAATCAGACAGGTGGCTCTGCAGGAACAGCACGGTCCTTTGAAGTCAAGAGAAGCTGGATGATATTGGGGAAGGGAAAGTATTAAGGAGACTAGTCAACAGTCAGGGTGGCTGAAGGAACTGACACAGCAAACAGTGGCTTGAACAGCAAGGGATTAAGCAATTGCAAGCAGTGAAGCTCTGGTACACAAAGGAGGACGCACAGGCAGGACAAGTTCTCATATAGGATCTAGACAGGAGGGCTTGTGAGCTATTGAAGGGAGAAAACGGGCAAGAAGAAGAGCAAGCTCAAACTCAAGAAGGGAATTCTATCACTACAGTAATTTGACTTAAAGGACAATGAGAATGAAGACATCGGTGGGGGGGGATCTCAATTTATGATGATTTGGCCTAACCAGTCAATATTTTTAGCTGCCAGCTTTTAGAAATGAAAAATAGGAATCCTTTATGAATTGCCAGAACAATGGATTACTCTCTAACTCTCTTCCATAAACTGAGCAAGGGCCTGACTTCACTACTATTCTGCTAGTCCCACTTAAGCTTAAGAGGGCCCAGTACACTGAGTAGCAAGTAATGAACAGTGTGTATCTTAAGATCTCATGGATCTGAGATAGATCCATTTGATCTTTGACAGTTGTGTTTTATTACCAGTTGTCAAATGTGCAATGCTGTTAGGTTTCAAGCAAAGCAAGACAATTCGGTGAAGTTTCGGAACTCATCTGTTCTTTGTTATATCTAAAAGACTCTTGGCAGCTGTCCTTCAGTTTTTCTTGTTTAGATCTGTAGCCCACAAGAAGGAAGAAAATATATTTGTTTATTCAGCACATTAAGGCAAAACATTTCCCTTACAACTGAGATCAAAAACATGTTCGGAAGGTTAATTTGGGACTTTTTCTTCAACATACCAATTGAAGGCACCTACCAATGATGTCATCTACAGAAAGGGCTGAAGTATACACAACTCCTATCTGTTTCTCAACTCGGATCAAAACAAGTTGTGAAGCACTGCTCATTGGGTGCTTTCTGCGCATGGGAAATTTCACATTTTCAGCATGGTTTGTATCAGTTTTGTCAGGGCACATGGGTTGCTTTTGTTCACATGATACATACACTTCTGCTTGAAAAAGCTTAGCTTTTTCACAGAACATGGCAGAGTCACGTGAAACTCTCCAGAACATAGTTCGATGTGTCCTAATTTAACACAAAACAACTCTAGGCAACCTATGGCATTAGCAAAAACCCTGAGCTTTTCCCACTGAGTATATACCACTACCATTAATTTCCTGCCAGTCAATTTCACTGGATGAACTGAGGTTATAGCAATCTAGGAGATGGGAGAAAAAATTCTCCATCTGCTTTCTCCACACCATATATAACCTATGGGCCACAATCCCTCAACTGCTCACTTTAAAAAAAAAAAATCCACCCCAAATGTTGAAGCCCCAGCTGTGAATGCCCACAGTGCCTCCTACCACCTGTTCCCCGGGTGCCACCATCTTGGACCTCATGAAAACTCGAGATCCAAGATAGCGGCACCCAAATCTCATGATGTACTCCAAATCTCATGAAGTGATGTCATGACCGGAAGTGATGCCATCAAGCAGGAAAAATTACAATTAACAATCCTAGGCTGCAATCCTACCCGCACTTACCCAGGAGTAAGTCCCATTTACCATCATTGTCAAAAGAATATATATAGTAGCCTGTCAAAAGTACAGGTTTGTAATATTTCCGCAATGCAGTCACATACTAGGTTAGCATCAAGTCCAATATATTAAAAATAAAACACTGAAATGAATGGGGACACACCTGAAATTGGCTCACGCTACCCACCTAATGGGTTCCGACCCACAGTTTGAGAAACATTGGTATACAGTATTCCAGATGGGGTCACAGCATAATTTGTATAAGGGCATAATTATACCAGCAGTTCTATTTTTGATCCCCTTCCAATTCTCTCTCCCTCGGGACAACACCTCTTGTTAAGGTGGATGGGCAAGATGGTCTTCAAAAGTCATGCAGATATGCCTCATTGTTATCAGTATATGGCAACAATATTTTGTCATCCAATCAAGCACAAATGCTGCTCTTCCTCAGGTCTCCATCACTATAAACAATGCATACAGAAGAGTTCTCCAGACACAGTGCCAAGCCCACTCAGTAACCTATCTCGTACTCCCATCTTATGCTCCGATTACCTTTAAAATCTTTCCCCGTACTGTGGGAAAATGCAAACAAGAAGAATGACCTGATGGAAAGGATGGGAGAATCCTTTTTGGAAATGTAAAAGAACATACAGTCAGTTAGGCAGCCTGGGGTGGAGAGGGATTAATCTAAATTCAACTGTGAAAACATGATGCAATTAATCAGTTTGCCCATGACTGCTATACAGCCAGAGGTTGCTTGCACTCTTCTTTCCAGCAACTGTTAAGCTTTCAGAAAGAGACCGAAACATCTGTTTTTTTCTCCTTCCCCCCACCCTGTCCACACCCAATTTAACAACGTCCATTTACCATTATACAAAAGTTGTCACACTCCAGCTTGTCGCCTTTTCTTTGGAAGAGGGTTTGAAGCAATGCTTTGGCTGGGTTTGTTTTCTTAAACCTATTTCAAGTTATTACATTCCCCCCCCCCCCTAAAAAAAACACTCTAAAGGATATAATTTATTTGCACCAGATTTGTCTTTGAGTAAACTGGGCTTCCGACAGAAGAGGTGTCAGAGAATTCCTGCAGACAGCACCATGTGAGAAAAATGGCTTGAGTATAGTGAAGTTTTAGGCAATCTCAAGGCTCGCGTGAGATCAAATGGGACATGCCCCTCCCCAACCTCTCCCATTAGATGGTATTTTGCTGGAGTAAGACAAGGACATCACGGGCCCAACATCTGAAATTTCAGCTTTTGAGCAGTTTCATTATTTTTTTTTTTAAAGAGAGAATTTTGAATATTTATGTTTAAAAGGAACAATACAAAACATCTAGTGTACAAGATGCACAAGTCTGGAACTATTCGAGAATCAAGCCACACCCAGTAAATAATCCAGCCAATCCTAGGCTAAAGCCGATGTACCCACACTAAAACAGCTTGCACTACATTCTGTGGGAGGGAAGGGTAGTCATGGAGGTCTCATCTGGATAAGGGAACAAATGTTCCCTTACCAAGAGGTCAGCCTCTGAAGCCTGTCTGGACATACTTGGATCTGTACCAGTGAAATCACTGCGCAAGTTTGCACGGGCCCAGGCTGGGAGGATAGGCTCCAGGAAGCGAGGTTGGATTCAGCAGACACTACTGCCACTGAACCCACCCCTTCCCAGAACCCAATCTGACCCATTGCCACACTGTTCCACCCCTTCATGCCCCTTCTCCCCCCTTACTTGGCTCAGTGAACCTTCACTGGTCCACCAGCATGTGAGGGAAGATGTCAGCCTCCCCATTGGTGCTCCAGCAATGCATAACTCCATGCACTCCTGGAACATAATGCTGGTGGGACACTAATTCTGCCAGTGGGGCATCCTAATAGGATTGGGCTGTGATGCACATCAATAGGACCAATATGGTAACCAAAGCACTTTATTTCAGTAGCTTCACATCGCCCAGATAAAATGTTCATCAAAGGGGGTATCCTTCCCAAATGGTTTGCACGAATAGGTGGTTTGCTAAAATAGTGCTAGAAGCAATCTAAAAAAAAGAATAAATAACATGACAGAATCCAACTTCTCCTCTAGAAATCTGCATTTTGAAAGTTTGATACCATATGCAAGAAACCAATGCTTCTTTAAGAGAGATAACAGGAGACAGACCACTAATTGTTTTTTATCAGGTGGGGTATTTTATTATTAAATCCAGTTTGTTATTCAAACACACACCTCATTGACAGCACAGTTTCTCCAGACGTTTAATGACCAGGGACAAAACAAGGGCTTGTGACATTCACAACTTCATAGGTAGGGCAAAGCTTCATTTCCCATTCAGTTTAAAAGTTGCACTTTTAAGGATCCTGTTTCCAAGTCATTTTTTGTTATGTTGCACCCTTTCATTTCAGGAGCATCAGTCCAGCCATCATACTGATTGTGGGCGCAGTTCCTGCTCCCCCTTCCTTAAAAAAGTGGAAGCAATTCCTGAAGGGGATATGATTGAGCCAACAAAGTGTTTCAGTTCATTGTTACTGCCAATCTAGTCACACGATCAGAGGAAGCCATCCATAAGCAACATGGCTTAACTACTATAAAAAAATACTACAATGAATTATTCAAATAATGTTTTGTTATGCAGATAGCAATGTAAAGCATAGTATCTATATACTAGTGACAGCTTTATTGGCAAAGCCTAATCATCATGCGGGTGGGGGGGATGCATCAGATAGGAGAACCCCTCTTTATGTTTCGATAACAAACTAGTGGGCAAAAATAAAAGCCCTATACTTTTCAAACCCGTAGCTTGGGGAAGGGGGAGGAGATAGGATTTATGAGTTAAACACCCATTAAATCCAGCCTTTTGCACTGAAGAGGAAACAAGTTTGAGTTTGAAAAGGCATAGATCTTCCCTAACAAAGATAGTGGACATCAGATTTGCTCCAAGCCAACAGGGAGAAAAAAGCAGCCTTGAGTGCCACCTGAAAATAAAGTTGGGTAATTTATGTAGCAAGTGGTGACAAATCAACAGCTGCTTTCAATTGGGCTTGGGAGTCTCTTGAAATAGTTTCTAGTCCCCCAAAAAGATACAGTGCAGGGAGCAATTAGAGAGGCTTGTAAAGTCA
The DNA here is from genome assembly GCF_035046505.1 of Tiliqua scincoides. Classification (NCBI taxonomy): domain Eukaryota; kingdom Metazoa; phylum Chordata; class Lepidosauria; order Squamata; family Scincidae; genus Tiliqua; species Tiliqua scincoides. The sequence continues at coordinate 19,801,352 of NC_089821.1, forward strand.
AGTATATAAAAATGGTCTACATGGATTTGGTTTGATAGACAAGCTTGTGCAGTTTATATGGGCCGGCATCAAGATCCGTGTGTTTCACTTCTTCAGCTCGACTGTTCCCAATTAAATCCCTCAGATGACACAGTGCTGAGGCCCAGGTGAACACTTGCATTGATTCCATATATCATGTATGTGACCAAACACAATCATTTTCCTCCTATGGCTTGAAAACAAAGTGCTTTTGGGGCTGTATTACGCCTTTAGAACACATACACTCCATGGAGTCACTCAGTTTTCTGCTGCCCTTGTAACTCCTGACTTCAAGTATTTATGTCACACACTGGATCCAATCTACCACATTTCAGTTGCACATCTGCTAACAAAAAGGAACTATAAGGGTACAGTTAAATAGGAAGACACACTTTAGGAAGATTAACTGAATGGTATAGATGACCAGAGCAACAATGTTCACATCCAAAACAGAGCAAAGGGATTCTTCTATCGCCATCCCTCAGTTAGCAACTAGATGTCCTTCAAATATTGGCTGGAACACTAGTTTTCATGTACATGGATTGTACATAGCCATTTCATGTACATGGCCATTTCCAGCACAGGCATAAGGGAACTTTTGCATTTATTCAATTTCTAATTTTATGAATGCATCTTATGGGGGGGGGGGTGGATAAAAAAAAAGAGAACAGAATGCTCATCCAGAATGTTCATCCTTGTCTTACTGGAAGCAAATCCCATACACAAGTCAGTGCAACTAACTCCCAAGGACGTGTGTCTAGGCCTGGAGTCTTAAGGTTTTGCACCCAAAGCTACTACACCAGTCTAAAGCACTCCCTTCTTTAAAAGAATCACCGCCCATCTCTCCCACCAAAAGCACATTTTAGAGCTATACACTTAATTTAGTTTCATCCCCAAACATTATAGCTGGATTCAGAGGACACCAAGCCGTCTCCACCCTTACGGCCTGGACTCAAGACATCAAGGCTGTTATGGGTTGCTGGCAGCCCCCCCCCCCTTCATTTAATCCCCATTTGGAACATAAAAGGGAAAGTCCTAGAGCGATGTTTGGGTTAAAGTGGCAACTTTGTTCCATGCAAAATTAACAAGAGAAAGCTAAATTACTCCCCCACCATATGTTCCCCCCCTCCACCAGAATTTGTGTCCCTTGAGTTGTGCCTGGGCTTTTGATCCTGGGGATCAAACTGCAGCCATTAAATAGAAAGAAAGAAAGACCCCACTCCACAGCAGTGGTGTAGCTAGAGGGGGGCAAAGCACTAAGCTTTGCAGGCAAGCAGCCCTCCCCTTCGGAGCCATTCCATTTGGGGGGAGCAAAACATTCGCCTCCGTTTCTCCCCCTCCCGCCTGGAATGTCCCTGACGAAGAGGGGCCGCTTGCTCAGCGCATTCAGGTAACTGCAAAATTTATTGCTTTGCCCCCTCCCGGTTACGCCACTGTTCCACAGCAGCCTTCCACTTGCTCTACCAGACAGCACCCCCAGCAGCTGAAGTCCATCCCCGTGAAGGCAGGGCACATTTCACAAGTACTTGTCAAAGTGGACCCAAACTTGCCCCTTCTTTTTCCAGGAGCACCAAGGAGGAGAGATGGAACGCCCCACCCCAAGCAAGAAAAGCCCAGCTTGGCGTTGATGCTTCAGGGGCCACCACTCCTTAAAGGGGCCGCGACGCCCGTCCCGAGGGCAGAGGCTAACGTTTCAATCCCAGCCGCACTTTCCTGGGAGTAAGCCCCATTGACTCTAATGGGATTTCCTTCTGAGTAGACATGAATAGGCTTGGGCTCTGGGGCTGCAATCCTATCCACATTTTCCTGGGAGTAATCCTCATTGACTATAATGGGACTTACTTCTGAGTAGAGAGGCACAGCCTTGAGCTGCACACTTTCCTAGGAGTAAGCCCCGTTTCCTCTAATGGGACTTCCTTCCGAGTAGACATGCCTAGGTCCCGAGCATCCCCTGCCCCGCCCGGCCCTTCCTCCCGTCCCGGAGCGAAGCGAGCGCTGCACTCACCCGGGGCCCCGTCGCCCGGTGGCTCTGCGCCCGAGGAAGCGCCACCAGCAGCACCAGGAGGAAGCCCCCGAGCGCGGCAGGCATGGTCACTGGGGGGCGCGGCCCCTCCACCGCCCGGGGCCGTAGGTGCTGGCCGGCTGCAGCTGGCCCCCCCCCACCAGACGGGGGGCTGCCCGGGATGGAGCGCGCGCCCTGCTCCGCTGCCAGCCTCCAGCAGAAGCAGGTTCCACGCCTCCGCCCGGACCACGCGGGGATTCCCATTATAAAGCCCACAGGCAGGGCGGGGCGGGGCCAGCCGGGCTCGGCGGCCTGAGTGGCAGGCAGGGGAGGGGAGGAGGGCCGCCAGCTTGCACCCCCCCCCCCCAAAGAACGAGGAGCAAGCGGGGAAGCGCCACTTGTTGAAGGGAAGGCTCCAGAGCTGGCTGGCATCGCCGCAGTTCCTCCACCCAGGGTTGACTTGGGAAGGCAGTGGCGGGGAGTTCCGCGGGACAGCACCGTTCCAACCCTGCAGCACAGGGTGAGCAGATGTCATCACCGCCAAAGAGGACCAGGCACCCCTCCCCCCAAAATGTAGGATATGACAAAATAAAAACGCTCACATAGTGATTTCATGTGATTAAACACTATATTATTAAATTCTAAACTATACTCAATTACGTATAATTTATTAATTTATGTATAACTTATTAATTCCACTCACAGGGAAAAGGAGGACATTTAAGTTCTTTTCCAGGACACAAGGCTAAAAAAGAGGACGTGTCCTGGGAAAAGAGGACATCTGGTCATCCTGCTGCAACATTAATCACTACTGGAAGCCTCACCAAGTCTGGTGTGTTTTTTTTCCTGGTTTTGCCCCAAGTGCTCATTTGGAAGACAAGCCCATTTGAGCACAAACTTGGGTGGACTGCAGGCAAGTCCTCAGAAACACTGTCCATCATCACAGTTCTCTGTCAGAAAACACACACCCCAGAGGTGTAACTAGGATGGAGCCTGAGGGGCACCTGCCTTAGGGGCTCTGCAGGGGGGGGGATTGTGTAAGGCAGTCACTTCCAGGTTCTCCCTGGAGAAAGAGATGCCAGTACAGTGATTTTCAATGAGTGTGCCATGGCACACTGGTGTGCCATGAATGGTCTGCAGGTGCGCCAGGGGAATTTAGGGAAGGGTCATTTATTATTAGGTCTATTGGAGCTCCCCCTCCCCACCAGCAACATGGTGAGCCTGGTCAATTATCAAAAAGCTGATGCTGTGCCTTGACAATTTTAGCACCTTGTCAGTGTGCCCCAAGATGAAAAAGGTTGAAAATCGCTGTGCTAGTGGCTTTATGCCCTCCATTCCTTTTCCTTTGGGGAACCTCCACAGTAGAAAGAATCGGGGGCATGAAGCCACCAGCACCTCCTCCTACAGGGAGAACCCAGAAGTGATGCCATACTGTCATTTGTCATGGTGTCATCAAGGTGTCATTATGACACGGCCCTGGGTGCCAGGGCTTCTAGTTGCACCTCTGCACACACCTGGCTGACTCAGGGGTGGCAATGAAAAAGGATTCTTAGAACCTCACTGCAGTTCACACAAGCCTGAAATCAGCACATTGGCGCTTTAGAGGTGATTGCAGCTACCCCACTAGTGGGAAGAGCAAGAGCTTCTGCAGGTGAAAAATTTTGTGTCTGATGGCTCACAGGCAGAAATTCAACTGGAGAAGCTTTTCCCTCCACTGAAGTATAGATGTTCAAAACCTCAGTTGCATAGGTGGAACAAGAAGGGGCAAGAGGGGAGCCACTCTAAGGCACTTCGCCCTTACCTTGCCCTAGTATTTTCTCCTAGTGCCATCACTGTGCAAATGGCTGAATTATCCGTAAACAATTATCCTCTGAACAACATTCGCCTCTCAGTCCTGCACTCACAGTATTCAAACTGCAGGCAAATCGGTCCCTTAATCTTTTGTGAAATGTTACTGGCTTTTGTTTTTAGATGACTATAGAGGGGCCTTGATCTGGCTAACATTGGGCGTTTCAGGGCAGGTCTTATGGATTTCATTAAGGGCTTCCTATCTTTTCTCCCATAATTTGAACACTGCTATGTTTACTTTTGTAGACCCTGAGTGACCTTGAAGAGTACAGCTAGTTAACTCATACAATTAATTGTTTGCATGAGTGATTTACTTGCATGATCAGTGCCCTGATCCCCAGATGGTCCTAGGCAAACCATCTCCTCTCTCAGCCTCACCTTTAGTTCTCCACATTTTGCAGATGAATACTCACCTCATAGGGTGGCTATCCTTACAAGATCATACAGGTGAAGCAATCAGAGACTTAACCAACTTTCCAGCATTCCAGCTTTTTGAGGTAAGGGCATTGCAGCTCTGAGGTGAGGGAACAAATATTCCCTTACCTTGACTGCCCCCCAACTGCAGGATGCAGCACATGCCCCACTGACACAGCTATATCAGAGCTGGAAATTTGGTTAGGATTTGGGCCTCAGGAAGTTTGCAGCAGTTACTTCCTTCTGCCCCCCAAAACATGCCAACACATGTAAATGTGAGTTTTTGAATGGGTGGTTGCAAAACCCCTGTGGATCTCGATATGCATGAGTTTGGGTCGGTGAGACAGGGCACAATCCTAACCAGGTCTAATCAGAAGTAAGTCCTATTGTGTTCAATGGGTGTTACTCCCAGGAAAGTGAGGTTAGGATTGCAGCCACAGTGTCGTATGCTGCCCTCCTGCATTGCCTTTCTTTGCCCCTCCTTTCACTGATCTCACCCTTTTGAAGGCAGCCGTGTGGAGTAGGAGAAAAAGGCACAAAAGTGCTATGTGTGAGGTGCGGTCTGTGAATCTTTAGAGCTGTTAGGTCAGGTAAGAGGGCTCTTCAATCTTTCAGATGACATCAAGCAGGAAAGTACAACAGAAGGTGGTTTCTACTGTCACTGCAGCATTGTGATTTCTCCATCCCAAGGAGACACAGGGTGGGGAACAAACCACCATGGAAGATACCAAGCAGATGTATTGATTTCAGCTAACCAGTCAAATCTCTGCCTGTTGGCTTCTCATTTATTATCATTATGGGCAAATGCTTAGAAGTTATTTATGGCAGCAAGGTAGTGCAGCCATAATTAAGAGTTAAACAATTGCAATTCTATAAAGGGCAACATTGTATGAAAAAACAAGTAACTCTGCTTGGTAAATATCAAGAAAGAAGAAAGGTACTACATGGGGATTCTCCACACTACTCAGTCATAGCACAGCTCTCAGGGCCACAGCCATCAATGTGCATTTTATGAACCTACTTTCATTTTCTCCTTTTTTAAAGGGTTTCCACCAGGTTTCTAGACTGCAATCCTACGCATGCTTACCTGGGAGTAAGTCCCACTGAATTCAGTGGAACTTCTGTCTGAGTAGACATGCATAGGAGTGTGCTATAAGAAAATCCTAGAACAGTGGTTTCCCAACTTTTTAGCACTGGGACCCACTTTTTTAAACAGCACTCTGTTGGAACCCACCTAGGTTTACCAGACTTTTAAAAAAGGAGATCTAGAAAGAAAAATATATATATATTATTTATAAGTAATAACAACCAGAAGAAGACCCTCAAACATTTATTTCCCTATATTTATCTTCCTATGTATTTAGGGAGCTGAACAGTGTATTTCTATGAACATACATACATACATACATACATACATACATACATACATTTCTTCCTATGTATTTAGGGAGCTTTGCAGATTAATTGTCAGCTACAGTATCTGATTTCTGAATGGCCACAGGACTTGAGGCAATTAGTTATCTGATATTTCCATGACCTTTTAGGGATCCACCAAGAATCAGTTTCGGCACACCAGTGGGTCCCGAACCACAGTTTGGGAACCACTGGCCTAGAAGCATGTGGCTTGACTGAGCATTTTCCATGCTGGGAAAAATGTTCAATGCACATATTCATCACTGTATGAGATTATCATATATCTGGGTTTTTTGCTAGGTAAGCATTCACACACTGGGATGCTACACATGATATAAACCAAACCAGATGTGATAGAGTCACAAATAGGTCTCTTGAGAGTTTCATAAGTGTTAACAGCAACCACAGAGCCCCTGATTTGGACTGGGACCATGTTGCTGAGGATAGAGTTAACCCTTCTCTCTTCTGTTTTCCTGATTAAAATCATCCTTATGGTTGCCATTTATACTTTCTAAAATGTGGAAGCTCTTATTCACAAATTTCCACTGTCACAGCTGGTTTGTGCCAAGCTGTACATAGCAAGAAATGCATTTGCTTCGGCATAGGTAAGGTGGGATATAAATTTTTCAGATAAATAAATAAAAATTCATGCACACAATTGTCACCCAGGATAATCTACACACAACTTGCATACTATTTACCTTGCAAGTATACACCGCAAACAGAAAGCTGGACATCGATCCAGGAGATGTGGGATGCAATTCTATGCCCATTTCCCTGGGAGTTGTCCCATTAAACACAGTTACTGCTGAGTAGACTTGCATAGGATTGCTCTGTTCAGATCAACCTTTCCTCTGACATGCATTCTCCTGACATCCTTGAAGGAGGTCATCAGTATCACCTATCCATCTGTAAAACAGGTATTATGCAAGGATAAACATAGTGAAGACTTACATTGAAAACCTATGCAAGTTTACTTGGAAGTGAATCTCAGTGTGTTCGATATGGCTTTCTCCCAGGAAAGGATGCATAGAATTGCAGCCTTAAGTGCTTTGAAAATTAGGAAGTTATGTATATGGTGGGTGCAGCAGTATACTGAACCATTCACAGAATTCAACCACATAAATCGGTTGAAAGAATCAAACTTTGATGACTTCTGTGCTGAAGTTATGGTCATTTGAATCCACCATATTTGGAATGTAAGGGATCAAATCAGGAAAGAAAAAAGGACATTAGGACCCAATAACCCGCAGGACGGAGGACCCAATCCTACCCAATTTTCCAGCACCAGTGCAGCCACAAGGTAAGGGAACAAATGTTCCCATACCTTAAGGAGGCCTCTGTGATTGCTGCCCCACCACAAGATGCAGTGCACACCTCATTGGCACAGCTGCACCAGCACTGGAAAATTGGATATAATTGGGCCCTAAGTTATGCTAAAGCCACACATTTCTGTGATTTAACCAGAGGGCCAGATTACAGATAAGAGGGTTGAACAAGTAGGAGCTATCACCAGAATTTGGCAGATTCTGGCTTTTTACTTTTTCCCTCAAGCTTATAAGCTGTTATTCTTCTGCACACGTCTTTCTCACAGCTTAAAAACGCATTGAGAAGTGCAGAATTCTTGACCAGAAACATCACATTGGCACACAAACTCAGCCATTGCTATCAGCTCTGAAAAGCAACAAGCAAAAACGCCCCGTTAGCTAGACTTGGTTTTAATTTACTAGTTTTTACAAAACTAATAAAAGCTTTAAGTTGTTAAAGAGGCCCTGAGCCACTAGTCTCCTTACTAAAGTGTACATTCTTGAGGCTTTTTATAGGCTAATCATGAAAAGCATTTTGAAAAAAAGGAATATAGTATAACAGAACCAAACATGAAGGAACTCAGGCCATAACTCCTCTGGTTCTTATGGCTATTACAGCATCTTTCTTCCCTCCCCCCCCCCATTTTGGAGTCTTCACACAACAGAGAGTTAACCCAATGTTAACTCTTCAGCATCTTTCTACATTCTACCTCTTGTATTAGAAGGTCTCCTAAACCACATGCCAGACATCCAGTAGCCTAAACCTCCCCTCACAGCACTTAATCTGCAAGTTAGAAATAACTTTACCTGTTAATTGCCAGGCAGTTACCAAAGTCTTGACAAAATAGCTCAGAAAGAAAAACCAAATCAAGCAGGGGAAGGAGACCACAGGAACACAGCTAACTCCACCCACAAACAGTTTCTCAGGTGTTTAATATATGGGATTTACATGCACATTATAGCATGGTAAATTGAAGCATGGAAATTAGTCCCTCTTCAGATTGCTATACAGTAAGCATCATAAATGTACTCACACAGGCAGATATACCAATATTCAGTGGCATAGCTAAGGGGGTGCAGGGGGTAGCAGTTGCACTGGGCATCAGGCTTTAGGGGGGACAATAAGCTGAGCTTGACACTAGTGACCAAAATTGTGAAAATCTTGGTATGTATGAATAATACCATCAAGTTATATATCATTGGAAAGATAATTTAATGCAGAATGCAATGAAACAAACTGCAATCAGAATATCTGTGTTCTATCAAAAGTTATGGCCAATTAAGCAGAAAATGAAAACAATTGCCTTATGGAACAAAAAGTGGGTTTCTTAACTCAAAACAGACCTATGAGACTGATTGTTTTGAGATAACATGTTGCAATAACATGTTATCATGATTCAGCATGAAACCAATAAGGTGTTAATTTGGATGTTAATATGAATCAGCTCTCATTTCCATGAATCATAATACAGTTACCCTGCTAACTGGCTAAAAGGCACTTTTTCAAGTGGTTCCCCTCTTATATTTAGCAAGGGGAGAATAACCATCCCTCTTCACCCCAGCACAGTGTCTCAAACCTATCAGGCACACTTTTTATTTATTTACTTAATTAATTTGATTTTGTCTGGGTGGGGTTACAAATCTTCTTTGATCCCAGGTAGCAGATAGATGCCTTAGCTGTGCTACTGACTTGGGGCCAGGCAGCAGAGCAGTTAAGTAGCAAGCTGCTGGGGGAAGGAGATAGGTTCCTCCCAATTTTTACTTTTTCAAAAGGCTGGGCGTGACGTCAGTTCTGGGGCAACATTTTGAGCTTGGCACCAGGCTACACATGCTATGCCACTACCAATATTTTTTCTAAATATTTTTGGAATAGGATAAGCATGCATGGAACTTGTAATGGCTGATGGTTGGAGTTAATGCAGAAAAGTTTACCACTAGGGCTGTAGAAGTTGCTGTCTGTATCTTTAAAGCTTGCAAAGGAAAAGAGTGGGATCAGCAAGGGGTTCTTTGTCTGCAGAAAAGTGGCACCTGCTAGAATTCCAGCTTTTTATCAACTATTAAAGGCACAGAAGATCTCATTTGCAGTTGGTTACTAGAAACCTATTTGTGAGTGTCCTTGACAAAAACATGGAAAAAAATGGTGCCAAGTTGTTGGTAGATTTTTTCACTACCCATGAAATGGTTGTTTCATGAAGATAAGGATGAACATGCGCATAGAAATACCTATCAGCCACGACTAAAACTCGGAAGGATGAAGGACAGGTCAGTGCTTCTACCTGGTAAACAGGAATGTATGAGTCACTTTCAGTTGCCAAATGATTTAAGAACTCAGCTGATCTGATTAAGGGACATGCTTCCATCAAGAGGCATCCAGGGTTTCAAACTCATGATTGACAAGCAAAATCTTGAAACAGAAATCTGTGGACCAGGCTTGGAATTTGAGTCAAGATACAGGAAATGTGGGGCTTCATTCTGTCTTTCCCAGAGGAAAAGCTGAGGAGCATCCAAGTTGGGACAATTCATTCCACAGGGATGCTGCTCTTCTAAATAAAAACCTTCCTGACTTAGAATTTCAGTTCCATTGGACTGAGTGGGACTTACTTCCTAGCAAACATATAAGATTGCATATGATCCATGCCTTCAAAGAGAGAATAAGGTATCAACTGAGAACAAGTATACATATCAATGAGAACCAATGGCAGCAGCATCAGAAGAAAATGTACACCCCTCCAAACAGACATTATAAATGGATCAAAATATACATGTGTGTTTAATTTTGTTTAAATGTATAATTCCTATATGTAATAAATGATTGTGCCTTGGAATAGACAATCATAGGTTAAGATGTGACATTTCAATGGTGCAATCCTATGTATTTCTGAAGCACCAGTTTGAGCCAACTGACTCAATGCCCTTGGACCCCCATGAAATAACAGTTCTGCCATTGTAGCCTCAGTTCTGCCAATGGAGGCACCATGTATGCCAGTACAATACGAAGTCAATGTACCTTTGATGCTGACACAGCTACCATCAGGCTATACCCCCAAACGGGATGGAGGGTTAGAATGGAAGAGGGTTATGGATGGCATAAGGAGGAATTAATGTACACCATATCCTAAACCCCTTCTAGGCAATGGACACCATCCCAAATATTAGCAAAAGTCTATGCCAATGTAAGAGCTGGCTCAGGAATTTTGTGTGCAACTCTATATTTCTTAAATGCCAGTCTGAGTGCCCAATCCTATCCAATTTTCCAGTACCGGTGCTGCTGTGCCAGTGGGGTGTGCATTGCATCCTGTTGTGGCGAGACAGTCACAGAGGCCTCCTCAAGGTATGGGAACATTTGTTCCCTTACCTCGGGGCTGCATTGCTACTACACCAGTGCTGAAAAGTTGGATAGGATTGGGCCCTGAGTGTCCCATAGCCCCAGTTCTGCTGACAGACACCCCATACTCAGTGCCTCTCTGACTTATTTCCCGGAAGCCAGGGCTGACAATGATTAGGCAAGAGAAGGCAGTTGGAGCCGGCTCAGTAGGTTCATATAGTAGGTGCCTGATAGGTGGAGAAATATCTGTTCTCAGATTTTATGATTCAAAATTGCCTCCCAAAACAGATTCCAAGGTCTGGCAAGCCCTTGTGCCAAACAAATTAGGTGCACCAAAACAACAGATCTGATCAAGCTTGAGCTTTTGGATTTTTCAGCATTTTAAGTGCATTTTGAAACATTTCTGCTGAGATGAATAGATAACTAAATTGTGACTCTTTTTATGAGCAAATTCAATCACTCTTTCAGATTTGCTGTCATTTCCCCCCCCCCCAATAATTTTGTTAAAATTGCCTTCCCTTTTTAACCCTTGCCACTAACAACATATAACTGGGTAGAAATGGCCTGTAACCAGCTTTTTGGAATATCCTGCTATGGTACATATTAACCTTTATCTTATGATTGATAGACACTGCCAAAGAAACCTCTCCATGTGTGTGCGTGTCTGGGTGCTGTCAAAGGAATACTAATGCTCCCCTCCCTCCCTTGTACCCCACACTTCCAAAGCTGTGTGAATCCTCAAGGTGGGGGAAGGGGAGCTTGGGAGTCTGGGGACATCTGGGGTAAAAAAAAGCAGGATAAAATTGCAGGGAAAGTGAGGGGAAAGAAGGGAACTAAAACCCTTTCCCCGGCATCAACAAATATGAAACCGTTTAATGTAATTGCAGAATTATTTATGGTGCACTGAAAAGTTGAGTCCAGGACCCCAAGAACCAAGGCTGGGAAGATAGAAAAGCCCCCCCAGCCCCCACCTTGCTTGCAGATGTTGGCTGCCTGGTGGTGCCCATGTGTGCCGTCAAACTGGAGGCCCGTGTGCACTTGGTTCACAGGTGTTACTTGCTGTATGGAGCTCAGGCAGAAAAAAAGACAAGAGGGCTGGAACAGAGTGTGGGGAAGGTTTTTTGGGTTTTTTTGAACGATACTTCATTCCAGTAGGTCACAACAGCCTTACTTAATCCTGCCTAATAACCTTTTTGGATAGCAGAGACAAAATTTGCAGACAAGCAAAAGGAAAAAAAATAATCAAATCCAACCAAAACTCCATAATTTAATTGTTTGGGAGAAAAGTTTCTCTACTTCTCAGAACCCTTCACAAGAAAGGCTTTAAGTAGAACTATTGAGGGGTCTGAATTGGCACAATGAGGCTTTGTCTGAATTATCGTTGCATGTACTTTTTTGAACAGTAAGGTTCATAGTTGCATGAAGAGGGTCCGAAAAGGGTACCAGCGAATGAGCTAGGTGAGTGCAAATTATCTCTGAAATTTTAGGACAAGTGCAACACACATGGAGAAAGAAGCAAAAGAACCTAAAAGTGCAGCACAGAGGCAGAACCTGTGGAAAGCACAACCTCTCTCTTGGACTTTCAATCTCCCTAGCGCTAGGCCTGTGCATTGGGGTCATCAGTCATATATGGAAGTCATATATGGAAGCTCACATATATACTGCCCAGGAGTATGACTGTTTTTGCTGACTGCCTGTCCCATCCAAAAAATGTTCCATCTCCCAATGCCCACTTTTTGGGCTAATTAACACATCCTTATCTCTAGAAAGAACAGCTGTGGTGTGCAAAGGAATGAACACAGAACTCCTTATCTATAGCAATTAACCAGAATTTATTGCTGCAAACACTTATTCCCTGCAATCCCTCTTGTCCAGAGGCTATAATTTTCTTGCCAATTTTGAATTGTTTTCATGGATTTTAATCTTTTTTTTTTAATATAACACTGTAAAAATTACATTCAATACAAGGAGAGCTATAATGAAACAGCATTATAGGAGGTAGTGTTATAAGAGGTAGTAATACTGTGTTTGATGACTTTAGCTGTGACGGTGCTTTCCAACAATGTACCCAGGATAGATGTCAGGCTATTGGTCCTGTAATTCCCTGTCGCCTCCCAGATCCTATTTAAAAAATGGTTGTGGCATTTGTTGGTTGTCTTCCAGATCTCCAGTATGGAAGTCTATTTTAGTGATATTGCATATTTCTGATAGAAGATAACATTTCACATCTGGGTTCTCTCTTGAATAAATACCATCCAGACCTGGTGACTTGTTGATGCTTAATCAGTGAGAACTTCACAGCTGATAATCTCTACTTAACTGAGCTCTTCGGTCATATTCCCACAGAATAATGGTCCAGGTACAGGCATCTATAATTGCAAATAATTGATTCAGATTTTCTGTAATTTTCCTATACATCAACCCTGTTCACATCTCATGAGTACAATGAATACCCCGTGCTTCCAAAGTCCAGGGCTGGCCTTAAGCCACTTGAATCAATTGCTTCCAATTGGGGCCTGTGCCTAAGGGGTCTCCACACTAGGGTAATCTAGTCTTGTCAAACACACACAACAACACTCCACAATGGACACCTAACACCACATTGCAGGTTTTATAGAAAACAGCAACAATTATCATTTCCTTGTCTAAGATTCAACAGACCTTGGCTGTGGATAAGAACATAAGAACAGCCCCACTGGATCAGGCCATAGGCCCATCTAGTCCAGCTTCCTGTATCTCACAGCGGCCCACCAAATGCCCCAGGGAGCACACCAGATAACAAGAGACCTCATCCTGGTGCCCTCCCTTGCATCTGGCATTCTGACATAACCCATTTCTAAAATCAGGAGGTTGCGCATACACATCACGGCTTGTACCCCGTAATGGATTTTTCCTCCAGAAACTTGTCCAATCCCCTTTTAAAGGTGTCTAGGGTAGACGCCAGCACCACATCCTGTGGCAAGGAGTTCCACAGACTGACCACACGCTGAGTAAAGAAATATTTTCTTTTGTCTGTCCTAACCCACCCAACACTCAATTTTAGTGGATGTCCCCTGGTTCTGGTATTATGTGAGAGTGTAAAGAGCATCTCCCTATCCACTCTGTCCATCCCCTGCATAATTTTGTATGTCTCAATCATGTCCCCCCTCAGGCGTCTCTTTTCTAGGCTGAAGAGGCCCAAACGCCGTAGCCTTTCCTCATAAGGAAGGTGCCCCAGCCCCGTAATCAGCTTAGTCACTCTCTTTTGCACCTAGGATCTAGAGTCCTGCAAAAAATGTTTCCAATTGGGCCCCGCTACTCCTAAGGCTGCCCCTGCCAGTGTCCCATCCCAACAGTGGGTATAGAACAGGGGTGCCCAAACCCCGGCCCGGGGGCCACTTGCAGCCCTCAAGGCCTCTCAATGCGGCCCTCAGGGAGCCCCCAGTCTCCAATGAGCCTCTGGCCCTCCGGAGATTTGTTGAAGCCCACACTGGCCCAATGCAACTTCTCTCAGTGTGAGGGCAACTGTTTGACCTCTCGTGTGAGCTGTGGGATGAAAGCTCCCTCCACTGCTTGCTCTTTCACATCTGTGATGCAGCAGCGGCAGCTAAGGAAAGGTCAGCCTTGCTTTTTGCAAGGCCTCTTATAGGCATTGAGCTATTGCAAGACCTTGATTCATTCATATAAGTTTATCTTTAATATATTCATTTATGTAAACTTATGTAAATTTATTCAAATTTTAAATGTAAATTAATTCTTTATTTCCCCGGCCCCCGACACCGTGTCAGAGAGATGATGTGGCCCTCCTGCCAAAAACTTTGGACACCCCTTGTATAGAACATCCTTGATCTCAGGGAGGATCTTTGCTCAGGTATAGCATTTGTTTCTGCAAACCCTTCAGGCTTCAGGAACCTGTCAATGCCCTTCAGGCTTCAGGAACCCCCCAAACACCACACTTTCATTATATATATGAAAGTAAGATTTGTAAAATATTTTCGTTAGCAGACCTCTCATCTTTCTCACAGTCCACCTGCCTCATTAGCTGGTGTCCTGCTTTTGGTGTACTTACAGAAGTTTTTGTTGTTTGACTGTAAGCAATATGCTCCCAAATTCTTTTTTCACTTGCCTTATCAGATTGTGTGTGATTGTCAGTTTGTGCTCTTTTTAGACACTATTTTTTTTCTTCCACCTTTTTATTCTTCTAATTTGAGGAAGACTTACACATTTTGAAAGGAGGTCTCCTTATCTTGAAATCATGGCTGGCACCAGCACTTGCCAAAGCCAGACCACTGCCAGGGTTGTACTGATAATGTACTGTACCCAAACTCAGCAAAATCCCAGGCAGCCCAGTCCTAACTTGTGCTGGCACAGGCAGGCCAACTGGCCGGCACCATATTCAGCACAGTTTATGAGATGCCTGTGGCACAACTCGGAGTAAGGAAATATTTATCCCCTTACCCTGTGTTGCCCACCAGCCACCCCTATGGGGTAATTCAGATCTGCAGCAGCGAAATTGCTGGCACAAATCTGAGCAACCTGGTGTAACACCAGGCTGACTGAGAGTGGGATTAGGATCTGACCTAAGCTGCCAAGGCCAGTCCCACCCTCCTCCCTGGCCCGGTCTGCCCACAGGCCCATCCCCACCCCCAAACACCCCCATTTCGCCACCCTCTCCAATCCCCTGCGCCGGCCACCTAGGGTGACACAAATGTTCCAGCTTTCAGCACCACAGAGGCCGGATCTGTCCTCCGGATCTGTCCTCCAGATCTGTCCTCCGTGGGCAGGCACACATCCTTGTGCCAGACCAGCCTCCTCTGGAGTAGTCGCGAATGTGCTTTACAACATGTTCACGACACTCCTGGTCAGCGCCTTGCACCAGCCAAGTACATCTCTGGATTGCACTCCACCCTCCTTGTGAATTTCCCAAATGCCAGGCAAACAATAGAGATAGATTCCATCAACCTGGAATCATGGGCAAACACCCATGAAGACGGGACTCATTATCCAGTAGAGACAGGAAGACTCTTGCTCAAAAGACCTCTCCCCTTTGAAGCCAGACCTGGTCACTAGATTCCGCCAATGTTTTGAACTGGTTCTTTTGGCCAAGGGATACTGGTTTCTTGGCTATTGCAGCAGAGATGCAGGGAGGAGAGGGCAAGTAAATACAATGGGTTGCATCCTGTGGATTATTTGCTCAAGCCATCTAACTTCCCTGCGCCCTGTCCCTCCTGCAGCCCCCTGAAAAACCTACTCTTGAGAATCAGAGGATCCTCAGAAATGTTGTGAAATACAGTGCAGGGGGAAATTCTGATCAAAAAGTGTATATTTTGCCTCCTTCCCACAAATCCTGTTTCTCATGATTTTGAAAAGGTGGGAAATCTCACTCTGTTCAGCACTCACAGCCTGATCTTAGGCTTAGGATCAGTGGGAAGTCCCACTGATTTAAAAGGTGTGCTTAGGATTGCAACTGTAAGCTGCTTCCCCTGGCCTTTAAACTGAGTGCAGCCTGTATGTTCTCAAGGGAGCGTCTGTCTCAGCAAGAACAGAAGGCCCTGAAGTACCTTCAAGACTGACAAATTTGTTGTGCCATAAGCCTGCGTGCTCGGTCCCTTTAACGAGACTTTCTCCTTTCATAGCCATCTTCCCCCCTCACCTCCCCCCACCACCACATCTAGCTATTAATATGTGCAAACTCCTGACACCCTGAATGGTTCCCCAATGCCGACACTAATCACATTTTAGGGAGCAGGTCAGCAGTGAAGGAGCTGAAATTCGTGTGAAAAAGTCTCTGGGATGGCCCCAGTGGCTCACACCTGCGTGTCCTATTCATGCGCACTGTTTACATATTGTCATCCACAATTAATTCTTTCCCGGAACGCTCCACTGATTGCCCTCCCGTTGCACAGGGACCCCATTCTGAGCCGTTGTGGCTGTTAAATTGAGCATGGGGCACCGTGATTAAATTAAGTTTTGTGGAGCTCTCTCCTTCTCCCCTCTCCCTCCCCTCCGCCTTTCTCTCGGCTCAATAATGATGCCTGTTTGAGGGTGACTGGCACTGGAGGACAAAGGTAATTACGGGCACTAAATGTGTGGGGAAGGAAGGTTTGCATTTCGAAGTGTGAACCAGGACGGCAAAGGGGAAAAACTTCTTTCCCAGATTATACAGGCCAGTGCACATTTTGCTTCCTTAAACGTTACACCAATTCCTGGGTATATTTGGGGTGCTGATTCCCAAAATGGCATCCGTTTTGCCCTATCACATCTAGTTTTGGAGACACAGCATAGCCTCTTTAGTGAATGGTTCAAGCAGCTTCCTCATGAGGAAGCCTACACCATGGCTTCCTCATGAGGAAGCTGCTTGAACCATTCACTAATGAGGCTATACTATATTTTTGGAATTGGCACCCCAAATGCATATCAAACCACCATAAAGTTTGAAAAACTTTTCTGACTCTCAATTTTGTAGGCCTGTGTTATTAATGCTGCCCTTAATGGTGGACAAAACTGTGTTGGAGGATGGAGCAACAAAGCCACACCTCCTGAGCAAAAAGGGGGGCAGCTATGTAAAGGGTAGGGCTGCACTTGGTGTACGGGTTAGCGGCGATACATGATGCTTTTTCTTGAAATATTGGGAATGGATAGACACATAAACAACTTGCTAGCTACATGCCCAACAGTAGGACAGAAGAGAGGTGGGATGAAGAATTAGGTGGGGCCTAATTGCCAAAATAGGGCAATTTGGCTGATTGGGCCCAGCTGGGCCTGAGCAGTTGGGGACACGGGTGGGGTATCCCAGCATGGAATTGTCCAGGCCAATGCATCATGAGGAGAGTGTGATGAGCAGAATGTTTCTGCTTAGCAGCCCTCGCACTCACCCCAGAGATCTGAAATCAGGGAGCCTGGAAGCAGTTGGTAGTGACATCATCACATCCACCTGCTTCTAGGTGCTGGGCTTTGCACTGGGCAACATCAGCCCTAGGCACACCACTACCGCTCGTCCTCATGAGTAAGGAGGCCCACAGGGGAGTGGGGTCCCTGCAAAAATGTTTTGCATTGGCCTCACAGCTCCTAAGGTCGAACCTGGAGATGGCCAACATCTTCAAGGCTATGGAATGAGAGATGTTTTCAAACACAGTTCTTTTCTTTGATCCAGCCACATGCATTGTTTCCACTCTTGGAATCCCAACATAGCATTGATCTGGTCCTTGTGGCAGGTCCATGGCCGCCCCCCTCTCAATGTCTGGGGCCTCTGGGAAGCACGAGCAAGGTGCCTGCATTGCCCTCATTCACACTGTTCTGGACCTCCACCAAAGGCACAGGAGAATCAGAAGTCCATTTTTCAGGTACAGGCCTAGCATCGCCCATAGCTGGTGATATAGCAAATGTACGTATATGCATTCTTGGTCAAGAGATACCAGGCTTCACTGGAGGAGACATCTTCCCTCCCTCACCAGTTTAATTTGGCCTGTCCATTTGCAAAAAACTTGCTAGGGCAAAGAAGAGATGGATATCGAGAGTGTGCACAGATTCTTCCTCTTCCCTGCACAGGTTTACAGGCAGCTTTCCAAAATGTGAGATAACACTAGAGATGAGTACTAAGCCAAGACTGCTCCTTCTTCACCCCGAGGTGGCAACCTGAACGCATATGCATTTTTTCCTCCTGCATTAGGTCAAATGAAGACGAATATCAGGTCTGTTTCTTGCAAAGCAAGCTAGGGAAGTGAGATGGAGGATGTGGCTTTGAGGGCAGTGAGTATATTTGTGCAATCTGTATGTGTGCATGGGTTCTGCTCTTACCCTGTTCCTGACAGGTCTTAAGATATTCATGCCTGCTCTAGAAGACCCTGCACCAGAAACCCACTGCAATGAAAGAACAGAAGCCAGCAATGAGACTGTCATATTCTAGAGTCTCAAAGAGACCCACATGCTGCAGTGTATCATATAAGAACATAAGAACAGCCCTACTGGATCAGGCCATAGGCCCATCTAGTCCAGCTTCCTGTATCTCACAGCGGCCCACCAAAATTAAGTTAGCTGAGTGTGACTTGCTGCATTAGACGTTGGTTTGCTTCATTCAGTCAACTTTGACAACGCTGCCCCAACTGCAAAAGCTACTTCCCAACTATCTTGAAATCATGGGTAAAACAACCATTTTGGTATCCTATTAAAAGAAAAATAACCTAATCAAATAACAAGTAAAAAATAAATTACGGCGGGGGGGCCATATCCATGGGGAGGGGGAGGAGCCACTTGCTCGGCATGGTGAGGCTCCCTGCAAAACTTTGGGTGCAATCTTAACTTGCGCTGGAACAGGTAAGCCAGGAGGCTTGCGCTGTATCCAGCGCAGGATTGTGGCCAGAAGCAGCTTAGCCAGTCGCAAGGGAAAACTTTCCCCCTTACTTCTGGGTAAGGGCTGCCGGCCCCAATGGGTCTCCCCAGACTTGTGCCACCTCCTGAGGTGGCACAAGTCAGAGGAGAGCGGAGCGGCTTCAAGTCGCTCCGTTCTCCCTGAGGATGGGGGTTGGGATCCGGCATAACTGCCAGATCCCAGCCCCTCCTCCGGCTCCCCGCACACCCACCCCCGGGGCCATCCATCACCCTCCCTCCTCCTGCCCAGGAACACCTCCCTCCCTCCCCCTCCCCGCCTCCTCCATGCCTACCTGTCACCCTTGCATGGGCTCATCCGAGCTGACGCAAGGAACCAGGAGGAAGCTGGCATGGGGGCCTCCACAAGCTGGCGCTTCTGGGAGCACCAGCCTGGCTTCCTGCTACGGAGACGCAAATGTGCTTTACGGCACGTTTGCAACCCTCCCAGGGTACTTGGGCCGAGCTATCCTCAGGTTAGAATTGCACCCTTTGTGTTTTGCACCCTCTCTAGCTACACCACTAGGTTAACCCACCCCTTCACTTTACTTGAATAGTTGTGCCATTATGTCTGGCAGGCCAAAAGCATGTGGGCTTGCAGAGATGCACTCTGAGAACATTTTTATTAGCAGTATTCTAGTACAAGCAGGCACTTATCTTTCCAGCAATAAATAGCATTTTGAAAAATGTACTACACATCATTTCTGTGTCAGTACATCTGTCTGCACTGTTCTGGGTCCAGTCGTGATCTTAAAGTAAGAAAGTGCACCTCCTTCCAGGAACCTTCTTCCACAAAGCCTCAAAGACAACAGGGGCTTCTATCATCTTCCTGGAGGAAGAAGCATGCAAGTGTAGAGGCAGAACCTGAACACACAGGTATACAGACGTTCTTGAACCAGTTTAAAGGAGGTATCCTGGATCAACTATACAAGGCACGATACTTTGGACAGCAACACAAAAATAAGCATTTGCTGTAACCAAGGGTTGATTCTTCTAATTGTCTGGAAGGTGAATCAACCCACAGTGAAAGGCTGGATGGATTCAGATAAACAGTTCTATGCACAATGGACTCCCCTGCAATGATGGCTCAAAATGAGTTAGTTGACCATGGCGCCTGCCGCATCTTGATCTCTTGCTTGATCTCTCCAATTCACACAGTCCCTTTTATTTGGCTTATTCCATCTGTGTTAGTTGTTACTCTTAGGTCAGCCTGAATGTGGGTTATGAGCCACTGAGTTCCCCACTACTAATAGCAATCTCACATGCTGCAGTGCAAAAATAAATATTGTTTAATGATTGATACTGGCACTTTCCATCTGGGGTAACAAAAAAATCACTACAAGTGGAAAGGAAGCCACCAATGCCCTTTTGTGAACGCCCCCACCCTACCACCCAATAATATAGTTCCACAGCTTTTCACCACTTGGTGTGACTTTCAAGGCATTGATTTAAACATGCATGTGCATCACTTCCTTTCTCTACCTTGATGACAACTCATTAGAAGGAAATCACCAAAGTTAGGCCAAGCACTGATTTTTGGAAATTGTTCTTAGACATGGAGGCTCACCAAAAATGTTTTCTCTGTGACTTCGTTGAACTGTGTATATGTTAGAAGGAAGTCTGATTAAATGAAAGTGATAGAAACCCAGCTGGAACCTTCCCCCATCACTTTTGTTTTGCTTTCATGCTTCCACACCTATTTCCTGGTACATTTCAGCTCCTGCCCTCCAGCTGCAGAGGGTAAAAAACCACTCAGTGGGATGCTGCAATGTGTATGTGGAGCCTAAACATCGCCACATGATTTCTTTTAACAAGGACGAAAAGACTTTAAAACCATCCACAGTGTGTCCTAACCATGTGTCCTCTACAAGCATGAGAATGTGCGACTCCCTTTTGCTTTGAAAGGCATTCAAGTCATTAAAGTGGTACCCCATGGTGTCCAGGTGTTAAAAGACACCTGATGAATTTCATCTTTAACTGCTGGTGTGCCACCTGCAACACCAGGGTGGCAGGCACTTGCAGGACCACCTTGCAATGTGTTTTATTTGGGAATTAAAAGCAGAAAGGTTTCGTTACTCTGAATATGTGCCCTTTCATCTCTTGAAGCTCCAAGGAGCAGAAGCAGTGGTGCTGGGAAGCCAGATAAAGCTCATTTTAGAGTCTACTCCACAATGATGGTAGTAGCCTAGAAATTTTATTTTTCCAAACCATAACATTGTCATCTCCACCACCACCTCCCATGGGGAGAGCAAAAGCTCCAGAGAATTTGGGAAGCTTACAACCTATCAGTCTGGACACAGTCCATGCAGTGCTCTTGTTTATTTGAAACCAAACACTAAGAGCAGAAAAGGTGGAGGGGATGACCCTCTTCCCAAGTTAACTCCACCCCTTCTTATTTGGCCTGCCAAGGGAACACTCCCTTAGGGTTCCTGCGCAGAGGATCTTCTCCTAAAAGACTGGCTCAGTGGGTATGAATGCCTCCCTGACTGAGGGATGGTACCATTAAGTCCTTAGGAATCATGTTGTGAGGTCACTGTTACAAAAGCTTTGAGGAACCCCACCGTGCTGGATAATTGCCAGGCAGCCCCAAATATTCCATTTATGAGCAAGGTGTTTGGAGCACTTAAGCTCCAGGTTTTTGAGATTATAGTGGTATTTTCAACCAGTGGCACATGTAACACTGGTGGCACTTGAGGTGGTGGCACCCCAGACCTCACGTGCAGGACCCCAGACACCCACAGGAAGTGAAACCAGCAATGCAATGCAACAAGCAGCAGTCGGAGGCTTGGCTTGGCAGGCAGTGCTCCAGCATGTACTTCTTGTGTGTTCGAAAAAGCCCTCCTGGCCACCCTTAGCCTCTTGCCAGTGTTTGCCGCATTGCATCTGTCATCCCCATCTGGAATTACAGTGACTGGCAATGACATCATCCCCAGTTAATTCCGCTGGTACTTTCAATAGGTGGACTGTGCAAAGTGGTATGGCAGGGGACAAATGTTGAGAAACACTGGATTATACTGACCTACTTCAATCTGTTTCCAGGCCTGGTTTCGTAATGGAGATAGCCTTGCAACCCTGGTGGAAAGTCCACCCAGCTGGACAATGAGGCATCCCTGTTGGCTCTGCTGGACCTCTCAGTGGTTTTTAATCCCATCAACCATGGTATCCCTCTGAGCTACCTAGTTCGCATGGGGCTTAGAGGCACTGCCTCATGATTATTCCAGTCCTTCCTGGGGCGGTATGTCCAGAAGGAGATACTGCCTGATGCCTTTGCCTGTGCCCCATGAAGTGGTGTAGCTACAGGGGGTACAAAGCACTAAGTTTTGCAGGGAGTCTCACTTTGGCTTGCAAGCAGCCCCTCCCCCTTCCCTTTGGAGCCATTCCAGGGGGTTGGAGCAAAATGGAAAAGGGGGGCCACTGGCAAGCTGCAGTGAGAGTCCCTGCAAAACTCAGTGCTTTGCACCCCTCTGGCTATGCCACTGGTCACGTAGCACCCAACAAGGTTCCATCTTGTTCCCTATGAAACTGCTAAGAGAGGATACCTGAAGATTTGGAGTTGATGTCATCAATATGTGGGTGAGTCTGAGCTCTCTCTCTCTCTCTCTCTCTCTCTCTCTCTCCCTTTACGTTCCAGGGAGGCTGCAAAGAGTTTTGCCTGGAATCCATAATGAGTTGGAGGAGGGTGAACAGACTGAAATGCAGTCCAGACAAAACAGGTATTCTTGGTCAGTAGGTCCAATGACTTGGAAGCTAGGATGGAGCAGGAGCGTTCCAATTATACCAGCATCAAATATTAGCAGTGAGCCAACTATTCTTAACCCTTTAATTTAGATCCAGAATATTTTAACAGACAATTTTCATTGCACAAGGAGGGTGACAGAAGCATTTCATTTGATCCCTGTAAGATTTGCATGGCAGGGGGCAGGAAAGTTATTATGAGTCATTTGGGGTTGTTGATTTTAAATAGATGTTAGATGACTATAGTAGTCATAATAATCTAACTATAGTAGTTAGGCCCAAATCCTAACCAACTTTCCAGCACTGGCATAGTTCTGCCAGTGGGACATATGCTGCATCCTGCAGTTGGGTGGCACTCATAGAGGCCTCCTCAAAGTAAGGGAATGTTTGTTCCCTTACCTAGGGGCTACATTGCTTTTACCTTAGTGCTGGAAAGTGGGTTAGGATTGTGCTTTTAGTCAACTAATTTTGTTGACAACCTTCAGTCTCAAAAGACTATGGTATCGCGCTCTGGATGGTGGTTCTGGCACAGCATCTAGTGTGGCTGAAAAGGCCGATTCGGGAGTTACAATCCCTTCCACACTGGGAGCAAGTGTAGTGTGTCCCTGGTCTGTCTCCCTGGCTGTGGGCCTTCCTTCTTTGCCTCTTTGCCTCCATCTGTTGGCCAAGTGTTTCTTCAAACTGGGAAAGGCCATGCTGCATAGCCTGCCTCCAAGCAGGCCGCTCAGAAGCCAGGGTTTCCCACCTGTTGGGGTCCACTCCTAAGGCCTTCAGATCCCTCTTGCAGATGTCCTTGTATCACAGCTGTGGTCTACCTGTAGGGCGCTTTCCTTGCACGAGTTCTCCATAGAGGAGATCCTTTGGGATCCGGCCATCATCCATTCTCACAACATGACCAAGCCAACGCAGGCGTCTCTGTTTCAGCAGTGCATACATGCTAGGGATTCCAACTCGTTCCAGGACTGTGTTGTTTAGAACTTAGAAGTCAACTAATTATATATGTAGTTACCACGGACACTTGCCTATAAATTGATCTCTCAGAAATCGAGGGTAGGTTTTTGAGCTAAAATCACTGAATTTTCTATGACCCTTGGATAAGTCAAGGGTTAAACTTAAGGCGGTGTCAGACTACAGTTTTGTCTGATTTTACCCGAGGCCAGATCCTGAAAAATAACCTACCTGTAATTGTTACCCAAGAACTGTACAGTCTCTAATCTATTAGAAATGTAGTAAAAGATCATAAGATACATTTTTATTCTTTAACTTTTTAAATTCTGGTCTTCACAACCTTTTTGTAAACACTGTCAGAGTAAGTGCACTGTAAACAACATACCAGTAGAACAGTGGTTCCCAGCCTGGGGTACATGTACTCCCAAGGGCACTCGACCTTTAGGGGTGCTTGAAAAAGAATTGAATAATGGCAGAAACAGGTAGGTAGTGCTCCAGAATGCCTTGCAGGGCCAGCAAGGCAGGAAGGGAGGTAGCTAGTTGGCTGTGAAAACCTCACCAATAGCTAACTTTTGTTGATCAGTTCATGTATGAATCAGTGATTGAAAACCAGCACAGTAAAAAAGCTGAAACATAATATGGAAAGCAATCAATCACCAAGAATTTCTCAAGACACTTCTGGTGCAAAACAGTGCAAAGGCATAGCCTTCTATTCTGGGTTATGGGTATGGGTTTTCATATGGAGGAGATGAGGGCTTATATTAATTACAAACGTTTCGCTAATATGAAGGTTTTTGCAGGGTGCCTCATCACTGCATGCAAGGGGCCCCTCCCATCCCCTTCAGAGCCATTCCACACAGTGGGAGCGAAACGGAAGCGGATTCAACATAGTTGAATGTTCTCCAGAGTAGACCACTGGACAGGAGGCAAAGGAAGCTCCCTTTTCTTGAAGGATGCTGTAAAACAGATGCTTGTCTATATACATGACCTGCTGCTGCTGCCAAAATTCCCACAACCCTATTCTCAAAGGTATAGGAGTGCTTATCCTACATCAGTGGTTCCCAAATTGTGGGTCCTGAACCCACCAGTGGGCCATGACCCAATCTTTGCTGGGTCGTGAAACTGACAGGGCAGATTAGGCTATGTGTATCAATGGTTAAACAAGCTGTTACTAGGGGGAGCACGGCTGCCCAACAGTGGCATAGTTAGTGAGGAGCAGTGGGTACCAGCCTTGGGGGGGGGGGTGACACTACAAGTAACCAAAATTGCAGTGGTTAGGAATAATACTATCATGCTATAAACCGTTGGATGTAGAATTTACAGCAGAATGCAACAGGGAAAAAATTTAAATTTTATGGCTGAAAAACCAGAAAATAAAAAATGCATGGAGTCCTATGGAAAGGGAAACAGAGCCATATCATGTGTTGACTCACAAGTAGGCAAACTTGCCTTAAGTCCATCAGAAAAGGCAGGCTGAGAGGAATCCAATGATACTGGAATGGTCCTGATCTGATGAATGCAACCCAAAAAAAACACCCGAGAAGCAAGTCCTCCCAAGTTGACAAATGTATTGAGCCCTATGGAAAATGAAACTAAGAGTTTACCCGTGAGTAAGCAAACGTGGCTTGGCTCATGGTCAGGTCAGGCAAAGGGAAACGTGAGGCCACCAGAATGGTTCTGATCTGATGGAACAGGAGCTCAACAAATGCTCCAGAAGGCAGCCCCCCCCCCCCCCATAAAAAGAATAAAACAGAGGCTGGTGCTGGTAAGGTGAATTTTTTCTATTTT
This sequence comes from Tiliqua scincoides, assembly GCF_035046505.1. Classification (NCBI taxonomy): domain Eukaryota; kingdom Metazoa; phylum Chordata; class Lepidosauria; order Squamata; family Scincidae; genus Tiliqua; species Tiliqua scincoides. The sequence continues at coordinate 19,826,493 of NC_089821.1, forward strand.
GTAAAGCTAGGTGGGTTCTGATAGTGATATGCTTGCAATATAAAAACTTAAATTGAACTGTGCGCTGACTAGGGCTGAAAATCTCACTGGCTTTTTTTTTGTGGGGGAGTGTTATTACAGGCAGGCTACAGAGAAAATTCACTTGGTGGATTAGGGCTGGTTTCCCCTTATTTAATTATTTGTTTTTCTTTAATTTAACTATTTATAATTATGTATTTTAATTTGCTTGATGATGTCACTTCCAGGCACGACATCACTTGAAAAATTAATTAATTATGTCATATGGGGTGACAAAAATTTATGGGCCCCAAGTGTCAAATGACCTAGCTATGCCAGTGCTGCCCAGTCATCATTTTAGCCACACCCCTTGGTAGCAGCCTCTAGGGCCTCTAAAACAGTGGTTCTCACACATTTAGCATCAGGACCCACTTTTTAGAATCAGAATCTGTCAGAACCCACCAGAAGTGATGTCATAACTGGAAGTGAAGTCATCAAGCAGGAAATTTTTAGCAATCCTAGGGTGCAATCCTACCCACACTTACCCAGGCGTAAGTCAAATTTATTAAAAATAAAATATTGGAATGAATGGGGAACCACCTGAAATTGACTCATGACCAACACTGCTTTATATAATGGTCACCCTCCAGGTCTACAGAGCTTGCATCCTGAGTACACTTCTGTACTGCAGCAAGTCATGGACTCTTTGCTCACAACAGGAGAGGAAACTGAACGCTTTCCACATGCGCTGCCTCCGATGCATCCTCGGCATCACCTGGCAGGACAAAGTTCCAAACAACACAGTCCTGGAACGAGCTGAAATCCCTAGCATGTATGCACTGCTGAAACAGAGATGCTTGCGTTGGCTCGGTCATGTCGTGAGAATGGATGATGACCGGATCCCAAAGGATCACCTCTATGGAGAACTCGGGCAAGGAAAGCGCCCTACAGGTAGACCACAGCTGCGATACAAGGACATCTGCAAGAGGGATCTGAAGGCCTTCGGAGTGGACCTCAACAAGTGGGAAACCCTGGCCTCTGAGCGGCCCGCTTGGAGGCAGGCTGTGCAGCATGGCCCTTCCCAGTTTGAAGAGACACTTGGCCAACAGTCTGAGGCAAAGAGGCAAAGAAGGAAGGCCCATAGCCAGGGAGACAGACCAGGGACAGACTGCACTTGCTCCCGGTGTGGAAGGGATTGTCACTCCCGGATTGGCCTTTTCAGCCACACTAGATGCTGTGCCAGAACCACCATCGAGAGTGCGATACCATAGTCTTTCGAGACTGAAGGTTGCCAACAACAACACCCTAGAGAGGAGAAAAATGGTCATACTGAACAGGAAATTATTAAAGGTAAAAATCTTTTCAATTTAAAAAAAACAACACCTGAGTGGCATAGGATTGGCAGTAGCTCCTAACACCACCGTAACAAGATATGGCACCACTATCGGTGCAACATTAGTTGATTGTCATGGACGCACCCAGCTGAAATGGATCATGTCGAGATGCAAACTGGGTTCTGGCACTCAAAAGGTAGCAAATGACTGCTATTGACTACAAAACAGACACAGCACAAGCTGTGTTTACTCAGAAGTAAGTCCTACTACTTGAACTGGGACTTACTCCCATGCAAGTATACATCAGATTGCAGCCCAAGCCTTCGAATCCTGTCCCAAGCTGCAGGCAAGGAGGACAGCTTCCCAGTGGGGTAGCTGGAGGGGTGCAGAGCACTAAGTTTTGCAAGGAGCTTTACCACAACAATGAAAGTGGCCCCTCCTCCTTGGAGGCATTCCGGGCAGTAGAGCCCTACAGCACCCCTTCTAGCTACACCACTGCAGCTTCCCACTTGATCTTTCCTAGGTGCACCCATAGCCTTGGTTACAAGGATGCTTTAAAACCAAAAAGCCATCCCTAAAGCTCTTTCTTCAAAAGACACTGTGGTTTTGCAGTCTGTAATCTTGAATACACAGAAAAGCAGGGCTTTGAAGCTTATGGTGAATGTTGCCCCCTCCCTCGCCTGAACCCCCAAAATGTTGCCCCAGCTGGAAGCCATGCAGCTCAGGTGCCTGCACACATTGCGCTCTCAGAAGATGCCGGTAGATATCTGGAGTCTGGAATGCTCTGCACAATTGGGAGATGTGTTTGCAAGCATTTTTCTAATTGCCATAGGATAAAAGCCCTTTATAAACGTAATCTAGCTATAATTTCACTCTGAAGGCCCTAATTGGTTTACAGGCTTCTTATTGATCCCTGCAGCTGACAGAAAGTGCCACCCCCATGTGCACTAATCTCATTAGTTCTGTTTACGGTAAAACTTCCCAAAGCCCCCCCTGGAACAGATAATGACTTCCTTTGTGTTGGGCTGCCCCTTGTTTGCTGTCAGAATGAGCAGATGGGAATTAAAGCATGTTCCTAACAAACGAAGGTCTTCTAGTATAATTAAAACAAGATGATTCCCCCCCCCCCACTGAAAAATACAGCCTCTTTGGGAGGTTGAAAGGGCAGGATGCATAGCCTGGATTTGCTGCATGGTTTGGCAGTTCCTGCTCCTCATGGTGTTGAGCATTTGGTTGGTTGTACTAGAGTTTACCACTTCACCTGTCACGGATGGGTCTGGGCTGCCTGCCTGTTCAGCTGTTGACAGTCATGACCTTAAGTGCCCAATCCTTTTCTCCCCCAACCTCACCGATGCAGTACTGCCAAAATAGTTACTCCTGTATCCTGTAGGGGTAGGGGGAAAAATTGTGGAGATCTCCTCTGGACGAGGGAACAATTATTCCCTTACCTGGTGGGTAAGCCTCTGTTGCATGCAGACATGCGCTTGCTACATCTGTGCTTGCTAGGAGTCCAATCCTATTCCCCCTCTCTGATGCAGTGGCACCAAAATGGCTACCATTGTATCCTGCAGGGGGCAGCTGTTGCAGAGGTCTCCTCTGGGTAAGGGAACAATCACACCACCAATTTCAGCCAATTTCAGGTGGGTCTCCAATCATTGCAATATTTTATTTTTAAAATATTAGACTTGATGCTACCATCGTCTGTGACTGCATTTGGGGAAATGTTACAGACCTGTATTTTTAGCAAGCTACTATGTATATATATATTTTTTAACAATGATAGAAAATGGGACTTACTCCTGGGTAAGTGTGGTAGGATTGCAGCCTAGGATTGTTAAAACTTTTCCTGCTTGACAACATCACTTCTGGTCATGATATCACTTCTGGTGGGTCCTGACAGATATCATTCTAAAAAGTGGGTCCTGGTGCTAAATCTGTGAGAACCACTGTGTTAAGTATTTAAAGATGACCAGACTGGATATTGGGAGTGCCAGCAACTTGTTTGTCCTCTTTGCCTAGATGGCTAAACTTATTGTAGCCATGAATGGGATTTTAGGCTGCAATCCTCTACACACTCACTTGGCAGTAAATGGCATTGAAATCAGTTACTTGGAGTAGACTTGCCTACAACTGCACTGTTAGATTACTAGAACTAAACTCTTTTTAATGAAACATTTCCCAGAGATAAATGTTCCATCATTTATGGTACAGTTGGGAGATAGAAATCCACCTATCCCCCAGTACCCCTCTCTACTTGACTTGTATTCAATGCCTTTAACGATTTGTGACCCGTCTAACAAATTCATTTATAAAGTCTAATTTTTCATCATTGGCTCATGGAACTTGATGGGGAAAATTTAAAGCAGAAAATTGTCCTTCAGAAGAGTTTGGGCTTCTGAAGAGTTTGGACAAGAGAGAGAATATTGAAGTGATACCAGACCGTAAAAGATCCATCTGAAATGTTGTGCGGTTCTTGAAAGATAGAACCTTTCTTTTTTGGAAAAAATCCCTTTGGGGGTTTAGAGATAACCTGCCTATGTGAACCGCCTTGAATAAAGTCAGACGAGTAATCCAATGACCAGGAAAGCGGTATACAAATACCAGTATTATTGTTTATTATTATTGATAATCATCCACAGTTCAGTCTGCAAGCATATTTGCTTTGCAATCCCCAGCTGGAAGGCAGAAGGAAACTCTGAAACAGCCATTTGTGTATCAGACAGATATACTGACCCAAATGCCTAGTGGTTGACCCCCCAAAGCTTCACCTGTGCCCTAAGCCTAGATCGGTCAGTGCCCAAGTCTTGAACACTGTTATTAACAACAACCATTTGTTACAAAGCCAATCTCTTTCTTCTTTATAGGGGAGAAAGAAGAGCTTGATTTAAAATGGAGCAGTCTCTGAGGTTGGTGAAGCACATTGGAATATTCCTCTCTTCCTCCCTGAATCTAAGTATGTGTGTAGGAAAAGGATTCACTTCCTACAGGCCAAGATCTTCCTTATAGGCTATAAGAACAGTATAAGCACCGTCCAGGTTGAAGCAAGCCTCACTGTATATTTTCAGTAAAGCAGCATTTCTCAAACTGTGGGTCAGGACCCACTTGGTGGGTCACGAGCCAAATTCAGATGGGCCAAGTAGCACCTAGTTCAGCTGCCATTGAAAATGAAGGGCGTAAAGATGCTGGGTAAAGTGGGCTCCTGGTGGGAGAGAGGCATGGTGCTTGCCTTGAAAAGGTGGGAAGATAATAAGGAAAAACGGAGGGGAGGAACTACAGTACACCACCTTAAGCTCCTTGGAGTAACGGCAGTACAAATATGTGGAAAATAAATAAATAATGTGAAGCTTTGATCATTCTAAAGCGCTATCTAATTATAAAATAACAGTTATACACCTTATTGCAAAGCAAGAAGCATGTTGCTTTAAAAAAAAGACATTCACAAATTAATAGGTTTTAGAATGTAGATTGGGTGGCATGCTTGAAAGGGAGAGGCAATGTTATGGGAGAAGAAGTCCTGCATTGCCATCTAGTGGTGATCATGTGCCATCTGCACCTCACACTGATCTGATGGGAAAACAAACCAACCTTGAACTCAAGATGGTCATTTGGAATTGTGATCTGCCATCCAAACCCTACTTGCCAAATTTCAGAAACGTCTGATGGGTTTTTATACTTTGAAAACTTCAGTACAGGTTGGGGGTCCCTTATCCAGAGTGCATGGGACCAGAAGGATTTTGGCTATCGGATTTTTCTGTATTTTAGAATATTTGCATATACACAATGAGGATGGAGCCCAAGTCTAAACACAAAATTCATTTATGTTTCATATACCCCTTATACACATAGCCTGAAGGTAATTTTATACAGTAAGTTTAATAATTTTGTGCTTTGAGAAATTTGAGAAACGAGAAAAGCTTTGTGCATGAAACACAGTTTGTGATTTCTTTACGCTAAAAAGTAAAAAAAAAAAAATTAAGACGTCATAGTGGCACTCAAAAAAGTTATGTATTTCAGAATATTCCATATTTCATAATTCTGGATAAGGAATGCCCAACCTGTATTATGACAAATTCCATCTGTCCTTACAGAGGAAAGAGGAGAAATCTTTGATATTTTTCCACCCACTCAAAAATTTTTCCAAAGCACTGGGAAGTCCACTACTTAAGAACAGGTTAGGTACTGGAGGTCTGTATTTAAGTTTCAAACATTATTTATTTATTTGTGCGACACAGGCCAAATTGTGAACAACTTTCTGTAAGTAGAGGAAAAACTATATGGAAATATTTATATAAGTACATCATCTATAAAACAGATAATAATTCATTCTCTAGTGCAGGGGTCTCCAAACCCTGGCCTAGGGGCCAGATGCGGCCCATGGCCATCCTCTTGTCCCTTAGAACATAAGAACATAAGAACATAAGAACAGCCCCACTGGATCAGGCCATAGGCCCATCTAGTCCAGCTTCCTGTATCTCACAGCGGCCCACCAAATGCCCCAGGGAGCACACCAGATAACAAGAGACCTCATCCTGGTGCTCTCCCCTACATCTGGCATTCTGACTTAACCCATTCCTAAAATCAGGAGGTTGCGCATACACATCATGGCTTGTACCCCATAATGGATTTTTCCTCCAGAAACTCGTCCAATCCCCTTTTAAAGGCGTCTAGGCTAGATGCCAGCACCACATCCTGTGGCAAGGAGTTCCACAGACCGACCACGCGATGAGTAAAGAAATATTTTCTTTTGTCTGTCCTAACCCGCCCAACACTCAATTTTAGTGGATGTCCCCTGGTTCTGGTATTATGTGAGAGTGTAAAGAGCATCTCCCTATCCACTCTGTCCATCCCCTGCATAATTTTGTATGTCTCAATCATGTCCCCCCTCAAGCGTCTCTTTTCTAGGCTGAAGAGGCCCAAACGCCGTAGCCTTTCCTCATAAGAAAGGTGCCCCAGCCCCGTAATCATCTTAGTTGCTCTCTTTTGCACCTTTTCCATTTCCACTATGTCTTTTTTGAGATGTGGCGACCAGAACTGGACACAATACTCCAGGTGTGGCCTTACCATAGATTTGTACAACGGCATTATAATACTAACCGTTTTGTTCTCAATACCCTTCCTAATGATCCCAAGCATAGAATTGGCCTTCTTCACTGCTGCCGCACATTGGGTCGACACTTTCATCGACCTGTCCACCACCACCCCATGATCTCTCTCCTGATCTGTCACAGACAGCTCAGAACCCATCAGCCTATATCTAAAGTTTTGATTTTTTGCCCCAATGTGCATGACTTTACACTTACTGACATTGAAGCGCATCTGCCATTTTGCTGCCCATTCTGCCAGTCTGGAGAGATCCTTCTGGAGCTCCTCACAAGCACTTCTGGTCTTTACCACTCGGAAAAGTTTGGTGTCATCTGCAAACTTAGCCACTTCACTGCTCAATCCTGTCTCCAGGTCATTTATGAAGAGGTTGAAAAGCACCGGTCCCAAGACAGATCCTTGGGGCACACCGCTTTTCACCTCTCTCCATTGTGAAAATTGCCCATTGACACCCACTCTCTGCTTCCTGGCCTCCAACCAGTTCTCAATCCAGGAGAGGACCTGTCCTCTAATTCCCTGACTGTGGAGTTTTTTCAGTAGCCTTTGGTGAGGGACCGTGTCAAACGCCTTCTGAAAGTCCAGATATATAATGTCCACGGGTTCTCCCGCATCCACATGCCTGTTGACCTTTTCAAAGAATTCTATAAGGTTTGTGAGGCAAGACTTACCCTTACAGAAGCCATGCTGACTCTCCCTCAGCAAGGTCTGTTCGTCTATGTGTTTTGAGATCCTATCTTTGATGAGGCATTCCACCATCTTACCCGGTATGGATGTTAGGCTGACCGGCCTATAGTTTCCCGGGTCCCCCCTCTTTCCCTTTTTAAAAATAGGCGTGACATTTGCTATCCTCCAATCTTCTGGCACCGTGGCCGTTTTGAGGGACAAGTTGCATACCTTAGTCAAGAGATCTGCAACTTCATTCTTCAATTCCTTAATAACCCTTGGGTGTATGCCATTGGTCCCTTGAAAGCCTCTGGCCCACTTGGCCAAACGTGACAGGAACTATGCTCTGTTTGTGTCTGGAGGGTGTTCTAAAGGCCATAGAGGTTGAATGAATGAGTCCTTTCATTTATTTATTCACTCATCTAAGTTCTGTCTCTAATTTATTTATATAAATTTTATATTTAAATTTTTTTTTCCAGCCCTCAACACCATGCCAGGTCTTTGATGTGGCCCTCTGGCCAAAAAGTTTGGAGACCCCCTGCTCTAGTGCAAGGGTGTCAAATTGATTGCATTCAAGGACCAAATAGCATTCATGATGCTATCCTCGTGTGTATATTTCCCAGCTAAGGACAGAACTTAATGCATCCATGAAAGCTTATGACACATCTGTCTTTAATGTGCCATGAGGTTGTCACTTCATCCAATAGTAGCATTTATGTATTAAACTTTGCCCCCTTTCTTTTTTCTTCTTTTCTGTTTGGCAATCAGAAAGGGAACTGTAGTGTCAACTGAGAGACAATTGTGTTGAAACCGTGTTCAAATTATTGTCCTGCTTCCAAAGTTTCAATCAAACCTAACAAGCCAAAACTCTCTTCTAGTACTTTTTTCCTGTCCTTCCTCCCCTTAACCCGATGATATGCCAGCCTCTACTCTTCCCATTAGCCAATGTCCTAGTGCAGCACTCTCCTTCCCTCCACATTTACTCTTTCTCTCTGTTCCCCCTCTTCCTTTTCCAATCCAGTAAATGGAAGGAGGAGGAGCAGTGCATGCAAGAGGGCGGACAGAGGTGGGCACCCCCCTCCCCACCAACCTGCTGCCTGAGGCTACTGCTTTACAGCCCTGGTTACTGTGATCTGTGATCTGCTGTTTAGGTTGCTTTACTGCTTTGACCTCAATCACTAAGGGCGCAATCCTAACCCCTTATGTCTGTGCTTTTCAGCACTGACATAAGGGCAGTGCAGCTCTGAGGTAAGGAAACAAACATTCCCTTGCTTTGAGGAGGACTCTGTGAGTGACACCCAACTGCAGGATGCAGCACATGCCCCATTGGCACCGCTATGCCAGTGCTGGAAAGCACTGACATAAGGGTTAGGATTGTGCCCTAAGATTACTCATGACTAGGTCTGCAATACTACAACACTTTCCTGGGAGTATGCCTTATTGAACATTGTGGGACTTACTTCTGAGGAAACATCCAAAGGATTGCAATGTAGGTGTCATTAAAACCAATGAAATTAGTTACTCCCAGATAAACCCCATTGCTTTTAAGTTGACATGGTCACAAGGATCATGTAGCTAGATTCGGGCCTTTGTATATTAGGAAGCGAGAGCTTTGATTTCTTTAAAATATTTCAATTAATATTTGTTTTGTAAAATATTTGTTATGTTGTCCTTTGCAATTGTTTCGAGGGGTTTATGAATACAGTACAGGCATAGTGGAATGTGCCTGTACCAATTAATCCCTCCCCCACTGATATTTTGTCAGGTCTATGTTCTGGATAAGGCAGAAACACAGCCAACAAGGTGGTTCAGGAACAGGTGCAGATTGCTGGAGTCAGCAGGATCAGCAAACACCTGTGACTGCCTCACCCTGGGTGTGGCTTAGCCTACACTGATTGGCCACTCCAACTACTTAATGTTTGGTCTGTTGAGCTTCCAGAGCAGCAGTAGGAGTGTAGTAGGAGACTACTGAACTGCTGCCAGTAACTTGGGAGGCTGGATGCGAGTATATACATGTTGTTACTGACCATGGAATGAACTTTGACTGTGTATCTTGGAAAGCTGATTTGGATTTGTTGTTTATGGACTGACTGCTCATTGTGCTGACTAGGACTGTTTACTGATTACTCTACCTGTGATAACCCTTGCTCTGAAATATAACCACTGCATTCAAAGAACTCTGCTGGTGTATGCTGTTTTGTGTGCCTGCTCATCCAAGGTTCCATACAACTCTTTACCAGCCAAAGGGTTGCACCTCTAACATATTTTACTACTATAAAATGAGCAGGTGGAGGGAGCAAGGAAATCAATAATTTAAACCTTCTCCTCTTCCAAGTGCAGAAATAGAAAAGGACAGTTGGGCAATTATGAAAAGCTATTTAAGTAGCTGTTCATCACTTATTTATCCAGCCAAGACCCGCAGGAAGCAGTAACATGAGCTGAAACTGCAAACAAAACACTTTGAATTAATGCTGGAAAGGGCCTAGACTGACTTTTCAATAAACATGATAGATATTCATTCATTCATTCATTCATTCCTAACCAGCACTTCTGCCATCAGGAGCTCCCTCAATTAATGGAGGTCCCATTTATTAATGGACCCACTTGCAGAAGGGGGTCTGGTACAAAAGGAATGTGCCTTCTGTTCACACCCCTTTGCAGGGGAAGTCCCAATAGCATCAGGACTATAGCACGATATTTTGGTTTTAATTCCTGTTCCAGCTAATGATGGGAAAGCACTGCCTCAGTAAACCTATAGTATGCAAGTCATGGAAAACTGGGAAGAAAATTCCAGTATCCTATTCTAGGCACCATTTTGCAATGCAGTGTCTTTGCCGCCTGCCATCTGGGCCAAAGTTGTCCCTCCTCTTAACTTCTTCCTGCCCTCTGTGCATTCATAATTGTTCAAAATCAATGTGGCCTAAGCATAGAGAGGGCAACCAGACAAGGAAGAAAAGCTGACCACATTCCTTCCTCTGACCAGGAAAGTTCCTGAGCAACTCCGCTGAAAAGCTGGCTCGCTGATGTGATCCCATTTGAATAAAAACAAAGAATAAATTAGTGTGGTGGAGGACCAGGGCTGAAGAACTCTTCAGTGAAACAAGGACATCCCTCCATTCCGGGAAAGACAGGCGGAGAGTACAGTGGAATCAAAATCCACATTTTCTTCTATTCCAGAAGGGGCAAGGGAGGAGATAACCAACCTCAAGGGAAATCCTTGGCATTGGATATCAGAATTAGATGTCAATTTGACAGTTCTTTTCTTGTTTTCAAGAGCTTTCCTATATTCAGCAAGCCCCCTTCTCTCCAGAAGTATTATGAGATAGAGGAAGGATTCTTCCAAACAGAAATGTCAATATATTTATTTAAGGTTCACCTCTTATGCAACACTTGATTGCAGAAGGATCCAGCAAGACGTGACTATTGTGAAAAGTGACTGCAGGCGATTAACCCACACAGGTAGAATTCCGAGTCACAGGTAAATGCATTTTTCAGAATCCAAATATATGTCTGTGTGTATGTGGCGAATGGAGTGTGCAAGTCGAATGGGAATTTCCAAGTAAGCGGCTTCAGTAGTGGAATGCAAAGTATGGAAAAATGGTAAATATGAAAAGTTCTGAAGGATGCAGGTTTTGGGGAAAATGGAAGAGGAGCTAATTTTCAACACTGGAAAATGCTGTGCTGGTTGTGAATGCAAGCTATTTTAATGTTTAATTACTTCAGAGAGGCAATGGCCTAATTGCAGAATGTTTCACATTTAGCATTTCAAACACACTCACACAACTTTGACCAACAGAGTGTGCACCACATTGCAATGACCCCAGAATTCAAAATAACCTTTTACTCCAATAGCCCTTTACATACAGCAAGGTTATGAATGTCTTGAAGTGCTGTGAGTTTCATGACAAGGACTGTACAATTTGCTTTTTTAAAGATAAGCGCTGAGAGACAGAGCCTAGGAGAGGGGAGTAAAGGGGGTAGTTTGTACCTGGTCCCACGGTCAAAAGGGGGCCCAGGAGCCAAAGGACGGGGCCCAGAAATTTCCAGGGATCAATGCTATCTACTCAGACTTCTTTCCTGCACAGGATGCTGGGGACACTACCATGACTGGGTATGCTTGGGACACCACTGATGCCACATGGGTGGGTAGACCTGGGCTCCAAGGCTTTTCCAGCTGTCTCTACTCTCCCCCCCAACTTTCCCCATGTACCTGCAATTTCTGGTTCCTGTATTATGGCCCAATCCTGTCCAACTTTCCAGCACTGATGAAGTCATGCCAACAGGATGTGTGCTGCACCCTGCAGTGGTGGAGCAGTCAGAGAGGCCTCCTCAAGATAAGGGAACATTTGCTTCCTTACCTCGGGGTTGCACTGCAGCTGCATCAGTGCTGGAAAGTTAGATAGGATCGGGCCCTTAAGCACTACAACCTGTGTGAATTTATTTTGTTCTGACTGGTTTGATACCTACCAGTTAGTTACTCCCACTGTGCTTGGTGAATCAAGCACCACCATCCCATGTAACTCTATAATGCTAGTGCTCCTGAGCATGCACAGAGGGCTTCACTTTCTCATTGAGCAATCTCAAGAATGGTTCTGAAGTGACTGCTAGTTTCCATTATTGTGCATGGCTTCAAATTTTGAGCTGGCTTCTTTCCATTTTCAGTCCCGGCAGGTAGAATGACGACCATGATCACAGACTCAGGAGCTGACGCTAGCAGCCCTGGCAAAGACTCAGAATACTGGAGACCGAGACAGTCAGACAACGTCTCTCTGCCTAATTTCACCTTTCCATTTGCATACAGCCAAAGGGCCACTGACTATGCCCTCGATGGTGTTTCTGTTGTCGTACTCTTCGTTGTCATGGTCTCTCTGGGTTGCACCATGGAGATCTCCAAGATCAAGTCCTACATCTGGAACCCCAAAGGGGTCATAGTTGCTGGGGTGGCTCAGTATGGAATCATGCCCCTGACAGCCTTTGCACTGGGCAAGCTCTTCCAGCTGGACCCTGTTGAGGCATTGGCTGTACTCATCTGTGGCTGCTGCCCTGGTGGAAACCTCTCCAACATCTTCAGTCTGGTATCAAATGGAGACATGAACCTCAGGTAGGCAGTGGACATAGAAGTTATGCTAAAGCCTGTACTAAAGGGCTGGTGGCAAGGTGACTTTAATGGAAGATGAGTCCTAAGCTGACGACAAGGATGGGCTGTTCCTATTTTTTCCAGTACATATTTCTGGATGAAGGGCAGTAGCATAGCCAGAAGGAGGGGGGCTCAGTAAGTACTACAAGCGCCTCAATGCCCCGTGTAAGCTGCACTGCCTGGAATAGCTCCAGTTGTGAGTGGGAGGGGCCACTTACAAGGCGTATTGCAACGCCTGCAGTATGTGTTGCCCCTCCCTGGCTACACTACTGAGTAAGGATTCTAATTCATATTAGTAGCAATTCCAATTACCCATCATTCATATGGACGAGAGAGAGATAGTTGAGGAAGAACTGCAGCTCACTGGTACAACACAGGCTTTATATGCAGGAAGTTCTGGGTTCCTTAAGAACATAAGAAGAGCCCTGCTGGATCAGGCAAAGGGTCCATCTAGTCCATTTTCCTGTACCTCACAGTGGCCCACCAAATGCCCAAGGAAGCACACAAGACAACAGACACAACTTGTGCCTTGGTGCCCTCCCCTGCATCTGGCAATCAGAGGCAGCCTGCCTCTAAAAACAAGAGCTTACACATACCTACTATGACTTGTAACCTGTAATGAACTTTTCCTCCAGAAATTTGTCCAATCCCCTCTTAAAGGCATCCAGGCAAGATGCCATCACTACATCCTGTGGTAAGGAGTTCCACAAACTAATAACACACTGGGTAAAGAAATATTTTCTTCTGTCTGTCCTAACTCTCCCAACACTCAACTTTCGTGGATGTCTCCTGGTTCTGGTGTTATGTGAGAGGGAAAAGAGCATCTCCCTATCCACTCTGTCCATCCCCTGCATGATTTTGTAAGTCTCAATCATGTCCCCCCTCAGGTGCCTCTTTTCTAGACTGAAGAGGCCCAAACGCTGTAGCCTTTCCTCATAGGGAAGGTGCCCCAGCCCAGTAATCATTTCGGTTGCTTTCTTTTGCACCTTTTCCATTTCCACTATATCCTTTTTGAGATGTGGTGACCAGAACTGGACACAATACTCCAAGTGTGGCCTTATCATCGATTAGTACAATGGTATTACAATATTAAGCTGTCTTATTCTCAATTCCTTTCCTAATGATCCCAAGCATGCAATTAGCCCTCTTCACTGCTGCCACACATTGGGTTGACACTTTCATCGAGCTGTCCACAAGATCCCTCTCCTGATCTGTCTCAAACAGCTCAGAACCCATTAGCCTATATGTAAAGTTTTGATTCTTTGCCCCAATGTGCATGACTTTACACTTACATTGAAATGCATCTGCCATTTTGCTGCCCAGTCTCCCAGTTTGGAGAGCTCCTTCTGGAGCGCTTCACAATCCCTTCTGGTCTTAACCACTCAGAAAAGTTTGGTGCCATCTGCAAACTTGGCCACCTTGCTGCTCAACCCTGCCTCCAGGTCATTTATGCACTGGTTGAAAAGTACAGGTACCAGAACAGATCCTTGGGGCACTCCACTTTCCACCTCTCACGATTGTGAAAATTGCCCATTGACACCCACTCTCTGCTTCCTGGACCTCAAGCAGTTCTTAAAGTTCCTAATCCAGGAGAGGACCTGCCCTCTAATTCCCTGACTGTGGAGTTTTCTCAGCAGCCTTTGGTGAGGGACCATGTCAAACGCCTTCAGAAAGTCCAGATATATAATGTCCACAGGTTCTCCTGCATCCAGATGCCTGTTGACCTTTTCAAAGAATTCTAAAAGGTTTGTGAGGCAAGACTTACCCTTACAGAAGCCAGGCTGATTCTCCCTCAGCAAGGCTTGTTCATCTATGTGTTTTGAGATTCTATCTTTGATGGGGCATTCCACCGCCTTACCTGGAACAGACATTAGGCTGACCAGCCTATAATTACCCAGGTCCCCTCGTTCCCTTTTTAAAGATCAGTGTGGCATTTGCTATCCTCCAATCTTCTGGCACCATTGCCATTTCAAGGGACAAGTTGCATATTTTAGTCAAGAGATCAGCAACTTCATTCTTCAGGTCCTTAATAACTCTTGGGTGGATGCCATCAGGGCCCAGTGACTTATTGATCTTTAATTTGTTAATTAGGTCTGAAACATCTTCTCTTAACTTCTATCCAACTTAATTCCTTGGTCAGGGAGGGCTGTTCAGGCAGCAGTATCTGCCCGAGGTCTTCTGCTCTGAAGACAGATGCAAAGAACTCATTTAATTTAATTTTTAATTTCTTTGCCATCTCTAAGTCTCCTTTTATCTCCCCTTTCCCTCCCTCACCATCCAGAGTGCCAACCACTTCTCTGGCGGGTTTCCTGCTTCTAACATATTTGAAGAAGCTTTTATTATTCCCCTTAATGTTGCTGGCCATGCGTTCCTCATAGTCTTGCTTGGCCTCCCATATCACTTTCTTTTGCCACAGTTTGTTCCTTTTTATTCTCCTCATTAGGGCAAGACTTCCATTTATGGAAGGACACTTCCTTGCTCTTTACTACCTCTCTAACTTGACTAGTTAGCCATGCGGGCACCCTTCTGGACTTAGTGGAGCCCTTCTTCCTTTGCGATATACACTTGCGCTGGGCCTCCATTACTGTTGTTTTAAGCAGCCTCCATGCACTGTGGAGAAATTGGACTTTTTTTTAATCTTCCCTTTCAACCTCCTTCTAACCAGCCTCCTCATTTGAGGGAAGTCCATCCTTCGGAAGTCAAGGATTTTTGTGTTAGATTTGTTTGACACTGTTCCCCCGACATGCATAGTGAAACTAATTGCAACATGGTCACTGTTCCCCAATGGCTCAGTAACATTTACCTCTCTAACCAGGTCCTGAGTGCCACACAATATTAAATCCAGAGTTGCCTGTCCTCTGATGGGCTCCATAACTAGTTGCTCTAAAGCACAGTCATTTAGCATGTCAAGAAAACCGGTTTCTCTTTCATGACCAGAGCACGAATTGACCCAGTCAATGTGAGGATAATTGAAGTCCCCCATGATTACAACCCTGTCCCTCCTCGACACCTCCCTGATCTGTTTCCTCATTTCAAGGTCCCCTTCTGGTTTCTGGTCCAGAGGACGATAGCATGCCCCCAGTATTACATCGCTGTCTGTTAGTCACTAGCAGTATTACATCCTTCTCTGTCACCCAGTGCTAAAAGGATCTCAGGCAACATGAGAAAGATCTCTTCCTGGGACTCCCGAGAGCCACTGCCAGTCAGAGCAGATAAGAAGATGGGCCAATGGTCTGAGACAGTATCAGGCAGCTATAAGCACAGATCACAGAAGCAGCACGGGGTAGCCCATGCACCAAAGCAAGCTTTTCAACTAGCAATGCTAGTGCCACTAGTGACACTGCACAGTGGGAAGTGGCCCCACTCCCACAATGACTACCTAGCACTGTCCCAAGTGCCCCAGCCTCACAGGAAGCTGAGTCGACTAGGTCATTTCCCCCCACGCCCATTTTATTACCTTATTTTTTGTGTAATCGCACTGGAAGCATGCGTGTTTCTTGCTTTAAACTTGTTGAACAAAACAATGTGATATGCAGGCAACTGGCCTGCGTGCTAGAGGGTGACTAACAGGAAGCATGACAGTTCCTGCTTCCTGTTAGTACGTTGCTTTGGGTAAGCAAGCTTAAAGCAAGAAACACGTGCTTCAAGTGTGACTACACAAAAAGTAAGGTAATACAATGGGCACATGGGTGGAGAGCATGGGGGCCCCACTATTTATATAACATTTCCTCATATCCATGGTTTCCTTATCCATGGGGGGGGGGGGAGAAATGGAACCCACCATGGATACGAGGGCCCCTCTGTGGTAAGGTAAAGTTTAGGAAAGGGCTCGTGTGTCTCTGAAACTCCTTCACTCTGCTTTTGCTTTATTTCTTAGCATCGTAATGACAACGTGTCTGACCACATTAGCACTTGGCCTGATGCCTCTTCTCCTGTATCTCTACACCAAAGGCTTGTACTACAGGGATCTCCAGGGCAAAGTGCCATACAAAGGGACTGCTGCCTCCCTGTTCATGACACTTATCCCCTGTGCCATCGGTATCTTCTTGAATGAAAAAGCACCTCGGTATGCTCACCTCTTTGTGAAGGCAAGTGACAGTGGGAAGCACAGCTGTTTGGATTGCCTTTCTCTCATTTCACCGAAGTACTCATTCATTTCTTGATGTCCTCATAGGGTTATTTTGTGCCTTGCATGATGAAATGTATGTATCTTATACCAGACAAATTGCAAACTGTGCAGTACGCTCAATTCGCTTTTCCATTTCATGTCCCGGGGAAGTTAAAGCTACTGTACAGGTGTCCTCCCAAATCCATGGATCCGGTATCCGTGGTTTCATGGATAAGTCTGTTGTAGGACTTATCCACAGTTCTCTGAGGGCCCCCCCCCCGCTGCAAGCACATTACTTTCCATTTTCTTCATTAACAAGCAATCATGTTTGTAAATCAAGAGAAACACGACAAGCACACAGGCAGCCTGCACGCAGTCAGAACTAGGAGGACACAGTCAGGAAGCAGGAACTGTCCTGCTGTGTCCCCCTAGAATGCAGGCTACCTGCCTGAATGTCAAATTTTTCTTCTTCTGGGTCAATTAGCAGCTGCAGAGCTCCTTATTTTGGGGGGGGGGGGAGAATATTAAAGTCTTCATCTCCCTCCATTCATACTGTCTCTCCATGCATGTGCTGTTTATGTTCAGAAAACCAAGAATACAAACCCCAATCATGAAATAGATGTATTGTTATTTGGACCAGAGCTAAACTTAAAAAAAGAAAAAGTTAGGCCAGACAAGTTCTGTGAGTTGGGGCACAATCCTAACCAGTCTACTCAGAAGTAAATCCTATTTTGTTCAATGGGGCTTACTCTCAGGAAAGTGTGTTTAGGATTGCAGCCTTGAGGTGGTGGTGGTGGGAATGGATAAAACTACAGGAGATGTAATGAATAGGTGACTGTGTCTGAGCAGTTTGCCGCTCAGTGTTTACATTAGTTCCAATGATGATGGTGAAGCTACTGAATGCACAAGAGTAGCTTTTTTTCCTCACAACTGTGAAGAAAACTTGTCACTTGGGGGCTCATCCACTCACCTTGCTGCAAGGGCGAGTGCCAGGAGCAGCCAGGACCCTGGAAGAGCAATGGTAATTAGGATAGGAGAGGTATCCAGAGAGTCACATCAGGGTTTTGTTTTATTTCCCTTTGCGTTTTAACCTCCTTGTCAACATTTGCTGCCCCCACCACTCCTTTTCTTGGTGGTGGTGGTGAGAGAGAGAGAGAGAATCACTCCTGTGTCAATGATATTCAGATCCCCAGTGAATGTTTCAATCAAGGCACCTGATCACAGCCCTCCTTTGTAATGTCTCTTTTGACTTTCATTTGAATGTTTCAGGCTAAAGATATATACACCTCAGTAGACACAAAGCATAGCAGAGGATAGGAGCTACTATCCCCCCAAACAAAACAAAACACCATCACAAAGCAAAACACAACAGGTGTAGCGTCACTGCAGGGGTGAAGAAAAAAGGATGAGAAGGAACAGAATCCTGAAACAGCCTGTCACCTTTAGAGAAACTGCAGTGTTTGCAGTGCAACCCTATGCATGTTTATTCAGAAGTAAATTCCACTTTGTTTAATGGGGCTTACAGGATTGCAGGCTTGGACTTCCCATTGTCACCACCTTTTGCAAATGTTTGTATTGATGGTTCACCCCTATCGCAAGAGAGGAAGGCTGTAAATGGAGGGGCTTGGGAAACTGCCTCATTACAAGAATGAGTGAGCAAGGAGCTCATGGGGTTTGTTGGCACAAGAGGGCTGTTCTGTGTGGGACTGTCCTAATGCAACAGCTGCTTCCAAATGTCCTGGTTGCTGTTGAACAGAGGTGTTTTTTTCCCTTCTTGTGCTTTCAGGCAGGTATGATTGTTCTGCTTCTGTTCCAATCATTGCTTTGTCCATGATCAGTGCTGGAAGCAGTATATGGCCCATCTTCACTCCACGTCTGCTGGGGACGTCTGCTCTGATGCCTTTCATCGGCTTCTCCTTGGGCTACATCCTGTCTGCATTCTTCAACTTCAGTGAACAGTATGACCACCCATTCTTTTTGCCTTGGCAGTCCAAGGCCAGGGACTGATTCCAGAAGCAAATACAGTATAGAGGGGTTCCCTGCTGGACATATCTGGTTACAGGTTTATTACTTGTACGATGGCCCCAAGCAGGTCTGAAGAAAAACATCTTTAACTGTAAGAGCTGATAAATACAGGAAAGTTAGCAAATAACCTAAACTTGGCACCACTGACCTCAATCTAGCTGGGGGCCAATTCCACTCTCCTGGGCTTCAAATGGGATCCAGTGGTTTGGAAGTTAGACCAGGAAGATCCAGGTCCAAATCCCCACTCAGCCATGAAACTTCCTGGGTGACCTTGGGCTAGTCACTATCTCTCAGCCTCACAGGGTTGTTGTGAGGACAAAAGGAGGGAATATGTACCCCACCCTGAGCTCCTTGAAGGAAGAGGGAGGCAGAGTGGGCTGTGTGACTTGCTGGAAAAAACTGCGGGAAGGGACTATTTGCAAAAGCCCACCACATGGTTCCTTGCCCACCACATTCTCAACCTGGTTGGCATTGATTAGACTTATGCTTCACCCAGACTCCAGCTATGCTAACACTCACAACTTTTCAGGGCCCACAAATGAGTGGCCATACCAGTATCTCATAGATCATGCTCAACGTTATTACCCAAACTAAGAATCAAATGAGACAAGAGAGGAACTTCACAGTCTGTCCCTTCCTCTGGTCTGAGTCCCCCCCCCCCCCATTGGTCTCAATCCAGATTCCTCCCCAGCTGCTGTCTGCCCTAAGAGGAAAGCTCCCATTGGCATCAGTGGGAGTTTCTTCCTGGGTCACATGGCAGGCCTGGAGCCTGATCTGGAATAGATCCAGAGCAAGGGCAAAGGGATCAAGGCCTCCTACCCATGATCCAGATCCCTATCAGTCCATCATTCCCCCGTCCACTCAAGAAAAAAAAAAAACCACCTGCCATATTGTGAACTGCCACAAGTGGTACCAGGGCACCTGGTTGACAAGCACTGACCTGCCACAATTCCTGCTCAGGAAGTTCTCCCACTTTCACCCAGCACCCGCATAGTAACTTTCCACTCTTTTTCTTTTGCCATCAACCAGCAGGTGCCACCCTAAAGGATGCTGGGTCTCAAGCGCTTTTCTGTCATGCTAAAGTGGTTGAGGCATAGTATTGCTACCATTCTCAAGAAAACCAGGGGAGGGGAGAAAGAAATGGTTTCTCATGTATTTCACAGCCCTGGAAATAAGTGTGAGAACTCTGAAAGTGAGTGACAGTAGTCCAAAGTGGCACGTGCATCAACACAGCCCCACCCAACACCATATGTGTCTGTTTTCTGGACAGGTGCTGACGGACCATCTGCATGGAAATCGGTTGCCAAAACATGCAGCTCTGTTTTGCTCTTCTCAAGGTGACCTTTGCGCCGGAAGTCATTGGGCCCCTCTTCTTCTTCCCCTTGCTGTATATGATCTTCCAGCTGGGGGAGGGCCTCCTGCTAGCGCTGGTCTTCAGAAGCTCTGAAAAGCTAACACTACCAAATGACAAGTACAACCATCCGAAAACACTTTGTGTCCCAACACCTGGCTTCTTAGCTTCCCATGGAACACTGAAAACCATTCATGGAGCCATTTTAACAAGATGCAGTCATTATAAACATCAGTTTACCAGGGAACTGGACTGGGACCTTCTTTAATATCAGGTGTATTTTCAAGAAGGACCTGAAACAGCTGCTTTTACAGCCCAATCCTAACCAACTCTCGAACACTGATGCAGCACCAAGTTAAGGGAACAAACACCCTTAACGTTGAGGATGCCTCCATGACTGCTCACCACCACCAGAGAATGCAGCACACATCCCACTGGCATGGCTGCATCAGCGCTGGAAAGTTGGTTAGGACTGGGCTGTGAGTTATCCTGCATTCAGCTCTGCCTTGCAGTGGAATGCAGCTCCTCAATGTAGCACTTTAAAATGTATGTCTGGGTTTGAAACCTAGGCTGATCAATTGTTTCCAAAATTCTGCAACCCTGACCAGTCACATCACTGACAATGAGAAGCAGACATAGGGAAGAGGATATTATGGCAGGTGAGAAGAACTGCTTGGCTTGTTTAGCCCATGGTCCATATATGCAAGCATTTCTAATAGCTAACTAGATTCTAGGTTGGGTGGTTATGTGGTTAAGGCACAGCTTAGTTAAGTGGGTCTTGGAGTAAAAGAGGGAACAACCTAATATGTAAATAAGGCTGCAGCTACATACATTGAGGAAGATTCCATGATTACCCCCCCCCCACACACACACACACTGAAGGGCTGCAACACATGTTGATGACAGACTGCCAGGCTACTCCTTTTGAGGCTTGCTGCTCGCTGGCAGTTTTGTACACTGCTGTATTTTTGGTTGTAAGTGAATATTTCTCCTCACAAATTGAGTGCCCCCAGCTTCTATAGAAATGGTCCTTCTACAAAGAACAAGATGCTCTAAGACTACAAGTTTTTGGAGAAGAATCTGAGTTTTATCATCTGATACTGGATGGAACAGTTTCTGTCTGTAACAGTAACCCATGAGATCAACAAGGAAACAGTTCAGACCTAACTGCCAAACTCTACTATACCATTCCTTTCCTGTTTTCCTTGTATTTCAGTAGTTTTCCTTTTCTTTCCAATTATGTAGTTTTAGAAACTCCCAAGCAAGAAGGCACTTTGAAGTGCTCTTGGTAGAACAATGACAGCTTTTTCAGTACTTTACAATACTTCCACCTTACAGTTTTGTACTCAAGTACACCATATTTATAGATTTGAATGAATGGCAAGTATAGACTGCAAGTAGCCATTTGGCAGGGAGCACTCCTTGCGAGCTAAAAAACTAAACAATGAACAAACCAGAAGTACTGTTTCATTTTACTCAACCATAGTACTCAAAAGTTGATGCTCTCAATAGCCATAAGTTGCATGCATATATGCACACAAGTATAAGGTTGGATTAAAAATGTATGGAATAAAAGAGGTAGTTAAGTTCTCAATGTACAACAGTAATAAAGCATGCTTGGGCGATGAATGCACACGTCCAAAAATGCCTGTTCATTTCTTGCTTTTCTTTGTAAGCTTTCCTATAGAGCAGGATAGAGACTAACTTGCCTCTTGCAAAGGAATAGTATTTTTGCCTATTCAAGATCATCAAGATCTCTCACCCAACCTCTAGCAAAAGTTAGCAAGCCTAGATTTTTTTCCCTCCAGGCAAGGTTTGAATAAGAGCAAGAATTTTACTATTCTTTTAACTGTGAGCAAGTTTAGAAAATGAGCACTACTGTCACTTATACAGCCATCTGAGTAAGACAAAAAAAAAAACCCCAAATTCCTGTTTTACTCCATCCACCAGCATAATGCAGAGCAAGCCTTTTCTTAGGCATGTGTTGGGGGGGGGGGGAGAAAAACAGAAAGTCAATAAGGTTTTTCTGGGTCACCAGATGTCAGTATTCACAACCTGAGACCCAAGAAGGGGGAAGGAAGAAGAGTGGGTTACCATATACCTGTATAATAGTTGTAGACCAGGGGTGTTCACACTTTTTTGGCTCGAGAGCTACTTTGAAACCCAGCAAGGCCCGGAGGTCTACCAGTTTTTTTTACAATGTTCGCACCATCATAACATATAACATTTATGTGTACAATGTTGGTGTACCTTACATAACCACGAGCCAATATTGCACAACACAACTATAAACATTTTTTGTAATTACTTGAGTTTACTTTGATGACTTGCATTGAAGTGAATCAGCCAAGGATGCATAGCCTGGACAGTAGCTGCTGACAGCCAGCTTCAAGCACACTTCCACATGTTCATCAGTCATGGTGGAACTGATGGAACTTGGACTTCATGTAGGAAAAGGCTGACTCAAATAAGTGGAGCCCTTTCTGCCTCAGGTGCTTATATCGCTGAGGGCCCTATTGCCTTCAAGTGGCTGCAGCTGTGCAGCACACTGCTGGATGCCCAGGCCTTAACCTTAAAGGGGCCACTGCTGACACCACATCTACCTCCCCACCAGATCTTCCTCGATTCCAATACAAGTGGGAGAGGGGAGCAGATCTCTATACAGACCAGTGCAAAAACAAGGGAAAGGTGTGGGGGAGGGAAGATCTCTATATAGGCATCACAGCAAGACGTGCAAAACCCCTTGCACACAGAACCAACATATGGAAGTGGGGGGGGGGCAGATCTCCATACATACCAGTGCAAAAACAGGGGAAGGTAAGTCATCCCCAGGAGAGTCAACGGGGCTCACTCCCAGGGATGCATGGATGGGAGAGAAGCCTGCTAGCGGCTCCTCTCCAGGACTACTCACTCCAGGACTACTCACTCCCAAGAATGCGTTTTGCCTGGCGCTCTACTGGTAGACCAGGATCGACTTATTGAGCAACCCTGTTGTAGACAGATCTATTGGAAAGGCCTAGGTCTCCAGCAGCCCAGAAGCAAAACAAGCTATGGACAACTAGTTAAAGGCTAATTGCACACCCCAAAAAGGAAGTGAAGGTCATAAACACAAGCTTGTGTCTGGTGGCATCTTAAACTAGTATCTTCTATATACTACATTATGAAATTACGTAAGATAACTACAGTAATGTCAATATTGTAATCTAAAGACTTTGTTAAAAACAGTATTCAAGTGTAGCATCAGCTGTAATCTTTTACACAGCCCTGCAGAGTTAAGAGTGCAGGATTTTCACCACATAGTAAGATTCGTTACTGCCAACACCACATACCAATGCATAATGCGTTTTCTATACAAAACTTGAATCCAATCCTATTTTTAGCATTTTCCCTTTCAAAAAGCTTACCAGTTCTTTACGCAGCATCCAGCACCTTCATGCTATTATGCACAGCTGAATTATCCAAGAACAGTTTGGGGTTGTCTTTTTTTAAGAAAAGCAGACACAAGTTTTTGAATAGATTTATTGATATTGACCAATATGATTGGATAGCTGGTCAAGGCAGAAAACAATACTGAGAAGCACTGGAAAAAAAAATCTGAAATAAATGCTTTATTTACAGCTGGTGTAGAGCTCTGTAACCAAATGGTCAATACCCCAAAATGCCAATTACTAGAATACATCAAGAATGTTCAAAAAAGTAGGATTTTTAAATATGAAAAAGTTTCTTTAAAGAGCTCTACCAATATACACAAAGCTATACACTTCTGACTTAATGAAGTGAGCAGGAAAAGGATTATCAAAAAGACAATACAATTAGATTACTTCAGTGGTCCACATATACAAAGCTGTTAAACTCCCACTCCCTCCCACTGTTCAATCCCTCCCAGAAGTCACATACTTACCACAACTATTAGCAAGTATGTTTTTTTTAAAAAGAGTTCCAGGATCAGATAGTTCAAGCTCAGTTGCCACTGTCAACAGATCTTGACCTTGAGCGTGATCGCTGCCGGTCCACAGAGGCTGGCGACTTGGATCTACTTGAGGAAGCACGTTTCTGGCTCTTTTCAGGGGCGGGAGACCTACTAACTGAGCGAGACTTGCTACGGCTCCTGCTCCTGGATCTGGTGTAAGACTTGCGGCTTCGGGAACGAGAACGGCTTCGAGATCTTGATGAGCTCCTACTACGGGAGCGAGACCTGCTCCTAGACCTACTAATAATACAAAATGCCTTTCTTAGGTTCTATGCACACACAGGGATCTGGAATCATAAGTATCCAAGTTTACATTCATTTTAATATAGACGTGTCAGATTTCTAAAATTGTTCCTACCTGTGTCTTTTGCTGCCTTCAATTAGTTTGATTTTTCTTCCATTTATTTCTTTGCCAGAAAGTTTTTCAATAGCATTCTTTAGATCACTGTAAGAGGCAAACTCAACCACCCTAACAAAAAGATATGCAAATAATGTCATTAAAGCAAAAAAGTACTTCCGGTACTTTTTTCTAATATCTAATTCAGCTCCTTGTTAATTCTAGATTCAATTCCATAACATACAAAAAGACACACTCTTCCAAGATACTTACCCTTCATTTAATTTGGGTCTATGTGCATCTGCAAAAGTTACTTCTCCTGCTTGTCTCATGAAGTCTTTGAGATCCTAACACAGAATCAAATATGTTACAAAGAGGAAGGCAGTATTATGCTGAATATTAAAATTTACTACTGTAGGAAAAACTGTTTGGATAATTAAAATGTGGCAGATGCCACACTCTAGATAATTCTATGTTTGATGTAATACATCAGGGCACGAAATAAATGAACAGCATATTGCTTTAAGCAAAATGCTAAACATTAAGTTATTTTTCTATACAAGTTATTTTTATATATATTGCATTTACTGAGCAGAATGCAAAAAGTTTATTTGTAAAGCATTCTGAAATGTTTATGATTAAACAGTACAGTTACAAAAACACCAGTTATTTTGTGCCCCATATGCCATTAAAAATATAGTTTACTTTACCTTCATTAACATTTCCCTAGGCTAGGCAAGCAGCAAACTGCATTAAGCGATGGAAGATACCGTCATGATACATGCCCGACTGGCTCTTCGCCAACCATTTGAAGAACACTACCCAGTCGATGGAAGCCTTTAATCGCACAGCCCTCCCTATTAGCAGACTACTGAGACGGATCCAGACCTTCTCTACTCTTGTGCAGTTACACCAAGGACCACTTTACTGCGATCAGGATTCCAACGACCACCTAATGCGTATCTTTCAATTTTCTCGATCAGCATCTCTTATTTCGAGGCGTTACAGGAGGTACAGTTCTCAACTTAGGAATCAGATCTCGTTAACTCTCGGGGATCGCTGCAACCCGGCACTTTAAGGAAGTGCATCCATTACGTCTAGACCGGCAAACACAGATCTAGAGGTGGCCAACGGATACACTGGAGGAGCTGACTGGAAAAGTCAACCAGGCCCAACCAAGAGTGACCAAGACACAACGATTAGGATAACCCACAGGCACTCCTCGTCATAAGGCCAACGACACAGATAGGCTGGCAAATAAAATGGATTTTTAAAGTGGTTAAAATGGAGTTTTGAAAACAAGATAAAATTACATTAAACACACTATTAATCTACTTTTGAAAATGCATTTAAACATTAAGTATTAATCATTTCAATAATGTTTTAAGCTTAAGATAAAATTAGTTTTAGTAAAATATTTCACACAAATTACATACCCCTTAAACAAAATCTAAAGAAAGAATCATGTGATGACAAACCTGCCAGCTGACTCTGGATGACAAATTTTCGACAATAAGGCGATTTTCTGTTCTTACAGGTGGAGCATTTCTGGTAGTGAGAAAAGTTTTAGTTCAGTACTTAGTTTCGTAGATATTCCAAGCCAACATCAATAGCCATTGCCCCAAACACAGCAAAGACAAAGGTACATACCTTCTGTCATTTCGTGGACGACGGCTACTAAAACGGTCAGAGTAACGTCCTCTGCCTCTTCCACCTCTAGAACGGGCCCTGGCATGTTCAATTGTAACCCTGGAGAAGGATACAATTTAAAAGTCACTGGATTGGTCTCAAAGATCAAACCTGCATCCACCAAGCAGCAACTACCCAACATATAGACTAACTGAGCCAGTCTTAATTCTTTCTCTAAATATTGCATGTATAATATGCTTATTATATAATATGCTCATTTTAAACAGTTACAGAGCATGAAATGTTAGTTACCTTTCACTGCAGAGCTCTTTTCCATCCAATTCATAGACAGCATCATCAGCATCTCTTGGATCTTCAAACTCCTGTTAACAGGAAGCAGCAACTGCATCAGCAATGTACTCAAGTGTGATTCACAGGATGGCAAGATCCAATGTAGGCCCTAGAACCCAACTTCAAAGTTCCCCACTCAGCCATGAAGTCCACTGGGTTACTCTAGACCAGAGGTGTCAAACTCATTTCATATTGAGGGCCAAATACCATTCATGGTGCCTGCTGAGGGCCGAAAGTGATGTCATTAGGCAGGAAGTGATGTCATTAAACAGGTCATAACCAAAAATAAGCACCTTTTCTCATTTAGGAGCTCATTCACTGCAAATGACAAAATCTTGATCATATTTCAAGATATGAGATAGCCCAATTTTCATGTGGGCTGCCCTTACAGCAGTAACTCCTAAGTACTGCTCAGCAGCTGAGAGTCAGAGGGCTGGATAAAAAGCTTCCGTGGGCCGCATCTTGCCCCCCCGGCCTTATTTTTGACACCCCTGCTCTAGACCATTCTCTTAGGCTAGCCTGCTTCACAGGGCTGCTGTGAGGAGAGGAAAAAGAACATGCACTTAGCTCCTTGGAAAGTGAAAAAAATGTAGAGTACAATTTAAAATAACTTGAATTTCTACTGTGTTAGAATAGGGGTGTCCAAACATTTTGACAGGAGGGCTACATCATCTCTCTGACGCTGTGTCAGGGGCAGGGGGGAAAAGAATTTACATTTTAAATTTGAACAAATTTACATAAATGAATATATTAGAGAAGGAACTTACATGAATGAATGAAGGTCTTGCAGTAGCTCAAGGCCTATAAAAGGCCTTGCACAAAGCAAGGTCAGCTTTTCCTTCGCTGTCACTGTTTCATCACAGACGTGAAACAGTAAGGAGTGGAGGGAGCCCTCATCCCAGAGCTCAGGTGAGAGGTCCAACAGTCGTCCTCATACCGAGAGCAGTTGCATGGAGCCAGCATGGGCTCCAGCAAATCTCCGGAGGGCCAGAGGCTCATTGGAGACTGGGGGCTTCCTGCGGGCCAAGTTGGGAGCACGTGAGGGCCGCAAGTGGCCCCCAGGCCAGGGTTTGGGTACCCTGTGTTAGAACACCGAACAGCAGGTGGTAAGCTTACAGCACAAGTACAGTTCTAGACACATTTTCAACTCAATGGGAGGCACTTTAAACATACATATAATCAGGTCAAAAGTGGCTGAAATTTGGCACCACTTTCATTTACAAACTTAAATATTTAGGTAGTTACCAGATACAGACTGCCTATACCTTTAGCCATTGTATAGAAGAGGAAATTCTAGCAGGAACAGCTTAACATGGAAGGCTTTAAAAAACTGCACCTCCTAAAATTCCCTCTAGTATACAACGGCTAAATCGACTGCTAGACACTTTTTCAAGTGGGGGCTCCTTTTATTTAGCAGGGGGAGAGTAACTGGTCCTCCTCACCACAGCAGTATCTTCTCTAGTGGCTGCCTGCTGGTGCTCCTGTGTCTCTATAGACTGTGAATCCTTTAGGGACAGGGAGCCATTCGTTATTTGATTTTCTTTGTAAACCACTTTGTGAACTTTTCACCAAAAAGCAATACATGAATACTGTTAACAGATAATAACAATAACAAATATCTAGGCACTCTGCCCCCATTTGTATCTGGGACCCTTTATTTTAAGAATAGAACTAGCTGCAGCCAAACTCTGCGTGCAGACCCTCCATGTTTTGCTTTGACAACTCAAATCCTGTCAATAACAGCGAGTCCACTTCCACTTACCACAAACCCAAAGCCCCTTTTCAGGTCAATATCCCTGATCCGTCCATATCCTTTGAAGAACCTCTCCACATCCTTCTCCCTGGCTGCGGGGTTTAGCCTTCCAATGAACACACGGCAACCACTCATGGTGACACTGAATGTGGATCAGCTGCAAAAAGAGGAAAAACTGTTAAAAACAAGGCAAGAGCATGGGTGACCCCCCAGCAGGCACAGCGCATAGGTGCCCCCTGTACTCCTAAATGGGCACAGCGCACAGGTGCCCCCCACCCCCGAACAGGCACAGCACATGGGTGCCCCCCACAGGCCCAGTGCATGGATGCTCCCCATGGGCCTAAGTAGGCACAGCACATGAGTGCCCCCCATACTCCCCAGTGGGTACAGCACATGGGTGGGAGAGGGATCTGGTCAGTGTAAACCCAGGTCAGAGGCTGCTGCCATCACCCACCCCTGTCCTGGTGCCGCAGTGCCAGCTCCGCCCTTCCCTGCCGCAGTCTCTGACAGAAGGGAAAGGCAGAACGCCAAGTAAGCCCCGCCCCCGAAGCTCAGCGTTCCACTCAAAACGGGCGACACAGAGCGCTGCCCTGGGCCAATCAGAAGGCGCCACATTTGCACGGCCCTGTGTGACCAAGAGGCGGCCCTTGGAACGCAGCCAACGTCGAGTCGCGCATGCGCGCTGCAGCAGTGCAGAGTGGCGCATGCGCAACTCGGGTTCTGCTCCTGCAGCCGTCGCTCACAAAATGGCGGCGGGGACCGCGCCCAGAGGCAGTACGGGAGCCGACGATCCGCCTCGTGGCTTCCCTTCGGCGCGGCTGGAAGCCGGGCCGTGCCACGACGCCTTACTCAGCTACGGGCTCTCCGGTCTTCCCCCCGCCTCAGGCGCTCGGGCGAAGAGGCCGGAGACGCGCCCGCTGAGAGGAGCGTCCCTTCCCCCAACGGCTCCGCGCCCCCCGCTCTCCTCACAGGCCACCGGCCCGCTACACCTACACAAACCTGCGCTGCTGTATGGTCTACTCGCGGGTAAAGGACGTCCGCCGGCGCTCACTGCACCAACCGCAAACAACCTTCCCCTTCGACGCCCCGCTCTCGACTGGCCCGCTCACTCGCTGACTGCGCCACAAAATGGAACCCGGCACCACGTGACGCTCTAGCCGTTCACGGATTGGCGGAGAGCGCGAGGAAAATCTAGGCCAGGCGTGGGGGAGGGGCGCCGGGTTTGGCTGAGTCACTGGAGGCGAGGGAGGTGAGCGGGTTAGGTTGGCCTGTGCGCACGCGCAGTGGGAAGGCGGAGGGGGCACTCTCCCCCCTTCTCTCTTCTTGGCTGGGATGTCAGGGTGGGCTGCAGCTCGCGCTTAGTGTGCAGGGGGTGGGCAGAGTGGGGTGGTGCCCTCTCCCCTCCCCTCCCACACAACACCTGAACCAGGGGGCAGCCACTGAAATGGAGAGTGGGGAGACTCAGGACAAACAAAAGCACGTTTCTTTACCTACAGTGTAAATTGATCTGTGGACCGCCTTGCCACATGATATGGGGGAAGACATTATGCGGGGGTGGGCACAGTGCGGGGGGGGTGCCCTCTCCCCTCCCACACAACACCTGAACCAGGGAGCAGCCACTCAAAGGGAGTGTGGGGAAAGTCAGGACAGGCAAAAGAAAGTAGTTCTTTACCCACCATGTCATTAAACTGTGGAACTCCTTGCCACAGGATGTGGCGATAGAATCGTAGAATACGATTCTAGGCTGTCGAACTCCTTGCCACAGGATGTGGCAGTAGAATGGTAGAGTATGATTCTAGGCTGTGGAACTCCTTGCCACAGGGTGCGGTGATGGTGTCTGGCATGGATGCCTTTAAAAGGGGACAGGACAAATTTCTGGAGGAAAAGTCCATCAGAGGTTACAAGCCGTGATGGGTCTGTGCAACCTCCTGATTTTAGGCTGTCTCTGAATGCCAGATGTGAGGGAGGGTACCGGGATGCAGGTGGCTTGTGTGCTTCCTGAGGCACCTGGTGGGCCACTGTGAAATACAGCAAGATGGAGTGGGTGGGCACCCTTTGGCCTGATGCAGCAGGGCTCTTATGTTAATTAGTCTGTGGAACGCCTTGCCACAGGATGTGGCAGTGGCATCTGGCCTAGATGCCTTTGAAAGGGGACTGGACAAACTTCCGGAGGAAAAGTCCATCACAGGTTACAAATCATGATGGTTAGTGCAACCTCCTGGTGTTAGAAGTAGGCTATCTCTGAATGCAAGATTCGAGGGAGTGGTACTTGGATGCAGGTCTGTTGTTGTCTTGTGTGCTCCCTGAGGCATCTGGCAGGCCACTGTGAGATACAGGAAGCTGGACCAGAAGGGCCCTTGACTTGATCCAGTGGGGCTCTTCTTATGTTCAACTTTCTAGCAATGCAATACTAAATGTGTCTGCTCAGAAGTAAATCCCACTGATGAATAGGATTTATTCCCAGGAAAGTGTATGTTAGATTGCAACTCTAACCCTTTTTTTCTGTGCTGCATCCTACCAACCATCACCACTCTTATTATTATTAGGAATACTTATATACCAGCTTTTCAACTAGGGTTGATCACGAAGCAGTTTACATAATAAAATCAATCAGTGGTTTCCTATCCCCACAGGGCTTACAGTCTTGAAGAAAAAAAATGCCTACTGCATGTTTGCAAATAAAGTAGAAGTTCCTGTGGTGACTTCTCCAGAGGTAGGCAGAGGGGAGAAGAGCCAGGCTGCAACATGAGGGGTTAATGCAGAGCAAGCCTTTGCACTGTTGCATAAGCAGTGAGGTGGTGGGAGGATTCCTTAAACTCCTTGCCTTGAGCAACCATTCATTTGTCTGCATGCCTGACACATTGTTTGTTGGTATAATACAGCTTTGCACAACACCTTCCATGTTATGCATGCTCGGTTTGGCTTACTTCTAAGCCCACTGAGTTCAGTGTTACTTGCAGGTAAACATGGCTCTCCTCTGTCCACGAAGCAAACATTTGCATGTTGCAACCAAGATGCGAGCTTTGTTCTAGGACTTCAAATTTGTCTTAACTGAAAGCAAGTTCTTACAGTTAACACACACACTCCTATAGATCTGCTTTCTATTTTCTCAGGATCTCTTTAACCCAGGGGTGTCAAACTCATTTCATATGGAGGGCCACATAGCATTCATGATGCCTGCTGAGGGCCAGAAGTGATGTCATTAGGCAAGAAATGATGTCATTAAACAGGTCATAACCAAAAATAAACACTTTTTTCTCACTTAGGAACTCATTAGCTGCAAATAACAAAAAAGAAAATATACAAATCTTGATCATATTTCAAGATATGGGAGAGCCCAATTTTCATGTGAGGCCCTTTCAGCAGTAACACCTCAGCAGCTGAAAGCCTGAGGGCCATATAAAAAGCTTTCTCTGGCCACATGGGGGGGGGGGCCGCCTTATGTTTGACACCCCTGCTTTAATCCCTTCCCAGAATTCCAACTCTTAGTTCATTTGCTAATTACAGGTAACTGGTTTTTGCTAACCCCGGAGGGGTGAGAAGCTAGATCCTTAACCACTATGGCAACAACTCCAACATCAATCAAGGGGCAATCCAATCAAGGGCAATCTAATGCTACCCTTTGTACTAATCAAGGGGAGACAGGCCAACACTGCCCCAACACAGAGAAAGAAAGAAAGCATGCCAATCAATGCCCAACAATGGGAAGCTCTTCTTATGAAGTCAGCACACCACACCCAACACAAGTCTGCTACAACACCTTCCCTGAGTTACTGTGGCAGTGGGCCACAATCAAAGACTAGCCAGGAACACCACAGGCTGAATTCCCATCCCTATTCCACAAATGCTGCTTTGTCAGGAACAAAGGACGTTCCTGACTGCATTAAACTGAGAGAAGAAAGATAACTCCCTTGAGAGAAAGCACAACTATTGAACAAAAACTTGCCCAGGGCAAGTGTTCAGATCACTGACAAACCTGGGAGGGAGCTGGGATGCATGTTGCAGTTGCAGTACTGGTGGATCCAGGAGCCCCCTCCCCTTACCTGTGGAGGATGCATTGTCCAGTTGGGGTGGTGAAGAGGGCAGGGTAGTTTGGTATTTAAGTAGAGTCCATTTGGGGCATAGTATCTACAATGAGAGTTCTGAGATAATACATTCACAAAGTCCTGTTCACATATATGGTGTGAAGGCCTGTTTGTGTAAAATGCTGAACTGTATGTAATGCTATATAGGATTTGTGGAAGAATCACTGAATGTAGGGTGCACTTTGAAGGACCATATTGCTAAGTTTTTAAAAGTACAGGAACTCTTACATTGTCCCATTCCCATAACAAAAGAAGATAAGGGCTAATAGTACAAGATTTTAATAAAATTAATCTAGTACTTTCATTAATACATATTAAATAGCTAGGAGCAATCCTTTGGGAAATAGTCTGGATTCATATAACATGGACAGAGGATTTATCATTGGATTGGATCCAAAGAAAGTAGGTCATGATTAAGCGCCGCTGAAATCAATTACATTGTTATGCAACAACATTTAAACATGCAAAAATAGGATATTATTGTAATACTACATATGAAATTATTGTTTTGTCCTCTTCACCAAACCGTTACAGATTTGTAATCAACACACCTCTTGGCAACTTCACAAGTACAAGCTTAGAAAACAGAAGAAAAAAAGACAGAGAAAGGAAGAAACTAGAAAGAAAAAATGGATTGAATATATATATATTTTTTTAAATAGAAAATTGAACCTTTATTGCTGAAAAGTAGGTATTAAAAGTATTTAATAGTTTGTAAAAGCAGGTGTGAGCACTCCTAAAACACATTGGTAGGTTGTTGTCATATTTTTATCCCCTTTATTGGTGGATATAAAAGAAAAAGTGAAACAATAACAATAATGAAAACAAAACCAAAAGAAAATGAAAAAAGGAGGGGAATTACATTGGTAGGTTGTCATGAGCTTTTAAAGAGCAGCTACACTGACCTTTTATGAATTAGGTCAATTCGAAAATACTCTCATGGCTGATGACAAGCTGAGACACCATTTCTGTTTATAGTCACGTGCAGGCTTGAATATACTGTTGCAGAAGAAGCTGGTAGTATTTCTTCCTGTATTTGTAACACTGAGACAGCCATATGCCACAGGTGGCTGTTGCACAACATACAACAGATCCTACATCTCAGGAGCACCGATCTGGGTGGTGTAGGATAAGGCATACACCCAAAGATGCCAGCATAACTACAGCTAACCTGGCAGCAACGAAGTCCTGCTTTCAAAGCCCCAGCCCCACCAGTGGACATGCCACATGTGCTGATGAATTATTATACTGCTATACAATTTCTTGTGGGTGCAGCTATAGCTGACATAGGGCACAATCCTAACCAGGTCTACTCAGAACTAAGTTCTAGTTTGTTCAATGGGGCTTACTCTTGGGAAAGTGTGATTAGGATTGCAGCCATAAACCCCTAAATGTGGTGATGTGGCAAAGCAGTGTGTATATGAGCCAATGTAGGCCATATTCTAATCCCCCTTCCAGACAACAGAAAGGCCCCCAAACATAAGTGCAATTCTATATCAAAGATCAAAGCTGGCAAATTTAAAAAAAAACAAACCACAGAACACAATAGAGAGAACCTCAGAAACTCTCAACTCCTGCCATGCCTCTGCCTCACCCACTTTCCTGCAGAGAATAGGCTACACTACAGCCAACGATAGCACACCAACCCCAGTACTAAAGCCCTTGGAAGAGAGGCCAGAATTTAGATGACAGGCGCATGGCAAGGGGCTACACCTCTCTGCTTACAGGCCATTCACACACCTTGCTGATGGATATGATGAGGAAAGGAAAGGGCACTTTACACAAAGTTACTTGTCCCAGCAACATGGGTATGGGTGGTTTGAATGAACTGCCCCCCCCCCCCAACAATTAGGAAAACCCACTAAGACATGAGAGGAAGCTAGAGGATGCTGCAGGTGGAAAAAGGGTTGGGCCCTGCTTTTGTGCATTTTGTCAAAAAAAGGGGCAGTTTAAATACATATGCGGCATTCACAACCAACACAAGATTCCTGCATTTTGTATTCTGCAATTTTGTAGCCAAGTATAAAAAAAGACTGATAAACAGTGTCTCAAATTTAGATTGCGACCTCTCAGTTGCTGACAGAGCCCAGAATAGAAGGAAGCATCACATGAAGAGGATACCACCTAGCCAAGTTCTAGCCCAGGGGAGAGAGGGCAGCAAGAAAATGTATCAGCAGGGACTCAAGAATAGCTAATGCAAATAAGTTAAAGTTTAACATAATGTCTTTGAAACTTTGCAAAGCCTGGCTAAAGTTCAGCTACCTGGGTGAGGAGACACCCTCTTCCCTAGAAATAAAACAGTCCAGGCTTTCTGGTCCTGGTTGCTAGTAGCACATTTTCAAGGAGAACTGTTCTTCAAAGAGTAGCAGTTGGACCCACAGCAGCAAGCAGGAACATCTAGGGTCCAGGGATGGGACTTTTTACATCCTCCTCCTCACAACAGGAGAGGAAACTGAACGCTTTCCACATGCGCTGCCTCCGATGCATCCTCGGCATCACCTGGCAGGACAAAGTTCCAAACAACACAGTCCTGGAACGAGCTGGAATCTCTAGCATGTATGCACTGCTGAAACAGAGACGCCTGTATTGGCTCAGTCATGTTGTGAGAATGGATGATGGCCAGATCCCAAAGGATCTCCTCTATGGAGAACTCGTGCAAGGAAAGCGCCCTACAGGTAGATCACAGCTGCGATACAAGGACATCTGCAAGAGGGATCTGAAGGCCTTAGGAGTGGACCTCAACAGGTGGGAAACCCTGGCCTCTGAGCGGCCCGCTTGGAGGCAGGCTGTGCAGCATGGCCTTTCCCAGTTTGAAGAGACACTTGGCCAACAGTCTGAGGCAAAGAGGCAAAGAAGGAAGGCCCATAGCCAGGGAGACAGACCAGGGACAGACTGCACTTGCTCCCAGTGTGGAAGGGATTGTCACTCCCGAATCAGCCTTTTCAGCCACACTAGACGCTGTTCCAGAACCACCATTCAGAGCGCGGTACCATAGTTTTTCGAGACTGAAGGTTGCCAACAACAACTTCACCAGAGCCTTCATCAGCAGTCATTGCCTTAACCATCTCCCCCATATTTGATGTGTATTAATTTTATCTTATTGTCAGTCACCCAGAAAGCCTGTTATCAGACTGAAAGCCTGTTAACAGACTGCACCTGAAAGCAGCCAATGTGGCAGAGAGCTGAAGGATAGCTAATGCCATGCCAATCTTTAAAAACAGGGACCCGAAAAGGATTGCATAATTTTAGGTGTTTTCATTGCTTGTGTCAGTGTTAACTAATAATTTACACTTATTAAATGTCAAGAGTAATGGAAAAATGTCCTTGTCCTCCTCATAGCATCCTTCATCAGGAACATGTTGCAATCTGCCTATAGGTCTGATCTCTGGTTTCAGGTTAGCCAGTCACCATGTATAAATATCGGGAAATTTCCCATGAATCTCTTGAGTGTTTGATTAAACAAAGGTGTAGCTCCTCTGTAGGCTGTCAACATTAAGTCTGGGATCTGTCAGAGATCCAGTAGTTGTGATAACATGCTGCAGAGCTTCTTAGTTCCCTTAGATATATTATCTCCAAAGGAAACCAATATATGCTCTGTCAGTGCTCTTTCAATAAATGTTTATTTAGCACCTCAAAGGTAGACTCACACATCCACTTGCTGTAGCTTTGTCTTCGAAGGTGCTTTTGGTAACACGATATTCCTACTTAAAATTACCCATTCTTCTCTGTATGTCCTAGAGAGTAACACCCAAACGTAAATGGTATGATGAGTAAAATGTTAGTATCAGGCACATTTTGCAGGGGGGGGGGGCGGTGGTGACAGATGGAATCATATGCTGTTTTTCAGAGCATTCAGTTCTTGTAAGACACACAGTTCTGTTCAGATTACCCAAGTTTTTCACTGTACTGCAGGGGAACCAGCAGATGATGGACTGAAGTTTCAGCCAATGGCTGATTTAAAAAGCTTCAAAGATCAGCAAAGATTGCAATTAAAAGATTTTTGTTTTGTGTTTTCCTTGCTTGCTGTGCAGCCTTCTCTCTGCTCCTCTGAAGTCAGAAGTTTACAGGAACAAAACTGGACGGCAGTTGCACACTTCTGGCTGTGGGACGCTTTGCAAGTGGTGTTAGATTGGCCAGCAGGAATGTAGTGCTATTGCAACAAGTCTCTGTTTTGTTCTGTTTTTAATCACCCGAAAGAGCCTTGGTACTATTTCACAGCCTTTCTAGAAAGCTGACTAAAGGCCTCTGGAGAATGGCTGGCATTTTCAGTTTTTAAAATACTTTCCATCAAATGTTCTCTCTGTTCATGCACTGTTGCAAATATTCAAATGTTCATCATGCACTAAGATATGTATCAAATTCCAGGAACTTCCAGCTGGAAGTTTTGCCAGCTTCCTAAAGAAGGACTTTGATATTCCTTGGCTGTCAGCTTGACTGCCACACAGTTCTGGGGTTCTGGAGCCCTCTGGCTCATGCAGTATTTAGAGGTCATCAGGCAGGCCCCGGGAGTGGGCAACAGCACCGGAACAGGACTATTAAGAAGTCTTCTTTTACCTGGCTTTCTTTATTAACTTATTGAATTTATGCCCTGCTTTTTCCCCAAATCGGAACCCAAAGCAGCATTTTTTTTACATAGAAAAGATGTATAAGTAATTTAAAAAATCACATAAAGTACACCTATATAACTCAGAAAGCTTAAAAGTTTAAAAACAATATAAACAACCAATATAAAAAACAACCAGCAGCAGTCACCCTATAATAAAAGAATAATGGAGCAAAGTATATAAAATCCAGAACAGCAGTAAAACACCCATAAAAAGCCTTGGAACATCCAGTAAAATCAGAAGGCTAGTCTAAAAAGAAATGTTTTAAGGACTCATTAGAAGGTCTCTAAAGAGAAAGCAGTTCATAAATCTAAAGGGGGTGGAATTCCATAAAATGGGTACCACGACCAAGAAGGCCTTATCTCTTGCCATTGTTTGTCCCACCCATATAAGCAGCAGTGCATCTAAAAAGGCCCTCTCTGAAGACCGGGGGGGGGGGGCAGAAAATATGAAGAAGGTGGTCTCTCAGGTATGCTGGCCCTAAGCCATATAGGGCTTTAAAGAGAAAGACCAACACTTTGAACTGGGGCCAGAAACAACAGCATCACAAGGGGCTATGGCACCCAAGGCCAGGCACCAAGGACTGTGGCACCCAGGGCAGTGATGTGACATCCGACAATGTCATGACATCACTTCTGGATTCAGCGAAGAAGCTCCAAGGATCTGCCCTGAACTGTTGCTTTTCAACCTGTTCATAAATGACCTGGAGACAGGGTTGAGCAGTGAGGTGGCTAAGTTTGCAGATGACACCAAACTTTTCCAAGCGGCGAAGACCAGAAGCGATTGTGAGGAGTTCCAGAAGGATCTCTCCAAACTGGCAGAATGGGCAGCAAAATGGCAGATGCGTTTCAATGTAAGTGTAAAGTAATGCACCTTGGGCAAAGAATCAAAATTTCACATATAGGCTGATGGGTTCTGAGCTGTCTGTGACAGATCAAGAGAGAGATCTTGGGGTGGTGGTGGACAGGTCGATGAAAGTGTCGACGCAATGTGCAGCGGCAGTAAAAAAGGCCAATTCTATGCTTGGGATCATGAGAAAAGGTATTGAGAACAAAATGGCTAATATTATAATGCCATTGTACAAATCGATGGTAAGGCCACACCTGGAGTATTGTGTCCAGTTCTGGTCACCACATCTCAAAAAGGATATCGTGGAAATGGAAAAGGTGTAAAAGAGAGCGACTAAGGGCACAACCCCTAACCTCTTATGTCAGTGCTTTCCAGCCAATGGGACATGTGCTGCATCCTGCAATTGGGTGTCACTCACGAAGGCCTCCTCAAAGTAAGGGAATATTTGTTCCCTTACCTCAGAACTGCATTGCCCTTATGTCGGTGCTGGAAAGCACCGACATAAGGGGTTAGGATTGCACCCTAAGATGATTACTGGGCTGGGGCACCTTCCTTATGAGGAAAGGCTACAGTGTTTGGGCCTCTTCAGCCTAAAAAGAGGTGCCTGAGGGGTGACATGATTGAGACATACAAAATTATGCACAGGAAGGATAGAGTGGATAGAGAGATGCTCTTTAGACTCTCACATAACACCAGAACCAGGGGACATCCACTAAAATTGAATGTTGGGAGAGTTAGGACAGACAAAAGAAAGTATTTCTTTACTCAGCGCGTGGTTGTTCTGTGGAACTCCTTGCCACAGGATGTGGTGATGGCGTCTGGCCTAGATGCCTTTAAAAGGGGATTGGACAAATTTCTGGAGGAAAAATCCATTACGGGTTTCAAGCCAGGATGTGTATGTGCAACCTGATTTTAGAAATGGGCTATGTCAGAATGCCAAATGCAAGGTCTCTTGTTATCTGGTGTGCTCCCTGGGGCATTTAGTGGGCTGCTGTGAGATACAGGAAGCTGGACTAGATGGGCGTATGGCCTGATCCAGCAGGGCTGTTCTGTTTTGAGCCCTCGCCAAAAACCCATGAGAGAGGGAGCAGTTCTCAGTTCCCCCAGGAGGGCATTCCACAGCTGTGGTGCCACCATAGAAAAGACTTGCCCCCAAGCTGCCACCCTCTCACCTGGGACAAAGGCAGCACTTGTGGAAGGGCCCCTTCAGTTGACCTGACAATGTGGCTGGAATGTATGGAAGGAGTCGGTCTTTCAGGTAGCCTGGACCCAGGTCATGGAGGTGCTTAAAAGTTAGAACTAGCACCTTGAATTGGAACCAGAAACAGATAGTAGTGTTTCCAGTGTAGATGCTGAAGCAGTGGTGCAGCCGAGTCATAATGTCTGGCCCCCATAACCACTTGGGCCATCACATTTTGCACTCATTGACATTTCTGAACTGTTTTAGCAGGTAGCCCTACATAGAGCGCATTGCACTAGTCCAGTCTTGAAGTTACTAAAGCATGGATCACCGTAGCCAGATCCAAATGGCTCAAGTATGGTTTCAGTTGAGGCACCAACTTAACTCGCTATGTAAATTAAATTATTTTTCAGTTACCTGGAAGCCACTGCATAAGCATTTCATGCTAAACTCGCTATGTAAATTAAATTATTTTTCAGTTACCTGGAAGCCACTGCATAAGCAGACATGCTAAAATATTTCCAGCCCTGTTTTAAATTCCTGCATCAGTCACACATCTGCAGCTCTGTGGCAGAGAATGTCACTATTTGACAGCTCATGCTGTCAGGAATTGCTCTGTTTAACAAACTAACCATTCTGACATTCTTCTTCCTACTTTTGCTTAGGGCCCTGTCAGCGATCTGTGAAAAAAAACCCTTCCCCCATTTGGCCACATTGTATTTATATTGTATTGGCAACCTTCAGTCTCGAAAGACTATGGTATTGCGCTCTGAAAGGTGGTTCTGGCACAGCGTCTAGTGTGGCTGAAAAGGCCAATCCGGGAGTGACAATCCCTTCCACACCGGGAGCAAGTGCAGTCTGTCCCTGGTCTGTCTCCCTGGCTATGGGCCTTCCTTCTTTGCCTCTTAGCCTCAGACTGTTGGCAAAGTGTCTCTTCAAACTGGGAAAGGCCATGCTGCACAGCCTGCCTCCAAGCGGGCCGCTCAGAGGCCAGGGTTTCCCACTTGTTGAGGTCCATCCCTAAGGCCTTCAGATCCCTCTTGCAGATGTCCTTGTATCGCAGCTGTGGTCTACCTGTAGGGCGCTTTCCTTGCACGAGTTCTCCATAGAGGAGATCCTTTGGGATCCGGCCATCATCCATTCTCACGACA
Organism: Tiliqua scincoides; assembly: GCF_035046505.1. Classification (NCBI taxonomy): domain Eukaryota; kingdom Metazoa; phylum Chordata; class Lepidosauria; order Squamata; family Scincidae; genus Tiliqua; species Tiliqua scincoides. Next base: position 19,866,117 of record NC_089821.1, read on the forward strand.
TGATCAAGCCAACGCAGGCGTCTCTGTTTCAGCAGTGAATACATGCTAGGGATTCCAGCACGTTCCAGGACTGTGTTGTTTGGAACTTTGTCCTGCCAGGTGATGCCAAGGATGCATCGGAGGCAGCGCATGTGGAAAGCGCTCAGTTTCCTCTCCTGTTGTGAGCGAAGAGTCCATGACTCGCTGCAGTACAGAAGTGTACTCAGGACGCAAGCTCTGTAGACCTGGATCTTGGTATGTTCCGTCAGCTTCTTGTTGGACCAGACTCTCTTTGTGAGTCTGGAAAACGTGGTAGCTGCTTTACCGATGCGCTTGTTTAGCTCGGTATCGAGAGAAAGAGTGTCGGAGATCGTTGAGCCAAGGTACACAAAGTCATGGACAACCTCCAGTTCATGCTCAGAGATTGTAATGCAGGGAGGTGAGTCCACATCCTGAACCATGACCTGTGTTTTCTTCAGGCTGATTGTCAGTCCAAAATCTTGGCAGGCCTTGCTAAAACGATCCATGAGCTGCTGGAGATCTTTGGCAGAGTGGGTAGTGACAGCTGCATCGTCGGCAAAGAGGAAGTCACGCAGACATTTCAGCTGGACTTTGGATTTTGCTCTCAGTCTGGAGAGGTTGAAGAGCTTTCCGTCTGATCTGGTCCGGAGATAGATGCCTTCTGTTGCAGTTCCAAAGGCCTGCTTCAGCAGGACAGCGAAGAAAATCCCAAACAAGGTTGGTGCAAGAACACAGCCCTGCTTCACTCCGCTTCGGATGTCAAAAGGGTCTGATGTGGAGCCATCGAAGACAACAGTGCCCTTCATGTCCTTGTGGAAAGATCTGATGATGCTGAGGAGCCTGGGTGGACATCCAATCTTGGGGAGAATCTTGAAGAGGCCGTCTCTGCTGACCAGGTCGAAAGCCTTTGTGAGATCTATGAAGGCTATAAAGAGTGGCTGTCGTTGTTCCCTGCATTTCTCCTGCAGTTGTCTAAGGGAGAATACCATATCAGTGGTGAACCTGTTGGCTCGTAATCCACACTGCGATTCTGGATAGACGCTCTCTGCAAGTACCTGGAGCCTCTTTAGTACAACTCGGGCAAACAGCTTTCCTACAACACTAAGGAGAGAGATGCCGTGGTAGTTGTTGCAGTCACCCCTGTCACCTTTGTTCTTGTACAGCGTGATGATGTTTGCATCCCTCATGTCTTGAGGTACTCCACCTTCTCTCCAGCAGAGACAGAGGATTTCATGCAGCTCAGTGACGATGATCTCTTTGCAGCATTTTAGGACTTCAGCAGGGATGCTGTCTTTTCCAGGTGCCTTGCCAAAGGCAAGGGAGTCCAGGGCCACGTGACGTTCTTCTAGGGTTGGTTCACTGTCAAGCTCTTCCAGCACAGGCAGGCACTCAATGTTGTTCAGTGCTTCTTCGGTGACTACATTTTCTCTGGAATATAGCTCAGAGTAGTGCTGCACCCAGCGTTCCATCTGCTGCGCCCGATCCTGGATGACCTCGCCTGTGGCAGACTTCAGAGGGGCAATTTTCTTCTGTGTTGGACCTAGGGCCTGCTTGATACCATCATACATCCCCTTGATGTTGCCCGTGTCAGCTGCTATCTGTATCTCGGAACAGAGCTGGAGCCAGTAGTCGTTAGCACATCACCTGGCAGTCTGTTGGACTTTGGTGTGAGCAGTTCGGAGGACCTGCAGGTTGCGCTCACTGGGACAGGCCTTGTATGCTGCTTGAGCTCTCCTCTTTTCCTCAATGACTGGCGTCAACTCCTCAGAGTGGGCTTCAAACCAGTCTGCCGCCTTGTTGGTCTTCTTGCCGAATATGGACAAGGCGGTGTTGTAAACAGTATTCTTGAAACGTTCCCATCTGTTGGATGCGTTTGCGTCGGCCGGGCCTGGAAGAGATTCCTCAAGCGCTTGTGCAAATTCCTCCACTTTTCTCTGATCCCGGGTCTTGCTGGTATCAATGCGAGGTCTTCCTTCCTTTTTCGTGTGATACAGTCGCTTTGTTTGCAGTTTCACTCTGCTGCACACCAGGGAGTGGTCAGTGTCGCAGGCAGCACCATGATAACTGCGTGTGATCTTGATGCTGGGAAGGCTGGAGCGTCTGGTGAGGATCAGGTCGAGCTGGTGCCAGTGCTTTGATCTTGGATGTCTCCAAGAGACTCTATGTTGGGGCTTTGTGTTGAAGAATGTGTTGCTGACACAGAGACCACATAGCCACATAGACTCAAGCAAAATGCAAGTGGCAAAAGACTTGCCACATAGACTTGCAAAAGACTTTGGCCACATAGACTCAAGCAAAATGCAAGTGGCAAAAGTTGGGATGTCCCCATGACCAGGCACATTTGATAGGTGGTCTTGGAGTAGCACTTTAAAAATTAAGAATTCTCTACGTGACTCAGGCTGCCTATAAATACACTCTTCACTATATCACCATCTTCACCTAATTCACCATATTTTTCACGTGATACTGTAATTTGCCATGCTTTAATATGTTATAAGCTGCCCGGAGCGCCTCCTTGACAGGATGGGAAAGGCAAGCTACCAATATTTTAAATGAATAGTCAGCAGGGTGCCAATTAGGGCAATATAAGGGGACAAGAGCCAGAAATGAAACATGTATAACTCTTGAGAGCTTACCTGGTTGACTTGTTAGCAAATACAACACAATACCCATCGTAAACACAAGGATTAGGTTACTCTTATTTCTGAAACAGAAGAAAAGAGGCAAAAAGACCCCACTCTAGCTTAAGTGAACCCATTTTTGCCCAGTTGACAGGTGTACGCATTTGGTCCCTGTTGCGTACATGCAATGTTGGGCAGAAATGGCTTAAGCATGACTAATTCTGCAGATCTTTGCACACTTAGAGCCCAATCCTGGGCTCAGCATGATGGCTCACTGCCAGCATGCACTGTCGCAAATGTGCCATAAGACACGTTTGCAGGCCCTACTGCTGGCCAAGCGCCAGTGGTAGCCTGGCGCTGGCCAGTTTGGTGGTCGTGCGGACCGCTGAGCAGTGGAGAGGTAAGTGGGGGGGAGGTGTTCGGGAGAGGGGGGAGGCGGGGAGAGGGCAGGAGGAGGCAGGGAGAGGGCAGCCTTTTCACTGGCGATGAATCGAGTAGCCCCATTGTGGGGCTACTCTCTTTAACCAGGGGAAGGGGACGAAAGTCCCCTTCTCCTGAGGAGCCAGCGGTGGTTGCCTAAAACATACAGGATGTGGCGGCAGCCACTTTTGGTGCCACCACAGCACTGCACAGCTCAGGATTGGGCTGTTATTTAGGAGTAAGTCCCATTGAACTGGGTGAGACTTACTTCTTAGGAGATAAGCTTAGAATTGTGGTGCACATCCTAGTGAAACAACTGAGTCACCATAATACACTCAAGACCCATTGTTTTCCATGAGATGTTGACACAGCTTGCTTTAGCTGGATCAGGGCCAAAGTATGTCTTGCCTTTTTTCATCATCCATAATTAATCCTTGGAGCCTGCTGAAATCAACAGCATGGTTCATTTCTTAATGAAAGACTGCTGCAAACTTTCAGAAGGTAATTCCAGAAAGCAGGAAACAGAGAGAAGCAGTCTTGAATCTTGCTGATGAGCTTGTCTTTTGTTGTAAACTATGGCCTAGGGGTGTAGCAGGGATTACCTGTAGATCAAGGTGAGCAGAACTTGTTCTGCCAGGGGCAAAGAGGGGGCGGCGGCCCCTCCCTCTTGCTGTTGGAGCCATTCCAGGCTGCCTGAAATGGCTCTGATGGCAAGTGGGATGGGCTGCTTACATGGTGCATTTTGGCACCTGTAATACTGTTCCACACACACACACCCCGGCTATGTTACTGCCCATGGGAGGTAACCTTCTTAGAAGCAAATGTTAAAGGTCCTCTGTAACACATAGATGAGGCCTTAGCAAGTACTTTAAACATCACCTCATTAATCATCTGGATTTTATCACAATTAATTTAGTATCGTTTTTAAAACTACATTTTTAATTGATCGTTTTCTAAGCTTATTATGGGTCAAAATAATTAATAATACAAGTTTAAACCATGGATCACAGAGCAACATACATCAGGAAGGGAAGTGAGCGCTGAGGCTCTTAGACATTGTGGTTAAGCAAGATTTCCTGAGGTCACTCCTGCCACTAGACAAAAATTGAAAATGTAGACTTCTTCCAGGTATGAGACAGTTCTGTTCCAGCAGTTCCCAGGAAGTGAATCACAAACTCTCTGTGATTGATTCCTTTTTCTTCCTCAGCAATTCCAGCTTTGACATAGGCCCTATACTGAAGCCAAGAATTGTTTATCTTATCAATTTTTTTGGCCCAGCTTCTGTGTAAACCTTCATTAATCTGCATGCTTAATCATTTTTTTTGATTAACTCATTTTGAATATTATAGGACTATTGAGGATAACAGACCAAAACTGGTGATCAGTTGTGTATGTAATTCTCTGATATATTTATTTTCTTTTAAGAAAGGAATTAGCTGCCTGACAGCCCAATCCTAACTACTGCTGGTGCAGTAGTGTTGCATGGCCTCCCCTATATCTAGTGCTAGTTGAGAGCTTTCTAGAGGTCTCCTTGAGGTAAGGGGATATTTTACCCCTTACCCTGAGTAATGGCCCAGCTACTCGGATCTTTGCCAGCTATGTAGCTGGCAGAAGTCCAAGCAACCCAGTGTAATGCCTGGATATGGTGGAGGAGGCCTCCATTGATCCTGCCCCTCCCAGGTCTGATAAGCCCCAGTTCTCCCAGCCCTGCAACACCCCTCCTCACCAACCTCCCTACACTGGGTACTTACCTCCATCAGCAGCCAGACCTGTGGATACAGTGTCAGCAGGGCAGCGCAGGTTGGTCCACCAGCGCTGAGTACTCAACTATGGTGTTGAGAACATCCTTCACAACACATTCGCAACACCTTCAGCCTGAGCAGTGGCCCTGCACCTGGCCAGGGCAGAGGCAGGATTATGCTGCCAGTCTCAGAAATGAATGTAATTGAATTTTTCACAAATTTAAGCCACATCTCTCATAGCAGCTTCCATAGTTGTTAAGAATCCCAACTAAAACGCAAAAATGACCCAGTTCCTCAGGCCAGTGAAAGGGTTAACTAATATAGGCATCTTGGCACCTCCTGTGTGTGCCTTAATTAATGTATACAAGTTTCCATTTTATTTTTGAGCTTCTCATCACAAATCACACAATACCTTATCATTCAGCTTTTAAAAAGGAGAGCCAAGATGCTCATCATTGTAACAAGAGCTCCCAAGCCACACCAAAGTGCCCTGGGAATGCCGCACAGCCAGGGTTGCTGGTCAGCCATCTGTTGCCCTCAGACAGAAGCTCAGTGACTGAACAATGGCGCTTTGTACACCTACAGCTGAGAATGTGGGTGATCTGCTCCATCCACATATTGAGGCCACAGCATGCCCTTAATACCCTCCTTTTTGGACATGGGTGTTTTGAGTGATGGTCAGTGCCTATCTGCAGTTTTCAGGAAATAGTTTCTCTTATATTACAAAGATCTTAAAAACCATACCATAAATTGTGCATCATTCAAATGGTGGCATGTTGCAGAAAGTGTGGATCAGCCCTAAAGCTATCTACCTGCAGAAACCTTTTGCATGGCTACTGGAAGGTAAGAGACAGCAAAGAGTAATTCTTTTTTATTTATTTTTTTCAATAGGCCTGCATTATATTTTGAAATAGGTGTTTTCTCTGAAATAAGTATCTCTTGAACAAAAGCACATTTTAGCTTAAAATGCATTGACTTTGATAATAAATTCTAATGTTGCACCTATCCTTACTTCCTTGACAATCAATATTAAAATGTATAAAAACCAAAACTGTAATGCATATTCATAACTAATTTGCTCTTTTGTTTTAATCTTTGTTCTAAAGCTAGCAAAAATTATCACACCCCATTTGTGTAAAAGAACATGTAAACAACTATAAGTGAATAGCCGCCCACCAAATGCCCCAGGGAGCACGCCAGATAACAAGAGACCTCATCCTGGTGCCCTCCCTTGCATCTGGCATTCTGATATAGCCCAATATGATTGGCCTGTGTTATCTTTACAAAGCACAAGGCTAGAACAATGTCTGACAAATTCGAAACCTGTTCAGCACAAAGGCAGATGGAGAGGCCAACCAGGGAGAAGTGTGAAACCCAGGCCAAACCCACCTTTGGCAAGGCTTGCTTGAAATACCCATGACAAAGGCAAAAGAGAGGGAGTACACAGGCCCCAAGCGCACTTGGCACAGTCTACAAATCAGCTCTTTAACCACTCAGCTGCAGCAGGAGATAGCCCAAGAGTATCTCATGGGGCACTTGGCATCCCACAGTGCCCCACCCCAGCCCAAGAGCAGAGTCTGCATATAAAATGCTGACACAGTGGAAGGCTACAGGTCCAACGCATGGGCAGCCTCAGATTCACACCTGAGATGCTCACACTCCTTCAAATGTGCTCAAAGGAGCCACAAGCAGTCACATCTGGGAGACTAGTATGTGAGCCAACCAGTAGGAGCACTGTATGTCAGTGTTGCTCAGACCACTCCTGCTTTTACAATCTTACCTTTATGCAGTGCTTTTTTTGTAAAAAAAAAAAAAAAAAAAAAAAAGATGCAGGAACTCACAACTTGTTAATCTTTTATTTATTTATATGAGTGCTGCAGGCGAGTAAAGAGGTAGATGCTGCATGCTAAGGGAAAATCTATAGGTGTCCCATATGGGCTGGGGGGCACGAGCATAGCTGAGGCTGAATGCGATATGCATAAGGTGCTGGGCGATGAGTGGTGGAGATCGGGGTCTGAAGGGGCGAAGCTGGAGAAAGTGGGGAGAGAAGGGCTTGGGCACGGGCTGGCTCCCGATCCAGACAGCCTGGTCAAGGTGGACCTCGAGGTGACTGCAAGGCACATAGTGGGTGCTGGAAGCGCGCTGGCGCTGGCAGGCAGGGTGCTCGGGCAACATGCTGCGGGAGCCACATTGGGAGGGTGACCGGGGTGGACGGACAGGTCCCCTGCAGATGGAGGGAGCCGGGGGAGGTGGTCACACCGCAGAGAGCACGGGTGAGCCGTGCCTGGGCAAAGGGGTGTGGATGGGGCTCGGCTCAGGGGTGGCAGGCTGCGGCGCGCTCCCGGTACCTGCGAGGCTGTGCCCTGCCCTGCTCCTGCGTTCTATTAGAAAAAAAGCCCTTAAAAAAGTTTAAGTGCAGCGCTGCGGGGGACTGCATAAAAAGGTGCCGGAACGCCGTTCTGGTGCGTTCTATTAGAAAAAAAGCCCTGCCTTTATGCATTTACTCTAGGGAAATTACCAATTGGGAAAAAACCTTGATTAAGTTTGTCTGGAGGACAAAATTCTCCCAGGTGCATGGATTAGCATGAGCGAAAGACCATGGTCATTGCAAGGAGTCCAAGAATTGTCATAATTTGCTCATCTGTCTGCAATTTAGCAAGACCTGGGAGCCATTAACCTACAACCATTGTTTTCTATCAGTATAGTAGAAGTACAAATTATCAACGCATAGTTGAATTAAGGCAAGGCTGAGATGGGGGAAACCTCTCTGTGTAAAAAAAAAGGCAGGCAGATGCTTTGAAAAAAGTGCAGACATTTTTATTAGTGAAACATAGCTAGGTGATTCTAGAATTTCCCCTGGGGGATACATATAACTCCCAGGAATGCCAGCACCCTTCAGATTTCTGTGGTGGACCAGAACTGTGCAGTGATATCCAGGAACCTGCCCCTTTGGAGTTTGACTGCTACCAACAGGAATCCCCAGTCAGCTGAAGGGATGCAGTTGTAAGCTTTCTTTTGCCAAATGCATTCTCCGTATACCAATAAATCTTCTTCCGAACATTTATTGCAGTGTCCCTCTCCTTGGTTGTCTTCCGAACCTAGATAAAGGACAGTCTGACTGGAGCAGCCTCTGAATGAAGTCACCAGGTAAAGCTTTTCACACTGCAGACACCATGGTGTCAAGGGGGACTGGCCTCCCCTCCTCTAATTATCTCTTATGGAACTACACAAGTCTCATGGCTGAGAATGTGGTTTATGAGAGATATACCAACAATAGATGATCACTTGGAACAAACATTGTCTGGAGACTTCGTGAGTCAACAATTAACATAAGGAAAAATTAATCTCACAGTTTCTTCAAGCTTAAATAAGATAAAGGAAAAAAGTCAAGGCCAGGGCTTTCACCCAGAAGCAGTTCAAGTAGATCTGATTTGGGATAGGTCCCTTAGTCCTGCTAGTTGGCATTACACCCCCCCCCCAATAAACACACAATTAAAAAAAAACCCCATTGCACATGTATGAACATGCATGCAGTGACATAGCTATGGGAGGGCAACCTCATAAGTACTACAGGAGCCACAACATGCCATGTAATTGGCCCCTCCCACTTACCGTCAGAGCCATTCTGGGCAGCAAATAAATTTAGTTAGGTATTATTATTATTATTATTATTATTATTATTAGTACTAATAATAGTGAACACTTCAAACTTTTTTGTTGAAATGTGGTATATAAGGAATCTCAATAATATCATACTAATTGGTCTGAGAGAGTGACCTTCAAACCACCTCACATAATGTGGTAGTCCCCTCTGAGAACACCACAGAGGTGGCTTCCTTCTGAGGGCCCTTTGGTAGCTGCCGGATGATGCCGAACTTTTAGACTGGCCCTGGAGTGGTCATGAAAACCTGCTCAGTATCACTGAGGCATGTAGTTGTGTGACCCACAAGCATCAGCCATGGGCCAGCAGTGTCTGGTTCTAACCTTTTTTGGCCAGCCATTATGCTGCTTATTGATCACCTGATTACTGTACTTAATTAATCAAGTAAAACTGCACTAGGTTCTGTTGCTTCTCTCTTTACACAATACTTCCTTTCAAACACTAGAGGGCAAAACTTAGTCACAGAAGCTTCCATTTCTCTCTCTGTTCTGTTTCCAGTCAAGGTGTAGAAACAGCATCACTGAAGACTGTTGCTAACTTCTGGTATTGCAAGGTGGGTGTGAGTCAGTGAACGAACATTCCTTTCATGTACCAATCTTAGTAAATGGTTTCAAACTTGGTTTTTTAATAAGGATTTATTAAGATTTGTGCCTTGTCTGCCCTCAGAGGTGAATGGCCTGCAGCAAGAACCCATTATGTGCTTACAAAATTGTCTATATAGCCTGTCCCTGAAACATTAGTGACATGTCAACAGGTTAAGACACCATGAACCGTCTGTTTAAATGTATGCAGGTGGCAGACACTAGTGGAACATTGTGGTTCTTTGACTGGGGAAAAACAATATCAAAATAAAAACCACTGTGCAGGTACAGTACCCCTAAAGAGGCAATGTGACAGACAGTTTGTTGGTGTGTAAGGAAAGTGCCTGGAGAGAGCAAGTCTCCATAGGCTATTTAACTGCTGACCTTGCTTTCAACACAGGAGCCCAGCATGAATGCAGTTTGGCACCAATCTTGCTTTCATTGTTGTTCCATTTCAGTGAGAGCAGCTTTCAGGAAGCCTGTCACAAACTTTAGAACAGGTTTTTTCTTTTCTTTCTTTTTCTTTTTACACGCAAAACAAATCTGGCCAAAGCTGAAGCTGACTGGTTGGTAGAAGCCAAAGCATTGCTCAGCTAAGGTCATCCTGTGCAGGGTGCACCCAGAAACCACCCACATTCCACTTCATGGTGTTTTGCAATACACACTACTGGAAGTTGGTGTGGCTGCGTGAAAGTTTTGGGATTTTTACCTAGTTCTGCATGGTCCTGGCAACTTCCTGTCTGTGCTATGTGGCAATGAAGTCTGTGACTTGTGGCAACTATTAGGGATGAATGGGAGTGGTGAAAGACAGGGGAAGCTCTGATCAGTGACCAACCTGCACCTTCATTTGGGAGAGTAAAGAATCCTAGTTCCATGATGGAACCTTTTTATTCACTATCTTGTCCATAAACATTCAGCGATCCTATCTCCAAACATGAGTTCAAAACATTTTCCCTCCTCAAAGGGCTGGTTTTAAAGTTTCCTGTAGATTTGATATAGTTTCAAATAGTCCCACTTAGAGCATCTATACTGTAATGTATACCCCTGGGGGCTGGGGATAAGAATAGGCCCTCAGTTTGGCTGTACTTGTTGTAAGAGGCGACTAAACAGCCACTGGGTAGATGGGGCTCATCAGCCTGGGAAGGCAGCTCATCTGAGAGAAGGAAAACTCTGATCCCAAACCTCCACTGCCTTGTGGCTACATCCAGTTATGGAAAAGGCTTCAGGAGTCAACCTCAAGGCAAAATCCGGAGCCGGAGACCCTGAGGCAGTTCATGGCTGAACACAGTCATGTTCTGGCAGCTCCTGCGATGCCGCTGGAACCAACCGTATTGGCCTCTGCCTTTCCATTGGACCATTTCAGCGACATGGAGAGGGGGGATTTGCTGCATGGGTAGCAGCCTATCCTCCATACCTACTTTACCCAGGCTTCGCGCTCTGGAGAGGACACTGTTCCAGAACCACCATTCAGAGCGTGACACCATCGTCTTTCGAGACTGAAGGATGCCAACAACTGTAATGAGCCAAAAAACGTTTAACATGTAGGCCATGCTAGCTTGGTGAGGTCTTAAGCTATTTAAAGCTTTGTGGTCCCTTGTTAAAAAAAAATGCACCAAAATTTGCTGCACACAGTGGCGTAGCTAGAGGGGGTGCGAAGCACTAAGTTTTGCAGGGAGCCCCACTGCGGCATGCAAGTGGCCCCTCCCCCTCTCCTTCGGAGCCATTCTGGACAGTGGGAGCAAAACGGAGGCGTACACCACTGACTGCACACGCTATTTAAAAAGGTCTCTCTGTATATACATTTAAACATTTAAGTTGTTATATAGTGGGTCCATGCGAATAAAGGCATAGAGACAACAGCTCAATACATTTATTCCATCTTCAGAACAGAACCTGGCATGAAACACAAGGCAAACACCCCTGGCTTTTATAGCCTTTAGCTCCGACCAGACTCCCCATGACTGGTGCAGTTGAAACCTTAACTAGAGGGCCAATCGGATGGTAGGATTTCAATCCATCACCTGATTGGGCAGCCATAAGTCTGGGCCAATCAGTTATGCAGGATTTCGATCCTGCATAACTTACATACATAACATAAGCAACACGTAAAGCTCTCCCAGAAATTGAGCCCTTAGAAAGAGGAACAAAAAGTTGAAGGAAGTAAAGCAGCTGGTGCAAAAAATAGGCTACGACCGTATTTCCTAAAGTTACTGTGGGTGGAGACCCATTCAATTTTGGTGGGCTGTGAAAAGATTATGTCAGAATGCCAGATGGGTTATATCAGAATGCCAGATGCAAGGGAGGGCACCAGGATGCAGGTCTCTTGTTATCTGGTGTGCTCCTTGGGGCATTTGGTGGGCCGCTGTGAGATACAGGAAGCTGGACTAGATGGGCCTATGGCCTGATCCAGTGGGGCTGTTCTTATGTTCTTATATTAAGATTTTTAAATGTGATTTTTTTGCATGTGGTCCATGCAAAAAAAGCTAAACACAAAAAGGTTCATGTCATCATAGCAAAGCTCCAGTATCACTAAATATTGGGCACATGTGGTCATGCGCCTTCCAGATTTTATCCCACCAACTCGGACAATGTCTTGTTTTGGCTGCTTTGCAGCATTTCCATCTGGAACAACTAGGAGGTAGCATTTGCATTGTTATTATATCTTGAATAATAAATAAGAAACCAGTTTGGGTTTTTGTTTTCCTTGTCGTTTTAAATTTTTTGTCTTGTAAAGTGTGTTGCGAGATTGTCATTCTAAAAATTGGGGTGCAGTGCTAAAAAGATTGGGAAGCAGTGTTCTAGGAAAAGACAACTCAAGCCTTCGGGACTGTGGATACAAGAGGCAGAAATTCTACTGGGGAAGCAAACAGGGCAGCTGGTTGAGAATCAGATGGCGAATGAGCCAAGAAAAGCCTTTGAAACCCAGGTTCAAACCTCTAATCAACCATGAAGCCTTGAATAAGTCACTCCCTGTCAACTTAACCAGCCCTGCAAAGGAGCTGAGGCTGTGCAAGGAACTTTTGCACTATTATAAGCTACTTATTAAAGTTAGGTACAAACATGAAGCAGGAAACAATTGTTGTCAAGGACCAAAGTAGGCCAAAGGCAAGACCTCATAAAGCCAGTAGCATAGCTGAGGGGGGTCACAGAGGTCACAGAACTCTGGGCAGCACTCTTTCAAGGGCCGACAATGCTACCCTGCCACAGCCGCTGGGGTCCTGCACCCCTTGCTCACCTCTGCATTCTCCCCAAACGTGACCAGAGCTGCGCTCAGTTGTATCTGGAAGGCGTTCTGAGGACTTCTAAGGCCTTAAAACATCACTTCCAGTTTTGCCAAAAAAAGAAGTGATCTTCTCTCTCTCTCTCTCTAGGCCTAGAACACCCTCCAAATGTGACCAAAGCACAGCCCTGGTCGTCTGCAGAGGGGGTGGCACACCTTCTAGCTACGCCGCTGCATAAGGCTGTCTGCTACTAGCAGAACTGGAGCAGGCAAGAATGGGTTAGAGCCTGGAGAACTCCAGAAAACCAAGCAGGAGCAGGGTTGCTAGCTGGTGGCAGGACCACGAACACCACCTGATGGGTCTATTGACTTTGAGCTAAAAAAAACAAAACCCCACAAACCAAAAATCCTTACCAGGTGCACTGCTGTGAAACCAGAAATGTGGGACTTCTGTTACATTTAGCAGGGGTGACCAGGCCCTAGCCCAGGGCCATTTGCGGCCCTCGACTACCTCCAATTCGGCCCACAGGGAGCCCCCAGTCTCCAATGACCCTCTAGCCCTACCAGAGACTTGCTGGAGCTCACATGACTACTCTCAGTGCAAGATCTGACAGTTTAATCTCTCATGTGAGCTGCAGGTCAAGTGCTCCCTCCGCTGCTTGCTGTTTCACATCTGTGAAGCAGCAGTGGCAGCAAAAGAAAGGCCAGCCTTGCTTTGCGCAAGGTCTTTTTATAGGCCTTGAGCTATCATGAGACCTTCATTCATTCATATAAGTTCCATCTCTAATATATTTATTTATGTAAATTTATTCAAATTTTAATGTAAATTAATTCCTTTTTTCCCCAGCCCCCAACACAGTGTCAGAGAGATAATGTGGCCCTCCTGCCAAAAAGTTTGGACACCACTGATTCACAGGGACAGTGCAAACTCCCTGTATAAAAAACAAAGTCCCATACTTCTGGGTTTTACCGCAGCATGCAAGGAACATGGTAAAGAGGGGTATGATCAGTTTCACACTCAAGAAGGTGTGAAGCAGATCAATGCAGCTTGGATTGGCAGCGATTTGGAGAGAGAGGGCAGCAGCAGACTTTTGGGGTGAAAGGCACTTGGAATCCATTGGCCCCTCACGATCTGTCACTGATGCAGCCTGCTTCAGATTGGCCTGGGTGGGCCAGACCTAGTGATCAGTGCTGGCCCACCCAGGCCAACCTGAAGTGGGCTGCATCAGTGACAGATCGTGAGGGGCCAATGGATTCCAAGTGCCTTTCACCCCAAAAGTCTGCTGCTGCCCTCTCTCTCCAAATGTTGTGCCTTTAAGAGTTGCAGAGAAGGGAGAATTCTGCTAGCTGTGGTCCTGCCAGCAGCAGTATAACTTGGCAACCCCAAGAGGAAGTAGAGGAGCCTGAATTGCCCATATATATTTGAACCAGGCAGGTGATTTGTTGAGCAGGTCTTTGCTTGGGAAGCCAGAACTTTGAATGGAAGGGATTTGCCTCCCATCACCCGTTCTCCTAGCCTTCTTCATATTCTGAATTAGATATTCTTCCATTTAGAAGATATATCATATTTTCCTGCCAGAGCACTATGAAGGGGCTTCAAAAAAATTATCCTTTAATTGGAAAGCTATGTAGCCCAGACTCTGCCTCTCAGCTCTGTGGATCGATTCAGTGACAAGCTGAAAGAATTCTGATCTAATTGGGACTCTGTAATGGTCTTTGCACAATGACAATTATTTACATCTCATTTGGACGTGGTAGTAATTTGGCAATTATTCCAAGACTGCGCGTCACAATCATCATGCCTCTGTTTCTGCGAACTATTATTTCTGGCTGCCATCTATTACTGGTCTTCATTGCAACCCAGGAACTGTCCGCATTGCTTTGTAATTAATGACAATTATTGAGAAGAGGAAGTATTCTCTTTGATTAAGATGCTGACAGCTTCGGTGTTGAAAACATTGGGCAAGGCATGTGCCGGTGACCTCTGTGTGCAGTCACAACAGACCTCTGGCTTTGCTGCCAGGGGCATTATTATCTTTTTCCAGGGGTACTGGCAAGAGATCTTTTGGACAGACTTCTGTACATAGGGCATGGATATGAAAGCCCCTCAGCAATGGTGGAGGGAGATGTTCAACCAAAAGCCGCCCTTGGAAAAGAAAAAACCCCACATCAAATGGGGATGGAGAGCAGCTCGTTTGTTCCAGGGAGTGCCTGGTCCTTGGGGAGGAAGAGCAGGTGCAGTCTGCATTAGGCAATGCCACACTGAAGGAACAAGAAAAACCCGCCCCGTATGACCTCGTCCTCACTGCCGCGTTTGCCTGGCAGGCACTTTCACAAAGTGCAACAGGCACATGAAAGGAAGGTGGCAGGAAGCGCCAGACCCACCCCAGCCAGATTCAAAGCCACACCAAATTCAGAGGTTCTGCTAAGCCCTTCAGACACCAGGACAGACATGCTTTCGCAGTACATAAGAACACAAGAACAGCCTCGCTGGATCAGGCCATAGGCCCATCTAGTCCAGCTTCCTGTTTCTCACAGCGGCCCACCAAATGCCCCAGGGAGCACACTAGATAACAAGAGACCTCATCCTGGTGCCCTCCCTTGCATTGGCGTTCTGACATAGCCCATTTCTAAAATCAGGAGGTTGCACACGCACATCATGGCTTGTAAGCCATAATGGATTTTTCCTCCAGAAATTTGTCCAATCCCCTTTTAAAGGCATCCAGGCCAGATGCCGTCACCACATCCTGTGGCACAGACCAACCGCATGGGGCAGTTTAATAAGTACTGCCCACACCACAACGTGTGCTGTAAACGGCCCCTCCCACTTGCCATTGGAGCCATTTGGGGCAGTGCCAGCCCTGCTGAACCAGGAAGGTTTTTCATATGGCCAATTTCTTCCATGCCCTTAAAGAAGCTGCTACCAACAACAACAGTATTTATATACCGCTTTTCAACAAAAAGTTCACAAAGCGGTTTACAGAGAAAATCAAATATCTAATGGCTCCCTGTCCCCAAAGGGCTCACAATCTAAAAAGATGCAACACCAGCAGACAGCCACTAGAAAAGACACTGCTGGGGTGAGGTGGGCCAGTTACTCTCCCCCTGCTAAATAAAAGAGGAGCACCCACTTGAAAAAGTGCCTCTTAACCAGTTACCAGGCCAGGTCTTGCTCATGGCAGTGATGGTGGAGGTGCCATCCTTTTGACAGCTGTGTTCTTATCATCTCTGCCCTTGAAGCTCAGTTCCTATAGCAACAGACAAGTCTCAGCTGCCAACCCCAGGAAAGGGAAGCAGCTCAAGTGACCAACTCCACCTGCAACTCTCACATTTCCACAGATTCCCGAACGCTAGATGACACACAAGGGCTCTCTCAACACAGTTCTGCCGTACAGTATACACATATCTGTTGCAGTAAGTTCTATTGGACTTTAGGGGTTTGCTTCAGAGAACACATGCCCCAAATCACACTGCAAGGAGTGGGTGATAATGTGTTCTCTCGGTACCCTCGCCTTGCCAGCTTTTCCCCCCACATTAATCTACAGGGCTCCATGGGGTCTACTTCAGAATAAACATGCACGGCATCAAAATCTTCAGCTAAAAAGCCTTCACTCACAGTTTCCAGTTTTCTAGGCAATTCTCTTCCTTATTCCCACTTTCCACCCATTTACACAGTCAGCTTCCTCGCGTGCTTCAAATGCACTTGCGCTCATCACAGTGAAGTCCTTTGCCTGCCTGTCCCCTCCCTGGTTTTGGCAAACAGTGTGAAGCCTCTCAAAGGACCTCAACACTCTCTCTTTCACCAGCCAAGTGTTTGGGGGGCTGGTTGGTTTTGGAAAGTTGCCAATTCTGCAAACTTTTCAAGTCCAGCAAGTACCTAGAAGCCTCCATGTGAGTGGTTCTGTTTGGGTTCAAACTGCTTGACTCTCAGAATTTGAGCAGAGATCTCCCCTATGGTAGCTCACTAGACCTAGGGCCCAGATTTCCTAACTTCTAAACAGAAAGTCCCACAACAACAAAATATGCAAGTTCTCAAAGCATCTTCCCTGCCATCAGGTGATTTCCAGAAACAGAATGCAGACTTTGGCAGAAAAAAAAGAACACTTTAAGGTAGGAGGCATTTTAAATATAAATACAGTGGTGCCTCGCAAGACGAATGCCTCGCGCAACGAAAAACTCGCAAGACGAAAGCGTTTTGCGATTTTTTTGGTGACTCGCAATGCGAATTTTTCTATGGCCGTGCTTCGCAAGACGAATTTTTTTCCTTTTTTTTTGTTTGTTTGTTTTAAATCGCACTTCGCAAGACGAAAATTTCGCAAAATGAAATGACTCACGGAACGAATTAATTTTGTCTTGCAAGGCACCACTGTATATGAATTGGAAGTGGGAACAGTACAAACAGGATAAGGTCAGAGGTAAAGATCATAAATCCCAGGAAGAGAAGAAATTATGAGTCATTTGGCTACAAAAACAAACAATTTAACATGTTTGAGCCAATGCTGCAGTAGAAATTAAGAATGGCAAGTGAAGGATATTAGTGGAATAAATACAGTATAAAGGAGATAAGAGCCTTTGATGTCCCAGACCAAGGTGCATTCACAAGCACAGGAAGAAATCAAAATAATTTATGATAGTAGACAATCAACAGCTGAGACTGGTTGATGGCTGTATATTCCAATGACTCTCTTCTCCACTGAGAAATTAGTTCGTACAGAAAGAACTTAAGTTTATTCTTAACAGATCTCCTTATTCTCCCTTCAAGTTATTTGCAAACCAGATCCAAACAGACAGAATTATCAATGCCATCAAAACCAATGGAGTTCTGTTGGTGGGACAACACATTTGGCAATGGAGATGTCCTTCCCGCATGTTGTCCCTATGTTAAAGAGTAAGGCAAAATGAAGGTCCAGAAGGGTAGCTGGGTTGGTTGTCACAGCACAGACTCTTGTGGCACCTAGAGACTAACACATCCATATGCTTTTGTGAACTACAGTTGACAGGAAGCCGCTGTTTCCATTCAAGCCTGGATGGTCAGAATTCGATCTGATAAATTCTAATCCAGCAGTTTCATGTTGGAATCTCCCTTTAAGGTTCCTCTATTAAAGAACAGTTTTCAGGTCACCAGTAGAGTCCCAATAGGTTGAAATGGTTTCTTAAATTGCTATAATTGCTGTCAGATTTGCATCAGTTTATTTTTTCTGCATAGAAGTAGACCTGGCTGTCTTCCGTAGACAGCAAGAGGACATACTGGTGGCAGACAACAGCATATATCGTGGCAGAGTTCTGTTCTGGTTTTCTTGTTATCCCACATGCATTTCAGCAACTGGTTTTGCTAAATCCACAACACGTTTATTCACAGAAATCTCACAAATAATTCCTTTAACCCATTTCTCCCTGGCCCACAGGTGTACACATTGTGTACACATTGTCCCTGTTGCATATATGCAACGTTGGGCAGAAATGTCTAATTCATGCTGTGAGACCTTGTTTTAAAAAAAAAATTTTTAGCGATTATCCTTTCAGAATGTGCCCTGTATTGTAGACCTTCATGGCAATTTAACATTATGCTATCAATGTACATAACACTTTAGAGCAGTGGTTCCCAAACATTTTAGCGTGAGGATCCATTTTTTAAAGCAACACTCTATCAGGTCCCACCTAGGTTTACCAGACTTTAAAAAAAGGAGACCTAGAAAGAAATATCAATTCATTCATTCATTCATTCATTCATTCATTCATTTATAAGTAACAACTACAAGAGAAAAGACTCTCAAACATTTATCTCCCTATATTTACACATGCTTGCAAACTGCAGGAGCTGAGCTATTTGCAGGGCAATTAGCAGCTACATTATTTGATTTTTGAATAATTTCATGGCTGGAGGCAATTAGTTATCTGCAGTGGCGTAGCTAATGTTCACGTAGCCCGGAAGCATCAAAATGATGCCCCGGAAGTGATGTCACAACCGGAAGTGATGTCACACTCAAGTTTTTTAAAAGTGAAAATCGAGGGAAAACATGCCTCCTCCCCCAGAAGCTCACCACTCGCTTGCTCTGCCACTTCCCCCCAGCCAGTGGCATCGCTAAAGCATCTCTTTGCTACCTGGGCTTAAAGAAGATTTTGTAGTCTCATAGATCAGTTTTGAGTTATGAAAATCCACTTTTTGTTCCATACGGCAGTTGTGATTTCATTTTCTGGTTAATTGGCCATAACTTTTGATAGAATACAGATATTCCAATGGGGTTTATTGCATTCCTCATTAAATTACCTTTTCAATGTTATATGATGGTATTATTCATATATACCAATTTGTTTCACAATTTTGGCCACTAGTGTCAAGCTCAGCTTGTTGCCCCCCTAAAGCTTGTTGCCCAGTACAACTGCTACCCCCTACACCTCTTAGCTACGCCACTGGTTATCCAATCTTTCCATCACCCTTTGGCTACCCACCAAAAAATCAGGCCATGTCCCACCAGTGGGTCCTGAACCCACAGTTTGAGAACAACTGCTTTAGAGCAGGGGTGCCCAAACCCCAGCCCTGGGGCCACATGCAGCCCTCAAGGCTTCTCAATGCAGCCCTCAGGGAGACCCCAGTCTCCAATGAGACTCTGGCCCTCCGGAGATTTGTTGGAGCCCACACTGGCCCAACGCAAGTGCTCTCAGTGTGAGAGTGACTGTTTGACCTCTCATGTGAGCTGTGGGATGAGGGCTCCCTCCACTGCTTGCTGTTTCATGTCTGTGATGCAGCAGAGGCAGCAAAGGAAAGGCCAGCCTTGCTTTGTCCAAAGCTTTTTATAGGCCTTGAGCTATTGCAAGACCTTCATTCATTCATATAAGTTCATCTTTAATATATTCATTTATGTAAACTAATGCAGATTTATTCAAATTTTAAATGTAAATTAATTCTTTTTTTCCCCCAGCCCCCAACACAGTGTCAGAGAGATGATGTGGCCCTCCAGCCAGAAACTTCGGACACCCCTGCTTTAGAGCAATATAAGCAAAATATCTCTCTCTGATTTCTCTACAATTCAGATAGTAGAGGGGGGAAGGGATGGAAAAAAGAGACAAGAAGGGGAGAATGCAAACAAATCTATATTCTATATATTAAATGTCCATTCTGGCTACAGAGACTGAAGTGGAATTTCCAATTCCTTATCTGAGAGACAGTCACTTCCTTCCTCTCCCACAGACCAGCTCAGTCTTGTATATAAAAAGCCCAGCAGCAAGTGCTGCAGGAAAGTCTGGTCTTGCGCAAAACAAAGGGCAATAAAAACAGGCCAGTTTCCCTGAAGCTTGCCACCACCCACGCACCACAGACGAAACCCGTCTACACAGGAAGAAGATGCTGAGAAGCCCTGCATGCACTTTCCCACTTCAAGCTTCTGTTGGTTTTTTCCCTTCTGGTCCCCTTTTCTGTGCATAAACATAACTTATCAGACAAATTGCAGCACCATGGGGAAAAAAAATCTTTGGAGAGGAAGTGGGGAAAGGAGAAAGAAAGACAATTGAATTGGTTTTAAAAAAAGCCAGCCAAAAAATTTAAGAACAATACATTCAGGTTTACTATAGGCACACAAGTATACACATGTGTACACAAGAGAAGAAATATCAGCTTGAGCGATTTCTGAATCTGCTTCTTTTTTTTTTTCCATTGCCTTTCTCAGAAGAGGCCTCCTGGTGGGCTTTCTCTCCCCCCCCCCCCCACATCTCTGGCTTTTAGGCCATTAAGTGGGTTCCTGGACCAATCACCATGCTTCCTTTGCGAATTCTTTTATTTTCCACCCTCTGGATTGCTGCCCACAGCCACCCACCCTCCACTATGGAAGTTTGAAGACAACAATCACTCTTGGAAACCAGTTTTCAGATTTAACCCATTTCTGCCCAGCCCACAGGTGTGCACTTTTGATCCCTGTTGCATATATGCAGCGTTGGGCAGAAATGGCTTAAGCAGGGGTGGGGAGAGACTAGATGCGACCTCCCTGGCATTCCATGTTTGCTCCCAAACTTTACAAACTCTTTGGTCAAAAGTTGTTCTTGATGAAAGGGAAAGTGGAGGAAGACATGGTCAGTCTGGTTCCAAGCAATCCATGTTTTCAAAATGGCAGATCAAGAATTCTACAGAATCACTCACTTCGTGATATGCTAAACTAAGATAAATGGAATTATTGACTGTTAAACACTCCATTCCACTTTGCTTAAGCCATTTCTGCCCAGTGTTGCATATACGCAACAGGGGCCAAATGTGTACACGTGTGGGCTGGAAAGAAATGGTTTAACTTTCAGGTTGGAGAAGAAGCCTTCACGTAAACTTGCATACCTTAACACTCTATTGTTACTCAAATCTTCCATAAAAATATAGTTTCTTTAAATGTGAATCGTTCACTCATGCATCCTTTGGCTGACTACTCATATTTTGACATCGAGTTTAGATTACTGTAACGCGCTCTATGTGGGGCTGCCCCTGAAGACGGTTCGGAAACTACAATTAGTACAGAATGCGGCGGCCCGTGTGGTCACCGGAGCCAGGCGGTTTGACTCTGTCAGTCCGCTTCTCCAGGGGCTACATTGGCTGACCATTCGTTTCCGGGCCCAATTCAAGGTGCTGGTTTTGACCTTTAAAGCCCTATACTGCTCTGGACCAGGCTATCTTAGAGATCGCCTACTCCCATACAATCCAGCTCGTCCTCTCAGGTCATCAGAGAAGGCCTTTTTACAAGTGCCGCCGCCTAAGGAGGTACGTGGGGCGGCAGCAAGAAATAGGGCCTTCTCAGTAGTGGCACCAATGTTATGGAACTCCCTTCCCCTTGACTTGAGAATGGCTCCCTCTCTTGAGACTTTTCGGCGAGGCCTGAAGACCTTGCTGTTTAAACAAGCCTTCTGACTTCATGGCCTTTTTAACATCTTTTATACATTTTTTAGCTTTTTACAGGCTTGATTCCTCTGTGATTTGCTCTTTTATTCTGTCTTTTATCTGACTACTGTTTTTATGGCCTCTGTAATGTGTTTTTAAATGTTTTTATCTGCTATGTGTTTAATGTTTTTTAAATTCTGTTTTTTTTACATGTTGTTAGCCGCCCTGGGTCCCTTTAGGGAGAAGGGCGGGATATAAATAAAGTTTATTATTATTATTATTATTATTATTATTATTATTATTATTATTATTTAAAATAATTTTAAAACTGGTGTCACTAAGACCTTTGTTGAGTCACTGCTCTTTCATGATTAGCTGGGCCTGCAATTGTAACTGTGGTTCCAGACAACACTTGGTGTAGTGCTACACTCCCCATTTCAACCCTGCAAAGCGGAGAATGGCAACAACTGATTTACCTACAATTATAACAGTTCCGCAAGGCCAGCCTATCCATGAGGTGCATGTCATTTACATCTAGTAGCAGATGGAGGGGAAGGGCAAGAGAGACCTGCTGGCTCCCTTCAGTCAACCAGAGACAGCCCCTTACCAGTCTTTGTTTCCTGCTTCATTTAAAGAGCCTGCATGGAAGAAGAGTGTATTGTGATCACTCACAGTGTGTTCTGTATTTCCTGCTTTGTTTAAATAACCAACACAAAGAAAGGAGCCATGCAAGGGATATGCAGGTTTGGGGCAATGGAACTGCATAAGAGAAGCCCCGCTGGACCAGGCCATAGGCCCATCTAGTCCAGCTTCCTGTATTTCATAGTGGCCCACCAAATGCTCCAGGGAGCACACCAGATAACAAGAGACCTCATCCTGGTGCCCTCCCTTGCATCTGACGTAGCCCATTTCTAAAATCAGAAGGTTGCACATACACATCATGGCTTGTAACCCATAATGGATTTTTCCTCCAGAAATTTGTCCAATCCCCTTTTAAAGGCATCTAGGCCAGATGCCGTCACCACATCCTGTGGCAAGGAGTTCCATAGACCAACCACACGCTGAGTTGAGTAAAGAAATATTTTCTTTTGTCTGCCCTAACTCTCCCAACACTCAATTTTAGTGGATGTGCCCTGGTTCTGGTGTTACGTGAGAGTGTAAAGAGCATCTCTCTATCCACTTTATCCTTCCCATGAATAATTTTGTATGTCTCAATCATGTCCTCCCTCAGGCGTCTCTTTTCTAGGCTGAAGAGGCCCAAACGCCGTAGCCTTTCCTCATAAGGAAGGTGCCCCAGCCCAGTAATCATCTTAGTCGCTCTCTTTTTGCACCTTTTCCATTTCCAAGAGAATGGCACTATTCCCTGCTTACAGCTATATCTCCCCATTGAGGGACTATATAACCCTCAATGAGGGTTATTCTCTACAAAGTGCGATGCAGATAGGTGTCCCTACCCTGTTAGATCAGTGGTGTCAAACATAAGGCCCATGGGCTGGATGTGGCCCCCTGAAGCAATTTATCTGGTCCCTGTTATAATGGAGCTCTCCCATACCTTGAAAATACAAACAAGATTTGCTCATTTTCTCCTCTGTCACTTGCAGCTAATAAGTTTCTATGTGAGAACTAAGTGCTTATTTGTGGCCATCATCTGCTTCATGATGTCACTTCTGGGCCTCAGAATAGCACCATGAATGCTATTCGGCCCACTATATGAAATGAGTTTGACACTCCCATTAATTCAAGGTTTCAGGCACTGATTTTGGTCCTTTAATTGCTAATTTTCTGAACTCATTTCCTTCATATCCATAGTAATCCCATCATTTGCTTTTGTAATTTCATTTGCACTCTGGTGCTTTAGAGAAAAATGGAGAAGGCTGGAGATGAGTGGCAGACAGAGTACTGCCACTCATCTTACCTTTTTTCCCCATGAGGCATAGAGAAGCTCTGCATAGCTTGGACTGAGCTGCTGCAAATTTCCACAGCAGGAGGCAATAGCATGAGTTTTTTTTGGGGAGGGGGGTAGTGAGGGCAAAGGCACAAATGCACCAACTAGTTTTATCCCAGGCACCACCTACTGGCGAGCAATAGGTAGGTGGGGCAGAGGCTGGTACAGCATGGGTAGCCAGGGAGGAAAGAGATGACCAAACAGCTAGAGAAAAAAATCCATCTTTAAAAGGATGGAAGTCAGTAATGCAGCTTTGGCAGAAGGTGCCTGCAAACTCTTTTCCCTCACAATCAAGCCATCAAGACTGTTCTTAGCCATCAGGGAAATGAAAATAAAGTATTTTGCTACCATAGGTGCATTTTATTGGAAAAAATAAAAATGACAGCAACTGTTACCCTGCACATGCCCAATCTCATCTGATCTTGGAAGCTAAGCAAGGTCAGGCCTGGTTAGTACTTGGATGGGAGACCGCCTGGGAATACGATACCGGCTGCTGTAGGCTTATACCATAGTCTTTTGAGACTGAAGGTTGCCAACCAAAAATGGCAAAATTCCACCTGTTTATGTGCAACAGAGGACTATGCTACGTTGTTGAGGCCACATAGGGACACACAATGGCATTACAGCTAGGAAATGGTGGGGCATCCATAGTAGCATCACAAATATAATTGTCATACTGATAGGCCAGTGTACAGGGTGGTACTACAGTTGCATTTAAACTTAGGGGGAAAATCACCACAAAATTTCTCTTAAAAAAAGAGATGGGAAAACAAGACAGAAAAAACTTGGAATGCAATGAGCTGGCCTTGTTATTGTCTGGATGCTTCGCAAATGAGTGCATGAAGTATGTTCATTCCAAAGAAAATGCTTAGTGCAGGAGTGACATGTCTGCACATTTCATCAGGATTCCTCTAGTTCCAGAATTTCCTTTTTTTTAATGTTTCAGTGAACCCCCCCCCCCTTTGCCGGTCATGCTTTATCCTCTCCTCGTGTTTTCCAAATTTGTGTCTCAGCTGCAAGAGAAAACATGTAAAAGAATCTAATTTGAAAAATTAGGGAAGAAATATAAGCTTGATCCGGTACTAGGGACATGCTTTCCTGTCCCCACCTAACACAAGCACAGCATCTTGGCACATAGGGATCATGTGTCCCCATACTTTCTTCACCTGTTGAATAACTGACTTTCACTTTAGGTCTAGGGTTCCCAACCCATGGTCCGCAGCTCCCCCCCAGGTGGTCCGTGACCTCTCTGGGGAAAAAATAAAAAAAATGCCCTTCCAGGAAGAAGAAAAGCCTCTGCAGCGCCAGCAGCCAATCAGAGCAGCTCAGAGCCAATCAAAGCATAGCCTTTCTCCATCTCCTGCCTCCCCCCTCCACCTCCCTTCCCTTCTTGTCTGTGAGTGCCCAGACAAGAAAAAAATGAAGTGCAGGCGTGCCTTGTAAGGTGCCCACGTGTTTGTGCAGCCTCGTGGCTCAGCTGCATGCAGAGGAGAGGTGCCCTGCCGCCCGCTCCCTCCAGTCTGCTCCCTCCATTTCTTGACCCTGTGCCTTCAGGTGAGCCCTGGCAGCCTGGATTCTCAGGAGTTCGATCAGGACTCCAGCCAGCCTGGGAAGTCCCTTTTGTAGGTGGGCAGGTGGGCGGGCGGGCAGGCAGGCAGGCGGGTGGATGGGGGGGGGCGACCAGAGGAGGAGGGGCTTGAGGGGGGCCTGAGGAATGGGAGTAATGAGGAGGAGGAGGAGAAGGAGCAGGCCCCCAAAGGCATGGCTGGCTGGCTGGTGGGGTTTCCCTGGGAGTGGGTTTCTCTGGATGTGATTTCCCTGGGAGTCCGGACTCCAGCTGGCCAGGGAACACAGAGGAAGGGGGTTGGAGGTAGTGTGGCAGCAGGAGAGGGGAGAAACAGTATCCTCAACCCCCAGCCCTGGTACCCCCTCCCCAGTTGGCAGGATTGGGCCCCCTGGATGTGCTCTTCTAATGCCCAGGAGTGGAGCAAGGGATCCAGGCAAGCAGGTTTTGGCACCTCTTTTGGAGAGGGAAACAGGCAGCACCTCTGCTGTCTTACTGCAAGCTGCCCACCTGGGGAGAAGCAATCCCAGAAGTTGCAGAACAGGCACCACCGTAGCCAAGTACAGCAGGTGTAACCCCTGACTCTTCCTCCTCAGAAAGCAGCAGCAGCAGCTTTGTCCATGGGGAGCCCTTCCCCCCACCCCACACTTGGCCAGTTCCCCTATTTCCTCAGATTGCAATCCTATGCATGCTTACCTTGGAGTAAGCCCCATTGGCTATAATGGGACTTACTTTTGAGTAGACATGCCTAGAATGGGGTTGTTAGTCACACTATGGCTGTGATGGACTTCTCCAGAAATTTCTCCAATCCCGTTTTAAAGGCATCTAGTCGAGACACCACAATCACATCCTGGGGCAAGGAGTTCCACAGACTAATGGCAGAGTAGGCAGCTGTTGTTTTGTGGCTGCAGCCTACCTATAGGCTTGCTCACACTCCCTTAGCTTCAACCAAAGTAGTCCACAGCTAGAGCATGACGGCAATTAGAACAGGAAGTGACTTTTTCCCCCCCTTAAAACCTTGCAGTGCACACCAAAAGGACTTTTCTTCCTGAGACATGCAGCAGCCATTCTGAGATGTCTCTCTGAGCTGGTGCTTCCTTCACATGTCTCTTCTCCTTCAGGACCCACCTGCCTAAATTGTGTTGAACACTTTCCAAAGGACTCTGGACTCACAAGTGGGGGGAGCAGGGCCAGGGCTGTGTAACAAAGGGAACTGTGGAGGGATGTGTGTGCTTTCTGTTGGCTCATTTAACTACCTTGCATGATTTGTCTATAATCCCCTTGTGTTTACCCTCTTCTTTTTGAGGTGTTTTGTCTACACTTAAAAGATGCAAGGGCTGTGCGTAATGTGGTCTGGTGTGGGGGGAAAAGAGACTGGATTGAATTGGGTGAGTGTGAAACCTCTGAGTGAATTATTTTGTGTTCCATGTATTCCATGTAAACCCAAGACTTTCACAGCTAGTGTAGCAAATGCAAGCACAAACATCACATTATTAAATAATCTTCTTATGTATTACAAATTTAATTGTATTTTTTGTGAGCTCCAGAAGAATCTCTCCAGACTGGCAGAATGGGCAGCAAAATGGCAGATGCGCTTCAATGTCAGTAAGTGTAAAGTCATGCACATTGGGGCAAAAAATCAAAAGTTCACATATAGGCTGATGGGTTCTGAGCTGTCTGTGACAGATCAGGAGAGAGATCTTGGGGTGGTGGTGGACAGGTCGATGAAAGTGTCAACCCAATGTGCGGCGGCAGTGAAGAAGGCCAATTCTATGCTTGGGATAATTAGAAAAGGTATTGAGAACAAAACGGCTAATATTATCATGCTGTTGTACAAATCTATGGTAAATCCACACCTGGAGTATTGTGTCCAGTTCTGGTCGCCACATCTGAAAAAAGACAGTGAAATGGAAAAGGTGCAAAAGAGAGCGACTAAGATGATTACTGGGCTGGGGCACCTTCCTTATGAGGAAAGGCTACGGCGTTTGGGCCTCTTCAGCCTATAAAAGAGACGCTTGAGGGGGGACATGATTGAGACATACAAAATTATGCAGGGAATAGACAAAGTGGATAGGGAGATGCTCTTTACACTCTCACATAACACCAGAACCAGGGGACATCCACTAAAATTGAGTGTTGGGCAGGTTAGGACAGACAAAAGAAAATATTTCTTTACTCAGAGTGTGGTTGGTCTATGGAACTCACCACAGGATGTGGTGATGGCATCTGTCCTGGATGCCTTTAAAAGGGGATTGGACAAGTTTCTGGAGGAAAAATCCATTACGGGATACAAGCCATGATGTGTATGTGCAACCTCCTGATTTTAGAAATGGGCTATGTATCAGAGTGTCAGATGCAAGGGAGGGCACCAGGATGAGGTCTCTTGTTATCTGGTGTGCTCCCTGGGACATTTAGTGGGCCGCTGTGAGATACAGGAAGCTGGACTAGATGGGCCTATGGCCTGATCCAGTGGGGCTGTACTTATGTGTGCGGGGGGGGGGGGTTGCATGTGGTCCCCACCATCTCCAAATTTTGGCTTAGTGGTCCCTGAGCTCCTAAAGGTTGGGAACCACTGCTCTAGGTAATCTAGGTTTCAGAATACTAATCTGCTTGATGGATAGGGAGGCTAAGGGCCCAATCCTATCCAATTTTGCAGTGCCGGTGCAACCATGCCAATGGGGCATGCGCTACATCT
This sequence comes from Tiliqua scincoides, assembly GCF_035046505.1. Lineage (NCBI taxonomy): Eukaryota > Metazoa > Chordata > Lepidosauria > Squamata > Scincidae > Tiliqua > Tiliqua scincoides. The sequence goes on from NC_089821.1 coordinate 19,893,417, forward strand.
TGTGGTGAGGCAGCAGTCACAGAGGTCACCTTAAGGTATGGGAACATTTGTTCCCTTACCTTGAGGCTGTATTGCGGCTGCACTGGTGCTGGAAAACTGGATAGGATTGGGCCCTCAGACAGCAACTGCAGCATTTCCCTGCCCAAAGTGTACTTTGTGCTCTCAGTGTAGAGCCGTGTGAGAAGACCCATTTCCGCACTGGACCACAGTGTCTGAATTACAGTGAACAGAAACAATGGAGTGATTTGTGCATGAGCGTATCTTGCTTTCCCCACAGTTTTACTAAGCTACTTCCACAAGTCATAACAGTTGACAAAATAAAATGCTTTTAACACTAGCTTTATTAAAGATAAAGCTTAGGTGATTAATCAAACTTACATTTCCTAAACTTAAACGGAAGGTCTTGCATTAAATTTTTTGGAGACCACCATCCCATTCATTCTCCTCCCTTATGTATATAGAGCAGGGGTGTCCAAACATTTTGGGCCACATCATCAGCAGGAGGGCCACATCATCTCTCTCACATTGTGTCAGAATTTACATTTCAAATTTGAGTAAATTTACATAAATGAATATATTACAGATGGCACTTATATAAATGAATAAAGGTCTTGCGATAGCTCAGGGCCTATAAAAGGCCTTGCACAAAGCAAGGCTGGCCTTTCCTTTGCTGTTGCTGCTGCATCACAGACGTGAAACAGCAAGCAGTGGAGGGAGCCCTCGTCCCACAGCTCACATGAGAGGGCAAACAGTTGCCCTCACACTGAGAGCAGATGCATTGGGTCAGCATGGGCTCCAGCAAGTCTTCAGAGGGCCAGAGACTCATTGAAGACTGACAGCTTCCTGCGGGCTGGATTGGGAGTCCCCAAGGGCCACAAGTGGCCCCCGGGCTGGGCATCCCTGATATAGAGAATGGATTATGCTTACCATGGCTTTGCAGAAGACCAAATGGGCAAGGAAGGATCCAAGCATAAGATCAACTTATGCTGCCACGCTTCATGTACACTATTATTGGGTCTTTATTGCTCATACAGTAGGCCCTCCCCGTATCTACGGTTTCACTTATCTACAGTTCACAAATTCCTCCATTGTGCTCCATCACTCCCATCATGCTCATGACTGTGTCTTTGTTTATCCGACCCCATTTGCAGCCCTCCTGCACTGCCTCCTCTCTGTCTTTGTTGCAGCCCTCCAGCCCCCTTCCTTACTGCTACCCAAAGCATAGTTACTTGAAGCCTAGTGCTTTCAAGCCTTCTCTTTGATTGTGCCAAGTAGATTACAGCCACGCCCCAGAATGCCTTGCAGCAACTAATTCCCCACAGATATGGGGAAGATTATATATTCAAATACTGAGTTCTCTTTGAATACATAGGAAGATCAAGACTGACATTTGACTACAAAGTGCATCCAGTGACTTGCAGACAGTAGGAGTAAATGGCTTCCTGGACCCTTCAGTTCTCTGCAAGAGCTGTTTCTGTAGAACAGCCCCATGGGCATCCTGTTCCCAAAAAACTGAATGGAGGCCATTATTGAGCCATTCAGGAAGCAGCCACCAAGAGAGGATCAAGGCAAATACTTTTTGCAGTCCAAGAGACAATAGAGAAACCAAGCAATTCACTTCAAAAGATTTTTTTTTAATTTAGAAATGCAGTTATATACATAGAACAATTGAAATTAAATTAAACTTTGTACAAATATTAAAATACTATCTTCACACCCACTGCAATGTACAGGATACCAGAAAAATATATATATAAAATAAAGCAAAATAAAACTGATTGACATCCTGCACAGCATTAATTATGGTATTTTTAAATCCCACATATGAGTACCATTCTGCAAATAAATTTCATAGTGGTGCAACTCAGATTACAAAACAAATAAAAAGCACTGAAGGCAACCAGGTTCTCCCCGTGTGTCTGCATCTAACTACCTGCAGCTTGCCCACCGGGTAACAGAGTGAGTGTGTCTGTGTGTTCTTCTGACAAGTTGTGTGGTATGGACTGCGTGAGCTTCCATGCAAAAGCAAACAGGACATTCCCGGCAGATCTAGATAGCCCTTCTCACTGGCTCACCACTGGAAAGAAACGGAAGCTAGGATCTCCAAATATACATTGAAGCAGAAGGACGTAATTACTCAGTACACATCTCCGCTGATGCAAGCACTAAGACCTTTATAAAGTGGCAGAGGTCGGCAAATTCAAAAGCAATCCAAAATCTCAAGGAAACAAACTAGATATGGAAGAATGAGGCATTAAAGAGAAAGAGCCATTGAATACCAACTAATAGGAATCAAACCAAATGAAAACAAGCCTACCAAAAAGAAAATTGGGAATGAATCTTAGTATTAAGCTCCCCCTTTTATGTGCAATTTTGCTACTATAAAAGCAGTAATAAAAGAGAGAGGCAAGCTCATGCTTTGACCCATCAGTCACATCCCCTGGTTGTAAAGCAATGTGTGCCACAGATGCAGTGAACACCATGAAGTGGGAAGGGAAGGCACGCACTGCCAAATGCTCGTCTGCACACAGTGTACAAACTCAGGGGAGCATCCAATGAAGTGCAGGTGGATGAGGTGTTGGGTATTTACAGGCACGCCTCAGCTCTTCATTACTTTATGCTGTCACTACACACACCTATCATGGTAAATGTGCCCCCCCAACTCATGACCAGTTCAATGCTTTTGAACAGTATATAAGCCTAACATTTTAGAAGTAGGCTACCTCAGAAGGCCAGGTGCAAGGGAATGGCAACAGGATGCAATCTCTTGTTTTGTGTGCTTCCTGAGGCATCTGGTTGGTCACTGTGGGATTCAGGAAGGTGAACTAGATGGTCCTTTGGCCTGATCCAGCAGGGCTCTTCTTGTGCTCTTACTGTATGGGTGCATCATGTCTGAAGAACCATGAAAACTAAGACAGGGCATGAATGTGTCTGTATGTATCCAATAGAAAAATATCTGCTTACAGAGTGATGACCCCATCTGACACATAATAATGATGTTACAGGCAATGATGATCAGACAAGCAGAGGAGACGTAGTACCAGCATCAGTTGTGTGTGCTATTCTTAAACCACAGATAAAAATGAGCACCTTTGATTGTGGAAATCTCTTCCAATGTGTCAAAGCAGTTTTAACTCTTAAGCAATTTAGACATTTAATAATCTATTTGCACTCCTGACAGGATTTAACACTACTGGAAACAAAACAGTTATGCAGGTAGTGTGATGCCTGGTGTAAAAAAAAAAGTGCTTTTCTGAAGTGGCAGAGATTATCCTAGAGCAATGGTTCCCAAACTTTTCAGCCCTTGAGGCTTCTGCCCGATGCACACAGCCTAATCTACCCTGTCAGTTTTACCATTCAATAAATATAGGATAATGATCCACTGGTGGATCACAGACACTGTTTGCAAACTGCTATCTTAGAATGTTAAAGCAGCCTTTTCAAGTTAAAAGCCTGGCAGACCTTACCATCCATGTTTGAGGGCAATTTATTGCATGATATTTTTGCAAGGGGGAGTTCATGCAAATCCTCCCAGCAAACTGCAAAGAGATTTTATTTGTTCATATCAACGTGATAAATAGCTGGGTCCCATCAGTATTGTAAGAGCCAGCAACATGCATCAAAGCCCCTCTAGCAGAAAACTACAGGGTACCCTGTATCCACTGATCCCGTACTCATGGTTTCAGTTAACCGTGGATCAGGTCCATAGAGCCCCCTCCTGCGTGTGCCCCCTCTGGAGGTGAAGGGAGCAGAGCTCCCCCCCAGAGTATGTTCTGAGCCCAGCAGAGACCACGCACATCTGCCCACACTCTCTGCCAGGCTCAGAATGACAGAAAAGAAAAAATGCTACTTCCAGTTTCTCTGTGAAAACCAGAAGTAGTGTTTTTCTCTATTTTCTGTCATTCTGAGCCCAGCAAAGGCTGCAGGCAGATCTGTGCAGCATCTGCCATGCTCAGAAGACCCTCCAGAGATGAAGGAAGCAGAGCTCCCATCACTTCCAGAGGGGCATTCCCTGTTATCCACAGTTCCAGTTAACCATGGGGAGGGGTGTTCTGGAACAGAACCCCCAGAATATGGGGGTACACCTGTACAACACAAGAAAATTCTTCAGCGTTTCTGGATTTTAAAGGTATAGCACCATATGGCCCTAAGAGTTTAGCATGAGTCACCTGCCCCTGAGCATCTAGCATCATCCAGTTTCTTTTCTGTCCATCTGTTGGTTCTAGTTTTTCCCCAGATCATTAAAGAGAGATACACCAAAGCTTAACATTTTAAGATGTGCCATTTTTAAAAAAAACAAAACCGTTTCCAAACCCTCCATCCCTGTCTCTTCTTCCAACTTATTTTACTTGAACAATAACGATCCCAAAGTAGAGGTCTTAAGACAGTCCTGCTTGCTCCAACTTGCACAGGCGCTAAAGTTTCAGATTTTGCTAAAAGGGAAGGACACCCTGACTTCCTATGGATGCAAGGCTGTTCAAGATAAGTGGTTACTGAGCATCATACCTCAAAACAAATTATCTTGTTTTTCAGTGTGATCAGTAGTAGTTTAAGGGACACTGTTGCTATATCACTCACACACATGCAAATGGGTTGCGTACAAATGATAGTATGCCAAGTGGTAATTTATGACATAATTAAATGTATACCATAATGAATGGCAATCTGTACTGAGAGACCCATAGTCTAACTCACTGCAAAGTAGCTTCCTATAATTAACCGCCATTCTGAACGGTTTCCTCAAATGACATGGGAATCCTCATTCCAGAATGTTCCAGTATTTAATGGGCAATGGTAGCCTGCAGGATCCAATTCCAGAGAAGGTTCACCCTTCAAATCAAGCACAATTTACAGCACAATTCTAGTCATGTCTACTCAAAGTAAGTCCCACTGCATTATGTGGAACTTATTTCCAGATAAGTGTACACAATTACAGACCCAGACAAGATGCAATTCCTGCCAGGCACCATCTATGCATCTGGTAGAAATTCAAGGCTAAGAGAGGTTATCAGGCACCTAACAGCAATTCCATGCTAGGTCAGTGGTCCAATAAAAACTTGCTGAAGCATCAGGAAGGTTAAAACAGCATGGACTTGGTGTTTTGTTTTTGAACAGGATACCCCATTCACTTTCAGTTCAACCATCAGAACAAAATGCCCTGTACGCAACAGCTGTCGCTATACTTGCTTTCCATAAATTTAAATATAAGAAAATGACAGTAAAAAGCTAAGGGAAAATAGAAACCTACATTTTTAGTCTGAAGAGGAAAAAAGGTTGTATTTTCATTCCTTAAACGATCATTTTCACATGATCAGTCACTGACAACAGTACAAAGAATAAATGCAGCCTGTAGTTCTGGGTTCTCCATGAGAAAGTTAGAGCCATTTACCACTTTAAACGGCAATCACCTATACAGTGGCCACATCTGTGTTACACTGGTGTTTCCTACAGTAAACATGAGGTTGGCATTTGTGCAACCTTAACATGGTGTACATAAGCCCTTTTCAGACATTATGAAAATGTGGGAGCTGGAACCTGGGTACAGCATCCACAAGAGAGGTCTAAAACCCCATTCCCATGTTTAATAAAGAGGTAAACTGTTGACGGCTGACCTCAAATGCACAAGGTTTCAACCAGAAACTTTTCCATGCTAAAGTTGCCCAGGGAACTGAGAAAAGATAAGGAAGATTGAACACAGACTGCCTTTGCTGCATGCTGAAATCTGGATCTAACTTCCGTGATGGGGTGCAAACTATCCTAAAGATACAGACACCAGATTCCATTTCAAAGATGTATATAACAGAAAGGCTTAGCCATTCCTGTTTGAATGAGGAACAGGAATAGTGGTACTACTTTGCCATCCAATTATGCAATGAAAAGGTCAGCAAGTTCTTCTGCAGTAAGTTCCATCCAGCTAAGATACCAACACATTTCATTCTGTCCAAAACATTTAATTGCTGCCACCACTATATCCCAAGGAGATGGATCGTAATATAGCGTGCATGCATGTTCTCTCTCTCTCTCTCTCTCTCTCTCTCTCTCTCTCTGGTACTCCATGTCTACGGCTTAGCCTCTCCATTTCTAAATATGCAAAGTTCCAAATATACCAGGCTAATATAGCACTTAGCTATTAAGAGGCATGTCAGCTACTTTCTGAAATAGACAAGAGCATGCTCTAAAACCAGTGCTCTCAAAGTATGAGGCAGCCATCCTTACAGATAGGGCTGTATACATTCTTTTAAGATAAATCAGGAGTGTCAAACTTGTTTCGTACAGTGGGCCGAATAGCATTCATGTTGCCTGCTGAGGGTTAGAAGTGATGTCATTAAGCAGGAAGTGACATCATTAAGCAAGTGATGATCACTGTCAGTCACCTGATAAAACAGTGAAACAAGCACCGTTTTCCTCTTAGCTGCAAATGACAGAAGAGATGCAGATACTGATCATATTTTCGAGAGCCAAAAGGGATGAGAAATCACACAGGCCACTCTTTCAGCAGTGCCTCTTCTTCCAAAGTGTCACTTCTCAGCTCAGCAGCTGAGAGGAGTGACACTTTGGAAGAAGTGGAGCTGAAGGTGGGCTCATATGATAATTGGGCTCTCCCAGTGCCTCAGTACCTTTCTCATTCCTTTTGGTCTAACTTTCCCCCATACCATTCCTTGCCTTCTGAGACCTCCTCCAGTTTCTCCCTCCCAGCAACAGAAGCAGTGTTGCTGAAAGGGTAGTGCTGGGAGAGCCTGATTATCATGCAATAACTGCAGCTCAACAGCAGGTGGTGGTGGTGCTGGGAGAGCCCACTTATCATGGGGGATGGAAGAAGCTCTTCCATGGTCTGTAACCATCCCTTGGGCCTTATGTTTGACACCCCTGAGATAAATCAAAATTACAGGCCAAGGTAATCCAAATTCTGTGACCTGTACAGTTTATTACAACTAAGCAAGTTGGCATCTTATTGCTTATGCTCTGCCATTTATTCTGCTTTGTGCTGATTGTGAACTGGGCAAGAAGCACTGAAGCCTTGCTCCAAGACCACTCACGATCTTACTATCAGGCTTTAAGATTTCATCAAACTTCATCCACACATTTTTCAGAGCCATCTTCATATACACACTTCCTTTCTATTTAAATGAAGTTTAACTACATTTTTTCAGACACTGAGTTTTACACTCAGTATATGCTGAACAGACACAACAAAAGCACACAATTTGGTTCTCAGCCCTGAGCTTGCACAGAATATTATGCACATTAAAAATTAGGGGACCTGGGCGGTTACAGGAGAGGCAGCAGCTTCTGTCTTGCCTCCTGAAATAGGACGGTTTGAGAATGGTTGAGTAAATTGGGGAGTAAGCAAAACCTGCTGATGGGCCCATACAGCCCAAGAATGCATTGTAGGGAGCAGTAAGTACAATGTTCCCTGCACTAACCCTTTTTTGCATGGACTTTTGCTTCTCTAGGTATTTGAAAGAAGTCTCCCTGTCCCTATGACTAGGAAAAGACAAAGTTATCCTTTGGGAAAGCTCACAAAACTTAATTTAGGGAACAATTTGAGAATCCACACTTTTAGACAATGCCATTAAGACACCATATTGCTTTGTCCACAAACAGCTATATGAACAAGAGCAAAGAACGCTTGGGGGGGTGGAAGTAAGTAAAAATGTTTCCTGCATAGTAAAGGAGATGCTTCCAGGTGAAAACAGTGTGCAATGAAAAAGAGGGGATGGGATCTTGTATCAGGCCAGACAGCAGCATGGCTCTTTCCATTTCAAATCTTAAGGCAGACTATAACTGTAATTCATTCAAGGCAGATCAGGCAGGGCAGTTATTTAAAAAAAGATCTACACTCTTGCTAATGGTGATCACTTTTTTCTGATGATTACAGTATTTCTAGCAGAAAGAAGGAAGACACAAGAATCTAAACTAGGTAACCAAAAGTCTGGCATTGCGTCCATAGGGATGAGAATGAACAAAGCAGTAATGCCAAAAATCACTCTTCCATTATGAGGGATGCAGAGGAGAAGCCACAGACAATGATGTCTCCACAGTATGGCACCCAGCAGCCCACCCAAACAGAACCCAAAAAGTTCTTAGCACAATGGAAGATGGAATGCTTTAGAACTATTCTGATTCAGCCACAGCACTGCTGACAGGGTGGCTCCTTGTGGAAAAGGGCACTCACTTCTCAACCTGGGCTTGCACCTGCACAAACTCCTACACTTGGTCAACAACATGTGAATTACTCAGAGATTTTTGCATTAGGACACCCCTAAACTTTAGCCCACATCAAAGTTGGGCTACAATGTCAGTAAAGATGGTTGAGGGCTTTTTTGTTTGTTTTTTAAGTGGAAGCTTACAGAGCTACAGATAATTTGCCCAGCAATGGTACTCTTCCCCTCCCCCTTTTCTTTGGGAAACACAGAGCAAGGAGCAGCCTAAGCTTGTGATTAAAAATAATAAAGTTTCTTAAGTTGGACTATTGTGATTGCCTTTAAACAGAGCCAGCACTGCCTAACACATTCATGTGATTTTGAAAGCCTTGAAGACTGCAGTATGTTATGTGTCACCCCCACTGGACTTTTTCCCTCTCATAGCCTATCCACAGGAGTTCTGTTTTGCCTTCATAAGCTAGAGAATAAATGGAAGGAGACTATCTGCACCCAACAAAGCAAGCGGTTTTTGGCCCCTGCTATCTGAGCAGAAGTTCAGAAGCCAATGAGGCCTGTGAGAAGCTGCAATAAGCCGGTGAGAGAAGGGACAAGGCACAAGTAAATAGCAGCTCTTCAGAGACCACTCAAACATCTGCTGGAAAAGGGGAGAGGTAGGAGGAGCTCAAGTCCATTAACATCACTAAAGCCCCCCATGATGCAGTTGGAATGGAGGGGAGAGGCTGGCACCCTGTTCACCCCACTGGTGCGAAGAGGAGGCATCCTGGCGGCATCCTTTGGATCTTCAGCTAAGGGGTGTTTGGTTAGAGGTATTCGGGGCACAGCGTACAAAGGTAGGGAAGTCTGCACGGAGTGCTCACTATCCCGAAGAGGAGGGAAACTGAGATAAAAGGCTAGATGAATACAGCAAACTTCATGCTTCTTTCAACAATGGAATATCTAGATTGGGAGAGAGAAGAAAAAGGAAAGAGAAAGTTAAACAACTGTCATGGTAGCCTTCCAAGTGTGCACTCAGCACAGCTTTGATGCAAGGCTGATATCCATAAAAGTCCACCTGATCAAACTGTTAGAGTGCAATCCTAACCCCTTATGTCAGTGTTTTCCAGTGGCAATGTAGCTCTGAGGTAAGGGAACAAACATTTCCTTACTTTGAGGAAGCCTTCCATCTGCAGGATGCAGCACATGTCCCACTGGCACTGCTATGCCAGTGCTGGAAAGTACTGACGTAAGGGGTTAGGATTGCACCCTTAATTTTTATAGGTACTTGAAAAAATGCTAATCAACTGTTTCTGCAATAATTTTTTGACCTAGCAAAGCTCTAAAATCGTGTGCGCATTTTTTAAGCTGCAACAGTCTGAACTTCTGCCATTCACAAGATATACACACTCCCAAAATTTTGCAAATGGAACCTTTTATTGATTTAGCATACTTGATTCCTATACAAATGGAGAGTGGGTTTTAAGAATATGCTGTGTTGTGTTAATTTTCTCCTGCTCTTCAGGTAATAGGAGCAAAGCCACTTGTAAGGCAGCTTACAAAACTACACACACACACACACACACACAAACAGTATAAAAACACCAGCAACAAATTCACTCAGCAGAACATAAACATAACATAGCTAGTTTCACACACAAAAGCCTGGTCAAATAAGGTTTTAATCTGATACAGACACTTTGTGCCAGGTATACCACCCACTCTTAAGGCAATTCACAAAAGGAATGCCACCACTGAAAAGACCTCTGTGATCAGTTGCTGTGATCCCCTTTGCACCTCTAATGGGGTAGGAAGTCAGAATAGAGCCTCCTAGGTCGATATCATTGAGACAATAGGGCACTGGTTTCCATTCCTGGAGTCATGGTGCCCCTGCAGCCTCTTCTTCCTGGCTCTACCAGGCACTACTACCATCTTAGATCTCATGAAATCTTGTGAGACCGAAGATGGAGACGCTCAAATCTTGTGAGTGCACCTTGTTTGCAACACTTTACGAGTGTTTGAGACAGGAAAGAAAACACCAATGTTTTTCTCTGTGCCATTTGTTGTGCATGCTCCACTAAAGCAGGAAAATGGCATACTGAAATATCACAGTGTATGAGGTTTGTATTTTTATTCTGGACAGCAGGAGTTCATGTGCAAGATTTTTTTGTCAGACTACTTACCATCTGTGTACTCCTCTGAGGAAGTGAGTGATAGAAGACTTTGTACATCACTGTTTTCCGAGTCTGGAGCCTCCTTGTATTCATGTCTACTACTAGATGTGCCAGCTACCCAGGAGGAGGAGGTGGCCTGATGCACTAGAACAGCCTCCGAGTGGCGAGAGCTGCCAGCTTCACATAGTCCAGAGTGTCCAGGAACTTCATCCTCTCCAGCCAAGCTATTAGGACCCACTTGCTCCGGTGGTGGCTGCTGCATTTCCCCCGCTCCACTCAGGCCAGCTCCCTCCGACAGGACAATCTGTACCCGTGACTCCGAGGGAGGAATGCAGTTCCCAGCACTGCCATAGACAGCTTCTTCATAGGAGGGCAAAGCCACCTGAACTCCATCTACCATGATGGAGACTTGGTCCCCAGAAACACCTTGATCACGCCTGTGGGAAGATTTTAAATACATCTTGTTTTAGCATAACGAAGCATCCTGCACTGTCAAAGCTCCAAGAACCAACACTCATTTAAACACCCAATCTTCCCCAGAGCCCTACTCATTTTGTTTCAGTTTGAATCACCAAGTCATATGCAAATCAACATGGGGGAAAGGCAATTTTAGCCTTCAGACCAGCAGAGAGGTTGAAAGAGCAGAGCATGCCTAGAATGAACGACTACCTGATACTCGTATAATTGAAATGTGTAGAAAGAATGGAACATCAAAAAAAGAACTGCCAGGAAGCAGGGGATGCCAGTACTTGCTGTGCATTGCCCTGCCCCGTGACTTCAGGTCTCTTGCAACATCAGTAAGCTTTCCCTAAAAGAACAGTGTTGTCATTGTCCCTGCTTCATGCAAACACATCAGAACATAGGAATTACACCATGTCAGACTGAGGTATGAAAGACCCAGTGGGCCCTTGCTTCAATGGTTGGCGGGGGAGGGAGGACTGTTGGATTGTGATAAAGCTGGCGCCACCCCATGTTTTTGCTCACTGAGCTAGATAAGTTCAGAGTGACAAGCATTGCAAAGCAGGTCCCTTTAATTAGCTGCTTAGCTGTATAAACAGGGCTCCAGGAGGGAGAAGTGAGAGAGAGACAGCAAAATCAGCTGTGTCCTACTGCACATGGACACAGGTTGGCCTGATGAGCAGCTTCCACAGGCTGGCATTGTGCTTGGTCCCAGGGCACCAGTTTAAATTTGTCTGAGCAAAGGCTACCCTCTACTTTCATAGCTGAGCAGATATCACAACAGGAAGACTAGTAGCTCACAACAACTGGGCTACACACTAGTTCTATACATTACAGACCTAAAAAAAAACACTTGTGCCATCCCATAATCAGGACTATAAGAAACTATAACTCTGCAACCTGCATTTTATAAATTGCATTAACTTTCTGGGTTGGTATCACAATATCATCTAGACCTCTCTGAAGTGTTTGTCTGCCCCTGAAGTCTAAGCAGTACTAGACCCGGGGATCTCAACCTTGTGGAACCCATGAGCATCTTGGGAATTCTGACAAGGGATGATCAGCACTGCTGCAAAAATGACTGCCGGGGGGGGGAGTTCCAAAAGAAATCTCACACATAAGGCATCTTGCAGCCCACCAAGAAGCAAAGACCCTAAATCCTTCCTTCCGCCCTCTGCAACCCTCATTACCATCTCCTCCTTGCCTCTGCCTGTTGGGCTTGCTTTGCAATGCTGCTCTTCGAAGCTTTGCTTGGCTGAGCATGCACTTGTATTTTGAGAGTGAAAGAAAGTGTGCACAAAAGGGAGATGCTCTGCCTTCCACTCTCTTCTGCTCCCCTTACGTACTCTTTCAAAATTCAGCCTGTGGAGTCCATGGAGCCAAGACTGGGCTAGGTAATGGCAGTGGTGGCAGCAGCAGAGTAGATGCTACTAGACCACCTCCATAGGTGCATGCACAACAATAAGCACCGTGTTGGGGACCCCTGTTCTGAACACATGTTGTCAAGTTGGGATAAACAGAGAGTCTCAAACCCAAATTTCTCAACTAGAAACACTTCTGATTGAAGCCTACATGTGAAGCCTGCGCACTCAGCAGTTACTTCAAAGCAGCTGGGATGACTAGGAATAAGGCAGCTATAAGCACAGTGTTAGGACAGTGGAAGAAGGGAGAATTCTCAGTATGTCCAAAGGTTTGGACATCCTCCCACCGAACATGCTACTTTTTTGTTTTAAGGAACTCAACAAGGATAAAGCAAGTTGAGAACAAAGTGTTGCTTTAAATGACAGGTTCACAGGGACATTGACTTCTAAAACAAATGTGGTTTGTAGCTTTCGGTAGCTGTATTGGAACTATAGGGACAAGCTCAGAGTTGGGAGGAGGAAAGGAATGCACATATGTCCAGTTCCTTTTTTGGTCGTTATCCAAGAGCGAAAGAGGAGAGACACTCAAGACTTCAGGGTCTGAACGTAAGCTTCAGATCTGTTTAGATGCAGAATTGGAGGGTGTGAAGGCAGAACAGCAGATGGGGCAGGGACTGCCACAGGAATTAGCCATCAAGAAACTAAACAGTCCCTATTGCCATGGTCCTCCCTGCCCACACAGATTTTGAAAAAGTGCACCATAGATGTTTCTAGCACCCTCCTCAAGGAATAACTTCTTGTTGTATGATACAAATGGAACCTGTCTTCAACTCTTCATTAAAGAACCAAGCTGTCTTTTCTACCACCATACCACTTCCTCTTCCACATGTGTATATTAGATGTGGTGGTGGGAAAATTACACCCCTTATGCCACATTCAAGATCTCTGCCATTTAAGAGGGCAGGAAATTATTCCCTCCTCTTTCAAAAGAAGAGGCCTTTCTTCCATCTCACTGAGTGATGTATTCTATGTGCAATTAGCCCCAAGGACTTGATCCAAAACCCCCACACTAATGCCTGTATTACAGGAATAGCAGCTTCGCTGGTGCCAGCTGCCGTTTTAACCATCTCAGTGGAGACTTCAAAAAGGCTGACTAAGTTTGTATACAAAACTCTCTCATCTGCACAGATAAGTCCCCCCAAGTGCCTCAGCAAAAGCTGTGTACAGGAAGTGCTTCCTTGAGAACCACTGAGATGGAATCTTAGCTGGCAAGACTGCAATCACCAGGCCAGACCTGCATGAGATGTAATCCATCAAGCCAAATACAGTCTTGACAGCATCTCTTATTTCAAAACAGTAGACAGACCTGATGCCTTCTAGAGCCAAACTTATACAAGAGCTGGAAAAGAACAAGAGGGTGGAGGAAAATAAAACTGAGGATGCAGGACAAAATAAGCAATAAGCCTCCCACCCAAAAAAATCCAACCTGTGGTCAGTTACATGTATAAAACACCCAACTAACAGCTGAAAGTCATCCGCAAAAACTCCCATGAGCTCACCTGCTGTGATGAAAGGACTTCAGCTTTGGCTGCAGCAGAACAAATAGCACAACTAGTAGAAGGATGAGGGCTACTGAACTTGCTGTGGAAGCCACTATGGATAAGGTAGGCACTCCTACACTTGGAGGAGAACCTTTATCTGTAAAGGAAAAGCAAAAAGGTGTTGTTAAAATGGTATCCTCTGTTTCCTAGCCCACCAAATGATATTTCCAATAAGCTGGGTTGGGAAAGCCGGCAGAATTGTAAGGATGCTCCTGGTCTTCACGTGGCCAATGTGATCATCTGCATCACACAGATGTAGACAGGTGTAAAGTCTTTCAAACAAGGATGGGAGTAGGACTGTGACTAGCACACAAGTGACAGACACTCCAATGCAGCTCTTAGAGAACCTTCACAATTTGGCCTCTAGGAACCATTTCTGGTGCTGAACCATGTGAATACAACAAACCAAACACCACAAGGAACTTAAAAACCTTTTGAAGTTTTTTATTCCGAAAAGAAAAGGAATTCTGTCCTTGCATTGCCCACGTTTGGATGACCGAGTTACCATCTCACAAAACTAGACATCACCATCTTACAAATGATTGAGCAACTCTACTGGTGAAATTTTGAGAAAGGATAGTAGACTCAAGCAAGTCAAAGCCTACAAAAATGCAGAGACCACAGTCATTTCCTATCTGATTAATTCACTTTTCTTTTTGGAAAAGAGTGTGAACTTCTTTCATTCCAAACACAGCTTAAATATAATTTGTTTCAGCACATTACTGAGCTTGTAGGGAATTTTTCTGCTTTCTTTCCATGAAGATCCATTCAATTAATACGCTTCTCTTCCCTGCATTTGTACTTCATGGTCAATTAGAACTACATGACAAATATTTTCCTGCAGACTTCTTGGCTTTCTTTCATGGGAAAGGAATTTTTAGCCAACTGGTAAAAGCCCTTGCAAGACCAAAAAACTCATCAACCTTACTTTGGAAAAACAGACAAAGCTTCCATATGAGAGCTTCAAAACAGGCAGGGAATGCTCTGAGCTGGAACAGGGTGCAACTCAGCAAGTCCAAATATGCCTTCACAGTTTAGTGTATGTTTGCTTTAAAGTGCCTCAAAAACTTACTGCTCTCACATGAACCTGCAACACTTATGATCCACATCTAAGGCCCTGCTCTCCTTCCACCCTTTTATGACATCAGATTGGTGGGTACACGCGACTGGACCTTTGTAGCAGTGGTGGTGCTGCCAAAGTTACGAATGCCCTCATTTCTGAGATTCACCTGGCACAAACTTTGAGCATTAATATCTTGGTTCAGTATACTTGTACTTTATAGTTTAATACATGCCACCATCTGTTGCTTTACTCATGTTTGGATTGTAGGTTTATTTTACTGCTGCTAATATTGTTTTGTGATTTTACAGTAATTTCTGAAATATTTCTGAAGCACCCACTTCAAAGAGTGCCTCTTACCCACTTAGCAGGGGCATTATATGCCAGTACCTGAAAAAGCCTTAGGCAAGAACAGCAGTACAGGTGAACACACACTGAACAAACAAGCAACTGACCTTGGCTGAGCCTACAGGTAACCTCCATGTCTGGATTCCACTTTCCATTCTTACAAGTCAAGTATTTGTAGTCCCCTTTCAGTAGATAGCCTTCCTCACATAAATACTCAATGACACTGCCAGATATCAAGGAGTTTTTGCAGGGTGTTGGGTGGCATATGTAGCCTCCATTCTCAGGCTCCGGTGGCTGCGGACAGACTGCAAAAGAAAAGCAGAATCTATGATGCAAACATGGCATAGGGAAGAACAGGGTACAAAATGACTAAGAGCCATAGGAAATAGAAGGTGGCAGATGTATCCAATATAAGAAAAAAGACGCTGTTAAGATTTATAGCAGAGCAGAAACAGAGCTGGTGAAACATGGCAAGGCAGCCCAAGTACTTTTCCCCCTCCATGCTGGGGTTGCACTTCAACTCTTGCAAGTAAGTTTTATATACCATAGGAGATCAGGCAAGTTAACAGATATCGAAAATATCTCTCTTCTAGGGTTAATGGGGGCAGGGAGAAAATAGAGTTCTCTCTTTTGTAGCCCTGGTTAACTGTTTTTCTTGTAGGGGCATTTTCAAAAGTGACTGATGGATGGTGGGCCAGCACCTCAATCTCCACCTTAAGCAAGTTAGTATCTTCCACAGACACCACCTCCTCCTAATCTCTTACTTCCAAATTGGCACCTAAGGAGCAAGACAGGACTTATCAGGGACTGGATCTGGTACAGGACCTCATGTTGCAAGTTCTTAGCCCACTGTCAATACTTTTGATCATCCCTGGTAACCTCAACTTCCATGCATCAAGCAGAATTGCATTCCATTGTTGTTCCAATTACAACCCTTTCGAAAAACCCAAAGATCAAAAAGGTAGACAGCCAAAGAGAAACCTGGGGGGGACGGGACGGGACAGGACAACTGTTAAGGAATAGGAAGGCAAGACAAAAGTACATGTGTCTTCGCCCATTTATTCATGTAACTGTTTACTGGTACAAACCTAAGTTGTCCTTCACAATGCAAGGCAATTTAAGGCACCAAACATCCTCTTTGAAAAACAAGTGCTGAATAATGAGACTGTTTTCATTTATCCCTTTACTGGGTTTTCTACATCCAAATCCATCACAGCTTTTGCATCACTTATGTGCATACTTACTAGAAACCACAGGAAGAAAAAAACAGCTTTTTGTATTAGAATATGAAAACAGTCACAAAGGGGAAAGTTGGCACAGCTTCCTACCTCCACCTGCTCCGAATTCAGTGTAGCAGCGCAAAAGCAGCAGCCCAGACTTTGAGTATATGAGCTTTTTCTTGGTTTTATTCCTCATCCCCACCATACTATAGAGACTTATTGTAAACAGAAAGTCAGGTATCTCCAATACACCAGAAGATGGCTTGCCAAGTCACCAAGGGGCAAGCTGAAGAAGATTCCTGTTCACATGTGCCACATTACAATGGGGCTGAAGAACTATTGGGAAGAGATACTGCAAAAATTGCGTGCGCATATATACATTTCCTAAGGGCATGCAGTATACAAGTTCTAAACAAAAAGCACTAGCCATTTCAATCACCATTGCACTCTTCACTCAATCCCTTTTTACCTTGTTAAAAAAGCAAAAACACGCTCCATTTAATTTTACTCATTTTGTTTTAAACTTACTGAATTCACAGTGCAGCAGAAACAAGCACATATTACCGTGTCTTGACTTTCTTCGTATTAAGTCATTATTGGGAAATTACTGTTTCCATGTCAGGGATACATTTTGAAGAGGAGATTAGTTTTTATAAACTAAAATGGGTAAATGAGAACATGCGCAGAAAAAAGGATTTGTCTATGTAATCATCGCTGCGCATTTATGTAATTAGATGCAAGCACTTATCCAGTGTAAAATAATATGCCCAGCCATTTCAGACTTCCCAAAAGCTTTGTAAAAAGATTCCAAAAACGAGAGGAAATAAAGACTAATTACAGTCTTGCACCAATGCAGTCACCAGCTGGTGATTCACAAGAAGCAAAGAGTTGAATTATCTTAATTAAAATGCTGCAACATTAGAAATACCGTATGCTTATTAACCCTCTGCCATGATTAGTCAGCCATGGAGAAAGCTGCCAGCCCCACCATAATTGGGAACATTTAACAGCTTTCTATTAAAAATACTGTTTCATAGCATGTTCTAACTTTGCAGTTTAGAGCCTCTGCATCAGCAATTTACAGCAACAGATCCTGTTCCCAGAAGTATTTTGAGTTCTCAGAAAGTCAAAGGATGTTACCTCAAATCCCTTTGTGATCTTCATTTATATTAGCCCATAACTGTGTAACAATTTTTATCTTAAGCATCCCTTAGGCCAGGGGTCGGCAACCTGCGGCTCTTTCAGCTGTCTGCTGCGGCTCCTCCCGGTGAAAGTGGCAAAGGGGTTAACAGGAGGCACATGTGTTGGGAGGGCAGGCTGCTTCCCTCCGCCCCCTGAGCTCACTGCCCTCCTCTCCCTTCAGCCCCACCTGCCCGAATTGGTTTCCCTTTTCAATTTTTCGGGATCTGCAGACTTAAGGTCCGTTTTTCCCTTCCCTAACTCTCCAGCAGGCTCAGCCAATCAGCATCCAGCAGGCTCCTGGCTTTTTCTGTTGGAATGGCTCAGGGCCCTTCACTGGCTGACCACCAGCCAATCCTGAGCCACCCTCCTCAGCCATTGCAAGCCCTTGCAGCCCACCTTTCCTTGAGCAGGTCCCCACTCAGTGCAAGGAGAGGCTTTTCCTCCACAGCAGAGGAGACATCCTGTGTGTGTCTACTCAGTTTTAAGCCCCATTACAGTAGATGAAGCTTACTCCCAGTAAAGGGTGCCTGGGATGGCAGCCTTGGAGCCTGCTCAAGGCCAAGCGAAAGGACAGGTGAGTGGGAGCCCATGCAGGTCTGTTCAAGAGTAAGCCCTGATGTAGTCCCTGGGCTACTCCCAGGAAGGTGTGGAGGGCTGTAGCCTCAGCCTCCTCCTGTGCAGGTCTACTCACAAGTAAGCCCCACTGTAGTTAGTGAGGCTTCCTCCCAGGAAGGTGTGGAGGGCTGTAGCCTCAGCCTCCTCCTGTGCAGGTCTACTCACAAGTAAGCTCCGCTGTAGTTAGTGAGGCTTCCTCCCAGGAAGGTGTGGAGGGCTGCAGCCTCAGCCCCCTCCTATGCAGGTCTACTCACAAGTAAGCCCCGCTGTAGTCAGTGAGGCTTTCTCCCAGGAAGGTGTGGAGGGCTGCAGCCTCAGCCCCCTCCTATGCAGGTCTACTCTCAAGTAGTCAGTGAGGCTTCCTCCCAGGAAAGTGTGGAGAGGACTGCAACCTGAGAGCTCCAACCAACTTGTCTGCTCAGAAGTCCCATTGTAGTCAATGGGGCTTACTCCCAGGATAGTGTGGAGAGGTTTGCAACCTGAGTGAGGGGGGGGGGCAGGCAGGCAGGGCAGAAGCTGGCCTGTGGCTGCCCCCCCCCTTCTTCTCTTCCCCACCTCTGGAGTCTGTGTCCTTTTTTCCTTCCAGCAGGGTGCCTCTGGAAGGTGGGGGGAGTTCTTTAGTATCCATGTAAGAGAAGCAGATGTCATAACCGCCATATGTATTGGAATCCTAGAAGATCTGGCGAGGAGGTAGATGTGATGTCAGCAGTGGCCCCTTTAAGGGTAAGGCCTGGGCATCCAGCAGAGTGTGCTGCACAGCTGCAGCCACTTGAAGGCAATAGGGCCCTCAGGGATATAAGGCACCTGAGGAAGGGGGATATAAGATATATATCCCTTATATAAGGGATATAAGGCACCTGAGGAAGGGGGTGTGGGTTGTAGAAGGAGTGCAGGTTGGAGAGGAGACTGACTCACTGGGCTTATTGATTTTGACTTGGATACTCTGACTAATTTGACTGACTTACTTTGGAATCTGATCTCGGACTGTGACTTGGCTTATTGACTTTGGACTCTGCCCTGGATACTCTGACTGACTTTGTGACTAACTGCTGGAGACACTGGAGTTTGAAGTGTGGCTGCTGTGCCCAAGACCTGCTGAGGACCAAGGGGCTGCTGTAGTGGTGGGAGACTGCTGGCAGGAGAGAGGTCCTCTGCAGGTTGAACAGGCGAGCTACCCTGGAGGTGGGGTCCAGCAGGACTACAGGGCAGAACCAGGGTCATTTGTTGGGGGAAAGAAGGGGAGCTAATTTGCTTAAAGTGGGCATAATTCCCCAGGCAGAGAATGGCCTTGGAATCAGGCAAAACACCATAGAGGACCAGGCATCTCAAAACACAGGACAAGAATGTATGACAAAACTAACTAAAAGCTACAAGAGGGGGCTACATTATAAAAATGGGACCTATAAGAGCATAAAGGTAAAAAAAAAAACACTATATATGCAGTATTATCTTCATTTTAGATGTCAAAAGGGTTTTGTGGCTCCTGAGGTTTTTTTCCCCTCTGGAAATGGGTCCAAATGGCTCTTTGAGTGTTTAAGGTTGCCGACCCCTGCCTTAGCCAGAATGGAGAAAGACAAGTTGGTGCCCTGCTCTGCCCTGCCCACCTCTCTTCAACTGCACATAGTCAATATGAGTTTTAAAATGCTTAAGACCATCCCCTGAGCAAAGAGAAAAGACACTGTAGTTTTGTCAAGTATTTAAGAGAGCTGGGATGGTGTGCTGAATCTGGAGTGGGACAAGACCTGGAAGATTCAGGTTCAAAGCTCACCTATGAAGCTGCCTGGGTGACCTTGGACAAGTCACCAGCCTCATCTACCTCACAGGGTTGATGTGAGAACAAAAAGGAGGGAAGGAATTATGTACACCATTCTGAGCTCCTAGGAGGAAGGGTAGAATAAACATGGGGTAGCTGAATTAGTCATGCCATTCCAGAACACAGAAAACAAAGCCGAGTTATCATTAAAACATTGATTCCTGGATCAGTTTTCTTTCTACAGAACATAAAATATAAAACTCAATGCATTTGTAGTCAGCTATAGACAAGGAGATTGTCAATATCAGTATTTATTGGCTTTCCAGGCTTTTTGTTGTTTTTTTTTTTGGCTGTAATACATTAGTGGCCACTTTTGCATGAACATTTAAAGGTCTCAGTACCTAAAACAGCCATTTTCAACCTTTTTCAGCTCACGGCACACTGACAAGGCACTAAAGTTATCAAGGCACACTACTAGTTTTTAATTACATTATGTTACAATTAATTTAATTAATATAACTAAGGGTACAAGCCTAACCAGCTCTACTCAGAAGTAAGTCCTATTTTGTTCAATGGGGTTTACTCTCAGGAAAGTGTGGTTAGGATGGCAGCCTTAGATCATTACATGACAATGAAAGAAATTCCCAAGAAGCTTGGAGAGGGAGGTGTATGTGGTTTCTGGAAAGGCTTTGAAGCAGGTCTGTTCAAACTGTTATCAATTGATGTGCTCTGATATGCCAAAATGTGTTGGCAAAGAGAGTTGAGACTGAGCACACTGGAGAAATAAAAATGTGCTGTGAGGGACAGTGAGGAGATGCGGCTGAAACAAGTGCAGGATTCACTGGGGTGGGGGAAGAGAGAGAGAAAATGGGAGGCACCCTCTGAACTTTGGAAGGTGGGGAAGAGGGAGGGGAGGGGCAGAAAGAGAGGGGTTAACTGCAATTATGATGGAAGATGTGTGTGCAGGAGGGGAGGTGGGGGGAAAGAAAAGCATCACTTGCCTGCTCATTTATTCAAGAAAGAGTGCGACCAAGCCTCTGTACTTCTACTCAGAAGTAAGCCCCATTATAGTCAATGGGGCTTACTCCTAGGTAAGTGTGGATAGGATTGTGGCCCAGAGCCCTTCCTGCCAAAGCCTTGCCAGGGGAGGCAACACAGGCAGGGTCACTCTGGGGCATTGCAGACAAGAAAAAGGGTCTCTCCAATCCTTTCCAGCCAGCTGCTTCTAATCCTACTGGATAATGAGAACTGACTGTAGTTTTACAGAACTCAACATTAAAGACATACTTCTTTTTAGTAAATAATTATTTTAAAATGTATCAGGAGCAGAAGTCACATTTTATCTCCCTTGGTTTCATCTACAATTTAGCTAGCATGCTTTGCTACCATCTCAGAAAAAATTCTTATTCCACACATTCCATCTCCAGCAGCTTCAGATAGCCAGTGCTGTGCAGCCAACAGGAGGTCTGCATTGAGCACTGCACACAAAATTCCCAAATCAGCATAACCCAGCTGCACGCAGAGCCCCAGGTGTTGGTTGCTGAGATGGAGCCACAGGAAAGGCATCTGAAGCACCTTCAGGGATATACCATTCCTGAGCTGGCAAAATACTTCTCCTCACTTGGTTCTAGCTCAAGAAGAAAGACGAAGAGTCACTGTGTAAGCAGAGCTGTTAAAAAAGAGTAGTATGTCAATTTGGATGTAGATAGTACTTATTGTTAACTATTAGTATACAACCAGTAAATGTTGCAAGCTCTTGCCTGCATGCATTTGCATCCAAATAACTGTATGAGCTTGCCACTGCTAGGTAAGCTAATACAAAGGCAAGTATAAAAACTTGTTTCAAGTGCTGTATTCTAGTTCAAGTTCTAAAAAATACGGAACTGAAAATGTTTGCATAATTTAATCACAGTGAAGGATATGTAGTATATGTTCAGTCCTGCAAACAATTACAGACAAGGCAATTCTCACCACCTGTCCCATTCATCAGGGCAGCTCCTTTTTCCCCCACTACAAGTCTTAGTCTCAATTCTTTAGCTTTAAACACATACTGGCATATTTTTATTGGAATTGATGTTTTGTAAATATTTGACGTTAGTATACTAAGCATATTATTTAGCAAGTGACCAATGTATAAAAAATGCAAGCCAAACCTACCCAAAAGGTTTATTTAAATCCCACAAAGGGCACTCAAGGCAGCTTACAAATAGAATACTAAAAACATTGATATATAATAAGATATTTTAGAACAATAAAACACAGTAAAACTTGGATCCCGATTAAAATACATTCATAAAGTGCCACCCCCACCCCCGCTGTCAGCATAAAAAGACTTCCCTGAATACAAAGTTCTTAAGACACTGCCAAAAGGACTAAAGAGGGAACTGTTCTCAGTTTCTGGGGGAGGAAATTCCAAGACAGGGTGCCACCACCAAGAAGACACTCTTTCTTGCTGCCATCCCCCTCACCTTCACTGGTGGCAGCACAATTAGAAGGGCCCCTGCTGATGACCCAAGAAGATGGGTTGGGTTGTATGGAAGGAGGCAGTCCCTTAAATACCCTGGATTCGAGCCATATAGGGCTTTAAAAGTCAAAACCAGCACTTTGAATTCAGCTCAGAAACAAACTGGCAGCCAGTGTAGTTGTGGCCTGACTGAGTCAAACCCACTAGCCCCAGCAACCACACGGGCAGCTGTGTTCTGCACGAATTGCAGTTTCCGGACAGTCTTCAGAGGCAGCCCCACGTAGAGCATGTTGCAGTAATCTAATCTAGATGTCACAAGGGCATGGGTCACCGTGGCCAGGTCTGAGCGATAAAGTCTTGTTTTCCATTTTGACACCATCATCAGTGGGTAACTTCCACCTTCTTTAAAAATTAAAGGAACGCACTGCAATCATTCTCATTAGGATGGAGAGGGAGCAGTTGAGGTGTGCAGGAAGGTGACAAAGTCACACAGCAAACTGAGCATTCTACAGCACAAATCATAAACCAATCATCTACCACTGCTAGGGCAAGAAAGCCAAGGAGTGCAAACTGAAAAAAGCAGGTTCATGTTTTCATAACAGCTCAGTTTTACGCTGCAGCAAAAAAAAAAACAACAAAAAAAAAAACCTGTCATCATAGAAATCCAGCTCAGAGGTTTTCCACAGGAAAAAAGTAGAGGAGTAAGTTATGTTTTAAGAAGGAAGTGATTATTTTTCCAACAAGTTGGTCTCCTGGAACATGCTAATTCTCATAGATAGTCCTAGTCAGCACTTCAACATGTTCTGACATGGACCATTGTTTGCAAACACCAACATTACTGTAGCAAGACAACCAATCACACAGTCTCCCTGTGACTGAAGCCACAAACAAAACAAAAAGCAGTTCTGCTGAGAGAGGCAACCCCAGTTTTCAACAGACTTCCCTATTGTACATCAGGTGACAGACTGATGAAGAAGAGAACTGTTTAAAACCATTTTCATACATCCAATCTCTGAAGCTGCTTAAAGTCTGGCAGGCAACAGCATGGGCTGCAGTGGACAGTTGAAAACTTTTGTCAGGTTTTATAAGCACAGGGCCCAGGATCTGACTAAATGTGAAAAGTTTCACTCAGACCTTGAAAAGACTGACATGGGGCTTTCAAAAACCAAACAAAAATCACTAATTCTACGACTCTGTTTCTACTTTCCTATCTTGCTTAAACTTGCCTCTGCAACAGTGAGAGTTGTAACATACCGCATTTTTTGCTCCATAAGACGCACTTTCCCCCCCCCCAAAAGTGGGGGGGGAAGTGTGTGCGTCTTATGGAGTGAATACTGCAAAAAACAAAAAACAAAAACAAAAACACTCCGCCCCAGCCCTGGCCCCACCCCCTGCCCGCTCGCTCTGCTCTGCTTCCCAGTCAGAGGCTACTCAGAAGTAAGTCTCAGAGTCACTGGGGCTCACTCCCAGGAAAGCGTGGGTGGGGTGGCAGTCTCACTGCCCAATCCTGTGCATGCCTACTCTGAAGTAAGTCCCATTAGAGTCAGGGGGGGCTTACTCCCAGGAAAGCCTCTCTCTGCCCCCCCAAGCCTGGAGCATCACAGCCTCTCTTTCCCCCCCCCCACCCCAAGCCTGGAGCATCACAACTTCTCTGCAACACAAACACTTTCCCCCCTCTCTCACACACACAGGCTGCCCCCTTCTCTTACACACACAGATGCTCTGCCCCCCCACACACACTCACTCACACAGCAGGGGAGGGGTGCTTTCACTCACCTCATCCAGCATCTGAATGTAAGTCCCCCCCATCACAAAGAAAAAACTGTCTCCTTGGTCAGAATGCCAGTGTTTGCTTATTGCACAAGCCCCAGGTAAGGCTCGGTTCTCACCATAAATCCAGAGGTTTGTTGTGTCTTGAGAATTCAAGTTGTGGTTGGACTTTCCACTTGTTCATTTGTATTGGAATCACGGAAGAACTGGCGAGGAGGTAGATGTGGTGTCAGCAGTGGCCCCTTTAAGGGTAAGGCCTGCGCATTCAGCAGAGTGTGCTGCACAGCTGCAGCCACTGGAAGGCAATAGGGCCCTCAGGGATATAAGGAGTACCTGAGGCAGAAAGGGTTTGTGGGTTTTGAAGGAGTGCAGGTTGGAGGTAGGAGAGGGGACTGACTGGGTTTATTGAATTTGGAATCTGACTGTGGATTGTGACTGGACTTAGATACCCTGATGGATTTGACTGACCTTGGACTGTAATTTGGCTTATTGGCTCTGGACTCTGATTTGGCAACTCTGATTGATGGGACTGATTTACTTGGCATCTGTGGACTAGAACTGGACTCACTTTTGCTTGCTGCACTGGTGAGTTGCACAAGGGGGACTGATCAGCCTTAAGCGGGCACAAGACCCAGTAGATTGGGATTTGGCAGAACATCATTGTAGCAGAAAGATAATGTGATCCCCTATTTGAGTGCACCTGCTTTTGTGAGCTTCATAAATTCTGACTCTAGTGATGATGAGTTCTTGGGGTTTCCAGAAAACTAGAGTACTCAAACCTTTAAGTCTCTCCATTTGTTAATGACAGTGATAATGGTTCTTAATGCCACTGTTGACTGCTGTTCACTTTACATGGTTCAAATGTTGTTCTGTTAGTTTATTAAATATTTTATTACACTATTTTTTCCTGTTTTCCTCCTCTAAAAACTAGGTGCGTCTTATGGTCAGGTGTGTCTTATGGAGCAAAAATATGATAATCCATGTTTTAAGTCAAACACGAAACTACAAGTTAAACAAAAATATTCGGGTAGGTAAAGACTGCAATGGAAGCAGTGCAATAAACAAAATTGTTTTTAAAAGATGACGGAGAAGGAAATACTATAAGCATTTGTATAGTGTTGAGTGTGCAAGCTATTTCACATGGATCATCACGATTTTTCATCCATTTTTGCAACTATTATCACCCTCATATTGGGGAGCTGAGGCTTAGATGGAGTAGGCCAACCTGGAAAGTTTGGAGGCAATGTGAACTGGAGGAAATGTAAAATGTGAACTGATGAAGTCCCAATTCACAATTTGATGACCAGATTCCAGCAAACCCAGTTGCCTCCTCACCTGTGCAGAAAGGGGAGAGACTTCCTGGTGAGACTTCCTGGTGGGTGGGTGAGAGTGAAAAATTCCTCAAAACTGTTGGATGGGAGTTGCAAAACCCAGAACTAGATTTTGAGGGAAAGGAAGAAGTCTGTTCGCCTGCAAAAATGTAGCCAGTGGAAAAGAGAAACTACCTCCCCTTTTCTTTACAGAAAACTTTGAGGGAAAAGAACAGCTTCTCCCCTGAAGGAGAATGGAAGTGTTTTTGCTACATTTGTATGTTGGTGTGCAGATTCATTTTCACATCAGCTCTGGTGCTGTAGAGACTCTGCTCCAGACAGCCAGACTCAAGTCTCTACAGCTACTCCCACCTTCTCCTCTCTTTTCAAAAGGCAGAAAGAGGCAGGAGCTAGAGGCCAGAGTGATAGAAGAATAGCCAAGGCCACTGGAATGCACTACTTGTTGATGTAATTGCTCCCACTCCTTCAGTAAAGCTCCAGGGCATTCTCCCAGGACCACAAGCCTGCCTCTATCCTGCTATTTATGTAGTAGTGGAAGCCAACTGGCCCACATGGAAGATAGTTACAGTCATGACAGAACTTTTGAGTGGGCTCTTTATAGCTCAGTTCACTGATCAGTCCTCAGATTCTCTGAATGGAGTCATTTTCTCTGACCACTAGACATCTTGGAGCTCTAGGAAAATTTGTGAAATCCTCCCACATGACTTCACGCAGCGATGAGAATTGGGAGTGTGTTTCAATAATTGAAAACTCAGATTCTCAAGATTCCAGAGGAGTCATCTGGAAACATGTATGCACATTAAGAAATGATGAAGATGGCTGGCACAGTGGCAGTTCAGAAGTTGTCTCAACGTTCATGTCCCAAGACAACCCCTCTACCTCAATATACAGACACATGGACAATTTATCAGACAGGCTCAAGCCTCCCATTTATGCATCAGCACAAATGGTTCAAAATAATCCTGCTTATTAAAATTGTGCTATTTGATCATTGTTTAGATTAGGATCACAGAGAAAGAAGCCATGGTTCTTGATGTTGCAAGAGTTTACCATTCTACCCAACTTTATATCACCTTACTCATCTGCTCATGCAAACTAGTCAAAATCTGGAGCTGAGTGGAGGCTATCCCAGCACAAAATCCTCAAGTTTATCGTCCTGAAACAATGAACCAATGTCCACACAAATCAAGAATTCTAAGCTGTTTAAACCACATTCTATTACCTATTACCTAGGGCTGGTCACATGATATTATCTTTAGCAAACTGCCCTTTATCCACCTCTGTATACCAGAGCTAGCTAAGGTGCTACTATTACATAATAATGTAAATCCAGGATAAGAGTGGAGAGCCAGGGTTTGCCTTGGATTGTTGACTCTGAAATAATCTCACACATGTCATCTGTTGGCAACCTTCAGTCTCGAAAGACTATGGTATCGCACTCTGAATGATGGTTCTGGAACAGTGTCTAATGTGGCTGAAAAGGCCAATTCGGGAGTGACAATCCCTTCCACACCGGGAGCAAGTGCAGTCTGTCCCTGGTCTGTCTCCCTGGCTATGGGCCTTCCTTCTTTGCCTCTTTGCCTCAGACTGTTGGCCAAGTGTCTCTTCAAACTGGGAAAGGCCATGCTGCACAGCCTGCCTCCAAACGGGCAGCTCAGAGGCCAGGGTTTCGCACCTGTTGAGATCCACTCCTAAGGCCTTCAGATCCCTCTTGTAGATGTCCTTGTATCGCAGCTGTGGTCTACCTGTAGGGCGCTTTCCTTGCACGAGTTCTCCATAGAGGACAACCTTTGGGATCGGGCCATCATCCATTCTCACATGACCGAGCCAACACAGGTGTTGTTTCAGCAGTGCAAACATGCTAGGGATTCCAGCTCGTTCCAGGACTGTGTTGTTTGGAACTTTGTCAATGCTAAACAAAATCAAGAGCCAAAACTGCACCTCTAAAAACTTTAAAATCTTTTCCAGCACGTGCTTTCTAGGCTTGGACAGGAAAAAGAAGTTTAGAAACAAAATCATCATCAACCCATTGTGCTTTCTTACTGTACAAAGCACTTAATGGGTCTTATGTATGTTGGAGCCCTTCCACCAACCTTTAAGGTAAGTATTATAACCACATACAGCCAAGACAGAGCTAACTGCTTAAGACCACATAGTGGTAGAGGCAAAATTTGAATGGGGAAAGTCCTGATTTACAGTTCTCTTAGCCACTACACTACACCAGCTCGTTACTGGATATACCCACCCAAATGCAACACAAACCTTCTCCCCACAGCATTCTGACCTACTTCTCCTATTCCACGAACTCAGCTGGGTTCAAGTCTGGAATTTAGGAAACTTTTGAGCCTTGGCTCTAGGATGATTGCAAAGTACAACACCAACTGTGGCGAGAAGAGCATGTGAACTGCTTCACATTTTTATTGGCACTTTGGGAACTTTACTTCCAGACTGTTACTGTTATACCAGAATAACCTAGTTAAACAAGCTAATATTCTAACATAATCCACACTGTGTGGTGGCAAAGTTCAACACTAAAATCCCACTCTTGACTGAAAGACCTGAAAAGCCACTCTTCAGTTTGTGAAGATGCAGATCAGACTTCCCATCACAGAATGGTAGGATTGGAAAGGACCTTGGAGGTATTCTAAGTCAATGGTCTGCTCAGTAAAGGCAAGTGCTTCAACATCCTGGACAGGTAACTTGATTGTCTAGCCTCTGCTTGAAAACATCCAGTTAGGGAGAGCTCACTGCTGCTTACAGGGGAAGACTGTTCCAGTGCTGGACAACTCTTACATACAGTTAGAAAACTATTCCTCACCCTAAACCTACTGCTCTGCAGCTTCAACACATTGGTTCTCGGTCTGCCCTCAGGAACTAAAGACAGCAAGCCCTTCCCTTCTAGATGACAGCCTTTTAAGTATGTATTTTATTACAGATATCATATCTCCTCTTAGTTTTCTCTTTTTTCAAATAAGTATAGCAAGGTCTTCTAACTATTCCTATAACAACACAGTCCTGGAACGAGCTGGAATCCCTAGCATGTATGCACTGCTGAAACAGAGACGCCCGCATTGGCTCGGTCATGTTGTGAGAATAGATGATGGCCAGATCCCAAAGGATCTCCTCTATGGAGAACTCGTGCAAGGAAAGCGCCCTACAGGTAGACCACAGCTGCGATACAAGGACATCTGCAAGAGGGATCTGAAGGCCTTCTTGTTGAGTGGACCTCAACAAGTGGGAAACCCTGGCCTCTGAGCGGCCCGCTTGGAGGCAGGCTGTGCAGCATGGCCTTTCCCAGTTTGAAGAGACACTTGGCCAACAGTCTGAGGCAAAGAAGGAAGGCCCATAGCCAGGGAGACAGACCAGGGACAGACTGCACTTGCTCCCAGTGTGGAAGGGATTGTCACTCCCGAATTGGCCTTTTCAGCCACATTAGACGCTGTTCCAGAACCATCATTCAGAGCGCGATACCATAGTCTTTTGAGACTGAAGGTTGCCAACAACATCTAACTATTCTACATAGGACTTGTTCTTGAGATTCCACACCATCTTCACTGTTCTCAGTGAAACAGATCTTACCTTATCAGTGTCCTCATTAAAATGTGGCATCAAAAATTAGGCACATTATTTCAAGTGAAGTCTAACTAGTGCAGAATACAGTATTTTATTATCTGGGCTCTTATGTTTCTGTTAAAGGGAGCCCAGAATAGCATTAGCCTTTTTTGGAGCTATATTACACAGCAGGCTCATGTCCAGCTTATGATTCACTAAGATACTGAAGTCTTTTCCACACATGCTACTGCCAAGTCAGGTCTCCCCCATCCTTCACTTGTGTACCCAATTTTTCTAGATGCAGGACTTCATTTTATTTGAAAAGGTTTCTAAAACTTTTTTCAAAGTCAAAGCAACTTGTCTGTACTGAATTTCATCTTGTTAGTATGGACCCGCTAGTGATGCCTGTCAAAATAAATGTGAACCCTCATGCTGTTTTTCAGGGTCTTCACTATGCCCCTCCACTGGGTCTCATCTGCCAATTTGATAAACATCATCTTCTACCCTCCTCATCAATTATTTATAAAAATGAGGAACAGCATAGACCCCTGTAGCACCCCCCCTTGAGAATTCTCTCTGCGTTGACACAGAACCATTTATTAGCACTCACTGGAATGGTTACTCGACTGGTTTTGGACTCACTTTATCATACCATCTATATAACATATTAACATTTTTATCAACAATTATATCAAGGAATACATTTGTCAAACAAGGTCTTAAAATCTAGGTATACTATGTGCACAGTAGGTAGTCACTATTAAGAAATGGCTGGCAAGATTTCCTCTCTACAGATCACTCCTTTATTATCTATGAGCACTTGGAAATTCAGCTTAATCTGTCCCAGGATCATTTCAAGTACTGATGGCCAGTTGACCAGTCTGTAGTTGCCCAAATCCCTCCACATTCACAAGAGCTACAGAAGTCTACTTTAAAAATTAGAAAAGACTAAAAATTAACATGCTAAGGTTTTGCAATTACAGTTCTGAATTTGCACTACAAAACATATGGACATGTTCTAGATCCCCATCTAAAAGGAAAGCAGCAATACACATTCCTTGCCCAACAGAACAAGATAAAAGAAAATGCAGAGACAGAATACAGCAAGTTAAAATGAAGTAAATCTTTAAAAGTCTAATTAATAAATTATATAGTAAGATTGGACTTTGCAACAGTCAAAAAGCAGCTGACTTTCTGGAGTTTATGATTATAAACATCCAAAGAGACTTAAGTTTTTTAGGTCCGATTCTATTTCACCACCAATTTACTTTCTGCACTTTTAAAGATTTATTTAATTATTTGATTTGTGCCCCACCCTATTCCCGGAGGGCACCCAACAATAAAAATACATAATACATAAAAACTATAAAATAGACAATAGAAGTCAAAGAATGGATTTTGATCATCAAGTCCATCACTGTGCTTGTCTGCTTCAAAGTTGTTTTCCCTCTTGCAGTCTCAAAAAACATCAAGTGTCATTTTTTTGAGGGACGGATATTTATCATCATTAACCAGTATACAGTCAGTTCTCTTTATAAGAGAATTTGCTATCTGATAGGGGCAGAATTGCCACCTACCTCATCATCAGTGATTTCGCTCTTGTTCTCCGCAAAAACTGTGCCAGTGCCGCATCAAATGGGCACTGACCCATGGAGAACTGGACACATTTGTGTCTGCTTCCAGACTTGCCCCACCATCATGGGGACTGCAGCTGAACCTTCAAAACCCTGGCAGTGATCAGAGGCAGATGATGAGAGGTCTCTGGAAGGCTACTTGAGGGTTGCTCTGGGGATGGGGCAAACCAAGGGAAAGAGCCTTTCTCAAGGTGGAGGAGGATAGATGAAGCAACCCCTCCCCACTACTTAACTCTGAAGCCTCTGCTGGGCCAGCAACCTTCAATGAGTTGATAGACAGCACAAAGAAATTGCCACAATCTTCAGTGCATCAAGAGATATCCAGCAGAGTGCAGGAAGTATCAGATGTTGGAGATGTTGATCAGCCCTCACTATCATCCAACACTACAGACATCAAGTTAAGATTCAGGTTCATAAAGTTCCCTGGAAGAAGGTTTCCTTGAACTTAACCCCTTTTCCCCCATAGGCTCAATGGTTCGGTATCTGCTAATTTGGTATCCACTAGGTTTTCTAGGAATCTAGACATAATGAATAACTAGAACTGACTATACAAGATTTAACAGAAGCATCAACCTCTTCTTAAGGGGGTATGAACAGTGGCCAAATGCCCTTGCAAAAATATGACATGTTTTCTTGTGATGCTGCAAATCCATTTAGCAGGCTGAAACATAATAGCATATGAGGAAGCTACCCATTTGACACAAAAATTTAGACCTTAACTTTTGTCAGTTTTATTCTGCTAGCTTGATTAACAAAAATCAAACTCTCAGAACAGTCAAAAGTATATAAGATCAAAACATAGTTTTACTCTTGAATAATTCTGGTTTTTTAAAGTCTAAATCACAGATTGTGTGTTTTAATGGAAACAATTCACGTTCAGCAAGACTGAATAAAGTGACATTAGTCAGCTAGAAGTCATCTTGCTGAGAGGTTGGAGTGAAGGGAGACTGGAGTGAGTGCTCTCAATGACCAACACCTGGGACTTGTGCAACCTGTGACTGAATTCCCTTCTTCCAGGTACCCTATTTAAGCCTCTGGCTTACCAGAGGAGACAGCCTGTGGAGCGAGATGAAGGGCAGGAGCCAAAGGGCTCTTTGTCAGGGGCTAGGGCTGTAGGGGACCAGAAAGCCCCCCTCAGAAGCAAACATTAGTAGCTGACATGTGTTGAGCAGAGCAGCAGCAATATCTTCTCCTCCCCCATGTGATTACCTGCTGGGGATGAACACCATAGATGCAAGTAAGAGGCACACATTATCTTTAGTAGCCTGATTAAAGAATACACGGTGGATACAGCTGGAATTTCTACTATTTGTTTCCAGTGATTGGCCTGGTCTAGCCTGGAACTTTTCTGCACCAAAGGGCTAATACAAAAGGGGGTTAATCCCTTATCTACTCCTTTAGGGCATGTCATGGTTGATGGTACCTCCCCCTTGTCTTTTATCCTAAGTTCTGCTGCAAGAATGAGGGAAGAGTAGGGAGTCACATAGGCTCATGCCCTTGTAAGAGAAGGGTGAGGGATCCTATGTGAAGCTGTCCCCTGTGAGAGAGGGGGTGAGGTTGCACCTCTGTGAAAGAGGGGTGGGGAAGATCTGAAGTACTGCTATCAGGACTTGATGGGACATAGGGGAGGTGGTTTGGGAGTGGGCTGTTGGACTTTACAGACCAGGGTCTTCCCTTGCCCCCTCCCCCGTTCCTCAAGCTTTTAATTTTTAACTTCTAGTGTAGAAATTTCAGTGCCAAATTTAATTTAAGCAGGTGTATTGTTATAGTGGTTTATAGGGCTGGCCTCGCTGGTAAGGGATGTGTTTATCTTCAGAGCTTAGGGGAGGGGAACAGTGCCACCATCAACAGAGTGACAGGCCATAGAAGATATGGTGGTGGGGTGCAGGCTGGCCATTCGAGGGGAAGGAGGGTCCTTTGTAGACAGATTGTCCCTCTTTCCAGCCTGCCCTCCAGCTCTCTGACGACTGGGGGCCTTAGCAGTAGTGCCCTGGGTCTGAAACTGCTGCTCTTGAATGCCAGATCAGTCAATAACAAAACCTGTCTCATCCAGAATCTAATCCTGGGTGAGGATGCTGATCTGGCTGGCTTGTATTACAGAGACCTGGTTGGATGAAGCAGGAGTGAATCTTTCCCAGCTTTGTCCTCCAGGTTTCCAGGTAGTGCAGCAGCCACAATTGCAAGGATGGGGAGGGGGGGTTGCAATAGTCTATCGGGATTCCCTCTCCCTTGCCAGGAGCCCTACCTGGCAATTCACTGGGCTTGAGTGTCCGTATGTCTCATAGGAAGGGAGAGACAGGATTGGGATTGTGTTGGTATACTGTCCGCCTTGCTGCCCAACAGGCTCCCTGCCTTTGCTGACTTGGTTGATCTCGGACCCAGTTGCACTGGAGGCCTATTGGTGTTGGGGGACTTCAATGCGCACAGAGGCCCCAGAGGTAGGTGCAGCTCAGGATTTCATGGCTGCCATGGCAACCACGGGCCTGTCACAGAAGATTTTAACCCCTACTCACGAGGCTGGACACACATTAGACCTGGTGTTTGTGTCTGGGCAAAGGGAAGGTGACCTGGATGTGGAGATCAGTCCATTGTCATGGACAGATCACTTCCTGTAAGGTTTAGACTTGTTGCGGCCTCCTGTCTCCGCAGAGGCTGAGGGCCTTATTGTATAGTCCCACCCCCGAAGACTAATGGATCCGAATGGTTTCCGGGGATTTTCCTGCTGCTAAGATCAGCAACACATCTGAGGTTCGAGTTGACCTCTGGAATAGGGAGCTGGCCAGGGCTGTGAATGAGATTGCTCCTAAGCAGCATCTGCCACATAGCAGAGTCAATGCAGCTCCTTGGTTTACCGAGGAGCTGCAGATGAAGCGGCAGGGTAGACATCTTGAGCGACAGAGGAGAAAGATTCGTGACAAGTCTGATCGAACACAGGCTAGGGCCCATTATAGGGCCTACTCTGTGGTAATGATGGCAGTGAAGCGTTCCTTCTTCTCTGCCACCATCACATCCGCACAGAGCCTACCAGCAGAACTGTTCCGTGTTGTACAGTCTTCTCCATCAGACCCCAATAATTAATCAGGAGGAACACACGGAGGTCCGCTGTGACATGTTTGCCAGGTACTCTGTGGAAAAATTGCTCGGATTCGGCATGACTTGGGCTTCATGTTGACAATGTCTAGTGATGTCCCCATGGCATCTGTCAGTCCTGTTTTGTGGGATTCTTTCCAGCTTGTGGAACCTGAGGATGTGGACTGGATCCTTTGGAGTGTGAGGCCAGCCACCTGCCTGCTGGATCCGTGCCCAGCATGGCTGGTCAGATCTGCCCAGGAGGGACTGGCCGAGTGGACAGAGAGGGTAGAAAATTCATCTCTGAGGGAGGGGGTGTTGCCTCTGGCATTAAAGCAGGCAGTGGTTTGCCCCCTCCTGAAAAAGCCCCCTCTGGACCCCTCTATATTGGACAGCTATCGGCCAGTCTCAAGCCTCCCATTTCTGGGCAAAGTGATCCAGCAGGTGATGGCGTCACAGCTCCAGAGGATCCTGGATGAAGCAGATTATCTGGATCCCTCTCAATCTGGCTTCAGGCCTGGCTTTGGAATGGAGACAGCCTTGGTGGATGACCTATGCTGAGGGCTGGACGGAGGGAGTGCATCCTTGCTAGTCCTTTTGGACCTCTCAGCAGCTTTCAACACCATCAACCACGGTGTCCTTCTGGGGCGGTTGGCCAAGATGGGGCGGGGGCACTGTTTTGCAGTGGTTCTAGTCCTTTGACTGGTCCCAGATGGTGGTACTGGGGGACTCCTGCTTGGCACCCTAGCCCTTGAGCTGTGGGGTGCCACAAGGTTCTATATTGTCCCCCATGTTTAATATCTACATGAAACCACTGGGAGAGGTCATCTGGGGATTTGGAATTCAGTGCCATCAGTATGCGGATGACACTCAGCTCTATCTCTCCTTTCCACCGGACTCCAGGGTGGTTGTCTCTCTCCTGAAGCATTGCTTGGAGGCAGCTGGGATCTGGATGAGGGTGAACAAGCTGAAATTAAATCCAGACAAGACAGTGGTCCTCTTTGATGCGGGTGCTGGACTATCGCCCTGCTCTGAATGTATGTTTTTTTATTGTATTGTATTTTATGTATATATTGTGAGCCACCTTGGGTGCTCTTCGGGGAGAAAGGTGGAATACAAATCAAATAAATAAACTAATAAGCTCTAAGTATCTGTATCCTTTGTGCACAAGGCAAATTCAAGCTGATGGGGGAGCCAAGCTTGTTACTCTTAATAGAAACTTAAAGACAATAACTGTTTGTACCTGCCCATCCTTTAAACATTAAATACAAAAAGTTTTTCCAAAGAAATGGTACTCCTTTAACAAAACGTTGACCTTGACTAATTCAGTCTCTCCCAACTATCTTCTGTTACAGCTCAGTTCAGCAGTTTTATGAACCACATCCATTTCTCATACACTAAAATGAATAGAAATAGTTAAGAACATAAGAACAGCCCCGCTGGATCAGGCCAAAGGCCCATCTAGTCCAGCTTCCTGTATCTCACAGCGGCCCACCAAATGCCCCAAAGTAGTTCTACTTTGAAGCACTTGAAGTTTTGGGTTTGTGGTAACCTTCATCAGTTTTTTGTTTTGTTTCTGCTATGCACGTCAATCAGTACTACAATAGCCTCAAAGCAACTTTTCAATTAAGACGCAAACCTTCTACCTCTTAAAACCTGGAGGTTATGGTAATTCCCCTTTTGAAATGCTAATGTTATTACAAGCACAGTACCCAAAGACAAGTGGCAGGGCCTAGATGACAGAAGCTGGCAGTACCCTTACACAGATGGTTTAATCACAACCCTTTGTAAGCCATCTCACCTCCCACCTACACCCCCCAATAGCATTGCCTCTGAATTATGCTTGATAAGCCCTGCAGCTGTGGTCCAGACATGTACAGCCTGGTCACAGGGGGCAGTGAGAAAGTCTTCCAAGTGAAAAGCATGCCAATAACCTGCTCAGTGCTATGTGCAAATACAGTCTGTTCTCGTTATTTACTAGGGTTGGGTTCCTGGAAACCCCAGCAGCAAATTCACAGATAACAAACCATTGATCCTATAGGATCAATGAGACCTCCGGAAGGTCTCTGCATTGATCCTATGGGATCAATGGGGTTAGGTCCCTGCAACCTCTAGAACAGGGGTGCTCAATAGGTGGATCGCGATCTACCGGTAGATCGCAAGGCAAAATGAGTAGATCGCGGAGTGCCGACCCCCCCCTTCAGGTGCCTCTGGGAGGAAACACCGGGAGTAAGGCCCATTGTACTCAATGGGGCTTACTCCCAGGTAAGTGTGGCTAGGATTGCAGCCTCACAGCCTAATCCTAGGCATGTCTACTCAGGAGTAAGTCCTGTTATACTCAGTGGGGCTCAAGGTACACCAACATACATTGTACACATAAATGTTATATGTTATGATGGCGCAAACATTGTAAAAAAAGCTCTGGTAGATCTCCGGGCCTTGCTGGGTTTCAAAGTAGCTCTCGAGCCAAAAAAAGTGTGAGCACCCCTGCTCTAGAAGATCTCTGCAGCATTCAGGAAGACAGCAGGGACATTCTGGAGTCTGCAAGAACTTTCAGAACGGCCCCTGTGACCAGCATGGACCTCTTTCAAATGGTTGGGGAAAATTTCTGAAGCTTTTGCTGGCCATTTCTGCCCAACACTGCATACACACAACAGAAATGGGTTAAAGAGGTCTGCACTGGTCATCAGCACCATTCTGAATGTCCCTGCTGCCTCTGGAAGGTTTCTGCAGCATTCAGAGACCTGTTGAATAGCAGATAGTAAGAACACATGCATGGAAAACATGAGGTCAGTGGCACATCTGCCCCTTGTAGATACAGGAATTTGCATATAAAGAAAACTGATTGTATTGAGCACTGAGTTTCACATATATTCTCAGGCAGTCTTACAGCATGCTTGAGGGACTAACTGGTTGCATTCAAAGGGGAGGCAATATTAGTCAGCTCACAGTTTTAGCTACTGCATCAGAAACTGTTCTATTCTTTGGAAGCATGCAACACCAAAGCACCAGGAAGGTTCTTTCTTGAGGTACGTTCCTCTCAAAATGCCGAGCAGAATATCCACTGGTGGATACAGTACTGACAGACAAGAGCTTGTAGGAAAAGGCTTTTCATTGCCACTGACCAAGGAATAACCACTTGTGTTCTTTGCCAAACAGTGTCTGTTGGCCCACCTGAAACACCATCACACTTAATTAAGATGCTGGATTGTACAAAAGTGTCACCTCTTCCTTCTTCCAATTTGTAGGTATTTCAAGAAGTCTTCAAGTAGACTACACACAAAGCCTCAAGAGCCTTCAGTCAAGCGGAAACTAGGCAAACATTTATAACATTTCAACAGGTGAAAAAACACCATTAACTGGCAGAATCCACTGCTGATTAAGCTACTGTATTCAGTGAATGAATATTCCAGTGTTTCAAAGTTGTTTCCATTCCATCGCTGTGCCTTGGCTGGACTTGGTGATGAACATTTTAAGAGGGTGTGCCAAAAGCAGTAAAAACTGAGATTTCATATAAAGAAGCCATTTTATCACAAGTTCACTGCAGCAGTATATCCTGTCTCCTCATACAGTTTCACAGTAAGGCAGGCGACTTGCACAGGGGGAGAAGGAGCAAACATCAAAAAAATAGCTAAGAGGAAATTGCTGCATGTGAATAATCAATGGCATTTTATTTATTTATAGCTATTTCCAATGTGTAAATGCTTTAAAATTAGCATGTTGCAAAGTAAGCCAGGTTGAGCTATTCACCATCCATATGGCAGACTCATTTGCCCACTCTATGTCCCAGTGAATCTGGGTAACATTTCAAAGAGGGGACATGCATTTATAAACACACGTTATGTCACATTTCAGGGAGTGTGGGCTAGTTACAGTTTCCTGGCACATACCCCAAGTATTTGCATGAATTTATCCTTGACTGTCTTCAAGAGGAGATATGGAGGACAAAGGGTAGGCTCACCTGCCATGTGAACAGAATCTGAACAGTTATGTGGTTCAATTTCTTGCTTGCCTATGACACTCAGGATAGCCTGGAGAGACTTGCTGTTTCTTAGCCTACCTAACACCCAGTACGATTTGTCACAAGACTAAAATATGGCTCCAAGCTTCTTGAAAGGAATGACAGCATCCAAATATAGTGGACAGTCTCCCCATCATTGTCCTCCTACATCAATGGTGTTGCTGAACCTGGTTGCTCTGGAACATCTTCAACAACTGCCTTTTCCTTCTTTTATCCACCCCATGCTAAAACCCATTTCTATGTTCTTACTACATCAATATTCTGCCTTTCTACCACAGTAGAACTCAAGGAAGCCTTTGGCTTCCTCAGCAGTATCCCATTCTAGCACAGACCAGCTGTTCAGCATAAGCAAGGTAGCTGAATCATGTGCCCTCAGACCATACTTAGGACCATAGAAATTTTTCCCCAGATATGATTTTTAAGAATATTTATATAGCGTTCTTCAATAAAAGTTCACAAGGCAGCTTACACAGTCAAAAAATTTAGAGCTCGACACCTTCCCCCACTGCAAGGGAATATTGAAACCCTTCTGATCTTACTGCCATTTTCCATTACAGACCTGCTAAAACACTTCACAGGCACTTTCAATACCATGCTTTTTAAGGCTCTCCAAAATACACGAAGTTATTTTTTGTGATGCAGGTAGCTTAATATTCAAGCCTTGCTGGATTTGAGCATTTTCATCATTATACATATTTTACAGTAATTTCAGGAGCCCAAATATTTTAAGGCTATGGGATACCGGATGTTTTATTTTCTGAATGCCCAAATAGTTCATATATCACTAAAACCAGTGTTTTTGTTATTTTGCTACGTGTAAAGTATATTCACTCTCAGGCAGAGAACAGAATCAAGCTTATAGTACAATCCTATGCAGGTCTACTCAGAACTGAGTTCAGAAAGATTTACTCTCAGGTACGTGT
Source organism: Tiliqua scincoides (assembly GCF_035046505.1). Lineage (NCBI taxonomy): Eukaryota > Metazoa > Chordata > Lepidosauria > Squamata > Scincidae > Tiliqua > Tiliqua scincoides. The sequence goes on from NC_089821.1 coordinate 19,932,092, forward strand.
GCATCAGACTGCAGTCTTAGTGGCCCAAATCACAATCCAGTGTCACAAGTCTTGTGTGCCATGTCCTAGACCAGGTGTCTCCAAACCCTGACCTGGGGGCCAGATGCGGCCGCGGAGAGCTTCTGTCTGGCCCACAGCCAGCCTCTGATCCCCTGAGAGCCTCTGGCCCAGTTGACCTAATACAACCTGAGTTGTGCTTGTGGGGTGGGGGAATGGGGGTCCATTTAAGTGTATGTGCTTTATTTCTTGGGCTGTGTTGGTGTTCGTTGAAATCCTGGACATTTGAGCCCATTCATTCCTTCATTCATTTCAGTCATTCATCTAAGTTCCATCTCTAATGTTATATTTAATTTTTCTTTCTGGCCCTTGACACCGTGCCAGATATTTGATGCGGCCCTTCAGCCAAAAAGTTTAGAGACCCCTGTCCTAGACCTACCTGGTACCACATACTGCAGCATGAAAACAAAGACGACTTTGGGGAAGAGTACTCCCCACTAATAATAATGTGGGCACACAAAGGAAAATGCATCCAACAAGAAACTGGAGATGAGGCAGGGAGGGAAGAGAAATACTGGAAGTTCTTTCTAGAGCTCTCGCCTGCACTTCAGCATTAATGTCACAGGAGACACTGAAGCATGTGAGTGCTTTCTTTTCTGAGAACAGATCAGTGTTTGTGCTCAGTATGGTATATTCAGAACACAAAATTAGTCATCTGTTAGCAACATTAGTATATGATTCAGCAGAAACAAGGTCTGGATGGCATCAGCATTAAGAGGCCACTGTGTTCTCTGTGGAACAGCTGTCAACCCAATGCAGTCCCTTCAGTACTACAGTGAACACACAGCTGCCAGAATGCACAGCCTCCCCTATTCAGTGCAGGGGAGAGCTCCGTGCAATGGGTGTGTGTGTGTGTGCGTGCACACCGAAGCTGTTGAACTGTGAAACCCTTCACGAGGAATTACGTGCTCACTTCACCCCACAACTTCCATATTTAGAAAATATATTCTAATCAGAGTCAATGCCTACACTTTTATCAAATAAGCCAATAGGTGGTTCATTTTGGTAACTCACCAACAGTGCAACATTACAAGCTCTTACTGCATGACTGTAAGCATGAGGTCAGAGTTCAAACACAATTATACTGTATGACTTGTTTATCTGTTTGGCTCTGCAGCACAAGAATGCTCTGTCATTATCTTTCCAATTCAGAAGACATTTAAAACCACCAAAAGAGTTTGAATAAGAATCTAAAGGGCACACCTCCCAATAGCATAACCCCAAACTGTATTCAAGCCAATTACATTTCTCTTGTGTCTATGAACAATTCTCCTGATAAGCTCAAGTTCTAATAAGGGATTTCACATGCAGCTGTGAACACAGATTTAGCCCAAGGCATTTTCTATTAGAATTCCTGATGCCACCTTCATTCTGTACCGGCTACTGCTGACAAAACACAATAGACCAGAGGTTCTCAAACGGTGGGTTGCAAGAGGATTTCAGGTGGGTCACAAGAAGCTGGCATCCACCATCTTGGAAAAGGGCAAAAAAACCTGGCCCGCACCATTTTGAAAGAGGGCAAAGCCTCGGCGCCGCCATTTGGGACTTCCTCAGGCGCATAAGAACACAAAAACAGCCCTGCTGGACCAGGCCATAGGCCCATCTAGTCCAGCTTCCTGTATCTCACAGCAGCCCACCAAATGCCCCAGGGAGCACACCAGATAACAAGAGACCTCCCTTGCATCTGGCATTCTGACATAACCCATTTCTAAAATCAGGAGGTTGCACATACACATCGTGGCTTGTAAGCCATAATGGATTTTTCTTCCTGAAACTTGTCCAATCCCCTTTTAAAGACATCCAGGCCAGATGCCATCACCACATCCTGCGGCAAGGAGTTCCACAGACCAACCACACACTGAGTAAAGAAATAATTTCTTTTGTCTGTCCTAACCCTCCCAACACTCAATTTTAGTGGATGTCCCCTGGTTCTGGTGTTATGTGAGGGTAAAGAGCATCTCTCTACCCACTTTATCCTTCCCATGCAGAATTTTGCATGTCTCAATCATGTCCTCCTTCAGTCTCTTTTCTAGGCTGAAGATGCCCAAACGCTGTAGGAAGAAGTGGCTCGCACAGGCGCAGAGCAGCCAGCGTACTGCTTTTCTTGTGAGAGCGTGCTACTGCCTGGCCCAGTTCCTGGGAGAGGAGAGCCTCCCTGCAGGTTTTCAGGTGCATGCTCCCTAATCTTGGTTCCCTTTTGACCTCACAGGCAGCCTGGAGGGGCGCCCTGAGGTGCACTGAAGTGTAAGCTCTGGCAGCAGCAGCGTCTGTCCTTCTCCCTGGCACACACCCGCACTTTCCTGGAAGTAAGCCCCATTGACTCTAATGGGGCTTACTTCTGATTAGGCTGGCAGGCAGTCAAGATGAGCCCGCAGCAGGGTCAGCTTGGTGGAGGGAGGGAGGGAGAGGTGCACATGCTGCTGTTGCCCGTGGGAGGTGAGAGGAAGCCTGGAGGGACGCCCTGAGTGGAGCTCCTGGAAGGTGGCGGCAGCAGCAGCAGTGTTCGCACCTCTCCCTGGCACAGGACGCTCCTCCAGGCTCCCTCTCGCCTGCCTGTGTCAGAGAGGTGCAATCGCTGCTGCCGCCACCACCGCCATCTTCCAGGGGCTCCACTCAGGATGTCCCTCCAGGCTTCCACTCGCCTCCCATGGGCTCCACAGGCCACTGCAGCGTGCACACCTCTCCGTGGCACAGGCAGGTAAGAAGGAGGCTGGAGGGGCACCCTGTGCTAGAGCTGCTGGAAGGCAGCAGTGGCAGCAGCTGCAAGAGCCACGTAGGCACCTTTCCCTGGCACAGGGTACTCCTCCAGGCTCCCTCTCACACTCCTGCTTGTGCCTCCTTCCAGGAGCTCCACTCAGGGCATCTCTCTAGGCGCCCTCTCGCCTGCCTGTGCCAGGGAGAGGTGCAAACGCAGCTGCCACTGCCACTGCCACTGCCTCCATTGGGCTCTCGCCTCCCATGGGTTCCACTGGCTGCGGCAGTGTCCTCACCTCTCCCTGGCACAGGCAGGTGAGGAGGCTGGAGGGGCTCTCCCCCGCTCCATCACCAGGTGCCAAGGTGCCCGCCCCTCACCTGCTGCTGGTGGTGGTGGTCCTCAGTCCCCAGCCCACCCCTCTCCCTCTCTCCCTCCTCCACCAAGCCAACCCCACTGTGGCGCTGCCCTCCCCAGAGCAGGTTCGCCCCCCTGCCACCTCACTCTGGCAAAGATAAAGGACAGCGCTGTCACCATTGCCATCTCTCACAGCCACAACAAGCAAGTGCTCCCTTCCAGTGTAGCTACCCCACTGTTTTGCTTCTTTTAGCAGCTGGGAGGGGAAGAGTGGAGCATCCCTATCTTCCTCCTTCAGCGGTGAGGGGGATGCTCCATCGCTCCCAACATTTCTCTGATGCACACCATTAAAAGTAGTCAAAGAGATAAGATGCATCTCTCTAAGTGCCTTGGCCTCTGCACTGAGAATATGTCTGAGAAGCCACAGATGGGGTTAGACTAGATGACCTTTTAGATAGCTTGCAATTCCATGACTTGGCTGATCTTTGGGGTTGTATGTGAAATGAACTGAAAGTGAGGTCAGAGCATGTGGCTGAGAGCATTTTAATGATCTTCTTCAGGGTTGCTAGAGAGTGAAATGGGGGTTGGACTAGATTACCTTTTCCATGATTTTAGTGATCTTCAGGGTTGTATGTGAAATGGGCTGAAAGTACTGAGCATATGTCACAAATATTTTGTACCAGATGTTGTCTTAATTTTATTCTTTCTGCTTGATAGCAATGGTAGCAGGGGGAGGAGAATTGTAAAAAGCTTCTGAGCTGGAATATTTTCTCTTGTCATTTACAGTTTGAGTTGCTAGGTAGGAACAGTGATGTCACTTCCTGCTTGACGACATCACTTCTGGTTCTGGCCTCACAGTGATGACACTTCCTGTTTGATAATGTCACTTTCAGTCATGACATCACTTCCAGGTTGATGACATCATTTCCGGTGAGTCCCAGATAGATCGTAATTCTTAGAAGTGGGTCCCGGGTTGAAAAGGGTGAGAACCACTACAATAGACTACTGGCAACTCAAGACCATTTGTTAACGTATGAAAATTCTAAGCTTCAAATACTGCTGCATATCATTTAGGACCAGTACTGCGCGCAATGTAGGTAATCATTTGTAAACTGCATTCAGAACAATGCAACTTGTCTGAGAACTGCTTCTACAAAACAAAATTCCCTCCTACACTTAACACACTTTGAGCTTCCACAAAAATGTCTCAAGGCAAATTTGGTCTTATAAACAACTTATTCCCCCTGCCTCTTATTTCCATTTTCTCCACAAACAGTATAGTTTTTTCTTCATCCAGGAGTTATATCCTCTCTACCCTGTATTAGAGGATTTGAGTGAACCATCAAAAATCCAGCAGCATTTTTTTAAAATTCAGACAGCAGGTTTTGTACTCTGCTATTAGGCATAGACTTGAAATAAAAAAAGGAATAAAAAGGTATTAGCACTCAAGGTGGTTATTTGCAGATGCCATGCTGTCTAGCCAGTGCAGAAACTTGGTTGCATTCTGGGGCGATTTGGTGACAAAACATTTAGTTTCAGCAAAATTAGAGCATCACTGGAATGGGGTGGCACCTCTTTGGAAAGATGACCACACTCCTCCGAAGTACTGCAGCTACTTGTGGTATAAATGCTAACGGTCCTGCAAGCAGCTGCCAAAGCCTGCAAGCAGCTGCCAAAGGCAAGCTAAGGTAAACCAAGGCTTTCATTTAAAATGAGACATAGCCAGGCCAGATCTGTCATCACCCTTCATTTTCTGCCTCTATGTAAATCGCGGTTGGGGGTGCGCAAAGGTGAAGATGCAAATCAGAATTGGGGCAGCAGGGGTTTAGCTCTCCACTTTCCCCAGGAAGAATTTTCACTGGAACCACAGTGTGGGGTGCAAGAGTTATATACCCCCACCCCTCATGCTCCTGATTAAGCCCTCCCCCCAGTGGTATTTACATAAAAAACATGCACACACAAAAGCTTAATGACACATTTGAAGTCAGGATTAGTTAGGCCAACAGACATTGAATACATCAAAATGTTTTATTTATTTTTGTTGCCATCTCAGAAGATAGAAGCATTAAGACACCTTCCCTCCAAAGCCTCCTGTATCTATTTATTATTCATGTTGGCAACATGAAGCCCTCAGACCGAACCACTCTTCCTCCTGTGCCCACGGCTTTCTTTCCAGGCTCTAAGTGGGAGATGGAGACCATGGACCCAGCTAGCCCAGACTTACAGACTCATCCACAAAAATGACAAGTCCTTTAAAGAAAGCGAGTGGCAGCTCTTTGGAAAGATGATTACCGTTTTCCAAGGTAGGACAGTTACCTGGAAGAAGATAGCAGTATTTTACCCTGGGGCTATTACTGATTATATCCAGATGGAACCTTCACATTCAGAGAAAGCCTATATTGAATGTCAGGTGATGAGGTCAAAGAAGCAAAGACTGTCAGTCTCCCTACTTTTGCCAGGAATTCCCCACCTATACAACTTTTTTTATTTGGGCAGCACTCACACAAATGCAAACTTCTAGTTAGTGTTTGAAGGCTTTATTCAGAAAGCATAAACTATATTATACACACATGGTCTGTAGGCGTTTATTCCCCATGAGGACGATCATAATCAGTGAAGGAACTAGAAAGAGTTTAAATTCCTTTGTGGGAAATTTGAAGGGATGGATGCCAACATCAAGATTTTCCAGTGTTAAGATCTCTGCATTTGAAGTGGAAGCCATTCATCTTTTAATCCTGAATGCAGTCATGCAGTGCCCCAGGGTGTTCTTCTGCACAGCTTTCTAGTCAACAGAAGAACTGTGAAACAGGCCCTACCTTCCTAACAAACAAGTCATGAATAGCATGCATTCCTTCCTAAAGCAGAAGGAAGGATTCTCCTATTTCTCTCTCCAACCCCATTTTAATGTTTCTTCAGAGTTCATAGCACAGAGAATACAGGTTCAGACTCCGTAACTGCAGATTCAGAACCTGCCGTCTTAACTAACCATGGTTTCCAAATCCACAGTGAAAGCTGGACCTGAGCTTCCAGATGATACCAAAGATGCCACCGAAGATGCTATGGGTCTTTCTGAGGCCCACAGAGACCATATGCAGCCTCTACAGGCTTCAGGACACACACACCCCCGCCCCACACTTTAAAGGGTACAGTACTTCTGGTTTTCAGCAAAAACTGGAAGTACCCTTCAAACTGCTTCTGAGGGATTTCAGAAGGCTGTAGAGGCCACACATGGTCTCTACAAGCCTCAAAAAGGCTTGGACTCGAACAAGGTGTTTCAAGTTCCTGTGGGTTGAAACCTATGGATTCCATTATCCACAGGTTACAATATCTGGGGAGAGTTCAGAAATGGATCCCCCTCTCATGCCTCCACATGTATTAGCATTTTATGAAACCTAAAGGAGCTTGTTCATGTGACCATGCCATTTGCAAATGAGTAGGGACACACTTGGAGGACTGAGCTCATGACAAATAAATAGATTTGGATTCACCATGTCTGTCTCAGCACATCTTTATGCAGTCCATTTCCTCACAGCCACACATGCTGTTGTGTTTTATTTATTATGACAATACATGCTGCTGTGTTGTCATTTTCCAAAACCCGTTTATGACAGTGACTCACTAGAGTCTTAGGATACCTAAAGTTTACATCATTCAAAAGGAACATCTGGCTGGAAGACTCATGAATATTTCAAGTTCCAGACTGATCTCCTAAACAATTCGTTATTGTTTATTATGAAATCCCAGAAACAGAACTGCCGGACACATCATGTCTGATAATGCTTACCCATGTCTCAAGCTCATTCTAACACAAAGAGGCCATTGAACAGCAAAAAGACCAAAACATTTGCAAATATATGTCTTCTACAAATTTATCCCCCACATAACATGCATTTTTAGTTCTGAAAACTGGAAAAATCGAAGAAATGTGTTTCAAGGACAAGAGAACCCATTTCAAACCGTGTGAGCGAAGTGGGTGTTTTTCTCTTGATTTCAAATCAATGGCAGGCTTTTTTATTAGGTTACAACATCTAAGACATTGCTACAAGTGGACATTAATTCTATACCTAGAACCCTCAACTTCTCCCTGCAGCTACTATCCAATTCCCAACAGATACAAAACAATCATTTATCTTCAAGCAGAAGCTTCTGACCATGTCAGGAAAGGTGTCTAAAATTCACTTTTTTCCTCAAGAAGATTTTTTGTACTTGGGCATACTTATCCATGTGTCTTACATACTAACTGCTCATTTCAAGCATTAAGAAATGAATGGGATGCAGCAGGCAAGCATGTCTAAAGCTGCCCTGCACTGGGGTCAGACTGTTGTTCAACTCAGTATTGGCTCTACTAACGGGCAACATCTCTCCAGGGCTTCAGGCAGGAGTCTTTTCCCCAGCTGTATCCAGAGATTCTAGGGACTGCACCTGGAACCTTTTGCTATGATACTTATTTGATAATGTTGCTGGATATCAGTTGTCTAATCAATCCCAAAAGAAAAAATATGGGAACATTGCACATTCCACACCCAAGTTACCAGCCCTCTCCTCCTTTTATACAGAAGAACAAGGAGCCACTGAAGCTCTTATCTTCTCTTGAGAATGAAAGGTGTTTAGCATACTGAAGTCTTAGTATATAAGTAGATGCCTTGTGGACAGGGTAAGAAGGAAAAGCCAACAAGTGCTTGTATTCTGCAGGGATACACTATAACCTGCCATGTGCTCTTATTCTAGTAGAGACTAGAATAAAGGGGTGTACTCTGGATCAACTGCTGATGTTCTAAGAGCAATACTTTTCTCCTTGCCCCTCACAGGTGCTGAGGACAGCAGCTAATTATATAGGGCTGGGCTTTTCTCAAAGGGCCCACAACCAAGGTAACTGTAACAGGCAGCAACTGCCAGCAGTATTATTGCTGGGAAGGGTCTTGTTTCATCTACTGCTCCCCCACCTCAAGTGCCAGGAGATGCTGTGTTGGAAAAACAGCAGTGCTCAACAAGACCTAGACAGACCAAAACATCTGGTTGCTTAAGGTCAGTTTAACAAAGACTGGGTTATTTCTTGGAGGCGAGCCCTTTAAGCTGTCCATAGGACAATAGGACTCTTCTTTTCAAGGGTCCGATTTGGAAAGGGGCAGGATTTGTTTTGTGGTCAGTTCCATAGCTGGAGGGTAGAAATAGCACTATTCTTACTGGGTAGGAAGACAAATTTATTCTGATATATTAAAATAAATCCCTAACATAAGCTTTACCACTACACTAAGTTAGCAGTTTAGCTAAGATGGGAGGGCATCTACATCCATTTTGAAGGAGAGGCTGAAGAAATGGGAGAGATCTGGACATGGTCACCCAGTGAGTGGAAGACCAAGGGAGGGGGTGGTCAGCTACTATTTTACCTATTCCTCCTTCTGGACGGCACCCCAGACAATGATCCTGTGGAAGGATTAATGGCAGGCCCCTAGGCCGAACATTAAATCAATTAATGGGAACACAATTGCCATCCAGGATTTAATCCGGAACGAGCATGCTGACTTGAGAAATGTCTAATGGAGATCTGGCTGGCTGAAGTGGTTTGTGAACCTCTTCCAGCTTTGAGCACTAGGGCTTTCTGTATAGCAACACGTGAAGCTGGGATGGGGGTGGGGTTAGAGAGTAGGAAGAAGACAGAGTTGGAGTCACTGTGGTGTACTGCAGTTTCCTCATGGAAACTTAACCTCATGAAACTTCATGAGAGTCACTGAGAAGTGAGCCTAGTCTTATCTACATAGCCCTGCTAGTATTTCTTGGTCATAAGAAAAAGTACACCAGAGATAGAGTCAAGAAAACCGAACGTCACAGCTTTATTCTCTTGACAGTTCTCAAACCTTTTAACAATGGGATCCCCTTTTTAAATGATCTCCCTAGCTTGATAAGACTAAGAAAAAAGTTTCACTTTACCAGCCTCTCAAGCCTCTTATCTTTTTCACTATGGCGGGAGCAGTGCCTCCTGGAGCATTTGTTGAGCTCCCCATTCTTAGGACAAGGAAAATTCTGGTGGCCTCGCATTCCCCTCAGCCTGCCCTTCAAAGTAGATCAAGGCACATTCACCTACTCTTACATGTATGTGTAAGGCACATTCACCTACTCTTACATGCATGTGTAAGGCTCAATACATTTTCCTTGTCAGCTATCAGTTTCACAAACCACCAAAAGTCAGGTTGAGACTCTGTTTGAGAACCATTCTAGCACTTAAACAAGAACATCTGAAGGAGTCTTTCCCTAACCTTCTACATAACTGATGCCACACTCAAGATTACATACACACATTTGTGTTACTTCACTAAAATAATTAGGCCCACCCTAGTACCACATTTCACTAGGAAAGATTAGGACTTCTGCTTCACTCACCAGTATGCACCAGAAGGGCAAGAACCTCCCATCCTTACAAGTACACCAAGATCATGTAAGTAAGCTGCCTTAAGAAACAGGACATACAAGTCCAGCCTATTTATACACCGATTTTTTTATACACAGATTTGACTCGACACGAAAGGCCCCCTGCAAATGAGAAAGAATGTGCTGATCCCTGGAGAAGGGGAAAAATGCATCCCTTTAAAATCAGTTCTAAAAACTGAACAGCCCTTTAACAGCCTCCTTAATGAGACAGAGAGGGCAGCTGGCTGACAATCCATCAATCCTTCTCTCTCCTTAGGATCCCTCTCTTCCCCCAGTATGTGAAAGAAAGGTGATCATTTTGCATTGGTGAAGGGAGGGGCTGAGTGAAGTGCTGATGGATTGTCTTCTTAATGACTCTCATCTTAGAGTCAATAGGTCAGCAAGGCTGTTTTTCAATCACTGGAGCAAAGAAACTTTGTTTTTTAAATTGATTTGCTATAGTGCAGTTTTTTATCCATGTGAGTGCTTGGAAAGGAACCCAAGCGAATTAGTCTCAACCTGTACACTTTTAGCTGTCAAACATATTTAGGGAAAGGAGCTCATCTTTAATACACAGCTATTGCTACCTGCCATGAGCAATCAAGACTGAGAGGACTAGAAACATAAGAGAAGTAGGAAATGCATTACTTACAGGATTCCAGTCCTTCCACCATGAGGGTACTGAAGGTAACCAATGGAAAAAATATCCCATGACTGAGCAAAGCAAACAGCGACGTTGTGGTGATCTTTGTTACTACCATTCCATGGCACATCTTTTAGACACCAACTGTTTTCAACCTCTGTTTCCTGCTGAAAGTTTTAAGGTTTTGTCTGGCTGGGATCACTTCTACCTACAAACAAGAGGGAGAAAAAGGGGTTAAAATATATCCATGCCAGGAAAAAGGAGATTCAGAATATTTGGAAGCCTCCCAAATGAATACAAAGGCCCTGGTTTAAGTCAGTTACATGGGGGGGGGGGGGTTGAGGGAGTAAGAATAAAAAAATGAAATGGAAAAAACAAGAGGCAGGAAACACATAAGAGCCCAAGAGTCCACAAAAGAGCTTTGCTTGAACTGACTTGAGTTCAGACAGGCTGTACATAAAGCCTAACACGTGATTAAGTTTGTATATCTTCAAGGATTCAAAAAAGAATCTGGCAAACTGTCCCATCTGGGTATTTCACCCAAGAGACTTCAGGTAAACCAGTTTTGCTTCAGATGCCTCCTCTGTCTTTGAAGAGGAGCGAAAGCTTCATAAAGAAGCAGCAGTAGGACTAGATAAATAAATCAAAATCCTTCATTAGCCACCCAGAGAGAGAAAGACCAGAAAACCACAAGAGAAAGAAACCTGTAGACATCCTACACTACCTAAAATGAACTGCGGCACAAGGGGAAGCTAGACAGAAAAACAAGTTGCAGTGTCAAAACATCATGCCTCTGAATTACAAAACAGTGCAGCTATTTACCTTCAAGGAAGTGACATCATTGCTACCTGGGGAGTGGGGACAATTAGATTCAGCTGATGATGTATGTCACCTTCTACGCTGAAACAAGCCCAATGGCCAAAAACCTGCCCTATGATAAAGAGCTTTAGGGAGTTCATGAATGAGTTGCAGCAGCAGGACAGACATCAATACAGTCAGAGATGTCAATCTAACAATCACCAAGACCCTAAATAATACAAGATCTACATGTTGTCAGCTGCTCAGATCTGGATTTCAGAAAAATATAGACAAACACTGTCTAAAAGTATAACTGTCATAGATTAGGTTAGCAAGCTTGGATATTGATTCAGATGGACATGATCACAGATAAGAGTGCCTTTTATTAAAGGTATTTTACTTAGTACCTGTATTGCTATTTTAACTACTGTACGTAATGAGTTTCTAAATTGAAAACAAAGTGCTTGTTTCTGATACAGCTTCCTGCTTAATGATGTCAATTCCTACCCTTACCCTTAGGAATTACAATGCATGCTTTTCAGCCCACTATATAAACCTGTTTGACACCCCTAGTCTAGTACAACAAAGCCAGGACAATTCAATCCAATTTCTTTTGAAACATTTACTTTGGGTATCAAGAAGATCCACAGATATACAACTGTTACAATGGTAAACCCAGCTTTATTACCTGTAACAGAGTTACCACAAGCAGGCCTGGTGCCATTGCATTTTAGAGATAGCCTACTTCTGAATGCCAGATGTAAGGGAATGACAACAGGATGCAGGTCTCTTGTTGTCTTATATGCTCCCTGATGCATCTAGTGGGCCACTAGATCAGCCTTTGGCCTGATCCAGCTGGGTTCATCTTCGTTCCTACCACTTCTTTTCCAGAACTCACAGGAGCTGCCCACCTTCCCCTCTCTCTTTAATACACACTGCAAAGGATTAGAAAGAGGGGGTTTTCTAAGTTCAGACAGTGGCTACCCAAAAGAGGCAAGGTGGATAAGGAATAGTCTTCTTCTGCCACTAGAGTTGCTACTAGGCTTTGTCCTCCAACACACACCAAGTCCTATCTATCTGAATGGGAGAGGGGGAACAAATGACAGTATCTTACCCAAGGCCCACAAAAACTGCAGGTAGCCCCAACTTGTTCTTTAAAAGATTCATGTTCCATCTTTCAATCAAACATCCCTAAGACAGTGTGCAACCAAACGCTGTACAAAAACATTCTAGTGGGTCAGGTAAGAGGCAACAGGGGATACAATATTAAAGGACCTCTGTAGCTTTCTGGTGTTACTGGCACAGCAGATGCCATCCTCCTTACAGAGACCAGTCTCAGAGTAGCTCCATGAGAATCAAGATATTACATATGAAGACTTTGGTTATATGAGAAAGATGAGCTACAAGTATTCTCGTTACCCCCCAATATTTACTAATGTAATTACAATTATGATAGTATTGCAGAATACTATCTGTATGTATCCAGAAAGCTTTGTTAATTTAGATCATGCTCAAAAGAAAGTCACTCTCATTCAAGTTTATCAAATTCTTCAAGTAATATGAACTATGGAATAAGAATTAAAGCTACATAGCATGTTCACTGGGGAGAAAAACACCTCAGAAGTTCATACCACTGACATATCATGCTCTACCAATTAGCACCATTTAGCAATTAAACTCAAGCACACTCCCTGGAGGCATACTGCATAACCTTCCCACTCCATATTTTCTGTCTGTTCACTCACAAAGCAGTTTCAAAAACCAATATTAGAGATACTCAAGGACTGGTCATAATTTCATCAAATCTTAAATTTTAGAATATTCAAAGGGAAATTTAAAAAGATACTGAAGACACTGATAAAGCCATAGTCTATCAAAGACTATATTCGAGAACAATGACATTGAGCTAGAACGAATAACATGCAAAGGCAGGGATATCACAACTAAAAGTTACCAGCTTCGGCTAATCAACCTTCAGTTTGGAGGAGTGGTCTTCCATTTACAACAATTTGCTATTCTGCCATATTGTAACTGCCTTATTTGCATATCTTTGTTCATTTGTGTAATTTTAACATTGCAACTGATTTTTCACTGCAGTAAGAAAAACTTGATTATCTCCATGTAAAACAGGGATGTAAAAGAATGAAAATTCTTTGCCCTCAATGGCCAACTTTATACCTTAGTTCCACACTTGAGGTTTTTGCAGCTGTATTCCAACTTTGATACTACAGAGAAGAAAAATAGACATTCCCAATAGATGCATGTTAGCATTTGTGCATCAATACACTTTAAAATTAAAATATTAAGTTAAAAGTACTATGCAAAACAGTTCAATCCTACACATGTCTACTCATTGACTTCAATGGAACCAACTCCCATGAAAGTGTGTATAGGAGTGCAACCTGATTTTGCAGAACCAGATTAAGCCATGCTGGGACCTGAAAATATGCCAAGCATAATTTGCCTCAAGCTCATCCCTTAACATTACAAGAAAGTTCAAACAGAAAGGATAAAAAATAGAAATACTAATGCTTTATACTTGCAGATATTCAGAGGCAAAGGTACAACAAAAGCTCATTAAACAAATACCCTGTACTAATCCTATTTGCATTATAAAATACCTTCAAGGTAAAGTACTTGCTTTGCAACTTCTTAATTAACTTTTAAACTACAGAAGAGCACCCCCCCCCCATATCAGGCCCTAAACTGTAACTCAATTGTGCATAAATTTGCCCTTGGTCATTTGAGACATTTCCATTCTTTTCCATGCTGCTGCTGCTCCCCACTCAAACTCCTGTCCCCCAACCTCATACTCACTCTCTTGTATCCATAACTTGCAACTGACATACATGCAAGTCTTGGGAGCAGGATGTTCCTCTCCTACAGAAATGTGCATTTTCATAAGTCAATGCAAGTTCTATCTTTGCTTTTTCTTTATCATATTTCTATCCCAGCTCTCCCCCTTTAGGAGGACTCAAGGCAGCCTCTTCCCCCCCCCCCGTCTTTACAGATGGTTATTTCTATGCTGAACAGCACAACCTTATCTAATGAACAATACACACCCCTGCCCACCCCATTAAGGAATATGCGAGGGGTGAATGAGCTATTCTAACAATCGGTCACACAGGTCCAACCTTGTTACACACAGATTTTATATACATGGATTTGACTCAACATGAATGGTCACTGCAAATGAGAAGGAATGTGCTGATCCCTGGAGAAGGGGAAAAAAGCATCCCTTTAAAATCAGTTTAAAAAACTGCTTTTCTTACTGTGTAGAGAGACTGTCATGCAAGTGACCATGCCATTCTTCAGCTGAGCCAGGCAAAAGCAGGGGTTCTAATTGCTGACTGCCTCTCTACAACAGTAAGAAGCAGTTTTTAAACCACAATTGTAAAGGGGCACATTTTTTAAAAACTGCTTTTATTTAACGCATTTTGTTTCAGCAGGGAGTCCCAGAATCAAACCCTGTGAATGTCGAGACAAAGTCTTATTAGGAGCAATGGAAGGGCAAGAAACCTGGAAGTGGGTCTTTAAATCTATTTTTCCACTGTTTTTTCATCCATGGATTTTTTAAATTCACTAGAGGTTCCAGAATGGAACCCTAGCAGATAACGAGACACAACCTGCATTTCCCCCCGCAACTTTTCTAGGAATTACCATTGCTTTCGGCTCTGAAATGTTTAGAAACACAGTTGCCTCTGGTGTTTCACATTCATATTTGCCAGACACTTGACAGAAAACCAGCATATGGACCTGGTTGAGAATCTTAAACCCTACAATGTAAACATCCTCTTTGGCAGGACAAAAAAAGGGGGAGTCTTTTTCACATGAATCATTTGCTGATCTCAGCAGCTCACATGAGAAGAGCTCCCAGACTCCAGGCCAAAGAGCACCTCCCTATGCAATAAAGGGCATGAGAAAAGACACAGCATGAAGTGCTTTAAGGACACAACAAGGCCAGGCAGAAAAAACTGTTAGCCAGCTTCGTGGACCGTCTCCCTTATGGCCATGAAAGTCTTTGGGAAGGCTATTTGTCTTGCACACAGAAAACTAACTAGATGTCATAAATGTTTGTAACTGGCCCAAACTCTTTAGATTAATATTTACAACAGTCACTGTACTTTGCACAGTCATGTAGCAGAGTCAATTTTGAAGGACAAAGCATTCTAAACAAAAATAGTTCTAGACCAACTCAGCACAGGCAAGTTGAATGTTCTGCTTTTGAAGCTTGTATATTAAAGTACACCTACAAGTTACTCCTTCATGCACACTGGGGTGATAAAGAAGAAAAACACTGCCATACAGCAGATTTTAGCCAGCAAGTATAGTATGAACAATCAAGGTCAACCCAACCATGAGGCCAACTGAAGCAATGGCTTCAGGCAGCAGATTGGGGGGGGGTGTACCCACCTGTCTACAACAGTGGTTCTCACACATTTAGCACCAGGACCCACTTTTTAGAATTAAAATCTGTCAGGACCCACCAGAAGTGATATCATGACTGGAAGTGACAAAATTTTTTAACAATCCTAGGCTGCAATCCTATCCACACTTACCCAGGAGTAAGTTCCATTTACTATCATTGTTAAAAGAATATACATAGTAGCTTGTCAAAAGTAAGATCTGTAACATTTCCCCAAATGCAGTCATATACCATGGAAGCATCAAGTCTATTAAAAATAAAATATTGAAATGAATGGGGACACCTGAAATTGGCTCCCAACCCACAGTTTGAGAAACACTGGTCTACATATTACTTCCACTGCTGCTCCTCCTCCTCCCTCCACTACTTGGATTGGAAAAGGGGAACAGGGTGGGAGAGGAAATGTGGAAGGTAGGAGAGTGCTACGCTAGAACACTGGAGAGTGGGAGAAGCCCATTGAGAAGTCAGACAGCACTGTGTATAACATAAATACACAAATGGAGCTCAGCATGTTCAAGGGCCAGAAGCATCTGTTTTCCAGCTGAGTTTCTGAAGAACTCTTTACATTCTTTAGAAGCTTATTGAGCTCCTTAAAGAGATCCCTGAACAATAATAATACAGGTATTTATATACCGCCTTTCTTGGTCTTTATTCAAGACGGTTTACATAGGCAGGCATATTTAAATCCCCGTAGGGATTTTTATGGATGAAAGAAGGTTCTTTCTTTCAAGAACCACAACATTCAGGTGTTTCTCTCTGATCTGGTTTCACATTCTGGCCTCCATCCTCCCACGCTCAGAGCAGATGGATGGAATAGCTCAGCTTCAGCTTATCAGCTGCTTCAAGGTCGCACAGTGCCGGTGGCCTTGAACTGGCGACCTTGTGGATGTTATCTACAGGCAAATGGAGGCTCTACCCTCTAGACCAGACCTCCTGCTGCCAGACAACAGCTTGCCCATCACTCCCAACCTTATCCTGCAATGTGCAGCCACATGGCAGTGCCAGGGCACTGCACAGGCCTGGCCAGTGATTTAACTGCAACAACTTCAGCCTAGAACACGCCAAGAATTTTCACATAGACAATTTCAGACAATTGCATCTGAAACTACTGAACTTGCAGCATTCACTTCCACAAAGAAAGTTTCATGTACACACACTCTCAAATCACAGGGGACACTTCTCCATTCAGAATACCATGGGCACATCAAAGCCATATGGAATTTTGAGTTCTGCCAAAAAGGTCAGATTACTCTAATAAAAAGGAGTTAGGCTAAACCACGACGCTCAACCAAAATAAGATTAAAGTAGAGAAACAGTCTTCTTGATGTACTCAAGAGGCCAAAGACTTAGTTTTTTCTCCTTTTGGTGTATTGCTATTTCAAAAGTGTAGTTTGAATAGATTCCAGCTGCTATTTTTTGTTGCTTAATCAGCAGTTTTAATCAATTTAATTTAAAACAGAATATTTTGAAAACCTAGTTCTTTTATAAGTTATATATTTAATCACCAACTCTTAAATTAGCCGTGGGGAAAAAAATTAAATGTTTTTTAAACAGTCGGATCTCATAAATTCTCATGGAAAAGTTAGCTTGGAATTATAATTCCATGGCAAATAAAATTTTTAGGAGGCATTGCCGCCCAGTGAATGGAAAGGGAAGTTATTATATGAGCCAGTGTGCCCAGAAGGCAAGGTCAGAAATCTCTGCTCAGTCATTCTTCTTCAACTGTAAAATACACACAAGTGCAACATCCGGGGGCTGTTGCAAAGATGTGTGGCTAAAGGCAGTAAAAGCACACTAGAAGCACTCTGGAAAGTAACAAGAACTCATCTAGTGTCAAATCTGGTGTACCACAAGATACCTATGGTCAAGTGTCATTGTTATTATCCTGGAAGGTTATGATCTCCTCCCTTCCCTGGCAGGTACTTACATCAGTGCTGGGCTCACCAGAGGCAGTATTGGAAGGGCCCATCAGGCCCAGCTGGGGGTCTGGCTGGCTGAGGGGTGGAGTCTGCAAGCTTGTCCACCTGCTTGCCTGATTGCTTTCCTCCTCCCTTCCCTGGCAGGTACTTACATCAGTGCTGGGCTCGCCAGAGGCGCGAGCCGAAGGGCAAGAGCCAAAGGGGCTCTTGGCCCATGGCTCTTAGCCTGGTGCTCGTGCCAAGAAGATCTGCTGCCATCCTGAACAGGGTCCAATCAACAGTCGTCGGAGATTCTCCCCTTTTGTTTGAGGCTGGGGAGAGTGGAGCAATATTTATTTTAACAGCCGAGGATCTGCCTGCAGGCCAGGCTCAGAAGGTGGGCCTCGCCACATGTCTCGGGAGGGAGCTCAGGGGGAGGGAAGGGTGCCACTATCAAGAGTGTGACGGGCCAGGGGAGATATGGTGGTGGGGGTCGGACAGGCCGTTACAGGAGAAGGAGAGTTCATCGTAGGCAGATTATCTCCCCTTCTGGTCCTTCCCCCAATTCTCGGGTACTTGGTGGTCCTGGCGGTGAGTCCCTGGATCTGAAGCTGCTGCTTTTGAATGCCAGGTCGGTGAATAACAAGACCTGTATCATCCGGGATGTGATCCTGGATGAGAAAGCCGACCTGGTATGCATTACAGAGACCTGGTTGGACGGGGAGGGAGGCGTTAGTCTCTCTGAACTGTGTCCGCCAGGTTTCCAGGTGTTGCAGCAGCCAAGATTGCAGGGACGGGGAGGGGGAGTTGCAATGGTCTATCGTGAGTCCATCTCCCTTACCAGGTGCCTTGTCCAGCAGTCTCCTGGGTTCGAGTGCTTGCATGTTGTGTTGAGAGGGCCGGACAGGATTGGGATCCTGTTGGTGTACCGCCCGCCCTGCTGCCCAACAGTCTCCCTGCCTGAGCTGACTGGGGTGATCTCGGGGGTGGCATTGAAGGCCCCCCGCCTGTTAGTGCTGGGGGACTTCAATGTTCATGCCGAGGCCCCTGTGGCAGGTGCAGCTCAGGATTTCATGGCTGCCATGACAACCATGGGCCTGTCCCAGAAGATCTGGGCCCCGACACATACCGCAGGACACGTGTTGGACCTGGTGTTTACAGCTGGGCACGGGGGCAATGATCTGGTGGCAGAGGAGATCAACATCACTCCGTTGTCATGGACAGATCACTTCCTGGTAGGGTTTAGGCTTGTTGCGACTTCCTACCTCCGCAGAGGTGGGGGACCGTTTTCTATGGTCCGCCCCCGGAGGCTAGTGGATCCTGAAGGCTTCCTGAGAGCCCTGGGGGATTTTCCCACTGCCAAGACTGGCGCCTCATCTGTGTCCCTGGTCGACCTCTGGAATGGGGAAATGTCCAGGGCTGTGGATGAGATTGCTCCGGAGCGACCTCTGCCACGCTGCAGACTCGGAGCGGCTCCTTGGTTTACTGAGGAGCTGCGAACGATGAAGCGGCAGGGCAGGCGTCTAGAGCGACGGTGGCAGAAAACTCATGATGAATCCGATCGGACACGGAGTAGAGCTCATTATAGAGCCTACTCCGTGGCGGTGGTAGCAGCGAAGAGATCGTTCTTCTGCTACCATTGTGTCTGCTGATAGCCGTCCGGCAGAGCTGTTCCGTGTGGTGTGGGGCCTCCTTCATCAGGCCCCTTCGGTAGTCCAGGAGGAATACACGGTCAGCCGCTGTGACGTGTTTGCCCAACACTTTGCAGATAAAATCGATCGTATTCGTCGCGACTTGGATGCCACATTGACTATGTCTGATGATGTCCCCTTGGCAACTGCTTGTCCAGTATTGTGGAATTCTTTTCAGCTTGTGCAGCCTGAGGATGTGGACAGACTCCTTTGGAGTGTGAGGCCGTCTGCCTGCCTGTTTGACCCTTGCCCAGCTTGGCTGATTAGAGCGGCCTGGGGGGGGACTGGCTGAGTGGACGGGGAGGGTGGTCAACTCTTCCTTGATGGAGGGTACGTTGCCGCTCGCCTTGAAGCGGGCGGTGGTTCACCCCCTCCTGAAGAAGCCCTCCCTGGATTCCACTGTGTTGAATAACTATCGGCCAGTCTCCAACATCCCATTTCTGGGCAAGGTAATTGAGCGGGTGGTGGCGGCCCAACTCCAGAGGGTCTTGGATGAAGCGGATTATCTGGATCCTTTTCAATCTGGTTTCAGGCCAGGCTTTGGGACGGAAACTGCCTTGGTCACCTTGGTGGATGACCTACGCCGGGGACTGGACAGGGGGTGTGCATCCCTGTTGGTCCTGCTGGACCTCTCGGCGGCTTTCGATACCATCGACCATGGTATCCTTCTGGGCCAATTGGCCGAGTTGGGAGTGGGAGGCACTGTTTTGCGGTGGTTCCGCTCCTACTTGGAGGGTCGGTCCCAGATGGTGGTGCTGGGGGATGCCTGTTCGACATCCTGGCCCTTGAGGTGCGGGGTGCCACAGGGTTCAATTCTGTCCCCCATGCTATTTAATATCTACATGAAACCGCTGGGAGAGGTCATCCGGGGGTTTGGAGTGAGGTGTCATCAATATGCTGATGACACCCAGCTCTATTTCTCCTTTCCTCCAGACTCCAGGGTGGTGGTTGAGGGCCTGGAGCACTGTCTGGAAGCAGTGAGGATCTGGATGGGGGCTAACAAGCTGAAATTAAATCCGGATAAGACAGAGGCTCTCCTGGTTCAGAAATCCTCGATGCAGGTGCTGGATTATCGACTTGCTCTGAATGGGGTTGCACTCCCTCTGAAGGAGCAGGTTCACAGCTTGGGGGTCCTCCTGGACTCGCAGCTGCTCCTGGATTCCCAGGTGGCGGCTGTGGCTAGGGGGGCCTTTGCTCAGCTTCGGCTGGTGCGCCAGCTGTGACCGTACTTGGGATCATGCAGACCTGGCCACGGTGATCCATGCCACGGTGACATCGAGGTTAGATTACTGTAACGCGCTCTATGTGGGGCTGCCCCTGAAGACGGTTCGGAAACTACAATTAGTACACAATGCGGCGGCCCATGTGGTCACCGGAGCCAGGCGGTTTGACTCTGTCAGCCCGCTTCTCCGGGGGCTACAGTGGCTGCCCATTCGTTTCCGGGCCCAATTCAAGGTGCTGGTTTTGACCTTTAAAGCCCTATACTGCTCTGGGCCAGGATATCTTAGAGACCGCCTACTCCCGTACAATTCGGCTCGTCCTCTCAGGTCATCAGAGAAGGCCTTTTTACAAGTGCCGCCACCCAAGGAGGTCCGGGGGGCGGCTGCAAAAAATAGGGCCTTCTCGGTAGTGGCACCAACATTATGGAACTCCCTTCCCCTTGACTTGAGAATGGCTCCCTCTCTTGAGAGTTTTCGGCGAGGCCTGAAAACACTGTTGTTTATACAAGCCTTCTGATTTCTGGCCTTCTTAACTTTTTTATACATCTTTTAGTTTTACAGGCTTGATTCCTTGGCGATCTGCTCTTTTACTCTTTTAATCTGACTACTGTTTTTATGGCCTCTGTAGTGTGTTTTTAAATGTTTTTATCTGCTTGTATTAATGTTTTTAAAATCTGTTTTTTTAATATGTTGTTAGCCGCCCTGGGTCCCGTTAGGGAGAAGGGCGGGATAAAAATAAAGTTTTATTATTATTATTATTATTATCCTGTTTCCCAGTCTCATGTGGAAAGACCTCAACCTTCCAGTTACACCAAGGCATCGAGGTGTTACATATGACTTGCAAACTAGAAGGATAAAGAATGTGCCTTAAAACAAAACGTACAAGGGGGTTTTCTTTATAATGTTCTTCTAGGCCAGGGGTCTCCAAACATTTTGGCCAGAGGACTGCATCAAGTGTCTGGCATGGTTTTGAGTGTCGGAAAAAAGTTTAAATATAAAATTTATATAAATAAGAGCTGGAACGGAGATGTGTGAATAAATGAATGAATGGGCTCATTCATTCAACCTCTCTGGCCCTTAGAACACCCTCCAGATGCAACCAGAGCATAATTCCAGTCATGTTTGGCAAAGTGGGCCAGTGGCTTTGAGGGGACAACAGGCTGGCTGTGGGCGGATTGAGGATTGCCACAGGCTGCATCAGGCCCCCGCGCTGGGGTTTGGAGGCCCCTGTTCTAGGCAAATCATTTTACAGCTACTGGGACCTTTATATGTTCATGGAATTCCAAAAAGTATTACACTATTAAAGACAAACCTCTATTAGTGGGTAGGGTCTTTGAGACTCTGCTAGGCTCCAAACCACAAGTTGACCACACAAATGGTTCCCAAACATGACACTTGCTACTACCAGGAAGGAGCAGGGAACTGCCTAAACTGGCTCAACCCCAACCGTCCCGTGAGAGCCCCAATATGCAGGCTCTTCCCTCCGAGTTAGCCAGTGAGTTGAGCACTCCTACAACTTCATAATGCCCAAGCATTAGAATCAAGCTTTGCAGCACAGGTGGTTCGTCAGCTGACCGTGGGCAGCAATTTGTAATACATAGCAGCATGTGATAAGAGCTTTCCTTTCCATGCCCTTATAAGAACAAGAGAAAAGAAAGAGGTTTCTGCCACTATTAAACCCTAAGGAAGGATCAGGCAATAGTGTTTGTATCCCTGGGGATTTCTCATCTGAGTAAATATAAGACAGTAAAAGGGGCTAGGCAGAGGTGACAGGCATAAGATTGCCAGAATTGGTCCAATATCTCATGACACCTGAAGATGGCATGGCAAATGCCACTCCCTCTTATCTGTTGGTGCACCAGACTCTGCTCCATCTGCTCCCTAGATTGGAAGAGGAGGAAAGCAGATGAGGGTGGAGTACTAGATCATCTTCACATTCCCTCTTTCAACCCAGGGCCCAGGAAAAGGAGCAGAAGAGGTAAATGGGCACACAAAGGTGGATGCCTACCACCACTTTGCATAGTTGAAGTAATCACTTCCATCAATCTCATGTATGGACCAGCTCTGATGGGCTGCCATTTTAACATTAGGTGCCACAGAACACATATACATAAGGCTGACCTTGCTCAATCAAGGATGGCCTTATTGTTCAATTCTATTAAGTAGCTAGCAAGAGCAACCTTGACATCTGCCTTCTTGAATGAATTCAGATACAACTCATTCCATTATCTCTTTTCAAAGCAGCTAGAAATCAACACTTTCCTACAGCACAGCTGAAGCCTTAGTTTATGATTGATAATACCAAAGCATTTTTTATAAAAACCCCTTTCAAAATATTGTGTGCCTCATGAAAGAGCTAACACTACTGAAAGCCTTATCCACTACTCAATAGTGCATTTTAGTTTCTTGGCAAAAAATAACCCTGGGTACATGCACATTCATAACTATACATTGTTTACATTTACACAATAAATTGTTAACAGAAGCCTTTTACACATTTTGCTTTGCTAAGCAATGTTCACCAAGGCTGCTTTTAGAAGGGGGGAAAAGGAGAAAATGCAAAACCCACAGGCTTCCTCCCTTCAGGTAATAAAATTCTGCTGAATGGAATGAAACATTCAGCCACCAGGTGCACACATTTAAGTAGCAGCTTAAAGGCAAATGCTACCTGGGCTGATTTCAAAGAACTCACCCTTTGATTTTTAAGTCACAAAACAGGTCTAAGGCAATTAAACACAGCCTACAGGGCTAGCACTCCTGCTCTTTTCCTCTCCTCTTTCATTCCTCACCTCTCACCCAAGACTCTTTAAACCTGGCAAAATGTTCAGCTGCAACTGCACACACCATAATTACCACTCGCTCTCACTCCTGCACACCTTTGTTTGCACTAATTCTCCCAACAGAAAGCCTTCTGAATTAGACAGTAGGATGCTTTGAGCAGCCTACAAAAGATTCCCAAGAACTGCTTCCTATGCACATGCAGTGAGCACAGTACAGCCTAGCAGCCACCAGAAAAAGCCTTCTAGTAAGGCTTGACATAGAACTCTAACCAGATGTGTGCGCACACCCAGGGTTTTTGTCACTTGTGAGGAGTGAGGGGGCATAAGGCATAAAGGAGGATGAAGAGGGGAGCAGCAGGAGACCAAGTTCAAAAGGTAAAAGCCTGTCTTTAATGGGGCCTCCAATCTGCATCTGAATGGAGCACTTGGCTATTTTATGCCAGGCTCCCCACCCCTCACCTGCTTAAAGGGATCACATTATGCAGATTTCATAAAAGGTAAGTCCCTGCACAGATAATGTGCTGTGGGAAATGTAACTGCTATGCTGGTGGGTGGAAGGTTTCAGAATGAACATGGGAATACTGTGAACTGCAGCAGCAAAGAAGCTTGAAACAGAACCAAACTGAGTTTAGCTGCCAGGAAGTGGGTTTGTAATTTATCCATGCAACAAGATTTATACCCAAGATGGGAAAACTGGCATCTAAATGTTTTAAAATAAACACATGCGCACACTTTCCCTTTGAGAATTAGGTCCTGTTTGCACACAGGCAAACAGACTTGCTCTGTAGTAAGCAAAAATTGAAATCACTTTAGCAGTAAGTATACAATAGTAAGAAAAATCAACATACTTAGCTGAGAGAGTAAGTTCATACAAAAAATTAAAGGGATGTGTGTCTACTAGTTCAGACTAAATGCTGAAATATACTGTCAAACTTGTCAGCAATACAACACAGGCCTTCCAACTTCAAAGTTTAATACAAAAAATGTACAAGTAAAGTTTGAGATCAGCAAGAAGAGAAAGACCATGTCAGAATTTTCCTTTCATAAGCAGAAAAGGTGAGATGCGGTCAGTTCCCAAATTACAGCAAAGTTTGTCACTGCATTTCTCTCAAAGATCAACTCCATTTTTCTGTAATGTCAGAAGGTTTCTCATGCATATGGTAAGAACCCCATTCACAGGGAGATGCAAATGGCTATGGCTCCCAGGTATGTTCTAGCTACACACATGATTTTCAGACACGAACATACTCTTCACACCAATGTGGCTTACACACAAGTCATCCCAAGCGAGTTTGCAAAGTGAGGAACAGGACTGCACTGAGATACTCCTATCCAACCTGTTTTTGGGGGGCGGGGGAAGACAATACACAATAGATGAGACTATGCAAACTAATAGATCAGATTTCTGTCCCAATTGTCTGATCCATCAGGTATTGTGTTAATAACCATTTCTGCCACTTCTATGAGGTCAGATGCCTGATTTAAGAGGTATTTAGAATGGAAATCTTGGCAGGCAAGTTAATTTCAGAATCAGACCAGAGAAGTCACAACTAGCATTCTAGCAATGCTGTGAGAAAAGAGGAAAAGCATACCAACAGAATGTTTCTGCAAGTCACTTAAGCTTCTGGCAGCATTCCATGAATTTCATTTCATAGCTGTGTGCAGAACTACAGAAGCAGAAAGGAATGTAACAAAAAGCCAGTGACTTTAAATCTTGTGGGATAAGCACACCGCATCAGGGTGAGGATATGCAGACATATCCGTTTAAAATGGGACAACATGCAATGCACAGTGAAAAATGCTCCAACATTTTATTCTCTTGCTTTCATTTAAAAACTGCAAAAAACTAAGAAGGGGGTTGAACAGAGTCCAGCTGAAAAAATCTCCACTGAATAAAGGAGAGGCTAGGCTGAGCAGATTCTAAGGTGGCTCAAAAACAAACATTTAGTTGGAGATTGAAAGAATATTACAATCCAATACTTAATTTTTTTTAATTTAAACGTTAAAAATTTTTAATGTTAATTGTCATGATCAATTGGGCTCCTCTGGTTTTATTCTTTATTATTAGTTGTTAGTTTATAAACGAGTTCCTAGGTGAGAACAAATTGCTTATTTTTGGTCATAACTTACTTAACAACATCACTTCTGACGGGAACCATGAATGCTGACTTCAGCCTGTTTGACACCCCTGCTCTAAACATTTCCTATCCTACACAGAGCAATGGAAGCAGAGGAGCAGTTGACACAAAGTTATTCAACTCACTGCAACTGAATATGAATGCTAGACATTCACAGAAACCCAGATCTGGAAACCTGGGTATCCAACCAAGGTTTTATAGGTGCAGAAACTACCGTGCAAAAGCTCTCTTCCCCCCCCCCCCCACTTTCTGCATTGCTTTTCAGAAAGGGGCTCATCAGAAAGATCTCCAGGGTGACCCTAACTCAAAACAGTTGACCATATTACAAGTTTGCTTTCATAAAGCAAACTTTCATAAAGTAGCACTGCAGAGAGTTTTATAAATCAGTTATAATCAGTTGATTTTTCTCTGTAAACCGCTTTGTGAACTTTTAGTTGAAAAGCAGTACATAAATACTGTTAATAATAAATAATAACAGTAATTATGCAAGGGCATACAAAAGGTAAATCTTTCTAAGAGTTCACCTTTCAAAATCTACTTGGATATTTCAAAAGCACCCTACTAACAACTGTTTAAATTTGAGGCATCCTTTTTTTTTTACTACATTACTAGTAACAATTGAAAAACACTCTATGGGATCTTCACTCTATTTTATACAGACTTTTCAATTACAGTTCGAGATCTTCCAAAACAAAACAAAATGTATAGTGCCATCGAGGAAGGCTATACCTCCCTAGAAGGTAACTGTTGCAAAGAGTTATCAGAAGCAGCAGAGCCATGTGGGAGGCTGTTATACTGTCCTTAATCTTCATTCATCCAGTGCAGATTTCTTTCAAAGACTGCTCAATAGCACACAGGGGTGGGGGGGGGGGTGGAATTCTAAGTCTGCATTAAAATCCACTGTATGGAGCAGGAGCACCAATTCCTTTCCTTGCTCAGTAAAGTTCTCACCCCCTTTGATTATTTCAGCAGAGACATTCTGATCTTGAGTAGGCACAAGGAGAAGACCTTTTTTGCATGTGCAAGAGCACAGTTTCATCTGAATGATCTCTGGTAGCAGGCTGGGAAAAGACCTCTTGCCCAAGACCCCAGAGAGCTGTTGCCTATCGCAACAGTATTGGCTTGAAGGAAGGTTAGTTGGGTTCTTGAGTCATTACTCAAGAAAAACAAAACACCAAAAGAAAATCCTCACCACAACAGAAGTGCAAGACCACGTTTCAGTGCTTCCTCTGTCATGTTTTGTATATGCACAAGCTCCCAGGTTCAAATCTTAACATGTCACATAATAGTGTTACGTGAAAATCCCCTTTTTCCTTTTGTGATTTTTATATCTGGTTATGTTATTATGGACTAAAATATCATACAGGCCAAGCAAACAGGCCCAATTTCCAAAATCCTGGTAAAAGTCACAAGTTTACACAACCTCTGCCTCTCCATGTACACAGCAACAAAGACTCTAGCAACAAAGACTAAAGCATTATTTTAAGAAATATATGCAAAAGGGTCTCCTGATCCAATCACTGTTATGCAAACCCATTAAACCTCAACACACAGGACAATCAAGTCAAGTCAAGCTCATGGTGACCACATCTCCATCCCCCAGTCAAGGAGTCTGGAAGAGTAAATTGTTGTCTCAATCACTGTAAATTCTTGCTTTTATGTCTCATTGTTGTAACTCAACCACTCTTAAGTACCATATGCAAACTGCCTTCAGGGGTTGGTCAAGTAGCTGACTGATAGCTGATGGCTGATAGCTGACTTCCTGATCATCCTGTTTTTGCATGCTCCACGTGCCCCACTGTGTGTAGTGAGCAAGCGCATCCAGATCAGATCTAGGCCACATCCAGGTCATTCACGTCAGCATCCAGGTCAGCAAAAATCCTTTTAAGAGAGGGAGTTTCGCCACATGCTCTCTCTGGCTGCACCTCCAAGGCAGAGGTCCTTCTCCATAGGACTCTTCCCCCCTCACCGCTGCACTAACGGCCCCTCCAGACCGAGGAATTAAGTCAGATAGAGGTTAAAAGAGAAGATGTTTCAGACCTCATTGATAAATTTAAGATCAATAAGTCACCGGGCCCTGACGGCATCCACCGTAGAGTTATTAAGGAATTAAAGAATGAAGTTGCAGATCTCTTGACTAAGATATGCAACTTATCCCTCAAAACAGCCATGGTGCCAGAAGATTGGAGGATAGCAAATGTCATGCCTATCTTTAAAAAGGGAAAGAGGGAGAACCCGGGAAACTATAGGCCGGTCAGCCTAACATCTATACCGGGTAAGATGGTGGAATGCCTCATCAAAGATAGGATCTCAAAACACATAGATGAACAGGCCTTGCTGAGGGAGAATCAGCATGGCTTCTGTAACAGTAAGTCTTGCCTCACGAACATTATAGAATTCTTTGAAAAGGTCAACAGGCATGTGGATGTGGAAGAACCCGTGGACATTATATATCTGGACTTTCAGAAGGCGTTTGACACGGTCCCTCACCAAAGGCTACTGAAAAAAACTCCAGTCAGGGAACTAGAGGACAGGTCCTCTCATGGTTGAAGGCCAGGAAACAGAGAGTGGGTGTCAATGGGCAATTTTCACAATGGAGAGAAGTGAAAAGCGGTGTGTCCCAAGGATCTGTCCTGGGACAGGTGCTTTTCAACCTCTTCATAAATGGCCTGGAGACAGGGTTGAGCAGTGAGGTTGCAAAGTTTGCAGACGACACCAAACTTTTCCAAGTGGTGAAGACCAGAAGTGATTGTGAGGAGCTCCAGAAGGATCTGTCCAGACTGGCAGAATGGGCAACAAAATGGCAGATGCACTTCAATGTCAGTAAGTGTAAAGTCATGCACATTGGGGCAAAAAATCAAAACTTCACATATAGGCTGATGGGTTCTGAGCTGTCTGTGACAGATCAGGCAGGAGAGACATCTTGGGGTGGTGGTGGACAGGTCGATGAAAGTGTCGACCCAATGTGCGGCGGCAGTGAAGGCCAATTCTATGCTTGGGATCATTAGGAAAGGTATTGAGAACAAAACGGCTAATATTATAATGCCATTGTACAAATCGATGGTAAGGCCACACCTGGAGTATTGTGTCCAGTTCTGGTCACCGCATCTGAAAAAAAACATAGTGGAAATGGAAAAGGTGCAAAAGAGAGTGACTAAGATGATTATGGGGCTGGGGCACCTTCCTTATGAGGAAAGGCTACGGCGTTTGGGCCTCTTCAGCCTAGAAAAGAGACGCCTGAGGGGGGACATGATTGACACATACAAAATTATGCAGGGGATTGACAGTGGACAGAGAGATGCTCTTTACACTCTCACATAACACCAGAACCAGGGGACATCCACTTAAATTGAGTGTTGGGAGGGTTAGGACAGACAAAAGAAAGTATTTCTTTACTCAGCGTGTGGTCGGTCTGTGGAACTCCTTGCCACAGGATGTGGTGATGGCATCTGGCCTGGATGCCTTTAAAAGGGGATTGAACAAGTTTCTGGAGGAAAAATCCATTACGGGGTACAAGCCATGATGTGTATGTGCAACCTCCTGATTTTAGAAATGGGTTTTGTCAGAATGCCAGATGCAAGGGAGGGCACCAGGATGAGGTCTCTTGTTATCTGGTGTGCTCCCTGGGGCATTTGGTGGGCCGCTGTGAGATACAGGAAGCTGGACTAGATGGGCCTATGGCCTGATCCAGTGGGGCTGTTCTTATGTAACTGCTCCACAAGACAGGTAACTATATCTGCGTCTGGAACCTTTTCCCTTCTCCCCCCCTTTTCTCCACTTCTCTCCCCATCTTTAGTTAGCAACTGGGTTATGCAGACCAGGGACCCCTAAAATCCTTCCCTACAAATTTCCCTTTTCCTAATTTCCTTGGATGCAGCAAATATCTTCCACACGCAACCACCATGAAAGCTAGGTATAATATATTCAAGAACTAGAACCAAGAAATGTGCATTATGTTTACCTTTGTGCTTTTGTAATAAAACTATAATCTTGTACTGAAAGTTGTCTCTCAGTCTCCCTTTTAAGCAAAAAGGAATTTTCTCTGCATTACGCCATCTTGTTATCTAGCCTGCGATCCTGAAGTTTTCAAATAGGGTAATATACTAATTCCCCTAAACAAAACAGCCCTTTTGGTAACAACAGTGTCAGGAAACACCACTGCCTGAGAGCCTGGAGAACTTCTTTTAGTCAAGAGTAGCTCATACAAAGCTAGAAGGGCCAATGGTCTGACTGTGTATAAGCTGCATGTGGCTCTTTCAGCTGTCTGCTGCAGCTCCTTCCGGTGAAAGTGGCAAAGGGGGTAACAGGAGGCACTTGTGTAGGCACCAGGCTTAAGCTCCCTGTTTTTCCCTTCCCCAACTCTGCAGCAGGACGCCCTCCACCTCAGCCATTGCGAGCCCTTGCAGCCCGCCTTTCCCTGAGCAGGTCCCCACCCAGTGCTTTTCCTCCACAGCTGAGGAGACATCCTGTGTGTCTACTCAGTAGTAAGCCCCATTACAGCAGATGAAGCTTACTCCCAGGAAAGGGTACCTGGGATGGCAGCCTTGGAGCCTGCTCAAGGACGGGTGAGTGGGAGCCCACACAGGTCTGTTTGAGAGCAAGCCCGGATGTAGTCCCTGGGCTACTCCCAGGAAGGTGTGGAGGGCTGCAGCCTCAGCCCCCTCCTGTGCAGGTCTACTACTTGTGAGGCTTCCTCCCAGGAAAGTGTGGAGAGGACTGCAACCTGAGAGCTCCAACCAACTTGTCTGCTCAGAAGTCCCATTGTAGTCAATGGGGCTTACTCCCAGGATAGTGTGGAGTGGGTTGCAGCCTGAGTGAGGGAGGGCAGGCAGGCCAGCCAGAAACTGGCCTGTGGCTGCCCTCCCCCTCTGGCTTCCTCTCTTCCTCACCTCTGGAGTCTGTGTCCTTTTTTCCTTCCAGCAGGGTGCCTCTGGAAGGTGAGGGGAGATCTTCAGTATCCATGTAAGATAAGCAGATGTCATAACCACCATATGTATTGGAATCCTGGAAGATCTGGCGAGGAGGTAGATGTGGTGTCAGCAGTGGCCCCTTTAAGGGTAAGGCCTGGCCATCCAGCAGAGTGTGCTGCACAGCTGCAGCCACTTGAAGGCAATAGGGCCCTCAGGGATATAAGGAGCACCTGAGGCAGGAAGGGGGGTGTGGGTTGGAGAAGGCTTGCAGGTTGGAGAGGAGACTGACTGGGCTTATTGACTTTGACTTGGATACTCTGATTTGACTGACTGACTGAGGAATCTGACCTTGAACTGTGACTTGGTTTATTGACTTTGGACTCTGCCCTGGATACTCTGACTGACTTTGTGACTAAGGGACTGCTGGAGACACTGGAGTTTGGTGTATGGCTGCTGTGCCCAAGACCTGCTGAGGACCAAGGGTCTGCTGTAGTGGTGGGAAGCTGCTGGCAGGAGAAAGGACCTCTGCAGGCTGAACAGGCGAGCTACCCTGGAGGTGGAGTCCAGCAGGAATGCAGGGCAGAACCAGGGTCATTTGTTGGGGGAAAGAAGGGGAGCTAATTTGCTTAAAGTGGGCCTAATTCTCCAGGCAGAGAATGGCCTTGGAAACAGGCAAAACACCATAGAGGACCAGGCATCTGAAAACACAGGACAAGAATGTATGACAAAACTAACTAAAAGCTATGAGAGGGGGCTACATTATAAAAATGGGACCTATAAGAGCATAAAGGTAAAAAAACTATATAAGCAGTGTTATCTTCATTTTAGATGTCAAAAGGGTTTTGTGGCTCCTGAGGTTTTTTTTCCTCCAGAAAACGGGCCCAAATGGCTCTTTGAATGTTTAAGGTTGTGGACCCCTGTCCTAGTGAAAGGGAAAAGGGAATTTTGGCCAAGGGTACAAATGATATCTTCACAGATGGAAGAACCACCAAAATAAGGTTCAGCATGTGTTCAGTCTTTGGGCTCAGATGCATATAAATATTTTACTCCACTGCTATACTTGGGATGAAACCAATTTGTTTCTCTAAGAAGTTGCAAGTCGACCCTACTGAAAAGCTGTTAAGTCAATTCATTACATGCAAGAATCTTCCTAGAAAAAACCTGAAGCCTGCCTCTACGAAAGGCATCCTCTATTTGGGGAAATAAGAGTTTGTAGGCCTACATTTCTGTGGCATTTCCAGAGGACAACACAAGTATTTGAGATAGCATACAATACCTGTTACCTATCCAACAAGATTACTCAAGAGCCTAAGGTCTGAACCAGGGATATTGTGCAAGCATCTAACAAAATAACTATATATTCAGAATTTTCAATACTGTGTGAATTTCATTTCATTCATAATTGGCTTGAAAACACATCAGTTTCCCGTTACGTACAGCAGCTATTCAAGAACATGGTTATTTCAGATAATAGAAGCTAAGAAAAGCATTGTTATCTATATCCTCCATAATACATGGGTGACGTTGTCCTACATATGTTGCTCTTTCGCAAATGCCTCTCTGAAACAGTCTATTGTGCGCTAAGATTCTCCTTCCTAAGTTAGCTCATCATTACATACAAGACAGACAATGAGACTAACAGAGCAAAAAAACACTCCAACAGTTGATCTGTGTAGACTCTTCTACGTGCTCACTCTTCACCCCCTCCCAAATGCAAGCAGAAAATTAAGCTTTTAAAATAAAAACAGTTGGCTTTGAAAAACAGCAGGCAGAATACAAAGGAAAGGATACACAGTTGGGAGTGGTGACTGAAAAACTGGGATGTACTTACTTAGCTCTTTGAAAAGGCAAGCTTCGTTGCTACATTCTGAGCAGTTCCTTTATTCAGCTTGACAAGAATTTTTGTATTATTAAATCCACAGCAATAACACGACACACCACAACAATCGCTGCCTACACTACTGCTGACGGCCCTCTGCAGACAGGACATGTGGGAACAAAGAAGATCAGGCAGCAACAGAGAAAAGACACTGAGTGAGAGAAACATCTGCTGGTTTCACTTGGAATACCATATGGCCTGTATCAGAAACAGGGACTGGCAATTCATATAGAGAGCAATGCAAACCTGTCATTTCTTTAGGAACTAGAAAAGTTTCAGTTCTTCCCCCACCCCCACATGTTGTACTACTTTCAGACATATGAGGTCATCATGTCTGAAAACAGGCAAACCAACAAGTGGTGCTGCATAGAGGCAAGGTTGCAACATCTAAAAGATGCAACTCTACAAAAAAATCATCCTGCTGGTTTTTAGCTTTGGCAGACAAGTGTGGGATAGACTGCCCAGAGTCAACCAAGAAGCTATTATACTTTTATGGTTGCAATTTTCAAAAGTTATAATAGCAGCCCCAAACAGCTGCAAATTTACAGAAAGTGTTATCTAACTTGGACTGATTTGACACACCCAAGATTTCCCCAATTGATAAAATGAAGGCGTTTCCATCTGACAGTGTTTCCAGGTGGTATCAACCAGCTCACTCTTTGGGGATAAAACAATCAGTCTTTGTTCTCAAATGGTTAAGAAGGTCTTCCTGATGCTACAGGTAGATTCTTGCCACCTAGAATCTAGCAAAAGGTAATCTTTGGCTACTCCCCTACCCCCACTTCCCAGCTTCTAATATGTATGACATGCGACTCACAAATTCTAAGTGCTGGTGTTGACTTATAAAACTCTCAACAGCCTAGAAATGGGTTATCTTAAGAACCACCTCAATCCATAGATACTATCAAGTGAGTTAAGAATCTGCTGTACAACCCTGTGTTCTGGACTTTCTGCAGCTAATATACATCTACCAGGAAAGGAACTTTCTCAGGGGCAACAACCTAATTGTTGAACTCTTCCCCCCCCCCCGGATGTCTACCTTAACCATCAGACATCTCCTGAAGATGCTGCTTTTCAGTAAAGGCTTTGACTAAGACCTCTGAACTTGCTCAGTGGCATTTTATTAGTGTTCTTTCACCTTACAGCACTGTGCTACTTAAATTCTCCCATGCACTCTCTTGCTCAGATATAAAATATGCAAACTCAAAATGGAGCACAGGCTTAAATCACACCAGGAGGAGATTCCTGCCACAGACAGGTTCGTGCAAAGGACACAATAGTTTGAGTGGCATGCTGGTCACGCTCAGTGCTTGTACACAGTACAGCTACCAAAGCACACGATTGCAAAGTATGTTCAGAGCTTTGCACCACTTTTGTATTCAATGACCTACTTTGCCAAAATTACAAGCTAAATTAAGGCAAGTCCAGTGTTCGTACAGGAGTAAGTTTTGCCCAAAGGTATTCCCTAGACCAGCATAACTGTGAGTCGGGTTAATGTGACTTACTCCTGGGTAAGTGTGGATACAATTGCAGCCTAGGATTGTTAAAAATTTTCCTGCTTGATGATGCCACTTCCAATCATGACATCACTTCTGGTGGGTCCTGACAGATTCTCATTTTTTAAAAGTGGGTCATGGTGCTAATACGTTTGAGAATGATTGCCCTAGACTTGTATATTCTTCCTCCTACGAGATCTTCCTACAAGATCTATATGATCAGAAGCCTCAAAGGAAATACCTATTTCTTCATTGTATCTCTTGAACTGCATGCAGGGGGACCAAATATCAGAATACTTTCTTGTGTGATAGCATACGCTCCTTATGCAAGGCAAAACTAAAATCTTCCCGACATGCTGGTTTTGAACGTGCCAAACATTATTCAAACATTTAATCCAATTCATAGTCGGAAGAAATTGTCAAGCAGTTCAATCACATGGTATTATCAAGAGATTCATTAGAAGAGTTGAACACCACAAACTAGTGACTCAGAGTCATAAGTAGTATCACTCCTTCTGACAAACTTTTGACTTGACAGCTCCTGTGACTATTCCAGGCAGTCCAAAGTAAACTGTTTTATCAATTTCAGGCACTCATTTTCACACATCATACCAAAATGACAGAAGCATAGATTTGATCTAAACACCTTTCTTCCTTCCCAGCACTTCTACTTCTGAACAAGTTTCATTTTCTAATCCAAGGTTATTTCCAAGAGTGAAAGAAAAACCATTGCTGATTTGTTCTGCTTTTAAAAAAAGCAGAACAATTTTCCCATAGGCAAAAGTGTGAATACTTTAACAACTTTGTAACCCACTTTGGAACCCCTAAGAGGGAGAAAGGTGGGATTGAAATAAGGTAAATAAGCAAAACGAAAAACAAACTTTCTGCTAAATTTTAACACAAACTTTGTTGACAAGGCACATGCATTTAGTTTAATATTTGTCATCCAGTCCAATTATCTTCAAGCTCTTCATTAGCTCTCCCCCCTGCTTCAAGAGACATACAAAATTATGCAGAGGATGGTTAAAATGGATGGAGACGCTCTTTTCCCTCTCACATAACACCAGAACCAGGGGACAGCAGCTAAAATTGAGTGTTGGGAGAGTTAGGACAAACAAAAGAAAATATTTCTTTACCCAGCATGTAATCAGTCTGAGGAACGCCTAGCCACATAAAGTAGTGATGGCATTTTGCCTAGATGCCTTTAAGAGGGGATTGGACAAATTTCTGGAGGAAAAGTTCATCACAGGATACAAGTCATGGTAGGTATGTGCAAGCTCCTAGTTTTAGGGGTAGGCTACCTCAGATTGCCAGATACAGGGGAAAGCACCAGGACACAGGTTGTGTCTGTTGTATAGTGTGCTCCCTGAAACATTTGGTGGGCCACTGTGAGATACAGGTAGCTGAACTAGATGGGCTTTTGGCCTGATGCAGCGGGGCTCTTCTGTTCTAGTTGTTTCTAACTGCAGGTATCTTTCCAGTTACAAATACAGAACATGTTATTTCTGTGTGCCTATATTGGCCAGTGTTTCTCCCCAATCTAAATGAACTTGGAGTCTAACAATCCCTCTAGAATCTGTAATCTGACAAATTACAAGCTGCAATTCTGGGTTCTATTACAACTTCTCCTCCAGGGCATTTCTATAAACCAATACGCCTTTGAAATCTACCAAGGACCTCTACTAATAGGAAATTCTATATTTTCACAAAGGAAAGATGGTGCCAACCATGATGACAAATCAGGTCTTCTACTTCTACATTGAGGACACACTTGAAAAGAACTATTCAAACATAGCATGAGTAGCTCTATACAGGGCACTTTCCTCCAATATGTGCCATAATGCACCTCTTAAAAAAGCAGAACAATCAGTGCCCAACTCCCTGGAAAATCTAAATATAAATGAACTTCTTAACTTTACATTCTTATAAAGAAGCATTAAGGACCACATTACAGATTTAAGTGTATACCTAGCTTTTTTATGTGGCACATGATGTATGAAGGCAACAAAGGGTTTGAGTCACTGTACCGGTATGATGCACATAGCAATATTGGCCATGTGAGAGAGGCACTATAGGCCAAAGTCCCCTGTGGTGTGCACTCTGCAGCAGACCCAAGTTTACTACTGTGATACAGGCCTCAAAAGAGAAAGCCAGAAGGGATTCCTCACCAAAAAGCAGTTATCTAGTTCAAACCCTGTCCAAAGGCAGGACTGGCTATCAGGTTGAATCTATGCAATCCTAGCCATAATGTGTTACAAATGGGACAAAGTTATACTGCTGAAAGATGAATCAGGTTGAAATTAGTCATGCCACAACAACTAAGAATATAGGGTTGAATACAAATGAAACAGTTATTGGTTATAACAGGGAGCTTTGCTTTTGACAAGGACAAAATTATACCCAGCTTTAAAACTAAAGCTCCTTAAAGCCCTGCAGGTAACTAGCAAGCCAATTAGCACCTCCAGTAAGTAATACCTGCCAAGTACTCTGAAACAAAGTGATGGGTAGCCAAGTAACTGCAGCTCTCATTATGCTGCCATGTGTCACACAAGATCGGATCAACTCATGATATGGTGTCCTAAGTTACGTCACTTGCTTAGGCATGCTGGCAATTTAAGTATTCTGATACAGTGGTAATCAAAGGTATTTTCATTTAAATCTATGGGAAACAATTCCTACAGCAAGACACCCACTGTAAAGGGCCTGCAGACAGAGCTGG
This sequence comes from Tiliqua scincoides, assembly GCF_035046505.1. Classification (NCBI taxonomy): domain Eukaryota; kingdom Metazoa; phylum Chordata; class Lepidosauria; order Squamata; family Scincidae; genus Tiliqua; species Tiliqua scincoides. The sequence goes on from NC_089821.1 coordinate 19,968,201, forward strand.
TACAAATGTGGCAGCGCGCTGAACCTGGGCTGGGTTGACCAGGGCTCAAATTTCTTCCCAGTTAAAAAGATCACAGCATAGCTTTGTACTAATCAGTCTAACCTACCTGAAAAAGTTGTCATGAAAATAAAAATGAAACTCTTCCATGGGGAGTGGCCATGACTCAGTGGTAGATCTGCATGCTTTGCAAACAAAGTGTTCCACCGCTGACATCTCCAGGTAGGGCAGAGAATAATTACAGTTTGAAATCCTAGAGAGCTGCGGTTTCCTATGTTTTATGTACAGTGACCTGAGAAAGATAAGTAGGATGCAAGTACCCAAGCAATATTTTATTTCCCCAAGAAAAGGGTTGGCAAGGCTCTTCAGAAGGTGAGTTCATCTTCACCAAGCAAGTGTGACTCTCAAACTCTCCTTAATATTTGCATAATAATCTTTTTTCATTCCAGTGCAGGTGAAAGATAGAAATCTTCACAGCTTAACTGAATGTGTTACTGGAATCAAAATGGGCCAGGATGTGTCCCTCCAATTTAGTACCAACATGTGGGCACTGATCAGGCTTCACATGTGTACTGTCTCATGTTCGTCATGGGGTGGGAGTCACCATGGCCACCTGCTCTGCTTTCACAAGCTGAAGCGTACCCTTCCCCCTTACAGAGAACCAGCAGGTGCCTCCATGGGGTAAGAAGAAGAGGAAGCCAGTGTGATTTAAACAAGATTGAGCCACCTTGAGGGCCTCTTGGGAGGCGGAACAGCAGCCAACAGATACCTAGGGCTAAAAGTGCCACCTATTTGAATACTTGCACTTATTTACATGCCATCTCTGTTCAGTCTCCTGAGACGTAAGTACTCCCCAGTGAGTCCGTCTGACACCTGGTTCATTCTCTCCTTAACACATAAATGCACTCTTCATTCACTGCATGACTGCACTGTTCTAGTATTTATTCAATTCTCACATATTTTTGAAATGCCTGTCTAAAATGGCAACAGAAACTCTGCCAGTGCACCAGGCACTAGCATTACAACAGCACATCCTGTGAACACAAGGACCGCAAAAGAAAAAAGGACACTATATTAATAGCAGCACAGTAAGAAGCAGATGACGCAGGGGAAACACACTGTGTGCTATACAAAACTGCATAAAATATGACCAAGCTATCATGAAGCACAGACACAGCTTTCTCATGCAATTATACTCCAGCCCAAAAAATAGTGGATTCACGGAGGCACCAGCTGGTTTGTTAATTTTAAGCAGCCATGCTTTCAAAACATACATTTTATGAAGAAGTTTCTATAGTACCCTTGCCTCTGCAGGGCTTGTCATCCAAACAAAAAAATTCATATTTAAACAATGATCTTCTTCCAGAAGGTACACAGCAGTGACTAATTATGCATCAGTCACCTTATGTATCTTATTCCCTCTAGTATTGGTCTATGCACTTCTAAAGTAAGAAACCAGGACATATAGTTTAATTCAAACCCCCCGTCTCATCAGCTGCTGCACAGTATCTGTATAACTCAAGACCACTGAATACAAAAAATGGCATGGGATACTTTTATCACTGAGGGCGTGGTGAACCCTAAGCATGCATAACTGGAAGATTCAATGATGTTAATGATGCACAAAGCTAACTGAGCTATTGCACTGAATATATGCTTGGATAGCCAACCTATTTCTAAGCTATCATCTAGCAAGTTTGACAGTCTCTGAAGAAATGTCAATACTACTGTTTTAGGGTAAGAAATTGAAAAAAGTAGTACATAACCAGTAAAAGGCTCAGAAGACATTGCTCTAGACCAGGAGTGTCAAATTTGTTTCATACAGAAGGCTGAAATTAAATTCACATTACCTATGAGAGCCCGAAGTTGGTAAATAATTAAGGAGGGAGTGACATAGTTAAGTAGGTGATGGTCAGAAATAAGAACTTTGTTCTCACATCAGCTGCAAATTACAAGAGAAAATGTGCAAAACTTGTTCCCATTTCCAAGATATGAGAGAGCCCAATTATAACGGGGGTCGGATAAATTGGTTCCATGGGCTGCACGCCCTATGTTTGACACCCCTGCTCCAGTCTCTCCAATGTCAGACAAGGAGTAAAATTTTATACTCAGTGCAATACTTATGTCATGGAGTGTTTACTTCCAACTTCCAGCAACAGTAATGGCAATTTTTGAATTGAAGCCAAACCTAGAATCTCTCAAATATAAGCTCCCCCAGAAAACACACAATCAAAGTTCTTGGTGCTTTATGAATATGCAACTATTTTAAGAGAACCCATGTTTCTAGTGTTTTAGTGACACTAGATTCCAAAATGTCTCAAGCATTCCAAATTTACAAGTTGTAGCACCAATTACCATGACAACTTTTGGCCTTCCTGAACATCACTACTCAATTTCAGACAACCATTCCACGTCTTCCAAATTCCTTAGTGTGCTCCCCCCCCCCAAAAAAAAACCTCACAGGGAAGCAATTGCTTTTAAATTAAACAATTGGGTAACTGCCATCTCTTGCACAAAGCAAGGCTGGCCTTTCCTTTGCTGCCACTACTGCATTACAGACGTGAAACAACAAGCAGTGGAGGGAGCCCTCATCCCACAGCTCACGTGAGAGGTCAAACAGTCGCCCTCACGCTGAGAGCAGCTGCATTGGACCAGTGCGGGCTCCAACAAATCTCCGGGGGGCCAGAGGTTCATTGAAGATGAACCTGAGGGGCCTCGAGAGCCACAAGTGGCCCCAGGGCTGGGGTTTGGGTACCCCTGTTATAGACTAACAGACAGATCTGTGTAGATCTTTAAGATGCTACTAATAGTAGCCTTTATGTTCTAGAGCAGGGGTGTCCAAAGTTTTTGGCAGGAGGGCCACATGGTCTCTCTGACACTGTGTCAGGAGGCCGGGGGGGGGGGGGAGAACTAATTCACATTTAAAATTTGAATAAATTTACATAAATGAATATATTAAAGATGGAACTTATATGAATGAATGAAGGTCTTGCAATAGCTCAAGGCCTATAAAAGGCCTTGCACAAAGCAAGGCTGGCCTTTCCTTTGCTGCTGCTACTGCATCACAGATGTGAAACAAGCAGTGGAGGGAACCCTCATCCACAGCTCACCTGTGACATCAAACAGTTGCCCTCACGCTGAGAGCGGAGTGTCGGGCCAGTATGGGCTCCAACAAAACTCCAGAGGGCCAGAGGCTCATTGGAGACTGGGGGCAACCTGAGGGCCGCACTGAGAGGCCTTGAGGGCCGCAAGTGGTCCCAGGGCCGGGGTTTGGGCACCCCTGTTCTAGAGGAAGACAGAGTCCTTCATTCATTACAGTCACTTCTGCCTAATGGTCAGACGCTCAAGAGAAGAGTACATATGAAACAACCCCCCCCCCCTTTGGGAGGGGAGGAGGAAATACTGGCGCTTTTAAAGGTGGCCAGCTTGATACTTGAAACCAGTTACTCTCTAACACAGCACAACACAATTGTGGCCTGCCCTGTTACACAAACTGGACAATGAAATTGGTAAATAAGCAATGTGCCCCATTTCCATAGGTACCTTGATTTCTCACTTTGGAAGAAAAGGAAATCTTCCACAAAGACCACTGCTTGTCAAGCTCTAAGTAGATAAGGTCAATCTAGGCCCAAATGTCCTTTGTGCTGTAATTAAATATTGAAGCCATCTCCAAGGAACCCAATCCTATCCTTTCCCAGAACCCATTAGTACAGAGGCACCAAAATAGCCACCACTGTATTCTGTGGGGCAAGGGAAGCTGCTGAAAGTGTCCTTGGGATAAGGGAACCCCTCAGTTCCCTTACCCCATATCAAGCACTGCTAGCCCCAACAGGTCTGTGCCTTGAGCTGGCACAGAACCAAGGAAACCAATAACAGGAAACCAGTATCAGGCAGCTCAGGAGGGGGCAAAGGATTCAGTGGCAGCCTCTGCCCCCTTCCAGCCCTGATATGCCCTTCAGCCTTCTCTCCCCCCCCACTCAGTTTTACTCCCTCCCTGCCCCATGGGGAAACCCACCACCCAGCACTCCTGGCTTGTGTCCTTTCAATGTTGAGGCCCAGCACCCAGAGAGCTCACTGCCAGTGAGCTCACTTACAGCACTTTTAAGACACCCAGCTCCGGCAGTGGGGCTGGAGCTCTGCTGCTGAGCAGCACAGGATCAGGTTGCCCAAGAGATTCCTCTTTCTGGCAAACCTGACAGGGTTAGGACAGCACTTGATGGAATCATCTAAAGCCATTAAGGTCCAGCTGAAAATCATATCTGCTGGTTAACTATACAATGTACTACCAACACAATGCTGAAGACTACAGGATTGCATAGTTGAACATACTCGTATATAACAAGACACAGCAAGAATCAAGGTCTCCCTGTAGGGTAGCAGATAATTCCAGGGGGTTACTATATACTTACCTTCTGGTCTCCTCACCCGAGCAAACTTCACCTTTTATTTGTTCAGCTATGAGGATGCATAAAGAACCAGTTACATCCACCAACGCAGCCTTTCACCATGAACTCCCAGGACGCATCAGGACAACAGCACTGCCAAGCTCTCTGAATGCTTTCTTGTACCAGAAAGCAAGGACAATGCTTTAGGAGTTGGGTTGGGCTGGGCTGCTAGCCTTTGTGTACTTCCTTATATGACAGAGGAAAAGAAGGAGGGGAAGTACAACCAGCTGCCAGGCAATTGAGAAATACAGCAACTACCTATGCATCTCAGTCACCACATAGCTTCTGCCTTACAGAACTAGTAACGTTTAAAGCAGAACTGACACAGACTTGCATGTGCAGTTCCAATTTGTTTTGTGAAGATGCATGTGCAGTTGGTGAATAACCACAGAGACATCTTGACCCTGAGGTGATAGGGGGGCAAATACTATTCACCTCATCTGAATAGCAAGCTGCAAATCAGCCCATGTGTACAAATAAGAGATCTGCCAGATGGCAGAAGTTGGAAAATTAAAATTACAAAATTACACCTTCATGGTATATCAAGCCTTTAGTGCTTGCACACCACCAAAATCCTTCCCCCTCAATTTTGCCACCCCTGAGCTCACTTGCACACATATCCCCATAGCAGGTGAGTCAGCAAGCAAGCAGGAGGTTGCCAAATAGTGCCCAGGGATAGGTGGGGAGAAGACACAGCATCACAGCAGGTCCCTTGACTTAACTGAGGTCCTTGTGCAGCCTCTCCCCTTTTTCTCACTGCTTCTCTCATTTCAAACAGAAGTGGCACAGGGGAGGGAGAAAGGGGCTGGACAGGGTCCTCTTGTAAAACAAGGGAAGTGGGATGGGCTCCAGAAAGCTTCTCCCTGTCCGCCTGGATCATATGAAGCACCAGCAAGGTAGGGAGTAGCTATCTGGAGCTGCAGATTCTTTATTTTCTGCGATCCTCTTCCGACTTGCCGTGAGCAAGCTGAAACAAGCTCAGAGCCCACCAGATGGGCCAGGGACTTGTCCATTTGACACCCCTTCAAAGATGCTGTTCCATGTGACTGCTTCAGCTCACTTCACTGCAAGTCCAGCCCTGCTAACCCTAGGCAACTACATCAATCACTACCTTCCCCTCCCCACTCCTGAAAGTTTATGAAAGAAATATATTGGGCGAAGAGAGAAGCACCAGAAAAATCCCAGACATCTAGAGTTTGTCTACAGACTACAATGTTGGCACTTCACAAATCAGTTTTTCTTCAGCTCTACATAAGGGCACTGAAGATGAAAGGTTTTCCCCAGGAGAAAGGCCTTACCACGGACTTGGTGGCACAAATAAGACAGGTCAGCCCAAATTAGCCACTCACATATTTGGAGGGCAGATGGGATATAAGTTATTTGAATAAGTAGCTATCTGCAAGGACTCGCCACTTCACTGATCTGCCAATAATGAATGGCCTTCCAAATTAAAAAAATTAAATAGCCAACCACAGAACTGCTGACCACTCTCTGCTGCTGAGAAAGAGACATACAATATAACCAAGTACAGACTACTAAAGGCCACACTTTGTGCACAGATCATGCAACCTTCTCCCTACTCCTTTATTAATTTTTTAAAAGCTATTAAACACTATCAAAAGCAGAGTGGGCAGGCATGACTGGAGTGAAATGACAACCAGCAGACAAAGGGTTTAACGGATTTCCAACTGCAAGTCTGCCTTCCAACATGCTTTTGGAATGCCATGAAGGGGGCAGTGGGGGCAATCTGGAGCAGAAAAACAGCCAGTGGGAAGAGGGACAAGCAGTGTCCACTTGCAGTGTGACACTGCAAAACCACTTATATTATCAGTAACAATACCAAGAAAAATGAATGATCTGCACCTTTACAAAGGGATGAAATTGGTTTTTCCATAACAGGATGTCCACTTCTGGACTAGCCCCACAGTCTGTGAGACTCCATATGTTCCATCACAACCTTGCTGGGGGAGCAGCCACAAGCACTCTACAGCCAAAACATGGCTGTACATCTGGTCTTCCTACTGTCCCCCAAGCCATCAAGGCACAGGGTTGGCTGCTCCTTGAGGATGAGGGCCTTCCTACTCTGGGGCAGTGCTGGCCCTTTGACTCCAGGGCTGGACCAGATAAAGTGTGGAGAGGGGAGAGATGCAGCCCAGGAAGAGGAGGGCTCAGGGCTTCATAAGGCACTCAGGGCACATGATGAAGAGTTCTCCAGCCAGGCTACCCAAGGACTGCTCTGTGTCTGCTCCCCTGGGATTAGGGCAGGAAAGAGCCAAGTGGACAAGAAGGAGAAAGAAGAGTGAAGCAACCCCCTCCCCACTTGCTGAACTCTGAGGCCTGGTTCAGGGATCCTGGCTGTTGGGCCAGTTAACCTCCCTTAGTTTCTACTCTTTCTCTGGAGGCAAGAAGGACTCAGATGCCAAGAGGAGCACACCTCCCTCACAGCAATCCTGCTAAGGTCAGATGACAGGGAAACTTAAACAGAATATGCCCAAAAATAATTTGGAGTTGCCCAAGAAAAAATAATTTAAACAGACGCGGTTACAGAAAAAGATTGAAGAAATGCAATACAAATTGTGGTACCATATTGCCTAAATAATCTCAAGCTCATATACATACTAACCATTTTTATATTTCAACATCCTCCTCTTTTGTCCTCATACCTTGAGTATGTGTACTTTCGCTACTTAAAGAATATTTGCCTTGACAGCCTTCAGAATTGTACCACTTCACTTGGGTAAAAGTATAATTGCTTCTCATCTTGCTGCTGCAGGATGACTACCACAAGGGGAGAATGGCAGCACACAGTCTCACTTCCCACATATCTCATGCTGCCCTACTTCCTATTCAAGCATACCTCATAATTAGATACACAAGAAGCCAAGCAGGACGAGAATGGTTTCCAATTATACAAGCATAACGTTACATTAGGAAACCTGTATCTGAACACCTGGATTCTAGGACATTAATTCACTAGACCAGTACTCTGCATATATCAGCAGTCATCTGAATAGATAATTTCACCTCTCCACCTCCTAGAATGTTACCATTTCCTCTCAAAGAACAATCATTATGTCAAGACAGGTCATTTCCCAATTTCTAAGGAGTGCCTAGTTGACAGCCTGAAGTGAAGCTTACAAGGTCTTTCTTTAATCAATACTAAATGCCATGATCCTTGATTAATAGCAACAGGTTAGTAAACAGGAATTTGTCAGATGTCAGCCAAGGCCACAACGAACATAAGAGTTAGCATGCTCTTTTTAACACTGCTCCCACCTCCTGACCAAAAAGCTAGCCTTTGTTATCGCAACCATATTTGGAAGCTTTACCTGAGTGCACAAGCATGCTTACAAATATCTCACAGAAGGAGGAAGAGCCCCAGCAGTTTATTCAAGTAAACAAGAACTGAATGCAAACACTGAATCTGCATCATTTTCAGCCACTTTTGTAGATAAAGGAACAAAGTACTCAGTGGCTTAGGTTTCATTCCCACCCTTTGTGCTTGGCTCTCAAATTTATTATATCAAACAAATGTATTCCAGCTATGTTCACTGCTAGACTTCGTTGAAAAAAGTTGCCCCCACAATCCTGTTTTAAAACAGAGAGAAGTTTCATTTATCCACAATTACTTTCTGAAGTAGTTTGTTGGAATGGAAATACATACATTAACAACATATGTCAGGGCAGATGTTAGCCTTATCAGCACAAACAGATGTGGCAGTCACCTGCTCCTCTGATTCCAAACCATTGATTCACTAGTGGTTACACCCATAATCCAGAATTAAATGACATGGGGCACACAAATGACCACAGTGGACATGTGTAACAGCAACCTATACATTACATTGGCAATAGGGAAGGAGAAGCACAAGGAACTCTCACACCCACTACTTATACTACTGTCCATCAGTTTACTTTCTCATGATAGTGTCACATAAACTATTTTGGTAATCTGGGAATCCTCAAGCCATGGCACTCATTTATGTTTCCAGCATATTAATCCCACACAATTATAACCATAGTATTATCAGAATCACACATTTCAAGACAAAGGAGTGGACATCTGTATACTGCATAATCCAGTGTTCCCCAACATGCAACCTTATCTTTCTGTCCCACCACATAACACAATGCCCTGGGTCTCATCAGTACATACACACAATTTTTTAAAAAGCTTACCTCTCATATGTTGGCACACATAGCCTACAGGCATATCTCATGTATGATGAGTGACCAAAATTAGGAACAAGCTACAGAAAAACCCTAGCCACTTGGATTTTATTTTTTGATGCAGGGTAATTCCAAGCAGAGTAATAAACATTTAGAATACAGAAGTAGCAAGAGATAAAGAAAAAAGAGTTAACCACTATTTTTCTGCTGTTGTTCTACTATTAATTACCTTTCTTCAGAATCTGCTTTTCAGCATTAGAACACTTTTACCCATATTTGTATGTAATATGTAGTTAGCTCCCCAAGAGATCTGCTTTTGGCATCCAACCTGAAAACTTAAACCTTATAATTAACATTTTCCTCATTACCCAATTTGCCTGCAGGCAGCTCTATACTCAGCTGATATTACAATTCAATCAATGCAGAAACATTTAAATCAATTCTGTTGTGTCCACTGTCTAAAGAACTCTAAGCATGACAAAATAAAGCCTGTTGAGAAGTTCAACAATACCTAGCTACACATTGCTTTTTTATGACCTGGGAAGTTACTCCCCCCCCCCCCACCTTGATTACTGCCTACATACCTTCTTCATGGTTACTTGTTGCAGCATGAAAAAGGGTCCAGAATTTCTTAACTCTTTGTTGAGTTTGTCTATCTTTCAATTGGTTACGCTGTATCTTTAGTTGTGCACTTCAAGCAAAAGTCCTCTAATCTTCACTTGCGTAAGTCTTTTGTGTCCTGTGCAGTTTTGCCATTACTGCAAGTCAGCATGGTACAGCGCCTGAAGTGCAACACTGGTTGTGGCAAACCTAGGTTTAAAATCCCCACCCAGTCACGAAGCTCACAGCATGTCCTTTGGCAAATTCAGATTGTTATTGTGGTTAATTGCTGCTCTTAGTTCCCTAAAGGAAGGGCAAGACACAAATGTGCTGAACAGTGAACAACTGAAGCTTTAAAACCTAGAAGTGCCAATGATGCCAGCTGTATTTCCCAAAGCACAAAATATGGTGCTTTCAGTGGGAGGAAAATGATTTGCTCCCACAGCAGAAGTTAGAAGAATGGAAACTTGTAGGAAAAGATCTGTATTTGGATCACAAACGAACAACCGTACTGTATTTTATGCAGCAAACGTTGATCGGTCAATGTTTTAGTGCACCTGTACTGACTTACAGAGCAGCACTAGCTTTTTTGATTAGCTTTTTATTTAAATGGAAAATTCTGGGTCTCCAGAAACCAAGATTATACTTCTCAATTTTACTATGCCAGCTTGGTTTTAAACCCCACCATTTAGGACAGCCATCCAAGATCTTTCAAAATTTTCACAAGACATGAATTATATATTAGAAAAAAAGTTGTGCCACCTCAAGACTCCATTTTTCAAGACATTTTCCATATGGTATCAAAAGATCTGTGCCACCAAACACCTATTCAAAGAATAATAGCAAACAGAGAGCTCAACATGTTCAAGTATTTTTAAGAACTCATTTCTTCTTCCTCTCATGCCCCATCAGCTAAGCAAGTACAATCACAACACTGTAAAAGAAAAGTCCATTAAGCTGCTGCCAAGAATACTGCTACATTCAACTTCATGCATGTGAAGTGGATCTATTGGCAGGTGGGCTGATTTCCAGGAAGACTACTAATTCCTCAAGGGCAGCTTTAAGTGACATGAGACAAATTGGTCCTTTCTGCTGTGAAGATAGATCAGCATGAGCACCTGCTTTGAGAGCCCGTCTTCCTTACCACCGCCCGCCGCCTTCCTCACTTTTGCAGTCATTATGATTCAAGCAAAGTGGTGTTAGCATAGGTGATGTAACAAGTATTGTACCTATCACTCAAGTTTGTCATGGCCCCCAATGCCTCGTGATCGCAAATGGGAAGTGGGCCATGATCAGAGATAAGAACTGTTTGGGGCAGTGGGAAGGCCCGCAGAGAGAGCTGTGAGCCTCCCCTGCATACTCCAGATGGCCAGCCCTACTCCCCCAGGCACATTACAAAGCCCCTTGGTCACAGTGGTGCCAGAATCACTGCAGCACTTAAGGGGGCATGGCCGGCTTCTGGTTCCCCTGGTAGGCCATGACCCTCCTGCTTGGAAACCAATGATGTACACTGTTTTGCAAACGCAATAATTAAACCTTGTTCCAAAAATGTCATGGCATTATATCAAAATAATCTTTATAAGTACCATTAGGTTTAACCGAGCAACTTTGGTTCAGTGAAAACATCCTGTTAGCAAACTCCAGCACAGAACAAGCTCTCTGAACAGTTTCCTGTTTTTGTTCCCTCTCTGTGAGGCAACCAACATAATATAAAGCTAATTCTGCTCTTCTGGCTGTCAAAATGAATTCACTTCCAGAAGAATTAAGCTTCCAGTAACTGCTCCCAATAAAGCATTTTAAAAAAAAAGTGTTCCAAATGTTTTGTGCAAAGATGCTCCAAGGTAAAAATAAATCCTACATAGATGAAACAGTCACATTTTCCCCCTTCTTCTCCCATCCCAAAGCGAACAGCTAGCAAAAGAATATTTGGTCAGATGGTACGCCTGTGAATACTAACAAAAATCAGTTTAAATTGCCTCAGCTTCAATAACACTGTCTTCCTTTTGTGTGACAAAAGTAGTTTTACAACAGAGAAAAATGCAGAGCACAACTGACAAGTCACCAACTCCAAGTTTATCTCTTAAAGAAATATAACTAGAACTCTTCCCAAAATAATGGATCTCTTACTATGATAAATAAGGCTAATCATTAAACTAGTTACAACATAACATTATGAGCCTTCCTCATGACACTTTTTCACTATATATACAGGCAGTTCAGATTCACAAGGTCTGCACATCCACCGTCTCCATGATGACAATATCTGAAATGATTGTAGACAGAGCTGAAAGAAATTACACATTAAGTGCAGGACGGAAATGTAAATAAAATTAAATTCCTGGTATAAGTGTACAGGGAGGTGTACATAGGGAGGGGCCACAGCTCAGTGAAAGAGCATGTATGTCAAATGCTGAACATCCCAGGTCCAATCCTAGCATCTCCCAATAGGGCAGTGAAAAATTTTTGTCTGACTCTCTGGAGAGACATTGCCAGTCAGTATTAATATGGCACATGGACAAAAGTCCAACTCAATATAAAGCTTCTTCTGCAGCTAAGAATTTTGAAACAGCATTTTACCTCTTCCTAGTTGGTAAAGGGAAGAAGGATTTTAACTACTAGGTTCTCTTGACTTTTAGATTTCTTTTAAACAATTTCTGCCCAACATTGCATATATGCAACAGGGAACAAATGTGTACATCTGTGGACTCGGCAGAAATGAGTTAAGAAGCTATGTTTTCAGAATTAGGAAAACAAAATACAGGAAGACAAACTTTTTAGTCCTTAAAGCACTCAGAATACACACAGGTCATTCAACTGTTTTATCTCGCCATGGCGCACACAAACAATTTATCTTGCTTTCCTTCTGTGTTCTACCTACATAGATCTTGGGGCTCTGTATGTGCTTCAGTTTCACTTCTGCCCTTGTTCTGGAACAGGCCAAGCATACTGAAATGGACATACAGTGTCTTTTCTGCTGCAAGATCTAAGCAGTAGGCCAGAGGCCTTAGACTGCACAAGACTAGACAATCTAGTGTATAAATTTAGGAAAGGATCAGGATGCTGAAAACTTAAAGAAACAGCCCTCTCCTAGGTTTTCAAAACCTTCTCACTGGTGATAGAAGATAAATGTGTCTTCTACAAGCTCATTCTTTCAAAAGCCACTGCATAGCTAGAGTGATATGAAGGATCTTGCCAAGTGAAACCTTTATTACATAACATTTACAGGAACACAAAGGAAATGGCAACAACAGATTACCAAAGAACTTCAAATATCTTCCAGTTCCCTTCTTCCTCCCACTACAACCAGATACGCAGTTACAGTCATAAGCAGCCATTCAAACAACGCCTACTAGAACATCCTAAACAAAGGCAATCGAGCCTAATGAGTTATTTGACAGTACTAAATTTAAAAGGAATTATACTCTGTTTACTTGTGATTTTAAAAATAGGTATTGAGTACAAGACTAAGCTCTCTCATGTATTGAGTGTCATTTCCTCCCACCGCCCCCCACCACCAATTTTCAAACTGCTTTCCATATTGACGCAGGCGCTCTGGCTTTTCAAGCCTAACAGTGTCACTTATGCTTACACAAAAATTATTTCAAGAAAAAAGTCTGTAGACATTTAAAAACAAATATCAATTGGGATTTTGTTTCAGATAAAACTATATACTAGAAGCAATTCTACCATTTGGAAGGTAGTGAAGTTTCAAAAAATATACAGCAAACCCCAATGAAAATTGACAAATACACTAGAACCAAAAAGCTAAGAACTTAAACTCTTATCATGCAAGTTGTCAGACAGGCATTGTTTTGGCACTTTCTGCCAGCTTCTTCCATATACATCAGTGTCTGAAATTCACTAACCGTGAAAAGCTGGAACAGATTTACAGTACAAGTAAGCCTATTCAGAAGTTATATTGTGATCAGTGGGGCTTACTCCCAGAAAAGTGTTATAGGTTTGCAGCCTTAGAGCTTTTATAAGAAAATTCAGCATCAAGTTACTAAGAATCAGGATAGTGTCATCATAGTTACAAACACAACCATCACAACTTGCAACAAAGTTTAAAGAGATTTTAAGGCTGCCACTGCTTTCAAGAAACATCTTTATGCTGATCTTGCATATACATTTTTACAAGGAACTGACAAGGCCAAAGATAAACCCTCCCTCATCAGGTTAACAGACTATTGTGGCCTCTTCTACTTCATAAGTTAAACTGATTGTAGAACACATTCTAGCTGTTAGCAGGCTGATATTAAGATCAACCAGAATCAGCACAACGGCCACATTATATACAATTAGCAATGCATTTTCTCAGAAGAGGCACATGTTACAGAAAAGCAAAGCATTCATTCTCTTATTCCAATAACAGACTGTTTATTCTTTTCCCTACCACATCTTACTTTGCCCTTCTTTTTAACCAAGGTAGGTCCCAAAAGCAAAAGTTTAATTCACCTTCCCAAGCAGTGGCGTTGTTCCAGTAAGTAGCTAGCAAAGCATATGATGTTCTCCAAGAGAATATGAATTAGATAAAATTGCTTTCTTTCCAGGCAGTCGCAATCTCCAGCTTTCCCCCAGGAAATCCAGCAATTCCTCAAACATCTCCCAAGCAAGCTACAACTGAGACACAAAGAACAAGCTCACAACCAGAGCCTGAAGAAGTCATTCCGCCACCCACTCCACTCCACAAGAGAGGGTTTTATACTCGATACAAAATAAGGATTGTGTTCTGTTAAGTCATCCAGTTCAGCAAATCTCTCTGGCCATGGCCTTCAGCACAGCCACAGCATGGTCAGATCCAGATGTGTAACTACAAGCCCTGGTGCCTGGGGCAGTTACATAATGATGTCACATGACTGTGATGTCACTTCCTGGTTCTCCCCAGGGGAGGCAGCACTGGCAGCTTTGTGCCCCCCCCCATTACTTCTACTACAGACAGTCAACTTCCCTTTCTGTTTGTCCCTTGGGTTTGCTTCCTACTCTTAAATCTTGGAGTTGGTTGTTTTTTTTTAGTAATCTGGGGTTCTGCAGTACTCTGGTAGGAGGGAGTTGGTGTCAGAGATTGCTTTGGTTTTTTAAACTAGTTCTGTGCCTATCTTAATACAGGAGGGCCCATATCTAGATGGGCCCTGGGCCTGATCCAGCAGGGCTCTTATGTTCTTATCTGCGGATCCCGATTCAGTTATCCGCAGATCAGGTCTGGGCCCTCCCAGCATGCACACTCCTGCCCCCCCCCTTTGGAGACAAGCAGAGCTCCAATTCCCTCATCTCCAGAGCTCAATAGAGGCTGGGAACATCTGTCCCTGGCTTCTGATAGGCTCAGCGTATAGCTCAAATAACGCAATTTCCGGTTTCACAGAGAAACTTCCTTTAATGCCTTATAAGCACCCACAGACCACAGGGATGGGCACTTGTCTGTATCCGTGGTTTCAGGTAACCATGGGGGTTCTGGAACAGTGCCCCTGTGGATAAGAGGGCATGCCTGTACTTAGTTACTGAGAACTTTCAGTTCTCTCTTACATAAAGTTATTTGTAGAATAAATATTTTTAGTCAATTGTGCATGGAATGTATTGCCTAGGATTGTCAGATATACACTCAGCCTATATTCAGCAACCTTGAAAACTCTGGGTCATAAGAGTCCAAAATGTACCGCTACCTTTACATGGTAGAGGCTTACATGATAAACAGAAGGGGAGCCTCCACAGGAGAAGGAATGGGGGGTGCAAAGCAGTACCAGGAAGAGACTGCTTTGTGTGTTGCACCCCCCCCCCACCAGCATAATGCCTGGGACAAGTGCCCCTCAAGGACCCCCTAGTTACGCCTCTGGTTGGCTCCCACAGGAGTCAGTACAGGAAAAACCCACGCTCTAGCCAGGCAGCCAGCCAGCCCATCTTCCAGGAAGTGCAAGCAAGTCTGGCTCCTACAGCAGCTTTGCCCAGACAAGTTCTCAACTCCCCCCCAAGCAGTGGGGATTTTCCCTGGGCCTGGTGGGGAAAGTGCCCTCCACTGTCAACCTCCCCCCCACAGACAGACAGCCCCCCTCACAGGAAGCCTGACTCCAGCCCCCGCCCCTCACCCAAACCCAGGCCGCCTCCCTTTGTCCCTCTCCTCCCCAGAGCAGGTGTGAGGCAGTGGGGCTGAGCTGCGTCCAGCGGCGCCCGGGCCAGCGCCTGTGCCCAGCCCTGGCCCTCTTCCTCCCCCACTCCAGAGCCACTGCAGGCAGAGGAAGCGCCGCGGCGGCAGCAGCGCAGCCAGCCTCCCCGTGCGCTCTGCGACGCGCGCCCACTCACCGGGCTGCGGCGGGTCCCCCTGCGCGCTGCAAGGCACTGGAAGGCCGGGCCGGGGCCGGGGCTGCTGCGAGGGCCGTGTGCCCTTGGCTGGGGGAGGCGGGGCGGGGCGGGAGCCGGCTCCTCCTGGCGTCGCAGCCTCCGGAAGGTGCCCGCATGGACAGCCTTAGCATCCAGGGCGCGCCCGCACAGGGACCACCAGCAGCGCCCCGCGAGAGAGGAAGAGAGCCTGACTGACTGCCCGCCCGCTGCAAGCACCAGCCGCCCGGCTCTGGCTCCGCCTGCGCTCTAGCGCCAGCTCGCCTCACGCGCCGGGCCTGGCGAGGAGGAGGAGAAAGGGGCCGGCCTCCGGGAGGCTTTAAAGAGACTGCCTCGCGAGGAGGCTGCGCTGGCCGGAGGGGGCGGGCTCGCCGGGGCCAGGTGGCTGAGCCAGCGCCTCCCTCCCTCCCTCCCCGCACGTGGACCGACAGCCCGATCCTAGCCACACTTTCCTGGGAGTAAGCCCCACTGACTGTCATGGGGCTTACTTCTGAGCAGACAGGCAGAGGCTTGGGCTGTAAGGCTGCAATCTTAGCCACACTTTCCTGGCAGTTAGTCCCATTACCTATAATGGGACTTACTGCTGGGTAGACAGGCATAGGATTGGGCTATAAGCTTTCCTGGGAGTATGCCCCACTGACTAGTATAGCACTTACTTCTGAGCAGACAGGCATAAGATTTGGTTCTGAGATAGCAATCCTCTCCTCACTCTACTGGGAGTAAGCTCCATTGATTATAATGGGACTTACTTCTGAGTAGTCAGGCATAGGCTTGGGCTATGGGTCAGTCTGTGGAACTCCTTGCCACAGGATGTGGTGCTGGCGTCTAGCCTAGACGCCTTTAAAAGGGGATTGGACGAGTTTCTGGAGGAAAAATCCATTATGGGGTACAAGCCATGATGTGTATGCGCAACCTCCTGATTTTAGGAATGGGTTAAGTCAGAATGCCAGATGTAGGGGAGAGCACCAGGACGAGGTCTCTTGTTATCTGGTGTGCTCCCTGGGGCATTTGGTGGGCCGCTGTGAGATACAGGAAGCTGGACTAGATGGGCCTATGGCCTGATCCAGTGGGGCTGTTCTTATGTTCTTATGTTCTTATGGCTCTGAGACTGCAATCCTCTTCTCACTTTCCTGTGGATTGTCTCAGTGGCGTAGCTAGGGGGGAGGGCAAAGCACTCAGTTTTTCATTCAGGCACCTGCAAAACATAGTACTTTGTATCCCTGCCAGCTACACCACTGGGTATGTGCACACTCTCTGGGCTAGAAGTGCCCCAAGTATGGAAGACTTCTGAATGCAAAATGTTGTTGCTGTTGTTGTTAACAATATGTATATACCGCTTTTCAACAAAAAGTTCACAAAGCAGTTTACAGACTAAGGGCCCAATCCTATCCAACTTTCCAGCACTGGTGCAACTGCAATGCACCCCGGGAGGTAAGGGAACAAATGTTCCCATACCTTAAGGAGGCCTCTGGACTGCAACCCCAACACAGGAAGCAGTGCATTCCCCATTGGCACAGCAGCACCGGCACTGGAAAATTGGATAGGATTGGACCCTAAGGGTCAAATTCTATCCAACATTCCAGCACTGGTGCAACCATACCAATGAGGTATGCGCTACATCCTATGGTAAGGGGGAAGCCACAGAGGCCTCCTCCCGGTAAGGGAATATTTGATCCCTTTCCTCAGGGCTGCATTACAGCTGCACCAGGATAGGATTGGGCCCAAAGTCAAATAACTAAAAGCCCAATCCTGTGCTCAGCGGCATGGCTCTGTGCCGCTGAACACTCACTGCCAGGCTCCCGCCCGTGCTAGCCCAGCGCCAGCCCGAGCTGGGCTAGCGTGGGGCGGTCGCCCAGCTTCCACTGCTTGGCAGGTCCTTGGCAGGCTCCTGGACCGCCCTGCTGCAGCAGGTAGGCGTGGGCCAGGACGGGGTGGGGAGGAGGTGTTCCAAGGAGGGGGGAGGCCAGCAGGGGGGCAGCGAGAGGGCGGGGGAAGGCATGTGGGGGGGAGGGAGGGAGGGAGGCAGGTCCAAGATCCAAGGCACCACATCCAAGGTCCCCAGGATCCAAGGCACTCGTATAGGGCTCCGCGCCCTACACAAGTGCCTTTACCTTACTGCCAGCCTTTTGGTCAGTGGTAAAGTGAGTAGCTCCATTGCAGGGCTGCTTACCTTACCCGGGAGAAAGGGACGAAAGTCCCCTTCTCCTGAGGCACCTCCTGCAGTAGCCCAGGGCGCCCAGGAGCCTGGGCTCCCCAGGCAGCTCAAGATTGGGCTGCCCAGCTGGGGTGTCAAACTCATTTCATACAGCAGGCCGAATAGCATTCATGATGCCTGCTGAGGGCCAGAAGTTATGTCACTAGGCAGGAAGTGATGTCATTAGACAGGTCAAATGTCCAGGTCCAGAAATAAGCACTCTCTTCTCATGTAGGAACTCATTAGCTGCAAATGACAGAAGAGAAAATACACAAGTCATATTGCAAGATATGGGAGAGCCCAAATATAATGTGGGCCACACTTTCAGCAGTGACACCTCAGCATTGCTCAGCAGCTGAGAGCCAGATAAAAAGCTTCTGCGGTTGCATTCAGCCCCCGGGCCTTATGCTGGACACCCCTGAACTAAATGGCTCCCTGTCCCAAAATGGCTCAGAACCTCAAAAGATTCAGAAGACACACCAGCAAACAGCCACTAAAAAAGAACTTGTGCTGGGGCAAAAAAGGACAGTTACTCTCCCCCTGTTAAATATAAGAGGAGCACCACTTGGAAAAGTGAATCAGGCCCAGTTATCGGGGTTATCAAAGGGACATGCAGATAGCTGGGGCTCCTGCTCCCCATTATCTTTTCCACAATGTTCCCCTTCCCTTGCCCCATTTCCTTCTTTGACCCTCTCCATTTCCAATAGGAAGTTTCCTTATATACAATAGTAAACTTCCTTTACTGCACCTCCCCCCATAACTGTTACTGAAGTGTTTCTCACTCATGGCTGGGGTGATTTTTTTGTTTTGCTTTGTTAAAAATGCATAAAAACACAAACACAGTCTTTTTGGTGTTAAAATATCTGCATAAAAACACAAAACACCGCATTTTGGTTAATTTTCCAGAAATTAAAATAGATTACTTTTCCAGTAAGAAATAATACTGTGGCTGCATTTGCTGACACTATATCATCTATATTACCCACCTAGTACATTTTAAAAATAATTATCATTTATAATTATAATTTATTAAAATGCACCCTTGGAATAAAAACATATAACACCACAATTTGCTATTTGAAACAAGAAATTTTGGAAAAAAAAATATCATAAAAAAAACACACCCCTGCTTGAAATGGAACATGAACAGGTTAAAGAATGTATGATTCATTGGACTAAAAATGTGGCTCATTAACTTTCAATAGAAAAATGGGAGAAACTATGAATAAGCATATGAAATTTACTCTAAATGTCAACATCAAGGAAAACATATACAATATAATTTATAGATAGTATATGACACCAAGTAAGAGCCCAATCCTAGCTCGACCAGCACACCTTATGGCATGTTGGCAAGTCCCAACGCCAGGTGAGTGTCCTTGCTAGCCCAGCGCTGGCCAGGCAGGCACCCGGCCTCCACCACTCAGCGGTCACATGGACCATCGAGCAGCAGAAAGTGGGGGGAGTTGGGGAGTCAGTGTTCCAGAGAGGAGGGAGGTGGGTGCAGGGCGGGGAGGGGGTGGGGAGGAGGCGTGACGGGGAGGTGGGGAGAGGGCAAGGGAGGCATGCCAGGAAGAGAGAGCGGGGAGGGAGGGAGATGGGACTGGTGGAGCGTTGCTCAGCTCCTGACATGAAGGCTTATCTCACCGCTGACCTTTTGGTCGGCGGTGAATCGAGTAGCAGGTAATCAAGTGGTAACCCATTGCGGGGCTACTCCCTTTACCTGGGGGAAGGGGACAAAAGTCCCCTTCTACTGAGGAGGTGGCAGCGGCTGCTTGGAGCATGCAGGATGCAGCAGCAGCCATTTTCGGCACCGCTGCAGTCCCACACGCCAGGCAGCTCAGGACTGGGCTGCCCGTGGTAAAAAGATTTGAAACTTTATTTTTATATAGAATAAATGCAATTAGAATACTTTATGCACAATATTGGAAAACTACAGAAACTCCGTCAATAGAAGAATGATGGACAAAAGTTATGGACCTTGCAGAAATGGCCAAACTGATGACTTTACTTAGAGAGAACTCAACAGAAAACTTTATGAAGCACTGGAAACAAATCATCGACTTTCTTCATGAGAGAGAGAATAATGAGGGGCAGCCCAATCTTGAACTGCGCAGGGCACCCAGCTTCAGCAGCACCAAAAATGGCTGCCGCCGCATCCTGTGTGCCTTGGGCTACCACCGGCGGCGCCTCGGTAAGGGAAGCAGCCCCACAATGGGGCTACTCACTTTACTGACAACCAAAAGGTCGGTGGTAAGTTAAATGCATTTGTGTAGGGAGCCAAGCCCTACATGAAAGGACAGGAGACCCACCTCTCTGACTCCCATCTCCCTCCCCCTGGCACACCTCCCGCCCACCCTCTCCCTACCCCCCAACTCCCTGTCACACCTCCTCCCTGCCCTCTCTCCACCTTCCGCCCACCCTCCCCCTCCCCGGAGTGCCTCCTCCTTGCCTCTCCCTCCACCCTCGCTTTCCTCTCCACGGCTCAATGGTCTGTGAGACTGCCAAGCTGCGGAGGTTGGGTGCCTGGCCAGTGCTAGCCTGGCCTACGCTGGGCTAGCACAGGCAGTAGCCCGGCGGTAAGCCTCACAAACGTGCCTTATGAAAAGCCGGAGCACCAAGCTCAGGATTGGGCTCTTAATGAGTTGTGGATTTGAAGACTAGATTGTAAGGGATAGAGAACATTATTCTGAAATAACAATTTGAAATGGGCTGTTGGAGATATAAAGTATATACAGGTGGAAATTTAGATTATTAAGATATAAAGTTATAAGTAATTAGAATATTCAACTCCGTCCATGCTACATTTTTTGAGGTTTTCTAATTTTTAATGTTGTTCGTTTTTCTTTTCATTTTATTGTGCGTTTCCTTCTTCTTCTCTTTTTTTAAATTATAGTTTTAAAAAAGAAAGAAAGAAAAAAGAAAGAAAAAAGAAAAACACACCCATACAGAATGTTGACTGGTCAGGCTTGGTCCCCTCTCTATAAAAAATGTTTGTTCCTCAATAAATGCATTTATGAGGGATGGAGGCAAGGGGTCAGGACAAAAGGTTTCAGATAAATACGGTATTAACAATTGCTATTTTTGGTTGCTAGTTTTCCCATAAGCCCAAGTAGGTACAAGATACAGCGCAGTACTACGCATGTCTACTCTGACAGAAGTCCCATTGTGTTGAATGGGACTTACTCGTAGGCAAGTGTGTATACAATTGCAACCCAAGGTAAGTGTCTTCATAGAGGCTTTTATATTGCATTGGATTTGAAGAAGATTTGAAAAAGTGTCTTCATAGAAGCTTTTATTTTCTATTGGAATTTCATTGGATTTGCTCATTCACTTTACTTTCCCATTAAGAATCATACTTCAGTCTTGAAAATCCTGCAAGTACGCAACTTTGTGCACTTCTTCATTTTCCTTCTCTGGGGTATGTTTAAGAATCTAATGACATGTTTGTCACACTTCCTATTTTCCAATTCTTCAGACAAAGCGAAACTGAGAGGACTGCCACAATATAGTTCTGAAGCCATGTGCTGTATTTATTTCAGTGGAATGTTATCATGTAGGACTCATTTGTGCATTAATGTGTAAATAAATTCTTCAGCAGCAACACAATGTGATGTTACCACACTCAGGGCGCAATCGTAACCAACTTTCCAGCACTGACATAGCTGTGCCAATGTGGTGTGCACTGCATCCTGCAGTGGGGAGGCAGATTACATGGCAAAAGAACAATGCATCATAAAGTCCTATAGAAATCAGGATGCGGAACTATAATTGTTGCACAAAACTCATATTCCTCTTGGTAGTTGCCCCACTAAAAGCTTGAAATCCATCATAAAAAGAGAGCCAAACTATTACCTTAATGCCTTGCTTATAATAAAAAAATTATGATCTGTTGTCAGATACCTTCATCAACCACAATAGCCAAATAGTTTTAAGTGCTTGATCATTTAATGCCACAGATGCAAGAAATTCCTACCTGTGTGGAACAGCTCATGACAACATCTCTGTACCTCTTGAACACTATGCAGTGAGTGGCAAATTCCACTGAGAACAGAGTTTTTCATTAGGAAAGGCACAAACAGTGTAAGTGAAATTCTCGTGTTCTCCATTCCTTTGTTCTCCATACAGTCAAGATTTGCTTTCTTCCACCACTGTCTCTGTCTCTCCCACACACGCACCCACCCACCCTTGGCAACATATAGTTCCTATGAGCCAAAAACAACAGCACAAAAACGGTTCTGAAGGGATGGAAAATTATAGCAAGGAACAACAAATCCTCAGTGTACAAAAGAGACATATGAATCATGTGCTAAATATATCCTTAAAAGCCACAAACAGTTCAAGTCCTATTGACTGTTTCTTACATTGCAATCCTATGCATGTCTACCCAGAAATAAGTTCCATTCAGTTCAATGGGGCTTGCTCCCAGGTAAGTATGTACATACTGTACATACTATAGAATGATCTCCTATAGGACAGGCCTTTATTATGAATCTTTTGACACTATTATCAACTAAGGCCCAGTTCCTATCCAATTTTCCAGGGCCAGTGCAGCTGTACCAATGGGGCATGCTCTGCATCCTGCAGTGGGGGCAGCAGTCACATACGTCTCCTCAAGGTATGGGAACATTTGTTCCCTTACCTCGGGACTGCATTGCGGCTGCACAGGAGCTAGAAAGTTGGATAGGATTGGGCCCTAAGAGCGCAATCCAAACTGAGGGCTTGGCCTGGGAGGGTTGCGAACATGCCATAAAGCACGTTTGTACCTCCTTAGGAGTCAGCTGGGCTGGTGCAAGGACATGTGCCGGGCCCGTGGAGGCTGCCTTTCCCGTTGACGATGGGAAGGTTCATACCAGCTGAGCTTGGCTGGCCTGGAGGTCTGGGGGGCAGTGGGGATGGTGGGGAGGAGGCATTTCGAGGCGGGGGAAGACAGGCGGCAGGGGGGCTTGTGGGTGGGTGGCAGGAGGGCGGGGGTGGGGGCAGGAACTGGCACTTGTGCAGGATCCTGACCCCATTCCTGGGCAGTGTGGCATGGCTCCAGGCTGCTCAGTTCTGCACCACCTCTTTAAGTGGTGCAGATCCAAGTAGACCCATTGGGGCTGAAGCAGCTCTCTCCAGGGTTAGGGGAAGCATTTCTCCTTGCCCCAGGCCAAGCTGCTTGCAGCCCGAAACTCATGCTGGATACAGTGCAGGCCAACTGACCTGCCTGTTCCACACAAGTTAGGATGGTGCTGCCAGACAATATGTCCTCAGTTCCCATTTTCATTGTAGTTGGGCTGAAAAGGGGGAGGGGGCATTGCCTCCCCCCATGGTAACCCATATGAGACACCACTTATGATTCTGCTCATTAGACAAGGAGTTCAAAGGGCTCAGAAACCACTGGACACACTTCACTGACCTTTTGCATGCATTTTGCATGGCCTCCATAGGCCAGGACTCAGTAGTAGGGCACATACTTTGCACATTAAAGGTCTCTGATTCAGTTACTGTTGGAAAGCACTGGGTTAGATAGACCAGTGCTTTGATTTGGTATAAGGACTAAAATAGACAAGATGCTAGAAGATGAGCAATCAGTCTCCCGACAGTGATGGAAAACAGTGGCGGGACATGTGTGCTTTTCCTGGCCTGTTTGATGCAAAATTGCCCTCTTCCCCAGTGGCAGATGGGAAGATACATTGTCACTAATATCTAAGACTCCTTCTCTCTGCAAAGCCCAGTCCTGCTGTGAAGCTCAGCTGTCTCTTTTATTCAGCAGCAAGGCCAGTTCTGGGTAAGAGGACCTGTTAGCTGTTGAATGTGTAATGTTGAATGTGCTTTAAGGACAACATATCAGTCACACACGTAGAGTGAGTTACGTTGTTTAGTGAAAGGCAAGGCTGTAACAGAGGTCTCCTCCTACCCATCATTCTGACAAGCACTTCCCTAGCCCCTTAATTATAAACTCGCTTCCTGTATAATTCAGCAGTCCTTCATAAAACAGCCATTTCCTGCACTTTACAAATGGGTACTGCAAACCTAAGTATATGGCTAAAAAGTGGCATTTGACCTCAAATTGCTACCTTCTTTCTAACAGAAATAAAGCTGAGTGTCTTTAAGAACTAGATGACAGACAGCCTTTCACCAGATGTAGCTTCATCTTGGAAATGGAATAATGGGGAAAGCTGCTGAATTTCTGCCTGTGGCACACATCTATTGTTGGATCTGAGCCATTATCAAGAAAAAAGTGGTTCTTCTTTGTGAAAGAAACCCTCCTTATTGTTCATAGTCCTATCCAACGATCCATCTTTCCACCACTGATGCACCGCAACCTGCAGTAGAGGGACAGAGAGAACATTTGTTCCCTTACCACGGGGCTTCATTTCAACTGCATCAGCCCTGGAAAGTTGGATAGGATTGGGCCCATATGGCAGGACACATTTTGTTTGCACCGGTGACTGAACCAGAATACTGATGAGAAGGATTGTACTGGAACATACATGCAACCTACGTATATTTAACCCAAGGACATGACTTCACTCTTGTTGTGAACAAAACATTAGCTGTTCAAAATGTTCCCTGTATAAACAACGTCTATACAGAGGCAGGAAGCAGCTGTATTATCAGCTAGAGACAATATGCACCGAGACAGGAAAGTACAAGGTGGACTTAGAGACGGTGAAAGAGCCACACAAGATTTCCCTTGTTGTTTGTGCACATGGATGTTTTATCCTGATTTCCCACTTATGTCCACAGTGAGTGTTCATTCCCTATATTGGTAGATGTGCTGGGAGCCAAAGTGCAGGGAAGACAGGATTGGAGAGGGTCTCTTCCACCGCAGGGATCTTCTAGGACTTCAGGAAATATTTGGGTGTCAAAATGACCTCCTAGGAGTGGGAGGAGCAGAGACAGGTACCTCAAGAGGTGAGTGAGAGTTCATTGGTGCTGCAGGCACCAGGAGGTTGTCCCCGCATGGTGACACACTTGCAGCTCTGCCTACCATTATGCTAGTACTCTCACATACCTGCTCACGTTTACCTCTGAAGGAAGGAGAGAGAAAAAAATTACAGATACAGCAGTTTCACCTACCCTGAAAGGATGGCATAAATGTTCCCTTGCCTACCAGCATTTTGCCTACCTACCTGGACCATTTTGCTCCCACCATGAACCACTACATGGGAGAAAATGAAACCAAATACAGGAGCTGCAGGCTCGGAAAGTTTAGCAAGAAAAAAAATGCTCACACCCTGAATGAGGGTGGCCAAGGAGCCTTGAAATGATCTGAAGGTTTGGGGGGGGAGGGGTTCAAATCCATCTTTGTAATGCCCCAGACCCTTTCCTTGGGGCAAACACTGAGTCACTGAGACAGGCTGGTTCTGTGCCCTTAGCCTTTTATCCAGGAGCAACTGGCTTTTCCTATATTCCACATCCACCCCAAGCTTGAGGCAGTCACAATGTAAGTACAGTAACAAAAGAAAAAGCTGTGTTCACACTTCCATTGAGAGTCAGTATTTCACCATGAAATTAGAGATGAAACATGGAGTAATATTATTGCTAAACCAGATCCAGGATGCAATCTTTGTGTGGGTAGATTGTGAAAGAGGATTGCTAAATTATGGCACACCCACGTTATCAATATATCATCTATTTTTATCCTGGCAGAAACTCATATAGATGTCTGGCTACTTAAGGACCCAATCCTATCTGGGCTGAGTGCCAGCACTGAGCTACAGCACTGGGTGTCACAAACGTGATGTAAAGCATGTGTGCAGCACCCGGAGTATAAGGCACGAAAACACAGGGCGCTTAGCCAGTCCCCTTACCATGTGTCGCGCTGCAGCAGCCCCAATGGGTCTACTCAGATCTGAGCCACCTCAGTGCCACCTGGGAACAGGGGTCAAGATCTGGCATAACCACCAGGTCCTAGCCCCACTTTCCGCTCCCCACCTACCCACCCCCAGGAATGCCCGCCGCCCACCCTCCCCCTGCCTCAGCACACCTCCCTCCCGCCTCCTCCCCACCCTCCCCACACACCCCCAGACCCCTGTGCTGGCCAAGTTTGGCCAGCGCAATTCACTCTGTCCCCAGGGCCCACAGCAGGGCAGGGAGGCCAGCACATGTGCATGCACTGGCCCAACCCACAGCAGAGTGGCACAAAAGTACTTTATGGCACTTTTACAACACTCTTGGACCGGGCCCGCCCAAGTCCCTCTTAGGATGGTGCCCATAAGCATTTAATGAACTATTGTTTTCTTTTTTTCTTCCTTTCCTAAAATTATAGATTTTTATTGAACATTTTTCAATTATCACAATTACATAAAAATCAGTATTTAAAGAAAACACAGTATACGGAAAATAAAATTTCTGTAGCTGTATGGTTTGCAATTCTTTTCTGGGCTGGTATTAGTCTCTCAAAAAATGTTTCCCTTCACCCCACCCCACCCCAACATTCCTGAATACAATAACACTGTTGTGAAGTTATTTTTTAAAAAATTGGCATCAAAAATGTGATTTTGAACTTGATTTGAATTTGGCATCAATTACAGTAAGTAAATATCCACATAAGGTTTTGATATCTGCTCGTCTGCATCAGTTTAAAACCAAAAAGTCACCTCACTTCAGGGAAGTGAGTGACACTCAACTGCAGGATTCAGCACATGTCCCATTGGCACCACTATGCCAGTGCTGGAAAGCACTGACATAAGGGGTTAGGATTGCGCCCCTGGTCAGTCAGACCGAGGACCCTTCAAGTCCAGCATTCTTTGTCATATTATAGCCAACCAAATTGTTTTGATACCCATTGAAGATACCCATTTGATACTGTTTTGATACCCATTAAAGATACCCATTTGATACCCAAATTGTTTTGGTCCAACTGAAGGGACCTGGTGGTTTACAACAATGACAGCAACAAAATTAAAACAATATTAGAACAATTTAAATACAAAAAAAAAAAATCAATAACAAGGTAAAATGCAAGCAGAAGTACAAAATTTAATGCTAGCATGAAACAAAGATAACAATAGCTCAACTGATCTAACAGAAAGCCAAGCTAAGGGCAGCATCTTCACAAGTTTTGTTTTGTTTTGTTTTTTTTAAAGATGAGCCACTGGGATCAACCAGGCCATCTGGCAGAGCATTTCACAACCTGGGTACCACTTTTGAGAAAGCCCTGTCCTGCTTCTTCACCAGCCTTACCTCAGCCAGTAGTGGGGCTTGCAGGACATCATCTGCATCATCATGATGCCCTGCATACAAATACCCCTGGGAAGCAAATACCCCTTGGAAGTTCATAAGTAAGACTTGGGTGCAATATCCCTCCCCTATTGTTGCCCTCCTCCAGCAACTGGTATTTAGTGTTACACTACCTCTAAAACATGCCTCTAAAACATCCACATAATCAACATGATTAATATCCAGTGACAGATCTCTCATCTATGAATTTGTCTAATTGCCTTTCAAACAGATCTAAGCCACTGAGCATCTCCTTCTACAGCAGTAAACCCATATATTAATTATGTGGTTTGTGAAAAAGTCCTTAAACAGGAGATGGTTCTGCCAGATTGTTTCACTGGATAACTTTGAGTTCTTGGAATATGGGAGAGGGATAAAAACCTCTACTTCCTTCACACACCACGCATATTTTTATAAACCTAATAAATAAGAAAGCTTATTCCTGCAAGCGTGCATATAAAAGTTCACAAGATTTACCCAAATTAGGGAAGGCTGAGCGGATTCACATATTATTACACTATGTTTGCAAATAAAGGCATATGTAATGGTGTATCGTGTTGCTTCTCCCATTGCTCATGTACACATCCACACTGATGCATTTAGATGCATGGATTTTGTCATGTGAGAATGGTTGTGGAATTTGGTCCCATTCATGAATCTGGAAGACAAAGCTGGAATTAGCTTCCAGAAATATATACCAAAATGAAAAAGTTACTCACTCAGGCTTTCCCATGTTGTGAAATAGACAGATTTTCACTCACAGGATTTGCACGAATGGAATTTTACCATGAAAAGCAGCCTTTGGGAAAGGAAGATGTGAACTTCCACTGTGATGTGATAGATTGCTGGTATGGCACACTCAGTATACCAGTCAGTGCTCAGAGCAACAACACTTTCATCTGTGTGCTAACCTTAGCTCTTTCTTTTTCAAAATGAAAGCTGTAACTGTTGCTATTTGTTAATGAAAAGCATGTGGCAATTGGTTACCATGCTGTATATCAGCGGTTCTCACACATTTAGCACCAGGACCCACCTTTTAGAATGAGATTCTGTCAGGACCCACCAGAAGTGACACCATCAAGCAGGAACATTTTTAACAATCCGAGACTGCAATCCTACCCACACTTATCCAGGAGTAAGTCCCATTTACTATCATTGTTAAAAGCATATACATAGTAGCCTGTAAAAGTACAAATATGTCACATTTCCCCAAATGCAGTCACATACCATAGTAGCATCGTCTAATATATTAAAAATAAAATATTTAAATGAATGGGGACCCACCTGAAATTGGCTCGCGACCCACCTAGTGGGTCCTGACCCACAGTTTGAGAAACACGGTGTTAATGAAAAGCATGTGGCAATTGCACATGCTTGCACATGGAAAAAGCAATGTCCAGTGCACAATTGGATATACAAATCACTTCATACGTATTTTATTGTTCTCAATAGATATACATCATACAAAGCTCTACAGTACTCTAGCTTCAGTATAGGTTGTCTGTTCGGTCCTTGGAGACATTCCATCAGTTCATTTTACCATTCGCTGCAGCAACTACAATAATACCTTTCAGAGGGAAGGTGTGGCATCCTATCTACCCTCTCGGCCCAGGAGATCTGACACGGTTCTCCTTGAATCTGTGCCTGCTCAATAACAGATGCAGATCCAAGGAGATCAAGGCTGCCTAGACTCTACAAGGAGTAAGGGAGCATAAGCTCCCTTACCCTGAGTAGCCACAAGTAGCCACGTTACTGCTCTCCAGCCCCATGGGATGCAGCTGCAGCCATTTTGGCGCCACTGCAGCCTTGGGCACCAGAAAACTTAGGATTGGGCTGTAATTCATTAGGAAAGGGAGCAAGCATGACTGCTAATATGCTACTAATATGTCCCTATGCAAACCTATGTTAGGGCCACACTGGAATGCTGGGTACAGTTCTGATCGACATCCTTCAAAAAAGATATTGCAGAAATGAAAAAGGTCCAAAGAAGGCAATCAAAAGATAAGAGGTTTGGAATGTGGAACCTTTTAGGTTTTTGGCTTTAGAAAATGGTAATTAAGGGAGGACATGATGGGGACTTTTACAATTATGCCACTGGAGAAAGTGGAGAGACACGTTTTTCAGGAGTCATCTGAAACTGATTGACTGGAAGTTCAGGAAAGACAAAAGACAATGTATGATCAGTATTATACACTAATGTGGAATTAATTGGCACAAGATATGGTGACAGCAGGACCAACCTTGTCATGCAGTAACCTTACAATATCGCATGGGGCAGCACCCTTGGAAGGGCAGTGAACGGATGAGTCATCAGCCCACCTGTCCACCATCTCTCCAACCTGCCACTCCACTGGGGGCTTCAATCTTCTTTCAACTTCATGAGAGAAGAGGATTGCAACAGCACTAGCACTGCTGGGGGGAGAAGAGGGGGGAGGAAAGGTTGCTGCGGCTCCAAATCACTTCTCCCTGCCTACTCAGTGCTTACAAATGGGCGGGAAGAGGGTATTTGGAGCCTGACCCCTTCCTTCCCTTTACTTACCAGAAGCAAAGTGCATTGCTTGCCTGCTCCATGCCACTTCTATTTCCAATGAATACAAGTGATGCATGCTGGGAAACCAGAATACACCTCTTCTTTTTTTTTAAACAAATAGCGCAATGGAGGCGGCATGTATGCTGCACTCTTGGTATACTGGAGGAAGGAGTGGGAAAAAAGCTGCTATGGCTCATGCCCACTTACCCCCACTGCCCATTCACTTGCCTGCTCTCCCCTCTCACCCTTGTTGGGCACATGTACGTAGAGGCAGCGTTTGGGGGAAGACTTCAGGTGGTACAGGGGCACTAGCTCAGATGACTTTAAAAGTCAGATCCATGGAGGACATGACTATCAGCAGCTACTAGTCATGCTGGTATATGCTACCTCCAGGCTCAGAGGCACTATAACACCAGCTGCAGGAGACCAATATCGGGAGAGGAGTCTGCCTTTCTCCCCTGCTTGTGGGCTCCCAGAGGCAACTGGTTGGCCACTGTGTGAAACAGGTTGCTGGCCTAAATGGGCCTTTAGCCTGATTGACTTTTTTTGTCTGTTCTGATTTTGTGATGGAAGTTGTGGGAATTTAGTTTGCTGAATTTTGAAACTTAAGATGAAATTATTTGATCAGTGAGTGCCCTCTAGTGATGAAAAAGATTTTAAACACATATGTAGTGTGGTGTCTCTTTGGTGCCTGCCTGCTTACATTTCTAAACATCCTCTTGGGGTCTACAAGTGCAATCTGTAACTAGACTTGACTCAAAATAAAATCCACATTTGTGCATCCAAAATTAAATGCATGCCACAAATGCAAGCATTAGTTTCTTTTCTTCTTTGGGTTATGGCATAACTAAACACATAACATTCATCCGGGAATTCAAACATTGTTGTCAGTGAACCAATTTCAGTGTAATACTTTGCAAAAACTTTGAAAGATTACAGTGTAAATTAAGCTAGTTCTTGTTAGTTTATAGTACTCCAGTGTATCTATGCAGCTCAGTCATACGCATGTGTGCACTCTCTGTACTCTGAAGTAAACAGTATTGTGGTCAATGAGCTTACTCTCAAATAAACATACATAGGATTGGAGTCTCAACATCAAAAGATCTGATCAACTATCTTTTTATATTCCAAACATTTCAGAGGCTTTCTTCAAATCACAGCATCATAGAATTTGAAGGAATCCTGGAGGTCATCTAGTCCAATTCTCTGCTCAGTGCAGGCAACTACAGCATCACTGAGATGTGGCTATCCAGCCCACACTGGAAAAACTTCAACGGGGAAGTTCCCACAACTTGTCCTCACTGCAGTTTTCTTGAAAAACTCAAATGGTGCTTGCTTCTTCAACTTGTTCATCTTCTTCCCTAACATGCTCGTGAGTTCTTTCCCCATTGCAATATTTCTCCAGGTGTTTTTTTTTGCATCTCCTTATAGGAAGATAAAGACACAAAGAGTCTCTCACACCCCTCCCTCCTCCCCCCCTTCTGAACGTTTGCTGCTAAACTCCATGGATCCACAAGAAACTCTTACGTATTAGCCACAGCAGCATAAATCATTTATTTATGACTAGTTAGACAAGATGTAAATATGAGAGCATGCTGTTCCCAAAAGGCTAAATTAAAACAGGGGAAACTGGCACAGTATCCCAAGCTTTGAAGAGCCTTGGGAATTTCCATAGGCAGTTGGGACTGAGAGCAGTCTTTCCCATCTCTCCACCCCTCCCTTCCCCTCATTTTCTACATGCACAGTTGTCAATTTGTGGAGAATGAGTTCTACCACATATTTCCATTTGCTGGTAGTAGTTCAGGAGGACTTTAGATCAGATGAACAGGAAGAGAACAGGCAGAAAAAGTGGTGTGTGTGCACTGAGCCCTAACACCAAAATTAAGGACAGGATTATCCTTATTGGTCAACTGTAGGGGCCACGATGGCAACACTACTCAGCTGGCAGCATTCAACAGATGGAAATAACCATCTTCAATGCCCTTTGATCAACCTCAGCTAAGCAACTGAAAAATCCCTGGAATCTCTGGAAAATACCATTTGAAAACCATACTAACAATAGTGTACATATTCTTATCAACAAGAACAACAAAGCAAGTAATATTTTATGGCAGCTGGAGCACAAACCTAAGGTGCCCTTGGGCGGGTGCAAGTCCCGGAGGTGAGCAAGGAGCAGGAAGCGGGGCAGTTATGCCAGATCCCAAACCCATTCCCCAAGCAGTGCGGAGCAGCACAGAGCAACTTCAAGCCACTTCGCTGTCCTCGGACTTATGCCACCTCCAGAGGTAGCAGCACAAGTCCAAGAAGACCCATTGGGGATGCAGTGGCTTACCCAGGGGTAAGGGGAAGAGTTTCCCCTTACCTCCGGCTGAGCAACTTTGGGGCCCTATCTTACACTGGGTAGAGCACAGGACTCCTGGCCTGCCTGTTCCAGTGCAAGATAGGATTGCGCTGTTAGCCCAATCCTATTCTTCCCTCTCCACTGATCAGCAGCACCAAAATGGCTACCACTGCATCCTATCAGGGGGGAGTTGCAGAAGTCTTCACTGGGTAAGGGAATGTAAGGGGATTTAATGCCTCAGGTCCATGTGGATCTGTGCCACAGAATCAGGTCCAGGAAGGGGGCTAAGATTTGGTGGTTGCCACTGTTGCCATCCACCCCCTTCCCAGACTCAATCCACCCTTCCTTTGCCTCATCGTTGCCCTGTTCTGCCCTCCCCCCATCCTGCCCTGCCTCTTCCAATATCCTATTTGCCCTGTGGGTCTGGAGTACACCTCCATCAGGCACAGAAAGGCTCTAGCCTTTCCACTGGCACTCCTGCAGTGCATAAATCTGCGCAATGCTGAAGTGTGTTTTACAACTGCAATAAGGCAGTCACCAGCAGCAAAATGCACTTTCCGCTATCGGCCTGCGCAGAGAGGATTGAGCCGGAAGTCTTTGGTCACTTTAACAGGACTGGAACAATGTCAACATAAACTGTTCTTGCAAAACTATGGATCTCAGTGGGACAGTATCATCCTCAAGGCCTATGGCATATCAGTGGTTGGGGACTGTCAGGGTATTTTAAATCATAGTAAGGGGTAGGAGTGGGGCAAAACTGTCCATAGATAAAACAACCTTGTTAGTGTCAGCTAGGAGAAAGAATCACCTTGGATAGATGACTACTATTGTGATAGGCCATTCACTTGAAAGTGTTGTCTTTTGGCACACCTCCATGAGACCCTAGGCTGTCTCCGCAACCCCGCAGCTGCCCTACACTGCCACCTTATCTTCCCCCTGCTTTGCTAGCATGAAACAGAACTTGGGGCAAGAGAGAGTACCTCTTAGTGCAATCTGATGCCTGAGTAGCACTGGTGTCCCTGCTGAGCTGATGCAACTTCCATCGTATCCTAAGACAATCCAGCACTAGGGGGGAGGATTGAGCTCAAACCACTTCATGGTAGTGCTGCCCTCCCAGTTCCACCCGTGCTCATGAAACCCTACTAGTCACAGGATGGTGGCCCAACAACGGCCATGTATTGGCCCTACATTAGAGAAACCTGCAAGGCATCACTGCAACATATCCAATCCCAATGCTGATGGTCAGGGAAGTACTGCCAAGGTCAACCAATCAGGGGGTGGCAGCAGGTGCAGGTCCAATGAGAAGCCATCACCAGGCTGACCACCTCATCAGCAGTCCCCAGGAATGAGTAACATAGTGGTAGCTGCTGCCACCAACCATGGGGACTATGACACACACACACACACACACACACACATCTCCAATGCACAAGTAAAAGTAGAGAGATGCCAGGAATCCCAGAGTTCAAGTCCCCATAGGCCCTTCACACAAACACACACTTCCAACAAACTGCAGCAGTTCAAGGGAAGGAAGAGAGCTTCCTTGGGCAAGAGCACCCATGTGAAATAAACACACATTTGAGTTGCCATGAGAGGAACCCTTTTGCCGGAGGAGTGACTCAGATGAGCCACAAGGGGAGCCTGAACAGCACAGAGCCTGCTGCACAGAGACCCAGCTTAGCAGTCAGCAAAGGAAGGTCTGAGCCCAGCCAAGGGGCTTGCTGTAACCAACAGTACACTCACCCTTTGCAAGACTGGCCAGAAACACCCATGAGAAGGACAAAAAAGGAGGTGAAAGTAGAACTGGAATCCACACTGACCAGTTCACAAACCTGCTCTGTAATCACTCTGCCACAGCTGAAGATAAGCACAGAGAACCATGTGGGGGCATTTAGCCTCCTGCAGCACCACAAACAGGCATACCTGACTGTAGGACATGAGCCAATCAGAGGGAGAACTTTATGGGCCAATCATTGGACTTGCACATTACAAAGGGTCCCAGTTGCTGCACACGATGTAGGCACCCACCCATTTAGCTCCACACTGTGACCTTCGCAACATTTCGAACTCCTGCTGCACAGTAGCCCCAGCATAGCTGTCATTGTGCTGTCCTCCAGCTTCCCCCACAACTGTCTGCTTCACACATCATGGCAGCAGAGAGCAGGCAACTCACATTGACCAATGAGGGGCTTCACACACACACACACACACAGAGAGAGAGAGAGAGAGAGAGAGTCCCTAGAGCCCATGGTGTGAGGATGCTGCAAAGCTCTGGTAACAGAGAGGCCGTTCTTTGTCCTCTGCAGAGTTCCACTGTGAGGCCAGCTAAGATAAGAAGCAGATAGGGTGGGAAAAAGGATCCCTATCTGCTAACAGAATGACAATGTGTGATCAGGTCAATGTTTTTTATTGCCCAGCCACAAGAAAGAGCAGCACTTGAAAGAGAAACAAGCAGGGTTGTCAACCATCTCATCCCAATTGGGATCTCATGCCTGTGCAAGTCTGGTGCTCTTGGAGTTCCTGACCCAAGACTGTGACCTGCCTGGTCTTCTTCTGCTGCAACCAGTCCCAAGCTTACCAGGGCTCCACTCTCTGCAAGGCCTTGAGGGAGTAGGGATGCTTCCCCTCTGAATTCTCAACCCTGAGCCCTGACCACCCTCTGGTAACCTGGTGCTGTGCCAGAACTTAACGGAGGAATGCAAGCAGAATCAATGCAGCTTTTCCTGCCAAACAAGGTTACAAGAACAACTTTGGTCATAATATTCCTCTCAATTACTTCACCAGCTCAAACCAGCAATGCACCACTCACTAGCTGTATACAGGCATGCACCACTTAATGACAGGGATACATTCTCCTATCCCTGTTTTTATGCGATTAGGTCATTAAGTGAACATTCAGTCCAATCTATTGCCTCTGTTGTATAAACAGACTCTCCCTGCCAGACACTTGCTGGCTGCACAGGCTACAGGAGATAGATTGCCTCTTCTTTGCATTAAGAGCCTCTCTGTTGTGTAAACAGACACTCTGCTGCAGGCTATGGAAGATGCAATTGCCTCATTAAGAGCCTTTATTGTGCTTTGACCACTGTCTTATATGCGGTCTGTCATTAAGTGAATGAACGTTAAGCGGCGCACACCTGTATTCTCTTCTAATTTCCCACCAAGGAGCTGGCTGTTATATGCTTTTCAGAGCTGCTTAGGGCCCCCCTTTGGGAGGGGAATTCAAATAAAATTGCCCTTCCTGCCTTTTTTTTCAAACTTAAGAGCTTGGGGGGGAAACTCTCAACTGGATTTCTGTCCATGTTTTAACCTTCCACAAGACAGCAAGTTATCCAACAGACAGCAAAGGAGCAGATGTCAGTGAGTTATATCACTGTCTGTCATGGAGTTTGCAAAGCAACAGTGGTCTGTCTGGAAACAAATAGGTCAGCAACACCACAGAGGAACATCTGGGATCACACTGGTCACTGCTGCCAAGCATGCTACGGACCTCCTTTTGGGTTTGCATGACTGACCCTGTGGAGGGTCTTTCTGCTGGACAGCTACCTGAGAAGAGCAGAGATGCATGGAATAGACAGCAGCAGTACATGGTCTCTGGAGGGGTTGCATAGTGTTCGTGGGGGAGAGTGGTGCTGCCTTAGTGCTCATTTACCAGTGCTCTGGTGGGGGGTGAGAGCATGAAGTTGAGACCAATATCTTTCCCTCTCCTGCTGGGGGCTGCACTGGAACTCTGTGATAACTGATCTACCTCATGTGGTGTTGACAGAGATAATAAAACCACACAACAGGAACATTGTGTAGGGAAGTCCTCTGCATAAGGCATATACTGTATTCAAAAGGAAAAGATTTTAAGAAAATACATCTTTATAGGCAAGGATGGAAGTGGATCATCCCGTTTGTTTGTCTAACTACATGCAAACAGATATGGATACATTCGCTCCCCACATTACAGATGTCAAAGTTACACACAGCTGCATTAGTGTGCTTGCAGTACATTCTTTGGTGGTGATTTCTCACAAGCATGATAGTGCTGGCCCAGCAAGAGCTGGATGTTACGAGCTGTGCACAATAGGTTTCGACTTACATACAGATCCCTAGAACCTAATCAGTATGTATGATGTATGTGGAAGACTTAGTGTACTTTCATATTTTCTCAGAGAGAGAGAGAGAGAGAGAGAGAGAGAGAGAGAGAGAGAGAGAGAGAGAGAGAGAGAGATGTAAGGCCTAAGACAGCTATTTCCAACCTTTTCCAACTCACAGCATACTGACAAGGTGCTAAAATTGTCAAGGCACACCATCGGTTTTTTGACAATTGTAAAGGCACACCACATTGCTGGCTGGGGGCTCACATCCCCCAATGGCCCTACTAATGAAAGACCCTCCCCCAAACTCTTGCAGCACACCTGTGGACCATTCATGGCATATCAGTGTGCCATGGCACAGTGGCTGAAAATCACTGGCCTAAGAAAAACTCTCTTGGTAACCAAAAGGCATGTTATTACCAGATAATACAAAGAAAGAACGCCCTGTCCTTCTACTACTATAGCTAGTTGTACTGCCCCCTGCTGGTACAGATGTGACAAAAAAACATTGCTGCATATTCCAACATGTGGCAATGCCACATTCTTAAAAACCAAAAGGGCTCCAGATGAGTGTTTGGCCAGCAGTGGCAATGGTTGGAGTATCTGGTATTCACCAATAGAAAGCAGAGACTCATGCCAATTAGCTGCTGAAAAAAAGAATGGATGGTTAGGTGACACTGTGTGGCACAGATGCTTTGGTGATACTGGGGGAGGGGTAGAGACATGAGATGTCTACGCAGCATCAGTATACTGTATCGCACATGGGATTCCCTTCCACCCCTTGTTTACCTGTACAGGATGCATTGTCCTTGCTCACCCTGCTGGAGTGGAGGTTCCACTTGTTGGAATTTGGGTGCAACTCTGCCTGCAGGGCTCTTAAGGGCAGTGTACTGCTCAGACACCTGAGACCTGCTTTCTATGATCCTAGCAGGAGATATGGTCCTTGATACTCTCTCGCTGTTCTCCCTCCCACCTCTCTCTCCCACACATTCCAGGCAGGAGAATGTGTGCTCTGCCTCCACAATGGCAGACTACTTCCTCCCACACACATTCATACAAGGAGAACAGCCTTCCGTGTTCTCTGTTTCACAAGTAGGAACCTCTGACCACTCAGAAGATAAGCTATCTTGGAAACTATGAGCAAGGCATTTCTTTTGAAGCTTGAACCAGCCTCTGCTCCTGTATATGTTAATTAAAGAACATAAGAACATAAGAACAGCCCCACTGGATCAGGCCATAGGCCCATCTAGTCCAGCTTCCTGTATCTCACAGCGGCCCACTAAATGCCCCAGGGAGCACACCAGATAACAAGAGACCTCATCCTGGTGCCCTCCCTTGCATCTGGCCTTCTGACAATTGATAGCTAGGTGGTGGATTTTACTGTAAGGAAAAGATCCTTCTGCTCTGTTCCCCCCCCCCCCCCACACACACACACTCATTTCCAACACTACTTAAATGTCTGTATGTGGACTGCTCTCGGTGCAGAATAACTGGAATAAGAATTCTGAGCAGACAAATGTTTATACATACAAATACATGGTGTGAGAGTAGCGGTCCCTTTGTGTGCAACAAGTTCTTTCCCCATGGTACGGTCCCTATCATCAAGGTTCATGGGAATGCTCCAAGTATGCATGACTCAGTCCAGGAAGGTAGTGCCCCATACTGTACACTCTGGCATCTGGGATCTCTGGAAGGGGCTTTAGTACTTGAATTGATGTATTGTGACTGCAGACTGTATTCTACCACCCACTTTAGGAGAGTGGGCAGGGCAGAGGGAGCAGTGGGAGCCGAAATTTCCTGGTGTTGGTGGGCTTTCCTATGCCAGCATTGACATCATCAAGGTGTTTTGTTGACATTTGGGGTATGTCTGATATTTGGAAGTGGTTTAGGATTTGGTATATATTGGTTCCTCCCCATTCCGTCCACAGTTCCACCACATTTTAGGGTTTACACCAGAGCACTGGCAGTGAAGCTACAGCGGTTAACATTTTGCCAGCATACACAACACATTCCCCCACACAACTGGGGCAGTAATAGCAGGGATTTATCACTGCTATCCCATGTGTACTTGCATCAGCATCTGAGGGCATGTAAGAACATAAGAACAGCCCCACTGGATCAGGTCATAGGCCCATCTAGTCATAAGAACATAAGAACATAAGAACAGCCCCACTGGATCAGGCCATAGGCCCATCTAGTCCAGCTTCCTGTATCTCACAGTGGCCCACCAAATGCACACCAGATAACAAGAGACCTGCATCCTGGCGCCCTCCCTTGCATTGGCATTCTGACATAGCCCATTTCTAAAATCAGGAGGTTGCACATACACATCATGGCTTGTAACCCGTAATGGATTTTTCTTCCAGAAACTTGTCCAATCCCCTTTTAAAGGCATCCAGGCCAGATGCCGTCACCACATCCTGCGGCAAGGAGTTCCACAGACCGACCACACACGGAGTAAAGAAATATTTTCTTTTGTCTGACCTAACCCTCCCAACACTCAATTTTAGTGGATGTCCCCTGGTTCTGGTGTTATGTGAGAGTGTAAAGAGCATCTCTCTATCCATTTTATCCTTCCCATGCATAATTTTGTATGTCTCAATCATGTCCCCCTTCAGGCGCCTCTTTTCTAGGCTGAAGAGGCCCAAACGTAGTAGCCTTTCCTCATAAGGAAAGTGCCCCAGCCTAGTAATCATCTTAGTCACTCTCTTTTGCACCTTTTCCGTTTCCACTATATCCTTTTTGAGATGCGGCGACCAGAACTGGACACAATACTCCAGGTGTGGCCTTACCATCGATTTGCACAACGGCATTATAATATTAGCTGTTTTGTTCTTAATACCTTTTCTAATGATCCCAAGCATAGAATTGGCCTTCCTCACTGCCGCCGCACATTGGGTCGACACTTTCATCGACCTGTCCACCACCACCCCAAGATCTCTCTCCTGATCTGTCACAGATAGCTCAGAACACATCAGCCTATATGTGAAGTTTTGGTTTTTTGCCCCAATGTGCATTACTTTATACTTACATTGAAATGCATCTGCCATTTTGCTGCCCATTCTGCCAGTTTGGAGAGATCCTTCTGGAGCTCCTCACAATCACTTCTGGTCTTCACCACTCTGAAAAGTTTGGTGTCGTCTGCAAACTTAGCCACCTCACTGCTCACCCCTGTCTCCAGGTCATTTATGAAGAGGTTGAAAAGCACCGGTCCCAGGACAGATCCTTGGGGCACACCACTTTTCACCTCTCTCCATTGTGAAGATTGCCCATTGACACCCACTCTGTTTCCTGGTCTTCAACCAGGTCTCAATCCAGGACCTGCCCTCTAATTCCCTGACTGTGGAGTTTTTTTCAGTAGCCTTTGGTGAGGGACCATGTTGATTGCCTTCTGAAAGTCCAGATATATAATGTCCACAGGTTGTCCTGCATCCACATGCCTGTTGACCTTTTCCAAGAATTCTAAAAGGTTCATGAGGCAAGACTTACCCTTACAGAAGCCATGCTGATTCTCCCTCAGCAAGGCCTGTTCGTCTATGTGTTTTGAGATTCTATCTTTGATGAGGCATTCCACCATCTTACCTGGTATAGATGTTAGGCTGACTG
Source organism: Tiliqua scincoides (assembly GCF_035046505.1). Lineage (NCBI taxonomy): Eukaryota > Metazoa > Chordata > Lepidosauria > Squamata > Scincidae > Tiliqua > Tiliqua scincoides. The sequence goes on from NC_089821.1 coordinate 20,007,703, forward strand.
GCCTATAGTTTCCCGGGTCCCCACTCCTTCCCTTTTTAAAGATCGGTGTGACATTTGCTATCGTCCAATCCTCTGGCACCGTGGCCGTTTTGAGGGACAAGTTGCATATTTTAGTCAAGAGATCAGCAACTTCATTCTTTAATTCCTTAATAACTCAGGGCCATCAGGGTTTTTTGCCCCAATGGGTGGATGCCATCAGGGCCCGGTGACTTATTGATCTTTAATGTACCATAAAGGTACCATATACCATACCATACCATAAAGGTACATGTACCATGTACCATATCCTATACTGTACACACACATAATGGCATTTCCAAAGCGTAAGATTAGGCTGCCTTAGTGACTGTGCCATCAGTGCTAATCCATTTGGATTCCTAGTCATCAGTATCAGGAAAATGACACTGCCCCCATGTGAATTGTGGGTGAAATGTGCTGATACAGTTCACCTAAGTAGCTCTCAAAACGCATCTACCCTAATTGTCACTGAGAAAAGTGAGACACTAAAAATTAAGGCTATCCATATGTTATATTGTTCACATGTATAGTGTCTGTATATGTGTGCATGTTTTTATATGAATGACCATACATACATACATGTTAAAACTGGGAACTGGACCCTTCAAAAATGTAGAATACAGGGGGTGTATACTGTTTCATTTGCACTGAACATACGAATAACTATAAGTGCCTACAGGTCAATCATGTGTACACTGTACACAAACTGCACACATTGAATGTAACATGTGAGTAGGGCAGCAATTCAAGTAGCTGTTGGACTATTAGTATTTACATATTATATTGTATATGTGTACAGGTATGAGTTCATGCATACATGTTTTTGTGTGAAAGTTTTTAATCAGGGATGGGAACTCAAGTCTCAGGACTCGAGTCAGAGTTGCAAAACATGTATTTTTTGATGACATGTGTACACTCGAGTCACACATATCAGTGACTCAGGCACTGACTCAAGTCTCGGTTCACTGACTCTGAAATGAGTCATGAATCTGAAAAAAAACTCGAATCCACGAGTCTGGGTGTGCTTGTTTACTTTTTTTGCAGCATGAAAGACCTCGTGGGGCCATCATTCAGACCAGGTGAGCAGCAAGGAAGTTCCAGCCAGGATGCAGGGAAGGGTTAATGTTTTTGCTGTGCATCGAACAGGAGGTGTGAGCGGGCTCTCTTGTCCATCTCTAAATGAACCAATGATCATTGGATGAAGATTTTTTCTCTGGACTAGTGAGGGGGAGAAGGAGGAGCCCAAGGGATGGGGTGAGGTTCTTGCCTTAGGAGTGGCTGGAAGAGCCCATGGAAGGGTAAAAAGGAGGAGGTGGGGAAGTAGGGGGGAAGCGGTTCCTAGATCCAAGAGAAATTCATGGTTCCAGTGGGCTCACTGAATGACTGGCCACAATGGGACTACTTCTGAGAAGAGCTGCAAAGGATTGGGATGTACTGATAAGCCTTCCAGCTGCTGCACACAACCCTCCTCCCGCTTGCTGCTTCTGTTCCTGCTCTCATGCAGTCCATCCCATCCCTTTCCGCCTTGCTGAGCTCAGATGCCTCCCAGTCCCTGTTGCTTCATGCTCTGGCATACCTGGTGTGAAGGCATGATATGAACAAGGGGGGGGGTGAGGTTATTCAGTACTGGGGTTTGTCAGGAACCGATGGGCACTTTCTGCACTGCTGTCGTCACTTGAAGACCAGCAGAGCTTTTGTTTACTGACAGAATGGGTAGGGACATGAGGGGAATGCTTAATGGGAACTCCAACACACACACACACACACACACACACACACACACAAACACACAAACACTGCCAGCAGCTTCCACAGAGCCATACCTGACTTGTTTATGGAAAAGACTCTGACTCAAATAGAGTCCTGGAAATGCTCTGGACGAGTCCCCATGGCCATGCACAAGTCAAGTCCCCATGGCCGTGCATGAGTCAAGTCAAAGGAGGCGGGGACTCGGGATTCAACTCAAATCTAGCCGAAGTGGATTTGCACATCTCTGCTTTTGTTTTACAAGTGAACCTAGTGGCTGGAATTCTTGTGACAGAGATTTCTCAAATGTAGCCTACAGATTGTGTGTATTGCTCCAGGTGGCCAAAGGTAAACCATATCTGACATCATCTCCACCTTGCACCCTCCCATACGGAAGGCACTGAGCTGCCTTCTTATTCCTTTATCTTTTTTGTACAGTTCCTTTAAGTAAGGCAAGAAGTGCAAAATGCACTGAGAACATGCATTCTGAGCTTTCTGTTTTTTGGTCTTGTTTTTTTTTTTTTTTTTTTTTAACAAGGGGTGTTTTGTTAAACAGAGCTGTGCAAAAAGGGGAAAAAGTCAGGAAGTAGAGGGCAGGCTCGCTACCTTCCTATTTACTTCTACTCATTTTTAGGGAGCAGATCCATCCATGGCAAGCTTCTGGGACATGCAGCGTACCTGGGGTAAAAAGAAAAGTATCCCAAGTCTTTTTGTCTCTCCCTGCAGCTCGCTGCTTGATGGAAGACATCTCACCCTTGGGTAGCCACTGGTATTGCTGTATGTGCCTTGAACATAATGTGTGAATAATAAGTTTACACACAAATGTTTCAGTTAAAACTCCTCATGCATGATGGCCCCTTGGAGGGCCAATGCATGAGGGAGCAAACAGAAGTGTGCTGGCTTAGAACATAAAAACACAAGAACAGCCCCGCTGGATCAGGCTGTAGGCCCATCTAGTCCAGCTTCCTGTATCTTACAGTGGCCCACCAAAAGCCCCAGGAAGCACACAAGATAGCAAGAGACCTGCATCCTTGTGCCCTCCCTTGCATCTGGCATTCTGACATAACCCATTTCTAAAATTAGGAGGTTGCACAATTGCAACCCATGATGGATTTTTCCTCCAAAAATTTGTCCAATTCCCTTTTAAAGGCATCTAGGCCCGTTGCCATCACCACATCATGTGGCAAGGAGTTCCACAGACCAACTGCATGCTATACTGGAATTGCAGAAGATCGGACGAGGAGATAGCATGTGGTGGCAGCAGTGGCCCCTTTAAGGGTTAAGGCCTGGGCTTTGAGCAGAGGGTATGCTGCACAGCTGCAACCACCAGAGGCAATCAGGCCATTATAGGATATAAGGAGCACCTGATGCGGAGAGAGTTTGTGGCTTGTAGGTGGAGTGAGAGTGGAGGAGATGAGACGAAACTTACTGGCAAAATGGATTGACTTCTTGGCTAAACCGACCTACTTGCTTGTGGACTTACGGCTCTACTTGTTGGACTGATTTTCTGGCACACTAATTCATGGACCGGCAAGTGAACAATGGACTGGCACTCTGATGGATGGACTGGAGGACAGACTGCAGACTGGTGCACTGACCAATGGACTAACAAATGAACTACTCAGACTGCATGAGTCCTATGGACAGCAAAACAAAGCCACAGGGTTGTGTTTACTTGTGAGTAGGCAGGCGTGCCTTGGCTTGTGATCAGACCAGGCAAAGGGGAATGCGAGGACACCAGAATGGTCCTGATCCAATGGAACTGGAGCACACCAAATGCTCCAGCAGGCAGCCCCCCCCCCCACTAAAAAGGACAAAAAAAGAGGCTTGAACTGGTCAGGGGAAGTTTTCTATTCTGCACTTGAAAGCCAGGTGGGTCTTTATCTTGATGTACTTGAAATAGAAGAACTTTAAACTGGGCAGTGGGAAGGGCTGGAAATCTCACTGATTCTTTGGGGGGGGTTATTGTAGGCAGGCTACAGAGAAAATTCACTTGGTGGGACAGGACTGGCTCCCTCGTATTTAATTATTTCTTTTATTTTAATTTAATTATAATTATTTAATTTGCTTGATGATGTCACTTCTGGCCATGACATCACTTCCAGTGGGTCCTGGACAGATTGTCATTCTAAAAAGTGGGTCCTGGTGCTAAAGTTTGAGAACTGCTGCAATAAGGTGTTGGTAAGTTGACACGGAGGGTGTGTGTGTGACTCTACAAGTTTTCAATATCACTAAAATTGGAGTTTGGAGGAATAATCCCATCATGTTATATATCAATCAATGCGTAATTTCATGAAGAATGCAATGAAAGAAACCACATTGAAATATCTGTGTTTTATCAAAAGGAACAGCCAAAAAACCAGTTAGGGTTGGGCGATGGTACATCACCACGCCCACCACCTGGGGTGTTGCCCCGCCTGCTCCATGGGGTGATGCACAGGCCTCCCACACCGGGTGACGTGAATCCTAGTGACGCTACTGCCCTAAATGGCCTTCACAGAAACATGAAGGGAATTCATGTGTACACTGTGCACAGAATGTACAAGACTACAGTATATTTGAATAGCCCTAACTGAGAAACCAAGATAAAGGCCAAGGAAATTAATTTTCTGCTTCCGTAGTTTAATCTTTCACACTCTCTAAGAAGCAAATTCCCATTTTCTGCTAAAAGCAAGTGGACATCTCATCTTACTATACTATGTCCTGGTTTACACACCAGCACTGTGAAGTTGTCATTTTCTCACCATATCGTAAAGCTTTACACTTTCTGCTTTTGTAAATGTAAGACACTCTTGAAATGGTGTTAGCAGACCAATGTTTCTGTCACATTGCCCTACCTTTTCATTAGAAGACAAACATTAAAAATGTGTTAGACATCAGCTTTTCTTTTGGTTATAACCACATGCATGCTATGGTGTGTGTTTGGGTGTGTATGTTTTAGCCAGGCTAACACAGAGACAGCAATTGAAAGGACCCAAGGACAAGGAAATCTCCAATTAACATCAGTGCCAACCTCAATGCATGCTAATTTCAATGGCAGCATGCCCCACGGTTTCTGTGGGTTTCCACGGGATTAACTCTTCCACATCTGGTACTGAGGCTTATTCCAAATGTTATCAGGGTTCAGAAGATTTTCCTCCAGCAATCTCTAATGTTGGCAGTATTCCCAGTTATCTAAGGAATTAAAATGAAACATCTGTGTGGTGCACACACATACATTCCTGCTAAAGGAACACAAGTTGACCCCATTAAAGATAGTGGCTACAGTCCACTGGAAAACTGCCTTGTGCAAGCCCCCTTGACACTAATGAATACTATGCAAAGGTACATAATAAAAACGAACTGGCAGATCAATCGTAACCTACACTGGAACAGGCAGGCTGACTGGCCAGGCCTGTATCCATTACAGGTTAAGAGGTGGCTAGTGGGCAACTTTGGGGAATATTTTTTCCCCTTACCCTATGTCGAGCCCCAGTCTGCCCTATGGTGGACTTGGATCCGTGCCAGCAAATTCACTGGTGCAAATCTGAGCAGCCCATGTAAGGCTGCTCCAGCTAGGGACAGAGGTGTGGATTCTCGTGGGCTGCCACAGCTGATTCCAACCCTCCCACCCGATCTGCCTCCAAGATCGCCCTCACCTGCCCCAAAATGCCCTCTCCCCACCTCCATTATATCCCCCAACTCTCTCCCACTCCCTGTGCCTGCGCAAACTTATGCCTTCAGGATGCTGCAGGGATGGAATCCAGTGGGAGCAGGTCAGAGCATGTCCTTATGCTGGTGCAACCTGGTCCCGAGTCACCACAGATGTGTTTTATAGCACGTTTGTGACACTCGAGAACTGCCACAGCAGGCCTACACTGGCACAAAATAAGTTTAGGATTGCACCCTGAATGTTCTGAGTAAGACCTAAAAACATCTAACGTTTCCAAAAAAGACCCTCAATTTTTGAGATGAGAGATAATTTGCCTTAAGGAAACCATTTTTGTGGCTTATTCATGAAAAACAGTATGTTTTTTCATCATGTACTTCCGAATGTTATTTCTACTATGGTATTTTGTAAATCACCCTGGAAACATTGTTGAAAGATGGTATAGAAGTCCATTAAATAAAGTAAATTAAATCAGAAAATCAATCAATTTTGGGAATTACTATAGCCAGCATATTGATAAAAAAGACACAAAAGCAGTTATATTTTCTAAGGAAGCTTGGGAGGTTAAATTTGTCACAGCAGCTGCTTATGTCTTACTATCGTTGCACCATTGAGAGTGTCCTAACCTTTGATATCTTGGTGTGGTACGGAAATTGCTCTGCACGGGACAAAAAAGCTCTGCAGAGAATTATTAAGATTGTGCAGCACATCATCAACCTTCATCTACCAGCTTTGGAGGACATCTATATATCTCACTGCCTGCAGAAGTCACATAGCATTCTGAGAGACCCCTTCCATCCGGCTCATAAGTTCTTTGAACTGTTGCCTTTGGGTAGACGATACAGAACTATTAGAGCAGCACCACACGATTCCTGAACAGTTTTTATCCCACAGCCATAATTACGTTGAATAAGGCAATATAGTTGTTACCATGCTCCTGGGCATTATGGTCTGTTATACTGTTTTTATTTTATGATGCATGTCATATAGAATGCGTAGGTGAGTGTGTAGAATGTGATTGTTGGAATTGTAGTATATATTTATGCTTGTATCTCAAAGGTGCATAAATTTCATTGTGCTGTAGCACAATGACAATAAAGTTACTACTACTACTACTACTACTACTACTACTACTCAGCCCTCACTTCCAGTTCTTATTTGAAAGCTGCAATTTAAAGGACAGGACCAAGAAGTGTGTGTGTGTGGGGGGGTGCTTAATGCCTCCCCTCCTCCCCTCTCAATGGGCAGTCCCTATTTCTGTGTCATTGGTTGTCATTCAGTTGGACTGGAACTGGAAAAAAAGTGTCAGTTCAAGTGCATTTTCTGTAGCCATATGTGCACATAAAACCTTAATTTAAAAATCTTAATTTTTAATTTATTATCCTGATTGACATTTCTAGGTTTCTGTCATATACTACACTAATTCCTAGAACTGACAATTTAGCAACTACTTTGTGGATTACAACGCCAATAGCCATGGTCACAACCCTACAAGCCAAATAAGAGTCCCAATGTGTTGAACTCTTCCATTGAAATACATGGAACTTAAACAATTTCTGCCCAACATTGCATATACGCAACAAGGATCAAATGTGTTGGCTGGGGAAAATGGGTTAAAGGTGCTTAACTGTGGCTGGATGATGTGCCATCATTTTAATGTGAGCGCCAAGCAGGTATTTTTCAACAACTTGAGAGTTATGTGAGGACGTGAGAATCTAGGACACATAATTTTGTCGCTTTGAATATTTCAAATATTTAATTTTAAATTAAAAATTAACCCCTGCTAACTGGGTAAGAGGTACTTTTTCAAGTGGGTACTCCTCTTTTATATAGCAAGGAGAGAGTAAGAACATAAGAACATAAGAACAGCCCCACTGGATCAGGCCATAGGCCCATCTAGTCCAGCTTCCTGTATCTCACAGCGGCCCACCAAATGCCCCAGGGAGCACACCAGATAACAAGAGACCTCATCCTGGTGCCCTCCCCTACATCTGGCATTCTGACTTAACCCATTCCTAAAATCAGGAGGTTGCGCATACACATCATGGCTTGTACCCCATAATGGATTTTTCCTCCAGAAACTTGTCCAATCCCCTTTTAAAGGCGTCTAGGCTAGACGCCAGCACCACATCCTGTGGCAAGGAGTTCCACAGACCGACCACGCGCTGAGTAAAGAAATATTTTCTTTTGTCTGTCCTAACTCTCCCAGCACTCAATTTTAGTGAATGTCCCCTGGTTCTGGTATTATGTGAGAGTGTAAAGAGCATCTCCCTATCCACTCTGTCCATCCCCTGCATAATTTTGTATGTCTCAATCATGTCCCCCCTCAAGCGTCTCTTTTCTAGGCTGAAGAGGCCCAAACACCGTAGCCTTTCCTCATAAGGAAGGTGCCCCAGCCCCGTAATCATCTTAGTCACTCTCTTTTGCACCTTTTCCATTTCCACTATGTCTTTTTTGAGATGCGGCGACCAGAACTGGACACAATACTCCAGGTGTGGCCTTACCATAGATTTGTACAACGGTATTATAATACTAGCCGTTTTGTTCTCAATACCCTTCCTAATGATCCCAAGCATAGAATTGGCCTCCTTCACTGCCGCCGCACATTGGGTCGACACTTTCATCGACCTGTCCACCACCACCCCAAGATCTCTCTCCTGATCTGTCACAGACAGCTCAGAACCCATCAGCCTATATCTAAAGTTTTGATTTTTTGCCCCAATGAGCATGACTTTACACTTACTGACATTGAAGCGCATCTGCCATTTTGCTGCCCATTCTGCCAGTCTGGAGAGATCCTTCTGGAGCTTCTCACAATCACTTCTGGTCTTTACCACTCGGAAAAGTTTGGTGTCGTCTGCAAACTTAGCCACTTCACTGCTCAACCCTGTCTCCAGGTCATTTATGAAGAGGTTGAAAAGCACCGGTCCCAGGACAGATCCTTGGGGCACACCGCTTTTCACCTCTCTCCATTGTGAAAATTGCCCATTGACACCCACTCTCTGCTTCCTGGCCTCCAACCAGTTCTCAATCCACGAGAGGACCTGTCCTCTAATTCCCTGACTGTGGAGTTTTTTCAGTAGCCTTTGGTGAGGGACCGTGTCAAACGCCTTCTGAAAGTCCAGATATACAATGTCCATGGGTTCTCCCGCATCCACATGCCTGTTGACCTTTTCAAAGAATTCTATAAGGTTCGTGAGGCAAGACTTACCCTTACAGAAGCCATGCTGACTCTCCCTCAGCAAGGCCTGTTCGTCTATGTGTTTTGAGATCCTATCTTTGATGAGGCATTCCACCATCTTACCCGGTATGGATGTTAGGCTGACCGGCCTATAGTTTCCCGGGTCCCCCCTCTTTCCCTTTTTAAAAATAGGCGTGACATTTGCTATCCTCCAATCTTCTGGCACCGTGGCTGTTTTGAGGGACAAGTTGCACATCTTAGTCAAGAGATCTGCAACTTCATTCTTCAATTCCTTAATAACCCTTGGGTGGATGCCATCAGGGCCCGGTGACTTATTGATCTTTAATTTATCAATGAGGTCTGAAACATCTTCTCTTTTAACCTCTATCTGACTTAACTCCTCGGTTAGGAGGGGCCGTTCGGGCAGCGGTATCTGCCCGAGGTCTTCTGCCGTGAAGACAGATGCAAAGAACTCATTTAATTTCTCTGCCATCTCTAAGTCTCCTTTTATCTCCCCTTTCCCTCCCTCACCATCCAGAGGGCCAACCGCTTCTCTGGCGGGTTTCCTGCTTCTAACATATCTGAAGAAGCTTTTATTATTCCCCTTAATGTTGCTGGCCATGCGTTCCTCATAGTCTCGCTTGGCCTCCCATATCACCTTCTTACATTTCTTTTGCCACAGTTTATGTTCCTTTTTATTCTCCTCATTAGTGCAAGACTTCCATTTACGGAAGGAAGCTTCCTTGCCCTTCACAGCCTCTCTAACTTGGCTGGTTAGCCATGCGGGCACCCTCCTGGATTTAGTGGAACCCTTCTTTCTTTGCGGTATACACCTCTGCTGGGCCTCTATTACTGTTGTTTTAAGCAGCCTCCATGCACTCTGGAGAGATTGGACTCTTTTTACCCTCCCTTTCAACCTCCTTCTAACCAGCCTCCTCATTTGAGGGAAGTGCACCCGTCGGAAGTCAAGGGTTTTTGTTAGAGATTTGCCTGGTATTCTTCCCCCAGCGTGCATGTAAACGGATCGCAGCATGATCACTGTTCCCCAATGGCTCAGTAACTGGCCCTCCTCACCCCAGCAGTGTCTTTTCTAGTGGCTGTCAGCTGGTGTTCTTTTGCATCTTTTTAGATTGTGAGCCCTTTTGGGACAGGAGCCATTAGCTGTTTGGTTTTCTCTGTAAACCACTTTGTAAACTTTTTTGTTAAAAAGTGGTATAATCATAATCATAATAAAAGAAATGACTGTGCAAAAATACAACATGTTGCAGAGTTGTTGGCATCCTTCAGTCTCGGAAGACTATGGTGTCACGCTCTGAATGGTGGTTCCGGAACAGAGTGTCCTCTCCAGTGCGCAAAGCCTGGGTAAAGTAGGTATGGAGGATAGGCTGTTACCCATGCAGCAAATCCCCCCTCTCCACATCGCTGAAATGGTCCAATGGAAAGGCAGAGGCCAATACGGTTGGTTCCAGCGGCGTCGCAGGAGTTGCCAGAACGTGGCTGTGTTCAGCCATGAACTGCCTCAGGGACTCCGGCTCCGGATTTTGCCTCGAGGTTGACTCCTGAAGCCTTTTCCATAACTGGATGTAGCCACAAGGCAGTGGAGGTTTGGGATCAGAGTGTTGCAAGTTGTGCACAAAATCTTGAACATTTTTCAACTACAAAGAAATCTGAGGTTATACTGAAGAATTTGCATATGAATTTACTAGCCATCTGCTCCAGCAGTGGAAAGGGGGGGGCATACATTTTTTAAATAAATAAATAGCCATCTTGACCTTGATCTGTACTTGGAAGAAAGGGTGGTATCTTTTTCTATCCATGAGCTGATTATGTGGCCTTAGGCCAGCAATTTTCAACAATTGTGCCAGAGCACACTGGTGTGCCATGAATGGTTTGCAGGTGTGCCATGGAAGTTTGGGGGAGGGTCATATATTAGTAGGGCCATGGGGGGATGTAAACCCCTGGTAGCAGTGCGGTGTGCCTTGTCAATGGTCAAAACACCTGATGGTGTGCACTGACAATTTTAGCACCTTATCAGTGTGCCATGAAATGAAAAAGTGATGAAGATTGTTTGCCTTAGGCAAAAAAAAAACCCATGTACATTCTCCCTCTCAATCCCTCCCCCCTCCACCTGCAATCCATCCATTATGGCAGAGGTCAACCTTACAAGGCTGTTGTAAAGGTGCCTTTTGTACACTTGAAATGCACTACACAAATGCTGAGTAATCAAGAAGTCAATGCGCTGTTCCAAAGGGTACTCCAATGGGAGACGCAGGAGGACCGCAAAGATGACACAGGTCTGCTCAAGGCAGTGGAATAGCTAGAGGGGGTGCAAAGCACCATGTTCTGCAGGGGGCCTCGCCACGGTCCCCGCTTGCACACCGTGGTGAGGCTCCCTGCAGAACTTAGTGCTTTGCCCCCCTCTAGCTACACCACCGGCTTATGGCACAGCCCCCCTCTTGGCCAAGCCCAGACTCTGAGACGGCTTCACTGCCTCTTCTCATTGATGCATCTCCCCTCTTGGGCGCCGCATCCACCCCTCCCTGCACCCTGCTTGCTGGGGGAAGTGGTGGATCGCGGGTTTTTGCTGGGCGCCCCCCCTCCACCCCCAGCTCTTCTCTCCCTGGAAAAGCAGAGGCTCACTGGCTTCATTCTAGCGGGAGGAGCTCTGGAGGGGGAGAGGGAGGGAGGTGAGCTTCCAGCCTGCCTGCCTGCCTGAGATCGGTGGGAAGGAGATGGGAAGCCGCCCTCCGCCTCCTGCAGCCAGAAGATGCTGGGGATCGATGCGGGGAGAAGCCCCCAGCCCAGCCGCAGCAGCCTCCTGGCCGCAGGGAAAGGCTCCGCGCGGGGTTTGCTAGGAGCCATGCAGAGGCCCCCGCCGCTGTCACTCCCGGTGACCTGATCCAGCAGCCCGGAGACATCGGTTGGTTGCATCTGCTGGGCCACGGGGATCAGGAGCCGCCCAGACCCACGCAAGCCCCAGCGCCCGGGCGAGGCTGGTGAGCGAGTGGATGGCATCAAACCCCCCCCCCCCCGTGCATTGTCTGCAGAGACGGGCTGCTGGATTGATGCACGTCTGTCCGGGAGGGGCGGGGGGGAGATGCTGGGGGAGGCGACAGGCGATCGTGCTGGGGGTGGCTGGTAGGTAGCCCCCTGGAGGGAGGATGGGAGGGTAGCAGGAGCCCAGCCCTATGCGTGTCTACTCAAAAGAGCATTCCATTCGAGTCCATGGGACTTACTCCCAGGAAAGTATGGCCAGGATCGCAGCCCAGCGTCATGCTGGAAGCTGCTGGCCCAGCCTGGGAAGACCTGCAGGGAGGTCGCTGCCACCGCAGTCCAGCCCCAGAAGGAAGGGAGGCAGCAGAACGGGTGGCACAGAGAACCAAATGCCCCTCTCCACGCGATCAGAGGTGAATCGGGGCCGCGATAGCCTTTGCCCCCCCCCCACCTTCCTGGTATAACTTCAAGGTTGCTAAACAACCGTGCGGGGGAGAAGGGGGGCTCTTTCCCCCGCCCAACCCTCCCTGTGTATTATTTGGGGAAAGGGGAAGGGCTTAACCGATCAGCACAGCCAACCAGGTTAAGCCAGGCCCTGGGAGGAGGAGGAGAGGGGCAAAGCGGTGAGGCTGCTCCCTGCCAAACTGAGTGCTTTGCCCCCCTCTTGCTACGCCACTGGCCTGAGTAGAGGGAAAGGGATGGTGGTGGGCTGGGGACTCCGGGGCGCCTCTGCTGCTCCGCCCGCGTCCTGGGCGTGGAGACGCAGCGCCCGGCTGCATCCCTCGTTTGCAAAGCATTCCGGCTACAACCCTATGCACACTTACCTGGGAGTAAGCCCCATTGACTGTAATGGGACTTACTTCTGAGTAGACACGCACAGGATTGGGCTCTAAATGCCAACGAGGTCCTATTTGTGCCGGGTTCAGAGCCCAATCCTATGCATGCCTGCTCATCAGTACGTCCCATTATAGTCCATAGGGCTTACTCCCAGGCAAGTGTGCACAGGATCGCAGCCCCATCCTCCCTGTTGAGAGCCGGAGAGACGAAGCTGCCATCCTGTGCACACTTTCCTGGGAGTAAGTCCCATTGAACACAGTGGGACTTACTACTGAGTAGACCTGCCTAGGATTGGGCTGCCACCCGGTCGTACACTTTCCTGGGAGTAAGTCCCATTGAAGATGGTGGGGCTTACTTCCGAGTAGCCCCGCCTGGGACTGCTGTTGAAGCGCTGCTGCTCTCGCCCTGCAGGTGCTGCAGCATGGTGGACCCCATGGCGGAGCCGGAGGGCTCGGAGAACGGCACGGATCCGGGGGGAGAAGGCAGCCCGGAGGCGGAGGCGGGCAGCGCGGCGGAGCCCCCCGCGGCCGCGGCCCCGGCGCCGGCGGAGGCGCCCCCCGCGGGGAGGGCGCGCGAAGAGTCCCCGCTGCTGCACCTGGACCTGTACAACTTCGACCGGCCGGAGGCGGAGGGCAGCCGCTACGTGCTGACCAGCCCGCGCTCGCTGGAGGCCTGCGCGCGCTCGGCGGTGAAGCCGGTGGAGCTGCTGCCGCGCAGCCTGGGCGAGCTGGTGCGGGAGGCTCCGGGCAGGTCCATGCGCGTGGCCGCCGGGCTCTACGAGGTCTACGAGATGGACCGGCAGAGGAAGCTGCGCCAGTGCCGCGAGGAACGGGAAAGGATTATCCGCGAGGAGAAGCGCAGGCTCCTCCCGCTGGGCAGCCTGCCCCCCTCGCCCGCCTCCAGGCTCGCCCTCAAGGGCGGCCTGGTCAACGGGGCCTGCACGCCAGGGGTGGCGCAGGCCCAGGCCGCAGGCACCAGGGCCAAGAAGAGCCACTCGCTGGACTCCCTGCAGAAGAGGAGGGAGGGCTGCTCCAACAAGACCTCCTCCGACTCCGGGGCCTCTTCCTCCTACAGTGGCGACAGTCTGAAGGACAGGTGGCCTAAGGAGTTGCCTGGCTCCAGGACCGTGGCCGCAGCGACCTCCTTGGTGGGCCGCAGCTTCAGCCTGGGCGACCTGAGCCACTCCCCGCAGACCACCAAGAAGGTGGAGATGATCGTCAAGGAGGTCAGGAGGAAGAAAGGCCTCAAGGTGGTCCCGGAGAGGGACCGCAAGATCGCGGCCTTGATGATCGCCAAGCACCAGGAGCAGAGCATCCTGAACGAGCAGCGCTACAGTGCCCACCTCCAGTGGGACATCCAGAGGAGGCAGGCGGAACAGAGGAGGGAGCAGGAGGAGAAGGAGAAGCAGCGGGCCTTGCTGCAGTGCCAGAAGATGTGGGAGACCAAGCTGCAGAAGCGGCGCACCAAGCTGAACCAGGAGCAGGAGGAGGCCACCCTGCTGAGGCAGAGGCAGAAGATGATGGAGGCTGAGAAGTGGCGGGAACACATGGAGAGGCAGGGGAAGATGAGGAGGGAGAAGCTGCAGAAGGCCACCTTGGAGGACAAGCAGAAGAAGCGTCACCAGGAGCACAACCTCAAGGCCCAGGAAGAGGTCAAGAAGGAGGCGATGGAGCGAGAGGTGCAGCTGCTGCAGGAGAAGGCGGCCTTGGCTGCTCAGAAGAAGCTCCTGAAGGAGCAGCTGCTGCAGAGAGAGAAGAAGCTGCTGAATGAAGCAGAGAAGCGGAAGCACAAGGCCATCGTGAAGGAACTGGCCAAGCAGGAAGCCGAGGAGAAGGCCCAGCTCCGGGCATCCGTGGAAGGGAGCCTGAACAAGGCTCAAGACAACTATGAGCATCTCATTGAGAAGAGGAACCAGGAGCTGAGGGAGAAGGCCAAGCGGGAAGAGATGCAGTTTCAGAGGGCAAGGTTAATAGCGGAGAAGAGGGGACAGGAGCAGAAGGAGCACTTGGAGGCCTTAGCCAAAGCATCCGAGAGGAAGCTCCAGCACGCTACACAGGTGGCCGAGGAGGTCGTCCAGCAGAAAGCCCGGAAGGTGGTCCAGAGCCGGATGGAGAAGGAGAAAGTGCAGAGAGTGAACAAGAGGAAGGTGGAACAATATGAAGATATCCGGCGCAGGGAGATCCTTCTGTCCATTGAAAAAAAGCTAGAAAGGAGTGAACAGTTTTGTAAGGAGAAAAAAACGGTCCTGGAAAATGCCAGGTCTGTTGCTCGGGCCTCATTCCATGTCCGAGAAAAGGTACGGGAAGAGATGAACATGCGTACCTTTGACAGAATGGCCAAGGAGGCACAATTGCAGGCCAACCTAACTAAAAAATAAAAGGTCTTTTCTATTTCAGGTTAAATGGGAATATACTGTATATTCTAGTTCCCACTGGGGGGAAAAAATGTGTTTTATTTTTTAAAAAACCTACATTTATTTATTATATCTGAGGAGCACATGAACTCTGGCAGCTACTTCATAAACCATTTTCAACATGCTTCTGTTATACTTATTCAAAAATCTGCACAGAAAAAAAGATGTATTCTTTCTTTGCTGAATCAACAGTTGTAAACAAAGAAAAAAAGTGCAACATACTGCTGAATACTAGATAAAAACTTCCAAGAAAATCAAGGGCCATTTCAATGTGCTTTTCCCAAACAATCAAGCAATGGCTGTTTTCATCCTTATACACTGAAACTTAATTTGGACTGTATTTGATTGGATCACGATGCAGTGTTGCATGCTGGAACTTGTAGTATCTTCTACTATGTGTCCATATTTAAGAAGAGTTTATTTTATAGAAGTCCATATAGAGTATGGTCCATTTAGCACACTTTACCCATGCAGTTGAAACTTGGAAACAATGAGGCTTGTTAAAAGCAGGAAAAATTCTGATTAGCCTTGATCACATGACAGAATAAAATGTTCAGAAACTCTTGCTCAAATAAAATTATAAACACTCTGAAGGGGTTTACAGCCCTATTCATTAATTTTCTGAAGACAGTTGCACTTGGGAATTATTGCTTGTGACAAACATCACAGAAAGTGCAGGTCTTATTAATACTGTAGCAAATAATGATCCACAGGAATGATTGTCTCAAAAGTATGTGGAACCAGCTTGTATCTTGTGTCATACAAGTCCATTCCATTTGTACCATACCAATTTGACGGGCTAAAACCAGTTCAGACCAAAGTGCCCAACATTAAAAAGTGCTGCTAATCAGGTGGCATAAATGATGCCCTTTGCTAAAGGGAACACAAACAGAAGCCAAGCACTACAATATTTAGCTGAAGAGAAAAGTGTGTGAAGAATCCAAAGACTGAATGAAAACAAAATTTTAAGATCCTCAACAGGCCTGTTCAAGATGATGTCCTTTAACTGTCCATTGGTGCTAATAAAGGTGCACAAACGCTGGAAAACCTTTTGTAACAAATCAAGTTTTGTAATATATCCATTCAGCAGGGGATCAACATAGTAGTTTCACACACTAGATACAGTACTGAGTATGATGGAATGACTCTCTTAATGAAGCTTGACTGTGAAACACGTTCCCCATGAGAAATATTTGATGCAGAAATAAGTTGCCACATTTATTTTCTGCTTAGCTGCTAACATGAAAACAGCTTACTTAACAAGATAATCTTTTAACCTGTTCCCCAAGGTTCATCAGATTCTTCTTAACACCCTGTCCTGCCTTAAGTGGCTCCTTTGGAAAATGATACGGTCACACAAGGCAACATAGGAGAAGCATCAAAGGTCTCTATAATTTTGTTTTAATGCAAGTGAGCCCTGTACACTAGAAGGTACAAATCCTGAAATAATATTTGCCAGATGGATTTAGTTACAGAATTTTTCTTAAAGGTCATTTCATGAGTTACATTTTAGTGAGTTACATTTTGAAATCTGTATCCTTGAAACAAGAAAACTATATGGCGATAGCAGTGTGGCGCATGAAGTAGCAATATAAAAGCAGGGAGGAACAGAATGTGACCCCTTGCAAACAGAAAGAAGGAAGGGCTCTTGCAGAGGGGGTGCAAAGCAGTAAGTTTTTGCAGGGACTCTCACCGCAGAGTGCAAGTGACCCTTCCCTCCCCCTTTAAGTGCCATTCCAGGCGGAAAGGGGAGGGGCTGTTTGCGCGCTGTGGTGAAACTCCCTGCAAAAACTTAGTGCTTTGCACCCCCTCTAGCAACTCCACTGCCTGCATGATTAACCATATTTCGTCACTGGGTCTGCAGTATTGTAATGGATATATAAGAGAAGCTAGAGAACACAATTTTTATACAGAGGTTTGCGACTGACTTTCTACATAGGCTTTGGCTGGCATGTTATGTCAGGTTCATAGCTGAAATCCTATGCACATTTCCCTGAGAAGAGGTCCCGTTGAACTTAATGTGTCTGAGGAGACATGCATAGGATTGTACTGTTAGTAGGCTGATGAACCTCTATGTGTGGTTGAGGAGGAGCTGCACAGTGACAGGACCATTGCATACTGGACAACTATGTCCTGGTCAGATGCATCCTGGTATTGGACATTTGCGTTCAGTTTTTGTTTTTGTTTTTTGGCATCCCAGACATTTGTGTCCCAATATATGTATATTTATATAAGATGTACTTTTTATTTTTAAAACAGAGAGGTAGGGTTAGGGCTGGGATAAGAGGCTTAGGATATATGACAGTGGGTTGTTGCCCAGCTATAGTTTGTTTTCCAGTTACAGTGGGGTACAAATGACAAGGACACACCAAAAAAAACCCACAAAAAAACCCCAGACATGAATGTTCAGGAATTCCAATGACTAGGATGCATTTGACCAGGACACAGCTCCCTAATATTGGAGCTGCACACCTCCTCTACCAGAACCACAACTTATAAAGTGTGTGCCCCATATGGAGGCTCCTAGTGACATAAACCTGACTTGTGCTTATAAAATAAAAGAATGGAACTGTAAAAGAATTGCAAAGATTGGTCCTTGTATGGATCAAGCTGGGACATGGTGCATGGTGGAAGGAAGGGGCTTCCACCATGTGAAGAGGATAACTAGAACTGTATGCAACTGTGGCTAAACCAGGCCTTTGAATTCTGACCATGTCATGAGCAAGGTTGTCCCACCCTGACTTGGAGAGGGTGCCTTTCCCTTTACAAATGGCTGCTGCTGTGCATTATATTTGGCACCTCCCCGCCCATGGTGAGCAATTAAGGGAGGAAAAGAGGTCAACTAAGGAAACTATAGCACTTGTTTCATGCCATGTAAACATTGCAGCTTACAGGAAAGCATTGCAGCATTACAGGTGGAAAGTGTTTGATGTGTGCACTGGGCACTTCTATATCTGGAAGAATATTGTATTTGATTGAAGTGACAATTGTATAGAATTCACCCTGGGGCACTTCTGCTGTTTTTGGGAGATGATTCATCAGCCTGCATTCATGGAAGTCTTGGAGCCACTTTTTCATTTTGATGGCTGAGGTCCCGAAATGTAACCAGAAACTGGTTTCTCAATCTCCGTCTCTTAAACAGCCTACTTCTGAGCCTTCTAAACCACTCCAAGGATCATTTTCACTGTTTGTTCACTTCTTTTGCTTAGAACCGAGAACCAGTACTCTTGATATTCTTTTCTACCTCAGCAATTATATTTGTTTACAAAAATTAAATATAATGTCTCATAAGAATTTAGGGACCCATGTTCCAAAATGCTCAAGGCTTCCAGTCCTTTAATTACAATGACCACCACTGTATATGAGGACTGAAATATGTACAGTACTCACATATCAAATTGGGTTGACAGTAGTCATAATTTGTCATGCACAGTGCATATGAGTGTGTACTTTGTGTAGAATAAAGTAACATGCGAATCAAGTCAGACAGCGTGTGACACCAGCGTAAATACACCAGTGTTGGGATTATATGTAGTGTCCGATAGTGTCCTGTAGTTTTTAATCTAAGCCCCATGTAATAGATTTTCTAGACCCCACTCTGATCAAATCCTGATGTTAACCTAAATAACAATCCTTTTACTTACCATTTACAGTACACTACACTATAGTGTAATGTCTTTTTACTGAACATATAGTGTAGTGAGTGTACATTCTGAGCATGTTCTAATTTGAAAACAATTGATCATTTTTTAGAGCACTCATGGGTGTCTTTCAAAGTTCTCCGAAAATGGATGTCTTCACAGTGCCTTCCTAGATGTTTTCATTATGGATACAATGTAAAAAAATTCAGGGGCACTTACATTCACGACACCACAGTAATGCTAACAAGTTATATTTAAATATTTGCAAAAGTGTAACTGTGTCTTCCTTGAAGCCACTGACTTCACGGGCAAGAGAGTTAGCTGTCCAAATGTGGGCAGAACTGAATGTAAGAAGCACCTTGCTGGATCAGATTAAGGATCTATCTAATCCAGCTTCCTGTATCTCATTGAGGTTCACCAGATGCATTGGGAGCACACAAGACAACACAATAGCTGTATCCTGTTGCCCTCCCTTGCATCTGGCATTCAGAGATAGGTTACTTCTAAAATCTGGAGGTTGCATATAGTCATCATGGCTTGTAACCTGTGATGGACTTTTCCTCCATAAATCTGTCCATTTCCCCTTTAAAGGCATCTAGGCCAGATGTCATCTCAGCATATTACAGCAAGGAGTTTCTTAGAGAAAAGATACACACAGCACTGTGTGTAGTGTGTAGTTTGTCTCCTAAAAATCTATTTAGGATTTGGACACATAGATAAGGCTTATCTTCATAGAGACCCTGAACATTTCTGTGGAAATTGTTTCAAATGTAATAAAACTGAAAAGAAAAACAGAGGTACCTTTCAGTGAGCCCAAATGATTAGACTCCATCTATGTCAATCACTTTGTATTGTATTAGTCAATATGCAGTCCTACCATCTGATGTACACACATCTTTACATACACATCTTTCTGATGTACACACATTCATATACTTTATAGTGTATGTATGTTTCATCACAGCAGCAGTGGCCATCCTTTATGAATACAAATACTAAAAGATGCCCTGTGACTATAAATAAGCAAAAGATTCTAAGCCCAGGCCTGTAAATCCTTTAACATTCATGGGTCATAAACAACTGCAGAAAGCTGATGGTGAAAGGAGGGCATGGAAAGAATTTGGATGCTCCATTTATTTATTGAATCCCTTCTTATTGGACACCTTTTCAGTGATAGTTTGCTGGTGTTTTGCTTGGGTCTTCTTTTTTTTAAGATTGTGACATCAAAGAAGCATCTTTTCAGTTCTTTTGCTATGTAAATTGCTTCGAGAAATTTTTGTAGAAAAGAAATATATAAATATTCTAAATAACTATAATTTATTCTGATAATTTATATTATCCCTTATCTTTCTTAAAAACAAAATCAAAGTGATTAACAAATACAAATCCACTGAAAACAATCCTAGGAAACACATTTAAACAACAAGTCTCAGTGAAAAATGGATTTATGTTCAGCCTGCCTATGTAAACCACCTTGAGCCTATTGAAAAAGGTGGCATATGTACTGTAATTAAATAAATACTGTACAGGAGGTGCAAGTAATGATTCAGGGGGAGTGTGATTCGATTGACAGGTTGTTGCAATAAAAACCTTGTATCACATGCAAATACAGTGATTGACCCGTACAGTGCTCCCCCTGTTTAGTTTATGTGCTACAGCCAGGTGTGCCTGTTTGTGGTGCTGTAGGATGTGAAATGCCCTATGGGTGCTCTTTGCATGTCTCCTGCTGTGACTGAATAGTGAGAGAGGTTTTGTGGACTGGCCAGTATGGGTGCCAACCCTACCGCCGCCTTTTCTTTTGTCCCTGCTACAGGATTTTCTGGCCAGTCACGCAAAAGGTGAGTGTGAGGTTGGTTATTGCAAGTCCCTTGGCTGGGCTCAAATGTGCCTGGCTCCCAGCCAAGTTGTCTACGTCATGGGATATCAGCACCCTGGCTTGCCTGTTGGGTCTCCCCCTGTGGCTTGTCCTAGTCTGCCTCCTGACAAAATAACTTTATGCCGCTGATATACACGCTGATAACACTTCCCCATTGCAATTCCTGGTTTCTCCTTGCTTTTGTCCTATTGTTGCCTGTGCCACAGTAGCTCCTACAATAGTAGGCACTGTAGCATTGTGTGTGCGGTGTGCTACTGTCATTGGGGTGGCTCCCCATAGTTGGTGGCTGCTGTATTATTCTTTTTCAGAGGCCACTGGAGATGGTGTTGGCCCAGCAATAGCTCCTCACTGGTGTTGGCCACTACTGGCTCTTCACATGCAGGAGTCACTGGGGTGGGGGGGCACTGGCCTGGTGACCACTCATTGATTCTTTGTCTCCCACTGTCCCCTGCTTGGTTCACCCTGGCAGTAGTTGGTTCACCCTGGCAGTAGTTCTCTGGATGCTGGGTTGGTGCTGGATGAGTGACCAGCTCCTTGCACGTCTGAGTGATGTGGGACCATTTCTGACCCACTGCCCCATGACTAGTCAGTTGTGTCAGTGTTTCTATGGATGCTGACATTGTTACTTGGAGGGCTGCATACCTGTAGAATGCAGGGCGCTTGATTCCCCCTCCCCGTTTATGCTGAAAGGTTATGATGAACATTGCTCAGATGTGTCCCTCATGTACCAAGGATGTCAGCACCATATAAGCATAGGATTGCACTGTAAAATGAGCAAAATCAAGTAGCAGTGACAAAAAAACCCCCAATAAAATTAACAAAGCAGCAACTAAATACACTTTTTATTTGCTGACACTATATATCTTTTAAATTTATATATTACATAATATATATTTTAAAATAAATTTTTAAAAAATGGCTTCAGATCATTCCAAACATCTTTCAAAACAGCAGGTTTGGTTTGGTGCCAACAAGGTGTGTAATGTAGGGGCCCCAACGGACCTCTCTGGAGAAGGTTTTCAACAAAACTGGCATCAGTGCTGGAAAAGTCCTAGTGGTCTTCCACAAAATCTTGTCCAATGGTGCCAGCTAGAACAGGTCTTCTGTTCAAAAGGCAGTCTTTCTTTTTTCCTGGTTCAAGACCTTGGGCAAGAGCTACTTATCTATGAAAAGAAATCTTCCCAACTATATACATGTAAGGACCTTGGATTCAATACACAGAGATCATTGAACTGGGGATGTTACCAAGGGCAAAACCACACCTTATGTTAAAAAATAACTTGTCCCATTGGGGTTTTTATTTATTTATAAAACATGCAATGGGAGGCCGTGAAATGTGGAGAAACTGCAGTGGACATATGGGGGCTTTAGTACTTTGCCCTGCCACAGTCTAGATCCTGTTTGTGCCTCCCACACATGCATTAAAAAGCTCCCATTGGTTTTCAGCTGAAATTTTTTCTCCATGGCAGGGGCAAAGCAAAGTAAAAAAAAGTCCCTCCTACCCTCTGCCATAGTTTCAACACACACACACACACACACACACACACACACACACACACACACACACACACACACACACACACACACACACACACACAATTTATAAATAAAACTAAAACCCCATTAGGATGCATTATGCATTTGGCTTAACATATAGTTTTTTCCTTAAATAAAACTAAAACCCCATCAGGATGCATTATGCATTTGGTTTAACATGTAGTTTTTTCCTTAGCCTTCATGTAGCTCATTTTTTGTGCCATATGGCTACGTACACTCAAATGGAACCAAAATGCCCTACTTATGTTTTAGTATCCTCTAGACAGTCATTGAAGTGGAAGAAATGATGACCATTTCCAAAAAGGTTAATACAGCTTCTGCAATAAACAGTAATGGAGCCCAGTTCTCCTGCCTCCCCACCAGTTACAGGGAATTGGAAAGTGACAACCCCATCACCCTCCAAAGTGTGCGGCAGTGTTGTTTAATCAGCAATTTAATGGCTAAGCAAATAATTAATCTCCTGACCCAATGGTTTAGGATTTGCCTCTGACAGCTGTAATATAGCCAGCACTTAGCACATGATTTAGCCTTTAGTGACAGGCTAAACTGTCACTATCTGTTAGGGAGGGGCCTTTCTCCTGTGATGGATGGCTTCATCAGTGGCTCTGGAACTAAATTCCAGAAGAAGCAGGCCAAAAAGATAGAGCTTTTGGGGTTCCAGGCATCTTTGTAGTCAAACATCCTCCACCAATAGGTTGAGGTAGGTAAAAATGGTTTTATTTTTTTCACAGATTTTGGTGTTTTGGTGTTCACTTTAAAAATGTACTAGGTATCGGTGGTGAAGTGTCAGCAAATGCAGCCACACGGATACAGAGGTGTTAGAGAATATGTAGAATATTAGAGAACAGTTTTATTTTTTCACAGATTTTGCAGATTTCAGGTTTTTTTTGTTTTTTTACAAAAGTGAGAAGCACAGAAAGCGGTTTTATGTATCTTTATTTCACTATCACTGAAAAAACCCACCTCTACCAACAGATTACATGGAAAACAGGTCATTCCATGCATGCTTACACAACATCCCCAACCCTAAGGCAGGGGTGTCAAACTCATTTCACACAGAGGGCCAAACAGCATTCATCATGCCTGCTGAGGGCCGGAGGTGATGTCATTAGGCAGGAAGTGATGTCATTAAACAGGTCATAACCAAAAATAAGCACTTTTTCCTCACTTAAGAACTCATTAGCTGCAAAAGACAGAAAATACATAAATCCTGATCATATTTCAAAATATGGGAGAGCCCAATTTTCATGTGGGCTGTCCTTTCAGCAGTAGCACCTCATAAGAACCTCAGCAGTGCTCAGCAGCTGAGAGCCTGAGGGCCGGATAAAAAGCTTCCATGGGCCGCATCGGCCCCCAGGCCTTATGTTTGACAGCCCTGTTCTAAGGCATGGTTCCCAAACATTTTAGCACAGGGACCCACCTAAAAAATGTTTCATTATACCAGCTGCTAAAGCATCTGTGGCTATAATGGCAATTGGTCCGCAGTACTCCCCCCAAGTAGAAGTTTGTTTAATGTTGCCTTATCTGCTTTGTCAGTTGCATGACCCACCAAAAATTGGCTGGTCACCCACTGGTGGACCACATACCAACAGTTTGGGAACTGCTGTTCTAAGCACTAATGCTTCATAGGAAGAAGATTTTAATAGTGCTGGAGTTTAATAACCAAGCAATGTCAGGCCCAGAGAAGAAAATAGGAATTCTTGATAGGAAAAAACAAAGTGGCACAATTATTTTGAGGGGACAAAATGAAAATGGACATTTTCAGTTGGCAGGGGTTATACTTCCAAATAAGCTGGATATTTTACCCCCAACTAATATTTTTCTTCATCATTTATTAGCATTTTAAGTATACTTAATAATAGAGACAGGTCGGTATCACTAAGGTGCAATGAAAGCTTTTTTTTCCTGCACAGACTTGCTTCAGACTTACCATTTCTATTTAAATGTCATTTTGATTATTTGAACAAAATATATTCCTTAATTTGAAAAACCTTTAGTACGAACAATACAGTGAGTCTCAAAAATAGATTTTTCTCCATTAAGGTGTTTCTGGTTTCCTTATGACCCCTCACAGCTGCATTTAATATTACACTGACAGTTGCTGCATCTCTGTTAATATTATTACTATTATGTATAAAGTGCTTTTCAACAAAAACAATTCTCAGAGTGGTTGTATCACCTGCATCACAACATAAGAGTATCTGAGAGTAGGATGGGAGATGAAGACAGAGCTTCGAAGGGGGGGCAGAGGCAAGGAGGACTGAGGAGGGGACAAGAAAGGAGAGCTGTGAAAACATCAAAGACGGGGTGACTGGCGGGATGGCCTTTCTGCTGGGGTCTGAAAATAGAGGTGAGGAACAGAAAGACGTAAAACTGGATCTTGAGCATCATAATGGGATGGGAAACGGCATGGTAGAATCCTGAGGTGCCAGAAGGGATTAGTTCACTTCAGACAGCAGGTGCAGGAGCTCACTTTTTAATACTCTCTCCTATGTAAAGAAGAAGAAAAAATCTCTCTAACAGAAAAGATAGTGGCCTGGTTAGAACCTTTCTTGTAGCTACTTTTTTTGGGGGGGGGGGGAGGCAAGGAGAATTTTACATGGCAGAGCATTCAAAACTAGACCTGTACCTCTAAGGTCAGCCCATTCATGAGGCCAACTGAAGCAGCAGTCCCAGGAAGCAGACTGGTTGGGGTGCCCATCTCTGCCCACCTACTTGCCTCCACTGCTCCTTGTTCTCCTTCCACCCCCTAGATTGGAAAGGGAGAAGGAAACAGAAAGGAAGAGGAAATGTGGAAGGGATTAAGAGATGCTAGCATTGGAGAGTGGCAGCCCAATCCAACCCCCCACCCTTCGGTTCAGGTGCACCCTAGAGCAGCGTTTCACATTTGTCCCCTGCTGTACCACTTCACATGGGCCCATGGTTTGCCATTATCCCCCTTCCCAGGCCTGATCTGCCAGCACAGTTCAACACAGACTTGCACCAGCTATATAGCTGGCACAGGTCGGAGTTGACTTCTTGCGCCTATTGGGGCTTACCCAGGGCAAGAGGACAAATGTCCCTTAGCCTGAGGAGTTCGCCAGCACACAAAACCCACCCACCCTGGCAGGATGCAGTGGAAACTGCATCAGTACCACTGCATCAGTGTGGGGATGTGTAGCAGGATTGGGTTGTTAATCAGCCAGAGCCAAAAGCAGCAGCTGTCTAGTAATATACTTTTATAATTTATCCCTAATAATATTGAAAGACTTTTATATTATTGAAAGGAGATTTTGAGCTAGACCAAACCATGTTCAGCATTCAGTAAAATGTACTGAACATGTTCAGTACATGTTCAGTAAAAAAATGGCTTGTCTTGCACCCTGCTTTCTCCCCACAGCTTCTTCCAGCAGCTGTAGATAAAATATTTTGTTCCAAAGGGACAGGAAGCCAATACCTGCATTGGAGAAGGGATTTACCAGGACTACAATGACTCCTGGTCCCTCTCTTTCCTTTAGCGCTCTGATTTGCTCTTCCTTGGGGTCCCACAGTGCCTTTGGAGAGCAGCTGGCCTGAGCTGCTTTCATATATTCTGGCAGGATAATAAGTGTGAACATATGGCCCTACATACTTTCCCCCTGCGGCCAGACCCTCAGCATCATCACTTAGCATGTTCTGTATAATTTATGTCTTTTGCTGTCCCTCTGTAAGTGCTAAGATTTCCCCTTCTTGCAATAAAGTACTGTATAGCTGTATCTGAACCATGTTTTCTCAGGAGTAAGGGCCTATTCAGATGTGCCTTTAATTGCACAGCTAGGTTGGAGTGGTCAGGGGATGTTTTATGGTAAATCGCAATTGTATATAAAGTGGGGCACAATTGTGGAGTGCAGGAAGGGGGATTTTGTTTCCCCTTGCCATAGTTTTGAACCCAATGCATCTTCTGCTGCCATTTTTAACTGGGGGGGGGGGGGAAGGTTCTATTGATTTTCAATGGAAGTCTTTTTTATTTAAGTGCACAGGGAAAACTTCAGTCAGGCTCAAAATCTTTGCAGGGGCAGGCTATTAAAACCCTCTGCCCTGCCCTATTTTGCAAACACTTCACTGGCTGTCTACCCCTAACCACCCCTCCAGTCTGACCCAGTAGCACAATTCAGCACACATCTGATAAGGCCCTAAATCTCATTGATTTCAGCGAGTTTTACATCCAAGTAAATCAGCTTGAGATTGGGGCCTTTGTAAGATAAGGTAGACAAAAGCCCGAACGAGATCACCCTTCATACTCAGCTCTTCTAAAGCCTGATGCCTTTATCTTAAGGCCTAACTGTCCTCGTTGGTACTGTTGCTATGGTAACCCAACAGTTATCCCTCCTTTCCAAATATATTCTCACACAATTCTTGTTATAAACCCTCCCCACTCCTTAGTGCTCTCATAGAGCCCGATTGGCTTGCATTTGTTCTAAATTGAAATCAGAGAGGCACATAGGTGTAAAGATTTCTATTTTTATCATGCTTAGTGCCACACTTTCTTTTACGCTTTTGCGGACACAAGAAAGAGGCAGTGTGTGAGGGAACCTGAAACCATCTGTTTTTGACTTAGCAGTGTAAATGCAACAATGCCAAAATCCGACACTGTCTTGAATACTGAAAAGTCTTTTTGAATCCATAAAACTGAGATCACAGTGACAGGCCCCCCCTGTACAACTTTGCCACTAAACATGGAAGGCTCATTCCCTTCACTGGGGAGGTCAGTCTCTGCAAAATATTATCTAGTGTTCCCATCTGATTGATAGATTTACAGTACAATCCTGAGATGGAATTAGGGATGTTTGCGCTTCCTTGTGAGACTCTGGGATGGGTGGGGAGGAGTTGGGGAGGAGGAAGGAGGGCAGCGTTCTGGGGCAGGGGAGGGCAGGCGGTGGGTGGCCCCGGGGGTGGGTGGGTGGGGAGTGGGAGGTGGTGTGAGATCCGGCAGTTACGCCATATCCCAACCCCTGTTCCCAGACAGCTTGGAGTGACTTCAAGCTGCTCTGCTCTCCTCAGACTTATGCCACATCAGAAGTGGCTTTTCTGGCACAAAGTCATATTGACTTTTCTGGCACAAAGCTGCCCAAGTACCCTGAGGGCCTTTTCCAAGTTCTTTTGCCACCAGAAGATGGAAAGTTGGTGACCCAGGCTGGGGCCTTCTCAGTTGTGGTACCCATCTTTGGAACGCTCTTTCCTGAAAGACTTGCCTGGCACCTATGCTGTTGTCTTTCTTGTGCCTGACTGTGGCTTATGTTCTTTTACTTACCCAGGACTTTAAGATGCATTAGTTTTTAAGTAAATATTAATGCTGGAATTTTTCTGCCCTGCTGTTTTGTTCTGTCTCTTATTTAATCCAATGCAAGCCACTCGCAGAACCGCAATGCCTAAAGAAGAGAGGTAATAAGTGATTCAAATAAAATAAAATAAAAGGCTATAGCAAATGAGGCCTAAAACAAATCCACACAATTTTAGTCTGACCACCCAGACAAGCAGCACTCTGCATTTCCAACTGGTCTGTCCAGAACAACCAAGTGCCACGTGCTTTGGGCCTGTGAAGAAGCCCTTTTACACTGCTGGATTGAATTCACATGTAGCCCAAAGATACAATATCCTTTTGACCTTTTGATTTGATTTCTCCAGCTGGGATTTGCTGGTGGAAATAGAGAATGAGAATGGTGACAGAGGAGACTCTGTGCAGAGATCAATACTCAGTCCTAGATAACATAAAGAGATTAGCAGGGAGCTAAACTGCAGACCACAGATGAGTCCCATTAAGCATGGCTTATAGCATGGATCACTCATCAAATGACAGCTTTTTTAAAAAAACAGAAAGGGCTCCCCCCAGAGATCCTATGTACCCTTGTGGACTGAAAGCCTTCTGGTAATTCATCAACCTTAGCCAAGGAAGAAAACAGATGTGTTAAAGCAATTTTAGGAATCTGTGACTGGGCAACAAAAACAGTCAGTAATGACAGAGTGCTAACTAATCTCATATTCTAGTGCAAGTTAATTCGTCTGTTTCAAGTAATTAATTTCCAGATATGAAATGCATTCAAAAGTAAAGCAATAAACTGTTGTCTAGTAATCACAAACTCTTGCAAAAGTTTTTACAGAAGCCAATATCAAAAGATAACTTTACCAGTGGCAACACACATGGAGGGCTCATCTGATGAGAATATAGCTTTGTCGTTTGATAGTGCATGAGTTGTGCTAATAAAGTTGTAATGAGCAGAAAAAGATGAGCTGTTACTCTCAAGTTCCTTGCAGAACATGGAAATGGCAAGTATAGGAACATGATTAGGAAAATGATTAGGACATACAAAGTGAACTTACTGCTTCAGAATGTAGGCATTCTCTGCACTGCATCTATTTCTCAAACTGTGGGTCAGGACCCACTAGGTGGGTCGAAAGCCAATTTCACGTGGGTCCCCATTCATTTCAATATTTTATTTTTAATATATTAGTTTTGATGCGATACCATAGTCTTTCGAGACTGAAGGTTGCCAACAACAGTCTTGATGCTACCATGGTATGTGACTGCATTTGGTAAAATGTTCTACATCAGTACTTTTAATAGGCTACTATCTATATCAGTGTTTCTCAAACTGTGGGTCGAACCCACTAGGTGGGTTGCAAGCCAATTTCAGGTGAGTCCCCATTCATTTCAATGTTTTATTTTTAATATATTAGACTTGATGCTACCCTGGTATGTGACTGCATTTGGGGAAATGTTACAGATCTGTACTTTAAACAAACTTCTATGTATAATCTTTTAACAATTATAGTAAATGGGACCTACTCCTCAGTATGTATGGGTAGGGTTGCAGCCTAGGATTGTAAAAAATGTTCCAGCTTGATGATGTCACTTCTGGTCATGACATCACTTCTGGTGGATCCTGACAGATTCTCATTCTAAAAAGTGGGTCCCAGTGCTAAATGTGTGAGAACCACTGATCTATATGCTTTTAACAATGATAGTTAATGGGACTTACTCCTGGATAAGTGTGGGTAGGAATGCAGACTAGGATTGTTGAAAATTTTCCTGCTTGATGATGCCACTTCTGGTCATGACATCACTTCTGGTGGGTCCTGACAGATCTCATTCTAAACAGTGGGTCCGGGTCCTAAAAATTTGAGAACCACTGGTTTACAGGATCCAATCACCAATCAAGATTGAATAACAGACCCAAGTTCTAATGAATATTATACATTTCCCCCCTCCATGAAACATAGTTCCTTAGGCGATATTAGCGGTTCCTTTATTATCCACTCACATCTTGGGCAATAAATAAAAGCTTCCTCTTCCCTCTCATTAAAATGAATACATGCCTGGATGAGTAACAGAATAATCTCAGGCTTTCATGGTGCTGTTTCAGGGGAGGAAAAAAACATTACTGGCTGCACTATTCAGAAGAAAAAGAATCTATATTCTGCAGCTGCTATTCCTCTTTTGTGTGCAGTCAGTTCATCCATACTGTGTAACACTCTGGTTAACGTAGATTAAGTGTACATCAGGAACGTAGCTAATAGGCAGGAACTGAGGCTGCCAACTGATCAGAAGAGAACCATACTAGCTCCTGTGCTTTTAATACTACAACAACATTGCTATTTATTACATTTACAGTTCATTCCACTTTAGGCACAGTTCCCAAAGTGGCCCCCAACAATATACAATACAATAAAAGGATAAAAACAAGAATTTCTATTTTGCTAATGAAAATCAGTAAGTAGTAGATAACCACAGAGAATAGGAAGCAGGATTTAACTGAAAGGATGCAATGCCTCAAAAGGCTCTTTGAAAGCATTTTCAAGGCTCTGTTAAAGGGATCAGTCAGACTGACTAGTCTGGTAGGATTTATCCAGCAAGGATTTCACTTGCAGGCAGAAACAGAGAATAAGAAAAGAAAAAGCCAATATAGTATTTATTTGTGTAGTTGAACAATAGATGTCTCTGAACCTGAAATGTCTTGGTTTGGGGGCCACTTGCCATCCTTCCCTAATGAGGGAAAATTTAGTTATTTCTCCTTTACGCCACTCACTCTGTAAATAATACCATCTGCTTCTAAAGTTTCCACTCCTGTGCTGATAGTATTGCAGCCAAAACAGGACCACCCACAAAATTACCGAGCTCCAGGGGCTTGTAGAAGGGGGGGGGGGGGAAACCCTAAACAATTTTGCTTTTGGAAAGTAAAAGGACAACAATTTTGCAGAGTAAAAGGAGAGACTCAAGATTCCTAGACAGATGTGATTGTTGTTCTTCTGGGGGAGTGAAAGAACTTTTAGTTTCTGTTTGGGCAGCATTTTAAGAAAAAAATGTTAAAATGGGGAATGGGACAGAATGGGAGGGGAGAGAAAGAAGAATCACAGAGCTCTAAAGATTTGAAACAGAAAAAAAGAAAGGATGATTGAGAGAAAGGTAAGGTTGCCTGTTCAACACTGAAGACTCCAACCTAGCCCAGGCAACCTAATGCTGTGATCCGGGATATGCTTACTCGATAGTAAGCCTCAATAGGATTTGCGGAATTTACCGAAAAATGTGGACCCTGCATTTTGTTGCAGGACCCTTCTTATATACAATCAATGTCACTAAAGCACATTAAAAGAGGCCCATTGCCAAACATCAGACAGCTCTGCAAATATAATTGAGCCAGGAGACAAATTAAGAAGTTTAGCATCACAATCCTATGCATGACTACTCAGAAGTTCTCTTCAGTTTTGTGGTATTTATTCCCTAGTAGTTAGCAACCTTCAGTCTCGAGAGACTATGGTATTGCGCTCTGAATGGTGGTTCTGGAACAGCGTCTAGTGTGGCTGAAAAGGCCGATTCGGGAGTGACAATCCCTTCCACACTGGGAGCAAGTGCAGTCTGTCCCTGGTCTGTCTCCCTGGCTATGGGCCTTCCTTCTTCGCCTCTTTGCCTCAGTCTGTTGGCCAAGTGTCTCTTCCCAAGAGACACTTATTTATTCCCAGGTAAGTGCATATAGGATTGCAGCCTTAACACACTTACCTGGGAGTAAGCCCCATTGAACACAAGGGGATTTAGTTCTGAGTAGACATGCTTAGGAATGTGCTGTAAATAATTCATTCTAAATAACATGCTTTACATGCTCTCTATCTCTACTAAACTAGGAAGTACTTTTTCTTTAGACAAAGATGCCAAGAATGGAGAAATATTTTGCAACATAGCTAGCACTGTTCTGAAAATGGCCAGATCCCTTTCAAAAGGCCACATCAGTCTGACCTTACATGAAAGGATACAGCACATGCCTTGTTGGCAAGGCTGCATAAGCTCTGGAAAGTTAGATAGGACTGAACCCTGAATATCTGAAAGAAATGTACATTTTTGCATACAGTTTTAAACTTCGCTACCCTGCCTAGAAATGTTTCACGTAACAGTTTCATATCCTCTCTTCCTGGTTTTGTCCATGAATGCTGAAAGCTCATAGGGAGTACACAAAACATGGAACAACAGAAATCAGGTTCTTACAGTGCAAGCCTATACATCCTAACTCAGAAGTATGTCCCATTATGTGCAATGGGGCTTAGTCCCAGGTAAGTGTGTTTAGGATT
Source organism: Tiliqua scincoides (assembly GCF_035046505.1). NCBI lineage: Eukaryota > Metazoa > Chordata > Lepidosauria > Squamata > Scincidae > Tiliqua > Tiliqua scincoides. The sequence goes on from NC_089821.1 coordinate 20,039,188, forward strand.
GCAGCCTTAGAGCCTAATCCTACGCATGTTAGATTCCCAGGAATGTGTGGTTAGGATTGAGGTTTCAGTCTGCTGCCACTGGCTATAATAGTTCTTTTGAAGTCCCCTACATCCAAGTTCAAAGTATGTTTGGAAACTCAAGGGAAAAGCTTAAAGACGCTTTGAAAAAACTGGACTGTTCCAGTTTGCTGGTGGTTCAGTTTTAGTTTAGAGATGCCTTTGAAATGGTTCTGTCTCATGTTCATGAATACTAAATGTGGTTGCTTTTAATTACTGCAGTTTGATTTAAAGTTTGAATCAGGCTGTTTCACAATATCACACTTTCCATGGGGCAGGATACACACTATTTATACTGTACATATCAGTAATATGGGAAAATTATTCTTATATTAACTGATGATTGTAATCCAAGTCAGCAAATGAACTTGGAAGAAGTTTCTCACTGAAATCAAGGTGACTTGCTGCAGTAAAATGCATCAAGGTAAAACCTGATCCCTATTTGTTTTTGACGACAAGCATGAAGAGTAGATTCAGTTGTAGAGCTGCTAACTCTGACTAAAGCTATTTCTGGAGATTGTTTTCTAATCCATAATATTAAGCCAAGGGGCAGTGGCGCGCCTAGCTTGACACCAAAGGTGGACTTGACCTCTGCATCGATTCCCCCCTCCCCGGAGGCCAGGGTTGCTGGCTACTCTAGGCGAAAGGTAGACTTGGGCTCCAGCAAAAGAGAAGCCCCCAGCCATTCAAAGTAAAGGGGAGACCTGCCCTCTGCCTTGAGTTCTGCAGGGAAACCAAAGTCTATCAGCCACACAGCAACATATAAGACACCCTGGCCATATTTAACACCCAGAGCAGACTGTTGCCCCCCCACCACACTTGGTACACCACTGTCAAGGAGGCCTGTTAACATCTCCAGAATTGCTTTTAGTAGTCATCTGGAGTTTGATGCTGATTCCCGGGGGGGGGGGGGGGGGGGCTTGGCCATTCCTGGGGAGGTGGCAGCCCTAACATCTAATTGGCAGCCTGGAATGGAGTGATCATCAAATGTATGTCTGACCATTGTAGTACAGAACCAGGAGCAGGATTTGACTGCTTCGCTTATTCATTCAGTTTTTATCTTGCTGCCTAAGCATTTGTGCCTGAGGCAGTAGAAGTTGCTCCTGTCTGAAACCACTCAAAATGTTCTTCCCTTTCAAAGCAGTAACTTAAATTATTTGTTACATAAAATGAATTAAGTCATCACTGACTAGTGATGGATCTCAATCTACAGGACTTCAAAAGGAAGAAGAGGGGCCATTTAAGGCTTGCACAGACTGTGCAGATAGCCAGGATGGTTGAGATGCTTTCAGCGATACCAATTTAGCATTAAAATGCTGAATCAAACATTTGTAAATTCCTGTGCAGATGCATCTCGCATTATCTTTGCAGCCTGATCCTATGCCTGTTTGTTTACTCAGATACAGGACTGGTATCAGCGTGTGACACCCTTGCAGGTCCCCAGCATCCCATGAAGACCAACTTGCTGCTGATGCCTGTTATATAGCATCAAAAAATACTTTGCCAAACAGGTAATGGACTCTGCAGAAACCTATGTGAAGTGACAATTTCATAATCAGGATCTTAGATTCCTGTTGAATCCTGCTAACAGGGATGTACACATTCCCTTCTGTATGCACCCACCAGATAATTTGTGGCCCAGGACATTTTGGTTCCTGACACCCCCATGGATAGTAAAAACATAAGAATAATCTAACAGCTCATGCCTACTCAGAAGTAAGCCCTACTGAATGCAGTGGGACTTACTCCCATGTAAGTATGTGTAGGAGTGCAACCTATGTAATTGCTAATATGTTGCCTTTCAATTGACTTCCTAATCTGCTGCTGAGGAAAAACCAGACTTGGAGCACAGAACACAACCAGCTTTTGCAGTTATGAACAGATGAGGGCAGGTCCATAGTGCATCCTATTGTGGAGTATTGTGTCAAGTTCTGTGCTGATTACTGGGCTGGGGCACATTGCTTATGAGGAAAGGCTACGGCATTTGGGCCTATTCAGCCTAGAAAAGAGACGCCTGAGGGGGGACATGATTGAGACATACAAAATTATGCAGGGGATTGACAGAGTGGATAGGGAGATGCTCTTTACACTCTCACATTTCACCAGAACCAGGGACATCCACTAAAATTGAGTGTTGGGAGGGCTAGGACAGACAAAAGAAAATATTTCTTTACTCAGCGTGTGGTTGGTCTGTGGAACTCTTTGCTGCAGGATGTGGTGGTGGCATCTGGCCTGGATACCTTTAAAAGGGATTGGACAAGTTTCTGGAGGAAAAATCCATTATAGGGTACAAGCCATGATGTGTATGTGCAACCTCCTGATTTTAGAAATGGGCTATGTCAGATGCAAGGGAGGGCACCAGGATGCAGGTCTCTTGTTATCTGGTGTGCTCCCTGGGGCATTTGGTGGGCCACTGTGAGATACAGGAAGCTGCCTGATGCAGTGGGGCTGTTCTTATGCTCTTATTTGGTGCAAAAATGAATCCAGGCAGAAGGGAAAATAGCTTCAGTGGCATAGCTAGAGGGGGCGCAAAGCACTAAGTTTTGCAAGGAGCCTCACCGTGCGGTGCAAGCAACTCCTCCCCCTCCCCTTCACAGCCATTCCAGGCAGTTGTTCCCACTGCCTAGAATGGCTGTGAAGGGGAGGTGACCCTGACACTGTGGTGAGGCTCCCTGCAAAACTTAGTGCTTTGCACCCCCTCTAGCTATGCCACTGAAAAGCCTCACGAAAAGGTTGTGTGAATTGGCTCTGAGGAGTTGCAGGTTGAAATAACAATCAACACACTGCTTTATTTCCCTTTTGTGACACCGTTTATCTTTTAATAGTGAGTGTGGCAGGAAAACTCTTGGTTGAGAGTTCTAGGAATGTGAGTGTGCCATGAATGACAGACCAGAGTCTTTAACTTGAACTATTCTTGCTTCTGCAGAGCCACAAACATCTCAAACATTTTTCTCTGAAGGGACTTTGGCAAAACCCTCCTCAAATGACCCAGTTTGCTCCCAACAGAGATCTCTCTATGTGATGTGCTTCAAAGTCATTTTGACTTGCCTCATCAACTCCCAATTTTCTCAGGCACTCAGTACCTCTCTCCACTCCCGTTTGCAGACACATACAATTCCTGCGGCAATGCACAGCCATGACTCTTGAAGCAAGGGGACAAGCAGGAAAGTGCTTCATTACTGCTAATTGTTCCAGTATTGACTGTTGGTCTTAAGGCAGCTTCGGTTTCTTCTCCACTGGTTCTTTTGTAGCAGTGACTAACAGCAGTGGCAGCCAAGATGGCTTTGCTTCTATAAACATGCTTGCGTTGGATTTTCAGTGCATCAAAGAGACAGTAGTTGTGGGAGCACTTCAGAACCAGCAGTAGCTACATATTGTCCACAGAGCTGCAGCGCAAGACTCTGGTACCATGACCACAATCAAATGGAAGTGATGTAAGTCAAGCTGGGGCACCTAGAGGCCCATAGATCAGTCATTCCCAAATTGTGACCTGCAGCTCCCTGGGGAGCTGTAGAATTCTCGTGAAAAACCTGCAATGGCTGTATAGCAGCAATTTTCAACCACTGTGCCATGGCACGTTGGTGTGCCATGGGAGTTTGGGGAAGGTCATTTATTAGGAGGGCCTTTGGGGAATATGAGCACCCCTGCCAGCAGCATGGTGTGCCTTGTCAATCGTCAAAAAAACCCTGATGGTATGCTTTGACAATTTTAGCACCTTGTCAGTGTACTGTGAAATGAAAAAATTGAAAATTGCTAATGTATAGGATTATAGCCCTAATTGGGAGCTGCATCCAATGGCCCAGTAGGTCAATGGAACCACCAGTCAAAAAAGTTTGGGAACCACTGGGCTAGATGTAGGCCCCCAAACCTTTTGATCTTGCCCACATATGGAAGAGATAAAAATATAAAAAATATTCTGTTCTTTTTTCTCACACTTTCTGCCATCTTAAAATCTGGAACTGGCATCTCCTTTTAGGACATAAATATTTCATGACCATAGGCATGTTCTTGTTCTGCAGATATGTGAGACAGCAGTCCAAGAAAAACAAGTGCAAGCCCCTTACTTACACCCAACCATCAGCAGCTAAAGGGATGTCAGGTATTCCTTGTGTTCAAGGTCAGATAAAATTTTGCTGAATCATGTTAAGAAGGCTATAAGGAAGGATGTACAGACCAGGAGGCTCCCTTAGCCTGTCTTTGGTTAGTTACTCCAACAATTGATTGATCTAACCAGATACAGGTAATGTCTCATTATCCTTTCCAGAACCCCCAGTGGATTAAAAAATCAGTAGATATAAAATCAGTGGGAAAATAGTTTTAAAGACCATTTCCAAATTTTTTACTCCTCCATTGTCTATACTATGTCTGTACTGATGCATTCTAGGGTGACAAAGTAGGTGCATGAAATGTGGGTCTTTAAAGCTATCTTTAACCCCAAGAAGCTTGGAACCCGTTTGGATTAACAGCACAAAAGTAGGAAATTGGATTTTGGTGCTTCCCCCCCCCCCTTGTTAGAAAGCATTTGAGGGTGAACCTCTGTATCAGTGGTGAGTCAAATCAGTGGATACAGAGGTCCCACCTGTATTATCTACTCTGAGCGGTAAGCAATTGTTCTTCAATCTCAGTTTGGCTGTACAATATTTACATATGAAAATATCATTGGGAAAACAAATCTGTGAGACACTGCATTAAAAACATTGCATAAGAAATACTTGTGGCAAAATTTTCCAAGGGCTAATGGAAAATTCCCTATAATAGTTTAATTGAGCAATATAAATGGGTTATTTCATTCATTGAAAAAGAATGATGAGTGGTGCATACAACATTGTATATCACTTATTAACAATAAGTTACTTTATTTGTCATAGAATGAATGCTGCATAGTAAATACCTATAATAGCAATGTCCTGAGTACATCTCTGTTGAACTGATAATACCATATTTATTTTCTCTTGGATGTTGCAGTAGACTTATTCAGATTTCCCCATTCAAAACGTTACAATTGCAAATGCCACAAGTCTTGTTCCAACTCTTAGGCTGCATGAGAGTAAACCCCATTGAACACTGTGAGACTTGCTACTGAGTAAACTGCTGTTTATTTCCTGTACCATCAGAAATCAGGCAGATAGCAACTGGAATCAAAACAGCTGCAGAACAAAAGAACCCTAATATAGGGGTCTATGTGTCTGTACATGCCAACTGAGTAATCTGAAAACCAAACCAGGCTAGCAGTCAAGAAATGTCTCCAATATAATCACCCAGTTCATATGTCTTGGCCAAACCATGGTTTAACTAGTGGGAGAATGTACCATGAACTTATGTGCTTCCCCTTCCTTTTCCCCTTACATGTACCAGCTCTGTCCTCCACTTCCTGGTTTGCACTAATCAGTTTGTCACAACACCAAAATTAGGCAAACTATGGAGATTGCTAACCTTAGTTTGCCTAGTGTAGACTATAGGAAACCCAGTTCAGACCATAATTTCCTTATCTGATTTGGACGCAAACTATGGTTAGCATTAACCACAGACTGTCCAGTGCAGATTTTGCAGCACACGATGGCTTGCCATAAACCAGGAAGACAGAATTTGTGTGTCAGCACATTCCCTGATTTGGCCACCATATCTGAACAACTTTTCAGTAGAAATATTTGACTATGTGAACTTAAGCTAGAAAGACAGGCCAAGCTTCAGCTACATTATGTAATGGTGTGTGTTTGTCTCACTGTTGTTGCATGTTTCATGAAGTAATACATTTTTTGTTTTATGTTCTCTGTGTATTCTTATAAATAAATGTGCAAAACAAAACAGGTGAGGCCGAGGAACTCCCACAACCATGGCTGTGCTCTTTGTAGTGGTCAATAATTTCCAGCCGTACCCCTATATTCCCAACATCGAACTTCCAACTTCCATCGAAAACCAACCTCCAAGATAAGCAATTCCCTAAGAGTCCACTTTTCCCCTGAGCTCTAATTCATGTTCTGCTGCTAACTTTGGAACTGCAGGATTTGATGTACCTCAGTATCCCTGCCATTACAACAGAAACTACAGTATAAATGGGGTGATCGATTAAAGTGGCCTGTTAAGGTACATATTGATCATGATTAGAGGAGGGCCATGAGGCTACATCCAGTTTGCCAAGCATGCATACACCACTCTTTCTTGGTCTCACACAACCCCCACATACTCCTCCTATCTTGTGACTGATCATCAGGCCCTGTCTCAGAAGAAGTGAAAGGAGGAAAAAGTCTTACTGAGCTACAAGCAGACCCACCTGCCTTGCTTGCCTGTCCTGATCAAGATCAACAACAGCATCATCTAGCTATTTAAACAAGGTGCTGGATTTGCCTACATTGCACACATTATAGCATTATTCTCTTATGTACACTGTATCGTGTCTTATTGGACATAAGCTCTGTTTGAATCCAGGATGAGGTTTGGGTTCAACATGAAACTGGCATCTTTAGATAGAGCCAAGATGGGAATGAAAGGAAAGGGAATCTTTCTTGTGTCCATTTGGATGAAGGCATTGCTTGTTTCTCATGGCCCATTTATTATTAAACAGCTACACACTTGCAGCTGAGAGTCTTTGAGCACAATCCTATGCATGTCTACTCAGAAGTAAGTCCTACTGTGCTCACTGGGACTAACTACCAGGAAAGTGTGTATAGGATTGCAGCCTAAGACATTTGGATGTAGTTGTACATTGGGGGTTTGTTTGTTTTAATAGCCTGTAAAGCTGCTCAATTCCACCAACTGCACTGATACTGAGTGCCAGTAGAGGGGGCCAATGCTCCTCAGATCCAATGATAGAATAACTATTCCCATACAGTAGTTCTCCACCGGCCACATTTTTTTCTTTTGTTAGATGGTACAAAGAGGGAAACTGTTCATGTAAGTTCCTACAGTTAGCAGTCATACTAGTCAAGGGTTCTGGAAAAGGCTTGTTCCTGTGACCGACTCAGGGGCAGCAGCCCGCAGCCCTCAGAAGGATCCAAGGCTGATCCCTGGGACTGCCTCTGTGCCCATAGCCTTTGTGATGGTGGAGGACTTTTCTTGGGCAGTGGCATAGCTAAGGCGCTGCAGGGGGTGGCAGTCACACCGGGCAACAAGCTTTAGGGGAGCAACAAGCTGAGCTTGACACTAGTGGCTAAAATTGTGAAAATCTTGGTATGTATGAATACCATCATGTTATATATCATTGGAAAGATCATTTAATGCAGAATGCAATGAAACAACCACATTAGAATATCTGTATTCTATCAAAAGTTATGGCCAATTAACCAGAAAATGAAAACACAATTGCCTTAAGGAACAAAAAGTGGATTTCTTTAACTCAAAACTGACCTTTGAGACTGATTGTTCTGAGAGCCAATGAGATGTTATTATGATACAGCACAGAACCAATAAGGTGTTAATATGAGTCAGCTCTCATTTCCAGCTACTCCTGCTAACTGGTAAAGAGGCACTTTTTCAAGTTGTGCTGCTCTTACATTTAGCAGGGAGAGAATAACAGTCCCCCTCACCCCAGTACAGTGTCTCTAATCAATAAGGGGCACACTTTTTATTTATTTACTTAATTAAATTTGATTTTGTCATGCAAGGGCTACAAAATCTTCTTTGATCCCAGGTAGCAGATAGACGCCTTAACTATGTCACTGGCTTGGGGGAGGTGGCAGATCAAGTGGGTAGTGAACTGCTAGGGGGAAGAGGCAGGTTTCCCATCAGTTTGCACTTTTTTAAAAGCCCGGGTGTGATGTCACTTCCGGTTGTGACATCACTTCCAGGGCATCATTTTGAGCTCCACACTGGGCTACACGTTCATTAGCTACACCACTGCTGTTCGGCCAACCAAGACCACAGTGGCCTATTAAGGTAATTTGCAGAGGGTTCTCTGAATCCTGAAGCCAGACTTGCTCTGGCCAACTAGCAGGACACTTTCACTATTTTTCTCTGCTCTTGTTTCCAATTCTTGACATTAATAGCATCAGTGCAAGCTAAGGGTCCAATCCTATCCAACTTTCCAGCACTGGTGCAGCTGCATTGCAACCCCGAGGTAAAGGAACAAATGTTCCCATACCTTGAGGAGGCCTCTGTGACTGCCTCCCCACTCACTGCAGGATGTGGACTAACAAGGATGAAGGATGTGATGACATGTGATGAAGCAAATTGTAACCATGCACTCAGGGTCAGAAATCCAAGGAAGCAGCGCAGGAGCAGCTTGGATTGGATTGGATGCTACTTACCAGGGTAAATTACTAGGGGCCCAATCCTATCCAACTTTCCAGTGCTGATGCACCTGCACTGCAGCCCTTAAAAAAATGTTCCCTTACCTTGTAGAGGGCTCCATGACTGCCCCCACCACCACAGTATGCAATGCACGCCCCTTAGGCACAGCTACATCAGTGTTGGAAAGTTGGATAGGATTGGGTCCTTTGTCATTAAAAAAAAAAAAAGAAATCTTCTTGATTGGTTCTGACTTTTAACCAGCTGATTAATTTATTACATTTGGACAAATTTGCATATGAGTAAAATACTTCTGAAAAACATCAATCTTTTCTCTTTTTTAGATAATATGCAAGAGAAAAATGCAAATATCTCTTAAGATGGTCTTTGCCAAATTCAGTTTTTGTAAGTGCTTATATTAAAAATAATAACTTTTAAAAACTTATTTCTCCATTAACTAGGGATGCCTTTCGTTTATCAAGTGGGTTATATATATATATTTTTTTTTAATCATTGATGTTGCAATCCTGTGTACACTTATCTGGGAATAAGCGCCACTGAATATTTCCTAGTAGACATGCATAGGATTGCATTGGCAATCTGATCAATTGATTAAATATTGCAACCCTTAACTGATTAAATGTTCATTACTCCCTGGTGAGTGGTGATCTGTATTTGCTCCTGGTCTGAAAAGTTTGGCTGGACATTATTTAAGGTAGTGATTTTCAACCGGTGTGCTGCGGCACATTCCTTTGCTGCAGAGATTGTGTGCTGCAAAAGGTCCACAGGTGTGCAACAGGACTTTGGAGCATAGCAGCTGAAAATCGTTGGCGAAAAACCCCTGTGTTTCTAGGCCAACTGTTGTAACAAATTGTCTATCCCTCTTCCTCTGCCGGCAGAACCCGGAAGAGTGTCCTGGAAGTGACATCACAAGAGAAAAAGACCTTAGAGGTCAGTGTGCCATGAGAAGAAAAATACTGAAAAAGCTAATGCAAGAATGACATCAGGGGTTGGCCTGATAGGGCAGGGGTGAGGGCCCACACTTAAAGGGCCCACCTAGGCAGGCCAACCCCTGGAATATCAGTACCAATGGCAGTGGCAGTACCCAATGCAGCATCAGGGAATGGGCAGGGCTTTGCCCCAGCAGCCTGGAATTGGCAATGAGCTAATGGCCTGCGGCTCACTTTCACATTGACTGCAGAATTGTGACAAAAAGCATATTATAATGGAAGTAGGGTCAACCACTGGGATCCAGAGTGGGTGGCAGAACAGCCATGGCATGCTGGGTGAAACACACCAGCAACAGCAGTTTGGCCACAACACTCCACAGTGAAGAGCGTTCTGTTTGCCACCCATCATTCCCTGGGGAAGACTGCTGGCACCCCACTTCCGCCCCTAAAATTTGGCCTTTTGTGGAGCAGAATGATGACAAACTGTGTTTGGAAACAGCCTCCTGGGAGGAGGCAAGAGTTCACTTTTTGGTGCCTGAAGATGAATCTTTCTGTGACATCATGATTTGATAGATGGTCTCCCGGAAGTACTGGTCCTGGGTCAGCCTCTTGGCCGCTTGCTTCAGCTCTTCTATGCTTTCAGCCTCCGCATACATGAATGAGTGTGACTGCCGCACTGAAACAAGAACAGCAGACAGGACTGACTGGCCCGCACTAGACACAAGGTCCACCCAGGGCAGTGATGGTGTTGAATATGGAAGCTATTAGGCTAAGGGCTCCACTCAGTGAGAAAAACTGTTTCACATAGGTGACACTCAGCAAAAGCTCATGGAGCCTCACAGGGTAAATGCAGTTCAGTGCCAGAAAGTCAAACTAAAGACCCAACCATTTGGTCAGGCAGGCCCAGAATCTGAACATTTCCTGGGTATCTATGCCAAAGTGTCAGGCAGCCCAACACACTGCAACAACTTGTGTGGCGATGCAGTGGCACCAACTTGACATCCTCTATATCCCACAGAGAAGGTTTGGTATGGTGAGGCCTCATTGGGAACATTGGTTCCCTTGCCCCAGGGAAGGCCTATGCTGGCTCAAGGACTCCTCCCAGACGTGCACCAGCAAATATCACTGGCGCAAATCCACACTGACCCATGAAGATGGATCAGGCCCGAGAAGGGGGTCAAAATTGGGTGGGCGCTGCTCTTCCTGGGCCCAATTCGCCTTGCTCACCACCCCAGTCACCCCAGTGAATTCCCAGTCACCACCCCATTCCGTCCAGAACTGTCCATTCTGTCCATACACCAGCTGTCCAGAGTTTCAGATAAATGTCTTTTCTCAGACCTACCCACAGACAGCAAGAGATTAACCAGGAACCTTCCACATGCAAAGCACTGGCTCTTCCACTGAGCTACAGCCCCTCCTCAACCTCTGGTCATTCCACATCATCACATAACCTACAATCATTCCACGAGTTGCTGGATCTTCTGCGGTGAAATCGGCAGCTTTTTATCCTACGAGTGGCAGCCTTGTGGAGGTACACAGAGTTCTTCATGATCACTGGCATTTTGGCCTCTAATTCGGCAGTCCGGATGCATTCCTCAAAGAATTCTACAGGCAGGTGACATCCAAGGGAGACATAGTTAATGTTGTCCTTAGGTATGTTACGACTCAATTCAAGGCAAAATAAAATTTTGCAGAAAATTGGCAATGTTTTAGAATTTGAATGTTGAGCATTTTCAAATGTTTTTGAAATTTGACTTTAAAGAAGGCTTTTATGAAACTAAAAATCAATCCACCGGATGCAGAATTTATTCAAGGCAATAAATGATAAGCATTAACCTGCTAATTTCAATACACCTTGTTTATTCTTTTGAAATCCCTAAACCATGGTCACAATATCCATAGCTGGCAATGTTAAAAACTGAATTGGGAAACTACAAATTTTAAGGTAGGAGAAGTTGCCTGAGAATTCTTTTTCAGTCCAGTCCAAATCTGTAAAATACACCACCAAAGGAAATAGAACAGTCAGTGCTGTTTTGTAAAACTTTAGAGTTGCAAGCGACATTTCCAGCATTTGCAAAGTTGTAATTCTATCATCAGAATAAATTATATCAATTAGGCAAATGTTTTATTTGCCTAATTTTATGATTTATGCAGTTTTCCTCATTTATTACAGCTGAAACATCTGAGATTTGAGTTCCAGGCCCAAGCCCCACAATGGGACTACTCAGGTCTGTGCTGGCTATTTTGCCAAAACAGAGGCCCCGTGTCCGGCCCCATGGCCTGATGCAGGGTTCTGGATCTGGCAGGACAGAGCTCTGCTGGTCCCATCTCCCCTGCCCCGGAACGCCTTCCCCCCACCCCGACTAACCTCACCGCCTGGAGCACGTCCCTTGCTCTGAGTGGCATGAGGTGGGTCTTCGGCTGGGGCTGGCTCAGGGTGGACTGGTGCTGAGACAGCACCAGCACTGACACAGTGCTGAGTGTCATGGGCATGTCTTATGCCATGTTTGCTGCACTCAGTGCTGGCAGACAGCTGACGCACGAGTTCAGGATTGGGCTCTCAAGAAGGATTCTAGAAAAACCTTCTGGTTTCTGAACAAGACTCCATCATTCAGCTCAGCAAAATTGGTAGGCAAGACCCAGATGTTTGTGAACTTTTCCCAAGAGAACTAGGCACTTGGTCCTTGTAAAGAACAAAGGTTCTCAAACAATATCATCACAAAATATACTGCATTGGAAAACCAAATACGATGAGAACACAAAATTCCTAGATTCCCTCCTGGCTTTAGGGCATTTCAATTGGTTATCCCCGATCAATGCTACCACTGTTGCACCAAATAGTGCAACTAACAGAGTTTGTACCCTGGGAAGACCCAGCCATTGTGAATGTGTGATTGTCATTTGGAAGGAAGCTGACACAGAAAGTCAGACCACTGGGCCACCTAACTCAGAATTGTCTACACTGGTTGGTAGTGACTCTCCATGTTTTCAGATGGGGCCTATCTCAGCTCTACTTAGGAATGCTCTACTTAGGAAAGAAACACACTTTCTTCCCAGATGAGCCTCTTAATCAAGCCTGTTTTTATTACACATCCAGCAAAATCTAAATTGCGCACCAGGGAAATTCTGCCGTTAGCATGAATTATGCAAAGCAAAACACATGCCAGTGCATTTTGCATTAATGCTCAATCTGTATAACTCAAGGGGTAGCTGAACAGAAATCACTGCCTGCTGCTGCTCCATCCTTTCTGAGATAGGGGGCAAAAGGGCTACTTACCCATTGCTCCTTCTATGCAATCCTCTTGACAAAACAGGAAGTGCAGATGATGCTGGGAACACCCATCATGTCCCGCACTTCCTGTTTCATTTGAAGGGATGACAAGAAAGGAACCAGATCAGTGGCTGCTTCCTCATCCCCTCACACTGCCAGACAAACAATGGCAAACCACTTCAAAAAAGCCATAGAAGCAGTGACAGGCCACTTCAGACACTAAGCTCCTTCCTTGCATAATCCCTTTAAACTTGTCTGCATGAGGAATGAGAGGTGTGAGAGTGTTGGGAAGTAGGTTTTCTTCAGCAGCAATCAGCTTCCCTACTCTCACTTTGCTCCTTCCTTGCACAGCCCCTTTAAACTTCAAGATGGGAAGGTGATTCACATGGGGTGGGGGGGATCTGTGCTTTTATGTATCTTTGCTTCAGATGATTCCCATCTGTGAGACAAGGAAGCAGTACTACTAGGGCATCTCCAGGAAGCACTGAATTTCTTTTGAAAATATAATTCAAACAGTTGTTGCCTATAAAGTGCCACACTAGTGATCAGCACTCTTGAGGGTTTTGAGATCTTGAGACTCTTACTACTACCTGTTGTACAATGTCTACTCTGCTTGGTTAGGCCTACATGATGAGTTTCTGCTTTCAAATTCTTTCAGGTGATGAGATGCACCCATTACGGAGCCCACTCACCACAGTGCTAGGAGGTGTGATGTGAATCTGCAGTGCTCACTTACTTTTAAGATTGCTGACATCAGCTTTCATTTTTTCCTCCTTCTCTTTGTTACGATGCAGGCAATTCAGACCTTGCTCAAGGCTCTGCAGGGCCTCCTCTGCCTCCTGCAGGCGCTTCTCCAGATCCATGCGCACCTTCACCTCTGCCTGAGCAGGAAGGACATAATAATAATAACTAACCGCCTTTCTGGTCATCGGATTACTCCTCTGACTTATTCAAGGTGGTTTACATAGGCAGTCATTTCTAAATCCCTCAAGGGGATTTTTACAATCCTAGAGGTTCTCTCTTTCAAGAACCAACAACATTTCAGAATGGATCTCCCTAGTTTGGCCTCACTTCTGGCCTCCAGTTCTCCCACACAGGCTGACAAGCAGCTCCATCTCTCACATGGAGGGCAGCCAAGACACTTCTTGCTCACACCAAGAGAAGGTGGAATCACTCAGCTGGGCTTGTCAGCTGCTTCAAGGTCTCGCCATTCTCAGCCGTTCAGGGAGCTGCCGGTGTCCTCGAACTGGCAACCTTCTGATGTTATCTTTGGGCTAACGGGAGGCTCTACCCTCTAGACCAGACCTCCTGCCCTGATGTAGACCTCAGACAGCCTACATCAGGCCTCCTGATGTAGACATCAGACAGTCTACAATCAACCAACCAAAAGCCAACCAGGAGACCAAACATACACTAGACACACACACACTGTACAAGACGACAGTGCTCAGACGTCCAAAATTGGAATCTTTCTTTGTAGCCTGCCTCTACTAAGGGAAACAGTAAACAAGACTGAGAAACAATAGGATACCATTATAAAGAGGCAGACAATTTTGGAATGGTTTCAGGCCTAAGCCACTGCACAGAATAAGGGGATTGTGGTACCTCCACTGGGCAGCGCTACACTGTCACTCTCCCCAGAGCACTACCACGGTAGAATCCTTTCATGCTACAATGCCAATTAAGATCCCCTTTTCTTAGCATGTAAGGCAGGTGTAAGGACGTTTGTGCCCTGCTTACGAGAAGATGAGCAGCTTCAGAGCCATGTGCAAATAAACACAAGGCAGAGACAGGAACAGGTTTCCAAAAAACAAAAACAAAACCTGAGGTCTTGCACCTTGAAAGAAAGTGATATTAAGCCATTTCTGCCCAATGTTGCATATACGCAACAAAGTGTACACCTGTGGGCTGGGCAGAAATGGGTTAACGAACCAAAGTGTCTCCCTCTACAGGCTGCCTCATTCCACTTCATGGACAGGCTGGGCCCAGTCTCCAGAAAACACCAGCACAAGGCTGTGAGCCGCATCTCAGAGGAGTTGGTGGCCAAAGGTTGTGCTGAGCTCAAGGCAAGAGCCAAGGCCACGCGTACCTGCATGCCGTCAGTACCTTGAGGTCTCGCTCAGTCTGCTGCTTCTCTGCAGTGAGCTCAGACAGCGAGTTCTGCAAGGCCTGGGACTGGGAGGAATAGAACTCCCGCTCCTCTTCCAGTGCCCGGGAGCGCGCCTCATTTTCCTTCATTCTGCAAAGAAGCACAAGGAAAGCACAATCCCATTTCTCTGGTACGGTAAAGTTTTTGCTCATCCCTTTGTTCGAAGGGCTGTGAGGTAACAATCGGCACCTTTACAAGCCCAGGTGCTCCTTCTGCCTGGTTCCACCCCTCACACCACCCCGCTGCCTCTGATCTCCTGCCCTCCTCTCCCACCCTAGCTGTGCTTTCCAGCATCTAGGGAGCTGGTGAAAATCAGGACTGGGAGAAGAGACCTTGAGGTGCAATGCAGCAACCACACCTATCTGAACCACACCTTTAACCTTCACTTCGCATCCCACCTTTTTTCAGCCAGGAGTTTCTCTTCTAGCAGCTGGTGCATCTTCGCCTCAATCTGGTGCAGGCTGCTCTGCAGACCTGGTTGTTTACTAGGGTTAGCTTGGGGTTCCAGCCGATTCTTACTCTCTTCCAGCATTTCCAGAGTTCGTTGCTTTTCCAGGGAGAGTTCCTTGATGGGGGGGGGGGGTCACACAAATAATTGTAAGCAATGATAAAGCTTGTTCCCTTCCCATGTTCCATCTCTAGGGACACACCAAACAATTTTTTTGTTCACACAATTGTAATTTCCAAGTATGGTTGCCATATTTTTCTTTGCAGGGCTCCTGTGTCCTTAGCAATGTTTCTCAAGCAGAAACCCAGAAGGTTCATCTTTCACCATCACTCAATATCCATACTAGAAAAGGCTGTACCTGATTGATTTGTACCTGTTGGCCTATAGTAAGAGTACAGGTGCCGAAAAATCTTTGGAAACCCTTGCAATGATGTCGTGCAAGTAAACTTAACAAGAACAAAAACAATCATTTTAAGAAGGATCATTTTAAGAATTTAGACAAGTGGAAGTCTTACCTTAATAGTAATGGGCTTGTGCAGGATCAAGGATGCTAAACCCTTCCCCACCTGTTTCTCCTCTCAGCCTTTTGCTCCAGTTACTTTTCCCCATTCTCAACTCACTTCCCATACCGGAACAGGGACAAAAGTAGCTGGAACAACTAACTGCAGGGGAATAAGGTTCAATCCTGCTGCCTCGCACATGCTTCTTTTACTATCAAGGCTAGGGTTACCAAAGTGGGACAGAGTGCCTATACATTTAACTATGGCACAGGAATTTTGGCAGGTGCAGCTCAACGTGGAAGGGTGTAAAAAGCTGCACCTTCCAAAATTCTGTCTTCTATACAATGGTTAAGGACATAGACACTCTGTCCCATTTTGTATCTGGTAACCCTAAGCAAGGCTCCTCTCCCATCCTTGCTTTGATTGTGACAGACACTTGAGTATGTCCCCATAACATCTGGCTTAGCCCTAAGGATAGTGAAAATGCTGAAGGTTGCTAATTTCATTTCTGGCAGGGCTCCTGAACCTTAAAAAAGTTGCACATCAGGAAGAAATTACAAGCACAGACCTTTCCACAACACAGAGGGACAACAGCTAGCAACCTTCACCCTTCCACCTTGATTAAAAAAACATGATTGGTCAGTGAGGGATTGTGAAAAATAATCCCACATGTCAATATAGTGAATAGTCCTTAAACCACTGCCACAAAACTCCTCCCATAAGCAACGGAATTGTGGTATGGAGGAAAAACCTTCCTTATATCCTTAAGAGTTCTACATATTGTTTCTCATTCAGTAGGTGGGAGCCTTTTAACTCATTTCCCAGGCAGGCAAATGACTGGGTCTGAAAGACTGTCAGCCGTAAAAGAAGAATCAGGCACCTACTTCCAGTGTTGTCTGCAGTGTGTCTGTCAAACTCCGAAGTCCTTTCTTCTCCTCCTCCACTCCTTTAAGGGACCGGGCTGTCATTTCCAGCTCTCTGTGAGACAACCATGGAAATGCAGTTGGTGGAAGAACAGAGATTCAAATCCTTAAGTTCACAACAGTCTTATCAAAAGGTGCTACCTTTTTATGGTAGGACAGCTGCGCCTGTAACACCTACAACAGAAGAAGAGCCCTGCCGGATCAAACCAAATGATCCATCTAGTCCAGCTCCCAAATGCCCTACAGGGGCCAACTAGATGCCTCTGGGTAGCCCAGGAGTGGGGCATGTAGGCAAAGAGCCCCCTCCCACTGTGGCTTCCCAGCAACTATTCTTCAGCTGAACACTGCCTCGAAACCTGAAGATAGCATATTGCCATCAAGACTATAAATGTGTCTAATCCCTTTTGGAAGCCATCTAAGTTCACGCCTTTCACCGCATCTTGTGTCGGCAAGTTCCACAGGCGAACCACGTGCAATGTGAAGAAGTTCTTCCATTTGTCTGTCTGGAATTTCCTGCAAATCGGTTTCTTAGATGAATCTGGATTCCAGGGTTATGGGGGAACGAGAAAATTTCTCTCTATTCACTTGCTCCATATCATGCATCACTATAAGCCCTATCGCCTGTTCTAGGCTTCCAATGGAAAGACCCACTTTTCCCCTTGGCCCCCTCCATGTCTGGGGCATTGTACCGCTTAATCTGCTCTTGCTCCACTCGCAGGTCTTGCACAACCTCCTCAAACTGCTGCTTCTCTGCTTCCAACACCTGGTTCAGGCGCTCTAGTGCCTAGAAGAGAATAATCGGATCTGTTCAGTTTCCAAAGGGCTGAAGAGTTTATCTGACAGTGTGGGTCAGTCACACACTTTTGTTCAACTAGTGTGCTTCATCTTTGTACAAGAAACTGTTCAAGGGGGCTCACAGTAATAACATAAACTACAACACCTTCTAGTTCGTCCATGGAAAGCACTGAGTGGGCCCAGCAAGCTAGGATAACATCTGGATCTTCAGCACCAGTAGCAGAAGTAGCACCCAATGTGCCATCCAGGAGGGGGGCACCATGGGGGCCCAGCACAAGGCTTTGCCCTGAGCTTCCACAGCAACCTGGCACAGACACCGGTTGGAAGCCTGACCAACAAGGGGGATACACTGCAACACTAAGGTGGAAGACAGATGTAATATAAAGAGAGAGCACACATCCCTTAGCCAGTAGACCCCGGTTCAGGCGTTATACCATGGGGGCTTGTGTCAGAGCAAAAGTGTACCGACAAGCTGCACTCTCAGTGGAGAATGTTGTCTGCAGTGACAGACGTTCCACAGGGAGAGTTCCTCCTTGTGATTACAAACACTGGAACCCCTGTATTCTTAATCACAGGGAGGATCTCTCCCTATGGAGAGCTTTTGTCACTGTAGACCCATATTCTACATGGAGGGAGTGGGGGTGGGGCTTCAGGAGCACATCAGCACAGGGTTAAGGTTTGCTGGTGCTTCTCCCCCCCCCCATATTACATAGGTACTGCTGCCCACTTGATACAATACCTAAACAGGGTGTATGTTACCCCAGCTGCCTTCCACGGCTTTGAAGCTGAAATGGCAGATGTTCTACCAGCAAATTTCTGCTGAAAACAGGCATGACCATTTTTCCTCCCCGAGCTCATCCTGAAGAGGAAAGGTGTGTTTGGATTGAATGTGGTGAGCATGCTTCTCCAATAGCCCCACTTGTCTGAAATACCTTCATCCTAAGAAGAGCTGATGAAATCCTGACCAGACCTAAGCAACATCTCCCACAAGTGGGCAGTGGGTTCAAAACACTGCACAGCTCCGTGAAGCTGCCCTGTGATTAATCCCTGTGGTATCAACACCCAGAAGTCTCTTCAAATCCCACAGAACCCTTCATTTTGAACTTCTAGAGGGAGTAAGAAAGGGTACAATCCTATTGCAAGCAATTGAGCGTCTTGCCATTATAAATGTGTTCAATAAATATATTCAATAGTTTGCATGAGAAGGACAAACCTCTGTCTGCTCCCTCTGCAGACACAGCTCCTCTGTCTCCTCCATCAGTTTATCTGCAAATACACCGGAAAAATGAAAGTGGTCTTCATGAAAGGCACCATTTCAGAACAAGGGATACCAACTTGTACTATTGGCTTTGAGCTTGCACTGTGTTGATCTGAGAACTGTGGTGTTGTCTTTTCACTATGTCCCACCCCATTAATGATACTGAAAACCATGATTCTTGTTCTGCTTCCAGGACCTTCCTTCCAAAAGTTTCAGTGTGCCAACTCCCAGCAATTCTAGATGGCAAATGACCCTGCCCTTCAGTTTTAACTATTTGTGACTCAACCAGGCTCCCTGATACCAGGTTCCCAGGGGAAAGATACTGAGGGGGAGATTTACTGAGTATGGCAAGGGTTAAGCAGCCAGGATCCAGCTTCTCCTACAAATACTGCCTTCCATGCTGCATTCTTAACCCGGGCAGTTACAAGCAATTACCTTGGCAGTTACCAATGTTCCTGCAATACTCATTAACTCAGTACTATTTTTGTCTGCCCTAATAACTTGGTAGAAACACCTGCTTAAATTGAGGTCGTTGATTAGAAAAAAAAAATGTTCTGAAGCTACACAGAATCAGTCTCCTCAACCAGAGTTTTACAAAGGAGGCTGCTTAGGAAGATGTCCTGATGTCACAAAGCCTCCTGTGATTTTGTTTATTCAAGTACTGTATAGAGCAGAGCAAAGGGGCCAGATGTGCAGTGATTATGTTATCATATCATCACTGAATTTCTAGGTTACTGAGCTCCTGGAAGTGGCTGTGGAACTTGGCTTGGGAGGCAAAGAGACTCCCAACCAATTTGCCACATGCTGGACAGGTGCACAGCAAATTGGGAGGGAGGCTTTGCTTCCCAAGCCAAGCTCCACATGGGCTGGATAACTTTGGGTGGCAGACCAGATCCAGCCCATGGGCTGTAGGTTGCCAGCCTCTGGTATAGAGTAATGATGGTTCTATATGGTGATGATAAGCATGTTAGTGCTCCTGAAATTTAATTCAGATAACACAGGCCTACAAAACTGAGGGTCAGAAGAGAAGAGCTTCTGAGGAAGCTGCTTGAACCATTCACTAATGAGGCTATACTATATCTCCAAACTAGATGTGATAGGGCAAAACGGATGCCATTTTTGGAATCAGCACCCCAAATAAACCCAGGAATTGGTGTAACATTTGAGGAAGCAAAATGTGTGTTGGCCTGTGTAATTAGCAGCTGCTCAGTCCAACCTAAATACTCCTGTTTTTCTTTGGCAAGCTGAAGTCCCTGTGCCTCAAGGGTCTCAATCATGGCTTCTCCCAGCTGAGCATTTCTCCAGGTCCTTAAAAAAAAGAACAAAAACAATAATGGAACAAACATTTATTATTTTTTTACTCATACTGTAACACATTTGTAGCTGACCTTTCCCCTTTGTTTCAAGGTAGCTAACAACAATCATTTAAAACCATAAAGCAGAGTGAAACCTAAAAAAAAATTAAACATAATCAAAAGACAAAAACCACAATAAAACAAGCAGGAAAAACAACATAATCATCAATGCAGGAGAACCAAAAAGACAAAAAAACACTAAAGCAGGGGTGCTCACACTTTTTTGGCTCGAGAGCTACTTTGAAACCCAGCAAGGCCCGGAGATCTACCAGAGTTTTTTTTTACAATGTTCGCGCCATCATAACATATAACATTTATGTGTGCAAAGTATGTTGGTGTACCTTGAGCCCCACTGAGTATAACAGGACTTACTCCTGAGTAGACATGCCTAGGATTAGGCTATGAGGCTGCAATCCTAGCCACACTTACCTGGGAGTAAGCCCCATTGAGTACAATGGGCCTTACTCCTGGCGTTTCCTCCCAGAGGCACCTGAAGGGGGGCGTTGGCACTCCGTGATCTACTCCTTGCCACAGGATGTGGTGCTGGCGTCTAGCCTAGACGCCTTTAAAAGGGGATTGGACAAGTTTCTGGAGGAAAAATCCATTACGGGTTACAAGCCATGATGTGTATGTGCAACCTCCTGATTTTAGAAATGGGCTATGTATCAGAATGCCAGATGCAAGGGAGGGCACCAGGATGAGGTCTCTTGTTATCTGGTATGCTCCCTGGGGCATTTGGTGGGCCGCTGTGAGATACAGGAAGCTGGACTAGATGGGCCTATGGCCTGATCCAGTGGGGCTGTTCTTATGTTCTTATGTACTCATTTTGCCTCGTGATCTACTGGTAGATCGCAATCCACCTATTGAGCACCCCTGCACTAAAGTGAGAAACTGAAATGGAAAGGTCTTAAGCCTCTGTCAAAAGGCTGACAGGGAAAGGGAAGCTCTTAATCCCAAAGGGAGTTCCATAACGGTGATGCAACCACATAGAAGGCATTGCCTTAACGAATGGTGAAAACATAGGCAAGCCCCCCTGATGACCTTTGGGGGTGTGGTGTCTCATATGAGAGAAGCTATCCCTCAGATTTACATCACATCCTTTTTCCAAGGGGCTCATCACGTTCTTCCTCCAAAGTAAAACGTGTGCCTCTATTATCCTTACAACAACCTTGTGAGGTAGGTTAGACTGAGAGACAGTGATTGACCAGGGCCAACTAGTGAATTTCATGGTTGAGTGGAGATTTGAACCCAATTCTCTCCATTCCTAATCTGACATTCTACCCATGCCCCTTAAAGGACACCAGGTGAAAATAGAAAATCTCCTTTTTAAAAAGGGCAGAAAAATAAGTTGTTCTGTGAAAGCATATTAAGCAATGACAGCAGGCATCCCATATATTAACCTGAAGAGGGAGGGTAGGATATAATGGAAATATATTGCCGGCACTGCAGTGGAACATGGAACTCATTTCTCCCCAAAGAACAAAAAGGCCATTAAAATGTTGCACATAAGTAATTCATTCTTTGTGTTCTATTCATGGTCTCTTTCAATGTACAAAGGGCCTTTTGACTCTTGCAGCTCCAGACCTGGCCTTGCTGATGAAAAATTTTGATCTCCTCCTGTCTTCTTCACAAGCATCCTCCAATCTGTTGAACATCACAACCAAATTCCTTTGCTGCTTGCAAGGCTACAGACTGGACTTGTGAACCTAAATCTGGTGGATGTGGGCCAGGACTTTACCTGTGCATTGCCATTGCTGCCCCAACTCTGACTGGAGGAGCTGCTTACACAGGGAGTTAGGGCACTTGCTGTACTTACTGTACTGTCTACCCCCCCCCCCCCGGCTACACAACAGGCACTACGTGCGACACTGCGAAGGAGAGACCATTCCCAATCTCTGCTTGCTGCTGAGTCCTGCTACATAAGACTATTTGGCTAGATTCAGTTCTGCTTAAATTAAGTCACATTTTTCAAAATGTTCTCGACCTTCACAGCACTACCCTCTCTGCTTCTCTCCAAAGCAGGCAACTAACTGCATGATCACTGAAGCAATTCTTCAGAGCTATTTTAAACCTCACTGGGCAGTGAAGGTGTTCTTTAGTCATTTGCTGTGCAGCAAATGGTGTG
The DNA here is from genome assembly GCF_035046505.1 of Tiliqua scincoides. NCBI lineage: Eukaryota > Metazoa > Chordata > Lepidosauria > Squamata > Scincidae > Tiliqua > Tiliqua scincoides. The sequence goes on from NC_089821.1 coordinate 20,061,242, forward strand.
GGCGGTTGGCATCAAAGAAGGCTGGAAGACTTTGCGCTGCAAACTGAGCCAGGCCGTAGGCATAGAAGTTGCTGGAAGGTGGGCCAGCATTCAGAAATCCACTTGAGAGTAGTCAAAAGGGTAAAAGCCAAGTTGGTTTGATGGTACCCTTGATATTTAACGTATTTTAAGGATGAGGCAAGCTCCATAAAGATGATTGAAATGGAAAATAGAGAGTGGTATCTGAGATTGTTTGGTAACGGTGTAAGACCAGACAGTGGAGAACATGGGCTAAGGACTGGGGCAGACTATTCAAATAGACTGATTTAAGGTGGCTCTGGCTTGACAGCCAAAGGTCTTGACAGAGTGAGCAGGACTGATGCTGGCATGCCATACAAAAGTTTATATAGGTCTTTCAGCCACTCCAGAGGCCAAGCTGGGAGCCAATCAGGAGATGGGAGCTCCTGGCATAGGTTACAAACCATGATGGGTATGTACAGACTGAGATTAGCTGGTTGTTCATCCTGAGGACCAGGTAGGAACTTTTTTCTATCATCCGAATTGGCCATGGATGGCAGGGAGGGAAGGTGGGTTCAGTAGTTCATGCATTTAAAAATTGCTCACTTGTGTTTAATAAAGTGGCCCAAGTTAAATTCAAGTGCAATCTGGTGTCTTTGCTGGGGGTGCGAGGTAGACACAATGCCAGATACAAGGGAGTGGCAGCGAGATGCAAGTATCTTGTCTGCTCCTAAGGCATCTGGTGGGCCTCGGTGAGATTCAGGAAGCTGGACTAGACAGGCCTTTGGCCTGATCCAGCAGGGTTCTTACTATGTTCCTGCCATGCTAGAGGGAGTTAGCAAAGTCCCGTTTCATAAACCTTCCATGAACCAGGAATTCAAGCACTATGTTTCAGCAACACCCATTAGTTGACAATGATTTCTAGAGAACCATAAAAACTAATACCAGAAATGACAATCCCTGAACTGGTTACATGATTAGTTATCTGCAGATTGTAGAGAGGCCAGTCAGTAGCACTTGATCTAACCATGCAAGGTCTTAAGATAAATTGGTGGCTGAAAAGCAGCAAGTTTGTTTTAACCAGGAAGACTGGCCATGACAACCTGGAGCAGCTGAAACATATACAGCTGGGAGCTCTGGTATGTAACATTGGGCTATACCTCTAGTGCATGGTTGCCTTTATAATACAAACTTCATCCCAGTATTTCATTTGAGGCTGAGATTGTTTCCCCCGAGCACAAGTGCATAACCTCAATTAAACCCCTCTGAAGGAGAACAGTTTCTAATTGTTCCCTGTCAGCCCCAATGGAATAAAAGCTTTATAGCTGGGTAAAAACTGCTAGTATGAAGCAAGCAGCAGAACTTAAGCAGCTTAGCTGATCATTGCAGGGCTCTGAAAGTTCCCCATCTGTTTTGGGAGAGCTCGTTTGCACAGATTCCTCTCTAGCCTTTGCCTTTCCTAAATCTCAGAGCTGGATGGAAAGAGCTTGCCAGCGCTTTGCAAGAGGCTGGAGCTGCTCCTTTTGTGAGCAGAGACATTTCAAGGCACCACTGACAACAACCTGATCCTGTACTTGAGCCATGCATGCCAAAGTCCACTGAAATCAATGGGCTTCAGCAGGCTTAACTCTTGCAGCTGTGCAGCCTGATCTTTTGCATGGCTACTCAGGAGATAGTCCTATTGAACTGAGTGGGACTTACATCTAAGTAAGGTAACCTCCATATGAATTGATTGTCCGGAATTGCCTGCTTTTGCTTGCTCACTTCCTACAGAGCATCCAAATGTTAAATTGTTGCATTCCAATGTTATTTTGAGCCCTATTTGTGTTTTCATTTTTAATAGCTTTTTTTTTTTTACACAATACTCAACTGTAGTGCAAGCCTTTTGAGGGTGAACAGACAAAGCACTATTCTCACCCACCCACCCAGATGTTAGAGCTTTGGAGGAGGGAAGAGGAGTAGGAGACTATGGAAAGAGCTGAAGGAAGGAATCCACTTTCATGGGCAGAAGTCTCTACATGAACAAAGTCAGTGGCGTCACTAGGGTTTGCGTCATCCAGTGCGGGATGCCAGTGCATCACCCCCCATGCAGTGGGCAGGGCAACACCTCAGGTGGTGGACGTGGTGATGTACCATCACTCCACGCCCCACTGGTTGTTTGGCTATACCTTTTGACAGAACAAGGATAGAACACATTCTGCATGAAATTACACATTGATTGATATATAACATGATGGTATTATTCTTCCGAACTGTGATTTTAGTGATTTTGGTCACTAGTGATGTCACCCCCCCCCCAGTTGTCAACTTACTAACACCTTATTGCAGCAGTTCTCAGACTTTTAGCACTGGGACCCACCTTTTAGAATGACAATCTGTCCAAGACCCGCCAGAAGTGATATCATGATGACATCATCAGGCAAAATAAAATAAATAAGTATAAATAATTAAAGTTAAACAAATGATTAAATAAGCAGAAGCCAGCCCTGGTCCACCAAGTGAATTTCTTCTGTAGCCTGCCTGCAATAACACCCCCCCCCAAAAAAAAAAAAAAAAAACCAGTAAGGTTTTCAGCCCTACCCAGTGCCCAGTTCAATTTAAGAACTTCTGTTTAAACCAGATGACTGTCAGGAACCACCTGGCTTTGCAAGTCTCAAAAAGATTCACCTTATCAGCTGAAGCCTCTGCTTTGACCTTTTTTAGTGGGGGTGGGGGAGCTGCCTTCTGGAGCACTTGTTTAGCTCCAGGTGCCTAGGATCAGGACCATTCTGATACCCTTGCACTCTCCTTCACCTGATCTTCCACACCAGCCAAGGCGCATTTGCTTACTTGTGAGTAAATGCAACTGTGAGGCTCACTTTCACTTTCCATAGGGGTCCATGTATTTTTTGTTCTCCAGTTTTTTGGCCATATCTTTTGATAGAAATAAGATATTTCACTCTGGTTTTGTGCATTGCATGCTGCTTGAAATTCCACATCTAACAGTATATACCATGATGGGGTTACTCCTAACCACCACGATTTTAGTGCGTCACCCCCAGTGCGTGTCACCCCCTTGTGCACGTCACCCAGTGCAGCCCGCACCCCCCGCACCTCCCTAGTGACATCACTGACAAAGTGGGAACCATCACATTCCATTCTCAACTTCTGCTTCCCAGGCAGAGGTCAAGGGTACAGAGTCCATCCCCAGTCCCTTTCCACACATTCAGTCTACACATGGAGGAAGGTGAGAGCAAACAGCTAGAATGCTACCTCCTTAATGGAGACAGTGGCAATGCCAGTATACCCCAAAGAAGAGCAAGTCAGGCTTCCTGGAGGGACTACCTGTGTACTCACACTTTTCCAGACTCCTGTAGCATCTCCAACCACTGGGCCTGTTCATACTCTGATTCTGCTGCTAGGACAATATTACCCTTAAAAAATAATAATCAAAGGAGTTATGAAAATAAGCTCTCTTTTGAACCACTGCAAACTGGGCAAGTTTAACCCATTTCTGCCCAGCCCACAAGTGTACACATTTTATATCTGTTGCATATATGCAACATTGGGCAGAAATGGCTTAAGTCTGTTCTATAGAAAAGGAGTGGCCTATGAGTCTCAGGAACTTTCAGCGCAATCCTAATACTGGCCTGAGCTGATGCAGTTGTCCCTGTGCTGGCTCAGTGTCACAAATGTGCCAGAAAGCATGTTTGCAACTACTTGTGAGGCAGCAGTGTTGGCTCAAAGGCATGCACTGTCTTGCCAGCACTATATCCAGGAGCAGCACCGGCTGGAGGAGTTAAGCACATAGGAACATAGGGAGGGTGGCGGGGAAGGGGCATTTCTGGGCAGGGGAAGGCATAAAGGGGGGCAGATCAGGCCCAGGAGGGGGGCCTTCTCCACTGTATCCTAACCCCCTTCCCAGCCCTCTCAGCATTACACCGTGCTTCTTGGATTTGCAACTGGGGGGCCAGTGACTCAAAAAAAGAGTCTGGACTCAAAATGACTCAAGTCCCTATCTCTTTAGCGTATGTGTGTTCTTGCTTACTTACATGCCCCTCCACCACCTTCCTTTTTACTGTGCATTTTTGCTCAAGGACTTGCAACTTGTGACTTGAAATGACTCAGACTTGTGACTCAAAGGATTTGAATTGTTTTAAGTTAAGTCGCAACTGATGCACCCTATGACTCATGAGTTGAGTTGAGTCGCAGGGTCAGTGACTCACGACTTGAGCTTAGTGACTTGGGCACATCCCTGGTCAGCTAAACAAAAATGTTCACTTACATGGAAGTCCTCGTGGGAGATTTTCATTGCATAAGGCATGTTGGGCTCTTCTTTGGCTTCTACAATGCAGCCACCAAGAGGTATGACACCCTGAGGATGCAATAAGGATTAAGTTTGTTGGGAAGGATCACAGTCTTGACAGGCATCAAAAACTTCTGGTCTATTGTAGTTCTGATGTGTTATAGAGGATAAAAGTATGTGTGTATTGTTATGAAATTAGGTAATGGTTTGTGACTAAAAAATATTAGCCAATTTCTTAGATGCAGAGTGAACGTGGATCAACTGCCCTTACATGCTGAAATGTTGGGTAGACTGGATTAAAAATCTGGTTGCAAAATATTTCTGAGATAATGCATGTGAAATGCATGGAACCCTTCAAGTGCTAAGTCTGATCATGATAGTTAGGGAATTGGTCTTCAAAAAGTCATGACAACCCCCTTCCATTGTAAGAGTGTATCCCGGAAAGCACTGAAATACGCAATGGCACGTGCTCCCTGAAAACTAATTTCTGCCCAGCCCATACGTGTACACATTTGGTCTCTGTTGCGTATATGCAACGTTGGGCAGAAATGGCCTAAGAAAATCTCTTTTTCTGGGATACATCAGTGCTCTCAGCGACTGGGATAGGATTGGGGCCTCAATTTGTGTCTTTCAAAGGAACCAGCAATATGTACCCAAATGTATAAAGCTCTTTGTATGGCATAGTTTGTATGTGTAAATAATCCAAGTACTACACAGAAGTTTTTATGTACTTTATGCATCTTTTTAGATTGTGAGCCCTTTTGGGACAGGGAGCCATTAGTTGTTTGATTTTTTTCTGTAAACCTCTTTGTGAACTTTAAGTTGAAATGCGGTATATAAATACTGTTAATAATAATAATAATAATAATAATAATAATAATAATAGGATAACAATGTAAATTCCCAAACCAGACCAGTCCAAGGCCTACTATTATCTGCAGTGATGCACCATATGCCACCCCCCCACCACGCAGTGATGTGACAGCAGCCATTTCTCTTCCTCCTGCTCCCTGGAGTCCAGAAGGCAGATGGGATTAGAACAGTGTGGAGGAGAGGAAAGTGGTGAGCTAGAGTGTCTTGAATGGTCTACTTCATAAGTTCCCACACTTTCTAGTGCTGCAACCATCTCATCCTCTGTGGTGGGTTGCAAACTGATGCTCCTTACCACACCTCAAAGCCTGAATGAGAGCCTCTGGCAGCTTCTTCCAGTTTGTGCTGAGTCAGTGGCCCACTCCATTGGCCTCCGCAAGCCCTGGAATGCCTGCAAAAGCAACTCAAAAGTAAACTGACAATTGTGGGCACAAAACGGAGGTTGCTTCTGGTCACTTCCTTAACGCATTCTAAAGCCCATGAAGGCCAATGGAGTGGGTCACGGGCCTGGCTTGACTCAGAAGCAGCCTCCAGAGGCTTTCAGTAAGGCTCTGCAGTGCAGCAGAAAGCATCGTGTCACAACCCACCATGCATCTGGTCATGACCCACAGTTTGGGAAATACTGCTTTAGTTTACAACTCTTCTCCCTCTTCTACTCCATTCCTCTCTTGTTTTTCAAACTGAGGGAGCAGAAGAAGCCTAGATAGAGGTGGGGGGGGCAGATGGGGGCAGGTTCCCCCCACTGCCAGTCTGCTGCCTGAGGTGACTTCTTCAATCAGTCTCACGGAGGGGCTGCCCTGGTGTGGCAAGTTCTACTACGAAGCCGCCCTTAGAGAAAATTGATTCGAGCTCCAGTCTTCTATGAAAGACCGCACGACCCAAGTATGTTTGTAGATACTACTTACCTTGGGGTGTATATTAAAGTACCGATTGTTTTCAAAGTTCTTCTTTTCATTCTCAGCATAGTAAAGCAGAAAACTCTCCTTGATTATAAAGAACCTGGACAAAAAGAAGGATATTACTCAGTCTTTAGATAGCAGTGAAAACCCTTACCTTACCAGCCAGATAATTTCACATTATGGGTAACCAGCTTAACATATTGATACAGTCACTCCTTGTCTTAGGTGCAGTTGACTTGTGCAAATTTGACTATACAGGTGGAGCCTTTTTATGCACGTGAGTTCCGTTCCCTGACCCGCTGCGATTAAGAAAAAATGTGTTTTGTTAAATCAGACCTGGAAATGATGTGTTTTACACAAATTGCATAGAGTTATGCAAATACGCTACAGCCTGACACTTGGGGATGGAAGGAAACTAAGACAGCGGTTCTCAATCACCTTCCCCTCCACTCCTTTGCCTCCCCCTCCTCCGCTCCATACTCAGCCCTCCCCCTTGCCAGCTATCCCGCTTCTTTCACAGGTGGGATGCTGAGCTTTTAAGAGTTCAGGCCTATTCATCTCTACTCAGAAATAAGCCCCATTGTAGTCAATGGGGCTTACGCCCAGGAAAGTGTGGAGAGGATTGTAGCCTGAGAGCCCAGTCCTATGCCTGCCTACTCAGAAGTAAGTCCCATTCTAGTCAATGGGGCTTACTCCCAGGAAAGTGTGAATCAAATTGTAGCCTAAATCTCATGCTTTGGCTTGCTGGGAAGACTTGCTTGCTGGGCTGTTTTGTTTGTGTAGGCTGGAGCATGGAGTTCCTGCAGCATCTCAGTCCTTGGTTAGCTGCTTCTCTCCTTTCCCTATGACTCAGCCCAGAAGTGCCTCTGTCAACAGTGGCTGCCTGGCTGAGTGCTGATGGCTGCTTCTCTGTCTCACAGTCAAAGCGCAGGTTTGAGAACTCTATAGTAGCCCTAGGTCTGTTGATACCCACTTCCTTCTGTGTTGCTTGGCTCTTTCTTTTTCTGCTTATGATTGCAAATACCTGAACTCACCCCTGGGGGGTGGGGAAAAACGAAGGACTTTTCTTCCAGTGGGTAATGTAGGCAGAGTGAGTTCAATTGTCACTGCCCTGGGGACCAAACTACATGTTACATTAAATGTGAAGTTTGGCCTGTATGTGGTTGTGTGTGTGTGTGTGTGTGTGTGTGTGTGTGTGTTGGGGGGTTACTTAAACAACAGCAATGGAAGAGGTACACTATATATACCATATAGTGCTTGTCCCTTTAAAACACACATTGGTCCCCACCTTGCTATTGGCACCCATGGCCACAGGTGTACCTGGAGGGAGGTCAAGGGGGGCAAATGCCCTGAGGTATCATGCCTGCAGGGGCAGCACCCTCCTTCCTTGCCCTCCCGCCATCTTCCTCAGCCACTGTACAGTGGCCTTTGGAGAGCTTAAAACATCACTTCCGGTTTTCATCTGAAAAATGGAAGTAGAGTTTTAAGCCTGCTCCCCCCTGGAGCCCTTAGAAGGACTTCAGAGGGCTAGGGAGGCCTCCTCATGCCCTCTGAAAACCTTCTAAAGCCTCTGGAAGGCCTTTAAACCCCGCTTCTGGTTTTTGTCCAAAAATTGGAAGTGAGGTTTTTGGCCTTGCAGAAGCCTAAGAAGGCCTGTGGGTTGGGGGTGGGGGTGCAACATTCTGCAGTCCTGTTGTGGGTGTTGCAGGGGCCAGGATCACCAGTACCAATGACAGTCATAGGAGGGAATCCAGACTAGGACCACTGGAATATCACAAGGTTCTGTCCTACCAGCAAAGATATCAGGCATAACTTGGTGCAATTAAACATTATGGAAACCTGTCTGTAGTATGTCATGCTGCTAAATTCTCTGTGAACATATCTAAATAGAGCTGTGGTTCCTTACCATGTTACATGTTGCCACTGGGGGCTTAATTAACCTTGTCTCCTGAGAAATGGCCCATACATGCTACATTGATCCCCTGCCCAGAGGAACTTCACCAAGCTTAGTGTCAATGAGACAAGGCCAGCATAATTAATTTTAAGCAGAACCACTTCAAACTTCTCTTTCTCTTGCAAAGAAGCAAGGTGGGATATGAATGTAGTTTGTTTGTCCTAGAATCAAGTCATCTTCTCCTCCTTCCTCTTTGTCCTCCTGTCTTCTGCAAATGGAGGCCTATCATGCAAGTGCTTCACAAGCCCCTCTGAACCAGTGATTCCTCACATGAGAAGTGACTGCCTGACTGGAGCCTCTGTGCATGACCAAGGTGATGTGGCAGCTGGTAGGAGGAGAGCATTCCTTTTCCAGCATCTATCATAAGAACATCCCTTACAATATTTATTTTATTTAAAAGATTTCTATACTGCTTTTCTAATGTTCAAAGATACGAATTGTAACAGCACAGTCTTAAGCGTGACTAGTCAGAAGCCCCAATAAGTTGCATAAGACTTAGTGCAATCCTATCCCCCACCTGAGCTGGTGCAGCTGTTCCTGCTTTAACTCAGAGTGTTGCAAACATGCAGTAAAGCATGTTTGTGACTACTTGTGAGCCAGCAGCACTGGCCCAACAGTTTGTGCCAGCCGGCTGATGTTGCATCCAGGAGTAGTGCCAGCCAGCATAAGTAAGGTTGCCCTGGGTGGCTCAGGGGCAGGTGGTGGGGAAGAGATGTTTATTGTCCTGAGGAAGGCAGAATAAGGGTTGGATCAGATACCTCCTCTGCCATATCCTAACGCCCTGTCCGGGCCAGGCAGCCCTACACGGGGCTTCCTGGCTTTGTGTAAGCTAAATTGCTGGCACTACACTGAGAAGCCTCATAGGTGTGGCTGGGGTGATCCTCTGTGTAAGGGGAGGAGACCTCCAGCCATCTCCTCACCTGTGCTGGATACAGTACAGGCCATGCTGACTGTGCTGGCACAGGTTAGGATTAGGCTGTTACTCCCCAATAAGTATGAACAGGATTGCAGTTTAAGAATCTCTTCTGGAGTTCGTTTTCTTTCCTCCACTGATTTTCTGAGGAAGTGGCTTGGCAGGAAAACAGGGCTGGGGACCAGTGTGGAGGGCTGAGGGATCAGAGGGCTGAGGGCTTGGAGTGCTCTTTCCCCTGCGGAGGCCCCTCCACAGATTTTTCTGCAGTGCCTTGTCTAAAGAAGGATATCAGAATGTTTATTTGATGCACATGAAAGAGGCTGTCTGTTAGAAGTTCTCTTACTAAATCTGATAATGTTTTTTAAATCTATGAGCTGCCTCTGCTGTCATTATTATTAATATTATTCATTAGTAAGCATGGTAATCCCCATCAAGGTTTCCCCCCTAAAACTAAAGCCAGATTTGACCCTGAGCAGTAATGTCAATGGTACTCAGGGCTTAATGAAGTTTTAAAGTCCTACCCTCAAGAAGCTAGATTGTGCCTTTATCAGCAACATCTAACAAAAATGCTGGATTTTAGTGTCATCTTTTTTAATCCACCCCAACTACATGGAACTACATAGGTCAGAAAGAGTCCATATTTGCCTGGAATGTTTGAAAAGCTTTATCGTATATATAGTATTTTAATGTACTATGCATTTAATTTTGCCGCTATCCATAACACACTTGCCCGTAGAATTTCATACTGCAACTATAAAAGATGCAAGAATGCTTTTAGGGTCTGTGTAGTGGGAATAATTTTTGTATGGCTAGAAGAAACACTCACCCTTAACATTGTTACATCCCTTATGCCTCCCTTTCTGAGCAGGGGGAAGTTCCAGGGGCATGATGTTTCCTTAGAGGAAAAAGCACTGGAGGCTTACAACATTGCTTTCTTTACAAATGTACAGCTTTGAGCATTGGATGGATTTAGTTAGCACATCCTCCTATAAGCAACATCATCTACACATGTTTTCTAAGCACGCCTGCAATTGCTCTTCCACTGCAGTCTCAGCTCAAACCTCATCTCATTCTCTGTAGCTGCTATCCTACACACACTTTCCTGGGAGTAAGCCCTGTTGAACACACTGAGACTTACTTTTGAGCAGACAACCATAGGTTTATGGTGTAAACCTGCCAGAATCTACAGCCCATGTTGGTTTTGCCTCTCTCTCTGACCACACAAAGGCAGCAATGCATTACATCTCAGCCCCACTTCTCAGGTAGATGTGTAGGGACCTGAGAGTCTTCTCAGAAACTCCTATTCAGGGCCCTTACCTTAGTTGAATATATAACTCCCAAACAGCATTTTAATAACATTTCCAGTAACAGTGTTAATTTAACAATGCTAAAATTGTTATAAACATGTAGTGATGATGGGAAGCCTCTTTTTGTTATTTATAATTGCAGGTGCTTCTTGGAAAAGTGAAATTGACTAGACCAGGTTGGGGCAGCTTCTGGCCCAGTCAGTTTCACTGCAGGGCATTGCTGAAGAGTAGTAGCCTTGCACAGTTTTCCATCTGCTCCATTTTTAAAGGATGAAGTAATATGGGTAAAAGCTCAACCTTGTTTAAAACAACAGCCTTGTTTTACAATGGTTACAAAACTGCTCAAGAAGTGACATGAGGTAGGGTCTTCCTCAACTTCAGTAATCTCAAACTGGTATACACATGACAATCACACACACACTCGTTGTAGTGATAGCGCTAGCTGGAAATCATAATGTCCAGGAGAGTTTACTAGGGGATTGTCATCATATTAAGATGTCTTCTGCTGTTAGATGTTGGTTCATCTAGATCAGTGGTTCTCACACATTAGCACCAGGACCCACTTTTTAGAATGAGAATCTGTCAGGACCCACCGGAAGTGATGTCACAACCGGAAGTGACATCATCAAGCAGGAGCATTTTTAACAATCCTAGGCTGCAATCCTACCCACACTTACCCAGGAGTAAGTCCCATTGTCTGTCATTGTTTAAAGAATATACATGTTGGCATCCTTCAGTCTCGGAAGACTATGGTATCGCGCTCTGAATGGTGGTTCTGGAACAGAGTGTCCTCTCCAGTGCGCGAAGCCTGGGTAAAGTAGGTATGGAGGATAGGCTGTTACCCATGCAGCAAATCCCCCCTCTCCACGTCGCTGAAATGGTCTAATGGAAAGGCAGAAGCCAATACAGTTGGTTCCAGCGGCGTCGCAGGAGTTGCCAGAACATGACTGTGTTCAGCCATGAACTGCCTCAGGGACTCTGGCTCCGGATTTTGCCTCGAGGTTGACTCCTGAAGCCTTTTCCATAACTGGATGTAGCCACAAGGCAGTGGAGGTTTGGGATCCGAGTTTTCCTTCTCTCAGATGAGCTGCCTTCCCAGGCTGACGAGTCCCATCTACCCGGTGGCTGTTTAGTCGCCTCTTACTACAAGTACAGCCAAACTGAGGGCCTATTCTTATCCCCAGGCCCCAGGGGAAGAATATACATAGCAGCTTCTTAAAAGTACAGGTCTGTAACATTTCCCCAAATGCAGTCACATACCAGTCACCAGTCACATACCAGTCACATGGTAGCATCAAGTCTAATATACTAAAAATAAAATATTGAAATGAATGGGGACCCACCTGAAATTGGCTTGTGACCTACCAAGTGAGTCCTGACCCACAGTTTGAGAAACATTGATCTAGATCAGGCATTTTCAACCATTGTGCTGTGGCACACTGGTGTGCCACAAATGGTCTACGGGTGTGCCGCAGAAGTTTGGGGGACGATCATTTATTAGTAGATCAATGGGGGATGTGAGCCCCCCCACCAACAACATGGTGTGCCTTGTTGATTGTCAAAACACTGATGGTGCGCCTTGACAATTTTAGTACCTTGTCAGTGTGCTGTGAGATAAAAAAGGTTGAAAATCACTGATCTAGAGAAATATTATCTACACTGACTGGCAGGGGCTTTCCAGGGTTTCTGGCAGGGGTGTTTTCCTAGCCCTAGTTCAAGGTGGATTGACCCTGGGTCTTTCAGCATGCAATATGTTTGCTATGGCCCTCACCGCACTGAGGGTCATAGTCCAAAGACTCCATTGGTTGAGATGTGGAAATGTGATATTGACTAGCCCAGTGTTAAGCAGTTCTAAACACTCAGCTTGATCAGAGATCATTTATCATTGGGAATTTTTGGCATTCCCATAGTGACGATACATAGTCTGGTCCACAGAGAAGGATGTCAACAGCATATTGATAAACATTACACCAAATGTCAACACAATCTAATTATCTTGAATAAGAGGGGGAGAGCTGCCATGGGATCTTGTCTAGGTCAAACAGCAATGGAATCCAGAGAATTTGGTAACTTTTTTCCCCTTCCCTATGCCACTCAAAGAATATACATTGCAGTCACAATTTGTATCTGAGGCTGCAATCCTATCCACACTTTCCTGAGTGTAAGTCTCATTGAATACAATAGGGCTTACTTCTGAGTAGACATGCATAGGATTGTGCCCTAAGTCAGTGTTACATTTGCAGATAAAATTACATGGGCACGAAGGGTAATAGAGAAGTCTTTAAGTTGCAGAATTATAAAGTTTATTTACCTTGAACCAGAATATTATGTGTTATTATTAAGAATACCTATATAACCACTTTTCAACCAAAAGTAGTTCCCAAAGCAGTTTACATAAAGAAAATAAATGGTTCTGCGCTTTGAATGTTTAAGAAATGAAAGTCCAGCTGAAACCATACATTTTTCTTCATACAGTCAAGTCCTGACCTTTCCCGAGAATTGCCCCATCATTACAAGAATGGATGCCAGTTGCACCTGTGGTCCACTGAATCCTCATTATGTTTCATTGTGCACACACCTGGGTAGTTGGAACTGCTTATGTTGGGAGGGGGTGCAGAGAGAATCTAGATTGTGTGATCAGTCCACAGGCAGTCTGTTTTCCCACTCGATAGTGTTTTTGTGCCTCATAAGGACAGTCAATGACATTCGTTAGGTAATGTTTATAACATGTTTTGAAAACATAAAAGGGCCATGTTAAGTATTCCCAATAGATTATAACATCATTGCTAGGCCTTGGCACGAACAAAGGCTTTTTGGAATAAGTCCAAGAACTAAGTATAGCAAGTAATTGATGGAGAATGGAGTGATTTTCATCCTCTGGGATATTCAGTCAAAGTGGAACAAGTCAGCCTCTTAGGTTGTTAAAATATGAAGCCCTGCTCAACCTGTGGTGTGTGGAGGTTAAGATGTTAAGACCTGTCTCCCACTCTGCAGATAGGAGTACAAGGCAAAAGAATCGAAGGAACCATGTATACACATCAGCTGGAAGAGAGAGACCATTCATTATGAAGATATGTTTTGCCGGTATGACAGATTCTGAAAATCTTTATAAAACTGAAAGGCCAAGCTCCCAATGGGAGTTGAAGAAATGGACCATGTTTACAGTACCCTGTCTTGTTTTGCCAAACACTGTTCAAGAACAGGGCAGAATCCAGATAATGAGCAAAATCACCAGGAAATTTATCTCATATTAACAGATTAAGTCAGGATCAAAACTCTAGTCTTAAGCAACTCCCTTTCATTCTAGCAGTAGCAAAGCTAGAGGGGGTGCAAAGCATTAAGTTTTGCAGGGTGCTTTCACCACACCATGCAAGCAGTCCCTCCCCCTCCCCTTTGGAGCCATTCCCAGTTGCTAGAGCAAAATGGAGGCATATGCTCTAACTCCCAAGCAATGCCCGCGGGGGAGGGGGGGAATAAACATGCTCTTTGTTCTCTCTACTTTCTAGAGATTGATAGTGCTGTTTATGTGATCAATAAAAGGCTGTCCCAGTACCTACTGGAGTGTTGATTACTTCCAAATTCAGAAAGAACGCTTTGCCTTCTTGGTAAAACAACATTGTACAATTTAAAATTGAGCTTGATGACATTTGTATTTTATTGGTACAGTATGGCCTTATACTAAATCTCTTTTCTTGCCTACTAAAAGATCCTGTCTGTCTCTAAAATAATTTCAAAATGTTGGGCTGGGTACCAGATAGTGAAGATGGGAGTGGAGAAATGACATCAATTTCGTGCCTGGATTTCTTGCATTTTTAATTATCAGGTGCTCAGACATTTCCCCTAATTAATATCAACTTTGTACTAACTTTGGACAACCTGTGATCAACAGTCTGGCGTAAAGGTGGTAGAAGCATAAGATGGCAGCAGGAAGGAAGGATGCAGTTCAATTTTTTGGGAATCACAACACTATGCAAATGTTTGGCAAGGGCTTCTTCAAACTTCCAGGCGAAGGGGAACATTATTTTCTGTCCTTATACGGCAATAAAGAGATTGTGCAAGAAATTCACAGTGTTGCATGAACTGCCAGGCTAACGGCAGGCCTCTCAGAAGCAAAAGCACACATTGGTCTTGGAGGGCACACACAATCAGGGCCCTTTTTAACCTTCATTAATCATAGAAGTCAATTTTCCACCTTGATCAAAGACAAGCGCATGTAGAATGCAAAAGCTTTGCCACGAAAGCCAGACCATTAAGCCAACATAGCAACCTCCAATGGTAGGTAATAGCTTTCAGTTATTCTAAGGAGGGTGAAAAATCTCTGTGCCAGCCTGTTTGATGTACTTTGTGCAGTGCATGAAAATGGTTCATGCCCCTACCTCAGATCAACTTACAGCAGAAAGTGAAAACTTAAACTTGTTCTGAAGGAGCAGAGTTTCTCAGGACCACTGGCTAACATTCCAAAAGTTCTTCTTTCAAGCCCTTTCCTATAAATCCTGGCCAACCACAAGTGATTAGTAATTCAGCACATAGAATGGAAGGTATTTTAAGCAAAAACAGCAAGGATAGTGAGGAAGGGAAGCCACAAAAACCACCTTAAAGGCTGTAGGTTTTCATAGATCCATCACATACAACCAGGCTTTCTGAAACCTCCTGTAGCCTGTACATCCCCCATACCATCTGGAAGTCTCAACATACAATCATTCCTTCCATTTCTTAGACATGGACACAATTGGCTACATGGCAAAATCACCCCAAGTTGCTGTTATTTGGGAAAATGACTCTTGGTCATGCATTCCCAATACATACCAGGAGCTCACTGCATCTTAGATTTCTTTTTTTAATGTAGGTTGAACAGACAAGCTGTTCGAAGATTTCATGCTCCCGCAAGCCTAAACAATGGAAAGTTGAAGACAGCTTTTACAGGGTTCATGTCCTTTGCAGAAGAGAGCGCTGTAGGCTTATGGGGCCTAAATTTACAAATGTGTAAACTGAGTACATATAAATGAGCACAGATGCAAGTCATTCTAGTCCCTCTCCAGGCAACCTCAGCACCCTGGATCTTAAATAGCCCTTCTTCCTAACTCCTTGGCAACTGCCCATTTCTGAGCAGGGGAAATTGGTTTCTTGCCTATCCTGGGACCAGAGTGAGACTCACTCTCCAAATTCTTGGAAGAACCAACTGCCCGTTATCATCTGCAAATGGACAAGCATGCTACATCTAGGCCAGGGGTGCCCAAACCCCAGCCCGGGGGCCACTTGCAGCCCTTGGGGGCTCCCAATCAGGCCCTTGGGGAACCCCCAGTCTCCAATGAGCCTCTGGCCCTCTGGAGACTTGCTGGAGCCCATGCTGGCTCAACGCAACTGCTCTCAGCATAAGGATGACTGTTTGACCTCTCACTAGAGCTGTGCGAGGGCTCCCTCCACTACTTGCTGTTTCACATCTGTGTTGCACCAGTGGCAGTGAAGGAAAGGCTGGCCTCGCTTTGTGCAAGGCCTTTTATAGGCCTTGAGCTACTGCAAGACCTTCATTAATTCATATAAGTTCCATCTCTTAAAAATTCATTCATGTAAATTTATTCAAATTTTAAATGTAAATTAAATTTTTTCCCTGGCCCCCAACACAATGTCAGAGAGATGATGTGGCCCTCCTGCCAAAACGTTTGGACACCCCTGATCTAGGCGGTGGCCATTTTTAATATCTCATAACAAAATAGCATGGCTCACATGTGTGCATTCCCCATAACCAACTACCAGTGATGTAGACTGCGAGTTCTGTGACTCGCTCCCAAGTTAGATTTAAGCCCTGACAAAGGCTCTGACTCTACTTAGAAGCAAGAGGCAGTGACTCACAACTCGACTCATCATTTTCATTTTTGAAATCATTTTGCTATCTGAGTTATGTGTTTGAATTTTTGCTTACTTTTTTCAGTAGCACTGTGTGACCTCCTGTGCAGCCAAAGGCAAGCATGATCACCTGGGCATGGCAGGCACTTCTTGCTTTGCCTAGGTGAGTATGCTGCCTCCAAGGCTGCCTGCGGTACTTTGATCCCCACAATCAGCTGGGGCGGGAGCTGGCACCTGGAAGTGCCTGCCATCAGGGGGACATTTACGACCCCTCACACACCCCATTACCACCTCCCTTTTTTCTTTAAATTTGGTTCAGAGACTTGGACTAGAGATTCAACCTGAGAATTTGAACAAGGACTTGAGATTGGACTTGAGACTTCGGGTTAGGGACTTGAATACATCACTGCCAACTACAGTAGGAATCTCACTTGAAAAGGACATTTGTCGATTTCTCCGAGTCACAAATCCATCAAGCTCCTGTCTTGCCTTGGGCAACAGTCACACTCTTCCTTTGCTTCCAGTGACACCTCACCCTTCTGCCCTCTACTCACACTGTTCTTGCTACTAAACTGTGAACATTCCCTTTTGGACATGGTTGCAGCATCTCCAGCTGTGAGCATCATCAGTTCTCTCTTTCTGCCTAGATGCAAATCTCTGAGTAATACTATCCGCTTAAAGTGGTGACTCCCGGCAATAAAACAGCATTAAATTAATAATGAACTTCAGACACTGGACTTGCACATAAGCAATTTGGTTCAGGCAACCAGGAGCATTTGAAGGAACTTTCAGTTGGTCGGGGGGGGGGGAATCTTGGCCCTTCAGCCTTTTTTCTCACAGGGAAAAAACTCCAGTCTTTGGCTATTTTCTCAAACTCAGTGACTTTGGATTTTTAAATGCAATTTGCTTATAAACTTGAAAGCACCATGGCTGTGGTATTTTCTCATCTCAAATCAGCCAAAGTTTATGCTGTGCAGAGCGAAACTGATGGAACACAATGTATGATGACTAAGGTCCAAAACACTAAATTCCCAGGCAGCCTCAACCAACTCTACACAATGGTCCTTAGGTGCATCATTCTGCCACTCTTAGTGGCACGTACAGCCCCATTCCTATGCCTGTCTACTCATCACTAAGCTTCATTCAAGGCAATGGGATTTACTCTCAGGTAAAATGTGATAGGATTGCTGTGTTAAAGTAGGGCTATGGTCTCCCATGAGAATCCCACCATCCCAGTGGGCTGATCCATTCCCTGAAAAGTTAGCCCCACTCAGTTCCTCCAAGGACCCTCAGGACTGCAACCTTCAGTCAGTCATCCCTCAGTTTGCTGTGATTTAGAGCAACTGCTTCAGAAGTTGCTTTTTGGTGGACAGAATTCTTGCACCTCATTTCTCCGGGCTTCAGAATACAATCCTCAGGTTGCTGTGAGCTCACAGGGGACACTGGGAAGGGAGTGGAGGAAGAAAGGTAGGCTAAGGGGTACTGGGATCTTATCCCACCATCACCCCCAGCTCTGACGTCTTTAGCCAATGGGCATTTCCCAAAGCTCAGGCTTCTACTGCCCCTCCCCCTGCCTTATCATTTGCTACACTCCAGTCTGCTGAGTGAGAAAGGGGGAGGCACTAGTCCTTGCTACCCTTCCAGAAAAGCACTCTTTACTGTGCAGGGACAAGTTCATACTTTGGCTGGAGCTAGCAGCCAAGGAATGCAATGGGGCCTGGCTCTGGAATTGCCCCCACTAGCCAGTCATGTCCTGTTCCCTTCCAGCAAATTCACCCTCCTTGCAGTTAGCCCAATGCAAGTGGCTCATGTATTTCTTCTATTCCTAATAGGTACAGTTATGCTGATGAGACTTCTCTTCGGGAGGGGTCCAGGATATTTTGGCTCCTGAGCTCCAGAGCTCCACCTGCGTCCTTCTATCTCTCAAACCCCTCCCCCTTTTCCTGGGGGTGTGGTCAATGTTCTATGCCCACCCAAGCCACAGTCACTTCTTTCTTGACAAATTTCCACAGCAGACAGAGGGAGCATTAGAGAGGACAGTGCTGGGTTGGAGGATCTCCAGCAGCTACATGCCAGCTACAGGGACCCCAGCAGCTACACGCCAGTGAGGGCACTGAGCAGATGAGGGTATTAGGGGTGCCAGCACTCCCATCCCAATAACCTAGCAGCAGAGACTGCCACCTCCATTTATTGAGGCTGGCTCCGAGTCTCCAAATCACCACCAGTAGCCTACTAGGGCTACTATACTACAATGTCTCAGGGAACAAAAGAGCACTAAGAAGTTGCAGGGCACCTTCAGGTGTCAAGGGAGAAAAAGTATCTCCAAGAAAATGGGAATGACAAAACCAAGGGGCTGGAGTTACCACTACTGTTCTAGAGCAGGGGTGTTCAAAGTTTTTGGCAGGAGGGCCACATCTCTCTGACACTGTGTCGGGGGCCGGGGGAAAAAAGAATTAATTTACATTTAAAACTTGAATAAATTTACATAAGTTTACATAAATGAATATATTAAAGATGAATGAATGAAGGTCTTGAAATAGCTCAAGACCTATAAAAGGCCTTGCACAAAGCAAGGCTGGCCTTTCCTTTGCTGCCGCTACTGCATCACAGACGTGAAACGGCAAGCAGTGGAGGAAGCCCTCATCCCACAGCTCACACGAGAGGTCAAACAGTCACCCTCAGGCTGAGAGCAGTTGCACTGGGCCAGCGCGGGCTCCAACAAATCTCCAGAGGGCCAGAGGCTCATTGGTGACTGGGGGCTCCCTGAGGGC
The DNA here is from genome assembly GCF_035046505.1 of Tiliqua scincoides. Classification (NCBI taxonomy): domain Eukaryota; kingdom Metazoa; phylum Chordata; class Lepidosauria; order Squamata; family Scincidae; genus Tiliqua; species Tiliqua scincoides. The sequence goes on from NC_089821.1 coordinate 20,080,082, forward strand.
CGCGTTGAGAGACCTCAAGGGCCACAAGTAGCTCCAGGGCCAGGGTTTGGGCACCCCTGTTCCAGTGTGATGTTTGGACCAGGAGGGGCACTAATGGGGAAAATCATAGCTGGGATTGTAATTTACATCCAAAAAAAGTTGTAGACAGGTGGGTTAAACCCCCTCGCCCAGGCTAATGATAGTCATTGGAGATGTGATCAAGAGCCGACTTCCTTCATGTGTGGTGGAGGTGCCCCACCATTCAAATATCTAAAGGAAGATTCATTATGCAAGTCATCAAATATCTAATCCCTCTGGATCCAGTATTGATGCCATTGGGAGGGGCAAAGTCAAAGCATATGAATTACTGTATAAAGAACTTGCTAACAAGGCCAAAATGTTGATTGCCAGAAAAAGGCACAAACGTTTAAAAAGCAGCTTGTGAAAGTTTAGAAATTTGCTGAAATGTTGAAATTGAGTACATCCATTTCCATCTCTATTTCAATCCCTTAGTTTGTACATGACTTTAACACATTTTCTCAGTCACAAGTGCCATGACGTTTGCTGCTGGCAACTCTGCCCCCTTGGCAACCAAACAGGGTCTTGAGCTCCCCTAATGATGCCACTAGTCCTGTTTTACTGTCTCTGATGCCTTGAATATGTCCACAGAATAATACTGGGGTACTACCTTGAAATCCCTGCAGAAAACCCACCTTTTCTGTAAAGTTTTACATACATTCAAAATGTATTTTAATTCATTTTCAAAGAGGATATTTTAGCATTATCTTCTTAGCCTTCAAGTGGAGATTGGATATACTATAGATTTAAAAGATATAAGCCACTACTGTCAGGATGACTAAAGAAAACATTGGGTTGCATTCAAGGAATGTGAATCTTGACTGAGAGCCCTTGAAATCAATGAGTTGTTAAGTATGGCTAGCTTAAGTGCTGTTAATTTCAGTGGTGCTCTCTCTCCCTGGATACAACTCAGACATTTTTGGTCTGGTTAGGAAATGCTACTGGGAATTAAGTAAACCTTGCATGAATTCACACAAATGGTTTGCAATGTGCTTTTGATCAATTACTCCTGATTATGAATGTGGTTCTTTAAAACTCAAAAATCAGAGGCATTCAATAGTAGGCTGTGACAACACTATCTCACAGCAGTGATACAAACACTCTGGTCTATTCCAGACCATTGTTGGGGTGTGTGTGTCCATCCCAGATGTCATTCCTTGGTACCACATTTTTTCAACATTGAGATGGCCTTGCCAATGCAATTGTGGTAGTACTGAAAGTGCATGGAAGAATGTGTTTGTACATATCATAGATCATCCCTATTGGACAGTGCCTGTGACATCTCTCACTGCAAGCAATACTCCTTCTCCCCACCATACTCACATCATTTTATGCCTTTAGACCATGCACTCTGTGAATCCAAAAAGAGAATTTCAAGAGATGCAATTTTTACCATCATGCATCAGTCTGCAGAAGGTGAGAAAGCAACCACTTCAGTCTTGGCACAACTTCTACTCAACTCTGTTGGTTCCCAGAAAGGAGCAGATGAACTCCCTGGTCAACTCAATAACACACACCATTAAAAATATATGACATCAGAGCTCAATGAAAAGTGCTGTCTGAACTTCCAAAGGCCCCTAACACTGGCCTGGTTCCAGCTAGGACTTCCAAAAAGCATACAGGATAAGCAAAGATATCCCAGCTTTAGTGGTCTCCAAATCGGAGGCTGTATTGAGTTACTCAGGCTAACCAGAGAGACAGGCTGCAGACGTATCTGCCTTTGATTCCCCCACTCTGACAGATTCCACAAAGTGGCAGCTGAATTTTACCCCAACGTACACTGGGTGTTTCCTTGCCTGAACATCCTTCCTGAGCTCCCTCCTGGCTTGAATCTGGCTGAGAAGACATGCACTGTTCCCCTGCCTACCTTGAGACATCCCCAGACACTCTCCCAGCTTTTCTGGTTTCTCCCCTTTCAGCACAAACTCTGCCATTTCTTTCTGCTTTTGGCAGAAGCTTGTTCCTTGTGACTGCAGTGTTCTGCAGCTCGGTACCGCAGCTTACCTCCTGGACCACTTGGCAGAGGGTCTCCCAAATGGCCTCTTCCAGAGCACTCCATACAGCTGCACTTTGGTACTGATATCCAGAGCATCAGAGTCGGCTTGTTCCATGGACGGAGACGGAGAGACAGAGTTGGATTTGGAAGTGAACATTGTCAAGAGAGATGGCTGGTTGGTCTAGTTCTCTGCCTCTGCTCTGCAGCTCAGGGAATCCGATTAAATGCAATGAACCAGAAGGATGCAGCCGCTCTGCGTGTGTGCGAGCAAGAGAGGCAGACTGAGGCTATGCTCTGAATCAATAACTGACCTGCTCAGTCAATACTTGCCTCCCTATTGCAGCGATGATGAGAGCGTCCTCATTCTGTATCACTTCCTGAATAGCCCCATCCTGAAGAAGAAAGTCTCTTTCTGAACGAGCATTCCAATCACTTAGTGACAGCTCCCCACAGCATATTTTTTTCAATGTACAGCATGAGTGGAATGGGGCAGGGGAGAGATGCACACTCAACCAACAAGCATGCTACATTTGTAACATGTGCCACTTTTGCCAAAGTGGCTCAGGGAGGGAGGGAGAATGGTTATAGCGCATTAATTCCAATTGGCTTTTCCTGCCAAAATGGAAACCTTTGAATCAGGTTCAAATAGCCACTGTGACATGGAATATGGAGTCTGGCTCTGCCCAAGTCTTCACACAGGGAAGCACCACAGACATGGAAAAGGCACACACTCCAACCATTCTGCATTTGAAGTGAATGCAGCCACTTCATTGTGTGCCCACCATAACTTCACTCCTGCTAAGCCAACTCCCCCCCCTCCAAAAAAACAACAACAAAGAGCACCATCAGGATCTGGAAGAAGAGCTACTGCAACTAAACAGCTTCTAGTGCTCCCCCCCCCCCCCAATGAAATTCACAGGCTGGGTCTGTAAGGCAGTTTTTCACATGAGCTACTGAGGATGGTTCAGCCATGAGGACCTAAAAGCAGAAAAGGAGTGGGAGGGGGAGGAGTGCCCTGGATTGCTAATATTCTTCTGCCCTGTCAAGTCTTCCATTCCTGGCTGCTTCCTTAAATATCCAGGAAGACGAGCAGGAGTTAGCAGCAATGGTGTGGTGCAAACCCAGTTATAGAAAAAAGGGGGTCATTGCTGGAGAATGCACATGAGAATAGGTTATTTCCCCCCCCCCCCACTGCTGAGTTTTGGGGGGATTAATGTACATCTCAGCTGGGCCTACTTAGGTACTGGCGATACTTGCCCAGAACTTAGAAAAAGAGTACTGTGAACAATTCATAGGAGTGAATAGGAGGGAAGGAAAGAGCAATGCTGCTTTGGAAAACAGAGAAGGTTATTCAACAAAGGGTCATAAAAGAAAAACCCTCCGGTCATGGGATTTCTGGGTGCTTTCTTTGGTTTGTAACTGGAAGGCCTGACTCATGCCTTCCAGGCACCGCTGCCCAATATGCTGTTACCGTCACTAAAAATATGACTTCTCCTCATCTACAAATGAGGGTAAAAAATGCATGGCTAGATGCACAAAGCGAGATGACCACAGTATGGCCCAACCAGTGATATTTGTGGCCCATTTATAATGTAGCATGATTTTCTATAATTAACATGAGAGAGAGAGAGAGAGAGAGAACAAAGGAACATAAATTGTGGCAAAAGAAATGTAAGAAGGTGATAGGGGAGGCCAAGCGAGACTATGAGGAACGCATGGCCAGCAACATTAAGGGGAATAATAAAAGCTTCTTCAAATATGTTAGAAGCAGGAAACCCGCCAGAGAAGCGGTTGGCCCTCTGGATGGTGAGGGAGGGAAAGGGGAGATAAAAGGAGACTTAGAGATGGCAGAGAAATTAAATGAGTTCTTTGCATCTGTCTTCACGGCAGAAGACCTTGGGCAGATACCGCTGCCCGAACGGCCCCTCCTAACCGAGGAGTTAAGTCAGATAGAGGTTAAAAGAGAAGATGTTTCAGACCTCATTGATAAATTAAAGATCAATAAGTCACCGGGCCCTGATGGCATCCACCCAAGGGTTATTAAGGAATTGAAGAATGAAGTTGCAGATCTCTTGACTAAGGTATGCAACTTGTCCCTCAAAACGGCCACGGTGCCAGAAGATTGGAGGATAGCAAATGTCACGCCTATTTTTGAAAAGGGAAAGAGGGGGGACCCGGGAAACTATAGGCCGGTCAGCCTAACATCCATACCGGGTAAGATGGTGGAATGCCTCATCAAAGATAGGATCTCAAAACACATAGATGAACAGGCCTTGCTGAGGGAGAGTCAGCATGGCTTCTGTAAGGGTAAGTCTTGCCTCACAAACCTTATAGAATTCTTTGAAAAGGTCAACAGGCATGTGGATGCGGGAGAACCCGTGGACATTATATATCTGGACTTTCAGAAGGCGTTTGACACTGTCCCTCACCAAAGGCTACTGAAAAAACTCCACAGTCAGGGAATTAGAGGACAGGTCCTCTCATGGATTGAGAACTGGTTGGAGGCCAGGAAGCAGAGAGTGGGTGTCAATGGGCAATTTTCACAATGGAGAGAGGTGAAAAGCGGTGTGCCCCAAGGATCTGTCCTGGGACCGGTGCTTTTCAACCTCTTCATAAATGACCTGGAGACAGGGTTGAGCAGTGAAGTGGCTAAGTTTGCAGACGACACCAAACTTTTCCGAGTGGTAAAGACCAGAAGTGATTGTGAGGAGCTCCAGAAGGATCTGTCCAGACTGGCAGAATGGGCAGCAAAATGGCAGATGCGCTTCAATGTCAGTAAGTGTAAAGTCATGCACATTGGGGCAAAAAATCAAAACTTCACATATAGGCTAATGGGTTCTGAGCTGTCTGTGACAGATCAGGAGAGAGATCTTGGGGTGGTGGTGGACAGGTCGATGAAAGTGTCGACCCAATGTGCGGTGGCAGTGAAGAAGGCCAATTCTATGCTTGGGATCATTAGGAAGGGTATTGAGAACAAAACGGCTAATATTATAATGCCGTTGTACAAATCGATGGTAAGGCCACACCTGGAGTATTGTGTCCAGTTCTGGTCGCCGCATCTCAAAAAAGACATAGTGGAAATGGAAAAGGTGCAAAAGAGAGCGACTAAGATGATTACGGGGCTGGGGCACCTTTCTTATGAGGAAAGGCTACGGCGTTTGGGCCTCTTCAGCCTAGAAAAGAGACGCTTGAGGGGGGACATGATTGAGACATACAAAATTATGCAGGGGATGGACAGAGTGGATAGGGAGATGCTCTTTACACTCTCACATAATACCAGAACCAGGGGACATCCACTAAAATTGAGTGTTGGGCGGGTTAGGACAGACAAAAGAAAATATTTCTTTACTCAGCGCGTGGTCGGTCTGTGGAACTCCTTGCCACAGGATGTGGTGCTGGCGTCTAGCCTAGACGCCTTTAAAAGGGGATTGGACAAGTTTCTGGAGGAAAAATCCATTACGGGTTACAAGCCATGATGTGTATGTGCAACCTCCTGATTTTAGAAATGGGCTATGTATCAGAATGCCAGATGCAAGGGAGGGCACCAGGATGAGGTCTCTTGTTATCTGGTGTGCTCCCTGGGGCATTTGGTGGGCCGCTGTGAGATACAGGAAGCTGGACTAGATGGGCCTATGGCCTGATCCAGTGGGGCTGTTCTTATGTTATGTTCTTAAACACATGCACAAGGTTTTCAGACCCTGCATAACAGAGACAGCGCTCCTTCCATATGCTCTATTCTGAGCTGGCTCCAGGTTTCAGGTGATCTTCAGTTCTCATGCCACCCCTGAGTGGTCCCCAAGTTACTCCACTACCCCACAAAGACTATGGGCACACAGAGATCAGCAGCTGCGCAACACTGTGACCTTGACACTGGTCCCATTACAATTTCCAGTGTTTAATTGTAATGGTCCCATTACAGTGTTTCCAGTGATAAGAGGCTATCATTAAGTAGCCTCTTAATGATATGGTCAATGATGTATACCACAATGACATATGTAGTGGTTTTTCATCCTTCCTCACCCACCCAGTGATAAAGCATCCATTCAAAATCCAAACATGTTTTAGATTTAAGGCCTACCTGGTTGTGCTGCCTGTGAGGCTGTTGGTTAAACAGAGCAAGTGTAGGAAAGTTGGCATAAATTTGATGCAATTTTATTGGTGAACATGGCATCTCTTTCAGGCTATACAGGCTATACAGAGAGCTTCCTTCCTCCAGTTCTCTTAGATGATTCTGAATTAAGGGTGCTTCACCCTAGTAAAGGTAAAAGTTCCCCCTGGTGTTAAGCCTAGTCGTGTCTGACTGTAGGGGTGATGCTCATCTCTGTTTCTAAGCTGAAGAGCCGGCGTTTGTCCATAGACAGTTTCTGTGGTCATGTGACTGGCATGACTAGACGCCTAAGTGCATGGAATGCCATTAGCCTCCCACAGAGCTAGTCCTTACTTATCTACTCGCATTTTTACATGCTTTTGAACTGCTTGGCTGGAAGGAGCTGGGACAAGCAATGGGTGCTCACCCCGTCGTGTGGATTCAAACTGCCAATCTGGCAGTCAACAGGCTTGTTGGCTCAGCGGTTTAACCTGCCGCACCACCGCATCCCCTACACAAGAGCAAAAGCAGTATTTCCAAGGGTAAATATGGATGCTTCACCCTACACGCGCAAAAGCTGAATTTCCAAGGGTAAATATGGGGGTTGCCTGCATTGCATGCTAAGTGGTAGAACCTCCATATACAGACCTGCATAGAGGCCACTAAAGAGAGGGACAATGGCTTGCGGACCAACCCCTAGCCAATAATTTTCTATGTAGGTGAAGCATGATATATAGGTACAGTTTGGAGCCCTCGAATGCACACAACTTTGCTTATGTCCTGCAAGACACAACAAATCTTCTACATTCAGCACTAAGAGCTATGCGGCTATAAAGAACAGAGCAGCTGATGTCTTGCCACTGCAGCAGAACAAACTCCAGTCAGACATAGCCCCAGCTTTAACCTATGCTCTACTATATGTCCTCATTTACAAAGCAGCAAGTAGGCCAGAAAATGTTATGCTGCCATGTCTGCTCAGAGTACTCCATCTTGTGGCTACAGAGTTAACTGCAGGCAAAAGGCCCCAAGAAAGAGTTCTGCAACCAGATCAAGTCAGTTCTTCACAGCAACAAGATTAAAATGCAAAACAAGTTAATTTTTTTTTTACAATTAAAGTTACAAAGGACTTGGTCAAGTGCCATTCTCTGACAAAAGTTGGTTTTGACTTACAACAGGACAACCAAATACTGCCAGTTCACCTAATTCATAGAACCCAAGTTGATGGCCCACCAAGATTGTTCTTTCCTATTTTGGTTTCAAGGGCTGTGCTACAAAAGTATGAACAAAGCTTAAATGGCTTATTGCAAGATCGCTCTCAAACAGCCTAAACCAGCCACATCTCATTTGAGAACACTGGAAGTCCACTTTGTCCCTCTCTAGTTACCAAGACTATAGAGGAGACTGCAAACAAAAAAACGAGCAGTCTTCATTTAAAACAGAGACCAGACTCAAGAGCCTGAACTACCTAGAGACCTTAGAACATTTATTCAGGGTCATAGACTGATGTTTACAGAATACATATGATCTTGCAAATTCCAACATATACTTTAATAAAGGAAATGGATTATTCTGGGGTTTTTTAAAAGCCATTTCTGCCCATTGTTGCATATATGCAACAGGGATTGCCTGAATGCTGGACTGGAGAGGCAAGGGGGGAGGAAGCAAAGAAAAAAGGAAAGAGTCCCCTCCCTGCTTTCTCCAGTGGGGGAGAGCAGCAGGGCTGATCCCAACTCTGTCCTGCTAGGTGGAGAGGCTGAGGCCAGACTGAGGAAGTCCAGGCAGCTCTCCCCCTCAGGAAGTTCGAACTCTCGCCTGCCAATCCTGAGAGGGAGGAGCTACCCATTTGGAGGACTAAGACGGACATGGAGATCCCACTGGAGAATGGATTATTCTGGGGTTATTTAAAAGCCATTTCTGCCCAATTCATTTATTTATACAGGTATTTATACACAACCTCTCAGACTGCACTTGCTCCCGGTGTGGAAGGGATTGTCACTCCCGAATCAGCCTTTTCAGCCACACTAGACGCTGTTCCAGAACCACCATTCAGTGCGCTATACCATAGTCTTTCGAGACTGAAGGTTGCCAACATGCATCTCTTTGGTTGTCAGATTTCTTCTCAGACTTTAATCCAAGGCGGTTTACATAGGCAGGCTGTTCTAACCCCCCCCCCCCCGTAGGTATTTTTTACAATTGAATAGTTCTAGTCTTTCATAGGACTCCTTGTTCCAGCTGGATTCCTTCCCGGTCTGGCCTCTCTCTGACTCTTCGCCTCCCACGCTGCATCTATGCAACATCTCCCAATGTTGCATCTATGCAACAGAGACCAAATGTGTACACCTGTGGGCTGGGAAAAATTGGTTGTTTTTTTAAACAAAACCCCAAAAGCTGACATTCAGGATAAATTCTGCACATATTCTAAGTAGTTGCAGAGAACAGCCAACCTAGTCCATACCAAGAGATTCAGCTCTTCCCCCAGTCCTGGACAGTGGAGGGGACAAGTAGTATGCATGCCTGCAGTAGACCTATTTCAGTTGTTCATGCAACTGAACAAGTGAGACAGTTAAAATAAGTACTATAAACACACCTCCAACTGCAAGCAGCCTTTCCTCCTTTCTGCTGCTGTCTAGGTCTGCAGCCTATGCTTGTAAAGTAAATTGAATTATTCTGGATGGCATTTTAAGCTGTCATATGTAAATACAAGAGTAACTTCTCCATTCCTTTGCTGGCAATGATTTGTAAAATGTCCTATTACTCACACAGCTTTTTTTCTTTTCACAAAATACACTAAAAGTACACTTACTTTGATATAACACAGTAGGATAAATTAAAATTGAACTATAAGTGTCAGATAAAGGACCCATTTATCACAGTAATATGACTTAATCTTTTTTTCTCTCCAGTCCCAGAAGTTGATTCCATCAAATCGAATTATAACTTCAGCAAATCCCTAGCACTTTTAAGTCAGCCAGGCTGCACAGAAATACAATACAAATAGCGTGATGCAACTTAAAACCGTCAAAAGTGCCAATTTATGATGCAGCAACAAATTAATGGCATCTAAGCCCATTTTGCCAAGAGTACCAAATTCAGTTATTTGTTCATTGTATTTTAAAATACTGCATACCCTAACTAAAGTGCTTCCTAACTAGATTCTAATAAATAGGGTGATTCTTTCTCCCCTCTACCCATAGTTCTTGTTGTACCAACACAATAATTCAGAGCCAACAGTAAACACTAGAGTAGATGAAGGCTGCTGAGCAAATTAAACCACAGGTTATGTTCTCCAGACTTTAAGCATCTCCTACCATTACAAAGCATAAAGGATTTGGAACAATACTGTGGGAAATTCCACTCTCCTAGCTCATTTTCTGGCAATATAGACTGCACAGCTGTTCTTTCAGGTAGCCTGGAGCACTCACAATTGCAGGCTGGTTTTTATAACCGTAGTTGATATACAACTCTAATGTACAGCTGATCCATTGACTTCCCGGAGAGCAAAAATGTACCTTGATTCTTCACTGAGTCTGCCCACAGCTCTCGGCACACCTTCAGAACATCTTTGGTAGTGCTCTTTCATGAAGTCATACGTTGCTGCTCTAGTTCCACTGCACATAGGTTACTTCAAGCACATAGCTACTCAGTGGTGACCTTTAATTCCTAGACAGATCCCCAAAACCTAACCACTTTCCCCAAGTTGTAGAATGCACTTATATCCTATGCACACCCATACCAATGCTTTAAACATACAATACATTCATTCCCACCCACCCACCCCCACCCTCATTGACTAGCTTTATGTGTGCAAACTTTTTTTTAAGGGAGAATTTTATATTGGTAATAGAGTCAAAAACTTCTAGGATGTCACAACTTTGGAAGCCAGAGAGTGTAGAATATATCAATACACTGTGCTGTTCACAAGACAATCCACACACTAAATGTCTTCAACAAAGCCATTCACAAGAAATGAAGCCAACTCCTTCCAGCACTGCAGCTAATAAAAATTTTAATATAATAAAAACAACATTTTTTAAACTGTTCACAATTAAAGTGAAAAAAATTAAAAATAAGGCAGCCATCCATGGAATGATTTCATGTGTACAAATGATTTTGAGGAGACATTAAAATTACACTTTTAGTACACAGAGTCAGGTATACAACTGTGAGCAGGGAACATTGTGCTCACAGAGTCAGAGATGCTCAGAAACATCACTGAAGCACAGAAAAACCAAATCTTCTTTTGAAATGAATATTCTGCTTCTGAATGTTGCTGGAAGGCCTCTCCTCAAGTCTCCTGTGGTTCATCAACAAAAGAACACAAAACAGCAGCACAATACACAAGTTCAAGTTTTCCCAATCAAATATAGCCGGCTTTGAAGGAAGCAAGCCTGCTGTTACCAAAAGTATCTGAAAGGCAGGTTATGAAGCCCTCTCTAAAAAAATTGAGTAGCCTCCTGCTGCTTCAAATTTTCACTTTTAGGAATTCCAGGAAGGGTCTTCTGTGTTTGCTTGGAGAGACTATGTTCCCTTGAAATGTTTGAGATACTCCCTTTATTTCATGAACCATGGTATTAGCATAGTCAAATCAAATATCTGAACAAAAATGTTGCACACAGATGACAAGTCTGTGGATTTCCACTCTGACTATTCACCGTTGATCTGAAACAAGTCACAAATACACCTCAACTCAGCAGTCCGTGGTTCCTAAAAGTCTATTGCTGGAGCCCCTTTGCAGCTGACAAATAAGAATTGTGGAGAGTTGAACAGGACAAAAAGAAATCCTGAACTCAAAAGATGATTATTTGGGCATGGTAAATTTACTTCTACTTAAAATGGATCTTAAAGTTAGGACTCATGGATACAAGAGATGTGGGACTCGGCTGGAGCACATCCTTAATAAGTTCAAAATTCCCTTCTTATAGCGAGCAACTTCTGCGACAATAGCTATCAGTTCAGCACAGATGAAGCACCTAGGCACCCTGGTTACTATAAAGCAGCACATCAAAACCGTGGTGCTGGAGGGAGTTATTTAACATTACTTCATTAATACACATACATTGCAATAACTGAACGAACTCCATTTTGCCTGAACACATTTAGCAAAGGTGCAGTGTCATGAGCCTTTGCTATACTGCTCCTGGGTTTTGCTGTTCTCATGCATAATGTGTGATGCATCCGGCATATTCTGATTCTAGACAATGTTCCCAAATGATTGATAACATTACATCACAAGCAAGGATAGAAGTCCAATACAGGCTTTCTGCTGGTGGCACTGGGCCCAGGCTCAGTGAGCAAGAAAGCTAGAATTGGCAGGGATTGTTTTCATCAATATGAAATGATCCAGCACAGGTAGCCTCTGACTGAGTTCTATCAAACACAAACAGCTGCTAAAAGCAGCTCTGCCTACCAGTAGGATTACCAAGACATGCTATTTCAAATATTAAATGGGGGGGGGGATGTGATTGAGTGTGGTTTAATCTCAATTCCTATACCATTTCTGTATCTATGAATTTTCAGGTCAAAGTTGTTGCTTACCCCAAAGTTCCCATTTCCCTATCTGCCAACTCAGTCTTGCCAGATTCAACCACGAGTGCAGGCCAAACTTGGCCTTTAATAATGTTAAAGTCCAGGTTATGTTCAGAGTCATCAACTATGTATGTAAAATGTGCACACAGGCCACCTCGGTTCACATAATAGATACTACAGCTATGTTTCCTCTGTGCTAAGTTTCAGGAGAAAGTATTTCTATTTTGTAACACAGAAAAGTAAAAGTCAACTTGATCCATAAGAATGCATTTTATATTTTCAAAGAAGGTTCCTATTTAGAAAACTGTAAAGCAGGCCCACACAATGCATCAAGCCCACCAGAATCTGCCAATCTCTGTTTTCGTAGATCCAGACAGGCAATTAAAGCAGGAGGTTTAACTAAACTTTTGGTGGGAATACTTCACACCTGGTAGGACTGCTGAGCATTAGTTTTACATTTGCTTTATAATGCAAATTTTCAGGAAAGCCTTTGGGGGCACTAATTATTCTATGCCAATTTTCAATTTAAGTTCCTAATATTAAAAAATTCCTCCACCACCCAACAAGATCCCCAGTAAAGTTCTGATCTTGTCTGTTGCTGCACTAATACCAAATCAACCAGAACGAATCAAACAATTAAAAATGTAGCCCTCATTAAGAACTGTACCATTAGACTCCACCATGCAGATATACAGGTGTGAAAAATGCATGGAAGACAATCTGAGTCATGCTTGCTACTGGACTGTAAATAGATGGGAAGGAGGAAAATTATTCTGTCACACTGAAACAACCAGTGTAAGAGAAACCAGATATTCCACACTTTTATCTTGTTTGCGAACAAGGCAAATGTGGCTGTTAACTGCGAAATGTTTGGTAATGGAACGAAGACTAAAATGAATGCAAAAATTGTGCACTGAGAACCTATCCGTGTCTTTGTTCCAGGTTTCTGCCCTCACTCACAATTTCCTTCATGAAATGAAGCCAAAAGGTGCTGAAGGTACCAAAAGGAAGCATCTCTTAGACAGAAAGGCATCAGTGACTGCCACTGCACTCCAGAACTTGCATTTCCACTCAACACTGATTGAAAGATTCCAAAGAGAAAAAGGACCAAATTAAACAAGTTCCCCAGAATTCAGAATGCTTCCTGCTTATGACAAGATTAAGTATTAGGTCACTGCGCTTTAGCAGAGGTAGATGCTTTGGGCATCTGGAACTCTTGCTGACCAGCAATCAACGGTATTCTGTTTTTCATCCTGTAAATAAATTGGTGTAGTGTCCCATTTAATAAGCACCCACTTCTCAGTGCTTAGAACCATCTAGTCCCCAGCCCAACATGGCTCCCTTACCGGCACAGCTGATGCGCTTCCAAGCAATGCAAGAATCCTAGCCAATAGCTTAATTGGGACAAAACTTGCCTAAGGCTTTATCACACAAATATTTCTTCACAGCTTTCGTCTTTTGCAATGACACTGTTCAAAACCTACTTCAGATGCATCCTCCAAACAACATTTGTGCCATTATTGTAATGTAAGATCTTGAGATGGTGAAAAGCAGTCCCGCATCTAGAAGGCAGCGTCCAATGTCAAGAGGTCAGCTAGGAATGCTGACATATAGAATACTTTGGTGATTATGAAATCATACTGAGCCAAACAGTTCTTCCCAAATCTGCCATAAAATCCAAGTTCAAACTTCCCTGAGAATAGGACAGGAAGTCATAATTAACAGCAGAACAAGGGAAGTTATGCAGAATTCATATCTGGTTGTCAAAAGTCCTGACTGCTACACTAAAAGCTTTCCCAGAATTCCTTCTTTTGCTTCTCATCATGCTTCTCTCTGACTCCTTGAATAGATAGGATGGTTCACAGGTAGAGAGAAAATGATAAGAGCAGGTGACATAACCAGGCTGTTGCTCACACCAGATTGAGAAGCAGAAGACGGCTGGATTTCAGACCCTTAATGCTGGTGTCCAATGGACAAAATCAGAGGAATCAAGCAACCCAGGACTAATGCTGCTACTTCCAGGCGACCGAGTCCTTTTCCTCCTGCAGAATCAGGTTTGTGGCTATGTCCCATTCCACCCACTTCAGGGAGGACATGAACTGTAGCAACATACAGAAAAGTTCCGGCAGAAAAAAGCATGGCAACTCCAGTGGCATTGACTTCCGAAAGCGCCTGTTTACTGCTCTGTAAAACAAGGAGGGAAAGGAGACAAAATTAAGGACTGATGCCTCATTAATAATACTTCTACTACTTATTCTGCTAAAAACACAAAGCCAGAGCTAGAAAGCATTAATGCCTATTCTGAAAAGACTTCCGTCACTCAAAAGCAAGTGATCTTAATAAAATTAACTTCCCTCAAAGCTCTTCCAACAATTAACCTTTGGTATATTTCCCAGTGCAAACACAGACTGCCTACAGATGGCTCATAAGAACAGCCCCACTGGATCAGGCCATAGGCCCATCTAGTCCAGCTTCCTGTATCTCACAGTGGCCCACCAAATGCCCCAGGGAGCACACCAGACAACAAGAGACCTCATCCTGGTGGCCTCCCTTGCATTGGCGTTCTGACACAGCCCATTTCTAAAATCAGGAGGTTGCACATACACATCATGGCTTGTAAGCCATAATGGATTTTTCCTCCAAAAACTTGTCCAATTTCCTTTTAAAGGCATCCAGGCCAGATGCCGTCACCACATCCTGTGGCAAGGAGTTCCACAAACTGACCACACACTGAGAAAAGAAATATTTTCTTTTGTCTGTCCTAACCCTCCCAACACTCAATTTAAGTGGATGCCCCCTGGTTCTGGTGTTATGTGAGAGTGTAAAGAGCATCTCTCTATCCACTTTATCCTTCCCATGCATAATTTTGTATGTCTCAATCATGTCCTCCCTCAGGCATCTCTTTTCTAGGCTGAAGAGGCCCAAATGCCATAGCCTTTCCACATAAGGAAATTGCCCCAGCCCAGTAATCATCTTAGTCGCTCTCTTTTGCACCTTTTCCATTTCCACTATGTCCTTTTTGAGATGTGGCGACCAGAACTGGACGCAATACTCCAGGTGTGGCCTTACCATCGATTTGTACAACGGCATTATAATATTAGCCATTTTGTTCTCAATACCTTTTCTAATGATCCCAAGCATAGAATTGGTCTTCTTCACTGCTGCCGCACATTGGGTCGACACTTTCATCAACCTGTCCACCACCCCAAGATATCTCTCCTGATCTGTCACAGACAGTTCAGTACCCATCAGCCTATATGTGAAGTTTTGATTTTTTTTGCCCCAATGTGCCTGATTTTACACTTACTGTGGAAAAAGCTAAGTAATTTGTTTCCATTCAACCAAGGCAGAAAGGGCACATGATTTAGCAGAAACCACAGTCTACAGAAGAGTCATTCTTCTAGTCACAGCACAATTGTTGGGCAATTTAATATCATTCCACTCAAGAAGGCACAGCAGTATTTGCTTAGCTATAACTCATGTCCTTTACATGCTTATTACTGTATCTGCAAAACTGGCAGGTCAAGATAAACATGTGCATAAAGCACTTCTGAAATATTCTATTGAACCCCCACTTCACTCCCAGCTCTTGATCACTCTAAGATGGTAATCGGCGTTTTCTCTAAGCCGAGCACCTCTCTGCTGCGCTCCACACATCCAGAGCTTGGTAAGCCAGAAGCTGGGTGATGATGTCATCACCGAACATCCAGTGGCAATGTCACAACAAGTAGTGCAGCTGCCAGAGGGGCCAGTGCAACAGCACAGACCCCTTACAGGGAAAGTTGCAGATAATAAGATTTACCTTGCTAAGCCCCAAGTAAGTCACCATTGACATTACAGGTGCTGCTAGTGCAAAAACCAGCAAGTGCTTCCTGATTCGATTCCTTTCAAGGCCAGCATGCATAAGAAAAGAGACAAGGCCAAAGGCAGCTGGTGCCTACAAGAGAAAAAAAGATCTTGGTAATTTACTATTATGTACAAATACAAAATAGGCTGCATTAATTACTACTACTGCTCATGTGAAAAGTACATGCAGCTAACACCAATACACAATGCTCTATACAGAAAGACTACGAACTGCATCCTATCTGGGTTTCTCCTCATGTTATGTTCCTTCTACTCATGAGACACTTCAGCATTTCCTTTTTACAACTTACAGATTCAACTACTATGGCTGGTATGGGCATTTCAAAGCCAAAGGATTTGAATGATCATGACAAAGCCACAGCAACATAGCCAGGGATGTCTAGACCCACTCTAGATCCCACCTGAAACAATTTTATTAACTGCTCAAAGATAACCATCAAAATGCAGTCCCACAAGCTTCTGCAGTAGTAATTTTTCTCCTTTCCCTAATATTTTATTTTTACATTAACTACCCATTAGCCATCTGCAGTGAGAAATCAAGATTTATGTACAAGTGAGTATCCACGTTTTTGAATTTAAAAAGCCAGTTCGAGAAGATATTTGATTCAGATGTTAGTGGTAATAAGACTGGGAACCGAGTAATTTTAATCAGTCCAAATTCTCTGAAATTTCACCCCCCCCCAGCAATTTGGGGGGGGGGGTATTATGCACAAAGGGACAATTTATGTATGATTTGACTAGCAACCAGAAATCAAAATCAACTACATTTAACAGCTGTCTGTAGAGATTATAACCAAGTTGGAGGTGGGGGGGGGGGATGAGAAATAAGACAGAGGATGTGATAAAAGATAGAAGTACTTGAAGGGAAGAGATAGAATTGCCAATTTTAATACTGATGTATTCCAACATCGCACAGGGCATACCTTCCAATTTACAGGTGAGAGCTATAGAAATCTGTCAAGAATCTGTGATATGCATCATACATAATCACTTGTATATATTAACTGCATGATGGGAAAAGCTCTCTTGGATACATACATGCAAGAGAAATACACACATTAAAAATAAAAATTTGGCTAGCACAACATTGTTGCAATGGCATACTTTGGGATACAAAGTCTTGCCCTAAACAGAAACGCTGTGAGAAACACACATACTGTTTTTTGAAAAAAGCTCTTGAATCATGATTGGTGCCACCACTGAAAAGATCTGCCTACTAATTCAAATCAATGACTCCCAATAGTGAATGCCATCCAAGTGCACTATAAGAGACTTCATACTCAAGACTTACCTTATGCAGCATAATTGCAACAAACACTATTAGCTGGACACTCGTCTGAGATGTGGAAGCAGCTGCACCCAAGGCAACACCATCAGCTTAATAAGAGGAAAAACAAACAAAAGTGAATCCATCAGTGGATCAAAGGATTACTGGGACCAACTTACACAAGAAAACAAAGTCTATCATGCAGTATTGGCCCATGACATCTTGCTGCCCAAAGCACTAAAACCAAAATTCACCTCCCCTCCTTATCAAAATAACACCCCCAGTGTCTTCTCTCTTCCAAATCTTTCCCCCTTCCTATTAGAAAGGGAAGGAGGAAAAGCAGCATGGTTCCCTTTTGCTTTCCTTCCTCTGCAGGTCATATGAGTGCGCTGCATCCACAAACCAGCCTACAATTGGCTGCTTGAAGTGGCCTACTTCATATAAATTATTGCATTCACCACACTTGCCTAAATTTGCTTCCCCTTCCTAGATGACAGAGAAACAAAAGATCAGTTTGATAGCAGATCCATAATAGTTTCAACTAAATTCACAAACACAGGCAGCTTTCCTATTCAGGCCTGCCCACAAGGACTTGAGTTTTCTAAAGCATACCAGAAACATTCCTAGTTTTTCTTAAACTGCCTGCAGGTTAGAGTCAGAGGAATGTTGTATTTTATTTCGGAACTACTGTCACAATAAAAGCATCCTTTGCCTTTTTTTGTCACAATAAGAGTGCCCTTAAAAGATGTAAGGGGAAGAGGAGAGGACGAGAGTTCCGAGGGCTTGCTGCGGACCCACCACTTATTAACCATCATGCTAGTTAAAATAGTGATTGCTAAAAAGACTCCCATTGATGCCGCATACCTTCCAGTCCACAGAGCTGATCTAGCAGCTGTCCTCCAGCCAATTTCCTGCATGCAGCCTGAGCTACACACAATTCATTACACAGACATTCCTAAGAATTTTTGCGAGTCTTCTTTCCCTTCACTCCCATCCAGTACAAAAAAAGCTTTCAGTAAGTTCGGAGAGAGGTATAATGAGCATGCTACAGAAGACTTCCTCAACCAACAATGCTTGCTACTGATGTCATATAATCCTAAGCAAACCAAGTCTAATTATTACACAGGCAATCTGACAACATCCAAAGGCTTTTGGCCTTAGCAAAAAAAAGCACAAACACAATAACGCACCTGCAGCATGGACAACTAGCCCCAGTGTAGTAGTAATTTTGGAATTGCCTGCCCTTGCTGCTTCTGGGTCTGAAATAATTAAGACATCACAACCAAATAAGATATAAGCAAATATGTAGAGAATCCTAAAAGAGAAATATTGCAGAAGTTAAGGCACAACTTTTCAGTTAAAACCAAACAGTACAGCTTAGCAGGTAAATCTGCATTTCAGACTAATTCTTGGAATTTGGGGTTGTGGATGTAAAATATTCCTCCAGCAAATTCCTCAAGGGACCCTATAACATAATTTTCCTGTCGCCCCTCCCTATTTATAACATGTTGAATTTCACCTAATACCAATAGCTGTATTTTCACTAAGCTCAAATTGAACTAGATTTTCCTTACAGCCCAATCCTATACATCAGTGGTTCCCAAACTTGCTTGGGCTGTGATGTCCCTGGAACCAGGAACTTGAATAACGGTGTAACAAAATATGTGATGCAGTGACAGCATTGCCATTCACATGTTCAAAAGCCTAGCACAAGACTCCAAAGCATGGTAAGAGGGTCAGAAGGGCTTTTTGCAACGCAGTTTTGGCGTGAGTAAAGTTGTAGAGTATACCAGAGAATCTATTTTATTTCCGACCCTCTGCTTTCATCACCTTGCCCTGCAAGCCCCGACACCCACTATTGTTCATGCAGACCATACAACTCACCATAGATACTCGAGCATAAGTCAACTGCACAGATAAGTTGAGAGGAGGTTTTGAGCAAAAAAAATAAATCATGTACTTTTCTATGACCCTCAGATAAGACTGGGAAATGTGGGTATCTGACTATAAGTTTGTAGGATCTTATCCAAGACCAGAAAAATAACCTACCAGAATTGTTAAGAACTGTACAGTCTCTAATTTATTTAAAATATAGTAAAACATCATGAGATACATTTTTATTAATTAACTTATTAAATTCTGGGTAAACACTATTAGAGTAAGTGCACTGTACACAATATACCAGTAAAACCATTAATCAAATCCTTCTTTAATGTGCCCGGTGTGTTACGCCAGAGGTTCCACATACAACATAACACATAACTGGGAGCATGCAATTCAGTTCACAGTGGAGACACAAGCAATAAGGAATGACCATGAGCAAGTGCAGCTACAAATAGTTGCAAACCAATATACTCAGAAGTAGACCCATTGCTTTCCATGGGCGTTATTCTTAACACTGAATTGTAGCCTGGGACCGAAAGCCTTGAGCTCTGTCTTACTTTTTCTCAGGATAATAAAGGTTAACTCTGTCTGCAACTTGCCTGAAGGGGTCGCCATGGAGATTAATAGCCCTCCCATTATCTCTGCATTGTCCTCTGGCTTCTCCTTGTCTGAATAGCCTTGACCCCTGAGTGACCTCACAGATAAGGTGTGATGATCTAAGCTCGATTTATTGGCAGAAATTTCTCACTTTATAGGCAAGAATCTACAGTATATGAAAATGTTTTGTCAGCAGGAGAGCTGTATTTATTATGCAATACACAGTATCCTGTTGACAAAACATTTTCCTTATAGCATAGTGTTCAACAACTGCTCACTTACTTCAACCATGAACCCCATAATTGTATTCATCTATCTGAATATTTCAAGACATACTTGTCATTCATTGCAGTTGCCTATCAAGAAAACTCGACTTACCGTCTGCAGTGTGTACGTGAGAGCTGCCAATCTGATCTACCAGAAGCATGAAGACAAAGCCAAGGACAAGGGAGACTCCAATGTATGCATGTAATCTTGAATGGTCATGGTTGTGGTCATGGTCATATACGACTGGAACATCTGCAGCTTTCTCAGATTCAACTGCTTTTTGAGTCTCGCTGACTGGGTGGTGTTTTGCTAAAAAAAGAAGCAAGGTAACTTTGAATTAAAAGCACAGAAGCCTCAACCATTACACTCTCACTATATTTTTACTGCTAACATCATTAGACAATTTGCAGCCTTCCAAAGCATTTTTGTATTTTATGACACGGCCAATCAACACTAAATGCTAACATTTATCTTCAGCTAATTTAGACAAAGATGTGAAATAGCCTCTTTTCCTGGGT
Organism: Tiliqua scincoides; assembly: GCF_035046505.1. Classification (NCBI taxonomy): domain Eukaryota; kingdom Metazoa; phylum Chordata; class Lepidosauria; order Squamata; family Scincidae; genus Tiliqua; species Tiliqua scincoides. The sequence goes on from NC_089821.1 coordinate 20,100,148, forward strand.
TACAGTCAAAAATGCCTTGCAAAAGGACAGATTGCCCCAATTTTTGACCATTCCCTTTTTCACTGCAGGCCTTGTGCTACATGCTGCACTATTCCAGAGGATTCCTCCAAACTTCTCAGAAGCTTCACAGAGGGAGGAAAAGGCAGAAAACCCTCACTGCATGAGTAGAACTCTACACGTGCTTCTCTAGATCCAGTCCATTTTTAGGAGAACGATGCCAAATTGCTCTTGTAAGCTCTTGAAATAACTGCAGCTTAAAAGTAATGAAAACTAGAATACAAACAATGTATTTTCATACTTCAGCATTTGCATGCTTTCATATTTTTAAAGACAATTTTACATTTAAAATAAAGTTCTAATCGGCTATTATAAGAACTCAAACCTCATTTCTAACAGATGGTGGTCATGACCTTTAAACTCAAATATTTGAGTGAAAATTAAAAAAACTAAAAAGCCTATGGGTGGAAAGAGAAAGTATGCGCACACACAGAGTGGCAATCCAGAATTTCTAGGCACCAGGAACAAACACCTGTGGGTAAATCAATTATATGTCTCCAATGGCCTTGAGGGCCATTGCAGAACCTTGAGGAGACTACAGAACCCCCTCCACCATCTTTTCCCCCTACAGGAAGACTGACTGATCCCGGTAACAGCCATTGTAGATCAGCTGTGGATACCTCCCTATTGGCCAGCCATAGTAGAAGCTGTACTAAGGCAACCCCGTTCGTGACCCCAAATCGGGATGATGCAACACTCTGGGCAATCACGTCTGCCTGGAAATCTGTGTGCAATGCCCACTGGGACATTGTATCATAGATGTGACTGGCCAGAGCGTAGCATTGTTCCAATCTGGGGACATGAAATCCCACGGTATGCCAGAATGGTAATCGCCAGCTACTCCAGGGAAGGCATTCCCGGAGTGCACTGGTCTCCATTCTGGAGATCACTGTACTAAGGCATGGGTATCCACTTTTTTATTTTAGATGCTCATACCTGGAGTGCCCCAACAATGAGGATTAAAAACATGCTTTTTAAAGAGCTGAAAGCTTTCTCCAGGTATCACATTCCACATCAGATTTTGTGCTGGTATTACAGTCAAAGTTATTCGTTAAATAATATATTCAACTAAACTAAACATATAATTGGAGAAAGAGAAATTAGAGTTCCTTTCTACAGGTCAAAATTAAAGCTTCAGTAAAACATTTTGAAAAAAATTAATACAAGTGCTGTTTTTCATGAAGGACTGAGCAAACCAAGGTATAAATGGATATGCACCAAAACATGCAAAAAGCAGCAATTTCAGCATCCTTCCCTTTCCACTATCATCACTGTACCACTGTAATATCAGTGAGTGGATGAACAACAAAGCAGGTAGGGCTCATTTGCAGGGCAGTTGTATTGGTTGGTTAGCCAACTACTGGAATCTGCAATATTCAACTGTAATATTTTTCTCTTATCAAAAGATGGCATTCACCTGTCATGCATGGCTAGCTAGTCAGTACCAACATAGCTCTTGGTTAACTGTGAAGATTTTAACCACTTACATTAAACACAAAAAATATGAAGTCTAAAATAATACCCTAAAACAGGTCAGTGCTTATTAGTCCTGAAAGGATCTAAACAGTGGTCTAAATGCTGTACACTCACGAGTACAAAGATATCAAGCATTCATTATCTTTACACTTCTATCAGCATCTAATTCATATAGCAACATATCAAAAACAAAATGTAAGAGCCCAATCATAAGGGCCTGAGCGCTGGCAGAAGGAGTGCACTGCTGGTGCTGGGTGAAGAGGTGCCAGTTGGTGCTGGGCCTCAGCGCTGGGAGGACACCTATGGTGAGTCACTGGGGATAAGCAGCACTGATGCGTGGCACTGCAGCTTTTTCAGGCAGGGGGAGGCATTCCAGGGTGGAGGGTGGGGAGGGCAGAACAGGGGAAGGACTGGTTGGGAGTGGTGTGGAAGTGGCTGCAAAGCCCGACACAGGGCTTCTCAAGTCTGCGCTGGTAAAATAAGTGATGCAAACTTGAGTAGCCCCATTGCAGGGCCTGGGGCTTTCCTCGGTGGAAGGGGACAATGCTTTTTTTTCTATTTGCTTCAACCTTAAAAGACTGTGGAAGAATTAACAGAGGAAATCAAAAATACATTATTTAGATGCAGTGTAACCAGTCTCTGCATTTACTCTTTTCTGGCATTTTGTTTACATTTAGGACCCAATCTCAGACCTGCTAAAGATCTTTTTAGTCAAAATATGTCCTGAAGGTTACAGGAAGCCAAATTCTGAAAAAAAACTGTGCTTTCAGGAATCTTTGCCTCCCACCCCCTACCAAGCTGAACTGCCTCATTTGGCAAGTGAGAAAAAATTCAGTAATTCTTCTAAGCCCTCTGCACTTGTCAGAGGACTTGAGAGGTAGAGTTCTCTCACATGTAATTACCTGTAATTTAGATTAAAGAAGAAATAAACAGCAGGGGAGTCTACTACTGTTTTTTTTTACTTCTTCAGACAGCAATGCAAAGAAATTATGTTACAGGCTACTAAGAGCCCTTGTCAGAGGTGCTTGACAGTAGCAAGTGGAATTGTCAACATTTCAGTATAACCCTAAGGCAGGGCTTTTCAGACTAGGGTGTCCTGACACCCCAGCCTGTGGGCCCTGGCCTCTTCTCTTTAAGGGGCAGGGGCAGAAAGGAAGTAGGGGCACAATCCCCAGGACTGCGGTGCTCAGGGGGCTACAGGGGCGTGGGTGCACTTACCCGAGCCTCCTGCAGCCTCCCAGGGGTGCGGGGAGCCCTCCACGACCTTCTGCAGGGCTCCCTGCTGCTTCAGAAGTGAAAGTGGAACGATCACACTCCACTTCTGCAAAACCGGAAATGGAGCGCGATCGCTCCACTTTCATTTTTGAAGCTGCAGAGAGCCCTGCAGAAAGTTGCGCAGGGCTCCCCACACCCCCAGGAGGCTGCAGGAGGCTCGGGTAAGTGGACCCAAGCCCCTGCAGCCCCCTGAGCGGTACAATCCTGTGGACCACGCCACTGCCTTCCCCCGCCCCTGCTGCCTCCCCCTCCTGCCCCTGCGAGAACTTAAAGCGGCTTTCAAACTCCCGGAGAGTTTGAAAACCGCTGCCCTAAGGGCTACAAACCTGCTTAAAAGAAATAAAGAGAAAGTCAAGTTTCACACATTGCTGAGTTGTGTCTAATTTGCTGAGTTGTGTCTGAGTTGTGTCTAATGATTGTGTCTAATGATTGTGTCTAATGACACAATCAGAGAATGTGACCTGCAAAAGTTCACTTCATAGAATTCCATCAATGTCCACAACAAATGTAATTGTCACAATGTTAAATTTGTGGACAAGGATAAAAAAGCAGCTTAGAGTAACATAGGGGGGTTGAGTCAGTGTGCTGGTGTAGTGGTAAATGCATCAGACTTAAGCTAGGAAATACAAGGTCACACCATCACTCAGCTACAAAGCTTAATGAGTACTTTGGGTTAGTCACCATCTCTCAGTCCAGTATAGCTCAAAGTACAATAATGCTGTTTTCTTACCCTCCAATATATCTTCATAAAGTGCATGCACGCCTTCAGGCACAATGACGGCCAAAGCTGTTCCACAAAGGAGCCCAGCACCAAGTACCGTGACCAGTTTTAACCTTTCCTGCAAATAAATTGAATAATTAATATTTCATAGGAATCAAAAATCTGTCCCTATAACAAATTTGAGGATAGATATCTGCTTGGATCAAAAGATACCTTGCTCAAGGGGAAAGTTCTGCTTATCCAAGGCTAAGTTTCCCAATTCATCTTACCTGCTCCACTCCCTTGCACCACAGGTCATGCTGTTTGGGAGGATATTTTTCATTTATAATTTAGCATTGGGTCTGAATTAAGCCCCAAAGTTAAAAAGTGGCTTTTCTATGTATAAAAAATTACAGGGAAAAATATCTGAGGATAAGCATTATAAGTGACACAACAATACATGTGTTTGTAGTATTTTGAACCCAGGGACTAACATGAATTCACAGATGCTAGAGGCAGGAGACAACAATATATAAAATCCTTGAGGCTGATCCTGTACTCCTATTTTATGCCTCTGGCTACTTGAGTTCCATAATATGTTCAATTCTCAAAAACAGGAATGTCTATGACAGCAGGCACTCATCTATAAGTCAATCCCACAGATAAGTCGAGGGCAGGCTTTGAGCCAAAAAATCATGGAATTTTCTATGACCCTCAGTTAAGACGGGGTTAAACTCAGGGGGTATCTGACTATAGCTTTGTCTGATTTTACCCGAGGCCAGATCCTGAAAAATAACCCACCACTAATTGTTACCTAAGAACTGTAGTTTCTAATTTATTAAAAACATAGTAAAAGATCATAAGATTTTTATTCTTTTAAAAAATTCTGGTCTTCACCACTTTTTTGTAAACACTATCAGAGTAAGTGCACGGTAAACAACATACCAGTAAAACAGTGGTTCCCAACCTGGTATTCATGTACTCCCAGGGACACTCAACAGGACCTTTAGGGGTACTTGAAAAAGAATGGAATAATGGCAGAAAGAGGCATGCTCCAGAATGCCTTGCAAGGCAGGAATGCGAAAGCTCCACCAATAGCTAGTTTTTGGTCATCAATTCATCTATGAACCAGTGATTGAAAACTAGCACAGTAAAAAAGCTGAAACATAATATGGAAAGTGATCAATCACCCAGAATTTCTCAGCACACTTCTGGTGCAAAACAGTGCAAAGGCAGAGTCTTCTGTTCTTCAAACAGATAAAAAGAGAAAACAGTGTGATAAATACATGAAGTCTGGGCTTTCATAGAGAGGAGATGAGTACTTGTATTATTTATTACAAACATTTTGCTAATATGAAGGGTACAATTTATGGAAATGGGCTGCCAAGGGATATGCAAGTGAAAAAGGTTGGAAACCACTGCAGGAGAACCATGAATCAAATCCACCTTTAAGGTGACTGGTGTGTTAAGCCAGAAGCTCTACATACAACATACAACCCATAACACATAACTGAGAGTGTGCAATTCAATTCACAGCAGAGAGATGCAGCTGCATATATTTGCAACCCTTTTTACTCAGAGGAAGACCCACTGCTTTCCATGGGTGTTATTCTTAAGTAATGGTGCAATGAATTGCCTGGGACTTTATTTCTATTAGGGGAGGAGGATCCCATCCTAGTGTTGAAAAAAACAGACCTGCTTTGCAACCATTTGCAAAGCAGAACCAGGCTGCAGCAGAAGGAAGGAGAATAAAAGGTTAACTTTGGCTGGAATTTCCCAGTGAAGTTGCTGTAGAAACCAACTGCCTCTAATGAGCATTGCCTGCCTGCTGCTTGAGAAAGAAACTAAACTTTTCAGAGTTGAAAGGCTCTGCCCTCTGATTGACCTGGAGATAAGGTGAAGTGATAATTGGAGCTTGATTACTTGGTAAAAATTTTAGGTACTATAGGTAAGGTATTATAGGCAAGGTGATTATAGGTACTATAATTCTCTAAACAGCATTAATATTTATTTAAATTTCACAAAGCATTATTTAGCCCAGAAAATATCAGTTTTTGCTAATAGAATGATCTGTACATGTTTACATAGAAGAAGGATTTACTTTGTTCAGCAAGAGCCTTCATGTGAGTGATCTTACTTTGTTTCTTTCTATGTGTACAATGTAAAACAGAAAACCGTGTCCTGCCTCTAACCAGACAGAATTCTACAATGTCTGTGGGCTGTGCAAAGTTTTTGTATTATACCCTAGGGCAGGGGTGCCCAAAGTTTTTAGCAGGAGGGCCACATCATCTCTCTGACACTGTGTCGGGGGCCAGGGAAAAAAAGAATTAATTTACATTTAAAATATGAATAAACTTACATAAGTTTACATAAATGAATATATTAAAGATGAACTTATATGAATCAGTGAAGTTCTTCCAGTAGCTCAAGGCCTATTCATGAATAAACCAAGGTTGGCCTTTCCTTTGCTGCCACTACTGCATCACAGACGTGAAACAGCAAGCAGTGAAGGAAGCCCTCATCCCACAGCTCACAGGAGAGGTCAAACAGTCGCCCTCATGCTGAGAGCAACTGCATCGGGCCAGTGTGGGCTCCAACAAATTTCTGGAGGGCCAGAGGCTCATAGGAGACTGGGGGCTCTCTGAGGGCCACATTGGGAGTCCCCGAGGGCCACAAGTGGCCCCAGGGCCGGGGTTTGGGCACCCCTGCCCTAGGGAATAAGAAGACTATTTAGTACAAACTAATATGTTGTAATCATTATTGCAAACAGTTAGCATGCATGCTTGTTCAGAAACTTCCAAATGAGAAAACTGTTAAATCAACAAGTCAGTCCTTTTTATTGATAAATTAAATTGCCTTAAATCCACTCTGACGTTTCCTCAGTTACCAAAAAACCTCTTTCTTATTAAACACATGAATGTATTACTTTGTGGGGGTGGAGTACACTCCCCCCCCTTAACTACAAAATAGAGCTGAACATTCAAGCAGGACAAGACAATAGTGTTTTGTTATATTTCATAATCTCTGCAGAAGCTCCTTTTTAAAAAAAATAACTTTTTCCCCTGCATATTTTGAAAAACAAAAGATTGGTCAAATTTATTTCCACTAATTAAACAGATCATTGAACTAGATAGAACAAGCCAGTCTATTAACAAGCTATATAAGGTGATAGGAGGAATCAAAAGTTGGTAAAACTGTGGGCTGGCAAGGTATTTGTATTAGAATGAAAAGCTGGCATATTTGATAAAAATAACTAAAAGACTGTCTACTCCAAAAATTTACTCTAATCAGCATTATTTCCAAATTATTCACATTTTAGCATTTTACATTAGCATGACCATTTTTGCCAACAAGACTTTAGCTTAGAGAGTCCTACAGCAACACTGACATTTCCAAGTAACGCACAATATTTATTCCGATATATATCACATATACTTCCGTTAAGTATGCTGCCATCTGTACATATCACAGTTGTAGAACTATTTTAAAAGTGTATCAGTGTTTACTGTTACATGTTGGATTTCAACTACATAAAACTGCCTCAAATACGAGAAGCTACTCATTTTACTTTGTGTTTAGAGTCTTTAACACAACACCGGAACATTTTTCTCCCAAGGCTTGCAACATTTTCAAAAAATGTTGTCAGTGCCAACACCAAGTTGCTGGGGACCTTGAGACAAAACCTGGCACTGGATCCCCCCCCCCCACAGGGTCAGAGAGGCCAAGTGGGCCTTCAGGCAATCCCTGACCTGACCAGCCTTGGACACCAACCATGAATAGTGTACTCAATGAATATTTATCTCCCCCTCCCCATTATAAAAAATATAGCAAGTTAAATAAGGAGAATTACAAATAGTCTCTTTCCAAAATTTGCTAGACAAAAGGTATGGAATAAATTATCTATGTCCAAATTTCATTCATCAGCAATGTTGGGCAATCTGATGATAGGTATCCGAAGCTGGATGTTTGCCATATAAAGAAACTTAATTCTCAATACTATGGACAAATGAAAACATTTCTGTGTGCCTCATTTGAACAGGTACTCAGTAGTTTAACATATACTGAACTACATAACCATGCAATGCTATACAAGTTTACTCCCAGGTAACAGTGTACAGGACTGCAGCTGTGCACCTATGAAGCTACCTTCTGCCATCAGACCATTGATCCATCTAGTTCAGAACTGCCTATCTACACTACACTAACAAAGTCTCAGATGGGGCTTTTTGCAGCTGTATCTAGAGATGCCAAAGACTGAATCCAGACATAAAGCAACAGGTGCTCTGCCACTTCACTGTGGTCCATATGGTAACATTTAACACCACAAAAGTAACCTAGAATTGGCGATTACACATCTAACACAAGCAATTTTCAGGTGTTCTGCCACTTCACTGTGGGCCATATGGTAACATTTAACACCACAAAAGTAACCTAGAATTGGCGATTACACAACTATCTAACACAACGGATTTTCAACTGGTGTGCCATGGAATTTGGGGGAGGGTAATTTATTAGTAGGGCCACTGGGGATGAGAGTCCCCACCAGCAGCATGGTATGCCTTATTAATTGTAAAAAAAACTGATGGTGCACCCTGAAAATTTTAGCACCTTCGAAGAGTGCCCTGAGATGAAAAAGGTTGAAAATCACTAACACAACTGAGGCAGGGGGAGGGGGGAGAGCTCACAGTATAGTGACATTAACAGTCAGTCACCAAACGTGCAAGTTCAAATAACTTTCTGCAACTTCTTTCTTGGTGGGTTGCTGTACTGAACTGGGATAGTGAGGTATGAATTCAGATGAGCAGACTTCCTTTTTCCAGGACATGTTCTTTCTTAGCCTCATGTCCTATAAAAACTTATACGTCGCCCTTTTCTCTGTGATTGGGCCCCTGCAGGCAGCACATAACCTTCTTGTAATTAATAAATTATGTGATATGGTTTTAAACTTAATAAGCAATATAGTGTTTAAACTAACTACATGAAATCAACATACAGGTGTTTTTAGCTTTTATTTTGTCAAGTCCTACATTTTTCTTGGATGTTATAAAAACATAAGAATCAGCCTGTTGGATGAGGCCAAAGGCCCATCTAGTCCTAATTTCACTGGCTCACCAGTTACTTTAGGGAGCACATAAGAGACCTGCATCCTGGTGCCCTCCCTTGCACCTGGCATTCCGAGGTAGCATTTCTAAAAACCATGAGGTTGCACATACCCATCATGGTTTAACATAAACATAAGAACGTAAGAAGTGCCCCACTGGATTAGGCAAAAGGGGTGCATCTAGTTTAGCTTCCTGCATCTCACAGTGGCCCACCAGATGCTTCAGAGAGCACACAAGACAAAAAGAGTCCTACATCCTGGTGCCCTCCCTTGCAACTGGCATGTCATAAGAACTTAAGAGCCCTGCTGGATCAGGCCAAAGGCCCACCTGGTCTGGCTTCCTGTATCTCACTGTGGCCCACCAGACGCCCCACAGAGCACACAAGGCCACAAGAGACCTGCATCCTGTGCCCTCCCCTGCACCTGCCATTCTGAGGCAGTCCAGGTGGTTGCACAGACCCATCACAGCTTGTAACCCATGACATGGGACTTTCCCTCCAGAATCCTGTCCAACCCCCTGCTGAAGGCACCCAGGCCAGGCGACATCCCACATCCTGCAGCAAGGAGTTCCACAGACTAATGACATGTGGGTTTTGCCTGTCCCGACACCAGCGTTAGCTGGTCCTCGTCCTGTGTGAGAGAGACACGCTTTAAAAGCCCCTTTTGCAGGCACCGCAACTGCATCCTGTTGCAGGGAGTTCCACTGCCCAACCGTATGCTGGGTAAATAACATTTTCTGACCCTCCTGACCCTGCAAGGGGCAGTACGCCCCAGTCCACTTGACCCCCCGCCGCCCGTCCCAGCGCGTCCCTGTGGAGCTGGAGAGCCGCAGGTCTTCCTCACCTCGGAGAAGTTGACGGCCAGGGGGATGATGCCGGCCACGTAGCAGCCCACCAGCATGGCCAGGGACAGCAGACCGATGGACAGGAAGTCGTCCATGGCTGGGGGCAGCGGGGCGCCTCGGCTCAGGCGGGGCTTCCCGTCCTCCCCCCACAGCCACTCGCTGTCAGGGGCCGCCCCGCCGCCTGGGACCGGCCGCAGCAGCCCTGGGCGCCCCCACCTGCGCTGACGCCGCGGCCAGGCAGACCCCTCAAGGCGCGGGGCGCGAAGGGGCGTCGCTTCGTCTCCCCTCAGGCGGCGGCTCCTCGCGGGCAGGCCCGGTAGGGAGGGCCCTCGGCGGCTACAGCGGGCTCTGAGGGGGGGGAGGAGCCGCCTGCCAGCCCAGCCCAGCTCGGCCGCGAAGGCCAAGTGGCAGCTCCTCACTCGCTTCCGCCTGCACCCGTCCACATCCGGGAGACTCGGCGGTGCCGGGCCAATCGGGAGGTTCTGTGGCTCTTTCCCGCCCGATTTCAACATGGCGGACAGGGGGCGGCGCGCGACGGCCATGTTAGCGACGGGAGGCTCGGCGCCTCCGTTTCCCTGACGGCCCGCACCCAAGATGGCCGTCGCGGCGTCGCGGTCGTCGCGATCTCGCGGGATTTGCTTCTTCTCGGTAGTCTCGCGAGATGAGCGTCGGCGCCGCTCTGCGTTCCAGTGAGGCGCTCTATGGTGGAGAGGCGAAGGAGGTGGCCCGCCGGCTGGCGGCGTTTCCGGTCGCCGCGGTGCACTGTGGGCCGAGAGTCGTTGGAGTTTGTGCTTCGCGCCCCGGACTGAGGACAACGAGGGCCATGGTGAGGCCGCCGTCTGGGGGGCCGGGCGAGTGCGAGGGCGGCAGGGCTCGGCGGGGAGAACGGGGCGCGCTCAGCCTGTCCCTGGGCCTGAGCGAGCCACGCCGGGCGGGAGGGTCGGTGCCTCGTGTGGAAACCCCCCGCTCCGAAGGAGCCTATAAGCCCCCCTCCCCCACCGACAGAGCTCCTTCCCCACTTCTCTTCCCCACCGATGAAGCCCCTCTCCCCATTTCCCTTCCCCACCCTCAAACCCCTCTCTATGCCCCTCCCCCACCAACAAAGCCCCTCCTCTCTCCCTTCTCCCACAAAATGCCCCGCCCCACAAAGGTCCACCCCACTCCCGGATCCCTGCTGACAAAGCTCCTCCCCCACCGACAAAGCCCCTCCCCAGTCCACTCCCCCACCAACTAAGCCCCTCCCCAGTCTTCTCACCACTGAGAAAGCCCCCCCATGGACAAAGCTCCCCCTTTCCCACTGAAAACCCCCCCTACCAACAAAGACGCTCCCCATTCCCTTCCCTAGACAGAGCCCCTCCCCATTCCCCTCACCCACCACCAGGTGCTCAAAGAGCAGACTGGACTTATCCCCAGGGAGGCTGAGGGGTGCTCTTTTCCCGAAACCAGGGTTGTGTGTCCCTTTCACATAGCACCACATCCACTCAAATTGAGTGTTGAGAGAGTTAGGACAGACAAAAGAGAATGTTTCTTTACCCAGCATGCCATTTGCCTGTGGAACTCCTTGCCACAGGACATGATGGTGGCACCTGAGGGCATAGATGCTTTTAAAAAGAAATCCACTAAAATCGAGTGCTGGGAGATTTGGACAGGCAAAAGAAAATGTTTCTTTACCCATTGTGTCACTAGTCAGTGGAACTCCTTGCCACAGGATGTGGTGATGGCACCTGGCCTACATACCTTGGGATGGAGAGAGCAGTGGTGTAGGTAATGATCTTGTAGCCTGGTGCCAAGCTCAAAATGTTGCCATCACGCCTGTGACATTACACCTGGGCTTTTTAAAAAGTGAAAATTGGGAGGAATTCACCTCCTCCCCCCAGCAGCTCAACACCCACTTGCTCTGCTGCCTCCCCCCAGTCAGTGGCATTGCTAAGGCATCTATCTGCTACCTGGGGTCAAAGAAAATTTTGTAGCTCCTCCTCCACAAGTAAATTAAATTTAATTAAGTAAATAAGAAGTTATTGGTTCCATGCTGTATCATAATAACATCTCATTGGCACTCAGAACAATTAGCTTCATAGGTCAGTTTTGAGTTAAGAAAATTCACTTTTTGTTCCATAAAGGCAGTTGTGTTTTCATTTTCTGGTTAATAGGCCATAATATTTGACAAAATAGAGATATTCTAATGTGGTTTATTTCATTGGATTCTGCATGAAATTACCTTTCCAATTACATTTATTATTATTATTATTAACAGTATTTATATACCCCTTTTCAACTAAAAGTTCACAAAGCAGTTTACAGAGAAAAATCAAATAACTAAATGGTTCCTTGTCCCAAAAGGGCTCACAATCTAAAAAGATGCAAAAGAATACCAGCAGACAGCCACTAGAACAGACACTGCTGGGGTGAGGTGGGCCAGTTACTCCCCCCCTGCTAAAAAAAGGAGCACCCACTTGAAAAAGTGCCTCTTACCCAATTAGCAGGGTTAGGTCAATAACATGATGGTATTATTCAAACATACCAAGATTTTCATAATTTTGGTCACTAGTGTCAAGCTCAGCTTGTTGCCCCCCCCCAGAGCTTGATGCCCGATGCAACTGCTACCCCCTGCACCACCTTAGCTATGCTACTGGGAGAGAATGGATAGAGGGATGTTCTTTTCCCTTTCACACAACTTCAGCACCAGGTGATATCCACTAAAATGGAGTGTCAGGAGAGTTAGGTGTGATTGGTTTGTGGAACTCATTGCCATGGGATGTGGTGATGGTGTCTGGTCTGGATGCCTTTAAAAAGGGGATTGGACAAATTTCTGGAGGAAAAGTCCATTACAGATTACAAGCCATGATGGATATGTGCAACCTCTTAATTTTAGAGGGAGGCTACCTCAGAATGCCAAGTGCAAGGGAGGGCACCAGAATGCAAGTCTCTTGTGGTCTTGTTTGCTTCTTGAGGCATCTGGTGGGCCACTGTGAGATGCAGGAAGCTGGACGGGCTTTGTCCTGTTCCAGCGGGGTGCTTCTTATGTTCTTATGTCCTGTTTTCAAGTGCTGGCTTGGAACAGCCAATTGCAGAGCTTTTTGGTTACCCCTCTTTGCTACCCTGTCCACCCCCGTAAATGCGATGTAAAAACCTAGAAGATATGTTAGCTGCAAGGTGGTGCTTGGAAGTAGCAAATGGTTATCAGGATTTATTTATTTAAAATATTTATATCCTTCCTTTCTTATACTGGAGTAAATGCTTAAGGCAGCTTACAATTCAAGAACTAAAAGTATATAGTATATATGTAGATTACTACTTATCTAGACTATTCTGAAATACAGACATTTTTTTCTAAGACTTGTTTTCTGTAGTATGAACAGTAGAAGGTCTTGTGCTCATTCCCACATCCAGTGCAGGTACAGGCTATAAGTTCTGTTCCCTGCTCTGTGATATGTACCTGTACTGACATTGTTGAAAAATGTCAGAGTCCAACAGACACCCTTATGGGTCATAGTGAAAAGAGCGAGAGAAAGCGTTTCTCATATTTATGCAGTTACTATGAAATTCAGGCACCTTCCTGTTCAACACAGCCTGGATGAGGGATACTCAACCTGTACAAAACAATAAATAAAATCATAAGGACAACAACCAATTGGAGGAGAGCAACTATTTATAACCAAAGCACTGCTATAGAGGCACAGGTGACAAAAGATGATACGTCACGCAAACACAAGGTGGAACAAAAATGTTTTTAGCTCTTGCCAAAGGACCATGAGGGAGGAGAATGTTCTGAGTTTTTCCAGACAGAAATTCCATAGTTGTGGTACCATTACAGAGAAGCTCATCCCTGTGCTGTCATCCCTCTAACTTGGGATAAAGGCGGCCTTTGAAGGAGAGCTCCGTAAGAGGGCAGGCTGGGAGAAAGCAGTTCCTCAGATAACCTGGACACATACTGTGAAGAATAAGTTGTTTTAGCTAGTATATCCGACAGAGCACAAAAGGCTCTTTGCTCTGAGAAAAACTATTAATCGAAACACTGAGTCACATAATTTGCTCTTTTGATGCACCAGCTTGAGGCCTACCACTCATTGGCGTTTGTTTTTGTTTATTTATTTAAATGGTTTATATCCCACCTTTCCCTCTGATTAAACAGAGCACTTAACGTAGTGGCACTTGCTAAGGTAGTCAACGTGTGTCTGAGCTGTACCATTTCAGATTACAATTGGGGACCTGAGGCAATGTACTCTTGTCTATAAAATAGGGACAAGATTTGCACATTTTCTCTTCTGTCATTTTCAGCTAATGAGTTTCTGTGTGTAAACAAAGTGCTTATTTCTGGCCATCATTTGCTTAATGATGCCACTCCCGACCCTCATCAGACAGCATGAATGCTAACTTTGGCTCTCTGTATGAAACAAGTTTGACACCCCCTGCGAGTTCTCTGGCCTACCTGCACCATTTCTTATAGTCTTATGATATCAGATAAGTCTTATAGTCTTATGATATCAGATATCAGATGTATTTCTTTATATAGGCATGCCTTATTCCATTTTCTAAGCATTCCAGGTGTTCCCATACAAGTAAAAGCTTTCAAATCCTTTGTTCCTATATCAGGACGCTTCCGGTTACTGAACACACTGAGTACTATCCAAATCTTCCACAAGCAGAAAGAAGCTTCACAATGGAACTTGTCAGCCCCCTAAAAAACTGCTTTGGGGGGCTGGAACAATGGATTGGGGTGGGATGTCGAAGGTTGGTATGGGTGAGGAAGAGGGACTTGCCAAAGGTGATCAGCTCAGCCTGGATTTTAGCTGTTTAGTGTAGTTGTCTTCTCTGCACCCAATTCATGGAAACCTCTTCTTGAAGTTTTTTCTGTGGGCTCCTGAGGGGAGAAGGGAATGGGAAAGTTCCCTTGATCAAACTTCTTTCTGATGTGCAAGATCTGAATTAAATAACAAAAAATAACCCTGCTGCATCAGATTTTTTTTTATACAGTGATTGTCACTTTTTAATAGCGTGTTTGGAAACAACTTGATGTGCATTGCTTAAGAATTTCTAGAAGTCTGAATCAGTTTTGTTTTTGCCTAGTCTCATACAATTTTGCTTGTTCAACCTACCAAACGGCCAGAAGGCAGAACCTATGCTGATTATGAATCTGTGAATGAGTGCATGGAAGGTAAGTAGCACTGCTGTACATTGTGATGCTTCAGATAGGTTGACTTTAAGTGCATGCTAATGGCATGTTTCCCCTTGGATATATTTTTTCCAAAAGTTTCTTAGTTTGGACCAGTTCATTAATGGGGAGGGGGATTTCAGCCCACTAAAGGTTTTTGGGCAGGTGCATCTAATCTGTCTCCGATGTAAAAAAAAAAAGTTTTTGTCAAACATGATATACCTTAAGGGAGATACTACCCCCCCCCCCCATGAGAAGGGAATGTAAGCCCATGACTTACTGGATTAATGTACAGATTCATTAAATACTTGCAGTTGAGGACCTGTTGTTCTTATAAACCAAGAGAACTTGAAAAAGAACCTAAAATTTATTCTCCACTTTAGTCTTTGTTTTGCATGTTATATGAATTGTAATGACACTTTTATGCTACCTTTGTTATAGGTTAATTAGCAAAGGAGCTGAATTGGTCATCTTTCCACCTAATCTTGTAGCAGTAGCCTACTTCTATTCTTATTTTCCTGTACATGTGATTCTTGACATCTTAACACTGTGGCAAGACGAGGCCCTGCACATTTCTAATGTAAATGCTGAACATTGTTTGTTCTTCCCAGGGGTCTGTAAAATGTATGAAGAACACCTGAAGAGAATGAATCCTAACAGCCCATCAATCACATATGACATTAGCCAGTTATTTGATTTCATTGATGATTTGGCTGACCTCAGTTGCCTTGTGTAAGTACTCAATAGTTTATTTTATATAAAACACATACACTCATCTGTGCCTATTTATGTGTGCTGCACACAAGAACAGTAGGTCTGAGAAGCAGCTCTGCCTGTGCTGTTAGCAGGTGTAAATACAGATCTCTTCTGTAAGTTTTTTAGAATGTAACATGATATTAAAATGGAGAGTTGAATTTTAGCAGGCCACTAGGGGGCATACTTTACACATACTGTATTTTGTGTTTTATGGCTGTTTGCCTTTAGTGGTTCTGGCACTGCCTCTTCCCTCCAAGCCTCTTGAGAGTAAATTAATTGTACAGAAATTCACTGTTGGATATGGCTGGGTTCAGAACAGCAAGGGATTTAAAGAGTGTTACTGGCTTTCTGCTTTTATGCTTTCTATTACAACCTTTCAATGTAGACCAAGTTTAATTCTTGGTTAAACTTTGTTGCTAGTACTATGTTGTGTGGCTTCAGAAGCAATATATGCTGTTGGCCCATGGGATCTGCATGGGGTCTGTTCCTGGACCCCCTCTGGATACCAGTTTCTGCAGAAAAAGGAATCTGCAGGGCCTGAAAACCGGAAGTACCTGTTAGAAGGCTCTGGCAGGCCTTCTGAAAGGCACTTCCATTTGACGAAAAACTAGAAGTGCCTTCCAGACACATCCAGCAGGCTTTCTGAGGCTCAGGGAGGCTGTTCATGGCCTTCCCACTTCTCAGAACACCTCCTGGATGCGACTGAGAGAAGATCAGTTATGCTACTCTATTATGCAACTCTCTGAGTTTGATTGAAAAGTGGTAAAGAAAGAGTAGAAAGAAACAAGAAATGCCTTGTTTCATCTGACATCCTTTTTCTTTCGTATTAGCATACCTTAAAATTAATATCTTATGCAGAATTACATTTTGAAATACGTTTAAATTTTAATGTATGAGTCTGCAGGTTTTTTTTTTTGTCAATGTCCTTTATTTCTCCAAGAGTTTAGTTGTGTACTATGGAGACAAAATAATTAAGAGGAATATAAATGTTATAACAAATGTATTGTTTTGAAGATAACATTAGAAGGCTAATGTTTCATCCAGAAATTTCAAAATTACTTGTATGGTTTGTCCAAAACTGCTTATGAAAGAATCACTAGCAACATTTCAAGTTGGTGTAGTGGAAAGAGAATTGGACTTTAAATTTTTTTTGTCTGCAATACAAGTATAGTAATACTATTGATTGATACATCCCCATTTTTCTATAGAAATCCACCAATGTAGTCTTTTAATTTCAGAACTCACTGACTCTGGACATTATCCAGAATCTCAGAATTGTCCGTTTCTTTAACTTGGAATATAAGACCCCATAATGACCTTTTATTTCAGTTTGATGCATTCCAGAACAGACTTCACAATCCATTGCAACATTTGATCTGTTCACCTTGTCTTAGCTTCATATATACAGTATTGCATTATCCCGAAAGATCCTCATTCAGCAAACTGGGCATTTGGGTAGGTGCTGCTGTAATCTTGGGGGGGAGGGGGGTGCGGCGGGCAGCAGCTGTTGAATAATTTGCATTGCCAGACAGTAGAGAAACCTGTATTGAAATTAATGCTTTGTATTAGCCCACAAAGTTCCAGCATCTTCTCACTGAGGTGTAAGACAGTGTTTTTAAATGTTGTGCTCTTTCCATACCAAGATGTTGGGTCTTATTGGTTTTGTGAAACATTTTTGAAGGAATACATAATAAAAGGACAAAAAAATATTAATCAATCTATTCTTTCTCCCCCAGTTATCGTGCTGATACCCAGACATACCAGCCCTACAACAAAGACTGGATAAAGGAGAAGATCTATGTCCTTCTCCGCAGACAAGCTCAGCAAGCAAGCAAATAATGAGACACGATAGATAAGGGGGCTTTGAGGGAGGGTTTGGACAACAGATGTGTACAGTGTGCTGTAGTGAAAGTTCTGTTTTGTAGTCCTCCTGTTCATTTTTGTTAGTCTATCTCTGGCACTGAGTCTATTAGACATGCAAGGGAGCTGTTCAATCAGAATTTTCCAAGGAAGAAAGGAAATGCCTTTGGCAGTTATTTAGTTTGATATTTTTCTCTGCTTAGATAACAGTTTAATTCTTGTTCAAACCACCCAGGATTGTTCATATCTGTTTTACTACACTCACTGTATGTATCCCAGCCTGGGCAGTTTCAATGTTGTTGTTACTTGGAGACAGTACGACTTAGTGGAGAACAAAATAAATGCTCTTTAGTTAATTGCGTTGAGTGGTGACTTTAGAATGACTTTTAAGTGGGATCAGCCATTGGAAGCTTGTGTACGTTGAGCTGCTCGTGAAAAATTTTGAGTTGCTGATCTTAAATACATCTGCATAGGCTTCTGGAATTATTGGTTCAGTGTTCTGAACCAGCTTCTGAACCTTCTGAACTGGCCAGGAGGACCCTCAAACTGTGGATCTATTCTTGAAGCAAGAGTGCAACTCTGTTCAGAAGTGGATTCTGGTCCAATACTTGCATTGCACGTCTCCAATCTGAAAGAACCTCTGTTTTGTCTAGACTTAATTTCAGCTTGTCCACCCTTATTCGGTCTCCCTACTTCCCCAGCATTCAGAGAGGTAGAACTGGGTGTCATTTGCATATTACTGACAGCCACCTACAAACTTCTTGCTGCTGTCTCCTAGCGGTTTCACGTAGATATTTAATAATGTGGGGGAGAGAAGAATGGAACCCTGTGTCACATCATAGGGTGAAGAATAGAAGTTCCCCAGTGCCACTTTGGAATCTATTTGCCAGAAAGGACTGCATCCTCAGCAAAGCAGTCCCCCTTGCCCCAGTCTGGCCAAATGACCACAGAAGTCACTACAGTTGATTGTGTTGAAAGCCACTGAGAGGTCCAATGGGGAACACTCCCCTTGTCTAGTTTTTGATGTAGATCATTTACTAGTCTCTAGGGCAGTGGTTCTCAAACTGGTGGTCGCGACCCACCAGATCGTGTAAAGCGTTCCCCGTCTCTTTAAGGGGAAGAGGGTAAGAGCAGTGATGCGATCTCTAGGATCAGGTTGCTAACGGGTAAAAGGAAGGTGTTTTTACTGACAGGTGGTTGCAGGAGGTTGAGGGGAGTCCTGCGCAGCCCTTTGCAGGGCTCCCAGTTGCTTAGAACATTGAAAAAAAATAGGGCACAAAGCACTTCCTCTGCATTTGCAAGTAGAAAGTACTTTGCACCGGCTTTTTTCAATGTTCTAAACATCGGGGAGCACTGCGGATGGCTCCTTGCACCTCTTGCAGCATCACCAGTAAGTAAAAGCACCTGTTTGCAACGTGATCTGGGGATCACATCACTACCCTCACTCCCTCCCCTGCAAAGACCCCGGAAGTAAAACTCCTAAGAAGTTAGAACCACTGCTCTAGTGCAGGGGTGTCCAAACTTTTTGGCAGGAGGGCCACATCATCTCTCTGACAATGTGTTGGGGGCCTGGGGGGGAATAATGAATTTACATTTAAAATTTGAATAAATTTACATAAATGAATATATTAGACATTGAACTTATATGAATGAAAGAAGGTCTTGCAATAGCACAAGGGCTATAAAAGGCCTTGCACAAAGCAAGGCTGGCCTTTCCTTTGCTGCCACTGCTGCATCACAGACATGAAACAGCAAGCAGTGGAGGGAGCCCTCATCCCACAGCTTATGCCAGAGGTCAAACATTTGTCCTCATGCTGAGAGCAGTTGTGTTGGGCCAGGCCGGGCTCCAGAAAGTCTCTGGAGCGCCAAAGTCTCATTGGAGACTGGGGGCTCCCCATGGACCAGATTGGGAGTCTTCGAGGGCTGCAAGTGGCCCCTGGGCCAGGCTTTGGGCACCCCTGCTCTATTGTATATAACCCAATATTCTGTGGCACAAAGATTCTCCCTTCTTGGTTACTTACACAGGTTATTTAAGAAGCTTGAATCCAAATATTTTAATGATTACACAGTTCAACTATTAGCCAGACAGAATATTTTGTTCTGTTAATGATTTCTGGTATGCAAACTGACTGCATTTATATAAGAAGTCTTACTGATGCATTTGTCATTCAAAATCTACACTATAAGATACACTGCAACACAAGAGCATTTGGTGCACTTGATAAATTTCACTTATCTACTTACATCTGTTTTGTGGTTTGTATAACTACAAATTGACCTGATCTCAAAATTTGAGTCTGAGCCTATGTATGTTTACTCAGAAGTAAGCCCCATTATAGTCAATAGGGCTTACTCCTAGGTAACCATGAATAGGATTGCAACCTCTGAGAGTTAACAGAATTTTAAAATGTCAGTCTGTTTTGCCTGGTTTGTATGCAAGGCACACATCTTCCACATAAATGTACCACTGCATGCTAACAGCAGATATGCTAAAGAGTACCAATTAGAAGTCATTTCTTCTAATTGGATATAGCATTTCAAAACTATGTGGTACACAGAGCTCTCTTGCAGTTGTGGATTTATTTGCAAGCGTAACAAAACCAAGAGTCTCTCTATAAATGATAAGTCTCTGGTTAGTAAATGTAGCAACATTACGAGTTTCAAGACACTTCAAATAAGAAGAGATATGTTCAGCAAGGGCCCTCCCCTGTGGCTTGCATAATAATCCTTGTCTCGGGGACCTGTTCTGTACCAACTGCAGATTTAGACGATGGAATGAAGTGCACCACTTTCAGACTGGAAGTGGGGGATTCTTTATGTGTGCATATTCTCTTGCATTAAAAATGATCTGGAGATAGAAAACTAGCATAGGCAGGCAAAAAAGGCAAAACACGTTTATCCCTGAGGAACTAGATTTCTATTTCCAGGGAGATTAGATGGGGAAGTGTTGGGTTTTCTCAATTTATAGTCTGAAGTGGTGGTCTGGTTTCTTATTTCAGCTCAGCCTTCTACTATCTCGTTCCCACCACATTCTGTGTGTACATGTTGCATCTTAAAAAAAAAGAAATGTTTGTAAAATCCTAAAGTTCGCTTTCGTGACCATAAGAGACAAATGGGACTCCCAAGTAAAATATGTTTAGTAGTGAGGTACCAGCTTCCTCCTCCCTTCTTACAGTATCAACAGAAAAGACACAATACCTTTTTCTAATGCAGGTGTTTCCAAACCTTTTGGCCAGAGGGCCACATCAAATATCTGGCGTGGTGTGGAGGGCCAGAAAAAAAATTTAAATATAAAATTCAAATAAATATAGAGATGGAACTTAGATGGACTCATTCATTCAACCTCTCTGGCCCTCAGAACGCCCTCCAGACAGTCAGAGCACAGTTCTGGTCATGTTCAGTTGAGTGGGCCAGAGGCTTTCAGGGGACAAGAGGTTGGCTGTGGGCTGGAAAGAGGCGTGCTGTGGGCCTCATCTGGCCCCCAGGCCGGGGTTTGGAGACCCCTCTTCTAATGGATACCAACAGGTCAGCTGTAGTTTAAAGTGACCCTGAGTAGCCTATTTGGGGTTTCAGTGGCACAGAAGGAGCATGCAAATTCCCTATTCACTTTCCATTGATAGTGAGTGGGAATTTTCTGCATGTGTAAAATACATAATCTATACAGTGAGTTAGTGATCACAACCATTTTGAATTACAAGCCTTTAAAAAAAAAAATGAAACCTTGTCCCTAGCATGTATACACTGCGTTGGCTTGGTCATGTCATGCGAATGGACGATGGCCGGATCCCAAAGGACCTCCTCTATGGAGAACTCATGCAGGGAAAGCGCCCTACAAGTAGACCACAGCAGCGATACAAGGACATCTGCAAGAAGGATCTGAAGGCCTTAGGAATGGACCTCAACAGATGAGAAACTTGGCCTCTGCGCGTCCCGCTTGGAGGCAGGCTGTGCAGCATGGCCTCTCCCAGTTTGAAAAGACACTTGGCCAACAGACTAAGGCAAAGAGACAAGGGAGACAGACCAGGGACAGACTGCACTTGACCCAAGTGCGGCAGGGATTGTCACTCCCAAATCGGCCTTTTCAGCCGCACTAGACGCTGTTCCAGAACCACCATTCAGAGCGTGATACCATAGTCTTTTGAGACTGAAGGTTGCCAACAACATGAATGTCTATAGTAATTGCCTGCAGAACTAGAGGTTGAATCTGTGTGTGCAGTACACAATGGGAACAGACTGTTTTGGAGTGGAGCAGATTCCTGGTCCAATCCAGACTAAGAAGATCGTGCTGGGGTGCGGGGTGGGAGGCATTCATGTTTCTGCTAGCATCCTTGTGCTGTCACTCATTTTGAAGAGTGGTAATTCTAACCTTAAAACAATGTAAGTGGTGCTGTGCTCCAAGACCATTTTCCTCTTTGCTGTGCCGTGTTCAGTTGCCCTGCATCACACCTGCTATCTTTTCATCAAGGAGTTGCTTGAAAAGGTGCATCCTGGGCATCTGCTTTTGAGTCCAATTGACGAGATCAGCTGCAGATCTGCTTAGACAACGTGCATGGAAAAGCAGAACTTTTCAAGTTTACAGTTTTTTTTTGTTTTTGTTTTTTGGTGACTACGTGCAGTGATTCAAAGGCTATCAAAATGTCTGTGAAAGAATTGAAAATGCTGCTGCAATTTGGGATTGTGTTGCTGCGTTTTTCTTCCAGGACAAATCTCTGCCATGCAATAATACAAGACAGCAACTGTTACCCTGCACATGCCCAATCTTGTCTGATCTCGGAAGCTAAGCAGGGTCAGGCCTGGTTAGTACTTGGATGGGAGACTGCCTGGGAATACCGGGTGCTGTAGGCTTATACCATAGTCTTTCAAGACTGAAGGTTGCCAATCAACCAATAATACAAAGCCCTGCAAGACAAATATAACATGCTTTTCTATTTAAAATACTTAAGTGACCAGTGGAAGGCTGAGATGCCCAAAGAATTCCTCCTTGCAGTCTCCCGCTGTAACTGTTTACGGACCCAGATTTTCCCTTATCAGACCTCAGCCTTGTAGGATTTGTTGCTCCTGTTCTTATGGTTAAAAAAAGAAAGAGTAAGACCTTATTTGCTGCTCTCTGTGTTTTGATAAGAACTTGAACTTTGGAGCAAGCAAGCATTCCTCCAAGCCAGGAGCCTGTTTTAGAGCCTTTCCTCACCTTTTGCAGCAATAATTTTACAGTTGGTGGGCAGAACCTAGATAGCTTTTCTAAAAGTTTTCACTTCTATTTGAAAGCTATTTTTTTTTGTCTGCACACCAACAACAACAACATTTGGTCTTTGGAAAAATATCTATACTAATCGTCAGTGCAATTAGATGTAGAAAAAAAATGTGCTTTTCTAATTTTCAGTTCAGTATGGAATATAGTTGTATGAATGTTGTGGGCAACTATTGGCTAGTGCTCATGATATCATGGCAAACAGCAAGATGCCTCACTCTTCACCAGTACCGTGTCCATCTCATGTCACTCATTTTAAATGTTTATATATAAAAATAACATTAACTCTCAGAAGTTGAGCATTTCCTGCACTGTATCCCTACAGTGCTGGAGGGCATAGGCAGTACTCTATAGCCCTTAAAAAAAAATCTACAGGTTATTTTGAGTTCTTTCTCTAGTTTTTTTTTTAATGGTACACTCTGCCTGTGTATGTGTGTATGACAGAGAGAGACTCATTAATTTTACTACTTCACTTTTGATAACACAGGTGAAACTGACAACGCTTCCTTCAGGGTATGAAAAAATGACTGTGCATTAGTCTTGTTCCAGAAGAATAGTCATACCACTTCCTCCTCATCCAATAGTGCAAGCAGACAGGTATGAAGTTGCAGGAAAATGTTTCAACTATATATCAATCACTAAGCTTAGAGGCCTAATATTGCTTAATGGGCGTGCCGGCCAACAGGGCTGGCTCTAGGTTTGAGGAGAAAGTGCCCTTCTACACTAGTGCCCTCTTGGGGGGGGGGGTGTACTCTGGCTTATTGGACAGCAGGATTAGTTGTGGGCAGGGGGAATTGTGCTCCTCTGAGCACCATGGATTTGCACTAGCAGGTTTACCTGGCAATGAATGACAGCACTTCTTAGCAGATGGTAACTGGAGCTGGTATTTAATGTCAGTATGGTGCCCCTGACATAGCCTCAGAAATGGGAAGTTAGGGTCATTGTGGGGTTGATTAATGACAGTAATGATTATAATGAAAGGAGTGCCATCAGGAAAGGGGGAGGAATTACATGGCAGAGTGGCCGTGAGCCCTTTCATGGGGACTGAAGTCCCAACATTTGTCCAAGGTTTAACATGGGGTGATGCCAGAAAATATGGACTTCATGTCCATAGCTGTCCAAAGCAAACTGTCCTCAAATCTGGACCAACTGTAGCACTGTGAGTGGCTTTTGGGAAGATCATGAATAAAATCAGGACTGTGCTTTGTATAATCGAGTAAATGGATCGTTAAAACCTAGGAGACCTTCAGCTGTTGTTGTGGAATACAGTAGTTATAGTTGTGGACAGGAGAGTCACTAGGGATCTGAAGGGTATGTGTGGACAGCATTAGGTGATACTATTGGGGGGTTAGGGTGACACCGAAAGGTCTGAAGCCCAGCTCTACGGGGCTTCCCAAGGTAGAGCCCAGATCTACCCAACCCATAGACCTGGCCTCCTAGTTGGTCTGGCCATTCATGGAGCCCACGTCTTCCCAACCAGTAGACCTTGCCTCTCAGTCAATCTGGCCTCCAGTTCAGGCCCAGAAAGGCAGTGTGGTCAGCTGCAGCAGCTCCCATTGGATACTATCCCCTGTCCTGGGCTGATCTACTGACACAAAGCTGCTTACGCCTGCACCAGCAATTTTGCTGATGCAGGCTGGAGTTGCCCTTAGCAGCTGCTGGGGCTTTCCCCAGGGCAAGGGGCAAATGTCCCCTTGGGGAGGCTTCTAGCAGCCTCATTTCCCACACTGGATGTAGTAAAGGCTATTCCAGTACTGCTGCATCGCAGCATGGTCATTTCATTAGGATTGGGCTGCCCATCAATGATGCCCCCAGTGTATAGACACCCGTAGGGAACATTTCAAACACTTGGGCTAATTCTTCAACTGCAATCCTAACCACACTGTCCTGAGAGTAAGCC
The DNA here is from genome assembly GCF_035046505.1 of Tiliqua scincoides. Lineage (NCBI taxonomy): Eukaryota > Metazoa > Chordata > Lepidosauria > Squamata > Scincidae > Tiliqua > Tiliqua scincoides. The sequence continues at coordinate 20,124,517 of NC_089821.1, forward strand.
CTATTGAACAAAATAGGACTTACTTCTGAGTAGACCTGGTTAGGATTGTGCCCTAACTCACTAACTAAAGAGGCAGCCCAATCCCGAGCTGCCTGAAAGAGCTACCACAACATCCTGCACGCAACAGGGCAGCTGCTGGCATCCCCTTCCCCCAGGTAAGGCAAGCAGCTCCGCAATGGGGCTATTTGATTCTGCAGCAGCCCAAGGAATCAAGAGCCTCCATGACTGCCTCCCTACCAAAGGATGCAGCACACATCCACTGGTACGTCTGCACCAACACCGGAAAATTGGGTAGGATTGGGCCCTCACTCACTGGATTGTGCAACTGCTTCTGTGTACACTATATTGCCATATGTATGTGAATTATAGCATAACACATTTGACCCTATAAAGTGCATACTGTAGAACTCTCCTAGCGATGACCTGAAGAAATTCTGCCGATTGTTGTCTCAAGACAAGGATTTTCAACTGCGGGTAAGTGGCTGTTCAGCGAGTATCTGATTTGACTGTAATCTGTTTTACTGTCTTGGATATTTGTAGCACTTCACAGGGACTGAAGAAACAGATTTCTCTCTTGCATTGATGCAATTAAGATTTTTTCTTTCAGTTTTGCGTTTTATAAGAAGTGATTTTTTTATTATGTCATCTTCATAAGCGTTGCATCTCCTCCATGGTTTCCAAATTGAAAATCACTGAAGTTAAAGAAAACCCCATCTGGAGATATTACAAGGAATGTAGGCAATTAGTTCCTTCTAATTACTGTAATCTGAACTTTTGCTTGTGCAAAGAGCTTAGCTAGCTGGGCTGTGGGCAATTTTCCAATTTAGAGTCTAGCTTTCTTCTTCCTAGTGGGCCTCAGTTTGAGTCTGACAGATGCACGTATCACCAACTAGGCTCCATATCCCAGCTCACTGCCGCGGCTTCTTGAGCATCAGCAGGAGTCTAACTGGCAATTTGAAATTTCTTCTTGTGTGGGTTGATCTCGTTTTCTACTCCCTGTTGTGTCTTCTTATAATCCAGCCTTTCAAACAGAGTGAAAACATTTGCCAACCTACTCAGAAAATGCACATTTCCTAAATTCTGCCTCATTTTATGACAAATCCCTGTAAATGTCCACCCTTCCTGTTGGCTGATGTCCTCTGTAACTGGGTGCTTCACTCTCATCCCAATCACAGAATTTACCACTTCCTTTACCAGCCCTGGGACATCTCTTTCAGTGTCTTCCTGATCTTCCTCATCACACTTTGGTGGTCTTTGTAGTGCTCAGCCAAGCCAGAATGGAAGTACTACCAACCAGCTGGACTGCAGTTGATGACATCATTGTTTGTTGCCCGCCCTCACTTGACAGCTGTTAGATGGTACTTGAGGGATGGGCTGGTACCAGCTCTTAAAAGCAGCCCCGGCAAAATGCAAGGGATGGGAGGGCTGAAAGAAAGGGGCCAGGAGAAGCAGCAGGTGGGAAACAGAAGGAAACCCAAAATGGCAGGAGACTTGGGGATTTGGGGAAGAGGAGAAGACTAGGGAAACAGGAAGAGGACTGGAAATACTGTATCAAGAGAGAGAGGGAAAAGGGTGGAAGGAGCCAGGTAGTGGAGAAGTAGGCTGGGCAGACCTGGAAAGGGAGGAGGAGAAGTGGAAAGAGCCAAGGGCAAGGCTGGTAAGAAAGGGCTGGATCTCTAGGGGCTCCTGAGGACTCCTTGGTGCTTGCCCTAAGCCACTACCAAAAGAATAGGAGAAAGTGAACACCCAGAACCTCCACCCAGCTGTGGGAAATCAAGGGAGTGTCCTCTGAAAGACTGGCAACCCAGCCCAAGCAGCAGCGCTCCAGCAGGTGGTCTTCAGTACTCCTGGAGACTGTACCCCAAACTGGGTCTCAGCCAGGCCTCCACATTATCCCAGAAACACTCTTGTGACATGAGGAAGAAGAAGAATGTGACATGAAGAAGTTACCCTGTAGGAAAACAGGCAGACCCCTCCCCACTCCTGTGGACTTTTGGTTGGCAACCTTCAGTCTCGAAAGACTATGGTATAAGCCTACAGCACCCAGTATTCCCAGGTGGTCTCCCATCCAAGTACTAACCGGGCCTGACCCTGCTTAGCTTCCAAGATCAGATGAGATTGGGCATGAGCAGGGTAACAGTTGCTGTCTTCTATGTTAGGATAAAATACTTGAGTTGCAGAGCTTCCAGAGCTCTGATGAGCTCTGCAAACAGCCCCTCCCCTTCAGAGCCACTCCAGGTGGTGTGTGTGTGTGTGTGTGTGTGTGTGTAATATTTCTAATCCCCTGGGGGCTGGGGATAAGAATAGGCCCTCAGTTTGGCTGTACTTATTGTAAGAGGCGACTAAACAGCCACCAGGTAGATGGGACTCGTCAGCCTGGGAAGGCAGCTCATCTGAGAGAAGGAAGCTTCCAGAGCTTCCAGAGCTCTGGCCTTCCAGAGCTCTGTTGATGGAGAGCTGCCCCTGCAGGCTAAGGAGGGGGTCGGGGCAGCTTTCTTGCATCCCTTAAACATGCAGCTTCTCATTTTTAACCCCTTGTAATCCCAGCTTTTGCTTACTTCATCTCTTCTAGGAATTTCTGGCAGCTATCATTCCTCTTCAGCCCGGATCATCAAATGTCATACTCCTCATAAAAAGTTTTAGTTTGTCTCAAAGGCATATAGAGGGACAAATACAAAATTGTTGCATCTCTGTATGTCTTACAGCCTCCCATCACATTTTTAAACAAATGGGATCAGGGATCTCCAACATTTCCCTATAGAATCCGGTCCTGTTGCTCTAGGTAGGTGGTGAATATTCTGTGCAGACAGTCTGTCCCTCAGATTTCTTCATCACACCCAACAGAGTCATTGTCATCATTCTTCTTTGAGACCATCTTAGGTGTCACTTGTGGTTGTTTGCAACCCTGTGATAACCACCTAATAACAGCAAGAGAAAACTAATATGGCAATTTAAGAGAGGGTGCACTTATCCTCTGAGAAAGTGCTATATTGGTCCCTGACTTGCACCTCTTGACTTTATTCTGCGTCTCCCCTTGCAATGTGGTCTCAATTTTTTTTTAATGGGCCCTGGGAAAAAGATTTATTGCAAATAATGTGAGCCTATGACATTTTATACATTTCCAATACTTCCTTTTTCTCACCAGCTTGGATCCCCTCATGCCATTTTTACTGGAGCAAAGGCAAACAGATCACGGGCAGCCCAATCCTGAGCTGCCCAGTGTAGGCCTGCAGCGGCGCCGAAAATGGCTGCCGCTTCATCTTGCGTGCTAACTGGGCAGCACCGGCAGCTCCTCTGGAGTAGGGGACTTTTGTCCTCTTCCCCTGGGTAAGGTGAGTAGCCCTGCAATGGGGCTACTTGATTCTACAGCGACCCAAGTGTCGGCGTAGAATCAAGAGCTTCCATGTCGGGCTACCTGCCCCCCTCCGCCCCACCCCCGGCACGCCTCCTCCCTGCCCTCTCCTTACCCTCGGTCCACCTCCCCCTATCCTGGAAGCCTGATGCCTCCTCCCCCCATCTACCTCTCTGCCACCCGGCAGTCCGCATGACCGCTGGGCAGCGGAGCACTAGTGCTCCACCAGCGTTCGCTCAGCACTGAGCTTGCACTGGCATCCACCAGCACCGAGGGCCACAAACATGCCTTGTGGCACACTTGCCAGTACGCACTGCATAGGATTGGGCCCTGTTAGAGAAATTGTGACTGGGATTGGCACATTTCTCTTTTCGTTCTCCCTGGAGAAATCGGAATAGCCTGCTTTATTACTGTAAATGTGCCAGAAATAAATGGAAGTAGCCATTTCAGGCTTCTGGTGGCTTCGATTGATCTTTTGTATGGCAGGTGTGGTTTTTCTCAGCAGTACGTGGAATGCAATTAATAAGAATGGATCAGCCACAAGTTTGGATCTCCGGTTTTTAACGCTTGTGTGATTTGGCAATTGCTCTCCTTGCCGAGCTGGCAGGGCTTCAGCAGCAGCTTGCTGCGGTTCTAAATCCTGTGCTCCGAGGGAATAGAAACCAGGCTCTGGAAACTTCATCTGGGTCCATTTAATGAACGAGGAGAATCAGAGACATGCATATTACCCAGTTAGAAATAAAAGCCCAGAGAAAATTGATCTTCATCCAATTCTTAGAGCTAATCGAGTCCTTCGCTCATTGTTAGAGCATACATTTGAATGGCATTTGCCTTCTCTCTTTCAATGCCCACCTAGAAATGATTGCATAGAAAACAGGCGTTACTAAAGAAAGCCCAGATGCACCTGGGCAGGTCAGTTCAGATGCTCAAGAGTGGAATGGAAGCCACAGGGAAGTCTGACCTTATGGACTGGGAAGCAGGGCATGCAGTTAAATGACCTGTGTTGTATTCTTTCGCATGGCCTTTTATTTGTGATTTGCAGTGCCTGATATACGTTTACTCACAAATTAACCAGTGGGGCTTACTCCCAGAAAAGTGCGCCTGGGTTTGCAAACTGTAAACAGCTCTTTCCTATTCTTATATGTGAATTAGTACCTATACCATTAGGAAAGTGTTTCTCAAACTGTGGGTCAGGTCCTAGGTATACCGTGAGCCAATTTCAGGTGGGACCCCATTCATTTCAAGGTGTCTTTTATTTTTAATATACTAGATGTAATGCTGCCATGCTATGTGACAGCATTTGGGGAAATGTTACAGGTCTGTACTTTTAACAGGAGATTATGTTTTAACAATGAAAATCAATGGGGCTTACTCCTGGGTAACGGTGAATAGGATTGCAACCTTTGGGAAGTCTGAGGAATTTTTTTTAAACAGATTAGTAACTGCTTGGGAGGGTTAGCAGGGTTCTTAATTTTAAATAAATTTTCAAACATACTTATTGTAAGCTTTTAATTTACTTACTTGATTTGATTTTGTCACATGGGGTGTTAAAACATTTCCTGCTTGATGATGTCACTTCTGGCCCTGACCTCACTTCCAGGTTAATGACATCACTTCTGGTGGCGCCCGACACATTGTCATTCTAAAAAGTGGGTCCTAGTGCTAAAACGTTTGAGAATAAAGGTTAACCTATCGGAAAATACCCAGGATTAGAAAAACATACAGACCATCATCCCGAAAGCTCAGTAGTAGTGGTATGGTGTCCACAGTCCATTGTGGGCAATTCTATACTTAGAATTCTAGGATTATTTATTTTATCTGTAATTAGCCAGTTTAAATCCACATGAGGTTTCTGAGGGCCAAAAACCTTCTTTCTTGATCTGGATAAAGGCAGAAATATTTATTTCTCACATTTTTATGGCGCCCTTTCTCTAAGAAGCTCAGGGTGGTGTAGATAGTTCTTCGCCTCTTTTTGTCCTCACAACAACCCTGTGAGGTAGGTGAGGCTGAGAGAGAATGACTTGCCCAAGGTCACCCAGGAAGCTTCATGGCTGAACGGGGATTTGAACCTGGATCTTCCAGATCTAACTCCTGAACCACTACATCATCCTGGCTCTCAAATTAACTGAACCCAAAACACAACTTTTACACAATGACTATAATCCAGGTGTCCTAGTATGTGGCACCAGTCATCTCATTAGAGATGCCAGGAAGTAGGAGAAAAACATCAACATCAAGCCAGGAAGTAGGAGAAAAAGTCTGATTTGTAGAAAATGTCATTTCTTTCACCCATCATTTCCTCTCCCCCCTCCCCCCCATGGCCTAGGGATTTTGGTGGCACTTCTGGAGCAGCTGCAATTCCCCAGAACCCTTGCTCCGGAGAGGCCAGAAAGTTTGAAGTAAATCGAGGTGATGTGTGCCACACTAAATATTGCTAATGAGCATCAGGTGTTTGTAAAGAGGAGCCTGACTCCTCATCCTCTGTATGGTAATTATTTTAAAGATCTACTTAGCATTTAGATTGCTTGGGGGAAGAAAAGCATCCAGCAAGTGATTGCCTTGGAAAAAAAATGCTCTGGTATTAAATAGATCTCCTTGAATACTGTTTTCATCTATCCAGACAGAAAACAGAGGTGACACTTTAGTTTGGGATAATTAGGAGGGCTTTGACATCACTAGGCTGTCCTTGTCAATGGTGCGATCGCAGCCAGCCTTGAGATTAAACAGAGGAAAAAGGACGGGGGAGAGAATAAAGCACCACACACAATGGTGCACCGAAGCAACCCAAAAACGATCGGCATTAAACACACTGTTTGAGGGGGGAAAAAACCCAGTCTGAAAAGTGCCAACTTGAATAGCTCACGCTTTGTAATTTATAACCCAAAGGGTAAACACTTCAGTACAATTTGCACACAGCTACATCTGTCAGGTTTTTAAACATCTTTCTTTTCCAGCCAGTAGTGATCTTCGCAGTGACACCATTCAGCTAAGGTAGCACTTCTATGGCAGGAGAACATCAAAATGAAAATGAAAAAGTCTGCCCCAGGTTGTTGCAGAGGCTTTAAAGGAGGAAAAAGTTCTCCTTCCTAGCAACCGAACTTGCCTCCGTAGTTAATAGGGGGCAGCCTTGAAGTTCAAAGTGAAGTATTTGTAAGGTATTAGAGTTAGGAACCCAACAGCAGGGCTAATGGAGGCCTGGGGCTGACAACCCAGAGAATATTTCCACCCCATTTAAGTACTTCAGGGGGGAATCTGCTTCTCTGCTACCTTCAAGGTCCAGTCATAGAAGGCTTTTTTTTTTTAAATTGACAGATTGTACACTATTTAGTATCTGTACATCACTTTCAAGTGTTCACAGCATATCATGTGTTTTATCACCTCCTTCCACTTACCACTGGAGCCATTTTGGGTAGCAAAGGACCTCTAGTAAAAGAACCCTAGTAAAAGAACTAGTACCCTAGTAAAAGAACTCTAGAAGAACCCTAGTAAAATGGACTATTCCTGTTCAGAGACTAAGCATTGAGAGAGGAGAGATGAAGGTATCATCGGTGCTTGAACTGATAGGACCAGATGTTTGAAGCTGATGCAGAAAGTGGCTGTACAAGCAAAAAATCCTCATGTACAGAGGTGTAACATGTACACACTGTATTTTATCTGCCCTGGTAACAGTTAAGTTCCAAGATTGCATGAAATAATATTTTGCATTGGTTTCCATGGAAATGTTACTCATGGCTGTTGGAATCTATTTCAGCTATGCGTTTAAAAAAGGGGAAAAAAATGATTTGTTCTTTGGGCCATTGGTGTCTGTTTTCCTATACTGTCACCCCAGTTGGGTAGCAAGACAAGTCCTGCTAGATGAGAACGAGTGTCACTCTAGTTCAGAACCCGGTTTCCAACAATGGTGAACCAGATGCCACCAGGAAGCCCACCAATAGAGCATGAAGGCAACAGCCTTGGCTCTGCTGTGATACTACAACAGCTGTTATTCAGTGGCACACTTTCTCAGAAGATGGTGCTTCCAGTTAGCTGCTGTGGGCAATAACTGCTGATTATTGAATAAGCTTGTCCCACCACCTTTTTAAGCTATCTAAGCCTAAAGTCCCATCCCCCCCAGCAATTAAATTAAATTTTTTTTTTCTGGCTGCAAAGATGAAACTAATAATTAAAGCCTCCCCACCCACAGAGAACAGGAGCTGACTAACAAAGGGCAATTCATGAATGTCACAGTGAACAGGAAGCAACTGATTAGCTAAAAGAAAGGGAGCAAGGACAAGGCTACTAATTAAGGGCACAATCCTAACCAGGTCTACTCAGAAGTAAGTCCTATTTTGTTCAATGGGGCTTACTCTCTGGAAGGTGTGGTTAGGATTGCAGCCAAAGGGACTTTTGCAGAGAGAGAAAAAGACTTTTGCTAACCCAGATTTATCTGTGTACAGTAGGATCTGGCCAGTGGGGACAGTCATTGCTGGATATTTAATGGTGAAATACAGCTATATTAAGTGCAGCGTGGAACTACTATTTTAATTCCATTTTTAGCTGACTGTGGAAAATTGAAGCCTCAAGAAGCATTAAGAAGCCCTAGTGTGGAAGCTACCTCAGTCAGCTATCACTTTGCTTACAACGTCAAAAAAACAAAAAACAAGACAGTAGTATCATTCTTTATCACGGCTGTCGCGTTTCAAACAAAGATGTTCTGAAGATTCACAAGAATACATGTGCATCGATGCCAAAGGTGAGCTTCTGAAGGCAGACATATGTATTTAAAAATAGGTATATGTGGCTCAGCCTAATCTTGATCAGCTCCTAATGGGGCAGGAGGTCTGGTCTAGAGGGTAGAGGCTCCATTTGCCTGAAGATTAACATCCACAAGGTCGCCAGTTCGAGGCCACCGGCACCGTGCGACCTTGAAGCAGCTGGCAAGCTGCAGCTGAGCTGTTCCATCTGCTTGGAGCGTGGGAGGATGGAGGCCAGAATGTTAAACCAGATCGGAGTGTAACACCTTGAATGTGGTGGTTCTTGAAAGAGAGAACCTTCTTTCAATTTGTAAAAATCCCTGCATGGATTTAATAAGCCTGCCTGTGTAAACCGCCTTGAATAAAGTCTTGAATAAAGACCAAGAAAGGCGGTATATAAATACTGTATATTATTATATTATTATAATTATTATTTTCTTGTGGGATCAAATCCCTGCCTAAGGGAGGGATTTTGTGCCAACAATGCAAAAAGTACTGTTGTTCAGTAACTAAAATGCTTGGCATTTTCCAGGCTATTGGGGACAGTGTTTTGGAGTTAACAACTGAAAATAAGAATGACCAGAAGGCTTAGCAAAGGTCAATCCAGTTTAAAAATGACTACGGGGCAAAACCCAGGTGGTTCCACACAAGTTTTTTAAAATGTAATTGAGCAGTAAAGCGGGACTATACCATATTCTGGGACGAAATAAGGCTGTCAGCCTAATTCTACCTAAATCCCAGCATGGCAATATGCTGCTTCTCACAGGGGATTTTTGGCTGCTGGAGGCTTCCTTGGGGTAAAGGAACACTTGATCCCTCACCTGGGAATAAGCTCCTGCAGCTGCAACAGGTCAACTTGGACATGCAGCAGTGATATTCCCAGTGCAAGTCCCTGTTGAACTGTGCAGGTGGATCAGGCCCGGGAAGGGGGTTTGGATTCAGCATGCACCAGTGACACTGATCCCACCACGCTCTCAGGCCTGATGCACCCACCCCCCAACCATTACCATCCTGTTCCACTTTCCCCTGTCCATTCAACCCTCTCCCTGCCCCTGCACCAGACGTCTCTGCTTCAGTGGCCCTCCCAACGACCACTGGCAACAGTGGGAAGGCTCTGACCTTCCTGCTGCCACACCAGGGCTTTGTGCTGTTACAAATCACTTTATGGCACTTTTGGATAGCACTTGCCAGTAGAATTGCCAGCGCAGGCCCTGTTCATTCAACCCCCCTCCCTACCCCTGCACTGGACTTACCTGCTCCAATGGTCTACCTGATGGTCACCAGCAACAGCAGGAAGGCTCTGGCCTTCCGGCTGGCAAACCAGGGCCTGGCACTGTCACAAAGCTTTTTATGGCACTTTTGTGACAGCCTTTGCTGGTGGAATGCATGTTCTGCTAGCGCAGACCCTTGATAGGATTGGGTTGTGTGATCCCTTTTTCTGCTACTGATGGTGTGCTTGTTGTGAGTTCAGTTACCTCACATCTGTAACAGTGGCATAGCTAGGGGGGTGCAAAGCACTCCGATTTGCAGGTGTTGCCTCAGTTTTGCTCTAGCAGCTGGGAATGACTCCAAAAGGGAGGGACCGCTTGCATGCTGCAGTGAGGCTCCCTGCAAAACTTAGTGCTTTGCACACCCTGTAACTGTGCCACTGTTCTGTAATGCTTGCACTTCACAGAAATTGTAAAAGGGTTTTGTGTCTCCCCAATTTCGCTTCTAAAGTACACTTTATGCTATGAAAAATGGGACTGCTCTACAATTGTACTGAGTAAAGGGTGTTAGAGGTTGCTCAGTTGGAGAACTGTCTACCTAGTTATTTTGGGTGTTTCCAATCCTAACTCTCTCTGCATTGTTTCTTTTTTTAATTCAACTTGAAACTACTTTTAGATCTTTACAGTTAAAAATCAGTAAATCTGATTTAACACCGAAGTGTGACTTACAGTAGGAGAGACGTTTCCAGATGTTGTTCCAGTCTGAGAAATAATTCATTGTTGAAGCGTTAGTGCAAATTCTGCCCCAGATGGAATCCAATTAAAATGCTGAGACACATTTTTCAGAAGTGGAGTTTATTCCAGCATCTTTACAGACAGGTTCAGGTACATGCTTTGGTTAAGAAAAGAGGGGGGGGGGAGGCAAACCTATGTTCACATAAATTACTTTTGGCAAAGTGCATTTTGTGATGAAAAGAGAGAAGGGAAAAATAAATGCTTCCAAAAGGATTTCTATACAGAATTTGGCTCCTGTTAATAAATCCTGATAATTATCCTCCCTGCACACTCAGTTACAATGATTAAGGTTTAATAAAATCTTTTAAAAACATCCCCTAGTCCACCTCTTCCTTGTAATGAAATCACATGTAATGGATCTGCTTGCATTCACCACCTGAAGGATAAATTTATCCCCTTAAAACTTGCTAAAAAAAAAAAAAAAGACTTTCTCCCTGATTCCATGGGGAATGACTGGGTCCCTGCCAGTGGAAGATGGTCTTTCCACACAAGCATCCCCTGCTGGATCAGGAACCCCACAGATAGAGCAGGATGTGTAATCCTTGTGTTCAGGGATGCACTCGTGATGCAGCCTTGAATGGATTGGGATGGTATGCATGGCACCTAGCAGGTGGTTCATAATGTGACCTGATGCACCTCTAGTGTAACCATCTCTTTTCCCATTTCGTACCTATTAAGGTGGTTTGGACTCAGTCCTTCCAAAACTGCCAATCAATAGCGTTATCGCAAAGGGTGCCTGCTATTGGCTGGACAGCTAGACAAATACAGCTGTAACTCTGAATTAGGTCCTTAAGTGGCCTGTTCCCTAAAGTGGCATTTCTCAAACTGTGGGTCACAACCCAATTTTTTGTGGGTTGCAGACCCACCATGACCAGAAGTGACTTCTGGGTCATGCCAGCTTGCAAGCCGTATCTGGCTGCACTGTGCCGCGCCACGACCCAGAATGCCTTGCGGAAACTGCCTGTAAGGCATTCTGGGGCATGATATGGTGTGACACGGCCAATGACATGGGTCATTGGCTGGCGTGACCCAGAAGTGGCTTCTGGTTTGCACTCCATAGTGCTTTGCAGCTTCCTGGTCGTGGCAGGCTCAGAACCTACCATGGACGCTGGAGTGGATCGCAAAGTAGGACATTTGAGAACTGCCTGCCCTAAAGGAATGTGATGGACATAACATGCGATACCATATAGCTAATGCCATGGTGGCCATTTCGAAGACACTCTTCCTAGTGTAGATATCCAAATTAGAAAATACAAAAACAAAGGTCAGGGTTAGATGTAGATATCCAAAGAAGGGAGTGAATCATTGCTTTAGGATATGATATGGATGCTCTACCCATGAAAAAATCAGGCTCACTTTTGTAATGAATTGGAGTACATGGGGGGGGCTACTTCATATGATTGTTTCTGTATATAAATAATGCTTGTGTAGGAAAGAGCATCTGTGTCTAACACAGAACACATCAGCCATTTTAGCCTCGCACTCAGAATAGGGAAAACTCTCGTTCTATACTCTGATGTAGTAGTGTATCCAGGCTTTATATGTTGAATTACAGGTTTCATTTTTTTTTCAACAGCGAAACAATCTTTATGGAAGAAACATGAATTTTCCTATACAAAGCCCATTTCCAGGTTGGAGATATTAAGCATATGAGCTAGCCCCGAGCCAGATCATAGTCATTAAATAGCCCACAGTGGTTCTATGTGGCCTTCAATCAATAGGTCAGTTTTGAGTCTGAGCATCATTGCAAAATACAATTTGCAGTACTTAAGGCTTGATACAATGCCCTACGATTTGTTAGGCCTGAGATTATTCATTGCAATTGGTTATATACTCAAAAAGTCAATCTGATTTTTTTTTTCCACTCAGAGGTAAAAAGCCCTGGAAACATGTTTAGATCCAGAATCCTTACTCCAAAACATGAACATATAACTCTTTTTAATCGGTTTCTATGGTAAGGGGAAGTTCTTGCTTTTTGCTAAGAAATTCCTGCAAGTTACATGGACTACATTGGATGAACTTAAGGCCACAGACTCTTTAACTTTTCCTTTTATGGTTGAAAATCTCATGCTGAAAATGAGGCATGAAACTAGCGTGCCCAGCTCCCACCTCAAGCATATCCCCCTTTCATATTAGCAGAGTAACTGTGTGGCTTAGCTTTTAGTTCCCTGCACAAGAGCCTTATCTCTCAAGTGTCTTTTATTTGCTTCTCATTTTGAAACCTGTCCCTTATCATTTTTGAAAGCTGCCCAGTTCTCGCCATGTGTTCCGCACAAAGTTCCCTGCTGTTGGACTTAATTGCTGCTACAAACCCCTTGACAGTGTCCCCAAAGTAACAGTGAATTAACTCGGCTTGCTGCCTTCCTGACTCAAATCCAACAGCAGAAGCAGCAAGCTAGCTTCATTATGGTGCAGCCAGACCCAGTGGGCTCTCTTCAAAAACTACTGCCAGACACAAGATTTCTCACAGTCCTATATATCCCACGCCAGCCTTTACCATTTTAAAGAGCAGATTTCACAGTGCAGAAATGGGTATGATATAGTTCTCTTGTATGACTGTACCTGTTAAGGGCTAATTCAAACACACCATTTGCATGCTGATGTGGAGACTGTACCAGCTGAAAAGCCTAGTTATCATACATAGAGTTGCATAGGGGAGGGAGGATTGGTGTGCTTAAATGGTTTCCAGAGTCCAGTATGTGCAGGGAGCTCAGAGAGGACAGCTTGTGTTCAAGAGCATTCATCATCTCCAGGATACACATCCAACTGAGAAACTGGCAAGACAGAGTAGGATGGCAACATGGGGGTTACAGCACTCAGACTTCATCTAACAGGTTTTCTTAGGTACACTCCCCATGTTTCTGGTTTAGCACTAAGGCACTGCATTCGGAGCATGGAGGGGGTTCCAAGCAAACCCATCACTCAGAATGCCTGAAAAAGACTTCATGATTGTTAAAGAATGAGAGCTCACACTAGTGCATCAGAAAGAAGTTAGCTTACTAGGTACATGTTGGAGGTGAGGAGGCACAGAAGGGTTACTCTAAGAGTCATTCTGCATATTATGTGGTGACAAACTTGGCTTTGCCACAGAATGTACATAGAGACCTACAGCCAAGCCAATCCTGACTTCCTGATAAGTACAGGCATCCCCCACTCATCTGACAGGTTAGGGACTGGAGCCCTGGTAAAAAGCAGAAACGTTTGAAAAGCGAAACTCAGACTTTTTAAAATTTACCAATGTTGCTCCCAATGCTTTTTTAGCTAGCAAATTGCAAATGCCTTTTTTATCTTGCAAATTCCTGCTGTCACACAAAGATTTCTGCAAATAGGCTCTCATTAACACCTTCGGGAATGGAAATAGACCTGGAGCTAAAGTTGGTGTACTCTCTCTCTCTCTCTCTCTCACACACACACACACACACACACACACATACCAAAACAGTTTTAATCACCATGTTATGTACAAATCAACATGGGGAAGGGCAATTTTAGCCTTTAGAACAGCAGAGAGAGGTTGAAAGAGTGGAGCATGAGTTGAACGAATGACTTCCGAGTACAATTGAAATGTGTTGAAAGAGTGTGTTGTCGAAAATCGAACAGTCAGAGAGCGGGGGATGCCCAAAATGGCAGAACATATTTGCTGCATTCACACCGAGTCAGTCACAACTAAGTTGCACTGAAAGCAATAGAACGATTTCAATGGACTAGGAATCGAAAGGAACATGAAATTACTTCAGTGGAACTAGTCATGATGAACACTTACTGGATTATACCCAATATGTGGAAATAAACACCAATTAAATAGAGATGAGAGAAAGAAAAGCAGCATGCTGTATGGAAAATGCCCAGCTCTCCCAATGTGACACACTTCCCTATCACAGAAGAATATGGTAAACTTTTGCACACAAGGGGGGATACAGATTCTTTGCCTAACAGGCAGTGTAATTAGGGTAGGGGACACATCAAAGCATATTCAAATATAGCATTCTTCAGTTGATGAAGGGCAATCCATAATGAAGCCTTAAAAAAAAAAAAGCTATGTTGCAGGATCTATACTGGTCAATGGATATTTTTTATTTTTCAGACACTTAAATTCTGATGATTAACAGTTTCCTCTGTTGCCTTTGTTCAAAGTGCCAACCATAGCAAGCTGGTAGGAGTTTGTTATTGAAGATATCTCGTGAAAGTGTCCTTGTCTCAATGCAAACATGGCCAGATGTATTACGCCTTAGTCATATTGGAGGTTTGCACAATCTAACCATTAAATTACTTTTAATATTAATGTACAGATATCAGAACATGTTTGGAAAGCGAACTTTTTGAACTATTAAATGGCGCCATGAAGATCACTGGTGATCTTAAATGGCGCCATGAAAACCTGACTTGTGAGCCTTTAATAGAGTAGAAGTTTGGACCAGCATTAATCCTGGGGGAAAACTCTGATACAAGTTCATAAGATATAACTAGCTATCTGTGAAAGGACCTCAGAACTGAAGTTTCAAAGGGAATAAGACTGATGGACCTCAATTTGAATAACGCACTTTGTAATGATTAGTAATCTTAGAGTCTTGCCAAGAAGTGGGAAAGTTAGTATCACTGTTGTAGTTTGAGGGCTGTATCCTGGTTGGAAATGAGGTGCTCTGTTCCATGAGCAAATACATACAGAAGAAACTGCACAAGAATAAGGTACTGACAATTTTCTGTGTGACGTCTTGTACCATGTATTATGCAATATGTTGCACAAGGGCAAAGCCATGGTCAGGATTCCCTTTGGATTTTTGTATACAAGAATCTTCTATGTGCACTTGCCTCCTTATACATGTAGGGTAACTTGGGACATAGCACTGAGTAGCACTTCCATCTGTTACAGAGCCAAAGGAAGTTTGTGGCAGACAGTGAGCTAGCTTTGGGTGTATGATGGAAAATTGTTTGCGCTATCCTTCTTTGCTTATAAGGTAGAAAAGGTTCTCAAATGCAACCATGGGTACAATCCTAACAAACTTTCCAGCACCGAGGTAAGAGCAATGCAGCTCCAAGGTAAGGGAACAAACATTTTCTTTCCTTGAAGAGGCCTCTGTGATTGTCCGCTACCACAGGATGTAACACATGCTCCATTGCCACAGCTATGCCAGTGTTGGAAATTTGGTTAGGATATGGGACTTTGTTACTTTACCTTTGTTTTTGACTCTTATGAGAAAACTTTGGGTTTAAGAAAGGTGAACACCAGATATGGGTTTGTACCCTAAGTTTAGTTAGTCATGACTAAGGAAGTTATAATGACAAAATTCCAATGATGTCAAATCTGACTAAGGGCTTAAGCCTATCCAGATTTCCAGCACTGATGCACCACAATGTAGCCCTGCAGTAAGGACTAAATATTCCTCTGGGGTTAGTGTCCCCCCCACCCCAGTGCAGGATACAGCACACACTCTATTGGCACAACTGCACCTGTACTAGAAATCTGGATAGGATTAGGCCCTAAATTTAGGATACAACCCACTGATCTTTCAAACTAGCTGCAATACCTCCATGAATAGTGGTTCCCAAACTGTGGGTCACAACCTGATTTTTGGTGGGTTTCCAAAGGGTGATGGAAAATCAGATACCTAATTGTCTCAAGCGCTAAGGCCATTCAAAAATTAGATACTGTAGCTGCTAAGTTTAGATACTCATGCAGTTTGCAAGCATGTGTAAATACAGGGAGATAAATGTTCGAGGGTCTTTTCTGTTTATTATAAATAAATAAATAAAATGTTTTTCTTTCTAGATCTCCATTTTTAAAAGTCTGGTAAACCTAGGTGGGTTCTGATAGAGTGTCATTTTAAAAAGTGGTATCCCAGTGCTACAAAGTTTAGGAACCACTGCCCTAGGACACAGTAGGGACAGCATAAATTTTATGCCAGAGGCACTCAGCCCCACTAGTGGGAATGGTTCTCTAAAGAGGTTGCAAGAACTGGACAGGCAAGCAGCCTGACTGCAGAGAAATAAGTCACTAAAATGAATCATGCAATGGCAATTTAGGCTGCAGTTGTGCCTTGTGTTGCGATGCGATTCAAATCAAGGGGAGGGGAAACAGTGAAAGGCAACCATGTGCATGTGATATGGGTCTACCATTGTTGCTGCTCTAGATTTGGATCCTGGCAGCATAATTGCACCAGAATCCATAAAGACTCACCATATGGATTCTTTAGCTTGGTTGCACATTAGAACTGCTGTTCAACCAACATGTGCAGAGGTCCACTGTATGTCAGTTGAGCAGTGGCAAACAGCTGACGTGCAATTCAGTTCTATGCAGCAGTTCCATAGAGTTATGTGGAGCTTACTTTCAAGTAAGTGTCTCTAGGACTATAATCTTAAATGGGTGCAGAACAGTCAAAGTTTTTGTGCCCGTAGCACAGGGGCAAACGTCCATTCTCATTGCACTTGGCCAGCTGGGAAATGTGAAGGGATCAGGGCAAGACAGCCACTGCTCCATGTCTTGCACTCTATGCTGGGAGGAAAAATCAAGACAAAGATGGGCTTAGCCCAGGCATGGATTCAAAAACATCTGAAGACAGACTTTCAAGAGAGGGAATGTTCCCTGGAGCAGGTTGAGCAGCAATGCCTTTGGTTTTCAGAAAGCCAAATCTGGCTGGTTTGTTAAAGTGAGCCAAAGGCAAAAGTGCAGCTTGATCATTTTAATCAGTGCTTCAGCACAAGCCCAGTTTACAAGAACATGGTGTTACATCAATCTCCATGCTAATGTAACCCAAACATGCACTAGCAAAGGCAGGAGGAGGTGATATATACTCTCTCTAGAGCCCTTCGCCTTCCTTTGCTTAGCACAGAAAGCACGAACACTTTTACCCAGGCTGCCAGGGCAGTGTCACAGAATGCCTTTCGGAAGGAACTTAATGGATGGATTCTAGCAGCTGCTGCATCACATTCACCAATCTCAAGAGTGACCTCCAATTACCTATCTGCTACAGTTTAGGCAATAAATTTTCTGAGCATTGTTTTCCCATGATAGAATCAAAGGAAAGGATCGAGACCTCCCCCCCATGCAGTTTTGAACAGTAACTAGCATCACTTATGCGTTCTATATAAATTAGAAGGGCACCTTTTCTCGTGTCATGTCAAATGACATTTGTTTGTAGCACAGCACACTCAAGTTAAAAGGAATCCGTTTAGCCACTGAAGGCTGGTTTTTAACTTCCCTCTTGCAGTACCATCAACCTGATCAGCTACTTAAAACAAGGAAGCCATACAGAGGATTTCTGCAAGGAATGATATTAACAAACTCCAATGAAGAAAAACACAGAAACAATAACTCCGTAAATGACTCCAGCCTCTTCTTCCAGTAGGCCACCTCCCAATAATTGTGCCATGACTATTCTTGCCAGCTTAGTCATAAAGCATTTTGTACAACACACATGCAAGATGAGAAGTGATGTCACGTCAGAAAATCAGTGAAGCCAAACAAAACCACCAGGGGAGCTTACATTAAGTATTGTCACAGATACCAATTTCCATGGGATCGTGGACCACAAGTTTCCCTGGAGAAGGAATGGAAGGGATAGCTATCCCCAGCTATCAGTCCATCTTAGTCACACATAAGTCTCGGTTATTGGGGACTGAACCCTTCACTAGCCTTGGGCTGCTGTGGAGTTTCCTAAGGTGTTATTCACTGGGGAAACAGGGATAACAAACGGGCCATTTCCAGTTCCGTTCCTTACATCTTGAAGTGCTTCGTTAATAAATTCAAAAACACACTGAAATTTCAACTGAAATGTTACTGGCAGAGGCTCACAATCAACATACTGAGGGTTCAAAGATAATCAGACGTCATCCCCCACCCTAGCCCTGACCATTCCCGGAGTCTCATGCAAATGCAATGGACAGATTGCTGGGCAACCATCATGTGGCCTGGAGCAGCTCCCACTGTTGGCCCAGAATGTCTGACTGGCAGATGTTGGTGACTAGTCTGCTGGACTGGCTCTCTAAGCAGAGGCCGCTGACAAAGTGCTGGATGAAGCTGCCTTTCATCTTCCATTTCTGCACGGGAGGAGGAGAGAAGAAAAAGAACAAGATCAATAAATGAACACTGCCCCCAACTTTGATTTGTTTCTTGCTTTTTTTTAAACTACAAAGGAAAGCTATAATCTGAGATAGTGTCAGTGAAGCACTACAAACCCTCAAAAGGTTGTTGGCAACCTTCAGTCTCGAAAGACTATGGTATCACGCTCTTAAAGGTGGTTCAGGAACAGCGTCTAGTGTGGCTGAAAAGGCCAATTCGGGAGTGACAATCCCTTCCACACCAGGAGCAAGTGCAATCTGTCCCTGGTCTGTCTCCCTGGCTATGGGCCTTCCTTCTTTGCCTCTTTGCCTCAGACTGTTGGCCAAGTGTCTCTTCAAACTGGGAAAGGCCATGCTGCACAGCCTGTCTCAAAGCGGGCCACTCAGAGGCCAGGGTTTCCCACTTGTTGAGGTCCATCCCTAAGGCCTTCAGATCCCTCTTGCAGATGTCCTTGTATTGCAGCTGTGGTCTACCTGTAGGGCGCTTTCCTTGCACGAGTTCTCCATAGAGGAGATCCTTTGGGATCCGGCCATCATCCATTCTCACAACATGACCAAGCCAACGCAGGCGTCTCTGCTTCAGCAGTGCATACAAACCCTCAAAAAGTGCAATAATTATACTTAATAGATGAGACTTCTATCCCATGGTTGGACACAAATCCACTGTCTCACCCAGGGTCAGCCTTAGGGCAATTTGACCAATCTGGTCAAATGGGGTCCTATGCCTGGAGGGCCCCCACACTGGGGTGGCAAGTAGAACACCCACAGCCACTGCCGTCACGTCACTCAGTAGCTGACGCTCCGGCACGAAGTAATCAATGCTGGAGTGCTGTGAGTGGAGCACTGCCACTGGATGGCCCTCCCTCCCACCCGCTCCTGGGTCCAAATGGCTTGAAACTGCCACCCACCAGAAGCAGTTGGTGGTAAAGCTACTGCCATGTGCTTTGCCGCTGCCACTCATCTTGGTGGGTGGGAGTTCCCACAGGGGTGGACCCCCCCTGTAAAAATGTTTTGTATTGGCCCCATAGCTTCTAAAGCTGGCCCTGGTCTCACCATAAAGCAGGGCTGCTACTGAAGAGAGAAAAGCTCCCTCATCCCTGAGCAAAATGTTCCAGTTTCATGTTCCATTTTTTAAGGGAAAAACAGTTACTTATGCATGCATTATGTGTTTGAATAGCTACACCTGACTACAAAACAGCTAAGAAGATGCAACCTCAATGGGTGAATGCAGATATTACTTCTGTATACAGCTGCCAAGCAGTAAAGGTGTAATGTGCACAGAAACTCTAAATAAGTTTCTTATAATAATTTAAGCTTATTAATATTCAAAATGATCATTTCTATGATTGAGTGGTTTGTTTTTTTTTTTGCCCTTTCCATCAGCTGCAATTTAGTTCAGTTGCACAAGTCATCCCACACTATGTTCTTCATAAACACTGTTTCTGTGCTTGTGGCATGATACAGTGGGGCAAATCACTAATTTGTGAAAGACCAGTAGATGGGTAGATAATTCTGCCTGGTGTCAGGAGCTCAGCCCAGGTGCCCTGGATTGCTTCCATCTCTGTCATTCCATGTTTTGTATAGAGTCTTAGATCATGTGGAATGAGGCCAAGAAATTGGAGATCCATCTTTCCATACCCCCAAACATGCCCCCTCTGTTTTTAATGTCCCTGGAAAGCAGTTAGTTTGCCATAATTGAATACTAAATAAACACCAATAGTATTGAATATAGAGCTCCCTTATGCAGATTCTCTGCTACCTTTATAGGTTAGAATGGACCGAGAGCCTTCCCCAACTGCTGGGCTTTCCTGATTTACTTCCTTAGCCAGGCAGATGGTCCTTTTATGACAGAGGGCCAGAGTGCTTTCAAAAGCATGACAACCTGGGGATATTAAAATGATATTTGGCTCATCTGCTTGACTAATGAGGGCAAAGAGGGCACACTGCACATGCCAGCCTGCATTGATGAGGCCGAAGTTCTTTTGTCGACCCAATATATGCATGCGGGAACTTCCATTAGCTAGCAGGGCCATCAGGCTTATCTGGTCCCTTTAAATGAATGCTAGAAAATGGTCCGCATTCATGATGTGTAACTGTTCACAGTTTGACATTCTGAACAGTTTTAGGCAGTCACAACATATGCTGTACGTCGTAAGGCAACTGGCAAACATCCAGATGTTAAAATCTATAAGCACTCAGGGTTGGGGCTTCATCACCAGTTATCATGAGTTCATTTCCTCACAATAGGGCCACCTGGCTGCATCTGATTTTCAGTCTGCATGGCTCTTTGCATGATTGTTCTTTGCCTTGATGCTGCTGCACATGCTTCAAAACACACTGTTTCCTATCACCCCAGAGAATCCTTCAATCATCTTGCAGAGGCATCCAAGATACTGACATTTGTAACACAATCCTAGGCACGTTTTCCCAGTGTTCTTTGGCCTGCTCTGGACCGAGTCGTGTCATATTCTCGTTGACAAAAACATGCTCTGGAGGTGGGATTTTAACATTTAAACAATGTGACCCAGAAGTCTTGGTGGTGATGAGATGACATCATCACGGTGCCACTAAAACTTTCAGGTTGCTGAGCTCTAAACCTTTTTTCATCTCATGGCAGACTGACAAGGCGCTTATTAAAATTGTCAAGGCACACCATCAGTTTTTTGACAATTGACAAAGGTGCACCCATTAGGTATTGGCAACCTTCAGTCTCGAAAGACTATGGTATCGCACTCTGAAAGGTGGTTCTGGAACAGCGTCTAGTGTGGCTGAAAAGGCCAATCCGGGAGTGACAATCCCTTCCACACCGGGAGCAAGTGCAGTCTGTCCCTGGTCTGTCTCCCTGGCTATGGGCCTTCCTTCTTTGCCTCTTTGCCTCAGACTGTTGGCCAAGTGTCTCTTCAAACTGGGAAAGGCCATGCTGCACAGCCTGCCTCCAAGCGGGCCTCTCAGAGGCCAGGGTTTCCCACTTGTTGAGGTCCATCCCTAAGGCCTTCAGATCCCTCTTGCAGATGTCCTTGAATCGCAGCTGTGGTCTACCTGTAGGACACTTCCTTGCACGAGTTCTCCATAGAGGAGATCCTTTGGGATCCGGCCATCATCCATTCTCACGACATGACCGAGCCAACGCAGGCGTCTCTGTTTAAGCAGTGCATACATGCTAGGGATTCCAGCTCGTTCCAGGACTGTGTTGTTTGGAACGTTGTCCTGCCAGGTGATGCCGAGAATGCGTCGGAGGCAGCGCATGTGGAAAGCGTTCAGTTTCCTCTCCTGTTGTGAGTGGAGAGTCCATGACTCGCTGCAGTACAGAAGTGTACTAAGGACGCAAGCTCTGTAGACCTGGATCTTGGTATGTTCCGTCAGCTTCTTGTTGGACCAGACTCTCTTTGTGAGTCTGGAAAACGTGGTAGCTGCTTTACCGATGCGTTTGTTTAGCTCAGTATCGAGAGAAAGTGTCGGAGATCGTTGAGCCAAGGTACACAAAGTTATGGACAACCTCCAGTTCATGTGCAGAGATTGTAATGCAGGGAGGTGAGTCCACATCCTGAACCATGACCTGTGTTTTCTTTAGGCTGATCGTCAGTCCAAAGTCTTGGCAGGCCTTGGTAAAACAGTTCATGAGCTGCTGGAGATCTTTGGCAGAGTGGGCGGTGACAGCTGCATCGTCGGCAAAGAGGAAGTCACGAAGACATTTCAGCTGGACTTTGGACTTTGCTCTCAGTCTGGAGAGGTTGAAGAGATTTCCATCTGATCTGGTCCAGAGATAGATGCCTTCTGTTGCAGTTCAAAAGACCTGCTTCAGCAGGACAGCGAAGAAAATCCCAAACAAGGTTGGTGCAAGAACACAGCCCTGCTTCACGCCTCTTTGGATGTCAAAGGGGTCTGATGTGGAGCCACTGAAGACAACAGTGCCCTTCATGTCCTTGTGGAAGGATCTGATGATGCTGAGGAGCCTGGGTGGACATCTGATCTTGGGGAGAATCTTGAAGAGGCCGTCCCTGCTGACCAGGTCGAAAGCCTTCGTGAGATCTATGAAGGCTATAAAGAGTGGCTGTTGTTGTTCCCTGCATTTCTCCTGCAGTTGTCTAAGGGAGAATACCATATCATGCACCCATTGACAGCAGGGGATCGCAGGGGACAGCAGGCTCTACTAACAAATGACCCTTCCCCAAACTCTTGTGGCACACCAGCAGACCATCTGCGGCACACCAGTGTGCCATGGCACAGTGGTTGAAAATGGCTGCTCTAAACTGAAGGTGGGTCATGGAGCTAAAAGATTGAGAATCAGCGCTCCAGCAGCATTTTAGGTTGCTGAACTACACAGCTGGGGCTTAGAAGTTTCCATCACCCCAGAGCTGTCCATAAGGGGAAATAGACAAAAAATGTGTGTGGGGGGGGGGGGGGGAGGGAAACAGAGCATTCATCACAACATCCAAAGCTGGCTATCACTAGAGATGAAGAAACATAGGGCACAATCCTAACCAACTTTCCAGCACTGGCATAGCTGTACCAGTGGGACATGTGCTGCATCCTGCAGTTGGGAGGCAGTCATGGAGGCCTCCTCAAGGTAGGGCAATGTTTGTTCCCTTACCTCAGAGTTGCATTGCTCTTATATCAGTGCTGGAAAGCTGGTTAGGATTGCGGCCATACAGCCCAATCCTAGGCATGTCTACTCAGAAGTAAGTTCCATTAGAGTCAATGGAGCTTACTCCCAGGAAAGTGTGGATAGGATTGGGCTGATAGTCATTTAACAAGGATAATTTTTAGGATTTCTGCTTCTGGCGGTTGGATTTGATTACTTTTAAGGTCCCTTCACACTCTAGGATTTTCTTTACTAGAAATCCCAGCTGCCAAGGAAGAAGCTGTGATTTATTGAACTCTTGCACAGTACAGAAATTGCTGACAAGGGTAATTAGCAAGGGATGTTTCCCTTCCTTTGACCACCACCAACCCCCAGCAGAAACCCCACCCTACTGGGAAAGCACACATCATGTTATTTCTCTGGAACAGAGGCCCACTTATCTGAACACCTCTTTAAGTAGAATTCACACCAGTTGCTTGTTCTTTAGGAATAGCCAGCAGGGCATGAAGCAGGCATCCTTTGCTGCTAATGAATGACACCAGACCGAAGAACTCCTCCATTAACTGCATGCAAGCACAGCAATTGTTTCTGCAGAATCCTTTCCAACCGTTCAGTTCAGTGGCATGATAAGGTGAGGGAGGGTGTAAGTGTGAGAATTGGGGGCAGGGATTATATGTAGGGAACTCTTATATTGCGTCTTACAATTAGTTAGCTGGAAATAGTGGACTTCATTTCATTAATTCCCCCCACATCTAGATTTGCAGTCTCATTTCCCAGGATATGGTCCAGAGAACAGTAATATATCTATACAAGTGCTCTGCCTCATTTGAAATTTCACATCTGGTGGCTTGAGTGCACACAAAAGTTATTAAAAATAAACCAGCCTTGGGCCAGTGCAGTGGAGATGAGATTGCAGAAAAGTAAAGAGAACTGAAAAGAGAAAAGAAGTGACACCATCATGACAGCAAGCTATCTATCTGGACCCACACAACCTCGGGCTATGACCTTGTTACTTTTCATCTGCTGTACCTCGGTTAATAGAGCAGGACTGAATCATATGTGAAAAGTGGGTGCCCACTTGTAGCCACATGGAGGCAACTCTAGGTAGCCCCACCACACACATGGTTTGATAGATTCTAACCACACCAATGCAGCTATTTGCACTGGTATGTTTAAAATCTGCCGAAATCACATGGAGAGCAGCTCATACAAAAGGCTTTCCACATGGAATGGCACTGCAACCAACCACCCCTATGGCTGTTTGCACATATCCATCAAGCCTTTGGTGATGTATGAAATAGGATGCAGGGAAGGAGGATGTGGGTCACATAATCTTACTGGGTCAGACCCCATAAAACCTGGTTTTTCATTACCAACCCTTACATGGCACACACTGAACCACACTGATTATTTCCACTGATAATATAAGCATTCAGAGTGAATGTTCATGCATAGGCTTTGGAATTGATGTTACTGCATATCCTGAACATTCAGAGTAGGCAGGTTTACCAATCTAAATAAATACAGTTTTATAGCAACTATGGCAATGTTTTCCAATCCTTTTACTGCTGCAACCCACTGTCAGCCACAGCAGTAAATGCCTTGCAGTGCCATAGCTAGTGTTGGTCCATGACCTACTTGGTCAGTTGTGTTACACCCCAGAATGCCTTGTGGTGCCACATCTTGTGCCAGCCCACGACCCACCAAAAATCAGGTTGCAACCCACTGGTGAGTCACATAGTGTGACCCACAGTTTGGAAACCACTGAACTATTCTACATGGAGATGCTAGTGAATAAGGGTTACTGCAGTGTGTGCTTGATTGCAGCCTTTTACACTCTTTGACTGGCTGTCCTGTCCTACCATAAGTTGATTTCCAAATTGTATGCTTCTTCCTTCTGCATGATCTAGAACATTTACAACCCCACTTCTTTGGGCTTTGGCCCCAACCAAATGCTGTTCAGCTCCTGTCAGCTTCTCTTGAGCGGTCAGCTTAAAAGCTGCTTTGCCACCTTTTTACTGTTAAACACCAACAGTCTGGTTCTATCTCAGTGCAACGAGAGCCTGTCCCTTTGGTACAGGCTTGACTTGTCTCAAAACATTTTCCCAGTGCCATCAAATCTAAACCCTTCCTCCCAACCCCACTGTCTCACTCACACATTGTGACTCCTCAGCCTCCGAATTCAGCATTCTGCTTAGCAACCTAAATTTAGCTTTCAGACTTCCCAATTACATACCCTAACTTCAGCAATGCTGACATGCATCATGACCACTGTCTGCTCCCCGGCACTGTCTACCAGCCTGTCTAGATGATGCACGGTGTCCCCAACCTTGGAAGGTCAGTCACTGTGCATTCCACATGCCCACCACAGACCCACCTCTCAATGTTCCTAATGATCAAATCACCCAATACTAGAAGCTCCCCAGCCCCAAAAGACACCCAGAAGGCTATCATTAGTACAAGAGGGTATAGGTTCATCATCTAGATCAGGGGTCTCCAAACCCCAGCCCGGGGGCCAGGTGCAGCCCGCGGAGAGCTTCTGTCCAGCCCGCGGCCAGCCTCTGATCCCCTGAGAGCCTCTGGCCCAGTTGACCAAACGCATCCAGAGTTGTGCTTGTGGGGTGGGGGAATGGGGGTCCATTTAAGTGTGTGTGCTTTATTTCTTGGGCTGTGTTGGTGCTTGGAGAAATCCTGGACATTTGAGCCCATTCATTCATTCATTTCAGTCATTCATCTAAGTTCCATCGCTAATGTATTTATTTAAATTCTATATTTAATTTTTTTTTCTGGCCCTTGACACCGTGCCAGATATTTGATGTGGCCCTTCGGCCAAAAAGTTTAGAGACCCCTGATCTAGATTCTAAAAAATGGATCCCTTCCAAAGGACCATTTTTTTCTCTGTTGGCCTGATGTCCTTCCCCAAGATTTTCATTCTCAATGATAGCAGCAGAGCTATTAGCCCAGGACTAGAACACCTCCATCATATCCCTGAAGGCTTCATTCATATAGCTCTCTGCCTCTCTCAGCTTCTCTAGGTCAGCTACCTTGGCTTCAAGGGAACAAACCGGTTCCATCAAAGCCGGGACAAATTGCACCACAGGAGGGCGCTGCAGTGCTTATGGAACAGTGCTCTGTTCCATGAGCAGAACAAAACTTTAGGATTCAATCCTGTGTGCTGATTTGCTTCCATTGTAACCTTTTTCCTTCAGTATTGACACTCCACTTGCTCAGTCGTTGTGAGAATCCAGGTGACAACCTTCATCGCTTTCCTATGATCCCTCCATTGTTATCATATTTTTTAAGGTGCTGGTTGAAAGCAATTTTCAGAGTTTCCAAGCAATTGCAGTGCTAGCTTTCAAGACTGAACTGATGTGGTGCTATTGTTGCAACTGGTTTAGAAACCATGACTTATGCTCAACAGGCAGATAGTCATATATATGACATTCTATGCAATATAGTCAAAAGCAACCCCCCCCCCCCACCACACACACACACTTTGATTATATGAAGTGGCTTGTAATTTATTGTTTGGGTACCCCTCATCTTATCTTACAATATATGGCAGCACAAAATAGACAGGGAGATGGCAAAGATAATGGAAGAAAGGCAAGAAGATAATAAAGAGAAGCAGGACCACACAGAAGCAGCAGCAGCCATGTAAACACACACACCCCAAACCAGATACAACAATTGCACCATGCCAGTTCACTCCTGAAAGATGGCACTGCAACTGCTATGGAAACTCTAAAAATTGCTTTCAACCTGAACCTTGAAAAATATGATAAAAATGGAGTATGATATGATAAAATATGATAAAAATGAGTTCTTTGCATCTGTCTTCACGGCAGAAGACCTCGGGCAAATACCACTGCCTGAACGGCCCCTCCTGACCAAGGAATTAAGTCAGGTAGAGGTTGAAAGAGAAGATGTTTTAGACCTCATTGATAAATTAAAGATCAATAAGTCACTGGGCCCGGATGGCATCCACCCAAGAGTTATTAAGGAATTAAAGAATGAAGTTGCTGATCTCTTGACTAAAATAAGCAACTTGTCCCTCAAAACGACCACAGCGCCAGAGGATTGGAGGATAGCAAATGTCACACCGATCTTTAAAAAGGGAGGGAGGGAGGATCCAGGAAACTATAGGACGGTCAGCCTAACATCTATACTGGGTAAGATGGTGGAATGCCTCATCAAAGATAGAATCTCAAAACACATAGATGAACAGGCCTTGCTGAGGGAGAGTCAGCATGGCTTCTATAAGGGTAAGTCTTCCCTTACAAACCTTTTAGAATTCTTTGAAAAGGTCAACAGGCATGTGGATGCGGGAGAACCCATGGACATTATATATCTGGACTTTCAGAAGGCGTTTGACACGGTCCTTCACCAAAGGCTACTGAAAAAACTCCACAGTCAGGGAGTTAGAGGGCAAGCCCTCTCCTGGACTGAGACCTGGTTGAAGACCACGAAACAGAGAGTGGGTGTCAATGGGCAATTTTCACAATGGAGAGAGGTGAAAAGCGGTGTGCCCCAAGGATCTGTCCTGGGACTGGTGCTCTTCAACCTCTTCATAAATGACCTGGAGACAGGGGTGAGCAGTGAGGTGGCTAAGTTTGCAGATGACACCTAACTTTTCCAAGTGGTGAAGACCAGACGTGATTGTGAGGAGCTCCAGAAGGATCTCTCCAAACTGGCAGAATGGACAGCAAAATGGCAGATGCTTTTCAATGTAAGTAAGTGTAAAGTCATGCACATTGGGGCAAAAAATCAAAACTTCACATATAAGCTCATGGGTTTTGAGCTGTCTGTGACAGATCAGGAGAGAGATCTTGGGGTGGTGGTAGAGAGGTCGATGAAAGTGTTGACCCAATGTGCGGCGGCAGTGAAGAAGGCCAATTCTATGCTTGGGATCATGAGAAAAGGTATTGAGAACAAAACAGCTAATATTATAATGCCGTTGTACAAATCAATAGTAAGGCCAGTGCTTTTTTTGTAAATAAAAAGGTGCAGGAACCCACAACTTGTTAATCTTTTATTTATTTATTTATTTATTTATTTACTTACTTACTTACTTACTTACCATTTTTTATTGGAGAAATAAAATATTTTTTATGTGCTTCCCCCCTAAAGATGAACTTACTTCTGAGTAGACATGCATAGGATTGGGCTGTCAATCTCCACATGCCCTTCCCCCTAGCTATTTTTTCTACACATGGGGAAAAATACTGTACAGGTGCACTTGAAGCATGTAGTATGTAGTGCGGCACTACTTCGAAGAGAGGAAGCAGTGAATGGCTTCCGAAAAATGGCTTACATGAGTTCTGTGTAGTAAAATTACTCTAAGCAACTGTGGGAGTAAGAACAAAAAAGGAATTCTTACACGAGAGGGGTCCTTAGGTGCACATAGAAACAGCTACGTTTGCAATCAAAAGATTAAATATGGTTTAATTCAGGTATCAGAATACTCTGTGTCTTTGGAAAGGCACTTGGCATGCAATTGCATGTTCTCTGCTGCCCTGAGCAGCTGCTGTGCATTGCTGGAGAGGAGCTGCAAACGCTGGCTGGTGGAGGGCATGCTTGTGGGGGAAGGATGAGGAGGATCTCTGGCAAGGCTGGACAGCACGTTGCACTGTCCATTGTAGAATCCCTTTTCACCTGCCCTTAGCATGTGAAAACGGGTGCAGATATATATATCTGCCAGGTTTAAGAGCCCAATCCCAGGTATGTCTACTCTGAAGTAAGTCTCGTTCTAGTCAGTGGAGCTTACTCCCAGAAAAGTGCCTAGGATTGCAGCCTAAGAGCCCAATCCTATGCATGTCTACTCAGAAGTCCACTTTAGTGAAAGGGGCTTACTGTAGATAGGATGGCAGCCTCAGGGCCCAATCCTGTGCCTGTCTCCTCAGAAGTCAGTCCCATTAGAGGCAGTGGGGCTTCCTCCCAGGAAAGTGTGGACAGGACTGCAGCCACAGAGCCCTTCCTCTGCCTGTCTACTCAGGCTGCAAGGCTATGACATTTTCCCGGGAGTAAGCCCCATTGAACACAATGGAACTTACTTCTGAGTAGACATGCTTGGGCTCTCAGGCTGCAAGGCTATGCACTCTTTCCCAGGAGCAAGCCCCATTGAGCACAATGAGACTTACTTCTGAGTAGACACGCCTAGGCTCGTGCTGCAGCCAGCTTCCTTCCCCTCCTCTTCCGCCAAGCCAGTACCTGGGTGTTCCGTGGGTACTGCAGCCCGTCTCCCTGGCTGGCTGGCTGGCTGGCTGTCCATCCTCCTCCTCGGCGTCAATGCGTGTCCACCCATGCCCTCCACCGGCTTGGAAGCTGCGCTGGGAAGCAGAGCGCGGGGGGAGGGGAGGCAGGCTGGGCTCAGGCGAGAGCTTGGAGTTGGGAGCAGGAGGGGGTTGTTGTGCGGTCAGGCAGGGGCCAGGCGCCCGCCCACCCTGCACCCCCCAGCACCCACCCAGCGAATACCTCTATTTTGCTCCCCCCCTCCTGGAATGCCTCCAAAGGGGAGGGGCCCCTGCAAAAAGGTGCCGGAACTCCGTCCCCCCACGTTCCATTAGAAAAAAAGCCCTGGGTAAGGCCACATCTGGAGTATTGTGTCCAGTTCTGGTCACCACATTTCAAAAAGGACATCGTGGAAATGGAAAAGGTGCAAAAGAGAGCAACTAAGATGATTACGGGGCTGGGGCACCTTCCTTATGAGGAAAGGCTACGACGTTTGGGCCTCTTCAGCCTAGAAAAGAGGGGGGACATGATTGAGACATACAAAATTATGCATGGGAAGGATAAAATGGATAGAGAGATGCTCTTTACACTCTCATATAACACCAGAACCAGGGGACATCCACTAAAATTGAGTGTTGGGAGGATTAGGACAGACAAAAGAAAATATTTCTTTACTCAGTGTGTGGTCGGTCTGTGGAATTCCTTGCTGCAGGATGTGGTGACGGCATCTGGCCTGGATGCCTTTAAAAGGGGATTGGACAAGTTTCTGGAGGAAAAATCCATTATGGGTTACAAGCCATGATGTGTATGTGCAACCTCCTGATTTTAGAAATGGGCTATGTCAGAATGCCAGTGCAAGGGAGGGCACCAGGATACAGGTTATCCTGTATCTTGTATCTTGTTATCAGGTGTGCTCTCTGGGGCATTTGGTGGGCCACTGTGAGATACAGGAATCTGGACTAGATGGGCCTATGGCCTGATCTAGTGGGGCTGTTCTTATGTTCTTATGAGGGATCACAGGAAAGCAATAAGGGTTGTTATCTGGATTCTCACAACAACTGAGCAAGTGGAGAGTGTCCATAAAAACAGAGAACCAATAGATCAGAAAGAAGCAGCCATTATTGTGTGGGACCTGACTTGATGGTAACTTTGCAGGGGCTCTCTATATAGGCTGATGTTTAAAGTTTTCTTGCTTCGGTCGGTAATAACTGTTTCACTGAATGGCTCAAAAATAGAGACAAAAAAAGATACGCCTCTGGACTACTTCTTACATTTTAATCCAGCAAGCTGTAGGGTATTAGTTCAAAATGGATGTGCTGTTTATCACACACTTTTCAGAAAAGGTATCAGCTAATAGTGCTGAAGCCCACTCAGAGTTGCTTCTTAGGTTTAGGTGGGAAAGAATTAAAGGGGTCAGTTGCTTTTGTGGGAAAAGTCCTCCACACACTACGCAACAAAGATTCAGAGAGGACACTTAAGAGGAAATTGGTGACCTAATTTCACAGCAGTGTGGTGTGTGCATGTGGTCACCAGCAGAGAGGAAGGAAGAGGTAGGCAAATACAGTCCACCTGGGACACTCCCATAAAACTAATTTCAATTATGAGAGTTTTCCTAATGTATTTGCTGTGACCATTTTCACAGACGGTAGCCAGATCTCTTGGGGAACACATACTTGAATTTTCCACAAATGAACAAATGTTTCAAAAACATTTTAACCCTTGATAAAAGAAACATAGAGACTTGTAGGCAATTAAAAGTACTGTACTTTGCAGAGCAGTCTGTGCTAGGGATAAGGGAGATGTAACCCAGATTTAATTAGGGTGAACCCAGAGAAGCTTCCTCCCATGTCTCTTTAATAGGAGCATGACAAAGATCTTCTCCACCTATCACAGTGCAGCACTAACAAGAGAAGCTAACCTTGCTGTAAAGGGGACAGCAGAACCCCTGTCTTCTCAATATATATGTAGGAAACCAGCCAGAAACAGTCAGCACCACATCTTAGTCTTTTTGAATTGTCCGGGGTGAGTTCCAAATTAGTGCCTGGCCAAGTCCCAGAAGCTGGTCCTCCAAATGTATATTTCAGAGTCTTTCTACTCAACCAATTTCTAGTGGAATAAATATGCAATTGTAAACCATTTGCAGTGGCCAGTTCAGATCTCTTCTCTTGGACTTGTGTTCCATGCAGCACAATCCTAACTTGCGCTGGAACAGGCAGGCTAGTGGGCAGGCCAGCGCAAGTTACAGGTGCTTAGTGGCTCAGCCCAGGGCAAGAGGAACCCCTCACCCCACTGCAGCCCTAATGGGGCTACTTGGATCTGAACCACTGAAATTGCTGCCACAAGTCCGAGCGGCCCGGGGCCGGCCCAGGCTGCCCAGGAACAGGGTTAGGTTCCGACATAACCGCCGGATCCTGGCCCTGCTTCCCACTCCCCACCCGCCCAGCCCTGGAAACGCCTGCTGCCCACCCTCCCCTATCCTGAAACACCTCCCTCCTGCCTGCTTCCCATCCTCCACAGACCCCTGCGTCGACCAAGCTCGGCCAACACAATCTCATCTTCCCCAGGGCCTGCAATGGCGCAGGGAGGCCGGCACAGACTTGCACCAGCCAAACTGCCTCCAGAATGGTGCAAAAGTGCTTTACGGCACTTTCACAACTATCCTGGGCCAGCACAAGGTTCTTGCACCAGCATAATTCCAGGTGAGGATTGTGCCCTTAGAGTCTTACCTTTTCTAGTACTAGAAGTGCTATTTAAAATGTGACCATTCATAAGAACATAAGAACATAAGAACAGCCCCACTGGATCAGGCCATAGGCCCATCTAGTCCAGCTTCCTGTATCTCACAGCGGCCCACCAAATGCCCCAGGGAGCACACCAGATAACAAGAGACCTCATCCTGGTGCTCTCCCCTACATCTGGCATTCTGACTTAACCCATTCCTAAAATCAGGAGGTTGCGCATACACATCATGGCTTGTACCCCATAATGGATTTTTCCTCCAGAAACTCGTCCAATCCCCTTTTAAAGGCGTCTAGGCTAGACGCCAGCACCACATCCTGTGGCAAGGAGTTCCACAGACCGACCACGCGCTGAGTAAAGAAAAATTTTCTTTTGTCTGTCCTAACCCGCCCAACACTCAATTTTAGTGGATGTCCCCTGGTTCTGGTTCTGGTCCCCTGGTTCTGGTTCCATTCCCCAATGGAAACCATAGGGTGCATGGATATACACATCGTGGATGCTGACTGGCTACAACATGTAATGTGAATTATGATAAGCAACACATACAATATGTACCATATTGTGACATGTACATTTTTTATTATTAGTCATGATTTAGTATTATTTTGGGTGCTTTAGCACAGTGTTTCTCAAACTGTGGGTCACAAGCCAATTTCAGGTGGGTCCCCATTCATTACAATATTTTATTTTTAATATATTAGACTTGATGCTGCCATGGTATGTGACTGCAGTTCGGAAATGTTACAGATCTGTACTTTTAACACGCTACTATGTATATACATTTAGCAATGGAGCTTACTCCTGGGTAAGCATGGATAGAATTTCAGCCTTTGGGATGTTTGGGGAAGTTTTTGAAACAGTTCAGCAACTTTTTGGGTGGGTTAGGAGGGTTCTTTATTTTAAATGACATTTTAAACTTATACTTATTGTAAACTTGTAGTTTACTTAATTTGATTTGATTTTGTCATAGGTGGTTGTTAAAAATTTCCCTGCTTGATGATATCACTTCCGGCTATGACCTCACTTCCAGGTTAATGACATCACTTCTGGTGGGTCCTGATAGACTATCATTCTAAAAAGTGGGTCCTAAAACTGCTAAAAAATTTGAGAATCACTGCCTTAGTAACTGAATGGTCCCACATTGTAATATCCTAGCAAGTGAACGCTCATCTAACCTCTTAAAAAAAAAACAGACATCAGCAAAGCTACTTCTCCCCTCCTACCTCCTAATCACCCCATTAATAATGCCTACAGTTTCATATTTTATTCATTTTTGTACAAATTTAATTTCATTTAGTCATTTGCCAGTGCTGGAATGCTCATTTATCATTATTTTTAAGGAAGAGGGTAAACAACAGAGCGGTCCTCTCCAACTATTATATGTGGAACTGGGTATCAAGCTATCAGTATTGAATTGGGACTTGGGGATGGTTCTACAAAGGTGATTGTGTGGGGGGAGTAGGCGTTCACAAATGCACTAGGTAGGTCCTCAGGTTCATGTCTGTTTGCACATTACTGTACAAAGATGTGCGTCTTCACCCATTTTCTGGCTGCTTCCACATCACATGTGTATTTTAAGGATGTTGTGAAGCAAAAAGTTACTCAAGAAACAGCTGTCTCCAGCACAGCTCTCAGACACAGCTTTCAAATATCCTGACTTTAGAATGGAAAACAGAAGTCAAGAATGACAGGTATTAGGGCAGGCACTCCATTAATATCCTGCTTCTGCAGGACTGATCTCCTCTTAGCATTTGCATTTGTGGTTTTTTAAAGTCATGTCTTAATCATTCATGGCTTACACTTGACCATGTCTTTCAATATAATACTTTTACTGCTTGGGGAACCTGGTGCAGATTTTTCTTTTCTTTTCTTTTTGGTATATAGAGCCCAAGTTTAGTGATTTAGAAGCAGATTGCAAGGATGTTGAACCTAAGCCTTCAAAGCTTCTAGAAGCAGGTTCACTGTTCTTTAAACCCATTTCTGCCCAGCCTATAGGTATACATATTTGATCCCTGTTGCGTACATGCAATGTTGGGCAGAAATGGCTTAACCTGTGGCTAAAGCTATTTAGGACAGTAGTTGTCAATGACAGTTCTGAGCAAACATACCCACAGCAAATTGATAAACAGTATTTTTTAGTAAAATGTGTTTAGCAATCACATATATAGTAAGCAAGGATGGCACTTCTGTTGGCAACCTTCAGTCTCGAAAGACTATGGTATCGCGCTCTGAATGGTGGTTCTGGAACAGTGTCTAGTGTGGCTGAAAAGGCCAATTCGGGAGTGACAATCCCTTCCACACTGGGAGCAAGTGCAGTCTGTCCCTGGTCTGTCTCCCTGGCTATGGGCCTTCCTTCTTTGCCTCAGACTGTTGGCCAAGTGTCTCTTCAAACTGGGAAAGGCCATGCTGCACAGCCTGCCTCCAAGCGGGCCGCTCAGAGGCCAGGGTTTCCCACCAGTTAGGTCATCACAGACTTCACCTTCAGAGTCACTGAACCAACCCTCCAAAATAATTTTTTCAAAGTGCGCTACAATGACACTGCAAAAATAGCAAGATTATTATTATGGGAGTGCAGTACCTGTCTGCCGTCTTTCTGATTGCATGCTTCAATTGTGATCTGAGACCCAGTGGAAAACGAGGTGATTGAAAGACACTTATCCTGCTGCCTGATTAAAGGGTCGCTGAATATCCACTCCTGGCATGGAAGAGGAGGGAGAAACAGAATTCAGTACATTAGAAACACAAGACTGATTCTAACCATGAGCGCCAAAACCATTTTTAAAAAATGGGACAAGCGCTTTCTTTGCCGGATCTTCCCAGTTGCCTTGAACATTTATATACCAGGGAGCATATGAAGAAGGCACTAAGTGAATTAGCAACTTGTAAAAATAGGATTTCAATTTTTTCTGCCTTTGCTCATCATTGGCATAGGCCAGGGATGGTCAAAGTTGCTTAACTTAAGAGCCACATATGATAAACTTCAGGCTGAGAGCCACAAAATTTAGAAGCATTTAAATTCTTAAATAGATTTACTCATCATGAACATTAAACTTATGTTTTAACTTCCATGGACTCTCAATTGATACCTGGTTGTATTATAAAGCTTGAAAATGTATTATTTTCCTTTTATATAAATAGTGATACACAAAGGAAATCAGCCAATGTATTTCTGAGAGCCGCACATTATATGACAAAGAGCTTCACGGGGCTTGCAGGCCATCATTTGGCCACCCCTGCATAGGCTGTACTAGAGCAGACTCAAGTCCAAGTGTTTTTGGTCCTAGACCAGGCAACAGTGTCTACTTCTCTTCTACAATAGGGCAATGTATCAATCAGTTTCTAAAACATTCACCAGCTGTAGTCTGTGGTGGTAAAACAAGCAATTCATCATTAGTGATGCAGCTTACACATCCACACACTCACAAAACAGAACAAGAGTGCCAGCCCACTTCATTGATTTATCCTCCCACCTAATAACCCCCCTTCCCAAAGATAATTAGAGTTTGCCTTTTTCAATGGGATAATTCCCAGGACAGCTATGCAGTTCAATGAAATTTCAGTAATTTCAAACACTAACAAAATAGCACAGCAAGTCAAATCAAACAGCTTGTTGGACACTGTCTTCTCCACTGTTAACAGATGCGAAAGAGCATTCCTTGGCATGTGGTATCCAACTGTGACCTTTTGCTTACTCAAGCTGTTTCCTTGCCACATGGTGGCATCTGAATGGGGAGTTCTCAATCAAGATCATCCGCTGGGATTAATGCACTGGAATCCACTAAAGGTTATGGAGGATTTTGCCAATTTACACCAGCAGAGAGCACGGCCCTTTACGTTACACAGCAGTTCTACTATAAAAACCAACAGAGAATTGTAGAGGAAGCAAATACTATTTTAAGTCCTCCTCAGAATATTTTTAACCAATTCTTACTCAGTAAAGACGAGGTTTGCCACCACTCCAGCACAAGCAGAGCTAACACAGATTCAGGAAAGGAAGTTCCATTTAATCTTGTTATAATAACTTCTAAATCAAATTAATTGCAGGGTAAAATTCTGGGTTAATTTCCTGTGCAACCCCATCTAGAACTAACACCTATATCACCTGTGGTGACATGGAAGTAGAACTATATCTTTCAATTAGCAACTAGCACAGCTCACAGAAATATCAAGCAGTTGCTATTACCATATAAGGCAGAGGTCTCCAAACTTTTTGGCAAGAGGGCCACATCAAATATCTGGCATGGTGTTGAGGAAAAAAAATTTAAATATAAAATTTAAATGAATAAATTAGAGATGGAACTTAAATGAATGAATGAGCTCATTCATTTAACTTCTCTGGACCTCAGAACACCCTCCAGACACAACCAGAGCACAGCTCCAGTTGTGTTCAGTTGAGTGGGCCAGAGGCTTTCAGGGGAAAAGAGCCTGGCCGTGGGTTGGACAGAGGCTCACTGTGGGCTGCATCTGGCCCCTGGGCCAGGGTTTGGAGACCCCTGAGGCAAAACAGGTTAGCTAGGAATCATGAAGATTGGAGCTTTTCTAGACTTCCATGTAGCAAAAACTGCATGTGTAGACAATGACAAAAACAAACATGCGAATGTCTGCACCCAGTGGATCCTGAAAGCCATAGTTAAGTAGCCTCTTAACTATCATATATGCAACAAAATACACTTTACATGTTCATCACACATGAGGCAACACTTTCCCCCTTCATGGTAGTACTTCCTGAGTAGGCAAAAAATAATTGTGTAAAACAGCCTTAAGAGAGCAACTTTTATTTCCATAACGCCATAGTTAGTGTCACTTAAAGAAAAGTTTTCCACTTTTTTTTTTTGGTATGGGCTGGACCATTAACAATGCCTGTGCATTGCCGTTGCTGCCTGGAATGGCTCTGATGGTGAATGGGAGGGGGCGCTTACATGGCGCATTGCAGTGCCTGCAATACTTGCCATTTCATCCCCCTTCTGGCTATGCTACTGGGCTGGACAACTGCAGGCTATAGTAAGGGACAAAGCTACACTTTCCCATCCAGTCACTTGAACTGTGACCTCAGGCTGTACTAAAATAAGGGATCAGGTACATCTTTCACGCCATCTCCCAACTCTATCACTTCCTTCAAGACCAAAGTTATCTTACCTGCTAAACAGCCACCGCCTCCACCCTCAATAGCTACCTGAATACTGCTAGAGCCCTTGGGACCTGTTTCAGTGACCTCTGGATTATTCCAAACTTCTTCCCTTATGTTTAAAATCTGTTCTGGTTGCTGATGCGCGTATGCAGGCAGTCCATATTCCAAGGGCTCAGTAAATGGTGTGTATTTGCTTATGGAAGTGTATTCGCACTTCCATTCAGGAGGCCGAGCTTTCAATCTTATGATGGCTTTGCTGTGTGCTTGCTTTACCAACTAGAACATATTCAGTTGGCTGAGGAGCAGCTCAAAATGGGATGGGTTTCAGTCAGCCCCTTCTCTCCCAGCTATGAGAATCAGTGCTGCTTGAAGGAAGTACTGAGACAAGGCCATTTTTCCTAGCTATCTCTGCCAGGGACACAGACCCACGTGCCTCAAAGACATACATTTGTCTTTCCCAGTAGGCATTCAACAACAGCTGAAAACAATACAGGACCGTCTCACCTGGGTGGCAGCAGGGTTGTTCACTGTCCCTTTACAGCTCCCAACCCCTGCTAGAGAGTTTCCGGCTGTGTCCTGACCCTGAGATTCCAAGCAATTTGCACCTTGCTTGATGATCCCAGGAACCAACTCCTTTTCTGGAACCCTGTGAGACCAAACATTAAAACAAACCAAAATACAAAATTATCAATCACCAGCTCTATATTTGATAATTTTGTTAGTTTTGTTTTGTTGTTTTGAGAGCTTTGTCGATTCAGAAGAAAATAAAATGCATTTTTCAAATGTGTATAAGAACAGTTCTGCGCACTCCCAAAAAACACCATCCCAGCTTGAAAGTGAAACACAGTAGCAGCACAGGACACACAAAGTTCGTTAAGCAAGAAAAACAAATATAGTTATCTGTGGAAATTAATGAAAGGATTTAAGAAGGAAAATGCCATTGGTGAGAATGAGAGCCTTCTAGTTGTGCGAACATAGTTGCATTTGTACACTTCTCCCAGGCTCCAAATTATATGAGAATTTGAGAAGTCTTCTGTTTTTTCCAAGGTTGATAATTTAACCACCTTTTAGTATATTCAGTGACAGAAGGATTGAGGTCTTCAGACTACAGGAAAAAAAAACCTTATATCAGATTTACCTCAGTGACTCAACTCAGCTGGCACAATCCACTAGGGCAATCGCTGGCAGGCTGCCATTAAATGAATGGGACAAATGCTCTGGGTGAGAGCCTCACATGCCTCTAGGGCTGCGTGGAAACCTTCCTGAGGCTCCCAATGCAGTTTGCCAGAACCTCAGTTTAAAACATTGGGGAAGCTTCAGGAGGTTTCCCTGACGCATTCTGGAGTCGCATGAGGCTTTGTGCGCTCCAGGTAAATGGGGAGCGGATTTGTGCACGGGGGGTGAGTGGGGGTGGGGTGGCGGCATCCGACAGAGGGAGGCTCCTTCATGAACCTTTGCCCTAGGGCTGGGGTGCCCAAACCCTGGCCCTGGGGCCACTTGCAGCCCTTGAGGACTCCCAATGCGGCCCTCAGAGAGCCCCCAGTCTCCAATGAGCCTCTGGCCCTCCAGAGACTTGCTGGAGCCTTCATTGGCCAGACGCAACTGCTTTCAGCATGAGGGTGACTGTTTGACCTCTCACATGTGCTGTGGGATGAGGGCTCCCTCCACTGCTTGCTGTTTCACATCTGCGATGCAGTAGCGGCAGCAAAGGAAAGGCCAGCCTTGCTTTGTGCAAGGCCTTTTATAGGCCTTGAGCTATTGCAAGACCTTCATTCGTTCATATAAGTTCATCTTTAATATATTCATTTATGTAAACTTAGGTAAATTTATTCAAATTTTAAATGTAAATTAATTTGTTTTTTCCTCAGCCCCCGACACAGTGTAAGAGAGATGATGTGGCCCTCCTGTCAAAAACTTTGGACACCCCTGCCCTAGGGTGTGGGGCTGGGGAGTTTCGCTACTGAGGGCAGCCTTCTTGATCTTTTTCAAATTGTAAAGCAAAAGCTTTCACAATCAAATTCATGGATTATAATACAAATGAATTATAACTCCTTAGCATGTTGCCAGAGCTACTTCTCAAGAAATATTTTCATTTCCTCTCTCTTTGTTATGATGCCTGACTCCATTATTTTCTGAGTAGGTATATAATTTTATTTTTGCCTTCCAGAATGTCTCGTAAAAGGATACATCTCGTTTATGAGGGTCTGTGACCCGTGTCTCTCACCCAGCGGCTGATTGGGCCACAGCAGGACAACTTGGTAGCCAGCCTAATTTTGCGGTCATCAGCAGTGACATCACCACAGAGCACCAGCCAACTGAGGGTCAGGGAAAAGGGAGAACTAGCCAGAGAAGCCGCACCTGCTGATGACTGAGTAGCTGAGCAGCAGGAACATGAGCAAACGAGGATGAAGGACTAGGGTGGTGGAAACTGGGGAACTAAAGCAGGAAGGAGCAAGAGGAGCAGGTGAACAGGAAAATGAAAGATGAGTGGGTGCCAAGAAATGACAGGAGAAGGTCAAGAAGGAGAGACAGGAAGGAGAGAGCAAGGTAAAAAGTGCAGAAGGAGCAAAAGAAGGGACAAAGGGAAGAAGCCCCAGTGGGGAAAGGAACTGCAGGACTGGGCTGGCTACCATAGCTGGGGAGGTGGAGAGTGTGACTGGAAGATGGTCAGAGACCAGTGGGTACATCATCCTGAGCTCAGAGGGAGGGCTCTCATCTGGCACTCAGAAAGGGACTGGGTGGATCACACTGAGGCTGTCCTTGCCCTCTGGATCCAGAGGCAAATAGCCCAACCCTCCATTACCCTATTATCCCTTGCCTAGAGGGGTAGGCAGGCCTCTGCGAACCTCAGAACCAACCTCCGATGGAGACAACAAGATGATTGGACCCCTACTTTGTGTTCACAGGTCAGAATAAAATTGTTTTGGAGTTGGGCTCCAATATACGCCTTTTCTTTACACCAGCACATCTCATACCTCTTTTGATGCAGGGTTGCTCCCCTGGGGGGGGGGGGAGGAAGAGGCCCCCATGACCACAGGGTCTCATTCTTCTTTTCCTTTATGCCAAAAATCTGAATACAACCCACCGTGCCTTCCAGCAGTTACCACTTCCCACCATTTTTTTCCTGGGATGTACTCAGTCTCTTATTTTGGTATCCACTCAGAAACCAAGTTTGTTATCAACAGTAAAGGGGCACCTAACTCAAATGAATACTCAAGCCAGACAGAACCACAGGGAGTGAGGAGTGAGGAAACTTGCCCCACAAAAGAACCTCCAATCTGTCATGCCTCCAGGGCCCCACCGGCATGCATTACCTCTTGGAAAAGTTTTCTTTAAAATATGCATCCTGCAGTTTTGCTTGAGACTCAAAGAATGACTCACTTGAGCTCGGGGTAGACATTCTCCAAGTACCACTGGAAGGATTTACAGTTCAGTTTCCTGCGATGCTCCACTCGGTCTGCAATACTGGAAGCAAAAGCAACTGTTTATATCATTTTTTCCTTGCAAAATGAAAAGGTTCTCATGAGACAGCAGAACACAAGTGCACTTAAAACATTATTAAATGCACGTATGTCTCAGGTGCAAACCATATTTCAGGTATTGCTGTTAAAACAGTACAGTGATATATTTACAGAGTACCATGCTTAGAGAACTTAGTGCAATCCTATCCTGCTCTGGAACAGGCAAGCCAGGAGGCTTGCACTGTATCCAGCACAGGATAGGGGGCAGAAGCAGCTCAGCCAGAGGCAAGGGGAACCATTTCTCCTTACGTTTGGGTAAGGGGTGCTGCCCCAATTGGTGTCCTCGGACTTGCGCCACCTCTGAGTGGTGCAAGTCTGAGGAGAGCGGAGCAGCTTGAAGCCACTCTGTTCACCCCAGGAACATAACGGCTGGATCCCAGCCCTGCCTCCCGCTCCCTGCCCCAGGGCTGCCCATCACCCACCCTCCACCCACTCAGGAACGCCTCCCTTCCTTCTCCTCCCTGCCTCCCCGCCACCTACCTTTTGTCCTTGCATCAGGTCACCTGAGCTGACGCAAGACGCTGGGAGGAAGCCAGCATGGAGGCTTCCGTCAGCCTTCGCAGGCTGGCTCTTCTGCTAGCGCCGGCCCGGCTTCCTCCCAAGGAGGCACAAATGTGCCTTACGGCACGTTTACAACCCTCCCAGGCCAGCCCAAGGGACTGGGCTCTTAAACAGGTCTGCCCTCGGCATCCATGGGGGTTCCATTCCTGGGACCTCTGCAAATGGCAAAACCGTCAGATAACCAAATTCACATGTTGGGGCCTTCACCTGACCTCCAGATGTGACTGAAAGTGCCTTTCGGACACCTCAAGGGAGGGTATTCTGAGGCCCGGAGAGGCCTCCCTGGCCCTCAGAATGCCTCCTGAATGCAACCAGAAGATGCCTCCAGTCACATCTGGGAGGTCTTCTGTAGGTCCTCCTTCGGGTTTGGAACCTACGGTGGGTCAATTCCCGGATTCTGAATCTGTGGATAAAGAGGACCCACTGTCAATGTATTTTACATGTTTTTTTCAAGTTTAGAGCAGATTTTGGGAACCTGTGGATCAAATCCGGTCTCTCGCATGTCTGTTCGCCTCTTGCTTTTTACCTGGTCTGGTTTGGGATACTTACCTTCCAAATGATTTACCAATGGCAGATGGCCGGGCCTCATAGTAATACTGTTTGTACTCATCCATCCACACTTCTGCTGTACGCTTGGTATTTCTGCAGGTGGAATGGGAGACATTGCTGCTATAACATGGAATCAGGGCGAACTTCTCATAACATTTTCATGCTGCTGACTTACTATAGCATCATTAAACTTGAAAGACCAGGATTACACCTCCCCCAAAGCAGGAATTAGTTTAATGTGAGATTGTGCCACACATCCACCTGCAGTGCATGAGTGTAATGCAACCAACATGTAGGTTGTGGCCCACCACTGCTTTGACCGCAAAGCCTTTCTGGAAGCCCCCAGAGGCTGCTTCTCGGTCCAGAACGTCTCCTGAAAGTGACATGACATGTTGTATGGGGGCGTTAAAACTTTCCTGGTTGATGATGTCATTTCCGGCCATGACGTAACTTCCAGGTTAATGACATCACTTCTGGTGGGTCCCAACAGATTGTCATTCTAAAAATTGGATCCCGGTGCTAAAAGGTTTGAGAACCACTACTTTATTGCAAGAAGAGAGGTGCCATTTAAGCAGTGCCAGCAACAGGTTCTAGGGGCCCTAGCCCTGCCCTGCCCTGCCCCGAACTCTGCCAATGAATCCAGAATCCTTGTCAGCCATCTAATGCTGCACTGGGTGCTATCACTGGTGTAGCTGTATGGGAGGGCAAGGGGGGCAAATGTCCTAGGATGCCAAGCCAGCGGGGCGGCAGTAGCATCCATGCCCCCCGCCACCCTGTTTTTTCCACTACTTTTTAAAGTGAAAGAAGCTGGTAGTGCCGACAGCTTCTTTCGCTTTTTAAAAAAAGCTATTCTATGCTGCTCTGGGTCGGCCCGTCCTTCTTCCCCCCTTTTCAGCAGGGAGCCAGGAAAACAGTGGCTGCTACCACTGTCACCTGTACTTAGGATTGGGGTGGGGGTTGGCTTGGTCAGATAGGTCCTCTGATGGGCGTAGGCCACTCTTCAGTCAGAACCAAACCTGGTCAATCCAACAACACCCCGAATGAAAACGTTAAACACCAAACGAGATGTGATGGTGACACACCTATGTGTGAAACTGGATTGCTGCTGAATCCCTGTGAAGCAGCAGAGCCCAGTAAAGTTTTTAATTAAATTTTATTGTTTATAGTACAGGACTACAACTACTCAGGGACAATATTTTTGGTCTGTAATAACCCAGTGTTAATTTCACCATAAAATCTTACAAACTGCCAATACCCTTGTCTGGGACTAAATGTCATGGGAAACACACGATGGCAGCTAAAAACATGTTTGTATTGTATATTACTACAGATACTGCTAGAGAAGACTTGTTTTTGCTACAACAAATTAGTTGAGTTATCCCTCACTAGGACTCATTGCCAATACAGCTCCCTGGTTTCTATAAACTGCTGCAAAAGTTGGGGTATATCTCATCCACTGCACTTGATAAGTAAAATGCTTTTTCCAAGCATAGGAAGAAAGACCACCAATGCCCTGTGGTTCCCAAACCACATCACTACCACAGCCTCTTCTTCCTGGCTCAGCCATGTGCCACCATCTTGGCTCTCGCAAGATCTTGTGAGAGCCAAGATGGTGTGCCTGGAAAAACAGGAAGGAGGGGCCACTAGAACCATCCTGCGGTATCCCTGTGAGTATGCAGTAATGCCCTGTTTCTCAAACTGTGGGACGAGACCCACTAAGTGGATCACAAGCCAATTTCAGGTGGGTCCCCATTCATTTCAATATTTTATTTTTAGTAAATTAGACTTGATGCCAACATGGTATGTGACTGCACTTGGGCAGATCTGTACTTTTAACAGGCTGCAATGTATATGCTTTTAATAATGATAGTCAGTGGAGCTTACACCTGGATTAGTGTGGATAGGATTGCAGCCTAGGATTATTAAAAAATTTGTCCTGCTTGATGATGTCACTTCTGGCCATGACATCATTTCCAGGTTAATGACAACACTTCTGGTGGGTCCCAACAGATTATCATTCTAATAAGTGGGTCCTGGGCTAAAAAGTTTGAGAACCACTGGCCTAAGGCGTTCTGGGACACTCTTTGGGAACCCCTACCCTAACCCTATAGTACAATTCTTCAGGATCTGAAATGACTGAATGACTGGGACACATTTAAAATGTTAATTCCTGTGCATCAGGGAAGCAGTGGCTACAAATTTCAATCCATAAAACAGGAGAAGAACAGTTGGTCCAGGAATATCCAGGTAGATATTAGGTCTTTCTGGGGTGAAGGAAAAGGGAGCAAAACACCTCAAAGAACAGGCTCCAAAACCGTTACTTTCCCTAGAACAAACTTCAGCAAAGCCTAACTGCTTCCACCCTGATCTTTCCTGAACTCAGATCAAGGAGTAACGCTTTCCTACTTGATATAGGTGAGTGCATTTCCTTCAGGGAAGTCATACGGATGGCGTTTTCTAAAAACATGGCCCACACGGCTACAGGGAACAATCTCCAGGCTGCCTCCACACATCCAGACTCGGAAAGAAAGCTCTAGAAAAGATTCAGAGCATTCAAACAATGAGGTGAAACAAGGCACATCAAGGATTTTACCATTTTAAAAAGTCAACTAAAACACAATATGGTGCTTGAATCATCTTGCCCGCTTTCTCATTGTGTACACTGACTATGGCAA
The DNA here is from genome assembly GCF_035046505.1 of Tiliqua scincoides. NCBI lineage: Eukaryota > Metazoa > Chordata > Lepidosauria > Squamata > Scincidae > Tiliqua > Tiliqua scincoides. The sequence goes on from NC_089821.1 coordinate 20,168,646, forward strand.
GAACAGGTGAAGTGAGGGAGAGTTTGCTAAATGGAGATGAGTTTCCAGAGAGAGATACTTCTGAGGTCAACAAGATGATCCTAGAGAACTTTAAATGGACAGGGTAGGTAAAGGAGAAAACTGTAAATACTAGGAGATTTCTAAGGAATCAATTTCAAGGAGTGAATCTATGTATCTACAAAGAGACCAAAACGGACAGATAAGTGAATAAGAGCCAAATCCTATGCATGTCTACTCAGAATTAAGTACCATTATAGCCAATGGGGTTTACTTCCAGGTAAGTGTGAACAAGATTGGAGACTAAAGGGCATTGGGGAAAACAGCTAGAAGCATACTACTGGAAAATATTATGGAGTTCCAAGCAAAACATTCCAGGCATGCTCATGTCCCAACTTAAAGAATTGTCAAAAGAGAATTCTAGCACAGCTTGTAATATGGTTTAGCCCATTTCTGCCCAGGCCGCAGGTGAACACATTTGGTCACTGTTGCATATATGCAACACTGGGCAGAAACAGCTTAATTACTGCTTAAGTGGAAGTCTGCACCAGACCATTTTCATATTTTGTTTTGATTTTTCAAGCATTATAGATTGCAAATACTTGTTTGTGCAGGCCATACTGAGAGGAATAGAGTTCATGGTATAGGATTTATGGTTTATGATTTGATGCAGAACCTATAACCTTAAGATAGGAAAATACCTAACTTAGCAGAAGCTATTATTTTAGAGGTGTAGTTAGTTTTGCAAAGTTCATTATTTTGATAGAATGCTGAGAGAAGCTGAAAGTATAGATAAAGCATAGGGAGTAGGATAGGACCAGATAAAACCAGATGCTTCAGAGGCTTCCCAATTAGGCTCAAAAGCAAAGTAGTGAAGGACAGTAAAAGTTTAAGTTTTAGTACACATGCTTAATTAGCAAATGAATATGGACTCACACACCCGCATAGCTAATTGGGTGTTTTGCATGAACATGAGATGTATGTGCAGGATGAGGGAACATATCAAGGAGCTATATGTTGTAGGTAATCGGAAAGGATCTAACCTCTTAAGGCAAAATCCTAACCTGCGCTGGAGCAGGCAAGCCAGGAGGCTTGCACTGCATCCAATATGGGATTGCAGCGAGCAGCGGCTCAACCAGGGGCAAGGGGAAGCTCTTCCCCTTACCCCTGGGTAAGGGCCGCACGCCCCTATGGGTCTCCTCGGACCTGCGCCACCTCCAGAGGATGGGGGTTGGCATCCGGCATAACTGCCAGGTCCCAGCCCCGCCCCCAGCTCCCCACACGCCTGCTCCCGGGCCCGCCCTCCCCACCCAGTAAGCCCCCTCCCGCTCCCTCCCCACGCCTATCTTCGCACACTTGCACTGGCACAAGCAGTGGTGTGGGAGCTGCAGCAGAGGCTTTTGCCTCTGTCTGCGCGTCGGCACATCTGGATGCGCTGACGTGGCTCCCTCCTAAGGAGGCGCAAACGTGCTTTACGGCACGTTTGCGACTCCTCCAGAGCACCTATACCAGCATAAGTGCCAGTTAGGATTGCTCCCTTAGTAACTCAGCCAGTGGTGAATGGAGGAGGAACTTTTGGATGGGAGAAGGATTACAAAATGTATGTTTGATGGATGCTCTGGTGAGTTGGTCCTGACTAGCATTGTAGTCTGGATCACTCCCTTTACTGCAGAAAATATTCATTTTGGCCTGAGCTGTTTCTAACAATTCCTAATTACTGAATTCGACTTTTGAATTATGGAATGTGGGTTTCAGTAGTATAAGAAGTGTGTAACCCATCCAACTACTTCTCTTTAAGTAAAGTCTCTGAAGTCCCCTAGTTTTTAAAATACCACCTACTGCAGCTGTATATTTATTATACAATCTCACAACCAAACCCTAAATTCCGCTATTGATCCACTATCTAATGATTTAGTTTTCTAGGTCAGAGTTGGACTCTTTTATTTAAAAACAGACATTCCTCCTTCCCCTATTTACTTCCAGAAAATTTGCTGCTCTAAAGTGAAATTCAGTTTTTTTTAAGAGCATCAGGTGACTGTGTTCCAAAGGTTTGATGTTCAAAACCTGATCTGAATGAAGAAAGGTGACCTTGCTAAGACTTATACACCCGTCCCCTTATGTTTAATATCTGCCAATATCTGATCAAGATCTCCTTTTGTATTTTTATCTGGAGGCACAAAGAAAACATCAGGAAGGAGGCTGTAAAATAAATCTCAAAAGAGAAAGAGGGGCAGGTGATGCTTGGAAAAGACCTCCAGAAAGACTGAATTTGCTTTTTATGATTCTTCACCTGGTCAGTTGATATTAAATGGTGAAAAACAGTGACAGCCAGTTGCACATAACATTGGTGGGGCAATAAGACCAGACACACTAGCATCTCACTCCAACAGAATCCTGAGATCCTGGCTTTCACCTTACAGTTCCCTTTCTAGGGCTCAGCTCCAAAATATGTTGGACAACTACTGCATCCCAGGCCTTCTGCTATGGAACTCCTGAACTAGGTCTAGTCAACTCATTGAAAGGGAGTAGAGACTTATCAGAATTTTTGTGATCTTAAGAAAAGTTCTTGTGGATCTTGGGATGCTTATGAAAATATAATTTAAATGAGTTCAGCTGGAATTGTTTACTTGTACCCATCTCCTGTGAACTGTTGATTTTAATTGTATTTTATAATGATTTGTATTATATTTGATTAGATTGTTTATGGAAGGTGCTTGGAGGAGTCTGCTGGTTGAAAATTAGGATAGAAACAGAAGGAAAAAATAATGGAGAAAAAATCCCTTTTCTCAGTTCCTGGGCACCCTCCAACTCTGCTACGCCTGCTTATAAGCCTCTAAAATAAATACACACATTGTGGCATCCTTAAACTGTTTGAATAATAGTTAACCTAGGGCCCAATCCCATCCAACTTTCCAAGGCTGATGCAGTCATGCCAAAGGAGTGTGCGCTGCATCCTGCGGTGGGGGGGCAGTCATCGGGGCCAGCTATATTTGTTCCCTAACCTCAGGGCTGCACTGTGGCTGCATCAGCCCTGGAAAGTTGGATAAGATTGGACCCTTATAGTTTTCAAGATGTTTCTTGCTTCTGGATCCCCATCTAGATATACATGCCCACAAGGCATGTTTATAAGCATGCAAGCCAATACTAAAGATCCTGCCAAGGTGTTGTCTAACAATTTGTAGAGTGATATTGACATCTACATTGATCTGCACAGTAGCATGCCTGGTGGTAGAAAACAGATCCCATCAATTTGTGAGTAACTCTTGAATGAAGGCCAAAGCCCCAAATTGCTAGCTTCTGAGCCAGGAGAAAATGTATGTTGTTTGACCAGGAGTTGTAAGAGTGACTTATGGAGGACTGATGAGAAGAAGCATGGAAAGGCACCAACTCACCAAAGTTCTCTCCTCCCCAGATGTCCATCTGAGTGTCATATTTTCCAAGATGCTTAAACCAAGATTTATCAATGACAAAGATGCCGCCTGCTATGACAGGTGTTCTATAAAAAAAAATGGGGAGGAGGATATATACATTTATAAAATATTAATAGAATAGCCTTAAATGCAAAAGAAACACTTGACATTTCTACAGCAGCACATTCTGTCTATATTGCTTTAGAGATTGCACTTCAGTTTTGGAAACCTTCTGTAATTTTGTGCAGGCAAAATAGGAGCAAACTTTTTACCCTGGTCCAAATGCAAACTGTTTCCCTCCCATCCTGTGATGACTGAGTTCCCCTGAGACACTCTGAAATCTTTCCATTATAAAAGGGCCACACAGTGAATCACACAGTTAGTTTTGTGCCATGCTCCTCTCCTTTGGCTGGCATCTGAAGAACAAAAGATCCTAGCCAGCTCACCTGCTGAAATTGTCATGAGACAGCACAATGAATACTCTACCTGCCCAGATCGGAGGGTGGAGTGAAGTGCCCAGATGGTCATAAAACACCCAATCAGACCAGACTGTGACCTCAGTGAATGGAGGTTAGTTAAGCTCAAGCCCAAAGATGCTCATGTGAATTCTGATCTAGTTTCTCAGAGGGAATCTGTATGTGGCCAGGTCCACCTTCCTTCCTTAGTTGGACAGGTATAATATTATTTTGAAACTGATGGCAGAGCAGGTACAGATAGGGTTCAGTAAAATAAACATGTCAAGGATTCTATTTTGCATTAAGACATTTTTGCCTGTAATCATTTTCATTTATAATTTTTTTGGCCTGTAATCATCAGCCTGAACCTTTTGCTAACACCTGCAAGTGGGCACTTTTGAATGCCCAGGCCTTTTTTTTTTTTTTTTTTAAAGGAAGGGAGGATTCGATAACACAGACCAACACAAATTTTGCTTCCTTAAACGTTACACCAATTCCTGGGTATATTTGGGGTGCCCGATTCCAAAAACGGCATCCGTTTTGCCCTATCACATCTAGTTTTAGAGATATAGTATAGCCTCATTAGTGAATGGTTCAAGCAGCTTTCCTCCCCATCCTAGAAATCTGGACATGCCCTATATAAACATTTTTTTAGAAACCCCCAATTCTCACAACTGTAGAACCAGTTTTAGAAAGATTAGACCATTAGTGACAAGGTTATGCTACAATTCCAAGAAAAGTTGACCTTTTTCTTTAAAATTGACTAGGTTTGGGATTCGTTATCTACATTTTCCAGGCTAGTTTTTAACAATATTTATAAAAATAAATTAGGCAGGAAGCATGTAGATCAGTGAGGAAGGCACATGCTCATGACTTTGTCTAAACCTTGAAGAGAGGAGGTGGGCTTGTGCTGATGAGGTTGTGTTCGAAACCATAGCCCGTGTTGCTGTTACAGTTCACATAGCATCTCGGGAAAATAAGTTATTCCCACTATACAACGGCAACAACTTCTAAAGTGAGGACAATGACATTTCCCCTTTCTCACAAAGGTGATGGCTGCACATATTCATTACTGTCTAAAAAACCAATATACTATGTGCATTGCCTATTATAGTAGCGCAGGCCACTCAAGTCAGCAGATTGAGTTGCAAGTATTTGTCAGGAATATTAAAACTCTTCAGGGAACAATAGATATTGATTAAGTCTAGCTCTTAAAAGAACCACATATGACCTCTGAACACTTCCCATGGTAACATCAGCGAACGGAGCAGCTTTTTATACCTGACGAAAGATGAAGTCTAAAAACAGCATGCCAAGGGAACATTGCACAAAAGCATTTACCTTATGGACTGGGTGGGGTCTGTTCGAGACAGTTTTTGCTCAATGGGGATCTGCTCCCACTTAAAATGAAGACTCCAGTCAAACCCTAATACATGCGACAGGAGAGAACAAGAAAATATATTTGCCATTTCTAAAATACACAGGAAATCCAGTAACAAGGGAATTGGGTGATGTGAATGAGTGAAACATGCTCCAAGTCTCCATTTAGGATATGTCAGAAACAACTGTTGGGTTACATAATTTTGAATACATTAACATAAACAGCATAGCATTAATTAGATTTGAATTATCATATGTGCTTCCACAGACATGATAACTAGAGCAGCAAACGCTTCCCATATACTAGCAACATGCAGGCATGTTGCTGAGCTTAGAGGTATCCCTAAAGATGCATCCTGTTCCTTAGTGGTATTTGTTTGTGCTCGAATACATTTCAAATCTCCCAATGTGTGTTCCCAGAGTGAAATGCAATAATTAGTGCTCCAGTCTACCAGTCAGGCTGTCCTATGCCTCATTGGCTGCCAAACTTATGAGACATTAATCAGCACTCTCAGTGGGATGACATGTATTTCCGGGAACAAAGTCTAACTGCTCACTGTAATTGGCTTTTCCCCATGCGCATCACATAAAACGCTGCCTGATTTACAATTTCTGCAAATTGGGTAGCTCCTGTGGGAAAGAAGGTGGATAGCAGGAAGTGTATGCAAGTGGGATCTATAGGACTGCGCTAGCAGAAAGGAAATGAGAATAATAACAGAGCATTTATTAACGTTTAGAACAGTTTGTAAGCCATTCTGAGCCAGTGGGATATAAATCAAATAAACCAACAAATAAAGTTTGGAGAAGGGTTGGTGGTACATATACATTGTCAAAGCCTTGAGGCAATGTTTCTCGAACTTCAAGTTAGGACCCACATAGTGGGTTGCGAGTCAAATTCAGGTGGATTGCAGAGCAACTAGCTCAGCTGCCATTGAAAATACAGAGCTGAAAATACAAGGTACAGAGCTGCTGGACAGTGGGCTCCCAGTGGCAGAGAGGCACAGTGCTTTGCCCTGAACAGGTGGGAAGATGGGAAAGGGGAAACGGCTGTGTGGTTGGAGAAGGATCCAAGTCTGCATTCTGCTTTGACTTCTGGGCTGGAACGAATTCCTTTGAATTCACTTTGAATTCCAAGTGACACAAAATAATAGCACGAGCGAGCTATGTAATGGAACCTTTGGCTGATTGAGGCTTAGATTTGAACCCTAAATTGATTGTGTCACTTCTGGCCATGACATCACTTCCAGATTCATGACATCACTTCCAGTGGGTCACAACAGACTGTCATTCTAAAAAGTGGTTCCCAATGCTAAAAGGTTTGAGAACCACGAAGGGAAAAGGGGGGGTGGCAAGATGCCCTGAATTTGGGCACCACTACAAAGCAATGGTGAATGAACGAAGAGAGGGGGAAATTTAATGGCCTATTTCGTTTGCCTAGAGTATTTAAACTAGAGTATTAAAACTAAGTATTTGCCAAAACTGTTCAGTGAATAAACTCTTGTGGAAGAGTTGCTGTTAATCTGCTGCAGCTTAAAAAAAGGCAAAGGACAAGCTCTAACATTACTTGAGTGGCAAGGGTGTTGCTTCTATGCAATCACATCCCTCGCCATTCTGATTGCACTTAAATGCAAAGCCCACATCGGAGGGGTGTGCGAATCACCATGACCGCACTGTCCTCCCTCCACCCCAAAGCCGATGCCTCTGGCAAGAGGATGAACTATTTGGTAAGTTCAAAAGAACATAAAAAGAACCCCGCTGGATCAGGCCATAGGTCCATCTAGTTCAGCTTCCTGCGTCTCACATGGTCCACCAAATGCCTCAGGGAGTACATAAGACAACAAGAGACTGCATCCTGGTGACCTCCCTTGCATCTGGCATTCTGAGGTAGCCCACTTCTAAAATCAGGAGGTTGCACATTACACATCATGAACATAAGAACAGCCCCACTGGATCAGGCCATAGGCCCATCTAGTCCAGCTTCCTGTATCTCACAGCAGCCCACCAAATGCCCCAGGGAGCACACCAGATAACAAGAGACCTCATCCTGGTGCCCTCCCTTGTAATCGGTGATGGCTTGTAATCGGTGATAGACTTTTCCTCCAGAAATTTGTCCAATATTTGTCCAATGTAAGTTCACCCTATGTGAGTATTTTAAATACAATTGGAGCAGCATGAATGAAATCATACAGAAGGTGCCACCACACTGCTCAGGTAACCTGCAACAAAACCCTATATCAGTGGCGTAGCTAGAGGGGGTGTAAAGCACTAAGTTTTGCAGGGAGCCTCACCGCAGCATGCAAGTGGCCCCTCCCTCTCTCCTTCGAAGTCATTTTGGGTGGGGGGGAGCAAAACGGAGGCGGGGAGGGGCTGCTTGTATGCAGCTCCTTGCAAAACTCAGTGCTTTGCACCCCTCTTGTCCCTCATGCATTATCAAATGCATGCCATGGACATATATGTATAAGATGGCATATTTGTGGAGGAAATTGTGACAGAAAACAGTTAATAGCTGGTGAAATCATAGGTCTTATGGCATATTGGACATCAAATGGAATCTGTTATGTCAGGGGTCACCTAAGAGAAAAAGACCAGAATTTCCTTGTGTGCCTTACCCACCTCCCCTCAAATCTGCTGATGCTGCTAAGTAGGCAAAATTGTCTAGGCTTATCACATCGATGATAGGACTCACCACCCGAGTATAATCCTGAAAGAATGGAAAAGAAAGAAGGAAATTAGAATTTTGTAGGGAGGGGGAGAGCTTCAGGAAATCAGAGACCATGAGATTTATGCACTTGGCAGAATGAGAAAAAAAAATTTGCATACTGTGTTGCATTCCTTTATCATCTCCAGGTTCCTTGCTGGTATGAAGAAAAAGTCTGTGGCTTCTGTATATAAGAGAGTAGCCAGGTTTTTTTTCCTTTCTTTTTGCTTTTTTTTAGGGGGGGCAGGGGTGGAGGGGGGCAACAGTCATATGAAGAATGGAACATGTAAACATGAAGAACAGAACTTCATAAGGAAAAGGAGATGGGCTATTGGTAAATGCCTGCTCTCCACTTTCTGATCATATATGCAGGTCACCATTTCAAAGGCTTTTATAAATCAGAATCAAATCACTATCAGATTGTGCAGGTGTACTGTTGCACTTTGATTTTGTGTGCAAAACCATTGATAGACTAGGACGGGGTGCCCAAACTTTCAATTTTATGGCTCCTGGATCTTTAACAATTGTGTGGAAGAGAGAATTTCAGCAGCTACAGCTTGTCAGATGAAGGTTCAGGAGCCCTAATGTCGAAAGGCTGGTCACCTTTGGACTAGACTAGGGGTCAGCAACCTTAAACATTCAAAGAGCCATTTGGACCCGTTTTCCGGAGAAAAGAAAACCTCAGGAGCCACAAAACCCTTTTGACATCTAAAATGAAGATAACACTGCATATACAGTTTTTTTTACCTTTATGCTATGTATAAAAAAACTATAGTGTGTTGCATTTTTGAAATGAATGAACTGCTACAGAGAAAACAATATGTAACATATTTTAATGTTACAAGATCACCATAATCTTAAATTTAGAATTACATATAAAAAACGAAAGAGCTAAAATAAAATACATTTAAATTAAATACTAATTTATTTTCCCAGGACCTGCCCTAGCCAATTTGGTGCTATAGGCAAGACTTGGGCTGGTGCCCTCCCTAGCAGAAAATCCTGACCAACAGTAAATAGCCATCTTTGTGTCTTTTCTACAGTAATGTAAAAGAGGTACAATGAAATACAAAATCTAAAGACTAGTATTTTTCAATACAATAAAGAGATTTATAGTTATTACTCCCCCTTGTATGTCCCAATTTATAATGCACTCCCCTCTTGTATATGCAACTTTTATAATGCGCTCCTCTCTTACAGGTCCCATTTTTATAATGTAGCCCCTTCTTGTAGCTCCCTTGTAGGTGCTGGGGCACCTTCCTTATGAGGAAAGGCTACTGCGTTTGGGCCTCTTCAGCCTAGAAAAGAGGCGCCTGAGGGGGGACATGACTGAGACATACAAAATTATGCAGGGGATGGACAGAGTGGATAGGGAGATGCTCTTTACACTCTCACATAACACCAGAACCAGGGGACATCCTCTGCCTGTCTCCTCAGAAGTCAGACCCAGTAGAGTCAACGGGGCTTCCTCCCAGGGAAGTGTGGATAGGAGTGCAGCTTGAGAGTGGCTCCTCTCCCTGTCTACTCAGAAGTCAGCCCCAGTAGAGTCAACGGGGCTTCATCCCAGGGAAGTGTGGACAGGAGTGCAGCTCACCTCGCTCCTTCCTGCCTATCACCTCAGCAGCGCTGCGTCTCCCGGGCTTCTCCGACCAGCCTCGCCTCTTCCGTTCAGCCCCCTGCCCGCTGCAGGGCGAAGGAAGGAAGAGCGCAGGGAAGAGGTGCCCGGCTGCCCCCCGCACCTGCTCGCAGTGGGGCGCCTGTGGGTGCCTGCTCGCAGTGGGGCACGGAGAGCAGGTCCAGGAGAGCACCGCTGCCCCTGCCTGTCTGCCAAGGAAGGAGCTGCTGTGTGTGGGGGGGGCGCTTTGCAGGGAAGGAGCTGCAGGGAAGGAGGGAAGGAGCTTGCTGGGAAGGAGCTGCAGCTTTGCAGGGAAGGAGTGGCGCCCCAGCCCCGCACTCACCAGCAGCCATTGCCCGCAGCACATCACGCCGGAATGAGGTGCCTTCGGGGCTGGGCTGGCTGGGCGGCGGCCAAGGGGAAGGCGCCCTGCTTCCAGCCCCCACTGGGGAGCCACATCAGAGAACTGAAAGAGCTCTGAAAACACAGGTTGCCGACCCCAGGACTAGACTGATAATGCTGGAAACTGCTGCTTCCAAGGGAACTCATTTCCCTTCCTATTTCACTGTTTCACTGGGCTCCATGAAGAAATCTTCCCACATTGGCACGAGCTGTGCGACCATTTTAAAACCGTTTCTTTCTCTGGCATTCTTCTTTTGACTTTTCACAAAGCTTAGTGAAGTTCGCTTACTTTGGCAGACAATGATAAGTGCTGGAGTTAATCATCTTCCAAGAGAATCTCTTCATGTCGCCAACTGTGCTTATTGCTTTTAAGGGTGCATTTGTACCAGATGATTCCAGGGACATGTCCCAGGAACAGCTGGTGAAGCCTACATCACATCCCGAGTGGGGCCCCTAATTAGGACTATAATGTCCCAATCCTGATGAGGGCCTGCGCTGGCTGTCGGAATGAGCATTCTGCCAGTATCCATGGTTGCAAAAACACTGTAAAGTGCTTTATGAGAGCTCAGGACTCAGGCAGGCCAATGGGAAGGTTGGAGCCTTCCTGCTGGCAGCTGTCAGGAGGCCTGCCGAATCAGGTAAGTCCAGTTTAGGGTTGAGGGGAGGCCGGGACAGTGGGAAGACGAGGGTGGGTGGAATGGGGCATGGCAAGGGCGGAAGGGGCAGCAACAGGGGGTGGACAGATCAGGCCCAGAAGGGGGGTGGGATCACCAGCGCCAGTGTGTGTCGTATTCAGACCCCCATCCCAGGCCTGATCCACCTGCATGGATCAATGCAGACTTGTATCAGTGACATCACTGGCACAGGTCAGAGTTGATCTGTTGCGTCTCCTGGGGCTTATCCTGAGCAAGGTGACGTATGTCCTTGTACTCCGAGAAGACCTCCAGAAGCCAAAATCCCCCACAGGACGCAATGTAGCCTGTGCCAGCACCACCACATTGCCACATGGGGACTTAAGTTGGATTGGACTTTAATTCCAGTGAAAACCGAATAGCCAATTAAGCCATTTCTGCCCAATATAACTCACAAGCAGCTTCTAGGAGGTCTGGCATCAACACACTGCAGGCAAATGGCGATGATACGGCATCCTAGCAACACTGCTACTGCCATTGACGCCTCTCTTAAAAAATAATCATTTCTAGCACATTTTAAGCTGCCTTTATGTCCCTGGTGTAGTTTTGCACAAGGTGATGCTATCTGCAGGTACTTTTGGGGTCCTAAAATGGTGGTTCCAGCCATGCCAGCACAGAAAAGAGGGTTGCTGCTACTGCCCACTTACAGGAAGCCTGGTAGGTGCCCCCCTTCCATATGAGTGCACCCTAGTAGGTTTACCAGACAGAAGAACCAGTGGGCAGCAGTAGCAACAGCAGAGCAACTTTCAGGCTGATGCCACTGGAGCCACCGTCTCTCACAGTGCCATGATCTAACTCAAAATGGAAGCTCTAGTTGTGCCAGCACCTAAAGGAGCAAGGCCACTGCTGTTTGCCACCACCCAATAAGCCCAACAGGGCATCCTGGTCTTGAGTGGAACACCAGTGTGCCTGGAGGTGCTATTTTAATTCCTCCAAAATGTTCCTAATGCAGCAATGCTCTGGAGTGACACTGAGGGGAAGGGGGATGGTGGCTCCTGGCATTCTGGCACTAAGAGAAGCCCCACTGCTGCTGCTGTCTTGGAAGACTGCCAAGACCCACAGTTAGGTGAGGGTCCAGTGGAGGACTCTTTGTTTATCCCTGACGCCCAACCCAGAGCAATCCCTGGCTTCTAGTCTAGTTAATTAATGTCACTTCTAAAGGGGGAAAAGAGAAGTAACTCTCTTATGAGCGAAATTCAGATTGCTGCTTTCAGGAAACAATTCCAGACCAAGCAACAGGCTGAGGCCATCCTCTGCCAGAGGATCTGTTCATGAGGAAGCACTCTGGCCCGCTGTCTGACATGATTTACAAGGAATTCCTGTGCTTTCTGCATATACTGAATGCAAAACAAAAAAAGCAACAGAAACCTATGAAGAGAACAGCAAGGGAGTTTGCACCATCTTGTCCCTGGAGAGAAGACAGAGTGCTAGTGTTGACACAGACCGTTAGATAACCCCTTAGGGAAAAGTGCTGGACAGCCTAGTTGCTGCTGTTCTTGGTAGGTACTTGACGGGATTAAAACAAGACAAAAGGGTGAGCAAACAGCTGACTATGCTGGTTCAGTGCCCACAGCCAAGCCAGATATTTCATGTTGAGGCAATAAAGGTCTATGGGCCAGAGAGAACAATCAGAATTGGCACCAACAAGCCCCAAGAGATCTAAACGGTATCATTCACTCTGAATTTCAGTAACGGCAAAAAGAGCAATTTCAGGAACTGCAGCCTAGGAAATTCTGTAGCCCTCCACAATCAGGGACCTTGTGTAACCCACTACTCTTGGGTGGGGGCATTACTGTATTTATTTCCTTGTCTCATATCACTGAGATCTGGACACAAGTTAAGGAGATAAGGAGACATCTCATAGTACAGTATATGAGTATATCTAGACCCAAAGCTTAAATCTGTGTTACACTGTCATGTCTTCCCCCAAAGAATCTTGGGAATTCTACCTTAGCAAGGATGCTGTAAGAATTTTCTTAAAGAACTTGTGAGCTTTTCTTGTTGAAAAGCTGTATATAAATACTGTTGCTAACAACAACTCTTGCTGCACCCCCTCCCAGAACTACAGTACCTTGGGCAGAGAGAGTGGCTGTTAAACTAGCACATCTCTGTGATGTAAACATACAGAGAATCTCAGCCTCCTCAGAACCCCCAGTGACTGATACGTTTACCTGTTGCCTCATCTTAAAAATAGGTCCAAATTCCATAAGATTATTCCATTATGTCTGCACAGCCTCCGCTTACTTGTCAAACCTGTCTAATCAAAGATTTGTTCTAAATAGCTACACACACACACACACACACACACACACACACACACACACACACACACACACACACACACACACTCAAAGTACAATAACAGCAGAAATGTGGGAGTATTTGAAATTTGGAGATCTAGAAACACATCTCCATTCATTTATTTTATAGCAAACCTCTGGAAAATGAGGGGCCCTGACTTTTGCTACCCATGCACATCCCTCTTTGCACTGGAGCAGTCACTTCTCTGCCATTGCTAGCCAGCAGCGTGATTTTATGAGCAAATATAAAGCCGACATTTATGGGCTACTGAAAGGGAGAATTTATTGAGCAGAGTCTTTTTAAGTCTCCAGTTCTAAGGTTTCACCTTCTTCCCCCTGTTGGCACTACGGGGAACATTTATGTAATTTGCATCTACAGCAGTTCCAACTGTCTCCAGAGCCCTGTTAAATACCCGGGATCTTTTCTTCCCAGAAGGAGAAAGCTGGTTCCAGAAGTAATAGGGAGTTCAAGCCTCTCCACTCTGCTTTGTGCTGCAGATTTTTCAACAGCATTGTCACATCCTGTCTTTGACCCCTTTGGCATGTCTAGAAATAGAACTGCCAACTTAGCTGTATCATTGCCATCTACCCCTCCATCTACCCCAGGGTTAGTGCCTTTTCCCAAATGAGTTTCATGCAGCACATTACTTCACAACTCAGGTAAAATACCCCCAAGTTAGAGATTTATTCTGGAGACATGGGGCTTGTCACAGGGAGAATAGCAGCAGCAGGTGGGAAAGAGAATTCAGTAGATAGAAATGAAGATTTTTTTTTTATATCCACATTACTTAAGAGTGTCCACTGAGTTTTGCAAAGTGTGCAAGGAACTGCCTGCTGACTGGTGGTTAACTGGTGAGCAGGAATCAGGGGAAGAGGGAAGAAAGCACAAGCTCACCTCTTTCACTCGCTGGAGCATAGGCTGTAGCCATTCAGTGTTCACCTCACAATGGCTGTCCAGAAAGGTGAGAATCTCAGATGTCACTGTTTCAGCCCCTCGAACTCGAGAGCGGATTAAGCCTGAATGGGGTGGGGACAGGGAATGAAGTATATGGAAAGAAAAGGACAGAATTGTTTAAGGAAGGGACAAAAGTCTGTTACAGCTTAGATCGGTTAGCCAATGACTAACACCTAGACCAATGGCACCCAAAGTGTGACACCTGAACCTGCCCTGAAGATCTTCTTAGCCAGGAAGCCTGGTATAAATTCAAGGAGAGGAAATGCCTGAAGCAATCAGAAACTGTTTGGCCTTCCTATAGCATTGTAATATGAAACTGGGCACTTCCACATGGGGAGTTTGGGATTGCAACAAATTGCTCATGCTCTATTTATGGGTAGTTCACACAGAGGCTCATCCCAAAGGGAAATGGTGCCTGAAACACTGCAGAAATTTTGCACCCTGTTGCTGCTGCACCCCGATCAGTTACTTCTTTTCCGTTTAGAAGCAGCAGAGGCAACAATGACGAAATTGCAGCAGCCCTCTTTGCTCACCTGCCTCCTCCCCCTCCACTTCAGCCTAACAGCAGAGGAGATGAGGTCAAGGCAGCAGAGGCAGGCCTCTTTTTGACCAGGGAACTGCTGCTTCGTCCTCCCTGCCCCTTCCAATGGTGTTGGAGGCAGGGCCTGTAGTTCACCCAGTGCAACTATTTCCTCCTCCTAACTCTGCTGTTATATGGGGGCAAAACAAGGAAAACAGAAGAAGCAGGTGGCACTTCTGGTTTTCCACCCTGCTCTCCCACTGTGTTTTAAAACATAGAAATCATGTCATAGAAATGACATAGAAAACATGTCATCCTAGAGAGGAGGGAAACAATTTCCTAGGGGGGACCCCTTCTCCAGGGGACAGGCCCATATCTGAATGCACTCAGGATACTCCTTGGTGGGAGGTGGGTCGGGGGCTTCTTGTAGTGGGGGACTCAATTATCAGAAACATAGAGAGGGGGATTTGTGACAGATGTGAGGACCACATGGCTACTTGCTGCCTGGTGCAAAGGTTGTGGCCATCACTTCTCATCTAGACAGCCTGGTAGACAGTGCTGGGGAGGAGGTAGCGGTTGTGGTGCATGTCCACACCAACGGCATGGGGAAGTATAGCTGGGAGGTCCTGGAGGCCAAATTTAGGCTCTTAGGTACAAAGCTGAAAGCCAGGACTTCAAAGGTAGCGTTCTCGGAAGTGCTACCTGTTCCATGCGCAGGGCCAGTGAGGCAGGCGGAGATCAGGGGTCTCAATGCGTGGATGAGACGGTGGTGTAGGGAGGAGGGGTTTAGATTCGTTGGGCACTGGGGAATGTTTTGGGACAAGCGAGGCCTGTACAAGAGGGACAGACTTCACTTGAACCAGAATGGAACCAGACTGCTGGCGCATAACATTAAAAAGGTGGCAGAGCAGCTTTTAAACTGACCCCTGGGGGAAGGCCAACAGGAGCCGAGGGGCATCCAGTTCGGGACTCCTCATCCCTATGGGACAAGGATGGGGAGGTTAGAGAACAACAAGGTAAAGACAGAGTGGGAGAAGAAATTGGGAATGGTAGCATGATGGGATGTGATAGACGGTTTGGCACAATGAGAGGATGCGGGGATAAAGGAGCTAATAAGCAGCTCATCTTGGGGCATTCCGTGTACAAATGCTTTTATGCAAATGCCCGAAGTCTCCAAGCAAAGATGGGAAAACATTGACATAGTGGGTATAACGGAAACCTGGTGGAATGCAGAAAATCAGTGGGATACCGCAATCCCAGGCTATAAACTCTACCGGAGGGACAGGGAGGGGCGAGCTGGAGGTGGGGTGGCCGTTTACGTTGAGGAAGGGATAGAATCCAGCAAAGTAGAGATTGAAGGAGGGTTCGACTCTGTGGGTTAAATTACCAGGCCTGAGGAGCGATGTAATACTTGGGGCGTACTATCATCTTCCAGACCAGAAACCGGAAGGGGACCTTGAAATGAGGAAACAGATCAGGGAGGTGACAAGGAGGGACAGGGTTGTAATCATGGGGGACTTCAATTATCCTCACATCAACTGGGTCAATTTGTGTTCTGGTCACAAAAAGGAGACCAGATTTCTTGACATCCTAAATGACTGTGCCTTAGAGCAGCTAGTCATGGAGCCCACCAGAGGACAGGTGACTCTGGATTTAATATTGTGTGGTACTCAGGACCTGGTTAGAGATGTCAATGTTACTGAGCCATTGGGGAACAGTGATCATGCTGTGATCCGTTTCGATATGCACGTCAGGGGAAGAATACTGGGCAAATCTCTCACAAAAACCCTTGACTTGCGACGGGTGGACTTCCCTCAAATGAGGAGGCTGGTTAGAAGAAGGTTGAAAGGGAAGGTAAAAACAGTCCAATCCCTCCAGAGTGCATGGAGGTTGTTTAAAACAACAGTAACAGAGGCCCAGCGGAAGTGTATACTGCAAAGGAAGATGGGCTTGACTAAGTAAGTCCAGGAGGTTGCCCGCATGGCTAACGAGCCAAGTTAGAGAGGCCGTAAAGGGCAAGGAAGCTTCCTTCCGTAAATGGAAGTCTTGCCCTAATGAGGAGAATAAAAAGGAACATAAACTGTGGCAAAAGAAATGTAAGAAGGTGATACTGGAGGCCAAGAGAGACTATGAGGAACGCATGGCCAGCAACATTAAGGGGAATAATAAAAGCTTCTTCAAATATGTGAGAAGCAGGAAACCCGCCAGAGAAGTTGTTGGCCCTCTGGATGGTGAGGGAGGGAAAGGGGCGATAGAAGGAGACTTAGAGATGGCAGAGAAATTAAATGAGTTCTTTGCATCTGTCTTCACGGCAGAAGACCTCGGGCAGATACTAGTGCCTGAATGGCCCCTCCTGACCAAGTAATTAAATCAGATAGAGGTGAAAAGAGAAGATGTTTCAGACCTCATTGATAAATTAAAGATCAGTAAGTCACCGGGCCCTGATGGCATCCACCCAAGAGTTATTAAGGAATTGAAGGATGAAGTTGCTGATCTCTTGACTAAAATATGCAACTTGTCCCTCAAAATGACCATGGTGCCAGAAGATTGGAGGATAGCAAATATACCAATCTTTAAAAAGGGAAGGAGGGGGGACCCGGGAAACTATAGGCTGGTCAGCCTAACATCTCTACCGGGTAAGATGGTGGAATGCCTCATCAAAGATAGAATCTCAAAACACATAGATGAACAAGCCTTGCTGAGATAGAATCAGCATGGCTTCTGTAAGGGTAAGTCTTGCCTCACTAACCTTTTAGAATTCTTTGAAAAGGTCAACAGGCATGTGGATGTGGGAGAACCCGTGGACATTATATATCTGGACTTTCAGAAGGCGTTTGACACGGTCCCTCACTAAAGGCTACTGAAAATACTCCACAGTCAGGGAATTAGAGGACAGGTACTCTCATGGACTGAGAACTGGTTGGAGGCCAGGAAGCAGAGAGTGGGTGTCACTGGGCAATTTTCACAATGGAGAGAGGTGAAAAGTGGTGTGCCCCAAGGATCTGTCCTGAGACCTGTGCTTTTCAACCTCTTCATAAATGACCTGGAGACAGGGGTGAGCAGTGAGGTGGCAAAGTTTGCAGATGACACCAAACTTTTCCAAGTGGTGAAGACCAGACGTGATTGTGAGGAGCTCCAGAAGGATCTCTCCAGACTGGCAGAATGGGCAGCAAAATGGCATATGCATTTCAGTGTAAGTAAGTGTAAAGTCATGCACATTGGGGCACAAAATCAAAACTTCACATATAGGCTGATGGGTTCTGAGGTGTCTGTGACAGATCAGGAGAGAGATCTTGGGGTAGTGGTGGACAGGTCGATGAAAGTGTCGACCCAATGTGTGGTGGAAGTGAAGAAGGCCAATTCTATGCTTGGGAACATTAGAAAAGGTATTGAGAAAAAAACAGCTAATATTGTAATGTCATTGTACAAATCGATGGTAAGGCCACACCTGGAGTATTGAGTCCAGTTCTGGTCGCCACATCTCAAAAAGGACATAGTGGAAATGGAAAAGGTGCAAAAGAGAGCGACTAAGATGATTACTGGGCTGGGGCAACTTCCTTATGAGGAAAGGCTATGATATTTGGGCCTCTTCAGCCTAGAAAAGAGACACCTGAGGGGGGACATGATTGAGACATACAAAATTACGCATGGGAAGGATAAAGTGGATAGAGAGATGCTCTTTACACTCTCACATAACACCAGAACCAGGGCACATCCACTGAAATTGAGTGTTGGGAGAGTTAGGACAGACAAAAGAAAATATTTCTTTACTCAGCATGTGGTTGGTCTGTGAAACTCCTTGCCACAGGATGTAGTGACGGCATCTGGCCTGGATGCCTTTAAAAGGGAATTGGACAAGTTTCTGGAGGAAAAATCCATTACGGGTTACAAGCCATGATGTGTATGTGCAACCTCCTGATTTTAGAAATGGGCTATGTCAGAATGCCAATGCAAGGGAGGACTCCAGGATGCAGGTCTCTTGTTATCTGGTGTGCTCCCTGGGGCATTTGGTGGGCTGCTGTGAGATACAGGAAGCTGGACTAGATGGGCCTATGGCCTGATCCAGTGGGGCTGTTCTTATGTTCTTATCCATCTGTTGCCCATCCACATTTTCCCTCATAGTTCAACTGTCACAATCATTAATGGGGAAAAACTGATAATAATGAGAACAGGCAGTAGCAGGGCTGGCCCACCCATCAGGCAAGCTGAGGCAGGATGCTTCAGGTGGCAAATGGGAGCAAACAGCATCCTGCTTCCATCACTGCAACCTGGCAGTGCTTTACAGCAGTGGCAAATGAGACCTGTTATTCTGCAACACCATGCCACCACTGCAAACAGGGGTGGCATTGGCCAGGGGTCAGCTGCCTCCCTGGAGCTGCCAGCACTGGTAAGGCAGCAGCAGCAGCGATTGAGTAGAAAGACCAGGGGTGTTTCTGGGCAAGGAGGGGAAGGAACCTGGGTGGAGAGGAGATGGTGGATCTGGTAACAATGGCACCAGCCAGTTCTTATCCCCCCTTTTCAAACCTCCTTGTGTCTTCTCTCCTTGGACATATACCACCAAAAGAGGTGGCATATGTCCAAGGAGACACATTGACGATTGGGCATCCTACCAGGAGGTAAGTGCAAAATGTTTCCAATTACCTCCTGCAGGCTGTTCAGGCACACACATCCTACTTTTTTGGCACAACTGAATCAGCACTGGTGGCAATGGATAGGACTGAGTTATTAGAAGCACAGCGAACACAGCTCAGTTTAGGTTTATATGTGTTGCAATAAATATCACAAATAGTTATAAAATAAAAATTGTGATGTGTTAAGACAGTAAGGACTCAGTCCTATCCAGCTTTCCAGCACTAGTGCAGCTGCAATGCAGCCTGAAGGTAAGGGAACAAATGTTTCCTTACCTTGAAGAGGACTCTGTGACTCCCACCCCACCAAAGGATGCAGCGCATGCCCCATTAGCACCACTGCACCGGCCCTGGAAAATTGGATAGGATTGGGCCCTCAGATGTCAAAGGCTGAAGTTTCTAGATCCAAAAATAAAATCTGTTTTTACAGCCACAGTGATCACTGGCAGAGTGCTGAAAGTGTGAGGTATAACAGAATGCTAGAAATGGTGGACTGCCCCTTGTAAATAACTCCCTCCCTCCCTTCAACATACCCCTGGCTCACACCTCAACATTTGTGACCAGTCACAACCATTAAGATTTTCAGTCAATAACTGGAATCTAAACTAAGGAAAGCTTTCTTGACTTAAGAATTGGTGGTCAGAATCTGAACTGGGAAAAGGAAACTGCCTCAGTTGTGATTTGTTTTGTCTACAAAAATTGGATGTACAAAAAGGGTTTGTAGGTTTCAAGGGGCAGTGGCTGCACACCTTCCCTCTCTTTGGGTCTTAATTTGCCCTGCCATTAGGTCCTGATGAGTGTGGATGACCCCTGCAATTTGTCAGGCTCACCTTCTCGCCGACTGTTGCGAAGACACTTGACCTTTGGTATCTTGGCGAGGAGCTGGCAGTCTTCCGCTGAAGAGAAAATAAAACAGTTGGCTCAAATGCAAAGATAGTTTGGCATTAGCTAAAAAGCTGCAATTAATTCTTCCCATGTGTCCTAATGCTTTGCTTTCACTTATGAGATTAGTCAAGAGTTGGCTTTAATCCCATGGCCTAAAAAGTATCACCAAAAAAGGTCTGCTTGCATGTCAGCCTTCTTCCCTTGCCCCAAAAGTTGTCAGTGTTTCTCAGGCACTGTGTGGTTAACTACAGATTACACTGCAGCAATGTGGAAGGAAGATTCCCTCTTCCTCTGCAAAGTATCAAGACAGCAGGCACTTTGAAGTGGAGAAGAAGCAAAGTCAAGAGTTAATTCTGCCTTGGTCAACCCATTCCCAGCTGCCAAGTGGAGATGAAATAGACTACTTGAACCATGGCTGGCCACGAGTACAGCAGACTAGCTTGGTGCATGCCTCTGGAGCAACAGATGTTAAGGTAAAATGTCTCTCCACTCACACCTGAACACCACCAGCAATTATATTCTATGCTCTTTTCCATGTTTTGCAAAGCTCGAGCTTATCATCTTTGCACAGCCTTGGTATCCTGGCAAGAAACATGAAGGATACAAGCCAAAGTACTCTACCTGGAACCTTTCCATTTCTTCTGCTCCTCACAGCCTGAAATATTGCTCTCATATGGGCGGTTTGTCAGAGGCTGAATCACTGAGAAGCAGTGACAGGTACCCTTGATTAAAGGCCAATGAGATACTGTTGGACATTCACTAGGTAAGTAAACCACAGTCCGAATGTGAACCATAAATGCACTGTAAGTTACTCACACTCCAAATACATAACAAAAACTCCATTCCAGCCATGCTAATAATGCCCATTCAAGATTTATTTAAAAGATTTATAATCCCTCTTTCCAATGCTCAAAGCTGTGCACAAGTAAAGTAATAATTTGGAATGTTCAGCCTGGAGAAGAGAAGGTTGAGAGGAGATATGATAGCTCTCGTCAAATACCTGAAGGGCTGTCATAGGAATGAAGGGACAAATTTGTTCTCAAATGCCTCTAAAAGCAGAACTAGAACCCACAGGTACAAACTGAAAGAGAAGAGATTCTGACTGGGTATCAGGAAAAAATTTCTGATGGTAAGGGCGGTTCGGCAGTGGAACAGTTTGCCGAGGGAAGTGGTGGACTGTCCCTCACTGGAGTTCGTCAAGCAGAGGCTGGACAAGCATCTGTTAGATATGCTCTAGGAGAATTTCTTTCTACAGGCAGGACATTGGACTAGATCAGGGGTGCCCAAACCCCGGCCCTGGGGCCACTTGCGGCCCTTGAGGACTCCCAATGCGGCTCTCAGGGAGCCCCCAGTCTCCAATGAGCCTTTGGCCCTCCGGAGACTTGCTGGAGCCCACACTAGCCCAATGCAACTGCTTTCAGTGTGAGGGCGACTGTTTGACCTCTCACGTGAGCTGTGGGATGAGGGCTCCCTCCACTGCTTGTTGTTTCACGTCTGTGATGCAGTAGCAGAAGCAAAGGAAAGGCCAGCCTTGCTTTGTGCAAGGCCTTTTACAGCCCTTGCAGCATGCAAGACATTCACTCATTCATATAAGTTCATCTTTAATATATTCATTTATGTAAACCTATGTAAATTTATTCAAATTTTAAATGTAAATTGATTCCTTTTTTCCCCGGCCCCCGACACAGTGTCAGAGAGATGATGTGGCCCTCCAGCCAAAAACATTGGACACCCCTGAACTAGATGACCTATTAAGTCCCTTCTAATTCTATGATTCTATGAAAACATAATAGCAATAAAATACAATAAAAATAATTAACAAGAATAAAAACAATTAATGACCTGCAGAACAGATAAGATCTAATACAGCAAAAAAACAAACATAAAAGCATAAAAGCCACACAGAGAATTCTATACAGAATAATTTAAAAATGGGGTCACTGGGGAAATCATCACTCCTCAAAAGGGAAGTGAAATAATTGTGCTTTTAAACCCCGCTGGGAACCCTAGCAAGAGGGGGTTATCCTCAGGTCTTCTGGAAGTTTATTGCATAGACATAGTGCCACCACAGAAAAGGCCCTGCAACTTGCTGCCATCCCCTTGGTTTCAGTTGATGACAGTACTCTAAGCAGGGTCCTATGTGATGATAGCGGACAAGTAGGATTATGCTGGAGAAGGCTATCCGTAAGGTATCCATGTCCCATGGCATGTAGGGCTTTAATGGTAATCACCAGCACCAGGAAGTGGGCTCAGAATTGAACAGGCAGCCAGTGTAGCCACCAAAGCAACAGTATGACAGACTCAAACAGTCACGCACTGGTGACCACCCAGGCTGCCACATTTTGCACTCAACTTCTGGACCATCTTCAAGGGCAGCCCCAAATAGAGCACATTACAATAGTCTTAATGTAATTTCACTGGGACATGGACCACCATTTCAGATCCAACTGGTACAGTTGAAGCTGGTACAACAATTGGGCAAATGCACCCCTCCCCCGCCACCAATCCAGGGCCAGCTGCAGATCCAGGAGGACTCCTAAACACACTCTTTCAGAGGGAGTGCTACCCCATCCAGAGTAAGTAGTGGATCTAGTACCTACATCAGATAGATGGATCTGAAGAGATTGATCCCTGCATGGGTCTGAGAGTGACGTTTGACGAATTTATGTTGAAAGAGGTTGAGAAATAGTTACTAAAAATTACCTAAAAATAATAATGTGAGAAGGAAGAGGTTTGGAAAAATCATTCTACATCCATTTAGATAACATGTTGTATACAGTACTTCTCATCAAAAAACTGAACTTGAAGTCAGTGAAATTTGGCTCTGGACTATCAAACGCAACAGTTAAATTTGCGGTTTGAGATACCAGTGTAATAGGATTTTGACATGCTGAGAAAAGTGGAAGAAGTAGAACGGGATCTTCAATCTCTTAAGAAGAAAAATAAAATGTAGTTCCTTTGACCTATCCAAGGAGTCAAAGTGGCTACTGCCTACTCTAACCTATGAGAAGCAGAATGAAGGGGGGTGACAAGACTGGTGCTGATTGTCCTTCAGGACTGTCCTGACTGTCCTGTCATTCCATTAGAGATGGAAAAAGGAATGGAATGAGAAGTCACAGGAGATAATAGTGTTGGATCTCCAGTTCCATTGCGCCTTCTCAGCTGCCTCCCTGGCATCTTTCCCCTGGTGTAAATCTGGACCTGGGCAAGAGAGGTATCTCTCCCTGGCTTTCCAGCCACAAGAAAGCAACAGCACCCATTCCATAGCTGATGATTGGGCTCAATTTTGTGAACAAGGGCGGGGGTCACTTATCCCACAGGCATACAGAAGAGCATGTCTGTGTAGGCAATTTGCTAATGTGACAAGTAGGAAAGTGCCATACATTCAATCTTGCTTGTAATCCCATCCCCTCCCAATAGATATACTCACTAGATAGAGGAAGCGGAAATAATTCAGGCTCACTCAAAGAGGTGCAAAATTGCACTTTTTTTAATTGCAGTGGCTCAACTATGAGACTTCCTTGGTAGCTTTGCTACAATCCTTGGACCAGATTAAATGATATGCCCATTCAATAATTCAATTTTAGAGGTTTTTAAAATTTTTAATTCAGGTCCTGATCCAGACTGGGCTCATGGCAGGGGAATGGGGCTATAACCCTTTGGCTCCACCTAATTCTGATTGGGATAGGATCCTCCCTCCCCCTGCCCTCATGTCTGCTATTTGTTTCCTCCCATGGCAAAAAGCAGCCACAGAGGACCAATCCAGATCAAAACCATTTAACCACAGTTAAGGGGTTAAAACCCCTCTCCCCTGCTGCAGTTCAAAACTGGATCAGAGCCCCCATGTGGCTGCTATTTACATTGTAAAAACCAAACACACAGGTTCCAATCGCACAATAGGCATGCTATCCAGTTGGGTTCTTTGTCCCCGTCTTTTCTTGACTCTGACTATCACTACCACACACATGCCAATCTGATGGGGAAAAGGCCCTGAAATCTCCATGGCTAGAACAAAGGCTGGCAAGCAGAGCTTGCTATCACTGGAAATGCTTTGTCCTTGTCAGGACAACCACTTCAGAAACCATGGCCCAACTCTCTGCTCAGAGTGGGCTTTCAAAAACAGGGAAATCAACAAGTTGGACAGCACAATCCTAATATGCGCTGGAACAGGCAGGCCAGGAGGCAAGGGGAAATTTTTTGCGGCTCAACCCGAGGCAAGGGGAAATTTTTCACCTTACCCTGGTTAAAGCGGCAGCAGCCCCAATGTGTCTACTTGGATCTGCGCCACCTAGGCACAGATCCGAGCAGAACGGAGCAGCCCAGAGCTGTGCCACGCATCCTGGGAACGGGGCTAGGATCAAGCATAACTGCCGGGTCCTAGTCCCGTCTCCCATTCCCCACCTGCCCGCCCCCAGGAATGCCTGCCGCCTACCCTCCCCCTGCCCAGGAACACCTCCCTCCCACACAACTACCCCCGCCCTCCCCATGCTCTCCGCAGAGCCCTGTGCCAGACGAGCTCAGCCGATGCAAACTCATCTGCTGCTGCCACTGCAGAGGCTGGATCTGGCCTCTATGAACTAGTGTACCTCTGTGTGCTGGTGCAGCTTACTCCCATGAGCCGTAAACATGCTTTACGGCATATTTGCGACCCTCCTGGGCCTTGCGCCAGCCCAGGGCACAGTTAGGATTGTGCCCTTTGCCAGATTTCAGGAAAAGCTAATGAGAAGTCAATTTGCAAAGATGGAGTAAACATGACTCTGCTGTGCCAAATTCCTGAAGGAAAGATATTGATGCTTGTGGTCGAAGTCCGGGAACTCATCACCCAGAGATGGTTCTACTCCATGAAAACCACAGCAAGTACCTGCAGATAACAACCATAATCTGACATAAACACAGCAGTGCTCGGTGGCATGTATTATCTTCTTCCTCTTGAACTTGTATAATTAGAGCCCCTAGCTGTGCACACTACTTGCCATACTTCTGATAATGACCCACAAAATGGTGCTTAATGAGACCAAATTGAGCATTCTTGCTTTCCCAGCTGGGATGGTCAAACAGAAAGACAACAGAGAATTGACTGAATTAATCAATTAATTGGCTGGCTTCTTTTCCTTAGAAATGAAACAAAGTACAGCAAAGCTTTGCTCCTTCTCATGTTTATCTCTTTTCATATCAGATTTTAAAACACGAGAGAGACAAAATATACTCTGTGAAGGAGAAAAAAGCAGACACAAAAACATGAGTACAAACTGAGAAAGATAATTAAAGAGAAAGTGAAGAAAAATAATACTTACGATCAGAGCTGAAATCATCCACTAAAATGATTTCCTGAATCAGATTTGCAGGGGTGCGATTCAAAACACTAAACAAATAAACAAATTCATCCTTGTAATTTAAATAAAATAGAAGCCCCAATGGTCCTATTTCAACAATGATTCCAAATAGAGTTCCACACAAACTTCCCCCATCTCACTTGCAAGAGACTGCCATTCGTGCGGGTGTATGTGTTTTAGGTCTGTTTAATTATCATCACACATCTCAGATTAGTGCACCAGTGTAACGCGTGTGTTTTCAAATATCTGCTTGTCACTTTACAGTTTTAGATGTATACTCAACATATCTTAGATATACACAATAAAATATGTTTGAAACAGTTCTGTGAATCCCCCATAGGAAGCAGAGTAGCTTGGGAAGGTGTTTCTCCAATCTAGAGACCTGTGGCTGCAAACTCAGAGGTCCTCATCGAATGCCACCCTACATGCCCCTGCTAATATTCTACTTGATAAGGAAAGGAGGAGAGATCCGTGAACATTGTTGGTTTCCCAAATCTCTAGACAGAGGAGTTATCCATGGTCAGTGTTTTCTACATGCTAACTACTGTCACTATAACCTTCCATAAATGATTATCCTTGCACTGGTTCCCATTACTGAACTCAAATTGTTGTTTGTTACACTGCATTCCAGGCATGGCTTTGTATGCCAGTTAGTAATCATGTGAATAAAAGAAGTACAGAGGTAACTGGCTTTTTCTTAACTTTCCTTCTATTTTGTTTGTTTGTTTTATATCAGTACCTTCAAGGGACAGCCCCAGGTCCCTCTAGCATGATGAGAAACCAAACAGGGCCTTGGCTTACTTAGCCAGGGCGCTGACATTTTAGAATTATTTTCCTATTAAGCCTATAAGGCTGTTTTGTCACTTTCTTGTGAGCTGGCTAAAGCAACCAGACAAGAGCTGAAGGAGACACTGACACCAAACAAAGCTCCAGCTATAATTGCAAAAGTATGCATAAAGAAGAGGCAATAAGAGGAGGCAAAGCCATATGATAAAGGAATATAACTTGACCCAAGAAGAACATGGTAACTGACCACTGTATTGCAGTCAGTGAATCAGCCTATCTTTTGGAAGTCCCCTTTCTTCAGCCATTTGATTGTCCCTGTTCCACTCTTGTTGCCACCCTTGTCGAACAAGTCAAGAGCCAATGGACATGGAGGAAGAAAGAGACTTTGGGCAAGTCTTGGGAGGACCTGGGATGGAAGAAAAAAGTGATTGCACACCTAGATTCTGGGTTTCTCTTCCACCATCCACTGATAGGTCCACTGCAAGGTTGACAGGGTGATTCATCACCTCCATGACAATAGCTAGCTTGGGAAATATAATCTGTATTATCTGCCTGTTTGTATATCTGTCTGTGGGGTTGTAACAGACTCACTCTTAGATTTTTCTTTCTGTCTTGTATTCTAGGTCTGCATCCTAAAATAAACTGCAGTTTACTGGTGAATTTGCATCCACGTGTATTTCTTCTCACTGAGACAAGTGCAATCTAACAGCCACTTGCAGCACAAGAGCTGGCCACTTCTGAGTTTATTTATTATTTATATAAAAGATTTTTACCCCTACCAAAGTAGATGCCCAAAGCAGCTGCAAGACCACCTTGGAGTTGGGACAGGGAAACTTAACAGGAAGGGGCTAGCCCTCCTTGGCCCCCAGACAGTCCTTTTTAAATGCTGTTAAATACTATTATTAAACAGTATCATCAGTTCCTATAAATTATGACCAGCTGTGATGATTTGTGTAAAGCCACCAACAACCTCTCTTATCTACATATTGGTGTTTTCAGACTCCTTCATTCAAATGTCACCAGTAACACTCCACTTTGATCACAACTAATGCCATTTGTTATTAAAGCTGTAGCTGTGTCCACAATAGCCTGGTTATTTCCAAGACAAAGAGGAACAAATTTTTTTAATTTGCTCTGTTATGTTCCTGCAGTCCATACCTGCAAAGACAAGCAGAGAAATTATTTAGGCAATCCATGCCTCTCAACTTCAGCTACCTTCCCCACCCGTAATATACAGGAAAGAATACTAATCTAATAATAATAATAATAATATACAGTATTTATATACCGCCTTTCTTGGTCTTTATTCAAGACTTTATTCAAGGCGGTTTACACAGGCAGGCTTATTAAATCCACGCAGGGATTTTTACAAATTGAAAGAAGGTTCTCTCTTTCAAGAACCACCACATTCAAGATGTTACACTCCGATCTGGTTTTAACATTCTGGCCTCCATCCTCCCACACTCTGAGCAGATGGAACAGCTCAGCTGCAGCTTGCCGGCTGCTTCAAGGTCCCACGGTGCCGGTGGCCTCGAACTGGCGACCTTGTGGATGTTAATCTTCAGGCAAATGGAGGCTCTACCCTCTAGACCAGACCTCCTGCCCTCACGGGGCTGTTGCAAGAATTGCTGAAACCATGTCTGGGATGTGCTCTGATCACTCCAAAATGTTACATAAGCTCTCGGTATGATTAGGAGATATTAAATTCCCTGGGAGATTGTCCAGGACGAGGTAGCAAATTGCACCAGTTGTTTGACGTATGTTCCAGGATCTTGTGACAAACAGCTGGAGCACATCCTGAGTGACGGCCATCTCGTCACAGACCAAAGGGTGCCAAAAGAGTAAGCGGCTTATGGGAGACAGCTGTCTCCTGTGGTGTGAAAGATGTCAAGCAGTTTGTGACTGACAACCATCCACTGCAGAGGCCAATAAGAAAACCATTCAAGGTGCCAATCTGGCATCAGTCATCTTCTCATTCTTTCTACAATCCCTTTTCCTACAATCTCATTCTTTTTACAAACTTGCCGGTTCTCCATGCTGCTAGCTGTTTGAACAGAAATCCCTTTTGTCTAAACAGACTATATTCCCTGTGCTGTTGCATCACAGGTCATAATAGATGTCCAATGGCTGTCTGCCTTTGTTCACAGCTTCCTGCTTGATATGTGCCAACCTGTGCAATAATAAGGCCTTGAGCTGTATGTATGCAACCAGAGAGGTAAAGGGCAATGAGCTATCAGACTTTAATACCATCTTCCTCTCAACATTTGTTCCTAAATCATTTTTTTTCACTTGACAAAACGTACTGTCATGATCTGTTCTCAGCCTCTAGTACAATGAGATAATTATAACAACAACAACAACAACAGTATTTATATACCGCTTTTCAACATAATGACTATAATATAACATATTTACAATATATATAATTATAATAATGATTTACAATATTTATGTACTGTTTTCCAACTTTAAAAAGTTCACAAAGAAATGTACAAAGCAAAAGGAATGAGAAGATGGTTTTCAATCTCAAAGGATCCTATAATCTTAAAAAAAGGAACAGAAAAGAGACTTTATTATAATATTATTATTAAAAATATTTATATACTGCTTTTCGGCAGCGTAGTTCTCAAATGGTTCCCTGTCTCCAAAGGGCTCACACTTTAAAACAAAAACAAAAAAACCAGAACATACACCAGCAACAGCCATGGGGAAAGACACTATTCTGGGGCAAAGAGGGACAGTTGCTTTCCCCGTTAAACATAAGAGAATCACCACTTTAAAATGCACCTCTTTGCCAAGATAGTAAGGATGGGTTAGCGCAGGGGTGTCAAACATAAGGCCCGGGGACTGGATACAGCCCCCAGAAGCTTTTTATCCAGCCCTCAGGCTCTCAGCTGCTGGGGTGTTACAGCTGAAATGGCAGCCCACATGAAAAATGGGCTTTCCCAAATCTTGAAATATGACCAAGATTTGTGTACTTTCTCTTCTGTCATTTGCAGTTAATGAGTTTCTATATAAGAAAAGGGTCTGATTTCTGGTCATTAGCTGCTTAATGATGTCACTTTCTGCTTAATGACATCACTTCCGGCCCTCAGCTGAAGCCCTGAATGCTAACTTCGACTCTCTGTATGAAAGGAGTTTGACACTGCTGGGTTAGCGCATCTTAAGTACCTGCAGTAATTACCACAGATACTCGCCTATAAAATTTTTTCCAAGTAATCAAGCTCCAATTATCACTTCACCTTATCTCCGGGTCAATCAGAGGGCAGAGCCTTTCAACTCTGAAAAGTTTTGTCTCTTTCTCAAGCAGCAGGCAGGCACAGCTCATAGAAGAGATGCAGAGATCATTTGTTTCTATAGTAACTTTCCTGGGAAATTCCAGCCAAAGTTAACCTTTTTATTCTCCTTCATTCTGCTGCAGCCTGGTTCTGCTTTGCAAATGCTTGCAAAGCAGATCTGTTTTTTTCAACAATGGATCCTCCTTTCCATTTGAAACAAAGTCCCAGGCTACAATTTAATGCACCATTACTTAAGAATAACACCCATGGAAAGCAGTGGGTCTGCTTCTGAGTAAAAAGTGTTGCAAATATCTCAACTCTCTACAGTTCACACCAGACCTGTGACCCATTCTACTGGCCTCCATGGGTCTCTGAATGGTTTGCAGAAGCAACTTCTGGTCAAACTGGAAGCTGTGTTCGCAAACCAGAAGTCACTTCTGCGGGTCATTCAGAGGCCCACTGAGGCCAATAGACTGCGTCACAGGCTTGGCGCAACCAGGAAAATGTCTTTGGGGCTTCCCAGTAAAACATTCCAGAACTACCTGGAGCATCACTTTGGCCCAGTGCACATAGGGTTGAAACCCACCTCACATGGGCTTGCGACCCACTACACATGGGTCGCAACCCACAGTTTGGGAAAAGCTGAGATACAGCAATATTATTATTCCCATATTACAGATAGGTTGATGGGGCAGAGTTCAGGCAGACATGAGAGTGGACTTGCCTAAAGGTATCTAGTGCAGTGTTTCTCAATCTGTGGGTTGGACCCACGAGGTGGGTCATAAGCTGATTTCAGGGGGTCCCCATTCATTTCAGTATTTTTAATATGTTAGACTTGATGCTACCATGGTATGTAACTGCATTTGAGGAAATGTTACAGATCTGTACTTTCAACAGGTTACTTTGTATATGTTAACAATGATAGTAAATGGGACATACTCCTGGGTAAGTGTGCGTAGGATTATAGCCAGGATTGTTAAAAATTTTCCTGCTTGATGACGCCACTTCCAGTCATGACATCACTTCCAGTGGATCCTGGCAGATTTACAGTCTAAAAAGTGGGTCCTGGTGCTAAAAGTTTGAGAACCACTGTTTTGGTAAATTCATGGGAGAGGGAAAGATTTGAACCAGTCATTTCTGAATAATAGCTTAGGGTCCCATCCTACCCAGTTTTCCAGTGCTGGTGCAACTGTGCCAATAAGGAATGCACTGCTTCCTGTGATGGAGAGGCAGTCACAGAGAACTCCTCAAGGTATGGGAATGTTTTCCATTACTTCGGGGTTGCACTACAGCTGCACCAGTGCTGGGAAGTTGGATAGGATTGGGCCCTTAGTCTCCTAGCCAGCATACCCGTCCAGTTCTGCCTGTCTCTTACTTTCTGTTACTGCCCCCAGATTTCAAACAGACAGTTTCAGTCTCGCCATCTTTGAAAAAGAGGTCCCCTGGTACCTCAAGCCACTAACATCAGGCATAGTTTTTTTCTAAAGATTTGGCCTTCGCTTTACTCACCAACAAACTGTTCCATCACTGCCATTCCCAAAAGTGACATTAAACTTCTGTTTAGGAAAACAACTCTGTAATAGTCTATAACAATTTAATTATACGTAATTTTCAACAGGTGCTACTCGAACGGCTAATTAATCAAAATCAAATCAGCCCTAATTGTCATGGAAGGTCTAATCCACCTGCTGTGCTTCTAGATGGAAAGCAGCCCTGTATCAGAGCAAGCACGACCAGTCATCACAAAATAAGCAGGCAGTGCAATTTTCACACCCACCCGCTTGCCTGATTTTGCTGCAGTTCGGTGCAGACTTGCAAGCAGCCAATACTTGGAACAGAGCAGTCCCTTTCATACTTCATGTACCCCAGAGCACTTTAGAGTAATTACTTAGTGGTATAGGGGCACTGGCTGTGTAGGCGAATGCGGCAGCAATTATACTCACAGTAATAATTCATGCCCAGCCTAGTGTGTTCAGATCTATTTTATTGAGACACACAGCTTACCTCAAGTACCTTGAAAAACCATACTGGAAGCTTTTGTATCTTTTTTCCCATTTCTACCAGAAAACAGAACAACAAGCAAACTGAGCACAAGGAAACTTCTTTCTTATACAGTCCTATGCAAAAACCTCCTCCTCCCACTTAGGCCCATAGGCGGCCAAGAAATAGAGATTAATGGTCAATTCAAATGTGGTGGTAGCCCCCTCGCATGAAAGTCATCTCCATATTTGTAATTTACTTTATAGAAAACAATTTCCTCGCATGAAACTTGAGGTCAGTGGTATAGCGACATCTTCGGCTGCGTGGGGCGGTGGCTCGTGGTGCCCTCCTGAAGCATGCAGACAAACAAGCAAGTGATGTGATGACGGCACCGTCAATTACTTCTGGGTGGCAGGCCACCGAGCAGTAGCAATTTCACTTCTCTACAAGAACGTGGTAAAAAAACCTCCTTTTTCAACCTTAGGGCTCAAGTCTATCCAACTTTCCAGCACCAGCGCAGCCACAATGCAGCCCCGAGGTAAAGGAACAAATGTCCCCATACCTTGAGGAGGCATCTGTGACTGCATCCCCAACACAGGATGCAGTGCATGCCCCATTGGCATGGCTGCACCAGTACAGGAAAATTGGATAGGATTGGGCCTTTAGCCTGGCTGCTTTGGAGGTTTTTTTTCTACAGGAAAGAACATGTTTGCAATAACTGCTTCCACCAATATCTTTCTAGGCCAAAGAGTGCAGTAAAGCTAACTACTCTTTGTTTTCCTGATAAAATAGCTTGGACAGTGTCTCTTTCTGTGGAATATTCAAAATTTGTTCCAAGTATCCCTTAAGCAGGCACTCAGGTCAGGGTAATGCTTTCTCTATGGACTCAGAGGTGGGGGAGAGAAGAAGAGAGAGTGCGCGCATCTCAGCTGAAAGGCAGCTGAGATCACCTCCGGCAGCCGTGCATTATTCATTAGAACTATTTTTCCCTCACTCCAGGTCTTGAGGCCTTGCAGAAAACTGCTTTGTGAATAAATAACAGGCTTTTTCAAGTGCATCTGAGGTGGGCTTCAGGAATACAAGGACGGCTTTGGACAATGGCAAAAACAGAAAATTTCTCACAAAGAAATGCTGGTCTTGGAGAGATAATCCTTGGGGGAGGCGGTATAAAATTCCTGCTCTGAGCAACAGACAATAAAATTTATGCTCTTAAGCAAGACATGGCAAATCTAAGACATTTTGTGCCACCCCCTAGCTGTAAAACCAAAACAAATTAAATAACCAACAATTTGTTGACTTTCAGTGAGATCTAGAATCTGCCACTTGAGGCAGCTACTATACTGAGCCTCAAAAAATATGGCTGGCTCTGAGGCAGGAGCACTAACGACATAAACCAGTAGTAGCTTGGTTTTCCAGTAAGATTGGCTGACCTGTTTCAGCAGTACAATGGAGGACATATTTAATTTCTGAAATGACTAGTATCAAGTCAACTCGGGAGTCCACTTTCTTCTTGCGATTGTTGTCATTTGTAAAGCACAAAACATGGTTAGAAATTCCAGCTAGAAATAGGTTCACAGTCTCTAATTCTAATATCTCTAATCCCAAACAAAGATGGCTAGAATTACCTAGAAATGAAATTGATTAAAATTCCTTCCCACTCAGTAGGCCTCTTCTCCTCATCTAGTCCTAGGTGAGCAAAGGTTGGTTATTAGAGTCAACAAAAAGACACTCTGCTCATGCACAAAGTTAGTTGTATTTCAGTTTTAAAAGCAGGTTCTGGGATTAAGGACACAATCTTATCCAACTTTTTAGCACTGATTAGCCATGCCAGCTTGGTATGCCAACAGGTCACAGATGTCTCCTTAAACAATCTTTGTCCATGGATTTATGAATCCAGTCAGCGATGTTCCAAGTGATAACATTTATGGTATCAAGAGTAGTTGGCACTGAGGATAAAGGCCTTTTAGGTTCCAGAGCAATCAAACCGGAGTCGCAGTAGATAAATTCAGGAGGGCTTTGAGGTGCAAATGGTAGAGGTGGCCTCTTCAAAGGCGTCGATAGACTCCTTTCTGTGATCCGGTTGGCAGCCTGACAGAGCACAGATTTAAATATAACTCCTGATTTGAGCTGACTTAGTAGATGGCAAAGTGAAGACTTGGAGGGGAATCCAGAGGGTGAGGGGAATGAAGAGAAATTCAGTAATCATTAAAACGGTACATCAACATCAATGTTTGGGGGAGCTTCCGAGATAGCACAACTGTTTGAGCCAGAGATTACAGGCATATAAGGTGTATCATTTTGATTTGACCAAGTATCCGTAGTACAAGGCTCTGGAGTACAAGGAGAGCTTTCATTAAATTCATTAGGCTTGTCAGAAAGAAAAGTGTAGAGCAAAGGGCAGCTCGAGTCCTTAAGTCTAGGGGCCATCAGAGGAGAGGGAGAGCTGGATGAGGAACGGAGAAGGCATTCTGGTTGTGGCACACTGCGTGCAGTATTGTTATTATGAGTTACAGGAGCCTCCTTTGAGAGTTTAGAGGGCTTCCCGGATTTAATCGGTTGCAGCCGTGCGATAATCAGGTTTTTAAAATGTCTTTGAGGAAAAATACCTAGGTCTCTAAAAACGTGGGCATGAGAGAATATCAGACTCGGAACATAATGCAATCGAAAATATAAAAGAACGCGTGTCTGGCATAAAGATGAAGGCAGTTTCTCGATTTTATACAGGTCTATCTTAGAAAGGTTTATCCTCAAAATATTTGACAAGTATTTCTTAGCCTTCCTTAGCTGTGTCCAGTCCGGGGGGTGCCTTGGATAATAATGTACTGAAAAGGCAACACTCTTGGGGTCCAATATTAGCTTGGTAGCGGAGATTCCAGATGGTAGAAGAAGGGGCTCTTCTGGGAGAGGAAGAAAAGCCTGGGACTCTGAAGATTTAAAAGTAGAACTAGGTTTGCAGAGGTGCAGGTAGGGATTCACATAATTTGGTGTCTGGTCCTTTAAGAGAAGCAGAATGCGTATTCTCTAGATATTTGAGGATTTGCTTCACAGCCAGGGACACAGAGGTAGATTGTTGCAATAATAGTTCTATAGTGCCAGAGTCTGGCAAAGCTTCCCTGACACTTGGAGGGTCCCGACCCTGGTCATCAATCAGGTCTCTAATCAGAGATCTGGTGAGAGGCGTGAATAGTCAATAGTCCTCGGCAAGTCTATATCGGCCTCTACGTGAGAAACATGGGGGGGGGGACTCCTTGTAGGTTCAAAAAAATCCTCAAGTTTAGATTGTTTAGGTTGTTTGAAGGATGAGGGAGGAGACCCAAGGTCAGGACTCTCCAGGGAAAGTTGGCGTTTTCTTCCCATTTGAACAGGGAGTGCAGATATCAGAATTGCTTTTAAGGAAGCTTCAAAAAGAGATAACAGAGAGATACCTTTAATCAGGAACTGGAGGAGGACACCTTCACAGACCAAACGGCCACAGCAGTTCTTAATAAAACAATAGTTAAAACCAATAAATAAAATTTAAAAAACTGGAGCACACCGTAGGAGCTACTGCTTCAGTAGCCATCTTGGGGGAGGGTGGCATCATGGACCTTTGCCCCAGGGCATGTAGCAGGGTAAATCTGCTCCTGGCCCAGCCAAGTTGCTCTGGAACCACACTCACCATGTCTTTGTGACACCCACCTAAATCCTTTCTAGGCGGGGGGAAACTAGTTTTGCTAGTTCACAGTTGGAAACTAGCCAAGCATTTTGCTGATACAACATCACAATCTCCCCCAGTACAATTTTGCTTCATTTTCAAATGTGATCCCATTCCCTGCTTACAAAATAAAGCAACAAATGATGGTTTAAATCATTTAAAAATCTTCAGTGGTTTAAATCAGTATTTACCAAACTTTTTTGATTTTGACCCCAAATACAGTTTTTCTCTCAATTCAATGTTCTGTGTTGGTACATGTGTATATTGGTATATTGGTGTTAATAATTAAAAAACAATTAATTGGTTATTGGTTACAAAAAACAATTAACTGAATAAAATGAACATTACCAAGGTTTTTCAGTGATTACCATGATGTGACTTCATTTTGTAAGCGAGCTCAGTGAAATCATATGTCAAAAATGAGGCTTAAGCAGTAATCTGCATTTGGATATTTTTTCCCCAAAAATTAAATTTTCAGTGGCCCTTCTCCCTTTCCATGCTGTTTCCCATTTTCATCCCCTGGCAGCTCCTTCATCCTTCCTTCTAATTCTCCTCCTTTCTCAGCCCCCAGCAGTCCACTCTCCCAAGTACTTTTCTGCACCCTTTTCCTTCCACTACCCAGGTTCCACTTCCCAGAGCACTCATAAGAACATAAGAAGAGCCCTGCTGGATCAGACCAAAGGCCCATCTAGTCCAGCTTCCCGTATCTCATAGTGGCCCACCAAATGCCCCAAGGAGCACACAAGACAACAGACACAACCTGCGGCCTGGTGCCCTCCCATGCATCTGACAATCAAAGGCAGCCTAAAACCAAGAGCTTGCCCATAACTACTATGACTTGTAACCTGTAATGAACTTTTCCTCCAGAAATTTGTTCAATCCCAGAAATTTGTCCACTCCTTGAAAGCAACAACAGGTTACAGCAGTGGTTCCCAAACTGTGAGTTGTGGCTCTCCGCGGTACCATGGAAACCAACTAGGAGAGTCATGGAATCCTCACAAAAAACCCACTGCTTTATGCAATGTGTAGGATTGTAGCCCTAATAGAGAGCCACGGCCAATGGCCCAGCAGGTCTAGGGAACCGCCAGTCAAAAAAAGTTTGGGAACAACTGGATTACACCAATTTCAACAGGCACCTTAATGGTGCTTTTGAGCCTGGTGTGTTCTCTCTCAGCTTCTTGTCTCTCACCCAAGTTCATTTTCTCATGTTTCCTTCTCCCCTCTTTTCCAGACCTGGACAATCCCTCTGCTTCCTTGCCCTCCACCTCTCCAGCACATTAATGCTCTTACCTTGAGAAATGGATGTTGTGAGGCAGGTGCTCACACAAAAGAAAAGACATGGCACACAACCAGACAATAGAAGCCCAAGCACGCATGCAAAAGGCATCATGGGCAGTTTGCAAGCTCTGGGGACAAGCCAGGATAACAGCATAGCAGGGCAGGCAGAAAGACAAATAAACAGAGAGAGAAAGAAAGATAGGCATGCATGCATGTACCCTCCTCCTTTCACTGGCACGCCCTAGCAGACCAGAGGCTAGCAAGTAGACAGTGGCATAGCTGGTCATTTGACACCTGGGGCCCATAAATTTTTGCCACCCCATATAACTTCATTCATTCATTCACATTTTTATACCACCCTTCCTCTAAGCAGCTCAGGGTGGTGTACATGGTTCATTCCCTCCTTTTGTCCTCACAACAACCCTGTGAGGTAGGTGAGACAGCGATAATAACAGTCATGACATGAAATGAATAATAATAATGGCCAGAAAATAAATGCAGTGAATATTTCCCTACAAGTAATGGATGAAATTCTGCATCAAATGGTGTATAATATGATTAATTATTACTCCTAAAAGCCATGATTGCCAGAATTTTGGTCACTAGGGTGTCACCTCCCCCGAGGATGACTCATTGGTCTGTTTTGAGAAAGTAGTGGTTCTCAAACTTCTAACACTGGAACCCACTTTTTAGAATGACAATCTGTCTGGGACCCACCGGAAGTGATGCCATGGCTGGAAGTGACATCATCAAGCAAAATAAAATAAATAATTGTAAATAATTAAATTAAAGAAAAACAAATAATTAAATAAGGGGACGCCAGCCCTGCTTCACCAAGTGAATTTTTTCTGTAGCCTGCTGCAATAAGAACCCCCCCCCCCCCAAAAAAAAAAAACATCAGTGAGATTTTCAGCACTCCCCAGTGTCCAGTTCAGTGTAAGTTCTTATATTTCAAGCATTTCACTATCAGGACTCACCTGGCTTTACAAGTCTAAAAACAAATAAAAATGGGCCTTACCAGCTCAAGCCTCTGTTTTATTCTTTGGGGGGTGCTGCCTTGTGGAGCATTTGTTGAGCTCCACTTTCATCAGATTGGGACCATGCAGCTAGCCTTGTATTCCCCGTTGCCTGACCTGACCAGGTGTAAACGCAACCGTGTGGCTTAGTTTCACTTTCCATAGGGTTCAATACATTCGTCTGCTTGGAGGGAGGGACTTCCTTTTTGGGTGTTTTTTTGGGGCTGCTTTCATTGCATAGAAGCCATTCTGGTGTCGTTGGATTCCTCTGAGACTGCCCTTTCCGATGTACTAAGGCATGTTTGCCTACTCACAAGTAAACATGCAATATGACTTTGTTTCACTTACTATAGGGCCCCATGCATTTTTTTTGTTTCCGGTTTTTTGGTCGTAACATTTGATGGAAAGGAGATATTTCACTCTGGTTTCTTTAACTGCATTCTGCTGGATATTCCACATTCAACGGTATATAGCATGATGGGGTTATTCGTAACTTCCATGATGTTAGCGATGTTGAATCATTTGTGGTGTCACCTCCCAAGACTGGTACTTGGGTACTGGTACTCTCACTAGCTATGCCACTGCAAGCAGAGTCTCCTTCCTGCTATCCCAGCATGCACTTACCTGTTTGCACTTACAGTGTCCAGGAAGTCATGCAAGACATTCCACCACCGCTGAGGGCTTGCAACTTTGCTACAGATGTATGTGGCGGCAGCAGCAGCGAGATGCCTTGCACAGATTCCTGGGTGGCAGGAGCAATATTCCCTTTAAGCTGTGTAGCTTACACAGCTCAAAGTCCTCCAAAGTCAAGTTTCGCACAGTTCAGAGCTTGGCATTTCCGGAAGTCACTGCCATGCAACCAGAAACACTGCCAAGCTGCCACACAGACCCCTTAGGGTGCAGGTCTCTTAGGGGGAATATTGGCCAGAAACACAAGTAGGTGGGGTTGCAGGAGGGAGCCTCTGCTTATTATTATCATTATTATCATTATTATTATTATTATTAACAGTATTTATATACCGCTTTTCAACTAAAGTTTACAAAGCAGTTTACAGAGAAAAAATCAAATAACTAATGGCTCCCTGTCCCAAAAAGGTTCACAATCTAAAAAGATGCAAAAGAACACCAGCAGGCAGGCACTAGAAAAGACACTGCTGGGGTGAGGTGGGCTAGTTACTCTCCCCCTGCTAAAAAGAGGAGCACCCACTTGAAAGAGTGCCGCTTATTCCCTCTTTCCTAAGCTGCCCTGCCCCCTCAAATCCGAGCAGCCCGGAGGTGCGCTGGACTGCCCAGGAACGGGACTAGGATCCAGATCCTGGCCCCACCTCCCACTCCCCACCAACTCAACCACAAGACCTGCCCGCTGCCCTCCCTCCCCCCACCCCGAAACACGTCCTCCTCACCCTTCCCAGACCCCCATGTCATGGAAAGGCCGGCGCAAACTTACCAGGCCCGGAGCCCACGAAGGCACAGGGAGGCTGGCATGCATCCTTGCACTGGCCGACTCCCAAGTCAGCACAAAAGTGCCTTATGGCACATTTGCAACAGTCCTGGGCCGGCGCAAGAGACTTGAGCCAGCCCAAGGGTGCATTAGGATTGCACCCCGAATCACATCAGGCTAGGTTAAACACTAGCCAAGAATCCATTCCCTCAGAAGGCCCGCTCCTGAGCCCTCAGGCACTGGTGGCAATGGTAGAATATGTCCACCAAAGGGAGGCAGAGTGGACTAATAGGAGCCCAGTGCAGGGCATTACTCTTTCACATTTTAAGGGTATGTGTGTGTACAACCTTTTGCCCAAACCTGAGTGTTTTTCTCTATTGTAGGATGGAACTTTAGTACCTGGGGGACTGAGGATTCAGACTGGTTTGCAGCACTCTTTAAAAACAAACAAAAAACCTATGCACTTTTTGCCTCTTTGCTCTTGTTTTTGAATAACATGTGCTTGGGGCTCATGGAGGTTGTCAGCCTCTTATGTCCTGGAACTTAGCAGTGGGAAAGAGACTCTTACAATTCTGTAATGCATAAAAGGATGTAGTTTATTCTTAGTAGTAAAGAGCTTTTAGGAAGTATATTTTCTTTTATAATTTGAAGACCAAGATATCTGTTTGCCTACCAATAAACGTATTTTAATTTACTGCAGTAACAGATTCCAGCCTCTGAATCTACCTATATGCCAAAGTACACTGCTGTGCTAAACACTACTGATAAAGAGATACTCTAGTTTTATGAAAGAAATTGGGGCAATCCCATATGCCTAAAGGCTTAAATGGAAAGACTTTCTGGTGCTGGTAGATGATAATTCCAGACTGGAATTAAAATGTTAAGCAGTAACAGGCTGCAACAACAAGCACCTCTCATTTTACGCAGGGTTAACATTTTTGAAAAGTGTATATCTCAAAGATGTGTAAATTAAATATATATTTACCATAAGATTGTATATAAATGGCATAGTTAGGGGAATCCATGTGTTCCATTATAGAAATCCAATCATAAGAGGTTTACTTTATACTTGCAGATGTCCCTGACGGAGCACTTTCTCTTCTCAGCACCATCTCAAATCGCACAAACAGTGCTCCCACTTAAACCAAGCATGTGGCCAACATCTGATATATGCTCTCCTTTCCGAAAGCGTTTGATCACATCTAATTTCACATCCATTTTGATTGCTTTTCATGCCTTCTTAGCTTTGGGCTGCCCAGACAAGGCAGATGGACTGTCTGGGAACTGGCTGGGCACCCATCTGGTCAGAGGCTTCCCAAGGGGCAATGATTCCCCTCCTGGCTAGCAGCCCCTCCAATGAGTTCGCAGAGCCCCTACAACAGGGCCCACAGCCTGGAGAGGCGGAATACGGCAAAACAGCCATGGCTAGGACCAAGGCTAGGGAAGACAGAGGCGATGTGGGTAGAGTGCAAGGAGGAACAGAGGCACCGAAATAGCAAGGGGGAGAAGGGGGGCAGGATCCTGTGACAGACTTCAGATCAGGAAGGGAGGGAAGGGTGGGTTCAGAGAGGGCTGGCAAAACCTTTATAAGGCAAGTGCAGGCCAGGGATGAAGGTCAGTGGCGGCGAAGAGACTGGCTGGTGAGGAAGCTGGCTGGCCCTATGAGCCTACATGGAGTCACGAGCAGGAAGCAGGGATGTAAATCTTACTTAATCCACTGGAACGTTCTGCTGAGTTAACCCATTTTTGCCTTGACCACAGGTGTACACATTTGGTCCCTGCTGCGCATATGCAACGCTGGGCAGAAATGGCTTAAGTGTGTCCGAGACTGCAGCTTTACCTTTCATGTTCAGAAATAAATCTTATTGTTTTCCATGGAATTTATTTCCAAGTAAGTAGACTTGGTGCTATAACCTAACAGCCCAATCCAATTTGCTCCACCACCACTCGCTGGCACAGCTGCACCTAAAAGATGCACACTGTATCCAGCCGGGGGGAGGGGGGCGGAGTGGGAGGCTTTGGAAAGGAAAGGGGATTTAAATTTCACCCCACAATAGGTCTCCTTGGACCTGCACGAGCAATTTTGGTGGCACAAGTTTGAGAAGAGAAAGTGGCAGTGAGGGTGCTTCTGAAAGGGATAGGATCTGGTGTGGGCCATCGCCACTGGATCTACCTGCTCCTGCAGCTTCCCCAACCCCATTCCTCCCCCCTCTCCACCCGGTTTGGCCCCATTCCACCCTCTACATGTTCTGCTGGTGGCAAGGCACAATAGGACGGGCCATTAGTCTTCTAAAAGCTAGAAGGGTGCCTTACCTCTTCACTGTGCGGAGCAAGGTAGAGCGAGCCTCATTGTGAAAAGTGATGATGATACTAGTTGCTGGCAGGTCTGCAGCATATTGCATTGAGGCACACCTGCAACAAATGGGAGAAAGTGCTTTGATCACACAGAACACATGCCTAAATGTCTCACTGGGAAATTCACTAATAAAATAAAACGTCCCAAACCTGCTGCCAAGCTCACATCATCTCATCCGCATATTTACCAAACAGCTGATAGCTACAAATGTTGGTACCACGCCAACACCTTTCTCATATAGCTCCTTTTATGTGAGAGCAATGCATCGCATTCTGGCAAGGCTTAATATCTATTGGATTATAACTGCCAGTAACACCAGTTAACAAGCATGTCGGTTTCAAATGCCAAAAAGAAAAATCATGGTACTCATCCACACTTTCGGAATACACTATATGCTCTCTCCATGTGTGGCAGGAGCAATCAATGCTTGTATAAAATTACTAGTACTGTTGCTCCATTCATGTGTCCAGCAGTGGCTAATGAGGTGAAGTGGTAGATAATATATACTTTTATCAGCAACAGAGGGGAAGGGGAGTCGCTCCATGCCTCCCAGGGTACTGTATGACTCCGGCCAGTAAGTGCATGGGGCGCTTCTCTCCCCCCCCCCCGTCACTACGGTGACAGCAGCAATGGTACACCACTTTAGTTCCTGCAGCAGCAAAGGCCACTGCTAATTCTTGACCTTTACCTCCATGCGCACTCCCAACCATTACAAAACAAATGAAGAACTCCACTGCCCGATCCTATCCCTCACCATTGCGGACAATGCAGCGGGGCTGATAGAATCTGGGAGGAGGGAATCAGGAGGCCTGCCAGAAGCACTTCTGTGGTCCCTCTGACACCATGGACACACTTTTATTTTAACTTTGTATGGATTTATTTTATAAAAAAACATTTATAGATTTTTTCTCTTCTTACTTTTGCCCCAACTGTTTTTCTTCCTGTAAATACCATTTTTCTCATTAAGTTTGGGGATTATTAATCTTTTCTTCTAAACAATCTTTTCCCATCTCCATCAAACAGCCTTGACAGAGTCAAGCACATGTGGCAGCTATGAACTTAGCAGGGACAGATTTGAGTCAAATTTGGGAACCTCTAATGCATGCAGTCCTTTATAACAGGGGTCTTCAAACTCCAGCCCAGGGGCCAGATGCAGCCCGCGGAGAGCCTCAATTTGACCTGCGGCCAGCCTCTTATCCCCTGAGAGCCTCTGGCCCAGATGACCAAACAGAACCAGAGTTATGCTTGGGTGTGCTTTATTTCCTTGGTGCTTGGAGAAATCCTGGGCATTTGAGCCCATTCTTTCATTCATTCCTATTCATTCATTCATTCAAGTTCCATCTCTAATGTATTTATTTAAATTTTATATTTAATTTTTTTTCCGGCCCTCAACACCGTGCCAGATATTTTATGCGGCCCTTTGGCCAAAAAGTTTAGAGACCCCTGCCTTACAGATTTGCTCAGGCCAACTGTCATTATATTCAGTGGGGTCCCTGAATATGACAGTTTTTCTTTTTGGGGGGATGTGTTTGGGATTGCAGCTTGAAACCAACATTGGTTTTAAGCCAAACTTTTGGCTTTAAGTGGAGGTCAGGAGTTTAGGTCGATTTTTGCAAAATTGTATTATTTAGTTCTGCTGTATTGCATAGCTTGATTTATAGGCAGCATTTTGATAATTTTAGGTTGATTGCTTTGTCAATTTCACATTTTTTAAGGTCTTATTTGCTCCATTATCACATGTGGCTCACTATCTCTTTCATAAAACAATAAATAGTTTGCTTTTCAGTTACAATTGGGATCTGGTCTTTTCTATTGGTTCAGCCTACCCGTTGGGGTACAAAAAGAACTCAACTTTCAAGTCCCATTAAACCAAATGGGATTTAAATCTGATTTACAAGCACGGGACTACACTGAAAGTGCATCTTCTTGCTAAAAGAGATGTTCTGTAGACGAGCTGTGAGTGTTCCATTCCCATCATTCGTTCAACCAGCTGAATGCAGTACTGATGCAATGTGTCAGAGAACAGGGTTGCATTCTGATTGCTTGCTTTCTTCTACTGTGGCTGCACTCTAAAAATTAAGCCAAGGCAATTTCAGCACATGGCCCTGTAAACAGTTTTTGCATTTTGGTGTGAATAAAAATCAAGTTTAAAAGTGACATTGAGTAGAATATACATTTGGCTGAAAAATAGGTCTCATCCACTTTCTGTTCTGCATTAGCAATATTCCGACAAAAAGATGTTCTTAGCACCATTTACAAAAAAATACCCAAAGAAAGGTGGTGAAAATTCAAGAAGCAAGTAGTGGCAGACCTAAGGCGAGGCAGCAGGGCTGCACTCGCCATGCCTCTATCACTGCCGCTTCCGCCTGCTGCGCTACCACGCCTACTTATCCAAGCCATTCAGCAAGCAAGGCTCTGTGTGGCACTTGGCAGCAGGCGAGAAACAATACTCAGGGAAGCAAGGAAGGCCAAGTGATCAGGAAAATTTTGAAGTATGGCATAGCAAAAGGAAAGACAGAGGGGGACACGGTAAGCAGGCTCGAGTGCTATAGAGCAGTGGTTCTCACACATTTAGCACCGGGACCCACTTTTTAGAATAAGAATTTTGTCGGGACCCACCGGAAGTGATGTCATGACTGGAAGTGGCATAATCAAGCAGGGAAACTTTTAACAATCCTAGGTTGCAATCCTATCTACACTTACCCAGGAATAAGTCCCATTTACTATCATTGTTAAAAGCATACGCATAGTCGTCTGTTAGAAGTACAGGTCTGTAACATTTCCCCAAATGCAGTCATAGACTATGGTAGCATCAAGTCTAATATATTAAAAATAAAATATTGAAATGAATGGGGACCCACCTGAAATTAGCTCGTGACCCACCTAGTGAGTCCCAACCCACAGTTTGAGAAACACTGCTATAGAGAATATATATGTAGTAGGGAATATATTTGGCCAATCAGGGCTACTTTGACACTACCTTTCCCCCAAGGGCTGGAAAAGGAAACTGTTCTGCTCATGACTTATTTGAGCTATGTATTATTCTAACATTTATTACTATTGTTTTATGGTGATTATTAAACTGCTACTATTTTTCATACAGCATTTTATTACTATCGGTGGCCTATTATTGCCATTTTCAAGCACATAAAGAAGCACTGATGAAGGGTAAGTGGAAGAACTAGGACAACGCAAATTATATATTACTGCACTAATTCACATTTCCTTTTTTCTTTTAAAATGCTCTGAAAACCACACGATATTGAAAAATTACAAGCACTTTTCTATGCTGCATTCCCTTGAAAAGGGACTTCCCCAGTCCTTTGCTAATTTCAAGAATGCAAAGAATAGCAGAACAGGTATTTCCATGTACTGTGTAGAGCTATTGTAGCACAGTGAGTAACAGCCCAATCCTACCTCTAAGAAACACCAGTGTTATTTCTACTTATTCCAGTGCAATGACAGCCCTACCAGTGCAAAAGTCCACCTGCCAGTGGATAAGCCATGGTGCTGGAAAGCACTGACAAAAGGGGTTAGGAATGTGCTATCAGTCTCTGTTAGTGGATGGGGATCCGTTCATCACATGCTAGTTACCACAGCTGACCTCAGGCTGAGACTCTGCAGAGGGGAGGCAAGGAACCTTTCTGTTCTCAGGGTCTGTAGCACACTCACTCAATTTTTTTTGTTGTTGTTGGCAACCTTC
The DNA here is from genome assembly GCF_035046505.1 of Tiliqua scincoides. Classification (NCBI taxonomy): domain Eukaryota; kingdom Metazoa; phylum Chordata; class Lepidosauria; order Squamata; family Scincidae; genus Tiliqua; species Tiliqua scincoides. The sequence continues at coordinate 20,213,448 of NC_089821.1, forward strand.
AGTCTCGAAAGACTATGGTATCTATGGTATCTTTATGGGAGCTTGCTATGGTATCTTTATGGGAGCTTGCTATTGTACAGGAACACAATCAAATGGAATATATACAGGCGTGCACCGCTTAACAACCATTGATGGACCGCATAGATGATGGTGGCCAAAGCACAAAAGGTGCTCTTAATAAGGCAATCACGTGTCCCCTAGCCTGCAGCAGAGTGTCTTTTTACAACAGATAGACTATTAATGCAAAGAAGAGGCAATCTATCTCCAGTAGCCTGTGCAGCCAGCTAGTGTCTGGCAGGGAGTGTCTGTTTACACAACAAAGGCAATAGATTGCACTGAATGTTCACTTAATGTCCTAATCGCATAACAATGAGGATTGGATAATGTATCCCCATGGTTAAGTGGCACACACCTGTATTGAAATAAATGATCATGAATGTAGCACCTCCCATCAAAAGACAGTGACACTTTATCTTGTTCCTGCTTAGTTATTGCTCATTTTTGTCCTGAGGATCTGGAAGATCACTGATGTTCTGTGTTCTGCTTGAATGACTGTAGCGATTTAATAAAACTTGTGTCCTAAGCAAGCTTTACAGTATCACCCATTTTTATTAGATAGAATCTTTTGTGTAACCCAAACATCTCATGGAATACAAATCTTAAATTTGCATGAAGAGCCATTTCCTTGGTTCAGTCTATAAAAAGGAAAGATTTTTTTGTAAACGTTTGCAATGTTTCATTGCAGGGGTCAACAATGGGCCAGCACAAATTTGAACTTTTTTTTTCTCCAGCTACTGTTGGGTGTCCAGGTATCCTTCCACAAGCCCTGAATTGCTGAAGTGTTAATATCCTGCTCTCCACTTACTGCTAGATAGACTTGCCAGTTCAATTGCTTTGAACAACAGTAGCCTACTGATAATGCTAATCTGCAGCCTAAAGTCTTTGAGTCTTATCTACCACCTCATCTCTTTCATATAATCTTATCTCTCGATGCACTTAAATAACTGTGAACTGGTAAATGTGGAGATGCTTTCCACTAACATCATTTCTACGGCTCACCATTTCGATGGAGACAGTAATGCTTTGAATTATCTGGGGTTGGATGCAGGAATGTTCAGTTAATTGGCTGTAAAATAAGTTTGCAAAGCTGCCAGTCCAGCATTGTGACAACTTGAAAGGCATTTCAAGAAGGCCTGGAGATCTAGGTTTGTATTTTGTCTCTGTCTATAAATGCACAAAGGCTGTGGAGCCTTGTGGACCACTGCAGCAAGTTACATTTCACAAAATGGAAGAATCTAAACCGACGAGGCACTGCCAATAGGCTTCCATGGAAGTGATGCCTACAGGTTAAAAGTGCATCATGAGGAATACCTACAAAATAGCAGTAAAAGAGAACCCAACTGGTCCTCTTCTTGCTAGGTTCAGAAATTTTCTTCTTTGCAGAAAATGTATAGATCATGGTGGGTTAATGCGCGTCCCACATGTGGCCCATGAAGCCCTTTTGGCATCCCCCGAAAGCCTGGCCGCAGCCCCATTGCCTTCTCCCACTTCAGCAGCTTTTTTATCTCCCCACCACACTGTTCCATCTTCTCCACTGGAGAAGGAGAAGCTAGAATGCTGCAGCAGAGAGATCGAAAAGCCCTGCCGCACCCACTGCTACCTTCGCTGCTTGCCTCCTGAGCCTGCCGAATAACTTTGGTGGCTCAGAACATGGATGTAATTGACAGTGGCATCATCAAATCGCCACCAATGACTTCTGGGTCGACACAGACAGGAGTCACAAAAGGGTCATGCACCCCTCCCAGCTGCCCAAAGTTAAACTGCTCTGGTATAGATTTTTCAGGCATTTCTGCTTTCCTTCTAAATTGTCATATAATATCCTACAGCAATATTTGCGAAAGGGATAAAAGCCTATCTTTTTAACATCAACGTTAGTATGCTACTTAGATATACTATACAGTAACTGAAAAGGAGAGTCAATAAAAGAAAAAGAGCAGAACACATGGGAAGCTTGAGAAGAGCAGATTCAATTATTGTGGCCCACACATGAACTAATAAACATTTCTGAAAGCCAGTGGCATACCTGGCCACTACCCCACATGGGTCCCCAAGTACCCCCAGGGGTACTGCCCACTGGAGGTGTCACCTCTATCCGCTTCCTCTTCCCACAGAAGCATTCTGAGAGCAGGGGAGGCTATACTCAGCCTTCCCAACCCACAAAACAAATGACCACATGAAAAATATGCAACTATAGTAGTTAGGATTAGGGCAGGGTGATTCAATGGGTTAGGGTTATCTTGAAAATTACTACAAATGAGGCCTCAGTATCCGTGGGGATCTGTTCGCGGACTCCCTGCAGATACCAAAAGTCTTGGATAATGAAATCCGCTGTTTTGGCCCCTTCTGGTCCTCCAGAAGTGACCAGAGCTGTGCCTTTCCAGCCATGCTGAAGCCTGCAGAGGTCTTGGGAGGACATGTGTGGCCTCTGCAGGCTTCAGAAAGCCCTCCAGAGGGCTCTGGAGAACTCAGGTTGAGCTAAGTCTCGCTCAGCACGGGTCCAGGGGATCTGCCACTGGTCCAATCTGCCAGTGAAGAGGCTACGTTCAAAAAAGCCAATTCAGTTTTTTAAATTTCCCATAGCACAGTTATGAACATATGCAATAATCCAATTCCATTTCTACTCATTCCAATGCAATAATCACATTTCTAGGTCATTGCTCAAATTAAAAGGGCTGCATTTTGTATCCTATGGTGGACACAAAATCTGCTTAGATATCTGCCACTTAGGCTGCAATCCTAACCACACTTTCCTGAGAGTAAGCTCCATGGAACAAAAGGCAACTTACTTCTGAATAGACCTGCTTAGGATTGTGCCCTTAGCCTCTGCTAATTGGGAGCCCAATCCTGAGCTCCATGCTCTGGCTTGTCGCTGGCACACACTGTTGCAAACATGCCGTAAGGCTAGTGCCCGTGCTAGCCCAGTGCCAGGCTAGTGCTGGGCAGGCACCCAGTCTCTGCTGCTCAGTGGTCCGTGCGACCGCTGAGCAGTGACGAGGATAGTGAGGGTGTGGAGGGAGGTGGGGAGGAGACGTTCTGGAGAGGCAGGGTGGGCAGAGGGAGCAGGGATGGAGGGAGGTGGGACCTGGGGAGCGAAAGTCCACTGGATCCTGAATCTCTGTGTTGGGCTCGCTGCTGGACCCGAAGGCTTTTACCTCACCGCTGACCTTTTGGTCTGTGGTGAATTGAGTAGCCCCATTGAGGGGCTACTCCCTTTACCCAGGGGAAGGGGTTGAAAGTCCCCTTCCCCCAAGGTGCGGCCTGCAGCTGCCTTGGACGCGCAAGATGCGGCAGCAGCCGTTTTCAGTGCCACTGCAGTCGCACACCCTGGGCAGCTCAGGATTTGGCTCTCAGCAGTTGTTTGCTGGTATCTCTTCTATGCTTCTTTAGATTGGGAGACCTTTTGGAACAGGGATCCATTTTAAAATTTCTTTTGCTCTGTAAACTGCTTTGTGAATTTTATTTTTTCTGGAAAAGTGGGATAAAAATATTTTATAATACCTACATGGCTGAGCCCACGGCAGAAACAAAAAGCTCTACTTGAGAAACTGTCCAGAGGCAGTTTCTCAGCCTTAAGATTAATCGTGACACATACAGTCTGTCTCTAGGACTGGTAAAGACACTTTAGCCAAAGCGTAGGTTTCAGTAGTACCTGTAATGCCTGGTGTCCCGAATGGGCCGATCACTGCTGAGTTTATCACTCTCCAGCTGGTTGAAAGCATGTTGTCGATAAGGGTCTTCTCCAGCCTTCAGGAGCTTTGAGGATAGGTATGCCTTCTCATCAAAACCCCGCAAGCTGTTTTTCTCTACTTGTGGTGGCTTGGATACCTAAAGAGTCACAAGAAAAGAGCTTTGTCAGGCGATTCCGAAGCATTGTCAAAGTCATATTCAAAAGTACTGACTTGCAATGGCCTAGTCAAAGAAGCTGGGACCTGAGTAACTGCTCTGCAATGCAATGTTTACAAGAAGAGGGGAAAAGCCAGGCTAGAACACTTTACCTCAACACTTAGTTTTTTTATTTGCAGGGATTAGGGAAGGGGTGCGGAGCAGCAGTCAGTCATCCGAAACGGCACTGCAGTCTGAGGTGGTACAGCCCAACATTGGCTTATTACCTTATTAAAGCTGTTGCCACAGTTTGGAGTCCCATACAACAACTATGCCATTAGTGACCCACCACTGTTGACTTGCCTGAATCAGTGCCCTTCCTGCTCGCTCAAGAGCCACTTTCTCCTCACTCTAAGCTGAAATCGGTGTGGTTGCGCCTGACAGAAATGAGAGTGAAAACCGTTCAGTGCTGTACAGAAAGTATGATTGATTTTGTGTTCTCCAAAGGCTTTCCAGGATGTACAGGCTTCACTGACAGAATGTAGAGTGTGGAAATGAAGAAGAATATTTGTTAAAAATGACTGAAGAAAACCATTTTTGAGCCTCTTGCCAATAGCTGCTCAAACACCCACACAGTGGAGAAAAGGGGACAAAGCAAATGTATTAAATGCTCCCCAGCAAACAGCCATGACGAATGCTATTTTGATTCACCAGAACAACACAGAACACACGTATTTTCTTCTCACTCTAACTATCGTGAAGTCTTATTTTTCTCTTTTTTGCTTCAACACACTAAAATAGCTTATTTTCCAAATGGCTGCTGTACGATTGACTGTTTTGCAGAGGATAATGCCAAGATTTTAAAACTACTCATGTGAATGTGGGAAGACAAGAGATGTGAACAGCCTAAGACTTTTGCTACCTCTAATACTCGAAGAAGACTGGAATTTTATGAGAGAAAATGTGTTTTCTCAAACAACAGGAGCTCAAGTTCTTGTCAGGCTTGAGCCCAGACACATGTGGGCTACACAGAGCCTCCTAACCACCTTACCACAATGGACTTGTCACCCACAGATTCCCCTCCAGGCATTTAAGTGTACTACTCAAGGGTCATCATGACACCTTTTGTTCTAATTCATTTATTACATTTGTATAGTGGACAAGAAACTCAGGTCAATTCACATGAAGAATACAGTATATATCCCATTTCATTCTTACAAAAACCTTGTCAGGCAGGTTAGACTGAGGGCCCAGTGAGGGCGATTTATGGCCATGCTGGAATGTGAAGCTAGAGCTTCCCAGTCCATCTATGATCTCTGACTATACCACATTGGTTCTCTGCCCTTATTCATCCTAAGGTATGACTGATTGGGGCTGCAAAAGGCTTTGTCCCAGGATTTAGGAAATATTTTTCTATTTCTACCAAACAATCCTGTTTCCAAACTACAGTCCAAACCTATACCTTAGAAACACCAGTCTGAGTGCCACAGAATATGGTGCATGCCCTTAGATGCCAGTGTAGCTACTGCTGATGGAGCTCCAGTCCCTCTGTTAGGCACACCCTGACTCTGGCACAACCCTATGCCAGCTTACTGTCACCACTAGTGCAACTCCAGCTGACATTAAGCTCCCAAATGGGGTAGAGACATGGATCGAATGTGGGAGCGTACTCCCCCAGTCTGCCCTTGACTCAACCGTCAATCCGTTGATGCACAAGCCTCCCCAATGAGTGTCTAAGGTGGGTTGCAGCCTGTCTTTTTTAGAAAAAACCCAAGAAATGTGAAGGTAGAAGAAATACTCAGCCTATTGCATGGGGAAGCAAATACCCAAATTTCAGCATTCAAACAAGGAAATGACTGTAGTACGTCATGATAACGTAATGAATGTTAGAAGGAACACTAGTGAAACCTTCACAAGTGAAACCTTCACAAACATGGCAGACAGGAAAGGCTCAGGTTGCTCCTTCCAAGTTGTCTAAAGCTGCATGCATCTAATCTCACATACAGGTCCCTTTCTCACTTGGCAGCTGTGCATACATATTATGCACAGGTAATCATACCCAAATGTAAAAGCAAAATGAGAATCTGCTCTCAAGAGTCCAGGAACTTAGTAAATCTTTCCAATAATCAGAGCCCAATGCATGTGGTGCAAAAACACCTTCATCAGATCTCCTTTCTTTTTTTCTAACTTTAAAGCAGCAAGCCAGGGAGTCGAAGGACTGTATGGGAAAGCAGTGCTGGAAGAGAGATATTTGATCCTTTTGTCTCCCACACCATTTTTGTGATCAAAATCCCCCCCCCCCAATGCTTCTGATTGCCTCACTGAGGGAACCAGGAAACAGATAGGTACAATATGGTCACCTGTCTTTTTTCCCCAAGGCGGCAATAGCAGTTTTGGGGGTGAGTGTGCATGATATCAATATGTCCAGCTCACAATATGGAAATATCCCAAGATGCCCAGTTCACCCATAAGGCTCTTCTCTGACCAATAGCTATCCCTCTCAGAGAACCAGCTAGCTGTGGTATGGGCCTCCAAGGGTGAACAGAAAAGTCATAGATAGGGCAATCAACAAATGAGGATAAAAGGGTTAGGGTAAAAGAGATGAGTCAGAGTACCAGACCCCCTCTAACGGATATCTCTGTAAACAAATTGCCGAATTGCCATCCTCAGATCAACATCCTGTACTGATAACATGCCAAATGTTGTTTGTGTGTCTGCCTGTATGTTATTTTTCCCCTGGATATTTTTTTCTCTCTTTGTGTTCTCTTGTCCCCCTCCCCTATCTAAAAGACCCTATAAAACCTGCATTATTGTAATCCTTCGGGGTCCTCCACGTGTGTGTGTGTGTGTGTGTGTGTGTGTGTGGAGGTCCCGTTTGCAAACGAGTAAACGTTAGAAGTCCTTTGAATTCTCCTGTCATCTGTTGTTTGCCGCTCCAAAATCCAAAGAACCGTGTGTTCATTCGGGGTCACGCATGTCAGTGAGATTGATCTAATTCAGCCCTCTGCCTCCCCTATACAGCTGCTTTGATAATAACAAAGAGACTTCCCTGAGACACTTTGAAGTCAGCACTGTAGCAAAAAATAAAACAACCCACTTGGTCAAGCAGACAGATCGTTCTGTTTCTTTCTTCTCTTTTTTCATCTGGGTCCAACAAGTGCAATACCTCCTAGCTTGCCCAGATGCTGGAATCGGCATGCACTAGCTGACAGGGCATCTAAGCCCACTTGGCCGGGTTAGACAGATAGGAATGTGCAAGTTGTTGTAACTACTCAATTAGATGGCTCAGTGACATCATCAACCCTGGGCTTTTTTTTAAGGTCAAGCCCTTAGAGTGCCTGAATCCAGGGCCAGCACAAAACCTCCCAGCACCTGAGGTGGTGCGTCAAATGCTGCTCCTCTTTTATCTGGTGATATACCAGCTTCTTCTATGCATTTCCTCTTCTGCTCTATTCATCCTTTTCCTTTTTCCAGTCCAGAGAGCAGGAGGAGGAAGAGGAGGAAGAAGACCAGTGGGTGGATGGAGGTGGATGCTCCTGGCGAACCTGCTGCTTCAGGCGACCACTTCAGTTGACCTCATGAATGGGCTGGCCCTACTTGGCTCCCTCAGAGAACACATCTCTGTGTGGCCATACTCTCATCCATCTCCTGGGTATCAGAGAAGTGTGATGGCTCCTCAAGCTGACTGTGATGGCTCCTCAAGTGCTGAAACTATTTTGCTTTTAAGCTTGCCTATAACTGCCTACTTTTATTTTTGTAAAGATCTGCACCTGCAGATCTGCATTACCAATGCCCAAGCCATTTCCCATAACTGCTTGTTTTCTTTTTTGCATTATCCACCCCTTGACACACACATACAAACACGGTCCTCCCCTCTCTCTGTATTTTGAATAAAGTCCTTTCTGTGTTTTGACCCTTTATTTGCCTGCAGTTGGTTGAACTCAATTCTTGTCCTAGTCCTCCGAGACCCTGGTCTACAAGTTATAACATAAATTTGTGAAGAACTAGTCATGTAACTGGAAGGGAGGCTTTCAAGGACAGTTTGTGTGTGACTTTGTCCCCATGAAGGCAGCAGAGTCTACTGATTTTGACCATAAGGGTAGAACTGGAGAAACTAGGGAGGCACCAGCACCAAGATCCCTCCATGATAACAGGTTCAGTTTCTTTTGACTTTTTAACAAGCATTCACATCTCCCACCAACAGTCAGGTTCTCCCTTCTAAGCCTAAGAGACAAAACAACATCTTTCAGTCCCTACAAAAAGCAATGCACGAACATTTTCCATGGTAGTGGCAGTGGTAACAAGTCTCTTAGAGCCATTTAACTTAAGGATAAATGGCTACATCTAATTCAGCTGGTAAAGGCAGCTCTTGCATTATTGCTGACATTTAAATAAAATAATATTTGGAGTGGCTTTCAGCCAAAATTGTTTTCCTGCATCACGTGCTAGGCTAATCGCTTAGCTTTTCATATTCTAAGCATCATTAAGAGTTCTGCTCAATGTTCTTTTCACAAACTGGAAACTCCTAATGAAACCAGTGGGAATTCCCACACTTCAGAAGAAACAGGAACAGCCTGAGCAAACAGGTTGGATCTCAAGTTAGTAGGGTTAGAAAATCCAATTGCAATACAAAATGAGAGTATTTTGTACACTAGCTTACTAGAACACAGGAATCCTGACTACTATAATTCTCGTTATCTACTGAACCTTGAACACAATACATGATGTCAGTGAGAATGCAATTCCACTATATCTGCAGTTTTCTAAAATTAATGGATTGTGTTATCTATTGAATCTTGAATACAGTACATGTTGTCAGTGAGAATGCAATTCCACTCTATCTGTACAATTTTCTAAAATTAACTTACACTCCTGAGCAGAGAGCTTTTATATCTACTAAACCCGAAGGTAAGTTCGCATTACTGCTACAGTTCCCACCATAAGTGCCAATACCATTGTGGATGGCATGTTTTCAAGTGATAGCTTCATATTTATGTGTAGATAGATGTAGGCAACCTTCAGTCTTGAAAGACTATGGTATCGCGCTCTGAAAGGTGGTAGTGTGGCTGAAAAGGCCGATTCGGGAGTGACAATCCCTTCCACACTGGGAGCAAGTGCAGTCTGTCCTTGGTCTGTCTCCCTGGCTATGGGCCTTCCTTCTTTGCCTCTTTGCCTCAGACTGTTGGCCAAGTGTCTCTTCAAACTGGGAAAGGCCATGCTGCACAGCCTGCCTCCAAGCAGGCCGCTCAGAGGCCAGGGTTTCCCACTTGTTGAGGTCCACTCCTAAGGCCTTCAGATCCCTCTTGCAGATGTATCGCAGCTGTGGTCTATCTGTAGGGCGCTTTCCCTGCACGAGTTCTCCATAGAGGAGATCCTTTGGGATCCGGCCATCATCCATTCTCACAACATGACCGAGCCAACGCAGGCGTCTCTGTTTCAGCAGTGCATACATGCTAGGAATTCCAGCACGTTCCAGGACTGTGTTGTTTGGAACTTTGTCCTGCCGGGTGATGCCGAGAATGCGTCGGAGGCAGCGCATGTGGAAAGCATTCAGTTTCCTCTCCTGTTGTGAGTGGAGAGTCCATGACTCGCTGCAGTACAGAAGTGTACTCAGGACGCAAGCTCTGTAGACCTGGATCTTGGTATGTTCCGTCAGCTTCTTGTTGGACCAGACTCTCTTTGTGAGTCTGGAAAACGTGGTAGCTGCTTTACCGATGCCTTTGTTTAGCTCAGTATCGAGAGAAAGAGTGTCGGAGATCGTTGAGCCAAGGTACACAAAGTCATGGACAACCTCCAGTTCATGCGCAGAGATTGTAATGCAGGGAGGTGAGTCCACATCCTGAACCATGACCTGTGTTTTCTTCAGGCTGATCGTCAGTCCAAAAACTTGGCAGGCCTTGCTAAAACCATCCATGAGCTGCTGGAGATCTTTGGCAGAGTGGGTAGTGACAGCTGCATCGTTGGCAAAGAGGAAGTCACCCAGACATTTCAGCTGGACTTTGGACTTTGCTCTCAGTCTGGAGAGGTTGAAGAGCTTTCCGTCTGATCTGGTCTGGAGATAGATGCCTTCTGTTGCAGTTCCAAAGGCATGCTTCAGCAGAACAGCGAAGAAAATCCCAAACAAGGTTGGCACAAGAACACAGCCCTGCTTCACTCTGCTTCAGATGTCATGTTTATTGGTCTAGCAGCCCATACTCTTGAGGTAAGTGCTCAGCCCTAAGTACACTAAGTAAGTATAGATGCATGTCTTCTGTATGCCTTGAAAGAAAGGTACCAAAACACTGACTGTGTAACACCTTTGGTCACCTAGTGTGACATCCCATAGGACTTTCAGGACCATCTGAGCCAAGGAGAGTGGTGCAATCTTGAACAAGCTTCAGTAAGGAGTAACGGATAGAGGTTAACCAAGTCAAAGGATACTGTTTCCCTTAGCAACTGTAGTATGATGAGGTTATTAAAGCACCAAAAGCCACTGCTTACACCAGTGTTTCTCAGCCAGTGGTATGGGTACCACCAGTTGTACTTGAGGTGGTGTCTGGTGGTATTCACAGGACCCCAGACACCTGCCATCCAGCACTGAGACCAGGAACATGACACAACAAACAGTGATAGGAGGCTCAGCAGGTAGAGCTCCAAAGCATGCTTTTCCATGCTTGAAAAAGCCCTCCCATCCACTTTGAACCTCTTACCGGTCTTTGTAGCATTGCATCTGGCCTTTCAGCCCAGAAGTAACTGGTGATGATGTCATCAGCACTTATTTCCGGTGGTACATCGAATAGGTGGACCATGTGAAGTGTTACAGCAGAGGAGAAACCATGAGAAACACTGGTTTACACCATATCATCCAGCACAGATTTAATAGGACAAGATTGCTGCTCACAGCTGGAAAATCTCACTATAATTGACAAGTGGACATTACAAGCTACCACTCAACAGCATGCATTCATTTATTTAAATATCTGAAAAATCATATTTGTCCATTGGCTAAAATTGAAGATGTGCTTTAACAATGTCCAGGCTGTGATTCTCCCCCGGCAGACTCATTTTAAACCAGCTACAGAACCAAACTTTGTGGTGCCGCCAGGGGCAGGGGGTGCAGGCTGCACTAGGAGACATGCACGGGGTGGGGGGGGTGACACACACTAGAGACCAAATCGCTAAAATTGAGATTTGTAGGAATAATGACATCATGTTATATACCATTTGATGTGTAATTTACAGCAGAATGTAATTTAAAAAACTCGCGTGAAATATCTCCACTCTATCAAAAGTTATGGTCAAAAAACCAGAAAACAAAAACGCAACTTTTTTTTAACAACTTTTTAACATCTGGTTACAGGCCTGATCCTTTTCTAATTTGCTGCGCTATGCTCTTTTACCTGACTACTTTTTTATCTGACTATTGTTTCTATGATATGTCATTATGTTTTTATCTGTTTTTAAATTATGTTTTTAAATTTGTTTTAACCTTGTTTGTAAGCCGCCTTGAGTCCCTCCGGGGAGAAAGGCGGGGTAACAACAAACAACAGCAACAACAACAGTCTTATGTAATAAAAAAGTACATTTCCTTAATTCAAAACAGACTAATGAGACTGATTGTGACACCCCAGCAGTGTCTTTTCTAGTGGCTGTCTGCTGGTGTTTTGCATCTTTTAGATGGTGAGCCCTTTTGGGACAGGGAGCCATTAGTCATTTGATTTTTCTCTGTAAACTGCTTTGTGAACTTTTGTTGAAAAGCAGTATATAAAAATAGTTAATAATAATAATAATTATTATTATTATTAATAATAATAATTAATAATATAATTATTAATAATAATTAATAGTATAATAATAATTTTATTATTATATTATTAATTATTATAATATAATTATATTATTATTAATAATAATATAATATATAATATATAATATATAATTTATTATTATTATTATTATTATTATTATTATTATTATTATTATTATTATTATTATTATTATTATTCAAAGAGCCAATGAGGTGTTATTAAGTTATTATGACACAGCATGAAACCAATAAGGTGTTAGTAAGGTGGGTCACCCGGGGAGGGGGTGAAACCACTAGCGACCAAAATCGCTAAAATCATGATTTGTTCTATCGAAAGGTATAGCCAAAAACCAGAAGGGTGGGGCAATGGTACATCACCACACCTACCTCTTGGGCCACTGCCCCTGCCCACTGCATGGGAGGAGGTCCTTCATGGAGGAGATGGCCTTCTGCACTGAGTGATACAAATTCTAGTGATGCCACTGACCAACTGGCCATCTTCAGGATAGAGTCAACATCTTCAACTGACACAAACTTAAACTGTTGGCTGAGAGCACACTCATCAGATGCAAGATCCTCCTTAGGTCCTCAAGAACTATCTCACACAAGCCTGGAGAGGGATGCAAAACCAATGCTTACAGAGTGATTACATCAGGGATATTTATAACATTTGGACTAAAACTTAAGCAAAGTAGGAATAACCATGAAATAGAATCAGAGGTGTCTACTCCAAAACCAAAAGGGAAATGTCAAACACCAACCAAAAGATGAGGTTCAAGTCTTCCCACATCTTACATTAGTGTCATTATGCCTTGAGTGCCACAGACTTGGATTTTTAGAAGGGTCCTTCCCTCCAACAAGGCCTTTCAATTGCTTCAATTGCTACAGGTTGTTCACTTTATTAGGATTCGGTACAGAAATCCCATTATCTGCTCATGCACCATACTTGTGCTGCCTTATTCCTGCTTGGGCTGATAGCATCAGTGGCCATTATCGCCTCACTGCTTTACAGAGTAGAGATTATTTTCAATTATCAGCATCCACAGAACTACTATGTGCAAACTCTGAAGCCATAAAGGCATGATTTTTATGATGTTTGAATGAACTTGCCACTTTCTCAAATGGAGTACTCAATCTTGCTGGTTGTGCACAAAGGAAAGTACAAGGGGACGTGATAAAAGCTTTCAAACATGCAAAAAGCTGCTAGATACTGGGATGATAAGAAGTGTTCTCTGGCTGTTGCGGATGAGACATGAAATGTAGATTGATAAAAAACAGGCCGAGGACAACCATCAAGAATAACTTCCAATTCAGAACAATAACTCGGTAGTGGAATCATAATTAGAGCTGAGCATACAGCAAGCCAAAATAATTGAAATTTTGCTAGAAAGGAAACAAAATGTGGGGTGAATATTGTTGTCTAGGGTAACACCATCTTTGTACCCCCAAACAGCAAGGTTTGGGTGTTACCAAGATACCTGAGCCAAGTCCTGAGGTGGAATTCTTCCTAGCAGTAATGGACAGAGTTCCCTTCTGCTTTAGGTAAGTCATTGCAGAAGTGCTCAAGCACCATTTCTCTAAGCCTGTTGCAAATGTATAAGTACAAGCCCAGTGTTCTGAATTAGTTCCAGAGCAACTTTTCACTAGGGGTGCCGACAGCACTCTTCCCACCACTCCTTGGCCTAATTTGGCCTCACTCCATCTGACTTCCTTCTTTCAAAAAATGACCTTCAGCCCAGCCTTAATGACGTCCCTGCCTCTGGCCCCTTGGATCCTGATCTGCTCACTCTCTCTCTTCAGTCTTGCCCATTTGGGCCATGCCATTGGCTCAAAAGCATCAACCAGCAGCAAACTCCTGACACTTTCTCATATCTGCTGCCAGTCTCAAGGGCTTGTAAGGCTATGTTGCTAGGTTAGAGAACCAGATGAGTATGGGTTCTGGGCCTTCCTAAAATTACTATCTGGTAAGATTATAGATCTGGTTTTGGTGTATTCTTTTAATGTGTTATTCCCTTGAGAAGTTATTCTTCTATAATTCTCCCTTCATTTTTTTAACTAAGAATGTATGAATTATTTGATTTAGTTATTTGATTTTTCTCTGTGAACTTTTAGTTGAAAAGCGGTATATAAATACTGTTAATAATAATAATAATAATAATAATAATAATAATAATAATAATAATAATAATAATAATGAGTATCTATGTTAAGTGTGTCTTTCTGGGGCTAGACATGTTACCCAAGTGCAAGGAGGAGTGTCTTTCCAGATCTTCATTTTCCCAAGAGCATTTTATTCACAGCTTATTTTATGGTTTTGTATTTCATACCCGCATCACTGGGACATTGAAAATGTATTTCCCCTTTGTACAGGGATTCAGCTTTTAACATTTCATCATTTCCTTTTAAAAGTCTTGTGAAACATGTGCTTGACCATGAATGTGTTGCACACTTATCATCTGGTTACCTTTACCATGATAAATAGCCCCAGCCATTGCTTCTGTGATAGTGACAGTGCACCATCCCTTTATGGCAGGGGTAAGCAAACCCGGCCTGGGGACCATTTGCTGCACTTGGGGATCCCCAATCCGAATCGTAGAGAGTCCCCAGTCTCCAATGAGCCTCTGGCCTGTTGGAGACAGTTGGAGCCTGCACTGGCCCATGACTCAAGGTCACAACCACCAGACATAAGCTGTGGGCCGAGTTAGACTAAGGCTTTTCGTAGTCTCCGTGTTTTCTGCTTTTCCTTAGGCATTATTTTAACTCTCCCCCATTGCCCCTGAACAACTTCTGTCTCCATGTGTTTCTGGCTTGGTCTGTATGTTTTTATTGTGCAAGAGGTGTCTGGCAAGCATTTCATAGTTCTCATGTGGTTCTACATGCCTGTATTATAGTTTTCATGTATATTATAAATAAGCTCAGTAAAATTCATTCAGGGTGCAATCCAAACCCGCACTGGAGCAGGCAAGCCAGGAGGCTTGCGCTGCATCTGATACGGGTTTTCAGCAAGCAACGGCTCAGCCACGGGCAAGGGGAAGCTCTTCCCCTTACCTGTGGGTAAGGGCTGCGTGCACCTATAGGTCCCCTCGGACCTGCGCCACCTCCGGAGGTGGCGCAAGTCCAAGGAGAGCAGAGCGGCTTGAAGTCGCTCCGCTTGCCCCAGGGAGGGGGGTTGGGATCCGGCATAACTGCCAGGTCCCAGCCCCGCCCCCAGCTCCCCGTGAGCCCGCCCTCCCCCCGCTCTTCCCCTGCTCAGTAACGCCCCCTCCTGCCCCCTCCCCACACACCCCATGCCTACCTTTGCCATGAGGTGACAGAGCTGCAGAAGATGTAATTTCAGCAAGTCTAGTTATTTCACCCTGGATGACAAATTCTGCCTGCCTAAATTCCTTCTGCTGAGCAATGCTAAAAAGTACAGGAACCCTGTCCCCATTTAGATGCGGTTACCCCCAGTGAATGTGCATGTTGTTTTTCATTCAGCCAGGCTGTTTTACCTATATTGTAGTAGTCTCTTAAAACGAAGCTGCTCTCAAAGTAAAAACCGATGAACTGTCAGAAAGTGTTTCGACTCTGCCTTCCAAGAAACCTTATCAATATACATGCAGGACTCTGAGCTCCTCTGTGATTGATGAGATTCTCAGAGACAGCAGCATCTTTATAACAAAAGACACAGCAAAAAGAATAAAGCATGATCTAAATGTAAGTCTTGACAGCACCACTATAAGTAAAAAAACTCACTATTTATCATCTTGCCTTCCAAGTCTACTGTCCTGATGCATTAGTGAAGCCAAGCACATTTCACAAAGTACACAACTGTGAATTCAAAAGACGTACAGGCTGAGAGGCTGCAATTGCACAAGATAAGAGGATCAAGACACAAATAGGCAGCTAGAGAGTTAGGGGTGCTTTAGAATCTGGACTTTAATGATTGGGAATTAGCTGGGTAGTTCACTAATATCCACAAATGCACCATCTATGAATGCCCTTCTAATGCATTTTTTTCCATAGCTATGGAAATTTAAGGTCTGCAGAAGATTAATACCACTGGAAAACACTCTTATGATTTGGTATTCCACTTTCATGGATCAAAGACTGCCTTGGAGACTCTGTGTATACATTTTTCTAGCATCCCATATTCTTCCCAAGCACAGCACTCTGTAATTGTTTCCTGCAAACCAAGGTGAGGAGAAAGCTTATCATTCAGCATCATCTGCCGATATTAGCACAGACAATCAAGAGCATTTGTTCGGAAGGAAAGAGGCAAGCGTGAGCAAATATAAAAGCACTCAGCTCCACTTGAATGTAGCAATTTGACACGTATATGCAAATCAAGAGATCTTTTTCTACCGGAGGGGTTTGTTCCTTTCAACGTAAGTTTGGCATAATTAAAAAGGACATACGGCAGTACCAAAGGGTGAGAGAACCCATTATTTCCAGCTGATGGGTCAGACACACAAAATGTACCAAAAAAAGAGATTTGTGCAAAAAGAAAGAAAGCCCTTGTTCATACATAATGACAAACTATGGTTTGAATTTATGTGCACTCTCCCTCCTTCACACACAAGAAAAAAAATTGCTTTTTTTCCTCCAAGTTTCTATTTTTTTTCTAAATTTCTATTCACAGTTTGAAACTACAGTTTGCTGTTTTGTTTGAAAGCAACAAATTGTGGTTTGTTCAAATCTTTTTCTTCCCTCACAACCAAGGATCTCTGTTACACTCCATGAATGGAAACTTCTAGTTTCCTCTCCTCAAGCACGGAGGCAGAAAGGACAAGGAGCATATAAGCCAAAGGCTCCCAACAGTTCAAATATATAATGCCAAACCATGGTTTGTCTGAACCAGACCACTGACAGCACAATCCTAACTTGCACTGGAATAGTCAGGTTGGAGGCCCTGCGCTATATGCAGGGCAAGTTTGGGGCCGGCTGAAGCTCAGCCCAAGACAAGGGGGAAAAATTCCCCTTAGCTTGTGACATGCTGCAGCAGCCCCAATGGGTCTACTCGGATCTACACCACCTAAATCAGTGGCACAAATCCAAGCAGCCTGGAGCTGCCCTGGGCTGCCAGGGAACGGGGCTAGAATCTGACCCAAGTGCCAGAACCTGGCCCTGTCTCCCACTCCCGGCCTGCCCACAGGCCTACCCACCCTCCCCCATCTTGAAATGCCTCCTCCCCGCCTTCCCCACATACCCCCAGACCCCTGCACCAGCCTGGAAAGGCTGGCCCAAACTCACCTGGCCCAGGGCCCACATCAGCGCGGGGAGGCCGGCATGCTGGCCTCCCTCACTCCAAAGTAGGTGCACCACACATATGTGTCAGTCCCGGGCTAGCGCAAGTGACTTGCACCAGTGCAAGAGCGCTTCAGGATTTCTCCCTGAGTGAATTAAGAACATCACATGTTTGGGAACAAGACCTCTCATCACAAATTAGCTATCCCCGAACAGCATTTAGCCACCACTCTGTGCACACAGTTCAGATAGTTAAAGGATGTTATGACAGGGAACTGTTTGCCCATGTGAATGAAGCAGCCCATGCACACAGAATGAATGGGAGAAATAACTGCAAACGGCACTGAAGGAGAATTACAGAAACATTTAAGTATTCAGGAATTAACCGTGATGGTTGGGGTTCCCTGTCTTCTATGTGTGTTGCCTGTCGCTGTGAACTAGTGCTCTTCCAAAGATGACATTAGGGGATTCAGGACACTATCATTAACCCCTAAGAAACCATTTTCTAAGTCTTCAGCAATCCCAAGCCCTCTAACTCACAGTACTCAGCATAGCCCTTTTTTCAGTGTGCTAAGAGTTTCCATCATCATCCCCATATTCTAACTGAGGCATAGTGGCTTGCCTAAGGTCACCAGGTAAGTTCATCACAGAGGCATGATCGGAATGAGGGAATCATAGCTTCTACACACCATACCAGCTCTTGTGAGTCCTCCTAAGTTGTTCCTGATCATTGCCTCTGCCTCTCTGCCCTGGGACTTGTCCATAAGAAGATTTTTTACCAATTATTTTAGTGTTCATGAACACTTGTAACTAATTAATCCAGAATAATAGCCATAAATCATCAACATAAAAATGTGAGACAGCGCTCACAAGTATGCACGAAAAGACCTGGGGAACAGCCACCATTTCTCACACTTCAGCTATTTTTTTGGTCTCTGGCAGAAACAATGACAAGATCATGCTGAAGCAAAGGGCACCAAGTAAATATGCATAGCATTGGACCATATGACTTGTATTTTAGAATGTGCTCTGGGAATAAAACGTCCTGCTGAATCCAAATTCAGACCTTGTACAAGAGCAAATAATGCTGAAACCACTCTCCTGTTTCGTTAGAGCTAGTCAGTGTGACTATTCCACTTAAGAAAACTCATGTTTCTTCCAACCCAATAAAACATTCACAAGACACTCTGTGAGGCCCAGCACGCATCAAATGTTTACGGCTATAAAACAATTAGGGCAGGTATGAAAACCAATTTTGCACAGCATAACTTTCCCCATAGGCCTTATTGCTTCACATTCCACATCATCGTTGCCCTTTGCAACTTCAAGAAGAAGAACATGAAATTGCAGGCAGGGGCCGAGGGATGAGAATGGAAAAAGATGATGATGGAAGAATGCAGAAAAAACCTCTGTTGAAAAGATATTTGCTTTTTATTGATCCAGGATAACAGTTACGATGATCAGGCTGCTCTCCTCCAAGCGTTTATTGACTGAGAGACTAATAACACTTGTACAGTGCTTTTCAGTGTTCAGAGCACTTCACATGTATTATCTTGATGTTACCACAACCATGTAGGATAAGTATTATTATTATCCCAAAGTTTCAGCCGAGGCTGAGAGGAAATTGGCTTCCAAAAGGCCACGTAATGAGTTCATAGCAGAAGCAAAATTTGAAATGGGGAAGTCCTGATTCACAGCCAGTCCCTTCAACCAGTGGTTCCCAAACTTTTTCAAATGGGGGCTCCCTTGAACTACTGGGCCATTGGCCATGGCTTCCCATTTAGCTTACAATCCTATACATTGCATAGGATGATGGGATTTTCATGAGGATTCTGCAGCTCTCCTGTTGGTTTCTACAGTTCCCTGGTGAGCCACGGCTCATAGTTTGAGAACCACTGCCTTGGGCCCTAATCTACACCAGACTCTTTAAGATATTTGAAGAAACCTGACATATGAAGAAAGCATTTTAAATTTGGTCATTAGGAATATTTTGAGTGAGTCATGTTTCTAACAGTCCAATCCTAACCAACTTTTTAGTGCTGATTCAGCCATACCAATGGGGCGTACATTCTGTGATGGAGGGGCAATCACAGAAGCCTCTTCAATGTAAAGGAATGTTTGTCCCCTTACCTTGGGACTGCACTGTAGTTCCATTGGCAGTGGAAAATTGGTGAGGATTGGGTTGTAAGTCTCTTCTCTACCATATTGTTAAAAAACAAATACTACATTCCTCCCATGTTTATAATTTCTAAAAACTTTAGGCTTCTAGGAAAATCGAACATCACCATCAAGACCAAGACCGGGCCATTGAAATCACATGACTATGACCAAAATATACCAAAATGGTCCCCACTGACATCGGGGCACTTGGAACTATCTTGAAAAGTTTTGTGAATTACTTTAAACAACTGCAGATTACTGAAATAACACCATCAGATTTGAAACAAACAGCGCTTTTAGGAGCACTGCACTTACTACACTGATACCCAATTGAAATTTAGGCTGAGACTTGTATCAACTGCTCAACACCAGTTGATAACTGTGTTTATGTAGTTTGGATTATTATTATTATTATTATTATTATTATTATTATTATTATTATTAATAATAATAATAATAATAATAATAATAATAATAATAATAATATGCAGCTAAAGAACTGGCAGCTGTGGTATAAGAAATAGTAATAATAATAGCAGCAAGTATTTGCATACTACCAGTTTGTTAAGCCTATAAATAACCCAAATTTTTATCTGCTCCATTTGTCAGATCCAATTACAGTGATAAAACTCCTTGGAAATGCTTCAATTAAAGCTACAGAAAAGTATTATTTTAACCATCATTCTAATGATTTCCACAGCAAATAGGTCCTTATGGAATGAATACCCCAGAATTCTTACACAACATAAGAACATAAGAACAGCCCCGCTGGATCAGGCCATAGGCCCATCTAGTCCAGCTTCCTATATCTCACAGTGGCCCACCAAATGCCCCAGGGAGCACACCAGATAACAAGAGACCTGCATCCTGGTGCCCTCCCTTGCATCTGACATAGCCCATTTCTAAAATCAGGAGGTTGCACATGCACATCATGGCTTGTAACCTGTAATGGATTTTTCCTCCAGAAACTTTTCCAATCCCCTTTTAAAGGCATCCAGGCCAGATGCCGTCACCACATCCTGTGGCAAGGAGTTCCACAGATCAACCACACGCTGAGTAAAGAAATACTTTCTTTTGTCTGTCCTAACTCTCCCAACACTCAATTTTAGTGGATGTTCCCTGGTTCTGTTGTTATGTGAAAGTGTAAAGAGCATCTCTCTATCCTTCCCTTGCATAATTTCCACACACACACTTTCACACACAAACTTCCACACAGACGTTAAATACAAGCTAAAAAGTATGGAAAGAAAAACAAGCTTTTAGAAAGCTTGTTCAGAGCTCCCCCCCCCCCCCCGCTCCATGACTGTAGGAAATCTTCTGATGGGGACAGAGGGCATAATATGTTTCATGCCCCTGTGCCCCAGTATGTATTCCATCCAACAAAAAAAGCAAAAATCACAGTCTATACTTGTATCGCTCCCTGATAAACATATGTACATGAATGCATGTGTGCACTTTGCACACACATGCTCACACAATAATTTTGCCAGACTGTCTTTTTGCTCCAAAAGAACAGCATTTGATTTATTCAATTAACTTCAGGCTATTAGATCTGCCCAAAATGGGGTTACCATGGAAACCAAAGACCAGCCAGCTGTTTCATCTAATGTAGCTGTTCCACCCCTCTCCAGGTTCTTTGAGAGTCCATTTATGTGGCACAACAGGAAAAGGACTGCAGAAAACTGGTGGAGGACAGAAACAAAACATACTTGATACAGTCTTGGCAAATTACTTGCATTCCACACTCCGGAGAGGTCCACATTTTCTCCAAAAGGCTGTTGCAGTGCATGTGCACTCATTATGTCAGAAGTTATAGACGGGCAGCCCAATCCTGAGCTGCCTGCACTGCCCAGGCTCAGCGGCTCCATGGCGGGCTCCTGCCGGATCCTGTACCTCCAGTGCTACTGCGGGAGACTCCTCAGGAGAAGGGTACTCTGACAAGGGTAGCACAATGGGGCTACTCACTTTAAAGGCGCTAAAGTAAAGGCGCTCGTGTAGGGCAAGCAGCCCTGCCCGAGCACCTTGGATCCTGCGGACCTTGGCTCCTCGGATCCGCCTCTGCCCCTCTTCTAAAAACCTAAAGCAGAAATTCTGTTTTAACAACTAGCACCCTTGCTTACATTCATGCAGTGCAATCCTAAACATGCTGAGTCAAATGTATGTCCCAATGAGCTCAATGGAGCTTAGTTCCTGGGAAGAGTGCTTAGGATCAGGGATATCCCAACAAGATGTAATGCTGGAAATTCCAGGAGGCCTTGTTAAAATCTCTAGGATTACTTTTACTAGCCACCTGCAGGTTGATAACAATTCCTGGATACTCCAGGCCAGCGTTCCCACCAAGTGTGTGGCTGTGCAGCTCTCAATCAAGAGCAGCTCAGAGCTTGGCTGAACCAGAAGTTGGCAATGAGGAAACGACGTGATCACCAAATGCTGGGAAGATGCCACCATGCAACAGTGGGAGGGGTCTGCTCAGAAGCACTGATTTTAAGAGGAACTCATCTCCAGATTAGCCCTGGAGTGCTAGCAACTCCAACCAAATATCAAGGATTGGCCAGATGGGGCACTGGCTGAGACCTACACTTCCCAGAGGGCCCACCAGGACAGGCCAACCCCTGAAGCCTCAGTACTAGTTGCAGTAGCACTTCCAATGTTTTCTAAGGAAGAGGGTAATGGATAGCATTAAGCACTTCGTTCACCAGCAACCTGGTGCTAACACCACTTTGGATTGCTTCATTAATCAATACAACTACAGTGCATCTCCCTTTCATCCATTCTATCATATGCACATACTGACTTAACTAATCCTTACGTTTTCATCACCTTTTCTCTTTTCTGCCCATATCTTGTTTCTTCAGGAACCGACCAGGTGCCAGTTTCCCTACATTAATCACCATTAGAAGTGTCAGCCAATTGCCTGCTGAAAACCAACAAAATGTCCATTACACTTTTCCATATTACAAATTAAGTATCTTTAAACATAGATTCTTGGACAAATGTTATGCACTTAATATATTAATAGCATGTAATGCCTACCTGAAAGTCTATTCCTAATGTTCATTCTTGCTTCAGGCAAAATTTCCCCTCCCTCTCCATCCATAAGTGCTCTTTTGCCCAGATGCATACATACAGCCATCAGTTTAGTTTCTGAGTTTAATCTTTTGATTGTGAGTGATGGTTAGGGATCGCTGCCCCATCATGGTTGTGATCCAACTGACTCATCTGGTAGCTGATATCTTATGCACACTTTTCTGGGAATTGGCACAACTGTACACATGGCACTTTTTTCAAGTAAACATGTATAGGACACCAAACATGAAGCTTCCAGATGACCCAAAAGAAAGAAATTCATAGATCCAGAAGGGACAGGACAAACAAGAAATGGATCTTTAAGGCCACAAATGAACTAGGCCAGTATTTCTCAAACTGTGTGTTGCAACCCACTGGTTGGGTCGTGAGCCAATTTCAGGTGGGTCCCCATTCATTTCAATATTTTATTTTTAATATATTAGACTTGATGTTGCCACGTCATGTGACTGCATTTGGGGAACTGTACTTTTAACAGGCTACTATGGATATGCTTGGAACAATGACAGTAAATGGGACTTACTCTTGGGTAAATGCGGATGGGATTGCAGCCTAGGATTGTTACAAATTTTCCTGCTTAATGATGTCACTTCCGGACATGACATCACTTCCAGTGGGTTCTGACAGAGTCTCATTCTAAAATGTGGGTGCCGGTGCTAAATGTGTGAAAACCACTGAGGTAGACATTGGCATGGTTGCTATGGCAGTGGCATCATCTTATCCTTCCCTGGGCCTGAATATCTCGGGAGAAAAATGGTAGGCTTTGGACGCATTTCATAGTCTGCACCACACTATTTAACAGGTAAGTGCAGAAGATCTGAGGGGGAGCAGTAGTTGAGGGGCTGACTGAGAGTTAGGAGTGAGCCTGAAGTTAGAATACATGTGAAGACAGAGGCAATATTTGTGGTGAAAAGTGTTTTGAACATACATTTGCTGTCCTGAAAAAAATAATGCTAATGTGTTCAAACCATTTCTGCCACCATTAAGATGTTATATCAGTTATCCACAGTGAGTGCCCAAGGCCAAAAAGTGAGCTTCATGGCTGAGCAGGAACTTGAACTCAGGCCCCGACCAAGTCCAGGACTATCCAATACATTATGTGAGCTCTCTTACTTTGGAAAATCAGTAGCATTAATATCTCTAAATTCATTCGTTAGCAGGGGAAGCTGTGCACTGCACCATTCAATTCCAACACTCTCTGGGAATAACAGCCTAATTCTATTCCCCCCACCAACACCATTGTACATGATCCCCCACACCACTGTACGCAAGCCATGCTGATGGAGCATGCGCTGCATCTAATGTTGGGGGGGACAGACCAGAAGGCCAACCAGATGTCAGTAAAATAGTTATTTATCTCTGGGTAGGCCTTCTGGCTGCCTATGGGTCTCCTCAGACCCACACCAGCTATGTAGCTGGTTTAAGTCAAAGGAGCAATGGGGAGGAGACAGGATAGGAAAGAGAACATAAAGTCCTGACGCTAGTCGCTGCCACCAGGATCCGTCACCAGGATCCACTGAACTGCCCCTCCCTGCCCATGACACGCCCCCTCTGCCAATGTACATGGGTTGGCACAGTCCAGGCTCTGTGGCTGTGGGTGTATGGTTCTGTCAGTGGCTCCAAATTGCCGATCAGTGGGGCATCTTTTGCAATGGCACCACCGCATTTACAGCAGTGAAAAGTGGCTTCTGCTACTGTAACTGCAGCATAAGATTGGACTGTAAGAGGTTTAACAGACAGGGGGCAAAGGAGTTTTGTGTTTGTCTATTTTCCTAGATAAGCAAAAGCAACACAGAAAGCAAAGAAAGTCTCCTTCCCCTATTTCTAGCAGTAACTCTTCTTGGGAAGTTGTTACAGAAGGCCTCAATCAAGGTGGTGCTTAGGGTCAAATTAATGTTTGTGGAAATGCCTGACTGGCAGAGGTGGGCTGAGGAGAAGTTATAGCTATGGAAAAGGAACATTGTGCAACCAGGGTGATATATGGAGAAAGAGAAAGGAGCCAGGGGAGAGAATGATATTGGTAAAGTGGCTAAGGACTCAGGGTGGGAAGAAGCAGACGAAATGGGCATCATTGTGAAGGAGGTAGAGGTGGGGACTGGACCAAATTATTGATGCAATTGCTGATCAACAGTAACTGCAGCACAACAGAACAAGATCCAACATGGTGAGTCAACTGAGCGAATGAATTCCAGCCCAAATGTCTTTCCATAGACCCCCTAGGACAATGATTTTCAACCACTGTGCAGTGGCACACTGGTGTGCCGCGAATGGTCCACACTGTGCCGCAGGAGTTTGGCGCAAGGGTAATTTATTAGTAGGGCCACTGGGGGATGTGAACCCCTCACTGGCGGTGCAGTGTGACTAGTCAATGCTCCAAAAACTAATGGTGTGCCTTGAAAACTTTAGCGCCTTCTCAAGGTGGCGTGAGATGAGAAAAGTTGAAAATGGCTGCCCTAGGATGTAGACCTCCCGATTTGGGGAGAGGCAGAAAGGGGTATGGTGCTCAAACACAGGGATGCATGCAAAAGAAGAGCCTCCCACATAAACCAGTGTAGGTAATCTGATTAGCTTAAACTGGCTATGTGCCTTCCCAAGACATACACTGAGTTTCCTTCCACACCAGCCCTTTCACCTGGAAGCGGAACTAAGACAGCGGTTTCACAGTTCATAGTGCTCTGCTCCCTATAATGTCTGTCTCTGTGAGCAAAAAAAAAATATACATGTAATTACTGAGTAATTAATATTATTATTCAGAAGTATGTTCCATGCGACAGAAGGCCCTTCTTCGCCCATCCCTTTAATCAGCTGTTTCCTATTTGCTACCTGGGCAATCCCACCATCAGCTCGTTAATGTTTTATTTTATTACTGCAGTTGCGCAACTGAAGCCGTAAAACATCACATTAAATAAATTAACTCGCAAACAGTGGGACTGCTTGGGCTGCAAATAGGAAACAACAAGTTAGAAGACCATTTGCAGTTTGGCCCTACAAAAAAAAAAAAATTACTAAATACAGTAAAGAGCCAGTAGTTAGGGAACATCTCAGTAGTGCTTTGCACAATGAATGGCTGACACTACAATTGTGTTAAGACTCAGAAAAATCTCCACCATACCTTGTCTTTGAGCCATTTCTGCCCAACGTTGCATATACGCAACAGGGATCAAATGTGTACACCTGTAGGCTGAGCAGAAAAGGGTTAAAAAGACAGGAGACAGATGGACAATGCTGGATTTCAGAGCATTTAATCGACATCATCTAGCTTTTCCAGAATAATTTAGAAAATGAATGACTGAATGTTAAGTCCAGAGAAAACTGCTAGACTTAAAGCTATCTGTACATCTCGGTTCAGTAAGTATACCAAAATATAGACCTTGGCTGAAATCCTATGTACACTTTCCTGGGAGTAAACCCAACTTTACACAGTTGGACTTATTTCAAGTAAACATACATAGAATTGCGCTTTAAGGCTGAAATCCTACACATGCTTACATAGGAATAAGTCCCATTAAACTCAATGGAGATTTACTTTTGAGTAAACATATTCAGCTCATAAACTCTGTAAGCCTAGTGCATGCATGGGCATATCAGGAAGACTAACGAGACTATATTTAAATAGAGCACATTCAAATAAAGCATGATTTACTACTGTTGTCACAGAGCATAATGTATTTCTTTTTCTTTCATATATAGACTGAACGTTATACAGACTTTCTGTGCATGTAATATATGCATTGTACAGCTGCAGGAAGATTGATGTATATTACATTGTATATAAAAACACATTAGGCTGCATAATAATATATCTTAAAAGATGGAAGAGATCCATTTATCTTTAAGATGGCAAATTATACAGTACAGTGAAATTTGTTCCCAACCTGGAGGTAATGTAAAGTAACTCAGGACTCTCAGAATTGTGAAAGGTTATGACAAGATCAGTCATCCTAACGGCATGAAGTGCTTTCTATCATCATCCTCACCTCTACCTAAAATTTGGTATATATGCATTTTTAGCATTCTGATTCCTCTAAAGCTTTTCTACATTGTTAATCCTCTTTATTAAAATAAAATAAAATTATGCTTTATGGGCAAGACAGTGGCAATGCAGCCTGATGCAGCATATTTGCTCAGCAGAAAATACCATTGATTTCAATGGTCTTACTTCCAAGTAAGTACCCATAAGAGTATAACTTTGGTTTTGCTTTGTTTTGTTTTAAAGAAGATTAATAGATAATATAGAAAGATAATAATAACTAGGTATTTATATACTGCCTTTCTGGTCATCTGGTCCTCTGACTTTATTCAAGGTGGTTTACATAGGCAGACGTTTCTAAATCCCTCAAGGGGATTTTTACAATCATAGAGGTTCTCTCTTTCAAGAACCAACACCATTTCAGAATGGATCTCCCTGGTTTGGTCTCACTTCTGGCCTCAGTTCTCCCACGCAGGCTGACAAGCAGCTCAATCTCTCACATGGAGGGCAGCCAAGACGCTTCTTGCTCACACCAAGAGCAGGTGGAAACACTCAGCTGGGCTTGTCAGCTGCTTCAAGGTCTCGCCATTCTCAGCCGTTCAGGGAGCTGCCGGTGTCCTTGAACTGGCGACCTTCTGATGTTATCTTCGGGCTAACGGAGGCTCTACCCTCTGGACCAGACCTCCTGCCCATGACCTCCTGGCTCCTGATCATGAGTACAGTTAAGAAAAAAATCTTCAGAAAATTAGCAATAGTATTGGTATTGCTTTAGCAATTATTGAATTAGCAATTAGGTATTGAGTTATCAATTGGTATTGCAATAGCAATAGCATGGGGGGATGGGAATACATAGAGAATGATTTGCTTTTTTTGTTCCTTGACAATGTTCAGAGATTGTGCTTTGCCTGGATGACATCTGGCCACAGAGAAATGAGACAGACGCAAAAGCACACACCTGGAATAACTAAGAGGTTAGACCAGGCACACTGGATGCAGAACAAAACTGCAGCAGACCCCTGCTAGTATTACAGCGTCATCAAAATGAAACCTCAGTGGGAAGCAGCAGTGCATAAGACTGCTGCAGGATATAAAAAATTTTAGCCAAAGAACTCAAAAAAGTAACGTTTTGGGCAGCAAACAGTTTGAACGCAAACATCTGTTAAAGGCTACATTTGTACTTCCACAGCTGCATTGCAGGAGATAGGAGCGATGTTAGGGACAATCAACACTCTGCATATGCCTGGCTAGCATTCATATGCTTAGGGAAGATAACCCCAGGTCTGGTCACTATTAGATCAGAGTGACTAGCCAGATCAGAACAGAAGGCACGGCTTCTGTTTCACTAAAACAGCAAAGACCTCTAAATCCCCAGGTGGTGAAAAGCCCTAATTTCCTCTACACTTCGTTTGCTTTTTTCACCTACAGGTCATGACTTGTTGTCCACTGATTTGACTCACCACTGATATTGGGGTCCACCTTTAATATTGTTGTTGGCTACCTTCAGTCTCGAAAGACTGTGGTATCGTGCTCTGAATGGTGGTTCTGGCACAGCGTTTAGTGTGGCTGAAAAGGCCAATTCAGGAGTGACAATCCCTGGGATTGCACTGCACTGGGAGCAAGTGCAGTCTGTCCCTGGTCTGTCTCCCTGGCTATAGGCCTTCCTTCTTTGCCTCTTTGCCTCAGTCTGTTGGCAAAGTGTCTCTTCAAACTGGGAAAGGCCATGCTGCACAGCCTGCCTCCAAGCAGAACGCTCAGAGGCCAAGGTTTCCCATCTGATGAGGTTCGTTCTAAAGGCTTTCAGATCCCTCTTGCAGATATCCTTGTAGCGCAGCTGTGGTCTACCCGTAGGGCGCTTTCCCTGCACGTGTTCTCCATAGAGGAGAACCATCATCATCCATTCTCACAACATGACCAAGCCAACGCAGGCGTCTCTGTTTCAGCAGTGTATACACGTTGAGGATTCCAGCTCATTCCAGGACTAAGTTGTTTGGAACTTTGTCCTGCCAGGCGATACCGAGGATGCACCGGAGGTTGCGCATGTGGAAAGCATTCAGCTTCTTCTCCTGTTGTGTGTGAAGAGTCCATGACTTGCTACAGTACAGAAGTGTACTCAAGACGCAAGCTCTGTAGACCTGGATCTTGGTATGTTCCGTCAGCTTCTTTTTGGACCAACCTCTCTTTGTGAGTCTGGAAAACGTGGTAGCTGCTTTGCCGATCCGTTCGTTTAGCTCGGTATCCAGAGAAAGAGTGTTGGAGATCGTTGAGCCAAGGTACACAAAGTCGTGGACAGCCTCCAGTTCGTGCATAGAGATTGTAATGCAGGGAGGTGAGTCCACATCCTGAACCATGACCTGTGTTTTCTTCAAGCTGAAGAAGTCTTTTTCCACCTTTAAAATGCCTTGTAAAAAGGGGGGAAAGTGCCAAAATCCCATTTCCTACCTTCATACTGATAAACTGCACTGGTTGCAGGCTTCTTGGGGTTAAAGATAGCTTTAAATACCCACTACTGGGTTTCTTGCTCTTCCATTGTCACTCCAGAATGCATTCATTTAGAGCAGGAAACCTGGAAGTGGGTCTATAAAGCTATTTTTCCACTGATTTTTTTAATCCACTGAGGGTTCCGGAACGGAACCCCAGTGGATAATGAGGCATGACCTGTATAAGGGCTCTTCTATGGAGTTCAATCTCCTGAAGATCTGCTTACTCCAAGGCATCGAGCTGTTTTGCCAGATTCCAAGGCCAGGCTCTGCCTGGAGAATTATGCCCACTTTAAGCAAATTAGCTCCCCTTCTTTCCTCAAAAAATGACCCTGGTTCTGCCCTGCAGTCCTGCTAGACCCCACTACCAGGGTAGCTTGCCTGTTTAAACTGCAGGGACCCAGTTCCTAAGGCAGCAGTCCTTCCCAGTATAGCAGCACACCTCAGTTCTCCAGCTCTCCACAGCCTGTTTGAGTAGTCCGTTAGTCAGTCCCTTAGTCACAAAGTCAGTCAGAGTATCCAGGGCAAAGTCCAAAGTCAATAAGCCAAGTCACAGACCTATGTCAGATTCCAAAGTCAGTCAGTCTCCTCTTCTCTCCAACCTGCACTCCTTCTACAACCCTCCAACCCTTCCTGCCTCAGGTGCTCCTTATCCCTGGGGGCCCTATTGCCTTCAAGTGGCTGCAGCTGTGCAGCACACTCTGCTGGATGTCCAGGCCTTACCCTTAAAGGGGCCACTGCTGACACCACATCTACCTCCTCGCCGGATCTTCTGCGATTCCAATACACAAGCACTACTGTTCAGTTGGACCTGCCATGGACCAGCAGGGAGGCATCCAAGCTCAGCAAGGCAGGAGGAGACGGACACTGTAAGGGGAGCAAAGCAACAGATGGGAGGGAGGGTCACCTGCAGAACCAGGAGGCTTATGACCTAATCCTTTGCAGGTCTACTCAGAAGTCAGTTGCCTCCCTCCTCCCCTATCCTTGTCCCACCACATCTGCTGATGCTGCTGATCTGAATGCCAGCCTCCAGTTCACTCCATGAGGTCTTTGGCACGATGCAGAAGCAGCAAAAAAAAAAAAAAAAAAGCATGAGTCACAAGTAAGCTTGAGTCACAAGCACACAAGAAAAGCGAGTCGTCACTCGAGTCAATTTGAGTCATGACTCATTTCCGAATCACTGGCCCCATGCTGCAAGTTGGGACTGAGTCAGTGACGTCCATGACTAGAGCTGACACAAGTTGTGAGAATCTAGCATTTTCATGACTTGAATCAAGTTGTCATGACTTGTGTGCCCATCCCTGCATCTAAGTAAGTGAGATTCCAATAGAATACAGGAGAAGGGAGAATCAAATCTGGAGGGGAAGAGCTGTATGGATATTACAGAACAGGCTATTGTAGTCCAGAGAGGAGTTGGTGGATTTCAAGGAGATGTTGATCTGACAGGTAAGCATGTAGAATAATGACAAGAGGTTTTTGTTTAATGCAAGGGCCCCAAATGATATTTCTTAGAAGAGGGCTCTGTTGGTGAACAATTACAAACTGAAGACAGAGAATTTTTCTCCCCAAATTACAAATACACATTTGAGAACTCATACGGTTATTTTAGGACAAGCATTGCACATTTGCTCCTGCATGGAGACATGTGAGTTTGTGCATGACAAACATTACATTAGATTAGTGCTTGTGCACTACGTTTGTGCTTGTGCATTAGAAAGAAAGCATGTAGGTAAGGAGGGTGGGGCCTTACTAATATATGCTCCTGCCTATGTAGTACTCAAGGCCAGGCTATTGGCATGCATTCACAGGGAGAGAGCATATGAAATTGTCTCCTTTTGCTCATTTATTCCCTTTGAACTCAGATGACCTACATTCAAGGCTCTCCTCTCCACCTCCCAGTGATTCATGTCTGTTCAGAGCGACAGCTGGGTGCACAGTGATTAGTTTCCAGGAAGGGCAAAAGGCACTTCAGACCGGGCGAGGGAGGGGAAAACAATGGCTCAGATTCACTTCTAGGCTTGAGTGATCATCCAAAAAGGGAAAGAGAAAAAGTGCACCAGTGGGCAAATCAAAAGGCAGATATGAGTTACATTTTAAAATCCCCAGCAAAGAAGAGAGAGACTGTAGCAGCCCTCCTAGACCGAGACATTAAAATGAAATCAGCACAAATCAGAACTTTCACTTGTAGGTGGACTGTTAGCTGGCCAAGGGCAGGTTACACCATATTAGGGAACCAAAAGCATTATAAGTATCTAAACACAACACATAAAAAGTACAGGTGGGCCCCCATATCCATATCCCCATATGGATCTGGTATCCACAGATTTGGGTATCTGCGGATTCGGGGGCACCCACACCCTACCCATTGCAATATCTTATTTTTGTGTAGCCTCGCTGGAAGCATGGGTGTTCCTTGCTTAAACATTCTTGCTGAACTGGGTAACCGAACATGCAGGCAACCAGCCTGCACACTAGAAGAAAACTAACAGGAAGCAGGACAGTCCTGTTAGTCTCTCTGTAGCATGCAGGCTGGTTGCCTGCACATTCAGTTCTTCAGTTCAACAAGAATGTGTAAGCAAGAAAGACCCGTGCTCCTGGAGCGAATACATAAGAAATAAGGTAATGTAATGAACACATGGAGGGATTGCAAGGTCTGTTTTTTCATAGTGTTCTGCCCATCCATAATTTCTGTATCCAAGGGGTGAGAGAGAACAAGCAAGACAATGATGCAGAGGCACAGTGGAGTAGCCAGGCAAGTAGGGGCTCAGGGAGGCAGAAGGCAGGCACTGTGTGCAGGGCACTCACCACCAATTTGTTCTCTCCCCCAGCCTGCTACTTGAAGCAGTTGCTTCACCCAGCCCCATAGGTGGACTGGCTCCAGATCTCCTGAATATGGAAGAATTGCATCTTCTGCTTGCCCTGTAACCAGAAATGGTCCAAGATCTCTTGGTGCCCAAGACAGTAAATCTACATAGCACCCCAAGCAGCAATGCTATAATAAACCAAATAATGGACAATTGGTGTCTTACAAAATCCATCTCAGCCAGTTCTAATGGTAGAGTCACTCTTACAGATAGAGGTCTGAACATATGAGGCCAATGTACCAATCAGAGGCATCTCCAATCTCTTTTAACTACCTGCATGCCATGTTATGCCAGAAAGCAGGCACAGGGAGGCATCTCTAGTGGCTGCCCAACGGATGGTTGGCAACCTTCAGTCTCGAAAGACTATGGTATAAGCCTACAGCACCCAGTATTCCCAGGCGGTCTCCCATCCAAGTACTAACCAGGCCTGACCCTGCTTAGCTTCCAAGATCAGATGAGATGTGCAGGGTGAAAAACTCCCTTTGGGTGGTTGTACTGAAGCCTGAAAAGAATGGTAAAGCTTTTTCTTTTGCATTTGCTATTTGTGTCCAAAAACCAATGGAATTGAGTGGTGATGTTTTAACGTTTGTGGTGTCTTGTAACTGTTTATTTTATAGATGTTTTCATCTTGTTAACAACCTGGAACTGTTTGGATTGAGCTTGCTATAAACTTATATCAATACACCAAGTGACCACTCATGAAACACAAAGCAACATTTGTGATGTAGGCAGTCTCTCTGTGTTGGCCCCATATTATATGGATCCTGGGAGGTTCCATATGTGGCATGTAGCCTGCTTGTCCTGTGGCAGAAAAGCCTCACACTCTATTTGCAGGGAGAGAATTTCAAACCAAAGGACTGCTGGCATTTTGTTTAGGAGCCAAATGAAATTCTGTTGAACTGATTGAATTTTCGCACTAACTGCATTGCTTCAGTTCCAGGGCTCTGAGATCAATCTGAACTGACAAGACCTTCAGCGCTGTGCTCTCTGCCTGACGCTTGGACCTTGCTACGCAAATGGCATCACATTTGGCCGACTCTATCGTGAGAATAAAATGAAGACTGGTATGAGTACAAGGGGGAGCTGTGAGACAGGCGTATAAAATGTGATGGCAAGGATTTCAAAGACCGTGTAGTGCAGAAAGTTCCAGAGGAAGGTGTGAGATGGTAGCTAAAACACGGGTAGCACGGTTAGGTGCGCCATTGTTGATTGGCCATTGTTGTGGCCACCTTCACCCTGCACAGTCAGCTGACATCAGTACTTGCGCAGAGAGCTTTCTTCTGCTTCTGTTCAAAACTGGTAGCACCACAGGGTCCCCCCATCCCCCTTGCCTAGTATGCAACAATAACAAGTTCTCACTGGGTCTTGCAAGCTTCACTGGTCATATCACCAGCTTTAAGGCAAAAGTCTGCAGGCTACCCTACCCACTACTGATTTCTTAACCAGCAGTTATATGACAAAGCTACCCATTTCCCCCACAAGATATATGTGCTCCAACTATCTTCTACTGGACTTCTTCATGTTTTCTTTGTCATCAGTATCCTGGCCTGTGTGTTTTTTTCTGGTTCATGTGCACTTCTTTCTCTTGGAAGTTAATCCAACAGTATGATTTGAAAGAAGGGCAGGAGTACCCAGCATTGTCAGTTACTAGGAAACCTGACTACAAGCTTTTGTCCTTTATTCCTAATTTGAGGCAGGTAAGATCCTGTTGCAGTAAGATGTTCCACCAGCAAAACAAAGAAGAAAAAGACAGTGTCTTTTTGGTAACCATAGAAACTATCCAATCCCACATTAAACCTTGCTAAGGTGAGGTTTGAAAAGCAAATAAATAACAATGCTGCGGCAAACAAAGTAGCCCATTTCAAGGTGCGGGATTTCTCCAGTTGCCTGGGGCACCATATCCAAAAACCTGTCTTCAAAAAAGGAAGTCAGCAGTTTTTAGATCTCCCTCCAGTTATACAAGATCTTTCATCATCAAAATAGTTTACTTTCTTATGGCATACACATTTTTTTTAAAAAAATGCATTTGGAAAACTATATTGCTCTTTCAAGTGAGGGTTAGCTCTGTCACGCAGTGGCGTAGCTAGAGGGGGTGCAAAGCACTAAGTTTTGCACGGAGCCTCAGGGCAGCATGCCAGGGGCCCCCTCCCCTTCAGAGCCAGGCATACATTTTGCTCCCCCTGCCTGGAATGGCTCCAAAGGGAAGAAGGAGGGGCCCCTTGCATGCTGCGGTGAGGCTCCCTGCAAAACTTAGTGTTTTGCACCCTCTCCAGCTATGCCACTGTCATCAGATACAAAGCTAAAGTCAAAAATGTCATCAAACCACATAAGGTTGAAGTTGGTTTAACAGGGGTTTTCAGATGCCCATGCGCCTAATCAACATTTTGATATCAACTAAGAGCGTGGTAAATTGAATAAATCAACCAATTGAAAGAGCATCTCAAATTTGTCAAGGAGGAACACTGAATTAAGAAACTATCGCAACAAAATAACACGGAAATGTTGATTTTGAATGTATTGCTTAAATCAAGAAACATCCCCTAAGGTGAAATAACAGTGCACTCCTTCCTTAAGTACAACCCAGACTCCCCCTCCCACCCACTTCTCTTGAACAATACTGCTGCAGGCTGTATTTCCTGTATACAGGATGCTGAAATCCTGCTGAACCCAAATTCAATATCCAGGGTTCAAAAGACAACATATCTGGTTCTTCACAACATTGCCACTAAAAGGCATTTCACAGAGGCCTGTGGTTAAACTCAATTTAGTTTCCTGACCCATTGTGCACTCTCTCTCTCCCCCTCTCTGAAATGTTGTGGATCATAATGGGATTAATGGGATTGCATCTGAATAAATATTTTGAGTATTTATTTATATTGAGACATTTATATCTCACTTTTTCTCTTCCCACTTTTTTGGAAGTGAGTCTATGCCTCTCTCAATTTCCTTGTTCCTTTGCTAATCTATATCAAAACAGGACAGCAGATTGAACATGGAAGAGGAAAAAGGTAAGGAGTTATTGCGTGCATGAGGGAGCAGGTTGGGGGGGGGGGAACCTGCCACCAGCACCACTTCCAAAGATTCCAGCAGTGGAGCTGGAGGAGTTTTGCAACCACCACTACTGCCATGTTGGGGGTTCCTGCCACCATCCTACTGCTACCTCCTCTCCTTCTCTGCTCCCGGATTTTTTCTGGCCAGCTCAGAAGTGGAAGCAGTGGCAAGAAAAAAGAAATCCTAAGCACACTTTCCTGGGAGTAACTCACATTGAATACAATGGGACTTGCTTCTAAGAAGACATGCACAGGATTGTGCTGAAAAAGAGAGAGGGAAAATTGTGTGGGCCTGCTGGCTGGTTTCCCCTGGGGGCTGGAGATAAGAATAGGCCCTCAGTTTGACTGTACTTGTTGTAAGAGGCGACTAAACAGCCACCGGGTAGATGGGACTCGTCAGCCTGGGAAGGCAGCTCATCTGAGAGAAGGAAAACTCTGATCCCAAACCTCCACTGCCTTGTGGCTACATCCAGTTGTGGAAAAGGCTTCAGGAGACAACCTCAAGGCAAAATCCGGAGCCGGAGTCCCTGAGGTAGTTCATGACTGAACACAGCCACGTTCTGGCAACTCCTGCGACGCCGCTGGAACCAACCGTATTGGCCTCTGCCTTTCCTTTGGACCATTTCAGCGACATGGAGAGGGGAGATTTGCTGCATGGGTAACAGCCTATCCTCCATACCTACTTTACCCAGGCTTCGCGCACTGGAGAAGACACTCTGTTCCAGAACCACCATTCAGAGTGTGACACCATAGTCTTCCGAGACTGAAGGATGCCAACAATGCTGGCTGGTACGAGAGATATGCACACTGACACACAGGGTGGCAGAATTAGGAGGGGACGTCAGGCAACACATCAGGCAACATTTTGGATGGAAGATCTGCTTGAGCAACTCCTGCAAAAAGTACAGCAACCCTGTGTGTGTCCCCACCACATGTTTTCAATACAGCAGGGCCAGTGGAAGGAAACCGCAGATCCAGGACACCTCTGTCCATCAGCCACCTCTACAGCAACTGGTGCAAGAGCTGTGGTGTTTTAAGAAGACTTTGGTGCAATTTTCTCAAAAAGTCCATCTTCTGTTTGTGCAGATTCGCAAGGAATTGTGGGGGCTAACAATGAAGTCTACTGTTAACAGACCTCAGGGATAGTGCGGAATGCAGCGAGGGCTTAGAAACTCTCTTGCAATATTAAAGAACTGCCACGTTCCATCTCTGAAGTGATTTCATTATAGATGTAGGAGAAATCGTTCTGGTATCCTTTGGGACTCATGGAAAGATGCGGAGCAGAAAAAATTTTTCATTGGCCATCATGCCTTACTCTGTGAAGTTAATGTATCTTAGAATTGTGGATATTCTCCACAATTCTTCCACTTTAGTCTATTGCTCATTTTTTATATAGGTTGACAAAAATAAGCAGGTCAGCCAGGAATGTGGCAGGTCAACAAGAGGTTTGTCCACTCAAGAAGAGAGAATGTCACACCACCTTTTATAAAAACTGAAGCAAGAATTGAAGTATAGGAAAGAAAGTATTTTCAGTGCTGGCTATACATTAACATAGAGGCAGCAGATTTTAAGTGCCATAAGTTAACAGTTCTTTTTATTTTTTGTCTGTATTTCCCGGGGGGGGGGGGGGGGGAGACCATTGGGATTTTCTATCTTGGGTACCATATCTCTTGAGCTGGCTCCATAATCTTTTTGATCAATCCAATCAGTTACAAGAAAAAAGAAAACTATGAAGGTAATTGCTTGGACCTCCCACTCAGGGCCAGTTTGGGCTGCAAACCTATTCCCACTTACCTGAGAGTAAGCCCCATTGACTATAAAGGGACTCACTTCTGAGTAGACATGCCTAGGATTGGGCTCTAACATAGCAGCATATGCTACAGGCCCTGCATTTTCAAGGACCCCACACTAAATGCTTGCAAGCTGTTTTTCTGGTGAAACTGGCATCTTACAATCTTGCAACCCTGTTGTTTACATGTTGGGGGAGCTGCGTGGTGCATGGTATTAATCATTGCAGATGTCATTAATAACATGATGCAAATAAATAATGTTGTTCACATTTACCTTTACTGCAAGCACAATCCTATTGTGCTGCAGCACCGCTGGAGCACATGCTCCTCTAGCATTGGCTACTGCAAATGTGCTGGAAAGCACCTTGCAACAGTGGAAGAGTGTGAGGCACCAGTGGGAAGGGCTGTGCCAGCCTGCCAGCAGTGGTGGAAGCCCAGTCTGCGCCAGAGCAGATAAGCTCTACAGAGGCCGGCAGAGAGGCAGTGAGAGCGTAGAATGGGGGTGGGAAGCGGGGGTGGGGAACGGGTGGGGGGAGGGCCCCTTTATAACATATGCTACAGGCCCCACACTAGCTTAACCCAGCCCTGCTTCCACTTTTAAAAAGGAAGATCAACTGTCTTGTCAAAATCAGCACATTGTACAGACATTTGAAAACAGAGATTTCAACGATCTGATCACACACAATGAAAAGTTATTTCCCAGGCCATAAAATTTTGCTCACTACAGAATTTGGGTTAGCATGACGCTTCCTGTTTCCTTAGAGAAAGATATGTACATTCTGAAGCAGCACTAGTATCCCCCTCAAAAGCCCATGGGACTTGCTGAGGCTTTGCAAACAATTAAGAGGCCAATCTTTGCTGTGGGGGAGAGGTAGTTTGGCACTTGGGCTGGTTGAAGAGCCAAAGAAGATTTGTACAAACACATACACTTGAACATCTGTCAGCACATCCCACGTGGAACTGTTTTAAATATGCAACATTACTGTCATTGAAAAGAGCAGGTGCCAACCTTTAAAACAAATCCTAACATCTTCCACTTCACCCCAGCCGAACTTCCCCTCGGTATACTATGAGCTTCCTAAATGAAATCAAAATCTATTGCAAAATTTTTAAAAACACCTTTGGCTTAAGATAGCATTAAGGTTTTTACAAATTCACTCATATTTTAAAATGCATGGAAACTGGAACTAAGACATCACTTCCGTTATGTACTATGCAAGCAGTTTAGATGCATTATCCCAAGTACACTTCTCACCTAAATGTTCCCAAAACACATTAATACTTTCCCCTAGTGTTTTTGCCCCCCATGTTCTTCCTCTAATTTACCTGACTACAGGTGATATTGTAAACCATCTCTACTGTTTAAATAGCATGTAAGTTAAATTATGACTCACTTTGCATTGGCACAAACACAAAGGGAAGGTATAAATGTCTCTGGTGGGAATATTTCCATGAGAACTATGTGAGTTAATGCATCTATGCTGCTTACATATGGCACATCAAGCTATGCCTTGATTTTCAATTTCCATATGTTTTCAAACACGATTGAATGTGTGCCTTATTTATTGTTATGTCAAAGCAATGGGTTTTTGATTTTACTATTTCCCTCCTTTTCAGAACAGAGTATTGTTGATTGTATATATTATTTAAACTGGTGCTGCATTTCTTGGAAAATCTGACTTTTTTTGTTTTTTACAAAAGAACATAAGAACATAAGAACAGTCCCACTGGATCAAGCCATAGGCCCATCTAGTCCAACTTCCTGTATCTCACAGTGACACACCAAATGCCCCAGGGAGCACACCAGATAACAAGAGACCTCATCCTGGTGCCCTCCCTTGCATCTGGCATTCTGACATAGCCCGTTTCTAAAATCAGGAGGTTGCGCATACACATCATGGCTTGTACCCCATAATGGATTTTTCCTCCAGAAACTTGTCCAATCCCCTTTTAAAGGCGTCCAGGCCAGTCACCATCACCACATCCTGTGGCAAGGAGTTCCACAGACCAACCACACACTGAGTAAAGAAATATTTTCTTTTGTCTGTTCTAACTCTCCCAACACTCAATTTTAGTGGATGTCCCCTGGTTCTGGTGTTATGTGAGAGTGTAAAGAGCATCTCTCTATCCAGTTTATCCTTCCCATGCATAATTTTGTATGTCTCAATCATGTCCCCCCTCAGGCGTCTCTTTTCTAGGCTGAAGAGGCCCAAACGCCATAGCCTTTCCTCATAAGGAAGGTGCCCCTAAGAATGAGACCACATTAATTCCATATCCAACCCCAAATTCTCACTCACACACACACATACCCGTACCTAAAATCCTCAACACAGCTAGTAGGGAGAAAGTGTCACTGAACTCCAGATGACTTAGCTTCTCAGTAAACATGTTCAGGATTGCTTGTGCTGTGATGCTGGAGAATCAATTTTCTCCTTTTTTTCTTTTACAAGGGGGTGCTACCTTACAAAACAGATAATTCAACATCCTCCATTGTCACACCTGTAAAGGAAGGTATCCTGTGTTCTTTAAGAGATCATGGGTGCTTGACTCTGTTCCATGTGTCTGTACAGTACAAGCATCTTGGTTCAGGTATTACACCTCGGGGGAGAGGGTGTTGAATTTCTAATCTGGCAACAAGAAATGAGATAACATACTAGCTTACATCCCAATCTACCACAACTCTCTGCGTGGTGATGCAGCAGTGCCAACACAGCATCTACTGAATCCCACAGGAGAGTTTTGTCAAGAGACCTCCTTGGGATAAGAGAACATTTGTTCCCTTGCTCTGGGGTAAGCCCCTGTTTTCCCGGTGGGCCAACTCAGACATGCACCAGAGATACTGCTGGTGTAGGTTCACATTGACGCATGAAGGTGGATCAGGCCCATGAAGGGGGGTCAGGATTTGACAGGCACCACTGCTGCCAAACCTGCCACCTTGCCAAGCCTAATACACCCTTGCCTCATCCCTATTGCCACCCAATTCTGCTGTCACTGCTATAACATTTGCCTGTAATCAGCTAGAATATAAAGCATGATACACAGAGAGATCTGGTTTCAAAAACTAATAAAGCAATCTGCAGTTATTCAAATGTTGCAATGAGAGGCCGTCTGGAGACTCGGAGTGCAGTGTCATCAGTACGTGGATGACACCCAACTCTATCTCTCCTTTTCCTCTCAAAACCAGGGAGGTTGCTGAAGTGCTGAACTGATGTCTGAGTCCAGTAATGAACTGGATGGGAATTAACAAACTGAGGCTTTGTCCAGACAAGACAGAGATAGCCCTGGGTAGCAGTACTAGTGAAAAGGAAATAAAGATTCTTCAATCTCTTCTGAATGGAGTTGCACTCCCCTTGAAGACTCAGGCTTGTACCTAGGAGGGGATATTGGGACCACGCTTTGCTCCTGGATGTTAAAGCGGCAGCTGTGGCCAGGAGAACGTTTATCCAGATCTAGCTGGTGCACCAACAGCAGTCATTTCTGGAGAAGTCATATCTAGGTACATTCAGACATGTCTAACAAACATCAAACCTGGATTATAACAATGCATACTGCATGGGGCTGCCTTTGAAAAGTGACCAGATACCTCAGCTAACATGCAGTGGCTCATGTTCCTGGGGCATGGACAGTTCTGGGGGATGGTTTTCCGGAAGCACGGAACTCCCCTATTGAAACAGCTTCAGAGGCTTCCAGTCTGTTTCTAGGGCCAGTTGATGCCTTTAAAGCCCTACCGGTGCAAACCTATACTGTATATTATTCACACCTGTGAATAAGTCCCATTAAATTCAGTTGGACTCACTTCTAAATAGATATACATAAGCTTGCACTGTAAATGCTTACAGCTGAATCCTATCCAATTTTCCAGTGCTGCTGTGCCTATGGGGTTTGCACTGCTTCCTGTGTTGGGGGTGCAGTCACTGAGACCTCCTTAAGCTTTGGGAACATTTGTTCCCTTACCCCGGGGTTGCATTGCGGTTGTGGTGCTGGAAAGTTGGATAGGATTGGGCTGTCAGGATGGGGTTAAAAGGCCAACTTTTAACAATTGTGTAGGCCAACTTTTAAAAATTTCTTTTAACAATCTATGAGATGACAAGATGCACCTGCTGAAATTCCCTCTTCTACACAATTGTTAAGGTCCAGGAGCCCCAAAGTTGAAAGTTGGCCACCCTTGCCTTAAGACCTGGATACTTAGGGCCCAATGCTAACTAATGGTTCCTTTGGAAGAACACATGGCTGGTGGCCATGCACACAGACCAGAGGAGAGGCCTCCCAGCAACACTGGTAAGTTGGTGGTGGGGACCAGTGGTGGGCAGAACAGGGGTGGATACTGGTAGCACTGGCATGTGTCAGGATGCTATCCCTATTCCCTCTCTCTTACTCCCCTTGATTCTGTGCCAGCAAAATGGCTGGTGTAGATCCAAGGAGACCTATTCAGGCAGTGGAGGCTTGTTCCAGGGAGGCTTGTGAATGCCTCTGTTTTGCACCCACCGCCCAGAATGGCTTTGAAGGGGAGGGGGAAGGGCCGCTGCATGCCGCAGTGCAAAACTTAGTGCTCTTCCCTACAAAACCTAGTGCTTTCCACCCCCTCCACTGAACACTGCTAGCTTCCTTTAGCATTCCATGCAGGTAGGCATGATATGAATATATTAATGGTATATACAAGTAAATCAATAATATACACTAGTTTATTGCTGAGTATTGGAGACCAGTTTTGATACTGAATTTATATTAACTGTTTCATAAAAGGAGGATTGCCAGTTTGTTAGAGCTGAAGACATACCCAGGCTTGAAAGGCATCCCCCAGTGATGGAAGACAGACATTGCCAAAGTCACCTAATCAGCACAGCTGGGCGGAACTCATTTACTGGTACATGTTTAACTACAAAGAGTCAGGACACTGGAGGGAGGACAGCCCAGTAATGTGAAGATCAAAATTATGCTTGCTATCCTTACAATATGTTCCATCAATCAATTAAATATTACTGGATCTATAATTTTTTTTAATGTCTGAGCCATCTTTCCAAACCACCCACAGCAGTCCTTAATTATAATGATTAAAGATATTACTAACAGTGCAATAACTGAAAACATGAACAAAATAATCAAACAATTGAAAGGACAACTGTGGGGATACAAAGTTACTGACAACAGTTATTGAGGTGGACTGGTGGGTCTTCAAAGGGTGATGGAAAAATCAGAAAACCAATTACTTCAAGCCCTGAGGCTATTAAAAAATCAGACATTTTAGCTGCTAATTACCCTGCAGAGAGCTAAGCTCCTGGCATTTGCAGGCTTGTGTATAGGGAGAACAATGTTTGAGGGTCTTTTTCTGGTTATTATTTCTAAATAAATATTTCTTTCTAGATTTTTTTTAAGGTCTGGTAAACTTAGATGGGTCTTGGTACAGTGTCATTTTAAAAAGTGGGTCCTGGTGGGGCACTGGGCTGGGGCACCTTCCCTATGAGGAAAGGCTACAACGTTTGGGCCTCTTCAGTCTAGAAAAGAGGTACTGAGGGGGGACATGATTGAGACATACAAAATCATGCAGGGGGTGGACAGAGTGGATAGATAGACGCTCTTTGCCCTCTCACATAACACCAGAACCAGGGGACATCCAAGAAAGTTGAGTGTTGGGAGAGTTGGGACAGACAGAAGAAAATATTTCTTTACACAGCGTGTAATTAGTTTGTGGAACTCTTTGCCACAGGAAGTAATGACGGCATCTTGCCTGAATGCCTTTAAGAGGGGATTGGACAAATTTCTGGAGGAAGAGTTCATTACAGATTACAAGTCATAGTAGGTATGTCCAAGCTCTTGGTTTTCGAGGCAGGCTGCCTCGGATTGCCAGATGCAGGGGAGGGCACCGGGACGCAGGTTGTATCTGTTGTCTCTGTTGTATCTGTGCTCCCTGAGGCATTTGGTGGGCCACTGTGCGATACAGGAAGCTGGCCTAGATGGGCCATTGGCCTGATCCAGTGGGGTTCTTCTTATGGTGCTAAAAAGTTAGGGAACCACTGGTCCCAAACGCTTTAGAACTGTGACTTTTAAAAACAACACTCTATTGGCACCCAC
Source organism: Tiliqua scincoides (assembly GCF_035046505.1). Lineage (NCBI taxonomy): Eukaryota > Metazoa > Chordata > Lepidosauria > Squamata > Scincidae > Tiliqua > Tiliqua scincoides. The sequence continues at coordinate 20,255,806 of NC_089821.1, forward strand.
CTAGTTTTATGAGACTAAAAATAAGTACCACTTGATCAAGCCTCAAAAACAGAGGCTTTTTCACCATCTTTTTCACCATGGGGGGAAAAAGGGGGAGAAGGGGGGAGAACCACCTTCTGGGACATTTGTTGAGCTCCACATTCATAGGATAAGAACCATACTGGTAGGCTTACATTCCCCTTCACCAGGCTTTCAAGAAGAGCCGAGGCAAATTCACCTACTCATGACAAAACATACACGTAATGCTCCATTTTGGCTTCCATAGGGCTCAATAAACTTTCTTTGTCAGGTATTAGCTTGTCATTTTTGCAACCCCACCAAAAATTGGGTCATGATCCACTGGTGGGTCCTGATCCACGGTTTGGGAACCACTGGTCTAGAGCTTTCCTGGCTGTAGCAAGGCTTGCTTGTTGATTTATTCAAAGCACGGAGGGAAGCAAAGTTGTGCTAATAGCAAGAGTAGATTCTGCTTGGCTATTACTGCTGTCACCATCCTTTCTAAGCCAAAATCTTGCCTGCTGAGCTACAATTAGCACTTTGGCATGAAACTCCTCCTCTGGTATCTTGCTGAGAATACTTACTGGGAAGGTTGGTTGGTTTTGCAGAGATCAATAAACAGACTATAAACTGCTTCTCACACACATGTCATTGCTTGATTGCTGCAACAGCAATTAATGATGTGCATATGTGAATGAGCCACATCAGATTCAGAGAGAGAGAGAGAGAGAGTTTTCATACAGTTACTCCAAACTCACTTATTTTTGGTGGAATCTGCTAACATATCCTCAAGAGCCGAATGAACAAATGATGCTGAATGGTGTGCATGCATGTGTGAACCACATGCTCTGCAAAGAACATACAAAGGAAGAATCAGCACCTGGGGACCGCTAGTTGGAAAACAGGAATGGGGAAGGCACAAAGTTCATGACAGCTCAACAATTTGCTCAGAACAGGAGTCCTGTTCATATGCACCTCTCAGGGAAGAGTGGATGGGTGGTGAGAAGCAACGTGAGCAAACTACCAAGCCCTGCTCCCCCACTGCTACCATGCTACTTAGTCCTCCCCCCCCCCCACTTTACTTACGGACAGTATTTGACTGAATGGCAAGTGCTGTCCACAAGGATTTTGACTAAACCAAAAGAGCGATTGGGCATTTTCAATCAAGGGGAGCATCTCTCCCTGAGGACAGCATTTGCCATGTGGATGGTTCTGTCTATGGGGAGAGAAGGGCTACTAGCATATTAACAGGAGGGTCAGAGTTTGTTGGAGCATCTACAAATGTCTGCAACTTCCTCCCTTCTCAGTGAACACAAACCTTTATTTGACCAAGCAAACAGGGGAAAGGGGGAGAGGTATACAGAAGTAAAACAAAATGCTGCACAATGAGCAGAAGGAGTAGAAAGGGATGGTGGTAGGCCAAGGCCAGCACAGAAGATAAAAGGCAAGCTGAAAATGAAGCAAACTAAGTGGTGCAGCTACCTGGGCATGATTCCAACCCTAATTACTCACATTGTTCCAGCATTCTGGTCCCTTCACTCACACATGAAGCACAGTGAACAGCAGCCGCTTCCAACAATGGATCTGGGCAACATGTAAAAAAGGGACACGGTCTGACTAGAGCCAGCGGGCATGAAGCCTGGGGGGCCTGCTTATTTGAGCATCACCTGGAATTTCTGACTCTCCCAATCCTGGGTGGGCTTTGCAGTCCAATGAGCCAGCTCAAATTCCAGTTTCTGTGCTTACTGATCAAGCGGGAAGCTGAAGATGCTCGGGCACAAGGCAGCATCTCAGCATAGCGGGTGCTGCATCAGGACGACTGCTGCCCTTTTACAAAGCTGAGGCACCACAGAAACCTCTGGGGAGTTACAAGGGTCCAAAACTGGGGGCGGGAGAATCAGGGATTTTCACAGTGGCAACAATTTTTGGTCGTCTTTCTCATGCTGTAAACAGCCACAGGCACAGAGGGTTATGGACAAAGTGGCAAGAGAAGGAACGGTTCCAAATGTCTGCTGCCAAAGTACATCCTTTGACTGGTGGACTGTGAAAAAGACTGAAATAAGGACTTAAGGACTACATCCATCATCGCCTGCTATCAGATATCTACGCTCTCCCAGCGCCTTGACAGTCAAGCAAAATTGCTGTAATTCATATTAAATAATAACCAGCTATAGATCATTAGCATGTGAAGGGCATTTATCACAGCACTGAAAGGGGAGCTGGGGGTGACATATCTCCCAAACGGGCAAAACTCAGCCATTACTTATAAATTTTTCATTATCAAATGGGTAAGTCCTAATAGGAAGAAGGAGCACTGGATTAATGTTTCATTTACGCTTTCAATTCTAGTTTCAGTTTTTAAAACTCTCATTTCAAAATCCATTTTAATGACCATTTCTGCTCAAAACCTTCCATGTTACCAACAACCAATCTGTGGTAGAGATGCCCAAAGCAGCAGTCAAGCTGTAGATTGTGGCAGTGGTTTAGCTAAAGGGGGTGCAAAGTACTAAGGACTGAATCCTAATCAACTTTCCAGCACCCAGGTAAGGGCAATGCAGCTCTGAGGTAAGGGAACAAACACTTGCTTGCCTTGAGGAGGCCTCCATGACTGCCCCCCCAACTGCAGGATGCAGCACATGCCTCATTGGTATAGCTATGTCTGTGCTGTGAGGTTGGTTAGGATTTGGGTCCTAAATCTTATAGGGAGCCTCACTGCAGCATGCAAGGGGCCTCTCCCCCTCTCCTTCAGAGTCATTCTAGGTGGAGGAGCAAATGCCTCTGTTGTGCTCCCCCTGTCTGGAATGGCTCTGAAGGGGAAGGGGAGGGGCCCCTTGCACACTACATTGAGGCTCCCTGCAAGACTTAGTGCTTTGCTTAGTACTCTAGCTATGCCACTGGGTTGCAGAACCCTAGAAACAGAAGGGGGCACAGGGGTGGCAGCATCAAAGTCTATAGTTCCAGGCAGTGTACGACTGATGCAAACACAGTGACTCTGCCCACAGGACATCAAACATGGGGTCCCCACCTGCATTCTGAAGTGATACACTCTCAGGTTAACTGTATCACCTGAATTTTTTCAATGTGCAACCCTGAGATTGAAAGATGGAATAGTTACTTCTGCTAGTTTTGTAGGATCTCATGCCCAAAGCATACATCATAAGCCCTTCAACATTACCTTTTTAGGAGACAAGGTATATTTTGGGTTCTCACCATGGTCTGATGCAAGTTGGCACCGCCAAGTTCTTAACCACAGTTCAAGAGCATGTTGTAGTTCTGCTCCTGCACCCTCCTGACCTCTTCCTAGGAAATTCCATGCTCCCTTCTCTTACCCACTACATACACTACACTAACCATGGTATAGCTTTTTCTTCCATGGTCTCAAAGGCAGAGCAGCATCTCATACGCTTAGGGCACAATCCTAACCCCTTATGTCGGTGCTTTCCAGCACCAACATAAGGGCAATGAAGCTCTGAGGCAAGGGAACAAACATTCCCATACTTTGAGGAGGCCTCCGTGAGTGACACCCAACTGCAAGATGCAGCACGTCCCATTGGCACTGTTATGCCAGTGCTGGAAAGCACTGACATAAGGGGTTAGGATTTTGCTCTTATTCTTTCAGAGTCTCTGTCAGTGGCTCTTTGTCTTCTCTGTTTCCACTTTCAGTCTGGATTTTTCAGCCTCCTTCTCTTCGCTCTGTATGTTTCTCCCTTAGGGTGTGAACTTTTTCTTTTTTCACAATTTTTCTCTTGTGTTAGTGATATCCAGCTCTAACCTTCTATACTCTTTCTTCTTACCAGTATTTCCACGTCTTACTGTTACATCTTCCTGAATGTCAGATCACCATCTACAAGCGTGCTTTTAACCATGGTTAAGACCATATGAAACTGCTTTGACAGACAATTGGCCCATCAAGGCAGTGGTGTAGCTGGGGTTTGCCCCCTCAGGCAGGGCCTAGGAGAGGGGGGTAAAGGGGGTAATTTTTACCTGGGCCCAGGGTTTAAAAGGGAGTTCAGGAGCCAAAGAAGGTGGCCCAGAACTTTGGGATCTTACATTTCCTATCTACTCAGACTTTTTGCCATCAGGGGATGCTGGGGACACTACCATTAGCATGTGCCTGCAGCTACTGCAGCTATTGGCAAGTTATATATGCTGGGCCAAGGAATGCATACATGACACTCCTTAACACAGTGTCAGGTCTGGGAGGAAGCTATACTGCTGTAGTAGCTCTTTGACTTGTGGATCTGCTTACCATGAAGGAACACATGGAAGCTCAGGGACGCAGCTGCAAGACTACAACTGCTGCAGAAGCAAGTTTTGGTACTCACAGGACAGTTTCCATTTGAGTGTGAGCCTAAATATGATGATGCTAATTTTCTTCATGATTTTCTATATTTAAAAGATTTTAGAGAGACTTAGGTGTGTGTTTGGTTTTCCATGTTACTGAATCTAGCTGCTGAAGCCATATGGTTGTGTAAACCTGGGCTCCAAAGACTTTTCCAGCCATCTCTACCCTCTCCCACACACTGTTTTGCCCCCCCGCCCCATTCTGCTTACCCATCACCCCTCCCCCTTTGCAAAGGGGCCCAAAAGAAACTCTGTACCCCCTGATAAAATTCCTCTCAAAGGCCCTGCCCTTGGGTCACACACACCCCCAGATGCAACCCCCCACCCAGATGCCCTGGAAGTAGTTGTGGTGACATTATGACATCACTGCAATCATCTCCAGAACTCTCGGGTCATAGCTAGCTTCACTTCAAGCATTATTGCGGGTGCCGCAGGAAGGAGAAACTGCCACGCCTTGGAGCAATGCCACCCACTTCTTCTGAAGGGCAGCATCACTCTGAGGGCGACTGCACTGGGAATGGCTATAATACAGGAGGAAGCTGCAACCTGTCTTTTCACAATCACGAGCTGCACTACCTGCTTTCTCCAAGTAAATTACTGTTGTGGAGGGGTCGGTCAAGGGGGCAGTAAGCCCACCACCCCTGCAGCCAGTGACCAAAGGCTTCTTGAGCCAAATCACTGGGGGGGGGGGCAGGAGGACCTGTGCCACCCTCAGGGGAGAAATGAAGACCACATGGTACTGTGCAGCACTATGGAGCTATTGTTGTTGGCATCCTTCAGTCTCGGAAGACTATGGTTTCGCGCTCTGAATAGTGGTTCTGGAATAGAGTGTCCTCTCCAGTGTGCGAAGCCTGGGTAAAGTAGGTATGGAGGATAGGCTGTTACCCATGCAGCAAATCCCCCCTCTCCACATCGCTGAAATGGTCCAATGGAAAGGCAGAGGCCAATACAGTTGGTTCCAGCGGCGTCGCAGGAGTTGCCAGAACGTGACTGTGTTCAGCCATGAACTGCCTCAGGGACTCCGGCTCTGGATTTTGCCTCGAGGTTGACTCCTGAAGCCTTTTCCATAACTGGATGTAGCCACAAGGCAGTGGAGGTTTGGGATCAGAGTTTTCCTTCTCTCAGATGAGCTGCCTTCCCAGGCTGACGAGTCCCATCTACCCGGTGGCTGTTTAGTCGCCTCTTATGACAAGTACAGTCAAACTGAGGGCCTATGGAGCTATGCCACTGCATCAAGATCAGAAGTCTACATGAGTCCTCTGGGATTTGAAACAGTGGTCTTCCCAAGCCCTACCCAGTGGTTGCAGGAACTGAATTCAGAACTTTCTATATGCAATGCATGTCCTCTATCACTTACAGCCCCTCCTTTCACTGCGAGGAGATCAGCAGGGTTTTACCCATACCAGACCTATGGTAGATAGTAGATTAGAACCCCTACTGTAAGTTAAGCACTCAGTAGACCTTTTTGGATGGCATAAAAATGTCTCTTTGATCAAGTTCCAAACTAAGAGGCAACAATGCCAGGATATGGTGGATTTTTAACATTTAAAAAGTAATATTTTGAAAGTGAGATGTTTGGTGGAAGAAGTCTACAGACATGACTTTTTGCATCTAAATGCAAAAACATTGTTTGCTGGTTTGTAATGCATGTTTGTAGGGGAAATGTATATTTTAGGAGTTAGTATGCCAAAAAATGATTTAATGAGGCTTACTGCCAGACCCCATGGAAGAGGTTTTCTCACTTGGCTCGGTCACGACCATGCTATGAATGGTCGGTTCACTTAATGGAAAAGCAGTGTGCTTATTTTCTTCTGACAGATGTTGAAGGGCATGCCAAAGTTGTTCCATTCCAGTACAGCTGAAACAATGACGCATGTTCAGATTTACAAATCAAATTGTATAGTAAGTGCCAAACGTCTGGTTTATTATAACAACATAATAATGCATTAAACATTTTTGGCTCAGTGTTAATTCTAGGCAAAAACATTAGTTTATTATTGCCCTGGCAGAGGCTCTATGCCTTTAAGAGCTTCATGGAAGACAAAAAAAATTGAACAGGTACACTTTCTCAGCATAGTAGTGTGGTGATATGAGCATCTACACCTGTTGAATGTCTCCCTATTACATTTTAAGCTATGTGTGATGGAGATATTCAACAGGTATAGATTCTCATATCACATAATCTCTCTCAAGATCACAAAATCTCTCTCAAGAAAAAAAGGCTGTAGTATAATTGCAGAATTTGGTTTCCATTACAGTATCTACTCCTAGTTTGACTTGGGAAAGGAATGTGTTTCTAGTCCTCATGCCAGTAAATTACATTTACAGTGCAATCCCTATGAGGATTCTACTGCATTCAATGAGGCCTACTCCCAGGTTCGTATGAATTGCAGCCTAAGGCTGAAATCCTATACACACTAATCTGGGAATATATTCAACTGGACTCACAGCCCAATCCTATCCCGCGCTGGAAAGGGGAGGCCAACTGGCCTGCCCCATATCCAGAGTGGGATTGGGGACAGTTGCAGCTCAGCCAGGGGCAAGGGGAATCAATTCCCCTCACCCCAAGTAAAGCCGCAGCAGCACCAATGGGGCTACTCAGATCTGTGCCACTCAAGAGGTGGCGCAAATCCGAGCAGCCCAGAGCTACTCTGGGCCACCTGGGACCGGAGTCAGGATCCAACACAAGTGCTTCCCCTCCACTCACCTGTCACCTGCCTTCGAGCCCACCCACCCCCACCCGGGAATGCCTACCTCCTGCCCTCCCCATAGGCTTACTGTTTCTGCCTGCCCATGGGGCTTGGGCCAGCCTCCCTGCTCAATCAGTGGTGCAAAAGTGCTATATGGCACTTTTGCAACAAGGTTGGGTCAGCCTATTTCAGATTGCATGCTCAGTCAACTTACTTCTGAGTAGACATGCATAGGATTGGGCTGTTAGAAATTAGTTTACTCCTATTGACTCAAACAGTAACCCATTTTGGATCACGACTTCCTCTCCAACTACTGCCCTGGTCTCCTCTTGCTTTCATTTCCAAAGCACTTGAGTGGTTCATCTGTTCTCAGTGTCTCACTTTCCTTTCTCATAATTCTTTTGGTCCTCTGCAGTCTGACTGCTGAGAGCACTCTGAGCAAAATCTCTCATGGACTTCTATAATTACAAGGACTCTTATTTCCTTCACCAGCTTTTGCTACACTTGATCATTCTCTGCCTCTTAGTTCTCATCATTTTAAGGCACTTAGACTGCAATCCTATATACACACTTACCAGAGTGTAAGCTCCATTGAACACAGTGGGATACTTCTGAGGGCACATGTAGGATTGCTCTGTTAGTACTATTCTTCCTTGGTTTCACTTCTATCTCATACATTGTTCTTTTAAATCTTTGTCAGTGGCTCTTTGTCTTCTCTCTTTCCTCTTTCAGTCACTATTTCTTAGCCTCCTTCTCTTTGCTCTGTATGATTCTCCTTTGCAATTTCTTTTCATTTGGTTTCTGTCTTCTGCTAATGATATCCAGATCTACGGTAACGTTCTGTGCCCTTTCTTCTCTTCTTACCAGTATTTCCACTTGTCTTTCTGCTACAACTACCTGAATGTCAGATCACTATTTCAAACATAATATACAGAACACATCATTGATTGTGTTGCAAAAGTCTTCACTTTTGCCTTTTCTTTGTTTTCCATTCGATAACATCTCTCTTCAGTCTTCTCAAGGAGTTAAGAGCAGTGGCATAGCTAGAGGGGTTGCAAAGCACTAAGTTTTGCAGGTGCTTGAATGGGCCATGCAAGCAACCCCTCCCCTTCGGAGCCATTCCAGGTATTAGCCTCTGTTTTGCTTCCCCTGCCTGGAATGGCTATGAAGGAGGGGGGCAGGGGGATGGACCACTTGCACAGCCCATTCAGGTGCTGCAAAACTTAGTGCTTTACACCCCCTCTAGCTAAACCACTGGTTAAGAGTTTGGGTTACCTTCCATCCCTCCTTTTCTTTGTCCGATCACACTCTATAACATTTCCAAAATCCACCCTTCTTTATCTACTGGCTCTATTTCAAATTCTTATTCAGACCCCAACAGCGCAATCTGATGCACACTTACTCAGACGTTAGTGCCACCGTGTTCTACGGGGCTTAGTTGCAGATAAGTGGTGCATGTGATTGCAACCTCATTCCATCTCCCATTTGCTACTGCTAACGTTGTGTCTGTTTTCCTGTCTCTCGGCTATTATCTCTCTTCTGCTATTTTAATTTTTCTCTCTTCATTCACACTTTAATCACTTTCCAGCTCTATATGTTTTGCCTCACCGGTTTCCTCTATAGTCTCATATCAAGTTTTTAACCTTAAAGTCTCTTCATGGATCTTGCTCCTTCTTAGCTATCTTGGTGGCTTTCCGTCTATTCTCTTCCTCAGTTCTTACATTCATCAAACATAAAACCCCTTATTAAGCCTCTGCTCCTTTGCGCTATTTTTTTTTTGTCTCTTTACTTTTCCTCTTGTTGTCCCTGATATCTGGAATGCTTTAAATACTTGGTTGCCTTTATCTCCGGCATCCTATGGGCCGGATCCCAAAGGATCTCCTCTATGGAGAACTCGTGCAAGGAAAGCACCCTACAGGTAGACCACAGCTGCGATACAAGGACATCTGCAAGAGGGATCTGAAGGCCTTAGGGATGGACCTCAACAGGTGGGAAACCCTGGCCTCTGAGCGGCCCGCTTGGAGGCAGGCTGTGCAGCATGGCCTTTCCCAGTTTGAAGAGACACTTGGCCAACAGGCTGAGGCAAAGAGGCAAAGAAGGAAGGCCCATAGCCAGGGAGACAGACCAGGGACAGACTGCACTTGCTCCCAGTGTGGAAGGGATTGTCACTCCCGAATCGGCCTTTTCAGCCACACTAGACGCTGTTCCTGAACCACCATTCAGAGCGCGATACCATAGTCTTTCGAGACTGAAGGTTGCCAACAGCCTTTATCTCACTTTAACAAATTTTGAAAAACGTCTCTCATATTTCTCTCTTACAGGTATTCCCGCTTTCTGACAGTTCTTTGACTTTTTTGTTGATCCGCTCTTTCAACACATTTCAGTTATAACCAGAAGACATACATTCAAAGCATGCTCCACTCTTTCAACCTCTCTCTGCTTTTCTAAAGGCTAAAATTGCCCTCTGCCATATTGATTTGCATATGACATGGTGATTCAAACTGTTTTGGGGTGTGTGATTGAGATTGAGAGAGAGAGAGAGAGTCAATTTTAGCTCTGGGTCTATTCCCCCAGAAGGTGTTAATGAGAGTCCATTTGCAGAAATCTTTGTGTGACAGCAGGAATTTGCAAAATAAAAAAAGCATTTGCAATTTGCTAGCTAAAAAGCATTGGAAGCAACATTTGTAAACTAAAAATAGACTGTATTCAGCTTTTCAACTATTTCTGCTCTTCACCACTGCTCCGGTCCCTAATCTGTCAAGTGAGTGGGGGGTGGGGGGGCAGCTACTGTTTTTGGTTTTTTGGTTGCTGTTTCTTTCCTATTCCGTGAGTCATTCTTTTATTGTTAGATTCTTTTCTTTCTCTGTCCCCCAGTCTGTGCAAAGTTTCCACATTTCCTCCAACTTCTTTTACATGCCTCACCTTTTTCATAATGAGAACTTGCAGGTAGCTTTTTTTTAAAATTTCTGAACAGCACCTAGTAATGATCACTCAGTTTAATAAAGCAATAAATAAATTGATGATGATGGAAATGTGTATTTAGAACAGAATATATGAGTTTCCCCAATACAAGGAAGTCTTTTTGTTTTGTAAGTACAGGCAAAAAGGAACAGATACAGCCTCTTCCAAATGTATTCTCGTCAAAGTGATGGTTCAAATAATCACACAGCCATATTCTCAGTAAGACATACAGTATGCTGGTAATGGGATACTTCTGAAATGGGTCTAAAGAATTTTTAAAACAAGAACACAGCTGCATAATAAGTACAAAAAGTTGTTTTAAATAGCATCAAGCATTTCTCAGAAGCTACCTGCTGCTGCATGTCAGTGACTGGCTGCTGAGCAAGCAGTAAATACAGTAGATCCAAAGTTACTTAGAGTGGAAAAATGATAAAGGAAGATTCAGAAAAGGCACCATAAGAGCAAGGCAAGGTATATTTGGAAACATAAGGCTATGGGTCACAAGGCACTCAAAGAGTTCTGTTACTGTGAAGCTCACCCACGTGGCAGAAAAGGGCACCCCAATGCTAAACCCACTGTACTATCACAATACTCCTGAAATGAACGTATGGCTCCAGCACAGCAATAGGTAGAACCCTATTCAAAACATTTAGGCTCTCTCAGTGGCATGTCCTTTGGAATGGACCAACAGTTTGCTACACCCAACTGCAAAAATTATTGCAAGCAATTCTTTAGCTACAACTACCATTGTTGACTGGTACTAACAATACTAGTTCTAAGACCCTCTGTCCTAATTCATAAAGTTACTTGAAGCTGTTCTGTTTGCTGTGGCAATATTTGCAATCTGTGGTGTTCCCTCCAGATTGGGCAGGAGAAGATTCTCTAACAGAACATCAAGAACAAGTGGCACAATCCAAATTATGTTGAAGTAGTGGCATGTGAGGCACTTTTCCAAGGCTTCATCCCCTTGCACTCATGTAACATTTAAACCTCTGGTATACCATGAGTGAGACCAATCACAAACCCACACCCTTCCCATGCCTGATCCACCCTCTCCCTGGTCCATTTACAGCCTGCCCCATTTCACCCATGCCCCACCTCCTCTGCCCCCTTTGTGGGCTTACCTGTTCTGGCAGGCATCTGCCATCTGCCACCATGCAGACCTGGTTGCTCCCACTTGCAGCAGCGACCAGGCCACACATGCTGGTGCTGTCACATTTCTGACAGCCATAAAGGGGTTGACATTGCCAGAACACTCCTCCTGGCAGTGTAATGGTGCCTTAAGATTGGGCTGTAGAACAAGTGGTTTTTAAACGGGGGGGGGGGGGAACAGATCCTCTCCCCTGAGAGGCTTAAATCAATTTTTGCTTAAATTGGTTTGGAATATAAACATAATACATATGTTGTCCAGAATGCACATTTAAATTATAAATATCTCTATCTTGCTTTCTGTTCTGCTTTAATAATGATCACATTATAGTGAAGCTGTTTATGTTTCTTATGTGAAAATACCCAAATTCAAGAATTCAAAATTCAAATTCAAGAATTCAAAATTCTTCCAGTTCCAGCTCTTACACACCATGATCAAAGCAATCAAAAACCTCTTCACCTTGGCCTGGTTTATATGCTCAGCTAAAGCAGCCCCTGCATAGGTACAGTGGCCTAAATGTTTGCAGTTCCTACCATATATATGTTAAAATGAAGCTGTATGCACAGATAGTTCATGCAAGTATGTCTCATTTTTTAAGAGAAAAGAATTGTGCAAACAGAAACACAGTCATAGGTGTGTCCTGCTGAAAAGAGCCATGATATAAAGTATACACCTTTTTTCATCAGTCTTGTCAAATTCCAGTTATACACCCTGATCTCCATAATGACACTGTGGTCAAATGTCTTTCATGAGAACAGAATGGCAGCAAGTTTTAGAGAGTCACAGTCTACTGTGTACTAAATCTACTCCCTTAGCAGATCCCATTTCACCATTTATTAGTTATGTCAGTCACAATTATTCTCTCGGAGAGAAAGTATCACATTGATCAGCCGATGACAAAAAATGTACTACCAGTCAAACTGCCATTTGTTTAGTTTATGCATACCACTAGATTATATTACAGGTGAAATCCAGTTTTGTTCAGGACACTTCAAAACTGGAAATAGAACTCATGTCTAAAAAGCATATTCTTGCATGTGTTAATTTATTCGGTATTTCATCACATATATGAGAACAGAAAAATAACCGCTGCTGTCAGTTCTCAGGAGACCATTATAGCAAAAGTGATATTTGCAAGATGAGAAATTCATATCTAATTACCACATGCTCTTATTAGGCTGCTTGACCATTTTGCTGATACAAATATGCAGGGTCAATAAATACACAAAAGCCAAATACTCCTTTGAGTACCAGACACTGCTTGGAGTAACAGAAAAGTACTTATAAATAAATAGATGAGATAAATACTAAATAAGATAAGACCAAAGGGCCCTTCCCCAGCTTGATTCAAAACAGGCTCAGAAACAAGCCAGTTTCATTGGTATGACACATGGCTGAGAGTCTGGGGACACCACCACACCGTCACAGAAGGGTCCTGCACAGGCAGCAAGAAAAATAAGGGTGGAACGTTGGTGGTGAGATGTTGGGCCAGAGCTGGGGAGAGCTACATTCAAAGCAGCATTATTATGCTATAAACCCTGATGAGTGACTTTGGGCCAGTCACTATGTCTCAGCCCAGGGCCTAGGAGAGGGGGGTAAAGGGGTAATTTGTACCCGGGCCCAGGGTCAGAAAGGGGACCCAGGAGCCAAAGGAAGGGGCCCAGACATTTCCTGGGATCTTACATTTTACAATCTCACCAGATTCACTGCTCACATGGGATGCTGGGTGCATTAGGGCACGTGGCGGCGACTACTGCCACAAACCAAACACACCAGGCCCAGGAATACATACGTTCCTTGACAGTGTCACATCTGGGAGGAAACTGACCTGTTACAGTAGCTCTTTGGCTTGTGGATCTGCTAATCATGAAGGAGTGTAGAGATGCTCAGGGACACAGCTTTGGGACTGCAGCTGCTCCAGAAGTCGGTTTTGGTGTACACAGGACACTTTCCATTCTAGTGTGAGCCGAAGTACAATGATACTAATCTTCTGCAATGATTTTCTATATTTGAAAGATTTTAAAGAGACTTAGGAGTGTGTTTGGTTTTCTGTATTACTGTATCTAGTTGCCAACACCAGGCAGGCAGATAGACCTGAACTCTGCATTGGGAAGACTGGTAGACCTGGGCTCCAAAGATTATTCCGGCTGCTGCCACCCTCCCTCTATACTGTTTTGTCCTCTCCCTGCCCCTATTCTGCAAATACCCATCACCATCCTTTCCCCACTCTGTTTCAGCCCTTCCCTCTTTGGGAAGGGGCCCAGAAGAAGCTTTGTACCCCCTGATAAAATTCTTCTCAGAGGCCCTGTCTCAGCCTAACCCACATCACAGGATTTTTGTGAGGATAAGAGAGAGGTGGGGAGAATCATGTACCTTGTCCTGAGCTACTGGGAGGAAGTGAGGGATAGAAACGCAATGTAAATTCCTCTGTATTTCTACGCCTGAACAATGACTGATTGCAACCTTGAATGTTTTAATTTTGTTTACCTGATGGATTGTTCATGCCAATAAAGGTGAAATGAATGAATGAATGAATGAATGAATGAATGAAATGCAATCAATCAGTAAATCTCACACCATTTTAACCTTTATTATCAAGAGTGGTATGGTCTCAATCTCAGCCACTGAGTTGCTGCAGATTGTTCACCCTCAAGCATCTCCCCGTAACAGCCAACACCTCAGTAAATGTGGCATAATTCTTCCAACAATTTTCTCTGTTTGGGAACAAATGTCTTGACAATTTCCCCAATATAGTCACTGTCCCGACAGCCCTTCCTTATGTGAAAACAAAAAACAATTTTGTAACCGGCTGGCAGTTCAACAATAGAAACAACAGAGGATAAAAAGGGATGTTGATGAAACCAGCCATTCACAAAGGGTGTCCAAGCTCTTCTAGCCCAGAGCATCGCCCCACAGAAGAGGGAGCCCATTCTGTATCTGTGTGATTCCCTGCTCTGGCCCTGCCTCTTTCCAAATCATCCTCTGCTTGGGGTGGATAATTTGGTTGTATTTCTGAATATGCGCTTGGTACTGCAATCCTTTCCTCACTTATCTGGGAGTAAGCCCGACTGACTATAATGGGACTTACTTCTGAGTAGACATGAAAGGATTGGGCTCTCACAGCCCAGTCCTGAGCTGCCCAGAGGAGCAGCGGCGCTAAAATGGCTGCTGCTGCATCCAATGGCTGCTGGGCAGCCATTAGTCCCCTTTCCTCTGGTAAGGAAGGAGGCCCCACAATGGACTCCCATTGTCCTGTGCAGTCCTGTGGATAATGGACAATGCAGTCCATTGTCCTAAAGCAGTTGCGTCAGGCCGGGAGGCCCAACTCAGGAGTTCCAATCCCTGCCCTCCCCGCTCCCTCCCCCAGGAGCACCTTCAACATGCCCTTCCCCTACCCCAGAATACCTCCCCCCTAACTCCACTCATTGCTAACTCCATTGCTCAGTGCTCACCCATAGCACTGCGCACTTGCACTGGGCCGGCACTCGCACTGAGTCAGCAGGAAGTGTCACAAGCATTCCTTATGGCACTTAGGGATCCTATGGTAGTAGGATCAGGCCCTCACAGTCACATAAGATGCAGACAGGTTGTAAGATTATCTCCTCTCAAAGAAGGTTGCCCATTGTATCTTTGTATGAGTTACTTTTCCAGTGTTGTTTCCAAGAGATGCAGTCCAGTCAGAGACTCAGGCAGGAACACGCAGGATGGCTCCTCTGAGAACTGGTCATGCTTACACTAAAAGTCAACTTTTTCAACTCTAATGGGAATGCGCACCTCCACTTTTAATTCAGGGGTGAAAGTAGCGTGCCTCAGTCAGGTATCCGATGTCTGGCAAACACCAGATTAATCACAAAATGACTATTAGCCACTAATTTGTTGCAGCTACACAGATGGCAGGTTTCAATTCTTGGACGTATTCCGTGAGGCATTTCTACTATAGAGAGGGAAATGCTGGCAGCCTTGCACAAGGCTCTCATGAGACCGCATCTGTAATACAGAATTTTAGTTTCGGTAACCAGTTTTTGAGAGAAATTAATTTGAGCTGGAACACAGACCGAGAGCGACAACTATAGTAAGCAGAAGAATGGACAACACGCCTACAGCACAATCCTAAAGGCTGCTGCCTCTGGGTGCAGCAGCGCCAAAGTGACTACCACTGCATCCCGCAGTCCCGCAGCAGCTGCCAGAGGTCACCTCAGGGGAAGGCCCAAGCCCTGCAATGGGGCTTCTCAAGTCTGTGCCAGCTATTTTGCTGGTGTAGACTTGAGAGATTTCAAGTCAGGCCTTCTGGCCCAACACACAGGATCTGGCAGAGCAGAGCTTCACTAGTACCACCCCCTCCTGCCCTATCTTCCCCCCACCCAACCTCCCCTACCCTGCAATGCATCCCCCTACCCCCCCCCCCCCCGCTCAAGGCTCTCACTGCTGCTCAGAGCTCTTTACCTAGCTCTGGGCGGTTTCTGGCCAGCGCTGAGCTCAGCACCAACTGGTGCTGGGTTGGCACTGACTCAGTACAGGATGTCTCAGGCATGCCTTACGGAACATTTGCAACACCCAGTACCAGCGCTGGAGGTCAGCACCGGCACTGGCCCAGGTCAAGATTGGGCCCCTAATGAGCAGAAGTCAGAAGAGACTGTCCTACCTAGCTTAGACCAAGAAAAAAGGTCAAATATGGCCCTGCTTTACTTAAAGTCCAATTCGATCCAGGATTCTACTCTTTCTAGTAGTGAAGACTGTTATAGGACAGTAAGACTCTAAGAAAAAAGTCCTAAATGCAGCAAAGTCATTTCAAGTCTTGATGGTTTTAAACACTGAACCAGGGAAGCAGAAACACTCCAGAGGATAAACTTAACTCTTCTCCTTCACTCTCTTTCTGGTCTAATTCTCAATCTGAACCCTCAGAAAAAAACCATCTCAGGAAGCTAACCTTTCTGAAGCAGTTTCCAATCATTGCAGAAAATGGATAACATCTTGAAAGAAAGAATGCTATCAGGACACTTAATCACCCAGCTGAAATGTGATTCCAAGAGCTTTTCCTCTCTCATAAAGTAAGAGGCAACACCTTGGAGGTAATCTCTGAATCAGTGAGATGACCTTGTATCAAGACTAATGAAAAATCAAACCCCATCACCTCCCAGTGCACATACAGCTACTCCACCTCTATTCAGAGCAAAGCAAGGGTCCAAATCAAAAGTACTTGAACAGCAAAAGGCAGTGAGCACTGCCTCTTATAACCGCTCCAATGTCCTCTTTCAAAGCTGCACAGTTGTGGGACACAATCTGATTATATTCAGTGTCCTGTGGCACAAGAAATGATGTGCTAGACCAGGGGTGCTCAATAGGTGGATCACAATCTACCGGTAGATCGCGAGGCAAAATGAGTAGATCGTGGAGTGCCAACCCCCCCCCCCTTTCAGGTGCCTCTGGGAGGAAACGCCGGGAGTAAGGCCCATTGTACTCAATGGGGCTTACTCCCAGGTAAGTGTGGCTAGGATTGCAGCCTAATCCTAGGCATGTCTACTCAGGAGTAAGTCCTGTTATACTCAGTGGGGCTCAAGGTACACCAACATACATTGTACACATAAATGTTATATGTTATGATGGCGTGAACATTGTAAAAAAAACTCTGGTAGATCTCTGGGCCTTGCTGGGTTTCAAAGTAGCTCTCGAGCCAAAAAAGTGTGAGCACCCCTGTGCTAGACTGTGCAGTGAAGCCTTACTGTCTCTGTTGATTTCAGATGATCCAGTGTTAGCTTTGTGGATCAGGATGCCAAAGCTCTGTTCTGACACCAGATCAGCTGAAATGATCTGAACACCAGTTGTCTGAACTTTATTTTATCCAGATTCAATATGTATCCTCCAGTAGGCTCCCGTCAACAGAATTCTATTTAATTCAAAAATGTCTCATAGATGCTCAAAGCAGCTTAAAATGAATAATATACATACTGTATTCTCCAAAACACAAGGTTGTAGGTGTTGATCTGTTAAGTAGAATACAGGCGTCCCCCGGTATCTGTGGGTCTCTTATCCACAGTTTCACTTATCCACAACTCTCAAATCCCCCCCCCCATCATGATCATGACTCACCTCTCTTTGTTTGCAAACACTTTGCAAAGTGAAGCTTCTTCTTCCTTTTGCTTTGGAATGCTCTGGAAAAGGAAGCAAACAGCAAGAACCTAGATTCACAACTGCCAAAGGAATGCTAGAGGAGGTGACAGTGAGAATGCTAACAGGAAGCAGAGTCTAGCATTCTCACTGACTATCTGCTTCCTCTGCTGTCCAGTTCATGTAAGACAGATGTTCTCCTGGTCAGGAAAAGCACAATGTAAGCACTCGACCATCATTCTGCTCTGAATGGGGCCGCACACCCTCTGAAGGAACAGGTCCACAGCCTGGGGGTTCTTTTGGATGCACAGCTGCTGTAATCGCATCAGGAGCATCAGTAAGGCTTCCCGTGCAGTCCTGGAGTCGTGTGGACTCACAACCCGGGGCATTTGCCCCGTTTGCCTAGCACTAGGTCCGCCACTTCAGTTCTCTGCCCAATTCTTCCCCCTTCCTACTCCATTCCACCCACCCCATCCCCTGCCTGACTTACCAGTGCTGGAGGTATTCTGCAGGCTCCAGTGTGCTGCTGTGGCTGCTCACCAATTGCATCCTTTGGGAGCGCCCCAGCTGCACAGAATGGTGGGTCCCACTTTGCCATAAAGTATGCAGTATCCCTGGAACGCACATTCAGACAACTTAGCAGGCCCACAGGATTGGGCCGTTGAACAGGTAGTTTGCCCTCTGTGCATCTTCCCTTAAAAAAAAAATTAAATAGCCACAGGGACAGGGTGATTAGGATTATGGTGCATGGGGAGAGGGTTAACCCTTTCCAGTCTGCACCATGATCCTAATGAAAATGCCCCCCTAGTCGCTATTTGCTGTAAGAGGGAAGCTACCCTTTGTACCAAAGCCAGTTTCCCTCCTATAGCAACTTTGGAGGAGGGGAGAAGCATTTTCACTGGGACTGCTGCGCAAGGGGGAAAGGATTAAATACTCTCTTACTGTGTACCATGATCCTGCCTGGGTTCACTGTTGGCTGCTCTTTATTTTTCAAACACACACACACAGCCAGACACAACCACAGGGCCAAACTACACATTTAACATAGTATGTCATTTGGCCATGTCAAATTATCAGTGAAAACATGTCAATTATCAATGAAATATTTTTAAAGCATGTCCATTTTAGTTAAACTTCTAAAATCCGCATCAGTAGTGTAGCTAGAGGGGGTGCAAAGCACTAAGTTTTGCACGCACCTGAACACGCCACGCAAGCGGCCCCTCCCCCTTCCCAAGCTGGGTCTGATATATTTGACCAGCCTGAAAGGGGGGGGATGAGGCACGGTGACCCTTGACCCTAGACTGTAATGTCACTGGATAGCCCAGTATAAGAATAAGCAAAGAAAGAATCATTTTAAAAATCTGACTAAAGCATGGAAAACCACAGAATAGAAGAAGCTGTTTGACTTCATTTAAAGGCAAAATTGTATTCTCACAGAGCTGCTTAGGCATAAACACCTTGGAATGCAAGTAGATAAGATTGCTAGGTAACGAGCAGATAGGCCCCAACTTGGCAGAAGTAGGATTCTTCCATGCCTTCAAAGGAAAAGTCACATATAGGTAAAATAGTCTTTGCCCTAAAGTGTAACCAACATATATGGGGACACAGTAGTCATTAGAAGTAAGTCTTAAGCAACCTTTGCTGCTTGATTTTAGAAAAGTCTTAAGAACAGACAAAAGCTTTAACATTGCACGAAGGTTTCCCAGGTGTTTCTGTGTTGACATTAGCATAGGAGAAGGCAAGAAGAAGACAGAAAAGCATGAACTTAGGGGAAAGCTTCTTTGCTCATTAACAGCTCTGCTATCAGTTGGCAATGTTTCCTGGCAAACTAACAAGGCGTCTAGCTAGCTAACCACAGACACCTGCAAGAGATGAACTTTAGAAGACAGCACACATTTTAATTAGATAAGCAAGCATTCTTGAACAAGTCAAAGTGAGACAAGGCTACTCCTTCTTTGAAGGTAATGAGAGGGCTAGAAGATGAAAGGGACAGAGTGGAAAGTATCAGGAAACTTCTCCTTTTGGAGACTCTCTGTTTGAATTGCAACTGAAATAGAGGCAGGCCATAGGGGACTAAAAGTTACTTGAAAAGTTTAAGAAGAGCAAAGAAGCTGGTTGAAGCCTTAGTTCAGAGAGATTACACTTTAGCAGATGCTAGGCAACCACTGAAGAGGAATGAGGTCACTTCTTAGCAAGGATATACACCACTATGCCTGCCAATATCTTTCATGCTTTTTAGGGGGAAAGACATATCCCTTAATACCAATGTACTCAAGGTAACTGGTCACAATAGTTATATAGAATTAAGACACAGAAGTCAAAATGTTTGATTTTAGTGAAACTGTTAAAGGAAATTTAAAGGTCTTTGCTTCGCAGAGGGCCCCACAGTGTTTTACTAAAACCAGGAGAAGAAATGCAGAAGAGATAAGATAGGTGGCTCAAGCAAGGTCATCCTAATTAGGATGAGTCTGAAGGGGATGTATGCCAAGAAATGGGTCTGAAGTTCTGCCAAAGGTGAGGTCTTCACACCTGTCTTTGAGCATTGGGTCATCTCTTAATGAGGATGGTACGGAGACCTGTCAAAGAAGCCCTTAATTGGATTGATGGATGCAAGTAACTGTCAGTACTGGATAAAATATTATAGCAACCCCTGCTGGTTCTTGAAAACTTTGTAATTCAATATGTTTAATTGTTTAATTTTACCTTTTATGGGAACTGTAACCTGAAACAAGCCTTTATCGGGTGTCTCTAAAGTTATCTATAGACTATTAAGAGTTAGCCCCATCTATGATGTCAAACTTCAGCCAATGGGAAGTTCAGATTTTCAAACAAAGGACCAAGAATGGTATAAAGGGTCCAGTTAACATTGGGAAATTGCTCTCAATGCTTTGGACACGAGTCCCTTAAGATGCCCATTGCCTGCAATGAAATAAAGCCTGCAAACCATCACCCTTGAGTACCGAGTCTTGCTTTCTTGAACCTTGCAACAGTGGGAGCAAAACAGAGGCAAATGCCTCCTTTTTGCTTCCACTGCTCAGAATGGCTGTGGCAGGGGGGGGACTGCTTGCTTGCCGCGGTGAGTCTCCCTACAAAACTTAGTGCTTTACAAACCCCCAGCTATGCTACTGATCCATATTATCCACTTTTCAAAATTCAAGCAGGAAAAGTAGACAAGGAAAATATACATTAAATCTGATATAAAAGACAGCAGATTTTTCCACCGAGATTTCACTTTCCCTCAAATTAGTTCTTACAGATGTGGATCTTTTACTCTTTCGATTGCAAAAAAAACACAACAAAACAAAACCACTTCCTCAGTGACAATTTGTGATGCTTCCCTTATCTTTGGGTGAGTAGCAAGAAGCAGACTTAAATCACTACCCCAAGCTTAAGCTGAACCATTAAACCGAGCAGCATGACATATTTTAGTGGCATGCCATACTACTAAAGAAGCTGGAAGATAAGGAGAAAATTGATGCTGTAATGTGGGCTCCAAAAACTTAATTAAACTTAATTAATTTGTCTCAAAAATCAATGGCAAGATCTTCAGCTGCATCCAATAAATGAAGCCATATCATTTCCTCATAGCTCAACTCGCTGTTAAACAAGTTGTGGTTGGAAGAGGGCAAGAGCCATATTGGTATAATGGCTATTACATTGTGATTCTGCTAATCTATTTGGAGATTCATAAACTAGATTTATATATGTTTTAAAATCAGAGCCTATCCCTTCTGAGGCAAGGTCATAAATCTGAGGATGAAAGCAATAGGTGATTGAAGAGCCTTGGCTAATGGTTCCCAATTTTATTTCCCCAAACATTAAAGTTCCTCCAGTGAAATGTAATTGCAAAATGCTGTAAGCTCCTCGAGCATCGTGGCACATGATATAGCAATCTTCTCAAGGCTAAGCAGGCATCTCTCTGGGTCGGGTCAGTGCCTGGATAGGAGGATGGCTGGGAAACTTAGAATTCTATGGGAAGTGGTTGGGCTACAAAACATAGCACAGTACATAATTTTAGAGACCCCTTTGCTATTCAGACTTCTGGTCTGAAGTCGCAGTCCTTGGTATTTCTTGTCAGAATGCCTCCAACAGGGCCAGTCCACCAAGGAGGCCAACTGAGGCATTCACCTCAGGCAGCAACTGATGGGAGGTGCCCACCTTTGCCTGTCCACTCACCTCAACTACTCCCCCCACTCCCTAGATTGGAAGGAAGGGCTATAGAGGGCCATCAGGGATGGGCAGAAACAGACATTGGGAGGGGGTAGAGCTTGGTGGAGCAGGAGACAGTAACGGACCTGCCTCCATGACACCCCAGGATGCAGGTCCATGCCATGGCACCCTCCCAAGGGGATACTCACCCAAGCATAACAGAGCCTTGCGTGACACTCCGCAGCACTCAAAAAGCCTTCCAAGGCTTCTGGCGTGCTCTCGCAGGGTTCTTCCAGTTCCTTGACAAAACTGGAAGAACTCCTTAAGAGAGCACTAGAAGCCTCCGTGTGGAGCGACATGGAGGGCTTTGCTTGCCTGTGGAATGGCTCCGATAGGCAGGCAGGGTGCCACGGGGGGGCAGAGGCAGCAGTGGTGGGGATGTGAGGGGCACGGTGTCCAGGGCTTTTGCCCCCTCTGCCCCCCCCCGTCCCACCATTGGCAGGAGGGTTTTAAAGGGAGCAGTATACAGGCAGGAACGAAGGGCGCAAGAAAGGAGGGAAAAGCAGCAGCAACAGAGAAGGGAGGCAGAGAGATCATATGATAGAAAGTGGGGTGAGGAGAGGAGCACTCAAGGAAGAGGTACAACAAAGGACAAAGGGTATAGCGGAAGGAGGAAGGAAGAAAGAAGTCAAGTGGGGAGAAGAAGAGGGGGTAAGGCTCAGGAAACCTAAGGGGAAAAGACAGGCATAGGGAACTGAGCACAAGGCAGTGGAAAGGCTTCCAACACATTCCCTGATGCTCCCCGCCTACTCCACTCCTGCCGCCACACCCTGAAGGAGTTTCTTGTGAACCACCAAGAGTGGGATCCCCCAGCGCACAGTACTAGAAGAGGAAGGAGGAGGAGTATGTTTTGATAACCCTGACGTAAGAGTCTTTGCTTTCTGTTTTGCCACACCTTAAATAAACCCTATCCTGGCAGCAAGCTTTGAGCCTTGGACTAGCCTACTGGCCAATGTCGCCATGTCCTATCCTTCCTGCCTAGATGTAGATCTGCCCCTTGTGAGGAGGCAGAGGGCAATGGGTCCACCACCACAGGTAAGATGATTGGGATTAGAACCATGGTGGGAGCAAATTTCTGAAGTCCTTTCTGAATCTTGACCACTGCTTGTGCTCAAACTAGTGTTCTGGCACAAGGTCCTATAGGGCAGTGAGAAATCCAAGCTGCACACTTCCACGCTGCTGCTGCAAATGGTCAGTGGTGCAGCATGTGCAGCTGCAGCAGCTCCGGAAGTCTCCATTGGCACTGGTAAGTTGGCAGTGGAGTTGTGTCATGGGCAGCAAGGGAGAGGGCAGAAGGAGTTTCAGGGAGGGCAAGGGATGAGGAGGACAGGGAGGGGTGGATCTCAGGAGCACCAGCATGCCCCAGAACTTATCCCCTCTTTCTCAACCTGCCCCACCTCTTTTCTCTCCATGGACTAACATCAGCAAAATGGCTGGCATAGGTCTGAGGAGACCCACAGATGCAACCTACCAGGAGTTAAATAAAGAACATTTTTACTCAGCTCCTGCTAGCTCTCTTATCACCCATCCTTCATCCACCAGCTGCATCAGTGCTAATGATGGTGGACAGGATTGGGCAAGCAGTTCCGCTCCTATTAGTCTTCCATAAGCCTATCCATATAGGACCCTAGTAAGAAGAGAGAGGGAAAGGGGAGAAAGAGTAACTGGGGAAAAGAAAGGAGGGACAGAGGAAAGGAGAAAAGAAAGAGAGAGGGGCAAACAGAGAAGTAATGAATCTGTCACCAAAGAAACAACTCTTCATGTTTAAATCTTGCTGCATCCATTGCCCCCATTTCCATTCTTCCTTGTGCCTCTGCAGAAGAGGAAATATAAGATAGGGTGGCAAACCTGGATACAGACTTCAGTTGCAGAAATCTGCCCTGGCGTGGCCTGGCTTGGTCTGCTGAAGGGAAAGTCTTCTCACTTTGTCTAATGTAATAATGTTGGAGGCTGATAACAGGAAAAGAATTTGATATGGCACTGTCACAGGTTAACAGCTTGGCGAGCATCCAATGGAGCAGTTCCAAGGAGACTTTGGCGGAGAATTCTTTTAAAACCCTCAAAAAAATCCCTTGTACCTTCTTCAGTGCTTGTAGGAAGTGGTAATGCTTAATTTATCTATTCCTGTCCCCTTTTCACAGAGCCTCTTAGGACACATTCAGAAAAGAAGAAAAGCACACAGAACAATCCAATCTCCTTTAAGCTCAATGCAAGGACCGTAATCCACTGTCAAAGAGGAGGGGACTTTGAGATGAATTGTGAGAACTAAATTCCTGTTAACTAGGACACTGTAACCCCAAAGCAGCTGAAGAAAATTAGCAAAGGAACTCAGAATGATACACCGGCAAATGGTTCTGATAACCCAAAATTTGGTAGGAGAAAAGAGTGCGCTACCTGTCGTCAAATTTATAATAATACAGTGAAGACAGACCCAGTTATTTTATAAAACTGGATCCATAATGCAAGCACCCTCCAAATATACTGCATCCAAATATACCTTTCCTCTTCTGGGTACCTCCCATTACCTCTTGGGTGCCTTTTGCCTCTTTGGTACCTTTAAATCCAATATTTTTTTTTAAACTGAAAAACGACAGTTGGACGTGTTTCCAGCAAAAGCCATCTGTGGACAGCACAGATTGGCTAGTACTTCTATCACCAAGAAGCCTCCTCAGACCAGTTTTGCTTTACACAGTTTTGCTTTACACAGATTATGCCTGTCTTCACCCATAAAACTACAGTAGTGGATAAAGCAGAAGGTTAGGAAGGACCAGGCCCTAGGTGCTGGGCCACAGGGGGTGTCAGGGAGGTTGGTGTTGTGCAGGGAGGACTAGGCGATGAGTTGCTCATCTGCTGCACTCCAGGTGTTTCCCTGGGCTCACTGCAGTGGGTAAGTGCACAGCATATCACTGGAAGCAGAGAGCACTGCCAATTGGGCCCACTTGCCCTCCCTTGGCTCCAAACAGCTACAAAATGGAGCTGCTCCAGAAGCAGGGGGCATGTCTGGCGCAGGCATGGGACAACGCAATGACATGGGGGGGATGACATTTTTGCATCACCACATCAACTGGCTCAGGGAGCCATGAGGCTCTGCTACACCACTGCCTAACCAAAATGTGCAAAATTCAAATTAGGTCCAACTAAAAACCCAAAAGCTACTTCCTATATTACTAGTCCTTCTTGAGGACTACAACAGTGAGTACAAAACTGATTTACAGTCATTTCAGCACCAAAAGTTCAATGGGACTTTTCTTCCTAGAAAGTGTGCTTAGGGCTTCAGGCCATGCTCTTCCGGATTCCTGTCCAGCCCAACATTACTCAGGAGCAGCCATTCAGCTGTTTGCCACTACTGACCTAATTTAGCTATTGCTCAAGTACAGAGTTACATTTCATCAACTATAGAGGGGTTTGCAAGGAAACACTGCAACAGTCTTTTATTTTCTTGATAGAGTTAAGCTAGAAAACAGAACCCACCTTGGTGATGGGGCAAGTGTGTCACAGCTCACTAACTTACTTCCCACCCATCACCATGAAATTCTAGTAGCTTTTTCCAATGGCAACCATTCTACCGCACACTGACAGCCCATTTCCTTTCTTTCTCGAGACAGAAGGCAGTTGACATACAACCCGGCTGTTTTTCGCAACCTGGATCAACAGTACAAAGCAGTGAAGGCAGTACAGAGGAGTCTATAAGCAGTAGACAGAGAAAAGGACATTCTCAAAGGACAAATAGCTGCCGATCAAACACCAAGATTTGATCCACACAGGGAAGTTACCCTTCTTCTGAAACCACATGTCAAAACACAGAGAGACAATTTCCAGACTTAGGGCTGCTCCACATTTTGTGCAAAGAACACAAGAAGTCAAGATGACTGACATGCACCTAAACAATGGAAGGGAATCCTGATTGGACCAGATAAGTAAAGATTGTTACCATTATTTTTAAAGCAACAAATGTTGCACTAGGCATTAATTGGCATGGTGTCCTGCTAGGACATCTGGCTGGGTTGGGACTGAGGGGTCCTGTTCTGCAGTGGCTCCAGCCTTTCCTGGCCAGTAGAATCCAGAGGTGGTATTGAGGGATTCCTGCTCTTTGAACCTAAGAACATATAAGAGTCCCATTGGATCAGGCCAAAGGCCCATCTAATCCTGCTTCCTGTATCTCATAGTGGCCCACCAGCTGCTTTGTGGAGCACAAACAGGACAACAAGGTACACCTGCATCCCGGTGTCACTCCCTTGTGTCTGGCCTCCTTAGGTAGCCAACTTCTAAAAACACAAGGCTGCACATACCCAATATGGCTTTGCCTTGGCTTTTAGCCTGTGGCATGGTGCAGGGCTCTGTTCTATCCTCCATGTTATCCAACATCTACATGAAACCACTGGGAGAGGTCGTCACAGGATTTGAATCTGGATGTCACCAATATGCAGATGACATCCAGCTCCACTACTCTATTTCATTAAAGGCCAGGGAAGCTGTGGGAGTCCTTAATCACCATCAGTAGGGGAAGAAATGAGGGTTGAATCAAATCCATAGAAAGTCACTATTGGTCAAAAGGCCAGCCACTCAAGTATTGGGATCTGAAAGGGGTTGTATTTTCTCTGCAGGAACAGACTCTCAGTCTGGGTGTTCTATGCCAGATCACCAGGTGGTAGCTGGGGCTAAGCTTTGCCCAGCTTAGGCCAGTGTGCCAACTGCATCCATACTTGAATCACTCAGACTTGACCACAGCAGTCCATCCACTGATGACAGCAAGACCGCTTTCCCATAATGAGTTATACGTGGGAACTACACCATCCAGAAACTAATTTGTACAAAATGTGGTGACTCATGATGTTATTGAGGCCAGACACTAACTTCAATCACACCACTGCTCCTTTGGCAGCATGGGCTGCCAGTTTATTTCCAAGTGCAATTCAAGGTGCTGGTACTGACCTTTAAAGCCATACATGGCTTAGGTATCTGAGAGACCACCCCCGATATGAGTCAGCCATAATTACATAAGAAGAGTCCTGCTGGATCAGACCAAAGGCCCATCTAGTCCAGCTTCCGGTAACTCACAGTGGCCTACCAGATGCCTCAGGGTGCATACAAGAAAAACAAGGTACCTATATCCTGGTGCTTTCCTTTGCATCTGGCATTCTGAGGTAGCCTACTTCTAAAATCAGGAGGTTGCACATACCCACTTCAGCTTGTAACATGTGATGAACTTTTCCTCCAGAATTTGTCCAATCCCCTTTTAATGGCATCTAGGCCAGCTGTTGTCACCACATCCTGTGGCAAGGAGTTTCACTGATTAGCAACATTCTGGGTAAAGAAATATTTTCTTTTGTCTGTTCTAACTCTCCCAACACTCTATTTTAGCAGATGTCCCCTGGTTCTGGTGTTGTACGAGAGGGAAAAGAACACCCCTCTATCCACTCTAGCCATACCTTGCATAATTTTGTATGTCTCAGTCATGTCCCCCCTCAGGTCCCTTTTTTCTAGAGCCCCAAACGCTGTAGCCTTTCCTTGAAAGGGAGATGCCCCAGCCCAGCAATCATTTTGGTCACTCTCTTCTGTACCTTTTCCCATTTCCATTATATCCTTTTTGAGATGTGGCGACCAGAACTGAAACCAATACTCCAGGTATGGCCTTACCATCAATTTATAAAATGGCATTATAATATTAATCATTTTATTCTCAATACTTTTTCTAATGATCGCAAGCATGGAATTAGCTCTCTTCACCACCATCGCACATTGGGTTGACACTTTGATTAAGCTGTCCACAAGTGCCCCAAGATCTCTCTGCTGATCTGTCACAAATAGCTCAGTATGCATTCACCTATATGTGAAGTTTTAATATTTTGCTCCAATGTGCACTACTTTACACTGAAAAGTAATTCAGCCTATCCCTTGAGATCATCTTGGAAGGTCCTCCTATGGGTGACATCATTGGCTGAGGCTCAACTGGCAGTGACAAGGGGGAAGGCTTTTCCCCAAAGGTGCATCTGATACAGGAAGCATTAGTTAAATTGCATTAGCAAGATTGTGCTGTTGGCAATCTACCACCAGGTAGATGAGACCCATTAGCCTGGGAAGGCAGCTCATCTGAGAGAAGGAAAACTCTGATCCCAAACCTCCACTGCCTTGGGGCTACATCCAGTTATGGAAAAGGCTTCAGGAGTCAACCTCGAGGCAAAATCCAGAGCCGGAGTCCCTGAGGCAGTTCATGGCTGAACACAGTCACGTTCTGGCAACTCCTGCGATGCCGCTAGAACCAACCGTATTGGCCTCTGCCTTTCCATTGGACCATTTCAGCGACGTGGAGAGGGGGGATTTGCTGCACAGGAAACAGTCTAGCCTCCATATCTACTTTACCCAGGCTTCACGCACTGGAGAGGACACTCTGTTCCAGAACCACCATTCAGAGCGCGATACCATAGTCTTCCGAGACTGAAGGATGCCAGCAACATGCTGTTGGCAAAGTCCTAGAAACAACCTGGCCTTGCTTGTTGGAATCTTTATAGATGCCACTGCAGCTTCACAAATATGTTAATTATTGAACACCCTGGGGCATCAGTAGAATCTGATTGCAACCCATTTCCCCAGGTTATCCTACCTGTCTCCCCCAAACCAACTCTCTCCACCCAAGCTTATGTTTATGACACACACACACACACTTCAGAAGAGACATGCCTGAAGCCTAACACACTTCTCACTTATTTTCATCATCTATTCAGCTCTGCTCATATTGAATTCTTCATTCCAAGCCTAGCATCCTTGCCTTAGAGCAACATCCATAACCTGCTGCTTCTGAAATAGGAGACAAATAAGAAATTTCAGTATTTCAAACATTAATAAGGCAGCACAGAAAGGCTCGGTCCTAAAACATTTCAGGACATATTTTAAGCATGTTTCAGCCCCATCTTCTTCTGTCACCTGCAGAGGAACTGTCTTTAGATGGGTGACATTCAAGGCCCAAAATGGTAGTACTGTGAGTATGACAAGGGAGGAAGGCCTACCCAACCTGGGCCAAAACTTCAGAAAGTAAGGTTGGACACACGCACACAAAAGCATTACTGCTCCTGCTTAACTGAGAGGTATTGTGTGTCTCTCATGTCAGGGATCATGGAATCTTCCAGCTCTGAAATATCCTGGTTAGAAAAACAGGCAGCTTAGCAAAAAGAGATGAACTCGGCAGAGGCAACTGCATGGGAAATGATAAATACTGTGGTCATTCACCAATGCTATGGTGTGCAAACGGCCCGTCCCCTTCCCCTTCGGAGCCATTACTATCCTTCCTTGTGCAATTCTATATATTTGCTGTTTTATTTTTTTATCCCATTGATTTTCAAACTTCATTATTATTATTTGTTTGCTTGTTTGTAGGTATTTTGATTGTTTGATTTATCTTATTGTGGGTTACCTTGATTGGCAAGAGGGGTGGAACAGAAATGTTTCTAAGGCTGCAATCCTAGCCATACTAAGCCCCAGGTAATGGGACGGACTTCTGAGTAGATATGCATAGGATTGGACTCTGTCAGTAAATGCCACTACATAGTGCCACCGATGTACATGGTGTTTTACACAGAGTTGCCCCAAGAGGTTTGTTATCACAGGGGTGGTAAAGGGAGGTGTAGAGATGGAGGCTGAGGAAAATGGTCCATGTACTTAAACAGTTTCAATAGGGGATGGGGATCCTTTCATACTATTCCCTTTTTCATTTAGATTTGATAAGAACCTTTCTTGAACACCTCTGTTTAGGGGCTGTGTCAGGGGTTGCCAAAGGCCCATATTCATCAGAGGGTCCACCTGGCCATGTCCACCCCGAAGCATCAGTGGCAGCAATTATTATGCCAATGGGGCAGGTGGGGGTGCCATGGGAGCCCAGAATAGGTCTATATCCCAAGGTCACCAGCAACCTGCTGCTAGCACTGCCTCTGTTGCAAGCTGGAATTAGAAGTTATGGCAGACATGAGACTGCTGTAGGATATAGCCCCACATCTCATTCCCCTGTAACATCCAGGAATATGGAATCATGGCGTGAGATTCTCTGCCCTGCAAGCAGCAGCTATGAAGTGAGAATGGGCAGCGAAATATGCTGCGCAGATGTCATCATCAGGCATTGAGCATGCATAGACATGACCAGGGCGACGGAGACACAGAGCAACTGTTTTCACGGGCTGTGTACCAGAAAGACCAGTTCCAGCCTTAGCTTACATAGAGCCCTGGCCAGGCTTGTGGAGCTTTACCATTGCTAGTGAGTGTGTTCTGGAATAATCCAAATATTCTCCAGCAGCTGCACATTGCAAGTGGAAGATGACTAGCGATTGTCATTGCTCAAGCCATCTCCCGTGGATATCTGTCACCAAGGAACTCCAGAACACATCCTGAAAGCTTTGTACAGTAGCTGACCATACCTGAGTGGATAAAGAAGGCCAAAGAGTGGACAGGATACTGTGCTCAGTTCCGGTTACCATAATATTAGAACTGAATAGGGTAACAAAGAAGGCAAACAAAATGATCAGCCTGGAGCATCTTCTCCAGGAGGAAAAACTTCAAACTTTGGGCTTTTATAGCTTGGGAAAAGCACAATTAAGGGGAGATCTAAACTGAAGATCTATAAAATTATGCATGGTGCAGAGCATCTTCTCCCTCTCTCAACACTATAAAATCAGGGGGTAATCTAATGAAACTTAGTGGGTGATTCAGGATAGAATAAAGGAAAATAAGAAGAATCCCACTGGACCAGGCCAAAGGCCCATCTAGTCCAGCTTCCTGTATCTCACAGTGGTCCACCAAATGTCTCAGGGAGCACACAAGACAACAGGAGACCTGCATCCTGGTGCCCTCCTTTGCACCTGGCATTCAGAGACAGCCTACTTCTAAAATCAGGAAGTTGCACATACACATCATAGCTTGTAACCTGTGATAGACTTTTCACTCACAAATTTGTTCAATCGCCTTTTAAAAGGATCCAGGCCAGATGCCATCACCACACACTGTGGCAACGAGTTCCACAGACTAACTACATGCTTGGTAAAGAAATATTTTCTTTTGTCTGCCTAACTTTCCCAGCATTTAATTTTAGTGGATGCCCCCTGGTTCTGATGTTGTGTGAGAGGAAAAAGAACATCCCCCTATTCACTTTATCCACCCCTGAAAAAGGAGTACTTCACACAATGCATAATTAATCTGTGAGATTCATTGCCACAAAATGTGATCATGGCCACTAGCTTAGATGGCTTTGAAAAAATGACACACTTCATGGAGGACAGGTCTATCCGTGGCTACGTGTCATGCTATACCTTGGTTGTGGCTCCTGCATTATGGTATTCCCTTCCCTTTGAATTGCGGACCGCTTCCCCGCTATTAACCTTCCAGTGGGGCCTGAAAACTTTTTTATTAGGGTAAGACTTTGAGGCCTTATAAGGGCTGCTTTTATAAATTAATGTTTTTTACTGTACGTTTTATTGCTGCTCTGCATTTTGTCTTGTTTTTAATTGATTTTATTTTTAATGTTTGTTTTTATTCTGTATTTTAATGTTTTTATTGTTGGCTGCCTTGGGTGCTCTTCGGTGAGAAAGGCAGAATACAAATCTAATAATAATAATAATACCACCTCCAGATCCAGTGGATTTTTCTCTCTTTCCTCTCCAGAAGCATCTGGTGGGCCACTGAGGGGATGCTCGACAAGAAGGGCCTTTGGCCTGATCCAGCAGGCCAGTGGTTCTCAAACTTGGGCATCGTGATGCCCCAGCCAGAGTCCTGGCCTCTGCACATTTAAGGGGTGGGGAGGGAGAGAGGCAGCAGCACAATCGCCAGAACCACGTTGCTATGGATGGGCACAGGAGCTTGCTTAGACTTACCAGAGGCTGGAGCAGGCTCCCAAGGGTGTGGGGAGCCCCACGCCAGCCTCCGCAGGGCCCCCCCCGAAGTGCGCAGACACTCAAAATAATGATCACGACCCACTTCCGGTTTTTGGTTGCAAAACTGGAAGTGGGTCACGATCATTATTTTGACAGCTTGTGCGCTTCGGGAGGCCCTGCGGAGGCTGGCAGAGTGCTCTCCGCACCCCTGGGAGCCTGCTCCAGCCTCTGGTAAGTCTAAGCAAGCCCCTGCACCCCTCCAAAGCGACGCAATTCTGGTGATTGCGTCACTGTCTCACCCCCCCCCCCCGCCACAAGAACTTAGTGGGGCTCAAACTGCCTGAGAGTTTGAGAACCACTGCAGCAGACCTTTTCTTAAGGTGATGTCATAGAAAGAAAAGGTGGGAGGAAGGATAATATAAATGAAGCTGTAATAGGCAGAACACCTCACCATAAATTTCATTCTACGTTTTATGGACAAAGCACAGTTCTTCCAGCTCATCATCGGCAAGCCGCGCTAGAACCATTCATTCACTTGAAAAGAGATGACATGATCTCCCCTAAGACCCAGTGGACCAGATATGAATGGCTGTAAATTTACTATGATTGTCATTTTGGGCTCTTGTTTGTATTTTACATTTTTAAAACCCCATGAGCAGTGCAGAGACAAATTGAATATAACATTATTTTCTGCCATTTAGGCAAATAGCAATCCCTTAGATCCAAAGGGTAAACACAATAAATAAATAAAGCTGTTGAAATGTTACTGAATTCTCAGTCCCAGAGAAACAGTGAATTAACAACAACTCATTGTCTCTATTCCTGTCCTGTACTGTACCAGCAAAGCCCTCTCACCTTTGGATTGTAAGAACCAACCAAGGACAGATTGCAGGAAAAGGTCTTCCCCCTTCAGAAAGACCTACAAGAAGCTGCCTGGGTTGTTTGAAAGAGCCTTCCCTACTGTGCATGTCTCGGAGGAAAGCCCAACAGAAGTTGGTCCAGAATTGAGGGAAGCAGCTGCAATTGAGAATTACTCAACTAATTCCAGATAAGAGAGCAAGAGCATAATTTATTCCAGCTTCAAATAGCAAGTGGAATTTAAGGAGCCTAATTTAATTACGCAGACAGATTTAAGGCCCTTGATAAATTCTGACCACCTTTGCTGTTGGATAAAGATGCCAAGAGATTTTTAATGACCCAGACTATTGAGGGCTTTGACTTTCGGCCCAATCCTAACCAAGGACTACAATGGCAGAACACACACTCTGCCAGTGCAGACTGCCGCAAAAGCAGTATAAAGTGCTTAGTGGCGGTGCAGGGAGCTGGTCTGCCAGCAGAGCAAGTGAAGCCCACCAGAGCAGGTAAGCCCTGAACAGGGGGTGGATTGGGACAGAGGAGGCTGGGAAGGGGGTTGAATGGGGCAGGGGGCAGAACAGGGAGGAAATGGGATTGGGCCTGGGAGCAGGCGGGTTAGTTGGCAGCAGTGTGCACCAAATTCAGACCCTCTTCCCAGAGCGGATCCTCCAGCATGGATCAACGTGGACTTGAACCAGCAATGTCACTGGCTTAGGTCCTAGATGACCCATAGTGGCTGCTGGGGCTTACCCTGGGGCAAGGGGACAAATATCGCCTTACCTGGAGGAGACATCCAGCAGCCAAAAATCCCACACGGAATACAGCATAGCCAGCACCAACACTGCTACATTGCCACACGGGGATTTAGGTTGGATTGGGCTGTTAGAGTCGTGTCTCAAAGGTGAAGGCAGCAGCTAATGTGTTAGCCCAAGAGGGGGGGAATGAACGCTCCTGCATCACAACCACCGCGAAGAACCATGGGCAGGGCCTCACATCACCATATTAAATGGAGACCTTTTGACAGCAACTGTTACCCTGCACATGCCCGATCTTGTCTGATCTCGGAAGCTAAGCAGGGTCAGGCCTGGTTAGAACTTGGATGGGAGACTGCCTGGGAATACTGGGTGCTGTAGGCTTATACCACAGTCTTTCGAGACTAAAGGTTGCCAACCATATTTTCCAGGTACTAACTATTTTCTATCCCTCAAAATGATGCATACTTTACTATTAACAGGGTTGCAAGTCTCAAGTAATCAGTTACATTAATTGGCCAACCGGCTGATTGACTAAACATGCCCTCTAATCAGGCAGCAGTTTTATGTTTTAAAAAGAATTGTTTTTATATGTGTTTTTATTTTATTTTTATTTTTTTAATGGGTGGTAGGAACAATTTTAAACTCTAGTCCCATTTCTCTCAAACACATGAACTTGTCAGGCGGGCTGGGGATTGGGAACTCTGGAAGGTTTTTTAAAACACTTTCCTTCTCTGTCAGTTTCCCAATTCAAATTCCACCTCCCCAAGAGCAATTCAAGTAAGAATAGTATGGACCACCTCCATCCACACAAATATTACCCCATTCCTTCCTCTCCGAGGCTCTGCTTTGTGTTCCCCTGTTATCAGAGGTTTGGTTGGGGATAATGTGAGATAAGCCTTTTTGATAGCCCCCAAGCAGTGGAACTCTCTGCCACTGCACTAGTTTCTTTGGCATCCTCACTATTGCTTTTTCATCATTTGGCAAATACATAGTTTTTTGTTTTGCTGGTCGTGTTGATTATCCCGCTGCTGAGTTGGTTGATGTGCCCCTGCTGCTCTTTGACCTATTCTAAGTATTTCTTAAATATTTTAATAGTTTTAATTGCTTATTAACTGTTTGGGCTTTTTATACACTGAGATGTAAAAATAGTTTTATTTCTCTAGGGGCCAAAGGGTGGGATACAATCCATAAATAAACTTGCAGAGAGAGGGTTACCTAAAATCAGAACCAGGACTCAAGAAGATACAAAAATCACAGAATCCCCACCCCACCTTAGAGGTGACCTAGATCATAACATAAAGCAGGATGAGCACTTTTTTTCAGCCCCAGCAGAAAAACATCATGACCCAAGGGACCACAACCAATTTGCCTATACTGTAATCTGCATATTACTCTTATGAAAAAAGCAGATTTCCAATTACAGTTGAGCTAAATGATACAATATTTCTGCTCTAAGATTGTTAGCCTTAAATGCGGGGAGTGGAGGAGTCAGCCCTTAAAAAATCTTGAGATGTCACGGGAACTGAAAAAATTATAGTTCATTTATGGCTAGTGATTTGACTGGTCAGAAACAATTACTGACTAATTAAATAAAGTCAAATAATGATAAAATGTTTAAAGTGTCTGATGTCGCCTGTTATTCATTAACTGTCACAACAAGAGGCTTCTGTTAATTGTCCAAAAGCAGAAAAATTCATAAAACTGTTAGGAAACAGTATAATTAAATTCTAAACAACTCTTCATAACTTATTATAAAAATATAAATGCTTATAAATCAGTTTCAAGAGACTGAACAATTCTTGCTAGCTTTTATCCCTAAGCCCCAAGGATAACACAAATCATAACAAAACTTAATGAAATAAAATATGCACTGCAATGATTAAAAATAAAACCAAGTTCAGTTTTCCAATGCTATTATAAGGCCTGGGGGGAGTATGTGTGGACCCCAGGGATAGAAAAGCCACGAAAATCATCATTTGTCACTGATTCGTGTACATTCAAGTCAGCTAGGCCGATGACTCAGGAGTTGACTCAAGTCTGAGGCCACTGACTTGAGACTTGGTCCCCACACATGCAGACTCAAGTCTGACTGTGTCTGGTTGTGCTTGCTTACTTTTTCACATCGTGAAAGACCTTGTGGGGCCATCATTCAGACAGGACAAGCAGCAGGGAGGCGGGTTAATCCAGGGGTGTCCAACTCGTTTCATACCGAGGGCCGAATGGCATTCATGATGCCTGCTGAGGGCCGGAAGCAATGTTGTTAGAAGTGATGCCATTAAACAACTCATAACCAAAAATAAGCACTTTTTCTCACTTGGGAATTCATTAACATTAACTACAAATGACACAAGAGAAAGCATGCAAATTTTTATCATATTTCAAGACAAGGGAGTGCCCAATTTTCGTGAGGGCTGCCCTTTTAGCAGTAACACCTCAGTACTGCTCGGCAGCTGAGAGCCTGAGGGCTGAATAAAAAGCTTCCAGCCCCCAGGCCCGCATCCAGCCCCCAGGCCTTATGTTTGACACCCCTGGGTTAATGTTTACTTTTGCATCCGAGCAGGAGGGAGGGAGGCGGAAGTG
Source organism: Tiliqua scincoides (assembly GCF_035046505.1). Taxonomy (NCBI): domain Eukaryota; kingdom Metazoa; phylum Chordata; class Lepidosauria; order Squamata; family Scincidae; genus Tiliqua; species Tiliqua scincoides. The sequence goes on from NC_089821.1 coordinate 20,291,303, forward strand.
GGCTGTCTTGCCCATCTCTGATAGGAAGGAACCAAAGATCATAGGACAAAGGATGGGCCATCTGATGTGTTTCTTTGGATGAGGGAGGGCAGGAGGAACCCAAGGGGGTCCTTACCTTGGAATTGGCTGAAGAAGCCCAGAGGAAAAGGAGGCAGTGAAGTGACACGGCAGAGGTTCCTAGTGATCATGCTTTCCGAACACATGGCTCCTTTGGGCTCCGTTGTTACTTGGGAGGAAGCCCCACTGAATTACCAGCTGCAGTGGGACTATTTCTGAATAGAGCTGCAAAGGATTGGGTCCTCCTGGCAAGCCTTGCAGCTGCTTCACATGACCCTCTTCCCGCTTCTATCCCTGCTCTCATGCTATCTGTCCCACTCCCTGCTGCCCTGTTTACAGATGGGATGAGGACATCAGGGGAGTGTTTAAAGAGAACTCCAAAACACACACACACACACACACACACACACACACACACACACACCATTTTTTTTCCAGCCCCTGACACATATATCAAAAAGACTTGTGACTCAAGTCGCAAAAACACTCCGGGTGACTCGGAAAGTGCCCCCATTATGTTTTCCAGTCAAGTTGCAGGGAAGCGAAGACTTGTGACTTACTCGTGACTCGCTCTGGATTTACCCATCCCTGGTGGACCCCGAGTCCTTCACAGCTGGGCATGATTGAGATGTATAAAATTGTGCAGCATGGAGTGATAGAGCAGGGATGTCAAACCCGCTTAAGACAGAGAGCCGAATAGCATTCGTGATGCCTGCTGAGGGCTGAGAGTAATGTCATTAACAGGAAGTGATGTCATTAAGCAAGTCATGACCAGAAATAAGCACTTCGCTCTCACTAAGGAACTCTTGGTTGCACATGACAGAAGAGAAAATATGCAATCTGGATTGCACTTTCATGATATGGGAAAGCCCAATTATCATACTGGCCGCCCTTTTAGCAGTGACATCTCATCACAACTCAGCAGCAGAGAGCAGCTGATAGCGGTGCTAGGAGAGCCCAAAGTCTGAATAAAGAGCTTTGGAGAGGGAAGCACATCCAACCCGCAGGCCTTATGTTGGCCACCACTGGGATAGAGGAATGTTTTTTTTCCCTTTCACGCAACACCAGAACCAGGGGACATCCACTAAAACTGAGCATTGGGAGAGTAAGAACAGACAAAAGGTAACATTTCTCTACCCAACATGTAATTGATCTGTGGAACTTCTTGCCACAGGATGTGGTGATTATGTCTGATCTAGATGTCTTTAAAAAGGAATTGGGCAGATTTCTGGAGGAAACGTTCATCACACCTTACAAGCTACGATGGGTATTACCCTCCTGGTTTTAGAAGTAGGCTACCACATAATGCCAGCTGCAAGGAACTGGCAATGAGATACAGGTATCTTGTTTTGTATGCTCCCTGAGACATTTGGTGGGCCACTGTGAGATACAGGAAGCTGGACTAGATGGGCCTCTGCCTGGTCCAGTTGGACTCTTCTTATGTTCTTAATATCATATTCAAACTAGGCATTGTCTCTTCCTCTGTTAATAAACTAAAACTCCGAAGATTACAGAATCGGGCAGCCCAATCCAAAGTAAATCCCTGTGCAACAATGCAATACCACTGTTTCCTGCAGAGGATTTTCAGGTGCTGGAGGTCTCCTGGGAGTAAGGGGACATTTATCCTCTTTCCTGGTTGTATGCCCCAGCAGCTGCTATGGGGCAACATAGACCTGTACTGCTCAGTCACTCACACAAGTCTGCATTGCTCCATGAAGGCAGATCAAGCCCAGGATTTGGTGTGTGCTGCAGCCACCAATTCTGTCCTCCTCCTGAGCCCCATCCGACCTCCTCTCCACCCTGTCACAGCTTTGTTCAGCCCACTCCCACCCCATTCTGAACTTCCCCTGCCCTGTTCAACCCCTGATTGTTAACTAGTGAAAAGTGCTCCTACAAGTTTGGCAGATATTGTCAACCAAGCCAATGGTATAGCTAGAAGGGGTACAAAGCACAGTTTTGCAGGGATCTTGACTAAAATATGCAACTTGTCCCTTAAAACGGCCATGGTGCCAAATGATTGGAGGATAGCAAATGTCACACCTATCTATAAAAAAGGAAGGAGAGGGGATGTGGGAAATCACAGCCCAGTCAGCCTGTCTGTTCCAGGTAAGATGGTGGAATGCTTCATCAAAGATAGAATCTTAAAACACACAGATGAACAAATCTTGCTGAGGGAGAATCAGCATGGCTTCTGTAAGTCTTGCCCCACAAATTCTTGCCTTTCAGAGTTCTTTGGAAAGGTCAACAGGCATGTAGATGCAGGAGAACCTGTGTACATTATATATCTGGACTTTCAGAAGGTGTCTGACACAGTCCCTCACCAAAGACTGGTGAGGAAACTCCACAGTCAGGGAATTAGAGGGCAGATACTCTCCTGCATTAGGAACTGGTTGAGGACCAGGAAGCAGAGAGTGGATGTCAATGGGCAATTTTCACAATGGAGAGAGGTGAAAAGTGGTGTGCCCCAAGGATCTGTCCTGGGACTGGTGCTTTTCAACCTCTTCATAAATGATCTGGAGACAGGGCTAAGCAGTGAGGTAGCCAGGTTTGCGGATGACACCAAACTTTTCTGAGTGGTGAAGACCAGAAGTGATTGTGAAGAGCTCCAGAAGGACCTCTCCAAACTGGCAGAATGGGCAGCAAAATGGCAGATGCATTTCAATGTAAGTAAATGTAAAGTCATGCACATTGGGGCAAAGAATCAAAACTTTACATATAGGCTAATGGGTTCTGAGCTGTCTGTGACAGATCAGGAGAGAGATCTTGGGGTGCTGGTGGACAGCTCGATGAAAGTGTTGACCCAATGTGTGGCGGCAGTGAAGAGGGCTAATTCTATGCTTGGGATCATTAGAAAAGATATTGAGAACAAAACAGCTAATATTGTAATGCCGTTGTACAAATTGATGGTGAAGGCCACACCTGGAGTATTGCGTCCAGTTCTGGTCACCACATTTCAAAAAAAACATAGTGGAAATGGAAAAGGTGCAAAAGAGAGCGACTAAGGGAGCAATCCTAACCCCTTATGCCAGTGCTTTCCAGCACTGACATAACGGCAATGCAGCTCTGAGGTAAGGGAACAAACATTCCCTTACTTTGAGGAGACCTCCATGAGTGACACCCAACTGCAGGATGCAGCACATGTCCCATTGGCACTGCTATGCCAGTGATGGAAAGTACTGACATAAGGGATTAGGATTGTGCCCTAAAATGATTACTGGGCTGGGGCACCTTCCTTATGAGGAAAGGCTATGGCGTTTGGGCCTCTTCAGCCTAGAAAAGGCACCTGAGGGAGGACATGATTGAGACATACAAAATTATGCAAGGTTTGGATAGAGCGGATAGAGAGATGCTCTTTTCCCTCTCACATAACAACAGAACCAGGGGACATCCACTAAAGTTTGTAGGGAGAGTTAGGACAGACAAAAGAAAATATTTCTTTACCCAGCATGTAGTTTGTGGAACTCCTTGCCACAGGAAGTAGTGATGGCATCTTGCCTAAATGCCTTTAAGAGGGGATTGGACAAATTTCTGGAAGAAAAGTTCATCACGGGTTACATGTCATAGTAGGTATGTGCAAGGTAGAGGTAAACTGCCTCTGATTGCCAGATGCAGGGGAGGGCACCAGGATGAAGGTTGTGTCTGTTGTCTAGTGTGTTCCCTGAAGCATTTGGTGGGCCGCTGTGAGATACAGGAAGCTGGACTAGATGCGCCTTTGGTCTGATCCAGTGGGGCTCTTCTTATGTTCTTAGGGAGCCTCGCCACAGCGTGCAAGGGGCCCCTCCCCTATGGAGCCATTCCGGGCTGTGAGAGCAAAACACAGGCAAAGCAGCCTCTGTGCAGTTGAGATTAATATACTGCAGTGTGCAGGCAGTACTGTTAAAACTGAGACAAGGATATACTATTTTTATTGCATGCTAACCCATCCAGGGTGCCTTGGATGGGGCAGACAAAATATTTTAAAAAACAAATATTTAAATAATCAAAATCCAACTGGCCAGCACCAATGCAGCTACGCCAACAGAATGTGTGCTGCATCCTGCAGTGGAGGGAGTGGAGCAGTCACAGAGGCCTCTGCATGGTAAGAGAACATTTGATCCCTTGTCTTGCAGCTGCATTGGTGCTGGAAAGCTGGATAAGATTTGGCCCAAATATGACCAAAAAAGAAAAAAAAAACCCAATTCAAAGTTTTGTACATAGCTCTCACTTTCTTCTCCACATTAGAATGTGGTTATTTTTTTTAGTTGGGCGGGGGGGTACATGTGCTATTAAAACAGAATTCAGAGTATTTTGTTAGAAACCAAACACACTGTTGGGCTAGGGAATAGGAAGCAATAACTATTTTAGGTCCTCAACACTGTATAAGTAAGCTGTGTCAACCCAAAAAAAAAACCAGAAGAAAAATCTGGTTTAATTCCTACAACTAAAATGACACAGTATCTATTACATGAAAGTCAAGAGCAAATTAGCAAACTCTCATGCAATAAAAGACTTCTGTATCAATCCTAAGTACAAAGTTCCTAATGTGATCTACGCCAGAGCTTTAATTATTGGAATCTGCCCTCCCAGCAGCACCCAAAGCATGAAATAAAAACTGCATTTCACGAAGCTGGTATGGTGCCAGAGAAGAAAGCTACCTTCTTCTGAGTATATTAACACTATTCCTGCCATTCAGTATTGAAGCCAACAAGAAATACCTCTAGGTGGGCACATGAGGCTGGAAGACCCTGTGCTATAGAAGCTTCTCCTAAATAAAAGAGAACCCATTGATCCATAAATTGTGTAACTTAGCCCAGTTGTATATGAAACACCACCTCTGGGTTACAGTAACAAACAGGAGGGAGAACATCACCACTGTACAGAGCCATTATTGACATGGAGTGCAAACATGTGCCTTGTCAGATGCGCAGGGATTCCCACTGAAAGACAGGCACTTGCAAATGTTCACCAGAAAGCATTAAATAAGATTTATAGGCAGCCAAAGGGAAGCAGGTGATACATAATTTAGGGAAGGCAGCTTTTATTTATGCAGCAGGGGTGTCAGAGTGGCTTGAGATAAATTCCCCATGTGCTCTCCAGCCAAAAGCTGTTGACAAGAGCTGCAAGAGCTGTGTGCAAAGATGGACTTCACTTTGCAGAGGTGCTTGGCTGCAGTGGCATAGCCAAAGGGGGGGACAAGTTTTGCAGGCGTCTGAATGTTCCATGCAAGCGTCCCCTCCCCGTCCCCTTTGGCATTTGCCTCCATTTTGCAGGGAAGGGACGCTTGCACAGCACAATTCAGGCACCTGCAAAACTTAGCCGCAATCCTAACCAATTTTCCAGCACTGACATAAGGGCAATGCAATTCTGAAGTAAGGGAACAAACATTGCCCTACCCTGAAGAGGCCTCCATGACTGCCTCCCAACTGCAGGATGCAGCACATGCCCCACTGGCACAGCTATGCCAGTGCTGGAAAGTTGGTTAGAATTTCGCCCTTAGTCACTACGTGGTGTACATCACTGCTTGACTGTGTCCATGCTGCTTTGTGTGTTGGTCCTACAACAGAAAACCCTTCAAGCAGAAATAATATTCTATTTCAACCATCTTATCCACAATGCCATTTTCAACAAGAGCTATTCAGATGTTTTTGGAATCCCCAAAATAAAATTTTTCCCTATTGTCTGTTCTCATTATCTGGTGTCAAAGATATTTTACATTGGAGGTTGATGCACAGAGGTTGTGCCCAAGGCCTTCTTTGTTCATCTCTGCATCTTCATTAAACTCTGCCTCATGTTTCCAAGATTGCCTCTACAATGATAACCTGCTTTTGTTAAACATTAGAAAGGAAGTGGAAATTCTCAGAAGGAAGCATCTGTACCAGACACTGTATTTCTCACTGGCAGAACACATGTACACAGAATAGCACAAAATCCCCATGAGATCTGGTGGTGGGCGATCTACTATCACCCCACCCCCACTGGTTTTTTGGCTGTACCTTTTGATAGAATAAAGATACGTCAATGCAGTTTGTTTCATCGCATTCTGCATGAAATTATACATCGATTGATATATAACATGATGGTATTATTTTTGCAAACTGTGGTTTTAGTTATTTTGGTCACTAGTGGTGTCACCTCCCCCCCAGGTGTCAACTTACTAACACCCTATTGGAGCAATTCTCAAACTTTCAGCACTGGAACCCACTTTTTAGAATGGCAATCTGTCCAGGACCCATCATAGAGCAAATTAAAATAAATAATTATAAAGAAATTAAAGTTAAATAAATAAATAAATAAATAAATAAATAAAATAAAATAAATAAATAAAATACAGTATTTATATACCGCCTTTCTTGGTCTTTATTCAAGACTTTATTCAAGGCGGTTTACACAGGCAGGCTTATTAAATCCACGCAGGGATTTTTACAAATTGAAAGAAGGTTCTCTCTTTCAAGAACCACCACATTCAAGATGTTACACTCCGATCTGGTCACACATTCTGGCCTCCATCCTCCCACACTCGGAGCAGATGGAACAGCTCAGCTGCAGCTTGTCAGCTGCTTCAAGGTCGCACGGTGCCGGTGGCCTCGAACTGGCGACCTTGTGGATGTTAATCTTCAGGCAAATGGAGGCTCTACCCTCCATTTATAAATAAATAAATAAATAAGGGAAAGCCTCCAAGTGAATTTTCTCTGTAGCCTGCCTTCAATAACATTCCCCCCCACCCAAAAAAGTATCAGTAAGATTTTCACCCCTACCCAGTACCCAGTTCAATTTAAGTACTTATATTTCAAGCATATCACTATCAGAACCCACGTGGCTTTACAAGTCTGAGAGCCAAATCCCATGCCTGTCTACTCCGAAGTAAGTCCCAATATAGTCAGTGGGGCTTACTCCCACGAAAGTGTGGATAAGATTGCAGCCTAAAACAGAAAAAAATTCACCTTACCCTGTCAAGCCTCTAAGAACATAACATAAGAACAGCCCCACTGGATCAGGCCATAGGCCCATCTAGTCCAGCTTCCTGTATCTCACAGCGGCCCACCAAATGCCCCAGGAAGCACACCAGATAACAAGAGACTTCATCCTGGTGCCCTCCCTTGCATCTGGCATTCTGACATAACTCATTTCTAAAATCAGGAGGTTGCGCATACACATCATGGCTTGTACCCCGTAATGGATTTTTCCTCCAGAAACTTGTCCAATCCCCTTTTAAAGGCGTCCAGGCTAGACGCCATCACCACATTCTGTGGCAAGGCGATCCACAGACCGACCACACACTGAGTAAAGAAATATTTTCTTTTGTCTATTCTAACTCTCCCAACAGTCAATTTTAGTGGATGTCCCCTAGTTCTGGTGTTACGTGAGAGTGTAAAGAGCATTTCCCTATCCACTCTGTTCATCCCCTGCATAATTTTGCATGTCTCAATCATGTCCCCCCTCAGGCGTCTCTTTTCTAGGCTGAAGAGGCCCAAACGCCATAGCCTTTCCTCATAAGGAAGGTGCCCCAGCCCCGTAATCATCTTAGTCGCTCTCTTTTGCACCTTTCCCATTTCCACTATGTCTTTTTTGAGATACAGTGACCACAACTGGACACAATACTCCAGGTGTGACCTTACCATAGATTTGTACAACGGCATTATAATACTAGCCGTTTTGTTCTCAATACCCTTCCTAATGATCCCAAGCATAGAATTGGCCTTCTTCACTGCCGCCGCACATTGGGTCGACACTTTCATCGACCTGTCCACCACCACCCCAAGATCTCTCTCCTGATCTGTCACAGACAGCTCAGAACCCATCAGCCTATATCTAAAGTTTTGATTTTTTGCCCTAATGTGCATGACCTTACACTTACTGACATTGAAGCGCATCTGCCATTTTGCTGCCCATTCTGCCAGTTTGGAGAGATCCTTCTGGAGCTCCTCACAATCACTTCTGGTCTTCACCACTCGGAAAGGTTTGGTGTTGCCTGCAAACTTTGTTTCATTCTTTTTAGGGGGGGCTGCCTTCTGGAGCATTTGTTGAGCTCCAGTCACATCAAATCAGAACCATTCTGGTGGACTCACATTTCCCTTTGCCTGACCTGCCCAGGAGCCAAGGCACGTTTGCTTACTCACGAGTAAACGCCATTTTACTCGTCCCCAGACAAGTCAACCCATTTTACTCGTTTCCCCAGAGCCATTTAGGGCAGCAATGGTACTTCGCTGCCCACTATGACTCTGACGCTGAGGACAAGGGGCACTCACATAGTGCCATTCAGAGCATGCCATACTTAACACCCCCCTCAGCTCCACTCCTGTTCCTATACACTTATTTAGGAGTATGTTCTACTTAACTCAGTGGGACTTACTTTTATGTCCCATCAGAGGCTTCCCTGTAAGATTGCAATCCTATGCACACTTACATGGGAGTAAGCCCTACTGATGGAATTTACTTCAGGCAGTGCCACTGAGAAGAATTTTATCAGGGGGTACAAAGTTTCTTTTAGGTCCCTTTGTAAAGAGGAAGGGGTGAAACAGCAGGAGAGGTATTACCTGAAAATCCTCTTTTTCCTTAGTTGTGATTTTATATCTGGTTATGTTGCTAAAACATTATGTGGGCCACACTTCTCCCAGCATACTTTTCCAAAAAAATCTCTGGTCAAGTCACAAGCTCATGGTTACAAAATTCACCTCCCTAGGAAGAAGTCTGGCATAGTAAATCATTGTTTAAGTGTCTCCTTTCCATTGTATTGTTTTAACTCGATCACTGCTTAAGTACCGTAAAATCTGAATTGCCATCCGGGGTTGCCCATTCATGGTATTGTTTGAGTTCCCCCAACTAGGAAGCCAGCCATTAGACCCCATTGAATTTTGCTGATAAGGGACGTCCTGACTCCAAACACCCTGCTGGTGGTAGTAAGCAAGCTGCTGTCTGGCTCAGACAGCCAGCAAACCCCTTTTTAAAAGAGCGCTTCTGCCACATGCTCTCTCTCTCTCTGGCTCCCCCTCCAAGGACAGAGGGTCCCCCACACAGGACTCCCCCCCCCCATCCAACTGCTCTACAAGACAGGTAACTATCCTGCATCTGGAACTTTTTCCCTTCTTTCCCCCCCTTTTTCTCCTCTTCTCTCCCCATCTTTAGTTAGCAACTGGGTTTGGCAGACCAGGGACCCCTAAAATCCTTCGCTACAACCTTTCCTTTTTCTAATTTCCTCGGATGCACCAAATACTCTCCACACGCAACCACCATGAAAGCTAGGTACACTGGATTCAAGTGTACCTAGGAACATATACTTACTTAGGACCAAGGAACATATACTTACCACTTTTTCCATGTGCATTATGTTTATCTTTGTGCTTTTGTAATAAAACTATAATCTTTTATTAAAAGTTCTCTTTCTCCCAGTCTCCTCTTTAAGCTAAAAGGGAATTTCTCTGCATTACGCCGTCTTGTTATCCAGCCTGCGATCCTGAGGTTCTATGAGAGTAGTGTAATAATTCCCCCTAAACAAAACAGCCCTTTTGGTAACAGAGGGTGGTGACAAGTGAGCAGAATGGGGGCTCAGAAGGGCAAAACAGGGGGGGAGGGGGGAGACAGCTGGGAAAGTCTTTGGAGCCCAGGTCTACTCAACCACATGGCATCAGCAGCTAGATACAGTAATATGGAAACCCAAACCCACTCCTAAGTCTCTCTAAAAACTTTTGAATAGAAACAATCATGCAGAAAATAGTATTATTAATAATAATAAAATTAGCATCATCATATTTAGGCTCATACTAGAATGGAAAGTGTCTTGTGCGTACCTAAACTTGCTTCTGCAGCTGATGTAGCTCCATAGCTGTGTCCCTGAGCTCCTATACACACCTTCACGGTAAGCAGATCCACAAGGCAGAGCTACTGTAGCAGTCCAGTTTCCTCCCAGATTTGACAAGGAGTGTCATGTCTGCATTCCTCAGCCCAGCATATATGGCTTGCCAGTAGCTGCAGTAGCTACTCATGGCACTACACTCGTGGTAGTGTCCTGAGCATCCCGTGTGGGCAACAGCTCTGAGTATATAGGAAATTGGACGATCCCAGGAAATTTCTGGGGCCCCTCCTGTGGCTCCTGGGCCCCCTTTTTGATCCTGGGCCCGGGTACAAATTACCCCCCCCCCGTATCCCCCTTTCCTAGGCCCTGAATTCAGGGTAGCCATGCACAGACTTGCACTGCAAGTCAGTGAGTAGGACTTCCAGGCATTCTTACGCCCCTGCAACTTTCATCTTAGAAGATAAGCACTGTCTTTCTGGTTCTTCCATAATGCACAAATTTTGAGGGACTAATTCTCACTCACACACACACAATTTTTGTTGACTGTTCCATGATTATAAACACACATATATACATCACTTGTCATAAGCAACTGCCCCTGACACTTGGGCCAGATTGCATAATACAGCTTGCCTGGAAAGACAGCACAGAAGCCATCGTTGCCTTGACTCTACAACTTGAGCAGCTCACAGCTGATTTTTATCTTTCAGCCTACAGGAAAAGGAGGACCAAAGCAACAGTGGCTTTAAAGGAGTTGAAGCAGACAACATGCCTGTTTTGCTTGGGCCTGATGGGCACAGAAATTCATATTTATTCATTCATTATATTTTAACCCTTCCAGCAAGGTGCCAAGGAATTAATATCCTATCCAGTGCTTCTCAAACTGTGGGTCAGGACCCACTTGGTGAGTCATGACCCTATTTTTGGTAGGTCCCCAGAGCCTCTAGTGAAAACAAGGATGATGGAAAGATAACTAATTGCCTCAGGGCCCAATCCTATCCCATTTTCCAGTGCTGGTGCACCTGTGCCAATGGGGTGTGCACTGCATCCTGTTGTAGGGAGGCAGTCACAGAGGTCTCCTCAAGGTATGGGAACATTTGTTCATTGCCACTGCACCAGTGCTGCAAAGTTGGATAAGATAGGGCTCTAAAGATCTGAGGCTATTCAACAATCAGACAGCTGCTAATTGCCCTGCAGACAGCTGAGATCCTGCAGTTTGCAAGCTTGTGTAAATATAGAGAGATCAATGTTTGAGCATCTTTTTTTCTGGTGTGAAGTTCATCAAGGACAGACAAAGGGAGCAGGTGAAGGCTGGGTCTCATAACTAAGCCCCGAAAACCTTGAAGCTATTCATTAGGGCTGCCTCATTACGAGAAATGGATCGCTTTTTTTGCAAACAAACCAACAAATAAAATATTACTTGTAAATAAATACATAAAAATATTTCTTTCTAGATCACTTTTTTTTTTTTAAAGTAAAGCAAGGTGAGTCCCAAGAGAGCATCATTTTTAAAAGTGGGCCCTGGTGCTAAAAAGTTTGAGAACCAGTGTGAGCAATATCATTTTTGCAGCCTGATCCTAATTGTGAGACTTATTTACACACAGACTTCGAACTGCAGGCTTAATTTCAAAATTCTCAGGGACATTTATGAGACCTATTCTTATTCTTGCAAGGTTGGGGGGAGAGGGAACAATTCTGAACAATGGACCCAACCCAGTCTTGTTGCTGTTCTTGTTTTTCAGATGAACAATCCCTGCACTTTTTCACAGACCTGCCATCTGCCTCTCTCCTTCTCTCCACCTCATCCAATGACTTAAGAAGTGCCTCCAACATTACAACTAAGCAATTTCCACAGTCGGTTTCCACCCTTTTTACTTTTGCAAACACTGCATCCTAATGATCTCGGAGAAAGACTGAATATCTGACTACAGAGCATTCTGGAGACTCAAAATAAAAGAAGTTCACAGTTTGTTGATTCCCTCATAAACTCTTACATTAAGCCAATTTTGTGAGATCCGAGGGAAGAGATTTGCGGTGTTATTTTCAAAGCTGCTGCCCAGGGAACTTCTTTGTCAGTCTTAAATGTGGCCACTTGAAGTGCAACTCAAATTGCACATTTAAAATGTTCAAAATCCACAGATCAGGACTGCAGGTCAATGGGTCTTTGCGATTCAGTGTATAGGTATGCCACAGTGTGAGGGTCAGGACCACTGGCATACTCCATCACTGCACCAACAAATGAGGGAAAGCTCAAGTTCACCCAGAGCAAAATTAAAGGTAGCACCAAGTTCTTACAGTCTGGGACGGCTTTTTTAAAACAGACAATTTGCTCCTTCCTGATTCCACCCACCTCTCCTCCTTGGTTTCTCCCTTGACCTCCACTTCTCTCTGTCTCTCTCTCTCTCTCCCCTTCCTCCTTCCAGCCTCTTCCCTCAAGTGCTACAGCTGAGCCCCAAGCAATGAAACCATAACTGACTGTGAAGGCCACAGCTGATGGCCACTCCACTGACTGTCTCCAGAAAGCTTTTCGTCCGGTGGCTTTCCGTCTGACTGTCACCCACATAAGTCAGCTGATTGGAGTCATCAAGTCACCTGACTGGAGGAGTTGAACCCACTGGCCTCCAACCTACCCCTTTTACTAGACCAGTGGTTCCAACCTTTAGGAGCCCACAGACCACAAAGTCCAAAATTGTGGAGCACATGCAATCCCCCCACACCTCCACACAAAAAATACAAATAAATTTGTAATAATTAGAGAAGATTAGAGATTTATTATTTATAGAGAAAATTCATGGGTTGCTAATTTTATTGTCGGCAAAAGTGAGTGGTCCATTCTCTGTCCTCTCTAGTGGACCATCTCCTGAGTGAGTGCACATAGCTGCAGCTGACACTTCAGTGCCAGCTGTGGGCAGTCCATTCTCCACCCTCTCCGGTGGTCCATGGGAGAGTGCTCACTCAATGACACACTGAAAGTGACAGAAGGCAATCTTATTTTCTGAGACCTCATGGACCACTTCTCAGGGTCTCGCAGACCACTAGTGGTTCACAGACCGCAGACTGTGAACTAGTGTGCTATGCTAGACAGACAGGTTTGCTGCCCAGTTGGCAAGGCAGGTCTATCGCAAGGCAAACAAGCTTTCCCAGCCTCTGAATCCACCTCAACACCTGCCTGATGGAGGGTCAAACACATGACAAAGGCTGCTGAACTTGCACAGCAGCTTCTGGGGAGCTAAAAGCATCCAAAAATAAGGAAAAAAATAGGGGGAAAGACAGGAGATTCATCATACCATCTGCTTGTACAATATGAGCACCTGCAGGTAGAATGAGGGTTTCTGCATCCCTGGTCCCATGGCTGGGGAACAATCTCACTCTGGAATTGAGGAATTGCTCCTCTCTGCTTTCATTCCAAAAGTGCTGTACATTTTTATCAGATTTTTTCTGTTTGGCCAACATAGGGCGCAATCCAAACCTGCGCTGCAGCAGGCAAGCCAGGAGGCTTGCGCTGCATCCAACGCGGGTTTGCAGCGAGCAGCAGCTCAGCCAGGGGCAAGGGGAAGCTCTTCCCCTTATCCCTGTGTAAGGGCTGCACGTCCCTATGGGTCTCCTCGGACCTGCGCCACCTCCAGAGGTGCACCTTCCTGGAGCAATGCAGACTTGAGCCACTGATTGAGCTGGTGCCTGTCCAAGTTACCTTATCTTGGCTGCCAGGGCTTATCCTGGGGCAAGGGGTCAAATGTCCCCTTACCACTAAGGGACCTCCAGCAACCAAAATCCCCCCACAGGATGTAGCAGGAGCCATGCCGGGGCTGCTACACTGCTGCACAGGGAGTTGGATAGGATTGGGCCAACAGTCCCTCACCTGCTTTGTGAATGATACAGTTCTAGAAACTATATACTATATGATTTACCTGCATGTTCAGATAAATCTGTCTTTTGTACACTCACAGTGCAATCCTATGCATGTCTGGTCTCATTGTATTTTATGGGGTTTACACCCAGGAAAGTGGGTACAGGAGTGCAGCTTTACACACACCCATGTCTGACCAGGGCTTCCTGGGTCTGACTGACTGGGTCCGACTGAGATGAACAGGACTTGCTGAGGGAGAATCAGCATGGCTTCTGTAAGGGTACGTCTTGCCTCACAAACCTTACAGAATTCTTTGAAAAGGTCAATAGGCATGTGGATGTGGGAGAACCCGTGGACATTATATATCTGGACTTTCAGAAGGCTTTCGACACAGTCCCTCACCAAAGGCTACTGAAAAAACTCCACAGTCAGGGAATTAGAGGACAGGTCCTCTCATGGATTGAGAGCTGGTTGAAGACCAGGAAACAGAGAGTGGGTGTCAATGGGCAATTTTCACAATGGAGAGAAGTGAAAAGCGGTGTGCCCCAAGGATCTGTCCTGGGACCGGTGCATTTCAACCTCTTCATAAATGACCTGGAGAGAGGGGTGAGCAGTGAGGTGGCTAAGTTTGCAGACAACACCAAACTTTTCTGAGTGGTGAAGACCAGAAGTGATTGTGAGGAGCTCCAGAAGGATCTCTCCAGACTGGCAGAATGGGCAACAAAATGGCAGATGTGCTTCAATGTCAGTAAGTGTAAAGTCATGCACATTAGGGCAAAAAATCAAAACTTTAGATATAGGCTGATGGGTTCTGAGCTGTCTGTGACAGATCAGGAGAGAGATCTTGGGGTGGTGGTGGACAGGTCGATGAAAGTGTCGACCCAATGTGCGGCGGCAGTGAAGAAGACCAATTCTATGCTTGGGATCATTAGGAAAGGTATTGAGAACAAAACGGCTAATATTATAATGCCGTTGTACAAATCTATGGTAAGGTCACACCTGGAGTATTGTGCCCAGTTCTGGTCGCCGCATCTCAAAAAAGACATAGTGGAAATGGGAAAGGTGCAAAAGAGAGCAACTAAGATGATTACTGGGCTGGGGCACCTTCCTTATGAGGAAAGGCTACGACGTTTGGGCCTCTTCAGCCTAGAAAAGAGACGCCTGAGGGGGGACATGATTGAGACATACAAAATTATGCAGGGGATGGACAGAGTGGATAGAGAGATGCTCTTTACTCTCACATAACACCAGAACCAGGGGACATCCACTGAAATTGACTGTTGGGAGAGTTAGAATAGACAAAAGAAAATATTTCTTTACTCAGCGTGTGGTTGGTCTGTTGAACTCCTTGCCACAGGATGTGGTGATGGCGACTAGCCTGGAGGCCTTTAAAAGGAGATTGGACAGGTTTCTGGAGGAAAAATCCATTACGGGGTACAAGCCATGATGTGTATGCGCAACCTCCTGATTTTAGAAATGGGCTATGTCAGAATGCCAGATGCAAGGGAGGGCACCAGGATGAAGTCTCTTGTTATCTAGTGTGCTCCCTGGGGTATTTGGTGGGCCGCTGTGAGATACAGGAAGCTGGACTAGATGGGCCTATGGCCTGATCCAGTGGGGCTGTTCTTATGTTCTTATCCCAATTTAAGAAGAATATGAGAATGCAGTGTTTATTTTAAAAATAGAATGAATCCATTCATGCCTGTTATATGATTATTCCCTGGCGACCTCTGCTGCTTTTCTTCCAGCTGCATACAGGATCCTCCTCTTTATAAGGGTATATTCTCAACTGATGCGAGGAATGCCTTTTAGCCTGGAATGTGTCTCTTGTGAGTGTTCATTATGAGAGACATAGAGAGGAGGAGTCCATTTTAAATCAAATCCAGCTTTGGAAAAAAGTCTACACAAATTTATGTACTCCCTGGGAAAAAAAATTGTATTTGTTCCCTTCCTTCCAGCACATCCTATGTTAGTCATTGGTGGTTCATTGATTACTTCAAGGACAAAAGTCAAAGCTCATCCAATCTTCAAAAGCTCACATAGATGCATATGAGAACACCAAACCAAGTCTCTCCTGTGTGGGGCTCAACATGCCTTTGGGGTTCTTACCTATGGGGCATGACTTCAAATATGAAGAGTGGTTTGGGAACCTTTTGAGCAAGGCTCAAAAGTAAGGCTGTACTGGTTTCATCCATGTAGCCATTCTACCCACTGTCCTTCTTCCCCTCTGAGGTTTGCTGTCTAGTTTCTCCATTCCCCTCCAGTCTGTTCCACATCAAGTGATGCTGCTACCAATGGAACTGCTTGTTATTCACATGACATCCCCCATTGCCCACTCACTACATTGCCAAATCAATAGCAGCACAACCGCTTGAGGTAACGGCTGTGGGAATATGGCTTTTTATTGGCTTGATGCTTACAGCAGTAGACAACACTGTGGAAACTATGCCATGTATGTACTGGAGGAAAAACCAGCCATCCGAAAAAAGGTCCGATGTCTCGACCCTGCTGCTTTGTTAAGCAAAGTGATCACTGCTCAAGTCCAGAAAGAATACCTCACCAAGCCTGGAGAGGAGAAGCTACTGCATTTTCCCCACCCACTCCTCTATTTTCTTTTCCTGCACAAAGCAGGAATGTGGAACAGGCAGTGCTGCATTCTGGTGGCTCCAATATAACAAATATTGTACCATCAAGCCAACAGGGTGAATGGGGTGAAAGCAGATACCTCTTTTTTAATAAGGTTAGGAAATAAGTCCAGCTTAGCCTTGGATCCCCCATTATAAAAAAAAATAATCTCCTACATTATCCTGGCAACACTGCTGTATTTTGCAGAAATAAATTAAAATTATTAAATCAGTCTTTGTACCAGAAGACTGGAAGGTAGCAACCGCTATACTGATATTTTAAAAGGGACTTAGAGATCCAGGAAATTACCGGCCAGTCAGCAAAATGCCTGTTCCAGGTAAACCAGTGGAAAGCATAATTAAAGAGAATATACAGAATTCGCAGACAGAAGGAGAATTCTGCAATGGTAAGTTTGACCTTCTAGAGCAGTGTTTCTCAAACTGTGGGTCAGGATCTACTAGTTGGGTCATGAGCCCATTTCAGGTGGGTCCCCATTCATTTCAATATTTTATTTTTAATATATTAGACTTAATGCTACCATGGTATGTGAATGCACATGGGGAAATGGTAGAGATCTGTACTTTTAACAGGCTACTATATATATGCTTTAAACAAAGATAGTCAAAGGGTCTTACTCCTGGGTAAGTGTGGGTAGGATTGCAGCCTAGGATTGTTAAAACTCTTCTGTCTGATGATGTCACTTTATGACATCACTTCCTGTGAGTCCTTACAGATTCTCATTCTTAAAAGTGGGTCCCAGTGCTAAAGGTTTGAGAACCACTGTTCTAGAATTCTTTGAGAGGGTAAACAGGCACATGGCTAGAGATGAGCCAACTGACAAGGGATTTTCCAAAATCTTTTGACAAAGCCTGGAATAGGAAGACAGGTCCTCTTATGGATTGTTAACAGGTTAAAGAACAGGATGCAGAAAGCAGGAATAAACAGGCAATTTTCATAGTGAAGGAAAGCAAGAGGTAGGACTCTCTAATTTCTGTTTTCGGACAATTGCTATTTCACTTTTTCCAAAATTATACAGAGTTAAAGGTAAATAGCAAAGTGGTCAGGTTTGCAGGTGACACTAAACTCTTCAGGGTGGTAAAAACCAAAGCAAATGGTAAAGTGCTCCAAAAGAACTTCTCTAGACTGGGTGAACTGGCAACCAAATGGCAACTGCAGTTCCATGGAAGTAAATGCAGAACAAAAATTCCCAACTGTTTTGCCAGATTCCAAGGCCAACCTCTGCCTGGAGAATTATGCCCACTTTAAGCAAATTAGCTCCCCTTCTTTCCCCCAACAAATGACCCTGGTTCTGCCCTACAGTCCCGCTGGACCCCACCTCCAGGGTAGCTCGCCTGTTCAACCTGCAGAGGTCCTTTCTCCTGCCAGCAGCCTCCCGCCACTACAGCAGACCCTTGGTCCTTAGCAGGTCTTGGGCACAGCAGCCACACACCAAACTCCAGTGTCTCCAGCAGTCTCCAAAGTCCATTCACCAATGTCTCCAGTCTGTCCTCAAGCTTTTCCTCCTTCTGCTACCCACAGCAAACTCTCCCTTCATCAGGTGCTTTTATACCTGAGGGCCTTATTGCCTTCAAGTGGCTGCAGCTGTGCAGCACACTCTGCTGGATGCCCAGGCCTTACCCTTAAAGGGGCCACTGCTGACACCACACCCTGCCTCCTTGCCAGATCTACTGAGATTCCAATACACCAACCACACATAAACTGATGGAATCTGAGCTGTCGGAGATGACCTGGGAAAGAGATCTTGGGTTGTGGTGGATAGCAGAAGGAAAATGTGGACCTACTGTGCAGGAGCAATAAAGAAGGCAAATTCCATTCTGGGAGTCATTGGGAAAAGGATTTAGAATAAAACTGCTAATATTATAATGTCCCTATACAAATCTACAGTGCCACCATTATGAAATATTGTGTACAGTTCTGATCACCACAGTTCAAGAAGCATATAGAGGAGCTGGAAAAGTGCAAAAGAGGGCAACCAAAATGGTAAGAGGCTGGGATATGGGGCTTTTTTTTACCTTGAAACAAAAGCAATCAAGGGGAAATATGATTGACAGCACAATTCTATACCTGTTTACTCAGAAATAAGTCCCATTATGTTCAATGGGGTTTACTTCCAGTTACGCGTATACAGGATTGCAGCCTTATAAAATCATGCACTATGTGAAAAGAGAGGAGTATTGTCCTCCCTCTCTCACAATCCCAAAATAGGAGATCATCCTATGGAACTGATTGATGGGAGATTTAGGCTAGACAAATTGAGGTTCTTCTTCAGGCAGCACATAATTAGGCTGAGGAATTTATTGCCACAAGATGTAGTGATGGCCAGTAGCTTGGAAGATTTTAAAAGGGGACTGGACAAATTCATGGACAGGTCTATCAGTGATCACCAGTCATGATGGCTATGCACAACTTTCAGGTCCAGCAACAGCACAAGGGGAACAATGGTGGAAAAGCAGGAAGCCTTCCCAGGGGCTGCTGGTGGGCCACTATGGGAAAGAAGATACTGGACTAAATGGGCCTTTCCATTTAGCAGGGCATCTAGCAGGGCTTTTTTTTTATGTTCTTAAAATGTCAGCTTCCAACTAAATCCTGCACACACTGCAGAGTCGTACAGTACTCATAATATGATACTACTTTTTACCCTAAAAAGCAAGATTATGCCTGACATCATTGAATACAACTACTTCTGTGCAACATATTGTATACTCTTATTTTCAACATAATAAAATTAAAGGTAGACCTGTTTGCCCAAGAATAGCTGCACTAACAACAGCAGGTCTAAGAAAATGCCACCGCTCAACATTTTTTATCCCAGGAAACATGAATGCTAAATCATGTCTTGCTTTGGAAGTCCTTAGACTGCTACAAAACTATCCACCTGAAGTTACAGTTTTTCAGTAATACTCCAGACCAGTGGTGTAGCTAGAGGGGGTGCAAAGCACTAAGCTTTGCAGGAAGCCTCTGGGGAGGGGAGGGGGAGGGGCCCCTTGCACGCTGCGGTGAGGCTCCCTGCAAAACTTAGAGCACACCCCCTAGCTATGCCACTACTCCCGAACATCTTTCTGGATATTGATAATACCTAGAGAGGGGGATCTCCGTAGCACACAGCATTGTAGAACTCAAGTACATGTCAAACTCACAAGGTATGCCTCACAAAGTTACTTATCAGATTCATTTTGTAGATGAGGACAACAGAGGAAGAGGCAAAAATCACTGTGCAAGTCCTTGAGAAGACTAAATCCCAAACCTCCAGATATCCAGCCTTTTTCTTTTAATGGCTGTCATTTTCATTTATATTCCCTTCTTATCTCTGCACACCCAGGTAATAGACTGATACACAGATAAAAAGATATACAAACTGTAATTTCAAAAGTGCTTTTAGCCAGGTCACCTCAATGATGCTCTGTTAGTTTTATTAAAATGTATTCCCTTTATCTTGGGATATCTTGCAGCCTGAACAAGAGGTGGCTTTCCCTGGCAGAGGGAAGCTTTCATCTAGCCGAGATGAAAGACTTCTGTGATTTTTCCCTTGCACAAGCGAGAGCAGAAGCTCCTTCTCATCACAACAGCATTGTGGATGGGTCACTGAGAGCAAAGTGTAGCTCTTTGCAAAGGACATTGTTGATATAGTTACCCTGCACAACAGATACAACCCAGAGCAGCAGAAAGCAGCCGGTTATTCTGAATGTATGCACAGACTTTTTTTCTAACATAGAATATGCACAAGATTGCCGTCCTTGTCCTTGTGCCTCCCATGGTGATAAGCAACAAAGCAGCTTTCATCTTGGTTTCAACTCTCCAGCAAGTGGTGGGGCAGGGGGGAGTGTTCTGTGCTCTGAATGCAATGAACTGGAGTGTCGGTTTGCACATTCAAATGCCTTTGCCATGATACCTGTCAGTCCTGTACCTGAGTTCTCAGCTAAACAATATGTAGGGATGGTTAGTCCATTCTGAGGGCCTGCTCGCATCCCACATATAAGGCAGTCTTCTACTGAGTCCAGCTACTGACCAGTTTTGCCCAGGGCCATCTATCCTGGCTGGTGACCAGTTTTCAGAGACTCAAACAGAAGTCCTGCCCAGGAGCACCTTAAGGCTCTTTCTGAACTGCATGTGCCAGGAAGGGATCCTGGAACCTTCTCCTGGGTGCAAAACATGTAATCCACTGTTACTGAGTTGTGGGATCCTCTCAGCTACTGAGAAAGAAGAGCTGTGACTTGCTCATCAAACCTGCAATGAGATCTGTAAACCCTGAAAGACTCTGGGACTCCTGGCATATGACATCCATCCTACTGCACACATTTCAGCAGGAGCAGTGAAACAAGAGATGCAGGTCACTTCCATGTCTTCTCCCCCTTTCTCTTGGTCAAGAATGAACCAGTCCTGAGTCCACTTTAGAGCCAATTAAGACACTGCATTATTAGCAGATATATGGGTGGTGTATGTCACTTGCACTTATGAAACCCCATTAGTAGTGAAATGACCAAAGCACCAATGGAAAGACCACATCACCACAAACACATGAACTCTGAATCAGACTGTGCAAGATCGCTCAGGTCAGTGGGCCAAACTACACATTACATTAAGTAAGTAATTGGCCCACATTTGCTTGATTATTGTTTCCTAAACTGCAGCTTCAGTAGGAGGCAGTTAGGACTGGCACCACCATGTGGGGGAGAGAGGATTTAACTCTTCCCCCCCCCTTGGTGATCCCAATCTATTTGCCCTGGGGGAGAAGGTTGCAAGTGACTCTGACATCTGGGCTCTAAGCTTGCAATGTGACATCCCAACTGGCCCCTTAGAATTCCATATTTAATGGTGAGTAAGACCTCAGTCTCATGAACATGTGTGCAGACACAAGGAGAACTTCCCCTCACCTGCAAAAAGGAGGTTGAACAAGCTCCCATTCAGACCACCATGCTTGTCAAAAGGAATCAAGGTCCTGCTCCAGCCCCACCTGCTACTCTTTCCTGCAAGCCACACTTTCTGGACCCTTTGACAACCTGCATCTTCAGTGCACACCCAGATCTTCTTTCCCAAGGTTGTTTCATTTGCAAAAAGAAGAAACCCCCAGCCAGAGGAGCTGACCCCCCCCCCCCAGCCACTCAGGGATCGACTCTTGTAGTACTTTGCACAGGCGCTCCCTGGCCGCAGTGGCATAGCTAGAGGTGAGGCTCCCTGCAAAACTTAGTGCTTTTCCCCCCCTCTGGCTACGCCACTGCATTTTTTTTTTTCCTCCCCCAGCCACTTCTCGTAGCTCTTCCCCAATTGTAAATGCTGCCATGGTTACAAGCAAGCATGCCGGAATAAATACAAAGAAATCCATGCAAATGCAACTCTTCCTTCTGCCCCTCCTCCTCCTCCCCATCCATTCACCAGCCCTTGCCAATCCCTCAGCAAACTAGAGGAGGGATCCACTCCCACCAGCATCTCTCTCCCTCTCGGCAACAAAGCAGCAGCAACAACAAACCAACCACGCCAGTGCAAAGCACCCTCTGAAATGCCATTTCCTCTTACAAGGAGGGGGATCGTCCTTCCCTCTTTGGGGATCTCCAGTTTGCCCGGCGATCTCTCCTTGTTCCTGCTCCCGCCGCTGCTGCTGCTGCTGCTGCTGCTGCTGCTGGGCGATCTGCTGCTGGACGCCGCTGAATGGGGCTTGTTGTCCTGCCACAAGTAATAGAAAGTGCCCAGGATCCAGGCGACGGTCAGGATGGCGATGGCATTCGCCCGGATCCTCCTCATGCTGAGCTCTCCGGTGGAGCCTGGAGGACGAGGGGGCTGCTGCGAGATGCGGGAGATCTCGGGCGACTGAGGGAGGCGCGGAGATCGGAGGCGCTCTCCCCCTCTCTCTGGCTGGCTCACACAGTCACAGCTGTTTGTTTTAGCTCTTGTCTCACTGCTGGGTCCTGCAGAGAGAGAGAGAGAGAGAGAAAGATCTTCAGGGTCCTAATGCCCTTTCCAAAAGAGCCACAGATTGGATCATCCCTGAGTCCACCCTCTGAGCACAGACTAGATCCCCTGGAGAGATGGAAGGGGAGGGACAGGCTCTGCTCATTAGTCTGATATTCACAAGATTCTCCTTTTTCCCCCCACCTGTTTTGGTCTTTGTGCAATAGAAGAGGGCAGCTTTGATTTGATTTGATTTTAGTTTATTTTATTTTGTTCTCTTTGGAGAGCTGCTTTAGTGCTAGCTGCAGGAGCTAAGCAAGGAAAAGGGAAGAGAAGGACAGAGCCAGCCATGCGCTTTGCTTAAAATTCTCATAAAGTGGCAGGAGGCAATTTATTCATTGCCAAAGGACGCTCGTGGAAAAAGCATCCTACCAGCCCCAAGGTTCTGCTGCTCCTCTGCTGGTTCATAAACACAGAATTGACACTACAGTATTTGCATACACTCGGTGTAAAAAATATATATATTGGCTGCCAGTTTGTGGCTGCTGGATATGTGGCAGTTCCTGGCACTTGGGGAGGGGGGAATGGGAGCAGCGTAGTCTTGCTCAAGGAGTCCAAGCAGTGAGGCCTGAAACCTTATTGTTTGCGAGCCCCAAAGTCCAAAATCATGAGACCAGTATAGGAATTTTGCTTTGTTTTCAATGATGAATGGGGGGGGGGCAGGCTTTGTTTATCTTCTGGATTATGAGTCATGTAGAAGATTTGCTGTCACTTTATTTCAGTGCACCCTTGAGATCTCAACCTCTAGGAAAACCAAAATTGCAAAGCTGTTCCCATGGATGTTACAAGACCCTGTAGCAGGGCTTTTCAAACTGGGGCGTCGCAACGCCCCAGCCTGCAGGCCCTGGCCCCTGCCCCCTTAAGGGGCAGGGGCAGTCTGGAGGCAGGGAGGAGGCGCCGCTCAGGGGGACTGCAGGGGCTTGGGTACATGTACCCAAGCCCCTGCAGCCCCCCTGAGCAGCGCAATCCTGGGGATCATGCCACTGCCTTCCCCCGCCCCTGCTGCCTTCCCCCTCCTGCCCGCGCAAGAACTTAGTGGCTCTCAAACTCTCCCAGAGAGTTTGAGAACCACTGCGGCCTGTGGGGTCAAACACCACTCTACGGGGAAAGGTCATTTGTGGTCCATTCACCACCCTGGACTGAAATTCACAGATGGACTTTTATTGATAAATGCATTTTAAATTGCATTCCTGGATTTCACAACAACAAAAAAAGAAAAAGAATCAAAATGAGATCACTCTCTCTCTCTCTTTCTGTTGATATGATGTCCCTTGAAATGCTGCATATGATGAGCCATGCGCTTGGGCTGGCTCTCTGGCTAAAACGAAAAAGGAGACAGCCAGGTATAAAACGTGCTCCCAGAGTGAGAGGAATCTGACCGTGAGGCAGACAGAACGGCCCCTGCAAACCATTCTGAGCAATTGTGGTATTGATGATTCAGTAGACTGGTTCAGACGCCTGTCTCACCAGAACTGACTAAGCAGACAGACAGACACCCTGTTAAGACACAGTGCACATGAAGGTGGAGGGGGGTCCTGATGGATCGTAGCATGTTATAAAAGCCCTTCCAAGTAAAAAGCAGGGAGCCTACTCCTGGCCATAGAGTCATGATGATGGCTGTGCGATCCTGTTCAGTAGCACTGGCAGAGGAGCAGCATGCCTTTCTCTCCGCTTGTGGGCTTCCCAGGGGCAGCTGCTGTGGGCCACAGTGGGAAATGGGATGTTGGACCAAACAGACCTTTAGCCCGATCCAGCAGGGCTCTTCCTAAGTCCTTACACTAAATTTGTGTTGTTGAATATGCTCATCCTATCTAAATCCCTCACTCATTTCTTCTGGGGGAAAAAAGAAAAGATTAGCGGGAAGTACTTGTCCTAAACTGTAGTGAAGCGTTAATGAGCACTATGAGAATGGATGCTGCAACTGATGGAACCACAAGACAGTGCAATCCACTGGGGGGTTCTTCTGTGCAAACTCCACTGAAGTGAATGGGACAAATGCAGAATCACAGAAAAATACTTTCAGTGGGGCCAGAGCCACTCCTAAGATGGTGAAGCAGCCTGTCTGTGCCGCTGCTGGCTGTCTGGCCACTTTTCATCCAGACTAACCCCACTGCAGGAGCACTACACCAAAATACCAGGGCCGGCCCAAGATGTCTTGGCGTCAGAGGTGGCACACCACATGCTTCTCCCCTTACCTTGAGACGTGCCAGCCTATGGCTGCAATCCTAACCACACTTTCCCAAGAGCAAGCCCTATTTAACAAAATAGGACTTACTTCTGAGTAGAACCTGGTTAGGATTGTGCCCTATGTTCCTCCCTGGTTTGGAAATGGAAGGGGGAACAGAGCAGAAATGTGGAGGAGAGGAGAGGAAAGTGATCGGCTAGAGCAGGGGTCTCTAAGCTTTTTGGCCAAAGGGCCGCATCAAATAACTGGCATGGTGTCGAGGGCCGGAAAAGAAAATTAAATATAAAATTTAAATAAATACATTAGAGGTGGAACTTAGATGAATGAGTGAATGAGCTCAAATGTCCAGGATTTCTCCAAGCACCAGCGTAGCCAAGGAAATAAAGCACACGCAAGCACAACTCTGGATGTGTTTGGTCAACTGAGCCAGAGGCTCTCAGGGGATCAGAGGCTGGCCAAGGGCCAAACAGAGGCTCTCCATGGGCCACATCTGGCCCCTGGGCCGGGGTTTGGAGACCCCTGGGCTAGAGTATACTTTCTTATCCTCCCTGAGATCACAGTCTCCTTAGTGTCACTTACGCTACGTAAGCTCAAGATCCTTTACATTTCTGAGAAGAAGGAAATGTGGCTCCTACTTTCATGTCGTGGAGATAACTGAGGGCCCACTCCTATCCAACTTTCCAGCACTGGTGTAGCCATAATGCAGTCCCAAGGTAAGGAAACAAATGTTGCTTTACCTTGAGGAGACCTCTGTGATTGCCTCCTCACCACAGGATGCAGCACATGCTCCATTGGCACAGCAGTACCTGCACTGAAAATTTGGATAGGGTTCTATCATGACATGCCATCATGTCATGATTGGTAGGGATTTTTGATAAACCAGTCCCAGGGGCAGAGAGGCACAAACTCCAAATGGTGGAAGGTCTTGACAATTAAGCCTCAGCAGGGTTAAGTTTAGCTAGAGACTTGTGACACAAAGCATGCCTTTTCATCCAGAATGCTTCACTTATGAATGTTTTTAATGCAGACTATAAATAGCCAAAGAGGGCCGGCTTTAAATCAAATGTCCATTCTAATCACTGTAGGTTTTACATTTGAAATACCACTCAGAGTGAAATGTGAACAATGATTGGCACTCAATCAATGCAGCAGACGGAGGTGGTCACTTCCAATGGCAGTCTGGAGAAGCTGATGAGCCGACAAGGGCTGCTTTGCACCCTGGCCTACCTGCCTGCTGCCTTCCCCAGCCATCTAACCACCTCACCCCATGCTCCAATACACTTCTTGCTTGCTGAGATCAGGGAAGAGGAGGACTGGGGCTACCCACCTCTTCCTCCAGCACCACTGTCACAAGAAATTACAGTAGCAGCGCTGAGGAAAAAGTGGCAGAAATAGTGCAGGCACTATTATGTATTACATATATTATAATAGTGCAGGTTATAACAGCTTTCCTTCTAGGACAGTGATCAAAACAGGATCACTCAGGCCCCTTCTTGCCTGCCTCACTGCAGTCAGGGGAGCTTAAAGGAGACAGTGCAGAGTCCCACCTCCTTACCATTACCTCCACTACCTCCCACGTGTTCCCACTCAGCCAAGTTCGCTTCTGGTTCCAGAAGGCTCTATCCAGCCTGTGTGCTTGAAGACACACCTGGGTGGAAAGAAGGCTGCAGAGGTAAAGGTGAGGAGGTATTACAGTTTAAAGAATTGCTGTGCTTTTGTCCCCTCCCCTTGCCCACCTAACTAGCTGGTTAGCTGAACCAAGGAGAAGGAGAAGGCACTGATGGAAGCAGCAGTGGGAGCAGTGGCACCATGCATGTGGATCAGTGCGCATGACCAAACAAACCGAAAAGTGGGGGCAAAGAAAAGGCACTGACTAAGGGCCCAAGCCTATGTGTGTCTACTCAGAAGTAAGTCCCATTATAGTCAATGGGGCTTACTCCCAGGTAAGAGCAGATAGGATTACAGCCTTAGGCACTGAAACTTGGACCACACCTGCTGACGTGTTACTAGAGGAAGCAGGTTTCTAACTGCAAGTACAGAGCATATTCATTCTATCATAGAGAAGACAGACTGGCTACACATACAGGAAGGATTTCACTGGGTTTAGCAACAAAGTCATTCCAGGTGGGGGGAGCAAAACAGAGGCATAAGCTTCTAATGGTTCAGGAGGGGAGGGGCCACTTGCACACCATGGTGAGGCTCCCTGCAAAACTTAGTGCTTTGTACCCCCTCTAGCTACACCACTGATTTGAATCATGGTTTCCCATTCTGTGAACAGGTGAGGGCTTAAAAATATGCATCTATGGTTGGTTGATTTAAAAAAAACATTTATTTTTGCTATTGGGAAACACAGGGTGAAGGCTATTCTTTTGGGGGTGTGGCCTTCTCTGCACTAGCAAATGATAGACATGGTAAAATTAAGAATCTGAACCTTTAACATTGGATCATGCCTAATATGAGTGTGTGTGATGTCATTGTGGCGACATGAGAAATTAAAAAGGCAATTTAAGCATCTCTCATGAAAGCATCCTTAGAAAGAAGTCAGGGTGATTCATTCCACTTGGCAGAAATATTTGGAACATGAGAAACGTGACCTGGTTTAATTTATTGTTATCAAACTTTTGCACTTCTTCCCAGCAATGCACTTATCTTTTCCTCTGGAACAAGGAGAGTGGTCTTTTGAATTCATTTAGGCTCTTCTGCCACCTTCACAAGTAATGTATTCCAAATGGGGATTTTAGCTGGAATCAGCAGGCTCTGCAAAAAGAAAAAAAAATCCTCTTGTCAGCTCACCACCACTTTCAGGTAGGTTTTGTTTTTTGGCTTAAACTATAGCCCTGAACTGGGTGTCAACCATATCTATCAAGAAAAGGCATTGCTATCCCAGTATTGTACTGCTCTACAAATGAAAGGCTGAAAACAATGCAAAGATGCCCCTTTTACCCTCCTCCCCCAGCTCTGAAACCTAGGCAAGGTTACAACAATGAATCACATTTTTGAGACTTACATCTCTGTAACCTACACCAGAGTAGGAGAAGCCCAGACCAGGGAGCTCAGGTCAACAGCTTCTGAAGAGACCCTCAACAGCAGAGAGAACCTCTGGGGCTTCCTCCCCCTCTCTTACCCCCACCCCACATTCCTCCATCTGCTGAAGATCTCTGCACCCTGAGGAAAGCCAGGCTGGGAAGATCACACAGTCAGCTCCTCCAGATAACGTCCATGACCTGAGACAACCTTACCATGTTATCGTTTGTCATTTTGCTACACCAGAGAAGCAGTACTGTATTTTAATGCTATAAAGACACAAATAAACATCACCTTCTTTTCTCCAAAAGCTCACATGTTGAAAAGCAGTGTTCTTCCTTATTCCAGTAATCTGTGGTGCAAAGAATATTGTACTTCTGTTCATCTTGCAGTGCAGACTATACTATTTTAAATTTCCCCAAAGTTGGGTCCTGGTTGGAGCATTTTCAATTTCCCCACAGCTAGAACCATAACTGTTGCTTCCTGACATATGATATGGGAAATTTGGAAAATTTGGGAGGATCCCAGCATAGGAGAACAGGCATTCTCTTCTAGTAGAACTGATCTCCGATAATGAATTGGGCTACAACAGGGAATACATGTCAGTTTTAGGCTGAGGGCCATTTCACATATTATAGCATTTCTCCTACAGAAGTGATTCCACGCAGGAAACTGCAGACACCCCCTTGTGTAAATCATCACAAGCAAATGATCCCACATGTGTGCATTGTACCGAATATAAATACAGCCAAATGCACATGGGATTTTTTTGCACATCATGGTTTGAATACATATTATGGCTGTACACTTTCCACACAGAAATGTTGTAATGCAAGAAGCAGCCCTTTCTCGACAGCATACTTTTAACCTGCCTGGATTCATGGCAGTATTTCAGACTTTATAGTCCCTCATGTATTTTGAGAGTGACCTGATCTTTCCACTGAGAAATCAATAAGATGCTTGAATCTGCCCTTAATTTAGAATAGATAGTCCAGGAATGAAATGTACTTAACTACTGTCCAATAAGCTTTCTACACATGAAGTGCACAGAAACTCAAGACACTGTCTCCTGGTGTTGTCTGTGTATGAGACATAGTGCGGTGATGGCCAAATGTCACCTCCGGTCTAAAAAGGTCACTTTCCAGAGTTGGATCTTTGGCTCTTCAGGGCAGGAGATATTCCTAAATTTATGGGATTGTTTCCCAGACATGATGCCAATTTTTTTAGAGGTAGCCAGGCACAGCACGCTCTCACACAAAAGTAGTGATGCAGTAGGAACCAGAATCCCCAGATAAAGACTTGGAAGGAGGCAGGGAGCAGTATGGAACTGTAAAGAACAGGTATGATTTGGATTCACATTCAGAATTCAAATGCACCCAATCTGGGCCTCTTTCAGTGTTATCCATGCCCACATGCCCAGCTCTAATAGCTTAGCCCAGTGTTATTCAAACTGTGAGGCGTGGCTCCTTAGGGAGGCACCAGGAACTGAAAGGGGAGGTGAGGAAGTGATACAGTCACACCCCTGGGCAGAATATGAGCCTGTCTTCTGTGCTTTTTTTTAAAGCAGAAGAAATGGGAGTTGCTCAGCTGCAAGAGTGGCTACTGCCACCCCACCCTCTTCTCCCTCCACTCCGAGGCTGCCACATTCTGTGTTCGCTGCATATTGTTTCCAAAGCTCTTCGACTCCAACCCCCATCTGGCAAGTACCAAGCATGCTCATTTTGCAGTCCTTGTCCTTGCTGACCGTCAGAAAGAAACCCTCCTTGATCCTTGTCTGGTTGGTTCCTAGTTCCCAGCCTGGGATCTCAGTAGCTGATCATTTATAAAGCACGTATATTGCTGTGTATTAATAATATATTTTTAAGATCTGCATTTAATTAATGATATGATTAATATAATTAATGTTAATATAGTTAATATTTCTGGCCACTTCCTGTTTAATGATGTCACTTCCAACCCTCAGGAACATGATGGGGAGTCATGGCCAACAGCCATGGGGGGTCAAGGGAGCCACTGGCCAGAAAAGTTTGAGTACCACTGGCTTAGCCTTCATCAGTATCGCCAAACCATATTTACCTTGTTTGTGTCTCATTAAAGCCAGTGAGTGAGCTTGATTTTCACAAAGTTAAATGAGTGTTTAAAACTGGCTGTTCCAACTCTATTAATGATTTAATAGGGAGGCTAATAATTTAATGATTATTTCGGGTCCTCCTCCTCCATACCTACTTCAAAAGAGAGATGAGAAATTCACAGTTACTTAATGGCTTTTAAAACCACGTTTACCGTAGGGCCTTTTATTTCCTAAAATGCATTTGGAATTTATCCAGCAATAGTGATTGCTGACTTTAACATATGGCATTTATCCTTGAAAGTGAATGTTTCTGCACCTTTTATAAGATCCAGAAGGCTTGCTACAAATAGTCAGCAGCACACACTATCAGTTACTAATGAGTGTTTTCTGTTGAATTGGAGACACTCCGGTGGCAGTCAGGAAGGCAGCCACTCCAAAGCAGGATGAAGAAAACAGTTGCCTATTTTACAAAAGGGGAATCTAGAGTAGTCCTAGGGATGAATTCATGGCAGAGAGTTCAAAACCTATGCAAAGATCACTCGAGAAAGTGAGCCATGCCACAGACCAAACATTTGCACTATATGATCAAGGAATTAAAAATAAACACTAACATGTTCATTTGATCATGCGCCCAAACAACAGGACAAGATCTAAATTCAGGATGAGACCAGCCTACTGGGTGACTGGACCTGGGATCTCCTGCATGCAAAGCAAGGGTGACAATGCACCCCTCTGCACAGCAGCACCAGTCTGTATGGGGAGAGAACTGATGGAGGCCCATCCCCAACCCTTTAAAAGTGAGAGACTAATCCTAACTAAATTCCCACTCAGTGATGCAGCGGGGTCAGTGCAGCCACTGATGTATCCAGTGTGGGATTAGAGGCTGCTGGAGGTCTTCTTGAAGAAAGGGGACATTTGGTAAAGTACCAGCAGCTGCTATGGGGCTACTCGGATCTGTGCCCGCAAAATCAGTGGTGCAAGTCCAAGCTGTTCCATGTTGGGCTTTCGGGCTTGGGAGAGGTCCAACTGCAAAAAGCTACCCCACCAGGTCTAAAACTTCAGTTTTTTGTTTTAGCGTGGCCTCCCCAGACCCCAGTAGGCCTTCTGAGGCCACCAGAAAGCCTAAAAAAGGTCACTTCTGGTTTTGGCCAAAAACTGGGTATTTTTAGACCTTCTGGAGGCCTCAGAAGGCCCTGTAAAAATACACCAGTGGGACTGGATATAGTACACCAGATGGGAAAAATACTATAGGTAATATTCTATGGTACACCAGTGGTATTGGATATGCTGGAGGACTCCTCCACTGTACCCTTCCCCTTCCAGGGCCTGATCTACCTTCCTGCTTGCCCCACCCCTTTACACCCCTACCCCATTCCCTACACTCCTGCCATCTTGTGGGGTACCTATTTGCTCCAACAGGTGCTGGCTTTCAACTGACAGCGGTAGGCTAGCGCAGGCCTTTCAGCTAGTAGGAGCCTCTGCCCTGACACAACATGCCTTATGGCATGTTGGCAGCAGTGCATGTGGTTGTCTCACTGGCAGAGGCTGGTATAGGATGGGACTGTGAGTTAGATGCCAAAGACCTTTTCTGTGGTGGAACCTTATCTATGAATTAGCCTTCTTGGAGAGATTTGCCTTTATTGACTTTTAAGTACCAGATTAAAAAAATTTATTCAGAGCTTATTATGAAAGTAGGCTGTCATTTTATGGCTGCTTCAGAAGTTTTGTGCTATCAGACCTTCTTGCTGCTTTATTCTCATTTATACTGGTTGGCAGTTTTATTATTGTGATTTATCATTTTGTATTTTCTTATTTTTTAGGTAAGCCGCCTTCCGAATTTAATATATAAATTGAAAAGCAGGATAGGAATACGCTAGATACATTCACTTGTAAATTGATTCAACTGAACACCACTGGGCTTATTCCCAGTTCAGATCTGTTTGGGATTGGGAGACAGAGATTCAGTGGGGGATGATAGGCACCGTATATAAGAGTCAAGGCGCATCTAATTTACAGCCGGCATTTGCTATACTGTAAGATATTCATCAGAGCAGTTAATCCTTCATTGCCTATTTTCTCTAGAGCAAAATAGCAAAAACACTATTAGATTTCCATGGAGGTTATTAAAATCCAAGGTCTGTGCATGTTCTGAACGTACAGAAATAGAATGCTGATCCCATTAATTCATCTCCTTCCTGCGAAACTCTCTTCCAGAAGCCCAGTTTTACATTTTTATCAAGATAGAATGCTTCAGAATCAAAAGATGTAGAGATCCTTGAATTTGTGAGTCAGGTATAACTAATACAAATGCATCTTCCAGAGACTACTGGCAATTTAGAAAAGAGATTGGTCACTTAAGGCTGAAGAACGACTTCATTTGTTTAATAACTCGGCAAACTGAATGACAGTTTTTAATATCACACCATGAAAAATGGTTTGCTGCACTTTTTTTTT
Source organism: Tiliqua scincoides (assembly GCF_035046505.1). Lineage (NCBI taxonomy): Eukaryota > Metazoa > Chordata > Lepidosauria > Squamata > Scincidae > Tiliqua > Tiliqua scincoides. The sequence goes on from NC_089821.1 coordinate 20,323,299, forward strand.
AGTGGTGGACAAAAGTGAACTGCTTTGGACATATGCCGGAATAAGATAGATAAGCCTTTGACGGCACATCTGGAGTGGTCTAGGAGCTTTTCCTTAACACTCCTCTGATCAGAGAAAATCAGGCTTGGCTGTATTCACAGCCTGCGGGGGAGGACATGCCATTCACAATAGCAGAGGAAGATTTGTCTAGAGCTCTGGAAACAATTTAACCTAAGTCATGCAGAGTTAAATTGAAAATATTTAATGCCACATTATCCTTCAATTTAAGTCAAGAGGCTGGAACTGTAATAGCTTCAAGTGGCTTCATGGACCTTCCTCTCCCCCCCCCCCGCCTTTTCTTAACTTGAATGTTCTTGATTCCCACTCACCCACCCCAAAAAATATACAATCATCAAATCATGCATTTATCTTTGCTTAGGTTCCAATTAAAAGTTGTGCTGCATTCCTCCTTTTCATGATTGTTCCACATACCTACCTAGGGTAGAAGTACAAGATCCCTTCTTTATTTCCTTCTCTACTCTCTGGTTTTTCCTCCTTGCAGAATGTTCTTTTTACTTGTCATTACACACTGAGCAACATTTGTGTAGCTGACAAGGTCAGGAGGCTGGATCACTCAACTGTCTTCAGTGCGTTGTGTACCCCGCTCATTACACACACATTGGCTGTTCATTTTCTCACCATGCTACTGGTGTGAACTGCATTGCTATCTTATCATCGAAATGAGTCAATGGGACAGATAAAATGGAGCTTTTATTTATATCCCACCCTTTCATCACAGAGCTCAAGGTGGCTTACATGGTTGTCTTTCCCCCCTACTCATTTTATCCTCACAACACCCCTATAAGGTAGGTTAGGATGAGGGTGACTGCCCCCAGGCCACCCAGCTAGCTTCATGTTTAAGCGGGGATTTATACTAAATGTGAGCCTGAGGGCACAAGCCTAATCAAGTCTACTCAGAAGTAAGTCCTATTTTGTTCAATGGGGCTTACTTATTTTCAGGAAAGTGTTGCTAGGATTGCCGCCTGACATGCTGAACACTGCACCACACCGGCTCACCTTCTTGATTTGGTTCGAGATCACTGCAGTTTACTCGCTATAGTATATTTTAGATCAAGATTTGCATGTTATATCACTGTTACATGGATCTATTTATTTATTTTCAGAAACCATCCAGTTTTTCATTAAAACGTCCCAAAGCGATGTACAAAAATACAAAACACATAAGATAAAATTAAATAGCTAAAAATCAGTACAGTGCAGCAGAGTAAAGAAAAACAACAGGAAAAAATTAGGCAACCCTGATTTCAGTGGCTGCTGCTTTTCCATAAATCTGCCCCTTTCCCAGGACCAAAAATGATAGACTGCACTGTCACCACAAGGACGAAGCCGGACTGCCTCCCTCCCAGTTGTGTGAAACACTCCCAAAAGACTGTACAATAGCACAGGGCCAACCAAGACCTCTTGTCACCCTTCTCCAAAGATGTGCCAGCCTCTGTTCCTCCCACTCTCTAATGATCTGGCTCAGCACTCTTCTCCCCTCCACAATTTCCTCTTTGTCCTCCTCTTCCTTTCCCAATCCCGGGAGCAGAAGGAGGAACAGTGGAGGCAAGTAGGTGGTCAGAGGTGAGAGCCCCCCACCCCCGCCATCAATCTGCTGCCTAAGGTAACTGCTTCAGTTGACATCATAGATAGGCCAGTCCCAGTGGTGTTGCTAATGATCCTGTAGCCTGATGCCGAGCTCAAAATGATGCCCTGGAAGTTTTTAAACAAGCAGGATATGCAAAGCACACTGGGATCATTCCCAGTGGCCTTAGCATTTCCCAAGTGCTTTAAGAGCCAGGTGGAGGAAGGAGCAAGATAAATTGCCCAAAACTCACTCACCCCTTACCTGGCTCTTTCCTCCATCAAGGCTCTTTAAAAGGAGCAGGAAATATGGAACACACTGGGAATGATCCCAGTGTGGTTCGCATTTCCTGCTTTGATTCAAAAGCCCATGTGGAGGAAGGAGCCAGGGAAGAGGTTTCAGGAGGGTGGTGACAGCACTGGCATTGCTGCATCAGACTAGCTGCTTTACGATCCCTTGAGTACTTCACCCCGTCCCAACCAGGCAGGTTTGGATGCTCAGTGTTGGACCTAAACCTTCTGGAACCCAAACAATAAAGATGGCCAACACACCAATGGCCCGTCTCCCTGGCCACACAGTCCTTCTGCAGTGGCACAATTTCAAAATGCCTCAGAGAAGCCTCTTCCTTCCTGTTGAGCCTTCCTGTGAGGCTTTCCTTGCAGGAAACAGATTTGAGAAAAGAGGGGAGCTCTTGCCCAGATTTGAGCAAGGGAAGCTCAATCATCCCACGGTATGCGATGAGGGAGGGGGGCATTTCAGAGCAATGGAGCATACATCTCATGGCCTTTATGTAAGTTGGAACTCCAAGCATCTTAACTGCTAGGAGGGCACATATGGGGGAAAATGTGCTCTGAGGCAATCAGGATGCTGATCATTTATAGCTTTAAAGATCTACAGCAGCACTTTGAATTAGGCCCAGAAATCAATTGGCAGCCCGTGCAGGTGTTTCGGAGTGAGTGATATATGAGTGTATCAACTCAATATGGTATGTAAATATAAGGATATGCATTCTGTGAAGGCAGTAAACCTACCTTTTAAAATTTATATTTCCCATATTTCATAGCAGTTCTTGCCTGCCATCATATCTCATCAAAGTAGCTTGCTCACAAGAATTCCCCTTTATCTCATCATGCTATCATGTGATATAAAACAAGTGCACCTATCTGTATCTGACATATGTAAGAAGATAAATAGATATAGATAAAAGAACATGTGTCATTGTAGGGATTGACAGTTGTGGCTCTTTCCATTTCCCCAAAGTCCCTGTTTTCAGGATTAGAGAACAAGGGCCTGTGGCTCAGAGGTAGAAGTGACTGCTTCATATGGAGGAGATCCTTGGCTCAATTCCTGACAACTCCAGGTAGACTTGGGAAAGATCCTGTAGAACACCTATCAATCAGTGTAAATCCTGATCACGTAGCCCAATGGTCTGGCTCTGTATAAGGCAGCTTTGAATGTTTGTTTATGTATCCCATCTATACCCCACTCATCCCCTGAGAAGCACACATATGGTTCCCAGAGAGTCTCCATCCATCTAGGCAGCTGATCCACATAGCTGTGACAGAATGGCGAGATTTGCACTCACAACATATTGGCCCATCAGCCCTTCTTATTTGCCTTGCTGACCTCCATGCATCGGACTGAGTGAGTACCACCAGCTGCTTCTTGGATACTTCACTTGAGTTGGAAAGCTATTTTTTCTTGACCTCAGGAGGCTTACTGTGGCAACATGTGAGAACTCCTGCCCTAGCATTGAATTTACATTAGTTTAATATTTTAAACTAGAATGGCCTTTACTGCCAAGTCACACCCTCAGCAAAAAACTCTCTGTTTCCCATGCTCTGAGGAACTAGTCCCCTCTGAGCAGCTCTTCTGCACAAGCCAGGCAAGCAGGCTGTGCAAAGACCAGTCCTGAAATGTGCTGCTTTGCACTGAGGATGCTGCCACCCTGTGGCTCCATTTCAGCAGTTCCCCTCCCGAGCAAGTGACAGTCTTTAGCAGATCAGTGAAGCTGTTGACTGCCTCTTGAACAGATTCTGGGTAGCAATTTCAGCAGATGTCTGGAGAGATTCTTGAGAACTCTATCTGGCCCATACTTTTAAAAACCTTAAGATTGTACTGATTTTATGTTATTTTGGCCTGTACCATACTCTGAACACTGAGGTAGTAAGATAGTGCACAGATTTCATAAACAGAGACCGTTTGTGCACTTGAAGTTATTGCTGCCAGTTTCACACTGCGATCATAAATATATTTACTTGTAAGTTCCATTTAATTCAGTGAGACTTGTTTCCAAGTAAATAAGTCTGGGGTTGGAAACCGGACTGGACTGTGTAAATGGCATGGTACGTGCTAATTTTTTTTTTTTTAGGTTACCACTAGCTCATCAGGGCATCACTGCCATGAAACCAGTAGCATTGCATTACAAATGGGGGGGGGAGACGCAGCCTCAGGTCAAAATATATTCAAAATCCCATAGAGGTAAAGCATCCTCAGGGCTCATAGAGCACCCTACGCCTGTTCTATATCCGCTTGACATTGTTGTTGCCATATTAGCATCCAGAGAAGAAAAGAAAAGCCAATCTGGGGATCCCTCCTCAGGCAAAACAAGTGGAGGAATTCTGTGGGAAGCCCAAAGAGTTCTGTGAGTACAGTGGCAGCATTTCTCAAGGAGACTCACACAGGTCCCTGGGTTTTACCAGCACTGGAATTTAAAAGGAATTTCACTGAAAACCCAATGGATTTTACCAGCATTGAAATTTAAAGGGAATTGTGCTCATCCATGACAGCCCCACAAAAACCACCAGACCAAGAACATAGAATGCAAAAAAGAATTTTTATAGGTAAACAGAAGACCAAACAATTAAGCTGCTTTGGCCCTGCATGTTTGCTTGTTTCAATTAAGCAGCATCCCTGGGTGGGTGGGGTGATGACGTTCAGAGCTGTGGTAAGCTTGTAACTTGTGGTGAGGAATGGGGCTTGTAACTTGTCCCTGTTGTGCCGCAGTCCCAATGACAATCAAGCCCCTGAAGTTGCTATTAGTCCCAGGAGGAAACCTTCCATGGCACCAACAGAGGCTTCTCTTCTGAGGCTAATAGCAGCTTTGAGGGTGCCATTTCCATCAAGATTAGAGTGGAAAAGAGTTGAATTCCTCCTCCTTGGTCACCAGTCACAATCTTGATCAGCTTCCCCTTGGAGCTGTGGTTTAACAGAAAACACCCACATAAAACACTACACAACACAGAGAGCCAAACAACTCAATGTAACATGTGGTTTAGCCCTTACACGTAAGTGCAAAGAAGTCAGTCTGTTCCTGAAAACCAGGTTTCACTCTGATTCCTCCCAGAAGGCCATCAACCCCTGATTTCCCAGTAAGGCTTGCCAAACCACAACTTCCAAAGTGAGCTCATACTTGCTCATATTTGGGGGTCAACCATTCATATTTGGGGGGTCAACCACTTTCCCCCAAATCTCTTGGCTCGTATCCTACCATTCCTACACAGTTTCGGGCTCTCTTCCCCTTCAGCCAATCTTGGTGGCCTCCTGCTGCTTGTCAGAAGTCCTGTTCCCTGCTTCCATTTTGGGCTTTCTTTCCTCTTTTCCTACTTCTGGGTTAGCCTATGACTAGCCAGTGCGTGACAATGTCACCATTTCCAGGTACCAGGGGCTGCTGCTGAGTCAGGTCTCTTTTTGGGGTTCAATTGGCGCATGGGCAGCTAAGAGGCCTACTTCCCATTACTGATTCTGAAACAGTTTAGATAAGACTAGCAAAAGTTCACACACTCCTATCTTACCAGTTTCCATTTCAACTGACTATGCTATATTTAAAATGTATTAGATATATCAAAAATACCAGATAATGTTGATCAACAAATTAATATTTTTTCTCCTCCTCCTATGCTGTTAGCACTACCTTGTTGCAGCAATTAAAGAACCACATTTTGTTCTTCACGGAAGCAGTAAATTCTACCAGCGTTGCCTGTGGAGCTGAAAATAATTGCAAAATCCACTTTGCAGGAGGTCTATCAGAATTCCCTTAGCCAGTCTGATATATGAATAACCCAAACAACTGTCCCTAGATTGGCAATTAAACAACACAAAATTTGCCTTCACGATGCCCTGAGACTAGTTTGACCTTCGTGCAGCAAACTGGTTTTGAGTTATAAGGGAATTTCCCCATCCCCCCAGAAGAATTTTCCTAAAAGTGACAGCATCTCAAAATAGTATTCTGTGAGATATCATATTCCAAAACCATTTCTCTTCTGGACTGGCAATAAGCATGGGAAACGATGCTGACAGAAGGCCAAATATAGGATGCACAGAAACTGTCAGCCTGGAGAGCAAAAAACAGTCCATCAAGCTCACCAGCTGTGCAACCTCTGCTTCTTTCAATGGGGCCTATGTGAGAGCCCCAGGCAATCCCCTTTAATTTAAAAGAGACTGTGCAGAAACTAGTTTGCATCTCTTAATGGCTGGCCTGCTGTTAAGATTTGGGGTTCCCATCACTTCCCTAATGAAAAACACTGTGATATATGCAGCATACAAGAACAGCAATGGCACAGGGAGGGCTGTCGATGGGTTGCTGGAGTCCCCTGGGCAAAGTCTAGTAATGGACCCCCCAGGGCACCTCCTGCCCACCTCTTGATGGTGTACTGGATGCTACTACTGCCACCGCTGCCTTGGGTTTAGGGGCAGCCCCAGAGGTGAGGTCTCTGATGGGCAGCTGACCTGACCAAGTTCTAATGCCAAATTGCTGGAGAGTCATAGCCCTGAATTGCTGCCCTCCCAGCTTACTGGGGGCAGTGGCAATAAGCAGGCGGTGGCTTCTCCCACCAGCAAATGGAGGGGGGAATCTTCAGAGGATAGGAAGAAGAGGAGCTGCTTCTGCATCCTGCCTGCATTTGCCGAGGAGGACAGATGATGCAAAGAAGAGGAGGTAACATCATTGCCCATTGCTCAGCAATGGCCACTCCCTCTCCTTCACTGTCCCAGTGGACAGTGACCTTTCTTCACAAACCCCTTCCTCACTGTAGGAGCTTTTGGAAGAATGTCCATTAGCTGATGGGAAGGGTGGGAAGAGGAGCTGCCACTCAAGTCCTCAAGAGACTCTAGCGGATGCTCCCATTTGTACTACACCGCTGCAAATCTTTTCACCAATTAATACCACCACTGCTTCTGGTACTGGGAGAATTTCAGGGGTCAACCTGGCCAAGTGTGTCCTTTGACGTCCATGGATTTTTTGGCTAGAGTCCAGTCTCTCTGACCCCTGATGCTGTCCGTACACAAGACTGTTTTTACTGTAATTACACGTATCAAGGAGTCAGGGGTGGATCCATATTTGGGGGGGAGGGGCATGAGCACTACCTTAACACCAGAGCCCAGGTCAACCAGGTGGATAGACCACCATGGCTGAGGTGTGCTGGATGGGCAGATCTGGGCTCCCATCTGGATTTGGAGCCCAGATCTACCTGTCAGGTACACCAGGGCTCGCATTCCAACTCTGCCCTTTCACCCTGCCGAGTGGGTGTTCCCTTGGCACCCAACTTTGCTCCCCATCCTGTTGGGTGCCATTCCCCACTAGCACAGCAGCCTGGGGGCCCCACACACCTATGGCCGCCTCTTGGATCCACCCCTGCAAGGAGTCAGTGCATGCATATAGCACATTTTCTAGGCGGGGAAACAGGTCCTTTTGCATTACAGGGATTGACCTGTTTTGAGCACATCACAGAACCAGATAACATATTATGGATATCAACATCCCTTATTCCAGAACATTATTGAGCTGCAGAACTTGTATAGGGAACATCACAGTGTCTCTAATATGAAATTTGAACTGACAGCCCTACTCCCACTCCTTAATTGAGGAAACCAGAATGCTCCTGTTATACTAAACCGGATTAAAGTTAGCCTGACAGAAAAGTTTTGGCAGCAGCATGTCATGTTTCCATGGTTGCCTCCAGGGACATAGCCAGAATTTTGACTTTGCGCTGAAGTCTGACATGCTGTAGGCACCTCTCTCCCACACACACACTCATACGTGGCACATGCTTTTTTAATTAACGTTGATCAGATGTTGATAATGCATGAAAAAGAGAAAATAGATACATGAAAACAATGCAAGAAAATAGAAATTATACACCATTTCTGCATGTTCTTCTAAGAGAACTGTGAGTCTGTGTGTGTGTCATGATGAATAACATTCACACATCTATCTATGATGCTGACCCTTCAATCAGATCTCTGGTCTGTCTCTGTGGACATCAGTTCCTCAGGAGTTCAGGCAAGTGTCCTTTGCAGCCTTTTTACCTAAAAGCCTTCAAAATGCTAGGGTCGAAATTTGGACCTCCTGCATAAAAAGCATTTGTTCCACCACTATTTTTTTTTGTTCCACCCATATTTTTTCCCCACAGTGTCCCGTAGATGAATTTAGGCCTCTTAAGATAGTTTATTGGACTCTGTTCCTCTTTTGGCACAGAAAACAACCCCACCAGCATGATCTTCTCTGTCCTTTCTATAAATTTCACATCCAGGGTGAAAGTATCCCATTGATTTTCATTATTTCACTTGGTTTCTGATGTGCTCACTATATCTAGTCTCCTTATATTCCAGGTACTCTAACTCACCCTTCTTGGCTTTCAGGTTTCCAGCATTTATATATAAACTATGTATTTCATCCCTTGTTAGCTGTCTCTCTTTTGTGCATAATTTTTCCAGTGACACTTTAGCTTGACACTATCTATTCTACTCTCACTCAGATGACAAAGAGCCCAGAAATGTGTTCACAAGAAAAATGGCAGGGAAATATATACACAGTCAGTAACCAAAAGACACATGGAAAACTGAAGAGGGAGAGAAGGCAGATAAAAGAGGGAAAGAGCAAGTTCCAGATCTTGTTTATTCTGTTTAGAGCCCTCCATGGGCCAAAGTACACATAACATTAATTTGGCTATTAACTGAAAAGATCAAGAGCAGATCCTTACTTTATTTATTTATTTATTTATTTATTTATTTATTTATAATTAACACACACAGACATACAAACATATAACATACATTTAGGAGTGCTAAATATCATATACCATTACTCATTAATCATACTATATCTCCTAATTTACTACTCATCTACTTCTGCCTCTTATTAGTTTATCCATTTATTTATATAATATATACTAAATTTTCCCTAATGCCCTGTACTATATTTTCTAAATTTTCACTTTCTATCAAATATAAGCTTACTTCAATTACTCATTAATATTAAAACAAAATAATCTAATTACCAAAGTATAACAACATATAAAACGATTCTTTCATCTACTTCTAACTCTTCTACTCATTTATATATTTCTTATATCAAATATAATAGATTTTTCCTAATTCCCTATAATATCTTTTCTAAATATTCACTTTTTATCATCTCAACTAGTTCAATTACTCGTTAATATCAAATAATAATAATCTAATTCCCAAATTATAATAAAACCAACAATCTCTTATAATATGTTCTTTACCATTCTCCAATCTAATTCTCCAATCTGATTACATTTTTTTCTTTAACATAATAACCACCTATAAAACAATTCATCCACACGCTAACATTTCCAGCTATTTTTTCTAATTCATTTTAATTCATATATATCAATTTCGTATATATTTATTTTTTAAGTAAATTTAAACCAGTTATTAACTAAATAAAATCCTCCAATTTTCTTTAACTCTCAGGTTAACCCTCAGGTTTCTTTTTCTTTCTTTCCATTTTTTCTCCTGTAATATCTTTAATAATTTATCTCCTTAACAGAATCCAATAAGCCCACACTTTCTTGTATAAGGTATGTTCATTCTTCCAGTTAACTGGGATATGTTTTCTTCTTCTTGTTCCAACAAATTTTGTATTTTATGCACCCATGTTATTCTGTCCATCTTCTCTATTTCAATCTCCATCAGCGTCCCCTCTAGATCCTGTTGATTTTCCACTCTTCTAATTTCTGTATCCACTCTTCTGATGATGATTTCATCCCTCACCATCATCTTTTCCGCTTTCTCCTTCTGTTTATCTTCTGTTTTCTTCATATCTTCCAATTGCTCTTTGCACACATCTATCTGTTGAGAGAGAGTCTTTAAACTGGCTTGAATCTGCAAGGACCAACTCAACAGCTGTCTTCTCATTGTGAGCAATTTTTCCAAACTTTTGAGGATCGTTTGAGTCCAAATATCTGGAACAGACTCCATCTTGCAATTTCTCTCTAATCCACAAGATGTCCACAGCGTATTATTCTCCTTACTTCCGCCACATGATTTTTCAGTCAGTCATTTTTTGAATTTTTCTTACAGATAACAGTGTGATTAATGGAGAAAAACAAAACGAAAGAAACAGTCTCAAGGAGACAAAACTCTTTCAAGTCTAATAAAAAATTATGTCCACAAGTAATTCTGGATTTTAGTCCACACACCAAATTATATTTATACAGTGATGCCTCGCAAGACGAATGCCTCGCGCAACGAAAAACTCGCAAGACGAAAGCGTTTTGCGATTTTTTTGGTGACTCGCAAGACAAATTTTTCTATGGCCGTGCTTCGCAAGATGAATTTTTTTGCATTTTTTTTGTTTTGGTTTGTTTTAAATCGCACAACCGTTAATACCCAGGATGCATTGAAGTTTTGTGCTTGAAATTTTTGAAATCCTCTGTACAGTATGTACGCCTTTAAAGAGCACTTAATAAACACTTTGTAAACCAAATTTGACTTTGTTCTGACTTTTTTTGCCCATAGGAACGCATTAATTAAATTTCAATGCATTCCTATGGGAAACCGCGCTTCGCAAGACGAAATTTTCGCAATACGAAACGACTCGCGGAACGAATTAATTTCGTCTTGTGAGGCATCACTGTAATTATCATCCACAACCGATTTATTCCACTACAAAGATACAGAGCACTTTCAACATTTTTAAAAAGTTTCTCATTAACGCCTTCACTGTATCCAGGGCTTTTAGCCAAATCAGTCAATCAAAGCCAGGGACAATATTGACACATACTTATCTTAAATTTCCAACTTAAACTTTTAATTTATTTAATTGGATTCGATTTTGTCATATGGGGGACATTAAAACTGTTTCTGCTTGATGATGTTGCTTTTGGCCATGACATCACTTCCAGGTTTAAAACAAAAGTGGGTCCTGGCGCTAAAAGTTTGAGAACCTGTGCCAAAATGGATATATGATTGGAAGTTATCTGAAGATTTCTTTTATTCGTTCTTCTATTTCAGCAACTGAATTGACAAAAACAAACTTAATTCGTCTGTCCTACCAAGGCTACATAATTGTGTATGTGTGTGTGTGATAATTAAACAAATGCAAACAAAATATACAATTGATATACAATTGATACATGTGGGTGCCCACGTATTGCGAAACTCTCTACCATGAGAGGGCCATACAGTCCCATCTTTTATAATTTTCAAAAAAATCGACTAAATGTGTTTGTTTTCGTTGGTCTTTGAAAATTAGCTGCTCTTTTTTCTTACCCTTATATGGGCTGCATCACTTTGCTGTTTTTCACTGTTTCTTTTTTTTCCTTTTTTGGGGGGGCGGGGATAAGGTTGGTTGATTTAGATTGTATTCTTTTATGGACATTTTACTGTCTTCTTTACTTGTGAGCAGCTTTTGAAATTAATATTCAAAAATAATGTGGAAATGATTGTTAATACAATATGTACAAGGACCTCCCAACGCCTGAACTGGCATGCAAATGCTCCTCCTTGCCCAGGTCAACTCTTGAACCTTGGTCCAAGTGGCAGCTATAGTGCCCTGCGCCCCTCAGGGAACGGGCAGGGGATGCTGTGGGGCACCAGTGCAGGGCTTTACCCACTAGGGGACATCCACTAAAATAGTTAGACAAAATAAAATATTTCTTTACCTAGTATGTAAGTCTGTGGAACTCCTTGCCACAGGATGTGGTGATGACATCCAGCCTAGATACCTTTAAAAGAGGATTGGACAGATTTCTAGAAGAAACTATTATCACAGGTTACAGGCTGTGAAGGGTATATGCATCCTCCTGGTTTGAGAAGCAGGCTACCTCATAATGCCAGGTGCAAGGGAGTGGCACCAGGATGCAGGTCTCTTGTGTGCTTCCTGAGGCATCTGGTGGGCCACAGTGAGATACAGGAAGTTGGACTAGATGGGCCTTTGGCTTGATCCACTGGGGTTCTACTTACGTTCAGTGCCTGCCCAAGATCATGTGACACCTGAGGCAGTGTACCAAGAATGGGAAAAGAAAAGGGGATAGAGAGGAAGAGGGAGGAGAGTGGAGATGCTGCCCAGTCCACTCTCTTCTCCTGCATCCTCCCTCTTCTGTTCCACCCCCCCCCCTTTCTTTGCCTGTCCAGGAAGTGGGTAGAGGAGAAGTGGAGGCAAGTAGGCAAATGGATGTGGGTGCCCCCTCCCCGCCAATCTGCTGTCTGGCAGCCGTATCAGTTGGTGATCATAAAAGATTGTCATGGATCGGTCAACCTTGGAATCAGCAACTTGGCACCGGCACTGCAAGGCTTAATTGGTGCTAAGTTTCTATCTTTGAAGCCACTTGGATTCAAGTTACATGGATAAACCTTAGCTGCAGTTTCCATAGCATTTCAGAATATGGTGACAGTTCCCATATTTGTGTTTTTGATATTTTACATTACCTTCACATCCCTCCTCCCCCCGCTCCTCAACTGCTCACAGCTATTTCAACTGACAGTGCACAACTGTGCCTTGCAATTTGTTAGACGAGCTACAAGTATTGGCAGTGAAACATTATGGCTGGGGTCACATCAATACAGAATTCTGTCTCTGCAGAATGTGTTGGCATCTCTACACCTTGATGCAGTTTTATTCTCTTATATTATGTAGCCCTTGTGATTGCAAAGAACAAAAACATGCCTTATAAAATGTCAAAAAAAACAACGTTAGCAATGCAGGATTGGCCTCCCAAGAGAGTCTGCGGTCAGTCTGCAATACTAACCAAAGGATCAAAGTTGTCCCATCCATTTTGATGAACAGATCTCAGGCAGGCAACTTGCATGGAGTATTCCAGGGTCTTCCCTGCACCTAGCATATAAGAGAGAAGGTTAGGCTGGAGTCCCTTCTTCCATCCTTTTCTATATGCTGGTGGTTTATTGATTCTTCAGACATGTGATCCCTTCCTGGTAACCTAAGTAGTACAGGTTCAAGAAATACTGTACTATGGGATTTTCCAGATGGTCTAATTCAGCTAAAAGTCAGCTTTGTTGGAAAAAAATACAAACCCTGGCATAGGTGTTTTGAGCTGGCCTGATTTCACCTGGACTTGAATACCAAAATGACTCCAAAATGAGATGGTCAGCGCATCATATGATGAATTAGCTATTTTAAATAAATAAAAGACCATGTTGAACATTCAGATTTTAATGCCAACACCATGCAACAAATTGGGCAAGTTAATTTTTCCCCCAAATGAACAGGCAGCAGGATTACAACTCAGTTAAACATAAAGCGTTTATAGGCCAGAATAGTCTTCAAGTAATTTAATTGGGTTGTAGAACAGGCTTAGGGAATGGAAAATAAATGCCATGGCTTTGTTTATACTTACTAACAAGTCCTGTAAAAGATTTAATTTTCACTGACTACTAGTCTCCCTACCTAAGGATTTTTACTAGGGCATAGGACCATCATCTATCTATCTAAAAAGAAACTTCAGGTGATGTACAATTAATTTTAAAAACCATATAAGTCTATGATGAAATAACAATATGAGCATCGATGAATACAAATACAAAGGCAATAACAAAGACCATTTTTCTGTTTACAGTGCCAGTGAGTGCAAAAACTTGCATCATCATCATCATCATCATCATCATACAGGTATTTATATACTGCCTTTCTTGGTCTTTATTCAAGACTTTATTCAAGGCGGTTTACATAGGCAGGCTTATTTAAATCCCCAAAGGGATTTTTACAATTGAAAGAAGGTTCTTTCTTTCAAGAACCACAACATTCAGGTGTTTCTCTCTGATCTGGTTTCACATTCTGGCCTCCATCCTCCTATGCTCAGAGCAGATGGAATAGCTCGGCTTCAGCTTGTCAGCTGCTTCAAGGTTGCACGGTGCCGGTGGCCTCGAACTGGCGACCTTGTGGATGTTATCTTCAGGCAAATGGAGGCTCTACCCTCTAGACCAGACCTTCTGCCCAGAACTCCTGCATCAGAACTACAGCTTCCACCTGAACTACAATATTGAGGTTGCACATACCTATCATGGCTTGTAGATTCCAGGGATTCTGTCCAATCCCCTTTCAAAGGCATCTAGGCCAGATACCATAACCACATCTTGTGGTAAGGAGTTCCACAGATTAATTACATGCTGGGTAAAGAAATATTTTTAGACCTAATGGAGACAATGAGTAGAGCCAAGGGTGATCCTGAAGAGTAAGCCTTATATGGTAAAAGGGCAAAACTCACAGAAATGCTGTGTTAATTTAGGCAGCACATAAAATCTGAGCTATTTTATATGTTACCAAGCAATGCTTGCTATCTGGCTTCCACGGGTAAACCTAAACCAAGCACAGAGCAAGAACAGAAAGTGCATGAAGAGCAAAGATCACAACTACTCAGCCAGTATAACTCCATCCACTTCCTCATCACCACTAGACTGCCACTATATGACTGCCACCTGCTGCCACTCAGTACTATCATGGAGCATAAATATTGTCACGCCTGCATTGGCTCAGTCATGTCGTGAGAATGGATGATGGCCGGATCCCAAAGGAGCTCCTCTATGGAGAACTCATGCAAGGAAAGCGCCCTACAGGTAGACCACAGCTGCGATACAAGGACATCTGCAAGAGGGATCTGAAGGCCTTAGGAGTGGACCTCAACAGGTGGGAAACCCTGGCCTCTGAGCGGCCTGCTTGGAGGCAGGCTGTGCAGCATGGCCTTTCCCAGTTTGAACAGACACTTGGCCAACAGTCTGAGGCTAAGAGGCAAAGAAGGAAGGCCCATAGCCAGGGAGACAGACCAGGGACAGACTTCACTTGCTCCCAGTGTGGAAGGGATTGTCACTCCCGAATTGGCCTTTTCAGCCACACTAGACGCTGTTCCAGAACCACCATTCAGAGCACGATACCATAGTCTTTCGAGACTGAAGGTTGCCTACTACTATAATGAGCAAGTGAGTTGACAAGTTTCTCAGTGCTTAACACTTAAGAAGAAGCAAGGAGGGGAGGAGAAGGCTGAATAGCCATCTGTTGGGGATGTTGTCATTCTGGACAGCCTGTATTGTCAGGAGATTGGACTTGATGATCTTGAGAGTCTCTTCCAACTCATATTCCAAGAACTGCTGCCATGCACAGCAGTCATTTCAGATTTTGTGTCCACAGAATAATCCTGTGTGCGCACTAACATTCTTCCTTCACTTAGTTTCAAGGTCAGTTTTGGGATCACTATTGTTTAACTTTTTCACAAGAAATGATCCATCAAATGGTCAAATATGTAGGTGACACATCAAATTATTAAGGACAGGAAAAATCCAGGCAGATTTCAGAGAGTTCCAAAAGGATCTTTCCAAAGGGTGAATAGGCAATTAGAAATGAGAATCAGTGTAAGTAAGCATGAAATGATGTACAACAGAATAAAAATTTCTACTATCACATATTCACTAAAAGGGATTGAATTGGTAGTGACTAATTTGGAAAGAATGCTTGGGGTTGTGGTGGAGCTCAGTGAAAACTCATTGTGTGACAGATGAACAAAAGGCATATCCCATGCCTAGGAATCCTTAGGAAAGGGTTGGAAAATAAAATGAATCTACTCGTGTTGGTGTCATAATGTCATTATGTAACTTTATGGTACGGCCACAATTGGAATACTGTTCTGGTGGCTGCCTCTGAAAAAGTCTACTTGGGGTCTGGAAAAGATACAGAGGACAACCAAAATGCACAAGGAACTGAAGCACTTTCTCTATGATGAAAGGTTAACGTGTTTGGTGCTTAGGAAAAAAGATGACTCAGGGAGGCATGACAGAGGTTGATCCAATTATGCATGGGTTGGAAAAAGTGGATTAAAAAGTCTTTCTCCTCCATTAGGTCTAAAAAATTTTTTTACCTAAATCTGTGTCACACCATGATCCCCAGCTGCCCATAGGCTGCATTAGCACTTCTGCACCCCACAGGCTGGCCAAAATAGGATTGGGCCATTAGGCTGCAATTCTATGCATGTTTCCCTGGGAGTAAGTTCCATTGAACTCAGTGGGGCTTACTTCTGAGCAAACAGGATTGTGCTGCTGGGCTATGTGGAACCAATATGGTGAAATCCACTCCTGGAACAGCACAAACTGCGAATCTAGGAGCACTCCTAAGTATGACCCTTATGTTTCAATCATATGTGCCCCCAAAGAAGATAAATCCACCACTTCACACCCTGCAGGTGATCCAGAAGGAAACCCTGATTGATATCAACAGTCAAAAGCTGCTGAAAGGTCCATGAAAGGATCTAGGGAAGGGTTTTGTAAGAGACTGTACCACTGCCTTTTAATGCAGACAATTCCCCTCCTCTGAGGAAGGCATTGACTAACCTCTGGATCCAGGCCACCAATCCCTCCATACCCACAAGTTAGGGTGTGCATGGACCAAGCAGGCATGATGCAATACGGAAAGAGCCAAACACCGTTCCACATGCTCAGGAAACAGCCAATGAAATCCAGTGGTAGGACTTGGACATTTCTGTCATAGGCTCTGATTCAGCCCTGATGTCCAAGTCAGAACAGATGCGAGGAATATTATCCATTAAAAAACCTCTGCCCAATTGTCATAATGAGCCACTGAGGCCCATCAATCACAGTCAGGGCAGGATGTAATAATCAACCACAGTTCTAAATATTTCTGCTGGATGCAACTGCATGGATGTGGTGGTGGAAAAGTAAGCACACTTTGCTGACAAGACTGCTATGGAATAAGCCTTCAAGCGGGCCTGAAGCTGTGTTTAGTCAGATTCTCCTTGAGTGAATTGTTGCAGTTATATTTAGGTGTTTGGCACCAGAAGAAGAAGACACCTCCAATAGGAAAAAACAATGGAATGCAGGAACCTAATGTGTGTCCTTCCAGTGGAGGCAGTACTACAGGTAAGTCTCAACCTAAACCTTGTTGGCAACCTTCAGTCTCGAAAGACTATGGTATCGCGCTCTGAATGGTGGTTCTGGAACAGCGTCTAGTGTGGCTGAAAAGGCCAATTCGGGAGTGACAGTCCCTTCCACACCAGGAGCAAGTGCAGTCTGTCCCTGGTCTGTCTCCCTGGCTATGGGCCTTCCTTCTTTGCCTCTTAGCCTCAGACTGTTGGACAAGTGTCTCTTCAAACTGGGAAAGGCCATGCTGCACAGCCTGCCTCCAAGCGGGCTGCTCAGAGGCCAGGGTTTCCCACTTGTTGAGGTCCACTCCTAAGGCCTTCAGATCCCTCTTGCAGATGTCCTTGTATCGCAGCTGTGGTCTACCTGTAGGGCGCTTTCCTTGCACGAGTTCACCATAGAGGAGATCCTTTGGGATCCGGCCATCATCCATTCTCACAACATGACCGAGCCAATGCAGGCGTCTCTGTTTCAGCAGTGCATACATGCTAGGGATTCCAGCTCGTTTCAGGACTGTGTGTTTTGGAACTTTGTCCTGCCAGGTGATGCCGAGGATGCATCGGAGGCAGCGCATGTGGAAAGCGCTCAGTTTCCTCTCCTGTTGTGAGCGAAGAGTCCATGACTCGCTGCAGTATAGAAGTGTACTCAAGACGCAAGCTCTGTAGACCTGGATCTTGGTATGTTCCGTCAGCTTCTTGTTGGACCAGACTCTCTTTGTGAGTCTCAAAAGCCATTAGGTAAGTCTCAAAAGCCATTAGGAACTCGATGGCTAGATGGATGGCTTACTGCAAATTTCACTGGCTAAATAGAGATTTGTTCCTCTGAACAGTTATCTTTTCTAGAAAGCAGGGATGTGCGGGGGTGGGGAGGTAGGTGAGGCAGAGCCTCCCCACCAGAGAAAAGCACCGCCGCTGTGGGAGGCACCCAAGCACCCTAACCCACGCGGACAGCTCTACCTCACCCACCTCACCACCCACCACACATGGCCGAAACTCCATCTTCTATTTATTTTTTCTCATTTGCAATGCTTTACGCATGACAAGTGCATTAATATAACATGGGTACGGCATACAAATGTTTGCTTCAGTGAAATTTAATTTTTAAACATTCAGTCTTCGGAAAGAAACAGAAGTTCTGTGTTTTGCAGCTGATGTGATTTCCCAAGTCCACATAGCAAGATTCTTAAAAAGAGTTGGTTCATTTTTTTTTTGCCAGCTGAAAGTACAGCACCAATTTCAGAGGCAAAACAGAATCAGTGCCAGCTCTAGTCTGGCATCCGCTAGACTCATTAACATGATATGCAAATTAAGTTGCTTTCATGCCATTAATGGATTCCAATCACCTGTGCTCCCCCCCAGGTTATGATGCATTTCTGCTGTGGCCTTTCATGTGGCTGCAGTCTCTTATCCTAACCCAACTCCATGCTGGGAATGGGAAAGGATCACAGCCAAGGGTTAAATTCAGGCTTGTAAATAGCCATTCACCTGGTTGGTGGTAAGATTTGCTTTCAGATGCCTCTGGCTGAACAGTGCAAGGAAGCCAACCATGTGGATGTTGTTTTCTTTTTGACAGAATGACTAACATAGGACTATGTGTGCTGGAGTAGGCTGAGCTAGTGATGATTTGGGGAGATTACCACTACCCCTTGCAGCTGCAGTTGCAGCATAAACCCCCCTTTACTCAGTGAATGCCAGTGGGGGTGAAGAGGCATCACCACTCCTTCTCCAGTGCTCAGTAGATTTGAAAAAGAAGGGGGAAATGAAGCAGAAAACTATGGAGGAGAGGAGAGTGGAGGGCCAGAGTGTCTCCCTCTTCCTTTTCAAATTTGCAAGTGGAGGACAAGCTGTGGTGGCTGTTCATGCCAGCTGCCATACTACTGGGTAGAAGCATTTGGGAAATGAATGAACAGGAGCAGGGGCTATGACAGCAGCAGAGGCAGAGAGTGGTGGTGGCAGCACCTGCCAATCCACCACTTGAGGTCCCTGCCTCATTCTGCTTCATGAATGGGCCCATCCTGCCAAAAATATAGCAAAGGATGCACAAGGCAAGCATGCCTAGGGAGCCTATAATTTGGGTGACACCATTAAAAAATAACCTTCTGCCCCCTGTGACTATCTCCCAACCTTTGAAGGTAAGGTCATCCAAAGAAGGTCTCCGAAGCAGATCTTAATTTTCCTGGCAAAACAGCAGGTGGACTAACTATGACCAAGTTTTAAGAACATAAGCAGAGCCCCACTGGATCAGGCGAAAGGCCCATCTAGTCTAGCTTCCTTTATCTCACAATGGCCCAACAAATTC
This sequence comes from Tiliqua scincoides, assembly GCF_035046505.1. Lineage (NCBI taxonomy): Eukaryota > Metazoa > Chordata > Lepidosauria > Squamata > Scincidae > Tiliqua > Tiliqua scincoides. The sequence continues at coordinate 20,342,347 of NC_089821.1, forward strand.
TTCAAGACAAGACAACAAGACAGAACCTGCATGCTGGTGTCCTCCCCTTCATCTGGCAATCGGAGGCATCCTACCTCTATAACCAGGAACTTGCACATACCTACCATGACTTGTAACTCATGATGAACATTTCCTCCAGAAATCTGTCCAGTCCCCTCTTAAAGGCATCTAGGCAAGATGCCATCACTACTTCCTGTGGCAAGGAGTTCCACAGACTGATTACACGCTGGGTAAAGAAATATTTTCTTTTGTCTGTCCAAACTCTGCAGATCTAACTTTTCTGCAGATCTGTCAGAGACTATCAATGAGCCTTCCAGTGTAACTCTCTCCCCTTTCCCTGAACCCAGAGAGCTGGAGATATATGAGCATCTAGCGCTGTGGCTACAATAAATATTGCTCCTTAGTTGCAATTGCTTTTGAAATGTCAACTATCGAATTTTAAGGAAAAAATATAGCGGCACACACCGGGCTTATGAAAGGGGGAAAACAGTGATATGAAATCCTTCCTTCAGCTCAGTCCTTTCGGCAGCAAAGTAATTAAATGTTCCTGCTGAACAAGCTCTGAAGCCTGCTCCCCTAGGATGGTGGCACAGGCTGTTTGCATCCAGTGCAGAGAATAAGACCATCTGTCCAATCTTTTTATCACTTCTGCTGCTCAGGGCTCCTCTGAACTTTTGTACTCAAAGTCCCCTATACCTCCTTCATCTATGGCAATCTCCATAGATCTCATGATTGCCTCTGGCAGAAAACTCTCCTTTTTATGCACCCTACGATGTCCCCTCTTGTACTTTTTGGAGGCTCTTGGGGCAGGAAAAAGGGGAACAATCTCAGCTCAGAAATTCTTTAGTAACTGAGCAACACTCTACACTTTACAGCCAGTGGATGGAGGCTTTTTTTTTTTAACCGTTTGAGTGCAGCGGTTCATCATACAGTTGGATCAGTGATCTGCATGTAATCACAGCTTGTCCCCCAATCCTCACCAATACATGTTGTCATGTTGAGAAAATCACCCACATAGTGAGTGGCAACGCAGGGCCGGGTTCCCCACATGGTGACAGCCACCTCATAGGAGAACTTCACACAGCCTCAATGGGCTCTCTGCAGTGCACATGCTAGATCTGAGCCACTCCAGTGCTCTTTTGCTCTACTACAGGAATAACAGCTCCAGAGGAACTGAAACACCCATCATTTCATCATGGAAATATCTCTCTTGAAAACAAAGAACACAATGGTGTTAATAGGAAAAAAGGAGTGGAAGGTTGTGTCAGAGGCTGATTTTGAGTGATTTTCCTCCTTTTTTGTGGAAACTGTCACAGCTAGAGTAGTTTCTCCATTGGTATTTCTTCAGTGGTCCAAATTCCAAATAAATCATCTTGCTTGTGAGCTGCCTCCCTTTTTAATAGGGTTACCCAGTGGCATAACTAGGGGGGTGCAAAGAACTAAGTTTTGCAGGGAGCCTCCCCAAGGTGTGCAAGCAGCCCCTCCCCTCCCCTTTGGAGCTATTCCGGACAGTAGGAGCAAAGTATACACCTCCATTTTGCTCCCCCTGCCTGGAATGGCTCTGAAGGGGAGGGGAAGGCACTGTTTGCACACTGTGGTAAGGCTCCCTGCAAAACTTAGTGCTTTGCACCCCTTCTAGCTATGCCACTGGGTTTACCAACTTCTTACTTCAAAAATACTGGCCTCCTGGATGAGGCTGGAAATCAGATATAGGACAAGCAGTGTCAAGGCAGAGCCGAGCTCATCAGGGACAGATCATGAAGATAGCAGTATCACCAAAGGAAAAATAATTCACAGTGGCCCATTAACACTTGCCACAAATACAAGATGAGCATTATGGCCCTGAACATTCTTATCCTGCACAGATTTTAATTTTAGTCAGACAAGTTGCCAGGTCTTCCCACCTACCTTGAGGAATGTAGCTGTCCTAGCACTGACATTTTCTGGTCATTTCTGGTCTGGTTGCTGGTCATTTTCCAGCATGCTGGTGACTGATTTGCAACTATAACTATATGCTGGATGCCAGAGTGGAAGACAGAAACTATTTTCCTTTCTCCCCCCTGTTCCAAGAGCAGCAAACGAGATAAACAGGTGAGCGGGTGGGAAGGGAGGATATTTGTAGGCTCTTAGAGGGACAGGACTGGGAAGGTCTGAGAACCTGTTGCACTCCTGATGGCACGATCTGGCTGTGATGCAGTCAAATTTTGCTCATAGTTGGACACAGAACACACCAAGCTATTGTCTGAGTTTCACAGAAAATAGTTTGGTTTACCAAGGCCAGTTCCAAACCTGAGCAGGGACTTTCACCCCATCACAGCATGGAAAAAGTATCTAATGGTAAGGGCACAGGATGAAATCTAGGGAATCTGGAGGGGAAACAGTTTGGAATCTTGAGAGACCTCAGTGGATCCAGGCAAAATATGATAGCTAGGCCTGTGATGCAGGCAAACTAGAAACTGGTGGTGGGTTGTAGGTAAAGGCTTGCAGAAACTGAGTGTACTGGCTTTGCTACTGTCAAAAAACACCTGGCAAAATACAGCTTTTACTCATTGTATCAGAAAAATACTGGCTGGTTAACAATCCTCTGACTTAGATGTACTTATATTTTTTTTTAATGCACCTGAAGCCTACTAGCAAATTAAAAGAAGAACCATTGAGATGCCAGTGAGGCTTGCTGGATTTGAGCGCAGATGCATGCTTTGGGGGTTCATAATGTTGCTCTTAAAACAGTTTTCTTGGATTACAATCTGAGCCCGAGAAGAATTCTTGGTTTACCACCCACCCAACACCCAAGCTCTCTCTCCTCTTCCCATTCAACAGCACCTACTTAACCCACTTGTGGCAGTACCAGTCCAACAACAGGGGGGAAAGAAAAATAAAGAGGTCTCTCTCTCTCCCTTTCTCTTCTGGCAACAAGGCCCCATGACTATAGCCCCTGAGAAAACTACATTTCCTAAGGCCAACCAGGAACCTGCTATTGCCTTGATCTGGTAAAGCACTGTTAAAGGGAATTGAAAAGCAGGGTGGGCACTAGCAGTGTGCATTTGTGAATTTGGGATGGTTCAGAAATAAGCCAGAACTTCCTTCCTTGTTTGTTTGTGTTAGAGAGAGAGATTAGCAGTGGGCGATGATCATACTCAACTCCCCATTTTTATACATCCTATATAAAGCCACCAACCCCCTTCAGGTCTTTGTATCATTATTAATTTTGCTGCATATAGCGACCATCCAAATTTAATGAATGTTGATTATTTATGTCTTTCCACCTGAGACTGTGTTTTGTTCTACTATAGCTTACTTCAGAGGTCAGGAAAGTCTTGATACTTGGAGGAAAGCATCAGAACTTTCCTCCAATTGCTTCCCCAATTGCTTCTGGGGTTCAGAGTAGTTGCTTCTGTCCCTGTAAAGATAATTGGGTTTCCAAAGGAAAATCCAGAAATCCTACACATTTCCTTATGCAACACAAGGGAATATGCAAGACAGCTATTACTTTCTTCTTAGCACAGGGGCAAAGCGGAAACAAACAGCAGTAGGTTCATGCCCACTAGAGAATAGTGTCAAAAATACAATAATAAACCACTTTATTAGTTTAATGGGGCTTTAGACCCTGGTGCAACTCAGCTGCACAGGCAGCCAGTAGTTACTTAGGGCAGCAGTACTTTCAGGGCACCATCAAAACATCACGTAATCCAGGAGATATACCCCAAAACCCACTGCAATTTTATCAAGGATGTTGGGGTGTAGTTTTTGATAGCCAGCAGTACAATCCAGTTCTTACAAACCAACATCCTCTGAAATGAGACTCCTGTACAGTCACACCTCTCAGATCACCCAGCACAATTGTGTGGAGTAACAGGGTACCTTTGGCTAGCCATTTTGCAGGCAGACATCACAAAAGCCGCTTACATTTTTAAAATAAGCAATTTTAAAAATACACAATAAAACAAAGATGAGCAGCAGAAAAACTTTAAATCCTGGTCGTCGTTTGCTGCAGTCTTACTTAAAACATCCTGTCATTCTTTTTCCTCTTCTCACAGAGAAGAGGGCTTCTTAATAGCCCTCGGTGGCAAGTGGGGGGGGGATGGAGGGGGGGGACTTTCAGGTTGATTGGTGACTATTTATTTTGAGGCTTTAAAACCTGCAGGGATGAAATATTCTGGATGTGCTGGACTTCCATGGTCTTCCCTTACTCTTCTTTTTTTAGGATAACTATTTCTTGAAATGGGTTTTTTTTTTAAAAATCATTTTCCTAATATGCAATGCCAGCATTAACTCTCTAATTCAGCAGCCTTGATTCTTTCAGTGCCACATGACAAATTACTGAATGCTAAGAGCATCGCCTTGTATGGTGATGGAGAGAGAGTTTCCTCAGGCTTTGGCTATAGTTTTGTGTTTCTTTCTGAAGGATAGATTCTTGGAACCTTTATAAATGGTTATATAAAGTAATATATGACTTTCTGAACCCTTACACACACACCCCAACTCAAGCCACATGTTCTTAGTGAAGGATTTATACCTTTGGAATGAAGCTAAGTGTCAAACATGCGCTAAGGGAACCTAAATTGGTCAGTGTGCCTAGTGGAAGCCGCCAACTGGCTGGCCCTGAAGCTAAGAATTCCATTGCAAGGTAAAATATCAGTCCTGACAACTGATAAGGGAAAGAAAATCTGTATAAAATACACATTACTTAAAGACGACAAGTTCAGCTAGCCATGGAAAGGAATGCCAGATTTATTTTTTTTATGTAAGGCACAAAGAAACATATACATATAGTTTATGTAGCATGAAAATGGAGTACAGGAGGGAGGCACTCACCAACATTTTCCAATCTTAATGTCAGAAGGAAGGGGACAAGTGGAAGGGAAGGGAAGGGAGAGAGAAAGAGAGGAGAATAACAAGCTAGGTATCAATCTGATATGGAATCAAAAGCCATTGGGTGGAGGGAGTCTGGCTGTATGAGAGGAGGACTTAACTGGGGCCAGCAGAGCATGCAGCACACATACAGGTTTGATGTAAAGCTAACTCAGTGTCTCTGCGTTGTGGTGTGCCTTGCCCAGTAGCAGAGCCAGAGGAGGGATATGTGGTAAACACTGCAGGGGCCCTGAGCACCATGTAAGTGGCCATGTATCACAGCCTCTGTAGTACTTACTACACCACCACCCTGTCTGGCTAGCCTAGTGCCTTGCCCTTTAGTTGTGGGGACACACACCCTAAGGAAGCACAGAACAACTGCTCTGTGAGAGAAGGGAGCAGAGTGCACATTGCTGGGAGCACATAAATTCTCCGGAATTCTCTTTATGTTGCATGTGGGAGGGAAAGCTGAGGGCATCCCTGAGCTGCTTCACCCACACTGCTCACCACTCTACAATATCAACATCCCAGGTGCGACTCACAGTGCAATCACAAGTCCCAGTGAGTGCAATGGGACTTCATCCCAAGTAAGTATGTATAGGATTGCAGCAGCAGCAGGCTGGCAAGGTGGAATGAAGAGCCACTGGAGCATCAGGTGGGTGGCCTGGGGTGGCAAAGGCAATCCCAGAAAATAACTGGCTGCCCATCTCTGCGCTGTCAGACTCTGCTGCAGTTGGGTAGGTTGCAGGGACCAGGCTCTGCTGCATATGGAGTGGAAATAAGGAGCCTCTGTGCCTGGGAAACTTACCTGTCAAATAGGAGGCACAAATCTGATGCAGGGAGGCAGAGCTGCAACTTGAATGAGCGACAGTAAATAAAGCCCATCATCCTAACAGGCACTTTAATTTTAATCATGAAGAACAGCCAGGGACTCGCCTACAATAGCATGGTTTAAGTGCCAGGTTAAACCCACTTTATTCAACAAGGCTCTTAATGAGCAGCTTATGATTCCCTGTCTTATTCAGCTGTGTTATCTTTACTGCTTCTGTTATTCATTGCTGGTTTTGAATGTTAGTGGCTGGTGGGGGGAGGGTATTGATTTTGTCATCTGCTGTTGCTGTTTTTCTGTTTGATTATTTCATGATTGTATTCATAATCTCAGGGTTACTTTTATGACTGACACCTTTATGAATTTTTTAGCCATGAGCTACTCTGGGGACAGCAAGTGAAAAGTCAGCCAAAATGAATGTAAACAAATAAAATTTAAACTGGTTTGCATGGGAAAGGCACCCTCAATTTTGCCAATATCTGCCACCAGTTCTTCCATCAGGACAATGGGATTTCAGGCCAGCTTCCAGTATGATCCAATCACTCCTATCTTTTCACATTAGAAACACTGAATTTTATTTGATTTCAGTTGTTATACCTCACTGTCCGGTCCTGGGTGGGTCACCTGCCACTTGATGGGTGTCAGGCTCAATGGGGTCTGAGCTGTCAGGAAAAGAGGCAGCTACCCCTTTGCAGATCCAAAGCTACAGGTCTCAGATGGGCTATGGAGGAAGGGGTTGACTTCACCCTTATCTTTCTCCCTTCTTGTGGCTCCTTGTAGGCTCACAGGCCAGCCAGCTCCCTTACCAACCAGCCTGCTCGCCACCACTGATCTTCATCCCTGGCCTGCTTCTGCCTTATAAAAGGTTTGCCACGCCACCCCCCCAAAACCTGCCCCTTCCTCCCTCCCTCCCTGATATGATAAGATCTGGCACAAGATCCTGCCCCCCTTCTCTCCCTTGCTCCCTCGATGCCTCTATTCCTTCTCGCACTCTGCCCCCATGACCTCTGTCTTCCAAAGCCTCAGCCCTAGCTGCAGTTGTTTCACCATGCTCAACCTCTCCGGGCTGTGGACCCTTATTTCAGGGGCTCTGCGGATCTGTCAGAGGAACCACCAGTCAGGGGGGGAAATCGCTGCCCCCCTTGGACTCCTCCAACCAGATTGGATCCTGGCTGGGCACCTGACACTTGCAGACACATTTTTCTGCAATGACACCATCAAGGCAGCTTATAAAAGAGAAAAATAAGAACAAGCTAAAATAGAACATTTAAAACAGCAACAAGTTCAAACAAGCAGCACCACAACACACCACAAGAACAACAGAGAAGGCACATCATCTGGGGGCAGTAGCATAGCCAGGGTGCAGTGTGGTCAGTACAGCTGATGCTGCAGCTCCCTGTGTAAGTGGCTCCTCCCAGTGGCCATTGGAGACATTCAGGGCAGTCACAGCAATATGCAGGCACCTTAAAAATGTCCACTGGGAAAAAGAAGTCTTAAGAGTCCACTTAAAAAGTGGGAAAGCAAGGCCAGACAAACCTCCCTCCATAACAATGTCCTGTACATGTGACAGCTCAGAAGGCCCTCTCTCCTCCCTACCAACTGCATCTCTGTTGCCAGTGTGGGACAATGAGGGCCTCAGAAACTGAGCAAAGTTCTCAGGGGGGGTTATATGGGAGAAGTTGAATCCTGAGGGACCTGGCGCCAGGCTATCTAGGATTTAAAGGCCAAAGTCATCACCTTGAGCTGAGGCTGGAAACAAACTGACAGCACATGAAATTCATACAAAACTGGTATAACATAGACTGTTCTGCCGACCGAAGCCAAAACTCTGGAGGCAGCATTCTGGCCAACTAAAATTTCTGGATGGTCTTCAAGAGCAGGCCCTGATATCAGTAGGAACAAGTTGTTGGGGTCCAGAGAAAACAGCTTTCGGTACTGCATTGGTTGAACAGAACCTTGGTTATAGCATTTTTCAAAATAGTACATGAACAAGGTCATTTCTAGAACTATTGATACACTCATGATGAAGCCCCCGAGGCTCACTGGTCCAGAAGCACATGCCCTTTACTCAAAACCTCAGTTCCTCCCATTGCCAAAGAGTGTAACATACTATTCTAGACCAGTGGTTCCCAAACTTTTTAGCATTGGGACCCACTTTTAAAAGTGATACTATTATTGGGACCCACCTAAGTTTACATGACTTTTTTAAAAAGATCTAGAAAGAAATAATAATCCACTGCCTCCCTCAGCAATCTGTTCCACTGCTGATCCGCCCTTACCATCAGGAATTTTTTCCTGATATCCAGTCAGAATCTCTTCTCTTGCAGTTTGTACCTGTTGGATCTAGTTCTACTTTCAGAGGCAGTTGAGAACAAGTTTGTTCCTTCTTCCATATGACAGCCCTTCAGGTATTTGAACAGAATGATCGTATCCCCCTCTCAGTCTTCTCTTCTCCAGGCTGAACATACCAAGTTCCCCCAACCTTTCCTCATAAGGCTTCTCCTCCAGCCCTCTGATCATCCTCATTGCTCTCCTCTGAACCTGCTCCAGTTTGGCTACATCTTTCTTAAAGTGAGGTGCCCAGAATTGAACACAGTTCTCCACGTGAGGTCTAACCTAATGAGTGCTCTCTTTCCTTCCCCATTTCTCCCAGAAAAATAAAAAACATAAAATATTCTGGGGTGGGTTTTTTGTCTGGAATTCTTTATTAGGGTGTATCAATTAAGACACAGTTTGGGAACCAGTAGTCCTAGTCTAGACCATTTCCCCAATAAACTCCAGGCAGAATCAGCACCATCTAACAGCCCAATCCTATGCATGTCTACTCAGAAGTAAGTCCCATTAGTGTCAATGGGGCTTACTCCCAGGAACCTGTGGATAGGATTGGGCTGTGAGATGCCTATTATATATTGCTTCACTCCCTTGTACGTTGCCCCTAAACTGCTTTCATGAGAACAATAATGCAAAGAAAGACAGAACTGCTCCTGATTTTTCTCCTTATACAACAAGATTAACAAAATGTCCCTGCTTCATTCAAGGGCGTAATTCAGGATTAAGTGTTAGGCTGTACCAATAGTGGAGGAAGAGCTGACAGAGAAGAGCCTGGGGTTATGAGAGCAAAACGGCAATTTGCAGCAAGAATGGCAAGAAAATTTGCTGTTGTACTTGGACTTAAGTATCCATTATGTTCTGTTGAACAAGGATTTCCAATAAAAAGACTAGCTTTTGGGGCCAGGCTCTAGCCAGTCTTCTACAGGAATCAAAGCAGCATCCATTTCTATGGACGTGAAAAAAGTCTTTTCAATTCAGTCAAAAGAAGGAGAAGCATTAATACAAGGTCAAGGGATCACTCACCTCTTCCCCTTCTCTTGTAGTCGTTTCTTTTGTACAATATTCATGGCTCCATTCTGACTTCTAGGGTGCCACCTAGTGGTTCATAGATGGTCTGTTCGTTTTAGCAACAGGATCCGTCAGAAAACATTTCTGTTCCGGAGGTGAAACAAAGTCAGTCTCAGGGTGAGATGGAGAAGGGATACAGCAAAAAGGGATTGAAGAGATATACCTCCCCAGGCATATCAAACTTAGATGAGATTGTTTTTTCATACTGTGAGATTCACTTTGGACCAATATACAAGACTCATTCATCCACTGAACTTAAGTAGTAGGAAAGTGAAAAGGTATTGCTGTTGCAATCTTAATTTTCACCAAGTAATGACATATATGAGTAGTAGTCAGATGTGTGGACTCAAACCCCAGTTTACATGAGCAGAAACACTTCAGATTATACAATCAGAAGGGCTTCCAATTCCACTCTGTCCTGCTGCAGCCCCCAATGACTCCAAAAGGGTACGAAATGCAATTTGGCATGGGGGACCTGCAGCTTTTGGAATACCAGAGACACCCCCCCCCCTTCTGCCATACAGGAACAGTTTCCACTCACATAAGTGGGGTTGGAATCCAAGCCAAAGAGAAGAAAGGAGAACAGCTGATACCACATAATTTTTGATAGAAAGGTTTATTTTAAAATGCACCCAAAATATTTATTTACTGACCCCATATTAATGATGAACAAAAATGGGCAGTAGCACATTTTTAAAAACACGAGACTTCTAAGAAATTTAATCTCAGGAGACACAAGAACCCTGTGAGGTTGGTTAATCATAAGCACTTGTATCACACATGAGTGTGCAAGTATTTAACATATATTCTTAATGTTGTCCTTGCAAACCTGGAAGGTAAAGTGTTACTATCCCCATATTGCAGCTGGAGAGCCAAGGCTGAGAGGGGTGGCTTGTCCAAGGCCTTCTAGTTAGTTCATGGCAGAGGTGCAATTTGAATCAGAGAACTTCTGATTTCGCAGCTCAGTCTCTTAACCACTATGCCACATTACCAGCTGTATGCTTTCCACCACCACCACTGCAAGGCAACAAACTGCAATTATCACCTTATGGAGATCTCATCAGATTCAGTGCCATGATTTAGCATCTCATTTGACTGTGCGCTAGTACAAATCCAGCAAGCTTCAAATATCAAGTGCACTAAATCCATGTTGACACACTATGGGACATTATGCAGGACAATTCAAAAAAATCAAGATCTTCACTCTCCTTGATTGCAAGGTGCTGTTTCAGTGTGCAAAATCAGTTATGCAAATCTTCCAAAAGGATTACACAGGCCTACAAATTGAGGGTCAGAAAAGTTTTTCCCAAACTTTATGGTGGTTTGATATGAATTTGGGATGCCAATTCCAAAAATGGCATCGGTTTTGCCCTATCACGTCTAGTTTTGGAAATATAGTATAGCCTCTTTAGTGAATGGTTCAAGCAGCTTCCTCATGAGGAAGCCATGGTGTAGGCTTCCTCATGAGGAAGCTGCTTGAACCATTTACTAAAGAGGCTATACTATATCTCCAAAACTCGACATAATAGGGAAAAACGGATGCCATTTTTTGAATCGGCACCCCAAATATACCCAGGAATTGGTGTAACGTTTAAGGAAGCCAAATGTGTGTTGGCCTGTATTATTAGTCCAGTTATATAAACAGGGGGAAAAGAAGCATGAAGAGCCTTTTTTTTTTTTAGTTCCACCCAGTTCAGCCTCAAAGCCAACGTTCAGCTTTTAGTACTAGATATAAACCTGAAGAAACATTCCTGGCTCCCCAAACAAATTCTCCTTTCCCCGTTCCCTGTGCAATATCCTATGTTGCTTAAGAGAGTTGCATGAGAAGGACAGGAGCGTTCCAAGGCAATTAGGTCTGGGGTTAGAGAGGGGAAAGGATATTAACATGATATATAGATTAAATAATAAAACTAATCTGGTTTTGTTTTTTTAACTTCCAGAGGAAACAGCCTTGTCCATCAATTTTCAGTATTTACCAGTTCTTTGACCACACTCCTCTTTGCCATGCGTCTGAAATAATTTTTTTTACAGGACACATTTGCCAGTCTGGGCCTTTGCAAGATAGAGCTAGTTTTCTCCAAGGTGTTTAACCTGTAGAGTTGGTTCAGACAAACTATAAATGTGGACACTTACAGCATGAATGAGAACACACTGGCAAGCCAACTCCTGCCGCTGTTCTCATAGTAGCTTAGGCAGTGGCTAAGCTCAAAATGTTGCCCCGGAAGTGATGTCACAACCGGAAGTGATATCACGTCCGGGCTTTTTAAAAAGTGAAAATTGGAATCCACCTGCTCCCGCCAGCAGCTCACCACCCACTTGCTCTGCTGTCTCTGCCCGGTCAGTGGCATAGCTAAGGCATCTATCTGCTGCCTGGGGTCAAAGATGATTTTGTAGCCTGCCCTCCATGACAAAATCAAATTTAATTAATTAAGTAAATAAATATATAAAAAGTTATTGGTTCCATGCTGTAACATAATAACATCTCATTGGCACTCAGAACAATCAGTCTCATAGGTCTGTTTTGAGTTAAGCAAATCTACTTTTTGTTCCATAAGGCAGTTGTGTTTTCATTTTCTGGTTAATTGGCCATAACTTTTGATGACTCCTCCCCACTCACCCATTCTCCCTATGGAGAGCACTAGTCTGAAGGACTCATTGTTTCCCTGGGGCAGAATTTCTATACCGCCTTTCTAGGTCCTCAGATTTCTCCTCAGACTTTATTCAAGGCGGTTTACATGGGCAGGCAATTTAAATCCCCGTAGGGATTTTTACAATTTGCAAGGTTCTATATTTCAAGAAACCACAACATTCAGATGTTTTGTTCTTGATCTGGCCGCACATTCTGGCCTCCATCCTCCCACGCTCAGAGCAGATGGAATAACTCGGCTCAGCTTGTCAGCTGCTTCAAGGTCGCACGGTGCCGGTGGCTTCGAACTGGCGACCTTTGGATGTTATCTTCAGGCAAATCGAGGCTCAACCCTCTAGACCAGACCTCCTGCCCAGACCAGACCAGATGGCGAACCTATGACATGTGTGTCAAAGGTGACACACCACAATGTTTTGGGTGACACGCTAGTTTTCACCAACACCCAACAATTGAGTTTAACAACTGAGTTAAAACTCATATTTCATTTTTGTAATTATTTGATATTTCTTTATATAATACATAGCACCACACATGATTGGACTGTATTAAAAAAATGAATATGTAAAAAATTGTTTCTCTTTTGCTCGGGGGAGTGTGTAACATGCCAGTAGAATCAAGTTAGGCTGAAATCCTATCCACACTTACCTGGAAGTAAGCCACATTTACTATAATAGGACTTACTTCTGAGTAGGCAGGCATAGGATGGGGCCCTTAGGCATTTTTTGAATTTGACACACTGAGACCAAAAGGTTCGCCATCACTCGTCCAGGCTGCATCAGTTTAGATTGCAAATTGGAACTTGCAAAACTGAGTGCTCTTTCATGCAACAACAAAATACTCTGCATAATTAAAAGTAAATGTTAGACTAAAATACTTCTTCCTGACATTTTCCCCAGTAGGGTAGTTTTCTATGTCTAGCAATGTTTTTCCATGGGGCAGGATTCTACCATGTTGATACCCACCTGTAGCAGCTCAGATACAGAAACTATCAACTCTGTGAAAACAAGGACAAAGTCAACTTCAGGTGGGAGATGCACCTCTCAAAAGCTGTCATCCAACAACACAAATTAAAAGACCATGGTCAATATTTATTGACATCACAGATTCATACACAATGCAGAGTGAAGAGATCTAACAATCCAATCTTGGAACAGTTTGATGAGGGCCGAAGGAAATCTCTCTCTGTCTCTTCCTCCCTCCCTTCCTCCTAGATCAACTTTGAAAAAATAGCCAGGAAAGGGCAATTATAAGATAAGGTTACAACAGTTTATACCAGATATCTATCAGTAATTCTTCCTCAGCGATGAGATCTCACATCCTCCTGGTTAAAGAACATCTCAGCAGAAGGAACAGCCTCCTTGAAATTAACATGATATGTAACCTTTCTGACTTGGTCCAGAAAAAGGTTTCTGAATATACCTGAACTGTTCCCTTCTCCTGTCTCCACTGATCATTCATTAGGAGTGTTTGATCATAGCTAGGAAGGACCTGCAAAGTGCGATAAAGCTGAAGGCCTAAGGGAGCACCAAACTCACCATGTTGCACAACCTCATTGCAGTCTGCCATCATCTCTTCCTGAGAGATACAGTGTGCAAGGTTCTTTTCTGATGTATTGGCAACCTTCAGTCTCGAAAGACTATGGTATCGCGCTCTGAAAGGTGGTTCTGGCACAGCGTCTAGTGTGGCTGAAAAGGCCAATCCGGGAGTGACAATCCCTTCCACACCGGGAGCAAGTGCAGTCTGTCCCTGGTCTGTCTCCCTGGCTATGGGCCGAAGGAAGACCTCGCATTGATACCAGCAAGACCCGGGATCAGAGAAAAGTGGAGGAATTTGCACAAGCGCTTGAGGAATCTCTTCCAGGCCCGGCCGACGCAAACGCATCCAGCAGATGGGAACATTTCAAGATTACCGTTTACAACACCGCCTTGTCCATATTCGGCAAGAAGACCAACAAGGCGGCAGACTGGTTTGAAGCCCACTCTGAGGAGTTGACACCAGTCATTGAGGAAAAGAGGAGAGCTCAAGCAGCATACAAGGTCTGTCCCAGTGAGCGCAACCTGCAGGTCCTCCGAACTGCTCGCAGCAAAGTCCAACAGACTGCCAGGAGATGTGCTAACGACTACTGGCTCCAGCTCTGTTCCGAGATACAGATAGCAGCTGACACGGGCAACATCAAGGGGATGTATGATGGTATCAAGCAGGCCCTAGGTCCAACACAGAAGAAAATTGCCCCTCTGAAGTCTGCCACAGGCGAGGTCATCCAGGATCGGGCGCAGCAGATGGAACGCTGGGTGCAGCACTACTCTGAGCTATATTCCAGAGAAAATGTAGTCACCGAAGAAGCACTGAACAACATTGAGTGCCTGCCTGTGCTGGAAGAGCTTGACAGTGAACCAACCCTAGAAGAACTTCACGTGGCCCTGGACTCCCTTGCCTTTGGCAAGGCACCTGGAAAAGACAGCATCCCTGCTGAAGTCCTAAAATGCTGCAAAGAGATCATCGTCACTGAGCTGCATGAAATCCTCTGTCTCTGCTGGAGAGAAGGTGGAGTACCTCAAGACATGAGGGATGCAAACATCATCACGCTGTACAAGAACAAAGGTGACAGGGGTGACTGCAACAACTACCGCGGCATCTCTCTCCTTAGCGTTGTAGGAAAGCTGTTTGCCCGAGTTGTACTAAAGAGGCTCCAGGTACTTGCAGAGAGCGTCTATCCAGAATCGCAGTGTGGATTCTTTTCTGATACCACAGCTGTAAAGCAAAGAAGGCTGTAGCAGCCCTTTATGGCAACTGGGATCAGAGGGAGCACGCCAGTTACTTAGCAACAACATTACTCCCTAGCCCAATGGCCTTCATGTCACTGGAGGTCCCTCCCAACTCTGGCCACCATCTTCTTCGTAAAACAAAAAAGGCAGAGACTATCCATCCAAATTACAATTAAAATTCATTTAAAAGTTAAAGAAAAAATGTAATTTCACTACAGCTTTGTCAAACTGACAATGATGATCATTTTCCCAAAAAATAGGAAATCTTGAGCAGCATCTTGTATCACCAACATGGGAGTCCAATGGAAAACAGGAGACCTGCTTTCCAAATCCATCATCCTCTCGCAGTCTATTCATCCTCATTATGCCTTTGGAAGTGCTAACCTTCAAGAGAGCTCAACCTGGAGATCCTCCCCATATTTCTGGATCAGCTTCTCATGATTGTGATCCACAGACCACTGCTTTGGGAGATGCTTGGGCTGCATCACATCCAAGAAGTGCTGGCGCCAGCGTCTCTCCAGCTGCATGAGGGAACTGAGGCCTCCTTTGCCAAAACACTGCACCACTTTCAGGCCATGTGGCATGTAGCTCTCATTAGAAATCCTGGAAAGACATAAACAAAAAGTAGAACTCAGATAAGTACTGGATTTCATGGCATACCACGCCATCCACAGGTCCAGGTTTTGGCCTTGTATCCATGAACACTTTAAAATTACCGTTGGCTACAGTACAGTGCCATAGCATAATTATAAGATTTTGGAATACAGAGCCAAAGTCATGTCTGTACTACAAAATGGCATTGGTGCAAGTAACAGTCATGGCTCCTATGCACAAGGAAGCAGAGGAAGTAAAGTTCTGTAGGGGGCAAAAGCTTCTCTGACAGAATTCGGAGCATTTCTCAGGCCAGAATTCGATGATGGAAACAAGGACAATTGCCACCTCAACACCACGAATCTATGAATGTTGACTCAGAAGTAAATTCCACTGTGTTCAGTGGGGCTCATTCTCTAGTAAGCGTGCTTAGGATTATGGCTTTAGTTTCCTAAAGCTGATGTTATAGTAGAAGACCAAAGAGAAGGGGGGAAAAATAGACAATTCTGAAATCTTGAAATCAGATGATCCTGTTCTCCCCTTTTTTATCTAAACACCCTGCATTACAGAGCAGACTCTTCCGTGAGTGAAGCCCTTCCAAGCCAGGCTTTGCCCATGATACTTCCCAGAAAGACTAAGGTGGGGCTTGGCAAAATTCAGGGTGGGACAAATGAACAGAAACACCAAGGTGGTTGTAAACAATCATCTAGAGCAATGTTTCTCAAACTTTTAGGGAGATTTACTCCCTAAGTAAGTTTCTGGGGGGGGGGGTTAAGGGCAGCGATGCGATCCCCAGGATCGCATTGCTAAAAGGGGGTGAGGGGGTTGCTTGTACTCACACTGGGCTGCAGGAGGCATGGGGAGCCCCGCGCAGCCCTCTGCAGGGCTCCCCAGGGCTTGGAACGTCCAAAACAAGTGATTGCAAAGCACCTCCTGGAAACCAGGAGTACTTTGCTCTTGCTTTTTTATAATGTTCCAAGCGTCAAAGAGCCCTGAGGAAGACTGTGCAGGGCTCCCTGCAGCTCCTGCAACATCCTGCAGCCCAGTGTGAGTAAAAGCAACCCCTTCTCCCTCAGGGTCAGGCCTAATAGGCATTTGCTTTGGCATGGGAAAGGTGGGATATAAATCTTTTAAATATATAGTATTGAAGTCTGAAATTCTTCATCACTACTTTAATCTAGTCACAGAGTTGTCCACAGTCTACAAAAGTTTTTCACAGTCTGCAGAAGAAAAATCACAATTATTTGCCTATACCTGGTTTCTAAACCAGCTGCTTCCTGCAGCATCTCTGGGGAAACCGTCACAGTTTCAAAGTAGTCCTTGATCACCTTCAAGAGCTCCTCTCTCCTGGCATCAGGCAGGCTATCTGCATTCAAGAGAGCCCTCGCGCTGGAGCGGACTTGCCTGCGGACAGGATCTTCAAGCAGGCGGACGCCCTCCTCACAGCCAATGGGAGCACCAAACTCCTCAGCCAGCTGCTGCTTGAGATGGTTGTCATAGTAATTTGAGATAGCATGACAGGAAGTGCAGAGGAGGAGCACATCATGAGAGTTGTGGTCCTTCATCTGGACAGGGAAGTGTCTCCGGTACTCATGAGGCACTATGTTCTTTCTGTTGAGGAAGCAGCAGTGTAAGGGAACAGTCAACTGAAAGTCCCACTGAGCCTACAGCAATTCAATGAATGGAAAGTTGACATTATGTCAAACACACTCGGGCTAGAGTTCCTAACAATAACAAATGGTCTGGTCAGTTCTTGTGCAACTTGACTGGCAGAAATTAGCCTGCACATTGCACATTGCCAATAATCCAACTGTTCTTAGAGCAACAGCTTATTGAAGACAATTCAGAAGTTGCAGTCCTGTTCTGTACACCGATCTTGTCACACTGACAGCCCAATCATATCCCCCTCCGACTGCTGGTGCAGTTGCGCCAAAAATGAGCACTATCTGGTGGGGGGAAGGACCGGAAGGCTTCAGAGGTAAAACAGGATTTAAATCCCCTTACCCCTTGTAAACCTCCCACTCTGCAGTGGATCTCCTTGGACTTGTGCCAGCTAATGAGCTGGCACTAGTCTGAGGAGAGAAACAGGATGGAGACACTACTCATGGAGAGGACAGGAACCAGTTCATGCCATCACCATCAGATCCTTCCTCAGCTTCCCCACCCCGTTCCTCCCCTCTTCCCACCCAGTTTCACCCTTAAGTTCAAGTTTAAATTCAGGACAATATGCACAACAGCCTTCGTTGGTATCTTTCACCCATGTCATAGGAATAGCTGGCCAGAAACCAGGCGTCACCACTCCTATCAAATTGAAAGGTGTCACCATGTGTTTTCCTCTATCATGTGAATTTGAACTTCTTCATATGTTAAGGTGGGGGGCTGCAGGGAGCCCCACAGACCCCTCTGCACTTCAGAACACTGAAAAAATGTGATTGCAACCCACTTCCAGCTCCCTGCACCCCCCCCCCCCGGAGGCCAGTACAGACAAGTAAAACAAAAGCCACTCTGTCCCCTCAGAAGGTGTGATCCTGGCAATTGTGTCATTGCCATCCCCCCCACTCCTTAAGGGGGCAGAGATAGGGCTTATTGCACTGGTGGGTCACAACCCACCAGTTTGAGAACCACTGGTTTAGGTTATTTCAGTCACTAGCATTTGCTTTGTCTGATAATGCATACTTAGGGGGTTATTGGACAACTCACCGAATATAAGACTCTCTTTTGCCACACACAACACACAGGTTCTCTTTGACTGTCAAGTAATAATCCACCTGAGATTCAGGGCGCCCTGAAGGTTCAAACCGCAGCTTCACGATAAATGGTTCTGTGCTCATCAACTCTGGAATGGCCAAAGAAAAAAATAGACTGTTAAACATCTAGAGGATGAATTCTAAGATGAATGTGGGCATAAATTAAAGGGTTGCAAAAAGAAATTAATGCATCAGCCTGAATCCTAGGAAGCACCGAGAGACAGGGTGAGTTTTGCTCATTTTCCAAGCCAACATTGACAGTATTAGTTGTTACCAGGTGTGCTCTTTAAAACATGCATAACATGTGCACACAGGAGAAATATGTTTGCATGTGTAGGGATGGGGTGCAGTGGCCAATGGCACAACCCAATGGACTGGCATACAAAGAAGAGAGAGGCAAGAGTAAAAGTGCAACAACAAATAACTTTTATTGTGAAGTCAATAGTACAACAGCAAGAGGGGGAAATCCCAAACCAAAGCAGTGCAATGTACTCCAGCTTCACTAGCATACACACACAGCACTCACACACAAAAGGAAAAGATAGAGGCGCTAAGACTAGCAGAAGAACAAGACTTACAAACCTCCAATGCCCTTGTCAAGGTACCACTGAGCCTTCTTGCGATCACAAGTGCACAGAGGCTGGCCGTCTGGTGCATGTAAGAAGCAATTGTCATACAGAGGAGATTTCCTGGGAAAATAAATGGGCATCACAGAGGCTTGAGGTTAATATCAGGAACCATCAAATCAACACCCTCTGACTGGCTACAAGTATTATCTAAAATACCACCTCCACATCTTTGAAGAGAACTAGCCTTAAAAAAAGGAGTGGCAGAAATGCAAGGCAAACCGACTATTATCTATATAGGAGGATTGTCATGATCAAATATACAGGCTTAAATCCCGGAAATTTGGACAGCAATTAGTCAGCGAAGATTTTGACATTGACACAGTAAGACGTCAGGAGTGGGCAACATCCAACCCAGATCTGTTTAATCTACTGCCTGATCCAGCACAATGTCCCTATGGTTTTGATTTTCCGAGGTGGAACTAGACAGCA
Source organism: Tiliqua scincoides (assembly GCF_035046505.1). Taxonomy (NCBI): domain Eukaryota; kingdom Metazoa; phylum Chordata; class Lepidosauria; order Squamata; family Scincidae; genus Tiliqua; species Tiliqua scincoides. The sequence continues at coordinate 20,361,234 of NC_089821.1, forward strand.
CTTAAATGGATTTGTACTAACCATGGCAGGTGCCAGTATTGGAAATACAAATGGAGGTTGGTTGATAATCCTAATTGTGACTGTGGGAATGCTACGCAAGCAAACCTTACATCACACTGCAATCAAATGCCCCCTTAGAAGGTATTCTGGTTCCCTGCAGGAACTACATCAATTTACAGATACTGCTGTCCAATGGTTAAATGATTTAGGGCCCAATCCTATCCGATTTTCCAGTGCCGGTGCAACCGTGCCAGTGGGGTGCGCACTACGTCCTGTGGTGGGGAGGTAGTCACAGAGGCCTCCTCAAGTTATGGAAATATTTGTTCCCTTACCTTGGGGCTGCATTGCTGCTACACTGGTGCTGAAAAGTTGGATAGGATTGGGCCCTTAGATATTTAGCCATAGGTCTAGTCACTTAGTAACTGCTCCTATATAATGTAATTTTATTCACCATGTTTTAATAATTTGTTGCTTGTTTGTGTTTTATACATGTATTCTGTATGATGATGTAGCATTTTGCCATATGATTAAATAAAAACCACCACCACCAGGCTGCTTCAAGCAAATACCTGGTTCACAACTTTAATTTTTTTCCTCCTCCTGAGCTGAAGAAGGGATGAACTCACACTGTACTTCACAGGCACCCCAAGCACTCCCAAAGCTCAGCAGAATAGAGACTAGCTGCTGCTCTTCTCCCAACTCAGGGGGAAGGGAAGGGCTCTAGCAACCATAAATTTGCCAAGGCCACCCAAAATTTGCAGACCTCTAGGGATACCGAATGGTGGGTACTCAGCAAATCTAACTGTGTGACAACATTCCACCTGGCAGCCATTAAAGAAAGAGGTGACGCAAACAACAGTTGACTAGGACCAATTGCTGTTTAGCTACTCCCATCCTGATACTATTTTCATCAGTGGTCTTTCTACCTGGCAGGCATTGGAAAATGCAATAGAACAACAAGCCTCTCTGCTGTCTCCATCAGTAGCTATTCTACAAGGTCACTGGTTTGGTTGGCAACCTTCAGTCTCGAAAGACTATGGTATAAGCCTACAGCACCCAGTATTCATAGGCGGTCTCCCATCCAAGTACTAACCAGGCCTGACCCTGCTTAGCTTTCAAGATCAAACAAGATCAGGCTTGTGCAGGGTAACAGTTGCCCACAAGGTCACTATGCAACTTTAACATTATTAGTTTTCCACATTTTTATACCGTTCTTCCTCCAAGGAGCTCAGGGTAGTGTATGCGATTCCTCCCCTCCTTTTGACCTCACAACAACCCTGGGAGGTAGGTGATGCTGAGAGATCGCAACTGGCCCACGGTCACCCAGGAAACTTCATGGGTGAGCGGGGATTTGAACTTGCATCTTCCAGGTCTAAGACCAACTCCTGAAACATCACACCACCCTGGTGGTATACCTGAATATGCTTATTTACTCTCCCCTCCCCTTCTTCCTTACACTTGTGTTTATTAGAATGCAAGTCTAGTTAGAGAGTATTTTATTTTTTATACAGTGCTTAACAGAATGAGCAACTCATGCAAATGCTTTGATAAAGACTACAGAGGCATATCTGATCATTTATGGCTGGAGCAGCTCACGTTTGATGCCTCGCAGAAAGGCAGGCTCTTCCACTCTCCTCAGTAATGAACTTTGCCTATGGGGAGGACAATAGCCTCTCAAATGTGGGGTGGCTACTCCATTTTTCACTACAACAGCTAGACTTGCATCTCTGATGAGGATCCCTAGAGAAGGCAAGGGCAAATTGTTGAAGGCAGGCTGAAAGGAAGACCTTTCGAAGCAACCAATGATGATACAAAAAGTTGCATACAGGTACCTTGCAGAATACCCAACGCCCAGGGGCTTTCGCTTGTGCTTCCGAGGATCCTTCGCTTGCTGGTTGACTGGGGACTGTCCATGAGTTGGCGACTTCAGAGTTGGGGTTTTTTGCTGTTGGTCTCCTTCTGTCTGCTCATAATTTCCAAGGCTACTACTGTTTCTGCCTTTGAAAGGCACATCCACCAAGCCCTGACACTTCTTCAGGACTTTGTCCCAACTGGGAAGAGTATTTTCACTTCCCTGAGAGAGGAAGGGCACTTTCAGCAGATGGAGGAATAAAGCTACTGACACCTGGGCATCCCTGGCAGCATATGCAATCTGGGGACAAAGAGCAGCACATTATATTTTGCTACTGAAGCAGCACTCCCTTACCACTCCATATGTCTGCAGTGACCACTGTGATGACACCTTTCTTACTTCCTTTAAACTCTTCCTCAAACTCCATCATTTCTTTGAAGATTTCAGGTCAATTCCCTCATACCCATATCTGATGTAATCAAAGATAAATCTGTCTAACTGAAAGACACATTCTTCTCTGTTTGTCCTTGCCTCCATTTGCCCCCTACTCTATTCTCTCTCATGTTGAAATTTAGATTGTAAGCCCCTCAGGACAGGGACCTGTCACTTTGTAAAGTGCTATGCACAATGGTGGGATTGTACAAATAGATACATGATGCTTGCATGGAGCCAAGATTAACATTCCCAAGCATGAAAAGAACCACAATGAATAGGATATGGAAACCAGGCCCTTACTGCATTTAGAAATGGCACAAAGACAATGGCAGTGCCAATTTAAAAAAAACTACAGTACGAAAGCAAGACAGATTTCTGGGGCTACTCACAAACAGAGTCCCAGCAACTCCTGACCCACCCCCTCCATTTATATCTTATAATATGACATCATTTTATATGTCTGTTTCTCAGCATTTACATACCCAGATCCTTGTACAATACAGCCCCCAGACAGGTGCTTCTTTTTTGCTCAGAGGCATTCAGTTACTTTGCAAACCCTTGCTCTCCTTTTGCCCAATGAGAAAACTGAGCCATGGAGAGTATCCACAGTCAAAATGAAGGAGCTGGAAACTGAGCTACAAGGCTGACTACTACAGTGCAAACAAAACAACAAACCTGTTCCTGGGACAGTTTTTCTGCCTCCCAATTGCTGCAGCACAGGTGAAGAGACTTATCAAGTGGGCAATTCAGGATCCTCTCAGCCAGAGATTTTAGGCTGAGCCCGTTTTGAGGAAGAGTCTTACTTTAGGTTTTGTAAACGGAAAATAAAATGAAGAGTTATTCTTATCTATCCAAACAAAAAGAACTTCAGAAGATATTATTTATATACTGTTTTTCAACAAAACAAAACAAAAATTCAGAAAGCAATTTACCATACATTAAAATTTTTTTAACACAGTTCTATCCCTATCCCAAAAGGGGCTCACGGTCTAGAAAAGACACAAGGGATACACATGGAAAAGATGCTTTCCTAAGATGTACAAGGGTAGTGCTTTCTCCCTGCTAAATATAAGAGAAATCACCCCTTCAAAAAGGTGCCTCTTTGCTTGGTTAGCAGGGAATATAAGTGTAGATTTTTGAGATTTCTACAGGAAAGTACCATCTATGTACAGAACAGTGCTTAATTTAGAGAACTAAACATTGAGATCTCAAAAGTTAACTTCTCCTTGAAGCCACTGAACGTGTGCAATTGCTCGATTCAAAACAGGAATACACCATTGGTAACAAAGGTATAAATCAGACAAAAATGAAATTAACAACAGAAAGATTGCAACATTCCTATACTTACCTTATATCGACCTAGAGAACACAAAGCCATGCTTGCATCCTTCTATGGCACTGGTTCCCAACCTGTGGTCTGTGGACCCAAGCGCTCGGGTGGTCCGTGAGACCCTAAGAAGTGGTCTGCGAGGTCTCAGAGAAAAAAGTCACCTTTGCTTGCTTGGCAAGACACTGGAAGTGATCTATCTCCCATGCAGCCGCAACTACTTAAGTGTTAGCTGTGGCTTTGGGCAGTCCAGTCTCTGTCCTCTCTGATAGTCTGTAGGAGAGCACTTGGGAAACAGATCACCAGAGAGGGTGGAGGCCAGGCCACCCACAGCTACATGTGGTCCACAACTATTCCAATTTTTGTCTCAATGGTCTGCAGGATCCTAAAGGTTGGGAAGCACTGTTTTATGGCAATCAACTTCTTTTGAACATTGAAACAGTTATGCTCCCCCAAAGCAAACAACTTCGTTGCAAAAAAATACACACCTCTGTCTCATAGCCAAATACCGGAGGTCCACGCTGCCTTTGACTGCTAAGCCATAGTCATGAAGTAATTTGCAGGCATCCTCCCAACAGCCAACCCCAACTTTTAGAATGCTTCCATCTGCAAGAACATCTAGCAGAGTCTTTGGAAGAATCTGTCCCCCGCCAGTCAGCCTGGGTAAGCGAAGAAGAACGCAAAGGCCACTTGAGGTGGCCATTTGCAAGAGAGAAACAGGCTTGGACTTCTTCCCGTCTACTGAGACCTGGAGATCAAAGCAAGGAAGGGTTAATTGCTAGCCAAAATATATGCCACAAAAAAGATGGAAGAAAACAGTTATGAAAAGAGAAGTGACTGGACCACCAAAAGTTCCCTGTGGCCTTCATGGCAGAAGGAACAGAATTTAAAATTCAAATAAATGGCAAGTGATGATCTTTATTGCAAGTCACATTCAATGCAGAGGAAGTAAATTTGCAACATGAAAGTGGTTTACAACAGCAATTACATGTAGAAAAACAAGTAAGCCACTCTGTGTCTATGCAATAGAACAGGATAGAAATGGAATGAATAGATGTAGGCCAGCCCTTACTCTTAGCATAACAAGTAGTTTTAAAAAAACCCCATTCTTCATTTGTTTCTGCTTTAGATGTTAGGAGAACTGCCCTTCTATTCATGATTTAAGACTTACCCACTCACAGTCAATTCCAAGGACTGGACCACGTTCCAACTCCTTCTTTAGCAAGGGTTCCACTTCATTCCATTTGCTTGCCTCCGATATGATCACTACTTCCGCACCAAGAATCTTTTCCAACCAGGGGATTGTGGGAGGTGAGACGAAGGAAAGAAATTTCTCCTCTGAATGGTCATTCTGTTCTTTTTCCTTTGTAGCTCCTGCTTGGTTATGTGCAACAGAACTTTTGTTTTTCCAACGGCGGATGACTCTCCAAAAGACCAGACCTCCAACTGCAACACCCAATAGGGTGGTCACAACAACAGTGACTGTTGTTTGTCTGGGCATTTTTCATTCCCTTTACTATTTCACAGGCTCAAAAATGACATTATGTGTAGTCTTGAAATCTGCAAAGAATATTATTGGAACAAGTATAAAATAGATGAGTTTTCCTATTAACTTATTCGATTTCAGTTGAATATATAACTGAGACGTACAAGAGCTGAAAAACTCTAGCTGTTCAGTCAAAATACAATTTAGACCTTAGTCAGGAAATGTACCATGTTGTAGCAGTGGCTTATGGGCTCACATGAACTGAGCTATATCTACAAACTAGCCTGATTTAAAGTGGGATAGGTAATTTTTCCTTTTTGTGCCATGCACTAATAGCCTAATCTTACCAGAGTTTATTCAAAAGAAAGATGCAGTGTATTCAATGAGACTCAGGTAAAAAAGACTGCTGGGAATAAGTATCTATTAAAGTCAGTGAGACTTTGGTTGTGTTCTTTTTTTTTAGCTAGGGAAATAGATGGAAGTGACATTTCTAGCATCTGTTAGCACAGTGTTTCTCAAACTGTGGGTTGGGACCCACTAGGTGGGTCGCGAGCCAATTTCAGGTGGGTCCCCATTCATTTCAATATTTTATTTTTAATATATTACACTTGACGCTACCATGGTATGTGACTGCATATGAGGAAATGTTACAGACCTGTACTTTTAACAGGCTACTATACAATGCAAGTATACAATTGTATACAAAATACAATACATTTTAACAATGATTGTAAATGAGACTTACTCCTGGGTAAATGTGGGAAAGATTGCAGCCTAGGATTGTCAAAGTTTTTCCTGCTTGCTGATGTCACTTCCGGTCATGACATCACTTCTGGTGGGTCCCGACAGATTCTCATTCTAAAAAGTGGGTCCTGGTGCTAAATGCGTGAGAACCACTGTGTTAGCATGTTGCAAGAGCAATTTATTTGAAAACAGAATATCGCTGAGTGTACTTTGGGGTGTTTGTGCAACATTTAATCATCGCCTCTGGTCAATAAAGGTACCTTTGCATTATTTACCTCTGTATACTGCTTTACAATCTCCAGAATGGATGGCTCCTTTTGTGCAAGTTCAAAGCCCCATCCTCCACGGTCTCCCCTACTTGCCATACAAAATTGCTGCGACCAGTTGTTTCCTTGGAGCAGAGTCATAAGATAACATTGCTAAATGCAGGCAGCCATCTTTTCTAGGTCCAAGCTCACAAAGAAAAATTCGAGTGTGGCTAGCATGCTAGACTCTAAAGAAAGAATGTGCCCCTAGCATGCTAAGAACTAAAAAAATAAAAAAAAGTTCTCTAGCATTAGAAACTTAAAAAAAAGAACACAGCCTTGTGAGACCCCACTGTTGATCCCATCCCGGGACCCCATCCACCCACCCCCATCGCTGCCCAATCCTCACACCCAATATGTGCTTCCAGAACTGTTCACTGTAACCAAATATTCTCATCAGAGAGGGCAGAAAAAGTGACCCTGAAGCCTGGCACCAGTGAAAGCTATTTCAGCACAATTGCTAAGAACCTGAGCAGGACTGGGACACAATCTCCTGGTACCTGAAGGACTACAGCAGGTGCCTCCCCCTTTACCTGATGGTGCTCTAGTCCAGTCAGTGTTCTTTAACCTTTTTTGTGCCACAACCCCTATATAAGTAGGATACTGAGGGACCACATCATTGATCCCATTCCCTTCCCAGGATCTCTTCCACCCACCCCCATCGCTGCCCACTTCCCATGCATAAGGAATGCACTCCCAGCACTGTTCATTGTAACCAAATAGTCTTATTAAAGAAAAGCAGGAAAAGCCAAGCTTCATGGCACCATCGACAGCTATTTCAGCACAACTGCTAAGAACCTGAGCAGGCCTGGGGCACAATCTCCTGAAGGAGTACAGCAGGTGCCTCCCCCTCTACCTGTTGGTGCTCTAGTCCAGTAGTCTTTAACCTTTTCTGTGCCAAGACCCCTATATATTAGATTGTGGGACCCCACTGTTGATCCCATCCCCTTCCCAGGACCCCATCCACCCACTCCCATCACTGCCCAATATGTGCTTCCAGCACTTTTCACTGTAACCAAATATTCTTATTAGAGAGAGCAGAAAAAGTGACTCTGAAGCCTGGTACCAGTGAAAGCTATTTCAGCACAATTGCTAAGAACCTGAGCAGGACTGGGGCACAATCTCCTGGTACCTGAAGGTGCTCCCTCCCCCGCCTCCCTGGTAAAGAGAGGTACACCAGGTGCCTCTCCCTCTACCTGGTGGTGCCCTAGTCCAGTGGTCCTCAGCCTTTGGTTCCCATAAGTTGCCATGACCCCACAGCTGAGGGTTCACAACCCCCTCTGGGGCCCCAACTCCCTGGCTGAAGAACACTGCTCTAAAGCCCCCCTTTTTTTGTATTGGACAGTTTTACATTAGCAACAGGATTGCAAGAAGACTGAATCAAGGAGCTCCACCAAGTGTTGAGCAACATTATGACTTCAGTCCCAAGGAAAGCAAAACACCCAGCAACAAAGAAACCCAACACTTCCTCCCTCCTCCAATCTCCTCCGAAGAGAAGTGCACCTTCCTCATTCCCCAGAACCCCACATCCACCCATAAACCCAGAGCCACCAACAACATGCAGACATCTGAGCACTGCATTACCTGCTTCAGCAACGTGCTGTGCGTATGATCAAGGAACTCCCTCTTCGCAGTCTGCGCGCTCTCCGGAGCTTACTTGCCACGAACACTTCCAGGCTCTTGAGAGTGCTGGGGGATGAACATTACGTACAGGCACCATGTAGGAGCTTCCGGTGAGGAAGGGCGCCGCCATACTGTACGGCAACTTCAGCGTTCGATCCTCCAATGCTGGCTGTATTAAAAGTTCTTGTGCATATCAGAGTAGGTTTCTTTGGCTGGGTGCATTCATTGGCACGTGGGTTGTAGTGCATATTTCATACTGGCTTGTGTGATTCTGTGCACACCTCCCTGGGAGTAAGCCCCACTGAAAAGAGTGGGGCTTACTTGTGAGTAAGCACTCCTAGTACTGCTCTGCAAGAAGGAGAGATCCAGTGGTCCTGCATCTAGCAGCCTGACCAGATACAGACTTGCTTGAAAGTCAGTGGAACTTAGGCTACAATGTCATCCACAATTTCCTGAGAGTAAGCTCCATTGACTATAATGGGACTTACTTCTGAGTAGACATGCAGAGAATTGAACTCTCAGGCTGCAACCCTATCCACACTTACCTGGGAGTAAGCCCCTTTGACTCTAATGGCACTTACTTCTGAGTAGACATGCATAGGATTCTGCTCTCAGGCTACAATCCTATCCACCCTTTCTTGAGAGTAAATCTACATAAGAACAGCCCCACTGGATCAGGCCATAGGCCCATCTAGTCCAGCTTCCTGTATCTCACAGTGGCCCACCAAATGCCCCAGGGAGCACACCAGACAACAAGAGACCTGCATCCTGGTGCCCTCTCTTGCATCAGACATAGCCCATTTCTAAAATCAGGAGGTTGCACATACACATCATGGCTTGTACCCCATAATGGATTTTTCCTCCAGAAATTTGTCCAATCCCCTTTTAAAGGCATCCAGGCCAGATGCCATCACCACAACCTGTGGCAAGGAGTTCCACAGACCAACCACATGCTGAGTAAAGAAATATTTTCTTTTGTCTGTCCTAACTCCCCAAAACTCAATTTTAGTGGATGTCCCCTGGTTCTGGTATTATGTGAGAGTGTAAAGAGCATCTCTCTATCCACTTTATCCTTCCCATGTATAATTTTGTATGTCTCAATCATGTCCCCCCTCAGGCGCCTCTTTTCTAGGCTGAAGAGGCCCAAACGCCATAGCCTTTCCTCATAAGGAAGGTGCCCCATCCCAGTAATCATCTTAGTTGCTCTCTTTTGCACCTTTTCCATTAGCACTATATCCTTTTTGAGATGTGGCGACCAGAACTGGACACAATACTCCAGGTGTGGCCTTACCATAGATTTGTACAATGGCATTATAATATTAGCTGTTTTATTCTGAATACCTTTTCTAATGATCCCAAGCATAGAATTGGCCTTCTTTACTGCCACCGCACATTGGGTCGACACTTTCATCGATCTGTCCTCCACCACCCCAAGATCTCTCTCCTGATCTGTCACAGACAGCTCAGAACCCATCAGCCTATATGTGAAGTTTTGATTTTTTGCCCCAATGTGCATGACTTTACACTTACTTACATTGAAACACATCTGCCATTTTGCTGCCCATTCTGCCAGTTTGGAGAGATCCTTCTGGAGCTCCTCACAGACACTTCTGGACCAGAACACAAATTGACCCAGTCAATATGAGGATAATTGAAGTCCCCCATGATTACAACCCTGTCCCTCCTAGTCACCTCCCTGATCTGTTTCCTCATTTCAAGGTCCCCTTCCGTTTTCTGGTCTGGAGGACGAATCTCATTGAGTAAATCTCATTGAACCCAATGGAACTTTATTTCTAAGTTGACATGCATAGGATTGGGCTGCAGGAAGTTCAGCTTATTCTATAGATGTGTCTCCAACCTTTCAGCCTGATCCTGTGCATGTCTGCTCAGAAGTAAGTCTTATCAAGTTCAATGGGACTTACTTCCAGGTAAGTGTGCATAGGATTGCAGCCTTACATGTCTGTTTACCTTGCAAGCTATGTCCCTGGAGCTGCTGCAGGGGAGGTCCTGTAAGTGGAGCCTCTCTGGAGCCAGATTGCAGCTGCTGAGATGCATGTTGGTGTTTAGGGAATGGGAATCCCAGCCCAGAGGTGTCCCAACAGCCCAGTCCTCAGGCTGCATTATGGACAATTGTTGCAAGACAGAACAAAGAGTTGCTAATCCATAAGAAAGTGTGGAGGGAAGACCTGGCAATAAAGAATCAACAATGTACCAAATCCAGCTCCTGCCTGGTTCTGCTCTCATCTTCTGGTTCTCCTCTCTGGTTGAGAGAGGAACAGAAGTTTTTGCCATAATGATGCTTGCTGGAGGGATATTTTGCCCCACCCTGCACTGTACTGTGTATTCTCAAACTTTTCTCATCAGTGGTTCTCATCAGTGGTTCTCAAACTTTTTAGCACTGGGACCCACTTTTTAAAATGACACCCTATTGGGACCCACCTAGCTTTACGAGACTTTTTAAAAAAGTGATCTTGAAAGAAATGATAGTTTTATTTATTTATTTATTTACAAGTAATTACAAGCTCAAGCAGCATACAAGGCCTGTCCCAGTGAGCGCAACCTGCAGGTCCTCCGAACTGCTCGCAGCAAAGTCCAACAGACTGCCAGGAGATGTGCTAACGACTACTGGCTCCAGCTCTGTTCCGAGATACAGATAGCAGCTGACACTGGCAACATCAAGGGGATGTATGATGGTATCAAGCAGGCCCTAGGTCCAACACAGAGGAAAATTGCCCCTCTGAAGTCTGCCACAGGCGAGGTCATCCAGGATCGGGCGCAGCAGATGGAACGCTGGGTGCAGCACTACTCTGAGCTATATTCCAGAGAAAATGTAGTCACCGAAGAAGCACTGAACAACATTGAGTGCCTGCCTGTGCTGGAAGAGCTTGACAGTGAACCAACCCTAGAAGAACTTCACGTGGCCCTGGACTCCCTTGCCTTTGGCAAGGCACCTGGAAAAGACAGCATCCCTGCTGAAGTCCTAAAATGCTGCAAAGAGATCATCGTCACCGAGCTGCATGAAATCCTCTGTCTCTGCTGGAGAGAAGGTGGAGTACCTCAAGACATGAGGGATGCAAACATCATCACGCTGTACAAGAACAAAGGTGACAGGGGTGACTGCAACAACTACCGCGGCATCTCTCTCCTTAGCGTTGTAGGAAAGCTGTTTGCCCGAGTTGTACTAAAGAGGCTCCAGGTACTTGCAGAGAGCGTCTATCCAGAATCGCAGTGTGGATTCCGAGCCAACAGGTCCACCACTGATATGGTATTCTCCCTTAGACAACTGCAGGAGAAATGCAGGGAACAACGACAGCCACTCTTTATAGCCTTCATAGATCTCACGAAGGCTTTCGACCTGGTCAGCAGAGACGGCCTCTTCAAGATTCTCCCCAAGATTGGATGTCCACCCAGGCTCCTCAGCATCATCAGATCTTTCCACAAGGACATGAAGGGCACTGTTGTCTTCGATGGCTCCACATCAGACCCTTTTGACATCCAAAGCGGAGTGAAGCAGGGCTGTGTTCTTGCACCAACCTTGTTTGGGATTTTCTTCGCTGTCCTGCTGAAGCAGGCCTTTGGAACTGCAACAGAAGGCATCTATCTCCGGACCAGATCAGACGGAAAGCTCTTCAACCTCTCCAGACTGAGAGCAAAATCCAAAGTCCAGCTGAAATGTCTGCGTGACTTCCTCTTTGCCGACGATGCAGCTGTCACTACCCACTCTGCCAAAGATCTCCAGCAGCTCATGGATCGTTTTAGCAAAGCCTGCCAAGATTTTGGACTGACAATCAGCCTGAAGAAAACACAGGTCATGGTTCAGGATGTGGACTCACCTCCCTGCATTACAATCTCTGAGCATGAACTGGAGGTTGTCCATGACTTTGTGTACCTTGGCTCAACGATCTCCGACACTCTTTCTCTCGATACCGAGCTAAACAAGCGCATCGGTAAAGCAGCTACCACGTTTTCCAGACTCACAAAGAGAGTCTGGTCCAACAAGAAGCTGACGGAACATACCAAGATCCAGGTCTACAGAGCTTGCGTCCTGATTACACTTCTGTACTGCAGCGAGTCATGGACTCTTCGCTCACAACAGGAGAGGAAACTGAGCGCTTTCCACATGCGGTGCCTCCGACGCATCCTCGGCATCACCTGGCAGGACAAAGTTCCAAACAACACAGTCCTGGAACGTGCTGGAATCCCTAGCATGTATTCACTGCTGAAACAGAGACGCCTGCGTTGGCTTGGTCATGTCGTGAGAATGGATGATAGCCGGATCCCAAAGAATCTCCTCTATGGAGAACTCGTGCAAGGAAAGCGCCCTACAGGTAGACCACACCTGCGATACAAGGACATCTGCAAGAGGGATCTGAAGGCCTTAGGGATGGACCTCAACAAGTGGGAAACCCTGGCCTCTGAGCGGCCCGCTTGGAGGCAGGCTGTGCAGCATGGCCTTTCCCAGTTTGAAGAGACACTTTGCCAACAGTCTGAGGCAAAGAGGCAAAGAAGGAAGGCCCATAGCCAGGGAGACAGACCAGGGACAGACTGCACTTGCTCCCGGTGTGGAAGGGATTGTCACTCCCGGATTGGCCTTTTCAGCCACACTAGACGCTGTGTCAGAACCACCTTTCAGAGCGCGATACCATAGTCTTTCGAGACTGAAGGTTGCCAATACAAGTAATATTTTGTTTATCATTATTTGCAAAAAAATCAAAACAAAACCCAATCCATTTCTTGTAATGAGGCATCTCTGATGAACAGCCTCCAGGCTGCAGGGGCTTCAGTTATGTGACCCAGTTTTCGCCTGCCCCCGCTACCTGTCATAGACGGGCTTTGAAAGAAAAACACCAGAATAAAGATGCTCAGAACATTTATCTCCCTGTATTTACACAAGTTTGCAAACTGCAGGAGCTGAGCTGTTTGAAGAGCAGTGAGCAGCTATCTGATTTTTGAAAAACCTCAGGGCTTGAGACTATTGGTTATCTGAACTTTCCATCACCTGTGCTTTCACTGGAGGCTCTGTGGGACCCACCAGAAATCGAGTCGCGACCCACCAAATAGGTCCCTACCCACAGTTTGAGAAACGACATCGTTTTACTCATTCACTTGACACTGCCTAATCTGGAAGAAAGACCTACCACATGTTCTGTACTCATAGTCCCTAAAACAGATTATTAAAATGTCCCTTGACTTGTAAGGGGAAAGGCCCTCTTAACCATCCTGTGACTATGACAGGACAGTTAAAGGAAGTAATCTACATTAATAATAATAATGCTGCAGTCCAAAGCACACTTAGCCACAAGTAAATTTTTCTTGGAACCAACACAGAACTGGGCAGTTTCTTCATGTGTGCCATTCAAAGATTTGAGAAGGGAAAATTTGACCAAAAGAACAGGATGATGATGCTGGGGGTGGGAAGGGAATAATGGAGATTGCTACTTTTTTTCTTAACAGAATTTGTGTGCTGGAAGAGATGCTGACACTGAAGATATGGACCTATTTAATTTTTGCCTGTCATATAGTAGTTTATTGTATCCCAGAGTAGAATAATGCTTTATTTAGCATTCAGGACCAACCAAAAGTATGAAACAGCAAGTTTTTGATTCTACAAAATTCTTCTTTGGGCAGGTGGTAAGCAGAAGGCTAAGGGAGAAGGATATGTTCTATGGGCCCTGATGATTTACAGTTTGTAAATTTTGGGGAAGGTTGCAGACTCCTATCAGCCTCCGAAGTGTGTGATAGTTTCACTACCCACACAGGACTACTTAGCAGTGATGTTGCTAGGGGGTGCAGGCCACACTGGGTGACACACACAGGGGGTGTGACGCCACTACTGGCCAAAAATTTTTGAAAATTTTGTTAGTTTTGAATAATACCATCATGTTATATATCATTCAATGTGTGATTTCATGCAGAATGCATTGAAACAAATTGTGTTGAAACACCTCCATTCTATCAAAGGGTATAGCTGAAAATCCAGTGGGGGCAGGGCAGTGGTGCATCACCCACTGCGGTGCCCCACCCACTGCATCCTCCTCTTCCTCATTCAAAAATTCCCATAACTCCATCTTTGTAAACTCTAAACTCTAACTGCAGACTGTTAGGTCTCTCACAGTGTACCTCTTCCCCACCCTAACCCCCTGTCCTTCTGCTCATCATCTGTGTGGCAAGGAATTTTGAAGAACTTAAAAGCTCACAGTGTGTTATTTGTGGTTAACTCTACATAAAGCATTACTCTATTGTTGACAGTGGGATTTCTTTTTTCTGATGAGCCAATATGCCTACCTATGATTTTGTAGTCAGTGGCCTGCTTGTTCTAGATTACAAGCCTACGTTTTAATTATAAATTTTAATTATAGGATTTTTAATTATAATACAGTATTGAGTGTTTTTAAATGTGTCCAAAATAGAATATGATGGAGACACAGTCTCAGTCAAGAAAAAAAATGGCAATCTAACATAGTAATGCATTTTAGCAGCTCAAGGTAGAAACTTAGAGCCTTACTGAGGTTAGTGTCCAATACATGATGGCCAAGTCCCATTCGTTTTCTCAGATACTCAGAAGATCTATTTTTGGAATTGGAGCTTTCAAACTAGTTAATGTACACCAAATTTGAAATTAATTTCTGACCACGGTCAAGCATTCAGTGTGATCAGAAAGAACCAATTGGTTGCATTTAAATGTGTGACCTGGGTTGTTGAAAATGCATATTCTGACAATACTGTACAGCAGTACTTTGACTTTCATTGCGTTAGGGCACAATCCTAATCAACTTTCTAGCACTGACATAGCTGTGCCAATGTGGCATGCACTGCATCCTGCAGTGGGGAGGCAGTCAAGGGGGCCTCCTCAAGGTAAGAACATATTTGGTACCTTACCTTGGGGCTGCATTGCAGCTAAGTCAGTGCTCGAAAGTTGATTAGGATTGCGCCCTTAGTCTTTCAGCCATTTTCAGTTATAACCACATTGTAAATTTTGTCCATGTGCTTTCCTCTTTTGTTCAGTTACATCCAACCTTCCATGATGTTCATTGATGTTATATTTATTTTTTATTTTATTTCAGTTTATATTGGTTTCACATGCATTTGCATGTATTATATAGCCAGTTATTTATGTTTTTTTGCAAATAAATACATTTGCAAGCTAAACAAGGCTATGCTTTGACGTTCATCCATTTTTGAGTTTCATCCATGCTCTGGTTCCTAAACCAAAGTGCAAGGTATTGCTGTATTTCCTACAACTCTTAGTATAGCAATCAGTTGTGACTGCTTAACAGAAAACATGTACCTATGTCAAATGTTTAGGGACATGTACAATATAAAATGAAAGTCCTACCTACTTTTGAATAATACACATTAGGCTACATATTAACAATATTAATTAATAATAATAATAATTAATAATCTTAATAATGCATATTAAGATGACATAGCTGTGGTGGCTGTAATACTTTTGGATGCCACATAAGTTGTTGGTGAAATGTTCTCATACTTCTCCCCACTCAACTAATCTCACTGCTATTCACAAAATGGGTGGGGGGGGGGGGTTGGAATGAGGTGGTAATAGGAGTTGGAGAGGGTGGAACAGGGAGGCAATAGGGTGTGGAGTGAGCAGATCAGCTGTGGGAAGGGGGCAGATTAAGCAGCAGTGTGGCCACCAAATCCTAGCCTCCTTCCCACACCTGATCTAGTGGCCAGGTCCACACAGACCTGCACCAGTGATTTCGCTAGTGCAGGTCTGAGTAGACCCCTCCATACTGTGGAGGCTTACCCCTAGGTAAGGAAATGAATATTTCCTTATCCAGATGAAACCTCCCTGACTGCCCACCTACATGATGCAGCAATAGCCATTTTGGCTTTGCTTCATCTGCAGGGGGAACCTTAGGATTGCGCTGTTAGTAGTATTATGGACTTTTCTAGCAAGCATAAGTTGAGGACAGGATCAAAGCCATTGTGTTGCTTCTACAATCACGGTTTAGTAGTATCTATTGGACTGAAATGCTTTATTCATGATATCATGATCACAGGCATGTTCAGTAAATGGTAGATCCCTTTAGCTGCTTATCTTACCACCTCAGTTACAGTTTATTCAAGTGCAAATGTTGAATTAAAAATAAATGAAAGTAACTGATGCATGAGTTCATTCTGGTAAAAGAAAGAAAGAAACTCTCAACAGAATCTGACTGGGGCACTGGAGGGAAATGGCAACTAATCAAGAAAACAGAAAATTAAGGCTTGTTTATGAAGAATGTTTTATTAATCAGCTCAGGTGATAAGCTTATAAGCAACTGAGCTGCCTTAGATAAATCAAATTATTCTATGTCTCTAATAATTTGATTGCAACTCCTATGCAATGGTACTAATAAATCAAAAACAGAAAATACTCTGATCTGGAGTTCTAATATACTCACAGACAATACTACATGTTGTATCCCTCAATGGTGCATTAGATAACGTGCAAGGGCTCTTTAGGAAAGCTGTCAAAACTGTGTTGAGGTTTGGAGTTTTAGGTCCTTACTCTGCACAAAGGATGTGAGTCCCTATCGTGATACTCCTACAAACCTCAAACAATTGTATAGATCTTACGTAACCAGTGAAAAATTGCTGTAGCCACTATGACTGAAATATCTGTGGAACTTAAATTGGATTACTTCAGCAAAATATGGTTTTTAAGTTTATTGGTTATCACAATGTCTTCATCCCAAAGGGTTTACTAAAGAATCCAATTTCTGGTGTTATGATGTACCTGAAGTATCATTTACGCACATGATGTGGCCTTGCATAGTGATATAATCCTTTTGGGAAGAAGTTGTAGTATTAATTTTGTGTTACAACAAACATCGATATTTGTCGATTCTTATGCTCTTTTGAATTACAGTATCTACCTGTTCCATGGAAACCAAAAGCAGGACAACAGAAATTCACTCTTTGTGTCCTTACTGTGGTCAAAGATACTGAAGCATTAAAAAGGTGTCTTCCCAATACTCTTCAATGGACAGGTAGCCCAGTCCTGAGCTTCTCGGTGCCTGGTGGAGCAGCGATGCCAAAGTGGCTACCGATGTATCCAGCAGGCGCAGGGAAGCAGCCGGAGGTCTGCTCAGCTCTGCAATTGGGCTTCTCAAGTCTGTACCAGCTATTTTGCCAGCACAGAGACTCCATTCAGAACTTCTGGCCAGACACAGAGTTCAGGATATGGCATAGCAGAAAAAACCAGGGTGGCAGGTACATAACCACCCCCACTGCCCAGGGTGTTGCTCCACCCACTGCGTGGAAGGTGGTCCATCATGGGAGTGACACACTGACCTCCCGCACCGAATGATGCAAACCCCTAGTGACGCCACTGCTTCCCATAATGTTCATCAATGTTCTTCTACCAATTTTTCTTTTATTTCTATTTATTTAGGTTTCACATGCGTTCGCATGTGTTATATAGTTATTTTGCCAGCCAAAATAAGTTTGTAAGCTTAATAAAGCCCTGCTTATTATTATTCATTCATTTTTGACTTTCATCCATGCTCTGGTCCCTGACCAGACAGAAGTGCAAATGTAATTTTGCTGTACCCAAAAATAGCAAAAAAGAAAAAGGAAAGTGTGTTTTGGGCCATGGTAGAAAAACCCCAGTGTGGATCATGGTGTAATTTCATAAATACGGAAAATGTAACTTCAGAATTAATATATTCTGAGTACCAGAAAAGCAGTGTAGAAATCCTATAAATAAAAAATAAACATACATACATGTTCTTCCATGCCTCATGAGAATGTATATATGTGATGGGATCAAAATATGGGGGGGAGGGGAACATGTTGCAAGTTTGTACCAGGCTCCCCAAACAATGCTTAGATCTTGCTCAAAGCAACATTATTTCCCACTGAACAGGGAAATGTTCAGGCAGTTGATGCCTCCTGTCAGTGGGTAAGTGGAACTTCTTCCTTGTGCTTGTGGCCTTTATCCATCTCCTTTGGGAAATGCTGATTCCCCTCAGAATACAAGCTGTACAGTGTTATGCAAATAGTCTGCATATAGTGCATTATCCCCACAGTGGGATTCAAACATCCCTCCTAGGAAGCCTTTGGTCACAAGTGTCTCTACACAGGTCTCCTACATATCGTACTGTGACAGCTTGTGCATAGGAGGCACTGATCATTTTCTGCGAGACTGGTTGTGTGTTGTGCATGTACTGATTTGGGTAACATGTTGGGGTCATTAAGTTGTCATTGGGCATGGGTTGATGCATTCTGTGCAAGGATTGTATTAGAGCATCATCCATGTGCAACATTTGTGATTGGTGAGTGGCAGCAGAGTTGCCAAGATACTATTTCTGTAGTGACTGTTACGTTGTTGCTGGGAGTGCAAGGATCATGACTAGGCTATGCTAACTCTGGGCCACTGGCATGGCAACTCCATAGGATCATGCTGCCTATGGCATTTCAGAGCAAGGCACTGTGCTCTGTTTTAGGGAAAAGCAAAAATATCTCAACTGGTTTAAAAGAAGCTCACTAAAACTTCCAGACTTCCGTTCCATTAACTCGTCTTTCTAATTTCATGGCAGAAAACAACTTCAGATGTACTCTGTTCAGCCAGCCAGGATTCCCTCATTTCTCCAGTCTATATCCTCAGGACACTCACTTTTCAATGAATGTGTGGAGGAAGAAAAAGTGAGATCTCACCCACTGGACTCATCCTCAACCTCTGTATGTTAATTGGAGATTGAAAAAGACCCTACTCATGTACAGCTGTAATGGTAGGGCTCTGTCCACACAGGGTGACCAGCTGCCAAAACAGCAAAAGAGGACAAGGCACCCCAAAATGAAGGACATCCAAAAAACGTAGAACATGACAAAAAAAACTAAAAACACTTGCATATTGATTTCATGTAGTTAATTTAAACACTTTATTACTTATTAAATTTAAAACTATATTACATATAATTTATTAATTACAATAAGGTTGTGTGCTATCTGCAGGGGGCTGTTCACAGGAAAAAGGAGGACATTTAAGTTCTTTTCCAGGACATGAGGCTAAAAAAAGGACATGTCCTGGAAAAGAGGACCTCTGGTCACCCTGTATCCATATGACTGGGAACGATAGGAAAAGCATACAGATGTACATATCGAGCTACCTCTATTCAATTAAAAACATGGAGCTTGGGGCAGATCCTGCTACCATGATCTTTGTCCCCTTCAACCCTTCCTGGTCATATACACCACACAGAACATAGAGGTAAGGTAAAATTAAGTAGTGTGTGAATATAACCCGCAGTCTTAAACACAATAGACTTAAACAAATCTGGACTTTCAGAAGGCGTTTGACACGGTCCCTTACCAAAGGCTACTGAAAAAACTCCACAGTCAGGGAATTAGAGGACAGGTCCTCTCGTGGATTGAGAACTGGTTGGAGGCCAGGAAGCAGAGAGTGGGTGTCAATGGGCAATTTTCACAATGGAGAGAGGTGAAAAGCGGTGTGCCCCAAGGATCTGTCCTGGGACCAGTGCTTTTCAACCTCTTCATAAATGACCTGGAGACAGGGTTGAGCAGTGAAGTGGCTAAGTTTGCAGACGACACCAAACTTTTCCGAGTGGTAAAGACCAGAAGTGATTGTGAGGAGCTCCAGAAGGATCTCTCCAGACTGGCAGAATGGGCAGCAAAATGGCAGATGCGCTTCAATGTCAGTAAGTGTAAAGTCATGCACATTGGGGCAAAAAATCAAAACTTTAGATATAGGCTGATGGGTTCTGAGCTGTCTGTGACAGATCAGGAGAGAGATCTTGGGGTGGTGGTGGACAGGTCGATGAAAGTGTCGACCCAATGTGCGGTGGCAGTGAAGAAGGCCAATTCTATGCTTGGGATCATTAGGAAGGGTATTGAGAACAAAACGGTTAGTATTATAATGCCGTTGTACAAATCGATGGTAAGGCCACACCTGGAGTATTGTGTGCAGTTCTGGTCGCCGCATCTCAAAAAAGACATAGTGGAAATGGAAAAGGTGCAAAAGAGAGCGACTAAGATGATTATGGGGCTGGGGCACCTTCCTTATGAGGAAAGGCTATGGCGTTTGGGCCTCTTCAGCCTAGAAAAGAGACGCTTGAGGGGGGACATGATTGAGACATACAAAATTATGCAGGGGATGGACAGAGTGGATAGGGAGATGCTCTTTACACTCTCACATAATACCAGAGCCAGGGGACATCCACTAAAATTGATTGTTGGGCGGGTTAGGACAGACAAAAGAAAATATTTCTTTACTCAGCGCATGGTCGGTCTGTGGAACTCCTTGCCACAGGATGTGGTGCTGGCGTCTAGCCTAGACGCCTTTAAAAGGGGATTGGACAAGTTTCTGGAGGAAAAATCCATTATGGGGTACAAGCCATGATGTGTATGCGCAACCTCCTGATTTTAGGAATGGGTTAAGTCAGAATGCCAGATGTAGGGGAGAGCACCAGGATGAGGTCTCTTGTTATCTGGTGTGCTCCCTGGGGCATTTGGTGGGCCGCTGTGAGATACAGGAAGCTGGACTAGATGGGCCTATGGCCTGATCCAGTGGGGCTGTTCTTATGTTCTTATGTTCTTACACAGGCAGCCCAATCCTATGCTAAGGCTGCACTGAAGGCCAGCATGCTACCTCAGCAACAGCTGTCGCAAAAATGTTGTAAAGCATTTTGCTGCTGGTGGGGAGTGCAGAGCACTGGCTAAGAGACCAGTGTCATTGGCGCTGGGTCTCAGCACTGGAAGAAAGTGGTCAACGACCCAGCGGTGAGTATCCCCACTGAGTGGCAGGGAGATTTGGGGGCGCAGAGGAGGGCAGAGAGGAGGAGGGTAGGTGGGTGGATCAGGTGAGTGGATCAGCACAAGGGCTGGCACAGATCCAAGTAGACCCATCAGGGCCAGCTGTGCCTGACACAGGTTAAAGGAACTTACCCCAAGTAGACCTGTGGCACCTTCCCTGGCCCCACAGGATACAAAGTGGTGGCCATTTTGGCATTGCTGCACCACTGGGCGTCAGGGAGGGAAAGGATTGGGCCCTTTTTTGAAAGCAACTTGCACTGAAATCAAAGGGACTTATTTCTACGTAGATATGTTTACTTGGTGTGGTGGTGGAAGATATTCAGCAGATAGTGCAGAATGCTACAAAATAATAAGAACAACTGGCCAATATAACTGGGCAGATTCTATAGAAATTCCTTATTAATTACTTTAAAAATAGGAACACTGCAGAAATTTGCCATTAAATTAGAAAAAACAAAAAACACCTGGAAATATTCTTTGAGGAAATGCACTATTCATGAAGGCAAGGCTATACACTATTTATATAGTGTACTACTATAGACAGTAGACAAGTTCTACTGTCAGACTTGTCTCCAGCTAGTGTTTTTTTCTATTTAATTTTTTCCAGCATGCATGGAGCTCTTTTTCTCATCACATTTTGTCATGCATTGGAATGAATTTCTGAGAAGTCCTTTGATGAAGCACCAGAGATTTTTTTTTTTTTTCATCTACCTTTCTTCGGTGATCCAAAACAAAATTATCAGGTTTCCATTGTATCCGTGGGGAATATTATATATATAAGATGATGCCAATGAATGTCTCAGGAGATACATTGGAAACCCCAAAGAGTCAGGAAGCACAAACACTTTTCCCCTGAAGTTCATTCATTCTAACAGGTCTTGCTTGAATAAAGAGATCTGCTCATGTTGATACAGTCAAGAGACAATTAACTTAATTTTCCTTTTCAGTCCTTTTCATTCAGGGAGGAATTGGGGGGGGGGGGCAGCAGCTCTCCTATCAGTTCAAATGAGATGCAAGTCCAGCAGGGCTGCTCCTGGATCAGGAGTGCCTCTCTTATTACGTTTGCACAACTTCATAATGAAGTGTTGCTGTTAACAGTGGATTAGCTGGGTGTGTGTGTGTGCGCGCGTGTGCAAAGCAGTAAGTTTTGCAGGGAGCCTCACCACAGCGTGCAAGGGGTCCCTCCCCCTCCTCTTCGGAGCCATTCCCCAGTGGTGCTCCCCCCGTCCGGAATGGCTCCAAAGGGGAGGGACCCCTTGCACACTGCAGTGAGGCTCCCTGCAAAACTTACTGCTTTGCATCCCCCTCTAGCTACGCCACTGGCTGTTAGTGATTCTGAGGATCTACCAGAAAGGGAAGTCGTTGTGCAAATGCATCCGGCACAGAGCGGGGTTCTCGATCACCCTCTTCTGGCCCCACCCAAGAGAAAGAGATCCAGTGCCTTCCCAGTTTTGCAACCCCTTAAAACCAAAGTGGATCTCATGACTCTGTGATCCCTAGTGGGAAGAAAGGGAGGTACTTCCGCAGATTTGCTTCTTTGGGGGGGAGGGAAGAGGAAAGCAGCTAGTATAAGTTAGGCACCATTAAAGGGGGGGCTGTTAGCAAGCAAGTTAGACAAGAGAACACAGTCCAAACCCCCCCCCCCCGCAGGCTGGCACCCAGATCAACGTTCAGTCCAGCAGCAGGCAGAAGAATCACATTAAGGGAAAGGCGGCAGCTGGAGATCAGCTGCTGCTGCTGCGAGGCTGGGGGAGGAGTTTAAATGGGATCAGGAAGCAACGGAGTGTCTAACACCTCTTCCCCCCACCCCACTGCTATGGCTGGCTAAAGAAAAATCATCATAACCATAACAAGGGAGGCGGGGGGAAGGCAGGGAGCGAGCGAGCGAGGGAGGGAGGGAGGGAGGGAGCAAGCAAGCAAGGGAGGAAGGGAAGGAGGGAGGGAGGAAGGAAGGGGGGTGGTGGTGGTGGGGGAGCAGCTCCAGCAGCACCAGCATGAGCAGGAGGGCTGGCCTGGGGGGCGACATGAGGTCAGTGGTGGGCTTCTTGTCCCAGAGGGGCTTGCAGGGAGACCCCCTGCTCACCCAGGACTTCCAGAGGAGGCGCCTGCGGGGCTGTAGGAACCTCTACAAGAAGGATCTGCTGGGCCACTTCGGCTGTGTCAATGCCATTGAATTCTCCAACAATGGAGGCCAGTGGCTGGTCTCAGGTAAAGCAACCTCCTCCTCTTCCCCCCTTCCTCTGTCTCTCTTCTCCCCCCCCACCCCAGTTTTTATACCCCACTCCTTGCTTTCTCTGCCCCCCACCCCATCATCCCTTGGGATGGGCAGGGATGGAGACACACACACCCCTGATGTGTTTCCCCAAACAGATCTAAAATGGTTGACAGGTTTTAGGGGAGGGGGGTTGTTTTGTGTGTGTCCCCACCCCAAGCCTCCAAATCCTGTTTGTGATGGTCTTCATTGGGGAGGGGGGAGTGTAAGTTTTTTGTTGTCATCGCCCCCCTCCCAGGCAGCATTAACTACAAGGCTTAGAGAAGAAGTAGGAAGGGTTTGGTGTCTTTGGTGTTGTTTTGCCCCATAATAACTGCCTGTTTTGCCTTGATGTCCTGTCTGTGTGTGTTTAGAGTGGCTGGCAACAAAATGGGCAGGCATCCCAGTGACATTGGATAAAAGTCAATGGCCAGAGAGGCTACAGGACCCCCCCCCCAATGGACACCTAATTTTTGGCAATGGGGCTTGCCAAAGATGGGGAGATGGGGTGGATTCTAACGTTATTTACTCCGCTTAAGGGGAGGTGTGTGGTTTGGAAGGGTGAAGGAGGGGGCAGCATTTGGAGATAATTTTTAAATTAGGGGAGAGGGTGGGAGGCTTGAGATGGATTCTAACGTTATTTCACTTCTGGGAGAACGGAGGGGTGGGTGGGTGGTTTGGAAGGATGAAGGAGGGGGCAGCACTTGGGGATACTTTAGGGGGACAGGGTAACTCTTTATTTTGCATAGTGCCTTGTTTTCTAAAGTGGGTGCATATGCTGGTTTCATACCCCCCCCCCACTGGTTTTAATGACACTTGGAAAGGTGTGCAGGGTAGGAGACAGTGAAGCCTAGTGGGGAGGTGGCAGTACTTGGGGACACTTTAGGGGGAGAGTGTGGGGATAATAATAATAATAATAATACAGGTATTTATATACCGCCTTTCTTGGTCGTCAGAGTTCTCCTCAGACTTTAATTCCAGGCGGTTTACATAGGCAGGCTGTTTAAATCCCCATAGGAATTTTTACAATTAAAGACAGGTTCTATCTTCCAAGAACCACTTCTTGGTAATGCTTTATTTCGCATAGTGCCTTGTTTTCTGAAGGGGGTGGTGGTACATGTGCTGGTTTCATTCTCCCCCTCTCTGGTTTTAATGACATGTGAAAAGGAGTGGGGGGGGGGAGACAGTGAAGCCTAGTGGGAAGGGGATACTGAAGGGAAGGGGCAGTGAAGGAGGGGGCAACACTTGGGGACACTTTAGGAAGGGAGAGGGTGAAGGAAATGCTTTATTTTGCATAGTGCCTTGTTTTCTGAAGGGGGAGTGGTGCATGTGCTGGTTTCATTCTCCCCCCCCCCTTATGGTTTTAATGACATGTGGAAAGGAGTGGGGGGAAGACAGTGAAGCCTAGTGGGAAGGGGCAACACTTGGGGACACTTTAAGAGGAGATGGTGAGGGGGACACTTTAGGGGGATAGTGTAATGCTTTATTTTGCATAGTGCCTTGTTTTCTAAAGAGGGGTGCATGTGCTGGTTGCATCCCCTCCCCCGCTTCAATGACATTTGGAAAGGAGTGCAGGGGGGAGAGACAGTGAAGCCTAGTGGGAGGGGGCTGCTGTCAGGTGTTGACGTGAGCTGCTGCCACTGCTGCGACACTGGGAGTGGAGTAGGGAGGAGCCCCTCTGGGCCAGGGAGGGGGGCCAAGGCGACAGCCCCCCCTTGGGCCGCCCCCTCCTGCAGCGTCCTCCCAAGAATGGGCTGAGCGGGCGGGGGGAGGGTGACGGATGTCTCCGCTCCCCTCCCCCCTCCCCTGCGCGGCACCGCTGGGAGCTGGCCAACTCCAGGCCGGGGCTTGAGTGGAAGCTGCAGGCCTCCCTCTCCTTGGGCTCCTCATAGCGACAGGCCTGGGAATCGATGGCCTATTCCGTCCACAGGGAGTGTGGAGGGCGGCACAAGGGTGGCGGCAGCAGCATCTCGCAGTGCCAGCCATGGGCTGAAATGGCCAGACGGGGTGGGGGGGGGAGGGAAGGCCATGGGTGTGTGCAACTGGGAACAGGGCTTCCCTTGCACTTAGCCATGGGGAGGGTGCGGGGGGGGGTCTTGAAAGGTGGCAGTGCTCACCTTCTCCCCCACAAGTGAGGGAGAGAAGGAAGCCCATGCCACGTACACACACGAGTGCGAGCATCCCCCCCCCCCACAACACTCTGTGGTCATTACTCTGGAGCAGGGAGGTGTGGTGGGTGGGAGACAGGTGTGTGTGTGGGGGAGTCTTGACAGGTTGCAGTGCTCTCCTTCTCCCCCACAAGTGAGGCTGAGAAGGAAACCCATGCCACACACAAGAGTGCACGCGCGTGCACACACAACACTCAGGTCATTACTCCAGAGCAGGGAGTTGTGGTGGATAGGAGGCAGCTGTGTGTGGGTGGGTGGGGGGAGTCTTGACCGGTGGCAGTGCTCTCCTCCTCCCCCATAAGTGAGGGTGTGGAGGAAAACCATGCCACATACCCTCAGGAGTGCGTGCGCGCACACGCACACGCACACACACACAGCCCTCTGCGGTACTTACTCCAGAGCAAGGAGGTGTGGTGGATGTGGAGGCAGGTGAGGCAGAGCCTCTCCACCAGCAGGACCTCCAAGAAGAATTTTATTAGGGGGTATAGGAATTATTGTGTGCCCGTTGGGCAAAAAGGCGGGGTATAAATAAATAAATAAATAAAATAATATTACAGAGTTTCTTTTGGGCCCCTTCCCAAGGGGGGGTGAAATAGAATGGAGGGAGTGTGGCTATAGCCAGAATAATTTTCAGGATCTGGGTCTACTGGACTTCCTGATGCAGAGTCTAGGTCTACCTGCCCCATGTGGCATCAGCAGCTAGATACAGTAATTCAGGAAACCAAACACAATCTCTAAAATCTTAAGTATAGAAATTCATTCAGAAAGTTAGCATTATTGTATTTAGGCTCACACTAGAATGGAAAGTGTCCTTTTGTGTATCAGAACTTCTGCAGCTGTATCCCTGAGCTCCTTCATTTTTGATCCACAAGCCAAAGAGCTATTGTAGTAGGCCAGTTTCTTCCCAGACTTGGCACTGTGTTGAGGAGTGCAATGTATGCACTTGTAGCAGCAGCTGCTACCATGTCCACAGTAGTGCCCCCTGCATGTGACGTGGGGGCAGTGAGTCTGGCTGAGACTGGAAAATGTAAACTCCCAGGAAATTTCTGGTGCACCTCCTTTGGCTCCTAGGCCCCCTTTTTTGACCCTGGGCTCCAGTACAAATTATCCCCTTTTACCCCCTCACATGGGCCCTCCCCGCTGGAGTCCTTTGAAAAGTACCACTGCCGTTTGAGGTGTGCAAGCACACACAACACATGCATGTGTACGCCTGGGTTGTGTGTGCTTGCAAACCTCACATGGCTGTGGTGCTCTTCAAAGAACTCCAGTGGGGAGGCTCTTCCTCACCGGCCTCCATATCCCACCACACGTCCCTGATATGGAGTAATTATCACAACCCAGTGGTCTACTTCCTATCTCTAGTGTGGGTTAGAATCTGCACTTCAGAACCACAAATGTGTGTAAATAGACTGGGTCGAAAAAGAAACTCCCTCTTTAACTCCTTCAGACTTGGGAATGCAACAGTCGCTGAAGTGTGCTAAGTGGGACAGGTTGAGTATCCCTTATCCACACTGCTTGGAATGGGAAGGTGCATGGATTTTGGACTTGTCTGGATTTTGGAATAAGTTCGTAAAGATAATGAGAAAAGCTTCCTCTTGTTGCCCATATCACTGTCTGGTGGCCTTTTTGACATTTTTCAGTAGTGTTTGTACATGCACACACCACAGAGCAGTACCTGTGTTGTTGGCATCCTTCAGTCTTGGAAGACTATGGTGTCACACTCTGAATGGTGGTCCTGGAACAGAGTGTCCTCTCCAGTGCACAAAGCCTGGGTAAAGTAGGTATGGAGCATAGGCTGTTACCCATGCAGCAAATCCCCTCTCCACATCGCTGAAATGGTCCAATGGAAAGGCAGAGGCCAGTACAGTTGGTTCCAGCGGCGTCGCAGGAGTTGCCAGAACATGACTGTGTTCAGCCATGAACTGCCTCAGGGACTCCAGCTCCGGATCTTGCCTCGACGTTGACTCCTGAAGCCTTTTCCATAACTGGATGTAGCCACAAGGCAGTGGAGGTTTGGGATCAGAGTTTTCCTTCTCTCAGATGAGCTGCCTTCCCAGGCTGACGAGTCCCATCTACCTGGTGGCTGTTTAGTCGCCTCTTATGACAAGTACAGCCAAACTGAGGGCCTATTCTTATCCCCAGCCCCCAGGGGAAACCTGTGTTGTAGGTATATTGGAACAAGACCTTTTAGTGTTCATACTACAGTAAGTTTTTGAAAGAAGTTTTGGACAAAAATTCTGGACAAAAAAGGACAAAAAGTCTGGATTTTTGGATGTCCAGGTAAGGGGTAATCTACCTGTAACTAATTGGTCTTCAGTGAGCTGACATACACAATGTATACCTATGTGCTGCTCTTTAGTATTCAAGGCTTGCTGTTTTTCCCAATTTGTGAATCCCACAATCCTTCAAGTAAACAGGCAAAGGAGAACATTTGGCACTCATCTCTTTAAGTTGGTGAAGTCAGTGTTTCAGAAGAAACATGTATAACATGTCCAGACTTTCTATTTATCATTGCTATTGAATTTAATGTACACAACATACCTAATTAATGTACCTAACATACTTTATTACACACTGTGAGAGGTCACTATTTCCATTTTTATAGATGAGTAATTGGGGCTGTTGTAAGTAATTTGCCCAAGCTACCTGCTGTCCTCAATTGAAGAATAGCCTTGAAACCTGGGTTCAAAGACTAACTGTATCCACTACACTGCACTGCCTTTTTCAGGGATATGGTTCGTCAGAAATCATCTTCCTCAATCTCAATGACTGTGTTTGCTATTACTATGCTAATTATGCCATATGATTTGAAAGAGTTTTAACTTAGGCTTCTCAACAGATTTTAATATTTCATTAACCTGGCTTTGAAATGATTGTGTCAATATATTTATGTGCTGTAAAAGACTTGCAGCCTATGTGTGTCTACTCAGAAGTCCCTTTATAATCAATTGGGCTTACTCTTAAGTAAGTGTGAATAGGATTGCAGCCTAAAGCTACAATTCTGTGGGCTTACTTTAGAGTAAGTCCCATTGAACACTGTGGAACTTGTGAGTAAACCTATATAGGATTGCACTGTTAGTGAAAAGACTGTTGTGAAAGTAGATGGTATGCTTGCTATTTGAAAGAAAAACCATTTTAAATATTGTTTCATCAAATTTTAGTGTCCTCTTGAATTTATGGACCAATGGGGGAAGGGGTGTCAAAATGCCAAAATTCTGTTAAATCCAAATGCATTGAAATCTATAGAGGTGCACATGCAGAAAATGACTAGTTTTTAACTTAGTTTCTGAAGTCTGTCAAATCAAGGGCTCGCTGTATTTCTTATTGGCAACAGCACACCAGAGCCAAAATGTTGTAAAATAAACAAGGCCCAGCAATATTGTAGAAGATCAAGGTTTAGAAAAGTGCACTGAGATTGATTTCAACTAAATCCCTCTTGCTCTGAGCAGCTTCTAGAAAGATAGCTGTAGTAATGTTAGTAATGAAAGAAAAGTGGCAGGGGTTTTTGTCCTCAAAATGTGGCAGGGGTTGGAAGGAGCTAGTATATTGTCTCCAGTATAGTGATTTGTCCTGTTCAGTCCTGTTCATCCTTCTGTAATGAATTGGGATATAAGCTTTTAAAATCTGTGTTAAAATATAACAGAATATTAAACTATTCACTGCCTATTTCTGTATTATCCAAAGACTGATTTACTGAGATGAGTTAAAGGATACACTGTAATAATATGTAGGTGATATTCTCTGAGCTACTGTTTCCAGAGTTGGGGTGGATGAGCTGCTTCAGTGTGTCTGCTGGCCCTAGGAGTTGAAAGATGATTAATTGGGGAAATACGGTTTTACCCAGCATAGAATAATATGCAAGACTGGCCCTGATACAAAACTTTATGAATTCATACATAGTGGAGGCATATCAAGTCAGTATTGTAAATGCAAAAAGTGTCAGAATGGTGTTGGAGAACCAGCAGCCATTCATATAGTTGGTGTTTAATATTTCAAACGTATTGGCAAAACATGCTTTGATAACATTCAATCAAGGCAGAGTGATTTTAACATTTTAAATAGTTGTCTTAAAATTGTCCATTAAGATATTCAAAGGGCACTTTGCTGTCAGTCAGATTTGATTAACCTGCATGGGGGACTGGGCTTTTCTTGTGGTACACCTCTTCTTCCCCCCCTCCCCCCATCTCAGTGAATGATGCGTTGAGGAGACTGTGTCTTTCTTCTCTTAAAAGTTGCTCAAGACACTTGTTCTCCCAAGCATTTAGCTTCTGAGTTCTGTGCTGCTGGAGTCTCTACTATTTTAAGTATAACTCGATTTTATTGTAAATTGTTTTTATACTTCTGTTAGTTACCTTTGGACTATTTAGTGAAAGGTGAAATAAAAATATGTTGTGGCTGTTTCCTGTGTAGTTGCAGGCAGTTATTCTATAGCTTTCTGGTCTGGTCCTGAATAAATGTGAGATTATAAATGCATTGTAAATTCTTTAAACTTTACTGGTAGGTACTTCAACAACAAAAGATATCTACTACAAAAAGAGACTTACATCATTTTGGGGGGTTATTATGGTAAAAACAGGGCAAATACACTAGCTTTAGACTGGATAAACTTCCCCTCCTAGAGTGGCTGTCAACAGCTTTTTTTCAACTGCGCAGTACTGTGACAAACATTTTCTACACAATTGCCAAAAGTGTTGGAACCTTGTCCTCTCTTGCAAGTCCAGCCATGTGACAATTCTCTTGCAGTACCTACAGTCTTCCCATCTATTTTATCAAGCACAAACTTCTTATCTTTAACTGTAAAGTTTTCCATGGTCTTTTCCCACCTTATTCTCTGTCCTTATTTGCTCACATTTACCACTGTCAGCTAACTGAAATTTGCTCTATTTGAACTGGAAGTGTTCTCTATTGCTGTCTATGCCTAGAATGCCCTCCCAGAACACTGTCATAGTACCCCTCAGACAACTTTTAATCCCTTCTCAGAACCCATTTTTCCCCCATTATGTCTTTACAACCCCTTAAACTTCATCCCAACTGGACTATATAAATTCATATTTATCCCTAGTTACTTTAGGGTTCCTTACCTTATCTTAGACATACTCTACGTATCTTCTCTTACTGTTCTTTGCCCTTGTTCTTCCTTCCCTCTGATGTCTCCCCTACTGTTGAAACATAGATTGTAAACTCCTTGGGGCAGAACCTCATACTTGTGCCGAATTAACAGAGTTGTTTGGTTCCTGAACTTGTTGCTGCCAGGTGCTTTATTCTTAAGATACACATTTGGAAAAACCATTGGATCAGGTGCATCTTTAGAAATGTATGTGGGCATCTATGTCATAAGTAACCCTCGGAGTCTAGGGAAAGGCTAGAAACTGCTATCTTATGCAAAATGTATAAAGACTCCAAATGTGGAAACTGTTCCTAAATTTGCAGTGCTCTGTATGCTAGAAAGCGTACGTGAGCAATGGCAAAAATTCATTGCTAGCCCGTGGCATTGATACTGATTTAATTTTTTTCCTGATGTCATCTTAAGCCCTCTACTTTCTGTAGGCAGATGTTGTATATGTCCTAATTAAATTGTGTGAATATTGTGAATATTGTATTGTATTGGCAACCTTCAGTCTCGAAAGACTATGGTATTGCGCTCTGAAAGGTGGTTCTGGCACAGCGTCTAGTGTGGCTGAAAAGGCCAATCAGGGAGTGACAATCCCTTCCACAACGGGAGCAAGTGCAGTCTGTCCCTGGTCTGTCTCCCTGGCTATGGGCCTTCCTTCTTTGCCTCTTAGCCTCAGACTGTTGGCAAAGTGTCTCTTCAAACTGGGAAAGGCCATGCTGCACAGCCTGCCTCCAAGCGGGCCGCTCAGAGGCCAGGGTTTCCCACTTGTTGAGGTCCATCCCTAAGGCCTTCAGATCCCTCTTGCAGATGTCCTTGTATCGCAGCTGTGGTCTACCTGTAGGGCGCCTTCCTTGCACGAGTTCTCCATAGAGGAGATCCTTTGGGATCCGGCCATCATCCATTCTCACGACATGACCAAGCCAACGCAGGCGTCTCTGTTTCAGCAGTGCATACATGCTAGGGATTCCAGCTCGTTCCAGGACTGTGTTGTTTGGAACTTTGTCCTGCCAGGTGATGCCGAGGATGCATCGGAGGCAGCGCATGTGGAAAGCGCTCATTTTCCTCTCCTGTTGTGAACGAAGAGTCCATGACTCGCTGCAGTACAGAAGTGTACTCAGGACGCAAGCTTTGTAGACCTGGATCTTGGTATGTTCCGTCAGCTTCTTGTTGGACCAGACTCTCTTTGTGAGTCTGGAAAACGTGGTAGCTGCTTTACCGATGCGCTTGTTTAGCTCGGTATATATATTGTTCAATAAATTATGTGAATAGGCTGTCTTCTTTTCACTCTTGACCCTCTTACTTGGATCCGGAATTCTGTTCCCAGGGTTTTCTCTTGCTAGCAAATGTGTCTACAGGTGGAGCCTATTATCTGCGTTAGTTCCATTCCATGACTAGGCTCAATTAACAAACGCATTGTGCTAAATTCCATAGAGTTACGCAAAAACACTGTAGCCTGACACTTCCAGATGGAAGGAAACTAAGGCAGCTGTTATCAATCCCCTCCCCTCTGCACCGTACTCAGCCCTCCCCATTGCCAGCTGCCCTCTTTCTTTCACAGTTGGGATGCTGAGCTTTTAAGAGTCCAGCCCTATGCTTTTCTACTCAGAAGAAAGCCCCATACCAGACAATGGGGCTTACTCCCAGGAAAGTGTGGAGAGGATTGTAAATCTCATGCTTTGCTTGGTGGGAAGGCTTGCTTGTGTCCGTGATAGCCTGCACCATGGGGGGGGGGGTGTTGCTTGTGTGGGTGATTACCAGTACTATCTAGGGGGGGGGGATTTGGCAAACACTCCCTGGGTTTTTTAAAGCAATCAGCTCTGTTGCTATCACATCTGCCCGTGAGTGTACAGGCATGCGCTCCACCTTGCTGCATGTGTTCTGGCTACAGAGACTTTCAGCCCCCCCTTCCCCTCCTCAGCCTCTTTGCTGGCTCAGGGGCTCCAGGAGTGTTACTGTTCCTTTGCAAGGAGAACCTCTTCCGGGGCTATTTCCCTGCCTAGGCGAGGCAGAGCCTTTTTGCAGTGTTTTGGGCTGCCTGGAAATGGAGCCAGACGCCAGACACCAGTGCAGGACAAAGGAGGCAAAGGTGTGTGTGACTTTCAGTTCTTCCTCCCCATTATTGCTGAGATAAATCTATAGATAAAAAAATCTGTGGATAAATAGGCTGTACCTGTATATCCAGCAGTCTCTCTCTCACTTCTTGACTCTTCCTTCCCTGGTTGAGTTCCTCAAAGCTTTCTTACTCTTGCCTATAAACCTTTCCTTTGGTTTTCTCTTTCTGTCTTACAAGACAGCATGGCTGAAATACTGCACACACTTTGCAGAGAATAAATGCCATTGAACCCAATAGGACTTGCTCCTGAGTAGACATTAACACAGAATTGTACTAGGCAATGGTTTTCTTAGAATCAATCTAGTAATACATTAATAGTGAATGTGCAGTGCAGGATTTTGTGTAATTTTGAATGAACAAGGATACCAAGGGTGTAGATTCTTTTTATGGACCAACACAACTACCTGTTGTGTATGTATGTGTGCAATCTTTATTTTTAAAAAGTCTCTTGTAATACCTTAAAGGGAAACATTTCAGTCTAGGCCAGGGGTCTCCAAACCCTGGCCCGGGGGCCAGATGCGGCCCACAGTTAGCCTCTTTCCGGCCTGCGGCCAACCTCTTGTCCCCTGAAAGCCTCTGGCCCACTCAACTGAACAAGACCAGAACTGTGCTCTGATTGTGTCTGGAGGGTTTTCTGAGGGCCAGAGAAGTTGAATGAATGAGCGCATTCATTCATTTATTCACTCATCCAAGTTCCATCTCTAATTTATTTAAATTTTATATTTAAATTTTTTTTCTCGCCCTCCACACCACACCAGATTTTCAATAGGGCCCTCTGGCCAAAAAGTTTGGAGACCCCTGGTCTAGGCTTTTGTGGAGTACAGTCCATCAGATGCGGGTTGTAAATGAGGGAGTTAAAGGGGTATTGGGTGGTAGAGGTACAGGCAGTGACCATTATTATGCAAAGTATGGTGAGCTTCACAAAGACAGTAATGGCAGATAAAGTAGTCTTCCTGGCTGGGCTGAGTTAATTAACTCAAGTACTGAGACGGGAATAATGGTACCTTATTAGAGTCTAAATAGGTAGAGCCAATCCTGTGGACCGAATGATTAAAATGGTTGCCCTATAGCTGATGACTATTCTTAATTGTGAAGCTAAGTTGTTTATCATATGAAAAGAGATGGGAAACCCTTCTCTTTGTGCTTGAGTAAACAGGTATAATCAAACATCCTGACAAATGCTAATTCAGCAGTTTCATGCCAAAAGTCTTTGTTTGAAGTTCCTTCCTCGTAAAACAGTGACTCAGGTCAGTGGTGGAGTGTCATGGGAGACTGAAGTGTTCCCCCACTGGCTTCTGAATGTTATGTTTTATATTAATTAGTGTATTTATCCTTTTGCAAAGGACAAACCCATCAGGTCCTGTGTAGGCAGTAAAATAATACATCCTATTGGGCACTAAGCAACAGAATGAGCCCCTAATGGTACAGCTATGATATTACCTGAATGAATATGGGGTCAGAACTGGCATCTGGATTTGTTATAGGCTCTAGCCTCTATCATGTGGCCTGTTGTTGGTTAGTAGATGGAAGTAGGGCTGCCTATAAGCAAACCCAGGCATACCACCCAAGACCTGTGAGTACAAAGTGTCATTGTCCAGGATGGACTATAGATTATTAGTATGTGTTAGTGGCTCTAGTTGGGAGCTGTAGGTGACAGCCACTGGTGTTCTGTCTTTCTCTTGTAGGTTATTCCTGGGTATCAGTCTGGTCTTGCCAATCTGTCTTTTCACTTTAGTGGGTGGATATTATAATTTTAGGAGCATCTGGTACTTTGCAGGGAATGAAGCCCTATTTGATAAACTGGAACAAATGTACAGTAGTTGCAGGACTTAGCTGTAGACAGTGGATATTGTAGTGTGTTCTGGGTGGAAGCTGGAAGCATGTAGATGGATGTAATAGTCTATGAATATAAGATGGTCCTTAAGGGTCCAGAAAGTGAACCTGTTATGCTGACAGTTCTAGGTTCAAACTGATGGCAGGGAAAGTTGTTGGTCCTGGTGGTCCTGACTGTCTCCCATCCTTTTTAAACCTATTTTTTCCTTTCTGTGTATGTGTGTAGTAATTGCTTTCTCTCACTCTGCCTGCAAACTGTGGATGACACTCCTGGCCCCTGATAACAGAACTGGAGTCCACAAAAGCTAATACTACAATGCATTTGTTAGTCTTCAAGGTGCTACAAGATTCTTGTAGCTCTCTCTATAGA
This sequence comes from Tiliqua scincoides, assembly GCF_035046505.1. Taxonomy (NCBI): domain Eukaryota; kingdom Metazoa; phylum Chordata; class Lepidosauria; order Squamata; family Scincidae; genus Tiliqua; species Tiliqua scincoides. The sequence continues at coordinate 20,395,637 of NC_089821.1, forward strand.
GTTCTGTCAATGAAACTGTAGTTCTTAATGTTCAAAAACTATATGTTGCTTGCTTATTCTTTGCTTAGGACCAACTGAAATGTTAAAACCTGAGTTTGGCTTACGGATTCATTTTCAATGGGTGTCTTTACTCATTTTTTTTATCTTGCTTTCCTAAGATGTTCCACACAAACAAGTCAAACAAAATACTTTAAATTCTTGTTCTCAATGGGAGGGGATTTAAAATTGGGAGTTGTCTTGATCTTGAAACATGAGCGCATGCTTCTGCTTCTGAAATGTTTCTGTGCATGAAAATATTGTTTCTCATAGTTCCTTGTCAAGGGAATCCTTGTGTATTTCTGTATGAAGATATCAGAGTTCCTGCTCTTCTTTCCATCCCTCTCATTTTGCTTCTAGCACTGAAAGAGGGGTGCCAATTGATTGTGTAGTTGAGAAGTGAGGCACTTGCTTTGGCAGAACTCCTTTTAAAAGTTACAAAATCATTTTTCCTTGTAAATCCAGACTTATTTTAAACATTTCTCTCTCACCTGGTGACCTCCTGTTACTGAAGTTCTGGGCATTTATGCAGTGGTCCTTCAATAATACCTTTCAGTTCAACATCCAGCTCTTTGGACTTCACTTGTTCTCTTTAAAGTTAATAGACTTGCATGTTCCCCTTCAGGAACTCTTTGCAGTTCTTCTGTTATGACTGCAATGAATGAATGAAATATGTCTGAATAGCAAATATCAAAGATATTACTTGCACCCTCAACTTTTAAGATTGTGAGCTTTCTGGGAAAATAATTCTTTGCATGATATCAGGCTCATAGGTTGCATTTTATATTTCTAAATTACAGTTAATCCCATTTTGATTAAAATATTTTAGGAAGGAATGGCACCAAGTAGGGTTTCAGCAGGGCCCAGAAGTCTTTCCTTGTATCAGCTGGAAGCTCTTTTTTAAATCTTCAGAACATGCTGTCTTTATACTTTCAAACATAGCCTCTGCAGCTATGAAATACAGAGCCATTCTAAAATGTTCTTGGAGAAATAAAATCCAAGAGTGCTGGCTCTGGGAAAAGGGAGGACAAGCCCTCTTGCTCAGAGTTACTTGTGGAGGTTCTAATTGCAAATAATATAAGTGCAATTAGACAATAAGACAAGTGCAAATAAGTGCATCTGAAGTCATTCTACCTGTGTTGTTACTTTGTTTTGCTTGCTGCCCACTTTAGTCTATTTCTTGTTGGTTTCCATTGCCATGCTTTCTAGACCTAATAGTCACAATTCCTAGTAAAGGAGTAAAAGTATTAAGAAACAGGTTATACACTATAAGGATCTATTTTTGTGTGGATAGCAAACAGTTGTTATGTGTTTGTTTCAAATATTAATAATGTTTTACATCTAGATCAACTTCCTTTCCATTTTATGTATGACTGAAATGAGATTAGCTTGGGGGAGGGGTGAGAGAGCCCATAACAAATGTACTCGTAATACAGAGCCTATCTTTGCAGTTCTCATTGCATGTACTTAATAGCATAGTGCAGGTTCCAGGCTTCTGGTTTCTGCATGGCTGAGAACCAAATGGTGGTAAACATCAGACTTCTATGCAGTGCGAGGTTATCGGTAGGAGATTGGAAAGTAACTCTAGAATAATTATGCACATTCTGATATAGAAATTAAGTACTACTCAAATCTGAGATTGATACTAAATTTCAAAGAGGCTTCCATCTGTGTGTGTTTTGTCCTAATAAAGCAATGGATACATTTGACAAAATTTGCAGTGCAGAAGGCTGTCCGAGATTGTTGATCCCAGGCTTTGAGGGAGTGATGTCATTGGATACCAAGTAATAATTCATGGAGCAGCAGAGGCTAGTCTGTGCTTTGTTCTGATTTGTTTGGGGCAAAAGAATATGGCACTGCCAGCTACTCTGAAAGGGACAAAAATGTTGACTGTCCTCTTGCACCTGTGAAGGACTTGCTCTTCTGTTAGCAATTTGGGGGCCTGCAAGTCTATATATAATGAGGGCATGTTGAAAGCATTTATGCATTCAGTCTTTTTTGCTTGACTGGTGAAAAATATAAAATCAAAACTTCTGTGGGTGTAATAATGTTAGGGGTGAGTTTGCTTGGTTGTAAACCATGTAGACAGTTCAGAAGCCTACTGAAGAATATATTTTTTATATGTTAAATAATTTTTCTTATTATGAATTCCTGATTCCTTAAGAGATGTAGTTATAGTCTGTTTTTTGAGCACATGGCTGAAACAGGTCAATCAAGTTCTTGGAAAGCATGAGTCTTGCACCCCAGTTCCAAGTCTTGTTGATCTGCAGTGATTTTAAGGGTACAGTCTTCAGTACAGTATACTTACTTGGTTGGAAGTACAGGTACAGCCTATTTATCCATGGATTTTTTTATCTATAGATTTGTCTCAATGAGAATGGGGGGGGGGGGAGAACCAAAAGTCACACTCACCTTTGCCCTGCACTGGCATCTGGCTCCATTTCCAGGCAGCCCAAAACACTGCAAAAAGGCTCTGCCTCGCCCAGGCAGGGAAATAACCCTGGAGCCCTGGAAGAGGTTCCCCTTGCAGAGGAACAGTAACACTCCTGGAGCCCCTGAGCCAGCAAAGAGGCTGAAGAAGGGAAGGGGGTGCTGAAAATCTCTGTAGCAGAACACATGCAGCAAGGTGGAGCGTGCTTGTGCTTGTGCTTGTGCTTGTGCTTGTGCTTGTGCTTGTGCTTGTGCTTGTGCTTGTGCTTGTGCTTGTGCTTGTGCTTGTGCTCTCTCTCTCTCTCTCTCTCTCTCTCTCTCTCTCTCACACACACACACACACACACACACACACACACACACACAGGGGCAGGTGTGGTAGCAACAGAGGGGATTGCTTTAAAAAACCCAGGGAGTGTTTGCCAAATTCCCCCCCCCCCATTGAGATAGTGCTGGCAATCACCAGCACAAGCAAACCCCCCCCCCATGGTGCAGGCTATCACGGACACAAGCATGCCTTCCCACCAAGCAAAGCCTGAGATTTAGCCTACAATCCTCTCCACACTTTCCTGGGAGTAAGCCCCATTGTCTGGAATGGGGCTTACTTCTGAGTAAAAAAGCATAGGGCTGGACTCTTAAAAGATCAGCATCCCAACTGTGAAAGAAAGAGGGCAGCTGGCAATGGGGAGGGCTGAGTACGGTGCAGAGGGGAGGGGATTGATAATAGCTGCCTTAGTTTCCTTCCATCTGGAAGTATCAGGCTGCAGTGTTTTTGCGTAACTCTTTGGAATTTAGCACAATGTGTTTTTTGTTAATCACACCGAGTCACAGAACAGAACTAATGCCGTAAAGAGGCTCCACCTGTACTATTAAAACAGATTTGCTTCTTAATGCCTATACCTATTTCTTGGTGACAAGTATATTTGCTTGAGATTAAAAACTCAATGCTAAATTTTGAATTTGCAGCCTCTCAATTAGCTAAACGTTATAAGCAGTGGCGTAGCTAGCAGGGGGCAAGGGGCAGGCTGCCTTGGTTGCCACACTCAGGGCGGATGACATGACTAGTGACCAAAATCGCAAAAAATCATAGTTGTTAGGTTCATGTTATATATTTGATGTGTAATTTCCAGAAGAATACAATGAAACTGGAATGAAATACTTCTCTGTCAAAAGTTATGGCCAAAAAACTAGAAAACAAAAATACAATCATCCTATGTAACAAAAAGTAGATTTTCTTAACTCAAAATGGACCAGTGAGACTGGTTGTTCGAAGAGCCAATGAGATGATGTTATGACACAGCATGGCACCGATAAGATGTAGTTATCAGTCAGCTACCTTTTCCATGCATCAAAACTAATGCTTGAACTCCTATTCAGTTGTGTGTCATCAAGTTGGCTACTGTTTTTTGTTTGTTACTGATTGGTTGGGTGATCTGCACTGTTCTGTAGTAAAATAAAGTTAATGGGGGTGACACCAACCCTAGTGATACCACTGGTGGGAAGGTTGGGTATTGTTGGTTACTGGCTTAGGTGACTTTTAAAGTGGAATCTAAATGTTCATGGTGGACTATAGTCTATCAGTGGTTATTAACCATGATGTCTACATTGAACCTCCAGATGCTGTAGTACTGAGCATATATGGTATACCTCACTGCAGATGTAAACCAGAGGCGATGTGTAATGTGCAGCCTCCTGATTTTAGAAGTGGACTACCTCAGAATGCCAGATGCAAGGGAGGGCACCAAGATGCAGGTCTCCTGTTATGTGCTCCCTGAGGTATCGGTGGGCCTCTGTGAGATGCAGGAAGCTGGACTAGAAGGGCCTATGGCCTGATCAAGCGGGGCTCTTCTTAGGTTCTTATCTCATTTCATACAGCAGGCCAAATAGTATCTATGATTCCTGCTGAGGGCCGGAAGTGACATCATTAAGCAGGTGATGACCAGATATAAGTTTCACTTAGAAACTCCTTAGCTGTAAATGGCTGAAAAGAAAATACACAAATCTTGACCATATTTTCAAGATACTGGAGAGCCAAAGTATCATGTGGGCTGCCCTTTCATCAGTGACACCTTGGCACACCTTGGTAGCCAAAAGCAGCTGATGGTAGTGCTGGGAGAGCCTGAGGACTGGATAGAGAGCTTCTACAGGCTGCATCTGTCTCATGGGCCATAGGTTTGACATCCCTGACACAGACCATATTAAGCCTTTATTTCTGAGGGCAAAGTACCTCTTTTTCAGAAATGTGACAGGGAAAACCAGCCTCAGTGGCCCTGATCTGTACTGTATCTGTAAATGCACCACAGCAGATTGTGAGGTAGATCTTCGGTTTCTAGTGTTAGCACTCTTTACCCTTACACTTGAACACTGAGGAAAATAAGTTACTTTGCCTCCAACTGATATTAAAGTATGCATTTGACAAAACTTTCTTCAGTCTGCAAATAAAGATCATAAAGTTATTACAAGATTTTCAATGTCTAGCTCACCTGTCATAAGACCTCATGACCAAAGATAATAGTTTAAAGCAAGATATGTATGTGCAGCATGGTGGTCCTGTTTTCTCTTAAGGAGGAGGATTTTAAATAATAAGCTGAAGAAAGAAAATTGATCCGTTTTTCTTAAGAGTGCTCTTGGACAGAGTTCCCAGTGAGTGGGAAATCTGAGAACCACATATAGGCATGCCACGCATCCATGGGGGTTCTGTCCAGAACCACTCCACGGATAACCGAATCTGCGGATATGGGGGGATGCCCCCACCTTCCAGAGGCGAACTATGCTCCCCTTGCTTCCAGAAGGTGTTCTGAGCCCTGCAGAGGCCGCATGCATCCACCCACAGCCTCTATGGGCCCCAGAGTGACTGTTACAGGAGGGCTTCCACAGACCCCAGAATGCCTTGGGGCCCAATCCTACCCAACTTTCTAGTGCTGATATAGCTGAAGTGCAGCCCTGAAGTAAGAGAGCAAAATTTCCTTTACCTTGAGGAGGCCTCTGTGAGTGTTCCTCCACCACATAATCTATTGGCACAGCTGCATCAGCCCTGGAAAGTTGGATAGGATTGGCCCCTTAAGGCAGTAAAAATGTCACATAAAACTGGAAGTTTCTCTGTAACAGTCATTCTGAGGCCCGCAGAGGCTGCCTGTAGCCTCTGCGGCACTCAGAACACCTTCTGGAGGAGAGGATCTGATCCGTGGTTAACTGAAACCGCAGATACGGGTGGCCCCCCCATACACAGAACACATTACTTTTATAGGGTCTTGGAGGAAGATCAGCTGGAACAATGTACAATAAGGGCTTCTCATAAGTTCAAGATATAATGTTTACAAGGAATCTACTTATACCTTTTTAATTAACATGGCCTGCGTATGTGGAAAAGGCTCAAAAGGGAAAATATCAATCTGCTAACAATAAGAAAGAAAAGTAATAAAGCATTCCGGTAATTAGCTAATGAGGCCGATGTTCAACTGTATTGAGACAGATAGATACAGCTAGAGAAATGGGTAGTAGATAAAATCCAAAAGGAATATGTCCGGTAGGAAGTATCTGTGAATGAACAATAGCTGCTCATTCTCTGTGTGGGTGCACTGGCAGGCAGACAGCAGCGTTTTACCAAGGCTAGTAGACTCTGTCCTCTAGCTGTAAGTAAGCTTTTGTAAATCTTAATAGTGGTCATGTGTTCTGCTTGCTATTTTTGTCAGCTTTCTTTTCTAACACAAGTGTAGTATTCTCCACTGGATTATGTAGCAGTTCCAAAAGGCTATAAGTGGTATCTATTATTGTATCTCTTTAGCTTCCCACAAAAGGGGGTGTATGTGTATCTTCAATTGCTGTAGGGAAGTAGTGTGGATAATACTGCTTTCGCTTACCTGTTGTCAGGTAAGCTGTGTAGGACTTGGGCCAAATGCAGGTTTATTGAGCCTTGCAACCACAGTGGACTATTGAACCTTTGCTGGGGAAGAAGGAAGGGAATTGTATTTATGATGTACATAAAACAATACAAGACCAGATTTAGTGAGTGCTCAAGAGTTTCATAATATACAGTACTTATCCAAGTTTGTCACACTGGTTCTTGGTGACTAGACATGGTCTATGCAGAATACTGTACATAAAAAGATCAGATCAAAGGCCCATCTAGTCCAGCTTCCTGTATCTCACTGTGGCCCACCAGGTGCCTCAGGGAGCGCCAAGAAAACAAGAGACCTGCATCCTGGTGCCCTCCCTTGCACCTGTCATTCTGAGATTCCATATATCCATTATGGCTTGTATCCTGGGATGGACTTTTCCTCCATAAATTTGTTCAGTTCCCTTTTAAAGGGGTCCAGGCCAGATGCCGGCACCACACCCTGTGGCAAGGAGTTCCACAGACTAATTGCACCCTGGGTAAGGAAATATTTTGTCTGTCTTAACTCTCCCAACACTCAGTTTTAGTGGATGTCCCCTGGTTCTGGTGTTGTGTGTGAGATAAAAGAACATCCCCTATTCACTTTATCCATCCCCTGCATAATTTTGTGTGTCTGTACAAGGAATAACACCCACTGCCTTAAGAACAAGAGAAGGAAAAATCAGCAGGGCAGAGTCCCCATTGCTGTCTATACCTGCTGGTGCTGTTTGAAGCCGAACTTTGTCCCTCATAGAGAAAGGGGGAGGAGATTCTCCAGAAAGACATACACGCCCCCTTGACTTTTCAGCTGATATGTAGGAAAAGTACTGTGAACTAACTTGGGGATCTACTCATTGGGAAAGGGAAGAGCAAAATTTGATAACTGGCCTTCACCGGCATTAAAGAATTATAATTGTGATAGTGTTGGAGATTTTAAATAATAAGCAGCTTAAGAAAGAAAATTGACCTGTTCAAGAGCGCTCTTGGACAGAGTTCCCTTGTGTGCGGGATGTCTGACAACTTGTTGCACAAAATGCTGGACTCAGATAGGGAATCGGATTAAGATCTGCTAGAACAATTATTTCCAAACTTTTTAGCACTGGGACCTACATTTTAAGTGACACTCCATTGGAACCCACCTAGGTTTACCAGACTTTTAAAAAAGGAGTTTTAGGGAGAAATAATAATAATCAGAAAAGACAAACGTTTATTCTCCCTATATGTACACATGCTTGCAAGCTCCTTGCAGGGCAGTTAGTAACTACAGTACCTGATTTTTTGGCATAGCCTCGGGGCTTGAGGCAGTTATCTGATCTTTCAATCACCCTTTGCCGACCCACCAAAAATCAGGTCATGACACTCCCAGTGGGTTCCGACCCACAGTTTGAGAACCACTGTGCTAAAAGCAATACAATATGAGTTTTCTTCCCATATGTTCAAAATACAATGAACTTAACTTGTACCTTTTAATTGGCATGACTTGCATATAAGAGAGAGGCTCAACAAGGAAGACAATTCTTCTACCATAAGACAGAAACATAATTAAACATTCTGGTAACTGGCTAATGAGATAGATATGCAGCTGCATTGATATGTAGATATAGATACAACATGAGAAAATGGGCAATAGATAAAAGACAGTAACCAAAAGGAGTATGTCCAGAAGGGAAGTAGAAAGTATCGATGAAAGAACAGTAGCTGCTCAGTCTCTGGCCAAGTCCAAATCTGAAGAGGTCAGCTGCTGACTTTTGGAGGTCAGTTGCTAAAGTCAGTAGTTCACTGCTCCCAGCATTGCAGCCTGAATTGTGTTAAACAAAAAAATTAGAAACCTGATTTTTATAAGGAATAAACCTTATTACTCCCACAGTAGAATGGTGTGGAAGAATTGGTTGGATCTGCTCAAAGATGCATCCATTCTAGAATGTTTTACTGAAGAGTGGCCTTCCATATACCCCCGGAAACTAAAAAAGCAGGGCATGATGGCAACATGCTGTTTGCTGCCTGCTTTTGTTAGAAGTATGCCACCTCTGACAATGGATGGTCTCCTCTTGGCTAAGGACCAAACTAGATACAGTGATGTGTGAATGCATCTTTCTTCTTAAAAGCCTTATACACAGCAACCACAAGGTGGCAGTCCAGATCAAGACCAAGTGCAGAGGTGGGACTATAACCCTTGTCCTCTATACTGCCTTCCTAATGAATGTGCAACCCCCAGCTGCTAATTACCCTAAGGATAGGAAAAGTTGTGTGTACATCCATTTCTCATCAGCAGCTGCAAAACAGGATCAAAATAATCTGGATTTTCCTACTCAAGGAATTGTTTCAACAGAAACCGTGTAGATGCATGTAATTTCTTCCTTGCACTTTGTTTAATGTAGGTGGAGATGACCGTCGAGTTCTTCTGTGGCATATGGAGCGTGCAATCCATTCCAGAGTCAAGCCTGTGCAGCTGAAAGGGGAGCACCATTCCAACATCTTCTGCCTTGCATTCAATAGTGGCAACACAAGAGTCTTTTCTGGAGGTAAGGAGGGGATGCTCAATGAGGGGTTCAGGAACTTCCCACATTTTCTTTGAAAGCAGGGTTTGCCATTTGTTGTTGAGCATAGCATCTTGCATAATGTGGTGCTCCTGTTGCAGGAAAATTACCTTGTCTGAGCATGTTTTGGGTTAGGAAAAATGCAGTTCATTGCTGTTGCAATGGATCTTTTGACCATGGCATTGCGAACATGTGAATATCACATAACAAGTGATAGGATGACTTGTCTGGAGCAACACTCCCACCCCAATAAATGCCAGTGTAAAGTTATGAATCTTCTTGCATTTTATTTTACCCTCTTCTCTGAAGGCTTATCATAAAAGCTGGAGAGTAGTAGCAGGAATAGCATCCTTTTTCCTATGCCTCCTCTGTTCAATTTAATTCTTAGCAGGATATGCCATCGTCTTCTGTGCTGAAAACTTAATCTTTGAATTAGAATGGAATCTTTTGAATTAAATGAGTAAGAAAGTGATAAGCTAGAGTGAAAGCAAAGTTCTTGCTTTATGGCAACAACAAGGGTGCTTCCCCCCCAAGGTTACCAAGGGCCTCCTTGGACTGAGTTGGAAAAATTTTCAATGACTTCTGCTAGGCTGTTGATTCAGAGGCCAGAACTTGACAGTGAGGGGTTCAGGATCTTCCCAGTGTTGGTGTTGGTAACAGGCAGAGGTGATGGTGTTTAACCCACTGCTTTCTCTCCACTTGATTGAGAGCCTGGTCCTGGAGTCAGGCTCAGGAAAATGACCAGAGCAAGAGACTGAAGAAGGAAAATAGTAGAGGAGATTTGTGAAGTATGCCTTTCCACCAGCTGCTTTTCCTGGCAAATGTCCTCCCCTTGCCACCAACCTGTACACTGGGGACTGGGAATTGGGCATTTGTCACTGAGCATCTAGTTCCATCATGACAAAAAGTAACAGGCTTTTCTCTTTAAAAAACAACACTTTTCCAGTGGAATTTGCACAAACACCCTACTTCTCAAAGTTGCTGTTAATATGACATCAATTTCCATTTCTCTTTTATAGGCAATGATGAGCAAGTTTTGCTTCATGATGTTGACAGGTACTTGTTTTGTTTCCCCCCAGTCCTTATCACTTCACCATTGGGGTAGAAATCCAATTACAAGCTACATACCCTAGAGCAGAGGTTCCCAGTGCCCCAGCCAGAGAAGCCCTGTCTCTCAAACTCTCTCCCAGAGAGTTTGGGAATCACTGCACTAGAGGGAATGCTAGACCATTTTAGATACGGAGATGCAGGACCCTTTAGGGGTGCTCTTGGATATTAGCATCTATGATCATCTTTTGCAATTGCATTCTTGTTGTGGCTTCCTTTTTACCACCTTCCTGCTTTGTACTGATCTCTTCCCCTTGGGTACTCTGCCATCTTATATAGTTAATGATTTGCTCATTATGAAATGTATATCTCTCAGATGCTTAGACCTGGGTTTTTAAGGTATAGCTGAAAACTAGTGGCTAACATAACCCAGTCAAACACCATCAGCCAAAATGTCTCCCTAAGCATGTTCTTGTTTCCAGAAAGGGACATTCTGAAATTCTAGAGTCACCATGCAACTTTCAATGTTCAAACTTGTTCCAGAGGTCCACTTGCACATAGAAAACACCTATCAGCAAGCCAATTGCATAGGAGGTGTTCATGCAAAATCTGCCCACACAAAATTTGCATGGGCAATTCCACTGCCCCTCCCCCACCAGCCAGTTGGATTGATATAAGAGGCCTGTGGTACAATTTGGCACTTTGACAATTGTTTTTAATTTCTAAATTGATCCCAATCCCTCCTGAGACCTTTTCCAGATATTCCTATCCCTATGCAATATACAGTAATGAGCTTTAAATATTTACAGAGTTTTCAGAGCTAACTGGCAACATTTCTCTGAGTTGCACATAAAATAAGGAAAGTGATGCCTGTGTCTCTCTTTCAGTGGTGAAACTCTGGATGTATTTGCCCATGAAGATGCGGTGTATGGGCTCTCAGTGAGTCCAGTGAATGATAACGTTTTTGCAAGCTCTTCGGATGATGGCAGAGTTCTCATTTGGGATATCAGAGAGTCTTCCCAGGGAGGTGAGGGCTTTGGATATAAATGTGTTTGTATATATTTTAATCTAGGTGAAGTGATATGATACTGTTGCATTGTTGTGCTGATTTCTTACAGGTGGTTGCAATAAGGGAGAATTGCTAGGTTGCAACCTAAATCCATACCAAAATAATACCTGAAGATGATTTTCTTTTAAATATGGGTGGTCCTTTTTTAAACTCTGGACAAAGTATTTGTACATTTATTTAAATGCTTTCACCATGTGAAGTGTGAGGTCTTGACTTTTTATAATGTTGGCATTTACACGCTTATCAAAAAAGTCCTTCCAAATGTACACAAATACCAGTCATGGTTTTGGCATATCTTTTCCTCTGCAGGAAACATGTTATAGGTTTAGGTTATATATGTTAGGTTATATATACCTAATCTAAGTTAGAACATAACCTAAACAGGTCAGTAAATTGGGACACAGGATCTAGAGAGCAATAAATAATTAAACAAACCCAAATAAAAACTAGCTTGAGGTTACAAAAACAGTCCAGCCTAAGAGAACAGAACTAGGAGGGAAAGGACCTAGGAAGGGCCAATTCCCAACCCATTAAGAGCCCCATTAGGCTAATCCAAGCAGTCCATTCAGGAGCCTGCAGAGTAGGTCACGCCCATCAGCAGCCATTTGCCTTGCTGAGCTTTTGTAAACTCACCTGGGAAGGCCAGCCCCCTTTCAGTCAGGAAGGAAGGAGGGGGGAGGAGCCAGCCAGGAGTATAAAGCTAGGCAGGCCATCGCGTGAGGCTCTCTGCAGACGCGTGTGGCCTCTGGGAACCCAGTGCCTCAGGAACTAAGTGCCAGGTAAGGCACAAGAGTTTAGCATCTGGGCGAGTTCAACAGCAGGGCGAGGAGGCCAGGGCCCCATACACTGCCCTTCCTCTTCCCTTGAGAAGAGGGCTGCTATCCAGTGTACGGTTTTTAAAAGGACCCCTAAATAAAACAACAACAACAACAAAAAAGCTATGCAGTCAGACAGCCAGCAGCAGGGTGGGGGCTATCCAGTTTTCTGCATCGAGTGCCACATGTATGATTATATGCCTCTGGGGCATAAGTCATGGGTGTGTCCTCGATGCAAGGAGCTCCAGGCTCTCAGGGAACGCGTCCGCTCCCTTGAAGCCTTGGTGGCCGACCTGGAGAAGCGCAGGCAGCCAGAGGAGGACCGTGGGGAGACTTCTGGGGACGATCAGGCTTCGTCCCAACCTCAGGCGTGCAGCTCCTCGGCTGCCCGGGTGGGAAGTCTCGGGACTGGAGGACGTCATCCTGGAGAGGAGGGAAACAATCCCCTAGGGGGATCCCTTCTCCAGGGGATGGGCCCGTATCCGAGCGCGCTCGGGATACTCCTCGGCGGGAGGGGGGTCGGGGGCTTCTTGTAGTGGGGGATTCGATTATTAGAAACAGAGAGGGGGGTTTGCGACGGATGTGAGGACCGCATGGTGACTTGCCTGCCTGGTGCGAAGGTTGCGGACATCACTTCTCGTCTAGACAGCCTGGTAGACAGTGCTGGGGGAGAGGTAGCGGCTGTGGTGCATGTCGGCACCAATGATGTGGGCAAGTGTAGCTGGGAGGTCCTGGAGGCCAAATTTAGGCTTTTAGGCAGGAAGCTGAAAGCCAGGACCTCAAAGGTAGCGTTCTCTGAAGTGCTACCTGTTCCACGCGCAGGGCCAGCTAGGCAGGCGGAGATCAGGGGTCTCAATGCGTGGATGAGACGGTGGTGTAGGGAGGAGGGGTTTAGATTCGTTAGGCACTGGGGAACGTTTTGGGACAAGCGGGGCCTGTACAAGAGGGACGGGCTCCATTTGAACCAGAATGGAACCAGACTGCTGGCGCATAACATTAAAAAGGTGGCAGAGCAGCTTTTAAACTGATCCCTGGGGGAAGGCCGACAGGAGCCGAGGGGCATCCGGTTCGGGACTCCTCATCCCTATGGGATGAGGATGGGGAGGTTAGAGAACAACAAGACAAAGGCAGGGTAGGAGAAGAAATTGGGAAAGGTAGGGTGATGGGATGTGATAGACGGTTTGGCACAATGAGAGGATGCGGGGACAAAGGAGCGAATAAGCAGCCCATCCTGGGGCATTCCGTGTATAAATGCTTTTATGCGAATGCCCGAAGTCTACGAGCAAAGGTGGGAGAACTGGAATGTCTGGTGACAAGGGAAAATATTGACATAGTGGGCATAACGGAAACCTGGTGGAATGCGGAGAATCAGTGGGATACCGCAATCCCGGGCTATAAACTCTACAGGAGGGACAGGCAGGGGCGTGTTGGAGGTGGGATGGCCCTTTATGTTAAGGAAGGGATAGAATCCAGCAAAGTAGAGATTGAAGGTGGGTCCGACTCCACCGTAGAATCTCTGTGGGTTAAATTACCAGGCTTGTGCAGCGATGTAATACTGGGGGCGTGCTATCGTCCTCCAGACCAGAAATCTGATGGGGATCTTGAAATGAGGAAACAGATCAGGGAGGTGACAAGGAGGGACAGGGTTGTAATCATGGGGGACTTCAATTATCCTCATATTGACTGGGTCAATTTGTGTTCTGGTCACGATAAGGAAACCGGATTTCTTGACGTGCTAAATGACTGTGGCTTAGAGCAGTTAGTCACGGAGCCCACCAGAGGACAGGTGACTCTGGATTTAATTTTGTGCAGTACGCAGGACCTGGTTAGAGATGTAAACGTTACTGAGCCATTGGGGAACAGTGATCATGCTGCGATCCGTTTTGACGTGCACGTTGGGGGAAGAATACCAGGCAAATCTCTAACAAAAACCCTTGACTTCCGACGGGCGGACTTCCCTCAAATGAGGAGGCTGGTTAGAAGGAGGTTGAAAGGGAGGGTAAAAAGAGTCCAGTCTCTCCAGAGTGCATGGAGGCTGCTTAAAACAACAGTAATAGAGGCCCAGCAGAGGTGTATACCGCAAAGAAAGAAGGGTTCCACTAAATCCAGGAGAGTGCCCGCATGGCTAACCAGCCAAGTTAGAGAGGCTGTGAAGGGCAAGGAAGCTTCCTTCCGTAAATGGAAGTCTTGCCCTAATGAAGAGAATAAAAAGGAACATAAACTGTGGCAAAAGAAATGTAAGAAGGTGATAGGGGAGGCCAAGCGAGACTATGAGGAACGCATGGCCAGCAACATTAAGGGGAATAATAAAAGCTTCTTCAAATATGTTAGAAGCAGGAAACCCGCCAGAGAAGCAGTTGGCCCTCTGGATGGTGAGGGAGGGAAAGGGGAGATAAAAGGAGACTTAGAGATGGCAGAGAAATTAAATGAGTTCTTTGCATCTGTCTTCACGGCAGAAGACCTCGGGCAGATACCGCTGCCCAAACGGCCCCTCCTAACCGAGGAGTTAAGTCAGATAGAGGTTAAAAGAGAAGATGTTTCAGACCTCATTGATAAATTAAAGATCAATAAGTCACCGGGCCCTGATGGCATACACCCAAGGGTTATTAAGGAATTGAAGAATGAAGTTGCAGATCTCTTGACTAAGGTATGCAACTTGTCCCTCAAAACGGCCACAGTGCCAGAAGATTGGAGGATAGCAAATGTCATGCCTATTTTTAAAAAGGGAAAGAGGGGGGACCCGGGAAACTATAGGCCGGTCAGCCTAACATCCATACCAGGTAAGATGGTGGAATGCCTCATCAAAGATAGGATCACAAAACACATAGACGAACAGGCCTTGCTGAGGAAGAGTCAGCATGGCTTCTGTAAGGGTAAGTCTTGCCTCACAAACCTTATAGAATTCTTTGAAAAGGTCAACAGGCATGTGGATGCGGGAGAACCCGTGGACATTATATATCTGGACTTTCAGAAGGCGTTTGACACGGTCCCTCACCAAAGGCTACTGAAAAAACTCCACAGTCAGGGAATTAGAGAACAGGTCCTCTCGTGGATTGAGAACTGGTTGGAGGCCAGGAAGCAGAGAGTGGGTGTCAATGGGCAATTTTCACAATGGAGAGAGGTGAAAAGCGGTGTGCCCCAAGGATCTGTCCTGGGACCGGTGCTTTTCAACCTCTTCATAAATGACCTGGAGACAGGGTTGAGCAGTGAAGTGGCTAAGTTTGCAGACGACACCAAACTTTTCTGAGTGGTAAAGACCAGAAGTGATTGTGAGGAGCTCCAGAAGGATCTCTCCAGACTGGCAGAATGGGCAGCAAAATGGCAGATGCGCTTCAATGTCAGTAAGTGTAAAGTCATGCACATTGGGGCAAAAAATCAAAACTTTAGATATAGGCTGATGGGTTCTGAGCTGTCTGTGACAGATCAGGAGAGAGATCTTGGGGTGGTGGTGGACAGGTCGATGAAAGTGTCGACCCAATGTGCGGTGGCAGTGAAGAAGGCCAATTCTATGCTTGGGATCATTAGGAAAGGTATTGAGAACAAAACGGTTAGTATTATAATGCCGTTGTACAAATCGATGGTAAGGCCACACCTGGAGTATTGTGTCCAGTTCTGGTCGCCGCATCTCAAAAAAGACATAGTGGAAATGGAAAAGGTGCAAAAGAGAGCGACTAAGATGATTACGAGGCTGGGGCACCTTCCTTATGAGGAAAGGCTACGGTGTTTGGGCCTCTTCAGCCTAGAAAAGAGACGCTTGAGGGGGGACATGATTGAGACATACAAAATTATGCAGGGGATGGACAGAATTGATCGGGAGATGCTCTTTACACTCTCACATAATACCAGAACCAGGGGACATCCACTAAAATTGAGTGTTGGGCGGGTTAGGACAGACAAAAGAAAATATTTCTTTACTCAGCGCGTGGTCGGTCTGTGGAACTCCTTGCCACAGGATGTGGTGCTGGCGTCTAGCCTAGACGCCTTTAAAAGGGGATTGGACGAGTTTCTGGAGGAAAAATCCATTATGGGGTACAAGCCATGATGTCTATGCGCAACCTCCTGATTTTAGGAATGGGTTAAGTCAGAATGCCAGATGTAGGGGAGAGCACCAGGATGAGGTCTCTTGTTATCTGGTGTGCTCCCTGGGGCATTTGGTGGGCCGCTGTGAGATACAGGAAGCTGGACTAGGTGGGCCTATGGCCTGATCCAGTGGGGCTGTTCTTATGTTCTTATGTTCTTATATTAGCTCTGATCTCCTGCACAGAAAAGAGTGGAATTATTTACATCCAATTCCCTCAATTTTTTCGTATTGTAATAAGTGACTGGCTAGCAGATAAACTAGCAGAGTCTGTTAAAAGTGTTCATTTAATGGAGATGTGTATTGCATGCTGGTGGATCTTGGATCAACTTATTTATGTGGGCAAGATGAGGAACTTGCTGATTTTAACATGAATGTTACTGTAAATGTCATGACATACCAAACAATACTGAACTCTACACAGCAGGTAAAAGCTCCTGTATGTGAACATCTAATCTAATAAGAGAATTACCATAGATACTCACCTATAGTACATAAAATTTTTGCCAAGTAATCAAGCTTAAATTATCACTTTGCCTCATCTCCGGGTCAATCAGAGGGCAGAGCTTTTCAACTCTGAAAAGTTTAGTTTCTTGCTCAAGTGGGTCATTAGAAGCAATGCAGAGATTAGTTTCTTTCATAACTTTGCTGGGAAATTCCAGCCAAGGTTAACCTTTTATTCTCCTCTGTTCCATTTTGCAATTGCTATTGCAGCCTGGTTCTGTTTTGCATTTAGCAGAGATCTGTTTTTTTCAGCACCAGGATAGGATCCTCCTTTCCAATTGAAGCAAAGTCCCAGGCTACAATTCAGTGCACCATTACTTAAGAATAACACCCATGGAAAGCAGTGGGTCTACTTCTGAGTAAAAAGGGTTGCAAATTATGCAGCTGCATCTCTCTGCTGTGAATTGAATTGCACACTTTCAGTTATGTGTTATGGGTTGTATGTTGTATGTTGTATGTAGAGCTTCTGGCTTAACACACCAGACACCTTAAAGGTGGATTTGATTCATGGATTCCCAACCTTTTTCACTTGCATTTCCCTTGGCAGCCCATTTCCATAAATTGTACTCTTCATATTGGCAAAATGTTTGTAATTAAGAATACAAGCCCTCATCTCCTCTCTATGAAAGCCCAGACTTCATGTATTTATCACAGTGTTTTCTCTTTTTATCTGTTTGAAGAACAGAAGACTCTGCCTTTGCACTGTTTAGCACCAGAGGTGTGCTGAGAAATTCTGGGTGATTGATCACTTTCCATATTACATTTCAGCTTTTTTACTGTGATGATTTTCAAACACTGATTCATAGATGAATCAATGACCAAAAACTAGCTATTGGTGGGGCTTTCACAGCCAACTAGCTACCTTCCTTCCTACCTTGCTGGCCCTACAAAACATTCTGGAGCACGACCTGCCTTTTTCTGCCATTATGCCATTCTTTTTCAAGTACCCCTAAAGGTCCTGTTGAGTGCCCCTGGGAGTACATGAATCCCAGGTTGGGAACCACTGTTCTACTGGTATGTTGTTTACAGTGCACGGATAGTGTTTACAAAAAGGTGGTGAAGACCAGAATTTTAAAAGAGTAAAAGATAATAAGATACATTTTTATTATGTTTTTATTAAATTACTGTACAGTTCTTTGGTAACAATTAGTGGTAGGTTATTTTTCAGGATCTGGCCTTGGGTAAAATCAATCAAAACTATACTCGGATACCCCCCTAAGTTTAACCCCCGACTTATCCGAGGGTCATAGAAAATTCCATGATTTTTGCTCAAAACCTACCCTCAACTTATCTGTGAGATCGACTTGTAGGTGAATGTATGCAGTATTTCTTCCCATTTGTCTACTCCCAAGAGTCTTGTAGTCTCCCTTATCAAGAAGATGGATCTCCAGGTTGAATCCTACAGGAGTTAGTTGCAAACCTATGCTGAAATTGTGCTGATATCATTGCAATGTTTGCATGATGTCAATCATATCCTAAGCCTGCCCAGCACAAAATGGGGGGTGGGGAGGAAGCAAGAGCCCAAGTCTCCACACTGGTGCAGTCCACCTAGTAACTTGCCATGGATGCTGGTATATCCTAGCACATCATGGACATCCATCATGAGAGGTTGACCTGATGTCAGCCCTACATTCAAGGAGCCAATCGCTGTAAACTACCCAACTATGGCAGCCAGGGAAACACTGCCAGGGTGAACCAAGCAGCAATCACTAGTGGGCACAGGACCAATGAGTGGCTATCATTGGGATAATGCCCCCCCTTAAGGCCCCTAGGAATGAGTAATTTAGTGACAGCCATTGTTGCCAACAATGGGCAGATGATTCAATGACATGATACACAGATGCCACAGCACCTCCCTCTGCAGGAGCTACCATGATGCACATATCAAGGAGGCAAAGGCAGAGAACTTATAGGAATTGCAGCACCTGGAGTTCTTATGCCAGTGATGCGAACATACTTTAAAAAAATGATTTTTCAACTGCAGGAGATGAAGGGAAGCAGATCCTTGCCCGAGCTAGCTCTTTGGACGAGGATAGCCGTGTGAAATAAGTCTCTCAATGGTAAGGGCTGGGTCCCTGTAGGAGAGTCTCCTAGCTGGGAGGAACCCTTTTTCCAATTGTTTCAAATCATGGTACTTGGTGATCCATGATGGATAAGGAGCTTACCCCCCCCCCCCACACACACACACTGGAGCCTGCAGACCCTAATCCTGGTGGCAGAGGCCCCTCCTCCCTCTCCTGCAGAGTCCCACCTTGAGGCTAGCCAAGGTAAAACAATTAGGGTGGGGTGGCAGAATTCCTAAGAGACAATAAATGCAATCTAGTCAAAGTTTTTATTGCACAGTCTCAGAGATAGAGCAGCATCTGAAAGAGAAACACACAAGTGGGTTTGCCAGTGATCTCAGTGTAGCAGGGCTCCTGTGCCTCTGCCATTTATCCAGCAGACAGCCAATAACAAATCTCAGTGAAAACTGGCTACACCAGTTAGTTCTCTGTCATGGAGTTTGCAAGCAGCAGGGACCCTGTAGGTTGGCAATCCCACAGGGAAGCAGCTGGACATTGCTGCCAAGCATGCTGTGTTCTTCACTTGTAGTCTGCACCACTGCTATGTGAAAATCTTCTGGTGTTTTTGTTTCCTTCCCTGTTCTTTCATATGGTTGTTTAAACTCCTGCACCAGCTCTAACATTGGTGTAGAATTTTGCCAATGTTTGGGTTGTGTCTGTCATCTGGAGTGGGTTTAGGATACGACTAATGTCATTGGCTCCTCATCCCACCCATGTCCAACACCCCCCATACACATGTCCACCCATTTGGAGGTTTACCCTGATGGTAATCGTGCTGGCATGTGATGTACATCAAACCAGAAGTTGCCTCTGAAAACTGGAAGTTGCTTTCTGAGGCTTCTGTGGGCCATTTTGCAGCCCTTGGGGTCCAGTAGAATGTGTTGCCGACAAGACACAATCCAGAACAAGTCTCCAGGGCCACCCAATGCTTCCAGAATGGCTCCTATTTAGAGCCATGCAGACATGCAGTGTGGGTGGGAGGGCCCAGTCTGCAACCCACACAGTCTCATGACCCACATCTGGAAAAGGCTGATCTAGTTTTAATTAGACAGACTGTTGAACACTTGTAATGTTTTGAGAAATTGCGTTGCTATGAACATGCTTTAGGTATATAAAAAGTTTTAAAGAACACGGATCTTAATTAACTTTTTTACCCTGGTTTATTGCAGTTTCAGGATCTTCCCATGACAAAGCACCTTATTTCTGCACCCTGAATTATTTTAATGCATGTTTTTAAATGCTGGGGAAAGGTAACACAGCCTGCTGGACATCAAACATGTCTCATTTTTGTTCTTCCACAGAGCCATTCTGCTTGGCAAATTATCCATCAGCCTTCCATAGCGTGATGTTCAATCCTGTAGAGCCCAGATTGCTTGCCACTGCCAATTCGAAAGAAGGAGTAGGACTCTGGGACATTCGAAAACCTCAAAGGTAGGAGTTATAGTGTGCTTTCTTATGCATTTTTTTATACACCAGAGATGTAAATTCCAGTTTGACAATGGAATTTGGCACTTTATGATTGCACTTTCTCTCTCCGATAATGTGTTATAAAACTAAATAATATGAAGCAAACTGTTTCAGCTACACTGGTTCTCTGCGTGACTGCTGCTTGCTGTCTTAAAAGAAGTGCAGCAGGGAAGCAGGTTTCGTTCAGAAGGAAACTATTAGTTTATCTGTACTTAAAATTTTGGGGGTGTTGTGTGTACTTTGTGGTGTTTGAATTCTTAATTTCGTGCAGCTCACTTTTAGCTCAAAAGTTCTACGCGTTGAGCTGTTCTGGGTTAAAAAATAAACTGAATTGCTTTTTGGTGTATTTAAAAATTTCTGTTGCACTAGTAAAAATGTAGCACAATTAGTCATGATTACTAGTGGTGGATTGTGAAGTCAACCATGTGTTCTTGCACAGTGCCTTGAGGGCAGATAGGACCCTTAGGTCTTCCCCATCCCTCACTTCTGTGCCTGGAAGGTGAAGAGAAGTGACTTCCCTCTGCCTTCTCCAGCCATCCACTGATCACTTGACATTGGTGGACAAACGAACTATTCATTCAACTCTGTGCATGCGTGCGCATGCGTGCAAGGGCTGTTCCTTCTCCACTCCCACCCCAGCTAGTCTTGTTTCCTCTTCTAAGGAACATGGTCCCTAGAGAGCAAGCAACCCACCCAAAGGAGGTAGTACTGGAGTGACATGCTTGGCTGAGTTAGTCACTTTGATATGACCATAAAAAGGTAGGTGTGGTGGGGAGGATTCAGGTTCAGCTGGAGAGCTTGTGGACCATCAACCAGATCAGGTACAGGCCAACTTCCAATGCAACTCATGTATTCTGAACCAGATGACTGGTCTCGTTTGTCTCCTGAAGATCATAAGAACTAATAGTTCTAAATGGGAAGGTAGACACAAGATGCTCTGCTTTCCTCTGTTGAAATACTGTACTTATGGCTCAACCCTGTTCAACAACAACAACAACAGTATTTATATACCGCTTTTCAACAAAAAGTTCACAAAGCGGTTTACAGAGAAAATCAAATATCTAATGGCTCCCTGTCCCAAAAGGGCTCACAATCTAAAAAGATGCAACACCAGCAGACAGCCACTAGAAAAGACACTGCTGGGGTGAGGTGGGCCAGTTACTCTCTCCCTGCTAAATAAAAGCCCCTGCTAACTGGTTAACTAACTGGTTAGCTAACTGTTAAGAGGCACTTTTTCAAGTGGGTGCTCCTGTTCAGGCACCATACTAGCATCACACTGGTGTCAGCATGATGTCTGTCATATTCTAAGTTCATGCAGGCAATGCCACATTAGCGCAGTCATCCTAGGAATGCTGGTGCAGCCCTTTCCAGCAGTGCCTCCATGGGAACTGCAGCACAGCCTGTCATGCACAGAGCAGCATCCTAACATTGGCATGACATCTAGGTGTCATTGGTGTGATTTCCAAGGAGCCAATCATCATGCCCACCCAGCCCCAACATCAGCAGCCAGAGAAGCACTCCCAGGGTGAATGGAGCAGGCACTGGGGTAGATACAGAGCCAGTGAGTAGCCAGTGCTAGTACGATGCCCCCAGCAGGCCACTGGGAATGAGCAGCCCAGAACAGGCACTGTGGAGAGATGTCCCAAGGGCACCACACATATGCACCCCCATGGGATCTATAGTGGCATCAGCAAAGAAAGAGTGCTGGCCAGTGGCGTAGCTAATTATCGTGTATCCTGGTGCGAAGCTCAAAATGTTGCCCCAGAAGTTATGTCACATTTGGAAGTGACATCACACCCGGGATTTTTAAAAAGTGAAAATTGGGAGGAACCCACCTCCTCTCCCCAGCAGCTCACCACCCACTTGTTCTGCTACCTCCCCCCAATCAGTGGCATAGCTAAGGCATCTATCTACAACCTGGGATCAAAGAACATTTTGTAGCCCCCCCCCCCCCCGCGCATGACAAAATCAAACTTAATTAAGTAAATAAAAAGTTTTTGGTTCCATGCTGTTTCATAATAACATCTCATTGGCACTCAGAACAAACAGTCTCATAGGTCAATTTGGAGTTAAGCAAATCCACTTTTTGTTCCACAAGGCAGTTGTGTTTTCATTTTCTGGTTAATTGGCCATAACTTTTGATAGAATGCAGATATTCCAGTGCAGTTGTTTGATTGCACTCTGCATTAAATTACCTTTCTAATGATATATAATATGATGGTATTATTCATACCAAGATTTTCACAATTTTGGTCACTAGTGTCAAGCTCAGCTTGTTATCCTCCTAAAGCTTGATGCCTGGTGCAACTGCTACCGCCTGCACTCCCTTTGCTACGCCACTGGTGCTAGCCACACCTATTCACTAGACCAGCGATTTTCAACCTTTTTCATCTCATGGCACACTTACAAGGCACTAAAATTGTCACGGCACACCATCAGGTTTTTGACACTTGACAAGGCATACCAAGCTGCCAGTGGGGCTCACTTCCCCATTGGCCCTACTAATAATCTTCCCCCAAATTCCTGTGGCACGCTGTGGACCACTCACGGCACACCAGTGTGCCATGGCACAGTGGTTGAAAATGACTGCTCTAGACTGATAGTCTCTCTCTCTCTGTATTTCAGGGAGAGTAGTGCCAACAGAGTATATACACATGGTGCTCCATTAAGGCAATAGCATAGTTGCTTAGGATACTGTGTTCTAACCTCTGCACCACAATATCAGGGGGATGGAACAGTGGTGAGAAATGGGTGCAAAATTATTATCCAGACTGTGCATAGAAGCCTGCCCTCCCCAGGTAGAATGTAAGCAAGGACAAATCATGGACTACAGTGTAGGCTACTCCCTTTTCTTACACCATTACCCTAAGCAACTATGCTATTGTCTCAGTGGGGCACCACTGTGTATGCCCTCCATTGGCACCACTCTCCCTGAAACACCAAGTGTATATATGTATAAATCCAGAGAATAGGTGATTGCAGAGAATAGGAGAATTGCTGATGCCAATAGAGATCCTGTAGGTAGGAGTTTGGAAATATTTTCCTTTTGATAAATGCAGGTTTGTAGAGTTATTGTTATGAAGCTTCTCTGCCACTAGATGGTGTCCACAAATGCACATGAAGCTGATTCAGGCCTTCATCTTTGCAAGTGATCTTTAATGAAAGTTGCCTGCATAGAACTAAATTGTTGTCCCTTGTATGTTAATGAATGTTACCATTTATTTTACAAACGTGAGCTCCCCTCTTAAGGGTACAAGACTGCCTTCTAGAAAGGCTGACCCTAAAAGTTTATGCTACTTAAGCTTGATGTATCTTGAGGTTCATTGCTTGCTGTAAGAGACATAAACTTCTGGATGGTTTTAAGCTGCATGATGATTAGTCTTTGCTGTTTTCAGCTATCTTGGGAGCACCTTGTGATTGGGCTAGCTAGAGTCTAGCTATTCCATGGTCAGTTGTTTTCTTAAAGCTGGCAAACAATACTCCCTCCTAGAGACCTGTTATCTACTAAGTGTCACCACATAAGTATATCAGGTGCTTGAAAGCTTTCTAAATTGAAAGTCTGCCTAAAGCATGGGTGGGGGGGGGGGGACGACTTATGCTTTTTCACAGTCAGCTATGTTTGCCACTGCAGGGAGAATCCAAGCTTCCCCACACCAGGAAAAAAGCACCAGCTCTTGTAAGCAGGCACATCTACATTCACTCTTGGGGGGGGGGGGTGTAAACTGCCCTGTATGGCAAGCCAACCTAGAATAAGGTCCATAGGCCGGCTGCTGTTCCCATCCTGTCTGTGGCCCCCTGGGGAAGTATCAAATGCTGATGAAGGGACTACAACTTGGCTGCTTCTCTGTCCCTGTAGTCTTGGGAGCAATCTGAGATCACCTTTCACCAACTACCCTAATGAAGTATGTATAACCCCCAATGCTTTTTGAAAGTCCTGCATTGCAGGCTCAGGTTTTGTGCTCCTGCCCTGCAACATGCTTTTCTTTCTCTTCTCACCCACCCCAGTGCTTTCTTGTTCAACCCGACCTCATGAAAAGTTTTGTGCTTTCAAGCTTCTTTGCCTCTATGTCGTATTAGAGAGAGAGAGAGAGAGAGAGAGAGAATTTCAAGAAAGCTATACTTGCTGCCAAGCTACACTTCCACATAAGCCCTTAATGAACCCTTAAAAATCCTGAGAATTTGTGGCTTTACAAATGGGCTAGTCAGTAGTGTGTTGTGCATGCTCTCTTTGAGGTGTTGCAGGCATTAAGTCATCTTCCTTGTAAGGTCATTTTTCTTTTAGTTTATACTGTAAACAGCAGTGCTGGCAACTCCCCACTGTTTCCTGTCTGCCCTTCCTTTCCTCAGCCCTCAATAGGCTGTAATTTCCTAAAGCCATTGGCTAGCATACAGCTTACATGGCTACTTTTGTCTCTTATCAAGATACTTAACTTCATCAATTCCATTAATGCAGCTGTGGTGACTTCTTAAACACTCAGTGTCCCTCTTCCCCCCCCCCCACTTGTTGGTAGTTAGGTTTTTTTTTTCTCCTGTGGCCTTGGATGAACCATCCATTCAGATGACAAACTTACCAGAAGTACAACTTTTTTATATTTATCTGAAAAAGACACTATTTTAACTTTTTAACTATTTTAACTATTTTTCCTGAAAAGGAGACCATTAGCTAATGGCTACTAGTCGTTTTCTCTCTTTTAAAGCCTCCCAGCTACTAGTAGAAACTTATTGAAGCTAACAAGGTTGTTCTTCAGAGCAAGGAACATTTCATCCTAGGACAGGTTTCTCATTGTTTCTCATCCACCATACCATTTTGCATAGTCCACCTATTGGAAGTACCACTGAAAGTAACTGGTGATGACATCATTGCTAGTTACTTCTGGGTTGCAAGTCAGATGTGATGTGACAAACACCAGTGAGAGGCTCATGGTGATCAGGAGGGCTTTTTTGAGCTCAGAAGCTATGCTTTGGAGCTCTTCCCACTGAGCCAAGCCTCCTACCACTGTTGGTTGCATTGCAGTGTCCAGGGGTCCCGCATGTACCACCAGGCACCACCTCAAATACCACCAGTGGTACTCATACCACTGGTTGAGGAAAACCTAGCCTAGGACAAAAAAATGTGAATCTTTGTGTAGATTGTATTGCAGGATTATACTATATTATTGTGTTCTTTTTACACATGTGGGAAGTTACATTGCAGTCTTTCAGGGTTCATGTATCTTGCATCAGGTACTCCCTGCATAGGGGGAAGTATGATAACTAATGCAGCCTTAACATTTAAGAAGCTACCGTGTCATGAATAACTGTCCTGCCTCCCAATGTACATGACTTGAAGTGGAGCAAAAGGGACTCGTGACATTTAGCATCAGTAATCCAATTGGTGCTCTAGAAAAGAAATGCCATTCTTGGTCAGGGGTTTTAGCTTTCCAATAGAGCCTAAGTAAGTAGGTTTATCATCAGTTGGCAACTATGATTTTCAATCAAATGCAGATGGTATAGAAATAAGGGGGAAAATTGTTAACAAGCTTGGAACATAAGAAAAGAGGGGGTGCAAGGCACTAAGTTTTGCAGGGAGCCTCACTGTGGCATGAAGGCAGCCCCTCCCCCTCAGAGCCATTCTGGGCAGTGGGAGCAAAATGGAGGCAAATGCAGAGGCAAACAGAGGAAACTTGCCTCAGTTTTGCTCCCACTGCCTGGAATGGCTCTGAGGGGGAGGGGCTGCTTGCATGCCATGGTGAGGCTCCCTGCAAAACTTAGTGCCTTGCACTCCTTCTAGGTATGCAATTTGACCTGCCAACATCAGCAGGTGAAGCTTTTCATGGTGTCATGACACACTGTTGCCTGCTGGTATCTGCAGACCAAGCTGCTGCTAAAAGGTGATAATCCAACATGATAAAGGAGTAACCAAGAGATTGGTAGCCAAAGACAAATACCTAGCAAACAACATAGACTGGGGCATATTGAGTCTCTGTTTTGTTCCTGGAAAAATTGTGTGAAAAGACTGAGGGGAGGTTTAAAAGGATAGAGCACTGATTCTCAACCTTTTTATCTCATGGCACACTGACCAGTCACTAAAATGGTCAAGGCACACCATCAGGTTTTTGATAATTGACAAGGCACACCCATGCTGCCAGTGGGGGCTCACATCTTCCAGTAGCCCTATTAATAAATGACCTTCCCCCAAATTCCTGTGGCACACCTGTGGACCACTTACAGCACACCAGTGTGCCACAGCACAGTGGTTGAAAATGGCTGGGATAGAGGGAGGTGGTTAGCAATGTCCAAATGACAATGAAGAAGGAAATTCTCCTGGCTTCTCAACTGCAAACATTTCATCCTTGGAAGAATTGCAGATTCTTTACTCTCAAAGAGCAGTTCCTGATAGGTGAGAAAGTTGTGGCTTTTGTAGGTCAGTTTCCTCCAAACAGAATTCTGAGTGACTTTTCATGTATAATTGTATTGCATCCACTGTTACTGTTAACATGGAATACCTTGCCCTAACTTGATCTTTCACATATTCAAGTAATGTCTAAGGCACCCACAGATAATTTGGGGGGGGGGATAAGAAATAATGGGTAGTAATGAAGGCTGGAAAAATGACATGCACTCCCAAGAGCCCATTGCTTTTGATACACCAAGTGGGCAAACTGTGAATGTCTTTCCCACAATAAATTGTTAGTCTCTGATGTTCTGTAAGCATCTTGGAACCTACTTCCAATGGAACATGAAGAGAATTAGACTCCAAAAGATGTCTTATATAATCACATACAAATTCCACTGTATGATGTCAGACTGTAATAGACAGAACTTTACAAATAGAGAACTGTGGCTCATGGAACAGATTCTCCCCCCATCTTTATTGCTGCCATGTAGTGAAATGAGGAGGGTAGATAAATGCTTCTTAGTAGCCAAATTGTGGCAGTCCATCTGATTCTTTTTGGTTTCCTGTTTCCTAGTTCCTTGCTTCGGTATGGTGGGAATCTATCGCTTCAGAGTGCTATGAGCGTGCGGTTCAACAGCAATGGAACCCAGTTGCTTGCTCTCAGACGTCGGCTGCCACCAGTCCTTTATGACATCCACTCCCGCCTTCCTGTCTTCCAGTTTGACAACCAGGGTTACTTTAATTCCTGTACCATGAAAAGCTGTTGTTTTGCAGGTGACCGTGATCAGGTAAGTCAATCAATTGGCATGGATTGTCAAGGTTCTAACTCTGTAGAAACAGACACTTCAAGAGTATTTAATACATGGCATTAAAACATAGGATTGATGAACCAGTATGGACTCTCACTTCTCTTTTATGGCAAGTTAATATTTTCCAACATTGAGGGAGTTGGCCTACCCATCTGTACAACTGGCCAAGCCTGGGAGGGTGGAGATATAGTGACTGGCTTAGGGTGAGCTTCAGGTCCAATTAGGATTTCTTTGCTCCTAGTCCAGCATTGTATCCATTACAAACTGTGGGGCTGTGGCCACAACATCATGACCCAAGTTCTGGTTGGTTGAGAAACTGACAAGGCAGGGGTAGGCTATCCACATCATGCTGGGGGGGGGGGCACTGCTGCCCAATTGCCATTGTAGCCACAGAGGCTTCAGTGTCTGGTAAAGTGAATTTTTTTAGGTGGGTCCCATTGCTAAAAAGTTTGAGAACCACTGCACTACACACTGGCATGACCTACAGACCCAGCTAATGTAGGAGGCAAAAGGCATGCTAGGATCCCGAACCAAGCTGTGAGGGTTCTTGTTAAGCAGCTCCTTGAGGTCTTCACCATGTAGCAAACTGGTTTCTGGGTGTGCAGCTGCAGTTTTTATTTTGCTGTCAATTATAATAAAGCTCCAGATCTTTGGCAGCAAAATCCACTGGTCCAGTGGCAAAGCTAAGGGGATGCAGGGAGTAGCAATTAATATGGGAGTAGCCTGAGGTGAGGTAACAGAGGAAGTGGGCATAGAGTTGCTGGGGATTTAAGGCACATTTCCCCCATTTTCACTTTTTTAAAAGCTCAGGTGTGATGTCACTTCCGGGGCATCATTTTTAGCTTGCACCAAGTTACACTGTCATTAGCTACACCACTGCATTGGTCATTGTCTTTTTAAAGCAAGGATTAATGTATGCCCTATGAATAAAATAAACACACACAAATTATCTTGACTCTATGGCATGTCCTCAGACATTACATCACCACTCAGCCTCCTTTGTTGACATTACACTTGTATAGGAGAGCTTCAGGAATGCAGGAGTCATTAGGCTGCTCTGGTAACACTCCTAGCAAAACTTCCAGTTTCCTTATGATGAGTTCTGCACGCTGAGAGACCAATTGCAAATGACATGTGTTATGTCTGTCAGCACAATTGTCCTGTAAGAAGCAGTGCCTCAGCCCAAAATTCTTTACACTATGTCTTTGTAAGCCGGAGACCTTGTAGCTAAGAACTGCCTCTCCACCCCCCCCACCCCGTCAGCCTTGCAAACAGTCTGAGTAGTCACAAAGCTCTCGTACTCTTGCACCAGTAGAAATCGTGCGCAAGAAAGTATGTTCTTGTGCTTGGTGAGGGAACTCTTTAAAAAAATTAGTCTAAAAAGATGAGAACTTGATTCTCCTCACTTGTCAAGCTCTGTCACCAGTTCTGTTCTCTAGCTTGTCTTACACAGTTAAATAGGTCTGTGTTCTAATTGGTATCCCATTTGCAAGCTTATGGGATTTTAAAATGTGGAAACAGTTTAATGGGAAAACTGAGGGATCAATCAACTGGTCCAACTTTTTAAAAAGCATTTTCTGGTAATCTTTGCGAATGCCATTTGAAGGCCAATTCTGTGTGTCTTGTGGAATTAAGGGTCTAGAAATATATTCTTCAGTCTTTCCTGTCACTGAGCTGCTGACTCAGAGCTAAAACATTTTATTCTATGTTTGGGGGGGGGGGGGCAACAGTGGCTGTTACCAGACATCTTTAATTGGAAGAATACATAAACATGGTCATGAATAATCAATACAGGTATAGGCATACTGTACTGTTCAAATGCTAAAGATCAGGATTATTCCTCAGTGTTTAAAGTCTGAAGAGTAATTGAAGGAGATCCAGGAGAATTAATCAGAACACTGGACAAGCTAGATGTGTGTGTGAACATGAGTGTTCTGCACTGGAATCACCTCCCTAGAAACAGCCATGGGAATGATAGGTTAACTCTTTTCTCATCACAAACCATTGCCCAGAAATGTTTGTTTCCTTGGCAGTTTTGGGGACCAATCACTGTGTTGGAGGGTGGAAGTGATCTTCAGCAGGAAGCTAGTGTAAGGAGGGGGAAATAGTTAACTTACCGATATGCCACACCCCCACACATTTCCCAGAGAGGCATTTCCAATGTGGAGCATGCCTCTGCTCCATTTGTTTGAATGCACCTCTAATTTTGGTCCTAGTGCATGAAATTCCTGCACATTTTAAAGTAATAAAGCACTACTATGTACTCTTTATAATCCTTACAACAGTCCTATAGGCATCCGTGAAGTAGTTCATACTTCACTTCTGTTGCCCCTCACTGGCCCGCAAAAGTCCTAATCAGATTGGTGCTCTTGCAATGTAATAGAAGCCAGTTACTTCTAAATAAACACTAAACTACTTATCTTTGGACCTGAAAAAAGGACATGTGAATCTGTTCTTCTATAACTTCTGGCCACCATACAAGTTGTTTAGGGTAGCATCTTAGTTTTGGGAAAGTCTTGCTATTCTTTAAGTCTTGTTTAATTTGAAATGTAATTATCAGAGTTCTGCAGAAGAGTTTACAGATTTGGGAAGGTTTTAAAATGGATTCTGTCCTCTGACCTTAGCCTTTGTAAAACATCTTCGAATAGGTTTGAACTTTTAAATTTGCACTCCTGACAGTAGTTTTGGCTGAAGACAGTTTAAGAATATCTACCCTAAGTAACACTTACATAAAAAGAAGCAGAAAAATATGGACCAACAAATGGGTTGGCTTTCATTTCCTTTTTAATATGTTGCATCAGCAAAACTCGAGCAAATATTTAAAACTGCAAGATGGTGAGTTTTCCAGCTCAGAGCAGTTAAAATGAATTGATTCCTGAAGGTGGCAGAATTCCAGAATGTGCAAAAGCCACTGGTGGAAGACCTCAGTAACCAGTTCAATCATATTTCAGCTTGCTTACATTGCTTATAGTATTTTCCTTTGGGGGGGGGGGTGTTGGGAGGGAGGAAGAACAAAGAGGAATATGCCAAGAGGCATCCTTGCCAGCAGCCTAAGGATGGTTCATTCTAAACACACTGAGGCATGTTTAGAGTTCTGGGATTGATGATCAGTGAAGCAGCAACTACTAACCACTCCTGGGAATTTTCTTCCTTCTAAGGCAACCTTCTGAATCAGCACCTTGTCATTGGGAAGCTTTTTCCTCCCCCCTCCGAGACGTTCCCAACTAGTCACAGATGGAGGATGACTTGTGTATTTGCTCATGAAATGCCTTCTGATGTGTTTAAAAACTGTTAGTCTTGTGTTTGAACACAAGATTGTTTCATGTTTGGGGATGCTGATGAGAGCAGGAAATCATGGTGTTTTGTCAGCACTAGATGTAGTTTTTATCTGCTGCTTTAGGCCGCACCTCTTGTAAGCCATTCTTCTTTTATCTGGCCTGATCTGCCTCTTCAACACAAGCGATAAATGGCATTTTTTATACCCCAGTTTCCTCTATCCATACACATTGTTCTATAAGACCTGCATCTCTGGCACTCTTTATTATCCTAAAAATCAGCTGACTGAAATGAGATCTTAGGCATTTCTTTCCTAAGACAAACTTGGTTAAGAAATCTTGTGGAAACACATGGTCAAAGTGTGTGTGACAGAAGTTCACCTTGTGTTCAAGCATGTTGGGCTATTCTTAGGCAGCTTTGCAGTGCCTTGGAATGTGCAGGTTATTTCATAATTCATTTCTTTCATGTAGAAAAATAATTACATGTTTGTACATTAGGATCACTCCTGCCCTCATACAAACTTCACTATCTTAGATGCTATTTAAAGTGAAATGTAATGCAGGACCCCTTTGTTGAACTTGATAGGTCTGCTGCAGTTTGGCAAAGTATGATAAAATCCACGCTTTTCAGTGTTTCTGCATTTCTCTGCAAGTCTCTGCATTTGGCTTGCAAGGTTAAGAACCTAAGAGGCCTACTGGATCAGGGTAAAAGCCTTCCAAGTCCAACCCCCTGTTTCCCACAGTGGCCCACCACTCTTAAGAAACTCACCATCAGAGGAGAGAGAGAGAGAGAGAGAGAGAGATCATGTCTTTCTCCCACCATTGCTGCCCTGCAACTAACAATCAAAGGCAAGCACAGTCTCATTGCAATAAAAGCCAGCACATCCAAGCTGTGAAAAGCAAGTCTTGGAGTCAGTTCTGGGTTCTGCCTATTGGTTAACCCGTTTTTGCCTGGCCCACAGGTGTACACATTTGGTCCCTGTTGCGTATCTGCAGCGTTGGGCAGAAATGGGTGTAATTGCAAGGGGCAGCATTATGAGGCTGTAGGAAAGCATAAAGAGGAAAACTACAAAGAGAGGCAAACTCTCTGTATTAAGAGGGGGAATATTCTGTGGCTATGTTGGACCTCGTGTCCAATCTGCAAAGGAAGGATAACACTATGAATTAATGGTAAAAGCAAGGTTGTTTTTTCAACCTTTAGTAAGGTGGCTTTATTTTTGTTTGTCAAGGAGGGTTATTAGCCTGAGTGTTTAAATTTTTTTACTCTACCTAGGTTAGGTACTACTGTCTATGAAATAAAAACCAGAAGCCGGTCAAAATCTGAAACAAATTGCATGTTGCTACTGAAAAGGGTCAAAACTGACTGAACTTCCTTTTTTCTCTTCTCCCATTCCCACCTCATTATTTGTGTTTGTTACAAAAATAAAGAATGCAGGTTGGCAGAAGATGGAAATATACTGAATATAGTGAAATTTTAATTCTCTTTAAAAAAATTTCTTGGTGTTCTCTGTAAATCTTGGTTACCAGAGATCTGAAGCTTTTTCTATATCAACTGCAAATAAAATTTCCTAGTATCCTAGCGTTCTCTGTAAAGATGGCATTGAATCCTGAAGCATAACTCTTGGACAGCAAAATTTCTTGGGCAGGTCCCAATCCTAGAATGGAAAAAAATAATGGTGTGGCTCTCGAAATAGAAGAATAGGGAATGACCCATGTGCACTCACCATCAGAGGAGAGAGTACTGCAATGAATAATATAGGAAGTTATGTTGTAGGTCTTAGATACAGTTTGTGGCATGCAGAGAAGGAAGAGGGAGACTAGTTAGCATCTGAGATTGGGGTAAGTGTAGGATGCCTTTAACTTGTACAGTGTAAGCCTAATTTCAATGTACAGTAGTAGTGTATGTGTTTAGTAAATTAACATAGATCACACAGTGGCCACAATAGCACCGATTGCCAAGGAGGAGACAGAAGAGGTTATTTCATGATCATTTTGTTTTTATTACTGTATTTTTAGTTTTAATATCTGCTGTAAGCAGCTCTGATGGCTCCTGTGGGAGTAGTAATCTTAATACTATATAGTGAATTAATTTAAATTAAGGCACCAACCTGACAGAAGCAGATCAAGGTTATAATCCATCTTCATACATGTATATAGTACTGTAGCCTTTTGAATTTTGTAGTAGCTACTCTTAAAATAAAGTTTATCCCTAGTGTTTGATGAAATGTCTTATTTTTGGTGTTTTTATTGCTAGCATAGTGGGAGGCTAAGAACCAGGGAGTACCATAAATGTATATCCTGCATCACTTAAGTTGAACTCTTCCTAACTGAAGTGCAGAGGTCTGCCTGAGTCATAATTTCGAGTAACTTTTTTTTTTAACTTCACAGTACATCTTGTCTGGTTCTGATGACTTCAATTTATACATGTGGAGAATTCCTCCTGATCCAGAAGCCGGTGAGTATTCAGGTGGAGCTTGGCATGGATTTCTAGCAAAAAGAAAAGCTGCCTTTTGTAATATTAGCAGCTTGAAAGCCAAACCGCCCATTACATGGGAGATCCATTATTTAATCTCCTAATTATTTCATGAAATGTAGCCATGGAACTACTTGCATGGGAGGAGGGAAGAGATCTACCTGTATGTGTGACCTGTCTGTAACTTTCCTCGGAAAAATCATGTTTTTCCCTTGCTCTGGTTTGTTTGCGTGCTTGCATAATCCACAAACTTGCTTCTAGCACTCTGGATTTGATAGTCAGAGTGTTTGAACTTATTTTCTGGGATTGGCATGGACTATTGATGCTCAGGGATCTGTTTGCTTGTTTGGTTTTGTTTGTTTTAAACTTAACTTGGAATATATAGTGCTGTGTGTGTGTTTCCCATGCTTTAAACTGGGGCAACTGACTGCTCATCAAGATTGGAATTGTTGTCAGAATGTTTGTCATGCTGAACAAAACACTTTTCCCATTTTAGAAACTGGTGGTGTTAGTATTAATTTGAAAAATGAGAGTTTATGACAACTTATAAATTGGAAAGTCTGAATTTAGGAGTTCATTAAGAAGCAAAAACTCTATGCTCTGTTCCAAAATGCCTTAAATTTCTACCTCATAACCATTCTATGCCATTATGAACTCATTGCATCAATTTCCAGGAAACAATTGACTAATTTTTCTGCAGTCTTTTTTTCCCCCCATTTACACTGGCTTCAAGGAACATTCTCGGCATGCAAGAACACATAGGCGTTCATAAAACGATGTGCTTATTGTATATTACCAAACAGTTATGGTGATAGTGCTAAGTCCTGTGCTAATACGGACCTGAAGAGATAGCAGTATTTAAGTAGGACTTTAGGGGTACATGAGGTCTTGGTGCTACATTACAGAACACAGTACAATACAGAACACTGCAAGACTGCTTACTGGGGCCAGGGATTGTGGCCATGTCAAGCTCCTATTACACCATCTACACTGGCTCTGTGTACATTTCCAGGTGCTGGTGATGACCACTGGTCCTAGATTGCTAAGAGCATTAAATATGTATGAACAGACAGAACCTTTCAAGTATCTGCCTGTCCAGAAAGAATATCCTGGGAGGTCCTGTCTCAGTTGGAAATCTGTTTAGGTGGTAACCCATGATAGGGCTTTTTTATTATTATAGTGCCCAGCCTTTGGAATTTCTCCCAGTGGAAGTTAGATCTGCCACGTTCCTGCTAGTTTTTTTGGAGGGGTTCAAGGCACTCTTGTTTGACCTAGCCTTTCATTGATTGGGTTTTGATAGTTATGTTTTCTGGCTCTGCAGCACAGTTGAGTGCTCTTTGTTTTGTGTTTGGTTGATTAGTTTCATTTGTTTGTTGTACCTAGATCTAATTTTGTTTTTATTGGAATAACCAACTATCTGTTTCATGTGGCTGCCTTGGTGTGACTGAAGTTTTATGCATGGAGAATGTGGTTTGTTGAATTGTAAGGGAAGTATTGAATATGAGAGGATTGACTTAACTGACCCAATAGTGGATAAGGTGTCCCTCATTAGTGCTAACATAACTGATATATTGGAGTGAATGGAAGCCCAGCTGCTCTGAACAGCAGTCAATGGTAAGAAATACTGTATTGCACAGCAATCTTCGTTTAAACAAAACTAGCAAGAACTAAATTGCCACTGTAAAATCCTGAGATGAACTTCTTGTGCTCATAATCTTGGCTCTGTTTCTGACAAAGGATTTCATGGAGTTCATGGGGTATATTACTGACTCGGGAAGAAGAGGGGGAAGAACCAGTGTGCTTTTGCAATCCTCTTCAGAGTGCTGGAAGTGTTTGCTGACCAACCTTCCCTGGGTCTGTTGGTCTCTTAAAAAAAACACAACTTCATTTTCTTCCTTGTGCTAACATGTGAAGCATATTTCATAAGCTCTTTTCTTGTTTTCCAGGTGGGATTGGCAGAGTGGTCAATGGTGCCTTTATGGTATTGAAAGGTCATCGATCCATTGTAAATCAGGTTCGATTTAATCCCCACACCTACATGATTTGCTCCTCAGGTGTGGAAAAGATTATTAAGGTGAGCTATCGGCAGTCTCTTTTCTGGCTTGTCTTAAAGTTAACTTTAAAAGACTTCCCTTACTCAGACGTTTCCTTACTCATTCTCTGTTACGCATGTTCCTAAACCTGCTGAAAATCCTGGCAACCAAATCCTGTTGGTTGCCAAGTTGTGCTCGTGCTCTTCGTGAAAGCAATTTTAGGATGTTCCAATAAATTGAGAGTGTGCGCAACTGGGGATGGTGCTCTGAGTAGCATATAGCAGCTTGTTCTGAATATAATTGGAAAAAGCCAAAGGTGGTTCAGCCCAGACACAGTTGTCCCAATGCAAGTCTAGCCTGGAGCCATTGCCATCACAGTAGATTGCTGATACTGAATTGAGTTTGAGTGGTGAGACAGCCATGTATGTATACCTAAAGAAATACACATGCCGAGCAGATGTTAACCCATTTCTCTCCAGCCCACAGGTGTAGACATTTGATCCCTGTTGTGTATATGCGACATTGGGCAGAAATGGCAGCAGCAAAAACTAATTCTAACCCAATTCCAAGTCCAGCCATTTACTGAAGAGCTTTGTAGATGTCTTGAAGCACATGACAGTCACCTAATTTGTTCTTAACACCTGAGTTGATTTACAGATCGACAGTGTAAACAGAACCCTGTCAGAGAATGTGTTTGTGTCACTTTTCAGTTTGGGCCAAAACCCTGGAGATGTCCATCTGCAGAACTTCTCTTCCCATCAACCAGCAATCCCCACTAGCAGTCTTTCTAGCCCTTCTGATGTGCTAATGCTTTCTCCTCCAGTCATCTGTGTATAAAAAAGAAATATCTGTGACAGCACCTCAAGTATAGGTTTCAGACAGAGCAAGTCATACACCACTGAAACATCTTGCTTTTTGTTTCCAGAAGTCAGCCTAGGTGTATTTCTAGCAGTTGCTGCCAAAGGGGGAGAGGGCTTAATTCATGCAGTCTAAAGCCTCTTGGAAACTTTTTGGCTGTAGTGACCATTTATCCTCTTGAATCTTCCTCCATGGCTATACTTGTATATTGGATTAACTACAGTATAAGTATCCCCTCTTTTGCATCTTGATTTCTGATTCAGTTAGAATCAGAAACTTTCAAAAACTGTACAACTTGTAAGAACAGTTGCTGGAGTGCTTCTGGAAAGGAGAATTTCTGTTGGTTCCTTGTGTGTGTATATCTGATGGAACATACCCATATTTCCTAGCTCACAAACTTGAAAACTAATTGAGAGAGAAATGCATCTTCCGTGTGGACCTATATTTTTAGAACACCAGTTTCTTTATAAATTGGTCTGATGCACATACTTCAGCATTCAAATTCATACACATGATCAAGTGTAGACAAGGATAGTATGCCCTTTCCAGCTCTTTCCACGTGTTAAGGTCTGTGGGTTCTTCACTATGTTTACTTACACTTACAGAAACTTGAGAGCATTCTCTGTGGTGGCTCTATGGTCATAGTGCTCTCTCCTTATGTAGCTCCATCTGGTTATACCTTTCTGTACCACTGTAAAGAAGGCATCCCAAACTTGAATAGGAAAGCATTAGATGGTAAATCTGGCAATTGCTGGACTTTTTCTGCTTTCATTGTGTTGAGGAAGTTTAACTTTTGAACTATAAACTTGGCAAGACTTGATGGTAGAGGGCAAAAAAGAAAAGGATTGTATGTGGAGGTCCGCCTTTGCAATGAGGTTTGTGGCAAGCATGAAGCAACAAGGTGTTTCTTGTTCAAGGTGTTCAAGAGGACAGAATGGTGAACCAAGGGAGAGGGCCATAGATAAGCTTTTTAGGTAGGCAGCTGTTGAGAAGTGGAAGAAGAAGGTGATGCTGTAGGCCAGGGGTCTCCAAACTTTTTGGCCAGAGGGCCACATCAGATGTCTGGCACGGTGTTGAGGGAAAAAATTTAAATATAAAATTTATATAAATTAGAGATGGAACTTAGGTGAGTGAATAAATGAATGAATGGGCTCATTCATTCAACCTCTCTGGCCCCCAGAACACCCTCCAAACACTATCAGCACTGTTCTGGTCATGTTCAACAAAGTGGGCCAGGAGCTTTCAGGGGACAAGAGGCTGGCCACAGGCCAGATAGAGACTCGCCATGGGCCACATCTGGCCCCCTGGCCAGGGTTTGGAGACCCCTGCTGTAGTTGAATGATGATAGCCGGAGGGCAGTGTTGAACTGAGCATGGTATTGGTGGCAGTGGCAGCTTGTCAAAAACTGTGGGAGGAAAAAGTAGTGAGGTTTTACTTGTTTAAAATTTTAATGAAAATGAGAAATGCTCTACTATGCAGGAGATGGAAGTTCTCTTCACCCTTGTTTCTATGGAGATAGCCATAGAGACGGGACTATTTTTCTCTCTTTTTTACAGGATAATCCTGTAGAATAGATGTTTTCTTATACCCACTCACACCAAGATCACTCTTGCTGCTTTAGTCTCTTTGAACAATACACAGAATATGCTCCATTAGGATTTGCTCTGAGAGTCTCAAAACACTGTCTTGCTTCGGGCACATGGTGTTGTTCCCCTTTGTAGAGTTTGTGCACCAGTGCAACTCTTGGAGGCAGAGATGACTCCAGCTGCATCTTCAGAAAGGCCAGGCTCCCCATAGCCTTGCCAAGGACAGAAGCAAAAAGAGATCCTATTGTTTCACCACTATTTTAATGTCTTTGACTGACTAATTTTGGATTTTAGACCTCTCTTGAGACCCTCCAGTTTGTCTTTTGCTTAGCAGGAGAAAGGGAAGAGAAGAACTTCAAGTCCCTGCAGCTCTCTGGTTTTCTGGGTTATTGGCTACTTCAAAAAGGTTTGGCAAGCTAGACAAGAAAAAGGGAATGACTATACTTTTTGGGTTCCCCTCCTCCCTAGAGGAAGGGAGAGGGACTAGGCCTTTCATAAAGAATGAGAAAAGAAGGGGCTTGTGGTTTAAAATGGGGAAGGAATCAACATGCACACAATTGGCAACAGGCAGAATACATATATGTGTGCACACCCACAAAAAACCCCTTTTTTAAAAAAAAAAAATGCTCACCCTTTGCTGCCTCTTCCAAGCTGGCCTGATAATTCCAACCAGGAGGAGTGGAGATAGTGGTGGGATAACAGTGGCAACTTCCTCCAGTTCAATTGCCACAATGTTTGGTGATAGTGGCTGGTCCCTTGAGATCCCATCTCCCCATTTTGAAAGCGGGGTGTGCTTTGCCATTTTCCTTCCTGCCAGCTTTGGTGCTTTTTATAAACAACATCAAAGTGATGACTAAGACATAGGCAAGGTGAGGCAGCAGTGGAGGATGGACACAGGGTGCCACCTGTACCCACCTGCCCCACAAGACAGCTGTCACTGGGTCAGCCCTGGTGTGCACCATAGCCACCAGCCTTAACTTTGAACAAGGGCTTCATACATGCATAGAGCTGTTTCTGTCCTTCTCAGAACCTTGGTCTACAGATAACCCAAGAACCAACCAGGGCTGGAGGAGGTGGCAAGATGCCAGTGAATAGGGTTTTTCATCAGTTGTTTAAAAGACTGTAGTTTGATTTGAACGAGAATGAATGTGAGCTGCTAACCTCACCACTGAGCCCTGTGCCAATTGGCTTCTACACACATCTGTGCTACTAGGGGATCAATTGTGCCTTTTGTGCCCACTTTCCTATATAGGCACCTCCTCATTTTACTCAGGGGCTATGTTTTTGAGAAGATACACATGTCTCAAAACCACGTACATTTTTTTTAATTGTGTTATTCCAAAAACTAGTGTTGTAAATTAAATTTTGTTATAAATTAAGCAAGTACATTCTTCCAAAGATGTCTAAATCAAAAATATGTAAAACTAGAGGCTCCTGTACTAATTTAATCTAATATTAAAACTCCCACGATTAAATTTTTACTTGATGACAATCCTACCCCAAATATATTAAGACTGAAATCCTATACACCCTTGCCTGAGAGTAAATCCCACTGAACTTGCTGGAGCTTATCTTTAAGTAGATGTGCGTAGGATTGTGTGTAAGAGAACCTTGGTAGAACTGAGAAATCTTCCACAAAATACATTGGAGTATGTGACTGGAAATATCATGTGTTGCTGTCTAGTTCCTATCCTGTCAACAGAATGGCTAGAGGGATGTTCTTTTCCCTCTGACACAACACTAGAACCAGGAGACGTTCACTAAAATTGAGAGTCAGGAGAGTCAGAACAGGCAAAAGCAAACATTTCTTTACCCAGCGTGCAATTAGTCTGTGGAACTCCTTGCCACAGGATGTGGTGATGGCATCTGATTTCTGAAGGAAATCTGGAAGGGACAGATTTCTGGAGGAAAAGTCCATGACAGGCTACAAGCCATGATGGGTATATAAAGTCTGAGATTAGCTTGTTGCTCATCGTGAGGGCCAGGTAGGAATTTTTTTCTGTCATCCAAATTGGCCATGGATGGCAGTTTCTCATCCACCCCAGACTGGCGGGGGAGGGAAGGTATGTTCCATAGGTTTCATGCAATTAAAAATTGGTCACTTTCTTTAATAAAGTAGCATGAGTTAAACCCAAGTGCAATTTGGTGTCTTCTTTGGGGGCTGTGAGGGTAAATAGAATGTCAGGTG
The DNA here is from genome assembly GCF_035046505.1 of Tiliqua scincoides. NCBI lineage: Eukaryota > Metazoa > Chordata > Lepidosauria > Squamata > Scincidae > Tiliqua > Tiliqua scincoides. Next base: position 20,435,155 of record NC_089821.1, read on the forward strand.
CAGGGGAGTGGCAGCGAGATGCAAGTATCTTGTGGTCTTGTGTGCTCCCTGAGGCATCAGGTGGGCCACTGTGACATACAGGAAACTGGACTAGATGGTCCCTTGGCCTGATCCAGCAGGGCTCTTCTTACGTTCTCCTGCTACCATTTCTTAACTCCAATAACAGTGGAGTGTAGAGAAGCCAGTCACACATTGCAGCCCTATTCTTCGATTTTTGGCGTACAGTGTAGAAATATTCGTAATTGCTGAGAAGGTGAAATATCTAATTTGATGGAACGCTACAACACATCTCTAGTACCTCCTAGTTTCCTAGGAAACAAGTGCCTTCATTAGTGCCCAGAGTTTTATACAGAGTGCAACTGAGCATTCTTATCATGATCCCCCCCCCACTCCACACTGAATAAACACCTGTTGCATAAAAATAGAGCTCTTCAATCTGGTGTTGGCTTGAAACTGAGGGAATTTGAGTTGTAAATACAGATAGGAAAGATCTTGCATGAAAAACTGACTTTTAAGTCCAACCATATCAATTATTGCAAAGAAATTGTTTCCTTTCATTTTAAAATAACAGCAATATTGTGTGTGGATGATACCTAAAAGCAACACTTTTTCTCTCTCTCTCTGCAGATCTGGAGTCCTTACAGGCAGCCAGGCTGCACAGGAGATCTGGATGGTAAAATTGAAGATGATTCACGTTGTCTGTACACGCATGAAGAGTATATTAGTCTTGTACTGAACAGCGGCAGTGGTCTGTCCCATGATTATGCCAATCAGTCGGTCCAGGAGGATCCACGAATGATGGCCTTTTTTGACTCCTTGGTCCGCCGAGAGATTGAAGGTTGGAGTTCTGACTCGGACAGTGACCTCAGCGAGAGCACCATCTTGCAGCTCCATGCTGGTGTAAGTGAACGCTCCGGTTATAGCGAATCGGAGTCCTCCACCTCTCTGCGTCACTCCCCATCTCACATGACAGAAGAATCTGATGAAACTGCCTATAACTTGGGGACATCAAGATCTACTGAATCCCCACCAGCGAGAGAAGCTGTGGCTTCCCGGCAGCAGCGGTTGTCCACGCTTAGGTGGTACCAAGACAAACGTTTCATGGCCCTATCTAATGAGTCTGACTCTGATGAAAATACCTGCGAGACTGAGCTAGACAATGATCTTTTCCCCAGGCCAAGGTCCCCAGGCCCTGAAGAGAATGATTCTAGCAGCTCCAGTAGCAGCAGCAGCAGTTCAGACGATGATGAGGAACTGAATGAGCGGCGGACCTCAACACGGCAGCGCAATGCACTGAGACGCAGACAGAAATCGCAGAAGGAAGAAAGGACTAGTACAAATACAGAGAACATGAGTACCTACCTAGGTGAAGATATCTATGATTACCCCCAGATCAAAGTGGACGACCTCTCCCCTTCCCCAGCATCATCACCAGAAAGGAGTACTGCGAGTACAGAGGTTCATAAAGAAAAGGTCCATCCTTGCTCAGAGAGCGAATTGGTAGATAGGAAGATCTACAAAGCTTTCAGGTGGCTTCATTATTCTTATATGTCATATACAGCTAATAAAGATGGTGAATCCTCACGTGGAGTTGGAGAAGCTGACGGGAGACCTGGAACTAGCAGAAAAACTCAAGGTGGTCCAGAGACTTCTGCTGAAAACCATAACAAAGACACCTTCAAGGAACAAAGTGCAACAGAAAACTTTAGAAACAGTCAAGATAATGAATGTGAAAATCAGCGACCGTTGGAGGACCAGGAAAGTCTAGTCCAAGATCCTGGGAGCAGCGGGTCTGTAGAGCATTCTTTTGAGGCAAAGAAACTCAATGGAAAAGCCATTTGCAAGGATCTAATTAGTTGCACTGAAGAGCCCTGCAACCCGTCTCCAGGATTTGTGGAACAGAAAAACAGTCAGAACTGTCAGCCAGCATCCAGCCACAGTGTCCTGGCTGTTCCCAAGGATTCATTTTCGACTACTGCCAATTGCAGTGGATCTGGGAATTATTCTAAAAACCCAACAGATCTCAGTGAGGAAAGGAACACTGACAATTCCTGTGCAAACCACATTAACGGGCACTTGCACCCTCGCTCTTCTCACCTTAATAACGGACAGAGTTTTGGAGAGCAGGAGCTGGTGGTCCCAGGAAGACAATTGCACTTAAATGCTGACAACGGCAGCCTTGTGCAGACCTGCACGTCCTTGCACAGGGAATGCTGCCTGTCCGCCACAGACTGCGCCAGCCACAGTGTGAACATGAAAGAGGATGTTGCTGAGTTACATCCCGCAGATGGCGATGGCTCGCCAATTCATGGACGACAGAAAAGGCACAGAGCAGAGTTTGAAGACACAGATTCGGAGAAGTCTTCCTCAGAAAAGAAGCTAAAAACGCACGCAGCCTGGGTCTGAAAGGCTGCCTTTCCAGTTCTCCATTCCATTCTTCAGTGGGTCTATTTTAAATTGCCAGGGGCGATGTTGTATAAAAATCTAATCACCTCCTTGAAAACGAGACTGAGTAGAGTGTACCCTTACAAGGTTCTGTTCCAGTAAATTCTTATTCAGACAGTTGACTTATTCTTGTGACGTGTGTTGTTTGTTCAGCTAGCTGCCCAAGTGTGGCTATTGTAAATTTTTATTCTTCTGAAAAGAATTATTTGCATGTTGATACTGTGGGTTTTATAGTCTCATTGAGTTGAGTGATAGGCAAATTGACATCTCTGACGGATGCTTTTGAAGTGTATTTTCCATAAAGGAAAACCAGAGTAAATTGGATGCAGCCTTTTAAGACCCCGTCCTCCTGCTTCGAAAGTCTTAAAGAAGTATGACTCTCTAGTGGTTCAAAAATTCCTCCTGTTTTATCTAATATGGACAAACCTTCTGTAGCAGTTTGTACAAAGTAACTCAATTGCTAACTTGACGTGCAGAGGGTGGTTTTTGGTTGATCTCAAAACTGTCAGGGTAATGTCCAAAATGACCTTGCCTTTTCTTCTAAAATTAACACTTAGCCATATTTATCATTGGATTGAGATGTTGACTTTACTCCAGTTGAAAGTCATTAGCAGTATAGTCCTGGAGCTGAGCTGGGACTTCCCACTGGTTCATTTGCTGTTCCTGGGCTGTGACCTGATTACAAAATAACTTGTGGTAAAGCTACAACCTTTGTACCCACATGATTTTGGTGACCCAGTCAGGAAAGGTAAATGGTTAGTTTAAAACCGAAGAGGGGAAAGATGCATAATGATGTAACTAACTGAGCACGAATTGAAATTGCGACTGGATTCTTTTTTCTTTGTTTCATTTTTTAAAAAAATAACTGATCTTATTTGGAACAATAGGCTGACTTTAGAGACCCTGGTTTTACAGTCCTGCACTACATACAGAAAGTGCAGATTGATGTATGATTTCCAATTAAACAAATATTTTTGTGTGTATGGGCTATCTTGTTTTTTGTAGTAAACCTTCAAGTTGGTTTATTTAAGACTGCTGTCTATTGATGGGATGGGAGATAACTTATGGTCCAGCATCGAAGCTGGTAAATTACAGGCATACCTCTAATGAGACTTCTTTTACCACTGATTTGTTATAGCACTCTTCATCCAAAGCCTAACATGTTTGACAACCATTCCAACTAATGGGGGCAGTGCTTTCTGGGCCGATCAACCACATCTTGAATAGCTCTGTTTCATGCAACATGTTACTTTGAGGAACTTATCCCTTGCCCTGTCTGACTTATTATCTTTTTGAACACCAGGTAAACACTTGTTTAAGGTATGTTCACATGTTGTTTGCTGAGGACTTTAAATTATGGTGGCTGGCTCAACCGTCCTCAATACTGCCTTTTCTCCAAGGTGTTTATGATTTGCAATTTAATTTTGGTTGCTAGCCCCCATCACTCCTCCAAAAATGGCTATCTTAAAAGTAGTTATTTACTGCCATGTTCCTTAGCACCAGAAAAAGGCCTTCAGTTGTTCTTGTGGTGTAGTGTAGTACCTTTTAAAAGTTGGACTTCAAAATGAATATTACTGTACATGCGCCATGTTTAGGGGAGAACTTTCCTCATCTTTGTAAATGTTTAACCACTTATAAAGGGGAGCTGAGTATGAGAGGATTTGTTTTTATGCGTGGGTGATTTTCTTCCCCAAGCCTGTCTAGAAACCAAAAAGAATCAACCAAGTTTTTAAGCCATTTCTGCCCAACATTGCATATATGCAACAGGAATCAAATGTGTACACCTAATACTATAGGTTAATTGGCAGAAATAGGTTAATTGGAGGAGAAAGCATTACTTTTGTGCTATGCAGCCCAATCCCATGCCCATTTAGTCAGAAGAAATGCCACTGAAGTGAATGGGATTTTGTCTCCTATATAAGTGCGTAGGATTAAGTCTTAGCATAGTATGATATTTACCAGTGTTTCTCAAACTGTGGGTCGGGACCTACTAAGTGAGTTGTGAGCTGATTTCAGGTGGGTTCCCATTCATTTCAATATATTAGACTTGATGCTATCATGGCATGTGACTGCATTGAGGAAATAGTACAGATCTGTACTTTTAAACAGACTACTCCGTAAATGCTTTTAACTGCTAGTAAATGGGACTTACTCCTGGATAAGTGTGGGTAGGATTGATAAAAATTTTCCTGCTTGATGATGGTCATGGCATCACTTCTGGTGGGTCCTGATAGATTCTCATTCTAAAAAGTGGGTCCCGGTGCTAAAAGTTTGAGAACCACTGACAATTATGGTGTTTATGGAAGTACAATGAACATGAGGTACCAACTAAAAAACATACACTGAAGGAAGGTGCTAAAGACTATGGCAGTGGTATGTTGGTTCTGATGTGTCTTAAGTCTTCTCTTGGAATTTGGATCTATCAGGCTTAGACCATCTCTTGCTACTTAGGCTGCATGCATATTTAGGATCTTCTAATGCTGCAGGTTTGACACGTTAAAGCTGAACTGGAAAGAGTGGGAAATGTGCCACGCTGTGCAATAGTATGTCTTCATGTATATCGTGTGCTAATGTACTGACACCAAAGACAAGACAAATTTTGCTTGTTAAAAGGATGGATATGCTTGTGCTGAACCTATCAACTGATGCTTATGTCTCCACACAAGGCAGATTTCTTTTCACAAATACAGATCTTGGTCTGCTGGCCACTTTTGCATTTTGCAGCCGTTCAGTTGTGTTTCCATAGCCCTGATTTTTCTTGCTTACAGCTATACAGTACAGTGGGGAAGGCAAAGACATTCTTCATTGAAGTAAAGATTTCAGAAGACTTGTTCAAACATGAGAATGGAGGTGAGGGAGAAAATATACTCCCCAAATTTTGAAGGGCACAGGACAGAGAAGATGTGACCAGGGTAGTGTGTGTGCGTGTGTGCGTGTGTGTGTGTGTGTGTGTGTGTGTGTGTGTGTGTTTTCTCTGCTTAAAAATGGTCTAGTGATAAGTATGTAAAGAGTGTCTTGAGGGGAAAACTTCTCATCCTGAAAATCTTAAAATGGCAGCTATTGACTTTGCAATGTGGGAATATTATACCATAGCATAGCTGGTGATCAAATCTCTGGTCAATGAAATTTTATAAGAACATCCTCTTGTATCTGATCTCCTAACTCCTAGCTGTGCAGTTTCAAACGAAATTGTTCTGTGAAATTGTAGCCTTGCTTGCGAAGCTTCAAGCTAAAAATCTTCTTTGACCTCTTTAAGGCCACTTTTTAGAAATTGCTCTCTACAAGAGCATCCATTGGCATGCTTCTATCTGAAACTGGTAGGGGTACTTGGGAGCCACCAGACCAACCAGACAGCAAGAATTCTTCCTGAGAACTCTATTAGATTGCCTATCTTGCAGTTTTATGAGGACTCGTAGTGGACTGCCAAATTTTGTCAAGAAATCTGTAGAAATTGAATGGTAGTAAATTTTGAAGGTGTATGTCCCTAATATCCAAATGCTGCAACCAGAGCAAAAATTAATCTTTGTCATTCCTAATGTGAACATCATTGTACAGGCCTTGCCTCATTATCCATGGGGTTCTGTTCCAAAACCCTTGGTGAATAAAAAAAATCAGTGGATACCAAATCAGTGGAAAAATAGCTTTAAAGACCCACTTCCAAGTTTCTTGCTCCTCTGTTGCCCCAGAATGCATTGGTGTAGGCACTATACTGCATTCAGCCACTAGATGGGGTGAATAATGAACTCTAGTCAAAAGAAATTATAGTTATTTAATAGCACCCAGGTAGGAAATTACTTTGGTGTTTTTTTTCCTTGTTACGATGAGTTTAAAGGTGGATCTCAGTAGCAGTGGAGAATCAAATCAGTGGATACAGAGGTCCCACCTGTAATATAAACTGGTGCATATTGAGAGGCATAACTCTGACCCACTTGGATCATTGGTTCAGTACAATATGGCTGTTTTTATTACAAATTTTAATTTTTAGGGAAACTGACCAGCTTACCATTATAGCTTAGGGACAGTAAACATACATATGGGCTGCTATTTTGGCTCTGCTATGTCCCTCAGAAGAAGAAATGAAAAAATTATGAACATATCTTCAGAAAGGCACTTCTGTTGGTTAAAGGTAAGTTGAAGTTACTCCAGATAAATGACTTTAATGAACTAAGATATGTAGATAGTTTTAGTTTGTGATGTATTTGTAGAAGTAGGTGTTTGTGCATTTTTGCACCTACAAATTCACTCTTGCAGACACACACACACACACACACACACACACACACTGTCTGAGGTTGATTCTTCATTTCAGTCATGTGAAAGGAAGAAGTCTTGGCAATATGGCTGTGTATATTGTAGAGATGGTATTGAAGACTTATTACAGAAACTAGAACAAAGTTACTGAAATACCTTGTTACTTATGCAGTATATTTAGAATAGGCTGTGTGTAGGTTTCTATAGGAATATGCAAGCATTACAGATCCAGTGCTAGTTTCTTAACACACTTTTCCTGCCAGCAGGGGAGCTAGCAGGGGAGGAGGGTGCTGAATTTGCCCCTGGAGTGTCCAATTGCTGACTCCCTCCCCCCCCCCATTCTCTTTGAACTTGTCATCCCAGAAACTTTTGCTCTACATGTGCTCAAGTTCTCATGATGGCAAAGGGCAGTTTAGAACCAAGTGCTTTCATTGACGTTTGTTTCCAGCTTTTCCGACTGATCCTAAAACTTTGCAAGACAAATCGGTGCTATTTCATTAATTCTACAAATGGGAACAGTTCCTGAGACTGAGCAACAGTTGACTGAGGAGTTTTGGGCGAATCAAAAGAGTCTAAATATAGGTTCATTTCTATAGCTAACTGGGTCTTATCCTGGCCAGTAGCTTGGACACCTCAAAATCTTAGGACTTTCTGTTTTGACTCTTATCCTTCTGCCCAGAAGTTCAGGCAGCCATGCGAAGCCATACCATATGGCCTCTATGAAATCACCAGAAAAAATTCACTGCTAGAGCAATTAGGCAGTCTGCGTAAGTCACTGCTACCTAGAAGTCCAGGCAGAAAGTACAGGCTCCCACAGCAACACCATATATTTTTTTAACTAATCATAAGTTAAAATCTTAATTTTTTAACTAACCATAACTCATAAGTTTGATAGTTGCCATTTCATTTAAGTACTGGCATACAGAAGATTGATCAAGTACAGATAAAGCCTTTTGTGTGTTTCCTGTACTTTTTTGAATTGGCTAAATCTGTGGTTTTCAAACTCTCCTGGAGTTTGAAACCCACAGTAAGTCTTTGCAGGGGCGGGGGGGAGGCAGCAACGTGATCCCCAGGATCACATAGCTCAGGGGGCTGCAGGGACTGGGATGCACCCTCCAGTCCCTGCAGCAGCCGTCCCTTTGTGCAGGGAGCCCTGTGCGAGTGCCTGCAGGGTGCCCCAGGTCAGGGAGAGGGGCGATCACGTTCCGCTTCTGCTTTTGTGGAGGCAGAGTAGATCGCCCCACTCTCCCTTTCCCTGAGCTGGGTAGCCCTGCCGAAGGTTGCGCAGGGCTCCCCGCACCCCCGGGAGGCTGCAGGAGGCTTGGACAAGTGCACCCAAGCCCCTGCAGCCCCCCCTGAGCGGTGTGATCCTGCGGATTGCGCTGCTGCCTTCCCCCTGTCTCCTGGCTGCCCCGCTCCTTAAGGGGGCAGAGATCAGGAACCACAGGCTGGGGCGTTGCGACACCCCAGTTTGAATACCACTGGGCTAAATGTTTAAACGGCCAAACTTTTGTGTGCATTTTCCTCAAAAAACATTTACTACCCACACAGTCCGTTTAGTATGACCTATGAAGCCACTTGTGATTGCCCATCTCCACTGATCAGCTTTTGCACTTTCAGAGCACTCATTTAATGTGGAAGGCTTCTGTGAGAACAATGCATGTCATGTACCTTGAGCTAGCTCAGTGGTTCCCAAACTGCGGGTCAGGACCCACTGGTTGGTCGCAACCTGATTTTTGGTGTGGCGCCAAAGGTTGATGGAAAGATCAGCTAACTGCCTCAAGTCCTGAGGCTATTGAAAAATTGGATACTGTAGATGCTAATTATCCTGCAAGGAACTCAGCTCCTGCAGTTGGCAAGCATGTGTAAATAAAGTTTGATGGTCTTTTTTTCTGGTTATTATTGCTTATGAATAATTTCTATAACTTCTTTTTTTTTTTTAAGACTGGTAAACCTAGGTGGGTCTTGACAATGGTGGTTGGCAACCTTCAGTCTCGAAAGACTATGGTATAAGCCTACAGCACCCAGTATTCACAGGCGGTCTCCCATCCAAGTACTAACCAGGCCTGACCCTGCTTAGCTTCCGATATCAGACGAGATCGGGCATGTGCAGGGTAACAGACGGTGCCATTTTAAAAAGTGGCTCCTGATGCTAACCACTTGGGATGCTCCTGATGGGAACCACTGTACTAACTGTTATGGGTTGGTGTTTCTCTGCTCTTCAGCTGTTCTTGTGTGCTGCTTTGTTGAGGTGGCTGCAGTGAAAATCATGATCTGGTGTCTTCTGGAAGAGTGGAAGTAGCAGCTGTACTCTGTGCTAAACGAAAGCATGTGGGAGAGCTTTGCTGCTCAGAGTACCTTGCAGAGTTCAGGAGCCCTGTATCTGTTAACATCACAGACTTGATAAAAGGGCCTTTCTGTTTGGAAAAGCTTGCCTGTTAATATTACACAGCCAGGCTATCAGACTTCAATGTAATTCCCAAGGCGTCTTGAACAATAACTGTCTCTCTGGGTGTCTTGGTTGGAACAGAAAAAGAGGAAATACGGAGCGAGCAGGAACAAGTGTCTCTGGTCCAGGAACCAAGAGCCCAAATCTTTGATCTCCTTGATTGCTGGGAATGTAGATACTCCTTCTTAGCATGAGCCAGATTAGGGTTGGAACTGATCCATGGCGGAGCACTGCTTCCGGAGAAATATAGTTGAAGTCAGTACTGGAGGCAAAATATGAGAGGGCTGTTTTAACTTTGCAGATCAAACACTTGTTTCTGTTGATGAACACTTTGAATTGGTACTAGTAGTGTCATGAAATATGCACAGAATAAGGACAGAGTTTGTTAACATATCGGCCTTAAGAACATAAGAACATAAGAACAGCCCCACTGGATCAGGCCATAGGCCCATCTAGTTCCTTCTGAGGCCTTCTGAGTTCCTAATCGGAGTACCTGTACCATGCTTGTTGCTCATTAGGTATAATCTACAGTAGTGAGTGGATGTTTGCTGCTGTTTGGGAATATTCAATACTTAGCTGTGTGTTGCGCAGTGGCGTTGCTAGAGGGGGTGCAAAGCACTACGCTTTCAGGGAACCTCACTGTGCTGTGCAAACAGCCCCTCCCCTTTGGAGACATTCCAGGCAGTGGGAGCAAGGCGAATTAAAACTGCAGGAAATTTTGCATGGCACTGAAGATTAAACTTCCTGATGAACTTGCAACCTGAACTATAACAATGCATGGCTTGGTAGCAGAAAAAGCAGCAACCCAAACCTCCACTCAATGTCTGAGGACAGGCTTACTTGGGGACCCTTGAGGGACACTACTAATTGTTCCATGACTAGGTGCACACATGTAGAAAGGTACTCAGGACCAGTTGTCCTCCAGTACCCTGGCTCTTGAAGGGCCAATTTTTTTAACCCATTTCTGCCCAGGCCACAGGTGTACACACTTGTTCCCTAGCTGTTACATATATGCAAAGTTGGGTCAAAATGGTTTAATTGAAGAGGGGTGGGTGGAATGTCAGGGGTTGGTCATTGGTTACTTGTCAAAGCCCCCCAAGCATTGAAAGTCCTATGGTCCATGCCTTGTTGGTGGGCAGTGCAGCACTTTAGCTCAAGACCATCTGCAACCTGGAATCAACTGTGGGCACCTGTTTAGTATAAGTGAACATACCACTGGTGGAAACTTTCAAGGTATTGCCCCACGTAGCTATGAACTGCTCCTACAGGGGTCTGCATAAGTCACTGCTACCTGGAAGTACATGCAGAAAGTACAGGCTCCCACAGCTACACCATATAGTATATCGTTGTTGGCAACCTTCAGTCTCGAGAGACTATGGTATCGCGCTCTGAAAGGTGGTTTTGGAACATCGTCTAGTGTGACTGAAAAGGCCAATTCGGGAGTGACAATCCCTTCCACAATGGGAGCAAGTGCAGTCTGTCCCTGGTCTGTCTCCCTGGCTATGGGCCTTCCTTCTTTGCCTCTTAGCCTCAGACTGTTGGCAAAGTGTCTCTTCAAACTGGGAAAGGCCATGCTGCACAGCCTGCCTCCAAGCGGGCCGCTCAGAGGCCAGGGTTTCCCACTTGTTGAGGTCCACTCCTAAGGCCTTCAGATCCCTCTTGCAGATGTCCTTGTATCGCAGCTGTGGTCTACCTGTAGGGCGCTTTCCTTGCACGAGTTCTCCATAGAGGAGATCCTTTGGGATTCGGCCATCATCCATTCTCACGACATGACCGAGCCAACGCAGGCGTCTCTGTTTCAGCAGTGCATACATGCTAGGGATTCCAGCACGTTCCAGGACTGTGTTGTTAGGAACTTTGTCCTGCCAGGTGATGCCGAGAATGCGTTGGAGGCAGTGCATGTGGAAAGCGTTCAGTTTCCTCTCCTGTTGTGAGCGAAGAGTCCATGACTTGCTGCAGTACAGAAGTGTACTCAGGACACAAGCTCTGTAGACCTGGATCTTGGTATGTTCCGTCAGCTTCTTGTTGGACCAGACTCTCTTTGTGAGTCTGGAAAACATGGTAGCTGCTTTACCGATGTGTTTGTTTAGTTTGGTATCGAGAGAAAGAGTGTCAGAGATCATTGAGCCAAGGTACACAAAGTCATGGACAACCTCCAGTTCATGCGCAGAGATTGTAATGCAGGGAGGTGAGTCCACATCCTGAACCATGACCTGTGTTTTCTTAAGGCTGATCGTCAGTCCAAAATCTTGGCAGGCCTTGCTAAAACGATCCATGAGCTGCTGGAGATCTTTGGCAGAGTGGGTAGTGACAGCTGCATCGTCGGCAAAGAGGACATTGAGTGCCTGCCAGTGCTGGAGGAGCTTGACAGTGAACCAACCCTAGAAGAACTTCACGTGGCCCTGGACTCCCTTGCCTTTGGCAAGGCACCCGGAAAAGACAGCATCCCTGCTGAAGTCCTAAAGTGCTGCAAAGAGATCATCGTCACTGAGCTGCATGAAATCCTCTGTCTCTGCTGGAGAGAAGGTGGAGTACCTCAAGACATGAGGGATGCAAACATCATCACGCTGTACAAGAACAAAGGCGACAGGGGTGACTGCAATAACTACCGCGGCATCTCTCTCCGTAGCGTTGTAGGAAAGTTGTTTGCCCGAGTTGCACTAAAGAGGCTCCAGGTACTTGCAGAGAGCGTTTATCCAGAATCACAGTGCGGATTCCGAGCCAACAGGTCCACCACTGATATGGTATTCTCCCTTAGACAAATGCAGGAGAAATGCAGGGAACAATGACAGCCACTCTTTATAGCCTTCATAGATCTCACAAAGGCCTTCGACCTGGTCAGCAGGGATGGCCTCTTCAAGATTCTCCCCAAGATTGGATGTCCACCCTGGCTCCTCAGCATCATCCGATCCTTCCACAAGGACATGAAGGGCACTGTTGTCTTCGATGGCTCCACATCAGACCCCTTTGACATCCGAAGCGGCGTGAAGCAGGGCTGTGTTCTTGCACCAACCTTGTTTGGGATTTTCTTCGCTGTCCTGCTGAAGCATGCCTTTGGAACCGCAACAGAAGGCATCTACCTCCAGACCAGATCAGACGGAAAGCTCTTCAACCTCTCCAGACTGAGAGCAAAGTCCAAAGTCCATACATATATATTTTTAACTAATCATGCACAACCTGGCACTAATCCAGAGAGACTATATTTCTTTCAAACATTTCCAAATTGTGTCCCAGCACAAATTAAATCCTGTTTATGGATTTAGGGTGTTGGATTAGACCTGGAATCCTCCATTTGCTAACCTTATATTCTGTGGACTCTTGATTAAAGTCCTGACCAGTACTTTAAAGTTATCGGTAACGGATGAGCTGAAATCTGGAAGTAAACGTGAAGTAGTACATTCTTGAGCTACAAACAGTTGTGAGGGAGCTGAGCACTTCCCATGTACTGTTTTTCTATCCCAATCTTCCTGCAGAAGATACTTGTGGCAAATGGCTACTCTGCAGGGCAGTTTTCAGACAGGAAATATTGTAGGGGGGAAATCTTAAATCATGCTATGCACTACAGTTCTAATCTAGCCAGCCTGTTCCTCATCTTGCACCCCTCCATTTTGTTTTGTCATAATTCCCCTGGGGGCTGGGGATAAGAATAGGCCCTCGGTTTGGCTGTACTTGTCGTAAGAGGAGACTAAACAGCCACCGGGTAGATGGGACTCGTCAGCCTGGGAAGACAGCTCATCTGAGAGAAGGAAAACTCTGATCCCAAACCTCCACTGCCTTGTGGCTACATCCAGTTATGGAAAAGGCTTCAGGAGTCAACCTCGAGGCAAAATCCGGAGCTGGAGTCCCTGAGGCAGTTCATGGCTGAACACAGTCACGTTCTGGCAACTCCTGCGACGCCGCTGGAACCAACTGTATTGGCCTCTGCCTTTCCATTGGACCATTTCAGCGACGTGGAGAGGGGGAATTTGCTGCATGGGTAACAGCCTATCCTCCATACCTACTTTACCCAGGCTTCGCACACTGGAGAGGACACTCTGTTCCAGAACCACCATTCAGAGCGTGACACCATAGTCTTCCAAGACTGAAGGATGCCAACAAAGAGCAAGACTTCCTATTGACTTCTGGTTTTGAGCCATTGTGTTAATTACGGGACTAATGTAAATCTGCAGGGGTGTCAAACTCATTTCATACAGTGGGCCAAATAGCATTCATGGCACCTGATGAGGGCCAGAAGTGTCATCATTAAGCAGGAAGCAATGTCATTAAACAGATGATGGCCAGAAATAAGCACTTCTCACACAGAAACTCAGCTGTGAATGACAAAAGAGAAAATGTGCAAGTCTTGATCATATTTTTGTTATGAGAGAGCCTAATTATCATGCGGTCTGCCCTTTCAGCAGCACTGCTTCTGCTGAGATGTCACACTGTAGCTCAGCAGCTGAGAGGTAGATGTCTCAGCAGAAATTGCACTGCTAAAAAGGGAGATGCAGGGAGACCCCAATTATCATGTGGGTGGGACAACGTTCTTCCAGGAGCCACATCTGACCTGGGGCCTTAGGTTTGACACTCCTGATCTAATGTGTCATTTTGGCCCTGAATCTTAAGGATACCAAAAAGATATGCATAAATAGTCAGATTAATAACTATTAGAAAACCAATGTTTGGAGTTAGGATTGAGAATTATTTTCTGCTGAAGTTCCTGTTCCTCAGCAATAGTGTCACAGTGTGTTAAAGGGGTCCCCATCCCTTGGATACAGGAACATGGCGAGAGAGGAAATGCAAAGGCCAGCACAAATGGGGAAGTGGTCTCTAGCAAGTATGGAGCAAAGTTTTGTCCACAGGTGTCATGTTCATAGGATTAGTGACACTCTAACTAGGAGTACAAAAGAGCACTTTTGGAAAGCATGTTAGCAGCCTAAAGCAAATGCTTCTCATGGTCCTTTTTTCAGGACCTTCAAGCTTTTCACTTTATAGCTGCAGTCCATTTTATTTGGAAGCAAAGTCGTACCCATCGGCAGATTGCAAAACTCTGCTAAGGTCTTGCTTAAGTTTGCTGACGCAAAAAAACTGTTTTCCTCATGGCTGCACTGTAGGTAGGAGCTTTCAGTTCCACAAACACTTTAATCCCCAATAACAAATTGGTTTAATAATAGCGGTATTCTTAATTTTAGTTTTTGGCTTGATTTCCAAAAGCAGCTTGTAGAAGTTGAGCTAGGAAGGAAGAATTGCCTGCAGTCTGATGTGCAGAAATTAAGTGAAGCTTTTTCTATTGCTTTATTGCTGTGCCAGGAAAAGTGGTGTGTGCATGGAGAGGGGGTTCTCTTTTGAAATAGCAAACATTGACAACCACATGTAACCCCTTGCTTCCTTCCCTAATCCACTATAATACATCAGCATAAAATTATAATCTCCAAACAGCACAAAGTGGCCCAGATCAGCATGTCCTAGGGATACTCAAAGCCATAACCAGACACTCTAACTTCCCCCTTAAACCCTTGGAGGTAATTGGGTCACATGTGACACCCATTACTTTAATTAGGAGCTTCTCCCATGATAGTGTTAAGGCTAATTAATAAATTCAAACACAGTTTTTCATGTTCCATTTGAAGTTTTCCTGCTAAATGCTGCAGCAGAATGTCCTGGAATCTCAAAGTTTACTCCGGTACAACTATAGCAGCAAGGCCAGTGGTGTAGCACACAGGGGGCAGCATGCCTTGGATACCAGCCAGAAAATCCATCACACTGCAAGCGAAAGGAATGGATTGAATTGGCACTTGTTGGAAATCCATGAAGAAAATTCACTCTGGAGTTCAATTACATTAGCAAGAAAAGAAAACTCACAAGCGTTGTGACTTTTTTGTACAGCAGACTAACATACCTTCACACCTTTTGCTAATTTAATCAAATTAAGTTTCAGACAAGGAAATGGTTTGAATTTATTTTCTCTCAAAGCTGGTTTATGCAATATTATAAACCAGGTTGTCAAACATTAGGCCCAACAGCCAGATAACAGCCTGTGGGAGCTCTTTATCTGGTCTGTATGAACATGCCTCAGGGGTCATGTCTTCTCCCCTCTTAGCACTTCCCATGTCCCCTCCCCTCTTTTCAGAGCTATTAAGCTGGTACAGATACAAGTAACCCCATAGTGCTTGCTGGGGTTCGAACCTTGGGGTAATATCCCCTTACACCATGCGGCCTGACCGTTCTAGCACAGGTTAGAATTCGGCTGCCCATCTTTGTTTTGCAGTGGATTTGAGTGTCATGACATATGCTTTTCTTTGCATATATGCACAACCCAATTATTGCACTCCAGCATCTTCCACAGTGGTGCAAGGGATTCTGAGCTGCATCTCTTGGATTGAGGAAAGTTTCACGGCTGCCTTTGGGCTGCTTGTGCAGTCAACGCAACCCTTTTCAGCTCAGAATGTAATTGACTTTTGGTAGTGATGTTTCATCCATCAGTGTTTAACAATATTACTGTATGTAATTGTTACCTAAGAACTGTAGTCTCTAATTTATTAAAAACATAGTAAAAGATCATAAGATACATTTTTATTCTTTTAAAAAATTCTGGTCTTCACCACCTTTTTGTAAAAACTGTCAGAGTAAGTGTTTAAGTGTACGTAGTAAGTAAGTAGGTATGTAGTGTATGTAAGTGTAAGTGTATGTAGTAAGTAAACTACATACCAGTAAAACAGTGGTTGCCAACCTGGTATTCATGTACTCCCAGGGACACTCAACAGGACCTTTAGGGGCACTTGAAAAAGAATGGAATAATGGCAGAAAAAGGCAGGCCGTGCTCCAGCAAGGCAGGAAGGAGGTAGCTAGTTGGCTGTGAAAGCCCCACCAATAGCTAGTTTTTGGTCATTGATTCATCTATGAACCAGTGATTGAAAACCATCACAGTAAAAAAGCTGAAACATAATATGGAAAGTGATCAATCACCCAGAATTCCTCAGCACACTTCTGGTGCAAAACAGTGCAAAGGCAGAGTCTTCTGTTCTTCAAACATGAAAAGAGAAAATATGTGATAAATACATGAAGTCTGGGCTTTCATATGGAAGAGATGAGGGCTTATATTAATTACAAACATTTTGCTAATATGAAGGGTACAATTTATGGAAATGGGCTGCCAAGGGATATGCAAGTGAAAAAGGTTGGGAACCACTGCAGGAGAATCATGAATCAAATCCACCTTTAAGGTGTCTGGTGTGTTAAGCCAGAAGCTCTACATAAAACATACAACCCATAACACATAACTGGGAGTGTGCAATTCAATTCACAGCAGAGGTGAGATATTTGCAACCCTTTTTACTCAGAAGTAGACCCACTGCTTTCCATGGGTGTTATTCTTAAGTAATGGTGCACTGAATTGTAGCCTGGGAAGGAGGGTCCCATCCTGTTGTTTCAAAAAATAGACCTGCTTTGCAAGCATTTGCAGAGCAGAACCAGGCTGCAGCAGAAGGAAGGAGAATAAAAGGTTAACTTTGGCTGGAATGTCCCTGGAAAGTAACTATAGCAACTAATAGTGATGCCTATTAGTGATGCCTATTAGCAGCTATTAGTGAACTAATAGAGGTGCCTGCCTGATTGACCCAGAGAAAAGTGATAATTGGTGCTTGATTACTTGGCAAAAATTTCAGATACTATAAGTGAGTAGGTAAGTATGTACAAGAACTGTACAAGAACGCTGTACAAGAACAAAGGTGACAGGGGTGACTGCAACAACTACCGCGGCATCTCTCTCCTTAGCGTTGTAGGAAAGCTGTTTGCCCGAGTTGTACTAAAGAGGCTCCAGGTACTTGCAGAGAGCATCTATCCAGAATCGCAGTGTGGATTCCGAGCCAACAGGTCCACCACTGATATGGTATTCTCCCTTAGACAACTGCAGGAGAAATGCAGGGAACAACGACAGCCACTCTTTATAGCCTTCATAGATCTCACAAAGGCTTTCGACCTGGTCAGCAGAGACGGCCTCTTCAAGATTCTCCCCAAGATCGGATGTCCACCCAGGCTCCTCAGCATCATCAGATCTTTCCACAAGGACATGAAGGGCACTGTTGTCTTCGATGGCTCCACATCAGACCCTTTTGACATCCGAAGCGGAGTGAAGCAGGGCTGTGTTCTTGCACCAACCTTGTTTGGGATTTTCTTCGCTGTCCTGCTGAAGCAGGCCTTTGGAACTGCAACAGAAGGCATCTATCTCCGGACCAGATCAGATGGAAAGCTCTTCAACCTCTCCAGACTGAGAGCAAAATCCAAAGTCCAGCTGAAATGTCTGCGTGAATTCCTCTTTGCCGACGATGCAGCTGTCACTACCCACTCTGCCAAAGATCTCCAGCAGCTCATGGATCGTTTTAGCAAGGCCTGCCAAGATTTTGGACTGACAATCAGCCTGAAGAAAACACAGGTCATGGTTCAGGATGTGGACTCACCTCCCTGCATTATAATCTCTGAGCATGAACTGGAGGTTGTCCATGACTTTGTGTACCTTGGCTCAACGATCTCCGACACTCATTCTCTCGATACCGAGCTAAACAAGCGCATCGGTAAAGCAGCTACCACGTTTTCCAGACTCACAAAGAGAATCTGGTCCAACAAGAAGCTGACGGAACATACCAAGATCCAGGTCTACAGAGCTTGCGTCCTGAGTACACTTCTGTACTGCAGCGAGTCATGGACTCTTCGCTCACAACAGGAGAGGAAAATGAGCGCTTTCCACATGCGCTGCCTCCAACGCATCCTCGGCATCACCTGGCAGGACAA
Source organism: Tiliqua scincoides (assembly GCF_035046505.1). Taxonomy (NCBI): domain Eukaryota; kingdom Metazoa; phylum Chordata; class Lepidosauria; order Squamata; family Scincidae; genus Tiliqua; species Tiliqua scincoides. The sequence goes on from NC_089821.1 coordinate 20,453,066, forward strand.
AGTTCCAAACAACACAGTCCTGGAACGTGCTGGAATCCCTAGCATGTATTCACTGCTGAAACAGAGACGCCTGCGTTGGCTTGGTCATGTCGTGAGAATGGATGATGGCCAGATCCCAAAGGATCTCCTCTGTGGAGAACTCGTGCAAGGAAAGCGCCCTACAGGTAGACCACAGCTGCGATACAAGGACATCTGCAAGAGGGATCTGAAGGCCTTAGGGATGGACCTCAACAAGTGGGAGACCCTGGCCACTGAGCGGCCCGCTTGGAGGCAGGCTGTGCAGCATGGCCTTTCCCAGTTTGAAGAGACACTTTGCCAACAGTCTGAGGCTAAGAGGCAAAGAAGGAAGGCCCATAGCCAGGGAGACAGACCAGGGACAGACTGCACTTGCTCCCGGTGTGGAAGGGATTGTCACTCCCGGATTGGCCTTTTCAGCCACACTAGACGCTGTGCCAGAACCACCTTTCAGAGCGCGATACCATAGTCTTTCGAGACTGAAGGTTGCCAATAAGTATAAAATTTAAATAAATAAATTAGAGATGGAAATTAGATGAGTGAATAAATGAATGAATGGCTCATTCATTCAACCTCTCTGGTCCTCAGAACACCCTCCAGACACAATCAGAGCACAGTTCTGGTCATGTTCAGTACTGAAAGGCCAGAGGCTTTCAGGGGACAAGAGGTTGACTACCGGCCAGAAAGAGGCTTGCTACAGCCTGCATTTGGCCCCCGGGCCGGGGATTGGAGACCCCTGGTCTAGAAGAATGACATAATTCACATGTTGTTCAAAACTCAACTGAAGATCTTTGTTAGATTCTTAGACCCGGTGCCTGCTCTTTTTCCATGACATAATAGCTTGCTGGGGCGGGGGTTGATTTTGGAGAGCGAGCGAGCAAGCATGCTTCTGTGCAGACTGGATTGAAGGTTGACAAATCCAGTATTAAAAAGATGACTGAATAGAAGAAACATCTGCTGTTCGTTAAATAAGTCTATAAAAATGTTCACTGCTCAAAGGGAGCATCGTGGCTGGCTGGAGAGAGCTTCTCCCCGGTCGCTTTTATCACTCTGGCGCATTCTCCAGTTGTCTGCCTCCAAGTTTAAAATGAAAAAAGGAGTGGCAAAGAGCCCGAGCACCAGGAATGCAACCTTGTTTTTCCAAAAATAATTTCTAGAGCCACAGTTTCCTGTCATTTTTTAGAGCATGCATCACAGACATGGGGGAAGGAGCTAGTAGAGCAGCACTGAAACTCTGTCCTTCTATGTCCTTAGCATGCAGAATGAACGTTTGTGTGTGTGGATTTCAAACACGTTTAAACTTGTACTATCTCAAAATCATTACGTGCTTTTTGCATGATCTTTCCACATCGTGTCCCCTTAGCTATCAGAGCAAATTTATTTCTGTAGTTCCTTATATTCTTTCCCTGGTTGATTCTTGGGGCAAGAGATCGCTGTTGTCATGGAGTGATTTTTCTCGTGGTTTTTTTTTTTTCTCCATATGGGAGATATCTGGAAGGCAGCACATCATAATACAATACAGGCCGATACACACAGTCTGGGTTTCTTTTCAATGTTGGAAAATGAAGCTTCCATAATCCCCTGTTTCCCTTTGGATTTATAAGCTGCCAATATAAACAATTCCCTCACTGCCTTAACATTCTAGACAGTCGTAGAATGAAACCCTGACCTTCGGGAACCTCTGGGAATTACTATTTGTCTGTGTGTATTTCAGTGCCTTTTGGGGGTTTTGGTCATTTCAGTCCAGTTGTTTCAGCATAGGAAAAGCACTCAACTTTGAGGTGCATCAAGTGCCTAGTAAAAAAGAGTGCCTAGTAGAATAGAGTCCTTTTCCAAAGATGCTTTAAATGTATACTGTAGTCAAGGAAGTAAAACTTAAACTAAGCAGTCAGAAATACAACTTCCAGCCATCCTATTTACTTTATTTGATAGATGTTGAGCTATCCATCAATGCACATGTAGAACTGCTCTCAGGGAGGCTGGCAAGGTTACAACATAACATCCAGCCCCACTGGATCAGGCCATAGGCCCATCTAGTCCAGCTTCCTGTATCTCACAGTGGCCCACCAAATGCCCCAGGGAGCACACCAGATAACAAGAGACCTGCATCCTGTTACCCTCCCTTGCGTCTGGCATTCTGACATAGCCCATTTCTAAAATCAGGAGATTGCACATTCACATCATGGCTTGTAACCCATAATGGATTTTTTCTCCAGTAACTTGTCCAATCCCCTTTTAAAGGCATCCAGGCCAGATGCCATCACCACATCCTGTGGCAAGGAGTTCCACAGACCGACCACACGCTGACTAAAGAAATATTTTCTTTTGTCTGCCCTAATCCTCCCAACACTCAATTTTAGTCGATGTCCCCTGGTTCTGGTATTATGTGAGAGTGTAAAGAGCATCTCCCTATCCACTCTGTCCATCCCATGCATGATTTTGTATGTATCAATCATGTCCCCCCTCAGGCACCTCTTTTCTAGGCTGAAGAGGCCCAAACGCCCTAGTCTTCCCTCATAAGGAAGGTGCCCCAGCCCAGTATTCATCTTAGTCGCTCTCTTTTGCACCTTTTCCATTTCCATTATGTCCTTTTTGAGATGTGGCAACCAGAACTGGACACAATACTCCAGGTGTGGCCTTACCATAGATTTGTACAACAGCATTATAATATTAGCCATTTTGTTCTCAATACCTTTTCTAATGATCCCAAGCATAGAATTGGCCTTCTTCACTGCCGCCGCACATTCGGTCAACACTTTCATTGATCTGTCCACCACCACCCCAAGTTCTCTCTCCTGATCTGTCACAGACAGCTCAGAACCCATCAGCCTATATGTGAAGTTTTGATTTTTTGCCCCAATGTGCATGACTTTACACTTACTGACATTGAAGCGCATCTGCCATTTTGCTGCCCATTCTGCCAGTTTGGAGAGATCCTTCTGGAGCTCCTCACAATCACTTCTGGTCTTCACCACTCGGAAAGGTTTGGTGTCATCTGCAAACTTAGCCACCTCACTGCTCAACCCTGTCTCCAGGTCATTTTTGAAGAGGTTGAAGAGCACCAGTCCCAGGATAGATCCTTGGGGCACACCGCTTTTCATCTCTCTCCATTGTGAAAATTGCCCATTGACATCCACTCTCTGTTTCCTGGTCTTCAACCAGGTCTCAATCCAGGAGAGGACCTGCCCTCTAATTCCCTGACTGTGGAGTTTTTTCAGTAACCTTTGGTGAGGGACTGTGTCGAACACCTTCTGAAAGTCCAGATATATAATGTCCACGGGTTCTCCCACATCCACATGCCTGTTGACCTTTTCAAAGAATTCTAAAAGGTTTGTGAGGCAAAACTTACCCTTACAGAAGCCATGCTGATTCTTCCTCAGCAAGGCTTGTTCGTCTATGTGTTTTGAGATTCTATCTTTGATGAGGCATTCCACCATCTTACCCGGTATAGATGTTAGGCTGACCAGCCTATAGTTTCCCGGGTCCCCCCTCTTTCCCTTTTTAAAGATCAGTGTGACATTTGCTATCCTCTAATCTTCTGGCACTGTGGTCGTTTTGAGAGACAAGTTGCATATTTTAGTCAAGAGATCAGCAACTTCATTCTTCAATTCCTTAATAACTCTTGGGTGTATGCCATCAGGGCCCGGTGACTTATTGATCTTTAATTTATCAATGAGGTCTGAAACATCTTCTATTTCAACCTCTATCTGACTTAATTCCTTGGTCAGAAGGGGCCGTTTGGGCAGCGGTACCTGCCCGAGGTTTTGAAGGTTGAATACAAAAAAAACCCAAAAACACAGCAGGCAGGAAGAGCAGCAGATAAAACAGACAGTGCTGGTTTGTTTACAAGGCCTGGGAACATGAAAATCTCTTTGCCTGGTGCCAGAATGACATGACATGGCAGGGACCAGGTGACCTCACCTGGGGCAACCCTTCCATAGCCAGGGCTCTGCTGCAACAGGAGAACCCTCCCGCTGACTGCCTCCTCAGAAGGATAATCAGAAGATCCCCTACCTGCCTCAGGATAATCAGAAGATCTCCTCCAGTTATTACTATTAGTGTCCAGGGTATCAAATTGGTTCTAGGAACATCAAAGGGTAAGCATCAGCATTCTGAATTCTGCTACGATTAAGCTGTATCGACACCAGTGAGAGAGGATACCAATTAGCAGCTGTGTTCTGAATGAACTGATGCATCTGAATAATGTTCAAAAGGTGGTATGGCACCTTCACCCAACATTCCTGGATTATATCCGAAAATGAGGATTTAGCAGTTACCCCCGTTAACTGGGTAAAAAGTACTTTTTCAAGTGGGTGCTCCTCTTTTATTTAGCAGGGGAAGAATAAATGGCCCACCTCACCCTAGCAGTCTCTTTTCTACTGGCTGTCTGCTGGTATTCTTTTGCATCTGTTTTTGTATCTTCTTGAGCCCTTTTGGAACAGGGAGCCATTAGTTATTTGATTTTTCTCTGTAAACCGCTTTGTGAACTTTTTGTTGAAAAGCAGTATATAAATACTGTTAATAATAGTTTTCTATGTTTGATTGTATAGTTTGAAAACACTGACAGCTGTGCATTTCCTACCATGCAGAGGAGAAATTAATACAGGATACTTTTCATAGCACTTACTATGGGCTTAATTAAAGGCACTAATTTATTAAGTAGGGTTCTGTTCAAACTCCTGCTTTGGGTGGTATCGGAGATTAGGCTAGATGTGGATGGGCCCACATCTATCGATGTGGGTGATAGATTGGCCCACATCTATCCAAGGGCCCACCTGCCAATGTTGATCCCCAAACAGGTGTCAGTGGTACAGGTGTTAGCGGTAGCAGCCAATGCACCAATAGGGTGCCAATAGCCAATAGGGTGGGAGGGAGGGTTTTGTCTTTGGGCCCCCAACATCCAGTTGCCAGCACCGCTTATCTTCTTGTGTCAGACTACAGTTTAGGGCTGAAGTTCTACACTCATACATTCCAGTCCTAAACATGTTAACATCATTGGAAAACAATTCCTACTGGGTTAAACAGGACCGATGCATGGGATTGGAATGCGTGCCAGACCCTTGCTGCAGGTCCCACTAAACTCTCCAATCTGTCCCACTTTCCGTACAGTGCATAGAAAATACTTTCTCTTGCTTTCAGCTGAGGCTGCTTGCTTTTAAAGCTCCTTTAATGCTAAAGCTCCCTTGTTTACCTGTTCCCTGCTGCAGCCAGCCTGTTGGTTTCTCTTTCAAGAGCAGAGCTCTGTCTTCCTTTTACCTTTTGCCAGCTATCTGAGTCTCTTTGATATATCTAAATCACTATTTCTCCATTTCCCCACCTGCTTGTCTTCCATCCCTTCATTTATTGAGCTTGGTTGGAAACGCTCAACACAGTGTTTGAAGACTTTGATTATGGTATAAGTTGCATGGAAAAAGATTATCTAAGCCCAGTCAGTTGCAAAGAATGTTTACTAATAACAGTGATTTGTGGCTGTTTCCCCTCATTGCCCTAGTTAATTTTGCAAAAATGAAGCACTCAGTATAATTGAGATTGACTGTACAGGCTTCAAACCCCGTTCTCCTTCAGCATTCCTTGCTATTTGTGGGATACTAATGTGTTTCTAGGGAAACTACGATCCATTGATAACACAGGCCTACAAAATTGAGGGTCAAAAAAGTTTTTCCCAAACTTTATGGTGGTTTGATATGAATTTGGGGTGCCAATTCCAAAAATGGCATCCGTTTTGCCCTATCATGTCTAGTTTTGGAGATATAGTATAGCCTCATTAGTGAATGGTTCAAGCAGCTTCCTCATGAGGAAGTGTCAGGCCTTTGGCATCCCTGGCCCTGAATTGTTGTAAGCCATGTTGTGGCAGGAGGGGCCTTGATGTCCAGGCCTGGTATGAAATGCAAATAAAGGAACAGCAGCACTGTATATGCTGGTGCAATCAGCTGCACCTATTGCAGGTGGGAGCCATGTGACCTGGGAGAATGTGTGCAGAGTCATGTAGGTTATAGTGGAGTGATGCAATGCACCACTGGACAGCCAGTCAGAGTGGGTCACAAGACTGTCTTGTGACTATGAGGTCGCCCTACTCTGATTGGCTGGCCCCAGTATATATGGGGGCAAGAGCAGGCTAGAAGTGTGGGTTGCTGTGGTGGAGTTTCTGCATATCGTGCTGCTGGTTTGTTCTGTGACTTGGACTGTGCTTATCGTGACTGTGCATCTCTGTATCCCTGACTTCTGGACCGTAAGACTGACTACTCTTCGGTCTGCTCCTTTGGCTCTGTTTGGGATCGCCTGCTTCTTGTGCTGTCTCCCTACGCTCCCATGCCACTCTATCGGGGAAGGAAGGGCTACCCCCCCTCACTGCCTTGACAGGAAGCCATGGTGTAGGCTTCCTCATGAGGAAGCTGCTTGACCCATTCACTAAAGAGGCTATGCCATGTCTCCAAAACTAGACATGATAGGGCAAAACGAATTCCATTTATGGAATCAGCACCCCAAATACACCCAGGAATTCATGTAATGTTTAAGGAAGCAAAATGTGTGTTGGCCTGTGTAATCTTAGAGAACTATAGCCTGGCACCATATAGAGGGCCAGCCCAAGTTAAACTGGTATATTTTTTCTGGTTCATTCACCAGGGCTCACCTCCCTTCCCCCAGTGTCACCCACCACTGCCTACCGCTTCTAAACTGGCTAAGCAGCAAAGGCATAGCTAGGGGGGCAAGGGGTGTATATTACCCCAGGCACCATGCCTTGAGGGGGTCTTAGAAGCCTCTGAAAGGCACTTTTGGTTTTCACTGAAAGCCAGAAGTACCATTTGGAGGCTCTAAGATGTCATTTAGGGGTATTAAAAATGGGGGGGGGGTGTTAAAAATTTTTTGTATCCCCAGGGTGCCAGATGTCTTAGCTATGCCACTGCCAGGGAGAGAATATCTTGGGAACTGAGTCCCTTCTGCTCTTAGGATTGTCCCTACCTGGCCAATTTAGAGGAGGTGAAGGCAGTGGTTGTCCTCTTCCCAAATGTTCTCCTTCCAGGAGTGCAATCAGCAAAAGAACCATAGCCACCTCTGTCACCTTCCCCAGCTCTGCTGCCATAATCTTTGGCAATGGACCTGAAGGAGGAGATAAGCTGCCCTCCCTTCTGTCCAAGGAAAGTGAGCAAGAAGAGGATGGGGCAACAGCAGGGTAGAATAACTGGTCAGGAGCGAAATCGGGGCACATGGAGGAAGAATATAGGGCACCACCTTCCTCAGCGTACTGCTTAAAGGAGGCATTTCACAACTCATGACAATAGTCAGAAGGCAGCAGGAACACATTTCAGTCTCCCAGGACACTTTGCAGATGACCAGAGTCTCTGTTTTCTAACAAAGAGATTACAAAGGGCATTTGCAGCCTGAAACTGCTAGACTACTAATGATCAGGAGGTTTCACTATACAGGTATTTAATGTGGTTTAAACAAAGATGAAGCTTTCCTGGCTCACTGCACTGTTAAATAACTTAGAGCCCCATCCTATGCATATCTACTCAGAAATAAACCCATTCTAATCAAAGGGGCTTACTCTCAGGTAAGTGTGGACAGGATAATAAAAATAAAAAATAATAAAATAAAACTTTATTTTTATCCCGCCCTTCTCCCTAACGGGACCCAGGGCGGCTAACAACATATTAAAAAACAGATTTTAAAAACATTAATACATAACAAACATTTAAAAACACATTACAGAGGCCATAAAAACAGTAGTCAGATTAAAAGACAGAATAAAAGAGCAAGTTACCGAGGAATCAAGCCTGTAACAAACTAAAAGATGTATAAAAATGTTAAGAAGGCCAGAAATCAGAAGGCTTGTTTAAACAACAGTGTTGTTTTTTTTTGGCAAGGATTTTTTGTAAGGATTGCAAGCTTAGTTCAGTTGAATCTCATGCATTTGGCTTTCACCTACAGCATTCCTTGTATTCCACAGCCATGTGGACCTTTCCTTCACAGGTTAAATATCTAACAAGTACCCGTTGTTCCTGCCCCAATACTCTAAAGCAGGGGTCTCCAAAACTTTTTGGCTGAAGAGTTGCATGAAATATCTGGCGCAGTGCTGAGGGCCGGAAGAAACTTTAATTATAAAATTTAAACATATTAGAGACGGAACTTAGATGAATGAATAAATAAATGAGTGGGCTCATTCACTCAGCCTCTCCGGCCCTCAGAATACCCTCCAGATGCAATCAGAGCATAGCTCTGGTCATGTTCAGTCGAGTGGGCCAGAGGCTTTCAGGGGACAAGAGGCTGGCCGCGGGCTGGATAGAGGCTCACTGCGGGCCGCATCTGGCCCCTAGGCCAGAGTTTGGAGACCCCTGCTCTAAAGCAGCAAGGCCAGCGTGACTGTTTTCACTATTACTGTTGTGACTTGTCACTGTACTTTATATAATCACGAACATTGATCCTGTTTGACTCCATCTTTTGCAACATTTTTTTTTCCTTTTTCTCTCCCAACAGTTACAGTTTTATAAAATTGATACATAAGCTAGTCTTATGGTAGACCTACACTACATTTCAGTTCTTTCCAGTTAAAATGTTATTTTAACAAGGAAAAACACACCAGGAGTTAGTTTAAAAATCAATATGAGGCTGTAATTTACACTGTAAATCTCCAGAATCCCATATTGCCGTTATTTTTGCAGGATTTATTGCAGGTTTTTCAGGGTTTGTGGCTGGATGCCCTTGTATCTTACACCACACCATGAGGCATTCTGTGTGGGGTGATCATTGTGCGTAGTCTGCTGAGAATGAGCTGGGTCTAAGCCCCCCCCCCAAGGGGCAGGGCAAGCATCAGAAGTGCTCTCCTGGCAAACTGGGTCCACTGCAGCTACCTGAGAGTACCTTCTGCTGATGCTAGCCCCAGTGATTTGCAAAATTGAAGACCTGGGAAAAATTTGTGGGAGCCCAAATCCCCCTTTCCTCAAGCCCAGGGGTGTCAAATATAAGGCCTGCAGGCCAGAAGCAGCTCCCAGAAGTTCTTTATCCCGGCCCCCGTGATAATTGGGCTCTCCCAGAGCTGCCCTTTCAGCGGTGCCTCTTCTGCCAAGGCTCTGGGAGGGAGAGATGGAAGAAGGCTTCAGCAGTCAAGGAACACTATGGAGGATGGGGCAGACTGAGACAGGTGAGAGGGGGAAATGCTGCTGAGGTTCTGGGAAGCCCAATTATCACACAGGCTGTTACCCTGCACATGCCTGATCTTGTTTGATCTCGGAAGCTAAGCAGGGTTAGGCCTGGTTAGTATGTAGATGGGAGACCACCTGGGAATACCGGGTGCTGTAGGCTTGTACCATAGTCTTTTGAGACTGAAGGTTGCCAACTATACCCACCAGTAGCCCTGCTTCTGCTGAGGAATTATTTTGTAGAGCACCTCTCAGCTGCTAAGCTGAGCAGTGACACCTCAGCAGAAGGAGCTCTGCTGAAAGGCTGCCTGCATGATAATTGCACTTTCCAATATCTTGAAAATGTGATCAAGATTTGCAGTTTCTCTTCTGTCATTTGTAGATGCCGAGCCAACATGCTTATTCCTGGCCATCATCTGCTGAATTGTGCCACTTTCTGCTTAATGATGTCGCTTCTGACCCCCCAACAGATGCCATGAATGCTATTAGTCCTGCTATATGAAACCTTTTGACCATGAAAAGGGCATGGAAATTTGCCACTGCAAGAATCTTTGAGGTTGTGTTGGAGTCGGGAGGTTGTGCACAAAAGGGTACCCACACTTGGAGGCCAGTTCCCCTTCCTTCTTTTGGCAGGATGAGAAAGATATCGATACACCACCCCACCAGTAATAACCCGCAGTGTTGGGGGTAGCAGGAACCATTCACACCCCTTGTTTTTCTACAGCAGTAAGAGTTCCCCTCCCCAACCCATTTTTCCACCGTCAAAGTCCATGTATGGAGCTGGGATTGATATCTTCTTTCTTACCTGAATTATACCACATTTGTTTGTCCTCTGGTCAAATAACCCACTAGCATCTTTAACAGTGACTTGTTCATCTTCTGGATGAAAGCTGTAGCAAAAGGTAACATTCAGAACTACTTCACACTGAAGATTCCTCAAACCTTCCTTAGCCAACCTGGTTTCTCTGCTCTTTAGCACAGTTCTCTGTTTCCATAGCAATAGTTTATTACTTTAAGTAGGTCTCATTCTAAAACAATATTGTGATCCCTATTCTGTTGTGGTTTAATTAAAAATAACCTTTGCTTCCTGAAATTCCCTGGCACCAGTCTTTGTTATGTCTGCTGAGTGAGACGTAGAGATGACCGTCCTAATTATCTGACTCTTCTATCTGAGGACTAGATTTCCTTCTAGTTCTATGTTCCTGTAAATGGTTGCAGCTGAGATTTGAACCTGGCCCTTCAAGATGAGAATGCATTGTAGGGCTGTAGCCTGAATCCTGCATCAGAGTTTGGCTTCAGTGTTCACACAGAGAAAAGGTGAAAGTGGAGAGGAATAATTCCCCATATTTGAATGATAGGGAGAGAGAATCTTGGTGGGGTATTTCTTTTGCCTTTATGCTTGTTTGAACTGTTTATGGGCCTTATGGCATAAGGCACCCACATATGTGCCCCATCACATTGCACATTGTTTTGCGCTGAAAGCACCATAACTGTGACCTGATTTATTGGAATGACTGTCATAGCTGAGTATATCCCAGTTGCTGGAGGAAGCCTGGAAGGCATACAATGACTTCAATTGGAGCTTTTTTCCTGCCTCTTTATGTTGAAATGGAAGTTCAAAGGTTCTCTAGGAGAGTTCACTGGGGCAGGATGTGGGTTCTGCTACTCTATAGCATTCATACATAAGAAACTTCATGGTGGCGATTCCACTGTGTTCACCTAACAGGCTTTTGTTTTGAGGTACTGTCACAGATTCTTTATTTCCTTTTGAAGATAGCTGTGAGTGGGCTGAACATATAAAGCTCTTTGGCAAAGCACAGCACTGATCAAAGGAGATCCCCTTTATCCCTTCTTTTGCCCCTCCCCCCAGTTAGTTGCCTACAGCAGTTGTTCTCAAACATTTAGCACTGGGATCCACTTTTTAAAATGAGAATCTGTTGGGACCCACCGCATGTGATGTCATGACTGGAAGTGACATCATCAAGCAGGAAAACTTTTCATAATCCTAGGCTGCAATCATACCCACACTTACCCAAGATGATGAAGATGAGTACTAGGCTGGGGCACCTTTATGAGGAAAGGCTACAGCATTTGGGCCTCTTCAGCATAGAAAAGAGATGCCTGAGGGGGGACATGATTGAGACATACAAAATTATGCATGGGAAGGACAGAGTGGATAGAGAGATGCTCTTTACAATCTCACATAAGACCAGAACCAGGGTACGTCCACTAAAATTGTGTGTTGGGAGAGTTAGGACAGACAAAAGAAAATATTTCTTTACTCAGCATGTGGTTGGTCTGTGGAACTTCTTGTCACAGGATGTGGTAATGGTATCTGGCCTAGATACCTTTAAAAAGGGATTGGACAGATTTCTGGAGGAAAAAGCCATTACGGGTTACAAGCCATGATGTGAATGTGCAACCTCCTGATTTTAGAAATGGGCTATGTCAGAATGCCAGACGCAAGGGAGGGCAACAGGATGCAGGTCTCTTGTTATCTGGAGTGCTCCCTGGGGCATTTGGTGGGCCGCTGTGAGATACAGGAAGCTGGACTAGATGGGCCTATGGCCTGATCCAGTGGGGCTGTTCTTATGTTCTTACCCAGGAGTAAGTTCCATTGACAATCATTGTTAAAAAAATATACATAGTAGCTTGTTAAAAGTACAGGTCTGTAACATTTCCCCAAATGCAGTCACATACCATGGTAATGTATTGAAAATTAAAATATTGAAATGAATGGGGACCCACCAGAAATTGACTTGGGTCCTGACCCACACTTTGAATAACACTGGCCTACAGTATTTGCATATGACAGGATCATCGGTGGGGCCCCAAAGCAGAAAGATCCAACAAATCAGCTTTCTCAGTATGGCTGCCTGACGCAATGAAATTCTGGCCTGTGAGCTAGAGACAATCTGGGGAACTTTATCATACTAATGTCAGAGGTACATGGTACATGTACCAGGGAGCCAGAATGAGACATGTATTAGCAAACATGCAGCTTCCAGCCTGTGAAGGGGCCCTGAGGATCTCCTGCACTCTGAGAATCTAATTTTCATCACTAACAGGAAAACCATAGCAACTAGGGAGAAACCTCAGAAAATACTATGAAATGTGACACTGTCAATTGTTGTCTTATTGTCACAGTGTGTAAGCAGCCAGATGTTCCTGTGGTTTGCTTCATGGAAGCCGTGCACAGTGGTATAGGAAGAGTAGCGCTTTGGAATTTCCACCAGCTACTCCAGCAGGGGTTAGGAACCTGTGCTTTGTCTGATGCATAGGCTAAGGCCACTGTGTTCAAATGGAGGGCAGAGAAGCATCACAGATGCCTCTCGGCAGGCAATAATAACATTGGGCTCACAAAAAATGAAGTTCTCCAAACTTCAATCTGCTTTTTGCTCCTGTAGCTGGAATACTGAAAAGAACTGCATACCTGGCAGAGGACAACAACCCCACCCCTTCCTGCCTCTAGTGGCTGGCTGTGTGCCTACCAGGTTGAGAGAGAGAAGGGTGGGTTTGCTGCACTGACCCAAAGGACACAGTAAGGACAGTTTTGCAATGAGGAGTGAGTTCTTCCTCCTTCTCCAGAATCCATAAGAACAGCCCCACTGGATCAGGCCATAGGCCCATCTAGTCCAGCTTCCTGTATCTCACAGCAGCCCACCAAATGCCCCAGGGAGCACACCAGATAAATCCAGACCCTGCAGAGGGAGTAACAGATCTGGCAAACTCTGCATCACTGATATCATCCATGTCTTGGACTGCAAAAAGTGACCCTTCTCCAAAAATGACAGGATGTCTCTATATAGATGGGGCCTCAGTATCCACAGAAGATCCGCTCTTAGACACCCCCCCCCCGTGGATTCAGAAAATTGTGGATGATCACATTTGTGATCCTCAGCCCCTTAAGCTGAGTTGCACCCCCCCCTCGGGCTTTCTGAAGCCCACAGAGGCTGTGTGTGTCTTCCCACAGTCTCTGCAGGCTTTGGAAGGGCCTTATCGGAAGAAAAAACGCGACTTCCAGTTTCCCAAGGAAAACCAGAAGTGATATTTTCATGCTATATAAGGTATTCTAGGCCTGAGGGAGCTCCAGGAGGCCAGCAGTGAGCCAGATTTGGCCCCACCTGAGCCCTCTGGAGGCAACTGGAGCTCTGTTCCCGTCACCCTGGAGGGCTTTCTGAAGCTTGCAGAGCCTGTGCACATCCTTTGCGACCTTCAGAAAACCCTCCAGAGGTGACTGGAGAATAGTGACTGGAGCTGTTTTCCTGACAGGTGGGACCAAGTCTGGCTCAATGTGGTTCTGGGGCACACACTTTGAGCTAGCTCCACAGATGCGCAATCTGGACAAATCTATCATAACCCCCTAGACCAAAAACAAACTTGGTTCACTCATGATCTGTGGCATGCTAATTACTAAAGGAAATTGGAAAATGTGACACTTTAATTGGTGGGTATGGAGATTACCTCATACCATGAGTTACTACTCCGGCTCACAATTTTCTTCTGCAAACCAGGTAAGGGTGCTTGCAAAGTTCTTTTTTTTAATGTTTCAAAAACTTTTCATGACCCACCAGAAATTGGCTTGTGCCCCTCTAGTGGGTCCCAACCTACAGTTTGGGAACCACTGTTTTAAGGAAAGCAGATGTTCCTCAGGAGATGTTCCATCTCCTATCACTATGTTTCAGCAATGAATGTAAAACTGCACCTGTTTTATTTCAGATCTTCCTTAGCAAACATCACTGCTCTTTTAGAGTCAGAATGTCTCTGAGCTTACAGCGCCAGTCCAATGACCCAAGCACCTTCCATTTCTGGACATATTTCTTACTCTATTTCTGTAGCCTCTTCTCCCCACTCTTCCTATTAGCATCTTTTTTTCCTGTTGCTCAGTGAATGCTCTGGCCACATCTCACGTTCTTGTAACAGCATGCTACTCTTAACTGAAGCCACCCCTCTAGGAGGATGCTCAGAATGCTCTCCATAGCAACCATAAATGTTACCCAGCCTCCAGAGCAAGTCAAGCAAGAGGCAAGACATTAATTCATGGGCTTGACCATATAAGGGATGGAAGGGCTTCCTGGAGCAGTTGCTGGAGTGGGAGTCCGCAGCGTAAAGAACGGCTTCATACCATGCTCACATCTCTGTAAATGTTCCCACCTGGTTTTCATGATATAACACTTACATGGGCCGTGACTTGCAAGAATGTAGGTGAACAGATTCAACTTGTAAAAACATTTTTTAAAAACTGATCTTTGAAGGTCCCTTGAGAAACAGAAACCACAAGGATACCTAAGGTACTGAAAAGGAAGCCCAACAAGAAGACCCTTGTTTCTAGGGGCTCATTCAGGCAATTGGTGAATTAAACATCTGCAAGAAAGTCTTCCAGGACCCAGTTCAAATAGTGGAAGTGGAATATTGAGTACAATTTGATGTGGCATTAAGCAGGGCTTCAGATGTATGGGGGAATTGGAAACTGTGACAAAGGTCTGGAACTTTCCTCTGAGCAAAGGGCCCCTTCAGTGTTGCACAAAGCAACATCTTTGCTGGACAGGGTGACACAGGAAAGCTTGCCTAATGGAGGGAAGGCAGACTGATAGTGTCAGATCAGCAAAGTTAGCAGCAAGGCAGCAAAGACACATCTGCCTTGCATTACATGATCAGGAGCAACATGGGTCTGAGGGTAGAGGTACCTGGGGAAGGGTCTCTGGTATTGAGGAATCAAGTGAAGGATTCCTCAGGGTTTTGGATACCTCAAAAGGATACCTAGACATGTATTCCAGCATCTCTTATTAGTCTCCTGTCTCCTTATTGAAGCATTGGATTTTTCACCTGCTCCCAAACTCAGGGGGGCTGCACTGACACAGATAGAGCTTACACAAGGGTGTCCAAAGCTGCCATGGCAGCAAAGGAGAGATGCTTGGGAAAGAGCTCCATGGTCTCAGAATCTAGGTGCTAACTAGAAAGGAAGATTTGCAGTTGCTGTCAATGGATGGGTGTTGGCCTCATGCCAGAAGGCGGTGCTGAGATATGTGTATTTGTGGGAGCTAAGAGTGTCAACAAAAAGGCACATTATGAAGTTTTAACACCAAGCTGTGTTTTGTCTATATAAGGAGACATCAAATATAAGTCTAGATTTGGAGAGGCCATGCCAATTTCCCCCAGCATCGATCTAATTAGATTATTATCTTGAATAAAATGTTGATCTATGGTCTTTGGAAGCCTGGTGTTCTTTATCCCAACACAAAAACAATACAAGGATATTCTGCGGCATGCCATAACACACAGAAAGAAGGGTATCTGCTTAGTGTATACTGCTACTTCCTGCTTGGTCCTTAAAAGAGAAAATATGGAGGCAATTGTCCCCTGCAGGATAAGTGCAGCACATACTCTTACACTATGGTAAGAGCAATTGGTCTATAAAGCATCCAAACCAAACTTTTCAAAGTCACTATATGGAGTGGGGATGGAAGGCAAAGCATGGCACCACTGGTCTCTAGTCATGTAACAGGCAACATTCAATATAGGCATGTTCCATTGTTGTTGTTTTTTAATATATTTTATTTATTCATTACAGATACAGGAAAGGAAATAGGTTTAACTTTGGGTGGGTACAACACAGGTTACACATAAGGTTTGGCCCCAGATTCCAACATACATCATTCAGTTAACACAGAAAAAACACAATAATCATCAATACAAAGGCTCGCATATTTATCAAGATAAAAAATTGACTTTTACGAAACACTCAATTTTATCTAACTAAATTTACCTACCCAATCATTAAAAAACTTCCAATATTTTCTTACTCTATCTAAATCTCTCTCTTTCATTCTTTCTGTTAAAACTGGCATGTTCCATTGTTGTGTAAATACAGTATTCCACAATACAGGGTGCAATCCTAACCAACTTCCCAGTACTGACATAGCTGTGCCAATGTGGTGTGCACTGCATCCTGCAGTGGGGAGGCAGACAAGGGGGCCTCCTCAAGGTAAAGGCATGTTTGGTACCTTACCTTGGGTCTGCATTGTGGCTAAGTCAGTGCTGGAAAGTTGGTTAGGACTGCACTCACAATCTATTAGTATTAATCATAGTTTATCCAGCCTTTTCTCCAATTAGCTCAGGACAGCACAGATGATTCACCTCCCACTTTTACCTTCACAGTACCACTGTACGGTAGGTTAGGATGAAAGATAGTGACTAGCTGAGCAATAACAATGACTGACTCAGAGTCATTCAGTGAGATTCATCGATTAGTGCAGATTTCAGCCTAGAGCACAATCCTATGCATCAGGACTTGAAGTAAGTCCCATTGAAGTATATATTATATAGGATTGCAGCTGAAATCTCCCAGTTCCTAGTCTGGTCCTCTCTAATCACTATACCACACTGCCTCTCCAGCTAACAATGACTGTGCTATTTACCAGAAGAACTGCATTTTTCCAGGTACGAAATATTGTACTGTACAGGTGTGCGTCACTTAATGAGGGGTATATATTCTCCGATCCTTGTTGTTATGTGATTAGGTCATTAATTGAACATTTAGCCCAATCTAGCACCTTTATTGTGTAAACCAACACCAGCTGCAGGCTATGGGAGCACTGATTGCCTCATTAAGAGCCTCTTCTTTCTGTTTTGACCACCATCATATATGCAATTCGTCATTAAGCAGTCCATTGTTAAGTGATGCACACTTGTATTCTGGATACTGGGCAAATGAAGTAGCTTTGCAACAGAAAAACAACCTTGAGGAAAAAGGTTCTTTGAAAGAAATGAACACCAGTTTCATGAGAAAACAAACAACATGTGAAATGGTCGAAGTTACTACTTTAATATAGTGCATTTAAATGATCCCAGAAGCTAAGCAGGGTCAGGCCTGGTTAGTACTTGGTTGGGAGACTGCCTGGGAATACCGGGTGCTGTAGGCTTATACCAGGGATGCTCAAACTTTCAACTTTAGGGATGCTGGACCTTTAACAAGTGTATAGAAGAGAGAATTTCAGCAGGTGCAGCTTGTCATATGTGGGATGACAAGTTGCACCTGCTGCAATTCTCTCTTCTATACACTTATTAAAGGTCCAGCATCCCTAAAGTTGAAAGTTTGAGCACCCCTGGCTTATACCATAGTCTTTCGAGACTGAAGGTTGCCATCCATTTAAATCTTACATGTAAAGTTAAATTATAATCATCACACACACACATACAAAACTTGCTTTTTGTTCTATCTGGCTATTATATCATTTAATACATTTAATTTTTTTTTATGCATATAACACACCACATTTCATAAGATATAATCATAAAGCATAATATCCATACTATTTCTGGAAAAGTATTTATTTCTTAACTTTAGCAATTTAACCAAAAGTTGACCTCAAACATTTCCATTTGAATTGAAAGAGAGTTGGTATTTTCTTTTTTTTTAATCAGCATTTAACCTGCTCTAGTTTAAGACTGAGATTCACATCTTTATCATCGGACATAAGTAAACAAAATGAGAAAAGCTGTCATCAAAATGAGAGCTGTCATCAAAATGATGAGAAAAGCCTCATCAAAGATAGGATCTCAAAACACATAGACGAACAGGCCTTGCTGAGGGAGCATGGCTTCTGTAAGGGTAAGTCTTGCCTCACAAACCTTATAGAATTCTTTGAAAAGGTCAACAGGCATGTGGATGCGGGAGAACCCGTGGACATTATATATCTGGACTTTCAGAAGGCTTTCGACACAGTCCCTCACCAAAGGCTACTGAAAAAACTCCACAGTCAGGGACTTAGAGGACAGGTCCTCTCATGGATTGAGAGCTGGTTGAAGACCAGGAAACAGAGAGTGGGTGTCAATGGGCAATTTTCACAATGGAGAGAAGTGAAAAGCGGTGTGCCCCAAGGATCTGTCCTGGGACCGGTGCTTTTCAACCTCTTCATAAATGACCTGGAGAGAGGGGTGAGCAGTGAGGTTGCAAAGTTTGCAGACGACACCAAACTTTTCTGAGTGGTGAAGACCAGAAGTGATTGTGAGGAGCTCCAGAAGGATCTCTCCAGACTGGCAGAATGGGCAACAAAATGGCAGATGTGCTTCAATGTCAGTAAGTGTAAAGTCATGCACATGGGGGAAAAAATCAAAACTTTAGATATAGGCTGATGGGTTCTGAGCTGTCTGTGAAAGATCAGGAGAGAGATCTTGGGGTGGTGGTGGACAGGTCGATGAAAGTGTCGACCCAATGTGCGGCGGCAGTGAAGAAGGCCAATTCTATGCTTGGGATCATTAGGAAGGGTATTGAGAACAAAACGGCTAGTATTATAATGCCGTTGTACAAATCTATGGTAAGGCCACACCTGGAGTATTGTGTCCAGTTCTGGTCGCCGCATCTCAAAAAAGACATAGTGGAAATGGAAAAGGTGCAAAAGAGAGCGACTAAGATGATTACGGGGCTGGGGCACCTTCCTTATGAGGAAAGGCTACGGCATTTGGGCCTCTTCAGCCTAGAAAAGAGACGCTTGAGGGGGGACATGATTGAGACATACAAAATTATGCAGGGAATGGACAGAGTGGATAGGGAGATGCTCTTTACACTCTCACATAATACCAGAACCAGGGGACATCCACTAAAATTGAGTGTTGGGCGGGTTAGGACAGACAGAAGAAAATATTTCTTTACTCAGCGTGTGGTCGGTCTGTGGAACTCCTTGCCACAGGATGTGGTGCTGGCGTCTAGCCTAGACGCCTTTAAAAAGGGATTGGACAAGTTTCTGGAGGAAAAATCCATTACAGGGTACAAGCCATGATGTGTATGCGCAACCTCCTGATTTTAGAAATGGGTTATGTCAGAATGCCAGATGCAGGGGAGGGCACCAGGATGAGGTCTCTTGTTATCTGGTGTGCTCCCTGGGGCATTTGGTGGGCCGCTGTGAGATACAGGAAGCTGGACTAGATGGGCCTATGGCCTGATCCAGTGGGGCTGTTCTTATGTTCTTATGTCCTTTGCAAGGACTTTGCAAGCGGTGCTGCTTTGGCTGGAGACATTTTTTTTTTCCCAAGGCAAAGAGATTGCAACACTGCATTGCAACAATGTATATACGATATAACAAACCCAGATTAACAACTTTAATAACAGCTTGGCTTCTCTGCAATTGCACAAACAAGAGCCAAGTTTTATATAAGACAATTTTGCATGGCAGACCAAATGAGGAAATAATTTGGAAAGGCAGTCTGATGTCTCTGCCTTAGAGGCTGTCCACCATGACTCCTTCAGGACTTGTGCCTTATTCTGTATTAATGCTTGTTTTCTTTTTCAAGAGTGGCCAGTCGCCGAAATACTTCCACTGCGTTTTCTCGGAGCAACTGAGATGGACACTATGGTTGTTTCAGTCTTGCATCAAAATGTGTTTTTTTTTCTTAAAACTTTTGTATTGCTTTTTGGGTCGTCAAGGACCTCAAGGTATCTTACAATAAAAAAGAAACAATATAAACTAGTCAATAACAACAATCCCTTTTAAAAACTTTTTGGAAACATAAATTCAACAGCAGGGAAAAGAACAAGATTAAATTCTCTTCTACCACCCAACACAAACCTGGGCTTATTAAAAGCAGGTGTTGCTTCCTAAAAACAAGGAAAGGGCTCTGTGGATCTTGAGGAAAGGAGTTCCAAAGAGAAGATGCCATAACCTAAGGATGACCTGCTGATCATAGTGATCCCCAGTTTAGCATCTCTCAAAGAAGGGACACAATGCAGGGTCTCATGAGATCTTAACCATAATTTTAATTTAAACTCAGGGGAAAGTTCTTCTGGGAGGCGAAGGTATTATCTGGGATATCCCTGCCCCAGGCAGAATCCTAGATCAAACTAGCACTCTTCCCTGCTTGTATAGCTGTATCCATTTTGTGACAGGAGTTACAGAGCTATTAAAATGAAAAATAGGGGCTTCTGTGGCTTTGAGTGGTGTACTTTAATTTTGTACCTAGTGATCATATATGTAGTGTGACATATATGTAATTCTCATATATGTAATGTGACTTCCTGTAACTGCCAGGTGATCCTTAGACATTTCTCTGCCTGCCATTTCCTTATACTCAATGCCCCCAAGTAGCTTTTCTCCCCTATGAGGTTCCAAAGGCAGAAACACCCACATCTGAAACTCAGTAGAAGATGGAAATGTGAGTTCATTGTGTGGGGAGTGACAATTTGGAGCAGGAAAACACTGAGCAGGTAGACAAGGAAAAGATGAAGCACTGCATCCTTCCTCAAATGCTCAGTGTCCCTCTGGAAGCACCTTTTCCTGTTTAAAAAGAAGCAAGGGAGTAAACATTAATCAGCATGTAATGTCTCATTTGGCCCCTAGACCATCATCCAGTGAATGCAGTTTTGCAAAGAACTTGATCCTTATAAGGTAGAGAAGCTCTAGTGCCCTTCTTCTAAAAGCCTGCAGTGTAGACATAGGAATTGCTTTGCCCCAGCCTCTTATCTAGCAGTTTGGTGATAAGCTGAAACATTCCATGTAATCAACTGAAAACATTTTGTGCTTATCTGAAAGGAAACCAGAGAGATGTGATTGGGATAGCTGGCCAGGAATGTTGAGGAACATGTTTTGTACAGAGTCCTGTTCCTTATGCTTTTCACATTTGAGTTAAACTAATATTGATTAATAAAGGCTGTCCCGCACACACACATTTTGTTAAGAACTGTGCACACCTATTTTTAAAAAACATAAATACTGGAAGGCAAGTTTGATAGATAGATAGATAGATAGATAGATAGATAGATAGATAGATAGATAGATAGATAGATAGATAGATAGATAGTATCACACGAAAAAGGAAGGAAGACCTCGCATTGATACCAGCAAGACCCGGGATCAGAGAAAAGTGGAGGAATTTGCACAAGCGCTTGAGGAATCTCTTCCAGGCCCGGCCGACGCAAACGCATCCAACAGATGGGAACATTTCAAGAATACCGTTTACAACACCGCCTTGTCCATATTCGGCAAGAAGACCAACAAGGCGGCAGACTGGTTTGAAGCCCACTCTGAGGAGTTGACACCAGTCATTGAGGAAAAGAGGAGAGCTCAAGCAGCATACAAGGCCTGTCCCAGTGAGCGCAACCTGCAGGTCCTCCGAACTGCTCGCAGCAAAGTCCAACAGACTGCCAGGAGATGTGCTAACGACTACTGGCTCCAGCTCTGTTCCGAGATACAGATAGCAGCTGACACGGGCAACATCAAGGGGATGTATGATGGTATCAAGCAGGCCCTAGGTCCAACACAGAAGAAAATTGCCCCTCTGAAGTCTGCCACAGGCGAGGTTATCCAGGATCAGGCGCAGCAGATGGAACGCTGGGTGCAGCACTACTCTGAGCTATATTCCAGAGAAAATGTAGCCACCGAAGAAGCACTGAACAACATTGAGTGCCTGCCTGTGCTGGAAGAGCTTGACAGTGAACCAACCCTAGAAGAACTTCACGTGGCCCTGGACTCCCTTGCCTTTGGCAAGGCACCTGGAAAAGACAGCATCCCTGCTGAAGTCCTAAAATGCTGCAAAGAGATCATCGTCACTGAGCTGCATGAAATCCTCTGTCTCTGCTGGAGAGAAGGTGGAGTACCTCAAGACATGAGGGATGCAAACATCATCACGCTGTACAAGAACAAAGGTGACAGGGGTGACTGCAACAACTACCACGGCATCTCTCTCCTTAGCGTTGTAGGAAAGCTGTTTGCCCGAGTTGTACTAAAGAGGCTCCAGGTACTTGCAGAGAGCGTCTATCCAGAATCGCAGTGTGGATTCCGAGCCAACAGGTCCACCACTGATATGGTATTCTCCCTCAGACAACTGCAGGAGAAATGCAGGGAACAACGACAGCCACTCTTTATAGCCTTCATAGATCTCACAAAGGCTTTCGACCTGGTCAGCAGAGACGGCCTCTTCAAGATTCTCCCCAAGATTGGATGTCCACCCAGGCTCCTCAGCATCATCAGATCTTTCCACAAGGACATGAAGGGCACTGTTGTCTTCGATGGCTCCACATCAGACCCTTTTGACATCCGAAGCGGAGTGAAGCAGGGCTGTGTTCTTGCACCAACCTTGTTTGGGATTTTCTTCGCTGTCCTGCTGAAGCAGGCCTTTGGAACTGCAACAGAAGGCATCTATCTCCGGACCAGATCAGACGGAAAGCTCTTCAACCTCTCCAGACTGAGAGCAAAATCCAAAGTCCAGCTGAAATGTCTGCGTGACTTCCTCTTTGCCGACGATGCAGCTGTCACTACCCACTCTGCCAAAGATCTCCAGCAGCTCATGGATCGTTTTAGCAAGGCCTGCCAAGATTTTGGACTGACAATCAGCCTGAAGAAAACACAGGTCATGGTTCAGGATGTGGACTCACCTCCCTGCATTACAATCTCTGAGCATGAACTGGAGGTTGTCCATGACTTTGTGTACCTTGGCTCAACGATCTCCGACACTCATTCTCTCGATACCGAGCTAAACAAGCGCATCGGTAAAGCAGCTACCACGTTTTCCAGACTCATAAAGAGAGTCTGGTCCAACAAGAAGCTGACGGAACATACCAAGATCCAGGTCTACAGAGCTTGCGTCCTGAGTACACTTCTGTACTGCAGCGAGTCATGGACTCTTCGCTCACAACAGGAGAGGAAACTGAACGCTTTCCACATGCGCTGCCTCCGACGCATCCTCGGCATCACCTGGCAGGACAAAGTTCCAAACAACACAGTCCTGGAACGTGCTGGAATCCCTAGCATGTATTCACTGCTGAAACAGAGACGCCTGCGTTGGCTTGGTCATGTCGTGAGAATGGATGATGGCCGGATCCCAAAGGATCTCCTCTATGGAGAACTCGTGCAAGGAAAGCGCCCTACAGGTAGACCACAGCTGCGATACAAGGACATCTGCAAGAGGGATCTGAAGGCCTTAGGGATGGACCTCAACAAGTGGGAAACCCTGGCCTCTGAGCGGCCCGCTTGGAGGCAGGCTGTGCAGCATGGCCTTTCCCAGTTTGAAGAGACACTTTGCCAACAGTCTGAGGCAAAGAGGCAAAGAAGGAAGGCCCATAGCCAGGGAGACAGACCAGGGACAGACTGCACTTGCTCCCGGTGTGGAAGGGATTGTCACTCCCGGATTGGCCTTTTCAGCCACACTAGACGCCTGTGCCAGAACCACCTTTCAGAGCGCGATACCATAGTCTTTCGAGACTGAAGGTTGCCAATACCATTAACATAACCTTAATTTCACACAGGGTCATTATTAAAATATTTATTCCTTGCTTTAAAAAAATGCTTAAAGCAAATTGCAGTAAAATCATTGTAATATAAATTATGACAAGAATAAATCCAATTGCTATAAAAATTAAAATGCAAAAAAACAGTTAAATCCTTTTTGATATACTAGTCACCACAAGGTATGCAGAATCTCTTGTACCATCAAGGTAGTTTTCTGTCTGCCCTTTGTGTTTCGACAGGGCAATTCTTAGAAAGCGTGTGTCAGAGTTAGTACGGTCTAATGTTCAAAGTGAGACACAAGTGCTTTTTCACAATATGTAAATGGACTGAGAAGCTACTCCAACAGCTGTTCCCTTTGAGTACTTGCACCAAATAAAGTAAATTAAATCACTTTTATTGCACTGTAAACAGGAATGTATACCTGTGTTTTCCTACACAATACATCTGAAGCATTATTCAGAGTACTTTCCATGGGAAAGATGCTGTGGTCACATGATACATTTTTACCTGCTCAGGGCAGGTTGGCACCACTGCCTGCTATTATAATACTGAAGAGAGACCAACAGAAATTTGGGAGGAAACCAGCAGAACCATTGCAGGCAAGCAGCAAAATTTAACCAAGGACATCTAAGGACATAGTTAGATGTGAAGGTAGCATAGCAGATCCATCTTTTAAATGCAGATCTGACCCAATCACAATAAACCAAAGGGTTGGAGAGTCAAATTAAATAGCAAAGTAGGTGCAGGCAGGGATGGTTGACTTGACTCATAAGACTTGGATTCGACTTGCCAAACGTGTTCTCCTGGACTTGTGAGAACTCGAATTACACAGAAGTGACTCTGGACTCAGGAGTTTTTCTCAGGAACAAGTCAAGACTCAGAAACTTGGGTTCATAAGGAACCGATTGGTGCTTTCTGCACTGCAGCACTCACTCAAAAAACAGCAGAGCTTCTGTTTGCAGATGGGATGGGGATATCAGGGGAGTGTTAAAAGAGAACTCCAACAAACACACACACCAAGAGTTATGTTTTTTTCTGCAGAGTCACAACTGACACGTGTATCAAAAAGATTCCTGACAAGAGTCAAATAGAGTCCCAAAAAATGCTCTGGATGAGTTCCCATGGCTGCCCATTAAGACTTGTGTATGAGTTGTCAAAGGGGGCGAGGACTCATAACCCAACTCAAGCCTTGCTGTGGTGGATTGGCACATCCCTGGGTTCATGGGAGTTCAATAATAAACTGTTCCTGCCATTTGCCTTTCTACAGCCTATCCTGTGAGAGATGATAAATGAATGACACAGAATATGTGTCGAAATATTTCCTTTCAAAACCCCTCGGAATGCAGTGGTTGTAAGAAAGACCTGGTTACACCTTGTTTTTAGGGATTGTCTGTAAATGGCAACAGAAAAAATTATTCTCAGGATTAAAGCACATTATTATAGGAACCAGTACAGTTTGTGGTCATTCTGATCATGGCATGACCATGCCACTCAGCAGAGATGGGTTGTAGCCTAAATTTGTTTCTTAAAAAGCAGCCTAAAATTTAGAATTAGATAGATAGATAGATACTTTATTGTCATTGTACAAAGTACAACAAAATTTCAATGTACAACAAAATTATAAATTTCATTTATAGTTTTTTCTAAGGAACCAGCAGGCCTGTGCAAGGTTAGGGCACTTAGTGGCTCAGCCCAGGGCAAGAGAAATTGCTTCCCCTTACCTCAGGGAGAGCCACTGTACTCCAATGGGGCTACTCGGATCTGTGTCACCACAGGAGGGTAGCGCAACTCCGAGCAGGCTGCCCAGGAACGGGGTTAGGGTCTGGCAAAACTGCTGGATCTTGGTCCCACCTCCCGCTCCCTGCCCGCCCACTCCCCAGAATGCCTGCTGTTACCCTGTCCCAACCCGGAACACCTCCCTTCCGCCTCCTCTTTGCCCTCCCTAGACCCCTGTGCCAGCCAAGCTTGGCCAATGCAAACTCACCCTTCCCGGGGCCCACGACAGCCTCCCAAGTGGCATGAAAGTGCTTTACGGCACTTTCGTGACACTTCTGGGCTGGCGTAAGAGACTTACGAAGACCTAACATCATGTTAGGATTGCGCTCTTAGACTCTTTTATATCTTGTTTCTGCAAATGAATGTTCAATCCTTGTGAAGATTTTTTTGTTACAATTATGGAAATAGATTTCATTTACGCAGAAGGTGTAGTTGGGAAAACTCATTTTGAAGCAAAGCACTTGAGATGGGAGAGTAATCTTTCCACTTCAGCCTTTCTCCATTGAGTAAGGCACACACCCAGCACTGCCTTAAATTCCAAACTTACTACAGGAAATTATGCAAGAGATATGCAGCAGAAGACTAGTAAGCCAGTAGAAGCTGCTGAATGAAATTTACAACACAAAGCCCCTACAGAACTTCTAAGAGTGCCCCCAGTATGACTGCTTTTCCCTGTATACCTTACTTCACAGAGGAGTTCTTGCAAGTCACTTCCATAACTAAACAACAAACCTTCCAACCTCCTAGTATGAAAAGTATTTCTATATGTATCTACTTCAGAATCAAACACATTGCTGGCTGCTGCTTTGACTTGAAAGTTGATGTTCCTGTAACTTCCTGTAGTCAGCTTTAGAACTCTGTACTGGCTGATAGGAGAACTGCTGTGAATGGGAGAACAGGTTCAGTCCTGCTGAACATAGTAAGTAAGGCTTACTTCCAAGTAATCACGTACCAGGTTTTGCTGGGGAAAAACTCCCAAAGCAGTCCTCCAAGTCTTTTGAAAGAGTGTGCAATCAGAACCATGATTCAAAGTCTTGTGACAAGTTCTAGGTTTTAGCACTCATGGTGCAGCTTCAGTGCTCCTGTGGTGTGCAAATGAAACAAATTGACTTTGTTCCTGTGCTGATAATTCAGGTTTCTTTTTTAAGAGGATCTGCTTTTGTGAGCCCTCCCCCAGCAGAATCTGCAGTGCTCAAGACAGTTCTAGTGGCACCTACTGAACTTCCTTTGCTCAAGGGTTGTGACTGATGTGTTGCTCAGTTTTACTCACATGAGCTTACTCAGACCACAGTCCCTTTCCTTGCCTTTTGCTTGAACACAGAAACATGGTAGACGTGTACGATCAAATCTCTTTGAGGACAGAAGGTATGCATTATCTGTAGAAAAAGGGAGAGGAAGATGTGCAGACAAGTTGAACTATAATTGTGCTTTCAGTTGAGAAACAAGTCTTTTGTATTCAAAAGAATTGTGTATTTCGGTAAGACTTTTGTAAGCAAATCTTTTCAGGAGGGTAATGTGTTAATGTGTTAAATAAAACACACACACACACACACACACACACACATATTTGATTAATATATACTTGGAAGCTAAATTTTACTCTTAAATGGAATTTACTTAATAAACATGCTTGGGAGTGCAGTCTCAATAGATTCCTGTTAACTGACAAAGAGGCGCCTTTCAAAAATGTCATCTTATAGTTAGCAGGAAGGAGAGCAACTCCCGCTTTTCACCCCAGCATGCCATCTTTTCCAGTGGCTTTTGCTGATGTGCAACTTTTTATATTGTGAGCCCTTTGGGGACAGGAAACCATTTAGTGATTTGTTTAGCTATACAAACTGCTTTCTGAATTCCTTTTTGTTGAAAAGTGGTATACACAATAAATATTAATAATAACATTTAAATATTTTCTGACTCCTTTCTTGTCTTTACAACAACTCTGAGAGGGAGATTACCATTACTCCCAATTTACAAATGGGAAATCGAGTCAGAGAGGGAGCAATTAGTAAAGCAATGATTTCCTTAAGCAAACATGATCCAAACCCAACCCTCTACTCACTACCTATCATTGGCTTTCATGGCAAATTCAATTTCTTAACATAAAGACACTCAGAATTTGGATGATGTAAGCACAGAATGGGAAGGAAAATGTTTTTACATAATTATATGTAGGCATGTTGACAACTCACTCCAGTGATTTGCTCTTCTAGGTGAGTCAGCACTTGTACATAGTATGTCCAGACTTAGCAAAATAGGCACTGAACGGACCTCAAAATGTCTGGTTCTCATCATTTCTATTGCAACTAGTTTAATTACTTATTTCTATTTTTTCAGATACAGAACTACACAAATAAATTTGTATTATTTTAAAATACCCACGGCAGAAAACCAAGGTAAAAATGTACATTTGCTCTGTAAGAAAGAAAACAAGAACCAGGATAAAATTAGGGGAGGGAGGAAAGCTTTTAGACCAATGACATGGAAGGAACTGTTGACTGATTATGGTCAATTGACATGGTCAAAGAACAGAAGTATTGTAGAGCCAATCCAGACAAAGTGGCTTTCCTGGAAGGAACCTCAGAGCTGTGATTCAGTCATCCAAATCACTCCAATGGCTCCCATTGTGGGTAAAATGCCATTTCCCAGCATTTAAACCATGAAAGGCAATTGCTAGGAAATATTTGTGTGCCAGACAAGTAGTACTATTGCATACTGTTAGCTGTAAGTATGGGAGCTGTTCTATTGCCATCCTTGCAAAAGTTCCCTCCACACCTACCCCTGCCATTTTGTACCCTTCCACACACATTTCAACCTCCTTTTAAAAACCCTCTTAAATTAAATGTTTCTTCAGAGGTTGTGTGTGCCTTCCATCTAGCGCCAGCATGTTCGTCCCTCAAACTATGGTACTTGACTTATCACCCAGTTTTTGCCTTTGCACATCACAAGTGGAACTGCATTTTGCTTATGCATCTTCCATTGTTTGTGTGCTTTTTAAGTGCCATTTTCCATTCACATTGGTAGGCATTGCTAGCATCTAACAGCTTGGCCTCCTCTTGTTGCACAGGTGTCATAGGACCATAATGGCACCAGTGTCATTGGACCATACTGGTCATTTTTGTATTGGCAACCTTCAGTCTCGAAAGACTATGGTATCGCGCTCTGAAAGGTGGTTCTGGCACAGCGTCTAGTGTGGCTGAAAAGGCCAATCTGGGAGTGACAATCCCTTCCACACCAGGAGCAAGTGCAGTCTGTCCCTGGTCTGTCTCCCTGGCTATGGGCCTTCCTTCTTTGCCTCTTAGCCTCAGACTGTTGGCAAAGTGTCTCTTCAAACTGGGAAAGGCCATGCTGCACAGCCTGCCTCCAAGCGGGCTGCTCAGAGGCCAGGGTTTCCCACTTGTTGAGGTCCATCGCTAAGGCCTTCAGATCCCTCTTGCAGATGTCCTTGTATCGCAGCTGTGGTCTACCTGTAGGGCGCTTTCCTTGCACGAGTTCTCCATAGAGGATCTCCATAGAGGAGATCCTTTGGGATCAACAATTCACCATAAATACAGAAGTCGAACAACAGAGACCAAAGATGCCTGGGGGCAGAGAGGATGCAGCATCTGAGGAACAGGCAGAGGCGGCAGTGTCTCAAGCGTCTCAGCAGTGTCTGTTATAATGTAGGCAAACTAGGAGATGAGCAAAAAGCTCATCTGCTCATCAAAAGATGAGCAGAGATCCTCAACTCCCAACAGGACAGATACATTGCAGTTAGCTAATCAAAACAGTATTCCCCTGGTAAAAGACCTCCTTGGTGAGCCCAAAGACCTCCTGGCACCTGAGGTGGCATGCCAACCACTGCTGCCCAGTGTTGTGTCAGCCTTGGCGTCTCCCGCTACCTGAATCAGAAAAGGAAGAGGGGCACAGAGTGGAAGAGAAAATGTAGAGAAGAGCGGCAGGGTAGAACATCTCCAGCACTTCCACATCTGCTCAATCCCCTGCTTCCTTTTCCAATCCAGGGAGTTGGAGGAAGAACAGTAGAGGTGAGTAGGCAGACAGAGGTGGGTACTCCCTGCCTGATTGGCTATAGCCTCACAGCTCAATCCTATCCACACTTTCCTGGGAGTAAGACCCATTGACTGTAATGGGACTTACTTCTGAGTAGACATGCTTAGGACTGGGCTCTCAGCTGGATTCACGGATGGGCTCTGCTGCACCCTCCAGATGGAAAAGCTAGAAATTGGTAAACAAATTAATTAGCAGGTAACAATGGTACCCAGGAATGTGGAAGTACAGTGTGTGCTGTTTGCTAAGTCTTTCCACATACACTGTTCTTATAGAAAAAATTTCCCGGTGGGCAGAGTTCCATGGTTTCATTTATTTTGCCATGCAAACCACTTTGGTAAACTTTTGTGGCTGTTGAAAAGCGGCACTGCATATTCATATTAGAATAATCCCTAATTATTAGGGATTAGAATAATCCCTAATTCTAATCCCATATTAGAATAATTAGTAAACAAGATCCTTGAGAAGGGAAGACATTTCTTTTGATTCACAGAGTGACATTTTATTAATTTTATGACTGAGCTCCTGGGGCAACCTTTTTCATCTCATGGCACACTGACAAGGCACTAACATTGTCAAGGCGCACCATCAGGTTTTTGACAATTAACAAGGCGCACCATGCAGCCAGTGGGGGGCGGGGTTCACATCCCCCATTGGCCCTACTAATAAATGACCTTCTCCCAAATTCCTGTTCCACATCTGTGGACCACTGGTGGCACACCAATGCGCCGTGGCTCAGTGGTTGAAAAATGGCTGTCCTAGGGGAAGCAAGTGTCCCGCCGCTCTTCATGGTAGTGCTTGACAATTCCAGACAGTGTAATGGTGGGTGTTTGCAGGCCTGTAGTGCCAGCTTTTAATTGCCGTGCCTGAGAGTGGCGTAGCTAGAGGGCGGTAAAGCACTCAGTCTTGTAGGGCGCCTCACCGCGGCATGCAAGGGGCCCCTCCCCATCCCCTTCGGAGCCATTCCAGGTGGGGGGAGCAAAACAGAGGCATACGCCTCCGTTTTGCTCCCCCCACCTGGAATGGCTCCAAAGGGGAGGGAGAGGGGCCCCTTGCACGCCATAGTGAGGCACACTGCAAGACTGAGTGCTTTGCCCCCCTTCTAGCTACACCACTGGTGCCTGTACGTTTCTGAACTCTTCCCAAGGACTGCCAATGACTGACTCATGGTCACCACAGAATGAGGCGCTCCCAGACCTTCCCTTGAAGGACAAAGCTCTACACGACCTCCCCAGCCAGGCACACCCTGAGTTGCAACTCCTCCCTCAGGCCCATCTAGTCCAGCCTCCTGTATCTCACAGTGGCCCACCAGATGCCTCAGGGCGCACACAAGACCACAAGAGACCTGCATTCTGGTGCTGTCCCTTGCACCTGGCATGTCGTAAGTACATAAGAGCCCCCATGGATCAGACCAAAGGCCCATCTAGTCCAGCTTCCTATATCTCACAGCGACCCACCAGATGCCTCTGGAAGCACACAAGACCACAAGGGACCTGCATCCTGGTGCCCTCCCTTGCACCTGGCATTCTGAGGTAGCCTACTTCTAATACCAGGATGTAGCACATACCCATCATGGCTTGTAACCTGTGATGGACTTTTCCTACAGAAATCTGTCCAATTCCCCTTTAAAGGCACTCAGGCCAGTTGCCATCAGCACATCCTGTGGCAGGGAGTTCCACAGACTTCGCAGCAGGATCCACTACACCCACCCAGACACAAGAACCTGAGCCCAACTTGATCAAGTCAAAGGCACATCTGGTCCAGGTATTGTATCCCACAGTGCCCCAACAGATGCCTCAGAGAGCACATAATGTAGCAAGAGACCTGCATACTGGTGCCCTCCTTTGCATCTGGCATTCTGAGGCAACCT
This sequence comes from Tiliqua scincoides, assembly GCF_035046505.1. Classification (NCBI taxonomy): domain Eukaryota; kingdom Metazoa; phylum Chordata; class Lepidosauria; order Squamata; family Scincidae; genus Tiliqua; species Tiliqua scincoides. The sequence continues at coordinate 20,484,127 of NC_089821.1, forward strand.
ACTTCTGAAGCCAGGAGGTTGCATATACTCATCATGGCTTATAACCTGTAAAGGATTTTTCCTCCAGAAATCTGTCCAATCCCTTTTTAAAGTCATCTCGGCCAGAGGCCATCACCACATCCTGTGGCAAAGAGTCCCACAGGCTAAGTACACACTGAGTAAAGAAATATCTTCTTTTGTCTGTTCTAACTCAACACTCAACAACTCAAATTCCTCTGGTTCTGGTGTTGTGTGAGAGGGGGGAAAACATCCCCTTATCCACTCTATCCATCCCCTGCAGAATCTCTCTCCCAAAACTATATTTCTCTCCTTAACCCCTCGGTATTAGATTGGGGGTGGGATGGGGAGGTAGAGCTTCTTGGCCAGATGGTTTGACTTCTTTCAGCAGGCTGACCTCTCCCTTTGAAAAGAAAGTGCAGCATGATCCTTGTCGTCAGAGATATAACTAGGGTGCATCCTTAGGGGAACCTGCTCTGGCTGCTATGCTGGGGGGGTGCAATGTGTAAGGCAGTCATTTCTAGGTTCTCCCTTGAGGAGGAGGTGCTGGGAGCTATATCCTCCCCCCCCCCCCGTTCCTGTTCCTGTGGAGAAGGACTCCTTGGGACTCACTCACCAGGGAGATTTGCTTATGGGTTTCTGTCAAATTTTCTTTGATTAGGCAAACTTACCCCCCCTAAGGGGACCCCATGCTCAGCAACAATGTTACTGCAGAGCTGCAAGATAGATAAAGGCACTTCTAATAGGGCAGGAGGTCTAGTCTAGAGGGTTGAGCCTCCATTTGCCTGAAGATAACATCTGAAGGTCGGACCTTGAAGCAGCTGACAAGCTGAGCCGAGCTATTCCATCTGCTCTGAGCTTGGGAGGATGGAGACCAGATCAAGAAAGTAACATCTGAATGTTGTGGTTTCTTGAAAGATAGAAACCTTCTTTCAAATTGTAAAAATCCCTAAGGGGATTTAAATTGCCTGCCTATGTAAAGAACATAACATAAGAACATAAGAACAGCCCCATTGGATCAGTCCATAGGCCCATCTAGTCCAGCTTCCTGTATCTCACAGTGGCCCACCAAATGCCCCAGGGAGCACACCAGATAACAAGAGACCTCATCCTGGTGCCCCCCCTTGCATCTGGCATTCTGACATAACCGAATATGAATAAAGTCTAAGGAGAAATCTGAGGACCTAGAAAGACGATATAGAAATACCTGTATTATTATTATTATTAATATGGAATTGGGGGCCAGAATGGGGTAGTGGTGTAGTGGTTAGGAGATCCAAATTGAATTCTACCAGTCCAAATCTGCACTGGCTCTTGTTATACCTTGTTATACCCAAGCATGTGGGAAAGGTACTTTTTACTCCCTAAAAACCACATTTTCCATCCAGCATATTATTTGTTAGAACAGATGTTACTTCAGCCTTTCCTGAAGTCTCAGGGCAAATTACACAAATACTCTTTGAACTGGCTCTGATTATTGTCATCTTAATCAGACCTCTACAAACTCAATAGTACTTCATTGAGAAGAATTAGGAACAGATCACAGCGGCACTACCAATTTTTCCCCCAGCTCTTCAAGCTTGGATAGAGTGTGTCAATAGTTGATACTTGATTTTCACAACCAGGCGTTTCTAATATATAATTTATTTATGTATTTAAATCTAGCAATTTGACAGCAATTGATAAATATTTGTTTGAGTTCTGATACTGCTAAAAACAGAAGCAGTTACTCGTGCAAGTTCAAGCTGTGCCTATACCTCATAAGGGGGGGGGGAGGAGACTACACAAGGGTAGAGAGTGTCTCTAGGGAAATCAAGAGAACACAGACTAAATTACTGCACTAGCCTTCGGTTTTCTCTATACAGCAGCTGAAGCACCCTCTTTGCTGTTGTTTTCTATAAGTGAGAAAAGAAAAACTCTTTAGTGCTGACTTGTTCTGCAATTGAGGTAATCTGCTAGACAGAAAGGAAGGGAACTGGCCATTCAAAGGAGCAAATTGCAGACACAGAATTTTCTGCATACAGAATATACGAAATGTATTTTGCACAGAGGCATTTTCCTAGAGACTTGTGCATCTAGATAAGTAGTCTCCAACTGCTTGATAAATTAACATCCAAATCCTATGGGCCTTCTGCTCAGCGGATCTTAAGATTCACTGACACAAAAGACCCAGTGAGGGCAGAAGCATCATGTCGCTGACATGCGTGTATAGCTGCTGGTGGAAATGGCCAGTGGCTTCACGTGAGCACTAGTATTTGCTGGATGATCTGACCATGCCAGTAAGCTGGCGGAGCATGGGCCTTGGGTGGCAAGGGTATTTTGGGAAAGGAACGGGGGGGGGCTGTGTCAGGGGAGGGAGCGAATGTGGTGGCAGTCATGCCTGCCAGATCCTTTCCCTATGACCCTGCCCCAGAATACTCCCTGCTATCCTCAATCTTATGCCAACACAATAGCTGGCATGGGTCCGCCAGAAGGCCTAAGTGGGGGTAAGTAAAAAACATTAGCATGCAGCACAGCCTCCATTGGATGGGTGTATGCTGTGGCACAGCAGGGTACAGGACTGGGCTAAGTCCCCAACATCCATAGTAGTTCCAGTCTGGAGGTTTGCCTGGAATTCAGAGTGTTGAAACAGCAGGCTCATGCCATTCCAGCAGTATCACGCCTGCACAAAAGCAGTGCAATGGATAGACTGTGCCTGCATGAAAGTGCTGATGTGGATGTCCGTAACTCAGCCGTCCGTAACTCAGGGAGCCAGTGTGTGCTGTTCAATCAACTTAATACACTTTCATCCACTTGTTTTTTTAAAAAAGAAGAACATCAGTGTTGCATTGCAAAATTGCTCACAACTGTCAGCTGTACCACAAAGAGTTGGCTTCTTCCAAGGGAAAGCCTTTCTCAGAAGCTGGTTGACTATTATTGGAGGTTTTTAAACAGAGGCTGGACAGCCACCTCCCTGCAATATCATAGCTTGCCTTGGCAGGGGTTGGCCTTGAAAGTCCCTTCGGATTCTTATTTTTCTCTGTACTCAACCTTTGCCCCCCCCCTTTTATGGAATTTGAACCCCAGGGACTCTATTGGCACCAAGTCTGATACGTTCTCAGTGCTGGGTGAAAATGCCAGAGCCTTGTAGATCTGGAATCTGTTTAATACTGACACTGTTTCTGTGCTGCTGGTTTTTGTCATTTTGGTCTTTCTGTTCTACTGTGCATTTCTAGTGTAAGGTTCCCTGAAAGTGGATTTAGAAGTGGGGCACTCAGTACTGCTAATTAAATAAATGAATGTATGAACCAGGAATTCCACATGATCCTAAACTTTATGCCCCACCCCAAGATGCTTTTAAAGCTGTCAGATTGCTTTCTTTAGGTAGTAGTCTCATGAGTAGCAGATCCACTAAAAAGCCCCTAAAGATTGTCAGCTGAGTTAATATCTTGTCTGCACAATAACATTAGGAGCGGAGACTTGGCTGGTAGGATTCGGTTTCAGCCATATCCCTCTTTTGACAGCTGTCAGTGGCTGTCTACCTGCTGTCTGGCTATTTGACATCTATTCTTCTTGGTTACCTGTGTATCTTGCAGCTGCTGATACAGAGTTACTGTGACATGTTTCATCACAGTATCCAACAATTTATGCTGATGAAATGTGACTCTGAGACCCAAAAGCTGAAGTATTAGTAAAGATCAGGCACAAGGCACTTTACAATCAAGAAATTCACCCTGTTTCTTTAATGGCTCTATAACAAATCACAAAAATAAATACCACCCAACAATTATATATTTTTATCATTTTTGGTAGCAGGAACATACATTAATTGTTTCCAGCAATTTGTTTGACACACCCTGGCCACAGATGTGCAGAGGAGAACACTGTCAGAATACATATTTGGGAACTGTATTTACTTTCCAGTAAACTTGCGTATGGTCCAGCCACATATATGGAAGTAACTGCCATTGATCTAGCTGCATTACATGTGGCACACGGTTCACATGCCTTGTGAACAGAATTGGTTTATGGCACAATCCAGCAGAAGTACACATTCTACCTGCTGCACTGCCGAAAAAGCACTGTAAAGCACTTAGTAAAGCATTAGTAACTGCTGAAAAGGCCTTCTGGACAAGGTAATTCCTTGTCACCTTCTGGACAAGGGAATTCCGGTGGAGGGGGTGGAATGGGGAAGAGATGGGGTGGGGTGGGTGGATCAGGACTGGAATCAGCAGCATTGGCACATGCCATGTCCTAACCTCCTTCCTGGGCCTGATCCACCTGCATGGATCAACTCGAACTTGCAACAGTGATATTGCTGGAGCAGATCCAACTTTACCCATTGTGGATGCTTGAGCTTACCTCAGGGGAAGGGGCAAAATGTCCCCTTACCCCAAGGAGGCATCCAGCAACCAAAAATCCCCCATAGGATGCAGCACAGCTGTGTCTGAACCGCTACATTGCCACATGGGGATTTAGGTAGGATTGGGCTGTCTTTGTACTTGTTTATGATCAGCTGGACACTTCCTGGTCCAAAAATCTCAGTCATAAACTTGCTGCATGGACGTACACAAGCCACTAAAAACTTCAACTATAATTTGCTGAAAATGTCAGTGACCTAGTGCAGGACTTCCCAAAGCATGGGTTGCAAGCCCAAGCACAATGGGTCGCAATATGGGTGTTCCTACCCATATCCTTGCACCAGTTTGGCTCCAAATAGGAGCTGTTCCAGAAGCCCCATTACTTACTGGAGCCTCTGGGGGCCTCTCCCAGCCTGGCAACCACTCTAAGGCCTCTGTGAACCTCAGAATGGCCCTCAGAATCCTCCATGAGCCTCCGGTTTTTGGAAGCCACTTCTGGTTTGCTTCCAAAACCTGGAGGTGGCTTATGGAGGCTTCTGAGGGCTGTTCTGAGGCTCACAGAGGCCTGTAGAGTTGCTTACAAGGCCAGGAGAGGCATCCAGCAGCACACCAGGAGCATTGCTACCCATCACGGAGGTGCATCACAGGGCTGCAAAGTTTGGGAACCCCTGACCTAGTGTATGAGGTTTACGGAGAATGTACATGAAATGCTTTGGATGCTTTGTAAAACTGTTACATAAATACTATCAAGGTGTCTGGGAGCACCAGCTGCTGTGCGTGGACCTGGACCTGTGATTCCCTTAGGGATCCCCCAGGGAAGGAGGGGTTAATGCACTCTAGCTCCCCATCTGTTGTGTCTGCTGGTGAGTCAGCTTCCCTTCCCTCAGCCTCTCACCTAGACAGTCTCATCACTGGCCCCAAGGTGAGTTTTATAATCCCTGGGCCTATGTGAGCTCCCCCCCCACCTTTTCCTACCCTGTTTCCTCCCATGTCACTGATGGATCAGGGTGCCTTTCCCTCCCCCCTGGAGGATTCAAAGCCTGATTCCCTGGTGGAACTTGCCTCTTCCCCTCCCACCTCCATGGTCACTCAAATTGTATGCTTTTTGGAATCCGCTGTCAGCTTTCTCCACCTTCCAGCACAAGTGCCAAGTCTTCAAGCCTGTGCCTGTGATCCCCTTCAGCCTCGAAAGTGCCTCGCATGTGCATTTTCTACTGTGCTGAGAGTGTACACAGGCTCCCACTGACTCCACAGGCTGCTCCTGTCTTGGGCGCAGCCTAGGGTCTTCTTGTCATGTGTTCTTTGCAACTAGCATCTACCAGGATGGGTAAGTCCGTGATCGAACTTGAAATTTAAATTAAAAAAAAAAAAGGAGGCAGTTGTCTATAAAAAAATGTATTGAAATATGGGATAGATTACAAATAAGATTTACATGTTCAAAGTATTTTATTATCAATACCATATGTTAGTTTCAAGAAACCAATAAATGGTTGCCAACGCTTAGCATTTTCTTCCCTGTATTTTGTTTACCATCTCTTAAGCTAAAGATTTCATTCATTTACCATAATTGTGCTCATGCCTTTGCGATCCACTTTTTAGTAGTTGGCATTTTTGGATTCTGCTAATGTTTTACTAATTATTCTTGTCTGCTTGCAATATTTTTATCTTGCCTTTCCGCATGGCTAGATCTCCTAGGCAGCTGACAAGGTATAAAAGCAATATAAAATTACAATATGGCAGCTCTCAATATATCTGTTACTGAAGGATGGTGCTCTTGAAATACAGAATCATTTATGGCTAGATCCTAACCTCTGGGAGCGCAGGCAGAATGTGTGTTCTGCTGGTGTGCATGGTCACAAAAGTGACATAAAGCTGAAACACACAACTAAACAGGGCTGTTCTCTTCAATACCTGATTTGTGAGCTTCCAGCAGCTCTTTAATACAGTCTCAAACAGCCCAATCCTAACCGCTCCTGTGCTGTTGGGTGCAAGAGTGCCAAAAGGGCTACTGCTGCATCCAGTAGTCCCACAGAGGCCTCTGGAGGTCTCCTCAGGGGAAGGGGATATTCATCCTTGGTGGGACTCATCCTTGGTGGGCCGCTGTGAGAAATAGGAAGCTGGACTAGATGGGCCTATGGCTTGATCCAGTGGGGCTGTTCTTATGTTATTTTCTTATCCTCTTCCCCTGAGTAAGGGTGCAAGCCCCGCAATGGGGCTACTCAAGTCTGTGCCAGCTATTTTGCCTGTGCATACTGGAGAAGCTCTATGTCAGGAGGCCCCTGCCAATCTCTCCCCTGTCTCGCCCTCCCCCAGAATGCCTGCTCCCCCCCCACCTTGAAAAGCTGCCTGGTGCACCGCTGCCTGATGGTGCAACATACCCTCTGGCCAGCATCCACCTGGTGCTGGGCCCAGTGCAGACTGCTTTGGTGCTGTAAATGTGCTTTATGGCATGTTTAGAATGCGCTAGCCTTCAGCACTGGCATCCAGGCCCATACATAGCATTGGGCCCAAAGTGATACATCACTTTACTTGAAATACTTCTACATTAGTTCACAAACATAAGGAAAATTATTCTGAAAATGTTGACGTGCCCCTCAAAATCATTGTTTTGACTGCAGAAGAATGGGGCATTAATGGTACACAGCTGGGGGGGAATTATTAATAAACTCTAGACTTTGCAGAAAGAATTATTACTAGCTTGCTGTGCACTCTGGAAGCAACCACCCTCAGATGGTGAAACTGATGCATGAAACCCTACCAGTGGCGTAGCTAGAGGGAGGGCAAAGCACTAGGTGTTGCAGGGAACCTCACCATGGGGTGCAAGCAGACCCTCCCCCTCCCCTTTGGAGCCATTCCGGGTGGTGGGAGCAAAACGGAGGCCCACCACCCGGAATGGCTCCGAAGGGGAGGGGGAGGGTCTGCTTGCATGCTGCGGTGAGGCTTCCTGCAAAACTCAGTGCTTGGCCCCCCTCTAGCTACGCCACTAAACCCTCCCTTATTCTGGGTTGGTTTTAAAACCCAATAGCTTTGTCTAACTTTGTGTGCTAACTCGGATGTCCAGGACCCACTCCAGGAGGATCAGAAAACCCACTGATCCTGCGAGCATTCCTGGCATTGTTTGCAGCCCACCGCAGACAGATGAAGCCTGGCTGGCTGGGTCTGCCCCTGCCTGAGCAGCTTCTGCAGCAGCTACTGTAAATCCCAACTAGCTGGAGACGTCACCACGCCAATCCCCCCCCCGGGGGCGAGATTCGGACGTCACACGTGGAAGGGAAGGGAGGGGGGAGAGGGGGCCCTTGAATCCACCTATAAGAGCGGCTGGGAGTCGCGATTGACACTCCCGAGCCTCAATGGGGTCAGGGTGGCCCTCGGAGAGGAACTTTGGGCAACTCCACTGAGCCAATGAGGGCAGTCCGGAGGCAGAGCTGCTGCCTCCTCCCTCCCGGCTCCCCCCCCCCCTCCGGTGTGTGCAAAGATTCAGGTCGAGTTCGCCGAGGGAGCTGCCTTCTGCGCCTCTCTCTTCCCCCCGCTGCCCTACTCGAGCTGCGCTTCAGCAGGGAGCTTGGCGAGACCCGCAGCGCTGCCTGGGGAGGGGAAGCATCAAGAAGCCCAAGACCCGAGGAAGGATGGACCATTATGACTCTCCGCAGACCAACGACTACATGCAGCCCGAGGAAGACTGGGACCGGGATCTCCTGCTGGATCCGGCTTGGGAGAAGCAGCAGAGAAAGGTACCCGGGCTGGATCTCCCCTCCCTCCGGCTCGGGCTGGAGAAGGGGTCGCCGGAGGCTGCAGAAACTCCCATTAGGTGAAGCATTGGAGGGAGGGAGGGGTGGGCGGGCGAAGCATCTCTGGGCATCGTGGAGGAGAAGCCCATGTGCTGGGAATCAGCACATGCTTCTTTATACCTCGCCTTGATCCCCAGCTGCTTGTGCGCCCCCCCCCCCCAGTGCTGTAGATCCATGGATCTCCACTGCTGCTAGGGAACGGGGGAAAGCACAGGTTTCTCGTCCCCATCGCTGCGATCTCCCACTTCATGCTCTCCAAGCTGTTCTCTCCCCCATCTGTGGGGGGGGGGGGCTGTGGCGATGGCAACACGCAGCCCAACATGGCTCAGGATTGGTCTCCACGGGAGATCTGCTTTTTCACCCCCCCTCCATCTGGCACGACGGAAATCTTGCTCTGTGTGTGTCTAAACTGGGATCGCCCCTGTTCAATCCATGTGCAATCCGCACAATCAATGATCCCTGTTCAGAAATGATCGTGGAGCATTGCCTGGGGTGTTACCTAGTGAGTAGGTGATACACAGCCCAATCCTGTCCACACTTTCCTGGGAGTAAGCCCCATTGATTCTAATGGGACTTACTTCTGAGTAGGCATGCCTAGGATTGGGCTCTTGGGCTACAATCCTATGCACACTTTCCTGGGAGTAAGCCCCATTGACTCTAATGGGACTTACTTCTGAGTAGGCATGCCTAGGATTGGGCTCTTGGGCTACAATCCTATGCACACTTTCCTGGGAGTAAGCCCCATTGACTCTAATGGGACTTACTTCTGAGTAGGCATGCATAGGTTTGTGCTGTCAGTCAGTATCCAGAGGAACAGACAGCGTTTTGTGTGAGATCGCGCTTAGTTTGTGTGCAGCCTTTTGGGAGGGGGGGATGCATTTTTTTTTTAAGTTTTCAAATGCAGAAAATACATGGGGTTGCTGGAGAAGGGGGCGGAGGTGACGTGCGTGGGGGAGGCAGCGTGGGGGGGGGAGAGGTTGTTGAAATCCCACGAAGTGTGATGAAAGTGTGGTGGTAGATCGAGAAAGGGAACCGTTCTCCTTGCTCAATCCAGCCAGCCCAGAAGTGGCCTTCTCCCCCTCCTCCCTAGGAACAGATGTTTTGCATACCAGTGGTGACTGTGCTTGTGAACCCACCTTGGCGTTTCGCAATTTAACCGACCCAAAAGTCCACCTTGGGGGGGGGGTGTTGATCACTGTGATCAGAAAAGGAAGTGCGCCCTCCCTGGCCGCCTGAAGCTGGGCTGTGCCCCGAGGGGAGGGAGGTGTGCAGGTAACATGTGTTCCTGCCTGCTACAAAGTGTCACTCTGACCAGCCGCAACTTCCTCTGCTGGAGAAAAGTGGCCCGCCCAGGTGGCGTAGCTAGAGGGGGGCAAAGCACTAAGTTTTGTAGGGAGCCTCACCCTTCCCATCAGAGCCATTCTGGGCATTCGCCTCTGTTCCCCCCCCCCCAAACCTGCATTGGCTCCGAAGGGCTTGCACACTGCAGTGAGGCTCCCTGCAAAACTTAGTGCTTTGACCCCCTCTGGCTACGCCACTGGGTGGCTCATTTCAGTTTTTGAATGGTGCGGTTGAAGGGCTGGGCTTGTGCAGAGCTCCATGTCCAAAAATGGTAACATTCATCCCATTTTTAAATGTAAGGAGGCGGGGGAGAGAAGGCAGGAGGCGTGCTAGCTTCTTCATGCCCTTTTTTTGTGTGTGTCCCAATAACCGAAAGGCATCCTGTATTAGCTCACTCTGGAATCCTAAGAAGCCCTCAGACATTTCCCCTTGAGTCATTTGTCAGGCAGTTAGAAAGAGGAAGGGAAAAAAAAAACTTTTGGCCAAGTTGCCTCCCATCAGTGTGTGGCACTTCTAGGTCAGTGGAGGGGAGGGATAGCTTCTTCTTGCCACTTTAGTGTCCATAAAGAGAACTCTGGGAAGGACTCAGTGGATAGAGGGAAATGAGCGGATTGAAAGATATTCTTTTCCCTCTCACACAACACCGGAACCAGGACACTTCCACTAAAATTGAGTTTTGGGAGAGTTAGGACAGAATATTTCTTTACCCAGCATGTCATTGGTCTGTGGAACTCCTTGCCACAGTATGTGGTGATGGTGCCTGGCCTAGATGCCTTTAAAAAGGGATTGAACAGAATTCTGGAGGAAAAATCCATCCCAGGTTACAAGCCATTGTTGATGGGTATGTGCAACCTCCTGGTTTTAGAAGCAGACAACCTCAGAAAACCAGATGCAAGGAAGTGGCACCAGAATACAGGTCTCTTGTCTTGTGTGCTCCTTGAGACATCTGGTGGACCACTGAGAGATAAAGAAAGCTGGACTAGATGGGCCCTTGGCCTGATCCAATGGGGTGGTTCTCATGTTGACTGGAGGATGGCAAGAATACTTTAAAGGAAGTTTTTTTTATTCCAAAGATCTCTGAAAGGAGATGGGAGTCTTGTCAGGGGGAACATGCTAATTGAAGCAGACTTCGTTGTTCCCCATGCCTAGTTTTAAAAAGAATGTATCTATGCTTTAATTGATGTGCTTTCAATGGAGATGCAAGTTAATTAAAGAGCTCCTTCAGTGGTCTGCATCCTAGCTTGCAAAAGGCTTCCTAGACACAATAAAGGAAGGTGAAATAAACCATGAAACAAGAATACTTATTAGAGAATGGAGTTTGTGGTGGGTGACCTTAGCTCAACAATCCTTGTGGTTGGAATGTTAAATTGCTGGCTCATGGGATCTACCAGCAGTAGCTCCTGAATGTTACTTTGGGAGAAAAAAAAATTACTTTGGATCAGTCTCAAAATAACTATTGGCACATGGCCCTCTATGCTCACCTATTTTTAAAGATTTGTTGACTGGTAAACCTGTGAGAAATTTTGTGGGTTGTCATGCCCACAAAAAGCAAAGAGATTTGTCCCTAAAATATCATATACAGTTTATTTGTATCTGTTGTTGAAACAGTTAACAACATCTCTACCTGTAAGGTAGAATGTACATGAACCCAGTCCACAAAGACAATAAATGAAACAGAATCCTTCAGAAAATTAATCATCATAAAAGCTCATAATTGCAATAGAAATACCGGATACAATTAAGACAGAATAACAACAAAATAAAAATTCTAAGATGTCTCCTGCAATAATAAATCTGGGTGAATTTTTATATAAATATTTTTCCCTTAGAAGACATAGGTGGGTCCCTTTTGGTAATGAAGTCCAGAGCATTGGTGCTCCCACTGAAAAGGTCATAAGAACATAAGAACAGCCCCACTGGATCAGGCCATAGGCCCATCTAGTCCAGCTTCCTGTATCTCACAGCAGCCCACCAAATGCCCCAGGGAGCACACCAGATAACAAGAGACCTCATCCTGGTGCCCTCCCTTGCATCTGGCATTCTGACATAACCCATTTCTAAAATCAGGAGGTTGCGCATACACATCATGGCTTGTACCCCATAATGGATTTTTCCTCCAGAAACTTGTCCAATCCCCTTTTAAAGGCGTCTAGGCTAGACGCCAGCACCACATCCTGTGGCAAGGAGTTCCACAGACCAACCACACGCTGAGTAAAGGAATATTTTCTTTTGTCTGTCCTAACCCGCCCAACACTCAATTTTAGTGGATGTCCCCTGGTTCTGGTATTATGTGAGAGTGTAAAGAGCATCTCCCTATCCACTCTGTCCATTCCCTGCATAATTTTGTATGTCTCGATCATGTCCCCCCTCAAGCGTCTCTTTTCTAGGCTGAAGAGGCCCAAACGCCGTAGCCTTTCCTCATAAGGAAGGTGCCCCAGCCCCGTAATCATCTTAGTCGCTCTCTTTTGCACCTTTTCCATTTCCACTATGTCTTTTTTGAGATGCGGCGACCAGAACTGGACACAATACTCCAGGTGTGGCCTTACCATCGATTTGTACAACGGCATTATAATACTAGCCGTTTTGTTCTCAATACCCTTCCTAATGATCCCAAGCATAGAATTGGCCTTCTTCACTGCCGCCGCACATTGGGTTGACACTTTCATCGACCTGTCCACCACCACCCCAAGATCTCTCTCCTGATCTGTCACAGACAGCTCAGAACCCATCAGCCTATATGTGAAGTTTTGATTTTTTGCCCCAATGTGCATGACTTTACACTTACTTACATTGAAACGCATCTGCCATTTTGCTGCCCATTCTGCCAGTCTGGAGAGATCCTTCTGGAGCTCCTCACAATCACTTCTGGTCTTCACCACTCGGAAAAGTTTGGTGTCGTCTGCAAACTTAGCCAACCCTGTCTCCAGGTCATTTATGAAGAGGTTGAAAAGCACCGGCCCCAGGACAGATCCTTGGGGCACACCGCTTTTCACCTCTCTCCATTGTCCTGCACTGTACCCTCTCATTCTAATCTTGTACAGCAGGAGAACTTGAACCAGGACTTCATCTGTCACTCTTAATGGGTGGAAAGAATCATAGTGAAGCGCATGGGGCTTGCTGGTCTCAACCTACATAGGGCTGCAATTCTAAACACCTTTCTAGTGAGTAAATTCCACTGAATACAATTCACTCTTTATGCAAACATGCTTGGTCTCATGCTGTTAGGTTTTAACAGTTAAAACCTGCACTTTGAACTGGATCTAGAAACCAACTGACAAGTACAACTTGTGCAGTATTGCAAATATATGTTTCCTGTAGACCATCCCCTGATAAGGAGATCTGATTAATACACCTTTATTTTAAATCAGCCCAGACTGACACTGCAATCCTATGCATGCTTACCTTTGGGTAAGCAGCATTGAACACAATGGGACTTCTGGGACTTCTGAGTAAACACACATAGGATTGCACACTGAATTTCTTGTGTGCCAAAGACTTGGGGCTACTTTAAAAAACTAATGGCGAGATATTTAATAATTTGTTTTTCACCTTTCCCCTAATATTCAGGAGCTTAACAGTACTTCATTATCTTCTTACTCATAGAAGCCTTATGTAGTGAATCATAGTTCCTTTTTTAAATTTTTATTTGAATACCCAGAGAACTGACAGACTCCTGAGCGAGTCTGTGCAAAATTTGCAGGCCAATTTCTAGCTATCCTAGAAGAGGGTGACAGAATCATTGCATCCTGGACAATTTTGTCCTGGTCAAATGCATTCTGGTCATTGGCATCCCTGGACATTTGCACCTGGCGTTTTTTTTTTTTTGTCATCCTAAACATTTGTGTCCCAATATAGGTATACTTATATTAGATGTACTTTGTTATTTTTAAAATGCAAAGGTCGTGTTAGGGCTGGGATAAGAGGCTTAGTATATATAACCCCATATATCATGGGGTTTGTTGCCCAGTTATTCTGGGATGCAAAAACAAACAAACGAAAAACACTGGATGTGAATGTCAAGAGATGCCATTGACCAGGGCACAAGTAATCAGGGACACAAATGCCCTAGGACCGAGGAAGAGGTATGGGCCCTTATCTATGCAATCCAGGTAGTTGCATGGTTTTGCACTTCATCAGGGTAACTTGCACTGAACAGACCTGTGTGTGTGTACAGGTCCTTTCAAGACCAGAGCTCTTGTAGCTAAGGTTAGCAGGCTTCTGATAGCTGTTACATGGTAAGCATATCCATGGAGAAAGGCAGTCTGTTCAGTAAAGAAGGAGTTCACGGGGTGCTTTCTGTGCAATAACTCTCAGTTCAGAGGGGAGAAAGTGAGACGAAACAAGTCTTCCTTTTCATAGGCTGAAAGTGGCTCCTGCCAACCCCACAATCTCTTTGGTGGAAGGACAGGCAAAGGAACAGTGTGAGCTGAAGTCCCCAGTATACATGGGGGGTGCATCTATCTCACTGTCCAGTGTCGTAGTTCAGCACTCCCCTTCCTTCCATGTTTCTTTAAGAATCTTTTGAAGGCTCACCTTAATAGCTGAAATATCTATTTAAAAGAGAGGGGGAAGAATAGTGGATAGAGCTAATTCCAACTTTTCATAAATTTCTGTGAAGTCTTTAATGATTTCTGTAATCGGGGCAGTAGTGGCAGCACTTGTATGATTGGATTAATGTTTTTGGAATTTTCTTTTTTGAAAATGTTTTGGAAATTTCTCCTGGTTGGTCTGCTTGACCCTCTTCCAATGATTTCCTGAAGCCTTGGTCTCAAGTAAGCATTAGCCTTTTCAACTGACCCTTACAGAGCTTTAATAGGCTAAATGCTATTTTTCTTTGATACGTAATGAAACTTGGGAGAAGTCCTCTGCTAATATACGAGAATTGTACTGTATTGCAAACAGGCAAGTCTATTGCACATCTACTGTTTGTAAAATCATTGGTTCTAAACTGCACATCTATGATAGGTATGCCACGGTAGGTATGTTCTCAGTTATTTCATACAGCCAACCAATAATTTTGAACCAGTCAGATTCTCCAGGTTTCATAAGTCATAGCAGTCAGGTTGCCTGGTAGCTGTTCTTTTCAGAAAACTGTACCCAAACACGGCATCTCAATAAACAGTAGCCACTTTGTTTTAGGAAAACTTCCGCATAAAAGTACAGCACAATCTGTGGCAAGGTAGGAAGTGAGCTTGCCTCAGATCTGAGCAAATACTGTAATGCAGCTTCTCAATCTGTCATGAGCACTGACTTTATTTTCTTGATAGGATCAAAAATATGCTTTAAGGTGGGCTTCCTTAAGGATGATTGTGCATGCATATTTAAAGTGGTCATAGCAAATTTGTCCTGCAGGAAAGAAATCCATCAGTGAAAAATAGCTAATTAATGCTAATTTTGTGTTGTCTCCAGTCTGCTTCTGCTAAATTACCCAGGAATAAATTGCCATCAAGTTCATTTTGTTAACCTGTGAGTCTGCAAGGAGAAATTTTTTTACCCAGTGAAAGTTAAAAGGCAAACCTGTAAAACAAAACAATCTTTTTTTTATGACTTTAAGAGAAGGCAATGTAGAGGAGGACCTAAGTAACCAGAAGCATAAGTTGTGAAGAAGTATGGTGTGTGTGTGTGTGTGTGTGTGTGTGTGTGTGAGAGAGAGAGAGAGAGAGAGAGAGAGAGTATATGACTATTTTAGGGAATCTATAAGGGTTATGCATTTATGTTCAGGATTCCCACAAACCATTTTGCAGAAGTCACACATCAACACTGGGTATTTTTATGCACAGTGTCCTGTGTATCGCCTTACAGTGCCAAGCGAATGCTACTGTAAATTGTGTTGTGAATTCCCATAAGGATTCCAACAAAAGAGGCAAATTATTTTAGAGACACGGTAGCTTCTTGTGTTTCATTTTGCAGACCTGGGAAGCTTTCCTGTGTTTGCATACGTGGACGGACTGTATCTTGTATTATTAATTCATCCATCGCAGACATGTGCCCCTGTGGAGCAGTTTTCTAGAGTTTTAGGTTTCATTGGGTTTGTCAGAATCATGTGAATATGCTGCTAATTCTCACAAGATATTAAGTGCAACTGAAAGCCTGTTTTGAAACACATCCAAGTTGCACAAACTGCTTTCAGTCAGGTGATGAAGGGAAGAGTTGAGTGCTGTGCTGAAACTGAAACAAAGGCTAGCTTCAAGTCTAGATCTCCCACATGCACTATTCTGGATTGTAGCCATTGTGTGAAAGTGAGTTAATGGGGCTTGGAGGATGATTCATACTGACTCTTGTGTGAATGGTAAAATGGCTGTTTCTCGGGTGTGCACTGGAACGTTGATCCATGCAGAAGCACTTGCTTCTGCAGTCAAGAAGAAAGAGTGGAAGAAGATACCAAGGCTCCATTATAGCACACCCGTGGTGGCTGTTTCCTATAAGTAGGGGTGCTACAAGTCCACCTACCAAACCACCCCTACCACAGTTTTCTTTAGCTCCAGACCTCCAATGCTTCTTTTACCTGCTCCTTCCCAAGGAAGCTATTCCTATTAGCCATTTATGTTGGCCATGGTTGCCCCTTATTGAAGAAGCCCTCCTTACATCCCAGCATATTGAGAAATTACTGGCTGCTCTCAAATTTACCATTTCTGGGCAAGAAGCTTGAGCATGTAATTGCTACCTAGCTCTACAGATACCTAGATGAGGCTGATTATGTGGACTCCGCTTCCAAGACAGAAACCACCTTGGTCGCTCTAGTGAATCACCTATGCTGAGAACTGTAAAGAGGGAGTACCTTTCTACTGGTTCTGCTAGACCTTTCTGCAATACTTTTGATATTATTGACCATGGTATCCTTATGGGTGGGCCTACAGGGGCACTGTTCTACAGTGCCTCAGATTCTTTCTGAAGGGTTGGTCCTGGAAAGAGGTGCAGCTCCACACCATCGCTTTTGACTTGTATGTCTCACAGGATTCTATTTTTGTCCTCCGTGCTATTTAACATCTATACAAAACCTCTGGAGAAGGTCATCCAGGGATTTGATGCTGGGTATCATCAGAATCAGGTATGCATCTTGGGAGTACTCCTGATCCTAGCCTTGCTCTGGATTTTCAGGTGTCCACTGCTACCAGGCGCGCCTTTGCCCAGTTTTTGCTGGTGTGCTAGCTGAATTAAGGTTCTCATCTCCTTCCTGCCACTTCTTCTCAGAGGCTGGCAAAAATGGATAAAAATCCACACCTATTTAGGGCGCAATCATAACCTCTTATGCCAGTACTTTCCAGCACTGGCATAGTGGTGCCAATGGGACATGTGCTGCATCCTGCAGTTGGGTGTCACTCACGGAGGCCTCCTCAAAGCAAGGGAATGTTTGTTCCCTTACCTCAGAGCTGCATTGCCCTTATGTCAGTGCTGGAAAGCACTGACATAAGGGGTTAGGACTGCGCCCTTAGTTTGATCCCAGGCATGTGTAATGACTTGACATACCAACTGATTGTGGTTGGACACGTGTCTGTCTTTCTAAAATAGGTAGAGCAGTACCCTGTGCATTCTGTCTTTAAAGCCAAATGTTTACCAACAATGATGTTGTTGTATTTTGAGACTGGAAACCTGGGCTGTGGCTTGAGTTGCGGGTGCCTGCTTGGAGAGCTAATGGCTGAACAGAGCTTTGAAATGAGGCCTCCCTCTTTTAAGTCCCACACAATGTCTGCTAGACTAGACTGCAGCAGCTACTGAAATTAAACAGTACTAATTGCTGCCTTGGGAGTGCAGATCGACATAATGCACACAGAAAGATTGAACAGCATTTTTGCATATTAGTGAATATTTTTAAATTTATTTCTGAAGCCTAATAGGTTGTTCTTCAGTACAAAAAAAGGATTCTCAAAATATGGTTCAGTGCAATACAAATAACATAAACAACAACAAAATTCAGTTTAAGCATCGCATCACACACCATCCAATGTTCAGCTAGAGGTGCCACACCCACATGGTAGCTATTAAAAAAACTCTAAACTCTAAACTGCTGTGCAGCCACCACCAAATCCATAGAAACTGCACCACTTCCTCCCCAACCATGACATTGCACCCCATAGCTTGCCTAACAGTTGCACAGGGAAGGTGCCAGCCACCCATGCAGCAACAGCTCCACCGCCTTGCTGGCAACCCATAGCCAGAGCTGACCAACTTCTGCAGTGTCTGGAGCTTCCACTTAAGGGGACTGCTTCAGGAGCAGCCAGCTTCATAATCAAGTTTGCTCCATTTAAGAGCTTCCCAGTTAAAGGGAAGATTGGCTCTTAATGAAAATGTGCATCAGAAGCAGAATCCGACCATTGGTCCCTCTGGGTTAATAGCCTCTACGCTGACTAGCAATGGCTGTCCAGGGTTCCAGGCAGGGATCTTTCCCATCCTTATGTAGAGATGCCAAGAACTGAACCTGCGCCAAGCACATGCTGCCTTGTGTGTTTTCAGACCATGTTGTGGGATGACACAACCAATAGCAGCATTATAAGTATGGCATCTCTTGTTTCTGTTACAACTTTAGAACATTATTGGTCAAGCCACCAGCATTTTGAAAAATTGATTCGGGGATACATCTAGCCTTTGGGCCATCTGTGACTTAATGCAGGGCAACTCAACCTTTTCCCTCCAGGCGATTACTAGTGACAAAAATAACTCAGATTAAACATGCATGTTACCTGGGTGGTGTTACCTGGGTTGCTGCTGAGATCCCAAAGGGTGCCGAATGCATGGGATGCCATTTGTGGGTAGATAGTCACATGGGCCAGTGGGGATTTCCATGAGTGGTTCCACTGATGTGGTCAGGATCGCGGCCACTTCACTTGCTGCAAACATACCACTCAGAAAATGTGTATATGGGAAGATAAATGGTTGTTCCTGAGATGGTAAAATGCATGATGACTTCCAGTTCAGTGGAACTTATTCCAAGGTAAGTGTGCATAGAATTGCAGCCTTATACTGGTTTTGCAAATTAATTACATAAGCAAGAGAGAATGTCCAGCTAGGAATATATACTCTATTAGGCAAGATAATTCCAAAACTTTCCATAGTTTCCTAGCCACACAGTTGTCTTTTATACAACAAACCAACAAGCAACTGGCTTATGAAGACTTTCTCTAAAATTGTTATGCACATCTATTCTCTCATCACAATTCAATAGCAGTTACCTCTTGCTGGAACTATTCATATGAATCAGTTGGAGGTGGACCTTGTCACACTGTCACTGTGTGCCTGGAATGCCTTTTTTTTTTTTAAAGCCATGCAGCACACACAATAACGTATCTGTACCCTATTGCCACTCCCTTACATCTGGCATTCAGAGAGAGGCTAACTCTAAAACCTGGAGGTTGCATACAGCATGTGGTCTAGCTTGCCACATAGCTCCTTTCCACCATAAATGGACTTTTAAAAAGTCATGTTTTGATAAGGGGCAGATCATGTGAGCCAGCATGTCAGAGAAGTGACTTTCTTATGAACAATTACAGTGGAGTGTAGTTTTGAAAAGGTTGTATCACCGGGTGTGGCTTCCATGTTTTATTTCTCTTCCTTCTTGGTCAAGAAAATTAGCTTTCTGAACACATGCAGTTGTGTGGATCTATCTACCAGGGACCTGGAAGGAAGGCAGAGAGGCTCACCCTTCTCACTGGATAATATTTAGCACAGCCTGGTAAATAAGTCTGCAAAAGAGACTAGCCTGCAATGCATACCGTAGTCATTTGTAGCACATTGATGTAAAAGAGAAAACAATGAATCAATTCTCTTAAGACTTTATTTAAAAAAAAACTTCCCTGCTAGGTTGCATGGAAGCCAGACTTATTTTGGCCTTTAAGTCAATTTGTGGGATTTTAAAAAAATACAAGAAATAAATAAATGATCACTGTGTAGATAAGTGAAAAGAAAATACAAGCACTGTAGTTTAAAGCAGGGGTGTCTAAAGTTTTTGGCAGGAGGGCCACATAATCTCTCTGGCACTGTGTCAGGGGAGAAAATAAATAATTTACATTTAAAATTTGAATAAATTTACATACGTTTACATAAATGACTATATTAAAGATGAATGATTGAAGTTCTTGAAATAGCTCAAGGCCTGTAAAAGGCCTCACACAAAGCAAGGCTGGCCTTTCCTTTGCTGCCGCTACTGCATCACAGAGTGAAACAGCAAGCAGTGGAGGAAGCCCTCATCCTACAGGTCATGCGAGAGGTCAAACAGTCGCCCTCATGCTGAGAGCAGAGGCCAGTGCAGGCTCCAACAAATCTCCAGAGGGCCAGAGGCTCATTGGAGACTGGAGGCTTCCTGAGGGCCGCATTGAGAGGCCTTGAGGGCCGCAAGTGGCCTCAGGGCCGGGGTTTGGGCACCCCTGGTTTAAAGGGATCAGGTCTTGGGGAATCTACACTATTTTCAAGGTGTTTTAAGGACTTGCAAGTAATTTCTGTTTTAGGAACACATTGCCTATAGAAGATTGGTTTCTGAGAACAAGCAATTCACTCTTGTGAGGGTGCCTAGGCATCGAAGTTGTTTTCTGACATCACCTTCTTCATGCTGTCAGATCTGTCGAGAATGACAGTGTCTGCACATTGTTCCAAGTCTAGATGTAGGCTGTACCTTTCCCTTTTTTTTCCCTTTGGTATTTTATTATGAGATGCTAGCAAGAGGAATTCTGAATCCTGATGTTGCTGCTGTATTCACAAGGCTTAAATGTTGCAGTCTTAGTTATAACTCATCTCTTTCTTGTAGTTGGTCCTCCAAAGGTGTCTCTCCCTCCCCCCTCCTGTTCAGCCCACTGAAGAATGCAAGGATGTGACTGTTTTCCATATGCGGAGAGCCAAGCTTGTGTTCATTCTTGGCAAAAGCCCTGAATTTCATAGTCTGTATTCTGCCAGAGAACTCCCTGGCATGTGCTCCTAACACAGACCAATTCCTCTTCCCCCGTCTTTTGATTTGATTCCAAATAGAGAAATTAATCTCTGGAAATAGGAGGGTACCCTGAGCCTGGTTCCTGGCTGAGAGGTGGAGAGGTTGCGTATGTGTCTAACAAGGAAGTGCTTTCTTGAATGGAGGCTTATGGAAAAGGTATTTTTTTTATTATGGGGTTGATAAGAAGATACTTGACAGACCAGGTGCCTGTCTCTGCTAGCTTTGTTCGATGCAGAAAAAACACTTTTCACATCACAATGGTGCTTGCTCTTCGAAAATGACATGTCAGTGTCTTTCTGTTGTTTAACAGAGAATCTCCTGGGGTGCATACTCGAGGTCACTTAATTACCCCTTAACATGTCTTTAGTAAACAAAGTTAAGGAATGGCAAAACATTTTATTTGTATATGTGTGTGTGATTGCAAAACCTGCGATATGGTTGTTGGGCTGGCTTAATAATTAATCCAGAAGCAAAGCATATGTTTTTGCTGTCTTGTGAGCACATTTCATGCTTGCTCACACACTCAACTGGAGAAGGAGTCTTGGATCATGGTACATCCCCCAATAAATGGCAAGCAAATAGGTGCAGAAAAACCATGCAACCTGACCCAAGCTATTTACAGGAATGTCTTGTGTCATGCAGCCGTGAGGGGTTGACAAGTGGAGACCTGTGCAACTTTGCTCTCAGTGGAATTTATCTTCTCCTCTTCATTCCTGATACTACCTCCAGGTCCTTCTCTCTTTTTCTGTCCCACTTTGATTTCCCCTAGTCTCTCCAAAGCCAGTCTCCGCTCCCTTTCTTGCCCACTCCAGAACGATCTCGCATCAGCCTAGCCTCTCAGTTTCCGCTCCTCTTGATTCATCTTACCTGTTGGGGGAAAAATGCTCAGGTGGCACTTTGGAGGAGAGAGTAGCTAACCTGTGACTAAACCATGCTAGCCAGGAAAGCATTCAACCAGCTGCATAGTCGCGTAAGTCAAGAGGAAACTGGGTATTTTTCCTCCCTCACTTCTGTTTGGATACAGCCTATCGTGAGGATGTCACTTGGTTGGCTGTTTCCTGTTCTTGGAATGCTAAGCGATGAGATGGAGCCAGTCATGCTCAGCGCTGGAGCAAAGCCAAGGACTGATATCATCGCGTTGGCAAATTCAAGGGGTGTTTTTCTGTTTTTGCCATTTTTTCCCTGTGACTGAGCATGCTCCATCTCAGACCCCTAAAACTTGAAATTTGTGTCAGTCATTTGCTGCTAGCCTTGGGAAGAACTTTGTCTGCTCATCTATACAAGGATTTGCAGTTTGGACCTAGGAATTAAGCATGTGCAGTTGAAGGCAACCATTTAAGGTTAATCCTCTATTCTCGGTAGAGTCCCTTGCTATACATTTAAGGACTAGCATTCACTATTTTGAGAGGCATGGAGATGCAGTTCACTGTTGCATTCAACAGTGTTTGAAGCCAGTGGCATAGCTAGAGGGGGTGCAAAGCACTAAGTTTGGCAGGGAGCCTCAGCGCAGCATGCAAGTGACCCCTCTGCCTCACCTTCAGAGCCATTCCAGGTGGGGGAGCAAAATGGAGGCTCCCTGCCAAACTTAGTGCTTTGCACCCCTCTAGCTATGCCACTGTTTGAAGCTTAATTGAATGGAATAAGGTTTAAAATGCACCTTCCGTGTAGTCACCTCAGTCTTATCAACTCTGTGAATCAAGTCAAAAGCCCCACCCAAACTATAAGCTGTCTTTGCTTTGAGCAGCGTGTCACTGCATCCTCGCTGCTGTCAGCACTTTTGCGCCACTTGCACGTTACTAGTGAGGAGGGGGCTTTGAAATATTTTTGTACGAATTCCTTCTGCCCACACATGTAATGAGTTTTTTTTTTAATCGTTTACTGGTTATAATCCAATCAAATGTTCATTTCTATGATAATAATAATACTAAGCATTTGTATAGCTCTTGTGAATGTGCAAAACGGTTTGTGTGTATTGTCTTGATGTAGTCCTTACAGCCACCCTATAAAGAAGGATTATTATCTCCATATGCATCTGGGAATCTGAGTCTGAGAGCCTTGCCCAAGGTCAGGTGGAGAGTTAACAGCTGAGGCCAGATTTGAACCTGAGAAGTTCTGACTCACAGCTCAGTCTCTTTGCCACTATGATACATTAGCCGTAAGTCTGTTAACGCCAATATTGCCTCTCCAGTGTTTCTTAACCAGTGCTACATGAGGTGCTGTCTGGTGGTACACATGGCATCTCTGGACACCGGCTGCCTGGAAGCAAGACCAGGATACAGTGCACCAAAGAATGGTAGGGGGCTTGGCTTGGTGGGCAGAGCTCCAGCAAGCTGTTTTCCTGTGCTTGAAAAAACCTTCCCACCTGCCCTGAGGCTCTTACCGATATTTGGTGCTTTGCATCCCAATCTTGCACGCTTCCCAACCTGGAAGCTACTGGAGATGATATCCATTGTGAAGTAGTACATGATGAGTGGTATATTGAGAAACTACTCTATGAGCAGCACTGTAAAAACTTCAATTGTAGTTCAGTTTGGGAAATCTGAAACCTGGCAAGAGAGAAAATAGTGCATTGTGTTGGAATCTAGAACAGTGCTTCTCAAACGGTGGCTCAGGACCCACTAGGTGGGTCGCGAGCCAATTTCAGGTGGGTCCCCATTCATTTCAATATTTTGTTTTTAATATTTTAGACTTGATGCTACCATGTGACTGCATGGTGACAGCATATGACTGCATTTGGGGAAATGTTACAGACATGTACTTTTAACAGACTACTAAGTATATGCTTTTAACAATGATAGTAAATGGAACTTAGTCCTGGGTAAGTGTGGGTAGGATTGTTAAAAATTTCCCTGCTCGATGATGTCACTTCTGGTCATGACATCATTGCCAGTGGGTCCCAACAAGATTCTTTTTCTAAAAAGTGGATCCCAATGCTAAATGTGTGAGAACCACTGGTCTAGAATACTGTGTTATTGGGCAGCCCATGTTTGTCCACCCTGCATACTGTAACATGGCAACACTGCAAAGGTTGCCTCTTTTCATCCCCCTTTTCCTGAAATCCACAGATGTTTGGTTGCAGCAGGGGACTGTTGTATGTCTTGTACTATTGTAATATTTGGATGTTTTTGATGCCTAGAAAAGAGCAACCTTGATCCTAGGCCTTCTAATTATTCTTTCACAGTTCAGGCAAACCCTACCGTAAGCTTTTTGTACTGTATCTTTGTCCAAGACTTCTAGTGTGAGTTGCTGTGCATATTTTGAATCCATAATGGCAGTACAACCACAAAATACAACATCCAAATACAAGCCTGTACGCAGAGGCAAGTTCACCGATGGTTGTGTTGAACCAGCTGCTGTTTCGAGTCAGTGTGGTGATGGGTACAGAAAATGGGATAGACTTGGAACTGGGAAGGCTTTTCTCTGTGATCAGATAAAGTGCTCCCCAGCGGTATTTTATCCTTCAACTAATACACACTTGCAGCCCAAGTCAACAGTGTAATAATCAAGGGTTAGAAGAGTGTTCTTGTCCAAAATAACATTCGGCCTTTGTAGTTTTTGTCTTTCCCTTTGCCCCACTTTTTAATGAGGGTGACTGCTGTCTCTGCTTGAGACAGCAGAGGAATGTGCACCCATTGATCTTCTTCTTCTTTAGCGTTTGCCCTGTATGGTGGCAGGGTCTGCGTACCCATTGATGAAAGTCATATTTTGAAACAAAGTTCATGGATTAACATAGGTGTGTTAGAATGAGTTGTGTTGTTTCTTGCTACTCTCCCAGGCAATATCCAGCTGTCCTATGGCGCCAGTGAATCCACATTCCACATGGCAATCTTAGTTCTGCAGTATGGGGAAGTGTGCACTTTCTCAGGTGCAAAGGATAGCACATCTAAAGCAAAGCAAACATAGTTCCCCCACAACACAAGCTTCCCTCCAGGGAAGTCCAATGAAGCATGTGCAACAGATGAGCAATGATGGCCCGTTTGTTGCTCTATGAACAGGTTGTGCAGAATTGCCCTTACATTGCCAGGGGCTAACACAGACTTGCTCAAGTCCACAGTCTCCCAGCCCAATCGTATGCATGGCTACTCAGAAGTAAGCCCCATAAGAGTCAAAGGGACTTATTCCCAGAAAAGTGTGGATAGGATTGGGCTATCATTCCCCAGCTATGCACTGGGAAGAGGAGACCCTTTGTCATGGTGAGGTCAAAATTCAGTCAATGTTGTAGCTTTGTAGCTTGCAGAAATTATATCATTGATAAATAGTCGCTACTGTTGATCAAAAAACGTCACCCACCCACAGGGTGACCAGATGTCATAACCACAAAAGAGGACAAGATGTCCCAAAATGTAGGACATCAAGAAAAATGTAGGACATGACAAAATAAAAGCTAAAAACACTCATATATGGATTTCATGTGGTTAATTTTAAACGCTATATTACTTATTATTAAATTTAAAACTATATTGGACATAATTTATTAATTTCAAGAAGGCTATGCACTGCTGCTCACAGGGAAAAGGAGGACATTTGTGTTCTTTTCCAGGACACGGGGCTAAAAAGAGGACATGTTCTGAAAAAAGAGAACTTCTGGTCACCCTGCCCATCCTTCACTTGTGATTAAACAGGGTGGCTGGACAAAGATAATGCTGAGATTAAAGGGAAAGTACTGTACATGGGTCTATAGATCCTTCTTTTAAAAAGAAAAAAACCCCAAAATGCAGTATTTCTCTTCCTGTTTAGGGATCACACATGCTCTTCAGCTGTGGGAGATCAGCTTTAAGTTTCTGAATGTATGTGAGTTGATCTTCAGTCTTTGCTGATTTATTCAAGGCTGTGAAGCATACACAACCTTCAGTTTCTCCTAGTGAAGGGTCACATAGTGACAACCTTTCAGTCTCTTCCTTGGTCAGCCTGGCCACTTGAATGATCTTCACTCCCACCCACCCCCACTTCTAATCTTCACCATACGGTCCTGGATTCATTGTCTGGTGTTACTAAGCATCATACTTTGCACAATGGCTAATAAAAACAGCACTAAACTAAATTGATTCCTGTGTAGGAGGGGGAGCAGCATGAAGAATATATAATTCAGTCATCTTGGAAAACCCACAACATTGTGAGAAGCTGGGCGGGGGGAGAGAAGGGAGGAGGATGGGAGCTTGGAGAGGAATAGAAGACAAAAGATGTGATGGGGCTGGTGCATCATGATTCCGAAGCATTGTCAGCATTCAGACTAGATGTGCAGTGAGGTTGAGTCTGCTGGTTTTTGTGTGTGTTTGACTTCTGGTGTGGCTGGGGAAGCAAGCGGAAAACCCAGCTGGGATTCATTAAAGGCAAAGGAGAAACATCTCCTGCTGCAGGCTTCCTTATGGTCTTGGCACTTGTTAGGCGTCAAAGCTGCTTGTTCTTCCTAGGAAAGGTAAACAAAAAAAAAAAAGTTGCCCTTGACTTGGCCCAGGCAGCAGTTGGTGCAAAGGAGCTGATTTTGCATAAACTCACTGTATTTGCATGCTTGGTTACTGCTGTTCACAACCCAGTCCTAAGCTGTGCTGGCATATTGGGGCTGCATGGCCTCTCCTGTATCCAGTACAGCTTTGGAGCAGGCTGGAGGTCTCCTTGAGGTAAGGGGATGTTTCTCCTCTGAGTAATGCTCCAGCCTGCCCTGTGGGGCTACTTGGATCTGCACCTGCTAAATAGCAGGTGAAAGTGAGTGGCCCTATGTAACACTACCAGATCCAGCAAGAGGGTTAGGAATAGGATACAGCAGGGGCCTGCTCTGCTGATCCTGTTCCCCTCCTGGGCCTGATCCACCTTCCCAAACCGATCCTGCTCTCCCTACCTCCAAACTAGCCTCCCCTGTCCCTCTGCCAGTTGGTGCAACCTTACCGGTGCTGTCAGGCAGAAGGCTTGGATGCAGTGTCAGCAGGGTGGGGCAGTCCTCCCCCCCAACATGTTTACTCTCCAGGTGCACAAACATGCCTTATGGCATGTCTCTTATGGGTATCCGCAGGTGCAGGGACCACTGAGCCAGTGATCTTCTAGTTTGGATGACACTTTCCATACTCTTTTGAGCTGGCAATGCGCTGGTGCTGTACAGAGCATTGAAGGGAATGCCCAGAATTGAAAAATGTTGGGGGAGAAAAGTCAGGACCACAAAGCTCTTTGAAAGAAGGGAATATGACAGAGGCATGTATCCAGTGGGGCTGTTTCTTATGTTCTTATGTAGCAGGCACCCATAAGCCACAGAGTACGTAGAAGGGCTCCTTCTGTGCTCATTACAACCAGTGTACCAATTGTCCTTGTTCATTAAATGTGATATTTTCAGGAATTCCAGTCTTCCTCCAAATCTTAAGACTCCTTTCAATGGAAGGTGAACATACCTGATTTTAATGCATTGTATTTACAGTCTTCTCTCTCTTGTTCCACATGCCCTTATTTGGAGACAGAATGAAAATACTCATTAAGGCACCTGTGGAAAAGTTGCAGTTCCTCTTCTTTCCCTGCCATTCATGCTGCAGTCATCTTGAAGAACTGAGAAGACCACACTTGCTTGGTCTTGATTTCGGTATTAATGTCAGCAAACTCACAACGGAGTTATTTCTGCATTTCTTTTGCTCTCATTAAAGTTCAGAAATACATTAAGAGATGGATAGAGTCCTAAATCACCCCACCGCCTCAGTCCCCCTTTATCAGTACAACTACATTAAATCTGCCTATCTTTAGAAAGCATTTTTCCTTATACTTCCTTTTCTCTATTCCTCTGGTTCTCAATTGGAAAGACAGGAATTGCAAAATGTTCCACTCCGCACACTAGCAATGCAATCTGCTTTACTAGCCACTAACAGCCCAGTCCAACCTAAATTCCCATCCAGTGCCAGCAAAACTACTATACCCCATGGGGGATTTTTGTTTACTGCAGGTCACTTCAGGGTAATGGGACATTTGTCTCCTTGCCCCAGGGTAAACCCCAGCAGCATCAATGAGGCAACTTGGACCTGCACTGGCTCAATTGTTAGGGCAAGTCCACATTGCTTCATAGTCTGATCAGGCCTGAGAAGGGGCTTGGCATTCAGCATATGCTGCTGCTGCTGACCCCACCCCCTCCTGCTGGGATCTCCCCTCCTTTCCTCCCCACCTCCCACCAGCCTCCTGGCCCGCTCACCTTCAAGGTGGGCATCTGGCATCCGTTGATGCACAGAGCTGTCCACTCATGCCTTGTGACAGTGGCCGGTCCATGCATACTGGCTCAGTCCCATTTGCAATGGCCGTAAAGGAGGTTATGCCAGCAGAACACACATTCCACCAGCATAATCCTCCAGTAGGGCTGGACAGTTAATTGCCATTAATTGCATTTGATTTGTACTGTACAGTGAAAATAGGTGGCCATTTTCAGATAGCTTTCTGCACTAGTACCAGCTCTTTGGCTTTCCACAACAGGAGACAAGAACAAATTCATGTTACCCTCTCCCCTTCATTACACGGTATATTTTACACACTTCTGCCATCATTAAGGCTAAAGACTGTGAGGAGAAGTTCCTGCTCTTTTTTTTTTTTAATGGGCTGCTGTTTTCAGTGCTTTGGGGAGTTTACTTTTCCATGACAAGCTGTCTGCTTCTGCTCTTAGATGTATAAATGAATTGATAGCACCATGGAAAGGAAGTAGCGGAGAACAATGCTACTGTTGATGGATGATTGGCTATTATCTCCAGTTTCTCCTCTTTGTATGGTGCTTTAATTGTGCCATTCTTGGGGAAAAATAGAAAACACACACACCCTTTGGTGACTAATATTTGCCATCCGTACTACTCTTAATTGTATTTCAAACATGGAATAATTGGATGATGGGAAGGAAGTTTACAAGAGTGCATTCTCTTGTAGGGAACACACAGTCCTTCATCTAGTGTTCTGTCTACTGTACAGAACCTGACACATGTCCTGTGTAAATATAGCTAAGTAGGTGCAGATGGGTGGCCTTGAAGCTCAAAGAACTGAGATTTTGAGATGTTTGGAGCTGTGTATTGGTTGTACATTTTCCCTGTGACAACAAGCAGGTTGAGCAGCAGCGATGGTGGTATATAGAAGATACTGTATTCTGCACTCCTTTTGCAAACATAGCCTGATTTTCATTTAAGAAAATGAGGTCATTGTATCTAAATCAGAGGTTCCCAAACTCCTCCAAGGGAGTTTGTACCATCATTAGTGGTGGGGGCGGGGCAAGAACAGGGGGCTGGTCCTAATGGCGCCAAAGCGATCGCGGTGCCATGGGGACCCAGGGAACATTCTAACATACCTGGGGGGGCCCCTTGAACCCTCCAAATCCTGGAGGTTTGCAGCCCTCTCTGCGATCCTCCTCATGGCTGCCCTGAGCTATGGTCGGCGATCAGAGCTCAAAGCAGCCACATGGAAGCTTGCAGAGGGGTCTGTGAGCTTCCAGGACTTGGAGGCTTCAGGAGCCCTCCCAGGTATGTTAGAATGTCCCTAGGTCCCTGCAGTGCCGATTGCACGCATATCCTGTATTGTTCTTTTGCAGCCCTTAGGGTACTTACAGATTTTGGGGGGCCTCTTTGCAAGTTACTTTTGATTTCTATCTGTACTGTATATCTTAGAGTTAGTTTGGATGAAAACTAACTTAAATTAGTTTGGATAAAAAAATCTTCCAGTTTATCGTAACTTAGTAATGCATGTTCTACCCACCCTCCTCCTTCATTATGGATCCTTTTCCTTTAAAAAAAAAAATTCTAAAGCTCGTTTCATGCACCTGTTTACCATAGTTTCCTAATTTTCTGGAAGATGGATGATGACATATTTCTGACCATGTTTGATTCCATCTTTAAGTCCTCTTCTTCCCCCCCCCCCGCACCACACTTCCATTTGTTTGGCATGCTGTATCAAGAGTTATTAGAACATACAGTATATGGCTATAAATTCAGCATTATTTTAGCAGAAAATGAAAAGCAAGGGGCAGAAATGAAACGCCGCATAGATCATTGGTATGGAGAAAACAAGTTCACCGGAAAGGAATTTGTCTAGTTCCTTCATTGAGCCACTTAGAACATCTTAAGATAAAAGTGTTTCCCAAGCAAACATTTTCCGGTATCCATTCTTACTTGCAAAATTCTTGCCTGATGGTTTAACTGCAAGCCTAGCTGACTGTGCGGCATGGCTGAGGAGGGACAAGAGGAGGGACATAATACAAAATTATGCAGGGGATGGATAGAGAATATAGAGGGGTGTTCTTTTCCCTCTCACTTAACACCATACCCAGGGGACATCCACTAAAATTGGGTGTTGGGAGACAGTCAAAAGGACGTATTTCTTTACCCATTGTATAATTAGTCTGTGGAACTCCTTGTCACAGGATGTGGTGATGGCATCTGGCCTAGATGACTTTCAAAGGGGATTGGACAGACTTCTGGAGAAAAAGTCCATCACAGGTTACAAGCCATGATGGGTATGTGCAACCGCCTGATTTTAGGAGGCTGCCTCAGAATGCCAGATGCAAGGGAGGGCACAAGGATGCAGGTCTCTTGTTGGCTTATGTGCACCCTGAGGCATCTGGTGGGCATATGTGAGATACAGGAAGCAAGACAAGATGGGCCTATGACCTGATCTGGCAGGGCTTTTCTTATGTTCTTATGCTTCAATCCGCAAGAAGCTTCAAGGCCGCAATATATTGTTGGCAAGCAAGCCGTTGCAGCCCCAGCTCACATTTGCCTCTTTCTTTGATGTTATGTTGTGAACAAGAACTGATTGCCATCTGCAAACAGATGTGAAGTCCCTCTTGCTATTTCTGTCACCTGCCAGCGCCTCTGCCAGCATAAAGAGGGTTAATTGCCATTTTACTGGGCAAGGGCTTTCAAATCTAGGCTGACATGTAAATCTGCAAGGTTAGCATCCAGCTGAAGCCTCTAAAACCATGTGTGAATTTCATGTTAGTGTTCTTGTTGTTCTGCATCAGTGGTTCC
The DNA here is from genome assembly GCF_035046505.1 of Tiliqua scincoides. Lineage (NCBI taxonomy): Eukaryota > Metazoa > Chordata > Lepidosauria > Squamata > Scincidae > Tiliqua > Tiliqua scincoides. The sequence continues at coordinate 20,514,470 of NC_089821.1, forward strand.
CAACTTTTTTCACTTACATACTCCTTGGCAGCCTTTTTCCATAAACTGCTCCCCTTGTATTGCCAAAATGTTTGTAATTAATGTAGTTGCTGTTATTTCAGATTTATATGTTTTCAACTACTGATCCATATCTGATAATACACAAATTGATAACAAAAAACTGGCAGTTGGTGGGGCTTTTGCAGCCAGCCAGCTAGCTGCCTTCCTTCCTGCTTTGCCTGCCCCACAAGGCATTCTAATACAGATCTGCTATTCTAGAATGCCCACAAGGCATTCTAATACAGACCTTTTCCCATCATTATTCAATTCTTTTTCAAGTACCCCTAAAGGTCCTGGCAAATACCCCTGGGGGTACACATATCCCAGGTTGGGAACAACTGATCTATGTAGTTAACCATCAGCTTCCTGCATCTCTCATTTTATGGGGAATTACCAATGCAGAAGGGTTGAAGTATCCCAATGTTTTACAAAATGATTTTAGTACCCTATTTTACCAATAATAGGGTATATTTACTCTGGACTACTTCAGTGTATGGAAATTAGGGTGCAAGAGATAATTTTTTTTGCAATCTGAAAGTAGTCTGGGAAATATTAATTTCCAACATCCTATAACAGTGGCAAGTTTTAGAAGTCAATTTGTTCCGAAGGGGCTGTAGTTTAGGATTGCCCTGGGACAATAAGAGCATAAGAAGAGCCCTTCTGGATCAAGCCCAGGGTCCATCTAGTCCAGCTTCCTGTATCTCACAGCACCCTACCAGATGCCTCAGGGAGCACACACAAGACCACAAGAAACTTGCATCTCACTGCCACTTCCCTGCATTATAGTTACACTCTCACACACACACACCCCAGTGAAGACACCAGATTGCAGTTGGGTTTAACTTGTGCTACTTTATTAAATGCAGTGACCAATTTTTAATGCATGGAACCTACTGAATATATCTTCCCCTCCCCCCCTTGCCATTCTGGGGTAGGCGAAAAAGCTATAGGTGTTTAGATTTTCTGTTTAAATAGCAAAACACTGAGGATCATCTTACCAATTATGCTGATGAAGAAAAACATTTCCACTTTCATAGGTATTTGTCTGGGCATGTGCTTGAGAAGTTGTGCAGACAGAAGGAGAAAAGCTATGCCAAGGGCCAGTCCTAGACACCTGAACTCGTAGCCTGAATGTGAGGTATTTAAAGTAAGGTGTATATCTGGCAAAGCACCAAAGATCACAGATAAAATTATCTTTAATTTGAGATTTTAAAAAGATGCTTAAGATCTTCCATTGAGTGAGCTGCATGTGGTACATGCTTGTCGGATGCTTATGTTGTCTGATGCTTGTTGTTTGATTTGCTTCTTCCGAGGTTGAGTGTTCGATTTTTCTCTTCTTTTTCTCTTACTCTCACTTGTGCCCACACACTGATATTTTTTGCAATAGATATGTGACGAACAGATAGCTCCAGCTAACCAGTGGGAGACAGCAGAAGAGGAGGCCCCGGAAAGTGAGCAAGGTTGGATGAGAATGCCTTCCACTTAGCTAATATTTTAAATCAAAGCCCAGCACCTTTTAGGATAGTAAACTGCATCTCTTAGCAACAGTTGCCAAGGACAATCTGTATGATAACATGAAGAACAGAGCTGGCTGCCTTCTCAGGTTAAATGGTGCTGTTTTGTGCTCAGGAGATGCCATGTTCCCAACAGATGACAAATGCTTTAACTTCTTTGTGACTGAAAGGACATATATTAAGAACATAAGATCAACCCCACTGGATCAGACCATGGGCCCATCTAGTCCAGCTTCCTGTATCTCACAGCAGCCCACCAAATGCCCCAGGGAGCACACCAGATAACAAGAGACCTGCATCCTGGTGCCCTCCCTTGCATCTGACGTAGCCCATTTCTAAAATAGCCTGTTTCGAATATTTCTGGCAAGGGTGGAAAAGTGGATGTTGGTTATGCATTAAGTGCAGCTTAGTCAAACAGCATGCCTGGTCAAGCACTCCTAGCTGCTACTGTGAGTGCTTTGTGGGACGCTGGTGTTTTATAATAGGCATATTGTTTTAGCTAGCTATGAAATAGGAGATTTCAGTTTTGCAGCTAAGCACCTTTATGTGCAGCTGAAATTCTCAGTTAAGTCCGGTCTGCAGTGGAATCAAGTGGCAAGATTTTCCTAGACTGCCCCACTTGAGGCTGCAGCTGCAGGGAACTTGCATGTTTCAGTCCTTCCACACACACAGAAAGCTAGCAGTTCAGGGAACGAATCCTTCTCCCTGGCATGCTAATTTCCAGATAAGATTTTTTTACGCCTAATGCTGCGCACCAGCATCCTCAAGTGGTACAGTCCAGTAAAAGCATCACCACTTAGATTCTGCTGAATTGTTTAGACTTGCTCAGTGGGAGTGGAGTGGGGTTAGAGGAGGTGTGTAGGTGTGCGGCCTGATATACATGGGAGATTGCAGTACAAGGAGTACAGTAGTGCCGTGGACAGTGGATGGGGTTGATAGGTAGACTCCACACAAAGATGGGCAGCCCAGTCCTAACAAAAATCCCGCACTGTGATGCAGTGGTGCAGCCTCTACTCCATCCTATGCAGGAATTGCAGCTGCTGGAGATCTCTGCAGAGTAAGGGAACATTTGTTACATCACCAGTGCAAATCTGAGCTGCCCTGTGCTGGAAGGGAGATAGGATACAGTGGTAGTCATGGCTACCATTCCCACCCTCTCCCCAGGCCTGATTCTCCCTCTTCCCCTGCCCCATTACACCCCATTCCGTCCTTGTTACACCCCCCACTGGCTAACAAAGCACCTATCTGTTCTGACGGTGCAGGCCTCTGGCTAGTGGCAGCAGGCTGGTGCAGGCCTTACCACTGGTGCAATAATGCTTTGCATTGCTACAGTGTGCCTTGTGACAGTGTGCATGTCCATCCTACTGGGGGTAGCTGGCTTAGGATTGAGCCAACAATCATAGAAGGTTGGAAGGGATCTTGGAGGTAATTTATTTATTTATTTATACAGGTATTTATATACCGCCTTTCTTTGGTCGTCAGAGTTCTCCTCAGACTTTAATCCAAGGCAGTTTACATAAGCAGGCTGTTCTAAACCCCCCATAGGGATTTTTACAATTGAATAGTTCTAGTCTTTCATGGAACTCCTCTTTCCAGCTGGATTCCTTCCGGGTCTGGCCTCTCTCTGGCCCTTCACCTCCCATGCTCCACATGACAGCATTTCCTCTCTGCCACCTAGGGTCAGCTCATCAGTATATCATCGTGTTGTCAGTTCTCGGGTACTTCCGGTTGTTTCGAACTGGCAGCCTCAAATCTTCAGGCATACAAGGCAGCAGCTCTACCAACTGAGCCAGACCTCCTGCCTGCTCACTATAGACGGCTGCTACAGCATCCCTGACTGGTGGCCATTCTGTATCTTATGAATTTATTTAATTAAAACTTCCATGAATGTTAATGTTAATGGCTTTATTGTTGATAGTGTAAGGAAGTTTTGACCCTTCATTCTTGAGCAAAAAGGGATTACTAAGATGTCTCTGCCAAAAAATACATTTTTCCACATTGCTACATAGTCTCACACATATGTCAGTATTAGATGTTCCTTTTTCATGTTTCATACTATTCCTTCTACTGGTGGTTTCATCAGTGGAAAATGTGGCAAAAGCATAAGTGGGTCCACTTTGATTTATTCCTTGACTCATCCAGAACTGCAAATGTGCTGATGTTGGTGTTTAATGGTGTTTCCCTGCATTGGGACTGTGGTAGAATTCAGGATTCCTGCCTATATAGCTTGGGTTCTACAGTTGGGTTAGGCAATAGGTGGCAAGTCACAGTCATATAAAATGGATGCAGCCATAGGCCTGTCTGCTTCTTTTCCTCTAGGGTGAATGAAGGAGATAGTGGTATTGGAGGTGTTTCTGAGGTAGGAAGAATAGAAAGTTTGATGGAGAATGACAAGCAAAACTTTGAGCTCAGAAGTACACATCTGAAAGCAAACAGCCAACTTAAGTCTTTTGAGGATGGTGAATGCAAAAATTACTGACACAGGAGATGTGGCCAATCTGGTACCCAGTGAAACCTTCCTGTATTGATTTGGTTAAAAGCATCCCTCCCAAAATTATGTAACATTTGGCACTCTTCTTCTGTTGACTGTGAAGTGGCTTCCCATGTGTGCATACATGTTGGTATGTTAGTAATTTGGTACAGTGTTTCCCAAACTGTGGGTTGGGATCCACCTGTGGGTTGTCACCTGATTGTTGGTGGGCCGTGAAACTGAAATGATCAAGCTGAGAACGGACAAGGAAACTGTATTTAGCCCTATGGAAAGTAAAACTGAGTCACCTGTGCATGTTTAGTTGTAATTAGGCATGCCTTACTCCACTTTGAAGGGCAGGCTAAGTGGAAAACAGTGCCACCAAAATGGTCCCTATCCAATGAACACAGCCTCCCCAAAACACTCAAAAAGGAAGTCCGCTCTCTCCAAGTTGAGAAGGAAAAATGCATTTGAGCCCTCTGGAAAGTGAAACTGAGCTGCATGTTCATGTTTACTCATGAGTAGACAAACATGGCACAGCTGTTCTCGAAGGCCAGGTGAAGGGGAACAGAAGTTCACCAGAATGGTCCTGATCTGATGAACATGGAGCTTAGCAAATGCTCCAGAAGGTGGTCCCCCTCCCACCATAGTAAAAAGGATAAGGCTTGAGTTGCTGATAAAGTGAATTTTTTCTCCTAGTCTTGTCAAGCTAGGTGGGATTTGATAGAGTGTCGTTTTAAAAAGTGGGTCCTGGTGCTAAAAATTTTGGGAACCACTGGTCCACCCAAGAGTCCAATACCTCTGTTTTGCTTCCACCACCCAGAATGGCTCTGAAGGGCAGGGGCCGCTTGCACACTGCAGTGAGGCTCCCTGTAAACTTAGTGCTTTGCACCCTCTCTAGCTATGCTGCTGCAGTTTTGTAGGTTTTCGGGATGTGGTGAGAGTATTTTGAATATGATGAGAACATCCAATTTGTGTTGTACCAGGGAGGCAGATTTTAAAAGAGCACTAAATATATGCATAGTGTACTTATTTCAAGTTGCTAAGTAAATACGAACCCTGCCCGAGCTCTTTCTACGTATCAACAGGCACTTGTGCTGCCTGTTCCTGCATTCCATTTTCCCACCCCACCTTTCTTAATTAGGTGAAATTGACTACAGAAGTGTTCTGTAACTATAACTGTGCCAGGTGTAGTAGGATCTTGTTTTCTGGTGCAGACTCTGCTGGTTTGAGCAAAATCTTGAGAAACCCAGCGTTTATACCTGGGAATAAAAATATGAGCATCTGGGCTTCTCTCCTGGGGGGTTTTTAAGTCAAAATTGTAGTTCTGCCGAGGTATCTATTCTTTCACCTTATCCTGTATTTCCCCACTCCAGTTGTTAATTTGCTCTTAGAGTGTCTTGGGTATTGGAAGAATGAATGAGGAATTAGAACTTGAAACAAGACTGACTGTAGGTCTTTTTGACCCTCAAGGCAGAATAGTAAAACAACTTTGCTTTGTGTCCTTGGCCACACTTCTCTTTACCAATCCCAATTGTTAAGCCCTCATCCCCACTTACCCCCTGCTCTTCCTTTTATGCCACCATTTGCTCCCTGCTTACATTTAAAACTTGCAGCTTTCCTTCCATGTTTCTTAGTGGGTCCGTGGCATAGCTAGAGGAGGTGCAAAGCACTACACTTTGCATTCACCTCTGTTTTGTTCCCCCCACCCGGAATGACTGCGAAGGGAACCGGAAGGGGCTGCTTTCACACTATGGTGAGGCTCCCTGCAAAACTTAGTGCTTTGCACCCCCTCTAGCTATGCCACTGTAGTGAGTCCTGGTTCCCAGAGCCTGAGGAGTAGCTGTTCCCCATACATCAGCTTTACTGGATTCTTTGCTTGTCTAATGCTGATGCTGGGTTCCTGAGGTTATTTGTTGGCCCTTGGAGACCTCTCTCTAGTTATGCCCTTATCCTTTCTTCCTGAGCAGCAGAAACTTAGCCAAGGCACCACCAGGGGAAAAAAAAACACACAAAGAATTAATCCCATCTGTTGCTGCAGCAAAATGCTGGTCGAACAGAGATTGGCACAATAACTTTGCATGGTAATGTCATGCTTGTATCCACTTTGTTCCAAAAGTGTAAATCTTTCGTGCCCTTAATGTTCATGGTCCTCTCTAAGAGTCATTCCTGTTGCTCGGGCTTGAATAGTGATGGCAGACGAAGACAAAGGTTTGTTCATGTGAGACATTTACTAAAGGGTAATTCTTCTAGCTGTTAGAGTTGCTACATATTTCATTTGCCCCAGCATGATTACTAGTTATCTTGAGGGAGAAGCCTTGCTTCCAGGAAGAGGCTTCACTTGTGGCTACTGTGAAATATTGAAACTCTGTGCATATGCCTAGGTTAGGCTGCTAATCTGGAATTAAGGATTACATCTGTGCAGTGTAAGTGCTTTGAACAAAGAAGCACTTCGTAATTATGGGAGAACAGAGACTGCCTGTGATGTTCTTTGCTGTGTTGATTAGCCTGCCCCACAGCTGCTATGGTGTCTAGTTGCCAAGGTGCGGAGAATGTTTACACACTCGGGGTTGCCCCTGTCTCTGGGATACAGGCCCTGCTGCACTGGCTTTTGGCTTGCACTCATGCCTCCCTCATAATGCCACTGTAGTGTTTTTGTTTCAAGTACTCAGAAGGGACCACAATTGGAACCAGTAAGTCTTGTGGCCAGTTGAGACCAAACTTGCTTTCTGAGAACCTCTGCATGTTGTGAGATGAGGAGTGCATCTCAGACTTGCACACCTCCTCTCCAGGGTATCAAATCCTTGAAATCATGGTTTGAATTTTGTATTTATATTGCGTTTTTACCCTTCCTTCAAGGAGCCCAGGGATCGCCCTATTTTATCCTTGTGAACCAAAGCCCTCTCCCATTCTTATCACAGGTAGAAAGAAGTTCATGGGGTGTGTGTGTGTGTGAGAGAGAGAGAGAGAGAGAGAGAGAAAACACACACACTCACTCACTCACTCACGACTATTAAGCTGATTCAAAGTTTTGACTGCTGTTGCCAGCACAACAACCTCAACCTGGGAGGCTTCTGCTCCCCATCAGTCACTTTATGACAGCTGGATAGCAGCTGTCCTCAGTGGGAAGATGTCCTGCAAAAGGTTGCTGCTCCCATCTGCTGCTGGAGGCAAGGATGACCTGAACTTCCTATCTCAAACCAGTGGGGAGGGGGTGAATTTCCTTCCAGTTCTCAGCTTGCTAGGTCACTAATGCCCCCCCCCCCACTGTGTAAACAGAGCTCTCTATAGCAGTGATTTTCAACCAGTGTGCTGTGGCAGGTGTGCCACTGGGGTCTGAGGGAGAGTTATTTATTAGTAGGGCCATTGGGGGATGTGAGCCTCCCATTGGCATCATGGAGTGCCTTGTCAGTTGCAAAAAAACTAGTGGTGTGCCTTGACAATTGTAGCACCTTGTCTGAGTGCCATGTGATGAAAAAGGTCAAAAATCTCTGCTCTATAGTTTGTTTTTTCATGTTCTAGGTATAAGTGCATAGAGCACTCTTTCTTTCTTTTTTAGAAAAAAGCTTTCCAATACCTTTTTGTTTCTTAGGCTCATAGTTTTTCAAGACAAAACAAGAAGGATTAGGTGAGCTGCTCTGAGCGCTGTGGTCTCCAGCTGTCAGACAGGTGAACCCATGAAAGGTGCTTGGGAGAGGCTACCTTGCAGTTCACCAATCTGCCACCCATATGGACACACTGGAAGACCTACTGCCTGTGGAGAAATGTAGAAGGGGTTTATGTCCCCATTCTGCAGGTCAGAGCAGCATAGCAGAATCCCCTTGTGAAACCACTGATTCCTCAGAGGAGAATGTGGCATTGACCCAGAAGGAAACGGCCTCAAGCAACAGGTGCAGATGAGATTTTGTTCCAGCTTTCCAAAGGCCTTTGAAGAAGAGCACCAAAAGGAAAGTGGTGTGAGCTGATTGGAGCCTGAGCCTAGTTTCCCTCACCCACTCCATTCAGCCACACCCCTGTTTTGCCAGTGGATCTGGTAGACGGTAGGTGGGGGACTTCTGATCTACACAAGGCAAGAGCAAGCACCAGAGAAACAAGCACCTTTGTGGCCTCCCCCTCCAGCTATTCACCAGAAAGACATGCAAAGCACAAGCACAGGGCATGGAACCTCACTCAGCCTGGGCTGCCAACCCACACAAAATTCGGTCTTTGCTCAGCTGATTCTTTTTTGGGCTCTGTCCATTAAAGCGCCCTCAAGCAAGGAAAGGCAGCCAGGGTCCTTCCCCACACCTCATTCTGAGGATAAGCTGGGATATTCTCAGTCTGAATCTGCCCTCTCCATTCTCCTCTCAGGCAGGGAAGCAGGAGAGCTTTCTGAGGGAAAGTTTAGTCTGCAACAGCTGTTTAGCAGTGTCATTGATCTCAAGGATCTTCCCCTCTCCTCAGTTAGCAAGGTGATCAGGGTGCTGGTCTGCAGAGAGATCCGATCCAGGTGTCCCAAGTGATTCCAATAAATGGCAAAAGGTTAAGGAGTTGTTTTTTTTGTTCTTTCAAGAGAGAAGGGGCCAGGCAGAATCAGCCCCTAGATAATTCATTGAGTCACAGTTGAAAGAGGAATGGAAGCCTCCAGTTCCCCACAAGCCAGCTGTCACTGCCTCAAAGAGACTCTGTTTCCTCTCAGACAGTGCTATGGATCTGCTTCAAATCTCCTGGATAGATGCTCTTGTTACAGCTCTAGTCTCTGGGGCTGCGGTGCCCAAGGATAGGGAGAAATTCCTTAAGGGGGCAGGCAACTAAAGGACTGAGGGCCCAATCCTATCCAACTTTCCAGCATCGGTGCAGCCTCAATGCAGGTCCAAGGTAAAGGAACAAATGTTCCCATATTTTGAGGAGGCCTCTGTGACTGCCTCCCCAACACAGCAAGCAGTGCATACCCCAGAGGCACAGTAGCACTGGCACTGGAAAATTGGACAGGATTGGACCCCCAGTCTGCTCAACAGAAAGCTCACAAGGCTGCTGCCCTATCCATCAGAGCAGTTACAGCTACTTGCATTTTTGTGAGGTGCTTTCGACATGCCTTCATGGCTGATGTCCGTTTAGATGCCATGATATTCTCAGGTAGATCTTTTGCAGCTTCAGTAGTGGTTAGCTGTACATCTATGACTCAAGCACTGGGCTCTAGACATCTCCTTCAGAGCTTCTCCAGCCACTTCTTCTCTTGTGGTGAGTTGGAGATCTACTCCAAGAAAGAGGACTGCAGCTGCTGTAGACAGTTTGTACAGTCCTTTCATTTCATTCTCTATTTGAGTTTGTGTGCAGGGTGTCTCTCAAGTTCTTTACCTTTAAGGTTCTCTTTTTGTTTGCAGTGAAGCCCACAGGGTTAATTTCTCAGCTTGGGTCCCTCCCCATTCCATCTGTGTATCACAAGGACAAAGTGGTGCTGCTCACAGATCCTTCTTTCTACCAGCAGTAAATCATTGGGCCCAAAAGTTATGACTTCCATTGATTTTGTTTGAAACTGTTGCATCCAAGAGATAGAGAATGGCCTTAGATGTGTGAAGAGCACTTCAAATCTATATCAGAAGAATGGCCAAGCTCTTCTGGTATTCAGACTCTCTCATTGTGACTTTCCATCCAGGGAAGGAAAGTTTCTAAGGGTGCAATCCAAACTTGCGCTGGAGCAGGCAAGCCAGGAGGCTTGTGCTACATCCAACGCAGGTTCGTTGGCTGCAGCGGCTAAGCCAGAGGCAAGGGGAAGCTCTTCCCCCAGTGGGTCTTCTTGGACCTGTGCCACCTCTGGAGGTGGTGCAAGTCCGATGAGAATGGAGCGGCTTGAAGCCACTCCGTTCTCCCCAGGGACGGGGGTTGGGATCCGGCCTAACCGCCGGGTCCCAGCCCCACCTCCAGCTCCCCCTGTGCCCGCCCCCAGGGCCACCCATCGCCCACCCTCCCCCTGCCTAGAAACACCCTCCTCCACGCCCCCCTACGCCTACCTTCACCTCTTGTTTTGGCATGGGTGCGATGACACAAGCGGTGATGAGGAAGCCACTGCAGAGGCTTCTGCTGGCCCCTTTGCGTTGGCACATCTAGATGCGCCGACACAGCTTCCTCCCACGGAGGCGCAAACGTGTCTTATGGCACGTTTGCAACCCTCCTGGGGCACCTATGCCAGTTAGGCAGTTAACTGGCACAGTTAAGTGCCAGTTAGGATTGTGCCCTCAATCAGCTCTGAGAAGATGGCTGTGTTAAGCTATAGCCCTCTTATATCGGTTCCCAGAATTGCTAGTATCTGAAGCTGCCGTCACTCATTCTGTGCAAGGAGCACCTACCACTGTAATCTTGACATCAGTCATCAGTTTTGACTTTTGTGAGGCATGCATAGTGGCCTGAGCTGATGCAACCTCAGGCCAGAGAGTTCTACAACAGGTCCTTCTGCCTTGTTCCAGAGCAGCTTTCCACACTGGGATGGAAAGGTACTGCTTTGGTACTTCCCATTGCAGGAAGGAGAGAGCGTGGAACATTGAACTTACTGTGAGTGTTCTCTGTCTCAGAGACAGGAAGATATCCTGACCCCACCCTTTCCAGGAGATTGGCTGCCACCAACAAAGCTGTAGATATGTTTCCTTGGAGAAAGCTGTGGTTCCAAGTTTGGTTCCAAAGGAAACTTGTGTATCCTTCATTTTCAATTTCTTATTTTCATTTCTTTCAGACTTGGAATTGGAAGTTATGCTGAGGTAGTTGCCCCACTGGGTATAGGTTGGTTGCTTTGGGGCACAATCCTCACCAGGTCTACTCAGAAGTAAGTCCTGTTTCATTCAGTGGGGCTTACTCTCAGGAAAGTGTGGTTAGGATTGCAACCTTTGACTAATATTTGTTTTCCTACAATGTGTTTGAAGTGGAAAGACACGCTCTCCCCACACTGATAGGGATAGGAAATTCACTTAAGCTCTGTCTCCAGTAGCCAGTGGGATATGCTCCCATCTCCGAGAAGGAACACTCAGAGTAAGTCCAGTGTTCCATTCTACATACACTAATCATGCCCAGTTGCAACTGATTTCAGCTTGGTGTCTTTCTCCAATACATCTTTTCAGAACCTCTTTCCAGTGAGGATTCCCTTTTCCTCCTCCTCCACCTTTCCACAACCTACCTTCAGTCTTGGAAGACAAATGTTTTGTGTGCTATCGAGATGCTGCCTTCCTTGGTGGCAAGAAGGTCCTCCTTCTTGCAGTAAAGAATCCAGGAAGTGTTCACTACATGGATTGGGGCTGTCACGTGCCCAGCTTGTGGCACTACCTACTTCAGGTTTTCAGTGGCTGCAGGGAATTCTCATAGCGTGGTAGTCCAGATCCACATGGTGCACACTTTTAAGTGCTCCAGGGCAGGGACAGGGACCAGTTGCCTCAAGGAGGCCAATTTAGCAGCATCCCCATGGCTGACCATGCGTGCTCTGGTTCTCGCTGCTCTCTTGTTACCATGGCAGTCACAGATAGCCAGTTGCTTGCATCTTCCCCTTTTTAGTTGACCTCCCTTTTCCAGGGATGATGATGATGATGATTGACCTGCTCTTATTATGACCTGCTCTTCCTCTCTACTGAGCAGCGCAGCCTGCCCACCTCATAAGGAACTTTAATTTCTTTTACAGCAGTTTTGTGCTCTGTTTCTAAATTTGTTTCGTTGCTGAAATGTATCACCAGCACTCTGGTGAATTTGCTGCCTCCCACCCAAATTGGCAGCAACATCGCAGTCTTCTGCCAGTCTTTGTGTATAAAAATGAACATGAAGCTTGCTTAATCCTGATCTTCTTTCAATAATGGCATTTGTCTGTGTTGGCCTGGTTTTCCTTTCGCGTTTTCCTTTTGTGTTGTCAAATAAATGCGTTGCAATGCAAGTGGGGAAGCTGGTGTTTTTTTCTTTGTAGTTTTCTGCCTTTCTAAACCAGCTATTTTTCTTCAGCAAGATTGTGATGGTGGCAACAACCTGATAGCTGAAGTTGGTGTACTGCCTCCCCATTCCTTACCTCTCTACACACAAAGAGGTCACAAAGACGCTTGGTCTTCCTGCGCTCCTTCATCCTTCTCCCATCCTCTCAATGTCTATTAGGTAGAAGGATCTTGCAAGTATTTTGCAGGGCAGAATGTACACTTCTCCCTTCACACTGGAAAGTGAACAGTCCTGTTCTGTAGGGACTAATCTGAATGTTGGGTTCCAGCTCAATGTTGGGACTCCTGACTCAAGTCTGTCAGCACTTCTAGCACATAACTAATGAGTTGGTGTTGCATTTAGATTCCACCTTTCCAAGCAGAAATCTGGGATAGAACTTTTTCCATAATAGAGAAAGAGTGCTGAAAAGCACATTTTTAGCATATGTTGATGCCATCTGTCAAGAGAAGGAGGTTGATCAAGATCTGCTCCCCTTCTGGACTATGCATGAATGTATACATTGCCACAGATGCACTCTTGCGGTAACTTCGGTTTGTTTGCATCAGCCTCTCGAAACATTTTGATACAGAACTCTTTAAGTGTAGCAAATGTTTATACAGAATACCTATTAAAAAAGTAAAGATTCTATGTCTGGTCCCTGAACTCTAAGAATCTTTTCTTTTGGAAAATAGCACAGAGTTGGATTTTTCTGCCTTTGTATCCTGTTTTTGTTTTAAAAGGGGAAGGGGGGAATAAACCCCATTGCAAGCAACTTAGAATCTTGACCTTCATGTAATCCACACAGTATTGTCTGTTAGTACATAGAGATTTTCCTTAGTAGACAATGGGTTGGAATAAGAGTAGTAAGAACTTGAAATACTGTGTCCTTGATTCCTAACCTAACAAACTCAGCAAATGAAGGTTAAGGACTACAAGACACGCTAGGGCCAGCAACACTGTTGTTCATGTGTACACACTTACCTGAGAGCAGTGGCGTTGCTTAGGGGGGTGCGGGCTACACCGGGTGACATCACAGGGGGCGGGGTTGACACCACTACTGGCCAAAATTTTTAAATCTTGGTATTTTTGAAGAATACCATCATGTTATATATCAATCGATGTGTAATTTCATACAGAAGTCACTGAAACAACCCACATCGAAATATCTCTATTCTATCAAAAGTTATAACGAAAAAAACCAGTGGGGAGGGGCAATGGCGCATCACTATGCCCACCACTTGGGACGTTGCTCGGCCCACTGCACGGGAGGCAGTCCATCATGGGGGTGACACACTGGCCTCCCTCTCTGGGTGACGCAAGCCCTAGTGATGCCACTGCCTGAGAGTAAGCCCCACTGAACGAAATGGGATTTTCTGATGTGAACATTTTCTTATGAAGAAACACATGTGACTGTCACGTTCAGTTTGTCTTTGTTCCAAAGTCTTGGACTTCAATACTACTCAGCTGTATTTCATTTTGTCAAATTAATATAACTAGTAAGAGAAGCGTCTTCCAGCAAAGCTGTGTAGCAGTCCAAAGGCATTCCAGTACTATAATAGGAATTATGCCTGCCGTATTCTTGGTACAAACATGTGCCAGGGCTGCATCAGAAGTGCAGCAGTTGAGACCAACAGCCCATCAGATCCAGGATCCCTGTTTATGACCATGTTTGAGGACCACACTGAGAGCAGGGGCACTCTCACCTAAACTGTGGAAGAATCTGGCAGCCAAGCAGTGGAGGATGGCTGCAGTCTTGAAATCTGTTCAGGTTTTTTAAATTCCTCCAAAATGGCCATGTGTTAACTGTACAAATAAATAATCCTTTAATTCCACCAAGCATTTTACTTCAGTGACAGACACTGGAAACAGGTATCTCCAGCTAATAAGGCATTCGGTGTGGAAGAATTTTGTCCAGGACTTGTTTGCTTTTGCCTGATCCTTATTCTTGTTGAAAAGGTATTATTTCCATCCTGCTTCCACTTTTGAATGCAAATTTGTTTTATGGAGTCCCTCTTAATAACATCAGAAGAGCCCCGCTGGATCAGGCCAAAGGCCCATCTAGACCAGCTTCCTACATCTCACAGTGGTCTACCAGCTGTCTCAGAGAATGCACAAGACAACAAGAGACCTTCATCCTGGTGCTACTCCCTTGCACCTGGCTTTCTGAGGTAGCCTACTTCTAAAACGCACCACTGGGTTGCACAGACCCATCACTGTTTGTAACCTGTGATGGACTCTTCTTCTGGAAATCTACTCAGTCCTCTTTTATAGGTATCTAGGCCAGATGCCAGCACTACATACTATGGCAAAGAGTTCCACAGACTAATTACATGCTTGGTAAAGAAATATTTTCTTTTGTTTATTCTAACTCTCCTATCACTCAGTTTTAATGGGTTGAATGCTAAACTTTTGACTTGACGATTCAGATAACTTTGCAGAGCGTAGCTGCCCCTTTACACTCTTTCTCCATCTTTTTGTGATCATGGTGTGACCACAGATGGTCTGGTGACATGTACATGTACACTCATATCCAAATGGTCCAGGCCACTCATATCTAAGGATCTTTGGCCATTATATGTCATGTCATGGTTCATCCAGTGCACCTGCAGACTGGCACCAAGAGAAAAAAGGAGGATTTACCTTCAACAATAACCCCATGCCCAGAATGATGAACAACTATCAATTTATTATAGGGAATTCATACAATGGAGAAAATAGCTGTAGCTGCTAATGACTATATAAGCCTTTTGGTATAATGTATGAGTGGGTGTAGAGGAGGCGAATGGTTTATCCAAAGGAGGGAACTGGAGTTAAGTGACTTGAGTGCATTAGTGGGCTGGGGGGGGCAGGGGAGCAAATACCTCTAGCACCACATTCGCACAGCATTGCGGACTGAGCAGGAAGCCTTCTGATAGTACTTCCTGGAAGGACTGTTTAAGATTGTGGGGAAACTTCAGAAGGCTTTCCTAGTTGTCCCTAATGCCACATGAGGCTCCATTGCGCTAGGTAAGTATGGGGGGGGTGGCGTGATGTGAGTGGGTGGCATCACAGACCTTTGCCCTGGGGCATAGTTGAGGGGCAGGTCAGTTACTGTTTGGGTGCTTTGCCCATGCAAAATTGGAATTCTTCCAGGAGGAAGCCAGACTTCTGCTAGAGGTAAGAGATGGAAGGGAGAATATCTGATAGATAGGATAGACCTAAATGAAAGGGGAAGAGCGGAATAGGTCGACTAGAGGAGCCAAGCAGCTTACAGCTATTTGTCTTGGAGGTGATGATTTGTCATGAAAGACAACCAGTGTCAAATCTCACGAGGTCTTCAAGGGATGAGGCAGAGAAGCAGAGGATCAGAACTGGTTCATCTTCTGAGCTGGGCAGCAAGAGTGGATGTGTGGGCTGGGGCATGATCACTCTAACTTCATCTCAGGAAAGGCATGTATGTGATCTAATTTCAGCTCAAAAGTGATTGCAACTCAGGTGTTTAAAGCTGCACCAGCGGGTGGCACCACCTAAGGAACACATGCACCATGACTGAAAACCAGGAGTTCCTCTAGGGCAGGGGTGTCCAAAGTTTTTGGCAGGAGGGCCATATCATCTCTCTGACACTGTGTTGGGGGCCGGGGGAAAAAAATTAATTTACATTTAAAATTTGAATAAATTTACCAAAGTTTACATAAATGAATATATTAAGGATGAACTTATATGAATGAATGAAGGTCTTGCAATAGCTCAAGACCTATAAAAGGCCTTGCACAAAGCAAGGCTGGCCTTTCCTTTGCTGCTGCTACTGCATCACAGACATGAAATAACAAGCATTGGGGGAAGCCCTCATCCTACAGCACATGAGAGGTCAAACAGTTGCCCTCATGCTGAGAGCAGTTGTGTTGGGCCAGTGTGGGCTCCAACAAATCTCCGGAGGGCCAGAGGCTCATTGGAGACTGGGGGCTCCTTGAGGGCCGCATTGAGAGGCCTCAAGGGCCACAAGTGCTCTAGGGTTTCTGAGGATCAAAAAGGGGACATTCTGATAGGCTAAGAGCACAGGTCAAAGTGGAAGGGCAGCAGAACCAAAGAGAAACCTGTACCTGCAGTCAAATTCGGGGGGGGGGGGGGAAGAGGAGGGGATGAGACTTAGGCTGCAATCCTAACTACACTTTCCTGAGAGTAAGCCCCATTAAACAAAATAGGACTTACTTCTGAGTGGACCTGGTTAGGATTGTCCCCTTAAGTGGACAACACAGGCTCAAGTCACTCTTCCCTTTAGGCTGGGTAAAATAATGAGATAATTTGTGGGTAAGGGAAGAAGATTCCAGAAACCATCAGTTAGCCCATCTTGGTTAATGAGAGGTTTCCTGATTGGGCCAGCTTTTGTTTTTCCAAATTGTTCATTTAACTCCTGGGACTAGCTATTAAGGAAGTGCAGAAGCGTGATCTGGATGCAGGCCACTAATAGACCAAGCTGCCTCTCTGTGTCTAATACTGAGGAGAAAAAGAGCTCAAGTCCTTTCCAAGGCTGCTCAGCTCTGGGGGGGGGGGGGAGAGAGAGAGAGAGAGAGAGAGAGAGAGAGTGAGTACAGGCTGATCAAATGGTCAAAGCGCCTGAAAATGGTGGATGGTGGCTTTCCCTAATATGATCAGAGAGAGAATGATCAGAGAATGCAGAGCAGGGAATGAAGACTCAGATATGACTTGATGGCTGGCTTTTTAAAAGTTCAAGGAACATGAGCACCCCAGCCCTAGGAGAACTAGCACGCAGCCTGCAAGGAACCAAAATGAATTAACACTGAAATGTTAAAGAACAGTGGCAAGAAGGCTTTCTGGTCTTAAACAAGTTTTTCCTGTAAGATTGGCACAGTTGCACAGATGCGGCATGGGGGAAGGCACACAGCACACCCAGCCCATCCATGAGGCCACTTAAGGCAGTCATCTCAGGAAGCAGATTGGTAAGACCTCTGTCCCCCCACTGATCTCCACAGCCTCTCCTCCCATTTCCTATATTGGAAAATGGAGGAGGTAATTAAAAAGATAGTGTAGAGGGGAGGAGAGTGGTCCTGATGCTTCATTCTCATTCCCCCATTCACACACACACACACACACCCCCAAGGTCTGAAGAGAGCTAGGATTGACCAAAGACATTGATTGGGAATCTTTTGCCAAGTAGGAATAAAGATTTGCCTAGAGGATACCTAGTAAAGTCATGGCCAAGGGGAAACTCAACCCAGGGAAGGCCTGATTTGTAGCTCACTCTTTTAAATCCTAACCAACTTTCCTGCACTGGCACAGCTGTGCCAGTGGGGCATGTGCCTGCAGTTGGGTGGCAGTCACGGAGGCCTCCTAAAGGTAAGGGAATGTTTGTTCCCTTACCTTGGAGCTGCACTGCCTTTACCTTGGTGCTGGAAAGTTTGTCAGGATTGTGCCCTTAGCCACTGTGCTAGACCAACTCTCTGGTTTTACTGCCTGGCAGCATTTCTCAAGGGGTTCAGACAGAGGACTTTGCAGATGCTGGAGCTTGAACCTGAGACCTTCTACACGCATGGCAGGTGGTCTGTCACTGAGTTACAATCCTTCTCTACCAAGGGATAATTGTGATGGTTTCATCATGCCCTGCCTAACAAGCTTCTTAAGGCAAAAGATTGGCCATTGTTTCAGCCAAAATGCTGGATTAGAAGAACTGAATGCAGTAAGGCACTTCTTATGATTGAGGCAGCAGCATACAATACTTGAACTAGTTACAAGCTGTATGTTCTTGTACATTCATGGTTATGCTTGAGAAGGCTAGAACAGTTCTCTTGACTTCAGGAGACTCATTGTGGCACAATGTGAAAACCTTTTCTCTACTGTTGTGTGAGTCTCTAATTTATGACACGTGTCAACATGCTTCATTCCTTTTATTCTGGATTCATAGGAGTGCACCACTAAGAAATTATGATTTCACCCTTTTGTTTTGAGCTAAGGAGCACTATCACATCAGATCCCCACTAATGGGGGACGTGTTTGGTGACAAAAAGGAAATGGATAGGAGTCTGGATGATGGAAAATACTTCCATATTCAAACTGATGTGAGCAGAATGCTGAAAAGACACATATGGTCTCATATATTAAGCCCTTTCGAGATCTAGGTTCCAAACCAAATTTTGGCAGAAGATGCTTTGTGTTTTCAACAGAGTGTAGAGAAGAGGTGGAAAAAACCCATCCAGCATCTGGTTTAAATCAAATATTTCTCTTTCTGTAAGGAGTGTGTTTACACTGAGGATTCTAACAAACGGTGGAAGGAATCCGAATACACTTAGAATCCGAGAGAGATTCCAACTATCCTTCTCTTGGAGTCTTCTTTCTAATATATCTTCACTTTGTGATGTTACTCCCTGGGCATTGCTAGGCTGCTGCCTCTTATCTAGGAAGACAAGTACTATTCTGAACTAGGATCCTTTTTTTAGATCTACGATCAAAGAATTTTTTTCAAATCAAAACTGAATCCTGAGTATCATTGGGACTGTAATAAATTGCAAGATTTCAGTTTCCTAAGCCCTTTTCCTCTAATAAAGACATTTCTACACTAATTTGGACTGTTAAAACAAGTGATCTGGCTAGCTAGCTAGTATCGTAAACTCCAACCATCAGCACTTTCCAGGCCTTTGAACACATTGCTTACCACAATAAGCAAATAAAATATGAGAGGCATATGTCACTAAAACTTCACATGTGGCTTCACCCTTTGTGTTCATTGAGGCAAACAGCAGCACAATGTGACTCTAACAGCCATTTTCAACCACTGTGTCGTGGCACACTGGTGTGCCACGAATGGTCCCCAGGTGTGCCGTGGGAATTTGGGAGAGGGTCATTTATCAATAGGACCATTGGGGGATGTGAGCCCCCATTGACAGCACAGTGTGCTTTGTCAATTGTCAAAAAGCTGATGGCGTGCCTTCACCATTTTAGTGCCTTGCCAGTGTGCCGCGAGATGAAAAAGGTTGAAAATCACTGCTCTAACGTGAGGTGTCAAGCAGCCCTCAGTCAAAATACCCTTTCTGGTTTCGCTTCCCATAACTGGACTTTCTGGAGGCTGAACATGGTATATTAATATATGGGAAAGCTTAGGCTTTAATACAGACCGATGACTTGCACTGCACATCTCTTTCTTATTTCTTTTGTCCTAATAATCACACTAGTGGTCTAGTGGTCTGTTCACACTAGTGGCAGGAGGTCTGGTCTAGAGGGTAGAGCCTCTGTCTGCCTGAAGATAAAATCCACAAGGTCGCCAGTTCGAGGCCACCGGCACCGTGCAACCTTGAAGCAGCTGACAAGCTGAAGCCAAGCTATTCCATCTGCTCTGAGCGTGGGAGGATGGAGGCCAGAATGTGAAGCCAGATCGGAATGAAACACCTGAATGTAGTGGTTCTTGAAAGAAAGAACCTTCTTTCAATTGTAAAAATCCCTATTTAATAAGGGATTTAAATATAGCCTGCCTATGTAAACCGCCTTGAATAAAGTCTTGAATAAAGACCAAGAAAGGCGGTATATAAATACCTGTTGTTGTTGTTGTTGTTGGTAGTAGTAGTAGTAGTAGTAGTAGTAGTGTTCTGTTCTTTTAAATGATGTCCCTTTCTGGGAATGTTTAGAAGCCAGAAGCCCTGTGGAATTCAACACTAAGCCTTCCTTATTTCTACTGTCTTCTCATCCGAGAAAGATTATAGTTGTAATTTACTCTCTGCAGCTCAAACATCTTCCTTTCTAATATCCGTAAATTTCTCCTTCTGTATTGTATGTTAACATTTTAGTCAGATACAGTAGTACCATACTGCTAACCTAGCCAAGGGGTTATGCCTGTCAGATCTAAAGGGAGAAATTATTGGAAGCAAGATATGGTTTCATAAAAACAAGACTTGATATCCAAGTCCTTGTATTCATGGATACACTGCAAACTTTGTTTAAACTTTGAAAACCTCCTGGAAAATGTAGACTTTCCCCTCTCCAAAAGCTGGGATTTGAAAGGAATATGAACTGAATTCTAGTTCAAGCCAAAACCCAACGTTTGCAAAATGTTTTCCAAAGAACTGTGGCCTCTTTTTTTCTTTTCAGTTATTTTGTGCAAGGGTCACTTGGATAGCCACTTACTGTAGCCAACGCTTTCTTATAATCTAGAAGCTTAATGCTGCATGCCAGATTTTTCCAGTGACCTCTGGCAAAGTTGTCTGTATTTGTTTACTTTGAATGAATGCTGCTGCATCTTCTATTTTGGTTCTGAAATCTTTTTGTCACTAGATTCCTCTGGCTTTTCTCCTGTAACTATTTATTGACACAACTCCATAGCCGGGTAGTCTCTGAACTCCCTAAATTTGACAAAAGGGACGATCAAATTAGTTATAAAAAATATTCAGGAGTTAATTACAAAAATCATGGTAATTTATTATCAGTAATCTGCACATGGTGGAAGCATGCTCATGGTGGAATTTTCATGGTGAAAGCCTCTACATGCTTCTTTGTGCTTCTTTTCATGATTCTGTATCTTGAGACATACATGTTTCATGTGATACATGACCAAAAAAAAATGGCATCATCGTGTCAAGTCCTCCCTTAATGTGTAGGACCACATAATTTGAACATAAGAACAGCCCCACTGGATCAGGCCATAGGCCCATCTAGTCCAGCTTCCTGTATCTCACAGCGTCCCACCAAATGCCCCAGGGAGCACACCAGATAACTAGAGACCTGCATCCTGGTGCCCTCCCTTGAATCTGGCATTCTGATAAATAGCCCATTTCTAAAATCAGGAGGTTGCACATACACATCATGGCTTGTAACCCGTAATGGATTTTTCCTCCAGAAACTTGTCTAACCCCTTTTAAAGGCGTCCAGGCCAGATGCCGTCACCGCATCCTGTGGCAAGGAGTTCCACAGACCAACCACACGCTGAGTAAAGAAATATTTTCTTTTGTCTGTAGTAACCCTCCCAACACTCAATTTTAGTGGATGTGCCCTGGTTCTGGTGTTATGTGAGAGTGTAAAGAGCAACTCTCTATCCACTTTATCCTTCCCATGCATAATTTTGTATGTCTCAATCTTGTCCCCCCTCAGGCGCCTCTTTTCTAGGCTGAAGAGGCCCAAACGCCATGGCCTTTCCTCATAAGGAAGGTGTCCCACCCCAGCAATCATCTTAGTCGCTCTCTTTTGCACCTTTTCCATTTCCACTACGTCCTTTTTGAGATGTGGCGACCAGAACTGGACGCAATACTCCAGGTGTGGCCTTACCATAGATTTGTACAACGGCATTATAATATTAGCCGTTTTGTTCTCAATACCTTTTCTAATGATCCCAAGCATGGAATTGGCCTTCTTCACTGCTGCTGCACATTGCGTTGACACTTTCATCGACCTGTCCACCACCACCCCAAGATCTCTCTGCTGATTTGTCACAGACAGCTCAGAACCCATCAGCCTATATGTGAAGTTTTGATTTTTTGCCCCAATGTGCATGACTTTACACTTACTTACATTGAAACGCATCTGCCATTTTGCTGCCCATTCTGCCAGTTTGGAGAGATCCTTCTGGAGCTCCTCACAATCACTTCTGGTCTTCACCACTGGGAAAAGTTTGGTGTGATCTGCAAACTTAGCCACCCCACTGCTCACTCCTGTCTCCAGGTCATTTATGAAGAGGTTGAAAAGCACCGGTCCCAGGACAGATTCTTGGGGCACCTCTCTCCATTGTGAAAATTGCCCATTGACACCCACTCCCTGTTTCCTGGCCTTCAACCAGTTCTCAATCCATGAGAGGACCTGCCCACTAATTCCCTTGCTGTGGAGTTTTCTCAGCAGCCTTTCGTGAGGGACCGTGTCGAATGCCTTCTGAAAATCCAGATATATAATGTCCATGGGTTCTCCCACATCCACATACCTGTTGACGTTTTCAAAGATTTGTAAAAGGTTCATGAGGCAAGACTTACCCTTACAGAAGCCATGCTGATTCTCCCTCAGCAAGGCTTGCTCGTCTATGTGTTTTGAGATTCTATCTTTACATAAGAACATAAGAACATAAGAACAGCCCCACAGGATCAGGCCATAGGCCCATCTAGTCCAGCTTCCTGTATCTCACAGCGTCCCACCAAATGCCCCAGGGAGCACACCAGATAACAAGAGACCTCATCCTGGTGCTCTCCCCTACATCTGGCATTCTGACTTAACCCATTCCTAAAATCAGGAGGTTGCGCATACACATCATGGCTTGTACCCCATAATGGATTTTTCCTCCAGAAACTCGTCCAATCCCCTTTTAAAGGCGTCTAGGCTAGACGCCAGCACCACATCCTGTGGCAAGGAGTTCCACAGACCGACCACGCGCTGAGTAAAGAAATATTTTCTTTTGTCTGTCCTAACCCGCCCAACACTCAATTTTAGTGGATGTCCCCTGGTTCTGGTATTATGTGAGAGTGTAAAGAGCATCTCCCTATCCACTCTGTCCATCCCCTGCATAATTTTGTATGTCTCAATCATGTTCCCCCTCAAGCGTCTCTTTTCTAGGCTGAAGAGGCCCAAACGCCGTAGCCTTTCCTCATAAGGAAGGTGCCCCAGCCCCGTAATCATCTTAGTCGCTCTCTTTTGCACCTTTTCCATTTCCACTATGTCTTTTTTGAGATGCGGCGACCAGAACTGGACACAATACTCCAGGTTCTTTGATGAGGCATTCAACCATCTTACCCGGTATAGATGTCAGGCTGACCAGCTTATAGTTTCCCGGGTCCCCCTTCCTTTCCTTTTTAAAGATCGGCGTGACATTTGCTATCCTCCAATCCTCTGGCACCATGGCCGTTTTGAGGGATAAGTTGCATATTTTAGTCAAGAGCTCAGCAACTTTTTTCTTCAATTCCTTAATAACTCTTGGATGGATGCCATCAGGGCCCGGTGACGTATTGATCTTTAATTTATCAATGAGGTCTGAAACATCTTCTCTTTTCACCTCTATCTGACTTAATTCCTCGGTCAGGAGGGGGTGTTCGGGCAGCGGTATCTGCCCGAGGTCTTCTGCCGTGACATCATTATGTTGTGTGTTTCCCTGGCCCTGCTCCCCTTTGTGGCATTCAAGGATGTGGTGCAGCAAGAGTAGTAGTCCCCAACATTTTTAGAACTGGGCCCACTTTTAAGGTATGACAACCTTTCAGAATCCCCCCTCAAAAGACCAGAAATGATACCATTAAGTGGTACATTGCTTGTTGGCATCCTTCAGTCTCGGAAGACTATGGTATCGTGCTCTGAATAGTGGTTCTGGGACAGAGTGTCCTCTCCAGTGCGCGAAGCTTGGGTACAGTAGATATGGAGGATAGACTGTTACCCATGCAGCAAATCCCCCCTCTCCACATCTCTGAAATGGTCCAATGGAAAGGCAGAGGCCAATACGGTTGGTTCCAGCGGCGTCGCAGGAGTTGCTAGAACGTGACTGTGTTCAGCCATGAACTGCCTCAGGGACTCCGGCTCCGGATTTTGCCTCGAGGTTGACTCCTGAAGCCTTTTCCATAACTGGATGTAGCCACAAGGCAGTGGAGGTTTGGAATCAGAGTTTTCCTTCTCTCAGATCAGCTGCCTTCCCAGGCTAACAAGTCCCATCTACCTGGTGGTACATTAAGTGACATCATTTTGCTGGCAGGGCTGGAAGTGATGTCATTAAGCAGGAAGTGATGTTATTGATTTAATAAATCACATTTTAAAAATACAGCACATGTTGTACTCATGGATGAATCAGTATATGAAAACACCTTGACATTTTTTCACTAGTTAAGCTGCGTGATCATTAAAACCATTTTTTCCCTAAGATTTTCTGGGGTGAGTTCAGCTTTTTTGCCTGATTCCTATAGGAATTAATACTCAAAACCCAGCACAGTGCCTGTAAAAACATGTATGTAGACTATCATAGGTTACCTAATGCAACCATTGTTTTCAGATATGTGGAAACACCTTGAAATTTTTTTCAAAAACTTTTTTTGGTTTTGAGATTCCCTGAAAATGTTGCAAAATGCAACTTTAAAAATGTGCAAATGCATCTGCAGTAGTAAATGTGGGGGTCCCTGCGACCCCCTGAAAATCAGTTTTCGACCACCCAGGAGGTTGCAACCCCCACATTGGGAACCACTGAGCTGGAGGCAGAAAAATACTCAACATAATGGTAAAACATGAGTAAAGTGATCATAAATATTATGGGGAGAATTGGACATAAGGACACCATTTTCATCAGCAGCTTCCTGTTTGGTATAGAATGAAACATTCCTGTTGTGATCTTGTTCTCTTGATATTGCATATCCCCCAAAGGCTTCAGTCTTCTGGAAAATATCACTTCCACCAGCAAGAATAGCATTTTGGGGTTCAGAATGGCAACGTGTTTAACATGTTCAACTACTAGGAGAACTGCAGCAGGAGAGGCTTAACAAGACCATGATCTTCCAGAAGTGACCCCTTTTGCTTTTTAACCCTGATAAGCAAGTCTGGCAGCACTTATTAGATATTCATGATTCTTGGCTAGTAGAAATTACCTATTATTGGGGAATTGCTGTTGTAGCATATGCAGTGCTGCCCTTCTGTTGTGTCCTTTCTAGAATCCTAAACTGAAAGCTGAGTTGCTGGTGACTTAATCACAAGTGAGCACATGGGACAAAATGGCTGTGGCCTGTCTGCCAAACATTATGCACGCCTGGTGAGCATGCTGACCTAAGAAACATTTTCAGAATTCAAAAAGGTGTAAAAAAAATTAAGTTGAGTGTCAAAACAGCTGTGCTTTGCAAAGGACAGGGCTAATTACTGCTTCACCGAAGAAGAACGATGCTCTCAATGCTGTCAGTTATCTTGTTGTGTTGCTAGGGCTACCTTCAGTGGAACAGTGTGTGAATGTTTTTGATTGCCCTCCTAAAACTGTTCTTCCACTTATTATAGGGTGGACACTATCTCATTGGTTTTAAATGTCATCCGGCTCATTGGTGTGAAGTTAAAGGGACTGCAAAATATGCATCTCTGATGAGCTTGTGCAGCAAACAGCAAATATTTTATAGTTATTATTATTATTTAGTATATACACATACACAGCCCTATCCTACTGTATACCTGCCGGCCATAACCCACAGCACCACTGCATATGCGAGCAGCCTAGTGTTTGCGACATTCCTAGGCAACATTTTTGACACTCGCAGGCCAATGCAGGAGACTTGGGCCAGCCTAAAGGTAAGTTAGGATTGCGCTCTAAAGGCCCAATGCTAAGGGGTTGTAGTGTTGGCGCTGGAGCTCAGCGTTGGCATTGGGTGTTGCAAACATGCTGTAAGGCATGCCTGTGGCACCCAGGGACAAGGGGCCGCCGTTTTGGGGTCAGTACCAGTCAGTGCTGGGCCTCAGCATCAAATGTGGCACCAAATGCCACAGGAGCACCTGGGGTTAAGTCACACTGCTGGGCAGTGGTGTGGGTTTTCGAGGCAGGAGGAGGCATTCTGGGGTGGGGGGAGTAAGGAAGGAGGGCAGGGAAGGGTGGGGTGGAGGGAGGAACGGGTTCAGGGCAGGGTTGGGACTGGCAGAGCCCGGCTCCATTGGATTCTGTCTTCTGTTTCTGGCTGCAAAGCCCAAAACGGAGGTTCTCCAGTCTGCACCTGCAAAACAGCGCAGACTCGAGTAGCCCCATTGCGGGGGCTGCACCCTTAGGTGAAGGGGATAAATGTCCAGTTCCCTCAAGGAGACCTCTGGTGGACTCTGTGGGGCTGCAGGATACAGCAGTCACCATTTTGGTGCCACTGCGCAGGGGATAGAATTTGAGCTAGGATCGAGCTAGGGGATAGGATTGAGATAGGATAGTAAGTCTGCTAACTTCTTGAAAGCTGTGCCTACACTAAGGGGGGACACATGACTGCCCACCAGCACCTCCCCCATAACTAGGACGAACTCTGAGGGGCGGGGGAGGGGCTGCTTGCACAGTATGTTCAGTCACCTACAAAACTTAGTGCTTTGCACCTCTCTAGCTATGCCACAAGGTGGGGATTCTACAATTACTTTCCTTCACAAAAGTTCCAATACATTTTGCTATGTAGGAGATCAGACCATACCACTGTTTCAAGCTATCACTGAAGACCTCACCACTGCCAAAAAAAAACAAAAAAAAACCTCATAATTCACTCGAGTCTGTCAGCAATGTTTGCAGTCTAAATGTCGAAGCTGCAATCATGCAAATGCCAGATACTGAAAAAGCCAAACAGGCAGTTTGGTCTCTTTACAGCTTTCGGAGACATTCCAGTTTTAACTGACCTTTTCAACTGCTCTTTCAGTCTCTCTTTATCTCCTTCATACCTTGTCATCCGGAAAAGTCCCCTCCTTTCACATTTTGGGCCAAACCTTCTGCTACTTCACAGAGGCCACCATATTTGGAAAGTAGCTCTGCAGTCAAGGAAGTGCAGAAGCTGCCATTGCAGCTCTAGAAAACACTGTAAATCTGTGTCGTATTTGTTGATTCAAGACTAGTACAGGAATACCTGGGAAGGAGGGGGGATTGTGCTCTCCCTAGACAGCTGGGAGCAGAGGCATAATGCACTGGACTGACACTCGGGGCAGTGACGCCATGACATCACATGACACTGTGACGTCACTTCTGAGTTCTCCCTGGAGGAGAGAGTCATCTGCGCTAGTAACAGAGAAGGTGCTGGTGCCTTCATGCCCCCCATTCCTTCTCCTTGAAGGGGGTCTCTAGGATCTCCTTCTAAAGCATCTCCAGCAGGTGCTCTGCTTGAAGATCTCCAGTATCCACCAACTCCCTCAGCAGACCACTGCTGAACCTCCCTGACCATCTGGAATTTTTTTCCTGATGTCCATTCTTCTCTTCTCTTCTCTTCTCTTCTCTTCTCTTCTCTTCTCTTCTCTTCTCTTCTCTTCTCTTGCTCTTTGTACCCATTTGCAAAACATTTTGTGACGAAGCTTTGGCAGCTGTGTGGTTTGTAAAGCTCAAAAATGATACTGGACATACCTGAGTTCTTATGGATGCCATAAGTAGTTTTTTGCAGCCTGACCATTGTGATGAAGCCTGCTTTTTATGTTTAAAAAAAAAAAGTAAGCTAAAGAGCTTAGGAAAAATAAGCTGACTTTTGAAGTCAAGAATTATAAATATGGCCCACATTGTCTAGTATATTTATTACTATGGGCTTCTCCCTGGATCCAAGAACTGGCAAGTCATCACAGGTGCTAGGATAAAAGAGGACACCAGCTTATATTTTATTTGCTGGATCATTCACTGATATACACACCCACACACACACACCAGACAGGATCTTGTACTTTTACTTTCCTTTAAGCAGATATAATTCCACAGTGGAAGAGCCATGTGGGCTGGATAATTAATGTTTTTTGATTATGCGCCAATATAATTTAAATGTTCTATTTAACTTTTAAGCAGTATGAAAGTGAACCTTATAAGTGTCTAGGCCAGTGGTTCTCAAACGTTTAGCACTGGAACCCACTTTTTAGAATGAGAATCTGTCAGGACCCAGTGGAAGTGATGTCATGACTGGAAGTGATGTCATCAAACAGGAAAATTTTTAACAATGCTAGGCTGCAATCCTACCCACACTTACTGAAGAGTAAGTCCAATTTACTGTCATTGTTAAAAGCATATACAGAGTAGCCTGTTAAAAGTACAAATCTGTATATGTGTTAAAAGTACAAATCTGTATATTTCTCCCAATGCAGTCACATGCCATGGTAGCATCAAGTCTAATTATTAAAAATAAAATATTGAAATGAATGGAGACCCACCTGAAATCAACTCACAACACACCTAGTGGGTCCCAGCCCATAGTTTGAGAAACACTGGTCTTTTGGGCTGTAAATGTTGCACGAAGGGGTTCATATGGTCATTGAGAAAAAACTCACCCTACTCCCTGCAAATAGAACATATGCAGGTAGGATTGGCTGGAACTCTTTTTTGCCATACTAGTTTTCCATGTGGAGAGTTGTGCTATAATAAGAATTCAGTCATGTTAGCTCAGAGGCTCAGGTTGTACAAGAGGCTCAGGTTGTACAGTCCACATGTAGGTTTGCCACCACAGTGCTGTCTATCCGTGGTATTTCTGACTTCTTGACCCTTTTATGAAAAGCCTGAGTTGCAAGTTAAAATAGGTTCAGAAATGGTTTCTTATGGGCTAGATTGGGTAAATGCTCCATTGTGTAGCTATTTGTTGAAGTACCCAGGAAGACGATCCATGAGACACAGTGGGAGTACAGGCAAGTGAAAATGGGAACTTCTGAAGAGAAAGTGGGGCCAAGCAGGCCTTAAGCTTGGATTCTGATGGAGAGCCGGAGTGGTGATGAGCTGATTAAGCTGCATTAGTGAAGCTGTGGGAGGCACCACTGTGGTAAGTATTGCAGGTGTGGCAATGCGCCATTTAAGCAGCCCCTTCCACTCACTGTCAGAGCCATTCTGAGTAGTGATGCTGTTGACTTCAAGACTTACTGCGCCACCGTAGCTACACTACTGTTAAGCTGTCAGATCAACATGCAAGTTATGGTAGAGGCCGTTCAGAACCTGAGAAAGGCTGTTCTGTTCATGATATAAATAGCCTGATACATCTTCCTTGAGAGCCTGTGGTGGCAGCTGGATAGAACTTTGCCATCTGAACTGAAGGACCAGGTCTTCAGTCCATGAGTGCTTGTTGCCTTTGTTATCTCTGGTCATGTTTTAATTTGTTTCCATTGCTGGGCACTTCAAGAAAACTTGCAACACACTGTTCCACTTTTGCAACTGGAAACGGTCCAAACCTAGTCTGGCACAGATTTGTTTCTAAGTCTTAGAATGGTATTTACTTTGCTAGACTGAAGGCTCCCTTACAGGCTGCCTGGATGGCAGCCTTCCTGGAAGCAGGAGCATGCTAGGAACCTAGTCTCAGTTGTGGAGCCTCAAGGAGATACTTGTGTCTGTCCTCAACCTCCTGACTCTTTATCCCCAAACAAAATTGACCTGTATGATACCTGCTTTTGTTCCCCTGGAGGTCTAATATTGGGGGGGGGGGGGCTTGATTTAGGTGGAAAATTACACAGGCCTACAAAACTGAGGGTCAGAATTTTCCCAAACTTCATGGTGGTTTGATATGAATTTGAGGTGCCAATTCCAAAAATGGTATTCGTTTTGCCCCATCACGTCTAGTTTTGGAGATATAGTATAGTCTCATTAGTGAATGGTTCAAGCAGCTTCCTCTTGAGGAAGCCATGGTGTAGGCTTCCTCACGAGGAAGCTGCTTGAACTATTCACTAAAGAGGCTATGCAGTGTCTCCAAAACTAGACGTGATAGGGCAAAACGGATGCCATTTTTGGAATCGGCACCCCAAATATACCCAGGAATTGGTGTAACGTTTAAGGAAGCAAAATGTGTGTTGGCCTGTGTTATTAGACATGCCTTCTCATAGAGCCACTGCTACAATCAAAACAAAGCCTCCAGTGCCTGTTTTATTTAGCCACTGATGGCCTTTCATCAGGCAAATTGTATGGATCTAGAAGGCCATTCTTGGGTTTAAAAAAACAAAAGATGTTATGTTAACATATTTCTGACCTAACTTTTGCATCACTTTTCTGCAGAGGTCAGAGAGTAGTGACAGCAACTGTTACCCTGCACATGCCCAATCTCGTCTGATCTTGGAAGCTAAGCAGGGTCAGGCCTGGTTAGTACTTGGATGGGAGACCGCCTGGGAATACCGGGTGCTGTAGGCTTGTACCATAGTCTTTCGAGACTGAAGGTTGCCAACCAGAGAGTAGTAAGTGAGCAGTGCACATAGGGAAAGAAGCTACATGTACCTCTTCTGGAGTCAGTAGTGTAGCTAGGCTGGGGCTGCAGGTTCTGTTGCCCCCTCCCTGTGGGGGAATGGCAGTTTTCCACCATCTCCTTGGTAGTAACAGGTCCCCACCTTTCAGCATGCAGAAGGACAGCAAAATGGGTCCTCCCACCCACCCTGGCTCCTGTATGGCTCCAAATGGAGCCATTTCCAAGGTTAGGGCTGCGTATGCATGGAGGGGGGAAACTGCACAGGCACGGGGTTGAACGTGGGAGTCCTGGGTTCTTGCCCCACTCCCAGCTACGCTACTATCTGGAGTTTCAAGAGATAACAGGTATGCCAGTTAAGGATAAAATGGCTCAGACCTACTTCAACAATAATACTGATACTTTAGGAAAGCAACTATAGTTGAGTAATTTAGAGGCGTCAGTTTATATTATTTATGATTTCATTTTAATCCCACCCTTCTTTAAAAGAGCTCCAAGCAATGTACTTGTGAAGCACCACCCTTGCCCAGATTATAGCATCACAGCAACCTTGTAAAGTTGGTTAGGCTAAGGGAGACAGTGACTCACCCAAGATCACCTAGAGAGTTAGATGGCTGATCAGTGATTTGAACCAGTCCTAATGCGATAGCACCGAAGTTCATTTATTTATTTTAAAATATGTTTACCTCATCTTTCCCCTTCCAAAGCACATTGCTGCAATTAAAAGTTGAAATGTCAGTAAAACAATTATCAATTTAAACAAAACAAATTCACAGAACCATGATAGAGCTTTAAAAAAAAAAAAAAAAACCATCAGGAGGACAACCAGCAACTCCCCAAATAATAAAACTATGCTCTGTATGTCAGAAATAATTACTGTAATGGGTTTCAGCTGCCATCGGAATGCTGACAGAGAGAGTGTCAGCTAGATCTCCAGTGGCAAGGAGTTCCACATGTAAGGTGCCATCACAGAGAAAGCCGTCTCCTGTGTCCCCACCAAGTAGTGGTGGCAGGATATGCAAGAAGCTCTCTAACTGACCTCAAGATTCAAGCCATCTCATATAGGGGGAAATGGTCCTTCTTTACTAAGCTGTTTAGAGTTTGAAAGACAAAGAGTTATCACTGCTTATGGGACCTGCTCACTGCTTCCAAGAACCTCCGCTAACACAGGTGTTTTCATTCCCTTTCTTGCCTCTTCCTGTTTCTGATCAGTGTTTATAAAGGAAATGAACCTGGCACCTTTCAGCAGACTTTTCCTCTTTCAAAGACTCCTCTCCTACTCTCCATGGCCCCATTCTCCACACTCCTTCCTATAGGAAACATGGCAGCAGTTATTCGTTTCCTATTGTTGCTGGCTTTAGTTACATATGATTTACTTAACTAGAACTACTGTTCTGGGAGAAATCAGAATTATTGATGGTGTTATTGTGGAGGGTGTTTGCAGTAGTGTTTAGAGCTGTGGTTTTCAAACTCCCAGGGAGTTTGAAAGCCGCGGTAAGTTCTTGCGGGGGAGGGGGAAGGTAGCAGTGACGAGGGGAAGGCAGCGGCATGATCCGCAGGATTGCGCCGCTCAGGGGGGCTGCAGGGGCTTGGGTACACTTACCAGAGCCTCCTGCAACCTCCGGAGGTGTGGGGAGCCCTGCATGGCTGTCCGCAGGGCTCTGTGAAGCTTCAGAAGTGAAAGTGGCTGCCCCGCAACGCGTCGTGACGCCCCAGTCTGAAAAGCCCTGGTTTAGAGAATAAGGGACCTTGCAATTGTACCTGAAGCTAGGTTACTTTGGGCCTAATCCTATCCAGCTGTCCTGCATTGGTGCAACTGCAATGCAGCCTTAAGGTAAGGGAGCAAATGAC
The DNA here is from genome assembly GCF_035046505.1 of Tiliqua scincoides. Taxonomy (NCBI): domain Eukaryota; kingdom Metazoa; phylum Chordata; class Lepidosauria; order Squamata; family Scincidae; genus Tiliqua; species Tiliqua scincoides. The sequence continues at coordinate 20,546,014 of NC_089821.1, forward strand.
TGCCTCCCCACCACAGGATGCAGTTCATCCTGCATATAACCTCCTGATTTTAGAAGCAGGCCACCCCAGAATGCCAGATGCAAGGGAGGGCACCGGGTGCAGTTGTTGTTGTCTTGTGTGCTGCCAGAGGCATCTGGTGGGCTGCTGTAAGATACAGGAAACTGGACTAGATAGGCCTTTGGCCTAATCTAGTTGGGCTCTTCTTATGTTCTTATGTTATGTTCTTATAATTTAGCTGGCAGGACCAAAGTACATGGTTATAAAAGAAGAGGGAATGAATGAAATATATACAGAGTTATGCAGAAGGGTCTCTTAGCTACATACACAATAGCAAAGCATTAGTCAGCTCTTTTGAATAAAATAGCTCTTCCAGTCCCACATGGCCCAGCAAGAGAAGCAGAACGGTGGTTGCCAGGCCTCCAGAGGAGAGAGGAGGCAGCATCTGCCCCTACATATAAGGCGGCTGCATTGTGAGTCTGCCTATTAGGAAGTCTGTAAGAGCAAGTGCACCCACTTGGAAAGAACAATGACTCCTGCCCTTTCTTACAGATGGCAGCATGATATAGATGAGAAGATAAAGCCTGTGCTTAAAATCAGGCAGAATGTGAGCCTGTGTTCTTGGCTTTCCACAATACGTTTGACATTATTGGTTGCGGGCAACTGAATGGCCAAATTATATCAATCAGCCACTTTATCTTAGAAACCACAAGTGCTAATGGAGTCACTTGCAACTGTGCATTGTTTGGATGAGAGAAAACTCACTTTCCACCTCACACAGTTTTGTGGCACAGGCCTTACATCTGCTGGTGAAATCCAGCATAGTAATGGAACTGCAACAGAGATTTGCGGTGGGTGGGGAAGCTGGTGAGAAAAAGCCTCCCCATTGGAGTTCTTCAGAAAGCACAACCACATGTGAAGTATGCATGCACTCACAACCCATGTGCACAGCGCATGGGTTGTGAAAGCTTGCACACCTCACACACAGTGGCACTTTTGGAAGGACTCTGGTGGAGAGGCTCTGCCTCACCTTCTTGTCCACCCACTGCACATCCCTGAACTGCAAGATGGTTGTCATCAACTGGTGCATGAGAACATTCAGTGGATTGGATGCATCAGATGATGGTATAAATATGTGAGTCAATACCAGCAAGCAAATAGGTTTGGTGTGCTTTTCTTCCTGAATCCTTTTATACAATGTTGCTCTTCTGCTATCTCTTGACATGAAGTAAATGGGGCAATGAACAGATGTGAAGTTTTGGCACCATTGCACATGCTTGGGGAACTCTACTGTGATTGTTATCTTGCAGCTGGCACTTATGGTTTTGGTGCCATCTGTAAATGTGTCAGTAAACAAGTTTCCATTAAAACAGCATAAGTGTGTCTTCTGTAAACCACTCTACAAAGCCTGCCTCAAACCTTACGCTTCTCATGGAAATGAGAGCACAGTAGCATTCAGTGGCATAGCTAGAAGGCATGCAGCAACAACAACAACAACAACAACAACAACAACAATAATAATAATAATAATAGTAGTAGTAGTAGTAGTAGTAGTAGTAGTACAGGTATTTCTATACCGCCTTTCTTGATCCTCAGATTTCTCCTTAGACTATTCAAGGTGGTTTACATAGGCAGGCGATTTAAATCCCCGTAGGAATTTTTACAATATGAAAGAAGGTTTCTGTCTTTCAAGAAACCACAACATTCAGATGTTTCTTTCTTGATCTGGTCGCACATTCTGGCCTCCATCCTCCCACGCTCAGAGCAGATGGAATAGCTCGGCTCAGCTTGTCAGCTGCTTCAAGGTCGCACGGTGCCGGTGGCCTCGAACTGGCGACCTTCGGATGTTATCTTCAGGCAAATGGAGGCTCAACCCTCTAGACCAGACCTCCTGCCCTCCTGCATAGTGCTCATGCAAAGCACTATGTTTTACAGGGAGCCTAACCGCATCATGCAAGGCAAATGCCTCAGTTTTGCTCCCATTGCCCAGAATGGCTCCTAAGGGGAGTGGCCACTTGCAAACTACAGTGAGGCTCCCTACAAAATTTAGTGCTTTGCACCCCCTATAGCTATGCCACTGATAGCTCTTAAATGTTGCACACTGCTCTTCACTTTTTCATCCCAACTTGTTTTTTTGTTGTTACCCAGGTCATCACCATATTACACAGTTAAAGTGTAGAATGTTTATGTAACCACGTACTGCTTTTATCAGCATGTGTAGCAAATATGTTTTCCTGTTTCTAAGGGGAAGTCCTAGACTTTGATTACATGGTCTTCCACCAGCTCTCCTGGCATGCTCTCAGATTGGAGCAAATAGGGGCATCAAGGAGGCTTGCCATAAATATCAATGCGATAAAAGTAGAAATATGAATAGAATGATAAAAATCAACATACAGTTAATAACCAAATAAAATCAGCAGTACGTACAAGCCAATATCAGAGGTTAAAGTATAAGAGAATTAAAGGAATTAAAAGAGCAAGCAACAGCATAAAAACATAATCTAAAAGGCACAACTGCATAAAAACAACTAAGGCCTTCAGATCCCTCTTGCAGATGTCCTTGTATCGCAGCTGTGGTCTACCTGTAGGGCGCTTTCCTTGCACGAGTTCTCCATAGAGGAGATCCTTTGGGATCCGGCCATCATCCATTCTCACGACATGACCAAGCCAACGCAGGCGTCTCTGTTTCAGCAGTGCATACATGCTAGGGATTCCAGCACGTTCCAGGACTGTGTTGTTTGGAACTCTGTCCTGCCAGGTGATGCCGAGAATGCGTCGGAGGCAGCGCATGTGGAAAGCGTTCGGTTTCCTCTCCTGTTGTGAGCGAAGAGTCCATGACTCGCTGCAGTACAGAAGTGTACTCAGGACGCAAGCTCTGTAGACCTGGATCTTGGTATGTTCCGTCAGCTTCTCGTTGGACCAGACTCTCAAGCCCTATGGAAAGCAAAACTAAGCCTCACGGTTGCGTTTACTTGTGAGTAAGCAAATGTGCCTTGGCTGGTGTAGAAGATCAGGTGAAGGAGAGTGCAAGGCTACCAGAATGGTCCTGATCCTGTACATCTGGAGCTAAACCAGTGCTGCAGAAGGCAGCCCCCCCCCCTACTAAAAAGGATCAAAACAGAGGCTTCAGCTGATAAGGTGAACTTTTTTGAGACTTGCAAAGCCAAGTGGATCCTGACAGTGATCTGGTTTAAACAGAAGTTCTTAAATTGAACTGGCACTGGGTAGGGCTGAAAACCTTACTGGTTTTGGAAGGGGGCGTTATTGCAGGCAGGCTACAGAGGAAATTCACTTGGTGGACCAGGGCTGGCTTATTTAATTATTTGTTTTGCTTTAATTATTTATACTTATTTATTTTAATTTGCCTGATGATTTCACTTCCACCAAGACATCACTTCTGGTGAGTCTTGGAGAGATTGTCATTCTAAAAAGTGGGTCCCAGTGCTAAAAGTTTGAGAACTGCTGCAATAACGTGTTAGTAAGGGGTGTGTGTGATGCCACTAGTGACCAAAATCACTGAAATCACAGTTTGAGGAATAATACCATCATGTTATATATCAATCAATGCATAATTTCATGCAGAATGTTCTATCAAAAGGTACAGCCGAAAAACCAGTGGGGGCGGAGTGATGGTAGATCACCATGCCCACCACCTGGGGCGTTGCCCCGCGCACTGCATGGGGGGGTGACGCACTGCCATCCAGCACCTGGTGACGCAAACTCTAGTGACGCCACTGCTTCTGATGTTATGAGGGTGACTGCTCCTCTCCTTGCCCGACCACCCCAGTTTTATTTGTAAAGCCTAGCTGCCTTGTTGTCTCTGTGGTTTTGGGAGAGGTGAGAGATGTTTGACTTGTTCTACTCCCCTGTCTGAAGCCACTGTTGGCACGAATGCTCTAATGACCTATTTTAAGCAAGAAACACTTCCCTGAACATTTAAAGAATGTTAATGGGTGCACAGAGGGGCAAGTGCGCGCAGAACACTATTAATATGGGTGCCCCCCCCCCGTTTTTGTATCCACAGGGGTCTGTGGAATGGATCCTCTGCAGGTACTGGGGTACCCCTGTTACTGCTTTTGTCTTTAAGTGTTGACATTTTTGTCTACAGAGCTAGTTCATGAAGAATAGATAGATCTAATTAGTCTTTGACAGTAACCTAATAAATCACAGCATCAACACTTCTGAAATTTTTATGGATTTTATTTTTCTGCACCCCTGTAAGTCGTCTTAGGAGATGAATTATTCCTCTTTTTTCTCTCCCTTCATCTCTTTTCAGACATTTACAGCCTGGTGTAACTCTCACCTCCGCAAGGCTGGCACACAAATTGAGAATATAGAAGAGGATTTCAGGGATGGCCTTAAACTTATGTTACTCCTGGAAGTCATATCAGGTAAGAGACCGTATTAAGTGATGGTTCGATGCTCCTGGGAATTATTCTGTGGAAGTACAGAAAACAACCCTTCTGCCTTTCCCAAAGATAATGAAAACCAAAAGTTTGCTATCTTATGTCACAGCACTCATTAAGGACAAGTATCTTGTGGATCTTGAGCATACTTTAAGATCTGTGTGGGGAAAGTCATGGATATTCAGGGATTGCCTCACTGGCATCCAGTGGCATTAAAACAAGAAGCAGAGGGCTCACAGCTCCCGCATTACAATGATGGGCAGGGTTATGAAATATTGCCAGCATTCCTTGGTCCCTCCTCTCCACATTGACTTGGAGGAAAGACCAGACATGAACTTGTATCTTCTCAGACAACTTCCTTAGGGAGCACCTTGTCTGGATTTGCATTATTGTCCTATGGGATTTGCAGGTATCCTCATTTTTGATTGCTTGCTCTTCAAAAATGAAAGGCCTTGGGAAAGCAGAATGAAAGGGCAAAGCTTCTTCTTTCTGTGCTGATTCAAATAGATCATAGTTCAAAATGATGCAGGCTGAAAGCAAGGAACTGAGTGAGAGGTTCATAGCTTGATGACTGCCAGAAGCTAGCCGAGCTGAGACCCTCCCATTCTTTATTTTAGTCTTGTTTATCCTGTTAGGAAAGTGCTCACTCATGCATAGGGAAGGAGATGGAAATTGAGAGGAAGCAGTGTAGAGACCTTGATACATGGAGGGCAAATGTCTTGGTGCCTGTGGCTGAATCTGTTAAAGTAAGCAGAGGTCTTCCACAATCATATTCCTTACTGTTGTATTTTGAGTCCTACCTTTCTTTCTTTCTTTCTTTCTTTCTTTCTTTCTTTCTTTCTTTCTTTCTTTCTTTCTTTCTTTCTTTCTTTCTTTCTTTCTTTCTTTCTTTCTTTCTTTCTTTCTTTCTTTCTTTCTTTCTTTCAGTGCACTCTTAAGAAGTTACATACCAGATCAGACAGCCAATGTAGTTTAGAAAAGGGCTTTACTGCACTTTGGCACTCTGGTGGGATAAATCATGTTAATGGGACGATGGTGTTCTTGATCTGAAAGAAAGCAGCTTGGAAACGTCTTATTTTCCATTTAACAACGAGAGTGCCCACGTACCCTTAGCATGTGCCTGTGATCCCTTTTGAAAATGTAGGACAAGCACCCACTTGGTTGTTGCATGATAAAGTGAGAAATGCCCTGGTCACAGCACAAGAGTCAATAGGGTCTTGTCAGAAGTCAATGGGACTGTTGTTCAGCCTCTCTCGGTTCCAGTGTTAGTTGCTTTTGGCGGCAGTTCAAAGTAAATGCTAACCCTGAAGACTGGATATGTGATGGAGGGATAAGGAATACAAGGATGATTGTGGTCTGATTCCCTGGCAATCTAGGCTCATCCAATGTACTGGAGCCATGTGCTCCCCTCCCAATAACCATTCACACTATTCTGCAGTCTTCCACTGGTAGCCACTTGTTGTGGGACACATTCTTGTGTATTTTAAAGCAGCGAAAAGAATCCACACCCACATATCCTTCATACAAAAACTTGGATGTAGCTCTTGGTGTTATAGTGTACTAGGGATGTACCAGAGTCACAGCGCCAAGTCTTGAGTCCTGAGTCTCCACCCTCCTTGATTTGAGTCACCCACAAGTCATAACGGTGGCTGTTGTGACTCATCCAAGGCTGCTTTTTGAGTAATTTTGACTCAGATATGAGACTTTTCAAGAAACAAGTCGAGTCACAGAAGCAGCGAAAAAAGCAAGCAAGCACACATACTAAACAGAGTCACACACAAAAGCCAGTCTTGACTCAAGTCTGTTTGAGTCTTTTCATTTTTAGGGTAAATCCCCTGAGTCCCAAGTCAGTTCCCATGTTTTTGACACACATGACTCAAGTCCATAAGACTCACAAAAAACATATTTTCATGACTCAAGTCCAAGTCATCCAAGTCATGGCCCATATCATTGTTCACCTGACGCTCCTGATTTCTATTAGATGTATGTTCTGTGTATCCCCAGCATGAAGAGAAGCCAATAAAACATTGCAAGCATTTGAGTCTGTTTGAACTGCATTCCCATAAATGCTCAGTGTGACACAATTTCACAAGTTGTTTTTTTTACTGATAAGCCAAACTTTGCAACCGTTGAAGCTCAAGTTAGGGCCAATCTACATGTTCAGCAAAAGCACATGATACTCTTGGGATAGTACCACTTCAGGATGCATGTTTGAATGCTTCCCCCATGTGATAAGCTTTGGCCCTCTTCCTGATGTGCAATTCTTCCATGCGCAGGGAGCTTTTCATATTGTGGAGCATTCAGGCAGAGTAGCCCCCCACCTGCTTTCAGAAATGGTATGGCTCAAACCCAAGGAAAGCAGTGAGTATCTGCAATAGGCACCAACACACACCAAAGGCCGTCTGAGGGCTAGGGGCAACCACAGGTGAAGGAACCCATCAGGGCTGGAGAACCACCCTGTTTTCCATTGCGGGACCAACCCTCCTTTTTCCTTATAATTTGGCTGCCAGTAAAACTTATTGTTAAGCATCAGTGCTAGAGTCTGACCTACTTGCTCCTCCTCAACCAAGAGCCGTGTCCCATTGTAACCCCTTTGAGGCCGAACTACCCCCCCCCCCATGAATAAGGAGGAAAGGACCCCAAAGGTCAAGTGTGATCTGAAATGTGAACAAAGCCCTTTAGACTGGAGTGGCTTTTTGCAACCAAAGACAGAGTTACATATTTCCAAAGCAGGTCCAGCTCTGAGTTGTGCATAAACTGAATCCTAAGACAGAATGAAGAAATTGATGTGTCCTCCCCCTCTCTCTTTGATAAGGTGAACGTTTGGCTAAACCAGAAAGAGGCAAAATGCGAGTGCATAAAATCTCGAATGTGAACAAAGCCCTGGATTTCATTGCTAGCAAAGGAGTCAAGCTGGTATCCATTGGAGCAGAAGGTAAGCAGCCACCCTTGTCATGGGCTTTCAGAAACCAGGTGTGACACTACTCACAGAGTCAAATGTTCTCCCCCCTTTTCTTTTTCATTGCAAGTCAGTTGATGCCATGCACTTCAGTGGTGGTGATTGTTATTCTGGCAGAGCACAGTTTTTGAGCCTGGTCAGGGTCACTGTGGCAGAGAAGTAGGTTGTGTGTTGAGCCCATCTGCAAGTCTGGGTTCCAACCAGGCTGCCCAATATGCACTTTCTATTGCAGTTCCAAATCAGATTGCACTGAACATTTCATACAGTTCTCTGCCATTAGAACTTCAGTTTTTTTCCCGCTGTGATTTCTGATGGTTACAAACTTGCAAAGCAGAGCAAGGGGAATGGTCTGGATTGGGGGGAAATCTATCTTTGAATGCTATAAGCACAGGTGTGTTCTTGCCCTTTGCAATGTCTTCATAGACTTCCTGGGTAACTATTCTGCCCGATTGTTCTCTAAGAAAGAAGGAAGACAAGAAGATGGAACAGGGAGAACATTTCCCATGCCTCTATGTCAAAAGAGGAGGCTCATCCATTGTTCCGTAATCCATTAATACAAGTACCAAAGCTGAATTACTGTTCCTGGAATTTTGCACACATATCCAAAGACCAAATTCACTGGAACCAGTGCTGACTCATCCATGCAGCCTCCTGAAGGGGGTTGCATTGGCGGCAGATTGCAAGGAGTTTAAGAGGGTGGCAGATTTGTGGTGCCTTTCACTCCAACTTTACCACCACCTCCCTCCAACCTGCCACCAGTACAAACCCACTGATCTGCTTCCTGTTCCAGTCCAACCAGAATCCCCTTCTCACAGTGGTCAATGTGTGCTCCCATGAAACCGGAACTGTGGACTTTCAATTTCATTTGCAGGGACAGCATGAGAGTATGTGCTGTCTCTGTAAATGAAATTGGAAGTCCAACTCTCTTGGGTTCCATGGCTGCGCACACGGAGCATGTTGGTTTTTTTTTTATAGCAGAGGTGGCAGACCCAAGACAGCATGAGGCGGTATTCTGGGTTGTGCCGCTCCTGAGTGGAACTATGTGTGTGATTACCAGTTCAGAAGTTCATATGACATTGGTAGGGACCCCAAGCTTACATGGGATGTCCCAGTATATAATAAGAAGGGGAGCCTGAAGATTGAGATAAGAGGGATGATTTAGCTGCATTTCAGAAGTTGTGTGTCATTCCTTATTATCAGTATGAAGTAGAACAAGAATATTAGCTGTAACCTGCTTAACCTGTGTCGTGAATAAAATTTTATTCCCCTCATACTGATATAAATGTAAAGATAGAATTCATTTACATTTAAATTCATTTAAATTGTGCTTTAATGTAAGCACATGATTTTTTGTGGCATAGCATGCAGATTCCTCTCTAGCTCCCCAATGTAGGCAGTTCATTTTGTACCAAGATTATATCGGAGTTTTTAAATGGGCATCTGTGATTCACCAGCAACTGCCTGGTACGATGACTTCCCAGTGAAAAGGATTATAAATTTTTCCAGGCTGTGAATTTTAAAGCACTTAAATTAAGATTTTAGAAAAGCTGTCACGGCCATAAACTAGCAAATAAAAATCAATGAGGCGGGAAAAATGTTAACGTAGCTAAGGCAAAATGAGACACATGAAGCAGGTAGGAATGAGCAGGATAATTAGCCTCTTGGTAACATAAGAGCAGCCACACTGGATCAGGCCATAGGCCCATCTAGTCCAGCTTCCTGTATCTCACAGCGGCCCACCAAATGCCCCAGGGAGCACACCTGCTTAACAAGAGACCTGCATCCTGGTGTCCTCCCTTGCATCTGACATAGCCCATTTCTAAAATCAGGAGGTTGCACATACACATCATGGCTTGTAACCCGTAATGGATTTTTCCTCCAGAAACGTGTCCAATCCCCTTTTAAAGGCATCTAAGCCAGATGCCGTCACCACATCCTGTGGCAAGGAGTTCCACAGACCAACCACACGCTGAGTAAAGAAATATTTTTTTTTGTCTGTCCTAACTCTCCCAACACTCAATTTTAGTGGATGTCCCCTGGTTCTGGTGTTATGTGAGAGTGTAAAGAGCATCTCTCTATCCACTTTATCCTTCCCATGCATAATTTTGTATGTCTCAGTCATGTCCCCCCTCAGGCGTCTCTTTTCTAGGCTGAAGAAGCCTAAACGCCGTAGCCTTTCCTCATAAGGAAGGTGCCCCAGCCCAGTAATCATCTTAGTCGCTCCTTGATCTAAGCTGGCCTTGATCTTAGTTGACCTTGATCTAAGGTCAACAGGTAAAGAAAGGTTTGTTTTAAATCACTCTTAGCAGCAGAGATGGTTTAAGCTCTCATTCAGTCCTTTGAATGGGTCTGATGCCCATGGCTGTGTATCATCTTGGCTCCAAAATGTCCACAAACCATCAACTGTAATATCACAAAAATCTGAGACAGCAGAAATTCAGAATTGCTCTTCTGTTGAGAGCATGTAAATTGCTTTCCATGGTACAAGAAAGGAAGAGCATGGGAGCGAGAGCCTTGAGTCTCCCTGCAAAACTTAGTGCTTTGCACTCCCTCTAACTACGCCACTGATATCAGCGCTTCTTATCTAGCCTGGATTCTTGTGAGCTGAACACCAGAAGTCCACATTATTTTGTTATAGTCTTCAACATGGAGTGAAATATTATTGAGGTAAGTATACGTAATATTTTCATTCCACCGACTCTCATATTGTCATCTGCAACATATCAAAAACTCTTAGCTTCTTAAATCATTGGAGCCTGATCCCACAAAATAACTAAAGTACTCCTGTGCGCATAAAGTGAGAATTACACTCCTAGCTTGCAGTAACATGACAGCATTGGCTGATCAAGACCTCTTACTGATTCAATGTAGAGCAATGCAAACAAGCAGACTTGGCTGAGTGCCTGCTATTGGGTAAGAAAGACTTGTGGATTTCAGTATTGAAAACAGACGCCTATTTATTTCGGTCTTACAACTCATAAGTGGTGAAGTGGGAGAGTGACTGACAGGGCTGTATTTCATTTTACCTCCACTCTATATTTGTTAATCAATCACGTCTGTTAAAGCCAAAGCTATAATGTTTGTATGTACTAGTTTATGTAATGCTTTTAAGCTACCTCTCAAGCTTGCTGGGTGACCTTGGGCCAGTCACTGCCTCTATCTAACCAACCTCGCAGGACTGTTGTGAGGATAAAATGGGAGTGGAGACTTGCACCCTACCTTCTGCTCCTTGGAGGGACAATAGGATAGAAACTTAATTTATGTAACAAGAACATTGTTCTTCAAGTTTTCATTTGCTAGTCTATCATTTGCATTTGGAAGGGGAAAGGAGAGGCACCCTCCTAAGGGTCAGGATTGCTGATTTTACATATGAGAGAGGAGGTGTTGTTTCAGAATCTAGGCTTTCCAATAATCAAATGTTATTTTGAAATATTTAAGATTGATTGCACTTCTGACTGGCTGTCCAAGAAATGGAAGTACTGTCATTATTTGCATATCCTGTTAAAAGGAGGTAGCTGTAATAAAAGTCATGAAACGGAAATGTAGTTACCAGTGCAAAACATTTTGTTTTGTTTCCTGTTACTGACTGCAGAGCCTCATCCGTTCCAGTTCTTTAAGCAGCTCTTCCTCCCTCATTGAATGCAGATTTCACTAAGGTTCTTTACTTGCTGATATGTTGTGAAGAGCAGCCTGAGGTTACTAACAAGGAAACAAAGAGAACTGTTACAGAGTTCACACCTGGGGAGGTGTTTTTTGTAGTCAAACAGTTGGTTCCACAACTGAGGCACCAATTCTCTGCTTTTGTACTGTGAAGCATTTACTGACAACGGAAGCCTGCCCAGTTGTTCTTGAAACCAGCTTTGGGTCAGGATAGATTTTTGTTCTGATTATGCTCACAGAGCTGACTCTGAAATAAGCAGACTGCCATGCTTTTTGTAGTCAATTCAGTAGCCAATGCATTCAGAAACTTATAGAGATACTGGAAAGTCAACAGGCCAGGCTTTGAAGCCTTAAAATTTGCTTACCAGAAAGCCCACTGGAGGTGAACTTGGGCACTTTTCCATTCCTCCCACGCAGAACTGTTTTAGGTAAGATGCCTGCTAGTAGCAGATGGATTGGATGAGGTTCAAAGCCCATTTCCAGTTTTGTTATTCTGTTACTATTTTTCAGGGAACGTCTCCTGCACTGCCAAATTAGTAGTAAAGCATCAGGCCAGAACTGAGAGTAACTCTCACGCAGATGCACTTTAAGCAACAGTTTTTTGTACTCCCTCCCCCACATGCACAAGTAAGCAAGCATTTTGTTTTTTCCCTTTTTCAGAAATCTAGATCCTTGGCAGTTTTTTATGAGGCACAATAAGTCATGGTCTGAGCACAGGAGTGGAAGCCAGGCTCTCCCTCTTGTGTTTAATTGTACTGCACTGAAATTCCCTGCTGCATCAGTTTAAAACTGGCACATGGGACATTCTTGGAGGATTTGCAGGGACATGTTCAATGTAGCCTGGACAGGGGTGTCCAAAGTTTTTGGTAGGAGGGCCACATCAGCTCTCTGACACTGTGTTGGGGGCCAGGGAAAAAAAGAATTAATTTGCATTTAAAATTTGAATAAATTTACATAAGTTTACATAAATGAATATATTAAAGATGAACTTATAGGAATGAATGAAGATCTTGCGATAGCTCAAGACCTATAAAAGGCCTTGCACAAAGCAAGGCTGGCCTTTCCTTTGGTGCCGCTGCTGCATCACAGACATGAAACAGCAAGCAGTGGAGGTAGCCCTCATCCCACAGCTCACATGAGAGGTCAAACAGTCGCCCTCACGCTGAGATCAGTTGCATCTGGCCAGAGTGGGTTCCAACAAATCTCAGGAGGGCCAGAGGCTCATTGGAGACTAGGGGCTCCCTGGGGGCCGCATTGCGAGTCCTTGAGGGCCGCAAGCCAAGTGGCCCCAGGGCGGGGTTTGGGCACCCCTGGCCTGGACTAATGGCCATCCTTCTTCCCTCCAATCCAATAGGAATTTTCAGATCATATTCTTGCCTTCGGTGCCTTTTTTTCAGTGTCTGTGTTTCTGTGTGCAGTGTTGAATTCTCCCAAAATATCTGCTATCGAGAATGAGTATCTTGAACATACTGAAGGATGGGCTGCTATCTGCTGAACTGAAAGGAAGTGATCTGCCAGCAAACTGGTGGAACTATATGCTGCTCTCCCACATTTCATGTAGACTGTGGTTCGGATTGAATGGGCCTCACAAAGTGGCAGTGGGCACATCGGAAACTTTTAGGGCTTCCCTTCATTTTGATTTTAGACTCATCAAACTGCTAAAATGGCATAGTACTGCCTACTATGTTTTTAGTATCATACCATAGAAGTGGTTTTTACATGGTCTGTGACTGGTAAATTGGGGAGTACTGCTGGCAAAGTGAGGTTTGCTGGATAGCGTCTTAAACTTGTTCAGGAGATCAAGAACCTGTGGGGATCACTGAACAGCAGGAGTACAGGAAGACTTTGAACTCAGCTGTTTTCCCTCAATTCACCTCAGAATTGCTGACAAGCAAAACCAGGTTCACCAGCAGTACTTGCTGAGCTACCTGTTTTGTGTAGTTGTGGACACCAGTGCTGCAGTGCACCACTGCAAGGCCAGCAAAGTATTTTTTAATTGTACTATGATGCCAATCGTACCAAGCAAATACATATCTCAAGACAAATAATAGCAAGTCCTCCCAGCAGCTGTGCCTGCTTCCTTTGCAGTTAACGACATACTGCTGCGAGAACAGGAAAAGTCCAATAAACCATTTCATGTTCTGGGAGAAAGTTCATAGGAGTATTAGCCCAACAGAAAAAAAAAACTCAACACTACAAATAACTAACATGTGAGTGAGCCCAGTTATCATTCCTTCCATGTTCATGCCTACGGATGTTGATTGCAGTCAAGGCACTGACAAGCTACTGTAAACTATTCAGGATTGGGCTGTCGGGGAAAGGGTTTTATGACTACGGAAGATCCTTCCGCTGTTGTAACCTGAGTGCCGACGGAGTGCGCAAGGCGGCCATTTTGGGAGTGCAAGATGCAGCAGCGCTCCACATCTGCCGCCAGTTCCCACAATGCCTGCCGGACCAAGTAAGGCAGCAGTGGAGTAGGGGTTGGGCAGGGAGGAACGGGGGGAGGGAGGGAGGCTGCAGGAGGGGCTGGATCTGGCAATGATGGCACACACTGGATGCTAACCCTTCTTTCAGCGGCCTCCCTGCCCTTTCTTCAGTGGCGTTCCTGGAGAGGGGGCAGAATACTGAGTTTTGCATGGAGCAGCGATGCCTGTGTAAAGCGACTTCAGAGCCAGTTGTGGCTGTGAACCTTTGCTTTTGTGGCTGCGATGGGCTCTGAAGGGAAGGGGGAGGAGTGCTTTACACAGGCGTTGCTGCTCTGTACACAACTTAGTGTTTTACCCCCTCTCCAGGAATGCCACTGCCTTATTTTCCTCTCAGATTTGTGCCTCTCAGAGGTTCAAGGAAAGCCAATGTGGAGCAGGAGGCTTATGGGAGGGGTAAGCGACAATCCACCTGCACCCACCCCGCTGAATACAGTGCTCGTTTTTGGTGTGGCTGCATCAGTTGGGGGGTGGGAAGGATAGGAGTGAGCTGTTAGCATATAAGATGACAACCCTTTGTGTCTACAATGTTTTCCTCTAAATTTGCATCATATTTCTACCTGCTAAGGATTGGAACATATGAAATGTTTGCTATTTAGTTTGTGTTACAGGCCTGCTACCATTTCTCATGTAAGTGCAATTGTGAATTGCTGTTGTTCCTCTACATTTGCCTAGAATCATCTTCTTGTATCATTTCCCCCCAATTATAAAAGAAGCTTGCGGTTTAGGTCTTTTCAGGTTCTAGTGTTTCAGGCACAGATAATAAACAGCTCAGCAATGCTACTGGGTTAATAGTGCACTAAAACATCTGCTGGTGCTGCTTGCAGTTGTTTAGCTAATTTATTATTTTCACTCTTGCAGAAATTGTTGATGGGAATGCGAAAATGACTCTTGGAATGATCTGGACCATCATTCTCCGTTTCGCCATTCAGGATATCTCAGTCGAAGGTAAATCCCATTGTGCTGTCACCTTATCAGAAAATGACCAACATTTTACAGATTATGGATTCCCTAAATGGAAACCCTTTGGACATCATCACAGTAGATTCCTCTGTATGTCCAGCTTCTGGGGGGGGGGCACTTGAGGCTGGATGACTCAGCACACAAGGCTGCTGGCTCTAAGGCCTGAAGCTGCAGTGTGATCGGTTTTAAGACATTGTCCATCATATCCCTGATCTGCAGGGCCTTCTTGTTACTAGAGCAAGCTGAACACTGAGGTCATGATTTATGTTCAGTGAAGTTCTGAGAACAATTGAGACGATTCTACTGCCGTAGTCCTAAGATACAAAACCTTTTCTATCTGGGTCGATTATATGGGGGGGCATATCCGCAGATTCCGTATCTGTGGTTTAATTTATCAGTGGATCAGATCCGCACGCGCCCCCTCTGGAGGCAAGGGGAGCCACCTCTGGAGGGTCTTCTGAGCCCAGCAGAGGCCACATGTGTCCATCTGCAGTGTCTGCCGGGTTCAGAATGACTCTAACATGGCAAAAAAAAAAAAAAAGTGACTTTGGCTTTCTCGTCAAAACCAGAAGTGACATTTTAATGCTTTATAATTGTTATTTTTTTAAACATTTATTTTTATTTTTTAATGCTTTGGTGGCTCCCCTTACCTCCAGAGGTTGGGGGGCATTCCCTGATACCTGTGGTTTCACTTAACTTTGAGAGGGACTCCAGAATGGAACACTGATACCAGGGAGTGCCTGAATTCTTTTCCTTTCATTCGTTGGGCAACATTATGAAATGTAAACCATGTTTATTTTATGGGGGAACTATTTTGGCTGATTAAATTGCTCCACCGCCACCCCACGAAAAGTACCTTTTGGGGCTGAGTTTGAAAAGCAAAAGTCCAAATATCATTATTTTAGAAGCCAGCATATTCTTTCCAACTGTTATAATAATAACAATAACAATAACAACAACAACAACAGCAGCAGCAGCAGCAACTAGGTATTTATATACCGCCTTTCTGGTCATCGGATTACTCCTCTGACTTTATCCAAGGCGGTTTACATAGGCAGGCGTTTCTAAATCCCTCAAGGGGATTTTTACAATCATAGAGGTTCTCTCTTTCAAGAACCAATCACATTTCAGAATGGATCTTCCTGGTTTGGTCTCACTTCTGGCCTCCAGTTCTCCCACACAGGCTGACAAGCAGCTCCATCTCTCACATGGAGGGCAGCCAAGATGCTTCTTGCTCACACCAAGAGCAGGTGGAATCACTCAACTGGGCTTGTCAGCTGCTTCAAGGTCTAGCCAATCTCAGCTGTTCAGGGAACTGCCGGTGTCCTTGAACTGGCGACCTTCTGATGTTATCTTCGGGCTAACGGAGGCTCTACCCTCTGGACCAGACCTCCTGCCCTCCTGTTATGATTGTGAGTCCAATCCTTTCCTCCACCAGCCCAGAGCATGTGGTGATAGATGCACATTGCATGCTTTGGACCAGCAAGAGACCAGAAAGTCCAGGTAAGATAAGTAAAGAACATTTTAACTTACCTCTCTGTGGGTCTCCTATGGGTTTCCTCAGACCTATGCAAGCTCTTTAGCTGGCATAAGTATTAAGACACTCTGGGAGCTGGTCTTGGCTGAGAAAGGAGTATAGGATCTTGAGTGCACTAGTGCAGTTGAAATCCACCCCCCAAACTGCCCAGTCTATTTCCTACCCCAATTCACCCACAATCACCCCCCTAAACCGTCCCTGCCTGTGACAGCAGAGAACAGCAGAGGTTCTGTAGGCCAGTTCCACTCCCATGTGGCTCCCACGATTTGCAGTGGTATGTCTGGCCTGCAGAACGGCAGAGTGACTTTTGCGCCATTGGTCTGGGACTGACAGTGGCAAATCACCAGATCTGCCACTGTAAGGCCCAGATAGGATTGGACCATGTCCAACCCTCTCTCTAAGGCCCATGTATAAGTGCCAACATTCCCTCTTGGACTATGTGCAATTTCCCCTCTTCTGCAGCTGTGTGGCATTGCAATGAGCCACAATGCCATCTCTAGACATTTGACAATGATGTGAACCATACTTCCAGGTTGCTGAGCTCCACACTGTACAGAACTGTACAGAACTCAGCTTAGAAGTGTGTGCACCTTAGTGGGGGACACTGACCACGTGTTGCTACTCATGGTGCTAGCTGTTTAAAATTCTGCAGCTCACCAGGACTCACCCTCTAGTGTGAGTGAAAACCTCTTAATATTGCTATAAATCAAGCCTGGTCACCTACAATAAGTAAGTATTCTGATGGGGTGAAAAGAGTATAGTGAGGGAAAGAGGAGCAGGGGAAAAGGATCAGGGACTACCCTCTGACTTTCTTTGATGAAGCTGTTACAACTCCTGATATTAATTTGCACATATATAGGCTAATCTTAAAAGCTAAGTGCAGCATGTACTTGAAAACCAAAATAAAATGGCTGCCACAGAGATTTGAGATGTGCTCCCTGATCTACAGCATAAGCCTTCCTCAAACAGAAAAAGTAACCCAATCTCCTTAAAAGCTTCAAAGATATTAAAGGTCAGGATGAATTGGCAGCTCTGAAATCCCACAGGGGCCGGTTAATCCTTATGTCTTTTGTTCCCTAGAGACATCTGCTAAAGAAGGGCTTTTGTTATGGTGTCAGAGGAAGACAGCCCCATACAAAAATGTGAACATCCAAAACTTCCATATTAGGTAATGTAGAGGTGAAGGGTAGCAGTCTGTGACTTGTAATCTTGCATGTTCCAGAGGATTTGGACACTCCTCAGTGCTTAGCAGAACTAATTATTCCTTTTTACTGCAATGTTCAAAATATTCACAATGGACTAACCATTGCACTCCAAGAAAGAAAAGTGGATGGAACAGTTGTATGCTTAACTACTGGGGGTTAAAGGGATTGGGCTGACTAAGGGCTTCTTCCCACACTATCCTAGACAAACAATTGTGCACTTATTCTTGTATCTGGTGTGTGTGTATATATATATATATATATGGCTCATGCTCTGTTTTATTTTTGTGCTGTCAGGTAGATGGAAAACGTAATTAAGTGTCTCACTACTGCATTCAAATGGAGGGAATCCTTTTTGCCCAAGTTGGCATCTGCCAAGGATGAGAACACATCCTTCTGTTTAAGGGTCATATATATAGGACACACGTTTTGTGTGTGTGTATTCATTGCAGAGAACATATGGACCCCTGCTTTACAATGGAGTTCACTTTACAATCAAATCACTTTACAGTGGATCCTCCACAGTAAAGCAAGGTTCCGTTTATGATAAGTTACTCACTTTATGATGGGCTTACTATTGCCACCGGTAGGAACCAATGGGGGGGGGAAGGGGGAGACAGACAGACAGACAGACAGACAGACAGCAGACAGACAGACAGACAAGTGATGTGAACGCAGTGTTTGACGCCTCTTGGCTGTGTTTCTGGAGTAGAAAGATATAGCTGTTGCAATGTAAGCCTTCGAGGCAGCATATCAGCTGGTTGCAGCATTTTTAACATTGTGGCTGTGAGTATTAGGGAAGAATGCAACCTTGTAATTTGTGTTTTATAATTACAATATCCCATAAACTGATAACCGTGGCCCCCGAAGTGCACAGCAGACATCTTTTAAAGAGGGAAGTATCGTAGTTCTGTGGCAGAAACTTCAATTTCTGAGATCGAATAACCAAAAAACAGTGCACAACTGAGTTCGCATTACTATATTTACACAGTATAATGGTGTCTCTGGACTGGATTACTATCGTAAGATACTGCTGTGTCTATATCTGCTAAAAGCTTATTTGCTGAAGCTTTTATACACCTTTTAAAGCTTGAATTTTAAAGCTAGGATCAAGTAGATCATTAACACTGAAACATCATTACCAGCAACATGGTCCTTGAAGATAAGGCAGAGGTGACGGGCTCTACTCTGACAGCATGTTGTGCTTACCTGATCTCCGCTTTGTGAACCATCACCATGGAATGGGCCAGCAACAACCCTGACAGTAGTCCAAAGGGACAAGACAAGGAAAGCAATTGCATTTTCAGACTCGTACAGAAAGAACTGTGGGCATTTTTATCTCTTCATACAAGTTCTATTATGTAAATATCTACTTCGTTTGAAGGCGAGAGAGACATGCATCAGATATGGAATCTGATTCATCACATTCCTTCTAGCTGTCTTTGGTGTGATTCTGTGCTCAAGTCTGAAAGAGAGAGGACAAATGTTAGATTAAAACACTTTTCCTAGATGAACACTCCTTTCATCCTGGAAGTTGTGGGGTTGGCATTGTGAAGGGACCTGAAATGAAACGGGGGCAGGACTTATCCATGTTTTGATGCTTCTTGGATACTGAGCAAAAAACAAATGAAGCACCAATAAAACCAGTCTACAGAGACCAATTACATTCTCTGTTACCCATGGTCTGCATGATGAATACTGCTGATCTAAACTCACAGTGGTTTGCTGTGCCCATTCTTCATCAGTTTCACCTCTGCTAATCCTTGATGAATGCACTTAATTGTGTTCCATCTGTCTCACAGCTGGAAGGATGGCCTTGGCTTCTGTGCCTTGATTCACAGACACCGTCCAGAGCTCATTGACTACGGGAAACTAAGAAAGGTACCTCTATATTTCGGAATGTTCTACAGTCAGTTGTCCTTGGAGAACAAAAACCTGTGTTGACAATTTGGATAGCAAACTTGCCCGTAGACTAGAGCAGTGGTTCTCAAACTTTCAGCACCGGGACCCAGTTTTTAGAATGAGAATCTGTTAGGACCTGCCAGAAGTAATATCTTCAAGCAGCAAAATTTTTAACAATCCTTGGTTGCAATCCTACCCACACTTACCCAGGAGTTAGTCCATTGACTATCATTGTAAAAGCATATACATAGTAGCCTGTTAAAAGTACAGATGTATCACATTTCCCTAAATGCAGTCACATATCATGGTAGCATTCAAGTCTAATATATTAAAAATAAAACTACACATTAAAAAGAATGGGAACCCACCTGAAAATGACCCACCTAGTGGGTCCTGACCCACAGTCAGAGTAACACTGAACCAGAGGAATGACAGAGAAAAGGGTTGTCTGAAGAGAATACCTAATGTGTTGGTTTTGAAGATTGGTACTAGTCAGCCCTTGGTGGAGATCAGAAGCAAGCAGATCTTTAGAAAGCATAGCTCAAGTAATTCCCAAGTTTAGACTGATGAATGTGCACACTCAGTCTTGCCAAATTGGAGGCTAGTCTTTTCATAGACTGATCTTGTCATTCAAGTGGATATTGGGGTTTGGCATCCTTGGAGAAAGCAGGTAAGCTGGCCTTTAAAGGAATAGGTACAGAGTCTTTCTTTGCTTACACAAAACTACATGTTTTCACAATGCTTCCTTAATCATGGTTCTGGACATCCAGTTTGGATCATGTTTGGTAAAGATAAGTACAAAATCTGATCTTTTTCTCCATTGAGAAAGCTGGGTGAAAGCACACTATTTTCCTTTGGTAATTTAAGCCACACGACAAAGTGGAGTAGCTAGAGGGGGTGCAAAGCACTAAGTTTTGCAAGGAGCCTCACTGCAGCATGCAAGCGGCCCCTCCCCTTCGCAGCCATTATGGGCGGTGGGTGCAAAACAGAGGCATATGCCTGGAATGGCTGTGTTCATGTGTAACCTCCTGATTTTAGAAATGGGCTATGTTAGAATGCCAGGTGCAAGGGAGGGCACCAGGATGCAGGTCTCTTGTTGTCTTGTGTGCTCCCTGGGGCATTTGGTGGGCCACTGTGAGATACAGGAAGCTGGACGATGGGCCTATGGCCTTATCCAGCAGGGCTGTTCTTATAGCTCTGAAGGGAAGGGGGAGGGGCCGCTTGCACGCTATGATGAGGCTCCCTATAAAACTTAGTGCTTTGCACCCCCTCTAGCTACACCACCGGCATGCTGCACCACCAGTCAGTCAGAGCAGCATATTTGTGTGACTGGCATCTTTGTTCCTGATTACAATAGCAACAGCAACCAAAAAATATACATTTTGCTAAGGGAGCTTCCTTCAGCTTCTCATGGATATAGTGAACAGCATTTACTCATTCCTCCTACCATGGTTTTAACAGTTTTGCTGATTTGCACTTGATAGAAAGGTGGTTGGTGACAGTGCAGTAATTATCATGGCAATACTTTGTGATCTGAAGAGTTTGAGAAGGGAAAGAGGTCTGCTCCAGTCAGCTTTTAATGTTAGGATAGGGAAGAAGCAGTAAGAGCATTAATTTATTATGTTAGCAAAATCAGAAAATGTACAAGGATTGGAAAAAAATTCCAGTCTGTATTGCCACCTACCAAACATGAAATAATGAAGTCCTTCTAGTATTCTACAAGTCTTTTCCTTTCACAACTTGCTCATGAGCACAGCTTTGACTCTGTTTGTGTTTGCTTATATACTTAACACTTTCTAACAACTGTAGGGTACAGTGCTTCAGGAGAGATTCAGTGGCAGGTATTTGTATAGGCACCCTACACCTGTGGGGATGGTTGTCCTGAAGGGTGCAGTCCTGTGTGCACTTACTGGGGACTTGGTTCCTTTTAATCAGTGAAGCAGGCTATCAGTCCTGAAAAAATAGCTCTAGTCTCCCAAGCTGTCAAGACAAAACAAGGACAGATGTCTCAACTAACACAGCTAACTGTCTTACTTTCATTAGGAAAAATTTGAACACAGAGAGAAAAGGAGGGGTGGGGAACCACCACTTGCTTTCCATTCACTGAGAAGGCCCATTTAAACAAAAGGCCAGTGTTGTTCCAGTAGTTCTCAGTCAGGCTGTGCAAGTGATTGAGACCTGCTGTAGTAGAGTGGCTCAGAGGCTGAAACTTACCTCCACCATGATCTCACTGAAGCTGTACTTTCTCAGCCTCGGCTGTCTATGAAGATAATAATGCATACTTCCCTTTATAGACTTGTAAGGACTACGTCAAGATAATTCATGGCAAGTGCTTTGCACACTCAGAAAGCTATGTACAGGTGGGCCCTCAGTATCCATGGGGATCTGTTCCAGAACCCTCCTCCACAGATACCAAAGCCCATAGATGATGAAATCCGTGGGTCTTGTGCCCTCTAATCCTCTCCAGCCCCCCCCCCCAAGACCTTTTAAAGCCTTTGAAAGACACTTCTAGTATTTACGATAAATCAGAAGCTACCTTCTAAGGCCTCCTGAAGGCCTTAGTAAACCCTCTGGAAGTGACCAAGCACAGCTGTGGTCTCGTCTGGAGGGTACATGTCAGGCTGACCCCAAGGATTCTGGACCCGTGGATAGTGAAATTATTATTTAGTAATTGGCCCATTGTAAACTGTTGCGCTAAGCAGAAGAAAACAGAGCAAAGTAAACATTATCACAGTGAGACTTTCTAGGCTAAGAGACGAAATGGTTTGAGCCTCTTCCAGTTGTAACCAATACTAAACAAAGAGTAGCAACTGAGCTGGCAACTCTGATCCTCACTTCTGGGGCAGGAGGCAAGCAGACAAATGGCAAAGAGAAGTGACAGGGCACCAGGATGTCTTTGTGAGGTCCTTGAAAAAGGATTCCCAAAAAGGCCATTTGAAAATGCTTGTAGCTCATGTGGATAGGGAAATATTTCATCTCCCTTTTCAGTCCACGCACACTCAGATTTTACTGTGGATGCATGTTGGGGAGGAATTTGCACATTCCCTGGCAAATTCCACCACCAGCTTTGGGAGGCAATCTCCTACTTTGCCAGTCTGGGCTGGAACAAGTACAGAGGTGAAGTGCCATATGCCATCTGTGGTAAGGAAAAAGAATCCATGATCCTTATAGTTGTAGCTTTCTTTGGTTTTTCTTTGGCAGAGTTTAATCATTCCCCTCTGCTTTCTGGTATCCAGTTAGCTAGGTTTTTCAGTCCAGTGCTTAGTTAGTATTCCAGTGTGCTTACCTATCCATAGTCCTGTGTTGTGTGTATCTATTGTTATTAAAATGGTGTCTTATGATGTGTACTCACTGCTAATTTAGACCATTATTTTTCTAGGATGATCCTCTCACTAACCTGAACACAGCTTTTGATGTGGCTGAAAGGTACCTAGATATCCCCAAGATGTTGGATGCAGAAGGTAAAGTAGAATCAAATTTTGATTGATTTTTTTTCCTTCCCCCTAATCCTCAGAAAGATTCCTCAAACTTTCTTAATGTAATTACTATGTTTGATTTTTTTTTCTGTAAACCGCTTTGTGAACTTTTTGTTGAAAAGCGGTATATAAATACTGTTAGTAATAATACTAGATCTTTCAAAAGTTTCCCATTCTCATCACATTTCCAGATAGTAAGTTAATATTTTATCCTGGGAACTTCTTGTATCCCATTGCTGGATCCGACATAATTCCGGTAGCATTTCAGTAAGGGGATAACTTGGGATGCACAGATAATGTACATTTCTATGTCAGTGCCCCCATGGAGGAGGAGCACTAATATCGGATCTTATAACATGATAAATCTATTTATTAATTTAATTTATTTATTTACTTATAGTATTTTTACCCTACTTTTCTTCCCAAAGGGATCAGTATAACATCATCCTGTTCAATAGTTACCAGGGTGTCATAAGATTGAGCCCTGAAGAACTAGGTTCTACACCTTACCAAAATATGTATAAATCAGGTGTAAATTGCAGGCTTATGTCTGTGTTTTTTCATTTGCCCCTGGGGTGCTCGCTGTTTCTTAAACCTTCTCTGGAGTTCTTTACCACGAGGCCCAGACAGTAATAAAATTCAGTTGTAGCTAGACCCCTGTTATTGACTGGGGTGATACTCCACCCAAATTCAAGAACAAGTTGAGTTCTCAACCAACAACTCTACACTACATAAGAAGGGGAAAAAAACAAAGGAATAATCTTTTACTATCTCCCACAAATTAGGTTTCTCAGGACATTTTACTTCCTGAGCCACAGCAATTGTTAATCAAACCAAATAAAGAGCTCCAGCATGAGGTCACCATAACCTTCTGTTCTCAGGAACAGGATTTCAGGTTACAGGAATTAATGCACCTTTTACCATGTTGCCACCTTTGAATTTTTAAAATCGCCACGGGCACTGAAATCTCCAGTTTTCTGGTGGCTGCATTCCTTGATTCCCCTTAGCAGGGTATAAATCTAAACCAGTAGTTCTCAAATTTTTATTACCAGGACCCACTTTTTAGAATGAGAATCTGATAGAATGACATCACCCGCCTGAAGTGATGTCATGACTGGAAGTGACATCATCCGGCAGGGAAATTTTTAACAATCCTAGGCTGCAATCCTACCCACATTTATCCAGGAGTAAGCCCCATTTGCTATCATTGTTAAAAGCATATACATAGTAGCCTGTTAAAAGTACAGATCAAATGCTGTCACATACCATAGTAGCATCAAGTCTAATCTATTAAAAATAAAATATTGAAATGAATGGGAACCCAGCTGAAATTGGCTCGTGACCCACCTAGTGGGTCCCAACCCACAGTTTGAATAACAAACCAGTCTAAAACAAACAAATGGAGAATAGCTCTATTAGCCTTGCTAGTTAAATGGCATCTTCAGGTATGCCACCGAGTCCCAGCTGTTATGCAACAGCATCAGGGAGAACTGTTGTCTTTGGGCCCTGCTGGCAAGCTTTCCTAAGGCATCTGGTTGGCCACTGTGAGAAACAGAAAGGAATGATGGGTCAGATGGTTCTTGGGTCTGATCCAGCAGGGCCCTTCTTATGTTCTTGAGGTAACATTTTGTTACTGGCTGTCCTCTGTCCAGTTCTGTCAATCCATGTCATGTATTCTGGGGTGCTTTTGAATAGAGCAAACAATAGAGTTGACTGTGAGCAAATGTGGAGGACATGCTCTACTGATCTGATAGCCAGTCCATTCACTGTTTTATTTGTTGTTAATCACCTTTTAACCAGGACTTCTTTCATGTCCCCAGTCTGGTTAAGATGTGTTTAGACCACAGAGCTAACTGTTCGAACCCTGAGGCATGAGAGTGAGCTTTAATTTGCTGCTCTAGTGTGTACAATCCGATGAGCAGGTGTCACTTTGAAACATATTGCATAGTGATTGATCTTGCCTGTATCCTACTGGATCAGAAGGGAGGGAGGTTTGGCGTAGAGGAGACTTGAAAACAGCAATTCAACTACTTTTCGTGTCCATATTTAGGATAGCTCTTTGATGTGGGCAGATAAGTATGAGCCTGCATGGGAGCGTCAGTTGCTGCCATTTCAGCATAATCCTGTGTGTGGCTACTCCACAGTAAGCCCCTTACTTTGAATGGGGCTTACTTCCAGGAAACTGTGCACAAGAATGCTGTTTTTGCATCTTGCCAGAAGTTTGGAAGAAGAATCCCCTCTAGCCACAAACACACAAAATGGTATGTTATGGTGCAAGTCAAACTTATTGATACCCACACTAGCTATCGGCTTCTGTGACTGTCCCCATCTTCCATGCATATAGATAGGGGATTGATCTGGGCTAAAGATCCATAGATATGCATGGGTGCATTGAGTCTGCAAGAAGCTCTGTACTGTATAAATACAGTATGTCTTGTACAAGTTGGTATAAAAGAGCATTTAGATTATATTTGCCTTTTGGGGACTGCAGCCTTAGCAACAAGGCCTCTTATCTAGCCTCACCCGTCCCAGTAAGTAGTTGCAAGCAGTCTCCAACTGCCTGGCTGTGAGCATTGCTATTGTTACCTCTCTGGGCTTGCCACAGAAGCCATCCAGGGCAAGAATTGAGGACTAATTTGGATCTCATGAAATATGATAGAAGTAACAAAAGATTAGGAATGTGGCAATATATTACTTGTTTTGTCAGTGATGTTCATCTTCATCAGCATCGTCATCATAGATGCAAGGAGATACCTGAATTTGAAAGCTGGTTGGCCCTTGCGTCTGTCACTGAATTAATGGATGCTTAGAAAACTCAGCCAAACAGCATACTGTGTGAGATGGGTCCAATGTGATGAGGAAAGGACGCACTGGCTTGTTTTCAGTATAGCAGCATTTTTGGGATCATCATTTCACTAATTTAGTAAGCACACATATTTGAAATATGCCCATTTTCCAATTTTCCCAGTAATATTTTTTTTGTAGTTAAGGTGAGAGGGCAGGAACAGTGGTCCAAAACCTAGGGGTAAAATCTCCTGCAGGCTGCAAGCCATAAGTCTGCAGTATGTAGAATGTGCAGAAGGGAATATGCACGTCCATCCTTCACTTGGTGTCCCTGATTTCTCCGGTTATCCCTCCCACTTTGCTCACTTCCCATCAGTTGATCTGCTCTTTAACTTCAGGTTTTCTTTGACAGACATTGTTGGAACAGCCCGTCCTGACGAGAAGGCCATCATGACCTATGTTTCTAGCTTCTACCACGCCTTCTCAGGAGCCCAGAAGGTATCACAGGATCCCAAGCTCCCTCAACACAACGCGCCTGGTCCTCTTGCTAATGTCCAAACCTTTTTTTCTTTCTCTCTTTCCTATCTAGCTACGGGCATCTTTTTTTGTTATTTTTGGCAGAATTGGCTTGTTGGCTCAGACTGGTACCCCAAGTGAAGAGTGTTTGGGGAGTGCAAATTGGCTAAACACAGAACTACAGTCAGTGATGTAGTACCAGGCCATCTATGCATGCAAGTCTTCTGGTCACTGTGATGACACTGGGAATTCTGCAATTGTCAGTTGGATACAAAGTTCACTCTAGAGGCAACCCAATGGAAGGAGAATGATAATTAAAATAAATCAATAGTCTTCCTCATCAGTGGCATAGCTAGAGGGAGTGCAAAGCACTAAGTTTTGCAGGACCCTCATTGCAGCATGCAAGCAGCCCCTTCCCTTTAGAGCCATTCCAGGCAGGGGAAGTGAAATGTAGGCAAAAATGTTTTGCTTCCACTGCCCGGAATGGCTCTGATGAGAAGGGGAGGGGCTGCTTGCAAGTTCAGGAGCCTGCAAAACTTAGTGCTTTGCACACTCTCTAGCTACACCACTGTTCCTCCTACATAACATAAGAACAGCCCCACTGGATCAGGCCATAGGCCCATCTAGTCCAGCTTCCTGTATCTCATAGTGGCCCACCAAATGCCCCAGGAAGCACACCAGATAACAAGAGACCTCATCCTGGTGCCCTCCCTTGCATCTGGCATTCTGACATAGCCCATTTCTAAAATCAGGAGGTTGCACATACACATCATGGCTTGTAACCCGTAATGGATTTTTCCTCCAGAAACTTGTCCAATCCCCTTTTAAAGACATCCAGGCCAGATGCCGTTGCTGCATCCTGCGGCAAGGAGTTCCACAGACCAACCACACGCTGAGTAAAGAAATATTTTCTTTTGTCTGTCCTAACCCTCCCAACACTCAATTTTAGTGGATGTCCCCTGGTTCTGGTGTTATGTGAGAGTGTAAAGAGCATCTCTTTATCCACTTTATCCTTCCCATGCATAATTTTGTATGTCAATCACGTCCCTCCTCAGGCGTCTCTTTTCTAGGCTGAGGAGGTCCAAACACCGCAGCCTTTCCTCATAAGGAAGGTGCCCCAGCCTAGTAATCATCTTAGTCACTCTCTTTTGCACCTTTTCCATTTCCACTGTCCTTTTTGAAATGTGGCGACCAGAACTGGACACAATACTCCAGGTGTGGCCTTACCATCGATTTGTACAACGGCATTATAGTAATTGAACATGCATAATGATGCAGTAACAAATCATTCTTCATTCCTATCAGTTTTACATGTCTGCTGAGTTGTTTTGCTAGTCACCCAGAGCAGCTAGGCCTTTTCTGAAACCTTCAGTGTAACTTTCCTTTTGTTGCAAAAGTGCACAATCTTAAAACAAAATAAGACCTGGATGTGATAGAGCAGTAAATCCACATTCTCTCTTCCTATAAAATCTAGTGGAATGTTTATTAAATGTCATCTTATTTGATACTGAAAGATAGATGCAGGTGTGGCGTATAGTGGCTAAGAGACCTCCTTGGTTCAAATCTTGCATTTGCCATGATCTCAGTAGTAGTCTTAGGCAGGCCACTCCCTCTCAGCCTCAGTTGCATATGAGGATTTCTAAGGGCTCAGCACAGATCATATACATAACTGAATATATTGCCAGCTGTTGTGATCCTAGTCTTCAGTGTCAGATTTGTGAGATGCTTCCTACTTTGAATAAGATACAGGTACTCCAGGGTATTAAATACATGAAAATGAAACATGGGAAGGATATCCAGGAATCCAGATCTGGAAATCATACCGTTTCCCATAGAAACAGACAATGTTATGCTTCCCAAGCTATGATTAGCTGTACTTCAAGACGGGTGAATAGAAGATAGACCATGCCCCCCAGTGAAATGCTGGCCAATTTCCAGCGGCCACCTAGGACCTACTGATTGTTGGGATTCTTGAAAAGAATGCTGAACTAGATGTACTTTGATGTGATCCAGCAGGGCATGATCTTAAGCAAGTGTGCATAAGCAGGATCACTGAATACACTGAATATAAAATAGTTATGCCTTAACTCACACTCAGACTCTTAACTCAGACTGGGAAGTTATGCACTTCCCAGACTCACCCAGCTCATGTTGCGTGCCCCCCCCCAGGTACTGCAGATGCAGCAGGCAGCTCCCAGAAGTAACTGGCGATGACATCATCACCAGTTACTTCTGGGTTGGAAGGTCAAACACAATGCTATAGGCAGCGGTAAGAGGCTCAGAGCAGGCAGGTAGGCTTTTTCAAGTGTGTGAAAACCACATGCTGGAGCACTGCCCATGAAGCTGAGCCTCCTGTTGCTGCTTGTAGCATCATGTCACAGTCACATGTCACTGTCAGGCAGCAGGCATCTCACACCACCCCTGTGCACTCACCACACCTCCCCTGAGAACTGCGCCTCACAGATTGGGGACCTCTGCCTTAACTGTTGAAAGCTCCTGACTATACAGTCTTGTTTTGTAGTTTTAAATGGACCACATGGGTTCTTATACAAAGTTCACCATGAAAGACTGAAGCTTGCCTACCCTTGCCTTAAGAGGGATGAGTGCACGTGCCTATTCTAAAATGAAATGTGAGGCAATCCTGAAACTCCTCCTTTTGAATTTCTTGTGTATATGGTACTCTCCTTGTACATAAGATGTGAACTAAATTTCTAGAATTCCACTGTGTTATCATGGGATTGTAGGCACTCTGTTCTTATTGCAAGTCTATAATGCAGCTACCTTAACATCTGCAGGGAGGGCATGACTTGGCTGCATTTTCCAGTTTACAGGATGGAAATAACAAACAGTCAGCTATTGTTTGATCCTAAGACATGGACTTTCTGGTTCCTGTGCCTGTGGTGCCACTATATTAAAGACTCATCTGCACATTTGGGAGAATCATGTTGTATATCCCTCCTGGAATGTTAGCACTTCAGAGAACACATGGAGGATTTGCATTGCTGAATACTTTCCTCCTGACAACAAATGCCTGCCTATGGGAAACTAGTATATGAGGGGAAGTGACAAGGACAGTACTCTTTTTCTTCATTCAATTGCACAAACCCTCCACATATATTCAAATATGATATAGTCTCAGTCTAGAGATTTGTACCATATGATTCTCTCCTTAGAACTTGGCTCTCAATGACCAAAGCAAAACAACTTGCTTCCTAAAAACAGAGATAGACTATAATATTATCAAGTTTCCAGTTATACAAAAGCTAGGATAAGCATAATATGGAAACATTCTCCCCAGTAGTGATCTAGTGGCTCTCCCAAGACAAATGTAATCTTGCTCTGTTTTTCAGCATCTCCAACATTGTCTAGGGACTTCATTCAGTGTCATTACTTCACTTCTTGTGTATTGTCATGTAGAATTGGCAAATCTCTCCCCAGAGAAAGTTAGTTTTGTCCCCCTTTGCAAGTGGGCTGAATTTACTGACTGTGAAATTATGTCAAAATAATGTACCAAAGTGTGGTTGCATAGAAATAAAAGCTGAAAATGGGTAGTGGTGATAGGTGCCACTTGTGTCCGCTAAGCCAACTCTACTAGTCACATTCTGATCTGAATTCCCAGCTCTCCGCATGGAAATCTGTTTGGCCTGTCCTGCAATGCATGATGGGAAGTTTCCCCCTCTCTTATCACCCATGACTGTTTTATTTTATTCTGTGTGCTGCTTCTTACTTTATCCTTTCAACCTCTTCTCCTTCTTTGCACAGATATTATAGGCACGCTAAGGCCGGATGAGAAGGCCATTATGACCTATGTTTCATGTTACTACCACGCCTTCTCAGGTGCGCAGAAGGTGAGACTTTACTCCTAACAACCCCCTCCTTCCATTCCTTGCCCACCAAATTTACAGGAAACTGTCCTAACCCATTAAACATATGGAATCCAGTGTTAACATTCACACTGAGCTAGAATTTCATAATTGATCTGTAGCTTTTTGGAGGGCAAAAGACTTTTAGCTTTGTTGAGTCAGCCTAGACCTGCCTTGCCAAAACAACAATGATCCCAGTTATGTTTGGAGAAAATGCCTACTACTTCACTGACAGATTTGATACTTGCCTCTTGGGAAGTGCCCTGCTGGTCCCAATTTTCGTAATTGGGTGATACGTTCTAGAGCTGCGACATTTTGGATTATTGGTATAACACTAGTCCACCCCGGCAGTGTTAGGTCTGTTAATGTTTCAAAGTCCCAGTTCTTTTTAGCTATAGCAATAACTAATGAGTTTCTTGGTGGCTGGGACCCAGAGTAAGTGTTATGAACATGTGCAATTGTCTTTTACTGAGTCAGGCCATTCTCTATACGTACTGGCAATGGCTTTCCAGGCCTTCAGACAGGGCTTTTGCCAAGCCTATTTGGAGATGGGAGAAACTGAACTTGGGACCTTCTGCAAAACATGTCTTCTGCCTTCTAAGCTAAGGTCCCTCCCTAATGGGGCACTCATTCACAGGTAATTTTTGTGCTGCAGGACTGCAATTTGAAATAGAAGATAAGCACCAGAGGGGCTTTCCCCTCTGATGTTTCTTCTGCTAAAAATCTCTTTCTCCCAAGTCTGAAAAAAAGATTCAGGCAGCCCTGTGTGGGGGGAAAAGCACTTGAGGGGACAATTTTAGGCTGACAAGCCCCAGGACAGCCTTTGCTTCAAATTGCGGTCTCCATGGTTGTATTTGCAAAAATATTTTGGAGAAAAGCAACACACTGTGGAGTGTCATTTGGCCCTCATTCACACAACCAAATACCAATTGCTGAAAGGGCATTTATAAGCAAGAGAATTCAGCTTCTGCTGGGGGGGAGTGCACCAACTGTGTGATTAAATCAGGAACAGATACTGTTCTAAGTGGGGACCGAAGATAGCCACTCCACACTTACATAACCAGGAACAACAAAATCCTTCCAGTTTATACTATCAGTACGATCTGGCCAAGCCTAAATAGGCTCCATTTCTTGCCCGGTGCACTCCCTACTGGAGACCTGTGACAATCTCATTCTGTGGATGCCATGTCTTTTTCCACATTGGGTTCCTGCTGGGTTAAGAAATTACATCAAGGCCAAACCCTTATCATTGCATAAATTGAGACAACTCTCCTAGTACCTCTTTCCAAAACACTCAGCCCTGGTGCCTGATAAAAATAATCGCTGCGTACTCCTCTTGACTCCCTCTTCTCTTTCCTGTGTTGCTTCTCCTGGCTCCCACCCATCTGTGTTCTTCCTCCACTGGTAATTCTAGTGCTTTCCTCCCTCATCCCATTTGTGGTGTTTCTTTATCCCAAGAGCATTTTTTTTTAAATCTATGTAGTCATCAGCCAGCTGATTGTGTCTTACAGCTAGTCCTTTCTTGACATTTTGTACATTGACATAGGTCCTCTCTTGATTTTTTTGTCTTGGGCACAAAATATATTTCGCTAGTATCAATTTTGAATTACTGCGTATGTGCATTTTATGGGAGAAATGTGATTTTTAAAACACGTTCATCATTCCAAACTGGCATTAGATGCTTTGATCCATGCCTGAGTATAAAATGTCAAGGGAAAGTGGACCTTCTTCCAAGCTTCTCAGGCTTGTTAATTGAGCAGTTCAACTCTAATAAGGATAGCTGATGGATAGCCAAAGCGGAGGCTCTCTGTCACTACATCTGCAATCCTAACCACACTTTCCTGAAAGTAAGCCCCATTGAACAAAATAGGATTTACTTCTGAGTAGACCTGGTTAGGATTGTGCCCTACACCAAGTAACAATTATCCCCAAGTAGTCTTTCTTTCATTAAAGAAGATATACTTTGCTCTATCTTCTTGTAATGCCGCCACAATCAAATGTACACTTCATTTCTTGTCCAAATTTAAGTAAATATTGCCAAATGAGAGGGGTTCCGGGACCAAGCCAAGCTGATATTAATGCAAATAGAATTGAAACATTCACTTTTTTCTTTCTGGAAACCATGTCAGATGTTCCCAAGACACTCCTGAAAATGTTGGCTCCTGTGCAAGATAGCACAGGCATTTTTGAATTGGATTAAATTCTCTATAAGGTTTTCCAAAAGCAGCTTCTTTTCAAATACTATGGTCATACTTTGCTGTTCTTTTTTAAAGTGACAGTATATCTTCTAAATGTGTCTTAGAACACATGTAATTGCCACTTTTAGTGGCAGAACATGCCTACAGAACATGGCAGAACATGCCTACAGAAAATTTGGAATGTGAGTGTTTCATCGGAGAACATTCAGACTTCTGCTCAGAGACCATGTTACCAGTTTGTTAAGAACCAAACCATTATCCTGAATTTGCACAGAACTATCCTGGCTGCAGGCCATATCTCTTTTAGTGCCAAAGCAAACAGACACCACAAGACTTCAGATCCTAGTATGCAGTGTTCTAGAATAAGACACTACAGCTTTGTTCGGTTCTGGTAGGGCCTCTTTTCATACCCAAAGTAACTGAGGCCCTGAAACTGCTGGTATAAAACAGATGAGAATATCCATCCTACGAAGCCTGGATCAGTGGCGTAACTAGAGGGGGTGCAAAGCAATTTGCCGGGAGCCTCACCTCAGAGTGCAAGCGACCCCTCCCCTTCAGCACCATTCCCAGCAGTGGGAGCAAAATGGAGGCGAATGCCTGGAATGGCTCCAGGGGAGGGGAGAGTAGGGGCCATTTGCACTCTGTGGTGAGGCTGCCATCAAAACTTAGTGCTCTGAACCCTCTCTAGCTATGCCACTGGCCTGGATAGTGCTGCAACAGATATGTGCCCATGACATGAATGAGATTAATGGAAGATTCTCTTCATTAATTAATTAATTTGAAATTTAGCAAAATTCAGAGCTTTCTTGTTAATTTTACCCACTGAAACTGGTTAACATACACCGCCAATTCTGAAGTCATCAGATTCAGAACTGAGAAATCAATATGATAGAATAAATCCTGTTATGTCCCCAGTTATTTCTGTGCAAAGCAAAGAAAAATATACTTCGTTTTCCGGTAGTGGATTTTTGATAACTTCAAAGTTTTGAAGTTTTATGATTTCTGTCTACAAGTGCAAACCAACTGAGGAGCTAACAGAACTGATTATTCAATTCTGTATTTTCAAAAACATTGAATTTTTCATTCCCTTGAATGAATATTTGAATTTAATTGAAATTATGAGGTCTGTCCATAAAATGTTGTGGCCTGTGTCTAACAAATAATTAGCTTGCTACAAACCATGCCCAGTATGGAATTCCTGGGGGTGAAACCAAGTAATTGGGATAAAAGTCAGATTTAACTATTCAGCCATGAAGCCCATTGTGCATTTGGGGGAGACTTGGATTTTAAAAAACTGATTGTGCTGTCAGCTGGCCAATCAGTCCAGCAATATATTCATTAGGAGGACAGTCACAGGTCCCAGTTCCTTTGCCTTTGAAACTCTCCCAGTGCCAGTCTTCTGTTAGCCAGGAGATACAGGCTCCACATCTGGGCTAACATAGGGTGATTAGTGAGTGTGTATTTCAGCCAAATCCAGCAGCACAGAGTGTCTTTTCAAACTCTGCTGTCTTTCTTGACAAGGTGACTTATTGTGATGTCGCTCCATTTCTCATTCAGATTCTCATTACTGCTACCAGCCCTGAAGGGGAGGTCACATGATCAACTTTCTACTTCTTTCATTCTCTTATACTGAGTCTTTAAAGGTACAGGGGCCCCAACCTGCCATGACGTGTATGTGACTGGCTGCTTTACCTTCATATGATTTGTTTGTATGTGTGCGTGTGCTTGTATGTGTCTGTACTTCTATACATATACTTGCTTTGGTTGTTTTGCTTTTTTTCCCCTAACTGCTTCTAACTTTCATAACACTAAACTGCATGAATGTTTTTATTACTAGCTGGGTTTAATAATATTTTTTAATTCATTGTGAAAAATTGATTTCTGGTAGCCTTAGATCAAGCTTTGGTTTGGTAGCTAGCCTTTTAGAATCCCATCACTAATCTGTGCTGGTACTTCCATGTTATAAAATATATACTGTGCCTAGCTCTGTGTAGGCATCATGCAATGGATGAATAAAATTATGCTGAATTACCCGGATCACAGTGTGTGCAGCCTTGCTCAAAGACATGCATGCTTAGCCAGGCACATTCATTAATTTTCTGCAGCAACAAAGGCTGAATGCAGAGAGCCTTTCTCCTCTTGACCTCCCTAAAACACATGTGGTTGACACAAGGTGAGGCTATCACAGTGTGATCCAAGGGGCCCTTTGCACAATCTTATCTATACTACATAGTCTGAACTGGGGTACTGACTTTATGATTGGTCTGGAAACCAAAGTCGGTAGGTAGCTATACCAGTCGTATACTCCCTTAATGTGGTGTTAGAGACAGAGGTAAGACAGTATTGAGGACATCTGCAGATGGGTCGTATCTGTGAATAGCATCCAGGACTGCCAGTCTAATGACTTGCAGGAGACATCTGTAGAGTTGCCATCTGCCCAAGCAATACCTGCACTGAACTCCATCAGTTGAAGTTATGCCCCTTTGTGATGGGACAGTGGAACAGTTTGCCCAGAGAGGTTGGGAAGTCTCATTAGGAGAAGACTGAAAGAGCTCTTGGCTAGACAGAAAACTAGCTAGGTTCTTGGTACAGCAAACCTTTATTGAGGTTGCCTGGTGGCCTAATCAGAAACCATTTCCCCTTTATACAAATATGTCTATTAATAAATGGGCAGTCCAAGCCTAACGGGCTGCCCCGCTGATGAAAATAGTGTTCTGGCATAAGGTAGCCATAAAACCTGCTCCAGCAGCACATGCTGTTAGAGTGCTGGCAGGAAGGCTAGAGCCTTCCCATGCTTGTTGTGCCAGTACTAGCCATCCACCAAAGCAGGTAAGCCAGCGTGGGAGGTGGGAGGGTTGTATGAGGTTGGGAGGAGGCAAAACTGGGCAGGTGGGCAGAGAATGGGGCGGTGAAACTGCAGAAGGGTGTGAATCTGGCAGCGATGACGCATGTCAGATCCTGTACTCCTTACCTGCAGGTCCAAGGAGACCCGTTGCGAGGCAGGAGAAATCCCCTTTCCCTTCCAAAGCCTCCTGCTCTGCTCCTCTCCACTGCTGGATACATTTTGTGCCTTTTCAGCACAGCTGCACCAGTGGGGCAGAGAAGGGTAGGAATTAGCCATTAATCAATTAGTACAGTCAGCTTTAAGCTAGAATCTCCCTTCATGGAGCCAAGATGCCATAACAGACCAGTTTGTACAATACAATGGGTTCTCCTTATCTGTGGGTTCAGAACCCCTGAATTTGACCCAATGTGGGTTCTGAACCAATGTCTGGAGGGCCCACAGGACCTCCACATGTGACCAGAAGTGCCTTCTGGTCACATCCGGAGGTGTTCTGAGATGCAGGGAGGCTGTGCATGGCTGCATCTGAGAAGGCCTCTAAGAGGCATTTCTGGGTTCTCAGCAAACCTAGGTGCAGTAGTGCACCTAAAGTGACTGCAGCTTGAGGCCTTTTTACCTCGGGCCCATTGTCATAAAACTCTCTGTGTGCCAGCCCATTCCATGATATGGCTGGGCTGCAAGCAGTTCTGTGCCCTGTGGGTTTTAAATGCAGATGTTCTGCGTCTTGGAACAGATGTAAACTTCTTAAAAATAAATATAAAATAGCCAGTTACAATATAAAATGCTGAAACAGCAGATATCCTGAACTCTGGACCCTGTGCAATCGTACTACCCTTTATTCCAGTCAAAGTATTAAACGTATTTTACCACTCTTTTTAAAGATATGTGGGCTTTGACTCCAAGAACAGAGTTTTGAATGATTTCAAAGCAGCTACAGAAATCACTTGCCTGCCTGACCTAGGTGTCCTGGACTGGCAAGTCAATGATGTTATCCAACCTGGGGACTGTGATGGGTCATAGAGGATGATGTGGACTCTCAGATATGTTGGATCAAAACGTGTGTTTTCTAGAATCAGCTAAATCTCAGAGGAAGGGGGGGGGGTTTGAAACTGAAAATAACCTAGTATTAACATTAAACAATTTTTAAAAATGAAACAATTTCCCTCCAAAGATCACTAAAATCATGCAGTTAATATGTATTCCTGCTTGGATATCCGAGTTCAGGGAAAGGATAAATGGCTGCCAAGGGACAGTTTTGCAGCCTTTTAGTACTGATAAACATTACCAGTTCCCTTTGGACACTCTGAACTGCTCTTCCTTTTTGAACTTACAGCTTCATGCTATTCCTGCCTTTCAGTCTGCTGTTTCCATTACACTCCTTTCCTCTTAAGTGGTGTTAGAAGCTGAACTGGGAAACTGAACAAATAAAAATTATGTTTCAAAGGATCAGTTTGCAGACTTACTCAAATACAGGACTATTTTGAGAGTTTATTCCTAAATTTATATGCTCTAGTCCAAATCCTCGAGGTTTGTTTTTTTCCCTATCTGTTATATAGTGAACGCTTCTATAATATTATGAGAAGTAGTGGCATAGCTAGAGGGGGTGCAAAGCACTAGGTTTTGCAGGAGCCTAAACATGCTGTGCTCCCCTTCCCTTTCTGAGCCATTCTGGGTGGTGGGAGCAAAATGGAGGTAAATGCTTCTGTTTTGCTTCCACTGCCCAAAATGGCTCTGAACGGGAAGAGCTGCTTGCATGGCACATTCAGGCGCCTGCAAAACTTAGTGCTTTGCACCCCCTCTAGCTACACCACTGATGAGAAGTAAACATTTCATCCAATAAGTTTGCATCCAGAGCCAAAGTTTCATGTGAAAGCACTTTGGATGGTGGCTTTAAATATTTGGTTATGTGTGGAAGCAGGATACCAGTGACCATAAGTTCTTCAATAATAGGTTTGGAATAACCACTTGGAGCACCCCAACCTGAGGTGGAAGGATAACTTCAAGCAAAACAGGAATTGTCAATTATTCAAGGCAAATAGGATTCAGATTTGACAGCAGCTAGATGGCTTCAGAAATGGTTTTGATGTGTACCTTCCATTTGCAAGAAAACCATTTCTTCCGTCTCTCCACCACGTGCTCCAGTCAGCATCATGTATTGGTGTTCGCAGATGAAATTGTTTTGGTGAAGTGTTAGTGCCTGCCAATAAGTATTTGCACATATAGATATTTGCCTAAGGGCACAATCCTAACCAGGTCTACTCAGAAGTAAGTCCTATTTTGTTCATTGGGGCTTACTCTCAGGAAAGTGTGGTTAGGATTGCAGCCTAAAGTTTTGCAACCATTCCAGGCTGAGGAAGTGCACATTCAAATCACAAAATGTGCCAGTTATCCTAAGAAACAGGAAATTGTGGTGATAGCAAATCATGTCAGTATCTTCCTAGTATAGAGGTGAACTGTGCTTAGGCCAGTACTGTTCTCCTTGCACCAGAGCAGACTCTGCCTTTGCCAAAAGACAAGTAGCAGGACATTAAATGAGACACCTTGGCTAATTATGATGTAACCCATTTGTCTTCCTGTCTTTCTTCCTTCTGATAGGCGGAAACAGCAGCCAATCGTATCTGCAAAGTGCTGGCGGTTAATCAAGAGAATGAGCAGCTAATGGAAGACTATGAGAAGCTGGCCAGTGATGTAGGTATTTCTGCTTTCAGTTTCATGACAGGACTGTGTGGAAATGGAAAGCTATCCATATTATATAGAAGTGGTTCTCAAACATTTAGCACCAGGACCCACTTTTTAGAAGTGGAATCTGTCAGGACCCACCAGAAGTGATGTCATGACTGGAAGTGACATCATCAAGCTGGAAAATTTTTAACAAGCCTAGGCTGCAATCCTACCCACACTTACCCAAGGGTAAGTCCCATTTACTATCATTGTTAAAAGCATATACTGTTAAAAGTATAGCTCTGTCACATTTCCTCAAATGCAGTTACAGACCATGGTAGCATCAAGTCTAATCTATTAAAAATTAAAGATTGAAAGGAATGGGGACCCACCTGAAATTGGGTTGCAACCCACCTAGTGGGTCCCGACCCACAGTTTGAGAAACACTGTAGTACCCACACTGCAATATAGAATTTCTCGGTGTTTTATCCTAGAGCAAGATATTTTGAAGAAAGTTGTAGCATCCCCTTTCAAACTGATGTCCCAAAAGCCCTCCTCTAGGGCAGTCACTTGCTCTCAGCCTCGCCCACCTTACAAGGTTGTCATGAAAATAAATGAGGGAGAGATAATCATGTGTGCTTCCCTCAGCTCCGTGAAGGAAGAGTGGGATACAAATGTTATAAATAAATAAAAATAAAGGAATTTGCAGGCGATCTTTGCTGAGTGGGACTTAGTTATGAGGATAATTGTAGAAGGATCTTGGCCATGGCAACAAGCATTGCTGGATAATATAAGGCTAGATTAAGTGCTGTGTTACACTGCCGCTTTAATTCTGTGCTTGGTGGATTGCAGAAAAAAACATCAACAGCTCTAAAGAGTCCTAGTTTGGAAGCAATGTATCTAACTCTGTCTAAGCAGGGGTTCACAATTCTGGCCTGAGGAAGTCAATAAAAAGCTTTCAGTTCAGTGAAGGCAGTTTTTTAAACTAGTTATCAAAATGAATGATCAGAGCCTTTGTACGTGGAATAAAGAGGATGGCACCATTCTGTTCATACGGGCATTGTTTACTGTCTGCCTGCATCAGGGTGACCTACTGAGGAAAGCAATCCTCCGAACTGGCCTGGCATCAGAGATTGGGGAAATTAATAAAGGAGCAGTGAAGGAGTTTAGTGTCAGCCATACTGAGTCATGAAATCACAGCATGATTTAAAAACATGGTTCCACCCTAGTAAGAACTGAGATGCACGTATACTTGAAACTAGAATTCTTTATGCTAGTCAGTATAAAATATAGAGATGAAAACTATAGGAAAAAAAACACACACGTGTCATTTTTTAAACTAGGTCTCCATCTATGGCCAGGTCTTGCAAATACAATTTCAGGCATGAATAGGCAAATTTTTAATATCATAAGACTAAAAAGTACAAAGTTCTGAACCAGAATCTAAGCCTTGGCTGTGCAAAATGCCAGCAGTGGTCTCTTAATAAGCTTTGGACTCTAGTCTTTCCTCCTTGGCATTTTCAGCTGCTAGAATGGATCCGCCGCACAATACCCTGGCTGGAGAATCGGACCCCAGAGAACACCATGCAAGCCATGCAGCAGAAACTGGAGGATTTCCGAGATTATCGCCGCCTTCACAAACCCCCCAAGGTCCAAGAGAAGTGCCAGCTTGAGATCAACTTCAACACATTGCAAACGAAGCTGCGGCTTAGCAACAGGCCGGCCTTCATGCCTTCTGAAGGAAAAATGGTCTCGGTGAGTGTGTTAGACTGGAGCAGTCCTGAGCAAAGCTGCTTGGCAAAGTGCAATATTTTCCAGGTAGATGTGCCATAGACACTACTTCTTTTGGGATCAGTGCACCTGTGTGATGCGGTAATATCCCAACTCACTGGCCTCATATGCTCCCCCATCGGTCTCATTTGATATTTCCCACTGGAAACTGTTGTTTTTCTTTATTAAAACATTTCGGCAAGTTATATGGTTTTTGCAAGCCGACAGCATTTCCCTTCAGGTCTCTTCGGGTCATCCAAAACCCTGATGCATAAAAAGGGTGCAATTACAGGTGTTCCATGTATCAGGTTGTCATGGCCAAAGTCCTGGACAGTTCTGCACCAGGAGTTACAAAAGATGCTGATAATGGGGGCGACCTTCTCCCTGGACCATCTCAGAAAGCAATCACTTTTTACATAATGTCCCATAACATGTAACATATAATATATTATATGTAATAAATTTTATGTAATATACTTTTAAATTTAATAATAAGTAATATAGTGTTTAAATTAACAACATGAAATCAGTCTATGAGTGTTTTTAGCTTCTCCAGTGGAATC
Organism: Tiliqua scincoides; assembly: GCF_035046505.1. NCBI lineage: Eukaryota > Metazoa > Chordata > Lepidosauria > Squamata > Scincidae > Tiliqua > Tiliqua scincoides. Next base: position 20,585,796 of record NC_089821.1, read on the forward strand.
TCCATGTTCAGGTTAGCTTTTATTTTGTCATGCTATTTTTCTTAGATGTCCTACGTTTTGAGCTGCCTTGCCCTCTTTTGAGATTAATGACATCTAGTCACCCTACACGACGGTTCCATGTTCCCTCTTTCCTTGCTCTTGACACAGTCTCCTTGCTGACATCTTACCAGTGACTCCCCCCCTCCCAAGAAATGTCTTTAACTCTGAGCAAACTTCCTTCACCATCACACCAATCTTGGATGCAGCAGGAGACTCACTAACCTTGCTGGAGTTCACACTTTAGATGCATAGGGCTTGCTTTTTAATAGTGGACCAACCTCCAGAAAGACAGAGATGCACACCTCTCTGCAGGAATATTTCAGCCTTCAGAAGGCTTAAGAGCAACTATGTAACAACCTAATTCAGATCAGTGTGTGCCGGCTCACCACAGTGTGCGCTGTCACAAACGTGCCATAAGGCACTTCTGCAGGACATATAACCGGCCCAGAACCAATTCTATCCCAGAAACTGGGCAGGTGCTGGTCGAAGTCTGGCAGTCCACTGCCTGGTACTCTGTGTGAAGGGCAACTGAGAGTTAAGATGGGGCATGGGGGAAGGCATTCCAGGGTGGGGAGGAGAAGGTGTGACAGGGGGAAGGAGCGGAGCAGGAGGGGGACAGAGATGGCAGCAAGTCCTACTGCCATATCCTGACCCCCCGTTCCAGCCCGGGAGTCCTACAAGGAGTCCTCAAGAGTGGACACAGCTCCCTTACCCCAAATAAAACCCCACGCTGCTTCCCAGCCCCATTGGATGCAGCAGTAGCCATTTTGGCACTGTTGCAGCCCTGGGTGCTGGGAAGCATAGGTTTGGGTCCTAAGTTACCAGCTCAGGGCTTACAGGTTATCCTTAGTCTTCCCTCTAAGTCCCACAGTGTACTGCTCCTTGTCTTGATGCTGGACTTTCCTTACATGCTCTTCACTATTGCTAAAAGCGTTACACTCCATTCATGCTGGGGCTTCAAATTGTATACTGGGCGGTGGCTTCTTCTGAGCCAGGACATGATTATGCAGGGGATGAATAGAGTGGATAGAGCGATGCTCTTTTCCCTTTCACACAACACCAGAGCAATACCACCACAAGACCATCCACTAAAATTGAGTGTTGGGAGAGTTAGAACAGACAAAAGAAAATATTTATTTAAGTAGCATGTAATTGGCCTGTGGAACTCTTTGCCACAGGAAGTGGTGATGGCATCTGCCCTAGATACCTTTAAAAGGGGTTTGGATGGATTTCTGGAGGAAAACTCCATCACAGGTTACAGGCCACAATGGGTATGTGCAACCTCCTGATTTTAGAAGCAGGCTACCTCAGAATGTCAGATGCAAGGGAGTGGCAACAGGATGCAGGTCTCTTGTTGTCTTGTGTGCTCCCTGAGGCATCTGATGGACCACTGTGAGATATAGGAAGCTGGACTAGATGGGCCTTTGGCCTAATCCAGTGAGGCTCTTCTGATGTTCTTATGTTCTTTGTGGGCTTCAGACATGAACAAAAGACAAGGGAAACTGCCTTCAGATGCCTGTCCTAAACTGCTTGTGAATGGTCCAGTGGCTCCATGGTTTTTCTGTTAAGCTACTATTGTTCCTTTAACAGATGTCATTCTGTCAGGCTTTTGGCACATGGAATTATTTTTCAGGCATTTTAGTGGTGTGATGCCATTTTCCATTAGGACAGGCTGATTGCAAGCCAATCTATCTGAGCTATGTAATTTGCAGAGAAGTTTCCTTTCTTTTAAACTCCTTCACCTTCCATTGACAGTGTTGTACTTCTGTTTTTATCATGACAGGATATTAATAACGCATGGGGTTGCCTAGAGCAGGCTGAGAAGGGCTATGAAGAGTGGCTTTTGAATGACATTCGAAGATTAGAGCGGCTGGATCATCTGGCTGAGAAGTTTAGGCAGAAAGCTTCCATTCATGAATCCTGGACAGATGGTAATGTTGATCCTAATGAGTCGTATCAGCAGAACTTGGTGTATTAAAAAAAAAAACAACCATGCATTGAGGTAACCCAAATTTCCCATGCGAAAGACATTTACATTTTCCAGATAGCCTTCATGTGATTCCAAAATGGCCTCCTTGCCCATTGCCCAATACCTTTGGTTCCAGCTGCTGCAGCTTTCCAGATGCCAGTGACTATACAGAGAATAAGTGGGCCCTGGGCCGAGTTTTGGGCACCCCTGGTCTCGATACTGGGGTTCACCAGCTTCTGCCAGTGGTGTAGCTAAGCTGGGCTGGGGGGTACATTTCCTTCTGCTGTGGAGTGGTGGGTTTTCCACCATCTCTGCCTGGGGAGGGGTGACAGCTCTTACCTGAAGCTAATAAATTGGCCCCCCTCACTCCCTCCCTTTTCCCCATATGCCTCCAAAAGGAGCTGTTTCTGGGGCCAGGGCTGCGCATGTGCAGGGGAGGTGGTGACAACGCAGGCACAGGGGTGTGTGTGTGACACAATGATTCAAGGGGCATCATTGTGTCACTTGGCCCTGGACACCAGCCAACCCAGTCATGCTACTGGGTTCTGCCCTGGCTGTATCCCCAGGCCTCACAAATGGACTTAGTAGTCTTGAAATAAAAAGTTGGCAGACCTACTGAACAAGCAAATTCTTCTCGGCATGCTTTCAAGGAAGTAAAGCCTACAGAATCTGCCTTATCAGTTTGAAGATGTTCTTTTACTCATTTATTTATTTCCTGGGAAAGGATAATTAAACCCAGTTGAACCAGCCGCTTGCAACAGAAATGTGATCTTCAGTCTGAATTTCAGAACATGAAACTTGCTTGTGAAAAGTAATACCAGCTGCCCTGTAAGAACTTATTTAATGGAATGAACATCTGTAGGTCAACTGACCACTTGGGGGCCCTTTTCTCATTTGCTTGTGTTATGACCCCGCCTGTAGGTAAAGAAGCAATGTTGCAGCAAAAGGACTACGAAACAGCCACCCTCTCAGAAATCAAAGCACTGTTAAAGAAGCATGAGGCATTTGAAAGTGATCTTGCTGCTCACCAGGACCGTGTGGAACAGATTGCTGCTATTGCACAAGAGCTCAAGTATGACTCCCACCATAGTTTTGGGGCCTTTCTTTGTCACATAACCCATCTATGGAGTTTTCAGAAGTCGTTTCTGTCCTCTCTGTCATAGGCCTGAAAAATGTTGGCACTTCTTTGCATCTTCCACATTTTAATATTGTGTTGTAAGCTCTTTTATGAGCTTTTATCACAAAAAGTGATCTTCTTGTGAGTATTCATGAAGCCTGTCATCATTCTGATCTCTCACTTGTGTGGGGAATTAGTTTTTTGGAAAGAGACTTTCATGCACAAACAGCCCAGTGTCATCATACCAGCAAGTGTCTTCCACTAACCAGGCTGAAATCCCTCAAAATAGGGAGGCTTCTGTAGCAATAGTGTGTTCCTTCAAGCTGGAAGCTAAATTTTGCTACTACTCTTGCCTTATGGAGAAAGAGCAAAATTATAAGACCCATTACACAAAGCAAGGTGGTAAGCTGAGAATATGAGACTGTTCCTCTTCAGACTGCAGCTGTGGGTTTGTGTTTAATAATGCTTCCCTGTGCAATAAAAAACCTCACTGCTGATCATAAATGAACTCAGTAGAGAAAAGGTTTAGTATGGAACTCTCCTTTATTTGCTAGTAAAGTTTTTTTTCTTTATTTTTTTGCAAGGGGAGGGTTCAAAAATTTGACTCCCCACCTGTAGTCTACCAACTGCTATAAATGGCTTAATGCATCTTCATGTTCAGAAACAGTATGCCAGAAAAATAGTTGTTATTGGGGGTGACAACCAGGGCGGGCTGCATTCATGCCCTCTTCAGAGCCCTTTTTGTGGGCTTCCTGAGAAAATCTGATAAGTTCCAGTTGGGAACAGGACTCTGAATGAGATGGACTTTCGATTTGAACCAAAAGGACTCACCTTGTGTTTCTTGCAATGGCAGTACCTGTTACAACAGGGGGTTCTGTGTAATGGAAGGTTTCCAATTGTTATCAATGTGTCTTAACTTTTTTTTTTAAACTTTATCTTACTTAGCGAGCTGGACTATTATGATTCACCAAGTGTCAATGCCAGGTGCCAGAAAATATGTGACCAGTGGGATAACCTGGGGGCTCTGACCCAGAAACGCCGAGAGGCATTGGAGGTAAGAAATACTTTGGCATACTAAACCGCATATTTTATGTTATCTTGGTTTGCTGGCTTACCTGTATCTCACGTTCCCTGTTAAAACCAGATTAAAACAGATTAAAATCTTACTGGACATGCATTCAGTTGTATCTGTGTTTTGATTCACATTGTTGATTTCGATGCCTTATAGAATCCAGTTGTTTCAATATATCCTCTTCTTTGTTCATGGTTCATACAGACTTATATAAAATCAGATCCAATTGTATTGCAATTTCAGATTATTCATGTGTTGGGTGTCCTGCAGATTGTTTGGAAAAGATTGTTTGGTGTTGTTTGAAAATCATAAATGTAAAGTCCTATGCTCTATTATTTGTTCCTTAAGATATTAGGTCCGAGGCCAGATTGGACAAAAAGAGGAAAAAACAATTGCAATGTTTTGAGGGTCATTTTTAGGAAAAAAAATAGAAGATACCATGCCAATGTTCTTGACTAATCTCTCTCTCTCTCTCTCTCTCTCTCTCTCTCTCTCTCTCTCTCTCTCTCTCTCTCTCTCTCTCTGTGTGGGGGGGATTTCCTAGAGAACAGAAAAATTGCTGGAGACAATTGACCAGCTTTATTTAGAATATGCCAAACGTGCTGCTCCTTTCAATAACTGGATGGAAGGGGCCATGGAGGATCTTCAGGACACCTTCATAGTCCATACCATTGAGGAAATCCAGGTATACCCTACACTTTCTCTTATGAAGAAGCCATGGGATTGACCTCCTTTATTTTTGGTTAACATTGGTGTTGTATCCATGGTGTTAAGTCTCAGTTCTAACACTTCTTTCAAACCGTATGCTCTCTTAATATTTAGTTCAGGTAAAAGTAACTATCTTTTCAGGTACCTAGTTCAGGTACCTAGTTCTTACCTAGTTCAGGTAAAAGAGGTCTATCCCTAATCAGTCCTCGCACACTTATTTCTGAGGTGCAGGGGTTATAGAGCAGTTGACCTGACTTCCTGGAAGGTTTGGACATCTCTCTTTTCAGAAATTCAGAATTCTAAATGGTTAAGAATCACTTGCATCTGTTTACCTGTGCTGCCTTCAGTGCCAAACTTTGTCCCACCAAACAGAAAGGGAGGCATCCTACAAAGAAAATCTAGTTTCATGCAGGCCAGAAGTGGTCATTTAGATGTGCAGTGCAATCCTATCTTGCGCTGGAACAGACAGGCCAGGAGGCCTGTGCTATATCCAGCGCAAGATAAGGGCCCAAAGTGGCTCAGCCAGAGGTAAGGGGTAACTCTTCCCCTTATCCCCGGTAAGCCATTGCAGCCCTAATGGGTCTCCTTGGACTTGTGCCACCTCCAGAGGTGGCATAAGTCTGAGCAGAGTGGAGTGGCTTGCAGCCACTCTGTGCTGCTCAGGAATGGGCGCTAGGATCCAGCATATCTGCTGAGTCTCAGCCCCACCTCCCACTCCCCGCCCGCCCCTCGGCCAACGCAAACCTCCCTGACTGTATTGGTGTGGAGGCTGGATTCAGCCTCCCTGGGCCAGCACGCGTCCCTGTGCCAGCCCAACCGACTCTTGAAGAGGCGCAAGTGTGCTTTTAATCACTGAATTGTAAACTTAGAGCCCAATCCTGAGCTCAGCGCTCCAGCTTTCCGCCGGAGCGCACTGCTGCAAACGTGCCGTAAAGCATGTCTACTAGATTTGCCGCTGGGCCAGCGCCTGTGCTAGCCTAGCGCTGGCCGGCACTAGGCTAGTGCTGGGTGGGCGCCTGTCTTCCGGTGCTTGGGGCTCTCACGGACCACCGAGCCATGGCACGGTAAGCAGGGGTGGGGGTGGGGAGGAGGCATTACGGGGAGGGTGGAGAGAGGGTGGGTGGGAGGTGTGATGGGGAGGGAGTGGGGAGACAGGAGGCGGATGTGGTGGAGCTGAGCTCCACCGGATCCTAACCGTTTGTGTAGGGCTTGGCGCCCTACATGAATGCCTTTACTTTACTGCCGACCTTTTGGTTGGTGGTAAAGTGAATAGCCCCATTGAGGGGCTGTTCCCTTACCTGGGAGAAGGGGACAGAAGTCCCCTTCTCCCGAGGCGCCACCCGCAGCAGGCTGAGGTGCGCAAGATGCAGCTGGAGCCGTTCTTGGCACCGCTGCAGCCGCGCACCCCAGGCAGCTCAGGATTGGGCTGTTAGTTATCATATTAATTAATTGGCACCATTTACAGGTTCCCTACTGCAACAATAGCAGCTATACGAAGGGGCTTTTAGATGAAATAGCAGCACAAAGGGTACATGCACACCTCCTCCTTGTGCACTGCAGTCATGAACCTAATGCCGCCGCCGCCACCCCACACAGCTGCCATAACCCATTTCTGCCCAGCCCACAGGTGTACATATTTTATCCCTGTTGCGTATATGCAACATTGGGCAGAAATGGCTTAAAAGGCCCAAGCTGCAGTTCATGTTTATTTTCCCACATAATTAGGCCCATAACATTACAGGCTCAGATTTCCTGTGAAGCACTGGGGGTATGTTTTGTAATAGCTGAATCTTTTTTTTTTTTTTTTAAATCCTGCTCATGCTATCTGTTGTTTTCAGGGATTGACCACAGCCCATGAACAGTTCAAAGCGACCTTGCCAGATGCTGACAAGGAGCGACAGGCCATCTTGGGAATCCATAATGAAGTGTCAAAAATTGTTCAAACCTACCATGTCAACATGGCAGGAACCAACCCCTACACCACCATCACCCCACAGGAAATCAATGGCAAATGGGACCGCGTAAGTTGCTTTCAGGACTTGTGATTATTCCTCTGCCCAGGCATATTTATGAAGGAGTAAGTCCCACTGAGGTCAGGGAGTCTTGCTCCCAAGGAAGTGTGCATAGGGTTGCAGTGTTGCTATATCAAGAGCAGAAACCATTTCTTCATACCTCTTTTGGAAGTGCTGGGAATTTTATCTTTGTGGCCCTTTGGTTGCTCTCTTGAAGCTATTAGTGTTGCATTCAGTGGTATAGCTAAGGCATCTGGCACTCGGGGGCTCAGAAATTTTATCAACAACCACCCCCACCCCGTGCCAGAAGTGCCTTTTGTAGGCCTTAGGATACCAAGACATGGTATCTGGGGCAATGTACCCCTCTGCCCTCCTTAGCTACGCCACTGGTTACATCTCTCCTGATATTAAATGTGGCAGTTTTATTTTTCTTTCTGGACATTAATCCACTTATAATGAGATCCCTGATTTAATATAATTCCTATGCAGAAAGGTCTTTTATTTTCGATTAACAGTACACTCAAGTGTACTTCACCCACTTCAGGGCACTTCAGGGTTTACACAGCATTCCATTAAATGTCCTAAGTTTTGATGTTTTTGCTAAAGGTGAGACAACTCGTTCCCAGGAGGGATCAGGCCCTGATGGAAGAACATGCGCGCCAGCAGCATAATGAGAGACTTCGCAAGCAGTTTGGGGCTCAAGCTAATGTGATTGGGCCCTGGATCCAAACCAAGATGGAGGTAAAAACTTGCTAACACTTCACCTACCCATGTTCAGTTTCAGTGGAATGAACAGCATCCTCATTGTACACTGTCCTTTTGTGCTTGCTGGAACAACAAGAGAGAAGGTCCTGATGACTACCTGCTCTCTTACTCGTCTTTAAAGCTGATGAATTCTATATAGAGGGCTTGTTTAAGGTACTCAATAGCCAGCATCTGAACATTTCTTTAAGTCACTTCCCTTAAAAATAAAATAGTTGTTGGCAACCTTCAGTCTCGAAAGACTATGGTATCGCGCTCAGGATGGTGGTTCTGGCACAGCGTCTAGTGTGGCTGAAAAGGCCGATTTGGGAGTGACAATCCCTTCCACACTGGGAGCAAGTGTAGTGTGTCCCTGGTCTGTCTCTCTGGCTATGGGCCTTCCTTCTTTGCCTCTTTGCCTCAGACTGTTGGCAAAGTGTCTCTTCAAACTGGGAAAGGCCATGCTGCACAGCCTGCCTCCAAGCGGGCTGCTCAGAGGTCAGGGTTTCCCACCTGTTGAGGTCCACGCCTAAGGCCTTCAGATCCCTCTTGTAGATGTCCCTGTATCGCAGCTGTGGTCTACCTGTAGGGCGCTTTCCTTGTACAATTTCTCCATAGAGGAGATCCTTTGGGATCCGGCCATCATCCATTCTCACAACATGACCAAGCCAACGCAGGCGTCTCTGTTTCAGCAGTGCATACATGCTAGGGATTCCAGCTCATTCCAGGACTGTATTGTTTGGAAATTTGTCCTGCCAGGTGATGCCGAGGATGTGTTGGAGGCAGCGCATGTGGAATGCGTTCAGTTTCCTCTCCTGTTGTGAGCGAAGAGTCCATGACTCCCTGCAGTACAGAAGTGTACTCAGGATGCAAGCTCTGTAGACTTGGATCTTGGTATGTTCCGTCATCTTCTTGTTGGACCAGACTCTCTTTGTGAGTCTGGAAAACGTGGTAGCTGCTTTACCGATGCGTTTGTTTAGCTCGGTATCGAGAGAAAGAGTGTCGGAGATCATTGAGCCAAGGTACACAAAGTCATGGACAACCTCCAGTTCATGCTCAGAGATTGTAATGCAGGGAGGTGAGTCCACATCCTGAACCATGACCTGTGTTTTCTTCAGGCTGATTGTCAGTCCAAAATCTTGGCAGGCCTTGCTAAAACAATCCATGAGCTGCTGGAGATCTTTGGCAGAGTGGGTAGTGACAGCTGCATCATCGGCAAAGAGGAATTCACGCAGGCATTTCAGCTGAACTTTGGACTTTGCTCTCAGTCTGGAGAGGTTGAAGAGCTTTCCATCTGATCTGGTCCGGAGATAGATGCCTTCTGTTGCAGTTCCAAAGGCATGCTTCAGCAGGACAGTGAAGAAAATCCCAAACAAGGTTGGCGCAAGAACACAGCCCTGCTTCACTCCGCTTCAGATGTCAAAGGGGTCTGATGTGGAGCCATCGAAGACAACAGTGCCTTTCATGTCCTTGTGGAAAGATCTGATGATGCTGAGGAGCCTGGGTGGACATCCAATCTTGGGGAGAATCTTGAAGAGGCCATCCCTGCTGACCAGGTCGAAAGCCTTTGTGAGATCTATGAAGGCTCTAAAGAGTGGCTGTCGTTGTTCCCTGCATTTCTCCTGCAGTTGTCTAAGGGAGAATACCATATCAGTGGTGGACCTGTTGGCTCGGAATCCGCACTGCGATTCTGGATAGACGCTCTCTGCAAGTACCTGGAGCCTCTTTAGTGCAACTCGGGCAAATAGCTTTCCTACTACGCTAAGGAGAGAGATGCCGCGGTAGTTGTTGCAGTCACCCCTGTCGCCTTTGTTCTTGTACAGCGTGATGATGTTTGCATCCCTCATGTCTTGAGGTACTCCACCTTCTCTCCAGCAAAGACAGAGGATTTCATGCAGCTCAGTGACGATGATCTCTTTGCAGCACTTTAGGACTTCAGCAGGGATGCTGTCTTTTCCTGGTGCCTTGCCAAAGGCAAGGGAGTCCAGGGCCACGTGAAGTTCTTCTAGGGTTGGTTCACTGTCAAGCTCCTCCAGCACAGGCAGGCACTCAATGTTGTTCAGCGCTTCTTCGGTGACTACATTTTCTCTGGAATATAGTTCAGAGTAGTGCTGCACCCAGCGTTCCATCTGCTGCGCCCAATCCTGGATGACCTCGCCTGTTGCAGACTTCAGAGGGGCAATTTTCTTCTGTGTTGGACCTAGGGCCTGCTTGATACCTTCATATATCCCCTTGATGTTGCCCGTGTCAGCTGCTATCTGTATCTCGGAACAGAGCTGGAGCCAGTAGTCGTTAGCACATCTCCTGGCAGCCTGCTGGACTTTGCTGCAAGCAGCTCGGAGGACCTGCAGGTTGCGCTCGCTGGGATAGGCCTTGTATGCTGCTTGAGCTCTCCTCTTTTCCTCAATGACTGGTGTCAACTCCTCAGAGTGGGCTTCAGTCTGCCATCTTGTTGGTCTTCTTGCCAAATATGGACAAGGCGGTGTTGTAAACGGAATCCTTGAAATGTTCCCATCTGTTGGATGCGTTTGCATCGGCTGGGCCTGGAAGAGATTCCTCAAGTGCTCGTGCAAATTCCTCCACTTTCCTCTGATCCCGGATCTTGCTGGTATCAGTGCAAGGTCTTCCTTCCTTTTTCGTGTGATACAGTCACTTTGCTTGCAGTTTCACTCTGCTGCACACCAGGGAGTGGTCAGTGTCGCAGGCAGCACCGTGATAACTGCGTGTGATCTTGATGCTGGGAAGGCTGGAGCGTCTGGAGAGAATCAGGTCGAGCTGGTGCCAGTGCTTTGATCTTGGGTGTCTCCAAGAGACTCTATGTTGGGGCTTCGTGTTGAAGAACGTGTTGCTGACACAGAGACCGTGATGACAGCAAAATTCTAGCAGGCGTTGGCCATTTTCATTCATCTTCCCAGTGCCGAACTGACCTAAGCAAGTGGGCCACGAACTGTGATCAGCACCAACTCTAGCATTGAAATCGCCGAGGATGAACAATAGCTCTTTTACAGGGATCTTCTTGATAGTGGTGGCCAGGTCATCGTAGAATTTGTCTTTGGCTTCTGCTGGAGACGACAGAGTCGGTGCATAAGCACTGATGAGAGTGACAGGTCCTGCTGATGACTGGAGCTGCAGGGACAAAATTCTTTCACTTCCCACAGTAGGTGGGATGATGGATTCCAGCAGGGTATTTCTGACCGCGAAGCCAACGCCTGGTTTCGTTTGGTGGTTTTCCCTGCCAGAAAAATGAGAAATTTCTCTCCTTGACAGATCCAGAATCTGGCAGCCTTGTCTCTTGAAGGACGACGATGTCCATCTGCAGTCTGCTCAGCTCCATGTCGATGACAGCTGTTTTGCGTGCATCGTCTATTTCTTGCAGGTCATCAGAGAAGCCAGGTGTCATTGTCCTTACGTTCCAGGTGCCCAGTTTTAGGGCAGGAGTTTTCTGTTTTCTGTTGCATGGTGCAGAGTTGTCGATCCGCTTGTCGGTTTTCACCCTAAACCCCATGCACCCCATGAGGTTAACGGACCGTGGCGAGGCAACACCTTACTGGCTGGGGACTGCCCAGCTTATGGCAGGCAGTAGCTGTCCAATGAGATGCAATGATCTCTCCCACCGTTGGAAGCAGCCCCTGGCGTCACGCTCTACGCCAATCGAGCGAAGACTTATAACCGGTAAACTGCTGCTTCCCGTGTTGTGCCAACGCCGTATGGCGAAGTTGGAGTGTCCTCTCCAGTGCGCGAAGCCTGGGAAAGAAGGTATGGAGGATATGTTGTTACCTATGCAGCAAATCCCCCCTCTCCACATTGCTGGAATGGTCCAATGGAAAGGCAGAAGCCAATACGGTTGGTTCCAGCGGCGTCGCAGGAGTTGCCAGAACGTGACTGTGTTCAGCCATGAACTGCCTCAGGGACTCTGGCTCCGGATTTTGCCTCAAGTTGACTCCTGAAGCCTTTCCCATAACTGGATGTAGCCACAAGGCAGTGGAGGTTTGGGATCAGAGTTTTCCTTCTCTCAGATGAGCTGCCTTCCCAGGCTAACGAGTCCCATCTACCCGGTGGCTGTTCAGTCGCCTCTTACGACAAGTACAGCCAAACTGAGGGCCTGTTCTTATCCCCGGCCCCTGGGGGATGACGCAGGAGTGGAGGGGCAGAAAGGAAGATTGTGGAAGCAGGGATGGGGCTAATGGATGATTGCAGAGAGAGAGGAAGCAGGGATGGGGCTAATAAAAAATAAAATAACATTCTGCATAACATAAGAACATAAGAATAGCCCCGCTGGATCAGGCCAAGGGCCCATCTAGTCCAGCTTCCTGTATCTCACAGTGGCCCACCAAACGCCTGAGGGAGCTCACACAACAACAGACACAACCTGTGGCCTGGTGTCCTCCCCTGCATCTGGCAATTGGAGGCAGCTTGCCTCTAAAACCAAGAGCTTGCACATACCTACTATGACTTGTAACCCGTAATGAACTTTTCCTCCAGAAATTTGTCCAATCCCCTCTTAAACGCATCCAGGCAAGATGCCATAACTATTCTTGTGGCAAAGACTTCCACAAACTAATTACACGCTGGGTAAAGAAATATTTTCTTCTATCTGTTCTAACTCTCCCAACACTCAATTTTTGTGGATGTCCCCTGGTTCTGGTGTTTTGTGAGAGGGAAAAGAGTGTCTATCTACTCTGTTCATCCCCTGCATGATTTTGTATGTCTCAATCATGTACCCCCTCAGGCGCCTCTTTCTAGACTGAACAGGCCCAAACGCTGTAGCCTTTCGTCATAGGGAAGGTGCCCCAGCCAGTAATCATTTTGGTTGCTCTCTTCTGCACCTTTTCCATCTCCACTATTTTAACCATTTTTGCTTGACAACCATTGTCAACCAATGTTCCAGGATGCTTCCTGTAATAAAATAATCTCACTAAATTTACTGAATGTATTTTAGAGACTACACCATCATTATGAATTCCCTTCCTATATGAGCATATTATTATTATTATTATTATTATTATTATTATTATTATTATTATTATTATTATTATTATTATTATGAAGAAGAAGAAGAAGAAGAAGAAGAAGAAGAAGAAGAAGAATACTTATAAACTGTTTTTCAACAAAAAGTAATTTACAAAGTGGTTTGTGTAGCTAAGGGCGCAATCTTATCCCCTTATGTCAGTGCTTTCCAGCACTGACATAAGGGCAATGCAGCTCTGAGGTAAGGGAACAAACATTCCCTTACTTTGAGGAGACCTCCGTGAGTGACACCCAACTGCATGATGCAGCACATGTCCCATTGGCACCGCTATGCCAGTGCTGGAAAGCACTGATATAAGGGGTTAGGATTGCTCCCTAAATAAATAAATGTTCCCCTGTCCTGACAGTGTTTGCCATCTGAAAAAGAGGCAAAAAGATACCCCAGCAACAGCCACTGAAAAGGCAACATGCTGGGGTAAAGATGGACGATTGTTGTCCTCTGCTAAATACTGTATAAGAGGACGCCATTTCAATTGGAGTCGACCATGGGCTTGCTCAAGCCCACCGACCTCCGTCTCTGCATCAGAGTAAGAAAGTAAAAAGTGAACTTTCTCTAGGTGATATGGAGTCTCCCAGTTCACTTGCTGACTTCTACTTACAGTAAGGGGAGCAGAGAGAAACACTTGAGCTCAAGGCAGGTTGCAATCTCTCACCCCAACTAGAATCCCAGGGATGAAATGGCACCTGAACAGGCCTTTAAATTGCACCTGTTGTAAGTGGTAAGAGATGGATAGAAAGCAAAGGAGTTGCTCGAAGACCTCATTTCCTTTACAAAAAGAGTAGCATTGATGACATTCAAACTTGGTATGAAAAGTTTGTTTGAGGGCTGTTGAAAATGAACGTTTTAGGGCTACTCATTGATTATATACTTAAGTGCAGAGGCAGATCCAAGGAGGTGACATGGGTGTGTGGCTCTCCAAAACTGGTGCTTCAGCAGGGAAGGATGCCCTCTGGGATGGGGAGCAAAGTCAGGTTTAGGGGAATGCCCACTGGGCAAGGCATCAGTGGCAAGATTGCTCCTGGCCGGGAGCCCAGGTCTACCTGCCTGGAAGAGGTGGCTCCAGAGGGCAGAGTGAGAATGGGAGCCCAGGTCTACACAGCAAATAGATCTGAGCTCCAAGTCCAGGCGGGAGCCCAGGTATACCCACTGGATATAACTTGGTGGGTATACCTGGGCTCTGGAGTTAAGGTAGCACTCATGGGCCCCCCCAAACACAAGCACTGCATCCACCCCTATTTAAGTAGGTACATGTTCCAGACTTGTTACATTTGATTCACTTACAGATTAGTTGTGAAACATGTACACGACTATTGACTAGAGCTCTGCACCACATGTACTTATATTGCACATGCAATATTTACTGGACAAGGTGGATACATGCAGGGAAAGCTGTAGCCAATTGTAGAGCATGTATAGAGCATAGAACGATATGTTGCCAGTTTGCGTGATATAGTTTTAATGGGAACACGATGCAAGTCTGTAAAGTGTCGCCACTATGCATAGCACAAATGCAGAGCAGACTGGGCAGAAAAGGAAATAAAGATGTATCCCAGAAGCCAGCATAACACAGTTGGAAAAGTCTTCAGCCAGCATTCACTGTTTAAACAGTGCTGCAATGAACGATGCCAGTTCTGTTTATCTCATCTCTAAAAAGCCTGTAAGCAAAGCTCTGCTCTCTTGAGATTACAAGGCCTGTGGTTAAAGCATTTTAGCCCATTTGGGGAACAGTTGCGGGCAAATCGGTACATGTTGAAACTTGTCACTCATCCACACATTTCCTTTGGGTTTGTACAGGAGATTGGCCGCATCTCCATAGAGATGCATGGGACTCTGGAGGACCAGCTCAATCACCTGCGGCAGTATGAAAAGAGCATTGTGAACTACAAACCAAAGATTGATCAGCTGGAGGGCGATCACCAACAGATTCAGGAGGCACTCATCTTTGACAACAAGCACACCAATTACTCCATGGAGGTAAAGGCCCTGGGAAGTCTGTGGAAGTGTTGCACAGACATGCAAGGAAGCAGGGCCAGCTTCAGTCCTTGAAGATGAACTTGTGCATACCATCCAGCCCTGTTCTAAAGCTCTTGGCAAAACTAAAGTTGAGAAAAGGGTGACAAAGCATAGCCCTGGGTAGCTATTATCACTGTGTACGTATAGTGAGGTGCACTATTTCTCACCGGTGCTGTAGGCAAATGGCAGATAGAAATACTGATTTAAAGTTCAGTAACACAGTCTGGAAAACTCATCTAATTCCCCCTAGCTTGAGGCCCATGCTTTGCAGCCAATATATAAATTATGACCACGCTGCAGTCATGTTGTAAATTGCACGAAATACTCTCCATATCAACTAGATTGCTGGTCATTAAGCCACACCAGATGTTTTCTGCAAGATTCCAGTGGGCATCATGCTAAGAAAAGCCCTCTTATTTTTAGGAACAGGGTTTTTTTTTTATTCTGTGGGTGAATGAATAACATGAGATAATTAAATAGGTTTGTTTGGGGGAGGGGGGAATACATAGATCAGTCTTATGGGACTGCATTTTTCCAAATCAGCCTACTGGGCTCCCAAGGTATGCACAGGGGTTCCTGCTCTTTAGCTCACCACTGATGGAAATATAGCTGGCAGGGCTTTTTCAGTGGTGACCCCATTATTGTGGAACTCCCTTCCCAGAGACATTCATACAGCTCCTACGCTTAAGTTTTTAGGAAGAAGCTGAAATTGTTTTTATTTGGCAAGGCCTTCCTGACTCTAATTACTTATTGGTTTTAGTGTTACTTAGTACAGTGGGCCCTTAGTATCTGTGGGGATCCATTCCTGGACCCCCCTTGATAACAATTTCCGCAGATAATTGAATCTGCAAGGAGGGCCTCAAGGACCTCCCAAACTCGACCAAAAGTGTCTTCTGGTCATGTTTGGGAGGCATTTTGAGGCCTAGGAAAGCAGTGTGCAGCCTTCCCAGACCTCATAAGACCTCCGAGACATGTCAGGAAGGCGCTTGCAGTTTTTGCTGAAAACCAGAGGTGCCTTCTAGAGGTCTTCTGAGGCCAAGGGAGGCTGCGCTCAGCCTCCCCGGGTCTCAGAACACCTCCCAGATGTAACTAGAAGATTCTTCCAGTTGCATCTGGGAGGTCCTTGAGGCCCTCCATATATGGGGTCGGCATTTGCGTTGAGTCAAATCCTCAGGTACTGAACCCATGAGTAAGGAGGGCTCACTGTATTTATAGCTATTGCATTAATTATGTGTCTACAATTTTTGTTTTTTTCATTAATGTTTGTAAATTGCTTTTGTCTCTTGGAAAAGTGTCCTAAAAATTAAGTAAACAAATACATAATTCATGTCTAAATAAGAACATGATCTAGGGTCATGTGACTGCATTTGAAAGAAAAGTATTTCAAGACCACTTAAAAAAATTATTTTACTTTTTTTTCTCCTTCAGCACATCAGAGTGGGCTGGGAGCAGCTCCTTACAACAACTGCTAGAACCATCAATGAAGTGGAAAATCAGATCTTAACACGGGATGCCAAAGGAATCAGCCAGGAACAGATGAATGAATTCCGTGCCTCCTTCAATCACTTTGACAGGGTAAAGGGGGGATTGACAATCCTTGTAGCTCAAGGACTGAAAGCTATGCAGGACCATGGACTGACCAGAAACAAAGCCGTGGTTTTATTTTATTTTTTTCAAAATGAAGTTTATTTTTTTTAAAAATTGGTTTGTTTTTAACAAGAAAATATTTAGGGAACCTGAAAGACAAGCTTTGGACATCTTAGCTCACAGGTTCTCAGAACTTGGGCATGCAGAGCAATCCTGTACATGTCTACTCAGAGGTAAATTCCACTGAGTTCAATGTGACTTATTCCCAAGTGACCAGTGTTTAGGAGTGTAGTCTAAGGACCCAATCCTATCCAATTTTCCAGTGCTTGTGCAGGTGTGCCAGTGGGGTGTGTGCTGCATCCTGTCATGGAGGGGCAAACACTGGGGCATTCTCAAGGAATGGGAACATGTGTTCCCTTACCACAGGGTTGCATCACGGCTGCACCGAAGCTGGAAAGTTGGATAGGATTGGGCCCTAAAGCTGCCATATTATTGTTGTTGTTATAATATAATGCTGCTTTACTTCTGAGTAAATATGCATAGGATTTCGCTGTCAGTGAGCTTTCCTAAATTAAGAAAATGAATTGACTGGATTAGGACTAAATTGTCCTCTCTGAGAGTAGTATTTATTTTATTTAGGACACAATCATGCGTTTTTAATCATTTGTGCATTGATATGCTACTCTGTAGCAAAACTCTCCTACATTATCCCTAAAATTATCTTTAGAATACCTATTTGTTGAGTCTTCTCAACCTAAGATGTGCTACATGTTCATATGCAAAGAACTGTTTTTTTTCTGAAATTCATCATGTGGGTGTAAAATATTTTTGCTGAAAAATATTTTTGCATTTTCGACATGTGACAGGCAACCTCTTCAAGCTTCCACGCTATGCAGTTACTATATGTCCTTCTATGGCCAGAGAGGTCCTGTTTTGCTACCAGCAAGCAGCCATGTCTGGGATTAAGTCACAACCTCTGTCCATTAACTCTGACCACACCTCCCATGCTTCACATTCTTCCCCACTGATGGTTCATGAGGTTTTGCCATAAAATAGAAAGAGGGTAACTTTGCATCTGTAGCGTAGCTAGAGGGGGTGCAAAGCACTAAGTTTTGCAGGGAGTCTCACTGTGCCATGCAAACCACCCCTCCCCTTTGGAGCCATTCCAGGCAGTGGGAGCAAAATGGAGGCGTACACCTCTGTTTTGCTCCCACTGCCTGGATTGGCTCTGAAGGGGAGGGGGAGGGGTCGCTTGCACGGTGCAGTGAGGTTCCCTGCAAAACTTAGTGCTTTGCACCCTTTCTAGCTATGCTACTGCTTGCATAGTACAAAGTCCTACCCCAAGCTATTGAAATCAGATGAAACCTGTTTAGCAACTGGAATGGCTGCAGAGACTGTATGAGCTATGTATGCAGCTTTTGTGCTCCACTGATTCCTCTGTCGCTCCGGCATCTTAATGTAGCCTACATTCACCATGTGGCCTACTTCTCAATTTAGAAGGAATGGATAGGTAGCAAGTTAATGTATCCCGTCTCTTGACGTGTGTTCTTGTGTGTTCTTAAGTTAACGGAGTTCTGAACTACAAGCCAAAAATTGATCAGCAGATGAAGATCACCAGTAGATTCAGGAAGCACTATTCTGTTGAAAATAAAGGTTCAGTTTCCAATGCAGAGAGCTTCAAGCAGCAGTTTATCCGAGTTTGGTTGCATACATAAATTTCTGAACTTAAAATGACTGCATTTGGCTGAGACCTAGTAATTATAAATACATGAACCAACATGTTCTTGTTGTAAATCTGTGACTTTTCAAGAATGTGGCATCTATTCCAAAGTCAGAAACTGTCAACGGCAATACTGCCAACTAATTCATCTGCTGTGTAAAAATAATCTGAAGCAAGGATATTTATTTTTGCTGTGATTACAAAGTTTTGTTTTTTTCAAATACGTCCATTTCCCTGCAGTCTGGGTTACTGAGTAACAACCCAATCCTGAGCTGCCCGGGGGAGCCAAGAATGGCCGCCACCGCATCCTGCACGCTCTGGGCAGCCACTGGTGGCTCCTTGGGAGAAGGGGACTTTCGTCCCCTTCCCCTGGATAAAAGGAGTAGCCCTGCAATGGGGCTACTCGATTCACCACCAACCCAAAAGTTGGCGGTGAATCAAAAGCCCCCATGTTGGGGAGTAAGCTCCAATAGTCCTGCCTCCCTCCCTCCCCTCTCTCTCCCCCCAGCATGCCTCCTCCCTGTCCTCTTCCCACCTACCCCCTTCCCGGAACGCCTCCCCCATGCCTCCACTTACCTCTCTGATGCTCGGTGGCCCGTACGACCACTGAGAGGCAGCCCAGCACTGGCCAGTGCTGGGCTACCACTGGTGCTCACCTGGTATTAGGGCCTGCAAACATGCCTTATGGCATGTTTGCAAGAGTGCACGCCAGCAGTAAGCCAGAGTGCAGTGTTCTGGATTGGGCCCTAAATGCAGTACTCTTGGCACCACTGAAGAAAATATAATTGACTAAGGGGGGGTGCCAGAAGAAATGCAGGCTTCAGAGCTTGCAGTTAGCGATAGCTGATTTAGTAATATTTGTCTAATCACAGCCATGTTCTTGTGAGAAAGAAGTGCATTTTAGAAAAAGCATTAGCACAATCTAAAATGTCGGCATAGTATCTAACTTTGTGCACTTTTTATTTTTCTTCTTTGTCTTTCGCTGCATGACATTCCCCCCCCCGCCCCCGTATCTCTTGTCACCTACTGCATGGTGCACCTACTCTTTCTTCACCAACCCTTGCCCTTCTTATTGTCATCATTTTTCATGCACCACTTGGCCCTCCTGGCACTGCATGTCCTGCTGCCTGGCGCACTGTACCACCAGGACCACTCCGGCACACTTGGCCCTGAGGAATTCAAAGCCTGCCTCATCAGCTTGGGTTACGATATTGGAAACGATGCACAGGTACTGAATGCTAGTGGGGAACACAGCCAGATATTGAACGATGAGGAAATAATCTATTTCTCCCTCTCTCTTTTTGTTTTGTTTTCATCTATCCGTTGTCAATGTTTTTATCCTGTATTTTATTTTACATATTTCCATGTACTCCTGTATGTTTTCTTCACAATTGCATTCTTTATTCATTTTCATATCTGCTTTGTGAAACAATTCTTTTGCTCTCTGTTAAAAATCTGTCTGCCTGGACCCCTAAACTTTCTTGATTTTCTGTCTCCATTTTCATTCTTCTTCGTATCTCCATTATTTTTTTCTTCTTGAAACTTTCATTTCCATCTTCATCCTCAATGAAACATACTCTTCTGTTGTTTTCTCAAATCATATTGATGCTTTGTTTCATTGTTGCAATATATCTCATCTTCCACTCCTCCTTCCTGCAAATCCATTCTTTGTAACTCCTTTCCATGAGTGCATCTCTTCTTGGGTGGCTTTCCATCCCCCCGCCTTGTCTTCTTCCTTTCGTTGCTCATTGTAGAAGAAGACTGGAATGATGGACGCTGAAGATTTCCGCACCTGCCTTATCTCCATTGGTTACAATATGGTAATGTAGAGGCATCTAACACTTTTGTGTACAGTGGTAGTTATCTGGTGCATCAAGGTAAAGCTCTATTTGTCCCACAACAAAATGTCTAATAGTTTAAAATCTTTTTATCACCCTTGTATCTGAAAGGGAAATAATGGCATGCTGATTTGCAAATTGAATTGACTTAAAAAACAAAGGTCCAAATCCTAACCAACTTTCCAGCACTGATATAGCTGTGCCAATGGGCTGCACGCTACATCCTTAGTTGGGTGGCAGTTCCAGAAGCTTCCTAAAGGAGTGTTTGTTCCCTTATCTCTGAGCTGCATTGCCCTTACCTTGGTGCTGGAATGTTGGTCAGGATTGCACCCAAATTCTGTTTTGATCGTCTGTTGCTTTTGCAATTTATTTATTTATTTATCCGTCCAAATGTTTGTAGCCTGCCTTTCTTCCTAAAGAGGTCCCCAAGGCAACTTACAACACTTCCAAAGTACGACAGTAATAAAACTCTCAGGTCAGTTCTGGTCTTCACAGACGCCAGTATTACAAGCTGTCCTTGCCTGAGCACATTTTTCAGGACACACAGATCTCAAGCTGTCCCTGGGTGGTAGGAGATAGGCCTTCCCAACAGTCCAGTAGTTTGCATATTTCTGTTTCAGTGGAGTTGGATAAGCTGCCTTGAATATCACTTTTGGAAGAAAAGCAGCATAGAAAAGTTTAAATTGACTATTTTCAACCTTTTTCATCTCATGGCACACTGACAAGGGGCTAAAATTTTCAGGGCACACTGTCACTTTTTTGACAATTGACCATTTTGACTGTGCTGTCGATGGGAGGCCTCACATCCCCAACAGCCCTACTAATAAAATACCCAAAATCCTGCAGCACACCTGTGGACCATTTGCAGCACACCAGTTAAAAAGCACTGGTTTAAATAAATATATTAATTCACTACACTGGATGTAATATCTGGAAGAAGAACCTCATTTTCACAGATAGTGAGCACTGCATTTTGAATGCTGGGAAAATGAGATATATTTATATCAGAAGTGAAATCTGGAGAGAAGTTGTGTGGACTTGACAGAGCAAATCAGTAACAAATTCATAATTATTGTGTAAAACACACATGCACATCTGTTCATGGAATAAGTAACAGAATATCATCCTAGTTGATTGTGGGGTAAGTTAATAATTTAAGGAAGGAGGCGTGCAATAAAAAGGTACCCATGGCAATGAGGAATAGAGCAGAATGGGTACTGAGAAATTTTGGACCAGGTTTGGAAGGGGGCAAAGGCAACAAAACACTTCCCGAGATATGGTGATGTTGTAGAATGTTCTAACAGTAGTGTAGCTAGAGGATGTGCAAAGATGCCTCTGTCTTAGAACAGCTGGACCTGGAATGGCTCTGAAGGGAAGGGGAGGGGCTGCTTGCACACCAGGGTGAGGCCCAGTGCAAGTGCTACACTACTGCATTCTAGAGAGAAACCTATTAGGAAGTGGCAGAGAGAGGCAAGAAGGAATGAATTGTCTGCTATCCCACAGCTATTTGTATCTTCTGGGTACTGAAATTATTACGGCATAGCCTAATGGAGCTACATTTGAGAGAGCACCTATAGACGTGTGTGTGACTTTTGGCGAGATAGAGAGTCAAGGTACAGAGAGGATTGAATGTGGAATGTCAATTAGGAGAAACCCTTTTGCATGTTTTTGTAATCTTACACTAAAACAAAAAAAGTTTATAGCGGATAAGTTTTTAGGAACAAAGTAACAGGAATATTTAAGAAAGCGTAGCATTTGATCAGTCGTGAAATATATCTGTACCTGAAGCGTTTCTACCTTTAGCTTTCATTTGTTTCTATCTTATCATGATGTAGGGGATAATAACAACAGTCCCCTTGGAATTCAGTGATGTTATTTTGAATCAGCTGTGAAAATACCCTAAGTTTTCTGTTTGTCTTCCTCATCCCGTCAGTTGTGTTCAGATTATTTCAGTCCATTTCTCTTGAACCATAACATGCCCTAAGAAATCTATGTTTATCCTTGCCTATCCTAGTAAGTTGATTTGTTTCTTTTCTCATAATTCAGGGTGAAGCAGAGTTTGCTCGAATCATGAGCATCGTAGATCCCAACCGCATAGGGGTGGTGACATTCCAGGCCTTCATTGACTTCATGTCCCGGGAAACAGCAGATACTGATACAGCTGACCAAGTTATGGCCTCTTTCAAGATCCTGGCTGGAGATAAAGTGAGTTCAAATTTGAATGGGGTTCATACTATCTTGAAGCAAAATGCAACGTGGATTTCAGATTGGCTTGAAGTCATACATAAAGAAACAAAGATTTTAGTAATTTTTAAATTAAAAATTATAGTGGCTGCTCACTATACAGTGAGCTGGATTCATACAAAAATCCAGATATTAGTTGTGAGTGAATCTTTGTGGAATAATTTCATGGAAATCTCTGAGCAACTAGTGTTTTGCCTTTGGTCTGAAATGATGTATCAAGCAAATGCAATGGAATCAGAGGTCTAATATAGACCTTGAATGATTTTATTCTGCATGGTTCCAGTCTTGTGACTGCTTGGAATTCACAGGAGATAGTTTAATGCACTTCAGAAAAGAAGGCTGGCATGGTTCAAAGTATACATTTAACTGAATATCCAAACAGTACAAAGTATCTAACAGCCCAATCTTACCCAGTTCTCCCCCTCACTGGTGCAGCTGTGCCAACAGAGGACATGCTGTATCGGGGGAGGGGAGCAGTCATAAAGGTCTCCTCGGAATGAATGGACTTTTGTTTGCTTACCCCAGGGAAAGCCCCCAGCATTGCCATGGGTCTCCTTGGACTATGCCTGCTGTCTAGCAGATGTAAATCTGAGATGTGTAACAGCAGCAGTAAAAGATAGGGTTAGGATAACTGATTTTACAGGTATAAGCTTGAGGCATGTCACGGCGATGGTAAAGGAGATGGACGGAGTTAGGATATTGGCACACGTGAGTGCCGCGAATACCACCCCTGGTCCGCCTCCCTCCCTGCCCTCCTCTTCACCCAAATTGACCCCCATTCCTCCCCCTCCTCAGCCAGTTTCATCCTTATCTCCACTGCACTTACCTTTGCCAGGCCAACCATGGGCCTTCCATGCTGCCACTGGTTGTGGCATCACACTGAAAAGGGTAGCGTGCTGCCAAAAGCTACTTTAAAACAGTGGAACTATCTTGAATCCCTGTGTGCAAAGCCCAGTTCCCCCATTTAGGGAGATTGGGCAAAAAATAAATTTTTGGCATTTACATACAGCTTAAAATATTAACTGGAATCTAGTAGTAACTTTCACTCTGGTTTCATATAGCTGTATTTTACACATTTTACAAAGCAATGCATTTTGAATATTTTTTAAAAGAGTTTCACAAGTTACATTGGTGTCTAACTTTTTTAGACTGTGAGCCCTATGCGGATAGTGAACCATTTATTCATTTATTTTGCTATGTAAACCATTTTGTGAACTACCCTCGTTGAAAAGCGGTATATAAATATTCCTAAGGCCACTCCTATCCAGCTTTCCAGCACCAATGCAGCCACAATGCAGTCCCAAGATAAGGGAATAAAAGTTTCCTATCTTGAAAGGCCTCCATAACTGTCCCCCCTCCCACTGCAAGATGCAGCACACGCCCAGTTGACCCAGCTGTGTTAGTGCTGTCCAGTTGGATATGATTGGGCCTTTAATAAAACTACAGATTGTCAAAGATTCTGTACCCTACTCAGGAGGCAAAAGAAACAAAAGTGCAGTTCATATTTGTAAAATAGTGTCTGTCTCATTCAGTAAAAACAAAGAAGAAACTTCCTTGTTTTCTCTTGCAGAACTATATCACTGTGGATGAATTGCGACGGGAGCTGCCTCCTGATCAAGCCGAATATTGCATTGCTAGAATGGCACCTTACACTGGGCTGGATTCTGTACCTGGTGCCCTGGACTACATGTCTTTCTCTACAGCTCTCTATGGCGAAAGTGACCTTTAACTACCACCTCTCTATCCACCCACCACACATCCCTTACCCTCTCCCATCCAGGTGCACTTTTCTTTCTGTTTTCAAAGCAGGCTCTGCTCTTTATTTCCCTTCCTGTTTCCACTTCAGATAATAGATCCCATCTGAGGAGGGGGGATAGGGGAGGACGATGTTGGAAACAAACAGTCTGTCATGCCCCTGAAAATAATGGTTGACAAATTATTTTCTGCAAAAAAAAAAAAAGTTACATTCAAACATACATATTTTATTATAGAAAAAAATATTTTTCTCCAAGATTGAAGCATAAATAGACAATTTTAAAGTGTTACACAAGATGTATAAGGGGCTCTTTTCCATGTTGTTCCGACATAAGAAATTGAGTCTAATGTTGCATTCCATCATAACGTGCCCAAGCCCAGCCCCATTTGTTCTGTCAGCTTTTCCCATCTGTCTCTTTTTCCTTATCACATTTGTTTTCAGAGGGGGAGGCACACAAGTGCATGTATTACTGGTTCACTCATTTCATTAAAATATTTGACAATAAAACTTTTTGAAATTGCTGTGTTTTTTAGGGGAAAAAACAATGTACACAGCTCATGTTTTCATATTTAATTAAAATTACAATATACCTACTATGTGTTGTTGCTGAAAGTTGTCTGGTTTCCAAACATGGCACTTGAGAGTTGGCATCTTTGATATTGCTTGACACAGAACATATTAAAAAAAAAATACTTGTGATAACAAATCTAGACTTCATTCTTTTGTCTAGTTAACTTGTTTAATTCTATTTAGCTATACCAGAAAGACTTTCCAAAACACTTTTCAGAATACACTTGGTAGCTTGGGATTTTTTTGTATATTATTCTGATGTTAATGTTTTTATCTGTTTTCTTAAATGCAAGACACCAAAGTGCTTTTTCCCCTTGCTTTGAATTGTATTGATGTTTACATGGTTGGTATTACTGCTTCAAATGAAAATAACCTTATTACAACAGAATGTCATCTTGGACCAAACATTATATGTTCATGTCTTTGGAAATTGCAGCTTTTATTATTATTATTTTTCTAGCAAACAAATAGTTAATAGTTGACTTTACAGTTTAAAAGAAGTGTTAACTAACTGCACATTTTCCTGCATATTTACACAACTGGAAGTCCAACTGAATTCAGTGACACATACTTGGAGGAATATGTGCATAAGGCTGCAGTCCTCTCTATTTTCATGGGAGTAAATCCTTACTTTGGAGTAAACATGCATAGAATTGCACTGTTGGCTGCAATTATGCACATTTTTTAGGAGTCAGTGTGGAGCCCAATCCTATGCGTGCCTGCTTAGATGTACATCCCATTACAGTCCATAGGATTTACTCCCAGGTATGTATGGATAGGATTGCAACCTGAACCGAAGTCTGTGGGACTTATCTTGGAGTAAACATGCATTGGACTGTAAGGCTAATTTAAAAATTCCTCTCATCTAACTTGGACAACCATCCCATTACCACCAACTCCAGTCTTTGGAAGATACAAACTCATTCCCCCCAAAATGTACAAGATTGGCTTAAAAACAATTGTTTTCAAAAACAATAAATTTTGTGTGTTTAGTTTGTCTTGGGCTTTTTCTTCTTGCTTTGGTGTGTGTGTTGGTCTCATGTCCACACCTGTTCCCACAACTATATATACAGGTATACCCTATTTTTAAACACAAAAAAAAATATCTCCAAGTCATCATGAGCAGAAATCTATAGAAAAGGAAGCAGCAAAACTAACACTTAAGAGTTAGCAGCACTATGCTAGTATCTCTTTACAAGACAAAAACAACAACAAAAGCCCTCTAATCTTTGTAGAGAACAAGTGCTTTTCTCCAGTGCCATTCATTCCCCAAGGATGTTTGAGCCTGTGTAGGTGATAGGGATTCTTGTTTCAGTACTATAATTTAACTGTTGTTCCAAGAACAAGATTCCTATTAAAGCAGTAATTTGCAAATTCACATGGGGTACCTATTTTTTTTCCAAGTGTTATCCAATTTTCAGATTCAAGGCTGATTGCTAAAACACTGTGTATCAACTTCATTTATCTTGTATTTACTGTAGTAGTATCACTTTATTTAACTGCAATATTTTTATACTACTAAAGCAGCAATAACACTAATGCAGCTGTAGTGCTGACATCACCAATTTAGCAACACAGTTGTACCTTAGATGCTTCCAACTGATCACTGATGTTCATCTGACAAGAAACTACAGGTTGAGCCTCATGTGGGTTCCATTCCAAGCGCTAACTTGAATGGCAAAAAAGCACACTATACCAAATCAATTAAAAAAAACAAATGGTCTTTGCTCCAGTGATTTAAAAACAGCCTTGCTCACCTTTGGGATATAAGAAGAGTCATTAAGAAGACAATCCATCAATCAGTCATCCTCCAAGAGCTTAAAAAGGAGCCTCACGCAGCCCCTCCCTTCACCAATGCAAAATGATCACCTTTCAGGTGCTCAGGGGGAAGGGAGGGGTCTCCTGGAGAGAGAAGGATTGCTGGATTGTCAGCCAGCTGCCCTCTCTTTCTCTCATTAAGGAGGCTATTGTTAAAGGACTGTTCAGTTTTTTAAACTGATTTTAAAGGGATGCATTTTCCCCCTCTCCAGGGATCAGCACATTCCTTCTCATTTGCAGGGGCCATTCTTGTTGAGTCAAATCCCTGTATAAAAAATCTGTGTATAAATAGGCTGGACCTGTAGTGGTATAAGTCTTCTATCTGTGGGTATCTCCATATATATAATTGCTGGCTTAATGGAAACTTCACCCTTTTCAAGTACTATCTTTGTGTATTTTGAAATCTAAGCATCCGAATGACCCTTTGGAGTGAGCTCTGTTATAGCAACAATTTTTTAAACGTTATTTATCATAAATAACTGAAAAAACTCCACAGTCAGGGAATTAGAGGACAGGTCCTCTCCTGGATTGAGAACTGGTTGGAGGCCAGGAAGCAGAGAGTGGGTGTCAATGGGCAATTTTCACAGTGGAGAGAGGTGAAAAGCGGTGTGCCCCAAGGATCTGTCCTGGGACCGGTGCTTTTCAACCTCTTCATAAATGACCTGGAGACAGGGTTGAGCAGTGAAGTGGCTAAGTTTGCAGACGACACCAAACTTTTCCGAGTGGTAAAGACCAGAAGTGATTGTGAGGAGCTCCAGAAGGATCTCTCCAGACTGGCAGAATGGGCAGCAAAATGGCAGATGCGCTTCAATGTCAGTAAGTGTAAAGTCATGCACATTGGGGCAAAAAATCAAAACTTTCGATATAGGCTGATGGGTTCTGAGCTGTCTGTGACAGATCAGGAGAGAGATCTTGGGGTGGTGGTGGACAGGTCGATGAAAGTGTCGACCCAATGTGCGGTGGCAGTGAAGAAGGCCAATTCTATGCTTGGGATCATTAGGAAGGGTATTGAGAACAAAACGGTTAGTATTATAATGCCGTTGTACAAATCGATGGTAAGGCCACACCTGGAGTATTATGTCCAGTTCTGGTCGCCGCATCTCAAAAAAGACATAGTGGAAATGGAAAAGGTGCAAAAGAGAGCGACTAAGATGATTACGGGGCTGGGGCACCTTCCTTATGAGGAAAGGCTACGGCGTTTGGGCCTCTTCAGCCTAGAAAAGAGATGCTTGAGGGGGGACATGATTGAGACATACAAAATTATGCAGGGGATGGACAGAGTGGATAGGGAGATGCTCTTTACACTCTCACATAATACCAAAACCAGGGGACATCCACTAAAATTGAGTGTTGGGCGGGTTAGGACAGACAAAAGAAAATATTTCTTTACTCAGCATGTGGTCGGTCTGTGGAACTCCTTGCCACAGGATGTGGTGCTGGCGTCTAGCCTAGACGCCTTTAAAAGGGGATTGGACGAGTTTCTGGAGGAAAAATCCATTATGGGGTACAAGCCATGATGTGTATGCGCAACCTCCTGATTTTAGGAATGGGTTAAGTCAGAATGCCAGATGTAGGGGAGAGCACCAGGATGAGGTCTCTTGTTATCTGGTGTGCTCCCTGGGGCATTTGGTGGGCCGCTGTGAGATACAGGAAGCTGGACTAGATGGGCCTATGGCCTGATCCAGTGGGGCTGTTCTTATGTTCTTATGTTCTTATCATATTTGTACAAGGGGTCCCCATTATAAATCGCATTATACATTTTTCCGCGTTTAAGTCCTTACCTTTTTGAGACACTAGAAATAAAAAGTACAGTGGGTCCTTCTAATCCGCACATTCATAACTACATGTCACTGTCCTTACCTTGTTCCATTGTTTCTTATAAAATAAAATTTCCCTCTGTAAATCCAATGTAAGGCATGAATTTATATACAGCCCCCATTAAGTCCTATTTAGATTATTGTGTTTGGGGGAAAATAATCCTTTGTATGTAGTTTTACTGTATGTCCAAGCTTTCTGGTCCCTAACCAAGACATATAAAGAGGATCCCTGCATTCCGTTTGAACTCAAAGATGTTCAGAATATGGGTTTAGAATCTTACTCTTGCAGCAACCATGTAGCTTTGTCCAAGGTCACCCTGTAAGCCAGATGGCTCAACTGGATGGTTTCCACCATCCTTGTCCAGCACAGAAACTATATGACCACGCTGGCTGTCTACTCACATTCTGCTGCTTTTCTTCTTGTTTGTGTGACCTAAGACATTCAAGGAAGCTCCCATACTTAAGAGCCCATTAGATTCCAGGGGACTGTCCGTAAGTTATTTTGTTCACAAGTCCAACATCAGCTGGACCAGCAGTAATGCTAATGAAACAGCTAAGGAAGTTAGTGAGCAGTGCTGAAAATAGCAACCCCATTGCTATAGCAACCAGAGTGCTAAATACAAGGATTCTTGGGGATGGAAGAGAGAGAGAGAGAGGGCACAAGGGGAGCCTCTGTAATAAGCTGCAGGATTTAAAAGCCCTGCAGCAAGTGCAGGAGGTGGACTCTGGGCCTAGGAGCCCAATGCTGCCTGAAGAGGTGCTGTCAGCCCAAAGGCTCAAAAGTTCAGTGTTCAAAGCAGAGCTTTTGTATATAAATCCCAATTCACTGTCTAGTTTTCTGTAGAGCACCAGTCTCCAAACTGGAGACCACTGTGCACTGGGAAGGGCTTTCCCTGGTGCAAACAGAAAGTTCCGTTTCGCCAGGGGGCCTGCTTACCTTGCTGCCAATCTCCACCAAACTGTGCTCCAGCCAGCCACATCTGCCCAGAAAACTGGGTGACAGAATTCAGAAGTGGCTGGGGGGACCACAGTTTGGGGGAGGTTGGCAATGCAAAAGAGAGGCTCCCCCAGGGATCCGTAAGCTCCATTCACACAGAGGAGGGATTGGACCGGGTACTGGATCCAGCCCATGGGCCAGGGTCTGGAGAGCCCTGCTGTAGAGGATGAAGGATAATGTTCCAAGCGATCTTATAAAATAGTTTCTTGCCCTGACCCCAAGGCCTTTCTTTTGAAAATAAAATTCAGAAATTCTACTCTGCAACCCTTTCAAACACAAATATGCAATATTTCTTTTAAGCAATTCCCAGTATAGGGATCTTTCCTTACGCCATTGAAATTAATAACTATTTTTCACACTGTGGTTGCCTTCAGAATAGAACTATGCATAATTAAGGGGGGAAAGATGCCTATTTCTGGAGGAGACCTGGTCGCCTCTCCTACACTAGCAGCCTTGTTTGGTTTGCTAATCTCACCTAAACGCACTTGTTCTACACTAGCTAGCTGTAGACAGAGTTGAGGAAGCAATAACAGTCTGTAGTTGACTGATTTTGACTACTGATTTTGTAGTTGACTGAAATTTGATTGATTGATTGATTGATTGATTGATTGATCGATCGATCGATCGATCGATCGATCGATCATTTCTGCTCACTATGATGTACTTCAGGGGTCAACCAAGCAACAGCACCTGTACACCATTGTGGCAAAACTGCTCCTATCTACAATCAATATGCTGGGACTTGGTCATCTCTCTCTCATAGGCTGGGACATGGCCAGATACTGGTTATCTCATTTGAAATGCTTCAGCAGCAGAGGCAGGGATAAAAGGAGTCACAGTTTGGACTGTTCCAGGACTGCTGGTGTAGGAGGAGCAAAAGATGGAACAACCTTCTCTTTTCAAAAGTTGTTGAGAGAAACTTTGGGAGCTGTGGGAAACTTACTGGAGCAGTGGCTTGTGACTAGTAGGGTTAAAGTAGCACAAAATGTACGCACTGCTAGAATTAGAGACATAAATGCCATACAAATGGCTGCTGAGCTGATTCTGTTGTTTCTCAGCAGCTAGACACTTTTATGGGCATCATCCTCCCATGAATTCCCTCAAGTGGGAGGGATCCTTGCATCTCATATGCTACCATGCATATATATACACCTCTTAGAAAGGTGTAGGGTGGATTTGGTGAAATTGTTTTTTGTGCAGGGGCCTCCAAGCCATCAGCACAGAGACAAATTTGCATGCCAAGAGCAGAGTCCAAGCCTCTTCAGAGTCCAAGCCTCAAGAATAACTGTCATCTCCTCCCCAATCTGCCTGTCAACCAGAAAGATGTGCAAAGGCCACTGCCACCCGGCTGCCAGGCTAAAGGCTAAATGTAAGGCTCCGAATACACAAGGCTCCAGGCACTCTCCAGAAAGACAAGGCAGCACCACCACCAGGGAGAGTGCGACTTTAGGCTGCACCACCCACAAGGGTATTCCAGAATACATTTGTTTGGCCAGCTGGTCTGACTGGAAAAACTGTTTTCTTAAATAACCAGGAACGTCCCAGATCAAAAAGTGGGATGGCAAATAAATTGAGAGAAGGGGAAAAAAACACAAGATCCTAGGCTTCTCCCCTAACTCTCCAGCTTTTGTCCAGTTTCTTTTCTTGCTTCCTCAACCAGATCCCACCCATGCTCCTTTTTAACTTGCCAGTTCCTTATTGGATTCCACCTGTCCTGTCTTGGTCTCACTTGTCTCATTGACGGGTGTGAGGTTAAACGAATGCTCAATGCAGGGGAGTGGCAGCAAGATGCAAGTAACCTGTGGTCTTGTGTGCTCCCTGAGGCATCTGGTGGGCCACTATGAGAGGCAGGAAACTGGACTATTTGGGCCCTGGTTTCATCCAGCAAGGCTCTTCTTATGTTCTTATGTTGGTCAATTTTTTTAGTAATCTAATAGAGGTAGGTTAGTCCACTTCCTGTATCTCTGCCTACCAGATGCCTCAGGGAGCACACAAGAGACCTGCATCCCTCCCTTGCATCTGGCATTCTGACATAACCTACTTCTAAAATCAGGAGGTTGCACATATACATCATGGCTTAACATAAACATAAGAACCTAAGAAGATCCCTGCTGGATCAGGCCAAAGCTCCATCTAGTCCAGCTTCCCATCTAGTCCAGCTTCTCACAGTGGTCGACCAGATGCCTCAGGGAGCACACAAGACAACAAGAGACCTGCATCCTGTTGCCACTCCCTTGCATCTGACATTCTGAGGTAGCCTGCTTCTAAAATCAGGAGGTTGTGCATACCCATCATGGCTTGTAACCTATGATGGGGTTTTCCTCCAGAAATCTGTCCAATCCCCCTTTTAAAGGCATCCAGGCCAGATGCCATCACCGCATCCTGTGACACAGAGTTCCACAAACTAACGTAGGTAAAGAAATATTTCTTTTTGTTTGTCCTAGGTCTCCCAACACTCATTTTGAGTAGATGTCCCCTGGTTCCTTAGTGCCAGACGCCATCAGCACAGCCTCTGGCAAGGAGTTCCACAGACTAATGACACACTGGGTAAAGAAACATTTCCTTTTGTTTGTCCTAACTGTCCCAACACTCAATTTTAGTACGTGTCTCCTGTTCTGGTGTTGTATGAGAGGGGAAAGAACACCCACTCTATTGATCACCATATCCTGTGAAAAGGAGTTCCACAGACTAATGACACACTGGGTAAAGAAACATTTCCTTTTGTTTGTCCTAACTCTCCCAACAGTCAGTTTTAGTGGGAGTCTCCTGTTCTGGTGTTGTATGAGAGGAAAAAGAACATCCACTCTAAATATCACCATATCATGTGGCAAGGAGTTCCACTAGCCTAGAATCATATTCTATTTTTCTATCACTGTGTCCTGTGGCAAGGAGTCCCACAGACTAATGACATGCTGGGTGAAGAAATTTTTCCTTTTGTCTCTCCTGACCCTTCCGACATTCAATTTTAGTGGCTGTCCTCCATTTCTGGTGTTGCATGGGAGGGAAAAGAGCATCCCGCTATCCACCCCCTGCTTAATTTTGTCTGTCTCAATCTTTTGCCTTGGGGAGGCTGTGCTGGCACTGTGGAACGCCCCTTTGGCACCCGGACTCAACCCCACAGACACTGCAAGTCATAGTAAAGGCATGGGCAGGGTGTTGCAGGTGCAGGCAGACACCACCACCCCATCCTGTGGCAGGGAGTTCCACAGATCTACCATAGGACTAATGAATGCAACCTGTGTCACTGTAGTGCAGAATGGTGACTCCCCCCTACTCCTCCCCTGGTGTCCATAAACACAAGGAAGCTGTCCTGGGTCAGTCACTGGGGGGAGGGTGAAAAATCCCTGCCTTTTTTGCACAACGTTGCATATACGCAACAAGGATCCAAAGTGTAGCTGCGGGCCGGGCAGTAAAGGGTTAACTATGACGAGGTCTCGAGGCACATTCGAACGCTACACTCAGGCTGCCCTGGCAGTTGTTGCGTAACGCCCTCCTTCCTGGGGACTACACGCCCCAGCCCGCCTTGCGGTCAACCCCCGCTTTCCACGTGACCCTCCGCCTACAATTCCCAAGGCTGCAAGCGCTCACTCAGTGAGGCGTTCGCGTGGCCTGCACAGCTGCGGTGCAGCCTGGGAGCCGTAGTCCGCCAGCCGGTTGGAGCGAGGGAAGGGACTGCGAACGTGCCGCTGCTCCTCCTCCGCCTGAAGGGAAGTGGCGCCGCCATTTTCTCTGGCGGACTGAAGCGAGGGCTGTGGGCCGCGCGGGAGAGGGGGCGATTCGCGCTGTCGGTGAGTCCCCGGCCTCTCTCTCAGGGGCAGGGGCAGGGGCAGGGGCAGAGGGGGGGGCGGGGCGAGGCGACCGGGCTTCTCCTCCGCGGCGGGCGCAGCGTCCCCAGCTGAAGGCTGCGGGCCCTCGGTGGCCTCGCCGCTCCGTGCCCGCTGCGGCTCCAGGGCCTCTCCACCCCTTCCCCCGCCCGGCTCCCTCCGCCGCAGCTGTGGCCGTTAACTGCGTCTCCTCCCCGCAGGTTCACCAGAGCAGGCCTTGTGGGCGCCTCGCAGCCACCTTCTCCCTCCTGTGCCACCTGACAGGTAAGTGGGGAAAGGGCCCACTCCTGGGCACATCTACTCGGAAGTAAGCCCCACTAGAGTCAGCAGGGCTTACTCCCAGGTAAGTGTGGACAGGATGGCAGCTCCAGAGCCCACTCTTAGGCATCTCTGCTCAGAAACAAGCCCCATTAGAGTCAGCAGGGCTTACTCCCAGGTAAGTGTGGATAGGGCTGCAGCCCCAGAGTCCACTCCTAGGCATCTCTACTCAGAAGTAAGCCCCATTAGAGTCAGTAGGGCTTACTCCCAGGTAAGTGTGGATAGGGCTGCAGCCCCAGAGCCCACTCCTAAGCATGTCTACTCAGAAGTAAGCCCCATTAGAGTCAGCAGGGCTTATTCCCAGGTAAGTGTGGATGGGATTGTGGCCTTTGAGCCCAATTTTATGCATATCTACTCAGAAGTAAGCCCCATTAGAGTCAATAGGGTTTGCTCCCAGGTAAGTGTGGATAGGATTGTGGCCTCAGAGCCCAATCCTAGGCATGTCTACTCAGAAGTAAGCCCCATTATAGTTAGCGGGAGTTACTCACATAAAGTCACCCACATAAAGTGTGGATAGGATTGCAGCCTTTGATTCTAATCATATGCATCTTTATTCAGAAGTAAGCCCCATTTTAGTCAATGAGGCTTACTTCCAGGCAAGTGTGCATAGGATTGCAGCCTAGCAGTCCAATCCTCTGCATGCCTATGCAGAAGTAAGCCCCATTTGAGCCAATGAGACTTACTCCCAGGTAAAGTGTGGATAGGATTTCAGCCTTTGAGCCCACTCTTATGCATATCCACTCAGAAGTAAGTTCCATTTTTATCAATAGGGCTAAGTATGGATATGATTGCAGGCTTTGAGCCCAATCCTATACATATCTACTCAAAAGTAATTCTAATTTTAGTTAATAGGGCTTACTCCCAGATAAAGCGTGGCTAGGATTGCAGCTTTTGAGCCCAATCTTATGCATATCTCAGAAGTAAGTCCCATTTTAGTCAATAGGACTTACTCCCAGATAAAGTTTGGATAGAATTGCAGTCTAAAAACAGCAGCATTTGTATTAGGCTGTCATTTTATTTTCTCACCTGGTGTCTTTGAGGTTAGGCCAGTTGTTCCCACTCTTTAGCATCAGAACCCATCTTCTAAAAAAGTTTCACTTTACAGACAGTGAAAAGTTTCACCATCTGAATTACTGTGTACTTAGCCTGTGGAACTCCTTGCTGTCTGGCCCAGATGCCTTTAAAAGGGGATTGAACAGATTTCTGGAGGAAAAGTCCCATCACAGGTTACAAACCATGATGGGTATGTGCAACGTCCTGAGGTTTTAGGCTACCTCAGAATGCCAGATGCAGGGGAGTGGCACCAGGATGCAGGCATCTTGTGGTCTTGTGTGCTCCCTGAGGCATCTGGTGGGCCGCTGTGAGAAACAGGAAGCTGGACTAGATGGGCCACAGAATTCTCTTGAAAAACCCACCACCCTATAAAGTGTATAGCAGTATTTCTCAGTGTTTGTCCTCCCCTGTACCACTTCACATGGTTCACTTGTTCAAAGTACCACCGGAGGTAACTGGCGATGACATCATTGCCAGTAATTTCTTTGTTGGGAGTCCAGATGCAACATGACAAACACCAGTAAGAGGTTCAGAGTGGACAGGAGAGCTTTTTCGAGCATGGAAAAGCATGCTTTGGAGCTCTTTCGACTGAGCCAAGCCTCCCCCTACGGCTTGTTGTGTTGTATTGCTGGTCTCGCTGCTGGGTGGCAGGTGTCCCACACATACCACCAGAACCACCTCAAGTACCCTTACCCCTGGTTAAGAAACATTGATGTATAGGATTGTAGTCCTAATGAGAAGCTGCAGCCAATGGCCCAGTAGGTCAAGGGAGCCACCAATCCAAAAAAGTTTGGGAACCACTGTATTAAGGTGTGATTTCTTACTGAACCACCTCATCATGGTAAAGACACTTGCCAGGCTGTGAGTTAGTTGCGTAAGAGTTCCATGCAACTTCAGAGGTTGACATCCTCCCACACAGTGGATGCAAGGAAGGAGGCCCACAAAATTTTTATGACTTGCTCCCTGAGCCCAAGTATAGCAAAACTGTCCATCATAGTGGTGATGGAGCTTATTATTTGCTTATGTGATGTTTGATTTTTTTCCCCTCCTAGGAGTTTACTCATGTGCACATTATTGACACATCTAGGTTTTTGATTTGCATTTGCCATTCATGTTGGCATGTGAATTCTCACAAGTGTGTTATGCCAGTTGCAAATGTTTCCTGGTGTAGATACACTTATTTCTGAACTAGTCAGAATCACATGTTTTGGTATTGGTGGACTACTTTGTTTCTCTTTGGGTAGAGAAGTTTAGTGACTTTAGGATCATACTAAGTGTGCAAATGGATGCCTAGGATACTTCTAATAATTATGCTGCCATTTTCTGTCAGAAGCCGAGGCTGTGGGCTGACATAATGCTCAATCTGACCCACCAAAAGTGTCAGTGTAATAATAAATGCCCAGCTTCTGTGCCCTGCTGTGGTTAAAATGCTGTTGAACTTGTGAAAAGGAGATGAAATGGGGTTCCCTCTAGTCCTTCTATGTGAGTTCTGTATATATATGTGTGTCCTATAAGGGGTTGGACTACCCAGGTGCATTTAGCTAAAACCTTGCTGTAAAGAGTTCCCAGAGCGATGTAGTCCACTCATTTCATTGTTTTTTTAAAAATCCTAAATTTCGAAAATGTCAGCATAGGTGAGAGGAGACAGCACTTAAACCATTCATAAATGAAGTATATAATAATAGATGCTTTAAATGTTGCCTGCATTGTCTGATTTGTTTAACATCTACTGTGTTTAACATCTGCCTTTGGAAAGGGATTTGGGTATATAATGTCACAGAAACCTTCATGAGAACACTGAACTTCACTTTTTGCAGTTTAAACTAAGATGAGTGGCTGTCGTGTCTTTGTTGGGCGTCTAAGTCCACATGCCCGGGAACGAGATGTGGAGAAGTTTTTCAAGGGTTATGGCCGTATACGTGAAATCAATCTGAAAAATGGCTTTGGTTTTGTGGTAGGTACATCTGTTTATAACGATGTTTCCTGTTCCCAGTTTGCAAGATTCTCTGGGGTAGCAATAAATTATAACGTACATGCTGCAGAAAATCTAAGTAAAACAGCAGACACATTAACCTTCACCTTGCTATTTTCTGTAAGTTCCTGACCTGTGGTGACAGGCTGCTAAAGAAATTCTAGGGAAGATTTCTTGAAATGGTTTATCTGGCAAAATGGAAAGCTGCTGTTTACTTGCAAGTAATCAGTAGGTGGTAGGTTGCCCATACTATGATCCATTCGCTCAGGTCTGCCTCTCTGCTCAGTGTTTCCCTCAACTAGAACTGCAGGAGGGAGATGCTATTTATTGCTGTAGCACTAAAGGCAGCTGCCTCTCTAGTTTCTAGACAGGAAAGGAACTATAGAGGCAGCTACCTTTTCGGTTGCAGCAATAAAGCTAAAAGCTTGAGGTCTGGTAATATGTGAAAGGGAGAAACTGGACCTATGGCACCCTCTGTAACAGGGTTGAGTTAACCTAACTTGCATGGTCTGTGTATTTTTATACTAGAATTCCTGTGATCTGCTGATGCATGATAAAGGTATAAAGCAAGTGTGCACTCTCAAGATCTCTTAGCAGTTAAGGCATAACTAATTAGTGTTTTCAGGTGTGTGCATATTCAGTGCTTTGCTAGATCAAAGATCCACTTAGTACAGTAGTGTACCATAGGAAGGGCCCAATCCTATCCAACTTTCCAGCACCGTTGCAGCCACAATGCAGCCCTGAAGTAAGGCAACAAACATTCCCTTACCTTGAGGAGGCCTCTGACTGCCTCCCCACCACAGGATGCAGTGCATGCCCAATTGGCACAGCTGCACCAGCACTGGAAAATTGGATGGGACTGGGCCCTAAGAAACTGAGCTGCAAATCAGGAGTTCCCTGGTTTCTGTTGCCTCTGCTGTGAACTCTGAACAAGCAGTTCCTTTCAGCTTCAGCTCTCCAGTATGGGGTTAATAGCACTTACTTACCTTAACCACATAGGGTGGTTGTCTTATTGTGCTTATAGTTTTATCTGACTGGGATGCAGAACCAAACAGCTTTGCCACTTTCGCCAGGGTAGGGGTATGGTGGTAGCTGCAACAGTGCAAGGCACTGATTACTGTAATATAGCAGATCAGTATGATTGGTCTGTAAATTTTTGTAGCAGTCTAACAA
The DNA here is from genome assembly GCF_035046505.1 of Tiliqua scincoides. Taxonomy (NCBI): domain Eukaryota; kingdom Metazoa; phylum Chordata; class Lepidosauria; order Squamata; family Scincidae; genus Tiliqua; species Tiliqua scincoides. Next base: position 20,623,183 of record NC_089821.1, read on the forward strand.
TTATTATAATGTATTTTTTCAACATGTATTATGTGTGAAATTAATGATTGTGTAAAGTCTTCAGCATGACGGTTTATCAGTAAATTGTAGAAGTATGCTAGATGGTACAAAATGACCCCCCATGGATCCGTGGAACAGCCCTCCCACCCCCATTATTTAAATACTTACAGAATGAAAATGTTCTTACTTTACAAGATCACTGTAAGCATGCAGACTTACAGTGATGCGCAGGCTGCCTCCTAGCAGCCTGAACGCTTGAAAAGACTTGATCAGGATTAACAGGAAGCGATTAACTTCTGCCTGGTAATTTCAATCTAGTCTTTTCAAGCATTCAGGCTGCCAGAAGGCAGCCAGTGCATCACTATAAGCTTGTACGCTTATAGCGACCCTGTAAAGCAAGAACATTTTTGCTCAGTAAACATTTAAATAATGTTAATGGGCATGCTGGGGGGGAGTGATCCATGAATAATTGAAACCATGGGCAGATACGATGTCTGCCAGTATATGAAACTTGCCCTTCTCTAAGGGTAAGAAAAATTTTTCAAATATGGAAAGCTACTTAAGCCAAAGATAGGTAGGATGGGAAACCGAGACTGGCCTGTTCTGAAGGCAGATATGTATATATTGCTAGATCCTATGTGGACCTAATGATCTTGGATTTGATTACATTACATGACAGAGCATTTGCCACACTTATGGCAGGAGGCCCTGCTCCTAGTGACACAATCTCCACCTTTGTGTGTTGAATAGTACAGTGCCATGAGACTACACTATATGCATTGATTTTGCAGCCTCTGATCCTATGGAAGGAAGGGTATATGATGATTTGTGTTAGTTTTCCTATTAGACAGTTGCATACATGATCACTGTAGAGCACCCAAAAATCAGATCTTTTGCACTGACCTAGAGTTAAATCTCTCCGGATGCTTTTTAGCTACTTAATTTTTAAGGAAAATTAAGCTCTTGAAAATTTTGCTGAAATAGTTGTGTTTGTGAGATGTGTAAATAGGATACTTGTTTATAGGTTAAACAATTGAACATTTGCAAGGTTTTTCCAAGAACGTAATGTTCTGAATCTAAAATAGATCATATACAACAAGGAGTTGTATAATCTAGGTAATCAAGAATATATACTACTTGACTGATTAACATGCATTTCTCCTCAAGTAAATTCTACTGAGTTTAGTGAGACCTACTCATTGTAAGTGTATAGGATTGCAACCCTATTACCTTGAAATTTTGAATGGTCCAAAAGCTGTAGAGTTCTGTATACTTACTGAGAACAAGCAGCTCTGAACTTATTCTTCATGTTTCATTCTTTCACAGACAAACATAGACCAAACTGTCAAGTGCAAACCAAAAGGCTTTCTTGACAGATCAGATCAAACTAGTTATTTATTTACTGACATTTTTTGTTAGCATTGTCTTGTTCCAGCACTGGAGAGATAAAAGCTCTCTTTGGCTTAATTTCTATTTCCAGTAGGTGTTTAAAGTTAATTTTTTCCTCAACACAATCCAGGTTCTACTGATTCTTTGCTCTTTGGAATCCAGTAATTAGTTACAGAGGAGAAAAAATATGCTCATTTTTCTGACTTGTGTAATATTGTTTTAATTATTACTTTTAATCATTTATTTTTCTAGGCAAGGTCATGTGAATATAAACCCCAGTTCTGTAGCCCAAGCTGAAATGCTTTTGAAAACTTTGCACAACTGTAAAAATGCAGTCAAGATTGTTTCAGTTTAACTACTACAGCTTGTAGTTTATTATCTGTATAGAACCTGGGGAAAAATCATTTTGTTGCCTGATATTTATAAGAAGGTGGAAATGAAAGGAATTGGCTAATGTCAAATAGGATATAAGAGCACTGTTACTGAATTAATGCAATTAGATCTTTATCTTTTCTAGGAATTTGAAGATCATAGAGATGCTGATGATGCCGTTTATGAACTGAATGGTAAAGAGCTGTGTAATGAGAGGTAATTTTTTTTAGTTTGGGACAAAGTAATTGGTGCAGTTGCCGCAATTTGCATTTGTAAGTCATTTCTTCATCTTAACGAACTTTGAAACTAGACTTAGCAAACCTTGGCTAAGAGAGAACTCAGCTAGTATTAACAGTGGTTGTAATTGGTGCAGATGTCAGACTTAATCTGGTTTAGTCAGAATTAACCTGGTTTAGTTTGACAAGGCAGCTGGGGTAAATTCTAACTGTGGGGAGGAGAGTAGATATTTCCATGCCTGGCTCCTGATTTGCAACATACCTGCATTAAACAAATTTGGCTGCTCTGCTGCACTTGAATCACTTTAATGCACTTCATGTGAGGTTGTAGTAGCAATTGTCATGCAAGTCTATAAACCTTCACTCATTAGTAGAGGTGTGTTTCTGGTAAGTAAGATCAGTTTGCAGCCTAAGTCTTATTGAACGCAATGGGCTTATTTCTGAGTAAGATAACTATTTTTTACCAGAATTAACTACAGAAGTGCAGACATTTTAGGCTTTGTTTGCAAGATTTCTAGTCTTCATAGCTGCTTGTTTTCAGACTTGTAAGAAAAACAGGGATCCACATTGTCAAAAGCAGTTGCCCTGATCTTCTGGCAGAAGCATACACACAGCATTTCATTATTACACACACTCTTCTCAAGCTTTTGTTTGTGTTATTGTTTGGGAGAGTTAAGAAATGGCAAAGGAGTCTTGTGTGTGTCAAATGGCTCAAAGGAGACAAGCTTCCTTATTTGCACCATGATTTGAGAAACATAAGGAACAGAATTAGAAAGCTTCTTAAAACTGAAAAGGAAACCCTATCTCTCCTTCAAGTTATCTGAGAGACAGAGAGAGGTGAGAATCTTGTCTTGCTTGTGCAGAGGTTTAGCTCAATTAAGAAATGGCAGGAGTCTCTTACTATTTATGTAAGAATGAGAGAGAGAGAGAATTCATTCTCTTCTAACCGTCTGTGCATCCTGGTATGTGTGGGTGTGTATGTAGCTAAAAAGCCAAGTCTATCTTTGTAAACACCTGATCAAGTACAGTAACAATCAAATACTGTACAGTAAGATCACTTATAATTGGCTATCCTGGGGGCATTTAACTGTCTACAACAGTTGAATGTCTGAAGAACATAAGAGAAGAATGAGAGATGCCTTGGACAAATCTGAGTAGGCAAGTGCATGCTTTTGTTTTCAAGGACCCTAAGTTACCTATTTTTCATTTATTTGAAGTTTCCTACTTGGAGAAAGTTGCTTGCTTTGCGTGTTTCCAGTAGAAAATAGCTGAAGTACTAAAAAAGCAATATTTTCTTTCTTCTTCTTTTCAAAGGGTCACAATTGAACATGCCAGGGCCCGAAGAGGGGGTAGGGGCAGATATCCACAACGGTTCAATTATTACCAGTCCTATGGGGGTGGATCTAGGTAAGAAATCTGTTCTGTTTACTTCAAAATGGTTTTTTAAAACTAATTGTAATTTGGAATATGCCCCTAAACATTCTAAAGCCTTTCTGAGCTGAATGGGCTTTGTATGAACTTGCTTGGCTTAAATCCACCATGATTTTGGGTGGGAGCTTGATAGACTGGGGTGAGTGCTGTTGTATAGGAACATTTTAGGTTTGCTTAGAATGTACTATGATTCTTTAAAATCTACAAGGTAGTTATTATAGAAGGTATATCTGTAGTACATATTGATAGTATCTGCGGATACCACTTTTATAAATGTTTTTTGCTCTTAAGAATGTAAAGTGTAATTTTTGTTTCTCTACTATAAGCTGATGTCCGCAGTTATCTGTACATGGCACTTTAGTCATTAAATTGAAAGAAATTTAGTAGTGTTGCATTTCATTTGGAGGCAGACATCTTGCCACTCTCATGGTAAAAGTTGGGAACAACTAATTTTGCATATTGAAGTATGCTGTTTAGATTCTCTTTTCTTTAGTGCAGTGATGTTGCTGCAGTAAGAATCCAAGGTCCAGGCTAAAAGTGAACTTTTAAAGTAGGATATGTGACTGACGGTCATGGGCATCTGGCATGGTAGTCACGTTCATGACATCAGGCACATGGTGCCAAACAAGAAGAGACTGCTATTTCCAGTAGTGAAAAGTGGGACTCGGCCTGCCAGTTGGGGGATTCTGGAACTTCTGTTTAAATGCGCTGAAGATCTGGATATTCTGAAAATGTGGGGCATTTAGAGGTATGCAAATGAATGGAGTTGCCTCTGCTTCAGTGTCCAAAGGGAGCATATTTTAGCTGCATTTTATGTGATATGAAAGAGTCATCATGTGAAATGAGTTTTGTCAGCTAGTTTAAAGAAACAAACTTACATACTTTAATTCTTACTACCACTTAACTTTTGGGGGTTTGAGAACAGTAAGCCAGATCTTTGTAGTACCACAAATAACATTAATGAAAATGGACTAAATAGTGCATCCACTTATGTTGCTGTGTCACTAAGACTAAGTACTGTAATAAGCGTATACTTTCTGCAATTTCATGCTTCTCTGGCGGATTCACATGTGCGTGTTCATCACTTGATGCATTTTCTCTGAATGTATGAACACTTCAGTGAAAAGTATTGTTAGGCAGTGTGAAAGCATTCTTGATGGTGGCTGTTGGAACTCTGGAAGCCGAATGGTGAACACACCTATGTGAACAAGCCTCTCGGTGTTTTAGTTCCTATCTTACTGTGTTTATATATTTCACTTGCCTTTCCTAGTGTGAACAACATGCAACTGCCTGGAAGCCTTGACCCTGTTTAAATAGGGAGAGAGCAACCAAATTTATTTCTAGTTTGCAGAATCTTATCAAAGTAGAATGTGTTTTAGCCTTGTGTATGAGTTATAAAGGAATAGTAACTGGAAAATGTGGTTTTTTGTTTTGTTTTTGTAGCCAGTATGGTCCACCTCTTCGTACTGAACACAGGCTTATAGTTGAAAATCTATCTTCACGTGTTAGCTGGCAGGTGAGTTCAACATGATCTTAAATAACACTTATTTCTACTCAAAACAGGTTTTTAGGGGTTCCTGAAGGACATTATAGTTAAAGCAATGAGAACACTTGTTAAAACCAGGGCTTGAAAACTCTAATTTCCTTTCCAGCAAATAAGCATTTAAGCAACATATTTATATTTTCAGAACTAAGCAGCTGAATAGTGTTTCTTGGACAACTATAATCCTAATCTAATAAGAATTGTGAAAATCTGTGTTAAAAAATTGTTTTTAATATAAAAGGCATGTCTTGCTTAATGTTCAGATCTGCAGCTTGTTTTCAGTTTGTATCTGGCTTCAACAGAATGACCTTATGGCCAAAGTGTGTGTGTGTTTTGAATGCAGAAAATTTCCTCCATTTACATTTACTGTACTGAAATGGGTTACTGGTTTACCTTGAGTAGCTCACATAACTTGGATTTAAAGAGCTACTTTACCCAGTAGAATATTTGTCCTCTTCCTTCTGAGTGGCAGATCCTTGTGCTATATCTCAGACTTTCCTGTTTGAACATTTGCCACTCAGAGGAAAAAGTCAGAGATTCTGCTGGGCCTACCCAAGTAGCTCTTGGAATCCAAACCAAATAAATAAGGTTCAATGTGTACATGAATTTAGGCATAAGTGTTGGCTGTTAAACGGTTTTGTTTCCTTGCTTAGTCATGGTGCTTTGCTCTTTAACTGTGAGGAATAAATGAGTTTAGAACTGTTCATGTCAGACTAAATTGTGTTGACCTTTAATGTGCCCATAGCACGTTCTAAGAACTGTCATTTTCATCTGCAACTTCAAAAGATCTAGGATGACATTGGGAAAACAGTCCTTGATTACAATTTTTGTGTCTCAAGGGGTGCTTCATGTGCTTCTCATACAATGACAGATAAGGAGAAAAGAGTTTACATGCCATCATGTTTGAAGATCATGCAAGTGCATTCATGGGGCTAACTTAAAAGATTTTTAGGTAGCCTTTCTGTCCTTGCAAACAACAATCAAACCATGAACAGAACTCAAAAGTTTCAGGGAAAGGCTAAACAAAACAGGTCTTTACTGCCCATTAAGAATTGAGGTCTGTCCTGTGCAAAGTGGTCCTTAGCTAGACAAGCTTATTATTGCAGAATATTTCCTGATGGAGTGATATTTGCTTCTCATATGAAGTTACTTCCTTCTAGTTCTGTCCTTTAGTAGCAAGAGAAAACAATTCAGTTGTTGGTTCCTTCAAAATGGTGAGGGTATATCATATAACTTTTAAGACTTAACAAAGCCAGCTGATCTTCAGTTGCTTCATAACACTCTCGTTTCTGGATCCTTATTCTGGAGATAAACTTGAAGACTTAATTGAATTGATAACATCCAGCACCACTATGTAAAGGGAGGAGTTGCCATCAGGATCTCTCTTGGAGTATGCAACCTCTACTTGTGTACATGTAGGTCACATGACAGCTGACCTTGCCAAAGTCCATCTTCCACCTCATTGTGCTCAAACCAGCCTGTAAAGATAACACTGTTGGGCTCACAATACCAGTAAACCCACCAAAGTCCCCAAAGCCAGCAAGTAAATGAGCAGGCTTCCATTCTAAAATCTGAGATAACATCCACTCAGCACACACTAATATCTCTGTGCAGGCCCTGAAACTGAAGGTTCTCCAGTTCATTTCTGAGCATTATATTTTGTATTGGCAACCTTCAGTCTCGAAAGACTATGGCATCGCGCTCTGAAAGGTGGTTCTGGAACAGCGTCTAGTGTGACTGAAAAGGCCAATCCGGGAGTGACAATCCCTTCCACACTGGGAGCAAGTGCAGTCTGTCCCTGGTCTGTCTCCCTGGCTATGGGCCTTCCTTATTTGCCTCTTTGCCTCAGTCTTTTGGCCAAGTGTCTCTTCAAACTGGGAAGGGCCATGCTGCACAGCCTGCCTCCAAGCGGGCCGCTCAGAGGCCAGGGTTTCCCACTTGTTGAGGTCCATCCCTAAGGCCTTCAGATCCCTCTTGCAGATGTCCTTGTATCACAGCTGTGGTCTACCTGTAGGGCGCTTTCCTTGCACGAGTTCTCCATAGAGGAGATCCTTTGAGATCCGGCTATCATCCATTCTCACGACATGACCGAGCCAACGCAGGCGTCTCTGTTTCAGAAGTGCATACATGCTAGGGATTCCAGCATGTGTTGTTAGGAACTTTGTCCTGCCAGGTGATGCCGAGAATGCGTCAGAGGCAGTACATGTGGAAAGCGTTCAGTTTCCTCTCCTGTTGTGAGTGTAGAGTCCATTATAATGGAAGCTGAATCTGCAGAAGTCCCTTGTTGTTAACCTACTCAAGCTTTTGTGAACCACTAAGTGCAATCTTACTAAAATGAGGGTAGATTCCTACCTTAATTTTAGTTGGCACTACTGTAATAGGAAAATTGATACCTAGTTAATCCTAAATTTGTCTTCATTCAGTATATTTAAATACAGTATGGAAAATGTTTTGCTTTTCAGTAATGATATAAAACACCTGTTCTTTAGACAAGGTACAAGAGAGGGTAGAAACAGGCTGGAAGTAATTGCCTAATCCAAGAGAACTGTTAAAGGAATAAGTGAAGCAGCCTATTTATCATATTACACAATGATCTTGGCTGGAAGTATTGAGATGGATTATGGTATTATGATAAGAATGGAAGCAAATAGGCTTTCTGGTTGGCTCAGTGAATTGTGCAAAGGATGATGGACTTGCCTTAGAATGAGTGGCTGACTTGGAGGGTCAGGGAAAGCTTGGCAAATACATTTGGTGTCTCTTGTTTTTGTGTGAAGCTTTATAAATATTTGATGGTTTAATCAATTTTGGAACAAAATGCAAATATTCAATACAGAAATGCTAATGTAGATGTCCAGGATAATAGTATTTTTGTGCTATACATTAATACCTGTCCAGCAAGTTGCTCAAAGGCAACATATAAATTGGCCATGAAAGAAATGTAGTTTGCCAATTTTTCAGCTGCTTGAGAACTTTTCCTTGAATTGAGTGTTACGGACTGCTGAACTTTTTCCATGGAGACTATGTGTGACGTATGTTTGTTTGGCAAATGACCAGACCTAAATACATCAGTAACCATCTGTTCCAGGTGGGAGAAGTCCAGGGGCATTTCCTTTGTAAGAACCAAGGAGCACTACTGAATTTGGTCAAGTAGCCATCTAGATGACATCTGTTTTCCAGTGATAGCCAGCTAGATGCCTGTTAGAAGCAGATAAGCAGGGAATGAAGATAGTCTGCTCCATGTCTGCTCTATGCAGTGTCTGGTTTTCAAAGGTATACTTCTTCTAAACATGGAGCTTCTATGTTGAAATCTAGGCTATTCCATTAATTTGGTCCTAGTTGGATTTTGGAGAAGGCCAGCTCTGATGACTGAGGTGCAATAACCACTAATACATTTGTAGCTCTCTTGTTTCTTCCCTTTCTGACATTTTAGTGAAACCTGTCTTAAAGTTCCCAGTACCTTTTCTGGAGGTTGTACTTGTTCCCAAATGTCAGGACATCACAAAGTTGCCACTGCACACACTTCTGATTGCATTTTTAAAATGTCATTGGGGAATCACATAGAAGTAACCTCAAGTGTGTGTGTATGTGTGTGTAGGGGGGTAATTGGCAGTTCTCTTGTACTTCATCTAATGTGGTAATTTTGAGAACTGTGTTACATGTATAGTTGTGGTGTGGTGCCCTCCTTGATTTGCTTTAAGGCCCAGTTCACCCGTAATAGCTGATTAGTGGTGGCTCTTCATGGCACACTGTGTAAAGCAGTTTACAATGCATTTTTCCTCCATATGGTTGCATTTCAAGCACTTAATGTGCTACTCTTGTGTGAGTGAATGAGGCTTTAGAGTAAATTAAGGAGGGCACACAGCATGTTCTCTTCAGTTTGAAACAACATCTCTTTCCCAGTGGTTTGAATTGGAAAGCAAAAAAGGTTCACTTGTGTTGTGGCCAGGATACAAACTACTAGCTGTCTTACAGAACCCTGTATGCCTTTTGGGATAGGCAAGATTAGCAATTGTATGAGAAACACTAAATTCTTGCAAGTGGCAGTTTATCTCAGAAGTTATTCAGTCCTTAAGGAAAGATTATTATACTTGGAAGAAGGTGGAGACTTGAATTGTAGGAGAACCTGGCAAGTATTGATATCTGTTTCATGCAGGCAGAAATGCAGGAAATATTTTTGCCACACTGCATCAATTACCATTTCCTCTTCTTTGCTATCTAGTGCTTAATGTATGGCTGGCTTTATCATTTTCATATTCCAGAGAATAAGAGGCTTAATAGGAAAAAAAACACCACACCAGTTTCTTATGCATCCTTTCCTATTTTAACATTACTAGCATTGCAGTTCTGTGCATGTTTACTGGAACGCAAATCCCACTATGCAGTAGTCTTACTTTCATGATAATCATTCTTGGGAATGCAGTTAAAATGTAGTATCTACTGAAGCCCTCATAATAAATAATTGGATTGCATGTAATAGATTACTGTAACTGAAATCCTTGCATTCACTTAAAACCATTTTCTTGATGCAGGATTATAGCCCTCGGGTGCAGTCTGGTAAAAGCTGTTCTTAAGACCTGTTGAAACCATGTTTGATTGCCTCATTGATTTCCATGGGACTTAAAAAGCCATATACTCTAGTTAGCTTACTTAATGGGAGAAGCCGTTTCTCCAGTACTTGTCCTACCAAGCTTAGGGGAGAGAATGAGAGCCAGTATGCAGGACCAAAGCAGGTTACCAATGCAAAATCCTGCTTAAGGTCATTCAACTTCTCTGGACTGTGCCTGATGTCCAGAACTCTCTAATTAGCGCCTGAATTTCAAGCATGTAACCCTGCAAACTTTAAGATGAGAATGCAAACATGCTTATCTCCTCCTATAGATATATTTTGTTCAGACAAAGATTCAGAGTATGTTTGTTAAAGAAGATCTTCCCCTACTTTTGCAAGTTTGCCATATTTCTGGGAGTGCCAAAAAAAAACTAGAAATCATGTCTTCTGGTGTAAAGATCTTTTTATATAGTAACTCCAGTTTTATAAGCTGCTTTTGGTTAAAAACATCTAGATAAATATTTAACCTTTGAACTTGTATAGTCAAACTTCTTCTTGATGAGTACATTATAGTGTTAACATTAAGCTTACAGTCATTTTACAGTAGTTGTCTTTAGACAGGCTAATCTCAAATATATGATTTAGTCAAACTTTTCAGTAATTCACATGTGCCTTGTATGCACACATTGATCTTTTTGTAATTTGGGAGGCACAGTGTGGAGGGGGATGGTTTCTCTCATTTTACTGTGACTATAATCAATTTGAAGTATTTTGCGCATCACTTTGAATTATATTGTAAACTTTGCTTTGGGAGGGAGGGGAAAGGGATTCAGTTCTATGAAATGCTTAGTACTTCAGCCTTGACTGTGCAAAGCTCATTGTTCAAATGTGATTAGAAACTTTACCACCAGTTGGACTCGTTATACATTAAGGTAGATGCTAGGCTGGAGTGCTCAGTATGTTGTAGAATTGAATCTGGCTGTGAAGAAATGTCTACTTTTAGAGCTTATTTCATGTTAGGATAAACTCAGCTTTTCAGACTGTTTGATTTGTAAAATCTAAACCGAACTTTTATTAAAACTGAATAAATTGAGGCATCCTGTAATCTGTAGTTCAGTTTTAGGCTTTTTGTTTGTATTTTTTTTCACAAATATATCTCTAACCAAGTTCATTTTGAACCTCTTTTAACAGCCTTGCTTTGGGTTAGCCCTCGTTTCTCTTGTGTGGAGGAGAAAGAACCCAAGAGGTTGGGGTTCCTAATGGCTGAATTTCTAGGGCTTGGCCTGTTCTGAGTTTTCCCTTTGGTACCCATGACACACCTATCTTGGCGATGTAGATCTTGGTTGGCCCTCAGCTCGATTGGCTAGCACAGGTCAACCTCAGGTTCTAGAGCTGCTTCCGGAGACTGTCCAGTGCTTTCAGGGTCTCTGGTACATCCCCCTGAAGCGCATTGCTATGATCCATTCCTCTGCCCCTCCCATGTAAGGGAGATCCTCTTGGTCTGCTAGGTATTGGACAAGCGACTCTTTGCTTAAGGTACCTGCTTATATCATCTGACCACTTGTGGTATGTTGTGGTAAGTAGCCTGTGGCTATAAAATGTCAGCTATTATGTGGAGCACTTTGTAAAGGTTAAGAAATCATGAACTTATATTTAAACATTTTTAAATACTTAGCCTGTGTAGTATTGCAGCCTAGATTCAGTCTCAATTACATTAAATGCAAGTCTCTACTAAAATAACACTGAGGTTGTGGCACAGACTGACAAAAGCCAGAATAGTTGTTTTTACTGTCTCTTGGCAGTTTGTGACAGAATCTTAGCATTAACTGAATAAAGACGTTTGTGATAATTTGTAGAGAAAGGAAAGGAAAACTGTTTGCAGGCAAATCTTCAATGTACAAGTGAACTGAGACTTCTGTTATGATCAAACACTTGCATTTAATAACTTTGTTCATATGTTGACATAGTTAAAATGTATTTGGTAATCCTTTAACTGCTGGTATGCTATGTTGTCATATCTGAGCTATTTATTTAGCTTAATTTTGTTCATTTATATAGCTGTAATAATTGGGATTTTATTATGATTTAGCCATAAGGAGGAGGCCTGTTTAACACTATCTTGCATTTTATGCTGTATGAACTGTATAAAATGAACTGTAACTTTTACTACAGGATTTGAAAGACTTCATGAGAAAGGCTGGAGAAGTTACTTTTGTAGATGCTCACAGGAACAATCCAAATGAAGGGTAAGATCAAATGCTGCTCATGAGCATGCCCAGTAGGATTTGTAGACTGGACTCCAGATCCATTCCCAAATCATGAACTGTTTTTGAAACTCTTCAGTTTCAGAATTCAGTTGCTAGATAGTGTGGCAGTTTCAGAATTCCAAAGTCGCCTTGGGTTCATGAAATGACATGTCTTTTTATTTGGATCCCAGCCAATATCCCCTTTTGAGTGAGGTGCTCATTCTAAGCTTGATTGGTTCAGAATGCCATGATGCCAGTTCTTGCATCATCTACAGGATCAGTAGAACAAAATTTTGTGTACTTTAAGCCCCCTTATTGTCAAACCTTAGACAACTATGTCAGACTTATTTGGGGCCAGAAGTAGAAGAATAATCCCATGGAAGTTATTATTGTAGTGATAAGGAGCACATTTTCTGTTTTCTGAAAGCTTTAGGTTCTCTTCTGGAGTTTTGCAATTTGGTACCAATTTTGACTGTGCCATTGTCACTTGAAAACAGGGTAGGAATGTTGCTTTAGTAATCCAGTAATCCAATTTTCAGTAATCAGTTAGGACAGTAGTAAACTATTTACAACATTTGAAAATGTAGCAAATGCAAAACATTTTGTTCCTATTGCTAATCTACTTACATGACAATTTTGCCAATGGTTGTACAGTGTTGTGGAGTTTGCATCATCCAGTGACATGAAGAGTGCTTTGGACAAATTGGATGGCAGTGAGTTGAATGGACGCAGAATTAAACTAATTGAAGATCGCAAAAGACGCAGGTATAGTTATCTTATAAGGCCAGAGGGAGATGGGGAGCAACAAAAATGTGTGCACCTAATATGAATTTCTTTTAGCTGTTTGAGAATCATTACAGTCTAAAATTTTCCAACTAGAGCAGGGTGGTCCAACACGAGGCCCATAGGTCAAGGTCTTTTTTGGTGGCCTTCGAAAAGCCCAACTGCACTCACCACCTACTATCACTTCCTGCTTCTGTGGCTTGTCAATCTCCCTTCCGCACCATTCCCACTTCTCCTTTGGAGAAGGCTGGAATGGCGCAGCAGGGAAATGGAAATGCCCTGCCTTACCCATCACCTTCGGCAGCTCGGAACCTGGAAGTAATTGGTAGCCAATTGGTGTCAGTTGGTAGCCTGGAAGCCAATTCTGCATCTGCACACTTGGGGGGTGCCAGGGTTTGCAGCCCCCTTGCTATCAAAAGTTGAACTGCCCTGCACTAGAGATTGATCTCTACAAGTATCAGTAACATTTTTACACACTGTATCTTACATAAACCTACATCTTTTACTTATTTCAACAAGTTCTATCCTACTTTTCTGTGCAGTTTACAAAATAATACTGTCAAATCGTCTGTCAGTTTTTGGTGGGTATAGTTGTATTATAGTTCATACTAATAATACTTCTGTACTGCAGCCATTAAAAATAGCTACTTGCCTTTTTTTCCCCCTCACTGTGTTCAGGGATTATCACTTCCTGCTTCATATAGGAATCCTTCTGACTATCATAGATAAACCCAGTGTCTTGCTGCTCCATGAAAACAGAACCCAGCTAGGTGGCAGCGAAAATGAGATGCTATTTAAGGGGTAGTCAGAGATGCCATTTTAGTAGAAGCAGTGATCATTGCTTCTGGGTATGGGTTTATGTTTCCCTGTTATGTGGTGATGACAGTGACTCACAACCAAACAGCTAGTTAATGGCAGCATTTGGCATGATGTAATAAAAGGCCCAGAAATAGTTTATGGCCCATAATATTTCTATAGTTGCATTTTCAGGTGTAGTGCTCTGAACAACAGTTCAGGGTGCTTCAGGAGTTATTCAACGTGAAGAGCTTGACTCAGAGGGAAACCCATTGTTCACATGCTGCACCAAAGGAGTATGTTCAGTCTTTGTTGGTCCTTGCTAACTGGACCAAAAGTCACCTTTCAAGAGGTGGTTGCCTTGTGTTTATACTAGGAGAGCAACTGAACACTCCAGCATTTTCAGTGGCTTTTTGCTGGTATCCTTTCTGCCTCTTTTAAAACTTTTAAGCCTCTTTGAAGTTTTTAATATATGCACATTTTATAAAATCTGTTGGCAACCTTCAGTCTTGAAAGACTATGGTATCGCGTTCTGGAACAGCGTCTAGTATGGCTGAAAAGGCCAATTCGGGAGTGACCATCCCTTCCACACTGGGAGCAAGTGCAGTATGTCCCTGGTCTGTCTCCCTGGCTATGGGCCTTCCTTCTTTGCCTCAGTCTTTTGGCCAAGTGTCTCTTCAAACTGGAAGAGCCATGCTGCACAGCCTGCCTCCAAGCGAGCCGCTCGGAGGCCAAGGTTTCCCACCTGTTGAGGTCCATTCCTAAAGCCTTCAGATCCCTCTTGCAGATGTCCTTGTATCGCAGCTGTGGTCTACCTGTAGGGCGCTTCCCTACACGAGTTTTCCATAGAGGAGATCCTTTGGGATCCGGCCATCATCCATTCTCGCGACATGACCGAGCCAACGCAGGTATCTCTGCATCGGAGAACATATTGCTATCATTAAGTGGCACATGCCTGTTATTTTTTGAATAATGCTTTCTTAAATTGCAGAAGCAGAATGGTAAAATACCCTGTATTTAGTGTTAGGAGAAATACCACTACAAACATCATTAGCATCTTGATAGATTCCACAGTAGTATGGTGTAAACTTTCAAACAAAACTATGAACAATTTTATGAAATATGAGTTCAGGATGCAGGCTGTTAAGCAAATATTAACAGCTTCCTATCATTTCAACTGTGTGAATTTACAATCTGTTCCATCTTTTTTATTAGAAGCAGATCCCGCTCCCGAAGTTATTCAAGATCTCGCAGCAAGTCTAGATCTGCAAGATCTTCCAAGTCAAGCAGCAAGTCTCGTTCTCGCAGCCGTACACCTGAAAAGAGGGCCTCTCGCAGCCGTACACCTGAAAGGAAGAGCTCGGAGAAAAACCACCACTCTGGTGCACAGAATTCCTCTCCATCTCCTCCTCCAGCCAAGAAGAGATCTCGCTCTAGGTCGAGCTCTGCTGAAAGCCGCAGTTAAGAGATTCTGAGATATGTATAAATATTTCATTTCTAAGTCAGATTTTCTACAAGCTTGAATAAGTTGCAAATGGATGGGGGGGATAATTCATCAGGTAAGCATAGACATCTGAAGAGTGGATGTCAACTCCCCACCACCCTTAATGGAGTTAGGTAAATTGTAACCATTTAATAAAATTTCAATCGACAAATTATAATTACCCAGATGCACTGTGTACTGCTGTAGGTGAAACCTTGATGACTAAAGCAGCGCAACATCCTGGTGTTTTGGCCTTGCTGTTGAATATGATGTGGACTGTGGTGCCACTTTTCAGAGTCCTTTGGCTGTGCTTCTTGTTTGCACACAGATTGCCTTTTAGTTAGCATCCAGTACACCACCATGGCTGAGCTCAACTGACTATCAATATGCAGTTTGAAGAAGCTCCAGCTAACATTCCCAGTATACAAGATCTTTCCATAGTGCACAGGAGGGTATTTGGGTTGTGAACGGATAGTTTTGCTTATTCTAAACTCGTATTTATTCAAAAAGAATCAAACCAGAAAAGATTTTTAATGTTACCTGTTTATGCAGATGCTGCACACTTTGAAATGCAAGTTTAGAATAAGCCCTGGTCCAGACGTTTCTCCTGCTTTGAGAGTTCCATCTCGACTGGGTAAAAAACTTTTAAGAACTTTTCCTGTTAGAAATGATCTAAACAGGCAGGAGACTGCTAGTGCAGCAGCTTTGGAGATATTTAACTGCTATGTGAGAAGGCCTCATTTTTACCGAGGAAGCCCTTTGAAAGCTAAAAATACACAAATTTTGTTAGAATTTCAAGTTCTTATTTTAATATTGCAAAGAAAGCATTGTTCTGTATGGCTGCCAGAGTGAGACACGAAATTCTTCAGGTACATGTGGTTTAAGAGGGGATGATTATTTTCAAACTGTCAATACAAATTTCCAGTAAAAGCTTAATGTGATGTGAATTAATGCTAAAGTGTAAAAGAGCATTTTCTTAGGTTTAGAAAACATCTTTTAGTTTTTGTTAGTAGGTGTTAGTCCTTAACAATTTTGTGATCACTAAACTGGCTTCCACATACCGAAAAATGAGGGAATTTGCTTGAAATATTTGTAAACTGAACCCTAAGAAATGTTTAAATGTATTGATGTGATACAGTAAATACAATAAATGTTTCTCCCCTGCTTACTGCAGCTTCAGCGGTCTTTCTGTGTTGCTCATTAAAAACTAAGTTTGTAAACTTTTTCTTTGTTAGCAACAGTTTTTATTTTCAATAAAATTGATACATAATGAAATGTTAGTTTTCAGTTGATCATTTTTCAGATTCATTATACAGAAATTTTTCTTCCCAAACTACATTGTGCGTTTCTACTACTTTAAAACAATTATGAATGATGTAGTTTCAGGAAAGCTTGCTGCCCATCCGGTCCAGGCTTAAGACTGTAACAATTCAAGTTGCATGTTTTATTTTGTGTTAAATTAAACAAGGGTTCAGTTCTGCAAAATTCAGTAAGAGCAATGCATTTTTTGATCAACTTACTTTTGTCAAAGGCTGTGATCCGAAGCATGCTTACAGTGGAATTTGACTTCTTTATGGAATATCCATGATTTATCCTGATGACTTTTTAAAGTGGGGAAATTCCTTTACCCTATACCATTTTCCTGATGAAAATACCTCATAAGGCTACTATTAAGAGGAAGGGAGATGGAGAAAAGGTACAATATAGTATCTCCCTTCAGAGACCAATAGCAACTTTAGGGTAAGTGGATGAGTGATTGCCCTCAAGTAAATGGCACAGTACAGAGGATTGCATTTTTCCACCACTGGTCTTAATCATGGCGTGGAGGCAGCTACTGCTTAACCCATTTCTGCCCAGCCAACAAGTGTACACATTTGATCCCTGCTGTGAATATGAAATGTTGGGCAGAAATTGCTTAAGCTAAAAGTTTGTCAAGATGTAGGATGTACATCTATGTCACACGTAGGTTGGCCCCTGAGCAAACATGTATGGTCTTGAGTTACAAAATAACAAATCCTTGTGCCCATGTGAATGCAGTGTGCAGGTTGAGTCTTTCCAAAGCCTTGGAAATGAATTGCAAGTGCAGTCTTTTTCAGTTCTGTAAACAAATAATACCTACCTACATACTTACCTGTGTTGGTTATACTATGTTATATTAACTGCATGATGGAAAGAAAATGGATGCAAAATTATAAAAGCTTCCATGTAACTTCCTGTAGTGGGTAGCTTTTTACAAACTTGCCTTGACTGAAGAATGATGCTGAATCTGTATACATCTATTGCAAATGGACAAGACAGGATTGGGAATCTGCTGGTGTACCTGTTACTCAACAGTCTTGCTGGGGTGCTTTGGAGAATGGCGTTAGGGTGCCCCTGTTGGTTCTGGGGAACTTTGGTGTCCACACTGAGGCCCCTGTGGTAGGTGCTGCTTAGGATTCCATGGCAATCATGGATCTGTTTCTGTCAATTTCTGCCCCAGTGTATGTGGCATGACACACATTGAACCTAGTGTTTAGTGCTGGGCAGGTGGACGGTGATTTCGGGGTGGAAGAGATTGATAACCCACCTTATGAACAGATCACTTCCTGGTGTTATAGGCTGATCATGGCTCCCTATCTCCACAAGAGTGGAGGACTAAGTTGCATGACATATCCTTGAAGGTTTGTGGATCTTGAAGGATTCTTGATGGTTCTGGGAAGTTTAACTGCTGCCAGGATGAGTTCCTCCTGGATTTCCAATATTTGGGGTTCGTTCCATTAAAATTAGGGCCACGTTGCACTCAAAGTCCAGAATAATAGGCAGGTATCTTCTGTGCAATTGTGTTGTTCATTTGGCTTCCCTTGTGTGCTCAGACAGGAGACCTATGTTCCCTCTAAGCTGAGCAGTCACACAGCTCAAAGCCAAGCTCCATGCAGCATGAAGCTTCACAACCTGGGCAGTCAGTAATGACATGATGTCACCACCAAGCATCCAGAGATGGTGTCAAAACACAGTTGTGGCATCATATTGGAATGGACCCCTTACAGGGAATGTACAGCAGGCAATTGGGCTATGCTACGGTAATACTTCAGGGATTCTCACCACCTGCTTTTTCTAATGTAGGCCATCCTGGGGTGATATGTCACTATATTAGAACTATCACCCCAGGATGGCCTATGCTAGAAAGGACAGGTGGCGAGAATCCCTGAAGTATAACGGGGGGGGGGGAGCAATGCTGCAGCGAGCCTCTCAAAAGTCCTAAAGTGCAGGTGTTTCAAGGTACAGATGTTCCAGCTCATAATAATAATAATAATAATACAGGTATTTTTATACCGCCTATCTTGGTCCTCAGATTTCTCCTCGGACTTTATTCAAGGCGGTTTACATAGGCAGGCAATTTTTAAATCCCCGTAGGGATTTTACAATTTGAAAGAAGGTTTCTATCTTTCAAGAAACCACAACATTCAGGTGTTTCTTTCTTGATCTGGCCGCACATTCTGGCCTCCATCCTCCCACACTCAGAGCAGATGGAATAGCTCAGCTCAGCTTGTCTTCTGCTTCAAGGTCGCACGGTGCCGGTGGCCTCGAA
Source organism: Tiliqua scincoides (assembly GCF_035046505.1). Taxonomy (NCBI): domain Eukaryota; kingdom Metazoa; phylum Chordata; class Lepidosauria; order Squamata; family Scincidae; genus Tiliqua; species Tiliqua scincoides. The sequence goes on from NC_089821.1 coordinate 20,641,575, forward strand.
CTGGCAACCTTCGGATGTTATCTTCAGGCAAATGGAGGCTTTACCCTCTAGACCAGACCTCCTATTGCAATGCATAGTTTGCCATTGAGCCAGTATGGTGTAGTGGTTACACCATACCCACCCACTCAGCCACCAAAGCTCACGAAGGTACTTTGGAGCAGCCATGATCTGCTGACTGTTCTAAGATTGTTGGAAAAATATGAGGAAGGAGGGGGACCTGGTATGCTGCTCTGAGCTCTTTGTAGGAAGGGTAGGATAGAAATTTAATCGCTGCCCTTACATGTTTCCAGACCCTACTGTATTGCAGTGTGGTTCACGGTTATGGGCTGAAGAATAGTTGTTGGCATCCTTCAGTCTTGGAAGACTATGGTGTCACGCTCTGAATGGTGGTTCTGGAACAGAGTGTCCTCTCCAGTGCGCAAAGCCTGGGGAACATAAGAACATAAGAACAGCCCCACAGGATCAGGCCATAGGCCCATCTAGTCCAGCTTCCTGTATCTCACAGCGTCCCACCAAATGCCCCAGGGAGCACACCAGATAACAAGAGACCTCATCCTGGTGCTCTCCCCTACATCTGGCATTCTGACTTAACCCATTCCTAAAATCAGGAGGTTGCGCATACACATCATGGCTTGTACCCCATAATGGATTTTTCCTCCAGAAACTCGTCCAATCCCCTTTTAAAGGCGTCTAGGCTAGACGCCAGCACCACATCCTGTGGCAAGGAGTTCCACAGACCGACCACGCGCTGAGTAAAGAAATATTTTCTTTTGTCTGTCCTAACCCGCCCAACACTCAATTTTAGTGGATGTCCCCTGGTTCTGGTATTATGTGAGAGTGTAAAGAGCATCTCCCTATCCACTCTGTCCATCCCCTGCATAATTTAAAGCAGTAAAGCAGGTATGCATAATACCTAAAGCAGTAAATAATAGTAAAGTAGTAAAGCATAATTTAAAGGGTAAAGCAGGTATGGAGGATAGGCTGTTACCCATGCAGCAAATCCCCCCTCTCACGTCACTGAAATGGTCCAATGGAAAGGCAGAGGCCAATACGGTTGGTTCCAGCGGCGTCGCAGGAGTTGCCAGAATGTGACTGTGTTCAGCCATGAACTGCCTCAGGGACTCTGGCTCCGGATTTTGCCTCGAGGTTGACTACTGAAGCCTTTTCCATAACTGGAAAAGCTGAAGAATGATCTGTAAATACTAAGTGGATATTGAGGAATATGGAGTGCAGATGCACTGTTGCCTTGAATCAATTGTCATTCAAAAAACAATGCTTTCCTGCTATCTCAGGAGTTACAGTTAACCAAAGGTTTGGCTCCATTCACTGAGTGGGACACATTCAACTTGGTTTTCTGTACTGGATGTGCTTTGCTGCATATAATGATGCCAAGACCATCCACCAGTCATCATGGGGGAGGGGTTAATAAATGAATTGTGGTCTCTTCCTGTAAAGCTTCTATGTTCGTTGTGTCTTATTTGCTGTTGTGATTTTTCTTACAGTTTAATTGCAATGATTTAATGGTGATTTTAGGTCATTAGCTGCCTCTGAGTCATGCCATTGTTAGACAGAAAGGTACATGATGCATTTTTATTTGGGAAAACAACTTATGTTGCCTCTTAGCCCTAAAGCTGTGCCTTCTAGCATAGAAGGCTGCCTTGTATGGAGTCAGACCCATGGTCCATCTACCTCACCAGTGTTGATACTGACTGGCAGCTGCCCTCCAAAGTTGGACAAGAATGTTTCTCTGCTCTACCTGGATGCTGCCAAGGACTGAATTTGGGACTTTCTGCTTGAAAAGCAGTTGCTCAGCTATAACCCAGATTCTCTTCGAACAAGCACCCTAAAGGTACAGTCAGTATGCTGGGTCTAAATGACCCAAGTAAATACAATTTGAGTCTGAGAGGCTTTTTGCAGCAAGGGGAGCTGTGCTGAACTCATTGCTCCACAAGAGGATGCCCTTAACCTTTTTATTCAATCAAGTCAGCTTTTTGCTCAGACTTCTTATCAAGGCCCAAGTCATGAACAGAGGTTATAAACAGTTTCCAAATGACAATTGTAAAGTATAAGTGTTAATTGTGTTGATATGCCAATAAAGGTTTCAGAAAGAAAAGAAAACAGTTTCCAAATTTCCGTCCTTGAAACTTAAATTGTTTCATTTGCATTAAGGAAGCTCCGTCTGGTTTGAAATGCTCTCCCAAAAGGCTGACTGAAAGGCAGAGATGCTAAGCACCCCCAAAGTGTATAATAGGGGCAAGCGCCTAGCCATTCAGTGTGGGGAGTTGAAGCTGAACCACTGAGCTGTATCATTGCTGAACTATTTGAGCAACTTATGATAGCTACTTATGAATCCTTTGTAAATGAACAGTGGATCATTTAAAAAAAAACAAAACTGCCTGGTCATGTGACTTAAAACCTTCCCTAAAACCTGGTAGTACACAAACTTACTGCAGGCTCAACCAAACTTAAATGTTGAAAACCTGTATGGGAGTGTCCTTAACCCATTTCTGCCCAGCCCATTTGTACACATTTGATCTCTTTTGCATATATGCAAAGCTGGGCAGAAATGACTTAAATGACCCTGTAGACAATGCAGTCTTGGCAAGCTAGGGACTGGTGGCAACAGAAGAACGACTGGATAATAGCATTTAACGTCTCAGGGTCCCAGTTTTGGAACCCACAAAACCAGCACAGTCTAGCCATCAGAGTTGCTGCACTTAGAATTGCATCACTCAATATATTTTTATTAAAACCACAAAGGAAGGGGAAGAACCAAAGATGCCAGAGGTCTAAAAGATTCACTTACACAAAAAGCTGCTTTTGGGAGATGGGTGGGTGGCCCTTCTATTCATATGAACAGAAAAAAGTTGGCTGAGAATAATTTCTGCACAGGGGAAATCTTAAAGTACATTTCAACCACTAGATGGCACTGGCATTGCAGTTAAAAATCCACAATCCCTAAAAAAAGAGAGACTTGTTTGAAAATAGAAAATAGGCTGTAAAGTTCACAAGTTCACCTACAGGCAGCCATAATGAATGAGAAATAGACAAGAGATTTTTTTTTTTTAAGTGTCCTGCTTTGAAGGGGAAAAAAGATTCCTGTTTTATTTTGGCTGCAGATAAATTCAAGATCCTTATGCAAGATCAGAGCTGAATCAATTTAGAGGGAAAAAAGGATGCGCAACTGCTCTTCTAGGGTCTTGGCCTGCAAGCACACATGTATTCTTAAGTTTCATCTCATTAACAGTCCTGCAAGGCGAATACAAGACTGTGTAAATCCAAGTAGAAGCAAGTACTGTTCACTGCTTACTAACTGCAGTTGACCACCAGGTGGGGACCTAACAGTTACAATTCGGGTTCCTAGTACCATTCGAAAGTTTTAAAATACCTTTGGGCAATGGGCAGCCAGGGTTTCACATCCGAACTCAGCTCTGTGGCTTTGGGCACGTCACCATTCCTCAGTCTCGGTTCCCCATTTGGTAACGGGTAAATAATTTTTACAAAAGAGACACTCTGCTGGTTCAGAGCAAGGGGCCATCTTTTCCGACATCTCGTTGCCAACAATGGCCGACCAGGTGCCCCCAGGAAGCCCATGCATGGGTCATGAAGAACAGCTCCCAGCCCAGTTGTGTGTTCCCAGCAGCTGCTATTCAGAAGACAAGTATGGTCACTGAACACAAGGGGGTTTTTTTTTAGCAAGCTCAGCTCTCCAGGAATTGCTTAATAACCCTGTTATGAGCCTATCTAGCGCCATCACCATGTGGCAGTGAATTGCATAAGTTAATTGCTGTGTGAAATAGTCTTTTCATGTGACTGTTCTGAATCAACTGCCAGCCAATTTCATTAGCTTACTTGACGTTCTATTATTATGATAGGGAATGGAACCATCCCAAGACTACCTGGTGACTGGGACAGCATGCCAAATGCTGCCTCCCTCACCTGGTGATGTGCCACCCCCACCCCACCCCCGATCTTCCCACTTCCTGGACTGGAAAAGGAAGATGGAGCAGAAGAGCACGATGCGTGGAGAATCATTAGCTAAAAAAGTAGCTCTGAAATGAGACACTCTGGCCCTCAACTCACCTCTTCTCCACAAGTCCTCTACAGCTCCATTCCCCCTCTGCTGTTTCCAATCAGAGAATGGAAGAAGGGGGAGGAGGAGTTGTAGAGGCATGATGCGTTGTAGAGGTGGATGGCCCATGCCAACCTCCTGCTTGAGAGAACCACCTCACAGCCCAATCCTAGCTGCACTGGCAAAGTGGGGCTACATGGCCTAAGCTGCATCCAGCTCAGAAGGCAGTTGGTGGTCTCCTCAGGATATGGGAATTAATTTCCCCTTAGCCCAAGTAAAGCCCCAGCCATTCCTCGTGGGGCCACTTGGTTCTGGGGAAATCTGGCCCCTTTTTGGTGGCAGGTGCTGCTGGAATTTCTGCAGACCAAGGATATCTGCTGAAGGATGACAGGCAGTGCAAAAGGAGGGACTGGTGTGGCTCATGCCATGAAGAAAGCCCTTGATTGTGGTGAGTGTGTGGCCACAAATCCCACATGGGTCAAAACCCATGGATATGATCCACAGATGAATTTTCCATCAGAACAGGTGCACATTTGGTTTGAGCCTAAGTGTGAAACTGCTCATTCATTTGCATGTTCATATTCACAAGACAATAACTTTATAAGTGTATGAATCACTGGTGCATAAGCTTACTTTACATATTACAGTACTTTGTTGCATTTAGAATTGGAAACCAAGCATGGTGTGATAACACATCAACAATGAAACCACCTAGAAGTGTGAATTTGGTAATAAAATTGGGGAGCATTGGTAAAGGTTGCTTGTTTGGAAAGCAATGGTGACTGTTCCCTGACTAGCAGCCCAATCGCATGCATGTCTACTCAGAAATAGTCATTTTGTGTACAATGGCGCTTACTCCCAGGAAAGTGTTATAGGATTGTAGCAATCCTTTGCATCAATCCTGAGCTTCCCACGCCTACTGAAGCAGCAGCAGCAAAGCAGCTAATAGCCAGGAAGCAGGCGGAGGTCACTTGAGGGGAAGGGGACTTTTGTCCCTTTCCACTGGGCAAAGCCCCAAGCCCCACAGTGGGGCTTCTCAAGTCTGCATTGGCTATTTTGCCGGCGCAGGTTTGAAAGACTCCATGTGGGGCCTTCCAGCCCAACACTAAGTTCAAGATCCACCACATCCTGCTCCAGTTCATCCCCCTGCAGCGCCCTCCCCTGCCTTTGTTCCACCTTCCCCCCACCTCCCAGAGGCCACATCACTGACTGGTGGTTACACTTACCCCCCCCCCCGGCACTGGTATGTCATCCTTCTGCCAGTGCTGGGTCCAGCACCTGACTGGCGTTGGCCCAGTGGCAGCACTCCCTACTCACCGAGTGCCATAAATGTGCTTTATGACACATTTACGGCACCCAGTACCAGTGCTGGCCTGGTTTAGGATTAGGCCCTAAGCTCCACTTAACACAATGGGATTTGCTTCTGAGTAGACATGCATAGAATTGTGCTTAAAAGATTTCTTGTTAGGCTCTCCAGACAATGTTTTTTAAGGCTATATGATGCTCATCCCCAATATTTCAACTAACTTTTAAACATACTGTACCCACGCATGATTGCTCCCTATAGGCTAGTATCATTAGAAGTAACAACAGGTGTTTTTTTTTCTTCTCCAAATGACCTGCAAGTAAAAGTTGCGATGGAGTAACATCAGTGTCCCCTGCTGCTCTACAAATACCAACAAAACCAACATTGCACAGAAAGAGACAGATTCTGCCCAGGATAAATAGACAATGTGCAAAGAGAGAACAAACCATGTCAGTGGAGGGAAAGATAGGGGAAAAATGCATCTGTGCTTTGTTAGAATCTTGGATTGTGATGACAAAAATGAACATTAGAATGTCTGAAGATCAGTTTGAATTGCACACTGTCAACAAGGGTGCATCTGCTGTGTACAAGTCCACAGATGTTGCTGAATGCATAAATACCCGTTTCCAAATGGGAGGAAAGATTTCTTCTTCATGAAGAAGGGCCGATACCTAATCACTGCACATCTGCTTTGCCCATCACTGCAGAGTTTCATTGGTGAAGACATATACAGTAAGAGCATATGTAAACAGTGTATTTCAGAAATCTCAACACATATAAGCAGAGGTGTTTGTTTCTGGTAAAATAGGATTACGGTCTAAGAGCCCAATCCTGGTTCACCACCAGTGCTGAGGGTCGCAAATACGCCGTAAGGCACGCCTGCAGCGCTCAGCCTGCTCTGCAGTCACCCAAACCATGGGGTTGTGGAGGGGTAGGTGGGGGCATGGGGGAGGTGGGGAGAAGGCATTCCAGGGCAGGGGGAGGAGGTCTGGTCTAGAGGGTAGAGCCTCCATTTGCCTGAAGATTAACATCCACAAGGTCGCCAGTTCGAGGCCACCGGCACCGTGCGACCTTGAAGCAGCTGGCAAGCTGCAGCTGAGCTGTTCCATCTGCTCGGAGCGTGGGAGGATGGAGGCCAGAATGTTAAACCAGATCGGAGTGTAACATCTTGAATGTGGTGGTTCTTGAAAGAGAGAACCTTCTTTCAATTTGTAAAAATCCCTGCGTGGATTTAATAAGCCTGCCTGTGTAAACCGCCTTGAATAAAGTCTTGAATAAAGACCAAGAAAGGCGGTATATAAATACTGTATATTATATTATTATATTATTATGTCAGGGGAGGGACTGGGGTAGGAGGGAGGTGGGACCGGAGCAGCTCCACTTTTCCACATCCAGAGCTTCCGTATCAGGCCAGCAGCCTGACATGGAGGCTCTTGATTCTGTGGCAGCCCAAGGGCTGCCACAGAAACAAGTAGCCCCATTGTGGGGCTGCTTGCCTTACCTGAGGGAAGGGGATAAAAGTCCCTTTCCCCAAGGAGCTGGCAGCAGCTGCCCTGTTGCGCACAGGATACTGCAGCATCCATTTCGGCGCTGCAGCAGTCCCAGCACAATGGGCTGCTCAGGATTGGGTTGTAAGTCTTTCTGAACACAGTGGGCTTACTTCTGAGTAAAACAAATAACACCGTTTTTAAACACCTGTCCACATAAGGAAACTGTCTTGAATAGCAATAGGGGGACCACTACCAGCCACCAAATGCCTTTTTAAAACCTAAAATATTTGGACAATCTTCTTCTTATCTAGTGATGTGTGCTTGATAAATAAAGAGAATTAATATGAATGAAATAAAAAACCCAGATTAAAATATGTTAATTTTACCTTTTTGCTGGAAAAGCAGGAGAAATTATAACACTTCCACACATGCTCTGTTGTGGCAAGCCATGTTAGAGTTAGGGCGCAATCCTAACCCCTTATGTCAGTGCTTTCCAGCACTGACACAAGGGCAATGCAGCTCTGAGGTAAGGGAACAAACATTCCCTTACTTTGAGGAGTGACACCCAGCTGCAGGATGCAGCACATGCCCCACTGGCACTGCTATGCCAGCGCTGGAAAGCACTGACATAAGGGGTTAGGATTGCGCCCAAAGTCAGGCCTACATGATGATAACTGATGGCAGGGGCAGTAATCTTCCATTCAAAAAGAAAAATCTGTCATTGATGTCATCTGGGTTTTGCCCTTTCCCCTAGGAGTTCTGAGTGACATACTTTTCACCCTGTTGCTTCTCCCTCTGGTCAGGATCAGTGCTATCATTAGGCCAACTAGGCAGCTGCCTAGGGCACAGACCTTAGAGGGGTGCAGTACTGACCTTTGAGGGGCACAGTTTTATACAGATTAGTTCACAATTCACACGTTCTTTTTGATGCAATAAAGTCAACACAACTTGTTTTGATTCATCAGTTTCATGTGGCAAATATTTATTTTTGATGCCCCCCCCCCTTTAAGTGGTGACAGCTGGTATAAACCAGACCAGGAAAGCCAAAAGCAGGAAAGGAAATAGTCACCACCTGAAACTGATGATGTAAGATAAGCTTACAATGATGCTAGCACTTCACAATGTATCCCGTTAATCAACACTCAGAATGGAATTTAGATAGCTACAGGGGAGCTGAGCAAAGGAAGGCTTACGAGAGCTTTCCTCCTAGAGCAAACAATAGTTGTGGAGGTGGGATTCCGATTGGGATTGCAGCAGGCACAAATTGCACAAGCACCCTCCTTTGCTGCTCCCACAGTCCCAATCTGATTGGGGTCTCACATGACTTGTGTTTACAAGTTTAAAAGGCACAGGCCCCAATCGCACAATCTGGGTGGCATTAAATTTGGCCGAGAACATGAAATAGTAACAACGCAACTACAATTCACAGCTCCGCTCTTCTTTTCTGTAAGTACAGTGCCCCATGGCCGGGTCCCAAGGATATCTCTGAATTTTAAAGGACCTGCCTAAAATACTGTTGTATTTCCATTCTCTCTGGTGACACCTCAAGAACATAACAGAAGTTGAAAGACTTTTATTTTCATATCCACTTAGGATGTGAATATGGAATTTAAGAGATGAAGACTGGGTTCAGCAGTCTTTCACTGAGTACTTGACACATTGGTGACCCGGTTCCACCCAATAAAAATTCTAGCATATAAATTTCCTCTAAATTAAATTATCTGGTTTTTGTGCCCTTTATTCCATAATTACCTACTTGAAATTTAATTGAGCTGCTGGTCTGGCTCTACCTTTTATTGTACATACACACAAGTAACACTTAGACACAATGGTCATTAGTGGCCTTAAAGAAATTAACAGCTTTTACATTCCTTAACTTCTAGGTAGGCTACAAATGCACATTCAAAGAACTTTTCACAAGAAGCCAATGAAACATTTGAGGAGTCTCTGATAATTCCAGTAAGTGGGAACAAGTGATCATAATTCTGAACACCGTGTTATGAAATAAATTCCTGAATCAAACCAGCCAATAGAGTCTGTCACTACTGTAGTCCATAGTGGTGTTATTCTCTACTACAGCATTACTCAATAAATGATCTCTCTCTCTCTCTCTCTCTCTCTCTCTCTCTCTGATTCTCATTATTTCCAATTCCCTTAATTATCATGATTATTTCCAAATCTATCTTTCTACTTTCTAGGGTATGTTTGCTGTGACAAAGTAAAGCAGCAATATTTTTTATTGCTTATCTCTATCCCAGAATGGCCCTTGGGATGCTTGGCATGTTTTTGCACATATAGTACTTTCTCTAGATGACAGACAGAGGGGCAGAAAAGAGTGTTTTAAAAATAAGTTACTCATAAAGTGGACCACCAATAACTTTTCACATGTATGCAAAACAAATGGGGAGGGATTTTGAACCTGTGCTTGTTGCCAAGTAAGAGCCCAATCCTATGCATGCCTATTCAGAAGTAAATCCCATTAGAGTCAATGGGGCTTACTCCCAGGAAAGTGTGAATAGGATTGGGCTGTAAATGGCCAATATGGAAGGTGAGAAATTAAAACAGAAAGCAAAAAAGGGGGGAAGATAGTTGGAGTGTCTCTCAGTAACTATATAGCTGCATATACAATGTTGTGAATGGGAAGCAGAAAGTTCTGATTAAAGTGAAAGACATGTTGGATGATGAAAAAGGTGGTCCAGCTGGCCCTATGGGACATCAGGGTATGGTTACAAAATTATCCTGCATGAGCCTGTCCTACAGCCAAGGCCTTTCAGAGCCTTTCTCCAGGGGCCCTTGTCTAGCGACGGGAGATGGATGGTTGCCAGGAAAAAGGTCTTCCTAGTGGTAAGAGGTGCTTCAAAGATGTGCCAGGTGGGGCACTGCTGAGGGTCTGCCCCCATCAGAGGCCCCATCTGGTGGGGCTGATCCCTGAACTCTCTGTACTGATGGTTGTAGCACCAATCATCAGGGGATGCCTGACTTTGCCCCAAGGACCCTGGGAACCTGGCACTCTAAAAGTTATGTCAGATCTAGACACAGAATGTATTTGCTGTGATTTCACACAGAGCTGGCAGTTGGAGTCCAACCGCTTTCCAATGCAAATCTTGGCTCCAACCACAACTGTGAAGTCCCTCTCTAGGTACAGCAGATATGATCACAATTGCTACTGTTACTGACACTTGATCTCTCTTTATTTTAAGGACATCAACACACATCTGACAGGCACCCTTATTCTGTGTGGAGGATAGTAATGGATGGCTCATGGTGGCATCCTGATGGCCAAAGCTTCCCTCTGGCCCACGCAAACTGCACTGTCGCCATGTAGTGACTGATCCATACGTTAGCCGTTCAAGGCAATGGAGGGAAAATCTTGAAGCTTGCTGGTTGCCCTCTCTTGCTACATTGTTCTGCACATTAAATATGGTCAGGGAGACCCACCAGTAAACGAACTCATTTACATGGAAGATGTTGCCACTGGAACTGTACTTCTGGCTGAAACCAGAGTTACAGTGTAACTAACTACAGCAACTTCATGGCAACTTCCAGCAACTTCATGGACTCGGTATCCACAGTTTCCCATGGCCACTTTCACTTCTAGCTTATGCTGTGAGGTGGCCTCTTGCTCATTGCACCAAAGGTCATAATCTGAGCCCACAAATGAATGCCAAACAAAGTTTGTATATTTGTACACAGGACATGCCAGAGGTCACTACACACCTCCTTAAGCAAACAGGGATCCACGCCAGTTGATAAATCATTCACAGCCAGAAGTCAGAACTGAAGAGCTAGAGATTAACCAGGTCACCGGGTGTCCTGAGGGAATGATGTGTTGGAAGAGCTGAACCAGCAGATCTGAGAGCTACAACCAATGAGATTTTCAAGAATAGATGACGGTACATGAGAAAAGCCGATAAATAAATAACAAAAGCCCTCTGGAGATCTGTAAAAGGAATTATTGCTGCCAGTGTGGACTGGTGGCTGAAATATTTAGCATTGAACTCGGACACCAAAGTTCAGATCTTTGCTCAAACATGAAATCACAAGTGATTTTGGGAAACTCACCATTGCTCAGCCCAACTTCCCATTTGTGTGTAATTAGAAGAATGTCTATCATTGCAATTGGTGAAGGGGGAGGCTGCAAGTGGGCTGGTATGTTGATGGCAGGAGCCTGCATTTATTGCTCCTTGGAAAAGCATTTTAATTTGGTGCAGTGCTTTAGTTTGAGCATAGCCAGGAACTGAAAGGCACTCTCACCAGGTTGTACAGCAACCTGATAGCCATCCCCTTTCATAAATACCTTATCTCAATCTCCTCGCTGGTTTCATCTCAGAGTAAAAATTTAGAAGTATCAATGACCACAGGGATTCAAGCTTTATGTGAAACGAATCAGACAGAAGCAGGGGAGTACTAGGAGGGGGGGGGGAATCAACCAGTTTTTTTCTGTTGTTCCTATGCAATATAGGTCATACCCCTTATGAAAGCACCTCTACCAGCAGAGGTGAGTGGAGTGATTTCAAACAAACAAACAAACAAAAACAGAACTGGCCATGTGCTGAGGCTTCCATGGCTATAGCTTTCTTTAGAGACACAAACTGGAGAAAGTTTTGGTTGCTATCCTTGCTCCAAATGGCACTGACAGCAGCTGGGAGGAACCATTTACATAGTGAGTTGTGGTGCGTTCTGTACTTATTACCCCGTTCCCCCCTCTGGCTACGACACTGAATAAGATTGCTGAACTCTTTGGGTTCTCCCAAAATACAGCCTTTCTTTTATGATCACAATATATTCCTCCACTAGGCCCATGTTTCAGACCACACAGCTGCATAAGAGATACTTTCGCCCCTGAGTGGGGAAGAATAGCGATAGCTTTGTATTAATTAATTATGGTGATTGCTGTTAATATAGAGCTATCGGCGTGCATGGTGTTTTATAGAGCAAGAGAGACAGGTCCCTGCTCTTGTGCCCTCATGGGTTTCTAATCCAAACTCCAACACAGATGAAAGAAATAGAAGGAAGGTAAGACAGATGAGGACTGGGTAACAAGAGATGAATATGAATTCAGCTCAGCAGACATCCGAGGAATAGTGATAAGCAAGTTAACTAGAACTTTCTGCTAAAATGATTGGTTGTGAAGCTTCCCAAAATCATCACGGCGTTTAAAATAATCAGCATCGTGTTTTAGAATTACATTATTCTCACCAAGCTGAACTGGAGTAGCCCACAACAGATTTTTGCATCTTTTTAGATTGTGAGCCCTATTGGGACAGGGAGCCATTAGTTATTTGATTTTTCTCTGTAAACCGCTTTGTGAACTTTTTGTTGAAAAGTGGTATATAAATACTGTTAATAATAATAATCACCACATATTGACCTGTATTCATTCATTGTGTGGCTCCTACCTGAAGCATTTCCATTGCAACCACAATGAAGAAAATGATATCTTTAAAAGACATATTTGTATCCCGGAGTGGATACACAAAACTATGCAGGTGACAGGATGAATGCCACCCTTGGCATGCTCAGGATAACAAAGGCAGTGACTGCATGCAATAGAAAGGAAGGGAATAAGAGAGCTGCACATCACCCTCCTACATTGTCGTGCATGGACTCACTCACAATGAGACCATCAACCATGACTGAGGCAGTTAATCCAGATTCCTTATATAGTAATTTCCTACAATCATTAAAACACAATTTAAGTTGCCATAGGTGCTGGACCAAGAGACTGCTAGACTGCTGTTACTAAACCCAGCCATGAGCAGAGTGTGGGAGTCACAATCTGTGTGGCTACACTGTCCACCTCAGCTCTGACAGAAGATGTCGTATTCCAGAGTGTGGCTGAACTGAGAGAACAGAGAATCCCTCAGGTCTTTTTTATTTTTCGTTTGTTTTAATGGAAGGAAGACTGTATTCTTCACATATTTCAGCCTTCTCCCCCTTATGCTTTGTACTCTGCATCAGTTGCAATCCTGGCCCCTGCACTGCCCGGGGCCAGGACCACCACCTGGCCTTAAAAACGTCACTTCTGGTTCTCAGAGAAAGCCGGCCTCCCCGGCCCCCAGTAAACCTCCAGAAGGCCTCAGAAGGTCTTCTAAGGCCTTGTAAAGGGGGCTTAAGAAAAACAAACAAACAAAAAACGGGTGGCAGGGGGAAGGGTTTGTGATGGCGCCCCCCCACTGGGTGGCACCTCAGGATTTCCCCCCCCAACCCTCACAGGTACGCCAGTGCTCTGTCTTGATCTCAGTGCTGTGCCTCAATAGCAATGACTTCAGTGAATTGCTTTTTCACAGCCAAGACTGCTCATGAATAACACACCAGACGTTCACTGTTTCAGGGTGGCTCATAGATGCAGTGCTACATACAAGAAGCTTTGATACCAGATCACTTGCGAAGGATTTACGGCTTGTTTTCTATTTTAATTAAAAGAGAAGGGAATGAGAAGGACTTTGGATGGGGATCTAAAAGGAAGGTAGGTCATTTATGCTTCTTGATTATGCCCCTTTCGTTGTAACTGGACACCAGCCAGGTGACCTATTAAACCCTTTGCCCCTTGCACGGCAAGAGGATAAGAGTAGGTAAAGTCCAGTAACTCTTTAACTAGGCAACTGGGCATTACTTTAGGTGAACAACAAAGCCCATACTCTTGCTTCTTTGGCAGAGTTGCTGGCCAGAGTCTCAGCTTTGCAGCCCACAGAATTTCAAAGAGCATCTGCTTTGCCAAAGGCATCTTGCAATCATCTGCCTCCTCCTCTGCTTGATGGCCCATCCTATGAAAAGCCTGAGATCCTGATGTTCAGCCTTTCTTTGTGTCTCACAAGGAAAAAAAAAAAAGACCACATTTCCCCTCTCCAGATGCTGGAATGTTTTTTTAACTTCAGTGGCTGCTGGTTTAACTAATACACTCCAGATCTGTGGCGGAGTGTAGAAACACATCTCCTTGCAGTGAACACATTTTTTACTCCCATGTACATGTTTATGAAATACACACACATACATGAGTCCCTTTTCAAGGTAGCATGGGAGGTGCGTACGATGGCCATATCTTTTTATTGTTTGAAGAACAATATTTGTGTTGACCCTACCAGAGGAAGAGTGTTTCAATCATGTTTCTTTTGGTAAGCTGAGCGCCCCCTTTGTTTATCATGCCACATCCAGGGAAAAAAAAAATAGCCCATATGGGCTAAGAAGATTTCTGATGGACAATTTGAAAAAGGCCAATGTCTATCGTAGCTAGTACAACTAACTTTTCTGTAGCACTGACATTACTAATAAATTTCTTGTGTAGATAAAAATAACTATCTACACAAGATAGTAGAGAAATAAAAATCAGCTTGTGTAGGCTGGGGCCACTTTGTCAGAATCATTAAGGCTATATACCAGCAATTTTCAACCTTTTTCATCTCATGGCACACTGATAAGGCACTAAAATTGTCAAGGCACACCATCAGGTTTTTGATCATTGCCAAGGCACACCATGCTGCCAGTGTGTGTGTGTGGGGGGGGGGCTCACATCCCCATAAGCCCTACTAATAAATGACCTCCCCCAAAATTCCTACAGCACACCTGTGGACCGCTCATGGCACACTAATGTGCCATGGCACAGTGGTTGAAAATGGCTGATCTAGTTCTCCTGCTTTCAGCAGGGGGTTGGACTATATCCTACATACTTTACATACATACTTCCTGTTGGCAACCTTCAGTCTCGGAAGACTATGGTATCGCGCTCTGGATGGTGGTTCTGGAACAGCATCTAGTGTGGCTGAAAAGGCCGATTCGGGAGTGACAAACCCTTCCACACTGGGAGCAAGTGCAGTCTGTCCCTGGTCTGTCTCCCTGGCTATGGGCCTTCCTTCTTTGCCTCTTAGCCTCAGACTGTTGGCCAAGTGTCTCTTCAAACTGGGAAAGGCCATGCTGCACAGCCTGCCTCCAAGTGAGCCGCTCAGAGGCCAGGGTTTCCCACTTGTTGAGGTCCACTCCTAAGGCCTTCAGATCCCTCTTGCAGATGTCCTTGTATCGTAGCTGTGGTCTACCTGTAGGGCGCTTTCCTTGCACGAGTTCTCCATAGATGAGATCCTTTGGGATCCGGCCATCATCCATTCTCACGACATGACCGAGCCAACGCAGGCATCTCTGTTTCAGCAGTGCATACATGCTAGGGATTCCAGCTCGTTCCAGGACTGTGTTGTTTGGAACTTTGTCCTGCCAGGTGATGCCGAGGATGCGTCGGAGGCAGCGCATGTGGAATGCGTTCAGTTTCCAATCCTGTTGTGAGCAAAGAGTCCATGACTCGCTGCAGTACACAAGTGTACTCAGGACACAAGCTCTGTAGACCTGGATCTTGGTATGTTCCGTCAGCTTCTTGTTGGACCAGACTCTCTTTGTGAGTCTGGAAAACGTGGTAGCTGCTTTACCGATGCGTTTGTTTAGCTCGGTATCGAGAGAAAGAGTGTTGGAGATCATTGAGCCAAGGTACACAAAGTCATGGACAACCTTCAGTTCATGCGCAGAGATTGTAATGCAGGGAGGTGAGTCCACATCCTGAACCATGACCTGTGTTTTCTTAAGGCTGATCGTCAGTCCAAAATCTTGGCAGGCCTTGCTAAAACAATCCATGAGCTGCTGGAGGATACATACTTACTTTACATACTTTCCTGGGAGTAAGCCCCACTGAAAACAATGACACTTACTTCTGAGTAGACATGCATAGGATTGCACTGGAACTGTTCTGGAAAGGGTGGTCGCTTCTTGAATCTGACAAGGCAGGTGCTGGTCTGAGCATTTATTTCACATAAATGTTCTAGTCTTTAAGAGTTAAAGAACTCTTTAACATTTGTAGATGTGTTTACAATTGAAAAGTGTTTATCAGGGTTGGGAACTCGACTAGGATGACTCGGACTCGAGTCACAAAAATGCATGTTTTTCACTGACTCATGGACTCGTGGAAGACTCGGAAAAACACTCGAGTCAGGGGCCCCCTGATTCAGCACTTATCCTCCCACATGCTGACTCTAGTCTGCCTATGTCTGGGTGTGCTTTCTTACTGTTTTTGCGGTGTGAAAAACCTCATGGGGCCATCATTCAGACTGGGAGAGCAGCAGAGAAGTTCCAGCCGGGAAGCAGGGAAGGGTTAATGTCTTCCTTTTGCATTGGAGGATGGGAAGTGAGAGAGAGAGCTCTTTTTCCTATCTCTGATAGGAAGGAACCAATGATCATTGGATGCAGGATGGGAGGTTTGATATTTTCTTTGGTTTATAGAGGACAGAAGGAGGAGAATACGCCTCTGTTTTGCTTCCATCACCCGGAATGGCTCCAAAGAGGAGAGGCTGCTTGCCCAGCACACATTCAGGTGCCTGCAAAACTTAGTGCTTTGCACCCCCTCTAGCTAAGCCACTGCCTGCCTTACAGGCTTGTGTTATTATAAAATATTTATATACTACTTTTTTCAACAATGACAACAAAAATTCACCTAGCAAAATAATTTTTAAAATGGTTCCACGTCCCAAAGGACTCACAACTTACAAAAACATAAAGGAAACACCTGCGAGCAGCCACTGGAAAAGACCCTGTGGTGGGGTGAAGAAGATAGTTGCTCTCCCACTGCTAAGCATAAGAGAACCACAAAAGGTGCCTTTCAGCCTGGTTAAGCCATTTCTGCCCAACGTTGCATATACGCAACAGGGATCAAATGTGTACATCTGTGGCCTGGAGAGAAATGGGAGCACCTTAACCACATAGGTCTGCTGAGGTTGAGAGCATTGGTTTAGCTCAAGTCAGCCAATGAGTTTATAACTGAGGTAAAATCTGAATTGGAAACCGCCTGCCATCACTATGCCACACCAGCTCTCAATCACGGAGGAGATTCTTTCTCTGGATGCCAGGAATGTTTCAATTTCTTGTACGTGTGGAAGGCATGGATCATGTCAGCAGTAAAACAAGGTAGATGTGCAGAGGTTGTTTTCAGGAAACGCAAACTTCCCCACATGACAGGAATCTGGTGTCAACAACACCCACTTACAGGCCCAGAACCTAACCGTGAAACTGGTTGACCTCTTGAAATGGAACTACTGTAATCTCACTTGTGCAAAATGTGATTCAAAGGGAAAGAAAACCTACAAAGTGAAAAGTGAGAAAGATGTTTACAAATGTTCTTTGGATCAGCATAAAAGAAAATCTGATGTAATTTTTTTTTCTAAAAGCAAAAACAAGAAGTAAGATAGATGCTGAGAATAACATATGCAAAAGAGGTCAGGAAATCTAGGCCCACATTTTGTTCATGTGTACACTCAAATTATACAGAATCAGTTGTAGGTCTGCCTTATTTCCACCCTTACCCAATATTTATCAACTGGGATTCAAGTCCTAGAAACAGCAATAGGATTTACCTCCACATACAGTATTGGTTAGGTGCTGGTTAGGTGCCAGCTACGTCCCCATTCTGCTTGGTGAAACTTTCTGTGCAAAACACTATATTCTCTCTTGCCTATTTTGTACCTCTACAATGATTTGGAAATATTTCAGTTTTTAAATGCTGAAAATAAGTACCAGTTTGCATAGCAAGTTCAGTGCGCCATGGCTTTCACTCAGCACATGTAGAGGTGGTCATGTGACAGCTTTAGAAGCTATAGTAGACTAGTCTGATCAAAGTCAGGCCCTTTTGGTAGAGCACAAAGCTCAACCTAGTTCTGGTAATCTGCTGTTTAGGTAAAGTAAGAGCGCGATCCTAAGATTGCGCACTGTAAAGCATGTTTGTGTCTACTCCTGAGCCAGCCAGGCCAGTGAAAGGACATGCACCAGCCCACGGAGATTGCATCCAGCTTCCACAACAACAAACGGAGGTAGGTCCACACCAGCTGAGTTTGGCTGGCACAGTTGTCTGGAGGGGCATGGAGGGGTGGGGACATTCTGGGGTGGGGGGAGGGCAGGCGGGCCCATGGACAGGTGGCAGGAGAGCGGGGATTTGGCCAGGACCTGGCGCTTGTGCAGGATCCTGACCCCATTCCTGGGCAGCCTGGGGCAGCTCCAGTCTGCTCAGATCTATGCCACTTCTTCAAGTGGCGTATATTCAAATAGCCCCTTTGAGGTTGCATCTTTTCTCCCCGGGGTAAGGGGAAGTGATTCCCCTTGTCCCAGGCTGAGCTGCTTTCAGCCCCAAACTTGCGGCGGATGAGGCAGGCCTGCCAGCCTCTCTGTTCCAGCACAAGTTAGGATTGTGCTGCCCGTTCCTTAACCCAGGGTCAAATAGCAACCAGGGATAGCCACCCTGGATCATGCCAATGCAATCACTTCACGCTCTTGCCATAATATTGGCATCCAGTGGCCATTCAACAATAGTGGGAATCTCCCACACGATCATCACCCCTTCCACCGACAGACACCAGCAATGTGATGGGACATATTTGGGACACTCACACATTGTATTGAGAGCTGAAATACAGAGCCGCAGGCAGGGAGAGGGAGCATCACAGCAAACCTTTGTACACTTGTAACCTGTCGCTGCTTATGTTATCACACAATCCAATGCACTGTCCCTATGCAGCACAAAAGGTTATTTCATTTAATAAACTGTGACAAAATTTTAAACATGGCATGATGAGTTCTGGTTTCACTTCCTATGGGGAAAATTGAACAGAGAAGTGAATCCGTTTGAAAACTCAAGTTGATAAGGGGAGGAGCAGAATGGCTTGCCACATCCTGGCTGGTCCGGCCATTTATAGCTAGTGAAAGTCCCTTTAAAATGAACCTCTATAGCTCAGACACCATTCAGTCTGCAACATTAATACCTGACATTTCTTTTCTCTCCATTGCTTATCAAAAGCTACAGGAAATTAAATGTTAAAGTCACACGCAAAAGTCACAAACTGGGTCAGTCTTCTTCCCTCACATATCACACTTCACTAGCCCAGCCATGAAGTAAACGGAGGCAGCTTGCATCAACAGTGGATGGTGGGGAGGGGAGCAGGGGGGCCACAGATTCAGAATGCCCTTCACCCCAAGTCTGCTGTTACCTAGCCTGCTGTAGGCACAAATCACATTCCTCAAGCACTAATCTATTCCTCATGCACAGGGTTCTAAACTAAAGGGTACACCTCTCTTTAAACTTGAAAACCCCTGCAATGAAGGAGTGCTTTGCTACCCCCTCCCCAAGAATGGCAAGGGATGCAGTCCCTTTAGGTAAGCCCTGTGTGAGGGCAGAAGCTAACTAACTTACAGGCCAGCATTCACTTTATCTAGAAAAGAGACGCCTGAGGGGGGACATGATTGAGACATACAAAATTATGCAGGGGATGGACAGAGTGGATAGCGAGATGCTCTTTACACTCTCACATAACACCAGAACCAGGGGACATCCACTAAAATTGAGAGTTGGGAGAGTTAGAGCAGACAAGAAAAAACATTTCTTTACACAGCGTGTGGTTGGTCTGTTGAACTCCTTGCCACAGGATGTGGTGACGGCATCTGGCCTGGATGCCTTTAAAAGGGGATTGGACAAGTTTCTGGAGGAAAAATCCATTACGGGGTACAAGCCATGATGTGTATGCGCAACCTCCTGATTTTAGAAATGGGCTATGTCAGAAGGCCAGATGCAAGGGAGGGCACCAGGATGAGGTCTCTTGTTATCTGGTGTGCTCCCTGAGGCATTTGGTGGGCAGCTGTGAGATACAGGAAGCTGGACTAGATGGGCCTATGGCCTGATCCAGTGGGGCTGTTCTTATGTTCTTATGTTCTTATACACCCAACTGTCCCTGAAACAATGTCCATTGCTTCCTGCTTCTAGTAACACCGAAAAGAGCATGTGTTCATTTTACAGGTAAAGGAAGTTTAAATAATGGTATCCAGGACTGGTGTAACGTAATGGAAATGTGCAAGATCCCTTGAGGAGAGAGGATGTGGTGTCAACAGTGGCTCCTTGCTCTGGTAGGCAAGCATGGGGTTAACACCAGAGCCTTAGATTGCAGTGAGTGTGCTGCACAGCTGCAGCTACTGAAAGGCAGTAGGGCCCTCAGGGATAAAAGCAGCACCTGGGGGAAGAAAAAGGAGGGGTGTAGAAGGAAGGAGCTTGTAAGAGGATGGATGGGTTAACTGACTGAATGGAGACTGTTGGTGATTAGTGTGTGGTTGCTATGCTCAAGAGCTGCTGAGGATCAGGGTATTGCTGTGGTGGCCAGAGAAGCTGCTGGTGGGAGAAGGAAGGAAGGAGGACCTCTGTAGGTTGATCAGGTGAGCTACCTTGGTGGTGGGGCAGAATAGCAGAATTAGGGCTATTTTAAGAGGGGAACTAATTATCTTCAAGTAGACCTAAGTTCTCTAGGCCATGTTTCCAGAGGGAATCTGGCAAAACATGTACCCAGATGAAAAATAGCACACTTGACCAAGTACTTTCCTTACAGGATGCCCAATAGAAAACTGCAAACATTCTGTCATTGTCCAAAGGTGGAGCTGTCAGACCCAGTGTGGCTGTTTGGCTAAGACTGAGAAGTGGAGGCAGAAGCAGCACCCGCTTGCCTGGGCTTATTGCAGCAGTAGCAGCTGGAATAAAGAGAAGTGAACCAGAACAGAGGAGAAGCACAATGCCAAATCCTGGTTCAGGGTTGCTAACTTTTTCTTTGGCATGGCATCAGTGCATGTGACTTTTGCACATGGCAAGCAAAACCCAGTGGGTGAAGCTTTCCCCCATCACTGTATCTGCACTCATTGGGTGGATGTCCCCTTCTTGTGCAGCTAAGAAAGGCACAGGAGCTTTGCCAGTAAAAAAGTTGACTAGAGTGGTTATAGTTTGGTTATTTTGTATCGGGATTAAAAGGGGGAAAGTTGTACCCTTCTCTGAGTTCTTTGGAGACTGTGTTGGCTTTTAACAGCCCAATCTTATGCTCCCCCCAGCATCTATCAATCAGCATCTAAGGTGGGTATGCCATATCTCCAAAACTAGAGCTGATGGGGCAAAGCCGACACCATTTTTTTGACACCCAAATATATCTAAGAATAGGTCTAACTTCCAAAGCAGCACAACAGTTTATTTGTTGTTCTTTGGGCAGTGTTACTTTCAAGTGAACTGCAAGGCGATTTACATGGTTAAAACAAAACATCAAATCAAGATCACAATCAAATCAAGATCAAAACAAAGCATGTGAAAAATACAACGGGACACCAGCACAGCAAAAGAACTAACCAAAAGCCAATTGAAATAGAAAAGTCTTCCACCTCCTCTCAAACACAGTCAAGAAGGGGCAGTTCTCAACTCCATCAGAAGGGCATTCCTGTGACCAGGCACCACAGCAGAGAAGCCCCTGTCACAGGGGACACACCTCGAGAAGGAAGTGCAAACTCTCCTGCAACTTACACATTCATTGGGGAGGATTTGCTTGACTGCTGTGCTGAAACATGCTAGGTACATGTGTGTGCTGCAGTTTACTTTGGTTCTGAGCTCCTGCTTGAGGCTTTGCATCAGGGGTGGGCAGGGGGTGGGAGGCAAGTGAGGCAGAGCCTCCCCACCGGAGTCCTTCTAAAAGTGCTGCTGCCGTGTGAGGCACGCCAGCACCCACATGCAAAGCCTTTTCGAAGGACTCTGGTGGAGGAGCTCTGCCTCCCCACCCACTGCATGTCCCTGCTTTGCGTACTTGCCCCCTTTTTGTTTGATGTGGTACTTTCACTTGTGCTGATGCTTTCAACCTCCTCATCCTACACCTTCTAACTTTTGAAGGAGGTGGGCACAGAAGGGTACACTCAATTCTACAGAAATATAAACAAATATATGGGCTTCTTACCACTTTGGTCTGCACTTTTATCAGGAACGTGCACTTGTTCCACACAGTTACCTTAAATCAAAAGCTCATGGCTGACTGTGTTGTTGTTTGTCGTTGTAGTTGCCTGCCCGCCCCCCCCAGTCATTTGCTCATGTGGAAATTCAACTTCAAAAGAATCTCCGTTTACAGGGGTTTGGGGCTTATTTCTGTGCAGTGGAAAAGACTATATGTACGAAATTGTGAATGCAGGAAGATGCCCAGACCCTGTAATGAACTGTTGCCAGCAGAATATCTGAAATGAACTGCATCTGAAGCCATTCAATGGTGTTCAAGCTCTGAGGGAGAACTCTCATCCCTGCTTTTCAACATGTCATTAAAAAAATTAAAGAGACTAAACAGGTCCAACCTGGCCTATCTTGTGAAATCTGTGAGTCATTCTTGTAAATCTTATTAGTCTGCTTCAGAAGACTTCTAATAATCAGCTACTAAGAAGGGGGGGAAAGAGGGAAACACCATTTTCCCTGTTCTCATCTTATCATGACCTCATCGTGATCAATTATACCACAAGGAGTTCAGCCTCCCTTTAATTGACTTGATTCAGTTTTCTTAGCTAAAGTCTGCAATATGCTTATCAGTCCTCTCACCTAGCAACTGCTTTCCAGAAAGAAAGTATGTCCTCGGGACTGAACCTCTTCAGTGGATCAAAGTACACCTGACAATTTTTAATTAGCTTGTTAGAAAATGCTTCTTTTAAAAAAAAAAAATCTTGTGTGTGATTCTCACTTCCCCGAAAGATCAAGCCTGCCAAGCAATAGCTATTTAAGAGGTAAGTGGCAGCACAGATGGAAGTGCTACACACAATTTTTTTGTGGAAAATGTTGCAAGGGTCCCTTGCATCACACCTGCCAACACGCCAAGGTCCTGGCCCCAGTCAGGGCTCTCCAGGTCTGAACTTTGTTAAGAAAGAGTTGGGGCCAGTCTTCAGCACACTATTTCAAAATGCTCTTTAGCATCATGTTTAGCTAAGTTGTCCTGTGTGGCTGCAATCCTATGTACACCTACATGAGAGTAAACCCCATTGACTATAATGGGACTTTCCTCTGAGATGACAAGCATAGGATTGGGCTGTATGACTCTCAGGACAACACTGTCAACACAGTTCACTGTACCTGGAGCCAGTAGCATAGCCAGAGGAAAGGTCAGTGCAGTAAGTAATACAGAGGTTGCAACCTGCCATGTAAGTGGTCCTTCCTTCTCACCATCAGAGCCATTCTGGGCGGGGATGGTAATGTGCAGGTATATGTCACAGGCAGGACCTTCCAGCCCTGCAGCTGGGAAACCCAAACCTGTGCTCTAAAAATTATCTTCTTGAGTGGGATCAGATATGGCCTATGCCAGGGCTTTTCAAACTGGGGCGTTGTGACGCCCTAGCCTGTGGGCCCTGGCCTCTGCCCCCTTAAGGGGCGGGGGCAGCCTGGAGGCAGGGAGGAGGCATTGGCGTGATCCCCAGGATTGTGCTGCTCAGGGGGCTGCAGGGGCTTGGGTGCACTTACCCAAGCCTCCTGCAGCCTCCCCGGGGTGTGGGGAGCCCAGTGCGACCTTTGGCAGGGCTCCCCATAGCAGTGAAAGTGAAATCGGAGTGATTGCGCTCCACCTCTGCTTTAGCACTGGGCTCCCCACACCCCGGGGAGGCTGCAGGAGGCTTGGGTAAGTGCACCCAAGCCCCTGCAGCCCCCTGAGCAGCACAATCCTGGGGATCACCCCACTGCCTTCCCCCCGCCCCTGCAGGCACTTACAGTGGCTCAAACTCTCCATGAGAGTTTGAAAACCACTGGCCTATGCCCTTTGATGCTGGCACAATTGCAGCCGCACTAGCAAATGTACTCTCAGATGTGGGCACAGCTCCGTTAAGTATGCAGCAGCAGTAGCCCAAGCCTTCTGTGTGTCTGAAGCAGCACATCTTCTTTGTGCATGTTCCACTTGTGTATCGCCATTCTTTTCTCTTCCTTTCCCCACCTCCTGCCACCCTTCCTCTCCTCTGCTCAAGCCAACATCACACACCTTCATCATTGTTTGCTTCATTGACACCCATCAGCCCTCCCTCACCCCTGTCTTCCCAATTTGAAAAGACCAGGAAGCCGGGAGAAAAGGAAGTGCATGGATGGGAGGGGAGATGCTCCGCTTCCCTTCACTGACTTTTTAAAGAGGCAGGAAAGAAGGAAAAAGGAATTGCTGACAGCAGCTGCCAAGTGTACAGAGCTGCCTGGAGCAGCTCTGGAGAAGCTGTGCAGCAGAGCTCCCAGTTGTTTGCTCCATTTGGCTTGACTGGGCTCTACTGAGAAAGAGGCTGAGCGCCCAGCCGGAGGGCAGTGGGTGCTGTGGCCATTAACTCACCCACTTTCTTGGCCAGGTGTATGAGCAGACAGGTATGGCAGAGCACCGCAGCCCACCATCACCTCCATCCAGCTGCCTGAAGCAGTGGCTTTACCCCGTCTCATGGGTGGGCCAGCCCTGATTTCATGTGCTATAGTCTCCCAACCAGGTGTGCCTTCTCCAAGCCCTTTTCAAGGGAAAGAGAAACGAGACAGCCCACCTCCTTTCCAGTGAAAGAACACATCTCAAGACTGATCCAGTAGCGACCCCCCCCCGGTACTCTTCCATTGTGCCTGCATTCCACAGGCAGGCTCTGGGTTCCTGTTGAATATGGCAGGGTGCTGCAGCATGCTTAATGCGCCGTGACATGAGCTGTGCATGTTTTCTGTTGTGGCTAAATGGTTACAGAGCTGCCCTGTCGAGATTGACCAGTGTGGATTTAGGAGCTGCCTCCACCTCCGCTTTTGGCTCAGACACAATTGTGCCTGAAGTTATGCAAAAGGTATGTTGTCAGTTGTCACATTCCTGGTGGCTGGGCTTGAACCTGGGTTGTCTGGTTCCTAGCCTGGGTCTGTGTAGAAAGGTACCAAAGTTCCTGTTGGAGCAAGGCTGCAGTTCTATACACACCTTCATGAGAGTAAGCCCCATTGAACACAATGAAACGTCTGAATCTAGATATGCACAGGATTGTGCTGTAAGACTACTTGGAGCTCCCTTTGTCATTTGTCCCAGTTCCTCCATGGCAAAAAACAAACAACAAAGCCCCTGAACTCTTGCAATGAGGTGGTTTGTTCTATATACACCTCTGCTTCCAAGGGAGCCACCTTCCTTCCCTTGGTGTGCTGCAATCACCAAGGCGTTCTTGGCAGTGTGTGCTGTGTGAAGGGACGTGAGTGCTAGGATTCTTGGCTGCTTTTGCATCCTTGCTGTTTGTGCCACCATCACGGGTGTAATAACCTGTGCCAAGTAGGTTGCAAATGTAGATGTTGTGAGGCAATTCCCTGTTGCCATACACTGATTGGCTCTTTCCATGCCCTTGTGGGGGCATGGTCAGTATGCCATCCCATGATTGGTACATGCTGAGGCCATAGGCATGGGGGAAGTGACTGACACTGTTGCATCTCTCTGGGGTTTCTGAAGATCTTCTTTGATCCTCCCCCTTTGTGCTGGATGAGTACAGAATGCAAACTGCAACAAACAGTGCCACCCCATGCATGCCTACTCAGAAGGATGTCCATTTGAAGTCAATGACACTTACTCCCAGGTGTGGGTGAATAGGACTGCAGCCCAGGGATGTGCCAATCCACCACGGCTAGACTCAAGTCTAGTCCCACCCTTTGACTTGCGCTCGAGTCTTAACGGGTGGCAATGGGGGACTTGTCCAGAGCCTTTTTAGAGCTCCATCCAACTCTTCAGTTTTTTCAACAAATGAGTCAGGCGCGGCTCCGAGGAAAAAACAGAGCTGCTGGCAGGTTGTGTGTGAGTGTGTGTCAGAGTTCTCATTTAACACTCCCTTGATGTCCCCATCCCATCTGTAAACAAAAGCCCTGCTGTTCTTTGAGTGAGGGTAACAGTGCAGAAAGCATGGATCAGATTGGTTCCTGACAAAACCTAGCCGCAAACCCCCGTTCACATCATCACTCCTCATTCCACCTAGACTTCCTCATTCAATCAACAGAGGGAGGAGGAGGAGACGATCCAGCTCACAAGGTGGGAGGGAACAGGCGGCATGAACAAGGGGACAAAAGCAGTAGGGTGGGCCCCAAAAACAAAACTTAAGCCTCCCTCCACCTGCCTCCTGGAGCCAACCTACCTCCTCTCTCGAAATGTCTTGCTTGTGTTGGTTTGAATGCAGCTTCTGGATGCCTATGATGTCCTTTGGAAGCTGTGAAAAAAGTGACCACATGCACACGCAGAGAGAGACACCAAGAAGAGTGGTGTCTCCACTTGTTCCCAAGGAAAACCAAGTCACAGTTTCAAAATAAGCGTAACTTGAGTCCACACAAGTCAGCAAAATGTATGTTTGGTGACTCGAGGCTTCTGAGTCGAGTTGCCCATCCCTGCCATAGACTAAGCCCATGTAGCCAGCCTAGTGATCTGGCCAGCCCAATTATAGCTGACTTCAATAACTCCATTTTGTATATTTCTATTCTCTTGAAAATAAAAAGAAATATATGTGCTCATATATCACAGCCTTAATTTCACTTACTGGCAATTTTTTATTTTCCTTGCAAGAGTTTCTTGTAAGAGCTGCAAAACACACGTTTCTGCATTCAGGGCCCTGCATATGTGTAAATATTGCTAGTAAGTGAAATTAGGGCTGTGATATATCAGCACATATATTTCATTTTATTCTCATGAGAATAGAAATATGCAAAATGGAGTCTAACAGGTTCAAGTGAGCAGTCAGGCTCCGAAAATGTAGCAAGTTTGAGAGAGAAAGATGGGCTAGCATCTTCCTTAGCTGGGCACTTTTTGGGGGCTGGCTAGCTGAGAGCAAGTGTGTGGGTAGTTCTCCAGCGTGTTACCATCACTACCTGGAATGGCTCCGACGGTGAGTGGGCAGGGCCGCGTACACAGCGTGCTACAGTGTCTGCAGTGCTTACCGTGCACCCCTATTCTGGCTATGCTACTGGGTTTGAGGCACTGGATTGGTAGAAGGAAGTGGTAGAAGCCAAGATGGCTGTGTCAGCCCCCCTCATGAGTGGCCTAATCCTGCCTCTTATGCACCTACAGAGGCTATTTAGGGGTGCTGTTACCCTGCACATGCCCAATCTCATCTGATCTTGGAAGCTAAGCAGCTAAGGCCTGGTTAGATAGTACTTGGATGGGAGACCACCTGGGAAGACCGGCTGCTGTAGGCTTATACCATAGTCTTTCGAGACTGAAGGTTGCCAACCATTGCTCACTCTCCCTCACCCTCTGTTCCTTCAGTGGTGAAGCCCATGCAGAGAAGAAACCCCATGCGCACATCAGAGATCAGTTGAGGTGATGGTCTCTGCAACACAAAGGGCGCAATCCTAACCCACTTTCCAGCACTGACATAAGGGTAATGCAACTTCGAGGTAAGGGAACAAACATTGCCATACCTTGAGGAGGCCTCCGTGACTGCCCCTCAACTGCAGGATGCAGCACATGCCCCACTGGCACAGCTATGCCAGTGCTGGAAAGTGAGTTAGGATTGTGCCCAAAGTGATCAATATACACACTCATTCACAGGAAGTAAAAAATTGCCATGGTAGGCTGATGCATAATTATCTGCTGCACAAATGGTCTCAGAAATGCCACTCTCCCTGAATTTCATGCTGCATAGATTTCATGTCCTTTGTGTGTGTGTGTGTGTGTGTGTGTGTGTGTGTGTGTGTGTGTGTGTGTGTGATTTCACTGAATACATATAATGCAGTAAAATCCTGTTGCATTCAGACTGTAACACAGGCTGGCCTAGCCAAACCAAATGCAACTCACCAGCTGTTCACATAGCCCATCATGGGCCCAAAATGTTGTTCTTGTTCCCTGTGCAGGACTTCAAAAAAATCACAAAGCATTATGGGACGCTTGCATTTGGTTTACTGGTGGGTCACAGATGGTGCAGGTCTGTGTATTCCTCTTTCAAAGCTTCCTTTCTTCTCTTATATGCTTCATCTTCCAGGACAGATCTGTATTCCATAAAATATACCTTGCAAGATGAAGAATTTAAACTGTTCTGATGAACTGTTCAAAGCCATATCAATGGGAATGGAAACAAGGTCTACAGGAAAGCCACAGATTCAGAATGCAAAGCAACATGCCCATGCTCAGTGTAAAATTAGAACATCCCTTCTAAGAGTTTCACTAAACTGTGCTCAGTCTGAAACTATATGGGGGAGGAAATTAACTACAAACCATGTTTCCATTCTTTGTCTTAAATGTGTTAGAACAGTCGGGATAATCCCAAACGTACATTTAAACTGACGTTGCCAACCAGAGCTCTCTACTACATAAAAATGTTCAAAAACAATCCCTGCTTCAAAATTGCTGCTAATCTGCTGCTTCCTGCCGTCATGGAGGCTATCTGCTTATACCAGTGTTTTTCAGCCAGTGATATGGGTACCACCAGTGGTAGTTGAGGTGGTGTCTGGTGGAACTTGCAGGACTCCTGGACATCTGCCTCCCGGCAGCGAGACCAGCATGCATTGATGCAACAAACAGCATTGATGCAACGAACAGCGGTAGGAGGCTTGGCTCTGCAGGCATAGTCCAAAGCATGCTTTTCCGCACTTGAAAAAACTCTCCTGACCACCCTGAGCCTCTTACTGGTATTTGTTGCATTGCATCTGACCACCCAACCCAGAAGTAACAGGTGATGATGTTATCCCCTGTTACTTTCAGTGGTACTTCCAATAGATAGATCGTGTGAAGTGGTACCATGGAGGGCAAACATTGAGAAAGGCTGGCTTATACATTTTGCACTGTGTATCACACCTCTTTTTATACTTGGCTATACCAGGAGAACAGACCTGGAGCACCTAACTGTCAGGATGAAGAGAATCTGGGTTATCTGATCTAGTCACTGCCCCAGAATCCTTAGCAGATTTTAATCTATCCAGATTCTTTTGATATTAAACACAACGTGCACCATTTCTGAGTCCATAGAGAGTCATAGAATTTAAAATGTGTGGCAATTCTCCCTATAGAAACGAATTCAGTTGCTTGGGGGAAGGGTGATCTCCATCCATGCTCATTTTGATTTAATTTGTCAGCTAACCACTTGCTTGAAAAAGGACAATTTAGCATTTTACTAACTAGTACTGTACTCCTGGCAGTTGTGCAGGCAACTGTAAGTACAGTATACATACAACCACCAGGGTTAAAAAGTTGTGCCGGTGCTGTGGGGCTACCAGTAGCGTACCTACAGGGGGGTACAGTAAGTATTGCAATACTTATTACAGTAAGGATTGCAGGCCAACACACCATGTAAGCAGCCCCTCCCACTCACCATAGAGCCATTCAGGGCAGTGATGTGCAGTGCACTGCAAGTCACTGCCCCCAAAGGCTCTGACAGCAAGTGGGAGGGGCTGCTTGCACGGCACATTACAGCACTTGCTCTGCTTACCACACTGTCCTCCTCTGTAGCTATGCTACTGGGGGCTGCTCCAATGGCCCTTGCCATGTGGCTAAAAAGACCGTAGCCAGTTTAGCCCCCTTCTCAACTTCCTTTTCCACTCCCCAAAATGTGATGCTTATTGTGCCACAGAAAGGCTCTTAACCGGCATTAACGTCACAGTGCTGGTGCTGCCCCAAGGCCAATTCCCAGTTCCAGGGGAAGAGAATGAGTCTTCAAGTACTTCAGTCAGTGGTTTTTGAGCCCAACCTAAATACATCTGAAGAGTACGGTGCATAGTTGGTGTGTTGCCAGTGTTCTGTTCTGGGCCATGGATATGACTGTGATATGTACATAACTACTATTTTACTCACAGATGAAAACAAACCAAGCCAAGGTTACTGTCAGACACCTTTCTCTCAGTCACCCTGCCCTTATTACAATAACAGTAATTATTATTACATACTCCCTTATTAAGCTTGAGTACAGGTAGCTTTTTCCCACACACTCATAGCTCTGCTTGGCTCTCATGAGTCTTGCCCAATGTTCCAGGAGTAATTGTACATGTTTGTTTGAAAGCTGCAGCTACTTTTAAGTAAGAGGTGTAGATACCCCACCACTTTACATGTTTCAAATCATGTTTTTATGCAGCTTTATATCTGGGTTAGCTGTATCATGGACTAAACAAACAAGAAAAATGAACAGTGCAAGGAAAGCGCCTTACAGGTAGACCACAGCTGCGATACAAGGACATCTGCAAGAGGGATCTGAAGGCCTTAGGAGTGGACCTCAACAGGTGGGAAACCCTGGCCTCTGAGCAGCCCGCTTGGAGGCAGGCTGTGCAGCATGGCCCTTCCCAGTTTGAAGAGACACTTGACCAAAAGACTGAGGCAAAGAGGCAAAGAAAGAAGGCCCACAGCCAGGGAGACAGACCAGGGACAGACTGCACTTTCTCCCGGTGTGGAAGGGATTGTCACTCCCGAATCGGCCTTTTCAGCCACACTAGACTGAAAAGAACACACTAGACGCTGTTCCAGAACCACCATTCAAAATGCGATACCATAGTCTTTCAAGACTGAAGGTTGCCAACACCATTAGGCAAACTCACCCTGATCAAATTCAGGGGTCATGCAGGGCCATTGCTGGGCTTATCCTTCAGTGTGTACAAGCTTTACACTCTACACAAACTTGTTGTACATGAGACAAACTGGCTGTGTGCATTGGCCACTGCTATATGTACACCATAGGAATAAGGCATTTATCTCTGCCTTGTGTTCATGGAAAATTGAAGGTCAGTATTAAGCTACTCTCTGATCATTTAATTCATGCAAAGGAGAAAATGTCTGCCCAGAATATATTATTAATCCCAAAGCATTTTCCTGATCTGCCTGTTTTAAAATACTATACCCACTCTTGGGGGAGAGATAGGGCATGCATTTATGCAAGAAATAAGTTCTACATATCGCAAGCAGTTTCAAAACAGTGTCAATTTCGTTTAACTTGGGCAGGATTTTACAGGAGCAGCAGAAGGCTCCTCTCAGAACTCTAAACGTCCTCATTGCCAAATGTCAAACTCTTGCTCCAGGCCCTGGAGGCACTGGACCTAGTTAAAAAAAAATTATATATGTATAGTTTAAAAATATTTCTACACTGGCAAAACTGCCTTTATTTCTTTCCCTTGCCTTCTTGGAAATTACTGCGGCATTCTTACTGAAGTCTTAAAGAACCTCTGCTGCTGGCAGAGAGATGTGGTATGGAAAACTTCAGCGCAAACAGGATGAAACGCTGGCAGGATAGAATGTTCTAAGAGATGTTCTAAGATTTATGCATTACGGTCTTTGAGTTTATGAAGTGGAGCTTCATCAATAGGAACTAAGGATGACAAAATACCTATCAGCACGGATAAAGTGACACCTCTTCAGAGAAAAGTCAGTTTGCAATTTTGGGTAGAAACACAGCTAGAAGCTTAGCTATAGCTAACTAATGTGGGCTACAGTATTAGGATGGCTTTTACAGGCAGCTGTACAGCAGGAATCTAATGGAGATAATATTGTCTGCTTATAGGAGAACAGGTGTCTGTTGTCTAGTGTGTTCCCTGAAGCATTGGTGGGCCACTGTGAGATACAGGAAGCTGGACTAGATGGGCCTTTGGCCTGATCCAGCAGGGCTCTTCTTAGGTTCTTATGTGCCTTCATATGCTCTACTTGTATATTTGTAAATAAGGCAAATAGTACAATGGCATCCTCCTGTCCTCTGTTATCCAAAGGAAATGAAACCCTAGAATTTCTCACCTTCTGGAGGATTGCAAGGCTGCGCAGAGCTGAATGGGAAAAGACTACTGTATATAGAACAGTATGGCTGCAGGCACACGTACCTGAATTCAGTGGGATTGACTTCTGAATGAACATGCAAATAGTTAGGCTACATAAAATGCTATGTAAATTAATATAAGCAAGTATAAATTAATTAATATTAATATAAGTACATAAGTATAATTGTTATTGCGCTTTTTGCAAGTTGGGATGTTCGTTTTCTTAAAGCAAAATCAGGCATTTGGCTTTACTTGCTGTTGAAGTTGTGGGGAATCTGGAGGTTCAATATAGGCAGCTGTTTGTATAACAAGAAACACACTTGGATATCTTTTCTAATACAGTATTTGGGTTGGTGGCAGTAGCCCATATGTCCACCTGCAAGTCGAGTGGTGTTGATCAGTGTTTCTCAAACTGGGTCAGGACCCAACAGGTGGGTCGCGAACCAATTTCAGGTGGGTCCCCATTCATTTCAATATTTTATTTTTAATACTGTATATTAGACTTGATGCTACTATAGTATGTGAATGCATTTGGAAAAATGTTACACATCTGTACTTTTACTGGTATATCTGTACACATACTTTTACTATGTATATGCTTTTAACAATGATAGCAAATGGGACTTACTCCTGGATTGGTGTGGGTAGGATTACAGCCTAGGATTGTTAAAAATTTTCCTGTTTAATGATGTCACTTCTGGTCATGACATCACTTCCGGTGGGTCCTGACAGATTCTCATTCTAAAAAGTGGGTCTCTAGTATGATTTCACAGCTAGATTTCACTGGTCAGACCTACATCTTGCCTAAGAGTTTTCCAGCTTTTCTTTATGGCTGGGGACCTGACAGAGAGCTTTCCCAAACATAATTGAAAGTAGCCTGGAAATTGCTTTTAGTCATGCTGAAAGACAATAGACCCAAGAGGAGGATAATGCAACCCAGGATTATCAGGAGGAACAAAAGCTGTCTTGGCAACAGCAAGAGGACAACTCAGTGTCACTAGCCTACCCCTCCCCCGCACAGAGATGATCTCATGCATTCTTGTTATAAAGCAAAAAACAGAAGGTGGCCTGAACCTAAGCCACACCTTCCTGGAGTCAACCTTTGTTCCTCTTTCTAAGATGACCTATTTTATACCTTGTTATGTTTATCGAGAGCACTTATGAATACAGCCCCATGAATGTGCCCAGAGTTTTACAAAGAGTGATAAGGCTAGCTCCCTCCTCTGAAGTGTTTACAGTTTACAACAGCAGACAAACACAAGATTACAACAAGGCAGCAGAAAAAGTATTAGTAGCTGAACTACTACTGTGGGAATTAGTAGCTGAACTACTCAGAGTTCTGAGGAGCAAACTGGAGAAAGGGTGGCTCCTGGAAGGAACTCGTAAAGGCTTCATCAGAGTTGTCTGTCTGATGCAGTACAAACTAGTTTCACAAGCAAAAAAAAAATCACAAACCAAGCGGTGGGAAAGTGCTACATCTTATTTATACAGACATGCTGAGAGGGCCGAGGAGAGGGGGGTAAAGGGGGTAATTTGTACCCAGGCCCAAAAAGGGGGCCCAGGAGCCAAAGGAGGGGGCCCAGAAATTTCCTGGGATCTTACATTTTCCTATCTACTTAAACTTAAGAACATAAGAACAGCCCACTGGATCAGGCCATAGGTCCATCTAGTCCAGCTTCCTGTATCTCACAGCGGCCCCACCAAATGCCCCAGGGAGCACAAGAGACCTGCATCCTGGTGCCCTCCCTTGCATCTGGCATTCTGATACATAGGCCATTTCTAAAGTCAGGAGGTTGCACATACACATCATGGCTTGTAACCCATAATGGATTTTTCCTCCAGAAACTTGTCCAATCCCCTTTTAAAGGCATCCAGGCCAGATGCCGTCACCACATCCTGTGGCAAGGAGTTCCACAGACCAACCACACACTGAGTAAAGAAATATTTTCTTTTGTCTGTCCTAACTCTCCCAACACTCAATTTCAGTTTATGTCCCCTGGTTCTGGTGTTATGTGAGAGTCTAAAGAGCATCTCTCTATCCAGTTTATCTTTCCCGAACATAATTTTGTATGTCTCAATCATGTCTCCCCTCAGGCGCTTCTTTTCTAGGCTGAAGAGGTCCAAATGCCGTAGCCTTTCTTCATAGGGAAGGTGCCCCAGCCCAGTAATCATCTTAGTCGCTCTCTTTTGCACCTTTTCCATTTCCACTATATCCTTTTTGAGATGTGGCTACCAGAACTGGACACAATACTCCACAATACTCCAGGTGTGGCCTTACCATCGATTTGTACAACGGCATTATAATATTAGCTGTTCTCCCTCAGCAAGGCTTGTTTGTCTATGTGTTTTGAGATTCTATCTTTGATGAGGCATTCCACCATCTTACCCGGTATAGATGTTAGGCTGACCGCCCTATAGTTTCCCTGGTCCCCCCTCCTTCCCTTTTTAAAGATCGGTGTGACATTTGCTATCCTCCAATCCTCTGGCACCGTGGCCATTTTGAGGGACAAGTTGCATATTTTAGTCAAGAGATCAGCAACTTCATTCTTAATAACTCTTGGGTGGATGCCATCAGGGCCCGGTGACTTATTGATCTTTAATTTATCAATGAGGTCTGAAACATCTTCTCTTTTAACCTCTATCTGACATAATTCCTTGGTCAGGAGGAGCTGTTCAGGCAGCAGTATCTGCCCGAGGTCTTCTGCCGTGAAGACAGATGCAAAGAACTCATTTAATTTCTCTGCCATCTCTAAGTCTCCTTTTATCTCCCCTTTCCCTCCCTCACCATCCAGAGGGCCAACCGCTTCTCTGGCGGGTTTCCTGCTTCTAACATATTTGAAGAAGCTTTTTTATTCCCCTGAATGTTGCTGGCCATGAGTTCCTCATAGTCTCTCTTGGCCTCCCGTATCACCTTCTTACATTTCCTTTGCCACAGTTTTATGTTCCTTTTTATTCTCCTCATTAGGGCAAGACTTCTATTTACGGAAGGAAGCTTCCTTGCCCTTTATGGCCTCCCTAACTTGGCTGGTTAGCCATGCAGGCACCCTCCTGGACTTAGTCGAGCCCTTCTTCCTTTGCGGTGTACACTTCCGCTGGGCCTCCATTACTGTTGTTTTAAACAGCCTCCATGCACTCTGGAGAGATTGGACTCTTTTTACCTTCCTTTTCAACCTCCTTCTAACCAGCCTCCTCATTTGAGGGAAGTCCGCCAGTCAGAAGTGAAGACTTCTTCAAGACTTGTTGCTTGCATGGGATGCTGGGGATACTACCACAAGTGTGCAGCTGCAGCTACTGGCAAGCCATATATGCTGGGTCAGGGAATGCATACACGATCCTCCTTAACGATCCTCCTTAAACCTGGGAGGCAGCTGGCCTGCTACAGTAGCTCTTTGGCTTGTGGGATCCACTTAGCATGAAGGAGCATATAGGAGTTCAGAGACACAGTTGTGGGACTACAGAAAGATGTTTTGGGGCACGCAGGACATTCCATTCTAGTGTGAGCCTAAATACGATGATGCTAATTTTCTGCATGATTTTCTATATTTAAAAGATTTTAGAGAGACTTAGGAGTTTGTTTGGTTTTCCATATTACTGTACCTAACTGCCCATGCCACCTGGGTGGGTAGACCTGGGCTCCAAAGATTTATCCAGCTGTCTCCAACCAACTTGTTTTGCCCCCCCCCCCATTCTGCTCTCAGGTCACCACCCTCCCCCACTCTGTTTGACCCCTCCCCCTTTGCAAAGGGGCCCAAAAGAAACTTCATACCCCCTGATAAAATTCCGCTCAGTGGCCTTGGCTGAGCTGTCAATGTGTATGAAGCTTAGCAAAGTTTCATAGGCAAAAAGATAGGTCTCTGCTCCCAAGAAGCTTACAGTCTAAATGTTGACAGTGGGAAAGACACCAGAGGAAAGGGAATAGCACAACGAAAATAACTTGAGATGAATGTGAGCAAAGCAATTAAATGTAACTAGGGTTAGTTGTGGCCAGTGGAACTTCAGCTGTGGAAGAAAATGGGCTGCCAAATCCTCTCCTATGCTGCAACAGGCAAGCTGGCTGACCTACACTGTATTCAGCACAGGGTTGGGGCTGGCTGTGGTGCAACCTGGGGCAAGGAAAATCAATTCCCCTTATTCCAAATAACACAGCAGTGGCTTGAATGGGGCTACTCAGATCTGTGCCACCTAAAGAAATTTTACAGGATGAAGTGATGAGATGAGGCCGTTGATTGAATGTTGGTTGGGAAGGAGACAAAAACGATAAAGCCAAGACTTCTTGCTTGGTCAGTAAGATGGAGAATGGAGGGTGATGCCATCAGCAAATACAGATAGTGATAGAGGAGAGATAGCCTGTGAGGACTGCAAGGCAAGCATCAGTCTGACCCATAGGGAGCAGTATAGGAAAAGGCACCATTTTTATTTTTTTAAAGAAAATTGGGAAGACAGGTCCTCTGAGCAAAGCTCTGATTTAGCTGATGGTGACAAAAAGGGGGGGGGGAATGTAGATAGCGGCCGTGCTAAGAGTTCCAATCAGTTCCAGATGAGCTTTACATAAACATCAACACAGAAACACACATACCCCAGGATGAAACATACCTTCTTGAGCGATTTTCACTTAATATGCTTTAGATCTAACTAAATCTTAAATAGGGACTGGCAGGGCAGATAGATTAGAGAACAGCATGAGAAACAACTCACAGGAGGGGGTGGGGGGGAAAAAGAGAACAGCATGAGAAACAACTCACAGGAGGTGGGGGGAAACAGAACAAGAACCAGAAGAATGGTTCATTCTTTTGAAAGAGTCACCCAAAAGATTTTTCATTAGGAGCACTTCTTTCAGAGGTTCAGGTCCCCTGTTGAATTCTTTCCCACACTGTGGGAAAGGGTTACAATGTGTTCTGTCTGTCCAGCAGCCCCTATTTAAATCCCCCAAGCATGACCAGGCCAGCCATCAAGTCAAACTGGGCAGCAGCCTGAACCACCAACATTTCAGGGGACCTGCCTTGGCCAATAGTTGGGGAATTTTAACCCTCAGCAAAAGACAAGCTCCTAAAAGGTGTAAACAAATCTGAATAATTTCTCTTTTACTGCTGTGTTGGCTGCAACCTTTTCTTATCTTGCTGCTAGATAGTAGATTCCTACTTGCTGCTAGATAGTAGATCTATCTTTTGCCCATCCCTGTTCCAATCTGCATTAAGCACATAGGGTACCTGAAGGATATTATCTGTTGGTTGCTGACAAGTTAACTTGTGCAAAACTTTGAAAGATGGGACTGAGGGCCCAATCCAACTTTCCAGCACTGGTGCAACTGAAATCCAACCCCAAGGTAAGGAAACAAACGTTCCCATACCTTAAGAGGGCCGTTGTGACTACCTCCCCATCACAGGGTGCAGTGCCCCACTGCCCCACTGATATGGTTGCACTGGCACTGGAAAATGGGATAGGATTGGGCCCTAAACACTCAACAAAGGAGGTGTTACAAAGGGTTTGAAAGAAACTGATTAGAGAAATTATACAAAATCTTAAGAACTGCCACACATCAAAGAGTGAACAAACTTTAACTGCTGTGATTGACTGCCCTGTCTTTGTTGTTTTATTGTTTTACAATTTACAATCCAATATTTAATACTAGGTTATGAGCTAAATGATAGATTTTTCCCACTGCCAGTGAAACTGACAAAGCTTCCTCCTGCTTCTGTACAAGGAAGAAAAACAAAATATGAAAGTCATTCCCACCTGTTGTACAATTGTACAATTCTGTGTATGATTTCTGACTCCCATAGCAGGAAAGCAGCTCAAAATGCTATAATGTATGTAAAATCTGTCTTGGCATTTATTAACTTCTAGTTTGCTGTAGCCACAGGATTCTAAAGATGGCAGGCACACAGCAAACGTCTTCCTTCTGAAATAAATAAATTATAGCAAAACTGAATCGTCAAGGGGACACATGCCTCACTGGAAAATATTGACACAACCGAAAGACAACAGAGTAAAAGATTATACTGCAAATTCCTGGGCTCAGCAGAGAGTTGGAGAAGCACCCAAACTAGTAATCATTGTGGGTTTGGCTTCCTCCTGAGGAAGATAAAATAAAGCTGGAAAAGTTCACATGGCTATTAAATTAAAGAAGTCGCCCACTAGAGGAGCAGAGTGAGAATTAATGGGTACATAGGAGAGACATAACAGAAGTGGGAACTGTATTGCACAAGTGGATGGTTCACTGTGGATTTAAACTGTGGATGGTTAAAATATGGATTTAAAATCTAAATAAACCTGGCTTAGGAAGTTTTGCTACAGGAAATGAGTGAGTCTACATTGTGCGGGAAATGATGCACCGAAGCATAATGAGGGTCAAATGAGGATAATACAGATTTCTTGAATGCAATCTAGAGCTGCTTTTCTATCAGCCAACAGGGAAATGGGTTATTAAAAACAGACAACATCCTACTCCATGGAAACACATGAACTGCAATAATATTTGTGTGGAAACTATAGCTTGAAGTTCCCCTTCAGTTTAGTTTCTTTACCAGACAGTGCAGCAAAATGACACCTCTGTATTTTCCAGTTCATCTTCTCACTGCCACCGCCACCATATAGAAACATTTCACAACGAATGCTGCTAGTTTGGTTCTAGTCCAGGAAATCAAAATCTCTTGCCTGCCATCTCCATAATGACATCTAATATTTTTATACTGCATTTCAAACGTTCAAAATACGTCACCAAGGAAATAAACTGAAAGTGCTTCACAAACATTTGCCGTGATCTGACAGAAGGAATCACATGGGCAGAGGGGTGTTGTGTGTGCCTTTCCCTGGGCTAGAAAATCTGGTACAGGAGGTGGGACTGAGTGTGTCAGTTACCTGTTCAGGTCACAAGAGAGGGGAGAAGTGAGCCAGTTCTCCCTCTTTCACCACCCTTCCTTCTACAGTAGCGTAGCCAGAGGGGGTGCTGCAATGTGCCGTGTAAGCAGTCCCTCTCATCTGGTGAGCGCCTGCACTTTGCTGGCTCCAACAGCAGGTGGGAGGGGCAGGTTACACAGCACATTGCAGCACCTGCAATACTTACTGCACCACCTGCCACTCTGATTACACTACTGCTCCTAGATGATCAGTATCACAAACAGTAAAAGGAGCTGCATATACAAAGCTCCGACAATTAGATTGGATTTTCCAGTCCAGAGAAAAGAGCGTGCATGGCCTATTAGCACACATGTTGCCTCCTGACAGATGAGGGCAAATATCTCTGTACAGGTAATTCCCACAGTAACTATACTAGATGAGACATTATTGTTATTTACATTTTACAGATAAGGGGCTCAGGGTGAGATAATAGTGGCCTGCCTAAAGCCACCTCATGAGTTCATAAATGAGGTGGGATTTGAAGAAAGGATCTCTCCAGCTTCCATCTCCTGCTTTTACAGTCTGTTCTCCTGCATACTGTACTCAGAAGTATGTCCTTCTAAGCTCAGTGGAGCATATTCCCACTTAAGTGGGCATACTGTTCGCTGGACAACCCCAGCCTTCTGTTGTCGAAACAGGCATATCTAAATATGGGGTGAAGTCTTTCAGCTTCTGAGAATTGTTGGGCCTCTTGCAAACCACAAGTTTAAGAGTACAATTTGCGATTAAGCTAAGTAATCTTATATTACCATAGATAGACTTGTACAATTCACAGGCATAATATCAAGCACACTAAGGCTGCAATACTATATACCAGTGGTTCTCAAACTGGTGGGTTGTGACCCACCAGTTAGCATAACGCTTTCCCTGTCCCTTTCATGGGTGGGTGAAGAGAGAGACAATGATGCAGGCCTCAGGATCGCCTCGCTAAGGGGGGGCAAGGGGGTACTTTGCACTTTTAACTAGGGTAAGGCTGCTGGAGGTTGCTGGAGGTTGCGGGAACCCTCTGCAGCCCTTCGCAGTGCTCCCCGAGGCTTGGAACATTCAGTAAAGGTAGGTGCAAAGCATCTTCTGTAAAATGAATTGCTTTGCACTCACTTTTACTGAAGTAAGTGCAAAGCACCCCCTTCGCCTCCCTTAGCTATGTGATCCTGGGGATCACCCTAGCCCCTCCCCTACAAACATTTACTGAGGTAGTAAAGCTCTCTCAGAGTTTGAGAAATGCTATTATACACACTTATCTAGGATTAAGGACACAATCTTATCTAACTTTCCAGAGCTGATGCAGCCATGCCAATGAGGGGTGAGCTGTATCCTGCTATTGAGAAGGCAGTCATGGAGACCTCCTCAAAGTAAAGTACATTTGTTGCCTTACCTCCAGACTGCACTGCAGTTGCATCAACTCTGGAAAGTTGGATATGACTGGGCCCCAAGTCACTGAACTCACTGGGTCTACTTCTGAGTAGACATGCTTCAGATTGGGTTGCATAGTTCATAACTAGAGGTGTTTGTTTCTGTTGAGTAAGATAAGATTACAGCCTAAGTCTTACTCAAAACATTGGGCTTACTTCTGAGTGAAATAACACCGTTTTCAAACACCTCTACCCATAATGTTTGTCTGCAATCCTGGCAAAGTCATAATGTTGAACACTCTATTTTCCTTATACTGCAGTGTACCAGCACATGCTATGTCCCTATAGCTGTCAGCACATCAAACTATCCATCTCTTTGCACTTTTATGCACCTTTACAAATTATTTTTGCTCCTAGCTGCTTATGTTGCCCCCTTTTTTGTTTTTTACAAAAATGCACAATACTTTAAGGTTTTTGCCAATAGAGTGCAGAAAATATGTGATTTCCAGTTTTGCTCACACACACTTCCTGGCAGATTCAAAGAGGTGTGACATACTGGAAACACAGTAAGACGAAAAACCATTTTAAAAAGAAACAGTTTAGGGTATGTACTCTGCAAATCCTCTTTTGACACTCCTATGAAAGGAGACATGGATTGATATACAAAGGAGGAAAAATAGATTGAAACAGACATATATGCACTACTCTGCAAAAACATTCTCTGCTCAAACTTGAAAAATTAAAACCAACTTCCAGAGGTGTAGGTGTTATATGCTATCCCCAAAACACTTTGTAGCACTTTAAAGATTAGCATGTTTATTTCGGCAAAAACTTCATTTGCTACAGCCCACTTTTTTTAGATACACATGTACTATCCTCAGTTGGCAGACACATATAACATAGGGGAGAAGAAGTGAAAACATTGTAAAGTGAGGCTAAAGGAACAGTTATGGTAGATAATGCTCAAATGCTTATTGGGATATATTTGAAACCGCTCCTGGACCCTTTCAGTTTTATCAGTCTTTCAATGAAGGGGCTGGCATGGATGC
This sequence comes from Tiliqua scincoides, assembly GCF_035046505.1. NCBI lineage: Eukaryota > Metazoa > Chordata > Lepidosauria > Squamata > Scincidae > Tiliqua > Tiliqua scincoides. The sequence goes on from NC_089821.1 coordinate 20,682,246, forward strand.
ACAGTTGCTTTCACTTGGCATCAGTCTTTCTCTGCAAGGAGTTTCTTCAGGGTGGGAACAGTATGGTTGGTCACAGCCAGGGTAAGAGAAGCAACTAATCAGATCTCTGGGCTGGCTGTGGCTACTCCTGGCCAAAATTTCCCAGGGGTCTCTACCTGGGCCTGGGAAAGAGGATTGTCTTTCCTTACTGATGCCCTCTGCCAGCAGGGAGCTAGATGAGTCTTGCTCTGGGTCCCACATATACCAACCCGGGTCCACCCCCATTTTCTCCCACATAGCTCTTTTTCACTCCTCTTGCCCTTTTTGCCCCTTCTCCTTTTCCTGCCTAGGATGACTACTACTATTCCATCACCTTGTCCTCTGTCCCTTCCCCTCTCTCTCTCCTTTTCCTCCACTGCATCCTCCTGCTGCTCCTCTATCCCCATCCTGCCTCAATTGCTGTCAGCTGGAGAGCTGGTGCAAGGTGAAGACACTGCCACCCGGAAAACAGCTAGAAAGTGCTCTACCTCAAGAGCTCCAGGCAGCTACAGAGGCTTAGCAAGGAATGAGCTTGTGATGAATACAACCTTGTTATTGGGTCCTATGGTAATGTATCTGAATGGATAGGAGGACAGAGGTAGAACCTGTGTGTTTGTGTCTGTCCTATGACCTATGGCAGGGGTGTCAAACATAAGGGGGGGGCGGATGCAGAACGCTAAAGTTTTTTATCTGGCCCTTAGGCTCTCAGCTGCCCTGAGCAGTGCTGAAGTGTTACTGCTGAAAGGGGAGCCCCCATGAAAATTGGGTTCTCCCATATCTTGAAAGATTATCAAGATTTGTGTATTTTTTCTTCTGTCATTTGCAACTAATGAGTTCCTAAGTGACAAAAAGTGGTGCATATTTTGGTTATGTCCAGTTTAATGACATCACTTCTTGCCTAATGACATCACTTCCGGCCCTCAGAAGGCATCATGAATGCTATTTGGCTCTCTGTATGAAATGAGTTTGACACCCCTGACCTATGGTTTGTCAATAGCTCTTGTTGATTAGTGCTTTATGGGGCAGGGATGCATGTAGACAAGGACAAGACTACCAAGCAAGCTCTGTGAGGGGGAAGTAGTCTTGTCTAGGATGGGCTGTATTGTAGTTGCTGATATGGTGGGAGTGGTTTTAGCTGATTGCTATAGATGCCAACTAGTGGTGTTTTGTCACTTTCTCTTTGGAGTTTGTGCTATAATAGGTTATTATTGGATACCAGTCTTCTTCATCTGTCTTATTTAATTGAGTGGGTATTGTAATTTTAGGTATGTGTGGTATAAATTCTGTAGGTGCACATCCCCATCTGATAAGCTGCAACAAACCTTTTTTATTTTTTAAAAATATTTATGTCCCACTTTCCCAATAGGGGTTTGGATATAAGTGATGAATCTTGTGGTGTGTTGTGGATGGAAACTGGAAGCATAAGTTTGTGTACCAGTCAGTGGATCCAACATGTAGTTGCCTCGTAGTGTCCAGAAAGTGATCCTGCTACTTGACTGGTCCAGGCTCAAGTCGATTATGGATGGAAGTTGTAGAAAGGCTTTCTCAAGGGCATCCTGCCATGGGTCTAGATGGTGATGATGTCATCAGTGTCTCTTGGCTAGAGAAGATGCCTTTGGGGACAGGAGCTGAGAAAGCAATGTTTTAAATTAGCTATGAAATGTTGGCATACTATGAAGTCATATGAGTGCCCATGACAACATCACTGGATTGAAGATACAAGCTGTATAACGTTATGTATTCTGGTTGTATATAAAAGCAACTAGCAATCCTGCTATGACTGGGGAGACAGTAACATGTAAAGAACGGGCTTGCAAATAACTCTTCATTCCACTTTCTCAAACAACTGAAGAAGAAAAAAGTTATCTGTTTATTCCTGGTCTAGTAAAATACTGCAGCTAAGAACATGCATTGTCCCGTAGAGAATGCAGAGTCCTGATGGAAAGTCCCTGGAAATCAGATTGAAGCTGCAATCCTATCCACACTTACCTGGGAGTAAGCTTCACTGAATATAATGGGACTTACTTCTTAGTGGACATGCTCGGGAATGGGCTCTGAAACCCCAGATTACAGTTGCCTATTCCTTCTCTATGATATCCTCATTGTGAAGTGTTGTACCAGTGTAAGGTCACACTGGAAGGTGCTCATGTTGGCATCCTTTAGTCTCGGAAGACTCTGGTATTGCGCTCTGAATGGTGGTTCTGGAACAGTGTCCTCTCCAGTGCACGAAGCCTGGGTAAAGTAGGTATGGAGGATAGGCTGTTACCCATGCAGCAAATCCCCCCTCTCCACGTCGCTGAAATGGTCCAATGGAAAGGCAGAAGCCAATACAGTTGGTTCCAGCGGCATCGCAAGAGTTGCCAGAATGGGACTGTGTTCAGCCATGAACTGCCTCAGGGACTCTGGCTCCGGATTTTGCCTTGAGGTTGACTCCTGAAGCCTTTCCTTAACTGGATGTAGCCACAAGGCAGTGGAGGTTTTGGATCAGAGTTTTCCTTCTCTCAGATGAGCTGCCTTCCCAGGCTGACGAGTCCCATCTACCCGGTGGAAGGTGCAGGCAGTTTTCATCAGGAAAACAGCATGGGGAAGGGGTCAAGTTCTCCTTCTCTAGCACTGGGGTCCCAATTCAATTATCCTCCTTCTGTTAAAAAACACAGCAGATCCTGATCACCATGGATTCCCCTTCCTGTCTAGTTGCTCCTTTATGTCTCATCCTATCTCATTCATGCAAACTTGGTCAGAGGTTAGGATCAAGCTACAAAGCTTTCAGGGCTATGTTCCTCCGGTCTAACTGCAAGAAACCATAATAATTATAACATCTACTAAATATAATTTAGCTGGTATGTGAAAAATGAGGGTGAACTCCAATTCTGCATTCTTTTACATATCAAAAAATTATCATTTCAGTGGGGTTTGGACAGACCAGGCTGTGTCTCATTATTCTCTTTTCATTATTCCCTCCTCTCCCCCCTCTTTATTATAAACTGATGATTGTCAACAAACAGAGAATGGGCGCGCGCACACGCACACGCACACGCAGACACAGACACAGTCTCAAATCATCTTAGTGGTTAATTCGTTTTCTCTTCTGGCTTCCTCCTTTGAACCCTTGGAAAGTCCCAGAAATGACATTTTCAAGCTAATAGTTAAGCAAGGCTTTTAATGATACAAAGGGCTCCAAACTTTGGCGAAAAGAATCGACCACATATCCGGAAAACAGAGGGAGAAAAGAACATGTTCCGGTTATTCTCATTACTTTCACTTTTTGCAATGGGATAGTACCTTCCCTCCATCTAGAAAAAGGAAATCATCTGCTATTAAAACAAGCTGCATATCTGAATAGTTACACACTGCAGATGACTCTCTCCTTCTGGTAGATCACGTGGAGGTCAGGGTACAGGGATCAGTGGCAGGAAAGAGAAATTTGACTCAGTGCTGAGAACCAGTGCAACCAGAGCCTGCTTACCTGTACAAATAATTACTCCTGCGAGTTGGCTTACTGGCATAAGCAGTGCAATGATAGGGCCAGCTCATACTAGTGTATGTAAGAGCTTCATCTGGCCTAAGAAATGCTAATGTGAAGCACTGTTTGTGTGAATCACCACTTCCACACCTTCCATGATTTGTGTGACTAGCAGCATTTTTCACCAGGCCGTGATAGCACAATATTCAGTTGTCATGTAACAAGTTCCTGAGCTGCGGTTCTAGTTCACACAACTAGGATTTACTTCTGCATGAACAGAAGGGTAAACGTGGAGGTCCTGCTTGCAGTGATGCTCAACAGCCTTCATTCTGAAGAAGGGACTTAACATGGAATCTTTCAAGATTAGAAAAAAACAGCAAGACAAATAAACAGAAGGAATTGGAATAACATGTGTTTCAGATCTAGCCTTTGTGGAGTTTAGTTCCATTTTCCTTGGAATGTAACCACCTTAATCAGGTGTACGGTCAAGTTGAACTAAAAGAGATGCAATCCCAGGCATATCATTTGGCCTGTTTTTTCATAAATGGGAGCCACACAAGGCCCTTACGTGGAAGGGGAAGGCAATAATCCTTTGCCTCCACCACAGTCATAATCCAGCTCACACACAACCCACAGCTATTTGCCTCAGAAGGGAAACTGCCATCAGTGCCAAGTAAAATCCATGGAATGGAGTGAGATTTACTTCTGAGTAAGCACTTTCCAGGACTGGGTTTCAGGCCTGCAAAGGAAGGTTACAGCAGGGAAGAAGGTAGTCAGTTTTAGGTCAACTGTACATTCTAGACCAGTGATGTCAAAAATAAGGCCCATGGGCTGAATGCAGTCACTGGAAGCAATTTATCTGGCCCCTGGTTATAACTGGGTTCTCTCATATCTTGAAAATATGAACAAGATTTGAACATTTTCTCTTCTGCCATTTGCAGCTAATTAGTTTCTTTGTGAGAACAAAGTGCTTTATTTCGGGCCATCATCTGCCTAATGATGTCACTTTCTGCTTAATGATGTCACTTCTGGCCCTCCTATTCTAGACCATGTAGGTTTTGCATTTGGATTACAGACTAAAGAGTTGTTTAAAAACTAAACTCTTAAGCATCATGTGTGAAAACAGTCCAGTCTTCCAAGCCTAAGACTGACTGAATGCTGTTCTTAAAGTTCTGCTGACAGCCATGGGGAGATTCTTATTGGCTAACTGCTTTACAGAAAGGAGGGGACGTTTCCAAGTCTCGCTTTCCCTCTTCGCCTTCTGGTCCCTGCAAAATTCCTCTTTACAATTTCCTTCCTCTCCCAAGTTTTGCCTGGCAGAGGAATAAACAGGGTGGTGGCTGCAAAATATCCATTATTCAAACATGTCCTCCTGCTGCCCCTACAGGACTGGGGGGGAAGGATTGCTTTTACTTCTCCTCCACTCACATCATCCTCTTGTGAAATGAAATCTGGAACCAATGGCTGGGGTGGGGAGGGGGGAAAGCACACACTTTAAAAAGATACTGCACAACACTTTCACTCTGTTTACTAAAGGCCCAATCCTATCCAACTTTCCTGCACCAGTGCAGCCACAGTGCAGCCCTGAGGTAAGGGAAGGTATATTCCCATACCATGAGAAGGCCTCAGTGGATGCTCCCCCATTGGCACAGCTGCATCAGCACTGGAAAACTGGATAGGATTGGGCCCTATTAAGTGGGTGTGAGGGCAATGGTGAGAACATGACATGCAAACTCAGAAAAATGAGCAAACAGCATCTGCCTTTTTAATAAGTAACATGTTTAAGTTACTTACAAAAAATGTGAGTGCAGTGGCCTAGTCAGTGGGGGTGCAAAGCACTAAGCTTTGCAGGGAGCCTCACTGTGCCCTGCAAGCACCCCCTCCCCTTCGGAGCCATTCTGGGTGATGGGAGCTAAATGGAGGCGAATGGCTCTGAAGGGGATGGGGCAGGGCTGCTTGCAGTCCATGGTGAGGTTCCCTGCAAAACTTAGTGCCTTGCACAAAGGCTGGTGTTGTTTGCTTAGTGCTTGGGGCTGCTCGCACACTGCAGTAAGGCTCCCTGCAAAACTTAATGCTTTTCACTAAGGCTGGTGTTGGAAGCTAAGCAGGGTCAGGCCTGGTTAGTACTTGGATATGGGGGACTGCCTGGGAATACCAGGTGCTGTAGGTTTATACCAGTCTTTCGAGACTGAAGGTTGCCAACCAGTTTGCTTAGTGCCCCCAAAGGGGAGGGTCCGCTTGCACACTGCAGTGAGGCTCCTTGCAAAACAGAGTGCTTTGCACTAAGGCTAGTGTTGTTTGCTTAGTGCTCCTGAAAGGGAGGGGCTGCTTGCACACTGTAGTGAGGCTCCTTGCAAAAATTAGTGCTTTGCTCTAAGCTGTGCCACTGTGTGTGTGAATCATTTCCCTCCCATAGAACCGTGCCAGTTTTCAATTAAAAAAAAAAATAGTGAGGCCTTAGAAGGAAGGGGGGAGAGTGCGCGGGTGGCTTGTCGAGGCTGCTGGTGAATCAACACCAAGCAACTCAGCCTGCAAAAATGCAAAGGCAGCACAGGGTGCGCTGTTAAAAAATGGAGGCAGTCAGTTTAAATCAAAGCAGGCAGATGCAAGCCTGCCCCAACTAGAAGTCTTCTTGGAGTTGGAAAGGAAGCGTGCACATACAAGAGCCTGGGTTTCTATAACCCTCTCCAGAGCATGGAGGGGAGAGGAGGAGGAGGAGGAGAGTGTGGAGGAAGGCAGGAGGAGGATGTTGAGTCTCTGGCTGCAGAAACGTGCTGTTGTTAAACTAGGTGGCCTCATTGCCTTGCAATGGAAAATGCTCCACAGGCGTGTGCACTGGTTTCATAACACTTCAAGAGCATGAGTGCCATCAACAGTTGTGGGCTTGTGTGGGCGACCCTTGACTGGAACCAGGGCACACATGGTAATAGGAAGGAAAGCAAGAAGCAACAGGGGTGTCTTTCCACTTCAGGCTCAACCCCACAACAGAAGGGAGAGAGAGCGAGTGAGCGCAGTGGGGGAACTGATTGGAAACCACAATGGCCTCTTTTTTCCCCTACGAGATGCAAATTGCAACCCCCTCTCTCTCTCTCTCTGCCTTTCTTTAGCCTCACGTTCCCATGCATGTGTCCCTATAGCTGGCTCCCATCCCGCCAAAACATCCTCTCCATAAGGCGGGAAGCCACCCCCCCAATGGTTAATGAGGAGCAAAAGGCGGGAGAAGACCAGCTGAAGGCAATGGTGCGCCAGAGTGGGGAGGAAGCGCGCGCGCCTCTCCACTTGGTTGCGACCGAAGGTACCCTGCCTTGCAAGGTCTTTGCGCCTTTGTAGGCAGGGAATGTGGCCGTGTGGAGAACTAGGAGCAGTGGCGTAGCCAGGGGGGCGAAGCGCTGTGTTGCAGGGAGCCTGCAAGGGGACCCTCCCCCTCACAGCCATTCCAGGCGGGGGGAGGAAAATGGCTCTGAGGGGGAGGGTCCCCTTGCAGGCTCCCTGCAACACTCAGCGCTTCGCGCCCCCCCTCTGGCTACGCCACTGCTGTGCAACTTGGTCCGCCTCCGCCTTCCTCGTGGAAACAGTTCTGCAAAGGGGAGGACATAACCCTGAAGTAAAAAAAACACTCCTCCAGAAAACCAACGCTTACACCGTTTGTCCAACAGGAAGTAGTGGCCGAGTAATTCTGTGCTCCACACACAAGCCTCGTGCAAGAGAAGAACAGCCCCCCTCCCCTTCAGACTCTAGTTTCACATTCATTCTTGGGGCCAAGAGCCAAAGTTTGCAAAGCCTTGATCATCTGCTACCCCAGAATTGGTTTTTAACATGGAAGCCGCTGGGGCTGTAACCCTAGCCACACTTGCAAGGGAGCAAGCCCCATTGTCTCTAATGGGGCTTACTTCTGAGTAGACTTGCAGAGGCTTGGACTGCCAAGCTGCAATCCTATCCACACTTCCAAGGGAGCAAGCCCCATTGACTAGAATGGCGCTTACTTCTGAGTAGACCTGCCTAGGGTGGGCTCTTACTCCTAGGAAAGTATGGCTAGGATTGCGACCCCACTTAAAAAGGAACAGTGAGGCTCGATCACCATGTATGCTCGACCCAGGCTGCAATCCTAGCCACTTTCCTGAGAGTAAGCCCCATAGAACATAAGATAGTTTACTTCTGAGTAGACCTGACTAGGCTTGGGCTCTTACTTCCAGGAAAGTAAGGATAGGATTGCAGCCCCGCTTCCAAGGAACAGTGAGGCTTGATCCCAATGAATACTCAACCCAGGCTGCAATGCTAGCCACACCTTCCTGAGAGTAAACCCATAGAACACAAGAGGGCTTGCTTCTGAGTAGACATGCCTAGGATCGTGTCCTCAAGAGGACAAGTGGGCTTCAAGCCCAAATAGGTGGGCGTCAGATTTCGACTTTATGACCTGCCAAGGCGCGCAACCCAACTCCTCTTCCTTTAACGTGAATAAAGTGAAACATTAACTCCAAGTTGCTGCTTTTCTTTCCCCTCTAAACCAACTCAGGGTGGTTGAATGGGGGGGGGGGAGAAACTAGGAGCCCAATCCAATGCACGGATCATAGTTCTAGTTGCATGTGTGCATGGGTTAGAGACAGTGGGCCTTACTCCCAGGTAAGCGTGGCTAGGATTCCAGCCGAGAGTTAGCAGGGCGCAGGAAAGCGGTGCGCAACAGAAGCAGCAAAAGTTTGCTTGCAAGCCATTTTGCAAGACTGGAGCTCGCCTGGAATAGGGGAAAAGGAAAAGGAGGAGGAGGCAGCACCAGCCAGAGTGAGCACTGAATAGCGTCACATGGCTGCCTTCAAGTCCTGACAAAGACTCTTGCCGAGCCCTTCCCTCCGTTCTCCAACTCGCACAAACAACTCCAAACTTTTTCCTCCTCTCCAAACCATTCCGCTTAGAGCATGTGCTCCAGCAGCACACTCTTAGATCTACTCAGAAGCCAGCCCCTTGGCCCCACAGAAGTTGTGTGTATAGGATTGTGGCTTGCAGCTCATCCCCCCCTTCTTCTACCTCCTCCCCCCCCTTGCAAAGTTTCTTTTTTTATGGGTTTGACCGCCTGGGTGATTCACCCTCCACGTCAATCATCTTCCTCCTCCTCCTTCCTTATTTAAATGAATTGGGAGCTCCTCCCACGGGGGGGAAAAACCCAGATCTCAAACTTTATAAATCGAGCTTTAAGCCCAGCTTTGCTGGAAGGAGAGAGAGAGGGAAGGGAGAAGTGCTGGAGCTGGAGGGGGTGAAGGGATCCCAACCCAGGGAAACTGGAGGCTGTGCCTTGGCGACACTGTGACTCATTTTATTTTTATACTGAACGATTACACTTTTCCCAGCCCTCTCTTCGAAGATGTCCACAGCCCTCGTGTCTCCAACCATCTTCGACCTGAGTGAAGTTTTATGCAAAGTAAGTCGCTTGCCCTCATTCTCTTATAACGCTTTGCACCAAGTTTTTTTGGGGGGGTGGGGGAGTGTGTGGGGTGGTGAAACGAGAGCGATCGTTTCTTCTGCCCCCCATACACCCCCCTCCCCTTGTCTCTTGTTTTCCTGCCATGTTCAGGAGCTAGCAAACCGAAGTTGGTTAAAGTCACAACTTTGGATTTGGATTGAACTTGGGCTGCAGCCCTGCTTGGTTGTTGTAGGGAGACTTCCTAGGGAGGCATTGAATTGCCAAGGCTGGTTGTTGTTTCAAAGAGGTTGAGGTTTTTTAAAATTAATGTAAAGCCTTTCCCCACTCGTGTTTGCAACTTTTATTAGGCTCTTTGGGGACTTGCTGACTATTGATTCTGTTCCCCACTCATGATTGCAACTTTTACAAACGTTGGGAGGGCTTGTTGACCATTAATTCTTTTCCCCACTCATGTTTGTAACTCTTCCAAACTCTGGGGGTTTGTTGACCCTTGAATCTCTTCCCCACTCATGTCTGCAACTTTTACAAACTCTTTTGGGGTTTGTTGACCATTCTTTTCCCCACTCATGTTTGTAACTCATCCAAACTCTGGGGGTTTGTTGACCCTTGAATCTCTTCCCCACTCATGTCTGCAACTTTTACAAACTCTTTTGGGGTTTGTTGACCATTAATTCTTTTTCCCACTCATGTTAGTAACTTTTACAAACTCTTTGGGAACTTGTTGACCGTTGATTCTGCCCCCAGACTTCCAAGGTGGTTGCAGTGGCTGGTAGGGCTTGTGTCCCCCAACTTTTCTAAGCGCCTTCTTTGTAACTTGCTCTAAACTTTTGCTGTTGCTGCTTGAACAAAACCTTCCCTTCCTCCCCCAGCCTAGAAAAGAGAGAGAGCCTTTCAAACGTGTTCTTAATTTGCGATCAGAAGTATCAGTTGAGTAGCAGCCCTCCATTTGCCTGGACCAGAAAGTGTGCTAAGATTGCTGCCATAAAACTTGCTCTTTTGGGGGAAGGCGCCCATCTGCCCAGATTATGTACTTGGAACTAAGGGTTGTTTTTGCAGATTTCTGAAAGTGAAATTAGGATTATTGGTGCATTCAGAAGTGACCGTTCTTCCTTCCATTTGGAGTAGCAAAACCGACCTCACTAGACTCTTAGGGTACAATCATATGTATGTCTACTCAGAAGTAACTCCTACTGTGTTCAGTGGCACTTACTCTCAGGCAAGTGTGGATAGGATTGCAGTCTTACTAAGAACATGTGCTGGGAAACTTCTTGCTTGTAACGACTTCTCATCCACACGCCCAGTTGTCTACTCAGGGTGGGAGAAGAAGCCTGTTAGCAGGTCTGATCGTGTTGCAACGATTTTCCACTAGTGGGATCTGTGCTTGCTTTTATTGGGGGGGGGGGGTTATTGGCTTGCGTGCCTAGGAGGAGGAGATTTTGTGGTGAGGCTTCTTAAAAATAACATTTGCACGCAGTCACCCCACCTCAAATTTTGCAGTCGAAGTTTTACAGCCTGCAGTTTGCCTTCCTTATCACTCTCATCCCACTCACATGGTGACTTTCTTGCCAGCTTATCTTTGTTTAGCCAAAAGTCTCTGCCTGTGTGTAGTTCTATATGTGCACAACTTGACTTGAGTTTAAAGGAAACAGTAATTGTGAAGAGCTGCTTAATGGCTAGAGCATAATGTGGAGGGGAGGAACTAACAGCTATCCTGCAGGCACCCCGTTCTTGAGAAAAGTATGCAATGTGTGTTAAGTTCTGAAGTTGCAGAGAGGAGGTTCTGCCTTCTCAATAGTAGCTGATAAGTTATAACCAGGAGCTCATTTGGGTGTTCAACATTTAAAAATAAAAGCGGGAAATGCAGAACACACAATGAGTGTGGGGGGGGGGGGGTTAGGAAAGAAAAAATTCAAGAATAAGCATAAAATGTCCCAGACTTCAAATCTGGCCTCTTCCCATCTCCTCCCTGATGTTTTTGAGCAGCTTAAAACTGTGGCTGCAGACTTTTCTTTGCAGCCAAAAGGCTAATTGCAAAGGAATCCTCTTGTGGTTAAGGGTGAAGTCTGGCATGGATCAAATGAAATGAAATTCCTGTGCAGGAGGTGGAGCAAGCGGGATGGGATTAATTTAGATTAGCAACTAGCATGTTTCCCAAAGGCTCACACCTCCACCTCCTTTTATTTCAAGTATTGTACACATTTTTTTGTTCCAGAAACAATTTCTGGGGCTCCAGAAAGGGATCTGTTTTATATAGCAGACTTAAGGGGCTTATTAAAAGTAATGGTGAAAATAATCTCTTCTTCCCCCCCCCTTTATTCTTTCAAACTGAAGGGGCATTGTGTTCAATTCATACTCTGTGCAAAGAAATTGAATAGTGCCTAGCCTTTGGACATAAACTACTCTTCAAATCTGAGACCTGGGTCTGGGGAAGTAGTGTGCTTTGGGGATGTGGCTGTTATGGTGGTTCTTGGAGTGGTTAGGTAAGGTTGCCCAAGGCAAAGAAACAAAGTGCATTTCATAGAGGCAGTATACTTTAGCCTGGGCAAACTAGCCTGGGGCAAAGGCTCCTGTATAGCAGCATTATTTACTATGCTGCTTGCAGGCATTTTGACACATGACCTTTGAATGATGTGGCACAAATCCCAAACGTGAACCCTCCTTTACGTGGACAAGTTTGTGGTCCAGAGACTTCTGGCAGGCCTTGTATCTAGTGACTTGGCAAATCTGTTGTGCAGATATGGAAGGAGGCTGAGGGTGGAGAGGCCAGGATTGAGCTGAATCTAAAGATCTACTGTAGCTAGAAGATTCTGGAGAAACCTGGGTCTCTGACTACCTTCCTGCTTTCTCTCTGCAGAGTAACAAGATGCTGAATTACAATCCTTCAGGTGTTGGAGGGTGTCTATTGGACAGGAAAGCAGTGGGAACTCCAGCTGGCGGGGGTTTCTCCAGGAGACATTCTGTCACCTTGCCCAATTCTAAGTTCCACCAGACCCACCTCCTCAACAGCCTCAAGGGGGAGCCAACCCCAGCCCTGGGGCCCAGGGAGAATCGCATTCGGGATCGCTCCTTCTCTGAAGGTGGTGAGCGCCTGCTTCAGCAAAAGCAACCTGGTGGGCAAGTCAACTCAAGCCGCTATAAGACAGAGCTGTGCCGCCCCTTTGAGGAGAATGGGGCCTGCAAATATGGAGACAAGTGCCAGTTTGCCCATGGCATCCATGAGCTGCGAAGCCTGACCCGCCACCCCAAGTACAAGACAGAGCTTTGCCGTACCTTCCATACCATCGGCTTCTGCCCCTATGGGCCCCGATGCCACTTCATACACAATGCTGAGGAGCGCCGGGCTGTAGCTGGTAGTCGAGAACCTGCCATCACTGAAAGACCACGCCTCCAACACAGCTTCAGCTTTGCAGGCTTCCCAAGTGCTGTTGCTGCCAGTGGGCTGCTGGACAGCCCCACTTCAATCACCCCTCCGCCCATCATGAGTGCTGACGACCTTCTAGGCTCTCCTACTCTGCCTGACTGTGCCAGCAACCCCTTCACCTTCTCCAGTCAAGAGCTGACCAATCTCTTTGCTCCCAGCATGGGGGTACAGGTGCCTGGTGGGGGTTCACCCACAGCTTTCCTCCTTAGATCCATGTCTGAGTCCCCCAACATGTTTGACTCGCCCCCAAGTCCTCAGGACTCCCTCTCCGACCAGGACGGCTACCTGAGCAGCTCCAGCAGCAGCCACAGTGGCTCGGATTCACCCATCCTGGACACCTCAAGACGTCTTCCCATCTTCAGCAGACTCTCCATCTCTGATGAGTAACCTGGTGTTGCCTCTTGACCTCTTCCACCTCTTTTACAATGTTAAAGCTTGTAATCTCTCCCTTTTACCCACACCCCTCTCCCAAATGTCCTTGACATCTCTGGGTTAGATGTTAACACAGATAGTCCACCTGCGTAGAGTCTAGTCATTGGCTGAAACCAAAAGTGCCAAATTACAACAGAAAATAATCGTTTACAAATGTAGTGCCTTTTAACATTTTCACTGTGACTTATTACCTCTCCAGCTGCAGAGGGCACCAGCAGCCTACACAGAGCTCTGTGCATTTCCAGATGTGCAGGGAATATCCGGAACCAGCAGCTCCCATCTCTAGCCATGATGCAGGATCTTACCCTTACTCCCCCCCCCAGCCAATGTTTGTAGACATACAGCACATGGACACCTGTTAACATCAAACCCTTTTTCACCTTTAAAGACTAATCTTGCCTGAATCTGCTCAGGTCAACCAGAAGATCAACTGAGAATGGACAATAACTGTAACATGCGTGGGACTTGGTGACTGGAGAGGAAAGCCAGATGGACAAGAAAGACTTGCTTTTGGTGCTACAAGTTCCCCGTGTCAACATGTGACATCTTTAAAAAAAAAAAAATTGAAAAAGGGGAGGGGTGTGTCTAACGGTGTTCATTCCACACATGCAAGTTTGTGTAAGCAAAGTTCCCGTAGTCATAGCTTTAATGGTTTTTGCTCTAGAGTACAATAGACCTATCCATAGAGCACTCACGCCAAGCTTTTTATTTTTTATTTTTCTGGGTTTTAATTTTGTATAACTTTTCAGAAATTGGAGAGCAAATTTTGCTTGTCACTGCACAACAATATAAAGCTTATTTAACTTATCAAAAACGTATTTATTGCTGAAACCTATGCTTTTTTGTTAATTTTGTTCATATTTATCGGGATGATGAATTCATAGAATATATTCTTTTATGTTTAAATTATGATCTTCCATATTAATCTTAAGATTGTGAAGTCTTTCTCTTTTCCCCTCCCCCACAGTTTAATATATTATACTACAATGACATTTTTTGTAACTTTACACTTTTTGGTTATTTTATTTTTAAAAAATGAAAAATTAATTTAAAAAAATGCAACAGCTGTGTTTGGATTATTTATTTTAGATCGTTCCCCCTTTTGTGTCTGACTGCAAATTGAGTTTAATGTGCTTCTTTGCCTTTCTTTGCCCCAACAAGGCCTTTCCCATGTGGGGTGAAATTCTGATCACTCTGATGTCATTAGAAGCTTTGTCACTTCAGCAGGGTCAGGATTTCACTGTGGGCCTCTAGAATGTATACGCACAAACTGTGCTGTGAGACGATAAAAAGGAAGATCTGTTTGCTTCCTTTTTGTTTTGTTTGTAAGTACTTAAAGGAAAAATCTACCCTTTAGTTTCAAGTGCCTGATCTAAAGACATTCCAAATGCAGTTTGTCTTGGCATTTCTGTATTCCAAGATTGGAGCGTTGCCTTTTTTTAAGGTAAACATTACTGGCACAGAACACATTGAATGTAACTTTTCCCATGACTGTTCACTACATTGCCTTTTTTCTTTCTTCCTTTGTGTGAGTTTATTTAAAGAATCTTTTGTAACGACTGTTTGCAGTTTAAATTCAATAAAGCCCAAGTGTTTTTTCAAGAATTTGACAGTAACACTGGTCTTGCTTCCAAAAAAGTTAATTTTTCAGATCAAGATTCTGTCTTGTCAAATAAACTCTTGAGCCAGAATATGTTAATTTGCATAAGACTCTTTTATGTGCACCAACTTTGCTTATGATCTGAATCTGATTAAGTTGAACTTCACAGTTTGCTCTTATCCTTTGTTTTCATCTCTGCCCTTGGATTCTCTTAATAAGGCAAGTATTTTAAAAATGTTATGCTTTTAGATATTTGAGCATGCTTGAGTTCCGCTTTAAAGCATCTTATATGGAAGATTGGGAAAAAAGAATTGTCAAAATGCCAAATGGCACAGCCAAAGTTTGTCCTCGGATCCAAATATTATCTTGCACTTCCAGTACTAATTGAAAGTGAATCATTGTTTGGTGTATTTCCTCTACCAAATGCCCCTGACTAGAAATCTTCCAGAACCCCACAAAAGGTTTTGCTATAGGACCACTTATTAACTGAACCCTTTTATTGAAAGTTTCCTTGTATATTTTCAAGTAAAAGATTCCTTTATGCCACATTTGTGCATAGTTTTCAGAATTGTGCTACATTTGCCACATGTGCTTCCAGGATGTATCACTTCAGTGCTCCCAGTTGCAAAATGGCATTGTAGAGCAGCCATTTTCAACCACTGTGCTATGGCACACCGGTGTGCCGTGAGTGGTCCACAGGTGTGCCACAGGAATTTGGGGGAAAGTCATTTATTAGTAGGGCCAATAGGGCATGTAAGCCCCACTGGCAACATGATGTGCCTTGTCAATACCTTGACAATTTTAATGCCTTCTCAGTGTGCCATGAGATGAAAAGGATTGAAAATTGCTGGTGTAGAGAACAGTGAGAAAGACACTTCAGAAAGTAGGTTTAACATGAAGCAATACGTGTCTGGAACACAAACCAAACATGTTAAACTTGCCCTCTGACTCATATTGCTGACAACATTTGATAAGAATTTTATACAGCACAGAACACTTCTGCTAGTGTGAAAGCCGACACATTTGGGAGCATTGCAGAGGTACAGCAGCCTAACCTCTACTGCCATCCTGAGGCTTGCATAAGCATTTCATTGCATGGACAAGGTAACATTTGAATTAGAAGAATTCCAAAAATTATTATCACAGTCTTTGGAATTGTTGCTTCAAAAAGAATTGCAGCAGTTTTGGGAATGGTATGCATGTACTTCTGGCCTGGTGAACTAATTTTTCAGCAGCAGTGTGAAGAAGGTACCGGCTCTTGGTTACCTAGACTTTGATGAAATTAGAAAAGGCTTATACGATATGTTGAATACATTACAGTGAGGTCTTAACCATGGTGGTCTGTTGCATCAAAAATGACAAAGGCTTGTGGCCTATAAAGCAGACATTCTTAACTCTTAATCCTCATGCATCCTCAGGATAATTTTGAATTGCTCACAACCTCTCCCAAATTTTGGAATTTATTTCAATTATTTACTCTTTCCTGAAATTGCATTGAACGTATGACAAAAAGTGAAACTTCAGAAACCATTAAATTATAGAAAGAATTGTATCCAGGCAAAAATTTAAATCTGGGAGTGCCATATGCATCCCTTAGAGGTATAGGCCTCACAGGTTCAGAACTCTTATTCTGGTATATGCTTTCATGAACTATGACATATTTTCTTAGGCATTTAAGTGTTCAGTTGACTGACTATACACACAGGTTCAGAAGGCAAAAACTGCTATGGACAAAAAGGCTATAAAAATAAATGGGATCAGACATTTCTAGAAGAAACATCCATCATGGGTTACAAGCCATGATGGCAATGGGCTACCTCTAAAACCAGGAAGTTGCATATCTCTGAATGCCAGATGCAAGGGGGTGGCAACAGGATACAGGTATCTTGTTCGCTCCTCAAGGTATCTGGTGCACCACTGTGAGATACAGGAAGCTGGACTAGGTAGCCCTTTGGCCTGATTCAGCAGAGCTCTTACGTAAGTAGCATAGTAGGTCTGACATTTTTATTGTCTCAGACTTACTGTACTGCTTGCATTTCACAAGCTTCCCCACCCACCCCCACTGTGTCTTACTGATAACTGATTAACACTGCATTTGGCAAAGTGGACCTTGGCTCAGGGAAGTTTATGCTATAATAGATGTGTGTTTAGGGCAGGGGTGCCCAAACCCCGGCCTGGGGGCCACTTGTGTCCCTCAAAGACTTCCAATCCAGCCCGCAGGGAGCCCTCAGTCTCCAATGAGATTCTGACACTCCAGAGCAGGGGTGCTCAATAGGTGGATCGCGATCTACCGGTAGATCGCGAGGCAAAATGAGTAGATCGAGGAGTGCCGACCCCCCCCTTCAGGTGCCTCTGGGAGGAAACGCCGGGAGTAAGGCCCATTGTACTCAATGGGGCTTACTCCCAGATAAGTGTGGCTAGGATTGCAGCCTCACAGCCTAATCCTAGGCATGTCTACTCAGGAGTAAGTCCTGTTATACTCAGTGGGGCTCAAGGTACACCAACATACATTGCACACATAAATGTTATATGTTATGATGGCGCGAACACTAAAAAAAACTGGTAGATCTCTGGGCCTTGCTGGGTTTCAAAGTAGCTCTCAAGCCAAAAAGGTGTGAGCACCCTTGCTCCAGAGACTCGCTGGGGCCCATGCTGGCCCAGCGCAACTGCTCTCAGCGTGAGGGCAACTGTTCAACCTCTCATGTGAGCTGTGAGACGAGGGCTTCCTCCCCTGCTTGTTGTTTCATGTCTGTGATACAGCAGTGACAATGAAGGAAAGGCTGGCCTTGCTTTGTGCAAGGCCTTTGATAGGCCATGAGCTATTGCAAGACCTTCGTTCATTCATCTAAATTCCATCTCGAATATATTCATTTATGTAAATTTTTTCAGATTTGAAATGTAAATTAATTCTGCTCTCCACAGTGTCAGAGATGATGTGGCCCTCCTGCCAAAAAGTTTGGACACCCCTGGTTTAGGGTGCTATAGGTCTCCTTTGAAGTGGAGCTCTTGTGATAGTGAGATAGGGCAGGAGGTCTGGTCTAGAGGTTAGAGTCTCTGTTAGCCCGAAGATAGCATCAGAAGGTTGTCAGTTCGAGGACACCGGCAGCTCCCTGAACGGCTGAGAATGGTGAGACCTTGAGGCAGCTGTCAAGCCCAGCTGAGTGATTCCACCTGCTCTTGGTGGTCTTGGCTGCCCTCCATGTGAGAGATGGAACTGCTTGTCAGCCTGCGTGGGAGAACTGGAGGCCAGAAGTGAGACCAAACCAGAAGTGAGACCAAACCATTCTGAAATGTTGGTTCTTGAAAGAGAGAACCTCTATGATTGTAAAAGTCCCCTTGAGGGATTTAGAAATGCCTGCCTATGTAAATTGCCTTGAATAAAGTCAGAGGAGTAATCCGATGACCAGAAAGGCGGTATATAAATACCTAGTTGTTAGTTGTTGTTATTATTATTATTATAGTGATGCCACTAACTGGCTAAGCTGGTGCAATGTCAAATATTCACAAGTGTTTGACTTGTCGAGGGAATTAACCTTCTAGCAACAGCATGTTTTCATTCCAGATCTTGCGGCAAGAAGAGGAAAGCTAATCTGGCAGGCCTTGGGGACTGGTGGAGGCTGAGGAGTAGAAAGCCAAGCTGTACAGACAGAAGTTAAAGGAGGTAGGAAAGCTAAGAGGATTCCAGGCATTACATGGCTGAAGGAAGAGGCCACTACTGTGATATTGGCATCTGAAAGGAAGCATAACTAGAAAAATGTCAGCAAGATTTCTAGGTAGGGGAAGGAGGGGTTGATTAAAGTGATGTACTCCTTCAAAAAAAAATCCTTTAAAAAGGACGGGGAGTTGTGTTGAACAAAGTGCTAGGAAAGCAGCTAAGAGGCTAAAGAACATGGTTAAAGGAATGGGAG
The DNA here is from genome assembly GCF_035046505.1 of Tiliqua scincoides. Classification (NCBI taxonomy): domain Eukaryota; kingdom Metazoa; phylum Chordata; class Lepidosauria; order Squamata; family Scincidae; genus Tiliqua; species Tiliqua scincoides. The sequence continues at coordinate 20,700,501 of NC_089821.1, forward strand.
AGGGAGGGCAATAGAATGGAAAGCAAAATATAAAAGGTGGCAAACTTGGCAGAACCGTACACACACGTTGAGCTACTGTAGGAAAGAAGTGGAGAGGAAATGGTCCTTGTGAGTCTAATTGAACCTTCTTCCTAATCTTTTTCCTCATCATTTTCAGCATGACAGTCTGAAGTTTGCACCATTGCAGACTGTTTAACTAGACAGTGGGGTCATCATGTGGCTTGCTTTTCATCTGGGTCCAGTAAGAGCAATGGTTCCTAACCAATCCACCTGCTGGAACTGACACGTGGTTATGTCACTGTGCAGGATGGGGTGCCCACATGGTTGTAAAACATCTGACTTAACTTCCAGCTGCAATTACCTTACTGAGCCTTGGTCAAGCCTAGGGGTGTCCAAAGATTTTGGCAGGGGGGCCACATCATCTCTCTGACACTGTATCGGGGCGGGGAAAAAAAGAATTAATTTACATTTAAAATTTGAATAAATTTACATAAATGAATATATTAAAGATGAACTTATATGAATGAATGAAGGTCTTGTAATAGCTCAAGGCCTATAAAAGGCCTTACACAAAGCAAAGCTGGCCTTTCCTTTGCTGCAGCTATTGCATCACAGACATGAAACAGCAAGCAGTGGAGTGAGCCCTCATCCCACAGCTCACGCAAGAGGTCAAACAGTCGCCCTCAAGATAAAAGCAGTTGCGTTGGGCCAGTGCAGGCTCCAACAAATTTCCAGAGGGCCAGAGGCTCATTGGAGACTGGGGGCTCCCTGAGGGCTGCATTGCAAGTCCTCAAGGGCTGCAAGTGGCCCCAGGGCTGGGGTTTGGGCACCCCTGGCCAAAGATACTTGCAGGTGTTCTGATCTGGCTCTCAGAGTGAACCTGCAAAGGTCTTATGGCATCTGCAGGGCTGAGACCCTGATTTTGTTTTTAAGCTTGCCTGCAAGCTTGCAAGACAAAACTTCAGCAACAAAACTTGCAGTAGTGACAGACACTAGTAGTCACCATTTCTGGGAAAAAGTATGTTTCTTGCCACCCCCTTGAAATTGCAATATATTTTTCAGCAAGGATTAGACATAAAACACAGTGAAGTTGCTTAAAAATAGAAAGTGATCCTGAAGATTTTTAACAAGACTTCAGGCACAATCCTAACCCCTTATGTCAGTGCTTTCCAGCACTGGCATAGCGGTGCCAATGGGACATGTGCTGCATCCTGCAGTTGGGTGTCACTCACGAAGGCCTCCGCAAAGTAAGGGAATGTTTGTTCCCTTACCTCTAAGCTGCATTGCCCTTATGTCAGTGCTGGAAAGCACTGACATAAGGGGTTAGGATTGCACCCTTCCTTACTTAATAAAATTGTGCTGGGAGAGAAAATCCCTAGGAATGGCTTCAACCAGAGTTGGCAACTCTAGCTAGAATGGAACGGTCCCTTCTGGGCCATGAACAATGGGTAAAGGCAGCAACATAAAGAAGGAGCACAAGCTCAGGCCAAGCATGGCAGTCCTTAAGCAAAACTGGGTTTGACACAGGACTTATGTCCACTCACATGTTTTGTTGTGAATTGCTGTTGCAAGTTGCAATGGAGACACACAAGCTGCATTTAGGACTTAAACCTGCTGCTTAAACCAGATTATTAGAGGATGGAATTGCCCAGTACTGTAAATGTGTTCTAGATTCTGTAACTGCCTGGTTGACGAAATTGTGTCTGGTCTTTACAAAAGCCTACACTTATCCCCTAGGCAACCTCTGTTTTAAAAGGGTCTTGAAAACATCCTAAATGAATACCTGCTGTGCTTTGATTGAATACTAAGGGGAGAAGGGCTGTTGATTTATAGCCCCTCCCCCTCTGCAAACCAATGGGGGTTCTAAAGGAACCCACTACAGTGTTTAAACATAGCCAAAGGCGTTAAGGAACACAGTTCTGCAATAACAAGGGAGGAAACAGGACTGTGGGTTGGTTTCTGCCAGGCGTGTGTGGTTTATTGTGCTTCCTCATGGGTATAGCAGAACTCCTATTTGCTGCTGTTGCTGTTTTATGGGCCAGCCTGAGTTGGTTTGGACTGAACTGATTGCATTGCATGGCGCACACTTGACATGCCACCATTTAACTTTCAGGTTTTCTCCTCTATTCCCAACTTCCACATTTTGATTCGCAAACAACGATGAACTGCAAATCTCTCAGCAGCCGTTTCCGTCATACCGCTGCTGCTTTTATAGGAACCGAAACACTGACTGTAGGAGCCTCTTGCTATTTTAATACCTGCTACAAATTAATCCTTTTTTAATAGCTTCATTTTATATTCCCTGCCATTGCTCTCTTGCTCAGCACACAGAAGTGAAACTTCCACTTAGCTGTCTGGATTATTTCTTTGCTGTCTGTTTAGCATCTGGCTGCCATCTTCCAAGCTGCCAGGGCAATTGTTTGTCTCTCCTTTCTGAATCGGTGGGAAAATAATTGGAACCAGGAAAGTCCAGTTGTTTAAATTCTACCATACTCTGCTGATATTAACAGAGGTGTAAATGCTTTGTGGCTTTTCAACTTTTTTGCTATTGCAGCTTTAATTTTCGAAGTGCTTCACAACCCCATTCAGCATGCTTCAAAAAAGTTGTCATAGCATTCACTGTTGCTTCCTGCTGGGCACTTTTTAAAGTGGAGCCCCTCTTATATTTAGCAGGGGAAGGGCAAATGCCCCACTTCACTCCAGCATGATGCCTTTTCCAGTGGCTGTTGTTGGTGTCTCTTTTGTATCTTTTTTAAGATTGTGACCCACTGTTCCTCCTAAGAAGCTAAGGAGTATGCTTGAGACATACAAAATTATGCACAGGAAGGATTAGAGTGGATAGAGAGATGCTCTTTTCCCTCTCACACAACACTAGAACCAGGGGACATGCACTAAAGTTGAGTGTTTGGAGAGCTAGGACAGACAAAAGAAAATATTTCTTTATTCAGCGTGTAATTAATCAGTGGAACTCTTTGCCACAGGATGTGGTGATGGCATCGGGCTTAGATGCATTTAAAAGGGGATTGGACAAATTTCTGAGGAAAAATCCATTATGGGTTACAAGCCATGATGTGTATGTGCAACGTCTTGATTTTAGAAATGGGCTATATCAGAATGCCAGATGAAAGGGAGGGCACCAGGATGCAGGTCTCTTGTTGTCTTGAGACATTTGGTGGGCCGCTGTGAGATACAGGAAGCTGGACTAGATGGGCCTATGGCCCGATCCAGTGAGGCTGTTTTTATGTTCTACACACAGCTCAGAGCTTGGCCACCCATGTGTTGACGATGACGTGGTCATCACTGACCATTTGGAGGCCCCACTCCGCTGTCGCACAGCCACAAAAGTGCTCCACACAGCACACACAGTTCTTACAGGGACCACTGCTGACAGCCCTTTGGGGACAGGGAACCATTTATTAATTGAGGGCCCAATCCTATCCAATTTTCCAGTACTGGTGCAGTTGTGCCAGTGGGTGTGTGCTGCATCCTGTGGTGGAAGGGCAATCACTGGGGCCTTATGGGAACATGTTCTAAATGAAACATGTGCTCCTTTATCACGGGGCTGCATTGTGGCTAAACTGGAACTGGAAAGTTAGATAGGATTGGGCCCTCATTTTGTTCTGTAAGCTGCTTTCTCTGCTGAGATGCACTGTCTTTTCTCCAAAGTTGCTTTGCTGTTCAACTACAGTGTTCAGAGTGAGGTGCAGATACACCAAGGTCTCAATTGCTTCTTATACACATACTTCAAAGCTTAACCATTGGTAACTGCTCTGTTTCTGGGTGTTCTGCTTCCAGAAGGAGATAAGAAGAGCAACCGTGGGTTTGTGCATTCCCTTTTAGAGTAACTACATAACTGTTGCTATACTATGATTCCTTAAATTTGCAGGACTGGAGGCATTTTGCAAATGTTAATTACTTTAGAACTCAGGAAGCAGACAAATATAAACAAGTTCCTTTTACAACTGAATGACTTGGTCAAAGATGTGTAATGAGTCAGCAGAAGATCTAGAAATAGGATTTAGAAGCCCTGACCCTTCCCCTCTTTCCACCTCCTTCCATGTCAAGTCAACAAGAAATATTTCCATGAAAAGTTGGGGATGATCGGGATGAACAGATGCCAAAGCTGATTCACAAGGCGAGGATGTAAAACTGAAAGCACAGGCAGGCGGGTGTGATGAAGACAGAGCTGAGCCTTGTGGAGAGGAGGTGAAACAGCTTTATTCTGAAATGCTCTTAATACCCTACTTTTAATTTATTTCCTTAGCAGACGTATTTGGGAATTCTTAATGTTCAGCCCTGTGGATGGGAACTACTTGTTAGAGTTTTAAGTAAGCTATGGTGTGCTGTTTTTCTTCTCAAGTTTGCTTTTGTTCCTGGTGACTTCAGCAAAAGCAGGACCCTGTCCTTGAAACAGAAGATGAACTTTGTGGGCTACAACTCTTTGTAACCTAGTGGAGAAGTAAGCTGTTCATAAGTTAAGAGCATGATCTATATAAGTTTGAAATCACTGGTTCAAATCTCAGCTCAGTCAGGACTCACTGAACAGCCTTACAGTGCAATCCTGTGCATGTCAAATTAGAAGCAAGTTTAGTGACTCTTACTCCCAGGTAACTCTGTAAAGGATTGCAGCCTAAGCAAGGAAGTCTACCACAGCTCCTGATCTGCAATATGCAGTCAAATATGCACTGGCTAACCATTAACTAAAGAATTAACCCATTTCTTCCCAGCCCACAAGTGTACACATTTGGCCCCGGTTGCGCATATTCAATGTTGGACAAAAACGGTTTAAGGGTCATTGTACAGATTACTGAAATAATATGCGTGAAGTACTCCAAGCATTGAGGAAAAGAGCTATATAAATATTATTACAATATTTACAATGCAATCCTTTATTCAGTTCAATACAACTTATTCCCAGGTCAGTGTGCATAGGATTGCCACATCAGTTGCTTTACACCAAAGCATCACACTCCTGACTGCCAGTCCACATTTTGTCTTTACGGTACTGTACTGGATAGTTTTGATCAGTGTTCTTGGCAGTCAGCATTTCTTCATTCCAATAGCATGACAAACTGGGCTTACTATAACCTTAATTCCCCCCCCCCCAACTTTGCTCCTGTTTCACTGCTGTCTTTACATCCTCCAGGAGTGTATCAGATTGTTTGGCTTTCATACTCAGTTGCAATGAGACCAATGCTTCCAACTTTCAGTTATATAAGCCTCTTTAGAGATAAAGAAGTGTTCCTTGTGCACCATTCTAAATACGGAAAACAGGATTTCACCTGCCCTGCTTGGTTACACAGTAAAAATCTCTACTTGCAGTAGGCCAACAAGTTAGGGGGAATGTTTTAAGCATAGTTTTCTCTCTGATGTACTCAGCTTCTTACCGTACTCATTAGGAAAGCATCTTTTTTTTTGTTAATGTGGGTGTTTAGTCAAACATTTGACTTCCCCTCCCTACCTGCATTCTAAAGTAGTATACAGGTGTGTATCACTTAACAGCGATACATTCTCCAATTCTTGTTGTTGTGCGATTAGGTTGTTAAGCGAACATTCAGCCCAATCTAGTGCCTTTGTTGTGTAAACAGACACTCCCTTCCAGAAACTAGCTGGCTGAACAGGCTCCTGCAGATACATTGCCTCTTCTTAAGAGCCTCTTTGTGGTGTAAACAGACACCCTGCTTCAGGTTATGGGAGTCCTGACTGCCTCATTAAAGCTTCTTTGTTGTGCTTTGACCACCATTGTACATGCTGTCCATAATTAAGCAGAAGGTTGTTAAGCGGCTCACACGTGTAGTTGCAGAAGGATTTTACCACACACTTTTCTGAACTGGAAAAGACTGTGACATAGTACTATAGACAGAAACTGTGCCCTCCATGCAGAAGATCCCAGGTTCAATTCCAGGTTCAGTCTAGGTAGGGTTGTAGAAAAAGAACCACCTGGAATTCTGGGGAGCAATTAGACAATGCCAATCTAGATGGTCTAATGGTCTGACTTAAAAGAAGGCAAGTTTTCCATGTGTAAATCTGCTAAGTCAAGAGAACTACACAGTTCCCAGAAATGTTATTTTCCTTTGAAGGTGTCCCAAGATCTTTGTTGTATTTTGCAGCATGGATAAAGCACCCCATTATTCCTTTTGTTGCTTTGCTCACCACAGACATTAAATTAGTTCTACACTGAACTATGATGACAAATTTGTTGATGCTTAAAACAAGAAGCATAAGCCCACCTTCAATATTACAAATAATTGTCTGCCTCTTTTATAGTTAGGTGCAGCAAATCCTTGAGTCCCCTGATGGGCTTCATCACTCTTCCTTTGTTTTGTTCCAACCAATCCCTGAATAATAGGATAATGTGAATCGAAGTAATTAAAGACACAGATGCAAGATAAGATTTTTACTTTTGGGCTGTGGTAACAGCTCCACCTGGATACGGATTGAGGATTATCCAGCAATAAATGTGAAATGTGTTTGTCTCCACATCATTCAGGTGACTGCTGTCAGCATTCATGATCATGAATATTTTCAGATGCACTTTGGGAAAAGCTGTATGGAATCCTTGTGTTTCTAACTTGGATGCATTATACAGTCCTTCCAAGTATCTCATTCAGCATCATCATTAGCCATAGACAGGTTGACTGAATATCAGCTTGAACAACCCATTTTCGGAAAACCATAGCTCTTCATAGTATATTGCGATTTGTTAATTTTGACTGGTCCCAGACATCCCAGGCTGGTCAGCCTAACATCTTTTCCAGGTAAGCCTAAATAAGGATATCATCTTAGAACATACAGAGAACAAGCTTTGCTGCAGGAAAATAAGCATGGCTTCCATACAGCAAATCTTGCCTTGCAAATGTTTTAGAGTTATTTGAAAAGGTCAACATTCGTGTGGGTGAACCCTTTGATACTGTATATCTGCACTTTCAGAAGGGGTTTGACACAGCCCCTCACCAAAGGTTCATGTTTAAACTTCACAGTCAGGGAATAAGAGGACAATCAGGGAATAAGAAATCCTCTTACATGGATTAGAAACCGGTTAAGGAACAGGAAAGAGAGAGTACATATAAATTGGTACTTTTTACTATGGAAAGAGGTGAAAAGTGATGTGCCACAAGGATTGGTTTAGGGACCAGTGCTTTTCAATTTGTTCATGAATGACTTGGAGTTGGGAATAAGCAGTGAGGTGGCCAAGTTTGCTGATGACATTAAACTTTCAAAGGTGGTGAAGTTCAGAAGGGATTGTGAAGAGCTCCAAAAGGTTCTCTCTAAACTGGAGAATTGGCAGCAAACTGATAGATGCACTTCAGTGTAAGTGTAAAATGATGCACGTTGGGACAAGATTTCACGTATACACTGATGGGTTCTGTGCTGATTATAATGGTTCGGGAAAGAGTTTTTGGGATGGTGGCGGACAACTCAATGAAAGTGTCGAACCAGTGTGTAGTGGCTGTGAAGAAGGCAAATTCCATGCTCAGATAATTTAAAAAGGGATTGAGAATGAAATCGCCAATATTATGTCATTGTACGAATTGATGGTAAAGCCATATCTGAAATATTGTGTCCAGTTCTGGTTGCTATATCTCAAAAAAATATAGTGAAACTGAAAAAGATGCAGAAAAAGAGCCACCAAAATGATTAGTGGGCTGGGTTACCTCCCTTATGAGGAAAAACTCTAGCATTTGGGGCTCTTCATTCTAGAAAGAAGGTGCCCGAGGCAGGACATGATTGAGACATAAAATTATGAATGAGATGGACAGAGTGGAAGTTCTTTTCCATCTCACACAACCAGGCACATCCATTAAAACTGAGTGGTGGAAGACTTAGAACAAACAAAAGGAGATATGTCTTTACCCGGCATATAATTAATCTGCAGAACTCCTTGAAAGATGATGTTGTGATGCAACCTTGCCTACATGCTTTTAAAAGGGGACTTGACAGATTTATGGAGGTTGAGTTCATCAAAGGATACAAGCTATTATGAATATATGCAACCTCCAAGTTTTAGAGCAGGGGTTCCCAACCCATGGTCCATGGGAGCACAGGAGGTGGTCCACAAACTGCCGGGGTCTGGCAGTCAGAGTGTAGCTGAGTCACTTGTAGCTTTGCTGGCATTTGTGTGGGCCCTCTCTTGGTCTGGACTGACCCAAAATCAGGGCAATCCAGCAGCCATTGACAGTAGCATGATGATGTCATTGCGCCATCACTATCGCCACCTGTGGCTGCACACTGCAACAGACCTGAGTGTGGGTGCAGTGATTGGCATTCACCAGCAGGTAGGGAACCAGTGCTGTTTTTGAGGTAGCTTATCTCTGAACACCTAATGCAAGGAAGTGGCAACAGGATTCAGAGATCTTGTTGTCTTGAGGGCAACTGTGAGTCACGGGAACTGGACTAGTTGGCCCTTTGGCCTGATCCAGGAGGGCTCTTCTTATGTCTCATATGAAAATATGACAGTTCACTCTTTCTGACTTCTGAAATAATCTTTAGACCATGTTCGTATGAATAATAGGTTCAATTTAACACTTGAATTGAACACTTGAACAGTGATAAAGCAGCTGTGAAGTAAGGGGAAAGCAAGAATATTTTTTTTAATAAGAAGAATATATTCCCCTGCATCTGACCTGTTTGTATAAGCTGTGTATGGCTTACACCAGCTTTTCTCAACGTTTGTCTCCTCTGCACGGTTCACCTATTGGAAGTAGCACAAGAAATAACTGGTGATGATGTCATCGCCAGTTACTTCCAGATTGAGAGGCTGCAATGTGACAAACACCGGTAAGAGGCTAAGGATGGACAAGAGGGCTTGTTCAAGCATGCTGGAGCTCTGCCAAGCCTCCTATTGCTGCTTGTCACATTGCATTGCTGGTTTTGCTACCAGGCAGCGATGATCTGGAGGTTCTGTGCACACCACCAGACACCACTTCAAGGACCAGGAGTGGTACGAGAACGACGGGTTGAGAAACGCTGGTTTACACCAACAGTGCCTTTCTCCATAGTGGAGAGGACAGCTACTTAGAAAGCAAATGAGCGTTATGAGATAGACTTGCATAATTTCATTGTTCCTCCTTTTAGGAAATATTAGTGTAAAAATTTATAGCACAAATTTCTGACAAAAATAAAATGGTTAAGATTTTATTAACTATTTTATTTACTATTTAGTCACTACTATCTTATCATTGTATTTGCAACAGCCTTAGGATGAGTTCATACATGCATGTTCATTACTCAGATACCATAACAAGTGATATTGTATAAGTGTGAAACATGATGACCATTAGCTAAAATGGCATTAAAAGGAGATTAGACAAATGAATGGATGACAGTCCCATCAGTGCCTACTAGTCATTATGGCTATGTGCTACCTCTGGGTTCAGAGGGAGTAAGCATCTGCATATCAGTAGCAGGGAGCAATAGCAAGAGTGGCATATGCTTTCATCTCCAGCATGTGGACTTCCAGAGGTATCTAGCTGGCCACTGTGAAATACAGGATGTTGGACCAGAGGGACTTTAGGGCTGATCCAACAGGCTCTTATGTTCCTAAGGATTCTTGCTCACCAAACACCAGACACAGAACATTCACACCACATCAGACACAAGTTTTTCAGCTGAGGCAATTCACACATTCAGCTGTGAGTCATTGAGTGATGAATTCCAGAGGTAGCCATCTCAGCCTGTAGCAGCAAAAACAACTAAGTGTCTTGTGGCACCTTAAAGGCGAACTGATTTATTGCGGCAGAAGCTTTATGGACTAGGGTCACCTCTGTGCTTCCCTGCTGATCTCAAAGTTGCTAGACTTTGACCAAAAAAAAAATCTTCAAAGGGAAGTTTCAGCACAAATGGGCAAGCTAGAATTTATCAGCAAATAATTTAATTTGGACTTAATTAGAACTGTGGGATTCTTTCCTACTGTTAAATTAGCACAATATAGTCAGAAAAATAACTTTCTCTTGAGATTCCAGAAGAGCATTTCAAGGTCATCAGGATGGCATTGCCCTCCTACCTCTGCCTCATGGACTGCCTTGCTTTTCCAACTGGCCCTGCCTACTGCAGGGATGGTGGTGGTAGGCCTTGTGATTGTTTCATGGCATAGTAGTTCTCTTTTCAATAAATCTCTTAAGGGAAGAGGAAGTAGTATAAGCATCTCCTCTTCAGCTCCCCAACCATGCTTGATCTCAGAGGAAAGATGAACCAGTTATCCAATTTAGCACTGTCAAGATAGCTAAGAAGAGAGCTTCCTGTTGCTGCCTGGTTTGAGTGCATGGGGGTATTTTGCCAAGTCAGGCTGAATTGGTCACATGCCCACATCTGCCTCCTCCAAAATATTCTGTTTTCAGTCTATAACCAGATCACAGTCCAGATACCTTTTCTGATTATAGTTCCTTCAGTCTTAGCCTGTCCCTGGAATGATGATCAGAGCTTTGGAGGCCGTCCAGGGGTCACATCTTGTCTTACCTGAACGGGTCAGACATCTTCACAGACACTAGCCCCTCAGTTGGGGTGTCCACTCAGGAAATGGAATGGCCAAGTGATATGGTTGTGGTTGGAGCTCTTGAGGAGCAGAGATTGGCTAGGACTTCAGGCAATCAATCTGGTTTTGCTGGTCTGAATCAGCATGCATTACTTATTTTGGCCAGTGTTTTACAACCAAAGCTTATATTATGCTAGGGGGCATTGAGATTGAAATAAGAGAGCATGCAATAAGTCAAATGGAGCAGAAAACTCCTGTTCTCCAGTTTTGCCAATTCACCTGGCCGCCATCTGCAACCAGGAAGCAAACTGGCACAGTAGGTGGCCAATACAGGACTTGGGAGTGGGCTCTTCACACAGAGGTTTTTATCTGCCAGATTACACGATTGCTCCTACTCCAGTTGTGAGTCTGTTTCTTTCTCTAGTGAGCACCCAACTGAGTGAGCACATATTACATGTTCAGAAGAGTTGGACCCAAATGGTCTGTTAGCCATTTTGCTGGATGTATTATGCTCTCCCCCCCATCCACTTCCTCATTTACCTGGGGTACTCAGAGAATCCTGGGGTGAACAGCAGAAGGTGGCCTAGGTAGCCTTCACTAATGCACATGCCAGTAGGTTTCTTGCCTGGTTGAACTGTCAATTCATCAGTATTAGAGATGATCCAATCACAGGGATCTCTTTTCAGGGGCTCATATTCTACCCAGTTGGCTTTTTTTTTTCTTCATCTGACAGCCTGGCAGTTGAGTGGATTTCCTTCTGCACACAATGTCCAGAAGGAAACAAGATGGTGAACTTGCCTTTGGTGTCCTACTAACCATCTACCAACAACATGTAGGCTCTATATTGGGGACAGTTCTCTCCAGGAGTACACAAAGAACAAGTTCCCATGTCTGGGTGGTTTGGTGGCTTCCCTATATGTAGACCAAGATAAGGACTTTAGTGTAAACACCCTCACACATCTTTTGGATGCACCAAAAAGCAGTCTACCATAACTGTCAGGAGTGTGTTGTCTTCCCATCCTCTCTTGGAAAGTTTGGGATTGATGCAGTCCTTTTCAGTCTTTTCTTGGTGTATGGTGTTCCAACATGGACTCTGTATTGAATGTATGTAGCAATGTGCGTTAACAATGTCAACAACTTAAGTTGTATGTTAACACATTTAACAATACTTATGCTTTTCAGTCAATATTAGACTAAAGGTAGTCTCTGCCTTGCAGTCTGGTTCGGGAAGGTGAAGCAGTTCCTTCCCCAAAGAGGCAAACTGTAGTAGTTGAGCCTGCCTATTCAGACAGGAGAAGGTGCCACTCCAGTGATCTCAGAATGCTGTCCAGGAATCTCAGAAAACAGGAATGCATTGTAAGAAATGTCCATTTTCTTACCAGTGTCTGCTATTGTAAATAGGTCCTTCCATTCTTATCTTGTATTCCTTAGACCCTGCACAGAAATGTTACAGACCTATGGCATTTCATGTTCTTTTATTTTTACTGTTGTCCCCTCTGTACCCCTGCATGTGTGTAATATATAAACTGCCAACAGCAGATAACCTTTCATAGTGGACTACAGTCCATGGAATTTGTATTTCTATAACTCTGTTATGCAATAACTTTTCATTGGATTGTTGTTCTTATAAGAATAAAGCGATGGACACGTGAATCAGCCCTTTAGGCCCAAATCCTAACCAACTTTCCAGCACTGGCATAACTGTGCCAATGGGATGTGTGCTTCATCCTGCAGTTGGGTGGCACTCATGGAGGCCTCCTCAAAGTAAGGGAATGTTTGTTCCCTTCCCTCGGAACTGCATTGCCCTTATGGCAGTGCTGGAAAGTGGGTTAGGATTGCATCCTTAGTGTTCTCATAAGGAGGAGCACTTGTGATAAAATTGGTAGGCAGTTGTCATATGCCCACCCCCAAACTGCCATGAATGTTTTAGGTATTTCTGTTGCCACTACCTGCTCAGATTGTCAGGGCAGTAACACAATGGAAACCTTCTAGCTACCACAGTACCACATTTATAATGATCCAAGGGGCGGAATTGGGGTACGAAAAAGAGCAAGATGAAAGGTGACAAGGAGAGGAGCTCGGAAGAGAAACATGGTAATCCTGAGAAGTGAGTTCAGCCGGTGATGGCTTGTCTAAGTTTGGTCTGTTTGCCAGATATAACCGTGCATCAGCACCAGGTGGGGCATGTCACCACATGGTGCGAACATTTGCTTGCTCTAGCATGCCCTGTTCCCACAGGTTAACCTCACCCTCCTTCCCATGCATCACACGGCCCCAAAAGAGCTGTACAGAACTGTGTGTCCTCCTGGGTGTTTTTAACCACACATTTCCTCTTACTAGTTTATTTTGTTTCTGCTCTGGAGCTGAGGCTTGACTGGTGGTGGAGGGTGTGGGCTTGTGGCACTGACTAAACATACCACTTCTTCAGGCAGAGTGCTGCTTCAGCAGTCACACACGTACTGTTTGCCAACCCAAGTTGCAGCTGTCAAAGAACGGATCTTTAGTGTGGCTGATAAGAGGCAAACCAGACAAAACGAAGGACCCTGCAGTCCATTGTCTCATCTCCAGCAGCAGCCAATAGGTTGAAGGCTCCTGACTTCCAGAAAATGTTCCCAGTTTGGAATGTTGTTCTGTGGAGAGGAGAAAGATTACAGTTATTTCGCGTGAAGAGGAAAGAAAAAACACCATGCAAAGATTATTACAGGGGTTCCACCGAACTCATGGTTTGACCACTCTGACTGGTGCCCTTCCTGTTTCAAGACAAAAATGTCTCTCTCTTGCCCTGACTGGTTGGCCCATTCTACTTTTGAAGATAATCATGTAATAACTGAAGTTCCGGAGGAGCTAACTGCTCTTCAGCCCTTGCAACAGCAACACAAGAGAAAAATGATGTTAGGAATCCCTGTGTGGCTCTCATAATGTGTGCTCCGACCTCAAGAATGCATATAAATAAAGCAGCTGTTTGGTGGACAGCACACAGAGGCGCCTGGGGGTGTTCCCTGTTTATGAAATACTAGACTTACAGATAGCTTAAAATTCCCTGACAGTGCAGCCAACTTGTTCAGTTTTGTAATGCTTGACAGTACCTTCCAGAGCTCTTCTGTGGGAAATCTACAGTGGTTTGCTGAGAAGAGTTGCAATATGAGTGATATAGAAAGGACAAAAGTAAAGAGGAGACAAAGAAGAGTAGTGATAGTAGCACTACTAGTAGTAGTAATAGGTAGTTATGGAAAGTCCATAAGTCAGGGAGTAGCGCAAGCGCCCAGTAGCACCAGCCTAAGCTGAAGTGGTGCCCTCATTTTCTTAACCCCCCCCTTTGTGTTTTGTTTTGATATGATCCCCCAACCCTCCTCCACAGCCTTCTCCTCCTCCCCGCCTGCCCAACCATTTCTTCAGGTTGAATACCAGTCATGATTGCCTAGCCTAGTGGTCCCCAAACTTTTTATCACTGGGACCCACCTCAAAAAAATTTCACTTTACCAGCCGCTCAATCCTCTGGGGCTATAATAGTGATTACTGTATAATGGTGCTCTCCCCAAGTAGCAGGTTGTTTAATCTTTGATGCACATAGCTTAATGTACCCTGTCAGTCTTCAAAAATTGGGTTGTGACCCACTGGTTGTCCACAGTTTGGATACTGCTAGCGTAGCCTGTTTAAAGAAGCAGATGGGTGGGTGAGGAGAGGGAGGTGGTTGTTCACTGCTTAACCAGGAACCTTATTCACTGCCTGTGGTGTAAATGTGACTCTGCTGGTTCATAAACCAGCAGGCAAAAAACAAATAAACAAACAGAACCACCCTTCCACCATTGAATAAATTTAATTTTTGACACTCAGAAAGGCAGCAAGCCTTTGATACTTACCTCAGAGTAAGTCCCACTGGACTCACTTAGCTAGAAGGCTGCTTCTGAGTGTACATTGCTCTATTAAACACATTTTGCACACAGAGATGCCATACAAATGATTTGCCATGCGTTGGCTCACAGAGGTAAGCTAATGTAATGCATGCCGCACAGGGCTAGAAGGGGCTCCCAGAAGCAAACCGCTTTTGCTGCCTGCTTAATTATCCGTCTTCCTTACTGAACACTCTTGAGTCCAGGACTGTGCGAAAAAAAGACAATGATAAGGTTGATCACCTACAGGATAAACTCTTTCTCTCTGGCTTTTTGGTCTAGGACCTCAGGAAATGGTTGTTCCATGCACAGATATAATTACTTCAGCATGGCCACAAAAACAGGCCTACAGTCCTGTCTCTCAGCTGAAATTGGTGTGTGGATTCCTGGCAGTGACCATTTCAATCCTCCCACTTGTGCTACCAGTGACACAGTAGGAACCAAGGCGTTTCATAAGCTACTGCATAAAGGGAAGCAGTTCAGGGTGACATTCAGAAAAGAGAAAGCAGACCAGAAGCCTTTGTCGTGTTAAGTCAGTATTGCCCAGACATAAAACTGCTTTGTTTCACAGTCCAGACTCCATGTGCATCATTCCACGAAGTTTGCAGCACAAATATTACAACACTTGCAGCTGCTCTTCTAACACTTAATCTTCCTGCCCTCTGCAGTGTAAAGTCAGAGTCTGCTGACTTCTCCCAGTTGTACACTGCAGAAGATGTGAAGGAGTGCATGATAAATCTGTGGCAGCAGCAACTCTCCCTGCCTAAACTAGAATGGTGGATACAACTCCCTAATCCACAGGCTGTGGATTATATCCCCAGAAGAAGCAGTAGTGAAACTCCAAACACAGAAATGTGTCATGTAATGGAGATTATTCAATAGAAAACAAAGTTCATGTCACAAGGTAACATGCCAGGGCGGTGGCGTAGCTGGAGGGGGGTATAGCACTCAGGCTGGCAGCGATGCGGGCAAGCGGCCCCCCCCTTTGGAGCCATCCCCGGCGGGGGGAGCAAAACGGAGCCGTATGGCCCCCATATGGCTCCGTTTTGCTCCCCCCGCTGGGAATGGCTCCTAAGGGGGGGCGCTTGCCCGCCTCGTTGCCAGCCTGAATGCTACACCCCCCTTCAGCTATGCCACTGTGCCAGGGTGACCAAAGCCTGCTGTTCCTTTTAATTCAGTGGCATTAATTTTATACTTCAGTCTTTTTCCAACTGCCAAATTCTCTGGCTTATGAGTCAGTTTTTAAAAAGCTGTTTTTAGCAGTGTGGTGATGAAACAGTAACTGAAAAAAAACCTGTGGCTTTTGAGGGTTGTGTGATTCTTAGGTTAGGGAAGGGACTCACCAACAGAGGTAGTGTTAAGGCTCTGGAGTTCAAGCCTGGTTTAACATAATAAAACCAGTAACTAGCTGATTGATGTTGTCTAACTGAGGGAATGATGACTACTATCTGAATGGGAGACAACCAGGGCTGCTGAATCTGATTAGAGATGGATGATGTCTGTTTGTGTCTGTTGCAACACAAAGCCCCAAGGCTGGAACGGAGAAGGTAGTGCAAGACTATCTGTAGTAAGCCAACAGGTCAAATACATCCCAAACCTTGACATTTCTCAGGTGGGACCCAGTCATGTCACAAGCAGTGGCATAGATACTGCCATTGGTATCAAGGCTACCAACTCTTGAAAAGTGGGAAGGGGGAATCTGGAATCTGGGGAGGTCCCATCAGGAAAGGAACAGGACCTAGCAGTGGCCTCAAAATAGCTTGTGATTAATCTTTGCCACTTGTCTGTCTGACTGGAGGGGGGGGGACGGGACCGAAGAAACAATCATTTCTGGGAAACTGGCAACCCTAATCTCAGGTAACAATAAACAGTTATTGAGCTAAGCACTCAATAGGGAGATTTGTCTAGCAGGCTGGTTGTAGCAGGAACACAGCCTGTACTGTCAAACATATAGGGATAATGCCTAGAATGAAAGTATGGACTTAGGAACAAAATTGTTCTTGAACCATCCTAAATGCTACCTTTTGCTGAGGCAATCTAGCCCACTACTGTGGTTAACAGCATCTGTCCATAGCAGGCAGAGGTCTGCTATCTGAGATCCTTCCAACTAAAGATGCCAGAGATTGAACCAGAGACCTACTACATGGAAAACATGCTCTACACCTAGGGCTGACCCCATCCGTGAGGCAAGGCGAAGCAGCTGCTTTGAATGGTGGGCTACAGGAGGCAATGAACTGACAAGAGGTGTTCTCACTGCTTCCCTTCCAAGAAGAGCCCCCCACCTAGCTTGTCTGACCAAGGGCATGTAGGGCAGATGCACAGCTGCGGGGGTGGGGTACTCCCCACAAGTTTCCTGCCTTGCCCAATCTGCCACCTGAGGCAAACTTTTCAACTGGCCCTGTGATTAGCCCAATCCTGGCCCTCAGCAACCTGCTGCCTGACTGCAGAGTCACATGGATCAGAACAGTTCTGCAAGGGCAATTCTGCAGAGGTCTAGAACTCAAACACTCCCTTCTAATGTGTTCTGCCATTCTTACCTCCGTGCCCCATCCCATTGCCTCCCTTCTCCTCTCTCTGAGAAACAGCAGCTTCTCACCCCTTGTCTAGTGTGAGGAAATGGTGCTTGTCAGAAGGCCAGGTGCAAGGGAGGGCACCAGGATGCAGGTCTCTTGTTATCTGTTGTGCTCCCTGGGGCATCTGGTGGGCCACTGTGAGATACAGGAAGCTGGACTAGATGGGCCTATGGCCTGATCCAGTGGGGCTGTTCTTATGTTCTTAACTACAATTCCCAGGAAGCCTTGCAGGTCTCTTGTTATCTGGTGTGCTCCCTGGGGCATTTGGTGGGCCACTGTGAGATACAGGAAGCTGAACTAGATGGGCCTATGGCCTGATCCAGCGGGGCTGTTCTTATGTTCTTATGCTGTCTCATGCAGTCCTTGCATGACCAACCCTGATCTCTCTCAGGAGTCCTTTTTGGGAAATAAATATTAAAACAGAGCAAAAAAGTGAAATGTCCCAAGGACCTGACAAAGATGTTTCAAGCCCTGCATGGACTACTAGCAGTCCAGTTGATGCAATGTTAAAAGGGTCAGGAGGCTGAGGAGGACCGTAGTAAGGGGCGTTCTGCAGGCAACATGACAACAATACTATGGCACAAAGCGAGCAGCAGAAGTGCTGGAAACCTGAACACATGTTTCTGCAAGAGCAAGGATAAGCCATACCAATCTGCGTGCTGCTGTTCAGCATTCTCCTTCCTGGGACAGCGAGTGCCCCTCTCGGTTTGAACTCCTGGAGGTGAAAGCAGGAACCAGCTTGTTATTCAAGGAGGAAGTGGGTTAGATGTTGTAATAATTAGATTACATGTTTCAGCTTGCGACTGCATACAAACAAACGCCAGGCCCTGGGCCCTTGTGCCTGTTAAAAGAGTTCTTGGCAATTTTCAAAAGACTAGAGGTGTGTTAGCTTTGGTCCAGTGCCCTAGTTAAATTATGACTCAGGAAAATGCACTCTGTCTCCTTAAATGTGCATTACGGTATTAGTACTTGATGTTTCCTTGTGCCAGGGTTTAATCTGAACCAAGGTTCATCGGTCACAGCATAACTCGGACCAAAGGTGTAACGTCTTGGCATGCGTGAGCCCTGAAGTTAAAAACAATAAAATTAATCACAGTCTAGCCCTTAGAACACACTGTGTAGGGCCATGAATAGCGGTTATGTTGCATCAGAGCAGGCACCTTGTTTTCCCAGTTTGCTGTGGTGTTTGTAGAATTGTGTGCCTCTGTGCTCAGTAGCAGGCACTCACTGTAGGGTTCCAACAATCAAACACCTGCAAGGACACAACATGCATCACTCAGAGTCAGGGTCTGAAGAATCTTCAGTTTTGCCTGTATAAACAGTATAAAGTGCTGCTCCACTTCTCAACCTGAAGTTCAGACCATCTAAAGCAAGGGTTCTCAAACTGGTGGGTCGCAATTCGTGACCCACCAGCCTAGGAAGCCCTGTCTCTGCCTGCTTAACGGGCAGGGAAGGGCGAAGGCAGCAATGCGACCCCCAGGATCATGCTTCTGACAGGTACAAGGGTTTTTATTGTTTACACTTATCTAAAGCCAGTGCCGGCCTCCAGGGGGTGCAGGGAGCCCTGCAGAGCTCTTTGCAGTACTGCCCCAGCCTCCAAAAGTCTCAAAAAAGCAATCTGAACCCACTTCTTGTTTCAAGATTGAAAACCAGAAGTGGGTTCCGATTGCTATTTTGAGACATTTGGAGGCTTGAGGACCCTGCAGTGGGCTCCGCAGGACTCTTCGCACCCCCACTGGATTTTGGTAAGTGTAAACACACACACACCCCCAACTTGGTAGCAGTACAATCCTGGGAATTGTGTTGCTGCCTTCGCCCCTCCCCAGCAACAACTTACCATGGTTTTCAAACTCTTTTGAAAGAGGCCCACTTTTTCTGGAGGAAAAGTCAATCACAGGTTATAAGCCATGGTGGGTATGTGCAGCCTCCTGATTTTAGAAGTAGGCTACTTCAGAATGCCAGATGCAAGGGGGGCACCAGGATGCAAGGCTCTTGTTGTCTCCTGTGCTCCCTGAAGCATCTGGTAAGCCACTATAAGATACAGGAAGCTGGACTAGATGGGCCTCGGCTTGATCCAGCGGGGCTCTTCTTTTGTTCTTATGTCTGGAGGGCCTTAAACTCCCTGAGAGTTTGAGAACCGCTGATCTAAAGCATTCAGAGAGACCAAAACACAGATGAATTAACTTACTATCCGCACAAAGCCATATTGACATGGAAGGATTGCACACAATGAATTCAAACAAAGGGTTTAAGATAAATAGCAGCTAGATAGGGTTGTTCTTTCTCCTTTCATATGTCTGAATAGCAATAATGGCTGATTGAAGTCAGCCAGTTTGTAAATGTTTGAATTTGTAAAGTAATGAAATAATATTGAAGCATGTGATGCAAACTGACCGATGGTCAGGTCTGACTTTGAGAAGCACTTGACGGAGAAGCAGTTTTCAAAAAGTAAGCGCAGTAAGGCTCTCTTCTCAATACTCACAGTGTCACTGTGACCATCTTTTCTGATGCTTGTGGATGTCCACTTGATTTTTCTTGTAAGATTCCTGTGTATTACACTGGAAGATATTCAGGTTTGCTCTCACCAACACCCATCTGAACCCATGTAGGTGGTGAGCCACTCTGCTAGCCAGAACAGAGAGTGATTGAGAAGAGGGAGTGAGAGCTTTAACTAGGATGGCAAGGCTCTTGCTGGCCAAGAGATGGCCCACTCTTTGCAGGCAGCTACTGTTGCTACTATTGCTGCCCCTTCAGAATTGCTCCCTAGCACCTAGGGAGTGATTGGCAAGAGATTACTCCCCGAAAAGGAGGCAGTGGGCAGACTCATGTCTCAGGCACGCTGGGGTTTAAGCTGCCTCTGTGATCAAGGGAACAAGCATTTGCCTCTGTTTTGCTCCCATACCCTGGAAGGGGAGAAGAAGGGGCCACTTGCACGGCGCATTCAGGCACCTGCAAAACTTAGTGCTTTGAACTCTCTCTAGCTACACCACTGCTCTAAAGGAAGTGGTACAAGGTGCTTTTGCAAATATACTCATGCATAGATAGCTGGCTTGTTCATAACTGGTTCAGGTTGTAGCATATCAAAAATATTGCTTCTGGATGGATTTGTCTAAGGCAGTCTGGTTCACATGTATACATGTTGCTGTATTTATAGTGAAACTGTCCCCTTGGGCATAATGAATACCATAAGAGGTTCGGAGAGAAATAACCCAGAAACCCATTTTCTCAAATGTCTAGTAAGAAAGGTCAAATAGTTATAACAAGGCATTTTAAGTTGTCTTTAGCAGTCTTAAATAATATATTGCTCTATTTAAGGGACTGTTTGTTGCTTTTAGTCTTTTCTCAGAATTTAAGATATGTGGAGTTGGTACCATCCAGCCCATAATAGTTTCAAAAACTGGGGAATAAAGTGGACTATGAGACTCTTTACTCTTTTCTTTTGTTATAAATGTCAAGATGTCTTCTACATTTGGTAAGAAAATACATAGGATTTACTGCAGATAAAAACAGAAGGGTTCCATAGAAATATGCCTGGATTGTACAACAATGGACAAGCTAAAAACATTTTAGTAGTAGTAGTAGTAGTAGTAGTAGTAGTAGTAGTAGTAGTACCAGGATGGCAAAATATCAGTTTTATAGATTAACTGCCTATTTTTAAACTTATTATTGCAATGGCAATTAATCATAAAAGAACAATGATTATAGTTTACAATATCCATGCCAAAAATTTTTGTCCCTCCCATCACATACATGCAATTTTGGGCACCATAGTTAAGAATAAAAGAGTTGCATGTCAGAGTAGCCTCCAACATCTTTATGTATAAAATATCTGTTTTCTTCACTAATCAGGAAAGTTCTAGAAGCTGTCATGACTATTTGGTGAAAATGGCTAGGTTCTGATTATTACATTTATTTGTTTGTTTATATCCTCCCCCCCCCACACACACACACAATTGTGGGTGTCTAAGAGCCCAATCCTGAGCTCCACGTGCCGGCTTACCGGCACATGTTTACATGTTAAACAGTATTGTTATGAGATGACTGCCTTGAGATTTTTCACCATGGTTTTGCTGAGTGTAAAGTAGCTAGATTGACAGAGGTCCCTTAGAGACTATTGTGTGATTGTGCAATAAATGTGCCACTGTTAGTTAGCAATGGCTGCCTGTCATTCAGGGAGCCTAGATGCTCAGGAGCCTAGATGCTGCTGCTTTGATGGTCAGGAAAAGCGAGACACGTAGAAGCAAGGAGGAAGAAAGTTATATAAAGGAGGACACACCTCTTACAGACACCACGGAGGACAAGGTAAAGGGTCTCAGACATCTGGATAGTACACTGCCCTCAAGAGTCCTGCAGGTGGAGTTATACTTATATTCCAATATACTTCACCTTCTGCATAGTTCAGTGCTTTGGCAGCTGTTACGGAACCACAGGTGGTTCCTCAGCATCTGTGGGAGATCCATTCCCAGAACCCCCATGGATGCTGAAACCCACAGATAATGAAATCTGCGGGTCAGGCACTCAGACCCTCCAAATGCAACCAGAGCTGTGCTCTAGTTGTATCCCAAGGGTGTTCTGAGGGCCAGGGAAGCCTCTAGAGAAACATCACTTCAAGGTTTTTTTGGGGAAAACACCGCATATGGCTTACCCAGCCCTCAAAAGGCAAATGATGTTTGCCCATGGTGACTGACTCAAGTGTTTTGCCAAATCATTGGCGCAGGTACTTGAATCTCCATGAGTCTACAAAAAACGTGCATTTTGTGACTCGGATCACCTGAGTTCCTGTTCCTACCTTCTGGAGGCACAGCTCTAGTTGTGTTCAGATAATCCAGGTTGGACCTCAACACAGGTCGAAAGGCCTGCTCTGAGTCAAATCCGCTGATATAAAATCCATGGATGACAGGGTTCAACCTATATATTCATTAACCCATGTCAGAGAGATCCCATATTCTGTTGTGCACTGTAGAAAGAGAGAAATTTTAACCAGCTGTTTATCTGGAACAGATCACTTCTACAGGGTCATCAGATGTTGCTAGTATTCAACACTTGCTTGTTTTTTTTTCAAAAGAGCTTCAAGAACACTCTCATGTACAGCAGATGGAATGGATGACCTCTAAAGACAACTTTTAAAGAATTAAGAAATGAATTAAAAAAGGATAAACCACAAAATGGTGTAAGCATAAGGAAGAGGGATGATTTATGCCCCCAATCACCAGTGGTTACTAGTCACCAGTAAGTATCCATGCTTTTCAAACAAACCTATTCATGCAATACTTACTTTCACAACACTGGTGCTGGCTGTAGTAGGTAGGGACTGGACTGAACTGAACTGATGATATGGATGATGGGAAAGTGTGATGTCACCGCAACAGATTACTTCTCTGGCTGGAGAGGAAGGGAGGGAAATATTTGGTCTCCCCATGACTAATTATCAGCAGCAGACTTATTGCCTAATCACACAATTGTCTCGGGAGGGCTCTCTGACACTCTAGCTCAGCAACTTTCAACCTTTTTCATCTCCTAACATTGACAAGCAAAAATTATCAAGGCATACCATCAGTTTTTAAATAATATTTTATCATTAAAAAAAATATTAAGATTGTGTCTAAAGTTCAATAACTAAAATGTAGGGGGTTTCTAATTATGTATTCAGTCAAAATTGGCAGAGGACCACATAACGGACTGACAGAGAACAGGTGATAAGAATTAGGGCTACTTCACATAGTCATGAATGAAGAAGGTACACTTTTCAGCTTCATCATGTACACATGTATTGGAAGCCTTGGCAGATTAGTTTGCTATAGCAAAACTCATCAGCAGATAGACACATAAGATCTGTGGTGGCCAGGGTGAGGATCGCAAACACAAGACTCTGGCACATCGATCAAGGGGCACTGTCAGTTTAAGGTACCCTGTACAGCACACACATCCTCCAGCAGTTTCTCCTTTGGGAAACTCACTGCCACCATCTTGGCAAGGTAGTATCTGATTCAAAAGGAAGTGTCTCCCCCTGCAGGCAAGTTTTTTTAGTTGCCCATCTCTGACGCAATTTTGTGGGACACGAAGTGGCAAGGAGGAAGTCAGAACCAAGTGAAGGGATCAGGACAAATTACTTATGTCCCATAATTTCTGGGACAGTTTAGGACTTAATTCTCTGTCTGAGTGGATAAGAGTTGAAAGTCTTTGTGCACACACAATTCTGGTAGCAACCTGCGTGTACCTTTAGAGAGCGGTGCCAAGAGTGGAAGATAGCAGGAGAAGTATATGTATTCAGCTAAATTACAGACATGTTTGCTGTTCTTTCATCCTCATGCAAACCCCATCGCCGGCAAGGTTTTCAACATAAGGCAGTTGCCTCAAACTCCCACAGCACACCTGTGGACCATTCGTAGCACACCAATGTGCTGCAGGACTGTGGTTGAAACTGTTCTAGCTACTTGACACCTCAGAAGATGCATATGACTGTGAACTGTGAGTTAAGTATTTTCTTTTGAAACTTTACCTGCCTCTGTCCCTGTGTATTTGTTGAAAACTAGCTGACTGGCGGAATTTACTACAGAGAAAGGGTTCTTCCACTGATTGTTCTGCTTATTAGACACTATCTTTTCCAAGAAGGAAATTTCAAGATCTGGCTCTCAGATACAGCTAATGTTAGTGGTGGCCGGTCCCTAGGATCCTGGTCAAATATGAATAGACCTCTAAGAATTGCTGCAATCTCTGAATCACCTTCCAAACACCAAAGTCAGCAACTAAAGTTTGAAATTTTGCAGGACGTGTTGTCAACTTTTCTGGTACTTCCCCATCTCAGTGAGAAATATCACTAGATAAGCAACTCTTTTGACATTTCAGCACTTTCACTTCCAGTCAAAGGCAGAACCAAGATTTGTAGAAACAACATGAACATAAAGTGAATGTTGAAGCACAGCTGATATCTTCTAAGTTCAGCAGAGGCCTGGCAGTTGTAGTTACGAGGTGGCTAGATGTGATCAGGATCCAATGGGTGCAAAGAATTGTATTGGGAAAATGTATAAAAATATACTTTCAGCTAAAATGAGGTTAGAAATAATTGGAAATTATCTAATCTAAGGTCTGGGCTACATATAGAGTGAAATTCTACTGCAAGTATAGATCAGGCTTAGGACACTTTATATAAGGGGTGTCAAACATTTCATATTTCATTCAACATTTCATTCAACATTTCATTAACCCCTGCTAATTGGGTAAGAACCCCTGCTAATTGGGTAAGAGGCACTTTTTCAAGTGGGTGCTCCTTTTTTTAGCAGGGGGAGAGTAACTGGCCCACCTCACCCCAGCACTGTCTGTTTTAGTGGCTGTCTGCTAGTATTCTTTTTGCATCTTTTTAGATTGTGAGCCCTTTTGGGACAGGGAGCCATTTAGTTATTTGATTTTTCTCTGTAAACCGCTTTGTGAACATTTAGTTGAAAAGCGGTATATAAATACTGTTGTTGTTGTTGTTGTTGTTGTTATATAGCGATCCAAACAGTATTCATGGTGGCTGCTGAGGGCCAGAAGTAACATCATTAAGCAGGAAATGATATCATTCAGCATATGACAGCCAGAAGTAGGCACTTGGTTCTCACATAGAAACTCATTAAGCTGCAAATGACAGAAGAGGAAATGTGCAACATCTGATCTTATTTCCAAGATATCGGAGAGACCAACTATCAAACGGGTTGCCCTTTCCGCAGTGCCACTTCCGCCACAGTGTCACTTGCAGCTCAGCAGCTGAGAAGTAGTCTGCCAAGTGATGCCCTCATGATAATTGACCTCTCCGAGCACCTCGGCAACATCTCCCTTTTCTTATGCCTCTTGGTCTGTGTTTTCCCCTGTGGTGTTTCTTGCCTTCTGAGGCCTCCTTCTGTTTCTCCCTACAAGAGCCTCTGCAGAAGTGGCGCTGCTGAAAGGGTAGCTCTAATTATAACCGGGGGAGGTGGATAAAGAGCTTTGGGGTGGTGCATCTGACCCACGGGCCATATGTTTGACGCTCCTACTTTATTATTATTATTATTATTATTATTATTATTATTATTATTATTATTATTATTATTATTATTATTTGTTAACAACTTTATTTCAACCCCGCCTTTCTTCCTGGAGGGACTCAAGGCTGCTTACAACAAGGTTAAAACAAATTAAAACTATAATTTAAAAACAGATAAAAGCATATTAACAATATATCATAAAAACAGTAGTCAGATAAAAAGTAGTCAGGTAAAAAGAGCATAGAGCAGCAAATCATAAAAGAATCAGGCCTGTAACCAGGTATTTAAAAAGACATTAAAAGATTTTGAAAAGATGTTAAAAAAGGCCAAGAACTCAGAAGGCTTGTCTAAACAGAAGGGTCTTCAGGCCTCACCAAAAAGTCTCAAGAGAGGGAACCATTCTTAAGTCAAGGGGAAGGGAATTCCACAGTGTTGGTGCCACTACTGAGAAGGCCCTATTTCTTGCCGCCGCCCCACGTACCTCCCTGGGCAGCAGCACTTGTAAAAAGGCCTTATCTGATGACCTAAGAGGATGAGCCAGATAGTATGGGAGTAGGCGATCTCTAAAATACCCTGGCCCAGAGCAGTATAGGGCTTTAAAGATCAAAACCAGCACTTTGAATGGGGCCTGGAAACGAATGGGCAGCCAATGCAGCCGCCGGAGAAGTGGACTGACAGCGTCAAACCGCCTACCTCCAGTAACTACACAGGCTGCCACATTCTGCACTAGTTGCAGTTTCTGAACCGTCTTCAAGGGCAGCCCCACATAGAGCGTGTTACAATAATCTAACCTCGATGTCACCGTGGCATGGATCACCGTGGCCAGGTCTGCATGATCCAAGTACGGCCGCAGCTGGCGATCCAGTCGAAGCTAAGCGAAGACCCCCCCTAGCCACAGCCACTACTTGGGAATCCAGGAGCAGCTGCGAGTCCATTAAGGTGCTAACCCACACTAATGCACCTTTTTCAGTTTATAAAGATGAAGGAATCGATCAGATCAGATGAAGGAATAGATGCCTAGCACAGTGCATAGAACTTGGTCAAAGAGATACCAAAGTCTGAGGAAATGTGGCTCTATCTCAGCAAAAAGGCTGTGGTTCTTCTAGACAGCCTGGATTGTCATCAAGTTGGCACAGAGATGGCAGGCTTAACCCCTTGGCTTTAATGGGTCAGCTCACCGAACTTAGGCCCCAGTCCTATCCAAATTTAAAGCATCGGTGCAGCCACAATGCAGCCCCAAGGTAAGAGAACAAATGTTCCCATACCTTAAGGAGGCCTCTGTGACTGCCTCCCCACCACAGGATGCAGTGCATGCCCCATTGGCCCTCGTGCACCAGCACTGGAAAACTGGATAGGATTGGGCCTTTAGTGATGAATGATGTCCATGGCTAACACCATGGCTAAGTACTGGAACAATGTCTATGGGCTATGTCAGATGCAAGGGAGGGCACCAGGATGCAGGTCTCTTGTTATCTGGTGTGCTCCCTGGGGCATTTGGTGGGCTGCTGTGAGATACAGGAAGCTGGACTAGATGGGCCTATGGCCTGATCCAGTGGGGCTATTCTTATATTCTTATGTTCTAACAATCCCATGCAGATCTTCTGTGATATTATGAAGTTGTACTTCACTTTCTTCTGACACCAAAGAGAAGAAACTAGGTGATGATATGCATTTCTCAATGAAAGAGCAGAACTGGGAACTGTGATTTGAAAAAACACAAAAACCAGACATGGAACACACATGCAGGGGTGACATTAGAAGTCTCTCAAGCTCATAAGAGGGCCCACCTGGCCAGGGAAATCCCTGAACCTGAGTACTGAAGGTAGTGAAAGCACTCAATGTGCCACTAGAGGGCAGGTAGAAGCCTCCAGGGGGCTTTACCCCAGGGCCCCCACAATCTGGTGCTGGAACAACACAAACATGCATGCCGGCATTGGCCCTCGCAGATTAGAGAAAGGCACAAGACATCTACAGGTAAGCATTTGTTCAAGTTTTTAAAAGCCTCTTGCAGGTATTGTTGGTCTTGGGTTCACAGTCCATCCTCCTCTCTTTTAACCACTCTTGTTAAGACTCAAGTCTTACCATTCTCCCCCACCTTAAAGAAAAAGAATATTTTGTGTGTGCACGCACACGCCAACCCAAACAGAAAATTGTGCTATATTTTATTTTGCCCAAACCATACAGGAAATGTTTTCAAACCTTTAAAGCTTATAGCGTATTTTTCTGCACCACTGCTAAACTATACTTGACTACACCCACTCACTTTCAATATTGTTGACTGTAGTGCCCTTGTAACCACACAGGACACTTGTCATATGTAGCAGTTGGCCATGTGATGAGGAAAAATTTAATTTCCCTTAATGCACTGTGGATGTGTGGCAAAAACCACCCCCTTAGCTCATGTATGGAACTGAAGGCTACAGATGACTGGTTTCCCAATTGGTTACAGGAGCCCCACTATAAACAAGCACAAGATAAATAGTTGTAGAGGCAACTGGAACATATTTACTAAGGACTGAAGCTTGAGTGACAGACTCTTAACTCCCAGTTAGAGAGTGGCAAGGAGTGCTGGCTTGTAAAAAAAAGTTGAGAATTGAGAAATCATACAGCATGTTAAAGTGTGACATTTCAGTATTTATCATCACCATCATCACCAGAGGTGTCACAGTCACCAGATGTTGGGACTGGAATTTTTGAATGCTCACTAGTTCAAACTCTACCCTAGAGTTTAAGAATTGGTGAGATATTGCTGTATAATGTTGGATGTTCTTAGTAGTGCGGCTTGTCAACAGTTGTTAAACTGTTTTCTTGTCAATGCCTGTACTGGCCAGATATTTCTTAAGGGCCTTGTGCCTAATGCACCAATGATAACAGAGGTGGTTGCTGTTTTCTTTTCTGAAAGGCCCTGTATTTCAATGTCCAGGTCTTTGTGTGATCTTTTCCAATTGTTTCTCTTTGATTTGTTTACCTCCTGGAAGGGCCACATTGATAAGCATCACCTGTTTTTTCTCAACCACAGTTATATCTGGCATGTTGTGTTCCAATTTTTATTCTGTCTGCATTTTGAAGTCCCACAAGATTTTGACCTGCTCATTTTCTACCACCTCTTCAGACATGTGCTCCCACCATTTCTTTACTAATGTTATTCCATATTTCTTGCAGAAGTCCCAGTGGAGCATAACAGTGGGTTTATTGTGGCTCTCAGTTTCCCCTCTACAAGTACTGTTGGGCCTTTGTATCCATGGGGTTTTGTTCCAGGAAAACCCACAGATAAGGGAATCCATGATATGCAAATCCTGGTCACCTCCAGTTTGTTTGTCAAACTGGAAGTGGCTTTCTGGAAGCTGATTTCGGGGCTGGGGCACCTTCCTTATGAGGAAAGGCTACGGCGTTTGGGCCTCTTCAGCCTAGAAAAGAGACGCCTGAGGGGGGACATGATTGAGACAGACAAAATTATGCAGGGGATGGACAGAGTGGATAGGGAGATGCTCTTTACACTCTCACATAATACCAGGACCAGGGGACACCCACTAAAATTGAGTGTTGGGTGGGTTAGGACAGACAAAAGAAAATATTTCTTTACTCAGCGTGTGGTTGGTCTGTGGAACTCCTTGCCACAGGATGTGGTGCTGGCGTCTAGCCTAGATGCCTTTAAAAGGGGATTGGACAAGTTTCTGGAGGAAAAATCCATTATGGGGTACAAGCCATGATGCGTATGCACAACCTCCTGATTTTAGAGATGGGTTATGTCAGAATGCCAGATGCAAGGGAGGGCACCAGGATGAGGTCTCTTGTTATCTGGTGTGCTCCCTGGGGCATTTGGTGGGCCGCTGTGAGATCCAGGAAGTGGACTAGATGGGCCTATGGCCTGATCCAGTGGGGCTGTTCTTATGTTCTGAAGCCTATGGGTGGCCGTCTCAGGCCCATGGAGGTCTGTGGAGGCTTCTATGAGCCTCAGAAGGCCAGCTGGTGGCCTCAGAAAGCCACTTCTGGTTTGACAAGCAAACTGAAAGTGGCTTTCCCCCATATCCATGGCATCCCTAGTGAGTCAAAACCGCGGATACAAGGGTCACACTGTATTTCTTTCACTTGCAACCATGTAAAGCTCTGTAACTGAGCTCCTAAGCAAAGTACTTGCTATTTCTTTAAAAAAAATATTATTGTTATACCTGTACACTGGTAATACCATATTAGTATAACAAGCCTCTGAGGATAGCATAGAAGTTGAAGTCTTTGCTCTGTTTCAGGATGGGTCCTCCCACATTTCATCTGAAGCACTTTATCCCAGGGTTTGGTATGGAACTTGTCACTCACTGCCATAGATCATGGCCTACCTGCGCTATGGACAGAGAGCATCCTTCTTAAGGCCCAAGTGCTGGCTGCTTTCCCACAAGCACGAGAATAATTTCTGCATGCATCTTTTCCTTTTTCAAAGCTTGTGATGGGAGCCACAATCCTGCTTTTGTTGCTGTTCTTTCTCACCCATTTCTGTCTGCAGCTAATTAGCGAGCTCCTGCCAGCTTGTTGTCCAGAGCTCGGCACTCACTCCCTGTTGCTAGGGCAGGCCGACATGCACCAGCGGTACGGGCTTCAGAGGGATGTGGGGAGAAAAGGCTGATCAAACAGTGTGATTTTTGAAAAAATTGCCCTTTTTGGCAAGGCTGGAAAGTTCACAATGGGGGAAAAAAACCTACGTGAATGATAAGGCCTTAGAAAGCTCATTAATTTGAGGCAAGCTGAGCTATGTGGGTGAGTTATCTTATCCTCCCTCAAAATAAAAGACTTTCATCAAAGTTGGAGAGCAGGGGTTCCTCCATGCCGAAATGTTTCGTGCCTTAGAAATGCAATTAATTCCTAAGAATATGGATATACATCTTCCTAGGTTTTTTTTTTCTTTTTTAAAGATGGGAGCTAAAGCCTGTTGAAAGTGCTGTATCAACAATTTTGGGGATGGCTGGTTTTTGTTTAACTACACCAGAGGAACTAATACAATCATAACTTAGTTACAGCCCAGTCCTGAGCTGCCCAGTACAAAAGGCTGCAGCGTCACCAAAAATTGCTGCTGCGGCATCCTGAGCATGCTGGGCAGCCGTCACCGGCTTCTCGAGGGAAGGGGACAATCGTCCCCTTATACTGGGTAAGGAAAGTAACCCCGCAATGGGGCTACTTGGCTCTGCGCCGGTTATTTAGCCAGCACAGAGTAAAGACCTCTTGTGTTGAACCACAAGACCTGATATGGGGCTCTGGATCCAGCAGAACTCCACCAGTCCCACCCCTTTCCACCCTACTCCCTTCCCCATCATACCTTCCCCCTGTTCGCCCCCACTTCCCCCTGCCCCAGAATGCCTTCCCCCACTCACCTCTCTCCTGCCCAGTGCTTCTCATGGAGTGCCAGGTGGCAGTCTGCCAGCCTCCAACCAGCACAGGCTCGCACTGGGCCAGTACCAGTACTGTGCTGGCACTAACAGTCGCAGGCGTGTCTTAAGGCACGTTTGTGATGGTGTGCGCCAGCAGTGAGCCAGTGCACATTCTACAGTATTGGACCCTTAATCTCTTATAGCTTGACCCCAGGCACTCCAGTCTATAAACATCTTTCAAGATTAGCCACCCCAAAGAGTCACTTTACAATCTGAATCCTCTACTTGCTATTGTGGCAGCTTAAAGAAATCATACTTCTGTAGTGTTGTTTGACCTTCTTATCCCCCTGCAGCTAGCCAGAAATACTTCCCTTAGGCAGTTCACCACTTCTCAAAAAAGAGCTATGAAGCATAACTAGATTGTCATCATTTGATCTAAAATTCCAATATGGCTGCAATCCTTCCATCTGTTACAGGCCCTTAATTCCACTGATTTCAACAGAGGCAAGACAACCCCATGGTTCAAAGTGGCTTGGCCTCTTGCATGCAGGAAACCAGGGCTCACATCTCTCTCAGTCTAACCTAACTCACTGGATTGTTGTAAGGCTAAAGCAAAACTAGCTGTGATGGCAGCATGACCCAACTACTGTCATGCCAAATACCCATAAAACAGGGGTGAAGGAAGTTTAAAGTATGGTAGTGGGAGTAGAATGCCCTACCTATGCTACCCCCCTAGAACTAAGGACTGATTCAAAACACTTCAGGGTCCTTTTTTCTTCACTGGTGATTTGTGTGTGTGTGTGTGTGTGTGTGTGTGTGAGAGAGAGAGAGAGAGAGAGAGAGAGAGAGAGTAGTTTCAAAAACTGAGATAGTGAAATGGTCCTCCGAATCCACCATGTACACATTGCAGGTTTATCACACTGCAGCTACAAATTATCTTTACGAAATGTCTGTAGTTGCTTCATCGCCATTTATACCAAATAAGGATGGGAGAAAAGATGGAAATGGTAGGCTGCGGCAGCAGCCAGATTTATGACTCGCTCGTGGTGGGAATGGCTTCTCTCCATGCTGGTCAGCATGTATCTTATCAATAAATCATATTTCCTGGCAAGCAGAACACATCTTGCTACTACCCTAGCCCACCTTGTTCATCTCAGAACGCTATAGCTAAGTGCAGGATTTGGTCAACTCCCAGGTTTGATCTGTGGTCCCAGGGTTCAGTGTGCTGCACATGAAGCATCTACTGGGACAGCTGGCTTGGCCACCTAGATTTGTCACAGAGATCCAAAGTTGAATACCACCTCTATTCACAGTCCAAGTTTAAGGTTGATGTTAGCTAATGTTGTCTGTCGGACAGATAGAGGAAAGTCCAGGAAATCTAGTGTAGTCCACGCACACAGTTAAGAAACAATCTTAGCAGATTTCCTTAGCAGACTGACATTTAGCTACCCACAGGTAACAAGCAGCATGATGGATAGTGAATGAAATAGCATGTGTTCATTGCTTCTCAGGGAAGATCAGAGTAGGCAAATGCCATGAGAAAGTGCTACTACATGATCACAGACAAAACTTCTGCAATTAGTGAAAGGTGCATCTAGACTCTAGAGCAGGGGTGCCCAAACCCAGGCCCGCAGGCCACTTGCAGCCCGCTGCAGGTCCCCATCCGGCCCCCAGGGGGTCCCCCCACCTCCAATGGGCACCCGGCCCTCACCCCAGCCCGCACTGGCCCGCCGCACAAGCTCCGTGCCTTGCTTTCCCTCGCTGCCACTGAGCTTAGTGGCAGCGAAGGAAAGATGAGACCAGCCAGCATGCAGGGCCTTTTATAGTGGGAAGGTAACATGAGACTTGCAGGTCTCTGTTACTTCCCACTATAAAAGACCCTGCACTTGCCTGCTAGTCTCTTCTTCCTTGCCCATGGGCTGGGCTGGGCTGGGAAGGCTCCCCTCCCCTCTCCTCCCCTCCTGCAACCTGAGCCAGGGAAGAGAGAGAGAGAGATCATCACTAGGGAGGGGAGCCCAGCCCAGCTCACAGCAGGTCTTCCTCCCCAGGGAGGGAGGAAGGGCTGGTTGGCGGGCAACCCAGGCAGGCAGGCAGCAGCAGCAGCACATGGACAAGCAGGTAGGCATGCAGCTGGGCAAGCGGGCAGGCAGCCCAAGCAAACGAAGGAGGGAAGGAGGGAGGGCGAGGGGGCAGGTGAGCAGGTGGGTATGTGAGTGTGGAAGATCCCCCCATCCATTTGTGTGTGTGTGTGAATGGGATCATAAACTGGCATGAAGATCCTCCCCCCTTCTTAGGGTGAATGTGAGCATAAACTGGCATGAAGATTCCCCCCTTCTTAGGGTGAATGTAATCATAAACTGGATTGAATTCATTCATTCATTTTATGTCTCTAATATATGTCCTGCCAAAAACTTTGAGCACCCCTGCTCTAGAGATAAGGTTCAGAAGAACATAAGAAAAGTTCTGCTGGATCATG
Organism: Tiliqua scincoides; assembly: GCF_035046505.1. Lineage (NCBI taxonomy): Eukaryota > Metazoa > Chordata > Lepidosauria > Squamata > Scincidae > Tiliqua > Tiliqua scincoides. Next base: position 20,733,268 of record NC_089821.1, read on the forward strand.
CCAAAGGCTTGTCTGGTCCATCATCCTGTTTCCCACAGTGGGCCACAGCTACCTCTGGGAAGCTCACAAGCAGAAAGGCTTCCTTCTCTCCCACCATTGCTTCCCTACAATTGATATTCAGAGACATACTGTTGCCAAACGTAGAGTTGGCAATCTTCAGTCTGGAAAGACTGTGGTATCGCGCTCTGAATGGTGGTTCTGTAGTGCATAACTGTCATTGCTAGCCATTGATAGACTTGTCCACCATGAATTTGTCCAATCTCACTTTAATGCAGTCCAAGCTGGTGGCAATCACCACATCTTGTGGCAATGAATTCCAAATACATATTAATAATATACTATGTGAAGAAGTACCTCCTTTTGTCCAACCTGAATGTCCAATCACTTTCAATGAAAGACCCTGGTTCTAGTATTGTGAGAGAGGGAGAAAAGCTTCTCACATCATGCATCATGTTATAAGTCCCAATCATATTCCCCTTAACTGCCTTTGTTTCAAGCTAAAAAGCCACACACACACACCAGCCCTCAGATCATTTTGGTTGCCCTCTTTTGCACCTTTTCCACCTTCGCAATATCCTTCTTGAACTCTGGTGACCAGAGCTGTGCACAGTTTTTCAGAGTGGCGGCACCACAGATTTATATAGGGATATTATAATATTAGTAGTCTTATTCTGGGTCTTTTTCCTAATGTCCCTTAGAATGGAATTTGTCTCCTTCACCACTGCTACATGTTGGGTCAACATTTTCTTTGAGTGATCCAAGACAATCTTAAAGCTGTTTTTGCCTACAGCTCCTGGAAGGAGATTCAGGACTGGATGTTTCCCTGTTTGTCTGATTTTTAAATGGATTTTTTAAAAGCATCAGCTCCCTCTGAGTAAAAAGGATTTGGGGCCTGATGACTCCCATAGAGCCCTTGATAACTAACTCTTCAAGACTCCTCTTCTGGCTTTCACCACCCTTTCACATGTTGCTTAGTCACAGGGTCTTCCCTCCCAGCTCCTCCAAAAATGCCATTCTGTGTACGAACCAAGCCAAAAGAGAGTGGTGCAGGTGAACTGCAGAGGTGCCCGTGTTCTCCTGGAATGTAGAATGTTGTTTACTTTGAACAGATGCTTTAACTTCAAATCTTTAGATAATCAGCCCCTCCTTTCTGTTAATCCACCTCTCTTTTCTCTGCTTCTGGAGTTTACCCCAAGTATGAAACTTTTTAAATAAAAATCTGTATTTCCCACCCCCCACCCCCCAAAAAATCTATATTTCCCAGGAACAGTGTTCCTTGATGCATGATTTTCCACATGGCAGCTCTGCCTGAGAACACTGCCTGGGCTGTTTGATCTCTTTCAGGTATCAGACATCCCTCTGCAGGCTGCTGTAAAGAAATCCGTTCCAGCTGAAGGCTTTCTTCTGAAGGAGGATCAGTTGTTAGAAGAGGCAAGCTGAAGCGGAGAGCTAGGAAGATTCCACCCACGAAGGATCCATTACTTCCTCTGTGTGTGTGTTAATATACCCATTACCAGTGCCCCCCAACTTATTTATTAAGCACAGATTTGCTTGCAGTCTGCCTGCTATGTGAAAACATACAAACAGTCACAGAACAATTACGCAACATTTAATAAAGTCTTTCCCATATGTTAAAGCTCAGGGCCAAACTACAAGTGACACTAGGCTAAGTCAAAGATAGCACCCCCCCACACACTTTTGTGTACAAAATGCAGCCATGCGGTTTGCTCAGATCTGCATGGTGCCAGGAAAATAGGGGGAGTTTAACTTTTGCCCCATGGGCAATTGTTCCCACTAAATGTTGTTCCCAGCTGCTTTTCCTGTCTATAGGGGGGAAAGCTACAGGCCCTGGGGAAAAGATACTGATACCTAGGGTGACCAGATGTCTTAACCGCAAAGGAGGACAAGGTGCCTTAAAATATAGGACATCCAAGAAAAATGTAGGACATGACAAACTAAAAACACTCATGTATTGATTTCAGGTGGTTAATTTAAACACCATATTACTTACTATTAAAATTAAAACTATATTACATATATTTTGTTTAATTTATTACTTACAAGAATGCTATTTTCTGCCTTCAGGGGCCCGCTCAAAGGGAAAAGGAGGACATTTAAGTTCTTTTCTAGGACATGAGGCTAAAAAGAGGACATGTCCTGGAAAATGAGGACATCTGGTCACCCTGCCTGGAACTGCCCTGCTCTGTGTTGCGTCTTTTCTGCATAAAGTCCAGTAGAAATGACACATGACATGATGTCATCTTTTGCATGTTTCTACTCACCTGACCAGCCAATGATGTAAGGTGAGATGCAAGGTGAGAGAGTACACAATGATGTAAGATGCCTAACAAGATGACTTTACATCATGATTGTCTGCACATGAAATTGCAAGGAAAAGAGAAGAGCTACAGACTCAGTGACTCGGTTCCTCTAATAAGATTTAGTTTGACCTTCAATATACACACATTAGACCTTTTACTTCTGCAGAACATATGATTGTTAGGAATGTGTGATTAATTGCCACATACTACTGGATTTATAACAGCTTACAAGCTGTGTTACTTAAGTACCTGAGTAATGAGAGGTGCATTCCTTCTTTTCATATGTCCATGCTAGACATACCAGATTCAGTACTGAGCTCCTGACTCTTCTGAGGTACTTCTGTGACTTTAGCAGTTCCACCAAAGGGGTCAGTTCAGCCAAAAGCTGTCTTTTAACACTGCAGCAGTCTGACAGAGACAGAGGAGGGTGGGACGGGGGTGTGACGGGACAGGGGAGGGTGGCGGCAAGGGTGGGTGGTCTGGGCTGGGGAGGGGAGGTGGAATGGCAGCAGAAGCTCCTGCTGGATCCTATCCCCTGTCCTGGGCCTGATCTGCCAACACAAGGCTGCTCAGACCTGCACCAGCTCTTTTGCTGGACAGGCCTGAGTAGCCACATAACAGCTGCTATGGCAAGGGGACTGTTTGATCTCTCCTGTGAGCTGCAGGCCAAGGGCTCCCTCCACAGCTTGCTGTTTCACATCTTTGAGGCAGCAGAGGCTGGCCTTGCTTTGTGCAGGGTCTTTTATAGGATTTGAGCTATTGTGAAAGCTTCATTTATTCATATAAATTCCATCTCTAATATATTCATTTATGTAAATTTATTCAAATTTTAAATGCAAATTATTTCTTTTTTTCCTGGCCCCCAACACAGTGTCAGAGAGATGATGTGACCCTCCTGCCAAAGATTTTGGACACCCCTGGTCTAATGGGTAACACTATTCAAGAAGGAAGGGAGAATATGCAAAATGTTAGGAGAAAAATTCATTGGAAAGCCTGTATTGTTTTCTAAAATTGGCAAGTGCCCTATAGAGACTCAGGCAGGTCTTTCCAAGCCTTACTTCCGAATTGTGGGAGCAAGAAGCAAAACTTGTGCACATTTGGCCAAGTATACACACTGATTAACGCTGGGGCCAACTCTGTCAGTAGCTCTTAAGTGAAAAGCCAGAGCTGGGCGGTGACTTGATGCCACTCCAAGTGGTTGCACCATGTCTGATTTGCAGCCCCAGCATCTTCTGCAATATTCACTGCATGAGTTCCTAGGGTGCATACCTCAAATCAAATGCAGCCCCTTTGTCACCACATATAAATGTTGCCACCCCAAGTGCGTGAGTAACTCATGCAGTCAGGTCTGCCCTTTGGCTCTCAAGAAAAATGACTAACCACTGGAGGAAAGGCTTAATATGGCCAAGGTAGCTGGAGAGGTAAATTAAGAGGACTGATTCATGCAACCATTTTTAATGTGGTGAAGCCACTTCATTAATTTAATTTTTTGGCATGCTGAGCAGTTTTGGTCTGAAACCAAGGCAAGTTCAAGAGCAGCCATTTTCAACATTTACATTATTCCAAACATAGAAGCTCATGTTTATGTGAATGCAAGATTCTTTGTAAGGTTCTATAAATAGTCACAACTTTCAGCTGAAGAGAATGCGTCAAGAATATTCCCTAGAAAGGGGATGTAGTCATAGCTGTTTCTCCAGTGATGCTTAGTGTGGCTGGAAGTAGAGGTTGAATTATGCAGGGATACCTTTCTACCTACTTTTTTAAAAAACCATATTCATTTGAGTTCATAATTTTATATCACAGAGGAATGTCCAAATGATTTTACCCATACACTTGATCTGTAGGTCCCTTTTCCTAATTCATGGCCTCTTCCCACACTCTCATCATTATGGTATCTTTACATCAGTCTTTTTCCTATGTTGAGGTGGCTTTTGCAGACTCCTTGTGGTGAAGATCCATAAGAACATAAGAACACCCCACTGGATCAAGCCATAGGCCCATCTAGTCCAGCTTCCTGTATCACACAGCGGCCCACCAAATGCCCCAGGGAGCACACCAGATAACAAGAGACCTCATCCTGGTGCCCTCCCTTGCATCTGGCATTCTGACATAACCCATCTCTAAAATCAGGAGGTTGCGCATACACATCATGGCTTGTACCCCATAATGGATTTTTCCTCCAGAAACTTGTCCAATCCCCTTTTAAAGGCATCTAGGCTAGACGCCAGCACCACATCCTGTGGCAAGGAGTTCCACAGACCGACCACACGCTGAGTAAAAAAATATTTTCTTTTGTCTGTCCTAACCTGCCCAACACTCAACTTTAGTGGATGTCCCCTGGTTCTGGTATTATGTGAGAGTGTAAAGAGCATCTCCCTATCCACTCTGTCCATCCCCTGCATAATTTTGTATGTCTCAATCATGTCCCCCCTCAGGCGTCTCTTTTCTAGGCTGAAGAGGCCCAAATGCCGTAGCCTTTCCTCATAAGGAAGGTGCCCCAGCCCCGTAATCATCTTAGTCGCTCTCTTTTGCACCATTTCCATTTCCACTATGTCTTTTTTGAGATGCAGTGACCAGAACTGGACACAATACTCCAGGTGTGGCCTTACCATCGATTTGTATAACGGCATTATAATATTAGCCGTTTTGTTCTCAATACCCTTCCTAATGATCCCAAGCATAGAATTGGCCTTCTTCACTGCTGCCGCACATTGGGTTGACACTTTCATCGACCTGTCCACCACCACCCCAAGATCTCTCTCCTGATCTGTCACAGACAGCTCAGAACCCATCAGCCTATATGTGAAGTTTTAATTTTTTGCCCCAATGTGCATGACTTTACACTTACTGACATTGAAGCGCATCTGCCATTTTGCTGCCCATTCTGCCAGTCTGGAGAGATCCTTCTGGAGCTCCTCACAATCACTTCTGGTCTTCACCACTCGGAAAAGTTTGGTGTCGTCTGCAAACTTTGCAACCTCACTGCTCAACCCTGTCTCCAGGTCATTTATGAAGAGGTTGAAAAGCACCCGTCCCAGGACAGATCCTTGGGGCACACCGCTTTTCACCTCTCTCCATTGTGAAAATTGCCCATTGACACCCACTCTCTGCTTCCTGGCCTCCAACCAGTTCTCAATCCATGAGAGCACCTGTCCTCTAATTCCACATGAAAGATGCCACCTGGGACATGGAAAAAGCTTCAAAGGTGTGGAATTGTAGACCAAACCAACATTTAACAACTTCAGGTTTGCTGTATGTAATGGAAATGCATACCTTGAGGAGATAGAGTGTGGTGTCAGCAGTGGCCCCTTGCTCTGACTGGCAAGCATGGGGTTAACAGCAGGGCCTTAGATTGCAGTGAGTGTGCTGCACAGCTGCAACCACTCAAAGGCAATAGGGCCCTCAGGGATAAAAGCAGCACCTGATGCAGGAAGGGTTTGTGGATAGTAGGAGGAAAGTGATATGGACTAATGGAACTGCTGATGGGTGAATGGACTTTGGAAACTGGTGTGTGGCTGCTATGCACAAGACCTGCTGAGGACCAAGGTGTTGCGATAGTGGTAGGAGGAGCTGCTGGCGAGAGTGGGGAGGAAGGAGGACCTCTGCAGGTTGAACAGGTGAGCTACCCTGGTGGTGGGGTGCAGCAGTGCTGAAGGGCAGAAACAGGGCCATTGTTGGGGAAAGAAGGGGAGCTAATTAGCTTAAAGTGGGCATAATTCTCTAAGTGAAGCTTGGACTGGGAATCTGGCAAAACACTGTAATTATGTTGGTCTGTTATCCCAGCCTGTTGCTTTCTACTTGCAGCTGAGTCCTAATATGTACATTTATACCATGAGATTATTCCAAAAGATCACCTTGTGGCAGGAATAATAGGAATGGGTTTATTGACCTTTAGACTTGAGTTTTCATGAAGACAATGAACATTCTTGATAGCTACTCACCCAGAACACCTCTGCTTGGAATTTCATTTTCTATATTGATATTTTTCTCCTTATTGCCCAAGCAGTAGAAAGTTTCTGGGGCAGCCTTTTAAAATGTCACTTTCCTTGAAAAGAGAAAATGCTGCATACTTTTGGTATATTTGTAATCTCTTTTTATTTACAAATTTGCAGTCTGAGCACGGGGAGAAGAAAGTCAATGCTAGTCTTTAGAGCAGCATCAGTTACCCAAAAGTAAAAATATACCCTTAGAGAATCCAAGTGCTCCTTCCTGCAGGGTGACCAGATGTCAACTCAGAAGAAGACCATGCCCCCAAATGTAGGACATCCAAGAAAAATGTAGGACATACCAAAATAAAAGCTTAAAAACACTTGTATGTTGATTTCATGTAGTTAATTTAAACACTATTTTACTTGTTATTAAATTTAAAATTATACTACATCTAATTTATTAATTGCAAGAAGGCTATGTGCTGCCTGCAAGGAAAAAGAGGACATTTCAGTTTTTTTTCCCAAGACACGAGGCTAAAAAAAGAGGCCATATCCTGGAAAAAGACATCTGGTAACCCTGCCTTCTTGTGAACCAGCTGCAAAACTCAGGCTGCAATCCTAAGCACATTCACTACAGAAGAAGCCCTGTTGAACACAGTGGTACTTCCTTATGGAGTCAACATGCAAAGGCTTGCACAGTCAGCTTTGTTTCTTTTACTGGCTATACTTGTTCAACCCTGCTCGTATGCATAAATAACATAGCATAAGAAGAGTTCTGCTGGATTAGGCCAAAGGCCCATTTAGTCCAGCATCCTGTTTGCCACGGAGACCCACCAGTTGCCTTGGAGCAGCCCATTAGCAGGAAAGAAAGGCATCTTTCTCTACCACTGTTGCTCTCCTGCAATGGTGGTATTCAGAAGCAGACTGCCACTGAACCTGGAGGTAGCCTAAATCAGGAATACAGTAGAACCTCCAAAGTTGACCACCTCTCTAGAATGACCACCTCAAGTTTACCTAATTTTCACAGTATGGACAGACACTGCATATACACTATGGGAGACCAACCTCTCTATATTGACCACCTCCGTATCTTGACCACTTCGACCATTGCACAGACCAATGCACAGAGTATTCATTTACCCTCCGTAGGTTGCCCACTGAACACGATACTGTGGGCCTGTGTTTTGTCTGGTTTGTCCCATCTTGGAAAAGCAAGAAGCCACACAACAATCCCTCCCCTACGCCTGCTAGCGCGTGTGCGAAAGGGTTTTTATAGGTGAGCACACTGCACACAGCCGACAGACCTGCGCTGGCTGCCAATTGTACCTGGACATGTACCAAGTTGTGAGGGACATGAGGTTGCTTGTGCATAGATCCTTCTGGAGCACTTCACAATCCCTTCTGGTCTTCACCACTCAGAAAAGTTTAATGTCATCCACAAACTTGTCCACTCCCTGCTTATCCCTGTTTCCAGGTCATTTATGAAGATGTTGAAAAGCACCAGTGCCAGGACAGATTCTTGAGGCACTCCACTTTTTTGGTCAATTGCCCTTTGACCAAACCCACTCCCTGTTTCCTGGTCCTCAACCAGTTCCCAATCCATGAGAGGACCTGTCCTCTTATTCCCTGACTGTGGAGTTTTCTCAACAGAATTACATTGGAAGTAATTTCTCCTTCTCTCTGGCTTCCATGTTGCATTCCAAGGCCTTTGCCCCTGCAATTACATTGGAAGTAATTTCAGAATTTCAGCAGTGAAGGACTCGCTGGGTGGGAAGAGGATGTGCCACCATGGGGAGCAGTAAGGTTTTCAGAGGGCTCACTGCACGTAAGAGGCCACTGGAGGGTGCCTTGCCCTGGACGGCCTCCAAGCTGTAGAAGTTGGTCCTACAGCAGCAACTATCACTATTCGCTGCTGTGAGAATGCCAAGCTTCTGGGTTGGATGTGTATTTAGGGTTGCACTTGTGCTTCTGAATAAAGACCACACATGTGTGCCCCTTCCAAAGCAACACCAGATCTGGGGTTGTGTGGTCCAGGAAAACAAACCATAGGAAATTAAGCTGCAATGCTATCCATACTTACTGGGAGTTAGCCACAATGAGTATAATGGGACTTACTTCTGAGTAAGGATAGGATTGGGCTCTTAAAATACCAATTTTAGTTTTGCATTGAGGTAAGTCCTTGATTTTTGGGTGCTGTATGTTTACTCTGATCATGTCAATTAACTATATTAAAAACCTATTTTTAGTCTTGCTTTTGTAGACAGTTGAAAATAAAAACACTGATTTAAACACTCGCCAGGGTTGATTGATGGCAAAACCTCACCTTGTTCACAGGCCTCAAAGTACACACAGTTACTCAGCTCTCTCCTTTGACGCCCATAAAATCTTGGGCTTCTTCCATTCTCAGAGCAGCCTCCAATTTCCTGGTGCTTTGCTATAGGAAAACAGGGGCACTGAGACTGCCTCAAGCTCTTTCCCAGAAGCTAGGTCTTATCAGACATTGGTGGCTGCAAGAACCACTTCATAGGTTAGGTATCTGGATTTGCTGCTAAAATACTTGCTATAAAGAATGCCAGAATACGTTTTGCAAACATTTCAAACCTGTTGCATTTGAGATCCGTTAATCTGAACAAGACGTGTCATGCATGAAAATGAGATGTGTGCAGGGCAGAAGAGGTTTCGCTTGCAGAATCTAATATGGGCCTATATAAACAGTTGAATAAATATAGAACGTCTTGATGCAGCGTCCCTTCCAGTAGAAGCAAGAAAACAAAGACTGAAATTCTGGTCTTCTTGAGCCTGTGTCAGAACTGGTGCAGGTTCCACGTGGTAAAATCTCTCCATGATGTGGGATGTTGTGACAAAGAAAGTACAAATAGGCTCCAGGTTGAGAAATGCCTGCCACAATGACAGCCACCATGTGCAAAGCCACTGGAAAGCCTTCCCACTTTCTTCCCACTCTTTCAATGAAATGGCATCGTACGCCTTCTGCACTCCTATCCCACCACAAGGACGTGCTGCCGAGTTGGGGATGGTCTGCCAGCACGTAACCGCATGCTGAACCTTTGGGGGCACTGCCTGGATTGTGTGCCAGATAACATGGCCACAGGCACTGTGGTGCACCAGGCTTGCGCAATGCCAGCAGCTAGCAACAAGACCCAATGCCCCATTCTAGCACAGCAAGGCTCGTCCAGGAGGCTGAACTCTGCTAGAGCCTTGCACAGCCCACCTTACCTCATGAGGAAATGAGGGCAGGATAAGAGCCAATGAAACTACAGAGAAATAGATTTATTTTTAGAGCTGCCCAACACTGGAACAGTCTACCTTATGCCATAGTGGGCTGTCCCCCATGTTGGAGATTTTCTAGCAGAGGCTGGATAACTATCTGCCAGGAATGCTTGCACTGAGCAGTGGGTTGGATTAGAAGACCTCCAAGGTCTCTTCCAACTCTAACATTCTATGATTAAATCAGAAATTCTCTCTCTCTCACACACAGACAGACAGACAGACAGACAACAGCAACCAATATATTATGGGGCAATTCATCAGTGGTACCAAGGTGTGCTCAGCATTCAAAGCAGAAGCCACATGAAGAACTTTCTAATGAAAGGATTTATTGATTTATTGATGAATAAATAATGAAAGGATTTATTTAAAAATAAATAATGAAAGGATTTATTGATCTAATGAAAGGATTTATTGAGTGGGACTTACTTTGAAGGATGTAAATAAGGGACAGGGACAGCAGTCGTAGAGGTCTTTGCTCCTACTTGTTGGGCCCTATTCTAAAATTCTGGATGCCCCATTTCCAATGCAGCATTAGGGTGGGGCATCTGGAGTTTTAACATGGAACCTGGCAACAAGGTGTAAGGACAGCTACAGAGGCAGCATGGGCTTCCCCACATCATCCATCCAACCAAGTCTAACTACACTTCCTGGACAGAGGGAGGTTGTTGCCACCACAACAGCAGTCCTCCATCCTTCATGCCAGGCTCCATGTTAAAATTCTGGGTGATTCTGAAATTACTTCCAATGTAATCGCAGGGGCAAAGGCCTTGGAATGCAACATGGAGGCCAGAGAGAAGGAGAAATGACTACTATGGCTGCAGCTTCTCCCACATAACCTGGTAAGCTATAGTGATGCTCACCAGAAGATGGAAAGGGAAGCAGCAGCTGCAGCAGACAGTGGCTCAAAGGAGAATTGTCTTTCGTCTGCTGCCCACAAACCAGAGAGGAGATGGAGAGAAATTCTCCTTCATTCTGCTAACACCCCAGATAGGTATGGGACTTCAAGATCAATCAAGTGGGCCTCAGGGAGACCTGGGCCCTTGACTGTGCCATACTTGGCTGTTCTCTGATGCTGGCCTTGCTCAGAAGTAAGTCACTGTATTCTATGGGGCTTACTCCCAGGAAATTGTCTTCAGAACAGCCAGCCTTTAATATTTTTCCTAAGGGTTTCGGATGTATGGATCCTCATTAAAAAAAAAACACAACAACACTAATGTTGTCTGTCATTTACCAAATATTTAGGAACCATCAACACCTATAGCGTCTTACACAATTATCAAGTGGCAGTTAGAACACATACCTTTACTCTGTATGGAGACAAAGTAATTTAAAACATACCTACAGTCAGCTTTATTGTGCTCCTAAATATCTATGTTTACCTGCCACTTCCACAATGCTGCATCTGTATAAATATACAGGTATATATTAAGTCAGTGTCTCTCAAACTTTTTAGCACTGGGACCCACTTTTTAGAATGACAATCTGTTAGGATCAACCTGGAAGTGATGTCATAGCCAGAAGTGACATCATCAAGCTGGAAAATTTTTAATGCCCCATATGACAAAATTCAATCAATCAATTAATTAAGCAAATTTAAAGTTTGCAATAAGTATAAAATGTATTTAAAGTAAAGAAGAACCCTCCTAACTCTCCCAAGCAGTTGTAGATCTGTTTTTTTAAAAATCCCCAAACATCCCAAGGGCTGCAATCCTATCCACATTTACTCAAGAGTAAGTACCATTGACACTCATTGTAAAAAGCATAGACATAGCAAATTAAAAATACAGAAATATAACATTTTTTCAGAATGGTCATATATCATGGTAGCATCATGTCTAATATATTAAAAATAAAATACACACTGAAATGAATGGAGACCCATCTACTATTGGCTCATGACCCACCTAGTGGGTCCCGACTCACAGTTTGAGAAACACTATATTAAGTATACGCTGTAAAACAGCCATACAACTTGCTGTTCTCCAGCTATAAGAGTTTCCACTGAAAGAGGAAGGGAGAGAGATGAGCATATGCTTCTTGAAGAACACTGGCCCCTTGTCATCTTACAGTTGCAGAAAGAAGAACTTATGCGTGGCTTGCATAACAAAAGCCTGATTTAGGGTGGAAAAAATGGTTCCTCTTCACAACTGCATTCTGCTTCCGCATTCTTGGCCTGTTACAAGGTTGTGCTGCCAAAAGCATGAGGAAGTTGAACCTTATGCCGTCTCTAGTGGAAAGGAGGTGGGCTTGCTGATTACGTTTTTAGTAACTCTTGTGTTATTTTCAAAAAGTGGTACAAAAGTCCTCAAATAGAGCATACAGGCATGCGCCGCTTAATAACCATTTGCTTAACGACAGACTGTATATATGACGGTGGTCAAAGCACAATAAAGATGCTCTTAATGAAGCAATCACATCTCCCATGGCCTGCAACAGAGTGTCTGTTTACATAACAGAGAGGCTCTTAATGCAAAAAAGAGGCAGTCTATCTCCAGTAGCCTGTGCAGTCAGCTAGTGTCTGGCAGGGAGTGTCTGTTTACACAACAAAGGCAATAGCCTGGACTGTATGCTCACTTAATAACCTAATTGCAGAACAACAGGGATCAGCGAACAAATCTCTGTCGTTAAGTGGCGCACACCTGTATTTTTACTTGATTCTATGGAAGTAACATTTTGGATACTGTATACAGAGGTGTAACTAGGGGGGAGCCTGAGCGGTACCTGCCCCAGGTGCTATGCCAAGGGGGGGTGCATGATTGCCCTTCAGGCTCCACCCAAATTATGGGGGGCACTGGTGACTGCGCCCCCGGTTCATTCTTCAAAGGGGAGCTTCCACAGGAGATGGGGGGGTTGCAAAGTTGCTGCAACGAGCATCCCCTCCTCCGGGGAGAACCTGAAAGTGACTGACTTGCGCCATGGCTTTGCACCCCCTATTCCTTCTCCTGTGGAGGCTCCCCCTTGAAGGAGAAAAAACAGGGACATGAAGCTGCCAGTGCTCCCTCCTCTGGGGATAAACCAGAAGTGACAGCATGATGTCACATGACATTGTGACATCACTGCCCTGGGTGTCGGGGCAGTGAATTAACCATCTGATTGTATATGTACATTTTTTGCCAGGTTATAAAATCATGACCCAGGTCTAACAAAATCATACCTTCAAATCACATGGCAACCGGCCCTTACTCTCAGAGATCAAAGTGAGATTGTTTGCATAGCTTGCTGGAACTTTCAAAATGTAGCACTTGTAATGTGGCACTCAGCTCACCGGCTCACCAGTCTGGAAAACCTGACAGACAAGCATGGGTGGTTCCTACTAAGCATATGAACTGAGAAGTGGGATGCGCCTGACCTCTGCAGTCCTTCTGCCTCAGAACAAAGAGGTGTAGCAGTACAGGAATCAGGTATCTGTGCATACACATTTTTTTATGTGTATAATATACCACACATCAGATACTACACTGCATAAACCAAAGGCATGTAGACTGAAACACCTTCCCCACAATCCTAACCTGCACTGGTTCAGCCAGGCTGCATGGCCAGGGGCCCTGTGCTGTATCCAACGCAGGATAGGAGCAGGCTGGAGGTCTTCCCTCTCCAGATATTTTCCTCTTTACCCTGAGTAATGCCCCAGTGTGCCCTATGGGGCTTCTTGGATCTTTGCCAGCTATTTAGTTGGTGCACATCCAAGAAACCCATGTAGGACTGCCCAACAGGAGGGCAGGGGTTAGGATATGGTGAGCACTGCCGCTGCTGAGCCCACCCCCTCACAGGGTCGATGCTCCCCGTTACATCCTCCCCCAACCCAGAAACACTGCCTCCACACTGCCCTTCCATCACTGTCTCGTACCCCCCCCCCCCAGTGCTGCCTGGCGTACACTTACATGTGCTGGCCTGCATGGGGATTGCATCTGGTGCAACCTCCTGACTTTAGAAGTGGGCTACCTCAGAATGCCAGATGCAAGGGAGGGCACCAGGATGCAGGTCTCCTGTTGTCTTGTGTGCTCCCAGAGGAATCTGGTGGGCCACTGTGAGATACAGGAAGCTGGACTAGATGGTCCTATTGTCTGATCCAGAGAGACTCTTCTTATGTTCTGGTGCCAACAGGCTGGCACATGTCTTTGTGTCGGTGCTGCAGTCTCTCAAATTGATGCAAACGAACCTTGCAGCACATTCGTGACACTCAGAGCTGGCGCAAGGAGACCTGTGCCATCTCAAGCCAGAGGTTTGGTTTGGGCTGCCCCTGTTTCAAGCATGATGAGTGTGTAAAGTTGTAGCCTAAGCTTTGTGATAATAAGGGTGCATTTTTGCTGGTTCTTCCCTCACTTTCTTGAACAGCTTTGCAGTTGTCTATTAGCCAAGTATGGAGGCTGAGTTAAGAGACATTCAGCAGGGAGGGAAGGAAAAAGAAACCGAACAGCTGGTCCGGTTTAAACTCAGCCAATAGCAACATTTCTTTTCTTTCAGTTAACTCCCATCAGTATAACATACAGTTCTCAAAAGGATTCTTTGGTCTCATTCAACAGTCATGAGAGGTAAGCTTACGGGGGTTGTATTTCAAAACTTGTGCTCACCACTTAAATAGCTAGAAGTTACATCAAAACAAAGGGGAAACCTGAGAGTTTCATGGAATCATTTGTCTCCAAAAACGGGAACAGAAGAAAAATACCAAATATTGTGAAAGTCAAACAATATCCTAAAATCTGCCTGACCAAATGTAGTGAAAATATAGTTTTTTCTGCTCAAACAGTTTTGGCATAAGAAATTATTCTCTCTCTCTCTCTCTCTCTCTCTCTCTCTCTCTCTCTCTCTCTCTCTCTGTGTGTGTGTGTGTGTGTGTGTGTGTGTGTGTGTGTCATAAAAAGCATAAAACCCTCCTAACCATGTGGGATGCCAGATAGAGGACACACTAAACGAGTATACCTGGACTATCTATTTAATGTCACTTAAGCTGTATTGTTTGTTTGTTTATATCCCACTTTATCTCCCAAGTGGGCATTCAAAGTATTACAGACACATGGACACATATTCAATCACCCTGAAATCAGGGTGGTAAAAAACTATATTTGAACCCCTGTAGATTCCAGGGCAATTTCATCTGGGATCTGTGCCAATGTGTTGTTGATTTATGTGATCTGGCGGGAGGGGGGTCGGGGGCTTCTTGTAGTGGGGGATTCGATTATTAGAAACATAGAGAGGGGGGTTTGCGACGGATGTGAGGACCGCATGGTGACTTGCCTGCCTGGTGCGAAGGTTGCGGACATCACTTCTCGTCTAGACAGGCTGGTAGACAGTGCTGGGGGAGAGGTAGCGGCTGTGGTGCATGTCGGCACCAACGATGTGGGCAAGTGTAGCTGGGAGGTCCTGGAGGCCAAGTTTAGGCTTTTAGGCAGGAAGCTGAAAGCCAGGACCTCAAAGGTAGCGTTCTCTGAAGTGCTACCTGTTCCACGCGCAGGGCCAGCTAGGCAGGCTGAGATCAGGGGTCTCAATTCGTGGATGAGACGGTGGTGTAGGGAGGAGGGGTTTAGATTCGTTAGGCACTGGGGAACGTTTTGGGACAAGCGGGGCCTGTACAAGAGGGACGGGCTCCATTTGAACCAGAATGGAACCAGACTGCTGGCGCATAACATTAAAAAGGTGGCAGAGCAGCTTTTAAACTGATCCCTGGGGGAAGGCCGACAGGAGCCGAGGGGCATCCGGTTCGGGACTCCTCATCCCTATGGGATGAGGATGGGGAGGTTAGAGAACAACAAGACAAAGGCAGGGTAGGAGAAGAAATTGGGAAAGGTAGGGTGATGGGATGTGATAGACGGTTTGGCACAATGAGAGGATGCGGGGACAAAGGAGCGAATAAGCAGCCCATCCTGGGGCATTCCGTGTATAAATGCTTTTATGCGAATGCCCGAAGTCTACGAGCAAAGGTGGGAGAACTGGAATGTCTGGTGACAAGGGAAAATATTGACATAGTGGGCATAACGGAAACCTGGTGGAATGCGGAGAATCAGTGGGATACTGTAATCCTGGGCTATAAACTCTACAGGAGGGACAGGCAGGGGCGTGTTGGAGGTGGGGTGGCCCTTTATGTTAAGGAAGGGATAGAATCCAGCAAAGTAGAGATTGAAGGTGGGTCCGACTCCACCGTAGAATCTCTGTGGGTTAAATTACCAGGCTTGTGCAGCGATGTAATACTGGGGGCGTGCTATCGTCCTCCAGACCAGAAATCTGATGGGGACCTTGAAATGAGGAAACAGATCAGGGAGGTGACAAGGAGGGACAGGGTTGTAATCATGGGGGACTTCAATTATCCTCATATTGACTGGGTCAATTTGTGTTCTGGTCACGATAAGGAAACCGGATTTCTTGACGTGCTAAATGACTGTGGCTTAGATCAGCTAGTCACGGAGCCCACCAGAGGACAGGTGACTCTGGATTTAATTTTGTGCAGTACGCAGGACCTGGTTAGAGATGTAAACATTACTGAGCCATTGGGGAACAGTGATCATGCTGCGATCCGTTTTGACGTGCACGTTGGGGGAAGAATACCAGGCAAATCTCTAACAAAAACCCTTGACTTCCGACGGGCGGACTTCCCTCAAATGAGGAGGCTGGTTAGAAGGAGGTTGAAAGGGAGGGTAAAAAGAGTCCAGTCTCTCCAGAGTGCATGGAGGCTGCTTAAAACAACAGTAATAGAGGCCCAGCAGAGGTGTATACCGCAAAGAAAGAAGGGTTCCACTAAATCCAGGAGAGTGCCCGCATGGCTAACCAGCCAAGTTAGAGAGGCTGTGAAGGGCAAGGAAGCTTCCTTCCGTAAATGGAAGTCTTGCCCTAATGAAGAGAATAAAAAGGAACATAAACTGTGGCAAAAGAAATGTAAGAAGGTGATAGGGGAGGCCAAGCGAGACTATGAGGAACACATGGCCAGCAACATTAAGGGGAATAATAAAAGCTTCTTCAAATATGTTAGAAGCAGGAAACCCGCCAGAGAAGCGGTTGGCCCTCTGGATGGTGAGGGAGGGAAAGGGGAGATAAAAGGAGACTTAGAGATGGCAGAGAAATTAAATGAGTTCTTTGCATCTGTCTTCACGGCAGAAGACCTCGGGCAGATACCGCTACCCGAACGGCCCCTCCTAACCGAGGAGTTAAGTCAGATAGAGGTTAAAAGAGAAGATGTTTCAGACCTCATTGATAAATTAAAGATCAATAAGTCACCGGGCCCTGATGGCATACACCCAAGGGTTATTAAGGAATTGAAGAATGAAGTTGCAGATCTCTTGACTAAGGTATGCAACTTGTCCCTCAAAATGGCCACAGTGCCAGAAGATTGGAGGATAGCAAATGTCACGCCTATTTTTAAAAAGGGAAAGAGGGGGGACCCGGGAAACTATAGGCCGGTCAGCCTAACATCCATACCGGGTAAGATGGTGGAATGCCTCATCAAAGATAGGATCTCAAAACACATAGACGAACAGGCCTTGCTGAGGGAGAGTCAGCATGGCTTCTGTAAGGGTACGTCTTGCCTCACAAACCTTATAGAATTCTTTGAAAAGGTCAACAGGCATGTGGATGCGGGAGAACCCGTGGACATTATATATCTGGACTTCCAGAAGGCGTTCGACACGGTCCCTCACCAAAGGCTACTGAAAAAACTCCACAGTCAGGGAATTAGAGGACAGGTCCTCTCGTGGATTGAGAACTGGTTGGAGGCCAGGAAGCAGAGAGTGGGTGTCAATGGGCAATTTTCACAATGGAGAGAGGTGAAAAGCGGTGTGCCCCAAGGATCTGTCCTGGGACCGGTGCTTTTCAACCTCTTCATAAATGACCTGGAGACAGGGTTGAGCAGTGAAGTGGCTAAGTTTGCAGACGACACCAAACTTTTCCGAGTGGTAAAGACCAGAAGTGATTGTGAGGAGCTCCAGAAGGATCTCTCCAGACTGGCAGAATGGGCAGCAAAATGGCAGATGCGCTTCAATGTCAGTAAGTGTAAAGTCATGCACATTGGGGCAAAAAATCAAAACTTTAGATATAGGCTGATGGGTTCTGAGCTGTCTGTGACAGATCAGGAGAGAGATCTTGGGGTGGTGGTGGACAGGTCGATGAAAGTGTCGACCCAATGTGCGGTGGCAGTGAAGAAGGCCAATTCTATGCTTGGGATCATTAGGAAGGGTATTGAGAACAAAACGGTTAGTATTATAATGCCGTTGTACAAATCTATGGTAAGGCCACACCTGGAGTATTGTGTCCAGTTCTGGTCGCCGCATCTCAAAAAAGACATAGTGGAAATGGAAAAGGTGCAAAAGAGAGCGACTAAGATGATTACGGGGCTGGGGCACCTTCCTTGTGAGGAAAGGCTACGGCGTTTGGGCCTCTTCAGCCTAGAAAAGAGACGCTTGAGGGGGGACATGATTGAGACATACAAAATTATGCAGGGGATGGACAGAGTGGATAGGGAGATGCTCTTTACACTCTCACATAATACCAGAACCAGGGGACATCCACTAAAATTGAGTGTTGGGCGGGTTAGTACAGACAAAAGAAAATATTTCTTTACTCAGCACGTGGTCGGTCTGTGGAACTCCTTGCCACAGGATGTGGTGCTGGCGTCTAGCCTAGACGCCTTTAAAAGGGGATTGGACAAGTTTCTGGAGGAAAAATCCATTATGGGGTACAAGCCATGATGTGTATGCGCAACCTCCTGATTTTAGGAATGGGTTAAGTCAGAATGCCAGATGTAGGGGAGAGCACCAGGATGAGGTCTCTTGTTATCTGGTGTGCTCCCTGGGGCATTTGGTGGGCCGCTGTGAGATACAGGAAGCTGGACTAGATGGGCCTATGGCCTGATCCAGTGGGGCTGTTCTTATGTTCTTATGTTCTTATACCATAAATCAGTTGCACATTAGACATGCAACCGGTATGTAAAATCTGCACCACAGATGGGTACTGTCATTGGTGTAAACATAGTGTCGTTAGCTATACTGTGTCAGTATATACTGTTCTTCAAGTGTATTGGTCTTCGATGGACGCACAGGTCATTGTTCTTCATTAAGGGGGTCTGTTTTGTCATGGGACATTCATGCTACAACAGTGGCAACACAACCAGAGATGCAAACTGAACTAAATAAGAGTAGCACTGTGATTTTTGTGTGTGTGTTGTTTTTTTACTGTAATGGGTGAAGTAGGAGTTTTTAACCAAAACGTTGACTGTAGATAGGAAGCCAGAAATGAATATCATTTCCAGAATATATAATCTAAATTAAAAGTTTGTGATCATGTGCATGCTGCTTCTGAGTCATTTTGTAGCAGAGATATGAAACAAGCCCCGAGTAGAACCCAAGCAACTTGACTTCAATGGGTTAATACAGGATGTATGTGTAATTTGGCACACACTATCTATAAACAGGAAGGGAGCTGAAATGACTGGCTGCACTTCAAGAGCATATATTCTTCACAGAGAGATATTTGCCTCCAAAGACTAATGAGGTAATCTGAGTCATGCTGAGTTCCCTCCCAGGCAGAAATTCCCCTTCATCATGACCAGCTTGACTGCAGTGGCCACAGCATGACATATTCCCAGAAAGGTGTGTATGTACATTCTATTTCCTACAAGTGGGAGCTGCAACAAAATAGTCATATGTACCTGATCCTGTGTGTCAGTGGGAAAGTGCCATGAAAAGAGCAGGAGAATCTCCCTGGTGAGAAGCCGGGCCTGCCCCATACAGAGCAGGGCAAGGGGTTGCAACACTGCTCTGCCCTTGTGCTGCAAGTGTTCCATTGCAACATGAGAAATGCACACATGTGCAGCTATGGCTCTTACTAACGGTTACATTCATCATCTACTCAGGCAATGGTGTTAGCAGCTTCTGAAGTTGCTGGTAGGTGTTCCAGCACCAAAACTGCTTGTAGTCTTGTGAGGGTGCCATTCCATGAATTATGCCTTTAAAAAAAATCAGATTAATGCTGTCACTCTGCGCACAGATACTTGAAAATCCATTCTCCTGACCCAAATGGGAATTATTCCAAAGTGTATGTAGACAGTGGTCATCAGAAAGACCCTGATGATGAACTTTGGAGGGTAGAAAAGTAGCAGCAATTTCTTCCCCTGGAGTAAAAGAGTGTGAGATAAAACAAGCCCCTCTCCTCTGACTACGATATGCAGCCCCCTTTTGCGCACTGACAACTAGCCGCAATCAGGGGCTCCCACTCACCCACATAGCCGGAGCAAGGCAGTACCTCTGCCACTCCCTAGGGACAGCTGTGTGGTGCTAAGAACAGAACCCTAGCGAAAGAGGGCAGAGCTGAGCAAAGCCACTGCAGCCACCTTGCCTCAAGATATGCAGAGCAGAATGAGTGCAAATGGCCACAGAATAGAGGGAGGTCATGCGCCTGCACTCTGCCATCTGAAAAGCATGCGCAGCATACCCTCTTCAGTTCTTTTGGGAGAGTTTCGCCCCTATAGGGAAAATTGTTTGAAACAAACACGTTTCTGAAAATCTTGAGGTTTCCTGGCTATTTTGCTGTTTGTTGTTTGTGGGTGGTTCAGTTTTCCTGCCAAACTGTGCCAGTAGAACACTGACTTGGTTATTATTAGATGGAATTATATGCAGACATCTACTGATAAGCTTTCTTCATAAGCGCACTGGCATGTTCTGGATCTGGCTTGCTGGGCCTGGGGCTTGTCTTTCTGCTCCCACCACCAGCTCTTAGGCAGGAAAAAAAGCAAATAAGAGCAAATCCACTTTCAAAATAGCAAAGAGTCCATTTGCTTCAAAAGCACACAGACATAACTTCTGTTATTATCTAGAGGTCTTCAGGGTTCCTTCCTTCCTTCCTTCGGTACCCATCAAACAAATGCATTCTATTATTCTGGATCTGTATGGACTTGCTTTTTTTCTTTGATTGTACATTCCATTGCTTTAGGATTTCCATGGTAACAACTGGCAAGCAAGGCCCGCCTGAGGCAGACCCAGAAAGTTGATTCTCATTTTGATCACTCAGTGAAATCCAGACAGGTAAGCTGCCAACTCCTTCATGCTTACTCACACTCACAAAAACTAGCTGAAATGCTTATCAACTAGACCAGTGGTTCTCAAAAACTTTTTAGTACTGGGACCCACTGAATGGGGAGCCAACCCACAGTTTGAGAAACACTGCACTAAACAGATGAAACAGGTTTTCTGAGTGTTGCTGACAGACACACAGTTTTCTCAGTCATGTAGAAGTGTGATTGGATGGAAGTAACGTTGTCAGTTCTTTGTGCTAGCTTGAAAATACACACACACGTGAGTGTGCAGTTGGGGCAGGGAGGAGCATAGCTATTTAGGAAAGGCCAAAAGCCAGCAAATTTTCAGAAGTGCCACTTGGTTTTCATGTGGAAAAAGTCACATCTTCTAAGTGATTATGGAGAACTGTGGACAGTGAAAACTCAAGCATGTTGGAAACTTTATTATACTAGGTTGGGTAGCTGCACAGCTGTCTGTGTGAAAAGGCAGCCAGCCAAAGGCAACACAGCCCTGCAATCTCAGAAAATGGCTGATATACAGCGAACACATACACTGTGTAAAACCTTTCCGGCCACATTAAAGCCACTGGATTTATTCCAAGGTTTCATCTGATGCTGTATATGCTTATTTGGGGTTCTGGTACTTGCAGGCACTCAGGACAGATGTCTGGTGATATCTCTCCAAACAGATACTGGAAGGTGTGCAGCCAAGTTATTTCATGGCCATAATGACATGTTCTCGCCAATACATTCTTTCAAATTACAGTCAGGGCGAATTGAGTCCCAGCACAGGGAACATTGTCTTGCATTCTGCCTGGTAGGATGTATTAGTGGGACAGGAAGAACCAGGCAAAGGACAATTCCCCAAAGTCCCTTTTTTGAGAGTCTATGAACCCTGCCTTCTACCCCTCTCCCTCAACAGTCATTCACAGCTGAATTTTTTTTAGGTTGGTCCGTTTTCATAATTCTTGTTTTGGGTTGAGTTGGGTAAACCCTTTCCAGGCAGTTTAACTAACTGGATGTTCAGTCTCGCTTTTCAGTGTACGTCAGTCAATGACTACAATTACTCTATTTTTTTTAATTGTTGTTACAAAATTACCTCACAGCAACTTTCTCTTCAGTTTATACAATGGCTGGTTCCTCAGACATGCCACTCCCAGAATAGATCACCTTGGTGTCAAGGTTCTCATAAACATGACCAAAGAAAAAGCAGAAAGCATCAGGTTCTTCTTTTTGTTGTTATTGTTCAGTAGCAGGGCAGTCTTATTTCTATAGGTTTTGTCACTTATGCTGTCACAGTATAAAATGATAATAAAATGACTCATGAAACCAAAGGGGAAGGGGAAGGGAGCAAGAAGGAGATTCATTAGTTAGTTATGTACTTGATTCTAGAAGAGGAAATCGAGGGCTTTACAAATCCACCTGACAGAGCAAAAGTGAGGCTGAAATTGAATTCTTGCCTAACATTTGCAAGTGCCACATGGCTCTGCTACAATCAAATCTGTGTATGGCTTCTTGTCTGGGTGCAGGAATCAGCCCACACATGAGATGCTAACATATAACTTCCATGGCAGGGAATGACTGCCACAGGATGCTCCTTGCCACAGGATGTAGTGATGGCATCTTGCCTGGATGCCTTTAAGAGGGGATTGGACAAATTTATGGAGGAAAAGTTCATTACGGATTACAAGTCATAGTAGTTTTGTGTACGTGCTTGGTTTTAGAGGCAAGCTGCCTCTGATTGCCAGATGCAGGGGAGGGCACCAGGACACAGGTTGTGTCTTGTGTGCTCCCTGGGTCATTTGGTGGGCCACTGTGAGGTACAGGAAGCTGGACTAGATGGGCCCTTGGCCTGTGATCCAGCAGGGCTCTTCTTATGTTCTTATGACTGCTAAAGGCCTGCCAGCCATAGCACAGAAGGAGGGAGTTACTGTGGACAGTCATGAATGCTTTTCCAATTTTATTCTGCATGGTGAAAGGATTTCTCCAAGCCTGGTTTGTTTGGGTACCAAGGATAAATCATAGCCTCTCCAAGGCACTGAGGAGAAACTGTCCTCTCTCCAGGAAGGGCAGCTTGCCAGACTGGAAACAGGGAGGAAGCCCAAGAGGAACGAGCCATAATAATTCTGACAAAATGTTTGCTCCACTTTTGTAATTGCTTAACACAATAATGACAGTGGCTGGGTGACCATTCTCCCTTTCCACTGCCATTACAGTTATAGATGGCGGCATGAAGAGGATTAGCATCAACTGCTGCCTTCTGCTCCTCACCACCTCCTCCTATGCCCCCTGATGGGCCCTTGGCAGCTTGCTGGGCAATGGTGGGCACTGGGGAGTAATTCCAGCTGTGGACCAGCCTCTCCTTTCCCTTGCACCGTTTTATAAACCGTGCGTGCCCTGAGGCCCCCTCAAGGCAGCACCAAGACAGGGTTCATCTGGGCAGTTGCTGCTCCCCCACAACTGCTTGGTAAACCTTCCCCTTGGGCCTTGGTTTGCCAGGTAGTAGCAGGACCACCTCAGGGCTTGGCCAATGTGGGCCCTTGCATAGGCATGGATCCCTGACACGTGCCCCACCTGTGGAATTACCCCTGCTTACCAAAACACCACCCCATGTATTACAATAGTTGTAACAGCTGCTAATACCTACTAATCTGGTTGGTCATTACATGTATACATTCTTGAGAGGAGTTAACTCTGCATGTGTATGTGTTTGTAAGGCCCTGCACTGTGTCAAATAGTGTTTTAGCTACCAAATGCTCTTTGTTCTCCCCTTCTCACACACACGCATTTATATATCTGTGTCCTGCCCTTGCCCTAAAATCAGAATAGTCAGAAAGGAATTGTGCACGTTATCACATAGGATGATCACACAGGTACGTGTTGTACTGTATGTACATAGGGAAGCCAGGATGGGCAGCAGTTTCTCTGTGCACTCACTTGTCACATCTGCAAGCACTGGCTGTGACACTTGTGCAAGTTATTTTGTTATCCCCACAGAAATGGCTTATATTACAGGAATTCTGTTTTGTAATGAACCCTAGTTTTCCAGTTCTGCTTCATGCTAGTTGAAAAGTAGCTTGATGTTTGCCAGACCATACCCATTCTTGAAAGCATGAGCCCCTTCCCATGAGACCTACTATTAACTGCAGAACACTCATACAACCCCTTCAACGTTTATACGTGCTCACCCAAATTTCTTCCAAAGCAAGAAGTCTGAACTCCCCAGCTCAAAATCCCCCACAGCTCTTCTGTTTACTGCAACGGCACAGCCGAAGCCAAAACCAGCTCCATAGTTTACTTTGGAGGCCTCTGCTAATCCATCTACCTAACCCTCCGCGCTCGCCTTCGTTTACTGTATCACAGTCTCTTTCCAACTTGTGATAGCAGAACAGCCTCTAGGTGACCCCAGATTAATGTAAATATTTGGCTTTTATGGGAAGGAAATGTGACCTACATTTGGAATGGAAGTTATCCAGAGGCTGAAAACTTAGGAGCCAAATTCCTGGGAAAGCAGATGCAGTGGTAGTCTCTCCTGGGTTGTTTATTGCCGAGTGTCTCAGAATTCTCACCCTCCCCCCCCCCATCAGTACAGAGTGCCTTTCAGGTTCCTAGTCCATTGGCATACAGTGCTAGGCTAGCTGTGGTTCTGAGGCAGCCAAGGAATTCTTCATATGCTGGGCCAGACACAGGAGACTGGAGGACTCTTTGCCAGCATTGTGATTATCACTGAAAGTGGGTTCATCCAGAGATGCAATTTCTCAATGACGGCTGATGCTGTTGCCTTTGACACCTTGGATCAGCAGTGTGACTTGGGGGCAGTGGCATCCAGAGTGGGGACGATCACATCATATGATGTCATCACGTCACTTGCAGGTTCTCCTTTCTTTAGAACTATCGAGTGCTGGCTGGCAGATCCTTTAGTAAAGCATCTCCAGCAGACGTCTGCCAGTAAGCGACGCAGTCACGCGCACACACTGGAGTTTTAAAGAGTCTTCAGCAAGCAAGCAAGACTCTATAGAACTCTGGAGCACACATGTGGTTGTGTCACTTGCCAGCAGATGCTTCCTGGAGACTTGTTATTAAAGTGACTGCCGGCAAGTGCTCCAGAGTTCTAAGAGTCCAGCAAGCATCCTTCAGGCACCAAAGAAAGCATTAGTAAAAAGAAATGCTTTTCCATTGAAAGGGTTGCAATTTTGTTTGCAGGCTCTGCTCCCCTTGCATCTGGAGGAGGGCATTCACCCATATCCACCGTTCCACTTAACTGTGGGGGGGGGGGGTTCCCTGCAGATACCGGAGCATGCCTGTACTTCTGACCAGACTGGCTGATCCCTGAGGCTGGATGAGGTGGTCACTTCAGGAACCAGATCAGTGCAGGGCGCTCACTGTCTGCTTACTCCTCCTTCCAATTTCTGGATTAGAAAATTAAGAGGGAGATGGAGAAGAAGAGGAAGTGTGATGGGCTACAGCATCTCTGAGTGGGAGAAGCAGAGGCTAGATAAGGGAGTCATCATCAGGTAAGGGGGAAGCATTCAGTGGTGGGCTTGGAGGGGGGACGGGGGCAAATGCCCCACATGCTGCACCCGTGCTGCATTTCAGATCGCTTGGAAAGCCTTCTGAGGCTGTTCTTAAGCAGTACTTGCAGTTTCCTGGAAGTACTGTTTAAGACCACGTGGGAATCCTCAGAAGGCTGTCTGAGTCATCCCTAATGCCATGTGAGGCTGCATTGCACTGGGTAAGTATGGGGGGGGGGCGGCGTGGTGCAGGTGGACGGCCTCACAGACATTTGCCCCCGCAGCGCATCAAGGGGCAGGTCTGCTACTGGAAGCATTTGGCATGCCACCTCAGGCACCGGGACAACAAGGGCAGGCCTTCCTTCTAACAAATTCAGGCTTCGTTCTACAGGAAAAAAAAGGTTGTGTTGAGTAATGCATTTTAACAAGCTTCGCATGGGCAAATGAGAACGCTATATTATTTCTGTAGGATGTGGGCATAACTTCATTAATTAGCTGCTTAAGGAGTTTAACATGTTCAAAGCACATAACCTGAAATGAGGACACTCCTGTGGACAAGTCCGTACAGTTCTTGAGGGTCTGTGCCAGATCCAACTCGCTGTCCCAGAAACGTGTTTCAAACAGGGCAAGGAGTTACAGCGTCACAATCCCTGACTTACTAACAAAAGGTCAGTCAGGCTTGCAAGAAGTATTTGCAGAAGGACTGCCAGATAAGATTCTCGGTTTCTTCTTTTTCTGTTTATCAACAGGATATTGGTGCCTGAAGACCAGGCCCCTCGCGAAGCCTCCTTCTCCTTGACAGAATAATAAGCAGACAGGTCTTAGCGTGCTGCCTGTGGGGAAATGGGTTTTGTTATGGAAGGAGCGCCTTGCACTAAAACAACAAGCAGAAGAATGGCTGTGTTTGTTTTTCCATGTGCGGAGGGTGAGGGTGCAGCCACCGCAGGCCTCTCTTCATATCCTCTCCAACTGACAGAGAAGGGTGAGGCAGAGACCTATCCAAACAAAGACTTCCCTGAGGTAATTTAATGAAGGATGATATTCCTTAATCTTTTCGGTAGAGCCTCACCCAGTCCATATAGGAACGAATAATGTATAGGTAAAGTCAGACACAGATGTGTCACCCTGTGTACAGACCTCATTCACAGACTTCTTTTCTCACCAAGCACATGTGCTTGGTATAATTTATTGGCACAGAATACTTGTTCATAATATAACTGGCTCAAGCCCAAGACAAGTCACTAATACATATCCTCTTTGTTGGTCAAAAGTACATTCCCTGTTGTTGTATGCTATTCCTAGTCTCTAACCATGCACCACAAGCTTTTTAAACTCTAAGAATACTTATTTTTTTTAATAATCAAAGCAATGTACAAAAAAAGAATAAACTATCATAGAAACATCAACAAATTTACTTGTTTGTTTTAATGCAACCTTTAATGGCATAGCAACAAATTTACTTCAACTACTAAGTCAAATTTGTTACAATTCAATGAAAAATGCATCAAATCAAATTATTAAATTCCTCTGGAAAAGGTTACACCCCCCACCCGAAAGCAGTCAGATTAGTTCACTTTCCTGGGAGTAAGTCCCATTGGACACAATGGGGTTTACAAGCCCAATCCTTTACATGTCTATTCAGAAGTTTAATAGGATGCCATAAACAAAATTGCATCTTTAAAACATACAGCCCAATCATATGCATAGCTATTCAGAAGTCCCACTGAGTCCAATGGGGCTTACTCCCAGAAAGTGGGTGTAGGATTGCCACTTTATGTCCAGGTAGCTAGATGCCTACCCAAGATTTTCCCTTCATTTAGCCCTAATAGGATCTGAAGAGAAAAATTGTCTACGTCAAAATTCCTACAGGACTTATGGTCAGGGACTAGACTACTGATGTCCGAAGTCTCATGAGTTCATGAGAGAGTGTATATGAGATGTGCAAATCCCCCCCCCCCTTACTCTTGGAGTTCTTGGTGATTAGTAGAGGTGAATTGTTCATCAAGTGGACCTCCTCTAAAACAGTTTAAAAACAGACCATGAGTTCTAAATTCATACACACTTGTGCTAAGGAGGAAAATGATAAGAGGCACTGAGTGTATTGTCAATTTGACTGCACATGAGACAGGAAGATAGAAGAGGTGTTGTGGTTCTCAGTTAGGCTTTGCCAAGGACCCATCTGTTTCTGCTGACTTGTTTGCAAAGTGTTGTAGGAATCTCAGGGCTAGGTTGCTAAGATGAAGAGATCTCCTGGGTTGAAAGTGGGGTACAAAAGGTATATCCAATGTGGATATAGTACTTAGTAGTTACAGTTATGGTAAGGACTGTCTCAGTATACATGCCAGGCCTCTTGACAAATGGTACCAACTTAGTAGGAAGCCCTCTTCCTCTCCCCCTCTCCCTGCCATTTGTGTGCACCAAAGTCTCCCCCATTACACAAGCCCAGAGCCCAAAGGCTTGTCCAAAGGCTGGACAAAAGCCTGCCTGTTGCCCATTTTACAGGCATACGTTTCTGACGGTGCTAAATTAACTACAGACATGGTTTTCTTCTACTCCCTTGGGTGTGCAAAACCCACTCCTGTTATCAATATGAAATCCATGTACAACAAAGTATGGCGCGTCTGCAGATTCTCATTCAGATTTTTCATGAGTTTCATGTGAGCAAGGGCTCCCCTGTTTTCAGGCTCAGTTCCTGACCTGGAAACATGATGCTATAAGGAAGACGGTGCACCTGGGCATTTGCAGAGTCTCTCTCTGTCATCTCTGATGACCCACAGATGGCAATCCACACATATCTGGGGCTAATTAGGTGGAAGGCTTTCAGGTCAATGACCACAACTTGCCAGCAGGCTTAGCACATCTCACTGCAAAAAGAAAGCAGACCCTTAATTTATATAGACAATTACAGCCAGGCAAGCCTGAACTGCAAGAATTGCCAGGGCAGGGTAATCCCACCCCAGTACTAGCCCGACTGCAGAGGAAGGATGTTTTTGCCAGATCCTCTGACTCTGAAACCATCTTGCTAATACACATTTTTACAGGGGACTGAGAAAGTCATTAATGCAGCATAAATTTGTACAGTCTGTCCTGCAGAGGCCCCTTCTTTAGCCAAATTATCCACACTCTGCTCTTTCACCATGCACTTGTTTTGAGAAGCATTGGTGCAGATGGTGGTGGTACTATTGCATTTAGAATAGCTAGTGTTTTATTGTATAATGCAGGGGTGCCCAAACCCCGGCCCAGGGGCCACTTGCGGCCCTCGAGGCCTCTCAATGTGGCCCTCAGGGAGCCCCCAATCTCCAATGAGCCTCTGGCCCTCCAGAGATTTGTTGAAGCGCGCACTGGCCCAATGCAACTTCTCTCAGCTTGAGGGCGACTGTTTGACCTTTCGTGTGAGCAGTGGGATGAGAGCTCCCTCCACTGCTTGCTCTTTCACATCTGTGATGCAGTAGTGGCAGCAAAGGAAAGGCCAACCTTGCTTTGTGCAAGGCCTTTTATAGGCATTGAGCTATTGCAAGACCTTCATTCATTCATATAAGTTCATCTTTAATATATTCATTTATGTAAACTTATGTAAATTTATTCAGATTTTCAGTGTAAATTAATTCTTTTTTTCCCCCGGCCCCCGACACAGTGTCAGAGAGCTGATGTGGCCCTCCTGCCAAAAACTTTGGGCACCCCTGGATAATGTAATAGACACAAACTGCAGCACATTACTTCTAAATCAGTTTCTGAATCAGTGATATTAAATTCCTAATTTGGGATTTGGGCAGTATTTACTGCTAACTGTGAGAGCAAAACCCAAGTGTTTTGTGGAAATTTAAATATCCAGCAAGACAAATAATGGACAGATGTAATAGTGATTATGTGTACCATTTGAACACACTTCAGAACACAAAATCATGCTGGGATGTTCTTCCATGCCATCTTGTGCACAGGGCTTCACACATTACATTTTTTATGAAAAAAATGTAATTATGGACATAACAAAAAGCATATTCACACCGCACATCATACAGGCACATGTGCCAGGAAGCCAGGGTTCCATGAAGCTTTTGACTGAATTGTAGCAATCATACTTGCTACCTGGACCTTTTCCACACCAAAGAAACTTTTCCACTCTGAAAAGCAACTGGGAGGGTTGGGGGGGAGGTATGATTTTTGTAGGGGGAAAAATGATAGCAGAGAAAGGATAGTTAAGTATGTCCTTCCCAACACTTTTGCAGTTTCCCCAGTTGCATTTCATAAAACAAATCTAGGGGAAAAACTACTTGCAACACACATGGCTTAGCCCTATGTCTATGCAGAAATATGTATGCGCTGGGTCATATCAGTGGTGTCACTAGAGGGGTGTGGGCTGCACTGGGTGATGAGCATGGGGGTGACACCACTACTACCCAAAAAATTTTAAATCTTGGTGTTTTTGAATAACACCATCATGTTATATTCAATCAATCGTATTTCCACACAGAATGCAATAAAACAAACCACATTGAAATATCTCTATTCTATCAAATGTTACAACCAAAACCCCAGCAGGGCAGGATGATGGTACATCACCTTGCCCACTGCCCGGGGTGGTGCCCCACCCACTGCATTGGAGGAGGTCCATCATAGGGTTGATACACTGGCCTCCTGGGTGATGCAAACCATAGTGACACCACTGAGTCATTTACTTCTGTATAACAATTTCCACCACACCCCCTGCACACGCGCACACAAATAGCCACATGCATTGAATCCCTGCTTAAAACCTAGTCCATGCCTAAATTTCTTCCTTGAAGTTACAGCTCATAGAAACCTATTGGTCAATTGCACTGCTTTCTTTCAGCGTACAAGTTTATGTCGCACCTTCCTTGTAAATAAGGCTACAAGTTTTTAGACTTCTGAGGTGCAAAGGAATGAAGAGCCCATCACCAGCTTGGCATGAGACTTCCCGCAGTGGGATGGAACAGGGCAGGAGGATGAGAGTACAGCAGGCTTTGAAATGAGGATTATGTCATAACTTTGCTGTTATGCCCAATTCATTTCTCTTTTTTTTCCCTGTTTATTTATTTTGTATTGGCAACCTTCAGTCTCGAAAGACTATGGTATCACGCTCTGAAAGGTGGTTCTGGCACAGCGTCTAGTGTGGCTGAAAAGGCCAATCCAAGAGTGACAATCCCTTCCACACCGGGAGCAAGTGCAGTCTGTCCCTGGTCTGTCTCCCTGGCTATGGGCCTTCCTTCTTTGCCTCTTAGCCTCAGACTGTTGGCAAAGTGTCTTTTCAAACTGGGAAAGGCCATGCTGCACTGCCTGCCTCCAAGCGGGCCGCTCAGAGGCCAAGGTTTCCCACTTGTTGAGGTCCATCCCTAAGGCCTTCAGATCCCTCTTGCAGATGTCCTTGTATCGCAGCTGTGGTCTACCTGTAGGGCGCGTTCCTTGCACAAGTTCTCCATAGAGGAGATCCTTTGGGATCCGGCCATCATCCATTCTCACAACATGACCGAGCCAACGCAGGCGTCTCTGTTTCAGCAGTGAATACATGCTAGGGATTCCAGCACGTTCCAGGACTGTGTTGTTTGGAACTTTGTCCTGCCAGGTGATGCCGAGGATGCGTCGGAGGCAGCGCATGTGGAAAGTGCTCAGTTTCCTCTCCTGTTGTGAGCGAAGAGTCCATGACTCGCTGCAGTACAGAAGTGTACTCAGGACGCAAGCTCTGTAGACCTGGATCATGGTATGTTCCGTCAGCTTCTTGTTGGACCAGACTCTCTTTGTGAGTCTGGAAAACGTAGTAGCTGCTTTACCGATGCGCTTGTTTAGCTCGGTATCGAGAGAAAGAGTGTCGGAGATCGTTGAGCCAAGGTACACAAAGTCATGGACAACCTCCAGTTCATGCTCAGAGATTGTAATGCAGGGAGGTGAGTCCACATCCTGAACCATGACCTGTGTTTTCTTCAGGCTGATTGTCAGTCCAAAATCTTGGCAGGCCTTGCTAAAACGATCCATGAACTGCTGGAGATCTTTGGCAGAGTGGGTAGTGATAGCTGCATCGTCGGCAAAGAGGAAGTCACGCAGACATTTCAGCTGGACTTTGGATTTATTTTGGATTTTATTTTGGACTTTGGATTTATTTAACTTTGGATTTATTTTGGATTTTATTTTGGACTTTGGATTTATTTAACTATAATAAACATAAAATAGAAAAACAAATACATACGTAAACAAAATTCTAATAAAGCAGCACGAGCGAAGCCAAAACATTCCCATACTTATAATCCAAATACATACAGTCCAAACATTAACAAATATTAATCTATACCACTAATACTTAAAAATCAATCTTCAAATCCAAAATACCTCCAATCCCCATCCTCTCTCTGATTCAAAAAATCAATAACTGGACTCCAATTCTTCAAAAAGTTTTCTGTTGAATTCTCCCTAAGCAAAATTGTTAATTTATCCATCTCCGCATAATCCATAAGTCTTATTCACCATTCCTCCACTGAAGGTATATTCATAGTCTTCCAATTTTGAGCATAAAGTATGCTGGCAGCGCATACAAAAATAAAACTTCATTTTTTCTTTCCACATACTCATCTGTCATACCTAATAAAAATACTTCTGGCTTCAATTGTATATTTGTTTTTAGGATCAACTGTATCTGTGCGTGAATTTGTGACCAATATTTTTTAACTTTTGAACACGTCCACCACATGTGGTAAAATGTTCCCTCTTGTTTCTTACATTTCCAACAACTATTGGACATAGTTTCATACATTTTGGCTAATTTACTTGGTGTCACATACCAACGATAAATCATCTTATATATATTTTCCTTAATGTTAACATTCAAAGTAAATTTTGTCTGTTTTACCCATAATTTCTCCAATCTGTCCATTGAAAGTTCATAGCCCACATTTTTTGCCCACTGGATCATGCATTCCTTAACCTGTTCATCTTCTGTTTCAAACTTCAAAAGCAATTTATATATTTTAGATATTACCTGCTCATCTGATCTTAGTTGTTTCTCCAATATTGTCTCTCCCTCTTCAAAACCATATAATTTTTTATCAATTTTAAATATTTCTAATAATTGTAAATACATAAACCATTGGCAGTCAAAACCCTCTACAATCAATTCCTCTCTAGACTTCAAAATACATTGACCTTGATTACATTTCAATAAGTTCTTATACAATAACCATTTATCTCCTGGTACAGTTCCCAAACCAAAATGTGCTTCTTGTGGTGAAGCTAAGAGTGGAATTTTGTTGTAAAACCTTTTCTTATAACGATTCCATATCTTCCACAATGCATGTCTAACATAATGATTCTTGAATTCCATATTCACTTTCAACTTATCATACCAAAGATATCCATGCCAACCAAATCTTAAATCATATCCTTCTTACTTCAACAATTTTTTGTTTTGCAACAATATCCATTCTTTAAGCCACAGAAAACAACATGATGCATAATAAGTCTTCAGATCAGGCAGTCCTAAACCTCCTCTTTCTTTTGCATCTTGCAAAATCTTAAATTTCACTCTTGGTTTTTTCCCTTGCCATATAAAACCTGTCACATCTTTCTGCCACTCTTTAAAAGGTTTATCAGAAAGTAATATTGGTATATTCTGGAAAAGAAAAAGCATTTTTGGTAGTACATTCATTTTAATTACAGATATTCTTCCCAAAAAAGATAATTTCAACCTTTCCCATCTTGCAAAATCTTTTTTTATTTCACCCCAAACTTTAACATAATTATTTTGAAATAACATACAATTCGTGTTTGTCAAAATAATACCTAAATACTTAATCTTCTTCTCCACTTTGAACCCAGTCTTATTCATCAACTTCGATTGGTCTTGTTCGTTCATACTTTTAGATAAAATTTTAGTTTTCTGTTTATTTATCTTAAATCCTGCTAATGATTCAAACTTCTTCAACTTAACCATCAACAACTCTATGTCTTTTAAAGGTTTTTCTAAGATCAAAACCATATCATCTGCAAATGCTCTTAATTTAAAACATTCATTTTTAATCTTTGCACCATGTAGTCTTTCATCTTGTCGAATATCTCTACACAACACTTCTAAGGCAAGTATAAATAAAAGTGGCGACAATGGACATCCTTGTCATGTTCCCTTTTGAATCTCAAACATTGTTGATAATTCTCCATTTACCACTACCTGCACAGTTTGTGATGTATTAATTGACTTTATCTATTGAATAAAGTTCTCTCCAAAGTTCATCTTCTCTAAGACAGCAATCAAGAAAGTCCAACTCAAATTGTCAAATGCCTTCTCAAAGTCCAAAAAAATCAATGCTAATTGTTTCTCTATCCTTTTATCATGATATTCCAGCAAATCCAATACTATTCTCATATTATCACTCATGTGTCTTTTCAGTAAAAAACCACATTGATCTTCATGTATAAGATTTTGTAATATCTTCTTCATTCTGTTTGCTAAAATTGCTGTAAATATTTTACAATCATTATTCAACAAGGAAATAGGTCTGTAATTTTTTATATCCATCAAATCCTGTCCTTCTTTAGGAATCAAAGTTATATTTGCAGCCTTCCATGAATCTGGCATTTTCCCAGTCTGCAAAATATCATTCATCGTGTTAAGCAATGGTAAACTTACTTCTTCTTCTAAACATTTATAGAATCTACCTGTTAAACCATCTGGACCCGGAGCTTTATCTATATTAATCTTCTTTATTGCCTCTACAACTTCACACAGAGTTATTCTATTATTTAAAATTTCCCTTTGTTCTTCAGACACTTTTGGTAAATTTTGTTTATCCAAGTAGTTCTTTACTTCTACCTGATCTATTTTTTTTTGTATAAATTAGCATAATAATTTGTAATTTTTTTTTTTTATATCCTCCTGATCAGTATACATTTTTCCCACCTCCTGCAATTTTAAAATTACTCTCTTCTCTCTCTGCTTCCTCAATTTGTAGGCCAACCATTTCCCTGGTTTATTGGCATGCTCAAAATATCTTTGCTTCACAAACTTTAATTTAATTTCCATTTGATTCACCATCATCAAAGATAATTGATGCTGTAAATCTTTTATTTGTTGTACTATTTTTTTTATCTCCTGGGACTTCTATTAACTCATATTCCTTCTTTTTAATTTCCTCCTCAATTTTCTGAAACTTAATTTGTCTTTCTTTTTTCCATTCTATACTTTTCTGAATAAAGTATCCTCTCATAAAGGCTTTACTAGCGTCCCAAACTATCCTCATTTCTGTTCCCTTATTTAAATTCAAATTAAAAAATTCCCTTAATTTCTGCTTAGCATCCTTTATTATAACCTCTTTTTGTAACAACAATTCATTCAATCTCCATCTATATGTTGTAGGTTTCTTCTTAATAGTCATAGTTATTGGATTATGATCTGAAAGAGTCTTTGATAGAATTTCTGTTTTAGAAGTTTTTATTGCAATATCCTTCGTCACCCAGAACATATCCTTGAAAATGATCTGTGTCTTTCTGAATAATAGGTAAACTCTTTTATATTTCCATTCATTTGTCGCCAAATATCTACAACCCCTAAAGCTTCTACCAAATCAAAAAAAGTTTTTGGTAATTTCCTTTGAGAAATCTTAATCTCCTTCTCAGATTTTTTATCCCTTTGTGGTGACACAACTGCATTCCAATCTCCCATCAAACAATAACTTGAATATGAGTAATTTAAGAGTACATCCAATAATTGCCTAAAAAAAACCTCCTCTTTCTTGATTTGGGGCATACAAACCCAAAAGTAAAGTTCTTACTCCCGAAATGATAACTTCCACAGCCAACCACCTGCCTTTTTCATCTGCAAACACAAGTTTTGGTTTTAAATAATCTTTAACATACATAACCACTCCATTTTTCTTCTTTGAATTTGTTGAAAAAAATTCTTGTCCTAACTTTCTCTGTATTAAGTAGTTTGTATGACCTTTTTAAATATGCGTCTCTAAAAGGCAACACATCTTTTTTAAGTTTCTTCAATTCATTTCTCAAATGAGCAGTGATTTACTGCATGTTAACAGCAGTGAAGGATGAGAAAACAAGACGCACCAGAGGGCTTATGATTGATGGAGAGAGGTGGAAAGTGGAGTGTCCCAAGGATCTGTTCTGGGACCTGTACTTTTCAACCTGTTCATAAATGACCTGGAGGCAGGGCTAAGCAGTGAGGTGGCCAAGTTTGCAGATGACATGAAACACTTCCAAGTGGTGAAGACCAGAAGAGACTGTGAAGAGCTCCAGAAGGATCTCTCCAAACTGGGAGACTGGGCAGCAAAATGGCAGATGTGTTTCAATGTAAGTAAGTGTAAAGTCATGCACATTGGGGCAAAAAAACCAGAACTTTACATATAGGCTAATGGGTTCTGAGCTGGCTGAGACAGATCAGGAGAGATATCTTGGGGTCCTTGTGGCCAGTTCAATGAAAGTGTTGCCCTAATGTGCGGCGGCCGTGAAGAGGGCTAATTCCATGCTTGTGATAATTAGGAAAGGCACTGAGAATAAGACAGCTAATATTGTCATGCCATTGTACAAATCGATGGAAAGAGAACACCTGGAGTATTGCATCCAGTTCTGGTCACCACATCTCAGAAAGGATATAGTGGAAATGGAAAAGGTGCAAAAGAGAACAACCAAAATGATTACTGGGCGGGGGCACCTTCCCTATGAGGAAAGGCTATAACTTTTGGGCCTCTTCAGTCTAGAAAGGAAGCACATGAGGGGGGACATGATTGAGACATACAAAATCATGCAGAGAATGGACAGAGTGGATAGAGAGAGGCTCTTTTCCATCTCACATAACACCAGAACCAGGGGTCATCCACAAAAGCTGAGCGTTGGGAGAGTTAGGACAGACAAAAGAAAATATTTCTTTACCCAACATGTAATTAGTTTGTGGAACTCTTTGCCACAAGAAGTAGTGATGGCATCTTGCCTGGATGCCTTTTAGAGGGGATTGGACAAATTTCTGGAGGAAATGTTCATTATGGGTTACAAGTCATAGTAGGTATGTGCAAGCTCTTGGTTTTGGAAGCAGGCTGCCTCTGATTGCCAGATGCAGGGGAGGGCACTGGGATGCAGGTTGTGCCTGTCGTCTTGTGTGCTCCCTAGGGCATTTGGTGGGCCACTGTGAGATACAGGAAGCTGGACTAGATGGGCCTTTGGCCTGATGCAGCAGGGCTCTTCTCATGTTCTTATGACACAAACCACTCCCCAGAGCTTCTGCATACCTAAAAGTTGTCTGGATCAATAGCAAGACTCCAGTTACAAAAAGAAGGCATCTTAAAAATAACTTGTTTTACCTAGCAAGTGTTATCTAAAATTAGGAATGGAAAGTCACTAAGAATTGCAGGGCAAAAACAAGTCGAGGAAGTGGGGGCTGAACATGTGTTACTGGGAAGTTATCAATATTTTCCTCTTTTAAAAGAGGCCTCCTCTGCCCAGACTGTATGTCCCAATTAAATGCAGTTATATGTCTCAAAAGGATTGCTTGGCTGACATTCATTCCAGATTTTGAAATAGCCCTGTTTGGAGTTAGGTCTTCCATTTACTTTCTGCATGTTTTCTGTTGTCAAATCACAACAAACACTTTAACCCAGTGTTTCTCAAACTGTGGGTTGGGACCCACTAGGTGGGTCGCAAGCCAATTTCAGGTGGGTTCCCATTCATTTCAATATTTTATTTTTAATATATTAGACTTGATGCTCCCATGGTATGTGACTGCATTTGGGGAAATGCAACACATCTGTACTTTGAACAGGCTACAATGTATATGCTTTTAACAATGAGAGTCTTACTTCTGGGTAAGTGTGGGAAGGATTACTAACTAGGATTGTTAAAATATTCCTGCTTGATGATGTCACTTCCAGTCATGACATCACTTTTGGTGGGTCCTGACAGATTCTCATTCTAAGAAGCTGATCCTGGTGCTAAATGTGTGAGAACCACTGCTTCAACCAGTTGCATTGCCAGGCCTGGTGGCTCCCAGGTCAGGTGATGTCACAGAGCAGCATGGCATCCTGTACACCTGCACTATCACCACCTCCCCAGCGCAGGTGCAGTCCTCACCTCAGAATGCTCAATTTGGATCCAAGGGCAGGCAGGAAGCCCAATTTTGCAGTGTTT
This sequence comes from Tiliqua scincoides, assembly GCF_035046505.1. Lineage (NCBI taxonomy): Eukaryota > Metazoa > Chordata > Lepidosauria > Squamata > Scincidae > Tiliqua > Tiliqua scincoides. The sequence continues at coordinate 20,770,439 of NC_089821.1, forward strand.
ACTGCACGATTGAAGTAAATACTGTCACCACCCTCTGCAGTGCAGATGGTAGAAAACCTGCCACTCTGCTGCAGGGGAGGGCCCTGTACCCTCCGGCCCTTAGCTACACCACTGACTTTAACAGTTTCATTTGGTGCTTTAGGTTACTATCCTATGCACACTTATCTGAGAGTATGTTGTATGGAACACAATTAACTTCTGAATAAGCATGCATAGGATTACACTGGCTACGTGGATTCTATAACCCTCTCTTATTTTGCCTCTGCCATGGATGTTTCTGGTCAGCCATGCAATAGGTGTTTTGCCAGATTCCAGGTCCAATTCACTTAGAGAATTATGACCACTTTAAGCTAATTAGCTCCCCTTCTTTCCCCAACAATGACCCTAGTTCTGCAGTGCTGGACCCCCACTACCAGCGTAGCTCGCCTGTTCAATCTGCAGAGGTCCTCCTCTCTCCTGCCAGCAGCTTCTACAGCCACTACAGCAACCCCTTGGTCCTCAGCAGGTCTTGGGCATGGCAGCCACACACCAATCTCCAGCAGACTCCAAAGTCCATTCACCCATCAGCAGTTCCAGTAGTCCATCAGCCATTAGTTCTTCAATTCATTAACCCATCAATTCAGTTGTTCATTTTCTCCAGCTTTCTTCCTTTAACTACCCACCAAACTCTCCCTTTATCAGGTGTTGTCTTTATACCTGAGGGCCTTGTTACCTTCCAGAGGCTGCAGCTGTGCACCACACTCACCCCACTCTAACGTCCTGCTGTTAACCCCATGCTCACCTGCCAGAGCAAGGAGCCACTGTTGACACCACACCTGATCTCCTTGAGGGATCTTGTGCATTTCCATTACAATAGGTGAGTGATTTGCTGGTGAGGGTAAGTGCCTTGGGTAAGCACAAAGTTGTGTCACCAGGCTCCCAGTCTATCCCTTTGTGCAGTGAGCTACCAGCATGCTGCATTGTCTGAGTGCTGTTGAGGCTCCATTTGTGACTCATTCCAGCCCCTCCTCTGGCAAAAAGGTTCTTTCTAGCTGGTTGATGACCCACCAGGGACTCAAACCCTTGCCATGGAGGAGCTGGTGTGTTTGTTTCACACAGCTGCCCTCTTTCAAGGATGCACCACTAGTGCTGGAGCTGATTGGATGCAGTGATTGGCTCCTTGGTCAGCACACCAATGACACATGGATGTCTCATGGACAACATGGCAATGTGAGGGTGAAAACATGCCAATGTCACACAGATGACATATTGACTTAATGGCAATGTCACTCTGATGTCATGGCACTGAATGATGCCGTCAGGATGCAGATCCACAGATAACAATGGCAGTGTTTCTTTGGATGCTGGGGTGTTATTGGGACAGGCAATGAGTCCGAGAGGCTTGGCAGATGCCAATAAGTTGATTGTATGAGTGGGGAAGCGGAGGTTCAGGGGCATTCCAAGGCAGGGAGATGGAGGGCAGGGGGCAGAGCATGGGCCAGAGTGGGAAGAACACAGCAACAAACACTCATGCCGGAGTCTATTCTATATTTTTTGGCCTGCCTCACCCCCTTTCCTCCAAACGGACGCCAGCTATATAGCTGCTTATAGGTCCAAGGAGATTCATAGGCCATCATGCCTCTTGCTGCATGTATCGTGCCTCTTGCCATTGGTGGCAGAAGCCTGGCAGTGCACAACAGGTTTTGTCAATATGGCTTTCATGCCGCTGAAAAGACCTTGCACTGCTGGAACTCTAGTTCCTTAGGACACTAGTTCGGTCCTAAAAGGTCTAAGAAAAAGGCCTTTTGGGTGCAATCCTAACCCCTTATGTTAGTGCTTTCCAGCACTGGCATAGCAGTGCCAATGGGACGTGTGCTGCATCCTGCAGTTGGGTAGCACTCATGGAGGCCTCCTCAAAGTAAGGGAATGTTTGTTCCCTTACCTCAGAGCTGCATTGTCCTTATGACATAAGGGGTTAGGATTGCACCCTTAGATGGTATTTAGGAATGGACATTAAAAGTGTGAAATGTGTGCTCCTTTTGGTAGGGTCAGGTAACATACTGTAATTCTGTTATAATTCCTGATATTGACAATGCCTCTACCCACCTATCAATCAACCAAATCTTATGCTTAATGTTTAGCTTACTAAGAGAATAAGCAAAGCCCCTGCCTAATTCATGAACTCAGAAGTACTTTTTCCCAATTAATAAAATACTTTGCTGATTGCATTATTTTCATAAAACACAGTGCAGCTTTCATGAATTAGGGTCGAAGTGCTGCATAAACCACGCACGAATTAGGTCACAGCACTGGCAACATCCTGAATGAGGAGCCAGCGTTCTTCCTCTTTGACTAGTTAAGCAGTTCTACAAATTTACGGAGCAAACCAAAATTTATCAAACAAAATAATGAACGTATATTAGAAAACAAAACCTTCTGAGTATTTGTTTCCTGCCCTTATGCGTAACATAGCACAACACAATACTTAAGAGCAAAGGTGTCACAAACTGGAATTGTGCGCTGCAAAGCCAAACTGGAGTGTTTGGTGCAGGCAGCCACTGCATCTGATGAGGTTGACACAGCCTGTTTCATGTACAGTAGTCTTATTTTCTAATGACGGTACAAACTGAACTCACTGTAAGGACAGGTAGGAGTTGTCACCTCTGGGCCAAACTGATATCATTATACGTTTGTTTCATCGCAGCTGCTTCCTTTTTCTTTTCAAAGCTGTCTCAGATATGGCAAGTTTGAACAGAAGAGCATCGGCAGGGCTGCTCAATGCTGTTTCTTTCTGCCCATTCAATGGTTCAGAATCATCCCCAGATGATTTCTCCCTGTTACAGGGTCCCTTAATCTTTTTCCTGTGCTTTTTCCCTCACAGGGCACAGGCAGCTTGGTTTGGTTGGCAACCTTCAGTCTCGAAAGACTATGGTATAAGCCTACAGCACCCGGTATTCCAAGGTGGTCTCCCATCCAAGTACTAACCAGGCCTGCCCCTGCTTAGCTTCCAAGATCAGACAAGATCAGGAATGTGCAGGGTAACAGACAACTGGCAGGAAGGGAAAAGGTTAAGCAGCCCCTCCCAAGACTGATTTTCATTTTTAAAAGCCAAACCATCAGGGAGAGGTGGGTGGGAGAACATATAATTTCATGTCACATCTTGTTGAGCCCTTGGAGATACAATCTGAAAAGATCATGTGAAACACAACTGGGAGAATGTGCTGACAGGGTTTACACTCCATGTCCTGGGACGAAATGAGATCATTAACTATTCCAGACTGAAATTGAATCTGCTTCTTTCTCCTTGAACCCCAGAAAATCCTGCTGGTATTTCAAGGACCAAATTCCATGAAGCTGTCCAGACAGTTCTGCATCTTTTGGTTATGCAACTTTTCTTTTTTTTTAAGTCTTCTTGCAAATGTGCATCTGGTAGTATACAGTTCCTTATTCTGCATTTCTAAATTAGTTTCTAACTACACATTACACGCAAATGTGTGTAACAAAATCCCAACAGCTGCTTCTTCCAAGAGGGGAAAGAAAGCCACTTTGGAAAAGGGCAACTTGGAGCAGAGAAGTGGGAGTGTTTAACCCTTTCTGTGCCTGTGACTTTTCTGCTTATGCTGCAAACATGCATTTGGAACCCTGTGAAGGTTAACACATCTTGAGCAGAAGGAATTGTAGTGGGAAAGCAGCTGTTGGAACAGCTGCCTGTAACATGCAGTTAGCCATTGAAATCAGTCTGCTTTCTGCAAGAAAGAGGAGAACTTCCAGTGAGTGTGGCGTGCATTGCCCTGGGCAATGGGGATAGGTAGGGACATAAAAGCAGATGGTTCCCTCTGAGCTGAGGAGTGAGCAAGGATATGATGGGATGCTTGGGGACATGAGACTGACGGAGAAGGTTGCCTCAGCAGCAGATTCATGGGGGGTGTGGCCACCTCCCTCTGCCTACTTGTCTCCACTGTCTCTCCTCTCTGCCTCTCTTCATCCTCACACTCCCTAGATCGGAAAAGAGGGGGACACAGTGGAAAAGAAAGGTGGAGGAGAGGAGACGCTCTAGCACACTATTCTTCTCCATGCTTCCTCTTCTGCTCCATTCCCCTCTTCCTTTTCCAAGGAGTGGGAAGAGCAGACACTGTTACATCACTGGGTGACAGGGGACTGCATTTGGCACACCACCTCAGATCCTAGGATGTCTTGGGCTGGCCTTGCTTGGGAAACAACCTGGGGGGGGGAAGGGGGTTGCAGATCCTGTGGGGGCAGAACCAGCAGGATATGGAGATTTCTTTTCATGGCCCCATCAGGCCAGTGCTATGCATGCTGACCTGAAGGAAGCAAGGAGAGTAGTAGAGGGAAAAGATTATTGTGTAATTAGAAGGAGAAAAACACAGAGATGGCCAAATATATTTTGATACCTGAGACAGAAAATCCAATTAGTGTTCCGTGTGTCCCGTACCCCCCCCCCCCGGGTGATAATGCCTCCTTATAAGACTGCTTCCTATCACACTGTTTTGTTGTTGCACGCTTGGTCCTGAAGATGATTTTTACAATATTACAAAAAAGCAAAAGGTTTGGTGCAGAAAAGTACAGCTTTTCTGTACCCTGCTTTCAGCCAACAAAAGCTGTGCATTCTTGGCTTGTGCTGCATCAGTGCAAACAGTGTACTCTGGCTAGTATGGAGCTCATAGCTTTCTACCAGTAAATGCTTCGGGAGAGTGAACAGCAGGCAAGGAAATCTCCCCCAGACTCCTTCTTCAACAAGAAGCCTGTAGTTTCCAAGGATGAGAACTATCTTCCCATCATCTTCCACAGCATCTGTGTAGGATGATTGACAGCAGCAGTAGTCAGTTACATAGCTGGCTCTGACCTAACAGAGCACTGTACAATACAGGGTATCTCCTGCTTTCTAATGGTTCATGTTTTGACGATCTGCTCTTTCAACACATTTCAGTTGTATATGGAAGTCATTCATTCAAAGTATGCTCCGCTCTTTCAACCTCTCTCTGTTGTTCTAAAGGCTAAAATTGCCCTTTCCCATGTTGATCTGCAGATGACATGGTTATTCAAACCATTTTGGTATGTGTGCATGAGTAGAGAGAGAGAGAGAGAGAGAGTGCCAACTTTAGCTCTGGGTCTATTCCCATTCCCAAAGGCATCAATGAGAGCCTGTTTGCAGAAATCCTTGTGTGATAGCAAGAATTTGCAAGATAAAAAAAGGCATTTGCAATTTGCTATCTATAACAGCATTTGCAACAGCAGCATTTGTAAACTAAAAAAACACAGGGGTTCTGCTTTTCAACCATTTCTGCTTTTCACTACTACTCCGGTCCCTAACCTGTCAAACGAGCAGGAGTGTGTGTGTGTGTGTGTGTGTGTGTGTGTGTGTGTGTGTGTGTGTGTGTGTGTGTGTGTGATGAATACGTCTACATTAAAACAGTGTTATAATTCTTCCCATGGGGCTGTTTCACAGAGCACTCTGGTTTCCAGGAACTTACCCACAGTGTTGCGGGGAGGTCTGACTCTCTTTCACTCAATGTTTTTCTGCCATTTAGGACATCCACTAAAATTAAGTGTTGAGAGAGTTAGGACAGAAAAATTTATCCAGAAAGAGAGTGTAATTAGTCTGTGGAACTCCTTGCCTCAGGATGTGGTGATGGCATCTGGCCTAGCTGCCGTTAAAAGCTTGGACAAATTTCTGGAGGAAAAGTCCATCACATGTTACAAGTCATGATGGGTATATGCAATCTCCTGGTTTTAGAAGTGGGCTGCCTCAGAAGGCCGGATGCAAGGAAGTAGCAACAGGATGCAGGTCTCTTGTTGTCTTGTGTGCTCCCTGAGGCATCTGGTGGGCCACAGTGAGATACCGGAAACTGGATTAGGTGGGCCTTTGGCCTGATCCAGCAGGGCTCTTCTTATGTTTATGTTTAGTAGTACCTCCTCATAAATGTGTAGAATCCAAACATGCCCTGATGGTAAGGCTGGCCTTGACAGGCTAAGGCATCAGACTAAGCCTGAAGGTACATAAGAACAGCCCCACTGGATCAGGCCATAGGCCCATCTAGTCCAGCTTCCTGTATCTCACAGCGGCCCACCAAATGCCCCAGGGAGCACACCAGATAACAAGAGACCTGTATCCTGGTGCCCTCCCTTGCATCTGGCATTCTGACATAGCCCATTTCTAAAAGGAGGAAGTTGCACATACACATCATGGCTTGTAACCCGTAATGGATTTTTCCTCCAGAAACTTGTCCAATCCCCTTTCAAAGGCGTCCAGGCCAGATGCCATCACCACATCCTGCGGCAAGGAGTTCCATAGACCAATCACACGCTGAGTAAAGAAATATTTTCTTTTGTCAGTCCTAACTCTCCCAACACTCAATTTCAGTGGATGTCCCCTGGTTCTGGTGTCATGTGAGAGTGTAAAGAGCATCTTCCTATCCACTCTGTCCATCCCCTGCATAATTTTGTATGTCTCAATCATGTCTCCCCTCAGGCTCCTCTTTTCTAGGCTGAAGAGGCCCAAATGCCGTAGCCTTTCCTCATAAGGAAGGTGCCCCAGCCCCGTAATCATCTTAGTCGCTCTCTTTTGCACCTTTTCCATTTCCACTATGTCTTTTTTGAGATGCGGTGACCAGAACTGGACACAATACTCCAGGTGTGGCCTTACCATCGATTTGTACAACGGCATTATAATATTAGCCGTTTTGTTCTCAATACCTTTTCTGATGATCCCAAGCATAGAACTGGCCTTCTTCGCTGCCACCGCACATTGGGTCGACACTTTCATCGACCTGTCCACCACCACCCCAAGATCTCTCTCCTGATCTGTCACAGACAGCTCAGAACCCATCAGCCTATATCTAAAGTTTTGATTTTTTGCCCCAATGTGCATGACTTTACACTTACTGACATTGAAGCGCATCTGCCATTTTGCTGCCCATTCTGCCAGTCTGGAGAGATCCTTCTGGAGCTCCTCACAATCACTTCTGGTCTTCACCACTTGGAAAAGTTTGGTGTCGTCTGCAAACTTAGCCACTTCACTGCTCAACCCTGTCTCCAGGTCATTTATGAAGAGGTTGAAAAGCACCGGTCCCAGGACAGATCCTTGGGGCACACCGCTTTTCACCTCTCTCCATTGTGAAAATTGCCCATTGACACCCACTCTCTGTTTCCTGGTCTTCAACCAGGTCTCAATCCATGAGAGGACCTGCCCTCTAATTCCCTGACTGTGGAGTTTTTCAGTAGCCTTTGGTGAGGGACCGTGTCGAACGCCTTCTGGAAGTCCAGATATATAATGTCCACGGGTTCTCCCGCATCCACATGCCTGTTGACCTTTTCAAAGAATTCTATAAGGTTTGTGAGGCAAGACTTACCCTTACAGAAGCCATGCTGATTCTCCCTCAGCAAGGCCTGTTCGTCTGTGTGTTTTGAGATTCTAGGTAAAGCTAACTTAGGGATGTTGAATATATAAGCTGACCTGAGGCCTTGCATTGGCAGCCTCTCCCAAACCCTGATGGCAGTACCACGGCCACCTATACCAAAGGTTAAGGGGTTGGCTTGTCCAGTTGGAACCTCTGGACCCAGTGCCCAACCTGGTGTTCCCTTCACGCCCTTTCCCTGCCTGATAAGAGTGAAATTTGAAATTAGAATTCAGGGTTGCAGAATTGCAGAAACATAAACCAAAGTCATTCCACAGCTCCATGCCCATACGCTTAAGAGGGTATGACCTCTATAGTTGTGTGTGTGTGAGAGAGGCATTAGTCTGGTCCTCTGCACAAAGTTGTGAAACTTTTGAGAGGCCTGCAATTAAAAAACCCACGGTTAGATTTTAATGTGGGAATTCTGCATCAGGAAGTTAACAGATAGCTGTATAGCACAGTCACATGTAATTGCTTTGCAATCTTGTACTCGTGCAGATTATGTATGCTAATTACTCCGTACATACACACTCAGGAACAGATTGCAGAACAAGTGGAAGCTCATCCTTCCAGTAAATGATGATACTATTATGTTTCTAGTAGCCCAAAGCAGTTTGAAATTAACTTTACATCAAATGCATCCAGGTGTTCTGGTAGCTGTTCCACCACCATGGAACACCCTTCTACCCTGAATGCTTGCCAGAGACAGAGCACCTTTCAGAAGCATTGCAAGACCTATTCCCCCATTTGGTTGCCAGGGTAGTTCCAACAAGGAGAGAGAGAGAGCTGCTGAAAATAAATATATAAACAAATAAATAATGCCCATGAACTCAGCAGCCAGTGCTTTCTAGATGCCATAACACTTGTACAGAACCAGCTGCGGGGGCTGATAAGCCAGGATGGTGTCATTGCTCTGAGACCCTAATGGTGCCAGGAGAAGATGCAAGCAGGGCCGGCCTTAGGGCAATTTGGCCAACTGGGCCCTGTGCCTGGAAAGGTCCTGCACTGGGGCAGTGAATGGCGTGCCAGCAGCCACAGCTGGCACCTCTCTGTAGCTGACACTCCGGCATGCAATCTTCCATGCTGAGGCAACATGAGGAGAGCGCGGTGAGTGGAGCATTGCCGCTGGATGGCCCTCCCTACCTCCCTCCTGCCTCTGGGTCAGATTGGCTTGAAACAGCCCCCCCCCCCGCCCAAGCAGCTGGAGGTGATGGTGCTGCTGGGTACCGCACCACTGCCGCTCATCCTGGTGAGTAGGGGCACCCACAAAAATGTATTGCATTGGGCCAACAGCTGCTAAGGCCAGCCATTGGGGCACATAGAGAAATGCCTCTCCACCTGGGAGCAGAAAGCAAAAGCTGGGAACGGATTGCAATACTTTTGCCATGCTGGTACTAGTGCACACCATCTCAAATGTCACTGCCTTGTGAGGCTATCAGAGGTCTCTCCCTGCCTACCCAGGATATCAGGACTTATATGGCCAGTCAAGGGAAGATGCTGGGAGGAAGGGTGCCTTTAAAAGGGGACTGGACAAGTTTCTGGAGGAAAAATCCATTACTGGGTACAAGCCACGATGTGTATGCGCAACCTCCTGATTTTAGAAATGGGTTATGTCAGAATGCCAGATGCAAGGGAGGGCACCAGGATGAGGCCTCTTGTTATCTGGTGTGCTCCCTGGGGCATTTGGTGGGCCGCTGTGAGATACAGGAAGCTGGACTAGAAGGGCCTATGGCCTGATCCAGTGGGGCTGTTCTTATGTTCTTATGATGGCAGTGTGGTTGGGCTCCCAAGAGCAGAGACAGCCAAGAGAGCTGAGGAGGAAGAGAAATTGGATGGGCACCAACCCCTCACCTCCAATCTGAGGCATCCTAGGGGTGGGAAAAGCACTGACAGTGACAACATTACACCACCAGCTTGGGGAAGATGATTAGCATTGAATATTTTATACATAGACTCATGGCAAGGAACTTGTTTCTCCCCTCTGTACAACTGAAACAAAGCTCCTCTGATTTCACAAGCAAACTCATATTGTAAAATACTTTACTATCGTACCACGAGGGAATCGGTTACCGGTATCTGATTATCCGATAATCGGTTATCAGTAATTGGAAACCATGAGGGTTTGGTTTCTCCCACTTGGGCTGGGTCAAGTGTATACCGAAACCCCCCAGTATCCACAGATCCTCTTATCTGCGGTTCCAGGGAGCAGGAAATAGAAAGTTCTCTCCCTTCTAGCCTGATTGCTTGCTTGTCTTTTGAAGTAAGAAGCACACAGAAATTGCCAGGGGCTGCATGCCTCCTTGTTTGGTTAAAGCAAGCGGTATATAAATACTGTTAATAATAATAATAATAATAATAATAATAATAATAATAATAATAATAATAATAATAATAATAATTTCGCACTACTGTTATGAACATAAACAAGGTAATGGGCGGGGGGGGAGAGAGATAGGGTTCCCCCTTAGCTGTAGTTTTGGGTATCTGTGTGGGGCTAGGAACAGGCGTCCCACGCAAATACCAGAGGATGCCTGTACTCTCTTTCTCTCTACTGACAAAGATGAGAATGTGTTGATGGAGCAATACCCCTTTGGAGGTGCAGGATAGTTAAACAGTAGTTACACAAGTTATTTTATTTGGTATCGTATTATGGCCATATCTGTGTGAGCTATCTGAAACTTCCTCTGATGCTGAAGGATTAGATACTGTAAGTCAATGAACACTTGATGTGGAAGTAATTAAGTTTGTTTCAGTAAAAGGATAAATGTATGCTTGGAAGAACTGAGTTGAATGCATTTGGTGGCTTTTAAATCTCATCTGTGAAAAGGAACAACATGAACCTACATCACTTGTTTGTTTTCCTAACAGGAAAAATTTAATGTAGTGACAACTCGAAACTGCTTTCAGGAAATATTTACAAAAACACTACCAGATGGCTCAAGGAAGTGAGCAATGCTACATGCTGTAGGAAGAGGAAAGAACACCCATGATAAATCTACCATTCTGACCTCGGGGAAAGTTTCTTTAAAGATGAATTCAAGGCTAAATGTGAGTCAAAACCCATCTCCACATAAAAGAAAAAGTCAACATTTTAACACAAGTTTGGGCATATGCACGACACTGGAACCGCATTTTAAAATGAACCACTAATGTCCTTATGTACATCTTTCTCTTAAAGAGAAATGATTATCAGCATTCTCCTTGTAAATTCCCATTATACTCCCTTTCTACATCTTGTCAACCTGTGGCTCAGTGTATGCCATCCTCTTGGAAAGAAATTAGTAACCTCTCCCTGGACTTTGCATGAGAGCACCCTGTCAGAGCTGATGTTACTCCAAGAAAGAGAAGTCAGGAATAAAACAGCATGGGCAAACGCAGCTTTGTATAAGCAAGCTAACTGAGTGATCACCTTCTAAACATTCTGTGCACTTGGACATTTCCCTGGGCATTAACCCAGGCTATGTAAACACAGAAAAGAATTGTAAGGCCTGGTTTAAGCTTCTCCAAGCTTAAACCTTAGTGCAGTGTTTCTCAAACTGTGAGTTGGGACCCACCAGGTGGGTTGCAAGCTAGTTTCAGGTGGGTAACCATTCATTGCAGTATTTAATTTTTAATAGATTTGACTTGATGCTACCATGGTATGTGACTGCATTTGGGGAAATGTCACAGATCTGTTCTTTTAACAAGTTACCATGTATATGCTTTTAACAATGACAGTAAATGGGACTTACTCCTGGTAAGCGTGGGTAGAATTGCAGCCTAGGATTGTTAAAAATCTTCTGGCTTGATGATGTCGCTTCCAGTCATGACATCACTTCTGATGGGTCCCAACAGACTTTTCATTCTAAAAAGTGGGTCCCAGTGCTAAATGTGTGAGAACCACTTCCTTAGTGCATATCCTTTCATGTGGTGGCGCTGAAAGTCTTTTGGCAGGCAGCAGTTATGGAACGGGGAGAGAATACCAACAATTCACACGTGGATTGAGGCGTGTACACTTCTCATTGCAGTGAAAGAGATCTCTATGAACGAAGAAGCAAGTCAGGCATTTTGTGATGTACAAGTACTTTCTCCTTTTTTGCTTAGCCTGCCGTTGGTTTACTAATACAATCAGAGAAGGCCTGATGTTTTTGCCTTATGATTCGGAAGGAAAGGTCATTTTAATTAACATGAAATTGGCTTATTGCGTGTCAATAGAGGCAAAGAGAATCCTGACGTAAGCTACTGGACAATGCTCTGATTATGCAGCTGGCTCAATGAAGACAAGGAAGCTACATAACACATAAGGGAACCTAATAAAGGCTGGGTACTGCCTGGGAGCCATCATTAGCAGCAACAGCCAATGGCCTGCTAGCACTATACCTCCCTCTAGTGGTAACACTGTTTCTGCACTTGTACAAAGCTTATAGCATAATGCTTCACAATAATGGTACGAAATTTGGGACTGACTGCCCTTACCAGGCTGGCAATTTGCAACAGCACAAATGTACAACTGCTGACAATGAAGGACTGTTGGTTTAAAAAACAAACCAACCATCAAGGAAACCAAATTCCCATAGTGCATGAATAGCACATCAGCAACTGACTTTACCCATTTTTGGCCAGCCCACAGATGTATACATTTGATCCCTGTTGCATATATGCAACGTTGAACAAAATGGTTTTTGTTTTTTTAAAAGGAAGGTGTAGGCAGCTACAACTCCCTAGCTAGCCATCAGTGCTTGATATGAGATTACATTGGATAAAAAGCAACAGAGGCACAAGCGCTTTAAGAAATGTGGAGCAGTTGCTAGTAGTCAACATGTATTTGTTAAGAACATGCCAGTCCAGTTTAATTTCTTTCTTTGTTAACATAACTGGCACAGAAACGCAGCAGACAATTATTCTGAGTCATGGCCCAGACTGTATGTGGGATTCTCATTGACAGCGACTCGCAGATAGACTACAAAGCTTTCCGGCTCTCCAGGACTAGCCTGCCCATGGGGAGGGGGTTGAAGTGGCTGTATTAGGTGGTGGGCTGAGGAAGGTAGTGGGCTGAGGGAGGTGCCCCAAGAATACCCCACACTTGCTGCCTTCACTGACTACCCATCTGGTCATTTGCCCAGCCTTAGGTCTGCCATTTCCTGCTTGCCCCTCAGGCCCTGGGGTCCAAGGAGAGAGAGAAAACCCCTTCCGGACCAAGAAGAGAGGAGCTGCCTAGCAGGAGAGGCAACCATAGTCACTGCTACAGAATCTGGGGGTCGAGCAGCAAAAGAAATCAGTGGAGATAGTGGCTGTTCTTTCCAGGCTGCCAGCTGACTGACTCTCAGCTTGTCTTCCTGCTCACTCCTCAAGATCTGAGGAGCAATGGGAAGAGAGGGTGATGACGGTGGCAGCTGTTCCTTCAGGGCCAAGACCAGTTAGCCCCAGCTCAGGAGGACCTACAGCTAGTTGCAGCCCTCTCCTTGTTGGCTCCCCAAGCCCTGCAAAGATGAGGGCCCTTGGTCTCAAGAGAACGTCCAAGCAATGCTGTACAAAAGCAAACTCACTGCATAGCAAATACACCAACTACATTAGTCAGCATCCTTCTCCACTGCCCTCCATTTCACTTTCTTGCTGTTTATTTTTCCTCAGCACAAGATTTATTTACTTATTAGTACAGACTTCATATTACTTACCTCTACTATCAGGTCATTTTGCAGCTGGATCCTCTTCAGTACAACTGCTTTAACAGTATGTATTTTTATATATTATGGGGATACAGTTTTTGTTGCATTGTTTGCAGACTATGAACAAAAAAGCGTTCTTCACATCTGGGAAAACTAGAAGAACCAAGAATGTTGGCTTATAAAATGTCTTGTCATGTGTTTATCAGATCCTGTAGTCAGGATAATGATAACAGACCCAAATCCTTAGATCCCAGTATGCAAAAGACAGGACTGTGAGCTATCCTCTGACTGTCTTTTTAATTGTCTTTACAGATAATTCATCTGAAAACAGTGGCTTCTGCTTCAGAGATGGCCTTGTCTAGGAGGGCTTCAGAGACATTCTCAGACTCCAGCAGTTTTGGAATCATAGGATGCAGGGGTGGAGTGCGGAGATAACCAGCTTGAGCACTGAGGGCCCATGACACCTAGCCAACCCCTGTACCCTGTAGTACCAGTGGCAGAGGTAGCATCTGATGCATCATCAGGGGACCTAGTGCAGGACTTTGGCCCACTGCCCCCAGAAACCTGGCACCAGCACTAGTAAGACGAATCTCAGGCACCTGTTTCTTGTATGTCCACACCAGTAAGCAGTAGCTAACCTCAGGCAATGACCTGAGGTTGTTCCAGGCATTTCCGGATGGGAGCATTATTGGGGCTTTTCCCTTCAGGAGATACTGTAACAAAAAGCTTCCCTTTCTTTTTTTAGTTGCTAACATAAATAATTAGAAGGGGAGAGGCTGCAAAGGTCAGCCCAACCTTCTCAGACCTGAGTGGCAAAGTGCTGAGGCTTTTCCTTGAATCATGCGCTGAACAGAAAACCCTGTGTTTGGGAAATGGAGGTAAGATCTCTGAGGATGGTCATGCTTCTTTCAGAAGCTTCGTGGTGTGGTCTGCATTTCCATACATGGCACTGCACAGAAGCCATGAAGCAAATCACATATACTGTAAACAGGATTGTGCCGGACTCAAGAAATGTGCTACGTAGGAATAAGACACAAAAGAACTAAATAATTACAACAGAAGCACAGCAGTGTGGATGCAGTCTTGAGGTATGAAAACAGGAACAGAATACTATCTAACAGCCCAATCCTATCCACACTTTCCTGGGAGTAAGCCCCATTGACTCTAATAGGACTTACTTCTGAGTAGACATGCATAGGATTGGGCTGCAAATTTCAGGAATGGAGTAGGGGAAAAAAATTTGTTATTTTCCCTTTCTGCCTAAACTTGCCAACAAACTCTATGTAATTTGAAACATTGCACTCAGTCGCTCCGTCTTCAAATATCAAAACTCCATTCACAATACAGTGAGGGACAGGATCAGACATTAAATTATGAATGTTTATAAAACACACCAATTCCTTGGGTGAAATATCTCTAGAGAGACTGATGGAGGAAAGTATTTAAGTGCTTTGTCCTTTCAAAATCATAGTGCTCTTACGCTGCAGAAGAATCTTGTCAAACAACATTTGCATTTTAAGGTCTGTTTTCCTAATATGTAAGTATACCACCCACTTGCTCTCTCCTCCACCCCCTGAAGATTTCAGGCTTACACAGACTGTGGCTGCTGCTTGGAAACCTGAATGTTACTCAGTGGAATTTTTCCTGCCATTCAACTTATTGTGCTACTGAAAGGTCCTGGAACTAGGCATGTGATCCAGGAGGGAAGGGGGAGAAACTCTGTGTTTTTGAATATTCCCACAAAATAGTCAGTGATTACTCAGATCAAAAGTTGTCCCTGCTCAACCCAGGTAAAAGGAACATTAAAAAAAACAAAAACCCACAAAATACTTTTTTTTTTTACTTTAAATCATGCTACAGGCAACAGAAACTGGGGAGCTGTTTTTCTTCCCCAAGTTCTTCTAACTCAGTTTTTTTTTTAAAGGGAACTCATTCAAAAAGAATAATACATTTGGTTGCTGTGGCAACAAGTTCTTTGTGACTTGAAAGGAGAACAACTAAGCTTCCAAAAGACTCTCTGGACTGACACTGTGTCCTCCGTATGCACATTAAAATAATAAAGCAGCAATGGGACTATATGATATCTCTAAAAAGAGATGTTCTGTGCTTAAGGAAATGGATATACATATGAAAATTGCCAGGACACAGAGACTCTTTGGGACACAGAGCCCCACTTGTAGTCAAAAGACTATTCCATTCATTTCAATGGAGGGAGCAGTTCAGTGCATTATAGAGAACTGTCAGAGGTGTCTTTTCTCCTTTCTTTGTGCGATGAACTGCTCTTTCCATTGAATGGAATAGAAAAAGTTTTACAGAGCAAGTTTATGGATGTCCACTCAGGCATAATTTCCATTATGTTCAATGAAATGTACTCCCAGGAAAGTATCTAGGATTGCACCCTAAAAATGACCAGGGCTGAGCATGTGTAGCTTTGGCCCAAATCCTAACCCACTTTCCAGCACTGGCATAGCTGTGCCAATGGGATGTGTGCTGCATTCTGCAGTTGGGGGGCACTCATGGAGGTCTCCTCAAAGTAAGGGAATGTTTGTTTCCTTATCTAGCAGCCGCATTGCCCTTATGTTGGTTCTGGAAAGTGGGTTAGGATTGTGCCCTTTGTTCCTCAAAAGGCCCAATCCCAGCCTTAAGTGGTGCCAACATATCTCTACACACACTTGTGCAATGACAGTACTAGTGGCGTAGAAGTCCACCCACCAATGGACACACCAAAGATGTCACCCACCCAGAACTAAGGCCCCTGCCAGGGAGACTACCGCTCAGATTATCAGACACATGGCATGGGGCTGTGCCTCTCTGGGATCTCACAGGGGAAGTTTGGTGATGGGAACCATGGTGAAAAGGCACACAAAGGGAGCACTTTGCACAACCTTTTGGCCAAGGAAAGGTGGGATATACAAGAGGTAAATTCCTTAAATAAATAATAAAACCCATAACTGGTTCACACTTGCTGTACTTGGTTAACAGATAAGGCAACACTTTTTCCCACTGTAGCTGTTCCTTATGCCAGCTGGCCTTAGGGTGGAACTTCGTGGGTGGAGGGGGCACTCTGCTTCCAGAGTTCACAGCATCCTCCTCTGTGAGTTCTTTGGCTGTGATGTAAGTCTCACTGAATTTAATGGGATGGAGGGCCCAATTCTATCCAACTTTCCAGCCCTGGTGTAACTGTGCCAATGGGGTGTGCACTGCATCTTGTGGTGGGAGGGTAGTTTTGGAGGCCTCCACAAGGTAAGTGAACATTTGTTCCCTTGCCTTGGGGCTGCATTGCAGTTGCACCAATGCTGGAAAGTTGGACAGGATTGTGCCCTTACTCCTTGACAAGTGGGATTGCCGCCTAAGAGAATGAGCTGTGAATCAAAAGATCTTGTGGCAACAATTCATTTTGATCTTGCTCCTAATAACCTTGAGGATTTTGCTGGTGTGTGTTTAAAGATCATGCTGCATAAAATTAGAAGGATGACAAGAGTTCACTGCAATGTCTTAAACTCAGATGAATGGTTTTGTTGCATCAGAAAAGAGGCAGAGTGAGATCAATTTAAAATACACCAAAAATATATCTGAGGAAGAACAATCACTATACTGTTCCTCAGAAGCAGTGGACATCAGGGAGGATGTATAAGATTTCAAGCATTTATTACAAGTTTAAAATACTTCTGTAGTTCCATATGAACTCCTCATATTCACAGCTGAAAGCAGTAACACATGCAGAAATTGTTCCAGACCAAGACAAACACAGCAGCTATCCTGATCAGATGGGCCTGTCTTTGTTCTCTGGGCTACAGCATTCTCTTTCCTCAGTGTTTGTATTTCTCGGGAAGCTCACCAGCAAAATGGGATAAAGCCACTGGGGGTTCATTATTAAAAGTATCTTTCCTCACTTTTATTGCCTGCAGTGTAGGATTGGTTCCTTCCCAGTTGCATTGTGGCTGGTTCTTTAGATCTGAAACATAAAGGAAATGAAACCAATTCAGTGACAGTGTGGTGTGGTGTACATACCTGGATTGAAAAACAATGGTTGAATGAGGATATTTCTACAAGCAAAAAGAGACGGGATTCTTTGCTCAATCAGAAATCAGTACAAGCTAAAACAGCAACAACAATCAAATTTTCCATAGTCAGCTTGTTTCTGGCTGATTAAAATGCGCCTCCTTTTCTTTCTTCTGCTTTTGATCAATGAATAATCATTTTTCCAGAAGTCTGATCAGCTGTTCCAAAGGCTTCCATGCATCAGGTTACACGGTCCATGGTTACGTGGACATAAGGATTCCACTTGAAAGAGCATAAAATACTTTTAAAAAGAAGAACTAGAACTGTGCTTCAATGCTCAAGGACCAAGACACTTTTTTTTTCATTTTGCTCAGTTGACCTTTCCAGAGCTTTTGACAACATATTCAAGGTAACACCACATTATTATAATTGATCTCACATTAAGCATCAAAGCAAAGAGGGATACTTATAAGTGCAAGCATGATTGTATGATTTATAGCAGCGTTTTGCATTAAATGGGGTGAAATCCTTCAACCTTATAGATGACATTGAGAGTTGTTGTTGTTGTTGTTGTTGTTGTTATTATTATTATTATTATTAACAACAACAACAACAACAGTATTTATATACCGCCTTTCAACTAAAAGTTCACAAAGTGGTTTACAGAGAAAAATCAGGAGTCAACAAAGAAAATCAGACTTCCCCATTTCTGATAGCCTGGGCAATGCATCAGCCCATGAACCAAATTTCAGAGGGTGTGGATTGGTATGTCTCTGTTGAAATTGATGAAGCTTGCAGATTTATATCTGCTGAGGACAAAGATCTCGGCATATTGATCATATAGCTCAGCCTTCAGAGAATACGTGCTGATGGGCAAACAGCTCTCTGCTAATCTATCCAATCTCAGTATTCCAGATTTTCTGAAGGCAGAAGTATTTACTAAGGTTGGATGGAGCCAGGAGAGTTTAAACAAATTTATCTTGCAGTCTTTTATCAAACTGCTCTGGAACAATGTTCAGTATTTCTTAGGCTTTCACCGATCTTCAATTTTGCAAACAGTGGCCTGGTTTGGATCATCTTCTTGGATCATCACTGCAGTGAGAGAGTGAGTTTCCAGAGATAGTGAGAGAGTAAATTTGCATCGTCTTTCCCCACCCATTGGACATGTTTGTTGCATCAGATATCTTATTATTATTATTATATCTACATGTTGGCATAACATTTGGACAAAATAAAATCCAACACATATGTAGGCCCGAACAACACAGTGGATAATTAAAATTTGGTCACACAGTTTACATATCATGAATTTTATATAAGTAGGTCAGATGTTACACCTGCACACGGAAGTCTATTCCAATAGTCTTGGAAGTGGGACAGGCGCTTTGGGTGGGTAGGAAGGCATGCTCTTACTCCTCCATGCAGGAAAAAGAGCATGGTGGTAGTGATATTGTAAAACCAGGTTACATGGCCTGGAGATGACAGGATGGTGACAAGAGTTCAATGAGAGAAGAAAAGTGCTCAAACTGCTAAACATTGCACATGAACCCTTGGAGGAAGATGCAAAAACCTATATTGAGGGTACCCTCTAAGATCATCCATTAATTGCTCCAGGCAAATGACAAAATAAAAAATTAATGGAGTAGTGCCATGGAATAAAACCAAGGTTTTATCAGGAACAAAATATTCTAGGTGATGATGAATTACTGCAGATTATATCTCCTTGTTTGGAAGGCAGCTTAGACTCAAGAGTCACATTTGCTGTAATTGTACTGCAAGGTGACACACATTCAGGCAAATATGTGCTTCAGCATGTTGGATTTCATCAGCTGATCATTCAAACAAGCTCCATTGTAGTGCAGAAAAGCAAAGCTCCCAGTCCCCCAGGACCCCCACTGGGCAACACACACCTAGATGAGCCAATGGCTATTGTTCGGGAACAAAGCTCTGAAGTATGTCAATAAAACTGGATAAAGAGGCAGGGAAGGGAATGGCCTTAAGGGGACTGTGTATTGAGACTAATATGAGGCAATATGTCAGCTGGAAAATTGGGCCAGCAAGCCTGCTGTGGAAGAAGAAAGGGAGCCAGTAAGTAAACAAGAGAGAGAGAGAGAAGGTTCTCCAGTTCTCCTCTTTGCCCTCCTCTGTAGCAGTATC
Source organism: Tiliqua scincoides (assembly GCF_035046505.1). Lineage (NCBI taxonomy): Eukaryota > Metazoa > Chordata > Lepidosauria > Squamata > Scincidae > Tiliqua > Tiliqua scincoides. The sequence continues at coordinate 20,789,637 of NC_089821.1, forward strand.
AGCCTCATCTCCCAATAGAACTATGAGAACATCATACCTGATTGACTAGTTCTATGCAAAGGTACCCAAGGGTCTAGCCTGAAGTTCAAGAATTGGCCCTTTCAAGCTCTGAAAGAGAAGATATTACAGGCCTCAGCAAATGAATAGCAGCAAACTCCCAACAAGAGGCAGTCTGCAGACTAACGATGGGGGATTGCGGAGATCCTGAATCCCCTCTAACCTACAGAAGTCCAGACTCTCCAATTTCTACATTATATGTATGTTCCTGAAATTACCATTAATATTTTACTTTATGTCTAATTAATGTTCTACTTGTATGTTTAGCACTAAAATTCACAAATTACAAAGTCATTATTAACCGGGTGATGGTGTTCCCTACTGCTAGCAATAGCAGTCGGCAAGCCTTTCCTAATTCCTTTGAGCCTGGATAGTACCTTACATCTACTCAACCTTTATCAGATCTTTAAAAAAATGTTCGTCTTTATATATTCATATAAGATATTTACTGGTCTTCACAAAAGAAATCTCTTATTTAACTTTGCACACTTCCTGCCCTTCTTTTAACATCCAACAGAGATTTTGAAGGTCCTTTCCTCCCCTGCCTGCTAAAAGAGTTTGCTCAGAGCAAAACAAAGCAAGTTGTATTTATCAAGGTGCATGCCTGATATTGTGCAAAATTGTGCACACTCAAAAAATGCCTGATCTAATTTTGCACAATATCAGGAACAGTCCAAGAATGGTTCAATAATCAAGAACAGTTCCAACAGTCCAATAATATAAGAGGAAGAAATGTGTGCTCACTATAAACAAAGTACGATATGCAAAATTCAGAATGTGTGCTGTATAGACACAACAAAGAGCAACACATTATATTAAGGTTTGTGAACAAGACACACCACTATGGATGTAGCCACATTGGAGGTTTATCCATTGTTGTATGGGAAATTTTAATATCTCTCCTGCCTTTCCCATGAAGACATCTGCTAACAGCTCCTTTGAGAACTGCTCTTCTAGAAGCAATTTATCTCCCTTTACAATCTGATCATTTAAATCTTTCTCCAAGTACACAAGAAGCTGGAGAAAGCTTTTGGGAATCCTTTTATGCAAAGAACTTTGCTCAAAAAAGAGCAAAAGCAAATTTAATTCGTGAGAACTGAGTAATTTCATGAATTATTTTAGCATTTCATTTCAGCAGAATACAGGGCAGCAGTCAGACTGGAAGATGATTGTATCAAAGCTTCAAGAACCAGTAAAACAGCCCCCATCCCAATGATGTTGCAGAAATTCTCACGTGAGCCTTTTCTTGCAAACAGCTTGCCACATGAGATTTGCACTACAAGTAGTTACCTATGTTGGTGTCTGTATATGTAAATCAGACCTCAATCAGCAAGCCCATTTTATGGTACATGAGTTGCACTGATTCTGAATACAGGAATCCCAAGTCAAAGCTGTATCCAGTTTTGCAGAAGGAAAAAAAATGCACTTTGCCCTTAGATTAAGCATCTGAGGTTATAGTTTGTGCATTAATAATTTGTTGTTGTAGTAGTTGTTGTGTAACTGGAGTACATGGCTACAGGTCAAGGGCATGACAACCTACACTCCCAATGTTGCTACAAGAATTTGCAGGGCTCTTTGTAGTGCATGACTTCATCAGATGATTTTCTGGAAGAAGTTTGGGAGGGGATTTCCCTGCCTTTACTTAATCAGCTACTGGATCTTAGCTTCCTTTGTTAATCTGGCCAGGAGGCAAATGAGCAAGCATTCAACCAAGTAACAATGGTGACAATTAGTTCAATGACCTGGCCATCTTGCCTACACCAAACTCCAGGTGACCAAACACAGCTGGAGGGGAGAGTTTAATGCAATACCATTGACAAGAAGTGGCATATACATTAAGGTGACACTGAAGAGGATTTAATCCCACTTTGATTTTGCTCAAACACCTTGCTAATGATTCCCAGAACGTTAGAGTGTTGCATCAAAAACCACAGAGCCATAAAGATACACTAACCAATTTTTTTCAGCAATATGAATTCACGGACTACAGTTCATCAGATGAATAAAATGTCATCTTCAACTGGCAGGTATAGATGCACATATGGGGATAAAGAAAAAGAAAATTTTTATTTGTTTGTTTGATTTGTAAAACTGCCTTGGGTGCCCCTTGGGAGAAAGGCTGATTACAAATCAAACAAACAAACAAATACATATTTATTTATATTTTATTTATTTATATATAAAATTTATATATATATAAAATAAAAGGAGGAGGTCAAATAGCTATGAGATGGAAGAATACAGCCAGTAACAGAGATGGGAAAACCCAGTGTGGTTTGACTCAAGTCAAGCCTAGAGTCACCGCCCCCTGCAACTCGACTTGAAAAAGAGTCCTAACGTGGGCACTTTCCAAGTCTCCGAGTCGCTCTTTCACGACTTTAAAGGACTCGAGCTGAGTCCCCCCCTTTAAAAAGACCACTGTGGGGAAAAAATGGGGCTGGTGCAGGTGTGTGTGTGTGTGTTGGAGTTCTCTTTGAACACCTCCCGGATGTCCCCACCCATTTGTAAACAAGGTGGGAGGGGTGGGACAGACTGCGAGAAGGCTAGGAGAGAAGTGGCAAGAGGGAGGAGGGTCACACACAGCAGCTGCAAGGCTTACCAGAACAACCTGATTCTTGGCAGCTCTACTCAGAAGTAGCCCCACTGTAGCTGGTCATTCAATGAGGCTTCCTCATTCCCACCAGCCATGTGGTAAAAAGCATGATCACTATGAACTGCCCCCCCTTCCTTGCCTCCGCCTCCTCCCTGGGATTCTGCAGCCAATTGTAAGGCAAGAACCCCCTTAGGCTCCTCCTTCTGCTCTACCTCAGCCAAAGAAAGTATCAGAACACCCATCCTTTGTCCAATGATCATTGGTTCCTTCCTTCCTGCGGGAGATGGGCAAAATAACTTTCTCCCACCTCTTCCTGCCTTCCCTTCCCTGCCTCGTGATTGGAACCTCCCTGCTGCTCGCCTGGCCTGAATGCTGGCCCCACAAGGTTTTTCACGCCACAAAAACAGTAAGCAAGCACACCCAGACACAGGCAGACTTGAGTTAGCATGTGTGGGGATGAGTGCCAAGTCAGGGGGCCCAAGTGCTTTTCAGAGTCTTCCATGCGCACGACTCAAGTTAACAAGTCACTAAAAATGCGCATTTTCGAGACCTGAGTCCGTGTCACAAACTTGAGTTCCCATCCCAGGCTAGTGACCATCACATGTAAAGGCTGGCCTATCCATGAAGTCAACTGAAGCTGTTGCTTCAGGCAGTAGGTTGGTGGGGGTGACCATCTCTGTCCACTGCCTCTTCTGCTCCTCCTTCTTCCACTCCTTGGATCTGAAAAGGCCTCTGTCCTCCTGAAGAGGAGGATAGAGAGGAAGAAGAAATGTGGAAGGGAGGAGAGTGCAGAGCTAGATCATTGGCGAGTGGGAGGAGTGGAAGCTGGCACATCATCAGGTAAGGGGGCAGCAGCTGGCAGGCTGCCTCAGTGGTCTTGGGCTGGCTCTGAGTATAGTGACAATCCACAGCAACAGTAATAGCAGAGAAAGCAGCTTCTTTGGCTGAGCTAAATAAACTAAATAAAATGGTTTTGTGTTGGAGCCTCAAGAACCGCAGACTATATATGAGAAGTACATTGGGCGATTATTCTTATGCAATTCTAAATGTACGAAGTGACTACAATAATAAACTATATCAGCAATAAGAGGTGATGGTAAAATATTTCTGGCATATTTCACAGTTACAATTGCACTACAGTTTTTCTTGCTAACAATATAGTCCAGTCTTGTCCTATTTGTCTCTCAACACATCAGAGGCCTAATATGGTGGCCCCCTGCATTTTATTTCTACAGTTTTCTGTTAAAAATATTTCTGAACATGCTCAGTTATCAGTATATTATAATAAAATGCCAAGGTGGAAAACAGGATTGAAATCAATCTACATTTAGCTACGACCTTCGGTAATTCCTGTCTTGCTCATTGAATAGACTTGCCTCACACTTGCATTGAAGTCTTCTAAGTTTTCTATATGGCAGAAATTACCACAGAATTACTTAGCCTTGTCCCCTTAGGGTTAACACTAAAGCAAGGGATATACATATGTTGACATCCCTGTGGTATACAAAATTTGGCTCTCTTTAATCCTCAGTCAGTGAGCCAATGTAGGGTCATGAACTGATGTGCAAGGCAGGGCTTTGGACTGGCCTTCTGAAATGTATTACATTTGTTGAAAAATTCCATTTTATTCAGTCACTTTCTCAAATAAGAAGGTACAAATGGGATAAGCAACAAAACACTGCATCACCAGGAACTTAATTCCCAATTGGCTCAAGCATGCCAATTCTTTCTCCCTGCCCCACCCCCTGTCCCCATTTCTGTGTACCAGGGAGTCCTCTGAGAACCACTTCCTTGTCTGTGGGTGGCCCATTTCTGCATAAAAACTGAGAGGTACTCAGTTTGCTGTTAGTATACAGATATATATATATATAGGAATGTTCTATATAATGCTAGAGCTGTATATCTTCAAAAAGTTTAACACGATCACTTATTTAAGAAAAAAACTCACGTTAAAAGAGAATGGAATAATTTGAACAAATGGCCTGGCCACACTTTAGCTTAGCTAAAGTGTAATATCCTCCCCTCTGAAAGTTGTAAAAACCTCACTGTTTTTAAACAATGTTAGGCAAACCATTGTAAAAATGCAGTCTAAAAAGATTCAGGTAGGGGGAGAAATATGAGAGACAAAAATAGAACATCAAACTGGATGACCCCTTAGATGTCACTCATTAGTAATTTATTATTGTAAGCAAGATCACTATCAGAATGCTAACATTTGCTGTGGGCTCTGTTTTTATCAGATTACTATCTCTGGAAGGAAAAGGCTACTCTGTGATCATGCAGGAAGATGGACTCAGTAACCTTTTCTGTGCCCCAATTTAGTTATCTTAGATAGTTAAGGCCAGGGGTCAAAATGCTTCTACTCCCTTCTTTAAAAAATTCTAAAACACCTTTCTGTTGTATGCCTCCCATGCCTTTTGTTTGTTTGTTTGTGTTTGATTTGCCTGTAATACATCCCCCAATGTGACAAGCAGCAAATGCCCAATACCAAAGGAACACTTGGGTTTGTATCACCTGGTGCAAGACCTCATTGCATCACCCCCATGATGGATCTCCTTCCATACCAGAACATACAGAATAAACTAAAAAATCATGTACACAACCTAAATGCAGCGACATCACAAGGGTTGGTGTAACCCCCATTAACTATTTATTTTTATATATAACAGTACAGATCACCCAACAAAATAGTTACCGACAAAAAACCAGTGGCCAACTTGATGATACTCATACAACTGAACAAGAGTTCTAGTGTTAGCTCTGATACATGGAGATGAGAGCTGACTCACTAACTCCTTATTCATTTCCTGAGGTGTCATAATAACACCTCAGTGACTCTCGTAAGAATCAGTCTCATTGGTCAGTTTGTGTGAGGAAAACCCACTTTTTGTTACATAAGGCAGTTGTGTTTTCTTTTTCTGGTTTCTTGGCCTTAGTGTTTGATAGAATACAGATATTTCAGTGTGGTTTGCATTCTGCATTAAATCACACACCCAAAGATATATAAAGTAATGGTATTATTTGAACATACCAAGATTTTCACAATTTTGACCAATAGCGGTGTCACATACACCCCAAGTGTGACACCTGGCATGGTCCACACGCCCTGCATCCCCTAGTGATGCCACTGTCCGATACTATTTAAGGTGTCTTCAGAAGTGTTCCATAATACTGTGACATGCAGCTTTTAGTACCCAGCCATAACAATTCACAAAACAGTGAACTGCATGTCCATTTCAGTTCGTGGATTAATCATGCTTCGTCCCTGTTTGCCAACTCCAGGCCCTTCTATACGCTATGAAATGCACATATAATTTCAATTGGGAGTTATACAGAATGGAGAGCTGAATGCCTTTGGACTTGACTTGGAAAATAAACATAGTGCCTTGTGTTGAGTGTTCTAATGCTAGTTTAAGAATATGTTTTGGGACAAGGTGGCACAGGTGGTAGAGAAAAGCTAAAAGGGAAAGGTGTCATGGTTCTTTCTAGTTCACAATGCTTTTTTCACAGTGTTGCAAACAAGCTCTGAAAGCTTCTCTCAGCCCTGTGAGCTCTGAAGTCTTGATTTATCTAACCTTGAACATACTTGCACAAAAATGTATGGGTTTGGCAAGGCTTAGGCTGAGTAGTATACAGTGAATTATATCAAAAACTCAGTTTTGACAAGGCAATACCATTATTGGGGTGGGCCAAACCCTCTCTTGGTAAGCCTTGAAAGTTTGCTTCGACTCCCCAAATGAGGCTTTGCAACCCCGTTGGGGTCCCAACCCCAAGGCTGAAGAACACTGCTGTAGTTCATCATATTGTTGCTTCCTGATTAGTGGTTTCCCCTTAAGCTCTCATGACTTTGTTATATCTTTTCCAGCATCAGCTGTCAAAGTTTTCATTCATTATTCTTTCTCCAAATGTGCTGAATCACTCCATTATCTCTATGACTGGAACCAATATGGAAAATACCTGATACACTTATATATAAGCAAATGCCTGCTAGCCATAAATGTAGTTGTCCACTTACTGAAAAATGGATGACAATTTTTTTATGCGAATGCCCGAAGTCTCAGAGCAAAGATGGGAGAACTGGAATGTCTGGTGACAAAGGAAAACATTGACATAGTGGGCATAATGGAAACCTGGTGGAATGGGAGAATCAGTGGGATACCGCAACCCCAGGCTATAAACTCTACAGGAGGGACAGGCAGGGGCATGTTGGAGGTGGGGTGGCCGTTTATGTTAAGTAAGGGATAGAATCCAGCAAAGTAGAGATTGAAGGTGGGTCCGACTCCACCGTAGAATCTCTGTGGGTTAAATTACCAGGCCTGTGGGATGATGTAATACTGGGGGCGTAATATTGTCCTCCAGACCAGAAATCGGAAGGGGACCTTGAAATGAGGAAATAGATCAGGGAGGTGACAAGGAGGGACAAGGTTGTAATCATGGGGGACTTCCTCAATTATCCTCATATAGACTGTGTCAATTTGTGTTCTGGTCACGAAAAGGAGACCGGATTCCTTGACATGCTAAATGACTGTGCCTTAGAGCAGCTAGTCATGGAGCCCACCAGAGGACAGGTGACTCTGGATTTAATATTGTGCAGTACACAGGACCTGGTTAGAGATGTCAATGTTACGGAGCCATTGGGGAACAGTGATCATGCTGCGATCCGTTTCAACGTGCACGTCAGGGGAAGAATAGCGGGCAAATCTCTCACAAAAACCCTTGACTTCCGACGGGCGGACTTCCCTCAAATGAGGAGGCTGGTTAGAAGGAGGTTGAAAGGGAAGGTAAAAAGAGTCCAATCTCTCCAGAGTGCATGGAGGTTGCTTAAAACAACAGTAATAGAGGCCCAGCAGAGGTGTATACCGCAAAGAAAGAAGGGTTCCACTAAATCCAGGAGGGTGCCCGCATGGCTAATGAACCAAGTTAGAGAGGCTGTGAAGGGCAAGGAAGCTTCCTTCCGTAAATGGAAGTCTTGCCCTAATGAGGAGAATAAAAAGGAACATAAACAGTGGCAAAAGAAATGTAAGAAGGTGATATGGGAGGTCAAGCAAGACTATGAGGAACACATGGCCAGCAACATTCAGGGGAATAATAAAAGCTTCTTCAAATATGTTAGAAGCAGGAAACCCGCCAGAGAAGCGGTTGGCCCTCTGGATGGTGAGGGAGGGAAAGGGGAGATAAAAGGAGACTTAGAGATGGCAGAGAAATTAAATGAGTTCTTTGCATCTGTCTTCACGGCAGAAGACCTCGGGCAGATACCGCTGCCCGAACGGCCCCTCCTAACCGAGGAGTTAAGTCAGATAGAGGTTAAAAGAGAAGATGTTTCAGACCTCATTGATAAATTAAAGATCAATAAGTCACCGGGCCCTGATGGCATCCACCCAAGAGTTATTAAGGAATTGAAGAATGAAGTTGCTGATCTCTTGACTAAGATGTGCAACTTGTCCCTCAAAACGGCCATGGTGCCAGAAGATTGGAGGATAGCAAATGTCACGCCTATCTTTAAAAAGGGAAAGAGGGGGCACCCGGGAAACTATAGGCCAGTCAGCCTAACATCTATACCGGGTAAGATGGTGGAATGCCTCATCAAAGATAGGATCTCAAAATACATAGGCCTTGCTGAGGGAGAATCAGCGTGGCTTATGTAAGGGTAAGTCTTGCCTCACGAACCTTATAGAATTCTTTGAAAAGGTCAACAGGCATGTGGATGCGGGAGAACTCGTGGACATTATATATCTGGACTTTCAGAAGGCGTTCGACACGGTCCCTCACCAAAGGCTACTAAAAAAACTCCACAGTCAGGGAATTAGAGGACAGGTCCTCTCATGGATTGAGAACTGGTTGAAGACCAGGAAACAGGGAGTAGGTGTCAATGGGCAATTTTCACAATGGAGAGAAGTGAAAAGCAGTGTGCCCCAAGGATCTGTCCTGGGACCGGTGCTTTTCAACCTCTTCATAAATGATCCTGGAGACAGGGTTGAGCAGTGAGGTGGCAAAGTTTGCAGACGACACCAAACTTTTCCGAGTGGTGATTGTGATGAGCTCCAGAAGGATCACTCCAGAGTGGCAGAATGGGCAGCAAAATGGCAGATGCGCTTCAATGTCAGTAAGTGTAAAGTCATGCACATTGGGGCAAAAAATCAAAACTTCACATATAGGCTGATCGTCAGTCCAAAATCTTGGCAGGCCTTGCTAAAACAATCCATGAGCTGCTGGAGATCTTTGGCAGAGTGGGTAGTGACAGCTGCATCGTCGGCAAAGAGGAAGTCACGCAGACATTTCAGCTGGACTTTGGACTTTGCTCTCAGTCTGGAGAGGTTGAAGAGTTTTCTGTCTGATCTGGTCCGGAGATAGATGCCTTCTGTTTATTATATTTATATATGCCTTCTGTTTATTAATATTATAATGCCGTTGTACAAATCGATGGTAAGGCCACACCTGGAGTATTGTGTCCAGTTCTGGTCGCCGCATCTCAAAAAAGACATAGTGGAAATGGAAAAGGTGCAAAAGAGAGAGACTAAGATGTTTACGAGGCTGGGGCACCTTCCTTATGAGGAAAGGCTACAGCGTTTGGGCCTCTTCAGCCTAAAAAAGAGGTGCCTGAGGGGGGATATGATTGAAACATACAAAATTATGCAGGGGATGGACAGAGTGGATAGGGAGATGCTCTTTACACTCTCACATAATACCAGAACCAGGGGACATCCACTAAAGTTGAGTGTTGGGCAGGTTAGGAAAGACAAAAGAAAATATTTTTTTACTCAGCGTGTGGTCGGTCTGTGGAACTCCTTGCCACAGGATGTGGTGATGGCGTCTGGCCTGGACACCTTTAAAAGGGGATTGGACAAGTTTCTGGAAGAAAAATCCATTACGGGTTACAAGCCATGCTGTGCATGTACAACCTCCTGATTTTAGAAATGGGCTATGTCAGAATGCCAGATGCAAGGGAGGGCACCAGGACAGGTCTCTTGTTATCTGGTTTGCTCCCTGGGGCATTTGGTGGGCCGCTGTGAGATACAGGAAGCTGGACTAGATGGGCCTATGGCCTGATCCAGTGGGGCTGTTCTTATGTTCTTATGACAAAAATTCAAACACAGGAAGATGTCCACTCCACCCTGTTAGGCACAGGTATCTCCCCTATCCAAACGGGAGGGAGGAAGGTTACTTCCCTGGCTAAAGCTATAGGAGCTTCTGCTGTGAGATAAGATCCTATCAACAAGGCTACACAGAAGAACATGGTGATTCTTTAGGCTGTGAAACCAAAGACTCTCACAGCTTCTTTAGGAGCTCACAGGCAGCTAGAGAGGCAGTATCATCATCTCCCACACCTTCATTCCTTCACTCACCCTTCTCTCTCATGCACTGAAGACACTATCTCAGCAGCATCCCAAAACAGGTAGAAGACCAGAGTGGAAATGGCACTCTTGGAGCAGTGGGGTAGGAAGCGCCCCTGCCACCACTGCATACTTCCCCTTCCTCAGCCTCCCAAAGGGCCTGCCTCTGCATGAGCCTCCTTTCCAGTAACTTCCTGCTAGAACAGAAATCATGGCAATGATCTTTTCTTCCCACACTTGGCAGACTTGCTAACTATTCCAGAGCAGTTCCATCAAATGGAGTACTTCTCCTAATTCCAGGCTCTTTAAGAAAGTCACATCAATGAAGAATTGCTTGGATGGATGACTTGACAAGTAAATCAGCTTGAGACATTCCCCTTTCAAATAATGCTTCTGAGAGAGACTAGCCATTACAATACAGAATTACTGGGCACTGCAATCAGGAAATGGTTAAGTAAAAGCAGGTGGACCACTGAGAGAGCAAAGCAGGAAATAGCAGTGTGTCTGAATGCAGTCAAAGGAATGTTCCCTGTCTCTCCCCCTCAGCCCTTGGGCAGCTGCAGTAACCAGCCATCCACCCACTCCTCTGCTGTCCTTATCTTTCTAGCAGCCCCTGAAGACACAGAATCTTGAAGGCCACAAACAACACTGGCCTGAGTAATCCTCTGCAATTCTGAGCCAGGCCTGGGTGTGTTAGGGGACGGAAGGCAGAAGGAACAAGAGACCCACCCTGCTGCATTGAAGCATGAATGAGTAAGAGACACCCTGTAACTGCCAGAAGCAGGGCCCGAAAGGAACTGCTTGTTGCAAGGGTTCCAAAAACAAATGAAAGAAAAAAGGAGGGGAAAGGAGCACATTTTGCAAAGGCTATTTTTATCTCAAAGCTCTTTAAACTGGAAGGACGACTTTCTCCAGGCAGGAGATCCTCTGAGATGCAACCCACAAGCGGATTTTTCCAAGGACAAAACAAGCAACTCACTGTACTGTGGAGTGGCAGCACCTACCCACAGTTCAAAGGGTCATGCTTTTTCAGCGTGCTCTCCTGATAAAGCCTGGAAATCGATTTCTAGTAATGACACAACCTTACACAGTTCCAGAAGGCAGTGGGATGGGGTGCAGGGAGTGGGAGGAATTGCTTAAAAATCAGGAAGAGACACCAGTGCTGTAATTACAGAAGGTACCAGCACCTGATTTCCAAGTAATTCCCCCTTCCCTTGCATGCCATTGCATCCCCTGTCTCCAGAGGAGACTTTTCAAGGGGCTGTTGTGGGAAGGAGTATAGAAGCAACTCAATGGCCCAACTATATAGAAGCATAGAAGTATGAGTATAGAGTATAGAAGCAACTATAATGGCCCGATCCTATCCCTTTCCTATCCTGGAGGGAGGTAGTCAGGGAACAAAGGGTAAAACTCTGGGGCCCAGATGGGTCTCCTTGGACCTATGTCAATGATTTTGATGGCACAAGCCTGTGTGGTCCCAGGCTGGGTATCAGGTCCAGGAAGGGGGTTTGGAGTAGGTGAATGGCATTGCTGCCACTCCCCTTCAATCAGCCCTCCTTCCTGCCCCCATCACCACTGTTCTGTTCCGCCCTCTCCCATCCACATGCACAAATGTGTTGGACTTGCTTAACACAGAGACTATATAATCCATATAATGACTTCAATTGTAATTTATGCTTTGATTATTATTATTATTTAAAATAGTGCTATTTATAGGGCAGGTGGTGTGGCCTGGAGGTTGAGCTGCTGCCATAGTGAAGAAGCTAGGTGGGGTCAGCCTTGGTCTTGCTTTGTATGGGCAACTGGAATGCCACTGATGGAGGTGTCAGTTGGCAAGAACAGGATAACTTCTTGAGAACCTGTCCAATGCTTGAATTACTTGAACTGTGCAGATAGAACAACTACTCTATGAAGTGAAACACCTGGAGAAATGGGGGGGGGGTTCTATGACTTTCTATTATAGACTTGTAAGAACCCCATTTTAAAAAAAATGGTCAGCCTGCCTGTGTAAACCACCTTGAGTCTGAGAAAGGCAGTACAGAAATACTGTAATAAATGAATAAAATTGATATTATATATGTTCCTTTGCATACTTTGAAAAGGGGCAAAATAGGGTGGAGGGCAGGTAGATTCAGCTGGAGAAGTCTTTGGAGCCCAGGTCTACCCACCCATGTGGCATCAGCCACTAGATACAGTAAAACCAAACACACTTCTAACTCTAAAATCTTTTTAAGTATAGAAAATCATGTAGAAAATCAGCATCATCATATTTAGGCTCACACTAGAATGTAAAGTTTCCTGTGTGTACCAATACTTACTTCTGCAGTAGCTGTAGCCTTGCAGCTGTGTCCCTTAGCTCCTATATACTCCTTCATGGTAAGCAGATCCTAAAGAGCTTTGTATGAAGCTAAAGAGATACTGTAGCAGGCCAGTTTCCTCCCAGATTTGTTAAGGAGTGTCATGTACGCATTCCTTGGCCCAGTCCATAAATGGCTAGCAAGTAGCTGCAGCCGCATGCTCGTGGTAGTGTCCCCAGCATCTGGTACAGGCAACAAGCCTGGATAGGAAAATGTAAGATCCCATGAATTTCTGGGCCCCCTCCTTTGGCTCCCGGGCCCCCTTTATGACCCTGGGCCCGGGTACAAATTACCCCCTTTACCCCCCTCTCCTAGGCCCTACGTGTAGGCACCATAACTTTTCTCTTAAAAGCAAAATTTGAAAAAAGCTTGATATATTTTGCCACTGGGATTTCCATGGAAGAGTACCATACATTCAGATTTTAATGAGAAGACAAGCCACAGAAAGTATCAGTCTCATACAAGGATAAGACATCATACCAATCCATTCTAAGCTGTAAGCTTCTACTCCAGTATTGAATAAAAACATATCTCTATTTTTATAGTGAACTCTATCACAGAACATCATATATTCTATTGGAATACTTATTCATAGAAGCACAGATAATAAGCACTAAAATCTTAGCACATACTGTCAAATTAAAAATCCGCTCACCATTGCCCAGGGGCGACTCAGAGCCCAATCCTATGCATGTCTACTGAGAAGTAAGTCCCATTACAGTCAATGGGGTTTATTCCCAGGAAAGTGTAGATAGGATTGTAGCCTCAGTTGACTGCAACACAATATTATGAAAGGAAGCAACCCACATGGGAGATCCTATCTTTGCCTATCACTTCTTTGTGATGAGTGAAAATGGTCTGTCTTTTTAGCACCTGGTACACCTAGTATTTTTTAGACACTTCATAGTAATAAAGGTTTGTATGAAACACTATCTGCTGCCGATTGTTCATAGAATTTGTAAGGAACGAGAGAGGATCCAATAGGATCCAAATTTCCAGTGCTATTGCAGCTGTGCCAATGGGGCATGAGCTGCATCCTGCGGTGGGGGGCAGTCACGGAGGCCTCTTGAAAGTAAAGGAATGTTTGCTCCCTTAACTCAGGGCTGCATTGGCACTGGAAAGTTGGATAGGATTGGGCCCTGAATTCCTCACCTCACCTGCAGCCCAGGAGCACTCACTATGTGTCACATGACTCCAGGTAGGCCCAGGCTCCATCCTGCTTCCATCACCATTCCACTCCACAGTGATTCCTGCAGCTTTGAAGGGTGAAGTTCTCTGGCCTCAAGAATCACCCTGTTGATCCACTTCTTTTCCCTGCCTTCTCCCCATCCTGGCCACTCTCTCTATATTCTGCCCTTGTTCCTGGAAATTGATACCTCTTTTGCCTTCATTTGTCATCTTTCCTGGGGGCAGCTGAGGAGGCATCTTTATGTTTCCATCACCTGCATCTGTTGCAGAGAACAGTCAGTCTTTCTGCTAAAACCCTGGGGAGCCCAATCCTAACTTGTGCTGGAACAAGGAGGCTGACAGCCCTGCCCTGTATCCAACGCAAGGTTAGGGCCAAAAGCGGCTCACCCTGAAGGAAGGGGAATCGGTTTTCCTCACCCCAGCCCCAGAGGGGCTACTTGGATCTGCGCCACATAGAGAAGTGGTGCAGATCTTGGCAGCCCAGAGTTGCCCTAGGCTGCCTGGGAACGGAGTTAAGATTCAGCGCAAGTGCCGGATCCTGGCCCCTCTCTCTGCAACCTGCTACCTACCCTACCCCGGTCCCAAAACATCACCCTCTGCCTATCCCCCCAGACTCCCATGCTGGCCTCTCCAGGCTGGTGCAAACTTACCAGTAACAGGGCTTGCTTTGCCTCAGGGAGGCTGGCGCATGTCCTCGTGCCAGCATCCCCAACTCACAAGTTGTCACAGACATGCCTTATGGCACATTTGCAACCATACTGGGCTGACACAAGGGACTTGCACTGGCCCAAGGAGTGTTTAAGATTGTGCTCTAAATGTGTTACTGGTGTTTTCAGGATAGGCACAGTACCGTACCTGGTTTCAGATCCTCCTGTGTGAACTGCAGTTGTGGTTGAGGCCTGGATTCTCTCATTCCGGCAAGGGAAATACTGGAGCAAGCAATTTGGCTCACAGCTCCCCTTAAGATGCTTGTAGAAGAATCAGAACTTAAAATCTGAGAACAAGAGCTTACTTGAAAAGACAAGTTGACCAAACAACAACAGAAAGGAAGAACGAAAAAAAACTGCCAGCTTGCAAAGTCTCAGATTGTGCTTGTGCTTTGGGTCAATTTGCTTTTTGTCCTTTCTGACTTAAAAGAAGCTTCCAATAGACTGCTGAATGAATGCGGGGCTCAGAGAGGGAGAGAAAGGAGAAAGCAAATCCCATACTCCTTAAAATTTTTGCCCTCTCCAGAGTGAGCATGCACATGGAGAATGGCCAAAGATATGCAGGGGCAACTCAGCACTCCCTGACCTTCTGACCTGTGAGTCCTGTATTCCAGGAAATGTATTCTTCCTTTGTAATGCTTTTTTTTTTAAAAAACCTTGTTTGTATTTACCAGGCTCCCTCTGGGATCCCATTGTCTTCCCTTTAGTGATCCTGTCTTGTGATTTTAAGAGAACACAGCTATTTGTGGATCAGCATTCAGACAACATGGGTTTAATACCGCAACAAAACTTTAATTAAATGTTTATGAAGTCTCCCACAGTTCTTCCAGAGGAAAGGCAGGCAAACAATCTTGTGTCCTTTCAGAGTCATCCATCCGTTTACCCACAACCCTGTGGCAGAGTCAAAGGCTGTCTTGCATTAATCCTGGTAAGTTACCTCAGCCATTCTCAACCCACAACAAGGCAGAGGATTTGGTCAGAATCCTGTCTGTTCAAACATCTGTTCTGGCATCACAGGAACCGAAATAAAAATTTCTGCAGAGCAAAATGGCTAGGAAACTGTGTTTGCTTGAGATACAAAGGGCTTGCATGGGCCATACATTTTCAGAAATGACCAAGTGCTCTTGCTTACATGACAGACATGCTGCTTTTTTCCTACAGTACCCCTTTCTTTCTTATTCTTACAGAAAGAAAGGAAGGAAGGAAGGAAGGAAGGAAGGAGGAAGGAAGGAAGGAAGGAAGGAAAAAAGAATCCAGTGCTAAGCAACTTGCTCTCACAGCAATGCACAGCCCTTTCAAGAAACTGCTGTTTAAAAATCCAGTTCTCTTAGAAAAACGTGCATTCCCTCACTACTGCACAAGAAAGCACACCATAGGAGGTGGGACGATTGATCAAAAAAGCAAGGCAGCTTTTTCTATTCTTGACTGTATCTGTATAACGTCTACAGTACTAGTGCAAAAATAGGGCTGCACCACTGAAGCGCTAAGGGGAAGGTGGTCCTGTAGTCCATAAAATGTATTGTCCAAACTAAGTTCTCAATGTTTGGAACTCTGAAACAAAGGGACACTGAAGAGGAAGGAGAATACCAGAAGGCAATGGGAGCACAGCAGTGTTGGGAAAGAACAGGAGGCTGATTTATATATGAAGAATTGCTGGAGGGGGGAAGGAGAGTGGATTTGCCCAGACTATCATAAATGGAATTTCTGTATCCCAAGCAACAGATCACATTTATTAAAGCCATTGTGCAGATCTGTGGTTAAGTTATTAAATTGCTGCACACTCAAATCACATTGCTCTGATCTGTGTTTATGAAGCAGGGGCTGCGGCCTCTTTGATGAGCAGACTGACGTGCTGCTAAGTTTCAAGGTAGCTTCTTTATTCTTCACTGGAGTGCTTTAATGTAACTTTGAAGAGAAATACCCCCTGGCAAGTCTTATCATTCAGTTGCATCCTAAGGCATCAGATTGCTGCAATGAATGGATATTAATTTCCTTCCACTGCACTTTCTCAGGGCCCCACCTATGTTCTGCTCCACTAAGAGATTGTGTCTACACCCTCAAGTTTGCCAATATTCTATATGTAGAGATTAAAAAAAAAATTCTAAGGGTAGTAAGCAAGATGGTTGAGAATTACTTGAAAATCTTGCAATACCACATCATGAGACATTATAAATATTTTTCCAAAATAGCAAGCCAAATAGATAGAAAGAAACTGAGCCACATTCAGTGGATTCTCACCTTTCTGGCCAGCTATTTGCTCTTTTACTGGCATTCAATGCATGCACATGGAGGCAGACCTCTCTCCCTTGTACCACTAACCTTAGTGAAAGTGGTTATTCTGCTCCTCATGCTGTTTTGGGAACTAGCACATTAATTTTCCTCACTGGAAACACGGATTGCTCCTTTGCTACTTCTAAAGAGGGTAGACATCCATTCTGAACTGAGAAGGATCCAGGACCCAATCAGATGGGACATGAGAGACCCCGATGGGATAAGCTACTACCTTTTAAAGGCAGCTGGGGGGAGGGATTTGAATTGGTGCTCTGGCATTGTGGGTGGGCATTGTGCGTGGGTAAGTGGGCTAGCCATTTTTGCCCACCATTCCTCCCATTTAATTTCCAACCTTTGGAATTTAATACGGGGTGCAAACAAGCTGTGGACCTCTTAGGCCTCTGCCAGATTCATTCATGCATTTGCACTCCTACCGATGAAAGGACATCCCAGAATTGTAGTACTCAAAACTACAAGTCCTAGAGTGCAATGGCAGAGGAAACTGCAGGAATGCATTCTGCCAATAAGCAGGCAGGGACATGTATTTGGAAACACTAAATGATCCTCTGGTTCGCGACCCACCAGAAATTGGCTGGGTTATGACCCACAGTTTGGGAACCACTGCCTTAGATGCCAGATGTCTTACTGGGGTAGCCTGTGCAGAGTGTAGCCTACAGCCCATTGGTGGCTCTGCCTTTCTGGGCACAAGATCCTATCCCTGTGGACCTTCTACAGATAACGTACATGTACATTGTACATGTACATGTAGCTACCCTACAGCAATGCTCCCACAGTCTCTCTCTCTCTCTCTCCTTTTCACTGTTGTTATTGTTGGCAACCTAAAAGCAACGTGAAGGTTCATATATTGTTATATTGCTTGTTTGCAAGTGTGATCTACTCCAGCCTTCTCTGAAACAAAAGGCAGAAAGGTGTGCATAGGCTGAAGCATGAGTGCATGAACATCATGTAGGGGATGGAAAAACAAACTACATCTTATAAGAGAAAAAACGTGAAGCAAAGCAACAGCAAAGGGGAAAAAGAAAAGGCATGAGAGCACAGAGAGGAACATCAAGAGTTAATCCCTGGTCTAATACACTGCAGTCATGTTGTCCTTGTCAGAGGAACTGTTTCTGAAAGATTTATGTACCTTTTCCCCCTCTGTGAACTTAAAGGTAAACCTTCTCCAGGGCCTGCTGTGTTCCTCACAAACCCTCGCACAGCCCACTGCTGCTTTACTAAACTGCTTTCTCATTATTCAAGTGCACATTTTTCCATTGCAGTCTGTTTATAAATGCTGACTACAGTACAAGGCTGGATCTTTAAAAAAAAACCCATAAAAATACGGTAAGAACACCTGTATTTTATTAAGATTCAAAACTCCTGTTCCACTCCCTTTCCCATTTTTATTCCAATGGGTTAACCCTTTAGGAGTCTGTTTTTCCTATGAATCTTGAATCGAAGAGAAAGAAGCTCAAAAGCAGAGTGAATTGTCAGTTGAATAACAGGAGGGGATGGTATATAGTGTTTCTCAACCAGTGGTACGTGAGGTGGTACCATTCTGGTGGTACTTGCGGGACCCCTGGACACCTTCCTCCTGGCAGCATGACCAGGAATACGACTCAATAAACAGCGGTAGGAGGCCCTGCATGCTTTTCCATGCTCAGAAAAGCCCTCCTGTTCATGCTCAGCCTCTCACTGATGTTTGTCATGTTGCATCTGGCCTCCCAACCCAGAAGTAACTGACGATGATGTCATTGCCACTTTGGTTGTACTTCAAATGGGTGGACCATGTGAAGGGGTACAGCAAAGGACAAATTATAGAACACTGGTATAGGGAAGAATGTGCACCGGGAAAAAATAGACTGGCTCCTGCCATCCTGGCTTGCTTTGTTTGCCAAATTATGGTAGTGGGAGAGAAAAATGATTCTTATGCCTAGGAGTTCTCCAGTTCTGCCCAGTGCATAGCAATAGATGGAAGGAGGAATTGGCCTTTAAAGAGCACCCTAGACTGTTATCTTGGAGAAGCATGCCTTGCTGCCCACACTCTCAGGGGTCAGAGTCCCAACTTGTTAGTTGAAACTCTGTGATCCAAGAGGTCAGATTGGGGGTGTTGGCTGTCAGCCTGAGGAGCCAGAGGCAATAGTGTTCCATGGAAAGCATGCGTCCAAGATCCAGAAATGGGAATCAAAGGGACAAGAGGCAAGCAGCCAGCTTCCAGTTCAGTCAGCCTTCTGGCGATTATGCACTAGCTACATGTTCCTCAAAACTGGGGAAACAAATGTGAGGAAGTAGTTAATGAAAGCAACAGGGACCCTGTTCGCTCCCCAGATCGCCTGATCCAGCTTGTCTCACAAACTTCAGGACCCCTTCCTGCCATTATCAGGGTGGTGCTATGGAGCAGCATGAGTCAGGCTACCCAGACAGAGTTTCTGCTCGCTACCAAATGGAACTCACTACAATTTTCTTGACAGTTCAATAGATGCTGATGACAGAAATGCTAAAAGGCAAGAAAAATGTTCATGGTTTGTTTTATTTTTTCTGAGTTGCATTTGAACTGTAGGATTCGTGTTGCCCAAGTTTTTTTTTGACAGTTGTTTCTCTTTCCACCTTCCCACTCTAACAATTGCCTTCAGGTCAACAAGGACGCTGTGATAGTCAGGAAATAAATGATTGCCTATTATGGGGCAACTTTTTTCTACTCACTTCTATCTCTGCAAAACCCACAAAAGGGGAAATTGATTGTAACATTATAAACGTGACAATTTACATTCAGTGGCACAGTGCTTTGTGCTAAGGATGGTACTGAAACATGTGTTTAGAAAATATTAATAAGAAGCTACTATGGGTGTGAAGAACATTTACTTTGTCACATTTTCGTGAATAGAGAGTCCAAGTGAGGCAGACTGATTATTGAGAGATGATTGCACTCAACTGCTCCCTAGTTTCAAAAAGTTGAGGTTTCCATATTTATTTTCAATTGGATCATGTTTGGAATCATGTTTTTGGTTCATGCTAGTTTAATCCCACAGATATTCATGGTGAACCTGTAAAGCAAGCCGTGTCCTAAGTGGGTAACCTGTAATATGTGGCAATAAATAAGGAGAGGGCAGCGGACTGGAAGACGGCAGAAACCAGGCTATAAATATGCAACGCTCAAAGACGGACCAGGTGCCCAGAACAAGCCAATGCACATGGGTGGAGAAACTTGTGAGCAAGTCATCATCAAACAAAACAGAAGCAAATTAATTGACCACACAAATACATTATGAGAAAAAAAAAACAGAGACTTTTGAGTGGCTAAGTGACTGAGCTGCTCATCAGGACTTTGCAAGTTTGAATCTCACCTCTGTCACTAGGTGATTTTAGGCAAGCCACCCATTCTCTGCCTCAGTTCCCCATCTGGATGATGAGAATAATAATACTTCCTCACCTTACAAGGTTTGTTGTACAGGAAGGATAACCACAAGATAATGCACGAGAAGTGCTTTGCAGACTTGAAAACCACTGTACAAATATTAAGCATTATGGTTGGCAGAGCTTGCTGTTTCCCCAAACAAATAATAATGAAAAGAGCAGGAATATGGTGTACTTTTGAGTTCCCAAGGGAGAGTCCCCAGGAAAACACACAAGCAAAACAGTCTAGTTAAAAAAAATAAAAATATGAGCCGCTCCACTAAGACCTCCATGTGTGAAATGAAACTAAACAGCTGTCTAACATGAGCGACAGGTCCATACTCTGGATCGAACACAGAGGCATCAGGGACAAAGTCTTGCCTTCTGTGCCAGTGATACGGCCATGGAGGAGCCCACTTCACACACTTTCAGAACTCTGGCAGAGACATTAGCTTGGCTGGAATCCAAAGCACCGCACAACTAGTTTGACAGGCCCAGCAAGACTTTGGCTTTTTGTTTCTGAAACAGCAGCCCACTGGGCCACATGTCAAACGACGATTGAACTTAAGGCACTTCCATAAGCAGATGGCAATATGGCAAAGGTGAGGCCTGCCGTTTAAAAAAGCACAGGCAAAAATCCC
This sequence comes from Tiliqua scincoides, assembly GCF_035046505.1. Lineage (NCBI taxonomy): Eukaryota > Metazoa > Chordata > Lepidosauria > Squamata > Scincidae > Tiliqua > Tiliqua scincoides. Next base: position 20,810,175 of record NC_089821.1, read on the forward strand.
ACTGGGGATGTCCTAGCTCCAGGGCATGTCCATAGCTGCTCTTTGAATCCTAGCCTGTTACCTATTTATGTTAGCGCATTTTAAAGAACTGTACAAAAATAACTAGCAGAGGAGGGATCAAAAAGAAAGAAATTCCTGTCAAAGAGCTCATTATCTAAACTTGCACATTGCAATACAAAGAGGCACACACAAAAAAAGAACAGAACGGGCTTGGTAGGGATTTACCAGCTGGGAAAATATCATATAGATGATACTAGCAGAGCTTATAGAGAGATTTTAGCTCCTGGGACAGGAATGGCTTCTTTTCAATGTCATATACTGTACATGTGTCCATGTCTGAAGGCTGAAATCACATTGCCCAATCCATGTAAACAACCTTCCAAAGTTACCTCTGCGTAATTGTGTATAAACCTGATTTGCACTTACAGAACGTTGCTGGTTGTCCAAGCTGTAATTTGCGTTTACGTGTAAACTGTGGTTTGGAACTCATTACATATCAGACTTGCAGAATGTGCGCAAATTAAGGAAATCACATGGCATTATCACTAATTTACATACAAATGAAGACATCCCAACTCATGAAGCATCTCGAGGCTTGTTATTATGGGACGTAAACGGCAATGAATCTTCTGTTATTTATACAGCCACCCAAATAGGGTATTTTTTTCCCACTATCACCCAGTTGGGCACCACAGCAAGGGGATGGCTGGCATATGTTTCAAACTGGGCCCATAGTTATTCTCCATAGGTGGTCTGGCCACCTGGATTATGACTTGACAGTAATGTGCGGTTTGACATTTCTGATGCTGAGCTTGTTGAGACATGTGGCACTCTTTTTTAGAAAAATGGACCAACTCAGACATTTGGTTGTTCTTTTCCTAAAGCATTTATGAACATTTATCTTCTCACTGTTGGAACCACAGTTTTATGCGCACATGCATTTCCTCCTCCTCCTTGAATTGCAGACTTGGTTTTTTACATTTTTTTTTCTTAATAAATGATGCCAATTCTTTTGATGCCAATTTTAAATGATGACAAACTACACCCATCACACTGAACTAAATTTGATGCAATGTTCTGAAAAAGACAGAGGAAGGAACATCTTGAAACAGGGTCTGAAATAGCAAGGCTTCATTTCTGCGAAAGAAACAGGCATACAAAATCAGTGAGATTCCTAGGTGAATGGGTGTTATGGCACAATGTATTGTCAAGAAAACAGAGATGTTATAATGGCCAAGAAAAGGAATACAAGACTTTATTCAGACCACTCTGTCAAACACTTAATCTTCTTTAATAAGGCAAAGTACCATAGCTCAGTGATAGGGCACCTGCCTCGCCTATAAATGGCCTTGGATTCCAAACCCAGCATCTCAGATGGGGCTGGTAAAGACCCTTCGACTGACACCCTGGCGGGCTGCCACTGGGCAGTAGTCTACCACTTCCTCACATGAATGTGAGCACAAAAAACCTACCTGTCTGGTTGTACTCTAATGTATGGAGCTCAGCAACAGATGCAACTGTATACCATTTATGCATGTCAGACTTGTTCTCAAGCCTACCAAGTGTAAATCCTGTGTCAGTCACATTAAATTAAGCTAGGAGGAAACAACTGTCATGTAATTTAGACAAGGCTAAGATGGGATACATTTTTAAAAATGGTCAGGTTTCCACATAAGAGTGCCTGCAAATGTGTATTATGAGACAGCACTTGTCTCTGTCGGCGGCAGAGACCATTCACTGGCTGTATGCTGAAGAGCACAGTGTTGGCATGCCTCCTTGCCCCAACACCCCATCTTTGGGTCCAGTTGGAGCTTGGTCAGAAAAGATGCTTTTACTGAATGCATGGATGGCAGTACCATTATTGCTGGATCAGCTCCTCCTCCTGCTACTTCTCTACAACCTCATTTGCTCAAGCAATCTTCAAATCAGCACAGTCCTTCTGGCACTGTTCTGGGTGAAGCTGGTGCTTCTGGTAGAGAGCTAACAACTGCTGCTGTAAGTGCTCTAAAGTGCTGAAGGTTTTGACCACATCTCATGACTGAGAAGGGATGGGGCTAGAACCTTATCAGCCATGGGTGGCAGCTGCAGGATAAAGATCAATGGGTGTTGTATAATTTGTATGCTAGTGAGCTTTCTACTGTAAAGATTCCCACTCTGCTACACTCCCACTATCTTGGACTTTCCAGTGGGAGAGAAACGGAGGGAATTAGAGGTGATACAAAGATGATACAGATTCTGCTGTCCTTACCTAGAAGGTTGGGGAACCACCCTGGAGTCATAAAGAGGCTGTGCCAACAGGACTCCAACAATCATTTACTATTGATTATGGAATCTAATATTCTGGATCTCAGACCTTTCTCTAACCAAATCTGTAATAATTTTAGGGCTAGTTCCAGTTACGTTATTTAACATGGTATGCCCTAGTGTTCTGTCTCTAAAATTCTTTTAAAATGTATAGAGAAAGGCTTAAGGCAGCATGTATCTCTGAGGACAATATGGATACTATTCACACATTTCTAGAGCCATGGATATCTAACCTTCCTCATATTACATATTAGAGAGTGAGAGGTGGGAATACTCCTGGTTTGCATGAAAGAAATGCAGGATTAGGACATTCTTTATTCCCATGTTCTTTATTCTTTATTCCCATGTTCAAGGCAATATTATTAGCAGACTCAAACAGAGAAAAGAATGACAGGTATATCTGATTAGTTAACAGGGGTCACTTGGTAAGAGAAAATGCAGTTAAGTGCCTAATAGGCCCAACTTTTTTAGTTGGGCTTCAAAATTGTTGTTTACTATCAGGATCTAGTTTTTCAAAAATGATAAAAGCTAGCAATTTTCCAGGAAAAAAAAGGGAGAGCACAATAAGCAACAAGAATAAATCTTCTAAAGATTCAAGGCCATAGAACACTCCTCCAAACACTCCTTCCAGGCTTCTTAGCCACATCGTATCTCCCAGGTCATATCTTCTCTCCAAACATATGTCTAGCAGATCTTGCTCTCTCCTAAGGGACAGGGAAGCCTGTGAATCATATTTTGAACATTTAACTCTGGAGTTCCTGATAAGAAAACTAACCCCATCAAGGAAACCAAGGGACAGCCTACATTTTGGGCCTTATTCAAGGCCATTGCTGGTGCCCAATAAAGATTTTGCTTTATACATATCTTACTGGAAAACTATTTTGTACATCAAAAGGTTCAGCATCTAAAGAAAAGCCAAAGCACAATACATTTTGTTGAAGATGTGAGCCAGGTGAAAAGTGAGAGGTAGAGAAATGCAGAACATAGCAGAAACCAAAGGCAGGAGCAAGGAACAAGGCTAGAAGCAAAAGGTTCCAGGAATCAAGATTAAGAGTAGCTAAAAGGGCATCTTCAAGCATATAGATACAAGAGAGCTTTTGTAGAAATTGACTTGATATCACATGACAAGACCTGCTAGAGCAAGACAAAAGTTAAGCTACCACTGCTTCTGAATCTGATCTATTTAGGTATCGTGACAAACAGCTATTAATTGCCCTAACCACTGTTTGAAGCCAAGTAAGAAACTGGTCATCGTAACTATTTGTGGCTATGATTTCTATGACTTATGTACTGTTTCATAAAATATTTTCTTCTGAAAATCTTGAATTCTATTGTTAATCTATATCTTAGAGCAGCCATTTTCAACCAGTGTGCCGTGGCACACTGGTGTGTCGCAAATGGTCCCCAGGTGTGCCGCAGGAGTTTAGGAAAAGGTCATTTATTAGTCGGTCCATTGGGGGATGTGAGCCCCCCACTAACAGCATGGTGTGCCTTGTCAACTGTCAAAAAACTGATGGTGTGCCTTGACCATTTTAATGCCTTGTCAATGCGCCGTGAGGCAAAAAAGGTTGAAAACCACTGTCTTAGGGTGCAATCCTAACCCCTTATGTCAGTGCTTTCCAGCACTGACGTAAGGGCAATGCAGCTCTGAGGTAAGGGAACAAACATTCCCTTACTTTGAGGAGGCCTCCATGAGTGACACCCAACTCCAGGATGCAGCACACGTCCCATTGGTACCGCTATGCCAGTGCTGGAAAGCACTGACATAAGGGGTTAGGATTGCGCCCATAGGATTACCCATAGTATTATGGCCATCTGGAACTTCAGACATTTTCATTCCAGAATTTAATGTTATCGAGGTATGGCGGTTAATGAAAGCTAGTTAGGTAATGGTTTATGTAGAAGCAGAAAGACAGACAATTTCTTGTCATCATCACTGCCTGAAATTGCAAAATGCTGTCTGATGCCAGTGGGACTAAGGGTAGATTTTGGAGGCATGAAAACGCCATTTAAATTTAAGGAGTAAGATCGTAAGAAGACCACTGCTGGATTAAGCCAAGGTTGACTGTGGCCTCTTGCCATCAGTCCTGTAAACAGTCATGTCAGTGGCATACACCTCCGTTTTGCTCTCGCCACCAGGAATGGCTCTGAAAGGGAGGGGCCGCTTGCATGCCACAGTGAGGCTCCCTGTAAAACTTAGTGCTTTGCACCCCCTCTAGCTACGCCACTGGAAATAGCACAACCTTCTTTATAGTTTCTAGGTTTATGTGATATGTATCTTGCCCTACTTTCTTAGCCCCTTAGCCACCTTACACAACATGCCCAGTTTTGAAACACACATGACTAGTTCCACAGATTTCATCAAGAATGAATTTTGAAGCTCAAATAGAAATAATGGAAAAATCTGCTCTTGATTAAAACATCATGGTGAAGGAAGTCAGAAGAGATGTATTTTTTTCTGTTCTGTATATTCTTTAGATGCAAACACCAGGAATAAGGCAGGATGGTCTCTATTTTTAAATTAGCTCAGAATGCATGCTTTGTGCACCACTTAATAGCAACAGTTGCTGCAAGGAAAAATTCATGCATGTTTATAGAGTACTTGGACAGAAGCCACTACAGAAATACAGAGTACTGAAGTGGCCCAACTGTCCCACAGTCACACTGACAGAGTTACAGGGAGGAATGGAATAGGGAGGGAACGCAAGGAGGGCCCCAGCCCTAGAAGCAAAGATTACACTTGGCAGAATCTCCCTGTTGTTTCAGTTCGCAAAGTTATTTTTAAAAAGTTGCAAAATACTGCGGTTGGCTGAGAACCGTTACATTCCAGTCCAAAGGTGGTTCCATTTCTACAGCAGCAACAGGATCCAGGAGCATACATCTGGTGGAGGGCTTAGGGATTCTTCAGCTGGACTATGGTATATAAAAGATAGAATAATATGTTCTACCTGAAGCGGACAGAAAACTGACATTTGCCTTTAATCTCTTCTTGGTTTTGCTGCCACCATCAGACTTCATCTCCAGATGTTTCCCTTCAGGCTGGTTTGGAGCATGACAGGGTTGCTATTTTCACAGAATAAATAGTCTGGGATACATACAGTTACAGGCCACACACTCCAATATGCCCATTCTTGGAAACTGCTAATGTTTTGTTTCCCACCAGGTGGTGAACATATGGGCAGCGAGCATTCCAGGTATGTTGGCAGGGGGTTAACTGTTTGTAGCATTTTCCATGCACTACATACATTCCAATGAACAGCAGAAACTGAGTTTCTTAGCCCCAAAAGAGCTTTCAGTTGCTGCATTCGGTTTTCTGAAAGGTCTCACCTTCTGTTTAGTTAAGAAAACTTCAGGAGGAACAGTCACTTCAACATGTCAGTAATGACCTATTTCTGAGAAGTGCATTCAGATCATTTTTTTATCTTCACATTGGCTAGAACCTTGTCTTGTCCATTTGGCAGGAGTAAAAAAAACCCCTCACATTGCTGATCCATCATCAAAGCAGGTCAGGTCTTGTGAGACCACCTTAAGACCTGGGAAGATTCCATAGTAATCAAGTGCAGTTTGTGCCATAGCTGAATTCTGTGTGCCTGTCGGCTGTTGCATCACAATTTCTGATGGGAGAACAGGGCTCTGAAGCAGTTAGAAGACAGGGCTACAAACCTTGGTTCTGTAAGGTTACACCTATTATACGTATTTTATTTGTGCTCTGAATACCTGTGCCTGATTGTAAACACTTGTGCAATCTGAAAGCTTGAAGAACAACATTTTTAAACAACTAGACTTGGTCCAATACTGGATTTCACACTGCATGTATCTCATCATCTACTGGCAAGACAATTCTTTTCCATCAACAAAAAGCTGGGAGGAGAATGGAAGATGGGAAGCAACAAGATTTTCTCACACACTGTTCTTTAGTTTGACAAACAGGCAGCCCAATCCTAACCTGCGCTGGAACAGGCCGGCCGGCTGGCCGGCCTGCACTGTATCCAGCACAGGGTAGGGACTGGCTGCAGGGCAACTCAGAGAGTAAGGGGAATCAATTCCCCTTATCCTGTGTCATGTGGCAGCTGCCCCAATGGGGCTAGTTGGATGTGCCACCAAGCAGGCTGGTGTAAGGCTGTGCTGCTTGGCAGGGGGGGTCAGGATCCAGCCTAAGTGCCACCGGCCTGCTGTCTGCTCTCCCCCCTTTATGGAATGCCCCTGTTCTGCCCTCCTCCACCCTCCCACATTGGTGGCCTGCTGCTGGTGCCACCTTTCACCAGTGCCACAGAGGCTGGATTTGGCATCTGGAGGCTGGCTCCTGAGTCATCACAGATGTGACTTATGACAATTTAGCGACATCCCTGGGCCAATGCAAGGGACTTGCACCAGCCTAACCAGGGGTTAGAATTGGGCCCACAGCCAGCCAAATGCGCTGCTGTTCAAAGTGGAACAATTTTCACTTATTGATATTGTCTCCATTTCTAGATTTGTTCGTACAAATGAGATGGGTCAAGTGTGTGCCTCAGATGCTTCAAATCAACAGTGAATTTCGGGGGGGGGGATGAAAACTGAATTCACCTTTGTGAATATCTTTTGCTCAGCACTGGGATCCAAAGATTTCACAGCTGCAGCCAGCTAACATGAAGTGACAGTAACTCACAATGCCAGGCATAGGCAAAAAGCAGGCCACACTGCACAATGGAAAAAATGACAAAAGGACAACAACTGGCAAATCCAGCCCCTTCTGCTCAAGGTTACAAAATAAGTCCACAGCAGAAGTGGGACATCTCGTGTTTTCCAAGACTGGACCTGTAACCATTGGGGTCATGCTAGTTGTCAGGTTAAGATATGCACACTCTGAGAACATTCCAGTTTGTCATTTCTGACATTTTATAAAACAAACTTATTAATGAAATTCTCCGGTTGGTTCAGACCCAGACCCCAATCCTGAGCTCAACGCGCCAGCTTACAGCCAGCGTGCACTGTTGCAAATGTGCCGTAAGGCGTAACGCTGGGCCAGCGCCCTAGCCCAGCGCTGGGCTAGCGCCAGGCAGGTGCCCGGCTTCCACTGCTCTGCAGTCACACAGACTGCCAAGCCTCAGTGAGGAAAGTGGGGGCGGGGGGAGGCATTCTGGGGAAGGGGAGGGGCAGGGGCAGAGAAAGGGCGGGGAGGAGGCGTGACAGGGAGGCAGGATGTGGGGTGGGAGACGTGCCAGGGAGAGGGAGAGGGGAGGGAGGGTGGCAGGTCCAGTGGAGCTCTGCTCCACCAGATCCAGAGCGTTCGTGTGGGGCTTGGAGTCCTACATGAATGCTTTCTACACAAACGTGCGCTGGTTAATTGAGTAACCCCATTGTGGGGCTACTCTCCTTACCCGGGAGAAGGGGACAAAAGTTCCCTTCTCCCGAAGTGCCGTCTGCGGTAGCCTGAGCTGTGGAAGATGCAGCAGCACCAGTTTTCGGTGCCGCCAAAGCTGCATGCCATGGGAGCTCAGGATTGGGCTGTCAGGCTGCTTTCAACCGTAATCTCAGTGGATGTTAAATTTCTACAAATGTTACCCCTTGGGAAAGTTACCCTCAAAATATGTCAGGGTTAAAGGGCACAGGTTTCTTTCTATGCACTTATCTTGGTTCTGCTTGGACACTCACCACAGGTGCTTGATCCTTCCCATTATCTCTGATAGCCCAACTTACCCAGAGATTAATTTTACAAAGAAGGAAGCCACTCACTTGGAAACACTGCTGCCAAATTCAGGCATGTGGGAGTTGGCTGTGACTGCTCAGCAATCAGGAAAATGCACCCTGTATATGCCCAGAGGCACTATATTGCTCCACATGTTCCAGGACTGAGTCCAGGATTTATACAAAGACGATATTTAACTGCTCTCTGCACAGTAATTTTAAATCTATCTGTGCCAACTGTAGGTGTGACACCTGGCTGTGCTGGATTGGATAAGTTCTTACTTTTTGGACATGGCTCTAACTTTTTCTTTTGGTCTTATACATTACTGACATTGTGCAACAAATGCACAATGCTCTTCTTCCAAACTGCAATTCTTTCTAAGGGTTCCATTCTTCCATTTGTTTTGTGGGGAGGGGGCCTCCTATGTCCATTGCCATTGCTAAGTTCTGCCATAGTGGTACTGCTGCCATTTTAAGAGTTAGAAAACTGTGAGGTTCTCCTGCACGTACTCAAACACCCCAGAGGCTAAGGATGAAAGTTTCTCAAAAAGGTCAGTTTTATATAGAAAAGCAAACAGTTGGACTAATCAAGATTTTTTTTTCTGCTAACGCTCTTGGCATGTGGCCCTGTTATGCGCAATCCACAGTTTGACTAAGACTTCCTCTTGCATGTGGCTGCATACTCAGCTGTATAACTGAAAGAAACCTTGTGACAATTATTAGCTGAAATGCCCCTTCCCCAGAATTTCATCACATTGTTTGCAGGATATGGGGGGGGGGGCATGAACAGGAGCAATGTGTGGAATTAACTTACCAATGGTGATGAACATGCTTCCAGTTACTGGTGAACACCATTACCCCCCCACCACCACCATAAGGGTCCAATAGTGAGAATAAGAAGTATGATCCTAATTCTGACCAGTAGTGAACCTCTCCAGCCTTGCGCCCTGGGGCAAAGGTCTGCAATGGATGCATCCCCGTAGGATGCTGCCGCCCCCCTCACAAATCTGCCTCCCTTACCTGGAGCACATGGTGCCACAAGTGACTCCAGGACACACTGGGGAAGCCTCCTGAAGATTTCTCGATGCTTTAAATTGTGCTTCTGGCAAACTGGAAGCACAGTTTTCGACACTGTCGGGAGCCTCAGAGAGGCTTCCATGGGGTCCTAAAGGTGCACGAGTTTTCATGCCTGGGGCATTTGCTCCATTTAGTGAATGGGAGGTCCTCCACTGACTTTGACTGCTTCATGATGACTCCATGCTGAAGGGGGGGGGGGGAGACGGTAGCAGCTGGGAGTAGTGGCAATGGCAGTAGCAGCTCAATAGCAGCTGGGACACTCAGGAGTGGCACTGTTGCTGCCACATGGACCACAAAACAGTGGCAAAGCAAGCAAGCAACTGGCAGTTTCATAAATTCTTACAACTCCCTGGAGCTCCACTTTCAGAACCACCTCTGTGTGATTACAGCTAATATTACCTATTTTTTAAAGAGATAAAAGACTTCAGCTACCAAAGATACAAGCCCTTTTTTGCTGCTATTATCCATAAATCTGAATTATTTATCTAGTTATTTAGATAGATAAAAACTCTTCTAAAAACTCAAAGTAGTTTGCAAAAGAAAAATACATACAGATAAAACATTAAAATCCATTAAAACCATAAAAAAGCCATTAAAACAATTTAAAAGATTACAATAAAAGAACAGATTAAAATGTCAGCAGCACTGAAGTATACAAGGGGTCCCTAAGAAGTGCCTCCCTCCCAAAGGCCAGGCCAAACAGATGGGTCTTCAGACTCCACTGGAAACCATATACTGAGGAGGCTGCCCCCAGAAGCTCTGTCGGCTGGCTCCAGAGGTGTGGTGCCACAACCTCACTGCCATCTCCCCTGGCTTCAGATGGTGGAGGTACCCTAAGAAGGGCTCTCTCTGATTACCACTGGGGACATGCAGGAATATATGAGGGAAAGCGGTCCTTGAAGTATCCTGGTCCTATGCCCTATGCCATACAGGGCTTTAAAGGTCATCACCAACACTTTGAATTGGACTCGGAAAGGAATGGCCAGCCAGTGTAGCCTCCAGAGCAATGACATAGCAGATTCCACATGCCAAGTCCCAGTGACCAACCAAGTTGCTGCATTTTGCACCAACTGCAACTTCTGAACTGTTTTCAGGGCAGCCCCACGTAGAGTGCATTACAGTAGTCTAACCGAGATGTCACTAGGGCATGGACCACCATCACCAGATCTGACTGACATAGGTACGGCTGCAGCGGGCACACCAACTGAAGCTGGGCAAAGGTTCCCCTGGCCACAGATGCCACCTGAGCATCCAGTGTCAGCTGCGCGTCCAGAAGGACTCCCAGGCTGCGAACCTGCTCTTTCAGAGCGAGTGCTACCCCATCCAGAGAAAGTTGTAAGTCTAATACCTGTGTAGTCGCCTTCTGGATCAGGAGAACCTCTGTCTTGTCAGGATTTAACTTCAGTTTGTTAGCCCTCATCCAGGCCTCAACTGCTTCCAGACAGCGTCCCAGAACTTCAACAGCCCTCTTGGAACTTGGTGAAAAAGAGAGATAGAGCTGGGTGCTATCTGTATATAGGTGGCACCCAACTCCAATTCCCAGTGATGGAAGAGGATGACCTCTCCCAGTGGCTTCATGTGGATGTTAAACAACATGGGGCACAAGATAGATCCCTCAGGCACTCCACATGTCAGTGGCCAGGGAGCCGAATGGGTGTCCCCCAGTCTCCCCATCTGGGTCCAATCTGTCAGAAAGTAGCAGAACCACTGCAAGACAGTGCCTCTAAGTCTCAACCCGGTTTCAGACTAATGAAGCAGCCTTTTTACTGCTCGATGTTGCAGCATCACTTGGACCTTAAATAAGGAGCAATAACCAGTGTTCTAGGTTACCCACATCATGGACATTTCTAATGCTTACAGCATCTTCAGTGTAGTGTAGACATGCCCTAGTTTACAACTAGCTGCCTACTATTTTGACTTTGTCTCTTTCTTCTCCCCCATGTGCAATCATTTGAAAAAGTACACATTGTTGAGTAGCCCAAACAGGCATGGAAAAAATAGAGAAACAATGTGAAAAACTTCAGTACAAATCAAATGTAGGCTTGTGGCACGTAAAGAGAAATAATGCAGCTGTTATTAGAACTATAAAATACGCTGGACACATCAACCAACACTGAACATAATCTTTCCTGGCTGCCTTTATGTTCCCCAGGCTCTGGATCTATCTTTATCTCCTCCCCTTTCTCTCTCTCTCTTCATGTGTACAAGCAATAAATCAAAGGATCTCTGGTCTTCTGCATTCACTCTTGCATCAGATTGTTCAGACTCCAGAAACTCACACACAAAATAAAAATGTGGAAAATGGAACAGCAGAGTTTGCTGGAAGGAACATGGGACCAAGGAGCATGACAACACTTGTGTTGTAATCTGTGATGGACTTTTTTCTCCAGAAATCTGTCCAATCCTCTTTGAAAGGTATCTAGGCCAAATGCCATCACCACATCCTGAGGCAAGGAGTTCCACATACTAATTACATGCTGGGTAAAAAAAATTTTCCTTTTGTCTACTCTAACTCTCCTGCACTCAATTTTAGTGGATGTCTCCTAGTTCTTACTCTTGGTGTTGTGTGAGAAGAAAAAGAGCATCCCTCTATCCACAATATCCATCCCCTGCATAATTTTGTATGTCTCAATCGTGACCCCCCCAGCGCCTTTTTTCTAGAATGAAGAGCCCCAAATGCTGTAGCCTTTCCTTATAAGGGAGATGCCCCAGCTCAGTTATCATTTTAGTTGCTCTCTTCTGTATCTTTTCCATTTCCACTATAACTTTTTTGAGATGTGGTAACCAGAACTGGATTCAAAACTCCAGGTGTGGCCTTACCATTGATTTGTATAATGGCATTATAATATTGGCTGTTTTATTCTCAAGTCCTTTTTTAATAATCCCAAGTATGGAATTAGCCTTCTTTGCCGCCATACTTTGGGTCAACACTTTCATCAAGCTGGGTGAATGAATGCAATTCCAGGAGATTACAGATATCTGGCTAGCCTAAAACATGATAAAGCTACCTGATAGAAGCCAAAGAGACAGTGGCTCAGGGTGCAGAGTGGCTGAAGAAAAAGGGCAAGTATTTATCATATTTTTACCCTGCCTCTCTCCCCCTAAGAGGACCCAAGGTGGCTGAACAGGCAATGAGCTGAGAAGCAGAGATCTGAGGAGACAGTAAGTTAAGCAAAAGAGGGCCCGGGGAGATAAGAGGGCTGGGGAAATGTGTCACACATAGGACCTAGCAACAGAAAGGGCCATGTGCAACTGAAGAGAGCAGAGAGTGGAAAAGTAAAGGGGCTGGTTAAGATAGTACACAGAAGTCAGTAGACAGAATCTGAAATAACTGATCAAATTGCTGAGTATAAGTAAGATGGAATACTTGTACTTCATGTTGTAATTTGTCTCTGGATTTTTAAAGTATATTTCCTGTAATTGCCTCTAGCACTATTTAGTTTAGGTGCTTAACATGCTGTGACACATTTACTAACTCCGCACTAGCACAGCCGTGTTATGGTAGGCAGGAAGGACCATCAAGACACAATGCATAGCAAACAGCAATCCATTATTCAAGGCTCACCATGCTTTTAGGGAGTGAGGGAGAAAGGGATACGGTTTCAATTTCAGACCTTCACTTTCTAGGTTCCCCCAAGGGGCCTACACATTTCCTATACAAAGTTCAGTCTGTTTGCAATTAAGTCCTCCTCCTCTGCTTACTCCCAGCTAAATTAAAAATAGTAAAATCAGGATAACCCTGGACTTTTTGACATAAACAAGGCCACTGTTTCCAGAAGCATAAATATACTGATCAGGTTTATGGGGTCTTGGAAGGCTGAAACAGTCTTGTGAGCTTTTCATGTTGAACAAATGTTACGTTTCAAAGAGCTAATAAGCAGCTGAGTCTCCTTTTGAAACCTGAAGGCTCTTCAGAGAGAGCAACTTCTTGTTGTAGCCTCAAGTGCATTTAGTGCTGAAGAATGCCAGGATATCAGTCCCAGATGCTGTCCTCCTTTCTCTGGGACTTGTCTCGAATAGCTCTGAAGTGCCACTCTCAGAGTGGAGATCAGGGACTTTCTGCCCAAGTACTCAAAGCAGAGGTCTGGCTAAAATTTAGCCAACATGCAATATCCCTGCAAGATATGACTAGCATGATCAAGACCACAAAGGACGTGCAAGGCATGCCTCCTTACTATGCCACAATTACAGCACATAACACAGGATGAGGATTAATAATCAGCCAATCTCCAGCACTGATGTTGGACTGAAGTTCAAGACCTGCCACTAGCTCTTCCTCTCTATTGTACTTTGCAAGCAGGAACTGGACTATGTAACCTACCAATACATAGCGCTCATAATATTGTGAAACTAAAAAAGGAACAAAATTTATGTCAAGTCTGGGAGTCAATGACCCAGGCCTTCATTTCTAACAGTCACTTCATATAGTATAGTGTTGAGAGAGGAACAGCACATCAGACAACAAAAAGATGCAAAGAGTAATAGAATAATATAAGAACAATATTTTATTCTAAGGGTGCAATCCTAACTCATTTTCCAGTGCCAACATAGGGGCAACGCAGCTCTGAGGTAAGGAAACAAGCATTCCCTTACTTTGAGGACTCCGTGAGTACCACCCAACTGCAGGGTGCAGCACACATCCCATTGGCATTGCTATGCCAGTACTGGAAAGTTGGTTAGGACTTGGGCCTAATTTGCAGATTGCCAAGAAGCTGCTATCTCAAAGACTATACAGGGAGTGGACAATCATAAATTCAATCATGAGCTGGTATTATGACTACACAGTTGGTTTTCCTTCTCTGCACAAGGGTTCATCACCAGTGGATTTGACTCAATATGGGTGCTAACCTGCATCTGGAGGGCCTCAAGGACCTCCCACACATGACGGGAAGGGTCCTCTGGTCACATCTGGGAGGTGTTCTGAAGCACAGGGAGGCTACACACAGACTTCCCATGCCTCCTGGACATGACCAGAAGGCATTTCCAGTTGCATTCAGGAGGTCCTTGAGGCCCTCCTTGCGGATTTGATTATCCGCAGAAATAAATTTACAGTATCCACTGTAAATATAAAATTGTGTATTCCTCCAACAGAACATATTCATGTACCATGAAATGCTTACACACATATGATTAGAGAAATTAATCTTTAAATGAAGATGCCATTAGGTGTGCTCTATAGGGCACTGTATTTATGTATAGTCAGCATGTACTGTAATGGGAAGACAAATCAGCAGTGTGCCTGTGCAACTAGGATTCAGGGCAAGTGCTGAAGGCACTCCAGGATTAGCAACCTCCACCCTTACACTGGGTGGTTCCGGGAATCATGCTGATGTGTGCCTAACAATGATTTAACGGGATAGGTAAACCAAGAAAGCCTGCACTCACTTGGAGGTAGGATTTAAAAATGGGACTCAAAGAGAGGTAGTCTTTAACTGGTCTTCTGTGGCTGCCTGTTCAATAGTGGGCTAGACAAGTTCAGCAGTTTATTAAGCCCTTATATTCCAGGGCTTTCCCAGCAAAGCCTGTGCAACAACAGACCCACAGCTTCCTTTGTTTCTTTTCAGCAGCTAAGGATCTTTCACCCCAACCCCCTAAGGGGCCTTCAACCTCACATGCCTGCTAACAAGCTGCACTCTTCTTTCAGTGTCTGTCCTGATTCTCTCTCTCCCTTTTTTTACAGCATCTCCTCTCTCTAACAAGGTCTCCCACCCCCATTCCAAGTCAGGGCCACAGTCTCAGTAAGTGCCCTTGGGAAATGTAGTCCCTAGGTTCAACAGTCCCATTGCAATGTTATGGAAGTCTCATGCAATCCTTTGCTAGGGGAGCCATGAAGTGACAACACCAACTCTGGCTTTTTAGTTTTAAAATGCATTTAGTTTTGCTCTGACATCTTATCCCAGTGAAGTCTGAAATATTATTTTGCCCAATAAATGTTACCATCATGACACAGGATTTTTTTGTAGAAAGCAGCCTGTGATTTTCCAGTCTGCAAATTAAAGCAAGTAACAAACTCACAACTAAGTTGTACTTTGGTACTGCTCCCCTCCCTGACTCTTTGCTCTCTCACCCAAACACTCTTTTCCTGCTTGGTTTATGTTACAGAAAACATATGTTAGAAAAAGTGAATGCTCTTAAAAATGGAAACCAATTATTTTTTCATTGTTCTGCTAAAAATACGAAGATTTCCTTCTTTCTCTTTCCCATCTCTGACAGTGGGGATAGAGAGAAATGGGATCTAAGTGCAGAAAGGCTAAATGTGAGACTGTTGTCCCACTGGCCTCATAATGTGAAAAAGGGATTGTTTTTTGAGCAGAATGAAGTACCTTAGAGGAACAGCAGGGGTGTAAAATAAAGGTCACAGGATTATATCTAAAGAATAACTTAGCTGAGCATCAAGAATAAAAATCTGCCAGTGAGATATTTGAGATAGTGTGAAATATTCTCCCACGTGTAACAAAACCCTTTGCTTTAGCCTCCCTAAAGGAGTCTGATTTCAGCAAAAACCAACCCTGCATTAGGAAAGACAGAGAGAGAGAGAGAGAGAGAGAGAAGAGAGAGAGAGACTGAGATTGACTGGATATATGGGTATATCTTTTCTGGGCTTAATTTTAGGTAAACTATACCGGACTGGGAAAAAGAAAGAAGAAACAAACGTTGCTTTTCGTATTCAGACATGTCTCAAAAGGCATATTTGGCAAGCCAAAATGACTTTTATGCTCTTCTGAAGTCTTTTTCTGTGAAGATTGTTCTATGTCTACCACTAGATCAAGAGGAACTGTGTATTACAAAACTGTAGCCATGTTCTGGTTGCATGGGAAAGGGAGGGTGTGCTAGTCTATCTGTTTTCAGAGAACACACTGGTAGCAAATTAAGAAAGGAGGGAACAGATCAAAGAATTGTGGGGGTTAGAAGACCATTTTGTCCATTTTGCTAAGACAGAATGTCCCACATCAAACATCCCTAAAACATTAGTTCATACATTATTTGCATAGCTTGCCATAAGTAGAAAGCCAGAGGGACCAAGTTGTGCCATACTTCATACCTTATAACAAATTTGACAACATACACCAATATGGCATAAGATATGGCTGCTATAGGGGAAATAACCATCACCTCCATCACCATCCATTTGGTGGAAAAAATTTTCTATATTCTCCTGTAATTCCAAATGTAGAGCTAAATGAGCTATTTGGCAATCCCTATACCCCCCCCCCCAAGACTTCTAAGGCCATTGGACAAGCTCTCTCACCCTCAAATCCTTCCTTTCTATGTAGGGCTTTGTAAAATATTTGGCTTGCAAGGAGGGGCGAGTTGACATTTTGAATTCCTCTAGTTCAGGAATCCAACAGTACCAACTGGGTCTAACCATTTCAGGCCTGTTTCATAATGGGGTCTGCCCCACTCCAGCTCTTCCTTCCTTCTTCAAAGCAAACTTATCTTTCCAGAAGAGGTGGTAGAAGTGATGGCAGTTAGGACTCACTGAAGAAACCAGGCCTTCCGTGCTTAAGAGGAAGAAATGTTTCTCTTGCTCAGAAAAACAATTTCCTGTCAGGGTTCAAGAGATTTGTGGTGGCTATGACTGTCACTTCATTTCTAGTTACAAGGCCTCTTCTGGCTAAATCAGTGTATCTTTATCACTGCTAGTTATCTGCCCCTCCCCCTTTGGAAGAGGAAGTTTGCTATGGGGGGGGGAACTACTAGCAGCAGCAGTTGACCTCTGCATTCATTTTTTTTTCCCTAGCTTCTGCAGTTCAGTAGTGGAACATATTACGAAGGGACTTATAATTACGAATTATTACGATCGTAATAATTACGATCTCACTGGAGATCTTGGCAGGCACCTGCTGGAGATGCTCTAGTCTAGGAGGATTTCCTGCTACAGGCAGGGGGTTGGACTAGATGGCTTTGTGGGTCCCTTTCAACTCTATGACTTTCAGAAAAGACACGGAAAGACTCAAGGCTTTCAAGATTCAAGATTCTCTGAGAATGTTGTGAAAAACCAAATACGTACCTTCCAAATCAGAGTTTGTCCATCACTACAGTCCTTCAAACAAAGGTGCATCTGTGTGCTGGTACCTATAAAAGACATCTCTGAGCAGTGGCGTACCTAGCCCCTCTGTCACCTGGGGCAAGCGAACATTTTGGCGCCCCCCTGATTTAATTAATTAATTAAATTTATTATTATTGCTGTATTATAGAAAATAGCAATGTAAAAACAGTAGATGAAATAACTTTAGCTTACAAAAACTTGTGCCACGTTACTTTGTTAGGGCACAATCCTAAGCAAGTCTACTCAGAAGTAAGTCCTATTGTGTTCAATTGGTCCTGCTCCCAGAAAAGTGAGGTTAGGATTGCAGCCTTAGGGCCAAATCCTATCCAACTTACCAGCACCAGTGCAGCTGCAGTGCAGTCCCAAAGTAAGGGAACAAATGTTCCCACACCTTGAGGAGGCTTCTATGTCTGCCTCCCCACCACAGGATGAAGTGCATGCCCCACTGGCATAGCTGCACTGGCACTGGGAAATTGGATAGGAATGGGCCCTAAGTTGTCACAGGGTCGTGAATATTTTACAATCTTGGCACATCTCCCACACATACAGTTCTGTCTTAAGTAGCATTATGAACTCTGAAAATATCTGATCAAAAGCATTCTCTCAGAGACAACTGCATCCTAAAGTGTTCTGTCTCTTTAAAATGCAATGTATGAAGTTGCCCATAAATCATAATCCTGAGCACATTTATTTGGAAACAACACCTCAGTTACCCCCAAAATGGGGATAAAGGTGTTATAATTATCCACTAGAAACAAAAAACAGCTGCCAGCACTCTGAGGTTGCAATCCTAACCACACTTAAGAACATAAGAACATAAGAACAGCCCCACTGGATCAGGCCATAGGCCCATCTAGTCCAGCTTCCTGTATCTCACAGCGGCCCACCAAATGCCCCAGGGAGCAGACCAGATAACAAGAGACCTCATCCTGGTGCCTTACCTGAGAGTAAGCCCCATTGAACAAAATAGGACTCACTTCTGCATAGACCTGGTTAGGATTGTGTCCCAAGTTTGTTAGCAGCACACCTGGAGGGTTTTGGAAAGGGAGGGGGGAAGAAGTGATGAATTTGCTGGGGGAGGGGAAGACTTTGTTTTGTGTGTATCTGCTAATTGCAAACTGATGCAAACTGAGACCCAGAGACTGTTTGGCTGCAATCCTAATCTCACTTTCCTGGGAGTAAGTCCCATTGAACACAATAGGACTTACTTCTGAGTAGACAGAAACTGGCTGAAGGGGATAGGGCTGCAGAAGCAGGTCAGTTGCTTGGCTGATACTCAGCCAGTGGAGTGCCTTCGGAACAATCCCCTGTTCTGTACAGCCTCCCTCCCTCATCCACCTCACAAAACCAGCACTTCTTCCCCTCCCATCTCTCCATGTGCAACCTCGCCCCAAGGACTAAATTTGGCGCCCCTCGCCCTGGGCATCCTGGGATTGGTCAACGCTGGAGGAGAGGAGAAGAGTGCAGGGGATGCCTATAGGGCCTGCAAGCATTCAGCATTTCACTGCTTTTCCAGCAGAGATCACGAGCGCCCCTTCTCCTTTAAGAAAAGGACAAAAGGGCAGGGAAGGGGTGAGGCTGGTGGAGCCACCCCCAGAGGGTCAGCGCTGGGGCATCTGCCCCGTTTGCCCTGCCCTAGGTCCACCAGTGTCTCTGAGCACTGACAGCGTCACACTGCTGAATGAGACATACAGCAATAAATGTACCCAGGAACCTGTCTGAAATAAATCCAACTTTTTGTCTGTTCTTCCTGCCTACCTTCACATGGGTTTCCAGTTCACCCTCCACTCACCAAATATTTCTTAACAATATTAAATTATTAAAGGAGAGCTCCGTATGAAGAGAGGCAGAAAGCAGCTCTCTGCTCAGCACCACTTAGGCCCCCTCTTCGCTGCCATGTGTTCCTGAAACCTGGGACTGTTCCAAATCTTAAACACACTGGAAAGCATATCCTTGGGCCAGCTGTGATCTGATCATGCTGCAATGAATGAGAGAAAACCAAAAACCAGCTCAGAGGCAGGCAAACAAAAGGGCTCCTTGTTCTAGCCTGGAAGTGAGCTTCATCCTTCATACACAACTCCCCATCAAAGCAACCCGCATAAAGCAGGATTCTGGGAAGGTTATGCAATATGCCTTCAGTGATCCTTTCCTGCCCAAAGTGCTCTGGGTTCTGTTTCGAAGCAGACACTGTTTGTATTTTGGAACTTATGGGATGGGAACCATTAAAGGTCTTTGAAAATAGTCAGCTGTCATTAATTTTGCTGTGTATAAATTGCAGTGGGGAAGCTACTGGTAGCACACGCAAGTGTTCTTTTATTATTATTCCTGAAGCTGCTGGCAAAGTTAGCACACTCCTTAAGTAAGATGACAAAACATGTTTTGGTGGTTTATGAAAGGTTAGGAAGATTTACAGCTCAATCCTGAGCTGCCCGGAGTGCGGGGCTGCCATGGCACCAAGATGGCTACTGCAGCATCCTAAGCGCAACCGGGCAGCCTGTGGTGGCTCCTCAGGGAAAAGGGACAAAGTTCCTGGGTAAGGGAAGCAGCCCCGCAAAGGGGCTACTCGATTCTACACAGAATCGGAGAGACCTGTATCAGACCACGCAGTCCCACACGGGGTTCAGGATCTGGTGCAGTGGAGCTCTACCAGTCCCAGCCCTCCCTTCCTGCTCCCTGCCCCCATACCTCCTCCCCACCCTCTGCCTGTCTTCCCCCTGCCACCCCCACCCCAGCACACTTCCTCCTCACCTCCCCCCACATCCCCCACTTACCTTGCCACTGCCAGACAGTCTGGGTGACCACTGGTGGCGGAACGTGGGCCCAGTGCCAGAGTTGGCCCAGTGCCGGCTTGTGCTGGGCTAGCTGCAGCATTGGACCCATGGTAAGGGCTTGCAAACTTGCCTTATGGCACATTTGCGACAGTGTATGTTGATGGTGAGCTGGCACACAGGGCTCTGAATTGGGCCCTCAGTCCTCCTGCTCCCTAGTTCACAGTAGCATAGCTAGGGGGGTCTTAGGGGGTCACAGGACTCCAAGTAGAGTAGCAGTGCCACTCCCACTGCAGTTCTGCCCCCCTTGCTCGCTCCTGCACCCCTCTGAACACTACTGGAGGACGCTCTAAGGTGTCTGGGAGGCCTCAGAAGGTCACTTCCAGTTTTATCACAAAACCAAAAGTGACATTTTAAGGTCATAGAAGACCTTCTGAGGCCCAGGGAAGCCCTGTCCAAACCTCAGAAGGCCTTAAAACATCACTTCTGGTTTTGTGAAAAAATGGAAATGACCTTCTAAGGCCTCCTGGAGGCTTCAGAACACCCCCCAGATATGACTGGAGCACAGCTCTGGTTGCGTTTGGAGGGGGGCAGCCCTGGGGTGGCACACCTTCCAAATATGCCATATTCTGGTTTGTTCCACATGCTCTTAGCAATATGTCAGCATCCTGAGACCCTGGATTAGTTTCGGAGCCTATCCTATTGTGTCTTGAACACACAGTCAGATGAATTTTCCAGTTTAAACATCACCTTCTGGGGACCAGCAGGGCCACCCCTTCTCAGAGGGCATTTACTGAGAATCTTCCATGCTGTATTATTATTATTTCCATCTGTAGTCAGACCCTAGAAAAACATGAATCTGCCTTCAAAGGAATGTATAGCTCTTTCCATAAAAGGAACACTTACTTTATTTCCATTATGAAAAGGACAAGAGACAGCAGGCTTTGGTAGTCATTATTACTGAAATGGATGGAATAAATCAGATACCACTAAATGCTATTTGCTTTATTGTGCTTTATTGCACCACTTATGAGAGATGTGAATTAAAGTTCTGTCTTTCTAGGGAGCAATTTCCCTTCCTTCCAACCTGACCCAGCCTCTCCGCAGGCTTTGCATGATGTTCTTACACTCTCCCACAGTCAACTCTGCACCTCTTCTTCCACACATCCCTCTGTGAGGCTCTTGCTTTTCTGCCAACTGGTTACTCTATCTTCCCTCACCTTCCTCCAGATCCTCTGCTTCCTGGTCAGCAGCTAAGTAAGAGAGGGCCTGTACACACACAGGTCACCACTCTGGAGTGGCAGCTGACTGCAGGAGTGGGTTAATTTAGGAAGGGTAGAGACAGTGATACTTCACAGCAGTGGTGTAACTACAGGGGGACAGCATGGTATGTACTGCAGGAGTGCATTGCCATCACTGCCTGGAATGGCTCTGAGGACAAGTGGGAGGGACTGCTTACACGGCGTGTTGTGGCACCTGTGGTACTTACCATGCCCTCCTCTTGTAGTTACATCATAGCCTCACGGCCTAGGGCAGTGCAAACCTGTGTCATCATAACTGACCCCCACAGACCACTGTAGGCTGTAGGCTGCTGCTCCTGTACAGCACAGATCATATGGGCCCTCTCTTCAACTACTGCCTAGCAGGGGATAGTCAGTATGTGCACTATCATTTCCTCAGCTTGTAGCAGGCAATGGCAGTGAAATCCTGCAGCATATACCTCAACATGGGCAGCTGCTGGTTCAAGGCCCACTTTCCATTAACTTCCCAGCCAGCCTTCCTGTCAATGGCAATATATATGGCGTGCCCTGGAATCCGCGGGGGTTCTGTTCTAGAACCTCACCACAGTTACAAGAAACTAGAGATAGCAGGGAACACTCCCCCAGAGGCAAGGGGAGCTCTGCTTCCCTCACCTCCAGAGGGTCTTCTGAGCCCAGCAGTGGCTGTGCATGTCCGCCCATCTGACTCTTAAGAGTAAAAAAGTCACTTCCAGTTTTTCCAAAAAACCAGAAGTGACATTTTAAATTCCTTATAAGGCAATGTACACAAATAACTCTAAGGCTGCAATCCTAACCACATTTTCCTGAGAGTAAGCCCCACTGAACAAAATAGGACTTACTTCTGAGTAGACCTGGTTAGGATTGTTCGGTAAGACACTAAATTTTAAAGGAATGGACTGATATTTTAACAACGCTCTTTCTTTAAAGGAACAGTAATATTTCAACACAGCAAATTTCCTTTTAAAAGTAAGTGTGTGTGTGCAGGACAGAGAGAAAAGAGTGCAAGAAAATGAGGCATGAATTAGGCTGGAATGCAGCAAAAAAGCATGCCAAGATCTCAGCATATGGAAAACAGACATGAGGGCTATATATAGTACACAATGACTTGCAATAACTTATGTAAAGAAATAAAGAGAAAGAAAAGGGAGAGAGAAAAAAACGAGAATTTGAAATCGTGAGGGGAATAAGCAAGATGTAATAGAAAAAAGTACATCAGCTTAGAGAGGGAGTTGGAAACATTTTAATGATTTGCTGTTATAAAAGCTGCTGGATAAATAATGTACCATACAGAATTTGCAGACGTACTGATAAACAATACATATAGACAATGTATAACTGTCTAAATACTTAAGTTTGAATAAATGTGAAACCATTACCAGCACAGAACATTGGGGCATTCATGGCATTGCACGCACTATGGCTTTACAAGGAGTATATGTAGGAATGTGTGTTTTATGTGGTGGTTCTGGGCAAGTGTAGAAAAAATCCAGAATTTAGAATTGGATGCAAAACTCAGCATCCTGAATATCTCAGGTTTCAGTTTTAAAAAGCAAGTTTCTAGCCCTTATGGTTCTGCAAACAAATTTGAAAGCGTTAGAAGTAAATAAAAGTTTGTATAGTTTTAGTGTTTTGCTAAACAGCTTGCAACAACGGTAAACAAAAACTGGACAAACTTGTCTTTGTTTTCCTCTGATTTCCTCTGATAAGATTTGAAAAAACACTCCTTTCCTGCTTTCCAGAAAGTCTCCAATTGTACTGAGGTAGTTAAACTGACAAAAGGAATCCTTTAAACCTGGCCCAACCCCAGAAAAAAAAAAATGGACATAAAACTTCATGTCCCACAAATTAAGGCTGGCAAAGGCAGTAGGTTAATTTTCCTTGTCTCCCAACCTTTTCTTTGGACCTCTGAAGGCCTACAGTGCTGTGTACTAAGCTGACAGATTTGAAACTGTTTTGCTGAAGTCAGCAGAAAAAGGGGATTTACTGTAATTGCTCAGGAGTGAGTCACTCTTGTCCTCAACCTGTTTCCTCAGAAATTTCTACATAACCAGCTAGAGCTCTTTGTAGTTCTGGCAAAGGTCAGCTCTGTGTCTTAGAATACTTGGTGGGGGAAAAATTACAGTAGAAAAGGAAGTGTAGAGTAAACAGTTCTCTGCATTGTTCCAGCAGCAATTAATGGTGTTTTTGTCTGGTGTATTGTCTGTCACCAGGTGTGATGATGCAAAGACTGGTACCAAACAGAATGCACAATGCAGCTACAAGGACAACAGCATTTGTTCCCTCAGGTGAGGTAGAAGCCAGGTTGCATGGTTAATTTTGATAAACTGATTTGTTGTTATGTTGGTTCCAGAGAATGTGGCACACAACCAGTGGTGACAGAGCTCCAAGGCTGGCGTCATGCAGGTGATGGCCAGCCCCCCCCCAACAGTGCAGGTGATGGCCAGCCCCCCCCCCCCCAACAGACTCAGTCCCTTCTGGGAGAGTGGAGACCCTAGAGCTGTCCAACCATGTACACTCCTCCTCTCCTGCTCTGACTGGACCAGCAGTCATGGGAGCAGCAGGTATACACGTGCTCCCAGTGTGACCAAAATGGCCCCCATGCAATTGTGCTAAAGGAATGCAAAATTCAAAAGGCAAAGAAGTGACCCTGGGGACTCCAATCCTGGAGCCTCCCGTGAGGTCAACGGGCAAAGAACCTGTTGCCCCAGGACTGTCCAGCACCCAACCAAAAGGGTGGCGTGAATAGAAAGAGATTTTCCTAGTTTTGGTGGGCTGCCAAACCTGCAGGTGGAAATCCACTCATGGAAAAGTGGCTGCTGTGTGTGGCTAGGGTGACATTTAAAGGGCCCTGAAATAAAAGACTCAAATGTGTTCAGGGATGGGAATTTATGGTAAGTGATTGTAAACATCAGCTCACGGTCACAGTTTAAGATTTCGAGACATCACAAATGCATTATTTTGTGTCGCACAGAAAAGGTAACACGCACATTCTCTGGCTACCAGTGTTTTGTCTTCTCTTCTGAAAATAGTACATTTATGTTCTGCACATCCATATTTTAAAAGAGTTTTTCATTTATTTTATAAATTTATACTCTGCTTTATCTTCCTAATGGGCATTCAAAATGGCTTGCAAAAATCATAAAAAATATAAATATTATAAAAACATAAACTATAAACATTAAGCTCTCCTAAAACCCAACCTGAAAAATCTCATTGAAGCCAAGAGCAAGAAAAAGCAGAAAACCAGCAGCAAAAAACAAAGAAGACAGGCCCATAAAACTAATCACCACAAAAACCCACAATTAAAAACCCTAAAAACTAAATTAAAAAGCCTAAAAACTCAGAAGATTCATGTAAAAAGAAATGCCTTTAGGCCCCGCCAGAAAGCCTCTAAGGAGGAAGCAGTTTGTAAATGAAGAGGGAGGGAATTCAATAGAATTCTCCACTATGGAGAAGGCCCTATTCCTTGCCAGCCTTCTGGATTGGGGGGCAGACTCAGAAGTGGTACAAGTATATGTTTGAAACACTATACAAGTGTGCAACACTTAACAATGGGGATACGTTCTTCGATCCCCCTTTGTCCATTTTTTCCCTTTCTTACAGACTTACAGAGGCTTGGGGAGCCGTGCAGAGGACTCCCCAGACCTCCCAGAACTCCAGTGCTGGCTGGAGGTAAGTGCCCCCAGCAGAAGCGCGATCCCAGGTAGCTGGCTGGTGGGTTGCGACTCACCCGTTTGGGAAACATTGGATTATAATAATTTAGCTGAAATAAAAAAGGGGGGAGAGAAACCCACATAAACACACACACACACCAGCAGTCCTTGTTCCTGATGATGACAGAGGGCTTTTCCCCCTTCAGGTCTATTCCTTTCAGGCTATAACTTGAGCTTGAAGAGTCAAACTGCCACCATTTTATTACAGAACCATAATTAACACTCTTTAAAAAGACCAATTACGGTATACAAACCTAGCACAGGCAAGTTACCTGAGACTTGACAAACATCATAGAACTGTGTAAAAAAATTGTTCACAATACAGGTGGAGCCTATTTATCTGCATTAGTTCCGTTCCATGACATGGCGCAATTAACAAAAAACGCGTTGTGCTAAATTCCATAGAGTTACGCAAATACACTGCAACCTGACACTTCTGGATGGAAGGAAACTAAGGCAGCTGTTATCAATCCCCTCTGCTGTACTCAGCCCTCCTATTGCCAGCTGTCCTGATTCTTTCACAGGTGGGATGCTGAGCTTTTAAGAGTCCAGTCCTATGCCTGCCTGTAAGTAAGCCCCACTGTAGTCAATGGAGTTTTCTTTGTGTCGGCTGGAGCAGGAGAGCCTGCACCATGGGGGGGGGGGGGAATTTGGCAAACACTCTCTGGGTTTTTTAAAGCAATCCCCTCTCCTGCCCCTCCATTCTCAGCCCTCACCATTGCCAGCTGTCTCGCTTCTGTCACAGGTGGGATGCTGAGTTTTTAAGAGTCCAGTCCTATGCATTTCTACTCAGAAGTAAGCCCCATTGTAGTCAATGGAGCTTACTCCCAGGAAAGTGTGGAGAGGATTGTAGCCCTGCTGGGCTGTTGTGTCAGTTGGAGCAGGAGAGCCTGCACCATCTCAGGGGGGCGGGGAAATTCGGCAAACACTCCCAGGTTTTTTTAAAGCAATCCCCTCTGTTGCTACCGCACCTGCCCCTGTGTGCATGTGTGTGAGTGTGAGAGAGAAAGAGCTCTCCACCTTGCTGTAGTGCTCTGGCTACAGAGGTTTTCTGCCCCCCCTTCCCTTCTTCGCTGGCTCAGGGGCTCCAAGAGTGTTACTGTTCTTTGGCAAGGGGAACCTCTTCCATGGCTCGAGGGCTATTTCCCTGCCTGGGTGAGGCGGAGCCTTTTTGCAGAGTTTTGGGCTGCCTGGAAATGGAGCAGAGGCCAGCGCAGGGCAAAGGGGGCAAAGGTGTGTGTGACTTTCGGTTCCCCCACCCCATTCGTGTTGAGACAAATAAGCAGATAAAATATCCGTGGATTAATAGGCTGCACCTGTATGCCCCTTATTAAGATCAGGGTTTGAAATGAATGGAACTCAACACTTTCTGTTCAAAATATTTTGATAGCTATCTATGTCCTGTGCAATTTTTCACTTTCCACACTTGTGAAATGGTCTTGCCTGCATTGCTTGTGATTAGTGTTAATTTTACATCGGTGATACTACAGATGTACATCTGTACATCTTTAATACTATTCTAATATGTGCCAACTGCCTGGGAAGTCAACAGTGCTGAGATGTAAAAAAAAAAAAAAAGCCATGAAAGTGGCAAATTTATTCCTGTTCATTTGTGTGAGCACAAAACTACATAGGTGGCACCCCTGCAAATTTACAACCCAATCCTGAGCTGCCCGGGACACTCAGAATCGGCGGCACCGAGAATGGCTGCTGCCGGATCCTGTGCACCCCAGGCTACCGCAGGCGCTGCCTCGGGAGAAGGGAACTTTCGTCCTCTTTTCCCGGGTAAGGTAAGCGGCCCCGCAGTGGGGCTACTCACTTTACCATAAAGTAAAGCCGTTCATGTAGGGCACCGAGCCCTGCATGAACACCTTGGATCCAGTGGAGCAGAGCTCCACTGACCCGCCTCCCTCCCTCCCCCTGCACGCCTCCCGTCCGCCTCCCACCCTCCCCGCTCCGTCATGCCTCCCCCCACCCTCTCTCCACCCCCTTGCTGGCCTCCCCCCTCTCCGGAACACCTCTTCCTTGCCCTCTCCCTGCCCCCGCTTACTGTGCCGTGGTTCAGCAGTCTATGAGACCGCCAAGCAGCAGAGGCTGGGTGCATATATGTGTGTACAGCTTATCCATACGTGTGTGTACAGCTTGTTTTTATTCTGGTAGAGTATGAGGGCACAACTGTTAATATGAGTTTTTAAAGGTGGTAAAGGTGGATAATGAGGAAGCAAGTCATGTCCACAAGTCCTTAAGTTTGACCAGTTATACTGGCATAAACCAATTCATGGAGACATGACAAAGAAAATGTTCATGAAATCTGAGATGGCAAGGAAGTGTAGGCAACAGGGAAGTGTGGAAGGTGGGGAGGCAGGGGAGGCAAAGCGCCCCCCCCCCACTGCAGCCCTTTGAAAAGTGCCACCACAGTGTGAGGCACACAAGCACTCAACCCACATGCAAAGCGTGTGGGTTGTGAGTGCTTGTGCACCTCACACAGCGGCGGTGCTTTTCGAAGGACCCCGTTGGGACTGCCTCCCCACCCACCGCATGTCCCTGGTAGGCAACGGGAGCCATAGCAGCATGTTGTAAGCAAAGCCAAGCAAAACCACACAAAACAGGTTTCAGATATCTTGCAGTCTTAGAACTTAAGCCTTAAAATACATACTATTTATTACAAAAGTGTATTAGACATTATTTTCCAGCTTATCTTTTGTAGATCTTCAGTAATTATTTTGAAGTCTCTTGCTCAAATCCCACTAGTCAAAATGTGTAAAGGCAAGAACCTTCCCTGAAAGAACACCTATCCCTCTTCATGCTGCTAATAACACTTGCCAGAGATCACATCCTTCAGGTTCTTACACATTCTTCAGAAGTGGAAATTTGTTTTTGGAGAGGGGGTTACCTTTACAGTTGGGTCAGCACACACCAGACAGGTATTAAAAATTCCCCAGAGGAAAACACCTGCAGCTTCCCACCTTAGGGCTTCAACCTCACCCTTCTTTCAAATTAAGACAGCTTGAATGCTGACCTACATTTTTCAGGGGGAAAAAAAAGTGCAGCTTCACAGAACTTGCCAGTGAGTGACTCCTTTGTAGGGAGAAAGAATTTTGTTTAAATAAAGAAACAGAGTGTCTCTCTTTATGCCTTTCCCCCTTCTTCTGCGCCTGAAGATTCCAAGCACATGGGGACTTCATATTGATTTTTAGGGGGTGGGTGGGAGCAGTGGCACAGCTAAGGGGGTGCAGGCGGTGGCAGTTGCACTGGGCAACAAGCTTTGGGGGGGCAACAAGCTGAGCTTGACCCTCATGGCCAAAACTACGAAAACCTTGGTATGTACAAATAATACCATCATGTTATATATCATTGGAAAGATAATGCAGTGCTGAATGCAGTGGAACATACCATGTTGGAATATCTGTATTCTATCAAATGCAATGGCCAATTAACCAGAAAACATTTTATTTATTTACTGAATAAATTAGATTTTGTTGGGGGGGGGGGGGGCTACAAAATCTTCTTTGACTACAGGTAGCAGATGCCTTAACTATGCCACTGGTTGTGATGTCACTTCCAGGGCATCATTTTGTCCTTGCCTCTGGACTACACTTTCATTAGCTATGCCACTGAGTAGGAGACCTTGTAGAATGTATTTGTAGAATGTAGCTCAAGAGAGCTACTGAAAGGCTCTCTTGAACCAGCAGGGTATTAACCATACAAGAGATGCCACACGGCAAACTATATCCCTAATAATTGGTACAAACTTACAATTTTATCTGTTTCTCTGAATAGTGTTGAGGGGGGGATTGATTACATCATCCTTTGTTTTTCAGTAAAGGGCCAATTCACATGACCACTTTCACAGCTTCCTCTAGACATGGACAAATTCCAGAAATTAAGGCTGTATGTACGTTTCTTAGTCCTGTTCCTATTCTCATGGAAATGACTATGCCTCTGTAGCATCCACAGACATACAATTCCACTGATATTCAACCTCTCTTCCTGCCAAAGCACACTTTATGCTGAGACAAAAATGTTGTGGCTGTTCTATATGGGCTCTTGCTCAGTGTTTCCTTTTCCCTGAAGATAATTGCCGAATATGGTACCAATTCTGACTCATTCCATGACATAGTGCCAGATGTCAAGCAATAAATCTACTGAGGAAAAAGAAAATGGCACAATTTCCTGCACCAGAAATCTTCACTTTTAATAATTCTGCTCCAGGTCAGAATGGAAAGCAAGATTTGATTGCAACTGTCTTGCCAAGAAGACTCATAAGAGGAGGGATTTGTGCCAATAAGGGCATTATGTATGGAAATAGCCACAAAATTAGAGAACCAACTAGAGGAAATTATTAAAAGAAGGTATGCAGCCTTTCTTGTATGATACACTATTATATAACAATAAAAAACTAAAATAGTGTATTATACAAGAATGGCTGGATAACTTTCTCAGCTGTAAGCACAGGAACTAGACTGAAGCAATAAAAAGAGTCAGGAAAAACTGAGAGTTTCAGAGCTTGGTTTACTGAAAACGATTATGTACGTTTCATTTTAAGAGGTATGATTCCAAGCTGTACTTCATACAAATGCCCTAAGGAATCTTCATCACCTAGCCTTGGAAAGTGAAAATGGAAAGAGAGGTAAAAGAATGAAGCAAAAGAACATCATTAAGAAGGATCACCAGCTAGTCCCCTACTGAAGACCCACTCAATAATAATAATAATAATAATAATAATAATAATAATAATAATAATAAAACAATTTCAATCTAGTCACTAAGAAACTTAATACATCTATCATCATGAGCAAAACATACTCCTACCAATGAAGAGTCTTGTACCCAAAATGAAAGAGTGTGGGCAATTTTGAAACTCTTTTCCTCAAACTTACAAAATAGTAAACTGGTTGTTCATTATTACTTTGAGCACATTCTATTCTTAGTTTTGTTGCTTGAAATTCCTAGAGCTCCAACAATCATTGTGGTGGCCAGGTATAGGATAAAAGGAAATAACAGATAATCATTTTCTCCCTGTAATCATGATAGAATGGCTAAATCATAACCCTTAATTAATCTTTTGTTCAAAAGCTCTCAGAAGTGGTGGGCAATTAAACTGTATGAATGTAGTTATCGTGGTGGATCATTTTTCTACTGAGATAATCCTTTTACTCAACAGTATCTATGATTAATATATTTTTCTCTGAAGAAAACAAGTGTGGTGTAGTGGCAAGTTTGAATATAAAACAAAGGTTAAAATTCTGGCTTAGCTATGAAACTCTGGGCGAATCAGTTTCTGGACTGATTCTGGACTACCTTGCGCAAATCAGTTTCAGTTTAATTTCAGTCAGGGCTGTTGTCAGGCAAACTTCTTAGAAGAACAATGGAAACTTCTTAGAACAGTGTCCAAACTTCTTAGAAGAACAGTGGAAAACAATTAAAAGAAATAAATACATTTCATAACTAATGATGGGCCACTGTTTGCAGCAGGAGATGTAAAATTATCTTATAGTTTTCACAAGTGATTCTCATTGCCATCAAACAAACAGAAAGCCAACATGGTATGGTAAAGAGAATCTTGAAGTGTGGGGATCATTGTCTAAATCAATACTGTACCAATAAAAACTATCATATACAACCCGGCTCAAATGGAACACAAACAGAACACTCATTTGGAGCATGCAACACTTGGCATGAATCCTGTTTCAAAGGATGAGTTATTTAGATACAAAAACCAGATGCTATGAGTATTTCTCTATTAGATCCTACTCAGTGTAGAGCTGAAGATCAATACCAAGTCTTACACAAAGTGAGAAATCATTGTAGACCTCAGCTATGGTAAAAGGAAGGCCTTAATCATCCAGACTGAAATGGAGAACTTGAAGCAAATCAACCACACTTTTCCTTCTATTCTTGATAAGGAATTACGGCCACTTAAGAGACAGAACTGTAAGGGCCAAGTACATCTAATTACACTGTACTTGCCACACCATCTGGCGTAACTCACAGGGGCCCAAGTGGCTGGGTCATCAAAATGGCATTGTTTCCTCAGAAGCCATTGGAGCTGTAGATATACAAGAGAATGATTTACTTTTATCAAGAAGAGAGACAATTGTGAAGAAATAGTATATTCAAGCAATAGCTTAGCAAATGGATGGCATTGTGTTGGACTTAGATTAAGGTGAAGATTATCCCTGGTCAGCACTCCCTTGTAGATAATTAAAAATAGGGTCACTATGTCTGATCAATATTCTGTGTATTCCATTGCACTCACAATGAGTTAGGAAATTCCAAAGAATTTACATTTATCTATAAATCTATATTTAAAGAATATTTAAAAAATATTCTGCTTAACAAGTTGTTTGGCAGGGCAGATACAATGAAATTTGGCAATACAGGTCGGCCCTCATTATCTGCAGGTTCAGTACCTTGTGGATTTAAATACCTGCAGGTTCTGAACCTGCAGGGTGAGTGACCTGTAGCCCTCCAAACCTAGTCAGGTCTGGAGGCCATTCTGAGGGCCAGGGAGGCTGCGCCTCAGAAGACCTTCTAAGGGACGAAAACCACAATTTCTAGTTTTCAGCCAAAAACCTGAAGTTGTGGTTTTTGGCCCTCAGAAGGGCCTCCAGATTTTGAACCTCCAAAATCTGCAGGTTCAAACATCCATTAATTTTGATACATGTGGGAACCAAATACCAAATAAGGGCCCTCATTACCAATAATGAGGGCCAACCTGTATTCTTGCTGTTTTAGTTATAGACACTAATCTAACCTGTATTCCTACCAAAATATACTATTTTAGCTTCTGTGTCCCAAGCCTCTGGTTCTACACCAGTTGGTGAAGTACAAAACACAAGATCAGATGGTAAGGAAGAAATAAAACATTAAATTAAGCCACATCTATCTTGTAGAGAAACAACTGATCAGACTGAACCATATGTGAATCTCTATCTTCAAAACCTTCTTCAAAGTATATCTGGTCAATGTACAAGACACTGCTCTTATCACTGTGGATAGAACTCCAGAGGCGGACTTACTGACAGCAAATAAAACAGATTTTTTCTTTAAATTTTTCCCTATGGAATCACAAAGTTTGATCTGCTAAATTAACAACATGGTACAGGACATTTATTTCAGACCATCCCAATACATCACCAACATACTCAAATAGCTTTAGCCTAACAAACCATGATGCCTGGAACAGAGTGCTTGTATTGAATAATCTGAGTAATTATTTGGTGGGATAGTTCTTAAGGATTGCCTGCACTCATGGAGGTAGTTCTGCCTAAACTTCTATAATCTGAGTTTTAAAAATTACAGTTTCAGTTAAGGCTTATGCAACAATATAACAGATATTTAATGGTTCAGCAAACTGTAAAATATGGAAATAAAATAGTTTTACTAACCTAAAAAAAAATCAGGCTAATGGCAGTGTTGGATGTGCAGTAATTATGTCACAAGCTTCATTTTATAATTATCTAATTGACAGCATATTGATTGCTTAAAAGAATGATAAACTAACCCATCTTGTATCACCATGTGAAAGGAGCTGTAGTAAATAAGACAAGTGATGAGTCATTAATTTGATTTTTACATTCCTTTATTTATTTCACTTACTACTAGCAATATAGCTAACTCTTTAAAAATATATGCATCTATATTCTTCTGGTGAGCAGGTTCATTTGGTCACTGTACACCTGAACATGATTCTTGTCTTTCTAGTTAGGTTTATAAATGCCACAGAAGTGACAGGGTTAAATATCCCATTCCTACCTGGAGGATCAAACTGTGGTGTAATGAAATGAGAGGAATGTACTCCACTGTGTATATTAGCCTGTGTGCTGCTCCCTGCAAGCCAGCTGGGGGAGGGAGGAGGGAGGGCTTTCAGGGCAGCTTCATACTACAAAGGCCTTCTTTGTTATTCTAGCTCATTTTTAAATATCTGATGACTGTTCTGAGCCATGTTAGTGCCAAATTCCCCTGCTCTGTGGCAGACTCTGTACAACAGCACATTGTAAGCAGATTGGATGGGGAAAAGCTGCTGGTGTGTGAGTATCTTTCATTCCTTTGCTTCTCAGGCAGGTTTGCACATTGTCTCTAACATCTTTTTCTTTTTTCTGTTTCCTTCTCTAATCCCCCATGATACTACCTGGCTGCTTTAGGAACAGAGAAACAGTCAGCTTCTGATACAGCAGCTTATATTCACACAGCGTGCCAAGATGGGTGTAGTCCTTCTTAAGCTAAGGATGCCAAAATAACCCAGTTGTATCCCTCATCGTACAATTGTGTTAAAACTTGCTGAGACTGGACCATCTCTTTTGTCATCTAGACAGGAGAATTCCAAGGGGAACCTAAGTGCTTATTTTTGCAATATTCAGGTAATCAAATTCCCTTTAAAATCATGTTCATATCCATTTTCAAAACCACTACATTGAGGAAAGAAGATGGATGTAGCAGAAAGAACTAATTTCCTAGGACCACCAACAAAGGACGCAATCCTAACACCTTATGTCAGTGCTTTCCAGCACTGACATAAGGGCAATGCAGCTCTGAGGTAAGGGAACAAACATTCCCTTACTTTGAGGAGGCCTCCGTGAGTGACGCCCAACTGCAGGATGCAGCACATTTCCCATAGGCTCCACTATGCCAGTGCTGGAAAGTAAGTGCTGCACATAAGTGCTGGACATAAGGGGTTAGGATTGCGCCCTAAGTTTCAGAACTCAGTGAGGGCTGGCCATACCATGAACCAGGTATGCAGACTGTGGCCAGGCCACCCAGCATGCCCTGCAGTGGATGACCTGCAGAAGAAGGAAGTAAGACCACATTGCTTTTCCTCTTCCTTGCCTAATAGAATAGAATAGAATAGAATAGAATAGAATAGAAAAGAAGGAAGGAAGGAAGGAAGGAAAAAATTGTGACTGTTATTTTAAAAGAAAAAAAATTAAAGGGCCATTGATGCTGTTTCATTCTGGGATGGTCCAGTGCTTACTGACAGAATTCCATCTTCCCATTGCACCGTATCACTCAATGCTGAACAACAATAGCATTTTGAAGCTACCACACAATATGATTTCTCTACATGCAATCCATGTTAGCCCAATCCATGAACTGATATACATATCTGCAAACATTAGTACATGATAGGCACCAATAACAGCTCACTAGAAAACATGGATGAGGCTGCTTTTCAGTGCCATTTTATTGGCAACCCGCAGCACGTATAGTTGCTTGTCAATGTGTGATAAGGGCTCAGATGCACACTAAACATGACAGCTGGGTCTTTGGCTAAACTCTGAATAGTTTGCATTTAAAGAACCAGAGCTCTATTCACAGCAATCTGCATAGGATCACTTGATTTTAAGAGAGCTGCATTGTCTTGTGGGTTGGACCTGATGGGCACTTGGTACCAGTGAACCCTAAAAATTTAAAGCATTAAGCACAACAGAAATCAAGAGACAGGTTCCCTATTAAAGACTGTAACAACTGTCAAAAGTAAAATAAAGTACTACACTTCTAATTAACTCAAGGTCCTACCCACGAGATTCCCTTCAACAGTGAAAATGTGAGTGATGATTGTCCCTTCATTCACATTTCAGCTGCTCTTACTAATCTCCAAACAAGACTGAAGTTCTTAGTGATAGTCACAACTCTCAGCTTTGATCTGAAATGTGAAGCAGTGACCCCTTGTAGTGGAAAATAAAACCCAAGGCTAAAATATGCTGTGAACCAGAGGAAGACGATGATGATGGTCAATGAAGCACACTTGTACAAATACTCCTATTCCAGAATAGTCGCATGATGGTTGCGTAAAACATACGCCATGGTGAAATTAGAAAAGTTAATTATTTTATGAGGAAGTAAATTTAAAAAGGATAACTTTTACTCAGGGTATTCTTAAGGCCCAATTGTGTTCAGAAGCCATGCTGATACTGCATGGACACTGCATGGACTGCACGGACACTGCATGTTCATTATATCCTATGCCCAGCTGGCAAGGGCTGCAGAGGAGGGGAGACAGTGGGGTCCAAGCCACATTCCCCTGGCACAGTCAGCACGGGAATACCACTTGTGTCCCTAGCAGTGACAATTCCACCCAGACACTAGCTGTGGCATCAGTACCGCAATGGCCCTGCAACTGAGTGGTTCATGTGTGCTGGTTACTCTGCAACACAGACACCCCTCCCCCAGACCTGCTTTTCAGATCATAAAGCAATCACAAAACTTGTGGATCACAAAGCTCATAGTGATTATGAATCTCAAGAAGATTTTGAATAGTATATTTAAGTATAATAGTTAGGATGCTCAATGCATACCTTCAATAACAGTTGAAATCACAAGAGTCTGGTAATGGTAGGGAATGGAAGATCCTGAAATATTAAAACTTCCTAAAGAAACATCCAGATGTGGTAATTGTCAAAAAGTTTACCATGCCAGAAAGCCTAACTGCATGTAGCCAGAAATGGCATTAAGGATTGGCCAGTTCAGATACTGTCCAAGGTCACCAGGCTTGGCCAACTCCTGAATCCTCAGTACGCATGGCAATGGTAGGGTCCAGTGTCCCTTCAGGAGGCAGGTGGGCACTGAAATGGAAAGCCTGGTGCGGGCTTTGCTGTGGTTTTATTTCTTTTTTTCCTAATAACACCTTCTGTGGACCCAATCCCATCCAACTTTCCACTGCCAATATTTATTTATTGGATTTGTATTCTGTCTTTTCCCCCGAAGGGCACCCAAGGTGGCTATACAATACAGCCCCAAGGTCAGCGAACAAACATTTCCTTACCTTGAGGAGGCCTCTGTGACTGCCCTTCCCCTTCACAGGATGCCGTGCATGCCCCGTTGACATGGCTGCATCAGCACTGGAAAGTTGGATAGGATTGGGCCCTGTATTTTCCAGTATTTTCTAAGATTACACTCATGCCTGATCTTCAATATCAACTGATACCAGCAAACGCTGAAGAGGATCTTCAGGGATGAATTTGCTACTAATTACATCATGTCTAGCTCTTAGAACTTGGATTCAAGCAAATGTGTTTCATTTAACCCAGTGGTTCTCAAACGTTTAGTACTGGGACCCACTTTTTAGAATGCGAATCTGTCAGGACCCACCAGAAGTGATGTCATGACCAGAAGTCACAACATCAAGCAGGAAAATTTTAACAATCCTAGGCTGCAATCCTATCCACGCTTACCCAGGAGTAAGTTCCATTTACTATCATTGTTAAAAGCATATACATAGTAGCCTGTTAAACATACAGATGTGCAACATTCCCCCAAAGGCAGTCACAATCCATGGTAGCATCAATATATTAAAAATAAAATACTGAAATGAATGGGGATTCACCTGAAATTGCCTCGCAACCCACAGTTTGTGAAACACTGATTTAACCCATTCCTTTGAGGTTTCCTTGAAAAAAAAGTTGCTGCAGATGAAGACGTTTCATCATAAGCAAGCAGTACAGTTGGCCCTCCTTATCTGCTGGTTTGGCACCCTCAGATTTGACTCGAGTACTGACCTGCATCTGGAGGGCCAAAAAGGCCTCCCGGGAGTGACGGGAAGACTGCGCTCGGCCTCCCCAGGCCTCAGAAAGCCTACCAAAGGCATCCAGAAGGCACTTCCAGTTTTTGCTGAAAACTGCAAGTGCCTTCCGGAGACCTTCTGAAGCCCAGAAAGGCCATGTGTGGCCTCTCCGCGCCTCAGAACACCTAATGGATGCAACCGAAAAGTATTTCTGGTCATATCTGGAAATGGTCATATCTGGTCATATCTGCAGATTTGATTATCTGCAGAAGTCAGTATTTGCAGGGAGTTCAGGAACAGATCCCCCATGGCTACCAAGGGCCTGCTGTACTTATCAAGGGGAAATAAGTGATTACCAGATACACCACTTGTGCCACCCTTCCTCAGGGTCTGTTCTCTTACCTTCCATTTGAAACAAACTGCTTTCTCAAAACTTCTACTCGTGTCTACTATTTATTTTGCTTGTTCCATAAATATCCAATAAATGACTAAAACCATATGACATCTGTCTTATTAACTTTGAAGATGCTTCCAGATTGGGAGGCTCAGTGTTATTATGGAAAGAAACCAGTGTAGCTGTTCCATGGAGAAACAAGCTGGGAAAGGAGCATTGCTCTGATTACAATCCTAGAATTCCTAATTGCTTGTCAACCTGTTCAAATCACTAAAATGTCAATCACAGTTAAAAGGCTTCTAACGTTGCAAAAGGATTGCAATACCAATGCTCTTGTGTGGCTAAAACCTTGACTATTGCAGTCAACGGAATTTCCCACTTCTATCACCATGTAGACTTCACCCATGTGTACTTAGGAGGAAAGGAGATAAGACACTGCATCAGAGGACAATTATAAATGGATTTCTAGTCAGCTCTGTGCTCTCGGGCTCAAAACGTCATGGCCTGGCAGCTGACACATAACCTGAGTAGTATTAATAAAACCTTCCAGATGCCTCTGAGGCACACCTACTTGTGAGAACTCGGCCTTTATTCCTTTCTGTGCGCTTTTTATGCCTACAGAAATTATCAGGTGACTACAGTGTATCAACTAGCATATATTTAACAAATACATTTCAACTATACCCTTCATGGTAAAATCACAACCTGGAGTGGCCACCCATTCGTCAGCAGCCACCAGTCAAATCATATCAAACAATGACAATGGCCGCAATCTGTAGAGTTTCCCAGTGAACAATCCATGTCCAGCAGCACATTTGGTGTTTCCTCTCCTTTAACTGTATCTCTCAACTCTCATATCTGTATGGGCCAGCCAATTTTATAATATAAATTCAATAGTAGTTTGTGATACAGGGTGGGGGGGGGGAGAGAGAGATCTGCTGAGCACACAGTAGCCCATAGTGCACATAACCAAGCTATTTGAATTGCGTCATGATCATGTGCAGGCAACCAAAAGAAGCAAATTAATCAATCACAACAGAGATCCCTTTTTGAAGACTAACAGCCCAATCCTATGCATGTCTACTCAGAAGTAAGTCTCATTAAAGTCAATGGGGCTTACTCCCAGAAAAGTGTGGATAGGATTGGGCTGTAATGCTTCAACCAGTGTTAGGAAATATAAGATAGAAACATTGTTTCTAAAGAGAGTGCTTTTAGAGTTTTCTACAGGACATTACTGTTTATAAAACTCTATTAGCTGTGAGATCCTTAGAGAACCATCACAAGGGAATATTTGCTTTTTTGTAAAGATACAAAGCTCTATTTCTTTGGGGGAAAAATGCGTCCATATGGAAAAATCATACACTTCCTAAAATGTTGGATGTATTTTTTTTAAATCACCTCCTACTTTTGCCCTTGCTAGTACCTCTTAATTTCTTCTCCATCTGTATTCTGCATCTGAATTCAACACTGCTTGGGAACAAGAGGACTTAGGAAGAGGCTCCAGCTGGATCACCATGAAACTGCTTCTCTGTTAATAAGACCTTTCCATATGAATGAACAAATAAGAGACGAAGCTGAAACACTAGCATGATGCTCACTGCTTTCAGAAGAGTGGCTTGTATATAGAAGATGCTTCTGTTGCTGCAAAGGATTTACCGAACAACAGCTGGGATGTACAAGATGTTAAGAAAGGTAAAGATATAAATGGACTTCAGGAGAAGTCAGGCATCACATTTCTCAGGAGGCCTGTCATCCTACAAATTTCCTCCAATTGTGACTATCCCACTCTGCTGTCCCAGCAAAGCACTATTCCTGATCTAAGAAAAATGGCCTGTAGCAGTGGTGTAGCTAATGATTGTGTAGCCCGGTGCCAAGCTCAAAATATTGCCCCGGAAGTGATGTCACAACTGAAAGTGACATCACACCTGGGCTTTTTAAAAAGTAAAAATTGGGAGGAACCCACCTCTTCGCACCAGCAGCTCACCACCCACTTGCTCTGCTGCCTCCCCCTAGTCAGTGGCATAGCTAAGGCATCTAACTACTATCTGGGGTCAAAGATTTTGTAGCCCCCCCCCGCATGACAAAATCAAATTTAAGTAAATAAATAAAAAGTTATTGGCTCCATGCTGTATCATAACATCTCACTGGCACTCAGAACAATCAGTCTCATAGGTCGGTTTGGAGTTAAGCAAATCCACTTTTTGTTCCATAAGGCAGTTGTGTTTTCACTTTCTGGTTATTTGGCCATAACTTTTGCTAGAATAAAGATATTCCAGTGCAGTATTTTTCATTGCATTCTGCATTAGATTACCTTTCTAATGATATATAACATGATGGCATTATTCATACATACCAAGATTTTCACAATTTTGGTCAATAGTGTCAAGCTCAGCTGGTTGCCCCCCAAAGCTTGATGCCCGGTGCAACTGCTACCCCCTGCACCCCCTTAGCTATGCCACTGGCCTGTAGGATGCTGCACACAAAATCTGTTATGGACATGCCCCTTTCCCTTTCTACTACCACCAGAGCCACAAAGCCGCTCTTGGTGTACTATGGCAAGCCATGAAAGCAGCTATAAGCATAGCAGTGCCAAGAGATTACATTACTAATGGTGTTAGAGAAATGGATTACACACTTACACTTCAATTAACAGGGTCAGGGCTGTTAGACACCATCTACAAATGCACAAAATCTACAGCTATCTAAACAAGCCAGCTAGCTTTCACAATGGTTCTAATCATGGCCACTATCATAGGTAGAGGTACTAGAAAATGGTGTTATTTTACAGCACAATCATAACTTGCGATGGAAACAGGCAGGCCAACAGGCCTGCGCTGTATCCAGTACAAGTTTTGTATCCAGCACAAGTTTCAGGGCTTAGTGGCTCAGCCTGGGGCAAGAGTAATCGCTTCCCCTTACCCCTGGGAGGGCCACTGCAGCCCCAATGGGGCTACTCATATCTGTGCTACCTCCAGAAGTAGTGCAAATCCGAGCATCCCGGCGCTGGCCCAGGCTGCCCAGGAACAGGGTTAGGATCTGGCATAATTGCTGGATCCTGGCCCCGCATCCTGCTCCCCACCCATCCACCCATGGGATCACCCACCGCCCACCCTCCACCACCCCAAAACATCTCCTCCCCATCCTCCCCATGCCCCCCCAGACCTCTGTGCTAGATGAGCTTGGTCAGCGCAAACTCACCATCCCCAGGGCCTGCAATGGCAGTTAGGCCAGTGCAAGTCCCTTGCGTCAGCCTGACTACTAGTTAGGATTGCATCTGTACTCTGAAGTAAGCCTATTGTGTTCAGTAAGACTTAGGGCGCAATCCTAACCAACTTTCTAGCACCGACTTAAGGGCAATGCAGCTCCGAGACAAGGGGACAAACATTCCCTCACCTTGAGAAGGCCTCTGTGACTGCCCCCCCAACTGCAGGATGCAGCATATGCCCCATTGGCAGAGCTATGTCAGAGCTGGAAAGTTGGTTAGGATTTGGGCCTTAGGCTCTAATCCTATCTTTCTCATTGGAAACAAACACCACTAATCATAGGTGATGGTTCATATATGATAGTACCACAGTGATAACAAGATGGACAAATGCCTCACACTTCCTTCCTCTGCACTTTAGCATCATAGCTGAAAAAGGATGCTTGTCTCTCCT
Source organism: Tiliqua scincoides (assembly GCF_035046505.1). NCBI lineage: Eukaryota > Metazoa > Chordata > Lepidosauria > Squamata > Scincidae > Tiliqua > Tiliqua scincoides. The sequence continues at coordinate 20,850,584 of NC_089821.1, forward strand.
TCCCCTCTCTACCCAAAAAAGAGGCGTAAGCTCTCAATCAAGGTACAAACTGTGCATTGCATCAGTGGGGAATGTGAAAGTTCTTTTCCTTATGACAACTAGGGAAACAGGAAATGCAAGAAACTTGCACTTCCTGTTTTCCCTGTATCTCTGTCATGACTGAAGCTTCTCTAAGAAACTATGAAACTTACATTAGTTGCAGGTTGCTTGCTGTATGATTAGCACTGGCAAGATAAGAATACGAAATTTCTGAAACAAAAGTAGATGCGGAATCTGAAGGGAGGAGAGCAACCATATTTAGTACTGAAGTTTGAATTCCAACCAAGATTTGAAGAACACTATTGAGACAGAAGCAGAGAAACCCTGTTGCTTAATGTTTTACTTTACTGAATTTGTGACCTTAACATGGGAATACTGTGCTCCCTTTTCTAAATTACTCTCATCTGGCAAACATCAATTCCTCCACCCCTCTGTGTTTCGATCCAAGCTGCAATTAACATACATAGCAGTTTTCCTTTAAACGTCATCAACTTATGCAACACCTGATCTTGTCCAAACACCTCTGCTTTGTTCCTCAGTGGAGCACTTGTGCGTACAGCTATGAGAACGGAGTTCATTACTTAACAGTTCTAACAGAGCCAGCAGAGGGAGTGCAAAATATTGTCACTTTGAAAGGTCTATAAAATAATGTAATGTAAAATTATTATCCCCCTCATCCCACCCCTCTTTTTCTTAAAAGAAGTGTGATTTAGTGAGCTGTATCACACCCAATCACAGCTTCAGAACCAAAAGGGTGAAATTGTCCTTTGAACTGACCCCCTGCAGGGGAAGAAAGAAAAAGAGAGATTACTACTGATGATTCTACTTTTAAACATGTAGGAGATACATGGAAATACATGTAAATAAACATGTTGGAGATACATGGAGAAACATGTAGGAGATACATGGATACTGTGGAAATAAGTGTTGGCTAAGTACCCACATAGGCAGAATGGAATTTCCCCAGCTTAATCCTTTTAAGCAAACCCAAGTCAATTAATCAGGATTTTAAACTTTGGTGGAATGAATACCTGATGCTAAACCAGTAACTTTGAGAAAAAAAAAATGTTTTCAAAACCTGAGAAGAATGCTGGAAATTCCCTCAATTTCATTAATGTACCCACTACTGGTGCTTTTGATGGAAGTCTTATTTGCACATATGGGTGTAACAACATTTAAAAAGTTTACATGTGCTGTTTTCCTGCATGGATTAGCCTTTGTGTAAAAAAAACAAAAACATGTACACCATCATATGTACGATTGACATGTTTATGTTTGCTGTACAAAGATCACAAATCTGCTTTGGATGCCAGCTCCCAATTTGTGTCCTTGCAGCACAGTATAGTCAGGTGGCATCATACAAGTGTTTCACATGCACAAATTCAAGTATATATGCTTGACACCACAAAAAGGAGAGAAAAAGCAACAGTTTAAACAGTGTAAGCTATTCCACCCACCATTTCATTCACCAAGCATATGCCCCAGAGTGTGTGAGAGATGGGAGAATGAATCTGCTCAGTCATCGTGTATGTCCCTTCATAGTGTGATTTTAGTTTTTAAAGAGATAGCACTATTGTTTGGATTTATTTATTTATTGACTTTATACCTCTCCCTTCTGGTTAAAACCTGCATGTGGTAGTTTTTATTAGACACGATTTCTCCCTTATGCACCAATTCCAGAACCTATCCTTCTTGTAAGATGTGACCTAACTGCAGATACTTGTGTCACATTTGTTTAGTAAAGGGTGTACATAAGATGCTTCAAATTCAAATTGGGCATGATATTGAACTGTGGAGGGCATTTGATCTGATAAGACAGCAGCTGAGGATTTGGGCAACCATGTTTCCTACCATTCCTGAAGGAAAGGTAACCTTTCCTTCTTTCATAGGAAAGAAGTGGGGAAAGAAGTACCCACTTCTTTCCTATGCCACAGAATTTAGCGGACAGATCAGTGCCATGCAAAAGTAGTGTGCAAACATAGTGATACATTAAGGAAAACTACAGATATTACAGAGAGAAAGGTACAGGAACCAAACAGAAGAGACAATAACAATATTTGCTATGTATCCCATATACTTATTTTCATCCCTGTTTAAAAAGTACAAGGCATCCATTTTCTGTTTATTCTTTTTGTTCCTTTGTTTTTATCTCTTGCACTGGAGTCTCAACATACTAGTCTGTAATTTTAACTCTGCAAGGTTTACCTGATATATTGAACATCAAGATTGGTCCAACCATTCTTCCTGAGCATAAGCAGGTAAAGCTCCACGTAGAACTGCTCAACGAAACACTGCAGTTTCTCAACACTAATGTATAAATGTAATGTACTACAGAAATATGAACAAGACAGGATATGACCCATCAGCAAATCCACCAACTGGTGCAGTTTCATAGTCTACTACTATGTTGGTAATGGTAAATGTCATGGTAAATTGTAAAGTTCAAGGACTCCACTGTCAGAAGAATGATCAGCTTTAATAATAATTCCAACTCCTGGTCAGAAATCCATCCAGGGTGATTTTTTTAAATTGCATATGTGCACAAACAAACATTTCTGTTTAAAAGCAGAGAATTCATCAATTCTCCTACACACACATACCCCAAAGGCAAATCCATCCATTCTCCCTCTTAGACAAAGATCAATCAAAAGCACCTTAAAAAGTGGTAGGTAGACAGGTAGAAAAGTGTTGCCAGGACCTGGGACCAAGAGGAAGAAGAGCTGGAGACACATGTTCAATTTCTCCTGGCCACCATTGTGCATCAGATTCTCCATTGTGCATCAGAAACTCTAGAACTCCTTCTAGAGTAAATTCAAAACAAAAGTGAATGACAGCCCCTGATCTCATGCTCCTACAGTTAACCCAGCTAAGCATGTACCTAAAACAGATGCTTTGCACTCGCTATGTTCTGTATGCTTCCCAACAGACCTGCCTATTAGTAACTTTTAAAAAAGAGTGGGGAGGGGGGTCTGTGAAAATGATTCAAGATTTAGCTTGGCAAGACTACATGCTCAGTTTTTATTAAGAATTCTCACACAATGGCAGCCCCTCAGTTTCCCATGGGTCTTTCTGATTTTGCTCTTTTTAGACATAAAATAAATAAAATAAAATCCCAGGACCATAAATATGTCATATCAGATTTATCTCTTCAAAGCAAAATGATAAGACATGAGCCTTGCTTAGCTGTTTTACGATATCTAATTACACCTTCCTCATAACCTCTGATGAAACACAGAGCCTGATGTCTAAAATGCTGCTCAACCTGCATCTGAAACAAAAGAGTTAAATATAGAAGTACAACAGCAAGGGGAAAAGGTTTTAACCAAGACCGTGTTAGTGCTAAAAATGTAGAAGGGAATGTAGAACTCACACAATACAGTTAAAGACTGGGCCACATTCACAGTGGGTTGCTAAAACTGTGTTTAATTCTGTATCTCATCTGGAGATGCTCCTAGTCCAGGAAAGCTACCAGGTGTGGTGTCTGAATGGGCACTGGAACAGTTCCAAACATAATGCTGCAAGGCCCTTCTCTATTTACGCTCCAATTCAGTCCCCCTGACCAACTGGTGCAAGTGACGTTCCACTGGGGAGCGCAACAAGGTTGCCAGCACAATGCCTGGGAGTCACATGCATGGGCTGGCGGAAAGGCCACCATCTGTTGACACCAGTGAGTTGGCAGTGGGGCCAGGGGCAGGAGGGACAGGAGGAGTGTCGGCACACGGAAGGGGAAGGTGGAACAGGGTGGGAAGGGTGGTTACTGGTGGCAATTGTGTGCCAGGAACCAATGCTCCTTCCCTCTCCCTTACTTAACTTGATTCTTTGCCAGTAAAATGGCTGGCACAGAGCTGAGGAGACCCATTGGGGAAAGGAGACTTTTTTCAGGGTAAGAGGTTAGGGAATAAAAAATGAATCAAATTGTGCAGAAATCATGTATGGCAATAACAAGTAGTCAGTAGGGATATTGGTCAAAGCATTTTTAGTTGATCTGCCTTTTACCCAGTTAATTCTTTAAATGCAAACTCGTAAATTTACACCAACGCATACATATAGATGCCTTTTGGAGGACCCTGAAGTATAACTTACAATTTAACAAATAAAAGATATCACTTCTTGTTAGAAAGGCAAGTCATTTTTTACCTTTCCACTCCCTATTACTGTAACACAAAAATAGTCTTGACAAAAGAAAAGATGACCTTACCATTTAAAATAGGCTCCTGCTGATTTAATTGACCGAACATTAATTTACTGATCAAACCAATTTAAACTTGCAGCCATACAAGTTAGTTTTGTATTTTAAAGTGCAAGCAAATGCACACTAATGGTGCTTCCAGATAGCACATTTCCAAGCATCAGTTGAATGACTGCCCTCTAAGCCACATGCAGACTGGCCACTGCTGGTCCAACCAGTATAGATGACAGACCAACTACAGTGCCAAACCAGCAAGCACAGTGACAAACCTCCATGTGAGGAAGAAACTCATTTTTAAAGACTTCCTGGTCCTGTCCAACACCTCCTATATTGAAAACATGGATCTGGAAGCTCCATCTGTATCTGTAATTGGTTCAACAGAGGGCATCATTACTGAGCCTGACATCATTGTATAATGAAATAAATGGCAATTATGAAAAAAATCACGTCTTACAGCTGAATTGAGAATAGGATTGAGGAATTCTAACTTGTAGTGTGTCTGCACAAACCAGATGATTCTTATAACTACTGCATGAGTTGGCCAAACACAACAGTCGGTGTTTTATTATTTGATACTGAGAGCACACGTTAAATGAAGGGAGGTGGCAGCGAGATGCAAGTATCCTGTGGTCTTGTGTGTGCTCCCCGAGGCATCTGGTGGGGTGCTGTGCGATACAGGAAGCTGGACTAGATGGGTCCTGGGCCTGATCCAGCAGGGCTCTTCTTATGTTCTTAAATTGAAATATAGGGCCAGACTGCATTTTTGCAGAAACAAACATATATGAGTGAGTACGTATATTCAGTTCTTGGGCTTAACCTCTCACTCCTCCAGCTGGCAGAGTCCGGGAATACTGCACTGGAAGTAGATGGGAATTGGGAAAGGTAAAGGAACAGAGTGTGGCACACCAGGTGGAGATAACAGCTTCAGCAGTTCTATCTTGTTTGAAATCCAGTGAGACACTAACTCAGATGCTTACCACTTATAATTCAGCCTGTCTGTGTACCACTCAGCATCACCCTGGGAGAGATGGTGGCAGACACTAAAGAGCTTCCAGTTCTGTTTTCTGAAAAGGATTGTGACCATTATAGGAATGACAATCTGCAGTGTGTGTGTGTGTGAGTGTGTGCATGTGCGTGTGTTGAAAACAAAAAAGCGTCTTCAAGGGTGGAGGGAAGTAATAACAACAATAAATATTTCTCAGTACTTTACCATCTTTAACCTTGATCATCCTCACAACCCTGGACTGTAGCTGGCTGAGAAATAGCGATTTGCCCAGAAACACACACTGCTCAGTGGGAATTTGAACTTGGGTCTCCTGTAGTTAGTATCTTGGCAATATGCCATAAGCAGCAAAACAGAGATCTGGACAGAGTATTCACATGAATTGGGAGTTGGCATTACCAGGGAGCAGGAGGAGTTTGCCAAGTCAAAATGCCAGACTATAAGTTATTCAGTGGCCAGGTTCAAACTTGAGTATCCCTGTAAGGAGTCTGGAAGCGGGAATGAGGAAATGCAAGAAAATAGGGAAGCAGACTGGCTAGGATAGAGGACCAAATGCAGCAAGAGGAAAGACTTGAAACACCCAGTTAGACAATGGCCTGGACCTGACTGAGAAATATTTATAGCATGCCAGGTCAGAGAAGACAAATGGGAGACTGGGCCATATTTGAACATGGACAGAACACTACCTCTTGCCTTTCTTCCATTCTGTAACCAACTGTAGCTCACCAGGAGAAACCTCAACACATGGACCACAAAACCTTTCCTTCCAAATGATAATGCTGTAGCTATAGCTCTCACAAACAGTTCACAAGATCGTGAGCTTGTGTCCAATATACAGGGGGGGGATCACATGACTGAATACCCCTCCAGACAGAAATAAAAATAATCTTAAAACACAGCAAACTATTATGCCAGGGAGAAGCTTAAGCTAAAACTCTGCACCAGTGGCGTAGCTAATAACTCTGTAGTCCAGTGCCAAGCTCAAAATGATGCCCTGGAAGTGACGTCATGCTTGGGCTTTTAAAAAACTGAAAGTGGGGGAGAATTCACCTCCTCCCCCCAGCAGCTTGCCGCCCACTTGCTCTGCCACCTCCCCTGAGCCCATAGCATAGCTAGATTTTGTAGCCTCCCTCCACAATGAAATCAAATTTAATTAAGCAAATAAATAAAAAAGTGCGCCCCATATTGCTTAGACAAACTGTGTTGGGATGAAGGGGGACAGTTACTCTTGCCCTGCTAAATACAAGAGAAGCACCACTTGAAAAAGCGCCTCTTTACCCAGTTAGCAGGGGTAACTGTATGATGATACATGGAAATGAGAACTGACTCATATTAATACCTTATTGGTTCCCTGCTGTATCATAAGAACACCTAATTGGCTCGGAATAATCAGTCTCATTGGTCAGTTTTTAGTTAAGAAAATTCAGTTTTTGTAACATGCCCTTGTGTTTTTATTTTCTGGTTATTTGGTTATAACTTTTGATAGACTAGAGTTATTTTGGCGTGGTTTGTTTCATTGCATTCTGCATTAAATTCTGCATCAAATGGTATATAATATGATGGTATTATTTGAAAATATCAAGGTTTTCACAATTTTGGTCACTAGTGCTCCTCTAAAGTTTGTTGCCCAGTACTACCACCTGCACCCTCTTAGCTACGCCACAGCTCTGCACCTGAAATTTACATTTCTAACGCAGGGAATGTGTTTTGATAGTGTAATTACTCATGTGAGCACACAACCAAAGCCTGTAATATTACAGTCTGGACACAGGTTAACCATCTAATTGCCTGACGTTTTTTTCCTTTCAAATGAGGATGAATTTTGCTTTACATTTTCAAAAGAGGGAAACTCATTCAATGCTTTAGACCAGCCATTTTCAACCTTTTTCAGCTCACAGCACACTGACAAGGCACTAAAATTGTCAAAGCACACTACCTGTTTTTTTTACTTACGTTAAATTACTACATTACAGTTAATCTTGAATTAATAAAATTAATACAATTAAATCATTACATGACAAAAAAATTGACAAGAAGCATGGAGAGGGAAGCATACGTGGTTTCTGAAAAGGAGGAAAAATCCTATGTTCAAATTCTTATCAAAAGTGCCAGAAAGTGTTGGCAAAGACAGGGCAGGTTGATCACATAGTGGAGAGATGCAGGTGAGGGGCAGTAAGGAGGTATGATTGAAACAAGTGCAGGATTAAACTGGGGGTGGGGGGGAGAGAGAGAATGTGAGGCAGTGATTCTGTATCTTTGGAAGGTGCAGACAAGTGAGGGCAGGAACAGTAAGAGAGTTGCAAACTGTGATTGTGAGATTTGGGGGTGGGGTGGAAATATGCCTGGGGAAGGGGGTGGGGGAGAAGAGGAGAGAGAAGTGCCAGTTGCCTGCTTGCTTATTTGAGAAAAAAGAGTGCAACCAAAAGCCCAATCCTATGCATGCCTGTTCAGAAGTAAGCCCATTATAGTCAGTGGGCTTACTCCCAGGTAAGTGTGGATAGGATTGTGGCCCAGCGCCCTTCCTCTAAAAGCCCCAAAGTGCACGGAGGGTCGCTTTGGGGAGTCGCAGGCAAACTGGCAAGGAAAAGAGACTTTCAGGGACCCTTTTCAGCCAGCCAGTCCTTAGGTTGGGGGCCTCAGCAAACTCGCTCGCTATGTACCTGCGTGCCCGCTTCTGGCTCCCTCTTCTCACTCACTCCGCAGCTCCCATCTCTTGGCTGCTCCGGGCTTCTCTGGTTGGGCAATCAGCATGCAGGCAGGCAACAACCGCCTTTGTGCCCAACCCTATGCATGTCTACTCAGAAGTAAGCCCCATAATAGCCAATGGGGCTTACTCCCAGGAAAGTGAGGATCAGGTTGCAGACTGAACTGTGCTCAGTAGCAGGAGTAAGCTCCGATCGAGCGGACTCTTCAGCTGCTATGTGGGGTGCAAAGCAGCCATGACCAGCCCCTTCCCTGGCTGCTCCCTTCCTTGTGCTGCCTGCTCGTGAGGCTCAAAGCGGCTGCCTGCCTCCTCTGATCCTGTGGCACACCTGAGGCAGCCTCATGGCACACCAGTGTGCCATGTCACAGTGGTTGAAAACCACTGCTTTAGACATTCAATGTCTGGATATACCTGCCTGTGACTTATTCCTTCCAAGCCTATATACTAAGGCAATCTGACTTGCTTTTTTGTCAGAAAGCAAAACAGACACACTCATGGAATACGTTTACACAAACTGGATGAGTATCTCATGGAAATTATAATGAGATACACCTGGGAGGGATGTGAAGATGTGATTTGGTCATTAGCTAACGTAACTCCTTTTCCACAGGCAGAGTACAGCACACAAAGGGTTAAAGATTCTCTTCTCTGTCACTGGGGCTTGGCGCCCAGAGTATTGATTACGCTCCTCAACAATAGCAAGTCATTAGGAGAGATTTTCTTATTTGGTCTCACAATCACCCCTGACACTAAAGCCTCTGCAAAGGGGCCTTGTCTTGGAGAAGGCACAGCAGGAATAATCCAGCAGGGTCAGAAGGAAGGGTCAGAGGCCAGAGGGCAGGACAGGTCAATGCTAGGCACCCAAAGCTCCAGCCAGTTGAACAGGTGAAAGGTCCGTTTCGGTTTCACACTAGCCCCTCCTGTTGGAAACTTAAGATGCACTCTGGGAGACTCAGTGAGTTGGTTCACAATAATCTGGTGTAATGGGCAGGAGATGGCATATGTCCCATGTTTTTTCACTCAACAGAAGAGTGGAAAACTAGAAATAAAATGATGTTATTTTGACAGTTTTAACTTCTCTTATACCAAATGTGGTGGAAGAGAAGTAGAATTGAAAAGTATGAGGAAGCCCCTGCATTAAAGCACCTTGGTCACAAAGCATCAAGGTAAATGGAAAGTAAAGAGGTGAGTTAAGCAGTGGTGTAAAGAAAAGGTAGGCACTAGGATTTATTTATTTCACTGAGGTTAAATGAGGACAAGGGAGGGTACTGATTGCCAGGAGTGGAATCCTAGAGAGTTAATTCTGTAGAAATGTACAGCTTTTCACTTCTGCTGTAGCAGGTACAGCTCAATTGGTTGCTCTAAGACAAAAGACCCAGACAAAGCCCAGTTTTGAGGAGGGGAAGCCAGTATACAGATATAAATTCAGAAGGGCCACAATTCAGACATAGCAAAGGAAAATTCAGTTTATAAATGCAAGTGACGGCTCAGAGTTTAGCCTTTGGTTTAGTTTGAAGCCCAGGTTAGTAGTTCAGTTTAAGAACCAGAGTATAGGTTCAGAAAAAGAGATAATTGCAGCATCCCAGAAACAAAGCAGTGAAGTAAACAAGAAGTAAACAGATGAGTTAAGCATCTGTAAGAGTTGAGCAGCAGAGCAAAGAAGCGAGGGCACTAACAACCCCCTACTCAAAACCAAGCTCCCTAAAACAATAAAGAAATAAAATACAAAGTAAGAGTTCATTTTCTAAGGAAACAAACCATAAGCAAAAACTCAAAGAAAACAAAAACTATAAGCTATGAAGGAAGAAAGCCAGTAACGGGGTGTGGGGTGCTTTCCAGTGTATTGCATAGAGCAGTGGTTCTCACTCATTTAGCACCAGGACCCACTTTTTAGAATGAGAATCTGTCAGGACCCACCAGAAGTGATGTCATGACCAGAAGTGACATCAAGCAGGAAAATATTTAACAATCCTAGGCTGCAATTCTGCCCACACTTACCCAGGAGTAACTCTCACTATCGTTGTTAAAAACATTTTCACAGTAGCCTGTTAAAAGTACAGATCTGTGACATTTCCCCAAATGCAGTTACATACCATGGTAGCATCAAGTCTAATATATTAAAAATAAAATATTGAAATGAATGAAGACCCACCTGAAATTGGCTTGCGACCCACCTAGTAGGTCCCAACCCATGTTTCAGAAATACTGGCATAGAGAGTCTTATATATGATTATTTAAGTCATGGATATGTCTTTGATGCAGTGAACTCCTGACTCTCAGTGAACAAATTTATTCCCTTGAAGCCAACATTTGGAGAAGCTTCGTGAAGCACAGTTCAATCCTAACTAAATCCCCGCGTGGTGATGAGGTGGCACCAGTGGGGGCTACATTGCATCCTAAAGGAAATTTTTGGCTGCTGGAGGTCTCCACAGCCTAAAGGGACATTTGTCAGCATCCACAATGGATCAGTTTGAACCTGTGCCAGCAGTATCACTGGCGCAAATTCATGTTGATCCATGCAAGCAGATCAGGCCTGGAAAGAGGGTCAGGATTCAGCATGCACCAATAAGCCCCGGCCCACCTCCCAGGCCCAATCTGCCCACATGCCCCATCTCCTCCCTGTTCTACCCCCCCATCCATTCCAACCCCTGTGCCAGGCTTACTGGCTGTGGTGGGCATCTGTAGCTCTGCTGGCACACATGGGAATGTTCCGACCTTCCCACTGGGTCCCTGCACTGCCAAAAAGCGCTTTACAGTGCTTCTGCGGCAGCCAGTTCTGGAAGAACACACATTCCACCAGTGCCACTGGTAAGTAGGTTTGGGCAGTCATAGAGATATGTGGTTGAGATCTCTTGGAGTCCCACTCCCAGGCTGACAGCTCTGCTGCCATCCAGGAGAGGGAGCATCTCAGGGAAGGAAGGCAAATGTCTAAGGGAAAGAAAAATGATCCTTTAGAAGGAGTGAATTACTTGGCTGATGAATCCATATCCCCTAGTGCCAATGATAGCCCACTGGCAGCAGGGGACTACTAATACTGGATGAGTCAATAACTAGATGAATTTGTGATAGGCAAGTAGACTGTGTGGTGACCTGCCTGGCTGGTGAGAAGGGTGTGGACACCAGACATTGTCTGGATAATACTAGGCAGGAGGCAGCAGTGATGGTGGACACAGGCACCAATGGTTGGGAAACATAGCTAGGTGGTCCTGGAAGTCAAAATTAGGTTGCTGAGCACCAGGAGCACTAAGGAGGCATTTTTGAAAATGTTACCTATCCCCCACACAGATAGACACAGCACTGAGGAGTCTCAACGCATGGATAAAATGTGACAACAGGAGGAGGGGGTTGGATTTATTAGGCATTGGGGAACATGCTGGGACAAGCAGAGGCTTTACAAAAAAGAAAAGTCTCCATTTGAACCACAATTAATCAGACTGCTGGTACTTACATAACATCACAAAAGTTGCAGAGCAGCTTTTACACTGAGCCGTGGAGGAAAGTTGACAACTTAGTTCAAGCCAAAGCACCCCTAATGGAGGAGGGTGTAAATGCTTATAGATCATCCAAAAGGAGAAAGGGCTGCACAGACTCTTGCTGCCCCAGATGGAGATGGCCAAACACAACAGTCAGAGCCTCAGAAAACAGACCAGAGCTCTCACTAATGGAGCCCCACTAGCCTCCAAAGCTGGAGCTCCCAAAGCAGAGGCCTGACTGGTATCTGAAGCAGATGATGATGCCAACACTGCCTGGACAACGCTCATCGGAAGGATGCCTGCACCCTAGAGCGTGAGTGTTTGGTGAGGTGAGAGGGGCGGGGCCAGCTTGGGCAAGGGAGAAGGATATGAGGTCAGGCCTCATGGGGGGAATGAGGATAAGAGGAAGAGCAGAAAGGGGGTGGGGTGGGAAGAGGTGAGCAGCAAGTGGGATTCAAAGGGCCTCCCAAGGTTCATGATGAGGCTGGTAGGTGAGAGGCTGCTTGATGACTATGGGAAAGCTCCAGGCAGCTACAGCTCAGCCTCCTAGCAGCAGCTCATAGAAGGAGCACACCTGAAGATGGAGCAGGCAAGGGAGTGCAGTAACTCCCTCCCCATCTAAGTCTCTGTTTGTTTTCCTTTTTACTATGGTGGGGAGACCATCTTCTGGACTATTTGTTGAGCTCCATGTTCATTGGATCAGGACCACTCTTGCAGGGTTCCCCTTCGCCTGGTCTTTGATAAGAGGTGAGGCACGTTCACCCATGAGTAAACATGCAGGTGTGGTTCAGGGCACAACCCTAACCAACTTTCCAGCACTGAGGTAAGGGCAATGCAGCTCCAAGGTAAGGGAACAAACATCCCCTTACCTTGAGGAGGCCTCTGTGACTGCCACCCAACTGCAGGATGCAGCACATGCCCTATTGGCACAGCTACGTCAGTGAGGGAAAGTTGGTTAGGATTTGGGCCTCAGTTTCGCTTTCCATAGGGCTCAATACATTTTTCTTGTGAGCCTGGACAGAAGGGACTTCCTTCTCAAGTGTTTTTTTGGACCTGTGTTCATTGGATCAGGACCAATATGGTGGCCTTGCATTCCTCTCAGCCTGCCCTTCAAAATGCGATGAGACAGTCACCTACTCATGAGTAAATGTACACATGAGGCTTAGTTTCACTTTCCATAGGGTTCAATACCTTTTCCTAATCAATAGGCTTGTCAATTTCAGTTTCACGACCCACTAACTATCAGGTCCCAACCAACTTGTGGGTCCCAACCCACAGTTTGGAAAACACTGTCTTAGAGTTTTCTTACAGTGTCAACAAGTATGTGGACAGAGGCGATCAAGCTGACACTATACACAGATTTTCAAAAGTCTTTTGACAAAGTCTGTAACCACAGACTATGTGGAATTAGAAGATAGTTCCTTTTATGGACTAGTAAATGGTTCAAGATCAGGGAACAGAGCCTTGGAATAAATGGGCAATTTGCACAGTGCTGCAAAGTACAAAGTGAGGTCTCCCAAGGATCTGTACTGTTGCTTTTTTTCTCGGCATCACCTGGCAGGACAAAGTTTCAAACAACACAGTCCTGGAACGTGCTGGAATCCCTAGCATGTATGCACTACTGAAACAGAGACGCCTGCGTTGGCTCGGTCATGTTGTGAGAATGGATGATGGCCGGATCCCAAAGGATCTCCTCTATGGAGAACTCGTGCAAGGAAAGCGCCCTACAGGTAGACCACAGCTGCGATACAAGGACATCTGCAAGAGGGATCTGAAGGCCTTAGGAGTGGACCTCAACAAGTGGGAAACCCTGGCCTCTGAGCGGCCCGCTTGGAGGCAGGCTGTGCAACATGGCCTTTCCCAGTTTGAAGAGACACTTGGCCAACAGTCTGAGGCTAAGAGGCAAAGAAGGAAGGCCCATAGCCAGGGAGACAGACCAGGGACAGACTGCACTTGCTCCCAGTGTGGAAGGGATTGTCACTCCTGAATCGGCCTTTTCAGCCACACTAGACGCTGTTCCAGAACGACCTTTCAGAGCGCGATACCATAGTCTTTCGAGACTGAAGGTTGCCAACTAACTAACATGAATAATCTTTGGTAAAGAACTAGGTGGCCAGTTTGCAGATGACCCCAAACTATACATGCTTAAAAACAAAATATAGTATGAATAGTTCCAAATGGACTCCCTAATTGGAGCACTTCAACCAAATGGAGCAACTATCACTATTTACCCCAGTGCCCTTCCTTCCTTCCTTCCTTCCTATTGTGAGCACTCTGGGACAGGGGATCATCTTTAAAAATGCTTTATATAAACTACTTTGTGCACTTTTTTCTGCTGATGTATTTATTGTATCCCCTGCCTCCCACGATTAACAGCATAGCAATGGGAGAATAATTTTGTCCCCCACTATTGGCTAGGGAATGGAGCTGCTGCAGGGAGCTATCTTCCCATTCTGTGCGCAAAAAAGAACTTGGTTCAACTGTCAATCACCTGTGGACGGGAGAAGCGAGTTGAGGCACTAGCAAGAGGGTCTCAAACACTCGCTCTACTTACATATCACGTAAACTTAATATTATGGAGAAGAAGATCCTAATACAAAACTACAAGAAGCATGTTATTCTTATTATTGATAGAATAAAGGCAACAAATGTCAGACTACATGAGCTGACCTCCTTATCAAATCTAGGTTTCAGGAAAGCAAACTGCCCTTGCTTTCAACTGGTAGATATAAAACTATCATGCTGGAGAAGGAAGGATCAAAAAGGGCTCTGGCTCTAGTTGCAGGATCCAACTAGAGGGGAGTGCCTGGTGTTAAATCCAGTCAACAACTACTTCTGCATAAAGCAAGATTGTGTTCAAATACTTTTTTTAAGAAGCCCAGTTTCATCCCTTATTTTTAAAACCACCTTGTAAGATGGATGTGCTTTTTTGTTGTTGTTGAAATTGGGTCATGGAATTTTACCTTCTTGTCCCATTTTTGGGACTATTTGCTGTAGCAATTTGTGCTGCATTAAAAAAAAAATAACAGCATGTCTGTACATTCTCTGAGCCGAAGTCATAAATTGTTACTGATTTTGGCTGACTCCACTCTGGCAGTTTTTTGTTTTTTTCACATTAATAGAGGAAGTGTTCTGTGCTACCACGAGGACACTGAGTGGTTTCCTCCAGTGCCTCTGCATATTGCCAAGAAGCCCCGTTTTGTATGACTGCCGAGATAAAGAGATGCCCTAAATCATTTCAGACACTATGAGGGTAATATATTGTTCCTGTCCGGTAAGAAACCATGGTTTTCACCACCAGATGGCTGCAAAGCTGCCTAATCCCATGTCACCAGGGACACTTGGCTCCATGGAGTTGCTTTTGCCACCAGAGACATGTTCTTGGAATCATCCTGGACATGTTGATTTAAGGCCTGATCTTGCACCAACTCCTACACACATTTTTCTGTCTGCAATTCCAAAGAAAAAGTAGAGTTTAGGGAAAGACACTAAGGAAAGTCAAGTTTTGGAGCTTTTATGCTGGTGGGATTAAGGAGGGTGGCATGCTGTATCAGGACAGTCTGGATTTAATGGAAGAGAAAAGAAGCCAAGGCATTCAGCATGTCATTGCAAGCTCCCCACCCACCTCCTTACAAACAGTGCCCAGATTCCAACTGTTAATTGCCCTGATTCAACATTCATGGTTTGATGCACCACTTAGATGAGAGTTTCTGAGCCTTTTAAAGAACTGAATAAAAATTAAATGATTGACTTCTGTTTCTACTATACTGTTCTTTACAGCTGGGAAGGAGACAGAGCATTTGAACCCATCAGCCATTTAATGACCCCAACTGAAGACTGACTGTTCCAGCATCACTGACCTTGGCTGTAAACTCCAATCTCCTGTCACCTCCATTAGAGCATTCTATATCTGGCCTCCTGCCCTCTTAGCCTTGAACAAGTTACATTTGCTTCTAACAACCCAAAGTGAGGGGCTCACATTACGTAGCAAAGCATCAGCAGCTGATCAAAGCTGTTCACAAAAAAAGAAATGGGGAGTAGCACTGCCGCTGCTTTCTTCTTTGATTACTCAACCCATTGCCCATGATATGCTATCAGGCCTATGCTGTTGCAAGAACAGCAGATTTAATTCCTCAGAGGTCATCATGCTCCAAGGATTTCTACATGACACCATGGCTGATGCTGAAGGTCTTAGGACAAACAAATCATTTTGACTGACCAACCACTCCTCCCACACTTGCAGATAGGATGAGGAATCCTTCTAAGAAAGGACTGAAGCTGAAGCTCATTTCTGAGCTGAGCTGAATTCAGTGGAACTTACCCGAGTAGATGTGCCTAGGATTGTACTGTAAAACAAAAGAAGTCACAACATCACAAGGGGCGGAGTTGAAAGTTCTTTTGGAACCATGGGTTCCCACAAATTGGGACTAGCCAGCATAGTACCTAACTGTGGGAATCTGCACTACAGAAAAAAAAGGTATTTGGGCATCAGAAGAAGGCAACTCACCATAATGCCTTGGGCCTTTACAGATATCATTTACATTAAATTCTACATATACATTATTTTGAAATCTGCCTCCTCTTTGCCTTACATCAGTGGTTCTCCAACCTTTTGGGAGATTTATCCCCAAAGTCTTTGTGAGGAAGGGACGAGGGTGGGGACACGATCCCCAGGATTACGTTGCTAAGGGGAGCGGGGGGGTACTTACTCAGGGCTGCAGAAGGCAGCTAAAAAAGCGAGCACAAACCACCTCCTGGTTGCAATGCGAAATCAGAAGTGGTTTGCACTCACTTTCCCCCCCCCCCCACTTCTCCTGGAGCCTGCTGCAGCCCTGGGTAAGTACAATCATTCTCCTTGCCCCCCTTAGTGATGCTATCCTGGGAATCGCATTGCTGTCCTTGACCCCCTCCCCTTAAAGGGACGGGGGAACCTTCACATGAACTGGTGATTCACGACTACCAGCTTGAGTACCACTGCCTTACACTATAGTTGGGGCTACTCTCTTTTTCTTGCATTGTCACTATTCCTGTCATAATATCTGACTGCGAAACTTGTGTACCTGCAATGCCTTTACTACTCAATGAAGGAGCTTCATTTTCCCCAGTTCACAATGCTACCTTTTTTTTTTTAATACTCAATAATGCAACATCCATCCCTGTAACAGAAGACAGGATTCTGAGTAAAGGTTATGTGTTTTTGCACTTTCTGACTTCTCTCACTGGAGTCTTTGAGAGGATCAAGAGTTCTGGTCTTCTTAAATATGCAGGGAGTCTTTTGGATAACTAAAGACGGCCATTTTTTTTTCTTTTGCACTAACTTGCTCAATTCCTGGTTAAGTCCTTTTGCACAAAACCAGAACCAGCAGGTCTGGCCAATTCAAGAGGCCAACTGTAGCGATTGCTTCAGGCAGCAGATTGGTGTGAGGGCACCATTTCTGACTGCCTACTTGCTTTCACTGCTCATCCTTCTCCTTCCACTCTCTGGAAGAGAAAAAGGGGAACAGAAAAGAAAAGGAAATGTGGAGGGGAGGAATGGAAGCTGGCACATCGCCGGGTAAGGGGGGCAGCACTTTACATGCTGCCTTCAGGATACAGGATACTTTACATGCTGACTTGGGTACAGCAACATCAAGAGCCAGTGTGATTTCTGTTTCCAGTAACATGTTTGAAGTAAGAAATGTCTGCAAAAAGCAGTTGCAGGGCTACTTTGCAAGGGCATTTGCCTTTAAGTATATTACTAGAAAGAGCAAACCGTAAGCGTAAATGCATGTGCAAAGCTAGATTTATTATTATTATTATTATTATTATTATTATTATTATTATTAATTTATACCCTGCCTTTTTGCCCAACGGGCATACAAGTCGGCTTACAATTTAAAAGTGCAACATGAAAAACAATTAAAAACAATTTACAATAATTAAAAAAATCTAAAAACAAACAAACCCCGTGGATTTTCATATAAAAAGCAAAAAGCAAGAATGCCAGCCAGCCTGTCAACAATTAAAAGCTTTTTGAAATAAAAAGGTCTTCAGTCCATGCCGAAACGTTAGCAACGAGGGAGCAGTTCTCAGTTCTAAGGTGAGGGTATTCCACAGTTCGGAGGCCACCACTGAGAAGGCCCTCTTCCTGGCCGCCACCCCTCTCACATCTCTTAGCGGCGGCACAGTCAAAAGGGCCCCCCCAGAAGATCCAAGAGCCCGGGCCGGATTGTAGGGAAGGAGGCAGTCCCTCAAATACCCTGGACCCGAGCCGTAAAGGGCTTTAAAAGTCAAAGCTAGCACCTTGAATTGGGCCCAGAACAGAATCGGCAGCCAGTGTAGCCGCCGGAGCAACGGCTCAACAGAGTCAAACCGACATGCCACAGCAACCACACGAGCAGCCGCGTTCTGTACTAGTTGTAATTTCCGGACCGTCTTCAAAGGCAGCCCCACGTAGAGCGCATTGCAGTAATCTAATCTAGATGTCACTAGGGCATGGGTTACTGTGGCCAGGTCCGCACAAAATTTCACATAGATTTTGGCAAAACTATACTGATGAAAGACGCTTGTGACTTTCAGCTTCCATTTTTCTATCACCAGTGGCACTTCAGCCATGTCAACATTAAATAGAGATGTTCAGTAGGAAAATAAAAGCTGATGCAAAAGTTGCTAACACTTCTACCACTATCGCAGCAGGCATGGAAAGCTCTTGTGAATGCAATTCAAGTTTTAGTCAGATAACTCAAGTCAAAAATGAAACTGACCTACAATGAATTGCTATACAGCACAGTCTGTTGCCTCAGTTTTTCTGCTTTGGTTTTTCTACCCTCAACATTTTCCCCAACTGCTTCTTTCTCAGGCTTTATGAATGTGCATTTACCACCCCTTTTCTGTGTAGGCCCTGGTTTGTTATTGTGGGGTCACTAATGAGTATATATACGAGAATGCCAATTTACTGAAGGGTGGCATGTGATTGATAGCTTGGTCAGTCTAGTTTGTTAGTATAGCAATATTCTGACTTCCTTTCAATGAAGGGGTAGTTATTTTGGAATGACAAACACAAATACACAAAGTATTACACTGAAATACTGAAAAGGGTTGTTTTTTAACAAAAGAAAAAAGTATATCATGATGGTGTAGTGAAAGGGGTTAACGCACCAATCATCCTGTATCAGAAATTTCTTCATGTGCTCTCCATTTTTAGTGGTGGTAAAAGAGGATAAAGGTTCTAAATCTTCCTGACCTGCAGGTCATAAGAACATAAGAACATAAGAACAGCCCCACTGGATCAGGCCATAGGCCCATCTAGTCCAGCTTCCTGTATCTCACAGCGGCCCACCAAATGCCCCAAGGAGCACACCAGATAACAAGAGACCTCATCCTGGTGCTCTCCCCTACATCTGGCATTCTGACTTAACCCATTCCTAAAATCAGGAGGTTGCGCATACACATCATGGCTTGTACCCCATAATGGATTTTTCCTCCAGAAACTCGTCCAATCCCCTTTTAAAGGCGTCTAGGCTAGACGCCAGCACCACATCCTGTGGCAAGGAGTTCCACAGACCGACCACTCGCTGAGTAAAGAAATATTTTCTTTTGTCTGTCCTAACCCGCCCAACACTCAATTTTAGTGGATGTCCCCTGGTTCTGGTATTATGTGAGAGTGTAAAGAGCATCTCCCTATCCACTCTGTCCATCCCCTGCATAATTTTGTATGTCTCAATCATGTCCCCCCTCAAGCGTCTCTTTTCTAGGCTGAAGAGGCCCAAACGCCGTAGCCTTTCCTCATAAGGAAGGTGCCCCAGCCCCGTAATCATCTTAGTCGCTCTCTTTTGCACCTTTTCCATTTCCACTATGTCTTTTTTGAGATGCGGCGACCAGAACTGGACACAATACTCCAGGTGTGGCTTTACCATCGATTTGTACAACGGCATTATAATACTAACCGTTTTGTTCTCAATACCCTTCCTAATGATCCCAAGCATAGAATTGGCCTTCTTCACTGCCGCCGCACATTGGGTCGACACTTTCATCGACCTGTCCACCACCACCCCAAGATCTCTCTCCTGATCTGTCACAGTTAGCTCAGAACCCATCAGCCTATATGTGAAGTTTTGATTTTTTGCCCCAATGTGCATGACTTTACACTTACTGACATTGAAGCGCATCTGCCATTTTGCTGCCCATTCTGCCAGTCTGGAGAGATCCTTCTGGAGCTCCTCACAATCACTTCTGGTCTTTACCACTCGGAAAAGTTTGGTGTCGTCTGCAAACTTAGCCACTTCACTGCTCAACCCTGTCTCCAGGTCATTTATGAAGAGGTTGAAAAGCACCGGTCCCAGGACAGATCCTTGGGGGACACCGCTTTCCTAGGTCCATTTGCTTTCCTTGGCAAGCGGCGCCTGGGTGCAGTATGCTCATGTGGGAAGCTGTAACCTGGGGTCAGCGAAAACCGCTGGCCCTGGATAGACATTGGCAGTTGCTGCTCTGAGTCAAAGATGGCCCCCTTCAGCACTGAACATATTGAACACTGAACTCAAAATATTTCTGCTACATTTACACAGATCAGATATCACATCCTGAAACCCAGAAATTTTTGTAGGATCGTTTCCAAAAGGAGAAGAATTTCAAAAGCAAGTCCAAACCCACCCTCCCAAGCAGACAGAATTTCCGGTCGTTTTGCACAGCATCTCAAAATTCTACCCCCCTCTTCTCCAGGAAAATAAAAATGAAAGGCAAATTTCTGGGCAGTCTTTTAAACCCACAAGCTTTCCCTCTTTATGTGTGCTCTCTACTTGTACAGCAGAAAATTGGAGTTACGTGAAACTCAGTAGTTAGTGATTTTGGCAGCCCAAAACACAACAAAAGCTTTAGGGGCTGAAGTGGGTATGATATTTTTTTCCAAAAATGCCATACCACATGGGTGTCAGCGAAATATCTCTTTCATTCGAAGTCTAGAAAACTGTGTAAGAAGCTCTGGGTGGGAAACTCACTGAACAGCCTGCCTCACTGTAAATGAACCATAGATGGCAACTGAAGTGTCTTGGACTGGGTAAGTGAATGACAAAATCATCATGGCATACACGGAGATTAGAAACAAATATTTCCAGTTCTGCAGGGCTTGTGCAGTTTTATCATTTAGAATGCCTTTTGGGATGTGCAGGTAAATAGCATATACAATAGCACCAATTAACGTCTTACGGTTTTTTCCCTTTGGGACCATGATTCCAGCACTGATTAATTTTCTGTCCGGCAAGGGGTTTGGGGATTTGGAGATCAGATAGCACAAAAATGTAAATACAGTTCTCTGTGCAGAAGAAGCTAAAAGCGAGCAGCCTGCACGGAGCAAGAATCTCTCTTGGACTCTGGGACTTGTTGCATCTGCAAATCCAAAAACTTCACTGTTTTTCCTTTCTCTTCAGGGGTCTGTCACATATGGAAATTTGGGATTCCGATTCTTTCAGCTCCAGCAGGAGGTAAAGAAGCAAAGGAAAAATGAAGGAAGAAAGCTGCAGATGAAAGTCTGAGGCCGTGTTTTCCTTTCCAAAGTGCTGCTATGTTCCCATAAGCTTGTGGCTTCCTGTATCCTGCTGCAGCTTTAAAAAAGATCCTTTCTATGATATCTTAAGAGGCAAATGTCCAGTACTAACAGGAGGTCTTTTGTTCTCTTCATTTCTAAGTGGACTTTAACCCAGTTACTACAGAGTGAGTCACTGTATAAACAAATAAAACAAAAGCTCTTCTGTTTTGTCCCCCTGGACAGGTCAGGGACATGTTAGACTCTACTCTGACCCTCTTTCTGGAAGCTGTAACTATGGATAGCATCACACTGCACTAAACAAGAAACATGCTTAATTGCTGTTCTTTTGTTGGAAAAAAAGTCTCTCCCCTCAAAACTATCCCCTTTAATTCGATCACTATTGACATTCCAATAGAGTGGGGTGGGGGATTTCTTATTCAGAATAATGTGGGGGTAAAATAAGCTAACAAAGGCAATACTAGGAAACATGCTATTAAAAAGAATGCCTGTGGAAAAACTTGTCCAGTGAATGTTGCAACAGATTTGTCACAAAAAAGGTATGTTAAAATTGAACCTAGTGTTAGATAACTGAGCTATTTTGTCAAGAAAAAAGATGCTGTCTCAATGGATATGGGCTGAAAAACTGAACATGAAAGTAGAAGTGAGCTTTTTTTGTCCCCAGGTGTAAACAATAAACAACAAAAGGATGCTTGAATCAGGACCAGGAAATACTTCCAGGCCTGCTCTCTTCATGCTATTTGATCAAACTAGGTACCTTCTAATGCTGTCTATGAGCACTTACTTAAGAGTAAGACTCAGTGAACAAAACAAATACCCATTCAATTTGACTATAAGTACCTAAAAATAACATGTGAGGGATTGCACAGGAGTAGTCGTTTACAACCAAATCCTGAACCCAACTTCGCCCAGAGGAACAGTGGCACCAAAATGGCAAATGCTGCATCCTGTAGCTGCTGAGGCTATTGCCAGGGATTCCTCGGGGTAAGGGAGGGATTGCTCCCTTACAAGAGGTAATGCCAGTCTGGTGCCTATGGGTCTCCTTGTCTCTGCACCCATGTTTGAGCAGGCGCAGAGCCAAGAAGACCCATGTCGGATTGCCCAGCTGAGGAGGGGGTTCAGGATTCAGTAGCAGACTCCACCCACCTTGTGGGCCCAATCCTCTCCTTCCTCCACCCCATTTCACTCACTCTCCACCTCTCCCACCCCCAAAATAGTCACCATTGGCTGGTGCTAGAAAAGCGCCAGCCTACTGGCCACATGATGCTGAGGCCCAGTGCCTACTGGCTCTGGCCCAGTGCCAGCACTGCCTCCTCCCCTGGTGCCACGAACATGCTTTATGGCACATTCACAACACTTAGAGCTGATAGTATGCACGTACCACTGATGATAGAGCCCTCAGGATAGGGCTCTTAGTGTCTCTAGAAACATTTTCTTCCTTTTTGTCATGGCCTGAACATGAATTTACCCAGGCAAGGGGTAACTGAAGTCACCCATTACTACACCACTTTCTCCTTTAGATGCCTCCCTGATTTCTTTTTTCAAGTCAAAGTGACCCTCAGCATTTTAGTAAGGAGGAGAACATAATTTCTTGAGGAATTACTTTAAATCAGGGGTGTCCAAACTTTTTGGCAGGAGGGCCACATCATGTCTCTGACACTGTGTCGGGGGCCAGAAAAAAAAAGAATTAATTTATATTTCAAATTTGAATAAATTTACATAAATGAATATATTAGAGATGGAACTTATATGAATAAATGACGGTCTTGCAGTAGCTCAAGGCCTATAAAAGACCTTGCACAAAGCAAGGCTGGCTTTTCCTTCGCTGCTGTTGTTGCATCACAGACGGGAAAGCAAGCAGTGGAGAGAGTCCTTGTCCCACAGCTCAGGTGAGAGGTCAAACAATTGTCCTGATGCTGAGAGCAATGGTGTCATGCCAGCGCGGGTTCCAGAAAGTCTCCAGAGGGCCACAGGCTCATCAGAGACTGGGGGCTCCCTGTGGGCCAAATTGGGAGTATGCAAGTGGGCCCCAGGCTGGAGTTTGGGCACTCCTGCTTTAAATAATTAAAATATCTCCACCCACAATTGTTCTGTGCAGGATCTGGTCTCTAAGTTTTCAAGTTTATTGCTTATTGCCCTCCCTATCCTTTCTGTAGAGTTTGTATCCCAGAATAACTATATTCTACTGGTTCTCTCTCTTCTACCAGGTTTCCATTATGCCCATTATTAGAGATAAGAGAAAATGGTCTTATTTTTTCCCATGGATTTTGGTGTTTTCCAAAGTTAGGAATGCAGAAAGCAGTGTTAGGTGTTGTTATTCAAAGTGCACATTGTAAGTAAAAATTATAATTGCTTTAAAAGTGTACTAGGTGGGTGATATTGGCGGGATACTGTCTGCAGTTGCAACCACAGTCATTACTCATGTACCCCATTCAATAAATAAAAATGAAATAAAACTTAATTTTTTGCAGATTTTAGGTTTGTTTATTTATCTATTTTACAAAAATGAGAAGTGCAAAAAGCACTTTGTTATTTCGCTATCATCATTTTCACCCACCCCTCCCCATTTTATCTACATTCTTCCCTGAAACCAAGCACTCCAGCTCCCACAACTTGGCTCTGAGGTTTTTGACATTTGCATATAAACATCTATATACAATATGTCCTCTTACAAATGTTGTTGGAATGCGTCTCCTGCTGCCTTTTAAACTTTCTTTGTCCAGCTGTCCTGTTCTACCATATACTCATTTCAAATTGTACCCCTTTTCCTTCTCTGTAATATTTGCACCCTCATCCCTTTGGGATGTGACCCAGCTCCTGTCGGCTTTCCCTCAAAGGTCAGTTTAAAAGCTGCTCTGCAATTCTTTGGGTGTTAAGTGCCAGCGTCTGGTTCTGTCCTAGGTCAAATGAAGCCTTTCCCTTTTGTACAAAGTGTTCACCAACAGTAAGGAGTTCATTGCACCAAGGCCGCACATACAACTTATGCCCAACCTGCAGACAGTCACATAAGAATATAAGAACATAAGAACAGCCCCACTGGATCAGGCCATAGGCCCATCTAGTCCAGCTTCCGGTATCTCACAGGCCTACCAAATGCCCCAGGGAGCACACCAGATAACAGGAGACCTGGATCCTGGTGCCCTCCCACATAGATGGCACTCTATTCAATATACTAAAAAGGACCCCACCTTCAGTTGACTTTTTTACCTTCACAACTAGTTACTGTTTGTTTGGTTTTCATTAAGAGTATATTTACTTGGAAGGCTAACAGCACAATCCTATCTTGAGCTGGAACAGGCAGGTCAGGAGGCCTGCACTGTATCCAGCGCAAGATAGGCCTAAAGTGGCTCAGCTGAAGGTAACTCTTCTCCTTACCCCCAGGTAAGCCAAAGAATCCCCAAAGGAGGGAAGGTGAAGGTGGAATAAGTCCAAGAAGAGCAGAGCAGCTTGCAGCTGCTCCACACTGCTTGGGAACAGGGGCTAGGATTTTGCATATCTGGCCCCCCCCCCGGTGAAATTGGTGTGGGGGCTAGGATTTGGCACATCTGCCCCCCCCCCCCGTGAAGTTGGTGTAGAGGCTGGATTCAGCCTCCATGGGCCAGCGTGCGTCCCTGCACTGGCCCAGCCAACTCCTGAGGAGGAGCAAATGTGCCTTATAGCATGTTTGCAAACCTCTTGGGCTGGCACAAGTCCCTTAAGTCAGCCCAAGGGGCCTTAAGGATTGCACCCTTAGTCTTATTTTATACAGTAATTTATTTCTGTATTCTACCTTAGGGAGCTGATTACTGCTGTGGCATCATTGCCCTGCTGCCTAACTCACACCGGAGATTCAGTCATCTGCTTCCCATTTACTTCAGTGCTTTCTTACCAGGATGCTTCTTTGCTGGAGTTTCTCACAAACTAACTCCAAATTCATACCCAGCACTGTCTTCCTCCAATTCACTCTTATGGCTAATTAGAATAGCAGGAGGTATGATCTGGAGGTTGAGCTGTTGCCCTGCCCCAAAGAAGCCAAGACTTGGGTCATGCCTTTGTATTGGAGACTGAAAGTTTCTGACTGTGAGAGGGCAGAGGAGTGTGTAGAGTCAGCTGGCAAGAATGATAACAGCATGAGAATCTGCCTGGGCTTGTTTTGTAGCTGGTCCTGCAGAAACGTGGAGGACATGACAGCTGTGCAGCTAGGAAAAGATGGCCACACCATGAAAAGGGAAACATATGAAGAAATGAAGGGTTCTATGAGTTTCCTCATAGAACAATACTTGTAAAAACCCCATTTGAAAAAAGAATGGGGTTTTTGGCCAGCCTACCAATGTAAACTGCCTTGAATCTCTGAGAATGGCAGTATATATAATCCTATGTGCCTCCAAGAACCTCAAGCGAGATGCAAATGTTGTTGAACTGATAGGGAACACTGATCTGATAGCGCTATCCAAATATATGAAGTTGAAAAGTTTTCAAGGAAGTACATCAGTGAACCTTTTGACTTCAAAAGAAGGTACTAGTAAAAATGAATCTGAAAAAGTCAAAAGTCAAGCAGTTCAAATATCTCCAGATAGCACGGAGCTTATTAAAAACCACAGTAATAGAAGGTCAACTAGGATATACACCACTATGTAGGGTTGACATCACAAGGTCTAGGAGAATGCCAACATGGTTCATGACTGGAATCAAAAGTCATAAAAGGCAATAAGTCATCCTTCAGAAAATGGAAGTTATTCCCCCCCAAAAAAGGGGGGGAGAGAACACAAACTCTGGCAAAACAGAATAAGGGACCAGGTTTTAGAATGTATTGACAAACTGATCAAATGGCAGGTGTCCAGCCAAGGAAAAACTCAAATGTGAAACTGCTAACCTTCTAACAAAAATTTATAACTTGTCCTTTACCAGACGGGAAGGAAGCCAATTTTACACCAATATTTTAAAAGGGATCCAAGAGGCCAGTTAGCTTAATGTTCGTTCTAGAGGTGAAATGGTGGCAAACCTAGGTAAAGATTAATTAAGTGCACAGGATGAGCCTTACAGAAGGAGAGCCAACATGGCTTCTATAAACATAAGTCTTGCCTCACTTACCTTCTGGAATTCTTTGTGAGTGTCAACAGGCATATGAATAAAGGAGATCCAGTTGACATTGTACACTTGGACTCTTCAAAGATGCTTGAGTCAACTGATTAAAGAAGTGGAAGTAGGGTGATCCTGGGGCGGGTGGGGAGCAGGAGGCAGGGCCAGGACCCAGAGGTTATGCAGGATCCTGACCCCCGTTCCCAGGTGGCACAGAGCAACCTCTGGCTGCTCCATTCTGCTTGGATCTGCACCACCTCCTGAGGTGGCTCAGATCCAAGCAGACCCCTTAGGGCCGCTGCAGTGCGGCACAGGGTAAGGAGAAGCGATTTCCCTTGCCTCGAGCTACGCTGCTTGCAGTCCAAACTTGTGCTGGATACAGCACAGGCCTGCTGGCCTACCTGTTCCAGTGCATTAGGATTGGGTTGGAAGGCTGCAATTTTATGCACACTTATAGGAAAAAGCCCCACTGAACTTAGCAGGACTTATTTATGAGTTAACATGTATAGCACAGCATGGCTATTTGAATGGTTGATAAATGACAACCCTCATGCTAAAAGTAAAAGCGATAAAATCAGAGGAGTAATCCATAACTGAATTCATCATATTCATAAAAATGAATTCAAAGATTCTTAAAAACAGAAACTTCATGCTGAGATAATGTTGATTGAATTCTATATTGAATTCTGTTTTATTCTGCTCAGCTTGTTTACATTCTTAACTAAGCTATTCTGCTCAGCTTGTTTATATTCTTAACTAAGCTAAAGAAGAGCTGAAAAATTTCAGCAAGACATTTATATAAAGCATGTGGCACTTATTCTGTATGCAAAAGCACCCAATATAGACCTCTTCTGAACTCAGCTAGTTATTGCCAACTTCTCACTGGAAAACCCCAATGTATAAAGTTAGATTGGTAGAAAAAATATCCAACTATTCATATAGGCTTCTTGTGCAAGACTGAAATGTTTCTCCAGTTCTTTCACATGGCCTCCCCATCCTGAGGCCTTCTGGGCTTGCAATAACACATAATGGGGGTTTATAAAAATGCAGAACAGGGAATAAAAATCAGAGGAAGAGATTAAAGGCTCATACTATATAGTAAGTTTGAAATAACTCTCTCTACTGATGCACTTAAGTCCTAAACACCTTTAACAGGAAATAAAGCCAAGGTACACAATGAGAAATATGTTATACATTCCTCTAGGGCAGCCATTTTCAACCTTTTTCAGCTCACGGCACACTGTCAAGGCACACTCCCAGTTTTTTACTTACATTAAATTACTGCAATTAATTTTTAATTAATATATTACATGACAAAGGACACAAACCTAGCCAGGTCTACTCAGTAGGAAGTCTTATTTTGTTCAATGGGGCTTACTCTCAGGACAGTGTGGTTAGGATTGCAGCCAGACTGGGGGGGGGACATTGTGGGGGACTGTGCCTGTGGGACTTACTTCTGAGTAGACATGCCTAGGATTGGGCTTTTGGTTGCACTCTTTTTCCTCAAATACATGAGCAGGCAATTGGCACTTCTCCCTCTTCCTCTCCCCCACCCCACCCTCTCCCACAGGCACATTCCCCCCTCTCATAATTGCAGTTCGCACCTCTCCTACTGTCCCTCCCCTCACTTGTCTGCATCTTCCAAAGGTCCAGAATCACTTGCCTCACATTCTCCCCTCCATTGCCTGCTCCTGTATTTCAGAAAAAAGTGTGACCAAAAGCCCATTCCTAGGCATGTCTACTCAGAAGAAAGTCCCATTATTGTCAGTGGAGCTTACTTCCAGGAAAGTAGGGTTGGAGAAGAACCTGAGAACCCAGCTCAGGCATGTCTGCTGAGAAGTAAGTTCCATTATAGTCAATGGGGTTTAATCCCAGGAAAGTGGGGCTAGGAGAGGATCCTGAGAGCCTAGCCCAGCTCAGGCGTGTCTACTCAGAAGTAAGTCCCATTATAGTCAATAGGGCTTACTCCCAGGAAAGTGTGGATAGGATTGTGGCCCAATGCCCCTCCTCTGAAAGGCAAGGCAAGGCAGGGAGGGTCGCTTTGGGGAGCTGCAGGGAACTGTGGCAAGGAGAAGGGACTTTCATGGACCCTCAGCCAGCCCATTCTTAGGCTGGTGGCCTCAGTAGACTCACTGGCTTCCTACCTGCTTGACTGCCCGGGGCTCCCTCACTCACTCCGCCCAGACCTCTTCCAGTCTTCTCTCACTGCCCAATCAGCACGCAGGGCAGACAACAACGAACTTGATACCCAATCCTAGGCTTGTCTACTCAGAAGAAGCCCCATAATAGTCAATGGGGTTACTCCCAGGTAAATGAGGATCAGGTTGCAGCCTTCCTCTTGTTCAGCAGGAGATGCAAAGCAGCCGAAGCTGCTTCTTTTTCACTGCTGCTGCATGAGGGTCAAAGCAGCCACTTCTCCCACCTGCAGCTGCTGGCTGCTGCCTGCCTCCTCTGGCCCCGTCGCACACCTGAGGCTGCCTCACGGCACACTAGTGTGCCGCGGCACAGCAGTTGAAAACCGCTGCTCTAGGGACTATACCACTTCATAATGCAGATGGGAGATTGCTCATACAAATGCTCCCCCTTCCCCACATACAAATACTGACTGTGAATAGGAATCTAACATACAGGAAGAAAACTAAACTAGAACTGAAATGCAAGCTTCCAAGAGGGAAGCAATCCAATTGCATAGCCCTCTATTTGCATTTTAAAATGATACAATCCCTGGGTTACTGAGCTAAACAGATGGGGCCTTGGTATCCACAGGGGATTCATTTTCGGATCCCCTGCAGATACCAAAAATTGCAGATAATCAAATCTTCCGCCCCTTAAGCTGTGCTCCAGTTCCCAGGGGTCCAGGAGACCCGCGCTGAGCCATATCTGCGGATGCACAATCCACGGATACAGAGGTCCCACCTATATAATACTTCTGAACCCATAGATGGGCCTTACATTCCACTGATTGAATAACAACCTACAAGTAATGCTGTCATAATACTATGTTTTGTGATGATCATCCTGTCTATAGGGCTTCATGATCATGTCACAGTAAGGGCTCAAGCCAAAGGCTTCCTTGGGCTGACGCAAGTCCCTTGTGTTGGCCCAATGTCGCCAAAGTGCCATAAAGCACTTTGGCACCAGTGCATGGGAGATAAGGGGAGATAGGCCAGTGCATGGATGTGCGCTGGCCTCCCTGTGCTGACAAGAGACCCAGGGATGGGTGAGTTGTGTTGGCCAAGCTCAGCCAGCACAGGGGTCAGGAGCGGTGTGGGGAGGGCAGGGAGAAGGCAGGAGAAAGGCATTTCAGGGTGGGGGGAGAGCAGGCAGCAGGCAGTTCCGGGAGCAGGTGGGCGGGGAGTGGGAGGTGTGGCCAGGATTCAGCAGTTATGCCAGATCCTAGTCCCGGTTGGCCCGAGATGGCCCTGGGATGCTTGGATTTGTTAGGTGGCACAGATCCAAGTAGACCCATTGGGACTGCTGTGGGGAAAAGCTTTCCCTTGCCTCGGGCTGACCCACAAGCAGCCCAAAACTTGCGCTCGATACAGCGCAGGCCCACTGGCCTGTCTGTTCCAGCACAAGTTAGGATTGGACTGCCTGCCTTAGAAACAGGCTTCTTCCTTTCCTCAACATTACCTCTGAGCTTCCTGCTGTAAGAACTGTCCACTAATTCACATCTGATGTTCAGTTCCAAACCACTTTCTCAGTGCTGTCAGAGACTGGTTGAATCCAAGATTCCACCCAGAATTGAACACATATAAACACCATGTTTTACATTCATTACAAGCTCAAGTGTAACATTTTTCATTAATAAAAATATTAGAAAGTGTCTTGGAAACTATTCGCTTATGTGGGCCGAAAAGTCTGGAAGCAAATCCTTCTGGATGGAAGCTCATCAGACAAACTTGTAGCTCTTTTCAGAATTGCACTTTTACTTCTCTCAGACATCTGGCCCAAGCCAGAGCAGCGGCATTTGCACCAAAGGATTATTATTTTCCCTGAGTGAGCAGAGGGGACTGGAGAGAAGGAAAGCCTCTTTTACAACTATTAATTGGACAATGAACGGCGGTGTAACTGTAAAGCCCCATAAAAAGAATAACCCCATTGTATCTCTGGCTTGTTTCCCACATTTCAAAGGCTATGAAGCAGCAGCATCTTTGCCCCTGGGTTACTGAGAAGGCAGAGCCTTGTGCTTATTATGGTGGTTTTCCCTAATGATCTGAAACAAAAAATACACACAGTAATGTGCATGTTTAGAGCTTCTGCGGTCACAAGGTCAAACACATTAAAAAAAACAACTGAAAGTTTGGCCCTACTATATTAAAGGAGACCCATTTGTCCAGTTCTCTTCCCCTCCACATTTTTTTTTGGCCGCATGAGGCCCTGCTTTCCAACACAATTAAGCAGAGGACCAATAGGATTTGTGCCACCCGTTCTTCCACTTGGCTTCACTGCTGAGAAACAGCCTTGGTCGGCAGGGAGGTGGGAGCTCTGACTGAATAGCCTCTAAGCATTCATTATTTGGCTCCTAATTACACGGCCGACATACTGTTGCCTCTGCCTACGTGGGAACACCGCATCACATTAATCAGCAGGGGGATATGCCAAGATGAAAGGGCCTCCTTGTACATGTGCTTTGCCGTGGAAAGCAGGGATGAGGGTCGGGAAAAGAGAAGGAGATTTATCAAGTTCCAGGGCAGAAAAAACACAGCAGGTGAACTGAAACTTCATCCCTAGACCAATTCAGGGCCTCAGCTTGACTTCACCATATTCCCATGCTGGCCTCCCAAAGTAATTCATAAACCCACTTTTAGTGTATTTGTGCTACCAAGGTTATGAGGCCAATGGCCCTAGATGTCTCTATTTTGGGGGGATAAAAAGGTAAAGTAGAGGCACCCACCCCACTTCAATAAGTGGGGCCTCCTTCCGAGACAGAGGGAAATTAACTCTTCATTTTTTATGCAGAAATAGCATTGTGTGTGCATGTTCAAATCAGATTTCGTATTCTGTATGAAAACACCTGTGTAGCATGTTCCTAAACTCAGAATTGCCATCAGGGAAATGGTTAAATGCTTCATCCCTGGGCTACTTCTTGGATCACAAAAACCCTTCCAGAAACTGTTTTTAATAAAATAAGGAAAACAAAAGGTGTCAGGACTTTAACAGACGGAATTGCAGGTAACGGGTCCTGAGCTCCCTGGTGGTGGACTGTTTACATTCTCCCTGTCTTAGTTGTAACAAACTAGGGGCGCAATCCTAACTCCTTATGTCAGTGATTTTAGAAATGGGCTATGTGATTTAGAACTGGGTTAGATTTTAGAAATGGGCTATGTCAGATGCAAAGGAGGGCACCAGGATGCAGGTCTCTTGTTATCTGGTGTGCTCCCTGGGGCATTTGGTGGGCCACTGTGAGATACAGGAAGTTGGACTAGATGGGCCTATGGCCTGATCCAGTGGGGCTGTTCTTATGTTCAGTGCTTTGCAGCACTGGCATAGTGGTGCCAATGGGACCTGTGCTGCATCCTGCAGTTGGGCGTCACTCATGGAGGCCTCCTCAAAGTAAGGGAATGTTTGTTCCCTTACTTCAGAGCTTCAATGTCCTTATGACAGTGCTGGAAAGCTCTGACATAAGGGGTTAGGATTGCGCCTTAGACCAATTAACTATCTAATGATAGTTTACATCTACAAACTGATTCTGAGGATATTTGACATAATTTATCCACATAACAAACATGTTCTATGGTTCAAACACACTTAGTACCTGTTCACCTGGTGTAACCCAGGCTAACAGCCACCCTTGTTTAGAAGGAAGGCTTCCCTTCAAGACAAGGTCCTTTTGTGATACCAAAGTTTCCCATCCTCTTTCCAGCAATAACTCCACTGAACACTGACTGTCACTCTAGCAAGTTATTTGAAAAGGGCTTTGACAGCTCTTCACTACAGGTTAGATTTTCTATCCTGTTTAAATCTGACCTCTATTTATATGCTAATCATGGTCTCCCATAGGCTCAGAGTATAAACACAGTTATTTTCAGCACCCTCACAGTTTAGCTCCTACCAGGTTTCCTGGTGTAGTGTTTGTTTGCTGACAAGATTGGAATGGTCACTTTTTCAGAGTATACTGTAGGAAATTAAGCTACCTTGTATAAATGAAAAGTCAGCCAAGGAAGCACACACATAAACCAGTGTGGCCCAAAATCCTCTCAGTAGCAAGTCAAGGTCCCAGCCTCTAAAAAACTGAAAACATGCATTTTTATGTGTAAAAATTCAGAAAGACATTTGGTATGTTGTCTCAAAAAGTTTAATGTTTTCTGGCCTCTCTATTCATATGCTCCTGTCAATGTTACTGGAGACAATGTTCTTGGATAAGACTTCATAGCTTGGCAACTGAAGTCTGAGTTAATAGATTCAAACTAAGTCTGGGAAACCAGAAAACCCGAGATCTAGTTCTGGCTTCTAGCATTCTCTGTATAGGTTGTTCTCCATTATTCAAACTCTCTCTCCCACTACTGGGAACACTACTATTCAAGTAGAAAATAAGTGTGTTTGTAAGGTGCTTTTCAAAGCCTGGTAATACAGTTATGAATTTTTCAGGTGTTTCTGCTGCAACCCTCCTGAAGCACATAAGGAACTACAACTGCCAAAAGGCTTCAGGGCAAAGCCTTTAATTTTAAAGGCAGTAGTTTCCAACCTTTACGAGCCTGAGGACCACTGAGGCAAAAATTGGAACTGTCATGGACCACATGCAATGCCAGCTGTGGGCGGTCTGTTCTCCGCCCTCTCTGGTGTTCCATGCGGAAGCATCTCTCAAGTGAGTGGGTTCAGTGCTGGTTGGGGCAGTGGGTAGCTCTTGACACAGTTAGCACTGCATCAGCCGCCAGACATCAGCTTGAGTTTTGCAGCATTGGGTGCAGTCAGTCGTTCTGGGATCACCCCTCTCTGAAGGTGTCACCAGGTGTGGTTTGCACCCCCTGCACCCCCCTACTGACACCACTGTTCCCATACTTGTTAAAAACAAGCTCTGTTAATGTAACCAGGGTTAAAGGCTGCTAGGGTGAGGGTTGGACACTTTTGTATGAGAGGACAGGAACTAGGAGAGAGAGCACACAAGCCCTTGCCTGCTCCCTTCACCACGGTCTTGGAACTAGAAGCATTTCAACAGCCTGACTTGAAAAGAAATATTAATGCCAGCTAGGAGCAAGATTGTTCATGTCTGCTTTTAAAAATGTCTGATGAATTAAAACATGGACAAATTGCAAGAAAATATCCCTTCACTTGTACGTATACATTATATTATTTCTGATGTGTATATATCCTTAGAGCCTAAACAGAGTATGTGGATGCACTTTATAGGGATGCCTGCCAGAATGTTAATAAGGAAAGGGCAGGAATGTAATCTTACATAATTCATTGCTGCTGAGAAAGGAGAGAGGGTGAATGGAAAAAAACAGTTCATAAAGATGCCAGTGATCTCTAAGCAGAAACAGCTGTTGAAGTCTTATAAAAAGAAAAAAGAAAGGAGGTCAAGCCTTCAGCAAACCAGCAACAGGAAAGCCTGCAGTTGATCACTCATCTACACTATGAACTGTTACCCCAGGGATCAATATAGATGCTTATGCAATAATAATAAGAATGCACTGAATTTGGTTTTTTAAGTTTGGATGAAGGGAAAGAATTGGGGATCTCTTATTAAGGAAGGAAATACTGGTGTGTTCAAAGGGAGTCACAAAAGGGCCTGCAAACAGAAGAAGCATGTTTAGCAGGGATAACCCACCAGTTTATCCACTCCGTCTAGAGTTGCACCTTTTCAGAGTTTCATCCTGCCTAACTTCAGATGGCTTAAATGATAGGGTTTTCTCCATTTTTCCTGAGAAACTGCACTGTCTTAATCTCTCTCTTTGCTCTGTCCATGATGGGCACTGTCATAATTCACTCCATATAACATTCATCATGAGATCCACATTCCATACAATCCTCCTTCCTATGAATGAAGTTCTTCTTCCCCCTTCAAAAAGGAGCCGTGCCTGAAGCACTCTGGTCCTTTGTCAACAATACTCCTGAAGCCAATGGAAGAGCTACCCTTAACATAAATAACCTGTGAACAATTTTAACAGCAAAGCAAGCAGAGATGTATATTGGACTGTAGAACCCTTTATTTATTGCATCTGTATCCTTTATAATTCCATTCTCCCTCCAAAGTTATATGAACTAGAACCAGAAGTTTCAGAAACCTCATTCTACATCCTGCCATTGCCCCAGATGTAAAATAAAAAGAGAACACACACACACTCTCTCTCATAGGTGGCTCTTCTCCTGTGATATAAATCCAACTTCCTTCTAGCTTGGCAATTTGCATGATGGATATACATACCAGCAAATCTAATGCTACTTCAACAGACATTTGCCCCTCCCCTGTGCTTCAGGTGGGCTGTCCACCTTTCTATAACCTGTACATTTATTCAATTATATCGTACATGGGCAATCCTAACTTCCTCAGGAGCAGGCAGGCCAGCAGGCCTGCATTGTATCCAGTGCAAGTTTCAGGGAGCCAGAGGCTCAACCAGGAGCAAGGGGAAACATTTCCCCTTAGCCTGGGGAGAGCCACTGCAGTCCCAATGGGGCTACTTGGATCTGTGCCACCTCCAGAGGTGGTGCAAATCCCAGCAGCCCAAGACTGCCCTGGGCCGCATGGGAATGGGGTCAGGATCCGGCATAATTGTAGGGTCCTGGTCCCTCCTCCCACTCCCTGTCTGTCTGCCCGCCTTCAGGAATACCCATCGCCCGCCCTCCCCTGCCCTGAAACGCCTCCTCCCCACACACCCCCAGGCCTCTGCGCCAGCCAAGTTCAGCTGATGCAAACCTATCTTTCCCCAGGGCCTGCACTGGCATGAGGAGGCCACACACGTCCTTGCACCGGCCTCCCTCTTCTTCCAGTGGCGGAAAGTGCTTTATAGCACTTTTGCGACACTGGTGGGCTGGCGCAAGGAACCTGTGTTGGCCTATCTTCTTTTTAGGATTGTGCCCTGATTCTTTATTTTATATCAACATTTTAAAAACCACTAATCAGTTTAAAAGCTACAAGACTGCTCTAGAAGCTTAGAAGAGATATATACCACAGGAGTTAGCAACACATGTCCTCATATACTGTTTTGCTCCATTAAAGATCCACCACACTGAAAACATGCAATGATTTTTTTTTAATGAGCTTATCTTGGAACGGAAGTAATGAGCGAGTCTGTTTATAAAACAGTAAACCTGCCTCCACAGCACTCACAGAAATATGTTTGTATATACCCAAAGAATTCCTGCCACAGAACACTTGGTTTCTTTTCTTTCTTTTTGTGTGCAATAAAATTATTATCTAGTTAAAAGTAAAGCATGACACAAATACAATTATCAAAGTGGAGTGCAGGATCTCACTCTACTTTTAAAATCTTGCTCCCCCAAAATGCCAATATTACAATGTAGTAGATCCACAAGGCAGCAGTCCCTGAGGGTCAGGATAAAGCAATCTAGGCAACATTTGACCACCTAAATACAACTTCATGTTCATTTCCAAAACTTTTCTTTGGGTCACTTATTTTGAACAGGAAAAGGAAGCCATTGGTGGCTGCCAAAATGTTCGGTTTGAATATTCATTGTTAACACTTTCTCCAAGCTGTCATGAGCTCTTTGAATGTTTCCCAGTCCAATGAAACTGGACCCACATGACGGCTTCTTGGCCCAGCATTTTTTAAAATTTTACCACCTCCTGAGAGCCAGGCTTGCATGATTAGCTGTTGAATTTGGTTCTAGAGTCAATACAGCCAACAAAACTCAGCCTTCCACACCCTGATGGGAAGGCAGAGCACTGTTGACAACCTGCAGTTCCCTGATGTCATTCTGTTCCCCCCATAGGCATACAATTTGACTTTTAGGTCCAACTGAAGCATGACTTCAAAGCATAAGAACATACAAGACCTGCATGCATTCTGTCATTCCCATCAAAGGCTTCCAACTGGTCGCCACAAGCGTACCAAGAAGTTTAATCAATTTGGATGCGTGGAGTCCCTGACTACTGTTGGTCTTCCTCCGTTAACACAAGCAGTAAAATATCTGAAGTACAGGTTTAAGGAAACTTTTGAACTCCAAACCAGAGCTTCTAGAAAATAAACTGAGTCCCTTTGACATTTTATCTTTCAGCAGACAGATTAAAAATAGCCCTTCAGATCAAAGGCACAATGTATTCTTTCTTAATTCTTGTCAAACGTTGCATTGGTCTGGACTCCAAAGGAAGGAAGGCTGAAATGTCTTGTTAGGTCAGTCATTAAATTCAAGGAGCCCAGAAGTCACCAGAGACCATAAACCAGAAAGAGATTCTGCCATCCATCAGAGAGCATGACTTCTGACCCTTTTAATTCTCCTGCACTCCCCTCCTCACTCCTGTTACCATAAAGGGAGAGCCCTCTGGTTTATGTATAAGATCCTGCCATAACAATATCCTACTAGTAAAATGGACAGCCCTGTGCTGGCATTGATTGTGCCTTTGTCACACTGCATTCTTTGTCCCCGAGAACAGAAGCCGGATTAAAAGGGGTTTTTAGAGTGCAGCAAGGCACCAAGATTAATAACTACACTGATTTAGGAACAACTGGGTATGTGCATGTGAGGGGGTCCTTTTCTAAATAATCTGCAATAAAAAGGCACTAGTAGTTATAGAATCGGAAATCTCTAGCTGCATTGGTATATGTTCTCTGAAATATACCTTGGTATGTTTAAGGTGAACTCATCCCCATCCTAGGATACCACTTACATTCATCTGAAAAAGGAATAGGAGAGACTGCTTCCTCCAAATGGAGAAAGGGGGTACCTCTTTTTAAACATTTCCCTTTGAAGCATTTGGGCTAAAAGTTTGCAAAGAACTTCATATTTCACAGAATCATTATGTCTTCCATCTGTGCAAGAGGAAAATTGGCAAATGGTTATGTGCCAAAACATTCTTGTATCTACCTCTAATAACCTCTAGGCTAGTGTTTCTCAACATTTGTCCTCCACTGTACCACTTCACATGGTCCACCTATTAGATACCACCAGAAGTAACTGGCAATGACATCTTCACTTGGGAGGCCAAATGTGACATGAGAAACACCAGTAAGAGGGGCAGGGTGGATGGGAGGGCTTTTTTGAGCACAGAAAAGCATGCTTTGCAGCTCTGCCCGCTGAGCCTCTTACCGCTGTTTGTTTTGTCAAATTCCTGGTCTGGCTGGAAGGTGGCAGGTGTCCAGAGGTCCTTGGAATACCACCAGACACCACTTCAAGCATCACTGGTTGACAAACACTGCTCTAGACATCTTATATGTTGACGAAAAACAGAGATGTTACTAAGCATCTGAATGCAGTACTGGTGCTTAAATTGTTGTCTTAGTACTAGGGCTAGTCAGTCTTGAAATTCTGAGAGAATGGATGAGAGTGAATATTAGTCCTATGAGGTGCCCGTTTCTCCCATTAGTTCCTTCCTAAAACCAACACAACTGTATTGAAGTTAGAGCAGCTGGTGGGGAGACATCTATTCCTCCTGATAAACTTTCATCTTCCTGTTCCTCACAGTACTATGGGATAAACGTGCAGTTCTCCATAAATAAAATAGTATTAGATTTAGAATAGTTTTCTCATTCACAGAAAGTAGTTTTTAGAAGAAAGGGACTCGGGCTATATTCATACACGCACTTACCTCAAAGTACATCCCACTGAATTCAAATGCAGCTTAATTCTGAGTAGATATGCACAGGATTGTACATTTAGTCATTTCACTGAAATGTCAGATATATTTAACAAAGACACTGCTCAGATAAAATAAGCACTGCACTGCTCAGACAAGATTGCAAGTTTCAATTCTTCAAGACTAACAACCCAATTTAACTAACGTCTCTGCCACAATGCAGCAGCGGGGCAGGGGGGTAGAGAGTCTGGAGATCTCAAGGTAAGGGAACTTTGGTATAAGCCTCCAGTATCCCAATGGGACTCCTCAGACCCACATCAGCTATCTTGCTAACCCATTTGATGCCCCATTCTGCCCACCCCCTGCCCCCACCACTGGCTTAGCTGCCCTGCTGGAAGCAGCAAGCTGCAGAAGTGGGTGTCCAACGCTGCCACTGCCTGCAGTAGCCCTCTCCAAAATGGCCACCAGCACCATGCTGTGCACACTGTTGTAAAATAATTTTATTACACAGGAACAATGTTCTGCTGATGCCCACACACTCTTCCATCTCATTATAGCATATTTATTTACCCTGTGAGCAGAGGCAGGTTTTGCTGGTGATAATGAAATAAAAATACCTAACACTGCTTTCTCCGCTTCTCATTTTGCAAACGAAAAAAAACCACACACACACAAACTGAAATCTGTGAAATCTGCAGAAGAAAAAAAAAATTCCCTAACACCTCCACATATTCTCTAACACATCTACGAGTACATGCATGTGGCTGATGTGCAGACACTATACCACCTGTATCACCTGCCAAGTACACTTCTGAAGTGATTATAATTTATAATTATAATTAATAAAAATGTGCCCTTGGAATAAAAACACATAATACTGCTTTCTGTGGTGTTTCTAACTTTGGAAAACACTGAAATCTGTGAAAAAATAAAGTTTCCACCCACCTCTACCTATGAGGTAGGTTTAGCTGAGAGGCAATGAGTGGTCCAAGGACACCCAGTAACCTTTCATAGCTGAATGGAGATTTGAACTTGGGACTCCATGCTCCTAGTATGATATTCTAATCACTGCGTTAGAATAAACCAACACTGGGTCTCCCAAAAGCAGGTGCTTGCTCACCTTTCTGCACTCCTTACTACAGGCAGGTAAGAGAGGAATCCTGCAATCCTAAATTGTGCTCCATGCCAGGGAACCAGCACTGAACTCATACTTAAAAATAAGGTTAAAAACCTGCCTGATAGTGGGAATATATGTCGAGTTAAAATGAGTCTTGTCTTGTAGGTGTAGTTGGGAGCTCTGATAACAGTACCACTGTGCAGCCTACACGAACAGAAAAGGAATGAGAACAGAAAGGGTGCAAGGCCTGGCGTTTAGAAGGAAATGACCAAAAACAGTCCAAGAGGGTGACAATGGCATGGCGTGGCTGTACCCTGGGAAGATAGTGTCCCTTCAGATTAAAAAGAAAAAAAAAAACCTGAGTTAATAGCAGGCCATCTATGCTTGCCTGCTACCATTATAGCAGTGGTTCTCCAACTTTTATTATTGGGACCCACTTTTTAGAATGAGAATCTGCCAGGACCCACCAGAAGTGATGTCATGACCAGAAGTGACATCAGCAAGCAGGAAAATTTTTAACAAACCTAGGCAGGAATCCTACCCACACTTACTCAGGAGTGACTATAATTGTTAAACGCATATACATAGTAGCCTGTGAAAAGTACAGGTCTTTAATGTTTCCCCAAATACAGTCACACACTAGTCTAATATATTAAAAATAAAATATTAAAATGAATGGGAATCCACCTGAAATTGGCTCAGGACCCAGCTAGTGGGTCCTGACCCACAGTTTGAGAAATACTGCATTATAGGGTTAGAACAGGGGTCTCTAAACCCCAGCCCGGGGTCCAGATGTGCCCACAGCAAGCCTCTTTCTGGCCCGCAGCCAACCTCTTGTTCCCTGAAAGCCTATGGCCCACTCAACTGAACATGACCAGAACTGTGCTCTGATTGGCCTTCAGAACATCCTCCAGGCACAAAGAGATTGCATGAATGAGCCCATTCATTCATTCATCTAAGTTCCATCTCTAATTTATTTATTTAAGTTTTATATTTAAATTATTTTTCTGGCCCTCCACACCATGCCAGATATTTGATGTGGCCCTCTGGCTAAAAGGTTTGGAGACCCCTGGGTTAGAATAACCTCCCCGCTCCCGTAAGCATTCATGAAAAAACTGTTCCTTTTCCACTCCCTAAGGACAAAATACCAGATTCCGAAACTTAATTATAACTCTTGAGAAAGGGAGACATATCTGCGTGCAACTATTTTGCACTTTGCTTTCTGTACTGTACTCTGAGCAGATAGTTTTCAGCCCCTTAACTTGAACCTTCCAAAAGTAGCAAAAGAAAACAAGCCAGCTGAGTCTTTGAAAGAGAAAATATATTGACTTGGGAGAGAGCAGATATTTTGAAAGGGTTGGATTCTCACCTAACGGTCACCCTTACAACTCCTCCCTGTCCACCCTCTGCAATCCACCCCCAACTCTAGTAAACATCATGAAACCTCAAAGTAGGCTGTGCTGTAGACCATGGCCTCTTCTTTCAGCAAGAAAAGGAAGGACAAACTGCAAAGACAGAGAATGAAGAATTCTCAGGGTTGTTAGAAGAGTCCAATCTAGTGCCTGGCTTTTCATTGTGGTTGTTAGTTTATTTCTGATGAGGACCCTAGTTAAAGTTGCTGAAAAGTTGCATGGGGGAGAGAAGCAAGATAATTGCACTCCATTTTCAAGGCCTGCTTTTCATTAGTCCCACTTTGCAGCCACTCATCCCCTGCAAATCTCATCACGCCCTGACAAAGCATCCATGGCATGTTAATCTTTTCATTTCATAGAAAAGCTGCTATAATCTTTTCCCCCTTTTCCTTCTTAAAGGGAAAGACAGTAATTATAATAGTAATCAAACCAAAAAGACTGTAGCCCTGTTCACCATAGCCCTCTCCTTTCCAGTTCTTTTTCAAATCTAATACTTGTTGTGTTCACATGGATGGCCAGTGTATATACACATGCTTGTGTGTGTGCATAGCACAATCTGCTGATAACAACCAGCTGCAACAAGAAGCTTATGTTGTGAACAATCTAAGAGGAAATGTTTGGCTGACTTTGCTGGGATGAGTGAGAGAGAAGGCAGAGTGTACTTCTGAAGGGACAAAGCAAATAGGAGTCAAAATGGTTTTCAAGGTACACCTCTGGGTTCCAATACTGTAACTGAGCCTCGCTAATAGGAAGGCAAGAACTGGTTTCATCCAGTGTGTTCACATAGACAAACAATGTATTGCTTTCTGACAGACATTGTAAGCCACACAAATCATCGGTCCTCCTTCTGCAACTTTATGGGTTAGCAAGGTGGAGGAGCAAAAGAAATGTAGTGATATCACCTCCTCCAACTCTTTAAAAAAAATAAATGCTTGAAAATGTTTCTTCACAATAATAATTGTGGAAAGCCCTGTTGGTCCATAAGAAAAAAAACCCAAAGTCACATTCTGTAATGCAACGTTTATAGCACTGATTCTACAATCTCTGCTTATGAACATTTTAAATAAACCCACCGCTTGTTTTCCATAGGAGTTACATTTTTGAAAAGCAGTATATATCTCAAAAACATGTAAATCATTTACCATAAAAACATTTACTGTAAGAACACATGCAAATGGCACTGGTTAGGAAGCAGTTCCCAAACTTACTGAGGTCATGGTGCCCTTCTTTCACAGCAGCCTCTTCTTCCAGGCTCTCCTGGGCAGCCGCCATTTTGGATTGATTTTGCGTGATCCAGGATGATGGCACCTGGGAGACCTGGAAAAGAGGCCACCATGGCACACAGTTTGGGAACCACTGGTTTAGGGAAAGTTGTATAACTGCCTACATCACAACATAAATTGTTCATTTATGACTGC
This sequence comes from Tiliqua scincoides, assembly GCF_035046505.1. Classification (NCBI taxonomy): domain Eukaryota; kingdom Metazoa; phylum Chordata; class Lepidosauria; order Squamata; family Scincidae; genus Tiliqua; species Tiliqua scincoides. The sequence goes on from NC_089821.1 coordinate 20,892,209, forward strand.
CATTATTCATTTACCTTACTCATTAGTAAAGAAAAAAGAGTTCAAGAAAAAAAATAGCAGTAAGGACATCTTAAATAAACATGCTGAACATGAATGCGAATCCTTATGCTGATGACTGATAACTCCTGCTTGCCCAAGATGGCATAGATGGAAGGTTGAGGAGAGAGGCTACTGGGAATGAATAAACTACAGCAACTCAAAAGGAACACCCACAAAGCAAAGATGCAAGAAAAGATGTTGTGTAAGGAAACTGAGAAAGGGGTGAGTGGCAACTGTGAATGCCATCACTGTTGTACTGCATAGTAGCTTGCCAGGCATCACGTGCAACTATGCTGCCAGTAGAACATGCTAGCTAGCATGAGGGAAGTTTGACCATGCTATTCCAAAAATTTGTGAGCATAAATTAGGTTTTTGTATTACTAAAACAAGACACACCAAAAACATCTAAACCAAGTTTGGAGATTCTGCAAGGCAAACGTTGATCCCGATCCTCTTTTTAGAAATCAGATTTCTAAAGAACTAAACTACTATGGGTGAAATCCAAAGACAGTTAATCATTACATGGAAATTAATGGGACATAAGTTAGCAATGACTAAGGGCCCAATCCTATTCAATTTTCAAGGGCTGGTGCAGCCATGCCAATGGGGCATGCACTGCATCCTATGGTGGGGAGGCAGTCACAGAGACCTCTTCAAGGTATGAGAATATTTGTTCCCTTACCTCAGGGCTCCACCGATGCTGGAAAGTTGGACAGGACTGGGCCCTAACTTGTCTGACTGATTTCAAGGATGCTTAGATATAACTCAGGGCCCAATCCTATCCAACTTTCCAGTGCCGATGCAGCTGCAATGCAACCTCGAGGTAAAAGAATAAAGTTCCCTTATCTTGAGGAGGCCTCCATGACTGTCCCCCCCACGCAGCGCAGAGTTAGCATGTGGAAAAACGTGACTACTCTGATACTGTCCATGTATCATCGAATCTGTAAGAAAACAGGGGAATTCAGTCTGCATCACCTTTCATATATTGAAGTACATCGCATGTACTGACTAAACACATCAGGAAACAATTAAGCTCATTCTCATAGACAAAGAAATTCATATTTAGCAGAATAGATAGTATGTCTTTTATTAGCAGAAACACGGAAAATGTTCCCACTGAATTAGGAAACTTTGGGCCCATGAAGCCAATGCAGCCACAAATGTTCCCTTACTGTGGGGCGGCCTCCGTGACTGCACCCCCACTGCAGGATGCAGTGCGTGGCACTCTATTGGCACCACTGCATCAGTTCTGGAAAGCCAGATAGGATTGGGCCCTGACAGGATTGGGCACATCTGGAGTGCAATCTTAACTTGTGATGGAGCCAGTGGGCAGGCAGAATGCTGACTGCAGTCCATCCCAGGGCAAAGGAAAACGTGTTTCCCCTTACCCCATATCGCACTGCAGCAGCCCCAATGGGTCTACTTGAATCTGCGCCACCTAAAGAGGTGGTGCAAATCCAGGCAGCCAGGGACTGTCCTGGGCTACCCAGGAATGGGGTTGGGATTTCACATAACTGCCAGGTCCTGGCCCCAGCTCTCACTCCCCACCCACTTGCCTATGGTCCCGCTCACTGCCTGTTCTACCCCCGCCTCAAATTGCCTCCCCCTGCCTCCTCCCCACCCACCTCACGCCCCTTCCAGACCCCTGCATTGGCAGTGCTCAGCCAACACAACTCACCTCATCCCTGGGGCCCGTGGTGGCACGGGGAGGTCAGTGAACATCCGTGCACCGGCTTATCTCCCCAACAAGTGGCACAAAAGTGCTTTACGGAACTTTTGCAACACTTCCAGACCAGGGCAAGGGACTTGCATCAGCCCAAGTCCACTGTAGGATTGCGCCCATAATGGCTAACTCCCCTGACTATAGGATGCACAGTTGCTGCTGAGAATCCACTTGAAATTGTGAGGCATGATCATGTGGAGATAATCACATGTCAAGTCCAATATTACTAGTTCATATTTATGGTGACTGGTGCCAGGATGCAAAGAGGCTGTTTTGTGTGTGGCAACACCCGCATAGTGCCTCAAGCCTCAAAAGCACATGTGTGAAGCAAATACACACAGATTTCATTTCCAGTGACCAAACACACTGCACTTATGTGAAGCAACACTAAGAGAAGAACATCAGTAGCATTGACAGTTATATACACATGGAAACATAAGTGTGGGGCACCCTCATAAAGAAGTTAAAATAACACACTCACAGATTTTAAAAAGGCTAGAACTAACCATTGATCATTTCCTGTTATTGATCTGCTGAGACTACAGTTTTCAGGGTGTTTTGTATTTTCAAAAAAAAAAAAAATGTCTGCCAGATTGGCATGACATTCACTGAGCGCAGAAAGATGCTCGGAGCTGATCATGAACTGAGGTTACACAGGAGTTGCTGCTTCAAATGGCAGAGAAAAATAAATTAACCCTTGTTTGAAGAAGGAAAAACTTGAATCCTCCTACTGCTGGGATGTCAAACCGCAATTTGCTTCAGTGATGCAGCTCTCCTTCAGCCAGCCAAACATCACACTGAAATTCTTTAGTGAGTTGTGGTTTCCAGATTCTGCCATATGCAAAAGCTGAGGTCTGCTCAGTTCTTAGAACTAGTAACTATTTGTGTACATTTTGGTAAACTTTTAGACGTGACCATGCCAAGGTAAATCTCACACACTAATGGGTTTGAGTTTTGGAACATGTTAGACGGTCTTGTAAGATTTCACAGCTTTGTTATTTAAAATACTTTCCCCACCCCCACAAAACCAGAGACCATGTCAATATACACTGGAAAAAAAGTGAAAACTGAGAAGACTTTAAAAGCTGCCATTCTGACTACTAAACGCTCAATGTAATGAAAGTCTGGAGAAAGTCTGGTTCTGTTATTAGTGGAAATAAGCTGGAATCAAATCATACAACCCAACAGCCTAAACCTTGGAGACATTTGGATTTATGCTGAGCTGACACGTTAAAGGCACACTTGGAAAAGTTATTTCTGGCCATTACAGTGCAAAATCCAACCTGGTGACCAAATTCACGATTGGGTTGTGGGAGACCATGTACTGACAAGTTTGCACCCCACTTTCTGGCTCCACTTTCCTCCATGTCTGCAGTGCACCTAAGTGTGGAATCTGAAACACTTTTTTTTTTAGTGTGCACATTCCTTTGCACCTCTGACATGTGAACTGTTGACCTTCACAGAGCAAATGATGTTAAATGATGAACCAAACAAAGTAGCACCTCTAAAGCAAGGAGTCTTTCTGATGCAGCCTCTCCTTTCTCCTCAAAGTACTTGTTTTTCTCTGCTTATGAACAGGAGACGCAATGAAGTTTACCACAACCTTGTTTACATAAGCACTTCAAAGACCTTAAGTCTTATAAAATTCAATATCCTGCTTGCTTAAAAGAATAGAATAAAGCTGGGTGTGGGGGAGGAGAAAGGAAGCAACTTGTGGTTCTGAATACAAGGGCGCATACACTAGGGTTTAATTCTCACCCTATCAGTCTTAACGCAATGTCTCTCTTTCCTTCAGAGAGATAAACAGGAAAGAAAAAAAAATATCAGGGTTAACAAGTAAAAGAGGACATCAGGCTGGGAATATATACTTTTGTTTGGTACTATAAAAATTATTTTTAAAATATGGAATTAAAATACAACATAAGGTACACTAGGGTTGGGAAAATAGAACATTGTCCATCACTATCTTGAGAAGACATTAGACTAACAGTACATCAACACAAACACGCAAGGCTCTGGGGAGGGTGGGGAGGAGGCAGGGAGGGAGGCATTCTGGGGCAGGGGAAGGGCGGGTGGAGGGCAGAATCAGGGGTGGGAGATGGGGCTGGGAAATGGCATAACTGCCGGATCCCAACACCCATTTCCAAGCAGCGTGGGGCAGCTTCAAGTTGCTCTGCTCTCCTCGGACTTATGCCACCTCCAGAGGTAGTGCAAGTCTGAGGAGACCCATTTGGGCTGCAGTGGCTTACCTGGGGGCAAGGGAGTTTCCCCTTACCTCTGGCTGATCCACTTTGGGGCCCTCCTGGCCTGCCTGCACCAGTGCAAGACAGGATTGCGCTGTAAGTCTGTGAAGGCTGAAAAGAAGACTGTTTCAGTGAGAGTAAATGAGGATAATAGCTTCCTTATCTGAAATGTTATTTAAAACAGGGCACCACACTGCAACTGTGGCTCAGAAGATGTTAACCTCATGACGGGAGCAGAGTTACACATATAGAGCCTAATCCTAACCAACGTTCCAGAACTGATGCAGCCCTGAGGTAAGGGAACAAACTGCATTGGTTCTGGAAAGTTGGATAGGATTTGGCCCATAAAGGGTTACTGATACCGTGAGTGTTCATAAGCTACCTTTGGGTCTATATAATCTTATTCTGTAAGTGATTAAGAGCGCAATTCTATCCTGCACTGGAACAGGCAAGCCAAGAGGCTTGCGCTGTATCCAGCGCAGGATAGGGGCCAGAATCTTACCTCCTGAGATGGCACAAGTTCGAGGAAAGCAGAGTGGCTTCAAGTCGCTCCAAATTTCCTGGGAATGGGGGTTGGGATCTGACATAACTGCCCCGCCTTTCACTCCCCTCCTGACCCTGGGGCCACCCAACACCCACCCTCCCCCCAGTTGGGCTGATGCAAGGCACTCTCCCTCTGTTGGTGCGGAGGTTTCTGTCAGCCTCTGTAGGCTGGCACAGCTCTGCATGCAGGCCTTGCTGACTCTTGAGGAGGCGCAAACGTTTGCAATCCTCCTGGGGCTGGCACAAGAGACTTGCGCTGGCCCATGTGCAGCTCTGGATTGCATTGCATGTGTAACCTTTCCCATCTCACCACTACCATCTGCTCAGACCTAAGAGGCACAGCGTAATCAAGGCTGTGGTATCCTTTTTACTGAGCCAACCCAAGCAACAGCCTGTATGAAATGAACTAGAGGTTTTCATTCCAGTTCTAATGAACAGGATTCCCACCATAACCAGCTGTGCTACTGTTAGCATTAAATGGCTATTTACTTGGAGTAAATTTTCTTTGTACTTAAGTTGTTTCAATCACACTATAAAGGCACAGTCACGTATCAGAGATGGGGAGAGGGGAGAAGATGACTTTGGATTCCTATGAGCCCAATCCTGTCCTACTTTCCAGCACCGGTGTAGCTGCAATGCACCCCCAAGGTAAGGGAACCAACATTTCCTTATTTTGAGGAGGCCTCTGTGACTTCCTCTCTACCACAGGATGCAGTGCACGCCCCATTGGCACGGCTGCACTGGCACTGGAAAATTGAATAGGTTTGGGCCTTATGTCTCTAACCCTACTAAAGTTAATATGTAAAACAAACTGCAAAGCAGTAACAGCATTGCAACCATTTTTGTCCTGTGACCCTTAAAAACTTTATTCAGCTTTAGTTTCTAGTAAAGGTGGAGCCACGTTATTTGCGAGGGTTCCGTTCCTGGAACCCACGCAAATACCAAATTTCGCGTAAAACCAAATCACACAAAATTTGGGCTCCACCCAGCTCAGAACACGACCAGAGCCTTCTTCCAGTCATGCCCAGAGCTGTTCTGGGGCCTGTGGAGGCCACGCGCAGTCTCCACGGACCTCAGAAAGGCCTCTCTAGGACTTCCGGAGGACACTGTGAAGCTCATAGAGGCTGCGCACGGCTTCCACAGGCTTCAGTAGAGCCTCCGGAGGCGACTGGAGTACAGCTCCAATCGCCTCTGGAAGGCTCAGGTGGGGCCAAATTTGGCTCCACGCAGGTCCTGGGGACCTGCATTGAGTCAAATTTGCGAATAAAAATTTCACAAATAAAGGGGCTCCAGCTGTATTACGATGCCAATATCTGTCCTTGATTTTCATCGGCACAGAACCCTTGTTCTCTCTGTAAGCTCTGCACACAACAGTTGCATAGCTGTGGGGGTGGCACTCTTTCAGGGGCTAGCTGCATTGGGAACTTGGGGTCCTGTCCCACCCTCACTTGCCTCTGTGCCCTCTCCAAATGTGACTGGAGCTGCACTCTGATCACATTCAGAGGGTGATCTGAGGTGGCCTCCCCAGGCCTCAGATGACCTAAGGCTTCTGGGAGGCCTTAGAAGGCCTTCTGAGGCCTGGGGAGGCAAACTCCGAACACCCTCAGGATATGAGGGCAGCTCAGATCAGGGGGTGGCTCTGGAAGGCGTACCCCAGGGCGACGCACCTTCCAGCTATGCCACTGGCACCAGTGGCATAGCTAGTGAGGGGCGGAGAGGGTGGCTCGCCCTAGGTACCAGACTTTGGGGGAGTGACATCACAAATGACCAAAATTGCTAACATCGCGGTTGTTAGGAATAACCCCATCATGCTATACACCATTGGATGCGAAATTTACAGTGGAATGCAATGAAAAAACCAGAGTGAATTAGCTCCTTTCTATCAAACACTATGGCCACAAAACCAGAAAAACAAAACTGCATGGAGCCCTCTGGAAAGTGAAACTGGGTCATGTCACGTGCTTACTCGTGGGTAGGCAAACCTGCCTTTGTCCATCAGAAAGGGCAGGCTGAGAGGAATCTAACGATACCATAATTGTCCTGATCTGATGAAAGCAGCCCCCCAAAACACCCAAGAAGTCCCTCCCTCCAAGCTGCAAATGTACTGAGCCTTATAGAAAGCAAAACTAAGCCACATGGTTGCGTTTACTGGTCACATCGGGCAAAGGGGAATGCAAGGCTAGCAGCATGGTCCCAATCCAATGAAAGTGGAGCTAAACAAATACTCCAGAAGGTATCCCCCCCCCCCCGGAAAATAATAAAACAGAGGCTTGAGCTGATAAGGTCAATTTTTTTTCTCTTTTAGACTTGTAAAGCCAGGTGGCTTCTGACAGTGATATGGTTTTAATATAAAAACATACACTGAACTGGGTACTGGGGAGGCTGAAAACCTCACTGATTTTTTTGTGGGGAGGGGGTGTTATTGCAGGCAGCCTCCAATGAAAATTCACTTGGTGGAACAGGGCTGGCTTCCCCTTATTTAATTTTCTGATCATTACTATTATTATTCATTTAATGTCATGAGTATTACTATTTCTCAGTCTCACCTACCTCACAGGGTTGTTGTGAGAACAAAATAAGGGGAGGAACCATACATACCACCCTGAGCTCCTTAGAGGATGCAAATCATAAAAATGCAAATAATTAGTTTTGTATGGGGGTGACAAAACTTTGTGGGCCCTGGGTGTCAAATAACCTAGCTACGACACTGACTGTCACACAATCCACTGATCTGAATGGCTGCAACAACCTCCTCTAGCACCTTCTTCCATGCGCAATCCCTTGACCTGATGCTGCACCTATTGGGGTACTTTGCACAGAACCCAGTTGACAGTGAGGACTTGCATCCTAAAATGACAGCACAAGGAATATTTTATGACACTGCTCCTGCCACCCCTAGTATGAGCAAACTGAATGTCCTCAGAAACAAACATTCACTATAAAACAACTTTTAAACGTTATGTCATAAAATACTTTGGTTGGAGAGAGTACCCATTATGGCAATTGCAAATCATATACATACACCAAAACAACAAACTATGCCAGGGGTCTCCAAACCCCGGCCTGGGGGCCAGATGCCGCCTGCAGCAAGCCTCTATCCAGTCCACGGCCAGCCTCTTGCCCCCTGAAAGCCTCTGGCCCACTCAACTGAAACATGACCAGAGCTGTGCTCTGATTGCATCTGGAGGGTGTTCTGAGGGCCGGAGAGGCTGAGTGAATGAGCCCACTCATTCATTTATTCATTCATCTATCTCTAATTTATTTAAATTTTATATTTAAGTTTGTTTCTGGCCTGCAGCACTGCACCAGATATTTCATGCGGCCCTCTGGTCAAAATGTTTGGAGACCCCTGAACTATGCAACTGATGCTGAGTCAATATAGTTGTTAATGAGCGAGATTTTGTAGATGCTGGCAGAACTTATAGAAAGTATTTTATGTACAATTAAATATTTTTTCTACCCACTGTCTCCTGAAAGTAAGAAGGGGGCTGCAGAGTGACAGCCAGAGATTTGCATTCCCTATAAATTGAAGGAGTGAGGAGGGAGCTAATTCTGTAATTAGTATTTATTAACACATCATCTGTGACTGAAAATAAAGTTGTATCTTCTATAACTGTACTAGTTTAGGAAAACAAAAGGAGAAACTCTGAGTTTTAACAAATCTAAAAGGACCTTGGCTATTGGTTTCCTGAAAATAACTTGACCCATTACCCATTTTTTTTCCCCTGGCCAAATCCCAGACTCTTTCAGCCAGCTGTCTGGAAACCACAGTAGGTGCTTGAAAGCACATGAGAAACAGTTGGTTCTAATCTTCAGGAGAGGAAACAAGGTGGCTACTTATGGCAGAATGTTATTTTTTCTTCAGTGTCTGGCTGCATATTTTCTTAACATGTGTACTCTGTCACTTTCCTATTTTTCTTGGGTAAATATCTTGGAGTTGAATGAAAAGGGCCCGGGGGTCTTACTTGTTAGGACTGCACTCACCTTGATATGTTGTTTTTGAACTACACTTGTGCACCCCAGATATAGTGGGCGTGTTTCAAAAAGGGAGTATAGCTGTTATAGATGTTGGTTTTACTAATACTGCTCCAGACGCTGAAAAGCAGCAATAACTAGGGCTCTATGACCTAACTAGCACCAAATGCAAGGGGCTCCCAGGGGGGAGTAGGCCAGCAAATTTGATGACAGTTGAATGCCTGAACTCTTTTTCCAGGAAGAAATCAAGGGCAAAAAGCTTCTCAATGTATTCTAAATACTGTTGAGGACCAAAGGTTAATGAATGTTGAGGACTGCTTTTTTTGGTTGGAGACAGGCAACTGTACTTCATGGGAATAAGCAAGGGCTTCAATGTCATACTACTAGAATTTATATGAACAATCATGAGAGATTACTTGATTGTACTCTATTCAGCCACCATGATTAAGAAACAGAGCAAAGCAATAAAGCTTTATTTATTATTACTAATAAAGTAATATGATGGGCCTTATCCGTCATTCTACCCAAACTCTTCTCTGGTCTCCTTCAACAGCTCTGTTCCCATTAATGATATTGATTCTTGCACTCTCAGTAAGCTCTCCTTTGCCTATTTATTATGGTATAATAAATCATCAACCTATTATCATTTTTGCACAACAGATGGCCACCTTTTCTGTGAACTTAGTACAGCTATAATGTCTCTTCTGAACTATCTGTGGGGATATGCCCCTCTACTCCTACACACCGTCCCACAACACAATGCTGCTTTTAAATATATAAGAGAACAACCTATTACAGTTGGATTTTTACTCTTGTACAACCCAAAATACAGATTTTTGTTTAAAACAGAAATAATTAGTAGCAAAGTACAAAAAAATCCAAGCTAAGAAGGAGTTCAATAGGACACTTTTCATATTCATATGGTTCTATAATTACTATTTAATGTTTATTAGTGCTATCAGTGCAACAGATACCACTATGAAAATATGTGGAAAACTGTAACAGCTCTGCTATCGACCAGCACTTTGCAGTGTCCCCCAATGAACCAACTTATCTACAAAGTATGTTACAAAAGTGAGTCTATTAGCAGGCCTATAGATGAGAATTATATTCTTAAACCATCTCACAGCTCCAAATGTAGCTTCCATTTTGCTTTCCCTGTAGCATTATATAGCTGTACCATTGGCCACTCCATAGAATCCTCAATTGTTTCCTTCCTGTTTGCACATGCTAAGTGTGCTTTGAAAAGCACTGCACTAGCCAACAGGTCATTCAGAGTTTGCCAGTCTCCTCGTACGCACAGGATATATCTCTCCTTTTCTTGTCCATGGATCATCTGCTTCTTTTCAAGAGGTCTTGAGCTGCTGCCTGGCATTAGGCAGACTGCCTTCTTCTGTTCCCTAGCATTGCTTCCAATGGTGCTTCTGGCTCCATTCCCTCTTCCAGGGCTGGTTACAATCACACAGTGCCCATTGTTTTTATCACTTCTGGGCTCCATTGGCCACAGCTAGCAAACCTCACAGTGAAGCAGAGCCAGGCCACATGCAGGTAGGTGCCCAGATCTCAACCATAAATACAGCTACATGCCTCAACAGAATATAGATGCTGTATCTAATTTCAAACAGTACTGGAAATGAAGGACGTATCTGCAGAACCACTGATTTTATGCATCAAACAGCCTATGCAAGTAATAAAAAGAAAAAGAAAAACATGAACAAATCTTGGGATTAAAAAGAAAAGACAATGGACAGAGTGGAAAAAGGGAAGTTCTTTTCCATCTCGCACAACACCAGAACCAAGGGACAGCCACTAAAATTGAATGACAGGAGAATTAGAACAGACAAACAGAAATATTTCTTTAACCAGTGAGTGAATAGTCTGTAGAACTCCTTGCCACAGGGTGTTGTGCTGGCATCTGAAAGCCTAAATGTCTTTGAAAGGGAATTGGACAGATTTATGGAGGAAATGTCCATCACAGGTTAAAAACCATGATGATTATATGCAATGTCTGGGTTTTAGATGTAGATTTATCACTCTGAAAACCAGATGAAAGGGAATGGCAACAGATATGGGTATCTTGTTGTCATAAGTGGTCCCTGAACATCTGGTGGGCCACTATGAGATATAGGAAGTTATACTAAATGGGCCCTTGGTCTGATCTAGCAGGACTTTATTATATTGTCTTATTATAACAATTTACAAATATTTGTTTTTGAAAGGTGTAAGCACTTGCTTACAAGTGAAGATTTGCTTTTGCTGACTTCTAAAACCTGTTTGGTTAACTAGAGAATTTAGACAACATGAAGTACCTACTCAAGTCCATTATTCAACTGATAATAATGTCAGAGAACAATACTGTGCCACCTAGAAGGATTTAGTGGCTGCAAAACCAGTTCATTCAACTTCCAGTAGCTGTGACTGAAGACTTTAAACAACTTGTGACTTGCAGCAGGTAACACTGAGAATGTACCTTAACATTTACAGTGATGTAGTTTGCAGTAAAAAATATGGTAGACAGGAACTACTGGGATAACATAGACCTATTATAGAAGGCATAGTATGGATCCCATTTGAACTATTACTGCTAGTGTAAGTCTTATCAATAAATAAGTGATTGTGACGCTCCAGAGTTTTCTTTGAAAATGTCTGGCTTAAGCACACTTTTGCCTTGGCTGCTTTCTTACCATTCTGTTCTGAAGAAGGAAAGACAACAAACGTAAAAGCAACAAACAAGATTTGGTAGGTAAATTCTATATGCATAAGAAGTCAGACAAACATCAATAAGTTCTTCTTGCTGTTCAGTGCCTAAGATGATGGCAGAAATCTTTGTTAACATAAAGTCTCAATCAGGATTGGAGTAAACACACTATCATTCTCAAAATTATTTATGAGGTTACATTAAGACTATGGGGTGGGTATTAATGTATTTGCATGGCTATCTCCTACTAAAGAGCCAATATTCCAACTCTTGCTGGAGCCCAATTCAGATATACTCCTGTTTTATAGAATTAGGGCGCAATCCTAACCCCTTATGTCAGTGCTTTCCAGCACAGGCATAGCAGTGCCAATGGGACCTGTGCTGCATCCTGCAGTTGGGTGTCACCCACAGATGCCTCCTCAAAGTAAGGGAACGTTTGTTCCCTTGCCTCAGAGCTACATTGCCCTTATGTCAGTGCTGGAAAGCACTAGCATAAGGGGTTAGGATTGCGCCCTTAAACAGAAACTACTTACACTTTGATACCCAACAGGAGGCATAATCTTCACTCAGCTAGATGTTAATTTTCCTTATCAGTGCTAGCAAGATAGTTATCTGAACTGAATACTTCAGAATACCTCTGAAGTTCAATACTCATCTCTAGTGTACTTGTGTCTAGTACTGCATGCCTACCAAAAGAGAGGTTGATTCAACCTCCCAGTTCTTAAAAAGAGATTCCAATTAAAACCATTTTAGTTATAGTTTTATTCTCCTCCCAATTTGATGACGGTAATACAGTACAAACTAGGACAAATCAGAGTGTTCTTGCCATCAGACCCACCCCGAAATAATTTCCAAACAGGGAAACTAAAATTACCATATTTACAGCATCTGCAGTTGAGCCAAGTACAAATCAAGATGAATAGCTGTGACGCACAAGGTAGAGTGTAAAAGTATGCAGCTGGGTCTGTGAACAATATAGGCCCTCCTTGCTAAAGCTCCTCTAATGCCTTTCACAGAGCACAGAAACAACAACAAAGGGAGGGGGGAAGGAGGGAACAGAATTCTAGTAAGATGAGTGAAAACATAGCACAAATCCCAAGCTGCTTTGCTAATGGGCAATAGAAATGACTTACAAAGGGGCAAGCAGGGAATTCAATTAATTAGCAATGTGACTGCACTACAGGGAAGAGAGAAAGAAAAGAAAATGGACAATATCCGAAACTGCCTCCATTCTGCCCTTCTTGTTACTTGTTGGAAGAAAAAGCAAGTAGAAAACCTCAAGGGGGTAAAGGGGGTTTGTATAAAAGAGGCGCCCTTCTCAAGACTGCTTGAAAACGCATAAGGGAACAGAATGGAATGAATTTTCTTGAATCAAAGATGAGAGAAAATACTTAATGGTCTGCTCTGAAGCTTCTCAATTAGAAATGGAAAAAGTTGCTATGAAATATCACAATGATATCCTTTTTAATAGTGAGTCCAAATGATCTCCACAGGACTTATCTTTATGTATTGTGTTTAGAACTGAGGTGAAAAGAAAGCATGTTCAGAAATATGCTAAACTAGTGATTTTCAACCTTTTTCATCTCATGGCTCACTGACATACTAAAATTGTCAAGGCACACCATGCTGCTGGTGGGGGGGTTCACACCCCCATTGGCCCTACTAATAAATGACCCTCCCCCAAACTCCCATGGCACACCTGCAGACCATTCGCGGCACACCAACATGCCACAGCACACTGGTTGAAAATCAGTCTAAACCAACCAATGATAAGTGAGGAACACTATATACACTCTCTTCCTGCATCTCCTTCTCTTTTACATGGGAATCTCCTACTCCTTCTTAACCATGCTTAGTTTTCATACTTGCATCAATCTTGCCCACAATCAACATTGATGAATGGTTTCCTCCTAATGAGGTTTTGAAATCAAGTGTTCATTTTCATTACAAATCCTTGTATTGGAGCAAATTTTGGTCAATGGCTAAAGTAACTTGCAGGTGAGAAAAGGGAAGGGAAGTAAAATTCTGTAGTGTGCTCCCAATCCTTTAACCTTGGTTGAAAGATAGACAGATCACAGTTGCCCTGATCTTTACCTTCTGCTACTAATGGAGTTTTCTCACCTGACTGTCTTTGTTATGTTGTTTTGTCTGGGATCCCCATCCTTTATTCTTCCTCTGTTTCTCCTCCAGATGTGCAAATGAGAAGCCAAAGCTTGGCAATAAAGAATTAGCTTCTGCTTCACTGGCTGGACTTGTGGGCATGCAATGAGGAGCCCTAAAGTGAACCGAGAAGCAAGTGGGCCCGTGCATTAATGCACCTGTTTAAGGACTAAGCACCTAATGGAACCATGGAACGTCTGCATGCAGCATACACTGCATGCAGCATACACTGAAGGATACACTGAAGATCTGCATGCAGCATACACTGAAGGATGGAGAGGGGGAAGGGCAACATTTTGCTGAAGAAAGAAGGCAGGACTGAAAGGTAAATGGTGGTACCAGATGGAACTCTTTGACTGTTTCTTCAGTTGCAGAAGTACAGGACTTCTGGTTTGATTTATAGGGACTGTGCGGATGAAGGAGCTCCTTCATTCATCCCCTTAAATCAAACCAGAAGTCCTGCACTTCTGCAATTGAGGAAAGTGCACAAGGAGCACAGTAAGTGACTGCCTCTTCACCTTTTTGGCAGGCTAACTGTGCAGCACCACACCCAAGGTGACACCAGGTGGTATTTCAGGTCCTGTCATCACTAATGGTGGTACTCAAGTACATGACAAAAACTTCCCATCCAAATATAGAACTGGAGCTTGTTCCCTTTCAAGCAGACCACAGGTGTGCCTCACTTATGCTAGCTACTTCACTGATATTCCTTTTCAGTACTAAACTGCATCCTCCCCAAATAAGTTTCTGGGGCCAATCATTGTCAGCTGCCCACCCTATTTTTTGTTGGCACTGGGAATGGCTATGCAAACCCATTTTGTGCCTGCTTTTCTTGTACCACATAGCTGGGTGAGAAATGTTAAGCCATGAACAGGACTTGTGAAGCACTCTCTGAAACCTGCAGGCAAGAGTAATATGGGTGTGTGATGATATAGGAATAAACCAAAGTGTTGACATAAGCATTTCATAGAGAGAGCTAGCTACATTTTAGGTCAGAAGAATCAAAAGGCATGTTTTTCCAGGTCTTTAATGCCTTTGATACCCTGGTCGCTACCTCTCACCTTGAGAATGAACTCTCCCCTTTAAGGGCCAACACAGATGATACAACAATAATTCTATACTAAGAGTCAGACCACTGCTGAGTTCTCATAAAATGGTGGCTTGGGTGCAGTATGGATGGGTGGGGGAAAATGAACACACAAGGGCTGAAACTGCTTTGCCTCAGTTGAACCAGTGAGACCGCAAGTAATCGCTGCCAGGATAAAAAATGACTGGGGAGAACCGGTTTCTGGGCAAGCAACATGGTTGAGGAGCCACAGCTGCCTTCTCTCTTGAGTCAACTGGATGATTTAAAGGGCAACATCTGGTATTGGGGGAGAAGTACTGCCAACTTTAACCCAATGGCCTTAAAAGTCAGAAACATAGTGATGGAAAAGGTTCAAAATGTTTCTGTGCTACCTCAGAACCACAGAATGGTTTATAAAGAAAGTTATCTCTAATATTTCTCATCCCTCCAGTGCAGCACTGCATGGCTTATAATAACCAGTCTAGTGAAATAAGACAAAGGCCTCATCTCTACTTTCTAATGTCCTTAAAAATAGGTCCCTTGTTCGTAACCTTCTGCATTACTGGAAAGGACTTCAAAGGCATGAGATGAATATTTAAGAGTCTGGTTCTTTGTCAGTGGAACTAAAAGAAAATTTTTTAAATCACAACATTTTGTTAAGCGAAAGCAGTGGACTTCAATTAATTAATTAAAACCAGTCAGGGAAGCTGCAGAATCCTTGTGAAAAACCTGTCGCCCTATTCAATGTATAATAGAGATTCCCAAACTTTGCAGCACCATGATTTACCTTGTTCTCTGTGGTGGGTTGCAATGTTCTTGGAGGGGCTGGAGGTCTCTCCTGGGCTGGCAACACATTCTACAGGCCTTTGTGGGCCTCAGAATGGCCCTCAGAAGCCTCTGAAAGCCACTTCCATGATACATATGCAAATCAGACGCGGCTTATGGAGGCTTCTGAGGGCCATTCTGAGGCAGGTAGCATGGGCTGCTGGGCCAGGAGAGGCCTCTGGAGGCGACAGAAAGTAATGGGGCTTCAGGAATGGCTCCTATTTGGAGCCAAACTGGTGTAAGGGCATATGGGACAGCCCAGATTATGACCCACTGTGCTTGGGCTCATGACCCACCAGTCGGTTGCAACCCACACTTTGGAAAGTGCTGATGGATTGCAGCCCTAATATGGAGTTGTAGCCAATGGCTCGGTAGGTCAAGGGAGCCACCAGTCAAAAGAGTTTGGGAACCACTGTCTTAGAGCCTCACAAATTTGAGGGTGTAATTTGGGAGAAAATTTCCTCAAAAACTCTTGTATTTCACAGTGCAGACACCGTGCACTGTATCTGAAGGGTATGTCTTTATCTGACTGCTACTCACAGCATGATCACTTGCTTCAATCTCCACTTGTGCCGCCTGCTAATATCCTGAATCTTGACAGCTGGAAAATCTCTTCAAAATTCCAGATGAACGATTGGATTAAATAAGAGCTTTTTCCAGGCCTGCGAGAGAGTCCTTTATGAGAAGTGACATTCTGTTAACTGGTAAGTGCTGAATCTGATCTTCAAAGTACAAATCAGATTGAATGTATAACATTTTATAGTACAGTACAGTGGGTCTGCACACTGGTCCCGTACCAGTAGATTCAACCAATCATAGACCACTGCACCAGCGCTTGTTGGCAAAGTGTGCCATAAACCATGTTTGTGATGACTCAGGAGTAGGGAACATCGGTGGGAAGGCCTACACCATTCCACCACTGCTGGACCAGAGTGGCACAAGGGCAGCAGGTGGGTGTGAATGGAGACAGGGAGGGAGGTTTCTGGGTAAGGGGAGGGCGGAACTAGGAGGTGGATCAGGCATAAGTGTGGGTGGAATTGGCAGCAGATCCCATCATATCCTAATCCCCTTCCCATGCCTGGAAGCCTTACACAGGGCTTCTTGGACTTGCACCACTGGACTTGTGCCAGTGTTTTCAAATGTCCCCTTACCCTAAGTAGATCTCTAGCCTGCCCCTAACACAGCACAGGATGAGATTTGAACCGCTCGGCCCTGCTGCACCAACATGGTTAGGACTGGGCTGTGAATATTGTTAAATAGCTTAACTGGGCCAGATCTCAGGGTTCTAACTGCTAAGCAACACTGCCACCATCTCAGTGCACAATTGTGAGCTTACCAGGCAACTGGGGTTTGCCTCACTGTCAGGTGGTTTTCAGGTCCTACTAGGAAGCAAGGTTACAGTTCTCTTGGCTCTTCCTATATAGGAAAAATAACAGTTTTAACAGTAACTGAAAAGACCAAAGTGATGTAGGCAATGCGCATAGGCTTGAATAGTTAGTTACCAATGTGAGACCCTCAGTTATGAAGCAACTCACACAGAGCACACTTACTGTGAGCAGATGCAGCTGCACAATGCATTTGAAGGATGGGGAACAAATGTTCTCAGCAATGTCTGTCCAGACCTTGCAGGAAAATTTAAAGCTGAGTGACATGGGACTGACTTTCCCATGACAGAGCCCAGAAATAGAGACTTAATCAAGGACACTACCTGGGATGCAGTGCAGACATTTCCAGCTGTTTACAGTATGTTCAGAAACATATTCTGTGAAATGCAGTTGGTCAGAGATAATAGGAAAGAAATTGTTCTCTTAACACAGGTATTTTAAACTGGATGACAGGCTCTTCATTTACACCCATTAACATGGGTGACATTTTGGAGTTACAAAGTGAGAACTCATTGAACTGTGTGTGTCAATTCACTTCTGTACAATAGAAGTCAATTTTTTGAAACAAAAATGCAGACATTCATTGCAGTTGTTGTAATGATTCATATTATACTATCCTGCTAGAAATATGTTTTTGCAGTTATTTCAAAAGAATGTCCACCCCACCTTTCTCCCTTTGGGGGACTCAAGGCGGTTTAAGGTATCAGTTATAAATACATTATTAATACAAAAACACAGAAAGACACAGCAGTAATTAAAACAAGATTAAATGGAGAAATAAAAAAGTCAAATGAACTCAGAAAAGTCTTTGCAAAGAAGCAGGTCTTCACTCTCTGGCACGGCAGGAGACAGCTGCGCAAGTTGTTGTTGTTGTTGGCAACCTTCAGTCTCGAAAGATGAAAATTGCTGCTCTACACAACTGTTAAAGGTCCATGAGCCCTAAAGTTGAAAGGTTGGCCCCTGAAAATCATGGTTTTTGAGGGGCTGAGAGAGGCCATGGAATCTTGCATGAATTTTCTCCAGCCCCTCTACCATGGTTCAAAGCTGCATCTGTCCAACACCAGCCCTAGTATGCATGTTTCAAGCCTCCTATTAAGGTGTCTATTACCACTTATTGTACCATGTGACCACATTCAAGGTAAACTTGGCAGGTAAGGCAGGTTTTCACATGTCCTCGTTATGCAGTCACTCAGGATGCATGAAGCAAACTCATGTAAGTTGGTGAAGGCCTGAACATACTGGAACAGTAACATTGCTGGACCCATTGAATAATCATGCCAGCTTGTTCAGTTGATCTGTGTACACAAGGAAGTTCCCAACAAACAATCAAGAGGGAAAGAAAGCCTGCAGTGAACCATGAGGAACACAGACTCACCTGGATATGGGAATCATTTTGATGCAAGGGCAATAGACAAAGAGAACAAGTAAGCAACAGTATAAGGGCACAACCCGATTACATACAATATTTATATCTGGCTTATCCAAAATGCCCATAATTAACTACCAATATCCATAATGAACTACCACCTGTATCAGCAACAACAGGGTTGGCTTGAGATTTCCACATATGGTGTGGTGTTGTCTGCCATAACATTGATCATCAATCCTTTTTTTTAATGTATTAACAACTTGATAGCTACACAGGTTCCACAGACATTTAAATTAGCATTGCATACAGATAAGGCCTCAAGAAGAACACCACGCAGTCCTGAGCTGATAAACCAAACCAACGCAAATTTATAATTAGAAATACTTAAACTCTGCATCAACAGCTCCTCGACCTCATCTTCACACACCCTGCATCACATACTTGCCTCTTTTTCTTCTGGCACTTATTAGTGTCTTAAGTAAACAGCTGCCTTCCCATATGCTGCCCAGAGCCAAAATAAGCTGCCCTTCCAGATGTGAACACCCAGACACAAACATACTGCTTCTCTCACAATCTGACTCCTCTGTAATATGAGACATGTTCAAGAGAAACTCGGTTCTGTTCTGGATATTGCACTGGAAAAGCTTGTCTTCACAGTCTGGCACAGAGAGGACTACTGTTCTTCTCTCTCTCAAATCCTCCTCTTGGCACTGTTTGTTTTTCTAACTTGTTCCCAGAAATCTCTTGGGGGCTCCATACCCAGAGAGAAGTAATTACTGCATTACCTTGGTCTTAGCCACAATGTCAACCTTGTTAGGCCTGGTCTGTGGAGGCAGCCAGATTCAAACACCTGCTGCTGCTTCTGCATTTGTTTGATAAGCCTCATGGTTTGTTAACATAAACCTGATCCCACTGACCTGAATGGGGATGAAAAGGATGAGAGGTGGAAGGGGGAGAACTGCAAGGGTTTCATGACCCTCCAACCCCAGCAACTGAAGACTCTTTCCCCTTTCAGTCCCCTTCCTGCTAGTCTTACACACAGTATTTCATGCCAAACAATTTAAATGGTTGGTTTTCTCCCTGTAGTAAGCGTGGAAGAGGCTGGGATTCCCATAGTATATGAGGGATTAACCAACAAGCACAGGCTCAGTAAGGGAATTGTTAGTTGTGGCTGTGTAAGGAGCTTTCCAAAGCAGACAGAACGGCTACACACACTTGTTGGCCTGGTGGCATGCACTGAAAGACTGACTTAATAATACAGCCCATTTGTTAACAGTAAGAGGGGAGGGGTGGTGGGGGCTTAGAATGACTTAAGGCAGGAGGTGAAAAATTGTGGGGGTGAAGTGGAAATCTACATTTGGTTCTCATGCCACAAAGGATGCCTGTTTTGTATAGCAAAAAGGAAATGAAATAATGCTCCCGCCCACCCTACCATGCAGATAACACACACAAGAGCCTGTCCTCCTCCTATAATTGGGGGCAATTAAGCAGAAATACCATTCAATTTCCATAGTGCTTAAGGGCCTAAAAATACCAGAAAAAGTAAATAAAATGACAGTTGGGGGGGGGGAAGCTGAAAGACAATATTCTAAGATACGCGGTTTGGTAATGTACTGCTTTCACATGTTACAGTTAGCATGTAAGCGAGTGATTTCAAATGTTTATTACAGAGGTAGAAGTAGTAGTTCAGCCAGGAAGTGTGTGTACTTTCCTAGTAAAAAGAAAAAGAAACCAACAAAAAAAGGGGGGGGGGAGAAAGGAAACAAAAAACCCTGTAATAATTGACTTCAACATGCAAACTTGGTGGTGGACTAAATATCTCCTTGTGTTAGTGTCACAGGAATGTTTAACTTTGAAACAACAAACGCTCTCTTAAGAAGTTTTGCTATTTGAAACAAAAACTAATAAGCAACCAATTCCCATATTATCCATTATTTTCATATCTCTATTTAAACTTGTTCATTAAGATGTAGCAAATTCAGCTCTGTGGATCTAAGTTCTAGTCTTTATTGCAGATTCATATACTTAACTCTTAAAGAGATATTGATGAGACTGAAGATACAGCACCAGGAGGGGCAAGATCAGGATAGACATTAAAACCAGAAACACTGTTCCTGTTTTCAAGCTTTCAAGGGTTTGAGTGAGGTGGAAAGCTCAAGCTGTCTGGACATGTCTGTACTTCACATTTACTGCTTTTCAGTATGGATTTGATGCACATTCTGTTTGTCACCAGCATTAATGTCACCTGGGAATCAGTGCAACAGGTTGTTGGCATCCTTCAGTCTCAGAAGACCACGGAGTCACGCTCTGAATGGTGGCCCCGGAACAGAGTGTCCTCTCCAGTGCGCGAAGCCTGGGTAAAGTAGGTATGGAGGATAGGCTGTTACCCATGCAGCAAATCCCCCCTCTCCACGTCGCTGAAATGGTCCAATGGAAAGGCAGAGACCAATACGGTTGGTTCCAGCGGCGTCGCAGGAGTTGCCAGAACGTGACTGTGTTCAGCCATGAACTGCCTCAGGGACTCCGGTTCCGGATTTTGCCTCGAGGTTGACTCCTGAAGCCTTTTCCATAACTGGATGTAGCCACAAGGCAGTGGAGGTTTGGGATCAGAGTTTTCCTTCTCTCAGATGAGCTGCCTTCCCAGGCTGACGAGTCCCATCTACCCGGTGGCTGTTTAGTCACCTCTTACGACAAGTACAGCCAAACTGAGGGCCTATTCTTATTCCCAGCCCCCAGGGGAAATGCAACAGGTACAATTCAGCATCATATGATGAGGTTTAAGATTGCAATATTGAGAATAAGGGCACAATCCAGAGAATCCAGATGGGTCACAAAAGTGCCATAAGGCATGTGCCTCCTCATGGCAAGGCGCACCGGCCTGCAGAGGCTGGCACAAGCCTCCGTGCAGAGAGAGTCTTGCATTGGGTCTTGCATTGGCTGAGCTTGGCTGACACAAGACTCTGGGGTGGGTGGGGAGGAGGGGGGCATTCTGGGGTGGGGGGAGGGTGTGCAGTGGGCAGCCTTGGGGTCGGGCAGAGGAGGAGAGGGAGACAGTTATGCAATTCAGCAGTTATGCTGGATCCCAACCCCCATTCCCAGGGAGTTTGGAGCGGCTTCAAGCCACTCCGCTCTCCTCAGACTTGCGCCTTCTCAGGAGGTGGCCCAGTCTGAGGAGACCCATTGGGGCCAGGGTGCCTTACCCAGAGGTAAGAGGAAAACTTTCCCCTTATCTCTTGCTGAGCCACTTTGGGCCCCTATCCTGTGCTGGATACAGCCCAAGCCTCTTGGTTTGCCTGTTCCAGCGCAGGATAGGATTGCACCCTAAGTCTAATAGGTAAATGGAAATCTCTTGAAATGGGCTTCATTTATTGTCATATAGAGGTGTGCCCCCATATCTGTGGGTGCTCTGGAGGGGGCATGAGGGCCCTGTGGATTCTCGATCCGAGGATAAGTGATCCTGCAGATACAGGATCTGAGGATATGGTGCTTCTTCTGTATTGTAACTAGAGCCAACTGTATCCTTGTACTGAATCCTTACTAGCTCCAAGATCTCAACATTGCCTACTCTTCCTGCTTCAAAAATTGAGCTAGCAAGGGAATGTGCTTTGATTATAACTTTGCACAACTGTGTAACTAGTTGAGGATCAGTAGCATGTATACAATAGTATACATAATGACAACTACAGTGATTATTTGGAAGTGATGTACCTACCAAATTATTACAGGTATTATTTAAGAATATTTATATAGCAAAACGTATAAGAAGAAATTGTAAGATGGTGGAAATGGGCAGGAAATATAGCTATGGTCTAGGACTGAAAGCAAGTCCCTAATCCCAAATGAACCTGGGAGAGCCATTAGACAGTCTTCAAACTTCAGATAAGATGTATTTGGCAGACAGAGACAGGGTCTTTGCAGTGCCTTTCCCAAAAAGGCATTCTCTTTTCTTGCCTGCTTTGAAGCAATCATTGAAAACATTTTTATTGCTCAACACTTTTATTAATTGTTGCCTTATGGGACTGTGTTGGTTTTAAACGATGTTTTAATTTACTGTGCATTTTAATGACTTCTTGTTATTTTGACTGATTTTGCATTGTCACTGACCTTAGATATGTCTTACACAAGAAAGATAGCATACAAATTCGGACAATAAATAAAATAGATACACTGTAACAGAATTGCAGAACAAATACCAGCCCTTGACCTCTTTCATTTTTCCCAGTTGACTTTGCTCCTTCTTTGTACCTACACTATCAACAGCTCAATCCTAACCCAGTACTGGAGCAGCACTGTATCCAGCGCTGGGAAAGAGCAGACTGGAGGTCTCCTCGGGGTAAAGGGACATTCTTCCCCTTATTATATGTACAGCTTTCCCTTACCCATGTAAAGTAATGGGGTTATTCAGATCTGTGCCTGCCAAATGGCTGGTGCAAGTCTAAGAAGCCCCGTGTTGGGCCTTCAAGCCCAGGAATAGGATTCAGTGTGTGACCGTGCCACCAATCCCGCCCCCTCCATGGCCTGATCCACCCCTCCCCACCTTCCCCCTGCTTTGTTACACCCCTCCCTGCTCCCATTCTATCCTCCCCCTGCCTTTCCACAGCCTCTGAACAGCCCAGTGGTAGCCTATTTGTTCTGTCAGGCATGCCGGCTGGATCGAGCACTGGAGGGATGGCACAGGACTTCCCACCGGCTCTGCTTACTCTCTGGGTGTTGCAGCATGTTTCTGGCATGTTTGTGACACCCTTGGCAGGTGCATCTCTTGCTGCACCAGCATTACTACCAGCTAGGATTGTGCCACAAGTCCTCTTCTGTGCTAGTTCTAAAATATTTGTTACCTCCCTTGCCTTATCTGCTCCCTTCCTTCAAGTTCCTGATAACTCAGTCCCTCACCACATACTTTCTTCTCGTTTCAAAAGTTTACTTTCCTCACATCTTTCTTTTTCCAGTATCTTCCCAACCTGGTCACTGCATTGCCTAACAGATTTTCTTTGAGGCATAGTAGGTTTTCTATTCAAGGATGTTTTAATTAAATGTTTAAACCCCTTCTGAATTTTTCAAAGAAAGTGATTCTCGGCATATGTAACTTTAAATCACATTACATTGTAACTAATGTAATTTGGGTTTCTTTCATCCCAACTAGAAACAGAAAGTGTATTCATGCGATTTCAAGCCCAGTTTTGCAAACGGAAGTGCTTCAGGAAATGGCAGATTGACACCTAGACATATACTTCAAGATCTGAAACATTCATTGTCCATAATTTGGGACCTAAGGCAGGGCCTAGGAAGGAGGGGTAAAGGGCGTAATTTGTACCCGGGCCCAGAGTAAAGAAGGGGGCCCAGCAGCCAAAGGAGGGGGCCCAGAAAGTTCCTGAGACCTGACATTTTCCTATCTCACCTAAATTAGCTGCCAACGCATAATGCTGGCGCACAACCATGTGCATGCAGTGTTAACTGCTGCTGCAAGCCATACACACCAGGCCCAGGAAAGCATCCATGACCCTCCTTAATACAGTGTCAAATCTGGGAGGAAACTGGCCTGCCAGAGTAGCTCTTTGGCTTGTGGATCCCATAACCATGAAGGAGTGTATAGAAGCTCAGAGACCCAGCTGTGGGGCTACAGCTGCTGCAAAAGTTCATTTTGATCCATTCTAGTGTGAGCCTAAATACGATGATGCTAATTTTCTGCAATCAATTTTCGTATTTTGAAAATTTCAGAGACTTAGGAGTGTGTTTGGTTTTCCATATTACTTTATCTAGCTGCCAATGCTGCATGTTCGGGTAGACCTGGTCTCTGCATCAAGAAGCTGAGTAAACCTGAGCTCCAGACTATTGTGGCTGTCAGCACCCTCTCCCTGCTCTATTTTGCCCCCCCCCGATCTACCTGCCCCCTTTGCCCCCCTTCCCCTTTGGGAAGGGGCCCAGAAGAAACTTTGCACCCCCTGCTAAAATTCCTCTCATAGGCCCTGACCTAAGGAACTAGAAGAAAGAAAGTGCATTCAGAACCCTGTATCACTGAGAATAATAGTTATGTATTTTTAGGCTTGGCTGACCTTACTGAATCTTTGAACAATTCATGGAGACTGCTCTTGTAGCACATACAGTGCTATTAGGCAATAGTAATAAGAAAACAGTGTTCTGTATTGCTGGATTATTGTAACAGCTGCTTCTAAGAGAAGTGCTATAAGACAGAAAACAGAAAGACTGACTTCAAGCTAGAACTAACCCAGTTGTTTGGCAAACCCAATTACTAGTATAGAAAAGACAGATGCAATCTCTTAAATGGATTGTTGGACAAGCACTGGCCTGAGCGCAAATGTACAGGATAGACACTGGTACATTCAACCAGTTCATAATGAGAGCTGACGTGGTTTTCTTACAACTCTAAAATAAAATAAAATGAGGTATGATATGTTCCACTGTTGTGGTGCGGTGAGTATCCAAAATGAGAAACGAGGAAGGAAGAACCTACATTCCATCTTATTGCTTTCATCTAGGCAACAGTACAAGAGCAGGCACAAACATTTTGGTGCCACACTGCTTATGGCAATGGGACGCCAGTCATTACTGTATACAGGCATGCCCAGGTATCCACATGGGTTCCATTTCGAAACCCTCCACAGATTCCTGAATCCACAAGGGACATCCCTCGACCCTCTTGAGGCAAGGGGAGTTGTATTTCTCTCGTCTCCAGAGGCTCTTCTGAGCCCTGCAGAGGCTTCCCCGGCCCTAATAATGCCTTTAAAGGCATAAAAACATCACTTCTGGTTTTAAGGGGGAAAAAAAAAACTGGAAGCAACGTTTTTAGCCTAAATGGTCATTCTGAGCCCTGCAGAGATTGCAGGAGGCAGCTCTTCTCATCTTCTCATGCTTCATGTGCAGAAGATTCCAGGTTTGCATTTTCAGGTAGAGCTGGGAAAGACCCCCACCTGGAGAGTCACCGCCCATCAATATAGACTAGTGGTGCCCAAACTTTTTGACAGGAGAGCCACATCATCTCTCTAACACTGTGTCAGGGGCTGGGAGAAAAAGAATTAATTTACATTTCAAATTTGAATAAATTTACATAAATGAATATATTAGAGATGGAACTTATAGAGATGGAATATATTAGAGATATGAATGAAGGTCTCACAATAGCTCAAGTAAAAGACCTTGTGCAAGGCCTTTCCTTTGCTGCCGCTGCTACTTCACAGACATGAAACAGCAAGCAGCTGAGGGAACCCTTGGCCTCCCCCTCGTGCAAGAGGTTAAACAGTCAGCCCTCGCACTGA
The DNA here is from genome assembly GCF_035046505.1 of Tiliqua scincoides. Taxonomy (NCBI): domain Eukaryota; kingdom Metazoa; phylum Chordata; class Lepidosauria; order Squamata; family Scincidae; genus Tiliqua; species Tiliqua scincoides. The sequence goes on from NC_089821.1 coordinate 20,917,506, forward strand.
GAGTAGTCGTGTTGGGCCAGTGTGGGTTCCAGCAAGTCTCCGGAGGGCCAGAGGCTCATTGGAGACTGTGGGCTCCCTGTGGGACAGACTGGGGGTCCCCGAGGGCTACAAATGGCCTCTGGGCCGGGGTTTGGGTACCCCCTGATATAGTGAGCTAGATAGACCAGTGGTCTGATTTGAGAAAAGGCAGTTATATAGTCACCTTTTCTGGACTGCTAAAGCTCCTTACATCTTTCCTTTGCCTTCTCTCTGAGGCAGAAAATCCTTAGAAAGGGCAAACTCTATTAACCCAGGACACAGATCCTCAACTTGGAGGACAAGTGGTAGGGATCATCTGATTTAGATATGATTCTTAATTATGAAAGAAGTTATTACAGTTCACTTTTTCCAGAAAATAAGCGAGCAAAGAATTTCGAATAGAAGTTTTTAGATATAATGTCTGACAGTTAACTAACAGTCCAATCTTCTCCTGCCAGGTGCCACTGGTTATAGTGGAGCTGAAATGCTACTGCTGTACCACAGGGCCAGGGACACTGCCAGAGGTCTCCTCGGGGGGGAGGGGACTTTCAAGGAAAGCTCCAGGTCCTGCAATGGGACTACTTGAGTCTGTGCCAGCTATTTTGCTGGCACAGACTTGAGAGGCCCCTTGTTGCCCCGATGAAGGGCACAGGATCCAGCAGAGGAGACCTCCTAGGCTGGTCATTCCTACTGTCCTGTCCTCCCCCACCCTGTAACATCTTCCCCCACTCTGAAAAGCAGCACCACCAGCTGGCGGTGCTACTTACCCCCAGGTGCTGAGGCCTAGCTCCATGCTTCCTCCTCTGTAGGTGCCACAAATGTGCTTTATAGCACATTTGTGACACCCAGCACCGGTGTATGCTCATACTGCTAGTGCTTGAGCCCTTAGGATTGGGCTCTAACAGAGCAATCCTGTGCATGTCAACTCAGAAGCTAGTTCCATTGAATGTAATGGCATTTACTGTCACATTAGTGTGCACAGAATTGCAGCCAAATTTCACTGCACAACTGAAATTCTCTACTCTTAGGTTGTCATACTATACACACTTATGAGGTAGTAAGTCCCAATGTATTCAGTGGGTCTTGCTTTTTAGTAGACATGGATAGGATTGCACTGTTAAATAATTACTTAACAAAAACTTTTGAATTATAATGTATACACCAAACACACACGGACGTTCAGAACAGGAACCTAGTTGTTTATCAGTGGAAGGCAAACCTCTCTAACATTGATCCTCACAGCACTATACATTATTTCAGTGTTGGGTAAATTAGCTTCAAGAAAAGAATCTAAATAAATTAAAATCCTAAGATGATTTCCCCTATAGCTGTAACCAGGATACAGAGGCCAGTTCAGCTCAATGTTTTTTGTTTTTGTTTAATTTCCAAAAACCATGGTCTTGGGTTCAAGCCATTAATAAGCTGCAGTTGATTTTTATTGAGATGAACTTATTTCATGTAGAAGAAATAAGTTTCTTTCCATCTTTCCTTCTCAGTTTTAAAAAGGGACACATATTGTGCATTACATAAATTGAAAGGAAGGCAAGTTTAGGAAAATCTGCACTCCATTTACTGACCAGCCAAACCATCTGTGCTACCCAAAATAAAGATTAAAGGGGAGTCTCTAGGATAGCAGTTTTCAACCGCTGTGATGCGGCACACTGGTGTGCCACAAGGCTGTCTCAGGTGTGCCGCGGGATCAGAGGAGGCAGGCAGCAGCTGCGCGCCCGCATGCGGGAGAAGCGGCTGCTTTGAGCCTCCCTTGGCAGGGGGAACAAGCAAGGGAGTAGCCAGGGAAAGGGGTGGTCGCGGCTGCTTTGCATCCCACACAGCAGCTGAAGAGTCTGCTTGGAGCTTGCTCCTGCTACTGAGTACAACACAAGCTGCAACCTGATCCTCACTTTCCTGGGAGTAAGTCCCATTGGCTACTATGGGGCATACTTCTGAGTAGACATGCATAGGGTTGGGCACAAAGGTGGTTGTTGCCTGCCTGCGTGCTGATTGCCCAACCAGAGAAGCCCGGAACAGCCAGGAGGTGGGAGCTGCGGAGTGAGAAGAGGAAGCCAGAAGTGGGCACGCAGGTACATAGTGAGCGAGTCTGCTGAGGCCCCCAACCTAAGGACTGGCTGGCAGTCAGGCTGCCTTAGGCTAGCAGTGAAAATGGTTCCTGAAAGTCCCTTTTCCTTGCCAGTTTGCCTGCAATTCCCCAAAGCGACCCTCCCTGCACTTTGGGGCTTTTAAAGGAAGGGCACTGGGCCAAAATCCTATCCACACTTAACTGGGAGTAAGCCCCATTTATAATGGGGCTTACTTTTGAGCAGGCATGCATAGGATTGGGCTCTGGGGGTGCTATCCCATCCACACTTTCCTGGGAGTAAGCCCCATTGACTATAATGGGGCTTACTTCTGAGCAGGCATGCATAGGATTGGGCTCTGGGGGTGCTATCCCATCCACACTCACATGGAAGTAACCCCATTGACTATAAAGGGGCTTTCTTTTGAGCAGGCATGTATAGGATTGGGTTCTGGGGGTGCTATCCCATTCACACTTACCTGGGAGTAAGCCCCTCTGACTATAATGGGGCTTACTTCTGAGCAGACATGCATAGGATTGGGCTTTTGGTTGCACTCTTTTTTCTCAAGCAGGCAACTGGTACTTCTCTCTCCTCTTCTCTCCCAACCCCTTCCCCAGGCATATTCCCCCCCCCCCAAACTCACAATCACAGTTTGCAACTCTCTTACTGTTCCTGCCCTCACTTGTCTGCACCTTCCAAAGATACAGAATCACTGCCTCACATTCTCTCTCTCCCCCCACCCCCAGTTTAATCCTGCACTTGTTTCAATCATGTCTCCTCACTGCCCCTCACCTGCATTTCTCCACTATGTGATCAACCTGCCCTGTCTTTGCCAACACTTTCTGGCACTTTTGATAAGAATTTGAACATAGGATTTTTTCTCCTTTTCAGAAACCACATATACGTCCCTCTCCATGCTTCTTGTCAATTTTTTTGTCATGTAATGATTTAATTGTATTAATTTTATTAATTCAAGATTAACTGTAATGTAGTAATTTAATGTAAGTAAAAAACTGGTAGTGTGCCTTGACAATTTTAGTGCCTTGTCAGTGTGCTGTGAGCTGAAAAGGGTTGAAAATGGCTGCTCTAGAAGAAGAATGTGCCACACTAGAGAAATACTGTACTAGGTGATCTGGGATTGATACCCGAGTTATGTCATTTTCTTCCTACAAGCTGACATTTTAATGACTGAAATAGAATCAAAAGATAAAAAGTTATCCAACACACAAGTCTCCCAGAGCAAAGAACCCTGCAGCCCATAAACTGGATTGCCATTTTCTCACTCTCAGTTGCAGTACTGTGTTAAGTGTGGGTGAGAATGAGCATCAGGAAAAGTAGCAGAGAAACAGAGGAAGGCCACAGAGTGTGGGAGAGACCATCTGGACAGGAGAGAATGAAGTTAAGGAGGGTAGAAGTGTGAGAGAGAAGAAAGTTGGAGCTGGCAGGCATCAAGAGACAGTGGAAGAAAGCAGAGCCAAGGCTGAGACTTAGGAGACTGTTGGACAAGATTGGGGGTGGTACAGCTGGAGATGGGGCCAGGATTGGAGAGGGAGTGGTGGAAGATTGGATGCAGGATGGAAGTGGAGTATTGACAGGTGGAGTGGAACTGGGGGTAACACTGCATGCACAGCAAAACTGGCAGAAGAAGGAAGAGGCAAGGGATGGAAGGTGGAGTTCAGCAGGACTCAATGAGCAGGAACCCCCAGACTGAGGGCACAACCCTATCCTGCACTGGAACACACAAGGCAAGAGGCTTGCACTGTATCCAGCACAGCATAGGTGCTCAAAGCGGCTCAGCCAGCGGTAAGGGGAAACTTTTCCCCTTACGTCCGGGTAAGCCACCCTAGCCCTTATGGGTCTCCTCGGACTTGCGGCACCTCCTGAGGTGGCACAAGTTCAAAGAGAGCGGAGCGGCTTGAAGCCACTCCAAACTCTTCAGGAATGGGGGTTGGGATCTGGCATAACTGCTGGGCCTCAGCCCCACCGGCTGCCCTCCCCCCACCCTTGAACACCTCCCTCCCACCTCCTCTCCACCTCCTTCCCAGCCACCTCAGAGTCTTGTGTCGGCAGAGTTCAGCAGACGCAAGACTTGGAGCCTCCATCGGCATGGAGGCTTATTCCAGCCTCCACAGGCCAGTGCACCTCTGCACACCAGCCTTGCCAACTTATGGTGCATTTGCGACCCTCCTGGGCCCAAGTGCGGCTCAGGATTGCGCTGTAAGGGCCCAATTCTATCCAACTTTCCAGTGCCTGCAATGCAGCCCTGAGGAAAGGGAACAAATGTTCCCTGATCTGGAGGAGGCCTCCGTGACTCTTCTCCTATTGAAGGATGCAGTGCATACCTCAGTTGCATGGCTGCACCAGTGCTGAAAAATTGCATAGGATTTGGCCCTAAATGACACCAGAGGCCCTGGGCATGAGAGACAAGGAAGGCAGGCATCTCTGTAAAGGAGTGAAAGGGAGGCAGTGACCCCCTTTTATGTTCTCACATGACTGGACAGTGGACATGTAGCCAATTCCCCAAAGGTAGAGCACCGAGTAAATACAAATAAGTGTTGAATCTTCATTGCCTGGACCAAATAATTCCAAGGACAATGTCATTCCCCAGTTCTTACAGTGCGGTCAACCCTCATGGGGGGGGGGAAGCAGAAAGGGCAGTGCCAATGACATGTCCCACTCTGCCTGAAGTAGGAGAAAGAGGAGATTTCTACTGCCCAGACAACAGAACTAATAATCCCTGTCTTGTTGCACTGACAGTTTCAATGACTACCAGTGTTGCGTGGCAAAGTTTTCATCCAAATCCAGCTCTAATCGCACATGCTTATGGACTACTGGCTAGGAAAGATTGTGGACTGGTATGAGTATCCAAATATATTTCTCATGACACGTAATGCAGAGAAAACGAACATCTGGATGGAGCCCTGTTGTCTCAGCAATGGGGTCACGTTCCTTCTTCCTTGACACTCATCACCTTCTGGAGCACTTTGAACTATATTGCAAAGGGATGCAAACATGGTCACAAATAGGAGTGGATGCATTCCATGCTCTCTCTCTACCTCTCTCCCTCTGTGTGTGTGTGTGTGTGTGTGTGTGTGTGTGTGTGTGTGAGAGAGAGAGAGAGAGAGAGAGAAAATCTTGAAACATGGTCTCATTTTTTGTCTTAACACTAGTTGATAACAACAAAATCCTCCTTAATGGTAGTTGCCTGTTATGATTGTTTAGGTAAAATGAACTTGTGGTTTTGAAATATCCATAAAGTAACAAACTTCAGCATTATTGCTTCAACTGCCTTAAAAGCAGGTTCAGTGGAAAACCTAGAGGTCTCTGTTTTCAAATAAGAGGTCAAGCCTCCTGGGGTAGTTCTTTCAAGATGATCCTCATTAAATCATAGGACTGAAAGCTTCATCTAGTTTAACTCACGGCATGGTGATAGGATTGAACAGGCCAAAGCCAGTCATGAAGCATGCTTATTCAAGCTCAAGGAACTGGCTCCAAGTTCTTCCGAACCTCTTCACTTAGGCGGGACACAATCTCTGAAACAATGAGCAAGGATGGGTGAGGGAGCAAGACAGAATAGTAAGGGTGCAAGACAGGCCAAACATAGAGGAGGAGCTACAGTACAAAGCAAGAGAAATAGCCAAAATTGGGGGGGGGGGAGATGTCAGCACAAAAACAGAACAGGCAAAAGAGGGAGAAGAGGGGGTACTATGCTGAGAATTCTTAAAAAATTTAAGTTTCCTGAGTTCAAAAGTTTCCTTAAGACTAAATTATAATATTGCTTTATTATAATTTAGTATAAATCACCCCCTTGCAGCCTTCATTCCATGTAAACTAATCATCAACATTTCTTACTTTAATTAAAAAATCCATTCACAGATAACACAAATGGGAAGTAGATACATGAAATACTTGGGGCCCAATCATATACACACTTACTTGGGAATAAGTCCCACTGAGTATAATGAGACTGACTTCTGAGTAGACATGCATAGGTTTGGGCTCTAAATCTTTGAGCAGAAAATTGGACGTGTGTGCTTTTGTTTAAATTGAAGTTCTCTGTAGATAGTTCAGGAAAAGGTACTTCAAATCAGGAGCTGGACTACACTTATTGCTTTCAACAACAGCAAAGAAAACAAAATCCTAGGAAAAGGAACCCTTTCCAATTGCAGACGCAGGTTGAAATACAACTAGGAGAGGGAAGAGATCGAGCAAAGTGCTGTATGAGACAAAATGGTGTATGCGGTTTTTTTCGACAGCAGTGCCTTCTGCCAAACCACAAAGTTTTTAAATTTGAGGGGATTCTAAAAAATTAATGCAGAAGAACCTGCTAGAAAGAAATAATCTGACAAACTATAAATATACATATGGGCTGCACTGCAGTTAGGGTACTTAGAGACCACAAGACTTTATTGCATAGCCAACTACAAAATGGCTGCTCTCATAAACATTGCTAGATTAGTTCTCTCCCCCCCTACCCCTCACCAAGACTGAGGTAACACTCCCTTGGACATCAGGCTCACTTCTGACATAGGACACTAGTTAGGAGGGAAAAAATTTCAGGAGACAGATTGTGGGGTCAAGCAAATGGTGAGGGAAGGATTTGGGACCCACCAGCCATATGGTACTTCAGCATTTCAAACCACATGCTCAAAGACACACCCCTTACATGCAAAGTAAGCAGACAGACATTTGAAGACACAATTGTCATTGTGTGTAGTTTGCTTTTGACTAGTGAGGAGAGACAACTTAACTCTTGTACATTCATGCTCATGGATAAAAAATGTTGTTGAATGCATTTGTTTTAACTCTTGAGTCCAAAGCACAACCAGGTCCGATTGTGAGATTAAGCATTCTACTAAATTCTTCAATAAATAAATGGTTATGATTGCTTCGTTTTACTAGCACACACTAAAGCTAGTGAGGAAAGCCATTGCACAGTAAATAGAAATATATTGTTCAGCAGGGAGAAAAGAGCTGTCAGGAAGGTAACATGGTATGTTTGGGATATCCAGGCAATGACCATTTGTATGAGAACAGGGCAGTGGTTTCCAAATTTACCACTGCTGTGATGCCCTTGGAACCCGGAAGTGAGTGGCAGTGATGTGAAATGCATCATGACATCACCGGCCACTCACATCTGGGATGTAGGTCGTCATAAGCCTCCAAATAGCCGTAAGAGGGTCAGGGCAGATGGACTTTTCCCAGTTTGGAGGCTTGCACCATGGTCTCCTTGTCATGGCAGCAGATGGCCCACAACATCCCAGCAAGTGCTTTGTGATGCCCCAGGTGTCATGACACACACTTTGGGAACCATTTGAATAGGGGTATTATAAATATACAAAAGTGTTACTATTCTCATCCATGATATACAGGGAGGGGCCATATTCGCAGATCTCATATACATGGATTCACTTACCCGCAGATTAGGTCTGGCACCCTCCAGCGTGCGCACCCCTGCATTTTAATGCCTTATATGGTATTGGAAGGCCCAGGGAAGCCCTGGAGGGTTTAAAAATGTCACTTCCAATTTCTCTGTGATACCTGAAATAGTATTTTTAGGTGTTTTTTTTTTTACCTACAGAGCTTAGTCTGAGCTTGGAAGAGGCCACAGATGGACATTCTCATCCTCTCCTGAGTTCAGAAGCCCCTCTGGAGGCGAGGGGACTTGCCTCTGGAGGGCCCCCCCCCTAGAACTGCAGGGACAGGTGTTTGCCTCTATCTACAGTTTCAGCTATCTATGGGGGGGTTCCAAAATGGAACCCGCATGGATAAGGGGGCACGCCTGTACAGGGCTAGGCCATCCATGAGGCCAACTGTCACATCAGGCAGCAGATTGCTGGGTGGTGCTCTTTATCCATTTTCTCGCTTCTACTGCTCCTCCTCCTCCTTTCACTCCCTGGATGTAAAATGAATTGGGGGGCAGAGAGGAAGAAGAAATGTGGAGGGAGGAAAGTGCTGAGCTATTGGGAAGTTGGAAGAGCAGAGACTGGCACATCATCGAGTAAAGAGGGCCAGCATTTGGCATGCCACCTTAGGCAGCAAGAGGTCTTGGGCCAACCCTGGTAGCATAGAGGTTATGGAATAACTGGATATAGCATACAGATGGGCATTAAAGCATGACTCCCTTCAGGTATTCTGTGGCCATTTGAAGGTCATTCAGTCAACATTTGATGGAGACACATTTAGGTAATAAACACGCACGCGCACACACCAATACCTTTTTAGCTAAAACCATATTGAAATTCTGTCTGAATACTGAGCTAGGAGGCATCTGGTGGAAGCTTCATGAAGATTTTTCCAGAACTGATTAGGGAGGGAGTATCTCTAATCATATTGGGGCAGCTGTGGAAAGAGCAGACAGCTGGAAGAAAACCCAGGACAAAAGGAAATTTGTACTTCCCGCTAGCTTTTTATTCAATAATGAGTGCTAGTCTGAATCATTCTCAAGTTTTTCTCTTCATCTGTTTTTGTCTTGTCTGCAGCAAAAGGTGCCTCAGCAATGGAATTGTCAAAATGTCCAGAGGGCTCATTCCTTTGCTTCTCACTGTTGCAGCTGTTGGACTTAAGGTCTTGACTATAAATAATGCCATATATAATTAGTCTTCTTGAGTCTTCTGAAGAGCAGCTCCTAAATCAAGATCCATTTACCAGAAAAATCCACTTTTTATTGTAACAGAACTTCAATACTATAATGAGCATGAAACAAGGATTATTAGATACCTCTTATTGATTCAGTGTTGTGAAATGTTTGCTTCTCCACTCTATAGTTTCCCACGATATTCCTGCAGGTACTTGGAAACCTGAATAACCAGATTTTTTCTGTCCTAATCCAATAGATCTAAAACCTTTCCCAGAATTACTTTCAAGGAAAATATCCTTCATCTTTTCAGTCATCACAACTTAGTCAGTGCATGTTGAAAGTCTTCCTTTAGGGAACAGGCTCTGTTCCTTCGTTGAGGATGCATTTCAAAAAGTCTTGATAGATAGAGGCACACTTTTGCTTGTTGCTTCAGAAACTCAAATATGGTTGTACTTAAAGGTAGATCAAATCTACACACCTGGTATTGTGAATCCAGAACTTGGATGAGATCAAGGCACAGTGAAAGCAAAACCATTCACAGAATCTACAAAACAGATAAATCACACCCCCAGTAGATGTCACATACATACAGTGCAACATATATAGAAGACAGGGAATTGAATTTTGCCTCCCATATACGAGTCGTACTATGACTCTAAACAAACTTAGATCCACTTTCATTTCATACCATTTGGATTGCTGTTACAACACAAACCTCCATATTTAAAATGGGGCCTTTGCTCTGGATACTAATTTGCTAAATTGGATCGGGATGGATCTGTCCTGTGTGCCTTTCTCACCATCTGTTTCCTTGTGCATTCAGTTGTAACATTTAGAAGCAATTTTACATTTGTTTCCAGAAGACTAGAGCCATAGGTGGGTGGTCTTGTAATTTTCATTTTATTTTCCAGGCTGTAGACATTTTCTTTCCATGATTTGTGTTAAGCTTTGTGGTTTCATTTTGGAACTGCTATGCCCAGAGTCTAACATTGTACATTTGTATCCATTTTTCCTAGGTCTCAAACATGGTCCTAATAAAGGCAGGTCAATCAAGTTTCATGGAAAGTTAGCAGTAAAATAGATCATGAAATATATCCTATCTACAGACAAGGTGATCTGATCCCTCTTCCAAACCCACTTCTCAGATGTTGCGTGGAATTTTTTCTCGTCATTTCCCAAGTGCAGCCAAATGTTGATTATGCTTTCCAGTCTGTCAATTCTGAGAAATCTTTGACACACACTAACATTTTCTGACATGCTCTTTAACAAGTTGTGTTTTTGAGGGATTGAGAAGAACAGCTTTATCTACATTTGGTGAAAAATGTTGATTTGTTCTTTAGGCATCACTGCGGCCAGATCTGCTTTCTTCAGGAAAGGGTGTAGATGGCAGACTAACCAATTCCTGGGCTTTTCCACCATGTCAGAGCCAGGGTCAAAGCCAGGCCCAGAAACACTCCTAAGTGCTAAGTCTATTCCTACAACAGAAGTGTGATCCTATGCAGAACATGTTACAACTCCCACCCAAACTGGCTCTCCTACTTACCCACAGCACCGCTGTCTTACCTGAATTAAGGTTTGGTTTTTTAGCCACATTCAGTCCCTCACCACATTAACTCATATTACCATGTAAACATATCAGTTATACAGGTGCAACCTATTTATCCATGGATTTTTTATCTGCTGATTTGTCTCAACGCGAATCGGGTGGGGGAACTGAAAGTCGAACACACCTTTCCCTCCTTTGCCCTGTGCTGTCGACCCGAGCTCCATTTCAAGGCAGCCCAAAACACTGCAAAAAGGCTCCGCTTCGAACAGGCAGGGAAATAGCCCTGGAGCCATGGAAGAGGTTCCCATTGCAAAGGAACAGTAACACTCCTGGAGCCCCTGAGCCAGCTGAGGCTGAAGAGGGGGCAGAAAACCTCTGTAGCCAGAGCACGTGCAGCAAGGTGGAGCGCTCGCTTTCCCCCCCCTCTCAATCACACACACACGGGGGCAGATGCGGTAGCAACAGAGGGGATTACTTTACAAAACCTAAGGAGTGTTTGCCGAATTCTCCCCCTTCAGACTGAGATGGTGCAGGCTCTCTGTGCTCCAGCCTACGAAAACAAAACAGCCCAGCAAGCCAGTCTTCCCAGCAAGCCAAAACATGAGATTTAGGCTACAATCCGATCCACACTTTCCTGGGAGTAAGCCCCATTGACTAGAATGGGACTTACTTCTGAGTAGGCAAGCATAGGACTGGGCTCTCAGGCTACAATACAATCCACACTTTCCTCGGAGTGAGCCCTAATGACTACAATGGGGCTTACTTCTGAGTAGAAATGCATAGGACTGGACTCTTAAAAGCTCAGCATCCCACCTGTGAAAAAAGTGGGGACAGCTGGCAACAGGGAGGTCTGAGTACAGAGCAGAGGAGGAGGAGGCGAAAGAGTGGAGGGGAGGGGATTGATAACCGCTGCCTTAGTTTCCTTCCAGCCCCAACTGTCAGGCTGCAGCATATTTGTGTAACTCTATGGAATTTAGCATAATGCGTCTTTTCTTAATCGCACCAGGTTTAGAGGCAGGCTGCCTCTGATTGCCAGATGCAGGGAAGGAAACTCATAAATAGGCTCCACCTGTATCTCCATATATTAAATCAATAAGGGTGCAATCCTAACCAATTTTCCAGCACCAAGGTAAGGGCAATGCAACTTGGAGGTAAGGGAACAAACCTTACCTTGAGGAAGCCTCCGTGACTGCCCTCAATGGCAGGATACAGCACGTGCCCCATTGGCCAGCTATGCCAGTGCTGGAAAGTTGGTTAGGATTGTGTCCTAAGGCTAGAAACTGGCTATCTATAGAAATAGCTGTGCACATGAGAGAATCTCCAGACTGATTCTTTCCCAGAAAAAATTCATTAAGTAACTATGGCCCCTAAGGCACTTGAGAGGCGGTTTCACTACGAGTTCAGTAAATAACACTTTAAGCTCCAAAAATTTCAAAAATTACAGGTCATCTGTTAGCACTGATGAAAGGTTATAGTGCAAAGCTCTGTACTTCCTCACATTTAGAGTAACTGTAGCCAAGGTCAACAAGTACGGCATCCTTCCTCTCTAGCCTGATAGCAAATCTCTCTTCCTTCCTTTCGTTCGCTTTAAGAAACAACACCGTTGTAGAATAGCAACAGTGAATGTTCCACTAAAGATGCTTTCCTGATCTCAGAACCCTGACATTAATTTGCAGTCAGTTTTGTTTTTAAGGAAACTGAACAGAATGTTTAGCCATTTAACCTCCTTGTCTGTGTCTCCGTTTCTTTTAAAGACTCTTAACTAAATGTAAGTAACATTGTTGGCCTGGGCTAGACCTTGAGTGACCACATTTCATCAAAGTTTCTTCCATCCTCGAATGAGACAGGACACTGTTGCCTAAAAGCCCAATCCTGAGCTGCCTGGATGCGCGGCTGCGGCAGCACCGAAAATGGCTGCCACCACATCCTGCGTGCACAAGGCAGCCACAGATGGCACCTCTGGAGAAGGGAACTTTCGTCCCCTTCCCCTGGGTAAAGGGAGTAGCCCCGCAATTGGGCTACTCGATTCACTACTCAATTTGCCACAGGAAGTAGTGATGGCATCTTGCCTGGATGCCTTTAACAGGAGATTGGATAAATTTCTGGAAGAAAAGTTCATTACGGGTTACAAGTCATAGTAGGTACATGCAAGCTCTTGGTTTTAGAGGCAGGCTGCCTCTGATTGCCAGATGCAGAGGGCACCGGGACACAGATTGTGTCTGTTCTCTTGTGTGCTCCCTGAGGCATTTGGTGGGCCACTGAAAGATACAGGAAGCTGGACTAGATGGGCCTTTGGCCTGATCCAGGAGGGCTCTTCGTATGTTCTTAAGATCTTATCTTCTTACTGCCGACCAAAAGGTCGGTGGTGAGATAAAAGCCACCGTGTCAGGCAGTGAGCCTGTCACAGAGGCTTTGGATCTGGTGGAGCAAATCTCCACAGGTCCTGCCTCCCTCACTCCTGCTGGCATGCCTCCCCACGCCCTCTCCCCGCCTCCAGCCTCTCCCCTGCCTGTCTCCCCCCTCCCCGAAACGCATCCTCCGTCTCCCCCCATACCCCCGCTTTCCTCTCCAATGCTCAGCGGTCCATGCTGGCCTAGTACAGGCGCTTGCCTGGTAGGGTTTGCAAACGTGCAGTGCGTGCCGGCGGTAAGCCTGCACGTGGAACTCAGGATTGGGCTCTAAATCATTATTTTTACACACACACACTTTAGTTATCTAGTCTTTTCTTTAAATGTCCACTTGTTAGACATCTTTTCTTACACTTAACCAACATTCCTTTTTCTATTATATAGAACTATGTTCCTTCTCTGAAAAATTAGAAAAATCCTTCCTATATGTTTGCTAAGGGTGCAATCCTAACCTATGCTAGAACAGGCAAGCCAGGAAGCTTAGCCAGAGGCAAGGAGAAACTTTTCCCCTTACCCCTGGGTAAGGGCTGCTGGCGCCTATGGGTCTCCTTGGGCTTGCAACACGCTCCATTCTTCCCAGGGATGGGGGTTGGGATCTAGCAGTTATGCCCCGCCTCCTGCTCCTGCCCCTCCATAGCCCAGGAACGCTTCCCTCCCTCCTCCTCCCCGCCCCCACGCCTTCCTTTTCCACTTGTGTCGGCGCAGGTGGGCTGACACAAGCGGCTGAGGGGAAGCTGGCACTGAGGCTTATGTCAGCCTCTGCAGGCCGGCGCTTCTCTGAGCGCCGGCCTGGCTTCCCATCGAGGAGGCGCAAATGTGCTTTACAGCGCAGTTTGGATTGTGCCCTAAGTCACTCAAATATTTAAAGCTATTATGTGTCACCATTTTCCTGACCCTTCCTTGAATTCTACCACTATTACCATCTTGTTATAGTTTATATTCAGAGGCTTAGCTACATTTATAAGAAAAGGGGACTCTAAAAGTGCTTCTGTATTTACTATACAAATAATCAAAATGTATCTCTATTTGTAACACTTAGTTCAAGCTTTTTAACATATATACACAAGATACAGGCATGTGCCACTTAACAACCGTTTGCTTAACGACGAATCACATGTATGACGGTGGTCAAAGCACAATAAAGATGCTCTTAACGAGGCAATTACGTCTCCCCTAGCCTGCAGCAGAGTGTCTGCTCTGGAGACAGAGGCACTTAATGAGGCACTTAAACAACGGAGAGGCACTTAATGCAAAGAATAGATAATCTATCTCCAGTAGCCTGTGCAGCCAGCTAGTGTCTGGCAAGGAGTATCTGTTTACACAACAAAGGCAGTAGATTGAACTGAATGTTCACTTAATTACCTAATCGCATAACAACAATGGGAATTGGATAGCGTATCCCCGTCATTAAGTGGTGCACACCTGTATACCAGAATATATTTATCTGAAAAAATACCTGGTTTAATGAAAACCACTAAAGCATCTTCCATATGAACAGAGGCATTCTTTCATCACAGGTTTTTTCCCCCTCCCATATAAGTATTTTAATGGGACTAATATTGTTTTTCATCATCAGCAACTACTAAAGCAGTGTTTCCCAAACTGTGGGTCATAACTACTAGTGGGTTGTGACCTAATTGTTGGCAGATTGTGAAATTGACAAGTTAGCTGATGAGGAAAATGCATTGAGCTCTATGTAAAGTGAAACAGAGCTATACTGTGTGTTTACTCATGAGTCGGCAACAGTGCCTCAGTTCATTTTGAAGGGCAGGTCTAGTGGAACATAATGCAAGCAGAATGGTCCTATCATAAGAACATATGCCCCAAAAACCACTTGAGAAAGAAGTCCCCCCTCCAAGTCAACAAATGGATTGAGCCCTATAGAAAGTTAAACTGAGCTACACGTGCGTGTTTACTCACAAGTAAGCATGAGTGCCTTGGCTCCTATTGGAGATCAGGCAAAGGGGAATGCAAAGTCACCAAAATGGTCCCAATTCGATGACCATGGAACTCAACAAACGCTCCAGAAGGTGCCCCCCCCCCCAAAATGTAGTAAAAAGGATAAAAACAGAGACTTGAGCAGGTAAGGTGAAACTTTTTTTTTTTGGTCTTGTAAGCTAGGTGGGTCCTGATAGTGTGTCATTTAAAAAAAGTGGGTCCTGGTGCTAAAATGTTTGGGAACCACTGCACTAAAACAACAGATAATTGAATTTTGACTTCTGTGAGAAACGCAGAAGAAATACGGAAAAGACGCAAAGAATATAGGAAGAGCTTGTGACCAATTTTTACAAGAGAGGTGGATGGAGAATCAGGAAGTCTATAGGTCAGACAAATTAGGGAGCAAGCAGGTGAAGAAGAGCTGAAATTTCAGCTACCAAAATAGTAAGCTACCATTTTGGATGGCAAGTCAGTACTTTGTTATTATTTGCCCATAAAAAACTAGAACAGGGATTCTTAACTGGGGGGTATCCATACCCCTTGGACATATGGGACTCAATCTCTGTACAAGTTGGATTATATTAATATGAATTGTGGCGTTCTGTCCCTAGCTATCCATATGTAAAGTAAAACCAAGCTAAGAACATCTTTTTAAGTCATACCGATACCCAATAGGAGTGGTGATGTTGATTTTGACAGCCTGGAGAAGGGTGTATAGGTACATATTGGGCAATCCACTGGAGGGGGGTCCGTAAGTGTAAAAAAATTAAGAACCCCTGAATTAGAGAGCATCTTTTCCTTTACTGCACATTTTTTCTAATTAGACCCAAATCCTAACCCACTTTCCAGCACTGGCATAGCTGTGCCAATGGGACGTGTGCTGCAGCCCGCAGTTGGGTGGTACTCATGGAGGCCTCCTCAAAGTAAGGAAATGTTTGTTCCCTTACCTTAGAGCTGCATTGCCCTTATGTTGGTGCTGGAAAGTGGGTTAGGATTGCGCCCTTAGACTCTGACTAGATCATGAAAACATTGTTCAAATCTTTCCAAGTTTAGTTCAATAGGCATCACTCGCATCACTCATACTTGACTAATCAGAAATTGGTAAACCAAACAAAAATGGAATGAGGAACAAAATATAATCGTACAACATGATTTAAAGCTCTTGGAGATATATGAAAAAAGAGCGGATGTCCCAGCAGGCCACAACACTGACAAATCACTTATCTTTCATTATTAGAGCTTCCTGCGCAGAGGAGAGCTTTCTTCCTAGCTAGATGGAAAGCACTTCCTTCAGCATTTGTTGACGGCTGTTTCAGAAAGATCCCCATCTCCGAAAGGCTGTGTCCCTGTGGTACAGGGCAGGTTGAGACAATTGAACATGTCATGTTCTGTTGCCCATTTTATCAGGGGATGTGAGATAAGTTTATTATCCCCCTGAGCAGAAAATTTTAGGTTTGTCACAAATAGAAATGGCCAAGAAACTTCTTTCAGGTGTTAATTCTCAGCTTTTAAGGCCAACTGCAAGCTTTTTGGCTGCTACTTACAAAACCCAGATGGGCATTATTAATAATGAGAGGAAATTTTAATTGCTACTCCTTCTTATTTGTTCGTAATATTATGATGGCTATTTTATTGTATTTTAATGTTGCATTTTAATGCTGAATGTATTTTAATTGAAATTTTAAATTCTGCCTGCTGTAGGGCAGTACTGTGTGTTTGTTTTTGCTGGTCTTTGACTGTAACATACATACACATACTCCTTGATTCTATGCCAGCTAAAGAGCCATCATACAATCGAGCAGCGCCATTGTGGGGCTACTGCCCTTAAGAAGGGGATGAAAGTCCCCTTCCCCTGTGGAGTCGCCAGTGGCTGCCTGGCGTGATCAGGATGCCATGGCAGCCATTGACACTACGGCAGTCCCGCTCGCTGGGCAGCTCAGGTTTGGACTGTTAGTCACTGAAGGGAAGCATGAGGACAAAACATCTCCTTTCCTTTTACAGATAAACCCACAAGTATAGTGGGTTTTTTTTAGTTGGCATGCTACTGTTTATTATTTCATCATTTAAAAAAAATATAACCATCACCACGAGCCAGAGAAATGTGAACCTTTGTTTCTTGGCCAGTTTAGAAAGCAAAGGACAACAACATGTGATAGATGAAAGGGCTGGATGAGAAAGGGTTCTAATGAGCTTCCTCCTGAATCATCTCTCTCTCTCTCTCAAAGGATGTCCCAGAACACCATAGAAACTGAATGAGGAATGAAAGAGGAGCTGCAATCTGCCCTGAATGAATGGGGTGCTGAAATTGTTCATTGTATTCCTAGAGTTCAGTAAAGCAAGTTTAACCCCTTTTCAATGGATGGATTTGATTTGTGTACATACAGTGGTGTGCAGACATTTCCTGTGCCTTTGGGGGATACATCAATTGGGGTTGCCTCTGCCAAATCACGCAGCTGTGACCAGCTAGCGGGCTGCCTCTCTCTTTCTCCTGTTCAGACTTGGTGGTGGAATTTAACTCATTTTGCACTCCATTTTCCAAGAAGCAGAATCTGGAGCTGCTCTCATTCCCTGTTATTGACTGTGAGTCCCCTCAAGAGAGTGAAAAATTTTTTGAAATGAAAATGAAGCAGACTCCCTAGTGGCTATATCGTTTCATCTTTGTAGTATTAAAATCCATGGGAAATTCTGTGTTGGCTGTTGGTTCTTCATTACCTGAACTAGCAAGTTTTCTGAGCAATACTTGGGGAAGAAGGAACTGGGATCATTTTCCCCCACCAGCACTACCCTAAGATAGGAAAGGTCAGTGCTGACAGTTTCCAAAGAAATGCTTTCCAATCATTTCCAGTATTTACCACAACCACACTTCTTCCTTTACATACAGGTGGGAAAGCATTCTTGAGCATCCACAGGAAAGAGTAAATTATTGAGAATGTATGTATTCTTGCTGTTTGCTATGGCTTTCCAACCTCCATCAGTTCTGATATATTAAAGAAAACCTAAACTAGCATTATAATCAATTGGCTACAACCCAATCCTAAAGTCAGTGGCTCTGCTGGGTGCAGTGGCACCAAAATGACTACCACTGCATCCAGCAGCACCGCCAAGGCTGCCAGAGGTCTCCTTGGGGGAAGGGGGTTTTTGTCCAAGAAGTCCACAATGGGGCTTCTCAAGTCTGCACCGGCTATTTTGCAGAGCTCCGCCATTCCCACCCCCACCCTGGTTCCTCCCCAGTTCTTTATGGCACATTTGCGACACCCAGCACTGGCACTGGAGCTCAGAGTCAACATTGGCCCTGTTTAGGATTGGGCTCTAATTCCCTCTGCAAGGTAAAGAAGAGTTACAGTCTTATAGCTTGTAAAATTGTAGCCACCTGTATTCTATATTCATATTGGGACGCGGTGGGCTCAGTGGGTTAAACTGCTGAGTCGATGAGCCTGTTGACTGCAAGGTTGGCAGTTCAAATCCGTGCGGCAGGGCGAGCTCCCATTGCTTACCCCAGCTCCTACCAGTCTAGCAGTTCAAAAGTATGTAAAAATGCAAGCAGATAAGTAGGTAACACCTCGGTGGGAAGGTAACATCGTTCTGTGCACTTAGGCATTTAGTCATGCTGGCCAGATGACCATGGAAACTATCTATGGACAACGTTGGCTCTTCGGCTTAGAAAGGGAGATGAGCACCGCGCCTAGAGTTGGAAAAGACTAGGCTTAATGCCAGGGTTGAAACATATTCATACTGTTAAGAGAGCAAAAGAAATTCCAGGCTCTATTCTTGAAGAAGTCGTCACGAGCAGGTATGTCCAATGAAGCTAGGCGATCAAGAAGTTCCTTTTCCTTTGCGATAATCCAAAGGATTCCTATCATACAACTCTCTGTGACTAGACATTTACATAGATTCAATACATTTAGGCCTTTCTAGGCAGAGGAAATTGCATGTTAAAATTCTGTTCACAGGTAGCCCGATCCTATTGGCCACCCCACTAGCAGAAGTAGTGTTCTGCCAATGCAGACTGCCTTATGGCAGTCACAAAGCTTGCTCCAGCAGCTCAGAGGCATGTGCTCCTGGTGAGCTGACAGAGAGGCATGAGCCTTTCCACATATGCCAGTGGATCACCAAGGGCCCACCAATGCAGGTAAGATGAAGGGAAGGTGGGACAGGGCAGAACAGGGAGGGGGCAGTTCAGGTGCAGGAAGGGGGTGGGTTTGGTGGCAGCAGGAGTTGCCAAATCCCAACCTCCTTCCTGGCCCCGATCTTACAATGCGTGTTCTTGTGGACTTGCACCAGGAATTTCATAGGTGCAGGTCCAAGTAGACCCCCCCTGGCCGTGGAGGCGTACTTCTGCGTAAGGGAAAAGATGTTTCCTTAGAGAAGACCTTCCCAGATATTCCCTTCACCAGCTGCGGGAGAGAGATGATTGGACCCTAAATCACACACACACACACACACACACACAAATGCAAGTATTACTTTTTAACTTTAAGAATTTGAGAAAAATAAGGGAGAGGGGAAAGATTGGGAAAAGGGGTATAGTACATAATTATCAAAATCCTGCCCCCTTTTTTGAAGCTAGTTCTTGCAAATATGCAGGAACTGGTGCTGTATCTAATTGTATGTGTGCATGCACATGTGTTTCTTTCCAGTGTTGGGAGATTATTCCCTCAGCCATGAAAGTATCCTGACTATCTCTTCATTTTATTTCTTTGGGAGTGCCCAGATGGCTGATATGTATCCAAATATTAAATGATTAAAGAAATGAGTTAGATCTTGTGGATAAGGTAATGTTTATGCAATCTGCCACTTCTTTCCAGACTGGTGAGATGGGAGGCCAGTGCCAGAACATATGGACAAAATTAGCCTGTGGCTTGTCATGCTTCCAGTAGAGATCATTTGTAGGCAAACTCAGTCTTAAAAATGTATTCAGGGACCAATGAACTCACAGCAAAACTTTCTGCTGAATTAACCCAAGTCGCTTATCAAGAGAAGCCAATTTAACTGATGTAAGAGAAACTTCTTCTGCACTTGTATGAGGTTTTAATCCCATCTGTTCACTCTATTTTAACCTTAGATGATCTATAACAAGTTTGATGGCTTCCTGTATAAATCTATAGATACTCGCTGCAGAGTCAGATAAGGACTGTGACATGTTGCTATTATCAGTATTGCCATGCTGTGGAAGAACTTATGCTATACACTCACCGGAGCCAATTTTAATAATTCTCATGAGAAAAGGAGATACTTCTTGAAATAGATTATTGTGGTTTTGTCCACCTGTTATTGGAAAGCAACAATTGTTTGGAGATTAGAAACAACCTGGATTTATTATCCCAGGACTGAGGATTAAGGCCGCAATCCTAAGCAACTTTCCAGCACTGACATAATGGCAATGCAACTCCAAGGTAAGGGAACAAACATTACCCTACCTTGAGGAGGACTCCATAATTTCCCCCCAACTGCAGGATGCAGTACCTGCCCCACTGGCACAGCTACGCCAGTGCTGGCAAGCTGGTTAGGACTGCGCCCTAAATCTTCCTTTTTAAGCATCATTTATGCAATAAAAACATTAATATATTGAGATCAAATCTGGGCAACGGAGGCAGTATCAGACAAATTTGAAAAAATTAACACAAACTGGAATTATCAACTTGTATATGGAGGTGGAATTGAAAAGCATTGTGGATGGTGAGCAGTAAACTTCCTGTTAGTGTTCAATCTAGACTTTTCAAGCATTCAGGCTGCTTGCAGCCTGCCTGCACATCACTATAAGCTTGCATGCTTATAATGACCTGTAAAAGGAAGAAAGGTTTTCACTGTGATAATCCTTCAAACAATGTTAATGGGTGCAGGGGAGGAGGCACAGAGATTAGGTATGCATGGTTTCTGCAACTGTGAGGTCCCTGGAACAGATCCTTTGCAGATTGGGGGGGTGGGCATTCGTTTTGCAAGTTGCCTGAATCCATATGGAAACAGGTACACTTGAGGAATGTAATGTTGGTTGTCATAGCCCATGACAAAATGTTGATGTCTAAGGGCGCAATCAGTTAGGCAAGCGCAAGTCCTTTGCCCTGGCCCAGGACGGTTGCAAATATTCTGTTTGCACCTCCTCGTGTGTTGGTTGGGGTGGTGCAGGGACATGCGCTGGCCAACGGAGGCTGCATCCAGACTCTGCAATGATGCGGGGAGGGAAGGTTGCATTGGCCGAGCTCGGCTGACACAGGGGTCTGATGTGGGTGGGGAGGAGGTTGGTGGGAGGCGTTCTGGGACGGGGGGGTAGGCAGAGAGCATTCTAGGGGGCAGGCAGGCAGGGAGCGGGAGGCAGGGCTGGGACCAGGCAGTTATGCCGGATCCCAACCCCATTCCCTGAGCAGTGCAGAGCGGTGCAAGTCCATTCTCCTTGAACTTCCATCACCTCCTAAGGTGGTGCAGGTCCAAGGAGATCCCCTGGGGCCAGTGGCGTCACTAGGGTTTGTGTCACCCAGTGCGGGATGCCAGCGTGTCACCCCCCATGCAGTGGGTGGGGCAAAACCCCAGCTGGTGGGCGTGTACCATCACTCTGCTCCCACTGGTTTTCTGGCTGTACCTTTTGATAGAACAAAGATAGAACACATTCTGCATGAAATTACGCATTGATTGATATATAACATGATGGTAGTATTCCTCCAAACTGTGATTTTAGTTATTTTGGTCACTGGTGGTGTCACACAGCCCCAGGGTGTCAACGTAATAACACCTTATTGCAGCAGTTCTCAAACTTTTAGCACTGGGACCCACTTTTTAGAATGACAATCTGTCCAATACTCACCAGAAGTGATGTCATGGTAGAAGTGACATCATCAGGCAAATTAAAATAAATAGTATGAATATAGTATAAGTATAAATAAAGTAAAACAAATAATTAAATAAGCAGAAGCTAGCCCTGTTCCACCAAGTGAATGTCCTCTGTAGCCTGTCTACAATAACACCCCCCTTCAAAATCAGTAAGGCTTTAGCCCTACCCAGTGCCCAGTTCAATTTAAGAACTTCTGTTTAAACCAGATCACTGTCAGGATCCACCTGGCTTTGCAAGTCTCAGAAAAGTTCACCTTATCAGCTGAAGCCTCTGTTTTGATCCTTTTTACTGGATGAGGAGGCTGCCTTCTGGAGCATTTGTTGAGCTTCAGTTCCATCAGATCAGGATCATTCTGGTTGCTTCACATTCCCCTTTGCCTGGCCTGACCACCAGCTAAGGCATGTTTGCTTACTTGAGAGTAAACGCGACTGTGAGGCTCAATAGGGCTCAATACATTCATCTGTGTGGAGGCAGGGACTTCTTTCTCAGGTGTTTTTTGGGGTTGCATTCATTGGATCAGGATCGTTCTGGTGTCGTTGGATTCCTCTCAGCCTGCCCTTTCTGAAGGACTAAGTCACGTTCGCCTACTCGTGAGTAAAAACACGATACAACTCAGTTTCACTTTCCATAAGGCTTCATGCATTTTTTGTTCTCTGGTTTTTTGGCCATAACGTTTGATAGAAATGACTTATTTCACTCTGGTTTTTTGCATTACATTGTGCTTGATGGTATTACTCCTAACCACCGCGATTTTAGTGTGTCACCCCCCGGTGTGCATCACCCCCCCAGTGGGCGTCACCCGGTGCAGCCCACACCACCCGCACTCCCCCAGCAACACCACTGATTGCGGCTGTGGTGGCTTACCTGGAGTAAGGAGAAAGTTTCCCCTTGCCTCTGGCTGAGCCAATTTTGGCCCCAATCTTTCACTGGATACAGCGCAGGCCCCCTGGCCTGCCTGTTCCAGCACAAAATAGGATTGTGCTGCAAGACTATTAGTGACAGTAAATTGATCAGTTTCCTTCTCAACTTTTATTTTTAGGATCCAAACAGGGCAGCAAACATCTTTTTAGTCTAAAATAAAAGTAGAACTGAGCCAGAACAACCTTTTGAGTTTCATTTGCACTTTGGTTACTTACCCAACACACCTCTGTTTTTCAGTGTGCTTTTGAGAAAATTTCTTCTTTTCCTTTTCTCCATGTCCTAGACTGGTTGGCAACCTTCAGTCTCGAAAGACTATGGTATAAGCCTACAGCACCCAGTATTCCCAGGTGGTCTCCCATCCAAGTACTAACCAGGCCTGACCCTGCTTAGCTTCCAAGATCAGACGAGATTGGGCATGTGCAAGGTAACAGTTGCTGCAGTATAAGGAATAATGCAAAAAGCCCCCAAAGCTGATTTTAAAGCCAGTGTTAGCCTAGTAGGACACTGCTCAGAGATGATTCTGAGTTTTGGGAGCAAGGGAGCTGTACAGTCCCAAAGCTGACAAGCTTCACCAGACTGAGCTGAAGGTTAGATAGAATAGGCAGAGCTGGGACACAAGTTGGAGGAGGTCAGCTAGATTCTGCATAAGCCTTGAGCTCAGTTGCGTTGCAGAGCTTCCTTGAGCTTGGTCCAACATCTCAGGGATTGTGCAGTAATTGCTCTGAAGAGTTTCCCTGAGCTCCATCTTGTCAGTAGCTCGGACTCTGCACAGTTGTCTGGAGCCTTAAAAAGCTTTTGGGGGCTTTCACACAGCTCTGACTAACTTCTGGTTAGTCTCTAAGACCTAGGTGAAAAGGAAGAGAGGAACCTTAATTTTAATGCAGTTTATCTCGCAGTTCAACAAAGAGCTTTCACTCATTAAACATACAAATTTCTACCCACAAAGTCAATACGCACAACGATTCATCTGAGCTCAGAATAAAAGAGAAGTCATGAAAACATTCCTTTTTGTATTAGATTAGTTTGTGAAACTTGGTATTTAAATAAATTTTGGGAATTTGGGGCTGGTCCAACAAGTCACTTAAACACATCTTGATTTCATCTGCCAGTTATATAACCTGGACGGCAATCCAGACTGTGAAGGAGAGTAAGGAAGTGCTACAGTTTGAGTAAGTTCTAGTTTTAGCCAGGGCAAATGTTTAGGGATACTTTCCTTGCAGTACAATCCTATCCCCCTTCTGCACTGCTGGAACACATGTTCTACCAGTGCAGGCTGTCACAAACATGCTATAAAGCATTTTGCAAGAGCAAAGAAGTTAGTAGTGCCAGTGGGAAGACCTGAGCTGTCTCACTAGTACCAGATCCAGGTGGAATGCAAACTGGAGAAGGTATGGGCTGTTCTGAGCAGCACAGAGGTGGCAAAAGGGAGGGAAGGGGGTGTAACAGGGTGGGGGGAGGGCAGCAATGGCGGTGGGTGGATCAGGTCCAGGGGGTCAGGGTCAGCCGTAGTGGTGCATGCCGTATCACATTCCCCTTCCTGGGTCAGATATGTCAAAATGAAGCAATGTGGAATTGCACCAGCTCCCTGGTGTGGGGGAGGTTGGATAGGACTGGGCTGTTAGTCATACTTATTCATAACATAGAGGACAGTATTTCCCAAATTGTGGGTCGTAAACCACCAGTGGGTCACATCTTGATTGTTGGTGGCTTGTGAAACTGAAACTGAGAAGCTGATAGCTGAAGAGGAAAATGCATCAGCCCTACGGAAAGTGAAATTAAGCTGCACATGCATGGTTACCCACAAGGAAGTGAATGTGCCTCAATTCACTTCAAAGGGCAGGATGAGAGGAACACAGTGCCTCCAGAATGGTCTTGATCTGATGATTGCAGACACCCAAAGAGACTCAAGAAGGGAGTTCCCCACCTCCATGCTGACAAGGAAAATGTACTGAGCCCAGTAGTGTAGCTAGAGGGTGTGTAAAGCACTAAATTTTTCAGGGAGCATCACTGCAGCATGCTTTGACCCACCACCTCCCTTTCGAATGCCTCCATTTTGCTCCCCCACCCAGAACGGCTCTGAGGAGGAGGGGCCGCTTGTGTGCTGTGGTGAGACTCCCTGCAAAACTTAGTACTTTGCACCCCGTCTAGCTACGCCACTGACTGAGCCCTATGGAGAGTGAGACTGAGCCACGTGCACATTTACTCATGAGTACATGAATGTGCCTCAGGGAAGGTCAGGTGAAGGGAAAAGTAAAGCCACCAGAATAGTCCTGATCTGATTAACATGGAACTCAACCAATTCACTAGAAGGTGCCCTCCACCATAGTGAAAAGGATGAAAACAGAGGCTTAAGCAGTTGGTAACGTGAAACTTTTCATTTTAGCTTGTAAAGTTAGGTGGGACCCAATAGAGTGTCATTTTAAAAGGTGGGTACTAACGCTGAAGAGTTTGGGTACCACTGATATAGAAGGACTATTATGGGGCAAAAGAGGCTATCTTTTGGCAGAGTAAGAGGCAGAGTAAGCCGTATGTGGAGTTAACCTACTATATAAGAACAAAATACCTGAAGAAAAAATGTTGTCCTAAAAATGTTTTCTGGCACTGTCCTCTCTGTTATGTTTGTTTTGATTACTGAGATACACATTAGCTTGATCATAGAGGCACAGCTGAATTCTACAGACACACAATAAGGCAGGAGGTGTGGTATGGAGGCTGAGCTGTTGCCTTGCCTGAAAAAAAAAAATGGATAGCATCCTACAGAAGCCAGTCTGAAGCTTGGCTGCAGCTGCCTGCGAGAGCCTGGAAAGTGCAAGGATGGATGACAACTGTACTATGAAGGGAAACACTTGCAGAAACGGAGGTTCTATCAGATTTTCTCACGGAATAATTCTTGTAAAAATCTTATTGAAAAGTGGATTTATGTTCACACTGCCACGTAAACCACCTTGAGTCAACTAAAAAGGTGGTATATAAATATCATAACAAATAATCTTCTGCTGGATGACACAACCGCTGGACTAGTTCACTGTTGCTGAGAACCCAGATGAGAGAGACAGCAAGCAGCCCTGCACCTGTAAATAATTTGCAAATACGAGGGTCGCCCAGAAAGTAATGCACCACATTTTTTTTTCTCAGCCTACAGTAACGATACAAATGTGAAACTTTAGATATACATTATTTGAATTTTCAGGAGTGCGCACACAAATTTTTGGTTTCTTCAGACAGATAGTGTAGCTGCAGCAGTGTTTCGAAATGGCGTCTGTAAGTGATGTACGTTACAAGCAGCGTGTCGTCATTGAATTTCTCACTGCGGAGAAAGAAACTGTTGGGAACATTCACAAACGTTTGTGTACAGTTTATGGAGAATCTGCAGTCGACAGAAGTACGGTTAGTCGCTGGGCACAGAGGGTGAGGCCATTAGAAGCCGGTTCAGCAGAGCTCCAAGATTTGCAGCGTTCGGGGCGGCCATCCACAGCTGTCACACCTGAAAAGACGCAGCTTGCTGATGTGCTCATTCGCGAGGACCAACGCATAACGACTAGGCAGTTGGCGCTGAAGCTGTCAATCAGCAAAGGAAGTGTGGATGCAATCATCCGTGCTCTTGATTACTCAAAAGTGTGTGCACGATGGGTTCCGCGCTGTCATACGGTGGACCACAAATCTCTCAGGAAAAAACATTTCTTCTGAGTTGCTGAAACGTTTTGAAGATGAGGGGGAAGCGTTCTTGTCCAGGATTGTGACAGGTGATGAAACCTGGGTTCACCACTTTGAGCCCGAAACAAAATGACAGTCGATTTAATGGCGTCAGCCTCAATCTCCACAGAAGAAAAAATTCAAAGCAACTGCTTCCGCCAGTAAGGTCATGATCACTGTGTTTTGGGACTGTGAGGGCGTCATACTCATTGATGTGATGCCAAGAGGCAGCACCATTAATTCTGAAGCTTATGTGAAGGCATTAACCAAACTCAAGAAGCGCTTCCAGCGACTTCGGCGCCATAACAACCCAGGTGAATGTTTTATTCAACATGATAACACTCGGCCTCACACAAGTTTGAGGACTTCAGAACACATCACTAAACAGGGTTGGACTATGTTACCCCATCCACCCTACAACCCTGACCTAGCTCCCTCAGACTTCCACTTGTTTGGGCCATTAAAGGATGCCATTCGCGGAAGACATTTTGAGGATGACGAAGAGGTGATTCGCACAGTGCAGAAATGGCTTCGTGACCAGAACAAGGAGTGGTACCAACAGGGCATACATGCCCTTGTGTCTCGCTGGAGGAAGGCCATAGAACTGGATGGAGATTACGTGGAAAAATAGGGAGTGTAGAAGAAACATCATTCTTTCTTGTGTGTAAGTTTCATTGTGTTCAATAAATAATTGTTGAAGAAAAAAAATGTGGTGCATTACTTTCTGGGCGACCCTAGTATTTTTCTCCTAATAAGCATTAGAGTTATGAACAAAATATACATATATTGTTTTATATGACTGACATGCTCCAGCCCACCATGAGGTTGTGTGCTCAAAACCTAATTTGAGCTACTTTTCCCCTCCCAGGTTGTGAAACTAAGTTTAAAAAAACAAAGTTAGGTTTCCCCGCATGCCTCCCCTCCTTCAATTTGTCACTGTGCCCAGCCCCAGCTCCTTCTTCTAGTGGCACCCTCTCCTAGCCAGCAGGGAGAAAGCAGGAGGAAAGCCACAGTGTGCTGAACAAGTGAAGCTGCAGAGAGAGACAACATACCAGTAAAATGCAAGAAATTTTTTCTAATATTTTTGAACAGTGGCTGGTTACTTTTCCCCACAACTTTTCCTGTCCTCTTGTTTCTTGGTAAAGGACTTGAGTAGATGCAAATTCTCATCTGGAAGAAAACCCCATGGATAATGGGGGCCCACTGTACACGAGTTCCTCAGAAGCTTATGAGGGATCCTTCAATTAGAAAATGGCAGAGACATTTCTCTGAAAGACACAGCCTGACCACCACTATAAATCTTCCTTTGCAGTGTGTAGCCACGGGGTGGCATTAGTTGTGTGGAGCACATACTCAGTTTACACTGGCTAACAGTCAGAACTAACAGGCCTGGGTCAGTATCCAGCATGATCAGTGTATACCCCACTTGGGGGTTCCTTGGCAGACATCCATGGGGAATAGATTCCCTTAGATTTTCTTGCTTCAAAGCCATTTGCACTAAAGTATGTTGGTTTGCCACATCGCTGGTATTTAAAATAAATATTTTCTACCTCCAACAGTTTGTGTAGCATTCAAGAGCCTTAAAAAATTTTTCCTCGGTAGAATAAAACTAGTTCATTTTGTTCACATCTGAGTAACTCCAATAGATAATTTCTCACACACTGACTTTATCCAATAACTTTTTTTTAAGTCAATCATTTCAACCACTTGGTTCTAGCACTAAATGCAGATACAAAAGTGTTCATGGAATCATGAACTTTTGCAGAGTGCTCTGCCTATTACAAGCTGCTTTGTCTCAGTCATAGCTACTTCCCAACCTGACATACACACTTCCTCTTTCCGTTACTCATAGACTCTCCTAACATGGGGGTGAAAGTGGACCACTTTTTACTCATATCCCAGCATTAGAATCAGCATCTGACAGGTCAGAGAAGAATACATTCTGACGACGCAAGTGTGTATGAAACAGCTAGATTTCAGAGAGACTTCCCAGTCTTGAGTGAGCCTCATGCCTCTGACAGGAAAATAAATCTTTGAATCGAGCACACTTGGCCTCCCCAGAAATAAAATTGGACTCCCCAGAAATAAATATGAATACAGAACCTTATTACTGTTTTCACAAGCCATGTTTTGGGATTTAATAGAAATGCATTTTTATGTAACATTGCAAGTTCATGTGGAAAATTCTGGATACTGGCAAGAGGCACTTACTAATGTGTAGATGTAAGCTCTTGATTTGTTCCTTTATGTCAATGACAATACTCCCAACATTAGAATTTTAGACTCTGGATTCTCATACATTAGGAACTGTTTAAGACTTTTTCGGGCCTGCTTATCTTTTTCCTTGTTCACACAATATACTTGTGACATGGTTCAAAATCTAACTCAACCCTTTGAACCAGCCATCCTTGTCTTCAAATTGTTGAGCAGCATTTCTCAAGAGTGAAAGCTGTAATAAAAGAGCCACTGAATAATTGGATTCTTTTCACCACTGAGCACTTCAAGTTTACAAAGGCATAGAAGTCTCCCACCACAGTGCTCTTGGGCAGCTTGGCGATCTTCTAAAATGATATAAGAGGTGCAGTTTTCCTTTCACCGCATCTTACTAAACCATTTTCTGTGCTTGTACTGAGACCATAAGATCCAAAGAGACCACGCAATAGAGCAGCAATTTACATCAACAAAGAGGATTTTGATGCACTCCTCCGAATGAGGCTGCATTACCATGTTAATAGCTTTTTCACTCTCAGTCTTCCTTTCCCTAGGACGCTGGAGACTTTTGCAAATGAAGAACAGTTCCGCTTTCCATTTTAACTGTAACAATAGCAGAGGAGCTCCTTAAACTGCATCAAATAGCAGTCTGTGAAATCCCTAACTAGCCATCCTCTCTGCGGCTTTATTAAGGACCAGGCCAAAGCAACATAAGGGGGAGACCTCCTTGCAGCCCTAGCCCCACCTACTAACCCCTAGGGATGGCAAGAAGAATTGCCCACAGAGCTACTAAATCAAACTCCATACGTTTTTTTTTGCTTCCTTCCTGTCCTCCACAATGAAAGAGGCTTCAGGTATGTTTTCTAATATCAGTCTGTTTATGGCCTCCTGGTTAAACAGAGCTATGATGGGATTTCCCCTCCCCTCTCCCCCTAAGCCTCATTTTTCAAACAGCTGTTGTTCCTCACCAGTTCCCACACTCATCCACTTGTTCCCTTGTCAAATACTTTGAATGTGCTCTCCTCCTGACACTGACTGCTTCACACAATAATGAATGGAAATGTTGCTTCTGCTGTTAGCCTGTGGAATAGAGCCCATTCATTAGCACTAAAAGTTTCTTCTACCACCAGCATAGATACTATCCTTCACCTGACACCTCTCGGCAAGCTTTCCTTCAGAAAAAGGTTCTATGTGGGCTGTGGCCGTCTTTAGCAGATGCAAGTAACACAACCATGGCCCTATTCCACACACACTGCTAAATGCAGTAAGATCAGGGCCAGATTTGGGTGTTGCACA
Organism: Tiliqua scincoides; assembly: GCF_035046505.1. Taxonomy (NCBI): domain Eukaryota; kingdom Metazoa; phylum Chordata; class Lepidosauria; order Squamata; family Scincidae; genus Tiliqua; species Tiliqua scincoides. The sequence continues at coordinate 20,947,015 of NC_089821.1, forward strand.
TTTCCTCCTTGACCTGAGCCCTGTTCCTCTTGCCATTATCTGTATTCTTAATAAAATATAAAACAATCACATACAATTTACAGTACAATATACAATAGGTGCATATAGATACAGAGTCCTGTGGTGGGTCTCCAACAGCTCTCCAACAACATAGTACAAGCCTATGCATGTCTACTCAGAAGTAATTGCCACTGAGTTCAGTGGACCTTACTCTCAGGTAAATGTAAATAGGATTGCAGCCTCAGGCACTCTGCTTCTCCCACCATGCATGCAAGGATATGCCTAAACAGGAAGATAACACATTTGAACTTGAGATCTCCTTGGTCTGTCAATCTGTTCCCAGAAAAAAGGAAGTATTTAGTCTGGATGGTTGGGGAGATTTAGTATGCAAACAGATTCAGGATATCTCGGTTTCAGCACTACCTCTTACAAGCACTGGGAGGAGTTTGGAGGATGAAAGCAAGTCCCAAGGCCCACTCTTGATTTCACTGCACACAGACATGAGCAGGTGATGAAATTAAACAATATATATACAGGTAGAGCCTATTTATCTGCGTTAGTTCCGTTCCACGACTCAGCGCAATTAACAAAAAACAAGTTGTGCTGAGTCCATAGAGCAAATAGGCTGCAACCTGACACTTCCAGTTGGAAGGAAACTAAGGCAGCTGTTCTCAATTCCCTCCCCTCCGTACTCAGCCCTCCTGTTGCCAGCTGTTCTGCTTCTTTCACAGTTGGAATGGTGAGCTTGCTTGGGAAGCCTCTGTGTCCCAGATGGCCTCCCAACAGCGCTGCAGGTTCTTCTCCTCCTCCTCTTTGCTGCCGCCGCTCCTGCAACCCTCCCAACCACCATCATGGAAACTCCTCTGCCCTGGAGCATTCTGGGACTTGTAGTCCAGCTCTCTGTTCACTGTCACCTGTCTCTCCAAGGCTTCCTAAGAGCCTGCATCATGGGGGGGGGGGAATTTAGCAAACACCCCCTGGGTTTTTTAAAGCAATCCCCTCTCCTCCCCCCCCTCACCAGCTGCCCGGCTTCTTTCACAGGTGGGATGCTGATCTTTTAAGAGTCCATTTCTTAAATGGACTCTTGCATTTCTATGAGCATTTCTACTTGGAAGTAAGCCCCATTCCAGTCAATGGGGCTTACTCCCAGGAAAGTGTGGAGAGGATTGTGCTATAAATCACGTTTTGCTTGGTGGGAAGGCTTTGTGATAGCCTGCACCATGGGGGGGGGGGAATTCGGCAAACACTCCCTGGGTTCTTTAAAGCAATCCCCTCTTCTCTTTTAAAGCAATCCCCTCTGTTGCTATGGCACCTGCCTGTGTGTGTGTGTGTGTGTATGAGTGAGTAAGTGAGTGAGTGAGTATGAGTGTGAGTGAGTGAGAGCTCCACCTCCACGTCCACCTCGCTGCACGTGTTCTGGCTACAGAGGTTCTTGCCCCCCTTCCCCTCTTCAGTTGCTGGCTCAGGGGCTCCAGGAATGTTACTGTTCCTTTGCAAGGGGAACCTCTTCCAGGGCTATTCCCTGCCTGGGCAAGGTGGAGCCTTCTTGCAGTGTTTTGGGCAGCCTGGAAATGGAGCCAGATGACAGCCCAGGGCAAAGGCGTGTGTGACATTCAGTACCCTACCCCAGTCGCCTTGAGACAAATCCGCAGATAAAAAATCCATGGATAAATAGGCTGCACCTGTACATGATCGTAGGAGCTTCCACTACTCTGTCCAGCTATAATTTTACTAGGCCTCACAAATGAAATACTACATTTCCAATGTTCATAATGAACCAGACTCATCGAAATGTGCAGAGAAAGTCCACATAAAACACATGTCAGAGATTAACCAAATGTTCAGAAGAAGTACATGGTGCAACTCTTCTAAGACAGTGGTACAGGTTAAGTATACCCCTTACCCGGAATTCCAAAATACAGAATATTCCGAAGTATGGAACTTTTTTCAGTGCCAGTAAGACTTTTTTTTTTTTTCCAACTTTTGCCTAAAGTTAAGTCTGGTAGTCTAACATAAGAAAGACTTCACTAAAATCATTTAAAACATGGATTATGTATTCTGGTTTTGCAGGTGGCTCACAGTAGCATGCAGAGGGAATGATCATGACCTGTTCAACTATTAGGATACAAAGATGCCACCTATTTTAGTTTTGCATAGCTGAATACACAATCCTCTCTCAAAAGCAAATATACTTGCTAAGAAGGTGATACAAAAACACATTAAAGACTTCAACAATTTTCTTATCTCAGCTTCATACTTCAATTCAATCATTCAGTAAAAGCTGAAGTCACACCAACCTACCTGAGATCCAAGAGGAAGAGCAAAATACATTGTTGCATCACACTCTTACCTTGGAGAACCAAACCGGAATTTTCAATTGTGTATAGAAATGATGCAAAAGGTGCAATGGGGGATTTAGCAACCAGAAGCTGCAGAAACAAGAAAGATAAGAACAAACAAAAGAAGTGATGATACAGTCATTACAATTCCAGTTTGCAGAGAAACCAAACCACCACTGCCATTCTAGCATAAATTCTCACAACAGTTCCACAGTGGGTGTATGCAAACACAACTGGGTGATAATATGTATTATTTCCTGAGGTTCAAAATACTGATTCAAAGTTCCATGCCATTTTAACATGCGTTTTCATTCAGTTGTCTATGCTTATGGAATAGGCCATACTCCTGGCTGTTCAGTGTGTTCCAGATCATACAGAAAGAGAAAAGATGGACTGTGGCAAAGAAATGAGACCCAGCATGGAGGTTTTAGCAATAAGAAAGGTAATCTTCCCCCCCCCCCCTCCAAAAGCTAAAGCATGTACCTCTATTGGTTTTATATTCATAAAAATACATGGTACAAAATACAAAATGTTGCATTGTAAAGCCAACATGAGCACCTTTCATCCTGAATAAAGGCAAGCCATTCCCACCCCACCCCCTGCATTGTGATCTGCACAGAGAAACTTCAGAATTGGCTAATCATAGTAGTTCATGGCAGAACTCACTGCTGCCATTTTGAAAACATGTCTACAATCCAAATTTGAAGCAGATTTCCTTATTCATTTCTGCCTCCAGGACGAAAGGGAAAAGAACTAGAAAGCAATTTCCCAGTCTGTGGTTTTCACAGCAGCATTTCCAGCTCTGTAGCCCTAAGGGCACTATTTAACAAGGTTGCTGATCCAAAGCACATTCTGGTACTTTTCAGAGTTCTGTTTCAATTACAGTAATGTCATACCCATTTTGCCCATGCTTAGAAAATACACCAGGCCTTACTGCTTTCTTTGTTTTTTATGTATGTATATACAAGCATGTTTAAAAAGTACCCAAAAGGCCTTAGAATAGCATTGTCAGGACCAATCATCTGCCCCAACATTAAAGTTATCCAGGAATGTATCTTATAATGCTTCTCAACACTGGGTCATGAAAAATTCTGTCACTGCTTGTTGCTCATCATTAAATAACACAGTTTAAATGTGAAAACTGTGAGATTATTAGTATCATAGCAAGTAGTGACCTGATGTTTAAAGATGCAGTCCACCAACCAAAGGGTCTCCTGACCTTGAAGGGCAGCTGAAGGTATTAAGCTCTACTGAAACTACTGATGCAGAGTCCTATGCAGGCACCACTTACGAGGCAATATCTTAAAGCTGCTACAAAAGGCAGCACTCAGACAGGAGGAAGAAAGCTTCGTAATGGTACTTTATAGGCCCATATTTGGGGATAGCACATGACTGATGTTACACTTTATATACAGTAGTTGGGTATGGGTGGTGATTACTTAAAGCAGGGGTGGGAAACATTTTGGCAGGAAGGCCACATCATCTCTTTGACACTGTGTTGGTGGGTCGGGGGGGGGGGAAGAATTAATTTACATTTCAAATTTGAATAAATTTCCATAAATTTTTACATAAATGAATACATTAGAGATGGAACTTATATGAATAAATGAATTTTACTGAGCTTATTTATAATACACATGAGAATTATAACATAGGCATGTAGAACCATATGAGAACTATGAACTGTTTGCAACACATCTCTTGCACTGTGAAAACATACAGACAAAGCCAGAAACACATGGAAACATAAGTTGTTCAGAGGTAAGGGGGGTGGTTAAAATAATGTCCAGAGAAAAGCAGAAAACACATGGAGACTATGAAAGGCCTTGCTATAACTCGGCCCGCAGCTCAGGTCTGGTGGTTGCGACACAGCAGACACAGACCAGCGCAGGCTCCAACAATCTCTGACAGACCAGAGGCTCACTGGAGATTTGGGGCTCCCTGCGGGCTGGATTGGGAGACCATGAGGGCTGCAAATGGCCCCTGGGCTTGGGTTTGCCCACCCCTGACTTAAAGAGTTTTGAGAAATTAGCCACATTCTTGCCATACTGCTTTTCGTACGTTGACTGGTTAGTTAGCATAGGCAGCTGGCTTCAGAACCTGAGAATCGTTATAAGCTCTGGTTTTTAAAAACCTATCAGTTAGGCGTCCAAATAGGATTGGGCCATTCAAGTTCTTTTACACTGGATATCACTTTCAAATAGCTAGGTATTGTCTGTCAAATAGGTAAAAGGGAGCTGGGTTCGCTTTACAGTAAAGGAAAACATGTGAGGGTATGCTTTAAGGTACATCTGTAATAATAATAATAATAATAATAATAATAATACAGGTATTTATATACTGCCTTTCTTGGTCGTCAGATTTCTCCTCAGACTTTATTCAAGGTGGTTTACATTGGCAGGCTGTTTTAAATTCCTGTAGGAATTTTTACAATTGAAGAAAGGTTCTATCTTTCAAGAACCACAACATCTGTATGCACCTTTCCAAGTCAATTTCTGTCCTGATTTATCTATAACATCTGCTGGCTAACGACTGAGGTACAAAACTAAAAAACAAACATATAACATAGCAAGTACAGCCAAAGAATGCCGGTTTGGTAACCAGTGTCAGTGTTTTGCTCTGAGTAATGCATCACTAGGAAAGCCATTTCAGGATGCAATATAAACTCAGTAACTTACTTCATGGAGCAAATCTGCAAAACAAGCACTTTTGCTTCCTTGGCATAAATCACTGTTCTTCCTGAAAAAAGCAGCTGGAGAAAGGAAGAATGTGTCAATATCTAAGGCTGTGATTTGTCCTCACTGAAATAGAGTTCTCTTTCTTGCATTTAACTAATTGAGATGATGCAGCAGTCTTCACCCCAAAGCAGGAATAACACTGTCTTGGCATGTACTCTATATCTGGGATTTCATGCTGCTGTAAAGGGATGTTTCATTTTTACTATACTGTCAAAGTCAGAAGAAGAAACTAAATTACAATCTCCTAGAAATAAATGCTTCCAGTAATTCAGTGTTTGAAATGAGAAAATTTGCTGCAAAATTCCCCGATGCGTTACTTTTTAGGGTCATAGCACAGTGTTTCTCAACTGGTGGTACTTGTGACAGTGTCTGGTGATACACATGGGACCCCCAGACCCCTGCTGCCTGGTAGTGAGAACAGCAATGCAATGTGACAAGTAGCAGTAGGAGGAGCAGTAGTTGACCAGCAGAGTTCCAGCGTGCACTATTTGCATGCTTGAGAAAGCCCTCCTGTTCACCCTGAGCCTCTTATATGTGTTTTTGCATCACACCTGGCCTCTCAATCCAGATGTACTGGTGATGACATCATTGTCAGTTACTTCCGGTGGTACTTCCAATAGGTGGACCATGCAAAGTGATACAGCAGAAGACAAATGTTGGAAAATGCTGCTATAGCAGCAAAAGTATAAAATATAGCTTCCAAGCAATAGGTGCGTGGCATTATAGATATGATTGTAATATCTAACGAAGCCTCATTTGCCCTGCATAAGTCTTTAGAGGATCAACTCTGAACAGACACCATGCCACTGAAACACTGTGTTTTAGGTAGTGACAACTGGCTCGATATTCTCATGTTCTGAGAGAGCTGGCTGGGTTGGTGCGAGAACACATGCTGGTGCACAGAGGCCACATCCAGCCTCTGTGCCACCCAGGCCCAGTGAGTTCGCATGGGATGAGGGCACAGGGAGTTTGGGGGCGCTTCAGGGTGGGGGAGGGAGGGCAGCAGGCAGGCTGGGGGGTAGACCAGGTGTGGGAGAAGGGCGGGACTAGCCTCCGCACTTAGGCAGCTAGACCCTAACTCCCTTCCTGAGCAGCCCAGCATTACACCAGGCTGCTTGAATCTGCGCCAGCGATTCCAAGTAGCCCCATTGGGGTGGCTGGGGCATTACTCAGGGTGAGGGGACATTCTTACTCCGAGCTGCACTCCTTTCACCTCTTAACTTGCTCTGGATATGGTGCAGGCCACCTGGCCTGCCTATTTCAGCACAGGTTAGGATTGGGCAGTAAGGCAGTTTTCACTATTATTGAATTGTAGTTTGGCACATGGGAAAAACGTACTTGTGGGATCATATTAAAGGCTTCTAGGTATGCACAATCTTCTTCCTTACTAGACAGTAATTGAGATTTTGAATTCAAAATGTGCATGCAGCTGTGGGACACAGGAAGGCTTTATCCAACAGAACTGCTTTCCGTAAGTCAGTTGTGTCATGTATCATTGATTCCTGCAATTATAGGCCTGAAATCCTCCAAGCACAATTAGCGGTCACGGTGTACTATTACTGGAACTAGTGAGAGAAAAAATAGTGCATCTAGTATCCTGTTTGCTGAGGTATGCAGTCACACTAATTGATATGATTCAGTTGACATGCCCATACAAACAAGCATGTTATCCTGTGGCATACAGCACAAAGAGCTGAGAAGGGCTTTCGAACGCCGCATGGCTGGTGGCACTGCAGAAAATTCAAAGGCCCCAAATCATTCAAACACAGTTCATACAGTGAATATAACTGAAACATTTGTACAATTACCCTAGGAATTTAAACCGAATCATATATTTAGAAATGTCATAAGGTCTAGCCCTGCTGAACTGCACCACTTCAGACTGCCTGTAGGGGGTGTTTTAATTGTGTTGACTTGTAAAAATGTCCCTGCAAATAGAAAGTGAGCATGTCAGGAAGAAGACAAGGCTAGAACCCTGCCCTTCCACAAGAGTTTCAACACGCAGGGAATTTTAATATGAGGGACCACACAATTCCCTAAGCACAAGCTAGAGTAGAATATAGGTGGAGCCTGTTTATTCGTGGACTTTACACCCGCAGATATGGGTCAACACGGGTCCCTGGAGGGCTTCCCCGGGCCTCAGCATGCATGAAAAGGCATAAAAATGTCACTTCCGGGTTCCTTCTGGAAACTGGAAGTGGCTTTTTTGTCTCTATGGGCCATTCTGAAGCCCGTAGAAGCAGCGGGTGGATGCATGCTGCCTCTATGGACTTCAGAAAGCCCTCTGGAGGGCTTTGGAGGGCTTCAGGGGGCAAAGATTGCAGATTTCATTATCTGCAATATTCAGTACCAGCAGAAGGTCCACGAATGGATCCCTTGGGGATACCAAGGCCCCACCTGTAGTACCAGGTGAGACGCATCACTAGTTATTTTTGAATGTGTAGTCTGGCTCTTAGAATTTTCTATGAATGACAGATAAACTTTTGCATTTCTACTCAGAAGCAAGCCCTACTTTGTTCAATGGAAATTACTTCTGAGTAAATACGTATTGGATTGTACTGTTGGTCTAAGAAAGGACATTTAATATCAGGGTCAATTTAATAGTGTTTTCAAGAAGGTTCAAACATTATAAAGATATGTTTGAAGCCGATGTTTCATTCTAGTCGATCAAACAACAAAGCATACACGTTTCAAGGTGAATGAAACAATGATAAATGGAGATCAAAGCAAGTTAATCTATAGCCAGAGGATTATAATACATTAAAGGTTAAAATAAACTCAGTGAAGCCAAGCTGGCCCTAATGAATTCTGGGTTATTCATAAACCATTCAGAGAAAGGCATAATCACATGCAGATTATACATTTCAGATTATTCAATCTAACAAGTGAATTGTATGACAGCAGCATATAAGGTTAAATTCATGTCTACATTCTCATTTGGCAAAACGTAGACTATTCTTGGGTCCTTTTATTAGCAATCCAGTTTCATAACATAGAGCCTAAGAAGGCCTGTCAGCAAAGTAACAACATACAAGGTATAGTGCAGTGTTTCTCAAACTGTGGGTCAGGGCCCACTAGGTGGGTCATAAGCCAATTTCAGGTGGATTCCCATTCATTTAAATATTTTATTTTTAATATATTAGATTTGATGCTACCATGGTATGTGACTGCATTTGGGGAAATGTTACAGATCTGTACTCTGAATAGGCTACTATGTATATGTTTTTTTTTAAACAAGGATAGTAAATGGAACTTACTCCTATGTAAGTGAGGGTAGGACTGCAGCCTAGGATTGTTAAAAATGTTCTGCGTGATGATGTCATTTCCAGTGGGTCCTGACAGATTCTCATCTAAAAAGTGGGTCCCGGTGCCAAATGTGTGAGAACCACTTCTATAGTGGAAATAAATCACCATCTATAGAGGGGCCCCAAATCCGCTGATCCCATATCTGGGGATTCACGGCCCAATCCTAAAGAGTGCATGCCAGCTTACCACTGGTATGAGGGCCTTAGCACCAGTGGAGTGCTTGTGCTAGCCCAGCACTGGCCGGTGCTAGCCCAGCACTAGCATCGGTTGAGCACTGGTCCTCCGTCACTCAGCAGTCACATGGATGGCCGAGCAGCGGACAGGTAGGAGAAGGCATGGGGAGAAGTGGGGAAGAAGGTGTCTCGGGTATAGGGAGATGGAGGGAGGGTCAGGAGAGGGTGGGTAGGAGGCGTGCCGGGGGAGGGAGCGGGTGAGGAGGGAGGCGGGACCAGTAGAGCAACCTCCATCATATCCAGAGCCTCTGTGTTGGGCAGTCTGCCCAACATGGAGGCTCTAAATTCTACGCCAATTCTAAATTGGGTCATTGTAGAATCAAGTAGTCCCATTGCATGGATACTCACTTTATCCGGGGAAGGGGACAAAAGTTCCCTTCTCCCGAGGAGGCGGCAGCAGCTGCCTGGGGTGTGCTGGGTGCAGCGGCAGCCATTTTCAACACCGCAGCAAGCCCGCATACCAGAGAGCTCAGAATTGCCTTTATAAGGCATTAAAAAACTCCCAAAGCTACGCATTAAAAACATCACTTCCACCTTTTTTCATGAAATCAGAGGTTGTATTTTTTTCACTCTCTGAGTTCAGTCTGAGCCCAGCAGATGCTGCGGATGTCTGTCTGTGGCCTCTGCTGAGCTCAGAGGACCCTCTGGAGGGGAGGATCCCCTTGCCTATGAAGGTTTGAGACCACGGGAAAGGACATTCGCCCGTATCCATGGTTTTGACTATTCACGGGGGGGGGGGGTTCTGGAATGGAAACGCCGCAGATAAGGAAGCACGCCTGTATTAGGATAAAAGTTACGGGGTCTATGATATTTGATGTTGGAATAAAATTCAATTGTAGGACAACATTTGCAGAAGCTCTTACATGACACACAAGGAATCCTTCCTAGAATCACAAGGAAATTATAGCAGGCATAAGATGGCAATTTTCTCCAAGTAATGCAGAAGGGCATTCAGAACCTTTAGGATAAAGCACAGCAGTACTGAGAAAGAGAGGGTCCCACCACTGGTAGTCCTGACTGCCCTACTGCTCCAGGGCCATGGGGCAAGGTGCTCCCCCCCCCCCCGACCAGAAGTAACTGAGGTGATATCATGTCACTGCAATTACTTCTGGAACCTTGTCCTTGTGAATATGACAAAAATAGCACAGTGGTTGAAAATGGCTGTGGCACACTAGTGTGCCACGAATGGTCTACAGGTGTGCCGCGGGAATTTGGGGGAGAGTAATTTATTAGTAAGGCCATTGGGGGATGTGACCCCCCACCAACAGCATAGTGTGCATTGTCAGTTGTCAAAAAACTGATGGTGTGCCTTGACAGTTTTAGTACCTTGTCAATGTGCCATGAGATGAAAAGGTTGATACCGATGTAGAACCTGATTAGAAGAGAATGTCCCTGGTTTCTAAAGCTTTTTCGGTACAATATAATAGGAACTGCAAAACTGTAATAAAAATAAGCTCACTGGGGCAATGATTGTCATTGGCTCAAATGGCTTATCCATGAGTGTTTTAAGAGCCCAGTTAGGAATGCCATAGGCTGTGGGACTGTAACTCCTTATGTTTATACTAGGGTTATTCACTTACAATTGGGTGATTTTCACCAAGATTGACATAAAAGTGAACCCTCCATTTAACAGACCAATGGGGGGAAAGGGATATCCGTTAATGCTGGAAGTCCATTAAATCAAGAATGCACTGAAGTCCACTTAGATGTACATGTGCAAACAGCATATGACTAATTTTTAATGAAGCAGAAAACATCTGTTGTTTCTGATGTCTGTAAAATTGAGGTCCATTAAATCAAGGGTTTACTGTATTATTAATATTGTCAACTTGGATAACCTACTTTTCCAATGCAAACCACTTTTAAGGACTCTGGTCAATTTTTAATTACATTTATGTGGAAGAGCAGAGCTGGAAAGTGAGAAGAAATGCATTGAAACAACATCATTTAACAAGGGATGAGATTAACTTAGAACATTCAGCTGGTTTCATGTACTAATAAAACCACCGCTAAGCAAAACAAATCTTTCCTCTGACTGTGCAAATGTCTGGGACAGACAATCTTAGTGCCAGAATCTCTCTTCTTATTGTAGATAGAGAAAGGTTGTTTTTTCAGCTGTTCCAAGAAAACAGGAAAGGAGCCACTGGGGAAAACAACTTAGTGTGGCTTTTGTTTCAGTTCAAGAAACTTGACTTTCCCCGTTTGCTCGTTTCTTCTCCACCTCATGGAGATACAGTCCATTGTTGGTTCAGTACTAAAACACAGAAACAAGATACTTTCAAAGAGCACAAATATTGACCTTAAAATACAACTATTCAAGTGATACCAGTTACAAGTAATAGATATTTATTTAAAATATTTATATCTCACCTTTTCATTAAAAAGTAATTCACTGTGGAGCTGGCTATAAATAGCATCTGGAACCAACTGCAATACTCATGTTTTTGGCATTTAAAAAGTGCCTTAAAAAGACAAAACCTTGATCCTGCCTAATGTCAGTAAACCCAGGTAAAGCCATACCCAGTTGCCTAGTTATTGCTCTGGGTAACTTCATGGAGGTTCAGGCCTTCATGGTCTTCATTTGTCCAAAATTAGGGCAAAATTAGGATGTGGGGAGGCGGAATGAGGCAGTGATGGGACAGGGGAGGTGGATGAGGTCTGGGAAGTGAGTGGGTTTGGTGATGACAGCAGCTGCTGAAACCTAGCCCCCTTCCTGGACTCAATCCCATAGCACGGGAACATGTAGATCTGTGCCAATGAATTCACTAATGCAAGTCCAAGTAGACCCCTCAGCACAGTAGAGGCTTATCCCCAGAAAAGGGAACAAATGTTCCATTATCTAGAGGAGACCTCCGTAACTGCCCTAGCCACAGGTTGCAGTGGTAACCATTTTGCTGTTGCTGCATCAGTGGGTGGGGGAGAATAGGATTGGACTGTTAGTTCGCTGTAGCCTTTGCAAAATCTGTAGGCTGCAGCAGGGAGATGTACACTTGAGAGGGTAATCAATCAAACAAACTGACATAAATTAACTGGGTAAGACAATAAGGGGATAAAAACACAATTCCTTTCCAGTGTCACTTTCCTGGGTCAAAGCGAAGGTGGAGAGATTTGGGGATAATAAATGCAACGGAGAAACTTTGCTAGGAGGAGTTAAAACCAACACTCAGCAAACAAACTGGTAAAATAAAGCCATAAAACAATATTAAATTCATACCAGGTTTGGTGAAATGATTTAGAAGTCTTTTTCAGAAAACAAGCAATCCAGCCCAGGAAAATCTCACTACTTGTTTAAAAGTCATCCATTTGGAGACCCTGTTTCAAGCAAATAAGGTGCAATGAGAGAAGACTGGGGAAAACATGGTGGGCTCCACCTGATCCATCAAGGATATCATTAAAAAAAAGTAGGAAGGAAGGCAATATGGTTAGGTAATACTTCTCCAGGCCTCATCAACAGGGATTAAGGAAGGTCAGCTAAATAGCTGAAAGGTTGAGCAATTAACTCCAAAGCTGCAAGGACAAATCACCTGAAGGCAAATGTACTTGTCCCATTTTCATTCTTAAAAGATCTTTGGAATCAGTGATGGCTCTTAGTGAAGTTTTCAGGGATGAATTCACACTACAGAAGTCTGAGGCTTATTGTTAGCCACATGTAGCACAACTGCCACAGTTCTGGACAACACACTGGGAAACAAGTCTGAGTCCTAGGATTGTTCATCCATGAAACTGTGACATTTGTCCCCAAACAAGCAAATTGCACATCTATTTATTTGTGTGTGCCATAGTGGAAAAATCAGACCTCCAAAGCTCAGTAGTTTGAAAATGTTTTTAAAAAAATTAAAATCAGGTTATTGGGTCACAATTCAATAAAAATCTTTACAGAGCAGTCTAAATGCATCATACCTCCCCCTACTCCATGAGAAAATCCTGTCCAACGGAAGCTGCTTAGAAGGGGATTTCCTTTCTGCTATTTTATAGAACAGCAGCAATGGCTTCTTGGGGCACTTTATGAGAAGTGGGCCATAAATCCAATCCAATTAGTGTAGACAGTACACAGGCAGCATTTGTACTGAATAGGCATCCCTCACAAGTATCCTTCAGGAGGCAGGGATCAGAACAAACAGCAGTAACATGAACAAACTCGTAAGTCATTGAAGTGGCCCTTTCTCCAGAAAGCTATGACTAAATTTCCTTGCCTTGTTTGTTTTTCCCCCACCTCACTCTAACACTCAGAAAGTACAAATTGTGTGCCAGACATTTGCATCTTTTGTCTCCAATGCTTCCCCCCCCCCAATATTAACATCTGAACCATCTAAGCACATTTACTTAGCGATATATATCATCTTCCTCCCATTCCACCTACCATGTGCAATTTGCTTTAGCCATTGGTTGCACTGCACATAGACTAACCTGAGACATTATGCACTCATTAATAAATTCTGGACCATACCAACCACAACACCATTCAGACATTCATTCTGTTGCTTGGCCTGTGTTCCAAAAGTATTTCTCTAATGTTGCTTGACTGCAAATTTGGCTCTTGACTTTTGCTATCTCAGTAAGTGCTCATTGTTCAATTCTTGATTTGTAAGGACCAGCACAGTGCAATATATTAGATCTCTTGTTTGAGAGTTAATCACAGAGAGATAACAAGAGATTAACTCTCAACAAGAGGGTTACATAATCTAACTGATAATATACATCCGTTGGCATATCCTGGTCTATAGTGCTGATCAAGTGAAGTGTATTAGAATTCATTAATTTAATAATTAAATCATTATTTAGGAAGTTATTATATTATTTCAGATCAGATAACAAAGGCATAATCAACAGCCCCAAAGTAAGCCTGAAAGTGGTAGAAACCACTCATGCACGAGACTTTCACCTTTACAACTACACATTGGAAATTTCCAATTGCAGTCAGGAATGTATCTATGTTTTCAGATGTATGCTGTGTTTATTAATAAATATATATACATATATGTGTTCAAATATGATTAGAGACACAATTATGGATAACTCTTCTTTATGTTTATTTCTAATTTGAAGAGTTTGGTCAGTCCATACATACTGTTTCCAAGTTTGTATCTATTGGATGGACAGCAATAAAAAGAAATGAAAGACAGTCAACATCCGAGTCTTGAGCTTTTAACGTCCCGCAAGCCATTTTGCAGTTCTTTCTCATAAACTGTGAGTTTTCATGTGATGACATGTTGACAGCTATACTGATAAGGATGAAAGAAATCATGTCAGTGTCTGACCCCCACATCCCTTCATGAAGAGCAGTGAACATTCTCTCTCTCTCTCTCTCTCTCTCTCACACACACACACTTGTAACTAATACTATAATATAATAACAATGAAGTCAAGTTAGCAAATCTCAGACTCCAGCCAAGAAAATATGAGATTTATGAACCGCACAGACCACAACATAAATATTTTTACCTGCAGCGCTAGCTGCAAAATGACCTTAACATAAAACAAGATGTTTTCCAAAATTCTGCTCCCATCCTTACTCCAAAAAAATAAACATATTTGGTGAAAATCGAAGGGGGGTATAAGAAAACACACTGTAAAGCAGGGGTGTCAAATTCATTTCATATAGAGGGCCAAAGCTAGCATTCATGGTGCCTGCTGAGGGCTGAAGTAACATCATTAAGCAGGAAGTGACATCATTAAGCAGATGATGGCCTGAAAAAAGCACTTTGTTCTTGCATAGAAACTCATTGGCTGCAAATGAGACAAGAGAAAATGGGCAAATCTTGTTCATATTTTCAAGATATGAGAGAGAGCCCAATTATAGCGCTGGGAGATCCCAATTATAATGGTTGTCAGATGAATTGCTTCTGGGGGCTGCATTTGGCCCGTGGGCCTTATGTTTGATACCCCTGCAGTAAAGGGCTTGAATGGAATGGCAGGCTTTAGAGCTAGACATCACATAATGAGGGGGAAAAAGTGGTTGCATTGGGGGGGGGGGTGAACAAACTCACTAGAACAATGGTTCCCAAACTGTGGGTCCAAAATGGGTCACAACAAGCAAGGGAAACTGGAAAAGGACCATTCTCCTTTAAGGGAAATGGCCCAGAAATCGGCAGCAACACAATAGTGACAACTGTGCTGCTGCCTAACAGGGAAGGGGGTTTTTCCACTTACCTGGAGGTCATGAAGGCTCTCTGGAGGGTTTGGGGAGCCTGCAACCCCCTCTGCAGCCCTCCACAAGCCTCCAAACTGCTTTGAAAAAGAAAAAAAACTTCCTGTTTTGCAACAAAAACAGGAAGCGCTTTTTTTCCTTTTTCAAAGCATTTTGGAGCTGCTGAGAGGGTTGCAGAGGGGGTCGCAGGCTCCCTAGACCCTCCAGAGAGCCTTAGCGACCCCCAAGTAAGTTAAAAAACCTGTTCCCTCCCCAGCAGCAGCATGATCATCCTGATGATGTTGCTGCCCCCTCCTCTGCCCTCTCCCCTGCAAATACTTACAGGGTTCCCAAAGTCTGAGTAGGACTTTGGAAACCACTGCACTAGAAGTTTCCAGGGGCACACAGCAAATCTAAATCAGAGGTTTCTTGGCCCCAAAACAATATGACTATAAGAAATTTGGGAAGTCTCAGATTTGTCCACATATATCGGTGCAGGTATTAGTCATAAGAAACTACTAATGACAAACATAGCAGTGAACATCAACATAGTAACTAAAAATTATCTGACCTTGCCTTTTAACATAATCTACTTTGTGGGAAATGGAAAAACAGAAGAGAAAGCAAAGCTTCTATCCTTCACCCAAGTCCTTATCAAAGACTTCAGCATATGCAACGCCTACCATTCCTTCTACCAGTTCTCCTTTGTGTTAAACTTGCAATGCTCAGCAGATCACGTGTCTATCACTTGCAACACCTTCCATAATTTCAAAAAAGGAAGGCTTAAATTTGGGGGTTCTGAACATCCAACTGCATGACTACAATATGAATTTTAGAAGTTGGACTCAATCTTATGTGAGAAAAAAGTTATCTTCTGGTAAGCAAGCTTAATAAGTGGGCATTGAAGTATGGTTGAGATGTTTGCAGAGCATAATTGGCCCTTTGGGGTCTAGACTGTTCCTCTTTAGCAAGTATCAAACCATAAAAGTTCTAAAAAGCAGTGGTTCTCATACTTTTAGCACCGGGACCCACTTTTTAGAATGAGAATCTGTCAGGACCCACCAAAAGTGATGACAGGAAGTGACATCATCAAGCAGGAAGATATTTAACAATCCTAGGCTGTAGTCCTACCCACACTTTCCGAGGAATAAGTCCCATTTACTATAATTGTTTAAAGCATATCCATAGTAGCTTGTTAAAAGTACAAATCTGTCACATTTGCCCAAATGCAGTCACATGCCATGGCAGCATCAAGTCTAATATATTTTTAAAAAAATATTGAAATGAATGGGGACCCACTTGAAATTGGCTCACGACCCACCTAGTGGGTTCCGACTCACAGTTTGAGAAACACTGCTTATAAAGATTTTGGTTTATCTGTTTGAGGATAAAACACTGCCAAGCCTACTAAACTAGTATCTTTCACAACATAAATTCTATATAAACATTGATGTACACTCAAGAATTGAGTCAAGTTCCAAGTCCCCACCCCCCTTTGACTCAACTCATGCACAAGTCTTAATGGGTGGCCTTCAGGACTTGGCCAGAGACTTTTAGGGACTCTGTTTGACTCAAGTCAGAGTCTTTTCAATAAACAAGTCGGCTGCAGTTCTGCAGGAAAAAACCTTACAAACCCTAAGGTGGCAGAGGTTCCTGCTGGATCCCATCCCCCATCCTGGGCCCAATTGGTTGACATGGGGCTGCGTGTTCCTGTGCCAACAATTTTGCTGGTGGACATGAGTTGCCCCATAATGGCTGTTGGGGCCTACCCTGGGGCCAGGGGACAAAAGTTTCCTTCCCTCTGGGAGACCTACAGAAGCTTTGTTGCCCACATTGGATATAGTGGTGGACATTTCTGCATAGCTGCATCATGGCACGTGCAGTTTGGTTAGGATTGGGCTGCCCATGTCTTTCAGAAGTTTTCATGTCACATGACAAACAGCATATTGAAATTCTCCCAGATTTTAAAAGTGATTTGCCATCTAGCCTGAGGTTGGGTAGAAGGGTTTTTTGGGGGTGGGGAGAAAGTCCAAAGCCCCACTAAATTCAATTTTCTGAGCCTTTCTAGCCTTTCACTCCCGTGAAATAAAGAAACAAAGGGTGAAAAACCAGTCACTTTAAAAACATTTTTCACAGCATAACACTACATATATTCAGAGTTTAAAGCGCTTTGCTGAAAGTGTTCAACAGCTTCACTTTAAAGTTTCTAATGCAAGCCATCCCCACCATTCATGTTTGTGTCACAGTCAGAATGCTGGAATGCTATTTATATAGCACTAATCAGACCAAGGCAAAACCAGCTGGTCTGTAACCAAGGACACCCAGAAAGTTATGTCTGGTATCAGTAGGCCAGGGCAATCTGGTGTGTGTTCTTACATTACGCAAAACTGAACCATTTTACCTGGAGCAAAAAAACTGCTAATCTGATATTAATCCTGGGACATTTGGTGGCAATTAAACATATTGCTTTAATCCCAAAGTATTCCTCTTTGTAAATAAACCTCACAGAAACTAAAGGAAAACATGGGATAAAGAAGTCATCAGGATTTCTAAGGCTCCACGCACTCTCAATTTCAAAGCATTACGCATATTAATGAAATATTACGGTTCTTTCACAATTCCTGCTTGTAAAGTATATAGGAACACAGAAATAGTTTGCCTTTTTGACTAATTCAGTTTCCTGTGTTTCGTATGCCCAATGTTCAGGGGATCTGGTTGTGCTCAGAAAATATTCAGCATTTCTAGAAAAATGAACAAATAGGCTTAGGAAGGAGCTCAACAGGAAGGGCTGCAAAGCATTTCTCCAAAGCTTCTGCAGCAGTCAGAAGACAGCTAAGCAGGAAGGCATGTGCCCTGCTGATTTCAGTATAGAGCTTCAGAGCTCTTCCTTTGGATGGAGTGGCAAGCTCTAGTACTCCAACTAAACCTCCCTATAAGGCACTTTACATTCAATGACAGTGGTTTCCACCACTGATAGTCCAGAAGAAGAAAATGAAATCCTATGCTTGTTGAAAAGCATGCTCTTGTCTTTCTGTTTTCCACTGTTCCTTTTGAAAAATAAATCCCCCCCACAACAAATAAAAATTCTTTCAAAGATGTCACTTGAAATTCTGAGATCTGTTAGTTAAAATGGTCAACATTCTTCCCATTTTAATTTGTGGGAGTAGTTTAGCATGGACGGGATGGAAAAGCTGCACTGCAGATGGAAATGATAAAATGCTACTCACAAACAGCTACAAAAATATAAACACTGACTTCTTAAAATGAAAAACAGATGTTTGACAGTACATTAAAAGAAAAAAAATAAGGTAATGTACAACTACTAAAATTCTATGCTTACAAGCACCATAATAAACTAGAAGTCCACCTTCTCAATTGATAAACCAAATTCTAAAACACTAAAATAAACGCCAGAAAAAATAGTTTAAAAAGTCATGTAAGATGAAAGATGGTCCATGTGAGAACATAAATTACTAAATAGTATACCTCCAGGGAACAGAAAATGCAACTAGCAATGGCCACATACTCTACACATATGGAGTGTTAACCCAATATACCTGTGCCTGAAGATGAGGGCCAGTTCTCTAAAGGGTCCTTAATGGTACCAAGGGAAGATGGCCAAACTGCTTACCTGCCTGTAGTGGCAGGGTGATTCAATTGTTGTCACTGTCTTCCTATTGCCTTCTTTCTCTTCCACCAACCATATGAGAAGGCACAGAGGGTGGGGAGGGAGGGTGGAAGTAGGGAAGGTCTTTATAGGCAGCCAGTCTGCTCCCACTTCTGCTCTCCCTTCCCCACCTTTCCAAATGACAGGCAGCATTTGGCAAGAAGAGGGAGGTAGAAGCAGGAAGATCTAGAGGTGAGGGTCTGGCAGGCAATGATGCAGGGGTGGCAGGGGTCTAGGTGGTCATCTGAGTATGGGAGAGGCGATGGAGGTAAGGGGTTGAGGAGCTATAGAGAAAAAACAGGCTGTGGGCAAAATACATTCGGAGGAATGGTGGTGCCATATCTTTATCTCAAATGTAACAGAAAAAGCTTTCTATGAACTGAACCCCGACAATGATTGATTGTGGAGAGGAGAAATACAGAGCAAGGAGTAAAACATCCCCCACAACTTCTTCACATATTATTTGCAGGTTTGCATTTGTCTTAGACAATAGTAACATGGGAATTGTACCTCTGAACTGAATGGGTCAGGTAGGACTGAACCCTGGATGCAAAGACTGTGGGAATTAGATGCTTCCACTGCAGGTCCCTCACCTGTCTTGTCTTTGAATCCAGATACTGCAGAATGAGCCTCGTATTCACACTATGACTCCATGTATTCCCCAGTGCAGCAGTCACATAACTCGATTCTCCATCTCCATAAGATCCTAGAATAAGAGCGATTGTAAAAATGACTGGTAAAATGGTAAAATTATGAAGATAATCACATCATGCCTTGAGTTTTGTAATTATGGAGACTGTTATGCTTCATTTTCATCTTGCGTTTTTAGCCCAATGTATTCTCCATTTTCTCAGCATGGCGAAGAGATAACAGTGGTGATACTACAGTCATCATTAGATATACCTGATGGTGATGTGCAACAGGGCCTTTTCTGTTGTGGTGCCTGGCCACACTCAAGTGCAGTCAAAACTGCCTCCCAGTGGCATTTTGGAAGGAAGTTAAAACTGTTTTGTTCCACCAAGTCTTTGATATTTATTTCATTCTCTTGGCATCAGTTGATCTTTATTCTTGAGTTTCTACTTTGCTTCAGTTTTTTTCTTCGTTCTTTTCTTTGGGGGGGGGGGGGCTTTGCTGCTTATTGCTTTATTTGACTGTTTATTTTATTGATGTTAGCCATAGCTTTCCTGCTTGGTTTAGAAAGGTGAGGTTAAAAAATGCATTTAAAACTAAACAAAAAAGGAGAGATATGCTGTCCTCAGCTCGTATTGCACATGCTTATTATGGACAACAGTTTCTACAAAAATTAAACAACCTCCAGTAATCATTTGACACTTCATAAAGTGAGTGAGCCTGTGTTTTTACTTTCCATATCAGAGCTGCCTAAATGAATTGCATCAGTATGTCCTATAAATAAAGAAAACTGATAAATGAGGGGAGACCTAGTAGGTCAGAGTACATTTCAAAATGTCTATTGATGTGTCACCAAAGAGGCAGGCTAACAGCGAGTTGGTTCGGAGTCTGTCCAAGCACACATGATTTATCTAATCACTTTAAGACACTGGGGGCTTTAACAGGGGAAACTAGCAACAGGACCCAGACACCTCATTCTTTGTATCACTGGGCCAGCACTCATATGAAGTGCAGTTGGGATTCCCCATTCAGTAGATGTTCTACTTATAGCACTAAATAACAAACAGGAAAAAAAATCAGTCATGCTATGATCCATGAGAAAACCTTGGTGTGACTGGTCAAATTTATTCCAAGCTTTCCAAAGTTCCTATCCATTTACCTACTACATAGAAGAATTTGGGGAAACTGCAACACAGATATGGATATTGCTAGGAAAGAGTTAATCCACTCAGCATCTACGTGAAGAAAATATATTATTACCCTGTTGACTTCCTGGTGCATTCCTTCACACACCCAGAGCTTTCACTTATGTCAGCAGGTACCCTGAGTCAACAGAGGAGGCAGGTTCAGGGGCATAGTGATTAGAAAGAGAACAGGCAAATAAATTACTCTGCCCTTTGATATTACTGAGGGGAAGACCTCATAGTACCAGGCAACAGCAGCACCTGCCTTGACAGCTGTTTGCAACATTGTTTTTGTGACCCATTTTCAGATAATTCCCCTCTGCAGGGTTGCTCAAATGTATGTTTAGTACAAGGCTGTTATGTAAGGGTGGAATAACCCTTGGGGGGGAGAAGAGATTGATGACAACAAGTCCAAATACTACAGGTTATCTGTCTGAAAGAGAAATAATATAAGTTTGCTGCTGTTTTTATGTTTTGAACAACATAAAGAGAAGCACACCAAGGCCAACAACCATGTGAGTCACAGAAAAAGTTGGCTCCCCAGAAGAGTTCAATGGTGGCGGCAGCCAGGTACTTTGCCCTTCTTCATGTCAGTGAACAACAGGAGACATTGCAGAGGCAGGAAATCAGAAATGGCGGGAAGAGAAAAAGGAACTCAAATATGCAGCTTAAAAATATTCTATTATTTAAATATTCTATTATTTAAGATGAAGAAAGGTAAATGTATCTAAACACACACATCTCTTTCCTTGTCCAATCTTTCAACCTTACTGAAATTATTTTCTTATTTGGAGACAAATGTCATCTCATCATGGGAAAAGGTAAAAAAGAATATACCAATAAAATTTTTCTTAAACATTTGCCAAGACCATCATTCAAGGTTCATTTCCCTTTTATCTGAATGATGGAATAAAAATGTTATACCTTGCAGTTTACTCTGCCCACATAGCCTTTCCCTGTTTGAATAAAAAACATGTCTATCAAAGTTAAAAATAATAAAGGAAGCAAGCCTACATAAATACTGTGACACTCTTCACATTTTTTTGGTCTCTCACTCTTCAGGCTCTACAGCGTTTCAAGTCCCGTCCCCTCCCCCCCCACAGTACAACATTTTCCTTGATCAGGAGGTGTGCTTGACAGCCTTGATGTCCAAAGTGATGACCTCATTCCCTGGAGTGGCTGGCCAGGGTTCATTCCGTACCCATTACATGGCCCACGCTCCAGTCCTGATCCATGTGCAAATAATAAACAAAAGATGTGGGGTGCATAGAAATGGACTGAAACATGCATGCCAGTCTTTTACATATAAGTCACAGATGATATATAACTATCCATTGGAGACAACACCATTGGAGAGTGATAGACTAGATACTGGCAGAAAAGTGCGCATATTATTTAGGTGAACTTTGGAGAAAAATTTTGTTTTCAAGACAAGCCACTCTCTTCTATGGATGTAGTGAATAGGTCGACTGAGCTCATTTTATAGGCACTTTTATATTTGACTTTTGTCAAAACATGTTAACAAAAAAACTGGACAACAACCCTTAGACAAGTAATATAGAGTTGAGCACTAACACAAGTATCTCCAAAGCATTTGCAGATGCCTAAGGGTGCAATCTAATCCACTTTCCAGCACTGATGTAAGGACAATGCAGCTCTGAGGTAAGGGAACAAACATTCTCTTATTTTGAGGAGGCCTCCATGAGTGACACCCAACTGCAGGATGCAGCACACGTCCCATTGACACCTCTATGCCAGGGTTGGAAAGTTGGTTAGGATTTGGGCCAAAGTTGTACAAATTACACATACTGAATGAACTCCAGGAAGGGGCCGCAGCCCTTTCCTGAACCATGAGGATGAAGTATGCCCACAGGCTTTCTACTATCTTTCCAATTGCTTTTGACTGCCCTAGGAATTTTCAGGGATGCTCTTTATTAAGTATGACAGGTACACGCTGACCAAAGCTGCTGCCCAACATAACCTGTTGACTTTGAGCTTGATTTGTATACTGAGATTTGCTGGGAAGTGGGCTAGAAATAATAAGCATAAGTAGTAACAGTAGCAGCAAGGATTGTCAAATGACCAGAAAAAATAGCTTAGCTGATATTTTCACTCTGGGCAATTGCCAGAAAAGCAAGGGACAACGCCAAGTAATTTTCCCCAGCCCCTACCTTCTCGAACCAACCTACCCTTCTCCCATCACATCTGTTGCCGTCATTCGGAATGCCTGCTTCAGAATCGCCTACGAAGTCTGGCAGTGTGACGTGGAAGCGGCAAAAAAAGCAAGCAAGAACACACATACACTAAAAAGATAGAATCTCAAAATCATTTTGAGTCCACAGTCACTTTTTGAGACATTGCCCACAAGTCGCAGGTTGGGTGTGAGTCAGTGATGGCTGCAACTTGAGTGCTCAGGGGCAGTGACTGAAGCGCAACTCGAACTGAGTCACCCTGGCGATGTAGCTCTCCTCAGGAGCAGAGGTCTCCTCGGGAACATGCAACGAGTACTGCCTGGACCTGACTCTCGCACCAAGGGTCTTCCCCAAGTGTACAGCCAAGATCTCACAAGATCTCAGACCAAACACATGGCTGGAAAGGGTGGGTTTGGCCAGGCTGGCTGCTGGCTTCCTCCAGCAGCCAGAGAGAGAAGTTGCTCCTTTTGGCTCCTGTTGGAGAGAGGCAGCCCAGGGGAGCAACAGCAACCCCATAGCCCAGGGGTCGGCAACCTTAAACACTCAAAGAGCCATTTGGACCCATTTTCCGGAGGAAAAAAAACCTCAGGAGCCACAAAACCCTTTTGACGTCTAAAATGAAGATAATACTGCATATATAGTTTTTTTTTTCACCTTTATGCTCTTATAGGTCCCATTTTTATAATGTAGCCCCCCCTTGTAGCTTTTAGTTAGTTTTGTCATACATTCTTGTCCTGTGTTTTCAGACGCCTGGTCCTCTATGGTGTTTTGCCTGATTCCAAGGCCATTCTCTGCCTGGAGAATTAGGCCCACTTTAAGCAAATTAGCTCCCCTTCTTTCCCCCAACAAATGACCCTGGTTCTGCCCTGCAGTCCTGCTGGACCCCACCTCCAGGGTAGCTCGCCTGTTCAACCTGCAGAGGTCCTCTCTCCTGCCAGCAGCCTCCCACCACTACAGCAGACCCTGGGTCCTCAGCAGGTCTTGGGCACAGCAGCCACACACCAAACTCCAGTGTCTCCAGCAGTCCATTAGTCACAAAGTCAGTCAGAGTATCCAGGGCAGAGTCCAAAGTCAATAAGCCAAGTCACAGTCCAAGGTCAGATTCCAAAGTAAGTCAGTCAAATCAGTCAGAGTATCCAAGTCAAAGTCAATAAGCCCAGTCAGTCAGTCAGTCAGTCAGTCAGTCTCCTCTCCTCTCCTACCTCCAACCTGCACTCCTTCTACAACCCACACCCCCTTCCTCAGGTGCTCCTTATATCCCTGAGGGCCCTATTGCCTTCAAGTGGCTGCAGCTGTGCAGCACACTCTGCTGGATGCCCAGGCCTTACCCTTAAAGGGGCCACTGCTGACACCACATCTACCTCCTCACCAGATCTTCCAAGATTCCAATACATATGGCAGTTATGATATCTGCTTATCTTACATGGATACTAAAGAACTCCCCCCACCTTCCAGAGGCACCCTGCTGGAAGGAAAAAAGGACACAGACTCCAGAGGTGGGGAAGAGAAGAAGGGGGGGCAGCCACAGGCCAGCTTCTGCCCTGCCTGCCTGCCTTAAAGGTCAAACAGACCTATGCGGAAGGGGGGGAGGGGGAACCACAGGCCAGCTTCTGCCCTGCCTGCCTGCCTGCCTGCCTGCCCTCGCTCAGGCTGCAACCTTCTCCACACTATCCTGGGAGTAAGCCCCATTGACTACAATGGGACTTCTGAGCAGACAAGTTGGTTTGAGCTCTCAGGCTGCAATCCTCTCCACACTTTTCTCCTAAGTTAGACTTAGGAAGAAGTCTAACTGACTACTTGTGAGTAGACCTACATAGGAGGGGGCTGAGGCTGCAGCCCTCCACACCTTCCTGGGAGGAAGCCCCACTGACTATAGCAGGGCTTACTTGTGAGTAGACCTGCACAGGAGGAGGCTGAGGATACAGCCCTCCACACCTTCCTGGGAGTAGCCCAGGGACTACATCAGGGCTTACTTGGAATAGACCTGGAACAGACGGGCTCCCACTCACCCGTCCTTGCGCTTGGCCTTGAGCAGGCTTCAAGGCTGCCATCCCAGGCGCCCTTTCCTGGGAGTAAGCTTCATCCTCTGTAATGGAGCTTACAACTGAGTAGACACGCGTAGGAGCAGGTGCCAAGGCTGCCATCCCAGGCACCCTTTCCTGGGAGTAAGCTTCATCCCCTGTAATGGGGCTTACAACTGAGTAGACACGCATAGGAGCAGGCTCCACGGCTGCAATCCCAGGCACCCTTTCCTGGGAGCAAGCTTCATCCACTGTAATGGGGCTTACTACTGAGTAGACACACAGGATGTCTCCTCTGCTGTGGAGGAAAAGCCTCTCCTTGCACTGAGTGGGACCTGCTCAGGGAAAGGCGGGCTGCAAGGGCTCGACATGGCTGAGGAGGAGGGCGGCTCAGGATTGGCTGGTGGTCAGCCATTGAAGGGCCCTGAGCCATTCCAACAGAAAAAGCCAGGAGCCTGCTGGATGCTGATTGGCTGAGCCTGCTGGAGAGTTGTGGAAGGGAAAAACAGGGACCTTAAGCCTGCAGAGCTGCAAAATTGAAAAGGGAAATCAATGCGGGGCAGGTGGGGGTGAAGGGAGAGGAGGGCAGTGAGCTCAGGGGGTGGAGGGAAGCAGCCCGCCCTCCCAACACTAGTGCCTCCTGTCACACTCTTTGCCACTTTCACCTGGAGGAGCCACAGCAGACAGTTGAAAGAGCCGCATGTGGCTCTAGAAACGCAGGTTGCCGACCCCTGCCATCGCCTAACCACCGCCTGTCCCCAGGCCCGAGGGGGCCAAAAGGGTCCCTAGCCTGGTCAATCTGCCCCTTCCCCCAAGGAAAAACGAAGACAGGGGGTTGCAGACCCTGGGACGTTGCTGGGACCTGCCTGATCCCCTCTGACAGGGGCTCCTCAGTGGGCCACTGGTTCCCTTGCCTGGATGGGACCCATGGACCCCCAATTGGCCATCCAGCATCCCCTGGCTGGCCCACTCAGGGAAACAGTGGCCCACATCAGCTAGCTGCATCAGGCAATAACTCCAGGGCTCGCCTAAGGTGCCTGTGAGCTACCCACCCAAGCTGACTAGAGACTGATCCCACACCGGCTGCTGCTCCGGCCTTGTTGGCCCTGCACTCCAGTGTAGTTCATACTATGATGGACTGCTAAAGTCTGGGCACCTGAACCCTGTGAAGCAACAGGGCCTCAATGAATGTAAAGCACCTGACATGATTAAACCAACTTTTCTAAACCATTTTCCCAGACTCAGTGCATCCTTCACTCAGGGGTAAGTCAGCTAGCTGTCCCACCTACACCAAGAGGGGCCCTCCTCCCACCACCTTGGGGGATGAACATCACAGACCCAGACAGTCATATTGTCTTATGTTATTTTTCCCCATTTAGGATCATAATTATCAATGAAGGACATATGAATAGGAATAGGTACTCTTAACGAGTGTGTTTTTAAAATAGTCATTTTCAGTATTACCAATGAGACTTAAGAGTTGGAAAAATAAGAACAATAGAAAATCTAATTCATGCTCCACCCTTAGAAATAATTTGGGAACTCAATTTAGTATCAAGACCAGAAAGTAAGAGTTCTCTAGAGGGTTGGTCAGATGATAGTTGTTTTTAATTTCAAAATCTTTGGAACTAGCTGGCAGATTCACTGTTGTCAACATGTTTTGCTTTAGGGATTCTCAACTTCTGGCATCACTGGGTTCATGCTGATTCCATTCTGTTTTGAAACTCTTCAGTGAGAAAGGGAGCCTATAGGCTCATGTTCACCAACAGGGGAAAAAAATGAAATAATCCAGCTGTTTGGAATCCTGGCCAGATGATCCACGAGTTGCACCAAGATGATCAAGTTTCACAGACTCTGCGGAGGTGGGAAGACAGCTGGCCATTTTATAGCAGTAGAGGCAGCCTGAGATTAAGAGCTGTGGAAAACCACAAACCTAAGGAACTATTGAGATGTTCACCTTCCATTTAAAAAACTTCTGTGGTTTATCAAAAACATTTATTTCAGATTCCAACACACAGTGCCTTCCTTTGCTAGTGGAAATGGCTGTCCTTTGCAGTGGTGGTCCTTTGCAAGAGTGACAGCAAAATAATATACAAGAGTCTGGGCTCTTTCTGGTCATCAAGAACTTGCCTAATTATACACTGAATTCACCATTTTTTTTCTCAGCTTTTCTATAAGGCATCCTGAAATAAAATCTTATTTTAATCTTGCAAAATATACTTTTGGAATTCTTCTCTTGATACTGCTATGTATTTTTCGTTGCTGTGTTAAGATCTGAAGCCATAATCAATTCCTGTTAAACACACCAATCTATGCATTCTTTTTTCTTGTGTTACAAAATAGTTCTTCCAGCAAAATCACTTTTAGACATATGTGCTTAAAACAACAACTTTTCTTTTTTACCTGTGAACAAGACAGGACACTGGACACGGATATCCCAAATCATTTTTGCCCAAACAATATTTCTGAATTAAAACAGAAAAACACTCAGTATGAGTAACTACTAGATGATGTAAAAAAGAGAATCCCTTAGGAGATAATATAATGGCATTAAGCAGTTCACATGTGGTGTGTGTAAAAGGGGGTTGGGGATAGAATCCTTCATGTGTTTATGTCCCTAAAGGCTTGAGCAGCAAACAAGAGAGGTTTGAAACTGTCAGAGCAACTGCAAACTCTTTTGCAACTACAACCCAAACCCCAGGATAAAGCATTTCATTTTCCCACGCAAGTCTCTCTCAGCTGTTATGCTATGTCA
Organism: Tiliqua scincoides; assembly: GCF_035046505.1. Lineage (NCBI taxonomy): Eukaryota > Metazoa > Chordata > Lepidosauria > Squamata > Scincidae > Tiliqua > Tiliqua scincoides. Next base: position 20,974,207 of record NC_089821.1, read on the forward strand.
TTCTTTGCTGCTTATTCAACCATTATCTAGATTTGCCTTTTTTTTTCAAATTCCAGTAGATGAAACCTAGAAAGTTGCTGCCCAACATAAATAAGCCTGTTTGTAAGCCAAGAACACAGCCAAAAATGAAGGATTTGCCAGGAAGGAATAAAACTGTTTTTAAATCAAAATGATTCCACAGGCTTCCTTTCCAGTACAGTGATACATATTAACATTTATAAAATGCCTAAACTTGGCCACATGGAGCAAACACAAAGTCATGGTGCAGAAAAATTAGTCTCTCTCTCTCTACATGCTGTGTTCTGTTGCAAAGTGCTGCAGTGTCATCTATAGCGACGGGCAGCCCAATACTAATGGCTGCGCCACTGCTGGGTGCAGTGGCATCAAAATGGCAACCGCAATATCCAGCAGCCCCACTGGGACTACTACAGGCCTCCTTAGGGGAAGAGGACTTTCGTTCCCTTCCCCCAAGTAAGGTGCAGGGGCTGCAATGGGTCTCCTCCAGTCTGTACTGGCTATTTTGCTGGCACAGACTGGAGGTCTGTGTTGGGCTTTTCAGCCCGATACAGAACATAGGATTCAGGGAAGGAGGGCGGGGGTCCGCCGGTCCCACCCCCTCCCACCCCGGTTCCTCCCCCTGCCCCAGTTCCACCCACTCCCTGCCTCCCCCTAACTACTAATCACTAGCTGGTGCTGCTGGAGCACAGGTCAGCCCTCCACCCAGCACTGAGCACTGACTGGCACTGGCCCAGCAAAGGCAGCTTCTCCTCTCCTGCTGTCACGGATGTGCCTTTTAGCATGTCTGCAACACTCAGCGCCATGCTGGACCTCAACGCAGGCTCTGAGGAAGTTTAGGATTGGGCCCTAAATTCCTTACTTTGATAGCAGTTATAGCAGTAATCTTTATGGTGAGATACATGTTGAATCTTTTTGTTGGCAACCTTCAGTCTCGAGAGACTATGGTATCGCGCTCTGAAAGGTGGTTCTGGAACAGCGTCTAGTGTGGTTGAAAAGGCCGATTCGGGAGTGACAATCCCTTCCACACTGGGAGCAAGTGTAGTCTGTCCCTGGTCTGTCTCCCTGGCTATGGGCCTTCCTTCTTTGCCTCTTAGCCTCAGACTGTTGGCCAAGTGTCTCTTCAAACTGGGAAAGGCCATGCTGCACAGCCTGCCTCCAAGCAGGCCGCTCAGAGGCCAGGGTTTCCCACTTGTTGAGGTCCACTCCTAAGGCCTTCAGATCCCTCTTGCAGATGTCCTTGTATCGCAGCTGTGGTCTACCTGCAGGGCGTTTCCTTGCACGAGTTCTCCATAGAGGAGATCCTTTGGGATCCGGCCATCATCCATTCTCACGACATGATCGAGCCAATGCAGGCGTCTCTGTTTCAGCAGTGCATACATGCTAGGGATTCCAGTACGTTCCAGGATTGTGTTGTTTGGAACTTTGTCCTGCCAGGTGATGCCGAGAATGTGTCGGAGGCAGCGCATGTGGAAAGCGTTCAGTTTCCTCTCCTGTTGTGAGCGAAGAGTCCATGACTCGCTGCAGTACAGGACGCAAGCTCTGTAGACCTGGATCTTGGTATGTTTCGTCAGCTTCTTGTTGGACCAGACTCTCTTTGTGAGTCTGGAAAACATTGTAGCTGCTTTACCGATGCGTTTGTTTAGCTCGGTATCGAGAGAAAGAGTGTCGGAGATTGTTGAGCCAAGGTACACAAAGTCATGGACAACCTCCAGTTCATGTGCAGAGATTGTAATGCAGGGAGGTGAGTCCACATCCTGAACCATGACCTGTGTTTTTCTTCAGGCTGATTGTCAGTCCAAAATCTTGGCAGGCCTTGCTAAAACGATCCATGAGCTGCTGGAGATCTTTGGCAGAGTGGGTAGTGACCGCTGCATCGTCGGCAAAGAGGAAGTCACGCAGACATTTCAACTGGACTTTAGACTTTGCTCTCAGTCTGGAGAGGTTGAAGAGCTTTCCGTCTGATCTGGTCCAGAGATAGATGCCTTCTGTTGCGGTTCCAAAGGCCTGCTTCAGCAGGACAGCGAAGAAAATCCCAAACAAGGTTGGTGCAAGAACATAGCCCTGCTTCACGCCACTTCGGATGTCAAAGGATGTTGAATCAAACTTTTGGAAAGCATTAAAGTATGTTTCCACTGTTAGTTCCATTGGACCAGGGCTTTTCAAACTGGGACGTTGCTCAAGCGTCGCTCAAGCTCAAGCTTTTGTTTTACCTTTTTAACATAGTGGGGGGAGGGAGGAACATGACATCACCTTCTGGAGTGCTTGTTGAGTTCCACCTTCATCGGCTTGGGACCATTATGGTGGCCTTACATTCTCTCTCGCCTGGCCTTGATAAGGGCCAGACAAGCTCAAATGTCTCAAGTTCCTTCTCAAAAGTTTGTTGAGGCCTGTGTTCATCAAATCGAGACCATTCAGGTGGCATTGCGTTCCATTTGGCCTGCCCTTTGATGTAATTCAAGGCTACTACAGCCATAAAATCTGCTGCTTGATTTATGAATGCCAAAGGATGTGGCTATAATAGTGATTGATCAGATCTGCAACCCACCAAAAATTGTGTCCGAACCCACTGGTGGGTTCCAGCCCACAGTGTGGGAACCGCTGGTCTAAGGAATTTGATCCTAATATACTGAAGTATTTAGGAGAATGTCTTCATCAGTTGCTGCTTATCAAGAAGTAGGGAACTATGTGTATTTCAAACTGATGTAGATTCTTCTATCCAGTTAAACATCTGTTACTACATCAAAGCCACTTTCACAAGACTTTTTTTTTTTTAGAAAAAATTTCTATTGCAAAAAATGATTTTGAATGCCTGGCTACAGATGCCAACTGTTCTTTTATTAATTATAGGCACATTTTGAGAGCAGCTATTCCATCTCATTTTTTAATCTAAACATTAGTCCAAACTGTTCTTCATGCAACTCATGTTGTCAGAATTATAGTTCTTTCTGCACTTGAATGGTAGTACCATCTTGGAATTCAAAATTTCAACTGAAATATAATTTTTTTCTCTTAAAAAAAAAAAAAAAAGCTAAGGCCTGGATCTTCAGCCAGGATCACAGCATAGTAAATAATTGACTCTCTCCCCCATATGTAAGTCTAGTAACAAATGTTAGGAGTGGTGAAGGGAGTACTCACATCTGGATTTTGACTTGAGCATATCTCCCAATAGGCATTCCAAAAACAAAATGAAGAGAATTTTAAGGTTACTGTGGGATTTGAAGAACCATTTGCCATAAACTCTCCACCTTCCTTCACACAGAATAAACAATGCCCTTAAATTTGCCAATCCACTGGAAGTGGTGATGGAATCTCGCCTAGATGCCTTTCAAAGGGGATTGGACAAATTTCTGGAGGACAAGTTCATCATGGGTTACAAGTCATGATAGGCTCCTGATTTTAAAAGTAGGCTACCTCAAAATGACAGATGCAGGGGAGGGCACCAGGACACAGGTTGTTTGTTGTTGTCTGGTGTGCTCATTGAAGCATTTGGTGGGCCACTGTGAGATACAGGAAGTTGGACTAGATGGGCTTTTGGCCTGATCCAGCGGGGCTCTTTTTATGTTCTTAACTTAACTCATCAATATAAAATTTGCAGATGATACTACAGTGGTGGGGCTTGTTAGCGGGAATGATGAGTCTGCTTATAGGAAGAAGGTACAGGAGTTCTTATTGTGGTGCAAAGAAAATAATCTAGCACTTAACATCAAAAAAACTAAAGAACTTATAATTGACTTCTGGAAAAATAGGGATGTACACACACCATTATACATAAATGGTGAGGAGGTGGAGAGGGTTGCTAGTTTCAGATTCCTAGGTATTTACATCACAGAGGACCTCTCATGGACTATTAACACCAGCATGTTGATTTAAAAAAAGGCACAAAAGCAGTTATATTTTCTGAGGAAGCTTGGGAGGTTAAATTTGTCACAGCAGCTGCTTGTGTCTTACTATCGTTGCACCATTGAGAGTGTCCTAACCTATGATAACTTGGTGTGGTACGGAAATTGCTCTGCAGGGGACAAAAAAGCTCTGCAGAGAATTATTAACATCGTGCAGCACATCATCAACCTTCATCTACCAGCTTTGGAGGACATCTATACATCTCGCTATCTGCAGAAGTCACATAGTATTCTGAGAGACCCCTTCCACCCGGCTCAGAAGTTCTTTGAACTGTTGCCTTCGGGTAGGCGATACAGAACTATTAGAGCAGCGCCACATGATTCCTAAACAGTTTTTATCCCACAGCCATAATTATGTTGAATAAGGCAATATAGTTGTTACCATGCTCCTGGGCATTATGGTCTGTTATACTGTTTTTGTATTATGATGCATGTTGTATAGAATGTGTGGGTGAGTGTGTAGAGTGTGATTGTTGGAATTGCAGTATATATTTATGCTTGTATCTCAAAGGTGCATAAATTTCATTGTGCTGTAGCACAATGACAATAAAGTTACTACTACTACTACTACTACTACTACTACTACTACATGATTTTCCATTGTCCTGCAAGAAGATCTCTTAACAAAATGATAAAAATTCTGAGTGTTCTATAGCTTGAAAACATGAAGTTAGAATGTAAACACTGCTACAGTGTAAGCATATGCTACAAGCTGTAGTGGGTTTTGCCGTACCTCTCATAAAAACAACTCCACATTTGTAGCATAATAAGAACCATGACTGCTTTAAATAAAGAGAATCCAACACAGCCACATGAAATATTTTTAAAAGTCCTGAATGTTTGGACCGTGCTTTCTCTTCTGTAGAATATTCATGTTGGGCAATGAAATTAAAAAACAAAATGTCATCTTTGAGCCTTAAATAAGAAGATGGTTAAAGCTGTGAAAGGTTCACAGAATTTCACAGAAATGGTGGGGATGTTTTTGGCTGTTTTTGTAATAGAGATGGGAGGGTGAGGAGGAAGAGTGAGAAGTTTCAAATAGCAACATTGTCCAAAAGGGTGAAAGGGAACAGATGGCCGTGGAGAATGCAGACTCAAAGCTCTGAAGAAAAGGCTTATATTGACAGATCTTGCTGTTTCCTATTCAAGCATGAACACTCTGGCATGGAGAGTTAAGACGATACAAGGAACGACCTCTGTTCTCAGCAACCCGCTACGGGCAACTGGCCTCTGAAGCTTTTTGAGAAAAACAAGGAGACACAGACAGACAAACAGATATGGCAACAAGTCCAGCTCTCAGCTATCATGGAAAAAAATAGAAAGGCTAGAAACAGCTGCCTTTTCCCGGCTCCAGAGCTGAGCATTTGAAAGAGTATTTCCAGCCTTTCACATCTTCCTTTTCAGAGCAAGCTTCTTTGAGAGGTCAACCTCAAGCTGCTGGTCTTTGCCCCAAGTGGAGGTGAAAAAAAGGGCAGATCAGAACTTGTCTTGCTCACTGAAAGCTGCTTCCTTTAATCATAAGAACTCCCTCCAGCAAACACAAATATTTCAGACATAACTCCCTAATGATAATGCTTGAGGTTTTGTGTGTAACAAGCCTGGGGGATTTGAATTTAAAGAATTTAAAGCTGCAGTTCCCACACTCAGGTTTAACGGAGTCCATTCTCTACTGTGCACAGCACAGAGTGGCCCCTGTCCCCCACAAGCACAGGGCTGGGAGAGTTCATTATATGCTGAGAATCAGCTAGCTAATAAGTATGTACACAGATGTGTATCACACTTTACCATAACATTAGATTCACTGATTTTCTTTTAATGATATTGGCTGCATGTAAAACAGCTTATTATTATACAGTATTTATATACCATCTTTTTCACTGACTCTTCACAATGAGTGAGTCTTAGAGCACAATCCAAAGGATGTGCTGGGCCCAGTCCCTTGTGCTGGCCCAGGACTGCAGCAAATGTGCCATAAGGCATGTTTGTGTCAACTTGTGATGAGGATGTGTGCTGGCCTCACTGCATCAACGCAGGCCCTGGGCACAATAAATTCGTGCCGACCTTCCCAGGCTAGCGCTGGGGTCTGGGGGGGGGGCATGGGGAGGCGTTCTAGGGGGGCAGGCAGCGGGGGAGCAGGCCAGGATCTGGAACTTATGCTGGATCCTATCCTTGTTCCCAGGCAGCCTATGGCAACTCTGGGCTGCTCAGATCTGCACCACCTCTTTAGGTGATTCAAACAGCCCCATTGGGGCTGCAGTGGATCTCCCCAGGGTAAGGGGAAGCGATTTCCCTTGCCCCGGGCTGAGCCACAGGCACCCCCAAATTCGCATTGCATACGGGGCAGGACTGCCGGCCTCCCCATTCCAGTGCAAGTTCGGATTGTGCTATTACAGACTCAATTAGAGTTCCAAGTGCACAAATTGTGATGCTCAATTCTACAATCCACACCTCAAAACCTCCAATGGCTTGTGGTATATAAGGAAGCAGAGAATTGTCTACATCATGATTTTCAGCATCCTAGATGCACCAATTCAGTTTTGTCCTTCCCTATCATTTCCTTATTGAGAGCACAGGGAATATCTATGTGGCTATCCCCCTTTCTTGCTCCTATTCCTAATTTTGAAAGACTTTCCCTTTTCAGACTTTTCTCTAGTACTAAAAGACTGAACCTGAAGAAAGCTCCAAAAATTCTTGTCATCACATAGTTGCACAAAAATACAAGGGCAAAAAATATAAATCACTTTTAAAATGACAACTGATATTCTTGTATTCATAAATACCCAGGGGTCCTGTGCAAACTGCGGCTGACAATTTCCCATTATCCTCTGTTCCAAGAGACAGGAAACAAGAAACATCCCAGTTCACAGCTTCCATAAATATGCTTCTGAAATCCCATAAGAGAAAAGTGACTTGGGGATAGATGGGGGGGGGGGGGCTTGCTTTGGAAACACAGGCCTCCTGCCACTCCCCTGCTCCAAAATGCCTTCTCCTAAAGTTGCTATTCCTTAAGAGAATGGTCTGCCTATCTTTTGTTACATGTGCTGTTTTGGTGCTTCGAGCGCATTTGTGGAGTACAGAGTCCAAGCAGCAAAATATTTCCAAATTCTTTTAAATTATAGCATTAACTGCTACAGATTGCAGTAGGAGTGGGCAATATTTTGATTGAAACAGAAAAATCAAACTTTAAAAAAATACATCCTATTTAAATAATTCTACCAAACTGCTATCACAAGCTGAATTGGAATGCAAATATCTTCATCAGAATTACATTAGCAGCCTACTTCAACAGGGAGGGAAGGAAGGAAGAAGAGGGGGGAAATGTGTTAGTTGTGATGCAAGAATCAGTGCGTGTAAACTGGATCTGTCTTTCACATTTCAGGACAGGTGGCCCCCAAAGTATATTCCCACAGATTCCACATTCCCACATCTGTTGTCTAATGCAATTTTAGGCCCCCATAAGAACAGTGGGGGTTTAAAATGGGAGATACTTAAATGCTAACTGATCTATTAAAACACCTATCTGCACACAAATAGTCTTGTCAAAAAGATTCATGTTAGAAAAGTTTAGCCACAATTACATTGTAGCAGTTAACAGTGATCTTTGTCATTTTGTAGCAACTTAATGTTATTTTCTTCCTTTTATTTTGTATTTTTTTTCCCTTTCTGCCACAGGGGAAAAGAAGGCATGGAAAGGAGAGAAGAATCTGAGAAAGCAAATTCTAACACTAGACGCTGTTCCAGAACCACCTTTCAGAGCGCGATACCATAGTCTTTCGAGACTGAAGGTTGCCAACAACACAAAATAAGAAAATAAGGTTGAAATTCACATTCTGTTAAATGCAGTGACAAAACCACTGCGGGCATTACTTGGTGCGGAGTCCCTACTATCATTGAAAATGAAAATGGGTAACTTCTCAAACTAAGGGTGCAAACCGAACCCCCGGGTAAGCCAGTGCAAGTCCCTGTGCCAGTCTGAGGGTGTTGCAAAAGGGAGTTGGGAGGCCAAATCCGGCCTGCCTAGTGCCAGCAGCAGGTAAGTCTGTGCTGGCCAAGTCAGGCTGGTGTGAGGCTTTGGGGAGGGCAGGGGAGGGCAAAATGGGGTGTTCTGTCACAGGCCTGTGGGCAGACAAGGACCAGAAGGGGGTGGGTCCAGGATCTGGAACCAGGATCTGGGACTTAGGCCACATCTTAACCCCCCTCCTGGGTGGCCTGGTTTTGCACTGGGCTGCTCAGATCCACTCCACCTATTTTGGTGGCCGAGAAATCTGAGTACCCCCATTGGGATGGCTGCCACATTACTCGGGGTAAGGGGCATTACTCCAAGTTGCACAGGAACACAGCCCAACCCTGCTCTGGATACAGCACAGGCCACTGTGGCCTGCCTGTTCCAGCGCAGATTAGAATTGGGCAGTAAGACATAATGGTGTTTAAGCACAAGAAATCAGGTATGAATATTCAGAAATTAGAAACCAGAAATTCTATTTATGTCTTAAGTCTAGGTAAAATTCTAGAAATCACATCATGTTTCTTTCCAAGGCTCTTCATTTTCCATATAAACTCAATATTTCATTTATGAAGTAAAGCTAACAATAGCATTTTTTTAAATTTTCAGTGAAGGGTTAAATACGCACACTACATATGAACCTAATATTAACACAACAAACATTTCTAGCAGCTTATACTACTGCAGTTTCACTGACTTTAATGGGGCCATCAGAATCTTGGGGTGCTGGTGGACAGCTCAATGAAAGAGTCAGCCCAGTGCGTGGCAGCTGTGAAGAAGTCCAATTCCACACTTGGGATCATTAAAAAAGGATTGAGAATAAGATGGCCAATATTATAATGCCGTTGTATAAATTGATGGTAGGGCCACATCTGGAGTACTGTGTCCAGTTCTGGTTGCCACATCTCACAAAGGATACAGTGGAACTAGAAAAGGTGCAGAAAGAGCAACCAAAATGATTAGTGGGCTGGGGCACCTCCCTTATGAGGAAAAGCTACAGTGTTTGGGACTGAGCTGAATCATCCTAAAAGGTGAATTATGCATGGAATGGATAGAGAGAAGTTATTTCCCCTCTCAACAACACCAGAACCAGGAGTCATCCTAAAATTAACTGGTTGGAAAGTTAGAACAGACAAAAGGAAACATTTCTTTACCTAGTGTGTAATAAATCTGTGGAACTCCTTACCACTGAAAGCTGTGATGACATCTGGCCTAGATGCCATTAAAAAGGCCCTGGACAAATTTATAGAGGAAAAGCCATCACAGGTTACAACCCATAATGACTTACAAGTCGTATGCAGCCTCCTTGTTTTAGAGGTAGCCTATCTCTGAAAGCCAGATGCAAGGGGCAGTAACAGGGTACAGGTGTCCTGTGGGCTGCCAGTGGACTGTGGACTGTGAGATAGAGACTAGAGGGGCCCTTGGCCTGATCCAGCAAGGCTCTTCTTATGTTCTGAAGAACTGGGGAGATACACTCTTTGCAGCCAGTTCTAGTAGCTGCATTTTGTACTAAACCAATTTTTGGGGAAATCTTCAAAGTCTTTTCCATGTACAGTGCACTGCAATTGTTAGTTATTACCAGGGAAAGGATAAGTGAGGCTAGGCTGTTGGTGTCAGGCTGCAGCTGGATGATAAGCCACAGCTGATGAAAAGCACTACACACCACAAATGCCACTCAGGCCATGGACACTGCTAAATCTATTGGTACTTCCAGGCTGCGGGTTCATGTGTATGCATGCGCGAGAAACCCTATTTAGAACAGACTGAACATCCCCTCCTTTTATGGAACAGATGAACTACCTAATATCAGCATTTAGTCTTAAATTAGACTGAACTTCTATTTTCTGGCCCCTATCCAGTCCACTACTGATCTTAAACACTGATTTGTCACATGACTGCAATTAATTAGAGCCCAAAATCTCTAAATGATCTTGGTTGTTTCATGTAGATGTTAGACAGCATGGAGAACAAGAAGGAATCTTACAAGAGCCCACAGTACAAGAGCCATGTGAAGCAGAAGTCCTCTAGAACTACCTTTTGGAATCTGAAGTTCTCCAAAACTATCTTCTCTGTCCTCGTAGAGCAGAGCTACTGGAGTGAAGTATCTTCAACCCTAGAAAACCTATTCAAACAGATATCATGACTGATGATATTAAAAGCTGCAGAAAAGTTCAGGAAAATAAGCTGGGTTATACTCCTGCCCTTCTCCTGGCAAAGGTCATTCATCAGAGGCACCAAGACAATTATTATTATAAATCAGGTCTGAAACCAGATACCCAGAACCACAGCTGCTTTTAATGTGTCTAGAACAGTGGTTTCCAAACCTTTCAACACAAGGACACTCTATTGGGACTCAGCTTTTAAAAAAGGAGATATAGAAAATAATTATTCTATTCTATTCTATTCTATTCTATTCTAAGTAAATAACAACCAGAAAGAAGACCCTCAAACATTTATCTCCCTATACTTTCACATGTTTGCAAACAGCAGGAGCTGAGCTGTAATTACTTTAATTACCAGCTACAGTATCTGATTTTTGAATAGCCTCAGGGCTTGAGGCAATTAGTTATCTGATCTTTCCATCCCCCTTTGGTGACCCAACAAAACTCAGATTGTGACCCACCAGTGGGCCCCGACCCACAGTTTGTGAACCACTGGTCTAGAATATCTTCAAAATTTATAGAAAATTTAAGTCAAAAGCTTGCCTTTGCTTCAGGGAATGGGGAAAATTCTAGAAACGGTTAAGAATAGTTTTTGAGAATTGCTAAGTATGTGTACATTCCCAGATAGAACACAAAAACACTGACACTAGATAAAGGCTCATTAATTGCAATGAGATACACTTAAGCACAAGTCTTGCTCTTGCAATGAAATTGATTATTTGTGCAATTTGGCTGAATTCTGTCCTTTGGAATTCAGTGCAGAGGATTCAATATACAGAAGATGCATGCATTCAATATACAGGAGGAGGAAAATGGGAGCAAGCATGCAAAAATCTAACACTCGTGGATATTAAATTTTTTTTAAGACGCACGCTGCTGTTCAGCCTTGAGAGTCTCAGAAAGGGTTATGAGTTAAGCAGATACAATGAAAGATTGTGTCACAACAAAAACATATCCTTAGGCTATCAGTAGTACAACTTCCTCTGCATTAATATGACACACCCAATCTGCTAGGCCACTAACTTCCTTAGCTTGTAAGATCTGGTGACCAACAATATAACCAAATATCAACATGATGATGCTTCCTGGACATCATGGGACGTTATCAGAGATTGAAAACAGAAAGAAGAGATAGGATGGAATAGGAAGCCTCTTAAAGGGGTAGCACCACTAAAAGAAATACAAACTGAATAACTTTGTTCAGTCTGGTTTCACTCTGTTATTACTGTTTCTTACTTGATTGTTTTTAATGACTTTTTGTGTTGTTTTTCCATTGTTTGTATTGTAATGGCGGTCTCCCTATGGGAGAGAAAAGGTGAAATAGAAAAGTTTAAAATAAATACATAAATAGACCACACACAATCTCAATGTAGCATAAGTATTCTAGCAGAACTGCATTTCTAAAGGGGTTAGATTTGGAATCCTGTGTCAGGCATTTTACTTTCTACTTAAACTGGCAAATTGCAGCAAGGGTATCACAAAAGTGGACAACCCAACCTACTGTTAATGGATGGGATGCTATCAAGCAGGATCTCAGTGAACAACCTAGGGCCCAATCCTATCCAACTTCCAGCACTGGTGCAGCACTGGTTCCCATACCTTGAGAAGGCCTCTGTGATTGCCTTCCCACCATAGGATGCAGTGCATGCCCCATTAGCACAGCTGCACCGGCACTGGAAAAGTGGATAGGATTGTCTAGTCTCTTCCTCTCTATCAATCATGATGATGATGATGATGATGATGATGATGATATGATATATATATTGCCTTTCAACAAACATGTTTACAAAGCAGTTTACAGAGAAAATCCAATGTTGCAGAGTCCTACCAAATCACTAACTAAACTGAGGTTTGTTTCAAGAAATTATTCAACCTATTGGGATTTCCTCCATGCATTCTCTGAAGCAAAGGATGGCACCGCTTAGATCAGAACAGCATGTGCCTGCTGTCTCAGAAAGCAATCAACATTTATTTAGAGAAAAGTGTGCCTCAGGCTGAGGATACAGTGCTCCCAGGGTGTTTGAATTACTGGACAGATGTTGCTGGATTTAAAGGAATGGCTGTGCAGCCAGTCAGCTACAAACACATATTTTGCAATATTTTAAAAGCCTCTTTGGTCTCTTCTGTCTTGCATTTGTCATGGGAGTGAAGTGAATATGGTAACTTGTTCTCCTTTGTTGAGTTTTAAAGCACTCTCAAAAAATATTTGAGACACAGGGGGGCAACAGTGGGGTATGTGAATATTTGCAGTCCAGCCTGTCAGCTATTTGGCTGTGCTGAGAAATAAATGTCCTATTTATTCACAAGGCCAGATGTGGTGGAGGCAGCCCTGATGCAAACTTCCTTCGCATGCCTTGCCAAGGATTTCAACCTTGACCCATAGAGACATTCTCTCCGGGAGGCGAGAGGCAATTTACTTTCCAGGCTTAGATCAGATGCTGGCTCTGCCAAATGTGACAAATTGAATGTGATGCTTTGAAGACTCAGACTTCATGGTTTTGACTGTCGAAAAAGGGAAATTTTGACTTACTGTAAATTCCTGCTCTTGAGAGTGGACAGAGGGCAGTCTTCAGCTCCTTCCCAGAGGAAGGCAGGATTGAATGCTTACCCTGTCCTCCTACATCACCCTGTCCTCCTAGATCAGTCTGGTACAACAGAAGCCCCTCAGTCCATGGCACTCCTAACAAAGAACAGTGTCAATGCCAAAGTGGCAGCACTGCAAACACTGCCCTCAGCAAAGTGAAAGCAACATTTATGAGAGACTTGGACCACTTCCCTCATGTACACTTGTGAGTGTGGCCTACACTAAATCATTGCTAGGTAAGCAAACTGCCCTCTGTGCTCTTTCAAGAAAACAGAAATTTCTTACTGTAAATTCCTGTTCTGGAAAGAGGAAGGAAGGGCACTCCTGATACTTCAGATTGCCCTTCTCAAGCTGATTAATGGGTGCCCAATCCTATGCAGTGTGCTCCGGCTCACTGCCGGCTCACACTGTCGCAAATGTGCTGTAAGGTACATTTGCAGTCCTCAGTGCCAGTGTAGTGCAAGCGCTAGCTCAGCGCTGGTCTGCACTGGGCTAGTGCCAGTGGAGCACAGGTGATCCGACACTCAGCAGTCGGCAAATCACCAGGCAGCGGAGAGGTAGTTGGGGGCATGGGGAGAGGCGGGGAGAAGGCATTCCAGGGTGGGGGGAAGTGGAGGGAGGGCAGGGAAGAGGCATGTCAGGGAGAGGGAGCAGAGCAGGATGGAGGGATCCTGAGCCTCCATGTCAAGTCTCCCACTTGACGCAGAGGCTCTTAATTCTACGCCAACCCTTTAGTTGTCATAGAATTGAGTAGTCCCATTGCAGGACTACTTGCCTTACCCGGGGCAAGGAGCCGAAAGTCCCCTTCTCCCAAGGAGCCTCCAGCGTTGCCCGTTGAACACGCAGGATGCAGCAGCAGCCATTTTTGGGCTCGCTGTAGCCCTGGGTGCTGGGCAGCTCAGGATTGGGCTGAGGATGTCCAACTAGCTTGATTATCTCTTCCTCTTCAGAGGGGCATCTAGACTGGATAAGCTAGAAAACACCCTCTATAGCTCCTCAGTAAAGCTCTGAGCTGCACAGTGCTAACTCCTTGTGCATAGAAAGAACAAATGAATGGAGAACCCAACAGAAAACAAGCAACTTTAGTAGTCTCTCACCAGAGAACCCTAATCCATACTGTGAAAAAACAGCCCCCCCCCCGGCAACTTACTTTCCTCAGCACATGTATCCCACCACCCAGAAGGACAAGACACAGAAACCTGAGAACTCTGATGTCTAGCCTCAACCCAATTTGCCACCACAACCACAATATCATCCTTGAACTGTCTGAACAATATAGCTTCAAAAGTCTTCTTGTTCAGAGAAGAGTGTTTACAAGACACAATGGGTTTTCCTGTCCTCCATGTGAGCCCTGTCAAGATAAAACTTCAAGGTCATCTGACATCCAGTGTATGCCTCTCCATGCTAGAAAATGTGGGACCTTGTCCTGAGAGGCCAGGAGTATCAGGTGCATTGCTCACCTGGGAACCATTGGGGTTCCCTGAATGGCATAACATAGTTCCCCAGATGCAGCTCACCTTCTTAGGAGCTGATATGAGGATTTGCTGCTCTCACAATTTCCTATAGGAAGAAACAAAGGGGTTTCTATAGAGCAGTGGTGCTCACACATTTAGCACCAGGACCCACTTTTTAGAATAAGAGTCTGTCAGGACCCACTGGAAGTGATGTCATGACCGAAAGTGACATCATCAAGCAGTAAAATGTTTAACAATCCTAGGCTGCAATCCTACCCACACTTACCCAGGATTAAGTCCCACTGACTATCATTGCTAAAAGCATCTTCATAGTAGCCTATTAAACGTGCAGGTCTGTGACATTTCCCCAAATGCAGTCACTTACCAGGGTAGCGCCAAGTCTAATATATTCAAAATAAGGTATTGAAATGAATGGGGACCGACCTGAAATTGGCTCACAACCCACCTAGTGGGTTTCTCAACCCACAGTTTGAGAAACACTGCTATAGAACCTGGACTACACCACTCATTTATATCTCCAGCAGCCAACCTAGCTTTACCAAATCTGCTTTTGTTTGTGTCTGTCATTCTTGGCCAAAGCTGTCATCTATCAGTAGACTCTACTGTGAAAGGAACAATAAGTTCTGAAACTTATTCACACTTTTACATTATCTATCTGCTGCTGCAGGCACAGAGATCTCTTATCCATGTTGATGACAAATCTGTGATAGTTCATGTGCTTAAAAGTACTCTGAACAACCCCCTACGCTTGTGCCACAAATGGCATGTTTAAGAACATAAGAAAAACTCTGCTGGATGAGGCCAAAGGCCCATCTAGTCCAGCTTCTTGTATGTAACAGTACCCCCAGATGCCTCAGGGAGCACACAAGACAACAAGATACCTGTATCCTGTTTCCACTCCCTTGCACCTGGCATTCTGAGGTAGCCTACTTCTAAAACCAGGAGGTTGCACATACCTCATCATGGCTTGTAACATGTGATGGACTTTTCCTCCAGAAATCTGTCCAATC
The DNA here is from genome assembly GCF_035046505.1 of Tiliqua scincoides. Classification (NCBI taxonomy): domain Eukaryota; kingdom Metazoa; phylum Chordata; class Lepidosauria; order Squamata; family Scincidae; genus Tiliqua; species Tiliqua scincoides. Next base: position 20,989,358 of record NC_089821.1, read on the forward strand.
CCCTTTTAAGACATCATCAAGCATCATGTTTATCAAGCATCATGTTTATCAAGATGTCATCAAGAGAGAGAAAGACTGCAAGGTTGTCTGTTCTCAGTGGAACCAGGCTACCAGAGTTACCAAAGCCTTAGTGAACATTCTGAGATTGATAAGCCACATGGCAGGGCTCTGAGCTGTTCATGCCTTTTGCTGTGAGCAAAACCAAGGAAATGTTTGTAGTTGAGTCTTGTAATTGTAATTAGGTAATCTGAGAGGTCTACAAACACTAGATAATTCTCTGAACATAAGAACATAAGAACAGCCCCACTGGATCAGGCCATAGGCCCATCTAGTCCAGCTTCCTGTATCTCACAGCGGCCCACCAAATGCCCCAAGGAGCACACCAGATAACAAGAGACCTCATCCTGGTGCCCTCCCTTGCATCTGGCATTCTGACATAACCCATTTCTAAAATCAGGAGGTTGCGCATACACATCATGGCTTGTACCCCGTAATGGATTTTTCCTCCAGAAACTTGTCCAATCCCCTTTTAAAGGCGTCTAAGCTAGACGCCAGCACCACATCCTGTGGCAAGGAGTTCCACAGACTGACCACACGCTGAGTAAAGAAATATTTTCTTTTGTCTGTCCTAACCCGCCCAACACTCAATTTTAGTGGATGTCCCCTGGTTCTGGTATTATGTGAGAGTGTAAAGAGCATCTCCCTATCCACTCTGTCCATCCCCTGCATAATTTTGTATGTCTCAATTATGTCCCCCCTCAGGCGTCTCTTTTCTAGACTGAAGAGGCCCAAACGCCGTAGCCTTTCCTCATAAGGAAGGTGCCCCAGCCCCGTAATCATCTTAGTCGCTCTCTTTTGCACCTTTTCCATTTCCATGGACTTGACAAATCTGACTTCATGGACAAATCTGACTTCATGGACTTGACAAATCTGTCTCTGGACTCTAACAATTTCTGAATATATGTCTCTAAGGCTGCAATCCTAACCACACTTTCCTGAGAATAAGCCCCATTGTACAAAATAGGACTTACTTCTGAGTAGACCTGGTTAGGATTGTGCCCTAAGACCAATTTCACTATCCAAAGCAACTGTGGTGGATTCTGTGACTGGAGGTGATCTGAAATGTTCCAAGGATATGCTTGTGGTAGGAATACTGTTTCTTGTCTGGCTTGAAGGACAAGGAACAATTCAGACATGGAAGGTCCTTTAAGAAGATGACTTCATAAGGATTCACTTATTCTTGGTGCTCCCTCAGCTTGTAAACAAGCCCCAAAAGAAGGAATGTCAGCTTTTAACTCCTCAGTGATCCTTTTCTGCTCTCCATTTCCATGAGGACCATCTCCAGTTGTGCCCCCCAAAGTCTGAAACTAAAAAAAAAAAGTTGCTTCAGTAGGACTGTGAACCTGAATATCCCAGCTCTTAAGTGAAAGGTTCCTCAAAGCTATAATGTTAACCACAATGGCAGTGTACTTGCTGTTGAACTCATCGAGTCATACCAAAGTTTATAATTTCTTTTTTTGGAATATGAACTTATCCTGCTCATAATGTCCAGCACAACTATGACGCAAACACAATTTCTGCAAATTTGTTCTCTGGCTCTAACTGAATCCAAGCTTGTGCGTGTCCAACCTGGATGCCTCTCACACTATCGTGGCATAACCAGTAACTGTAAACTTGGAAGAGAAGACAAGCAACCAACTGAAAGTATATTTTTTTCCACTTTGCTATGCCTTTAAGACATTGGATGTGCTAGTTACTTGTTTATTTTTATTACATTTTATTCCACTTCCCTGAATCTTCTGTAGGGAGCTCCTCTTCCCTCACTGGAACTAGGATTTGAAATGAGGGCCATAATTCACAACTGCTGGTGAGGTATTCATTCCAGAGAGAATTTGTAGCCTACATTTGTTTGAGTCCTATAGCAACATAATTCTTCCCCATCCCCATTTATAATTTTACAGGTTAGACTGACGTACAAATTTTATAGGTTAGACTGGCCCAAGATCCAGGTCACCCAGTAAGAGTCATGGATGAGTGGGATTTGAATGGTCTTATCAGTCCTATTCAGATACTCTCTAACCACTACACCCACACTGGCAAACTTAAACCCATAATGCTGAAGAACAGCAGAATGCGAGACCTTCAAACTTAACCTTCAAATGACTTAACCTTCAAATGACTGTTGTAAGTCAGAACTGCTAGTGAGATATACTTTATTCATTCTGGAGGAGATTTATAGCCGACATTTGTTTGAGTCACACAGCAATAAATTAATGTACATTCTTTATAATTACATAGCTTAGAGACATAAGCTAAGCAGTGCCAACAAAATCCTTAACTCACCCTGACTGAAATGTTTCTTTTTAAAGGTAATTAGGGCAGAAATCCTTCACATGAGCTTTCCTCTTCTAAAGGAACTAGGAGAAACATACTAATCTCCAATGCGTACAATATCATCAACCTATCTGCCCTGTTACCAGATGTGTGACATTCTCACAGGTAGAATCGGACTGTGTGTGCAGGGATTTGTAGGTGCAATGACACATATGAGTGGATTGACATGAAATTAGGATGAGACAAAAATATGGCTGGAGCTTTTTTAATGACTTATATTTTAATTGTGGTGATCCTGGAAGTTTAAGGGCACAATCCAGAGGCAAGTCCCTTATGCCAGCCTAGGAGGGTTGCAATCATGCTGTAAGGCATGTTTGCACTCCTCGGGAGTCGGCAAGGCCAGTGCGCATAGACACACTGGCCTGCAGAGGCTAACACAAGCCACTGTGCTGACGGAAGGATCGAGCCTTTCATCTGCCCAGCTGGGCTAACGCAAGACTCTGGGGTAGGCGAGAAGAAGGTAGGAGGTAGGCTTAACTGCTGGATCCTGGCCCCATCTCCCACTCCCTGCCCGCCTGCCCCTGGGACCACCCACTGTCCAACCTCCCCCATATTCCAAAATGTCTCCAGGTCTCCAGGTCAGCATAAGTGACTTGTGCTGACCTAATCCAGGGTTTAGGACTGCACTGCAATTCAGCAACTCTGATGGCCCATGTGGGATCTAACCTCCTTCTGTATCTTTCAAGATATGAACTGAATGTGCATGGTGGCATATTTTAAATTGGTGTGCTTACCCATAACAGGGACACAACACAAATTTTACACCCGTGTTAATAGTTCTGGTGTCCGGGAGATGTCCGAGGATCCAAAGAGTCAAGGCAAGAACAGCCTCTTGCCTAGCATTTCAGTATGAAGAAAGGGGCAGCTCATGTAGTGTTTCACAAGATAGACCAACAAGTGTCTTGAAGCACACACAAGCCCAAAGTTCCTCACAGAAGAATCGTCCCACCTCCCTTCACTGGTGAAAATGGCAAAACTACCCACACAGAGCCTTTTTTACCAGAATTGTCTTCTCCTTTGCAGCCCTCAGAAGACCTCCTGGAAGCCTTAGAAAGGCACTTCCTGTTTTCATGAAAACTCCGTGCCTTTCTAAGGCTTCTGAGAGTCTACATGCAGTATCCCCAAGCCTAAGAAGGCTGCTTTTTCACCTCAGGTCTGCCATCAGGGGTGCAGGTTGGCACTCTCTAAAGATGTGATACCCAGGCCTCCATTAACTACATCCCTGGCCTCCATCCCTGGCCTCCATTAACTACACCACTGCTGTTAGGCACACCATGACACCTGGTGAATAAAAAGTGCCAATGGGGTGGCCTGAGCTGCCCTGGCCACACTGCATTCAGACCCAGGGCCACTAGCACAAACGTGCTGTAAGAGCTAGCCCAGTGCTGGCTAGTGCTGGGTTAGCGCTAGGCGGGCACCTGGCCTTCACTGCTCGGTGGTTGCACGGACCACCGAGCAGCGGAGAGGAAAGCGGGGGCATGGGGGGAGGCATTTCGGGGAGGGAGGAGGCAGGGGAGGGGGGAGATGGGGGGGAGGCATGACAGGGAGGTGGGGAGAGAGCAAGGGAGGCGTGCCAGGGGAGGGAGGGAGGACCGGTGGAGTGATTCTCCATCGGATCCTGAACCTCCACGTCAGGCTCGGCGCCTGACACAGAGGCTTTTTCCTCACCGCTGACCTTTTGGTCGACCATGAATTGAGTAGCCCCATTGCGGGGCTACTGCCTTTTCCTGGGGGAAGAGGATGAAAGGCCGCTTCTCCCAAGGTACTGCCCGTGGCTGCCTTGGGTGTGCAGGATGCAGTGGCAGCTGTTTTCAGTGACGCCGCTGCTGCGTGTCCCAGGAGCTCAGGATTGGGTTCTCATTCCCTGATCTCAGGCTCACTCCACAGCATGTATTTAGTAAGTAGAATAGTGGGCAGAATTGCTTGCACTACATAAATTGTTATTTTTCTCTATTTGTTTTGTTTGCTGAGCGTGTGTAGCAGAATTTGCCCAAGTGAGAGCATGAAACATGTGGGTACACTTTATATGTAACATTAAAATAAAAGTCAATGAGAGGTGCCTTTCACAAGTGGTATCTACTTGCTGCATTAAAAAAACAACTCTGAATTACAGTCCCTTACATGCTGTCTTTACACAGAACTGTGAACTGTGTTCACATAACTGTGATTTGGTATCCAGGAGTTTATACCTTCCATGAAGCATTTTATGAAGACCACATTCAGCACTTTAATCAGAAAAGTCAATGTGCTTGAGAATAAAATGGTACAAACTGCAAGTTGCCTGTTATTCATTTAGACAGTGAAGTTACTAATGTTGCTATATATTTGATAGATGCCTCAAGGCAATGAGAACAGTGATCCAATTACCCAGTTCAGAAAGTTCCTTTTTTTCTTGTCAATCAAATCCACATCTATATAATTCTATTCTACTAATAGCTCTTTGTTTCACTCAAAGAAGGTCGGAAGAGAACAATATTTCCAGCAACAGGAGTTTGATTTATGGGTAAGCAAAATAAGAACATCTTAATGCTTTAACCAGAGCGCAGGCAGCAACTACCTGCTAACCCCAAAACTTTACCAATGCTGTCTAATTATTCTTCCTGTTTAGAGTTTTAAAATATTACACTTTTGACAAAAGGCTCCATCACCAGTGTAAACAGAAAGGAGTAGTAAGGGGAACTCATTCCTGATCCTTCCTACAGATGGAAATTCCTTGGTGATTCTCCCATTTCTAGGGCCCTGACTTCTAGCATCTGATACACTGATGCCAATCGTTCAAAACTCATATTTATTTAAAGTATCAAAATAGATCAGGAAATGCAACTGAACATTTTTTCAGAATCTATTGAAAATATGTACATTTCCTCATCCTTTGTGTGCCCTCATTTAATGGAACCATCCACTGTTAAGAAGGATTAGAACACCATACTCCTGCCTGCTCACAGGAAAATTTTGCACAAGCCTTCAACATCTGTATTCAGTGAAGAAACCGGTCTACAGGCACCACTTGAATCAATAGCTGAGCCTTTCTTAGGAATTAGCTCAGCAGTTCTCAAACTGTGGGTCCAGGATTCACCAGTGGATTATGACCCAATTTTTGGAGGTTCATGAAAATGAAAGTGCAGGTTAGGCTATGTATATCGAGAATTAAATAAACAGCACTTAGCAGGGGGGGGGGGAGCACTGCTATCCAATCACCATTATACCCATATCCCTTGACATTTACAAACCAGGCAGCAGCCTTTAGGGTCACTAAAAAGTGTGAGAACTACTGAATTGGCTACCTAATTGGTTTTGATTGATGCTACAAATAATGTCCAAAGTATTTTTAATCATAATATTGTTAAAACATATATTATCCCAAGACAGCATTACATTGATGATTATTAGATTTCTCCTGCTTTAAGCATGTATCCAAGCATGGACACATACTTGCCTGGTACAAAGCATTAGAAGAAAATATAGCAAAACATCTCTGCTGGAACGTGGTGTGCATGCAACCCTGCTACCCTGCCAGGTTAATGACTAATGAGCAAGTGGATCTGACATGTGAGATTCATGTCACATCTGGTGTCCTCTGGGTCATAAGCTTTACCCTTTCAATTAATTTACAACTTTTTTATCTTTGGAGAACAGTTTCTGCATAACTCCCAAAATCCAACATCTAGAAAAAAATCTCAGAGAGAGAAACTAAATGCTGAATAAATAATAAAAGGGCAAACAGATGCTTGGAAAAAAGATTGACATAGATGGTGGCAGGCAAGTTAAGTCCTGGGATATCTTATATAGAGCCTGGAAGCAACCCACTGCAACCAGGTGGACAATAATAAATAAAGAGGCATTCAAAACTCCTTCCCAGATCTTAAGAAATGTCATAATTCAGTGATTGGGTGCATAAAGAAACTCTTCGGCTCTATCCCCAACATCCGCAGTTAAAAAGAATCTCAGCTAGCAGTAGAAGAAATCTTTTCTATCTTCGGAGCTTCTGCTTGTCAAATTGACAATACTGGGCTAGATGATCAGATTCAACAGAAAACAGTTTCAAACATTCAAATGACAGGCAGCCCAATTCTGAGCTGCCTGTTGTGCCAGGACTGCGGCAGCACCAAAATGGCTGCACTGGCATCCTGTGCACAACAGGGCAGCTGTAGGTGAATCCTTGGGGGAAGGGAACTTTAATCCCCTTCCCCTGGGTAAGGGAAGTGACCCTGAAATTGGGGTACTTGATTTTGTGGCAGCCTTAGGCTGCCGTAGAATCAAGAGCCTCCATGCACAGCCCGACACAGAACTCATGAGCCTCCCTTCCCGCAGCACACCTTCTCCCTACCCTCTTCCTGCTCTCCCCCCCACCCCAGATCACCTCCTCCTTGCCTCCCCCACGTCCCCACCTACCTCGCCGCTGCTCAGTGGTCTGCACAACCACTGAGCAGCGGAGCACCAGTGTCTCACCAGTGTTTCAGCAGTGCTAGCTCAGTGCTAGCTCAGGCACTGGGCCGCCACTGAGGGTTGCAGAAGTGCCTTATGGCACATTTATGACACTTAGCGCTAGCAGAGGACCAGCGGTAAGAGCTCAGGATTGGGCTCTCAAAGTCCAGAGTGGTACTTTACACTGTGAGACATACACAGGGTTAGCAAGTCTGTTTTTGTTCACAATGCTAGGAGGGTCAGGAAGGGGATTTTTGCAGGGCAAAATTGGCATGTTGGAGGGGAATGCTAGCTTTGTTCATGATTATAGGTGCCCCTCTACAAATACCCCCAGTCAGTTCTAACATTATTTTCCCAGTTAAAAAAAGAGAAAGTCTATCGGGGTAGAGAGCAGACATTTATAGGTCAGATCAATGGATGAGGGATAGTTTAAGATTCCTCCTTCCATCACCAATTCCCCCCTGAATATACCCCAACCCCCTGCAATACAGGACTGCCCTGTATTTGCATTGCTTTAGCAAAACTTGGGTTTGGGAACATGTGCTTGCCAAGATAACAGGTATGTTGCACCCTTGTATGTTACAAAATGCTGAGCAGTTGTTTGCAAATGTCAAGTTTCCATCAACTGCAAGGAAGTTACCGGGAGGCACAATTCTTTAAGCCCAGTCCTTCCCTTCCCAATCACAACTCTTGCGTAATGATCTGCAGTTTTCAACAAGTACACGGAAGTGGACTAAACTGGAAATATTAGGAAACTGATGAATAATAGCCCACAGCATAGCAAGATAAAGCAGGCAAAAAAAGAAAATGCATGCTACTAACTGAGCAAAGAGGTAGTGCTCACCCTTTATTAGTACTGTTTGCAAAGCCTCTGCTTCATATCTGCAGCTTCCTAGGTTGGGTTTCAGTCAACTAGTGAGATGCTTAGAGAAGTTCCTTCTGGCTTAGTTCCCAAATGCTCTTAAGGAGGGTGCAATGGTTGCCTTAGAACAATTCATACAAATTTCCACTCTTCAAGAACCTATTTGCTCCTTTGGTGCTACTGGATGACTTCTGAGCTGTAACAGGTACAGAACAGACAGAAGAAATCTTTCTGCTTAGACTTCAACAGAAATTCATCATAAACAGAAACATGCCAAAAAATCTGTCATAAAACACATTTGCAAAAAGATGCAACAGAAGTTGCATAAAGCTTTTCCTGATGCAAAGGGATATTAATGCGCACACCCGATCTATGAACATGTCAACCCAAACATACGCACACAGTCTTCAGCATTCCCAACAAGAGTGGAAAAGGCTTTTTTGAGTTGAAAAAGGATCTCACATATCTCCTTGTGAAAGATCACTGTCCCGCTGCCTGCTATAGTCTTCTGTAAATGTATGGAAAACATATGAGTCACAGTGCTGTGTGTTAACTGCAAAACAAAAGAGAAAGGAGGGAGATACTGCTGCAGGAAGAGCAGAAACTATCCTGTACTGTCTCTCAGTTGCCAGCCATGCGATATGTCACATAAAGTCAAAATACAAGCTAGCCAGCTAAAGGACCACTTTGATGGCTTCTGGGAATTTCAAGCATACTAGTTCAATATTTCACCTTGAACTGCTCTCTAACAACCCAATCCTGAGCAGTCAGCACACTGTGCTGCAGCAGCACCAAAATGGCTACTGTGACACCTTGAGTGCACTGGGCAGCCGCTAGCAGCTCCTCAGGGGAAGGACACATTCGTCCCCTTCCCCTGCATAAGGAAAGTAGCCCTGCAGTGAGGCTACTTGACTATTTCAGCCAGCACAGAGTAACAGAATTCCATGTTGGGCTGAGAGGCTCAATGCGGGGCTCCAGATGCAGTGGAGTCATGCTTTGCCGGTCCTGGTCCCGCCCCCTCTCCCCCACCATGCCTTCCCCTCATCTTCCCCCACTCCAGAAAGCCTCTTCCCACCTCCCCCATGCCCCCACTTATCTCTCCGCTGCCTGGTGCTCCCATGGAGCGCCGGGCAGCGGTCACCCATCCATCCTTGCATTGAGCCTTGGCTGGGTGGTATGCATGCTTTATAGCACATTTACGGCATTGTGTACCAGTGGTGAGCTGGCGAGCATGAGTCAGGATCAGTTTCTAAATCATGCCAAGCAAAATTCAAAAACTCAGTGCTGAGAAAATGTACCATATCACCAATAATGAAACAAGTTCTTATAAGGTAAGTATAAAAAAACAAAAGGGAATTGAAAGATCTCTTTGCAGGATGGCAGCTGGGGATGGAAATCAGAACCAATGGCACTGAAAATAATGGTGAATTCATCATTACACACACTTCTTAAAAGTTAAAATATTTGATAAAATGATTAAGAATGAGAGAATGATTAAAGCTGTCAGTAAATGCATCAGAAAACAAACATGAAATTATCACATATAGGAAAAAAATGGTCGAAGCCTAGATCATACAGTAAGAAAATATTTCAGTCTTCTAGCTGAACTTCTTACCAACAAAGAAGTTTCATTTTACTGGTCACATAATAGTCCCTGGGTAGCAAATGAAAATACTGTATGATGCTTTTAGAAATTAAGGCAATGTTGTTGAAGTAATTCCCCAGTGAGTCAAAGAGAAAAAATTCCCTTACAATGGGACAAACAATAATTATACACAAACTAAAAAAAACTATCAGCCCACAAACTAAACTAGAAGGGGAAAAATGTCTGACATTCAAATATTAAAATAGCACTGTAGCTGAGTATTTCCTTTAGTGGATAAAAAGGGTATTTGTGTGTCACAAGGCTCAAGCATGCATAGGCACTTCTCAATACTGACCTATTACACAGTCCACTTTCAGGATATGTGCATGCAAATACCTTCACACCCTCCACACATCTACAATATATGACAACCAAAGGAATCTCTTGCCATTATCTGTTTATTACAGTCAAGATGAAATTTAGTTTGGGGACACAGTTTTAAACGTGAAGGCACAACCATTTTTTGAAGCACCAGCAGCCAGAATTAGGCTCAACTGATGACCATCAGAAGCAGAAGTTATTAAGTCTGTTTGTAATCACCTCTCTTTTGTTAGACAGAACCTTTGGCAATTAAATGAGGGCAGATTATGACATAAAAACATAAGAAGAGCCTTGCAGGATCAGGCTAAGAACCTATCCAGTCCAGCATCCTGTATCTCAACATGGCCTCAAGGAGCAGAGAAAACAAGACTGCGACTCCCTTGTATCTGGCATTCAGAGATAGGCTACCCCTAAAACTCAGGTCTGCATACAGTTATCCTAACTTATAACCTGTGATGGGCCTTTTCCTCAATGAATCTGTCCAAGGTCTTTTTAAAGGCATCTAGGTCAGGTGCTAGAGCAACATCCTGCGGCAAGGAGCTCCGTAGATTAATTACACAGAAGTGATACTGATAAGTAGGGAAGGGACAAAACATATAATATGCAGATGGTATCATGTCTGCACAAGAGTCTGTTACAGCTCTATTGACTACTGGATGTAAATTTTCTAAAATCTGGACATAAACTGATGTCAAAATTGCTTGGGATAAAAACTGAAAGAGTCAATTAACGGGAAATAACTTACCCAGTTTGGGTTAAGTTTACAAATAAATTTAAGTATTTTGGAATAAGGATCAATGCAGACTTCAGTTAATTTTTCCACCTACATCATGACTCCCCACATATACAGATGCTGAAATTTAAGTAGATTGAGAATACTGGGGAAAGAACTGATAATAGGAATATTATCAAAATGTTAATTTGCCTAAGTTGATGGTTCTTTTTTTTTTTTTTACAAAATTCCTTTCTTCCCATAAGATTATCGCTTTTCAGGTTGTCTGAACTCTCTGAGATCAAGCAAGGTTGCCTTCAATGAACACGTTTCTTAGGCTTTACGGTATTGCAGAACTTTTTTTCCCTTCCAATACCATTTGTGCATTTAAACAGTAAGGATGCACAGAAATGGCATTCCTAATGATGATCTCTGTTCATTAATGCTCTCTTTTCTCTAGAGCAGTGGTTCCCAAACAGTGTGCTGCAGTGCTCTGGAGGCACCAGCTCTCCCATCTTGGCTGGGCCAAGATTGTGCATGATCTCATGAGGTTTTGCACAATCTCAGGTTGTCTGAGCTGGTGGTTGTCTTGTCCTCTTGCAGTGTAGCACTACCATAACAGGATGCCATCAAAGAAATTGGCACTGTGACCACTGGGAACCGCTTCTCTAGAAGCTCAACAAAGCCCAAGTCTGCTGACCTTTACAGTGCACTAAGACTCATCTAACTGGCTCTTGAGTTTTGTGGCTTAGGTTCAGAATGTCAGAGGGGTATAAAAAATTTGAATCTGATAACTTAAGACCTCCGGACGAATAAACACTTATTTTGTATTGCAGTGCCATATTCTAGATTTCTGTAATTCTATTCCCAATGATAACACTCTCAAACAAGGCTTGACAAGAACTGTGCCAATATGGGGGATCTATATGCATTAATTTTATATTAAATTCACCCATAACACTAATTTCGGGTTAATCTAATCATTTTCTTTTTGTAGAGAAGGTAATACAAGACTTCTCTTTGCTACTCTTTTTCTCTATCTACTTGTAACAGGAAAGAGTGTTGGACTACAACCTTCTGTTCTTCCATACTACAGCCAGAATTGCAATCTGGGGTACAGGTGGAAAAACAGAAAAACTCCTTTCTTATTCTGCTGTGTGTCCAAGTATGGACCAAGACTGTGCTGCTATCATAAAAGAAAATACAAGTGCAGATTGTATACAGCCAGAATTCTAACAAGCAGATGTGTTCAACAGACAAACAAATCTTCCAAGCTCAGATATCTTCCCTCATCTGTGATGATACTTCATTTCAGCTTGTTTGAATTTTCAAATAATGGTATATTTTTCAAATAATATCTCATAAACCGGGAGCTGGCATCTAATTAAAAAAGGCCGCTGGGTAGTTGAATTGCTTAAATTTCTACAAGAACATGAGCAAAGGAAAATCATCCTAGTCTCAAATGAAACTAAATGCCTATTAAAAACATAGTTCTGTGTTCTGACACTGTTACAAGGCTTCTCTACCTGTATCATCTTCATTAATTTGGAAAATATCAAACAAGAGCAGTTGGACATGTTGCACTTCTACAGAATACTTTGTTTCACTCAAACGTTAAAAAATGAACCAACCCTGAATAAACCCATGAAAAAAATAAACACAGATCAGTTTAGAAACTATGAATGTTGAAAAATAAATGAATCCAATTCTTAAATCAATTTTTGCCACTACACTCTTAAACACAGTTTTGTAAACATGAGAATGGAGAGGAATGGAAAAACTGGTAGGTTTAAAAATAAAAGCCCTAACCATGATTTACTGGAATATAACAAGGGCCCATAGGCCACATGGTGAAAGTGCTCCAGGCACCACATGTTGCCCATGGTTTACATATTAGTTCAGTTCAATTTAACACCAAAACATGGTTTGGCATTACATGAATGACTCTTGAGCTTGTGTTCTCCTTCCTACTGTGCCCTGCCTGACCTTGCCTTTAACTGGTTGTTGTTTTTTAATCACAGTCAAACCAGTCAGACTATTTATGATTTTGCAAACAACTCAGAATTGATTGTGGTTTCTAATTCTGGTTTGCAATTTATATGCACTAGAAAACTGGTTTGCCACAAAAAAGGAAGTAGGGGAGGGAATCAGAGTGCACAACAAAGAAGTGATGAATTTGAAGTTCATTAATGGAATACCAAACCATGTGGATTGGTATGCCATCTGAACAAAATGTTTCTTTCCCCTTGAAGTTTTTGCCACAATGATGTCAACAAAACTACTTGCATAAAAGGGGCATATCGAGTTCAGTTCTCTTAATGTCTTGACTTCAGTCTCCTATCCCATGGCTTTTGACAAAGGTCAAAGAGTTAATTTAGCTTGATCTCGTTCTCACACACACAAAATAGTGTAAGAGAACTTACTTTTCTCACTCCATACTTTCTAATTCAGAGAGGGGGGCAATAAAATGGTCTTTATATTAAATCTGCAGTGGAAAAGAAAAAACTGAAATCAGAAAAGGCAATGGCATTTAACTTTATTTAGAACAATAATATATCCCTCAGTGAATTATTCAAATTCAGCAGTGACAAGCCCATCACAGGGACAAAGTAATGTATTTGACACAGCTTACTGTAACAACAGTATGGTACATAATATGAGCTCTGTTGCTGAGGTCAGCACAAATTGGCCTTAAAAGAGACAGTTTAAGCCTGCCTTATCCTGCATTCCTACCTTGCCCAAATCTCTTTGCTTAAGTAAAAAAAAAAAATTGATGAGAGAGACTAAGAGCCTGATCCTGTGGTCCATGGCGCGGCTCTGCACTGCGGAACACACTCGCAAACGTGCCATAAGGCACGTTTGTGGGGCTTACCGCTGGGCTCCTACCAGAGCTAGCCCAGCACCAGCCAGAGCTGGGCTGGCGTGCAGCGGGCGCCTGGGTTCCACAGCTCGGCAGTCTCCCGGACCGCAAAACGGGAAGTGGGGGCGTGGCCAGGGGCGTGGGGGAGGCATTCTGGGGAGGGGGAGGTGTGGCCGGGGGCACGGGGGAGGCGTATCAGGGGGAGGGGGAGAGGCTGATCCGCGGAGCCGAGCTCCGCACGATCCAAGGCACTCAGGCAGGGCTGCTCGCCCTACACGAGCACCTTTACTTGAAGCAGCGACCAAAAGGCCGGAGCTAAAGTGAGTATCCCCATTGCAGGGCTGCTTCCCTTATTCGGGGGAAGGGGATGAACATCCCCTTCTCCCGAGGAGCCTCCTGAGGTAGCACGGGAGGCGCAGGATCCGGCGGGAGCCCGCCATGGAGCCACCGGACCTGGTCACTGCAGGCAGCTCAGGATTAGGCTGCCCGGTTTTTGCCTGGTTTAGAGCTGTATCTATGAAAGAGCAAACAAATGGTCCTCCATGGCCTAATCCTATTGAAGAAAAACCTGGTCCTTGGAAAATCAATGTAAGCCATGTTTATAACTTCAGGTGTAACTGGAGCAAGAAAAAAACACTTGTCATTTTATCAATAGACTATTCGAAATCCACTCCCAACAGCCATATAAAATATGGCCCAAAATTACAAGCAGCCTTCAAAAAGCGAAGCAGAATGCGCAGGTAACATGATAGTGACAGGGGTTGATTTGAAAAAGCTTTTTTTTAAAGGTCAACAATGTGATTAGGATTTAATTTATATTTCACTAGCAAGTTACTCTTAATTTCTGTGTATCTTAATGTTTTAAAATTTCATCTGGGTTCTCAAGCATGTTTTCATAGTGGAGTTTAGAGCTTACACTCCAAAATGAGAAAACAAAATACAGGTCAGTCCTCTGCAGATTCAAGATTCATGAATTTCACTATCTGAGGGTCCCAAACCCACAGGGTCGGCCTGACCTGGACCCTCCACAGGTGACTGAACTGTGCCTCTGTCGCATCCAGAGGATATTCTGAAACCTGAAGGTTTCCTGAAGGCCTTAAAGGTCATTTCTGGTTTATTTTAAAAACCAGAAGTTTCATGCCTTAAAAAGCCTTCAGAGGCCAGGGAGGATTTCTCCAGCCTCCGAAGGCCTTTTAATGCATTTAATCATCACTTCCAGTTTTTACAATAAACTAGAAGTGACCTTCTAAGGCCTCCAGAACATCCTCCAGAGGCCAAGACCCATGGATTCCATTATCCATGGGGGGTCCTGGAACGGATCCTCTGTGGATAAAGAGGGCACACTGTAGATTAAACCATTTCTGCCCAGCCCACAAATGTACACATTTATCCCTGCTGCATACATGCTATGTTGGGCAGAAATGGCTTAATAAGCATGTTTTAAAAAATAAACAATAACAATTATGATGAATTTCCTTTAATAATTCAGGAGGTCTGGTCTAGAGGGTAGAGCCTCCATTAGCCCAAAAATAACATCAGAAGGTGGCCAGTTTGAGGCCACCAGCAGCTCCCTGAACGGCAAGACCTTGAGGCAGCTGACAAGCCGAGCTGAGTTATCCCACCTGCTCTTTGGTGTGAGCGAAGAAGCGTCTTGGCTGCCCTCCATGTGAGAGATGAAGGAGCTGCTTGTCAGCCTGCGTGGGAGGCAATTGGAGGCCAGAAGTGAAACCAGACCAGAAAGATCCATCTGAAATGTTGTGTGGTTCTTGAAAGCGAGAACCATTTATGATTGTAAAAATCCCCTCGAGGGATTTAGAAACGCCTGCCTATGTAAACTGCCTTGAATAAACTCAGAGGAGTAATCCAATGACCAGAAAGGCGGTACATAAATACCTCATGATGATGATGATGTAAAGGAATGCAAAGAAAAGATGTGCATACACACCCTTCCCTCTATATACATACCTAACCCATTCCTGAAATTACTTATAGTGAAATTCCTGAAATTATTTATAGCCTTATAATGAAAATACAGATAACAATTATAACATTAATCTCAATGGAAAAAGTGTGATATGATAAAGTAGAATAAATAACATTTAATAACATTACACAACACCAATAAAGTGCTAATGCTGGCAATTAAAGTGCTTCAGAAATTCTAGCATCACATAATAAGGCTTAGCACTGCAAAGCTTTACTTGAAAATTATGAACAACTCTTACATTTCATCTGTTTTTCTACTTTTCCCATGATTTTTAAAATCTTCCGTTCTTCACGGTCCATATTCATAGTAATTTGAAGAAACAACACAAAAACAGATACATTGTAAAGATTCAGATACATGAACATGCATGTGTTTCTTCAAATTAATGTAATGCACTTTCATGTGCCTCGAAAGTATAGGGACACATTACCTATCAGGTAATGCATCTCACATGGGGGGAGGTGCTTCTTCCTCAGCTGGTATAAATTTTTCAAGGGTCTTGAGGAGCACATCCTGCAGGAGCACACCTGAAAAAGGGGGGGGGGACCTTCTGGACCTCAGTACTACCAGATGAGAAATCTGTGTATTTATAAAGGAGGAAGAGTGTACAATCAAGAGAGAAGCTCGTACATTTCTCTCTCACTTGGTATATGGGTTGGGAACCCGTAGCCACTTCCCACTCATCTACATGATCTCCGGAATGGTAGATATTTTAATCACATACAGGATTATGTTTACATGGATTTTTTATACACGGATTTGACTCAACACGAATGGCCACTGCAAATGAGAAAGAATGTGCTGATCCCTGGAGAAGGGGAAAATGCACCACTTTAAAACCACTGTTTAAAAACCTGAACAGTCCTTTAACAATAGCCTTTTTAATGCGAGAGAGAGAGAGAGAGAGAGAGAGAGAGAGAGAGAGAGAGAGAGAGAGCAGCTGGCTGACAAACCATCAATCCTTCTCTCTCCAGGTGACCCCTCCCTTCCCCCTGAGCACAAGAAAGAAAGGTGATCACTTTGCATTGGTGAAGGGAGGGGCTGAGTGAAGCGTCTTTGTAAGCGCTTGGAGGAGGACTGATTGATGGATTGTCTTCTTAATGACTCTTGTCTTACATCACAAAGGTCATCAGGGCTGTTTTTAAATCTAATAATAATAATAATAATAATATTATTATTATAATTATTATAATTATTATATAATATATAATTATATATATATAAAATAATTATATATATAATTATAAATATATAATTATATATAATATATAATTATATAATTATAATAAATATATATATATAATATATATAATATATATAATATAATTATATATATAATATATATATATATATATATATATATATATATATATAATATAATATTATATATAATAATAATTATTATAATAAATAATAATAATAAACTTTATTTATATCCCGCCCTTCTCCCTGAAAGGGACCCAGGGTGGCTTACAACATGTTAAAAACAGATTAAAAACATAATTTAACAGCAAATAAAACACATATTAAAACACATTAACAGATACCATAAAAACAGTAGTCAGATAAAAAGTCAGATAAAAAGAGCAAAACGCAGCTAATCATAGAGGAATCAGGCCTGTAAAAATACTAAAAGATATAGAAAAGATTTAAAAAGGCCATGAACTCAGAAGGCTTGTTTAAACAAAAGGGACTTCAGGCCTCGCCGAAAAGTCTCTAGAGAGGGAGCCATTTTCAAGTCAAGGGGAAAAGGAGTTCCATAACATTGGTGCCACTACTGAGAAGGCCCTATTTCTTGCCGCCACCCCACGTACCTCCTTAGGAGGTGGCACTTGTAAAAAGGCCTTCTCTGATGACCTAAGAAGATGAGCCGGATTGTATGGAAGTAGGCGATCTCTAAGATACCTTGGCCCAGAGCAGTATAGGGGTTTAAAGGTCAAAACCAGCACCTTGAATTGGGCCCGGAAACGAATGGGCAGCCAATCAAAGAAACTTTGTTTTTTAAATTGATTTGCTATAGTGCGTTTTTTGCCATCCACATGAGTGCTTGGAACGGAACCCACACAAATAATGAGGCTCAACCTGTAGTGAGAAAAACATTACCCGTGAAGCACATCTTAGTCTATGTTCAAGAAGCTTTGAAAAGTTCAATACCGCCAATAAGCCTCCACATCACAGGACAGAGAAGAGAAATTATACTTTCTTAGAAGACACTTAGGGCACAATCCCAACCAACTTTCCAGCACCGAGGTAAGGACAAAGCACACCCAAGGTAAGGGAACACACATTGCCTTACCTTGAGGAGGCCTCCGTGACTGCCCCCCAGCTGCAGGATGCAGCACATGCCCCACTGGCACAGCTATGCCAGTGCTGGAAAGTTGGTTAGGATTGCACCCTAAGTGTCTTCTGGGTAACACTGTATTGATCATGTCAGAATACAATTTGAGGCAGATTCCATAGTCTGCAGTGGAAGGCATTTCTAGGGTTTGACTTTATCCAGGATTAACGAGCCCTACTAGTCTAGTTCAGCTCAGACATAACAAACGGAAATGTCTTTGAATTATCCTTCCCCTGAGACATGATTTCATAAGAGAACAAACTCTATATGTGTATGGAGAAATTTCCAGTGTAAACATGTAGTGGACTCTAAAAGCTGCAGTTAGGGTTGGGGTATGGCTATGCCAAATGCTGAGTGCAAGATAAAATTTCAAAGGGACTGATTTCTTTCTAATTCACAGCATGTACTTGGAAGTCTGAAGAACACATGGGAGGTGTTTTGTAGCCAGGACATTAATCTGCTCTATTCCATTTTCTTCTACACAGAAATAACTGAGATACAGAAGCTGCCAATCTAACAGGCTGACCAGCA
Organism: Tiliqua scincoides; assembly: GCF_035046505.1. Lineage (NCBI taxonomy): Eukaryota > Metazoa > Chordata > Lepidosauria > Squamata > Scincidae > Tiliqua > Tiliqua scincoides. The sequence continues at coordinate 21,007,433 of NC_089821.1, forward strand.
GCAGCCACAGACTCATTTGGTTCTATCTGCACTACACAATTGTGCTTTGGAACGAAGCACAAGCGCCTTTGTTGTGATACGGTTCAAGCTGTCTGGCTGCACATTCAGGCTTCTGGCATGATGACAGAAAAATGAATTTGCACCTCATTCTTTTACTGATACAATGTTACCAGTTTCCACATTTTGCGTCTTAGGATTATTATATGAAGCCAGGCAGAGACTCCAGTTAGAAGCATTTTATTGGACACGCCAGAGACCGTGTCAAAAAAGAAGAAAAATAACAGGCAAGCTGAGTTTTATCTTTGATGCAAATTTGTATTTTGATGTGTTTAGAGCAATTCTGCACAGTGGATCCTTCAGGAAATGCATTCCTCTAGGAGCCCTAGAGCAATCGGGATACACCCAGACATTGTACACAGGCATTAAAAGTCACTAATCTGCTGTTCACCCATGCTTGCTGCAAGAAACTTGAGTGTAACCTGAGTTTCACACTTAAATTGGCACTACTGAACTTAAGCTAACCTCAGTTTCACACTTAAATTGGCATTACTGAGCAATGAACCTCTGGGATCCACACAATCTTAGCCTTTTTCTCCACTGTGTGGCTGTCAACATACAAAACCCCAAGAAATTTCATTGGCATATACGCGCAATTTCGACATCAGTTTCTGGAACTTGCAGAGTATGGCTGACTGGAGGGTCTTGTACTGCACCACTCTCCATTATCGTTATGCAACCTTTTCTCTCTTACTAGACTTGAAGGATTCAGCATCCCAGTAGCATAGCCAGAGGGGGTGCAAAGCACTAAGTTTGCAGGCACCTCACCGTGCTATGCAAGCGGCCACTTCCCCTCCCCTTCGGAGCCATTTTGGGCCGCTAGATGGATAGGGCAAGGCTAGGCCCTGATGTCTTCGCCTGAATACATGCAGTGTAGCCTTGTTGCATCATGGGAATGGCTGATGCAATGGGGCATAGCAGGGATGATGCAATACCCTGGAATATCAAGTCACCAGACTATGAGTCATACTGTCACCAGATCATAGCGTGCTTCCCATTGGCTAGTGCCAGTATATATTTGAGCCTGTACAAGCTGCTATGCAGGAGATGTTATGTCAAGTGTCAGCGGGAAGCTATGTTGGTGGAGTTGGTGATCAGAGATTGTGGAAAGTGCTATCTTTGCTGTTTTGCTTTGCAGTGCTGCCTTAGCACTGTACATATTGTACATACTTCAGTAAAAGGACATCTGGTGGTGGAGCACTGCCTTGTCTGTGCCTCGTTATTTCCTAGGAGCAACTGCCTGACCTTGTGACTCTGGAGCAGCCTTCTTTGTATTCAACAGCTTTGCACTCCCTCTGGCTATGCTACTGCAGTACCTTCATCTATACAGTTACACCTCAATTATTACTAGCCTTTAGTTTTAAAGTTTTAAAGCAAAGTTCTAGAAACATTTTGAAGATGCAATATTTGTTTAAATCTGTACTTAAAGATCCAAATATAAAGTTGAACCAGGCTTACTTTTGTAATGTTTCAGAACATAAATCATACAGTTTAATTATTTCCTTTTTCTCTTCAGTAAAATAATGCCAGTGGCAAGCACAATGCATTAACTGAGTGTACTGGAATCGCAGAAGATCTGGCGAGGAGGTAGGATGTGGTGTCTGTAGTGGCCCCTTTAAGGGTACAGCCTGGGCATTCAGCTGGGAGTGTGCTGCACAGGTGCAGCCACTTGAAGGCAATAGGGTCCTCAGGCATAAAAGCACCTGATGAAGGGAGAGTTTGGTGTGGGTAGCAGAAGGAGGGAAGCTTGGAATAATAATAATAATAATAATAATAATAATAATAATAATAATAATAATAATAATAATAATAATAATACAGGTATTTCTATACCGCCTTTCTTGGTCCTCAGATTTCTCCTTAGACTTTATTCAGGGTGGTTTACATAGGCAGGCAATTTAAACTGCTGGAGGCACTAAGACTGGTGTTTGGCTGCCATGCCTAAGACCTGTGGAGGACCAAGGGGCTGCTGTAGTGGCGGGAGGCTGCTGGCAGGAGAGAGGACCTCTGCAGATTGAACAGGCGAGCTACCCGGGTGGTGGGGTCCAGCAGGACTGCAAGGCAGAACTAGAGTCATTGTTGGGTAAAAAAGGGGAGCTAATTAGCTAAAAGTGGGCATAATTCTCCAGGCAGAGCTTGGACTGGGCATCTGGTAGAACACTGAGTAAACACTTGGCACTAACATATGTGATTTCTTCTGGTCTGATCCCTCATTTATGTAAACATTCCTGAGTTAACTTTGCCCCAGTGGAACCCCAACATATTCTGACTATCCTCAAAAATGGTTGTATACCTGAAGCTTACAATAAAACAGACACACACACCATAAGAACATAAGAACAGCCCCGCTGGATCAGGCCATAGGCCCATCTAGTCCAGCTTCCTGTATCTCACAGCGGCCCACCAAATGCCCCAGGGAGCACACCAGATAACAAGAGACCTCATCCTGGTGCCCTCCCTTGCATCTGGCATTCTGACATAACCCATTTCTGAAACCAGGAGGTTGCGCATACACATCATGGCTTGTACCCCGTAATGGATTTTTCCTCCAGAAACTTGTCCAATCCCCTTTTAAAGGCGTCCAGGCTAGACGCCATCACCACATCCTATGGCAAGGAGTTCCACAGACCAACCACACACTGAGTAAAGAAATATTTTCTTTTGTCTGTTCTAACTCTCCCAACACTCAATTTTAGTGGGTGTCCCCTGGTTCTGGTATTATGTGAGAGTGTAAAGAGCATCTCCCTATCCACTCTGTCCATCCCCTGCATAATTTTGTATGTCTCAATCATGTCCCCCCTCAGGCGTCTCTTTTCTAGGCTGAAGAGGCCCAAACGCCGTAGCCTTTCCTCATAAGGAAGGTGCCCCAGCTCCGTAATCATCTTAGTCGCTCTCTTTTGCACCTTTTCCATTTCCACTATGTCTTTTTTGAGATGAGGCGACCAGAACTGGACACAATACTCCAGGTGTGGCCTTACCATTGATTTGTACAACAGCATTATAATATTAGCCATTTTGTTCTCAATACCCTTCCTAATGATCCCAAGCATAGAATTGGCCTTCTTCACTACCGCCACATATTGGGTCAACACTTTCAGTGACCTGTCCACCACCACCCCAAGATCTCTCTCCTGATCTGTCACAGACAGCTCAGAACCCATCAGCCTATATCTAAAGTTTTGATTTTTTGCCCCAATGTGCAGACTTTACACTTACTGTCATTGAAGCACATCTGCCATTTTGCTGCCCATTCTGCCAGTCTGGAGAGATCCTTCTGGAGCTCCTCACAATCACTTCTGGTCTTCACCACTCGGAAAAGTTTGGTGTCATCTGCAAACTTTGCAACCTCACTGCTCACCCCTGTCTCCAGGTCATTTATGAAGAGGTTGAAAAGCACCGGTCCCAGGACAGTTCCTTGGGGCACACCGCTTTTCACCTCTCTCCATTGTGAAAATTGCCCATTGACACCCACTCTCTGTTTCCTGGCCTTCAACCAGTTCTCAATCCATGAGAGAACCTGTCCTCTAATTCCCTGACTGTGGAGTTTTTTCAGTAGCCTTTGGTGAGGGACTTTGTCGAACGCCTTCTGAAAGTCCAGATATATAATGTCCACGGGTTCTCCCACTTCTACATGCCTGTTGACCTTTTCAAAGAATTCTAGAAGGTTTGTGAGGCAAGACTTACCCTTACAGAAGCCATGCTGATTCTCCCTCAGCAAGGCCTGTTCATCTATGTGTTTTGAGATCCTATCTTTGATGAGGCGTTCCACCATCTTACCCAGTATAGATGTTAGGCTGACTGGCCTATAGTTTCCCGGGTCCCCCCTTTCCCTTTTTAAAGATAGGCGTGACATTTGCTATCCTCCAATCTTCTGGCACCGTGGCCGTTTTGAGGGACAAGTTGCATATCTTAGTCAAGAGGTCTGCAACTTCATTCTTCAATTCCTTAATAACTCTTGGGTGGATGCCATCAGGGTCCGGTGACTTATTGATCTTTAGTTTATCAATGAGGTCTGAAACATCTTCTCTTTTAACCTCTATCTGACTTAACTCCTCGGTCAGGAGGGGCCGTTCGGACAGCGGTATCTGCCTGAGGTCTTCTGCCGTGAAGACAGATGCAAAGAACTCATTTAATTTCTCTGCCATCTCTAAGTCTCCTTTTATCTCCCCTTTCCCTCCCTCACCATCCAGAGGGCCAACCGCTTCTCTGGCGGGTTTCCTGCTTCTAACATATTTGAAGAAGCTTTTATTATTTCCCTTAATGTTGCTGGCCATGCGTTCCTCATAGTCTCGCTTGGCCTCCCATATCACCTTCTTACATTTCTTTTGCCACAGTTTATGTTCCTTTTTATTCTCCTCATTAAGGCAAGACTTCCCACCAAGCCATTCTGATGTGTTTATTACATGAATGTAGTGGATAGAATCCTTCTGGGTTGCCTCAAGGGAATATCTACAAATTTAAAGGTCTAGAAGTGAAGTTTAATTTTTGGTACCGTATTTGGCTTGCCAACTGCTAACAGAGGTAAGGTTTGCGATGGGCAGCAAAGGGGTATGGTGAGGGTGGTTGGAGGGTGTTCTGGAGGTGGGGGTGTTTGGGGGTGTAAGGGGTGCTTTAGGCCTGAGGAGTGGGGACGGTGGAGCAGGTTTCCGCCACATCCTAACTCCCATCCTGGGCTGCCAGTGTTACACGGGGCTATTTGGTTCTGCACCAGCTAAATAGCTAGTGCATATCTGAGTAGCTCCATTGAGCTAGATTAGGTGCTACAAGGAGTAAGGGAACAAATATTCCCTTGCTCCGAAGATTCCTCTTACCTGTTCAAAGCCAACAATGCAGTGTTTCTCAAACTGTGGATCCGGACCCACTTGGTGGGTCGCAAGCCAATTTCAGGCCCCATTCATTTCAATATTTTATTTTTAATATATTAGATTTGATGCTACCATGGTATGTGACTGCATTTGGGGAAATGTTTACAGACCTGTACTTTTAACAAGCTACTATGTATATTCTTTTAACAATGATAGTAAATGGAACTTACTCCTGGATAAGTGTGGGTAGGACTGCAGCCTAGGATTACTAAAAATATTCCTGCTTGATGATGTCACTTCCGCTCATGACTTCACTCCCGGTGGGTCCTGACAGAATCTCATTCTAAAAAGTGGGTCCCAGTGCTAAATGTGTGAGAACCACTGCAACAATGGATACACCATGGGCCTTGCTACACCAGCATTGGATAGGATGGGGGCAGGTCAAATTAATATCTGACAGTCAGTGGTAGAAAAAAATTTATTTTCTTTTTCATTCCTTATTACAGTAACACATGAGAATAAGTCTAAAAAACAGTAAATGTGCCGTTTTGATTTATTTTACTATGTAAACAGCTTGGTGAACTACTCTTGTGGAAAAGATGTATACAAATATTCATAATAATTTGTTCTCAGCCATACAGATTAAAATTTGCTCCTAGTAATTAAATTGCTCTCCACCAATTAAAGCTTTAGCAGATTACACAATTAACACCTACAGCCTTTATCTATATTAAATTAGAGCAGCACAAAAGCATCTTACAGGACCCTCATCAAGTTATCAAAGTCAGAGGATTTTTTTTTTTAAAGTTTAACAGACCATTATTGTCAGAACTAGTATCAAAATTTGGACTGCCACATGGATTAAAATGGTGAATGTTTCATAGCTGCTGAAATGTTAGAATTACTCCCTTGCCATTAATTGTCACAGATGCTTATTGAGCACAATGAAAAATATCCCCATTTCCCCTTATCTACGTAAGGAAAATTATGAAGATGAGCAAAGCTAGCAGCAGTCCAAGAGGAAAGAAAGATCCATTATTCTATAAACTGGCATCCAGCCCAAAGGAAGCTGAAATGACTGCTCCATTGTGAGCTATTCTTTGCAGACACAGTTATTTCTGAAAGAACTTAAGTTGCCCTAGATAGTTTCAACAGATGACAGGAAACTAAATCCAAATGAGATGCCAGTTACAAAAAGACAAACACGAGAACCACTGTTGGGCAATTCGTGTACTCTCCATTCAAATGCAGCAGTAACCCAGGAAAAGCAATTGGCAGGAGTATCAAGGTGACAGGATGAGCTGGGAAGGGCTCTGAGAGATCTGCAACCTGATCTGAAAGGCTCTGGACTCTAATCTATGAAAGTCCATGCCACACTTTGAGTTTCGTCTCAAAGTGACAAAGGATACCTCATCTCATGAAGAAGTAGCCCTTCCTCATGCTCTGAAAACTCCAGTACCTCTCCAGCAGCATAAAACGTGAGCTCTCCTCTTATACTATCAGACACAGCAGGAATAAATCAGTAGTATTTCACTCTGCCATTTTCTACTTCATCACAAGCAGCTTGAAATTAAGTTGAAAATTCATTAGCAGACTGTGATATCATAAAAGTGATCTTAAAATGGGAAGAATGGCACGAGACGTCAGCCACAGGCAGTCAATGCATAAATAGCCAAAGATATTACAAAGACACCACTGTGCTCTCTCAGAGAGAGAGAGAGAGAGAGAGAGAGAGAGAGAATATCCCCCAATGAAAAGAGGGGGGCCCAAGGGTTTTGGAATTCTGTTTCTCAAATAGCAGCTCTCCAATGCCACATGGCAAACCTTTCTAAAACTGAAGGAACATTCAAAAGCAAGTTCCTAATATGGTATAGGGGGTACCTGCCATTGTAAGGTGGAAAAGCCACTGGGCATGCCATAAAATAGTTCATATCCTGACCAATATGCTTATAAAATGAAAAGAACCCATAAAAAAACAAGGCAGAAATTTAACTAATTATAAAAGGGTTCATCCAGATTATTTGTTCAAAATGTGCTCCAATTATGTTTTAGCCATTACAGTATAGAGCTGGAGCAGCATAGTATAGATTATGAGCTGAAATGTCCTTGGCTCACATAAAACCTCAGTTATCAACATATTGGAAGTCTTAGTCAAACAACCATTTCCTTGAGCCCCTTGCAACTGTAATGCTCATTGTCAGAATTACAAAAACAAATGTATATGAAGCATCTTGAACACTTTGGGAAAGATTCTTTATAAAGTTTTCTTTATTATAGTCCTATAAGTCCTCATTCAAAGACAACAGAACAATATCTCATCCACAGGTAATGCTCTCTGAGAGAGGTTGTAGCCTGGATGCATGGGGAATTGCGTTGATGCTGTCCCATTACACAAAGCTGGATCATGTGTAAGATCAGGAATGGTCAAAGAAGGAATAGTGAACAAAACTGATAGTCTTAAGACAAACATTGGAGAAGTCAACTGGCAGATGGCAAAATGTTTCTAAGCAAAGTATGAACTAGCTGTTAGTGGGACACCTGTAAGAAATTACCAAGGGGCTTCTGAATATTCTGCCTTGAGACTAATCAATTCAGCTCCAGAGAGAGGGTCCCATTTTGTAGGCTGAATACTGGTGCTAGTGTCATAGCATGACTCAAACAAGGGTGTGGAGGACAACAATGTTGGATTGCTTGTCATAAATGAAGTCACAGGCACTATCCAATAGGACATAAGCAACAACACATGCCAAATTACAGTGTCACTGCTATCTGGGAAAACCACTGAATTTTTCCAGAAATAATCCATTGCTGTTTCAAGTGTTGAAAAAAAAAAAGTTATCTATGGTATAGAAGTGCTGCCTTGAGGCAAGATGTCCCTAGGCAGGAAGAAAATAACAAAGCAACACATTTGTAATGACAAGCAAATCATTTTGAAAAGGTCTCAACTGCATCTTAACATTGTTTTGAACATAAAAAAACCCAGACCATCCTTCACGGCAGACACTGAAATCAGACAATCAGAGGCACTGGCTTAAAGCTAACTCAGTTCAAGAGACCAAAAAATGAGGGAATGAGGCCTCTGGTTTTATTGCATTGAGCTCACCCAAACTGACTTGTCTCTCAGTAATTGTACACTGGAGCAGACCATGTCTCAGGGGAAGAACCAAGAATAAAACATTTCTGTTGAGATTCTCATGGTGGCGGGTGGAAAGATCAGCTAATGGGCAACTTCACTCTTTGCTCCAGGCTTAAGGCTTCTGGGAACTATAGAATACGCCACAGCTAAGTAGAAGTTCTATCTTCATCTCTACCTCTCTCATCCTGGGGCATAAAAAGAGGCTGCGGGAACATGAGGCAGTGGCAGGCTGTGGTGGGTACAGACTACACATGCATGTGAAAGAGTATTCAGTTTGCTTTTTTTTTTTTTAAGTAGTACACCACACATTTGCAAGCAACCATCAGACACGCTTAATAAAAAAGCAGGCTGTTGAAACAGACATGTTAAAAGCCCTTAATCTCCTATTGGGAGCTTGTGTGCTACATAATATTTATGCCTCACTTATTCTGAGCTCTTCATTTGTGATCTTATAAGTGCATTCCTTTTATATTAAAAAAATTTCTAAAACCTTGGAAGTAACATTTATCCATTCAACATGTCATTTACAAGTTGTTATACAGTATTCACTACGATTTACCTATTTACCTATATGTAGAGGTGTTTGAAAATGCTATTTCTTTTACTCAGAAGTAAGCCCATTGTGTTTAGTAAGACTTTGGGTGCAATCCTGGAAATGAGTTGCTGTAAGGCATGTTTGCACCTCTTCAGGGGGAAGCAGCTTCAGCACACAGAGATGTGCCGACACATGAAGGCTGAATCCAGCCTCCATGATGACTTCCTTGTCGAGACTAGCGTTGGCCCAGGTGGGTCAACGCAAGCAGCAAAGGTAGGCAGGGGGGAGGAAGGGGAGAGGCGGGGGGGAGGCATTCCTGGGCAGGAAGGGTGAGAGGTGGTTGGCCCCGCGGATGGGTGGGTGGGGAGCGGGAGGCGGGGCAGTTATGCTGTATCCCAGCCCCCGTTCCTGAGAAGAACAGAGCAGCTTTAAGCCACTCTGCTCTCCTCTGACTTGCACCACCTCAAGTGGTGGCACATGTTCATGGAGAAGACCCATACGGGTCAGTGGCCTTTACCCAGAGGTAAGGGGAAATGTTTCCCCTTGCCTCTGGCTGAGCTGCTTATGGCCACTATCCTGCGCTGGATACAGCGCAAGCCTCTTGGCTCGCCTGTTCCAGCGTAGGAACCCTACGCTTAGGCTGTAATCCTATCTTACTCACCAGAAACAACACTTCTGCCTATATGCCACAGAGAGTTTCCTGGTGATATGACTGGCACTGCTAGTTGACCTGCAGTGTGTAGAGACAATTCAAGGGGGTTACTGATCTGGGGAAAAAGAAGTTCACTTGCACAATATGCTCTTAGTGACCCATTCTTCACTGACCTCTATTCACAGCATCCAAGCAATTGTCAAAGGCCGAAGCCATACAGAAGCTGCTGAATTGTCTTGTATATATCCCAAATGTTTCATAAATGTGACCTTCATTCACTCACACCCAGCTCATGCCACAGCCTGCAACCAGCTGAGACATAGCTCAAGTGCACTGAAGCTTACGTGACATTCCTCCTTTATAAAAGGTCTCCGCACGAGCTATAATGTTACCAAAAGGTAGATTTCTGAAATAACAAGGAATAGACAAGTTTCTTTCCTCTAACTTCTTAAATGTTACAGTTGCTTTCAGAGATGTTCTCATTCTCTTGATGATTTTATCCACAGTTGTACAATAATGTTTTGGTGGTAGGGAGCTTCCAAAAGGGAAGTTTACAGGTCCTGCTGATTTAACCATTTTAGAAATAAGTATATGAATAGTTTTTCCTTTTACAAGGTTGGACAAAAAAACAGAACATTAAAAACTCCCAGACTGCTTCGTAGTGTACTATAACAAGACCCTAAGGAGAAGTTTGTGTCTTAAAAGTAATTACACACCATGAGATTTTTTTCTTTTAATTCTAAAAAATAAACGTTCCCTCCAGGGTATTCAGAAAGATGATGTACTATGAAATAGGAACTACAGACTTCAATGATCATTTTTTGCTGAACTAGACAGTCCAACTCTTTAGTTTTATAGTTTTATAACACAGTGCACAGGACTGACTAGAAGGTGTGGTGAAAGAACAAGGGACGGTAATGTCACTGTACTTGGAGGAGCCTGACTGGGAAGGAAAATGTCTTCAGTTTGAACATAAAGACCCTGGCAATCGCTAACAATGGGAGGAATATGCTAAAAAATACATGGCCATTACGTTGTGGTTTGGATAAATTACTGTGTTCCATAAAACTTGCCTGGGTTTGGCAAAGCGCCTACAAGTCTGGATTTCAAAGCTCAGACAAGGCTCTTTGTTTATTGATGTTGCTGGACTGGCTTTTTTCCTTTTTTTGACAGGTGTACAGAGAATATTCAGAATGAAACCCAAACACTCACTCTAGTTCCTGTTCATTGCAATTTCCAGAGTGGTCTATGGAAATATTGCCAGCAGTGCGTCTTGGGACAAACTGGTACTATATAAGCTTTTCTGAAACTGAATATTTTGTTCATAGTTTGTATCTGGAACTTGATCCTTTTTATTTTTAAAGACACTCAACTCTAATTATGTGCCAAGCGCAGATAAACTCTTCCATCTGTCCAGGTTAGCTGCTGAACACAATGGAGCATGTCTAATGCACTGTATTTCTTGGGTAATCTAATTAGCATCTGCTGAACTAAATTCAGACTTTGGTTATGGAGTCCTTCATATACTGCTTATGTCTGACAAAATTCTCCAGCTTTTTAACCCTAGTTCATATGTTCAGTGGGGTTTAGTGCTAAAACAACATGATAGAAGAGAGACAGAAACACCTCCCTTCCACGCCACAGATGACTTCTCATGGGAGTCAGGACCTCCACACAAATGGTCAATTGTGAAGAGGTTCCGCCCAAAAGATTTCTCACACATACACCTTTTTTGGAGGAGGATAATTGCATGAAGAGAGCAGAGCCTCTGTGCGATCAAATATTCAAATGAAGGCCTCCACTCACATGGAAAGTTATCTGCATGGTAGATGGGATATTTCAACACACAGTTTCAGTGAATGTATGAACTGGGGCTCTGTCATTTCCCAGAAATCTGTATAAGGGAAATAACACCCTCTTGAGTGGTTTTCAAGGCTTGTATCAATTAAATACTTTTCTGGCATTCTGTTAATGGCATACTTTCCCTGGAGCTGAGAACTGCTCCAAAATCTGAGGTCATTTGTTTAATTTAAAAGCAAAGGTTATGGAACAGCAATTTCAGGTTTCATCAGCCAAGCCCTTGTGGCTTTGAAGAAAAAACAGCCTAATACATTTGCTGTCTTATGAACAAGATAAAATAATTACTGTGTTCCTGCTAAAAAAGGATATCAAATTTCAGCCAGGTTTTTCCTCTATTGCTCCTATTTTTATTTTAAATCCTTCTCTGCTCATTAAATTTCTGGGTTTTTTGTCTGCCTTTGTTGCTTGCTGTTCTTGCCCACCAGACATCTGGAGTGGATTCTGTCAGCTGGGTTTAAAGGAGGAACCGTAAACGATGCAGTAATTTTAAAAATTAAATTTATTTATACCAAGTCTGAAGCCAGAATAATGTTTTAAATGGTTGAAGTTTCAGGCTGGTGGGTCTCCAGGAATGTGTAGTGCATGGCCTTTGTGGCTGTTTTCTTAAGAATTCCCTGGCCATTACATTGAGATTATGTAATTCTCCATCTTCCAAAGGACCCCTTAGTTCTGCACGTTCTGTGCCTGAAGCAGTTTTATTATACCAATATGCGAAACATTTTCTGTTGTTTTTTCTTGTAAGACAAGTCAGGCAATACATTTTGGATAAGTGACTAACTACATGTCTAATAATTAGAGGAAGAAACTTAGCATCAGGATTCATGGACTTGATTCCCAACTCTGCTATCAAATTACCCTGAGATCAGGGGGATGTGGCATGTCCTCTATAATTTAGTTCTACTAATTACATTATGCAGAAATCTTGAATGCGGTGCCATCTATATGCTCATAACAGCAAACTCTGTCTTACTATACGCTCATAACACCCAACTCTGGTTTATCTAATACCAGGCCCTGCAATCTTGGTGCTTACTCCGGGTTTCTAACTGCAATGATAGACTGAACAGGGGCAAGGTGAACCTGAAAGTAGAAGAACTTTAAGAAAAGATTGTTGTCAGGCCTTGCAACTAGCAAGGAATGGCATGTACAAATTGTATGTACATTGCATGGTGGGGCTCAGTGCCCTCTGATAACTCAAATTCACAGACTGCATTCATCATTGCATTCAAAACACCAGGCTTTGTACGTGGCCAATAAGGCATTTCAGTAACTGTATCTGGTGAGATGGCAGTAACAATTTCTCCCTCCTTATTATCACGTATGCCTTTGAATCATCAAGGCTAAAATGCCCAAATGACTTCACAGAGCTCCCATTGTAAACACTTCAGAAGCTGCAAATAGTGGCACAATGTCATGATCCATTATCTCATCAGTGGGGTTCTTTTCTTAGAACCGGTCTTTGAGGGGGACTAATGCTGCAATCCTAACCACACTTTCCTGAGAGTAAGCCCCATTGAACAAAATAGGACTTTATATTTATTTATACAGGTATTTGTATACTGCCTTTCTTTGGTCATCAGATTTCTCCTCAGACTTCAATCCAAGGCGGTTTACATAGGCAGGCTGTTCTAAACCCCCCGTAGGGATTTTTACAATTGAATAGTTCTAGTCTTTCATAGAACTCCTCGTTCCAGCTGGATTCCTTCCCGATCTGGCCTCTCTCTGGCCCTTCGCCTCCCACGCTCCACTTGACGGCAACCCCTCTCTGCCACCAAGGGTCAGCTCATCAGTCTATCAGCGTATCGTCAGTTCTCGGGTACTTCCTGTTGTTTCGAACTGGCAGCCTCAGATCTTCAGGCATACAAGGCGGCAGCTCTACCAACTGAGCCAGACCTCCTGCCCCTGCCTCTTGCCTACTTACTTCTGAGTAGACCTGGTTAGGATTGTGCCCTATGTTTGCTCCAGATGGCCCTGCTAACTGGGCAAAGAGGCACCTTTTAAAGTGGTGTCCTCTTACATTTAGATGGGGGAGAGCAACTGTCCCTCTTCAGCAATGGATATCAGATTTCTATATTTTTTAATCAGAATTTCCCCAAGAAAGGTGGTCTTATATTTCATATATTTTTGCTAACATTTTATCCGTTTTTCTGCCAGTGAAATCCATTCTCAGTTAATCTAATGCTTGTAGTTATCAATAAGTAATAGGTTTAGATTGCCTAGTAGGAAAAGGATGGGGTCAATGGAAGAATTCGGGAACAGTGTAAACATTTTTAATGTACTGGAATAACAACTGTAAGGCTACCCTGTGGAGATTTTGTAGCTATAATCTGGAATTCAATAAAAAGGAGGAAAAAATCAAGTGCCAATTAAACAAACATCTGGCAGTCACATGTAACACTTATACCCAGCAAATCCTGCATCATTAGGTTTTAGAGATATATATAAGGTTCCTTGCAATTCTGTGATCCTATATAAAAGAAAAAATAAAACCAGGTTCTTCAGTTCCCTCCTAAGGGGTATTCTCCAATCCAAGGCACAGAAATACCGCAATAGTCTATATAACCACATATGAAAAGAGTCTGGTTGTTAGTACAATCAGTCTTCATAGCAACTGATTAGATATGAATTAAATCAAATGTCAAGTTTGCTTCTAATTTGTCACCATACCTTAACTGAACATATTTTAAGAAACATTTAACAGGACAGTGCAGAGTACGTTCAATACATAAGCACCTTTGCTAAAGGATCAAATTATAATGCATTAACTGCTGGTTTGGGGGCTATAAGCATTTTCCAAGAAGAGTTACAGCCTAGTTCTGTCTTTTTCAGTCATAGACAACTGAAACTGCAGAGATATGACCAGGTTAGTTGTGCAATCACTGCCCAAGTTAGAGGATGAAGTCAAAAAATATTTGGACTGAATTCCTTATTGTCACAAATTTCTAATTATTAATGGCATGCTTCTTAGGTATGCACACATAGACTTACCTGAAGTCCTACCTAGCCAGCGTATGTACAGAACTTTAATTATTGTTAACGTCCTCTTTCTCTCCCCACCCCATCACTTGCATAAGCATAAATACCTAGTAATATTAAAGGGTTTATCTGAAGGATAGATTTTGCAACATCCTGTGTGAAAAAGGATCTAGGTGGCCTAACAAACCACAACCTGAACGTGAAGCCAGCAGTGTGATGTGGCTGCAAAAAAACCTTAATTCAATACTGAGCTGCATTAAAGCAGCATAGAGTGTAGATCACAAGAAGTAATCGTTCCATTCTGTTTTGCACTAGTCAGATCACACTTGGAATACTGTGTCCAGTTCTGGGCACCACATTTTAAGAAGGACACTGATAACCTATAATGGATTCAAAAGCAGGCAGCTAACATGGAAGTTCTGGAAGCCACATCCTATGAGGAAGAGCACTGGAACAGACTGACTCAAGCTGTGGTGGGCTCTCAGTCACTGGAGGTTTCCAACAATGGATGGCCACCTGCAGGGGATGCTGTAGCAGTCGCCTACACTAAGCAGGGTGCTGGACTAGATGACCTTGAAGACTTCCTTCAAACTCTAACATATTGTGATTCCACAGGATACAGATAAGAGATACTGGATGACTATACAGTGCTGCAGCAAAATGAAATCCAATAAGTGGAGCCATGAGCAGAAACACAGTATGTCAGTTAAGTACTCAGAATGATAACCACAGCCAGATTTTTTATTACCACTCCAATATATTTAACCTCAAGCAACTAATTCCAATGAAAGTGTGTCTACAAAGGATGCCTAATCACTTAGGATTTATTTCAAAACTTTCTAGTAAAACTGGATATTTGACAAATTATGAATCACTGCATTTTAGAACCTACCTCCATGACGCACAGAGGAAAACTACTGCTTCCATCAAATGGAGCTTGCACAAACAAGTTTGCAATAGATTTTTAAGAGTTTGTGGCTTTAACAATGAGGAGAATGACCTAACATGTGTCAAAATGTTATTATTCCCTCAAGTGCATTTCAAATTCTAACACGCTGCAACACTTCACTTGATGCTGTTTGAGATGGCTGCTTACAACCAAACCAATTTTGAGAGTTCTTTGTGCTCAGTGCTCTCACAAAAATTGGTAAACGTTACTCTGCTTCAAGGATGCACAACTCACATCACACTGAGGGTCATTTTTATTAAGTCACAAGGATCATAGTGCTACTTTAACCACAGAAAAACATGTTTCTTTTAAGTTTAACTGCCTTTTAAAAAATCCACCCTCTGTTAATGCCCTTTTTCTCTGTGCAACCTGAGATATAATCTCTCTTCTATCAAAACCAATGAATTCCTCTCAATCTTAACCCTCTTTCTTTTACTCTTCCCACCCTATGGTGCATACTTTCTTCTGAGGAGGGAATCCTCAGGATTGTGTTGCTAAATTTTCACTTCCCTGCCCTTAAAGGGGCAGGGATAAGTGCTTCCCTGGCTGGTGGGTCGCAACCACACACATTTACAGTGCTCCCAACTCCCTTGTAGGAGTTTGGGAAACGCTGTCCTAGCCATACCAAGATCTTCATAATTTCTCTTCTGTCATTTGCAGCTAATACAATGGTTTCCAAACACCTCTGAGGGAGTTGGGAACCCTGTAAGTTGTTGCAGGGGTGGGGCAGGAGCATGCTGTGTGTGCCCCAACAATGCTGCAGGGATCCAGGGGCATTTAAAACTCCAGGCTCCAACTGGAGCTCAGTGCAGCAGAGGGGAGGCTCACAGAGGGGGCTGCAAGCCTCCAGCAGGCTTTGTGACCCCCCCAGGTATGTTTAAATGCCCCTGGGTCCCCAGGGCACCAAAATCGCTGCAGCGCCATTGGGCCACCCATTCCTCTTGAAGGGAAATGGCCCATTTCTGGTTCCACTGGTGGGTCGCAACCCACAAATTTGGGAACCACAGAGCTAATGTGTTGCTAGGTGAGAACAAAGTGCTTATTTCTGCTCATCTTCTGCTTAATGACATCATTTCTGCCTAAATGATGTTACTTCAGCAGGTGCCATTAATTCTATTCACCCTGCTGCATGAAACAAGTTTGACACCCCTGCACTAGATGACCAAGATGATTACAGTCTTAAAACCAGGCCAGAAGCCAGTCTAGATAAGGTAATGGGCTCAAAGTTGCTTTTAATTCTGCCACTGAATCCCATAATTTCAGTTTGTCCCAGTTCTTCAAAAGGCATGCTGTAAGGGTAAAATCTGCAAAATAAGGCTATTGGATACTACTAGTGATAGGAGCATATGGTTAGATGAAAGATACTGCCCAATTGCATCATTTCCATCCTCTTAACAGATGTAGGTTTCTAACAAAATCAGGCTGTGTTACATTAGACGCAGGTTTCAACAGCATAATGTAGTATTGAGATCTGAACTTTGCTACATTACATTTGAAACCAGTACAACAGAAGGTTTAGGATGCACAAATGAATAATTGTCCTTTTTCCAAGACAGCCATGCTGTTTTCCTTCTGAAAGAATGATGATTACAGTCAATACCTGGGCTCTGTCATATCACGAGACTGGTGGGATCATCTAGCTAGTTCCTCAAATATCTTGCTTTTAAAGGGGGGTGAGGGATTTTGTAATTTACCAGGTCTGTAGGTGCTCAATAATTTTTTGAATATGCTACCAAAGAAATCAATGGATAAAGACTCTTTCTAAAATCTCAGCATGTAATCTTTTTATCAGTGCTTTTTATTACTCCTAAACATCGGGAGAGGGAAGAGAAGTTTTAAAAGGATTTTGAACACTCAATTACATTTTATACTAGTATATAACCACACTCGCTTTGCCCCTTACATATGAACAAGATACTTGAGAGTGGTGGTGCAGATTTGTGTTAGAGTCAAGTTTCAAATGGAATAAAAAGGATTGCTTACCTTCAGATAAAGACAAGTCATCTGCTGGAGACAGCGGGTCTGCCCGTACAGCAAGGCCATCGTTCAGCCACGTGGTAATCTGATTTGTCAAGATAACCTGCAAACAGACATAGAGACAGAAATGTATTCGAATTACCAGAACTTAAATAAGCAGAAGTAGCCCAGACAAGAACAGGAATGTATAGACAGGTAACCATCAACATCCACCCTAATTTTCAATAATTTCAACCTCTTCCTGGAAAATTTGGATCAACTATAGAAGCATCTTAATCGGGTGATACAGACAGCAACACAAACAGAGGCTTTGCAGGATTCCTCAAAAGTTTCACATTACACTTCATATCCCTCTGGTATGGAAAAGGGCAGTCTTGGTAACATCAGGAGAAAAACGGAATGCTGCTTGTACTAAGATATATTGAATAAATAAATATATTTCCTAGAAATATATACAGGTTGGCCCTCAGTACCTGTGGGAGATCGGTTCCTGAACCCCCTGCAGGTATCGATCCTGTGCAAATTGAGATCTGTGGGGGGCCCTCAGAGGACCTCCAGAGGCAACTGGAAGAGTCTTCTGGTCACATCTGGAGGTGTTCTGATGCGTGCAGAGGTCACATGCGGCCTCCATGTGCCTCAGAAGGTCTCCCACAAGCTTCTGAGAGGCACTTCTGGTTTTTTGTGAAATCAGAAGTGTCTCTCAGAAGCCTCTAGGAGGACTTCTGAGGCGTATGGAGGCCATGCATGACCTCTACACGCCTCAGAATACCACCCAGGTGAGATCGGAAGGCACTTTCAGCTGTGTCCAAGAGCTTCGGTGTGGCCCTCCAGATGTGGGTCAGGACCTGCAATGTCAAATCTGTGGGTCCTGAAACCATGGATAAGAAGGACCAACCTCTGTTTCTAAGAGAAAAGAGGAGAATTTACAAGTATTTCTACGGTTTGGCATTAGTGGACTGTGCGGAGCTCTGCTGGGAGGGAACACTGATCAACAGTCAGAAGAAGCTTGCACATAAGCATATATTGCACAACTGGGACAATAAGAGACTCAGATTCAAAGAGGAAACCAAGATACAAATTTCCATATACTACCATGGTAAACTTAACATTGTATTTATAACAATCCACATGCATAGATAATTAGGACCCAATCCTATCCAACTTTCCACTGCCAATAGGGCATGCGTTGCATCTTGTGGTGGTGGTGGGCAGTAACAGAGGCCTCCTCAAGGTAAAGGAACATCTGTTCCCTTCCCTTGGGGCTGCAACGGTGCTGGAGAGCTGGATAGGATTGGGTCCTTAGTGTAAGGGGTACCAGACTAGAGTGGACTCAGCCTTGAAGGACGCTCCACTGATACCAATATACCAATGTTGAGTTCAAAATCATAAGACAGAGTTCAAAGGAGCATAAACATGAAGACAGATTCAGCAGAAACAGATGTGAAGGCAAGGAACAGAATGAATTTCAGATGAATGTACATGTGCGTGCTCACACTTCTACATTATGGCACAGTATAAAGCTTTTATTGGCAGACTTTTGCACTGACTGCACAATTCACAAATGTCAAAGAACCCAAGAGTGATGTGGTCATCCCAGATCAGTTCCAAAATAAACTTTGCGCCGTGCCATCTTATGCTTTGTTTATGTCACATGTATTTTTTTTTAGTAACTGCATTACATTGAATATTTTCTTTTTAAAACTGAAGTACTGTAATTCATAGCCCACTTCACTGAAGAAAGCCGATTCCACCAGTTTCCAAGTACAAAGTAAATACTCACAAAGCTGCAAAACCCTGCAGGAAACCAGCAAAAAGGCACAGATGGGCTTTGTGTATCCAGTATCTTCTTTGGATGTATATGCCCTCTATTTTTCTCTCGCAATCCACAGCACGCCCTTGGCTGTAAATCACTTTTGTGCCACTCTTGAAGGAAGGAGGCTAGCACACGGATGTGTCATGACCCCTGGGCGCTGACTCAAGCCCCGTTGGGCCGGTGCAAAAGCTAAGCCCATGCTGGCCGAGTCAGATCAGCACAGAGGTCGGTGGGTGAGTGGGCAGGATTGCAGGCAGGCAGGTTGAGGACAGGATCCAGCACTTATGCTGGATCCTATCCCTGGTCCTGGGCACCCCAGGGCAGCTCAGATCTGCGCTACCTGGTGGTGCAGATCCGAGTAGACCCATTGGAGCTGCTGCAGCTTTACCCAGGGTAAGGGGAAGCAATTCCCCTTGCCCCAGGCTTTTGGCTCCAACCCTGCTCTGGTGCAGGGCAGGGATGCTGGCCTGCCTGTTGCCTGTTGCAGGGCAGATTAGGATTGGGTTGCCTCTTGTTTCAGCGCCTGTCATAGTCAGCACACACACACACACACACACACACACACACACACACACACACACACACACACACACACACACACACACACACGCACAAGCCAGATCCATCAGTTGAGTAAGAGTACATAAGCCATTGCCACCCATATCACTATTCAGTGCACACAGAGTGGTGCCTTTTCTCCCCCTTCAATTGAACAGGGTTGTGCCTGTTTCAGCTCTACTTTCCACCTGCTTTGGTCATCCAAGAGCCTGCACAGTGGTGTAGCTAAGGGGGTGCAGGGGGTAGCAGCCACTCTGGGCAACAGGCTTTAGGGGGGCAACAAGCTGAGCTTGACACTAGTGTCCAAAATTATGAAAATCTTGATATGTACAAATAATACCATCATGTTACATATTGTTGGAAAGGTAATTTAATGCAGAATGCAATGAACAAACCCCATTAGAATATCTGTTTTCTACCAAAAGTTATGGCCGATTAACCAGAAAATGAAAACACAACTGCCTTAAGGAACAAAAAGCCGATTCGGGAATGACAATCCCTTCCACACTGGGAGCAAGTGCAGTCTGTCTCCCTGGCTATGGGCCTTCCTTCTTTGCCCCTTTGCCTCAGTCTGTTGGCCAAGTGTCTCTTCAAACTGGAAAAGGCCATGCTGCACAGCCTGCCTCCAAGTGGGTCACTCAGAGGCCAGGGTTGTGTTGAGGTCCACTCCTAAGGCCTTCAGATCCCTCTTGTAGATGTCCTTGTACCGCAGCTGTGGTCTACCTATAGGGTGCTTTCCTTGCACGAGTTCTCCACAGAGGAGATCCTTTGGGATCCGGCCATCATCCATTCTCACAACATGACTGAGCCAATGCAGGCGTCTCTGTTTCAGCAGTTATAGCAGATTGATCTATTATAGCAGATAGATGCCTTAACTATACCACTGGCTGGGGGGAGATGGCAGATCAAGTGGGTGGTGAGCTGCTGGGGGGAGGAGATGGGTTTCCCCACAATTTGCACTTTTTAAAAATCCCAGGCGTGATGTCACTTCCGGTTGTGACATCACTTCCGGGGCATCATTCTGAGCTCCGCACTGGGCTACACGTTCATTAGCTACGCCACTAAGCTTACAAACTGTGTCTTGACTGAGCAGGACTAGAGATGGCATTTGACTGAATGCAGACCCTGGCAGGAGTTCACCAGGAAAGGCAAACAGCTGCTCAGTTTCTGGAGTGGTAGGACAGGGTAGCCAAGGTCAAGCTTGAACTGTCACGGGGCACTCTGAAGCAGACTGAAGAAGTGCAGCTCAGGCATAACAACCCAGACAGTGGGGCATATTCCTTCCCCCCGCCCGCCCCTCCGTGCCTTTCATCTCCTGTGGCGCAGTCTTTGGAATGGAATATTTGTTTATTTATTATCACTTTTCTATTTAAAAAAAATACACCAAGAAGCATAAAATAAAAACAATGAAAATAATAAACACTGTTAAAATAACAAAATACATCAAGTGAGCCACAGCAGATTAAAACAGCACTAAAAGCAATTGTTTCTAAAAAGTCAGAGTAGAAAAAGAATTTCACCAGCACCAGAAGGTCAACAAGGTTGGTGTTGGGCAAACAGGGCACTATAAGCTGGGCATCACAACAGAAGACTGCTTGTCTGTGTTCACTTCTGCCTCACCTCAGAACAACGGGGCATTTTTTTCACAGCCTCCAGAGATGTTCCCTTGGAGATCCTGGAGAAGGGCAGCAGATTCATGACTTCAGACATGGGGCAGCCTAAAGAAAGTGTGGGGTAGATGTATAGCTTAATGTCATAAGCAGCGGCATAGGTTGGCCAGGCCCTTTGGGGTGAGGTGGGGTTCACAAGCTCTCAATCCAACCCTTGAAAGCTCTGAAAGTGGAGCAGGGCAAGAGAAGGACATGCTAACAGTCTACTCACCTCTGATCATTTCTCACCTCTGACAAAGCAAACCTCCTCTTTGGAAAAAAAAAGCTGGCAGTACTCATACAAGGAGGGAACTCTGAGACCTGAAGCAGGTCCTGTTTAAAGTACTCAAGGGACCACATAAAAAAGGAGTGCACAACCCCTCATCTACTGCTCCTACCCCTGCAGTTCACCCCCCCCCCAAACCGGAAGTTCCTTTTCTCCCACTATATCAAACATAAGTCCAGTAGGGAGACAGGTATCTGCATGGAGGAGGGATTGCAAAGGAAAAGATGGCAAATGGGGTGTTTTGTACCCCTCTGCCTGCCCCTAGAACACCTTTTGGTGTTTTCAATTATATCCACGTGATGATGTGGTGGTGTGACATAATAGGGGCAGATTCCCTGTTCCAGTCTCTGTGTAAGAACATATTTATATAGTAACCAAGCTACTCCATATACGTGCATGTGACACACAGAGAGAGAACGTCTTGAATAGGCACCTAGCTTCAGGTACTAATCTACTATTGCAGTGGTTCTCAAACTTGTAGTACCAGGACCCACTTTTTAGAATGAGAATCTGACAGGACCCACCGGGTCAGAAGTGACATCAAGCAGGAAAATTTTTAACAATCCTAGGCTGCAAACCTACTCACACTTACCCAGGAGTAAATCCCATTTACTATTATTGTTAAAAGCATATACATAGTAGTCTGTTAAAAGTACAGATCTGTAACATTTCCCCAAATGCAGTCACACACCATGGTAGCATCAAGTCTAATATATTAACAATACAGTTTTGAAAAGAATGGGGACCCACCTGAAATTGGCTCACGACCCACTTAGTGAGTCCTGACCCACAGTCTGAGAATCACTGTACTATTGTACTGCCTTTAGTGCACACCTTATGTAAATCTGTAACCCCTACAGTGTCTAGGACAGACATGTCACATAAACTGAATTACAACTGCTTCTATGCTGCAGAAAAAGCAGGCTATTTTTACAGTGTATTTTCTCGAATAGTCTTCTGCCCTCCCCAGGACCACACTGAAACTACTAAATATGACTCTGTCATCCTTGTAAATCTGGTTGAGTAAATAAGTCATTCTTTGTAAACTTGTGGTCTCAGCCTCCTTGTTGGTTTATTGCAAAATTAAAAGGAACACAGTACAGAACCATCAATCAGTAACCAGCAAAGGTACAAAGGCTTTGGAATGCACCAAAAGGAAAAGAAAGGGGGGGGAAACACCACTCACATGAAATGGCTACTTGTTATGAGAACGGGGTAAGAACCTCCATTTCATATGCATCATCATTTCGAAAACGCTTATTAAAGGCTTCCTATTGAGAGAAGGAGAGCTAGTACAAAACACTAAAGATGAATGGGAAATGGCTTCTCCCTTTATTAGTGCATGCTTCTTACTGTTTTTAGTGCACTCCAGCAACACAGCTAGAGATAATGAGGTGAAACTAGCAATCAGTTTCATATGGCTAGGCCAGCTTCCCAGCATGCTACAGAGGAAGGGGGTAAATCTTTTATTAATCCCTAGGGTTGCAACTTCATTCCTATCTGGCAGGACTGTGCATCTCAAAAACACCAAGCTCAGATTCTCTAGCCCAGAAATGTCAAGTGTTGAAAGCAACATGGTGGTACAATACAAAGTGCTGACAATTGATTGAAACAACAGTGCACCAGGTTCCGCTTTTGGGGAAAGGTGAGAGCAAAAAGGTAGAATCAGAGAATCTATTTAACACAGAAAATCTATTTAACAAGCTGTCATGGCTGGTAAACAAAGTAACTATGAAAAAGTGGGGCACAATAGTGCTGAGAGAGCCAAAGTCCATGTTGAGATGTGGCAATGAGCAGCGTTAAATCTGAGCACAGGGAGAGCAGCTGTAGTCAGGCCTGCACCTGCTGCAAAACACAGGCAGTGGTTACTGGCAACACATAACTTAGACTAGACACTGGATTAGCAACTTCCTTCAACTCCAGGCTCTTCCCAGGTAAAATCTGTTCCATGAGCATTAATAACAGCTTTCCACACATGGTTGACCAATTTCCTATTAACCTCATCCAGGTTTACAGTACATCACTGTGATATTAGCAATTTTGAAAGAAGTAGCAGCCTTTGTATATTTTCATCAGAAGGAGGGGAAAAAAGAAGCAAACATACTAGTCCAAGCAATTCTCAAGTTTTATAGGAGGAAAAAGAACCTTCCAGCTCATTGCATCTTGAATGCAATGCATCGTCCAAGCCTGCAGTACTTGAGCTGGGTTTCTCTGCAGAGGAAAAGTTGCCACCGAACTATTCCAAAGCTCACAATGAGTTTTATCATTGTGTTTTCTCTGTGCTGTGTTCTAAGAACATCTGATATTACTGGTCTTCTCACTAACATTTCTTCTTTACTTAATGTATCTAGTCAAATGGGAAAAGGAAAATTTTCACCATATACAGGGGCCCCCCGTAACCACAGATCAGGCCCACTGGGCCCCCCTGCACTCGTCCCCTCCAGAAGCAAGGGAAGCTCTAACCCAGGCGTGCTCAAGACGTCAATCGCGATCGACCGGTCGATTGCGAAGCAAAATCCAGTCAATTGCACGCCGAGCCTCCCGTCCGCCATGTTGAAAGGGGCGGGAAAGAGCCCTGGAGCTTCCTGATTGGCCCGCCATGTTGAAAGGGGAGGGAAAGAGCCCTGGAGCTTCCCGATTGGCCCACCATCACATCCAGGACACTCGGCGGCGCCGGGCCAATCGGGAAGCTCCGGGGCTCTTTCCCGCCCCTTTCAACATGGCGGGCCAATCGGGAAGCTCCTGGGCTCTTTCCCGCCCCTTTCAATCAATGAAAGGGGCGGGAAAGAGCCCTGGAGCTTCCCGATTGGCCCGCCATCGCATCCGGTGCCGAGGAGCCGCGGCGGAGATGAGCGGGTGCTGCCCCGGCTGTGGCGCATCTCCCGGGGGCGGCGGTGCGGGAGCCCATGGCTGGTGGGGACGCTCTGGTTGCTGCTGCCCCATGCGGGCGCCGCCGTCCCCGCCTCAGGCACCGGGCGCTGCGGCCGGCGGGAGGGCGAGCACCGCCAGAGGCGCCGCCGAGACCCCCTCCCTGGGGACAGGTAAGGGGAGCCCGGGAGGAAGCGCGGTGCGGCTGGGCTGCGCTGCCTCGCGTTGCCGCCTTCCACCCGAGGCTGGGATCGGCCCTGCGGCGCCCTTGGAGAACTTTTCCTGCTCCCAGAGGGTGAGCCGAGCAGGTGCCTTGGGGCGGAGGGAGGGCAGGCGGGGAAGAGGGTGTGGGGCTGCCCCCAAGTTGCCCCCCGGAGGGCTCCCCAGCCGCTCCCCTGGCCCCACACCTGGTGTCCCCCCACTTCCCATCACCCCCCAAGTTGCTCTCCTGGAGGGCTCCCCAACCCCTCCCCCTGGCCCCACACCTGGTGTCCCCCCACTTCCCATCACCCCTCCAAGTTGCCCCCCTGGAGGGCTCCCCAGCCGCTCCCCTGGCCCCACACCTGGTGTCCCTCCACTTCCCATCACCCCCCCAAGTTGCTCTCCTGGAGGGCTCCCCAACCCCTCCCCATGGTCCCACACATAGAGTCATCCCACTTCTAATCACCCCCCAAGTTGCCCCCCTGGAGGGTAGATCTCCGGGCCTTGCTGGGTTTCAAAGTAGCTCTTGAACCAAAAACGTGTGAGCACCCCTTCTAACCCCCTCTAACCCCTTTGCCACCTGAGGGTTATCTGAGCCCCACAGAGGCTGTGAGTGTTCACCCGCAGCCTCTGAGGGTTTCAGATTGGCCGTTCGGGCTTTAAAAAATGTTATAAAAAGCTTTAAATAGCTGAATTAGGCTTATTCCACAAAACAAAGGGGTGTTCATGGTTCTGGAGTACGCATGGGCCAAGAATGCACGGCAAGAACCAGCATGACCAGACACGACATCTTGATTTCTGCATAGCCAAGATCAAGATCTGAGGGCAGTTGTTTCCCTCCATATAAATTTTGGGATTTTTAAAGGAATACTTTACAATTGACTTGCAGAACAGGCAGCCCAATCCTATGCCCCAACGTGCTCAGCAGTACAGGAGCGCCGAAATGACCACCAGCGTACCCTGTGGGCTTGAGGCAGCCTCCAAAGTATCCTCTAGACAAGGGAGCAAATGTTCCCTTACTGTGTTGAGCTCCACAGTCAGCAATGAGTCTCCTAAGATCTGCACTTCTATTTAGCGGGTGCAGAATTGAGGAGGCCCATGTTGGGCTTCCAGATGCGGGAAGGAACAAAGGATTTGGCAGCAGACTCTCCCAGGTCTGATCCTCCCCTTGGTCCACTCTCATTCCACCCAGTTTCACCCTCCTAATGGCCAGATGGCTTGGCCACCACCCGGCAAGGCAACTTACTGTCCAGTATTCCCACAGTGCATTGGGAGGGTGCTGAAGTTCAGCACTGACTAGAGCTGGCCTCTCTTCGGGCTCAGTGGGCTGACTGCCAGTGGCAATGCGCCTTACGGCACTCGCATGATGGTGGATTCAAGGGCAGCTTGCCAGCTGCCAGTGCTGCCCTTGCAAAGGATCGGACCCCAGAGGCGTAGCTAGGTCATTTGACACCAGGGGCCCATAAATTTTTGTTACCCCACATGACTTAATTAATTAATTAATTAATTAATTATATTGTTTAATTAATTATTAATTATGATGTTTAATTAATTAATTCACTTTTTATACCACCCTTCCTCTAATCAGTTCAGAGTGGTGTACATGGTTCCTCCCCTTATTTTGTCCTCACAACAACCCTGTGAGGTAGGTGTGACAGAGACAGTAATAGTCATGACATGGAATGAATAATAATGGCCAGAAAAATAAATGCAGTGAATATTTTCCCACAAGCAATGGATGAAATTCTGCATCAAATGCAGAATATGATGGTATTATTCCTAAAAGTCACGATTTCCAGAATTTTGGTCACTAGGATGTCACCACCCACCCGGGATGTCTCACTGGTCTGTTTTGAGTTAAGGCAGTGGTTCTCAAACTTTTCACATTGGGACCCACTTTTTAGAATGACAATCTGTCCAGGACCCACCGGAAGTGATGTCATGGCTGGAAGTGACATCATCAAGCAAAATAAAATAATTATAAATAATTAAATTAAAGAAAAACAGATAAATAATAAAAAAACAGATAAAGCCCTGTTTTACCAAGTGAATTTTCTCTGTAGCCTGACTGTAATAACACCCCCCCACACACACACACACAGATAAATCAGTGAGATTTTGAGCCCACCTTACCAGCTCAAGCCTCTGGTTTATTCTTTGGGGGGTGCTGCCTTCTGGAGCAGTTGTTGAGCTCCACTTTGATTAGATGGGGCCCATGCAGCTAGCCTTGCATTCCTCTTTGCCTGACTTGACCAGGAGCCAAGGCACATGTGCTTACTTGCAAGTAAATGCGACCCTGTGGCTTACTTTCGCTTTCCATAGGGCTCAATACATTTGTCTGCTTGGAGAGAGGGCCTTCTTGGGTGTTTTTGGGGGGCTGCTTTCATTGGATAGAAACCATTCTGGTGTCATTGGATTCCTCTCGGCCTGCCCTTTTTAACGAACTATGGCAAGTTTGCCTACTTGCGAATAAACGCGCGATATGGCTCACTTTCATTTTCCATAGGGTTCAATACACTTTTTGTTTCTGGTTTTTTGCCAATAACTTTTGATGGAAAGGAGATATTTCAATCCGGTTTCTTGCATTGCATTCTTCTGGAAGTTCCGCATCCAACGGTATATGGCATGATGGGGTTACGCCTAACCTTCGCGGTGTAAGTGATGTTGGGGCGTTTGTGGTGTTACACCCCCCCAGGGTGGTACCTGGGGCGGACCGCCTTCCGCCCCCCACTAGCTATGCCACTGTCAGACTCCACAAGTTGCCAAACTAAGAGTGTGAGACAATGCAGTTATATATATGCTTGCAAATATATCCTGCAAGCATACAATGATATATTGTGGATTCATTTAGATGCCGTTGACACCGAGGTGTTACATGATTGCAGCGCCTATCTGACTTTGAACCATGTCAGAGAAATCTCTGATAAGGCATGTTGCTACTGAGAAAACTGCATGACTCACGAAGCTGCTAACCAGGGTAACCGGCACCGACTGAGTTTGGGATCCTTGCTTCTCTTTAAAATTGCAAGTAGAATGGTGCGGATAATGGTTCATTCCTCCAAGTCTGATTACACTTAAACTCCTCTTCCAAGATTAACCCACCCAATGGAAAGAAAAAGCTTTTCAGTTCTAAATCCACTATTTATTTTTCACATTTTTATAGCACCCTTCTTCCAAGGAGTTCAGGGTGGTGTACATAGTTCCTTCCTTACTTTTGTCCTCACAACAACCCTGCAAGGTAGGTGAGGTTGACAGATAGTGACAGGCCCAAGGTCAACCAGGAAACGGTGGCTTAGAGAGGATCAGAACCTGGATCTTCCAGGTCTAAATCCCAAACCACTCCCAAACCACTACAACAGGGGTGTTGAACTAGTTTCATACAGAGGTCTGAATATCATTCATGATGCCTGCTGAGGACTGGAAATGATGACAAAGTAGGGTGATGCCAACAGATCATAACAATAAATAAGCACTTTTTTCTCACTTAGGAACTCATTAGTAGCAAATGACAAAAGACACAAATCAAGGTTATATTTTCTAGATATGGGAGATCCCAATTATCACATAGACCATCTTTTCAGCAGTAACACCTCAGCACAGCACACTCAGCAGCTGAGAGCAGCTGATGGTAGTGCTGGGAGAGCCCTACAGCCAAATAAAGGGCTATCCAGCCAGACAGCCATATATTTGACAACCCTGCACTACACCAAATGAGTGCTTTTCTGGACATTTTCCTGTTTAGGGACAAAACATTTGCTCAAGGGACTGGTCAAGGGGTTTCTATATTCTGGGGTGTAGGGAGAAACAACTTTTTGCCCAAAATTCTGCCACTCTTGCTCCATAATTTCCTGTGACAAACTAACTTTTCTTGCTTTTCTGTTACTAAAAAGAAGGATCAGGAGTTTCTGAGACTCAAATAGGGAGCTTGCTAGTCTATGCACTGGTATCCTTCGAGGTGAGCTGCTAAAGGCCACAAAAGCCACCCAGGCACCAACACAGCTGTATTCTCCAGATAGCCCACTGCTTCCCCTCTGACCTGGCACTATACATACTTTCAAATCAGGTCTAGATTCTTGCCTGGGTAGCAGCCACCCTCTCACTTGGTTTGTGTGGCTCCTTCATTTTGGGCCAGTTGTCTATCATCCTTTTAGGCTCCCAGCTTCCCTATGCACCTGTCCCCCTCCCAACTCCCACTTTTGAACAGACTCACTGCTCAGACTCTGCAACTGACTTGGCCTCAGGACTGCCCCTCATATTGAAGATTTGCTTCAGTCCTCCATTCAACTCAGGCCCAAATTCTGCTGTGACATGCACTTCAGCAACCTGCATGTCTGCATGCCTACAGCCCAGCACTGACAAAAAGCAGCCCTTGAAATACTTTCCCTAACAAGGGCAAACCAAAAAGGAAGAGACTTCAACTGTATGTAAATCAGAGAACAAGGCCAGGACAAAGCAACTACAGAACTTAGAAAATACCAGTGCAAACTGACCGCTGTATTTAGTTCTGCTTTATAGAGGAAAAATACAAAGTTATGTAATTCTTCTCTAAGAGCCTTAGAAGAACAGAAACTGAATGCAAGTCCATGCCAGAGGCTTAAAAATAATCACAAGAAATTAATAAGAGTTCTACAGCAAGGGGGGGAGAAACCTTCCAAAACAGCACACAAAAATGTGCAGATTCCAAGCAGCTACATGTCTTCAAGTTAAAACTACCACCACCCAGAAATAGCCTTGGGGAATTGCCTTTTCTCCTCTATGGGCAAGGAACGCAGCCAACACAAACGTAACCTTCAAAACCTACCCTCCTGCCCCCCGTGTTGCTCAGCTCCACCAAAAAAGTCTACGTGCCTGGAGGGACTGCTTCATATCCAACAGCCCATACATTTGCAGCCTGTGCAAACCTGTTCGCAGAGACATGCGCAAGACAGCCCCAAAGGCCAGGGCGGATCACATTGCCTCGCCTCTTCCACATCCTGCCAGACTCCCAGGGCTTAGGGGTTTGTTTCAACATGCTTTCCTGATCCTCTAGAAAGTTGTGAATAAAGGCAGGGATTTCTGAATGAAGGCTCTCATCTCCAAAGTGTGAACTATCAAAATAGCGGCAAAGTAGGCTAGAGAGCAGTTGCATAAAGCAATGCTAACTTTTAGCCAACTGACTGATTATTTTTCATTTAAAAGACGAAAACATTGTATACCAGAACTACATGAGGAGAGTTTGGCCCAATTCAGATGTAATAACAAACCACAGTTTGCTATTATGCACACAGGGGATATGAGTCTGTCAGCCTATTTTGTTTGTTGTAACTAAATATAGCATGTAAATACCATGCTGATATTTAGATGAAATAGGACACTGCAGTCCATTGCAAGACTCACCATGGTCCATGCACAGAATGACACACACCATCATTTATTATGTTTGAATTGGGTGCTTGACTGAAGGTGTGGGAGGAAGCCATACTGCACACAACTAAAGTCATTCTCTACCTTGGGAAAGTTCTTTGTGATATAAGGTTGAATGACTCAATATGGTAATGGCTCCAGTGTCTCTTCACTCTCTATTCTACTTCTATTAGGTTGCTGAAAACTTAAAATTAAAAGAAAACATTTTACTTAGCTCAGAAAATTTAGTTGCAGGTTCTGTTTGTAATCCAGTTGTACAAAAGGAAGGAGCTGTAGCTCAGTGTAGATCATATGCTTTATATAACAAAGGTCCCAGACTCATCACTGGCATCTCTGGGTAGGACTCCGAAGGACTCCTGTCTGAAATCCTGGACAGCCTCTGCCAGACAGTACAGGTAATAAATACTAAGCTAGATCTGACCTAATATAAGGCAGCTTCCTATGTTCCTACATAGGAAGCTATTCCTACAGTTACATGAAATAGCGTAGAAGTAGATTTGTCTAGGATGTTTCAGGGCACTCCAATGACTAGTCACCACCACCACCACCCCACCAAATTCCGTGTTGGAAGCTATGCAACTATGCATGCTATTATCATATACTAATTTTTTCTGGTTGGTATGCTCATGTCTGTGCTAGCTGGTCTTGGGATGTTCACCTAAGTCCTGCAGATGTATATAATACTGCCTATGAGGACAACAGAACATTTTCTATCAGCACATCCTCCACTCTCCACAAACATGTTAATCTTATAAGCAGGCATCTGTTTGGGTTACTAGCTGTACCTCCTAACACTACATTCTTGTTCCACAGTTTTGTGAATGGTGATGATTTTGTGGTTCAGGAAGATCCACCTGTTTCTTTTCTGAGGTTGCCAACATCACATTCCATCATTGCCTCGCTGCTAATCAGCAGTCAATTAAAAATGTGTATCTATTCAAATGAATTTACATGCATGGAACTGATGAATCGTTTTTACCCATCTATGTGGTGAGACTGCAAACCAGTGTAGCATTATAAAGAGCAAAACATACAGAGAGTATGAGCAAGTCACTTCATCACGTTTAACGTCATTTACTATCTCTGAAGCCACTACCACAGGGGTGTCAAACTCATTTCATACAGAGGGCCGAAGTTAGCATTCAGGGCACCTGTTGAAGTCTGGAAGTTATGTCATTAAGCAGAAAGTGACATCTCTAAGCAGCTGATGACCAGAAATCAGCACCTTGCTCTCATATAGAAGTTCATTAACTGCAAATGAGAGAAGAGAAAATATGCAAATCTTGATCATATTTCAAAATATGGGAAAGCCCAATTTTCATGTAGGCTGCTGTTTCAGTGGTAACACCTCAGCACTGCTCAGCAGCTGAGAGCCGGATAAAAAGCTTCCAGGGGCTGCATCCGGCCCCCGGGTGTTATGTTAGACACACCTGCACTACCAGTTTCACTTCTTTGATGTAGTGTTAAGAAATGGGCCATGACAGAAGCGAGAAGGAACAGTTATCAATCATCACGTATTTCATCTTACTTAGCATGATAGCTCTGTTCCCAGTTACACATTTAAATTTCACTTATTTCATTCAGTGCGTCACCACTGGACTGCCATACTATTGCGGTGACATGATGCTCATCTCTTGAGACTGATCCAGTCTTCAAATCAGGGATGAAAATTAAGGTACCCTACTCATAAGGTATTCCACACTTTTTAGATTTCTCCTCCCTTTTCACAATCCTGCATCTTAGTAGAGATGCCCAATATGCCACACATATCGCAACATCTTCAGCTCCTTTTTTAATGCCTGCAATGAATAACTTTATTACATGTATAGACTGCTTTTACACTGACAAGCAGAATGTTCCCTGAAAATAAAGAAATATGTTCAACTTTTTCCAAAATTGCTCTTTAGCAATGCATAATTTTAAAATTGTGGCATCCCCCATGTGACCATGGGTGCACAATTTAGAACCCACATTATATAGACCAGTGTTTCTCAAACTGTGGGTCAGGACCCATTAGGTGGGTCGTGAGCCAATTTCAGGTGGGTCCCCATTCATTTCAAAATTTTATTTTTAATATATTAGACTTGATGCTACCATGGTATGTGACTACATTTGTGTAAATGTGACAGATCTGTCTGTTTAACAGGCTACTATGAAGATGGTTTTAACAATGATAGTCAATGGGACTTACTCCTGGGTAAGTGTGGGTAGGATTGCAGCCTAGGATTGTTAAAAATTTTACTGCTTTATGTTGTCACTTCTGGTCATTACATCACTTCCTGTGGGTTCTGACAGATTCTCATTCTAAAAAGTGGGTCCTGGTGCTAAAAGAGGGAGAACCACTGATATAGACAAAGTTGAATACTGAAGAGAGGCAGCTGAGGTAGGCTTTGAATGCAAACAACCCAGAAACTCTCTTATGCAGCCACCTCAAGTATTTTTATCATAAGTTGTTCTGGGAGCCCTTTTGAGCTGGTATGATAATAAATGCCGTAAATAAACAACTAGAACGCTGACAGATTCTTCTTCTCTGCAAAGTGGTGTCAAAAGATAGCAATCTGAGATGGAGAAGTGACAAGTAGGCAAAGGGTACCTAATACTTTCCCTGCTATCAGTTAAGCAATAATTTTTTTTTTATTTTTAGAATTTATATCCTGTCTTTACAGTTATGCACAAGAGGGGGATACAATCATTGGTAGTGGTGAAGAACAGCAAGTGGTGAAGACCAGAAGCGATTGTGAGGGGCTCCAGAAGGATCTCTCCTAACTGGCAGAATGGGCAGCAAAATGATAGATGCATTTCAATGTAAGGTAAGTGTAAAGACATGCACATTAGTGCAAAAAAACAAAACTTCACATATAGGCTAATGGGTTCTGAGCTGTCTGTGACAGATCAGGAGAGAGATCTTGGGGTCCTTGTGCAGAGCTCAATGAAAGTGTCGACCAAATGTGCGGCGGCAGTAAAGAAGGCCAGTTCCATGCTTGGGATCATTAGGAAAGGTATTGAGAACGAAACAGCTAATATTGTAATGCCATTGTACAAATCAATGGTAAGGCCACACCTGGAGTATTGTGTCCAGTTCTGGTCACCACATCTCATAAAAAGACATAGTGGAAATGAAAAAGGTATAAAAGAGAGTGACTAAAATGATTACTGGGCTGGGGCACCTTCCTTATGAGGAAAGGCTATGGTGTTTGGGCCTCTTCAGCCTAGTAAAGAGGCACCTGAGGGGGGACATGATTGAGACATACAAAATTATGCATAGGAAGGATAGAGTGGGTAGAGAGATGCTCTTTACACTCTCACATAACACCAGAACCAGGGGTCATCTGCTAAAATTGAGTTTTCGGAGAGTTAGGGAAGACAAAAAAAAATTTCTTATTTTCAGTGTGTTCTTGGTCTGTGGAACTCATTGCCACAGGATGTGGTGATGGCATCTGCCCTAGATGCCTTTAAAAGGGGATTGGACAAGTTTCTGGAGAAAAAATCCATTACGGGTTACAAACCATGATGTATATGCGCAACCTCCTGAAATGGGCTATGTCAGAATGCCAGATGCAAGGGAGGGCACCAGGATGAGGTCTCTTGTTATCTGGTGTGCTCCCTGGGGCATTTGGTGGGCCGCTGTGAGATACAGGAAGCTGGACTAGATGGACCTATGTGCTGATCCAGTGGAGCTGTTCTTATGTTCTTATGGAAATACTACAAAAATACAATATATACCTCAATCTACACTATATTTCAAAGTTCATTCAAACAAGTATCAACTAGAACATAGCTGTGGCAATCTTTAAATTAAGAATAGAAAATCCCCTTAGCTATTGGCTTTTGCCCAGGATTATGATCTGACAAAATGAAACTGACTTGACATTTTGCCCAAAAAAGTTGCCAAAATTTATATTGTGAATAAGCAACTGATCTCAGAAACATATTGACAACTATACATGACTGTAACCAGGAGGTCCGTTATGGTGTTACTTATACTTTATCTGTTTCCACATTAAAGAGAGAGGTTTGCTACTTCATCTGTGTAACAGAATTTTTTTGTTGAAGCTTCCCCACAAATCAGCCTAACCTTTGCCCTCTCAAGCTGCTCCTGCTGCCTGTGTCTCCATCACCCTTTCCATTATGAACAGCTGTAAGGAATATTTTTAAGAATTCATAAACTTTAACTCAAAAATATTGCAATAAGATCAAATGTGAGTCACATTTCTGCTCCTACTGAGCAATCTGTACTCAAAAGCTATGGCGCTTGGGCAAGTCATGCAATCTTTCAGACATCACAAGGTTGAATTTTCCTTTATCTGTAATTTCTGACTATTCAAATGGCTTAAGGAAACCAATCTCCACAGAGATACAATTCAAAACCTAAACTGAAGCGTAAACTATGTTTGACCTCAATAACAGACCAAATCAAAACCCCAACTGACAGCTTCTTCAAGTGTTCTATTGGTGATGTGGATAGGAAATCTGAGGACAGCTGAAATTGCAAATGAGTTTGTGGAAGGAAAGGTTGTCAGCTGTTTCCCAAAGACATCAATGATGGGGGGAAGTTTCCATAAGACTTCAGGAAGTGACATGCTCTGGGTGGAGACCAGCAATCACATTTCTACAGAAATCAGTGAGAACATAAGAAAACCAAGAAGAAGAATATAACAAAATATTCTTACTTGGAACAGAGTTAAAATGTTTTAGCATGTCTATTAACAATCACAGTTTGCAAAGACAACCTGAGGAATAAGTGAGAAGAGTAAGAAAGATACGGAGAGGAATTTAACAAAATACCCTCAGCTTGGAATAGAGCTAAACCCATCAACTTTCCAATGCTGATGTAGGTGCAAAACAGCCCCACGGTAAAGAAACAAATTTTTTCTCAAGAGGCTTCTGTGACTGCTCCCCATCACCACAGGACGCCGTGCACACCCAATTGGCATGGCTTCATCAGTGCTGGAAAGTTGGATAGGATTGGGCCCAAAATGTTTTAATATGTCTATTAAACTCCCTTGATTAGGAATCTTTCCTGTCAGCAGTGGCAAGTTTTAACTATGAGTCTGAATTGCAGAAGGAGTATACATATAAGAGGACTCAGACTAACCAGGACCTCAGTCTGATTGAGGAAGATTCCCTTGATTGCACAACTCCTTAGCTCTGAAAGTTCAGTAGAGTCTATGAACTGTAATTTGCGACCAGTATCTGGGGACTGATACTGCCACCTCATCTCTTAGCACCTCCTCCACCCTTGGATCATTTATCTCTCTCCCTACCCCTTTTCTGAGATTCTGGATTCTTGGTGCAGCAGTTCCTGACACTCCAGATGAGGAGGGAGAGTCTCAGCCCATGAACTGCTCCTGGGAGTGGACCATTTCGTCTCTGCTGCTCTGGGTGCACATCCACCAGCAGGCTAATGGGCCTGCTTCCCTGAGCACGCGCGCATGTGTGTGTGGGGGGGAGGAGCAGATTCCTGGGGGCCTTGGAGAAACTGGCAGGCTCCAGGGCAGCTCTGAGAAAGACTAGTGGGGTTGCAGTGAGGGAGAACCTGTGTATGATGAAAAAAACACACAGGTAAGCTCACTCACTTCCCTTGTGACTATGCCTTCACCAAACTGCTCACCTTGTCTCCTTAAAACTGTGTACTGCCCAATTGTGCACAGCCCAGCAGCTGCAAGAAAACTCCAAAAGGAGAACACTGACAGCTTAATCCTATGCATGTCTACTTTGAAGTAAGTTCCACATGTTCAATGGGCCTTACTTCCAGGCAAGCATGTATAGGATTGCAGTCTTAGGGCCCAATCCTATCCAACTTGCCAGCACTGGTGCAGAGACAATACTGCCCCGAGGTAAGGAAACAAACATTCCCTTATCTTGAGGAGGCCTCTGTGACTGCCTCCCCATCACAGGATGCAGCATACGCGCCACTGGCACGGCTGCACCAGCTCTGGAAAATTGGACAGGATTGGGCCCTTAGTCGGGGGGGGGGAGTCTACCATGAGTGTGTGCATGTACCAGTCAGTCACAGGGAGATTGCCTTCATAGCCTTCACTACCCACTCCTGTGCTACTCCATCCTAATTCACAGGGGTCTCTTCATGCCAATCTCTGATCTGTTCCCTGAAAGTGCCCTTCTGTAAGGTTCACTGGGAGATATTTTCTCTTTTCCACAGATGTGCAGTGCAATCCTAAC
Source organism: Tiliqua scincoides (assembly GCF_035046505.1). Lineage (NCBI taxonomy): Eukaryota > Metazoa > Chordata > Lepidosauria > Squamata > Scincidae > Tiliqua > Tiliqua scincoides. Next base: position 21,043,338 of record NC_089821.1, read on the forward strand.
AATGAGGAGGGTCACAGACATGCTGTAAAGCACTTTGCGCCTCCTCTAGAGCAAGCCTCACCAGCACATGGAGGTGCGCTGGCACTCGGACGCTGCATCCAGCCTCCGTGGCAGCTTGCAGGGGTGAGCCTTGCATCGGCCAAGCTCGACTAATGCAAGGCTCTGGGGTGGGCAGAGAGGAGGCGGGAAGGAGGCATTCTGGGAGGGGGAGGGCAGGCAGAGGGTGGTCCCAGGGGTGGGCGGGGAGCGGGAGGTGGGGCTGGGACCTGCCAGTTATGCCGAATCCTAACCCCCATTCCTGAGCAGCTTGGAGTGGCTTCAAGCCACTCCGCTCTCCTTGGACTTGTGCCACATGTCCGAGGAGATCCATAGGGGCTGCAGGGGTTTACCCACGGGTAAGGGGAAGAGTTTCCCCTTATCTTCGGCTGATCCGCTTTGCAGCCCTATGTCATGCTAGATACAGGGCTGTTCCAGTGCAATATAAGATTGTGTCCTTAGTTCATACTACTAAATCTATTAGTTGGGGGACAGGGGAAGAGGGAAGACAAGTACATATGCTGTAACAGGGGAGGGAATTATTTAGAATGTCAGAAGAACAAAGAGGAAAGGGCTCAGGGTGGCATCAGAGATTAGCTGGATTGGGTAATGTTTGAGGGCCCACTTCCATGAGCCGGTCCACCTGGCTGGGTAAATCCCCTGAAGGCTCCAGTACACCAATCAGCCTCTACATATTCCTCCCATAATGGGCAGGGTGGATGGAGCCATCATCAATTGCTGTAGCCCATCAGCTGGGGGAGTCCAGTGCCAAGTTTGTCCTAAGGCCTCCAGCAACATGATGCTGGGACTAAAGGGTAAAACGCCTTCTTTAAAGCTTCCAATCTTTAAAGCAGGTGTATGGGCCACCATTTCAGAATAAGAAAAACCCTCAAGAATCCTAATTAGGGATCTGCCATGTTTCTTTTTCTTCGGCCCTTAATCTAGCACTACTGTACAGAGTTGATTAGACTGCCTACCTCCCAATGGTGACACATAGCCTGGAAGGAGAGAAAGGGATGGAAGTCAGCATGAAGGATCAAACCAGCTGAGAACAGCATTTTCAAAATCTAAGGAGCTGAGACTTTGTAAAAAAAAGAAGAAAAGAAAAAAAAAAGAAGATCAAGTGTGTCAAAAGCTGCTGAGAGATCAAATAGAACAAAAACTGAATAGAGGCTCTTCAGTTTAGCAGCCAGAAGGTCACTGGTGATTTAGCCAGGACTGTTTCAGTAGAATTAAAAGGATGGAAACCAGACCAAAAGGGGTCATGGGAGCAATCAGAGGAAAGAAATGTATTAGAGTGGGTGTAGACCACACATCTGAGTAGTCTGAAGACAAAAGGAAGGAGGGGCCAAGTGGGGCTTCTCTGAGGCTGAAAGAAACAATAGCATCTTGGAAAGCTGTGGGAAAGTGCAAGGTTGATGATGTGCAGCAAAAAGGCAAGATGGTGGCCTATTAGAAGATGAAAGGGGGAAGAGTAAGAGAAGCAGGTGAAAGAAAAGGACACAAGAATTTCACAAAGCTGAATCAAAGTGTTTTAAGAAACTGGATGGTGGATGGGAAGGATGGAAGAGGAGACATTCAAATGATTTCAGTCAAACTTGATCTGTAAAAGAAAGCAAGCTCTTGAGCATGAAGCATCAAAAGAATAAAGGGTAGAATTCTGGGACAAAAGAATAAAAGAAAAAGAGCAGAATGTGTTCCATGAAACAATCCACTGTCACATTTAAAAGCAGTTATTACATGTGCTGTCACAAATATATGTACGGCATATCAGCAGATGCACAGAGTGCATGCTAATACTGCATTTAACTGTGGTCTGTGCATTTAAATGCGATGGTGGCTCTGTAGAATGCTTCCATGGGTCCTTTGCCTGTGGACAGCTCTGTATTTGAAATCAGGTCTGAGTCAATTTCTTTTTCTAATAGAGCCACAACACTACGAAGTCACCTTGATCATTGGGATCTCTGAATGTGAATCTGTGTGCCTTCAAAATTTCTTCCAAGGATCATTTCATATATTATGTCAAGGCAAACTAAGGTTTGTCACTATACATAAATCTAATATAAAGCTTAATAGGAAGCTGAAGCCAATCACAACTCTCTTATGAGTTTACCTGCACAGTACAAGCAGTTTGACACATTCACACTTTACATTGTCTCATGGAATGTTCATGAGAACATTATATTGTACACTTGGAAAGTTCTGATTGTTTAGAATCTGTCTTGGTACTTTAGCGGTCATATATGCTGCTGCTGATAACGTTCTATAATGTATGTGTATTTTTGCATTTCAAGCTTTTCCAACACATTAGATAAAAGAAAAGTGGATTACAAATAAGGAAATCAGTTAAAACTTTTCTGATGACAGGTAACCAAAAACCTAGGAAGAGAAGAAAGCCAAACAAGGTAATGAAAATGAAATGAAAGCCAAACAAGGTAATGAAAATAATTTAAAGGTATTCATTGGATTAAACCAATTAATCATCTGACATAGCCAATGGCGGGCATATTATTCCTCTCATCTTTATATATACTGGAGGGGATCAGGTGACTGAGAAAGGAGCCTTTAGATGTAGCTGCTCTGCCACCTACTGTTCCCTTTATGGATAAATTAGCAATGCTAGTAAATTTTAAAAGGGGATCAGAGGTCTTTTTTTTACTCAGTACCATTTCACATTTTCTGTTCACAAAAGCCAATGAATTTTTCTTAACATGCAAGTGCTTCTTAAATTAATATTAAATTATGAGTACTGGAGGAACAATATACATTAATTATGCAAAAGTCAACCCTTTGGGCCATTTTACATGCACATATTACATCTGAGAAGGCGGTGTTAAGCCTCACTTCATTTTACTTCGGGTGCTTCCCGAGTGCTTACTATCTCACAGGATTGGGAAAGTCAAAGGAGTCTGAGAGCCCAAACTTATTCTCCCCCCACCACCACCACCACCATTACAGCAACACCAAACTGGAGAACACTGCATCCATGGTGGAGGGGTGCAGGAGACTTCAGCAAGCCTCCTGACCCACAATGGGTCTCCTCAGACCTGCACTGGTAAGTTTGCCAGTGCAAGTCCAAGAAGAAAAATGGGGTGGGGAGGCAGCTGCTGGAAGGGACAAGATCCAACATGGGCCCCCCAAGATGGATCTTCCCACTCCTACAAAAGAGCAGGGACATCAGATCTGCACCAATTCAGTTCAGACCACTCCTGATTACCACCTACTATTTGGAAATCATGGTCTAAAACTTTGAACAAACTTTGACTTTAACTGCACTTATAGTCAACCCTCTTTATCCTCATTAACTTGTTCTTTCCAATGCTGCTGTTTCACTATCCTTGTTTCACTTTCCCCAGCCCTCACCTCACGATACAGAATATAAGTGCCTTGACATCAGGACCCATCTTGCTCTGTAATTTGCCAGGTATACCGCTGGCATAGGAACTACCTTCAATACCTAAGTTTCCTTTTAGGTATTGTTCTACTCTACTGTTCATTGCTTTCTGTAAACTGAAGGTTTTGTCAATGTAAGGCAGTAATGGGTTAATACATCCTATTCCTCATTTACAGCTCCATTAAAGGCTTGTTGTACAGTGTTAGTTTTGGCAGCTGACTGCTGCTATCTAAAGTAAACATACACCCTCTATCCAGAGTCTTTGATTTCCAGCAGTCTGTTACCAGCAACATTCTCACTTCCCTATGTAACACATCTACAGCAGCTTCAGATTCCTACACAGGACTTGAAGAATTTCATCACGTATACAGATTAACTGTTAAGACAAAAGCTCTGCATCCCACCTACAGTATTTCTCTGAAAGAAATCCTACCATGAGAACACTGCAGGAAAATCCAGCCAGACAGTTTACAGCAGAGTATGATTGACAGATAGGCTTTCCAGCAATTTGCTAGAACTGCAGAAATGTAAAGGTGGATTTTCTGGTTGGACTACAAAAGTCAACCACAGTTTACGTATTTTGTTTATAACCAGCAGTTGCTCTTTCATTTATTGCAAGGATTTTTTTAATGTCACTGTAATCCATAATATGTGGTTTTCTGTGAAATACAGATCTTGCTTAAGGTTCTGAAATAATACATACAGTTACATGACATGAACTATCAACCTTTTGTTATTAATTGGAACAGTTATATCACAACTAGATTCTGTAGTATTATAATCGTTGGCACGAATACTGGAATGTGAAAGCCTAATTTCACCAGTAATGAACTTTTATGACACAGAAATGTGCTTAGCTCAAAAAGGCCTCTTGCAGAAACAAGCTAAGAGCAGAATCCTATGCAAGTTTACTCAGAAATACAGGAAAGTGTACATAAGACTTCAACCTACTTCTGCTTATTATAATTTGGAACTATGGATCGTGGAACTGTCATAGTTTTCCTACAAAACAAGCTCTTTTCGGGGAGGGGGAGAATTTCTATTTGAACTAAAAGGGCCACTACATATTATTCCTCTGTATCTATCTTATAATGTAAATCTAACATTCAAACACTCTTCATCCTGAATGCTACAGTCATGATTCTTTTTACAGGGGCAGGGGACAGAAGAGGGGAAAGGATATGCATCACCTTTCTCCACAAATTCCAAGTTCCAAATTCCTCAATCTAGTCCCCTCCTGAATGTTAGGCTTTCTCCAACTATAGGGCTATTATTTTCAGGTGGTGGTGAAGATAGTTTATAAATTCCATTTTGAATAATGGGAAGCTTTGATTTTTAAGTGTTTTAGCTGCCCTGAGCCTTCAGATTCAGCAGGATATCAAATCTAAAGAAGCAAGCAGACATTACAACTGTTAACTGGGACTGAATGTTTTATGAAACAATTCATGCAAATTCTACTTGTCTGACACACGCCTTTCTACTCATGTTGGCCTTCAAAGTGACTTAAAAACAAATAACTAAAAACAGCAATATTAATTTAGCTCCCCTTCCCACGGAAGGCTCCCCCAAAATAAGAATGACCAGATCTCAGTTGTCGTCCTCCTTTACCCCCACCAACACCTCCTAAAAAGTGGCTACCAACAAAATGTAACAGTTGATGAGAGTTACAGGGGCGTCTCCTTCTCTGAGTCACAGATCTCAAAGCAGCCTGTTGAAGAAGAACATCTTCTTCACAAGCATTTCAATGACAGTAATGGCTGTGGGGGTGAGATGATAACAGTTCTCACACCATTGTCAGTCTAGGTGTTCAGGCTGTTACTGTTAGAACAAATGTTCTTGCATTCATATGTAATCTTCTCTTGGTCTACAAATAACAATAAATATGAATTAAAGCAAGTTTTAGTTGACCGAAATATATTCTGATAGGATAGGTTCCCTATTTCATACCTATTGCTTGTATTTTGTAAACATACTGTCTATAATACTATCCCATTAATTACGTCATTTTCAAAAGCCCATTCCAAGTAGGATTAGTGTAGTAATGCACACCAATTATGTCTCACAGTACTCAAGAAAATGAGAACAGCACACTTCCAGCCAAAGAGGTATTTATTTAGATTTCAGTAGACTGGCAAGTAACTCATATCTTCTACTGATATAACAACACTGACTAGGCAAGAAAAATCTCTTACTTTTATAACAGAACTAGCACAATTATTGTGGCCTCTTCACACTCTAACTGAAACCTCTAACAAATTCTGACATTGCTTGCACCCCATGACTTGATGAATTTGCTCTTTTATCCTAGACCAAGCCAAGCAATGAATTACAGGAAGAATTCCACTCCACACCTAATTTGAACACAGGCAACCTCACTCAAGTTACAGCTACATTATTGCTGTGAATCAAACACATGGAAGTACCTGTGGGAATTGAGCAAAATCTTTCACTGACACCCAAACAGGTCAAATGTATCTTAAAAGGAAGTCAAGTTGGCAATGACATGGTAAGCAGCTACAAACACAAAGCTATTAAAGGAAGGGGTGAGAAGGAAATCTAAAAATAAACTAGATTTGGAATATAAATTATGTTAGGGATAGTGTCCCTGGCAATGTTCATACCAATGCACCTCAATCCAATTCTTCTTGGCTTTAAAACAAGGGTGTCCAAACTTTTTGGCAGGAGGGTCACATCTTCTCTCTGACTCTGTGTCAGGTGCCAGGGGAAAAAAAGAATTAATTTACATTTCAAATCTGAATAAGTTTACATAAGTTTATGTAAATGAATATATTAGAGATGGAACTTATATGAATGAATAAAGGTCTTGCAATAGCTCAAGGTCTATAAAAGCCCTTGCACAAAGCAAGGCCGACCTTTCTTTTGCTGCCACTGCTGCATCACAGATGTGAAACAGCAAGCAGTGGAGCGAGCCCTCATCCCACAGCTCACGCAAGAGGTTGAACAGTCACCCTCACACAGAGAGCAGTTGTGTCAGGCCAGTGTGGGCTCCAGCATATCTTAGGAGGGCCAGAAGCTCCCTGGAGACTAGGGACTCCTTGCGGGCCAGATTGGGAGTCTTTGAGGGCCACAAATGGTCACCGGGTCGGGATTTGGGCACCGCTGTTTTAAAATATCAAGTATCAGGATGCTAAACAGCAAAAAAGTACATGCACAGTATCTAAATACATATAGGGGCTAGAAGTGTGAGTAATGAAACAGGATATCTGTAGTTTAAAATCTCCACCATGAACTCACTAGGTAAGTGTTTCTCAAACTGTGGGTCGGGACCCACTAGGTGCATCGCAAGCCAATTTCAGGTGGGTCCCCATTCATTTCAATATTTTATTTTTAACATATTAGACTTGATACTACCATGGTATGTGACTGCATTTGGGGAAATGTTATAGACCTGTACTTTTAACAAGCTAATATGTATATTATACTATACATAGTCAGTGATAATCAATGGGACTTACTCCTGGGTAAGTGTGGGTAGGATTGCAGCTTAGGATTGCTAAAAATTTTCCTACTTCATGATGTCACTTCCAGTCATATCATCTCTTCTGGTGGGTCCTGACAGATTCTAATTTTAAAAAGTGGGTCCCAGTGCTAAATGTGTGAGAACCACTACACTAGATAGACTCAGGGCACAATCCTATCTTACATTGGAACAGGCAAGCCAAAAGGTTTGTGCTGTATCCAGCGCAGGACAGGGGCCATAAACAGCTCAGCCAGAGGCAAGGAGAAACATTTCCCCTTACCTCCAGGTAAGGGCCACTGGCCCCTGTTGGTTTCCTCGGACTTGCACCACCTCTTGAGGACCACCTCTTGAGGAGCGGCTTGAAGCAGTTCCATTCTTCCCGGGAACAGGGGTTTCAACCCTGCCTCCCGCTCCCCGCCCACCCCCTGGGCTGCCCACCGCCCACCCGGGAACCCACCCAGGAACCACCCAGGAATGGTTAGATGAAGTTTAGTTTTTTGAGAGGGTACTACACATCACACTTTTCTCTAAAGTTAGCCAGCTACTAACTCCCAGGGTTTCCTCTGGATTAACACCTTCCGTTCAATTCCTGCTGAGAAGCCACTACTAGATCATAAAAGGATCATTCAGATACAGGATCTTCCTATCCTCAGTCTCCTACCTCGATGACTTCAATCAGCCCGGAGGCAGATCTAGTAGAAACCATATGTTACGTCTCAGCTTGGGACAGCACAGTTGCAGCAAGGTCATTTCCAAGGGAAGCTGGGGCACTTGCATCACTCTTTCCCAGTTTTTCAGTTCAGGTAAGCGAATTACCTGTCACTGTCTCTTTTCATATTTAGTGACTTTGGAGCGCTTCCAGGACTTACATGTGATGTTCCCCTTTTTCCAATGTGGGGCCTGGGCCCCTCATGCAATGTAAGTGGTAGTCTCTCTGTTGTTCTGCTAGCACTTCTGGATTCATGAGGCCTCTTTCTGTAAGGATTTGGTCTAAGGAACCACTCCCTCCTCCATCTCTTACAACCAAGTCGTGGTTCACACCTCCACCCAGCACATTTCAGTAATCCAATCTAGATGTAGCCAATGCTTCTATGTCTGAAGTCAGATCTGCCTTCTTCAGGTAGGGTCGCAGATGGTGAACTAGCTAAAGCTGGTAAAGGTACTCTTCATAACTGACATCCTTGAGAGGGGGCATAGCTCCATCTCAAACAAGTTGCACACCACCACCTCAATCAGCAGTTTTCTAGCCCAAAACATTTCCCTCTTCCCTGGAATAAACCTTTGATTGTTTACCCTCATTGAGACCAGAACAGCCTCTAGACACTGATTCAGACTTTCCACTGCCTCAGTGGGAATCAGTTGGTGGAAATAAGGAGTAAAGTTGGATATCATCAGCATGCTGCTGACGCTGCAGTCCAAACATCCAGGAGATCAAAAATAAGTAGCAGTATAATGTGAAAACAACAGAATAATTTTCACATGAAATCTTTAAATGAAGGTTTCGTTCCTGTCTAAACATGTCCTTGAACTCTACTGAGAAAAAATTTATATGCCTCCCAAAAGACCAATCAGGCAGGACGATCTGAATATTCCTTTTAGCTCTGAGAATTTGTGAGCCAATTATATTTTTAAAGCAGAGGTTCCCAAACTGTGTGTCGTGATGCCCCAGGAGTTACGAGGCACTCAGTGATGCGTCATGGGACCCCCTTCACCTGACAGCAAGAATGCAATGGGACAAAAAATGCAAGGAAATTAACATGATGTGGTAATTCTGAAAACATGATGGTGATTATAACCAAGTCTTTTGGAATGGTTATGCAAATAAACATGTATATGATTTGTTATGTTGTCAAAAGCCAATTATCCAACATGCAACTTTTCTAATGCACAGACTGAAGAAAGACCAAAATGTCTTCCCATCTGTTGAATTAAAAAAACAGGTAGAAGACCCATATTCAGAATCACTATCTTATCGCAGTGTCATATATGATATAACAGGAGGAAAAATTGACTTTGATGCTGTTAGGATTTAGCCAATGGTTCAAAAAATACAGAATTGCTGAAAAAAGTCTCATTTCTGAAACTGAAATAAAATCAGTCTAGAACAGTGGTGCCCAAACTTGTGGCCACTGTGTTACAGAAAAGCGGTCCCCGTTCAGACTTCTTCTTTCCATTCTGCCCAGCCACTGCACGATGTCATCCATGATTGGGGGACAGGGATGCTCTGGGCAGCCACGTCATATGCCCAGCGTCCCGGAAGACCTCACAACAGGACGTCTGGGCAGATGCAACTGCCCAGAGCATCCCTGTCCCCTGAAAGAGGGGGACCGCGCAATGCCTGGGTGGAACTAAAAGGTTCGCTCACCAAGCAGACAGATCTGCGCGAACACCAGATCCAGCCCCCAGGTCATGGTTTGAGTGGCTCTGGTCTAGAATCTTAGGACACAATGCAGTGAAAATGAAGCAGAGTCAAAATAACATAAACATATGTTATCACCGATTAAAGATCAACACATGAAAGGGGTAATAGGACCATATCAACCTATTCTGTGGCCATGCTCCTTGATTTCCCTGAATTCACCATTTGTTTCTGGAGGCAAGTGCTGAACATGCAGGGGGTTTCTTCCCATGCTCTACAACTGAGACCAGCCAACGGTTTTTGTGCACACAAATTTTATTATTCAGAAGCTTCACTATGGCTTCTGGATGATGTCACTGATTAAAGTAACAAGAGCATACCAGTAGACTTGAGAACCATAGTGCCTTAATGAACAAATGAAACTGTGCGTTCAGGTCGCTTACCATGTCATGGGCAGCCCAATCCCATTCATGCTGGTGCAGCAGGTCCGCTTGGCCCACACCGTATTCAGTGCTGAAACTGGGCAGGCTGGAGGTCTCCTGGAAGTAAGGGAACATTTGTTCCCTTACCCTGTGTCAAGCCCCAGCCTGGCACATGTAGGGCTTTCAGGCCAAGGAAGGGGGTTAGGTTATGACGGACATCTTCAGCAGTATGCTTAAAGGACTCCATAAAATAATAATAATTATTATTATAATTATACAGGTATTTATATACCGCCTTTCTCCGTCGTCAGATTTCTCCTCAGACTTTATTCAAGGCAGTTTACATAGGCAGGTTGTTCTAAATCCCCATAGGAATTTTTACAATTGAAGAAAGGTTCTATCTTTCAAGAACCACAACATTTCAGATGGATCTTTCTGATCTGGTATCACATTCTGGCCTCCAGTTTCCTCCCACGCAAGCTGACAAGCAGCTCCTTCATCTCTCACATGGAGGGCAGCCAAGACGCTTCTTCGCTCACACCAAAGAGCAGCTGGAATAATTCGGTTCAACTTGTCAGCTGCTTCAAGGTCTCACCATTCACGGTGCTGGTGGCCTCGAACTGGCGACCTGCGGATGTTATCTTCAGGCAAATGGAGGCTCTACCCTCTAGACCAGACCTCCTGCGAGAATGAGAATATGATCTCACTATTCTCTAATATCTACCAAGAAGACTCTCCCACATACACGTTTATCTGTTGTTCATCTGATGAATGCATGAGAGGGTCTTGGAAGCATCAAGGTGGTGAAACAACCCCACCCCAGGAGATCCATCTGGCAATCTCACTGTCATAAGAACATAAGAACAGCCCCACTGGATCAGGCCATAGGCCCATCTAGTCCAGCTTCCTGTATCTCACAGCGGCCCACCAAATGCCCCAGGGAGCACACCAGATAACAAGAGACCTCATCCTGGTGCTCTCCCCTACATCTGGCATTCTGACTTAACCCATTCCTAAAATCAGGAGGTTGCGCATACACATCATGGCTTGTACCCCATAATGGATTTTTCCTCCAGAAACTCGTCCAATCCCCTTTTAAAGGCGTCTAGGCTAGACGCCAGCACCACATCCTGTGGCAAGGAGTTCCACAGACCGACCACTCGCTGAGTAAAGAAATATTTTCTTTTGTCTGTCCTAACCCGCCCAACACTCAATTTTAGTGGATGTCCCCTGGTTCTGGTATTATGTGAGAGTGTAAAGAGCATCTCCCTATCCACTCTGTCCATCCCCTGCATAATTTTGTATGTCTCAATCATGTCCCCTCTCAAGCGTCTCTTTTCTAGGCTGAAGAGGCCCAAACGCCGTAGCCTTTCCTCATAAGGAAGGTGCCCCAGCCCCGTAATCATCTTAGTCGCTCTCTTTTGCACCTTTTCCATTTCCACTATGTCTTTTTTGAGACTGTCTTTTCTAAAGACTTTTCGTTCTAGGGTAGGTATTTACAGTTTTATTTGATTATTGTGTCTATTTATCTATTGTGTCCTGCTCTGTTACATTGTTTAGTGTTTGTGTTTTAAAATGGTTTTTGGGCTTCAAAACAAAAGAAAATAAGATTATTCTAAAATCTCACTGTCCATACGAACAGGGTGTTTGAGTTTCAGCCTGTTTTCCAAAGATAGGCAGAGAAAAAAAGCAATTTGCTTGAGCCCCAAGCAAATGTTGTCTAAGAACAAAGAATCATAAATAGGAACTTTGCCCCACTGTAGCAAAAATCAAAAAATGGTCTCATGTCCTGAAAAGGCTCACAATCTGAAAAAGATAGAGAAAAAACACCAGCAAACAGCTGCAGGAAAAGATACTATGCTGGAGATGAGCAGAGACACTTGCTCTTCCCCTGTTAAAAATAAAAGAAGGTGCCCAGTTAGCAGGGTTACTATTTGCCACTACCAACAATTTCTTCCTAATCAGGAGCTAAATGAACTTCCGTCTCCCAGAATCTCCACTCCATTTAATAGAGAAAAGCTCTCGGGCCTGGTCAAAAGGATCTCAGGGCCCAATCCTAAACAGTTTTCCAGAGCTGGTGTAGTTATGCCAGTGGGGTGTGTACTGCATCCTGTAGTGGAGAGGCAGTCACTGGGGCCTTCTCAAAGTTTGGGAACATGCGTTGCCTTACCACAAGGCTGCATTGTGGCTACACTGGAGTTCAAAAGTTGGATGGGATTGGGCCCTCAGCCTTTGGATGCAAACCAAACAATACCATACAAGACTGACAGAGGCAGAGCTTCTGAAAAACCAGTTCAAGTGGGCAAGGTATGAATGACATCATCCACCACAACCTGGGCAGACACATCTCAAGTTGGGCCAACACACTTCTGCCTCACAGTAAAGTTCACATTTTAAAAAGAAATTTCAGAAAAGTTAGAATTTATACCCAACACTTCTCCAAATGGAGTCTGATTCATTTCCTTCCAGTTCTCACCTAGGTGATAGACATAGAGATTCACATTCAACTAGGAATTATCCCTGGCTATCTTCTGAAATGGATTTGGGCTTTTAAAAAATGGAAACCAATCATGTCAACCTAGTCAAACCTTAGCTATCAGTGGCAAATATAGGCTCTATATAGCTGTAAAGAGCAAGGAAGTTTCCTTCCATAAATGGAAGTCTTGACCTAATGAGGAGAATAAAAAGGAACATAAACTGTGGCAAAAGAAATGTAAGAAGGTGATACGGGAGGCCAAGCAAGACTATGAGCATGGCCAGTAACATGAAAGGGAATAATAAAAGCTTCTTCAAATATGTTAGAAGCAGGAAACCCGCCAGAGAAGCGGTTGGCCCTCTGGATGGTGAGGGAGAGAAAGGGGAGATAAAAGGAGACTTAGAGATGGCAGAGAAATTGAAAGAGTTCTTTCCATCTGTCTTCACGGCAAAAGACCTTGGGCAGATACCGCTGCCCAAACAGCCCCTCTTGACCAAGGAATTAAGTCAGACAGAGGTGGAAAGAGAAAATGTTTCTCTTTAAAACGGCCACAGTGCCAGAAGATTGGAGGATAGCAAATGTCACACCGATCTTTAAAAAGGGAAAGGGGGAGGGGACCCGGGAAACTATAGGCCAGTCAACCTAACATCTAATTCAGGTAAGATGGTGGAATGCCTCATCAAAGATAGAATCTCAAAATGCATAGACGAACAAGCCTTGCTGAGGGAGAATCAGCATGGCTTCTGTAAGGGTAAGTCTTGCCTCACGAACCATTTAGAATTCTCTGAAAAGGTCAACAGGCATGTGGATGCGGGATAACCCGTGGACATTATATATCTGGACTTTCAGAAGGCACAGTCAATACGGACCCTCACCAAAGGCTGCTGAGAAAACTCCACAGTCAGGGAATTAGAGAGCAGGTCCTCTCATGGATTGGGAACAGGCTGAAGACCAGGAAACAGAGAGTGGGTGTCAATGGACAATTTTCACAATGGAGAGAGTGAAAAGCGGTGTGCCCCAAAGATCTGTCCTGGGACCGGTGTTTTTCAACCTCTTCAAAAATAACCTGGAGACAGGGTTGAGCAGTGAGGTGGCTAAGTTTGCAGATGACACCAATCTTTTCCAAGTGGTGAAGACCAGAAGTGATTGTGAGGAGCTCCAGAAGGATCCCTCCAAACTGGCAGAATGGGTAGCAAAATGGCAGATGCGTTTCAATGTCAGTAAGTGTAAAGTCATGCACATTGGGGCAAAAAATCAAAACTTCACATATAGGCTAATGGGTTCTGAGCTGTCTGTGACAGATCAGGAGAGAGATCTTGGGGTCCTTGTGGACAGCTTGATGAAAGTGTTGACCTAATGCGCGACAGCAGTGAAGAAGGCCAATTCTATGCTTGATATCATTAGAAAAGGCATTGAGAATAAGACAGCTAATATTGTAATGCCATTGTACGAATTGATGGTTAGGCCACACCTGGAGTACTGCGTCCAGTTCTAGTCGCCACATCTCAAAAAGGACATAGTGGAAATGGAAAAGGTGCAAAAGAGAGCAACTAAGATGATTACTGGGCTGCGGCACTTTCCTTATGAGGAAAGGCTATGGTATTTGGGCCTCTTCAGTCTAGAAAAGAGGAGCCTGAAGGGGGACATGATTGAGACATACAAAATTATGCACGGGAAGGATAGAGTGGATAGGTGCTCTTTACACTCTCACATAACACTAGAACCAGGGGACATTCACTAAAATTGAGTGTTGGGAGAGTTAGGACAGACAAAAGAAAATATTTCTTTACTAGTGTGTGGTTGGTCTGTGGAACTATTTGGCAAAGGATGTGGTGATGGCATCTGGCCTAGATGCCTTTAAAGGAGATTGGACCAATTTCTGGAGGAAAAATCCATTATGGGTTACAAGCCATGATGTGTATGTGCAACCTTCTGATTTTAGAAATGGGCTATGTCAAAATGCCAGAAGCAAGGGAAGGCACCAGGATGCAGGTCTCTTGTTATCTGGTGTGCTCTCTGGGGCATTTGGTGGGCCGCTGTGAGATACAGGAAGCTGACTAGATGGGCCTATGGCCTGATCCAGTTGGGCTCTTCTTATATATGTTCTCTATTTTTCTCCCTCTTGTTTATATGAAGTAGTAAAGTGTGCTGATCTCTCATTTTTTCATTGTGTAACTGAAAATTCTTTTGTAGTAGCCTGTGTGGGCCTGCTGCTGCGTGAAGTTATGCCAACCACTACATACACATTTATTGAGAAGGAGGCCTATTCTGCTCCCAAATACTCTGCCACTCCTCTCTCCCAAACATTACACTCAATACCCGAGTGTTTTCTCTAGAAAACCTGGCATTTTTATATTGCCCTGGAAAGATCATTCCTTGCAGCTAATACAGGAATAGATAACATAAAACTACATTATCATTTTCAATGGAACAAGCAAACATCACTAAATTTAAATTCAGAATGTTTTTTCAGCCATCCCACTCACAAAATTTCTATTTGAAGCTTTAGACAGTAGTATGATACAATTGTGAAGCAAATTTAACCAATATCTCAGAATATTCCTGTGGGAGATGGGAAGTGGGAGTTGTTTTTGAACTTTTCCCCCCATTCGTTCCTTGGTGTGGTCCATTTCTGATATAACCTTAATGTGTTGTTGCTATGCCTAAATAGTAGCATTCTTTCACTGTCATGCTTGAGTTCCACAAGGTGTACCTTTGAAATTAAAGGCAAGTGAAAGGAAACTCCAAGCACTTAATATGGTATATACAGAGAGAAATCACTAACACGGGTTGTGGACCAACAGACAAATACACAACTGAAGGACATAATATTGTACAACAGGATGTGGTCACCTTTGAGGTAAAAATTTCTCAGTGCTTCCAGGAAAGTCTCCCTACTATACAGTTATAGAAACTGTGTCAGGAACTTAAATTGCTACTCAGAAAACTGCTAACCTCAGTTTTAAGTCTCATCCAAATAACCCACACAGGGTAGACTGCATGGCATTCAATATGTCACAGAAGAAGGGAGGCTTAAGTTGACCCTGCCAGAAACTTAACCTGTGGTTCCAGGAAGTCTGAGCCTTACCCTGAAAATCCATTCTACGTCTCCCGCTCCTCACTCCGTGTATTGACATTTTAGAACACTTTTAACTGTAAATTATATTGGATTAAAAAAAAACCCACACTTTTATTGGGATTTTGGACGCTAAAAGGGAAAAGAAATATTTACTAGAGGTTGAGATGTTTCCTTGTTCCTTTTTACTCCCAGAAACAATATAAGCATACTGATAGAAAAATGCTGGTAGGGATTTCTGATGTCTTTTCACTTTAAACAAAAACACTTTAATGTTCTTTTACATGGTTTCACAAAGTATGTTTGCTAGATTATTTTAATATTTAAATGCTTCTGTGCACCTGGTATTGCAGTAGTTCATCACTAGTCAGGAAAGTACCTTTTTCTGGCTTACTCACAAGTAACCATAATTGGTCTGAGGTATAAAGCTTTGACAGGCTATAAAAATTTAACTATTCATATCACTACATGTACAACTAAAGGGTTGTTAAAGAAAACTGTATAAAGTGTTATGTGTAGAAAATACAGGTAGTGCCTTTGTATCCATGGGGGAATTTGTTCCTGGACCCCCTATGGATACCGAAAACTGCAGATAATAGAATCTGGTTTTTGGCCCACCTGGGCTCCGAGCGCAATCAGAATCTTGCTCTGGTCGAGTCCATTTTTGGCGAAACCAGAAGTCTCATTAAAAAGCTTCCAGGCAGTATTCTGAACCTCGGAGAGGCAGAGCATGGCCTCTCCAAGGTTCATAAAACCTCCCAGACATGAGGTTCCGATTGCATCTGGGACATCTTCAGGGAGGCGTGCAGCATTCAGGGGTTCAGCATCTGCGGTAAGGCAAACTTGTGGATGCCAAATTCACAGATAAAAAGGCCCCACATGTATTTGGTTAGAGCATACAATGGTACCATACATACCATATACGTAAAAACATGATTTATAAAATCAGAGTTGGAAGGAACCTACAAGACCATTGGGCCCAACCTCTTGCCAATGCAGGCTTTCCACAACATCTCTGAGAGATGGCCTATCCAGTCTCTGCTTAAAGACCTTCAATGATGGTACATGGTAACTCAATAGAAATCAGTGAAATACCACTAGATAACAATTATTCAAACATACAGCAACCTTTCAATTTAACAGACCGCAAAACAATGGACTTCAGAAATAATGGACATGGTCCACTTTCTGATGCCTGCAGAGGTCTGTTCAACCCTTACTTTATAGATCTCCCTCAGCAGTGCCAAGAAAGCTCTCCAAGGTAAATTGTTGAAAGGAGCTCAGGGCAGGCAGCCCCTTTCAGGGCATCTTTGGCACTGGCACTCTCCTCTCCACCCTCAGCCAGGGTGCCTAGGAATTCCTCAGTGTTCTCTAAGAACGGAGATGTTCCTTCACCTTCTCATGATGAGCAGCCTGAGGAATGGAGAAACATCCCCATTCATAGCATGCCCTGGTCTAATACAGAGAGGAGAGCGCCAGTACCAAGGATGCCCTGTAAGATAGGCATACTTGCCCCAAGTCCCTTCCAGTATTCACTTTAGAAAGCTACCCCAGCAGTAAAGGAGGAGTTTAATGAACCTCTGCAGACACAGGAAAGCAGATCACATCCATTAAATTTAGGAAGGAGAGGAAAAATGCCTTGCTTTGTTTGACATCTGTTGCACAGGCACCACTTTGGATGTTGGCGTGTTTGGAAAAAGTTTCAAAGTTTTACTAAAATGAGATGTTGTAAAGCAGAACACTGTTTTTCTTTTTCTTTTATTAAAGGGGCGAGGACATGTTTGTTCACATGTTTGCACAAACATCCATGTGACAATAAACAATGACTAACCAACAGATTTTAAAAGTGAGTAAAGTCGAGAGTAGGTCACTCTTGAAATTTCCCACACATAAATCACTAATGTGGCTACCCAGTGCTTGGTGGCAGCATGCTTACTGAAACATCCACACATTTCTTGGGTCTCTATTTGCTCTAGAGCAGAGATGTCAAACATAAGGCCCGGGGACCAGATGCAGACCACAGAAGCTCTTTATCTGGCCCTTGGGCTCTCCCAGAACCACCATCAGGTGCTCTCAGCTGCTGAGTTGGGCTGAGGTATCACTGCTAAAGGGCAGCCTGCATGATAATTGGACTCTCCTGTATCTTGAAAATGTGGTCAAATTTGCATATTTTCTCTTCTGCAATTTGCAGTTGACTTACTGAGAAAAAAGTGCTTATTTCTGGTCATGACCTGATTACTGACATCACTTCCTGCTTTAGGATACCATTTCTGGCCTTCAGCAATCATTTGGTCCACTGTATGAAATGAGTTTGACACCCCTGCTCTAGAGTAACCTGAGTATTTGTTTTATTCCCTGCACACTGTCAACAGAGCTGAAATACACCAGTGAACATGTCTAAGTAATGTTAATATCATACTCAAAACCACTGTGCTGCGTTTGCTTTCCCTCTCCAAAATTTACTCACTTGACACAACATCAATTTCATTCACAAAGAAGGTGCAATAAAAACAATAATTACAACCAGCTAAAAAAATTATTCCTGCTCTGTGCTGGCCTTCCAAAAGCCTATGCTTCATAAAAAAATCTTTCACTTCTCTGCTCCATTTCCTTTCGCTTGGATGACTAAAAAGGAAAAGCAGCCTGCATAAACATCAAATTATTTACTCCTTTCAGTAAATTGTCCTTTCAGTGACATCTAGAGATTTTCCAAAGTTGTCCTACAAGCACAAAATTATGAAGAAATTTTATGATATCTTGCACTGAAAGACATGAAAAATCTGCCATATTC
This sequence comes from Tiliqua scincoides, assembly GCF_035046505.1. Taxonomy (NCBI): domain Eukaryota; kingdom Metazoa; phylum Chordata; class Lepidosauria; order Squamata; family Scincidae; genus Tiliqua; species Tiliqua scincoides. The sequence continues at coordinate 21,061,373 of NC_089821.1, forward strand.
ACTGAATGGTAAGATATATAACACAGGACACATATCAAAAGCCTAGAGCAGTGATTTTCAACTTTTTCATCTCGCGGCGCACTGGCAAGGCACTAAAATGGTCAAGGCACACCATCAGCTTTTTGACAATTGACAAGGCACACTGTGCTGTCAATGGGGGCTCACATCCCCCAATGGTCCTATTGATAAATGACCCTCTCCCAAATTCCCACGGCACACTTGGGGACCATTCGTGGCACACCAGTGTGCCATGGCACAGTGGTTGAAAATGGCTGGCTTAGAGAATAACACATGAAAGGGGAAAAATAGAGATGCAATGAAAATAATAATCAGCTTAAAGACTGGAAATCTATAGATACTTCTCCAGAGCACAGTGCCCAAATGTCCCACACTGTGAAGTATGTCCCACATTTGGTCAAAGTCTGAATCTGGGATAAAGGGGGGGAAAATGAGAAAAGAAAATTTCTCACAAAATCACCAAAGGAAAGTGCGACAGATTTTAAAAATGAAAACAAATGTGGATAATGGCTAAATAAGATGTAGTGAGTTAGAAAACTCTGTCCTGATAGGAACCGTATGTGGTGTAAGCATTCTATTACGCGGTATATTTGCAGTTAGGCCAAATAATTTGATCATTCAAACTGGTCCACCTCCAAAAAACATTACCATCAATTAATATGGATACCCCAATAATAAACTATTTCAAATTTGGAACTCATCTGACAAAAAGGGTATTTCTGTATGACTTTCCAGAGCCACCTGGTTATGACAACCCCATACAATTCCAGGGCTCCATATTCCATAACACTTGGGTATACAGGTCCAGCCTATTTATACACAGATTTGACTCAACACCAATGGCCACTGCAAATGAGAAGAAATGTGCTGATCCCTGGATAAGGGGAAAAACGCATCCCTTTAAAATCAGTTTAAAAAACCGAAGAGTCCCTTAACAATAGCCTCCTTAATATGAGAGGGGGGGTAGCTAGCTAATAATCCATCAATCCTTCTCTGTCCAGGCGACCCCTCCCTTCCCCCTGAGCAGTGAAAGAAAGATACTTTGCATTGGTGAAGGGAGGGGTCAGAGTGAAGCATTTCTAATTGTTGGATTGTCATCTTAATGACTCTATCATAATGACTCTGTCATATAATGACCATCACAAAGGTAAGCAAGGCTGTTTTTAAATCATGGTGGCAAAGGAACTTTGTTTTTTAAATTGATTTGCTATAGTGCGTTTTTTGGAATGGAACCCACGAGAATAATGAGGCATCCTTTTAAAATCGCTGCTTGCCCTGCTACACAGCAAGCTGCTTTGAAGAGACTGCTGCAGAACAGGAACTCCTGCTGTGTATCACCAACTCTAAAACTCTCTATGGGATCGATTTTCACTAGTATGCCATGGCACATTGGTGTGCCACGAATGGCCCAGGGGTGTGCCATAGGAGTTTGGGGGAGGGTCATTTATTAGAATGGCCATTGGGGATGTGAGCCCCCCACTGGCAGTGCAGTGTGCCTTGTCAATTTTTGTACCTTGTTAAGATATAATTCTGCCAAATGTCACTTGCCCAGGGGCTCAAGACCTGAATCAAAATATTTAAATAAAGTCTTAATTTCATAATTTCTTCTGCTTGCTGCAAATGTGCAGAATTTGGCTATTCAGTTTTCACTGTTTTAGTTTTTGACGTGCACTAAAACGGAGGTTCACAAGAACCCAAAAAATGTTTTAAAATAAGGGTCTTTATCAAAATTCCTTTGGTTAAGGATTTGTTGTAAAAAAGAAAAAAGAAAACAAACAATAGATCAGTTGTACTATATTTTGAACTGTCAATAAGTATGTTGCACTCAACACAAGTTCCAGGGATTGTCCTTCACTTCCAGTAATGAACCTGGCTTTGTCCCATTGATGACTGACTGACCTCAATCAGTGCAGAGCATCTGGTTTGAAGTTTAACTCTGCTGAACACAAGGCTTGTCACACCATTGGAAAACCAGCTATGTTGCAACCATAGGAAATCCCCATGTTATTGGCTTGTGTAAAATTCAATCTGCAGTGTAAAAACTACAATGCTATCTGACAGCAGAAAGTAATAAAATATTGCCCAATACTTCTCAAGGTTTTGATAGCGCATGACTGAAATTTCTATTGCACAACTAGATTGCTTTAGTGCCCCACCCCTCAAACAAAAGTGCACTGTTTTTCCATGTAGTTAACTTTTTTTTTACAATGCCCTCAGTACGTTTCACATTCAGCTTCACACCTAACATTCTCAATCATAACAATCTAAGCCCAAATCTTGACTAATTTCAGAGTTCTGCCAAAAAGTTATATAAATTAAACCAAGAGTGTGCTAGTTTCAGCTGACCCAACAATTTAATATATGGATGGATGGATAGTACATTTTTTATTTCTTATGCAGGACATTTTCTGTACAGCTCTGTCCAGGGTGAACTTCACGTCCGATCCTTGCGGGCCATTCGACAGAGCCCCTGACAGTTGCTGGTCTTTGCCACAGCCTGACTGGGCCCATCAGTGGGTGGCTCAAGCACAGCGTCCCCCCTGGAACAGCAATACAGTCGCTGCTGGGCCCACTGGGGCAAGCCCAGTTGGCTAACGTGAGCGATTCCCAATGCAGCAAACACAGGCTTGCTGCAAGGCACCTGGGTCTCAGATGGCCCCACTCCCACCAGATAACTAACCGATGATGCAGCCACAGGGAGAGGCAACCAGGCAGGGAAAAGAGGCTCCCTTCGTCATCAGGGCCTGTGAAGGGAGCAACACTTATGCCAAGGCAAGAGCAGGAAGGGGTGGGGTGGAAACCAGAGTTGCTTGTGTATAAAGGTTCCCCGACAGCCGATGAGAAACTCAGTAATCCACCCTGCTGAGGGTGGCTGCCTATGACCCCTAGGAGAAGAAGGCAAGAGGGGGGATCTGGGCAGTCTACCCCCTCCCTCTCCCCAGGCCACATCTAAGACTGCCTGGGCTCCTCTTTGCATTCCTGAGCAGGGTCTCAGTCTCCATCCTGGATGCCTCTCCCTCACTATTGGCAACACCCTCAAATGAGCAGCGAACACTGACGGCCCTGCCCACCCAGACCGTACAAGCTCATTTTCTTATTTCTAAGTTCCAAATGCAGGAGGTTTGATAACTAGGCACATTAATAAAGTGAACCAGCCTAAACTATGTACCACTTTCAGCATGAAAAATAATCTGATAACCACTAAACTGAAAAGTCTAACGAGTTCATATGTTTGCTCTCCCCCCCGGACTGGTGGACACAGAATGTACTAGAATCCTACTATCACTTCCCATGGAAAGTAAATCCTCCCTTTCCAACATTAAAGCTCTCCCTCCGATCAATAAGATCTAGTGTCAAAAGTCAGTTAGTAAAATAATTTTAGAATTTAGATAATTCAGAACAGTATATTTGGACTGCATTAAATGATGAAATGAAAAATTCCACAAATCTTCCCACTTTAAAATAATCTAATTTCTAACTTCCAGTCCATTATTAGACATTGTCTTTACCTTCAAAGCCTTCCATGTCATGCCTCCCCCTCCCTCTCAGCTTTCACAGCTCATGCTACATTCCTGCCTGAGCCTTTGCTCCGCCAGCTCCACCACTCTTAACCATTCAAAAGCCTCCTGCTCCTCCAGATGATTCAGTCCTTTCTCCCTTGTTGACCATATGCTTGGAATTGTGATGTCTCCTCCCTTACTGAATTATCATGAAAACCAAAAACCCACCTTTTCCACAAAGCCTTTGGCACGGTGACTCAGGGCCCAATCCTATCCAATTTTATAGTGCCGTTGCAGATGTCAGTGGGACATGCGCTGCATCTTGTGGTGGGGAGGCAGTCACAGAGGTCTCCTCAAAGGAGGGGAACATTTGTTCCCTTACCTCAGGGCTGCATTACGGCTGTACTGGTGCTGGAAAGTTGGATAGGATTGGGCTTTCAGTTCTCTTTCTCTGCTGTAACTACTTCTTAAGTGCATGTAATTGAGACAATTGCAAATTCTTCCCCTGCTTATACCTTCCTCTGTTTTCCTCTCTCTGTGGTCTTCTTCATGTCTATCCATAATTTAAGTCTCTCATAGCAGGTCCTGTCCTCTCAATCTGTATATGGAGCACACTATTGTTGCTATATAAATAATAAAATAGTTAATCATTTGAATGACCAATTGCTGCAAAACAAAATGCCTAAGCTTAAAATGGGAGATTCTGTTTTGCACATTGCTGAAGAACGTGCAAAATGGCATTCATATTTGAATTTTCCAAATTGTTTTTCCCATTGATCTTCACTCAAATTATATAAGAATTAAAAGGGGCTAAACCAGGGGTGGGCAACCCGCAGCCCGGGAGCCATTTGCAGCCCTTGGGGACTCTCAATCCAGCCCGCAGGGAGCCCCCAGTCTCCAAACAGCTTCTGCCAGTCATAACCACCAGATGTGAGCCGCAGGTCAAGTTGGAGCAAGGTCTTTTATAGTCTCCATGTGTTTTCTACTTCATTCATATAAGGTCCATCTCTAATGGAGTCATTTATGTAAATTTATTCAAATTTGAAATGTAAATTAATTCTTTATTTCCCAGCCCCCGTCAGAGTGTCAGAGAGATGATGTGGCCCTCTTACCAAAATGTTTGCCCACCGCTGGTCTAAACAATGCACAAAATTATATTAGACCTTGTTTCTAAGCATTAAGTTCTAGTTCTAGTATAATTTATTAGGTTAGCTACCATGAAAACGTCAAAATGACCTTTATGGGAGCACATTTACAAACATTAGACTATATGAAAATCTATTTTATGGCTCCTAGCCAATGGGAACACTAGACTTCATAGGAAGAAGCAGTTTCAACACCAATAAGAAGTCTTCTCAACACCCCCCAACCCCCACCCGTGGATGGAATCATGGAAACTAACAGTCATTCTTAAATAATTTCATAAAATTGTATACAATGGTATCAGAGGTAGCCTCAGTCAGTCAGATGTTAAATGAATGAAAGAAGATTGCTTTCTTTCTCCACCTCTTTCATTTAAATGAAATGAGACTGCTTCTCAGAATGTTAGGATCTCCTTTTGGAAAATATGGTTCATTCAGCTTACCTGTGTCATAAAATTTCAGTCAGAATAGTAAGTTGATATTGTGAAATCAGATAGTGTTGTGCATCTGATTTGACACACATGTTATTAAAAGCAGATTGTCTTTAAAACATTGACGCAGTTCAAGCACAAGCCAACATGAGTCTTGGATTCATATACTCACTGCGCCACTCCTCTATCATATGCGACAGGAGGAAGTTTAAAGCTTCACTTCATGATTTCTAACAAACTGCAGGTTCCTATTTTGTCTGAATGAATGGGAAGCATTAAACTTCCTCATTTAGTCCCTAGCAGAGACCTCCATAGAAAAGTCAAAACTCCTTGAGTGTGCACGTTTTGCCCTTTGACAACAGGGGTTTATGCCAGAGACAGTATTAAGGAGGAGAGAAACGCACAGGTGCCCAGGCTTTGACCTTCTCATAACAACAAAGCATGAGTTGTCATTAAATCTAAACAGAGTAAGTGCTTTACTTAGATGCACTAGAATCTGAAACTAGAATCTGAAACCACGGATTGAAAACTAGAGTTAACACTAATGGTGGCTTCCTGTTACACGTGAATTAGGTGTAACAGTTAAGGCCATTGACTACAATTAAGGCCATTGCTCCTTTTATGCAAGGGTTGCTGCCCCACATAAATGGGAGCAACCTATGAAGCGGAGTCTTGGGCAGATGGAAAATAAAAGCAGACAATCAGCCCTAATAATGTTTTGGGTTCTTGACTACAATTAATTCACAATTAACTATAATTTTGCATTGCATGGTCTGAATCTAGCTCAAGAGATCACCTTCCAATTCAGAAGGATACCGGGGAAATTGGAGCTTACCTGTTGATTCCCTTTCTGTGTGATTCTGTTGTGGGTCAGTCTTAACTACTCAGAAGCTGTTCCTCTTGCTAGCCAGCAGGATCACATGGAGGCCACGTGGAGGACCTCCTGTAATCCCCAGACTAAACTGGGAATCTGGAGAAGCCTCTCGCATGCAGGAACATGAACTCCTAACTAACAAGAACTAAATTATTATCAGGGATGTGCAGTCACTGATTGGAGGCAGGTGAGGCACAGCCTCACCTGAACTCCCAGACCACCTGGACCTGAGCTCCCAGACGCAACCAGAGATAGTTGTATCCCGGAACTTTTCTGAGGCCTGCAGCTCAGCTGTTCAGTGTAAACTCTGTGCAGCTTCCCCACACCATGGTACAATTTATCTGATGCAGGCACCTGACAATTTATAAGCAGGGCTCAAGTGGAAGTGTCAGTTTAACAGGGTGCCTCTACTCCTTTGAAAAGTTGAGAGATTTCAGACTGCAAAAAAGCCTTAAGGACAATTTCCATGCTCAGACTCTACCTGTGTGGAAATAGGACAAAAGCAATGTGGCCACCAGTTTTTAAGATCAAACCGATAACACTCAAATATCACTTGTTGTAGAAATTAATCTACTACCATACTTATGCTGCCTGGGTACAACTGCGTTCCAACAATATCAAAGTTTTGTACATTTATCCAATGAAGACAAACACTCTCCAGCAATGCAATCTATCTCTGTATATGTAAAGAGCATTCAAGCATCACAGCAAACAAAGTCAGAATCTCAAATCAAATGAGAGAAGACTGATGTCATTCCATGACTAGACACCTTAACTTGCCCACTCCTTTATTTGTGGATAGAAATAACAACAGGACAATAACAACAACAGGTTGTTTTTTAAAGGGGGGGGGAGTTGCAATGTCTGGTCATCAACATTTCCTACAGATATTGCAATACTGAGGGTTGGCAGAACCAGAAAAAGCAGTCTTGTAGTCTCATGCTTGCTTAAAACTGCAAAACTAATATAATTGCAAACAAAAACTTCTGGGCTGTTGTGACTTATTTCAGCAAGTATTGCAACTTTTTTATAGAGAAAATGCAAAATGAAGAAAGTCCAGTTGAACTTCTTCATAAAAGAGCTGAACTCTCTTCATAAAGCCTGACTGCTGGAACACAAACAAAATGCAACAGGCAGACCAACGTAATAAGGCTGGTGATTAGAACTGCTTTTCAAGTAAAACTTGAACCCACTTGGTACAACGCAACCCACATAAAAGACTGAGGATTGATAACAACAGAAACAACAAGTCTCTGGATACAAGGGCTGGAGCAAACACCACCACCACCAGATAATTTACTGTAGTTTGTAATATGTTCAAGGAGTTCTGTTTGCTTTCTTCCTTTTCACTTTGTGTTATTAATATAAAATATATGACATGACCACTTTTGAATAAAATATAAATTATGAAATTACCTCTGTTGCCCAACTATGTTAATGACATAGGTCTCTATGGTTGAGTATGCAAATGTTTCTCCTAACATTTCATTCAACACTTCCACAGGGGGATGCTCATCGTCCTTTTCCTTCTCTACCCTGAAATTTTCTCAGGGTTCTGGTCTTGGTCCCTTCCTATTCCTACCTGCTGCTCCTGCGTTACCCCATCAAATCCCATAATGTTCAGTACTACCTATATGCAGACAATAGCCAACTCTACTCCAGAACATTCTCTACCCCAGAATTTTCCCCTCTCATAAAATCACACATCTCCAACTGTCTGATATCCCAGCCTGGTTGTTTCACCATTATCTCAAGCTCCATAAACTGAGGACTGAACATTTTATCTTTCCTCCCAAGGCCTCCATTTGGGACATACTCTTCATATCCACTGACAATGTTACCTGTGGAACAGGTCTAGTCTTGACTTTATCTTTGATTCTTTTCTTTATTCCTCTTATCCATTACATCATGAATGCTTTTTCATCATGTTGTGACATCATGTTGCTTTTCAAAAATCCAGCATTTCTTTCTGCTCCCTTGGCAGAAAATCCAATTCTGCTCATCTATTGCAAGGGTGTCAAACTCATTTCATATAGTGGGTTGAAAAGCATCCACAGCTCCTAATGAGGGTCAGAAGTTATATCATTAAGCAAGAAGGGATGCCCATGGAGCAGGTGAGGACTAGAAATAAGTACCTTTATCTCACTTTAGGAACTCATCAGCTGAAGCCCTCCATGCGCCTTTCTATCTCTAAGCTCTCGTATCCCACTACACTCCTACCTGGGTCTTTCACTCTTCCAGCACCACCATCCTTAATCACTTGAAAATAGCTCTCCTAAACTCCAGTTTTCCTTCTTTGCTGCCCCTTATGCTTGGAACTGCCTCCCAGAACACATGTGAGAAGCTTCTTCATTCACCTCCTTTGAATTCTTCCTTAAAAGTAGCCCTTTTAATTAAACATTATTATTTAGTTATTTGATTCTGTCTGTAAACTGCTCTGTGAACTTTTCATTGAAAAGCTATATATAAATACTGTTAATAATGACAACCACCACCACTTTTGGCACCATGCCTCAGTTCTCTTCCTCTTCTGAGTAGAATAGAGTCTACTCTAAGTAAGCATAAATTTGCAAAACCGAGACTGCAATCCTAACCACACTTTCCTGAGAGTAAGCCTCATTGAACAAAATAGGACTTACTTCTGAGTAGACCTGGTTAGGATTGTGCCCTTAACTGCATATGCTTCCCCAGTTTATCTTGGCTTCCATCCCCTTCTGCGGTCTCTCTTGTGTCAGTATCTAGACTCTAAGCCCCTTCAGTGTTTTCTCACTCTGTGTGAAGCACCATGTATACTGATGATGTAATAGTAATAATGTCCGCATTCACCCTCCTGCAGTAGTACCAGTATATAGGACACACTCGGACCATCCACTAAGGCCACGAACATGACAGACCTACCAAGTTTTCAAATTTTCAGAAGGAACATAAAATAATGTTTGAGTATTCAGTGGACAGAGTCATTTCTCAGGCACAGGATCTCAAGATTCACGTTCTTTTGTGAGGTCTTTGTTGAAAGTTTTGGCTTAAAGGTAGCAGCACCATACAACTATGGGTTCAACCCCTAAGATTTTTAAATGTTGCTTAATGTGAATTCCTTAGCTGCTATGTAAAACTGTTCCATTTGCTCTCTAGCATTCAGGCTGTAAAACGGAAACTTACTTGATGTCTGTGAAATGCATTTTCTTGAAGGGTGCTAAACCAAAACAAATATTAAAATTGGAAACTGCTGCCATGAAGCTGTACTCAACACCTAGTTATTTACTGGTCTAAGGGCAGAAAATGCAAATAACCAAAGCCAGGATTAACTGGGGAATTACAAACTCTGGGGTTTGCATTGGCGAGTATTTGCAAGAGAAAAGTTTTAGTGGCATTTTATATTTGCATAAAATAGAACATTTTATTAACCTCACAGAAAAGGGATTATTTTTATCCTTGGTCCAATGAATTTGATAATGATTTGTAGCAATGGCAAACACATAGAATCTTCAGGAGAACAACAAAACCTGTAGGAAATGACTTCCTCTAGTGCAGTTGTTCTCACACATTTAGCACCAGGACCCACTTTTTAGAATGAGAATCTGTCAGGACCTACTGGAAGTGATGTCATGACCAGAAGTGACATCATCAAGCAGGAACATTTTTAACAATCCTACACTTCCTACCCACACTTATCCAGGAGTAAGTTCCATTGACTAACATTGTTAATACATATACAGAGTAGCCTGTTAAAAATACAGGTCTGTAACATTTTCCCAAATGCAGTCACAAAATATTTTATCATCAAGTCTAACATATTAAAAATAAAATATTGAAATGAATGGGGACCCACCTAAAATTGGCTCATGACCCACCTAGTGGGTCCTGACCCACAATTTGAGAAACACTGCTCTAGTGGTTATTTTCCAAACCAAACAATGACTCACCTAAAACCCAACATACACTTTTGAAGTACAAAAGTAAATTTTTTCATGGTGACATGGTTTTCTGGAAGCACCTTTACATTGTAAGATCAATATTATAATTAATTTGATATGACTAATTGAAAATTATCATTTGTCAGGCCACAGAAAACACAGTATGGGTGCACTTTCACAAGATTATTTCAGAGTCCATAAAAGTACAGCCATGCTTTCTACTTGTTCTTCAGTTGAAATAATAATTAAGTAAGCACTTCTCCCTTGGACTTAATGCCTTGGTGAGAGGAAATGTTCGGCTGGGAGTTATGGGTAAGGACTCACTGGCAGAAGGGGGATTTAAATGAGACCTAGGTCCTTTAATCAGATTGGAATTTTACCATTTTTTCCCCTCCTTTTTGGTCAACAGGGATAGCTGTTGGATAGGAGGTGGGAGAATTGCAGGTACTGGGGAGGGGTTTGTAGGCTGTGTGAGAGAATTTTTGGAACAGAGGAGATCCCACTGGGACCACGTGTGAGGGGGACAGTGCCGCTATTAGTAGGGTGACAAGTTGCAAGAGTTGTGGGGGGGGGGTTTAGGACACTGTTCCAGGGGTTAGTCACAGAAAGACAATGGTTAGTCAGAAAGGCCCTCTCCTCAGCCACAAGTCTGCTGGTTATCTCTGCAATAATCCCTTGGGGCTGAAGCTGCTGCTATGAAATACCCAGTCAGTTAACAATACAATCTGCTTGATCCACGATGTGACTTTGGAAGATGGTGCTGACCTGGCATGCATTATGGACACCTAACTGGGTTAAGTGGGAGGAGTTGCTCTTTCCCAGCTTTCTCCACCAGGTTTTGGGTGCTGCAGCAACCACGACTGCAGGGGCAGGGAGGCAGTGTTGCAATGGTCTGTCGTGATATTATTCAATTTACTTTGAATAGTCTTTGTCTAGTACTTTGTCTAGTGGTTTGCTGGATTTAAGTGCCTTCATGTCATGTTGGGGGTGGGGGCAAGACGCGACTGGGATTCAGTTGGTTTAATGCCCCACCTTCCCTCCTAATAGTCTCCCTACCTGAGCTGACTGGGATAATCTTGGCAGTGGCCTTTGAGTGCCCCTAGTTAATGGTGCAAGGGGACAATGTCCACTCTGAGGCCCCCACCTGGGGAACTGTTCAGGATTTCATGGCTGCTATGGCAATTGTGGGCTTGTCTTGTGTTCATTTCTGTCCTGACCCTACTAGCAGGGCACATACTGGACTAGTATTTACTGCTGGGTTGAGAGTTATTAGCTGGGTGTGGGAAAGATTAAGATCACACTCTTGTCATGGACAGATCACTTCACTTCCTGGTGGAGTTTAAGCTTTTTGCAATCCCCTACCTTCGCAAAGGCAGTGGGCCAAACTATATGGTTGACCCCACTGGCTGGTGGATATGGATCTGGTGGATATGGATCAGAGGGGATGGCATTTAAATGGCACATGCAATGTACATGTTGTTGCCTTTGATGAAGGTTTTCTTTAAGAAAAATAATCTTTTGCACTCAGTGAAGGACTAGCCTGATAGCACCAGATGTACCAACTGTGATTAATGTTCTCAGATCTTGCAAGCTCTTGCCACTCAGGTCTAATTTTGTTTTTAGTAAATGATGACCAAAGGTCTTCACTGCTCATGTGGTAGGATTATTAATGTTTGCACTTTATCTGTCAGTAAAGCACAACACTCTTGTTAGTTTTCCTTTCCCAGAGTTGGATAAGACATTTCAGTCTCTCAGCATATTTGTCTTAAGTAAATGAGACAGAGTAAACAAATCTGCCAGATTAACTTTTTAAACAAAGAATGATGGAGTGTTACCTGCCAAGATTAGCTCACCATGAAAACGGCAAGAACTGCACAGTATTTACAATAACCTTTGCAGAATGAGCTCTTTATTCCTTAGCGCACTAGTACATTTTACACATTCTCTCAGCCCTCTAGTAGCAACAGTTCCTTCCTTTTGTGTTGCCAGTCAATAAAAAAAAAAAAAAAAGCTGTAAGAATGCTTTAGATGGGTTTACTTTTATGAGAGTTTGCCCAGGATGTGCCTGTACCTTGCTCTCTTCCAGCCCAGCAGGAAGTGGGAGGAGGTGTTATGATGTACACAATACTTTGTAAGCCAGGGATGATGTGATGTGGATGATTCAATGCCAATACCCATCTTCCAGCCCTGTTGACTCAAGGAGTATGATCATGCCAGTGATTGATCAAAGCTGCTGCTTGATCCTTCATGTCTGAACACCCCTGCAGTAGAGCTGCCTAACTCTCTATGCTGTGATCCAGGGCACGTACACTCTTAGAGGTAAAAGTTCTAGATATCTGGCTCACACAGCAGGCACAGTAATGGCTGTGATCCCTGTCTGCTCTCTGCTTAGCTCTGGAGAGAATTATGATCACTTTGCAAGTCTCTTCATTCAGGATTGGGCTCACTGCTAAAACTGATTCCTGAGTCTGTTTTTACAGTACAGTACTTTCAGCTGCAAATAAATAAATAAATAAACCTGGCTATAATGACTGCCCTTAGGTCTTTTTAAAATTATTTTATTAAGGAGAAGGGGTGTTTGACCATTCTTACTTTTGCAGAAGTCTATACACATGCACATCTGGGGACTTCAATAAGACATAAACATGTGCATCTTGAAGACTATAACTATAGGATACTTTCATATGGTGACTTTTGCAAGTGATACAAATCTGATACCTGCAATCCACATACAATTGGTGTGAATGCAAAGGGATAGACAAGATCAGTGCAAGTGGCACAACAATTGTGTCACAAAAACTGTAATGGCAATGCCAATCCTTCTGTGGTATTCCACAAAGTCTTGTCCAGAAATGGTTAAACCTTGAATCAATCAAAGGTTTCAGCATACAAGTTCCTAACATCAAGGTAAGTATTTTCTAAGTCACTTCCTCTCCCAGGATTAGGTCTATCATTATTGTGATGCTGGAGAGGGACTATGCTCCAAGGATCACCATGGGATTTTCCCTGGTTGCAAGGGACTTTCCAGTATGCACTTGCCCAGAAGTGCACAGTGGGAAACTCAGTATAACCAAATGACAGAAATTCAAAACTGCTACATTTATGTCTAAGACAGTTTGCCTTTGCAAGCCTATTCAATAAAGGATCAATTTCTTTTCTTGGCTAGATGCAGTCAGCCAGCAAGCTTATATTTTTGAACAAACATATGCAAGGTTTTCAGTTACACTAACAGGAAGTAACACATAATATCTGAGAAAGAAACACTGTGGTCTCCAAAGAGCTCAGTGCAGTGGGCCCTTCTTATATATATGGCAGTGTTTCTCAAACTGTGGGTCGGAACCCAGTAGGTGGGTCGTGAGCCAATTTCAGGTTGGTCCCCATTCATTTCAATATTTTATTTTTAATATATTACACTTGATGCTACCATGGTATGTGACACCATGCATTGCTGTGTAGGGATTTTGGTAGGATTGGGCTGCATCTGGGGAAATGTTATAGACCTGAACTTTTAACAAGCTACCATGCATATTCTTTTAACAATGAGAGTAAATGGGACTTACTCCTGGGTAAATGTGGGTAGGATTGTAGCCTAGGATTGTTAAAAATGGTCCTGCTTGAAGATGTCACTTCAGGTCATGACATCACTTCCAGTGGGTCCTGACAGATTCTCATTCTAAAAAGTGGGTCCCGGTGCTAAATGTGTGAGAACAACTGCACTAGAGGAAGCCATTTCCTACAGGTTTTGTCGTTCTCCTGAAGATTCTATGTGTTTGCTAGTTCTCACTAAATATGTGAGAACCACTGACATAGGGGGTTTGGTTCCAGACCCACCCAACCCCCGGCAGATTCCACAGATGCTCAGATTCACTCCTGGAGCTTGCACAATTACTTACCTTCTGGGGCCTCTGCTGGGTTGCACTAGGCCAGCAACCCACTCTATTGGCCTCCACAGGTCTCAGAATAGCCCACAGAAGCCTCCAGAAACTACTTTCAGACAAACCAGAAGTTGACTTTGAAAACTGGAAGTAGTTTTCGGAGGCTTTTGCAGGCCATTCTGAGCCTGCGGAAGCCAATACAGTGGGTCACCAGCCTTGTGTGGCCCAGGAGAGGCATCTAGAGCAGCCATTTTCAACCACTGTGCCATGACACACTGGTGTGCCGCAAATGATTTTCAGGTGTGCCATGAGAGTTTGGGGGAGGATCATTTGTTAGTAGGTGCAATAGGGATAACATTACCTTCAGGCTATGTGCATAAGGGATATTTGAAATAGGTTCTCCCCCTGGATTCCCAGGTGGCGGCTGTGGCTAGGAAAGCCTTTACTCAGCTTTGGTTGATTTGACAGCTGTGACCATACCTGGGTCACTCAGACCTGGCCAAGGTGACCCATGCCCTAATGACATCCAGATTAGATTACTGCAATGTGCTCTGCGTGGGGCTGCCTCTGAAGACAGCCCAGAAACTGAACTTAGTGCAGAATTGCAGCCACCCATGTGGTTGCTGGGGCTTGTCGGTTCAATTTAGTTGGGCCACTTCTCCAAGGGCTACATTGGCTGCCAGTTCGTTTCCAAGCCCAATACAAAGTGCTACTTTTGACTTTTAAAGCCCTATACAGTTTGGGACCAGGATATCTGAGGGACCGCCTCCTTCCGTATAATCTTATCCAGTCATCAGAGGGGACCCTTATGTCTGTGCCAACACAAGCAAAGGTGGGGGGGTGGCAGCTAGAAATAGGGCTCTCTCAGTGGTGGCTCAGTGGTGGAATTCCTTTCCCCTGGAGTTAAGAATTTCTCCCTCACTAGAAACTTTCATTGGGGCCTTAAGGCTTTTTTATTCCAACAGGCTTTTAACTGCTGACACATTGGGCTGGCACATTTTAAAAGAATCTCATTTTAACTGGTAATCCACTGGGATCGGATTTATTTAATTGTTTTACTTGCTTTAGGTTTTAATGTTCTACTATTGTTTTAATTTTTTATTATACTGTTGTGTTCTTTTTTATCATAAGACGCCTTAGGTGCCCCATTGGGTGGATAAGGGATGGTCAATCTGTATCTGCATTTCCACAGTATTTTTAGACCCTCAACTGTTCCTTGGTGTGTTCTTACTACCCCAGAGGCATGTATCTGGTAAAATGTGAACAGTTAGTTGTACTACATGTTTACACTTTTACTAACATTATCACTAACAATTAAGTCCATAAGTATATCCAAAATGTGACAGAATACTACGTATCATTTCTTTTAATGAATAGAACACCTGGTTGGGGTTGAATTTTAACCCCCAGCATGAATGTCAATTTCCCACTGGTGAAAATTTTACCTGACCTATATTTTAAAAGGAACTTTTTTTTAAGAAATAAAGTTGATACCAGAGGATCTTTCTAAAGATGAATGAAGTCACATAGCTTGATTAACTAATATTAGAAATGCAAAAATAATACCATCTGAAAAAGCATCTCTGGAAACAAATTACAGCTGTACTAGATATTTAGCTAGTTTAGCCTGATTCAAAGGATGATCATTTTCTAACTATACAGTGCAAGCAAGTTTTAAAAATATCAGATGAAAATTGTGTCATGTGCAGAATTGTTGTGATCTCACCAAGAAAAGAAAATAAGAGCAGTGTGAATAACTCAACAGTACAAATACCCTGTTATTAAACCATGGGGCATACAGCAAAGTTCCAATGCAAATTCTACAGTAAGAATACAATTTAACTATGAGTGTGAGCTGCCTTAAGTTCCTTTTCATGGTTGGAAGGAAGAAGTTATCAATTAACCATAATTCTACTTGGGCATAATTTTGTGCTGAAAATGAAAATCATGGCTATTTCCTAGTCATGTGCTAGTGCATTTAGGAAGACTGTAATAAAACCATATGCTTATGATTCTTGGCAAGCAGACACCATCTTTTAAAACGTCTGTAAAATCTAGTATCTTAGTGGAGGTAACAGTTACTGTTTACTGTAGCTTTGGTTGTTAGGGGTTACAATGAAGGTTCTGTTATTCCATGACATCAGCTGCATTCCAAGAGAAATGTGTGTCAGTGAATTTCAGTAATGGCTCGTCTCACCACACTGAATAACTAGCCAAGCCTGGCTGCACCTGCAGGCCAGCTGAGCAGAGGAAAAACTGAAGTATACAGATTAAGTGGGATTTCTGATGTGGTTCCTAATGAATCAAAATTCCTCTGGTGGGAAGTGGAGGAAGTTACTCTTTGGTTCTTTCAGTTCAAAAAATTTTAAAACATAGAAAAGAGAGATGCTTCAAGGATTATTAAAAGTTGCTATTGAACATTTGCTTAGTTGCCACTGGCAATCTGGAACAGATGTCCCAGAAAGTGGCATTAGACTAGAGTGAGGTTGTTGTACTTCTTTTTTTTTCATTTTATCAGAATGATAAGTTTTCCCAGAGGTCAGGAAATGACCTGAGCCCTATTCTGCAGACACTACAGAAAATCAGACAGTTTGGGTGTTAAACTACCTTCCACACAGGACTAAGCAGAACTTGGTAATGGTGTTGCCAATAAAAGTACAGAAACAGACCATCTAGAGCAGAGGTTCCCAAACTAGAGGGTCGTGGCCAACCAGACAAGGAAGCCCCGCCTCTCCCCCATAATGGGCAGGAAGGAGTGAAGGCAGTGATGTGATTGCCAGGATGGTACTGCTGCCAGGATGAAAGGGATTTTTTTTAAATTTACCAGGGGCAGCAGCAGCCTCCAAGAGGGTACAGGGAGCATGCGGATTCTTCTGCTCCCCAAGCCTCAGGATGTCTAAAAATAGTGATTGCTTCTGGAAATGATCTCTATTTTTAGATATTCTGAGGCTTAGCGAGCCCTGTGGAGGCATCCATAAATCCCCCCCACCCGGCAGGCAAGTGCTGCCCTGGTAAATTCAAAAAATCCCTTTTGTCCCTGGCAGGGCCAAGATTCTGGTAATCGTGTCTCTGCCTTTGCCCCCCACCCCCACAAAGACTTACAGCTGTTCCCAAACTTGCAGAGAACCGCTGATCCAGAGTGTTACATAGTATATTTTTCTCTCTCTACTGCCCTGAGCAACTTCCTTCTCAGAACCCCTGTACTAAATCAGTGTTGGGGGGGGCGGGTGTTAAAGAGGTATGAAAGGGTTAAGGAGGTTCTTGCCTTGGAACAGTTGTCAGTAATGCAAATGAACACCTGGACAAGTAGACAATGTGTGTCATGATTGGTTAAGCAGCCAGAAGATTTGGGGCATTACCAAATTTGGTCATGCACTTCCATAGAGCTGTGTATAAAAGGCAGAGGAAAACACAGCTCGGGGTTGGCAGTTCTTTGTTGGTCCTGGATTCACAAGGAGGTGGTCTTCAGTTCAGAGGAGAAGGGCTCACAGAGAGAGGATCTTGATGACCTGATTCAGCTCCAGTGCTGCCTAACTCTCAGACAAGGGGATTTCCCCTCATTTTCCCTTCTCCCTTTTGTTGCTCCAGCTATTCTCCAGAGACTATTATGCCTGGAGGTCCCAGCTTTTCTAGCCAGCTGGCTCCCAGGCAAAGGCAAATTCTCACACTCTTCTCTTCCAATAGCTTGCCCTAGCCAAGGTTTTGGGAGAGAGAAACATTTAACCATCTAGGGTGGCCCTCCAAAGGCCTTTTAAGGCCTTGAGACATCACTTCTGATTTTTCCCAAAAACTGGAAGTTACCTTCTAAAGCCTCCTGAACGCCTTAGAAAGCTTTCCGAGGGCCAGGGAGGCTGCACACAACCCCCAGAACATCCTTCAAAGGTGACAGGAGTACAGCGCCCATTGCATTTGGAGGCTCAAAAGGCCCCTGAAACCTACAGATTTCATCATCCATGGGTTTCCTCATCTGTGAGGAGCCCTGGAATGGAATTCCCATGGATAACGCGAGACACCCTTTAGTTTGCATCACAGGTCCCAGTTATGACAGCCACGACTACAGAGTGGATGGAGGAAGCTCTCCTTATACGGATGACACTCCACGACAGAGAGGGCTTCCAGGGCTTATCTAAATCTGGGGATTTCGGGGAGCCCACCTCCCTGCAAGATCTTAACCATCTGACCCTGCCTGCTTGGGAGGGAGGAGCTTCCCAGATTCCACAGACTGAGTCAACCTGGAAACAGTAAGAAGAGGAATTCACACATAAGCTCAGATTTCCCCATTTTTTGAAATGTTCCTATTTGTAAACTGCCTGGGAGATCCTTTGAGAGAAACAAGTGTGGGGTATGAAAGAAAGAAAATACTTTAATAAAACATGACCCTGTTTCTGCAATATCAGATTTTTATTATCCATTTGTTAATAAGCTGCAACACTGGGCTAGAGGCTACATTGTAGCAATTAGATGCAAAAACAGGGGGAAATGACCTCTTCAAGGGACAGCAGTCCCAATTATCTATGTGGACATAATACTAAACATAAATTTGGAATACTCACATTAATTTACAAGTGTGTTCAATGTGTTCAATGTAGTACTTTGTGTGTTCAATGTAGTACTTTACAATGCTCCATCTATTTATTGCACTCCTTTTTGTTTCTTAGCTTAGATCTCTGACTTCAAAGTGGCCTGGCAGATATTTCAGTGCTACCAACTGCACCAAGCAAAACACACTGATGGGAAAAATATAAAAACAAAAGCTGCTGTGCCTGCTCATTCTCCAGGTTTTTTTATAATAAAGCACAGCTGGAAGTACAGCTATCAGCTTTTATTTCTCAAGCTTACACAAAAAAAAAAACAGCTATAACTCAATCATGACAATTATTAATTACAGAGTTCTGAACTGAGGACATTAAGTACAATTATAAATTAATAACAGCTAGAAGATGATAAACATACCTCAAAGACTCAGACTTTGGGGTCATATTATCTTCTGTGTGCATTTAATAATAATACAAAATAGTCCTCCTGCACCTAGAGAGCCTATAGGGAAGCACTGTTCTTGCTACTCTAATGCCTTTCAGCTATGATTGCCACAAAGGAACAATACCACCAAAGCCTATTTCAGCAGAAGGAGTGCCTGCACGCATTTCAGCTATTTACCAGGGTACAGTTGATCCTTGGTATCTGCAGTGGATCCATTCCTGGACGGACACACACACACACACACACACACACACACACACCCACCCACCCACCCTGTGCAGGTACCAAAACCCACAGATAATCAAATCCATAGGTTGGGGCCATCAGAGGACCTCCAAAAACAATTAGAAGGGCTTTCCAGTCACATACAGTTTTTCTACCATTATTCCATTCTTTTTCAAGTACCCCTAAAGGTCCTGTTGAGTGTCCCTGGGAGTAGATGAATACCAGGTTGGGAACCACTGTTTTACTGGTATGTTATTTACAGTGCACTTACTCTGACAGTGCTTACAAAAAGGTGATGAAGACCAGAATTTATAAAGAATAAAAATGTATCTTATGATCTTTTACTTTGTATTGGCAACCTTCAGTCTCGAAAGACTATGGTATCGCGCTCTGAAAGGTGATTCTGGCACAGCGCCTAGTGTGGCTGAAAAGGCCACTAATCAAACTTCTTTGATTGATTGATCTTTTACTAAGTTTTTAATAAATTAGAGACTACAGTTCTTAGGTAACAGTGGTGGGTTATTTTTCAGGATCTGGCCTCCAGTAAAATCAGACAAAACTATAGTCAGACACCCCCCTAAGTTTAACCCCTGACTTATCCGAAGGTCATAGAAAATTCCATGATTGTTGGCTCAAAACCTGTCCTTATCTGTGGGATCGACTTATAGACGAGTCTCTGTGGTGCTTCTGGTTTCGCTATGATTTATTTACGCTGTTAGGCAAGGATGCAGCATATTGAAATTAAACCCTGACAAGACAGGGGTCCTCCCGAATTTGGAAAACTGCAATGCAGGTTTCAAAACCACAACTTGGAGGTCTGATTGGGCAAGAGGTCTGGCTTAAGATGCCAGAAGAACATCTGGGAACGAAGTTCAAGACTGCCAGGAACATCCAAGAGCTGCTGCTGCTAATGAGATGAGTCATCCTAGCTGGTGAGAGGAACAGAGGATAACCCCACCATTCAGTGCGAATGAAGGAGTGCAGTCAGATAAAGTGTGGAGGCAAATGCAGCCAGAAAGATACCAGACTGTGAACGATTCCACCTGGAATGAAGGCCTTCTGTGAAAGATTAGAACCTGTAATTGTAAAAATTCCGACATGGGGATTTAGAGAGCCTGCCTATGTAAAACACCTTGGATTAAAGCCAGAGGAGAAATCCAGTGACAAGAAAGGTGGTATAAAAATATTGATATTATTAATACTAATTATTATTATTACCAGGATGCACCTATGGTTTGGGGGACCTTTGCCCAGTTACAAGTTGAGCCCATCAGATCTGGTTACAGTGCTCCCTGACTGCATACTGTTTAGACTACTGTAATGCACTATGTGGTGCTACCCCTGAAGATACCTGGAAGCTGCAATTAGTGCAGAATGCAGCAGCCTGTGCAGTCACTGGGCTTCAGCAAGGGGTCACTGGACCCTTGCTAACTGGGTAAGTGGCACTTTTTCTTTTATTTAGCAGTGGGAGAGTAACTGGCCCTCCTCAACCCAGCAGTGTCTTTTCTAATGGCTGTCAGCTGGTGTTCTTTTGCATCTTTTTAGACTGAACCCTACTGGGACAGGGAGCCATTAGTTATTTGATTTGCACTATAAAATCTTTATGAACTTTTTGTTGAAAAGTGGTATATAAATACTATTAATAATAATGAATAATAATTTGATTCTGTCATGCTGCTGCTCTAGTGGCTGCACTGGCTGCCCATTCAACTGTGAACCCCATTCAACCCAATTCATGGTGTTGGTGATTACCCTCAAAACCCCACACAGCATCTTTCCCATGCAGAAATCCTAAAAGGGGGCCTCATTTTAAGTCACTAGTTATTAGCCTTTGTTTTATTACTGCTTTTATATTTTTATTCTGTTAATAATCCACTCACATGATATTGTTTTCAATTGGTTTTAAAATACCTATTACTGCATTGATTTTTTATTGTTTTAAATAATTTTATATTGTTTTAGCTATGTTGAATTATGTTGTAAGTGACTTTGAGCTGTGAAAAAGTGACACAGAAATATTTTAAGTCACTGGTTCTCACACATTTAGCATCGGCACCCACTTTTTAGAATGAGAATCTGTCATGACCCACCAGAAGTGATGTCATGACTGGAAGTGACATCATTAAGCAGGAAAATTTTAAACAATCATAGGCTGCAATCTTACCCAGGATTAAGTCCTATTTACTATCATTGTTAAAAGAATGTACATAGTAGCTTGTTAAAAGTACAAGTCTGTCACATTTCCTCAAATGCAGTCACATACCATGGTAGCATCAAGTGTAACATATTAAAAATAAAATATTGAAATGAATGGAGACCCACCTGAAATTGGTTCGCGACCCACCTAGTGGGTCCCAACCCACAGTTTGAGAAACACTGTTTTAAGTAAATAAACAATGAGGTGATATCATTAAGATTTAAAATGGCTACTACCATTGTTCGCTTGTGAAAGACTTGACCTGGAGTAACACTTCGGGAAATGAAACTTTTTGGATTCTCTCTTCTGTTGAGAGTATGGCATCATCAGTAGCTCATCTAAAACACAGATAAACCATTTGCGATACAAGTGGCACACTGTCTGTCTTCCCTCTTGTAAACTTAGCAGGCACCACAACAGATTTGATGACATGCTATAAGAAAAGCCCACTCCTTATCTAAGAAAGAAGTTATTTGAAGGAAAGTAACATCACAATCTCATATGGATAAAGAGACCATGAGTCTGCTGAAAATATGCAAAGAGCAGAAAAGAGACAATGAAAGGTACAGCAAATGAAAGTCAACAGAAGGACTTTTAGTTGCAGTTTGTGTTCTGCTGCAGTATTTACTTTTGAGTTCACACACATTTCTCTATACCACAGTTTGTACTGCAATGAAATTTAAAATGGTAGCTTCTAGGGGTGTTCACAGCTGGCTCAACCAATATGAGAAAATGAATAGTGTTATCCTATGCATGTCTATTCAGAAGTAAGGCTACAACCCTATTCACACTTTCCTGGGGGTAAGCCCCTTTGACTATAATAGGACTTAGCTCTGAGCATACATGCACGGGATTGGGTTCTAAGTCTCACTGTGTTCAGTGAGACTTATCACAAAAGTGTGTACAGGTTTGCAGCCTCAGTTTTTTAAGAGATATAGCTTTGGAATTTCCTTAACCTACTTACTCTCATTAAGCACATTTTTCTAATGTTTTAAAAAGCACTAAAATGTTTTAGTTTTCCTTTAACAGACAGCCTCGAGAGCCATTGCTTCCTGCTGGAAAAAGGCCGGATGCTCAACCCTATTACAAACACCATGTACAAACACAAAACTACTCACAAAATTACTGCTGTTCACAAAGCAAAGAGATACAAATGAATGAACGCTCCTTACACTGAAGTAACCAAGCTGTTAACATTTCATTGAGCCACATGCACTTTATCAAACTTTAAATCATTTACTCCTTGACAACATGCTTCAATGGGCTTCTGTGTGTTGCTGGCCTGCAGCTCTTTCAAGTGGTATAAGTGTTACCCCCTCCTGCAGAAGCCTGCTGGTCATGCCATGAATAACAGACAGAAAGCAGGAAAACAGTTTCTAAATCAAATAGGGATACTTGGGGATAAACACATTTCCAAATGATGTAATTATAACAGTATGTCACATGCTGTTTCAAAATTCATATAACATTAAAAATAAAGAACATGTGAGTAGGAAATATAAACAGAAATGATATAATGTTAGCTTGATGCCAGTCGCAATCTGTTTTCAATCAGTCCAGCTGTTGAAAAGCAGTTTTAAAGGGAAAGGTCTCAGTAAATAAGAACATAAGAACAGCCCCACTGGATCAGGCCATGGGCCCATCTAGTCCAGCTTCCTGTATCTCACAGCAGCCCACCAAATGCCCCAGGGAGCACACCTGCTAACAAGAGGCCTGCATCCTGGTGCCCTCCCATGCATCTGACATAGCCCATTTCTAAGATCAGGAGGTTGCACAAACACATCATGGCTTGTAACCCGTAATGGATTTTTCCTCCAGAAATTGTCCAATCCCCTTTTAAAGGCGTCCAGGCCAGATGCCATCACCACATCCTGTGGCAAGGAGTTCCACAGACCAACCACACGCTAGTAAAGAAATATTTTCTCTTGTCTGTTCTAACTCTCCCAACACTCAATTTTAGTGGAAGTCCCCTGGTTCTGGTGTTATGTGAGAGTGTAAAGAGCATCTCTCGATCCACTTTATCCTTCCCATGCATAATTTTGTATGTCTCAATCATGCCCCCCCCAGGCGCCTTTTTTCTAGGCTGAAGAGGCCCAAACGCGGTAGCCTTTCCTCATAAGGAAGGTGCCCTAGCCCAGCAATCATCTTAGTCGCTCTCTTTTGCACCTTTTCCATTTCCACTATGTCCTTTTTGTGATGCGGTGACCAGAACTGGACGCAATACTCCAGGTGTGGCCTTATCATCGATTTGTACAACGGCATTATAATATTAGCCATTTTGTTCTCAATAACTTTTCTAATGATGTAATCTTTAGATCCTTTTCTGATCCTTTTCTAATCAAGGAGGGTGTTTTGTTTACACTAGATCCCAATGAACCAAGGTCATATTTAACCACAAATAAAGTCATTGGAAGTACATATATATTCCAAGAACAAGGCAAGTTCCATTTCATATCAAACTACTACTATTTAAAATGTATCAACTCTGTGCACAGATGACCTGGGGAAAACAAAAGCAGTCATACAACACACAGATAACTGAAGGATCAATGATAATAATGTTGAAGTCAGCAAAAGCACCATGCCTCTTCTTCTTTGATTGTTTCCAACTAATCTCACCCATATGGACCACTTATGATTCAAATTTATTCATTTCACATTCTGTTTTACAGTCCTGGTGGGACCTTCAAGGCAGTTAACAAAACATTAAAATAAAACCATCTCATAAAAATCATAGCCTAAATCCTAAAAGAAAAATCTGACGAAAAATAATTTGTAGCCCAGCATTTCATTGCTTTGAATGTTGCCTTGAGTTGACTACATTTGTGACCAGTGTTAGCAATTAAGCACACCTGAACTGTTTTTTGTTCATTTATTTGAGTGCATTTTTGTAATTTTTTTTCTTTTTCTGCTTTGTCTTTTGATTTGCGTTATCTGTTTTTGACTCATTTTAATAACTATTTTTATCATAGTCTGCAACACAGGTGCCCAAACCTCAGCCCTCCAATTCAGCCCACAGGGAGACCCCAGTCTCCAATGAGCCTCTGGCTCACCAGAGACTTGCTGGAGCCCATGCTGGCCCAAAGCAACTGCTCTCAGCACAAGGGCTGACTGTTTGACCTCTTCAAAGGCTCCCTCCGCTGCTTGCTGCTTCACGTCTGTGAAGCAGCAGCAAAGGAAAGGGCAGCCTTGCCTTGCACAAAGTTTTTTATAGGCTTTGAGCTATCGTGAGATCATCGTTCATTCATATAAGTTCCATCTCTAATATATGCATTTATGTAAATTTATGTAAATTTATTCAAATTTGAAATGAAAATTAATTCTTTTTTTCCAGGCCCCGAACACAGAGAGATGATGTGCTCCTCCTGACAAATGTTTAGACACCCCTGGTCTGCATAATTTTAATTATCACAGCAATAAAATATATTCATATTGCTATCATAAACCACTAAGAAGGAATGCATAAACATTTTGCCAGCATAGCAAATATATCTGCATGAATGCAAAAGACAAGAAGTTCTGCAAACAAGGGTTCACCAGTGTGACCGTAATGAGATAAATGTGCTCATTTGTATGATAAGCAAAAATTATTACCTAGTCTGTGAAGGGTAATTGAAGAAGCATTACTTGAACGACATCAGAGTCACTCTTCCAAAATAAAGATTTTGAAACACGTATTATGTGCACATATAAAGAAAAAGAAAAGATGAGAAACAAAATCTCAAAGTAGAACATAAGAAGCAATGGTTTTTTTCCCCTCCTCAATTCAAGTCCACACTTTTGATTAAAATAAAATACCTTCAGGGGTTTGGTATCACAGGAACAAGATAAAATCTCAAACAGTAAGGATTCAAGGGTGTTTTACTATGGAAGAAATATGTATAAGGCCTGTTGTGTTTCTGACATTCCCTGCCATCATGACTATAAATATGATCAATCTGAAACGAATGTAGCCTGGGACCAAAGGTTAGCCTCTGCTGCCCTTTAGTATAGGAATTTACCTTGCAATCAGCTTTCCTTTCAAACCCAAATCGACCTCTCTTGTCACACATGCAAGTCAATTTAATTTCCTGTCTTTTCCCCCTCTCCTGAAAATTTAAGCTGGATATTAACCTACTTCATTAACATAAAAGTGCCATACAGAAAACTGAACATCACTCTCCCCCCAACGCACGCACACACACACACACACACAGAGGTCTGCAATATCAGTCTATATCAAATCACTTATTTTTAAATATCAGCTTTCCGCAGTTGTTGAGTGCCTTGGTTACCAAGCCATAATTATGGTTTCTGTCACTGAGCACGGCCAAGTACATCCCCCCCATCCCCCTTGTACTTCTCCCTCCTGTTCAGTACTGAGGGATCTTTCCATCAGTTCATTTTCAGTTCTGCCAGCCTGACTGGACAGCTCCATGTATGCACACTGTAACTTTTCTAGCTCAGAGAAGAAAGACTAGTCTCCCTACATCTAGGGGCTCCCACATTTAACTCATCTGGTTATCAGTTTCCTTAGTTAAAGAATTTTCTCAAATTAAACATTCCATCCTCTGTTTATACAGCTTTCGTTAACATACTCTTTGTCAGTACCATCCACCCTTTCCAGAATCATCTATCTTGATCGCTCCAGAGTATACCCCTTCCCTATATATTCTTGAGAAGTTTGCAAGTTGGAAGGTTTACAGTCTGCCAGTTTAGGGTTGACAGACTACTGATGGTTCAAAAGATAAGGCCAGGGTCTGGTTGCTGTAAGTTCAAGTTAAACATGCACACAAATGGCACCCTCTATCTCCCATCTTTGCTCCTTGTCTTGTACTTAGATCAGGGGTGTCAAACATAAGGCCCAGGGGCCGGATGCAACCCCCGGAAACTTTTTATCCGGCCCTCAGGCTCTCAGCTGCTGAGTAGTGCTGAGGTGTTACTGCTGAAAAGCAGCCTACATGAAAATTGGGGACTTCCATATCTTGAAATATGTTCAAGATTTGGTATTTTCTCTTCTGTCATTTGCAGTTAATGAGTTTTTTGTGAGAACAAAGTGCTGATTTCTGGTCATCAGCTGCTTAAGGATGTCACTTTCTGCTTAAAGACATCACTTCCAGCCCTCAGCAGGTGCCCTGAATGCTAACTTCAGCCCTCTGTTTAAAACGAGTTTGACACCCCTAACTTAGATAGTAAGCACCTTTGCATGGGATGAGCATTTTGCATTTTCTTCTTATACACTGGTATAATGCTCAGCAATCTTGGTCATTTTTACTAACCTAGGGCTGATAGGTGGAAGTAAAAATCCTTCTGCTGAGAATTCTAATGGTATAGTATACACTAGTGTTTCTCAAACTGTGGGTCGGGACTCACCAGGAGGGTTGTGAGCCAATTTCAGGTGGGTCCCCATTCATTTCAATATTTTATTTTTAATACATTAGACTTGATGCTACCATGGTATATGACTGCATTTGAGGAAATGTGACAGACTTGTACTTATAACAAGTTACTATGTATATGCTTTTAACAAAGATAGTCAATGAGACTTATTCCTGGGTAAGTGTGGGTAGAAATGCAGCCTAGGATTGTTAAACATTTCCTGCTTGTTGATGTCACTTCTTGTGGGTCCTGACAGATTCTCATTCTAAACAGTCGATCCTGGTGCTAAAAGTGTGAGAACCATTGGTATACATTAACCAGGAGGAGGAGACATATAGCTTAGCGGTATATGCTTTGCATGTATATCTTCCTAAATTTCATGCCTGGCATCTCCCACTTAAAGGGATCTCGGATAGCAGGATTGGGAAAGACATCTGTCAAAGACTCTGGAGAAGCACAATCTGTCTGTATAGAGTATACTGGGCTAAATGCTTGACTGGCCCCACTCAACAAAAATAGATAATGTGGCTGACTGCAAGGATTAGTGGGGAGGATGAGAATTTGAATGACTGATTATAGCTTAGGTAATTTAACACTTAATCACTCTGAACATGTTTATTTTCTTTACTCTGTGCCAACAAATATGTGGTCAAACTGCAAAGACTATATCAATATCAATTTCATCACATGTGAAAAGACACATTTTCCTAAGCATATGAACTATTAGCTAAACAGGAAGGCTTTTCCAGTCATGATTTACATGCCAATAAACTCACCTGCAAAACATATTTAGATTTCATCAGACACCATATTAAGACTGAATAGGTTCCCTCCCTTCTAGCCAACAATTTCTAATGGGAAAAACTAAAACCCCTTCCATTTGGTTAGGCTCACTCTAAAAAAAAAAAGCTAGATTTTTTAGCATTTCTGGAAGATTATACCATTCTCCCCTCCAGTATCTGACAACAGTTGCCATGTTAGTGGGTGGTACAGCCAACCCACCTGTGAAATGCTTGCTGAAAAATAAAATTTAAAAAATCTGAATGTCTTTCTTGGAATGGTTTCTCCTTGTGATACCATCACTTAGAAAGCTATAGTTTGTGAGATAGGAACACTTAGCTTACAGATAGGAAAACCAAAATGCAGAGCAGTTAAGATCCAACATCCATTAAGTAGCAGATGTGAACCCCACCTTTATCAGGTCTCCATTCTAATCATGAGTCTGTTTGGAACTCTCCCTAGGTTGTCTCAATTTCAGCAAGTGAGATCACTGTCACGGTTCAAACCTCCACAGCAACAGAAGAAATCACTTAGGACTGATTACAGCCAAATTTTTTAAGATGAACTCATAACCACGAAACTCCTAATATTCCACTACTCCAGAAACCTCAGAATCTGAAATGGGAATGACAAACCTCTCATTTTACACAAGCTTGATATAGACATTTTTGGAAGAACACACTTGTTTAATTAATACCAAAAGCTAATTTACACTCACAAATTTTTGGAATAACATGGTCAATTGCAGTTAAAAGTGCTTAAAAATATTTTTAATTTATGCTTTTTTGAGATACACATTACTTTTTCAAAACGTAAGCCCTGCATATAAAGAGCTGTGCTTGTAACTACCCGGATAAGTGTGGCCGTGTCTCTATTGTCACTGCATGATAAAGTGATTTTGCTGTTTGCCCTTAAAGGTAGTTATGCAGATGGCCAACCACACAAGCCAAATCACAACACTGAACATTGGTTTAAATACATAATAGAAACAAAGATTGAATAAAAGCCAATGGCACAATGAAAAGGATATGAACACATAACAAAAAGACATAGCAATACAATGTTCACATAAACAAGAAGAATTAGGGCACAATCCTAACAGGTCTACTCCTATTTTGTTCAATGGGGCTTACTCTAACAAGAAGTGTGGTTAGGATTGCAGCCTTAAAGAGTAACAAGAAGGAGCAAGAGCAGGGCCTATGAGAGGAATTTTATCAGGGGGTACAAAGTTTCTTCTGGAAAACTCCTTCCCAAATGGAGACGGGGCAATGGGAGCAGGTAGACCAGGGGGCAAAACAGGGAAGGGGGGGTGCTGCAGCCACAATAGTCTTTGGAGCCCAGGTCTACTAGGCTTCTTGATGCAGAGCCCAGGTCTACCCAACCATGCAACATTGGCAGTTAAAGAAAGTAATATTGAAAACCAAACACACTCTTAAGTCTCTCTAAAATCTTTGAAATATAGAAAATCCATTGCAGAAAAATAACATCATCGTATTTAGGCTCATACTAGAATGGACCAAAATGAACTTCTGCAGCAGCTGCAGCCTCACAGCTGGGTCCCTGAGCTTCTATACACTCCTTCATGGTTATGGGATCCACAAGCCAAAGACCTACTGTGGCAGGCCAGTTTCCTCCAGATTTGACACTGTGTTAAGGAGGGTCATGGATGCATTCCTGGACCTGTGTGCATGGCTTGCAGCAGCAGTTAACACTGCATGCATGTGGTTGTGCCCCGGCATCATGTGTAGGCAGCGAGTTCAGTTGAGACAGGAAAATGTCAGATCCCAGGAGCTTTCTGGACCCCCTCCTTTGGCTCTTGGGCCCCCTTTCTGACCCTGGGCCTGGATACAAATTACCCCCTTTACCCTCCCCTCCTAGGCCCTGAGCAAGAGAATGGTATCAAATAAAGAGACTTAAAACACCATTATAATGAATGAGATAATAACCCAAGGCAAAATAATTTCTATTTAAACAATTTCCAGGATAATTTATATGTATACTGAGATCTGGACAATATTGGGTCTGATACATTTAAAGATGTATTCAATGGTATGAATAGAAATGCCTAAAAGGAAAAGGTAATTTCATAGTAACATGCTAATGCAAGGCACCTGAACATACTCTGGGAACATTTAACATACTCAAATTGTCTCAGCAAAATTTTATTAACACTACTTGATTCCACCAAGCAAGAAATGTTTGACAAACATACTAAGGCTTTTGTGGCTGGATGAGTTTAAACTTAAAAGCATAAATTAACACACTGCTTGAACCTTTAAGCCTCGGATTAAAACACATTACAGGATCGAGTTCCAAAGTTTCACTTCTGAAAGTGAAACATCAGGACTAGATCCTATCTTGTGTTTTAATCCGTGACTTAAAGACTCAAGCAACGTGTTAATTTATGCTTTAAAGAAACGTTTGCCTCAATATTCAATTTAAATTGGTATAGAACTCCTCTTGTACTTATTTATTATAAGTGAAAGCATATAGAGAATAACATTCTCGCCTACTTGCTTCAGGGACAGAAATGGAGGAGAAGGCACACAGTTTTGGCTGAGTTTCTTTAGTATTTGTTCTCCAGTTCACATAAAAGACTTTTCATGTTGCAACTAATGAACTCCATGTCCTCAAGAACATTGGCTGAGTGAAGTGCTGACCTGATTTATTCATCTGCTTACAAAATTCCTTCTAGCATTTTAAAAATGTATTTAAAATATTTCTATGTTCTTTTCCAAACACTTAAAGAGGCTCAAAAATAAAACATTAATAAAATATTAATTTAAGGTTCAGGAGAAATGCCAAACAAAACCATAAATGACTGCCAATTTAAAAATAAAAAAGAACACAGTCACAGCTTGCTGAAGTAAATTGACCAGAGGCAAGCCAAAGCAAAATGATCTGCAACCTGTATGCAAAGTAAAGAAGAGGACCTCCAGACTAACAAATTGATTCAGAGCATAGGGGACACAACTGTAAAGGTACTATTCCACAGCTTAGATGTACTAACCTTTCATAGAGAGAACATTCAAAGTAGGACTTGGTACATCACTTTGCTGAATTGTAACTGGTGTGAAACTCACAGCCCAATTCTAAACTGCCCTGGAGCAGACAGGTCGAATGGCCTGCACTGCATCCAATGCAGCCTAGGAACAGGCTGGAGGTCTCCTCAGGGTAAGAGGATATTTTTCCCCATGCTGAGCCCTAGCTACACCTAATGGGACTTCTTGAATCCTCACCTACCTCACAGGGTTGTTGTGAGGACAAGAAGGAGGGGAGCAGCTGTGTACACCGTTCTGAGCTCTCTGGAGGAAGGGCGGTATAAAAATTGTGAAAAATAAAATAAAATAAAAATATAGCTGCAGCAAATGTAGGAAGCCTGATGCAATGCCTCCAAAAGTCATTTCCAGTTTTGGGAGACAACCTGGAAGTTGTTTCTGAAGTGGCTTTCAGAGGCTTCTATGGGACTGCTGCGACCTGTAAGAAGCCACCAAGACTGCCCAATGCCTCTGGAATGGCTCCTATTTGGAGCCATTCAGGCAAAAGGGCAGACAGGAGAGTCCAGTCACGACCCATGTCAGATGGGCTCATGACCCGCAGATTGAAAAAGGTTATACTAAATTATTAGAGCTATTAAAACTAATAATGTTTATTGGTACCAAACTATTTGAGTACTGTACTGAAGATATCTCTGCATTCCAGCTTAGGGCGTAATCCTCTCCTGCGTTGAAACAGGCAAGCCAAGAGGCTTGCGATGCATCCAGCGCAGGATAGGGGCCCAAAGCTGCTCCGCCAGAGGTAAGGGGAAACTTTCCACCATGGGGGTGGGAAGAAGACAATTCTCATTGTACTACTCTTTGATTTATTTTATCAATTTAGATTTTACCCTTCAATGAAAGATCACTTCCAGGATAAAATCTACAGATACATGATAACACTGAAAACAATAAGTTACCTTATTAATGTACAAACTTGTTTTTAGGAAAATCATAATGCGACAAGTTAATTTTTCCCAATTAACTTGTAATTATTTTATTTTTAAAATGGGATAGTCATCAGAATGCCATGAAAGATCAGTCTGAACAAGTGCTTACAACTTGATGCCAGCTCCTTAATGAAACTGAGGTTCTAAAATAAAACATAAGAGCAACTAAAAACTGAGACCTTCAGAGGCCACTTCGAGTTTTTCAGGAAAACCAGGAAGTAATGTGTTTAGGCTTTCTGAGGGCTGGGGAAGCTGTGCGCAGTCTCCTCAGCCCTCACAACACCCTCTGGATGCAACTGGAGTTGTGCTCTGGTCGTATTCAGTGGAGGGGGCCAGAAGCTCTCAGGGGACCAGAGGCTAGCTCTGGGTCGAACAGAGGATCCCCATAGGCCACATCTGGCTTCCGGGCCAGGGTTTGGGCACCCCTGAACTAACAGCATAGAGCCACCTGTCAATATGTTTGCAATTTTAACTGTTCCCAACTGCTTTAAAAACAAAAAAAACACCTCCTATTATTGCAAATGCAGGACAGCCAAAATTGAACTTGAACACATTTCAACCTTCCCAAAGGCTATTCCATTAGACACAAACAAAAACTATGAGCAAGGCAATCGTAGCCCTGCTCTAATTGAAAGAGGCAAATATGATAACAGAGAAAAATCTCCAAAACATGCAAGAAAGAAAGGTTAAAAAAATCAGAAAGTGATCTTTCCACCTGTGCCTCTCTATATCCCCAAAAATACAAAATAAAAAAGTTAAAATTAGTAATCGTTCCAGTTTTCTCAATCAGTTTTCTGTTTTGTTTTTTTAACACTTATGAATTCCTTATAACTATGCAATTATCAACTTTCCCAAAAATCTGATGGTTAAAGACACGTGGGGCCTTTTGATGACTTCTGCAGCATGTGGCTTGGCTTGTTTGTTTGATTTCTATTCACCATGTAAGTATTATCTGGATTATGTTGGTTATTCAGAGCATTTCAGTGTGTCAGAGCTGGCAGATTCATAGTAATCCTACTCTGTGACTACTAGGTGCAGGGATGGAGGCAATGGGGGGACACATCATATGCTTTACAAGTATGAAGTTTCCAATTCAATCCTTGACACTCTCAGTTTAAGCACCTCACAGCCCAACCCTGAGCTGCCCAGCACGAAAGGCTGCCGCGGTGCCAAAAATGGCTGACACAGCATTCTGATGTTTGACCCCTTCCCCTGGGAAAGGAAAGCAACCCTGCGGTGGGGTTACTCGACTTTGTGGTGGCTCTTTAGCCAGCGCAGAGAAAAGATGCCTCGTGTTGGGCCGTGAGGCCCGTTACAGGGCTCTGAATCAGTAGAGCTCCAGTGGTCCCACCCCTACCCACTCCGCTCCCTCCCTGTCACATGTCCTCCCTATCTTCCCCAGTCTCCCACCACTCTGGAACACCTCTCTCCGCCTCCCCCTATGCCCCCACTTACCTCTCTGCTGCCCAGTGTTTCTCATAGAGTGCCTGGCAGAGGTTTGCCAGCCTCTGACTGGCACTGGTCCAGCAAAGGCTCGCGCTGGGCCAGCTCCAGTGATGGCCCCACACTAATAGTTGCAGGCGTGCCTTACAGCACATTTGCGACAGTGCATACCAGCAGTTAGCCAGCACGCATTCATCTGGATAGTGCCGTCAGTCAGGAGGGCTGGGAAATTTCTTCCTCAGAAATTATGTTACTCAATGATGATAGGACGGGTATAGACAAACCCTTGTCCTTCTTTAAATACATGGAAGTTCTTTATATCTTTACAGCAGTTTCTTAATTTATGTAGCAAAACTGTGGTGGGAAAGACTACAATTCAAACTTCTAATGTCTGCACTACTCAGTTATGAAAGAATGTTGATGCTTATAGTTCTGGTATCAAGACCTGGGGAAAGGAAGCAAGCAGGAAAGTTTTTCACCAAAAACTGAGGAAGGCAAATGGATAATCTGCAAACCTGCCAACTGTTTACATATCAGTTGAACAGGTTAGGGCAGGTACACACCATTCAAAACCTGGGAAATGCAAGAATCAACTACGAACATGTTAAAATGATTTTATGTATTGATGGAAGACAGCTAATTAAACAAAATGAAACTTGCAATCAATCTCAAGTGCCAGCATGCTTTCAAAACCTCATAAGCATATGAATGAGTGCTAAAAAAATCTGTAAGCAACTTCCTTAGCGAAAAATCAAGAGTGAACCACTACTTAACAAAGGCTAACATGCAGAAACAGTACATTTGTTGGACTGATCAATGTTATTTTAGAAGTCAACCCTAGCTTATTCACAGGAGCTCAATACAAAACTGAAAACACTAATCCATCCTGAAGGCTTACAATCTAAATTACACAAATCCCTAACTCATCGATTGTCAAAATCTCTGAGGGAGTTTGAGCCACAGTAAGTCCTTGCTGGGGCGGGGGGGGGCAACAACGCGACCCCAGGATCATGTCGTGGTGAAGACCAGAAGCGATTGTGAGGAGCTCCAGAAAGATCTCTCCAAACTGGCAGAATGGGCAGCAAAATGGCACATGTGCTTCAATGTCAGAAAGTGTAAAGTAATGCACATTGGGGCAAAAAATCAAAACTTCACATACAGACTAATGGGTTCTGAGTTGTCTATGACAGATCAGGAGAGAGATCTTGGGGTCCTTGTGGACAGCTCAATGAAAGGGTCAACCCCAATGCATGGCAGCAGAGAAGGTCAATTCTATGCTTGGGATCATTAGAAAAGGGATTGAGAATAAGACAGCTGAAAAGGTGCTTTTCAACCTGCTCTTAAATGACCTGAAGAAAGGGTTAAGCAGCGAAGTGGCTAAGTTTGTGGAGAACACCAAACTTCTTCAAGTGGTGAAGTCCAGAAGAAATTTTGAGGAGCTCCAGAAGGCTCTCTCCAAACTGGCAGAATGGGCTGCAAAATGGTAGATGCATTTCAATGTAAGTAAGTGTAAAGCAATACACACTGGGGTAAAAAATCAAAACTTCACATATAGGCTAATGGGTTCTGAGCTGTCTGTGACAGGAGAGGGATCTTGGAGTGCTGGTGGACAGCTTGATGAAAGTGTTGACCCAATGTGGTGGTGGTGAAAAGCTAGTTCTATGCTTGGGATCATTAGAAAAGGGATTGAGAATAAAATGGCTAATATAATGCTGTTGTACAAACCGATGGTAAGGCCACAGCCGGAGTTTTGCATGCAGTTCTGGTCACCACATCTCAAAAAGGATATCATGGAAATGGAAAAGGTGTAAAAAAAAGAGCGACTAGAATGATTACTGAGCCTGGGGCACCTCCCTTATGAGGAAAGGCTACAGAGTTTGGGGTTCTTCAGTCTAGAAAAAAGGTGCCTGAGGGGGCACATGATTGAGACATGCAAAATTATGCAGGGGATGACTAGAGTGGATGAAGGGATGCTCTTTTCCCTTTCACATAACACCAGAACCAGGGGTCCTTTACTAAAATTGAGTGTTGGGAGAGTTGGGAGAAAAGAAAATATTTATTTACTCAGCGTGTAGTTAGTCTGTGGAACTCTTTGCCACAGGATATGGTGATGGCATCTGGCCTAGATACCTTTAGGATTGGAAAAATTTCTTAAGGAAAAATCCATCACGGGTTACAAACTATGATGCATATGTGCAACCTCCTGATTTTAGGATATCTCAGAATGAAAGATGCAAAGGAGGGCACCAGGTTGCAGATCTCTTGTTGTCTTGTGTTCTCCCTGGGGAATTTGGTGGGCCACTGTGTTACAGGAAGCTGGACTAAATCAGCCTGTGGCCTGATGCAGTGGGGCTGTTCTTATGTTCTTAAGGGGAGGCAGAGCCCCTCCAGAAGGTCCCCCAGGACCACGGGGACAGGCATCCGCCTGTATCTGCAGTTTCAGCTATCCACAGGGGGTTCTGGAATGGAACCCCCTGCGGATAAGGGGGCACACCTGTACTCATTTCAGAAGTGGGACAATGTGTGTGAAAGGAAAACAATACAAACGATTATTCTGGCTTGATCGCATGGGTATAGGATTCATCTTCCTTATTCACACCATGGTTATGGATTTTGGACACTTTAGCTCTGATTTCTCAGCAAAACCCTGACTGGCATGGGTGACACTGTCAGAAGACAAACTACTGCAAGTCTTGCCTTTTGCCTCCTTGAAACTCTCAAGCCATATCACTGCGACATTGTCCTTTGTGGGATGATGATGATAATGATGGGGAATATTTGTTCTCAAACCTGTTCCTCCTCCAAGGGAAAGTTGTGGGAGCCTGGCACATCATGTTGAATACTTCCAGTGACTCAGATCAAGGACAAATCCTTGCTGAGGTGGGGGCACAAGCATGTCCCTATTATGCTGAACTTCAGAGAGGCTTTGAAATCTTGCTCATTTCTGAGCCTCTCAGGTTCAACACAAGGTTATCAAGTTTCCAGCCCTTCTCCCAAGTTTGGGGAAGTTTCCAAGACTTCATGCTAATTTCAAAAAGGCACAGAAATCCTTATCGCATTTAAGTGTTGTCTTCTGCTATGCAGTTCTTTTTTTCTGCTGTTTGATGTTTTTATACACACATTACACAGATAAAAGCAATTAAGAGTATTCTGAATTTTCATGTGCATTTAATCCACACCACTTCCATTTTAAATTTCTAAAGTGTAGCCTGCCTGTTATTATCAGAGCAACATTAAAAGGGATTTAACAATTATGAGTCATCCCAGACATGAGTTAAAAGTAAGAACTGAATCCAGAACAGCTTAAAAGAATGGCATTACATAATAATAAGATTAAACTTTACCGCTATGAATTCATAACTAGCTGCAGCCAACTATAAAATATCCTCTACTTCCATTAAAGTTGTTTCCATTAAAAGTATTATGGTTGTTTTTAAAAGTGTACCGAATATATCCTTTCCTTGAACCTCTGCTTGCTGTCCTACATCTGCAGGAGAAAATAGCTTTACTATGTAATTTACAGCACATCTATACATTTTGACGCAAAAGTAAGACCTATGATTAGAGGTGTTTTTTCAGTAACCAACACAGAACGCAAAATAATGAGAATTTCTGCTCAAAGATATATAAAAAGATATTATGATCAAAACACAGAAACCACTCATTTCATGAAATAACACCACTTTTGCTCACTTTTGAGGAATCCACAAGTAGTTTTCAATAAGGCAGTGACCCACTGAAGCATGACCAATGGTGGAGTAGCTGAGTAAAAATATCTGCTAGAGGGTGTTCGCGCATGCAGCAGCTGGGGGGAAGAGATGTGAGTGGGTGGGATGTGTAGGTAGGGTACTAGCACTGTACTGTAATCTGGAGGTGATGTGATTGAGTTCTAAACTGTGATTTGTATGTGGTCTGTGATCAGGTAACTGTGCTTGGATCTAGATCTCCCCTCTGCTCCAAGTCACTCTCTGCAAATGCCTTTTCTGGTGCTTGCCTGTGTGGTGCTGCACTTTTGAGAAGCTTGGAAAACCAACGAATATGTATGTATGTTTGGTAACAGTCTAATAGAGGGATGGGCAAACATTTTGGCAGGAAGGCCATATCATCTCTCTGACACTGTGTTGGGGCCAGGAAAAAAGAATTACTTTACATTTCAAATTTGAATAAATTTACATAAATGAATACATTAGAGATTGAATTTATATGCATGAAAGCATTTTACTGAGCTTTTTAAATAATATACATGAGAACTATAATACAGGTATGTGGAACCACATGAGAACTATGAACTGTTTGCCACACACCTCTTGCACAATGAAAACATCCAGACCAAGCCAGAAACACATGGAGACATAAGTTGTTCAGAGGCAATGGAGGGGGGGTGTTAAAAGAGTTCCCAGGGGAAAGCAGAAAACACATGGAGTCTATAAAAGGTCTTGCTTTAACTCAGCCCGCACCTCGTGTCTGGCAGTTGCAACCGGCAGTTGCTGGCCAGCACAGGCTCCAACAGTCTCCAGAGGCTCATTGGAGCCAGAGGCTCATTGGAGTCTGGGGGCTCTGTGCGGCTGGATTGGGTGAAACTGTGGATATGGGCAAATGCCCTCCTCCCCAACCTCTGCAGCCTAGAGAAGCTCTGCTCCCCTCGCCTCCGGAGTGTCCTCTGAGCCCAGTAGAGGTCGCAGACAACTGTCCGTGGTCTCTGCTGGGCTCAGATTGAGCTCAACAGTGAAAAAAGTCACTTCCAGTTTCTCTGCAAAAGATTTTTTTAAATGCCTTATAAGGCATTAGAAGGCCCAGGGAAGCCTCAGACAAGGCATTAAAAGTGGCACTTTTCAAGGCACTAAAAATGTCACTTCCAGTTTCACAGAGAAACCAGACATCTGCAGCCTCTGCTGGTCTCAGTGGAACCTCCAGAGACAAGAGCTCTCCTTGCCTCCAGAAGGGGAATGAGCAGGCAGGAGCTGGACCAATCCGCAGAAAAGTGAATCTGTGGGTACAGAATTCACAGATACAGGGGGCCCCCTGTATAACAGTTTGGTCCAAATTTGTTTCACTGTACATAATGTGAAACTGTGGAGCAAAGAGTTGATCTTTGGCCCGCTTCGAGTTGAGTCACATCATGTCCTTGCTGATGAAAACAGACTCATCAGTAAGAACACACTCTAGAGGCAGGCTTCTCACATTAAAAAATGTAAGTTCAACCCGGAAACATTGGTAGTGGTGTGATGTCAACATGACTAGTGATTAAGATTATTCTGGCAGTTTGGCAAAGGGACATATTGGGCAATCCACTGGGAGTCTGTAATCATGAAAGGTTAAGAACCTCTGATTTAGAGAAAAAGTTTCCTTTCTTTGCTTTGATACTTTCTCAGTTCACTACGGTGCATGACAAGATTGCCAAGCACAGGAGCGGAGGTTTAAATAAGCAACACACTGCAAAGTGGAAGAGGTTGACTAATTGTTACATGGAAATCACTGATGACCCATAGTCATTCTCTAGTTGCTTGGAACACTTATATGCTTCCTTATGAGTTACCTCAGTACTCATTCCATTCTCAGCCAGAACTATTGGCTCCATCTAGCATTACTGATCCATAAGGCAATGTTCTCAAGAAGATGAAAATATGTTGTGTTGTTAGCTTCAAAGAGCACTTCGTAGATTCACCTCTTTCGAAAAGAAAGTCTATAGCCATAAATAATTTTTCTTCCTCCTTGAGGCATTAAAGTCTGGCAAATCATCAGATATAGTTGACATATGTTCAATTATTCTTCTAACTACTTCCTTTACCTTTAAACTGTTTACACACTCTTTAAACAAAAGAAAGAACCATGCAGCAGTTACAATTTTTGCTAAACAACTAGTTTAGTGAACAAGAAAATCTATTTGCCCATGGTAAAAACAAGAAGAAAAAAAGGAAGATGCTGCATATGGAAGTCGTGTGTATTGTTGAGTATACCTGATTTTGTATACAGTGGGCCCTGTGTATCTGCAGGGAATCCATTCCCAGATCCCCTGCAGACACCAATTTCCGCAGATGCAGAAAGCCCTCAAAGGACTTCCCATATGTGACCAGAAGCACCTTCCTGCTGTGTCTTTTGGTTGCGTCTGGGAGGTCCTTGATGCCTTTCCAATAAGGATTCAGCACCCACATTGCATCAAATTCACAAGTGTCAAACCCACTGATGAGAAGGGCTGACTGTAATGATGTTGATAACTCTTTTATCAAGTTCAAACGTGAGACCTCTACAATTCAAAGGGTAAATCTCTAAGCTGAGAGAATCTTTTCTCCAGAATGCGCATAAGGCAGTGATACATGTACCCTGTAACTATTGGAAAAGGTAATTGGTTATGCCTCCCTGACACATGATGACACAAGTCAGAAGCATATTGTTTGGGACCAGATTATTTGAAGGACAGCTTTCACCTACTACCCCAATGTGGTCACCAGCAGATGCCTTGCTCCACACCTCATCACCAGCATAGTCCTGACAGGTGGAAATGCAGAATGGGACCCTCTCAGTTACAGAACTGTCCATGCTAGGAGGCTGAACAGCGCCCCCCCCCCAAAAGGGCATTATGGCAAATTAATACCTTCTACTTTGTGGTGCTTTCAGACAGATTTGATTTGTCCCCTTCTATAGTTTTTGGTCTGTGGTGTTGGTTCCTTTCTGTTACTTCTTGGTTTACTATTATTTTTTACTGAATGTTTTCATGATTGTTCTTTTACTGGTCAGTTCTGAGCCGCCTTGGGATTCTCTCAGGGCTGAAAGATGGGATATACTTGAATAAATATACACACACAGGGTTGGTGGTGGGGATCTGTATATCTTCCCCTCCTCATCCCAAACAGTTCTGCATGTGGGAGCAACTATTACTGGCCAACTCATACTTCCCTGTCTAATGCACAGAGAGCTGTGTACACAGGACGAGAACTAAATGCAGCCCTAGATTTGTAATGTGTTTCTCTTACACATAAAGCATCTCCAGGTTTTTCAAGCATTATAACCATGCCGAGGACTGACTGAAAATGAGACACATGTTGAATCAATTCCTGGCTGCATGACACTGCTCTATCTCTGGAAAATCTACAATTCAGAGGAAGTTCAACACTTGATTTTATATTCCATTTAATGACAATCCATTAAAATTTTTATTGGGGTTTTTAAAATCTTGCTTGATTTGTTCTTTGTTAAGCTAGTTTGAATGAACACATACTAACATTTGTGTGAATGACTGCCACAAGCCAGAATATCCACATGTATCTGTGTACAAAATAAGAAACATATTTGGCTTTCAAGCTTTCTAAGAGTAGCATTCCAGCTAGTGATTCTGCTGGGAGCTTCCTCTGAGATCAGAAATAGCATTTCATTCACAGAAGAGGCCCCTCCACAAGTGGAACACTCCTTCCCTGAGGGAGCTCCTGACAGCAAAAGCACTAAGGATGCAATACTGAAGTTTTTCATGCCATAAACAAATTCACACAACGAAGAATGATGTGCCAATGCAATTCTGTTTCAGAAATGTATGAAAAATTATGGCCACTGGCCTAATAACCATTCTATTTGTCACCAGTGGGGAGTGTTCTGTTGAATACAGGGAAAGGCAAAGCTGCTGCCCCAAATAGGAGAATAGATATTAAAGCTATTCATAGAGAAAGGCAGATTATATTTTTACTATAACAAATCTGAATGTTTCTTTTATTCAACATTCGACTAACTGAAGGAATAACATGCATTCAGGAATCCAGAAGTATTTTTTTTTTTTAACACTACACATCGGAAGTTGCTTTCAATTAAATGAGATCTGCACATACCCAGTCACAAATTACACAGCATTTAGCATCTTATGGGCTATGTGTTTCCACTGAGAGGAAAGTCTCCTGATGCTATAAAATCCTTAACTTCTGCATAAATATTTTTAGGAGGGTTTCAGAACTTAAACATGTGCTAGTCTCATAATAAGGTCCTATGATTACTAGAGAGGAGCTGTACTTCATAACCCAGTAAAAAAAATGGGCCACAATGTTCTATAATTTCCATTATTATGTAGTGCCTCATAAACTGGCATAAACATACTTTTCTATGGCCAGAAGGGGTTCTGAATCACTGCCTAAAAAGAATTCTATCTTCCAAGATTAAGAGGATCTCCAGGTGTCTACATAGATACGTCTCTTTGTTTTTGAGATTCACAACAACCCATGATGATT
The DNA here is from genome assembly GCF_035046505.1 of Tiliqua scincoides. Taxonomy (NCBI): domain Eukaryota; kingdom Metazoa; phylum Chordata; class Lepidosauria; order Squamata; family Scincidae; genus Tiliqua; species Tiliqua scincoides. The sequence continues at coordinate 21,102,302 of NC_089821.1, forward strand.
GATAAAACATTTAACATTTTCAAATTTTGTTCTCAGTGGTTTATTGGTTTTGGCAGCAAACTATGGAAACTGGTATGAAATAACCAGGATACCTTCATATTTCAATGAACTGGAGCTTTTCAGGGAACAGTTCCCCTTGTAAATTTGCCTGCACCTCATTTAATCAACCAAATTTCTAGTTGTTAACAGTTTGTTCTCCTATATTCCAACACCAAATAAATAAACTCTGTAAATCAGTTCAGGTTCTGAATCGACTGTTTAAACTGGATGGTGGAGAAAATGCATACGTGTAATTACAATTACCCATCACAAGAAAGTTCTAATCTAATCTTCTGCTGGCTGCAAAGGAAACAAGTCTAGGGTAACACATTTAAGTACAACATTACTGCAAACTTTAAAGTACACTAAATGACATTAAAATAAATTAGTAGATTCTGAGAAAGACAGAAGTGACAGAAAATAATTATAAGAGAAAGATGCATCTTATTTTACTTCAGTGAATGGTGTGCAGGCTGATTCTGACTCTGGCCAGTGACAACATCGGCAGAGTATGCTGACACTCTGAGTCTAAGTCACTTTTTCTCAAACTGTAGGTCAGAACTCACTAGGTGGATCGCAAGCCAATTTCAGGTGGGTCCCCATTCATTTCAATATTCTACATCAACAGCCTAGAGCCGTGATACATGTTTAGAAGACCCAGTCCAAACAAAAAACTCACTTTACAGTGACTAGATAATTCACATGATATTGGGGTTCAATTGACTTAGCATGTGAGATTTTCACCCTGTTCTACCTCAAAAATCTATTTCATTTCCATAAAAAGATAACTGTGTTGCATTCATATTGTTTTGACCAGGTTTCAGATGAAAGAGATGCCATTCCACATCTCTGGGCAATTCGTGGTCACAATCTATAGGTTATGATAAACAAAACCAGGAACTAGAGTTTAAGTAACTGAAAAACTTTTTCAAAAAGTCAGAGAGGCAGGGGACAAGTTGGGAGGCTCCAGAGAAAATAGCATCCTGATGCACATCAGAATACAGCCCCTCTCACTTGTGACACACCTCTCGCTCTCCTCTTGGTCTGCCCAGGGATGCCTTCTCACCCCCCCCCCACCCCACTCAAAAAACACCTTCCCCTGGGAACACACTGGGACCAGAGGAGCCAATCCTGCCTGCAGAGTTTGCCTGCAGAGATCATGGCCCTGAAGCACCCATGATCACACTCAACCAGAACAGAGTTTGCAACGCTGTAAAATGGAACTCCAGTTCCAGCAACCGTGCCTGCCCATAGAATTGAACAGTTATTTATCAAGCCTGATACAGTACTGTAGCAATTACTTAATTGGGGAGAAACACAATGTATTCTACACAAATTCCAGAGGGCTCCTGTGTTAGTTGTGTTAGCAAAAATAAAGAGTACACTAACAGTTACTACTATAAATCTTTGAGGTGAAGGAGCCACAAGAGAGACTTTCACATATTTTCTTGGACTTTATTTGATTAAACCATTATAATACAGTTTCTTTTGGCATACAAATTGGTTTACTATTTAATGTAAAGAGGCACAGCAGTAGTAGTAGTAGGCAACCTTCAGTCTCAAAAGACTATGGTATCGCGCTCTGAATGGTGGTTCTGGAACAGCATCTAGTGTGGCTGAAAAGGCCAATTCGGGAGTAACAGTCCCTTCCACACCGGGAGCAAGTGCAGTCTGTCCCTGGTCTGTCTCCCTGGCCATGGGCCTTCCTTCTTTGCCTCTTAGCCTCAGACTGTTGGCCAAGTGTCTCTTCAAACTGGGAAAGGCCATGCTGCACAGCCTGCCTCCAAGCGGGACGCTCAGAGGCCAGGGTTTCCCACTTGTTGAGGTCCACTCCTAAGGTCTTCAGATAAAAGGCACAGCACAAACAGATAAATCTAGATCAGAATGTTTATACTGTCTGAGGAGTTTTGAGATTCCTTGGGAGACTATCAGGGATTCCTCAATGAAAATGCTTTTTAATGGTGAACAAACTGCCTAAGAAGCTGCTTGCCCATCACTGCTGATCTTTCTCTACGCACCTGACTACATCCCATATCAACCCAATATACTATATACTAAAAACAGAATTCAAATGCTTCTATAATGCAAACAGTTTTCATGATCAAGACATAGGGGTTCTTCAGACAAGTCAACATAGGAAGTGTTCCTAGATTGTAATGAGATTGAAAACCACCAGTCTTGATTATACCCTCAGCTTTAGTTAAGTATCCACTTATTCTTCTTCAAAGAATTAGTTTGAAATCATCCTTCTTGCTTTACTGGTAAGACCTCTTGCTGTTCCCTGTGAGATTTCAGTAGGAGGTCTGAAGACTGAAATCTGAGTACAACAGTCCCACATCAAAATGAAATACAACAAACACTGTCTCAACAGTGACTACAGTAAAACAAAAACAAAAACAAACAAAAAACCACACACACACGGAAAATCTCACTCCTTCTATGCTATAAAATATATTGAGTGAGCCTTTATTTAATCTCCCTGGATCTTTAAATATTTGAGGATTTAATGGCACAGACACATAAAATGGTAAAGTAAACAGCTCTATACTGTTTACCAAGCTCCCCTGGCACCAGACTGGGAGCTCTTTTCACAGTTCATCTATCTTAAATAGGAAATGCAGGTTACTAAGTACTCATCCATTTCATATTTTCAGTTTCACAGAATTAATCTTAGAAACAGGATACAGTACTTTTGTTCCTAATTCATTTGAAATGCCTGTCAAAGTTGCTTTCATGGCATCATACTTATTTCCCACTCGGGGAACTTGTTTGCACAGAGACAACTTTCTGATCTCTCAAAGAAGTTCAAAACAACAACATTATTTAACTGCCACATTTTAGTGACAGTGACACCAAGAAGCAGTCTAACATTATGAAAGTAATTGTGATGCTTCTTAGAAGAACGTAAATGTGTTGAATATTCCAACAACCACATCACAAATGCATTCCTTGAATAATATACGGTACACCTTGCAAAAAATTGGAAATGGCACTACGTGCATGTTCCTATGTTAAACTGAATTTTAATTTTACTAACAATCTGAATTCAAAGGACTAGGGAGGGAGGTGGAAAATGTCATTTACATGCTGGGGCTGACAAGAATGATGAAGAAATCAATTGCAAAAACGGAGGCCCTTCCATTTGGGGAAGGGGCAGAACAGATTTAACAAGTAAGAAAATTGCCATTTCCTCTGGGAAACAGATCACCAAAATAAAAGGAAAAATTTGAAGAGGAAAGCCTAGTAGCACCATGGCATGTGTTTGGATAATAGTTAATTAAATACTACCAATAAGGCTGGCTACTGAATGGGAAATAAAACATTTTTTTTTTTTAAGAATGGAAGAACATTCAGAGAACCAAGAAAAAGCAAACTAAAATTATTTTAAAATTCCACAATTTTCAAAGAGTTTGCCCTTAATTTTGACCTTTGAGATAGCATAAGAACATGTGCATAAAGAAGAGCGCTAATGAATCAGGACAAAGGCCCATTTAGTTCAACAACCTCTTGAACCTCTAGTGTATACGACTGCTGTCTTAGGCCCCAGTCCTAAGCAGTGAGTGCCGGCTTACCACCTGCACACTCAAGTAAGGCACGTATGCGGGGCTTAGCGCCGGCCTGGCACTGGGTTAGTGCCAGTGGAAGGCTGGTGGTCACTAGAACCTCCAGAGAGGGAGGTGGGGGCATAGGAGGAGACGAGAAGAAGGCGTTCCAGGGCAGGGAGAGGTGGAGGGAGGGCAGGGAGAGGGCAGCTTTCAAGAGGGAAGAAGCAGGACTGGTGGAGCTGAGCTCTGGGCCGCACAGCCTGACACAGAGGCTCTTGATTCTATGGCAGCCCAAGGGCTGCTGCAGAATCGAGTAGCACCATTTGCAGGGCTACTTGCCTTATCCAGGGGAAGGGACAAATGTCCTCTTCCCCCGAGGAGACACCGGCGGCTGCCTGGTTGTGCTCAGGATGCCACAGTAGCCATTTTCAGCACCGCAGCAGTCCCACACACCGGGCAGCTTTGGACTGGGCTGCCCAGTTACAATTCTATATATACTCAGCTGGGAGTAAGCTCTATTAAACACAGTGGGACTTACTTCAAAGGACTGCACTGTCTGTCAAAAGCGACCTTGTGTAGTTAACAGCAATTGCATGACAGGAAAGGAAATACATTGTTATACAAAGTTCTTTCAGAAAGGAACAAAAAACATTAATAATCAAGTAAGTAAAGTCTACAACACTGAATGTTGACCTCAAGGCTGAAACAGAAGTGTTTCAAGACAATAAGATATTAAGCAATCAATACAGGTGAGCGTCGCTTAATGACAGGGATGCGTTCTCCAATCCCGTTGTTAAGTGACAAGATCGTTAAATTACTTCACCTGTTTGAAGCCTCTGTAGCCAAGCAGAGCTCTGCTCCACTGGAGGCTTTTCTGAGGCCCGCAGAGGCCACATGTCTGTCCGCGGCCTCTGTGGGCTTCAGAATGGCCCTTTTGTAAAAATACAAAAAAACAAAAATGCAACTTTCAGTTTTCAAAGGTACACCGGAAGTGACGTTTTTATGCCTTGTACAGCATTCTGAGGCCCAGGGAAACCCTCCTCGGAAGCAGCCATTCTGAGCCTTGCAGAGGCCACGGGCAGATAAGCGCAGCCCCTATGGGGATCAGAAAAGCCTCCTGAGGCAAGGGCATTTGAATATGCGGTCCATCACTTATTGGAATGTTGCTAAGCAACATTCAATAGGAATTCAAACTATTGTCCATTTTCCTTCAGCTGGAACACGTCTGGTCACTCAGGTTCTCTTGCGTTAAATTTTTTTTCTGTCAAATACTTGATGCCCCTTTCTTCTTGGGAATTTCAAAACCCACGTATTAATCAACTTCTAATAAGGACTGCATCCAATCCTGTGGCCCAAGTACTAGACAACCTTAGGCAATACCTTAGGCCTCTCTTTTAGACTTGGCAGCTTTCTTACAAGTTAGTTTGCGGAAAAAGGGCCCAACTTGTAATGACGCGAACAAGTACCAGATCTATGCTTTTTCTCAATATGCATCTACTTGCCTGGGTGACAGGCCTGCTGCTTCTTCCAGTGCCCCCAATGTTGGTTTAAGGGAGCATTTCAAGGCGTCCAACACCATTTTCTGTCACTTTGCCCTCCTCCGTTTCCTGCTAGGTCAGCTGCAGAGGGCACGTGGCTTTGACCTTTGTCCAGCAAATAAACTGGAAGAGCTGCAAGCTCTAAATGTGTATGAACTGCACATTTCCCCATTTTGGCATTTTAACTTTTTCTAAAATTGTGTAGCTGTTGAGTTGCCTTGGCATCTCCAAGTATTTTAAGAAAATTACCAGGCACTATGCTTTTTCCCACTATATGACACAGCTGTTTGGGACACTGGTAAGTGCCCTGATACTCATCCACATGGTTTACTTACAGGACATCATAATTTTCAGAACATGAATTATGGATAAAAGGAGTAAGGACATGTATTATAAACCGAATACAACCCAATTTAATGCACAACACTAAACTGGAAATGACAATTTAAAACTTGGAAAATCCCTCACAAGTCATCTTTAAAGTGTTACACACTCCAACTTTAAGAGCAATTTTGTGCAGTTTCACTGTAACATAAGACTAAAACCTGCAATACTTGCAAATCAGATGCAGTAAGTACTACATATCAGTTCTCAAAAGCCAACAACAGCTCTTGTGATCCAAAATCTGAAAAGGAAGAGAATCCATGAACCATTTGTACTAAATATCAGGAAACAGTTTCAGAGTTCAGCCCTATGGACATGTTGAAATCAGAACTAAATAAATTAGCATAGAAGACAAAACAAACAACTAACCACCACACCCACTCCAAGGCCCTTGGGAGGGGGAAGCAGTGTCTCCTCAGACAGGCGTATTATTATTCTATATGGTCTTTGCAAATTTTTAATCCCCAGTAAAATCTGTCTTCTTTCCTAATCTCTCTGATCACTATTAATTCAAATTCTTTAATACTCACAACTTCCTCTTTCATTTCTCTTCCATAAAGAGCTTCAAAAAGCACAGTATATACTCGCCTATAGGTTGAAAAATTTATGCCTAAAAATGGAGCCTGAGATCCTGGGTTGACTTATACCCGAGTCAATGCAGTGAATGGAGCAGGATCCTCTGTGAGCTTATGGGGAGCTTATGGAAGCTCAGCAGCTGTCTGGTGAGGGGTGTGTGTGTGGAAATGGGCTGAGAAGCAGGAAGCAGGTGGAGAAAAAGGAGAATTTTTACCAGTAATTACAGTACTCAGAGGCAGCCATTTTAGCCTCTTCTCCAGACAGGAAGAGAAGTGAAAGCACTTCTGGGAACTGTAGTCTGTATGGGCTGCTGCTATGGAATGAAGCACATGCTCCCACAAAACCTCCCCACAATTCCCAGAAGACCCTTTGTCTCCCTTCCAGTTTAGAGAAGAAGGGAAATGCCTCCTTCTTTTGCTGCTGCTCAGAACATTCCTGGCAAGTCATTTGCAAAGAATTTCACACTCTCACACACACACACACACACACACACCCAAGTTTAGGGGTCTGGTTTTTAAAACCCCAGGATGGGATACTCATTTCCAACTGAAACAAGGTCCCAGGCTGCAATGCACCAGTACTTAAGAGTAACACCCATGGAAAGCACTGGGTCTGCTTCTGACTCAATAGGGTTGCAACTGTGCGCAGCTCAGTCTTTGTTGCTTGTCTTCCTGCTGTGAACTGAACCGCACACTCCCAATTGCATGTTTTATATTGCATGTTATATGCAGAGCCTCTGGCTTCACACACCAGGTACCGTCAAGAAGAATTTGACTAATGGTTCTGCTGGTATGTTTACATGCACTTACTCTGACACTGTTTACACAAATGTTGTAAAGACCAGAATTTTAAAAGTTAATGAACAAAAATGCATCTTATGATCTTTTATTGTATTCTTAATAAATTAGAAACTGTACAGTTTTTAGGTAACAATTACTAGAAGGTTATTTTTCAGGATCTGGCCTCAGATAAATCAGAGAAAATTATAGTCAGACCCCCCTAAGTTTAACCCCCGACTTATCCAAGGGTCATAGAAAATTCCATGATTTGGTTCTCAAAACCTGCCCTCGACTTATCTGTGAGATCGACTTATGGGCATGTGTCTGCGGTGTGTTTTTGAATGCCTGGCTTTCACTGTCAATGGCATTGTAACTTGATACTTCAGAATATTATTCATACCAAAGTCGTATTTTCTTGAAGGAAATCATTCCAAAAGTTGTTTGCTGTTCAGAACTACAGGAGCATAATGAACAACAACCTCAGGAAGGTAATTGGTAGCTATCCAATTGGCAATACGTCTCTGGAAAATTACTTGCCCTTCTTCAACTTTCTCAGTGAAACTAATGAACATATATGAACAGAGAGTTTTGACAAATACTAAGGTAGCTTTTCTAGTTGCCAAACTGCAAGTCACATCAAAGATAAGGCTTGGTTTCTCTGTTGTCTGAATGATGTAATTGAAAACTGGCAATCTGTTAGAGATTATGTTGGAGAACTGCTGCCTAAGAGTAACTTACAGCTGGAAATAGAGCTGGAAACTTCAGAAAGCAGTTGAATAGCCTTTGCATTTTATTCTGATAACATCTGAATCAGTTGTATGAAAAAATGTACACATTCTGTTTCTAGCAGGTTAGGAAACGTTTAAAAAAGGTGCAAGGTATTGTTCTTCTATGTTCTCATAACCCTGGACCAGTGTTTCCCAAACTGTGGGTTGGGACCCATCAGTGGGTCACGAGCCAGTTTTTGGTGGATCACAAAAAGCTCAGCAACCCAGAAGTCACCACCAAACTGCTTCAAAGGAAGCAAAACATTATGAAAAAAACACAGTCTTGTCAGGCTTGGTGCCCTCGCTGCCTGCTTCAGCTACTTCTGCTTTCATTCTGCACAGGCAGCTGCTTATCCAAGGTGGGGGGGGGATCTCCCTGCACAAGACTAGAAGGGAGAAAGGGTAAAAGAAATGTATGCACACCCATTCCTTTATCCAGGAGTTCCACTGGTTGGGAAAGAGAGGCATGCAAGACAGATAGGCAGCAGCATTAGCAGTAGTTAGAAAATGCCCTGGAGGAGCCGAGGGGGGAGGAGAATGTGCCACAGCCCCCTTCTCCAAAACAGCGTTCTTTCCCGGGTCACAGCTTCCTTGGCAGGCAGTCACTTCCCCCTCACATTTTTGCTCACCCTCCTTGCCATGGTGAACAGTTATTAACTAAATAAAATCCTCCAGTTTTCTTTAACCCTTAGGTTAACTCTCAGGTTTCTTTTTCTTTCTTTCCATTTTTTCTCCTGTAATATCTTTAATAATTTATCTCCATAACATAATCCAATAAGCCCACACTTTCTTATATAAGGTATGTTCATTCTTCCAATTAACTGGGATATAAGTATTTTCTTCTTGTTCCAACAAATTTTGTATTTTGTGCACCCATGTTACTCTCTCCATCTTCTCTATTTCAATCTCCATCAGCGTCCCCTCTAGCTCCTGTTGATTTTCCACTCTTCTAATTTCTGTACTGCCTCTGGGGGCTGGGGGATAAGAATAGACCCTCAGTTTGGCTGTACTTGTCGTAAGAGGCGACTAAACAGCCACCGGGTAGATGGGACTTGTTAGCCTGGGAAGGCAGTTCATCTAAGAGAAGGAAAACTCTGATCTCAAACCTCCACTGCCTTGTGGCTACATCCAGTTATGGAAAAGGCTTCAGGAGTCAACCTCGAGGCAAAATCTGGAGCCCCTGAGGCAGTTCATGGCTGAACACAGTCATGTTCTGGCAACTCCTGCGACGCCGCTGGAACCAACCTTATTGGCTTCTGCCTTTCCACTGGACCATTTCAGTGATGTGGAGAGAAGGGATTTGCTGCATGGGTAACAGTCTATCTTCCATATCTACTTTACCCAGGCTTCACACACAGGAGAGGACACTCTGTTCCAGAACCACTATTCATAGCGCAATACCATAGTCTTCCGAGACTGAAGGATGCCAACAACACAATTTCTGTATCCACTCTTCTGATGATGATTTCATCCTCTTTTCCGCTTTCTCCTTCTGTTTATCTTCTGCTTGCTTCTTCATATCTTCCAATTGCTCCTTGTACACATCTATCTGTTGAGAGAGAGTCTTTAAACTGGCATGAATCTGCAAGGACCAACTCAACTGCTGCCTTCTCATTGTGAACAATTTTTCCTAATTTTTGAGGATCATTTGAGTTCAAATATCTGGAACAGACCCCATCTTGCAATTTCTCTCTAATCCACAAGATGTCCACAGTGTATTATTCTCCTTACTTCCACCACATGTTTTTTCGGTCAGACATTCTTCGAATTTTTCTTATAGATAACAGTGCGATTAATGGAGAAAAACAAAACGAAAGAAACGGTCTCAAGAAGACAAAACTCTTTCAAGTCTAATAAAAATTATGTCCACAAGTAACTCTGGATTTTAGTCCACACACCAAATTATATTTATAGTTTCAGTGTATCCAGGGCTTTTAGCCAAATCAGTCAATCAAAGCCGGGGACAATATTAACACATACTTATCTTAAATTTCCAACTTAAACTTTATGCTTCTTGCTTTTTCTTCCATATGGTATCTTAGCACGGAGCCAGCAGCTTGATTGCAGACACTAAACCTCCCCCAATACTGTCCCTGACGATTAGGTTTCCAAGAAGAAAGCCCCCCCCCAATCGGGCTTTAAAAATCTCAGGTACCTTCACCGTGGAAAGATCTTATCTCTCCTGATAAAGATCTTCAGATCCTATTCAGACCTGCAGTTTTTTGGGGGAAAACAGACTGTCTCTCAGGAGCCCCTGGAGACATGGCTGTTCATCCACTGTTGGCTCCTCCTCCCCGTTGTCTATTCTTGAAGCTAAGTTCCTTGGGGGCAAGGACCTCTCCGTTCTCCCCTTTCTTTTTTTGCTACGAAGTTCTATAAAATATCATCTATACCAGTGTTTCTCAACCAGTGGTATTCATATCACTGTTGAGTAGTTTGAATAACTCAACTGCCTGGTGGTACATTCGTGGGTCCTAGACCCTCACCACAAGGTAGCGAGAGCAGCAATGCAACTTGACAAGCAGCAATAGGAGGCTCAGCTCAGCAGGCTCAAAAAAGACCTCCCATCCACCCTGAGCCTTTTTTTTACTGGTGTTTGTTGCATTGCATCTGGTCTTTCAGACCGGAAGTAACTGGCAATAACACCATCGCCAGTTACTTTCGGTGGTACTTCCAATAAGTGGATCATGCAAGTAGCATGGCAGGAGATAAACACTGGGAAACACTAATCTATACTGATAACAATAAAGTACTGTTCTTTGGTTTGGAAGTTCTCTCATGGCTTTTGTATTGGGATAATTCCTGAAGGCAGTATAAATCTTTATGACCAGAGAAACAATGTTCTAAAAGCCGTCAAGAACTATACAGTATTTTAACGTTCCTACCACCATAGGTTTGTGAACATTTTTACTGGCATTTTTACATTTTAACAGCAGCCTGACAAAAAGAAAATTGGGCCCAAATCCTAACCAGCTTTCCAGCACTGGCATATCTCTGCCAATAGGACATGTGCTGCATTGTGCAGTTGGGTGGCACTCACAGAGGCCTCCTCAAGGTAAGAGAAGGTTTGTTCCCTACCTTGGAGCTGCATTGCCCTTACCTTGCTGCTGGAAAGTTGGTTAGGATTGCACCCTTAGTAAATGAAGCTTTTTCTGGCATAGACATAAAGTGAGAGAAGGCCTTTAGGTATTCAAACTAATTAATAAATGGGGGGGGGGCTGAGAGTGGTAGCCAGCTAAAGAAACAAATGCTATAAAACGGAGTCAAAATCTCAAAATAGCAGGATTGGAGAACAGGGTCAGAAAGCAAAAAAGGAATGCTCCAACTGATGCCTGGAGGCAGGACCAGCCCACCCACAAGGCCAACTGAAACAATCACCTCAGACCGCAGATTGGTGGGGGGGCACCCATCTCTGTCCGCTTACTTGATTGCACTGCTCCAACCTCTGCAATGGAAAAGGAAGAGGGGAAAGGAGATGAAATGCGGAGGGGAAGAGACTGCTGAACTAGAACACTAGACAGTGGAAAGAGCAGAGGCTAGCATCAGGAAAGGAGGGCAGCATCTGGCATGATGTCAAGAGGTCTTGGGCTTGGACTGCCTGGAGGTTCATGGGGAAGTGAAAGTGTGTTTGCACTGGTAAACTATGCACTGAAAGTGGTCCCCAAAATCTCTTCAAGAAGAAAGTGAAAGCAAAAATTCCCTTCTTATCAGGCCTTCAAAATGAGTGTAGTTGAGCAATACATACTGACAGCATGGTGATGCAGAGCTCAAGATTTTTAATTAAGAGAAATCCAAACAAAGGAAGAAAATCAGGGACCAGGTGTACCAGCTCTTCTTCCTTAAATTACTCCATCTGAAATGGCAGGGAACCCCCAAGCTATCCTATCAACTTTACTTCCAAAATCCCAGACTTGCTCAGTTGTGGAAAAAATAAGCTATTTAAAGACTGCAGAACCTATATGAAAATGATACCAAGTAAGCTCCAAGTATGGAGATATGCACTGATATAGCCAGTTGGCAGGATGAACACATGAAGCACCTCATACCAAGTCACATCATTGGTTTATCCAGCCCAGTACTTTCATTTTGTTCAGTGCCAATGGAAACACACTACACAGAATTGGGTCATTCCACATGGTAAGCAACTCACAAACAATACAACACTGGGGTGGAACCACCACCACCTACTTACTTTTTTATTGTCTTCCTTTGGTGGCTGTAATGTTTGTATCTGATAATATTTACAGCCTTACTGATTAACCATTCAACACACACAGCAGGTTTTTCAAGCCCCACTTCCTGTTGCAGCCACAGACAACTAGAAAAAAGCAGCTTTTAAGGGGGGGACTCTCTGCAAGAGCATTCAATACAGGTGTGAAAAGCTGTGGCAGGGAGGGAAACAGTGACAGAGCCCTACCCCCCCCCCCACACACACACACAAAAAGCACTCTAGAAAATGCTAACAGGAATCTTTAGGATTTTTTCCTCTCTTGTTATGTAATGCTCTCGATTTTATTCAGAAGACTAAGATTCTCTTAGACCTTATGGAAACACATAAATGATGAATGTTCCTTAGTTTTTGATAAGGATAACTTATGGAACTATTCTACTTTGTTTCGCAGTTTTGAGAAATAAGCATTACATCGTGATCAGCATTAAGCAAAATAATCAGAAAGATCAGAAAATGAAGCAAGAAATTAATACCAGAGCAACTGCTCAGAGGGACTGAGCAAAAAGTTGGCAACATTTTAAAGGTAATTTAAACAGATAAATGGCTCCAATGTATTAATGGTTCCAAATGATCATAGCTAACATTTTCTTTCAAAATGATCATAGCTAACAGAGACTGATGGAGCATAAATAAACCCAAGGACTTCAAGAAGAGTTGTTTGTTTTAGGGAAAAAAAACTAGGCTATGCTTATCTTATCAAAAGCATAGGCTTTCAAACCATTTTACTGATGAAATATTGCCTTTAAAAAGTATACTTCAGAACTTAACCAGCTTGAAATCTCTTTTCCATCTGCATAAACAAGGAATAAAGCGCCATCTACTGTGTCTGCACCTCAGTCCAAATAATGTGCTAAGACTATACTGAGGAACAAGAAGCAATAAACAGTTTTATAACAGCAACTCCCTGTTCACAAATCTTATGCTAAAGGTTCTAAGGTATCAGCTTTCATATTCTGTTAGAAAGGAGACTGCACTTTCAGTCCTCATTCAAACCAAAAGGCATACACCCAAGCAACTTGAGACTCTGGGCCAGTTGACATATTTCTTCCTGGTTTTTATTGTCTCGTGCACTAGTGATCTATACACATGAACAACATCTTAATAAGGTGCAGCACCTTCAGTGCAGCGACAGGTCAGCGCAGCAATTTCAGTCATTTGTTAGGTGGCTTCTGAGGCTTCCCTGATTACAAGCTTTATTGCATTTAAATATAAAGTTCCAAACTCACAGGAGATAAACAAAACCAGAAAGAGGCAATAAGTTGCAGAAATATGACTTGGGCTTCAGACAAAAGGGATCTGCAACCAAATGTTCCATCTTCCTAACTTTAACGCTCATTTCCAACTGCTAAAAGCTCAAGCAGCTAATTTCCTCCTCCATTTCTGCTGTTTTCTCCAACTGCCCCACAATAAGCACGCTCAGTCTACATCTGGCTGTTTGGGGAGGGGGAGTTAATATCAGGTTTACTTTTTCTTTTCAATGGATGTGCTTTCGTTTACCCAGGTGATCCTTTGAATGTGATGATGGCTGGATCCCAAAGGATCTCCTCTATGGAGAACTCGTGCAAGGAAAGCGCCCTACAGGTAGACCACAACTGCGATACAAGGACATCTGCAAGAGGGATCTGAAGGCCTTAGGAGTGGACCTCAACAAGTGGGAAACCCTGGCCTCTGAGCGGCCCGCTTGGAGGCAGGCTGTGCAGCATGGCCTTTCCCAGTTTGAAGAGACACTTGGCCAACAGTCTGAGGCTAAGAGGCAAAGAAGGAAGGCCCATAGCCAGGGAGACAGACCAGGGACAGACTGCACTTGCTCCCGGTGTGGAAGGGATTGTCACTCCCGAATTGGCCTTTTCAGCCACACTAGACGCTGTTCCAGAACCACCTTTCAGAGCACGATACCATAGTCTTTCGAGACTGAAGGTTGCCAACAATGAATGGGTGGAAAATTATATTCTCAGATTCTGTCACCTACTACTATGATTATGAAAGATTGTTCTCTGGTTTATTTAGAATTACCAGTCAGTCCTTCAAAAATAAGTCTTTTCTCTTGACAGGTTAAGAATGGTGGGAAATATATGGAAAGCTTGGACATTTGCAACAGGCCTGCAAACCTAGTTGCAGCATCATAAACATTTTTAGTGACCAAAAGACAGGTCATGCCTCATTATCCACTATGGGTTCTGTTTCAGAACCCCCAGTGGATTTTAAAAAAATCAGTGAATACCAAAGCAGTGGAAAAATAGATTTAAAGACCCCTTCCAGGTTTCTTGCTCCTCTACTGTCACCCCAGAATGCAGATATAGTTGCTATACCTCATTCAGCCACTAGATGGGGTGAATAATGAACATAAGAAGAGCCCCACTGGATCAGGCCAAAAGCCCATCTAGTCCAGCTTCCTGTATGTGGAACTGGCCCACCAAATGGCCCAGGGAGCACACAAGGCAACAGGCACAACGTGTGTCCCAGTGCCCTCACCTGCATCTGGCAATCAGAGGCAGCCTACCTCTACCTTGCACATACCTACCATGATTACCATGTGCAAACACATGCACATTCCACCAGTCTGAAAATGTAGTGGCTATGATTCCAATGACAGTGGGCAGAATGTTTATTCTTATGATAATGTACCTACTATCACTGTCAGTAGTAATTCTCATCCCCTCTACATATTAAAGCTCTTAGGACAGGGATACAGGTGGACTGGCAAAGTTCTCCTGAAGATGTCTGCACACTACTGTCCAAAAGTAAAAGGGGGAACATATTCTCTTATATTATACAGTAAATTTTCAGTAGTGGCAACACTACTGTGAAGCCTCCCAAATTTAAATTCCAAATGGAGATTTTCTACTGCATCATCACAGCACTTTTATTGCCAATTATAATTAACCTTGCCCCAGAAATCAAATTTCTAAGAGCGTGTATTTATGTCCAGAGATAGAATCCCATCACTTCTTATTCAGGATCCATATTCTGTACTCTTCACAAAAATGCTAGATTTTGTAAAGTCTGTTTCTCACATTACTATCCACATCTGCAAAGAGATGCAGACATGTGGGAAGCAAAGAAAACAAAGCTAAAGCAAAAGACTTTCTTTGGCATGTGTAACAAGTTAAAGCATTCCCCTTATCTTCAGTAAAGCAAGTATTGCCAGAGATGGACCACAACTTCCCAATGAAGTAGCACAATGGAGGTATTAAGATTATTACAAATTGTTCTTAGTGTTCCATTTCTACTCAACCATATAATTAATAATCCAGTAACTGGTAGATTCTAAATACTGCTCAGGTTCCCAAAATAAGCATCACACTCCATAGCATTTTCAGTAATTGTCATGCTACAGATCATGTGTGAACCCAATTTCAGCCTTTTGTCTGACCCAGAAGTCCCTAACTGCACATCTTGCTCTCCAGTTCAGAATTATGGGTGCCCTGGAATGACTGTAAAGGTTTGGAGGTACAGTCCTTGAAATCCATTTCTAGGGAGAGCCTAGCAAATGCCTATACACACATACTATACATTAGGTCTCTAGCAGCCTCAGGAGCTCAGGACCCTGATTATTTTACATACATACATACATACATACAAACATACATACATGTATTATTATTAGATATATACATCTGTTTTTTCACCCTATTGTAGCATGATAGATTTTAAAAAGTGGGTCCCAGTGCAAAAATTTTTGAGAAGCACTGACTTAAACCATTAGTAGGATTTTAAGTAGTTCATTTGAAATTCTCTCCCAAACATGGCATTGCTTTGAAATAAGGGAATCAGAGGGATGCCACCATAGCGTTCTAGGCTTTTCCCCCTACAAAACCACAGGAAGAAGTACTGTATCCCTTTGTATAGCTTTTCATTCTTTCTCTTAAACACAGTTGCATGATAAATACACACCACCTAGTGGCCACTTCCCATTAACAAGAAATTGTTCAAAAATGGTTTTAAAGCAGATTCTAGGCCAACTGTACTGAGGAAATTGAATTTGTTTTTATGACAACGGAAGTTGAGAGATATTGAAATACACAATGTTTCAGTAAATAAAGGCTGGGCTATATCTCAAGTGTTAAAAAAACAAGATTAAACAGAAAAAGATCCTTTAACTAAATACTAAATAATACTAAAAAAGACATTGCATCTGTTGCTAGATGTTGCTGGTTAATGTGAATAGAATGAATTTGCAACTACATTGGCCACCGATATATTTCATCACGCTGCTTCTTATCTTTAAAGTGCTAAACAAATCCTTGAACTTCCATCTTCTCCTTTATCTGCCTGACTGTTATGATCCTCCATGGAGACTGTTAGTCTTTAAGTAAGTCAGAGCCCAATCCTATCCAACTTTTCAGGGCCAATACAGCTGCAATGGAGCCCCGAGGTAAGGGAACAAATGTTCCCTTGAGGTCTCTGTGACTGCTCCCAACCAGCACAGGATGCAGTGCATGCCCCGTTGCCACGGCTGCATCAATGCTAGAAAAATGGATAGGATTGGGTCCTCAGTTGATTGTATGCTTCAGTTGAAAACATCTTTTTAAAAAATCAGATGGCTCAAATGATTGTACTTAAAAATTTTATTGCAGTTTTAGCTATAGTTATAGCTATGTAGCTATAGAAGTATGGGGGTTTGGAGTTTATTAAAGCGATGTTTTCTTTGCTTGATTTTCTTCTGTGTGTGAACTGAGATTATTTGTCAGTTTTCTATTGGCAGCACAAAGTTAAAGTGTTTTGGAAAGCAATCACAAATTTGAAAAGACAGATATTTCATCATATTTCAGAACATACAAAAACAAAACACTACGATAAAGGAATTATTAAAAATGAAAAAATAATAAACTTTTTCTGAAAAGTTGCACATTCATTGCTAACAAAAATATGAAATCTGCATGGGAACTGGTTTGAAGACTGGAGTGAAAATGAAACTAGCAGACTTCTACCCAATGCATTAGTACCAGTAGTAAGATCTCTACAGCAATGTTTTAATGAATACAAGGCAATGACCGTTGGAAGAGCTGCCTCAACCAAAGGAAGTCAACAGAGAAAACATAACATACTATTCTGCTAAATGAAGATATTGCATCTCTTCTGCTGCACTGTTACTATATCATATTTTGACTGTAGGATCAAAAACTAAAAACAACCACATATAAACAGACTATTTAGTATGTTTCTTACAAACCTCCTTGTACCAGCAGTCAAAAACTGCAGTGAAAATGCCAAGATACTGTTGACTTGTTCTACAGCTGGTTTAGGAGCACGTCTAATGGTTTAGCCATCGTTGATTGGCAAACATACATAAAATTGGTAATGAAGCCACAAAAGCAAGTTAAGAAAACAGAACAAGGTTTTGGGGGGAAAATTATATATATAGTTTTATTCAGTCTAACAAGGAGAAATAATGTGGTTTGAAACAATACCTGGTAATAATAAAAAAATATTAAACAAGGCTGCATTACCGTTTACATACACAGCATACTATGACACACATATACATCAATACCTGCTTAAAAATTCAGAGTGATAGCTACTGAATCCTATTGAAAGTGCACCAAAAACTCCATGGCACACAAGGTCAAACAGCACAGAGCAGTGGTTCTCAAGCTCATATAAAGCTCCCAGGGTCCTTTTCAGGGACAGGGAAAAGGGTGAGGGGCAGAGATGCGATTCCCAGGATCACGTTGCTAAGGGTGGCAAGGGGAATGCTTTCCCTTACTCAAGGTTTCTCAAGCAGCAGAAGGTGCTGAGAGACTCGCGCAGCCCTCCGCAGGGCTCCCCAAGGCTTGGAATATTGAGAAACAGCACACACAAACCACTTCCGGTTTCGCAAACCAGGAAGTGGTTTATGTGAGCTGTTTCTCAACATTCCAAGCCTCAGGGAACCCTACGGAGGGTGAGTAAACGAGTAAGCACCTCACCTCACCCTCCTGAGCGATGCGACCCTGGGGACTGTGTCGCCACCCTCCCCCCTCCCCCGCAAAGACCTACTTAGGGAATAAATCTCCTTAAAAGTTTGAGAACCACTGGCATAGAGCAATCTGACTGCTTATCACCAAAGAAGGCACCACTGTACAATCACACAAACAATTTCCTTCTAAAATCTTATACCCCTCCAGTGCAAGAGTTCTCAGAGTTCAACTGTAATCTCAAGCATAATTACAAAGTAGTCAGATCCCACTTCACTGTAATGGGCTGATTTCCAAGTAAGCATGATTTCCAAGTAAGTAAGATTTTAATCACTGCATTCGTCCTGAAATCAAGGAACTCGTAGCATTAAACTCTACATCTGTTATCAGGGATAAGTTTAAACCCACAGTTCTTAATGGTAATTCTGCCCACTTCTTCAATGAATTCTCCTTGGTCAAAGTGGGCAAACACTGGCACAACTCACTTTTTGCTTCAACAAATATCTAAATGCAAATGTATAGTAAAAAAATGCAGATTTAAAAATTATTGCCCTCACCATATACACTGTGTCTTCACTGAGTTTTTAATGAATAGGTGACCCCTGTATCTGTAGATCCCATATTCGCAGTTTTACTTATCCACGGTTCTCAACCCCCCCCCCAAACTGAGCTCATGACTCACGCCCCTTCTTCGCAAACATTTTGGAAAAGGGAGATTTTTCTTCCCTTCACTTTGGAACAGGAAGCAGACAAGGAGAACTCAGACTCATAGCTGCTAGAGGACTTCCTGTTAACCTTCACACTATCGCCCCTGTAGCGTTCCTCTATCCGCTACAAACTTGGTTCTCCCTGCTTGCTTTATATCATATCATTAACGTATCATTAACAGAAAATCCAAAAGAAGGAAAGGAGGAACAGAAATTTTAAAGAAATGAAACCAACTCATGTCAATAAGATGGGGGGCTGGCTGGCTAACTTGGTGGGCTAACTTGGGTCCCCTCAGGGAGAAAGGCAGTGTAAAAAGACTGGAAGTAAGTAAG
Organism: Tiliqua scincoides; assembly: GCF_035046505.1. Lineage (NCBI taxonomy): Eukaryota > Metazoa > Chordata > Lepidosauria > Squamata > Scincidae > Tiliqua > Tiliqua scincoides. Next base: position 21,121,098 of record NC_089821.1, read on the forward strand.
TAAACTTTAATTGCCCTCTAAGGGTAGCACAAATTGTTAAGTTTTTACTTTCCTTTGCATTAAAACAGTGGTGCTCAAACTGGTGGGTGCCCAAAATGGTGCAACCCACCATTGAAAGTTAAAAGGGTCACTTTCTCCTTAAGGGAAGTGACCCAGAAATGGGCGTCCCGATGGCGCCACAGCGATTGTGGCGCCACAGGCACCCAGAAGCATTTTAACATACCTGGGGCTATTGTGAAGCCTCCGCAAGCCTTCCCTCCACAGAGGGCCTTCCCTCCGCAGCAGTGTGCTCCAATCTGCAGTCAGAGCTACAGAGCTCAGGGCTTCCAAAACCAGAAGTGGGCCCTGACTGCAGATCACAGCTCAACGCTGCAGAGGAGAGGCTTGCAGAGGGGACTGTGAGCCTCCAGGACCCTCTGAGAGACTGCACAGTCCCCCCAGGTACATTAAAATGCTTGTGGGTGCTCACTGTGCCACGATCACTGCAGCATCGTTGTGACACCACCTGCCATCCCAGACCCCACCCCTGCAAGCACTTACCAGTACTTCTCAGACTCCCAGAGAATTTGAGAACCACTGCATTGAGATAATCCTGCCCAACAGTCCTCAGGTCAACCGAAGGGAAAAGTTTGTTCTCCTAATGAAGCAGACAGGCATGCAAAGTACCCTTTCCCCCCAGCTCCACAAAGTTCATTCTCAACTAAGACTGATAGGATACAATGGAAACCTTTACATCCCTCTGCTGCTAGTCATGTTTTGTTATTGTTTATTTCTGATACCAAAAATGTACAGCATTGCATATCCCCAACAAAAGCAACTAGCAGTTGCAGATGAAAGTAAAAAAAAACTGGGCACCCCCCTCCCTCCTATCACTTTCAGGCATCTGTGGTCTTCGGACATTAAAAAAATGGAACATAAAGTAAGAAGAGAGAGGAACTTACTGGTATTGAAAATTCTTCAGCCAAAAACTTCAATATCAATGCTTCTCTAGTCAACAAGTTGCTTCTTTCCATCAGGTTTCCTTGAAGTTTTGTATCAAATTCTTTTCTCACTACTGAAGCAACAGAGTCAATGACTATCAGTTTAACATTCTTAGAAATAATTTCTTCTTCCAAGGATTCAATCCTGAAAAGAAATAAAACATTGGGTTAATATTGCTAGAATTTAATACTGGTGTGTTATGTGCACAAAATTGGCAAAACTAGTTCTAACAGAACTCCACTTTCCCTTGACTCTCTGCCACATAATTCTAGTGGGTTGCGCATGAACACATGCAGGGGTGCAATCTCTCCTTTTGGTAAACTTCTAGTTGGTAAACATTTAGTTGGACTCTTCAGAAAAGACCCTGATGTTGGGAAACATTGAAGGCAAAAGGAGAAGAGAACGGCAGAGGATAAGATGGTTAGACAGTGCCACAGAGTCAATGAACATGAATTTGGACAAACTCCAGAAGTTAGTGGTAGATAGGGGAGCGTGGAGTGCTGTGGTCCATGGGGTCACAAAGAGTCGGACACGACTTAACGACTGAACAACAACAACAAACACTCAACAGGGAGCAGCAACCAATTTCAACTCCCTGATGAGTGTACCTGAATGACACATGTCCACATGAAGGACACATGGCTGCTCCTTCCCTCTGGCTAAGCTTTTGTAGAACACATAAAATAATTAGAGAGCAGAGACTCCTACACAACCCCACTGTCCTGTTGTACACAAGAAAAGAGTCCTACCTTTTCAGTACGCTGTCACAGGTGAGTTCCCGATAGAGGTGAATGCTGCCAGGCATTGAAATCAACTTTTCTTCTGTAGCAAAATAATGGGGGAAACGATGCTGAGCTATCGCAATAAGTCTGCAGAGAGCCAAAAAGACACAGCACTATGAACACATATTTGAATTAAATAATTTTCTCAAAGCTCTCAAGTTCTTTGTCACGATTACTGAACAAGCAAGGAAAACAACAACACAATTGATCCATTGACACTGAATGGAAACTGACTTAGAATATGTGCCAACTAGAACTCCACAGTTCTGGAGACATAAGATTCTGATGACATGCCACAACAACTACAGCAACATCCTGCAAGAAGTAGCCACAGCAGACAACTCTCCTTTAAACAGAAGCAGAAAACTCTTTTCTATTATTTGCAGAATTCACAAGCTTTGAGAGCCTGGGGCTGTCACAGCTTAGCGTAGATTGCAATTCTATCCACCCTGATACTCCCCCAATCTTCCAGGAGTTTAAATTTTCAATTTTTAAAAAATGAGAACACTTTCCATATCTTTGCATATTTCACTACAGACTTTAACAAGATCAAAATTATAGACATGGCGTGCAATTCACAGAACTCACTGGATCAATATTTCTCCCTTACAGAGAATACTGTAATGCACAACAGAACTGTCGGCAAACACTGCCCTCCCCCCCAAAAAACACAGACATACCCAAGTTGTGAGATATGATGCTTTTTGTAACTGGTTAGCAAAATCACAACAGTTCCTGTTCAGAACAAAATGTTCTAGGATAACACCTAGCTGGACACTATTGCATTTTCTCACACAATCTACTGCAGAGTTGGAAAGCAGGGGAAATAAATGGTTTTAGGACTGCATCTTTGTTTCATCATCACAAGTATAGTACGACACTTGATATGTCTAAGGAGGTAGACAAATGCAACGAAAAATGCCACATTCATTGAAAATATTTACTATTAGTAAAAACATTTATATATCACTTTTCAATGAAACCTCATAAAGCAGTTTATATACCAAAATAAATGAAAATGGTTCCCCATCACAGAAGGCTCACAATCTTAAAATGAGATGTGAGACACCACAACAGTCGCTAGAAGAGACTATATTCTCAGATAAGTACGGACTGTTGGTCTCTACCTGCTAAAGAGAACCACCATTTAAAAGGTGCCACTTAACTCAGTTATTAGGGGTCTAGCATTTTTAAAAAACCTAACCTTTCAGCACTGAATGCAGATTCTGTATCAATATACATAACAGCCCCATTCAATCCTCCCATGCTGGTAGGCAATGTGGCCAGCAAACTCATCATCATACAAAACTGAGTTTTCCCACAACCAGATGGGCCTGTTACCTAAAGAGAGAAGCACAAACATGAAGCAGAGTCACAGTTATTCTACCAGAAAGGCAACATCTTCAGACACAGCACAGAGCATTCCAAACTGATATTAAACACAAGCTGAAAGTTTCAAGTCCTACATCTAAATCTACAAATATGTTCCAAAGAAAAAATAGCACTCATATACTGAATAATACAATTAAATATTCATTTTTTTTTAAAGATTCCTACAGCTTAACAAATGTACCACCATCTTTTCCTTCAATATTTTGGTAGAAAAGAATGTTTAAAATGCACCCAATACATTTCCATCTTTAAAAATTACAAGAAACACACTCAAGCCAGTGGTTTCCAAACTGGTGGGTTATGACCCACCAGAGGAATTGGAAGCAGGGCATTTCCTCTTAAAGGGAGACGCTCTGCTCCAATGGCAGTGGCAGTGCTGCAGCAATCACAGCTGTTTTACTTACCTGGGTGGCAGCACTCGCCTCCTGCAGGGTTCTGGAGGTTACCAGCCCCCTCTGATTTCCTTTGCAACTTGTTTACAAAGTCCTTATCTCCAATCTAAAGCTATTTCCTGTTTACCCTGAAAATCAGAAGTAACTATAGATTGGAAATAAAGGCTTTGTAAGCAAGCTGTGGCAGAGATCAGAGGGCGCTGCGAGCTTCCAGGACCCTGCAAGAGGCCAGCGCTGCCCTCCAGATAAGTAAAACAGCCCTTGGCAGCGGCAGCGCCTTGATCTCTGCAACACTGTCGTTGCCCCCCTCCCTGCCCACACGAACACTTACCTGGTTTCCAACTCCCTTGTAGGAATTTGGGAACCTCTGCTCTAAGTGATAATTTTACATCTTTGCACAAGGAGTTTGCAATAAAAAAAATTAAATGTAAGAAATAAATGTCCTTGCCAATCCAAAAATGAATTAAGGACACATCTTCAGTTAGAAAGACTGAAGGACAGAATATCTCTAAATGTGCCACTTAGTACAATGGCGTAGTTAGTGCCACAGCTATAGACAGAAGCATGTCTAGATGCTTAACTCCCCAAACTTTTAAAAAATTCAGCTCATTGTTTAGCTCAGGAATGAAATATATAATATTTTCAACACTGACAGGTTAAAAATGAATAGTACACTGCAAATTTTAAGCTCTGCCCTTCTCATGTTTACTGCTTTTCTCCAGAAAACAATAAGATTGTTTTTAAGATTGATTATAAGGTTGAAGTTAGAGGTATCATCATTTTTAACAGCAGCAGAAATCAACATCTTCGGATACCTTCAGAAATCCATGCAAGTATTTGAGATTATGTTTGTTCGTACTTAATCACTGGCAAGGGACGTGTACATTTGATTTATGAACAATGGAAAAGCATGCAATGAAAACTAATGTGTTTTGTGTGTGACTCCTTGGACCTGTTCTAGCTAAAGGTAAGGATTTTTAACCATTCAATGGATGATTTGCACAAACCTTAGATCTCCCCCAATAAGCTCAAAAGGGCTCAAAACTGCTTGTGTTGGGCAGGATGTACACTTTATTTTTGAAACTGCTGATGGAATGAACCAACAGACAGAAAAATGCTGACTCTCCAGAACAATTTCATTCCAGAACCCTGTTAAGAATTCACAGTGTTCAGCTTACTCCAATTTTAATTTGAAATCAGGTGTCCGCCCATCTAATAGGGGCCCCACCACAATAGCAGTATTAAATTTTTCCTTTTGGGAAAGAGGGACATTTCTTTTTCAGTTAATGGTACATTATTTTCAAGACACGAGTTGATTGACCACAAAAAGTTACTTACAATTCAGTCTCCAGTGTAAACCTCACCAGTGGTTTGGAAACAAGGGTTCAATGCCAGCATATTTTCCTGGCACTCAGAAAAGAAGCACAAGATCTGGCAACAGAAGATACCACTGAAATCTCTACTCTAATGGCTCATATATTTGAGTTCCAACTTTCCAACCACTGTCATTTGTTGAAGAACATAAGAAATAAAGACATTTTTTCAAGAATTTTTAAAACGATTTAGTTTAAAAAGCAGTCACAGAAGTAGGGAATAAAGAACTCTTTCCTTGTCCATGCACCACCTCAAAGGTTCCCAAACTGTGGTGTCACAATTCCTCAGCCTGGGAAGCCTTGTCTCTGCCTCCTTAAGGGGTTGGGGGATGGTGGCAATATGATCTCCACAATCGTGGTAGCGCTGGGGACCAAAGGGGTTTTTTAGACTTACCACAGCCAGCACTGGCCTCCAGGGGGTATGGCGAGCCCCATGCCCCACTCTACAGGGCTCTCCACGCCTCAGAATAGTTAAAAATAGCAACTGCAACCCACTTCCGGTTTGTGATCACAAGTGCAAAATTTTCCCTTTTCCTCTAATCTCCATTTTTATTTCATATTTGCAGATTGCATACTTGCAGGTAAGGGATTTGTTCATTTTTTGTCCACATAGTATGTTTTATGTTCTTTTATAAATAAGGATAATAAGACAGTGCTATTTTGCAAACAAAATTCTTATAATGTCATTTGCAAGTTAGGCTCCAAACCCTATGAGAAATCACCATTTCTACATAATTTCCCTGAGAAAAGAACACTAGATAGTCAGCTAGGAGGGCAATGGTAATAAACTTATTCTGAAAAAAATTGTACCAATCCTCTATGAGCAGTCTTACCCTCTGCAAGGAACACATAAAATGCATTTCTTAACAATATACCACAAACTATAGCAATCATAACTCAGGAGAACATGGATCCAATTTACAAGTTACTGAGCATCTGGTAGAAGTTATACCACAATAACTTGATCAACACTGAGAAATCACACAGAAATTCTTAATATCGTACATTCTAATCATGCCTGAAGTCAACAAAGCTCTATTTTTTAAATTAAAATTACAACGCCCAGAATTTGAACAATCCGTTCACAAAGAAACCTCAGGAGTTGCAAGCTAACCATCCTTTTATAATCTCCTACCATAAAACTACTGTATAAACACTCTCCCAGAAAATGAATTTGTTACCTCTAACTCTAATCTTTGAACCTTAGAAGTAGTTAATGCACTCAATATGACAGTGAAAAAGCACACACAGAAGCAAACTATAAAGAACACTGTTATAAAAGTGGGTCCAATGGGACAGAGTAAACAAGCACTTTTTGGTTCATCACTATGACAGAGCAAGATTACAGCACAAATTATCTTCAACAATCAATAGGATCAAAATGAGTCAATCACGATTTTGCAAAAGAGTGTTCAAGTGCTTCACAGTTAGAAATTTGTAAATATTTAGTGACTTCTTGCAGTATGCAAAATTGTAACATTTTTCCATCTTCAGTTATAAAAACAAAACCCAATATGCTTAGTGATATGGGCATCTTTTACCTCTGTAAGAGATCCACAGGCAATTCCACCATGCAGGATCTTATCCAGACTTTCCAGTGTTGTGGGCAAGAACGCTGATGAAGGGTCAATGGCCCTTTTCATTTTCATCTCATAAACCTATCAAAGACAATGATCAAGTAGAAAAAAATGTCATGTTCAGCTTGTAAGAGAAATGTCTGGTATTTATCCCCCAAAATGAGAATTCCATATGGCTTGCCAAAAAGTATACCACATAGACCCTTAATTTGCTTTCTCATCCATTAATAAGATTTTTCCCAAGTTTCAGACCAAACCCAACACCACAAAATAGTTTTAAAGACTGTTCTGCTCATCAAAATTTTTAAGCTACAACATCCAACACTTCTCTCATACCGTAATGTCACACTTACAAAAGTACTTTAAAATATCACACACACACACACACACACACACACACACACACACACACACCCACCCCTTTGGACAAGATGCAATACTTGATTTGCAAATTACCACTTTAGAAGAAAATATTATCCTTGTGGTTAAGTTCAGCTGGAAGATTACCCACAGTGAAACCCCAAACCAAGGAGAAACGGACTGCTCCTATGAGCTATTCCAAAAAGTCTGGGTTCATTGAAAGGTTTACTGAGGTTTCTATGCAGAATTGTAAAGTTTTGTGAAGAAGCCTAGTGCAGTACTTAAAGTGAATAAAAGCTCTTTTCCAAATATCTTTCATTTTGCCTCAGATTTGTGGTATTGTTTGACAAGGCAAAATGGGAAATGCCTTTTTCTCCTGGTACATTAGTTTAAAACTAAGAAACAGTGTTCAAGACATATATGAAGTACAACAGACCTAACTATTTTCAAACCTGACATTCAAACAAATTCAGGTGCAGTGTTAGCAGTAGAAGAATGTCTATTAGGAGATCACTGCCTCATCAAAAATGCCATCCATAAATTTTTCAGCCTTTCATTAACAGAAAAGGACATAATGTATGTACAGCCACACTAAATGAACTTGCCCAATTCTGACTGATATCAGAAGCTAAGCAAGGTCGGTTCTGGCTTCCATTTGGCAGAAAAGATCATTATGAACAACTTTTTTGAGCTTCTTAAAATCTCACTCATTTCCTATAGCAAATCCACTTTATTCCATATTCAGCCACAGCAAGTTTTGGGAGTGCTTCTAATGCTGACTTGTAAATGTGACTTGCAAACTGCAGAGATAGTAAACTGCAGAGATAAAAAATTGTCACATCCAATTATCTTCACTGGTCACAGTTCAAGTTTTACAAGTTTTCAATAAGGGCCTTATCAGATGCTTTCCTTTGCTAAGGCCGACAGCACGGCCACTACTAATCGAACGAGATGACGTCACATCAGAAAACACTGTTGATACATCACAGTATGGGTATAAGTGTATACTATTTGCATGGCACCATTTAAGGATTGTCAAGTCACAACTTAGAAAACATGCATGAGGCCAGCTCCACAATGAAGCAGAGGTGAGGTAAACATAGCTTCATTCACTTCTTTTACTGGTCCTTCTCTTTATCTTTTCCCCTGTATGCTGTAGGGCAGTGGTTCTCACTCTTTTAGCTCTGGGACCCACTTTTTAGAATGATAATCTGTCAGGACCCACCAAAAGTGATGCCATGACTGGAAGTGACATTATCAAGCAGGAACATATTTAACAATCCTCGGCTGCAATCCTACCAACACATACCCAAGATTGGATTTTTAAAAAGTTTTATTGCAAATATCAATGAAAATTGATCTTCTTGTGATGCTTACTATTTGCATCATCTATATCTATATTAAGAGACTAATCTCTGTCTCAATCAACAGTCCACAATCAGTGTTTAAAAAAACCTCTGAAAATTCATAAGCTTAAAAAAAATTGTAAGTTAAAAAAAAATACTTGGTTTCACAGCAGACAGGCAGACCAATGCTATCTCTTGCCAGGCCGTAGCATGTAGCATGTTACATAGCCCCAATAGATAAAAAACAAACATTTTTTTACTTGGGCTACCTGGCCTCCACTGGGTCTCCTCAGATTCACTAAATGCCAGAAGGTGTTTGATACGATCCCTCACTAAAAGCTGTTGAGAAAACTCCAGTCAGGGAATAAGAGGACAGGTCCTCTCATGGATTGGGAACTCATTGAGGACCAGGAAACAGAGAGTGGGTGTCAATGGGCAATTGACAAAAAAAAGTAGAGAGAGGTGGAAAGTGGAGTGCCTCAAGGATCTGTCCTGGGACTGGTGCTCTTCAACATCTTCATAAATGACCTAGAAACAGGGATAAGTAGGGAGGTGGACAAGTTTGTGGATGACACTAAACTTTTCTGAGTGGTGAAGACCAGAAGGGATTGTGAAATGCTCCAGAAGGATCTCTCCAAACCAGGAGAAAAGGCAGCAAAATAGCAGTTGTGTTTCAATATGTGTAAAGTAATGCACTAGTGATGGAAACCAAAGTAAAAGGACAGTGGCTTCACTATACACAAGCAACTTCATGTCCCTCACGATTTGGTACATGTCCAGGTATAATTGGCAGCCGGCGCAGGTCTGTCAGCTATGTGCAGTGTGCCCACCTATAAAAACCCTTTCGCACACGCGCTAGCAGGCATAGGTGAGGGATTGTCGCATGGCTTCTTGCTTTTCCAAGATGGGACAAACCAGACAAAACAGAGGCCCACAGTATCGCATTCAGTGGGCAACTTACAGAGGGTAAATTAATACTCTGTGCTTTGGTCTGTGCAATGGTCGAAGTGGTCAAGATACAACTTACGGAGGTGGTCAATATAGAGAGGTTGGTTTCCCATAGTGTATATGTAGTGTCTGTCCATACTGTGAAAATTAAGTCAACTTAAAGAAGTGGTCATTACAGAGAGGTAGTCAACTTTGGAGTTTCTACTGTATTAAAAATAAAATATTGAAATAATGGGGACCACCTGAAATTGGTTCACGATCCACCTAGCAGGTCCTGACCCACAGTTTGAGAAACACTGCTGTAGTGAAACTGTAGCATAGTATTTCTCAATATTGCACACAATAGAAAAGAAAGGGACTGGTGGAGAAACAGGTAGCAGAATCTATGGCTATCTCATTTCACACCTCATTTATTATTATTATTATTATTAATAATAATAATAATTTATATCCCGCCTTTTTGCCCCCTGGGCACACAAGGCGGCCTACAACAATTAAAACACAAAAATAACAATTAAAAATAATAATTAAAACAGTTGCACATATTTAAAAGATCTAAAACAAGCCCCGTGGCTTAAATTTAGGAATTTAAAGGAACTGACACATCTTTCAAATACCAGCTGGCAACTCTACCCTATTGGAGCAGCATATTTTACCTTATCACCCTAGCCCAGGGGTGCTCACACTTTTTTGGCTCGAGAGCTACTTTGAAACCCAGCAAGGCCCGGAGATCTACCAGAGTTTTTTTTACAATGTTCGCGCCATCATAACATATAACATTTATGTGTACAATGTATGTTGGTGTACCTTGAGCCCCACTGAGTATAACAGGACTTACTCCTGAGTAGACATGCCTAGGATTAGGCTGTGAGGCTGCAATCCTAGCCACACTTACCTGGGAGTAAGTCCCATTGAGTACAATGGGCCTTACTCCCGGCGTTTCCTCCCAGAGGCACCTGAAAGAGGGGGGTCGGCACTCCGCGATCTACTCATTTTGCCTTGCGATCTACCGGTAGATCGCGATCCACCTATTGAGCACCTCTGCCCTAGCCTATTGGAGCAGCAGATTTTACCTTATCACCACAGGCAGCAACTAAGGACAGTAGCTAAGGGTGGTAACAGCGCTAAGTTTTTGCAGGTGCCTGAACAAGCCATGCAAGCGGCCCCACCCTTTCAGAACCATTCCGGGAGACTCTCTGTTTTGCTCTGGCCACCTGGAATGGTTCTGAAGGGGAGGAGGAGGGGTCACTTGCACACCACATTCAGGCAACTGCAAAACACTAACACTGTGATCCCCCTCCAGTTACGGGTTCCTTATTTTGGTACTAACAAGTTCAGCAAAACAAAAGAAGGATCCCCAAACATTAACAAACCTCACTAATTCCATGACTAAATTAAACCAAGGCGGCACGTTAATAAACCTATGGACCAACTACCACACTCTCAATCAAGTGTGAAAGACAATTGCAGCACCCATCAAGGGCCTTAACTAACAAAGAACAGTCCTTAGCTCACCTCACACACAATTCTAGGGGGGAGGGAGAAACTGTAAGTGCCTGGATCACTAGCTCTTCCATGTTTTTCACTCCTTAGCTATTCATTTCCTGTTTCTCTCTGCATCCTGCCTTGGCCTGTGGAAAGTTAACCCACTGGGCATCGCATCTCTGCCTTCCCCTCCTCCCTGCCCCGTACGGGAGAATTGCCTAGGGCTCTCAGGTTGGGGCGTCGTGATGCCCCAGTTTGAAAACCACTGGTTTAGCCCCTTATCTGGAAGAAGCTGATGGTCATAGCCCCAAACTGGGTTCTCACTGTTCTAATTCTAGTACTTCTGAACTCATAGTAGACTTAGCTCAGGCATCATATAAAAAGTAAAAGTCATAGCAATATCTGATACTCAACTTGTTCATTCAGTTATCATACAAATTGTACGAAAACCTCCTCTGAAACAAATAAACCAGAATATCAGGTTGGAAGACTATATAGCACCATAATCTTTTGTGATTTGTTCCAATATAACATGTTTCTGCTAGTCCGGAAATTCTGAGGAACGAGGCTGGTAGTAAGTCACACGCTACATCCTTTCTATAAGGAGCTGATCTTTCTGTAGGGACACACATATTTACAGCACTTTCTCAAGCACTGTTCACACAAATCAGTCAGATGATAGCCATAATTATTAAAACAAGATTCATTCCTATCCCACTGAGTAAATGGATACCTACAGTTTGCATTCTGGGAGCACAAGATTTGCTGACTATTTGAAGAAGTTTCTGCACATTCCAGTAGTTCTGTCCAGTCACTTTCATTAGCTCCAGAAGTGACAGACATAAGAAATCCTGAAACATAATTAAATGCAAGAATTTCATTCTGGGGGAATTAAGAATGAGAAGTAAATGAAGTAGCTTCATATGTTCACAAGTTATTTCCTAAAGTACTTGATCTCATACTTAGGGGACAGAATGCCTATACCTTTCTCCATTGTATAGAAGAGGGAACTCTGGCAAGTGCAGTTCAACATGGAAGGGTTAAAAAGCTGCCAAAATTCCATCTTCTATACAATGGTTAAAGGTATAGGTACTCAGTCCCCATTTGTATCTGGTAACCCTACTCATACTGAATGAACAAATTCATTACAAGGACACCTCATATTAGCCAACAGACTTATACAAGGAATTATCCATGTGTAAATGAAACATGGAAATTAACCAGTCTAGAGTAACCTTATCAGAGATAAAGCTAAATAACTATCAGCCCAATCCTATGCATGTCTACTCAGAAGTAAGTCCCATTAGAGTCAATGGGACTTACTCCCAGGAAAGTGTGGATAGGATTATGCTGTATATTGCCTGTCTTATAAATCTTCTGGTAAAGGGCTGTTTCACACATTTTTAAGAAGCTACATGTTAAAAATTTAAAGTAGGGACTTAAATATTTTCAGTGCATTTATATCATTAAAAGCTAGAACCAATAGTATTTTCCTTTAGTGAATTTTTGTGATGTGCATGTGATAAAACTAAGATTGGTGCCCATCTCATATATTTAGGGGCTAGAACCAGATGTACAATCAATTTTAACATTTACATGCTAGAAATATCCTAAATTGGAAAGCATTCAGATTTATTGGAAATGAATTTCATCTAAATATCAACTTTGGGATAGATCTGATATAGAACAGGAGACCTAACTACAGAAGCACATTCACTTCAGAAGTGCTCTGTTTAATCCTCCTACACATTTTATACCTAAAGGGTATTTTTTTAAAAAAAATTATGTTAAACATGTATCCTAGCTTGCACTAGTTTGTTCACAACATATTCTCCTACAATAAGAGGCTGAATGTCTTTGTGTGATGACTACAAGAATGCTTCTGAAAGGCACTTCTGGTTTGCAAAAAAAACTCGTGCCTCAGAACGCTTCCCAGACACTTTTGAAAGGCACCTCCAGTTTGCTGGTGCAAACCAGAAATACTAACCATCCAAGAGGCTTCTGAGGAAGATGGGAGGCCAAGCAACCTTGGGAGGGCCAGGGTCAGCCCCAGTGTAATTGTGGCACCACGCAGGGCCCCATGGATTTCATTATCAGAGAAATTCTGAATCTGCCGGGAGTACTGTAATGGATCCCCTATGGATACTGAGGGCCCAATGTAAATGCAAGACATTTTAAGAAGTAAATTTTGGACATTAATCACAGAGTTGGAAGGAATCTACAAGATCACCAATCTCTGCCAAGCAAGCTGCTTACTACTACAGTATCTCTGATAGATGGCTATCCAGCATATGCACAAGACTACTCTTTCAAAGGATTAGTGGTCCTGCTCTTGCAACATATTCCTATTAAGTGACTCACCTGACAAGTAGTGATCTGATGTCGACTCAACCTCTCACAAATTTGTTTAGGCAGCCCTGTTCTTCTCAGTTTTTTACTTGCCATATTCACATATCAGATGAATCCTAGAATATGAGGGCAAGGTCAGTTGAAATATCAACATATAAGAGGAAATGTATACACTAACCTTTTGTAAATTACCGTATTTTTCGCTCTATAAGACGCACCTGACCATAAGACGCACCTAGTTTTTAGAGGAGAAAAACAAGGAAAAAATATTCTGAACCAAATAGTGTAATAAAATATTTAATAAACTATAACAGAATAACATTTGAACCATGTAAAGTGAACAGCAGTCAACAGTGGCATTAAGAACCATTATCACTGTCATTAACAAATGGAGAGACTTAAAGGTTTGAGTACTCTAGTTTTCTGGAAATCCCAAGAACTCATCATCACTAGAGTCAGAATTTATGAAGCTCACAAAAGCAGGTGCACACAAATAGGGGATCACATTATCTTTCTGCTACAATGATGTTCTGCCAAATTCCAATCCACTGGGCCTCATGCCCGCTTAAGGCTGATCAGTCCCCCTTGTGCAACTCACCAGTGCAGCAAGCAAAAATGAGTCCAGTTCCAGTCCACAGATGCCAAGTAAATCAGTCCCATCATTCAGAGTTACCAAATCAGAGTCCAGAGCCAATAAGCCAAATTACAGTCCAAGGTCAGGTTCCAGGTAGGTCAGTTAAATCCATCAGGGTATACAAGTCCAGCCACAGTCAGATTCCAAATTCAATAAACCCAGTCAGTCCCGTTCCCCCCCCCCTTCAAAACCCACAAACCCTTTCTGCCTCTGGTACTCCTTATATCCCTGAGGGCCCTATTGCCTTCCAGTGGCTGCAGCTGTGCCCAGGATGCCCAGGCCTTACCCTTAAAGGGGCCACTGCTGACACCACATCTACCTCCTCACCAGATCTTCCTGGATTCCAATACAAGGGGGGGGGAGCAGATCTCTATACAGACCAGTGCAAAAACAGGGGAAAGGTGTGGGGGAGGTAAGATCTTTGTATAGGCATCACAGCAAGACCAGTGCAAAACCCCTTGCACACAGAACCAACAGATGGAAGTGGGGGGGGGGGCAGATCTCCATATATAGCAGTGCAAAAGCAGGGGAAAAGTGTGGGGGAGGTAAGATCTCTGTATAAGCATCACAGCAAGACCATTGCAAAACCCCTTGCATACAGAACCAACAGATGGAAGTGGGGGGGGGGGTGCAGATCTCCATACATAGCAGTGCAAAAGCAGGGGAAAAGTGTGGGGCAGGTAAGATCTCTGTATAGGCATCACAGCAAGGCCATTGCAAAACCCCTTGCACACAGAACCAACAGATGGAAGTGGGGGGGGGGCGCAGATCTCCATACATAGCAGTGCAAAAGCAGGGGAAAAGTGTGGGGCAGGTAAGATCTCTGTATAGGCATCACAGCAAGGCCATTGCAAAACCCCTTGCACACAGAACCAACAGATGGAAGTGGGGGGGGCGCAGATCTCCATACATAGCAGTGCAAAAGCAGGGGAAAAGTGTGGGGCAGGTAAGATCTCTGTATAGGCATCACAGCAAGGCCATTGCAAAACCCCTTGCACACAGAACCAACAGATGGAAGTGGGGGGGGGGGCGCAGATCTCCATACATAGCAGTGCAAAAGCAGGGGAAAAGTGTGGGGCAGGTAAGATCTCTGTATAGGCATCACAGCAAGGCCATTGCAAAACCCCTTGCACACAGAACCAACAGATGGAAGTGGGGGGGGGGCGCAGATCTCCATACATAGCAGTGCAAAAGCAGGGGAAAAGTGTGGGGCAGGTAAGATCTCTGTATAGGCATCACAGCAAGGCCATTGCAAAACCCCTTGCACACAGAACCAACAGATGGAAGTGGGGGGGGGGGCGCAGATCTCCATACATAGCAGTGCAAAAGCAGGGGAAAAGTGTGGGGCAGGTAAGATCTCTGTATAGGCATCACAGCAAGGCCATTGCAAAACCCCTTGCACACAGAACCAACAGATGGAAGTGGGGGGGGCGCAGATCTCCATACATAGCAGTGCAAAAGCAGGGGAAAAGTGTGGGGCAGGTAAGATCTCTGTATAGGCATCACAGCAAGGCCATTGCAAAACCCCTTGCACACAGAACCAACAGATGGAAGTGGGGGGGGGCGCAGATCTCCATACATAGCAGTGCAAAAGCAGGGGAAAAGTGTGGGGCAGGTAAGATCTCTGTATAGGCATCACAGCAAGGCCATTGCAAAACCCCTTGCACACAGAACCAACAGATGGAAGTGGGGGGGGGCGCAGATCTCCATACATAGCAGTGCAAAAGCAGGGGAAAAGTGTGGGGCAGGTAAGATCTCTGTATAGGCATCACAGCAAGGCCATTGCAAAACCCCTTGCACACAGAACCAACAGATGGAAGTGGGGGGGGGCAGATCTCCATACATAGCAGTGCAAAAGCAGGGGAAAAGTGTGGGGCAGGTAAGATCTCTGTATAGGCATCACAGCAAGGCCATTGCAAAACCCCTTGCACACAGAACCAACAGATGGAAGTGGGGGGGGGCAGATCTCCATACATACCAGTGCAAAAGCAGGGGAAAGGTAAGTCAGCCCCAGTAGAGCCAATGGGGCTCACTCCCAGGGATGAGTGGACAGGAGAAAAGCCTGCCAGCGCCTCCTCTCCCAGGTAGGAGCCCGTCTCAGTCCCTGGGCTCCCTGGACTCACTCCCTAGGCTCGCTCCCTGGGCTCACAAGCCTGCCAGGGGCTCACTCCTAGGGATGCGTGGACAGGAGAGAAGCCCGCGATTGACTCATTTCGCCTGGAGATGGACTGGTAGCTCGAGGGTTGACGTAATGAGCACCCCTGCTCTAGGGGCTTGCTCAGCAAGACTGCCACCCCACCCCCGCTTTCCTGGGAGTGAGCCCCAGTGACTCTGAGACTTACTTCTGAGTAGACACGTGGGCTTTCTCAGCGAGCCTGCCATCCCCCCCCCTTTCCTGGGAGTGAGTCCCAGTGAGTCTGAGACTTACTTCTGAGTAGACACACGGGCTTGCTCAGCAAGACTGCCACCCCACCCACGCTTTCCTGGGAAGCGGAGCCGAGCAGAGCGGGCAGGGGGCGGGGCCAGGGGCGGAGTTTTTTTTTTTTTTTTTTTGCAGTATTCGCTCCATAAGACGCACACACTTTTCCCCCCACTTTTTGGGGGGGAAAAAGTGCGTCTTATAGAGCGAAAAATACGGTACTTTCTCCCTACTGAATTATATAATTTGTTACAACACATGTTACATTTAATTCTGCATAACAGAATACACCTGCCTCAATTTATCTGTCCTGCTTTTCATGAACAGCAAGGCTAGTTCAAGAATACCAGGAACTCTCTTTTTATGGACTTTTGCTTTATGTTATCCTGTGCACAAGATACAGTATTAGGGTTCACTGTGGGTTGACTAAACTTAAGACTCTCTGCCTAATCTACTTGACAGGAGTTCCACTGAACACAAAGAACATTACTATGGAATTGGGGTCACAACCGAAGCCCAAAATAGCTCTGGTTACAGTCCCTCTCCTAAGTGTCCACTCTCTCAAAAGAAAGGTGCCAGGGCTCAAATTCTCGTTAATCTTGGTTGTACAGGGAATGGTTGTCGTCACTCAGTAGTGAAAAAGATACTGTGCGGGTAAAGGTTTAGGATTTATAGTTTGTGTGTTTGTGAAATTGCTATTTTCAATCTATTTTATACTGGTTGATTGCATTTTGAATTGATCTTTCTGTTTGATGACAGAAGCTTGTAAGACACCTTGAGAGCTCAGTTGTTCCAAAGGCAGGACACAAACTGAAAAAAAAACACAGAAGTATCATAAACAGATCAAGTAAAATACTAGCCTCTGTATTCTACATATCTGATTTTACCCTGTTTTGCCCCTTTCCAGAAAAAAAAACATATTAGGGTTCACCCTTCATTTGCTCTCACCACCACAATATTTTGCATGTGCCCCAAGATGTTAGCCCTTTCGGGCAAATATCCTTCTGTGTCTGAGCACAGATAAGGTATAAAGGAAAAGTATCCACTGCACTTAAGTATCTTTAAGACCAGCAAACAGGTAAATTCACATTTTAATTTCAGAACTATATTAGCTAAGTCATAAGTACAAACTGGCTTGCCTATTTTGTTTTTAAGGGGATATGGGAAAGAGATGGAAATTTCAATGGGGAGAACAGATTCAAAGACTTTAACTTTTAAAGGGCAAGGGAAAGACCAACCAAAAAGAAGCCCACAAAATAGCAGAGACAGTACTGTAGTGGGCAGAATGCCTTCCTTGCTAGTGTTTGACATATTGAGTGCTTAAAGGCTTCATGAATGGTCTCCTAGAATAGACTACAAACATTCTCCTCCCCCTAGAAGAGTTATACATTTTGTTTGTTTTAGTGTCACAAAATGACATGGGGAATGATGATGCCACAAGCAACAGCCAATAGGCATCTGTGGCACTGGTACAGCTGAATGGCTGCAATAACACCAAAATAGCCAACAAGTTAGTAAAGATTTTCTATAACAAATATTATCTGAGCAGTGAGAAAATTAACACTTTCCCACAATAGAAGTAACTCCTTGAAGAAAGACCCAAGACCAAAGAGCCAGAACAAAAACAAAGCAGTAGTAGGGGCTCAGCAAGTTAGGGAAGGCTCATCAATTTGCAAATTCATCACTTGAGAGAGATATCTTAAAGCAATGTTCTTCAACCTTGGGGTTGGGACCACAATGGGATCACAAAGCCTCAGTTGTGGGGTTGTGGCAACTTACAGGAATGAAAAAAGTTAAAGACCACTAGACTAGAGCACCACCAGGTAAAGGGGAAAGCACCTGATGTACTCCTTTAGGTACCAGGAGATTGTGTCCCAGTCCTGCTCAGGTTCTTAGCAATTGTGCTGAAATAGCTTTCACTAGTGTCAGGCTTCATGATAACTTTTTCTGCTCTAATAAGAATATTTGGCTACAGTGAACAGAGCTGGGAGACCATAAAGGGGGTGAGGAGTGGGCAGATATGGGAGTGGGGAGATAGGGTGCTGGGAGGGGGACAGGATCAACGGTGGGGTACCCAGTCTCATACTTTTTTATTTTTATATTGGGGTCATTGCATGAAAAAAGGCTGAAGACAGGTAAAGGGGGAGGCACCTGATTAAAGGGTTAAAGGGCAGGGGGCTTTAGTTCTAAACCAATGTTTCTCAACATTTTTCCCCCACCAGTTCACATGATCGACCTATTCCAAGCACCACTGGAAGTAACTGGAGATGACATCATCACCAGTTACTTCTGGGTTGGGAGGCCAGATGTAATGTGACCAACACTAGTAAGAGGCTCAGGGTGGATAGGAGGGCTTTTTTGAGCACGGAAAAACATGCACTGGAGCTCTGCCCAAGGAGCCATGCCTCCTACTACTGTTTGTTGTGTCATGTTCCTGGTCTCACTGCTCGGTGGCAGGCGTCTCATTTTTTTTCCTTTTTTTTATTGACAAGTTTTATTTGACATACATTACTAAGATGAACAAAAGGAACAGCATAAAAATTACAAAGTCACTAATAACTATAAGCAATTGCTTTTTATCCAGGGAAGCATAATTAAAAAGGTTAACTAGAAGAGAAAAACTGCTAAGCACAGATATAGACAAGTGTGAGCAGGTATAAAAAGGTGAAAGAACCAGGAAGAGGCTTTTCTAATATACAGATGAAAATTCTCAGTTAAGTGCTGTCTCTGGAAGGAGCCCTGTGTTAACCTGAGGGGGAAGAGAAGCATTAAGGTGATGCAAAGGGCGGTTTTACCAGTTTTTGAACCTATTCAGCTCAAAGGGAGAGAGAAGTTGATTGAAGGGATCCCCTCACATACACTCATAGCTCTTTTACTTATTGCATTTATTCTCTTACCAATTTCTGTCCAAAAAATTACAGACCAATAATCTAGATTACTTCCTATAACTTTTTTTCTTATTTAACTCAGTACCATATGTTAATAAAGGCTGCCAAAGTTTCATAAATTGATCATGCTTTATTTCTCCTCTATACATTCTGGCCTTATTAGTCAATTTTTCCATCATTACTATTTGCTAGGTCCTGTTCAAATATCTCAGTAATGAGAACGGCAGGGGTCTCATGAGTACCACTAGATACCACCTCAAGTACCACTTGTGGTACCTGAACCACTGGTTGAGAAACACTGTCCTACCTACCTTTCAAAGCATATTTGCACACACTTTTTAGGAGCAGAGAGAGGGTTGTGCCAGTCCACACACACACACACACACACACCTTGCTATTGCAAACAGTACCTGATGAGGGCTTAAATTTAAAATAAAAATTCTTTATTTGCAACTGATCAAATAAGAGTATATTCCAGGATGCAGTGATGGGGTACAAATTTGAATGACACAAATTTTCCTAACTCCAAAACTTTCCCAATTACGCCCATTTTCAGTCCCCAATTTCTGAAAATTGAGGACCCGTTTTCTGGACGGCGAGGCAGTCATGGAAGAGGAGAAACAGCCAGACTGATAGACTCCAAGCTCCAAAAAAGCATGAAAGTTCTTCCTCGGATTGTTTAAGAATGCAAGAAGAGCCCTGCTGGAGCAGGCCAAAGGTCTACCTAGTCCAATTTCCTGTATCTCACCATGGCTCACCAGATGCGCCAGGGAGCACACAAGGCAACAAGAGACCTGCAACCTGGTGCACTCCCTTGCACCTGACTTTCTGAGGTAGCCTACTTCTAAAACCAGGAGATTTTATAGACCCCGTCACAGCTTGTGATGGACTTTTCCTCCAGAAATCTGTCAAATCCCCTTTCAAAGGCATCTAGCCTGGATGCCATCACCACATCCTGTGGCAAGGAGTTCCACAGACTAATTACATACTGGGTAAATAAATATTTTCTTTTGTCTGTTCTAACTCTCCCAACACTCAATTTGAGTGGATGTCCCCTAGTTCTGGTGTTATATGAGAAGGACAAGAGCTTCCCTCTAGCCACTGCTTCCATAATGTATTCCCCATATCATGTGGCAGGGAGTTCCACCGATTAATATTTTCTTTTCTCTGTCCTGACTCTCGTAACACTCAATTTGAGTGGATGTCCCTGATTCTGGTGTTATGCAAGAGGGAAAAGAAAATCCCTCCATCCTCTCTCTCCATCCCAAGGAATGTAGGTCTGCTGCCATCACCAAATCCTGCAGCAGGGAGTTCCACAGACCAATTCCACCCTGGGTAAAGAAATATTATAGACATTATCTATGACTCTCCCAACACTCCACTTGAATGGCTGCCGCCTGGTCCAGAAGTTGTGTGGGAGGGAAAAGAGCACCCTTCTATCTAAGCCTCACCACATCTTGTGGCAGGGAGTTCCACAGATTAAACCACGGCTCACCCGCCGCCATCACGGGGCCGATTGTCCTCGCCCCACACAACGGACACCCTGGAGGTACTATCACGGCACATACCCAGGACAGGGCCCCAGCCGCCCTCAAATAACCGCGAGGCAGAACGCCTCTCACCCTTTCCCGCTTCAGCCGCCTCCGAGGAGCGCACAACCCGCTTCAAACCCTTGGCCCCGCCCACTCAGGGACACTGCTCTCGCGAGCGGGGGGGCGGGGAACAAACCACCTAAGCCACGCCCCCTCCTGATTTTTATTTTTTTTCCCCGTCTCCCACTTCTCTAGAGAAGGCTGGCCATCCGCAGTCAACCATCCAGAGCAGTGACTGATTGCTCTGTGCTGCCGCGATTTATCATGCGGGCATTAGCGATAATGCCTATGACTGGGCAAGGGATGCTGGGAGTTGTAGTTCGTTTAAAGACAAGGCTCTGGAGTTGGGTTGCAGGCTGTTGAGGATGGCTCAGAGGCTGGAGGCAGAGCTTGAAGCTGGAATCCTACCCACACTTTCCTGGGAGTAAGCCCCATTGACTATTGTGGGGTTTACTTCCAAGTAAGCATGCCTAGGATTGAGCACTCAGTGTAGCAGAAAACACTTCCTAAGTTAGGAATGAATCTCAGGCTGCAATCCTAACCACACTTTCTTGAGAGTAAGACCCATTGAACAAAATAATAATAATAATAATAATAATAATAATAATAATAATAATTTATATACCGCTTTTTAACAAAAAGTTCCCAAAGCGGTTTACAGAAAAAAAATCAAATAACTAATGGCTCCCTGCCCCCAAAGGGCTCACAATCTAACCTATTTTGTTCAATAGGGCTTACTTCTGAGTAGACCTGGTTAGGATTGTGCCCTAAGGCTGCAATCCTAACCACACCTTCCTGAGAGTAAGCCCCATTGAACAAAATAGGGCTTACTTCTGAGTAGACCTGGTTAGGCTTGTGCCCTAAAGAAGACAGAATGGTCTTAACAAAAGACCACTGTGTAGTGCACAGCACCAGACTATCAAGTCTCTTTAGAACCCTCTTTATCCTTTCTGGACCAGTCTAAATCCTTGAATGGAGAGTTCATCTGTCTCTTTAGCCTTAACCCCCAGGGTACCCCCCCCCCCAGGGTTTTAGCCTTAACCCCAGCCTGGATCAACAGGGCCCATGAGAGGAGGGTAAAGGGGCTAATTTGTACCCAGGACCAGGTCCGAAACAGGGCCCGGGAGCCAAAGGAGGGGCCTCAGAATTTTCCTATCTCACCTGGACTCATGTAGGATGCCAGAGGCCAGGGCCTAGGAGAGGGAGATAAAAGGGATAATTTGTACCCAGGCCCAGGAGTCAAAGAAGGGGGCTTAGTTCCTGGGATCTTACATTTTCCTATCTCACCCAAACTCACTGCCTGCCATTATGCTGGGGGCACAATCGCAGGCATGCAGTGGCAACTGCTGCTGCAAACCATATGCACCAGGCCCAGAAATGCATCCATGACCCTCCCTAACACAGTCTCAGATCTGGGAGGAAACTGGTCTGTTACAGGAGCTCTTTGACTTGTGGAGTGTAACCATGAAGGAGTGTACAGGAGCTCAGGGACACAGCTGGGGGCTACAGCTGCTGCAGAAGTATGTTTTAGTGTACCCAGTACTCTGTCCATTCTAGTGTGAGCCTAAATACTATGATGCTAATTTTCTGCAATGGATTTTCTATGATTCAAAGACTTTAGATAGACTTTGGAGTGTGTTTGGTTTTCCATATTACTTTATCTAGCTGCCAATGTAGACCTGGGCTCTGCATCAAGAAGCCTGGTAGACCTGGGCTACAATGACTATTCTGGCTGTCCACACCCTCCCCCTGCCCTATTTTGCCACCTGTTCTGCCTGCCCCCATTGCCCCCTCCCCCTTTGGGAAGGGTCCCAAAAGAAACTTTGTACGCCTGATAAAATTCCTCTCAAAGGCCCTGCCAGGGGCTGCTGCAAACCATAAGCACCAGGCTGAGAAATGCATACATGGCACTTCTTAACACAGTGTCAAATCTGGGAGGAAGCTGGCCTACTACAGTAGCTCTTTGGCTTGTGGATCCACTTACCATGAAGGAGATTATAGGAGTTCACAGCTGGTCCACATATTTTGGTCCACATAGGACACTTTCCATTCTACTGTGAGCCTAAAAATGAAGCTAATTTTCCTCAGTGATATTCTATATTTAAAAGATTTTAGAGAGACTTAATTTAGGGGGTAATTCATACCCAGGGTCAGAAAGGGGGCCCAGGAGCCAAAGGAGGGAGCCTCAGAAATTTCCTGGGATCTGACATTTTCCAATCTCATCCAGACTTGCTGTTTTGCCGATTTCCCATTCCAAGCTTTGTATAGAGAACTTATGCCCACTTTAGGCCAATTAGTCCCCCTGGCTCAAACCCAGGCCCGCTCTAGCAGCGTACAAAGCTACTATTAGCTACTAATGGGAAGGTAACCAGTAGGTAGCTTGCCTGTGGGGCTGCAAGGTCCCTCCTCCTGGTTCCCACAGCAGCTTTCCTCCACCCATCCCTGTTCCAGCAATCCTCAGTAGTCCATTAGCCCACCCACTTTATTTCTTCTGTTACCCACACCCTCTCCTTCCTCCAGGTGCTACTTTGATCCCCGAGGGCAGGGCCTAGGAGAGGGGGATAAAGGGGGTAATTTCTACCCGGGCCCAGGGGCTAAAGGGGGGCCCAGAAGCCAAAGGAGGGGGCCCAGAAATTTCCTGGGATCTGACATTTTCCTATCTACTCAGACTTGTTGCCCACACGGGATGCTGGGGACACTACTGATGCCACATGGGTGGGTAGACCTGGGATCTTAAGACTTTTCCACCTGTCTCTACCCTCTTCTCACCCTGCTTCATCCCTCCCTACCCCTATTCTACTCACCCATCACCACCCTCCCCTAGTCTGTTTCAACCCTCCCCCTTTCCAAAGGGGCCCAAAATAAACTTTGTACCCCCTGATAGAATTCCTCTCAGAAGCCCTGTCCAAGGGTCCTGTCGCCTTCTAGTGGCTGCAACTGTGCAGCATACTCACTGCATTCTGAGGCCCTGGTGTTAACCCCATGCTTGCCTGCCAGAGCAAGAGGCCACTGTGGATACCACACCCTATCTCCTTGAGGGATCTTGAGGGTGCGGGGGGGGGGGGAGGGGTTGCTACTGCTGCAAGCCATAGGCAAACCATAAGCACCAGGCTGAGGAATGTGTAAATGACACTCCTAAATAGCAATGATTCCCAAACTTTTATGACTGGCAGCTCCCTTGACCTACTGGGCCATTGTCCTTGGCTCCTCATTAGGGTTACAATCCTATACTTTGAATAGGTCAGCAGGTTTTTCAAAAGGATTCTGCAGCTCCCGGGGAGCTGCAGTTTATGAACAAACTGTGCAGTTTGGGAACCACTGTTTAACACAGCATCAAATCTGGGAGCAAACTGGCCTGCTACAGTAACTCTTTGGCTTGTGGATCCGCTAACCATGAAGGAGTGTTTCCTAGAAGCTCACAGACACAGCTGTGGGACTACAGCCACTGCAGAAGTATGTTCGGTACACACATCACTCTTACCATTCTAGTGTGAGCCTAAAAACTATTAGGTTCATTTTCTGCAATGATTGACTATATTCAGTGCTTTTTTTGTGAAAAAAAAGGTGCAGGAACTCACAACTTGTTAATGTTTTATTTATTTATTTATTTATTTATTTATAAGCCATTTTTTATTGGAGAAATAAAATATTTTTTATGTGCTTCCCCCTAAAGATGAACTTACTTCTGAGTAGACATGCATAGGATTGGGCTGTCAATCTCCACATCCCCTTCCCCCTAGCTACTTTTTCTACACATGGGGAAAAATACTGTACAGGTGCACTTGTAGCGTGTAGTATATAGTGTGGCACTACTTAGAGGAGAGGAAGCAGTGAATGGATTCCGAAAAATGGCTTACATGAGTTTCATGTAGTAAAATTACTCTAAGCAACTGTGGGAGTAAGAACAAAAAAGGAATTCTTACATGAGAGGGGTCCTTAGGTGCACATAGAAACAGCTACTTTTGCAAACAAGCGATTAAATATGGTTTAATTCAGGTATCAGAATACTCTGTGTCTTTGGGAAGGTGCTTGGCATGCAATTGTATGTTCTCTGCTGCCCTGAGCAGCTGCTGTGCATTGCTGGAGAGGAGCTGCAAACGCTGGCAGGCGGAGGGCATGCTTGTGGGGGAAGGATGAGGAGGATCTCTGGCAAGGCTGGACAGCACGTTGTACACACGTAGAATCCCTTTTCACCTGCCCTTAGCATGTGAAAACGGGTGCAGATATATATCTCTGCCAGGATTAAAAGCCCAATCCTAGGTATGTCTACTCTGAAGTAAGTCTTGTTCTAGTCAATGGAGCTTACTCCCAGGAAACTGCCTAGGATTGAAGCCTAAGAGCCTTATCCTATGCATGTCTACTCAGAAGTCCACTTTAGTGAATAGGGGGGGGGGCTTACTGTGGATAGGATGGCAGCCTTAGAGTCCAATCCTGTGCCTGTCTGTTCTGCCTCTGTTTTGCTCCCCACCCTCCTGGAATGCCTCCGAAGGGGAGGGGCCCCTGCAAAAAGGTGCCGGAACTCCGTCCCCCCGCGTTCCATTACAAAAAAAGCCCTGACTATATTTAAAAATTTTTAGAGAGACTTACGAGTGTGTTTGGTTTTACAGTGTAAACCAACACAGATAGAGCAATGGAAATCATTTTATGCTTGGTTGAAAATGAAGTTGTAGATGTATAAGATAGGGCATTTAGATGACTATATTGTATACATGATATATTATACAGGATATGATAGATAAATGATATTAAGAGGTTAAACTAGAAGAGGAACAAGATTAGAGGATATGTATTGATTGATTAGATATATTGATATATGATTGCCTGCACCCTTCAACGGTATGTTTTTGTGGGGTTTTTTTGTGTTGTGTGTTGCGTTTATTTTTGTTATGTGTTTGTTTATATTTGTTGTTTGTTTTGATTTTGGAAAATAATTAAAAAATTAATTTTTTAAAAAAGGAGTGTGTTTGGTTTTCCATATCACACTACCTAGCTGTTGACACTGTGCAGGCAGAAAGATCTGGGCACCACAGTGGGAAGCCCAGAAGACCTGGGCTCCAAAGATTTTTCTGGCTGTCACCACCCTCCTTCTGTCCTATTTTGCTTCCACCCCACCCCTGTTCTGCCCACTGTCTCATCCTCCTCCCCTGCTCTGTTTCACCCCTCCCTCACCCCTTTGGGAAGGGCCCCAAAAGAAAATGTGTACCCCCTAATAAAATTCCTCTCAAAGGCCCTGCAGCCCATCTCAGCTCAGATGGCATAGGACCCGTAAAATGGTCACTGAAGAAAATCTTAACACCTAGACTGGTAGGTGCATGAGGAGATGGCAGCTGATCCCAAACTGATTAGGGTTCCTCTCCTTCTCTTTCTCCACTTTTTCCATCAAGATGTTTAAAATCTTCTTAACTACTCTCAGAGTGGTAAAAATTGAAAAGCCTGGCCCATTGTTTTCATGTGAAGGAGAGGATTCGAGTTATCCTCTCAAGAAGACACATACAGGCCCACATACACCTGCCCTCCTGTCTCCGATCTAATTGATTCATGTGACTAATGTATTACAGTAAGAGCACAATTCTTTTCAAACACTCCTGCTGAGTCCGATCTGCTCACTGACAGAAAATCATTCAGGTGAAAAAGAGAGTGTTTAATATCGCCTCAGGGAAGGTTCAGCTCAGGTACTCACTTTAATACATGGTTTTAACACTGGACATGACTGATAAGGGGTCAAAAGAAGCACTTTTAGCACACAAATGAATCAGGGGGTGACAATGAGGGATGTAAAACTGATGAAGGAGTCTTTTTGTAAGGTTCCACCCCTGCAGATTTTAGCTTGCTGGGGTATAAGAGAATTATTTGTCTCTGAGCCGTAAGTAATCAAACCTAGATTTGAAGAAAAAAAATTAGAACCCTGCAGAATCAGGCCAAAAGTCCATCTTCTCCAGTATTCTGGTTCCAACAGTCTCTAATGCAGGCGGGGGGGGGCAGTTCAGGATCCCTCGTGCTTGAGACAATGAGGCCAGGTGCCACTCCCCCCCCCCGTGGCACTCCGTTGTTCCCCCAACCTTTGCTAAATTATGCCCCTGATGCAGAATGAGCCAGTCTTCTCTCACCAACACCATCCTGCAGCTCCAATTATCTTTCCCACCCCAGCAGCCCCCAACTCACTGATCTTCTCACCTGTCCCTCCAACCCTATTTATCTCGGCCAGCAACTCCCCTCTGGCCCACTATCTCTGCTAGTCACATCTCCTGGCTGTTGGAATGGCAGGAGCCAGGAGGAGTGCGTTGAGGTGAGGTGGCCAGGAATGATGGGGGGCTGCTTCAGGTGGTGACCTGTTCTAATCCACCAGTCCACAGATTAAACCTCCAGTGAAGAGGTAGAAGAATGGCTGTTAGAGGGACACAGGAAGCCTTTCAAGGCTCACCGGACATGCCTCCTTCACACCTTTCAGAGGACTAGACAAAGGCTGATGGACAGATGATACATAGCTTCAAAACTACTACTTTATTTTAATAATATCTAATGGTTGGCAACCTTCAGTCTCGAAAGACTATGGTATAAGCCTATAGCACCCAGTATTCCCAGGCGGTCTCCCATCCAAGTACTAACCAGGCCTGACCCTGCTTAGCTTCCGAGATCAGACGAGATCGGGCAAATACTTATACAACATGCCTTGGGGTAGTAGTTTGCAGGTCTTTCCATTACAAAAACAGGCACATGAAATTTTAGCATGTGGAATGTCTGCCTTTTGCATCACAGGGTCCGGAAGGGGGTTGAGACCAGCCTCCAGCACTTAGGCTGATTCCTAATCCCTTCCCATACAGCCCAGCATTACACCAGGCCGCTTGGATCTGTGCCAGCAATTTCACTGGTGCAGATCCATGTAGCCCCACTGTGGTGGCTGGGGCATTACTCAGGTGGCTGGGGCATTACTCAGGTAAGGGGACATGTCCCCTTGCTCCTAATTGCACTCTATTCACCTCCTAGCATGCACTGGATATAGCACAGGTCAATTCCAGTGCAGGTTAGGATTGGGCTGCTTGTTTTTTGTAATGCTGCATTTAAGTCTGGCAATGGGAAGATTGCAATCTTTATTAAAGTAGTTAGCTATCTATTTTTCAAAACTTCTTCACTATTCTAAGGTTTTTCTTGTGAGAGCAGTAGGAAATTATTTTTCCTGTTATAGTTGCCTTGAAAACTTCCCACTTCCATGTTTAGAAATGGCTAAATGTGCTTTTGGGGACAGAGGAGATTCTCTTTATTTTATGCTTGCTTTGTTTAATCTATTCAGGCCAGAGCCCATACCTTGCTGCACACAGACACACAGAAAATAAAACCTACAGAGACACAAACATCATACAGATAAACCAGCTATGCAATTTAGTATTTGCTTGATTCCATATGGTAAAGTTGACACCAGATGACTGTGATAATGTGAACTTGAAAACTCTACCAAATGTCACATTAGAAAAAATGGAAATACTAGCTGAAGAGAGGAAACCCTAAGACAGTGGTTCTTACACGTTAGCACCGGGACCCATTTTTTAGAATGAGAATCTGTCAGGACCCACCGGAAGTGATGCCATGACTGGAAGTGACATCATCAAGCAGGAAAATTTTTGACAATCCTAGGCTGCAATCCTACTTACACTTACCCAGGAGTGAGTCCCATTTACTATCCTTGTTAAAAGAATATACATAGTGGCTTCTTAAAAGTACAGGTCTGTAACACTTCCCAAAATGCAGTCACATACTTGTAGCATCAACTCTAATATATTAAAAATAAAATATTGAAATGAATGCGAACCCACCTGAAATTGGCTTGTGACCCACCTAGTGGGTCCCAACCCACAGTTTGAGAAACACTGCCCTAAGAAGTCATGAAAACTGGGAAATGTGCAGTCCGTAAAAGAATCACATTAAATATACAGATAAGAAGCACCACAACATGCAATTGTAAATGGAAGGACAAGGAAAAGAGAGATAGAATGGAGAATGAGCTCCCCCTTGTGTGAGAAGTAATGATAAAAGTGTGTTTAAAATTGGGACAGAAAATTCTGAGTGAAGGATAGGGCACAACTAATGGCACATTGACTTGTGTCATTATTTTATTGGCCCCTTAAACAACATCTTGGATCCCTTAAGAACTAGTTGTTATCAAAACTAATTGTTAACAACATGCAGCAAAGCAGGACAAAGGATTTGATTCCCACCAATTAAACTGACAATTACCAGGCAGCATAGTTATGCTAATGGTCAAAGCATGCATGGGGGACTGAATTGAGCCCTGTGGCACCCCACACCTCAAGGGCCAGGGTGTCGAACAGGCATCCCCCAGCACCACCATCTGGGACCGATCCTCCAAGTAGGAGCAGAACCACTGCAAAACAGTGCCTCCAACTCCCAACTCGGCCAATCGGCCCAGAAGGATACCATGGTCGATGGTATCAAAAGCCACTGAGAGGTCCAGCAGGACCAACAGGGACACACTCCCCCTGTCCAGTCTCCGGCGTAGGTCATCCACCAAGGCGACCACGGCAGTTTCCGTCCCAAAGCCCGGCCTGAAACCAGATTGAAAAGGATCCAGATAATCTGCTTCATCCAAGACCCTCTGGAGTTTGGACGCCAACACCCGCTCAATTACCTTGCCCAGAAACGGAATGTTGGAGACTGGCCGGTAGTTATGTAATGCAGTGGAATCCAGGGAGGGTTTCTTCAGGAGGGGGCGAACCACTGACCATTTCAAAGCGAGTGGTAACGTCCCCTCCATCAAGGAAGAGTTGACCACCACCCCTGTCCACTCAGCCAGTCCACCCCGGGCAGCTCTTATCAGCCAAGCTGGGCAAGGGTCAAGCAGGCAGGCAGATGGCCTCACACTCCAAAGGAGTCTGTCCACATCCTCAGGCTGTACAAGCTGAAAAGAATCCCACAACCCTGGATAAGCAGTTGCCAAGGGGACATCGTCAATGTGGCATCCAAGTTGTGACGAGTACGATCAATTTTATCTGCAAAATGTTGTGCAAACACGTCACAGCGGCTGACCATGTATTCCTCCTGGTCTACTGGAGGGGCCTGATGGAGGAGGCCCTGCACCACACGGAACAGCTCTGCTGGACGGTTGTCAGCAGACGCAATGGTAGCAAAGAAGAATGATCTCTTCGCTGCTTCCACTGCCACAGAATAGGCTCTATAATGAGCTCTACTCCATGTCCGATCGGATTCATCCCGAGTTTTCTGCCACCGTCGCTCTAGATGCCTGCCCTGCTGCTTCATCATTTGCAGCTCCTCAGTGAACCAAGGAGCTGCACCGTACAGTGAACCAATGTTTAAAAATTAAGGTTAAAACTCCACTGCCTGCAGGCTCATGGGGTGTCCAAACTTTTCGGCAAGAGGGCTGCATCGTGTATCTGACACAGTACCAAGGGCCAAAAAATAAATAAGTAATAAATACGTGGAGGACTGATGTGCTGAGAGTTTGATTGAACATAATAAGTGGGTGGGAGTGGAAGGAGGAGGGGAGCATAGAGCAAAATTAACTTGCAGAGGAAGAGAGGGGAATGGATTTTGAAAAAGCATCAAGCAACCCATGACGCAAGTGTCAAAGTTTTGTCTCAGTTTCTGCTCCATTTTAAGTTTAACATTATATTTATATTCCAGGTTTCTTAGCATCGATATATATATCATTCAGCCACTAGAAGTGCTGAATGTAATGCAATGTGATTGAATAATTTCTTGTTAAAGCACTGTTCAGTTTTTTAAACTGATTTTAAAGGGGGGCATTTTTCCCCTTCTCCAGGGATCAGCACATTCCTTCTCGTTTTCAGGGGCCATTCATGTTGAGTCAAATCCTTGTATAAAAAATTCGTGTATAAATAGGCTGGACCTGTACTTTTAACACCCTGAGAGGCTGGGGAACCAGCAGTAAAGGGGCAGAGTCCACAGAAAACACTATTCATAAGGCACCCCAGTCCTAAGCTACACTAGTGCAATCAGGCCACATGGCCTGCACTGCATCCTATGCAGCTTAGGAGGGGACTGGAGATCTCCTCAGTATAAGGGCATATTTTCCCCCTTACCTTGGGTAAAGCCCCAGTCACCCCATGGGGTTTATTTGTTCTGTGCCAGGTATATATGTGGCAGAAATCCAGGAATCCTGTGTAAGGATCAACTGCGGACCTCTGCAGCCCTGCGCCTGGGGCAAAGCTCTGCGATGGCGCTCCCCTGTCAGCTATCGCCACCCCTCCCGTGCAGATATCCGCCCCCTACTTACCAGAGGCTCACAGAGCCTTGCGCAACCACAGCCCATGCCGGAGAAACCTCTGTGAGATTTCCCGGCGCTATAAATTATACTTCTGGCAAACCGGAAGCACAGTTTCTGCCCCCATCGGGAGTCTCAGAGTGGCTTCCATGGCATCCTAGCAGCCAGCACCTGGGGCTTTTGCCCTATCTCACCCTATGGTAGGCACGCAACTGGTAAGGATGTCTAGCCCAGGAGCCAAGGTTAGGATGAGGCATTGATTCCACCCCCTTCCAGGCCCAATCCTCCATCATTCTGCCTCCCCCCAAAAAATGCCCCCCGCCTTCAAAACACTCTCCCAACACCCTTTCCCACCCCACCCCCACAGCACCTGGCACACATTTACCTGTGCTGGCTGCTGCAAGATCAGGATCTGGCATTGCCAAGCTAGCACAGGCCTCCACACTATCAACATGCTTGAATCAGACTGGTTTGGAGCATGGGCACTTCTAGTTGCAGCCAGGAACAAAAATCTATGCCCACAGAATACAAGTGTCATTTACTAGTGTTTTTGTTTAATAAAGTACTTAGGAATCCTGTGGTGCCCTTAGTTTCACTATGCTATGCTAAATTTTTGTTCAGACATGGAGTAGTAGGAGAAATCTCCCTGCAAAGGCAGGAGACCTGCTGCCTTGTCATCATGAAAAACAAAGAAATTAGGTAGCAATACCAAATTAAGCTATACCAAATCAAAAGCATCAATATTTTTGGACAAGGAACTGAAAACAGTCACATATTTCTTAGACACAAATGGAGGTGTGATCTGGAGGTTGAGCTATTGCCTTGCTTGAAAAAGGGAAGCAGGATCAGCTCAGGTTTTGCCTTGGATGGGTGACCAGAAGCTGCTGGCAACAGACGAAGGAATGTGGAGTGTCCTATCCAAATTTTCAAATCCTGCTCACAGCGCCAATTTGTCCCATCCAAATATCTCAACTCCCTTCTAATGCCCGCTTTTTTGGCTAATTAACACCCTCTTTATCTCTAGAACAACCACTGTGGTGTTCAAAGGAATGAACACAGAACTCCTTATCTATAGCAACTACCCAAATTTATTGCTATGAACACAGACACTCCCTGCAAGTCCTCTTGTCCAGAGGCTTTCCCTCCCCAGAACTCCACTTAACTCAGTGGGTAAAGGTCTGAAGCCTCCAATTCAAGTCCAATCCGGTCTCCAAAGCACAGCACAGTCCAGTCTTCCCAGTCTTCTGTGTCCTCCAGCAAAGTCCTGGCAGTCCCCTTCTCCTGTAGGTCTGGGTCAGGTAGTCCTCTTGGTCTGGTTCCCTCTGGGTCAGGTAGTGTCTCCCTCTGGGTCAGGGTCCCGCTCCTTTGGTCCTTCTGAAGCTGCCTTTTATCCTTTGTGTCCCATTAAGTGCAAATGCAGCTCAGCTGTGAGCTACCTCCTTAGCTCATTCAAAGCCCCATCAAGGTCAAATGAAGCTCAGGTGTCCAACCAGGTCTCCATTGGCCTTGATTGATTACAGCTGTGGAGCCAGCCCTGCCCTTCCCAGAGCTGTCAACCAGCTGTCAAAACATGGAATAGCTGGCAACACCACATCATCCACCTGATGATCTTCTGATCTTCCATTACAAGGAGTGCAGAGGAATCAGTGGGCAAGAAAATGGATAACATCCAGAGAACCAGTCTGAGGTGTGTTTTGCAGCTGCCTGTGGAAGATTGGAAAGTGCCAGAGCCGTGCAGTGAGGATGATGATCACAATATGAAGGGGAAACATCTGGAAAATGGAGGATTGTATGACACTTCTAAAAACCCCATTGGAGGGGCAATGAGGTTTGTGGTCAACCTGCCTATGTAAACAACCTTGAGTCTTCAAGAAAGGCAGTATATAAATCAGGGCCTCTGCGAGGAATTTTATCAAGGGGTACAAAATTTCTTTGGGGCCCCTTTGCAAAGGGGGAAGGGTAAACAGAGCTGGAAAGGGTGGTGACGGGTGAGCAGAATGGGGGCAGGGAGGGACAAAACAGGATGGGGGAAGGGTGGAGACAGCTGGAAAAGTCGTTGGAGCCCAAGTCTATCCACCTACGTAGCATCAGCAGCTAGATACAGTAGTAAGGAAAGCTAAACACATTCCTAAGTCTCTCTAAAACCTTTTAAATATAGAAAATCATGCAGAAAATTAGCATCATTGTATTTATGCTCACACTGGAATGGAAAGTGTCCTGTGTGTACCAAAACTTGCTTCTGCAACAGTTGCAGCCCCGCAGCTGTGTCCCTGAGCTCCTATACTTCATGGTAAGCAGATCCACAAGCCAAAGACCTACTGCAGCAGGCCAGTTTCCTCTAAGATTTGACACTGTGTTAAAAAGAGTCATGTATTCAATCCTCAGCCCAACAACTATGACTTGCCAGTAGCTGCAGCTGCACATTTGTGGTAGTGTCCCCAGCACCCCGTGTGGGCAACAAGTCTGAGTAGATAGGAAAATGTCAGATCCCAGGAAATTTCTCAGCCCCCTCCTTTGGCTCCTGGGCCCCCTTTTTGACCCTGGGTACAAATTACCCCCTTTACCTCACTCTCCTAGGCCCTGATATAAATGCTATGATGTTGGTGGTGGTGGCGGCGGAGGTGGTAGTGGTGTGAGCTTCTTAATGATGGAGTCCAAAACGAGCCAAACTGTACTATTCTTTTACTATCCTTTGTTGCAGCAGCTACTTATGTAGGCCCTGGCAGCCAAAATTGTTCAAATATGCTTGCTTTTAAACTTTCAGAATTCAGCATTTAATGCAGAATTTTGCTTTTGAATACAATGAGACCCCTATAGTTACTTATTCCGCTGTAATAAAACAAATGGACGAACTTTAAATGCTGAGCCTTAATGTACTGACCCTGCTAAACTGGGGTCAGACTGTCACAAGGAAGGCAAAAACCAACAGTAACAACAAAGGGGAGATTTGTCAGTTGCAAAGTGAACTGCCATCAAACACCCCAATTACCATGAAGGACTCAACAATAATTAGCTTACCAAAGGGCAAGCCAGATGATGGGATATTTATAATCTCCTCTTATTCCTTCACTTGGGAGCTAAATTAAGATGACATTGCTGGGTTTCTGTAACTTGAAGGGCACGTTACCCACATTGTAATGGCCAGAAATGGGGTCAACAAAGCAAGCAGTCCCTTGTGCAAAAGTAGAAAGGAAAAAAAACCTGTTCTGAGTATTTTTGTATCTCCAAACATCCAATTTGATTAAAAAATAAAGCTGGACAAACTTCATGGACAAACTTCATTAGCTATTTCATGTTAATTCAGATTTGAAAAGTAGGACCCATTGTGCCCACCAGCATTGCCAGTGAACAAGAAGAGTCTACTTTGGAATGAATATGAGTGATTTTAACCAACCATGTGCTTTACAAATCAGTCACAACAGGTATCCATAAGCTCCTCTATCTCCATTTGAGAAATCAACTGAAATGGGTCCTTCACCACTGGAAACTGCTTCATTGAACAATGGTGAGCAGACACAATGGTGATGGGAAAGTTTGCTTGTCATCACTACCATAACGTAGGCCCTAGAATGCGAGCTAATCCATGCTTAGTCCCATTCATCACTTGTCCTCCACTACCATTGCTCTAGCTGTTGCCCTTTTCATTTCATTGTTCCCACTTCCATGGTAAACCGAGAGGCCACATGTACCTTACCAGAGGAAAGAGGACATTTTAGAAGCAATCGTGTCAATTGCCCAAGTCATTTTCCTATTCCAAAGATCAACAGTGGTTCCCAAACTCTCAAGGAGTTTGGGAACTGCTGTAAATGCTTGATGGGAGAGGGGAGAAGGCAATTGCCACAACTGCATCACTGCTGAGAACAAAAGGTGTTTTTTTTTTTTAACTTACCCCTGTCAGTGCCTGCCCTCTGGCAGGTATGGGGAGCCCATGGACCCCTCTGTAGGCCTCAGAAAAGCTGAAAATAATTATTGCAACCCACTTCCAGTTTTTAATCATGAAACCTGAAGTGGGTTGCAATCACTGTTTTTAACTTTTTTGAGGCTTCGGAAGCCCTTGGGAAGGCTTGCAAAGAGGATGCAGGCTCACTGCACCCTCCAGAGGGCTGGTACTGCCATGAGTAAGTTAAAAAAAAAACCCTTTTGTCTCCAGCAGTGGTGTGATCATGGTAATCATGTTGCTGCCTTTGCCCCTCTCCCACAAGCACTTACAGAGTTTAAGGGGGTAGAGACAGGGCTTAAGAGGGCAGAGACAGGCTTCCCTGTTTGGGGCATCACAATGCCCCAGTTTGGGAACCTCTGAACTAGGGCATCAATAGGACCTCTATTCATACCAGCAAGAACATCTCCCAGAGCTGGTAGAAAACCATTTGGATCCACAAAGCTCCAGGGATCAGTCATTGTTCCAACTGGTCCTGTAATAGCATGGCACAGGAACTATAGATCAGCTATAAAATCTGGAAATTAAACTTCATCTATCATTGAGGTGTATGTGACATTTCAACTGAAGATTTGGCTTTTCTTTGATGTCAGATGTCCCTTAGATATGGCCTGACCTGCTCATATGTGCACATTATAGCTACCGCAAAGCTGCAGGCAGAGAAGAAGGCAACACTCTAATTATGATGTAGGAAAAAGATTGAGAACAATAAAATTTGGGCTTAGAGTGCATTATAATGAGGACCAGAGCAGTTCATCAATATCAAACTACTTACAGCATTTCTTAACATGTGGCAAGCAATGAAAAATCTTTGTATGTGGAGAGTCAACAAGGGAAGACTCAGTTCCCAAAGTAGCTGTCCCTCCTGTCCTTTGCTTCCCCATCTGTCTCCTAATCTCTTCTTGTCCAACATCCCACATCTTGTCCTTTTGGTTGTTAGTGTCTTCCTGTTGTCTGTTTCCCTTTGAGTCTCTCTCTCTCTCTCTCTCTCTCTCTCTCTCTCTCATAAAAATTCCTGATTTTTTTTTTTACCTATTTTGGACCTTTCCAGCCTTCAGAGATTCAATGTCCAATGAACTAACTCAAAGTCATTTGTTTACTCGTCAGTTGGGAAAGAACATACTCAACAAATAGCCACTGCATCTGGATGACTCAGTAGTCTTTAGGATGCTGAGGCAAGAGTGAGAAATTCTGGAGCACAGATGACCCCAAAAGATCCAATCCCATAGCTAAGGTAGGATTTACGCCACAGGTCACCGCCTCCCTGTGTGATTTGCCCAGGTCCAAAGGTGGAAGTATCTGATACTCCCCAGGGTGCTCACTTGCTCGCTGTGCTGCACATGTGGATGTTAGGACCAGGATTTTGGAAGAACATACAATAATTAGGCCAGATAAAATACCCAGTAAATTGCACCAGGGTTTCTGTTATTTTTGTTTGTCTTTTGCAAGTCTCTTCACCAACAATCTCTTCTCTTTCTCATTTGTTATTTATTCTATGCCTCATTTTTATCCTTTTTATTTCCCTTCCATTGTTTTGACTTTTCTGCATTTCAATAAACCTTCTATATTTTTATTGTTTTATCTGCCTGCTCTCAGTTCCCTTGGAAGGGAACAGGTTGCTCTGAAACCATCAAGTTCTGCAACAGACTAGTTTTAAATGAGGCACCTCCCCCCAGATTTGTGGGTTCTCAGTTAACCTGGGAGAGGGGCTTTCCCAAGGCCCTCTCTTTCTATTTGGGCTTCTCAGCTTTGGGTGGTTCCTGGGACGACACTCATTTACCCAGAGTGAAGCAAGGGGATAGAAGCTGTCACCAATCACTAGGCAATGCCACTGTTTAACCATCTGTCTTCCTTTACGTTATCTTTCCTGTCTTTTTCAACTTAAAGCGTCCCTTTCTGTCCTTGTGTTTCTGAGAGTGGCCACACTGGTCTCTCTCGCTGGAATATTTAAAGAGAAAGGTTGGAAAATTAAAGTGGAACTGAACAAGCAGCCCACTTCAAACCCATATGATGTACCCCATTATAAAGGCAAGAAGGGTGGAACTGAACATTTAACAGTCATGTAGAAATGTTGGCAGCTGTGGCTTGTCCTGTAGCAGTAATAAAAGCTGCACCTGTTGAAATGCCCTCTTCTACACAACTCTTTAATATATGCCTAGGATAATGGGATGCCTGGCTTCATTGTATTTGGTCACACTCATCACAGCTGGAGAGATTCAGCTCTGACGATGCTTCTTACCATGTCTTATGTGTGTGAGAAAGTGAAACGTTGAGACTAGATCCTATAATGCAGTGTTTCTCAAACTTTGGGTCGGGACCCACTAGGAGAGTTGCGAGTCAATTACAGGTGGGTCCCCATTCATTTCAATATTAATTTTTAATATGTTAGACTTCATGCTACCATGGCATGTGTTGTGGGTAGGGTGTAGGAGTTTCTAGCAGAGTGAAAAACAAATGGCAGCGCAGCAGAAACTGGAGGCTAATGTCCAAGGCAGTCCCTCAGGAGGCTTTGTAAATTGCAAAGAAGCACTCGACACAAAAAGCTGGGTTCCATCACCAAGGTATATTATATACAAAGGATATTTACCATAACATGGTCGAACATACAGCAACACACATACGGCTTCTCGATTCCTATGTCTCCTCCTCACACATACTTGAGCGTTTGTCTGCAGGCTTGTTTTATGCACAAGGCACGCCCACAATCAGGTGCACAGAGTTAGCAATCCGTAACAGCTGCTACTTGCTACATGCTACAGACAGGCTATTCAAACATAGTGCTTGTCACATTTCCTCCTGTGCACAGGACCTGAGTGATTTCCTGGGTTCAGACCTCAACAGCATGTGACTGATATGTTTGGCACGGGGAGGATGAACGAAAATGGCCAACGCCTGCTAGAGCTTTGCTGTCATCACAGTCTCTGTGTCAGCAACACGTTCTTCAACACGAAGCCCCAACATAGAGTTTCTTGGAGACACCCAAGTTCAAAGCACTGGCACCAGCTTGACCTGATTCTCACCAGACGCTCCAGCCTTCCCAGCATCAAGATCACACGCAGTTATCAGGGTACTGCCTGCGACACTGACCACTCCCTGGTGTGCAGCAGAGTGAAACTGCTAACTAAGTGACTGTATCACACGAAAAAGGAAGGAAGACCTCGCATTGACACCAGCAAGACCCGGGACCAGGGAAAAGTGGAGGAATTTGCACAAGCGCTTGAGGAATCTCTTCCAGGCCCGGCCAATGCAGATGCATCCAACAGATGGGAACATTTCAAAAATGCTGTTTACAACAACGCCTTGTCCATATTCGACAAGAAGACCAACAAGATGGCAGACTGGTTTGAAGCCCACTCTGAGGAGTTGACACCAGTCATTGAGGAAAAGAGGAGAGCTCTAGCAGCATACAAAGCCTGTCCCAGTGAGCGCAACCTGCAGGTCTTCCGAGCTGCTTGCAGCAAAGTCCAGCAGACTGTAGGAGATGTGCTAATGACTACTGGCTCCAACTTTGTTCCCAGATACAGATAGCAGCTGACATGGGCAACAGCAAGGGGATGTATGACGGTATCAAGCTGGCCCTAGAAATGGACTATGTCAGAAGGCCAGATGCAAGGGAGGACACCAGGATGAGGTCTCTTGTTATCTGGTGTGCTCCCTGGGGCATTTGGTGGGCTGCTGTGAGATACAGGAAGCTGGACTAGATGGGCCTATGGCCTGATCCAGTGGGGCTGTTCTTATGTTCTTCTTAACACAGAAGAAAACTGCCCCTCTGAAGTCTGCCACAGGCAAGTTCATCAAGGACCGGGCGTAGCAGATGGAACGCTGGGTGCAGCACTACACTGAGCTATATTTCCGAGAAAATGCAGTAACCAAGGAAGCACTGAACAACATCGAGTGCCTGCCTGTGTTGGAGGAGCTTGACCAACCCTAGCAGAACTTCATGTGGCCCTGGACTCCCTCGCCTCTGGCAAGGCACCTGGGAAAGACAGCATCCCTGCTGAAGTCCTAAAGTACTGCAAAGAGATCATCACCACTGAGCTGCATAAAATCCTCTGCCTCTGCTGGAGAGAAGGTGGAGTACCACAGGACATGAGGGATGCAAACATCGTCACACTGTACAAGAACAAAGGCGACAGGTGACTGCAATAACTACTGCAGCATCTCTCTCCTTAGCGTTGTAGGAAAGCTGTTTGCCTGAGTTGCACTGAAGAGGCTCCAGGTACTTGCAGAGAGCATCTATCCAGAATCACAGTGCGGATTCCAAACCAACAGGTCCACCACTGATATGGTATTCTCCCTTAGACAGCTGCAGGAGAAATGCAGAGAACAACGACAGCCATTCTATAGCTTTCATAGATCTCACCAAGGCTTTTAACCTGGTCAGCAGGGACGGCCTCTTCAAGATTCTCCCCAAGATCGGATGTCCACCCAGGCTCCTCGGCATCATCAGGTCTTTCCATGAGGACATGAAGGGCACTGTAGTCTTTGATGGCTCCACATCAGACCCCTTTGACATCCGAAGCGGAGTGAAGCAGGGCTGTGTTCTCATGCCAACCTTGTTTGGGTTTTTCTTTGCTGTCCTGCTGAAGCAGGCCTTTGGAACTGCAACAGAAGGCATCTATCTCTGGACCAGATCAGATGGAAAGCTCTTCAACCTCTCCAGACTGAGAGCAAAGTCCAAAGTCCAGCTGAAATGTCTGCATGACTTCCTCTTTGTCGATGATGCAGCTGTCACCGCCTATGCTGCCTAAGATCTCCAGGAGCTCATGAACTGTTTTAGCAAGGCCTGCCAAGACTTTGGACTGACAATCAGCCTGTAGAAAACACAGGTCATGGTTAAGGATGTGGACTCACCTCCCTGCATTACAATCTCTGCACCTGAACTGGAGGTTGTCCATGACTTTGTGTACATTGGCTCAATGATCTCCGATACTCTTTCAATACCGAGCCAAACAAACGCATCGGTAAAGCAGCTACCACGTTTTCCAGACTCACAAAGAGAGTATGGTCCAACAAGAAGCTGACGGAACATACCAAGATCCAGGTCTACAGAGCTTGTGTCTTGAGTACACTTCTGTACTGCAGCGAGTCATGGACTCTTCGCACACAACAGGAGAAGAAGCTGAACACTTTCCACATGCGCTGCCTCCGACGCATCCTCGGTATCACCTGGCAGGATAAAGTTACAAACAACACAGTCCTGGAACGAGCTGGAATCCCCAGCTTGTATAAAACTGCTGAAACAGAGACTCCTGCATTGACTTGATCATGTTGTGAGAATGGGCGATGGTCGGATCCCAAAGGATCTCCTCTATGGAGAACATGTGCAGGGAAAACACCCTATGGGTAGACCACAGCTGCGATACAAGGATATCTGCAAGAGGGTTCTGAAAGCCTTAGGAATGAACCTCAACAGATGGGAAACCTTGGCCTCTGAGCGTTCTGCTTGGAGGCATGCTGTGCAGCATGGCCTTTCCCAGTTTGAAGAGACATTTTGCCAACAGACTGAGGCAAAGAGGCAAAGAAGGAAGGCCCATAGCCAGGGAGACAGACCAGGGACAGACTACACTTGCTCCCAGTGTGGAAGGGATTGTCACTCCCGAATCGGCCTTTTCAGTCACACTAGACACTGTGCCAGAACCACCATTCAGAGCGTGATACCATAGTCTTCCAAGACTGAAGGTTGCCAATAGGTATGTGACTGTAGCTTTTATCAAGCTACTATGTATATTCTTTTTAACAATGATCGTCAGTGGGATCTCTTTTTTGAACTTTTTTTTTTTTTTAAAGTTCCAGTTAGGACTTAACCCACAGTTAAGCTCCTGGAGTGAGCCCCCTGCTGGAGGCTGTGGGTTAAGTCCTACCTGGGACTTAAAAAAAAAAAAGTTCAAAAAAGAGCCTGCCTGGGACTGAACTTTGAGGAGTTTTGCAGCCTCAACTGGCCCCCCTTTTGGCAACTAGCAACCAACCTTTATATTTTGCAGCCATGGAGCACCTTCCCACCTTAAATATATATATATATATATATATATATATATATATATATATATATATATATATATATATATATATATATATATATATATATATATATAAATTCCTCACTGGGATTTGAACCTCTGGCTCCACAGACCTGCAGTTTAGCCATTGAGCCACCAGAGCTCTTAGGCTCTAAGTGTTTGGAACTAATACTTGAGGCACTGATAGCCACCAGCTGGGCTGAAGACCTTATATATTAGTTCTGAACACTTTAACAATAGACTTTCCTATAGCCCAATGGAGAGAGTGCTGGGCTGTGGAGCATAAGGTTGGAGGTTCGAATCCTTCCCTAGCCAGCAGTGCGGAGCAGGGTGGTGCAGGCAGGGGAAAAAAGGTGGGGGCAAGGAGGAGGGAAAAAAGGGGGCAGGGCGGTGCAGGCAGGGGGGAAAAAGGTGGGGGCAGAGAGGAGGGGGGAAAAAAGGTGCCGGAACGCCAAAAGCCCTGCTCCCAGGTAAGTGTGGGTAGGAGTGCAGCCTAGGATTGTTAAAAAAATTTCCTGCTTGATGATGTCACTTCCAGTCATGTCATCGCTTCCAGTGGGTCCTGACATATTCTCATTCTAAAAAGTGGGTCCCAGTGCTACATGTGTGAAAACCACTGCTATAATGTGTCTTAATACGTGACTTAAAGATTTGAGCAACATGTTAAATTATGCTTTAAACCAGTGTCATGGTTTAACTTTTAACACTGGGACCCACTTTTTAGAATCAGAGTCTGTCAGGAACCCACTGGAAGTGATGTCATGACCAGAAGTGACATCATCAAGCAGGAAAATTTTTAACAATTCTATGCTGCAATCCTACCTACACTTACCCAGGAATAAGTCCCATTTACTATCATTGTTAAAAGCCTATACATAATAGCCTGTTAAAAGTACAGATCTGTAACATTTCCCCAAATGCAGTCACATACCATGGGAGCATCAAGTCTAATATATTTAAAATATTGAAATGAATGGGGACCCACCTGAAATTGGTGTCCCGACCCATAGTTTGAGAAACACTGATGCAGACAGAGAGCAGTCTAGAAAACAAGGCCCTTTGTCTCTGAGGATGAACCCTGCATGCTTTTCATCTGAAACCCTATAGGATAAGCGAGAAGCATTTGGGATTAGTCTACATTTAGCCTTGACTCCTTTAAGAGGATTGTTTCCCAAGTTCATTAGGTATTCGTTTACCTTATCTTGGTTAAAGGAGAAACAGTGTCCATCTGTTTGTGACAGT
The DNA here is from genome assembly GCF_035046505.1 of Tiliqua scincoides. NCBI lineage: Eukaryota > Metazoa > Chordata > Lepidosauria > Squamata > Scincidae > Tiliqua > Tiliqua scincoides. Next base: position 21,163,070 of record NC_089821.1, read on the forward strand.
CATTTCTAAAATAGCTCTGTTTTGTTCTTCTTCTTTGTGGAGGATTTGAAAGTCATGACCGTGGATTTTCTGATGAATAAAATCTGAAAATTAAGAAAAAAGCAACTAAGCTAATAATGCAACTTCAGAATAGGGTTCTGCTAGAACAGCTATTTTCAATCTTTTTCAACTCATGGCACACTGACAAGGAGCTAAAATTGTCAAGGCACACCTTCAGTTTTTCGACAACTGACAAAGCACACTGCACTGCTGTTGGGCTCATATCTCCCAATTGCACTAGTAATAAATGATCTTCTCCCAAACTCCCTCAGCGCACACACATTTGCAGTGCACCAATGTGCCATGGCACACTGGTTGAAAACCATTATGCTAGAGGAACAGGGCTCATCTATAGAAATTCAAGGCCTCCAAAAGGCACTTCTGATTTTTGCCAAAAAAAATCAGAAGCCTTTTGCCTTTCAGAGGACTCCAGGAGACCTTCTGAGGCCCAGGGGAGCTGCATGAGGCCTCCCTGAGCCTCAGAATACCTTCCGGTCACATCCGGAAAGTCTTTGAGGCCCTTCTGGCACAGGGTTGGCACTTGCGTTGTGTTTAATCTGAGTGCTGAACCCATGGATGGGAAGGGTGGAATGTATAGGATTCCAATCTGCATGATCACAATTGGGCTTACTTCTGAGTAGGCATGCATAGGATTGTGGTTTCAGTCTTTTGGTTTCCATTTTGATGTAGCTCATGAGAAACTTAATAAGACCTGCAGTAGATATATAGTGACCACCTTTCTCCCTGTACTTCCAATGAAATAGATACATGTACATAGGTTTTACCCAATTTCCTACATAGCAGTGATTTCTACCTAGGAAGGTAGTTTATGTGAAACAGCTTTTTAAAAGGTATTCCTGGATTTCAGTTAATTAATGGAAGTGGGTTATGGGAATCTAAACCAAAGTATTTAAATGCAGTGTCCAGAAGTAAACTTTCCCCATCACTGAACTTCTATAGCTGGAAAGTTTGGATTTCTGTTAACACAGGCCAACACACATTTTGCTTCCTTAAACATTACACCAATTCCTGGGTATGTTTGGGGTGCTGATTCAAAAAATGGCATCTGTTTTGCCCTATCACACCTAGTTTTGGAGATACAGCATAGCCTCTTTAGTGAATGGTTCAAGCAGCTTCCTCATGAGGAAGCCATGGTGTAGGCTTCCTCATGAGGAAGCTGCTTGAACCATTCACTAATGAGGAATCAGCACCCCAAATTCATATTAAACCACCATAAAGTTTGGGAGAAACTTCTGACCCTCAATTTTGTAGGCCTGTGTAATTATGCTACTGTTGAGCACAAATCCCCCATCAGGAAAAAAAAGAGAGCGTCTGTAGTTTTAATACTGGTGATATACACAGGATCTTCTTTGATCTGTTTGCTTGGTCCTATAGTTGAATTATACTTTTTTTCCAGTAACAGTTCTGATAACATCTTACTTCTAGAAATACTTTTACTTCTAGAAATAAATTCCTGAACACATATGGCCTGCAGATGGCAGTGGTACATTGTTAGACATTGTTCCATCATTGTTGGCAACCTTCAGTCTCTAAAGACTATGGTATCACGCTCTGAATGGTGGTTCTGGAACAGCTTCTATTGTGGCTGAAAAGGCCGATTCGGGAGTGACAATCCCTTCCACACCGGGAGCAAGTACAGTCTGTCCCTGGTCTGTCTCCCTGGCTATGGGCCTTCCTTCTTTGCCTCTTAGCCTCAGACTGTTGGCCAAGTGTCTCTTCAAACTGGGAAAGGCCATGCTGCACAGCATGCCTCCAAGCAGGCCGCTCAGAGGCCAGGGTTTCCCACCTGTTGAGGTCCACTCCTAAGGCCTTCAGATCCCTCTTGCAGATATCCTTGTATTGCAGCTGTGGTCTACCTGTAGGGCGCTTTCCTTGCACGAGTTCTCCATAGAGGAGATCCTTTGGGATCCGGCCGTCATCCTTTCTCACGACATGACCGAGCCAACACAGGCATCTCTGTTTCAGCAGTGCATACATGCTAGGGATTCCAGCTTGTTCCAGGATTGTGTTGTTTGAAACTTTGTCCTGCCAGGTGATACCGAGGATGCATCGGAGGCAGTGCATGTGGAAAGCGTTCAGTTTCCTCTCCTGTTGTGAGTGAAGAGTCCATGACTCACTGCAGTACAGAAGTGTACTCAGGATGCAAGCTCTGTAGACCTGGATCTTGGTGTGTTCCGTCAGCTTCTTGTTGGACCAGACTCTCTTTGTGAGTCTGGAAAACGTGGTAGCTGCTTTACCGATGCGCTTGTTTAGCTCGGTATCGAGAGAAAGAGTGTCGGAGATTGTTGAGCCAAGGTACACAAAGTCATGGACAACCTCCAGTTCATGCGCAGAGATTGTAATGCAGGGAGGTGAGTCCACATCCTGAACCATGACCTGTGTTTTCTTCAGGCTGATTGTCAGACAAGATTGTTAGACAAGCCAACATAAAGTGCACTGAAATATTTGATGCCCTAATAGAGCCAAACAAACTCAAGAAGCCAGTTCACATTTTATGTACCTTTCACCCAGGAGCACCGCTAAAAGTACATGGAAAAGAAATATCAACTGGGATAATCACTATGCTGACTTAATGATGATTGGTGTGTTTTGATGTGTGTCAGAGCTCACTTGAGACACAAGTAATACAGATCAGGCTTATGTTATCTTCTCTCAAAAAAGGTCTGGGTATGGGTTGATTCACTGTTATATAGTGGGTCCATGCAAATAAAGGAAGGCATAGTGATAACAGCTCAAAACGTTTATTCCATCTTCAGAACAGAACCTAGCAAAATACAAGGCAAACCCATGGCTTTTTATAGCCTTTAATTCCACCCAGACTTCCCATGATTGGTGCAATTGAAACCTTAACTAGAGGGCCAATCAGATGGTAGGATTTCGATCCATTTGTATAGGTGCAAAGAGACCAGGGGGCCAGTGTAACAGCCAAGGGTCCCCTCGAAGACCTGGGTGAACTCTTGGCAGACTGCATCAAAGTCTAATTTGCTGATACTCTGGACCCTAGTCACCTGGATGCCCAGAGGATCAAACCACGCAAGGCTGAGGAGACTGGTGCAATGTCCCTCGGCGACCACCAGATCCAGGAGCCCATCAAAGTCTTTATAACGAACCTGAAACTTAGCCGCACCCCGAACAGGGACACGGTTACCCTGAAAATCTGTAAGCAAAAGTCCCATCGGCTCCAGGCTGGGGCCCTTTCTAGGGCAAATGCTCTGAAAAGTCTCTGTAGAACTAATAGAGAGCGCTGGTCCAGAGTCCACTTCCATTACACAGGGAGAGCCTTGAATTTCTACTGTCACCTGTATCTTTTCCTTGCTTGGCAACTGGATGCTCTGGATGGGGTGTACTGAAGTAGTGTAGATCTCTTCCTGGCTGCAAGACCCCTGAAGAACTTTCTGGCTCCAAGCCTGAGAAGGCTTACTGTGACAACCGCGGGCAATATGGTCCCTCTTTCCGCAGACCCAACAAGTCAAATCACGGAACCAGCAACTCTGATGTTCATGTGGTTCCCCACAGCTGGCACAAGGGCCCTGGCTGGAGACATTGGAAGCCTGCCGGACCCTGGGTCTAGGTGCTTGTGGTTCCTAGCGATCATTGCATCTTGACATACCTCAATTAATTTGTAGCACCTCCCCTTCTTCCAAACGGTCTGCGGCCATGTCCTCATGGTGGACTGCCTCAGCTTTTCGAGTTGTGGCTGGGCTGCGAGAGGCACGAATCTCCCTTGCTGCATCTTTTGCTTTTTCAAACGCCAGCACCTCCTTGACAGCCTCTTGAAAGGTCAGCTCTTCCTTCGCAAACAGCTTCCTCTTAATCCTTTTGTCCCGGAGGCCGCCTACGAACCGGTTGAGAAGCATTTCTTCCAGGTCTCAGAATTCACATCTTCGTGCAAGATGACGAAACATGGACACGTAAGCTGGAACAGATTCACTGGCAGCCTGATCTCGCTTGTAGAAGGCATGGCGGCATGCAATATGGGATGGCTGGGGTGAGAAGTGATTCTGCAGGAGGCCCACGATATCCTTATAACTGGTATCCCTTAATTCTGCTGGTGCCACAAGATTCTGGGCGATTTCAAAAGTGGCAGAACCACAGATGTTGAGCAAGGTGGCCCACTTTAGGGCGGCATCTTTAACTGCATTGGCCTCCAGGAAGAACTCAAGACGTTCTGCGTAAGTATCCCATAGCTCTGGGGACGCTGGATCAAATTCCCCAATGTGACCTTGGGTGGTCATGGTGGCAGCTCAACAGACGTATGGAAGCCGGTCTTCTTTCTTTGTCAGGAGCGACAATTCCCCAGTGGTGAATCAGCTCTAAGTGAATCAGCTCTTGGTTCTAGCGTCGTTCAGCATGGAGGCATAGGATCCCATCCTCGTCGCCAGTGTTATATAGTGGGTCCATGCGAATAAAGGAAGGCATAGTGATAACAGCTCAATACATTTATTCCATCTTCAGAACAGAACCTAGCAAAATACAAGGCAAACCCCTGGCTTTTTATAGCCTTTAATTCTGCCCAGACTTCCCGTGATTGGTGCAATTGAAACTTTAACTAGAGGGCCAATCAGATGATAGGATTTCGATCCATCACCCAATTGGCCAGCCATAAGTCTGGGCCAATCAGTTATGCAGGATTTTGATCCTGCATAACTTACATACATAACATTCACACTATCACAATTTGGGTGTCTTTTTGCATTCCATTAATTCCCTTCAGTTTCACCAGGCTAGAAAGCAGGTGTGATGAAACAGTTACGTGAATCAGCTACCATGAACACAAATTGCTGGTAAGTATACTAGTGGTAACTTGTATGGACTTTCTCATCCTATTTTGTGGGATAGTGGCAATTTATGTTCATGGTGAAATAGTCACAATGGATATAAGCATCTTGTGAACCAAGGAAAAGTTTACCACTATGCATCCCACAGATTTATAAGAAGCCATTGTAAACATGTGAATTGGCCATTCATGTGAGCTTGGTATTACTGCACTGCAAATTTCTGTTTTGCAGAAAGGCAAAAAGCTCACTATCTCTTACCATGCAAATAGTGTGTGGATAAAATTCCCATTAAATTTAGTCATCGCTTGTAGCTAGATATTTTTTCTATGTTATTTGCCTTGCTCCTATCCTATCCATTGCCCTGAGACTATAAAATAGTATATACTGTATTTGAATCTATGCAAATTTTCCAGACGGGCTGACTCAACTGATCCTCTTGTGGGATGACTAATCTAGAATATCACACAATATTGTTATGAATTATAAAAATATAGCACCATCAGTGGATGTGGTGTTTTGCACCAAGTGAAAAGAGAGGTCCCTGATCAAAGGGTTTACTGTGTTGACACAAGGGAGACAACAGAGAGAGAGGGAGGGAAGGGTAACAAGCCAGGGGTAAGAGGGGGATGTATATTCTATTGATTCATGTACACATACTTAACCTTAGTTACAATAGGAAAATGACTACAGTATTGTGGCAAAAGCTTAATAGAAAAAGTGAGTTTTAAGAAGGTATTTGAAAAAATGTGAGTGACAAAGCACATCACAAATGCTTTGGTTTTATTTTCAAAAGGTAAATCAGTTATTCTGACCAAAATAGATACAGAAAGTGCTTTGTATTTGACAGCACAAGATGAAAACACACCACAGATCTCTAGAGATGGTCCATTTGTTCCAGAAGACTCCAATATACAGGTTTGTGGACAGAGGATACATTTCCACTACAGATAGGACCAGCTCAATATTGCCTGGAGCCTGAGGTGGTATGCCAAATGCTGTCCCCCTTACCTGATGATGTGCCAGCTTTCTCTGGCACTCTAGCCCAGCACTCTCCTCTTATGCACATCTCCATTTTATTCCCCTTTTTCAACCCAGGGAGGAGGAGGAAGAGGATCAGTGGAGGCAAGTGGGCAGAAAGACATGCCCCCCCTTGCTCCAAACCACTGCCTGAGGCAACAGTTTCAGTTAGGCTGCAGTCCTATCCACACTTTCCTGTGGCCCTTCCTAAGTTCCATTGACTATAATGGAACTTACTTCTGAGTAGATAGGCATAGGATTGGGCTCTCAGCCTCATATATGGGTCGGTCCTGACTACAAGAGCATCAAGAGATGCCAGTACATTCAGCAATGATGGAAGGCACAATAATTTACAGGCATGCCTAGTATTATCCTGAAATTCATTTTGGTGGTACTGTGTTGTACTGTTGGAATGTGAGTACATCTTCCATTTCTCCATTTAGATAAGTCTCAAATAGGAATTTCTACCACAGGTAAGAAAACAGATTAAATTATCCAACTTCTACATCTTGCATGTCTCCACTGTATGGGGGACAGCGTGTAGTTTCTCTTCCACTCCTTGAGAATTAAGCTTCAGTGTTCCATCTTAATGCCATCTTGTTTAACATCCACATGAAGCTCCTGTAAGAAAACTTCCAGAGACTGGTATAGTATCATAAGCTTCCCCTGATCAACATTTTTCTTCAGCTGATTCAGAAGCAATGGTGTCAATTGCAGGGCTGGCCCATTCATAAAGCCAACTGAACTAGTTGCCTCAGGAACAGACTCCCACTTTCATCCACCTGCTCAACTCCTCCTTTCACTCCCTAGATTGGGAAAGGAAGAGGGGGACAAAATGGAAATGTGGAAGAGAAGAAAGTGATTGGTTAGAGCAGGGGTGCCCAAACCCCAGCCCAGGGGCCACTTGCGGCCCTCAGGGACTTCCAATGTGGCTCATGGGAAGCCCCTGGTCTCCAATGCACCTCTGGAGATTTGCTGGAGCCCGTATTGGCCCGATGCAACTACTGTCAGCCTGAGGATGACTGTTTGACCTCTCGCGTGAGCTGCGAGCCGAGGGCTTCCTCCACTACTTGCTGTTTCACGTGTGTGCTATAGCAGCAGCAAAGGAAAGGCTGGTCTTGCTTTGTGCAAGGCATTTTATAGGCCTTGATCTATTGCAAGACCTTCATTCATTCATATAAGTTCCATCTCAAATATTTTATTTATGTAAATTTATGTAAATTTATTCAAATTTGAAATGTAAATTAATTCTTTTTTTTTCCTGGTCCCTGACACAGTGTCAGAGAGATGGTGTGGCCCTCCTGTCAAAAAGTCTGGACACTCCTGGGCTAGAGTATCATAGAGGCTGGCACATCACCAGGTAAGGGGGCAGCATTTGGCATACCACCTCAGGTGCCAAGAGGTTTTGGGCCAGCCCTGGTCAATTGTACCAGCACCTGAATGATGTTCAGGGTTAACAGGCTGGGCCTGAATTCAGACAGCGCTGGTGCTGGTTGATCTAGGATAGGTGAGTCTCTGGATGGAGTCATACGTTCCTTGACAGAGCAGGCTTGTCACCTTGGCAGACTCCTACTTCCAACGTTGCGCCTGGATAGCAAGGTGGTAGGGGTGTGTGTGTGTGCTTGCTTGTTTGCTAAAATCATTAGCATTTGATACACCAGCTACACTACTTGCTGGAGTCTAGGGATCTTCCACTGTCATTCATGCCCTGGTAAACTTCCAAAATGGTTACTCCAATGCCTTCTAGGTTACTCCTGAGTGCAATTCAGAAGCTTTTATTGGGCCAGCATATGGCTGCTTGTCTCCTGTCTCAGTTTGGAGGTAGGCAGCATTAGCACCCCCAGGATTCCATTTGCCTCCAGGATCACTTCAAGGAGGATCACTAGAATTGACCTTTAAAGCCCAAAGTCCTGAGTCCACTGTACTGATCAGGGAGCCACTATATCCATATGAACCTCTCCTCTAAGCAATTAACATCTCCAGAGAGGACTTTGCTCCCGGTGCCTTTCTTTGAAAAACTTTGTTCTGTCTTCTATGGTAGCCCAGAGCAGAGAATTCCCAGCTGTGATGCAGCAGTTATGCAGTGCCCTTCCTAAGGAGCCCCACCATATTTCTGTTCTTTAGATAATTAGTAAAAGCTTATTTATTGTTAGGCATTTGAGGATTGCTGATTCTTCCTGCTGTCTGGTATTGTAGTATTATTTATGTACTCTTTTATGTGATTGTATAGATTTGTTTTAATGTACATTGTATTGTGGTTTAATTTTTATGCTGTACTTTGTTTTGGATGCTGTTCTGGCAGAAAAGAAGTTACACATACTAGAAAGAAAAATAAAGTAAATGGAATCCATTAGGATTTTCATCATGACCCAATGAATCAAACTACATTTTAATCCATTAATCCAAGAACACACATCGACTTTCAGAAGGTTGTACTATTACGCTTACTTCTGCCAGCTGCAATCTTACATATTTTTTTAAAACTCTTAAAAATCAAAATGAGTACATCTACAGAAATTGTACAAAAAGAGTGGAGTCAAAGAGAGAGGCAACAGTTCTAAGAATGCCTCCTTATAGCAAAATGGATTTTTTCTTAATGTATTTACCTATATTAAGCTTTTCGCATACAAACTATCTTGTAAAAAAAATTACAAAATTATGCATTCATAAAAATGCAAAATTGTAAAAATAATAAATAAAACATAGCCCAGTACTGATGTACTCTGACAAAATGCAGATCTAAAAGGAGGTGCAGTGAGGCTCAAGATCATATATAGCATGGAGCAAGAACACAAAGCCACAGCATAGTCTCAGTAAACTATGGTTAAGTGCTATGTCCAGACAGAGTCAGGGCACAATCCTAACCCCTGACACTGACATAAGGGCAATGCAGCTCTGAGGTAAGGGAACAAACATTCCCTTACTTTGAGGAGGCCTCTGTGAGTGACACCCAACTGCAGGATGCAGCACACGTCCCATTCGCACCGCTATGCCAGTGCTGGAAAGTACTGACATAAGGGTTTAGGATTGCGCCCCCAGTGTCTCATCAAAGGAAAATATGTACACTGCACCGCTAAAGTGCAGCATTAGTATTTATGTTGATGCAATTACATGGGTCAAGAAGCTGTTGGGTTAAAATAAGTTATGGTAGCCCTGCTGTTCCTGTGAAATAATTTGTTGAGATGACCTTGCTGTCCTTACTTGACTCCCGTACCACATGTGAACTGCTATAGTGCTGCTGCAAGCAAATAAGAAGGGGAGTGTTGCAAACTTAGGGTGGTTGGGGTGCTCACAGTTCTTGGTTCTCGAACCCTAAAGCCCTCAAGCCCCCCCCCCCATCCAGTAGTACCTGTGAGGCCAGATACCCATGTTGGACAATGGAGCTCACAGCGTGCAGGAAGTTGCACCCAAAAACTCTGCCCAAGAAGAACCGGACACACCTCTTGGGGCACTCATTATTATACTTCTTATGCTAATAGTACTGAGGTGACTTCATACTTATTTAGACTGTCCAATCAGAAACTTTTGAGGACAGAACCTTCTAGGAGTTACTCACATTCTTGCAGCTAGGAACTGCTAGCCACTTCTCCGTTACTGACTTAGTTTGGTTCAGGCGTCACATGCTAACCTAGGCCTAAACTGTACATATTCATGACAGGGAGGTGCTGAAAATAGTATGTGCTGATGCATGGACTTCCTGTACAGTTCCATAATCATGACTAATTTTACTCTCCTCTAATACACTGTGAATAGCTTTCCTGGCTATGACATGTCTTCTGCTGGAAGAATGAAGAGGAGTACATTCTTGACTTCAGCTGGTCTATAAAAACATTTAACCAAATAGTACCTGAAGCACCTTTCTATCACATAACATTCTGTAGGTTATCGAACCATATTTATTGCATTTGGGCAAATAATATTGTTAATATTTGTCTTCTATCCTACATGCTTCATGTCAAAATAAATCAGAGAAAATCACTGTACAGGTCAGCTGCAATATAAAGTTCTTCAACACTTGAAAACTACCCTCTGAAAATACTTTCCTGGCTTTACCAAAGCTCATGAGAGAGGGATGCAGGGTGTAATTTGTACCTGAGCTCAGAGTCAAAAAGGGGCCCAGGAGGGGGTCCAGAAATTTCCTGGGATCTTACATATTCCAATCTCACCTGAACTTGCTGCCCATGTGGGATTCGTGGGCATGCGGCTGCAGCTGCCATAAGCCATCCCCAGTTTACTTCTGGGTTGGGAGGCCAGTGGGCAGAAGGGCTTTTTGAACATGGAAAAGCATGCTTTGGAGCTCTCCTGCTGAGCTGAGCCTCCTACCATTGTGTTGTTTTCCTGGTGTCGCTGCCAGGTGCAGTTGTTCAGGGGTTCCACAAGTACCACCTGACACCATCTCAAGTACCACTGGTGTACCTTTACCACTGGTTGAGAAACACTGGCCTAGAGCACTGGTTCATAACCTCTTTTGTATCACAGACCCCTCTGAGGATCTGTTTAAAGCCATGGATCCCCGGGCCTCAGAAGGCCTCCTGGAAGTCTCCGAAAGGCACTTCTGGACTTCTCCAAAAAAATGGAAGTGCTTTTTGGAGGCCTTTAAGTTACCCCCTTGTGGCAGGGTACCTGGGGCAATGTACCCTCCTGCCACCCCTAAGTGATGCCACTGAGCTGATGGAAGGTGTCTCACAGTACAGTAGCTTAGGAATTGTAAAGGTCTGTGGGTATAAATCATGCAAGAAAGATGTCCTCTGATTTAATGAAATATAGCTTCTGGTAAGTGCTCTCTGGGGTTAGGAGCACCAAGTCTCTTGTTTACATATTTTGTGGGTATGCATGTGTGAGATATTTCCTACTAAAAGAAATATAGCAGCTGAAGCTGTGTGTCTGGCCCTAGAGGGAAGTTGTCCAGTCTTGCTTTGAAAGTCTATATGAAAGGCTATTATAAGCATCTTTGGAGAGATCAAAGCTTATTGGACTCTGTCCTTGCTGATTCTGCTTTGTGGACTGCAGTCCACACAACTAATGCTGTGTCCTAGCTATTTCTAAATGTAATGCATAAATAAACAGTAAAAGATACAGTAAAAAAACATTTGCTCATTGCTTCCTTTCTCTGAGGAGGGAAAACAATGGGCAGGAAGAGTTTCTGCCAAAGGTCCAGATGGCTTTTGATTAAAAAAAAAAATCCTTCACTGTGGCCTCTCTACCAGACTAACCCAGTCCATATAATATCCTTGGAGACTTGTGCATACACCCAAATATAATCCTCTTACACTGCCTACTGCATGTGTTAGTTAAAATATGAATGCAGCCATAAAATCTCCATCTCAGTCACTGCAGAAGCCCGTACCAGGTCCCTAGAGCTTTAAGGCAAAATAATAACCCACTCTGAAAAGTGTGCTTTTCACTCAGAAAACATGTGTCTCAATATTGCTCCCAGCAAGGTTCTTTTTATCAGGTGCTCAAGAGCTGTGGTCTTTGATGTTTTTGTGGCACCCAGCAGCTACTCACCTGTTTTCTCTGTCCTTTTGACAGTAAAGGCACACAACAGATGGGAAACAGAGCTGAGTTCTCCAAGATCACTCTAACAGCATTAGCAGCAAATCCTTCTGCCCACTGGGAATTGCAGTCTGTGTGCTATGCAGAGGAAATTGGAACGTGCTTTACAAGTCAGGTCACTGCAGAGAGGTCAGAGAGTCTACCAAGGCATTCAGAAAGGGACATATGAGGTCTGCCTGGCTGAATTCATCAGCTGGGCAGAGCTCAGCTTTCTCAGAGTGATTAGGACTAGAATGGGTCTGGGCGTCTGTTCTGGGGGTAGGAAAGAGAAGGAGGTTGTTGTTAACTGTGCTGCATCTGAGACAGCTGTTAAGGGGTTGTTTATCATGGTCAGCACTGGCCAACCCATGAGACCGATAGAGAGTGGTGGGGCACTTCCACCTCCATTTGCTGCTGCTGTGGTTCCTCCCACTCCCTGGATTAGAAAAGGAAAAGGGGGATGGACCAGAAGAGGAAGTAGAACTTTGGCAGTCAAGCTCACTACTCTCCTTCAAAGCCCCAGGTAAAGGGGACTGAATTTGGCATGCTGCCTCTGGCATCAAGAAGTCTTCAGTTGGCCCTGACTTCTGTTAAACAGCCACACACTTCTGCGTATTTGCTGGGAGGGGGTTTGTGTCACAAGAGGAGATTCTAAATAATTGAGCTAGCAAGGGATTTACACCACCAAAACAGATTGGATATTAGTCCTAAGGACTGTGCATCTCAGCATATGGCTTGAGTTGCTTGTACTGTTCATTTCCTGGCACATATTTTTAGAACTGGAGCCTTAAGGCTGTAAAGTCAGTTAGTAAGCATGGGCAGCCCAATCCTCTGCAGGTGTCCCCTCCCCGGTGGTACAGCAGCACCAAAATGGTGGCTTCTGTATCCCGCAGGGCCGGAGATCTCCTCAGGGTAAGGGAACATTAGTTTCCTTACCCCATGTTGGACCCCTGCAGCCCTTATAGGTCTACTTGGATCTACACCAGCTGTTTAGCTGGCACAGAACTGAAGAGACCCATGTAGGGCTTCAAGGCCCAAGAGGGGTGATAGAATGCTGTCCCTGCCCCCTCCTGAGCTTGAACCACGCTCCACTCTACCCAGAAACACCCCTTCCCCACTTTCCCATCACCCTCCCCATGCCCTGGAATTCCTCCCTGTTGATGGGTCCTGGCAGTTGTTTGATCAGTGCAGAGGCCCAGCCCTGGCGCCTTCCGTCTTCCGCCACCAAGACCCAACAGTAAGATTGGACTGTAAGTGTTTGACTGTTTACTAGTGCAAGATTTCAGTTGCCTTTGAGCCTCTCTCACACTAGCCATGCTAAAATCTGGTGGTAGTGCTGTACCTTTGGCAGTCTCCAAAGGTAGAACAACAGGCTGCCTTTGTTATCAGAATCAGCATTCTGAGGAATATGGGTTTTACATTTACATTATAAAGCAACTGAACCAAGGGCAGCTTTAAACCTGCTGTGCAAGAAGTGCTCTTTGAGCTTTTTGCTCTGCTGACATCTTTCAGTCCTACACCTGCTCTGCCCTCTAATTGCAGCACAGTGCATCACTGAATTGGGTTACCTGATCTGTGTAGTGCTGGTGGATCAATGGGTGCAGCAAGAGTGATGTATTAAGTAGGGTTCTGTTTCTTTCTGGCTCTATAATTACATGATATTGTGTCGCTGGTATGGATGGTTCCCCTGAATTAGTCATTCTCTCCACTTGTAGTAGTGACTATATGAACTAATTTGTTAAAATACTATCTAGCTGGGTATCATGATGGTATTAAAGCCCTGTCATGGTTTAGAGGGGACTCCCAAGAAAACGCAAGCTGACCCAGGGAAGTAGCACCTAGTAGTTAGCATGCTCCCTCTTTCCTGCTCCCCACTTTCTATTTGTTGGACATGCAAATACATGGGGGAAAGCCTCGGTAGAATGTGCACTGCCACCAGCCCAGGCTATAGGCAGAGACCAGGAGAATACTAAACCTCAGCAGTTCCTATTAATATCCCTCCCCCCCCCACACACACACGGTAGCATCTACACACCCAAGACACGCTTTACTCAGCGTGTGGTTGGTCTGTAGAACTCCTTGCCACAGGATGTGGTGATGACATCTGGCCTAGATGCCTTTAAAAGGGAATTGGACAAATTTCTGGAGGAAAAATCCATTACGGGTTACAAGACATGATGTGTATGTGCAACCTCCTAATTTTAGAAATGGGCTATGTCAGATGCAAGGGAGGGCACCAGGATGCAGGTCTCTTGTTATCTGGTATGCTCCCTGGGGCATTTGGTGGACCACTTTGAGATGGAAGCTGGACTAGATGGGCCTATGGCCTGATCCAGCTGGGCTATTCTTATGTTCTTAAGAGACATGACACATGACAATCCATTGAATGTCCCTGTAACCAGGGTCCAGGTAGACTAAAGGTTTAACAGAACCAGTTTTATTCATAAGTTTAAACCACTGATGAGCCAAAAATTGCCCAAAGTATGGGAAAACAGGCAGAAAATATGCAGAAAAAAGAAAGGAAAATTTGGGAGAACTGAGGCCCATTCTAGAAGGTGAAAAACAACATTGTATGGAGGTATCCTGGCTGTCGCTCCTTGCAGGTCTGCTCGGGCCTTACCGCTGGCAGCCTGTTCATGATAGCCACAAAGCATTGCCAACAGTTGGAATGCTAGTTCCATCTGTGGGGAATGGGTTAGGATTGGGCTCTTAATGATTTAATACAGCAGTCTCCAAACCACAGCCCATGGCACACCAGGATCTTCATTCTGGGATTAGAAGTGGTGAGGCCTGGCCATTCTTCCCTGCAGCCACAATGCCTGATCTTTGCAAAGCCTTGTGCTGGGGAGCGGGGGGGGGGGGGACTTCTGCTGCTTGTTGCCCCAGAATGCCATGTGCCCCAATTTTCAAGGGGAAGACTCCCCAGCGCAAGGCTCTGCAAAGATTGGGTGTGACAAATGGTGGCTGCAGGGCAGAATGGTAAAGACTTACCACCGCTATGCCGCACCTGGAGCAAAAATCCTGGTGCACCAGATCTGGTCCACAGGCTGGAGTTTGGAGGCTCATGGCTTAATGTCCTGAATAACCATCCACTGATCAGTCAAAGTGCTTTTCTGCATTGGATTCTTGCTTATTCTACATAATTTATTTAAAACCTGACAAAAGGATGCAGTCTGTCTTTGATGTTGACGATCATCCTCTCTGTAACCCAAGGGTCTTCTGACTTTCAAGTCTTTGCAGTTCAGCATTCAGAACTATTCAACACAATGGGCCCTGTAAAAACCTACCTGTGAAAGTCACTTCAAAAGCCTGCTAGCATATTGGTTTTGTTCCCCTGTGCTTTCCAAAATACAGAGAGAATTAATGTGGTGGTGGAGCTTCCCTTCTGGAACAAGCAAACGCCTGCATTTGTGGGTTCATATTTCATTTGTAGGGTGATTTAAAGCATTTTGTTGTGCCAAAAGATGGCTATGCTACCATCTTGGGGTCGCTGGCTATTTATAGCAAGTAATTCCCTGACCTGCGCTGGATCCGCAGCTATAGAGAAAACACAATCACATGCTGTGATTTTCTGTTTACAGCTTGCAAAGTTAAATGGTTCACACATATCAACTGCCTGCTAAGTGCAATTCACACGGGTGTTGTTTATTTCACATTTGTGACAGGGAGAAGGGAAAAGTTGAACAAAAACTGCTGTGTTCACATAATCCCCTCCCTCTCTCCCAGATACATATGAAACACTTTCAGAGGAAGGGAGTGATTCAGATGTGATGGATTAGATCAGGGGTTTCAAACATTTTGGCAAATCATCTCTCTGACACTGTCTTGGGGGCTGGGGAAAAAAAAAATTAATTTACATTTCAAATTTGAATAAATTTGCATAAATGACTATATTAGAGCTGGAACTTATATTGAGGCATGGTGACCTTATGAATGAATGAAGGTCTTGCAATAGCTTAAGGCCTATAAAAGGCCTTGCACAAAGCAAGGCCAGCCTTTCCTTTTCTGCCACTGCTGCATCACAGATGTGAAACAGCAAGCAGTGGAGGGAGCCCTCCTCCCACAGCTCACGCGAGAGGTCGAACAGTTGGCCGTCAAGCTGCGAGCAGTTGTGTCAGGCCAGCACGGGCTCCAGCAAGTCTCTAGAGCAGCGTTTTTCAACCGCTGTGCCGCGGCACACTAGTGTGCTGCAAGGCAGCCTCAGGTGTGCTGCAGGGCCAGAGGAGGCAGGCAGCTGTCGCTGGTGGAGAAGCAGTTGCTTTGGTTGCTTTGACCCTCACGCTGCAGGTGAAAAAGGAGCAGCCACAGCTGAGCAAGAGGAAGGCTGCAACCCGATCCTCATTTACCTGGGAGTAAGCCCCGTAGACTATTATGGGGCTTACTTCTGAGTAGACACACCTAGGATTGGGTATCAAGTCCATTGTTTGCCCTGCGTGCTGACTGGGCAGCGAGAGAAGCCTGGAGGAGGTATGGGTAGAGTGAGTGAGAACGAGGGAACCAGAGGCAGGCAAGCAGGCAGGAAGCCAGCAAGTCTGCTGAGGCCAGCAGCCTAAGAAAGGGCTGGCCTTTGAAGTACCTTCTCCTTGCCACAGTTGCCTGCAGCTCCCCAACGCAACCCTCCCTGCCTTGCCTTTGCCTTTCAGAGGAAGGGCGCTGGGCCACAATCCTATCCACGCTTTCCTGGGAGTAAGCCCCATTGAACAAAATAGGACTTACTTCTGAGTAGTCCTGGTTAGGCTTGTGGCCTTTGTCATGTAATGATTTAATTGTATTAATTATATTAATTAAAAATTAATTGTAATGTAGTAATTTAATGTAAGTAAAAAACTGGGAGTGTGCCTTGACAATTTTAGTGCCTTGACAGTGTGCCATGAGCTGAAAAAGGTTGAAAATGGCTGCTCTTGACGGCCAGAGGCTCATTGGAGACTGGGAGCTCCCTGAGGGCCAGATTGGGAGTCCTCGAGGGCCGCAAATGGCCCCAGGGTGGGGGTTTGGGTAGCCCTGGATTAGATAAGTAGCATAATAAATACAGGTAGAAGCAAAAAAAAATTGCAAAGTGTAAATGGTATTTAAAAAAAAATGAGCACAGGGACTATCAAACTTCATTCTCCATCACCTACTAAACATTACTGAAGTGACGAATTCTATCATATTCCTTTGAGAATTATGTTGGTGTAAGGCAGAGCTTCCAACTTCCTAGGACAAAACCCAAGAAGCAAAGTGATTAAGGGAAAACAGGCTATATATTCAAACACATGAGAGAATAAAAGAGACACAAAATGTATTTCTTTCTAATACACTGCTCTAGCTTAGGTGATGAACTCTAAAAAGATAGGGCAAATCCCTTAAGCTGCAGTCCTAAGCCCATTTACTTGTGAGTTCAGCTGCAAACAGTTGGTGTAACTTCCAAGTAAATGCACTTAGATGTGGTGTGTTGAGCAAGGGTCTATTTGATCAAAAGCATGTTTTATATTGGACAAAGTCTCTTCTGAGCATTTGCGGAGGATAAGTCCTTCAGATATACTGATTGTGTCTTTGAAAAGGGGGATAGAGCCACATGTGCCAAGATTTACACATTTCGATGTAAAGGCCTTCTTGGACTTAGGAGATAAAAACATGTGAGTTAAAACAAAGAGAACCTGTTAAGTTTGCATGTTGGAACCAAAACTAGTGCAGAAAATATAGGACAGAAGTCAAAAAGAATCAGTTCCTGGAAAATATTTGCATAGCTGTCAGACTGGTTGGAACAGCCCGATCAAATAGAAGTTATTCAATGGATAACAGGTGAATTGGGCAACCTGATGTTCTGATGCCTCAGTGCCATTGCTGCAGTCCTAGCAATGGTTCTGGGTGTTGCAAACATGTGGTAAGGCATGTCTGTGCCCCTCTGTAAGTTTGCAAGTTGGAACCACAACTAGTGCAGAAGATATAGGATGGAAGTCGAGAGGAATTGGTTCCTAGAAAATATCACATTTGTTGTGATGAGGTCTGCACCTGGATCAGGCTTGCTTTTCATATGGGAGATATCATGTGGGAGATAATGTCGCCTGAGATGTCTCATGCATAATATTGTTCCAGTCAGTTGTCCTCTTCAACAAAGCACCACCTGCCTGAAAGTAATATTTTTAGACGAGGTACAACTACTACAGATGTGTAAGGACTTCCAGGATAATGCTATAATTCAGCCAAACAAATCATTCACACCCCTCAGAGCACATATTCCAGTATTTTATAGATATATTTGCACTTTGATTTTGTTAACACAGTAATGAAATGCCTGTAATTCTTGTCACATACAGAAAATTCAAATGTTGATGAGAATGTTCAAACTTGGGGTGAAATTCACCAGCATATTAACTGAAATATTAACTATTAATATTAACTAGTTAATTATTATTTCAGTTAATATTTCAGTTAATATTTAATATTAACTAGTTATTATTAACTAGTTAATATTAAATATTAACTGAAATATTAACTGAAATATTTCCCTGGGGGCTGGGGATAAGAATAGGCCCTCAGTTTGGCTGTACTTGTCGTAAGAGGCGACTAAACAGCCACCGGGTAGATGGTACTCGTTAACCTGGGAAGGCAGCTCATCTGAGAGAAGGAAAACTCTGATCCCAAACCTCCACTGCCTTGTGGCTACATCCAGTTATGGAAAAGGCTTCAGGAGTCAACCTCGAGGCAAAATCTGGAGCCGGAGTCCCTGAGGCAATTCATGGCTGAACAGAGTCACATTCTGGCAACTCCTGCGACACCACTGGAACCAACTGTATTGGCCTCTGCCTTTCTATTGGACCATTTCAGGGATGTGGAGAGGGGGGATTTGCTGCATGGGAAACAGTCTGTCCTCCATATCTACTTTACCCAGGCTTCGCACACTGGAGAGGACACTCTGTTCCAGAACCACCATTCAGAGCACGATACCATACTCTTCCGAGACTGAAGGATACCAACATGGATTAACTGAAATTTAGACTGCAAGCCTAAACGCACGTATGAGAGAGACAGTAAACACTTATATGAAGTCAAGTCTCATTGAGCAGAGTGGGACTCCCATGTAAACATGCATGAGAACCCTAGTGACCTGTGCATCTTTGATATAACTAGGTTCCTAGCTGAAGTGGGAACAATGTGGCATCAGGGAATATTCCTGTTAAATAAAAATAACGTGACAGAGAACAACTACCATGCCAGAGCTCCTGTGGTTGTGCTGGCATGGCTCTGTCTGCAACAGACGTGTAGCTTAACTCAAATGCAACATATGCATACAGTATTTTGGGAAGCTTCAAAAGCAGACATAGTGTCACAGAATCATAGAGCTGGAAGGGTCCTAATAGGTCATCTCGTCCAACCCCCTGAGTAGTAGGAAGTACATACCTTATGTCAAACTATTTTGACAGCTGAAAGTCCTGCCCCTTTTTACCAGAAATCCCGCCCCCTAAGGGGTTCAAGTGACCCCTCAAACAACTCCCCTCAAGACCGTCGACCACTAGGGAGGGGTTTTGTAGCACCCCGACATTTGGTTTGGTGGGAAAAGGAGCCCCCCAAAAAGTGTGGGAAAGGGGTTCATGTGACCCCTCAAACAACTTTCCCATTACCATCGACCACTAGAGAGGGGTTTTGTAGCACCCCGACATTTGGTTTGGTGGGAAAAGGAGCCCCCCAATAAAGTGTGGGAAAGGGGTTCATGTGACCCCTCAAACAACTTTCCCCGTTCCCCTCGACCACTAGGGAAGGGTTTTGTAGCACCCCGACATTTGGTTTGGTGGGAAAAGGAGCCCCCCAATAAAGTGTTGGAAAGGGGTTCATGTGACCCCTCAAACAACTCTCCCCATTACCGCCGACCACTAGAGAGGGGTTTTGTAGCACCCCGACATTTGGTTTGGTGGGAAAAGGAGCCCCCCAAAAAGTGTTGGAAAGGGGTTCATGTGACCCCTCAAACAACTTTCCCCGTTCCCCTCGACCACTAGAGAGGGGTTTTGTAGCACCCCGACGTTTGGTTTGGCGGGAAAAGGAGCCCCCCAATGAAGTGTGGGAAAGGGGTTCATGTGACCCCTCAAACAACTTCTCCCGTTCCCCTCGACCACTAGAGAGGGGTTTTGTAGCACCCCGACATTTGGTTTGGTGGGAAAAGGAGCCCCCCAATAAAGTGTGGGAAAGGGGTTCATGTGACCCCTCAAACAACTTTCCCCGTTCCCCTCGACCACTAGGGAAGGGTTTTGTAGCACCCCGACATTTGGTTTGGTGGGAAAAGGAGCCCCCCAATAAAGTGTTGGAAAGGGGTTCATGTGACCCCCTCAAACAGCTCGTCCCATCACTGTTGACCAATAGGAATGGAATTTTTAGTTCTCGGACCACCGCAGGGACCAATAGGGAATGGGAACAGGCCTGGGCATGTCCTCTGTATTTTAAGGCCCTGGCTTTCGGGGGGAGGGAGAAAGCCGATCAGCCTGATGCAGCCATGGCCTCCCCTCTGAAAAGCTCACCCGCTTCGACTTCTGGGACCGAGACTCCCCAGTTGGAGTGCGAATCCCCTGCTAGGGAATTGACCAAGATGGAGAGCCCTGAAGAAGAGAAGGAGAAGGTGCTGCCTTCTGAGGGGGGGGGAGACCCCGGTCAGACCCGCAGATTCTCAAAACTACGTTCGCAAGCTGTTCAAGATGGAGAGCTGCGATGAGCCGGAGACCCCAGACAGACCCACTGATTCTCAAAGCCTACCACAGGCACCTATGAAGAAGAAGCAAAAATGTAGGCGTTATGAGGAGGAGGAGGAGGATGACGTGTTACCGTTTCCATCTTTGAACCTGGTTTACCAATTTGCAATGGAAGAACCACCTGTACCTAGAGAACCTGAAGGAGAGGTAAATTATTGTGCTTGAGTGCATACGTGAGTGTGTTGCCTGAAATGTAAAAATCAAAAAAATACTTATTTGTGGTTTTTTTTTCTGTAGGCTATTCCAAAGAAGGACGCTTTCAAAACATTACGAAACCTATGTCTGAAAGTAAACCACAGAATGTGGAACACCTTCTAAATGTCATCAATTGCCATGACCCAACTGAAATCTAACCATAAAGGTGTTCTCATGATTACATCATCTTATTCACTGACAGGTGAAGACAGCTCTGAAGTTCAAAGCAGCATTAAGTATAACTGGAAAATGGGTGTATAATATTCTGTTAAAATACTAAATGGCAAGGTGTTGTAAAGTAATAGCAGCAGCTAATAAATAATGCGTCCCCATCCAACATATTAAACTGTCTTATACTCAGTCAGACCATTAGTCCATTATTGTCCACTGTGGCTTGCTTTGGCTTTCTAGGGTTTCAGTCCTCAGGGTTCTCAGTCCTGACTGGTATGGACAGGGATGAACCTTGTACTGTACTGCTGAGCTGTGGCCCCTCCTCCCATCATCACAACACTTCAGATTTATCCAGGCAAATGAAATAATTGCAATGTATGTTGATCAGGTTTACCTGAATATTTTATTATTACTTGTAAGGGGCAGATATTGTGGTAGTCTCAACCTTATAAATATTATTTTAGTATGCATGATGTTTTCTTCAGCTTTGAAACTAATGGAAATTGTGGCAGTAGTTACAGGTTAGAATTTGACCCCCAGGTGGGAAAAAATAATGTTCTAAAGCAAGGGTGGCCAACCTGCAGCACAAATGCTACTAGTGGCACACTGACTCTTTCTGATTGGCATGCATGAAGTTGCCATATATTTTTGAAAAACTTTTAAATGATAACAAAGAATTATTACAAAAAATGGCAAAGAAAGAAAACTGCAGTTTACAGTTTGCTTGCTTTCTTTGCTACTTCTTACACAACAAACCTTCAAGTTTCTAATGCTGCAGTGTGCACACTAAGGGTGGCCACACCTACTGTGCTTGACTTGCTTTGACTGAAAAACAGGCAGTAAGGTAAGAAAAGAATTTTGAATAGGAGAGAAAGTCCATAGGGCAAATGCTAGAGAGCTGCATTTCACTAACAGGCATGTCACTTGCTTACCCAAGAAGTCTTGGGGTGGGCTGTGGAAGGCAGCAGGGGACAAGCGGGACAGCGCAGAGATGACCAATGAGATCAGCAAAGGCCAGATGGCCCAGCTGTGTGGAGATACTATCTTTGAGAAAATCAGTCACAAAGAGGTCCTGGCTAAGTTATCATCTTTGATAACAAGAAAGTGAGCAAGCAGAGGGGGGCTGGGCTGTGCAGAAGGGGAGTGAATACATGTTATATAGACTTTGGAATGGGTTCCACAAGGCCAGACTAAAGGTCCATGCAAGCTGTCTTTCTGGCCTCATCAGCAGTCAGCCAGGTGTCTTTGGAAAGCCACAAATAAGCAACAGCATTCTCATGTTTTTTGCTCCGTACCATCTGGTACTTGGAGACATACTGCTCTTGAACTTGGAGGCTCTATTTAGCTAGCTTGATAATCACTAAAAAAAAAAAAAGACATTAAAGTGGAGTGACATGTTCAAGATTTTCTACATAAAAAGTGGCACATCTTGTGCTGCGGGTTGGCCACCCTGTACTTAAGATTACAGTGTGGGTTCTTTGTTTCCTCACAAAATGTTAATTTCCACCTACTGATTAAATCTCTGCCTACTAGTTTACTTGTATCTAGAGTTCCTCTTTTTAAATTTCTGTTGCTGCTTTTATATTATGAAATAGCTGTTTTATATTTGAATCTACTCTTATATTTTTAATTTTAAGTGTTTAATTGTTAAATATTTTTATTCAGATGTTTTATCTTCTACATGTTTTACTTTGATGTTGAGTACGAGAACAGTGGTATATAAATCTTTTAAATAAATATCTGTCATTGTATTTTTAATTATTTGTATCTTTTTTTGGAAAGCAATCCCAAACTGACTTGAACTAAGTATTTGCTGAAGTTCACCTGTGGCTCACTATTCTCTTTGTATCTCTCCGTATCTAATGAGAGCATAAATATGAAACAAAGCAATAACTTCCCCTCGCCTGAACTTGTCTCCCATGCCATGACACACATGTTGATTACATGTGATTTGACTGTGCCTTCTGACAAATTAATAGCAGGGCTTCATATTACAAAATGTGACACAGATTTGGATGCAACACAGAAGCCCATAAATAGAACGCACAATGCTAAAACATGGTTATATGCTTGATTAGATGCAAACCTTGGACTCAGAGGCTCCCTCTTCCCTTCTGCTTGGCTAGCAGGGAGGTTTAAAGCTTCTGATTTGATATAGAAACATGATCAGACATGATTATTTATTCATCTACATGATTAAATATTTGTGGTTATCTTCTAGTTTATGTTCATATCAATATTTGTATAAACAAATACTGATGTATATAAAGCTGACACTAGAATGGCTGGGAACTTGTTTTGTTCCTCTAATACAGTGATTTTCATCCTTTTCCATCTCATGGCATTAAAATTGTCAAGCCACACCCATCAGATTTTTGACCATTTAGAAGGTACACCATGTTACCAGAGGGGGGCTCACATCCCCCATTGGCCCTACTAATAAATGACCTTCCCACAAATTTCTGTGGCACACCTGTGGACCACTCGCAGCACACCAATGTGCCATGGCACAGTGGTTGAAAATGGCTGCTCTAATATTAATATACTAAAAGTAATATATTTACTATATAATAATAAATAATATTGTGGAAATATTTGTTCCAGTATATTATTTGTTGACATTTAATTCATAAAATAGGCAACGGAGTCCATGTACCTTTATTTGTTTGATTTCATACCGGGTCATTTTGTGAGTGTCAAGTGGATCACCACTTGCTGGAACCACCTTTTCACTTGAAATTTTTTTGCTCTAATCACTGTAAGAAAATGAAAATGAAATGTTAATGGCAACAAAACGGATGTTTTCTTATTCCCTTGCTTTTTATTTAGTGTTATACAATACTAGGATTATAAAGTACAGCTACTGTGCTAACATATTCAGTACTATTTATGTTTTTCCCCCAAAGCAAATAACAGAATCTTCAACACCAGAGTTTGAATGGATTGCTTATCTGAATTTCTTCACGTTTCTGGAAATGCAGTCTTCTCTCAGCCAGACACAGGTCAAAAACTGGGGTTAATCCAGAATGACTGCATTCCAATAACTTGGAAATTTTCAAACTTTTTGACATGGGAACAGAATCTGTATCTGGATTTTTGCACGTGCAAAAACCAGACACAGGTCAAAAACTGGGGTTAATCCAGGACTATTGCAGAATTTGGGGTCTGTTTTTCACGTGTCTTCTTTTAAGATTTATGGTGTGAAAATAAAAACATACTAACTTACCAACATTTTTGTTTATTGTATGGGCCTGGGAAGAAAAAACTAATTGGAATGTCCAGAAGTGAGGGGTACAGAGATTTTTCCTATAAAAGGGGACACCTTATTGTGTGTGTCAGAACATCTCCCCAAAAAAGAAGGCTGCAGTTCATTTGGTAAGCATATTGTTCTCTCTCCTTTGCCTATGGAATTTGTATGTGTTTTGTGTGCCTGTGTGAATCTGATAGATTTGAATATTGCTTCTCTCTATCAGAATCTGTATGTCAGACTGCTTTTATTCAAGGTTTGTATTTTTCACTCTGCAAGTGCTCTGGGGCATTCTTGGTCTGAGAAAATCTTACACCTGTATCGCTGGCTGCATAATTTTGTATGATTGTACTATGCCAACCAGCATGTCTGTGTGAAACTTGCCTCTCTCTCTCTCTCTGTGTGTGTGTGTGTGTGTGTGTCAGAGGCCTAATAGGCTGTCTTTAATTCAGGGTCTGTTTTGTTCACTCTGCATGCGCTCTGGAGCATTCATGGTCTGAGTAAAACTTCCATATGCTGGCTTATTCAGGAAATATGCTTTTTCATGTGTTCTGTGTTCCTGTGTGAATCTGTTAGAAATAAAAAAATGCTGCCTTTATTCATGAGGGGGAGATGGTCAGGCTGCACAGTTTTTTTTGGAATGTTCCTTTTCACCTGTATGATTTGAATTTTGGTCATTATCCAGCTAGGACAATGGCTGTGTGTATGTGTGTGTGTGGGTGGGGTGGGGCTGTCAGCAGAGACCTCTCTTATTCAATGTGGGCCTGTGTGCCTTTACACTTTACAAGTGGCCAGTGCAAATTGTTTGAAATCTCTGATTTTTGGGAGGGAGGGGGTGGAATGTTTTGAGCATTTTCCAACACTGCAAGGGCCTGTGTGAATCTGTTAGAATTAAATTTTGCTTCTCTCTAACAGAATCTGTATGTCAGACTGCTTTTATTCAAGGTTTGTATTTTTCACTCTGCATGTGCTCTGGGGCATTCTTGGTCTGAGAAAATCTTACACCTATATCGCAGGCTGCACAATTTTGTATGATTGTATGATTGTACCCCTGCTAATTGGGTAAGAGGCACTTTTTCAAGTGGGTGCTCCTTTTTTTTAGCAGGGGGAGAGTAACTGGCCCACCTCACCCCAGCACTGTCTGTTCTAGTGGCTGTCTGCTGGTATTCATTTGCATTTTTTTAGATTGTGAGCCCTTGGGACAGGGAGCCATTTAGTTATTTGATTTTTCTCTGTAAACCGCTTTGTGAACTTTTAGTTGAAAAGCGGTATATAAATACTGTTAATAATAATAATAATATGCTAGCCAGCATGTCTGTGTGTGATTCTGTGAAACTTGCCTCTCTCTATCTCTCTCTCTCTCTGTGTGTGTGTGTGTGTGTCAGAGGCCTAATAGGCTGTCTTTAATTCAGGGTCTGTTTTGTTCACTTTGCATGCGCTCTGGAGCATTCATGGTCTGAGTAAAACTTCCATATGCTGGCTTATTCAGGAAATATGCTTTTTCGTGTGTTCTGTGTTCCTGTGTGAATCTGTTAGAAATAAAAAAAAAATGCTGCCTTTATTCATGAGGGGGAGATGGTCAGGCTGCACAGTTTTTTTTTTTGTTTTTTTTTTTTTTGGAATGTTCCTTTTCACCTGTATGACTTGAAATTTGGTCATTATCCAGCTAGGACAATGGCTGTGTGTGTGTGTGTGTGTGTGGGTGGGTGGGTGGCGTGGGGCTGTCAGCAGAGGCCTCTCTTATTCAATGTGGGCCTGTGTGCCTTTACAAGTGGCCAGTGCAAATTGTTTGAAATCTCTGGTTTTTTGGGGGAGTGGGTGGAATGTTTTGAGCATTTTCCAACACTGCAAGGGCCTGTGTGAATCTGATAGATTTGAATATTGCTGCATTTATTTCAGGGACAGAATGGGTCATGCTCCCCAGTGTTCATGGTCTGAATTGGTTTTCTTGTACTATGCCAGCCAGCATGTCTGTGTGTGATTCTGTGAAACTTCTCTCTCTCTCTCTCTCTGTGTGTGTGTGTGTGTGTGTGTGTGTGTGTGTGTCAGAGGCCTAATAGGCTGTCTTTAATTCAGGGTCTGTTTTGTTCACTCTGCATGTGCTCTGGAGCATTCATGGTCTGAGTAAAACTTCCATATGCTGGCTTATTCAGGAAATATGCTTTTTCATGTGTTCTGTGTTCCTGTGTGAATCTGTTAGAAATAAAAAAAAAATGCTGCCTTTATTCATGAGGGGGAGATGGTCAGGCTGCACAGTTGTTTTTTTTTGGAATGTTCCTTTTCACCTGTATGACTTGAAATTTGGTCATTATCCAGCTAGGACAATGGCTCTGTGTGTGTATGTGTGTGTGGTTGGGGTGGGGCTGTCAGCAGAGGCCTCTCTTATTCAATGTGGGCCTTTACACTTTACAAGTGGCCAGTACACTCAAGCATATCTCTGCCTGCTTATTGTCTGGACTGGATCTGTAAAGTGGGAAAAATATTGACCTACCTGGAAGGGTTGTTAGGGGGATGCCACAAAGATTTTTAGTAACGCTGCAGATGATAGCAGCTAGTAGGTAACTTCAAATGAGTTGACAAAAAACAACTCAACATCCAATCAACCCGATGATGGCAACACACTTCTCAGAAAGCTATGTGGATCAGATCTCTGATGATTTGGTCTTAAGCGTGGTCTAATTTGTGGGTGAGCAAATGTGTTCAGTGCTAAGGGCTATATTAGGCATATTAACATGAACTGAAGAATTGCAAATAGTGTCCGTATTTGAGACACAAAATTCATTGAAAGGATTTGAGAAAAGAGGTAGCTTCATATTACACTGAACTTTGGTTTTTACTGTAATGTTGGCATGACAGGCTGTTGTTTCCTTCTACAGGGATACTGACTGGCCGCTGTGTTAATTACAGTGCCACTTCCCAGACCTGTGAGATCCAGGGTTGGTGCCCTGCAGAGATGGACTCTGTACCTGTGTAAGTGGTTGGAGAGCCCAATCCCTGATTCGTTCAAAGTAAGATACTATTGCTCACACTGTATACCTTCAAACAGGGTTGGAAAAGTGGTCAGTGGAATCATACTGTCCCATTCACCCACTGAGTTTTTTGTTTGTGGGCAAATATTCCTTGAAGCTGAGAATTCTCTTGTGTGGGTGGCCTACATTATTATATTATCCTATTATATTAAGATGCAAACTGATAACAAAGGGAGGAATGATTACTTTCTTTGGCAACAGTTGACTCTTGGTCAAGAGCTCAGATCAAATGCACTTGATCAAGAGAGACATTTAGTGGTACCTTCTACAATGTATACATACTTTATCCAGATCAAAATGGGCTTCCCAAGGCTAAGGAACAGAGGGCAGTTCCTCTGAGGGTGTGGGGGATGTGATTCAGTACTAGTTTGTTTCGAATCAGGGATTGGGCTCTCCAACCACTTACACAGGTACAGAGTCCATCTCTGCAGGGCACCAACCCTGGATCTCACAGGTCTGGGAAGTGGCACTGTAATTAACACAGCGGCCAGTCAGTATCCCTGTAGAAGGAAACAACAGCCTGTCATGCCAACATTACAGTAAAAACCAAAGTTCAGTGTAATATGAAGCTACCTCTTTTCTCAAATCCTTTCAATGAATTTTGTGTCTCAAATACGGACACTATTTGCAATTCTTCAGTTCATGTTAATATGCCTAATATAGCCCTTAGCACTGAACACATTTGCTCACCCACAAATTAGACCACGCTTAAGACCAAATCATCAGAGATCTGATCCACATAGCTTTCTGAGAAGTGTGTTGCCATCATCGGGTTGATTGGATGTTGAGTTGTTTTTTGTCAACTCATTTGAAGTTACCTACTAGCTGCTATCATCTGCAGCGTTACTAAAAATCTTTGTGGCATCCCCCTAACAACCCTTCCAGGTAGGTCA
This sequence comes from Tiliqua scincoides, assembly GCF_035046505.1. Classification (NCBI taxonomy): domain Eukaryota; kingdom Metazoa; phylum Chordata; class Lepidosauria; order Squamata; family Scincidae; genus Tiliqua; species Tiliqua scincoides. Next base: position 21,190,715 of record NC_089821.1, read on the forward strand.
ATATTTTTCCCACTTTACAGATCCAGTCCAGACAATAAGCAGGCAGAGATATGCTTGAGTGTACTGGCCACTTGTAAAGTGTAAAGGCCCACATTGAATAAGAGAGGCCTCTGCTGACAGCCCCACCCCAACCACACACACATACACACACAGAGCCATTGTCCTAGCTGGATAATGACCAAATTTCAAGTCATACAGGTGAAAAGGAACATTCCAAAAAAAAAACAACTGTGCAGCCTGACCATCTCCCCCTCATGAATAAAGGCAGCATTTTTTTTTTATTTCTAACAGATTCACACAGGAACACAGAACACATGAAAAAGCATATTTCCTGAATAAGCCAGCATATGGAAGTTTTACTCAGACCATGAATGCTCCAGAGCACATGCAGAGTGAACAAAACAGACCCTGAATTAAAGACAGCCTATTAGGCCTCTGACACACACACACACACACACACACACAGAGAGAGAGAGAGAGAGAGAGAGAGAGAGAGAGAGAGAGAGAGAAGTTTCACAGAATCACACACAGACATGCTGGCTGGCATAGTACAAGAAAACCAATTCAGACCATGAACACTGGGGAGCATGACCCATTCTGTCCCTGAAATAAATGCAGCAATATTCAAATCTATCAGATTCACACAGGCCCTTGCAGTGTTGGAAAATGCTCAAAACATTCCACCCACTCCCCCAAAAAACCAGAGATTTCAAACAATTTGCACTGGCCACTTGTAAAGGCACACAGGCCCACATTGAATAAGAGAGGCCTCTGCTGACAGCCCCACGCCACCCACCCACCCACACACACACACACACACACAGCCATTGTCCTAGCTGGATAATGACCAAATTTCAAGTCATACAGGTGAAAAGGAACATTCCAAAAAAAAAAAAAACAAAAAAAAAAACTGTGCAGCCTGACCATCTCCCCCTCATGAATAAAGGCAGCATTTTTTTTTTATTTCTAACAGATTCACACAGGAACACAGAACACACGAAAAAGCATATTTCCTGAATAAGCCAGCATATGGAAGTTTTACTCAGACCATGAATGCTCCAGAGCGCATGCAAAGTGAACAAAACAGACCCTGAATTAAAGACAGCCTATTAGGCCTCTGACACACACACACACACACAGAGAGAGAGAGAGATAGAGAGAGGCAAGTTTCACAGAATCACACACAGACATGCTGGCTAGCATATTATTATTATTATTAACAGTATTTATATACCGCTTTTCAACTAAAAGTTCACAAAGCGGTTTACAGAGAAAAATCAAATAACTAAATGGCTCCCTGTCCCAAGGGCTCACAATCTAAAAAAATGCAAATGAATACCAGCAGACAGCCACTAGAACAGACAGTGCTGGGGTGAGGTGGGCCAGTTACTCTCCCCCTGCTAAAAAAAAGGAGCACCCACTTGAAAAAGTGCCTCTTACCCAATTAGCAGGGGTACAATCATACAATCATACAAAATTGTGCAGCCTGCGATATAGGTGTAAGATTTTCTCAGACCAAGAATGCCCCAGAGCACATGCAGAGTGAAAAATACAAACCTTGAATAAAAGCAGTCTGACATACAGATTCTGTTAGAGAGAAGCAAAATTTAATTCTAACAGATTCACACAGGCCCTTGCAGTGTTGGAAAATGCTCAAAACATTCCACCCCCTCCCTCCCAAAAATCAGAGATTTCAAACAATTTGCACTGGCCACTTGTAAAGTGTAAAGGCACACAGGCCCACATTGAATAAGAGAGGTCTCTGCTGACAGCCCCACCCCACCCACACACACACATACACACAGCCATTGTCCTAGCTGGATAATGACCAAAATTCAAATCATACAGGTGAAAAGGAACATTCCAAAAAAAACTGTGCAGCCTGACCATCTCCCCCTCATGAATAAAGGCAGCATTTTTTTATTTCTAACAGATTCACACAGGAACACAGAACACATGAAAAAGCATATTTCCTGAATAAGCCAGCATATGGAAGTTTTACTCAGACCATGAATGCTCCAGAGCGCATGCAGAGTGAACAAAACAGACCCTGAATTAAAGACAGCCTATTAGGCCTCTGACACACACACACACACACACACACAGAGAGAGAGAGAGAGAGAGGCAAGTTTCACACAGACATGCTGGTTGGCATAGTACAATCATACAAAATTATGCAGCCAGCGATACAGGTGTAAGATTTTCTCAGACCAAGAATGCCCCAGAGCACTTGCAGAGTGAAAAATACAAACCTTGAATAAAAGCAGTCTGACATACAGATTCTGATAGAGAGAAGCAATATTCAAATCTATCAGATTCACACAGGCACACAAAACACATACAAATTCCATAGGCAAAGGAGAGAGAACAATATGCTTACCAAATGAACTGCAGCCTTCTTTTTTGGGGAGATGTTCTGACACACACAATAAGGTGTCCCCTTTTATAGGAAAAATCTCTGTACCCCTCACTTCTGGACATTCCAATTAGTTTTTTCTTCCCAGGCCCATACAATAAACAAAAATGTTGGTAAGTTAGTATGTTTTTATTTTCACACCATAAATCTTAAAAGAAGACACGTGAAAAACAGACCCCAAATTCTGCAATAGTCCTGGATTAACCCCAGTTTTTGACCTGTGTCTGGTTTTTGCACGTGCAAAAATCCAGATACAGATTCTGTTCCCATGTCAAAAAGTTTGAAAATTTCCAAGTTATTGGAATGCAGTCATTCTGGATTAACCCAGTTTTTGACCTGTGTCTGGCTGAGAGAAGACTGCATTTCCAGAAACGTGAAGAAATTCAGATAAGCAATCCATTCAAACTCTGGTGTTGAAGATTCTGTTATTTGCTTTGGGGGAAAAACATAAATAGTACTGAATATGTTAGCACAGTAGCTGTACTTTATAATCCTAGTATTGTATAACACTAAATAAAAAGCAAGGGAATAAGAAAACATCCGTTTTGTTGCCATTAACATTTCATTTTCATTTTCTTACAGTGATTAGAGCAAAAAAATTTCAAGTGAAAAGGTGGTTCCAGCAAGTGGTGATCCACTTGACACTCACAAAATGACCCGGTATGAAATCAAACAAATAAAGGTACATGGACTCCGTTGCCTATTTTATGAATTAAATGTCAACAAATAATATACTGGAACAAATATTTCCACAATATTATTTATTATTATATAGTAAATATATTACTTTTAGTATATTAATATTAGAGCAGCCATTTTCAACCACTGTGCCATGGCACATTGGTGTGCTGCGAGTGGTCCACAGGTGTGCCACAGAAATTTGTGGGAAGGTCATTTATTAGTAGGGCCAATGGGGGATGTGAGCCCCCCTCTGGTAACATGGTGTACCTTCTAAATGGTCAAAAATCTGATGGGTGTGGCTTGACAATTTTAATGCCATGAGATGGAAAAGGATGAAAATCACTGTATTAGAGGAACAAAACAAGTTCCCAGCCATTCTAGTGTCAGCTTTATATACATCAGTATTTGTTTATACAAATATTGATATGAACATAAACTAGAAGATAACCACAAATATTTAATCATGTAGATGAATAAATAATCATGTCTGATCATGTTTCTATATCAAATCAGAAGCTTTAAACCTCCCTGCTAGCCAAGCAGAAGGGAAGAGGGAGCCTCTGAGTCCAAGGTTTGCATCTAATCAAGCATATAACCATGTTTTAGCATTGTGCGTTCTATTTATGGGCTTCTGTGTTGCATCCAAATCTGTGTCACATTTTGTAATATGAAGCCCTGCTATTAATTTGTCAGAAGGCACAGTCAAATCACATGTAATCAACATGTGTGTCATGGCATGGGAGACAAGTTCAGGCGAGGGGAAGTTATTGCTTTGTTTCATATTTATGCTCTCATTAGATACGGAGAGATACAAAGAGAATAGTGAGCCACAGGTGAACTTCAGCAAATACTTAGTTCAAGTCAGTTTGGGATTGCTTTCCAAAAAAAGATACAAATAATTAAAAATACAATGACAGATATTTATTTAAAAGATTTATATACCACTGTTCTCGTACTCAACATCAAAGTAAAACATGTAGAAGATAAAACATCTGAATAAAAATATTTAACAATTAAACACTTAAAATTAAAAATATAAGAGTAGATTCAAATATAAAACAGCTATTTCATAATATAAAAGCAGCAACAGAAATTTAAAAAGAGGAACTCTAGATACAAGTAAACTAGTAGGCAGAGATTTAATCAGTAGGTGGAAATTAACATTTTGTGAGGAAACAAAGAACCCACACTGTAATCTTAAGTACAGGGTGGCCAACCCGCAGCACAAGATGTGCCACTTTTTATGTAGAAAATCTTGAACATGTCACTCCACTTTAATGTCTTTTTTTTTTTTTAGTGATTATCAAGCTAGCTAAATAGAGCCTCCAAGTTCAAGAGCAGTATGTCTCCAAGTACCAGATGGTACGGAGCAAAAAACATGAGAATGCTGTTGCTTATTTGTGGCTTTCCAAAGACACCTGGCTGACTGCTGATGAGGCCAGAAAGACAGCTTGCATGGACCTTTAGTCTGGCCTTGTGGAACCCATTCCAAAGTCTATATAACATGTATTCACTCCCCTTCTGCACAGCCCAGCCCCCCTCTGCTTGCTCACTTTCTTGTTATCAAAGATGATAACTTAGCCAGGACCTCTTTGTGACTGATTTTCTCAAAGATAGTATCTCCACACAGCTGGGCCATCTGGCCTTTGCTGATCTCATTGGTCATCTCTGCGCTGTCCCGCTTGTCCCCTGCTGCCTTCCACAGCCCACCCCAAGACTTCTTGGGTAAGCAAGTGACATGCCTGTTAGTGAAATGCAGCTCTCTAGCATTTGCCCTATGGACTTTCTCTCCTATTCAAAATTCTTTTCTTACCTTACTGCCTGTTTTTCAGTCAAAGCAAGTCAAGCACAGTAGGTGTGGCCACCCTTAGTGTGCACACTGCAGCATTAGAAACTTGAAGGTTTGTTGTGTAAGAAGTAGCAAAGAAAGCAAGCAAACTGTAAACTGCAGTTTTCTTTCTTTGCCATTTTTTGTAATAATTCTTTGTTATCATTTAAAAGTTTTTCAAAAATATATGGCAACTTCATGCATGCCAATCAGAAAGAGTCAGTGTGCCACTAGTAGCATTTGTGCTGCAGGTTGGCCACCCTTGCTTTAGAACATTATTTTTTCCCACCTGGGGGTCAAATTCTAACCTGTAACTACTGCCACAATTTCCATTAGTTTCAAAGCTGAAGAAAACATCATGCATACTAAAATAATATTTATAAGGTTGAGACTACCACAATATCTGCCCCTTACAAGTAATAATAAAATATTCAGGTAAACCTGATCAACATACATTGCAATTATTTCATTTGCCTGGATAAATCTGAAGTGTTGTGATGATGGGAGGAGGGGCCACAGCTCAGCAGTACAGTACAAGGTTCATCCCTGTCCATACCAGTCAGGACTGAGAACCCTGAGGACTGAAACCCTAGAAAGCCAAAGCAAGCCACAGTGGACAATAATGGACTAATGGTCTGACTGAGTATAAGACAGTTTAATATGTTGGATGGGGACGCATTATTTATTAGCTGCTGCTATTACTTTACAACACCTTGCCATTTAGTATTTTAACAGAATATTATACACCCATTTTCCAGTTATACTTAATGCTGCTTTGAACTTCAGAGCTGTCTTCACCTGTCAGTGAATAAGATGATGTAATCATGAGAACACCTTTATGGTTAGATTTCAGTTGGGTCATGGCAATTGATGACATTTAGAAGGTGTTCCACATTCTGTGGTTTACTTTCAGACATAGGTTTCGTAACGTTTTGAAAGCGTCCTTCTTTGGAATAGCCTACAGAAAAAAAAAACAAAAATAAGTATTTTTTTGATTTTTACATTTCAGGCAACACACTCACGTATGCACTCAAGCACAATAATTTACCTCTCCTTCAGGTTCTCTAGGTACAGGTGGTTCTTCCATTGCAAATTGGTAAACCAGGTTCAAAGATGGAAACGGTAACACGTCATCCTCCTCCTCCTCCTCATAACGCCTACATTTTTGCTTCTTCTTCATAGGTGCCTGTGGTAGGCTTTGAGAATCAGTGGGTCTGTCTGGGGTCTCCGGCTCATCGCAGCTCTCCATCTTGAACAGCTTGCGAACGTAGTTTTGAGAATCTGCGGGTCTGACCGGGGTCTCCCCCCCCCTCAGAAGGCAGCACCTTCTCCTTCTCTTCTTCGGGGCTCTCCATCTTGGTCAATTCCCTAGCAGGGGATTCGCACTCCAACTGGGGAGTCTCGGTCCCAGAAGTCGAAGCGGGTGAGCTTTTCAGAGGGGAGGCCATGGCTGCATCAGGCTGATCGGCTTTCTCCCTCCCCCCGAAAGCCAGGGCCTTAAAATACAGAGGACATGCCCAGGCCTGTTCCCATTCCCTATTGGTCCCTGCGGTGGTCCGAGAACTAAAAATTCCATTCCTATTGGTCAACAGTGATGGGACGAGCTGTTTGAGGGGGTCACATGAACCCCTTTCCAACACTTTATTGGGGGGCTCCTTTTCCCACCAAACCAAATGTTGGGGTGCTACAAAACCCTTCCCTAGTGGTCGAGGGGAATGGGAAAGTTGTTTGAGGGGTCACATGAACCCCTTTCCCACACTTCATTGGGGGGCTCCTTTTCCCGCCAAACCAAATGTCGGGGTGCTACAAAACCCCTCTCTAGTGGTCGAGGGGAACGGGAGAAGTTGTTTGAGGGGTCACATGAACCCCTTTCCCACACTTCATTGGGGGGCTCCTTTTCCCGCCAAACCAAACGTCGGGGTGCTACAAAACCCCTCTCTAGTGGTCGAGGGGAACAGGAGAAGTTGTTTGAGGGGTCACATTACCCCCTTTCCAACACTTTTTGGGGGGCTCCTTTTCCCACCAAACCAAATGTCGGGGTGCTACAAAACCCCTCTCTAGTGGTCGGCGGTAATGGGGAGAGTTGTTTGAGGGGTCACATGAACCCCTTTCCAACACTTTATTGGGGGGCTCCTTTTCCCACCAAACCAAATGTCGGGGTGCTACAAAACCCTTCCCTAGTGGTCGAGGGGAACGGGGAAAGTTGTTTGAGGGGTCACATGAACCCCTTTCCCACACTTTATTGGGGGGCTCCTTTTCCCACCAAACCAAATGTCGGGGTGCTACAAAACCCCTCTCTAGTGGTCGAGGGGAATGGGAAAGTTGTTTGAGGGGTCACATGAACCCCTTTCCCACACTTCATTGGGGGGCTCCTTTTCCCGCCAAACCAAATGTCGGGGTGCTACAAAACCCCTCCCTAGTGGTCGACGGTCTTGAGGAGAGTTGTTTGAGGGGTCACTTGAACCCCTTAGGGGGCGGGATTTCTGGTAAAAAGGGGCGGGACTTTCAGCTGTCAAAATAGTTTGACATAAGGTATGTACTTCCTACTACTCCCCTGCTTAGGCAGGAAATCCTCTTAGAGCATCTCCCACAGGTGCTTGTTGAGCCTCTGCTTGAATGTCTCTAGTGAGGGAGAGTCCACCACTTCTCTTGGCAATCTGTTCCACTGCAGAACCGCCCTCACCGTCAGGAATTTTTTCTTGATGTCTAATCAAATTCTCCTGTCTTGCAGTTTGTAACCACTGGTTCTAGTTCTACTTTCAGAGACAGCTGAGAATAAATTATTATCTTCTTCCATATGACAGCCCTTTAGGTATTAGAAGACAGCTAATATATCCCCTCTCAGCCTTCTCTTCTCCAGCTTGAACATGCCAAGTTCCCTCAACCTTTCCTTGTAGGGGCTTGTCCTCCAGTCCCTTGATCATCCTCGTCGCTCTCCTCTGAACCCACTCCAGTTTGGCTGCATCTTTCTTAGTGGGGTGCCCAGAATTGGACACAGAATTGGACACGTGACCTGCCTTTGTTTGAGATCACAAATTTAGGGGGATATTATTAAACCTGAGCTTGGATTTCAAACTCTAAGCAGCCAAGCACAATTAAGGCCACCTTTGCCCTATCATCACCTTTAAGATCAACTAAGAACATTTTGTTAACAACATTCTCTATGCGGCAAGCCAGAACCTCAGGTGTACATAAGAAGCATTCTGGGTGGCTTGTCTTTCCATTTCAAAATTCAGTGTCCCTGGAAACTCGACAAAACCTGAGCTTGCAAGTCTGAACAGACCGCTATTCGATATGAAACATTTCGGCAGAAATTGGCAATTGAACAGTGATAAGAGTTCTCCTGACCACTTGGAAAGATGATACAGATAAGGCACCCCAAATTGGTTTGGTCATCTGTAGGACCTCTCTGTGGCTTCCAGGTGTTTTTATTCAAATTAGGTTTTGGTGGCTGTAGGGGTTGGTTAGAATAATATTGTTACCTATATGAAACCTTGGGACAGAGCAAGCTATAAATTAAGTAATAAAGCACCAATTCTGAAGGTGCAATACCAACCCCAGTATTAGCATTTGCGATCAGTTTAGGTAATAAAGATAGCAAGTACAGAACAGCAATTTTCAACCTTTTTCTTCTCACAAGACGATGTCAGGGCAGGAACATTTTCAAGACACACCCTCAGTTTTTTGACAATTTACAAGGTTCACCACACTGCGGCTGGGGAGGGGCTCACACCCCCCAGTGGCCCAACCCTGCCTCAAAATGTGCAGCACACATGTAGACCATTTGTGGCACACCAATGTGCCGTGGCACAGTGGTTGAAAATCACTGATATGGAATCATAGAAAGTGAAAGTGATATCAAAGATCGTTTAAACCAACTTGCTGCACTAGATTTGAACCACTTCTGAGAGACGATATTCTAGACTCCTTTTTTCTCTGTATCGAAAGAATACTTCTTTGCAAGCAGGACATGAAGTCTTTCTTTCTGGGTTAACAATTGTTGTTACAACCTTTCAACTATTTAAAAACTATTATAGCTCCCTCTACAATGCTCATTCCTATGCAATGATCACTCAAGCTCACCAAGAACTCCCATGTTTAAAATAATATTATGGAAAGCGCTTATAAATGTTCATTTATTTGCAACTGATTGTGGGTCCAATTCTATCCAACTTTCCAGCACCAAGGCAGCCATAAAGCAGACCCAGCGCACACCCCACTGGTATGGCTGCATCAGCACTGGAAAGTTGGATAGGATTGGGCCCTTAATCTCCCTGGCCAGATGGTGAGCCTCCTTGTCTTCTCCTCATGAGTAGACATACATTCTTTCCACATTTAGACTGGCAAGAACACTCCTGTGTCTTAAAATTGCATTGTGGGAAGCATTCTGTCACCTCTCCTAGTATCTCAACCCCACAAGGGATAGCATCATAAATGAAATTCCTCGCCAATAGTCTATTACTATGGCTGGGCTTTCCTGTATCTCTTTTCATCACAGTCCCAAAACCAACTGTAAAATCTTCCAGCTGCATAGCAAGAATTACATCAGGCCAATTGAGTAATGCCCATCACTTTCAATGGGACTGTTAGTTGTGACTAATTGTTCCTTGGTTTCAATTAATCTTACTCCTGACTTCCTTTATCTGGATGAGGGATATGTTTCAATAGGTTTTGAAGAGGAGATTCAAATTAGTCCTCCTTTTTTGGACAGGGTGTTTGAAAATCAAGATTAGAAGTCAGAAAAAATGGATTGTTGTGATGACCAAAAGCTTTTGGGATCAAACTCCAATCATGGTTTTTAATACCATATTGAGTAGCTCTTTTAATGTTTCTGATGGGGGAAAGAGGTTCAACTATTCTGCCACATGCATAAAGGATCAACTCTTAATACAGGCTCAGAGGTCCTGCTCTCAGGGCTGTCTTTGATATCTGTTTGGCAGCTATGAGTGGTGAGTTTTCTGTGGTGGTGGCAGTGCTGGAATCCTTTTCCTAGGCAGATCTGACAGTCCCCCAGCAACATCCTTTTGATGGGCAGTCAAAATATGTATTTTCCACAGAGTACTTAGCAATGTATTGCTTTAACCAGTTGGAGGGGAACTGGCTTGTTGAATAGTTTTAGTGCTGCTGTTTTACTGTGCAAATGGTTCTTCCATTGTTTTTGTGTCCTTTGGCTTCACTGCTTTACACTGATTCGTTCGCCACTGTGGACTTTATAAAAAAAGCAGACTATACATTCTTGAAATCAAATCAAAGAGATAGCATGTACACAATGTGCATGTGCAGTGCATGCATTTCCCCCACTGCTATGACACCTAGTGTGCTTGGGGACCATAGGCAGCATATTTTGGACAAAATGCCACACTAAAGTGTGCCCCATTTTGGCTGTCCAAGGCTTCATTCAGTAAGACAGCTGTAAGCGTCATCCTTTGCATATAAAACACTACGTTGGCGCATTCTTTTCATTCATCCAAATGGGGAAGAGAACATAATGATGCATAGGTCTGGATGAACATGAATGCTGTATACAAGGGGGCACTTGGTGTGTATTCTTCTGGAGTCTCATTTTGTGAGAAAAGCTGCCACAGAACAGAATCATGCACAATAGAGCATACTTGCAACCAAACAGTGTGTGCATCCATCCCCTTCTTATAACTCAAAGAAAGCAAAGCCAACAAACCACAAATTTTTATTGCTGGTGAATTCAAACAGGCAACTTTAATCTACTGAGGAGGATACACATACAAGCAAATATTGAACTGAGGACTGTGTGCGTTTTATTATCAGTTTTGTACTCAAGTGCTTCCTTGGCTGCATGGTTTCTAGGCTATTGTTGTCAGCAGTGCAGCTGTCATTGCTTTTGAAGATTAAGCAATTCAGCTGTAAAGCAACCATCAGTAGTTTTCACTTGAATCAAAAGAAAGAGAAAATAAACACAAATGGAGGTAAAATAGGTACATCTCTGACTGCAAACAAGTTGCTGTTCTAAAAAGAAAAAATCATGAAATCTGCAGGGCCTGACAGATACAGTAACTTTCAGCAGGTGCAGAATAGTGCTAAAGAAAAGCCCACTGGTTATATAAGATATCCGGTAGATGCTACATGGGGGAAATGTGAGCCAATGAGACCCACTTCAGTTCCTGGTGTGCGAACTGGGAATAAAGTGCACTTCTGTGTGTAAATTTAGCCCCTTGAGAATATAGCTAAGCAGTATTAACAAGCATAAAAGTAAGCTTTAGGAAGTGCAGCACTGATCCACCATGGGAAAAGATAGCTCATCTGTAGATGTTCATAGGTTAAACACCAGAAGCCATTGTTTCAGTGTAACTAACTACTGTCCAGCCATGAAATAACTGTGCAATTTAGGATTAGATTAACCCAAGGAGTATGGGATTGCACTACTGGCCAGTGCAGGAGACAGATATCTTACAGATCTATGGAATCCTACTTATCTAGCAGCATTACCAATTTTACCATTTTTTAATCTCTTCTTTAGTGGTGTTATAATGCAAGATAAGAAGCTAGTGCCAGAATATAATGAAAAGCAATCAGAACTGAGTGTCCAAACTCATGAGGAGTTAGTAGACACTAGTTAAAGGAGGAGACAGTACTTATTCAGTTTGACAGTACAATTCATAAACTGGGGTTATCTGAAAATGTAGCTGTACCCCATTTCCTACTTGCATTATTCTCTCCGTCACAGTATACAGAAACAAAAACATGTAATGTTTGCAAAAAAAAAAAAGATCTTAATAAAAAGCCCCGCCCAATACCTTTCCAAGTTGGTCTTACTCTTTCGTGGTTCAGGACAACGGCTTAGAGAAGCGGGGTGCCAAGAGACTATTCTCACAGTACCCACAGAGTCCTACTATCAATTAGGAGGGCTTATGAGCATAATTCCATAAGCAATACATTTCCTCTCCATCTTATTTTCTATTCCAATTGACTAGAGTACATGCATCCATCATTATCTGTACCTTATTCGTTCCTGAAAATGGCCCTTAGAGCAAAAATCTGGATCAGTACAATTATTACAGTAATTTAAATGGCAAAAATTCTCACTTGTTCCATTCCAAGTTTACCCCAAAATCATCCTAAATCCTAATAGAAGAAGAGGGGTGATGGTGTTAGGTGGAGGTGGAATAATGAGAGCAGGAGACTGTGGTGGTGGTGACAGTGGCGAGGGAGACTGTTGATCGCTACCAGCCAATAGGAGATAAAAGGGAGCATAACATGAGAGCGTGTTTTGCGTAATGTATGCATCTTGAAAGCCAGTACAAAACTATGCCTGGATATGCACTACCTATCATGCCATGTGCCCCACACAGCCATGGTGCAATTTTTAATTGCGCTCTCAGCTCACACGGACCAGATGCCTCTTCCTGTAGTGTATAACCAAAATTTTTGGTATGGATAAAGATAGTATTCACAGTAGGTATAAGTGAAAATCCATATTGCATACATACGGATGGGGGGATGCATGTAGTTGTTGCACGGCTGACAATAAATCTGCTATGGATGATATCACATGGAAAATAATTTGACTCAGTCTTTCTTAAAATAGATGATTTGGGACAATAATCTCAGTGTGTTTTGATTTCACACAACACTGCTATACAGAAGACCTAACTAAGTGCCTAGTGCTGCCAATGGTCCTGCCCATCCATTGCCAGCAATGGACATCACGTCTCAAGGGAAATTGGGAAGAACAAAATTATCACACTTAGAAAATATGAGACAAGTTACAATGCAGAGTTACAATGCAGAACTCATTCGGGGTGGTAGGATGTCCTTTACCTGCAAGGGAGCTCAACAGAAAAGCAAATAGTTGTGTGAACTGAGTGGCCAGGTGAATCAAAACAGTAAGTGGTCAGTCATATAATGCAGTCACACCTTAAGCAAAACAGACGCAAAAAAAAGAGACCCTACAACCTAGAAACTCACAGCACAAGCCCAACTCATTGCTAGTGCAATTCATTCCATTCAGTGCAAATGATACCTGGAATTCTTCTGGTCCAGGTGGTCTAGTGACAGCATCCTCTCTTCTTAAGGCTATTTTATGTTTGCAACTTTAAGCAGCCCCAAAGACTCCAGAATTTAAAAATAAAGTCCTTTGGTGGCTGCCAGATCTCATGCATCTTTCTCATTACTATTTGTCAGAGTGCCTCTGAAAGGCATGCATCTGCTCTGGACATTCACACTGCCTCAAACCCATGCGCTCTAAAAGGGATCTGAAGTGCCTACAGCCCTTGCAGTGCTGTGCACAATCCATCTGGAAGAACAATCCTGTGATCCCTACCATGAGGCACCTTTTGCTGCTTGTTCAATAGCTTCATGAAGAGAGATTGCTTCACTAAATAATACTGCTGTTAGTACACTGGGAACACTCGGCAGAGCTTAGAGAAGATCAACTAGTACAGACAGAAATGAACATAGGAAATATACAGTTTGTCCTGCAGGATTCCAACTCTTTTTGAGTCCAAGTGTCACATGAAAACTTTAATACTAGGGGGCCAATGGTCCACACCGATAGCCATCAGTATCACTGGTGACAGAATATTTCCTGGGGAGGAAGGCAGAGAGGATCCTGGTAATGTGAGCAGTTACTTTGGGGGTTGCAAGAATCAGATCTGAAGCAGCCCTTCTGTTGAGTTCCATTACAAGGAGTAAGGACAGGAGACAGGGAAGACTTCAGCCATTTCTCTCCCACTTTTGGCTATTTGGCCAAAAATGCAGCTTGTACAATAAGGATAAAATTCATCCAGGTCAATGGGCCTTTATTTTTTTTAGAAATGAGAGTGGGAGAACACGCTCTCTTGTGAGCATCGGAATGGATGATTCAAAAAGTAATCTTTTAATAGAAATACAGCACGATGTCCAGCACCATAATAGCATACACAGTGGTGCAATAAAAAAGCCTTAGGAGAAGCACACAAGAGGGCAAATTCTACCTCCCCAGTAGACCACCACTGTTGGGCTATCTCAACAGCTGTTGATTTTTTCTTGACTCTGCAGCATCTCAGATCCCATGGGAGGTATTGGTTGCAAGCAAGCACCTGAATGTTGCCTAATGGAATAGAAGCCAATCACTAAGTTAACTGGGGCATCTGTGCCAATCTACTTTTTTTTTTACAAGGCTGACTAGCATTTCTCTTTTTTCCATATGCAGTAAAATACAGGTAATAAGACTGTTTTCATAGTAAGTTACAAGTCAGAAACTATCTAGCCAGCAGGTAGCTGACGGTGCTACTTGCAGTTTAAAAAAACCAAAGAAGTAAAATCCATAGAAAACCTACTGGATCCATTTTTTTCATGCATACCTCCAAACAGGAGGTTTGTTTATCATACAGGAAGCAGGAATTTAGTTTTTGAGGCCATCATCACAGGTCTCCAACAAAGGGGGCAGGTGAGTTCACAGTCAATGTGTAGCTCTAAGATACTATTCAATTAGTCTTCACATGGCCATTGGCCAAGGTTACGGCAGCAGTGGGAACACCGGGTTCGGCATTCTCATCAAACCGCAAACGCAGGGTGTTCCTGATGACCAGCTGTTCCATTATAATTGCTGCACAGAACCATGGAATGGCATATTCCAGGGTAATGAGGCCCATGAAGTTCAAGTCAAACTGTGAATAGTCCCAAGGACAAGCATTGAACTGGCGCAGAATGAAGCCAGTGGAGAACTCCCAAACATACGTCCACAGGGTATAAATGAGGCAGCGCACTATTATGTTACACTTGTCCTTCAAGTACAGATACATCTTTTCTACAATGAGGATGGAAGTGCCATAGATGAAAAGTGCCCATACGCTGGTGACACCTGGGAACTTCCAATTGAAGTTGACCACAAACTCCCAGGCGGCTGTGAACATCACCTCGCAGAAGTAGCCGTGAATGGCATAGAGGTACCAACGGGAGAAAGCAGTCAAGGGTTCTGCAGCTGCCATTCTTCTGCACAGTCCCCAGCAGGAACTCTGTAAGACAGGAAAAACATTAAAGCCTCAGTATAGTGTCATATGGTCTTGTCACATTAAGTTCACATATGTAAAATAATGATGTAACTGGTAAGGAAAGTAACATATATCCTTACACAGGTGTAAGCTCCTCAGAGTCACTGTTCAAGAACTAGAAAGGAACTAGGAAAGTCCTTTTCATCTCACTGCTAGAGCCCAAGAGAAAATCTATGGAAAGTATCAACCCCATTTTTCTTAACTGTTGAAAGATGCCCATGCTGGCTAGGATATGCTGACTTCTCGCTCTTCCTGAGGTTATTGTGCTCAGCTGTAATTTAGGGGATGAGAGCTCATGTCAGACCTGTTGCTCTGTATCTGTGGTTCAAATGAAAGGCATGCCCAGATGATCTCTTTGGGGAACCAAGGGAAAAACCTGATAAAGACTTGGAAAGTTGAAACATCTGTTTCCATGCCTAACAGCTAATAGTGCCAGTGTTGCACCAGATAAATCTGGGTGCAGAATTGTTTCTAGGTTTCACAAGAAGGCTTGTTTCTTCAGGCAGGTTTGTCCAGGAAGGTTAAATATAAACACCAAAAGCTTCCTTATACCAAGGCAAACTATTGGTCAGTATTGCATTATCTATAGTGGCTAGCACAGCTCTCCAGCAATTCAGACAAGGATCTTGCCCAGCCCTTCCAGGAGATGCCAGGAATTGAATCTGGGACATCTACATGCAAAATACAGGACTGAGCTATGGTCCCTTCCTAGTTAGAGGCTGCCATGGGGAAAAGTGGAGGGAGCAAAGTAACCACTAACCAAAGCTGGTCCATCCATAAGGTCAGCTTAAGTGGGCACTTTAGGTAGTAGATTGATGGGGCAGAAATGGGGGAATGAGGGAGCTGACCTCTGTCTTCCTACTAGCCTCCACTACTGCTCCCTCTCCTCCCACAACGTTGATTGGAAAAGGAAGAGATGGGCAGAGAGGACACAGATGTAGAGGAGAGTGCTGAGCTAGAACATCGGAAAGTGGGAGAAGCAGAGATTGGCACATCATTGGAAAAAGGGGCAGCACTTGGCATGCCACATCAGGTACCAGGTGCTTTGGGGCCAGCTCTGCCACCACCCCATGATAAACTGAATTAAAATGTTCATATGAACAAAGCCTATTACATGTCATTTCTTTCAGTTGTATATCAATATCCCTTCTAAGACAGAAGATCCATTCTTTATGTCTATGAACTAGACACAGGGGTCTCCAAACATTTTGGCCAGAGAACCGCATCAAATACCTGGCATGGTGCTGAGGGCCGGAAAAAAATTTAAATATAAAATTTATGTAAATAAATTAGAGATGGAACTTAGATGAGTGAATAAATGAATGAATGGGCTCATTCATTCAAACTCTCTGGCCCTTAGAACACCCTCCAGATGCAACCAGAGCACAGTTTCAGTCATGTTCGACCAGGTGGGCCAGAGGCTTTCAGGGGACAAGAGGCTGGCCGTGGGCTGGATTGAGGCTGACCACAGGCCGCATCTGGCCCCCGGGCCAGGGTTTGGAGACCCATGAACTAGAGCAGGGGTGTCCAAACATTTTGGCAGGAGGGCCACATCATCTCTCTGACACTGTGTCGGGGGCTGGGGAAAAAAATTAATTTACATGTAAAATTTGAGTAAATTTACATAAATGAATTTATTAGAGATGGAACTTATATGAATGAATGAAGGTCTTGTAGTAGCTCAAGGCCTTGCACAAAGCAAGGCCAGCCTTTCCTTCACTGCCACTGCTGCATCACAGATGTGAAATAGCAAGTAGTGGAGGGAGCCCTCATCCCACAGCTCAGGTGAGAGATTGAACAGTTGTCCCTATACTGAGAACAGCTGCATCGGGCCAGCATGGGCTCCAGTAAGTCTCTGGAGGGCCAGAGGCTCATTGGAGACTGGGGGCTCCCAGAGGGCCTGATTGGGAGCCCCTGAGGGCTACAAGTGGCCCCTGGGCTGGGGTTTGGGCACCCCTGAACTAGAGCATGGTGGTCCAACACATGTCCTGTAGGCCATATTTGACAGTCCCCTAAAGCCTGGCCACAACCCCCCCACTCACTTCAGTGGTTTTTCGGTCTTCCTGCCACACTGTTCCAGCTTCTGCTTTGGAGAAGAAGAAGCCAGAATGTGTGGCAGGGAGATAGAAAAGCCTCATCTCACCCACCGCCACTTGCCTCCTGAGTCTGCCAAATGACTTTGGCAGCTTAGAACATGGAAGTAATTGGCAGTAACGTCATTGCCAATTATTTCCGGGTTAGCACCGCCAGGGGCCATGCAAGGGTCATGCAGCCGCCCCAGCTGCCCGAAGTTGGATCATCCTGGGCTAGATGATAAGGTGGGTTGAGGTGGGGGCAGAATACCTACTTGATATCAAGTGGTTCTCCATGTGCGATGAAGTCTGTGTTACATTGACATTCTACCTTTCACCTACTTTATAAAAATTAAAAAAAAATCAGCCCCCCCAGTGAGACATATTCAGGCCAACAGCAAACTCCAGGCTTCCTGACTATGATACGCTGTCAACACAGAGACCTTTACTGACTTGTTTGAGGCTTGCTATCATCACTGATGAAGTCATAACTGCTCCATTGACTGGGAATAAGTTAAGTAACAGAATATTGTAACTTGAGGGAAGGGGGAAGATATCTCTTGATTCCCAGCCACAACAAACTGTGTAGGTTCTTAGTGAACTTTGTGGAGGCATTAGAACACCACTAATGGTTAGTTACATGAAATGCTCTTGTTGTTTCACCAATAAGAGCTTGCTCTGTACAGCTGATATACGGACAATTCTCCTCTTGAAAATGCCTCCAGGAAACATGTGAGTAACTGATAATATAAAGCAAAAATGAGGAACAGAAACAGGAAAAAAACACTAAGACTGTTTGCTGAGACCAGTGTTTCTTAAACTTTGGGTCAAGATGCACTAGGTGGGTCGCGAGCCAACTGCAGGCGGCTTTCAATATTCATTTCAATATTTTATTTTTAATATATTAGACTTGATGCTACCATGGTATGTGACTGCATTTGGAGAAATGTTACAGACCTGTATTTTTAACAAATTATTCTGTATATACTTTTAGCAATGATAGTAAATGGGACTTACTCCTGGGAAAGTGTGGGTAAGATAGCAGCCTAGGACTGTAAAAAATGTTCCTGCTTGTTGATGTCACTTCTGGTCTTGACATCACTTCCAGTGGGTCCTGACAGATTCTCATTCTAAAAAGTGGGTTCCAGTGCTAAAAGTGTGAGAATCATTGGCTTAGACAGTGCAGACAACATATTGAAACTAGGTAGAATTTTTTTTAAAAAATAGCTTCCAATACATCTAGCACTGTTCATGATTCCAGGTCTACAATATTCAACTTTCAAATGACATTTCATTTAGGACTAAGGGCCCAATCCTATCCAGTGCTGGTGCAGCTGTGCCAATGGGGCCATGTACTGCATCTTGTGGTGAAGCAGCAGTCACAGAGGCTCCCTTAAGGTATGGGAACATTTGTTTCCTTACCTTGGGAATGCACTGCGGCTGCACTGGTGCTGGGAAATTGGATAAGATTGGGCCCTAAGTCAATAGTGATTTTGTTCAAGATGTTTGCCTAGTTTACTACATCCTACACGTAGCATTGGGAGAAACCAATGCTATATCCAAAGAACACTAAAATTCCAAGATAAACTTCTGATGGCCACTAGTGGTCTTTTAACAGGATCAGATACATTAAAGGAGGGTGGATCTATTAAGGTATATTAGCTATGATCAGAAACTGGAACCTGCATGTTGGGGACAAACAGAGAGAGGAGCTGTTGTCCTCATGCTCTGCCTGCATGCTTCCAAAGGCATCTCTCTAGCAATTGCTGGAAACAAGATATCCAATTAGATGGACCTTTGGTCTGATCCTGGTATATTTAAGAAAATTTATATACCACTTTTCCAAATATAAGACACCTAAAAGTGGCATAGCGGTGCCAATGGGACATGTGCTGCATCCTGCAGTTGGGTGTCACTCACGGAGGCCTCCTCAAAGTAAGGGAATGTTTGTTCCCTTACCTCAGAGCTGCATTGCCCTTATGTCAGTGCTGGAAAGCACTGACATAAGGGGTTAGGATTGTATCCTGTATGGTCTCCATGACAGTCATGGGTCTGCCTCAAATAATATTGGGCCCTACACAAATGCCATGGCATACACTTGATTTGGTGTTCGTGACTGGATAGAATAGAGATTGTGAACCTTCCATTCATTAATGAGCTCATTAATGGTTTGGATGTGTGCTAAGCTGAAACTGAATCCAAAGAAGACAGAGGCACTGCTGGTTATCAGAAGAGTGGATTTGATTTTGGGTGTTCATCCTGGTCTCAGTGAAGCAGTACTCCTCTGAAAGATCAAATTCATGGTTTGGGATTGCTCCTTGACCTGACCTTGTTCCTGAATGAACAAGTGGTAGCCCTGGCAAGAATGCTTTTGTGAAGATTTTGCTAGTGTGCAAACCATGCCCTTTTCTGAGAAAGGCAGATCTGATCAGTGTAACATGTGCTTTAATCACAGGTTGATGGGACTGCTGCTGTACCCTGTAAACTGCATGGTTGTGCAGCTCCAAGCCAAGCTACATGCAGCACAGATCTTGGCAACCTGGAAGTTCAGCCATGACACATGATGATATTGCAGAGCATCTGGAGATGGTACATGACACAGTCACAACATTATGAAGCCAGAGAAGAGGTCACCACACCAGTGTAGACCCCTTAGAGGAAATAAAGATTGCAATGCACTTTCTATGGGGTTATCCTTGAAACATGTCCGGAAATCTGATGCAAGCTGCCTTGATGAGCTTCTTGAAAGCTGAAAGGTAGGATAAAAATTCCTAGAATGAGAATAAATAAATGGGTTGCCGGTAGCGTAACCTTCAAAGGGGGGAGTGCATGAGGTCCTTTCTTGGCTGACCTTAACAAGCAGGGCTATCAAGCAGGTGCCTCTGTGTGTGTGTGTGGGGGGGGGGGTCATTTATGTAACCTGCTTATAAGTCATTTAGAAGTAGCAGGGCTCTTTTTAAATACTAGTAAAAACTATGTCTGGCTGATTTTGTATGGGTGCAAAAAAGAAGCAAGTTCCAAGAGAATATTCAACATTAATTTGATCGTATCCCAGTTCATATTATAGCTCGTTTTCAAACTCTGTTAAGCACCAGCCTGGATTTACTGGATTTGAAGGTCAAGACAAATGCTGATTTGTTCTAAATCAGGATTGGAAGCAGAAACCTTCCACCTCCTTGTACATGAGGGGGAGGGGGGCATGAGCTATTATGAAGTTTAGGAATGTCATATAAAACCATGTCTTAATTCCATACATTCTGGCCCATTCCCTAAGAGGGCTGTGCTGAGAATGCCACCCTTGACAGAAGTTAGGAGAGAGGCAGCAAGAAGTAGGGTGTACCACAGTTGTGGAATTCCCAACCCTGTTGTTTAATTCCCTGCCCCTTCCTTAGAGACATTCCGGTACAGCAGTGGTTCCCAAACTTTTGTGACTTGCTGCTCCCTTGACCTACTGGCTGTTGGCTGCAGCCTCCCTCCCCCCCCCAACGTTATGTTACTTTTTTGTTGGGGTAAGCCCAACCTCAGTAGAACTTCCATTTTTCTCCCCAAAAATAACTGGGATGAAGGGAACTAGGCATGTTCGCTTGCTGCGCTAGAATGTGACTCAAGGCAACAGAGTCAGGCTCCCAGTGCCAAACAGGCCATAGAGGTGGCCTGGCTGACCACCAAAGTCATCCAACTGCTGCTGCTGCTAGAGAAAGAGAAATGTACACTGGGGTTTTGCTGCAAAGGGAGGAGGAGAGGTGTGTTTGCAAAAAGTGCATGCAAGCGCTAACCTGTTCTGTAACTGCTGTCAATCAAAGCCCTCCCCCACCCTAGTCCGTTGCACTCAAGTTACAGAGCAGGCTGAAAATGCAGCTCCAGCACTCAGCATGTCTGGCTGAACACCCAGCTCTCCCAGCCCTTGTAGTCTTAGCTTGGCAGCACTTAGAAGCGCATGCAAGCAGCACCCTGCTTGGCTGCCTGACCCTTCGCTGCCCACCCCACTCCCTCCCTACTTTTTTTCCTCTCTCTTAGTTTCACCAAAAAGGGAACCGTTTGCATCTCCCTCGCAACAGCAACAGTCATATGGGAGCCACTGATGGCAGTGGCAGCAGGCGCAGAAGCAAAGTTTTGCTCAAATGCTCCTGCCTTTGTAAACCAGAAAAACCTGATGACTAAGGCCAGAACAAGAAGAATCGCTTTGCTCTCGCCTTCTAGAAGAGGGAAGGAGTCACTCAGAGTCTCAGTCTCTCATCTCCCCCTGACCCGCTTCCCCGTGATTCACCACTGTGAGGTTGCCTTTGTTGCTAACCAGTGCACTAAAAACTTGAAAGTAAAACAACAGGAGCAGAAGGCCCAACCAGGTATAGACAGCACTAGAGAGCCAAGATGTAGAGAGAATGCCAAGGTCTCCAGCTCTTCCTCTGAAAATGCTGGCTTTGAAGAAGGGGGGCTTCAAGAGACAATTCCACGGCTCCCCCAGCTGCTTTCAGCGGCTCCCTGGTGAGCCGGAGCTCACAGTTTGGGAACCAATGCAGAAGGGGTTAAAGACTTTTTAATTTAGATTAACTTTTTAGTGTTGGTAGAGAGTTGGGATGAGGTGTGCTGTTTCTTTTTCATGTGTCATTTTTACTGCTGCTCTTTTGGCTGTTTTTATCTGTGCTGATCCTAATTTAATAACATGTTTATGCTGCTGCTTATTAACTGAAGCTCTCATGCTACTGTTGGTCTATGAGTTGACACATGCTGAAGGCTATTTTATGTGATGGCCCATTCATTGGTTGTTGGAGGAATCCTACTAGAAGTATGTTATTTTATAATGCATATGTTTTGTAGTTTTGAATGATTTATTTTGTACTTACTTATTATGTTTACAAATTTGCTAGATGCCTCCAGTGCCTTTAGGGGAAAGGAGGGGCAAAACATTTTTAAATAAATAAATAATTCTGATTTTGCAGGATATCTGATCCTGATATGTCTGTTCATTACCCACAACAGCAGCAGTTGGAGAACCCCAGATTCTACCCTCACACATTTCCTTGCATCCTAAATAGCTTTTACTGCATTGCACATAGTGAAGATGTCTCAGATGAAGCACATTAAATAGATACCAATACATGGGAAGGAGCCAACACAAACAAGTCCTTATGAAATGGGAATTTCAAAATACCAAATCTACTGATTTAGAACATCACTCTTATATCTCCTTGGGAAAAATGTGTTTGGTGTATCAGTTTTGTTCTTGGGATACAAGCTGTTCTCCATGATTAGAAGAATGACTACACATAGAGCCTGTTTGTCCGTGGATTTTATATCTGCAGATCTGGCTTGATGCGGGTCCCAACCTGAACCCTCCAAAGGCAACTGGAGCTGTGCTCCAGTCTCTTCCAGGAGTTTTATGAAGCCTGTAGAGCCTGTGGCCTCTGTGGGCTTCAGAATGCCTTCTAGAAGCATTAATTATTATTATCATTATTATTCTAGAAGTGAAAAACATGACTTCCAGATGCCTCCAAAAACCAGAAGTTGCATTTTTTTTCCCGCCTCTAAGAGGCATTCTGAAGCTCGCAGAGGCCACGGGCAGCTGTGCATGGACTTTAGAAAGCCCTCTGGAGGTGACCAGAGCACAGCTCTGGTAGCCTTCTGAGGTTTTAAGGGGCCGAAAACCGCAGATTTGTTTATGCATGGTTTTCAGTATCTATGGTGGGTCCAAGAACAGATTCCTCACAGATACTGAGGCCCCACCTGTAGACATATTCCAGATCTCAAATGAGAAAAGCATAGGCAATACTTTCTGAATTTAGTATTCAGATGGCTGTTAACATTAAGGCTGTTACAAATTCACTCATGCTTTAATATGTATAGAAATTGGACCTTAAGGCATGCCTTAAGTCAGTGATATTCAGACTGGGGCATCGCGATGCCCCAGCCTGAGGTCCCTGGCCTCTGCCCCCTTAAGGGGCGGGGACAGGGGGGAAGGCAGCGACGCAATCCCCAGGATCGCATCACTAACAGGCTGCAGGGACTGGGATGTACTCACCAGTCCCTGCAGCAGCCTTCCCAGGGTGCGGGGGGCCCTGTGCGATTGCCTGCAGGACTTCCCAGCTGGTTCGAAGTGAAAGTAGAGTGGTCGCGCTCCACTTCCGGTTTTGCGGAAGTAGAGCACGATCGCTCAACTTTCACTTCAAACCAGCTGGGGAGCCCTGCAGGCACTCGCACAGGGCCCCCCGCACCCCCAGGACAATGCTGCAGGGACTGGTGAGTGCATCTCAGTCCCTGCAGCCCGCCTGAGCAGCACGATCCTGGGGACGGCGTCACTGCCTTCCCTCTGCCCCTGCTGCCTCCCTCCCCTCCCTTGCAAGAACTTATTGTGTTTTTCAAACTCCCAGAGAGTTTGAAAACTGAAGCCTTAAGTTATGCACTATGTTGTGAACTGTTTAGATCAGGGTGGCCAAACTGTGGCTCGTGAGCCACGTGTTGCTCTTTTGAAATCTAATGTGTAGCTTGCGGAAATATGTTGGTTGAGTTCCTTTTTGCATCACAACCAATATAAATGGTAAATTTAAAAAATCAAGCTTTATAATTATGTACCAGATACAAACTGAGAGTCCACTGGATTAAAGTGCAAGTTAAATATATTTACCCGTCATGAATATTAAAGAATTTAAATGCTTCTTAAATATTGCAGCTCTCGGACATCTCTCTTGCGGCTCGCAAACATCTGAAGTTTATTATATTTGGCTCTTACGTTAAACAACTTTGATCATCCCAGTATAGATGCTGTACAATACATCATATATTTTTCCATTGTAAGTTTTCAACATGCACACATTCTATCTTTGTCATCGTCCCCACTTTTCCCCTCACTTACATGACCACACTAAGTGACATTGTAAACCACCTTTATTGTTCAAATAGCGTGCAAGTTAAACCAGGCTTCATGTATCACTGTGCAATTTAAGTCATGGCTTAACTAGCATGCCATTTAAGCCGTAAAGGTTTTCAATGTCACCTAATGTAGTCATGTAAATTAGAGAACAGCGGCAGAGTAAAACATGAAGCGGAAGTACAGATGCATGTAGGGAGAATGGATGCAATTTTCATGAAAATCAGATTTCCTGGTTTATTAAACAGAGCCAGATGTTGCCAAATGGACAATTGCACCCCAAATTACCAGACACACACCCTCCCTCATACCTGGAATTCTAAACACAGTTACTAGAAAGTAAGTCTCACTGTTACTTCTCAATAAATATGTTCTGGGTTGTTCTGTAATTCTTTAAAAATCAGTTTTCTCATTTTTGCTTTACAAAGGGATGCTACCTTGCAAAACAGAGAATTAGGCACCCTCACATGTCACACTTGTAAAGGAAGTTATCTTGTGATCCAAGAGAGAATGAGCATTTGTTTCTGTTCCATGCTTCTCAAAAATGTCTTGGATCATGTATCACACATGAGAATGGTGCTGAATTTCTTATCGGGTAACCATAATAAGGAAAGAGATAGCTGGCTTAAAGTTACAGATAAATGGCTTAAACTGACATTTAAATCAGCACACAAGCTCTCGATGGTCTTCTCTTTGCCTCAACACTGTAATTTATAAGCACTTTGGTGAATGAGAGCCTTTCACCCAGATGAGAAGCAACTGGTTGTATAATTTGGAGCCGGCTTATCTTAGGCAGCTTGCCCATTGGTCTTCCCCATCCACTGGATAATGGCTCAGGGAAGGCCCCGAGGTTACTAAGCTAAGACTCCTCCCACTGAAATAGCCAAAGGAAATTGATCCCCAGCAACAGGAATGGGATAGAGTGAGAGGGACATGTTTTGTTCCAGCACTTGCAGTCATCTATATACATCTGTACTTCCTACCCAGGCTTCGCGCACTGGAGAGGCCACTCTGTTTCAGAACCACTATTCAGAGCGCGATACCATAGTCTTCCGAGACTGAAGGATGCCAGTGTAACACATCGGTACACACATCTGTATATCTGTCACAAAATGCACCCTGGAGGTGAACAAAGGAACTACACCTACAAGTCCAGCTAGGGCAGAGGTTCCCAATCTGTGTGTGGGCATGACAAGGCACTCCAGGGATATCATGAGAGGCCCACCTCCAAGCAGCAAGACCACATTGCTAGCCTACAAACAGCAATAAGGAGGCTTAGCACAGTAAGCAGAGCTGGTGCACATGAAGACTGCATGCTCAAAAAAAATCCCACCCACCTGCTTAAATCCCAAAAATTACTGCTATTTTTTTAGGCTCCTTAAGGGCCTTGCAACCCAGAAGTTAGTGGCCACTAACATTATCATGTGATGGGAAATGTGTCATCACTATTCACATCGGGATTCCAGCGCTGGAGAGGGGAGTCACCAGCCGGATGAACTTGGGAAGCGCTGAGCTAGGGAAAAGTATAGATACCTTGCATTAGGATTTCATTTCATTTGCTTCCAGCACAAGACCTCTTAATTCAAGTGCTTGCCTTTGAACCTTTTTATTATTATTTTTTAAAAATAAACTACTTTTGATTTTTGAAGCTTCTCATCTTGTACCACCCAGACCAGAGCAGAGAGCTATTGCCCCTTGCCCTTCTATAACTTGCTCATGGCTAAGTATACAATCTTCCATGGTGTGTATAGGTGCAGAGGAGCTGGAGTTCACCAGGTCAGTTGGGTCCCTGGACTCTTCTTTAGCACCTTCCATGCTGAGTGACCCTCACTAACTGAGCTCACCCCAAATGGGAGAAAGGGCCCCTCCCTTTGTTTTGTTTTTTCCCCCCTTGGTGGCAGCATCTATTCTTTCTGGGACTGCCTGTCAGGTCCCCATCTCTGTCAGTCACCTCAAAAGGAACTTCCAGATGCAAGGAAAGATCAGATGCAAGGGTTGTGCATCTCAACTGTTCACAGGCAGGCTGTGGCAATCTCACTAGAGAGCACAGCACTAAAAACTCAAATTCTTGGGTTAGTGAAAATGTGGCCATCATCACCCTTTGCTGCTCCTCACACTTCTTACAAACCATCCTGCCGACCAGAGCAAGAGGAACCAAGGACTGGCTTCTCAGTCATTTACAGCCCTCACACTGCCCTTTTAAATTCAAATTGATTAGGCAGGCATTTCGTTTTTAAAATACAGGGTGTCTCAAAAAAAAAGGCACACACGTTTTAATGAGGTCTAATTCATATGTCCTTACAGAAAACCTGCAACACTGGACCATCTGAGAGAACCTATTGAAGAGATGTGTGGAACCATCTCCCTTCACATGGCAGTGTATAAACGCCAGCGGGGAACACTTGGTCTGATTCTTCAATTAATTAACTGGGTCAAGCAATTAACTGGGTCTGTGTACCTATACACAGTATATTCGTGAATTACAGCATATTAACAACTTTGACACTATAAAATGTGTGCACATTTTCTTGAGATACTCTTTAGATGTTTGTTGCATGCGTCTGGCAGCACAGCTCCAGAGAAACTTGCTTCTTCAGCCCGTCTAAATCCACAGCCAAGAAATTTCCCCTGCCAATGCTGCTGTGGCTCTGGCAACACAAGGATGCAATAAGGATGTCTTGTGAGGAGGTGATGCTTGGGAGCAAGCCAGCTGCCTAGAGAGGTATGGGGGGGGGGTGCTAAGGGTGTGTCAGATGTAATTTGAGTTTGACTTCAAGAGGTACATTGCACTTGCATTGCAAGTTGGTGCCCAAACTTTAACAGGAATTTAAAATGGAGACTTTAAGCCCTTATAACAAACTACTGTATACAGGTTATCTAGACTCCAAAGGAAAGGCACACTGTCGCAAACTTAGGGGAGGGTTTGGGGTGTTCAGAGTTCTTGGTTCTCGAACGCTAAAGCCCTCAAGGCCCCCTGTTCAGTAGTACTGCCACCACCCTGTACGTGCCAGTGTCTCAGTCCAGGGACACTGAGACCCTCTAGGCTTAATTCTATCCCTTGCAGGCACTGAGCGCTTTCTCCAATTAAAGCTTCAGTCCTCAAGTTACTAGACCTCAATGAGCACTTGGTAGCTTGCTGAAAGGCTAGGCAGGATTCTGAACCTTTGTCCCCAACAGATAATGAAACAGTAAAAGAGATTTTAGTTTATTAAATACATAAGGTTACATAAGGTTATATAAGGCAGCAAATGCTAGAGGCATAAACATCTAGGAAACATATCAGCAATAAAATAACAAAGCTAGCTGGCTATCTCTGTTAATCCCTATCTCTCACCTGGGTCAGCTAAAAGATCTTGTAGATCTTTTAGCTCCAGACTGCCTGTGAGGCCAGATGCCTATGTTGGACAGTGGAGCTCACTGCATGCAGGATGTTGCACCCAAAACCCCTGTCCAAGAAGGGACCAGACACACCCCATGGCCCTCATTATTATACTTCTTATGCTAATAATACTGAGGTGACTTCATACTTATTTAGAATGTCTAATTAGAAGCTTTTGAGGACATAACCTTCTCGAAGTGGATCTGGTTGCTAGTCCTCCTAGTTCTTACCCCTCCCAACTGGAGATCCACAGCTGCATTTCATCAGCTTGATAAGGCGCCGTTCTGTCTGCAAAGGTGCTACATTCAAATGAGTTGTAATACTTGTTGTCTGTCCTTTCTGGCCAGCAAAGGAGAGACAACAATCTTTTTGTTTGTTTACTCACATTCTTGCAGCTAGGAACTGCTAGCCACTTCTCCATTACTGACTTAGTTTGGTTCAGGCTCCACATGCTAACCAAGGCCTAACACGTACATATTCATGACACACACCCCTTTGAAATCTCATGAACTTTTGGATCTAATCTACCTGGAGAGAAATTAAAAGCAGAAATACATGGGGGAGGGGGCAAATTCTTGGTTGCCAATTTGGTACCGGCTTCTCTTCACAGGAAAATTTTTAACCACTACAACTCCCATCAGTTCAACTTGGATTTTTCTTCTGAAATTTGGCCAGAATAAATTCAATATCGGGTAGATTCTGTGTGTCAAATTTCATACTGGTGAGACAATCTGTATGGATTTTAGAACAAAAGGCTTTTCAGGCTGTGTCATACCCCCCCCCCCCCAAATCCAAACTTAATATACCGGCAACCCTTTCTTAGGAAAGACAGAGGAGGAAAAAAAGGCAGTACATTTTTCCCTTGTCCTTTTCTCATTGTCTGGTGGTGCATTAGAAGGAAAAAGGAGAGGGTATCAAATGATGGCCTGCCTGTGGCACTGCCTGCCTTGACAGAGGTTTCTCCCTACCTCCATGTAAGTTAATGATGGTATTTGCCAGCAGAATGAAAGCCAAGAACCACTTAAATGCCAGGATCTTATCTCCTTGCTCTGAGGTAACTTCTCTGGTAATTATGGCTGTTTCCACCTAGGACCATACCATTGCACCATACCGGCCCTAGGACACCAGCTCATCCGTTTTTTAAATATGTGAGCTATCCATAGGAGTTATGATGAATTTCTGCCTAGGGGAGATATCAGAGTTTCAGGTAAACAAGAACATTCATTACCCACAATTCTGTTTACTGAAAGTTTGTGAAGTATATGGAACAAATCAGAACAACAGATCAGCAAACGCTATCACAAGCGCATCGCTTTAAAAAGAGTGTTTGGGGAGATACAAAACAATAATTACCTCTCCCCTAATCATACTATAGTGCATCTGAGACTATAGGATTTTTTATCCCTGCTAATGTTACTATTAAGTGACAAATTTTTTCTCTGAGAATTCTAAATTCCAAAAGACTAGAGGGATACAATTAAGGTGCCACCCACTTATCGTTTCAGTTAATGGCACGGCTCCTATAGATTTTAGTGGGGCAGCAAAACAAAGTTGTAGATAGGTCACCTTGGGATTTAGGCAGCAGACTCAGGCACAAATCCCAACCAACTTTCCAGCACTGACATAGTTGTGCGAATGGGACATATACTACATCCTATGGTAGGGGAGAATTCATGGAGGCCTCCTCAAGGTAAGGGAATGTTTGTTCTCTTACCTTGGAGTGGTATTGCCCTTACCTTGGCACTGAAAAGTTGGTTAGGATTGTGCCCTCAGTCATCATCTAAAAAGTCTGATCTGACTGGCCTGTGAATTGGACTGAAACTTTGCCAGAAGATCAGAACTACAGAGTCTAGAAGGATACCCTGGTTATCTAATGGATCAATAGATTTCTGACAAGGTCACTTCTTCCTTATATGAGCCGATGGAAACTTTTACAGAATTAACTTCCTCCAAAGCTTTTAGTGTGCCTACAGACATGCACGTGCATGCCCTCTTGTATACTACAGGTCACTACTGGTGACCTCTGAGAAAAGTTATTAAATATCTGCCCAAATTACTAAAAGCAATAGTGCTATGCTTGCCTCTGAGCAAAAACTGTGGTTTCACCATCAGGAGAACAGATTACCAATGAATTTAGCATTTGTAGAAGGCACAGAGTATAAGAAAGTTATAAAATGTATCTCATGTATTTTTTAAAATCCTTTTTTTGCATTGGAGAAGTTGTTTAGTTGTTCGCAAAACTGGCAATTCAAAGCTCACCTGCCTAGATTCCTCCATAGTCACAGGCATGTCTGGGCACATACGATTCCTACAAGATAAAATTAAAAAGTGAACTAAGATTCTGGTAAAGGTCAACATATGCCAAGAGTCTCATAAGGATTAACCAAATTGTTACTAAGTGCCACTGAAATAGCTAAGCTGTATGATTAGTTACTATCTCCTGAAGTGGTGATGTAGAACACACTAAGAACTGTTCTGACTTGTACCTGCTGCTAGTGCAAAAGACTCCTCTCAAAGCTGCTGGATGGGTAAAAAGACAACAATAGCCATTTTTACCATAAGCATTTCAACATCATTAATAGGGAACACACAAGGAGAGATGATTTGAGAAGATGCAGCTATTGGCAAGACTAATAGACGTCTTGGCTCAAATTTTCAAAAATGGCTACCAGCTTTGATGTCCAGCTTTAGAAGCCAATAGGAATTACACATTTTTGGTATTACTGTCATCCATGCCCAAAACATCAGATTGGGTGCTCCATAGCTGAATATTCAAATTAGAGCCTTCTACATAGGAGTGTTACTGTGACAATGTCCTTATTAGGCACCCTTCAAAACCAGTTCAGGACTAGGTTAAGCCCCTGCTAACTGGATCAAGTGGTGGTTCTGCTCTGTTTAGGAGAGCAACTGTTCATCACAGCAAAATGCATTTTCCAGCGGGTATTTGCTGGTATCTCCCTTGTACCTTTTTTAAAAAGTTGTGATCTCCTTTGGGATAGAGAGACATCTTTGTATTCCCGAGTTAGGTAAACTATTTTGAGAACGTTTTCGTTGAAGAGCAGTTTATAAATATTCTAACTGGAGTAGCTCAACACCTGAGAAACTTGGGCATTCTTTTCACATGCTTGAAAAAGCCTTCCCATTCATCCTGATGTCTCTCGCATTGCATCTGGCCTCCCAACCCTGGAGTAACTGGTAATGACATCATTGACAGTTACTTCCAGTGACACTTCCAATAGGTGGACCATGTGAAGTGGTATGGCAGGGGAGAAACATAGTACTAGAGAGATCAGCATGAGGGACTGAGTCATTGAGACTACCCAGGAACCACTGTACAAAATCTCACACAACTTTGTGCCCATTTCTTACTTAAATGGCAAGGAAAGAAACTGCAACTTGGATGAAAGTTTTGCAGCCATTTTTTTTTTTTAAACAGATGCATCACTTGCTCTCTGAGAGATCAAAACTAAGGTGGGGGGGTAATCTTGGAGTCAGAAATGTTATGACATTTAATGAGCCCCACTGCAATCAATGAAGAACAGCAGTCAGTCAGGAGATTGTTGGCTATCAGCTTTTATAGCAGGCTTTTAAAGCCATTGGTAGATACAGACTTTTGAAACTGGCTTTTCCTCTTTTCTGGGAAATAAAATGCTTAATGTTCTTCATTTTAAAAATCAATTATGCCAGTCTGCCCCTTAAAAAAAAATCAATCCTCCATCAACTAATGAGCAAACAGATACCCATACCTATGAAGAGCATAAAACTGATGTGATCAGGGTTGTGGTTTACTGCAGGCCTGCACCAAACAGATCAGTAAGTTTTGTACCCTTCTTCTAAGCAACCTGCTTTAATCAAAGCTGGAAGTAGCTGGAAATGCCAACATGGTAAACAGACATCATTTTGTAACATTTCATTTAACTAATAGCAGCACTGTGCTAATCTAGGTCAGAGATAATCAGTCCATGGATCAGGATTTCAACAGAAGATGCTGGAAGAAAGAGCAGGTTTTGAACACCCTGAAACAGAGAGGCAGGCTATCTCAACCACCTGTACCTGAGAGAAGGCAGATGACCTCAGGAGAAACAGGAGAAGTTTTACTATCCATGCAAGTGATAGCAATATGGTAGTGAAACAGGACCAGCTAGCAACTGTATTGATAGAAGACAGAAAGTCAAGAATGGGACTCTGCTTCAGAAATTATTCACATTAACATGTAAACTAAAACCACAAATGCAACAGTGCCTAGAAAAAAGGGCAAGAAATACTGAGAGAAAATGGCAGCATGGGATGGGGAGATGCAGCTTGGTCAGAACTTTAAAGAAAGAGAAGAACCAAAGTTCTCAAGAAGCAAGAGTGTGACAGGAGTAACTGTGGAGACCAAAATTTTGTCAGTCAGATTGTGAAGAATGAGATAAAGAGGAGCCCTTGAACAGGGCTGGAAGAGAGATCTATAGAAGCACATTCTAGAGAAACCAAATGAGTGGCATAATCCTATGCATATCTACTCAGAAGCAAGCCCCATTGTGTTCAATGGAGTTTACTACCAGGAAAGTGTGCAAAGGTGTGCAAGTCCAGCTATCACTCTTGGTGCCAACAGCTCAGAATTGTAATTATGAATGCTTATCGGAATGTGATAAAAATGTGCACCCAAATGGGCCCACAATATTTTCCCTGAATCCTAAAAAAAAGGAAAAAAATTGTAACACGTGGAGCAAATTCACTTCCTTACAAGAGCAAATGGTCAATGCATCTTAAGAAAAATACTTAGAGCCTGATCCTATCCAACTTTCCAGAGCTAATGCAGCCATGCCAGCTGGGCAATGCGCTGCAGTCCCAGAGGCCTCCTCAGTGTAAGAGAATATTTGTTCCCTTACCTCAGGGCTGCATTGCAGCTGCATCAACACTGGAAAGTTTAGGATTGGGCCCTTAATTTGAAACTGGAGGCTGTCAATGGATATGAAGTCATGCTCTCTACTCAGGAAGTGCATATGTCTAACCCATGAGACAGCAGAGGAAGACCATAGCACTCTAGTGCTGACCTGAACTCCTATGCAAACTCAATTTTCATTGTGCTCCATCCTCAACAGGTGCTTTCTGAATGTAAGCGAAAGCATATCATGGAGAACACTATAGATCTGGACAAGAATACCAGATAAGTGAGAGTATCCTACAATCTTTGCAACCAAACAATTCTGTAACCCTGTTCACATGACCAATGTGTGTTCACTGAGTGTGTGTGGCAGTGGGAAAAGAGCAGGAGCACAGTGGCAAGCTTGCTCTGACAAATGTGCATTAAGGAGACCAGAGCCTGCCTGCATACAAACTAGATGCCCATAAGATTGCCCTTTTGCAGGGCTACCAATCAACCACACATAGTCTATTCATGCACAGTTTGTATTTAGATTCTGTTCCAACAACCTACTGAATGTGCATCAGTCAGGGGTTGGATCTACCATCACAGCCCCATTACCTCTACCTTTTAGCAGCATATACTACTGATGTGAACAAGGCTTAAAGTTCACTTCTGATGTGGAGAGAAAATGGTTATTAAGGGCGCAATCCTAACCCCTTATGTCAGTGTTTTCCGCACTGACATAAGGGTAATGCAGCTCTGAGGTAAGGGAGCAAATATTCCCTTACTTTGAAGAGGCCTCCGCAAGTGACACCCAACTGCAGGATGCAGCACATGACCCATTGGCACCACTATGCCAGTGCTGGAAAACACTGACATAAGGGGTTAGGATTGCGCCCTAATTCTTATTATTTCTATACCACCTCTCACAATGCGTATTCCAGACCCAATGTTATAAAATGAATGTAAGCACAATGAAGCCAGTTTAGGAGGGGAGGGGGAGCGGTCCCTGCCTCTTATATTTCAAACCATATGCAATGTACACCCTTCTGGTAAAAACAAGTTATACAAAGTAAGCACAACATTGGAATTTGACTTTGAATTTGATCAAAGCAGAAGCCATCAAGTCTTTCAAATCAATGGAGGATACATACTAGCTGTACTAGATGGATTGCACAATTAACTGCCTCTTTGGTCTTCTGTATTCACTGTGGAATCACTGTTGCCTGTGTGCACTTTTCCAGGACACAATTTATTCTAAGACCTTTAGAGCAGCTTCATACTTACATAGCAATTACGTTTGCCATAGCCACACTGCTGTTAACATCAGCATTTGCTACAATAAACGGAAGACATGTGCACTTTTAGACACATGGAGATCCATGCTAGGGTACAGTAATAAGCATAGCCCTGCTAGAAGAGACAAAGGCCCATAATCCCATTTCTCACAGCTGTTATCCAGATGCCTGCGGGAAGCCCAGAAGCGGGACATGTAGCTAAATAGCCTTCTCCTGCCATTACTTTCCAGCAACTGGTATTTTACTGAGAGGCATATTGCCTCTGAACCTGGAAGTAGCATACAGCCACCATGATTATGTCAACTGATAGACTTGTCGTCCATGCTCCACTATAGCTCACTGGCGTGTCTACTGCATATTTCCAAGTATGCCTCTCGTGTTTGTAAAGCAAACCAAAAAGTTTGCTCAGCAAATATGGCTGCTATGAAAACTCTACAGATTACTTTGCACTGATAAGGCAAGGCTGTTGCCTCTTGTTAGCACACAAATCAGTATGCCTCCTTATGAGCCCCACACATATCCTCTTCTTATCCTTCCATTCACCTCTAAAGTGCATCAATGGCTTTTTAAAAATCAAAACCTAGATTTTAGAAATGTATATACAATTGTTTTTACTTAACGAACCCATTCAAAACCCAAGCCTATCTGTTGGTATAGCCGCGCCCAAACTGAGTATGCTGTATCCCCTATGTGGGGGGGGGGGAGAGAAGGAAATCAGGAGACTTCAGAAGGGAAAGGGATTTAAATCCCCTCAACCCTCCATAAGCCTCCTGCTCTGCAATGGGTTTTCTCAGACCTGTCCCAGAAATTTCACTCTACACTCCTTTAGCAGCCATTTTGCAACAGCAGAAGTTTCTTCTGCTGTTACGAAGCACTGCATAGAACGGCCCAATCCTGCACAGGACTGGGCTGTTAAGCTGCTATCTGCACAGGAATGTATGATAGTTGTGCTCTAAAACAGGGGTGGGCAAGCTTTCAACTGTAGGGCTCCTGTAACAATTGTGTAGGAGAGAGAATTTCAGCAGGTGCAGCTTGTCATCTGTGAGAAGATAGGCTGCACATGCTGAAATTCCCTCTTCCAGGATCCTGAAAGTCGAAAGCTTGCCCACCGCTGCTCTAAAATAATTGTCCGTGTCCATTCAGTTCTGGAGAGGTAGCAGATTTACATTCTCTCAGAGCAGTCATATTAGGCTATCATGAAAATCCCAGGATTTCCACTGATTTTTCACTTGTTTGGAATCTTTCTACCACCTCAGAGGTTTTTAAAACACAAGAAATGATCTTCTTCTTCCTTTCAGGCCTGCTTCTTCTGCTCTTCAGTCAATTCCAGCTAAGGAATTGTTAAGCAGAGAGAATAAAGGGAATAGAATAGCACAATGGATGGGGAGGCAGCCACACAACATGAGTACCAGTTGTGAATCACCACTAGTGAGATGAACCATCAATAGGAGAAAGACACAACAGATGTAGAATCAGAACTCAGTTCTATTGTAAACAGTGTTTGAAATTACATTATAAATTATTGAAAATGTACCTTTTGGTAATTAATTAACAATAAAGTAGAAAGCAATTTATCATATTCCTAGTTTAGACCTACTCACCTTTTGCCTAAAATGTGGGGCTCTAAAACATTTTTTAAAAAATACAAGCCTTCACTTAAAAAAACAGAGATTTGAAAAATGACTTCCAGATACTGTCACTAGTGAACACTTACTATTTCAACCAGGTTTTTGTCTTAATGAGCTACTCTGTGTGTGTTTGCTTGTTTTTTAAAAGGGACAGCAAGTTCCCTAAGTAGTTATCTTACCATAGGAATTATAAAGTTCCCTGTGGAACATATTATTATGTTACACCTGTGGCTTACAGACTACTTAATTAGCAGTAGAAGCATAAGGTATGGTCAGTGGTGAGTTCTATCCATTTAGCCGCACCATGCCTAGAGGCCTTAAACCATGCCTTCAAGGCATTCACAGGAAGTTGGAGAACCAAAAGCAAACCATAATCAGTCCATATTTAGTTCAGTAAAAGCACAGACTAGGCAACAACTAAAAGAGAAAGAAGAGGTAAGACCACCACAGGCCATTAAAGCAACCTGGATTTAACCCAGCCGTTTTCAGGCTCTCAGGGAGTTTGAAAACCGCTCTAAGTCCTTGTGGGGGTTGGGGGAAGGCTCAGGGGGCTGCAGAGGCTTGGCTGCACTCCTAGGGGTGCAGGGCTCCCTGAAGCTTCAAAAGTGAAAGTGGAGCAAAGTGGAGTGGGTCTTTTTATTTGTTAAAGTGAGTGAGAAATGTTTGTTAATATTTTGAAAGAGCAGGCACTTGTTGAAAGTACTTGTTGCATTTTTAGAGGGCAATCCTATTCATATCTACTCAGAAGTAAGTTCCATTGTATTCAATGAGGCTTACTTCCAGAAAAGTGTGCATAGGACTGCAACCTTAGAGTTAGCGAGGTGCACACAAATAGGGGATCACATTATCTCTCTGCTGCAATGAACAAGTGGAAAGTCCAGCCACAACTTGAATTCTCAAGACACACCGAACCTCTGGTTCATGGTGAGAACTGAGCCTTACCTGGGGCATGTGCAAGAAGCAAACACTGGCATTCTGACAAAGGAGACAGTTTTTTCTTTGTGATGGCAGGTTGCTGCCAGGTTGGGTGGGGGGGCTTACATTCAGGTGCTGGATGAGGTGAGTGAAAGGCGCCTCTCCCCTGCTGTGTGAGTGTGTGGGGGGGGGGAACAGAGCATCTGTGTGTGTAAGAGAAGGGGGCAGCCTGAGGGGGGGAGCATTTGTGTTGTGAAGAAACTGTGATGCTCCAGGCTTGGGGGGGAGAGAGAAGCTGTGATGCTCCAGGCTTGGGGGGGGGGAGAGGCTGTGATGCTCCAGGCTTGAGAGGGCGAAGAGAGAGGCTTTGATGCTCCAGGCTTGGGGGGGGAAAGAAAGAGGCTGTGATGCTCCAGGCTTCGGGGGGAGGAAGACTGAGATGCTCCAGGCTTGGGGAGCAGAGGGAGAGAGAGAGGCTGTGATGCTCCAGGCTTGAGAGGGGGCTCACAAAAACGGGGGGGGGGTAAGAACGTGCAACCCCCTCCCCTGACAGGCACACAGGAGCCTGGCTCTGTGAGAGAGTGAGGGAGCGAGTGTGGGAGACAGCATGCAGGAGAGAGAGAGGAATGCTGACCGACCCGCTGCAGTGCGAGGGGCGATGGAGGAGCCTGCCAGTCTTGCCAGAGGCTGCACGTCCCTGGGTAGCAGGGAATGTGGGGTGAGAGGTGCAGGAAGCAGAGGGAGGCCCCTGGCTGGCTGGTTGATTTGCTTGCTGATGGGGCTCTGAAGTTTGGCCCCAGAGAGGAGGAGGAGGGCACAGCCGCAACAGCAGCGCTCGCCATCCCACGTTTCCTGGGATGTACACGCTTGACTGGGTGGGCAGGAGGCTGCGTGCGGGCGACTGTTGGCTCAGCCTCCGGCAGGGCTGCAGCAGCCCGATGGAAGGCACGCGGGGGGCGTTGTTGCGCGTTGTTACCCCCCCAATCCTGCTGCCCGGTGCATTTGCTACCCCCTGCGCCCCCTTAGCTACGCCACTGGGCAGAGGCCAGGGCCCTCAGGCTGGGTCCCAGTTTGAAAACCCCTGATTTAACCCATTTTTTTCTGGTCCACAGCTATACACATTTGGTCCCTGTTGCATATATGCAACATTGGGCAGATATAACTTGACTCCCTATGCCCTAGCTTTGCATTTCATTCTGTCATTCATTCTGTAGTTTTGAGTGGTGTGAGGTTGAGATCTCTGCCATTATGATGCGATACAGCTGCTTTAATGCTTAGTGGATTCAAAATTCAACAAGTTAGAAAGAAAAGAGTAAAATAAGCTGTTGTACAAAACCCCAACTTTAAATGCCTGCTTTGTCATTGGAGCATAGGATACAGGCGGTGCTCTCTCTGTCTGTGTGAGCTGTATGATAGAGCTATTTGTAGCCATGCTGGTCCCACAGAATGAGGCTCTCAGAATACTTTAATTCAGGGTTTCTCAAACTGAGTTGCTATCCTCTTGGTAGGCTGTGACCTGATTGTTGGTAGGTAATGAAGCTTTAGCTGATAGCTGAGAAAGCAAATGCATGGAGCCCTATGGAATATGAAACTGAGCCACATTGCGTGTTTAATCATGAGTAGGAGAATTTGCCTTAGTCCATTGGAAAGGGCAGGCTGAGAAGAATCCAACATCAGAATGGTCCTGATCTCATGAATGCAGCCCCACAAAAACACTTGAGAAGGAAGTTCCTCCCTCCAAGCTGATGAATATATTGAACCCTATGAAAAGTGAAACTCAGCTCCATGTTCGTGCTTACTCATGAGTAAGCAATCATGCCTTGGCTCGTGGTCTGCTCCTAAGCTACATTAGATACAGTGGAGGCCATGTGGCCTGGCTGTGCCAGTGCAGGTTAGGTTTGGGCTGCCCATGGCAAACCATATGCGTGGCCTGTAGCAGGTCCCAAGTTCAACTCTTGGTATCTCCAGGAGAGCTGGGACCCCCGCCCCCCAAGAGCTGCTGTCAGTCTGGGCTGACTGTGCTGAGCTATGCTCCAACTTTGTAGAATGCAGCTTGCAATATTCCTTATTTTGGCAAACCAGTGAACCGACATCTCCTCCTCTTCTTTTTCATGAATCATAAATGCTTGTAATGACAAGTAGAGTATATTTTGTTGCCAGGTGGAGAAGATTATAAGAAATAACCCCAAGACACAATGAGGGCAACCATGTGCAGCCCACGCACAAGTCCATCCAGAATTCCATCAAAAACCTCCCCTAGAGGGAACAGCTGAAGACAGAGCTCATCTGCACACCATTCAAGTCTCAACTCAAAAGTTGCAATTTCAGTTACAGTATAGTGTTACTCAAACTGTGGGTCAGGACCCACTAGGTGCATCATGAGCCAATTTCAGATGGGTCCCCATTCATTTCAAGATGTATTTTATTTTTAATAGATTAGACTTGATGCTACCATGGTGCCGGACTGCATTTAGGCAAATGTTACAGATTGTACTCTTAACAGGCTACTATACATATAGATATAAGTATATACACATACTTTTAACAATAATAGTCAATGGGGCTTACTCCTGGGTAAGTGTGGATAGGATTGCAGCCTTTGGGATGTTTGGGGATTTTTTTTAACAGCAACTGATCGGGAGGGTTAGGAAGGCTCTTTACATAAGAACCTAACAACAGCCATAGAACAGCTTGATCAGGTCATAGGTCCATCTAGTCCAGTATCTCACAGTGGCCCACCAAATAACTTTGTTGCTTTAGATGAATTTTTAAACTTATACTTATTGTAAACTTTCAATTTACTTTCTTAATTGATTTGATTTTGTTACATGGGCGGTGTTAAAAATTTTCTTCCTTGATGATGTCACTTCCGGCCATGACATCACTTCCAGTAGGTCCCAACAGATTGTCATTCTAAAAAGTGGGTCTCAGCACTAAAGGGTTTGAGAATCACTGAGTTATACTTAAGCTTCTTTTGATATGGAGCCTTACCATCTCAAATTGTCATGGATGCATGGTGGCTATTTTCTCATTCTTTTGCCCCCCACATCAAAGTATGACTAAGCGGCTGGATCTATGAGTAGGGTGGGGTGACTGTGTTGGTTGTTTTGTTGACATACTGCTGATGCACAAATGCCTTTAAATGTGGCAGAAGCAAAGAGCGCAGATGCTCCTTTCTTGGCCAATGATTACAGCATCTGCTATTCTACTTCAGAGGCATGAACCACCTCCCTGGGTTGGCTTTCTGTGAGTACCAAGTCTTCTGTACCATCTGCTATTCCATCCAGTTCTCAACTGAAACATACACAGGCAGATGAAGAATCACAAACCACTGAGGCTTCTGCTATTCATAACCACCAGCGTCTGCATGCTGACAGTAGTCATGCATTTAATCTGTGCCAAGATTCAGCCCACAGACACAGCCAGAATATAGCCCTGAAACATGTGAAGTAATAAAAATGGCCTCTGAGCACATGCAGAATAACTTCAGCTCAATACAGAGTTATTCTAATCTGCACTCACATATCAGGCTTGTGCAGAGGATGTGACTTGAGGCCTGGCACCTGTTGGAGATTAAGCACCATGCTCTGAGGTGGAGCGCAAACTAATGCTAAACTTTGCTACTGCCCACTATAATGAGAAGTTCCCTATTTGCATGTTCTGCTGAAGGCAGCATTGTCACACGCTAGCTATTGTGGTTTAACACAGAAGTGAATGAATGCTTGGGATTCACCGTCCAGTCTAGCTGCAGCTAACTTGATGACAGATATTGGGATCAGCTGTCCAAGAGGGCTGTCAATTACATCAAGGTCCTCAGTCAACCTGGTGTTAAATTTCCATTTCTATGCATTTCCAGACACAGTAGAAATGTTGGCGTATCTAAGGAAAAGCCACTCTTTAAAAGGAGTAGGTACATTTTTGGCTTACCCTGAAATTCAAGGGTGGCTGCTACGGTGACCCACCCAAAACAGAATCACACACTGCTGGTCCTGAAATAATCCAGTTGCAGTATGTCTCACATACTGAATCAAAACAACAGTCTTCAGCTTCTGAGCCCTAGGCCAGCTTCACACTAGAGCTCTCTAGTGTCTGAGTGTTTTTCCACACTCAACTGGGATCACAATTATAACAGGGGTTCCTCACTGGGCTTAATATGCTGCTATTTACCCTGCAAAAAAAACCCACACTTTTTTAAGCGCCCCCCCCATCTGAAGCAATGATACTTTGCTAGGTCACACTGGATAGACAAATCCTTAAGCTCTGTAAATTACAGTTTGAGATGAGAAAAATCCAACTCAGAAAGAACTTGTTTGTAACTGGTTGGCAACCATGTCATCTGAACTCCCTATGCAAACTGCATTAACCCAACACAGCAATTCCAAACTAAAAGAGATACTGTGTAATATGCCCTAGTCAACTGAGCTGCTCTTCATCTCTTATAGTCCTATCACACGTAATATTTTGCTGCTGTGATATTTTGCTGGCAACTCTGTTGCTAATGCATGAGACAGAACAAGATTCCAGGCCATGGAATTTCCCATAACTATATTGGTTGTGCATGGCCAACTGTACAGACAGTTGATAGTTGACAGTTGACAGGAAGGGAGGGCACCAGGATGAGGTCTCTTGTTATCTGGTGTGCTCCCTGGGGCATTTGGTGGGCAGCTGTGAGATACAGGAAGCTGGACTAGATGGGCCTATGGCCTGATCCAGTGGGGCTGTTCTTATGTTGATTTGTGCCATTAAAATAAAAATTTCCAGACCTGTAAAGAAAAAGGAAAGGGTCACTACCAGTTCACAGTTCACTTTTAATCCAATGGTTGCTGGTAGACAGTCCTCAAGTCTTGCTACAGTGTGTTAGTAAAACTCATGCCCAATCTTGTCTGATCTTAGAAGCTAAGCAGGGTCAGGCCTGATTAGTACTTGGATGGGAGACTGCCTGGGAATACCGGGTGCTGTAGGCTTATACCATAGTCTTTCGAGACTGAAGGTTGCCAACCATGATCACTTTAAAGGAATCTGGTTTCTCATGCCTGAGAATTTGACTCTGGGATCAATATTTTGAGGCTACTGCCACTTGCAGCAATTCCTATTTATACGCAATTTTATGTCAGTTTAATTTATTAGACTGTCCTGCATCCTGGGGTACCACTCTCCCATCTCACACAGCCTGAGACAGGTCTTCAAAAATAGCTGCAATGTTACCACACTGTGACAAATCCAAAGCCTTTACAAGGTGATTGTATAAGCATTGTACCAAAAAAGCAAAAAATCAAAGAGACTGTAAAGACCAATCTGATTTTCAGAAGACTTTTTGGTAACCTTGAACTGTCATGAAACTGACATTTTCTCTTATTTGTAAAACTATTTTATGCCACCCTTCACATGTTAATCCCCCTTCTGAAGAGGAGGAATATCAAGTTAGGATACAATCTACCCCCTTCTAGCTAGTATATTCCCCATTTAAACAGAAGAGGATGTGCTCTTAAAAATTGGCTGGATAGAAAAGCAGCAAAGGGGCGCAGAGGGCAGGTGTTTGTGCAGCATCATGTAGCATGTGTTCTTAAACTTCAGTGAAACTTCAGGAAAAAGTCAAACAGTTTAAGCTACCTATTTTAACAGATCATTAGGCCATGCAGCCAGTCACTATCTAAACCGACTCTCCAATGTCTCAGAGATCTGAAGCATCCAATGTCTCAGCCATCCAAGAGCCCATTACCAGTACCTAGAGTTACTTGGGATTGAACCTGGTACTTTCTACATGCAAAGTATGTGCTCTACTGCTATGTAGCAGCTATTGCACCAGTGTAGACTGGTCTGGCCAACACACCCTTAACAGTTAAGCAAACTAGTGATCTGCAAAACTGACCTCTGTGTAGCTGTGTCATTCCAATCCTCCCTAGAAAGAGGATTTGCTTTAACAGCACAAATGTTTTATGGAGCATCATATTACTTATCTATTATGCAGGTGACTCACAAATAATAAACAGTAATTCTCCATTCCCTTAAAAGAAAAATTGTGTCAAAACAGCTTTCCACTTGTCAGCATGGTTGATATCGGTCACCTAACTGCAATATCATTCCAAGGACATTGCCTGCTATCGCCAGACCTAATGTAGATTTATCAAGTTCACTTAATATCACTTTTCTATCTATCACTTTTCTTCTTGTTCATCATTCCCACTAGCATCAGTTTTCAAGTCAGTTGCACAACATCATGTCTCCACACAACGGAAGGGAGGGTAGCTTTGTTGTGGAGTGGGGGGAGTAGAAATAACTGTTCAGTACTTCAGGCAGAAGTTGGCAGAGAGACGTACTCAAGTGCTAGAAAGG
This sequence comes from Tiliqua scincoides, assembly GCF_035046505.1. Classification (NCBI taxonomy): domain Eukaryota; kingdom Metazoa; phylum Chordata; class Lepidosauria; order Squamata; family Scincidae; genus Tiliqua; species Tiliqua scincoides. Next base: position 21,232,989 of record NC_089821.1, read on the forward strand.
GGGAGCACACAGCCTTAAGAGAAGCTACAAATTAAAAAGAGCTACACTATGTCAGTTAGAATGTCAACTTAATGCAAACCAATAATAGAAGCACTTCCTGGGGTAGGCTGGCAACAAATAAGTAACAAGACACATTATAACATGAAAATTAACCCATTTCTGCCCAGCCCACAGGTATACACATTTGATCCCTGTTGCAATATATGCAACATTGGGTAGAAATTGCTTAAGAGAGCATATGGAAGGGCCCTAAGCCACTAGCTACAAACTACAGAGACACAAAATAGTTGAGATTCACATATAAAACTGATCTCTGCAGATAGAAGATATAGATAATTACCTCTGATAGTACACTACTCTCACCAATGGCTCCAATTTATGTTCATTTCTGCAAATCTCAGACACCCCAGGCATTTGCTAAATGGAGGAGGTCAAATTCAGTCTTGTATCAGGGAATAAATTCCTTCTGCTTTGAGGGACAGAGGCGCATGAAAGCTCTCACTGTCTTTACTGATGCACTGACTTAACTTCTTATAAACAGAGTAATCCTTAGCGCTGAGAAAACAACCAGCACAGAGTTCTCTTTACTACAAAGTTAATCCCTGGCATTCAGGTGCCCTCATCACAGTGGAATACAAGAAGGTAGGAGTGAATTGGAGTAATCCAGCCACTCTGGTGCCAAATGATCTTTGCTTGGGGCAACGTTTCAAATGTAAACCATATGGAGAGCAAAGAGACTGACATTACCTTGACGTGGCTCATTTCCTGAAGTGGTTCTATGTTCCGTACAGTATTTGTGAAATCCAATCCTATGCATGGGCAGCCTACTATTGGCAGGAAGACAGAATGAGTCCTCTCCTGTCGAATGAACACTACACTCGGCAGCAAACTAGTACTTCAGTCTCAAAAGGAAGTAGATAGAAGGCCACTTCCTGTCTGAAAAGCCCTCTGGCAGCTGCAATAATGTTTACAGGTCATCAACATAGAGTAGTGAAATGTCAAAAGAGTATAGGACAGACATGAGACATCTGCTACATTAACTCCATCAGAAGGAGTTGGGGAGAGCTCATATTTCCACAGTTTTACAAGGGACATGCAGCATCACCCAGAACAAGGTCATGAAGCCTGGAACAGGAAAAGGAGACAGCTGTCTAGCACTCCTTGTGGAAGAAGCACTTGCCACAGTGATGAACACACACAAAGATTAAGGATGCCCTCTGACCAATATCTGCCACACTAGACTCATGGCACATCATCTCCAGAGTGAACTAGGAATACTCTAAATGTGTCTCTTCGAGTGCCAGAATCCTCATCATTGATGCATCCTGTTCTGTGTCCTGGAGCTTGCAGTAAAAATAA